>NC_073698.1:0-10000000 GCF_023634085.1 Falco cherrug
AAAAGGACACCACAAAAGTTGTTCTTCCTGCTTTCTGCGCTGAGATGGGGAATCGCTGAATTTTGGAGTCGTCCGGTGACAAAATGTTCCAAAGACACCCCATGCACAACTCCACCAGGGAAGGTGCCAGGCAGGAGTTCTCTTGGTAGTTTTTACATTGCTCCGGTAGGCATCTGAAAGACACCACAAAAGTTGTTCTACCTGCTTTCTGGGCTGAGATGGGGAACCGCTGAATTTTGGAGTCGGCCGGTGACAAAATGTTCCAAACACACCCCATGCACAACTCCACCGGGGAAGGTGCCAGAAAGGAGTTCTCCTGGTAGTTTTTACATTGCTCCGGTAGGCATCTGAAAGACACCACAAAAGTTGTTCTACCTGCTTTCTGGGCTGAGATGGGGAACCGCTGAATTTTGGAGTCGGCCGGTGACAAAATGTTCCAAACACACCCCATGCACAACTCCACCGGGGAAGGTGCCAGACAGGAGTTCTCTTGGTAGTTTTTACACTACCTTGGTAGGCATCTGAAAGACACCACAAAAGTTGTTTTACTTGCTTTCTGGGCTGAGATGGGGAACCGCTGAATTTTGGACTCGGCCGGTGACAAAATGTTCCAAAGACACCCCATGCACAACTCCACTAGCGAAGGTGCCAGGGACGAGTTCTGTTGGTAGTTTTTACATTGCTCTGGTAGGCAGCAAAAGGACACCACAAAAGTTGTTCTTCCTGCTTTCTGGGCTGAGATGGGGAATCGCTGAATTTTGGACTCTGCCGGTGACAAAATGTTCCAAAGACACCCCATGCACAACTCCACCGGGGAAGGTGCCAGGCAGGAGTTCTCTTGGTAGTTTTTACACTACCTTGGTAGGCAGCTGAAAGGCACCACAAAAGTTGTTCTACCTGCTTTCTGGGCTGAGATGGGGAACCGCTGAATTTTGGAGTCGGCCGGTGACAAAATGTTCCAAAGACACCCCCTGCACAACTCCACCGGGGAAGGTGCCAGGCAGGAGTTCTCCTGGTAGTTTTTACACTACCTTGGTAGGCATTTGAAAGGCACCACAAAAGTTGTTCTACCTGCTTTCTGGGCTGAGATGGGGAACAGCTGAATTTTGGACTCGGCTGGTGACAAAATTTTAATAAATACACCCCATGCACAACTCCACTAGCGAAGGTGCCAGGAACGAATTCTGTTGGTAGTTTTTACATTGCTCCGGTAGGCATCTGAAAGACACCACAAAAGTTGTTCTACCTGCTTTCTGGGCTGAGATGGGGAACCGCTGACTTTTGGACTCGGCTGGTGACAAAATGTTCCAAAGACACCCCATGCACAACTCCACCGGGGAAGGTGCCAGACAGGAGTTCTCCTGGTAGTTTTTACATTGCTCCGGTAGGCATCTGAAAGACACCACAAAAGTTGTTCTACCTGCTTTCTGGGCTGAGATGGGGAACCGCTGAATTTTGGAGTCGGCCGGTGACAAAATGTTCCAAACACACCCCATGCACAACTCCACCGGGGAAGGTGCCAGAAAGGAGTTCTCCTGGTAGTTTTTACATTGCTCCGGTAGGCATCTGAAAGACACCACAAAAGTTGTTCTACCTGCTTTCTGGGCTGAGATGGGGAACCGCTGAATTTTGGAGTCGGCCGGTGACAAAATGTTCCAAACACACCCCATGCACAACTCCACCGGGGAAGGTGCCAGACAGGACTTCTCTTAATAGTTTTTACACTACCTTGGTAGGCATCTGAAAGACACCACAAAGGTTGTTGTACCTTCTTTCTGGGCTGAGATGGGGAACCGCTGAATTTTGGAGTCGGCCGGTGACAAAATGTTCCAAAGACACCCCATGCACAACTCCACCGGGGAAGGTGCCAGACAGGAGTTCTCTTAGTAGTTTTTACACTACCTTGGTAGGCAGCTGAAAGGCACCACAAAAGTTGTTGTACCTTCTTTCTGGGCTGAGATGGGGAACCGCTGAATTTTGGAGTCGGCCGGTGACAAAATGTTCCAAACACACCCCATGCACAACTCCACCGGGGAAGGTGCCAGGCAGGAGTTCTCTTGGTAGTTTTTACACTACCTTGGTAGGCAGCTGAAAGGCACCACAAAAGTTGTTCTTCCTGCTTTCTGGGCTGAGATGGGGAACCGCTGAATTTTGGACTCGGCCGGTGACAAAATGTTCCAAACACACCCCATGCACAACTCCACCGGGGAAGGTGCCAGAAAGGAGTTCTCCTGGTAGTTTTTACATTGCTCCGGTAGGCATCTGAAAGACACCACAAAAGTTGTTCTACCTGCTTTCTGGGCTGAGATGGGGAACCGCTGAATTTTGGAGTCGGCCGGTGACAAAATGTTCCAAACACACCCCATGCACAACTCCACCAGGGAAGGTGCCAGGCAGGAGTTCTCTTGGTAGTTTTTACACTACCTTGGTAGGCAGCTGAAAGGCACAAGAAAAGTTGTTGTACCTTCTTTCTGGGCTGAGATGGGGAACCGCTGAATTTTGGAGTCGGCCGGTGACAAAATGTTCCAAAGACACCCCATGCACAACTCCACCGGGGAAGGTGCCAGACAGGAGTTCTCCTGGTAGTTTTTACATTGCTCCGGTAGGCATCTTAAAGACACCACAAAAGTTGTTCTACCTGCTTTCTGGGCTGAGATGGGGAACCGCTGAATTTTGGAGTCGGCCGGTGACAAAATGTTCCAAACTCACCCCATGCACAACTCCACCGGGGAAGGTGCCAGGCAGGAGTTCTCCTGGTAGTTTTTACATTGCTCCGGTAGGCATCTGAAAGACACCACAAAAGTTGTTTTACCTGCTTTCTGGGCTGAGATGGGGAACCGCTGAATTTTGGACTCGGCCGGTGACAAAATGTTCCAAACACACCCCATGCACAACTCCACTAGCGAAGGTGCCAGGGACGAGTTCTGTTGGTAGTTTTTACATTGCTCCAGTAGGCATCAAAAGGACACCACAAAAGTTGTTCTTCCTGCTTTCTGGGCTGAGATGGGGATCGCTGAATTTTGGAGTCGGCCGGTGACAAAATGTTCCAAAGACACCCCATGCACAACTCCACCGGGGAAGGTGCCAGGCAGGAGTTCTCTTGGTAGTTTTTACACTACCTTGGTAGGCATCTGAAAGGCACCACAAAAGTTGTTCTACCTGCTTTCTGGGCTGAGATGGGGAACCGCTGAATTTTGGAGTCGGCCGGTGACAAAATGTTCCAAAGACACCCCATGCACAACTCCACCGGGAAAGGTGCCAGGCAGGAGTTCTCCTGGTAGTTTTTACATTGCTCCGGTAGGCATCTGAAAGACACCACAAAAGTTGTTCTACCTGCTTTCTGGGCTGAGATGGGGAACCGCTGAATTTTGGAGTCGGCCGGTGACAAAATGTTCCAAACACACCCCATGCACAACTCCACCGGGGAAGGTGCCAGGCAGGAGTTCTCCTGGTAGTTTTTACATTGCTCCGGTAGGCATCTGAAAGACACCACAAAAGTTGTTTTACCTGCTTTCTGGGATGAGATGGGGAACCGCTGAATTTTGGACTCGGCCGGTGACAAAATGTTCCAAACACACCCCATGCACAACTCCACTAGCGAAGGTGCCAGGGACGAGTTCTGTTGGTAGTTTTTACATTGCTCCGGTAGGCATCAAAAGGACACCACAAAAGTTGTTCTTCCTGCTTTCTGGGCTGAGATGGGGATCGCTGAATTTTGGAGTCGGCCGGTGACAAAATGTTCCAAAGACACCCCATGCACAACTCCACCGGGGAAGGTGCCAGGCAGGAGTTCTCTTGGTAGTTTTTACACTACCTTGGTAGGCATCTGAAAGGCACCACAAAAGTTGTTCTACCTGCTTTCTGGGCTGAGATGGGGAACCGCTGAATTTTGGACTCGGCCGGTGAAAAAATGTTCCAAAGACACCCCATGCACAACTCCACCGGGGAAGGTGCCAGGCAGGAGTTCTCCTGGTAGTTTTTACATTGCTCCGGTAGGCATCTGAAAGACACCACAAAAGTTGTTCTACCTGCTTTCTGGGCTGAGATGGGGAACCGCTGAATTTTGGAGTCGGCCGGTGACAAAATGTTCCAAAGACACCCCATGCACAACTCCACCGGGGAAGGTGCCAGGCAGGAGTTCTCTTGGTAGTTTTTACACTACCTTGGTAGGCATCTGAAAGGCACAAGAAAAGTTCTTCTACCTGCTTTCTGGGCTGAGATGGGGAACCGCTGAATTTTGGAGTCAGCCGGTGACAAAATGTTCCAAACACACCCCATGCACAACTCCACCGGGGAAGGTGCTAGGCAGGAGTTCTCCTGGTAGTTTTTACATTGCTCCGGTAGGCATCTGAAAGACACCACAAAAGTTGTTTTACCTGCTTTCTGGGCTGAGATGGGGAACCGCTGAATTTTGGACTCGGCCGGTGACAAAATGTTCCAAACACACCCCATGCACAACTCCACTAGCGAAGGTGCCAGGGACGAGTTCTGTTGGTAGTTTTTACACTACCTTGGTAGGCATCTGAAAGGCACCACAAAAGTTGTTCTACCTGCTTTCTGGGCTGAGATGGGGAACCGCTGAATTTTGGAGTCGGCCGGTGACAAAATGTTCCAAAGACACCCCATGCACAACTCCACCGGGGAAGGTGCCAGACAGGAGTTCTCCTGGTAGTTTTTACATTGCTCCGGTAGGCATCTGAAAGACACCACAAAAGTTGTTTTACCTGCTTTCTGGGCTGAGATGGGGAACCGCTGAATTTTGGAGTCGGCCGGTGACAAAATGTTCCAAAGACACCCCATGCACAACTCCACTAGCGAAGGTGCCAGGGACGAGTTCTGTTGGTAGTTTTTACATTGCTCCGGTAGGCATCAAAAGGACACCACAAAAGTTGTTCTTCCTGCTTTCTGGGCTGAGATGGGGAACCGCTGAATTTTGGAGTCGGCCGGTGACAAAATGTTCCAAACACACCCCATGCACAACTCCACCGGGGAAGGTGCCAGGCAGGAGTTCTCTTGGTAGTTTTTACATTGCTCCGGTAGGCAGCAAAAGGACACCACAAAAGTTGTTCTTCCTGCTTTCTGGGCTGAGATGGGGAACCGCTGAATTTTGGAGTCGGCCGGTGAAAAAATGTTCCAAAGACACCCCATGCACAACTCCACCGGGGAAGGTGCCAGAAAGGAATTCTCCTGGTAGTTTTTACATTGCTCCGATAGGCATCAAAAGGACACCACAAAAGTTGTTCTTCCTGCTTTCTGCGCTGAGATGGGGAATCGCTGAATTTTGGAGTCGTCCGGTGACAAAATGTTCCAAAGACACCCCATGCACAACTCCACCAGGGAAGGTGCCAGGCAGGAGTTCTCTTGGTAGTTTTTACATTGCTCCGGTAGGCATCTGAAAGACACCACAAAAGTTGTTCTACCTGCTTTCTGGGCTGAGATGGGGAACCGCTGAATTTTGGAGTCGGCCGGTGACAAAATGTTCCAAACACACCCCATGCACAACTCCACCGGGGAAGGTGCCAGAAAGGAGTTCTCCTGGTAGTTTTTACATTGCTCCGGTAGGCATCTGAAAGACACCACAAAAGTTGTTCTACCTGCTTTCTGGGCTGAGATGGGGAACCGCTGAATTTTGGAGTCGGCCGGTGACAAAATGTTCCAAACACACCCCATGCACAACTCCACCGGGGAAGGTGCCAGACAGGAGTTCTCCTGGTAGTTTTTACACTACCTTGGTAGGCATCTGAAAGACACCACAAAAGTTGTTTTACCTGCTTTCTGGGCTGAGATGGGGAACCGCTGAATTTTGGACTCGGCCGGTGACAAAATGTTCCAAAGACACCCCATGCACAACTCCACTAGCGAAGGTGCCAGGGACGAGTTCTGTTGGTAGTTTTTACATTGCTCTGGTAGGCAGCAAAAGGACACCACAAAAGTTGTTCTTCCTGCTTTCTGGGCTGAGATGGGGAATCGCTGAATTTTGGACTCTGCCGGTGACAAAATGTTCCAAAGACACCCCATGCACAACTCCACCGGGGAAGGTGCCAGGCAGGAGTTCTCTTGGTAGTTTTTACACTACCTTGGTAGGCAGCTGAAAGGCACCACAAAAGTTGTTCTACCTGCTTTCTGGGCTGAGATGGGGAACCGCTGAATTTTGGAGTCGGCCGGTGACAAAATGTTCCAAAGACACCCCCTGCACAACTCCACCGGGGAAGGTGCCAGGCAGGAGTTCTCCTGGTAGTTTTTACACTACCTTGGTAGGCATTTGAAAGGCACCACAAAAGTTGTTCTACCTGCTTTCTGGGCTGAGATGGGGAACAGCTGAATTTTGGACTCGGCTGGTGACAAAATTTTAATAAATACACCCCATGCACAACTCCACTAGCGAAGGTGCCAGGAACGAATTCTGTTGGTAGTTTTTACATTGCTCCGGTAGGCATCTGAAAGACACCACAAAAGTTGTTCTACCTGCTTTCTGGGCTGAGATGGGGAACCGCTGAATTTTGGACTCGGCTGGTGACAAAATGTTCCAAAGACACCCCATGCACAACTCCACCGGGGAAGGTGCCAGACAGGAGTTCTCCTGGTAGTTTTTACATTGCTCCGGTAGGCATCTGAAAGACACCACAAAAGTTGTTCTACCTGCTTTCTGGGCTGAGATGGGGAACCGCTGAATTTTGGAGTCGGCCGGTGACAAAATGTTCCAAACACACCCCATGCACAACTCCACCGGGGAAGGTGCCAGGCAGGAGTTCTCCTGGTAGTTTTTACATTGCTCCGGTAGGCATCTGAAAGACACCACAAAAGTTGTTCTACCTGCTTTCTGGGCTGAGATGGGGAACCGCTGAATTTTGGAGTCGGCCGGTGACAAAATGTTCCAAACACACCCCATGCACAACTCCACCGGGGAAGGTGCCAGACAGGACTTCTCTTAATAGTTTTTACACTACCTTGGTAGGCATCTGAAAGACACCACAAAGGTTGTTGTACCTTCTTTCTGGGCTGAGATGGGGAACCGCTGAATTTTGGAGTCGGCCGGTGACAAAATGTTCCAAAGACACCCCATGCACAACTCCACCGGGGAAGGTGCCAGACAGGAGTTCTCTTAGTAGTTTTTACACTACCTTGGTAGGCAGCTGAAAGGCACCACAAAAGTTGTTGTACCTTCTTTCTGGGCTGAGATGGGGAACCGCTGAATTTTGGAGTCGGCCGGTGACAAAATGTTCCAAACACACCCCATGCACAACTCCACCGGGGAAGGTGCCAGGCAGGAGTTCTCTTGGTAGTTTTTACACTACCTTGGTAGGCAGCTGAAAGGCACCACAAAAGTTGTTCTTCCTGCTTTCTGGGCTGAGATGGGGAACCGCTGAATTTTGGAGTCGGCCGGTGACAAAATGTTCCAAACACACCCCATGCACAACTCCACCGGGGAAGGTGCCAGAAAGGAGTTCTCCTGGTAGTTTTTACATTGCTCCGGTAGGCATCTGAAAGACACCACAAAAGTTGTTCTACCTGCTTTCTGGGCTGAGATGGGGAACCGCTGAATTTTGGAGTCGGCCGGTGACAAAATGTTCCAAACACACCCCATGCACAACTCCACCAGGGAAGGTGCCAGGCAGGAGTTCTCTTGGTAGTTTTTACACTACCTTGGTAGGCAGCTGAAAGGCACAAGAAAAGTTGTTGTACCTTCTTTCTGGGCTGAGATGGGGAACCGCTGAATTTTGGAGTCGGCCGGTGACAAAATGTTCCAAAGACACCCCATGCACAACTCCACCGGGGAAGGTGCCAGACAGGAGTTCTCCTGGTAGTTTTTACATTGCTCCGGTAGGCATCTTAAAGACACCACAAAAGTTGTTCTACCTGCTTTCTGGGCTGAGATGGGGAACCGCTGAATTTTGGAGTCGGCCGGTGAAAAAATGTTCCAAAGACACCCCATGCACAACTCCACCGGGGAAGGTGCCAGGCAGGAGTTCTCTTGGTAGTTTTTACACTACCTTGGTAGGCAGCTGAAAGGCACAAGAAAAGTTGTTGTACCTTCTTTCTGGGCTGAGATGGGGAACCGCTGAATTTTGGAGTTGGCCGGTGACAAAATGTTCCAAAGACACCCCATGCACAACTCCACCAGGGAAGGTGCCAGAAAGGAGTTCTCTTAGTAGTTTTTACACTACCTTGGTAGGCATCTGAAAGACACCACAAAAGTTGTTCTACCTGCTTTCTGGGCTGAGATGGGGAACCGCTGAATTTTGGAGTCGGCCGGTGACAAAATGTTCCAAACACACCCCATGCACAACTCCACCGGGGAAGGTGCCAGACAGGAGTTCTCTTAATAGTTTTTACACTACCTTGGTAGGCATCTGAAAGACACCACAAAAGTTGTTCTACCTGCTTTCTGGGCTGAGATGGGGAACCGCTGAATTTTGGACTCGGCCGGTGACAAAATGTTCCAAACACACCCCATGCACAACTCCACCGGGGAAGGTGCCAGACAGGAGTTCTCTTGGTAGTTTTTACACTACCTTGGTAGGCATCTGAAAGGCACCACAAAAGTTGTTGTACCTGCTTTCTGGGCTGAGATGGGGAACCGCTGAATTTTGGACTCGGCCGGTGACAAAATGTTCCAAACACACCCCATGCACAACTCCACTAGCGAAGGTGCCAGGGACGAGTTCTGTTGGTAGTTTTTACATTGCTCCGGTAGGCATCAAAAGGACACAACAAAAGTTGTTCTACCTGCTTTCTGGGCTGAGATGGGGAACCGCTGAATTTTGGAGTCGGCCGGTGACAAAATGTTCCAAAGACACCCCATGCACAACTCCACCGGGGAAGGTGCCAGGCAGGAGTTCTCTTGGTAGTTTTTACACTACCTTGGTAGGCATCTGAAAGGCACCACAAAAGTTGTTCTACCTGCTTTCTGGGCTGAGATGGGGAACCGCTGAATTTTGGAGTCAGCCGGTGACAAAATGTTCCAAACACACCCCATGCACAACTCCACCGGGGAAGGTGCTAGGCAGGAGTTCTCCTGGTAGTTTTTACATTGCTCCGGTAGGCATCTGAAAGACACCACAAAAGTTGTTTTACCTGCTTTCTGGGCTGAGATGGGGAACCGCTGAATTTTGGACTCGGCCGGTGACAAAATGTTCCAAACACACCCCATGCACAACTCCACTAGCGAAGGTGCCAGGGACGAGTTCTGTTGGTAGTTTTTACACTACCTTGGTAGGCATCTGAAAGGCACCACAAAAGTTGTTCTACCTGCTTTCTGGGCTGAGATGGGGAACCGCTGAATTTTGGAGTCGGCCGGTGACAAAATGTTCCAAAGACACCCCATGCACAACTCCACCGGGGAAGGTGCCAGACAGGAGTTCTCCTGGTAGTTTTTACATTGCTCCGGTAGGCATCTGAAAGACACCACAAAAGTTGTTTTACCTGCTTTCTGGGCTGAGATGGGGAACCGCTGAATTTTGGAGTCGGCCGGTGACAAAATGTTCCAAAGACACCCCATGCACAACTCCACTAGCGAAGGTGCCAGGGACGAGTTCTGTTGGTAGTTTTTACATTGCTCCGGTAGGCATCAAAAGGACACCACAAAAGTTGTTCTTCCTGCTTTCTGGGCTGAGATGGGGAACCGCTGAATTTTGGAGTCGGCCGGTGACAAAATGTTCCAAACACACCCCATGCACAACTCCACCGGGGAAGGTGCCAGGCAGGAGTTCTCTTGGTAGTTTTTACATTGCTCCGGTAGGCAGCAAAAGGACACCACAAAAGTTGTTCTTCCTGCTTTCTGGGCTGAGATGGGGAACCGCTGAATTTTGGAGTCGGCCGGTGAAAAAATGTTCCAAAGACACCCCATGCACAACTCCACCGGGGAAGGTGCCAGAAAGGAATTCTCCTGGTAGTTTTTACATTGCTCCGATAGGCATCAAAAGGACACCACAAAAGTTGTTCTTCCTGCTTTCTGCGCTGAGATGGGGAATCGCTGAATTTTGGAGTCGTCCGGTGACAAAATGTTCCAAAGACACCCCATGCACAACTCCACCAGGGAAGGTGCCAGGCAGGAGTTCTCTTGGTAGTTTTTACATTGCTCCGGTAGGCATCTGAAAGACACCACAAAAGTTGTTCTACCTGCTTTCTGGGCTGAGATGGGGAACCGCTGAATTTTGGAGTCGGCCGGTGACAAAATGTTCCAAACACACCCCATGCACAACTCCACCGGGGAAGGTGCCAGAAAGGAGTTCTCCTGGTAGTTTTTACATTGCTCCGGTAGGCATCTGAAAGACACCACAAAAGTTGTTCTACCTGCTTTCTGGGCTGAGATGGGGAACCGCTGAATTTTGGAGTCGGCCGGTGACAAAATGTTCCAAACACACCCCATGCACAACTCCACCGGGGAAGGTGCCAGACAGGAGTTCTCCTGGTAGTTTTTACACTACCTTGGTAGGCATCTGAAAGACACCACAAAAGTTGTTTTACCTGCTTTCTGGGCTGAGATGGGGAACCGCTGAATTTTGGACTCGGCCGGTGACAAAATGTTCCAAAGACACCCCATGCACAACTCCACTAGCGAAGGTGCCAGGGACGAGTTCTGTTGGTAGTTTTTACATTGCTCTGGTAGGCAGCAAAAGGACACCACAAAAGTTGTTCTTCCTGCTTTCTGGGCTGAGATGGGGAATCGCTGAATTTTGGACTCTGCCGGTGACAAAATGTTCCAAAGACACCCCATGCACAACTCCACCGGGGAAGGTGCCAGGCAGGAGTTCTCTTGGTAGTTTTTACACTACCTTGGTAGGCAGCTGAAAGGCACCACAAAAGTTGTTCTACCTGCTTTCTGGGCTGAGATGGGGAACCGCTGAATTTTGGAGTCGGCCGGTGACAAAATGTTCCAAAGACACCCCCTGCACAACTCCACCGGGGAAGGTGCCAGGCAGGAGTTCTCCTGGTAGTTTTTACACTACCTTGGTAGGCATTTGAAAGGCACCACAAAAGTTGTTCTACCTGCTTTCTGGGCTGAGATGGGGAACAGCTGAATTTTGGACTCGGCTGGTGACAAAATTTTAATAAATACACCCCATGCACAACTCCACTAGCGAAGGTGCCAGGAACGAATTCTGTTGGTAGTTTTTACATTGCTCCGGTAGGCATCTGAAAGACACCACAAAAGTTGTTCTACCTGCTTTCTGGGCTGAGATGGGGAACCGCTGACTTTTGGACTCGGCTGGTGACAAAATGTTCCAAAGACACCCCATGCACAACTCCACCGGGGAAGGTGCCAGACAGGAGTTCTCCTGGTAGTTTTTACATTGCTCCGGTAGGCATCTGAAAGACACCACAAAAGTTGTTCTACCTGCTTTCTGGGCTGAGATGGGGAACCGCTGAATTTTGGAGTCGGCCGGTGACAAAATGTTCCAAACACACCCCATGCACAACTCCACCGGGGAAGGTGCCAGGCAGGAGTTCTCCTGGTAGTTTTTACATTGCTCCGGTAGGCATCTGAAAGACACCACAAAAGTTGTTCTACCTGCTTTCTGGGCTGAGATGGGGAACCGCTGAATTTTGGAGTCGGCCGGTGACAAAATGTTCCAAACACACCCCATGCACAACTCCACCGGGGAAGGTGCCAGACAGGACTTCTCTTAATAGTTTTTACACTACCTTGGTAGGCATCTGAAAGACACCACAAAGGTTGTTGTACCTTCTTTCTGGGCTGAGATGGGGAACCGCTGAATTTTGGAGTCGGCCGGTGACAAAATGTTCCAAAGACACCCCATGCACAACTCCACCGGGGAAGGTGCCAGACAGGAGTTCTCTTAGTAGTTTTTACACTACCTTGGTAGGCAGCTGAAAGGCACCACAAAAGTTGTTGTACCTTCTTTCTGGGCTGAGATGGGGAACCGCTGAATTTTGGAGTCGGCCGGTGACAAAATGTTCCAAACACACCCCATGCACAACTCCACCGGGGAAGGTGCCAGGCAGGAGTTCTCTTGGTAGTTTTTACACTACCTTGGTAGGCAGCTGAAAGGCACCACAAAAGTTGTTCTTCCTGCTTTCTGGGCTGAGATGGGGAACCGCTGAATTTTGGAGTCGGCCGGTGACAAAATGTTCCAAACACACCCCATGCACAACTCCACCGGGGAAGGTGCCAGAAAGGAGTTCTCCTGGTAGTTTTTACATTGCTCCGGTAGGCATCTGAAAGACACCACAAAAGTTGTTCTACCTGCTTTCTGGGCTGAGATGGGGAACCGCTGAATTTTGGAGTCGGCCGGTGACAAAATGTTCCAAACACACCCCATGCACAACTCCACCAGGGAAGGTGCCAGGCAGGAGTTCTCTTGGTAGTTTTTACACTACCTTGGTAGGCAGCTGAAAGGCACAAGAAAAGTTGTTGTACCTTCTTTCTGGGCTGAGATGGGGAACCGCTGAATTTTGGAGTCGGCCGGTGACAAAATGTTCCAAAGACACCCCATGCACAACTCCACCGGGGAAGGTGCCAGACAGGAGTTCTCCTGGTAGTTTTTACATTGCTCCGGTAGGCATCTTAAAGACACCACAAAAGTTGTTCTACCTGCTTTCTGGGCTGAGATGGGGAACCGCTGAATTTTGGAGTCGGCCGGTGAAAAAATGTTCCAAAGACACCCCATGCACAACTCCACCGGGGAAGGTGCCAGGCAGGAGTTCTCTTGGTAGTTTTTACACTACCTTGGTAGGCAGCTGAAAGGCACAAGAAAAGTTGTTGTACCTTCTTTCTGGGCTGAGATGGGGAACCGCTGAATTTTGGAGTTGGCCGGTGACAAAATGTTCCAAAGACACCCCATGCACAACTCCACCAGGGAAGGTGCCAGAAAGGAGTTCTCTTAGTAGTTTTTACACTACCTTGGTAGGCATCTGAAAGACACCACAAAAGTTGTTCTACCTGCTTTCTGGGCTGAGATGGGGAACCGCTGAATTTTGGAGTCGGCCGGTGACAAAATGTTCCAAACACACCCCATGCACAACTCCACCGGGGAAGGTGCCAGACAGGAGTTCTCTTAATAGTTTTTACACTACCTTGGTAGGCATCTGAAAGACACCACAAAAGTTGTTCTACCTGCTTTCTGGGCTGAGATGGGGAACCGCTGAATTTTGGACTCGGCCGGTGACAAAATGTTCCAAACACACCCCATGCACAACTCCACCGGGGAAGGTGCCAGACAGGAGTTCTCTTGGTAGTTTTTACACTACCTTGGTAGGCATCTGAAAGGCACCACAAAAGTTGTTGTACCTGCTTTCTGGGCTGAGATGGGGAACCGCTGAATTTTGGAGTCGGCCGGTGACAAAATGTTCCAAACACACCCCATGCACAACTCCACTAGCGAAGGTGCCAGGGACGAGTTCTGTTGGTAGTTTTTACATTGCTCCGGTAGGCATCAAAAGGACACAACAAAAGTTGTTCTTCCTGCTTTCTGGGCTGAGATGGGGAATCGCTGAATTTTGGACTCGGCCGGTGACAAAATGTTCCAAAGACACCCCATGCACAACTCCACCGGGGAAGGTGCCAGGCAGTTCTCTTGGTAGTTTTTACACTACCTTGGTAGGCAGCTGAAAGGCACCACAAAAGTTGTTCTACCTGCTTTCTGGGCTGAGATGGGGAACCGCTGAATTTTGGAGTCGGCCGGTGACAAAATGTTCCAAACACACCCCATGCACAACTCCACCGGGGAAGGTGCCAGACAGGAGTTCTCTTGATAGTTTTTACACTACCTTGGTAGGCATTTGAAAGGCACCACAAAAGTTGTTCTACCTGCTTTCTGGCCTGAGATGGGGAACAGCTGAATTTTGGATTCGGCTGGTGACAAAATTTTAATAAATACACCCCATGCACAACTCCACTAGCGAAGGTGCAAGGGACGAATTCTGTTGGTAGTTTTTACATTGCTCCGGTAGGCATCTGAAAGACACCACAAAAGTTGTTCTACCTGCTTTCTGGGCTGAGATGGGGAACCGCTGACTTTTGGACTCGGCTGGTGACAAAATGTTCCAAAGACACCCCATGCACAACTCCACCGGGGAAGGTGCCAGACAGGAGTTCTCCTGGTAGTTTTTACATTGCTCCGGTAGGCATCTGAAAGACACCACAAAAGTTGTTCTACCTGCTTTCTGGACTGAGATGGGGAACCGCTGAATTTTGGAGTCGGCCGGTGACAAAATGTTCCAAACACACCCCATGCACAACTCCACCGGGGAAGGTGCCAGAAAGGAGTTCTCCTGGTAGTTTTTACATTGCTCCGGTAGGCATCTGAGAGACACCACAAAAGTTGTTCTTCCTGCTTTCTGGGCTGAGATGGGGAACCGCTGAATTTTGGAGTCGGCCGGTGACAAAATGTTCCAAACACACCCCATGCACAACTCCACCGGGGAAGGTGCCAGAAAGGAGTTCTCCTGGAAGTTTTTACATTGCTCCGGTAGGCATCTGAAAGACACCACAAAAGTTGTTCTTCCTGCTTTCTGGGCTGAGATGGGGAACCGCTGAATTTTGGACTCGGCCGGTGACAAAATGTTCCAAACACACCCCATGCACAGCTCCACCAGGGAAGGTGCCAGGCAGGAGTTCTCTTGGTAGTTTTTACACTACCTTGGTAGGCAGCTGAAAGGCACAAGAAAAGTTGTTGTACCTTCTTTCTGGGCTGAGATGGGGAACCGCTGAATTTTGGACTCGGCCGGTGACAAAATGTTCCAAACACACCCCATGCACAACTCCACCGGGGAAGGTGCCAGACAGGAGTTCTCCTGGTAGTTTTTACATTGCTCCGGTAGGCATCTGAAAGACACCACAAAAGTTGTTCTACCTGCTTTCTGGGCTGAGATGGGGAACCGCTGAATTTTGGAGTCGGCCGGTGACAAAATGTTCCAAACACACCCCCTGCACAACTCCACCGGGGAAGGTGCCAGGCAGGAGTTCTCCTGGTAGTTTTTACATTGCTCCGGTAGGCATCTGAAAGACACCACAAAAGTTGTTCTTCCTGCTTTCTGGGCTGAGATGGGGAACCGCTGAATTTTGGAGTCGGCCGGTGACAAAATGTTCCAAACACACCCCATGCACAACTCCACCGGGGAAGGTGCCAGACAGGAATTCTCTTAATAGTTTTTACACTACCTTGGTAGGCATCTGAAAGGCACCACAAAAGTTGTTCTTCCTGCTTTCTGGGCTGAGATGGGGAACCGCTGAATTTTGGAGTCGGCCGGTGACAAAATGTTCCAAACACACCCCATGCACAACTCCACCGGGGAAGGTGCCAGACAGGAGTTCTCTTAATAGTTTTTACACTACCTTGGTAGGCATCTGAAAGGCACCACAAAAGTTGTTGTACCTGCTTTCTGGGCTGAGATGGGGAACCGCTGAATTTTGGACTCGGCCGGTGACAAAATGTTCCAAACACACCCCATGCACAACTCCACTAGCGAAGGTGCCAGGGACGAGTTCTGTTGGTAGTTTTTACATTGCTCCGGTAGGCAGCAAAAGGACACCACAAAAGTTGTTCTTCCTGCTTTCTGGGCTGAGATGGGGAACCGCTGAATTTTGGACTCGGCCGGTGACAAAATGTTCCAAAGACACCCCATGCACAACTCCACCGGGGAAGGTGCCAGGCAGGAGTTCTCTTGGTAGTTTTTACATTGCTCCGGTAGGCATCTGAAAGACACCACAAAAGTTGTTCTACCTGCTTTCTGGGCTGAGATGGGGAACCGCTGAATTTTGGAGTCGGCCGGTGACAAAATGTTCCAAACACACCCCATGCACAACTCCACCGGGGAAGGTGCCAGAAAGGAGTTCTCCTGGTAGTTTTTACATTGCTCCGGTAGGCATCTGAAAGACACCACAAAAGTTGTTCTACCTGCTTTCTGGGCTGAGATGGGGAACCGCTGAATTTTGGAGTCGGCCGGTGACAAAATGTTCCAAACACACCCCATGCACAACTCCACCGGGGAAGGTGCCAGACAGGAGTTCTCTTGGTAGTTTTTACACTACCTTGGTAGGCATCTGAAAGACACCACAAAAGTTGTTTTACCTGCTTTCTGGGCTGAGATGGGGAACCGCTGAATTTTGGAGTCGGCCGGTGACAAAATGTTCCAAACACACCCCATGCACAACTCCACCGGGGAAGGTGCCAGACAGGACTTCTCTTAATAGTTTTTACACTACCTTGGTAGGCAGCTGAAAGGCACCACAAAAGTTGTTTTACCTGCTTTCTGGGCTGAGATGGGGAACCGCTGAATTTTGGACTCGGCCGGTGACAAAATGTTCCAAACACACCCCATGCACAACTCCACTAGCGAAGGTGCCAGGGACGAGTTCTGTTGGTAGTTTTTACATTGCTCCGGTAGGCAGCAAAAGGACACCACAAAAGTTGTTCTTCCTGCTTTCTGGGCTGAGATGGGGAATCGCTGAATTTTGGACTCGGCCGGTGACAAAATGTTCCAAAGACACCCCATGCACAACTCCACCGGGGAAGGTGCCAGGCAGGAGTTCTCTTGGTAGTTTTTACACTACCTTGGTAGGCAGCTGAAAGGCACCACAAAAGTTGTTCTACCTGCTTTCTGGGCTGAGATGGGGAACCGCTGAATTTTGGAGTCGGCCGGTGACAAAATGTTCCAAAGACACCCCCTGCACAACTCCACCGGGGAAGGTGCCAGACAGGAGTTCTCCTGGTAGTTTTTACACTACCTTGGTAGGCATTTGAAAGGCACCACAAAAGTTGTTCTACCTGCTTTCTGGGCTGAGATGGGGAACAGCTGAATTTTGGACTCGGCTGGTGACAAAATTTTAATAAATACACCCCATGCACAACTCCACTAGCGAAGGTGCCAGGAACGAATGCTGTTCGTAGTTTTTACATTGCTCCGGTAGGCATCTGAAAGACACCACAAAAGTTGTTCTACCTGCTTTCTGGGCTGAGATGGGGAACCGCTGACTTTTGGACTCGGCTGGTGACAAAATGTTCCAAAGACACCCCATGCACAACTCCACCGGGGAAGGTGCCAGACAGGAGTTCTCCTGGTAGTTTTTACATTGCTCCGGTAGGCATCTGAAAGACACCACAAAAGTTGTTCTACCTGCTTTCTGGGCTGAGATGGGGAACCGCTGAATTTTGGAGTCGGCCGGTGACAAAATGTTCCAAACACACCCCATGCACAACTCCACCGGGGAAGGTGCCAGAAAGGAGTTCTCCTGGTAGTTTTTACATTGCTCCGGTAGGCATCTGAAAGACACCACAAAAGTTGTTGTACCTTCTTTCTGGGCTGAGATGGGGAACCGCTGAATTTTGGAGTCGGCCGGTGACAAAATGTTCCAAACACACCCCATGCACAACTCCACCGGGGAAGGTGCCAGACAGGACTTCTCTTAATAGTTTTTACACTACCTTGGTAGGCATCTGAAAGACACCACAAAGGTTGTTGTACCTTCTTTCTGGGCTGAGATGGGGAACCGCTGAATTTTGGAGTCGGCCGGTGACAAAATGTTCCAAAGACACCCCATGCACAACTCCACCGGGGAAGGTGCCAGACAGGAGTTCTCTTAGTAGTTTTTACACTACCTTGGTAGGCAGCTGAAAGGCACCACAAAAGTTGTTCTACCTGCTTTCTGGGCTGAGATGGGGAACCGCTGAATTTTGGACTCGGCCGGTGACAAAATGTTCCAAAGACACCCCATGCACAACTCCACCGGGGAAGGTGCCAGGCAGGAGTTCTCTTGGTAGTTTTTACACTACCTTGGTAGGCAGCTGAAAGGCACCACAAAAGTTGTTCTTCCTGCTTTCTGGGCTGAGATGGGGAACCGCTGAATTTTGGAGTCGGCCGGTGACAAAATGTTCCAAACACACCCCATGCACAACTCCACTAGCGAAGGTGCCAGGGACGAGTTCTGTTGGTAGTTTTTACATTGCTCCGGTAGGCACCAAAAGGACACCACAAAAGTTGTTCTACCTGCTTTCTGGGCTGAGATGGGGAACCGCTGAATTTTGGAGTCGGCCGGTGACAAAATGTTCCAAACACACCCCATGCACAACTCCACCAGGGAAGGTGCCAGGCAGGAGTTCTCTTGGTAGTTTTTACACTACCTTGGTAGGCAGCTGAAAGGCACAAGAAAAGTTGTTGTACCTTCTTTCTGGGCTGAGATGGGGAACCGCTGAATTTTGGAGTCGGCCGGTGACAAAATGTTCCAAAGACACCCCATGCACAACTCCACCGGGGAAGGTGCCAGACAGGAGTTCTCCTGGTAGTTTTTACATTGCTCCGGTAGGCATCTTAAAGACACCACAAAAGTTGTTCTACCTGCTTTCTGGGCTGAGATGGGGAACCGCTGAATTTTGGAGTCGGCCGGTGAAAAAATGTTCCAAAGACACCCCATGCACAACTCCACCGGGGAAGGTGCCAGGCAGGAGTTCTCTTGGTAGTTTTTACACTACCTTGGTAGGCAGCTGAAAGGCACAAGAAAAGTTGTTGTACCTTCTTTCTGGGCTGAGATGGGGAACCGCTGAATTTTGGAGTCGGCCGGTGACAAAATGTTCCAAACACACCCCATGCACAACTCCACCGGGGAAGGTGCCAGAAAGGAGTTCTCTTAGTAGTTTTTACACTACCTTGGTAGGCATTTGAAAGGCACCACAAAAGTTGTTTTACCTGCTTTCTGGGCTGAGATGGGGAACCGCTGAATTTTGGAGTCGGCCGGTGACAAAATGTTCCAAACACACCCCATGCACAACTCCACCGGGGAAGGTGCCAGACAGGAGTTATCTTAATAGTTTTTACACTACCTTGGTAGGCATCTGAAAGACACCACAAAAGTTGTTCTTCCTGCTTTCTGGGCTGAGATGGGGAACCGCTGAATTTTGGAGTCGGCCGGTGACAAAATGTTCCAAACACACCCCATGCACAACTCCACCGGGGAAGGTGCCAGACAGGAGTTCTCTTAATAGTTTTTACACTACCTTGGTAGGCATCTGAAAGGCACCACAAAAGTTGTTGTACCTGCTTTCTGGGCTGAGATGGGGAACCGCTGAATTTTGGACTCGGCCGGTGACAAAATGTTCCAAACACACCCCATGCACAACTCCACTAGCGAAGGTGCCAGGGACGAGTTCTGTTGGTAGATTTTACATTGCTCCGGTAGGCATCAAAAGGACACAACAAAAGTTGTTCTTCCTGCTTTCTGGGCTGAGATGGGGAATCGCTGAATTTTGGAGTCGGCCGGTGACAAAATGTTCCAAAGACACCCCATGCACAACTCCACCGGGGAAGGTGCCAGGCAGGAGTTCTCTTGGTAGTTTTTACATTGCTCCGGTAGGCATCTGAAAGGCACCACAAAAGTTGTTCTACCTGCTTTCTGGGCTGAGATGGGGAACCGCTGAATTTTGGAGTCGGCCGGTGACAAAATGTTCCAAACACACCCCATGCACAACTCCACCGGGGAAGGTGCCAGGCAGGAGTTCTCTTGATAGTTTTTACACTACCTTGGTAGGCATTTGAAAGGCACCACAAAAGTTGTTCTACCTGCTTTCTGGCCTGAGATGGGGAACAGCTGAATTTTGGATTCGGCTGGTGACAAAATTTTAATAAATACACCCCATGCACAACTCCACTAGCGAAGGTGCAAGGGACGAATTCTGTTGGTAGTTTTTACATTGCTCCGGTAGGCATCTGAAAGACACCACAAAAGTTGTTCTACCTGCTTTCTGGGCTGAGATGGGGAACCGCTGAATTTTGGAGTCGGCTGGTGACAAAATGTTCCAAAGACACCCCATGCACAACTCCACCGGGGAAGGTGCCAGACAGGAGTTCTCCTGGTAGTTTTTACATTGCTCCGGTAGGCATCTGAAAGACACCACAAAAGTTGTTCTACCTGCTTTCTGGGCTGAGATGGGGAACCGCTGAATTTTGGAGTCGGCCGGTGACAAAATGTTCCAAACACACCCCATGCACAACTCCACCGGGGAAGGTGCCAGAAAGGAGTTCTCCTGGTAGTTTTTACATTGCTCCGGTAGGCATCTGAGAGACACCACAAAAGTTGTTCTTCCTGCTTTCTGGGCTGAGATGGGGAACCGCTGAATTTTGGAGTCGGCCGGTGACAAAATGTTCCAAACACACCCCATGCACAACTCCACCGGGGAAGGTGCCAGAAAGGAGTTCTCCTGGTAGTTTTTACATTGCTCCGGTAGGCATCTGAAAGACACCACAAAAGTTGTTCTACCTGCTTTCTGGGCTGAGATGGGGAACCGCTGAATTTTGGAGTCGGCCGGTGACAAAATGTTCCAAACACACCCCATGCACAACTCCACCAGGGAAGGTGCCAGGCAGGAGTTCTCTTGGTAGTTTTTACACTACCTTGGTAGGCAGCTGAAAGGCACAAGAAAAGTTGTTGTACCTTCTTTCTGGGCTGAGATGGGGAACCGCTGAATTTTGGACTCGGCCGGTGACAAAATGTTCCAAACACACCCCATGCACAACTCCACCAGGGAAGGTGCCAGACAGGAGTTCTCCTGGTAGTTTTTACATTGCTCCGGTAGGCATCTGAAAGACACCACAAAAGTTGTTCTACCTGCTTTCTGGGCTGAGATGGGGAACCGCTGAATTTTGGAGTCGGCCGGTGACAAAATGTTCCAAACACACCCCATGCACAACTCCACCGGGGAAGGTGCCAGGCAGGAGTTCTCCTGGTAGTTTTTACATTGCTCCGGTAGGCATCTGAAAGACACCACAAAAGTTGTTCTTCCTGCTTTCTGGGCTGAGATGGGGAACCGCTGAATTTTGGAGTCGGCCGGTGACAAAATGTTCCAAACACACCCCATGCACAACTCCACCGGGGAAGGTGCCAGACAGGAATTCTCTTAATAGTTTTTACACTACCTTGGTAGGCATCTGAAAGACACCACAAAAGTTGTTCTTCCTGCTTTCTGGGCTGAGATGGGGAACCGCTGAATTTTGGAGTCGGCCGGTGACAAAATGTTCCAAACACACCCCATGCACAACTCCACCGGGGAAGGTGCCAGACAGGAGTTC
Organism: Falco cherrug; assembly: GCF_023634085.1. Taxonomy (NCBI): domain Eukaryota; kingdom Metazoa; phylum Chordata; class Aves; order Falconiformes; family Falconidae; genus Falco; species Falco cherrug. The sequence goes on from NC_073698.1 coordinate 21,022, forward strand.
TCTTAATAGTTTTTACACTACCTTGGTAGGCATCTGAAAGGCACCACAAAAGTTGTTGTACCTGCTTTCTGGGCTGAGATGGGGAACCGCTGAATTTTGGACTCGGCCGGTGACAAAATGTTCCAAACACACCCCATGCACAACTCCACTAGCGAAGGTGCCAGGGACGAGTTCTGTTGGTAGTTTTTACATTGCTCCGGTAGGCAGCAAAAGGACACCACAAAAGTTGTTCTTCCTGCTTTCTGGGCTGAGATGGGGAACCGCTGAATTTTGGACTCGGCCGGTGACAAAATGTTCCAAAGACACCCCATGCACAACTCCACCGGGGAAGGTGCCAGGCAGGAGTTCTCTTGGTAGTTTTTACACTACCTTGGTAGGCAGCTGAAAGGCACCACAAAAGTTGTTCTACCTGCTTTCTGGGCTGAGATGGGGAACCGCTGAATTTTGGAGTCGGCCGGTGACAAAATGTTCCAAACACACCCCATGCACAACTCCACCGGGGAAGGTGCCAGACAGGAGTTCTCTTGATAGTTTTTACACTACCTTGGTAGGCATTTGAAAGGCACCACAAAAGTTGTTCTACCTGCTTTCTGGGCTGAGATGGGGAACAGCTGAATTTTGGATTCGGCTGGTGACAAAATTTTAATAAATACACCCCATGCACAACTCCACTAGCGAAGGTGCAAGGGACGAATTCTGTTGGTAGTTTTTACATTGCTCCGGTAGGCATCTGAAAGACACCACAAAAGTTGTTCTTCCTGCTTTCTGGGCTGAGATGGGGAACCGCTGACTTTTGGACTCGGCTGGTGACAAAATGTTCCAAAGACACCCCATGCACAACTCCACCGGGGAAGGTGCCAGACAGGAGTTCTCCTGGTAGTTTTTACATTGCTCCGGTAGGCATCTGAAAGACACCACAAAAGTTGTTCTACCTGCTTTCTGGGCTGAGATGGGGAACCGCTGAATTTTGGAGTCGGCCGGTGACAAAATGTTCCAAACACACCCCATGCACAACTCCACCGGGGAAGGTGCCAGAAAGGAGTTCTCCTGGCAGTTTTTACATTGCTCCGGTAGGCATCTGAGAGACACCACAAAAGTTGTTCTTCCTGCTTTCTGGGCTGAGATGGGGAACCGCTGAATTTTGGAGTCGGCCGGTGACAAAATGTTCCAAACACACCCCATGCACAACTCCACCGGGGAAGGTGCCAGAAAGGAGTTCTCCTGGTAGTTTTTACATTGCTCCGGTAGGCATCTGAAAGACACCACAAAAGTTGTTCTACCTTCTTTCTGGGCTGAGATGGGGAACCGCTGAATTTTGGAGTCGGCCGGTGACAAAATGTTCCAAACACACCCCATGCACAACTCCACCGGGGAAGGTGCCAGGCAGGAGTTCTCTTGGTAGTTTTTACACTACCTTGGTAGGCAGCTGAAAGGCACAAGAAAAGTTGTTGTACCTTCTTTCTGGGCTGAGATGGGGAACCGCTGAATTTTGGACTCGGCCGGTGACAAAATGTTCCAAACACACCCCATGCACAACTCCACCAGGGAAGGTGCCAGACAGGAGTTCTCCTGGTAGTTTTTACATTGCTCCGGTAGGCATCTGAAAGACACCACAAAAGTTGTTCTACCTGCTTTCTGGGCTGAGATGGGGAACCGCTGAATTTTGGAGTCGGCCGGTGACAAAATGTTCCAAACACACCCCATGCACAACTCCACCGGGGAAGGTGCCAGGCAGGAGTTCTCCTGGTAGTTTTTACATTGCTCCGGTAGGCATCTGAAAGACACCACAAAAGTTGTTCTTCCTGCTTTCTGGGCTGAGATGGGGAACCGCTGAATTTTGGAGTCGGCCGGTGACAAAATGTTCCAAACACACCCCATGCACAACTCCACCGGGGAAGGTGCCAGACAGGAATTCTCTTAATAGTTTTTACACTACCTTGGTAGGCATCTGAAAGACACCACAAAAGTTGTTCTTCCTGCTTTCTGGGCTGAGATGGGGAACCGCTGAATTTTGGAGTCGGCCGGTGACAAAATGTTCCAAACACACCCCATGCACAACTCCACCGGGGAAGGTGCCAGACAGGAGTTCTCTTAATAGTTTTTACACTACCTTGGTAGGCATCTGAAAGGCACCACAAAAGTTGTTGTACCTGCTTTCTGGGCTGAGATGGGGAACCGCTGAATTTTGGACTCGGCCGGTGACAAAATGTTCCAAACACACCCCATGCACAACTCCACTAGCGAAGGTGCCAGGGACGAGTTCTGTTGGTAGTTTTTACATTGCTCCGGTAGGCAGCAAAAGGACACCACAAAAGTTGTTCTTCCTGCTTTCTGGGCTGAGATGGGGAACCGCTGAATTTTGGACTCGGCCGGTGACAAAATGTTCCAAAGACACCCCATGCACAACTCCACCGGGGAAGGTGCCAGGCAGGAGTTCTCTTGGTAGTTTTTACACTACCTTGGTAGGCAGCTGAAAGGCACCACAAAAGTTGTTCTACCTGCTTTCTGGGCTGAGATGGGGAACCGCTGAATTTTGGAGTCGGCCGGTGACAAAATGTTCCAAACACACCCCATGCACAACTCCACCGGGGAAGGTGCCAGACAGGAGTTCTCTTGATAGTTTTTACACTACCTTGGTAGGCATTTGAAAGGCACCACAAAAGTTGTTCTACCTGCTTTCTGGGCTGAGATGGGGAACAGCTGAATTTTGGATTCGGCTGGTGACAAAATTTTAATAAATACACCCCATGCACAACTCCACTAGCGAAGGTGCAAGGGACGAATTCTGTTGGTAGTTTTTACATTGCTCCGGTAGGCATCTGAAAGACACCACAAAAGTTGTTCTTCCTGCTTTCTGGGCTGAGATGGGGAACCGCTGACTTTTGGACTCGGCTGGTGACAAAATGTTCCAAAGACACCCCATGCACAACTCCACCGGGGAAGGTGCCAGACAGGAGTTCTCCTGGTAGTTTTTACATTGCTCCGGTAGGCATCTGAAAGACACCACAAAAGTTGTTCTACCTGCTTTCTGGGCTGAGATGGGGAACCGCTGAATTTTGGAGTCGGCCGGTGACAAAATGTTCCAAACACACCCCATGCACAACTCCACCGGGGAAGGTGCCAGAAAGGAGTTCTCCTGGCAGTTTTTACATTGCTCCGGTAGGCATCTGAGAGACACCACAAAAGTTGTTCTTCCTGCTTTCTGGGCTGAGATGGGGAACCGCTGAATTTTGGAGTCGGCCGGTGACAAAATGTTCCAAACACACCCCATGCACAACTCCACCGGGGAAGGTGCCAGAAAGGAGTTCTCCTGGTAGTTTTTACATTGCTCCGGTAGGCATCTGAAAGACACCACAAAAGTTGTTCTACCTGCTTTCTGGGCTGAGATGGGGAACCGCTGAATTTTGGAGTCGGCCGGTGACAAAATGTTCCAAACACACCCCATGCACAACTCCACCGGGGAAGGTGCCAGGCAGGAGTTCTCTTGGTAGTTTTTACACTACCTTGGTAGGCAGCTGAAAGGCACAAGAAAAGTTGTTGTACCTTCTTTCTGGGCTGAGATGGGGAACCGCTGAATTTTGGACTCGGCCGGTGACAAAATGTTCCAAACACACCCCATGCACAACTCCACCAGGGAAGGTGCCAGACAGGAGTTCTCCTGGTAGTTTTTACATTGCTCCGGTAGGCATCTGAAAGACACCACAAAAGTTGTTCTACCTGCTTTCTGGGCTGAGATGGGGAACCGCTGAATTTTGGAGTCGGCCGGTGACAAAATGTTCCAAACACACCCCATGCACAACTCCACCGGGGAAGGTGCCAGGCAGGAGTTCTCCTGGTAGTTTTTACATTGCTCCGGTAGGCATCTGAAAGACACCACAAAAGTTGTTCTTCCTGCTTTCTGGGCTGAGATGGGGAACCGCTGAATTTTGGAGTCGGCCGGTGACAAAATGTTCCAAACACACCCCATGCACAACTCCACCAGGGAAGGTGCCAGGCAGGAGTTCTCTTGGTAGTTTTTACACTACCTTGGTAGGCAGCTGAAAGGCACAAGAAAAGTTGTTGTACCTTCTTTCTGGGCTGAGATGGGGAACCGCTGAATTTTGGACTCGGCCGGTGACAAAATGTTCCAAACACACCCCATGCACAACTCCACCAGGGAAGGTGCCAGACAGGAGTTCTCCTGGTAGTTTTTACATTGCTCCGGTAGGCATCTGAAAGACACCACAAAAGTTGTTCTACCTGCTTTCTGGGCTGAGATGGGGAACCGCTGAATTTTGGAGTCGGCCGGTGACAAAATGTTCCAAACACACCCCATGCACAACTCCACCGGGGAAGGTGCCAGGCAGGAGTTCTCCTGGTAGTTTTTACATTGCTCCGGTAGGCATCTGAAAGACACCACAAAAGTTGTTCTTCCTGCTTTCTGGGCTGAGATGGGGAACCGCTGAATTTTGGAGTCGGCCGGTGACAAAATGTTCCAAACACACCCCATGCACAACTCCACCGGGGAAGGTGCCAGACAGGAATTCTCTTAATAGTTTTTACACTACCTTGGTAGGCATCTGAAAGACACCACAAAAGTTGTTCTTCCTGCTTTCTGGGCTGAGATGGGGAACCGCTGAATTTTGGAGTCGGCCGGTGACAAAATGTTCCAAACACACCCCATGCACAACTCCACCGGGGAAGGTGCCAGACAGGAGTTCTCTTAATAGTTTTTACACTACCTTGGTAGGCATCTGAAAGGCACCACAAAAGTTGTTGTACCTGCTTTCTGGGCTGAGATGGGGAACCGCTGAATTTTGGACTCGGCCGGTGACAAAATGTTCCAAACACACCCCATGCACAACTCCACTAGCGAAGGTGCCAGGGACGAGTTCTGTTGGTAGTTTTTACATTGCTCCGGTAGGCAGCAAAAGGACACCACAAAAGTTGTTCTTCCTGCTTTCTGGGCTGAGATGGGGAACCGCTGAATTTTGGACTCGGCCGGTGACAAAATGTTCCAAAGACACCCCATGCACAACTCCACCGGGGAAGGTGCCAGGCAGGAGTTCTCTTGGTAGTTTTTACACTACCTTGGTAGGCAGCTGAAAGGCACCACAAAAGTTGTTCTACCTGCTTTCTGGGCTGAGATGGGGAACCGCTGAATTTTGGAGTCGGCCGGTGACAAAATGTTCCAAACACACCCCATGCACAACTCCACCGGGGAAGGTGCCAGACAGGAGTTCTCTTGATAGTTTTTACACTACCTTGGTAGGCATTTGAAAGGCACCACAAAAGTTGTTCTACCTGCTTTCTGGGCTGAGATGGGGAACAGCTGAATTTTGGATTCGGCTGGTGACAAAATTTTAATAAATACACCCCATGCACAACTCCACTAGCGAAGGTGCAAGGGACGAATTCTGTTGGTAGTTTTTACATTGCTCCGGTAGGCATCTGAAAGACACCACAAAAGTTGTTCTTCCTGCTTTCTGGGCTGAGATGGGGAACCGCTGACTTTTGGACTCGGCTGGTGACAAAATGTTCCAAAGACACCCCATGCACAACTCCACCGGGGAAGGTGCCAGACAGGAGTTCTCCTGGTAGTTTTTACATTGCTCCGGTAGGCATCTGAAAGACACCACAAAAGTTGTTCTACCTGCTTTCTGGGCTGAGATGGGGAACCGCTGAATTTTGGAGTCGGCCGGTGACAAAATGTTCCAAACACACCCCATGCACAACTCCACCGGGGAAGGTGCCAGAAAGGAGTTCTCCTGGCAGTTTTTACATTGCTCCGGTAGGCATCTGAGAGACACCACAAAAGTTGTTCTTCCTGCTTTCTGGGCTGAGATGGGGAACCGCTGAATTTTGGAGTCGGCCGGTGACAAAATGTTCCAAACACACCCCATGCACAACTCCACCGGGGAAGGTGCCAGAAAGGAGTTCTCCTGGTAGTTTTTACATTGCTCCGGTAGGCATCTGAAAGACACCACAAAAGTTGTTCTACCTTCTTTCTGGGCTGAGATGGGGAACCGCTGAATTTTGGAGTCGGCCGGTGACAAAATGTTCCAAACACACCCCATGCACAACTCCACCGGGGAAGGTGCCAGGCAGGAGTTCTCTTGGTAGTTTTTACACTACCTTGGTAGGCAGCTGAAAGGCACAAGAAAAGTTGTTGTACCTTCTTTCTGGGCTGAGATGGGGAACCGCTGAATTTTGGACTCGGCCGGTGACAAAATGTTCCAAACACACCCCATGCACAACTCCACCAGGGAAGGTGCCAGACAGGAGTTCTCCTGGTAGTTTTTACATTGCTCCGGTAGGCATCTGAAAGACACCACAAAAGTTGTTCTACCTGCTTTCTGGGCTGAGATGGGGAACCGCTGAATTTTGGAGTCGGCCGGTGACAAAATGTTCCAAACACACCCCATGCACAACTCCACCGGGGAAGGTGCCAGGCAGGAGTTCTCCTGGTAGTTTTTACATTGCTCCGGTAGGCATCTGAAAGACACCACAAAAGTTGTTCTTCCTGCTTTCTGGGCTGAGATGGGGAACCGCTGAATTTTGGAGTCGGCCGGTGACAAAATGTTCCAAACACACCCCATGCACAACTCCACCGGGGAAGGTGCCAGACAGGAATTCTCTTAATAGTTTTTACACTACCTTGGTAGGCATCTGAAAGACACCACAAAAGTTGTTCTTCCTGCTTTCTGGGCTGAGATGGGGAACCGCTGAATTTTGGAGTCGGCCGGTGACAAAATGTTCCAAACACACCCCATGCACAACTCCACCGGGGAAGGTGCCAGACAGGAGTTCTCTTAATAGTTTTTACACTACCTTGGTAGGCATCTGAAAGGCACCACAAAAGTTGTTGTACCTGCTTTCTGGGCTGAGATGGGGAACCGCTGAATTTTGGACTCGGCCGGTGACAAAATGTTCCAAACACACCCCATGCACAACTCCACTAGCGAAGGTGCCAGGGACGAGTTCTGTTGGTAGTTTTTACATTGCTCCGGTAGGCAGCAAAAGGACACCACAAAAGTTGTTCTTCCTGCTTTCTGGGCTGAGATGGGGAACCGCTGAATTTTGGACTCGGCCGGTGACAAAATGTTCCAAAGACACCCCATGCACAACTCCACCGGGGAAGGTGCCAGGCAGGAGTTCTCTTGGTAGTTTTTACACTACCTTGGTAGGCAGCTGAAAGGCACCACAAAAGTTGTTCTACCTGCTTTCTGGGCTGAGATGGGGAACCGCTGAATTTTGGAGTCGGCCGGTGACAAAATGTTCCAAACACACCCCATGCACAACTCCACCGGGGAAGGTGCCAGACAGGAGTTCTCTTGATAGTTTTTACACTACCTTGGTAGGCATTTGAAAGGCACCACAAAAGTTGTTCTACCTGCTTTCTGGGCTGAGATGGGGAACAGCTGAATTTTGGATTCGGCTGGTGACAAAATTTTAATAAATACACCCCATGCACAACTCCACTAGCGAAGGTGCAAGGGACGAATTCTGTTGGTAGTTTTTACATTGCTCCGGTAGGCATCTGAAAGACACCACAAAAGTTGTTCTTCCTGCTTTCTGGGCTGAGATGGGGAACCGCTGACTTTTGGACTCGGCTGGTGACAAAATGTTCCAAAGACACCCCATGCACAACTCCACCGGGGAAGGTGCCAGACAGGAGTTCTCCTGGTAGTTTTTACATTGCTCCGGTAGGCATCTGAAAGACACCACAAAAGTTGTTCTACCTGCTTTCTGGGCTGAGATGGGGAACCGCTGAATTTTGGAGTCGGCCGGTGACAAAATGTTCCAAACACACCCCATGCACAACTCCACCGGGGAAGGTGCCAGAAAGGAGTTCTCCTGGCAGTTTTTACATTGCTCCGGTAGGCATCTGAGAGACACCACAAAAGTTGTTCTTCCTGCTTTCTGGGCTGAGATGGGGAACCGCTGAATTTTGGAGTCGGCCGGTGACAAAATGTTCCAAACACACCCCATGCACAACTCCACCGGGGAAGGTGCCAGAAAGGAGTTCTCCTGGTAGTTTTTACATTGCTCCGGTAGGCATCTGAAAGACACCACAAAAGTTGTTCTACCTGCTTTCTGGGCTGAGATGGGGAACCGCTGAATTTTGGAGTCGGCCGGTGACAAAATGTTCCAAACACACCCCATGCACAACTCCACCGGGGAAGGTGCCAGGCAGGAGTTCTCTTGGTAGTTTTTACACTACCTTGGTAGGCAGCTGAAAGGCACAAGAAAAGTTGTTGTACCTTCTTTCTGGGCTGAGATGGGGAACCGCTGAATTTTGGACTCGGCCGGTGACAAAATGTTCCAAACACACCCCATGCACAACTCCACCAGGGAAGGTGCCAGACAGGAGTTCTCCTGGTAGTTTTTACATTGCTCCGGTAGGCATCTGAAAGACACCACAAAAGTTGTTCTACCTGCTTTCTGGGCTGAGATGGGGAACCGCTGAATTTTGGAGTCGGCCGGTGACAAAATGTTCCAAACACACCCCATGCACAACTCCACCGGGGAAGGTGCCAGGCAGGAGTTCTCCTGGTAGTTTTTACATTGCTCCGGTAGGCATCTGAAAGACACCACAAAAGTTGTTCTTCCTGCTTTCTGGGCTGAGATGGGGAACCGCTGAATTTTGGAGTCGGCCGGTGACAAAATGTTCCAAACACACCCCATGCACAACTCCACCGGGGAAGGTGCCAGACAGGAATTCTCTTAATAGTTTTTACACTACCTTGGTAGGCATCTGAAAGACACCACAAAAGTTGTTCTTCCTGCTTTCTGGGCTGAGATGGGGAACCGCTGAATTTTGGAGTCGGCCGGTGACAAAATGTTCCAAACACACCCCATGCACAACTCCACCGGGGAAGGTGCCAGACAGGAGTTCTCTTAATAGTTTTTACACTACCTTGGTAGGCATCTGAAAGGCACCACAAAAGTTGTTGTACCTGCTTTCTGGGCTGAGATGGGGAACCGCTGAATTTTGGACTCGGCCGGTGACAAAATGTTCCAAACACACCCCATGCACAACTCCACTAGCGAAGGTGCCAGGGACGAGTTCTGTTGGTAGTTTTTACATTGCTCCGGTAGGCAGCAAAAGGACACCACAAAAGTTGTTCTTCCTGCTTTCTGGGCTGAGATGGGGAACCGCTGAATTTTGGACTCGGCCGGTGACAAAATGTTCCAAAGACACCCCATGCACAACTCCACCGGGGAAGGTGCCAGGCAGGAGTTCTCTTGGTAGTTTTTACACTACCTTGGTAGGCAGCTGAAAGGCACCACAAAAGTTGTTCTACCTGCTTTCTGGGCTGAGATGGGGAACCGCTGAATTTTGGAGTCGGCCGGTGACAAAATGTTCCAAACACACCCCATGCACAACTCCACCGGGGAAGGTGCCAGACAGGAGTTCTCTTGATAGTTTTTACACTACCTTGGTAGGCATTTGAAAGGCACCACAAAAGTTGTTCTACCTGCTTTCTGGGCTGAGATGGGGAACAGCTGAATTTTGGATTCGGCTGGTGACAAAATTTTAATAAATACACCCCATGCACAACTCCACTAGCGAAGGTGCAAGGGACGAATTCTGTTGGTAGTTTTTACATTGCTCCGGTAGGCATCTGAAAGACACCACAAAAGTTGTTCTTCCTGCTTTCTGGGCTGAGATGGGGAACCGCTGACTTTTGGACTCGGCTGGTGACAAAATATTCCAAAGACACCCCATGCACAACTCCACCGGGGAAGGTTCCAGACAGGAGTTCTCCTGGTAGTTTTTACATTGCTCCGGTAGGCATCTGAAAGACACCACAAAAGTTGTTCTACCTGCTTTCTGGGCTGAGATGGGGAACCGCTGAATTTTGGAGTCGGCCGGTGACAAAATGTTCCAAACACACCCCATGCACAACTCCACCGGGGAAGGTGCCAGAAAGGAGTTCTCCTGGCAGTTTTTACATTGCTCCGGTAGGCATCTGAGAGACACCACAAAAGTTGTTCTTCCTGCTTTCTGGGCTGAGATGGGGAACCGCTGAATTTTGGACTCGGCCGGTGACAAAATGTTCCAAACACACCCCATGCACAACTCCACCGGGGAAGGTGCCAGAAAGGAGTTCTCCTGGTAGTTTTTACATTGCTCCGGTAGGCATCTGAAAGACACCACAAAAGTTGTTCTTCCTGCTTTCTGGGCTGAGATGGGGAACCGCTGAATTTTGGACTCGGCCGGTGACAAAATGTTCCAAACACACCCCATGCACAACTCCACCAGGGAAGGTGCCAGGCAGGAGTTCTCTTGGTAGTTTTTACACTACCTTGGTAGGCAGCTGAAAGGCACAAGAAAAGTTGTTGTACCTTCTTTCTGGGCTGAGATGGGGAACCGCTGAATTTTGGAGTCGGCCGGTGACAAAATGTTCCAAAGACACCCCATGCACAACTCCACCGGGGAAGGTGCCAGGCAGGAGTTCTCCTGGTAGTTTTTACATTGCTCCGGTAGGCATCTGAAAGACACCACAAAAGTTGTTCTACCTGCTTTCTGGGCTGAGATGGGGAACCGCTGAATTTTGGAGTCGGCCGGTGACAAAATGTTCCAAACACACCCCATGCTCAACTCCACCGGGGAAGGTGCCAGAAAGGAGTTCTCCTGGTAGTTTTTACATTGCTCCGGTAGGCATCTGAAAGACACCACAAAAGTTGTTCTTCCTGCTTTCTGGGCTGAGATGGGGAACCGCTGAATTTTGGACTCGGCCGGTGACAAAATGTTCCAAACACACCCCATGCACAACTCCACCGGGGAAGGTGCCAGACAGGAGTTCTCCTGGTAGTTTTTACACTACCTTGGTAGGCATCTGAAAGACACCACAAAAGTTGTTTTACCTGCTTTCTGGGCTGAGATGGGGAACCGCTGAATTTTGGAGTCGGCCGGTGACAAAATGTTCCAAACACACCCCATGCACAACTCCACCGGGGAAGGTGCCAGACAGGAGTTCTCTTAATAGTTTTTACACTACCTTGGTAGGCAGCTGAAAGGCACCACAAAAGTTGTTGTACCTGCTTTCTGGGCTGAGATGGGGAACCGCTGACTTTTGGAGTCGGCCGGTGAAAAAATGTTCCAAACACACCCCATGCACAACTCCACTAGCGAAGGTGCCAGGGATGAGTTCTGTTGGTAGTTTTTACATTGCTCCGGTAGGCATCAAAAGGACACCACAAAAGTTGTTCTTGCTGCTTTCTGGGCTGAGATGGGGAATCGCTGAATTTTGGACTCGGCCGGTGACAAAATGTTCCAAAGACACCCCATGCACAACTCCACCGGGGAAGGTGCCAGGCAGGAGTTCTCTTGGTAGTTTTTACACTACCTTGGTAGGCATCTGAAAGGCACCACAAAAGTTGTTCTACCTGCTTTCTGGGCTGAGATGGGGAACCGCTGAATTTTGGAGTCGGCCGGTGACAAAATGTTCCAAAGACACCCCATGCACAACTCCACCGGGGAAGGTGCCAGACAGGAGTTCTCTTGATAGTTTTTACACTACCTTGGTAGGCATTTGAAAGGCACCACAAAAGTTGTTCTACCTGCTTTCTGGGCTGAGATGGGGAACAGCTGAATTTTGGATTCGGCTGGTGACAAAATTTTAATAAATACACCCCATGCACAACTCCACTAGCGAAGGTGCAAGGGACGAATTCTGTTGGTAGTTTTTACATTGCTCCGGTAGGCATCTGAAAGACACCACAAAAGTTGTTCTACCTGCTTTCTGGGCTGAGATGGGGAACCGCTGACTTTTGGACTCGGCTGGTGACAAAATGTTCCAAAGACACCCCATGCACAACTCCACCGGGGAAGGTGCCAGACAGGAGTTCTCCTGGTAGTTTTTACATTGCTCCGGTAGGCATCTGAAAGACACCACAAAAGTTGTTCTACCTGCTTTCTGGACTGAGATGGGGAATCGCTGAATTTTGGAGTCGGCCGGTGACAAAATGTTCCAAACACACCCCATGCACAACTCCACCGGGGAAGGTGCCAGAAAGGAGTTCTCCTGGTAGTTTTTACATTGCTCCGGTAGGCATCTGAGAGACACCACAAAAGTTGTTCTTCCTGCTTTCTGGGCTGAGATGGGGAACCGCTGAATTTTGGAGTCGGCCGGTGACAAAATGTTCCAAAGACACCCCATGCACAACTCCACCGGGGAAGGTGCCAGAAAGGAGTTCTCCTGGTAGTTTTTACATTGCTCCGGTAGGCATCTGAAAGACACCACAAAAGTTGTTCTTCCTGCTTTCTGGGCTGAGATGGGGAACCGCTGAATTTTGGACTCGGCCGGTGACAAAATGTTCCAAACACACCCCATGCACAACTCCACCAGGGAAGGTGCCAGGCAGGAGTTCTCTTGGTAGTTTTTACACTACCTTGGTAGGCAGCTGAAAGGCACAAGAAAAGTTGTTGTACCTTCTTTCTGGGCTGAGATGGGGAACCGCTGAATTTTGGAGTCGGCCGGTGACAAAATGTTCCAAAGACACCCCATGCACAACTCCACCGGGGAAGGTGCCAGGCAGGAGTTCTCCTGGTAGTTTTTACATTGCTCCGGTAGGCATCTGAAAGACACCACAAAAGTTGTTCTACCTGCTTTCTGGGCTGAGATGGGGAACCGCTGAATTTTGGAGTCGGCCGGTGACAAAATGTTCCAAACACACCCCATGCTCAACTCCACCGGGGAAGGTGCCAGAAAGGAGTTCTCCTGGTAGTTTTTACATTGCTCCGGTAGGCATCTGAAAGACACCACAAAAGTTGTTCTTCCTGCTTTCTGGGCTGAGATGGGGAACCGCTGAATTTTGGAGTCGGCCGGTGACAAAATGTTCCAAACACACCCCATGCACAACTCCACCGGGGAAGGTGCCAGACAGGAGTTCTCCTGGTAGTTTTTACACTACCTTGGTAGGCATCTGAAAGACACCACAAAAGTTGTTTTACCTGCTTTCTGGGCTGAGATGGGGAACCGCTGAATTTTGGAGTCGGCCGGTGACAAAATGTTCCAAACACACCCCATGCACAACTCCACCGGGGAAGGTGCCAGACAGGAGTTCTCTTAATAGTTTTTACACTACCTTGGTAGGCAGCTGAAAGGCACCACAAAAGTTGTTGTACCTGCTTTCTGGGCTGAGATGGGGAACCGCTGACTTTTGGACTCGGCCGGTGACAAAATGTTCCAAACACACCCCATGCACAACTCCACTAGCGAAGGTGCCAGGGATGAGTTCTGTTGGTAGTTTTTACATTGCTCCGGTAGGCATCAAAAGGACACCACAAAAGTTGTTCTTGCTGCTTTCTGGGCTGAGATGGGGAATCGCTGAATTTTGGACTCGGCCGGTGACAAAATGTTCCAAAGACACCCCATGCACAACTCCACCGGGGAAGGTGCCAGGCAGGAGTTCTCTTGGTAGTTTTTACACTACCTTGGTAGGCAGCTGAAAGGCACCACAAAAGTTGTTCTACCTGCTTTCTGGGCTGAGATGGGGAACCGCTGAATTTTGGAGTCGGCCGGTGACAAAATGTTCCAAAGACACCCCATGCACAACTCCACCGGGGAAGGTGCCAGACAGGAGTTCTCTTGATAGTTTTTACACTACCTTGGTAGGCATTTGAAAGGCACCACAAAAGTTGTTCTACCTGCTTTCTGGGCTGAGATGGGGAACAGCTGAATTTTGGATTCGGCTGGTGACAAAATTTTAATAAATACACCCCATGCACAACTCCACTAGCGAAGGTGCAAGGGACGAATTCTGTTGGTAGTTTTTACATTGCTCCGGTAGGCATCTGAAAGACACCACAAAAGTTGTTCTACCTGCTTTCTGGGCTGAGATGGGGAACCGCTGAATTTTGGAGTCGGCTGGTGACAAAATGTTCCAAAGACACCCCATGCACAACTCCACCGGGGAAGGTGCCAGACAGGAGTTCTCCTGGTAGTTTTTACATTGCTCCGGTAGGCATCTGAAAGACACCACAAAAGTTGTTCTACCTGCTTTCTGGACTGAGATGGGGAATCGCTGAATTTTGGAGTCGGCCGGTGACAAAATGTTCCAAACACACCCCATGCACAACTCCACCGGGGAAGGTGCCAGAAAGGAGTTCTCCTGGTAGTTTTTACATTGCTCCGGTAGGCATCTGAGAGACACCACAAAAGTTGTTCTTCCTGCTTTCTGGGCTGAGATGGGGAACCGCTGAATTTTGGAGTCGGCCGGTGACAAAATGTTCCAAAGACACCCCATGCACAACTCCACCGGGGAAGGTGCCAGGCAGGAGTTCTCTTGGTAGTTTTTACACTACCTTCGTAGGCAGCTGAAAGACACCACAAAAGTTGTTCTACCTGCTTTCTGGGCTGAGATGGGGAACCGCTGAATTTTGGAGTCGGCCGGTGACAAAATGTTCCAAACACACCCCATGCACAACTCCACCAGGGAAGGTGCCAGGCAGGAGTTCTCTTGGTAGTTTTTACACTACCTTGGTAGGCAGCTGAAAGGCACCACAAAAGTTGTTCTACCTGCTTTCTGGGCTGAGATGGGGAACCGCTGAATTTTGGAGTCGGCCGGTGACAAAATGTTCCAAACACACCCCATGCACAACTCCACCGGGGAAGGTGCCAGACAGGAGTTCTCCTGGTAGTTTTTACATTGCTCCGGTAGGCATCTGAAAGACACCACAAAAGTTGTTCTACCTGCTTTCTGGGCTGAGATGGGGAACCGCTGAATTTTGGAGTCGGCCGGTGACAAAATGTTCCAAACACACCCCATGCACAACTCCACCGGGGAAGGTGCCAGACAGGAGTTCTCCTGGTAGTTTTTACACTACCTTGGTAGGCATCTGAAAGACACCACAAAAGTTGTTTTACCTGCTTTCTGGGCTGAGATGGGGAACCGCTGAATTTTGGAGTCGGCCGGTGACAAAACGTTCCAAACACACCCCATGCACAACTCCACCGGGGAAGGTGCCAGACAGGAATTCTCTTAATAGTTTTTACACTACCTTGGTAGGCATCTGAAAGGCACCACAAAAGTTGTTGTACCTGCTTTCTGGGCTGAGATGGGGAACCGCTGAATTTTGGAGTCGGCCGGTGACAAAATGTTCCAAACACACCCCATGCACAACTCCACTAGCGAAGGTGCCAGGGACGAGTTCTGTTGGTAGTTTTTACATTGCTCCGGTAGGCAGCAAAAGGACACCACAAAAGTTGTTCTTCCTGCTTTCTGGGCTGAGATGGGGAATCGCTGAATTTTGGAGTCGGCCGGTGACAAAATGTTCCAAAGACACCCCATGCACAACTCCACCGGGGAAGGTGCCAGACAGGAGTTCTCTTGATAGTTTTTACACTACCTTGGTAGGCAGCTGAAAGGCACCACAAAAGTTGTTCTACCTGCTTTCTGGGCTGAGATGGGGAACAGCTGAATTTTGGACTCGGCTGGTGACAAAATTTTAATAAATACACCCCATGCACAACTCCACTAGCGAAGGTGCCAGGAACGAGTTCTGTTGGTAGTTTTTACATTGCTCCGGTAGGCATCTGAAAGACACCACAAAAGTTGTTCTACCTGCTTTCTGGGCTGAGATGGGGAACCGCTGAATTTTGGACTCGGCCGGTGACAAAATGTTCCAAAGACACCCCATGCACAACTCCACCGGGGAAGGTGCCAGGCAGGAGTTCTCTTGGTAGTTTTTACACTACCTTGGTAGGCAGCTGAAAGGCACCACAAAAGTTGTTCTACCTGCTTTCTGGGCTGAGATGGGGAACCGCTGACTTTTGGACTCGGCTGGTGACAAAATGTTCCAAAGACACCCCATGCACAACTCCACCGGGGAAGGTGCCAGACAGGAGTTCTCCTGGTAGTTTTTACATTGCTCCGGTAGGCATCTGAAAGACACCACAAAAGTTGTTCTACCTGCTTTCTGGACTGAGATGGGGAACCGCTGAATTTTGGAGTCGGCCGGTGACAAAATGTTCCAAACACACCCCATGCACAACTCCACCGGGGAAGGTGCCAGAAAGGAGTTCTGTTGGTAGTTTTTACATTGCTCCGGTAGGCATCTGAGAGACACCACAAAAGTTGTTCTTCCTGCTTTCTGGGCTGAGATGGGGAACCGCTGAATTTTGGACTCGGCCGGTGACAAAATGTTCCAAACACACCCCCTGCACAACTCCACCGGGGAAGGTGCCAGACAGGAGTTCTCTTAGTAGTTTTTACATTGCTCCGGTAGGCATCTGAAAGACACCACAAAAGTTGTTCTACCTGCTTTCTGGGCTGAGATGGGGAACCGCTGAATTTTGGACTCGGCCGGTGAAAAAATGTTCCAAACACACCCCATGCACAACTCCACCGGGGAAGGTGCCAGGGACGAGTTCTGTTGGTAGTTTTTACATTGCTCCGGTAGGCAGCAAAAGGACACCACAAAAGTTGTTCTTCCTGCTTTCTGGGCTGAGATGGGGAATCGCTGAATTTTGGACTCGGCCGGTGACAAAATGTTCCAAACACACCCCATGCACAACTCCACCGGGGAAGGTGCCAGACAGGAGTTCTCTTGATAGTTTTTACACTACCTTGGTAGGCATTTGAAAGGCACCACAAAAGTTGTTCTACCTGCTTTCTGGGCTGAGATGGGGAACAGCTGAATTTTGGACTCGGCTGGTGACAAAATTTTAATAAATACACCCCATGCACAACTCCACTAGCGAAGGTGCCAGGGACGAGTTCTCCTGGTAGTTTTTACATTGTTCCGGTAGGCATCAAAAAGACACTACAAAAGTTGTTCTACCTGCTTTCTGGGCTGAGATGGGGAATCGCTGAATTTTGGACTCGGCCGGTGACAAAATGTTCCAAACACACCCCATGCACAACTCCACCGGGGAAGGTGCCAGAAAGGAGTTCTCCTGGTAGTTTTTACATTGCTCCGGTAGGCAGCAAAAGGACACCACAAAAGTTGTTCTTCCTGCTTTCTGGGCTGAGATGGGGAACCGCTGAATTTTGGACTCGGCTGGTGACAAAATGTTCCAAAGACACCCCATGCACAACTCCACCGGGGAAAGTGCCAGGCAGGAGTTCTCTTGGTAGTTTTTACACTACCTTGGTAGGCAGCTGAAAGGCACAATAAAAGTTGTTCTACCTGCTTTCTGGGCTGAGATGGGGAACCGCTGAATTTTGGAGTCGGCCGGTGACAAAATGTTCCAAACACACCCCATGCACAACTCCACCGGGGAAGGTGCCAGACAGGAGTTCTCTTGATAGTTTTTACACTACCTTGGTAGGCATTTGAAAGGCACCACAAAAGTTGTTCTACCTGCTTTCTGGGCTGAGATGGGGAAACGCTGAATTTTGGATTCGGCTGGTGACAAAATTTTAATAAATACACCCCATGCACAACTCCACTAGCGAAGGTGCAAGGGACGAATTCTGTTGGTAGTTTTTACATTGCTCCGGTAGGCATCTGAAAGACACCACAAAAGTTGTTCTACCTGCTTTCTGGGCTGAGATGGGGAACCGCTGAATTTTGGACTCGGCTGGTGACAAAATGTTCCAAAGACACCCCATGCACAACTCCACCGGGGAAGATGCCAGACAGGAGTTCTCCTGGTAGTTTTTACATTGCTCCGGTAGGCATCTGAAAGACACCACAAAAGTTGTTCTACCTGCTTTCTGGGCTGAGATGGGGAACCGCTGAATTTTGGAGTCGGCCGGTGACAAAATGTTCCAAACACACCCCATGCACAACTCCACTAGCGAAGGTGCCAGGGACGAGTTCTGTTGGTAGTTTTTACATTGCTCCGGTAGGCATCAAAAGGACACCACAAAAGTTGTTCTTCCTGCTTTCTGGGCTGAGATGGGGATCGCTGAATTTTGGAGTCGGCCGGTGACAAAATGTTCCAAAGACACCCCATGCACAACTCCACCGGGGAAGGTGCCAGGCAGGAGTTCTCTTGGTAGTTTTTACACTACCTTGGTAGGCATCTGAAAGGCACCACAAAAGTTGTTCTACCTGCTTTCTGGGCTGAGATGGGGAACAGCTGAATTTTGGATTCGGCTGGTGACAAAATTTTAATAAATACACCCCATGCACAACTCCACTAGCGAAGGTGCAAGGGACGAATTCTGTTGGTAGTTTTTACATTGCTCCGGTAGGCATCTGAAAGACACCACAAAAGTTGTTCTACCTGCTTTCTGGGCTGAGATGGGGAACCGCTGACTTTTGGACTCGGCTGGTGACAAAATGTTCCAAAGACACCCCATGCACAACTCCACCGGGGAAGATGCCAGACAGGAGTTCTCCTGGTAGTTTTTACATTGCTCCGGTAGGCATCTGAAAGACACCACAAAAGTTGTTCTACCTGCTTTCTGGACTGAGATGGGGAACCGCTGAATTTTGGACTCGGCCGGTGACAAAATGTTCCAAACACACCCCATGCACAACTCCACCGGGGAAGGTGCCAGAAAGGAGTTCTCCTGGTAGTTTTTACATTGCTCCGGTAGGCATCTGAGAGACACCACAAAAGTTGTTCTTCCTGCTTTCTGGGCTGAGATGGGGAACCGCTGAATTTTGGAGTCGGCCGGTGACAAAATGTTCCAAAGACACCCCATGCACAACTCCACCGGGGAAGGTGCCAGGCAGGAGTTCTCTTGGTAGTTTTTACACTACCTTCGTAGGCAGCTGAAAGACACCACAAAAGTTGTTCTACCTGCTTTCTGGGCTGAGATGGGGAACCGCTGAATTTTGGAGTCGGCCGGTGACAAAATGTTCCAAACACACCCCATGCACAACTCCACCAGGGAAGGTGCCAGGCAGGAGTTCTCTTGGTAGTTTTTACACTACCTTGGTAGGCAGCTGAAAGGCACCACAAAAGTTGTTCTACCTGCTTTCTGGGCTGAGATGGGGAACCGCTGAATTTTGGAGTCGGCCGGTGACAAAATGTTCCAAACACACCCCATGCACAACTCCACCGGGGAAGGTGCCAGACAGGAGTTCTCCTGGTAGTTTTTACATTGCTCCGGTAGGCATCTGAAAGACACCACAAAAGTTGTTCTACCTGCTTTCTGGGCTGAGATGGGGAACCACTGAATTTTGGAGTCGGCCGGTGACAAAATGTTCCAAACACACCCCATGCACAACTCCACCGGGGAAGGTGCCAGACAGGAGTTCTCCTGGTAGTTTTTACACTACCTTGGTAGGCATCTGAAAGACACCACAAAAGTTGTTTTACCTGCTTTCTGGGCTGAGATGGGGAACCGCTGAATTTTGGAGTCGGCCGGTGACAAAACGTTCCAAACACACCCCATGCACAACTCCACCGGGGAAGGTGCCAGACAGGACTTCTCTTAATAGTTTTTACACTACCTTGGTAGGTATCTGAAAGGCACCACAAAAGTTGTTGTACCTGCTTTCTGGGCTGAGATGGGGAACCGCTGAATTTTGGACTCGGCCGGTGACAAAATGTTCCAAACACACCCCATGCACAACTCCACTAGCGAAGGTGCCAGGGACGAGTTCTGTTGGTAGTTTTTACATTGCTCCGGTAGGCAGCAAAAGGACACCACAAAAGTTGTTCTTCCTGCTTTCTGGGCTGAGATGGGGAATCGCTGAATTTTGGAGTCGGCCGGTGACAAAATGTTCCAAACACACCCCATGCACAACTCCACCGGGGAAGGTGCCAGACAGGAGTTCTCTTGATAGTTTTTACACTACCTTGGTAGGCAGCTGAAAGGCACCACAAAAGTTGTTCTACCTGCTTTCTGGGCTGAGATGGGGAACAGCTGAATTTTGGACTCGGCTGGTGACAAAATTTTAATAAATACACCCCATGCACAACTCCACTAGCGAAGGTGCCAGGAACGAGTTCTGTTGGTAGTTTTTACATTGCTCCGGTAGGCATCTGAAAGACACCACAAAAGTTGTTCTTCCTGCTTTCTGGGCTGAGATGGGGAACCGCTGAATTTTGGACTCGGCCGGTGACAAAATGTTCCAAAGACACCCCATGCACAACTCCACCGGGGAAGGTGCCAGGCAGGAGTTCTCTTGGTAGTTTTTACACTACCTTGGTAGGCAGCTGAAAGGCACCACAAAAGTTGTTCTACCTGCTTTCTGGGCTGAGATGGGGAACCGCTGACTTTTGGACTCGGCTGGTGACAAAATGTTCCAAAGACACCCCATGCACAACTCCACCGGGGAAGGTGCCAGACAGGAGTTCTCCTGGTAGTTTTTACATTGCTCCGGTAGGCATCTGAAAGACACCACAAAAGTTGTTCTACCTGCTTTCTGGACTGAGATGGGGAACCGCTGAATTTTGGAGTCGGCCGGTGACAAAATGTTCCAAACACACCCCATGCACAACTCCACCGGGGAAGGTGCCAGAAAGGAGTTCTGTTGGTAGTTTTTACATTGCTCCGGTAGGCATCTGAGAGACACCACAAAAGTTGTTCTTCCTGCTTTCTGGGCTGAGATGGGGAACCGCTGAATTTTGGACTCGGCCGGTGACAAAATGTTCCAAACACACCCCCTGCACAACTCCACCGGGGAAGGTGCCAGACAGGAGTTCTCTTAGTAGTTTTTACATTGCTCCGGTAGGCATCTGAAAGACACCACAAAAGTTGTTCTACCTGCTTTCTGGGCTGAGATGGGGAACCGCTGAATTTTTAGTCGGCCGGTGACAAAATGTTCCAAACACACCCCATGCACAACTCCACCGAGGAAGGTGCCAGACAGGAGTTCTCTTAATAGTTTTTACACTACCTTGGTAGGCATCTGAAAGGCACCACAAAAGTTGTTGTACCTGCTTTCTGGGCTGAGATGGGGAACCGCTGAATTTTGGACTCAGCCGGTGAAAAAATGTTCCAAAGACACCCCATGCACAACTCCACCGGGGAAGGTGCCAGGGACGAGTTCTGTTGGTAGTTTTTACACTACCTTGGTAGGCATTTGAAAGGCACCACAAAAGTTGTTCTACCTGCTTTCTGGGCTGAGATGGGGAACCGCTGAATTTTGGAGTCGGCCGGTGACAAAATGTTCCAAACACACCCCATGCACAACTCCACCGGGGAAGGTGCCAGACAGGAGTTCTCCTGGTAGTTTTTACATTGCTCCGGTAGGCATCTGAAAGACACCACAAAAGTTGTTTTACCTGCTTTCTGGGCTGAGATGGGGAACCGCTGAATTTTGGAGTCGGCCGGTGACAAAATGTTCCAAACACACCCCATGCACAACTCCACTAGCGAAGGTGCCAGGGACGAGTTCTGTTGGTAGTTTTTACATTGCTCCGGTAGGCATCAAAAGGACACCACAAAAGTTGTTCTTCCTGCTTTCTGGGCTGAGATGGGGAACCGCTGAATTTTGGAGTCGGCCGGTGACAAAATGTTCCAAACACACCCCATGCACAACTCCACCGGGGAAGGTGCCAGGCAGGAGTTCTCTTGGTAGTTTTTACATTGCTCCGGTAGGCACCAAAAGGACACCACAAAAGTTGTTCTTCCTGCTTTCTGGGCTGAGATGGGGAACCGCTGAATTTTGGAGTCGGCCGGTGAAAAAATGTTCCAAAGACACCCCATGCACAACTCCACCGGGGAAGGTGCCAGAAAGGAATTCTCCTGGTAGTTTTTACATTGCTCCGGTAGGCATCAAAAGGACACCACAAAAGTTGTTCTTCCTGCTTTCTGCGCTGAGATGGGGAATCGCTGAATTTTGGAGTCGTCCGGTGACAAAATGTTCCAAAGACACCCCATGCACAACTCCACCAGGGAAGGTGCCAGGCAGGAGTTCTCTTGGTAGTTTTTACATTGCTCCGGTAGGCATCTGAAAGACACCACAAAAGTTGTTCTACCTGCTTTCTGGGCTGAGATGGGGAACCGCTGAATTTTGGAGTCGGCCGGTGACAAAATGTTCCAAACACACCCCATGCACAACTCCACCGGGGAAGGTGCCAGAAAGGAGTTCTCCTGGTAGTTTTTACATTGCTCCGGTAGGCATCTGAAAGACACCACAAAAGTTGTTCTACCTGCTTTCTGGGCTGAGATGGGGAACCGCTGAATTTTGGAGTCGGCCGGTGACAAAATGTTCCAAACACACCCCATGCACAACTCCACCGGGGAAGGTGCCAGACAGGAGTTCTCCTGGTAGTTTTTACACTACCTTGGTAGGCATCTGAAAGACACCACAAAAGTTGTTTTACCTGCTTTCTGGGCTGAGATGGGGAACCGCTGAATTTTGGAGTCGGCCGGTGACAAAATGTTCCAAACACACCCCATGCACAACTCCACCGGGGAAGGTGCCAGACAGGACTTCTCTTAATAGTTTTTACACTACCTTGGTAGGCAGCTGAAAGGCACCACAAAAGTTGTTTTACCTGCTTTCTGGGCTGAGAAGGGAACCGCTGAATTTTGGACTCGGCCGGTGACAAAATGTTCCAAACACACCCCATGCACAACTCCACTAGCGAAGGTGCCAGGGACGAGTTCTGTTGGTAGTTTTTACATTGCTCCGGTAGGCAGCAAAAGGACACCACAAAAGTTGTTCTTCCTGCTTTCTGGGCTGAGATGGGGAATCGCTGAATTTTGGACTCGGCCGGTGACAAAATGTTCCAAAGACACCCCATGCACAACTCCACCGGGGAAGGTGCCAGGCAGGAGTTCTCTTGGTAGTTTTTACACTACCTTGGTAGGCATCTGAAAGGCACCACAAAAGTTGTTCTACCTGCTTTCTGGGCTGAGATGGGGAACCGCTGAATTTTGGAGTCGGCCGGTGACAAAATGTTCCAAAGACACCCCCTGCACAACTCCACCGGGGAAGGTGCCAGACAGGAGTTCTCCTGGTAGTTTTTACACTACCTTGGTAGGCATTTGAAAGGCACCACAAAAGTTGTTCTACCTGCTTTCTGGGCTGAGATGGGGAACAGCTGAATTTTGGACTCGGCTGGTGACAAAATTTTAATAAATACACCCCATGCACAACTCCACTAGCGAAGGTGCCAGGAACGAATTCTGTTGGTAGTTTTTACATTGCTCCGGTAGGCATCTGAAAGACACCACAAAAGTTGTTCTACCTGCTTTCTGGGCTGAGATGGGGAACCGCTGACTTTTGGACTCGGCTGGTGACAAAATGTTCCAAAGACACCCCATGCACAACTCCACTAGCGAAGGTGCCAGACAGGAGTTCTCCTGGTAGTTTTTACATTGCTCCGGGTAGGCATCTGAAAGACACCACAAAAGTTGTTCTACCTGCTTTCTGGGCTGAGATGGGGAACCGCTGAATTTTGGACTCGGCCGGTGACAAAATGTTCCAAACACACCCCATGCACAACTCCACCGAGGAAGGTGCCAGACAGGACTTCTCTTAATAGTTTTTACACTACCTTGGTAGGCATCTGAAAGGCACCACAAAAGTTGTTGTACCTGCTTTCTGGGCTGAGATGGGGAACCGCTGAATTTTGGACTCGGCCGGTGAAAAAATGTTCCAAACACACCCCATGCACAACTCCACCGGGGAAGGTGCCAGGGACGAGTTCTGTTGGTAGTTTTTACATTGCTCCGGTAGGCAGCAAAAGGACACCACAAAAGTTGTTCTTCCTGCTTTCTGGGCTGAGATGGGGAATCGCTGAATTTTGGACTCGGCCGGTGACAAAATGTTCCAAACACACCCCATGCACAACTCCACCGGGGAAGGTGCCAGGGACGAGTTCTGTTGGTAGTTTTTACACTACCTTGGTAGGCATTTGAAAGGCACCACAAAAGTTGTTCTACCTGCTTTCTGGGCTGAGATGGGGAACCGCTGAATTTTGGAGTCGGCCGGTGACAAAATGTTCCAAACACACCCCATGCACAACTCCACCGGGGAAGGTGCCAGACAGGAGTTCTCCTGGTAGTTTTTACATTGCTCCGGTAGGCATCTGAAAGACACCACAAAAGTTGTTTTACCTGCTTTCTGGGCTGAGATGGGGAACCGCTGAATTTTGGAGTCGGCCGGTGACAAAATGTTCCAAACACACCCCATGCACAACTCCACTAGCGAAGGTGCCAGGGACGAGTTCTGTTGGTAGTTTTTACATTGCTCCGGTAGGCATCAAAAGGACACCACAAAAGTTGTTCTTCCTGCTTTCTGGGCTGAGATGGGGAACCGCTGAATTTTGGAGTCGGCCGGTGACAAAATGTTCCAAACACACCCCATGCACAACTCCACCGGGGAAGGTGCCAGGCAGGAGTTCTCTTGGTAGTTTTTACATTGCTCCGGTAGGCACCAAAAGGACACCACAAAAGTTGTTCTTCCTGCTTTCTGGGCTGAGATGGGGAACCGCTGAATTTTGGAGTCGGCCGGTGAAAAAATGTTCCAAAGACACCCCATGCACAACTCCACCGGGGAAGGTGCCAGAAAGGAATTCTCCTGGTAGTTTTTACATTGCTCCGGTAGGCATCAAAAGGACACCACAAAAGTTGTTCTTCCTGCTTTCTGCGCTGAGATGGGGAATCGCTGAATTTTGGAGTCGTCCGGTGACAAAATGTTCCAAAGACACCCCATGCACAACTCCACCAGGGAAGGTGCCAGGCAGGAGTTCTCTTGGTAGTTTTTACATTGCTCCGGTAGGCATCTGAAAGACACCACAAAAGTTGTTCTACCTGCTTTCTGGGCTGAGATGGGGAACCGCTGAATTTTGGAGTCGGCCGGTGACAAAATGTTCCAAACACACCCCATGCACAACTCCACCGGGGAAGGTGCCAGAAAGGAGTTCTCCTGGTAGTTTTTACATTGCTCCGGTAGGCATCTGAAAGACACCACAAAAGTTGTTCTACCTGCTTTCTGGGCTGAGATGGGGAACCGCTGAATTTTGGAGTCGGCCGGTGACAAAATGTTCCAAACACACCCCATGCACAACTCCACCGGGGAAGGTGCCAGACAGGAGTTCTCCTGGTAGTTTTTACACTACCTTGGTAGGCATCTGAAAGACACCACAAAAGTTGTTTTACCTGCTTTCTGGGCGAGATGGGGAACCGCTGAATTTTGGAGTCGGCCGGTGACAAAATGTTCCAAACACACCCCATGCACAACTCCACCGGGGAAGGTGCCAGACAGGACTTCTCTTAATAGTTTTTACACTACCTTGGTAGGCAGCTGAAAGGCACCACAAAAGTTGTTTTACCTGCTTTCTGGGCTGAGAAGGGAACCGCTGAATTTTGGACTCGGCCGGTGACAAAATGTTCCAAACACACCCCATGCACAACTCCACTAGCGAAGGTGCCAGGGACGAGTTCTGTTGGTAGTTTTTACATTGCTCCGGTAGGCAGCAAAAGGACACCACAAAAGTTGTTCTTCCTGCTTTCTGGGCTGAGATGGGGAATCGCTGAATTTTGGACTCGGCCGGTGACAAAATGTTCCAAAGACACCCCATGCACAACTCCACCGGGGAAGGTGCCAGGCAGGAGTTCTCTTGGTAGTTTTTACACTACCTTGGTAGGCATCTGAAAGGCACCACAAAAGTTGTTCTACCTGCTTTCTGGGCTGAGATGGGGAACCGCTGAATTTTGGAGTCGGCCGGTGACAAAATGTTCCAAAGACACCCCCTGCACAACTCCACCGGGGAAGGTGCCAGACAGGAGTTCTCCTGGTAGTTTTTACACTACCTTGGTAGGCATTTGAAAGGCACCACAAAAGTTGTTCTACCTGCTTTCTGGGCTGAGATGGGGAACAGCTGAATTTTGGACTCGGCTGGTGACAAAATTTTAATAAATACACCCCATGCACAACTCCACTAGCGAAGGTGCCAGGAACGAATTCTGTTGGTAGTTTTTACATTGCTCCGGTAGGCATCTGAAAGACACCACAAAAGTTGTTCTACCTGCTTTCTGGGCTGAGATGGGGAACCGCTGACTTTTGGACTCGGCTGGTGACAAAATGTTCCAAAGACACCCCATGCACAACTCCACTAGCGAAGGTGCCAGACAGGAGTTCTCCTGGTAGTTTTTACATTGCTCCGGTAGGCATCTGAAAGACACCACAAAAGTTGTTCTACCTGCTTTCTGGGCTGAGATGGGGAACCGCTGAATTTTGGACTCGGCCGGTGACAAAATGTTCCAAACACACCCCATGCACAACTCCACCGAGGAAGGTGCCAGACAGGACTTCTCTTAATAGTTTTTACACTACCTTGGTAGGCATCTGAAAGGCACCACAAAAGTTGTTGTACCTGCTTTCTGGGCTGAGATGGGGAACCGCTGAATTTTGGACTCGGCCGGTGAAAAAATGTTCCAAACACACCCCATGCACAACTCCACCGGGGAAGGTGCCAGGGACGAGTTCTGTTGGTAGTTTTTACATTGCTCCGGTAGGCAGCAAAAGGACACCACAAAAGTTGTTCTTCCTGCTTTCTGGGCTGAGATGGGGAACCGCTGAATTTTGGACTCGGCCGGTGACAAAATGTTCCAAACACACCCCATGCACAACTCCACCGGGGAAGGTGCCAGACAGGAGTTCTCTTGATAGTTTTTACACTACCTTGGTAGGCATTTGAAAGGCACCACAAAAGTTGTTCTTCCTGCTTTCTGGGCTGAGATGGGGAACCGCTGAATTTTGGAGTCGGCCGGTGACAAAATGTTCCAAACACACCCCATGCACAACTCCACCGGGGAAGGTGCCAGACAGGAGTTCTCCTGGTAGTTTTTACATTGCTCCGGTAGGCATCTGAAAGACACCACAAAAGTTGTTTTACCTGCTTTCTGGGCTGAGATGGGGAACCGCTGAATTTTGGAGTCGGCCGGTGACAAAATGTTCCAAACACACCCCATGCACAACTCCACTAGCGAAGGTGCCAGGGACGAGTTCTGTTGGTAGTTTTTACATTGCTCCGGTAGGCATCAAAAGGACACCACAAAAGTTGTTCTTCCTGCTTTCTGGGCTGAGATGGGGAACCGCTGAATTTTGGAGTCGGCCGGTGACAAAATGTTCCAAACACACCCCATGCACAACTCCACCGGGGAAGGTGCCAGGCAGGAGTTCTCTTGGTAGTTTTTACATTGCTCCGGTAGGCACCAAAAGGACACCACAAAAGTTGTTCTTCCTGCTTTCTGGGCTGAGATGGGGAACCGCTGAATTTTGGACTCGGCCGGTGACAAAATGTTCCAAAGACACCCCATGCACAACTCCACCGGGGAAGGTGCCAGAAAGGAATTCTCCTGGTAGTTTTTACATTGCTCCGATAGGCATCAAAAGGACACCACAAAAGTTGTTCTTCCTGCTTTCTGCACTGAGATGGGGAATCGCTGAATTTTGGAGTCGTCCGGTGACAAAATGTTCCAAAGACACCCCATGCACAACTCCACCAGGGAAGGTGCCAGGCAGGAGTTCTCTTGGTAGTTTTTACATTGCTCCGGTAGGCATCTGAAAGACACCACAAAAGTTGTTCTACCTGCTTTCTGGGCTGAGATGGGGAACCGCTGAATTTTGGAGTCGGCCGGTGACAAAATGTTCCAAACACACCCCATGCACAACTCCACCGGGGAAGGTGCCAGAAAGGAGTTCTCCTGGTAGTTTTTACATTGCTCCGGTAGGCATCTGAAAGACACCACAAAAGTTGTTCTACCTGCTTTCTGGGCTGAGATGGGGAACCGCTGAATTTTGGAGTCGGCCGGTGACAAAATGTTCCAAACACACCCCATGCACAACTCCACCGGGGAAGGTGCCAGACAGGAGTTCTCCTGGTAGTTTTTACACTACCTTGGTAGGCATCTGAAAGACACCACAAAAGTTGTTTTACCTGCTTTCTGGGCTGAGATGGGGAACCGCTGAATTTTGGAGTCGGCCGGTGACAAAATGTTCCAAACACACCCCATGCACAACTCCACCGGGGAAGGTGCCAGACAGGACTTCTCTTAATAGTTTTTACACTACCTTGGTAGGCAGCTGAAAGGCACCACAAAAGTTGTTTTACCTGCTTTCTGGGCTGAGAAGGGAACCGCTGAATTTTGGACTCGGCCGGTGACAAAATGTTCCAAACACACCCCATGCACAACTCCACTAGCGAAGGTGCCAGGGACGAGTTCTGTTGGTAGTTTTTACATTGCTCCGGTAGGCAGCAAAAGGACACCACAAAAGTTGTTCTTCCTGCTTTCTGGGCTGAGATGGGGAATCGCTGAATTTTGGACTCGGCCGGTGACAAAATGTTCCAAAGACACCCCATGCACAACTCCACCGGGGAAGGTGCCAGGCAGGAGTTCTCTTGGTAGTTTTTACACTACCTTGGTAGGCAGCTGAAAGGCACCACAAAAGTTGTTCTACCTGCTTTCTGGGCTGAGATGGGGAACCGCTGAATTTTGGAGTCGGCCGGTGACAAAATGTTCCAAAGACACCCCCTGCACAACTCCACCGGGGAAGGTGCCAGACAGGAGTTCTCCTGGTAGTTTTTACACTACCTTGGTAGGCATTTGAAAGGCACCACAAAAGTTGTTCTACCTGCTTTCTGGGCTGAGATGGGGAACAGCTGAATTTTGGACTCGGCTGGTGACAAAATTTTAATAAATACACCCCATGCACAACTCCACTAGCGAAGGTGCCAGGAACGAATTCTGTTGGTAGTTTTTACATTGCTCCGGTAGGCATCTGAAAGACACCACAAAAGTTGTTCTACCTGCTTTCTGGGCTGAGATGGGGAACCGCTGACTTTTGGACTCGGCTGGTGACAAAATGTTCCAAAGACACCCCATGCACAACTCCACTAGCGAAGGTGCCAGACAGGAGTTCTCCTGGTAGTTTTTACATTGCTCCGGTAGGCATCTGAAAGACACCACAAAAGTTGTTCTACCTGCTTTCTGGGCTGAGATGGGGAACCGCTGAATTTTGGACTCGGCCGGTGACAAAATGTTCCAAACACACCCCATGCACAACTCCACCGGGGAAGGTGCCAGAAAGGAGTTCTCCTGGTAGTTTTTACATTGCTCCGGTAGGCATCTGAAAGACACCACAAAAGTTGTTCTACCTGCTTTCTGGGCTGAGATGGGGAACCGCTGAATTTTGGAGTCGGCCGGTGACAAAATGTTCCAAAGACACCCCATGCACAACTCCACCGGGGAAGGTGCCAGACAGGACTTCTCTTAATAGTTTTTACACTACCTTGGTAGGCATCTGAAAGACACCACAAAGGTTGTTGTACCTTCTTTCTGGGCTGAGATGGGGAACCGCTGAATTTTGGAGTCGGCCGGTGACAAAATGTTCCAAAGACACCCCATGCACAACTCCACCGGGGAAGGTGCCAGACAGGAGTTCTCTTAGTAGTTTTTACACTACCTTGGTAGGCAGCTGAAAGGCACAAGAAAAGTTGTTGTACCTTCTTTCTGGGCTGAGATGGGGAACCGCTGAATTTTGGAGTCGGCCGGTGACAAAATGTTCCAAACACACCCCATGCACAACTCCACCGGGGAAGGTGCCAGGCAGGAGTTCTCCTGGTAGTTTTTACATTGCTCCGGTAGGCATCTTAAAGACACCACAAAAGTTGTTCTACCTGCTTTCTGGGCTGAGATGGGGAACCGCTGAATTTTGGAGTCGGCCGGTGAAAAAATGTTCCAAAGACACCCCATGCACAACTCCACCGGGGAAGGTGCCAGGCAGGAGTTCTCTTGGTAGTTTTTACACTACCTTGGTAGGCAGCTGAAAGGCACAAGAAAAGTTGTTGTACCTGCTTTCTGGGCTGAGATGGGGAACCGCTGAATTTTGGAGTCGGCCGGTGAAAAAATGTTCCAAACACACCCCATGCACAACTCCACCGGGGAAGGTGCCAGAAAGGAGTTCTCTTAGTAGTTTTTACACTACCTTGGTAGGCATTTGAAAGGCACCACAAAAGTTGTTTTACCTGCTTTTTGGGCTGAGATGGGGAACCGCTGAATTTTGGAGTCGGCCGGTGACAAAATGTTCCAAACACACCCCATGCACAACTCCACCGGGGAAGGTGCCAGACAGGAGTTCTCTTAATAGTTTTTACACTACCTTGGTAGGCATCTGAAAGACACCACAAAAGTTGTTCTTCCTGCTTTCTGGGCTGAGATGGGGAACCGCTGAATTTTTGGACTCGGCCGGTGACAAAATGTTCCAAACACACCCCCTGCACAACTCCACCGGGGAAGGTGCCAGACAGGAGTTCTCTTAATAGTTTTTACACTACCTTGGTAGGCATCTGAAAGACACACAAAAGTTGTTTTACCTGCTTTCTGGGCTGAGATGGGGAACCGCTGAATTTTGGACTCGGCCGGTGAAAAAATGTTCCAAACACACCCCATGCACAACTCCACCGGGGAAGGTGCCAGACAGGAGTTCTCTTGGTAGTTTTTACACTACCTTGGTAGGCATCTGAAAGGCACCACAAAAGTTGTTGTACCTGCTTTCTGGGCTGAGATGGGGAACCGCTGAATTTTGGACTCGGCCGGTGACAAAATGTTCCAAACACACCCCATGCACAACTCCACTAGCGAAGGTGCCAGGGACGAGTTCTGTTGGTAGTTTTTACATTGCTCCGGTAGGCATCAAAAGGACACAACAAAAGTTGTTCTTCCTGCTTTCTGGGCTGAGATGGGGAATCGCTGAATTTTGGACTCGGCCGGTGACAAAATGTTCCAAAGACACCCCATGCACAACTCCACCGGGGAAGGTGCCAGGCAGGAGTTCTCTTGGTAGTTTTTACACTACCTTGGTAGGCAGCTGAAAGGCACCACAAAAGTTGTTCTACCTGCTTTCTGGGCTGAGATGGGGAACCGCTGAATTTTGGAGTCGGCCGGTGACAAAATGTTCCAAACACACCCCATGCACAACTCCACCGGGGAAGGTGCCAGACAGGAGTTCTCTTGATAGTTTTTACACTACCTTGGTAGGCATTTGAAAGGCACCACAAAAGTTGTTCTACCTGCTTTCTGGCCTGAGATGGGGAACAGCTGAATTTTGGATTCGGCTGGTGACAAAATTTTAATAAATACACCCCATGCACAACTCCACTAGCGAAGGTGCCAGGGACGAATTCTGTTGGTAGTTTTTACATTGCTCCGGTAGGCATCTGAAAGACACCACAAAAGTTGTTCTACCTGCTTTCTGGGCTGAGATGGGGAACCGCTGAATTTTGGACTCGGCTGGTGACAAAATGTTCCAAAGACACCCCATGCACAACTCCACCGGGGAAGGTGCCAGACAGGAGTTCTCCTGGTAGTTTTTACATTGCTCCGGTAGGCATCTGAAAGACACCACAAAAGTTGTTCTACCTGCTTTCTGGGCTGAGATGGGGAACCGCTGAATTTTGGAGTCGGCCGGTGACAAAATGTTCCAAACACACCCCATGCACAACTCCACCGGGGAAGGTGCCAGAAAGGAGTTCTCCTGGTAGTTTTTACATTGCTCCGGTAGGCATCTGAAAGACACCACAAAAGTTGTTCTACCTGCTTTCTGGGCTGAGATGGGGAACCGCTGAATTTTGGAGTCGGCCGGGTGACAAAATGTTCCAAACACACCCCATGCACAACTCCACCAGGGAAGGTGCCAGGCAGGAGTTCTCTTGGTAGTTTTTACACTACCTTGGTAGGCAGCTGAAAGGCACAAGAAAAGTTGTTGTACCTTCTTTCTGGGCTGAGATGGGGAACCGCTGAATTTAATTTTGGAGTCGGCCGGTGACAAAATGTTCCAAACACACCCCATGCACAACTCCACCGGGGAAGGTGCCAGACAGGAGTTCTCCTGGTAGTTTTTACATTGCTCCGGTAGGCATCTGAAAGACACCACAAAAGTTGTTCTACCTGCTTTCTGGGCTGAGATGGGGAACCGCTGAATTTTGGAGTCGGCCGGTGACAAAATGTTCCAAACACACCCCATGCACAACTCCACTAGCGAAGGTGCCAGGGACGAGTTCTCCTGGTAGTTTTTACATTGCTCCGGTAGGCGTCTGAAAGACACCACAAAAGTTGTTCTTCCTGCTTTCTGGGCTGAGATGGGGAACCGCTGAATTTTGGAGTCGGCCGGTGACAAAATGTTCCAAACACACCCCATGCACAACTCCACTGGGGAAGGTGCCAGACAGGAATTCTCTTAATAGTTTTTACACTACCTTGGTAGGCATCTGAAAGACACCACAAAAAGTTGTTTTACCTGCTTTCTGGGCTGAGATGGGGAACCGCTGAATTTTGGAGTCGGCCGGTGACAAAATGTTCCAAACACACCCCATGCACAACTCCACCGGGGAAGGTGCCAGACAGGAGTTCTCTTAATAGTTTTTACACTACCTTGGTAGGCATCTGAAAGGCACCACAAAAGTTGTTGTACCTGCTTTCTGGGCTGAGATGGGGAACCGCTGAATTTTGGACTCGGCCGGTGACAAAATGTTCCAAACACACCCCATGCACAACTCCACCGGGGAAGGTGCCAGAAAGGAGTTCTCCTGGCAGTTTTTACATTGCTCCAGTAGGCAGCAAAAGGACACCAACAAAAGTTGTTCTTCCTGCTTTCTGGGCTGAGATGGGGAACCGCTGAATTTTGGACTCGGCCGGGTGACAAAATGTTCCAAAGACACCCCATGCACAACTCCACCGGGGAAGGTGCCAGGCAGGAGTTCTCTTGGTAGTTTTTACACTACCTTGGTAGGCAGCTGAAAGGCACCACAAAAGTTGTTCTACCTGCTTTCTGGGCTGAGATGGGGAACCGCTGAATTTTTGGAGTCGGCCGGTGACAAAATGTTCCAAACACACCCCATGCACAACTCCACCGGGGAAGGTGCCAGGGACGAATTCCTGTTGGTAGTTTTTACACTACCTTGGTAGGCATTTGAAAGGCACCACAAAAGTTGTTCTACCTGCTTTCTGGGCTGAGATGGGGAACAGCTGAATTTTGGATTCGGCTGGTGACAAAATTTTAATAAATACACCCCATGCACAACTCCACTAGCGAAGGTGCAAGGGACGAATTCTGTTGGTAGTTTTTACATTGCTCCGGTAGGCATCTGAAAGACACCACAAAAGTTGTTCTTCCTGCTTTCTGGGCTGAGATGGGGAACCGCTGACTTTTGGACTCGGCTGGTGACAAAATGTTCCAAAGACACCCCATGCACAACTCCACCGGGGAAGGTGCCAGACAGGAGTTCTCCTGGTAGTTTTTACATTGCTCTGGTAGGCATCTGAAAGACACCACAAAAGTTGTTCTACCTGCTTTCTGGGCTGAGATGGGGAACCGCTGAATTTTGGAGTCGGCCGGTGACAAAATGTTCCAAACACACCCCATGCACAACTCCACCGGGGAAGGTGCCAGAAAGGAGTTCTCCTGGCAGTTTTTACATTGCTCCGGTAGGCATCTGAGAGACACCACAAAAGTTGTTCTTCCTGCTTTCTGGGCTGAGATGGGGAACCGCTGAATTTTGGACTCGGCCGGTGACAAAATGTTCCAATGACACCCCATGCACAACTCCACCGGGGAAGGTGCCAGAAAGGAGTTCTCCTGGTAGTTTTTACATTGCTCCGGTAGGCATCTGAAAGACACCACAAAAGTTGTTCTTCCTGCTTTCTGGGCTGAGATGGGGAACCGCTGAATTTTGGAGTCGGCCGGTGACAAAATGTTCCAAAGACACCCCATGCACAACTCCACCGGGGAAGGTGCCAGGCAGGAGTTCTCTTGGTAGTTTTTACACTACCTTGGTAGGCAGCTGAAAGGCACAAGAAAAGTTGTTGTACCTTCTTTCTGGGCTGAGATGGGGAACCGCTGAATTTTGGAGTCGGCCGGTGACAAAATGTTCCAAAGACACCCCATGCACAACTCCACCGGGGAAGGTGCCAGACAGGAGTTCTCCTGGTAGTTTTTACATTGCTCCCGTAGGCATCTGAAAGACACCACAAAAGTTGTTCTACCTGCTTTCTGGGCTGAGATGGGGAACCGCTGAATTTTGGAGTCGGCCGGTGACAAAATGTTCCAAACACACCCCATGCTCAACTCCACCGGGGAAGGTGCCAGAAAGGAGTTCTCCTGGTAGTTTTTACATTGCTCCGGTAGGCATCTGAAAGACACCACAAAAGTTGTTCTTCCTGCTTTCTGGGCTGAGATGGGGAACCGCTGAATTTTGGAGTCGGCCGGTGACAAAATGTTCCAAACACACCCCATGCACAACTCCACCGGGGAAGGTGCCAGACAGGAGTTCTCTTAATAGTTTTTACACTACCTTGGTAGGCATCTGAAAGACACCACAAAAGTTGTTTTACCTGCTTTCTGGGCTGAGATGGGGAACCGCTGAATTTTGGAGTCGGCCGGTGACAAAATGTTCCAAACACACCCCATGCACAACTCCACCGGGGAAGGTGCCAGACAGGAGTTCTCTTAATAGTTTTTACACTACCTTGGTAGGCATCTGAAAGGCACCACAAAAGTTGTTGTACCTGCTTTCTGGGCTGAGATGGGGAACCGCTGAATTTTGGACTCGGCCGGTGACAAAATGTTCCAAAGACACCCCATGCACAACTCCACCGGGGAAGGTGCCAGGCAGGAGTTCTCTTGGTAGTTTTTACATTGCTCCGGTAGGCATCAAAAGGACACCACAAAAGTTGTTCTTCCTGCTTTCTGGGCTGAGATGGGGAACCGCTGAATTTTGGACTCGGCCGGTGACAAAATGTTCCAAAGACACCCCATGCACAACTCCACCGGGGAAGGTGCCAGGCAGGAGTTCTCTTGGTAGTTTTTACACTACCTTGGTAGGCAGCTGAAAGGCACCACAAAAGTTGTTCTACCTGCTTTCTGGGCTGAGATGGGGAATCGCTGAATTTTGGACTCGGCTGGTGACAAAATGTTCCAAACACACCCCATGCACAACTCCACCGGGGAAGGTGCCAGACAGGAGTTCTCTTGATAGTTTTTACACTACCTTGGTAGGCATTTGAAAGGCACCACAAAAGTTGTTCTACCTGCTTTCTGGGCTGAGATGGGGAACAGCTGAATTTTGGACTCGGCTGGTGACAAAATTTTAATAAATACACACCATGCACAACTCCACTAGCGAAGGTGCCAGGGACGAGTTCTCCTGGTAGTTTTTACATTGCTCTGGTAGGCATCAAAAAGACACTACAAAAGTTGTTCTACCTGCTTTCTGGGCTGAGATGGGGAATCGCTGAATTTTGGACTCGGCCGGTGACAAAATGTTCCAAACACACCCCATGCACAACTCCACCGGGGAAGGTGCCAGAAAGGAGTTCTCCTGGTAGTTTTTACATTGCTCCGGTAGGCAGCAAAAGGACACCACAAAAGTTGTTCTTCCTGCTTTCTGGGCTGAGATGGGGAACCGCTGAATTTTGGACTCGGCTGGTGACAAAATGTTCCAAAGACACCCCATGCACAACTCCACCGGGGAAGGTGCCAGGCAGGAGTTCTCTTGGTAGTTTTTACACTACCTTGGTAGGCAGCTGAAAGGCACAATAAAAGTTGTTCTACCTGCTTTCTGGGCTGAGATGGGGAACCGCTGAATTTTGGAGTCGGCCGGTGACAAAATGTTCCAAACACACCCCATGCACAACTCCACCGGGGAAGGTGCCAGACAGGAGTTCTCTTGATAGTTTTTACACTACCTTGGTAGGCATTTGAAAGGCACCACAAAAGTTGTTCTACCTGCTTTCTGGGCTGAGATGGGGAACAGCTGAATTTTGGATTCGGCTGGTGACAAAATTTTAATAAATACACCCCATGCACAACTCCACTAGCGAAGGTGCAAGGGACGAATTCTGTTGGTAGTTTTTACATTGCTCCGGTAGGCATCTGAAAGACACCACAAAAGTTGTTCTACCTGCTTTCTGGGCTGAGATGGGGAACCGCTGACTTTTGGACTCGGCTGGTGACAAAATGTTCCAAAGACACCCCATGCACAACTCCACCGGGGAAGATGCCAGACAGGAGTTCTCCTGGTAGTTTTTACATTGCTCCGGTAGGCATCTGAAAGACACCACAAAAGTTGTTCTACCTGCTTTCTGGACTGAGATGGGGAACCGCTGAATTTTGGAGTCGGCCGGTGACAAAATGTTCCAAACACACCCCATGCACAACTCCACCGGGGAAGGTGCCAGGGACGAATTCTGTTGGTAGTTTTTACATTGCTCCGGTAGGCATCAAAAGGACACCACAAAAGTTGTTCTTCCTGCTTTCTGGGCTGAGATGGGGAATCGCTGAATTTTGGACTCGGCCGGTGACAAAATGTTCCAAACACACCCCATGCACAACTCCACCGGGGAAGGTGCCAGACAGGAGTTCTCTTGGTAGTTTTTACACTACCTTGGTAGGCATCTAAAAGACACCACAAAAGTTGTTGTACCTTCTTTCTGGGCTGAGATGGGGAACCGCTGAATTTTGGAGTCGGCCGGTGACAAAATGTTCCAAACACACCCCATGCACAACTCCACCGGGGAAGGTGCCAGGCAGGAGTTCTCTTGGTAGTTTTTACACTACCTTGGTAGGCATCTGAAAGGCACCACAAAAGTTGTTCTACCTGCTTTCTGGGCTGAGATGGGGAACCGCTGAATTTTGGAGTCGGCCGGTGACAAAATGTTCCAAACACACCCCATGCACAACTCCACCGGGGAAGGTGCCAGACAGGAGTTCTCTTGATAGTTTTTACACTACCTTGGTAGGCATTTGAAAGGCACCACAAAAGTTGTTCTACCTGCTTTCTGGGCTGAGATGGGGAACAGCTGAATTTTGGATTCGGCTGGTGACAAAATTTTAATAAATACACCCCATGCACAACTCCACTAGCGAAGGTGCCAGGAACAAATTCTGTTGGTAGTTTTTACGTTGCTCCTGTGGCATCAAAAAGACACTACAAAAGTTGTTCTTCCTGCTTTCTGGGCTGAGATGGGGAACCGCTGAATTTTGGACTCGGCTGGTGACAAAATGTTCCAAACACACCCCATGCACAACTCCACCGGGGAAGGTGCCAGGGACGAGTTCTGTTGGTAGTTTTTACATTGCTCCGGTAGGCATCTGAGAGACACCACAAAAGTTGTTCTTCCTGCTTTCTGGGCTGAGATGGGGAACCGCTGAATTTTGGACTCGGCCGGTGAAAAAATGTTCCAAACACACCCCATGCACAACTCCACCGGGGAAGGTGCCAGGCAGGAGTTCTCTTGGTAGTTTTTACACTACCTTCGTAGGCATCTGAAAGACACCACAAAAGTTGTTTTACCTGCTTTCTGGGCTGAGATGGGGAACCGCTGAATTTTGGACTCGGCCGGTGACAAAATGTTCCAAAGACACCCCATGCACAACTCCACCGGGGAAGGTGCCAGGGACGAATTCTGTTGGTAGTTTTTACATTGCTCCGGTAGGCATCAAAAGGACACCACAAAAGTTGTTCTTCCTGCTTTCTGGGCTGAGATGGGGAATCGCTGAATTTTGGACTCGGCCGGTGACAAAATGTTCCAAACACACCCCATGCACAACTCCACCGGGGAAGGTGCCAGACAGGAGTTCTCTTAATAGTTTTTACACTACCTTGGTAGGCATCTGAAAGACACCACAAAAGTTGTTCTACCTGCTTTCTGGGCTGAGATGGGGAACCGCTGAATTTTGGAGTCGGCCGGTGACAAAATGTTCCAAACACACCCCATGCACAACTCCACTAGCGAAGGTGCCAGGGACGAGTTCTGTTGGTAGTTTTTACATTGCTCCGGTAGGCATCAAAAGGACACCACAAAAGTTGTTCTTCCTGCTTTCTGGGCTGAGATGGGGAATCGCTGAATTTTGGAGTCGGCCGGTGACAAAATGTTCCAAAGACACCCCATGCACAACTCCACCGGGGAAGGTGCCAGGCAGGAGTTCTCTTGGTAGTTTTTACACTACCTTGGTAGGCAGCTGAAAGGCACCACAAAAGTTGTTCTACCTGCTTTCTGGGCTGAGATGGGGAACAGCTGAATTTTGGATTCGGCTGGTGACAAAATTTTAATAAATACACCCCATGCACAACTCCACTAGCGAAGGTGCAAGGGACGAATTCTGTTGGTAGTTTTTACATTGCTCCGGTAGGCATCTGAAAGACACCACAAAAGTTGTTCTACCTGCTTTCTGGGCTGAGATGGGGAACCGCTGACTTTTGGACTCGGCTGGTGACAAAATGTTCCAAAGACACCCCATGCACAACTCCACCGGGGAAGGTGCCAGACAGGAGTTCTCCTGGTAGTTTTTACATTGCTCCGGTAGGCATCTGAAAGACACCACAAAAGTTGTTTTACCTGCTTTCTGGACTGAGATGGGGAACCGCTGAATTTTGGAGTCGGCCGGTGACAAAATGTTCCAAACACACCCCATGCACAACTCCACCGGGGAAGGTGCCAGAAAGGAGTTCTCCTGGTAGTTTTTACATTGCTCCGGTAGGCATCTGAGAGACACCACAAAAGTTGTTCTTCCTGCTTTCTGGGCTGAGATGGGGAACCGCTGAATTTTGGAGTCGGCCGGTGACAAAATGTTCCAAAGACACCCCATGCACAACTCCACCGGGGAAGGTGCCAGGCAGGAGTTCTCTTGGTAGTTTTTACACTACCTTGGTAGGCATCTGAAAGGCACCACAAAAGTTGTTCTTCCTGCTTTCTGGGCTGAGATGGGGAACCGCTGAATTTTGGAGTCGGCCGGTGACAAAATGTTCCAAACACACCCCATGCACAACTCCACCGGGGAAGGTGCCAGACAGGAGTTCTCCTGGTAGTTTTTACATTGCTCCGGTAGGCATCTGAAAGACACCACAAAAGTTGTTCTACCTGCTTTCTGGGCTGAGATGGGGAACCGCTGAATTTTGGAGTCGGCCGGTGACAAAATGTTCCAAACACACCCCATGCTCAACTCCACCGGGGAAGGTGCCAGAAAGGAGTTCTCCTGGTAGTTTTTACATTGCTCCGGTAGGCATCTGAAAGACACCACAAAAGTTGTTCTACCTGCTTTCTGGGCTGAGATGGGGAACCGCTGAATTTTGGAGTCGGCCGGTGACAAAATGTTCCAAACACACCCCATGCACAACTCCACCGGGGAAGGTGCCAGACAGGAGTTCTCTTGGTAGTTTTTACACTACCTTGGTAGGCAGCTGAAAGGCACCACAAAAGTTGTTCTACCTGCTTTCTGGGCTGAGATGGGGAACCGCTGAATTTTGGAGTCGGCCGGTGACAAAATGTTCCAAACACACCCCATGCACAACTCCACCGGGGAAGGTGCCAGACAGGAGTTCTCTTAATAGTTTTTACACTACCTTGGTAGGCATCTGAAAGGCACCACAAAAGTTGTTGTACCTGCTTTCTGGGCTGAGATGGGGAACCGCTGAATTTTGGACTCGGCCGGTGACAAAATGTTCCAAACACACCCCATGCACAACTCCACTAGCGAAGGTGCCAGGGACGAATTCTGTTGGTAGTTTTTACATTGCTCCGGTAGGCATCAAAAGGACACCACAAAAGTTGTTCTTCCTGCTTTCTGGGCTGAGATGGGGAATCGCTGAATTTTGGACTCGGCCGGTGACAAAATGTTCCAAACACACCCCATGCACAACTCCACCGGGGAAGGTGCCAGGCAGGAGTTCTCTTGGTAGTTTTTACACTACCTTGGTAGGCAGCTGAAAGGCACCACAAAAGTTGTTCTACCTGCTTTCTGGGCTGAGATGGGGAACCGCTGAATTTTGGAGTCGGCCGGTGACAAAATGTTCCAAACACACCCCATGCACAACTCCACCGGGGAAGGTGCCAGACAGGAGTTCTCTTGATAGTTTTTACACTACCTTGGTAGGCATTTGAAAGGCACCACAAAAGTTGTTCTACCTGCTTTCTGGGCTGAGATGGGGAACAGCTGAATTTTGGATTCGGCTGGTGACAAAATTTTAATAAATACACCCCATGCACAACTCCACTAGCGAAGGTGCAAGGGACGAATTCTGTTGGTAGTTTTTACATTGCTCCGGTAGGCATCTGAAAGACACCACAAAAGTTGTTCTACCTGCTTTCTGGACTGAGATGGGGAACCGCTGAATTTTGGAGTCGGCCGGTGACAAAATGTTCCAAACACACCCCATGCACAACTCCACCGGGGAAGGTGCCAGAAAGGAGTTCTCCTGGTAGTTTTTACATTGCTCCGGTAGGCATCTGAGAGACACCACAAAAGTTGTTCTTCCTGCTTTCTGGGCTGAGATGGGGAACCGCTGAATTTTGGAGTCGGCCGGTGACAAAATGTTCCAAACACACCCCATGCACAACTCCACCGGGGAAGGTGCCAGGCAGGAGTTCTCTTGGTAGTTTTTACACTACCTTGGTAGGCAGCTGAAAGGCACCACAAAAGTTGTTCTACCTGCTTTCTGGGCTGAGATGGGGAACCGCTGAATTTTGGAGTCGGCCGGTGACAAAATGTTCCAAACACACCCCATGCACAACTCCACCGGGGAAGGTGCCAGACAGGAGTTCTCTTGATAGTTTTTACACTACCTTGGTAGGCATTTGAAAGGCACCACAAAAGTTGTTCTACCTGCTTTCTGGGCTGAGATGGGGAACAGCTGAATTTTGGATTCGGCTGGTGACAAAATTTTAATAAATACACCCCATGCACAACTCCACTAGCGAAGGTGCAAGGGACGAATTCTGTTGGTAGTTTTTACATTGCTCCGGTAGGCATCTGAAAGACACCACAAAAGTTGTTCTACCTGCTTTCTGGACTGAGATGGGGAACCGCTGAATTTTGGAGTCGGCCGGTGACAAAATGTTCCAAACACACCCCATGCACAACTCCACCGGGGAAGGTGCCAGAAAGGAGTTCTCCTGGTAGTTTTTACATTGCTCCGGTAGGCATCTGAGAGACACCACAAAAGTTGTTCTTCCTGCTTTCTGGGCTGAGATGGGGAACCGCTGAATTTTGGAGTCGGCCGGTGACAAAATGTTCCAAACACACCCCATGCACAACTCCACCGGGGAAGGTGCCAGGCAGGAGTTCTCTTGGTAGTTTTTACACTACCTTCGTAGGCATCTGAAAGACACCACAAAAGTTGTTCTACCTGCTTTCTGGGCTGAGATGGGGAACCGCTGAATTTTGGACTCGGCTGGTGACAAAATGTTCCAAACACACCCCATGCACAACTCCACCGGGGAAGGTGCCAGGGACGAGTTCTGTTGGTAGTTTTTACATTGCTCCGGTAGGCATCTGAGAGACACCACAAAAGTTGTTCTTCCTGCTTTCTGGGCTGAGATGGGGAACCGCTGAATTTTGGACTCGGCCGGTGAAAAAATGTTCCAAACACACCCCATGCACAACTCCACCGGGGAAGGTGCCAGGCAGGAGTTCTCTTGGTAGTTTTTACACTACCTTCGTAGGCATCTGAAAGACACCACAAAAGTTGTTTTACCTGCTTTCTGGGCTGAGATGGGGAACCGCTGAATTTTGGACTCGGCCGGTGACAAAATGTTCCAAAGACACCCCATGCACAACTCCACCGGGGAAGGTGCCAGGGACGAATTCTGTTGGTAGTTTTTACATTGCTCCGGTAGGCATCAAAAGGACACCACAAAAGTTGTTCTTCCTGCTTTCTGGGCTGAGATGGGGAATCGCTGAATTTTGGACTCGGCCGGTGACAAAATGTTCCAAACACACCCCATGCACAACTCCACCGGGGAAGGTGCCAGACAGGAGTTCTCTTAATAGTTTTTACACTACCTTGGTAGGCATCTGAAAGACACCACAAAAGTTGTTCTACCTGCTTTCTGGGCTGAGATGGGGAACCGCTGAATTTTGGAGTCGGCCGGTGACAAAATGTTCCAAACACACCCCATGCACAACTCCACTAGCGAAGGTGCCAGGGACGAGTTCTGTTGGTAGTTTTTACATTGCTCCGGTAGGCATCAAAAGGACACCACAAAAGTTGTTCTTCCTGCTTTCTGGGCTGAGATGGGGAATCGCTGAATTTTGGAGTCGGCCGGTGACAAAATGTTCCAAAGACACCCCATGCACAACTCCACCGGGGAAGGTGCCAGGCAGGAGTTCTCTTGGTAGTTTTTACACTACCTTGGTAGGCAGCTGAAAGGCACCACAAAAGTTGTTCTACCTGCTTTCTGGGCTGAGATGGGGAACAGCTGAATTTTGGATTCGGCTGGTGACAAAATTTTAATAAATACACCCCATGCACAACTCCACTAGCGAAGGTGCAAGGGACGAATTCTGTTGGTAGTTTTTACATTGCTCCGGTAGGCATCTGAAAGACACCACAAAAGTTGTTCTACCTGCTTT
The DNA here is from genome assembly GCF_023634085.1 of Falco cherrug. NCBI lineage: Eukaryota > Metazoa > Chordata > Aves > Falconiformes > Falconidae > Falco > Falco cherrug. Next base: position 63,227 of record NC_073698.1, read on the forward strand.
CTGGGCTGAGATGGGGAACCGCTGACTTTTGGACTCGGCTGGTGACAAAATGTTCCAAAGACACCCCATGCACAACTCCACCGGGGAAGGTGCCAGACAGGAGTTCTCCTGGTAGTTTTTACATTGCTCCGGTAGGCATCTGAAAGACACCACAAAAGTTGTTTTACCTGCTTTCTGGACTGAGATGGGGAACCGCTGAATTTTGGAGTCGGCCGGTGACAAAATGTTCCAAACACACCCCATGCACAACTCCACCGGGGAAGGTGCCAGAAAGGAGTTCTCCTGGTAGTTTTTACATTGCTCCGGTAGGCATCTGAGAGACACCACAAAAGTTGTTCTTCCTGCTTTCTGGGCTGAGATGGGGAACCGCTGAATTTTGGAGTCGGCCGGTGACAAAATGTTCCAAAGACACCCCATGCACAACTCCACCGGGGAAGGTGCCAGGCAGGAGTTCTCTTGGTAGTTTTTACACTACCTTGGTAGGCATCTGAAAGGCACCACAAAAGTTGTTCTTCCTGCTTTCTGGGCTGAGATGGGGAACCGCTGAATTTTGGAGTCGGCCGGTGACAAAATGTTCCAAACACACCCCATGCACAACTCCACCGGGGAAGGTGCCAGACAGGAGTTCTCCTGGTAGTTTTTACATTGCTCCGGTAGGCATCTGAAAGACACCACAAAAGTTGTTCTACCTGCTTTCTGGGCTGAGATGGGGAACCGCTGAATTTTGGAGTCGGCCGGTGACAAAATGTTCCAAACACACCCCATGCTCAACTCCACCGGGGAAGGTGCCAGAAAGGAGTTCTCCTGGTAGTTTTTACATTGCTCCGGTAGGCATCTGAAAGACACCACAAAAGTTGTTCTACCTGCTTTCTGGGCTGAGATGGGGAACCGCTGAATTTTGGAGTCGGCCGGTGACAAAATGTTCCAAACACACCCCATGCACAACTCCACCGGGGAAGGTGCCAGACAGGAGTTCTCTTGGTAGTTTTTACACTACCTTGGTAGGCAGCTGAAAGGCACCACAAAAGTTGTTCTACCTGCTTTCTGGGCTGAGATGGGGAACCGCTGAATTTTGGAGTCGGCCGGTGACAAAATGTTCCAAACACACCCCATGCACAACTCCACCGGGGAAGGTGCCAGACAGGAGTTCTCTTAATAGTTTTTACACTACCTTGGTAGGCATCTGAAAGGCACCACAAAAGTTGTTGTACCTGCTTTCTGGGCTGAGATGGGGAACCGCTGAATTTTGGACTCGGCCGGTGACAAAATGTTCCAAACACACCCCATGCACAACTCCACTAGCGAAGGTGCCAGGGACGAATTCTGTTGGTAGTTTTTACATTGCTCCGGTAGGCATCAAAAGGACACCACAAAAGTTGTTCTTCCTGCTTTCTGGGCTGAGATGGGGAATCGCTGAATTTTGGACTCGGCCGGTGACAAAATGTTCCAAACACACCCCATGCACAACTCCACCGGGGAAGGTGCCAGGCAGGAGTTCTCTTGGTAGTTTTTACACTACCTTGGTAGGCAGCTGAAAGGCACCACAAAAGTTGTTCTACCTGCTTTCTGGGCTGAGATGGGGAACCGCTGAATTTTGGAGTCGGCCGGTGACAAAATGTTCCAAACACACCCCATGCACAACTCCACCGGGGAAGGTGCCAGACAGGAGTTCTCTTGATAGTTTTTACACTACCTTGGTAGGCATTTGAAAGGCACCACAAAAGTTGTTCTACCTGCTTTCTGGGCTGAGATGGGGAACAGCTGAATTTTGGATTCGGCTGGTGACAAAATTTTAATAAATACACCCCATGCACAACTCCACTAGCGAAGGTGCAAGGGACGAATTCTGTTGGTAGTTTTTACATTGCTCCGGTAGGCATCTGAAAGACACCACAAAAGTTGTTCTACCTGCTTTCTGGACTGAGATGGGGAACCGCTGAATTTTGGAGTCGGCCGGTGACAAAATGTTCCAAACACACCCCATGCACAACTCCACCGGGGAAGGTGCCAGAAAGGAGTTCTCCTGGTAGTTTTTACATTGCTCCGGTAGGCATCTGAGAGACACCACAAAAGTTGTTCTTCCTGCTTTCTGGGCTGAGATGGGGAACCGCTGAATTTTGGAGTCGGCCGGTGACAAAATGTTCCAAACACACCCCATGCACAACTCCACCGGGGAAGGTGCCAGGCAGGAGTTCTCTTGGTAGTTTTTACACTACCTTCGTAGGCATCTGAAAGACACCACAAAAGTTGTTTTACCTGCTTTCTGGGCTGAGATGGGGAACCGCTGAATTTTGGAGTCGGCCGGTGACAAAATGTTCCAAACACACCCCATGCACAACTCCACCGGGGAAGGTGCCAGGGACGAATTCTGTTGGTAGTTTTTACATTGCTCCGGTAGGCATCAAAAGGACACCACAAAAGTTGTTCTTCCTGCTTTCTGGGCTGAGATGGGGAATCGCTGAATTTTGGACTCGGCCGGTGACAAAATGTTCCAAACACACCCCATGCACAACTCCACCGGGGAAGGTGCCAGACAGGAGTTCTCTTGGTAGTTTTTACACTACCTTGGTAGGCATCTAAAAGACACCACAAAAGTTGTTCTACCTGCTTTCTGGGCTGAGATGGGGAACCGCTGAATTTTGGAGTCGGCCGGTGACAAAATGTTCCAAACACACCCCATGCACAACTCCACCGGGGAAGGTGCCAGACAGGAGTTCTCCTGGTAGTTTTTACACTACCTTGGTAGGCATCTGAAAGACACCACAAAAGTTGTTTTACCTGCTTTCTGGGCTGAGATGGGGAACCGCTGAATTTTGGAGTCGGCCGGTGACAAAACGTTCCAAACACACCCCATGCACAACTCCACCGGGGAAGGTGCCAGACAGGAGTTCTCTTAATAGTTTTTACACTACCTTGGTAGGCATCTGAAAGGCACCACAAAAGTTGTTGTACCTGCTTTCTGGGCTGAGATGGGGAACCGCTGAATTTTGGAGTCGGCCGGTGAAAAAATGTTCCAAACACACCCCATGCACAACTCCACTAGCGAAGGTGCCAGGGACGAGTTCTGTTGGTAGTTTTTACATTGCTCCGGTAGGCAGCAAAAGGACACCACAAAAGTTGTTCTTCCTGCTTTCTGGGCTGAGATGGGGAATCGCTGAATTTTGGAGTCGGCCGGTGACAAAATGTTCCAAAGACACCCCATGCACAACTCCACCGGGGAAGGTGCCAGACAGGAGTTCTCTTGATAGTTTTTACACTACCTTGGTAGGCATCTGAAAGGCACCACAAAAGTTGTTCTACCTGCTTTCTGGGCTGAGATGGGGAACAGCTGAATTTTGGACTCGGCTGGTGACAAAATTTTAATAAATACACCCCATGCACAACTCCACTAGCGAAGGTGCCAGGAACGAATTCTGTTGGTAGTTTTTACATTGCTCCGGTAGGCATCTGAAAGACACCACAAAAGTTGTTCTACCTGCTTTCTGGGCTGAGATGGGGAACCGCTGACTTTTGGACTCGGCTGGTGACAAAATGTTCCAAAGACACCCCATGCACAACTCCACCGGGGAAGGTGCCAGACAGGAGTTCTCCTGGTAGTTTTTACATTGCTCCGGTAGGCATCTGAAAGACACCACAAAAGTTGTTCTACCTGCTTTCTGGACTGAGATGGGGAACCGCTGAATTTTGGAGTCGGCCGGTGACAAAATGTTCCAAACACACCCCATGCACAACTCCACCGGGGAAGGTGCCAGGCAGGAGTTCTCCTGGTAGTTTTTACATTGCTCCGGTAGGCATCTGAAAGACACCACAAAAGTTGTTCTACCTGCTTTCTGGCCTGAGATGGGGAACCGCTGAATTTTGGAGTCGGCCGGTGACAAAATGTTCCAAACACACCCCATGCACAACTCCACCGGGGAAGGTGCCAGACAGGAGTTCTCTTAGTAGTTTTTACATTGCTCCGGTAGGCATCTGAAAGACACCACAAAAGTTGTTCTACCTGCTTTCTGGGCTGAGATGGGGAACCGCTGAATTTTGGAGTCGGCCGGTGACAAAATGTTCCAAACACACCCCATGCACAACTCCACCGAGGAAGGTGCCAGACAGGACTTCTCTTAATAGTTTTTACACTACCTTGGTAGGCATCTGAAAGACACCACAAAAGTTGTTGTACCTGCTTTCTGGGCTGAGATGGGGAACCGCTGAATTTTGGACTCGGCCGGTGAAAAAATGTTCCAAACACACCCCATGCACAACTCCACCGGGGAAGGTGCCAGGGACGAGTTCTGTTGGTAGTTTTTACATTGCTCCGGTAGGCAGAAAAAGGACACCACAAAAGTTGTTCTTCCTGCTTTCTGGGCTGAGATGGGGAATCGCTGAATTTTGGACTCGGCCGGTGACAAAATGTTCCAAACACACCCCATGCACAACTCCACCGGGGAAGGTGCCAGACAGGAGTTCTCTTGATAGTTTTTACACTACCTTGGTAGGCATTTGAAAGGCACCACAAAAGTTGTTCTACCTGCTTTCTGGGCTGAGATGGGGAACAGCTGAATTTTGGACTCGGCTGGTGACAAAATTTTAATAAATACACCCCATGCACAACTCCACTAGCGAAGGTGCCAGGGACGAGTTCTCCTGGTAGTTTTTACATTGCTCCGGTAGGCATCAAAAAGACACTACAAAAGTTGTTCTTCCTGCTTTCTGGGCTGAGATGGGGAACCGCTGAATTTTGGACTCGGCTGGTGACAAAATGTTCCAAAGACACCCCATGCACAACTCCACCGGGGAAGGTGCCAGGCAGGAGTTCTCTTGGTAGTTTTTACACTACCTTGGTAGGCAGCTGAAAGGCACAATAAAAGTTGTTCTACCTGCTTTCTGGGCTGAGATGGGGAACCGCTGAATTTTGGAGTCGGCCGGTGACAAAATGTTCCAAAGACACCCCATGCACAACTCCACCGGGGAAGGTGCCAGGCAGGAGTTCTCTTGATAGTTTTTACACTACCTTGGTAGGCATTTGAAAGGCACCACAAAAGTTGTTCTACCTGCTTTCTGGGCTGAGATGGGGAACAGCTGAATTTTGGATTCGGCTGGTGACAAAATTTTAATAAATACACCCCATGCACAACTCCACTAGCGAAGGTGCAAGGGACGAATTCTGTTGGTAGTTTTTACATTGCTCTGGTAGGCATCTGAAAGACACCACAAAAGTTGTTCTTCCTGCTTTCTGGGCTGAGATGGGGAACCGCTGACTTTTGGCCTCGGCTGGTGACAAAATGTTCCAAAGACACCCCATGCACAACTCCACCGGGGAAGATGCCAGACAGGAGTTCTCCTGGTAGTTTTTACATTGCTCCGGTAGGCATCTGAAAGACACCACAAAAGTTGTTCTACCTGCTTTCTGGACTGAGATGGGGAACCGCTGAATTTTGGAGTCGGCCGGTGACAAAATGTTCCAAACACACCCCATGCACAACTCCACCGGGGAAGGTGCCAGAAAGGAGTTCTCCTGGTAGTTTTTACATTGCTCCGGTAGGCATCTGAGAGACACCACAAAAGTTGTTCTTCCTGCTTTCTGGGCTGAGATGGGGAACCGCTGACTTTTGGAGTCGGCCGGTGACAAAATGTTCCAAACACACCCCATGCACAACTCCACCGGGGAAGGTGCCAGGCAGGAGTTCTCTTGGTAGTTTTTACACTACCTTCGTAGGCATCTGACAGACACCACAAAAGTTGTTTTACCTGCTTTCTGGGCTGAGATGGGGAACCGCTGAATTTTGGAGTCGGCCGGTGACAAAATGTTCCAAACACACCCCATGCACAACTCCACCGGGGAAGGTGCCAGGGACGAGTTCTGTTGGTAGTTTTTACATTGCTCCGGTAGGCATCAAAAGGACACCACAAAAGTTGTTCTTCCTGCTTTCTGGGCTGAGATGGGGAATCGCTGAATTTTGGAGTCGGCCGGTGACAAAATGTTCCAAAGACACCCCATGCACAACTCCACCGGGGAAGGTGCCAGACAGGAGTTCTCTTGGTAGTTTTTACACTACCTTGGTAGGGAGCTGAAAGGCACCACAAAAGTTGTTCTACCTGCTTTCTGGGCTGAGATGGGGAACAGCTGAATTTTGGACTCGGCTGGTGACAAAATTTTAATAAATACACCCCATGCACAACTCCACTAGCGAAGGTGCCAGGAACGAATTCTGTTGGTAGTTTTTACATTGCTCCGGTAGGCATCTGAAAGACACCACAAAAGTTGTTCTACCTGCTTTCTGGGCTGAGATGGGGAACCGCTGACTTTTGGACTCGGCTGGTGACAAAATGTTCCAAAGACACCCCATGCACAACTCCACCGGGGAAGGTGCCAGACAGGAGTTCTCCTGGTAGTTTTTACATTGCTCCGGTAGGCATCTGAAAGACACCACAAAAGTTGTTCTACCTGCTTTCTGGACTGAGATGGGGAACCGCTGAATTTTGGAGTCGGCCGGTGACAAAATGTTCCAAACACACCCCATGCACAACTCCACCGGGGAAGGTGCCAGAAAGGAGTTCTCCTGGTAGTTTTTACATTGCTCCGGTAGGCATCTGAGAGACACCACAAAAGTTGTTCTTCCTGCTTTCTGGGCTGAGATGGGGAACCGCTGAATTTTGGAGTCGGCCGGTGACAAAATGTTCCAAACACACCCCATGCACAACTCCACCGGGGAAGGTGCCAGACAGGAGTTCTCTTAGTAGTTTTTACATTGCTCCGGTAGGCATCTGAAAGACACCACAAAAGTTGTTCTTCCTGCTTTCTGGGCTGAGATGGGGAACCGCTGAATTTTGGACTCGGCCGGTGAAAAAATGTTCCAAACACACCCCATGCACAACTCCACCGGGGAAGGTGCCAGGGACGAGTTCTGTTGGTAGTTTTTACATTGCTCCGGTAGGCAGCAAAAGGACACCACAAAAGTTGTTCTTCCTGCTTTCTGGGCTGAGATGGGGAACCGCTGAATTTTGGACTCGGCTGGTGACAAAATGTTCCAAAGACACCCCATGCACAACTCCACCGGGGAAGGTGCCAGGCAGGAGTTCTCTTGGTAGTTTTTACACTACCTTGGTAGGCAGCTGAAAGGCACAATAAAAGTTGTTCTACCTGCTTTCTGGCCTGAGATGGGGAACCGCTGAATTTTGGACTCGGCTGGTGACAAAATGTTCCAAACACACCCCCTGCACAACTCCACCGGGGAAGGTGCCAGACAGGAGTTCTCCTGGTAGTTTTTACATTGCTCCGGTAGGCAGCAAAAGGACACCACAAAAGTTGTTCTTCCTGCTTTCTGGGCTGAGATGGGGAACCGCTGAATTTTGGAGTCGGCCGGTGACAAAATGTTCCAAACACACCCCATGCACAACTCCACCGGGGAAGGTGCCAGACAGGAGTTCTCTTAATAGTTTTTACACTACCTTGGTAGGCAGCTGAAAGGCACCACAAAAGTTGTTTTACCTGCTTTCTGGGCTGAGATGGGGAACCGCTGAATTTTGGACTCGGCCGGTGACAAAATGTTCCAAAGACACCCCATGCACAACTCCACCGGGGAAGGTGCCAGGCAGGAGTTCTCTTGGTAGTTTTTACACTACCTTAGTAGGCATTTGAAAGGCACAAGAAAAGTTGTTCTTCCTGCTTTCTGGGCTGAGATGGGGAACCGCTGAATTTTGGACTCGGCCGGTGACAAAATGTTCCAAAGACACCCCATGCACAACTCCACCGGGGAAGGTGCCAGCCAGGAGTTCTCTTGGTAGTTTTTACATTGCTCCGGTAGGCAGCAAAAGGACACCACAAAAGTTGTTCTTCCTGCTTTCTGGGCTGAGATGGGGAATCGCTGAATTTTGGACTCGGCTGGTGACAAAATGTTCCAAACACACCCCATGCACAACTCCACTAGCGAAGGTGCCAGGGACGAGTTCTGTTGGTAGTTTTTACACTACCTTGGTAGGCATCTGAAAGGCACCACAAAAGTTGTTCTACCTGCTTTCTGGGCTGAGATGGGGAACCGCTGAATTTTGGAGTCGGCCGGTGACAAAATGTTCCAAACACACCCCATGCACAACTCCACCGGGGAAGGTGCCAGACAGGAGTTCTCTTAATAGTTTTTACACTACCTTGGTAGGCAGCTGAAAGGCACCACAAAAGTTGTTGTACCTGCTTTCTGGGCTGAGATGGGGAACCGCTGAATTTTGGAGTCGGCCGGTGACAAAATGTTCCAAACACACCCCATGCACAACTCCACTAGCGAAGGTGCCAGGGACGAGTTCTGTTGGTAGGTTTTACATTGCTCCGGTAGGCAGCAAAAGGACACCACAAAAGTTGTTCTTCCTGCTTTCTGGGCTGAGATGGGGAATCGCTGAATTTTGGACTCGGCCGGTGACAAAATGTTCCAAAGACACCCCATGCACAACTCCACTAGCGAAGGTGCCAGGGACGAGTTCTGTTGGTAGTTTTTACACTACCTTGGTAGGCAGCTGAAAGGCACAATAAAAGTTGTTGTACCTGCTTTCTGGGCTGAGATGGGGAACAGCTGAATTTTGGACTCGGCTGGTGACAAAATTTTAATAAATACACCCCATGCACAACTCCACTAGCGAAGGTGCCAGGGACGAGTTCTCCTGGTAGTTTTTACATTGCTCCGGTAGGCATCAAAAAGACACTACAAAAGTTGTTCTACCTGCTTTCTGGGCTGAGATGGGGAACCGCTGAATTTTGGACTCGGCTGGTGACAAAATGTTCCAAACACACCCCATGCACAACTCCACCGGGGAAGTTGCCAGAAAGGAGTTCTCCTGGTAGTTTTTACATTGCTCCGGTAGGCATCTGAAAGACACCACAAAAGTTGTTCTACCTGCTTTCTGGGCTGAGATGGGGAACAACTGAATTTTGGACTCGGCCGGTGACAAAATGTTCCAAAGACACCCCATGCACAACTCCACCGGGGAAGGTGCCAGACAGGAGTTCTCTTAGTAGTTTTTACATTGCTCCGGTAGGCATCTGAAAGACACCACAAAAGTTGTTCTACCTGCTTTCTGGGCTGAGATGGGGAACCGCTGAATTTTGGACTCGGCCGGTGAAAAAATGTTCCAAACACACCCCATGCACAACTCCACCGGGGAAGGTGCCAGGGACGAGTTCTGTTGGTAGTTTTTACATTGCTCCGGTAGGCAGCAAAAGGACACCACAAAAGTTGTTCTTCCTGCTTTCTGGGCTGAGATGGGGAACCGCTGAATTTTGGACTCGGCTGGTGACAAAATGTTCCAAAGACACCCCATGCACAACTCCACCGGGGAAGGTGCCAGGCAGGAGTTCTCTTGGTAGTTTTTACACTACCTTGGTAGGCAGCTGAAAGGCACAATAAAAGTTGTTCTACCTGCTTTCTGGGCTGAGATGGGGAATCGCTGAATTTTGGACTCGGCTGGTGACAAAATGTTCCAAACACACCCCCTGCACAACTCCACCGGGGAAGGTGCCAGACAGGAGTTCTCCTGGTAGTTTTTACATTGCTCCGGTAGGCAGCAAAAGGACACCACAAAAGTTGTTCTTCCTGCTTTCTGGGCTGAGATGGGGAACCGCTGAATTTTGGAGTCGGCCGGTGACAAAATGTTCCAAACACACCCCATGCACAACTCCACCGGGGAAGGTGCCAGACAGGAGTTCTCTTAATAGTTTTTACACTACCTTGGTAGGCAGCTGAAAGGCACAAGAAAAGTTGTTTTACCTGCTTTCTGGGCTGAGATGGGGAACCGCTGAATTTTGGAGTCGGCCGGTGACAAAATGTTCCAAAGACACCCCATGCACAACTCCACCGGGGAAGGTGCCAGGCAGGAGTTCTCTTGGTAGTTTTTACACTACCTTAGTAGGCATTTGAAAGGCACAAGAAAAGTTGTTCTTCCTGCTTTCTGGGCTGAGATGGGGAATCGCTGAATTTTGGAGTCGGCCGGTGACAAAATGTTCCAAACACACCCCATGCACAACTCCACTAGCGAAGGTGCCAGGGACGAGTTCTGTTGGTAGTTTTTACACTACCTTGGTAGGCATCTGAAAGGCACCACAAAAGTTGTTCTACCTGCTTTCTGGGCTGAGATGGGGAACCGCTGAATTTTGGACTCGGCCGGTGACAAAATGTTCCAAAGACACCCCATGCACAACTCCACCGGGGAAGGTGCCAGACAGGAGTTCTCTTGGTAGTTTTTACACTACCTTGGTAGGCAGCTGAAAGGCACAAGAAAAGTTGTTGTACCTTCTTTCTGGGCTGAGATGGGGAACCGCTGAATTTTGGAGTCGGCCGGTGACAAAATGTTCCAAAGACACCCCATGCACAACTCCACCGGGGAAGGTGCCAGACAGGAGTTCTCCTGGTAGTTTTTACATTGCTCCGGTAGGCAGCAAAAGGACACCACAAAAGTTGTTCTACCTGCTTTCTGGGCTGAGATGGGGAACCGCTGAATTTTGGACTCGGCCGGTGACAAAATGTTCCAAAGACACCCCATGCACAACTCCACCGGGGAAGGTGCCAGGCAGGAGTTCTCTTGGTAGTTTTTACACTACCTTCGTAGGCATTTGAAAGGCACAAGAAAAGTTGTTCTTCCTGCTTTCTGGGCTGAGATGGGGAATCGCTGAATTTTGGAGTCGGCCGGTGACAAAATGTTCCAAAGACACCCCATGCACAACTCCACTAGCGAAGGTGCCAGGGACGAGTTCTGTTGGTAGTTTTTACATTGCTCCGGTAGGCAGCAAAAGGACACCACAAAAGTTGTTCTTCCTGCTTTCTGGGCTGAGATGGGGAATCGCTGAATTTTGGACTCGGCCGGTGACAAAATGTTCCAAACACACCCCATGCACAACTCCACCGGGGAAGGTGCCAGGCAGGAGTTCTCTTGGTAGTTTTTACACTACCTTGGTAGGCATCTGAAAGGCACCACAAAAGTTGTTCTTCCTGCTTTCTGGGCTGAGATGGGGAACCGCTGAATTTTGGAGTCGGCCGGTGACAAAATGTTCCAAAGACACCCCATGCACAACTCCACCGGGGAAGGTGCCAGGCAGGAGTTCTCTTGGTAGTTTTTACACTACCTTGGTAGGCATCTGAAAGGCACCACAAAAGTTGTTCTACCTGCTTTCTGGGCTGAGATGGGGAACCGCTGAATTTTGGACTCGGCCGGTGACAAAATGTTCCAAATACACCCCATGCACAACTCCACCGGGGAAGGTGCCAGGCAGGAGTTCTCCTGGTAGTTTTTAAATTGCTCCGGTAGGCATCTGAAAGACACCACAAAAGTTGTTCTACCTGCTTTCTGGTCTGAGATGGGGAACCGCTGAATTTTGGAGTCGGCCGGTGACAAAATGTTCCAAACACACCCCATGCACAACTCCACCGGGGAAGGTGCCAGGCAGGAGTTCTCTTAGTAGTTTTTACACTACCTTGGTAGGCATCTGAAAGGCACCACAAAAGTTGTTCTTCCTGCTTTCTGGGCTGAGATGGGGAACCGCTGAATTTTGGACTCGGCTGGTGACAAAATGTTCCAAATACACCCCATGCACAACTCCACCGGGGAAGGTGCCAGACAGGAGTTCTCCTGGTAGTTTTTACATTGCTCCGGTAGGCATCTGAAAGACACCACAAAAGTTGTTGTACCTTCTTTCTGGGCTGAGATGGGGAACCGCTGAATTTTGGAGTCGGCCGGTGACAAAATGTTCCAAACACACCCCATGCACAACTCCACCGGGGAAGGTGCCAGGCAGGAGTTCTCTTGGTAGTTTTTACACTACCTTGGTAGGCATTTGAAAGGCCCCACAAAAGTTGTTCTTCCTGCTTTCTGGGCTGAGATGGGGAACCGCTGAATTTTGGACTCGGCCGGTGACAAAATGTTCCAAACACACCCCATGCACAACTCCACTAGCGAAGGTGCCAGGGATGAGTTCTGTTGGTAGTTTTTACATTGCTCCGGTAGGCATCAAAAGGACACCACAAAAGTTGTTCTTCCTGCTTTCTGGGCTGAGATGGGGAATCGCTGAATTTTGGAGTCGGCCGGTGACAAAATGTTCCAAAGACACCCCATGCACAACTCCACCGGGGAAGGTGCCAGGCAGGAGTTCTGTTGCTAGTTTTTACACTACCTTGGTAGGCAGCTGAAAGGCACAAGAAAAGTTGTTGTACCTTCTTTCTGGGCTGAGATGGGGAACCGCTGAATTTTGGACTCGGCCGGTGACAAAATGTTCCAAAGACACCCCATGCACAACTCCACCGGGGAAGGTGCCAGAAAGGAGTTCTCTTAGTAGTTTTTACACTACCTTGGTAGGCATTTGAAAGGCACCACAAAAGTTGTTCTTCCTGCTTTCTGGGCTGAGATGGGGAACCGCTGAATTTTGGACTCGGCCGGTGACAAAATGTTCCAAACACACCCCATGCACAACTCCACCGGGGAAGGTGCCAGAAAGGAGTTCTCTTGGTAGTTTTTACACTACCTTGGTAGGCAGCTGAAAGGCACAAGAAAAGTTGTTGTACCTTCTTTCTGGGCTGAGATGGGGAACCGCTGAATTTTGGAGTCGGCCGGTGACAAAATGTTCCAAACACACCCCATGCACAACTCCACCGGGGAAGGTGCCAGAAAGGAGTTCTCTTAGTAGTTTTTACACTACCTTGGTATGCATTTGAAAGGCACCACAAAAGTTGTTTTACCTGCTTTCTGGGCTGAGATGGGGAACCGCTGAATTTTGTAGTCGGCCAGTGACAAAATGTTCCAAACACACCCCATGCACAACTCCACTAGCGAAGGTGCCAGGGACGAGTTCTGTTGGTAGTTTTTACATTGCTCCGGTAGGCATCAAAAGGACACCACAAAAGTTGTTCTTCCTGCTTTCTGGGCTGAGATGGGGAATCGCTGAATTTTGGACTCGGCCGGTGACAAAATGTTCCAAAGACACCCCCTGCACAACTCCACCGGGGAAGGTGCCAGGCAGGAGTTCTCTTGGTAGTTTTTACACTACCTTGGTAGGCAGCTGAAAGGCACCACAAAAGTTGTTGTACCTTCTTTCTGGGCTGAGATGGGGAACCGCTGAATTTTGGAGTCGGCCGGTGACAAAATGTTCCAAAGACACCCCATGCACAACTCCACCGGGGAAGGTGCCAGGGACGAGTTCTGTTGGTAGTTTTTACATTGCTCCGGTAGGCACCTGAAAGGCACAAGAAAAGTTGTTCTACCTGCTTTCTGGGCTGAGATGGGGAACCGCTGAATTTTGGAGTCGGCCGGTGACAAAATGTTCCAAAGACACCCCATGCACAACTCCACCGGGGAAGGTGCCAGGCAGGAGTTCTCTTAGTAGTTTTTCAACTACCTTGGTAGGCAGCTGAAAGGCACCACAAAAGTTGTTCTTCCTGCTTTCTGGGCTGAGATGGGGAACCGCTGAATTCTGGAGTCGGCCGGTGACAAAATGTTCCAAACACACCCCATGCACAACTCCAATAGCGAAGGTGCCAGGGATGAGTTCTGTTGGTAGTTTTTACATTGCTCCGGTAGGCATCAAAAGGACACCACAAAAGTTGTTCTTCCTGCTTTCTAGGCTGAGATGGGGAATCGCCGAATTTTGGACTCAGCCGGTGACAAAATGTTCCAAAGACACCCCATGCACAACTCCACCGGGGAAGGTGCCAGGCAGGAGTTCTCTTGGTAGTTTTTACACTACCTTGGTAGGCAGCTGAAAGGCACCACAAAAGTTGTTCTACCTGCTTTCTGGGCTGAGATGGGGAAACGCTGAATTTTGGACTCGGCTGGTGACAAAATGTTCCAAACACACCCCATGCACAACTCCACCGGGGAAGGTGCCAGACAGGAGTTCTCCTGGTAGTTTTTACACTACCTTGGTAGGCATTTGAAAGACACCACAAAAGTTGTTCTACCTGCTTTCTGGGCTGAGATGGGGAACCGCTGAATTTTGGAGTCGGCCGGTGACAAAATGTTCCAAATACACCCCATGCACAACTCCACCGGGGAAGGTGCCAGACAGGAGTTCTCTTGATAGTTTTTACACTACCTTGGTAGGCATCTGAAAGACACCACAAAAGTTGTTCTTCCTGCTTTCTGGGCTGAGATGGGGAACCGCTGAATTTTGGACTCGGCCGGTGACAAAATGTTCCAAAGACACCCCATGCACAACTCCACTAGCGAAGGTGCCAGGGACGAGTTCTGTTGGTAGTTTTTACATTCCTCCGGTAGGCATCAAAAGGACACCACAAAAGTTGTTCTTCCTGCTTTCTGGGCTGAGATGGGGAATCGCTGAATTTTGGACTCGGCTGGTGACAAAATGTTCCAAACACACCCCATGCACAACTCCACCGGGGAAGGTGCCAGAAAGGAGTTCTCCTGGTAGTTTTTACACTACCTTGGTAGGCATCTGAAAGACACCACAAAAGTTGTTGTACCTGCTTTCTGGGCTGAGATGGGGAACCGCTGAATTTTGGAACCGGCCGGTGACAAAATGTTCCAAACACACCCCATGCACAACTCCACCGGGGAAGGTGCCAGACAGGAGTTCTCTTAATAGTTTTTACACTACCTTGGTAGGCATCTGAAAGACACCACAAAAGTTGTTTTACCTGCTTTCTGGGCTGAGATGGGGAACCGCTGAATTTTGGAGTCGGCCGGTGACAAAATGTTCCAAACACACCCCATGCACAACTCCACCGGGGAAGGTGCCAGACAGGAGTTCTCTTAATAGTTTTTACACTACCTTGGTAGGCATCTGAAAGGCACCACAAAAGTTGTTGTACCTGCTTTCTGGGCTGAGATGGGGAACCGCTGAATTTTGGACTCGGCCGGTGACAAAATGTTCCAAACACACCCCATGCACAACTCCACCGGGGAAGGTGCCAGGGACAAGTTCTGTTGGTAGTTTTTACATTGCTCCGGTAGGCAGCAAAAGGACACCACAAAAGTTGTTCTTCCTGCTTTCTGGGCTGAGATGGGGAATCGCTGAATTTTGGACTCGGCCGGTGACAAAATGTTCCAAAGACACCCCATGCACAACTCCACCGGGGAAGGTGCCAGGCAGGAGTTCTCTTGGTAGTTTTTACACTACCTTGGTAGGCAGCTGAAAGGCACAAGAAAAGTTGTTGTACCTTCTTTCTGGGCTGAGATGGGGAACCGCTGAATTTTGGAGTCGGCCGGTGACAAAATGTTCCAAACACACCCCATGCACAACTCCACCGGGGAAGGTGCCAGACAGGAGTTCTCCTGGTAGTTTTTACATTGCTCCGGTAGGCATCTGAAAGACACCACAAAAGTTGTTCTTCCTGCTTTCTGGGCTGAGATGGGGAACCGCTGAATTTTGGAGTCAGCCGGTGACAAAATGTTCCAAAGACACCCCATGCACAACTCCACTAGCGAAGGTGCCAGGGACGAGTTCTGTTGGTAGTTTTTACATTGCTCCGGTAGGCATCTGAAAGACACCACAAAAGTTGTTCTACCTGCTTTCTGGGCTGAGATGGGGAACCGCTGAATTTTGGAGTCAGCCGGTGACAAAATGTTCCAAAGACACCCCATGCACAACTCCACCGGGGAAGGTGCCAGGCAGGAGTTCTCTTAATAGTTTTTACACTACCTTGGTAGGCATCTGAAAGGCACAAGAAAAGTTGTTGTACCTTCTTTCTGGGCTGAGATGGGGAACCGCTGAATTTTGGAGTCGGCCGGTGACAAAATGTTCCAAAGACACCCCATGCACAACTCCACCGGGGAAGGTGCCAGACAGGAGTTCTCCTGGTAGTTTTTACATTGCTCCGGTAGGCATCTGAAAGACACCACAAAAGTTGTTCTTCCTGCTTTCTGGGCTGAGATGGGGAACCGCTGAATTTTGGAGTCGGCCGGTGACAAAATGTTCCAAAGACACCCCATGCACAACTCCACCGGGGAAGGTGCCAGAAAGGAGTTCTCCTGGTAGTTTTTACACTACCTTGGTAGGCATCTGAAAGACACCACAAAAGTTGTTCTACCTGCTTTCTGGGCTGAGATGGGGAACCGCTGAATTTTGGAGTCAGCCGGTGACAAAATGTTCCAAACACACCCCATGCACAACTCCACCGGGGAAGGTGCCAGAAAGGAGTTCTCCTGGTAGTTTTTACACTACCTTGGTAGGCATCTGAAAGACACCACAAAAGTTGTTCTACCTGCTTTCTGGGCTGAGATGGGGAACCGCTGAATTTTGGAACCGGCCGGTGACAAAATGTTCCAAACACACCCCATGCACAACTCCACCGGGGAAGGTGCCAGACAGGAGTTCTCTTAATAGTTTTTACACTACCTTGGTAGGCATCTGAAAGACACCACAAAAGTTGTTTTACCTGCTTTCTGGGCTGAGATGGGGAACCGCTGAATTTTGGAGTCGGCCGGTGACAAAATGTTCCAAACACACCCCATGCACAACTCCACCGGGGAAGGTGCCAGACAGGAGTTCTCTTAATAGTTTTTACACTACCTTGGTAGGCATCTGAAAGGCACCACAAAAGTTGTTCTACCTGCTTTCTGGGCTGAGATGGGGAACCGCTGAATTTTGGAGCCGGCCGGTGACAAAATGTTCCAAACACACCCCATGCACAACTCCACCGGGGAAGGTGCCAGAAAGGAGTTCTCCTGGTAGTTTTTACATTGCTCCGGTAGGCATCTGAAAGACACCACAAAAGTTGTTCTTCCTGCTTTCTGGGCTGAGATGGGGAACCGCTGAATTTTGGAGTCGGCCGGTGACAAAATGTTCCAAACACACCCCATGCACAACTCCACTAGCGAAGGTGCCAGGGACGAGTTCTGTTGGTAGTTTTTACATTGCTCTGGTAGGCATCAAAAGGACACCACAAAAGTTGTTCTTCCTGCTTTCTGGGCTGAGATGGGGAATCGCTGAATTTTGGACTCGGCCGGTGACAAAATGTTCCAAAGACACCCCATGCACAACTCCACCAGGGAAGGTGCCAGGCAGGAGTTCTCTTGGTAGTTTTTACACTACCTTGGTAGGCAGCTGAAAGGCACAAGAAAAGTTGTTGTACCTTCTTTCTGGGCTGAGATGGGGAACCGCTGAATTTTGGAGTCGGCCGGTGACAAAATGTTCCAAAGACACCCCATGCACAACTCCACCGGGGAAGGTGCCAGACAGGAGTTCTCCTGGTAGTTTTTACATTGCTCCGGTAGGCAGCAAAAGGACACCACAAAAGTTGTTCTTCCTGCTTTCTGGGCTGAGATGGGGAACCGCTGAATTTTGGAGTCGGCCGGTGAAAAAATGTTCCAAAGACACCCCATGCACAACTCCACCGGGGAAGGTGCCAGAAAGGAGTTCTCCTGGTAGTTTTTACATTGCTCCGGTAGGCATCTGAAAGACACCACAAAAGTTGTTCTACCTGCTTTCTGGGCTGAGATGGGGAACCGCTGAATTTTGGAGTCAGCCGGTGACAAAATGTTCCAAAGACACCCCATGCACAACTCCACCGGGGAAGGTGCCAGACAGGAGTTCTCTTAATAGTTTTTACACTACCTTGGTAGGCATCTGAAAGACACCACAAAAGTTGTTTTACCTGCTTTCTGGGCTGAGATGGAGAACCGCTGAATTTTGGAGTCGGCCGGTGACAAAATGTTCCAAACACACCCCATGCACAACTCCACCGGGGAAGGTGCCAGACAGGAGTTCTCTTAATAGTTTTTACACTACCTTGGTAGGCATCTGAAAGGCACCACAAAAGTTGTTGTACCTGCTTTCTGGGCTGAGATGGGGAACCGCTGAATTTTGGACTCGGCCGGTGACAAAATGTTCCAAACACACCCCATGCACAACTCCACTAGCGAAGGTGCCAGGGACGAGTTCTCTTGGTAGTTTTTACATTGCTCCGGTAGGCAGCAAAAGGACACCACAAAAGTTGTTCTTCCTGCTTTCTGGGCTGAGATGGGGAACCGCTGAATTTTGGAGTCGGCCGGTGACAAAATGTTCCAAACACACCCCATGCACAACTCCACCGGGGAAGGTGCCAGACAGGAGTTCTCCTGGTAGTTTTTACATTGCTCCGGTAGGCATCTGAAAGACACCACAAAAGTTGTTCTTCCTGCTTTCTGGGCTGAGATGGGGAACCGCTGAATTTTGGAGTCGGCCGGTGACAAAATGTTCCAAACACACCCCATGCACAACTCCACCGGGGAAGGTGCCAGACAGGAGTTCTCCTGGTAGTTTTTACATTGCTCCGGTAGGCATCTGAAAGACACCACAAAAGTTGTTCTACCTGCTTCCTGGGCTGAGATGGGGAACCGCTGAATTTTGGAGTCGGCCGGTGACAAAATGTTCCAAAGACACCCCATGCACAACTCCACCGGGGAAGGTGCCAGACAGGACTTCTCTTAGTAGTTTTTACACTACCTTGGTAGGCATCTGAAAGACACCACAAAGTTGGTTTTCCTGCTTTCTGGGCTGAGATGGGGAACCGCTGAATTTTGGAGTCGGCCGGTGAAAAAATGTTCCAAAGACACCCCATGCACAACTCCACCGGGGAAGGTGCCAGACAGGAGTTCTCTTGGTAGTTTTTACACTACCTTGGTAGGCAGCTGAAAGGCACGACAAAAGTTGTTCTTCCTGCTTTCTGGGCTGAGATGGGGAACCGCTGAATTTTGGAGTCGGCCAGTGACAAAATGTTCCAAACACACCCCATGCACAACTCCACTAGCGAAGGTGCCAGGGACGAGTTCTGTTGGTAGTTTTTACATTGCTCCGGTAGGCATCAAAAGGACACCACAAAAGTTGTTCTTCCTGCTTTCTGGGCTGAGATGGGGAATCGCTGAATTTTGGACTCGGCCGGTGACAAAATGTTCCAAATACACCCCATGCACAACTCCACCGGGGAAGGTGCCAGGCAGGAGTTCTCTTGGTAGTTTTTACACTACCTTGGTAGGCATCTGAAAGGCACCACAAAAGTTGTTCTACCTGCTTTCTGGGCTGAGATGGGGAACCGCTGAATTTTGGACTCGGCTGGTGACAAAATGTTCCAAACACACCCCATGCACAACTCCACCGGGGAAGGTGCCAGACAGGAGTTCTCCTGGTAGTTTTTACATTGCTCCGGTAGGCATCTGAAAGACACCACAAAAGTTGTTCTACCTGCTTTCTGGGCTGAGATGGGGAACCGCTGAATTTTGGAGTCGGCCGGTGACAAAATGTTCCAAACACACCCCATGCACAACTCCACCGGGGAAGGTGCCAGACAGGAGTTCTCCTGGTAGTTTTTACATTGCTCCGGTAGGCATCTGAAAGACACCACAAAGTTGGTTTTCCTGCTTTCTGGGCTGAGATGGGGAACCGCTGAATTTTGGAGTCGGCCGGTGACAAAATGTTCCAAACACACCCCATGCACAACTCCACCGGGGAAGGTGCCAGACAGGAGTTCTCTTGGTAGTTTTTACACTACCTTGGTAGGCAGCTGAAAGGCACGACAAAAGTTGTTCTTCCTGCTTTCTGGGCTGAGATGGGGAACCGCTGAATTTTGGACTCGGCCAGTGACAAAATGTTCCAAACACACCCCATGCACAACTCCACTAGCGAAGGTGCCAGGGACGAGTTCTGTTGGTAGTTTTTACATTGCTCCGGTAGGCATCAAAAGGACACCACAAAAGTTGTTCTTCCTGCTTTCTGGGCTGAGATGGGGAATCGCTGAATTTTGGACTCGGCCGGTGACAAAATGTTCCAAACACACCCCATGCACAACTCCACCGGGGAAGGTGCCAGGCAGGAGTTCTCTTGGTAGTTTTTACACTACCTTGGTAGGCATCTGAAAGGCACCACAAAAGTTGTTCTACCTGCTTTCTGGGCTGAGATGGGGAACCGCTGAATTTTGGACTCGGCTGGTGACAAAATGTTCCAAACACACCCCATGCACAACTCCACCGGGGAAGGTGCCAGACAGGAGTTCTCTTAATAGTTTTTACACTACCTTGGTAGGCATCTGAAAGGCACCACAAAAGTTGTTCTACCTGCTTTCTGGGCTGAGATGGGGAACCGCTGAATTTTGGACTCGGCCGGTGACAAAATGTTCCAAACACACCCCATGCACAACTCCACTAGCGAAGGTGCCAGGGACGAGTTCTGTTGGTAGTTTTTACATTGCTCCGGTAGGCAGCAAAAGGACACCACAAAAGTTGTTCTTCCTGCTTTCTGGGCTGAGATGGGGAACCGCTGAATTTTGGAGTCGGCCGGTGACAAAATGTTCCAAACACACCCCATGCACAACTCCACCGGGGAAGGTGCCAGACAGGAGTTCTCCTGGTAGTTTTTACATTGCTCCGGTAGGCATCTGAAAGACACCACAAAAGTTGTTCTTCCTGCTTTCTGGGCTGAGATGGGGAACCGCTGAATTTTGGAGTCGGCCGGTGACAAAATGTTCCAAACACACCCCATGCACAACTCCACCGGGGAAGGTGCCAGACAGGAGTTCTCCTGGTAGTTTTTACATTGCTCCGGTAGGCATCTGAAAGACACCACAAAAGTTGTTCTACCTGCTTCCTGGGCTGAGATGGGGAACCGCTGAATTTTGGAGTCGGCCGGTGACAAAATGTTCCAAAGACACCCCATGCACAACTCCACCGGGGAAGGTGCCAGACAGGAGTTCTCTTAGTAGTTTTTACACTACCTTGGTAGGCATCTGAAAGACACCACAAAGTTGGTTTTCCTGCTTTCTGGGCTGAGATGGGGAACCGCTGAATTTTGGACTCGGCCAGTGACAAAATGTTCCAAACACACCCCATGCACAACTCCACTAGCGAAGGTGCCAGGGACGAGTTCTGTTGGTAGTTTTTACATTGCTCCGGTAGGCATCAAAAGGACACCACAAAAGTTGTTCTTCCTGCTTTCTGGGCTGAGATGGGGAACCGCTGAATTTTGGACTCGGCCGGTGACAAAATGTTCCAAACACACCCCATGCACAACTCCACCGGGGAAGGTGCCAGGGACAAGTTCTGTTGGTAGTTTTTACACTACCTTGGTAGGCATCTGAAAGGCACCACAAAAGTTGTTCTACCTGCTTTCTGGGCTGAGATGGGGAACCGCTGAATTTTGGACTCGGCTGGTGACAAAATGTTCCAAACACACCCCATGCACAACTCCACCGGGGAAGGTGCCAGACAGGAGTTCTCTTAATAGTTTTTACACTACCTTGGTAGGCATCTGAAAGGCACCACAAAAGTTGTTCTACCTGCTTTCTGGGCTGAGATGGGGAACCGCTGAATTTTGGACTCGGCCGGTGACAAAATGTTCCAAACACACCCCATGCACAACTCCACTAGCGAAGGTGCCAGGGACGAGTTCTGTTGGTAGTTTTTACATTGCTCCGGTAGGCATCAAAAGGACACCACAAAAGTTGTTCTTCCTGCTTTCTGGGCTGAGATGGGGAACCGCTGAATTTTGGAGTCGGCCGGTGACAAAATGTTCCAAACACACCCCATGCACAACTCCACCGGGGAAGGTGCCAGACAGGAGTTCTCCTGGTAGTTTTTACATTGCTCCGGTAGGCATCTGAAAGACACCACAAAAGTTGTTCTACCTGCTTTCTGGGCTGAGATGGGGAACCGCTGAATTTTGGAGTCGGCCGGTGACAAAATGTTCCAAACACACCCCATGCACAACTCCACCGGGGAAGGTGCCAGACAGGAGTTCTCCTGGTAGTTTTTACATTGCTCCGGTAGGCATCTGAAAGACACCACAAAAGTTGTTCTACCTGCTTCCTGGGCTGAGATGGGGAACCGCTGAATTTTGGAGTCGGCCGGTGACAAAATGTTCCAAAGACACCCCATGCACAACTCCACCGGGGAAGGTGCCAGACAGGAGTTCTCTTAGTAGTTTTTACACTACCTTGGTAGGCATCTGAAAGACACCACAAAGTTGGTTTTCCTGCTTTCTGGGCTGAGATGGGGAACCGCTGAATTTTGGAGTCGGCCGGTGAAAAAATGTTCCAAAGACACCCCATGCACAACTCCACCGGGGAAGGTGCCAGACAGGAGTTCTCTTGGTAGTTTTTACACTACCTTGGTAGGCAGCTGAAAGGCACGACAAAAGTTGTTCTTCCTGCTTTCTGGGCTAAGATGGGGAACCGCTGAATTTTGGACTCGGCCAGTGACAAAATGTTCCAAACACACCCCATGCACAACTCCACTAGCGAAGGTGCCAGGGACGAGTTCAATTGGTAGTTTTTACATTGCTCCGGTAGGCATCAAAAGGACACCACAAAAGTTGTTCTTCCTGCTTTCTGGGCTGAGATGGGGAATCGCTGAATTTTGGACTCGGCCGGTGACAAAATGTTCCAAACACACCCCATGCACAACTCCACCGGGGAAGGTGCCAGGCAGGAGTTCTCTTGGTAGTTTTTACACTACCTTGGTAGGCATCTGAAAGGCACCACAAAAGTTGTTCTACCTGCTTTCTGGGCTGAGATGGGGAACCGCTGAATTTTGGACTCGGCTGGTGACAAAATGTTCCAAACACACCCCATGCACAACTCCACCGGGGAAGGTGCCAGACAGGAGTTCTCTTAATAGTTTTTACACTACCTTGGTAGGCATCTGAAAGGCACCACAAAAGTTGTTCTACCTGCTTTCTGGGCTGAGATGGGGAACCGCTGAATTTTGGACTCGGCCGGTGACAAAATGTTCCAAACACACCCCATGCACAACTCCACTAGCGAAGGTGCCAGGGACGAGTTCTGTTGGTAGTTTTTACATTGCTCCGGTAGGCAGCAAAAGGACACCACAAAAGTTGTTCTTCCTGCTTTCTGGGCTGAGATGGGGAACCGCTGAATTTTGGAGTCGGCCGGTGACAAAATGTTCCAAACACACCCCATGCACAACTCCACCGGGGAAGGTGCCAGACAGGAGTTCTCCTGGTAGTTTTTACATTGCTCCGGTAGGCATCTGAAAGACACCACAAAAGTTGTTCTTCCTGCTTTCTGGGCTGAGATGGGGAACCGCTGAATTTTGGAGTCGGCCGGTGACAAAATGTTCCAAACACACCCCATGCACAACTCCACCGGGGAAGGTGCCAGACAGGAGTTCTCCTGGTAGTTTTTACATTGCTCTGGTAGGCATCTGAAAGACACCACAAAAGTTGTTCTACCTGCTTCCTGGGCTGAGATGGGGAACCGCTGAATTTTGGAGTCGGCCGGTGACAAAATGTTCCAAAGACACCCCATGCACAACTCCACCGGGGAAGGTGCCAGACAGGAGTTCTCTTAGTAGTTTTTACACTACCTTGGTAGGCATCTGAAAGACACCACAAAGTTGGTTTTCCTGCTTTCTGGGCTGAGATGGGGAACCGCTGAATTTTGGAGTCGGCCGGTGAAAAAATGTTCCAAACACACCCCATGCACAACTCCACCGGGGAAGGTGCCAGACAGGAGTTCTCTTGGTAGTTTTTACACTACCTTGGTAGGCAGCTGAAAGGCACCACAAAAGTTGTTCTTCCTGCTTTCTGGGCTGAGATGGGGAACCGCTGAATTTTGGACTCGGCCAGTGACAAAATGTTCCAAACACACCCCATGCACAACTCCACTAGCGAAGGTGCCAGGGACGAGTTCTGTTGGTAGTTTTTACATTGCTCCGGTAGGCATCAAAAGGACACCACAAAAGTTGTTCTTCCTGCTTTCTGGGCTGAGATGGGGAATCGCTGAATTTTGGACTCGGCCGGTGACAAAATGTTCCAAACACACCCCATGCACAACTCCACCGGGGAAGGTGCCAGGCAGGAGTTCTCTTGGTAGTTTTTACACTACCTTGGTAGGCAGCTGAAAGGCACCACAAAAGTTGTTCTACCTGCTTTCTGGGCTGAGATGGGGAACCGCTGAATTTTGGACTCGGCTGGTGACAAAATGTTCCAAACACACCCCATGCACAACTCCACCGGGGAAGGTGCCAGACAGGAGTTCTCTTAATAGTTTTTACACTACCTTGGTAGGCATCTGAAAGGCACCACAAAAGTTGTTCTTCCTGCTTTCTGGGCTGAGATGGGGAACCGCTGAATTTTGGACTCGGCCGGTGACAAAATGTTCCAAAGACACCCCATGCACAACTCCACTAGCGAAGGTGCCAGGGACGAGTTCTGTTGGTAGTTTTTACATTGCTCCGGTAGGCATCAAAAGGACACCACAAAAGTTGTTCTTCCTGCTTTCTGGGCTGAGATGGGGAATCGCTGAATTTTGGACTCGGCTGGTGACAAAATGTTCCAAACACACCCCATGCACAACTCCACCGGGGAAGGTGCCAGAAAGGAGTTCTCCTGGTAGTTTTTACACTACCTTGGTAGGCATCTGAAAGACACCACAAAAGTTGTTCTACCTGCTTTCTGGGCTGAGATGGGGAACCGCTGAATTTTGGAGTCGGCCGGTGAAAAAATGTTCCAAACACACCCCATGCACAACTCCACCGGGGAAGGTGCCAGACAGGAGTTCTCTTAATAGTTTTTACACTACCTTGGTAGGCATCTGAAAGACACCACAAAAGTTGTTTTACCTGCTTTCTGGGCTGAGATGGGGAACCGCTGAATTTTGGAGTCGGCCGGTGACAAAATGTTCCAAACACACCCCATGCACAACTCCACCGGGGAAGGTGCCAGACAGGAGTTCTCTTAATAGTTTTTACACTACCTTGGTAGGCATCTGAAAGGCACCACAAAAGTTGTTGTACCTGCTTTCTGGGCTGAGATGGGGAACCGCTGAATTTTGGACTCGGCCGGTGACAAAATGTTCCAAACACACCCCATGCACAACTCCACCGGGGAAGGTGCCAGGGACAAGTTCTGTTGGTAGTTTTTACATTGCTCCGGTAGGCAGCAAAAGGACACCACAAAAGTTGTTCTTCCTGCTTTCTGGGCTGAGATGGGGAATCGCTGAATTTTGGACTCGGCCGGTGACAAAATGTTCCAAACACACCCCATGCACAACTCCACCGGGGAAGGTGCCAGGCAGGAGTTCTCTTGGTAGTTTTTACACTACCTTGGTAGGCAGCTGAAAGGCACAAGAAAAGTTGTTGTACCTTCTTTCTGGGCTGAGATGGGGAACCGCTGAATTTTGGAGTCGGCCGGTGACAAAATGTTCCAAAGACACCCCATGCACAACTCCACCGGGGAAGGTCCCAGACAGGAGTTCTCCTGGTAGTTTTTACATTGCTCCAGTAGGCATCTGAAAGACACCACAAAAGTTGTTCTTCCTGCTTTCTGGGCTGAGATGGGGAACCGCTGAATTTTGGAGTCGGCCGGTGACAAAATGTTCCAAAGACACCCCATGCACAACTCCACCGGGGAAGGTGCCAGAAAGGAGTTCTCCTGGTAGTTTTTACATTGCTCCGGTAGGCATCTGAAAGACACCACAAAAGTTGTTCTACCTGCTTTCTGGGCTGAGATGGGGAACCGCTGAATTTTGGAGTCAGCCGGTGACAAAATGTTCCAAAGACACCCCATGCACAACTCCACCGGGGAAGGTGCCAGACAGGAGTTCTCTTAATAGTTTTTACACTACCTTGATAGGCATCTGAAAGGCACCACAAAAGTTGTTCTTCCTGCTTTCTGGGCTGAGATGGGGAACCGCTGAATTTTGGAGTCGGCCGGTGACAAAATGTTCCAAACACACCCCATGCACAACTCCACCGGGGAAGGTGCCAGGCAGGAGTTCTCTTGGTAGTTTTTACACTACCTTGGTAGGCAGCTGAAAGGCACCACAAAAGTTGTTCTACCTGCTTTCTGGGCTGAGATGGGGAACCGCTGAATTTTGGACTCGGCTGGTGACAAAATGTTCCAAACACACCCCATGCACAACTCCACCGGGGAAGGTGCCAGACAGGAGTTCTCTTAATAGTTTTTACACTACCTTGGTAGGCATCTGAAAGGCACCACAAAAGTTGTTCTTCCTGCTTTCTGGGCTGAGATGGGGAACCGCTGAATTTTGGACTCGGCCGGTGACAAAATGTTCCAAAGACACCCCATGCACAACTCCACTAGCGAAGGTGCCAGGGACGAGTTCTGTTGGTAGTTTTTACATTGCTCCGGTAGGCATCAAAAGGACACCACAAAAGTTGTTCTTCCTGCTTTCTGGGCTGAGATGGGGAATCGCTGAATTTTGGACTCGGCTGGTGACAAAATGTTCCAAACACACCCCATGCACAACTCCACCGGGGAAGGTGCCAGAAAGGAGTTCTCCTGGTAGTTTTTACACTACCTTGGTAGGCATCTGAAAGACACCACAAAAGTTGTTCTACCTGCTTTCTGGGCTGAGATGGGGAACCGCTGAATTTTGGAGTCGGCCGGTGAAAAAATGTTCCAAACACACCCCATGCACAACTCCACCGGGGAAGGTGCCAGACAGGAGTTCTCTTAATAGTTTTTACACTACCTTGGTAGGCATCTGAAAGACACCACAAAAGTTGTTTTACCTGCTTTCTGGGCTGAGATGGGGAACCGCTGAATTTTGGAGTCGGCCGGTGACAAAATGTTCCAAACACACCCCATGCACAACTCCACCGGGGAAGGTGCCAGACAGGAGTTCTCTTAATAGTTTTTACACTACCTTGGTAGGCATCTGAAAGGCACCACAAAAGTTGTTGTACCTGCTTTCTGGGCTGAGATGGGGAACCGCTGAATTTTGGACTCGGCCGGTGACAAAATGTTCCAAACACACCCCATGCACAACTCCACCGGGGAAGGTGCCAGGGACAAGTTCTGTTGGTAGTTTTTACATTGCTCCGGTAGGCAGCAAAAGGACACCACAAAAGTTGTTCTTCCTGCTTTCTGGGCTGAGATGGGGAATCGCTGAATTTTGGACTCGGCCGGTGACAAAATGTTCCAAACACACCCCATGCACAACTCCACCGGGGAAGGTGCCAGGCAGGAGTTCTCTTGGTAGTTTTTACACTACCTTGGTAGGCAGCTGAAAGGCACAAGAAAAGTTGTTGTACCTTCTTTCTGGGCTGAGATGGGGAACCGCTGAATTTTGGAGTCGGCCGGTGACAAAATGTTCCAAAGACACCCCATGCACAACTCCACCGGGGAAGGTCCCAGACAGGAGT
The DNA here is from genome assembly GCF_023634085.1 of Falco cherrug. NCBI lineage: Eukaryota > Metazoa > Chordata > Aves > Falconiformes > Falconidae > Falco > Falco cherrug. The sequence continues at coordinate 90,302 of NC_073698.1, forward strand.
TCTCCTGGTAGTTTTTACATTGCTCCAGTAGGCATCTGAAAGACACCACAAAAGTTGTTCTTCCTGCTTTCTGGGCTGAGATGGGGAACCGCTGAATTTTGGAGTCGGCCGGTGACAAAATGTTCCAAAGACACCCCATGCACAACTCCACCGGGGAAGGTGCCAGAAAGGAGTTCTCCTGGTAGTTTTTACATTGCTCCGGTAGGCATCTGAAAGACACCACAAAAGTTGTTCTACCTGCTTTCTGGGCTGAGATGGGGAACCGCTGAATTTTGGAGTCAGCCGGTGACAAAATGTTCCAAAGACACCCCATGCACAACTCCACCGGGGAAGGTGCCAGACAGGAGTTCTCTTAATAGTTTTTACACTACCTTGATAGGCATCTGAAAGGCACCACAAAAGTTGTTCTTCCTGCTTTCTGGGCTGAGATGGGGAACCGCTGAATTTTGGAGTCGGCCGGTGACAAAATGTTCCAAACACACCCCATGCACAACTCCACCGGGGAAGGTGCCAGGCAGGAGTTCTCTTGGTAGTTTTTACACTACCTTGGTAGGCATCTGAAAGACACCACAAAAGTTGTTCTACCTGCTTTCTGGGCTGAGATGGGGAACCGCTGAATTTTGGAGTCAGCCGGTGACAAAATGTTCCAAAGACACCCCATGCACAACTCCACCGGGGAAGGTGCCAGACAGGAGTTCTCTTAATAGTTTTTACACTACCTTGGTAGGCATCTGAAAGACACCACAAAAGTTGTTTTACCTGCTTTCTAGGCTGAGATGGAGAACCGCTGAATTTTGGAGTCGGCTGGTGAAAAAATGTTCCAAAGACACCCCATGCACAACTCCACCGGGGAAGGTGCCAGACAGGAGTTCTCTTAATAGTTTTTACACTACCTTGGTAGGCATCTGAAAGACACCACAAAAGTTGTTTTACCTGCTTTCTGGGCTGAGATGGGGAACCGCTGAATTTTGGACTCGGCCGGTGACAAAATGTTCCAAAGACACCCCATGCACAACTCCACCGGGGAAGGTGCCAGAAAGGAGTTCTCCTGGTAGTTTTTACATTGCTCCGGTAGGCATCTGAAAGACACCACAAAAGTTGTTCTTCCTGCTTTCTGGGCTGAGATGGGGAACCGCTGAATTTTGGAGTCGGCCGGTGACAAAATGTTCCAAAGACACCCCATGCACAACTCCACCGGGGAAGGTGCCAGAAAGGAGTTCTCCTGGTAGTTTTTACATTGCTCCGGTAGGCATCTGAAAGACACCACAAAAGTTGTTCTTCCTGCTTTCTGGGCTGAGATGGGGAACCGCTGAATTTTGGACTCGGCCGGTGACAAAATGTTCCAAAGACACCCCATGCACAACTCCACCGGGGAAGGTGCCAGACAGGAGTTCTCTTAATAGTTTTTACACTACCTTGGTAGGCATCCGAAAGGCACAAGAAAAGTTGTTGTACCTTCTTTCTGGGCTGAGATGGGGAACCGCTGAATTTTGGACTCGGCCGGTGACAAAATGTTCCAAAGACACCCCATGCACAACTCCACCGGGGAAGGTGCCAGACAGGAGTTCTCTTAATAGTTTTTACACTACCTTGGTAGGCATCTGAAAGGCACCACAAAAGTTGTTCTACCTGCTTTCTGGGCTGAGATGGGGAACCGCTGAATTTTGGACTCGGCCGGTGACAAAATGTTCCAAACACACCCCATGCACAACTCCACTAGCGAAGGTGCCAGGGACGAGTTCTGTTGGTAGTTTTTACATTGCTCCGGTAGGCAGCAAAAGGACACCACAAAAGTTGTTCTTCCTGCTTTCTGGGCTGAGATGGGGAATCGCTGAATTTTGGACTCAGCCGGTGACAAAATGTTCCAAAGACACCCCATGCACAACTCCACCGGGGAAGGTGCCAGACAGGAGTTCTCCTGATAGTTTTTACATTGCTCCGGTAGGCATCTGAAAGACACCACAAAAGTTGTTCTACCTGCTTTCTGGGCTGAGATGGGGAACCGCTGAATTTTGGAGTCGGCCGGTGACAAAATGTTCCAAAGACACCCCATGCACAACTCCACTAGCGAAGGTGCCAGAAAGGAGTTCTCCTGGTAGTTTTTACATTGCTCCGGTAGGCATCTGAAAGACACCACAAAAGTTGTTCTACCTGCTTTCTGGGCTGAGATGGGGAACCGCTGAATTTTGGAGTCAGCCGGTGACAAAATGTTCCAAAGACACCCCATGCACAACTCCACCGGGGAAGGTGCCAGACAGGAGTTCTCTTGGTAGTTTTTACACTACCTTGGTAGGCAGCTGAAAGGCACGACAAAAGTTGTTCTTCCTGCTTTCTGGGCTGAGATGGGGAACCGCTGAATTTTGGAGTCGGCCGGTGACAAAATGTTCCAAACACACCCCATGCACAACTCCACCGGGGAAGGTGCCAGGCAGGACTTCTCTTAATAGTTTTTACACTACCTTGGTAGGCATCTGAAAGGCACCACAAAAGTTGTTGTACCTGCTTTCTGGGCTGAGATGGGGAACCGCTGAATTTTGGACTCGGCCGGTGACAAAATGTTCCAAACACACCCCATGCACAACTCCACTAGCGAAGGTGCCAGACAGGAGTTCTGTTGGTAGTTTTTACATTGCTCCGGTAGGCAGCAAAAGGACACCACAAAAGTTGTTCTTCCTGCTTTCTGGGCTGAGATGGGGAACCGCTGAATTTTGGACTCGGCCGGTGACAAAATGTTCCAAAGACACCCCATGCACAACTCCACCGGGGAAGGTGCCAGGCAGGAGTTCTCTTGGTAGTTTTTACACTACCTTGGTAGGCAGCTGAAAGGCACCACAAAAGTTGTTCTTCCTGCTTTCTGGGCTGAGATGGGGAACCGCTGAATTTTGGACTCGGCCGGTGAAAAAATGTTCCAAACACACCCCATGCACAACTCCACTAGCGAAGGTGCCAGGGACGAGTTCTGTTGGTAGTTTTTACATTGCTCCGGTAGGCATCAAAAGGACACCACAAAAATTGTTCTTCCTGCTTTCTGGGCTGAGATGGGGAATCGCTGAATTTTGGAGTCGGCCGGTGACAAAATGTTCCAAACACACCCCATGCACAACTCCACCGGGGAAGGTGCCAGGCAGGAGTTCTCTTGGTAGTTTTTACACTACCTTGGTAGGCATCTGAAAGACACCACAAAAGTTGTTCTACCTGCTTTCTGGGCTGAGATGGGGAACCGCTGAATTTTGGACTCGGCCGGTGACAAAATGTTCCAAACACACCCCATGCACAACTCCACCGGGGAAGGTGCCAGGCAGGAGTTCTCTTAATAGTTTTTACACTACCTTGGTAGGCATCTGAAAGGCACCACAAAAGTTGTTGTACCTGCTTTCTGGGCTGAGATGGGGAACCGCTGAATTTTGGAGTCGGCCGGTGAAAAAATGTTCCAAACACACCCCATGCACAACTCCACTAGCGAAGGTGCCAGGGACGAGTTCTGTTGGTAGTTTTTACATTGCTCCGGTAGGCATCAAAAGGACACCACAAAAGTTGTTCTTCCTGCTTTCTGGGCTGAGATGGGGAATCGCTGAATTTTGGACTCGGCCGGTGACAAAATGTTCCAAACACACCCCATGCACAACTCCACTAGCGAAGGTGCCAGGGACGAGTTCTGTTGGTAGTTTTTACATTGCTCCGGTAGGCAGCAAAAGGACACCACAAAAGTTGTTCTTCCTGCTTTCTGGGCTGAGATGGGGAATCGCTGAATTTTGGACTCGGCTGGTGACAAAATGTTCCAAACACACCCCATGCACAACTCCACCGGGGAAGGTGCCAGGCAGGAGTTCTCTTGGTAGTTTTTACACTACCTTGGTAGGCATCTGAAAGGCACCACAAAAGTTGTTCTACCTGCTTTCTGGGCTGAGATGGGGAACCACTGAATTTTGGACTCGGCTGGTAACAAAATGTTCCAAACACACCCCATGCACAACTCCACCGGGGAAGGTGCCAGACAGGAGTTCTCTTAATAGTTTTTACACTACCTTGGTAGGCAGCTGAAAGGCACCACAAAAGTTGTTTTACCTGCTTTCTGGGCTGAGATGGGGAATCGCTGAATTTTGGAGTCGGCCGGTGACAAAATGTTCCAAACACACCCCATGCACAACTCCACCGGGGAAGGTGCCAGACAGGAGTTCTCCTGGTAGTTTTTACATTGCTCCGGTAGGCATGTGAAAGACACCACAAAGGTTGTTGTACCTTCTTTCTGGGCTGAGATGGGGAACCGCTGAATTTTGGAGTCGGCCGGTGACAAAATGTTCCAAAGACACCCCATGCACAACTCCACCGGGGAAGGTGCCAGACAGGAGTTCTCTTAGTAGTTTTTACACTACCTTGGTAGGCATTTGAAAGGCACCACAAAAGTTGTTCTTCCTGCTTTCTGGGCTGAGATGGGGAACCGCTGACTTTTGGAGTCGGCCGGTGAAAAAATGTTCCAAACACACCCCATGCACAACTCCACTAGCGAAGGTGCCAGGGACGAGTTCAATTGGTAGTTTTTACATTGCTCCAGTAGGCATCAAAAGGACACCACAAAAGTTGTTCTTCCTGCTTTCTGGGCTGAGATGGGGAATCGCTGAATTTTGGACTCGGCCGGTGACAAAATGTTCCAAAGACACCCCATGCACAACTCCACCGGGGAAGGTGCCAGGCAGGAGTTCTCTTGGTAGTTTTTACACTACCTTGGTAGGCAGCTGAAAGGCACCACAAAAGTTGTTCTACCTGCTTTCTGGGCTGAGATGGGGAACCGCTGAATTTTGGACTCGGCCGGTGACAAAATGTTCCAAAGACACCCCATGCACAACTCCACCGGGGAAGGTGCCAGACAGGACTTCTCTTAGTAGTTTTTACACTACCTTGGTAGGCATCTGAAAGACACCACAAAAGTTGTTCTACCTGCTTTCTGGGCTGAGATGGGGAACCGCTGAATTTTGGAGTCGGCTGGTGACAAAATGTTCCAAACACACCCCATGCACAACTCCACCGGGGAAGGTGCCAGACAGGAGTTCTCTTAGTAGTTTTTACACTACCTTGGTAGGCATTTGAAAGGCACCACAAAAGTTGTTCTTCCTGCTTTCTGGGCTGAGATGGGGAACCGCTGAATTTTGGAGTCGGCCGGTGACAAAATGTTCCAAACACACCCCATGCACAACTCCACTAGCGAAGGTGCCAGGGACGAGTTCTCCTGGTAGTTTTTACATTGCTCCAGTAGGCATCTGAAGGACACCACAAAAGTTGTTCTTCCTGCTTTCTGGGCTGAGATGGGGAATCGCTGAATTTTGGACTCGTCTGGTGACAAAATGTTCCAAACACACCCCATGCACAACTCCACTAGCGAAGGTGCCAGGCAGGAGTTCTCCTGGTAGTTTTTACATTGCTCCGGTAGGCATCAAAAGGACACCACAAAAGTTGTTCTACCTGCTTCCTGGGCTGAGATGGGGAACCGCTGAATTTTGGAGTCGGCCGGTGATAAAATGTTCCAAAGACACCCCATGCACAACTCCACCGGGGAAGGTGCCAGACAGGAGTTCTCTTAGTAGTTTTTACACTACCTTGGTAGGCATTTGAAAGGCACCACAAAGTTGTTTTTCCTGCTTTCTGGGCTGAGATGGGGAACCGCTGAATTTTGGACTCGGCCGGTGACAAAATGTTCCAAACACACCCCATGCACAACTCCACCGGGGAAGGTGCCAGGCAGGAGTTCTCTTGGTAGTTTTTACATTGCTCCGGTAGGCATCAAAAGGACACCACAAAAGTTGTTCTACCTGCTTTCTGGTCTGAGATGGGGAACCGCTGAATTTTGGAGTCGGCCGGTGACAAAATGTTCCAAAGACACCCCATGCACAACTCCACCGGGGAAGGTGCCAGGCAGGAGTTCTCTTGGTAGTTTTTTTATTGCTCCGGTAGGCATCAAAAGGACACCACAAAAGTTGTTCTTCCTGCTTTCTGGGCTGAGATGGGGAATCGCTGAATTTTGGACTCGGCCGGTGACAAAATGTTCCAAACACACCCCATGCACAACTCCACCGGGGAAGGTGCCAGACAGGAGTTCTCTTAGTAGTTTTTACACTACCTTGGTAGGCATTTGAAAGGCACAAGAAAAGTTGTTGTACCTTCTTTCTGGGCTGAGATGGGGAACCGCTGAATTTTGGACTCGGCCGGTGAAAAAATGTTCCAAAGACACCCCATGCACAACTCCACCGGGGAAGGTGCCAGACAGGAGTACTCTTAGTAGTTTTTACACTACCTTGGTAGGCATTTGAAAGGCACCACAAAAGTTGTTCTTCCTGCTTTCTGGGCTGAGATGGGGAACCGCTGAATTTTGGACTCGGCCGGTGACAAAATGTTCCAAACACACCCCATGCACAACTCCACTAGCGAAGGTGCCAGGTACGAGTATTGTTGGTAGTTTTTACATTGCTCCGGTAGGCATCTGAAGGACACCACAAAAGTTGTTCTTCCTGCTTTCTGGGCTGAGATGGGGAATCGCTGAATTTTGGACTCGGCCGGTGACAAAATATTCCAAAGACACCCCATGCACAACTCCACCGGGGAAGGTGCCAGGCAGGAGTTCTCTTGGTAGTTTTTACACTACCTTGGTAGGCAGCTGAAAGGCACCACAAAAGTTGTTCTTCCTGCTTTCTGGGCTGAGATGGGGAACCGCTGAATTTTGGACTCGGCCGGTGAAAAAATGTTCCAAACACACCCCATGCACAACTCCACTAGCGAAGGTGCCAGGGACGAGTTCTGTTGGTAGTTTTTACATTGCTCCGGTAGGCATCAAAAGGACACCACAAATGTTGTTCTTCCTGCTTTCTGGGCTGAGATGGGGAACCGCTGAATTTTGGACTCGGCCGGTGACAAAATGTTCCAAAGACACCCCATGCACAACTCCACCGGGGAAGGTGCCAGGCAGGAGTTCTCTTGGTAGTTTTTACACTACCTTGGTAGGCAGCTGAAAGGCACCACAAAAGTTGTTCTACCTGCTTTCTGGGCTGAGATGGGGAACCGCTGAATTTTGGAGTCGGCCGGTGACAAAATGTTCCAAACACACCCCATGCACAACTCCACCGGGGAAGGTGCCAGACAGGAGTTCTCTTAGTAGTTTTTACACTACCTTGGTAGGCATTTGAAAGGCACCACAAAAGCTGTTCTTCCTGCTTTCTGGGCTGAGATGGGGAACCGCTGAATTTTGGAGTCGGCCGGTGAAAAAATGTTCCAAAGACACCCCATGCACAACTCCAACGGGGAAGGTGCCAGGGACGAGTTCTGTTGGTAGTTTTTACATTGCTCCGGTAGGCATCAAAAGGACACCACAAAAGTTGTTCTTCCTGCTTTCTGGGCTGAGATGGGGAACCGCTGAATTTTGGAGTCGGCCGGTGACAAAATGTTCCAAAGACACCCCATGCACAACTCCACCGGGGAAGGTGCCAGGCAGGAGTTCTCTTGGTAGTTTTTACACTACCTTGGTAGGCATTTGAAAGGCACAAGAAAAGTTGTTGTACCTTCTTTCTGGGCTGAGATGGGGAACCGCTGAATTTTGGACTCGGCCGGTGACAAAATGTTCCAAAGACACCCCATGCACAACTCCACTAGGGAAGGTGCCAGACAGGAGTTCTCTTAGTAGTTTTTACACTACCTTGGTAGGCATTTGAAAGGCACCACAAAAGTTGTTCTTCCTGCTTTCTGGGCTGAGATGGGGAACCGCTGAATTTTGGACTCGGCCGGTGACAAAATGTTCCAAACACACCCCATGCACAACTCCACTAGCGAAGGTGCCAGGGACGAGTATTGTTGGTAGTTTTTACATTGCTCCGGTAGGCATCTGAAGGACACCACAAAAGTTGTTCTTCCTGCTTTCTGGGCTGAGATGGGGAATCGCTGAATTTTGGACTCGGCCGGTGACAAAATGTTCCAAAGACACCCCATGCACAACTCCACCGGGGAAGGTGCCAGGCAGGAGTTCTCTTGGTAGTTTTTACACTACCTTGGTAGGCAGCTGAAAGGCACCACAAAAGTTGTTCTTCCTGCTTTCTGGGCTGAGATGGGGAACCACTGAATTTTGGACTCGGCCGGTGACAAAATGTTCCAAACACACCCCATGCACAACTCCACCGGGGAAGGTGCCAGGCAGGAGTTCTCTTGGTAGTTTTTACATTGCTCCGGTAGGCATCAAAAGGACACCACAAAAGTTGTTCTTCCTGCTTTCTGGGCTGAGATGGGGAACCGCTGAATTTTGGACTCGGCCGGTGACAAAATGTTCCAAAGACACCCCATGCACAACTCCACCGGGGAAGGTGCCAGGCAGGAGTTCTCTTGGTAGTTTTTACACTACCTTGGTAGGCAGCTGAAAGGCACCACAAAAGTTGTTCTACCTGCTTTCTGGGCTGAGATGGGGAACCGCTGAATTTTGGAGTCGGCCGGTGACAAAATGTTCCAAAGACAACCCATGCACAACTCCACCGGGGAAGGTGCCAGACAGGAGTTCTCTTAGTAGTTTTTACACTACCTTGGTAGGCATTTGAAAGGCACCACAAAAGCTGTTCTTCCTGCTTTCTGGGCTGAGATGGGGAACCGCTGAATTTTGGAGTCGGCCGGTGACAAAATGTTCCAAACACACCCCATGCACAACTCCACTAGCGAAGGTGCCAGGGACGAGTTCTGTTGGTAGTTTTTACATTGCTCCGGTAGGCATCAAAAGGACACCACAAAAGTTGTTCTTCCTGCTTTCTGGGCTGAGATGGGGAACCGCTGAATTTTGGAGTCGGCCGGTGACAAAATGTTCCAAAGACACCCCATGCACAACTCCACCGGGGAAGGTGCCAGGCAGGAGTTCTCTTGGTAGTTTTTACACTACCTTGGTAGGCATCTGAAAGGCACCACAAAAGTTGTTCTTCCTGCTTTCTGGGCTGAGATGGGGAACAGCTGAATTTTGGACTCGGCCGGTGAAAAAATGTTCCAAACACACCCCATGCACAACTCCACTAGCGAAGGTGCCAGGGACGAGTTCTGTTGGTAGTTTTTACATTGCTCTGGTAGGCATCAAAAGGACACCACAAAAGTTGTTCTTCCTGCTTTCTGGGCTGAGATGGGGAACCGCTGAATTTTGGACTCGGCCGGTGACAAAATGTTCCAAAGACACCCCATGCACAACTCCACCGGGGAAGGTGCCAGGCAGGAGTTCTCTTGGTAGTTTTTACACTACCTTGGTAGGCAGCTGAAAGGCACCACAAAAGTTGTTCTACCTGCTTTCTGGGCTGAGATGGGGAACCGCTGAATTTTGGACTCGGCCGGTGACAAAATGTTCCAAACACACCCCATGCACAACTCCACCGGGGAAGGTGCCAGACAGGAGTTCTCTTAGTAGTTTTTACACTACCTTTGTAGGCATTTGAAAGGCACCACAAAAGTTGTTCTTCCTGCTTTCTGGGCTGAGATGGGGAATCGCTGAATTTTGGACTCGGCCGGTGAAAAAATGTTCCAAAGACACCCCATGCACAACTCCACCGGGGAAGGTGCCAGGCAGGAGTTCTCTTGGTAGTTTTTACATTGCTCCGGTAGGCATCAAAAGGACACCACAAAAGTTGTTCTTCCTGCTTTCTGGGCTGAGATGGGGAACCGCTGAATTTTGGACTCGGCCGGTGACAAAATGTTCCAAACACACCCCATGCACAACTCCACCGGGGAAGGTGCCAGGCAGGAGTTCTCTTAATAGTTTTTACACTACCTTGGTAGGCATCTGAAAGGCACCACAAAAGTTGTTGTACCTGCTTTCTGGGCTGAGATGGGGAACCGCTGAATTTTGGAGTCGGCCGGTGAAAAAATGTTCCAAACACACCCCATGCACAACTCCACTAGCGAAGGTGCCAGGGACGAGTTCTGTTGGTAGTTTTTACATTGCTCCGGTAGGCATCAAAAGGACACCACAAAAGTTGTTCTTCCTGCTTTCTGGGCTGAGATGGGGAATCGCTGAATTTTGGACTCGGCCGGTGACAAAATGTTCCAAAGACACCCCATGCACAACTCCACCGGGGAAGGTGCCAGGCAGGAGTTCTCTTGGTAGTTTTTACACTACCTTGGTAGGCATCTGAAAGACACCACAAAAGTTGTTCTACCTGCTTTCTGGGCTGAGATGGGGAACCGCTGAATTTTGGACTCGGCCGGTGACAAAATGTTCCAAAGACACCCCATGCACAACTCCACCGGGGAAGGTGCCAGGCAGGAGTTCTCTTGGTAGTTTTTACACTACCTTGGTAGGCATCTGAAAGACACCACAAAAGTTGTTCTACCTGCTTTCTGGGCTGAGATGGGGAACCGCTGAATTTTGGACTCGGCTGGTGACAAAATGTTCCAAACACACCCCATGCACAACTCCACCGGGGAAGGTGCCAGACAGGAGTTGTCTTAATAGTTTTTACACTACCTTGGTAGGCAGCTGAAAGGCACCACAAAAGTTGTTTTACCTGCTTTCTGGGCTGAGATGGGGAATCGCTGAATTTTGGAGTCGGCCGGTGACAAAATGTTCCAAACACACCCCATGCACAACTCCACCGGGGAAGGTGCCAGACAGGAGTTCTCCTGGTAGTTTTTACATTGCTCCGGTAGGCATGTGAAAGACACCACAAAGGTTGTTGTACCTTCTTTCTGGGCTGAGATGGGGAACCGCTGAATTTTGGAGTCGGCCGGTGACAAAATGTTCCAAAGACACCCCATGCACAACTCCACCGGGGAAGGTGCCAGACAGGAGTTCTCTTAGTAGTTTTTACACTACCTTGGTAGGCATTTGAAAGGCACCACAAAAGTTGTTCTTCCTGCTTTCTGGGCTGAGATGGGGAACCGCTGAATTTTGGAGTCGGCCGGTGAAAAAATGTTCCAAACACACCCCATGCACAACTCCACTAGCGAAGGTGCCAGGGACGAGTTCAATTGGTAGTTTTTACATTGCTCCAGTAGGCATCAAAAGGACACCACAAAAGTTGTTCTTCCTGCTTTCTGGGCTGAGATGGGGAATCGCTGAATTTTGGACTCGGCCGGTGACAAAATGTTCCAAAGACACCCCATGCACAACTCCACCGGGGAAGGTGCCAGGCAGGAGTTCTCTTGGTAGTTTTTACATTGCTCCGGTAGGCAGCTGAAAGGCACCACAAAAGTTGTTCTACCTGCTTTCTGGGCTGAGATGGGGAACCGCTGAATTTTGGACTCGGCCGGTGACAAAATGTTCCAAAGACACCCCATGCACAACTCCACCGGGGAAGGTGCCAGACAGGACTTCTCTTAGTAGTTTTTACACTACCTTGGTAGGCATCTGAAAGACACCACAAAAGTTGTTCTACCTGCTTTCTGGGCTGAGATGGGGAACCGCTGAATTTTGGAGTCGGCTGGTGACAAAATGTTCCAAACACACCCCATGCACAACTCCACCGGGGAAGGTGCCAGACAGGAGTTCTCTTAGTAGTTTTTACACTACCTTGGTAGGCATTTGAAAGGCACCACAAAAGTTGTTCTTCCTGCTTTCTGGGCTGAGATGGGGAACCGCTGAATTTTGGAGTCGGCCGGTGACAAAATGTTCCAAACACACCCCATGCACAACTCCACTAGCGAAGGTGCCAGGGACGAGTTCTCCTGGTAGTTTTTACATTGCTCCGGTAGGCATCTGAAGGACACCACAAAAGTTGTTCTTCCTGCTTTCTGGGCTGAGATGGGGAATCGCTGAATTTTGGACTCGTCTGGTGACAAAATGTTCCAAACACACCCCATGCACAACTCCACTAGCGAAGGTGCCAGGCAGGAGTTCTCCTGGTAGTTTTTACATTGCTCCGGTAGGCATCAAAAGGACACCACAAAAGTTGTTCTACCTGCTTCCTGGGCTGAGATGGGGAACCGCTGAATTTTGGAGTCGGCCGGTGATAAAATGTTCCAAAGACACCCCATGCACAACTCCACCGGGGAAGGTGCCAGACAGGAGTTCTCTTAGTAGTTTTTACACTACCTTGGTAGGCATTTGAAAGGCACCACAAAGTTGTTTTTCCTGCTTTCTGGGCTGAGATGGGGAACCGCTGAATTTTGGACTCGGCCGGTGACAAAATGTTCCAAACACACCCCATGCACAACTCCACCGGGGAAGGTGCCAGGCAGGAGTTCTCTTGGTAGTTTTTACATTGCTCCGGTAGGCATCAAAAGGACACCACAAAAGTTGTTCTACCTGCTTTCTGGTCTGAGATGGGGAACCGCTGAATTTTGGAGTCGGCCGGTGACAAAATGTTCCAAAGACACCCCATGCACAACTCCACCGGGGAAGGTGCCAGGCAGGAGTTCTCTTGGTAGTTTTTTTATTGCTCCGGTAGGCATCAAAAGGACACCACAAAAGTTGTTCTTCCTGCTTTCTGGGCTGAGATGGGGAATCGCTGAATTTTGGACTCGGCCGGTGACAAAATGTTCCAAACACACCCCATGCACAACTCCACCGGGGAAGGTGCCAGACAGGAGTTCTCTTAGTAGTTTTTACACTACCTTGGTAGGCATTTGAAAGGCACAAGAAAAGTTGTTGTACCTTCTTTCTGGGCTGAGATGGGGAACCGCTGAATTTTGGACTCGGCCGGTGAAAAAATGTTCCAAAGACACCCCATGCACAACTCCACCGGGGAAGGTGCCAGACAGGAGTACTCTTAGTAGTTTTTACACTACCTTGGTAGGCATTTGAAAGGCACCACAAAAGTTGTTCTTCCTGCTTTCTGGGCTGAGATGGGGAACCGCTGAATTTTGGACTCGGCCGGTGACAAAATGTTCCAAACACACCCCATGCACAACTCCACTAGCGAAGGTGCCAGGTACGAGTATTGTTGGTAGTTTTTACATTGCTCCGGTAGGCATCTGAAGGACACCACAAAAGTTGTTCTTCCTGCTTTCTGGGCTGAGATGGGGAATCGCTGAATTTTGGACTCGGCCGGTGACAAAATATTCCAAAGACACCCCATGCACAACTCCACCGGGGAAGGTGCCAGGCAGGAGTTCTCTTGGTAGTTTTTACACTACCTTGGTAGGCAGCTGAAAGGCACCACAAAAGTTGTTGTACCTGCTTTCTGGGCTGAGATGGGGAACCGCTGAATTTTGGACTCGGCCGGTGAAAAAATGTTCCAAACACACCCCATGCACAACTCCACTAGCGAAGGTGCCAGGGACGAGTTCTGTTGGTAGTTTTTACATTGCTCCGGTAGACATCAAAAGGACACCACAAATGTTGTTCTTCCTGCTTTCTGGGCTGAGATGGGGAACCGCTGAATTTTGGACTCGGCCGGTGACAAAATGTTCCAAAGACACCCCATGCACAACTCCACCGGGGAAGGTGCCAGGCAGGAGTTCTCTTGGTAGTTTTTACACTACCTTGGTAGGCAGCTGAAAGGCACCACAAAAGTTGTTCTACCTGCTTTCTGGGCTGAGATGGGGAACCGCTGAATTTTGGAGTCGGCCGGTGACAAAATGTTCCAAACACACCCCATGCACAACTCCACCGGGGAAGGTGCCAGACAGGAGTTCTCTTAGTAGTTTTTACACTACCTTGGTAGGCATTTGAAAGGCACCACAAAAGCTGTTCTTCCTGCTTTCTGGGCTGAGATGGGGAACCGCTGAATTTTGGAGTCGGCCGGTGAAAAAATGTTCCAAAGACACCCCATGCACAACTCCACCGGGGAAGGTGCCAGGGACGAGTTCTGTTGGTAGTTTTTACATTGCTCCGGTAGGCATCAAAAGGACACCACAAAAGTTGTTCTTCCTGCTTTCTGGGCTGAGATGGGGAACCGCTGAATTTTGGAGTCGGCCGGTGACAAAATGTTCCAAAGACACCCCATGCACAACTCCACCGGGGAAGGTGCCAGGCAGGAGTTCTCTTGGTAGTTTTTACACTACCTTGGTAGGCATTTGAAAGGCACAAGAAAAGTTGTTGTACCTTCTTTCTGGGCTGAGATGGGGAACCGCTGAATTTTGGACTCGGCCGGTGACAAAATGTTCCAAAGACACCCCATGCACAACTCCACTAGGGAAGGTGCCAGACAGGAGTTCTCTTAGTAGTTTTTACACTACCTTGGTAGGCATTTGAAAGGCACCACAAAAGTTGTTCTTCCTGCTTTCTGGGCTGAGATGGGGAACCGCTGAATTTTGGACTCGGCCGGTGACAAAATGTTCCAAACACACCCCATGCACAACTCCACTAGCGAAGGTGCCAGGGACGAGTATTGTTGGTAGTTTTTACATTGCTCCGGTAGGCATCTGAAGGACACCACAAAAGTTGTTCTTCCTGCTTTCTGGGCTGAGATGGGGAATCGCTGAATTTTGGACTCGGCCGGTGACAAAATATTCCAAAGACACCCCATGCACAACTCCACCGGGGAAGGTGCCAGGCAGGAGTTCTCTTGGTAGTTTTTACACTACCTTGGTAGGCATTTGAAAGGCACCACAAAAGTTGTTCTACCTGCTTTCTGGGCTGAGATGGGGAACCGCTGAATTTTGGACTCGGCCGGTGACAAAATGTTCCAAACACACCCCATGCACAACTCCACCGGGGAAGGTGCCAGGCAGGAGTTCTCTTGGTAGTTTTTACATTGCTCCGGTAGGCATCAAAAGGACACCACAAAAGTTGTTCTTCCTGCTTTCTGGGCTGAGATGGGGAACCGCTGAATTTTGGACTCGGCCGGTGACAAAATGTTCCAAAGACACCCCATGCACAACTCCACCGGGGAAGGTGCCAGGCAGGAGTTCTCTTGGTAGTTTTTACACTACCTTGGTAGGCAGCTGAAAGGCACCACAAAAGTTGTTCTACCTGCTTTCTGGGCTGAGATGGGGAACCGCTGAATTTTGGAGTCGGCCGGTGACAAAATGTTCCAAAGACAACCCATGCACAACTCCACCGGGGAAGGTGCCAGACAGGAGTTCTCTTAGTAGTTTTTACACTACCTTGGTAGGCATTTGAAAGGCACCACAAAAGCTGTTCTTCCTGCTTTCTGGGCTGAGATGGGGAACCGCTGAATTTTGGAGTCGGCCGGTGACAAAATGTTCCAAACACACCCCATGCACAACTCCACTAGCGAAGGTGCCAGGGACGAGTTCTGTTGGTAGTTTTTACATTGCTCCGGTAGGCATCAAAAGGACACCACAAAAGTTGTTCTTCCTGCTTTCTGGGCTGAGATGGGGAACCGCTGAATTTTGGAGTCGGCCGGTGACAAAATGTTCCAAAGACACCCCATGCACAACTCCACCGGGGAAGGTGCCAGGCAGGAGTTCTCTTGGTAGTTTTTACACTACCTTGGTAGGCATCTGAAAGGCACCACAAAAGTTGTTCTTCCTGCTTTCTGGGCTGAGATGGGGAACAGCTGAATTTTGGACTCGGCCGGTGAAAAAATGTTCCAAACACACCCCATGCACAACTCCACTAGCGAAGATGCCAGGGACGAGTTCTGTTGGTAGTTTTTACATTGCTCTGGTAGGCATCAAAAGGACACCACAAAAGTTGTTCTTCCTGCTTTCTGGGCTGAGATGGGGAACCGCTGAATTTTGGACTCGGCCGGTGACAAAATGTTCCAAAGACACCCCATGCACAACTCCACCGGGGAAGGTGCCAGGCAGGAGTTCTCTTGGTAGTTTTTACACTACCTTGGTAGGCAGCTGAAAGGCACCACAAAAGTTGTTCTACCTGCTTTCTGGGCTGAGATGGGGAACCGCTGAATTTTGGACTCGGCCGGTGACAAAATGTTCCAAAGACACCCCATGCACAACTCCACCGGGGAAGGTGCCAGACAGGAGTTCTCTTAGTAGTTTTTACACTACCTTTGTAGGCATTTGAAAGGCACCACAAAAGTTGTTCTTCCTGCTTTCTGGGCTGAGATGGGCAATCGCTGAATTTTGGACTCGGCCGGTGAAAAAATGTTCCAAAGACACCCCATGCACAACTCCACCGGGGAAGGTGCCAGGCAGGAGTTCTCTTGGTAGTTTTTACATTGCTCCGGTAGGCATCAAAAGGACACCACAAAAGTTGTTCTTCCTGCTTTCTGGGCTGAGATGGGGAACCGCTGAATTTTGGAGTCGGCCGGTGACAAAATGTTCCAAAGACACCCCATGCACAACTCCACCGGGGAAGGTGCCAGACAGGAGTTCTCTTAGTAGTTTTTACACTACCTTTGTAGGCATTTGAAAGGCACCACAAAAGTTGTTCTTCCTGCTTTCTGGGCTGAGATGGGGAATCGCTGAATTTTGGACTCGGCCGGTGAAAAAATGTTCCAAAGACACCCCATGCACAACTCCACCGGGGAAGGTGCCAGGCAGGAGTTCTCTTGGTAGTTTTTACATTGCTCCGGTAGGCATCAAAAGGACACCACAAAAGTTGTTCTTCCTGCTTTCTGGGCTGAGATGGGGAACCGCTGAATTTTGGACTCGGCCGGTGACAAAATGTTCCAAAGACACCCCATGCACAACTCCACCGGGGAAGGTGCCAGGCAGGAGTTCTCTTGGTAGTTTTTACACTACCTTGGTAGGCAGCTGAAAGGCACCACAAAAGTTGTTCTACCTGCTTTCTGGGCTGAGATGGGGAACCGCTGAATTTTGGAGTCGGCTGGTGACAAAATGTTCCAAACACACCCCATGCACAACTCCACCGGGGAAGGTGCCAGACAGGAGTTCTCTTAGTAGTTTTTACACTACCTTGGTAGGCATTTGAAAGGCACCACAAAAGTTGTTCTTCCTGCTTTCTGGGCTGAGATGGGGAACCGCTGAATTTTGGAGTCGGCCGGTGAAAAAATGTTCCAAACACACCCCATGCACAACTCCACTAGCGAAGGTGCCAGGGACGAGTTCTGTTGGTAGTTTTTACATTGCTCCGGTACGCATCTGAAGGACACCACAAAAATTGTTCTTCCTGCTTTCTGGGCTGAGATGGGGAACCGCTGAATTTTGGAGTCGGCCGGTGACAAAATGTTCCAAAGACACCCCATGCACAACTCCACCGGGGAAGGTGCCAGGCAGGAGTTCTCTTGGTAGTTTTTACACTACCTTGGTAGGCAGCTGAAAGGCACAAGAAAAGTTGTTGTACCTTCTTTCTGGGCTTAGATGGGGAACCGCTGAATTTTGGACTCGGCCGGTGACAAAATGTTCCAAAGACACCCCATGCACAACTCCACCGGGGAAGGTGCCAGAAAGGAGTTCTCTTAGTAGTTTTTACACTACCTTGGTAGGCAGCTGAAAGGCACCACAAAAGTTGTTGTACCTTCTTTCTGGGCTGAGATGGGGAACCGCTGAATTTTGGACTCGGCCGGTGACAAAATGTTCCAAACACACCCCATGCACAACTCCACTAGCGAAGGTGCCAGGGACGAGTTCTGTTGGTAGTTTTTACATTGCTCCGGTAGGCATCAAAAGGACACCACAAAAGTTGTTCTTCCTGCTTTCTGGGCTGAGATGGGGAACCGCTGAATTTTGGAGTCGGCCGGTGACAAAATGTTCCAAAGACACCCCATGCACAACTCCACCGGGGAAGGTGCCAGGCAGGAGTTCTCTTGGTAGTTTTTACACTACCTTGGTAGGCAGCTGAAAGGCACCACAAAAGTTGTTCTTCCTGCTTTCTGGGCTGAGATGGGGAATCGCTGAATTTTGGACTCGGCCGGTGAAAAAATGTTCCAAACACACCCCATGCACAACTCCACTAGCGAAGGTGCCAGGGACGAGTTCTGTTGGTAGTTTTTACATTGCTCTGGTAGGCATCAAAAGGACACCACAAAAGTTGTTCTTCCTGCTTTCTGGGCTGAGATGGGGAACCGCTGAATTTTGGACTCGGCCGGTGACAAAATGTTCCAAAGACACCCCATGCACAACTCCACCGGGGAAGGTGCCAGGCAGGAGTTCTCTTGGTAGTTTTTACACTACCTTGGTAGGCAGCTGAAAGGCACGACAAAAGTTGTTGTACCTTCTTTCTGGGCTGAGATGGGGAACCGCTGAATTTTGGAGTCGGCCGGTGACAAAATGTTCCAAAGACACCCCATGCACAACTCCACCGGGGAAGGTGCCAGAAAGGAGTTCTCTTAGTAGTTTTTACACTACCTTGGTAGGCAGCTGAAAGGCACCACAAAAGTTGTTGTACCTTCTTTCTGGGCTGAGATGGGGAACCGCTGAATTTTGGACTCGGCCGGTGACAAAATGTTCCAAACACACCCCATGCACAACTCCACTAGCGAAGGTGCCAGGGACGAGTTCTGTTGGTAGTTTTTACATTGCTCCGGTAGGCATCAAAAGGACACCACAAAAGTTGTTCTTCCTGCTTTCTGGGCTGAGATGGGGAACCGCTGAA
Organism: Falco cherrug; assembly: GCF_023634085.1. Lineage (NCBI taxonomy): Eukaryota > Metazoa > Chordata > Aves > Falconiformes > Falconidae > Falco > Falco cherrug. The sequence goes on from NC_073698.1 coordinate 108,666, forward strand.
TTTTGGAGTCGGCCGGTGACAAAATGTTCCAAAGACACCCCATGCACAACTCCACCGGGGAAGGTGCCAGGCAGGAGTTCTCTTGGTAGTTTTTACACTACCTTGGTAGGCATCTGAAAGGCACCACAAAAGTTGTTGTACCTGCTTTCTGGGCTGAGATGGGGAACCGCTGAATTTTGGACTCGGCCGGTGAAAAAATGTTCCAAACACACCCCATGCACAACTCCACTAGCGAAGGTGCCAGGGACGAGTTCTGTTGGTAGTTTTTACATTGCTCCGGTAGGCATCAAAAGGACACCACAAAAGTTGTTCTTCCTGCTTTCTGGGCTGAGATGGGGAACCGCTGAATTTTGGACTCGGCCGGTGACAAAATGTTCCAAAGACACCCCATGCACAACTCCACCGGGGAAGGTGCCAGGCAGGAGTTCTCTTAGTAGTTTTTACACTACCTTGGTAGGCATTTGAAAGGCACCACAAAAGTTGTTCTACCTGCTTTCTGGGCTGAGATGGGGAACCGCTGAATTTTGGAGTCGGCCGGTGAAAAAATGTTCCAAAGACACCCCATGCACAACTCCACCGGGGAAGGTGCCAGGCAGGAGTTCTCTTGGTAGTTTTTACACTACCTTGGTAGGCATCTGAAAGGCACCACAAAAGTTGTTCTTCCTGCTTTCTGGGCTGAGATGGGGAACAGCTGAATTTTGGACTCGGCCGGTGAAAAAATGTTCCAAACACACCCCATGCACAACTCCACTAGCGAAGGTGCCAGGGACGAGTTCTGTTGGTAGTTTTTACATTGCTCCGGTAGGCAGCAAAAGGACACCACAAAAGTTGTTCTTCCTGCTTTCTGGGCTGAGATGGGGAACCGCTGAATTTTGGACTCGGCCGGTGACAAAATGTTCCAAAGACACCCCATGCACAACTCCACCGGGGAAGGTGCCAGGCAGGAGTTCTCTTGGTAGTTTTTACACTACCTTGGTAGGCAGCTGAAAGGCACCACAAAAGTTGTTCTACCTGCTTTCTGGGCTGAGATGGGGAACCGCTGAATTTTGGACTCGGCCGGTGACAAAATGTTCCAAACACACCCCATGCACAACTCCACCGGGGAAGGTGCCAGACAGGAGTTCTCTTAGTAGTTTTTACACTACCTTGGTAGGCATTTGAAAGGCACCACAAAAGTTGTTCTTCCTGCTTTCTGGGCTGAGATGGGGAATCGCTGAATTTTGGACTCGGCCGGTGAAAAAATGTTCCAAACACACCCCATGCACAACTCCACTAGCGAAGGTGCCAGGGACGAGTTCTGTTGGTAGTTTTTACATTGCTCTGGTAGGCATCAAAAGGACACCACAAAAGTTGTTCTTCCTGCTTTCTGGGCTGAGATGGGGAACCGCTGAATTTTGGACTCGGCCGGTGACAAAATGTTCCAAAGACACCCCATGCACAACTCCACCGGGGAAGGTGCCAGGCAGGAGTTCTCTTGGTAGTTTTTACACTACCTTGGTAGGCAGCTGAAAGGCACGACAAAAGTTGTTGTACCTTCTTTCTGGGCTGAGATGGGGAACCGCTGAATTTTGGACTCGGCCGGTGACAAAATGTTCCAAAGACACCCCATGCACAACTCCACCGGGGAAGGTGCCAGAAAGGAGTTCTCTTAGTAGTTTTTACACTACCTTGGTAGGCAGCTGAAAGGCACCACAAAAGTTGTTGTACCTTCTTTCTGGGCTGAGATGGGGAACCGCTGAATTTTGGACTCGGCCGGTGACAAAATGTTCCAAACACACCCCATGCACAACTCCACTAGCGAAGGTGCCAGGGACGAGTTCTGTTGGTAGTTTTTACATTGCTCCGGTAGGCATCAAAAGGACACCACAAAAGTTGTTCTTCCTGCTTTCTGGGCTGAGATGGGGAACCGCTGAATTTTGGAGTCGGCCGGTGACAAAATGTTCCAAAGACACCCCATGCACAACTCCACCGGGGAAGGTGCCAGGCAGGAGTTCTCTTGGTAGTTTTTACACTACCTTGGTAGGCATCTGAAAGGCACCACAAAAGTTGTTGTACCTGCTTTCTGGGCTGAGATGGGGAACCGCTGAATTTTGGACTCGGCCGGTGAAAAAATGTTCCAAACACACCCCATGCACAACTCCACTAGCGAAGGTGCCAGGGACGAGTTCTGTTGGTAGTTTTTACATTGCTCCGGTAGGCATCAAAAGGACACCACAAAAGTTGTTCTTCCTGCTTTCTGGGCTGAGATGGGGAACCGCTGAATTTTGGACTCGGCCGGTGACAAAATGTTCCAAAGACACCCCATGCACAACTCCACCGGGGAAGGTGCCAGGCAGGAGTTCTCTTAGTAGTTTTTACACTACCTTGGTAGGCATTTGAAAGGCACCACAAAAGTTGTTGTACCTTCTTTCTGGGCTGAGATGGGGAACCGCTGAATTTTGGAGTCGGCCGGTGACAAAATGTTCCAAAGACACCCCATGCACAACTCCACCGGGGAAGGTGCCAGAAAGGAGTTCTCTTAGTAGTTTTTACACTACCTTGGTAGGCAGCTGAAAGGCACCACAAAAGTTGTTGTACCTTCTTTCTGGGCTGAGATGGGGAACCGCTGAATTTTGGACTCGGCCGGTGACAAAATGTTCCAAACACACCCCATGCACAACTCCACTAGCGAAGGTGCCAGGGACGAGTTCTGTTGGTAGTTTTTACATTGCTCCGGTAGGCATCAAAAGGACACCACAAAAGTTGTTCTTCCTGCTTTCTGGGCTGAGATGGGGAACCGCTGAATTTTGGAGTCGGCCGGTGACAAAATGTTCCAAAGACACCCCATGCACAACTCCACCGGGGAAGGTGCCAGGCAGGAGTTCTCTTGGTAGTTTTTACACTACCTTGGTAGGCATCTGAAAGGCACCACAAAAGTTGTTGTACCTGCTTTCTGGGCTGAGATGGGGAACCGCTGAATTTTGGACTCGGCCGGTGAAAAAATGTTCCAAACACACCCCATGCACAACTCCACTAGCGAAGGTGCCAGGGACGAGTTCTGTTGGTAGTTTTTACATTGCTCCGGTAGGCATCAAAAGGACACCACAAAAGTTGTTCTTCCTGCTTTCTGGGCTGAGATGGGGAACCGCTGAATTTTGGACTCGGCCGGTGACAAAATGTTCCAAAGACACCCCATGCACAACTCCACCGGGGAAGGTGCCAGGCAGGAGTTCTCTTAGTAGTTTTTACACTACCTTGGTAGGCATTTGAAAGGCACCACAAAAGTTGTTCTACCTGCTTTCTGGGCTGAGATGGGGAACCGCTGAATTTTGGAGTCGGCCGGTGAAAAAATGTTCCAAAGACACCCCATGCACAACTCCACCGGGGAAGGTGCCAGGCAGGAGTTCTCTTGGTAGTTTTTACACTACCTTGGTAGGCATCTGAAAGGCACCACAAAAGTTGTTCTTCCTGCTTTCTGGGCTGAGATGGGGAACAGCTGAATTTTGGACTCGGCCGGTGAAAAAATGTTCCAAACACACCCCATGCACAACTCCACTAGCGAAGGTGCCAGGGACGAGTTCTGTTGGTAGTTTTTACATTGCTCCGGTAGGCAGCAAAAGGACACCACAAAAGTTGTTCTTCCTGCTTTCTGGGCTGAGATGGGGAACCGCTGAATTTTGGACTCGGCCGGTGACAAAATGTTCCAAAGACACCCCATGCACAACTCCACCGGGGAAGGTGCCAGGCAGGAGTTCTCTTGGTAGTTTTTACACTACCTTGGTAGGCAGCTGAAAGGCACCACAAAAGTTGTTCTACCTGCTTTCTGGGCTGAGATGGGGAACCGCTGAATTTTGGACTCGGCCGGTGACAAAATGTTCCAAACACACCCCATGCACAACTCCACCGGGGAAGGTGCCAGACAGGAGTTCTCTTAGTAGTTTTTACACTACCTTGGTAGGCATTTGAAAGGCACCACAAAAGTTGTTCTTCCTGCTTTCTGGGCTGAGATGGGGAATCGCTGAATTTTGGACTCGGCCGGTGAAAAAATGTTCCAAACACACCCCATGCACAACTCCACTAGCGAAGGTGCCAGGGACGAGTTCTGTTGGTAGTTTTTACATTGCTCTGGTAGGCATCAAAAGGACACCACAAAAGTTGTTCTTCCTGCTTTCTGGGCTGAGATGGGGAACCGCTGAATTTTGGACTCGGCCGGTGACAAAATGTTCCAAAGACACCCCATGCACAACTCCACCGGGGAAGGTGCCAGGCAGGAGTTCTCTTGGTAGTTTTTACACTACCTTGGTAGGCAGCTGAAAGGCACGACAAAAGTTGTTGTACCTTCTTTCTGGGCTGAGATGGGGAACCGCTGAATTTTGGACTCGGCCGGTGACAAAATGTTCCAAAGACACCCCATGCACAACTCCACCGGGGAAGGTGCCAGAAAGGAGTTCTCTTAGTAGTTTTTACACTACCTTGGTAGGCAGCTGAAAGGCACCACAAAAGTTGTTGTACCTTCTTTCTGGGCTGAGATGGGGAACCGCTGAATTTTGGACTCGGCCGGTGACAAAATGTTCCAAACACACCCCATGCACAACTCCACTAGCGAAGGTGCCAGGGACGAGTTCTGTTGGTAGTTTTTACATTGCTCCGGTAGGCATCAAAAGGACACCACAAAAGTTGTTCTTCCTGCTTTCTGGGCTGAGATGGGGAACCGCTGAATTTTGGAGTCGGCCGGTGACAAAATGTTCCAAAGACACCCCATGCACAACTCCACCGGGGAAGGTGCCAGGCAGGAGTTCTCTTGGTAGTTTTTACACTACCTTGGTAGGCATCTGAAAGGCACCACAAAAGTTGTTGTACCTGCTTTCTGGGCTGAGATGGGGAACCGCTGAATTTTGGACTCGGCCGGTGAAAAAATGTTCCAAACACACCCCATGCACAACTCCACTAGCGAAGGTGCCAGGGACGAGTTCTGTTGGTAGTTTTTACATTGCTCCGGTAGGCATCAAAAGGACACCACAAAAGTTGTTCTTCCTGCTTTCTGGGCTGAGATGGGGAACCGCTGAATTTTGGACTCGGCCGGTGACAAAATGTTCCAAAGACACCCCATGCACAACTCCACCGGGGAAGGTGCCAGGCAGGAGTTCTCTTAGTAGTTTTTACACTACCTTGGTAGGCATTTGAAAGGCACCACAAAAGTTGTTCTACCTGCTTTCTGGGCTGAGATGGGGAACCGCTGAATTTTGGAGTCGGCCGGTGACAAAATGTTCCAAAGACACCCCATGCACAACTCCACCGGGGAAGGTGCCAGACAGGAGTTCTCTTAGTAGTTTTTACACTACCTTGGTAGGCATTTGAAAGGCACCACAAAAGTTGTTCTTCCTGCTTTCTGGGCTGAGATGGGGAATCGCTGAATTTTGGACTCGGCCGGTGAAAAAATGTTCCAAACACACCCCATGCACAACTCCACTAGCGAAGGTGCCAGGGACGAGTTCTGTTGGTAGTTTTTACATTGCTCCGGTAGGCATCAAAAGGACACCACAAAAGTTGTTCTTCCTGCTTTCTGGGCTGAGATGGGGAACCGCTGAATTTTGGACTCGGCCGGTGACAAAATGTTCCAAAGACACCCCATGCACAACTCCACCGGGGAAGGTGCCAGGCAGGAGTTCTCTTGGTAGTTTTTACACTACCTTGGTAGGCAGCTGAAAGGCACCACAAAAGTTGTTCTACCTGCTTTCTGGGCTGAGATGGGGAACCGCTGAATTTTGGAGTCGGCTGGTGACAAAATGTTCCAAACACACCCCATGCACAACTCCACCGAGGAAGGTGCCAGACAGGAGTTCTCTTAGTAGTTTTTACACTACCTTGGTAGGCATTTGAAAGGCACCACAAAAGTTGTTCTTCCTGCTTTCTGGGCTGAGATGGGGAACCGCTGAATTTTGGAGTCGGCCGGTGAAAAAATGTTCCAAACACACCCCATGCACAACTCCACTAGCGAAGGTGCCAGGGACGAGTTCTGTTGGTAGTTTTTACATTGCTCCGGTAGGCATCTGAAGGACACCACAAAAGTTGTTCTTCCTGCTTTCTGGGCTGAGATGGGGAACCGCTGAATTTTGGACTCGGCCGGTGACAAAATGTTCCAAAGACACCCCATGCACAACTCCACCGGGGAAGGTGCCAGGCAGGAGTTCTCTTGGTAGTTTTTACACTACCTTGGTAGGCAGCTGAAAGGCACAAGAAAAGTTGTTGTACCTTCTTTCTGGGCTGAGATGGGGAACCGCTGAATTTTGGAGTCGGCCGGTGACAAAATGTTCCAAACACACCCCATGCACAACTCCACCGGGGAAGGTGCCAGGCAGGAGTTCTCTTGGTAGTTTTTACACTACCTTGGTAGGCAGCTGAAAGGCACCACAAAAGTTGTTCTTCCTGCTTTCTGGGCTGAGATGGGGAACCGCTGAATTTTGGAGTCGGCCGGTGACAAAATGTTCCAAACACACCCCATGCACAACTCCACTAGCGAAGGTGCCAGGGACGAATTCTGTTGGTAGTTTTTACATTGCTCCGGTAGGCATCAAAAGGACACCACAAAAGTTGTTCTTCCTGCTTTCTGGGCTGAGATGGGGAATCGCTGAATTTTGGACTCGGCCGGTGAAAAAATGTTCCAAAGACACCCCATGCACAACTCCACCGGGGAAGGTGCCAGGCAGGAGTTCTCTTGGTAGTTTTTACACTACCTTGGTAGGCAGCTGAAAGGCACCACAAAAGTTGTTCTACCTGCTTTCTGGGCTGAGATGGGGAACCGCTGAATTTTGGACTCGGCTGGTGACAAAATGTTCCAAACACACCCCCTGCACAACTCCACCGGGGAAGGTGCCAGACAGGAGTTCTCTTAATAGTTTTTACACTACCTTGGTAGGCAGCTGAAAGGCACCACAAAAGTTGTTTTACCTGCTTTCTGGGCTGAGATGGGGAACCGCTGAATTTTGCAGTCGGCCGGTGACAAAATGTTCCAAAGACACCCCATGCACAACTCCACCGGGGAAGGTGCCAGACAGGAGTTCTCTTAGTAGTTTTTACACTACCTTGGTAGGCATTTGAAAGGCACCACAAAAGTTGTTCTTCCTGCTTTCTGGGCTGAGATGGGGAACCGCTGAATTTTGGACTCGGCCGGTGAAAAAATGTTCCAAAGACACCCCATGCACAACTCCACTAGCGAAGGTGCCAGGGACGAGTTCTGTTGGTAGTTTTTACATTGCTCCAGTAGGCACCAAAAGGACACCACAAAAGTTGTTCTTCCTGCTTTCTGGGCTGAGATGGGGAATCGCTGAATTTTGGACTCGGCCGGTGACAAAATGTTCCAAAGACACCCCATGCACAACTCCACCGGGGAAGGTGCCAGGCAGGAGTTCTCTTGGTAGTTTTTACACTACCTTGGTAGGCAGCTGAAAGACACCACAAAAGTTGTTCTACCTGCTTTCTGGGCTGAGATGGGGAACCGCTGAATTTTGGACTCGGCCGGTGACAAAATGTTCCAAAGACACCCCATGCACAACTCCACCGGGGAAGGTGCCAGACAGGACTTCTCTTAGTAGTTTTTACACTACCTTGGTAGGCATCTGAAAGACACCACAAAAGTTGTTCTACCTGCTTTCTGGGCTGAGATGGGGAACCGCTGAATTTTGGAGTCGGCCGGTGACAAAATGTTCCAAACACACCCCATGCACAACTCCACTAGCGAAGGTGCCAGGGACGAGTTCTGTTGGTAGTTTTTACATTGCTCCGGTAGGCATCAAAAGGACACCACAAAAGTTGTTCTTCCTGCTTTCTGGGATGAGATGGGGAATCGCTGAATTTTGGACTCGGCCGGTGACAAAATGTTCCAAAGACACCCCATGCACAACTCCACCGGGGAAGGTGCCAGACAGGAGTTCTCTTGGTAGTTTTTACACTACCTTGGTAGGCAGCTGAAAGGCACCACAAAAGTTGTTCTACCTGCTTTCTGGGCTGAGATGGGGAACCGCTGAATTTTGGAGTCGGCCGGTGACAAAATGTTCCAAACACACCCCATGCACAACTCCACCGGGGAAGGTGCCAGAAAGGAGTTCTCCTGGTAGTTTTTACATTGCTCCGGTAGGCAGCAAAAGGACACCACAAAAGTTGTTCTTCCTGCTTTCTGGGCTGAGATGGGGAATCGCTGAATTTTGGACTCGGCCGGTGACAAAATGTTCCAAACACACCCCATGCACAACTCCACCGGGGAAGGTGCCAGACAGGAGTTCTGTTGGTAGTTTTTACATTGCTCCGGTAGGCATCTGAAAGACACCACAAAGGTTGTTGTACCTTGTTTCTGGGCTGAGATGGGGAACCGCTGAATTTTGGACTCGGCCGGTGACAAAATGTTCCAAAGACATCCCATGCACAACTCCACCGGGGAAGGTGCCATACAGGAGTTCTCTTAGTAGTTTTTACACTACCTTGGTAGGCATTTGAAAGGCACCACAAAAGTTGTTCTTCCTGCTTTCTGGGCTGAGATGGGGAACCGCTGAATTTTGGACTCGGCCGGTGAAAAAATGTTCCAAAGACACCCCATGCACAACTCCACTAGCGAAGGTGCCAGGGACGAGTTCTGTTGGTAGTTTTTACATTGCTCCAGTAGGCACCAAAAGGACACCACAAAAGTTGTTCTTCCTGCTTTCTGGGCTGAGATGGGGAATCGCTGAATTTTGGACTCGGCCGGTGACAAAATGTTCCAAAGACACCCCATGCACAACTCCACCGGGGAAGGTGCCAGGCAGGAGTTCTCTTGGTAGTTTTTACACTACCTTGGTAGGCAGCTGAAAGACACCACAAAAGTTGTTCTACCTGCTTTCTGGGCTGAGATGGGGAACCGCTGAATTTTGGACTCGGCCGGTGACAAAATGTTCCAAAGACACCCCATGCACAACTCCACCGGGGAAGGTGCCAGACAGGACTTCTCTTAGTAGTTTTTACACTACCTTGGTAGGCATCTGAAAGACACCACAAAAGTTGTTCTACCTGCTTTCTGGGCTGAGATGGGGAACCGCTGAATTTTGGAGTCGGCCGGTGACAAAATGTTCCAAACACACCCCATGCACAACTCCACTAGCGAAGGTGCCAGGGACGAGTTCTGTTGGTAGTTTTTACATTGCTCCGGTAGGCATCAAAAGGACACCACAAAAGTTGTTCTTCCTGCTTTCTGGGATGAGATGGGGAATCGCTGAATTTTGGACTCGGCCGGTGACAAAATGTTCCAAAGACACCCCATGCACAACTCCACCGGGGAAGGTGCCAGGCAGGAGTTCTCTTGGTAGTTTTTACACTACCTTGGTAGGCAGCTGAAAGGCACCACAAAAGTTGTTCTACCTGCTTTCTGGGCTGAGATGGGGAACCGCTGAATTTTGGAGTCGGCCGGTGACAAAATGTTCCAAACACACCCCATGCACAACTCCACCGGGGAAGGTGCCAGAAAGGAGTTCTCCTGGTAGTTTTTACATTGCTCCGGTAGGCATCAAAAGGACACCACAAAAGTTGTTCTTCCTGCTTTCTGGGCTGAGATGGGGAATCGCTGAATTTTGGACTCGGCTGGTGACAAAATGTTCCAAACACACCCCATGCACAACTCCACCGGGGAAGGTGCCAGAAAGGAGTTCTCCTGGTAGTTTTTACACTACCTTGGTAGGCATCTGAAAGACACCACAAAAGTTGTTCTTCCTGCTTTCTGGGCTGAGATGGGGAACCGCTGAATTTTGGAGTCGGCCGGTGAAAAAATGTTCCAAAGACACCCCATGCACAACTCCACTAGCGAAGGTGCCAGGGACGAGTTCTGTTGGTAGTTTTTACACTACCTTGGTAGGCAGCTGAAAGGCACCACAAAAGTTGTTGTACCTTCTTTCTGGGCTGAGATGGGGAACCGCTGAATTTTGGACTCGGCCGGTGACAAAATGTTCCAAACACACCCCATGCACAACTCCACTAGCGAAGGTGCCAGGGACGAGTTCTGTTGGTAGTTTTTACATTGCTCCGGTAGGCACCAAAAGGACACCACAAAAGTTGTTCTTCCTGCTTTCTGGGCTGAGATGGGGAACCGCTGAATTTTGGACTCGGCCGGTGACAAAATGTTCCAAAGACACCCCATGCACAACTCCACCGGGGAAGGTGCCAGGCAGGAGTTCTCTTGGTAGTTTTTACACTACCTTGGTAGGCAGCTGAAAGGCACCACAAAAGTTGTTCTTCCTGCTTTCTGGGCTGAGATGGGGAACCGCTGAATTTTGGACTCGGCCGGTGACAAAATGTTCCAAACACACCCCATGCACAACTCCACTAGCGAAGGTGCCACGGACGAGTTCTGTTGGTAGTTTTTACATTGCTCCGGTAGGCATCAAAAGGACACCACAAAAGTTGTTCTTCCTGCTTTCTGGGCTGAGATGGGGAACCGCTGAATTTTGGACTCGGCCGGTGACAAAATGTTCCAAACACACCCCATGCACAACTCCACCGGGGAAGGTGCCAGGCAGGAGTTCTCTTGGTAGTTTTTACACTACCTTGGTAGGCAGCTGAAAGGCACCACAAAAGTTGTTCTACCTGCTTTCTGGGCTGACATGGGGAACCGCTGAATTTTGGAGTCGGCCGGTGACAAAATGTTCCAAACACACCCCATGCACAACTCCACCGGGGAAGGTGCCAGAAAGGAGTTCTCCTGGTAGTTTTTACATTGCTCCGGTAGGCATCTGAAAGACACCACAAAAGTTGTTCTACCTGCTTTCTGGGCTGAGATGGGGAACCGCTGAATTTTGGAGTCGGCCGGTGACAAAATGTTCCAAACACACCCCATGCACAACTCCACCGGGGAAGGTGCCAGACAGGAGTTCTCTTAATAGTTTTTACACTACCTTGGTAGGCATCTGAAAGAAACCACAAAAGTTGTTTTACCTGCTTTCTGGGCTGAGATGGGGAACCGCTGAATTTTGGAGTCGGCCGGTGACAAAATGTTCCAAACACACCCCATGCACAACTCCACCGGGGAAGGTGCCAGACAGGAGTTCTCTTAATAGTTTTTACACTACCTTGGTAGGCATCTGAAAGAAACCACAAAAGTTGTTTTACCTGCTTTCTGGGCTGAGATGGGGAACCGCTGAATTTTGGAGTCGGCCGGTGACAAAATGTTCCAAACACACCCCATGCACAACTCCACCGGGGAAGGTGCCAGACAGGAGTTCTCTTAATAGTTTTTACACTACCTTGGTAGGCAGCTGAAAGGCACCACAAAAGTTGTTCTTCCTGCTTTCTGGGCTGAGATGGGGAACCGCTGAATTTTGGACTCGGCCGGTGAAAAAATGTTCCAAACACACCCCATGCACAACTCCACCGGGGAAGGTGCCAGGCAGGAGTTCTCCTGGTAGTTTTTACATTGCTCCGGTAGGCATCAAAAGGACACCACAAAAGTTGTTCTTCCTGCTTTCTGGGCTGAGATGGGGAACCGCTGAATTTTGGACTCGGCCGGTGACAAAATGTTCCAAAGACACCCCATGCACAATTCCACCGGGGAAGGTGCCAGACAGGAGTTCTCTTAGTAGTTTTTACACTACCTTGGTAGGCAGCTGAAAGGCACGACAAAAGTTGTTCTTCCTGCTTTCTGGGCTGAGATGGGGAACCGCTGAATTTTGGACTCGTCTGGTGACAAAATGTTCCAAACACACCCCATGCACAACTCCACCGGGGAAGGTGCCAGAAAGGAGTTCTGTTGGTAGTTTTTACATTGCTCCGGTAGGCATCAAAAGGACACCACAAAAGTTGTTCTTCCTGCTTTCTGGGCTGAGATGGGGAACCGCTGAATTTTGGACTCGGCCGGTGACAAAATGTTCCAAAGACACCCCATGCACAACTCCACCGGGGAAGGTGCCAGGCAGGAGTTCTCTTGGTAGTTTTTACACTACCTTGGTAGGCATTTGAAAGGCACCACAAAAGTTGTTCTTCCTGCTTTCTGGGCTGAGATGGGGAACCGCTGAATTTTGGACTCGGCCGGTGAAAAAATGTTCCAAACACACCCCATGCACAACTCCACTAGCGAAGGTGCCAGGAACGAATTCTGTTGGTAGTTTTTACATTGCTCCGGTAGGCATCTGAAAGACACCACAAAAGTTGTTCTACCTGCTTTCTGGGCTGAGATGGGGAACCGCTGACTTTTGGACTCGGCTGGTGACAAAATGTTCCAAAGACACCCCCTGCACAACTCCACCGGGGAAGGTGCCAGACAGGAGTTCTCCTGGTAGTTTTTACATTGCTCCGGTAGGCATCTGAAAGACACCACAAAAGTTGTTCTACCTGCTTTCTGGGCTGAGATGGGGAACCGCTGAATTTTGGAGTCGGCCGGTGACAAAATGTTCCAAACACACCCCATGCACAACTCCACCGGGGAAGGTGCCAGAAAGGAGTTCTCCTGGTAGTTTTTACATTGCTCCGGTAGGCATCTGAAAGACACCACAAAAGTTGTTCTACCTGCTTTCTGGGCTGAGATGGGGAACCGCTGAATTTTGGAGTCGGCCGGTGACAAAATGTTCCAAACACACCCCATGCACAACTCCACCGGGGAAGGTGCCAGACAGGAGTTCTCTTAATAGTTTTTACACTACCTTGGTAGGCATCTGAAAGAAACCACAAAAGTTGTTTTACCTGCTTTCTGGGCTGAGATGGGGAACCGCTGAATTTTGGAGTCGGCCGGTGACAAAATGTTCCAAACACACCCCATGCACAACTCCACCGGGGAAGGTGCCAGACAGGAGTTCTCTTAATAGTTTTTACACTACCTTGGTAGGCATCTGAAAGGCACCACAAAAGTTGTTGTACCTGCTTTCTGGGCTGAGATGGGGAACCGCTGAATTTTGGAGTCGGCCGGTGACAAAATGTTCCAAACACACCCCATGCACAACTCCACTAGCGAAGGTGCCAGGGACGAGTTCTGTTGGTAGTTTTTACATTGCTCCGGTAGGCACCAAAAGGACACCACAAAAGTTGTTCTTCCTGCTTTCTGGGCTGAGATGGGGAATCGCTGAATTTTGGACTCGGCCGGTGACAAAATGTTCCAAAGACACCCCATGCACAACTCCACCGGGGAAGGTGCCAGGCAGGAGTTCTCTTGGTAGTTTTTACACTACCTTGGTAGGCAGCTGAAAGGCACCACAAAAGTTGTTCTACCTGCTTTCTGGGCTGAGATGGGGAACCGCTGAATTTTGGAGTCGGCCGGTGACAAAATGTTCCAAACACACCCCATGCACAACTCCACCGGGGAAGGTGCCAGACAGGAGTTCTCTTGATAGTTTTTGCACTACCTTGGTAGGCATTTGAAAGGCACCACAAAAGTTGTTCTACCTGCTTTCTGGGCTGAGATGGGGAACAGCTGAATTTTGGACTCGGCTGGTGACAAAATTTTAATAAATACACCCCATGCACAACTCCACTAGCGAAGGTGCCAGGAACAAATTCTGTTGGTAGTTTTTACATTGTTCCTGTAGGCATCAAAAAGACACTACAAAAGTTGTTCTACCTGCTTTCTGGGCTGAGATGGGGAATCGCTGAATTTTGGACTCGGCCGGTGACAAAATGTTCCAAAGACACCCCATGCACAACTCCACTAGGGAAGGTGCCAGGCAGGAGTTCTCTTAGTAGTTTTTACACTACCTTGGTAGGCATTTGAAAGGCACCACAAAAGTTGTTGTACCTTCTTTCTGGGCTGAGATGGGGAACCGCTGAATTTTGGAGTCGGCCGGTGACAAAATGTTCCAAAGACACCCCATGCACAACTCCTCTAGGGAAGGTGCCAGACAGGAGTTCTCTTAGTAGTTTTTACACTACCTTGGTAGGCATTTGAAAGGCACCACAAAAGTTGTTCTTCCTGCTTTCTGGGCTGAGATGGGGAACCGCTGAATTTTGGACTCGGCCGGTGACAAAATGTTCCAAACACACCCCATGCACAACTCCACTAGCGAAGGTGCCAGGGACGAGTACTGTTGGTAGTTTTTACATTGCTCCGGTAGGCATCAAAAGGACACCACAAAAGTTGTTCTTCCTGCTTTCTGGGCTGAGATGGGGAATCGCTGAATTTTGGACTCGGCCGGTGACAAAATGTTCCAAAGACACCCCATGCACAACTCCACCGGGGAAGGTGCCAGGCAGGAGTTCTCTTGGTAGTTTTTACACTACCTTGGTAGGCAGCTGAAAGGCACCACAAAAGTTGTTCTTCCTGCTTTCTGGGCTGAGATGAGGAACCGCTGAATTTTGGACTCGGCCGGTGAAAAAATGTTCCAAACACACCCCATGCACAACTCCACTAGCGAAGGTGCCAGGGACGAGTTCTGTTGGTAGTTTTTACATTGCTCCGGTAGGCATCAAAAGGACACCACAAAAGTTGTTCTTCCTGCTTTCTGGGCTGAGATGGGGAACCGCTGAATTTTGGACTCGGCCGGTGACAAAATGTTCCAAAGACACCCCATGCACAACTCCACCGGGGAAGGTGCCAGACAGGAGTTCTCTTAGTAGTTTTTACACTACCTTGGTAGGCAGCTGAAAGGCACCACAAAAGTTGTTCTTCCTGCTTTCTGGGCTGAGATGGGGAACCGCTGAATTTTGGACTCGGCCGGTGACAAAATGTTCCAAACACACCCCATGCACAATTCCACCGGGGAAGGTGCCAGGCAGGAGTTCTCTTGGTAGTTTTTACACTACCTTGGTAGGCATTTGAAAGGCACCACAAAAGCTGTTCTACCTGCTTTCTGGGCTGAGATGGGGAACCGCTGAATTTTGGAGTCGGCCGGTGACAAAATGTTCCAAAGACACCCCATGCACAACTCCACCGGGGAAGGTGCCAGGCAGGAGTTCTCTTAGTAGTTTTTACACTACCTTGGTAGGCAGCTGAAAGGCACAAGAAAAGTTGTTCTACCTGCTTTCTGGGCTGAGATGGGGAACCGCTGAATTTTGGAGTCGGCTGGTGACAAAATGTTCCAAAGACACCCCATGCACAACTCCACCGGGGAAGGTGCCAGACAGGAGTTCTCTTAGTAGTTTTTACACTACCTTGGTAGGCATTTGAAAGGCACCACAAAAGCTGTTCTTCCTGCTTTCTGGGCTGAGATGGGGAACCGCTGAATTTTGGAGTCGGCCCGTGAAAAAATGTTCCAAAGACACCCCATGCACAACTCCACCGGGGAAGGTGCCAGAAAGGAGTTCTGTTGGTAGTTTTTACATTGCTCCGGTAGGCATCAAAAGGACACCACAAAAGTTGTTCTTCCTGCTTTCTGGGCTGAGATGGGGAACCGCTGAATTTTGGAGTCGGCCGGTGACAAAATGTTCCAAAGACACCCCATGCACAACTCCACCGGGGAAGGTGCCAGGCAGGAGTTCTCTTGGTAGTTTTTACACTACCTTGGTAGGCAGCTGAAAGGCACCACAAAAGTTGTTCTTCCTGCTTTCTGGGCTGAGATGGGGAACCGCTGAATTTTGGACTCGGCCGGTGAAAAAATGTTCCAAACACACCCCATGCACAACTCCACTAGCGAAGGTGCCAGGGACGAGTTCTGTTGGTAGTTTTTACATTGCTCCGGTAGGGATCAAAAGGACACCACAAAAGTTGTTCTTCCTGCTTTCTGGGCTGAGATGGGGAACCGCTGAATTTTGGACTCGGCCGGTGACAAAATGTTCCAAAGACACCCCATGCACAACTCCACCGGGGAAGGTGCCAGACAGGAGTTCTCTTAGTAGTTTTTACACTACCTTGGTAGGCAGCTGAAAGGCACCACAAAAGTTGTTCTTCCTGCTTTCTGGGCTGAGATGGGGAACCGCTGAATTTTGGACTCGTCTGGTGACAAAATGTTCCAAACACACCCCATGCACAACTCCACCGGGGAAGGTGCCAGGCAGGAGTTCTCTTGGTAGTTTTTACACTACCTTGGTAGGCAGCTGAAAGGCACCACAAAAGTTGTTCTACCTGCTTTCTGGGCTGAGATGGGGAACCGCTGAATTTTGGACTCGGCCGGTGACAAAATGTTCCAAAGACACCCCATGCACAACTCCACCGGGGAAGGTGCCAGGCAGGAGTTCTCTTGGTAGTTTTTACACTACCTTGGTAGGCAGCTGAAAGGCACCACAAAAGTTGTTCTACCTGCTTTCTGGGCTGAGATGGGGAACCGCTGAATTTTGGACTCGGCCGGTGACAAAATGTTCCAAAGACACCCCATGCACAACTCCACCGGGGAAGGTGCCATACAGGAGTTCTCTTAGTAGTTTTTACACTACCTTGGTAGGCATTTGAAAGGCACCACAAAAGCTGTTCTTCCTGCTTTCTGGGCTGAGATGGGGAACCGCTGAATTTTGGAGTCGGCCGGTGAAAAAATGTTCCAAAGACACCCCATGCACAACTCCACCGGGGAAGGTGCCAGAAAGGAGTTCTGTTGGTAGTTTTTACATTGCTCCGGTAGGCATCAAAAGGACACCACAAAAGTTGTTCTTCCTGCTTTCTGGGCTGAGATGGGGAACCGCTGAATTTTGGACTCGGCCGGTGACAAAATGTTCCAAAGACACCCCATGCACAACTCCACCGGGGAAGGTGCCAGCCAGGAGTTCTCTTGGTAGTTTTTACACTACCTTGGTAGGCAGCTGAAAGGCACCACAAAAGTTGTTCTTCCTGCTTTCTGGGCTGAGATGGGGAACCGCTGAATTTTGGACTCGGCCGGTGAAAAAATGTTCCAAAGACACCCCATGCACAACTCCACTAGCGAAGGTGCCAGGGACGAGTTCTGTTGGTAGTTTTTACATTGCTCCGGTAGGCATCAAAAGGACACCACAAAAGTTGTTCTTCCTGCTTTCTGGGCTGAGATGGGGAACCGCTGAATTTTGGACTCGGCCGGTGACAAAATGTTCCAAAGACACCCCATGCACAACTCCACCGGGGAAGGTGCCAGGCAGGAGTTCTCTTGGTAGTTTTTACACTACCTTGGTAGGCAGCTGAAAGGCACCACAAAAGTTGTTCTTCCTGCTTTCTGGGCTGAGATGGGGAACCGCTGAATTTTGGAGTCGGCCGGTGAAAAAATGTTCCAAACACACCCCATGCACAACTCCACTAGCGAAGGTGCCAGGGACGAGTTCTGTTGGTAGTTTTTACATTGCTCCGGTAGGCATCAAAAGGACACCACAAAAGTTGTTCTTCCTGCTTTCTGGGCTGAGATGGGGAACCGCTGAATTTTGGACTCGGCCGGTGACAAAATGTTCCAAAGACACCCCATGCACAACTCCACCGGGGAAGGTGCCAGACAGGAGTTCTCCTGGTAGTTTTTACACTACCTTGGTAGGCAGCTGAAAGGCACCACAAAAGTTGTTCTACCTGCTTTCTGGGCTGAGATGGGGAACCGCTGAATTTTGGACTCGGCTGGTGACAAAATGTTCCAAAGACATCCCATGCACAACTCCACCGGGGAAGGTGCCAGACAGGAGTTCTCTTAGTAGTTTTTACACTACCTTGGTAGGCATTTGAAAGGCACCACAAAAGTTGTTCTTCCTGCTTTCTGGGCTGAGATGGGGAACCGCTGAATTTTGGAGTCGGCCGGTGAAAAAATGTTCCAAAGACACCCCATGCACAACTCCACTAGCGAAGGTGCCAGGGACGAGTTCTGTTGGTAGTTTTTACATTGCTCCGGTAGGCATCTGAAGGACACCACAAAAGTTGTTCTTCCTGCTTTCTGGGCTGAGATGGGGAACCGCTGAATTTTGGAGTCGGCCGGTGAAAAAATGTTCCAAAGACACCCCATGCACAACTCCACCGGGGAAGGTGCCAGACAAGCGTTCTCTTGATAGTTTTTACATTGCTCCGGTAGGCATCCAAAAGGACACCACAAAAGTTGTTCTTCCTGCTTTCTGGGCTGAGATGGGGAACCGCTGAATTTTGGAGTCGGCCGGTGACAAAATGTTCCAAAGACACCCCATGCACAACTCCACCGGGGAAGGTGCCAGGCAGGAGTTCTCTTGGTAGTTTTTACACTACCTTGGTAGGCATTTGAAAGGCACCACAAAAGTTGTTCTTCCTGCTTTCTGGGCTGAGATGGGGAACCGCTGAATTTTGGACTCGGCCGGTGAAAAAATGTTCCAAACACACCCCATGCACAACTCCACTAGCGAAGGTGCCAGGGACGAGTTCTGTTGGTAGTTTTTACATTGCTCCGGTAGGCATCAAAAGGACACCACAAAAGTTGTTCTTCCTGCTTTCTGGGCTGAGATGGGGAACCGCTGAATTTTGGACTCGGCCGGTGACAAAATGTTCCAAAGACACCCCATGCACAACTCCACCGGGGAAGGTGCCAGGCAGGAGTTCTCTTAGTAGTTTTTACACTACCTTGGTAGGCAGCTGAAAGGCACCACAAAAGTTGTTCTTCCTGCTTTCTGGGCTGAGATGGGGAACCGCTGAATTTTGGAGTCGGCCGGTGAAAAAATGTTCCAAACACACCCCATGCACAACTCCACTAGCGAAGGTGCCAGGGACGAGTTCTGTTGGTAGTTTTTACATTGCTCCGGTAGGCATCAAAAGGACACCACAAAAGTTGTTCTTCCTGCTTTCTGGGCTGAGATGGGGAACCGCTGAATTTTGGACTCGGCCGGTGACAAAATGTTCCAAAGACACCCCATGCACAACTCCACCGGGGAAGGTGCCAGACAGGAGTTCTCCTGGTAGTTTTTACACTACCTTGGTAGGCAGCTGAAAGGCACCACAAAAGTTGTTCTACCTGCTTTCTGGGCTGAGATGGGGAACCGCTGAATTTTGGACTCGGCTGGTGACAAAATGTTCCAAAGACATCCCATGCACAACTCCACCGGGGAAGGTGCCAGACAGGAGTTCTCTTAGTAGTTTTTACACTACCTTGGTAGGCATTTGAAAGGCACCACAAAAGTTGTTCTTCCTGCTTTCTGGGCTGAGATGGGGAACCGCTGAATTTTGGAGTCGGCCGGTGAAAAAATGTTCCAAACACACCCCATGCACAACTCCACTAGCGAAGGTGCCAGGGACGAGTTCTGTTGGTAGTTTTTACATTGCTCCGGTAGGCATCAAAAGGACACCACAAAAGTTGTTCTTCCTGCTTTCTGGGCTGAGATGGGGAACCGCTGAATTTTGGACTCGGCCGGTGACAAAATGTTCCAAAGACACCCCATGCACAACTCCACCGGGGAAGGTGCCAGGCAGGAGTTCTCTTGGTAGTTTTTACACTACCTTGGTAGGCATTTGAAAGGCACCACAAAAGTTGTTCTTCCTGCTTTCTGGGCTGAGATGGGGAACCGCTGAATTTTGGACTCGGCCGGTGAAAAAATGTTCCAAACACACCCCATGCACAACTCCACCGGGGAAGGTGCCAGACAAGCGTTCTCTTGATAGTTTTTACATTGCTCCGGTAGGCATCAAAAGGACACCACAAAAGTTGTTCTTCCTGCTTTCTGGGCTGAGATGGGGAACCGCTGAATTTTGGAGTCGGCCGGTGACAAAATGTTCCAAACACACCCCATGCACAACTCCACCGGGGAAGGTGCCAGGCAGGAGTTCTCTTGGTAGTTTTTACACTACCTTGGTAGGCATCTGAAAGGCACCACAAAAGTTGTTCTTCCTGCTTTCTGGGCTGAGATGGGGAACCGCTGAATTTTGGACTCGGCCGGTGAAAAAATGTTCCAAACACACCCCATGCACAACTCCACTAGCGAAGGTGCCAGGGACGAGTTCTGTTGGTAGTTTTTACATTGCTCCGGTAGGCATCAAAAGGACACCACAAAAGTTGTTCTTCCTGCTTTCTGGGCTGAGATGGGGAACCGCTGAATTTTGGACTCGGCCGGTGACAAAATGTTCCAAAGACACCCCATGCACAACTCCACCGGGGAAGGTGCCAGGCAGGAGTTCTCTTAGTAGTTTTTACACTACCTTGGTAGGCAGCTGAAAGGCACCACAAAAGTTGTTCTTCCTGCTTTCTGGGCTGAGATGGGGAACCGCTGAATTTTGGACTCGTCTGGTGACAAAATGTTCCAAACACACCCCATGCACAACTCCACCGGGGAAGGTGCCAGGCAGGAGTTCTCTTAGTAGTTTTTACACTACCTTGGTAGGCAGCTGAAAGGCACCACAAAAGTTGTTCTACCTGCTTTCTGGGCTGAGATGGGGAACCGCTGAATTTTGGAGTCGGCCGGTGACAAAATGTTCCAAACACACCCCATGCACAACTCCACCGGGGAAGGTGCCAGGCAGGAGTTCTCTTAGTAGTTTTTACACTACCTTGGTAGGCAGCTGAAAGGCACCACAAAAGTTGTTCTACCTGCTTTCTGGGCTGAGATGGGGAACCGCTGAATTTTGGAGTCGGCCGGTGACAAAATGTTCCAAAGACACCCCATGCACAACTCCACCGGGGAAGGTGCCAGAAAGGAGTTCTCTTAGTAGTTTTTACACTACCTTGGTAGGCATTTGAAAGGCACCACAAAAGCTGTTCTTCCTGCTTTCTGGGCTGAGATGGGGAACCGCTGAATTTTGGAGTCGGCCGGTGACAAAATGTTCCAAAGACACCCCATGCACAACTCCACCGGGGAAGGTGCCAGACAGGAGTTCTCTTGGTAGTTTTTACACTACCTTGGTAGGCAGCTGAAAGGCACGACAAAAGTTGTTCTTCCTGCTTTCTGGGCTGAGATGGGGAACCGCTGAATTTTGGAGTCGGCCGGTGACAAAATGTTCCAAACACACCCCATGCACAACTCCACTAGCGAAGGTGCCAGGGACGAGTTCTGTTGGTAGTTTTTACATTGCTCCGGTAGGCATCAAAAGGACACCACAAAAGTTGTTCTTCCTGCTTTCTGGGCTGAGATGGGGAATCGCTGAATTTTGGACTCGGCCGGTGACAAAATGTTCCAAAGACACCCCATGCACAACTCCACCGGGGAAGGTGCCAGGCAGGAGTTCTCTTGGTAGTTTTTACACTACCTTGGTAGGCAGCTGAAAGGCACCACAAAAGTTGTTCTTCCTGCTTTCTGGGCTGAGATGGGGAACCGCTGAATTTTGGAGTCGGCCGGTGACAAAATGTTCCAAACACACCCCATGCACAACTCCACTAGCGAAGGTGCCACGGACGAGTTCTGTTGGTAGTTTTTACATTGCTCCGGTAGGCATCAAAAGGACACCACAAAAGTTGTTCTTCCTGCTTTCTGGGCTGAGATGGGGAACCGCTGAATTTTGGACTCGGCCGGTGACAAAATGTTCCAAAGACACCCCATGCACAACTCCACCGGGGAAGGTGCCAGGCAGGAGTTCTCTTGGTAGTTTTTACACTACCTTGGTAGGCAGCTGAAAGGCACCACAAAAGTTGTTCTACCTGCTTTCTGGGCTGAGATGGGGAACCGCTGAATTTTGGAGTCGGCTGGTGACAAAATGTTCCAAAGACATCCCATGCACAACTCCACCGGGGAAGGTGCCAGACAGGAGTTCTCTTAGTAGTTTTTACACTACCTTGGTAGGCATTTGAAAGGCACCACAAAAGTTGTTCTTCCTGCTTTCTGGGCTGAGATGGGGAACCGCTGAATTTTGGACTCGGCCGGTGACAAAATGTTCCAAAGACACCCCATGCACAACTCCACCGGGGAAGGTGCCAGGCAGGAGTTCTCTTGGTAGTTTTTACATTGCTCCGGTAGGCATCTGAAGGACACCACAAAAGCTGTTCTTCCTGCTTTCTGGGCTGAGATGGGGAACCGCTGAATTTTGGAGTCGGCCGGTGACAAAATGTTCCAAAGACACCCCATGCACAACTCCACTAGCGAAGGTGCCAGGGACGAGTTCTGTTGGTAGTTTTTACATTGCTCCGGTAGGCATCAAAAGGACACCACAAAAGTTGTTCTTCCTGCTTTCTGGGCTGAGATGGGGAACCGCTGAATTTTGGAGTCGGCCGGTGACAAAATGTTCCAAAGACACCCCATGCACAACTCCACCGGGGAAGGTGCCAGGCAGGAGTTCTCTTGGTAGTTTTTACACTACCTTGGTAGGCATCTGAAAGGCACCACAAAAGTTGTTCTTCCTGCTTTCTGGGCTGAGATGGGGAACCGCTGAATTTTGGACTCGGCCGGTGAAAAAATGTTCCAAACACACCCCATGCACAACTCCACTAGCGAAGGTGCCAGGGACGAGTTCTCCTGGTAGTTTTTACATTGCTCCGGTAGGCATCAAAAGGACACCACAAAAGTTGTTCTACCTGCTTTCTGGGCTGAGATGGGGAACCGCTGAATTTTGGAGTCGGCCGGTGACAAAATGTTCCAAAGACACCCCATGCACAACTCCACCGGGGAAGGTGCCAGAAAGGAGTTCTCCTGGTAGTTTTTACATTGCTCCGGTAGGCATCTGAAAGACACCACAAAAGTTGTTTTACCTGCTTTCTGGGCTGAGATGGGGAACCGCTGAATTTTGGACTCGGCTGGTGACAAAATTTTAATAAATACACCCCATGCACAACTCCACCGGGGAAGGTGCCAGAAAGGAGTTCTCCTGGTAGTTTTTACATTGCTCCAGTAGGCATCTGAAAGACACCACAAAAGTTGTTCTACCTGCTTTCTGGGCTGAGATGGGGAACCGCTGAATTTTGGAGTCGGCCGGTGACAAAATGTTCCAAACACACCCCATGCACAACTCCACCGGGGAAGGTGCCAGACAGGAGTTCTCCTGGTAGTTTTTACATTGCTCCGGTAGGCATCTGAAAGACACCACAAAAGTTGTTCTACCTGCTTTCTGGGCTGAGATGGGGAACCGCTGAATTTTGGAGTCGGCCGGTGACAAAATGTTCCAAAGACACCCCATGCACAACTCCACCGGGGAAGGTGCCAGACAGGAGTTCTCTTAATAGTTTTTACACTACCTTGGTAGGCATCTGAAAGAAACCACAAAAGTTGTTTTACCTGCTTTCTGGGCTGAGATGGGGAACCGCTGAATTTTGGACTCGGCCGGTGACAAAATGTTCCAAAGACACCCCATGCACAACTCCACCGGGGAAGGTGCCAGGCAGGAGTTCTCTTGGTAGTTTTTACACTACCTTGGTAGGCATCTGAAAGGCACCACAAAAGTTGTTGTACCTGCTTTCTGGGCTGAGATGGGGAACCGCTGAATTTTGGAGTCGGCCGGTGACAAAATGTTCCAAACACACCCCATGCACAACTCCACTAGCGAAGGTGCCACGGACGAGTTCTGTTGGTAGTTTTTACATTGCTCCGGTAGGCACCAAAAGGACACCACAAAAGTTGTTCTTCCTGCTTTCTGGGCTGAGATGGGGAATCGCTGAATTTTGGACTCGGCCGGTGACAAAATGTTCCAAAGACACCCCATGCACAACTCCACCGGGGAAGGTGCCAGGCAGGAGTTCTCTTGGTAGTTTTTACACTACCTTAGTAGGCAGCTGAAAGGCACCACAAAAGTTGTTCTACCTGCTTTCTGGGCTGAGATGGGGAATCGCTGAATTTTGGAGTCGGCCGGTGACAAAATGTTCCAAAGACACCCCATGCACAACTCCACCGGGGAAGGTGCCAGACAGGAGTTCTCTTGATAGTTTTTGCACTACCTTGGTAGGCATTTGAAAGGCACCACAAAAGTTGTTGTACCTGCTTTCTGGGCTGAGATGGGGAACAGCTGAATTTTGGACTCGGCTGGTGACAAAATTTTAATAAATACACCCCATGCACAACTCCACTAGCGAAGGTGCCAGGAACAAATTCTGTTGGTAGTTTTTACATTGCTCCTGTAGGCATCAAAAAGACACTACAAAAGTTGTTCTACCTGCTTTCTGGGCTGAGATGGGGAACCGCTGAATTTTGGAGTCGGCCGGTGACAAAATGTTCCAAAGACACCCCATGCACAACTCCACCGGGGAAGGTGCCAGGCAGGAGTTCTCTTGGTAGTTTTTACATTGCTCCGGTAGGCATCAAAAGGACACCACAAAAGTTGTTCTTCCTGCTTTCTGGGCTGAGATGGGGAATCGCTGAATTTTGGACTCGGCCGGTGACAAAATGTTCCAAAGACACCCCATGCACAACTCCACTAGGGAAGGTGCCAGACAGGAGTTCTCTTAGTAGTTTTTACACTACCTTGGTAGGCATTTGAAAGGCACCACAAAAGTTGTTGTACCTTCTTTCTGGGCTGAGATGGGGAACCGCTGAATTTTGGAGTCGGCTGGTGACAAAATGTTCCAAAGACACCCCATGCACAACTCCACCGGGGAAGGTGCCAGGCAGGAGTTCTCTTGGTAGTTTTTACACTACCTTGGTAAGCATTTGAAAGGCACCACAAAAGTTGTTCTTCCTGCTTTCTGGGCTGAGATGGGGAACCGCTGAATTTTGGAGTCGGCCGGTGACAAAATGTTCCAAACACACCCCATGCATAACTCCACTAGCGAAGGTGCCAGGGACGAGTACTGTTGGTAGTTTTTACATTGCTCCGGTAGGCATCAAAAGGACACCACAAAAGTTGTTCTTCCTGCTTTCTGGGCTGAGATGGGGAATCGCTGAATTTTGGACTCGGCCGGTGACAAAATATTCCAAAGACACCCCATGCACAACTCCACCGGGGAAGGTGCCAGACAGGAGTTCTCTTAGTAGTTTTTACACTACCTTGGTAGGCATTTGAAAGGCACCACAAAAGTTGTTCTTCCTGCTTTCTGGGCTGAGATGGGGAACCGCTGAATTTTGGAGTCGGCCGGTGAAAAAATGTTCCAAAGACACCCCATGCACAACTCCACTAGCGAAGGTGCCAGGGACGAGTTCTGTTGGTAGTTTTTACATTGCTCCGGTAGGCATCAAAAGGACACCACAAAAGTTGTTCTTCCTGCTTTCTGGGCTGAGATGGGGAACCGCTGAATTTTGGACTCGGCTGGTGACAAAATTTTAATAAATACACCCCATGCACAACTCCACCGGGGAAGGTGCCAGAAAGGAGTTCTCCTGGTAGTTTTTACATTGCTCCAGTAGGCATCTGAAAGACACCACAAAAGTTGTTTTACCTGCTTTCTGGGCTGAGATGGGGAACCGCTGAATTTTGGACTCGGCCGGTGACAAAATGTTCCAAAGACACCCCATGCACAACTCCACCGGGGAAGGTGCCAGGCAGGAGTTCTCTTGGTAGTTTTTACACTACCTTGGTAGGCAGCTGAAAGGCACCACAAAAGTTGTTCTTCCTGCTTTCTGGGCTGAGATGGGGAACCGCTGAATTTTGGACTCGGCCGGTGAAAAAATGTTCCAAACACACCCCATGCACAACTCCACTAGCGAAGGTGCCAGGGACGAGTTCTGTTGGTAGTTTTTACATTGCTCCGGTAGGCATCAAAAGGACACCACAAAAGTTGTTCTTCCTGCTTTCTGGGCTGAGATGGGGAACCGCTGAATTTTGGACTCGGCCGGTGACAAAATGTTCCAAAGACACCCCATGCACAACTCCACCGGGGAAGGTGCCAGGCAGGAGTTCTCTTGGTAGTTTTTACACTACCTTGGTAGGCAGCTGAAAGGCACCACAAAAGTTGTTCTTCCTGCTTTCTGGGCTGAGATGGGGAACCGCTGAATTTTGGACTCGGCCGGTGAAAAAATGTTCCAAACACACCCCATGCACAACTCCACCGGGGAAGGTGCCAGACAGGAGTTCTCTTAGTAGTTTTTACACTACCTTGGTAGGCATTTGAAAGGCACCACAAAAGTTGTTCTTCCTGCTTTCTGGGCTGAGATGGGGAACCGCTGAATTTTGGAGTCGGCCGGTGAAAAAATGTTCCAAAGACACCCCATGCACAACTCCACTAGCGAAGGTGCCAGGGACGAGTTCTGTTGGTAGTTTTTACATTGCTCCGGTAGGCACCAAAAGGACACCACAAAAGTTGTTCTTCCTGCTTTCTGGGCTGAGATGGGGAACCGCTGAATTTTGGAGTCGGCCGGTGACAAAATGTTCCAAAGACACCCCATGCACAACTCCACCGGGGAAGGTGCCAGGCAGGAGTTCTCCTGGTAGTTTTTACACTACCTTGGTAGGCAGCTGAAAGGCACAAGAAAAGTTGTTGTACCTTCTTTCTGGGCTGAGATGGGGAACCGCTGAATTTTGGAGTCGGCCGGTGACAAAATATTCCAAAGACACCCCATGCACAACTCCACCGGGGAAGGTGCCAGAAAGGAGTTCTCTTAGTAGTTTTTACACTACCTTGGTAGGCATTTGAAAGGCACCACAAAAGCTGTTCTTCCTGCTTTCTGGGCTGAGATGGGGAACCGCTGAATTTTGGAGTCGGCCGGTGACAAAATGTTCCAAAGACACCCCATGCACAACTCCACTAGCGAAGGTGCCAGGGACGAGTTCTGTTGGTAGTTTTTACATTGCTCCGGTAGGCATCAAAAGGACACCACAAAAGTTGTTCTTCCTGCTTTCTGGGCTGAGATGGGGAACCGCTGAATTTTGGAGTCGGCCGGTGACAAAATGTTCCAAAGACACCCCATGCACAACTCCACCGGGGAAGGTGCCAGGCAGGAGTTCTCTTGGTAGTTTTTACACTACCTTGGTAGGCAGCTGAAAGGCACCACAAAAGTTGTTCTTCCTGCTTTCTGGGCTGAGATGGGGAACCGCTGAATTTTGGAGTCGGCCGGTGACAAAATGTTCCAAACACACCCCATGCACAACTCCACTAGCGAAGGTGCCAGGGACGAGTTCTGTTGGTAGTTTTTACATTGCTCCGGTAGGCATCAAAAGGACACCACAAAAGTTGTTCTTCCTGCTTTCTGGGCTGAGATGGGGAACCGCTGAATTTTGGACTCGGCCGGTGACAAAATGTTCCAAAGACACCCCATGCACAACTCCACCGGGGAAGGTGCCAGCCAGGAGTTCTCTTGGTAGTTTTTACACTACCTTGGTAGGCAGCTGAAAGGCACCACAAAAGTTGTTCTTCCTGCTTTCTGGGCTGAGATGGGGAACCGCTGAATTTTGGACTCGGCCGGTGAAAAAATGTTCCAAACACACCCCATGCACAACTCCACTAGCGAAGGTGCCAGGGACGAGTTCTGTTGGTAGTTTTTACATTGCTCCGGTAGGCATCAAAAGGACACCACAAAAGTTGTTCTTCCTGCTTTCTGGGCTGAGATGGGGAACCGCTGAATTTTGGACTCGGCCGGTGACAAAATGTTCCAAAGACACCCCATGCACAACTCCACCGGGGAAGGTGCCAGGCAGGAGTTCTCTTGGTAGTTTTTACACTACCTTGGTAGGCAGCTGAAAGGCACCACAAAAGTTGTTCTACCTGCTTTCTGGGCTGAGATGGGGAACCGCTGAATTTTGGAGTCGGCCGGTGAAAAAATGTTCCAAAGACACCCCATGCACAACTCCACTAGCGAAGGTGCCAGGGACGAGTTCTGTTGGTAGTTTTTACATTGCTCCGGTAGGCATCTGAAGGACACCACAAAAGTTGTTCTTCCTGCTTTCTGGGCTGAGATGGGGAACCGCTGAATTTTGGAGTCGGCCGGTGACAAAATGTTCCAAAGACACCCCATGCACAACTCCACCGGGGAAGGTACCAGGCAGGAGTTCTCTTGGTAGTTTTTACACTACCTTGGTAGGCAGCTGAAAGGCACCACAAAAGTTGTTGTACCTTCTTTCTGGGCTGAGATGGGGAACCGCTGAATTTTGGACTCGGCCGGTGACAAAATGTTCCAAAGACACCCCATGCACAACTCCACCGGGGAAGGTGCCAGAAAGGAGTTCTCTTAGTAGTTTTTACACTACCTTGGTAGGCATTTGAAAGGCACCACAAAAGCTGTTCTTCCTGCTTTCTGGGCTGAGATGGGGAACCGCTGAATTTTGGAGTCGGCCGGTGAAAAAATGTTCCAAAGACACCCCATGCACAACTCCACTAGCGAAGGTGCCAGGGACGAGTTCTGTTGGTAGTTTTTACATTGCTCCGGTAGGCATCAAAAGGACACCACAAAAGTTGTTCTTCCTGCTTTCTGGGCTGAGATGGGGAACCGCTGAATTTTGGAGTCGGCCGGTGACAAAATGTTCCAAAGACACCCCATGCACAACTCCACCGGGGAAGGTGCCAGGCAGGAGTTCTCTTGGTAGTTTTTACACTACCTTGGTAGGCAGCTGAAAGGCACCACAAAAGTTGTTCTTCCTGCTTTCTGGGCTGAGATGGGGAACCGCTGAATTTTGGACTCGGCCGGTGAAAAAATGTTCCAAACACACCCCATGCACAACTCCACTAGCGAAGGTGCCAGGGACGAGTTCTGTTGGTAGTTTTTACATTGCTCCGGTAGGCATCAAAAGGACACCACAAAAGTTGTTCTTCCTGCTTTCTGGGCTGAGATGGGGAACCGCTGAATTTTGGACTCGGCCGGTGACAAAATGTTCCAAAGACACCCCATGCACAACTCCACCGGGGAAGGTGCCAGGCAGGAGTTCTCTTGGTAGTTTTTACACTACCTTGGTAGGCATTTGAAAGGCACCACAAAAGTTGTTCTTCCTGCTTTCTGGGCTGAGATGGGGAACCGCTGAATTTTGGACTCGGCCGGTGAAAAAATGTTCCAAACACACCCCATGCACAACTCCACTAGCGAAGGTGCAAGGGACGAGTTCTGTTGGTAGTTTTTACATTGCTCCGGTAGGCATCAAAAGGACACCACAAAAGTTGTTCTTCCTGCTTTCTGGGCTGAGATGGGGAACCGCTGAATTTTGGACTCGGCCGGTGACAAAATGTTCCAAAGACACCCCATGCACAACTCCACCGGGGAAGGTGCCAGGCAGGAGTTCTCTTGGTAGTTTTTACACTACCTTGGTAGGCAGCTGAAAGGCACCACAAAAGTTGTTCTACCTGCTTTCTGGGCTGAGATGGGGAACCGCTGAATTTTGGAGTCGGCCGGTGACAAAATGTTCCAAACACACCCCATGCACAACTCCACCGGGGAAGGTGCCAGACAGGAGTTCTCTTAGTAGTTTTTACACTACCTTGGTAGGCATTTGAAAGGCACCACAAAAGTTGTTCTTCCTGCTTTCTGGGCTGAGATGGGGAACCGCTGAATTTTGGAGTCGGCCGGTGACAAAATGTTCCAAAGACACCCCATGCACAACTCCACTAGCGAAGGTGCCAGGGACGAGTTCTGTTGGTAGTTTTTACATTGCTCCGGTAGGCATCTGAAGGACACCACAAAAGTTGTTCTTCCTGCTTTCTGGGCTGAGATGGGGAACCGCTGAATTTTGGAGTCGGCCGGTGACAAAATGTTCCAAAGACACCCCATGCACAACTCCACCGGGGAAGGTGCCAGGCAGGAGTTCTCTTGGTAGTTTTTACACTACCTTGGTAGGCAGCTGAAAGGCACCACAAAAGTTGTTGTACCTTCTTTCTGGGCTGAGATGGGGAACCGCTGAATTTTGGACTCGGCCGGTGACAAAATGTTCCAAAGACACCCCATGCACAACTCCACCGGGGAAGGTGCCAGAAAGGAGTTCTCTTAGTAGTTTTTACACTACCTTGGTAGGCATTTGAAAGGCACCACAAAAGTTGTTCTTCCTGCTTTCTGGGCTGAGATGGGGAACCGCTGAATTTTGGACTCGGCCGGTGACAAAATGTTCCAAACACACCCCATGCACAACTCCACTAGCGAAGGTGCCAGGGACGAGTTCTGTTGGTAGTTTTTACATTGCTCCGGTAGGCACCAAAAGGACACCACAAAAGTTGTTCTTCCTGCTTTCTGGGCTGAGATGGGGAACCGCTGAATTTTGGACTCGGCCGGTGACAAAATGTTCCAAAGACACCCCATGCACAACTCCACCGGGGAAGGTGCCAGGCAGGAGTTCTCTTGGTAGTTTTTACACTACCTTGGTAGGCAGCTGAAAGGCACCACAAAAGTTGTTCTTCCTGCTTTCTGGGCTGAGATGGGGAACCGCTGAATTTTGGACTCGGCCGGTGACAAAATGTTCCAAACACACCCCATGCACAACTCCACTAGCGAAGGTGCCAGGGACGAGTTCTGTTGGTAGTTTTTACATTGCTCCGGTAGGCATCAAAAGGACACCACAAAAGTTGTTCTTCCTGCTTTCTGGGCTGAGATGGGGAATCGCTGAATTTTGGACTCGGCCGGTGACAAAATGTTCCAAAGACACCCCATGCACAACTCCACCGGGGAAGGTGCCAGGCAGGAGTTCTCTTGGTAGTTTTTACACTACCTTGGTAGGCAGCTGAAAGGCACCACAAAAGTTGTTCTACCTGCTTTCTGGGCTGAGATGGGGAACCGCTGAATTTTGGACTCGGCCGGTGACAAAATGTTCCAAAGACACCCCATGCACAACTCCACCGGGGAAGGTGCCAGGCAGGAGTTCTCTTGGTAGTTTTTACACTACCTTGGTAGGCAGCTGAAAGGCACCACAAAAGTTGTTCTACCTGCTTTCTGGGCTGAGATGGGGAACCGCTGAATTTTGGACTCGGCCGGTGACAAAATGTTCCAAACACACCCCCTGCACAACTCCACCGGGGAAGGTGCCAGGCAGGAGTTCTGTTGGTAGTTTTTACACTACCTTGGTAGGCATTTGAAAGGCACCACAAAAGTTGTTCTTCCTGCTTTCTGGGCTGAGATGGGGAACCGCTGAATTTTGGAGTCGGCCGGTGAAAAAATGTTCCAAACACACCCCATGCACAACTCCACTAGCGAAGGTGCCAGGGACGAGTTCTGTTGGTAGTTTTTACATTGCTCCGGTAGGCAGCAAAAGGACACCACAAAAGTTGTTCTTCCTGCTTTCTGGGCTGAGATGGGGAACCGCTGAATTTTGGACTCGGCCGGTGACAAAATGTTCCAAAGACACCCCATGCACAACTCCACCGGGGAAGGTGCCAGCCAGGAGTTCTCTTGGTAGTTTTTACACTACCTTGGTAGGCAGCTGAAAGGCACCACAAAAGTTGTTCTTCCTGCTTTCTGGGCTGAGATGGGGAACCGCTGAATTTTGGACTCGGCCGGTGAAAAAATGTTCCAAAGACACCCCATGCACAACTCCACTAGCGAAGGTGCCAGGGACGAGTTCTGTTGGTAGTTTTTACATTGCTCCGGTAGGCATCAAAAGGACACCACAAAAGTTGTTCTTCCTGCTTTCTGGGCTGAGATGGGGAACCGCTGAATTTTGGACTCGGCCGGTGACAAAATGTTCCAAAGACACCCCATGCACAACTCCACCGGGGAAGGTGCCAGGCAGGAGTTCTCTTGGTAGTTTTTACACTACCTTGGTAGGCAGCTGAAAGGCACCACAAAAGTTGTTCTTCCTGCTTTCTGGGCTGAGATGGGGAACCGCTGAATTTTGGAGTCGGCCGGTGAAAAAATGTTACAAACACACCCCATGCACAACTCCACCGGGGAAGGTGCCAGGGACGAGTTCTGTTGGTAGTTTTTACATTGCTCCGGTAGGCATCAAAAGGACACCACAAAAGTTGTTCTTCCTGCTTTCTGGGCTGAGATGGGGAACCGCTGAATTTTGGACTCGGCCGGTGACAAAATGTTCCAAAGACACCCCATGCACAACTCCACCGGGGAAGGTGCCAGACAGGAGTTCTCCTGGTAGTTTTTACACTACCTTGGTAGGCAGCTGAAAGGCACAAGAAAAGTTGTTCTACCTGCTTTCTGGGCTGAGATGGGGAACCGCTGAATTTTGGACTCGGCTGGTGACAAAATGTTCCAAAGACATCCCATGCACAACTCCACCGGGGAAGGTGCCAGACAGGAGTTCTCTTAGTAGTTTTTACACTACCTTGGTAGGCATTTGAAAGGCACCACAAAAGTTGTTCTTCCTGCTTTCTGGGCTGAGATGGGGAACCGCTGAATTTTGGAGTCGGCCGGTGAAAAAATGTTCCAAAGACACCCCATGCACAACTCCACTAGCGAAGGTGCCAGGGACGAGTTCTGTTGGTAGTTTTTACATTGCTCCGGTAGGCATCTGAAGGACACCACAAAAGTTGTTCTTCCTGCTTTCTGGGCTGAGATGGGGAACCGCTGAATTTTGGAGTCGGCCGGTGACAAAATGTTCCAAAGACACCCCATGCACAACTCCACCGGGGAAGGTGCCAGACAAGCGTTCTCTTGATAGTTTTTACATTGCTCCGGTAGGCATCAAAAGGACACCACAAAAGTTGTTCTTCCTGCTTTCTGGGCTGAGATGGGGAACCGCTGAATTTTGGAGTCGGCCGGTGACAAAATGTTCCAAAGACACCCCATGCACAACTCCACCGGGGAAGGTGCCAGGCAGGAGTTCTCTTGGTAGTTTTTACACTACCTTGGTAGGCATTTGAAAGGCACCACAAAAGTTGTTCTTCCTGCTTTCTGGGCTGAGATGGGGAACCGCTGAATTTTGGACTCGGCCGGTGAAAAAATGTTCCAAACACACCCCATGCACAACTCCACTAGCGAAGGTGCCAGGGACGAGTTCTGTTGGTAGTTTTTACATTGCTCCGGTAGGCATCAAAAGGACACCACAAAAGTTGTTCTTCCTGCTTTCTGGGCTGAGATGGGGAACCGCTGAATTTTGGACTCGGCCGGTGACAAAATGTTCCAAAGACACCCCATGCACAACTCCACCGGGGAAGGTGCCAGGCAGGAGTTCTCTTAGTAGTTTTTACACTACCTTGGTAGGCAGCTGAAAGGCACCACAAAAGTTGTTCTTCCTGCTTTCTGGGCTGAGATGGGGAACCGCTGAATTTTGGAGTCGGCCGGTGAAAAAATGTTCCAAAGACACCCCATGCACAACTCCACTAGCGAAGGTGCCAGGGACGAGTTCTGTTGGTAGTTTTTACATTGCTCCGGTAGGCAGCAAAAGGACACCACAAAAGTTGTTCTTCCTGCTTTCTGGGCTGAGATGGGGAACCGCTGAATTTTGGACTCGGCCGGTGACAAAATGTTCCAAAGACACCCCATGCACAACTCCACCGGGGAAGGTGCCAGACAGGAGTTCTCCTGGTAGTTTTTACACTACCTTGGTAGGCAGCTGAAAGGCACCACAAAAGTTGTTCTACCTGCTTTCTGGGCTGAGATGGGGAACCGCTGAATTTTGGACTCGGCTGGTGACAAAATGTTCCAAAGACATCCCATGCACAACTCCACCGGGGAAGGTGCCAGACAGGAGTTCTCTTAGTAGTTTTTACACTACCTTGGTAGGCATTTGAAAGGCACCACAAAAGTTGTTCTTCCTGCTTTCTGGGCTGAGATGGGGAACCGCTGAATTTTGGACTCGGCCGGTGAAAAAATGTTCCAAACACACCCCATGCACAACTCCACTAGCGAAGGTGCCAGGGACGAGTTCTGTTGGTAGTTTTTACATTGCTCCGGTAGGCAGCAAAAGGACACCACAAAAGTTGTTCTTCCTGCTTTCTGGGCTGAGATGGGGAACCGCTGAATTTTGGACTCGGCCGGTGACAAAATGTTCCAAAGACACCCCATGCACAACTCCACCGGGGAAGGTGCCAGACAAGCGTTCTCTTGATAGTTTTTACATTGCTCCGGTAGGCATCAAAAGGACACCACAAAAGTTGTTCTTCCTGCTTTCTGGGCTGAGATGGGGAACCGCTGAATTTTGGAGTCGGCCGGTGACAAAATGTTCCAAACACACCCCATGCACAACTCCACCGGGGAAGGTGCCGGGCAGGAGTTCTCTTGGTAGTTTTTACACTACCTTGGTAGGCATTTGAAAGGCACCACAAAAGTTGTTCTTCCTGCTTTCTGGGCTGAGATGGGGAACCGCTGAATTTTGGAGTCGGCCGGTGAAAAAATGTTCCAAACACACCCCATGCACAACTCCACTAGCGAAGGTGCCAGGGACGAGTTCTGTTGGTAGTTTTTACATTGCTCCGGTAGGCATCAAAAGGACACCACAAAAGTTGTTCTTCCTGCTTTCTGGGCTGAGATGGGGAACCGCTGAATTTTGGACTCGGCCGGTGACAAAATGTTCCAAAGACACCCCATGCACAACTCCACCGGGGAAGGTGCCAGGCAGGAGTTCTCTTGGTAGTTTTTACACTACCTTGGTAGGCAGCTGAAAGGCACCACAAAAGTTGTTCTACCTGCTTTCTGGGCTGAGATGGGGAACCGCTGAATTTTGGACTCGTCTGGTGACAAAATGTTCCAAACACACCCCATGCACAACTCCACCGGGGAAGGTGCCAGGCAGGAGTTCTCTTGGTAGTTTTTACACTACCTTGGTAGGCAGCTGAAAGGCACCACAAAAGTTGTTCTACCTGCTTTCTGGGCTGAGATGGGGAACCGCTGAATTTTGGAGTCGGCCGGTGACAAAATGTTCCAAACACACCCCATGCACAACTCCACCGGGGAAGGTGCCAGACAGGAGTTCTCTTAGTAGTTTTTACACTACCTTGGTAGGCATTTGAAAGGCACCACAAAAGTTGTTCTTCCTGCTTTCTGGGCTGAGATGGGGAACCGCTGAATTTTGGAGTCGGCCGGTGACAAAATGTTCCAAAGACACCCCATGCACAACTCCACTAGCGAAGGTGCCAGGGACGAGTTCTGTTGGTAGTTTTTACATTGCTCCGGTAGGCATCTGAAGGACACCACAAAAGTTGTTCTTCCTGCTTTCTGGGCTGAGATGGGGAACCGCTGAATTTTGGAGTCGGCCGGTGACAAAATGTTCCAAAGACACCCCATGCACAACTCCACCGGGGAAGGTGCCAGGCAGGAGTTCTCTTGGTAGTTTTTACACTACCTTGGTAGGCAGCTGAAAGGCACCACAAAAGTTGTTGTACCTTCTTTCTGGGCTGAGATGGGGAACCGCTGAATTTTGGACTCGGCCGGTGACAAAATGTTCCAAAGACACCCCATGCACAACTCCACCGGGGAAGGTGCCAGAAAGGAGTTCTCTTAGTAGTTTTTACACTACCTTGGTAGGCATTTGAAAGGCACCACAAAAGTTGTTCTTCCTGCTTTCTGGGCTGAGATGGGGAACCGCTGAATTTTGGACTCGGCCGGTGACAAAATGTTCCAAACACACCCCATGCACAACTCCACTAGCGAAGGTGCCAGGGACGAGTTCTGTTGGTAGTTTTTACATTGCTCCGGTAGGCACCAAAAGGACACCACAAAAGTTGTTCTTCCTGCTTTCTGGGCTGAGATGGGGAACCGCTGAATTTTGGACTCGGCCGGTGACAAAATGTTCCAAAGACACCCCATGCACAACTCCACCGGGGAAGGTGCCAGGCAGGAGTTCTCTTGGTAGTTTTTACACTACCTTGGTAGGCAGCTGAAAGGCACCACAAAAGTTGTTCTTCCTGCTTTCTGGGCTGAGATGGGGAACCGCTGAATTTTGGACTCGGCCGGTGACAAAATGTTCCAAACACACCCCATGCACAACTCCACTAGCGAAGGTGCCAGGGACGAGTTCTGTTGGTAGTTTTTACATTGCTCCGGTAGGCATCAAAAGGACACCACAAAAGTTGTTCTTCCTGCTTTCTGGGCTGAGATGGGGAATCGCTGAATTTTGGACTCGGCCGGTGACAAAATGTTCCAAAGACACCCCATGCACAACTCCACCGGGGAAGGTGCCAGGCAGGAGTTCTCTTGGTAGTTTTTACACTACCTTGGTAGGCAGCTGAAAGGCACCACAAAAGTTGTTCTACCTGCTTTCTGGGCTGAGATGGGGAACCGCTGAATTTTGGACTCGGCCGGTGACAAAATGTTCCAAAGACACCCCATGCACAACTCCACCGGGGAAGGTGCCAGGCAGGAGTTCTCTTGGTAGTTTTTACACTACCTTGGTAGGCAGCTGAAAGGCACCACAAAAGTTGTTCTACCTGCTTTCTGGGCTGAGATGGGGAACCGCTGAATTTTGGACTCGGCCGGTGACAAAATGTTCCAAAGACACCCCATGCACAACTCCACCGGGGAAGGTGCCATACAGGAGTTCTCTTAGTAGTTTTTACACTACCTTGGTAGGCATTTGAAAGGCACCACAAAAGCTGTTCTTCCTGCTTTCTGGGCTGAGATGGGGAACCGCTGAATTTTGGAGTCGGCCGGTGAAAAAATGTTCCAAAGACACCCCATGCACAACTCCACCGGGGAAGGTGCCAGAAAGGAGTTCTGTTGGTAGTTTTTACATTGCTCCGGTAGGCATCAAAAGGACACCACAAAAGTTGTTCTTCCTGCTTTCTGGGCTGAGATGGGGAACCGCTGAATTTTGGACTCGGCCGGTGACAAAATGTTCCAAAGACACCCCATGCACAACTCCACCGGGGAAGGTGCCAGCCAGGAGTTCTCTTGGTAGTTTTTACACTACCTTGGTAGGCAGCTGAAAGGCACCACAAAAGTTGTTCTTCCTGCTTTCTGGGCTGAGATGGGGAACCGCTGAATTTTGGACTCGGCCGGTGAAAAAATGTTCCAAAGACACCCCATGCACAACTCCACTAGCGAAGGTGCCAGGGACGAGTTCTCTTGGTAGTTTTTACATTGCTCCGGTAGGCATCAAAAGGACACCACAAAAGTTGTTCTTCCTGCTTTCTGGGCTGAGATGGGGAACCGCTGAATTTTGGACTCGGCCGGTGACAAAATGTTCCAAAGACACCCCATGCACAACTCCACCGGGGAAGGTGCCAGGCAGGAGTTCTCTTGGTAGTTTTTACACTACCTTGGTAGGCAGCTGAAAGGCACCACAAAAGTTGTTCTTCCTGCTTTCTGGGCTGAGATGGGGAACCGCTGAATTTTGGAGTCGGCCGGTGAAAAAATGTTACAAACACACCCCATGCACAACTCCACCGGGGAAGGTGCCAGGGACGAGTTCTGTTGGTAGTTTTTACATTGCTCCGGTAGGCATCAAAAGGACACCACAAAAGTTGTTCTTCCTGCTTTCTGGGCTGAGATGGGGAACCGCTGAATTTTGGACTCGGCCGGTGACAAAATGTTCCAAAGACACCCCATGCACAACTCCACCGGGGAAGGTGCCAGACAGGAGTTCTCCTGGTAGTTTTTACACTACCTTGGTAGGCAGCTGAAAGGCACAAGAAAAGTTGTTCTACCTGCTTTCTGGGCTGAGATGGGGAACCGCTGAATTTTGGACTCGGCTGGTGACAAAATGTTCCAAAGACATCCCATGCACAACTCCACCGGGGAAGGTGCCAGACAGGAGTTCTCTTAGTAGTTTTTACACTACCTTGGTAGGCATTTGAAAGGCACCACAAAAGTTGTTCTTCCTGCTTTCTGGGCTGAGATGGGGAACCGCTGAATTTTGGAGTCGGCCGGTGAAAAAATGTTCCAAAGACACCCCATGCACAACTCCACTAGCGAAGGTGCCAGGGACGAGTTCTGTTGGTAGTTTTTACATTGCTCCGGTAGGCATCTGAAGGACACCACAAAAGTTGTTCTTCCTGCTTTCTGGGCTGAGATGGGGAACCGCTGAATTTTGGAGTCGGCCGGTGACAAAATGTTCCAAAGACACCCCATGCACAACTCCACCGGGGAAGGTGCCAGACAAGCGTTCTCTTGATAGTTTTTACATTGCTCCGGTAGGCATCAAAAGGACACCACAAAAGTTGTTCTTCCTGCTTTCTGGGCTGAGATGGGGAACCGCTGAATTTTGGAGTCGGCCGGTGACAAAATGTTCCAAAGACACCCCATGCACAACTCCACCGGGGAAGGTGCCAGGCAGGAGTTCTCTTGGTAGTTTTTACACTACCTTGGTAGGCATTTGAAAGGCACCACAAAAGTTGTTCTTCCTGCTTTCTGGGCTGAGATGGGGAACCGCTGAATTTTGGACTCGGCCGGAGAAAAAATGTTCCAAACACACCCCATGCACAACTCCACTAGCGAAGGTGCCAGGGACGAGTTCTGTTGGTAGTTTTTACATTGCTCCGGTAGGCATCAAAAGGACACCACAAAAGTTGTTCTTCCTGCTTTCTGGGCTGAGATGGGGAACCGCTGAATTTTGGACTCGGCCGGTGACAAAATGTTCCAAAGACACCCCATGCACAACTCCACCGGGGAAGGTGCCAGGCAGGAGTTCTCTTAGTAGTTTTTACACTACCTTGGTAGGCAGCTGAAAGGCACCACAAAAGTTGTTCTTCCTGCTTTCTGGGCTGAGATGGGGAACCGCTGAATTTTGGAGTCGGCCGGTGAAAAAATGTTCCAAACACACCCCATGCACAACTCCACTAGCGAAGGTGCCAGGGACGAGTTCTGTTGGTAGTTTTTACATTGCTCCGGTAGGCAGCAAAAGGACACCACAAAAGTTGTTCTTCCTGCTTTCTGGGCTGAGATGGGGAACCGCTGAATTTTGGACTCGGCCGGTGACAAAATGTTCCAAAGACACCCCATGCACAACTCCACCGGGGAAGGTGCCAGACAGGAGTTCTCCTGGTAGTTTTTACACTACCTTGGTAGGCAGCTGAAAGGCACCACAAAAGTTGTTCTACCTGCTTTCTGGGCTGAGATGGGGAACCGCTGAATTTTGGACTCGGCTGGTGACAAAATGTTCCAAAGACATCCCATGCACAACTCCACCGGGGAAGGTGCCAGACAGGAGTTCTCTTAGTAGTTTTTACACTACCTTGGTAGGCATTTGAAAGGCACCACAAAAGTTGTTCTTCCTGCTTTCTGGGCTGAGATGGGGAACCGCTGAATTTTGGACTCGGCCGGTGAAAAAATGTTCCAAACACACCCCATGCACAACTCCACTAGCGAAGGTGCCAGGGACGAGTTCTGTTGGTAGTTTTTACATTGCTCCGGTAGGCAGCAAAAGGACACCACAAAAGTTGTTCTTCCTGCTTTCTGGGCTGAGATGGGGAACCGCTGAATTTTGGACTCGGCCGGTGACAAAATGTTCCAAAGACACCCCATGCACAACTCCACCGGGGAAGGTGCCAGACAAGCGTTCTCTTGATAGTTTTTACATTGCTCCGGTAGGCATCAAAAGGACACCACAAAAGTTGTTCTTCCTGCTTTCTGGGCTGAGATGGGGAACCGCTGAATTTTGGAGTCGGCCGGTGACAAAATGTTCCAAACACACCCCATGCACAACTCCACCGGGGAAGGTGCCGGGCAGGAGTTCTCTTGGTAGTTTTTACACTACCTTGGTAGGCATTTGAAAGGCACCACAAAAGTTGTTCTTCCTGCTTTCTGGGCTGAGATGGGGAACCGCTGAATTTTGGAGTCGGCCGGTGAAAAAATGTTCCAAACACACCCCATGCACAACTCCACTAGCGAAGGTGCCAGGGACGAGTTCTGTTGGTAGTTTTTACATTGCTCCGGTAGGCATCAAAAGGACACCACAAAAGTTGTTCTTCCTGCTTTCTGGGCTGAGATGGGGAACCGCTGAATTTTGGACTCGGCCGGTGACAAAATGTTCCAAAGACACCCCATGCACAACTCCACCGGGGAAGGTGCCAGACAGGAGTTCTCTTAGTAGTTTTTACACTACCTTGGTAGGCAGCTGAAAGGCACCACAAAAGTTGTTCTTCCTGCTTTCTGGGCTGAGATGGGGAACCGCTGAATTTTGGACTCGTCTGGTGACAAAATGTTCCAAACACACCCCATGCACAACTCCACCGGGGAAGGTGCCAGGCAGGAGTTCTCTTGGTAGTTTTTACACTACCTTGGTAGGCAGCTGAAAGGCACCACAAAAGTTGTTCTACCTGCTTTCTGGGCTGAGATGGGGAACCGCTGAATTTTGGACTCGGCCGGTGACAAAATGTTCCAAAGACACCCCATGCACAACTCCACCGGGGAAGGTGCCAGGCAGGAGTTCTCTTAGTAGTTTTTACACTACCTTGGTAGGCAGCTGAAAGGCACCACAAAAGTTGTTCTACCTGCTTTCTGGGCTGAGATGGGGAACCGCTGAATTTTGGAGTCGGCCGGTGACAAAATGTTCCAAAGACACCCCATGCACAACTCCACCGGGGAAGGTGCCAGAAAGGAGTTCTCTTAGTAGTTTTTACACTACCTTGGTAGGCATTTGAAAGGCACCACAAAAGCTGTTCTTCCTGCTTTCTGGGCTGAGATGGGGAACCGCTGAATTTTGGAGTCGGCCGGTGACAAAATGTTCCAAAGACACCCCATGCACAACTCCACCGGGGAAGGTGCCAGACAGGAGTTCTCTTGGTAGTTTTTACACTACCTTGGTAGGCAGCTGAAAGGCACGACAAAAGTTGTTCTTCCTGCTTTCTGGGCTGAGATGGGGAACCGCTGAATTTTGGAGTCGGCCGGTGACAAAATGTTCCAAACACACCCCATGCACAACTCCACTAGCGAAGGTGCCAGGGACAAGTTCTGTTGGTAGTTTTTACATTGCTCCGGTAGGCATCAAAAGGACACCACAAAAGTTGTTCTTCCTGCTTTCTGGGCTGAGATGGGGAACCGCTGAATTTTGGACTCGGCCGGTGACAAAATGTTCCAAAGACACCCCATGCACAACTCCACCGGGGAAGGTGCCAGGCAGGAGTTCTCTTGGTAGTTTTTACACTACCTTGGTAGGCAGCTGAAAGGCACCACAAAAGTTGTTCTTCCTGCTTTCTGGGCTGAGATGGGGAACCGCTGAATTTTGGAGTCGGCCGGTGAAAAAATGTTCCAAACACACCCCATGCACAACTCCACCGGGGAAGGTGCCAGGGACGAGTTCTGTTGGTAGTTTTTACATTGCTCCGGTAGGCATCAAAAGGACACCACAAAAGTTGTTCTTCCTGCTTTCTGGGCTGAGATGGGGAACCGCTGAATTTTGGACTCGGCCGGTGACAAAATGTTCCAAAGACACCCCATGCACAACTCCACCGGGGAAGGTGCCAGGCAGGAGTTCTCTTGGTAGTTTTTACACTACCTTGGTAGGCAGCTGAAAGGCACCACAAAAGTTGTTCTACCTGCTTTCTGGGCTGAGATGGGGAACCGCTGAATTTTGGAGTCGGCTGGTGACAAAATGTTCCAAAGACATCCCATGCACAACTCCACCGGGGAAGGTGCCAGACAGGAGTTCTCTTAGTAGTTTTTACACTACCTTGGTAGGCATTTGAAAGGCACCACAAAAGTTGTTCTTCCTGCTTTCTGGGCTGAGATGGGGAACCGCTGAATTTTGGACTCGGCCGGTGACAAAATGTTCCAAAGACACCCCATGCACAACTCCACCGGGGAAGGTGCCGGGCAGGAGTTCTCTTGGTAGTTTTTACATTGCTCCGGTAGGCATCTGAAGGACACCACAAAAGCTGTTCTTCCTGCTTTCTGGGCTGAGATGGGGAACCGCTGAATTTTGGACTCGGCCGGTGACAAAATGTTCCAAAGACACCCCATGCACAACTCCACTAGCGAAGGTGCCAGGGACGAGTTCTGTTGGTAGTTTTTACATTGCTCCGGTAGGCATCAAAAGGACACCACAAAAGTTGTTCTTCCTGCTTTCTGGGCTGAGATGGGGAACCGCTGAATTTTGGAGTCGGCCGGTGACAAAATGTTCCAAAGACACCCCATGCACAACTCCACCGGGGAAGGTGCCAGGCAGGAGTTCTCTTGGTAGTTTTTACACTACCTTGGTAGGCATCTGAAAGGCACCACAAAAGTTGTTCTTCCTGCTTTCTGGGCTGAGATGGGGAACCGCTGAATTTTGGACTCGGCCGGTGAAAAAATGTTCCAAACACACCCCATGCACAACTCCACTAGCGAAGGTGCCAGGGACGAGTTCTCCTGGTAGTTTTTACATTGCTCCGGTAGGCATCAAAAGGACACCACAAAAGTTGTTCTACCTGC
Source organism: Falco cherrug (assembly GCF_023634085.1). Classification (NCBI taxonomy): domain Eukaryota; kingdom Metazoa; phylum Chordata; class Aves; order Falconiformes; family Falconidae; genus Falco; species Falco cherrug. Next base: position 150,402 of record NC_073698.1, read on the forward strand.
TTTCTGGGCTGAGATGGGGAACCGCTGAATTTTGGAGTCGGCCGGTGACAAAATGTTCCAAACACACCCCATGCACAACTCCACCGGGGAAGGTGCCAGAAAGGAGTTCTCCTGGTAGTTTTTACATTGCTCCGGTAGGCATCTGAAAGACACCACAAAAGTTGTTTTACCTGCTTTCTGGGCTGAGATGGGGAACCGCTGAATTTTGGACTCGGCTGGTGACAAAATTTTAATAAATACACCCCATGCACAACTCCACCGGGGAAGGTGCCAGAAAGGAGTTCTCCTGGTAGTTTTTACATTGCTCCAGTAGGCATCTGAAAGACACCACAAAAGTTGTTCTACCTGCTTTCTGGGCTGAGATGGGGAACCGCTGAATTTTGGAGTCGGCCGGTGACAAAATGTTCCAAACACACCCCATGCACAACTCCACCGGGGAAGGTGCCAGACAGGAGTTCTCCTGGTAGTTTTTACATTGCTCCGGTAGGCATCTGAAAGACACCACAAAAGTTGTTCTACCTGCTTTCTGGGCTGAGATGGGGAACCGCTGAATTTTGGAGTCGGCCGGTGACAAAATGTTCCAAAGACACCCCATGCACAACTCCACCGGGGAAGGTGCCAGACAGGAGTTCTCTTAATAGTTTTTACACTACCTTGGTAGGCATCTGAAAGAAACCACAAAAGTTGTTTTACCTGCTTTCTGGGCTGAGATGGGGAACCGCTGAATTTTGGAGTCGGCCGGTGACAAAATGTTCCAAAGACACCCCATGCACAACTCCACCGGGGAAGGTGCCAGACAGGACTTCTCTTAATAGTTTTTACACTACCTTGGTAGGCATCTGAAAGGCACCACAAAAGTTGTTGTACCTGCTTTCTGGGCTGAGATGGGGAACCGCTGAATTTTGGAGTCGGCCGGTGACAAAATGTTCCAAACACACCCCATGCACAACTCCACTAGCGAAGGTGCCACGGACGACTTCTGTTGGTAGTTTTTACATTGCTCCGGTAGGCACCAAAAGGACACCACAAAAGTTGTTCTTCCTGCTTTCTGGGCTGAGATGGGGAATCGCTGAATTTTGGACTCGGCCGGTGACAAAATGTTCCAAAGACACCCCATGCACAACTCCACCGGGGAAGGTGCCAGGCAGGAGTTCTCTTGGTAGTTTTTACACTACCTTAGTAGGCAGCTGAAAGGCACCACAAAAGTTGTTCTACCTGCTTTCTGGGCTGAGATGGGGAATCGCTGAATTTTGGAGTCGGCCGGTGACAAAATGTTCCAAAGACACCCCATGCACAACTCCACCGGGGAAGGTGCCAGACAGGAGTTCTCTTGATAGTTTTTGCACTACCTTGGTAGGCATTTGAAAGGCACCACAAAAGTTGTTGTACCTGCTTTCTGGGCTGAGATGGGGAACAGCTGAATTTTGGACTCGGCTGGTGACAAAATTTTAATAAATACACCCCATGCACAACTCCACTAGCGAAGGTGCCAGGAACAAATTCTGTTGGTAGTTTTTACATTGCTCCTGTAGGCATCTGAAAGACACCACAAAAGTTGTTCTACCTGCTTTCTGGGCTGAGATGGGGAACCGCTGAATTTTGGACTCGGCTGGTGACAAAATGTTCCAAACACACCCCATGCACAACTCCACTAGCGAAGGTGCCAGGCAGGAGTTCTGTTGCTAGTTTTTATATTGCTCCGGTAGGCATCAAAAGGACACCACAAAAGTTGTTCTACCTGCTTTCTGGGCTGAGATGGGGAACCGCTGAATTTTGGAGTCGGCCGGTGACAAAATGTTCCAAAGACACCCCATGCACAACTCCACCGGGGAAGGTGCCAGGCAGGAGTTCTCTTGGTAGTTTTTACATTGCTCCGGTAGGCATCAAAAGGACACCACAAAAGTTGTTCTTCCTGCTTTCTGGGCTGAGATGGGGAATCGCTGAATTTTGGACTCGGCCGGTGACAAAATGTTCCAAAGACACCCCATGCACAACTCCACTAGGGAAGGTGCCAGACAGGAGTTCTCTTAGTAGTTTTTACACTACCTTGGTAGGCATTTGAAAGGCACCACAAAAGTTGTTGTACCTTCTTTCTGGGCTGAGATGGGGAACCGCTGAATTTTGGAGTCGGCTGGTGACAAAATGTTCCAAAGACACCCCATGCACAACTCCACTAGGGAAGGTGCCAGACAGGAGTTCTCTTGGTAGTTTTTACACTACCTTGGTAAGCATTTGAAAGGCACCACAAAAGTTGTTCTTCCTGCTTTCTGGGCTGAGATGGGGAACCGCTGAATTTTGGAGTCGGCCGGTGACAAAATGTTCCAAACACACCCCATGCATAACTCCACTAGCGAAGGTGCCAGGGACGAGTACTGTTGGTAGTTTTTACATTGCTCCGGTAGGCATCAAAAGGACACCACAAAAGTTGTTCTTCCTGCTTTCTGGGCTGAGATGGGGAACCGCTGAATTTTGGACTCGGCCGGTGACAAAATATTCCAAAGACACCCCATGCACAACTCCACCGGGGAAGGTGCCAGGCAGGAGTTCTCTTGGTAGTTTTTACACTACCTTGGTAGGCAGCTGAAAGGCACCACAAAAGTTGTTCTTCCTGCTTTCTGGGCTGAGATGGGGAACCGCTGAATTTTGGACTCGGCCGGTGACAAAATGTTCCAAAGACACCCCATGCACAACTCCACCGGGGAAGGTGCCAGACAGGAGTTCTCTTAGTAGTTTTTACACTACCTTGGTAGGCATTTGAAAGGCACCACAAAAGTTGTTCTTCCTGCTTTCTGGGCTGAGATGGGGAACCGCTGAATTTTGGAGTCGGCCGGTGAAAAAATGTTCCAAAGACACCCCATGCACAACTCCACTAGCGAAGGTGCCAGGGACGAGTTCTGTTGGTAGTTTTTACATTGCTCCGGTAGGCATCAAAAGGACACCACAAAAGTTGTTCTTCCTGCTTTCTGGGCTGAGATGGGGAACCGCTGAATTTTGGAGTCGGCCGGTGACAAAATGTTCCAAAGACACCCCATGCACAACTCCACCGGGGAAGGTGCCAGGCAGGAGTTCTCTTGGTAGTTTTTACACTACCTTGGTAGGCAGCTGAAAGGCACCACAAAAGTTGTTCTTCCTGCTTTCTGGGCTGAGATGGGGAACCGCTGAATTTTGGACTCGGCCGGTGAAAAAATGTTCCAAACACACCCCATGCACAACTCCACTAGCGAAGGTGCCAGGGACGAGTTCTGTTGGTAGTTTTTACATTGCTCCGGTAGGCATCAAAAGGACACCACAAAAGTTGTTCTTCCTGCTTTCTGGGCTGAGATGGGGAACCGCTGAATTTTGGACTCGGCCGGTGACAAAATGTTCCAAAGACACCCCATGCACAACTCCACCGGGGAAGGTGCCAGGCAGGAGTTCTCTTGGTAGTTTTTACACTACCTTGGTAGGCATTTGAAAGGCACCACAAAAGTTGTTCTTCCTGCTTTCTGGGCTGAGATGGGGAACCGCTGAATTTTGGACTCGGCCGGTGAAAAAATGTTCCAAACACACCCCATGCACAACTCCACCGGGGAAGGTGCCAGACAGGAGTTCTCTTAGTAGTTTTTACACTACCTTGGTAGGCATTTGAAAGGCACCACAAAAGTTGTTCTTCCTGCTTTCTGGGCTGAGATGGGGAACCGCTGAATTTTGGAGTCGGCCGGTGAAAAAATGTTCCAAAGACACCCCATGCACAACTCCACTAGCGAAGGTGCCAGGGACGAGTTCTGTTGGTAGTTTTTACATTGCTCCGGTAGGCACCAAAAGGACACCACAAAAGTTGTTCTTCCTGCTTTCTGGGCTGAGATGGGGAACCGCTGAATTTTGGAGTCGGCCGGTGACAAAATGTTCCAAAGACACCCCATGCACAACTCCACCGGGGAAGGTGCCAGGCAGGAGTTCTCCTGGTAGTTTTTACACTACCTTGGTAGGCAGCTGAAAGGCACAAGAAAAGTTGTTGTACCTTCTTTCTGGGCTGAGATGGGGAACCGCTGAATTTTGGAGTCGGCCGGTGACAAAATGTTCCAAAGACACCCCATGCACAACTCCACCGGGGAAGGTGCCAGAAAGGAGTTCTCTTAGTAGTTTTTACACTACCTTGGTAGGCATTTGAAAGGCACCACAAAAGCTGTTCTTCCTGCTTTCTGGGCTGAGATGGGGAACCGCTGAATTTTGGAGTCGGCCGGTGAAAAAATGTTCCAAAGACACCCCATGCACAACTCCACTAGCGAAGGTGCCAGGGACGAGTTCTGTTGGTAGTTTTTACATTGCTCCGGTAGGCATCAAAAGGACACCACAAAAGTTGTTCTTCCTGCTTTCTGGGCTGAGATGGGGAACCGCTGAATTTTGGAGTCGGCCGGTGACAAAATGTTCCAAAGACACCCCATGCACAACTCCACCGGGGAAGGTGCCAGGCAGGAGTTCTCTTGGTAGTTTTTACACTACCTTGGTAGGCAGCTGAAAGGCACCACAAAAGTTGTTCTTCCTGCTTTCTGGGCTGAGATGGGGAACCGCTGAATTTTGGAGTCGGCCGGTGACAAAATGTTCCAAACACACCCCATGCACAACTCCACTAGCGAAGGTGCCAGGGACGAGTTCTGTTGGTAGTTTTTACATTGCTCCGGTAGGCATCAAAAGGACACCACAAAAGTTGTTCTTCCTGCTTTCTGGGCTGAGATGGGGAACCGCTGAATTTTGGACTCGGCCGGTGACAAAATGTTCCAAAGACACCCCATGCACAACTCCACCGGGGAAGGTGCCAGCCAGGAGTTCTCTTGGTAGTTTTTACACTACCTTGGTAGGCAGCTGAAAGGCACCACAAAAGTTGTTCTTCCTGCTTTCTGGGCTGAGATGGGGAACCGCTGAATTTTGGACTCGGCCGGTGACAAAATGTTCCAAACACACCCCATGCACAACTCCACTAGCGAAGGTGCCAGGGACGAGTTCTGTTGGTAGTTTTTACATTGCTCCGGTAGGCATCAAAAGGACACCACAAAAGTTGTTCTTCCTGCTTTCTGGGCTGAGATGGGGAACCGCTGAATTTTGGAGTCGGCCGGTGACAAAATGTTCCAAAGACACCCCATGCACAACTCCACCGGGGAAGGTGCCAGGCAGGAGTTCTCTTGGTAGTTTTTACACTACCTTGGTAGGCAGCTGAAAGGCACCACAAAAGTTGTTCTACCTGCTTTCTGGGCTGAGATGGGGAACCGCTGAATTTTGGAGTCGGCTGGTGACAAAATGTTCCAAAGACACCCCATGCACAACTCCACCGGGGAAGGTGCCAGACAGGAGTTCTCTTAGTAGTTTTTACACTACCTTGGTAGGCATTTGAAAGGCACCACAAAAGTTGTTCTTCCTGCTTTCTGGGCTGAGATGGGGAACCGCTGAATTTTGGAGTCGGCCGGTGAAAAAATGTTCCAAAGACACCCCATGCACAACTCCACTAGCGAAGGTGCCAGGGACGAGTTCTGTTGGTAGTTTTTACATTGCTCCGGTAGGCATCTGAAGGACACCACAAAAGTTGTTCTTCCTGCTTTCTGGGCTGAGATGGGGAACCGCTGAATTTTGGAGTCGGCCGGTGACAAAATGTTCCAAAGACACCCCATGCACAACTCCACCGGGGAAGGTGCCAGGCAGGAGTTCTCTTGGTAGTTTTTACACTACCTTGGTAGGCAGCTGAAAGGCACCACAAAAGTTGTTCTTCCTGCTTTCTGGGCTGAGATGGGGAACCGCTGAATTTTGGAGTCGGCCGGTGACAAAATGTTCCAAAGACACCCCATGCACAACTCCACCGGGGAAGGTGCCAGAAAGGAGTTCTCTTAGTAGTTTTTACACTACCTTGGTAGGCATTTGAAAGGCACCACAAAAGCTGTTCTTCCTGCTTTCTGGGCTGAGATGGGGAACCGCTGAATTTTGGAGTCGGCCGGTGAAAAAATGTTCCAAAGACACCCCATGCACAACTCCACTAGCGAAGGTGCCAGGGACGAGTTCTGTTGGTAGTTTTTACATTGCTCCGGTAGGCATCAAAAGGACACCACAAAAGTTGTTCTTCCTGCTTTCTGGGCTGAGATGGGGAACCGCTGAATTTTGGAGTCGGCCGGTGACAAAATGTTCCAAAGACACCCCATGCACAACTCCACCGGGGAAGGTGCCAGGCAGGAGTTCTCTTGGTAGTTTTTACACTACCTTGGTAGGCAGCTGAAAGGCACCACAAAAGTTGTTCTTCCTGCTTTCTGGGCTGAGATGGGGAACCGCTGAATTTTGGACTCGGCCGGTGAAAAAATGTTCCAAACACACCCCATGCACAACTCCACCGGGGAAGGTGCCAGGCAGGAGTTCTCTTGGTAGTTTTTACATTGCTCCGGTAGGCATCAAAAGGACACCACAAAAGTTGTTCTTCCTGCTTTCTGGGCTGAGATGGGGAACCGCTGAATTTTGGACTCGGCCGGTGACAAAATGTTCCAAAGACACCCCATGCACAACTCCACCGGGGAAGGTGCCAGGCAGGAGTTCTCTTGGTAGTTTTTACACTACCTTGGTAGGCATTTGAAAGGCACCACAAAAGTTGTTCTTCCTGCTTTCTGGGCTGAGATGGGGAACCGCTGAATTTTGGACTCGGCCGGTGAAAAAATGTTCCAAACACACCCCATGCACAACTCCACTAGCGAAGGTGCAAGGGACGAGTTCTGTTGGTAGTTTTTACATTGCTCCGGTAGGCATCAAAAGGACACCACAAAAGTTGTTCTTCCTGCTTTCTGGGCTGAGATGGGGAACCGCTGAATTTTGGACTCGGCCGGTGACAAAATGTTCCAAAGACACCCCATGCACAACTCCACCGGGGAAGGTGCCAGGCAGGAGTTCTCTTGGTAGTTTTTACACTACCTTGGTAGGCAGCTGAAAGGCACCACAAAAGTTGTTCTACCTGCTTTCTGGGCTGAGATGGGGAACCGCTGAATTTTGGAGTCGGCCGGTGACAAAATGTTCCAAACACACCCCATGCACAACTCCACCGGGGAAGGTGCCAGACAGGAGTTCTCTTAGTAGTTTTTACACTACCTTGGTAGGCATTTGAAAGGCACCACAAAAGTTGTTCTTCCTGCTTTCTGGGCTGAGATGGGGAACCGCTGAATTTTGGAGTCGGCCGGTGACAAAATGTTCCAAAGACACCCCATGCACAACTCCACTAGCGAAGGTGCCAGGGACGAGTTCTCTTAATAGTTTTTACATTGCTCCGGTAGGCATCTGAAGGACACCACAAAAGTTGTTCTTCCTGCTTTCTGGGCTGAGATGGGGAACCGCTGAATTTTGGAGTCGGCCGGTGACAAAATGTTCCAAAGACACCCCATGCACAACTCCACCGGGGAAGGTGCCAGGCAGGAGTTCTCTTGGTAGTTTTTACACTACCTTGGTAGGCAGCTGAAAGGCACCACAAAAGTTGTTGTACCTTCTTTCTGGGCTGAGATGGGGAACCGCTGAATTTTGGACTCGGCCGGTGACAAAATGTTCCAAAGACACCCCATGCACAACTCCACCGGGGAAGGTGCCAGAAAGGAGTTCTCTTAGTAGTTTTTACACTACCTTGGTAGGCATTTGAAAGGCACCACAAAAGTTGTTCTTCCTGCTTTCTGGGCTGAGATGGGGAACCGCTGAATTTTGGACTCGGCCGGTGACAAAATGTTCCAAACACACCCCATGCACAACTCCACTAGCGAAGGTGCCAGGGACGAGTTCTGTTGGTAGTTTTTACATTGCTCCGGTAGGCACCAAAAGGACACCACAAAAGTTGTTCTTCCTGCTTTCTGGGCTGAGATGGGGAACCGCTGAATTTTGGACTCGGCCGGTGACAAAATGTTCCAAAGACACCCCATGCACAACTCCACCGGGGAAGGTGCCAGGCAGGAGTTCTCTTGGTAGTTTTTACACTACCTTGGTAGGCAGCTGAAAGGCACCACAAAAGTTGTTCTTCCTGCTTTCTGGGCTGAGATGGGGAACCGCTGAATTTTGGACTCGGCCGGTGACAAAATGTTCCAAACACACCCCATGCACAACTCCACTAGCGAAGGTGCCAGGGACGAGTTCTGTTGGTAGTTTTTACATTGCTCCGGTAGGCATCAAAAGGACACCACAAAAGTTGTTCTTCCTGCTTTCTGGGCTGAGATGGGGAATCGCTGAATTTTGGACTCGGCCGGTGACAAAATGTTCCAAAGACACCCCATGCACAACTCCACCGGGGAAGGTGCCAGGCAGGAGTTCTCTTGGTAGTTTTTACACTACCTTGGTAGGCAGCTGAAAGGCACCACAAAAGTTGTTCTACCTGCTTTCTGGGCTGAGATGGGGAACCGCTGAATTTTGGAGTCGGCCGGTGACAAAATGTTCCAAACACACCCCATGCACAACTCCACCGGGGAAGGTGCCAGGCAGGAGTTCTCTTGGTAGTTTTTACATTGCTCCGGTAGGCATCAAAAGGACACCACAAAAGTTGTTCTTCCTGCTTTCTGGGCTGAGATGGGGAATCGCTGAATTTTGGACTCGGCTGGTGACAAAATGTTCCAAAGACACCCCATGCACAACTCCACCGGGGAAGGTGCCAGGCAGGAGTTCTCTTGGTAGTTTTTACACTACCTTGGTAGGCATTTGAAAGGCACCACAAAAGTTGTTCTTCCTGCTTTCTGGGCTGAGATGGGGAACCGCTGAATTTTGGAGTCGGCTGGTGACAAAATGTTCCAAACACACCCCATGCACAACTCCACCGAGGAAGGTGCCACGCAGGAGTTCTCTTGGTAGTTTTTACACTACCTTGGTAGGCAGCTGAAAGGCACCACAAAAGTTGTTCTTCCTGCTTTCTGGGCTGAGATGGGGAACCGCTGAATTTTGGACTCGGCCGGTGACAAAATGTTCCAAAGACACCCCATGCACAACTCCACCGGGGAAGGTGCCAGAAAGGAGTTCTCTTAGTAGTTTTTACACTACCTTGGTAGGCATTTGAAAGGCACCACAAAAGTTGTTCTTCCTGCTTTCTGGGCTGAGATGGGGAACCGCTGAATTTTGGAGTCGGCCGGTGACAAAATGTTCCAAACACACCCCATGCACAACTCCACTAGCGAAGGTGCCAGGGACGAGTTCTGTTGGTAGTTTTTACATTGCTCCGGTAGGCACCAAAAGGACACCACAAAAGTTGTTCTTCCTGCTTTCTGGGCTGAGATGGGGAACCGCTGAATTTTGGAGTCGGCCGGTGACAAAATGTTCCAAAGACACCCCATGCACAACTCCAGCGGGGAAGGTGCCAGGCAGGAGTTCTCTTGGTAGTTTTTACACTACCTTGGTAGGCAGCTGAAAGGCACCACAAAAGTTGTTCTTCCTGCTTTCTGGGCTGAGATGGGGAACCGCTGAATTTTGGACTCGGCCGGTGACAAAATGTTCCAAACACACCCCATGCACAACTCCACTAGCGAAGGTGCCAGGGACGAGTTCTGTTGGTAGTTTTTACATTGCTCCGGTAGGCATCTGAAGGACACCACAAAAGTTGTTCTTCCTGCTTTCTGGGCTGAGATGGGGAACCGCTGAATTTTGGACTCGGCCGGTGACAAAATGTTCCAAAGACACCCCATGCACAACTCCACCGGGGAAGGTGCCAGGCAGGAGTTCTCTTGGTAGTTTTTACACTACCTTGGTAGGCAGCTGAAAGGCACCACAAAAGTTGTTCTACCTGCTTTCTGGGCTGAGATGGGGAACCGCTGAATTTTGGAGTCGGCCGGTGACAAAATGTTCCAAACACACCCCATGCACAACTCCACCGGGGAAGGTGCCAGGCAGGAGTTCTCTTGGTAGTTTTTACATTGCTCCAGTAGGCAGCAAAAGGACACCACAAAAGTTGTTCTTCCTGCTTTCTGGGCTGAGATGGGGAATCGCTGAATTTTGGACTCGGCTGGTGACAAAATGTTCCAAACACACCCCATGCACAACTCCACCGGGGAAGGTGCCAGAAAGGAGTTCTCCTGGTAGTTTTTACACTACCTTGGTAGGCATTTGAAAGGCACCACAAAAGTTGTTCTTCCTGCTTTCTGGGCTGAGATGGGGAACCGCTGAATTTTGGAGTCGGCCGGTGACAAAATGTTCCAAAGACACCCCATGCACAACTCCACTAGCGAAGGTGCCAGGGACGAGTTCTGTTGGTAGTTTTTACATTGCTCCGGTAGGCATCAAAAGGACACCACAAAAGTTGTTCTTCCTGCTTTCTGGGCTGAGATGGGGAACCGCTGAATTTTGGAGTCGGCCGGTGACAAAATGTTCCAAACACACCCCATGCGCAACTCCACCGGGGAAGGTGCCAGGCAGGAGTTCTCTTGGTAGTTTTTACACTACCTTGGTAGGCAGCTGAAAGGCACCACTAAAGTTGTTGTACCTTCTTTCTGGGCTGAGATGGGGAACCGCTGAATTTTGGAGTCGGCCGGTGACAAAATGTTCCAAACACACCCCATGCACAACTCCACCGGGGAAGGTGCCAGACAGGAGTTCTCCTGATAGTTTTTACATTGCTCCGGTAGGCATCTGAAAGACACCACAAAAGTTGTTCTACCTGCTTTCTGGGCTGAGATGGGGAACCGCTGAATTTTGGAGTCGGCCGGTGACAAAATGTTCCAAAGACACCCCATGCACAACTCCACTAGCGAAGGTGCCAGGGACGAGTTCTGTTGGTAGTTTTTATATTGCTCCGGTAGGCATCAAAAGGACACCACAAAAGTTGTTCTTCCTGCTTTCTGGGCTGAGATGGGGAATCGCTGAATTTTGGACTCGGCCGGTGACAAAATGTTCCAAAGACACCCCATGCACAACTCCACCGGGGAAGGTGCCAGGCAGGAGTTCTCTTGGTAGTTTTTACACTACCTTGGTAGGCAGCTGAAAGGCACCACAAAAGTTGTTGTACCTGCTTTGTGGGCTGAGATGGGGAACCGCTGAATTTTGGACTCGGCTGGTGACAAAATGTTCCAAACACACCCCATGCACAACTCCACCGGGGAAGGTGCCAGAAAGGAGTTCTCTTAGTAGTTTTTACACTACCTTGGTAGGCATTTGAAAGGCACCACAAAAGTTGTTCTTCCTGCTTTCTGGGCTGAGATGGGGAACCGCTGAATTTTGGACTCGGCCGGTGACAAAATGTTCCAAACACACCCCATGCACAACTCCACTAGCGAAGGTGCCAGGGACGAGTTCTGTTGGTAGTTTTTACATTGCTCCGGTAGGCACCAAAAGGACACCACAAAAGTTGTTCTTCCTGCTTTCTGGGCTGAGATGGGGAACCGCTGAATTTTGGAGTCGGCCGGTGACAAAATGTTCCAAAGACACCCCATGCACAACTCCAGCGGGGAAGGTGCCAGGCAGGAGTTCTCTTGGTAGTTTTTACACTACCTTGGTAGGCAGCTGAAAGGCACCACAAAAGTTGTTCTTCCTGCTTTCTGGGCTGAGATGGGGAACCGCTGAATTTTGGACTCGGCCGGTGACAAAATGTTCCAAACACACCCCATGCACAACTCCACTAGCGAAGGTGCCAGGGACGAGTTCTGTTGGTAGTTTTTACATTGCTCCGGTAGGCATCTGAAGGACACCACAAAAGTTGTTCTTCCTGCTTTCTGGGCTGAGATGGGGAACCGCTGAATTTTGGACTCGGCCGGTGACAAAATGTTCCAAAGACACCCCATGCACAACTCCACCGGGGAAGGTGCCAGGCAGGAGTTCTCTTGGTAGTTTTTACACTACCTTGGTAGGCAGCTGAAAGGCACCACAAAAGTTGTTCTACCTGCTTTCTGGGCTGAGATGGGGAACCGCTGAATTTTGGAGTCGGCCGGTGACAAAATGTTCCAAACACACCCCATGCACAACTCCACCGGGGAAGGTGCCAGGCAGGAGTTCTCTTGGTAGTTTTTACATTGCTCCAGTAGGCAGCAAAAGGACACCACAAAAGTTGTTCTTCCTGCTTTCTGGGCTGAGATGGGGAATCGCTGAATTTTGGACTCGGCTGGTGACAAAATGTTCCAAACACACCCCATGCACAACTCCACCGGGGAAGGTGCCAGAAAGGAGTTCTCCTGGTAGTTTTTACACTACCTTGGTAGGCATTTGAAAGGCACCACAAAAGTTGTTCTTCCTGCTTTCTGGGCTGAGATGGGGAACCGCTGAATTTTGGAGTCGGCCGGTGACAAAATGTTCCAAAGACACCCCATGCACAACTCCACTAGCGAAGGTGCCAGGGACGAGTTCTGTTGGTAGTTTTTACATTGCTCCGGTAGGCATCAAAAGGACACCACAAAAGTTGTTCTTCCTGCTTTCTGGGCTGAGATGGGGAACCGCTGAATTTTGGAGTCGGCCGGTGACAAAATGTTCCAAACACACCCCATGCGCAACTCCACCGGGGAAGGTGCCAGGCAGGAGTTCTCTTGGTAGTTTTTACACTACCTTGGTAGGCAGCTGAAAGGCACCACTAAAGTTGTTGTACCTTCTTTCTGGGCTGAGATGGGGAACCGCTGAATTTTGGAGTCGGCCAGTGACAAAATGTTCCAAACACACCCCATGCACAACTCCACCGGGGAAGGTGCCAGACAGGAGTTCTCCTGATAGTTTTTACATTGCTCCGGTAGGCATCTGAAAGACACCACAAAAGTTGTTCTACCTGCTTTCTGGGCTGAGATGGGGAACCGCTGAATTTTGGAGTCGGCCGGTGACAAAATGTTCCAAAGACACCCCATGCACAACTCCACTAGCGAAGGTGCCAGGGACGAGTTCTGTTGGTAGTTTTTATATTGCTCCGGTAGGCATCAAAAGGACACCACAAAAGTTGTTCTTCCTGCTTTCTGGGCTGAGATGGGGAATCGCTGAATTTTGGACTCGGCCGGTGACAAAATGTTCCAAAGACACCCCATGCACAACTCCACCGGGGAAGGTGCCAGGCAGGAGTTCTCTTGGTAGTTTTTACACTACCTTGGTAGGCAGCTGAAAGGCACCACAAAAGTTGTTCTACCTGCTTTCTGGGCTGAGATGGGGAACCGCTGAATTTTGGAGTCAGCCGGTGACAAAATGTTCCAAAGACACCCCATGCACAACTCCACCAAGGAAGGTGCCAGGCAGGAGTTCTCTTGGTAGTTTTTACACTACCTTGGTAGGCATTTGAAAGGCACCACAAAAGTTGTTCTACCTGCTTTCTGGGCTGAGATGGGCAACCGCTGAATTTTGGAGTCGGCCGGTGACAAAATGTTCCAAACACACCCCATGCACAACTCCACCGGGGAAGGTGCCAGACAGGACTTCTCTTAATAGTTTTTACACTACCTTGGTAGGCATCTGAAAGACACCACAAAGGTTGTTGTACCTTCTTTCTGGGCTGAGATGGGGAACCGCTGAATTTTGGAGTCGGCCGGTGACAAAATGTTCCAAAGACACCCCATGCACAACTCCACCGGGGAAGGTGCCAGACAGGAGTTCTCTTAGTAGTTTTTACACTACCTTGGTAGGCAGCTGAAAGGCACCACAAAAGTTGTTGTACCTTCTTTCTGGGCTGAGATGGGGAACCGCTGAATTTTGGAGTCGGCCGGTGACAAAATGTTCCAAACACACCCCATGCACAACTCCACTAGCGAAGGTGCCAGGGACGAGTTCTGTTGGTAGTTTTTACATTGCTCCGGTAGGCATCAAAAGGACACCACAAAAGTTGTTCTTCCTGCTTTCTGGGCTGAGATGGGGAATCGCTGAATTTTGGACTCGGCCGGTGACAAAATGTTCCAAAGACACCCCATGCACAACTCCACCGGGGAAGGTGCCAGGCAGGAGTTCTCTTGGTAGTTTTTACACTACCTTGGTAGGCAGCTGAAAGGCACCACAAAAGTTGTTCTACCTGCTTTCTGGGCTGAGATGGGGAACCGCTGAATTTTGGAGTCGGCCGGTGACAAAATGTTCCAAACACACCCCCTGCACAACTCCACCGGGGAAGGTGCCAGACAGGAGTTCTCCTGGTAGTTTTTACATTGCTCCGGTAGGCAGCAAAAGGACACCACAAAAGTTGTTCTTCCTGCTTTCTGGGCTGAGATGGGGAATCGCTGAATTTTGGACTCGGCTGGTGACAAAATGTTCCAAACACACCCCATGCACAACTCCACCGGGGAAGGTTCCAGTAAGGAGTTCTCTTGGTAGTTTTTACACTACCTTGGTAGGCATTTGAAAGGCACCACAAAAGTTGTTCTTCCTGCTTTCTGGGCTGAGATGGGGAACCGCTGAATTTTGGACTCGGCCGGTGACAAAATGTTCCAAACACACCCCATGCACAACTCCACTAGCGAAGGTGCCAGGGACGAGTTCTGTTGGTAGTTTTTACATTGCTCCGGTAGGCATCAAAAGGACACCACAAAAGTTGTTCTTCCTGCTTTCTGGGCTGAGATAGGGAACCGCTGAATTTTGGAGTCGGCCGGTGACAAAATGTTCCAAAGACACCCCATGCGCAACTCCACCGGGGAAGGTGCCAGGCAGGAGTTCTCTTGGTAGTTTTTACACTACCTTGGTAGGCAGCTGAAAGGCACCACTAAAGTTGTTGTACCTTCTTTCTGGGCTGAGATGGGGAACCGCTGAATTTTGGAGTCGGCCGGTGACAAAATGTTCCAAACACACCCCATGCACAACTCCACTAGCGAAGGTGCCAGGGACGAGTTCTGTTGGTAGTTTTTACATTGCTCCGGTAGGCATCAAAAGGACACCACAAAAGTTGTTCTTCCTGCTTTCTGGGCTGAGATGGGGAACCGCTGAATTTTGGACTCGGCCGGTGACAAAATGTTCCAAAGACACCCCATGCACAACTCCACCGGGGAAGGTGCCAGACAGGACTTCTCTTAATAGTTTTTACACTACCTTGGTAGGCATCTGAAAGACACCACAAAAGTTGTTTTACCTGCTTTCTGGGCTGAGATGGGGAACCGCTGAATTTTGGAGTCGGCCGGTGACAAAATGTTCCAAACACACCCCATGCACAACTCCACTAGCGAAGGTGCCAGGGACGAGTTCTGTTGGTAGTTTTTACATTGCTCCGGTAGGCATCAAAAGGACACCACAAAAGTTGTTCTTCCTGCTTTCTGGGCTGAGATGGGGAATCGCTGAATTTTGGACTCGGCCGGTGACAAAATGTTCCAAAGACACCCCATGCACAACTCCACCGGGGAAGGTGCCAGGCAGGAGTTCTCTTGGTAGTTTTTACACTACCTTGGTAGGCATTTGAAAGGCACCACAAAAGTTGTTCTACCTGCTTTCTGGGCTGAGATGGGGAACCGCTGAATTTTGGAGTCGGCCGGTGACAAAATGTTCCAAACACACCCCATGCACAACTCCACCGGGGAAGGTGCCAGGCAGGAGTTCTCCTGGTAGTTTTTACATTGCTCCGGTAGGCATCTGAAAGACACCACAAAGGTTGTTGTACCTTCTTTCTGGGCTGAGATGGGGAACCGCTGAATTTTGGAGTCGGCCGGTGACAAAATGTTCCAAAGACACCCCATGCACAACTCCACCGGGGAAGGTGCCAGACAGGAGTTCTCTTAGTAGTTTTTACACTACCTTGGTAGGCATTTGAAAGGCACCACAAAAGCTGTTCTTCCTGCTTTCTGGGCTGAGATGGGGAACCGCTGAATTTTGGAGTCGGCCGGTGAAAAAATGTTCCAAAGACACCCCATGCACAACTCCACTAGCGAAGGTGCCAGGGACGAGTTCTGTTGGTAGTTTTTACATTGCTCCGGTAGGCATCAAAAGGACACCACAAAAGTTGTTCTTCCTGCTTTCTGGGCTGAGATGGGGAACCGCTGAATTTTGGAGTCGGCCGGTGACAAAATGTTCCAAAGACACCCCATGCACAACTCCACCGGGGAAGGTGCCAGGCAGGAGTTCTCTTGGTAGTTTTTACACTACCTTGGTAGGCATTTGAAAGGCACCACAAAAGTTGTTCTTCCTGCTTTCTGGGCTGAGATGGGGAACCGCTGAATTTTGGACTCGGCCGGTGAAAAAATGTTCCAAACACACCCCATGCACAACTCCACCGGGGAAGGTGCCAGGGACGAGTTCTGTTGGTAGTTTTTACATTGCTCCGGTAGGCATCAAAAGGACACCACAAAAGTTGTTCTTCCTGCTTTCTGGGCTGAGATGGGGAACCGCTGAATTTTGGACTCGGCCGGTGACAAAATGTTCCAAAGACACCCCATGCACAACTCCACCGGGGAAGGTGCCAGGCAGGAGTTCTCTTGGTAGTTTTTACACTACCTTGGTAGGCAGCTGAAAGGCACCACAAAAGTTGTTCTACCTGCTTTCTGGGCTGAGATGGGGATCCGCTGAATTTTGGAGTCGGCCGGTGACAAAATGTTCCAAAGACACCCCATGCACAACTCCACCGGGGAAGGTGCCAGACAGGAGTTCTCTTAGTAGTTTTTACACTACCTTGGTAGGCATTTGAAAGGCACCACAAAAGCTGTTCTTCCTGCTTTCTGGGCTGAGATGGGGAACCGCTGAATTTTGGAGTCGGCCGGTGAAAAAATGTTCCAAACACACCCCATGCACAACTCCACTAGCGAAGGTGCCAGGGACGAGTTCTGTTGGTAGTTTTTACATTGCTCCGGTAGGCATCAAAAGGACACCACAAAAGTTGTTCTTCCTGCTTTCTGGGCTGAGATGGGGAACCGCTGAATTTTGGAGTCGGCCGGTGACAAAATGTTCCAAAGACACCCCATGCACAACTCCACCGGGGAAGGTGCCAGGCAGGAGTTCTCTTGGTAGTTTTTACACTACCTTGGTAGGCAGCTGAAAGGCACCACAAAAGCTGTTCTTCCTGCTTTCTGGGCTGAGATGGGGAACCGCTGAATTTTGGAGTCGGCCGGTGAAAAAATGTTCCAAAGACACCCCATGCACAACTCCACTAGCGAAGGTGCCAGGGACGAGTTCTGTTGGTAGTTTTTACATTGCTCCGGTAGGCATCAAAAGGACACCACAAAAGTTGTTCTTCCTGCTTTCTGGGCTGAGATGGGGAACCGCTGAATTTTGGAGTCGGCCGGTGACAAAATGTTCCAAAGACACCCCATGCACAACTCCACCGGGGAAGGTGCCAGGCAGGAGTTCTCTTGGTAGTTTTTACACTACCTTGGTAGGCATTTGAAAGGCACCACAAAAGTTGTTCTTCCTGCTTTCTGGGCTGAGATGGGGAACCGCTGAATTTTGGACTCGGCCGGTGACAAAATGTTCCAAACACACCCCATGCACAACTCCACCGGGGAAGGTGCCAGGGACGAGTTCTGTTGGTAGTTTTTACATTGCTCCGGTAGGCATCAAAAGGACACCACAAAAGTTGTTCTTCCTGCTTTCTGGGCTGAGATGGGGAACCGCTGAATTTTGGACTCGGCCGGTGACAAAATGTTCCAAAGACACCCCATGCACAACTCCACCGGGGAAGGTGCCAGGCAGGAGTTCTCTTGGTAGTTTTTACACTACCTTGGTAGGCAGCTGAAAGGCACCACAAAAGTTGTTCTACCTGCTTTCTGGGCTGAGATGGGGAACCGCTGAATTTTGGAGTCGGCCGGTGACAAAATGTTCCAAAGACACCCCATGCACAACTCCACCGGGGAAGGTGCCAGACAGGAGTTCTCTTAGTAGTTTTTACACTACCTTGGTAGGCATTTGAAAGGCACCACAAAAGCTGTTCTTCCTGCTTTCTGGGCTGAGATGGGGAACCGCTGAATTTTGGAGTCGGCCGGTGAAAAAATGTTCCAAACACACCCCATGCACAACTCCACTAGCGAAGGTGCCAGGGACGAGTTCTGTTGGTAGTTTTTACATTGCTCCGGTAGGCATCAAAAGGACACCACAAAAGTTGTTCTTCCTGCTTTCTGGGCTGAGATGGGGAACCGCTGAATTTTGGAGTCGGCCGGTGACAAAATGTTCCAAAGACACCCCATGCACAACTCCACCGGGGAAGGTGCCAGGCAGGAGTTCTCTTGGTAGTTTTTACACTACCTTGGTAGGCAGCTGAAAGGCACCACAAAAGTTGTTCTTCCTGCTTTCTGGGCTGAGATGGGGAACCGCTGAATTTTGGACTCGGCCGGTGACAAAATGTTCCAAACACACCCCATGCACAACTCCACTAGCGAAGGTGCCAGGGACGAGTTCTGTTGGTAGTTTTTACATTGCTCCGGTAGGCATCAAAAGGACACCACAAAAGTTGTTCTTCCTGCTTTCTGGGCTGAGATGGGGAACCGCTGAATTTTGGACTCGGCCGGTGACAAAATGTTCCAAAGACACCCCATGCACAACTCCACCGGGGAAGGTGCCAGGCAGGAGTTCTCTTGGTAGTTTTTACACTACCTTGGTAGGCATTTGAAAGGCACCACAAAAGTTGTTCTTCCTGCTTTCTGGGCTGAGATGGGGAACCGCTGAATTTTGGACTCGGCCGGTGAAAAAATGTTACAAACACACCCCATGCACAACTCCACTAGCGAAGGTGCCAGGGACGAGTTCTGTTGGTAGTTTTTACATTGCTCCGGTAGGCATCAAAAGGACACCACAAAAGTTGTTCTTCCTGCTTTCTGGGCTGAGATGGGGAACCGCTGAATTTTGGACTCGGCCGGTGACAAAATGTTCCAAAGACACCCCATGCACAACTCCACCGGGGAAGGTGCCAGGCAGGAGTTCTCTTGGTAGTTTTTACACTACCTTGGTAGGCAGCTGAAAGGCACCACAAAAGTTGTTCTACCTGCTTTCTGGGCTGAGATGGGGAACCGCTGAATTTTGGAGTCGGCCGGTGACAAAATGTTCCAAACACACCCCATGCACAACTCCACCGGGGAAGGTGCCAGACAGGAGTTCTCTTAGTAGTTTTTACACTACCTTGGTAGGCATTTGAAAGGCACCACAAAAGTTGTTCTTCCTGCTTTCTGGGCTGAGATGGGGAACCGCTGAATTTTGGAGTCGGCCGGTGAAAAAATGTTCCAAAGACACCCCATGCACAACTCCACTAGCGAAGGTGCCAGGGACGAGTTCTGTTGGTAGTTTTTACATTGCTCCGGTAGGCATCTGAAGGACACCACAAAAGTTGTTCTTCCTGCTTTCTGGGCTGAGATGGGGAACCGCTGAATTTTGGAGTCGGCCGGTGACAAAATGTTCCAAAGACACCCCATGCACAACTCCACCGGGGAAGGTGCCAGGCAGGAGTTCTCTTGGTAGTTTTTACACTACCTTGGTAGGCAGCTGAAAGGCACCACAAAAGTTGTTCTACCTGCTTTCTGGGCTGAGATGGGGAACCGCTGAATTTTGGAGTCGGCCGGTGACAAAATGTTCCAAACACACCCCCTGCACAACTCCACCGGGGAAGGTGCCAGGGACGAGTTCTGTTGGTAGTTTTTACATTGCTCCGGTAGGCATCAAAAGGACACCACAAAAGTTGTTCTTCCTGCTTTCTGGGCTGAGATGGGGAACCGCTGAATTTTGGACTCGGCCGGTGACAAAATGTTCCAAAGACACCCCATGCACAACTCCACCGGGGAAGGTGCCAGGCAGGAGTTCTCTTGGTAGTTTTTACACTACCTTGGTAGGCAGCTGAAAGGCACCACAAAAGTTGTTCTACCTGCTTTCTGGGCTGAGATGGGGAACCGCTGAATTTTGGAGTCGGCCGGTGACAAAATGTTCCAAACACACCCCATGCACAACTCCACCGGGGAAGGTGCCAGACAGGAGTTCTCTTAGTAGTTTTTACACTACCTTGGTAGGCATTTGAAAGGCACCACAAAAGTTGTTCTTCCTGCTTTCTGGGCTGAGATGGGGAACCGCTGAATTTTGGAGTCGGCCGGTGAAAAAATGTTCCAAAGACACCCCATGCACAACTCCACTAGCGAAGGTGCCAGGGACGAGTTCTGTTGGTAGTTTTTACATTGCTCCGGTAGGCATCTGAAGGACACCACAAAAGTTGTTCTTCCTGCTTTCTGGGCTGAGATGGGGAACCGCTGAATTTTGGAGTCGGCCGGTGACAAAATGTTCCAAACACACCCCATGCACAACTCCACCGGGGAAGGTGCCAGGCAGGAGTTCTCTTGGTAGTTTTTACACTACCTTGGTAGGCAGCTGAAAGGCACCACAAAAGTTGTTCTACCTGCTTTCTGGGCTGAGATGGGGAACCGCTGAATTTTGGAGTCGGCCGGTGACAAAATGTTCCAAACACACCCCCTGCACAACTCCACCGGGGAAGGTGCCAGGCAGGAGTTCTGTTGGTAGTTTTTACACTACCTTGGTAGGCATTTGAAAGGCACCACAAAAGTTGTTCTTCCTGCTTTCTGGGCTGAGATGGGGAACCGCTGAATTTTGGAGTCGGCCGGTGAAAAAATGTTCCAAACACACCCCATGCACAACTCCACTAGCGAAGGTGCCAGGGACGAGTTCTGTTGGTAGTTTTTACATTGCTCCGGTAGGCAGCAAAAGGACACCACAAAAGTTGTTCTTCCTGCTTTCTGGGCTGAGATGGGGAATCGCTGAATTTTGGACTCGGCCGGTGACAAAATGTTCCAAAGACACCCCATGCACAACTCCACCGGGGAAGGTGCCAGGCAGGAGTTCTCTTGGTAGTTTTTACACTACCTTGGTAGGCATTTGAAAGGCACCACAAAAGTTGTTCTACCTGCTTTCTGGGCTGAGATGGGGAACCGCTGAATTTTGGAGTCGGCCGGTGACAAAATGTTCCAAACACACCCCATGCACAACTCCACCGGGGAAGGTGCCAGGCAGGAGTTCTCCTGGTAGTTTTTACATTGCTCCGGTAGGCATCTGAAAGACACCACAAAGGTTGTTGTACCTTCTTTCTGGGCTGAGATGGGGAACCGCTGAATTTTGGAGTCGGCCGGTGACAAAATGTTCCAAAGACACCCCATGCACAACTCCACCGGGGAAGGTGCCAGACAGGAGTTCTCTTAGTAGTTTTTACACTACCTTGGTAGGCATTTGAAAGGCACCACAAAAGCTGTTCTTCCTGCTTTCTGGGCTGAGATGGGGAACCGCTGAATTTTGGAGTCGGCCGGTGAAAAAATGTTCCAAACACACCCCATGCACAACTCCACTAGCGAAGGTGCCAGGGACGAGTTCTGTTGGTAGTTTTTACATTGCTCCGGTAGGCATCAAAAGGACACCACAAAAGTTGTTCTTCCTGCTTTCTGGGCTGAGATGGGGAACCGCTGAATTTTGGAGTCGGCCGGTGACAAAATGTTCCAAAGACACCCCATGCACAACTCCACCGGGGAAGGTGCCAGGCAGGAGTTCTCTTGGTAGTTTTTACACTACCTTGGTAGGCAGCTGAAAGGCACCACAAAAGTTGTTCTTCCTGCTTTCTGGGCTGAGATGGGGAACCGCTGAATTTTGGACTCGGCCGGTGAAAAAATGTTCCAAACACACCCCATGCACAACTCCACTAGCGAAGGTGCCAGGGACGAGTTCTGTTGGTAGTTTTTACATTGCTCCGGTAGGCATCAAAAGGACACCACAAAAGTTGTTCTTCCTGCTTTCTGGGCTGAGATGGGGAACCGCTGAATTTTGGACTCGGCCGGTGACAAAATGTTCCAAAGACACCCCATGCACAACTCCAGCGGGGAAGGTGCCAGGCAGGAGTTCTCTTGGTAGTTTTTACACTACCTTGGTAGGCATTTGAAAGGCACCACAAAAGTTGTTCTTCCTGCTTTCTGGGCTGAGATGGGGAACCGCTGAATTTTGGACTCGGCCGGTGAAAAAATGTTACAAACACACCCCATGCACAACTCCACCGGGGAAGGTGCCAGGGACGAGTTCTGTTGGTAGTTTTTACATTGCTCCGGTAGGCATCAAAAGGACACCACAAAAGTTGTTCTTCCTGCTTTCTGGGCTGAGATGGGGAACCGCTGAATTTTGGACTCGGCCGGTGACAAAATGTTCCAAAGACACCCCATGCACAACTCCACCGGGGAAGGTGCCAGGCAGGAGTTCTCTTGGTAGTTTTTACACTACCTTGGTAGGCAGCTGAAAGGCACCACAAAAGTTGTTCTACCTGCTTTCTGGGCTGAGATGGGGAACCGCTGAATTTTGGAGTCGGCCGGTGACAAAATGTTCCAAACACACCCCATGCACAACTCCACCGGGGAAGGTGCCAGACAGGAGTTCTCTTAGTAGTTTTTACACTACCTTGGTAGGCATTTGAAAGGCACCACAAAAGTTGTTCTTCCTGCTTTCTGGGCTGAGATGGGGAACCGCTGAATTTTGGAGTCGGCCGGTGAAAAAATGTTCCAAAGACACCCCATGCACAACTCCACTAGCGAAGGTGCCAGGGACGAGTTCTGTTGGTAGTTTTTACATTGCTCCGGTAGGCATCTGAAGGACACCACAAAAGTTGTTCTTCCTGCTTTCTGGGCTGAGATGGGGAACCGCTGAATTTTGGAGTCGGCCGGTGACAAAATGTTCCAAACACACCCCATGCACAACTCCACCGGGGAAGGTGCCAGACAGGAGTTCTCTTAGTAGTTTTTACACTACCTTGGTAGGCATTTGAAAGGCACCACAAAAGTTGTTCTTCCTGCTTTCTGGGCTGAGATGGGGAACCGCTGAATTTTGGAGTCGGCCGGTGAAAAAATGTTCCAAAGACACCCCATGCACAACTCCACTAGCGAAGGTGCCAGGGACGAGTTCTGTTGGTAGTTTTTACATTGCTCCGGTAGGCATCTGAAGGACACCACAAAAGTTGTTCTTCCTGCTTTCTGGGCTGAGATGGGGAACCGCTGAATTTTGGAGTCGGCCGGTGACAAAATGTTCCAAACACACCCCATGCACAACTCCACCGGGGAAGGTGCCAGGCAGGAGTTCTCTTGGTAGTTTTTACACTACCTTGGTAGGCAGCTGAAAGGCACCACAAAAGTTGTTCTACCTGCTTTCTGGGCTGAGATGGGGAACCGCTGAATTTTGGAGTCGGCCGGTGACAAAATGTTCCAAACACACCCCCTGCACAACTCCACCGGGGAAGGTGCCAGGCAGGAGTTCTGTTGGTAGTTTTTACACTACCTTGGTAGGCATTTGAAAGGCACCACAAAAGTTGTTCTTCCTGCTTTCTGGGCTGAGATGGGGAACCGCTGAATTTTGGAGTCGGCCGGTGAAAAAATGTTCCAAACACACCCCATGCACAACTCCACTAGCGAAGGTGCCAGGGACGAGTTCTGTTGGTAGTTTTTACATTGCTCCGGTAGGCAGCAAAAGGACACCACAAAAGTTGTTCTTCCTGCTTTCTGGGCTGAGATGGGGAATCGCTGAATTTTGGACTCGGCCGGTGACAAAATGTTCCAAAGACACCCCATGCACAACTCCACCGGGGAAGGTGCCAGGCAGGAGTTCTCTTGGTAGTTTTTACACTACCTTGGTAGGCATTTGAAAGGCACCACAAAAGTTGTTCTACCTGCTTTCTGGGCTGAGATGGGGAACCGCTGAATTTTGGAGTCGGCCGGTGACAAAATGTTCCAAACACACCCCATGCACAACTCCACCGGGGAAGGTGCCAGGCAGGAGTTCTCCTGGTAGTTTTTACATTGCTCCGGTAGGCATCTGAAAGACACCACAAAGGTTGTTGTACCTTCTTTCTGGGCTGAGATGGGGAACCGCTGAATTTTGGAGTCGGCCGGTGACAAAATGTTCCAAAGACAACCCATGCACAACTCCACCGGGGAAGGTGCCAGACAGGAGTTCTCTTAGTAGTTTTTACACTACCTTGGTAGGCATTTGAAAGGCACCACAAAAGCTGTTCTTCCTGCTTTCTGGGCTGAGATGGGGAACCGCTGAATTTTGGAGTCGGCCGGTGAAAAAATGTTCCAAAGACACCCCATGCACAACTCCACTAGCGAAGGTGCCAGGGACGAGTTCTGTTGGTAGTTTTTACATTGCTCCGGTAGGCATCAAAAGGACACCACAAAAGTTGTTCTTCCTGCTTTCTGGGCTGAGATGGGGAACCGCTGAATTTTGGAGTCGGCCGGTGACAAAATGTTCCAAAGACACCCCATGCACAACTCCACCGGGGAAGGTGCCAGGCAGGAGTTCTCTTGGTAGTTTTTACACTACCTTGGTAGGCAGCTGAAAGGCACCACAAAAGTTGTTCTTCCTGCTTTCTGGGCTGAGATGGGGAACCGCTGAATTTTGGACTCGGCCGGTGAAAAAATGTTCCAAACACACCCCATGCACAACTCCACTAGCGAAGGTGCCAGGGACGAGTTCTGTTGGTAGTTTTTACATTGCTCCGGTAGGCATCAAAAGGACACCACAAAAGTTGTTCTTCCTGCTTTCTGGGCTGAGATGGGGAACCGCTGAATTTTGGACTCGGCCGGTGACAAAATGTTCCAAAGACACCCCATGCACAACTCCAGCGGGGAAGGTGCCAGGCAGGAGTTCTCTTGGTAGTTTTTACACTACCTTGGTAGGCATTTGAAAGGCACCACAAAAGTTGTTCTTCCTGCTTTCTGGGCTGAGATGGGGAACCGCTGAATTTTGGACTCGGCCGGTGAAAAAATGTTACAAACACACCCCATGCACAACTCCACCGGGGAAGGTGCCAGGGACGAGTTCTGTTGGTAGTTTTTACATTGCTCCGGTAGGCATCAAAAGGACACCACAAAAGTTGTTCTTCCTGCTTTCTGGGCTGAGATGGGGAACCGCTGAATTTTGGAGTCGGCCGGTGACAAAATGTTCCAAAGACACCCCATGCACAACTCCACCGGGGAAGGTGCCAGGCAGGAGTTCTCTTGGTAGTTTTTACACTACCTTGGTAGGCAGCTGAAAGGCACCACAAAAGTTGTTCTACCTGCTTTCTGGGCTGAGATGGGGAACCGCTGAATTTTGGAGTCGGCCGGTGACAAAATGTTCCAAACACACCCCATGCACAACTCCACCGGGGAAGGTGCCAGACAGGAGTTCTCTTAGTAGTTTTTACACTACCTTGGTAGGCATTTGAAAGGCACCACAAAAGTTGTTCTTCCTGCTTTCTGGGCTGAGATGGGGAACCGCTGAATTTTGGAGTCGGCCGGTGAAAAAATGTTCCAAAGACACCCCATGCACAACTCCACTAGCGAAGGTGCCAGGGACGAGTTCTGTTGGTAGTTTTTACATTGCTCCGGTAGGCATCTGAAGGACACCACAAAAGTTGTTCTTCCTGCTTTCTGGGCTGAGATGGGGAACCGCTGAATTTTGGAGTCGGCCGGTGACAAAATGTTCCAAACACACCCCATGCACAACTCCACCGGGGAAGGTGCCAGCCAGGAGTTCTCTTGGTAGTTTTTACACTACCTTGGTAGGCAGCTGAAAGGCACCACAAAAGTTGTTCTACCTGCTTTCTGGGCTGAGATGGGGAACCGCTGAATTTTGGACTCGGCCGGTGACAAAATGTTCCAAAGACACCCCATGCGCAACTCCACCGGGGAAGGTGCCAGGCAGGAGTTCTCTTGGTAGTTTTTACACTACCTTGGTAGGCATTTGAAAGGCACCACAAAAGCTGTTCTTCCTGCTTTCTGGGCTGAGATGGGGAACCGCTGAATTTTGGAGTCGGCCGGTGAAAAAATGTTCCAAACACACCCCATGCACAACTCCACTAGCGAAGGTGCCAGGGACGAGTTCTGTTGGTAGTTTTTACATTGCTCCGGTAGGCATCAAAAGGACACCACAAAAGTTGTTCTTCCTGCTTTCTGGGCTGAGATGGGGAACCGCTGAATTTTGGACTCGGCCGGTGAAAAAATGTTCCAAACACACCCCATGCACAACTCCACTAGCGAAGGTGCCAGGGACGAGTTCTGTTGGTAGTTTTTACATTGCTCCGGTAGGCATCAAAAGGACACCACAAAAGTTGTTCTTCCTGCTTTCTGGGCTGAGATGGGGAACCGCTGAATTTTGGACTCGGCCGGTGACAAAATGTTCCAAAGACACCCCATGCACAACTCCACCGGGGAAGGTGCCAGGCAGGAGTTCTCTTGGTAGTTTTTACACTACCTTGGTAGGCAGCTGAAAGGCACCACAAAAGTTGTTCTTCCTGCTTTCTGGGCTGAGATGGGGAACCGCTGAATTTTGGACTCGGCCGGTGAAAAAATGTTCCAAACACACCCCATGCACAACTCCACTAGCGAAGGTGCCAGGGACGAGTTCTGTTGGTAGTTTTTACATTGCTCCGGTAGGCATCAAAAGGACACCACAAAAGTTGTTCTTCCTGCTTTCTGGGCTGAGATGGGGAACCGCTGAATTTTGGACTCGGCCGGTGACAAAATGTTCCAAAGACACCCCATGCACAACTCCACCGGGGAAGGTGCCAGGCAGGAGTTCTCTTGGTAGTTTTTACACTACCTTGGTAGGCAGCTGAAAGGCACCACAAAAGTTGTTCTACCTGCTTTCTGGGCTGAGATGGGGAACCGCTGAATTTTGGAGTCGGCTGGTGACAAAATGTTCCAAAC
Organism: Falco cherrug; assembly: GCF_023634085.1. Classification (NCBI taxonomy): domain Eukaryota; kingdom Metazoa; phylum Chordata; class Aves; order Falconiformes; family Falconidae; genus Falco; species Falco cherrug. The sequence goes on from NC_073698.1 coordinate 176,915, forward strand.
ACACCCCATGCACAACTCCACCGGGGAAGGTGCCAGACAGGAGTTCTCTTAGTAGTTTTTACACTACCTTGGTAGGCATTTGAAAGGCACCACAAAAGTTGTTCTTCCTGCTTTCTGGGCTGAGATGGGGAACCGCTGAATTTTGGAGTCGGCCGGTGAAAAAATGTTCCAAAGACACCCCATGCACAACTCCACTAGCGAAGGTGCCAGGGACGAGTTCTGTTGGTAGTTTTTACATTGCTCCGGTAGGCATCTGAAGGACACCACAAAAGTTGTTCTTCCTGCTTTCTGGGCTGAGATGGGGAACCGCTGAATTTTGGACTCGGCCGGTGACAAAATGTTCCAAAGACACCCCATGCACAACTCCACCGGGGAAGGTGCCAGGCAGGAGTTCTCTTGGTAGTTTTTACACTACCTTGGTAGGCAGCTGAAAGGCACAAGAAAAGTTGTTGTACCTTCTTTCTGGGCTGAGATGGGGAACCGCTGAATTTTGGACTCGGCCGGTGACAAAATGTTCCAAAGACACCCCATGCACAACTCCACCGGGGAAGGTGCCAGAAAGGAGTTCTCTTAGTAGTTTTTACACTACCTTGGTAGGCATTTGAAAGGCACCACAAAAGCTGTTCTTCCTGCTTTCTGGGCTGAGATGGGGAACCGCTGAATTTTGGAGTCGGCCGGTGAAAAAATGTTCCAAAGACACCCCATGCACAACTCCACTAGCGAAGGTGCCAGGGACGAGTTCTGTTGGTAGTTTTTACATTGCTCCGGTAGGCATCAAAAGGACACCACAAAAGTTGTTCTTCCTGCTTTCTGGGCTGAGATGGGGAACCGCTGAATTTTGGAGTCGGCCGGTGACAAAATGTTCCAAAGACACCCCATGCACAACTCCACCGGGGAAGGTGCCAGGCAGGAGTTCTCTTGGTAGTTTTTACACTACCTTGGTAGGCAGCTGAAAGGCACCACAAAAGTTGTTCTTCCTGCTTTCTGGGCTGAGATGGGGAACCGCTGAATTTTGGACTCGGCCGGTGAAAAAATGTTCCAAACACACCCCATGCACAACTCCACTAGCGAAGGTGCCAGGGACGAGTTCTGTTGGTAGTTTTTACATTGCTCCGGTAGGCATCAAAAGGACACCACAAAAGTTGTTCTTCCTGCTTTCTGGGCTGAGATGGGGAACCGCTGAATTTTGGAGTCGGCCGGTGACAAAATGTTCCAAAGACACCCCATGCACAACTCCACCGGGGAAGGTGCCAGCCAGGAGTTCTCTTGGTAGTTTTTACACTACCTTGGTAGGCATTTGAAAGGCACCACAAAAGTTGTTCTTCCTGCTTTCTGGGCTGAGATGGGGAACCGCTGAATTTTGGACTCGGCCGGTGAAAAAATGTTCCAAACACACCCCATGCACAACTCCACTAGCGAAGGTGCAAGGGACGAGTTCTGTTGGTAGTTTTTACATTGCTCCGGTAGGCATCAAAAGGACACCACAAAAGTTGTTGTACCTTCTTTCTGGGCTGAGATGGGGAACCGCTGAATTTTGGACTCGGCCGGTGACAAAATGTTCCAAAGACACCCCATGCACAACTCCACCGGGGAAGGTGCCAGGCAGGAGTTCTCTTGGTAGTTTTTACACTACCTTGGTAGGCAGCTGAAAGGCACCACAAAAGTTGCTCTACCTGCTTTCTGGGCTGAGATGGGGAACCGCTGAATTTTGGAGTCGGCCGGTGACAAAATGTTCCAAACACACCCCATGCACAACTCCACCGGGGAAGGTGCCAGACAGGAGTTCTCTTAGTAGTTTTTACACTACCTTGGTAGGCATTTGAAAGGCACCACAAAAGTTGTTCTTCCTGCTTTCTGGGCTGAGATGGGGAACCGCTGAATTTTGGACTCGGCCGGTGACAAAATGTTCCAAAGACACCCCATGCACAACTCCACTAGCGAAGGTGCCAGGGACGAGTTCTGTTGGTAGTTTTTACATTGCTCCGGTAGGCATCTGAAGGACACCACAAAAGTTGTTCTTCCTGCTTTCTGGGCTGAGATGGGGAACCGCTGAATTTTGGAGTCGGCCGGTGACAAAATGTTCCAAAGACACCCCATGCACAACTCCACCGGGGAAGGTGCCAGGCAGGAGTTCTCTTGGTAGTTTTTACACTACCTTGGTAGGCAGCTGAAAGGCACAAGAAAAGTTGTTGTACCTTCTTTCTGGGCTGAGATGGGGAACCGCTGAATTTTGGACTCGGCCGGTGACAAAATGTTCCAAAGACACCCCATGCACAACTCCACCGGGGAAGGTGCCAGGCAGGAGTTCTCTTCGTAGTTTTTACACTACCTTGGTAGGCAGCTGAAAGGCACCACAAAAGTTGTTCTTCCTGCTTTCTGGGCTGAGATGGGGAACCGCTGAATTTTGGACTCGGCCGGTGACAAAATGTTCCAAACACACCCCATGCACAACTCCACTAGCGAAGGTGCCAGGCAGGAGTTCTCTTGGTAGTTTTTACACTACCTTGGTAGGCATTTGAAAGGCACCACAAAAGTTGTTCTTCCTGCTTTCTGGGCTGAGATGGGGAACCGCTGAATTTTGGACTCGGCCGGTGACAAAATGTTCCAAAGACACCCCATGCACAACTCCACCGGGGAAGGTGCCAGGCAGGAGTTCTCTTGGTAGTTTTTACACTACCTTGGTAGGCATTTGAAAGGCACCACAAAAGTTGTTCTTCCTGCTTTCTGGGCTGAGATGGGGAACCGCTGAATTTTGGACTCGGCCGGTGACAAAATGTTCCAAAGACACCCCATGCACAACTCCACTAGCGAAGGTGCCAGGGACGAGTTCTGTTGGTAGTTTTTACATTGCTCCGGTAGGCATCAAAAGGACACCACAAAAGTTGTTGTACCTTCTTTCTGGGCTGAGATGGGGAACCGCTGAATTTTGGACTCGGCCGGTGACAAAATGTTCCAAAGACACCCCATGCACAACTCCACCGGGGAAGGTGCCAGGCAGGAGTTCTCTTGGTAGTTTTTACACTACCTTGGTAGGCAGCTGAAAGGCACCACAAAAGTTGCTCTACCTGCTTTCTGGGCTGAGATGGGGAACCGCTGAATTTTGGACTCGGCCGGTGACAAAATGTTCCAAACACACCCCATGCACAACTCCACCGGGGAAGGTGCCAGACAGGAGTTCTCTTAGTAGTTTTTACACTACCTTGGTAGGCATTTGAAAGGCACCACAAAAGTTGTTCTTCCTGCTTTCTGGGCTGAGATGGGGAACCGCTGAATTTTGGAGTCGGCCGGTGACAAAATGTTCCAAAGACACCCCATGCACAACTCCACTAGCGAAGGTGCCAGGGACGAGTTCTGTTGGTAGTTTTTACATTGCTCCGGTAGGCATCTGAAGGACACCACAAAAGTTGTTCTTCCTGCTTTCTGGGCTGAGATGGGGAACCGCTGAATTTTGGAGTCGGCCGGTGACAAAATGTTCCAAAGACACCCCATGCACAACTCCACCGGGGAAGGTGCCAGGCAGGAGTTCTCTTGGTAGTTTTTACACTACCTTGGTAGGCAGCTGAAAGGCACAAGAAAAGTTGTTGTACCTTCTTTCTGGGCTGAGATGGGGAACCGCTGAATTTTGGACTCGGCCGGTGACAAAATGTTCCAAAGACACCCCATGCACAACTCCACCGGGGAAGGTGCCAGAAAGGAGTTCTCTTAGTAGTTTTTACACTACCTTGGTAGGCAGCTGAAAGGCACCACAAAAGTTGTTCTTCCTGCTTTCTGGGCTGAGATGGGGAACCGCTGAATTTTGGACTCGGCCGGTGACAAAATGTTCCAAACACACCCCATGCACAACTCCACTAGCGAAGGTGCCAGGGACGAGTTCTGTTGGTAGTTTTTACATTGCTCCGGTAGGCACCAAAAGGACACCACAAAAGTTGTTCTTCCTGCTTTCTGGGCTGAGATGGGGAACCGCTGAATTTTGGACTCGGCCGGTGACAAAATGTTCCAAAGACACCCCATGCACAACTCCACCGGGGAAGGTGCCAGGCAGGAGTTCTCTTGGTAGTTTTTACACTACCTTGGTAGGCAGCTGAAAGGCACCACAAAAGTTGTTCTTCCTGCTTTCTGGGCTGAGATGGGGAACCGCTGAATTTTGGAGTCGGCCGGTGACAAAATGTTCCAAAGACACCCCATGCACAACTCCACCGGGGAAGGTGCCAGGCAGGAGTTCTCTTAGTAGTTTTTACACTACCTTGGTAGGCATTTGAAAGGCACCACAAAAGTTGTTCTTCCTGCTTTCTGGGCTGAGATGGGGAACCGCTGAATTTTGGACTCGGCCGGTGACAAAATGTTCCAAACACACCCCATGCACAACTCCACCGGGGAAGGTGCCAGGCAGGAGTTCTGTTGCTAGTTTTTACACTACCTTGGTAGGCAGCTGAAAGGCACAAGAAAAGTTGTTCTACCTGCTTTCTGGGCTGAGATGGGGAACCGCTGAATTTTGGAGTCGGCCGGTGACAAAATGTTCCAAAGACACCCCATGCACAACTCCACCGGGGAAGGTGCCAGGCAGGAGTTCTCTTGGTAGTTTTTACACTACCTTGGTAGGCATTTGAAAGGCACCACAAAAGCTGTTCTTCCTGCTTTCTGGGCTGAGATGGGGAACCGCTGAATTTTGGAGTCGGCCGGTGAAAAAATGTTCCAAAGACACCCCATGCACAACTCCACCGGGGAAGGTGCCAGGCAGGAGTTCTCTTGGTAGTTTTTACACTACCTTGGTAGGCAGCTGAAAGGCACCACAAAAGTTGTTCTTCCTGCTTTCTGGGCTGAGATGGGGAACCGCTGAATTTTGGACTCGGCCGGTGAAAAAATGTTCCAAACACACCCCATGCACAACTCCACTAGCGAAGGTGCAAGGGACGAGTTCTGTTGGTAGTTTTTACATTGCTCCGGTAGGCATCAAAAGGACACCACAAAAGTTGTTCTTCCTGCTTTCTGGGCTGAGATGGGGAACCGCTGAATTTTGGAGTTGGCCGGTGACAAAATGTTCCAAAGACACCCCATGCACAACTCCACCGGGGAAGGTGCCAGGCAGGAGTTCTCTTGGTAGTTTTTACACTACCTTGGTAGGCAGCTGAAAGGCACCACAAAAGTTGTTCTACCTGCTTTCTGGGCTGAGATGGGGAACCGCTGAATTTTGGAGTCAGCTGGTGACAAAATGTTCCAAACACACCCCATGCACAACTCCACCGGGGAAGGTGCCAGACAGGAGTTCTCTTAGTAGTTTTTACACTACCTTGGTAGGCATTTGAAAGGCACCACAAAAGTTGTTCTTCCTGCTTTCTGGGCTGAGATGGGGAACCGCTGAATTTTGGAGTCGGCTGGTGAAAAAATGTTCCAAAGACACCCCATGCACAACTCCACTAGCGAAGGTGCCAGGGACGAGTTCTGTTGGTAGTTTTTACATTGCTCCGGTAGGCATCTGAAGGACACCACAAAAGTTGTTCTTCCTGCTTTCTGGGCTGAGATGGGGAACCGCTGAATTTTGGAGTCGGCCGGTGACAAAATGTTCCAAAGACACCCCATGCACAACTCCACCGGGGAAGGTGCCAGGCAGGAGTTCTCTTGGTAGTTTTTACACTACCTTGGTAGGCAGCTGAAAGGCACAAGAAAAGTTGTTGTACCTTCTTTCTGGGCTGAGATGGGGAACCGCTGAATTTTGGAGTCGGCCGGTGACAAAATGTTCCAAAGACACCCCATGCACAACTCCACCGGGGAAGGTGCCAGAAAGGAGTTCTCTTAGTAGTTTTTACACTACCTTGGTAGGCATTTGAAAGGCACCACAAAAGCTGTTCTTCCTGCTTTCTGGGCTGAGATGGGGAACCGCTGAATTTTGGAGTCGGCCGGTGACAAAATGTTCCAAACACACCCCATGCACAACTCCACTAGCGAAGGTGCCAGGGACGAGTTCTGTTGGTAGTTTTTACATTGCTCCGGTAGGCATCAAAAGGACACCACAAAAGTTGTTCTTCCTGCTTTCTGGGCTGAGATGGGGAACCGCTGAATTTTGGAGTCGGCCGGTGACAAAATGTTCCAAAGACACCCCATGCACAACTCCACCGGGGAAGGTGCCAGACAGGAGTTCTCTTAGTAGTTTTTACACTACCTTGGTAGGCATTTGAAAGGCACCACAAAAGTTGTTCTACCTGCTTTCTGGGCTGAGATGGGGAACCGCTGAATTTTGGAGTCGGCCGGTGAAAAAATGTTCCAAAGACACCCCATGCACAACTCCACTAGCGAAGGTGCCAGGGACGAGTTCTGTTGGTAGTTTTTACATTGCTCCGGTAGGCATCTGAAGGACACCACAAAAGTTGTTCTTCCTGCTTTCTGGGCTGAGATGGGGAACCGCTGAATTTTGGAGTCGGCCGGTGACAAAATGTTCCAAAGACACCCCATGCACAACTCCAGCGGGGAAGGTGCCAGGCAGGAGTTCTCTTGGTAGTTTTTACACTACCTTGGTAGGCAGCTGAAAGGCACCACAAAAGTTGTTCTTCCTGCTTTCTGGGCTGAGATGGGGAACCGCTGAATTTTGGACTCGGCCGGTGACAAAATGTTCCAAAGACACCCCATGCACAACTCCACCGGGGAAGGTGCCAGAAAGGAGTTCTCTTAGTAGTTTTTACACTACCTTGGTAGGCATTTGAAAGGCACCACAAAAGTTGTTCTTCCTGCTTTCTGGGCTGAGATGGGGAACCGCTGAATTTTGGACTCGGCCGGTGACAAAATGTTCCAAAGACACCCCATGCACAACTCCACCGGGGAAGGTGCCAGGCAGGAGTTCTGTTGCTAGTTTTTACACTACCTTGGTAGGCAGCTGAAAGGCACAAGAAAAGTTGTTCTACCTGCTTTCTGGGCTGAGATGGGGAACCGCTGAATTTTGGAGTCGGCCGGTGACAAAATGTTCCAAAGACACCCCATGCACAACTCCACCGGGGAAGGTGCCAGGCAGGAGTTCTCTTGGTAGTTTTTACACTACCTTGGTAGGCATTTGAAAGGCACCACAAAAGCTGTTCTTCCTGCTTTCTGGGCTGAGATGGGGAACCGCTGAATTTTGGAGTCGGCCGGTGAAAAAATGTTCCAAAGACACCCCATGCACAACTCCACTAGCGAAGGTGCCAGGGACGAGTTCTGTTGGTAGTTTTTACATTGCTCCGGTAGGCATCAAAAGGACACCACAAAAGTTGTTCTTCCTGCTTTCTGGGCTGAGATGGGGAACCGCTGAATTTTGGAGTCGGCCGGTGACAAAATGTTCCAAAGACACCCCATGCACAACTCCACCGGGGAAGGTGCCAGGCAGGAGTTCTCTTGGTAGTTTTTACACTACCTTGGTAGGCAGCTGAAAGGCACCACAAAAGTTGTTCTTCCTGCTTTCTGGGCTGAGATGGGGAACCGCTGAATTTTGGACTCGGCCGGTGAAAAAATGTTCCAAACACACCCCATGCACAACTCCACTAGCGAAGGTGCAAGGGACGAGTTCTGTTGGTAGTTTTTACATTGCTCCGGTAGGCATCAAAAGGACACCACAAAAGTTGTTCTTCCTGCTTTCTGGGCTGAGATGGGGAACCGCTGAATTTTGGAGTTGGCCGGTGACAAAATGTTCCAAAGACACCCCATGCACAACTCCACCGGGGAAGGTGCCAGGCAGGAGTTCTCTTGGTAGTTTTTACACTACCTTGGTAGGCATCTGAAAGGCACCACAAAAGTTGTTCTACCTGCTTTCTGGGCTGAGATGGGGAACCGCTGAATTTTGGAGTCAGCTGGTGACAAAATGTTCCAAACACACCCCATGCACAACTCCACCGGGGAAGGTGCCAGACAGGAGTTCTCTTAGTAGTTTTTACACTACCTTGGTAGGCATTTGAAAGGCACCACAAAAGTTGTTCTTCCTGCTTTCTGGGCTGAGATGGGGAACCGCTGAATTTTGGACTCGGCTGGTGACAAAATGTTCCAAAGACACCCCATGCACAACTCCACTAGCGAAGGTGCCAGGGACGAGTTCTGTTGGTAGTTTTTACATTGCTCCGGTAGGCATCTGAAGGACACCACAAAAGTTGTTCTTCCTGCTTTCTGGGCTGAGATGGGGAACCGCTGAATTTTGGAGTCGGCCGGTGACAAAATGTTCCAAAGACACCCCATGCACAACTCCACCGGGGAAGGTGCCAGGCAGGAGTTCTCTTGGTAGTTTTTACACTACCTTGGTAGGCAGCTGAAAGGCACAAGAAAAGTTGTTGTACCTTCTTTCTGGGCTGAGATGGGGAACCGCTGAATTTTGGAGTCGGCCGGTGACAAAATGTTCCAAAGACACCCCATGCACAACTCCACCGGGGAAGGTGCCAGAAAGGAGTTCTCTTAGTAGTTTTTACACTACCTTGGTAGGCATTTGAAAGGCACCACAAAAGCTGTTCTTCCTGCTTTCTGGGCTGAGATGGGGAACCGCTGAATTTTGGAGTCGGCCGGTGACAAAATGTTCCAAACACACCCCATGCACAACTCCACTAGCGAAGGTGCCAGGGACGAGTTCTGTTGGTAGTTTTTACATTGCTCCGGTAGGCATCAAAAGGACACCACAAAAGTTGTTCTTCCTGCTTTCTGGGCTGAGATGGGGAACCGCTGAATTTTGGAGTCGGCCGGTGACAAAATGTTCCAAAGACACCCCATGCACAACTCCACCGGGGAAGGTGCCAGGCAGGAGTTCTCTTGGTAGTTTTTACACTACCTTGGTAGGCAGCTGAAAGGCACCACAAAAGTTGTTCTTCCTGCTTTCTGGGCTGAGATGGGGAACCGCTGAATTTTGGAGTCGGCCGGTGAAAAAATGTTCCAAACACACCCCATGCACAACTCCACTAGCGAAGGTGCCAGGGACGAGTTCTGTTGGTAGTTTTTACATTGCTCCGGTAGGCATCAAAAGGACACCACAAAAGTTGTTCTTCCTGCTTTCTGGGCTGAGATGGGGAACCGCTGAATTTTGGACTCGGCCGGTGACAAAATGTTCCAAAGACACCCCATGCACAACTCCACCGGGGAAGGTGCCAGGCAGGAGTTCTCTTGGTAGTTTTTACACTACCTTGGTAGGCATTTGAAAGGCACCACAAAAGTTGTTCTTCCTGCTTTCTGGGCTGAGATGGGGAACCGCTGAATTTTGGAGTCGGCCGGTGAAAAAATGTTCCAAACACACCCCATGCACAACTCCACTAGCGAAGGTGCAAGGGACGAGTTCTGTTGGTAGTTTTTACATTGCTCCGGTAGGCATCAAAAGGACACCACAAAAGTTGTTCTTCCTGCTTTCTGGGCTGAGATGGGGAACCGCTGAATTTTGGACTCGGCCGGTGACAAAATGTTCCAAAGACACCCCATGCACAACTCCACCGGGGAAGGTGCCAGGCAGGAGTTCTCTTGGTAGTTTTTACACTACCTTGGTAGGCAGCTGAAAGGCACCACAAAAGTTGCTCTACCTGCTTTCTGGGCTGAGATGGGGAACCGCTGAATTTTGGAGTCGGCCGGTGACAAAATGTTCCAAACACACCCCATGCACAACTCCACCGGGGAAGGTGCCAGACAGGAGTTCTCTTAGTAGTTTTTACACTACCTTGGTAGGCATTTGAAAGGCACCACAAAAGTTGTTCTACCTGCTTTCTGGGCTGAGATGGGGAACCGCTGAATTTTGGAGTCGGCCGGTGAAAAAATGTTCCAAAGACACCCCATGCACAACTCCACTAGCGAAGGTGCCAGGGACGAGTTCTGTTGGTAGTTTTTACATTGCTCCGGTAGGCATCTGAAGGACACCACAAAAGTTGTTCTTCCTGCTTTCTGGGCTGAGATGGGTAACCGCTGAATTTTGGAGTCGGCCGGTGACAAAATGTTCCAAAGACACCCCATGCACAACTCCAGCGGGGAAGGTGCCAGGCAGGAGTTCTCTTGGTAGTTTTTACACTACCTTGGTAGGCAGCTGAAAGGCACAAGAAAAGTTGTTGTACCTTCTTTCTGGGCTGAGATGGGGAACCGCTGAATTTTGGACTCGGCCGGTGACAAAATGTTCCAAAGACACCCCATGCACAACTCCACCGGGGAAGGTGCCAGAAAGGAGTTCTCTTAGTAGTTTTTACACTACCTTGGTAGGCATTTGAAAGGCACCACAAAAGTTGTTCTTCCTGCTTTCTGGGCTGAGATGGGGAACCGCTGAATTTTGGACTCGGCCGGTGACAAAATGTTCCAAACACACCCCATGCACAACTCCACTAGCGAAGGTGCCAGGGACGAGTTCTGTTGGTAGTTTTTACATTGCTCCGGTAGGCACCAAAAGGACACCACAAAAGTTGTTCTTCCTGCTTTCTGGGCTGAGATGGGGAACCGCTGAATTTTGGACTCGGCCGGTGACAAAATGTTCCAAAGACACCCCATGCACAACTCCACCGGGGAAGGTGCCAGGCAGGAGTTCTCTTGGTAGTTTTTACACTACCTTGGTAGGCAGCTGAAAGGCACCACAAAAGTTGTTCTTCCTGCTTTCTGGGCTGAGATGGGGAACCGCTGAATTTTGGACTCGGCCGGTGACAAAATGTTCCAAACACACCCCATGCACAACTCCACTAGCGAAGGTGCCAGGGACGAGTTCTGTTGGTAGTTTTTACATTGCTCCGGTAGGCATCAAAAGGACACCACAAAAGTTGTTCTTCCTGCTTTCTGGGCTGAGATGGGGAATCGCTGAATTTTGGACTCGGCCGGTGACAAAATGTTCCAAAGACACCCCATGCACAACTCCACCGGGGAAGGTGCCAGGCAGGAGTTCTCTTGGTAGTTTTTACACTACCTTGGTAGGCATTTGAAAGGCACCACAAAAGTTGTTCTTCCTGCTTTCTGGGCTGAGATGGGGAACCGCTGAATTTTGGAGTCGGCTGGTGACAAAATGTTCCAAACACACCCCATGCACAACTCCACCGAGGAAGGTGCCAGGCAGGAGTTCTCTTGGTAGTTTTTACACTACCTTGGTAGGCATTTGAAAGGCACCACAAAAGTTGTTGTACCTTCTTTCTGGGCTGAGATGGGGAACCGCTGAATTTTGGAGTCGGCCGGTGACAAAATGTTCCAAAGACACCCCATGCACAACTCCACCGGGGAAGGTGCCAGGCAGGAGTTCTCTTGGTAGTTTTTACACTACCTTGGTAGGCAGCTGAAAGGCACCACAAAAGTTGTTCTTCCTGCTTTCTGGGCTGAGATGGGGAACCGCTGAATTTTGGACTCGGCCGGTGACAAAATGTTCCAAACACACCCCATGCACAACTCCACTAGCGAAGGTGCCAGGGACGAGTTCTGTTGGTAGTTTTTACATTGCTCCGGTAGGCACCAAAAGGACACCACAAAAGTTGTTCTTCCTGCTTTCTGGGCTGAGATGGGGAACCGCTGAATTTTGGAGTCGGCCGGTGACAAAATGTTCCAAAGACACCCCATGCACAACTCCACCGGGGAAGGTGCCAGGCAGGAGTTCTCTTGGTAGTTTTTACACTACCTTGGTAGGCAGCTGAAAGGCACCACAAAAGTTGTTCTTCCTGCTTTCTGGGCTGAGATGGGGAACCGCTGAATTTTGGACTCGGCCGGTGACAAAATGTTCCAAACACACCCCATGCACAACTCCACTAGCGAAGGTGCCAGGCAGGAGTTCTCTTGGTAGTTTTTACATTGCTCCAGTAGGCAGCAAAAGGACACCACAAAAGTTGTTCTTCCTGCTTTCTGGGCTGAGATGGGGAATCGCTGAATTTTGGACTCGGCTGGTGACAAAATGTTCCAAACACACCCCATGCACAACTCCACCGGGGAAGGTGCCAGAAAGGAGTTCTCCTGGTAGTTTTTACACTACCTTGGTAGGCATTTGAAAGGCACCACAAAAGTTGTTCTACCTGCTTTCTGGGCTGAGATGGGGAACCGCTGAATTTTGGAGTCGGCCGGTGACAAAATGTTCCAAACACACCCCATGCACAACTCCACCGGGGAAGGTGCCAGACAGGAGTTCTCTTAGTAGTTTTTACACTACCTTGGTAGGCATTTGAAAGGCACCACAAAAGTTGTTCTTCCTGCTTTCTGGGCTGAGATGGGGAACCGCTGAATTTTGGAGTCGGCCGGTGAAAAAATGTTCCAAACACACCCCATGCACAACTCCACTAGCGAAGGTGCCAGGGACGAGTTCTGTTGGTAGTTTTTACATTGCTCCGGTAGGCATCTGAAGGACACCACAAAAGTTGTTCTTCCTGCTTTCTGGGCTGAGATGGGGAACCGCTGAATTTTGGAGTCGGCCGGTGACAAAATGTTCCAAAGACACCCCATGCACAACTCCACCGGGGAAGGTGCCAGGCAGGAGTTCTCTTGGTAGTTTTTACACTACCTTGGTAGGCAGCTGAAAGGCACAAGAAAAGTTGTTGTACCTTCTTTCTGGGCTGAGATGGGGAACCGCTGAATTTTGGACTCGGCCGGTGACAAAATGTTCCAAAGACACCCCATGCACAACTCCACCGGGGAAGGTGCCAGAAAGGAGTTCTCTTAGTAGTTTTTACACTACCTTGGTAGGCATTTGAAAGGCACCACAAAAGTTGTTCTTCCTGCTTTCTGGGCTGAGATGGGGAACCGCTGAATTTTGGACTCGGCCGGTGACAAAATGTTCCAAACACACCCCATGCACAACTCCACTAGCGAAGGTGCCAGGGACGAGTTCTGTTGGTAGTTTTTACATTGCTCCGGTAGGCACCAAAAGGACACCACAAAAGTTGTTCTTCCTGCTTTCTGGGCTGAGATGGGGAACCGCTGAATTTTGGACTCGGCCGGTGACAAAATGTTCCAAAGACACCCCATGCACAACTCCACCGGGGAAGGTGCCAGGCAGGAGTTCTCTTGGTAGTTTTTACACTACCTTGGTAGGCAGCTGAAAGGCACCACAAAAGTTGTTCTTCCTGCTTTCTGGGCTGAGATGGGGAACCGCTGAATTTTGGACTCGGCCGGTGACAAAATGTTCCAAACACACCCCATGCACAACTCCACTAGCGAAGGTGCCAGGGACGAGTTCTGTTGGTAGTTTTTACATTGCTCCGGTAGGCATCAAAAGGACACCACAAAAGTTGTTCTTCCTGCTTTCTGGGCTGAGATGGGGAATCGCTGAATTTTGGACTCGGCCGGTGACAAAATGTTCCAAAGACACCCCATGCACAACTCCACCGGGGAAGGTGCCAGGCAGGAGTTCTCTTGGTAGTTTTTACACTACCTTGGTAGGCATTTGAAAGGCACCACAAAAGTTGTTCTACCTGCTTTCTGGGCTGAGATGGGGAACCGCTGAATTTTGGACTCGGCCGGTGACAAAATGTTCCAAACACACCCCATGCACAACTCCACCGGGGAAGGTGCCAGGCAGGAGTTCTCTTGGTAGTTTTTACATTGCTCCGGTAGGCATCAAAAGGACACCACAAAAGTTGTTCTTCCTGCTTTCTGGGCTGAGATGGGGAATCGCTGAATTTTGGACTCGGCTGGTGACAAAATGTTCCAAACACACCCCATGCACAACTCCACCGGGGAAGGTGCCAGGCAGGAGTTCTCTTGGTAGTTTTTACACTACCTTGGTAGGCATTTGAAAGGCACCACAAAAGTTGTTCTTCCTGCTTTCTGGGCTGAGATGGGGAACCGCTGAATTTTGGAGTCGGCTGGTGACAAAATGTTCCAAACACACCCCATGCACAACTCCACCGAGGAAGGTGCCACGCAGGAGTTCTCTTGGTAGTTTTTACACTACCTTGGTAGGCAGCTGAAAGGCACAAGAAAAGTTGTTGTACCTTCTTTCTGGGCTGAGATGGGGAACCGCTGAATTTTGGAGTCGGCCGGTGACAAAATGTTCCAAAGACACCCCATGCACAACTCCACCGGGGAAGGTGCCAGAAAGGAGTTCTCTTAGTAGTTTTTACACTACCTTGGTAGGCATTTGAAAGGCACCACAAAAGTTGTTCTTCCTGCTTTCTGGGCTGAGATGGGGAACCGCTGAATTTTGGACTCGGCCGGTGACAAAATGTTCCAAACACACCCCATGCACAACTCCACTAGCGAAGGTGCCAGGGACGAGTTCTGTTGGTAGTTTTTACATTGCTCCGGTAGGCACCAAAAGGACACCACAAAAGTTGTTCTTCCTGCTTTCTGGGCTGAGATGGGGAACCGCTGAATTTTGGAGTCGGCCGGTGACAAAATGTTCCAAAGACACCCCATGCACAACTCCACCGGGGAAGGTGCCAGGCAGGAGTTCTCTTGGTAGTTTTTACACTACCTTGGTAGGCATTTGAAAGGCACCACAAAAGTTGTTCTACCTGCTTTCTGGGCTGAGATGGGGAACCGCTGAATTTTGGAGTCGGCCGGTGACAAAATGTTCCAAACACACCCCCTGCACAACTCCACCGGGGAAGGTGCCAGGCAGGAGTTCTCTTGGTAGTTTTTACATTGCTCCGGTAGGCATCAAAAGGACACCACAAAAGTTGTTCTTCCTGCTTTCTGGGCTGAGATGGGGAATCGCTGAATTTTGGAGTCGGCTGGTGACAAAATGTTCCAAACACACCCCATGCACAACTCCAGCGGGGAAGGTGCCAGGCAGGAGTTCTCTTGGTAGTTTTTACACTACCTTGGTAGGCATTTGAAAGGCACCACAAAAGTTGTTCTTCCTGCTTTCTGGGCTGAGATGGGGAACCGCTGAATTTTGGAGTCGGCTGGTGACAAAATGTTCCAAACACACCCCATGCACAACTCCACCGAGGAAGGTGCCACGCAGGAGTTCTCTTGGTAGTTTTTACACTACCTTGGTAGGCAGCTGAAAGGCACCACAAAAGTTGTTCTACCTGCTTTCTGGGCTGAGATGGGGAACCGCTGAATTTTGGAGTCGGCCGGTGACAAAATGTTCCAAAGACACCCCATGCACAACTCCACCGGGGAAGGTGCCAGGCAGGAGTTCTCTTGGTAGTTTTTACACTACCTTGGTAGGCAGCTGAAAGGCACCACAAAAGTTGTTCTTCCTGCTTTCTGGGCTGAGATGGGGAACCGCTGAATTTTGGACTCGGCCGGTGACAAAATGTTCCAAACACACCCCATGCACAACTCCACTAGCGAAGGTGCCAGGGACGAGTTCTGTTGGTAGTTTTTACATTGCTCCGGTAGGCACCAAAAGGACACCACAAAAGTTGTTCTTCCTGCTTTCTGGGCTGAGATGGGGAACCGCTGAATTTTGGAGTCGGCCGGTGACAAAATGTTCCAAAGACACCCCATGCACAACTCCACCGGGGAAGGTGCCAGGCAGGAGTTCTCTTGGTAGTTTTTACACTACCTTGGTAGGCAGCTGAAAGGCACCACAAAAGTTGTTCTTCCTGCTTTCTGGGCTGAGATGGGGAACCGCTGAATTTTGGACTCGGCCGGTGACAAAATGTTCCAAACACACCCCATGCACAACTCCACTAGCGAAGGTGCCAGGCAGGAGTTCTCTTGGTAGTTTTTACATTGCTCCAGTAGGCAGCAAAAGGACACCACAAAAGTTGTTCTTCCTGCTTTCTGGGCTGAGATGGGGAATCGCTGAATTTTGGACTCGGCTGGTGACAAAATGTTCCAAACACACCCCATGCACAACTCCACCGGGGAAGGTGCCAGAAAGGAGTTCTCCTGGTAGTTTTTACACTACCTTGGTAGGCATTTGAAAGGCACCACAAAAGTTGTTCTACCTGCTTTCTGGGCTGAGATGGGGAACCGCTGAATTTTGGAGTCGGCCGGTGACAAAATGTTCCAAACACACCCCATGCACAACTCCACCGGGGAAGGTGCCAGACAGGAGTTCTCTTAGTAGTTTTTACACTACCTTGGTAGGCATTTGAAAGGCACCACAAAAGTTGTTCTTCCTGCTTTCTGGGCTGAGATGGGGAACCGCTGAATTTTGGACTCGGCCGGTGAAAAAATGTTCCAAAGACACCCCATGCACAACTCCACTAGCGAAGGTGCAAGGGACGAGTTCTGTTGGTAGTTTTTACATTGCTCCGGTAGGCATCTGAAGGACACCACAAAAGTTGTTCTTCCTGCTTTCTGGGCTGAGATGGGGAACCGCTGAATTTTGGAGTCGGCCGGTGACAAAATGTTCCAAAGACACCCCATGCACAACTCCACCGGGGAAGGTGCCAGGCAGGAGTTCTCTTGGTAGTTTTTACACTACCTTGGTAGGCAGCTGAAAGGCACCACAAAAGTTGTTCTTCCTGCTTTCTGGGCTGAGATGGGGAACCGCTGAATTTTGGACTCGGCCGGTGACAAAATGTTCCAAAGACACCCCATGCACAACTCCACTAGCGAAGGTGCCAGGGACGAGTTCTGTTGGTAGTTTTTACATTGCTCCGGTAGGCATCAAAAGGACACCACAAAAGTTGTTCTTCCTGCTTTCTGGGCTGAGATGGGGAATCGCTGAATTTTGGACTCGGCCGGTGACAAAATGTTCCAAAGACACCCCATGCACAACTCCACCGGGGAAGGTGCCAGGCAGGAGTTCTCTTGGTAGTTTTTACACTACCTTGGTAGGCATTTGAAAGGCACCACAAAAGTTGTTCTACCTGCTTTCTGGGCTGAGATGGGGAACCGCTGAATTTTGGACTCGGCTGGTGACAAAATGTTCCAAACACACCCCATGCACAACTCCACCGGGGAAGGTGCCAGGCAGGAGTTCTCTTGGTAGTTTTTACACTCCCTTGGTAGGCATTTGAAAGGCACCACAAAAGTTGTTCTTCCTGCTTTCTGGGCTGAGATGGGGAACCGCTGAATTTTGGAGTCGGCTGGTGACAAAATGTTCCAAACACACCCCATGCACAACTCCACCGAGGAAGGTGCCACGCAGGAGTTCTCTTGGTAGTTTTTACACTACCTTGGTAGGCAGCTGAAAGGCACCACAAAAGTTGTTGTACCTTCTTTCTGGGCTGAGATGGGGAACCGCTGAATTTTGGAGTCGGCCGGTGAAAAAATGTTCCAAAGACACCCCATGCACAACTCCACCGGGGAAGGTGCCAGAAAGGAGTTCTCTTAGTAGTTTTTACACTACCTTGGTAGGCAGCTGAAAGGCACCACAAAAGTTGTTCTTCCTGCTTTCTGGGCTGAGATGGGGAACCGCTGAATTTTGGACTCGGCCGGTGACAAAATGTTCCAAACACACCCCATGCACAACTCCACTAGCGAAGGTGCCAGGGACGAGTTCTGTTGGTAGTTTTTACATTGCTCCGGTAGGCACCAAAAGGACACCACAAAAGTTGTTCTTCCTGCTTTCTGGGCTGAGATGGGGAACCGCTGAATTTTGGAGTCGGCCGGTGACAAAATGTTCCAAAGACACCCCATGCACAACTCCACCGGGGAAGGTGCCAGGCAGGAGTTCTCTTGGTAGTTTTTACACTACCTTGGTAGGCAGCTGAAAGGCACCACAAAAGTTGTTCTTCCTGCTTTCTGGGCTGAGATGGGGAACCGCTGAATTTTGGACTCGGCCGGTGACAAAATGTTCCAAACACACCCCATGCACAACTCCACTAGCGAAGGTGCCAGGGACGAGTTCTGTTGGTAGTTTTTACATTGCTCCGGTAGGCATCAAAAGGACACCACAAAAGTTGTTCTTCCTGCTTTCTGGGCTGAGATGGGGAATCGCTGAATTTTGGACTCGGCCGGTGACAAAATGTTCCAAAGACACCCCATGCACAACTCCACCGGGGAAGGTGCCAGGCAGGAGTTCTCTTGGTAGTTTTTACACTACCTTGGTAGGCATTTGAAAGGCACCACAAAAGTTGTTCTACCTGCTTTCTGGGCTGAGATGGGGAACCGCTGAATTTTGGAGTCAGCCGGTGACAAAATGTTCCAAACACACCCCATGCACAACTCCACTAGCGAAGGTGCCAGGGACGAGTTCTGTTGGTAGTTTTTACACTACCTTGGTAGGCATTTGAAAGGCACCACAAAAGTTGTTCTTCCTGCTTTCTGGGCTGAGATGGGGAACCGCTGAATTTTGGAGTCGGCCGGTGACAAAATGTTCCAAACACACCCCATGCACAACTCCACCGGGGAAGGTGCCAGACAGGACTTCTCTTAATAGTTTTTACACTACCTTGGTAGGCATCTGAAAGACACCACAAAGGTTGTTGTACCTTCTTTCTGGGCTGAGATGGGGAACCGCTGAATTTTGGAGTCGGCCGGTGACAAAATGTTCCAAAGACACCCCATGCACAACTCCACCGGGGAAGGTGCCAGACAGGAGTTCTCTTAGTAGTTTTTACACTACCTTGGTAGGGAGCTGAAAGGCACCACAAAAGTTGTTCTTCCTGCTTTCTGGGCTGAGATGGGGAACCGCTGAATTTTGGACTCGGCCGGTGACAAAATGTTCCAAACACACCCCATGCACAACTCCACTAGCGAAGGTGCCAGGGACGAGTTCTGTTGGTAGTTTTTACATTGCTCCGGTAGGCATCAAAAGGACACCACAAAAGTTGTTCTTCCTGCTTTCTGGGCTGAGATGGGGAATCGCTGAATTTTGGACTCGGCCGGTGACAAAATGTTCCAAAGACACCCCATGCACAACTCCACCGGGGAAGGTGCCAGGCAGGAGTTCTCTTGGTAGTTTTTACACTACCTTGGTAGGCAGCTGAAAGGCACCACAAAAGTTGTTCTACCTGCTTTCTGGGCTGAGATGGGGAACCGCTGAATTTTGGAGTCGGCCGGTGACAAAATGTTCCAAACACACCCCATGCACAACTCCACCGGGGAAGGTGCCAGGCAGGAGTTCTCTTGGTAGTTTTTACATTGCTCCAGTAGGCAGCAAAAGGACACCACAAAAGTTGTTCTTCCTGCTTTCTGGGCTGAGATGGGGAATCGCTGAATTTTGGACTCGGCTGGTGACAAAATGTTCCAAACACACCCCATGCACAACTCCACCGGGGAAGGTGCCAGAAAGGAGTTCTCCTGGTAGTTTTTACACTACCTTGGTAGGCATTTGAAAGGCACCACAAAAGTTGTTCTTCCTGCTTTCTGGGCTGAGATGGGGAATCGCTGAATTTTGGACTCGGCCGGTGACAAAATGTTCCAAACACACCCCATGCACAACTCCACTAGCGAAGGTGCCAGGGACGAGTTCTGTTGGTAGTTTTTACATTGCTCCGGTAGGCATCAAAAGGACACCACAAAAGTTGTTCTTCCTGCTTTCTGGGCTGAGATGGGGAACCGCTGAATTTTGGAGTCGGCCGGTGACAAAATGTTCCAAAGACACCCCATGCGCAACTCCACCGGGGAAGGTGCCAGGCAGGAGTTCTCTTGGTAGTTTTTACACTACCTTGGTAGGCAGCTGAAAGGCACCACTAAAGTTGTTGTACCTTCTTTCTGGGCTGAGATGGGGAACCGCTGAATTTTGGAGTCGGCCGGTGACAAAATGTTCCAAAGACACCCCATGCACAACTCCACCGGGGAAGGTGCCAGACAGGAGTTCTCCTGATAGTTTTTACATTGCTCCGGTAGGCATCTGAAAGACACCACAAAAGTTGTTCTACCTGCTTTCTGGGCTGAGATGGGGAACCGCTGAATTTTGGAGTCGGCCGGTGACAAAATGTTCCAAAGACACCCCATGCACAACTCCACCGGGGAAGGTGCCAGACAGGACTTCTCTTAATAGTTTTTACACTACCTTGGTAGGCATCTGAAAGACACCACAAAGGTTGTTGTACCTTCTTTCTGGGCTGAGATGGGGAACCGCTGAATTTTGGAGTCGGCCGGTGACAAAATGTTCCAAAGACACCCCATGCACAACTCCACCGGGGAAGGTGCCAGACAGGAGTTCTCTTAGTAGTTTTTACACTACCTTGGTAGGCAGCTGAAAGGCACCACAAAAGTTGTTGTACCTTCTTTCTGGGCTGAGATGGGGAACCGCTGAATTTTGGAGTCGGCCGGTGACAAAATGTTCCAAACACACCCCATGCACAACTCCACTAGCGAAGGTGCCAGGGACGAGTTCTGTTGGTAGTTTTTACATTGCTCCGGTAGGCATCAAAAGGACACCACAAAAGTTGTTCTTCCTGCTTTCTGGGCTGAGATGGGGAATCGCTGAATTTTGGACTCGGCCGGTGACAAAATGTTCCAAAGACACCCCATGCACAACTCCACCGGGGAAGGTGCCAGGCAGGAGTTCTCTTGGTAGTTTTTACACTACCTTGGTAGGCAGCTGAAAGGCACCACAAAAGTTGTTCTACCTGCTTTCTGGGCTGAGATGGGGAACCGCTGAATTTTGGACTCGGCTGGTGACAAAATGTTCCAAACACACCCCATGCACAACTCCACCGGGGAAGGTGCCAGGCAGGAGTTCTCTTGGTAGTTTTTACACTCCCTTGGTAGGCATTTGAAAGGCACCACAAAAGTTGTTCTTCCTGCTTTCTGGGCTGAGATGGGGAACCGCTGAATTTTGGAGTCGGCTGGTGACAAAATGTTCCAAACACACCCCATGCACAACTCCACCGAGGAAGGTGCCACGCAGGAGTTCTCTTGGTAGTTTTTACACTACCTTGGTAGGCAGCTGAAAGGCACAAGAAAAGTTGTTGTACCTTCTTTCTGGGCTGAGATGGGGAACCGCTGAATTTTGGAGTCGGCCGGTGAAAAAATGTTCCAAAGACACCCCATGCACAACTCCACCGGGGAAGGTGCCAGAAAGGAGTTCTCTTAGTAGTTTTTACACTACCTTGGTAGGCAGCTGAAAGGCACCACAAAAGTTGTTCTTCCTGCTTTCTGGGCTGAGATGGGGAACCGCTGAATTTTGGACTCGGCCGGTGACAAAATGTTCCAAACACACCCCATGCACAACTCCACTAGCGAAGGTGCCAGGGACGAGTTCTGTTGGTAGTTTTTACATTGCTCCGGTAGGCACCAAAAGGACACCACAAAAGTTGTTCTTCCTGCTTTCTGGGCTGAGATGGGGAACCGCTGAATTTTGGAGTCGGCCGGTGACAAAATGTTCCAAAGACACCCCATGCACAACTCCACCGGGGAAGGTGCCAGGCAGGAGTTCTCTTGGTAGTTTTTACACTACCTTGGTAGGCAGCTGAAAGGCACCACAAAAGTTGTTCTTCCTGCTTTCTGGGCTGAGATGGGGAACCGCTGAATTTTGGACTCGGCCGGTGACAAAATGTTCCAAACACACCCCATGCACAACTCCACTAGCGAAGGTGCCAGGGACGAGTTCTGTTGGTAGTTTTTACATTGCTCCGGTAGGCATCAAAAGGACACCACAAAAGTTGTTCTTCCTGCTTTCTGGGCTGAGATGGGGAATCGCTGAATTTTGGACTCGGCCGGTGACAAAATGTTCCAAAGACACCCCATGCACAACTCCACCGGGGAAGGTGCCAGGCAGGAGTTCTCTTGGTAGTTTTTACACTACCTTGGTAGGCATTTGAAAGGCACCACAAAAGTTGTTCTACCTGCTTTCTGGGCTGAGATGGGGAACCGCTGAATTTTGGAGTCAGCCGGTGACAAAATGTTCCAAACACACCCCATGCACAACTCCACTAGCGAAGGTGCCAGGGACGAGTTCTGTTGGTAGTTTTTACACTACCTTGGTAGGCATTTGAAAGGCACCACAAAAGTTGTTCTACCTGCTTTCTGGGCTGAGATGGGGAACCGCTGAATTTTGGAGTCGGCCGGTGACAAAATGTTCCAAACACACCCCATGCACAACTCCACCGGGGAAGGTGCCAGACAGGACTTCTCTTAATAGTTTTTACACTACCTTGGTAGGCATCTGAAAGACACCACAAAGGTTGTTGTACCTTCTTTCTGGGCTGAGATGGGGAACCGCTGAATTTTGGAGTCGGCCGGTGACAAAATGTTCCAAAGACACCCCATGCACAACTCCACCGGGGAAGGTGCCAGACAGGAGTTCTCTTAGTAGTTTTTACACTACCTTGGTAGGGAGCTGAAAGGCACCACAAAAGTTGTTGTACCTTCTTTCTGGGCTGAGATGGGGAACCGCTGAATTTTGGAGTCGGCCGGTGACAAAATGTTCCAAACACACCCCATGCACAACTCCACTAGCGAAGGTGCCAGGGACGAGTTCTGTTGGTAGTTTTTACATTGCTCCGGTAGGCATCAAAAGGACACCACAAAAGTTGTTCTTCCTGCTTTCTGGGCTGAGATGGGGAATCGCTGAATTTTGGACTCGGCCGGTGACAAAATGTTCCAAAGACACCCCATGCACAACTCCACCGGGGAAGGTGCCAGGCAGGAGTTCTCTTGGTAGTTTTTACACTACCTTGGTAGGCAGCTGAAAGGCACCACAAAAGTTGTTGTACCTTCTTTCTGGGCTGAGATGGGGAACCGCTGAATTTTGGACTCGGCCGGTGACAAAATGTTCCAAACACACCCCATGCACAACTCCACTAGCGAAGGTGCCAGGGACGAGTTCTGTTGGTAGTTTTTACATTGCTCCGGTAGGCATCAAAAGGACACCACAAAAGTTGTTCTTCCTGCTTTCTGGGCTGAGATGGGGAATCGCTGAATTTTGGACTCGGCCGGTGACAAAATGTTCCAAACACACCCCATGCACAACTCCACCGGGGAAGGTGCCAGGCAGGAGTTCTCTTGGTAGTTTTTACATTGCTCCAGTAGGCAGCAAAAGGACACCACAAAAGTTGTTCTTCCTGCTTTCTGGGCTGAGATGGGGAATCGCTGAATTTTGGACTCGGCTGGTGACAAAATGTTCCAAACACACCCCATGCACAACTCCACCGGGGAAGGTGCCAGAAAGGAGTTCTCCTGGTAGTTTTTACACTACCTTGGTAGGCATTTGAAAGGCACCACAAAAGTTGTTCTTCCTGCTTTCTGGGCTGAGATGGGGAATCGCTGAATTTTGGACTCGGCCGGTGACAAAATGTTCCAAACACACCCCATGCACAACTCCACTAGCGAAGGTGCCAGGGACGAGTTCTGTTGGTAGTTTTTACATTGCTCCGGTAGGCATCAAAAGGACACCACAAAAGTTGTTCTTCCTGCTTTCTGGGCTGAGATGGGGAACCGCTGAATTTTGGAGTCGGCCGGTGACAAAATGTTCCAAAGACACCCCATGCGCAACTCCACCGGGGAAGGTGCCAGGCAGGAGTTCTCTTGGTAGTTTTTACACTACCTTGGTAGGCAGCTGAAAGGCACCACTAAAGTTGTTGTACCTTCTTTCTGGGCTGAGATGGGGAACCGCTGAATTTTGGAGTCGGCCGGTGACAAAATGTTCCAAAGACACCCCATGCACAACTCCACCGGGGAAGGTGCCAGACAGGAGTTCTCCTGATAGTTTTTACATTGCTCCGGTAGGCATCTGAAAGACACCACAAAAGTTGTTCTACCTGCTTTCTGGGCTGAGATGGGGAACCGCTGAATTTTGGAGTCGGCCGGTGACAAAATGTTCCAAAGACACCCCATGCACAACTCCACTAGCGAAGGTGCCAGGGACGAGTTCTGTTGGTAGTTTTTATATTGCTCCGGTAGGCATCAAAAGGACACCACAAAAGTTGTTCTTCCTGCTTTCTGGGCTGAGATGGGGAATCGCTGAATTTTGGACTCGGCCGGTGACAAAATGTTCCAAAGACACCCCATGCACAACTCCACCGGGGAAGGTGCCAGGCAGGAGTTCTCTTGGTAGTTTTTACACTACCTTGGTAGGCAGCTGAAAGGCACCACAAAAGTTGTTCTACCTGCTTTCTGGGCTGAGATGGGGAACCGCTGAATTTTGGAGTCAGCCGGTGACAAAATGTTCCAAAGACACCCCATGCACAACTCCACCGGGGAAGGTGCCAGGCAGGAGTTCTCTTGGTAGTTTTTACACTACCTTGGTAGGCATTTGAAAGGCACCACAAAAGTTGTTCTACCTGCTTTCTGGGCTGAGATGGGGAACCGCTGAATTTTGGAGTCGGCCGGTGACAAAATGTTCCAAAGACACCCCATGCACAACTCCACCGGGGAAGGTGCCAGACAGGACTTCTCTTAATAGTTTTTACACTACCTTGGTAGGCATCTGAAAGACACCACAAAGGTTGTTGTACCTTCTTTCTGGGCTGAGATGGGGAACCGCTGAATTTTGGAGTCGGCCGGTGACAAAATGTTCCAAAGACACCCCATGCACAACTCCACCGGGGAAGGTGCCAGACAGGAGTTCTCTTAGTAGTTTTTACACTACCTTGGTAGGCAGCTGAAAGGCACCACAAAAGTTGTTGTACCTTCTTTCTGGGCTGAGATGGGGAACCGCTGAATTTTGGAGTCGGCCGGTGACAAAATGTTCCAAACACACCCCATGCACAACTCCACTAGCGAAGGTGCCAGGGACGAGTTCTGTTGGTAGTTTTTACATTGCTCCGGTAGGCATCAAAAGGACACCACAAAAGTTGTTCTTCCTGCTTTCTGGGCTGAGATGGGGAATCGCTGAATTTTGGACTCGGCCGGTGACAAAATGTTCCAAAGACACCCCATGCACAACTCCACCGGGGAAGGTGCCAGGCAGGAGTTCTCTTGGTAGTTTTTACACTACCTTGGTAGGCAGCTGAAAGGCACCACAAAAGTTGTTCTACCTGCTTTCTGGGCTGAGATGGGGAACCGCTGAATTTTGGAGTCGGCCGGTGACAAAATGTTCCAAACACACCCCATGCACAACTCCACCGGGGAAGGTGCCAGGCAGGAGTTCTCTTGGTAGTTTTTACATTGCTCCGGTAGGCAGCAAAAGGACACCACAAAAGTTGTTCTTCCTGCTTTCTGGGCTGAGATGGGGAATCGCTGAATTTTGGACTCGGCTGGTGACAAAATGTTCCAAACACACCCCATGCACAACTCCACCGGGGAAGGTGCCAGAAAGGAGTTCTCTTGGTAGTTTTTACACTACCTTGGTAGGCATTTGAAAGGCACCACAAAAGTTGTTCTTCCTGCTTTCTGGGCTGAGATGGGGAACCGCTGAATTTTGGACTCGGCCGGTGACAAAATGTTCCAAACACACCCCATGCACAACTCCACTAGCGAAGGTGCCAGGGACGAGTTCTGTTGGTAGTTTTTACATTGCTCCGGTAGGCACCAAAAGGACACCACAAAAGTTGTTCTTCCTGCTTTCTGGGCTGAGATGGGGAACCGCTGAATTTTGGAGTCGGCCGGTGACAAAATGTTCCAAAGACACCCCATGCGCAACTCCACCGGGGAAGGTGCCAGGCAGGAGTTCTCTTGGTAGTTTTTACACTACCTTGGTAGGCAGCTGAAAGGCACCACTAAAGTTGTTGTACCTTCTTTCTGGGCTGAGATGGGGAACCGCTGAATTTTGGAGTCGGCCGGTGACAAAATGTTCCAAACACACCCCATGCACAACTCCACTAGCGAAGGTGCCAGGGACGAGTTCTGTTGGTAGTTTTTACATTGCTCCGGTAGGCATCAAAAGGACACCACAAAAGTTGTTCTTCCTGCTTTCTGGGCTGAGATGGGGAACCGCTGAATTTTGGAGTCGGCCGGTGACAAAATGTTCCAAAGACACCCCATGCACAACTCCACCGGGGAAGGTGCCAGACAGGAGTTCTCTTAATAGTTTTTACACTACCTTGGTAGGCATCTGAAAGGCACCACAAAAGTTGTTGTACCTGCTTTCTGGGCTGAGATGGGGAACCGCTGAATTTTGGACTCGGCCGGTGACAAAATGTTCCAAACACACCCCATGCACAACTCCACTAGCGAAGGTGCCAGGGACGAGTTCTGTTGGTAGTTTTTACATTGCTCCGGTAGGCATCAAAAGGACACCACAAAAGTTGTTCTTCCTGCTTTCTGGGCTGAGATGGGGAATCGCTGAATTTTGGACTCGGCCGGTGACAAAATGTTCCAAACACACCCCATGCACAACTCCACCGGGGAAGGTGCCAGGCAGGAGTTCTCTTGGTAGTTTTTACACTACCTTGGTAGGCAGCTGAAAGGCACCACAAAAGTTGTTCTTCCTGCTTTCTGGGCTGAGATGGGGAACCGCTGAATTTTGGACTCGGCCGGTGACAAAATGTTCCAAAGACACCCCATGCACAACTCCACCGGGGAAGGTGCCAGGCAGGAGTTCTCTTGGTAGTTTTTACACTACCTTGGTAGGCATTTGAAAGGCACCACAAAAGTTGGTCTACCTGCTTTCTGGGCTGAGATGGGGAACCGCTGAATTTTGGAGTCGGCCGGTGACAAAATGTTCCAAACACACCCCATGCACGACTCCACCGGGGAAGGTGCCAGGCAGGAGTTCTCTTGGTAGTTTTTACACTACCTTGGTAGGCATTTGAAAGGCACCACAAAAGTTGTTCTACCTGCTTTCTGGGCTGAGATGGGGAACCGCTGAATTTTGGAGTCGGCCGGTGACAAAATGTTCCAAACACACCCCATGCACAACTCCACCGGGGAAGGTGCCAGACAGGACTTCTCTTAATAGTTTTTACACTACCTTGGTAGGCATCTGAAAGACACCACAAAGGTTGTTGTACCTTCTTTCTGGGCTGAGATGGGGAACCGCTGAATTTTGGACTCGGCCGGTGACAAAATGTTCCAAAGACACCCCATGCACAACTCCACCGGGGAAGGTGCCAGGCAGGAGTTCTCTTGGTAGTTTTTACACTACCTTGGTAGGCAGCTGAAAGGCACCACAAAAGTTGTTGTACCTTCTTTCTGGGCTGAGATGGGGAACCGCTGAATTTTGGAGTCGGCCGGTGACAAAATGTTCCAAACACACCCCATGCACAACTCCACTAGCGAAGGTGCCAGGGACGAGTTCTGTTGGTAGTTTTTACATTGCTCCGGTAGGCATCAAAAGGACACCACAAAAGTTGTTCTTCCTGCTTTCTGGGCTGAGATGGGGAATCGCTGAATTTTGGACTCGGCTGGTGACAAAATGTTCCAAACACACCCCATGCACAACTCCACCGGGGAAGGTGCCAGGCAGGAGTTCTCTTGGTAGTTTTTACACTACCTTGGTAGGCATTTGAAAGGCACCACAAAAGTTGTTCTTCCTGCTTTCTGGGCTGAGATGGGGAACCGCTGAATTTTGGAGTCGGCTGGTGACAAAATGTTCCAAACACACCCCATGCACAACTCCACCGAGGAAGGTGCCACGCAGGAGTTCTCTTGGTAGTTTTTACACTACCTTGGTAGGCAGCTGAAAGGCACCACAAAAGTTGTTCTACCTGCTTTCTGGGCTGAGATGGGGAACCGCTGAATTTTGGAGTCGGCCGGTGACAAAATGTTCCAAAGACACCCCATGCACAACTCCACCGGGGAAGGTGCCAGAAAGGAGTTCTCTTAGTAGTTTTTACACTACCTTGGTAGGCAGCTGAAAGGCACCACAAAAGTTGTTCTTCCTGCTTTCTGGGCTGAGATGGGGAACCGCTGAATTTTGGACTCGGCCGGTGACAAAATGTTCCAAACACACCCCATGCACAACTCCACTAGCGAAGGTGCCAGGGACGAGTTCTGTTGGTAGTTTTTACATTGCTCCGGTAGGCACCAAAAGGACACCACAAAAGTTGTTCTTCCTGCTTTCTGGGCTGAGATGGGGAACCGCTGAATTTTGGAGTCGGCCGGTGACAAAATGTTCCAAAGACACCCCATGCACAACTCCACCGGGGAAGGTGCCAGGCAGGAGTTCTCTTGGTAGTTTTTACACTACCTTGGTAGGCAGCTGAAAGGCACCACAAAAGTTGTTCTTCCTGCTTTCTGGGCTGAGATGGGGAACCGCTGAATTTTGGACTCGGCCGGTGACAAAATGTTCCAAAGACACCCCATGCACAACTCCACTAGCGAAGGTGCCAGGGACGAGTTCTGTTGGTAGTTTTTACATTGCTCCGGTAGGCATCAAAAGGACACCACAAAAGTTGTTCTTCCTGCTTTCTGGGCTGAGATGGGGAATCGCTGAATTTTGGACTCGGCCGGTGACAAAATGTTCCAAAGACACCCCATGCACAACTCCACCGGGGAAGGTGCCAGGCAGGAGTTCTCTTGGTAGTTTTTACACTACCTTGGTAGGCAGCTGAAAGGCACCACAAAAGTTGTTCTACCTGCTTTCTGGGCTGAGATGGGGAATCGCTGAATTTTGGACTCGGCCGGTGACAAAATGTTCCAAACACACCCCATGCACAACTCCACCGGGGAAGGTGCCAGAAAGGAGTTCTCCTGGTAGTTTTTACATTGCTCCGGTAGGCAGCAAAAGGACACCACAAAAGTTGTTCTTCCTGCTTTCTGGGCTGAGATGGGGAATCGCTGAATTTTGGACACGGCTGGTGACAAAATGTTCCAAACACACCCCATGCACAACTCCACCGGGGAAGGTGCCAGAAAGGAGTTCTCCTGGTAGTTTTTACACTACCTTGGTAGGCATTTGAAAGGCACCACAAAAGTTGTTCTTCCTGCTTTCTGGGCTGAGATGGGGAACCGCTGAATTTTGGACTCGGCCGGTGACAAAATGTTCCAAACACACCCCATGCACAACTCCACTAGCGAAGGTGCCAGGGACGAGTTCTGTTGGTAGTTTTTACATTGCTCCGGTAGGCATCAAAAGGACACCACAAAAGTTGTTCTTCCTGCTTTCTGGGCTGAGATGGGGAACCGCTGAATTTTGGAGTCGGCCGGTGACAAAATGTTCCAAAGACACCCCATGCACAACTCCACCGGGGAAGGTGCCAGGCAGGAGTTCTCTTGGTAGTTTTTACACTACCTTGGTAGGCAGCTGAAAGGCACCACTAAAGTTGTTGTACCTTCTTTCTGGGCTGAGATGGGGAACCGCTGAATTTTGGAGTCGGCCGGTGACAAAATGTTCCAAAGACACCCCATGCACAACTCCACCGGGGAAGGTGCCAGACAGGAGTTCTCCTGATAGTTTTTACATTGCTCCGGTAGGCATCTGAAAGACACCACAAAAGTTGTTCTACCTGCTTTCTGGGCTGAGATGGGGAACCGCTGAATTTTGGAGTCGGCCGGTGACAAAATGTTCCAAAGACACCCCATGCACAACTCCACTAGCGAAGGTGCCAGGGACGAGTTCTGTTGGTAGTTTTTATATTGCTCCGGTAGGCATCAAAAGGACACCACAAAAGTTGTTCTTCCTGCTTTCTGGGCTGAGATGGGGAATCGCTGAATTTTGGACTCGGCCGGTGACAAAATGTTCCAAAGACACCCCATGCACAACTCCACCGGGGAAGGTGCCAGGCAGGAGTTCTCTTGGTAGTTTTTACACTACCTTGGTAGGCAGCTGAAAGGCACCACAAAAGTTGTTCTACCTGCTTTCTGGGCTGAGATGGGGAACCGCTGAATTTTGGAGTCAGCCGGTGACAAAATGTTCCAAACACACCCCATGCACAACTCCACTAGCGAAGGTGCCAGGGACGAGTTCTGTTGGTAGTTTTTACACTACCTTGGTAGGCATTTGAAAGGCACCACAAAAGTTGTTCTACCTGCTTTCTGGGCTGAGATGGGGAACCGCTGAATTTTGGAGTCGGCCGGTGACAAAATGTTCCAAACACACCCCATGCACAACTCCACCGGGGAAGGTGCCAGACAGGACTTCTCTTAATAGTTTTTACACTACCTTGGTAGGCATCTGAAAGACACCACAAAGGTTGTTGTACCTTCTTTCTGGTCTGAGATGGGGAACCGCTGAATTTTGGAGTCGGCCGGTGACAAAATGTTCCAAAGACACCCCATGCACAACTCCACCGGGGAAGGTGCCAGACAGGAGTTCTCTTAGTAGTTTTTACACTACCTTGGTAGGCAGCTGAAAGGCACCACAAAAGTTGTTGTACCTTCTTTCTGGGCTGAGATGGGGAACCGCTGAATTTTGGACTCGGCCGGTGACAAAATGTTCCAAACACACCCCATGCACAACTCCACTAGCGAAGGTGCCAGGGACGAGTTCTGTTGGTAGTTTTTACATTGCTCCGGTAGGCATCAAAAGGACACCACAAAAGTTGTTCTTCCTGCTTTCTGGGCTGAGATGGGGAATCGCTGAATTTTGGACTCGGCCGGTGACAAAATGTTCCAAAGACACCCCATGCACAACTCCACCGGGGAAGGTGCCAGGCAGGAGTTCTCTTGGTAGTTTTTACACTACCTTGGTAGGCAGCTGAAAGGCACCACAAAAGTTGTTCTACCTGCTTTCTGGGCTGAGATGGGGAACCGCTGAATTTTGGAGTCGGCCGGTGACAAAATGTTCCAAACACACCCCATGCACAACTCCACCGGGGAAGGTGCCAGGCAGGAGTTCTCTTGGTAGTTTTTACATTGCTCCAGTAGGCAGCAAAAGGACACCACAAAAGTTGTTCTTCCTGCTTTCTGGGCTGAGATGGGGAATCGCTGAATTTTGGACTCGGCTGGTGACAAAATGTTCCAAACACACCCCATGCACAACTCCACCGGGGAAGGTGCCAGAAAGGAGTTCTCCTGGTAGTTTTTACACTACCTTGGTAGGCATTTGAAAGGCACCACAAAAGTTGTTCTTCCTGCTTTCTGGGCTGAGATGGGGAACCGCTGAATTTTGGACTCGGCCGGTGACAAAATGTTCCAAACACACCCCATGCACAACTCCACTAGCGAAGGTGCCAGGGACGAGTTCTGTTGGTAGTTTTTACATTGCTCCGGTAGGCATCAAAAGGACACCACAAAAGTTGTTCTTCCTGCTTTCTGGGCTGAGATGGGGAACCGCTGAATTTTGGAGTCGGCCAGTGACAAAATGTTCCAAAGACACCCCATGCGCAACTCCACCGGGGAAGGTGCCAGGCAGGAGTTCTCTTGGTAGTTTTTACACTACCTTGGTAGGCAGCTGAAAGGCACCACTAAAGTTGTTGTACCTTCTTTCTGGGCTGAGATGGGGAACCGCTGAATTTTGGAGTCGGCCGGTGACAAAATGTTCCAAAGACACCCCATGCACAACTCCACCGGGGAAGGTGCCAGACAGGAGTTCTCCTGATAGTTTTTACATTGCTCCGGTAGGCATCTGAAAGACACCACAAAAGTTGTTCTACCTGCTTTCTGGGCTGAGATGGGGAACCGCTGAATTTTGGAGTCGGCCGGTGACAAAATGTTCCAAAGACACCCCATGCACAACTCCACTAGCGAAGGTGCCAGGGACGAGTTCTGTTGGTAGTTTTTATATTGCTCCGGTAGGCATCAAAAGGACACCACAAAAGTTGTTCTTCCTGCTTTCTGGGCTGAGATGGGGAATCGCTGAATTTTGGACTCGGCCGGTGACAAAATGTTCCAAAGACACCCCATGCACAACTCCACCGGGGAAGGTGCCAGGCAGGAGTTCTCTTGGTAGTTTTTACACTACCTTGGTAGGCAGCTGAAAGGCACCACAAAAGTTGTTCTACCTGCTTTCTGGGCTGAGATGGGGAACCGCTGAATTTTGGAGTCAGCCGGTGACAAAATGTTCCAAAGACACCCCATGCACAACTCCACCGGGGAAGGTGCCAGGCAGGAGTTCTCTTGGTAGTTTTTACACTACCTTGGTAGGCAGCTGAAAGGCACCACAAAAGTTGTTCTACCTGCTTTCTGGGCTGAGATGGGGAACCGCTGAATTTTGGAGTCGGCCGGTGACAAAATGTTCCAAAGACACCCCATGCACAACTCCACCGGGGAAGGTGCCAGACAGGACTTCTCTTAATAGTTTTTACACTACCTTGGTAGGCATCTGAAAGACACCACAAAGGTTGTTGTACCTTCTTTCTGGGCTGAGATGGGGAACCGCTGAATTTTGGAGTCGGCCGGTGACAAAATGTTCCAAAGACACCCCATGCACAACTCCACCGGGGAAGGTGCCAGACAGGAGTTCTCTTAGTAGTTTTTACACTACCTTGGTAGGCAGCTGAAAGGCACCACAAAAGTTGTTGTACCTTCTTTCTGGGCTGAGATGGGGAACCGCTGAATTTTGGACTCGGCCGGTGACAAAATGTTCCAAACACACCCCATGCACAACTCCACCGGGGAAGGTGCCAGAAAGGAGTTCTCCTGGTAGTTTTTACACTACCTTGGTAGGCATTTGAAAGGCACCACAAAAGTTGTTCTTCCTGCTTTCTGGGCTGAGATGGGGAACCGCTGAATTTTGGACTCGGCCGGTGACAAAATGTTCCAAACACACCCCATGCACAACTCCACTAGCGAAGGTGCCAGGGACGAGTTCTGTTGGTAGTTTTTACATTGCTCCGGTAGGCATCAAAAGGACACCACAAAAGTTGTTCTTCCTGCTTTCTGGGCTGAGATGGGGAACCGCTGAATTTTGGAGTCGGCCAGTGACAAAATGTTCCAAAGACACCCCATGCGCAACTCCACCGGGGAAGGTGCCAGGCAGGAGTTCTCTTGGTAGTTTTTACACTACCTTGGTAGGCAGCTGAAAGGCACCACTAAAGTTGTTGTACCTTCTTTCTGGGCTGAGATGGGGAACCGCTGAATTTTGGAGTCGGCCGGTGACAAAATGTTCCAAAGACACCCCATGCACAACTCCACCGGGGAAGGTGCCAGACAGGAGTTCTCCTGATAGTTTTTACATTGCTCCGGTAGGCATCTGAAAGACACCACAAAAGTTGTTCTACCTGCTTTCTGGGCTGAGATGGGGAACCGCTGAATTTTGGAGTCGGCCGGTGACAAAATGTTCCAAAGACACCCCATGCACAACTCCACTAGCGAAGGTGCCAGGGACGAGTTCTGTTGGTAGTTTTTATATTGCTCCGGTAGGCATCAAAAGGACACCACAAAAGTTGTTCTTCCTGCTTTCTGGGCTGAGATGGGGAATCGCTGAATTTTGGACTCGGCCGGTGACAAAATGTTCCAAAGACACCCCATGCACAACTCCACCGGGGAAGGTGCCAGGCAGGAGTTCTCTTGGTAGTTTTTACACTACCTTGGTAGGCAGCTGAAAGGCACCACAAAAGTTGTTCTACCTGCTTTCTGGGCTGAGATGGGGAACCGCTGAATTTTGGAGTCAGCCGGTGACAAAATGTTCCAAAGACACCCCATGCACAACTCCACCGGGGAAGGTGCCAGGCAGGAGTTCTCTTGGTAGTTTTTACACTACCTTGGTAGGCAGCTGAAAGGCACCACAAAAGTTGTTCTACCTGCTTTCTGGGCTGAGATGGGGAACCGCTGAATTTTGGAGTCGGCCGGTGACAAAATGTTCCAAAGACACCCCATGCACAACTCCACCGGGGAAGGTGCCAGACAGGACTTCTCTTAATAGTTTTTACACTACCTTGGTAGGCATCTGAAAGACACCACAAAGGTTGTTGTACCTTCTTTCTGGGCTGAGATGGGGAACCGCTGAATTTTGGAGTCGGCCGGTGACAAAATGTTCCAAAGACACCCCATGCACAACTCCACCGGGGAAGGTGCCAGACAGGAGTTCTCTTAGTAGTTTTTACACTACCTTGGTAGGCATTTGAAAGGCACCACAAAAGTTGTTGTACCTTCTTTCTGGGCTGAGATGGGGAACCGCTGAATTTTGGACTCGGCCGGTGACAAAATGTTCCAAACACACCCCATGCACAACTCCACTAGCGAAGGTGCCAGGGACGAGTTCTGTTGGTAGTTTTTACATTGCTCCGGTAGGCATCAAAAGGACACCACAAAAGTTGTTCTTCCTGCTTTCTGGGCTGAGATGGGGAATCGCTGAATTTTGGACTCGGCCGGTGACAAAATGTTCCAAAGACACCCCATGCACAACTCCACCGGGGAAGGTGCCAGGCAGGAGTTCTCTTGGTAGTTTTTACACTACCTTGGTAGGCAGCTGAAAGGCACCACAAAAGTTGTTCTACCTGCTTTCTGGGCTGAGATGGGGAACCGCTGAATTTTGGAGTCGGCCGGTGACAAAATGTTCCAAACACACCCCATGCACAACTCCACCGGGGAAGGTGCCAGGCAGGAGTTCTCTTGGTAGTTTTTACATTGCTCCAGTAGGCAGCAAAAGGACACCACAAAAGTTGTTCTTCCTGCTTTCTGGGCTGAGATGGGGAATCGCTGAATTTTGGACTCGGCTGGTGACAAAATGTTCCAAACACACCCCATGCACAACTCCACCGGGGAAGGTGCCAGAAAGGAGTTCTCCTGGTAGTTTTTACACTACCTTGGTAGGCATTTGAAAGGCACCACAAAAGTTGTTCTTCCTGCTTTCTGGGCTGAGATGGGGAACCGCTGAATTTTGGACTCGGCCGGTGACAAAATGTTCCAAACACACCCCATGCACAACTCCACTAGCGAAGGTGCCAGGGACGAGTTCTGTTGGTAGTTTTTACATTGCTCCGGTAGGCATCAAAAGGACACCACAAAAGTTGTTCTTCCTGCTTTCTGGGCTGAGATGGGGAACCGCTGAATTTTGGAGTCGGCCGGTGACAAAATGTTCCAAAGACACCCCATGCGCAACTCCACCGGGGAAGGTGCCAGGCAGGAGTTCTCTTGGTAGTTTTTACACTACCTTGGTAGGCAGCTGAAAGGCACCACTAAAGTTGTTGTACCTTCTTTCTGGGCTGAGATGGGGAACCGCTGAATTTTGGAGTCGGCCGGTGACAAAATGTTCCAAAGACACCCCATGCACAACTCCACCGGGGAAGGTGCCAGACAGGAGTTCTCCTGATAGTTTTTACATTGCTCCGGTAGGCATCTGAAAGACACCACAAAAGTTGTTCTACCTGCTTTCTGGGCTGAGATGGGGAACCGCTGAATTTTGGAGTCAGCCGGTGACAAAATGTTCCAAAGACACCCCATGCACAACTCCACTAGCGAAGGTGCCAGGGACGAGTTCTGTTGGTAGTTTTTATATTGCTCCGGTAGGCATCAAAAGGACACCACAAAAGTTGTTCTTCCTGCTTTCTGGGCTGAGATGGGGAATCGCTGAATTTTGGACTCGGCCGGTGACAAAATGTTCCAAAGACACCCCATGCACAACTCCACCGGGGAAGGTGCCAGGCAGGAGTTCTCTTGGTAGTTTTTACACTACCTTGGTAGGCAGCTGAAAGGCACCACAAAAGTTGTTCTACCTGCTTTCTGGGCTGAGATGGGGAACCGCTGAATTTTGGAGTCAGCCGGTGACAAAATGTTCCAAAGACACCCCATGCACAACTCCACCGGGGAAGGTGCCAGGCAGGAGTTCTCTTGGTAGTTTTTACACTACCTTGGTAGGCATTTGAAAGGCACCACAAAAGTTGTTCTACCTGCTTTCTGGGCTGAGATGGGGAACCGCTGAATTTTGGAGTCGGCCGGTGACAAAATGTTCCAAAGACACCCCATGCACAACTCCACCGGGGAAGGTGCCAGACAGGACTTCTCTTAATAGTTTTTACACTACCTTGGTAGGCATCTGAAAGACACCACAAAGGTTGTTGTACCTTCTTTCTGGGCTGAGATGGGGAACCGCTGAATTTTGGAGTCGGCCGGTGACAAAATGTTCCAAAGACACCCCATGCACAACTCCACCGGGGAAGGTGCCAGACAGGAGTTCTCTTAGTAGTTTTTACACTACCTTGGTAGGCAGCTGAAAGGCACCACAAAAGTTGTTGTACCTTCTTTCTGGGCTGAGATGGGGAACCGCTGAATTTTGGAGTCGGCCGGTGACAAAATGTTCCAAAGACACCCCATGCACAACTCCACTAGCGAAGGTGCCAGGGACGAGTTCTGTTGGTAGTTTTTACATTGCTCCGGTAGGCATCAAAAGGACACCACAAAAGTTGTTCTTCCTGCTTTCTGGGCTGAGATGGGGAATCGCTGAATTTTGGACTCGGCCGGTGACAAAATGTTCCAAAGACACCCCATGCACAACTCCACCGGGGAAGGTGCCAGGCAGGAGTTCTCTTGGTAGTTTTTACACTACCTTGGTAGGCAGCTGAAAGGCACCACAAAAGTTGTTCTACCTGCTTTCTGGGCTGAGATGGGGAACCGCTGAATTTTGGAGTCGGCCGGTGACAAAATGTTCCAAACACACCCCATGCACAACTCCACCGGGGAAGGTGCCAGGCAGGAGTTCTGTTGGTAGTTTTTACATTGCTCCGGTAGGCAGCAAAAGGACACCACAAAAGTTGTTCTTCCTGCTTTCTGGGCTGAGATGGGGAATCGCTGAATTTTGGACTCGGCTGGTGACAAAATGTTCCAAACACACCCCATGCACAACTCCACCGGGGAAGGTGCCAGAAAGGAGTTCTCTTGGTAGTTTTTACACTACCTTGGTAGGCATTTGAAAGGCACCACAAAAGTTGTTCTTCCTGCTTTCTGGGCTGAGATGGGGAACCGCTGAATTTTGGACTCGGCCGGTGACAAAATGTTCCAAACACACCCCATGCACAACTCCACTAGCGAAGGTGCCAGGGACGAGTTCTGTTGGTAGTTTTTACATTGCTCCGGTAGGCAGCAAAAGGACACCACAAAAGTTGTTCTTCCTGCTTTCTGGGCTGAGATGGGGAACCGCTGAATTTTGGAGTCGGCCGGTGACAAAATGTTCCAAAGACACCCCATGCGCAACTCCACCGGGGAAGGTGCCAGGCAGGAGTTCTCTTGGTAGTTTTTACACTACCTTGGTAGGCAGCTGAAAGGCACCACTAAAGTTGTTGTACCTTCTTTCTGGGCTGAGATGGGGAACCGCTGAATTTTGGAGTCGGCCGGTGACAAAATGTTCCAAACACACCCCATGCACAACTCCACTAGCGAAGGTGCCAGGGACGAGTTCTGTTGGTAGTTTTTACATTGCTCCGGTAGGCATCAAAAGGACACCACAAAAGTTGTTCTTCCTGCTTTCTGGGCTGAGATGGGGAACCGCTGAATTTTGGACTCGGCCGGTGACAAAATGTTCCAAAGACACCCCATGCACAACTCCACCGGGGAAGGTGCCAGACAGGAGTTCTCTTAATAGTTTTTACACTACCTTGGTAGGCATCTGAAAGGCACCACAAAAGTTGTTGTACCTGCTTTCTGGGCTGAGATGGGGAACCGCTGAATTTTGGACTCGGCCGGTGACCAAATGTTCCAAACACACCCCATGCACAACTCCACTAGCGAAGGTGCCAGGGACGAGTTCTGTTGGTAGTTTTTACATTGCTCCGGTAGGCATCAAAAGGACACCACAAAAGTTGTTCTTCCTGCTTTCTGGGCTGAGATGGGGAATCGCTGAATTTTGGACTCGGCCGGTGACAAAATGTTCCAAAGACACCCCATGCACAACTCCACCGGGGAAGGTGCCAGGCAGGAGTTCTCTTGGTAGTTTTTACACTACCTTGGTAGGCAGCTGAAAGGCACAAGAAAAGTTGTTGTACCTTCTTTCTGGGCTGAGATGGGGAACCGCTGAATTTTGGACTCGGCCGGTGACAAAATGTTCCAAAGACACCCCATGCACAACTCCACCGGGGAAGGTGCCAGAAAGGAGTTCTCTTAGTAGTTTTTACACTACCTTGGTAGGCATTTGAAAGGCACCACAAAAGCTGTTCTTCCTGCTTTCTGGGCTGAGATGGGGAACCGCTGAATTTTGGAGTCGGCCGGTGACAAAATGTTCCAAACACACCCCATGCACAACTCCACCGGGGAAGGTGCCAGGCAGGAGTTCTCTTGGTAGTTTTTACACTACCTTGGTAGGCATTTGAAAGGCACCACAAAAGTTGTTCTACCTGCTTTCTGGGCTGAGATGGGGAACCGCTGAATTTTGGAGTCGGCCGGTGACAAAATGTTCCAAACACACCCCATGCACAACTCCACCGGGGAAGGTGCCAGACAGGACTTCTCTTAATAGTTTTTACACTACCTTGGTAGGCATCTGAAAGACACCACAAAGGTTGTTGTACCTTCTTTCTGGGCTGAGATGGGGAACCGCTGAATTTTGGAGTCGGCCGGTGACAAAATGTTCCAAAGACACCCCATGCACAACTCCACCGGGGAAGGTGCCAGACAGGAGTTCTCTTAGTAGTTTTTACACTACCTTGGTAGGCAGCTGAAAGGCACCACAAAAGTTGTTGTACCTTCTTTCTGGGCTGAGATGGGGAACCGCTGAATTTTGGAGTCGGCCAGTGACAAAATGTTCCAAACACACCCCATGCACAACTCCACTAGCGAAGGTGCCAGGGACGAGTTCTGTTGGTAGTTTTTACATTGCTCCGGTAGGCATCAAAAGGACACCACAAAAGTTGTTCTTCCTGCTTTCTGGGCTGAGATGGGGAACCGCTGAATTTTGGAGTCAGCCGGTGACAAAATGTTCCAAAGACACCCCATGCACAACTCCACCGGGGAAGGTGCCAGGCAGGAGTTCTCTTGGTAGTTTTTACACTACCTTGGTAGGCAGCTGAAAGGCACCACAAAAGTTGTTCTACCTGCTTTCTGGGCTGAGATGGGGAACCGCTGAATTTTGGAGTCGGCCGGTGACAAAATGTTCCAAACACACCCCATGCACAACTCCACTAGCGAAGGTGCCAGGCAGGAGTTCTCTTGGTAGTTTTTACATTGCTCCAGTAGGCAGAAAAAGGACACCACAAAAGTTGTTCTTCCTGCTTTCTGGGCTGAGATGGGGAATCGCTGAATTTTGGACTCGGCTGGTGACAAAATGTTCCAAACACACCCCATGCACAACTCCACCGGGGAAGGTGCCAGAAAGGAGTTCTCCTGGTAGTTTTTACACTACCTTGGTAGGCATTTGAAAGGCACCACAAAAGTTGTTCTTCCTGCTTTCTGGGCTGAGATGGGGAACCGCTGAATTTTGGAGTCGGCCGGTGACAAAATGTTCCAAACACACCCCATGCACAACTCCACTAGCGAAGGTGCCAGGGACGAGTTCTGTTGGTAGTTTTTACATTGCTCCGGTAGGCATCAAAAGGACACCACAAAAGTTGTTCTTCCTGCTTTCTGGGCTGAGATGGGGAACCGCTGAATTTTGGAGTCGGCCGGTGACAAAATGTTCCAAAGACACCCCATGCGCAACTCCACCGGGGAAGGTGCCAGGCAGGAGTTCTCTTGGTAGTTTTTACACTACCTTGGTAGGCAGCTGAAAGGCACCACTAAAGTTGTTGTACCTTCTTTCTGGGCTGAGATGGGGAACCGCTGAATTTTGGAGTCGGCCGGTGACAAAATGTTCCAAACACACCCCATGCACAACTCCACCGGGGAAGGTGCCAGACAGGAGTTCTCCTGATAGTTTTTACATTGCTCCGGTAGGCATCTGAAAGACACCACAAAAGTTGTTCTACCTGCTTTCTGGGCTGAGATGGGGAACCGCTGAATTTTGGAGTCGGCCGGTGACAAAATGTTCCAAAGACACCCCATGCACAACTCCACTAGCGAAGGTGCCAGGGACGAGTTCTGTTGGTAGTTTTTATATTGCTCCGGTAGGCATCAAAAGGACACCACAAAAGTTGTTCTTCCTGCTTTCTGGGCTGAGATGGGGAATCGCTGAATTTTGGACTCGGCCGGTGACAAAATGTTCCAAAGACACCCCATGCACAACTCCACCGGGGAAGGTGCCAGGCAGGAGTTCTCTTGGTAGTTTTTACACTACCTTGGTAGGCAGCTGAAAGGCACCACAAAAGTTGTTCTACCTGCTTTCTGGGCTGAGATGGGGAACCGCTGAATTTTGGAGTCAGCCGGTGACAAAATGTTCCAAAGACACCCCATGCACAACTCCACCGGGGAAGGTGCCAGGCAGGAGTTCTCTTGGTAGTTTTTACACTACCTTGGTAGGCATTTGAAAGGCACCACAAAAGTTGTTCTACCTGCTTTCTGGGCTGAGATGGGGAACCGCTGAATTTTGGAGTCGGCCGGTGACAAAATGTTCCAAACACACCCCATGCACAACTCCACCGGGGAAGGTGCCAGACAGGACTTCTCTTAATAGTTTTTACACTACCTTGGTAGGCAGCTGAAAGACACCACAAAGGTTGTTGTACCTTCTTTCTGGGCTGAGATGGGGAACCGCTGAATTTTGGAGTCGGCCGGTGACAAAATGTTCCAAAGACACCCCATGCACAACTCCACCGGGGAAGGTGCCAGACAGGAGTTCTCTTAGTAGTTTTTACACTACCTTGGTAGGCAGCTGAAAGGCACCACAAAAGTTGTTGTACCTTCTTTCTGGGCTGAGATGGGGAACCGCTGAATTTTGGACTCGGCCGGTGACAAAATGTTCCAAAGACACCCCATGCACAACTCCACCGGGGAAGGTGCCAGGCAGGAGTTCTCTTGGTAGTTTTTACACTACCTTGGTAGGCAGCTGAAAGGCACCACAAAAGTTGTTCTACCTGCTTTCTGGGCTGAGATGGGGAACCGCTGAATTTTGGAGTCGGCCGGTGACAAAATGTTCCAAACACACCCCATGCACAACTCCACCGGGGAAGGTGCCAGGCAGGAGTTCTCTTGGTAGTTTTTACATTGCTCCGGTAGGCAGCAAAAGGACACCACAAAAGTTGTTCTTCCTGCTTTCTGGGCTGAGATGGGGAATCGCTGAATTTTGGACTCGGCTGGTGACAAAATGTTCCAAACACACCCCATGCACAACTCCACCGGGGAAGGTGCCAGAAAGGAGTTCTCTTGGTAGTTTTTACACTACCTTGGTAGGCATTTGAAAGGCACCACAAAAGTTGTTCTTCCTGCTTTCTGGGCTGAGATGGGGAACCGCTGAATTTTGGACTCGGCCGGTGACAAAATGTTCCAAACACACCCCATGCACAACTCCACTAGCGAAGGTGCCAGGGACGAGTTCTGTTGGTAGTTTTTACATTGCTCCGGTAGGCAGCAAAAGGACACCACAAAAGTTGTTCTTCCTGCTTTCTGGGCTGAGATGGGGAACCGCTGAATTTTGGAGTCGGCCGGTGACAAAATGTTCCAAAGACACCCCATGCGCAACTCCACCGGGGAAGGTGCCAGGCAGGAGTTCTCTTGGTAGTTTTTACACTACCTTGGTAGGCAGCTGAAAGGCACCACTAAAGTTGTTCTACCTTCTTTCTGGGCTGAGATGGGGAACCGCTGAATTTTGGAGTCGGCCGGTGACAAAATGTTCCAAACACACCCCATGCACAACTCCACTAGCGAAGGTGCCAGGGACGAGTTCTGTTGGTAGTTTTTACATTGCTCCGGTAGGCATCAAAAGGACACCACAAAAGTTGTTCTTCCTGCTTTCTGGGCTGAGATGGGGAACCGCTGAATTTTGGAGTCAGCCGGTGACAAAATG
The DNA here is from genome assembly GCF_023634085.1 of Falco cherrug. Classification (NCBI taxonomy): domain Eukaryota; kingdom Metazoa; phylum Chordata; class Aves; order Falconiformes; family Falconidae; genus Falco; species Falco cherrug. The sequence goes on from NC_073698.1 coordinate 218,145, forward strand.
TTCCAAAGACACCCCATGCACAACTCCACCGGGGAAGGTGCCAGGCAGGAGTTCTCTTGGTAGTTTTTACACTACCTTGGTAGGCATTTGAAAGGCACCACAAAAGTTGTTCTACCTGCTTTCTGGGCTGAGATGGGGAACCGCTGAATTTTGGAGTCGGCCGGTGACAAAATGTTCCAAACACACCCCATGCACAACTCCACCGGGGAAGGTGCCAGGCAGGAGTTCTCCTGGTAGTTTTTACATTGCTCCGGTAGGCATCTGAAAGACACCACAAAGGTTGTTGTACCTTCTTTCTGGGCTGAGATGGGGAACCGCTGAATTTTGGAGTCGGCCGGTGACAAAATGTTCCAAACACACCCCATGCACAACTCCACCGGGGAAGGTGCCAGACAGGAGTTCTCTTAGTAGTTTTTACACTACCTTGGTAGGCATATGAAAGGCACCACAAAAGTTGTTCTACCTGCTTTCTGGGCTGAGATGGGGAACCGCTGAATTTTGGAGTCGGCCGGTGACAAAATGTTCCAAACACACCCCATGCACAACTCCACTAGCGAAGGTGCCAGGGACGAGTTCTGTTGGTAGTTTTTACATTGCTCCGGTAGGCATCAAAAGGACACCACAAAAGTTGTTCTTCCTGCTTTCTGGGCTGAGATGGGGAATCGCTGAATTTTGGACTCGGCCGGTGACAAAATGTTCCAAAGACACCCCATGCACAACTCCACCGGGGAAGGTGCCAGGCAGGAGTTCTCTTGGTAGTTTTTACACTACCTTGGTAGGCAGCTGAAAGGCACCACAAAAGTTGTTCTACCTGCTTTCTGGGCTGAGATGGGGAACCGCTGAATTTTGGAGTCGGCCGGTGACAAAATGTTCCAAACACACCCCATGCACAACTCCACCGGGGAAGGTGCCAGGGACGAGTTCTGTTGGTAGTTTTTACATTGCTCCGGTAGGCAGCAAAAGGACACCACAAAAGTTGTTCTTCCTGCTTTCTGGGCTGAGATGGGGAATCGCTGAATTTTGGACTCGGCTGGTGACAAAATGTTCCAAACACACCCCATGCACAACTCCACCGGGGAAGGTGCCAGGCAGGAGTTCTCTTGGTAGTTTTTACACTACCTTGGTAGGCAGCTGAAAGGCACCACAAAAGTTGTTCTACCTGCTTTCTGGGCTGAGATGGGGAACCGCTGAATTTTGGAGTCGGCCGGTGACAAAATGTTCCAAACACACCCCATGCACAACTCCACCGGGGAAGGTGCCAGGCAGGAGTTCTCTTAGTAGTTTTTACACTACCTTGGTAGGCATCTGAAAGGCACCACAAAGGTTGTTGTACCTTCTTTCTGGGCTGAGATGGGGAACCGCTGAATTTTGGAGTCGGCCGGTGACAAAATGTTCCAAAGACACCCCATGCACAACTCCACCGGGGAAGGTGCCAGGCAGGAGTTCTCTTGGTAGTTTTTACACTACCTTGGTAGGCAGCTGAAAGGCACCACAAAAGTTGTTCTACCTTCTTTCTGGGCTGAGATGGGGAACCGCTGAATTTTGGAGTCGGCCGGTGACAAAATGTTCCAAAGACACCCCATGCGCAACTCCACCGGGGAAGGTGCCAGGCAGGAGTTCTCTTGGTAGTTTTTACACTACCTTGGTAGGCAGCTGAAAGGCACCACTAAAGTTGTTGTACCTTCTTTCTGGGCTGAGATGGGGAACCGCTGAATTTTGGAGTCGGCCGGTGACAAAATGTTCCAAAGACACCCCATGCACAACTCCACTAGCGAAGGTGCCAGGGACGAGTTCTGTTGGTAGTTTTTACATTGCTCCGGTAGGCATCAAAAGGACACCACAAAAGTTGTTCTTCCTGCTTTCTGGGCTGAGATGGGGAACCGCTGAATTTTGGAGTCAGCCGGTGACAAAATGTTCCAAAGACACCCCATGCACAACTCCACCGGGGAAGGTGCCAGGCAGGAGTTCTCTTGGTAGTTTTTACACTACCTTGGTAGGCATTTGAAAGGCACCACAAAAGTTGTTCTACCTGCTTTCTGGGCTGAGATGGGGAACCGCTGAATTTTGGAGTCGGCCGGTGACAAAATGTTCCAAACACACCCCATGCACAACTCCACCGGGGAAGGTGCCAGGCAGGAGTTCTCCTGGTAGTTTTTACATTGCTCCGGTAGGCATCTGAAAGACACCACAAAGGTTGTTGTACCTTCTTTCTGGGCTGAGATGGGGAACCGCTGAATTTTGGAGTCGGCCGGTGACAAAATGTTCCAAAGACACCCCATGCACAACTCCACCGGGGAAGGTGCCAGACAGGAGTTCTCTTAGTAGTTTTTACACTACCTTGGTAGGCATATGAAAGGCACCACAAAAGTTGTTCTACCTGCTTTCTGGGCTGAGATGGGGAATCGCTGAATTTTGGACTCAGCTGGTGACAAAATGTTCCAAACACACCCCATGCACAACTCCACCGGGGAAGGTGCCAGGGACGAGTTCTGTTGGTAGTTTTTACATTGCTCCGGTAGGCATCTGAAAGGCACCACAAAAGTTATTGTACCTGCTTTCTGGTCTGAGATGGGGAACCGCTGAATTTTGGACTCGGCCGGTGACAAAATGTTCCAAACACACCCCATGCACAACTCCACCGGGGAAGGTGCCAGGGACGAGTTCTGTTGGTAGTTTTTACATTGCTCCGGTAGGCAGCAAAAGGACACCACAAAAGTTGTTCTTCCTGCTTTCTGGGCTGAGATGGGGAATCGCTGAATTTTGGACTCAGCTGGTGACAAAATGTTCCAAACACACCCCATGCACAACTCCACCGGGGAAGGTGCCAGAAAGGAGTTCTCCTGGTAGTTTTTACACTACCTTGGTAGGCATTTGAAAGGCACCACAAAAGTTGTTCTTCCTGCTTTCTGGGCTGAGATGGGGAACCGCTGAATTTTGGACTCAGCCGGTGACAAAATGTTCCAAACACACCCCATGCACAACTCCACTAGCGAAGGTGCCAGGGACGAGTTCTGTTGGTAGTTTTTACATTGCTCCGGTAGGCAGCAAAAGGACACCACAAAAGTTGTTGTACCTGCTTTCTGGGCTGAGATGGGGAACCGCTGAATTTTGGAGTCGGCCGGTGACAAAATGTTCCAAAGACACCCCATGCACAACTCCACCGGGGAAGGTGCCAGGAAGGAGTTCTCTTGGTAGTTTTTACACTACCTTGGTAGGCAGCTGAAAGGCACCACAAAAGTTGTTCTACCTGCTTTCTGGGCTGAGATGGGGAAACGCTGAATTTTGGAGTCGGCCGGTGACAAAATGTTCCAAACACACCCCATGCACAACTCCACCGGGGAAGGTGCCAGACAGGACTTCTCTTAATAGTTTTTACACTACCTTGGTAGGCATCTGAAAGGCACCACAAAAGTTGTTTTACCTGCTTTCTGGGCTGAGATGGGGAACCGCTGAATTTTGGAGTCGGCCGGTGACAAAATGTTCCAAACACACCCCATGCACAACTCCACCGGGGAAGGTGCCAGGGACGAGTTCTGTTGGTAGTTTTTACATTGCTCCGGTAGGCATCAAAAGGACACCACAAAAGTTGTTCTTCCTGCTTTCTGGGCTGAGATGGGGAATCGCTGAATTTTGGACTCGGCCGGTGACAAAATGTTCCAAAGACACCCCATGCACAACTCCACCGGGGAAGGTGCCAGGGACGAGTTCTGTTGGTAGTTTTTACACTACCTTGGTAGGCAGCTGAAAGGCACCACAAAAGTTGTTCTACCTGCTTTCTGGGCTGAGATGGGGAACCGCTGAATTTTGGACTCGGCCGGTGACAAAATGTTCCAAAGACACCCCATGCACAACTCCACCGGGGAAGGTGCCAGGCAGGAGTTCTCTTGGTAGTTTTTACACTACCTTGGTAGGCAGCTGAAAGGCACCACAAAAGTTGTTCTACCTGCTTTCTGGGCTGAGATGGGGAACCGCTGAATTTTGGAGTCGGCCGGTGACAAAATGTTCCAAACACACCCCATGCACAACTCCACCGGGGAAGGTGCCAGGCAGGAGTTCTCTTAGTAGTTTTTACACTACCTTGGTAGGCAGCTGAAAGGCACCACAAAGGTTGTTGTACCTTCTTTCTGGGCTGAGATGGGGAACCGCTGAATTTTGGAGTCGGCCGGTGAAAAAATGTTCCAAAGACACCCCATGCACAACTCCACCGGGGAAGGTGCCAGGCAGGAGTTCTCTTGGTAGTTTTTACACTACCTTGGTAGGCATCTGAAAGGCACCACAAAAGTTGTTCTTCCTGCTTTCTGGGCTGAGATGGGGAACCGCTGAATTTTGGAGTCGGCCGGTGAAAAAATGTTCCAAACACACCCCATGCACAACTCCACTAGCGAAGGTGCCAGGGACGAGTTCTGTTGGTAGTTTTTACATTGCTCCGGTAGGCATCAAAAGGACACCACAAAAGTTGTTCTTCCTGCTTTCTGGGCTGAGATGGGGAATCGCTGAGTTTTGGAGTCGGCCGGTGACAAAATATTCCAAAGACACCCCATGCACAACTCCACCGGGGAAGGTGCCAGGCAGGAGTTCTCTTGGTAGTTTTTACACTACCTTGGTAGGCATCTGAAAGGCACCACAAAAGTTGTTCTACCTGCTTTCTGGGCTGAGATGGGGAACCGCTGAATTTTGGACTCGGCCGGTGACAAAATGTTCCAAACACACCCCATGCACAACTCCACTAGCGAAGGTGCCAGGGACGAGTTCTGTTGGTAGTTTTTACATTGCTCCGGTAGGCAGCAAAAGGACACCACAAAAGTTGTTCTTCCTGCTTTCTGGGCTGAGATGGGGAACCGCTGAATTTTGGACTCGGCCGGTGACAAAATGTTCCAAAGACACCCCATGCACAACTCCACCGGGGAAGGTGCCAGGCAGGAGTTCTCTTAGTAGTTTTTACACTACCTTGGTAGGCATTTGAAAGGCACCACAAAAGTTGTTCTTCCTGCTTTCTGGGCTGAGATGGGGAACCGCTGAATTTTGGAGTCGGCCGGTGAAAAAATGTTCCAAAGACACCCCATGCACAACTCCACTAGCGAAGGTGCCAGGGACGAGTTCTGTTGGTAGTTTTTACATTGCTCCGGTAGGCATCAAAAGGACACCACAAAAGTTGTTCTTCCTGCTTTCTGGGCTGAGATGGGGAACCGCTGAATTTTGGAGTCGGCCGGTGACAAAATGTTCCAAACACACCCCCTGCACAACTCCACCGGGGAAGGTGCCAGACAGGAGTTCTCTTAATAGTTTTTACACTACCTTGGTAGGCATTTGAAAGCCACCACAAAAGTTGTTCTTCCTGCTTTCTGGGCTGAGATGGGGAACCGCTGAATTTTGGACTCGGCCGGTGACAAAATGTTCCAAACACACCCCATGCACAACTCCACTAGCGAAGGTGCCAGGGACGAGTTCTGTTGGTAGTTTTTACATTGCTCCGGTAGGCATCAAAAGGACACCACAAAAGTTGTTGTACCTTCTTTCTGGGCTGAGATGGGGAACCGCTGAATTTTGGAGTCGGCCGGTGACAAAATGTTCCAAAGACACCCCATGCGCAACTCCACCGGGGAAGGTGCCAGGCAGGAGTTCTCTTGGTAGTTTTTACACTACCTTGGTAGGCAGCTGAAAGGCACCACAAAAGTTGTTCTTCCTGCTTTCTGGGCTGAGATGGGGAACCGCTGAATTTTGGAGTCGGCCGGTGACAAAATGTTCCAAACACACCCCATGCACAACTCCACCGGGGAAGGTGCCAGACAGGACTTCTCTTAATAGTTTTTACACTACCTTGGTAGGCATCTGAAAGACACCACAAAAGTTGTTTTACCTGCTTTCTGGGCTGAGATGGGGAACCGCTGAATTTTGGACTCGGCCGGTGAAAAAATGTTCCAAAGACACCCCATGCACAACTCCACTAGCGAAGGTGCCAGGGACGAGTTCTGTTGGTAGTTTTTACATTGCTCCGGTAGGCATCAAAAGGACACCACAAAAGTTGTTCTTCCTGCTTTCTGGGCTGAGATGGGGAATCGCTGAATTTTGGACTCGGCCGGTGACAAAATGTTCCAAAGACACCCCATGCACAACTCCACCGGGGAAGGTGCCAGGCAGGAGTTCTCCTGGCAGTTTTTACACTACCTTGGTAGGCAGCTGAAAGGCACCACAAAAGTTGTTCTACCTGCTTTCTGGGCTGAGATGGGGAACCGCTGAATTTTGGAGTCAGCCGGTGACAAAATGTTCCAAAGACACCCCATGCACAACTCCACCGGGGAAGGTGCCAGACAGGAGTTCTCTTAGTAGTTTTTACACTACCTTGGTAGGCATTTGAAAGGCACCACAAAAGTTGTTCTACCTGCTTTCTGGGCTGAGATGGGGAACCGCTGAATTTTGGAGTCGGCCGGTGACAAAATGTTCCAAAGACACCCCATGCACAACTCCACCGGGGAAGGTGCCAGACAGGAGTTCTCCTGGTAGTTTTTACATTGCTCCGGTAGGCATCTGAAAGACACCACAAAAGTTGTTCTACCTGCTTTCTGGGCTGAGATGGGGAACCGCTGAATTTTGGACTCGGCTGGTGACAAAATTTTAATAAATACACCCCATGCACAACTCCACTACCGAAGGTGCCAGGAACGAATTCTGTTGGTAGTTTTTACATTGCTCCGGTAGGCATCAAAAGGACACCACAAAAGTTGTTCTTCCTGCTTTCTGGGCTGAGATGGGGAATCGCTGAATTTTGGACTCGGCCGGTGACAAAATGTTCCAAACACACCCCATGCACAACTCCACCGGGGAAGGTGCCAGGCAGGAGTTCTCTTAGTAGTTTTTACACTACCTTGGTAGGCATTTGAAAGGCACCACAAAAGTTGTTCTTCCTGCTTTCTGGGCTGACATGGGGAACCGCTGAATTTTGGAGTCGGCCGGTGACAAAATGTTCCAAACACACCCCATGCACAACTCCACCGGGGAAGGTGCCAGACAGGACTTCTCTTAATAGTTTTTACACTACCTTAGTAGGCATCTGAAAGGCACCACAAAAGTTATTGTACCTGCTTTCTGGTCTGAGATGGGGAACCGCTGAATTTTGGACTCGGCCGGTGACAAAATGTTCCAAACACACCCCATGCACAACTCCACTAGCGAAGGTGCCAGGGACGAGTTCTGTTGGTAGTTTTTACATTGCTCCGGTAGGCAGCAAAAGGACACCACAAAAGTTGTTCTTCCTGCTTTCTGGGCTGAGATGGGGAATCGCTGAATTTTGGACTCGGCCAGTGACAAAATGTTCCAAACACACCCCATGCACAACTCCACCGGGGAAGGTGCCAGGCAGGAGTTCTCTTGGTAGTTTTTACACTACCTTGGTAGGCAGCTGAAAGGCACCACAAAAGTTGTTCTTCCTGCTTTCTGGGCTGAGATGGGGAATCGCTGAATTTTGGAGTCGGCCGGTGACAAAATGTTCCAAACACACCCCATGCACAACTCCACCGGGGAAGGTGCCAGACAGGAGTTCTCTTGATAGTTTTTACACTACCTTTGTAGGCATTTGAAAGGCACCACAAAAGTTGTTCTACCTGCTTTCTGGGCTGAGATGGGGAACAGCTGAATTTTGGACTCGGCTGGTGACAAAATTTTAATAAATACACCCCATGCACAACTCCACTAGCGAAGGTGCCAGGAACAAATTCTGTTGGTAGTTTTTACATTGCTCCTGTAGGCATCAAAAAGACACTACAAAAGTTGTTATACCTGCTTTCTGGGCTGAGATGGGGAACCGCTGAATTTTGGACTCGGCTGGTGACAAAATGTTCCAAACACACCCCATGCACAACTCCACCGGGGAAGGTGCCAGGCAGGAGTTCTGTTGCTAGTTTTTACATTGCTCCGGTAGGCATCAAAAGGACACCACAAAAGTTGTTCTACCTGCTTTCTGGGCTGAGATGGGGAACCGCTGAATTTTGGAGTCGGCCGGTGACAAAATGTTCCAAATACACCCCATGCACAACTCCACCGGGGAAGGTGCCAGAAAGGAGTTCTCTTAGTAGTTTTTACATTGCTCCGGTAGGCATCAAAAGGACACCACAAAAGTTGTTCTTCCTGCTTTCTGGGCTGAGATGGGGAATCGCTGAATTTTGGACTCGGCCGCTGACAAAATGTTCCAAAGACACCCCATGCACAACTCCACTAGGGAAGGTGCCAGACAGGAGTTCTCTTAGTAGTTTTTACACTACCTTGGTAGGCATTTGAAAGGCACCACAAAAGTTGTTCTTCCTGCTTTCTGGGCTGAGATGGGGAACCGCTGAATTTTGGACTCGGCCGGTGACAAAATGTTCCAAAGACACCCCATGCACAACTCCACCGGGGAAGGTGCCAGACAGGAGTTCTCTTAGTAGTTTTTACACTACCTTGGTAGGCATTTGAAAGGCACCACAAAAGTTGTTCTTCCTGCTTTCTGGGCTGAGATGGGGAACCGCTGAATTTTGGACTCGGCCGGTGACAAAATGTTCCAAACACACCCCATGCACAACTCCACTAGCGAAGGTGCCAGGGACGAGTTCTGTTGGTAGTTTTTACATTGCTCCGGTAGGCATCAAAAGGACACCACAAAAGTTGTTCTTCCTGCTTTCTGGGCTGAGATGGGGAACCGCTGAATTTTGGAGTCAGCCGGTGACAAAATGTTCCAAAGACACCCCATGCACAACTCCACCGGGGAAGGTGCCAGGCAGGAGTTCTCTTGGTAGTTTTTACACTACCTTGGTAGGCAGCTGAAAGGCACCACAAAAGTTGTTCTACCTGCTTTCTGGGCTGAGATGGGGAACCGCTGAATTTTGGAGTCGGCCGGTGACAAAATGTTCCAAACACACCCCATGCACAACTCCACCGGGGAAGGTGCCAGACAGGACTTCTCTTAGTAGTTTTTACACTACCTTGGTAGGCATTTGAAAGGCACCACAAAAGTTGTTCTTCCTGCTTTCTGGGCTGAGATGGGGAACCGCTGACTTTTGGACTCGGCTGGTGACAAAATGTTCCAAACACACCCCATGCACAACTCCACCGGGGAAGGTGCCAGACAGGAGTTCTCCTGGTAGTTTTTACATTCCTCCGGTAGGCATCTGAAAGACACCACAAAAGTTGTTCTACCTGCTTTCTGGGCTGAGATGGGGAACCGCTGAATTTTGGAGTCGGCCGGTGACAAAATGTTCCAAAGACACCCCATGCACAACTCCACCGGGGAAGGTGCCAGACAGGAGTTCTCCTGGTAGTTTTTACATTGCTCCGGTAGGCATCTGAAAGACACCACAAAAGTTGTTCTACCTGCTTTCTGGGCTGAGATGGGGAACCGCTGAATTTTGGAGTCGGCCGGTGACAAAATGTTCCAAACACACCCCATGCACAACTCCACCGGGGAAGGTGCCAGGCAGGAGTTCTCTTAATAGTTTTTACACTACCTTAGTAGGCATCTGAAAGGCACCACAAAAGTTGTTCTACCTGCTTTCTGGGCTGAGATGGGGAACCGCTGAATTTTGGACTCGGCCGGTGACAAAATGTTCCAAACACACCCCATGCACAACTCCACTAGCGAAGGTGCCAGGGACGAGTTCTGTTGGTAGTTTTTACATTGCTCCGGTAGGCATCAAAAGGACACCACAAAAGTTGTTCTTCCTGCTTTCTGGGCTGAGATGGGGAATCGCTGAATTTTGGACTCGGCCGCTGACAAAATGTTCCAAAGACACCCCATGCACAACTCCACTAGGGAAGGTGCCAGACAGGAGTTCTCTTAGTAGTTTTTACACTACCTTGGTAGGCATTTGAAAGGCACCACAAAAGTTGTTCTTCCTGCTTTCTGGGCTGAGATGGGGAACCGCTGAATTTTGGACTCGGCCGGTGACAAAATGTTCCAAAGACACCCCATGCACAACTCCACTAGGGAAGGTGCCAGACAGGAGTTCTCTTAGTAGTTTTTACACTACCTTGGTAGGCATTTGAAAGGCACCACAAAAGTTGTTCTTCCTGCTTTCTGGGCTGAGATGGGGAACCGCTGACTTTTGGACTCGGCCGGTGAAAAAATGTTCCAAACACACCCCATGCACAACTCCACCGGGGAAGGTGCCAGGGACGAGTTCTGTTGGTAGTTTTTACATTGCTCCGGTAGGCATCAAAAGGACACCACAAAAGTTGTTCTTCCTGCTTTCTGGGCTGAGATGGGGAACCGCTGAATTTTGGACTCGGCCGGTGACAAAATGTTCCAAAGGCACCCCATGCACAACTCCACCGGGGAAGGTGCCAGGCAGGAGTTCTCTTGGTAGTTTTTACACTACCTTGGTAGGCAGCTGAAAGGCACCACAAAAGTTGTTCTACCTGCTTTCTGGGCTGAGATGGGGAACCGCTGAATTTTGGAGTCGGCCGGTGACAAAATGTTCCAAACACACCCCATGCACAACTCCACCGGGGAAGGTGCCAGACAGGACTTCTCTTAGTAGTTTTTACACTACCTTGGTAGGCATTTGAAAGGCACCACAAAAGTTGTTCTTCCTGCTTTCTGGGCTGAGATGGGGAACAGCTGAATTTTGGAGTCGGCCGGTGAAAAAATGTTCCAAACACACCCCATGCACAACTCCACTAGCGAAGGTGCCAGGGACGAGTTCTGTTGGTAGTTTTTACATTGCTCCGGTAGGCATCAAAAGGACACCACAAAAGTTGTTCTTCCTGCTTTCTGGGCTGAGATGGGGAACCGCTGAATTTTGGAGTCGGCCGGTGACAAAATGTTCCAAAGACACCCCATGCACAACTCCACCGGGGAAGGTGCCAGGCAGGAGTTCTCTTGGTAGTTTTTACACTACCTTGGTAGGCAGCTGAAAGGCACCACAAAAGTTGTTCTTCCTGCTTTCTGGGCTGAGATGGGGAACCGCTGAATTTTGGACTCGGCCGGTGAAAAAATGTTCCAAACACACCCCATGCACAACTCCACTAGCGAAGGTGCCAGGGACGAGTTCTGTTGGTAGTTTTTACATTGCTCCGGTAGGCAGCAAAAGGACACCACAAAAGTTGTTCTTCCTGCTTTCTGGGCTGAGATGGGGAACCGCTGAATTTTGGACTCGGCCGGTGACAAAATGTTCCAAAGACACCCCATGCACAACTCCACTAGGGAAGGTGCCAGGCAGGAGTTCTCTTGGTAGTTTTTACACTACCTTGGTAGGCAGCTGAAAGGCACCACAAAAGTTGTTCTACCTGCTTTCTGGGCTGAGATGGGGAACCGCTGAATTTTGGAGTCGGCCGGTGACAAAATGTTCCAAAGACACCCCATGCACAACTCCACCGGGGAAGGTGCCAGGCAGGAGTTCTCTTAGTAGTTTTTACACTACCTTGGTAGGCATTTGAAAGGCACCACAAAAGTTGTTCTTCCTGCTTTCTGGGCTGAGATGGGGAACCGCTGAATTTTGGAGTCGGCCGGTGACAAAATGTTCCAAACACACCCCATGCACAACTCCACTAGCGAAGGTGCCAGGGACGAGTTCTGTTGGTAGTTTTTACATTGCTCCGGTAGGCACCAAAAGGACACCACAAAAGTTGTTCTTCCTGCTTTCTGGGCTGAGATGGGGAACCGCTGAATTTTGGAGTCGGCCGGTGACAAAATGTTCCAAACACACCCCATGCACTACTCCACCCGGGAAGGTGCCAGACAGGACTTCTCTTGGTAGTTTTTACACTACCTTGGTAGGCATTTGAAAGGCACCACAAAAGTTGTTCTTCCTGCTTTCTGGGCTGAGATGGGGAATCGCTGAATTTTGGAGTCGGCCGGTGAAAAAATGTTCCAAAGACACCCCATGCACAACTCCACCGGGGAAGGTGCCAGACAGGAGTTCTCCTGGTAGTTTTTACATTGCTCCGGTAGGCATCTGAAAGACACCACAAAAGTTGTTCTACCTGCTTTCTGGGCTGAGATGGGGAACCGCTGACTTTTGGACTCGGCTGGTGACAAAATGTTCCAAACACACCCCATGCACAACTCCACCGGGGAAGGTGCCAGACAGGAGTTCTCCTGGTAGTTTTTACATTGCTCCGGTAGGCATCTGAAAGACACCACAAAAGTTGTTCTACCTGCTTTCTGGGCTGAGATGGGGAACCGCTGAATTTTGGAGTCGGCCGGTGACAAAATGTTCCAAACACACCCCATGCACAACTCCACCGGGGAAGGTGCCAGACAGGAGTTCTCCTGGTAGTTTTTACATTGCTCCGGTAGGCATCTGAAAGACACCTCAAAAGTTGTTCTACCTGCTTTCTGGGCTGAGATGGGGAACCGCTGAATTTTGGAGTCGGCCAGTGACAAAATGTTCCAAACACACCCCATGCACAACTCCACCGGGGAAGGTGCCAGACAGGAGTTCTCCTGGTAGTTTTTACACTACCTTAGTAGGCATCTGAAAGGCACCACAAAAGTTGTTCTACCTGCTTTCTGGGCTGAGATGGGGAACCGCTGAATTTTGGACTCGGCCGGTGACAAAATGTTCCAAACACACCCCATGCACAACTCCACTAGCGAAGGTGCCAGGGACGAGTTCTGTTGGTAGTTTTTACATTGCTCCGGTAGGCATCAAAAGGACACCACAAAAGTTGTTCTTCCTGCTTTCTGGGCTGAGATGGGGAATCGCTGAATTTTGGACTCGGCCGCTGACAAAATGTTCCAAAGACACCCCATGCACAACTCCACTAGGGAAGGTGCCAGACAGGAGTTCTCTTAGTAGTTTTTACACTACCTTGGTAGGCATTTGAAAGGCACCACAAAAGTTGTTCTTCCTGCTTTCTGGGCTGAGATGGGGAACCGCTGAATTTTGGACTCGGCCGGTGACAAAATGTTCCAAAGACACCCCATGCACAACTCCACTAGGGAAGGTGCCAGACAGGAGTTCTCTTAGTAGTTTTTACACTACCTTGGTAGGCATTTGAAAGGCACCACAAAAGTTGTTCTTCCTGCTTTCTGGGCTGAGATGGGGAACCGCTGACTTTTGGACTCGGCCGGTGAAAAAATGTTCCAAACACACCCCATGCACAACTCCACCGGGGAAGGTGCCAGGGACGAGTTCTGTTGGTAGTTTTTACATTGCTCCGGTAGGCATCAAAAGGACACCACAAAAGTTGTTCTTCCTGCTTTCTGGGCTGAGATGGGGAACCGCTGAATTTTGGACTCGGCCGGTGACAAAATGTTCCAAAGGCACCCCATGCACAACTCCACCGGGGAAGGTGCCAGGCAGGAGTTCTCTTGGTAGTTTTTACACTACCTTGGTAGGCAGCTGAAAGGCACCACAAAAGTTGTTCTACCTGCTTTCTGGGCTGAGATGGGGAACCGCTGAATTTTGGAGTCGGCCGGTGACAAAATGTTCCAAACACACCCCATGCACAACTCCACCGGGGAAGGTGCCAGACAGGACTTCTCTTAGTAGTTTTTACACTACCTTGGTAGGCATTTGAAAGGCACCACAAAAGTTGTTCTTCCTGCTTTCTGGGCTGAGATGGGGAACAGCTGAATTTTGGAGTCGGCCGGTGAAAAAATGTTCCAAACACACCCCATGCACAACTCCACTAGCGAAGGTGCCAGGGACGAGTTCTGTTGGTAGTTTTTACATTGCTCCGGTAGGCATCAAAAGGACACCACAAAAGTTGTTCTTCCTGCTTTCTGGGCTGAGATGGGGAACCGCTGAATTTTGGAGTCGGCCGGTGACAAAATGTTCCAAAGACACCCCATGCACAACTCCACCGGGGAAGGTGCCAGGCAGGAGTTCTCTTGGTAGTTTTTACACTACCTTGGTAGGCAGCTGAAAGGCACCACAAAAGTTGTTCTTCCTGCTTTCTGGGCTGAGATGGGGAACCGCTGAATTTTGGACTCGGCCGGTGAAAAAATGTTCCAAACACACCCCATGCACAACTCCACTAGCGAAGGTGCCAGGGACGAGTTCTGTTGGTAGTTTTTACATTGCTCCGGTAGGCAGCAAAAGGACACCACAAAAGTTGTTCTTCCTGCTTTCTGGGCTGAGATGGGGAACCGCTGAATTTTGGACTCGGCCGGTGACAAAATGTTCCAAAGACACCCCATGCACAACTCCACTAGGGAAGGTGCCAGGCAGGAGTTCTCTTGGTAGTTTTTACACTACCTTGGTAGGCAGCTGAAAGGCACCACAAAAGTTGTTCTACCTGCTTTCTGGGCTGAGATGGGGAACCGCTGAATTTTGGAGTCGGCCGGTGACAAAATGTTCCAAAGACACCCCATGCACAACTCCACCGGGGAAGGTGCCAGGCAGGAGTTCTCTTAGTAGTTTTTACACTACCTTGGTAGGCATTTGAAAGGCACCACAAAAGTTGTTCTTCCTGCTTTCTGGGCTGAGATGGGGAACCGCTGAATTTTGGAGTCGGCCGGTGACAAAATGTTCCAAACACACCCCATGCACAACTCCACTAGCGAAGGTGCCAGGGACGAGTTCTGTTGGTAGTTTTTACATTGCTCCGGTAGGCACCAAAAGGACACCACAAAAGTTGTTCTTCCTGCTTTCTGGGCTGAGATGGGGAACCGCTGAATTTTGGAGTCGGCCGGTGACAAAATGTTCCAAACACACCCCATGCACTACTCCACCCGGGAAGGTGCCAGACAGGACTTCTCTTGGTAGTTTTTACACTACCTTGGTAGGCATTTGAAAGGCACCACAAAAGTTGTTCTTCCTGCTTTCTGGGCTGAGATGGGGAATCGCTGAATTTTGGAGTCGGCCGGTGAAAAAATGTTCCAAAGACACCCCATGCACAACTCCACCGGGGAAGGTGCCAGACAGGAGTTCTCCTGGTAGTTTTTACATTGCTCCGGTAGGCATCTGAAAGACACCACAAAAGTTGTTCTACCTGCTTTCTGGGCTGAGATGGGGAACCGCTGACTTTTGGACTCGGCTGGTGACAAAATGTTCCAAACACACCCCATGCACAACTCCACCGGGGAAGGTGCCAGACAGGAGTTCTCCTGGTAGTTTTTACATTGCTCCGGTAGGCATCTGAAAGACACCACAAAAGTTGTTCTACCTGCTTTCTGGGCTGAGATGGGGAACCGCTGAATTTTGGAGTCGGCCGGTGACAAAATGTTCCAAACACACCCCATGCACAACTCCACCGGGGAAGGTGCCAGACAGGAGTTCTCCTGGTAGTTTTTACATTGCTCCGGTAGGCATCTGAAAGACACCTCAAAAGTTGTTCTACCTGCTTTCTGGGCTGAGATGGGGAACCGCTGAATTTTGGAGTCGGCCAGTGACAAAATGTTCCAAACACACCCCATGCACAACTCCACCGGGGAAGGTGCCAGACAGGAGTTCTCCTGGTAGTTTTTACATTGCTCCGGTAGGCATTTGAAAGGCACCACAAAAGTTGTTCTACCTGCTTTCTGGGCTGAGATGGGGAACCGCTGAATTTTGGACTCGGCCGGTGACAAAATGTTCCAAAGACACCCCATGCACAACTCCACCGGGGAAGGTGCCAGGCAGGAGTTCTCTTGGTAGTTTTTACACTACCTTGGTAGGCATCTGAAAGGCACCAAAAAAGTTGTTGTACCTGCTTTCTGGGCTGAGATGGGGAATCGCTGAATTTTGGACTCGGCCGGTGACAAAATGTTCCAAAGACACCCCATGCACAACTCCACCGGGGAAGGTGCCAGGCAGGAGTTCTCTTGGTAGTTTTTACACTACCTTGGTAGGCAGCTGAAAGGCACCACAAAAGTTGTTCTTCCTGCTTTCTGGGCTGAGATGGGGAACCGCTGAATTTTGGAGTCGGCCGGTGACAAAATGTTCCAAACACACCCCATGCACAACTCCACTAGCGAAGGTGCCAGGGACGAGTTCTGTTGGTAGTTTTTACATTGCTCCGGTAGGCAGCAAAAGGACACCACAAAAGTTGTTCTTCCTGCTTTCTGGGCTGAGATGGGGAACCGCTGAATTTTGGACTCGGCCGGTGACAAAATGTTCCAAAGACACCCCATGCACAACTCCACCGGGGAAGGTGCCAGGCAGGAGTTCTCTTGGTAGTTTTTACACTACCTTGGTAGGCAGCTGAAAGGCACCACAAAAGTTGTTCTACCTGCTTTCTGGGCTGAGATGGGGAACCGCTGAATTTTGGAGTCGGCCGGTGACAAAATGTTCCAAACACACCCCATGCACAACTCCACTAGCGAAGGTGCCAGGGACGAGTTCTCTTGGTAGTTTTTACACTACCTTGGTAGGCATTTGAAAGGCACCACAAAAGTTGTTGTACCTGCTTTCTGGGCTGAGATGGGGAATCGCTGAATTTTGGACTCGGCCGGTGACAAAATGTTCCAAACACACCCCATGCACAACTCCACCGGGGAAGGTGCCAGACAGGAGTTCTCCTGGTAGTTTTTACATTGCTCCGGTAGGCATCAAAAGGACACCACAAAAGTTGTTCTTCCTGCTTTCTGGGCTGAGATGGGGAATCGCTGAATTTTGGAGTCGGACGGTGACAAAATGTTCCAAACACACCCCATGCACAACTCCACCGGGGAAGGTGCCAGGCAGGAGTTCTCTTGGTAGTTTTTACACTACCTTGGTAGGCAGCTGAAAGACACCACAAAAGTTGTTCTACCTGCTTTCTGGGCTGAGATGGGGAACCGCTGAATTTTGGACTCGGCTGGTGACAAAATGTTCCAAACACACCCCATGCACAACTCCACCGGGGAAGGTGCCAGAAAGGAGTTCTCTTAGTAGTTTTTACACTACCTTGGTAGGCATTTGAAAGGCACCACAAAAGTTGTTCTTCCTGCTTTCTGGGCTGAGATGGGGAACCGCTGAATTTTGGAGTCGGCCGGTGACAAAATGTTCCAAACACACCCCATGCACAACTCCACCGGGGAAGGTGCCAGGCAGGAGTTCTGTTGGTAGTTTTTACATTGCTCCGGTAGGCATCAAAAGGACACCACAAAAGTTGTTCTTCCTGCTTTCTGGGCTGAGATGGGGAATCGCTGAATTTTGGAGTCGGCCGGTGACAAAATGTTCCAAACACACCCCATGCACAACTCCACCGGGGAAGGTGCCAGGCAGGAGTTCTCTTGGTAGTTTTTACACTACCTTGGTAGGCATGTGAAAGGCACCACAAAAGTTGTTCTACCTGCTTTCTGGGCTGAGATGGGGAACCGCTGAATTTTGGACTCGGCTGGTGACAAAATGTTCCAAATACACCCCATGCACAACTCCACCGGGGAAGGTGCCAGGCAGGAGTTCTCTTGGTAGTTTTTACACTACCTTGGTAGGCATGTGAAAGGCACCACAAAAGTTGTTCTACCTGCTTTCTGGGCTGAGATGGGGAACCGCTGAATTTTGGACTCGGCTGGTGACAAAATGTTCCAAATACACCCCATGCACAACTCCACCGGGGAAGGTGCCAGACAGGAGTTCTCCTGGTAGTTTTTAAATTGCTCCGGTAGGCATCTGAAAGACACCACAAAAGTTGTTCTACCTGCTTTCTGGTCTGAGATGGGGAACCGCTGAATTTTGGAGTCGGCCGGTGACAAAATGTTCCAAACACACCCCATGCACAACTCCACCGGGGAAGGTGCCAGGCAGGAGTTCTCTTGGTAGTTTTTACACTACCTTGGTAGGCATTTGAAAGGCACCACAAAAGTTGTTCTTCCTGCTTTCTGGGCTGAGATGGGGAACCGCTGAATTTTGGAGTCGGCCGGTGACAAAATGTTCCAAAGACACCCCATGCACAACTCCACCGGGGAAGGTGCCAGGGACGAGTTCTGTTGGTAGTTTTTACATTGCTCCGGTAGGCAGCAAAAGGACACCACAAAAGTTGTTCTTCCTGCTTTCTGGGCTGAGATGGGGAATCGCTGAATTTTGGAGTCGGCCGGTGACAAAATGTTCCAAACACACCCCATGCACAACTCCACCGGGGAAGGTGCCAGGCAGGAGTTCTCTTGGTAGTTTTTTACACTACCTTGGTAGGCATCTGAAAGGCACCAAAAAAGTTGTTCTACCTGCTTTCTGGGCTGAGATGGGGAACCGCTGAATTTTGGACTCGGCCGGTGACAAAATGTTCCAAAGACACCCCATGCACAACTCCACCGGGGAAGGTGCCAGGCAGGAGTTCTCCTGGTAGTTTTTACATTGCTTTGGTAGGCATCTGAAAGACACCACAAAAGTTGTTCTACCTGCTTTCTGGGCTGAGATGGGGAACCGCTGAATTTTGGAGTCGGCCGGTGACAAAATGTTCCAAAGACACCCCATGCACAACTCCACCGGGGAAGGTGCCAGGCAGGAGTTCTCTTGGTAGTTTTTACACTACCTTGGTAGGCAGCTGAAAGGCACCACAAAAGTTGTTGTACCTGCTTTCTGGGCTGAGATGGGGAACCGCTGAATTTTGGAGTCGGCCGGTGACAAAATGTTCCAAAGACACCCCATGCACAACTCCACCGGGGAAGGTGCCAGACAGGAGTTCTCCTGGTAGTTTTTACATTGCTCCGGTAGGCATCAAAAGGACACCACAAAAGTTGTTCTTCCTGCTTTCTGGGCTGAGATGGGGAATCGCTGAATTTTGGAGTCGGACGGTGACAAAATGTTCCAAACACACCCCATGCACAACTCCACCGGGGAAGGTGCCAGACAGGAGTTCTCTTGGTAGTTTTTACACTACCTTGGTAGGCATTTGAAAGGCACAAGAAAAGTTGTTCTACCTGCTTTCTGGGCTGAGATGGGGAATCGCTGAATTTTGGAGTCGGCCGGTGACAAAATGTTCCAAAGACACCCCATGCACAACTCCACCGGGGAAGGTGCCAGGCAGGAGTTCTCTTGGTAGTTTTTACACTACCTTGGTAGGCAGCTGAAAGACACCACAAAAGTTGTTCTACCTGCTTTCTGGGCTGAGATGGGGAACCGCTGAATTTTGGACTCGGCTGGTGACAAAATGTTCCAAACACACCCCATGCACAACTCCACCGGGGAAGGTGCCAGAAAGGAGTTCTCTTAGTAGTTTTTACACTACCTTGGTAGGCATTTGAAAGGCACCACAAAAGTTGTTCTTCCTGCTTTCTGGGCTGAGATGGGGAACCGCTGAATTTTGGAGTCGGCCGGTGACAAAATGTTCCAAACACACCCCATGCACAACTCCACTAGCGAAGGTGCCAGGGACGAGTTCTGTTGGTAGTTTTTACATTGCTCCGGTAGGCATCAAAAGGACACCACAAAAGTTGTTCTTCCTGCTTTCTGGGCTGAGATGGGGAATCGCTGAATTTTGGAGTCGGCCGGTGACAAAATGTTCCAAAGACACCCCATGCACAACTCCACCGGGGAAGGTGCCAGGCAGGAGTTCTCTTGGTAGTTTTTTACACTACCTTGGTAGGCATGTGAAAGGCACCACAAAAGTTGTTCTACCTGCTTTCTGGGCTGAGATGGGGAACCGCTGAATTTTGGACTCGGCTGGTGACAAAATGTTCCAAATACACCCCATGCACAACTCCACCGGGGAAGGTGCCAGACAGGAGTTCTCCTGGTAGTTTTTAAATTGCTCCGGTAGGCATCTGAAAGACACCACAAAAGTTGTTCTACCTGCTTTCTGGTCTGAGATGGGGAACCGCTGAATTTTGGAGTCGGCCGGTGACAAAATGTTCCAAACACACCCCATGCACAACTCCACCGGGGAAGGTGCCAGGCAGGAGTTCTCTTGGTAGTTTTTACACTACCTTGGTAGGCATTTGAAAGGCACCACAAAAGTTGTTCTTCCTGCTTTCTGGGCTGAGATGGGGAACCGCTGAATTTTGGAGTCGGCCGGTGACAAAATGTTCCAAAGACACCCCATGCACAACTCCACCGGGGAAGGTGCCAGGGACGAGTTCTGTTGGTAGTTTTTACATTGCTCCGGTAGGCAGCAAAAGGACACCACAAAAGTTGTTCTTCCTGCTTTCTGGGCTGAGATGGGGAATCGCTGAATTTTGGAGTCGGCCGGTGACAAAATGTTCCAAACACACCCCATGCACAACTCCACCGGGGAAGGTGCCAGGCAGGAGTTCTCTTGGTAGTTTTTACACTACCTTGGTAGGCATCTGAAAGGCACCAAAAAAGTTGTTCTACCTGCTTTCTGGGCTGAGATGGGGAACCGCTGAATTTTGGACTCGGCCGGTGACAAAATGTTCCAAAGACACCCCATGCACAACTCCACCGGGGAAGGTGCCAGGCAGGAGTTCTCCTGGTAGTTTTTACATTGCTTTGGTAGGCATCTGAAAGACACCACAAAAGTTGTTCTACCTGCTTTCTGGGCTGAGATGGGGAACCGCTGAATTTTGGAGTCGGCCGGTGACAAAATGTTCCAAAGACACCCCATGCACAACTCCACCGGGGAAGGTGCCAGGCAGGAGTTCTCTTGGTAGTTTTTACACTACCTTGGTAGGCAGCTGAAAGGCACCACAAAAGTTGTTGTACCTGCTTTCTGGGCTGAGATGGGGAACCGCTGAATTTTGGAGTCGGCCGGTGACAAAATGTTCCAAAGACACCCCATGCACAACTCCACCGGGGAAGGTGCCAGACAGTTCTCCTGGTAGTTTTTACATTGCTCCGGTAGGCATCTGAAAGACACCACAAAAGTTGTTCTACCTGCTTTCTGGGCTGAGATGGGGAACCGCTGAATTTTGGAGTCGGCCGGTGACAAAATGTTCCAAAGACACCCCATGCACAACTCCACCGGGGAAGGTGCCAGGGACGAGTTCTGTTGGTAGTTTTTACATTGCTCCGGTAGGCAGCAAAAGGACACCACAAAAGTTGTTCTTCCTGCTTTCTGGGCTGAGATGGGGAATCGCTGAATTTTGGACTCGGCCGGTGACAAAATGTTCCAAAGACACCCCATGCACAACTCCACCGGGGAAGGTGCCAGGCAGGAGTTCTCTTGGTAGTTTTTACACTACCTTGGTAGGCATCTGAAAGGCACCAAAAAAGTTGTTCTACCTGCTTTCTGGGCTGAGATGGGGAACCGCTGAATTTTGGACTCGGCCGGTGACAAAATGTTCCAAAGACACCCCATGCACAACTCCACCGGGGAAGGTGCCAGACAGGAGTTCTCCTGGTAGTTTTTACATTGCTCCGGTAGGCATCTGAAAGACACCACAAAAGTTGTTCTACCTGCTTTCTGGGCTGAGATGGGGAACCGCTGAATTTTGGAGTCGGCTGGTGACAAAATGTTCCAAAGACACCCCATGCACAACTCCACCGGGGAAGGTGCCAGGCAGGAGTTCTGTTGGTAGTTTTTACACTACCTTGGTAGGCAGCTGAAAGGCACCACAAAAGTTGTTGTACCTGCTTTCTGGGCTGAGATGGGGAACCGCTGAATTTTGGAGTCGGCCGGTGACAAAATGTTCCAAACACACCCCATGCACAACTCCACCGGGGAAGGTGCCAGACAGTTCTCCTGGTAGTTTTTACATTGCTCCGGTAGGCATCTGAAAGACACCACAAAAGTTGTTCTACCTGCTTTCTGGGCTGAGATGGGGAACCGCTGAATTTTGGAGTCGGCCGGTGACAAAATGTTCCAAACACACCCCATGCACAACTCCACTAGCGAAGGTGCCAGGGACGAGTTCTGTTGGTAGTTTTTACATTGCTCCGGTAGGCATCAAAAGGACACCACAAAAGTTGTTCTTCCTGCTTTCTGGGCTGAGATGGGGATCGCTGAATTTTGGACTCGGCCGGTGACAAAATGTTCCAAAGACACCCCATGCACAACTCCACCGGGGAAGGTGCCAGGCAGGAGTTCTCTTGGTAGTTTTTACACTACCTTGGTAGGCATCTGAAAGGCACCACAAAAGTTGTTCTTCCTGCTTTCTGGGCTGAGATGGGGAACCGCTGAATTTTGGACTCGGCCGGTGACAAAATGTTCCAAAGACACCCCATGCACAACTCCACCGGGGAAGGTGCCAGGCAGGAGTTCTCCTGGTAGTTTTTACATTGCTTTGGTAGGCATCTGAAAGACACCACAAAAGTTGTTCTACCTGCTTTCTGGGCTGAGATGGGGAACCGCTGAATTTTGGAGTCGGCCGGTGACAAAATGTTCCAAAGACACCCCATGCACAACTCCACCGGGGAAGGTGCCAGGCAGGAGTTCTCTTGGTAGTTTTTACACTACCTTGGTAGGCAGCTGAAAGGCACCACAAAAGTTGTTGTACCTGCTTTCTGGGCTGAGATGGGGAACCGCTGAATTTTGGAGTCGGCCGGTGACAAAATGTTCCAAAGACACCCCATGCACAACTCCACCGGGGAAGGTGCCAGACAGTTCTCCTGGTAGTTTTTACATTGCTCCGGTAGGCATCTGAAAGACACCACAAAAGTTGTTCTACCTGCTTTCTGGGCTGAGATGGGGAACCGCTGAATTTTGGAGTCGGCCGGTGACAAAATGTTCCAAAGACACCCCATGCACAACTCCACCGGGGAAGGTGCCAGGGACGAGTTCTGTTGGTAGTTTTTACATTGCTCCGGTAGGCAGCAAAAGGACGCCACAAAAGTTGTTCTTCCTGCTTTCTGGGCTGAGATGGGGAATCGCTGAATTTTGGACTCGGCCGGTGACAAAATGTTCCAAACACACCCCATGCACAACTCCACCGGGGAAGGTGCCAGGCAGGAGTTCTCTTGGTAGTTTTTACACTACCTTGGTAGGCATCTGAAAGGCACCAAAAAAGTTGTTCTACCTGCTTTCTGGGCTGAGATGGGGAACCGCTGAATTTTGGACTCGGCCGGTGACAAAATGTTCCAAAGACACCCCATGCACAACTCCACCGGGGAAGGTGCCAGGCAGGAGTTCTCCTGGTAGTTTTTACATTGCTTTGGTATGCATCTGAAAGACACCACAAAAGTTGTTGTACCTTCTTTCTGGGCTGAGATGGGGAACCGCTGAATTTTGGACTCGGCCGGTGACAAAATGTTCCAAAGACACCCCCTGCACAACTCCACCGGGGAAGGTGCCAGGCAGGAGTTCTCTTGGTAGTTTTTACACTACCTTGGTAGGCAGCTGAAAGGCACCACAAAAGTTGTTGTACCTGCTTTCTGGGCTGAGATGGGGAACCGCTGAATTTTGGAGTCGGCCGGTGACAAAATGTTCCAAAGACACCCCATGCACAACTCCACCGGGGAAGGTGCCAGACAGTTCTCCTGGTAGTTTTTACATTGCTCCGGTAGGCATCTGAAAGACACCACAAAAGTTGTTCTACCTGCTTTCTGGGCTGAGATGGGGAACCGCTGAATTTTGGAGTCGGCCGGTGACAAAATGTTCCAAACACACCCCATGCACAACTCCACTAGCGAAGGTGCCAGGGACGAGTTCTGTTGGTAGTTTTTACATTGCTCCGGTAGGCATCAAAAGGACACCACAAAAGTTGTTCTTCCTGCTTTCTGGGCTGAGATGGGGATCGCTGAATTTTGGACTCGGCCGGTGACAAAATGTTCCAAAGACACCCCATGCACAACTCCACCGGGGAAGGTGCCAGGCAGGAGTTCTCTTGGTAGTTTTTACACTACCTTGGTAGGCATCTGAAAGGCACCACAAAAGTTGTTCTTCCTGCTTTCTGGGCTGAGATGGGGAACCGCTGAATTTTGGAGTCGGCCGGTGACAAAATGTTCAAAAGACACCCCATGCACAACTCCACCGGGGAAGGTGCCAGGCAGGAGTTCTCTTAGTAGTTTTTACACTACCTTGGTAGGCAGCTGAAAGGCACCACAAAAGTTGTTCTTCCTGCTTTCTGGGCTGAGATGGGGAACCGCTGAATTTTGGAGTCGGCCGGTGACAAAATGTTCCAAAGACACCCCATGCACAACTCCACCGGGGAAGGTGCCAGACAGGAGTTCTCTTAGTAGTTTTTAGACTACCTTCGTAGGCATTTGAAAGGCACCACAAAAGTTGTTCTACCTGCTTTCTGGGCTGAGATGGGGAACCGCTGAATTTTGGACTCGGCTGGTGACAAAATTTTAATAAATACACCCCATGCACAACTCCACTAGCGAAGGTGCCAGGGACGAGTTCTGTTGGTAGTTTTTACATTGCTCCCGTAGGCATCAAAAAGACACTACAAAAGTTGTTCTACCTGCTTTCTGGGCTGAGATGGGGAACCGCTGAATTTTGGACTCGGCTGGTGACAAAATGTTCCAAACACACCCCATGCACAACTCCACCGGGGAAGGTGCCAGAAAGGAGTTCTCCTGGTAGTTTTTACACTCCCTTGGTAGGCATATGAAAGGCACCACAAAAGTTGTTCTACCTGCTTTCTGGGCTGAGATGGGGAACCGCTGAATTTTGGACTCGGCCGGTGACAAAATGTTCCAAACAAACCCCATGCACAACTCCACTAGCGAAGGTGCCAGGGACGAGTTCTGTTGGTAGTTTTTACATTGCTCCGATAGGCATCAAAAGGACACCACAAAAGTTGTTCTTCCTGCTTTCTGGGCTGAGATGGGGAACCGCTGAATTTTGGAGTCGGCCGGTGACAAAATGTTCCAAACACACCCCATGCACAACTCCACCGGGGAAGGTGCCAGGCAGGAGTTCTCTTGGTAGTTTTTACACTACCTTGGTAGTCATCTGAAAGGCACCACAAAAGTTGTTCTACCTGCTTTCTGGGCTGAGATGGGGAACCGCTGAATTTTGGACTCGGCCGGTGACAAAATGTTCCAAAGACACCCCATGCACAACTCCACCGGGGAAGGTGCCAGGCAGGAGTTCTCTTGGTAGTTTTTACACTACCTTGGTAGGCATCTGAAAGGCACCACAAAATTTGTTCTACCTGCTTTCTGGGCTGAGATGGGGAACCGCTGAATTTTGGACTCAGCTGGTGACAAAATGTTCCAAAGACACCCCATGCACAACTCCACCGGGGAAGGTGCCAGACAGGAGTTCTCCTGGTAGTTTTTAAATTGCTCCGGTAGGCATCTGAAAGACACCACAAAAGTTGTTCTACCTGCTTTCTGGTCTGAGATGGGGAACCGCTGAATTTTGGAGTCGGCCGGTGACAAAATGTTCCAAACACACCCCATGCACAACTCCACCGGGGAAGGTGCCAGGCAGGAGTTCTCTTAGTAGTTTTTACACTACCTTGGTAGGCAGCTGAAAGTCACAAGAAAAGTTTTGTACCTTCTTTCTGGGCTGAGATGGGGAACCGCTGAATTTTGGAGTCGGCCGGTGACAAAATGTTCCAAACACACCCCCTGCACAACTCCACCGGGGAAGGTGCCAGGGACGAGTTCTGTTGGTAGTTTTTACATTGCTCCGGTAGGCATCAAAAGGACACCACAAAAGTTGTTCTTCCTGCTTTCTGGGCTGAGATGGGGAATCGCTGAATTTTGGAGTCGGCCGGTGACAAAATGTTCCAAAGACACCCCATGCACAACTCCACCGGGGAAGGTGCCAGAAAGGAGTTCTCTTAGTAGTTTTTACACTACCTTGGTAGGCATTTGAAAGGCACCACAAAAGTTGTTCTTCCTGCTTTCTGGGCTGAGATGGGGAACCGCTGAATTTTGGACTCGGCCGGTGACAAAATGTTCCAAACACACCCCATGCACAACTCCACTAGCGAAGGTGCCAGGGACGAGTTCTGTTGGTAGTTTTTACATTGCTCCGGTAGGCATCAAAAGGACACCACAAAAGTTGTTCTTCCTGCTTTCTGGGCTGAGATGGGGAATCGCTGAATTTTGGACTCGGCCGGTGACAAAATGTTCCAAAGACACCCCATGCACAACTCCACCGGGGAAGGTGCCAGGCAGGAGTTCTCTTGGTAGTTTTTACACTACCTTGGTAGGCATCTGAAAGGCACCACAAAAGTTGTTCTTCCTGCTTTCTGGGCTGAGATGGGGAACCGCTGAATTTTGGACTCGGCTGGTGACAAAATGTTCCAAATACACCCCATGCACAACTCCACCGGGGAAGGTGCCAGACAGGAGTTCTCCTGGTAGTTTTTAAATTGCTCCGGTAGGCATCTGAAAGACACCACAAAAGTTGTTCTACCTGCTTTCTGGTCTGAGATGGGGAACCGCTGAATTTTGGAGTCGGCCGGTGACAAAATGTTCCAAACACACCCCATGCACAACTCCACCGGGGAAGGTGCCAGGCAGGAGTTCTCTTAGTAGTTTTTACACTACCTTGGTAGGCAGCTGAAAGGCACAAGAAAAGTTTTGTACCTTCTTTCTGGGCTGAGATGGGGAACCGCTGAATTTTGGAGTCGGCCGGTGACAAAATGTTCCAAACACACCCCATGCACAACTCCCCCGGGGAAGGTGCCAGGGACGAGTTCTGTTGGTAGTTTTTACATTGCTCCGGTAGGCAGCAAAAGGACACCACAAAAGTTGTTCTTCCTGCTTTCTGGGCTGAGATGGGGAATCGCTGAATTTTGGACTCGGCCGGTGACAAAATGTTCCAAAGACACCCCATGCACAACTCCACCGGGGAAGGTGCCAGGCAGGAGTTCTCTTGGTAGTTTTTACACTACCTTGGTAGGCATCTGAAAGGCACCAAAAAAGTTGTTCTACCTGCTTTCTGGGCTGAGATGGGGAACCGCTGAATTTTGGACTCGGCCGGTGACAAAATGTTCCAAAGACACCCCATGCACAACTCCACCGGGGAAGGTGCCAGGCAGGAGTTCTCCTGGTAGTTTTTACATTGCTCCAGTAGGCATCTGAAAGACACCACAAAAGTTGTTGTACCTTCTTTCTGGGCTGAGATGGGGAACCGCTGAATTTTGGAGTCGGCCGGTGACAAAATGTTCCAAACACACCCCATGCACAACTCCACTAGCGAAGGTGCCAGGGACGAGTTCTGTTGGTAGTTTTTACATTGCTCCAGTAGGCATCAAAAGGACACCACAAAAGTTGTTCTTCCTGCTTTCTGGGCTGAGATGGGGAATCGCTGAATTTTGGACTCGGCCGGTGACAAAATGTTCCAAAGACACCCCATGCACAACTCCACCGGGGAAGGTGCCAGACAGGAGTTCTCCTGGTAGTTTTTACATTGCTCCGGTAGGCATCTGAAAGACACCACAAAAGTTGTTCTACCTGCTTTCTGGGCTGAGATGGGGAAACGCTGAATTTTGGAGTCGGCCGGTGACAAAATGTTCCAAACACACCCCATGCACAACTCCACTAGCGAAGGTGCCAGGGACGAGTTCTGTTGGTAGTTTTTACATTGCT
The DNA here is from genome assembly GCF_023634085.1 of Falco cherrug. Taxonomy (NCBI): domain Eukaryota; kingdom Metazoa; phylum Chordata; class Aves; order Falconiformes; family Falconidae; genus Falco; species Falco cherrug. Next base: position 245,354 of record NC_073698.1, read on the forward strand.
CCGGTAGGCATCAAAAGGACACCACAAAAGTTGTTCTTCCTGCTTTCTGGGCTGAGATGGGGATCGCTGAATTTTGGACTCGGCCGGTGACAAAATGTTCCAAAGACACCCCATGCACAACTCCACCGGGGAAGGTGCCAGGCAGGAGTTCTCTTGGTAGTTTTTACACTACCTTGGTAGGCATCTGAAAGGCACAAGAAAAGTTGTTCTTCCTGCTTTCTGGGCTGAGATGGGGAACCGCTGAATTTTGGAGTCGGCCGGTGACAAAATGTTCCAAAGACACCCCATGCACAACTCCACCGGGGAAGGTGCCAGGCAGGAGTTCTCTTAGTAGTTTTTACACTGCCTTGGTAGGCATTTGAAAGGCACCACAAAAGTTGTTCTTCCTGCTTTCTGGGCTGAGATGGGGAACCGCTGAATTTTGGACTCGGCTGGTGACAAAATGTTCCAAACACACCCCATGCACAACTCCACCGGGGAAGGTGCCAGACAGGAGTTCTCTTAGTAGTTTTTACACTACCTTGGTAGGCATTTGAAAGGCACCACAAAAGTTGTTCTTCCTGCTTTCTGGGCTGAGATGGGGAACCGCTGAATTTTGGACTCGGCCGGTGAAAAAATGTTCCAAACACACCCCATGCACAACTCCACTACCGAAGGTGCCAGGGACGAGTTCTGTTGGTAGTTTTTACATTGCTCCGGTAGGCATCAAAAGGACACCACAAAAGTTGTTCTTCCTGCTTTCTGGGCTGAGATGGGGAACCGCTGAATTTTGGACTCGGCCGGTGACAAAATGTTCCAAAGACACCCCATGCACAACTCCACCGGGGAAGGTGCCAGGCAGGAGTTCTCTTGGTAGTTTTTACACTACCTTGGTAGGCAGCTGAAAGGCACCACAAAAGTTGTTCTACCTTCTTTCTGGGCTGAGATGGGGAACCGCTGAATTTTGGAGTCGGCCGGTGACAAAATGTTCCAAAGACACCCCATGCACAACTCCACCGGGGAAGGTGCCAGACAGGAGTTCTCTTAGTAGTTTTTACACTACCTTGGTAGGCATTTGAAAGGCACCACAAAGTTGTTCTTCCTGCTTTCTGGGCTGAGATGGGGAACCGCTGAATTTTGGACTCGGCCGGTGAAAAAATGTTCCAAAGACACCCCATGCACAACTCCACCGGGGAAGGTGCCAGGCAGGAGTTCTCTTAGTAGTTTTTACACTACCTTGGTAGGCAGCTGATAGGCACCACAAAAGTTGTTCTTCCTGCTTTCTGGGCTGAGATGGGGAACCACTGAATTCTGGAGTCGGCCGGTGAAAAAATGTTCCAAACACACCCCATGCACAACTCCACCGGGGAAGGTGCCAGACAGGAGTTCTCTTGGTAGTTTTTACATTGCTCCGGTAGGCATCAAAAGGACACCACAAAAGTTGTTCTTCCTGCTTTCTAGGCTGAGATGGGGAATCGCTGAATTTTGGACTCGGCCGGTGACAAAATGTTCCAAAGACACCCCATGCACAACTCCACCGGGGAAGGTGCCAGGCAGGAGTTCTCTTAGTAGTTTTTACACTACCTTGGTAGGCAGCTGAAAGGCACCACAAAAGTTGTTTTACCTGCTTTCTGGGCTGAGATGGGGAACCGCTGAATTTTGGAGTCGGCCGGTGACAAAATGTTCCAAACACACCCCATGCACAACTCCACTAGCGAAGGTGCCAGAGACGAGTTCTGTTGGTAGTTTTTACATTGCTCCGGTAGGCAGCAAAAGGACACCACAAAAGTTGTTCTTCCTGCTTTCTGGGCTGAGATGGGGATCGCTGAATTTTGGACTCGGCCGGTGACAAAATGTTCCAAAGACACCCCATGCACAACTCCACCGGGGAAGGTGCCAGACAGGAGTTCTCCTGGTAGTTTTTACATTGCTCCGGTAGGCATCTGAAAGACACCACAAAAGTTGTTCTACCTGCTTTCTGGGCTGAGATGGGGAACCGCTGAATTTTGGAGTCGGCCGGTGACAAAATGTTCCAAACACACCCCATGCACAACTCCACTAGCGAAGGTGCCAGGGACGAGTTCTGTTGGTAGTTTTTACATTGCTCCGGTAGGCATCAAAAGGACACCACAAAAGTTGTTCTTCCTGCTTTCTGGGCTGAGATGGGGATCGCTGAATTTTGGACTCGGCCGGTGACAAAATGTTCCAAAGACACCCCATGCACAACTCCACCGGGGAAGGTGCCAGGCAGGAGTTCTCTTGGTAGTTTTTACACTACCTTGGTAGGCATCTGAAAGGCACCACAAAAGTTGTTCTTCCTGCTTTCTGGGCTGAGATGGGGAACCGCTGAATTTTGGACTCGGCTGGTGACAAAATGTTCCAAACACACCCCATGCACAACTCCACCGGGGAAGGTGCCAGACAGGAGTTCTCTTAGTAGTTTTTACACTACCTTGGTAGGCATTTGAAAGGCACCACAAAAGTTGTTCTTCCTGCTTTCTGGGCTGAGATGGGGAACCGCTGAATTTTGGACTCGGCCGGTGAAAAAATGTTCCAAACACACCCCATGCACAACTCCACTACCGAAGGTGCCAGGGACGAGTTCTGTTGGTAGTTTTTACATTGCTCCGGTAGGCATCAAAAGGACACCACAAAAGTTTTTCTTCCTGCTTTCTGGGCTGAGATGGGGAACCGCTGAATTTTGGACTCGGCCGGTGACAAAATGTTCCAAAGACACCCCATGCACAACTCCACCGGGGAAGGTGCCAGGCAGGAGTTCTCTTGGTAGTTTTTACACTACCTTGGTAGGCAGCTGAAAGGCACCACAAAAGTTGTTCTACCTTCTTTCTGGGCTGAGATGGGGAACCGCTGAATTTTGGAGTCGGCCGGTGACAAAATGTTCCAAAGACACCCCATGCACAACTCCACCGGGGAAGGTGCCAGACAGGAGTTCTCTTAGTAGTTTTTACACTACCTTGGTAGGCATTTGAAAGGCACCACAAAGTTGTTCTTCCTGCTTTCTGGGCTGAGATGGGGAACCGCTGAATTTTGGACTCGGCCGGTGAAAAAATGTTCCAAAGACACCCCATGCACAACTCCACCGGGGAAGGTGCCAGAAAGGAGTTCTCTTAGTAGTTTTTACACTACCTTGGTAGGCAGCTGATAGGCACCACAAAAGTTGTTCTTCCTGCTTTCTGGGCTGAGATGGGAAACCACTGAATTCTGGAGTCGGCCGGTGAAAAAATGTTCCAAACACACCCCATGCACAACTCCACCGGGGAAGGTGCCAGACAGGAGTTCTCTTGGTAGTTTTTACATTGCTCCGGTAGGCATCAAAAGGACACCACAAAAGTTGTTCTTCCTGCTTTCTGGGCTGAGATGGGGATCGCTGAATTTTGGACTCGGCCGGTGACAAAATGTTCCAAAGACACCCCATGCACAACTCCACCGGGGAAGGTGCCAGGCAGGAGTTCTCTTGGTAGTTTTTACACTACCTTGGTAGGCATCTGAAAGGCACCACAAAAGTTGTTCTTCCTGCTTTCTGGGCTGAGATGGGGAACCGCTGAATTTTGGAGTCGGCCGGTGACAAAATGTTCCAAAGACACCCCATGCACAACTCCACCGGGGAAGGTGCCAGGCAGGAGTTCTCTTAGTAGTTTTTACACTGCCTTGGTAGGCATTTGAAAGGCACCACAAAAGTTGTTCTTCCTGCTTTCTGGGCTGAGATGGGGAACCGCTGAATTTTGGACTCGGCTGGTGACAAAATGTTCCAAACACACCCCATGCACAACTCCACCGGGGAAGGTGCCAGACAGGAGTTCTCTTAGTAGTTTTTACACTACCTTGGTAGGCATTTGAAAGGCACCACAAAAGTTGTTCTTCCTGCTTTCTGGGCTGAGATGGGGAACCGCTGAATTTTGGACTCGGCCGGTGAAAAAATGTTCCAAACACACCCCATGCACAACTCCACTACCGAAGGTGCCAGGGACGAGTTCTGTTGGTAGTTTTTACATTGCTCCGGTAGGCATCAAAAGGACACCACAAAAGTTGTTCTTCCTGCTTTCTGGGCTGAGATGGGGAACCGCTGAATTTTGGACTCGGCCGGTGACAAAATGTTCCAAAGACACCCCATGCACAACTCCACCGGGGAAGGTGCCAGGCAGGAGTTCTCTTGGTAGTTTTTACACTACCTTGGTAGGCAGCTGAAAGGCACCACAAAAGTTGTTCTACCTTCTTTCTGGGCTGAGATGGGGAACCGCTGAATTTTGGAGTCGGCCGGTGACAAAATGTTCCAAAGACACCCCATGCACAACTCCACCGGGGAAGGTGCCAGACAGGAGTTCTCTTAGTAGTTTTTACACTACCTTGGTAGGCATTTGAAAGGCACCACAAAGTTGTTCTTCCTGCTTTCTGGGCTGAGATGGGGAACCGCTGAATTTTGGACTCGGCCGGTGAAAAAATGTTCCAAAGACACCCCATGCACAACTCCACCGGGGAAGGTGCCAGGCAGGAGTTCTCTTAGTAGTTTTTACACTACCTTGGTAGGCAGCTGATAGGCACCACAAAAGTTGTTCTTCCTGCTTTCTGGGCTGAGATGGGGAACCACTGAATTCTGGAGTCGGCCGGTGAAAAAATGTTCCAAACACACCCCATGCACAACTCCACCGGGGAAGGTGCCAGACAGGAGTTCTCTTGGTAGTTTTTACATTGCTCCGGTAGGCATCAAAAGGACACCACAAAAGTTGTTCTTCCTGCTTTCTAGGCTGAGATGGGGAATCGCTGAATTTTGGACTCGGCCGGTGACAAAATGTTCCAAAGACACCCCATGCACAACTCCACCGGGGAAGGTGCCAGGCAGGAGTTCTCTTAGTAGTTTTTACACTACCTTGGTAGGCAGCTGAAAGGCACCACAAAAGTTGTTTTACCTGCTTTCTGGGCTGAGATGGGGAACCGCTGAATTTTGGAGTCGGCCGGTGACAAAATGTTCCAAACACACCCCATGCACAACTCCACTAGCGAAGGTGCCAGAGACGAGTTCTCTTGGTAGTTTTTACATTGCTCCGGTAGGCAGCAAAAGGACACCACAAAAGTTGTTCTTCCTGCTTTCTGGGCTGAGATGGGGATCGCTGAATTTTGGACTCGGCCGGTGACAAAATGTTCCAAAGACACCCCATGCACAACTCCACCGGGGAAGGTGCCAGACAGGAGTTCTCCTGGTAGTTTTTACATTGCTCCGGTAGGCATCTGAAAGACACCACAAAAGTTGTTCTACCTGCTTTCTGGGCTGAGATGGGGAACCGCTGAATTTTGGAGTCGGCCGGTGACAAAATGTTCCAAACACACCCCATGCACAACTCCACTAGCGAAGGTGCCAGGGACGAGTTCTGTTGGTAGTTTTTACATTGCTTCGGTAGGCATCAAAAGGACACCACAAAAGTTGTTCTTCCTGCTTTCTGGGCTGAGATGGGGATCGCTGAATTTTGGACTCGGCCGGTGACAAAATGTTCCAAAGACACCCCATGCACAACTCCACCGGGGAAGGTGCCAGGCAGGAGTTCTCTTGGTAGTTTTTACACTACCTTGGTAGGCATCTGAAAGGCACCACAAAAGTTGTTCTTCCTGCTTTCTGGGCTGAGATGGGGAACCGCTGAATTTTGGAGTCGGCCGGTGACAAAATGTTCCAAAGACACCCCATGCACAACTCCACCGGGGAAGGTGCCAGGCAGGAGTTCTCTTAGTAGTTTTTACACTGCCTTGGTAGGCATTTGAAAGGCACCACAAAAGTTGTTCTTCCTGCTTTCTGGGCTGAGATGGGGAACCGCTGAATTTTGGACTCGGCTGGTGACAAAATGTTCCAAACACACCCCATGCACAACTCCACCGGGGAAGGTGCCAGACAGGAGTTCTCTTAGTAGTTTTTACACTACCTTGGTAGGCATTTGAAAGGCACCACAAAAGTTGTTCTTCCTGCTTTCTGGGCTGAGATGGGGAACCGCTGAATTTTGGACTCGGCCGGTGAAAAAATGTTCCAAACACACCCCATGCACAACTCCACTACCGAAGGTGCCAGGGACGAGTTCTGTTGGTAGTTTTTACATTGCTCCGGTAGGCATCAAAAGGACACCACAAAAGTTGTTCTTCCTGCTTTCTGGGCTGAGATGGGGAACCGCTGAATTTTGGACTCGGCCGGTGACAAAATGTTCCAAAGACACCCCATGCACAACTCCACCGGGGAAGGTGCCAGGCAGGAGTTCTCTTGGTAGTTTTTACACTACCTTGGTAGGCAGCTGAAAGGCACCACAAAAGTTGTTCTACCTTCTTTCTGGGCTGAGATGGGGAACCGCTGAATTTTGGAGTCGGCCGGTGACAAAATGTTCCAAACACACCCCATGCACAACTCCACTAGCGAAGGTGCCAGGGACGAGTTCTGTTGGTAGTTTTTACATTGCTCCGGTAGGCATCAAAAGCACACCACAAAAGTTGTTCTTCCTGCTTTCTGGGCTGAGATGGGGAACCGCTGAATTTTGGACTCGGCCGGTGACAAAATGTTCCAAAGACACCCCATGCACAACTCCACCGGGGAAGGTGCCAGCCAGGAGTTCTCTTAGTAGTTTTTACACTACCTTGGTAGGCAGCTGATAGGCACCACAAAAGTTGTTCTTCCTGCTTTCTGGGCTGAGATGGGGAACCACTGAATTCTGGAGTCGGCCGGTGAAAAAATGTTCCAAACACACCCCATGCACAACTCCACTAGCGAAGGTGCCAGGGACGAGTTCTGTTGGTAGTTTTTACATTGCTCCGGTAGGCATCAAAAGGACACCACAAAAGTTGTTCTTCCTGCTTTCTGGGCTGAGATGGGGATCGCTGAATTTTGGAGTCGGCCGGTGACAAAATGTTCCAAAGACACCCCATGCACAACTCCACCGGGGAAGGTGCCAGGCAGGAGTTCTCTTGGTAGTTTTTACACTACCTTGGTAGGCATCTGAAAGGCACAAGAAAAGTTGTTCTTCCTGCTTTCTGGGCTGAGATGGGGAACCGCTGAATTTTGGAGTCGGCCGGTGACAAAATGTTCCAAAGACACCCCATGCACAACTCCACCGGGGAAGGTGCCAGACAGGAGTTCTCTTAGTAGTTTTTACACTACCTTGGTAGGCATTTGAAAGGCACCACAAAAGTTGTTCTTCCTGCTTTCTGGGCTGAGATGGGGAACCGCTGAATTTTGGACTCGGCCGGTGAAAAAATGTTCCAAACACACCCCATGCACAACTCCACTACCGAAGGTGCCAGGGACGAGTTCTGTTGGTAGTTTTTACATTGCTCCGGTAGGCATCAAAAGGACACCACAAAAGTTGTTCTTCCTGCTTTCTGGGCTGAGATGGGGAACCGCTGAATTTTGGACTCGGCCGGTGACAAAATGTTCCAAAGACACCCCATGCACAACTCCACCGGGGAAGGTGCCAGGCAGGAGTTCTCTTGGTAGTTTTTACACTACCTTGGTAGGCAGCTGAAAGGCACCACAAAAGTTGTTCTACCTTCTTTCTGGGCTGAGATGGGGAACCGCTGAATTTTGGAGTCGGCCGGTGACAAAATGTTCCAAACACACCCCATGCACAACTCCACTAGCGAAGGTGCCAGGGACGAGTTCTGTTGGTAGTTTTTACATTGCTCCGGTAGGCATCAAAAGGACACCACAAAAGTTGTTCTTCCTGCTTTCTGGGCTGAGATGGGGAACCGCTGAATTTTGGACTCGGCCGGTGACAAAATGTTCCAAAGACACCCCATGCACAACTCCACCGGGGAAGGTGCCAGCCAGGAGTTCTCTTAGTAGTTTTTACACTACCTTGGTAGGCAGCTGATAGGCACCACAAAAGTTGTTCTTCCTGCTTTCTGGGCTGAGATGGGGAACCACTGAATTCTGGAGTCGGCCGGTGAAAAAATGTTCCAAACACACCCCATGCACAACTCCACTAGCGAAGGTGCCAGGGACGAGTTCTGTTGGTAGTTTTTACATTGCTCCGGTAGGCATCAAAAGGACACCACAAAAGTTGTTCTTCCTGCTTTCTGGGCTGAGATGGGGATCGCTGAATTTTGGAGTCGGCCGGTGACAAAATGTTCCAAAGACACCCCATGCACAACTCCACCGGGGAAGGTGCCAGGCAGGAGTTCTCTTGGTAGTTTTTACACTACCTTGGTAGGCATCTGAAAGGCACAAGAAAAGTTGTTCTTCCTGCTTTCTGGGCTGAGATGGGGAACCGCTGAATTTTGGAGTCGGCCGGTGACAAAATGTTCCAAAGACACCCCATGCACAACTCCACCGGGGAAGGTGCCAGGCAGGAGTTCTCTTAGTAGTTTTTACACTGCCTTGGTAGGCATTTGAAAGGCACCACAAAAGTTGTTCTTCCTGCTTTCTGGGCTGAGATGGGGAACCGCTGAATTTTGGACTCGGCTGGTGACAAAATGTTCCAAACACACCCCATGCACAACTCCACCGGGGAAGGTGCCAGACAGGAGTTCTCTTAGTAGTTTTTACACTACCTTGGTAGGCATTTGAAAGGCACCACAAAAGTTGTTCTTCCTGCTTTCTGGGCTGAGATGGGGAACCGCTGAATTTTGGACTCGGCCGGTGAAAAAATGTTCCAAACACACCCCATGCACAACTCCACTACCGAAGGTGCCAGGGACGAGTTCTGTTGGTAGTTTTTACATTGCTCCGGTAGGCATCAAAAGGACACCACAAAAGTTGTTCTTCCTGCTTTCTGGGCTGAGATGGGGAACCGCTGAATTTTGGACTCGGCCGGTGACAAAATGTTCCAAAGACACCCCATGCACAACTCCACCGGGGAAGGTGCCAGGCAGGAGTTCTCTTGGTAGTTTTTACACTACCTTGGTAGGCAGCTGAAAGGCACCACAAAAGTTGTTCTACCTGCTTTCTGGGCTGAGATGGGGAACCGCTGAATTTTGGAGTCGGCCGGTGACAAAATGTTCCAAAGACACCCCATGCACAACTCCACCGGGGAAGGTGCCAGACAGGAGTTCTCTTAGTAGTTTTTACACTACCTTGGTAGGCATTTGAAAGGCACCACAAAGTTGTTCTTCCTGCTTTCTGGGCTGAGATGGGGAACCGCTGAATTTTGGACTCGGCCGGTGAAAAAATGTTCCAAAGACACCCCATGCACAACTCCACCGGGGAAGGTGCCAGGCAGGAGTTCTCTTAGTAGTTTTTACACTACCTTGGTAGGCAGCTGATAGGCACCACAAAAGTTGTTCTTCCTGCTTTCTGGGCTGAGATGGGGAACCACTGAATTCTGGAGTCGGCCGGTGAAAAAATGTTCCAAACACACCCCATGCACAACTCCACTAGCGAAGGTGCCAGGGACGAGTTCTGTTGGTAGTTTTTACATTGCTCCGGTAGGCAGCAAAAGGACACCACAAAAGTTGTTCTTCCTGCTTTCTGGGCTGAGATGGGGATCGCTGAATTTTGGAGTCGGCCGGTGACAAAATGTTCCAAAGACACCCCATGCACAACTCCACCGGGGAAGGTGCCAGGCAGGAGTTCTCTTGGTAGTTTTTACACTACCTTGGTAGGCAGCTGAAAGGCACCACAAAAGTTGTTCTACCTGCTTTCTGGGCTGAGATGGGGAACCGCTGAATTTTGGACTCGGCCGGTGACAAAATGTTCCAAACACACCCCATGCACAACTCCACTAGCGAAGGTGCCAGGGACGAGTTCTGTTGGTAGTTTTTACATTGCTCCGGTAGGCATCAAAAGGACACCACAAAAGTTGTTCTTCCTGCTTTCTGGGCTGAGATGGGGAACCGCTGAATTTTGGACTCGGCCGGTGACAAAATGTTCCAAAGACACCCCATGCACAACTCCACCGGAAAAGGTGCCAGAAAGGAGTTCTCCTGGTAGCTTTTACATTGCTCCGGTAGGCATCTGAAAGGCACAAGAAAAGTTGTTCTACCTGCTTTCTGGGCTGAGATGGGGAACCGCTGAATTTTGGAGTCGGCCGGTGACAAAATGTTCCAAACACACCCCATGCACAACTCCACCGGGGAAGGTGCCAGACAGGAGTTCTCCTGGTAGTTTTTACATTGCTCCGGTAGGCATCTGAAAGACACCACAAAAGTTGTTCTTCCTGCTTTCTGGGCTGAGATGGGGAACCGCTGAATTTTGGAGTCGGCCGGTGACAAAATGTTCCAAAGACACCCCATGCACAACTCCACTAGCGAAGGTGCCAGGGACGAGTTCTTTTGGTAGTTTTTACATTGCTCCGGTAGGCATCAAAAGGACACCACAAAAGTTGTTCTTCCTGCTTTCTGGGCTGAGATGGGGATCGCTGAATTTTGGACTCGGCCGGTGACAAAATGTTCCAAAGACACCCCATGCACAACTCCACTAGCGAAGGTGCCAGGGACGAGTTCTGTTGGTAGTTTTTACACTACCTTGGTAGGCATTTGAAAGGCACCACAAAAGTTGTTCTTCCTGCTTTCTGGGCTGAGATGGGGAACCGCTGAATTTTGGACTCGGCTGGTGACAAAATGTTCCAAACACACCCCATGCACAACTCCACCGGGGAAGGTGCCAGACAGGAGTTCTCTTAGTAGTTTTTACACTACCTTGGTAGGCATTTGAAAGGCACCACAAAAGTTGTTCTTCCTGCTTACTGGGCTGAGATGGGGAACCGCTGAATTTTGGAGTCGGCCGGTGACAAAATGTTCCAAACACACCCCATGCACAACTCCACTAGCGAAGGTGCCAGGGATGAGTTCTGTTGGGAGTTTTTACATTGCTCCGGTAGGCAGCAAAAGGACACCACAAAAGTTGTTCTTCCTGCTTTCTGGGCTGAGATGGGGAATCGCTGAATTTTGGAGTCGGCCGGTGACAAAATGTTCCAAACACACCCCATGCACAACTCCACCGGGGAAGGTGCCAGGCAGGAGTTCTCCTGGTAGTTTTTACATTGCTCCGGTAGGCATCTGAAAGACACCACAAAAGTTGTTCTACCTGCTTTCTGGGCTGAGATGGGGAACCGCTGAATTTTGGACTCGGCCGGTGACAAAATGTTCCAAAGACACCCCATGCACAACTCCACCGGGGAAGGTGCCAGGCAGGAGTTCTCTTGGTAGTTTTTACACTACCTTGGTAGGCAGCTGAAAGGCACAAGAAAAGTTGTTGTACCTGCTTTCTGGGCTGAGATGGGGAACAGCTGAATTTTGGACTCGGCTGGTGACAAAATTTTAATAAATACACCCCATGCACAACTCCACTAGCGAAGGTGCCAAAGACGAGTTCTCTTGATAGTTTTTACATTGCTCCGGTAGGCATTTGAAAGGCACCACAAAAGTTGTTCTTCCTGCTTTCTGGGCTGAGATGGGGAATCGCTGAATTTTGGACTCGGCCGGTGACAAAATGTTCCAAAGACACCCCATGCACAACTCCACCGGGGAAGGTGCCAGGCAGGAGTTCTCTTGGTAGTTTTTACACTACCTTGGTAGGCAGCTGAAAGGCACCACAAAAGTTGTTCTACCTGCTTTCTGGGCTGAGATGGGGAACCGCTGAATTTTGGAGTCGGCCGGTGACAAAATGTTCCAAAGACACCCCATGCACAACTCCACCGGGGAAGGTGCCAGGCAGGAGTTCTCTTGGTAGTTTTTACACTACCTTGGTAGGCATTTGAAAGGCACCACAAAGTTGTTCTTCCTGCTTTCTGGGCTGAGATGGGGAACCGCTGAATTTTGGACTCGGCCGGTGACAAAATGTTCCAAACACACCCCATGCACAACTCCACTAGCGAAGGTGCCAGGGACGAGTTCTGTTGGTAGTTTTTACATTGCTCCGGTAGGCATCAAAAGGACACCACAAAAGTTGTTCTTCCTGCTTTCTGGGCTGAGATGGGGAATCGCTGAATTTTGGAGTCGGCCGGTGACAAAATGTTCCAAAGACACCCCATGCACAACTCCACCGGGGAAGGTGCCAGGCAGGAGTTCTCTTGGTAGTTTTTACACTACCTTGGTAGGCAGCTGAAAGGCACCACAAAAGTTGTTCTACCTGCTTTCTGGGCTGAGATGGGGAACCGCTGAATTTTGGAGTCGGCCGGTGACAAAATGTTCCAAAGACACCCCATGCACAACTCCACCGGGGAAGGTGCCAGGCAGGAGTTCTCTTGGTAGTTTTTACACTACCTTGGTAGGCAGCTGAAAGGCACAAGAAAAATTGTTGTACCTGCTTTCTGGGCTGAGATGGGGAACAGCTGAATTTTGGACTCGGCTGGTGACAAAATTTTAATAAATACACCCCATGCACAACTCCACTAGCGAAGGTGCCAAAGACGAGTTCTCTTGATAGTTTTTACATTGCTCCGGTAGGCATTTGAAAGGCACCACAAAAGTTGTTCTTCCTGCTTTCTGGGCTGAGATGGGGAATCGCTGAATTTTGGACTCGGCCGGTGACAAAATGTTCCAAAGACACCCCATGCACAACTCCACCGGGGAAGGTGCCAGGCAGGAGTTCTCTTGGTAGTTTTTACACTACCTTGGTAGGCAGCTGAAAGGCACCACAAAAGTTGTTCTACCTGCTTTCTGGGCTGAGATGGGGAACCGCTGAATTTTGGACTCGGCCGGTGACAAAATGTTCCAAACACACCCCATGCACAACTCCACCGGGGAAGGTGCCAGGCAGGAGTTCTCTTGGTAGTTTTTACACTACCTTGGTAGGCATTTGAAAGGCACCACAAAGTTGTTCTTCCTGCTTTCTGGGCTGAGATGGGGAACCGCTGAATTTTGGACTCGGCCGGTGACAAAATGTTCCAAACACACCCCATGCACAACTCCACTAGCGAAGGTGCCAGGGACGAGTTCTGTTGGTAGTTTTTACATTGCTCCGGTAGGCATCAAAAGGACACCACAAAAGTTGTTCTTCCTGCTTTCTGGGCTGAGATGGGGAATCGCTGAATTTTGGAGTCGGCCGGTGACAAAATGTTCCAAAGACACCCCATGCACAACTCCACCGGGGAAGGTGCCAGGCAGGAGTTCTCTTGGTAGTTTTTACACTACCTTGGTAGGCAGCTGAAAGGCACCACAAAAGTTGTTCTACCTGCTTTCTGGGCTGAGATGGGGAACCGCTGAATTTTGGAGTCGGCCGGTGACAAAATGTTCCAAAGACACCCCATGCACAACTCCACCGGGGAAGGTGCCAGGCAGGAGTTCTCTTGGTAGTTTTTACACTACCTTGGTAGGCAGCTGAAAGGCACAAGAAAAATTGTTGTACCTGCTTTCTGGGCTGAGATGGGGAACAGCTGAATTTTGGACTCGGCTGGTGACAAAATTTTAATAAATACACCCCATGCACAACTCCACTAGCGAAGGTGCCAAAGACGAGTTCTCTTGATAGTTTTTACATTGCTCTGGTAGGCATCAAAAGGACACCACAAAAGTTGTTCTTCCTGCTTTCTGGGCTGAGATGGGGAACCGCTGAATTTTGGACTCGGCCGGTGACAAAATGTTCCAAAGACACCCCATGCACAACTCCACCGGGGAAGGTGCCAGGCAGGAGTTCTCTTGGTAGTTTTTACACTACCTTGGTAGGCAGCTGAAAGGCACCACAAAAGTTGTTCTACCTTCTTTCTGGGCTGAGATGGGGAACCGCTGAATTTTGGAGTCGGCCGGTGACAAAATGTTCCAAAGACACCCCATGCACAACTCCACCGGGGAAGGTGCCAGACAGGAGTTCTCCTGGTAGTTTTTACACTACCTTGGTAGGCAGCTGAAAGGCACCACAAAGTTGTTCTTCCTGCTTTCTGGGCTGAGATGGGGAACCGCTGAATTTTGGACTCGGCCGGTGAAAAAATGTTCCAAAGACACCCCATGCACAACTCCACCGGGGAAGGTGCCAGGCAGGAGTTCTCTTAGTAGTTTTTACACTACCTTGGTAGGCAGCTGAAAGGCACCACAAAAGTTGTTTTACCTGCTTTCTGGGCTGAGATGGGGAACCGCTGAATTTTGGAGTCGGCCGGTGACAAAATGTTCCAAACACACCCCATGCACAACTCCACTAGCGAAGGTGCCAGAGACGAGTTCTGTTGGTAGTTTTTACATTGCTCCGGTAGGCAGCAAAAGGACACCACAAAAGTTGTTCTTCCTGCTTTCTGGGCTGAGATGGGGATCGCTGAATTTTGGACTCGGCCGGTGACAAAATGTTCCAAAGACACCCCATGCACAACTCCACCGGGGAAGGTGCCAGGCAGGAGTTCTCTTGGTAGTTTTTACACTACCTTGGTAGGCAGCTGAAAGGCACCACAAAAGTTGTTCTACCTGCTTTCTGGGCTGAGATGGGGAACCGCTGAATTTTGGAGTCGGCCGGTGACAAAATGTTCCAAACACACCCCATGCACAACTCCACTAGCGAAGGTGCCAGGGACGAGTTCTGTTGGTAGTTTTTACATTTTTCCGGTAGGCATCAAAAGGACACCACAAAAGTTGTTCTTCCTGCTTTCTGGGCTGAGATGGGGAACCGCTGAATTTTGGACTCGGCCGGTGAGAAAATGTTCCAAAGACACCCCATGCACAACTCCACCGGAAAAGGTGCCAGAAAGGAGTTCTCCTGGTAGCTTTTACATTGCTCCGGTAGGCATCTGAAAGGCACAAGAAAAGTTGTTCTACCTGCTTTCTGGGCTGAGATGGGGAACCGCTGAATTTTGGAGTCGGCCGGTGACAAAATGTTCCAAACACACCCCATGCACAACTCCACCGGGGAAGGTGCCAGACAGGAGTTCTCCTGGTAGTTTTTACATTGCTCCGGTAGGCATCTGAAAGACACCACAAAAGTTGTTCTTCCTGCTTTCTGGGCTGAGATGGGGAACCGCTGAATTTTGGACTCGGCCGGTGACAAAATGTTCCAAACACACCCCATGCACAACTCCACTAGCGAAGGTGCCAGGGACGAGTTCTTTTGGTAGTTTTTACATTGCTCCGGTAGGCATCAAAAGGACACCACAAAAGTTGTTCTTCCTGCTTTCTGGGCTGAGATGGGGATCGCTGAATTTTGGACTCGGCCGGTGACAAAATGTTCCAAAGACACCCCATGCACAACTCCACTAGCGAAGGTGCCAGGGACGAGTTCTGTTGGTAGTTTTTACACTACCTTGGTAGGCATTTGAAAGGCACCACAAAAGTTGTTCTTCCTGCTTTCTGGGCTGAGATGGGGAACCGCTGAATTTTGGAGTCGGCTGGTGACAAAATGTTCCAAACACACCCCATGCACAACTCCACCGGGGAAGGTGCCAGACAGGAGTTCTCTTAGTAGTTTTTACACTACCTTGGTAGGCATTTGAAAGGCACCACAAAAGTTGTTCTTCCTGCTTACTGGGCTGAGATGGGGAACCGCTGAATTTTGGAGTCGGCCGGTGACAAAATGTTCCAAACACACCCCATGCACAACTCCACTAGCGAAGGTGCCAGGGATGAGTTCTGTTGGTAGTTTTTACATTGCTCCGGTAGGCAGCAAAAGGACACCACAAAAGTTGTTCTTCCTGCTTTCTGGGCTGAGATGGGGAATCGCTGAATTTTGGAGTCGGCCGGTGACAAAATGTTCCAAACACACCCCATGCACAACTCCACCGGGGAAGGTGCCAGACAGGAGTTCTCCTGGTAGTTTTTACATTGCTCCGGTAGGCATCTGAAAGACACCACAAAAGTTGTTCTACCTGCTTTCTGGGCTGAGATGGGGAACCGCTGAATTTTGGACTCGGCCGGTGACAAAATGTTCCAAAGACACCCCATGCACAACTCCACCGGGGAAGGTGCCAGGCAGGAGTTCTCTTGGTAGTTTTTACACTACCTTGGTAGGCAGCTGAAAGGCACAAGAAAAATTGTTGTACCTGCTTTCTGGGCTGAGATGGGGAACAGCTGAATTTTGGACTCGGCTGGTGACAAAATTTTAATAAATACACCCCATGCACAACTCCACTAGCGAAGGTGCCAAAGACGAGTTCTCTTGATAGTTTTTACATTGCTCCGGTAGGCATTTGAAAGGCACCACAAAAGTTGTTCTTCCTGCTTTCTGGGCTGAGATGGGGAACCGCTGAATTTTGGAGTCGGCCGGTGACAAAATGTTCCAAAGACACCCCATGCACAACTCCACCGGGGAAGGTGCCAGGCAGGAGTTCTCTTGGTAGTTTTTACACTACCTTGGTAGGCATTTGAAAGGCACCACAAAGTTGTTCTTCCTGCTTTCTGGGCTGAGATGGGGAACCGCTGAATTTTGGAGTCGGCCGGTGACAAAATGTTCCAAACACACCCCATGCACAACTCCACTAGCGAAGGTGCCAGGGACGAGTTCTGTTGGTAGTTTTTACATTGCTCCGGTAGGCATCAAAAGGACACCACAAAAGTTGTTCTTCCTGCTTTCTGGGCTGAGATGGGGAATCGCTGAATTTTGGAGTCGGCCGGTGACAAAATGTTCCAAAGACACCCCATGCACAACTCCACCGGGGAAGGTGCCAGGCAGGAGTTCTCTTGGTAGTTTTTACACTACCTTGGTAGGCAGCTGAAAGGCACCACAAAAGTTGTTCTACCTGCTTTCTGGGCTGAGATGGGGAACCGCTGAATTTTGGAGTCGGCCGGTGACAAAATGTTCCAAAGACACCCCATGCACAACTCCACCGGGGAAGGTGCCAGGCAGGAGTTCTCTTGGTAGTTTTTACACTACCTTGGTAGGCAGCTGAAAGGCACAAGAAAAATTGTTGTACCTGCTTTCTGGGCTGAGATGGGGAACAGCTGAATTTTGGACTCGGCTGGTGACAAAATTTTAATAAATACACCCCATGCACAACTCCACTAGCGAAGGTGCCAAAGACGAGTTCTCTTGATAGTTTTTACATTGCTCTGGTAGGCATCAAAAGGACACCACAAAAGTTGTTCTTCCTGCTTTCTGGGCTGAGATGGGGAATCGCTGAATTTTGGACTCGGCCGGTGAGAAAATGTTCCAAAGACACCCCATGCACAACTCCACCGGGGAAGGTGCCAGGCAGGAGTTCTCTTGGTAGTTTTTACACTACCTTGGTAGGCAGCTGAAAGGCACCACAAAAGTTGTTCTACCTGCTTTCTGGGCTGAGATGGGGAACCGCTGAATTTTGGAGTCGGCCGGTGACAAAATGTTCCAAAGACACCCCATGCACAACTCCACCGGGGAAGGTGCCAGACAGGAGTTCTCTTAGTAGTTTTTACACTACCTTGGTAGGCATTTGAAAGGCACCACAAAGTTTTTCTTCCTGCTTTCTGGGCTGAGATGGGGAACCGCTGAATTTTGGACTCGGCCGGTGAAAAAATGTTCCAAACACACCCCATGCACAACTCCACCGGGGAAGGTGCCAGGCAGGAGTTCTCTTGGTAGTTTTTACATTGCTCTGGTAGGCATCAAAAGGACACCACAAAAGTTGTTCTTCCTGCTTTCTGGGCTGAGATGGGGAATCGCTGAATTTTGGAGTCGGCCGGTGACAAAATGTTCCAAAGACACCCCCTGCACAACTCCACCGGGGAAGGTGCCAGACAGGAGTTCTCTTGGTAGTTTTTACACTACCTTGGTAGGCATCTGAAAGGCACCACAAAAGTTGTTCTTCCTGCTTTCTGGGCTGAGATGGGGAACCGCTGAATTTTGGACTCGGCCGGTGACAAAATGTTCCAAACACACCCCATGCACAACTCCACTAGCGAAGGTGCCAGGGACGAGTTCTGTTGGTAGTTTTTACATTGCTCCGGTAGGCATCAAAAGGACACCACAAAAGTTGTTCTTCCTGCTTTCTGGGCTGAGATGGGGAATCGCTGAATTTTGGACTCGGCCGGTGACAAAATGTTCCAAACACACCCCATGCACAACTCCACCGGGGAAGGTGCCAGGCAGGAGTTCTCTTGGTAGTTTTTACACTACCTTGGTAGGCATCTGAAAGGCACCACAAAAGTTGTTCTACCTGCTTTCTGGGCTGAGATGGGGAACCGCTGAATTTTGGACTCGGCTGGTGACAAAATGTTCCAAACACACCCCATGCACAACTCCACCGGGGAAGGTGCCAGACAGGACTTCTCTTAATAGTTTTTACACTACCTTCGTAGGCATCTGAAAGGCACCACAAAAGTTGTTTTACCTGCTTTCTGGGCTGAGATGGGGAACCGCTGAATTTTGGACTCGGCCGGTGACAAAATGTTCCAAACACACCCCATGCACAACTCCACTAGCGAAGGTGCCAGGGACGAGTTCTGTTGGTAGTTTTTACATTGCTCCGGTAGGCATCTGAAAGACACCACAAAAGTTGTTCTTCCTGCTTTCTGGGCTGAGATGGGGAATCGCTGAATTTTGGACTCGGCCGGTGAAAAAATGTTCCAAAGACACCCCATGCACAACTCCACCGGGGAAGGTGCCAGGCAGGAGTTCTCTTGGTAGTTTTTACACTACCTTGGTAGGCATCTGAAAGGCACACAAAAGTTGTTCTACCTGCTTTCTGGGCTGAGATGGGGAACCGCTGAATTTTGGAGTCGGCCGGTGACAAAATGTTCCAAAGACACCCCATGCACAACTCCACCGGGGAAGGTGCCAGGCAGGAGTTCTCTTGGTAGTTTTTACACTACCTTGGTAGGCAGCTGAAAGGCACCACAAAAGTTGTTGTACCTGCTTTCTGGGCTGAGATGGGGAACAGCTGAATTTTGGACTCGGCTGGTGACAAAATTTTAATAAATACACCCCATGCACAACTCCACTAGCGAAGGTGCCAAAGACGAGTTCTCTTGATAGTTTTTACATTGCTCCGGTAGGCATCAAAAGGACACCACAAAAGTTGTTCTTCCTGCTTTCTGGGCTGAGATGGGGAATCGCTGAATTTTGGACTCGGCCGGTGACAAAATGTTCCAAAGACACCCCATGCACAACTCCACCGGGGAAGGTGCCAGGCAGGAGTTCTCTTGGTAGTTTTTACACTACCTTGGTAGGCAGCTGAAAGGCACCACAAAAGTTGTTCTACCTGCTTTCTGGGCTGAGATGGGGAACCGCTGAATTTTGGAGTCGGCCGGTGACAAAATGTTCCAAAGACACCCCCTGCACAACTCCACCGGGGAAGGTGCCAGACAGGAGTTCTCTTAGTAGTTTTTACACTACCTTGGTAGGCATTTGAAAGGCACCACAAAGTTGTTCTTCCTGCTTTCTGGGCTGAGATGGGGAACCGCTGAATTTTGGACTCGGCCGGTGACAAAATGTTCCAAAGACACCCCATGCACAACTCCACCGGGGAAGGTGCCAGGCAGGAGTTCTCTTGGTAGTTTTTACACTACCTTGGTAGGCATTTGAAAGGCACCACAAAAGTTGTTCTTCCTGCTTTCTGGGCTGAGATGGGGAACCGCTGAATTTTGGAGTCGGCCGGTGACAAAATGTTCCAAACACACCCCATGCACAACTCCACAGGGGAAGGTGCCAGACAGGAGTTCTCTTAGTAGTTTTTACACTACCTTTGTAGGCATTTGAAAGGCACCACAAAAGTTGTTCTTCCTGCTTTCTGGGCTGAGATGGGGAACCGCTGAATTTTGGACTCGGCCGGTGACAAAATGTTCCAAACACACCCCATGCACAACTCCACTAGCGAAGGTGCCAGGGACGAGTTCTGTTGGTAGTTTTTACATTGCTCCGGTAGGCATCAAAAGGACACCACAAAAGTTGTTCTTCCTGCTTTCTGGGCTGAGATGGGGAATCGCTGAATTTTGGACTCGGCCGGTGAGAAAATGTTCCAAAGACACCCCATGCACAACTCCACCGGGGAAGGTGCCAGGCAGGAGTTCTCTTGGTAGTTTTTACACTACCTTGGTAGGCAGCTGAAAGGCACCACAAAAGTTGTTCTACCTGCTTTCTGGGCTGAGATGGGGAACCGCTGAATTTTGGACTCGGCCGGTGACAAAATGTTCCAAAGACACCCCATGCACAACTCCACCGGGGAAGGTGCCAGGCAGGAGTTCTCTTGGTAGTTTTTACACTACCTTGGTAGGCATCTGAAAGGCACCACAAAAGTTGTTCTACCTGCTTTCTGGGCTGAGATGGGGAACCGCTGAATTTTGGACTCGGCTGGTGACAAAATGTTCCAAACACACCCCATGCACAACTCCACCGGGGAAGGTGCCAGACAGGACTTCTCTTAATAGTTTTTACACTACCTTCGTAGGCATCTGAAAGGCACCACAAAAGTTGTTTTACCTGCTTTCTGGGCTGAGATGGGGAACCGCTGAATTTTGGACTCGGCCGGTGACAAAATGTTCCAAAGACACCCCATGCACAACTCCACCGGGGAAGGTGCCAGACAGGAGTTCTCTTAGTAGTTTTTACACTACCTTGGTAGGCAGCTGAAAGGCACCACAAAAGTTGTTCTACCTGCTTTCTGGGCTGAGATGGGGAACCGCTGAATTTTGGAGTCGGCCGGTGACAAAATGTTCCAAAGACACCCCATGCACAACTCCACCGGGGAAGGTGCCAGGCAGGAGTTCTCTTGGTAGTTTTTACACTACCTTGGTAGGCAGCTGAAAGGCACAAGAAAAATTGTTGTACCTGCTTTCTGGGCTGAGATGGGGAACAGCTGAATTTTGGACTCGGCTGGTGACAAAATTTTAATAAATACACCCCATGCACAACTCCACTAGCGAAGGTGCCAAAGACGAGTTCTCTTGATAGTTTTTACATTGCTCTGGTAGGCATCAAAAGGACACCACAAAAGTTGTTCTACCTGCTTTCTGGGCTGAGATGGGGAATCGCTGAATTTTGGACTCGGCCGGTGACAAAATGTTCCAAAGACACCCCATGCACAACTCCACCGGGGAAGGTGCCAGGCAGGAGTTCTCTTAGTAGTTTTTACACTACCTTGGTAGGCATTTGAAAGGCACCACAAAGTTGTTCTTCCTGCTTTCTGGGCTGAGATGGGGAACCGCTGAATTTTGGAGTCGGCCGGTGAAAAAATGTTCCAAAGACACCCCATGCACAACTCCACCGGGGAAGGTGCCAGACAGGAGTTCTCCTGGCAGTTTTTACATTGCTCCGGTAGGCATCTGAAAGACACCACAAAAGTTGTTGTACCTGCTTTCTGGGCTGAGATGGGGAACCGCTGAATTTTGGAGTCGGCCGGTGACAAAATGTTCCAAAGACACCCCATGCACAACTCCACCGGGGAAGGTGCCAGGCAGGAGTTCTCTTGGTAGTTTTTACACTACCTTGGTAGGCAGCTGAAAGGCACCACAAAAGTTGTTCTACCTGCTTTCTGGGCTGAGATGGGGAACCGCTGAATTTTGGACTCGGCTGGTGACAAAATGTTCCAAAGACACCCCCTGCACAACTCCACCGGGGAAGGTGCCAGACAGGAGTTCTCTTAATAGTTTTTACACTACCTTGGTAGGCATCTGAAAGACACCACAAAAGTTGTTTTACCTGCTTTCTGGGCTGAGATGGGGAACCGCTGAATTTTGGAGTCGGCCGGTGACAAAATGTTCCAAACACACCCCATGCACAACTCCACTAGCGAAGGTGCCAGGGACGAGTTCTGTTGGTAGTTTTTACATTGCTCCAGTAGGCAGCAAAAGGACACCACAAAAGTTGTTCTTCCTGCTTTCTGTGCTGAGATGGGGAACCGCTGAATTTTGGACTCGGCCGGTGACAAAATGTTCCAAAGACACCCCATGCACAACTCCACCGGGGAAGGTGCCAGACAGGAGTTCTGTTGGTAGTTTTTACACTACCTTGGTAGGCATTTGAAAGGCACCACAAAAGTTGTTCTTCCTGCTTTCTGGGCTGAGATGGGGAACCGCTGAATTTTGGACTCGGCCGGTGACAAAATGTTCCAAACACACCCCATGCACAACTCCACTAGCGAAGGTGCCAGGGACAAGTTCTGTTGGTAGTTTTTACATTGCTCCGGTAGGCATCAAAAGGACACCACAAAAGTTGTTCTTCCTGCTTTCTGGGCTGAGATGGGGAATCGCTGAATTTTGGACTCGGCCGGTGAGAAAATGTTCCAAAGACACCCCATGCACAACTCCACCGGGGAAGGTGCCAGGCAGGAGTTCTCTTGGTAGTTTTTACACTACCTTGGTAGGCAGCTGAAAGGCACCACAAAAGTTGTTCTACCTGCTTTCTGGGCTGAGATGGGGAACCGCTGAATTTTGGAGTCGGCCGGTGACAAAATGTTCCAAAGACACCCCATGCACAACTCCACCGGGGAAGGTGCCAGACAGGAGTTCTCTTAGTAGTTTTTACACTACCTTGGTAGGCATTTGAAAGGCACCACAAAGTTTTTCTTCCTGCTTTCTGGGCTGAGATGGGGAACCGCTGAATTTTGGACTCGGCCGGTGAAAAAATGTTCCAAACACACCCCATGCACAACTCCACCGGGGAAGGTGCCAGGCAGGAGTTCTCTTGGTAGTTTTTACATTGCTCTGGTAGGCATCAAAAGGACACCACAAAAGTTGTTCTTCCTGCTTTCTGGGCTGAGATGGGGAATCGCTGAATTTTGGAGTCGGCCGGTGACAAAATGTTCCAAAGACACCCCCTGCACAACTCCACCGGGGAAGGTGCCAGAAAGGAGTTCTCTTGGTAGTTTTTACACTACCTTGGTAGGCATCTGAAAGGCACCACAAAAGTTGTTCTTCCTGCTTTCTGGGCTGAGATGGGGAACCGCTGAATTTTGGACTCGGCCGGTGACAAAATGTTCCAAACACACCCCATGCACAACTCCACTAGCGAAGGTGCCAGGGACGAGTTCTGTTGGTAGTTTTTACATTGCTCCGGTAGGCATCAAAAGGACACCACAAAAGTTGTTCTTCCTGCTTTCTGGGCTGAGATGGGGAATCGCTGAATTTTGGACTCGGCCGGTGACAAAATGTTCCAAAGACACCCCATGCACAACTCCACCGGGGAAGGTGCCAGGCAGGAGTTCTCTTGGTAGTTTTTACACTACCTTGGTAGGCATCTGAAAGGCACCACAAAAGTTGTTCTACCTGCTTTCTGGGCTGAGATGGGGAACCGCTGAATTTTGGACTCGGCTGGTGACAAAATGTTCCAAACACACCCCATGCACAACTCCACCGGGGAAGGTGCCAGACAGGACTTCTCTTAATAGTTTTTACACTACCTTCGTAGGCATCTGAAAGGCACCACAAAAGTTGTTTTACCTGCTTTCTGGGCTGAGATGGGGAACCGCTGAATTTTGGACTCGGCCGGTGACAAAATGTTCCAAACACACCCCATGCACAACTCCACTAGCGAAGGTGCCAGGGACGAGTTCTGTTGGTAGTTTTTACATTGCTCCGGTAGGCATCTGAAAGACACCACAAAAGTTGTTCTTCCTGCTTTCTGGGCTGAGATGGGGAATCGCTGAATTTTGGACTCGGCCGGTGACAAAATGTTCCAAAGACACCCCATGCACAACTCCACCGGGGAAGGTGCCAGGCAGGAGTTCTCTTGGTAGTTTTTACACTACCTTGGTAGGCATCTGAAAGGCACACAAAAGTTGTTCTACCTGCTTTCTGGGCTGAGATGGGGAACCGCTGAATTTTGGAGTCGGCCGGTGACAAAATGTTCCAAAGACACCCCATGCACAACTCCACCGGGGAAGGTGCCAGGCAGGAGTTCTCTTGGTAGTTTTTACACTACCTTGGTAGGCAGCTGAAAGGCACCACAAAAGTTGTTGTACCTGCTTTCTGGGCTGAGATGGGGAACAGCTGAATTTTGGACTCGGCTGGTGACAAAATTTTAATAAATACACCCCATGCACAACTCCACTAGCGAAGGTGCCAAAGACGAGTTCTCTTGATAGTTTTTACATTGCTCCGGTAGGCATCAAAAGGACACCACAAAAGTTGTTCTTCCTGCTTTCTGGGCTGAGATGGGGAATCGCTGAATTTTGGACTCGGCCGGTGACAAAATGTTCCAAAGACACCCCATGCACAACTCCACCGGGGAAGGTGCCAGGCAGGAGTTCTCTTGGTAGTTTTTACACTACCTTGGTAGGCAGCTGAAAGGCACCACAAAAGTTGTTCTACCTGCTTTCTGGGCTGAGATGGGGAACCGCTGAATTTTGGAGTCGGCCGGTGACAAAATGTTCCAAAGACACCCCCTGCACAACTCCACCGGGGAAGGTGCCAGACAGGAGTTCTCTTAGTAGTTTTTACACTACCTTGGTAGGCATTTGAAAGGCACCACAAAGTTGTTCTTCCTGCTTTCTGGGCTGAGATGGGGAACCGCTGAATTTTGGACTCGGCCGGTGACAAAATGTTCCAAAGACACCCCATGCACAACTCCACCGGGGAAGGTGCCAGGCAGGAGTTCTCTTGGTAGTTTTTACACTACCTTGGTAGGCAGCTGAAAGGCACAAGAAAAGTTGTTCTTCCTGCTTTCTGGGCTGAGATGGGGAACCGCTGAATTTTGGAGTCGGCCGGTGACAAAATGTTCCAAACACACCCCATGCACAACTCCACCGGGGAAGGTGCCAGACAGGAGTTCTCTTAGTAGTTTTTACACTACCTTTGTAGGCATTTGAAAGGCACCACAAAAGTTGTTCTTCCTGCTTTCTGGGCTGAGATGGGGAACCGCTGAATTTTGGACTCGGCCGGTGACAAAATGTTCCAAACACACCCCATGCACAACTCCACTAGCGAAGGTGCCAGGGACGAGTTCTGTTGGTAGTTTTTACATTGCTCCGGTAGGCATCAAAAGGACACCACAAAAGTTGTTCTTCCTGCTTTCTGGGCTGAGATGGGGAATCGCTGAATTTTGGACTCGGCCGGTGACAAAATGTTCCAAAGACACCCCATGCACAACTCCACCGGGGAAGGTGCCAGAAAGGAGTTCTCTTGGTAGTTTTTACACTACCTTGGTAGGCAGCTGAAAGGCACCACAAAAGTTGTTCTACCTGCTTTCTGGGCTGAGATGGGGAACCGCTCAATTTTGGAGTCAGCCGGTGACAAAATGTTCCAAACACACCCCATGCACAACTCCACCGGGGAAGGTGCCAGACAGGAGTTCTCTTAATAGTTTTTACACTACCTTGGTAGGCAGCTGAAAGGCACCACAAAAGTTGTTGTACCTTCTTTCTGGGCTGAGATGGGGAACCGCTGAATTTTGGACTCGGCCGGTGAAAAAATGTTCCAAACACACCCCATGCACAACTCCACTAGCGAAGGTGCCAGGGACGAGTTCTGTTGGTAGTTTTTACATTGCTCCGGTAGGCAGCAAAAGGACACCACAAAAGTTGTTCTTCCTGCTTTCTGGGCTGAGATGGGGAACCGCTGAATTTTGGACTCGGCCGGTGACAAAATGTTCCAAAGACACCCCATGCACAACTCCACCGGGGAAGGTGCCAGACAGGAGTTCTGTTGGTAGTTTTTACACTACCTTGGTAGGCATTTGAAAGGCACCACAAAAGTTGTTCTTCCTGCTTTCTGGGCTGAGATGGGGAACCGCTGAATTTTGGAGTCGGCCGGTGACAAAATGTTCCAAACACACCCCATGCACAACTCCACTAGCGAAGGTGCCAGGGACGAGTTCTGTTGGTAGTTTTTACATTGCTCCGGTAGGCATCAAAAGGACACCACAAAAGTTGTTCTTCCTGCTTTCTGGGCTGAGATGGGGAACCGCTGAATTTTGGAGTCGGCCGGTGACAAAATGTTCCAAAGACACCCCATGCACAACTCCACCGGGGAAGGTGCCAGGCAGGAGTTCTCTTAGTAGTTTTTACACTACCTTGGTAGGCATTTGAAAGGCACCACAAAGTTGTTCTTCCTGCTTTCTGGGCTGAGATGGGGAACCGCTGAACTTTGGACTCGGCCGGTGACAAAATGTTCCAAAGACACCCCATGCACAACTCCACCGGGGAAGGTGCCAGGCAGGAGTTCTCTTGGTAGTTTTTACACTACCTTGGTAGGCAGCTGAAAGGCACAAGAAAAGTTGTTCTTCCTGCTTTCTGGGCTGAGATGGGGAACCGCTGAATTTTGGAGTCGGCCGGTGACAAAATGTTCCAAACACACCCCATGCACAACTCCACCGGGGAAGGTGCCAGACAGGAGTTCTCTTAGTAGTTTTTACACTACCTTTGTAGGCATTTGAAAGGCACCACAAAAGTTGTTCTTCCTGCTTTCTGGGCTGAGATGGGGAACAGCTGAATTTTGGACTCGGCCGGTGACAAAATGTTCCAAACACACCCCATGCACAACTCCACTAGCGAAGGTGCCAGGGACGAGTTCTGTTGGTAGTTTTTACACTACCTTGGTAGGCAGCTGAAAGGCACCACAAAAGTTGTTCTACCTGCTTTCTGGGCTGAGATGGGGAACCGCTCAATTTTGGAGTCGGCCGGTGACAAAATGTTCCAAACACACCCCATGCACAACTCCACCGGGGAAGGTGCCAGACAGGAGTTCTCTTAATAGTTTTTACACTACCTTGGTAGGCAGCTGAAAGGCACCACAAAAGTTGTTGTACCTTCTTTCTGGGCTGAGATGGGGAACCGCTGAATTTTGGACTCGGCCGGTGAAAAAATGTTCCAAACACACCCCATGCACAACTCCACTAGCGAAGGTGCCAGGGACGAGTTCTGTTGGTAGTTTTTACATTGCTCCGGTAGGCAGCAAAAGGACACCACAAAAGTTGTTCTTCCTGCTTTCTGGGCTGAGATGGGGAACCGCTGAATTTTGGACTCGGCCGGTGACAAAATGTTCCAAAGACACCCCATGCACAACTCCACCGGGGAAGGTGCCAGACAGGAGTTCTGTTGGTAGTTTTTACACTACCTTGGTAGGCATTTGAAAGGCACCACAAAAGTTGTTCTTCCTGCTTTCTGGGCTGAGATGGGGAACCGCTGAATTTTGGAGTCGGCCGGTGACAAAATGTTCCAAACACACCCCATGCACAACTCCACTAGCGAAGGTGCCAGGGACGAGTTCTGTTGGTAGTTTTTACATTGCTCCGGTAGGCATCAAAAGGACACCACAAAAGTTGTTCTTCCTGCTTTCTGGGCTGAGATGGGGAACCGCTGAATTTTGGAGTCGGCCGGTGACAAAATGTTCCAAAGACACCCCATGCACAACTCCACCGGGGAAGGTGCCAGGCAGGAGTTCTCTTAGTAGTTTTTACACTACCTTGGTAGGCATTTGAAAGGCACCACAAAGTTGTTCTTCCTGCTTTCTGGGCTGAGATGGGGAACCGCTGAACTTTGGACTCGGCCGGTGACAAAATGTTCCAAACACACCCCATGCACAACTCCACCGGGGAAGGTGCCAGACAGGAGTTCTCTTAGTAGTTTTTACACTACCTTGGTAGGCATTTGAAAGGCACCACAAAAGTTGTTCTTCCTGCTTTCTGGGCTGAGATGGGGAACAGCTGAATTTTGGACTCGGCCGGTGACAAAATGTTCCAAACACACCCCATGCACAACTCCACTAGCGAAGGTGCCAGGGACGAGTTCTGTTGGTAGTTTTTACATTGCTCCGGTAGGCATCAAAAGGACACCACAAAAGTTGTTCTTCCTGCTTTCTGGGCTGAGATGGGGAATCGCTGAATTTTGGACTCGGCCGGTGACAAAATGTTCCAAAGACACCCCATGCACAACTCCACCGGGGAAGGTGCCAGAAAGGAGTTCTCTTGGTAGTTTTTACACTACCTTGGTAGGCAGCTGAAAGGCACCACAAAAGTTGTTCTACCTGCTTTCTGGGCTGAGATGGGGAACCGCTGAATTTTGGAGTCGGCCGGTGACAAAATGTTCCAAACACACCCCATGCACAACTCCACCGGGGAAGGTGCCAGACAGGAGTTCTCTTAATAGTTTTTACACTACCTTGGTAGGCAGCTGAAAGGCACCACAAAAGTTGTTGTACCTTCTTTCTGGGCTGAGATGGGGAACCGCTGAATTTTGGACTCGGCCGGTGAAAAAATGTTCCAAACACACCCCATGCACAACTCCACTAGCGAAGGTGCCAGGGACGAGTTCTGTTGGTAGTTTTTACATTGCTCCGGTAGGCAGCAAAAGGACACCACAAAAGTTGTTCTTCCTGCTTTCTGGGCTGAGATGGGGAACCGCTGAATTTTGGACTCGGCCGGTGACAAAATGTTCCAAAGACACCCCATGCACAACTCCACCGGGGAAGGTGCCAGACAGGAGTTCTCTTGGTAGTTTTTACACTACCTTGGTAGGCATTTGAAAGGCACCACAAAAGTTGTTCTTCCTGCTTTCTGGGCTGAGATGGGGAACCGCTGAATTTTGGAGTCGGCCGGTGACAAAATGTTCCAAACACACCCCATGCACAACTCCACTAGCGAAGGTGCCAGGGACGAGTTCTGTTGGTAGTTTTTACATTGCTCCGGTAGGCATCAAAAGGACACCACAAAAGTTGTTCTTCCTGCTTTCTGGGCTGAGATGGGGAATCGCTGAATTTTGGACTCGGCTGGTGACAAAATGTTCCAAAGACACCCCATGCACAACTCCACCGGGGAAGGTGCCAGGCAGGAGTTCTCTTGGTAGTTTTTACACTACCTTGGTAGGCAGCTGAAAGGCACCACAAAAGTTGTTCTACCTGCTTTCTGGGCTGAGATGGGGAACCGCTGAATTTTGGAGTCGGCCGGTGACAAAATGTTCCAAAGACACCCCATGCACAACTCCACCGGGGAAGGTGCCAGACAGGAGTTCTCTTAGTAGTTTTTACACTACCTTGGTAGGCATTTGAAAGGCACCACAAAGTTGTTCTTCCTGCTTTCTGGGCTGAGATGGGGAACCGCTGAATTTTGGACTCGGCCGGTGAAAAAATGTTCCAAAGACACCCCATGCACAACTCCACCGGGGAAGGTGCCAGGCAGGAGTTCTCTTGGTAGTTTTTACACTACCTTGGTAGGCAGCTGAAAGGCACCACAAAAGTTGTTCTTCCTGCTTTCTGGGCTGAGATGGGGAACCGCTGAATTTTGGAGTCGGCCGGTGACAAAATGTTCCAAACACACCCCATGCACAACTCCACCGGGGAAGGTGCCAGACAGGAGTTCTCTTAGTAGTTTTTACACTACCTTTGTAGGCATTTGAAAGGCACCACAAAAGTTGTTCTTCCTGCTTTCTGGGCTGAGATGGGGAACAGCTGAATTTTGGACTCGGCCGGTGACAAAATGTTCCAAACACACCCCATGCACAACTCCACTAGCGAAGGTGCCAGGGACGAGTTCTGTTGGTAGTTTTTACATTGCTCCGGTAGGCATCAAAAGGACACCACAAAAGTTGTTCTTCCTGCTTTCTGGGCTGAGATGGGGAATCGCTGAATTTTGGACTCGGCCGGTGACAAAATGTTCCAAAGACACCCCATGCACAACTCCACCGGGGAAGGTGCCAGAAAGGAGTTCTCTTGGTAGTTTTTACACTACCTTGGTAGGCAGCTGAAAGGCACCACAAAAGTTGTTCTACCTGCTTTCTGGGCTGAGATGGGGAACCGCTGAATTTTGGAGTCGGCCGGTGACAAAATGTTCCAAACACACCCCATGCACAACTCCACCGGGGAAGGTGCCAGACAGGAGTTCTCTTAATAGTTTTTACACTACCTTGGTAGGCAGCTGAAAGGCACCACAAAAGTTGTTGTACCTTCTTTCTGGGCTGAGATGGGGAACCGCTGAATTTTGGACTCGGCCGGTGAAAAAATGTTCCAAACACACCCCATGCACAACTCCACTAGCGAAGGTGCCAGGGACGAGTTCTGTTGGTAGTTTTTACATTGCTCCGGTAGGCAGCAAAAGGACACCACAAAAGTTGTTCTTCCTGCTTTCTGGGCTGAGATGGGGAACCGCTGAATTTTGGACTCGGCCGGTGACAAAATGTTCCAAAGACACCCCATGCACAACTCCACCGGGGAAGGTGCCAGACAGGAGTTCTGTTGGTAGTTTTTACACTACCTTGGTAGGCATTTGAAAGGCACCACAAAAGTTGTTCTTCCTGCTTTCTGGGCTGAGATGGGGAACCGCTGAATTTTGGAGTCGGCCGGTGACAAAATGTTCCAAACACACCCCATGCACAACTCCACTAGCGAAGGTGCCAGGGACGAGTTCTGTTGGTAGTTTTTACATTGCTCCGGTAGGCATCAAAAGGACACCACAAAAGTTGTTCTTCCTGCTTTCTGGGCTGAGATGGGGAATCGCTGAATTTTGGACTCGGCTGGTGACAAAATGTTCCAAAGACACCCCATGCACAACTCCACCGGGGAAGGTGCCAGGCAGGAGTTCTCTTGGTAGTTTTTACACTACCTTGGTAGGCAGCTGAAAGGCACCACAAAAGTTGTTCTACCTGCTTTCTGGGCTGAGATGGGGAACCGCTGAATTTTGGAGTCGGCCGGTGACAAAATGTTCCAAAGACACCCCATGCACAACTCCACCGGGGAAGGTGCCAGACAGGAGTTCTCTTAGTAGTTTTTACACTACCTTGGTAGGCATTTGAAAGGCACCACAAAGTTGTTCTTCCTGCTTTCTGGGCTGAGATGGGGAACCGCTGAATTTTGGACTCGGCCGGTGAAAAAATGTTCCAAACACACCCCATGCACAACTCCACCGGGGAAGGTGCCAGGCAGGAGTTCTCTTGGTAGTTTTTACATTGCTCTGGTAGGCATCTGAAAGGCACCACAAAAGTTGTTCTTCCTGCTTTCTGGGCTGAGATGGGGAACCGCTGAATTTTGGACTCGGCCGGTGACAAAATGTTCCAAACACACCCCATGCACAACTCCACTAGCGAAGGTGCCAGGGACGAGTTCTGTTGGTAGTTTTTACATTGCTCCGGTAGGCATCAAAAGGACACCACAAAAGTTGTTCTTCCTGCTTTCTGGGCTGAGATGGGGAATCGCTGAATTTTGGACTCGGCCGGTGACAAAATGTTCCAAACACACCCCATGCACAACTCCACCGGGGAAGGTGCCAGGCAGGAGTTCTCTTGGTAGTTTTTACACTACCTTGGTAGGCATCTGAAAGGCACCACAAAAGTTGTTCTACCTGCTTTCTGGGCTGAGATGGGGAACCGCTGAATTTTGGACTCGGCTGGTGACAAAATGTTCCAAACACACCCCATGCACAACTCCACCGGGGAAGGTGCCAGACAGGAGTTCTCTTAATAGTTTTTACACTACCTTGGTAGGCAGCTGAAAGGCACCACAAAAGTTGTTTTACCTGCTTTCTGGGCTGAGATGGGGAACCGCTGAATTTTGGACTCGGCCGGTGACAAAATGTTCCAAACACACCCCATGCACAACTCCACTAGCGAAGGTGCCAGGGACGAGTTCTGTTGGTAGTTTTTACATTGCTCCGGTAGGCATCAAAAGGACACCACAAAAGTTGTTCTTCCTGCTTTCTGGGCTGAGATGGGGTATCGCTGAATTTTGGAGTCGGCCGGTGACAAAATGTTCCAAAGACACCCCATGCACAACTCCACCGGGGAAGGTGCCAGGCAGGAGTTCTCTTGGTAGTTTTTACACTACCTTGGTAGGCAGCTGAAAGGCACCACAAAAGTTGTTCTACCTGCTTTCTGGGCTGAGATGGGGAACCGCTGAATTTTGGACTCGGCCGGTGACAAAATGTTCCAAACACACCCCATGCACAACTCCACCGGGGAAGGTGCCAGACAGGAGTTCTCTTAATAGTTTTTACACTACCTTGGTAGGCAGCTGAAAGGCACCACTAAAGTTGTTGTACCTTCTTTCTGGGCTGAGATGGGGAACCGCTGAATTTTGGACTCGGCCGGTGAAAAAATGTTCCAAACACACCCCATGCACAACTCCACTAGCGAAGGTGCCAGGGACGAGTTCTGTTGGTAGTTTTTACATTGCTCCGGTAGGCAGCAAAAGGACACCACAAAAGTTGTTCTTCCTGCTTTCTGGGCTGAGATGGGGAACCGCTGAATTTTGGACTCGGCCGGTGACAAAATGTTCCAAAGACACCCCATGCACAACTCCACCGGGGAAGGTGCCAGACAGGAGTTCTGTTGGTAGTTTTTACACTACCTTGGTAGGCATTTGAAAGGCACCACAAAAGTTGTTCTTCCTGCTTTCTGGGCTGAGATGGGGAACCGCTGAATTTTGGAGTCGGCTGGTGACAAAATTTTAATAAATACACCCCATGCACAAGTCCACTAGCGAAGGTGCCAGGGACGAGTTCTGTTGGTAGTTTTTACATTGCTCCGGTAGGCATCAAAAGGACACCACAAAAGTTGTTCTTCCTGCTTTCTGGGCTGAGATGGGGAACCGCTGAATTTTGGACTCGGCTGGTGACAAAATGTTCCAAAGACACCCCATGCACAACTCCACCGGGGAAGGTGCCAGGCAGGAGTTCTCTTGGTAGTTTTTACACTACCTTGGTAGGCAGCTGAAAGGCACCACAAAAGTTGTTCTACCTGCTTTCTGGGCTGAGATGGGGAACCGCTGAATTTTGGAGTCGGCCGGTGACAAAATGTTCCAAAGACACCCCATGCACAACTCCACCGGGGAAGGTGCCAGACAGGAGTTCTCTTAGTAGTTTTTACACTACCTTGGTAGGCATTTGAAAGGCACCACAAAGTTGTTCTTCCTGCTTTCTGGGCTGAGATGGGGAACCGCTGAATTTTGGAGTCGGCCGGTGAAAAAATGTTCCAAACACACCCCATGCACAACTCCACCGGGGAAGGTGCCAGGCAGGAGTTCTCTTGGTAGTTTTTACATTGCTCTGGTAGGCATCTAAAAGGCACCACAAAAGTTGTTCTTCCTGCTTTCTGGGCTGAGATGGGGAACCGCTGAATTTTGGACTCGGCCGGTGACAAAATGTTCCAAACACACCCCATGCACAACTCCACTAGCGAAGGTGCCAGGGACGAGTTCTGTTGGTAGTTTTTACATTGCTCCGGTAGGCATCAAAAGGACACCACAAAAGTTGTTCTTCCTGCTTTCTGGGCTGAGATGGGGAACCGCTGAATTTTGGACTCGGCCGGTGACAAAATGTTCCAAACACACCCCATGCACAACTCCACCGGGGAAGGTGCCAGGCAGGAGCTCTCTTGGTAGTTTTTACACTACCTTGGTAGGCAGCTGAAAGGCACCACAAAAGTTGTTCTACCTGCTTTCTGGGCTGAGATGGGGAACCGCTGAATTTTGGACTCGGCCGGTGACAAAATGTTCCAAACACACCCCATGCACAACTCCACCGGGGAAGGTGCCAGACAGGAGTTCTCTTAATAGTTTTTACACTACCTTGGTAGGCAGCTGAAAGGCACCACAAAAGTTGTTTTACCTGCTTTCTGGGCTGAGATGGGGAACCGCTGAATTTTGGACTCGGCCGGTGACAAAATGTTCCAAACACACCCCATGCACAACTCCACTAGCGAAGGTGCCAGGGACGAGTTCTGTTGGTAGTTTTTACATTGCTCCGGTAGGCATCAAAAGGACACCACAAAAGTTGTTCTACCTGCTTTCTGGGCTGAGATGGGGAACCGCTGAATTTTGGACTCGGCCGGTGACAAAATGTTCCAAACACACCCCCTGCACAACTCCACCGGGGAAGGTGCCAGACAGGAGTTCTCTTAGTAGTTTTTACACTACCTTGGTAGGCAGCTGAAAGGCACCACAAAAGTTGTTCTTCCTGCTTTCTGGGCTGAGATGGGGAACCGCTGAATTTTGGACTCGGCCGGTGACAAAATGTTCCAAAGACACCCCATGCACAACTCCACCGGGGAAGGTGCCAGGCAGGAGTTCTCTTGGTAGTTTTTACACTACCTTGGTAGGCAGCTGAAGGGCACAAGAAAAGTTGTTGTACCTGCTTTCTGGGCTGAGATGGGGAACAGCTGAATTTTGGACTCGGCTGGTGACAAAATTTTAATAAATACACCCCATGCACAACTCCACTAGCGAAGGTGCCAAAGACGAGTTCTCTTGATAGTTTTTACATTGCTCTGGTAGGCATCAAAAGGACACCACAAAAGTTGTTTTACCTGCTTTCTGGGCTGAGATGGGGAATCGCTGAATTTTGGAGTCGGCCGGTGACAAAATGTTCCAAAGACACCCCATGCACAACTCCACCGGGGAAGGTGCCAGAAAGGAGTTCTCTTGGTAGTTTTTACACTACCTTGGCAGGCATTTGAAAGGCACCACAAAAGTTGTTCTTCCTGCTTTCTGGGCTGAGATGGGGAACCGCTGAATTTTGGAGTCGGCCGGTGACAAAATGTTCCAAACACACCCCATGCACAAGTCCACTAGCGAAGGTGCCAGGGACGAGTTCTGTTGGTAGTTTTTACATTGCTCCGGTAGGCATCAAAAGGACACCACAAAAGTTGTTCTTCCTGCTTTCTGGGCTGAGATGGGGAATCGCTGAATTTTGGACTCGGCCGGTGACAAAATGTTCCAAACACACCCCATGCACAACTCCACCGGGGAAGGTGCCAGGCAGGAGTTCTCTTGGTAGTTTTTACACTACCTTGGTAGGCATCTGAAAGGCACCACAAAAGTTGTTCTTCCTGCTTTCTGGGCTGAGATGGGGAACCGCTGAATTTTGGAGTCGGCCGGTGACAAAATGTTCCAAAGACACCCCCTGCACAACTCCACCGGGGAAGGTGCCAGACAGGAGTTCTCTTAGTAGTTTTTACACTACCTTGGTAGGCATTTGAAAGGCACCACAAAGTTGTTCTTCCTGCTTTCTGGGCTGAGATGGGGAACCGCTGAACTTTGGACTCGGCCGGTGACAAAATGTTCCAAAGACACCCCATGCACAACTCCACCGGGGAAGGTGCCAGGCAGGAGTTCTCTTGGTAGTTTTTACACTACCTTGGTAGGCAGCTGAAAGGCACAAGAAAAGTTGTTCTTCCTGCTTTCTGGGCTGAGATGGGGAACCGCTGAATTTTGGAGTCGGCCGGTGACAAAATGTTCCAAACACACCCCATGCACAACTCCACCGGGGAAGGTGCCAGACAGGAGTTCTCTTAGTAGTTTTTACACTACCTTTGTAGGCATTTGAAAGGCACCACAAAAGTTGTTCTTCCTGCTTTCTGGGCTGAGATGGGGAACAGCTGAATTTTGGACTCGGCCGGTGACAAAATGTTCCAAACACACCCCATGCACAACTCCACTAGCGAAGGTGCCAGGGACGAGTTCTGTTGGTAGTTTTTACATTGCTCCGGTAGGCATCAAAAGGACACCACAAAAGTTGTTCTTCCTGCTTTCTGGGCTGAGATGGGGAATCGCTGAATTTTGGACTCGGCCGGTGACAAAATGTTCCAAAGACACCCCATGCACAACTCCACCGGGGAAGGTGCCAGGCAGGAGTTCTCTTGGTAGTTTTTACACTACCTTGGTAGGCAGCTGAAAGGCACCACAAAAGTTGTTCTACCTGCTTTCTGGGCTGAGATGGGGAACCGCTGAATTTTGGAGTCGGCCGGTGACAAAATGTTCCAAACACACCCCATGCACAACTCCACCGGGGAAGGTGCCAGACAGGAGTTCTCTTAATAGTTTTTACACTACCTTGGTAGGCAGCTGAAAGGCACCACAAAAGTTGTTGTACCTTCTTTCTGGGCTGAGATGGGGAACCGCTGAATTTTGGACTCGGCCGGTGAAAAAATGTTCCAAACACACCCCATGCACAACTCCACTAGCGAAGGTGCCAGGGACGAGTTCTGTTGGTAGTTTTTACATTGCTCCGGTAGGCAGCAAAAGGACACCACAAAAGTTGTTCTTCCTGCTTTCTGGGCTGAGATGGGGAACCGCTGAATTTTGGACTCGGCCGGTGACAAAATGTTCCAAAGACACCCCATGCACAACTCCACCGGGGAAGGTGCCAGACAGGAGTTCTGTTGGTAGTTTTTACACTACCTTGGTAGGCATTTGAAAGGCACCACAAAAGTTGTTCTTCCTGCTTTCTGGGCTGAGATGGGGAACCGCTGAATTTTGGAGTCGGCCGGTGACAAAATGTTCCAAACACACCCCATGCACAACTCCACTAGCGAAGGTGCCAGGGACGAGTTCTGTTGGTAGTTTTTACATTGCTCCGGTAGGCATCAAAAGGACACCACAAAAGTTGTTCTTCCTGCTTTCTGGGCTGAGATGGGGAATCGCTGAATTTTGGACTCGGCTGGTGACAAAATGTTCCAAAGACACCCCATGCACAACTCCACCGGGGAAGGTGCCAGGCAGGAGTTCTCTTGGTAGTTTTTACACTACCTTGGTAGGCAGCTGAAAGGCACCACAAAAGTTGTTCTACCTGCTTTCTGGGCTGAGATGGGGAACCGCTGAATTTTGGAGTCGGCCGGTGACAAAATGTTCCAAAGACACCCCATGCACAACTCCACCGGGGAAGGTGCCAGACAGGAGTTCTCTTAGTAGTTTTTACACTACCTTGGTAGGCATTTGAAAGGCACCACAAAGTTGTTCTTCCTGCTTTCTGGGCTGAGATGGGGAACCGCTGAATTTTGGACTCGGCCGGTGAAAAAATGTTCCAAACACACCCCATGCACAACTCCACCGGGGAAGGTGCCAGACAGGAGTTCTCTTGGTAGTTTTTACATTGCTCTGGTAGGCATCTGAAAGGCACCACAAAAGTTGTTCTTCCTGCTTTCTGGGCTGAGATGGGGAACCGCTGAATTTTGGACTCGGCCGGTGACAAAATGTTCCAAACACACCCCATGCACAACTCCACTAGCGAAGGTGCCAGGGACGAGTTCTGTTGGTAGTTTTTACATTGCTCCGGTAGGCATCAAAAGGACACCACAAAAGTTGTTCTTCCTGCTTTCTGGGCTGAGATGGGGAATCGCTGAATTTTGGACTCGGCCGGTGACAAAATGTTCCAAACACACCCCATGCACAACTCCACCGGGGAAGGTGCCAGGCAGGAGTTCTCTTGGTAGTTTTTACACTACCTTGGTAGGCATCTGAAAGGCACCACAAAAGTTGTTCTACCTGCTTTCTGGGCTGAGATGGGGAACCGCTGAATTTTGGACTCGGCTGGTGACAAAATGTTCCAAACACACCCCATGCACAACTCCACCGGGGAAGGTGCCAGACAGGAGTTCTCTTAATAGTTTTTACACTACCTTGGTAGGCAGCTGAAAGGCACCACAAAAGTTGTTTTACCTGCTTTCTGGGCTGAGATGGGGAACCGCTGAATTTTGGACTCGGCCGGTGACAAAATGTTCCAAACACACCCCATGCACAACTCCACTAGCGAAGGTGCCAGGCAGGAGTTCTGTTGGTAGTTTTTACATTGCTCCGGTAGGCATCAAAAGGACACCACAAAAGTTGTTCTTCCTGCTTTCTGGGCTGAGATGGGGAATCGCTGAATTTTGGAGTCGGCCGGTGACAAAATGTTCCAAAGACACCCCATGCACAACTCCACCGGGGAAGGTGCCAGACAGGAGTTCTCTTGGTAGTTTTTACACTACCTTGGTAGGCAGCTGAAAGGCACCACAAAAGTTGTTCTACCTGCTTTCTGGGCTGAGATGGGGAACCGCTGAATTTTGGACTCGGCCGGTGACAAAATGTTCCAAAGACACCCCATGCACAACTCCACCGGGGAAGGTGCCAGACAGGAGTTCTCTTAATAGTTTTTACACTACCTTGGTAGGCAGCTGAAAGGCACCACTAAAGTTGTTGTACCTTCTTTCTGGGCTGAGATGGGGAACCGCTGAATTTTGGACTCGGCCGGTGAAAAAATGTTCCAAACACACCCCATGCACAACTCCACTAGCGAAGGTGCCAGGGACGAGTTCTGTTGGTAGTTTTTACATTGCTCCGGTAGGCAGCAAAAGGACACCACAAAAGTTGTTCTTCCTGCTTTCTGGGCTGAGATGGGGAACCGCTGAATTTTGGACTCGGCCGGTGACAAAATGTTCCAAAGACACCCCATGCACAACTCCACCGGGGAAGGTGCCAGACAGGAGTTCTGTTGGTAGTTTTTACACTACCTTGGTAGGCATTTGAAAGGCACCACAAAAGTTGTTCTTCCTGCTTTCTGGGCTGAGATGGGGAACCGCTGAATTTTGGAGTCGGCTGGTGACAAAATTTTAATAAATACACCCCATGCACAAGTCCACTAGCGAAGGTGCCAGGGACGAGTTCTGTTGGTAGTTTTTACATTGCTCCGGTAGGCATCAAAAGGACACCACAAAAGTTGTTCTTCCTGCTTTCTGGGCTGAGATGGGGAACCGCTGAATTTTGGACTCGGCTGGTGACAAAATGTTCCAAAGACACCCCATGCACAACTCCACCGGGGAAGGTGCCAGGCAGGAGTTCTCTTGGTAGTTTTTACACTACCTTGGTAGGCAGCTGAAAGGCACCACAAAAGTTGTTCTACCTGCTTTCTGGGCTGAGATGGGGAACCGCTGAATTTTGGAGTCGGCCGGTGACAAAATGTTCCAAAGACACCCCATGCACAACTCCACCGGGGAAGGTGCCAGACAGGAGTTCTCTTAGTAGTTTTTACACTACCTTGGTAGGCATTTGAAAGGCACCACAAAGTTGTTCTTCCTGCTTTCTGGGCTGAGATGGGGAACCGCTGAATTTTGGAGTCGGCCGGTGAAAAAATGTTCCAAACACACCCCATGCACAACTCCACCGGGGAAGGTGCCAGGCAGGAGTTCTCTTGGTAGTTTTTACATTGCTCTGGTAGGCATCTAAAAGGCACCACAAAAGTTGTTCTTCCTGCTTTCTGGGCTGAGATGGGGAACCGCTGAATTTTGGACTCGGCCGGTGACAAAATGTTCCAAACACACCCCATGCACAACTCCACTAGCGAAGGTGCCAGGGACGAGTTCTGTTGGTAGTTTTTACATTGCTCCGGTAGGCATCAAAAGGACACCACAAAAGTTGTTCTTCCTGCTTTCTGGGCTGAGATGGGGAACCGCTGAATTTTGGACTCGGCCGGTGACAAAATGTTCCAAACACACCCCATGCACAACTCCACCGGGGAAGGTGCCAGGCAGGAGCTCTCTTGGTAGTTTTTACACTACCTTGGTAGGCAGCTGAAAGGCACCACAAAAGTTGTTCTACCTGCTTTCTGGGCTGAGATGGGGAACCGCTGAATTTTGGACTCGGCCGGTGACAAAATGTTCCAAACACACCCCCTGCACAACTCCACCGGGGAAGGTGCCAGACAGGAGTTCTCTTAATAGTTTTTACACTACCTTGGTAGGCAGCTGAAAGGCACCACAAAAGTTGTTTTACCTGCTTTCTGGGCTGAGATGGGGAACCGCTGAATTTTGGACTCGGCCGGTGACAAAATGTTCCAAACACACCCCATGCACAACTCCACTAGCGAAGGTGCCAGGGACAAGTTCTGTTGGTAGTTTTTACATTGCTCCGGTAGGCATCAAAAGGACACCACAAAAGTTGTTCTACCTGCTTTCTGGGCTGAGATGGGGAACCGCTGAATTTTGGACTCGGCCGGTGACAAAATGTTCCAAACACACCCCCTGCACAACTCCACCGGGGAAGGTGCCAGACAGGAGTTCTCTTAGTAGTTTTTACACTACCTTGGTAGGCAGCTGAAAGGCACCACAAAAGTTGTTCTTCCTGCTTTCTGGGCTGAGATGGGGAACCGCTGAATTTTGGACTCGGCCGGTGACAAAATGTTCCAAAGACACCCCATGCACAACTCCACCGGGGAAGGTGCCAGGCAGGAGTTCTCTTGGTAGTTTTTACACTACCTTGGTAGGCAGCTGAAGGGCACAAGAAAAGTTGTTGTACCTGCTTTCTGGGCTGAGATGAGGAACAGCTGAATTTTGGACTCGGCTGGTGACAAAATTTTAATAAATACACCCCATGCACAACTCCACTAGCGAAGGTGCCAAAGACGAGTTCTCTTGATAGTTTTTACATTGCTCTGGTAGGCATCAAAAGGACACCACAAAAGTTGTTTTACCTGCTTTCTGGGCTGAGATGGGGAATCGCTGAATTTTGGAGTCGGCCGGTGACAAAATGTTCCAAAGACACCCCATGCACAACTCCACCGGGGAAGGTGCCAGAAAGGAGTTCTCTTGGTAGTTTTTACACTACCTTGGCAGGCATTTGAAAGGCACCACAAAAGTTGTTCTTCCTGCTTTCTGGGCTGAGATGGGGAACCGCTGAATTTTGGACTCGGCCGGTGACAAAATGTTCCAAACACACCCCATGCACAACTCCACTAGCGAAGGTGCCAGGGACGAGTTCTGTTGGTAGTTTTTACATTGCTCCGGTAGGCATCAAAAGGACACCACAAAAGTTGTTCTACCTGCTTTCTGGGCTGAGATGGGGAACCGCTGAATTTTGGACTCGGCCGGTGACAAAATGTTCCAAACACACCCCCTGCACAACTCCACCGGGGAAGGTGCCAGACAGGAGTTCTCTTAGTAGTTTTTACACTACCTTGGTAGGCAGCTGAAAGGCACCACAAAAGTTGTTCTTCCTGCTTTCTGGGCTGAGATGGGGAACCGCTGAATTTTGGACTCGGCCGGTGACAAAATGTTCCAAAGACACCCCATGCACAACTCCACCGGGGAAGGTGCCAGGCAGGAGTTCTCTTGGTAGTTTTTACACTACCTTGGTAGGCAGCTGAAGGGCACAAGAAAAGTTGTTGTACCTGCTTTCTGGGCTGAGATGAGGAACAGCTGAATTTTGGACTCGGCTGGTGACAAAATTTTAATAAATACACCCCATGCACAACTCCACTAGCGAAGGTGCCAAAGACGAGTTCTCTTGATAGTTTTTACATTGCTCTGGTAGGCATCAAAAGGACACCACAAAAGTTGTTTTACCTGCTTTCTGGGCTGAGATGGGGAATCGCTGAATTTTGGAGTCGGCCGGTGACAAAATGTTCCAAAGACACCCCATGCACAACTCCACCGGGGAAGGTGCCAGAAAGGAGTTCTCTTGGTAGTTTTTACACTACCTTGGCAGGCATTTGAAAGGCACCACAAAAGTTGTTCTTCCTGCTTTCTGGGCTGAGATGGGGAACCGCTGAATTTTGGACTCGGCCGGTGACAAAATGTTCCAAACACACCCCATGCACAAGTCCACTAGCGAAGGTGCCAGGGACGAGTTCTGTTGGTAGTTTTTACATTGCTCCGGTAGGCATCAAAAGGACACCACAAAAGTTGTTCTTCCTGCTTTCTGGGCTGAGATGGGGAATCGCTGAATTTTGGACTCGGCCGGTGACAAAATGTTCCAAACACACCCCATGCACAACTCCACCGGGGAAGGTGCCAGGCAGGAGTTCTCTTGGTAGTTTTTACACTACCTTGGTAGGCATCTGAAAGGCACCACAAAAGTTGTTCTACCTGCTTTCTGGGCTGAGATGGGGAACCGCTGAATTTTGGACTCGGCCGGTGACAAAATGTTCCAAACACACCCCCTGCACAACTCCACCGGGGAAGGTGCCAGGCAGGAGTTTTCTTGGTAGTTTTTACACTACCTTGGTAGGCAGCTGAAGGGCACAAGAAAAGTTGTTGTACCTGCTTTCTGGGCTGAGATGGGGAACAGCTGAATTTTGGACTCGGCTGGTGACAAAATTTTAATAAATACACCCCATGCACAACTCCACTAGCGAAGGTGCCAGGGACGAGTTCTGTTGGTAGTTTTTACATTGCTCCGGTAGGCAGCAAAAGGACACCACAAAAGTTGTTCTTCCTGCTTTCTGGGCTGAGATGGGGAACCGCTGAATTTTGGACTCGGCCGGTGACAAAATGTTCCAAAGACACCCCATGCACAACTCCACCGGGGAAGGTGCCAGACAGGAGTTCTGTTGGTAGTTTTTACACTACCTTGGTAGGCATTTGAAAGGCACCACAAAAGTTGTTCTTCCTGCTTTCTGGGCTGAGATGGGGAACCGCTGAATTTTGGAGTCGGCTGGTGACAAAATTTTAATAAATACACCCCATGCACAAGTCCACTAGCGAAGGTGCCAGGGACGAGTTCTGTTGGTAGTTTTTACATTGCTCCGGTAGGCATCAAAAGGACACCACAAAAGTTGTTCTTCCTGCTTTCTGGGCTGAGATGGGGAACCGCTGAATTTTGGACTCGGCTGGTGACAAAATGTTCCAAAGACACCCCATGCACAACTCCACCGGGGAAGGTGCCAGGCAGGAGTTCTCTTGGTAGTTTTTACACTACCTTGGTAGGCAGCTGAAAGGCACCACAAAAGTTGTTCTACCTGCTTTCTGGGCTGAGATGGGGAACCGCTGAATTTTGGAGTCGGCCGGTGACAAAATGTTCCAAAGACACCCCATGCACAACTCCACCGGGGAAGGTGCCAGACAGGAGTTCTCTTAGTAGTTTTTACACTACCTTGGTAGGCATTTGAAAGGCACCACAAAGTTGTTCTTCCTGCTTTCTGGGCTGAGATGGGGAACCGCTGAATTTTGGAGTCGGCCGGTGAAAAAATGTTCCAAACACACCCCATGCACAACTCCACCGGGGAAGGTGCCAGGCAGGAGTTCTCTTGGTAGTTTTTACATTGCTCTGGTAGGCATCTAAAAGGCACCACAAAAGTTGTTCTTCCTGCTTTCTGGGCTGAGATGGGGAACCGCTGAATTTTGGACTCGGCCGGTGACAAAATGTTCCAAACACAACACCCCATGCACAACTCCACTAGCGAAGGTGCCAGGGACGAGTTCTGTTGGTAGTTTTTACATTGCTCCGGTAGGCATCAAAAGGACACCACAAAAGTTGTTCTTCCTGCTTTCTGGGCTGAGATGGGGAACCGCTGAATTTTGGACTCGGCCGGTGACAAAATGTTCCAAACACACCCCATGCACAACTCCACCGGGGAAGGTGCCAGGCAGGAGCTCTCTTGGTAGTTTTTACACTACCTTGGTAGGCAGCTGAAAGGCACCACAAAAGTTGTTCTACCTGCTTTCTGGGCTGAGATGGGGAACCGCTGAATTTTGGACTCGGCCGGTGACAAAATGTTCCAAACACACCCCCTGCACAACTCCACCGGGAAGGTGCCAGACAGGAGTTCTCTTAATAGTTTTTACACTACCTTGGTAGGCAGCTGAAAGGCACCACAAAAGTTGTTTTACCTGCTTTCTGGGCTGAGATGGGGAACCGCTGAATTTTGGACTCGGCCGGTGACAAAATGTTCCAAACACACCCCATGCACAACTCCACTAGCGAAGGTGCCAGGGACAAGTTCTGTTGGTAGTTTTTACATTGCTCCGGTAGGCATCAAAAGGACACCACAAAAGTTGTTCTACCTGCTTTCTGGGCTGAGATGGGGAACCGCTGAATTTTGGACTCGGCCGGTGACAAAATGTTCCAAACACACCCCCTGCACAACTCCACCGGGGAAGGTGCCAGACAGGAGTTCTCTTAGTAGTTTTTACACTACCTTGGTAGGCAGCTGAAAGGCACCACAAAAGTTGTTCTTCCTGCTTTCTGGGCTGAGATGGGGAACCGCTGAATTTTGGACTCGGCCGGTGACAAAATGTTCCAAAGACACCCCATGCACAACTCCACCGGGGAAGGTGCCAGGCAGGAGTTCTCTTGGTAGTTTTTACACTACCTTGGTAGGCAGCTGAAGGGCACAAGAAAAGTTGTTGTACCTGCTTTCTGGGCTGAGATGAGGAACAGCTGAATTTTGGACTCGGCTGGTGACAAAATTTTAATAAATACACCCCATGCACAACTCCACTAGCGAAGGTGCCAAAGACGAGTTCTCTTGATAGTTTTTACATTGCTCTGGTAGGCATCAAAAGGACACCACAAAAGTTGTTTTACCTGCTTTCTGGGCTGAGATGGGGAATCGCTGAATTTTGGAGTCGGCCGGTGACAAAATGTTCCAAAGACACCCCATGCACAACTCCACCGGGGAAGGTGCCAGAAAGGAGTTCTCTTGGTAGTTTTTACACTACCTTGGCAGGCATTTGAAAGGCACCACAAAAGTTGTTCTTCCTGCTTTCTGGGCTGAGATGGGGAACCGCTGAATTTTGGACTCGGCCGGTGACAAAATGTTCCAAACACACCCCATGCACAAGTCCACTAGCGAAGGTGCCAGGGACGAGTTCTGTTGGTAGTTTTTACATTGCTCCGGTAGGCATCAAAAGGACACCACAAAAGTTGTTCTTCCTGCTTTCTGGGCTGAGATGGGGAATCGCTGAATTTTGGACTCGGCCGGTGACAAAATGTTCCAAACACACCCCATGCACAACTCCACCGGGGAAGGTGCCAGGCAGGAGTTCTCTTGGTAGTTTTTACACTACCTTGGTAGGCATCTGAAAGGCACCACAAAAGTTGTTCTACCTGCTTTCTGGGCTGAGATGGGGAACCGCTGAATTTTGGACTCGGCCGGTGACAAAATGTTCCAAACACACCCCCTGCACAACTCCACCGGGGAAGGTGCCAGGCAGGAGTTTTCTTGGTAGTTTTTACACTACCTTGGTAGGCAGCTGAAGGGCACAAGAAAAGTTGTTGTACCTGCTTTCTGGGCTGAGATGGGGAACAGCTGAATTTTGGACTCGGCTGGTGACAAAATTTTAATAAATACACCCCATGCACAACTCCACTAGCGAAGGTGCCAGGGACGAGTTCTCTTGATAGTTTTTACATTGCTCTGGTAGGCATCAAAAAGACACCACAAAAGTTGTTCTTCCTGCTTTCTGGGCTGAGATGGGGAATCGCTGAATTTTGGACTCGGCCGGTGACAAAATGTTCCAAAGACACCCCATGCACAACTCCACCGGGGAAGGTGCCAGGCAGGAGTTCTCTTGGTAGTTTTTACACTACCTTGGTAGGCATTTGAAAGGCACCACAAAAGTTGTTCTTCCTGCTTTCTGGGCTGAGATGGGGAACCGCTGAATTTTGGACTCGGCCGGTGACAAAATGTTCCAAACACACCCCATGCACAACTCCACCGGGGAAGGTGCCAGACAGGAGTTCTCTTAGTAGTTTTTACACTACCTTGGTAGGCATCTGAAAGACACCACAAAAGTTGTTCTACCTGCTTTCTGGGCTGAGATGGGGAACCGCTGAATTTTGGACTCGGCCGGTGAAAAAATGTTCCAAAGACACCC
The DNA here is from genome assembly GCF_023634085.1 of Falco cherrug. Classification (NCBI taxonomy): domain Eukaryota; kingdom Metazoa; phylum Chordata; class Aves; order Falconiformes; family Falconidae; genus Falco; species Falco cherrug. Next base: position 290,341 of record NC_073698.1, read on the forward strand.
CATGCACAACTCCACCGGGGAAGGTGCCAGGGACGAGTTCTCTTGGTAGTTTTTACATTGCTCCGGTAGGCAGCAAAAGGACACCACAAAAGTTGTTCTTCCTGCTTTCTGGGCTGAGATGGGGAATCGCTGAATTTTGGACTCGGCCGGTGACAAAATGTTCCAAAGACACCCCATGCACAACTCCACTAGGGAAGGTGCCAGGCAGGAGTTCTCTTGGTAGTTTTTACACTACCTTGGTAGGCAGCTGAAAGGCACAAGAAAAGTTGTTCTACCTGCTTTCTGAGCTGAGATGGGGAACCGCTGAATTTTGGACTCGGCTGGTGACAAAATGTTCCAAAGACACCCCATGCACAACTCCACCGGGGAAGGTGCCAGACAGGAGTTCTCTTAGTAGTTTTTACACTACCTTGGTAGGCAGCTGAAAGGCACCACAAAAGTTGTTCTACCTGCTTTCTGGGCTGAGATGGGGAACAGCTGAATTTTGGACTCGGCCGGTGACAAAATGTTCCAAACACACCCCATGCACAACTCCACCGGGGAAGGTGCCAGACAGGAGTTCTCTTGGTAGTTTTTACACTACCTTGGTAGGCAGCTGAAAGGCACCACAAAAGTTGCTCTTCCTGCTTTCTGGGCTGAGATGGGGAACCGCTGAATTTTGGACTCGGCCGGTGACAAAATGTTCCAAACACACCCCATGCACAACTCCACTAGCGAAGGTGCCAGGGACGAGTTCTGTTGGTAGTTTTTACATTGCTCCAGTAGGCATCAAAAGGACACCACAAAAGTTGTTCTACCTGCTTTCTGGGCTGAGATGGGGAACCGCTGAATTTTGGACTCGGCCGGTGACAAAATGTTCCAAACACACCCCATGCACAACTCCACCGGGGAAGGTGCCAGGCAGGAGTTCTCTTGGTAGTTTTTACACTACCTTGGTAGGCAGCTGAAGGGCACAAGAAAAGTTGTTGTACCTGCTTTCTGGGCTGAGATGGGGAACAGCTGAATTTTGGACTCGGCTGGTGACAAAATTTTAATAAATACACCCCATGCACAACTCCACTAGCGAAGGTGCCAAAGACGAGTTCTCTTGATAGTTTTTACATTGCTCTGGTAGGCATCAAAAGGACACCACAAAAGTTGTTTTACCTGCTTTCTGGGCTGAGATGGGGAATCGCTGAATTTTGGACTCGGCCGGTGACAAAATGTTCCAAAGACACCCCATGCACAACTCCACCGGGGAAGGTGCCAGGCAGGAGTTCTCTTGGTAGTTTTTACACTACCTTGGTAGGCATTTGAAAGGCACCACAAAAGTTGTTCTACCTGCTTTCTGGGCTGAGATGGGGAACCGCTGAATTTTGGAGTCGGCCGGTGACAAAATGTTCCAAAGACACCCCATGCACAACTCCACCGGGGAAGGTGCCAGACAGGAGTTCTCTTAGTAGTTTTTACACTACCTTGGCAGGCATTTGAAAGGCACCACAAAAGTTGTTCTTCCTGCTTTCTGGGCTGAGATGGGGAACCGCTGAATTTTGGAGTCGGCCGGTGACAAAATGTTCCAAACACACCCCATGCACAACTCCACTAGCGAAGGTGCCAGGGACGAGTTCTGTTGGTAGTTTTTACATTGCTCTGGTAGGCATCAAAAGGACACCACAAAAGTTGTTCTTCCTGCTTTCTGGGCTGAGATGGGGAACCGCTGAATTTTGGACTCGGCCGGTGACAAAATGTTCCAAAGACACCCCATGCACAAATCCACTAGGGAAGGTGCCAGGCAGGAGTTCTCTTGGTAGTTTTTACACTACCTTGGTAGGCAGCTGAAAGACACCACAAAAGTTGTTCTACCTTCTTTCTGGGCTGAGATGGGGAACCGCTGACTTTTGGACTCGGCCGGTGACAAAATGTTCCAAACACACCCCATGCACAACTCCACCGGGGAAGGTGCCAGACAGGAGTTCTCTTAGTAGTTTTTACACTACCTTGGTAGGCATCTGAAAGACACCACAAAAGTTGTTCTTCCTGCTTTCTGGGCTGAGATGGGGAACCGCTGAATTTTGGACTCGGCTGGTGAAAAAATGTTCCAAAGACACCCCATGCACAACTCCACCGGGGAAGGTGCCAGGGACGAGTTCTCTTGGTAGTTTTTACATTGCTCCGGTAGGCATCAAAAGGACACCACAAAAGTTGTTGTACCTTCTTTCTGGGCTGAGATGGGGAACCGCTGAATTTTGGACTCGTCCGGTGACAAAATGTTCCAAAGACACCCCATGCACAACTCCACTAGGGAAGGTGCCAGGCAGGAGTTCTCTTGGTAGTTTTTACACTACCTTGGTAGGCAGCTGAAAGGCACCACAAAAGTTGTTGTACCTCCTTTCTGGGCTGAGATGGGGAACCGCTGAATTTTGGACTCGGCTGGTGACAAAATGTTCCAAACACACCCCCTGCACAACTCCACCGGGGAAGGTGCCAGGCAGGAGTTCTCTTAGTAGTTTTTACACTACCTTGGTAGGCAGCTGAAAGGCACCACAAAAGTTGTTCTACCTGCTTTCTGGGCTGAGATGGGGAACCGCTGAATTTTGGACTCGGCTGGTGACAAAATGTTCCAAAAACACCCCATGCACAACTCCACCGGGGAAGGTGCCAGACAGGAGTTCTCTTAGTAGTTTTTACACTACCTTGGTAGGCACCTGAAAGACACCACAAAAGTTGTTTTACCTGCTTTCTCGGCTGAGATGGGGAACCGCTGAATTTTGGACTCGGCTGGTGACAAAATATTCCAAACACACCCCATGCACAACTCCACCGGGGAAGGTGCCAGACAAGAGTTCTCTTGATAGTTTTTACACTACCTTGGTAGGCACCTGAAAGACACCACAAAAGTTGTTCTACCTGCTTTCTGGGCTGAGATGGGGAACCGCTGAATTTTGGACTCGGCTGGTGACAAAATTTTAATAAATACACCCCATGCACAACTCCACTAGCGAAGGTGCCAGGAACGAATTCTGTTGGTAGTTTTTACATTGCTCCTGTAGGCATCAAAAAGACACTACAAAAGTTGTTGTACCTGCTTTCTGGGCTGAGATGGGGAACCGCTGAATTTTGGACTCGGCTGGTGACAAAATGTTCCAAAGACACCCCATGCACAACTCCACCGGGGAAGGTGCCAGGCAGGAGTTCTCTTGGTAGTTTTTACATTGCTCCGGTAGGCATCAAAAGGACACCACAAAAGTTGTTCTTCCTGCTTTCTGGGCTGAGATGGGGAATCGCTGAATTTTGGACTCGTCCGGTGACAAAATGTTCCAAAGACACCCCATGCACAACTCCACCGGGGAAGGTGCCAGACAGGAGTTCTCTTAGTAGTTTTTACACTACCTTGGCAGGCATTTGAAAGGCACCACAAAAGTTGTTCTTCCTGCTTTCTGGGCTGAGATGGGGAACAGCTGAATTTTGGACTCGGCTGGTGACAAAATTTTAATAAATACACCCCATGCACAACTCCACTAGCGAAGGTGCCAAAGACGAGTTCTCTTGATAGTTTTTACATTGCTCTGGTAGGCATCAAAAGGACACCACAAAAGTTGTTCTTCCTGCTTTCTGGGCTGAGATGGGGAATCGCTGAATTTTGGACTCGGCCGGTGACAAAATGTTCCAAAGACACCCCATGCACAAATCCACTAGGGAAGGTGCCAGGCAGGAGTTCTCTTGGTAGTTTTTACACTACCTTGGTAGGCAGCTGAAAGGCACCACAAAAGTTGTTCTACCTTCTTTCTGGGCTGAGATGGGGAACCGCTGACTTTTGGAGTCGGCCGGTGACAAAATGTTCCAAACACACCCCATGCACAACTCCACCGGGGAAGGTGCCAGACAGGAGTTCTCTTAGTAGATTTTACACTACCTTGGTAGGCATCTGAAAGACACCACAAAAGTTGTTCTACCTGCTTTCTGGGCTGAGATGGGGAACCGCTGAATTTTGGACTCGGCCGGTGAAAAAATGTTCCAAAGACACCCCATGCACAACTCCACCGGGGAAGGTGCCAGGGACGAGTTCTCTTGGTAGTTTTTACATTGCTCCGGTAGACATCAAAAGGACACCACAAAAGTTGTTCTTCCTGCTTTCTGGGCTGAGATGGGGAATCGCTGAATTTTGGACTCGGCTGGTGACAAAATTTTAATAAATACACCCCATGCACAACTCCACTAGCGAAGGTGCCAGGGACGAGTTCTGTTGGTAGTTTTTACATTGCTCCGGTAGGCATCAAAAGGACACCACAAAAGTTGTTCTTCCTGCTTTCTGGGCTGAGATGGGGAATCGCTGACTTTTGGAGTCGGCCGGTGACAAAATGTTCCAAAGACACCCCATGCACAACTCCACCGGGGAAGGTGCCAGGCAGGAGTTCTCTTGGTAGTTTTTACACTACCTTGGTAGGCATTTGAAAGGCACCACAAAAGTTGTTCTACCTGCTTTCTGGGCTGAGATGGGGAACCGCTGAATTTTGGACTCGGCTGGTGACAAAATGTTCCAAACACACCCCCTGCACAACTCCACCGGGGAAGGTGCCAGACAGGAGTACTCCTGGTACTTTTTGCATTGCTCCGGTAAGGCATCTGAAAGGCACCACAAAAGTTGTTCTTCCTGCTTTCTGGGCTGAGATGGGGAACAGCTGACTTTTGGAGTCGGCTGGTGACAAAATGTTCCAAACACACCCCATGCACAACTCCACCGGGGAAGGTGCCAGACAGGAGTTCTCCTGGTAGTTTTTACATTGCTCCGGTAGGCATCTGAAAGACACCACAAAAGTTGTTCTACCTGCTTTCTGGGCTGAGATGGGGAACCGCTGAATTTTGGAGTCGGCCGGTGACAAAATGTTCCAAACACACCCCATGCACAACTCCACCGGGGAAGGTGCCAGAAAGGAGTTCTCCTGGTAGTTTTTACATTGCTCCGGTAGGCATCTGAAAGACACCACAAAAGTTGTTCTACCTGCTTTCTGGGCTGAGATGGGGAACCGCTGAATTTTGGACTCGGCTGGTGACAAAATTTTAATAAATACACCCCATGCACAACTCCACCGGGGAAGGTGCCAGAAAGGAGTTCTCCTGGTAGGTTTTACATTCCTCCGGTAGGCATCTGAAAGACACCACAAAAGTTGTTCTACCTGCTTTCTGGGCTGAGATGGGGAACAGCTGAATTTTGGAGTCGGCCGGTGACAAAATGTTCCAAACACACCCCCTGCACAACTCCACCGGGGAAGGTGCCAGACAGGAGTTCTCTTAGTAGTTTTTACACTACCTTGGTAGGCATCTGAAAGACACCACAAAAGTTGTTCTACCTGCTTTCTGGGCTGAGATGGGGAACAGCTGAATTTTGGACTCGGCTGGTGACAAAATTTTAATAAATACACCCCATGCACAACTCCACTAGCGAAGGTGCCAGGAACGAATTCTGTTGGTAGTTTTTACATTGCTCCGGTAGGCATCAAAAAGACACTACAAAAGTTGTTCTACCTGCTTTCTGGGCTGAGATGGGGAATCGCTGACTTTTGGAGTCGGCTGGTGACAAAATGTTCCAAACACACCCCATGCACAACTCCACCGGGGAAGGTGCCAGACAGGAGTTCTCCTGGTAGTTTTTACACTACCTTGGTAGGCATCTGAAAGACACCACAAAAGTTGTTCTACCTGCTTTCTGGGCTGAGATGGGGAACCGCTGAATTTTGGACTTGGCTGGTGACGAAATGTTCCAAACACACCCCCTGCACAACTCCACCGGGGAAGGTGCCAGACAGGAGTTCTCTTAGTAGTTTTTACACTACCTTGGTAGGCACCTGAAAGACACCACAAAAGTTGTTTTACCTGCTTTCTGGGCTGAGATGGGGAACCGCTGAATTTTGGAGTCGGCCGGTGACAAAATGTTCCAAACACACCCCCTGCACAACTCCACCGGGGAAGGTGCCAGACAGGAGTTCTCTTTGTAGTTTTTACACTGCCTTGGTAGGCATCTGAAAGACACCACAAAAGTTGTTCTTCCTGCTTTCTGGGCTGAGATGGGGAACAGCTGAATTTTGGACTCGGCTGGTGACAAAATTTTAATAAATACACCCCATGCACAAGTCCACTAGCGAAGGTGCCAGGAACGAGTTCTGTTGGTAGTTTTTACATTGCTCCGGTAGGCATCAAAAGGACACCACAAAAGTTGTTCTTCCTGCTTTCTGGGCTGAGATGGGGAATCGCTGAATTTTGGACTCGGCCGGTGACACAATGTTCCAAACACACCCCATGCACAACTCCACCGGGGAAGGTGCCAGGCAGGAGTTCTCTTGGTAGTTTTTACACTACCTTGGTAGGCATTTGAAAGGCACCACAAAAGTTGTTCTACCTGCTTTCTGGGCTGAGATGGGGAACAGCTGAATTTTGGACTCGGCTGGTGACAAAATTTTAATAAATACACCCCATGCACAAGTCCACTAGCGAAGGTGCCAGGAACGAATTCTGTTGGTAGTTTTTACATTGCTCCGGTAGGCATCTGAAAGACACCACAAAAGTTGTTCTACCTGCTTTCTGGGCTGAGATGGGGAACAGCTGAATTTTGGACTCGGTTGGTGACAAAATGTTCCAAACACACCCCATGCACAACTCCACCGGGGAAGGTGCCAGACAGGAGTTCTCCTGGTAGTGTTTACATTGCTCCGGTAGGCATCTGAAAGACACCACAAAAGTTGTTCTTCCTGCTTTCTGGGCTGAGATGGGGAACCGCTGAATTTTGGAGTCGGCCGGTGACAAAATGTTCCAAACACACCCCATGCACAACTCCACCGGGGAAGGTGCCAGACAGGAGTTCTCTTTGTAGTTTTTACACTGCCTTGGTAGGCATCTGAAAGACACCACAAAAGTTGTTCTACCTGCTTTCTGGGCTGAGATGGGGAACCGCTGATTTTTGGAGTCGAACTGTGACAAAATGTTCCAAACACACCCCCTGCACAACTCCACCGGGGAAGGTGCCAGACAGGCGTTCTCTTAATAGTTTTTACACTACCTTGGTAGGCATCTGAAAGACACCACAAAAGTTGTTCTACCTGCTTTCTGGGCTGAGATGGGGAACAGCTGAATTTTGGACTCGGCTGGTGACAAAATTTTAATAAATACACCCCATGCACAACTCCACTAGCGAAGGTGCCAGGAACGAATTCTGTTGGTAGTTTTTACATTGCTCCGGTAGGCATCTGAAAGACACCACAAAAGTTGTTCTACCTGCTTTCTGGGCTGAGATGGGGAACCGCTGAATTTTGGAGTCGGCTGGTGACAAAATGTTCCAAACACACCCCATGCACAACTCCACCGGGGAAGGTGCCAGACAGGAGTTCTCCTGGTACTTTTTACATTGCTCCGGTAGGCATCTGAAAGACACCACAAAAGTTGTTCTACCTGCTTTCTGGGCTGAGATGGGGAACCGCTGAATTTTGGACTCGGCCGGTGACAAAATGTTCCAAACACACCCCATGCACAACTCCACCGGGGAAGGTGCCAGAAAGGAGTTCTCCAGGTAGTTTTTACATTCCTCCGGTAGGCATCTGAAAGACACCACAAAAGTTGTTCTACCTGCTTTCTGGGCTGAGATGGGGAACAGCTGAATTTTGGAGTCGGCCGGTGACAAAATGTTCCAAACACACCCCCTGCACAACTCCACCGGGGAAGGTGCCAGACAGGAGTTCTCTTAGTAGTTTTTACACTACCTTGGTAGGCATCTGAAAGACACCACAAAAGTTGTTCTACCTGCTTTCTGGGCTGAGATGGGGAACAGCTGAATTTTGGACTCGGCTGGTGACAAAATTTTAATAAATACACCCCATGCACAAGTCCACTAGCGAAGGTGCCAGGAACGAATTCTGTTGGTAGTTTTTACATTGCTCCGGTAGGCATCAAAAAGACACTACAAAAGTTGTTCTACCTGCTTTCTGGGCTGAGATGGGGAATCGCTGACTTTTGGAGTCGGCTGGTGACAAAATGTTCCAAACAAACCCCATGCACAACTCCACCGGGGAAGGTGCCAGACAGGAGTTCTCCTGGTAGTTTTTACATTGCTCCGGTAGGCATCTGAAAGACACCACAAAAGTTGTTCTACCTGCTTTCTGGGCTGAGATGGGGAACCGCTGAATTTTGGACTCGGCTGGTGACAAAATGTTCCAAACCCACCCCATGCACAACTCCACCGGGGAAGGTGCCAGACAGGAGTTCTCCTGGTAGTTTTTACATTGCTCCGGTAGGCATCTGAAAGACACCACAAAAGTTGTTCTACCTGCTTTCTGGGCTGAGATGGGGAACAGCTGAATTTTGGAGTCGGATGGTGACAAAATGTTCCAAACACACCCCCTGCACAACTCCACCGGGGAAGGTGCCAGACAGGAGTTCTCTTAGTAGTTTTTACACTACCTTGGTAGGCACCTGAAAGACACCACAAAAGTTGTTTTACCTGCTTTCTGGGCTGAGATGGGGAACCGCTGAATTTTGGAGTCGGCCGGTGACAAAATGTTCCAAACACACCCCATGCACAACTCCACCGGGGAAGGTGCCAGACAGGAGTTCTCTTGGTAGTTTTTACACTACCTTGGTAGGCACCTGAAAGACACCACAAAAGTTGTTCTACCTGCTTTCTGGGCTGAGATGGGGAACAGCTGAATTTTGGACTCGGCTGGTGACAAAATTTTAATAAATACACCCCATGCACAACTCCACTAGCGAAGGTGCCAGGGACGAGTTCTCTTGGTAGTTTTTACATTGCTCCAGTAGGCATCTGAAAGACACCACAAAAGTTGTTCTACCTGCTTTCTGGGCTGAGATGGGGAACCGCTGAATTTTGGACTCGGCCGGTGACAAAATGTTCCAAAGACACCCCATGCACAACTCCACCGGGGAAGGTGCCAGAAAGGAGTTCTCTTGGTAGTTTTTACACTACCTTGGTAGGCATCTGAAAGGCACCACAAAAGTTGTTCTTCCTGCTTTCTGGGCTGAGATGGGGAACCGCTGAATTTTGGAGTCGGCCGGTGACAAAATGTTCCAAACACACCCCATGCACAACTCCACCGGGGAAGGTGCCAGACAGGAGTTCTCCTGGTAGTTTTTACATTGCTCCGGTAGGCATCTGAAAGACACCACAAAAGTTGTTCTTCCTGCTTTCTGGGCTGAGATGGGGAACCGCTGAATTTTGGACTTGGCTGGTGACGAAATGTTCCAAACACACCCCCTGCACAACTCCACCGGCGAAGGTGCCAGGCAGGAGTTCTCTTAGTAGTTTTTACACTACCTTGGTAGGCACCTGAAAGACACCACAAAAGTTGTTCTACCTGCTTTCTGGGCTGAGATGGGGAACCGCTGAATTTTGGAGTCGGCCGGTGACAAAATGTTCCAAACACACCCCCTGCACAACTCCACCGGGGAAGGTGCCAGACAGGAGTTCTCTTTGTAGTTTTTACACTGCCTTGGTAGGCATCTGAAAGACACCACAAAAGTTGTTCTACCTGCTTTCTGGGCTGAGATGGGGAACAGCTGAATTTTGGACTCGGCTGGTGACAAAATTTTAATAAATACACCCCATGCACAAGTCCACTAGCGAAGGTGCCAGGAACGAATTCTGTTGGTAGTTTTTACATTGCTCCGGTAGGCATCTGAAAGACACCACAAAAGTTGTTCTACCTGCTTTCTGGGCTGAGATGGGGAACAGCTGAATTTTGGAGTCGGCTGGTGACAAAATGTTCCAAACACACCCCATGCACAACTCCACCGGGGAAGGTGCCAGACAGGAGTTCTCCTGGTAGTTTTTACATTGCTCCGGTAGGCATCTGAAAGACACCACAAAAGTTGTTCTTCCTGCTTTCTGGGCTGAGATGGGGAACCGCTGAATTTTGGAGTCGGCCGGTGACAAAATGTTCCAAACACACCCCATGCACAACTCCACCGGGGAAGGTGCCAGGGACGAGTTCTGTTGGTAGTTTTTACACTGCCTTGGTAGGCACCTGAAAGACACCACAAAAGTTGTTTTACCTGCTTTCTGGGCTGAGATGGGGAACCGCTGAATTTTGGAGTCGGCCGGTGACAAAATGTTCCAAACACACCCCATGCACAACTCCACCGGGGAAGGTGCCAGACAGGAGTTCTCTTGGTAGTTTTTACACTACCTTGGTAGGCACCTGAAAGACACCACAAAAGTTGTTCTACCTGCTTTCTGGGCTGAGATGGGGAACAGCTGAATTTTGGACTCGGCTGGTGACAAAATTTTAATAAATACACCCCATGCACAACTCCACTAGCGAAGGTGCCAGGGACGAGTTCTGTTGGTAGTTTTTACATTGCTCCAGTAGGCATCTGAAAGACACCACAAAAGTTGTTCTACCTGCTTTCTGGGCTGAGATGGGGAACCGCTGAATTTTGGACTCGGCCGGTGACAAAATGTTCCAAAGACACCCCATGCACAACTCCACCGGGGAAGGTGCCAGAAAGGAGTTCTCTTGGTAGTTTTTACACTACCTTGGTAGGCATCTGAAAGGCACCACAAAAGTTGTTCTTCCTGCTTTCTGGGCTGAGATGGGGAACCGCTGAATTTTGGAGTCGGCCGGTGACAAAATGTTCCAAACACACCCCATGCACAACTCCACCGGGGAAGGTGCCAGACAGGAGTTCTCCTGGTAGTTTTTACATTGCTCCGGTAGGCATCTGAAAGACACCACAAAAGTTGTTCTTCCTGCTTTCTGGGCTGAGATGGGGAACCGCTGAATTTTGGACTTGGCTGATGACGAAATGTTCCAAACACACCCCCTGCACAACTCCACCGGCGAAGGTGCCAGGCAGGAGTTCTCTTAGTAGTTTTTACACTACCTTGGTAGGCACCTGAAAGACACCACAAAAGTTGTTCTACCTGCTTTCTGGGCTGAGATGGGGAACCGCTGAATTTTGGAGTCGGCCGGTGACAAAATGTTCCAAACACACCCCCTGCACAACTCCACCGGGGAAGGTGCCAGACAGGAGTTCTCTTTGTAGTTTTTACACTGCCTTGGTAGGCATCTGAAAGACACCACAAAAGTTGTTCTTCCTGCTTTCTGGGCTGAGATGGGGAACAGCTGAATTTTGGACTCGGCTGGTGACAAAATTTTAATAAATACACCCCATGCACAAGTCCACTAGCGAAGGTGCCAGGAACGAGTTCTGTTGGTAGTTTTTACATTGCTCCGGTAGGCATCAAAAGGACACCACAAAAGTTGTTCTTCCTGCTTTCTGGGCTGAGATGGGGAATCGCTGAATTTTGGACTCGGCCGGTGACACAATGTTCCAAACACACCCCATGCACAACTCCACCGGGGAAGGTGCCAGGCAGGAGTTCTCTTGGTAGTTTTTACACTACCTTGGTAGGCATTTGAAAGGCACCACAAAAGTTGTTCTACCTGCTTTCTGGGCTGAGATGGGGAACAGCTGAATTTTGGACTCGGCTGGTGACAAAATTTTAATAAATACACCCCATGCACAACTCCACTAGCGAAGGTGCCAGGAACGAATTCTGTTGGTAGTTTTTACATTGCTCCGGTAGGCATCTGAAAGACACCACAAAAGTTGTTCTACCTGCTTTCTGGGCTGAGATGGGGAACCGCTGAATTTTGGAGTCGGCTGGTGACAAAATGTTCCAAACACACCCCATGCACAACTCCACCGGGGAAGGTGCCAGACAGGAGTTCTCCTGGTACTTTTTACATTGCTCCGGTAGGCATCTGAAAGACACCACAAAAGTTGTTCTACCTGCTTTCTGGGCTGAGATGGGGAACCGCTGAATTTTGGACTCGGCCGGTGACAAAATGTTCCAAACACACCCCATGCACAACTCCACCGGGGAAGGTGCCAGAAAGGAGTTCTCCAGGTAGTTTTTACATTCCTCCGGTAGGCATCTGAAAGACACCACAAAAGTTGTTCTACCTGCTTTCTGGGCTGAGATGGGGAACAGCTGAATTTTGGAGTCGGCCGGTGACAAAATGTTCCAAACACACCCCCTGCACAACTCCACCGGGGAAGGTGCCAGACAGGAGTTCTCTTAGTAGTTTTTACACTACCTTGGTAGGCATCTGAAAGACACCACAAAAGTTGTTCTACCTGCTTTCTGGGCTGAGATGGGGAACAGCTGAATTTTGGACTCGGCTGGTGACAAAATTTTAATAAATACACCCCATGCACAAGTCCACTAGCGAAGATGCCAGGAACGAATTCTGTTGGTAGTTTTTACATTGCTCCGGTAGGCATCAAAAAGACACTACAAAAGTTGTTCTACCTGCTTTCTGGGCTGAGATGGGGAATCGCTGACTTTTGGAGTCGGCTGGTGACAAAATGTTCCAAACAAACCCCATGCACAACTCCACCGGGGAAGGTGCCAGACAGGAGTTCTCCTGGTAGTTTTTACATTGCTCCGGTAGGCATCTGAAAGACACCACAAAAGTTGTTCTACCTGCTTTCTGGGCTGAGATGGGGAACCGCTGAATTTTGGACTCGGCTGGTGACAAAATGTTCCAAACCCACCCCATGCACAACTCCACCGGGGAAGGTGCCAGACAGGAGTTCTCCTGGTAGTTTTTACATTGCTCCGGTAGGCATCTGAAAGACACCACAAAAGTTGTTCTACCTGCTTTCTGGGCTGAGATGGGGAACAGCTGAATTTTGGAGTCGGATGGTGACAAAATGTTCCAAACACACCCCCTGCACAACTCCACCGGGGAAGGTGCCAGACAGGAGTTCTCTTAGTAGTTTTTACACTACCTTGGTAGGCACCTGAAAGACACCACAAAAGTTGTTTTACCTGCTTTCTGGGCTGAGATGGGGAACCGCTGAATTTTGGAGTCGGCCGGTGACAAAATGTTCCAAACACACCCCATGCACAACTCCACCGGGGAAGGTGCCAGACAGGAGTTCTCTTGGTAGTTTTTACACTACCTTGGTAGGCACCTGAAAGACACCACAAAAGTTGTTCTACCTGCTTTCTGGGCTGAGATGGGGAACAGCTGAATTTTGGACTCGGCTGGTGACAAAATTTTAATAAATACACCCCATGCACAACTCCACTAGCGAAGGTGCCAGGGACGAGTTCTCTTGGTAGTTTTTACATTGCTCCAGTAGGCATCTGAAAGACACCACAAAAGTTGTTCTACCTGCTTTCTGGGCTGAGATGGGGAACCGCTGAATTTTGGACTCGGCCGGTGACAAAATGTTCCAAAGACACCCCATGCACAACTCCACCGGGGAAGGTGCCAGAAAGGAGTTCTCTTGGTAGTTTTTACACTACCTTGGTAGGCATCTGAAAGGCACCACAAAAGTTGTTCTTCCTGCTTTCTGGGCTGAGATGGGGAACCGCTGAATTTTGGAGTCGGCCGGTGACAAAATGTTCCAAACACACCCCATGCACAACTCCACCGGGGAAGGTGCCAGACAGGAGTTCTCCTGGTAGTTTTTACATTGCTCCGGTAGGCATCTGAAAGACACCACAAAAGTTGTTCTTCCTGCTTTCTGGGCTGAGATGGGGAACCGCTGAATTTTGGACTTGGCTGGTGACGAAATGTTCCAAACACACCCCCTGCACAACTCCACCGGCGAAGGTGCCAGGCAGGAGTTCTCTTAGTAGTTTTTACACTACCTTGGTAGGCACCTGAAAGACACCACAAAAGTTGTTCTACCTGCTTTCTGGGCTGAGATGGGGAACCGCTGAATTTTGGAGTCGGCCGGTGACAAAATGTTCCAAACACACCCCCTGCACAACTCCACCGGGGAAGGTGCCAGACAGGAGTTCTCTTTGTAGTTTTTACACTGCCTTGGTAGGCATCTGAAAGACACCACAAAAGTTGTTCTACCTGCTTTCTGGGCTGAGATGGGGAACAGCTGAATTTTGGACTCGGCTGGTGACAAAATTTTAATAAATACACCCCATGCACAAGTCCACTAGCGAAGGTGCCAGGAACGAATTCTGTTGGTAGTTTTTACATTGCTCCGGTAGGCATCTGAAAGACACCACAAAAGTTGTTCTACCTGCTTTCTGGGCTGAGATGGGGAACAGCTGAATTTTGGAGTCGGCTGGTGACAAAATGTTCCAAACACACCCCATGCACAACTCCACCGGGGAAGGTGCCAGACAGGAGTTCTCCTGGTAGTTTTTACATTGCTCCGGTAGGCATCTGAAAGACACCACAAAAGTTGTTCTTCCTGCTTTCTGGGCTGAGATGGGGAACCGCTGAATTTTGGAGTCGGCCGGTGACAAAATGTTCCAAACACACCCCATGCACAACTCCACCGGGGAAGGTGCCAGGGACGAGTTCTGTTGGTAGTTTTTACACTGCCTTGGTAGGCACCTGAAAGACACCACAAAAGTTGTTTTACCTGCTTTCTGGGCTGAGATGGGGAACCGCTGAATTTTGGAGTCGGCCGGTGACAAAATGTTCCAAACACACCCCATGCACAACTCCACCGGGGAAGGTGCCAGACAGGAGTTCTCTTGGTAGTTTTTACACTACCTTGGTAGGCACCTGAAAGACACCACAAAAGTTGTTCTACCTGCTTTCTGGGCTGAGATGGGGAACAGCTGAATTTTGGACTCGGCTGGTGACAAAATTTTAATAAATACACCCCATGCACAACTCCACTAGCGAAGGTGCCAGGGACGAGTTCTGTTGGTAGTTTTTACATTGCTCCAGTAGGCATCTGAAAGACACCACAAAAGTTGTTCTACCTGCTTTCTGGGCTGAGATGGGGAACCGCTGAATTTTGGAGTCGGCCGGTGACAAAATGTTCCAAAGACACCCCATGCACAACTCCAGCGGGGAAGGTGCCAGGCAGGAGTTCTCTTGGTAGTTTTTACACTACCTTGGTAGGCATCTGAAAGGCACCACAAAAGTTGTTCTTCCTGCTTTCTGGGCTGAGATGGGGAACCGCTGAATTTTGGAGTCGGCCGGTGACAAAATGTTCCAAACACACCCCATGCACAACTCCACCGGGGAAGGTGCCAGACAGGAGTTCTCCTGGTAGTTTTTACATTGCTCCGGTAGGCATCTGAAAGACACCACAAAAGTTGTTCTTCCTGCTTTCTGGGCTGAGATGGGGAACCGCTGAATTTTGGACTTGGCTGATGACGAAATGTTCCAAACACACCCCCTGCACAACTCCACCGGCGAAGGTGCCAGGCAGGAGTTCTCTTAGTAGTTTTTACACTACCTTGGTAGGCACCTGAAAGACACCACAAAAGTTGTTCTACCTGCTTTCTGGGCTGAGATGGGGAACCGCTGAATTTTGGAGTCGGCCGGTGACAAAATGTTCCAAACACACCCCCTGCACAACTCCACCGGGGAAGGTGCCAGACAGGAGTTCTCTTTGTAGTTTTTACACTGCCTTGGTAGGCATCTGAAAGACACCACAAAAGTTGTTCTTCCTGCTTTCTGGGCTGAGATGGGGAACAGCTGAATTTTGGACTCGGCTGGTGACAAAATTTTAATAAATACACCCCATGCACAAGTCCACTAGCGAAGGTGCCAGGAACGAGTTCTGTTGGTAGTTTTTACATTGCTCCGGTAGGCATCAAAAGGACACCACAAAAGTTGTTCTTCCTGCTTTCTGGGCTGAGATGGGGAATCGCTGAATTTTGGACTCGGCCGGTGACACAATGTTCCAAACACACCCCATGCACAACTCCACCGGGGAAGGTGCCAGGCAGGAGTTCTCTTGGTAGTTTTTACACTACCTTGGTAGGCATTTGAAAGGCACCACAAAAGTTGTTCTACCTGCTTTCTGGGCTGAGATGGGGAACAGCTGAATTTTGGACTCGGCTGGTGACAAAATTTTAATAAATACACCCCATGCACAAGTCCACTAGCGAAGGTGCCAGGAACGAATTCTGTTGGTAGTTTTTACATTGCTCCGGTAGGCATCTGAAAGACACCACAAAAGTTGTTCTACCTGCTTTCTGGGCTGAGATGGGGAACAGCTGAATTTTGGACTCGGTTGGTGACAAAATGTTCCAAACACACCCCATGCACAACTCCACCGGGGAAGGTGCCAGACAGGAGTTCTCCTGGTAGTGTTTACATTGCTCCGGTAGGCATCTGAAAGACACCACAAAAGTTGTTCTTCCTGCTTTCTGGGCTGAGATGGGGAACCGCTGAATTTTGGAGTCGGCCGGTGACAAAATGTTCCAAACACACCCCATGCACAACTCCACCGGGGAAGGTGCCAGACAGGAGTTCTCTTTGTAGTTTTTACACTGCCTTGGTAGGCATCTGAAAGACACCACAAAAGTTGTTCTACCTGCTTTCTGGGCTGAGATGGGGAACCGCTGATTTTTGGAGTCGGACTGTGACAAAATGTTCCAAACACACCCCCTGCACAACTCCACCGGGGAAGGTGCCAGACAGGCGTTCTCTTAATAGTTTTTACACTACCTTGGTAGGCATCTGAAAGACACCACAAAAGTTGTTCTACCTGCTTTCTGGGCTGAGATGGGGAACAGCTGAATTTTGGACTCGGCTGGTGACAAAATTTTAATAAATACACCCCATGCACAACTCCACTAGCGAAGGTGCCAGGAACGAATTCTGTTGGTAGTTTTTACATTGCTCCGGTAGGCATCTGAAAGACACCACAAAAGTTGTTCTACCTGCTTTCTGGGCTGAGATGGGGAACCGCTGAATTTTGGAGTCGGCTGGTGACAAAATGTTCCAAACACACCCCATGCACAACTCCACCGGGGAAGGTGCCAGACAGGAGTTCTCCTGGTACTTTTTACATTGCTCCGGTAGGCATCTGAAAGACACCACAAAAGTTGTTCTACCTGCTTTGTGGGCTGAGATGGGGAACCGCTGAATTTTGGACTCGGCCGGTGACAAAATGTTCCAAACACACCCCATGCACAACTCCACCGGGGAAGGTGCCAGAAAGGAGTTCTCCAGGTAGTTTTTACATTCCTCCGGTAGGCATCTGAAAGACACCACAAAAGTTGTTCTACCTGCTTTCTGGGCTGAGATGGGGAACAGCTGAATTTTGGAGTCGGCCGGTGACAAAATGTTCCAAACACACCCCCTGCACAACTCCACCGGGGAAGGTGCCAGACAGGAGTTCTCTTAGTAGTTTTTACACTACCTTGGTAGGCATCTGAAAGACACCACAAAAGTTGTTCTACCTGCTTTCTGGGCTGAGATGGGGAACAGCTGAATTTTGGACTCGGCTGGTGACAAAATTTTAATAAATACACCCCATGCACAAGTCCACTAGCGAAGGTGCCAGGAACGAATTCTGTTGGTAGTTTTTACATTGCTCCGGTAGGCATCAAAAAGACACTACAAAAGTTGTTCTACCTGCTTTCTGGGCTGAGATGGGGAATCGCTGACTTTTGGAGTCGGCTGGTGACAAAATGTTCCAAACAAACCCCATGCACAACTCCACCGGGGAAGGTGCCAGACAGGAGTTCTCCTGGTAGTTTTTACATTGCTCCGGTAGGCATCTGAAAGACACCACAAAAGTTGTTCTACCTGCTTTCTGGGCTGAGATGGGGAACCGCTGAATTTTGGACTCGGCTGGTGACAAAATGTTCCAAACCCACCCCATGCACAACTCCACCGGGGAAGGTGCCAGACAGGAGTTCTCCTGGTAGTTTTTACATTGCTCCGGTAGGCATCTGAAAGACACCACAAAAGTTGTTCTACCTGCTTTCTGGGCTGAGATGGGGAACAGCTGAATTTTGGAGTCGGATGGTGACAAAATGTTCCAAACACACCCCCTGCACAACTCCACCGGGGAAGGTGCCAGACAGGAGTTCTCTTAGTAGTTTTTACACTACCTTGGTAGGCACCTGAAAGACACCACAAAAGTTGTTTTACCTGCTTTCTGGGCTGAGATGGGGAACCGCTGAATTTTGGAGTCGGCCAGTGACAAAATGTTCCAAACACACCCCATGCACAACTCCACCGGGGAAGGTGCCAGACAGGAGTTCTCTTGGTAGTTTTTACACTACCTTGGTAGGCACCTGAAAGACACCACAAAAGTTGTTCTACCTGCTTTCTGGGCTGAGATGGGGAACAGCTGAATTTTGGACTCGGCTGGTGACAAAATTTTAATAAATACACCCCATGCACAACTCCACTAGCGAAGGTGCCAGGGACGAGTTCTCTTGGTAGTTTTTACATTGCTCCAGTAGGCATCTGAAAGACACCACAAAAGTTGTTCTACCTGCTTTCTGGGCTGAGATGGGGAACCGCTGAATTTTGGACTCGGCCGGTGACAAAATGTTCCAAAGACACCCCATGCACAACTCCACCGGGGAAGGTGCCAGAAAGGAGTTCTCTTGGTAGTTTTTACACTACCTTGGTAGGCATCTGAAAGGCACCACAAAAGTTGTTCTTCCTGCTTTCTGGGCTGAGATGGGGAACCGCTGAATTTTGGAGTCGGCCGGTGACAAAATGTTCCAAACACACCCCATGCACAACTCCACCGGGGAAGGTGCCAGACAGGAGTTCTCCTGGTAGTTTTTACATTGCTCCGGTAGGCATCTGAAAGACACCACAAAAGTTGTTCTTCCTGCTTTCTGGGCTGAGATGGGGAACCGCTGAATTTTGGACTTGGCTGGTGACGAAATGTTCCAAACACACCCCCTGCACAACTCCACCGGCGAAGGTGCCAGGCAGGAGTTCTCTTAGTAGTTTTTACACTACCTTGGTAGGCACCTGAAAGACACCACAAAAGTTGTTCTACCTGCTTTCTGGGCTGAGATGGGGAACCGCTGAATTTTGGAGTCGGCCGGTGACAAAATGTTCCAAACACACCCCCTGCACAACTCCACCGGGGAAGGTGCCAGACAGGAGTTCTCTTTGTAGTTTTTACACTGCCTTGGTAGGCATCTGAAAGACACCACAAAAGTTGTTCTACCTGCTTTCTGGGCTGAGATGGGGAACAGCTGAATTTTGGACTCGGCTGGTGACAAAATTTTAATAAATACACCCCATGCACAAGTCCACTAGCGAAGGTGCCAGGAACGAATTCTGTTGGTAGTTTTTACATTGCTCCGGTAGGCATCTGAAAGACACCACAAAAGTTGTTCTACCTGCTTTCTGGGCTGAGATGGGGAACAGCTGAATTTTGGAGTCGGCTGGTGACAAAATGTTCCAAACACACCCCATGCACAACTCCACCGGGGAAGGTGCCAGACAGGAGTTCTCCTGGTAGTTTTTACATTGCTCCGGTAGGCATCTGAAAGACACCACAAAAGTTGTTCTTCCTGCTTTCTGGGCTGAGATGGGGAACCGCTGAATTTTGGAGTCGGCCGGTGACAAAATGTTCCAAACACACCCCATGCACAACTCCACCGGGGAAGGTGCCAGGGACGAGTTCTGTTGGTAGTTTTTACACTGCCTTGGTAGGCACCTGAAAGACACCACAAAAGTTGTTTTACCTGCTTTCTGGGCTGAGATGGGGAACCGCTGAATTTTGGAGTCGGCCGGTGACAAAATGTTCCAAACACACCCCATGCACAACTCCACCGGGGAAGGTGCCAGACAGGAGTTCTCTTGGTAGTTTTTACACTACCTTGGTAGGCACCTGAAAGACACCACAAAAGTTGTTCTACCTGCTTTCTGGGCTGAGATGGGGAACAGCTGAATTTTGGACTCGGCTGGTGACAAAATTTTAATAAATACACCCCATGCACAACTCCACTAGCGAAGGTGCCAGGGACGAGTTCTGTTGGTAGTTTTTACATTGCTCCAGTAGGCATCTGAAAGACACCACAAAAGTTGTTCTACCTGCTTTCTGGGCTGAGATGGGGAACCGCTGAATTTTGGACTCGGCCGGTGACAAAATGTTCCAAAGACACCCCATGCACAACTCCACCGGGGAAGGTGCCAGAAAGGAGTTCTCTTGGTAGTTTTTACACTACCTTGGTAGGCATCTGAAAGGCACCACAAAAGTTGTTCTTCCTGCTTTCTGGGCTGAGATGGGGAACCGCTGAATTTTGGAGTCGGCCGGTGACAAAATGTTCCAAACACACCCCATGCACAACTCCACCGGGGAAGGTGCCAGACAGGAGTTCTCCTGGTAGTTTTTACATTGCTCCGGTAGGCATCTGAAAGACACCACAAAAGTTGTTCTTCCTGCTTTCTGGGCTGAGATGGGGAACCGCTGAATTTTGGACTTGGCTGATGACGAAATGTTCCAAACACACCCCCTGCACAACTCCACCGGCGAAGGTGCCAGGCAGGAGTTCTCTTAGTAGTTTTTACACTACCTTGGTAGGCACCTGAAAGACACCACAAAAGTTGTTCTACCTGCTTTCTGGGCTGAGATGGGGAACCGCTGAATTTTGGAGTCGGCCGGTGACAAAATGTTCCAAACACACCCCCTGCACAACTCCACCGGGGAAGGTGCCAGACAGGAGTTCTCTTTGTAGTTTTTACACTGCCTTGGTAGGCATCTGAAAGACACCACAAAAGTTGTTCTACCTGCTTTCTGGGCTGAGATGGGAAACAGCTGAATTTTGGACTCGGCTGGTGACAAAATTTTAATAAATACACCCCATGCACAAGTCCACTAGCGAAGGTGCCAGGAACGAATTCTGTTGGTAGTTTTTACATTGCTCCGGTAGGCATCTGAAAGACACCACAAAAGTTGTTCTACCTGCTTTCTGGGCTGAGATGGGGAACAGCTGAATTTTGGAGTCGGCTGGTGACAAAATGTTCCAAACACACCCCATGCACAACTCCACCGGGGAAGGTGCCAGACAGGAGTTCTCCTGGTAGTTTTTACATTGCTCCGGTAGGCATCTGAAAGACACCACAAAAGTTGTTCTTCCTGCTTTCTGGGCTGAGATGGGGAACCGCTGAATTTTGGAGTCGGCCGGTGACAAAATGTTCCAAAGACACCCCATGCACAACTCCACCGGGGAAGGTGCCAGGGACGAGTTCTGTTGGTAGTTTTTACACTGCCTTGGTAGGCATCTGAAAGACACCACAAAAGTTGTTCTACCTGCTTTCTGGGCTGAGATGGGGAACAGCTGAATTTTGGAGTCGGCTGGTGACAAAATGTTCCAAACACACCCCATGCACAACTCCACCGGGGAAGGTGCCAGACAGGAGTTCTCTTAATAGTTTTTACACTACCTTGGTAGGCATCTGAAAGACACCACAAAAGTTGTTCTACCTGCTTTCTGGGCTGAGATGGGGAACCACTGAATTTTGGACTCGGCTGGTGACAAAATGTTCCAAACACACCCCATGCACAACTCCACCGGGGAAGGTGCCAGACAGGAGTTCTCCTGGTACTTTTTACATTGCTCCGGTAGGCATCTGAAAGACACCACAAAAGTGGTTCTACCTGATTTCTGGGCTGAGATGGGGAACAGCTGAATTTTGGACTCGGCTGGTGACAAAATTTTAATAAATACACCCCATGCACAACTCCACTAGCGAAGGTGCCAGGAACGAATTCTGTTGGTAGTTTTTACATTGCTCCGGTAGGCATCAAAAAGACACTACAAAAGTTGTTCTACCTGCTTTCTGGGCTGAGATGGGGAACCGCTGACTTTTGGACTCGGCTGGTGACAAAATGTTCCAAATACACCCCATGCACAACTCCACCGGGGAAGGTGCCAGACAGGAGTTCTCCTGGTAGTTTTTACATTGCTCCGGTAGGCATCTGAAAGACACCACAAAAGTTGTTCTACCTGCTTTCTGGGCTGAGATGGGGAACCGCTGAATTTTGGACTCGGCCGGTGACAAAATGTTCCAAACACACCCCATGCACAACTCCACCGGGGAAGGCGCCAGAAAGGAGTTCTCCTGGTAGTTTTTACATTGCTCCGGTAGGCATCTGAAAGACACCACAAAAGTTGTTCTACCTGCTTTCTGGGCTGAGATGGGGAACCGCTGAATTTTGGAGTCGGCTGGTGACAAAATGTTCCAAACACACCCCATGCACAACTCCACCGGGGAAGGTGCCAGAAAGGAGTTCTCTTGGTAGTTTTTACACTACCTTGGTAGGCATTTGAAAGACACCACAAAAGTTGTTCTACCTGCTTTCTGGGCTGAGATGGGGAACCGCTGAATTTTGGACTCGGCTGGTGACAAAATGTTCCAAACACACCCCATGCACAACTCCACCGGGGAAGGTGCCAGACAGGAGTTCTCCTGGTAGTTTTTACATTGCTCCGGTAGGCATTTGAAAGGCACCACAAAAGTTGTTCTACCTGCTTTCTGGGCTGAGATGGGGAACCGCTGAATTTTGGAGTCGGATGGTGACAAAATGTTCCAAACACACCCCATGCACAACTCCACCGGGGAAGGTGCCAGGCAGGAGTTCTCTTGATAGTTTTTACACTACCTTGGTAGGCAGCTGAAAGGCACCACAAAAGTTGTTCTACCTGCTTTCTGGGCTGAGATGGGGAACAGCTGAATTTTGGACTCGGCTGGTGACAAAATTTTAATAAATACACCCCATGCACAACTCCACTAGCGAAGGTGCCAGGAACGAATTCTGTTGGTAGTTTTTACATTGCTCCGGTAGGCATAAAAAGACACTACAAAAGTTGTTCTACCTGCTTTCTGGGCTGAGATGGGGAACCGCTGAATTTTGGAGTCGGCCGGTGACAAAATGTTCCAAACACACCCCATGCACAACTCCACCGGGGAAGGTGCCAGACAGGAGTTCTCCTGGTAGTTTTTACATTGCTCCGGTAGGCATCTGAAAGACACCACAAAAGTTGTTCTACCTGCTTTCTGGGCTGAGATGGGGAACCGCTGAATTTTGGACTCGGCTGGTGACAAAATGTTCCAAACCCACCCCATGCACAACTCCACCGGGGAAGGTGCCAGACAGGAGTTCTCCTGGTAGTTTTTACATTGCTCCGGTAGGCATCTGAAAGACACCACAAAAGTTGTTCTACCTGCTTTCTGGGCTGAGATGGGGAACAGCTGAATTTTGGAGTCGGATGGTGACAAAATGTTCCAAACACACCCCCTGCACAACTCCACCGGGGAAGGTGCCAGACAGGAGTTCTCTTAGTAGTTTTTACACTACCTTGGTAGGCACCTGAAAGACACCACAAAAGTTGTTTTACCTGCTTTCTGGGCTGAGATGGGGAACCGCTGAATTTTGGAGTCGGCCGGTGACAAAATGTTCCAAACACACCCCATGCACAACTCCACCGGGGAAGGTGCCAGACAGGAGTTCTCTTGGTAGTTTTTACACTACCTTGGTAGGCACCTGAAAGACACCACAAAAGTTGTTCTACCTGCTTTCTGGGCTGAGATGGGGAACAGCTGAATTTTGGACTCGGCTGGTGACAAAATTTTAATAAATACACCCCATGCACAACTCCACTAGCGAAGGTGCCAGGGACGAGTTCTGTTGGTAGTTTTTACATTGCTCCAGTAGGCATCTGAAAGACACCACAAAAGTTGTTCTACCTGCTTTCTGGGCTGAGATGGGGAACCGCTGAATTTTGGACTCGGCCGGTGACAAAATGTTCCAAAGACACCCCATGCACAACTCCACCGGGGAAGGTGCCAGAAAGGAGTTCTCTTGGTAGTTTTTACACTACCTTGGTAGGCATCTGAAAGGCACCACAAAAGTTGTTCTTCCTGCTTTCTGGGCTGAGATGGGGAACCGCTGAATTTTGGAGTCGGCCGGTGACAAAATGTTCCAAACACACCCCATGCACAACTCCACCGGGGAAGGTGCCAGACAGGAGTTCTCCTGGTAGTTTTTACATTGCTCCGGTAGGCATCTGAAAGACACCACAAAAGTTGTTCTTCCTGCTTTCTGGGCTGAGATGGGGAACCGCTGAATTTTGGACTTGGCTGGTGACGAAATGTTCCAAACACACCCCCTGCACAACTCCACCGGCGAAGGTGCCAGGCAGGAGTTCTCTTAGTAGTTTTTACACTACCTTGGTAGGCACCTGAAAGACACCACAAAAGTTGTTCTACCTGCTTTCTGGGCTGAGATGGGGAACCGCTGAATTTTGGACTCGGCCGGTGACAAAATGTTCCAAACACACCCCCTGCACAACTCCACCGGGGAAGGTGCCAGACAGGAGTTCTCTTGGTAGTTTTTACACTGCCTTGGTAGGCATCTGAAAGACACCACAAAAGTTGTTCTACCTGCTTTCTGGGCTGAGATGGGGAACAGCTGAATTTTGGACTCGGCTGGTGACAAAATTTTAATAAATACACCCCATGCACAAGTCCACTAGCGAAGGTGCCAGGAACGAATTCTGTTGGTAGTTTTTACATTGCTCCGGTAGGCATCTGAAAGACACCACAAAAGTTGTTCTACCTGCTTTCTGGGCTGAGATGGGGAACAGCTGAATTTTGGAGTCGGCTGGTGACAAAATGTTCCAAACACACCCCATGCACAACTCCACCGGGGAAGGTGCCAGACAGGAGTTCTCCTGGTAGTTTTTACATTGCTCCGGTAGGCATCTGAAAGACACCACAAAAGTTGTTCTTCCTGCTTTCTGGGCTGAGATGGGGAACCGCTGAATTTTGGAGTCGGCCGGTGACAAAATGTTCCAAACACACCCCATGCACAACTCCACCGGGGAAGGTGCCAGGCAGGAGTTCTCTTGGTAGTTTTTACACTGCCTTGGTAGGCATCTGAAAGACACCACAAAAGTTGTTCTACCTGCTTTCTGGGCTGAGATGGGGAACAGCTGAATTTTGGACTCGGCCGGTGACAAAATTTTAATAAATACACCCCCTGCACAACTCCACTAGCGAAGGTGCCAGGCAGGAGTTCTCCTGGCACTTTTTACATTGCTCCGGTAGGCATCTGAAAGACACCACAAAAGTTGTTCTACCTGCTTTCTGGGCTGAGATGGGGAACCGCTGATTTTTGGAGTCGGCCGGTGACAAAATGTTCCAAACACACCCCATGCACAACTCCACCGGGGAAGGTGCCAGAAAGGAGTTCTCTTAATAGTTTTTACACTACCTTGGTATGCATCTGAAAGACACCACAAAAGTTGTTCTACCTGCTTTCTGGGCTGAGATGGGGAACCACTGAATTTTGGACTCGGCTGGTGACAAAATGTTCCAAACACACCCCATGCACAACTCCACCGGGGAAGGTGCCAGACAGGAGTTCTCCTGGTACTTTTTACATTGCTCCGGTAGGCATCTGAAAGACACCACAAAAGTGGTTCTACCTGATTTCTGGGCTGAGATGGGGAACAGCTGAATTTTGGACTCGGCTGGTGACAAAATTTTAATAAATACACCCCATGCACAACTCCACTAGCGAAGGTGCCAGGAACGAATTCTGTTGGTAGTTTTTACATTGCTCCGGTAGGCATCAAAAAGACACTACAAAAGTTGTTCTACCTGCTTTCTGGGCTGAGATGGGGAACCGCTGACTTTTGGACTCGGCTGGTGACAAAATGTTCCAAATACACCCCATGCACAACTCCACCGGGGAAGGTGCCAGACAGGAGTTCTCCTGGTAGTTTTTACATTGCTCCGGTAGGCATCTGAAAGACACCACAAAAGTTGTTCTACCTGCTTTCTGGGCTGAGATGGGGAACCGCTGAATTTTGGACTCGGCCGGTGACAAAATGTTCCAAACACACCCCATGCACAACTCCACCGGGGAAGGCGCCAGAAAGGAGTTCTCCTGGTAGTTTTTACATTGCTCCGGTAGGCATCTGAAAGACACCACAAAAGTTGTTCTACCTGCTTTCTGGGCTGAGATGGGGAACCGCTGAATTTTGGAGTCGGCTGGTGACAAAATGTTCCAAACACACCCCATGCACAACTCCACCGGGGAAGGTGCCAGAAAGGAGTTCTCTTGGTAGTTTTTACACTACCTTGGTAGGCATTTGAAAGACACCACAAAAGTTGTTCTACCTGCTTTCTGGGCTGAGATGGGGAACCGCTGAATTTTGGACTCGGCTGGTGACAAAATGTTCCAAACACACCCCATGCACAACTCCACCGGGGAAGGTGCCAGACAGGAGTTCTCCTGGTAGTTTTTACATTGCTCCGGTAGGCATTTGAAAGGCACCACAAAAGTTGTTCTACCTGCTTTCTGGGCTGAGATGGGGAACCGCTGAATTTTGGAGTCGGATGGTGACAAAATGTTCCAAACACACCCCATGCACAACTCCACCGGGGAAGGTGCCAGGCAGGAGTTCTCTTGATAGTTTTTACACTACCTTGGTAGGCATCTGAAAGACACCACAAAAGTTGTTCTACCTGCTTTCTGGGCTGAGATGGGGAACAGCTGAATTTTGGACTCGGCTGGTGACAAAATTTTAATAAATACACCCCATGCACAACTCCACTAGCGAAGGTGCCAGGAACGAATTCTGTTGGTAGTTTTTACATTGCTCCGGTAGGCATAAAAAGACACTACAAAAGTTGTTCTACCTGCTTTCTGGGCTGAGATGGGGAACCGCTGACTTTTGGAGTCGGCCGGTGACAAAATGTTCCAAACACACCCCATGCACAACTCCACCGGGGAAGGTGCCAGGCAGGAGTTCTCTTGGTAGTTTTTACACTACCTTGGTAGGCATCTGAAAGGCACCACAAAAGTTGTTCTTCCTGCTTTCTGGGCTGAGATGGGGAACCGCTGAATTTTGGAGTCGGCCGGTGACAAAATGTTCCAAACACACCCCATGCACAACTCCACCGGGGAAGGTACCAGGGACGAGTTCTGTTGGTAGTTTTTACATTGCTCCGGTAGGCATCAAAAGGACACCACAAAAGTTGTTCTTCCTGCTTTCTGGGCTGAGATGGGGAACCGCTGATTTTTGGAGTCGGCTGGTGACAAAATGTTCCAAACACACCCCATGCACAACTCCACCGGGGAAGGTGCCAGACAGGAGTTCTGTTGGTAGTTTTTACATTGCTCCGGTAGGCATCTGAAAGACACCACAAAAGTTGTTCTACCTGCTTTCTGGGCTGAGATGGGGAACCGCTGATTTTTGGAGTCGGCCGGTGACAAAATGTTCCAAACACACCCCCTGCACAACTCCACCGGGGAAGGTGCCAGACAGGAGTTCTCTTAATAGTTTTTACACTACCTTGGTAGGCATCTGAAAGACACCACAAAAGTTGTTCTACCTGCTTTCTGGGCTGAGATGGGGAACAGCTGAATTTTGGAGTCGGATGGTGACAAAATGTTCCAAACACACCCCATGCACAACTCCACTAGCGAAGGTGCCAGGGACGAGTTCTGTTGGTAGTTTTTACATTGCTCCGGTAGGCATCAAAAAGACACAACAAAAGTTGTTCTTCCTGCTTTCTGGGCTGAGATGGGGAATCGCTGAATTTTGGAGTCGGCCGGTGACAAAATGTTCCAAAGACACCCCATGCACAACTCCACCGGGGAAGGTGCCAGACAGGAGTTCTCTTAGTAGTTTTTACACTACCTTTGTAGGCATTTCAAAGGCACCACAAAAGTTGTTCTTCCTGCTTTCTGGGTTGAGATGGGGAACCGCTGAATTTTGGACTCAGCCGGTGACAAAATGTTCCAAACACACCCCATGCACAACTCCACCGGGGAAGGTGCCAGGGACGAGTTCTGTTGGTAGTTTTTACATTGCTCCGGTAGGCATCAAAAGGACACCACAAAAGTTGTTCTTCCTGCTTTCTGGGCTGAGATGGGGAACCGCTGAATTTTGGAGTCGGCTGGTGACAAATTGTTCCAAACACACCCCCTGCACAACTCCACCGGGGAAGGTGCCAGACAGGAGTTCTCTTAGTAGTTTTTACACTACCTTGGTAGGCATCTGAAAGACACCACAAAAGTTGTTCTACCTGCTTTCTGGGCTGAGATGGGGAACAGCTGAATTTTGGACTCGGCTGGTGACAAAATTTTAATAAATACACCCCATGCACAACTCCACTAGCGAAGGTGCCAGGAACGAATTCTGTTGGTAGTTTTTATATTGCTCCGGTAGGCATCAAAAAGACACTACAAAAGTTGTTCTACCTGCTTTCTGGGCTGAGATGGGGAACCGCTGACTTTTGGAGTCGGCTGGTGACAAAATGTTCCAAACACACCCCATGCACAACTCCACCGGGGAAGGTGCCAGACAGGAGTTCTCCTGGTACTTTTTACATTGCTCCGGTAGGCATCTGAAAGACACCACAAAAGTTGTTCTACCTGCTTTCTGGGCTGAGATGGGGAACAGCTGAATTTTGGAGTCGGATGGTGACAAAATGTTCCAAACACACCCCATGCACAACTCCACTAGCGAAGGTGCCAGGGACGAGTTCTGTTGGTAGTTTTTACATTGCTCCGGTAGGCATCAAAAAGACACAACAAAAGTTGTTCTTCCTGCTTTCTGGGCTGAGATGGGGAATCGCTGAATTTTGGACTCGGCCGGTGACAAAATGTTCCAAAGACACCCCATGCACAACTCCACCGGGGAAGGTGCCAGGCAGGAGTTCTCTTGGTAGTTTTTACACTACCTTGGTAGGCAGCTGAAAGGCACCACAAAAGTTGTTCTTCCTGCTTTCTGGGCTGAGATGGGGAACCGCTGAATTTTGGACTCGGCCGGTGACAAAATGTTCCAAACACACCCCATGCACAACTCCACTAGCGAAGGTGCCAGGGACGAGTTCTGTTGGTAGTTTTTACATTGCTCCGGTAGGCATCAAAAGGACACCACAAAAGTTGTTCTTCCTGCTTTCTGGGCTGAGATGGGGAACCGCTGAATTTTGGAGTCGGCTGGTGACAAAATGTTCCAAACACACCCCATGCACAACTCCACCGGGGAAGGTTCCAGACAGGAGTTCTCTTAATAGTTTTTACACTACCTTGGTAGGCAGCTGAAAGGCACCACAAAAGTTGTTCTTCCTGCTTTCTGGGCTGAGATGGGGAACCGCTGAATTTTGGAGTCGGCCGGTGACAAAATGTTCCAAACACACCCCATGCACAACTCCACCGGGGAAGGTGCCAGACAGGAGTTCTCCTGGTAGTTTTTACATTGCTCCGGTAGGCATCTGAAAGACACCACAAAAGTTGTTCTTCCTGCTTTCTGGGCTGAGATGGGGAACCGCTGAATTTTGGACTTGGCTGGTGACGAAATGTTCCAAACACACCCCCTGCACAACTCCACCGGGGAAGGTGCCAGGCAGGAGTTCTCTTAGTAGTTTTTACACTACCTTGGTAGGCACCTGAAAGACACCACAAAAGTTGTTCTACCTGCTTTCTGGGCTGAGATGGGGAACCGCTGAATTTTGGAGTCGGCCGGTGACAAAATGTTCCAAACACACCCCCTGCACAACTCCACCGGGGAAGGTGCCAGACAGGAGTTCTCTTTGTAGTTTTTACACTGCCTTGGTAGGCATCTGAAAGACACCACAAAAGTTGTTCTACCTGCTTTCTGGGCTGAGATGGGGAACAGCTGAATTTTGGACTCGGCTGGTGACAAAATTTTAATAAATACACCCCATGCACAAGTCCACTAGCGAAGGTGCCAGGAACGAATTCTGTTGGTAGTTTTTACATTGCTCCGGTAGGCATCTGAAAGACACCACAAAAGTTGTTCTACCTGCTTTCTGGGCTGAGATGGGGAACAGCTGAATTTTGGAGTCGGCTGGTGACAAAATGTTCCAAACACACCCCATGCACAACTCCACCGGGGAAGGTGCCAGACAGGAGTTCTCCTGGTAGTTTTTACATTGCTCCGGTAGGCATCTGAAAGACACCACAAAAGTTGTTCTTCCTGCTTTCTGGGCTGAGATGGGGAACCGCTGAATTTTGGAGTCGGCCGGTGACAAAATGTTCCAAACACACCCCCTGCACAACTCCACCGGGGAAGGTGCCAGGCAGGAGTTCTCTTGGTAGTTTTTACACTGCCTTGGTAGGCATCTGAAAGACACCACAAAAGTTGTTCTACCTGCTTTCTGGGCTGAGATGGGGAACAGCTGAATTTTGGACTCGGCCGGTGACAAAATTTTAATAAATACACCCCCTGCACAACTCCACTAGCGAAGGTGCCAGGCAGGAGTTCTCCTGGCACTTTTTACATTGCTCCGGTAGGCATCTGAAAGACACCACAAAAGTTGTTCTACCTGCTTTCTGGGCTGAGATGGGGAACCGCTGATTTTTGGAGTCGGCCGGTGACAAAATGTTCCAAACACACCCCATGCACAACTCCACCGGGGAAGGTGCCAGACAGGAGTTCTCTTAATAGTTTTTACACTACCTTGGTAGGCATCTGAAAGACACCACAAAAGTTGTTCTACCTGCTTTCTGGGCTGAGATGGGGAACCACTGAATTTTGGACTCGGCTGGTGACAAAATGTTCCAAACACACCCCATGCACAACTCCACCGGGGAAGGTGCCAGACAGGAGTTCTCCTGGTACTTTTTACATTGCTCCGGTAGGCATCTGAAAGACACCACAAAAGTGGTTCTACCTGATTTCTGGGCTGAGATGGGGAACAGCTGAATTTTGGACTCGGCTGGTGACAAAATTTTAATAAATACACCCCATGCACAACTCCACTAGCGAAGGTGCCAGGAACGAATTCTGTTGGTAGTTTTTACATTGCTCCGGTAGGCATCAAAAAGACACTACAAAAGTTGTTCTACCTGCTTTCTGGGCTGAGATGGGGAACCGCTGACTTTTGGACTCGGCTGGTGACAAAATGTTCCAAATACACCCCATGCACAACTCCACCGGGGAAGGTGCCAGACAGGAGTTCTCCTGGTAGTTTTTACATTGCTCCGGTAGGCATCTGAAAGACACCACAAAAGTTGTTCTACCTGCTTTCTGGGCTGAGATGGGGAACCGCTGAATTTTGGACTCGGCCGGTGACAAAATGTTCCAAACACACCCCATGCACAACTCCACCGGGGAAGGCGCCAGAAAGGAGTTCTCCTGGTAGTTTTTACATTGCTCCGGTAGGCATCTGAAAGACACCACAAAAGTTGTTCTACCTGCTTTCTGGGCTGAGATGGGGAACCGCTGAATTTTGGAGTCGGCTGGTGACAAAATGTTCCAAACACACCCCATGCACAACTCCACCGGGGAAGGTGCCAGAAAGGAGTTCTCTTGGTAGTTTTTACACTACCTTGGTAGGCATTTGAAAGACACCACAAAAGTTGTTCTACCTGCTTTCTGGGCTGAGATGGGGAACCGCTGAATTTTGGACTCGGCTGGTGACAAAATGTTCCAAACACACCCCCTGCACAACTCCACCGGGGAAGGTGCCAGACAGGAGTTCTCCTGGTAGTTTTTACATTGCTCCGGTAGGCATTTGAAAGGCACCACAAAAGTTGTTCTACCTGCTTTCTGGGCTGAGATGGGGAACCGCTGAATTTTGGAGTCGGATGGTGACAAAATGTTCCAAACACACCCCATGCACAACTCCACCGGGGAAGGTGCCAGGCAGGAGTTCTCTTGATAGTTTTTACACTACCTTGGTAGGCAGCTGAAAGACACCACAAAAGTTGTTCTACCTGCTTTCTGGGCTGAGATGGGGAACCGCTGAATTTTGGAGTCGGCCGGTGACAAAATGTTCCAAACACACCCCATGCACAACTCCACCGGGGAAGGTGCCAGACAGGAGTTCTCCTGGTAGTTTTTACATTGCTCCGGTAGGCATCTGAAAGACACCACAAAAGTTGTTCTTCCTGCTTTCTGGGCTGAGATGGGGAACCGCTGAATTTTGGACTTGGCTGGTGACGAAATGTTCCAAACACACCCCCTGCACAACTCCACCGGGGAAGGTGCCAGGCAGGAGTTCTCTTAGTAGTTTTTACACTACCTTGGTAGGCACCTGAAAGACACCACAAAAGTTGTTCTACCTGCTTTCTGGGCTGAGATGGGGAACCGCTGAATTTTGGAGTCGGCCGGTGACAAAATGTTCCAAACACACCCCCTGCACAACTCCACCGGGGAAGGTGCCAGGCAGGAGTTCTCTTTGTAGTTTTTACACTGCCTTGGTAGGCATCTGAAAGACACCACAAAAGTTGTTCTACCTGCTTTCTGGGCTGAGATGGGGAACAGCTGAATTTTGGACTCGGCTGGTGACAAAATTTTAATAAATACACCCCATGCACAAGTCCACTAGCGAAGGTGCCAGGAACGAATTCTGTTGGTAGTTTTTACATTGCTCCGGTAGGCATCTGAAAGACACCACAAAAGTTGTTCTACCTGCTTTCTGGGCTGAGATGGGGAACAGCTGAATTTTGGAGTCGGCTGGTGACAAAATGTTCCAAACACACCCCATGCACAACTCCACCGGGGAAGGTGCCAGACAGGAGTTCTCCTGGTAGTTTTTACATTGCTCCGGTAGGCATCTGAAAGACACCACAAAAGTTGTTCTTCCTGCTTTCTGGGCTGAGATGGGGAACCGCTGAATTTTGGAGTCGGCCGGTGACAAAATGTTCCAAACACACCCCCTGCACAACTCCACCGGGGAAGGTGCCAGGCAGGAGTTCTCTTGGTAGTTTTTACACTGCCTTGGTAGGCATCTGAAAGACACCACAAAAGTTGTTCTACCTGCTTTCTGGGCTGAGATGGGGAACAGCTGAATTTTGGACTCGGCCGGTGACAAAATTTTAATAAATACACCCCCTGCACAACTCCACTAGCGAAGGTGCCAGGCAGGAGTTCTCCTGGCACTTTTTACATTGCTCCGGTAGGCATCTGAAAGACACCACAAAAGTTGTTCTACCTGCTTTCTGGGCTGAGATGGGGAACCGCTGATTTTTGGAGTCGGCCGGTGACAAAATGTTCCAAACACACCCCATGCACAACTCCACCGGGGAAGGTGCCAGACAGGAGTTCTCTTAATAGTTTTTACACTACCTTGGTAGGCATCTGAAAGACACCACAAAAGTTGTTCTACCTGCTTTCTGGGCTGAGATGGGGAACCACTGAATTTTGGACTCGGCTGGTGACAAAATGTTCCAAACACACCCCATGCACAACTCCACCGGGGAAGGTGCCAGACAGGAGTTCTCCTGGTACTTTTTACATTGCTCCGGTAGGCATCTGAAAGACACCACAAAAGTGGTTCTACCTGATTTCTGGGCTGAGATGGGGAACAGCTGAATTTTGGACTCGGCTGGTGACAAAATTTTAATAAATACACCCCATGCACAACTCCACTAGCGAAGGTGCCAGGAACGAATTCTGTTGGTAGTTTTTACATTGCTCCGGTAGGCATCAAAAAGACACTACAAAAGTTGTTCTACCTGCTTTCTGGGCTGAGATGGGGAACCGCTGACTTTTGGACTCGGCTGGTGACAAAATGTTCCAAATACACCCCATGCACAACTCCACCGGGGAAGGTGCCAGACAGGAGTTCTCCTGGTAGTTTTTACATTGCTCCGGTAGGCATCTGAAAGACACCACAAAAGTTGTTCTACCTGCTTTCTGGGCTGAGATGGGGAACCGCTGAATTTTGGAGTCGGCCGGTGACAAAATGTTCCAAACACACCCCATGCACAACTCCACCGGGGAAGGCGCCAGAAAGGAGTTCTCCTGGTAGTTTTTACATTGCTCCGGTAGGCATCTGAAAGACACCACAAAAGTTGTTCTACCTGCTTTCTGGGCTGAGATGGGGAACCGCTGAATTTTGGAGTCGGCTGGTGACAAAATGTTCCAAACACACCCCATGCACAACTCCACCGGGGAAGGTGCCAGAAAGGAGTTCTCTTGGTAGTTTTTACACTACCTTGGTAGGCATTTGAAAGACACCACAAAAGTTGTTCTACCTGCTTTCTGGGCTGAGATGGGGAACCGCTGAATTTTGGACTCGGCTGGTGACAAAATGTTCCAAACACACCCCATGCACAACTCCACCGGGGAAGGTGCCAGACAGGAGTTCTCCTGGTAGTTTTTACATTGCTCCGGTAGGCATTTGAAAGGCACCACAAAAGTTGTTCTACCTGCTTTCTGGGCTGAGATGGGGAACCGCTGAATTTTGGAGTCGGATGGTGACAAAATGTTCCAAACACACCCCATGCACAACTCCACCGGGGAAGGTGCCAGGCAGGAGTTCTCTTGATAGTTTTTACACTACCTTGGTAGGCAGCTGAAAGACACCACAAAAGTTGTTCTACCTGCTTTCTGGGCTGAGATGGGGAACAGCTGAATTTTGGACTCGGCTGGTGACAAAATTTTAATAAATACACCCCATGCACAACTCCACTAGCGAAGGTGCCAGGAACGAATTCTGTTGGTAGTTTTTACATTGCTCCGGTAGGCATAAAAAGACACTACAAAAGTTGTTCTACCTGCTTTCTGGGCTGAGATGGGGAACCGCTGACTTTTGGAGTCGGCCGGTGACAAAATGTTCCAAACACACCCCATGCACAACTCCACCGGGGAAGGTGCCAGGCAGGAGTTCTCTTGGTAGTTTTTACACTGCCTTGGTAGGCATCTGAAAGACACCACAAAAGTTGTTCTACCTGCTTTCTGGGCTGAGATGGGGAACAGCTGAATTTTGGACTCGGCCGGTGACAAAATTTTAATAAATACACCCCCTGCACAACTCCACTAGCGAAGGTGCCAGGCAGGAGTTCTCCTGGCACTTTTTACATTGCTCCGGTAGGCATCTGAAAGACACCACAAAAGTTGTTCTACCTGCTTTCTGGGCTGAGATGGGGAACCGCTGATTTTTGGAGTCGGCCGGTGACAAAATGTACCAAACACACCCCATGCACAACTCCACCGGGGAAGGTGCCAGACAGGAGTTCTCTTAATAGTTTTTACACTACCTTGGTAGGCATCTGAAAGACACCACAAAAGTTGTTCTACCTGCTTTCTGGGCTGAGATGGGGAACCACTGAATTTTGGACTCGGCTGGTGACAAAATGTTCCAAACACACCCCATGCACAACTCCACCGGGGAAGGTGCCAGACAGGAGTTCTCCTGGTACTTTTTACATTGCTCCGGTAGGCATCTGAAAGACACCACAAAAGTGGTTCTACCTGATTTCTGGGCTGAGATGGGGAACAGCTGAATTTTGGACTCGGCTGGTGACAAAATTTTAATAAATACACCCCATGCACAACTCCACTAGCGAAGGTGCCAGGAACGAATTCTGTTGGTAGTTTTTACATTGCTCCGGTAGGCATCAAAAAGACACTACAAAAGTTGTTCTACCTGCTTTCTGGGCTGAGATGGGGAACCGCTGACTTTTGGACTCGGCTGGTGACAAAATGTTCCAAATACACCCCATGCACAACTCCACCGGGGAAGGTGCCAGACAGGAGTTCTCCTGGTAGTTTTTACATTGCTCCGGTAGGCATCTGAAAGACACCACAAAAGTTGTTCTACCTGCTTTCTGGGGTGAGATGGGGAACCGCTGAATTTTGGACTCGGCCGGTGACAAAATGTTCCAAACACACCCCATGCACAACTCCACCGGGGAAGGCGCCAGAAAGGAGTTCTCCTGGTAGTTTTTACATTGCTCCGGTAGGCATCTGAAAGACACCACAAAAGTTGTTCTACCTGCTTTCTGGGCTGAGATGGGGAACCGCTGAATTTTGGAGTCGGCTGGTGACAAAATGTTCCAAACACACCCCATGCACAACTCCACCGGGGAAGGTGCCAGAAAGGAGTTCTCTTGGTAGTTTTTACACTACCTTGGTAGGCATTTGAAAGACACCACAAAAGTTGTTCTACCTGCTTTCTGGGCTGAGATGGGGAACCGCTGAATTTTGGACTCGGCTGGTGACAAAATGTTCCAAACACACCCCATGCACAACTCCACCGGGGAAGGTGCCAGACAGGAGTTCTCCTGGTAGTTTTTACATTGCTCCGGTAGGCATTTGAAAGGCACCACAAAAGTTGTTCTACCTGCTTTCTGGGCTGAGATGGGGAACCGCTGAATTTTGGAGTCGGATGGTGACAAAATGTTCCAAACACACCCCCTGCACAACTCCACCGGGGAAGGTGCCAGGCAGGAGTTCTCTTGATAGTTTTTACACTACCTTGGTAGGCAGCTGAAAGACACCACAAAAGTTGTTCTACCTGCTTTCTGGGCTGAGATGGGGAACAGCTGAATTTTGGACTCGGCTGGTGACAAAATTTTAATAAATACACCCCATGCACAAGTCCACTAGCGAAGGTGCCAGGAACGAATTCTGTTGGTAGTTTTTACATTGCTCCGGTAGGCATCAAAAAGACACTACAAAAGTTGTTCTACCTGCTTTCTGGGCTGAGATGGGGAACAGCTGAATTTTGGAGTCGGATGGTGACAAAATGTTCCAAACACACCCCATGCACAACTCCACTAGCGAAGGTGCCAGGGACGAGTTCTGTTGGTAGTTTTTACATTGCTCCGGTAGGCATCAAAAATACACAAAAAAAGTTGTTCTTCCTGCTTTCTGGGCTGAGATGGGGAATCGCTGAATTTTGGAGTCGGCCGGTGACAAAATGTTCCAAAGACACCCCATGCACAACTCCACCGGGGAAGGTGCCAGGCAGGAGTTCTCTTGGTAGTTTTTACACTACCTTGGTAGGCAGCTGAAAGGCACCACAAAAGTTGTTCTTCCTGCTTTCTGGGCTGAGATGGGGAACCGCTGAATTTTGGACTCGGCCGGTGAAAAAATGTTCCAAACACACCCCATGCACAACTCCACTAGCGAAGGTGCCAGGGACGAGTTCTGTTGGTAGTTTTTACATTGCTCCGGTAGGCATCAAAAGGACACCACAAAAGTTGTTCTTCCTGCTTTCTGGGCTGAGATGGGGAACCGCTGAATTTTGGAGTCGGCTGGTGACAAAATGTTCCAAACACACCCCATGCACAACTCCACCGGGGAAGGTGCCAGACAGGAGTTCTCCTGGTAGTTTTTACATTGCTCCGGTAGGCATCTGAAAGA
Organism: Falco cherrug; assembly: GCF_023634085.1. Taxonomy (NCBI): domain Eukaryota; kingdom Metazoa; phylum Chordata; class Aves; order Falconiformes; family Falconidae; genus Falco; species Falco cherrug. The sequence goes on from NC_073698.1 coordinate 327,179, forward strand.
CACCACAAAAGTTGTTCTACCTGCTTTCTGGGCTGAGATGGGGAACAGCTGAATTTTGGACTCGGCTGGTGACAAAATTTTAATAAATACACCCCATGCACAACTCCACTAGCGAAGGTGCCAGGAACGAATTCTGTTGGTAGTTTTTACATTGCTCCGGTAGGCATCAAAAAGACACTACAAAAGTTGTTCTTCCTGCTTTCTGGGCTGAGATGGGGAACCGCTGACTTTTGGAGTCGGCTGGTGACAAAATGTTCCAAACACACCCCCTGCACAACTCCACCGGGGAAGGTGCCAGGCAGGAGTTCTCCTGGCACTTTTTACATTGCTCCGGTAGGCATCTGAAAGACACCACAAAAGTTGTTCTACCTGCTTTCTGGGCTGAGATGGGGAACCGCTGAATTTTGGAGTCGGCTGGTGACAAAATGTTCCAAACACACCCCATGCACAACTCCACCGGGGAAGGTGCCAGACAGGAGTTCTCCTGGTACTTTTTACATTGCTCCGGTAAGGCATCTGAAAGACACCACAAAAGTTGTTCTACCTGCTTTCTGGGCTGAGATGGGGAACCGCTGAATTTTGGACTCGGCTGGTGACAAAATGTTCCAAACACACCCCATGCACAACTCCACCGGGGAAGGCGCCAGACAGGAGTTCTCCTGGTAGTTTTTACACTACCTTGGTAGGCACCTGAAAGACACCACAAAAATTGTTTTACCTGCTTTCTGGGCTGAGATGGGGAACAGCTGAATTTTGGACTCGGCTGGTGACAAAATTTTAATAAATACACCCCATGCACAACTCCACCGGGGAAGGTGCCAGGAACGAATTCTGTTGGTAGTTTTTACATTGCTCCGGTAGGCATCAAAAAGACACTACAAAAGTTGTTCTACCTGCTTTCTGGGCTGAGATGGGGAACCGCTGAATTTTGGAGTCGGCCGGTGACAAAATGTTCCAAACACACCCCATGCACAACTCCACCGGGGAAGGTGCCAGGCAGGAGTTCTCCTGGTAGTTTTTACATTGCTCCGGTAGGCATCTGAAAGACACCACAAAAGTTGTTCTACCTGCTTTCTGGGCTGAGATGGGGAACCGCTGAATTTTGGACTCGGCTGGTGACAAAATGTTCCAAAAACACCCCATGCACAACTCCACCGGGGAAGGTGCCAGACAGGAGTTCTCTTAGTAGTTTTTACACTACCTTGGTAGGCAGCTGAAAGACACCACAAAAGTTGTTTTACCTGCTTTCTGGGCTGAGATGGGGAACCGCTGAATTTTGGACTCGGCTGGTGACAAAATTTTAATAAATACACCCCATGCACAACTCCACTAGCGAAGGTGCCAGGAACGAATTCTGTTGGTAGTTTTTACATTGCTCCTGTAGGCATCAAAAAGACACTACAAAAGTTGTTGTACCTGCTTTCTGGGCTGAGATGGGGAACCGCTGAATTTTGGACTCGGCTGGTGACAAAATGTTCCAAAGACACCCCATGCACAACTCCACCAGGGAAGGTGCCAGGCAGGAGTTCTCTTGGTAGTTTTTACATTGCTCCGGTAGGCATCAAAAGGACACCACAAAAGTTGTTCTTCCTGCTTTCTGGGCTGAGATGGGGAATCGCTGAATTTTGGACTCGTCCGGTGACAAAATGTTCCAAAGACACCCCATGCACAACTCCACCGGGGAAGGTGCCAGACAGGAGTTCTCTTAGTAGTTTTTACACTACCTTGGTAGGCAGCTGAAAGGCACCACAAAAGTTGTTCTTCCTGCTTTCTGGGCTGAGATGGGGAACAGCTGAATTTTGGACTCGGCTGGTGACAAAATTTTAATAAATACACCCCATGCACAACTCCACTAGCGAAGGTGCCAAAGACGAGTTCTCTTGATAGTTTTTACATTGCTCTGGTAGGCATCAAAAGGACACCACAAAAGTTGTTCTTCCTGCTTTCTGGGCTGAGATGGGGAATCGCTGAATTTTGGACTCGGCCGGTGACAAAATGTTCCAAAGACACCCCATGCACAAATCCACTAGGGAAGGTGCCAGGCAGGAGTTCTCTTGGTAGTTTTTACACTACCTTGGTAGGCAGCTGAAAGGCACCACAAAAGTTGTTCTACCTTCTTTCTGGGCTGAGATGGGGAACCGCTGACTTTTGGAGTCGGCCGGTGACAAAATGTTCCAAACACACCCCATGCACAACTCCACCGGGGAAGGTGCCAGACAGGAGTTCTCTTAGTAGTTTTTACACTACCTTGGTAGGCATCTGAAAGACACCACAAAAGTTGTTCTACCTGCTTTCTGGGCTGAGATGGGGAACCGCTGAATTTTGGACTCGGCCGGTGAAAAAATGTTCCAAAGACACCCCATGCACAACTCCACCGGGGAAGGTGCCAGGGACGAGTTCTCTTGGTAGTTTTTACATTGCTCCGGTAGACATCAAAAGGACACCACAAAAGTTGTTCTTCCTGCTTTCTGGGCTGAGATGGGGAATCGCTGAATTTTGGACTCGGCCGGTGACAAAATGTTCCAAAGACACCCCATGCACAACTCCACTAGGGAAGGTGCCAGGCAGGAGTTCTCTTGGTAGTTTTTACACTACCTAGGTAGGCAGCTGAAAGGCACAAGAAAAGTTGTTCTACCTGCTTTCTGGGCTGAGATGGGGAACCGCTGAATTTTGGACTCGGCTGGTGACAAAATGTTCCAAACACACCCCCTGCACAACTCCACCGGGGAAGGTGCCAGACAGGAGTTCTCTTAGTAGTTTTTACACTACCTTGGTAGGCAGCTGAAAGGCACCACAAAAGTTGTTCTACCTGCTTTCTGGGCTGAGATGGGGAACAGCTGAATTTTGGACTCGGCTGGTGACAAAATTTTAATAAATACACCCCATGCACAACTCCACTAGCGAAGGTGCCAGGGACGAGTTCTGTTGGTAGTTTTTACATTGCTCCGGTAGGCATCTGAAAGGCACCACAAAAGTTGTTCTACCTGCTTTCTGGGCTGAGATGGGGAAACGCTGAATTTTGGAGTCGGCCGGTGACAAAATGTTCCAAAGACACCCCATGCACAACTCCACCGGGGAAGGTTCCAGACAGGAGTTCTCTCAGTAGTTTTTACACTACCTTGGTAGACAGCTGAAAGGCACCACAAAAGTTGTTCTTTCTGCTTTCTGGGCTGAGATGGGGAACCGCTGAATTTTGGAGTCGGCCGGTGACAAAATGTTCCAAACACACCCCATGCACAACTCCACCGGGGAAGGTGCCAGACAGGAGTTCTCCTGGTACTTTTTACATTGCTCCGGTAGGCATCTGAAAGACACCACAAAAGTTGTTCTACCTGCTTTCTGGGCTGAGATGGGGAACAGCTGAATTTTGGACTCGGCTGGTGACAAAATTTTAATAAATACACCCCATGCACAACTCCACTAGCGAAGGTGCCAGGGACGAGTTCTGTTGGTAGTTTTTACATTGCTCCGGTAGGCATCAAAAGGACACCACAAAAGTTGTTCTTCCTGCTTTCTGGGCTGAGATGGGGAATCGCTGACTTTTGGAGTCGGCCGGTGACAAAATGTTCCAAACACACCCCCTGCACAACTCCACCGGGGAAGGTGCCAGGCAGGAGTTCTCTTGGTAGTTTTTACACTACCTTGGTAGGCATTTGAAAGGCACCACAAAAGTTGTTCTACCTGCTTTCTGGGCTGAGATGGGGAACCGCTGAATTTTGGACTCGGCTGGTGACAAAATGTTCCAAACACACCCCCTGCACAACTCCACCGGGGAAGGTGCCAGACAGGAGTACTCCTGGTACTTTTTGCATTGCTCCGGTAAGGCATCTGAAAGGCACCACAAAAGTTGTTCTACCTGCTTTCTGGGCTGAGATGGGGAACAGCTGACTTTTGGAGTCGGCTGGTGACAAAATGTTCCAAACACACCCCATGCACAACTCCACCGGGGAAGGTGCCAGACAGGAGTTCTCCTGGTAGTTTTTACATTGCTCCGGTAGGCATCTGAAAGACACCACAAAAGTTGTTCTACCTGCTTTCTGGGCTGAGATGGGGAACCGCTGAATTTTGGAGTCGGCCGGTGACAAAATGTTCCAAACACACCCCATGCACAACTCCATCAGGGAAGGTGCCAGAAAGGAGTTCTCCTGGTAGTTTTTACATTGCTCCGGTAGGCATCTGAAAGACACCACAAAAGTTGTTCTTCCTGCTTTCTGGGCTGAGATGGGGAACAGCTGAATTTTGGAGTCGGCCGGTGACAAAATGTTCCAAACACACCCCCTGCACAACTCCACCGGGGAAGGTGCCAGACAGGCGTTCTCTTAATAGTTTTTACACTACCTTGGTAGGCATCTGAAAGACACCACAAAAGTTGTTCTACCTGCTTTCTGGGCTGAGATGGGGAACAGCTGAATTTTGGACTCGGCTGGTGACAAAATTTTAATAAATACACCCCATGCACAAGTCCACTAGCGAAGGTGCCAGGAACGAATTCTGTTGGTAGTTTTTACATTGCTCCGGTAGGCATCTGAAAGACACCACAAAAGTTGTTCTACCTGCTTTCTGGGCTGAGATGGGGAACAGCTGAATTTTGGACTCGGCTGGTGACAAAATGTTCCAAACACACCCCATGCACAACTCCACCGGGGAAGGTGCCAGACAGGAGTTCTCCTGGTAGTTTTTACATTGCTCCGGTAGGCATCTGAAAGACACCACAAAAGTTGTTCTTCCTGCTTTCTGGGCTGAGATGGGGAACCGCTGAATTTTGGAGTCGGCCGGTGACAAAATGTTCCAAACACACCCCCTGCACAACTCCACCGGGGAAGGTGCCAGACAGGAGTTCTCTTGGTAGTTTTTACACTGCCTTGGTAGGCATCTGAAAGACACCACAAAAGTGGTTCTACCTGCTTTCTGGGCTGAGATGGGGAACCGCTGAATTTTGGACTCGGCTGGTGACAAAATTTTAATAAATACACCCCATGCACAACTCCACCGGGGAAGGTGCCAGAAAGGAGTTCTCCTGGTAGGTTTTACATTCCTCCGGTAGGCATCTGAAAGACACCACAAAAGTTGTTCTACCTGCTTTCTGGGCTGAGATGGGGAACAGCTGAATTTTGGAGTCGGCCGGTGACAAAATGTTCCAAACACACCCCCTGCACAACTCCACCGGGGAAGGTGCCAGACAGGAGTTCTCTTAGTAGTTTTTACACTACCTTGGTAGGCATCTGAAAGACACCACAAAAGTTGTTCTACCTGCTTTCTGGGCTGAGATGGGGAACAGCTGAATTTTGGACTCGGCTGGTGACAAAATTTTAATAAATACACCCCATGCACAACTCCACTAGCGAAGGTGCCAGGAACGAATTCTGTTGGTACTTTTTACATTGCTCCGGTAGGCATCAAAAAGACACTACAAAAGTTGTTCTACCTGCTTTCTGGGCTGAGATGGGGAATCGCTGACTTTTGGAGTCGGCTGGTGACAAAATGTTCCAAACACACCCCATGCACAACTCCACCGGGGAAGGTGCCAGACAGGAGTTCTCCTGGTAGTTTTTACACTACCTTGGTAGGCATCTGAAAGACACCACAAAAGTTGTTCTACCTGCTTTCTGGGCTGAGATGGGGAACCGCTGAATTTTGGACTTGGCTGGTGACGAAATGTTCCAAACACACCCCCTGCACAACTCCACCGGGGAAGGTGCCAGACAGGAGTTCTCTTAGTAGTTTTTACACTACCTTGGTAGGCATCTGAAAGACACCACAAAATTTGTTTTACCTGCTTTCTGGGCTGAGATGGGGAACCGCTGAATTTTGGAGTCGGCCGGTGACAAAATGTTCCAAACACACCCCCTGCACAACTCCACCGGGGAAGGTGCCAGACAGGAGTTCTCTTAGTAGTTTTTACACTGCCTTGGTAGGCATCTGAAAGACACCACAAAAGTTGTTCTACCTGCTTTCTGGGCTGAGATGGGGAACAGCTGAATTTTGGACTCGGCTGGTGACAAAATTTTAATAAATACACCCCATGCACAAGTCCACTAGCGAAGGTGCCAGGGACGAGTTCTGTTGGTAGTTTTTACATTGCTCCGGTAGGCATCTGAAAGACACCACAAAAGTTGTTCTACCTGCTTTCTGGGCTGAGATGGGGAACAGCTGAATTTTGGAGTCGGCTGGTGACAAAATGTTCCAAATACACCCCATGCACAACTCCACCGGGGAAGGTGCCAGACAGGAGTTCTCCTGGTAGTTTTTACATTGCTCCGGTAGGCATCTGAAAGACACCACAAAAGTTGTTCTTCCTGCTTTCTGGGCTGAGATGGGGAACCGCTGAATTTTGGAGTCGGCCGGTGACAAAATGTTCCAAACACACCCCCTGCACAACTCCACCGGGGAAGGTGCCAGACAGGAGTTCTCTTGGTAGTTTTTACACTGCCTTGGTAGGCATCTGAAAGACACCACAAAAGTTGTTCTACCTGCTTTCTGGGCTGAGATGGGGAACAGCTGAATTTTGGACTCGGCCGGTGACAAAATTTTAATAAATACACCCCCTGCACAACTCCACTAGCGAAGGTGCCAGGCAGGAGTTCTCCTGGCACTTTTTACATTGCTCCGGTAGGCATCTGAAAGACACCACAAAAGTTGTTCTACCTGCTTTCTGGGCTGAGATGGGGAACCGCTGATTTTTGGAGTCGGCCGGTGACAAAATGTTCCAAACACACCCCATGCACAACTCCACCGGGGAAGGTGCCAGACAGGAGTTCTCTTAATAGTTTTTACACTACCTTGGTAGGCATCTGAAAGACACCACAAAAGTTGTTCTACCTGCTTTCTGGGCTGAGATGGGGAACCACTGAATTTTGGACTCGGCTGGTGACAAAATGTTCCAAACACACCCCATGCACAACTCCACCGGGGAAGGTGCCAGACAGGAGTTCTCCTGGTACTTTTTACATTGCTCCGGTAGGCATCTGAAAGACACCACAAAAGTGGTTCTACCTGCTTTCTGGGCTGAGATGGGGAACAGCTGAATTTTGGACTCGGCTGGTGACAAAATTTTAATAAATACACCCCATGCACAACTCCACTAGCGAAGGTGCCAGGAACGAATTCTGTTGGTAGTTTTTACATTGCTCCGGTAGGCATCAAAAAGACACTACAAAAGTTGTTCTACCTGCTTTCTGGGCTGAGATGGGGAACCGCTGACTTTTGGACTCGGCTGGTGACAAAATGTTCCAAATACACCCCATGCACAACTCCACCGGGGAAGGTGCCAGACAGGAGTTCTCCTGGTACTTTTTACATTGCTCCGGTAGGCATCTGAAAGACACCACAAAAGTTGTTCTACCTGCTTTCTGGGCTGAGATGGGGAACCGCTGAATTTTGGACTCGGCCGGTGACAAAATGTTCCAAACACACCCCATGCACAACTCCACCGGGGAAGGCGCCAGAAAGGAGTTCTCCTGGTAGTTTTTACATTGCTCCGGTAGGCATCTGAAAGACACCACAAAAGTTGTTCTACCTGCTTTCTGGGCTGAGATGGGGAACCGCTGAATTTTGGAGTCGGCTGGTGACAAAATGTTCCAAACACACCCCATGCACAACTCCACCGGGGAAGGTGCCAGGCAGGAGTTCTCTTGATAGTTTTTACACTACCTTGGTAGGCAGCTGAAAGACACCACAAAAGTTGTTCTACCTGCTTTCTGGGCTGAGATGGGGAACAGCTGAATTTTGGACTCGGCTGGTGACAAAATTTTAATAAATACACCCCATGCACAACTCCACTAGCGAAGGTGCCAGGAACGAATTCTGTTGGTAGTTTTTACATTGCTCCGGTAGGCATAAAAAGACACTACAAAAGTTGTTCTACCTGCTTTCTGGGCTGAGATGGGGAACCGCTGACTTTTGGAGTCGGCCGGTGACAAAATGTTCCAAACACACCCCATGCACAACTCCACCGGGGAAGGTGCCAGGCAGGAGTTCTCTTGGTAGTTTTTACACTGCCTTGGTAGGCATCTGAAAGACACCACAAAAGTTGTTCTACCTGCTTTCTGGGCTGAGATGGGGAACAGCTGAATTTTGGACTCGGCCGGTGACAAAATTTTAATAAATACACCCCCTGCACAACTCCACTAGCGAAGGTGCCAGGCAGGAGTTCTCCTGGCACTTTTTACATTGCTCCGGTAGGCATCTGAAAGACACCACAAAAGTTGTTCTACCTGCTTTCTGGGCTGAGATGGGGAACCGCTGATTTTTGGAGTCGGCCAGTGACAAAATGTTCCAAACACACCCCATGCACAACTCCACCGGGGAAGGTGCCAGGCAGGAGTTCTCTTAGTAGTTTTTACACTACCTTGGTAGGCATCTGAAAGACACCACAAAAGTTGTTCTACCTGCTTTCTGGGCTGAGATGGGGAACCACTGAATTTTGGACTCGGCTGGTGACAAAATGTTCCAAACACACCCCATGCACAACTCCACCGGGGAAGGTGCCAGACAGGAGTTCTCCTGGTAGTTTTTACATTGCTCCAGTAGGCATCTGAAAGACACCACAAAAGTGGTTCTACCTGCTTTCTGGGCTGAGATGGGGAACAGCTGAATTTTGGACTCGGCTGGTGACAAAATTTTAATAAATACACCCCATGCACAACTCCACTAGCGAAGGTGCCAGGAACGAATTCTGTTGGTAGTTTTTACATTGCTCCGGTAGGCATCAAAAAGACACTACAAAAGTTGTTCTACCTGCTTTCTGGGCTGAGATGGGGAACCGCTGACTTTTGGACTCGGCTGGTGACAAAATGTTCCAAATACACCCCATGCACAACTCCACCGGGGAAGGTGCCAGACAGGAGTTCTCCTGGTAGTTTTTACATTGCTCCGGTAGGCATCTGAAAGACACCACAAAAGTTGTTCTACCTGCTTTCTGGGCTGAGATGGGGAACCGCTGAATTTTGGACTCGGCCGGTGACAAAATGTTCCAAACACACCCCATGCACAACTCCACCGGGGAAGGCGCCAGAAAGGAGTTCTCCTGGTAGTTTTTACATTGCTCCGGTAGGCATCTGAAAGACACCACAAAAGTTGTTCTACCTGCTTTCTGGGCTGAGATGGGGAACCGCTGAATTTTGGAGTCGGCTGGTGACAAAATGTTCCAAACACACCCCATGCACAACTCCACCGGGGAAGGTGCCAGAAAGGAGTTCTCTTGGTAGTTTTTACACTACCTTGGTAGGCATTTGAAAGACACCACAAAAGTTGTTCTACCTGCTTTCTGGGCTGAGATGGGGAACCGCTGAATTTTGGACTCGGCTGGTGACAAAATGTTCCAAACACACCCCATGCACAACTCCACCGGGGAAGGTGCCAGACAGGAGTTCTCCTGGTAGTTTTTACATTGCTCCGGTAGGCATTTGAAAGGCACCACAAAAGTTGTTCTACCTGCTTTCTGGGCTGAGATGGGGAACCGCTGAATTTTGGAGTCGGATGGTGACAAAATGTTCCAAACACACCCCCTGCACAACTCCACCGGGGAAGGTGCCAGGCAGGAGTTCTCTTGATAGTTTTTACACTACCTTGGTAGGCAGCTGAAAGACACCACAAAAGTTGTTCTACCTGCTTTCTGGGCTGAGATGGGGAACAGCTGAATTTTGGACTCGGCTGGTGACAAAATTTTAATAAATACACCCCATGCACAACTCCACTAGCGAAGGTGCCAGGAACGAATTCTGTTGGTAGTTTTTACATTGCTCCGGTAGGCATAAAAAGACACTACAAAAGTTGTTCTACCTGCTTTCTGGGCTGAGATGGGGAACCGCTGACTTTTGGAGTCGGCCGGTGACAAAATGTTCCAAACACACCCCATGCACAACTCCACCGGGGAAGGTGCCAGGCAGGAGTTCTCTTGGTAGTTTTTACACTACCTTGGTAGGCATTTGAAAGGCACCACAAAAGTTGTTCTTCCTGCTTTCTGGGCTGAGATGGGGAACCGCTGAATTTTGGACTCGGCCGGTGACAAAATGTTCCAAACACACCCCATGCACAACTCCACCGGGGAAGGTGCCAGGCAGGAGTTCTCTTGGTAGTTTTTACATTGCTCTGGTAGGCATCAAAAGGACACCACAAAAGTTGTTGTACCTGCTTTGTGGGCTGAGATGGGGAACCGCTGAATTTTGGACTCGGCTGGTGACAAAATGTTCCAAACACACCCCATGCACAACTCCACCGGGGAAGGTGCCAGACAGGAGTTCTCCTGGTAGTTTTTACATTGCTCCGGTAGGCATCTGAAAGACACCACAAAAGTTGTTCTACCTGCTTTCTGGGCTGAGATGGGGAACCGCTGATTTTTGGAGTCGGCCGGTGACAAAATGTTCCAAACACACCCCCTGCACAACTCCACCGGGGAAGGTGCCAGGCAGGAGTTATCTTAATAGTTTTTACACTACCTTGGTAGGCATCTGAAAGACACCACAAAAGTTGTTCTACCTGCTTTCTGGGCTGAGATGGGGAACAGCTGAATTTTGGACTCGGCTGGTGACAAAATTTTAATAAATACACCCCATGCACAAGTCCACTAGCGAAGGTGCCAGGAACGAATTCTGTTGGTAGTTTTTATATTGCTCCAGTAGGCATCAAAAAGACACTACAAAAGTTGTTCTACCTGCTTTCTGGGCTGAGATGGGGAACCGCTGACTTTTGGAGTCGGCTGGTGACAAAATGTTCCAAACACACCCCATGCACAACTCCACCGGGGAAGGTGCCAGACAGGAGTTCTCCTGGTACTTTTTACATTGCTCCGGTAGGCATCTGAAAGACACCACAAAAGTTGTTCTACCTGCTTTCTGGGCTGAGATGGGGAACAGCTGAATTTTGGAGTCGGATGGTGACAAAATGTTCCAAACACACCCCATGCACAACTCCACTAGCGAAGGTGCCAGGGACGAGTTCTGTTGGTAGTTTTTACATTGCTCCGGTAGGCATCAAAAAGACACAACAAAAGTTGTTCTTCCTGCTTTCTGGGCTGAGATGGGGAATCGCTGAATTTTGGACTCGGCCGGTGACAAAATGTTCCAAAGACACCCCATGCACAACTCCACCGGGGAAGGTGCCAGGCAGGAGTTCTCTTGGTAGTTTTTACACTACCTTGGTAGGCAGCTGAAAGGCACCACAAAAGTTGTTCTTCCTGCTTTCTGGGCTGAGATGGGGAACCGCTGAATTTTGGACTCGGCCGGTGAAAAAATGTTCCAAACACACCCCATGCACAACTCCACTAGCGAAGGTGCCAGGGACGAGTTCTGTTGGTAGTTTTTACATTGCTCCGGTAGGCATCAAAAGGACACCACAAAAGTTGTTCTTCCTGCTTTCTGGGCTGAGATGGGGAACCGCTGAATTTTGGAGTCGGCTGGTGACAAAATGTTCCAAACACACCCCATGCACAACTCCACCGGGGAAGGTGCCAGACAGGAGTTCTCCTGGTAGTTTTTACATTGCTCCGGTAGGCATCTGAAAGACACCACAAAAGTTGTTCTACCTGCTTTCTGGGCTGAGATGGGGAACAGCTGAATTTTGGACTCGGCTGGTGACAAAATTTTAATAAATACACCCCATGCACAACTCCACTAGCGAAGGTGCCAGGAACGAATTCTGTTGGTAGTTTTTACATTGCTCCGGTAGGCATCAAAAAGACACTACAAAAGTTGTTCTTCCTGCTTTCTGGGCTGAGATGGGGAACCGCTGACTTTTGGAGTCGGCTGGTGACAAAATGTTCCAAACACACCCCCTGCACAACTCCACCGGGGAAGGTGCCAGGCAGGAGTTCTCCTGGCACTTTTTACATTGCTCCGGTAGGCATCTGAAAGACACCACAAAAGTTGTTCTACCTGCTTTCTGGGCTGAGATGGGGAACCGCTGAATTTTGGAGTCGGCTGGTGACAAAATGTTCCAAACACACCCCATGCACAACTCCACCGGGGAAGGTGCCAGACAGGAGTTCTCCTGGTACTTTTTACATTGCTCCGGTAAGGCATCTGAAAGACACCACAAAAGTTGTTCTACCTGCTTTCTGGGCTGAGATGGGGAACCGCTGAATTTTGGACTCGGCTGGTGACAAAATGTTCCAAACACACCCCATGCACAACTCCACCGGGGAAGGCGCCAGACAGGAGTTCTCCTGGTAGTTTTTACACTACCTTGGTAGGCACCTGAAAGACACCACAAAAATTGTTTTACCTGCTTTCTGGGCTGAGATGGGGAACAGCTGAATTTTGGACTCGGCTGGTGACAAAATTTTAATAAATACACCCCATGCACAACTCCACCGGGGAAGGTGCCAGGAACGAATTCTGTTGGTAGTTTTTACATTGCTCCGGTAGGCATCAAAAAGACACTACAAAAGTTGTTCTACCTGCTTTCTGGGCTGAGATGGGGAACCGCTGAATTTTGGAGTCGGCCGGTGACAAAATGTTCCAAACACACCCCATGCACAACTCCACCGGGGAAGGTGCCAGGCAGGAGTTCTCCTGGTAGTTTTTACATTGCTCCGGTAGGCATCTGAAAGACACCACAAAAGTTGTTCTACCTGCTTTCTGGGCTGAGATGGGGAACCGCTGAATTTTGGACTCGGCTGGTGACAAAATGTTCCAAAAACACCCCATGCACAACTCCACCGGGGAAGGTGCCAGACAGGAGTTCTCTTAGTAGTTTTTACACTACCTTGGTAGGCACCTGAAAGACACCACAAAAGTTGTTTTACCTGCTTTCTGGGCTGAGATGGGGAACCGCTGAATTTTGGACTCGGCTGGTGACAAAATTTTAATAAATACACCCCATGCACAACTCCACTAGCGAAGGTGCCAGGAACGAATTCTGTTGGTAGTTTTTACATTGCTCCTGTAGGCATCAAAAAGACACTACAAAAGTTGTTGTACCTGCTTTCTGGGCTGAGATGGGGAACCGCTGAATTTTGGACTCGGCTGGTGACAAAATGTTCCAAAGACACCCCATGCACAACTCCACCGGGGAAGGTGCCAGGCAGGAGTTCTCTTGGTAGTTTTTACATTGCTCCGGTAGGCATCAAAAGGACACCACAAAAGTTGTTCTTCCTGCTTTCTGGGCTGAGATGGGGAATCGCTGAATTTTGGACTCGTCCGGTGACAAAATGTTCCAAACACACCCCATGCACAACTCCACCGGGGAAGGTGCCAGACAGGAGTTCTCTTAGTAGTTTTTACACTACCTTGGTAGGCAGCTGAAAGGCACCACAAAAGTTGTTTATCCTGCTTTCTGGGCTGAGATGGGGAACAGCTGAATTTTGGACTCGGCTGGTGACAAAATTTTAATAAATACACCCCATGCACAACTCCACTAGCGAAGGTGCCAAAGACGAGTTCTCTTGATAGTTTTTACATTGCTCTGGTAGGCATCAAAAGGACACCACAAAAGTTGTTCTTCCTGCTTTCTGGGCTGAGATGGGGAATCGCTGAATTTTGGACTCGGCCGGTGACAAAATGTTCCAAAGACACCCCATGCACAAATCCACTAGGGAAGGTGCCAGGCAGGAGTTCTCTTGGTAGTTTTTACACTACCTTGGTAGGCAGCTGAAAGGCACCACAAAAGTTGTTCTACCTTCTTTCTGGGCTGAGATGGGGAACCGCTGAATTTTGGAGTCGGCCGGTGACAAAATGTTCCAAACACACCCCATGCACAACTCCACCGGGGAAGGTGCCAGACAGGAGTTCTCTTAGTAGTTTTTACACTACCTTGGTAGGCATCTGAAAGACACCACAAAAGTTGTTCTACCTGCTTTCTGGGCTGAGATGGGGAACCGCTGAATTTTGGACTCGGCCGGTGAAAAAATGTTCCAAAGACACCCCATGCACAACTCCACCGGGGAAGGTGCCAGGGACGAGTTCTCTTGGTAGTTTTTACATTGCTCCGGTAGACATCAAAAGGACACCACAAAAGTTGTTCTTCCTGCTTTCTGGGCTGAGATGGGGAATCGCTGAATTTTGGACTCGGCCGGTGACAAAATGTTCCAAAGACACCCCATGCACAACTCCACTAGGGAAGGTGCCAGGCAGGAGTTCTCTTGGTAGTTTTTACACTACCTAGGTAGGCAGCTGAAAGGCACAAGAAAAGTTGTTCTACCTGCTTTCTGGGCTGAGATGGGGAACCGCTGAATTTTGGACTCGGCTGGTGACAAAATGTTCCAAACACACCCCCTGCACAACTCCACCGGGGAAGGTGCCAGACAGGAGTTCTCTTAGTAGTTTTTACACTACCTTGGTAGGCAGCTGAAAGGCACCACAAAAGTTGTTCTACCTGCTTTCTGGGCTGAGATGGGGAACCGCTGATTTTTGGAGTCGGCCGGTGACAAAATGTTCCAAACACACCCCCTGCACAACTCCACCGGGGAAGGTGCCAGACAGGAGTTATCTTAATAGTTTTTACACTACCTTGGTAGGCATCTGAAAGACACCACAAAAGTTGTTCTACCTGCTTTCTGGGCTGAGATGGGGAACAGCTGAATTTTGGACTCGGCTGGTGACAAAATTTTAATAAATACACCCCATGCACAAGTCCACTAGCGAAGGTGCCAGGAACGAATTCTGTTGGTAGTTTTTATATTGCTCCGGTAGGCATCAAAAAGACACTACAAAAGTTGTTCTACCTGCTTTCTGGGCTGAGATGGGGAACCGCTGACTTTTGGAGTCGGCTGGTGACAAAATGTTCCAAACACACCCCATGCACAACTCCACCGGGGAAGGTGCCAGACAGGAGTTCTCCTGGTACTTTTTACATTGCTCCGGTAGGCATCTGAAAGACACCACAAAAGTTGTTCTACCTGCTTTCTGGGCTGAGATGGGGAACAGCTGAATTTTGGACTCGGCCGGTGAAAAAATGTTCCAAACACACCCCATGCACAACTCCACTAGCGAAGGTGCCAGGGACGAGTTCTGTTGGTAGTTTTTACATTGCTCCGGTAGGCATCAAAAGGACACCACAAAAGTTGTTCTTCCTGCTTTCTGGGCTGAGATGGGGAACCGCTGAATTTTGGAGTCGGCTGGTGACAAAATGTTCCAAACACACCCCATGCACAACTCCACCGGGGAAGGTGCCAGACAGGAGTTCTCCTGGTAGTTTTTACATTGCTCCGGTAGGCATCTGAAAGACACCACAAAAGTTGTTCTACCTGCTTTCTGGGCTGAGATGGGGAACAGCTGAATTTTGGACTCGGCTGGTGACAAAATTTTAATAAATACACCCCATGCACAACTCCACTAGCGAAGGTGCCAGGAACGAATTCTGTTGGTAGTTTTTACATTGCTCCGGTAGGCATCAAAAAGACACTACAAAAGTTGTTCTTCCTGCTTTCTGGGCTGAGATGGGGAACCGCTGACTTTTGGAGTCGGCTGGTGACAAAATGTTCCAAACACACCCCCTGCACAACTCCACCGGGGAAGGTGCCAGGCAGGAGTTCTCCTGGCACTTTTTACATTGCTCCGGTAGGCATCTGAAAGACACCACAAAAGTTGTTCTACCTGCTTTCTGGGCTGAGATGGGGAACCGCTGAATTTTGGAGTCGGCTGGTGACAAAATGTTCCAAACACACCCCATGCACAACTCCACCGGGGAAGGTGCCAGACAGGAGTTCTCCTGGTACTTTTTACATTGCTCCGGTAAGGCATCTGAAAGACACCACAAAAGTTGTTCTACCTGCTTTCTGGGCTGAGATGGGGAACCGCTGAATTTTGGACTCGGCTGGTGACAAAATGTTCCAAACACACCCCATGCACAACTCCACCGGGGAAGGCGCCAGACAGGAGTTCTCCTGGTAGTTTTTACACTACCTTGGTAGGCACCTGAAAGACACCACAAAAATTGTTTTACCTGCTTTCTGGGCTGAGATGGGGAACAGCTGAATTTTGGACTCGGCTGGTGACAAAATTTTAATAAATACACCCCATGCACAACTCCACCGGGGAAGGTGCCAGGAACGAATTCTGTTGGTAGTTTTTACATTGCTCCGGTAGGCATCAAAAAGACACTACAAAAGTTGTTCTACCTGCTTTCTGGGCTGAGATGGGGAACCGCTGAATTTTGGAGTCGGCCGGTGACAAAATGTTCCAAACACACCCCATGCACAACTCCACCGGGGAAGGTGCCAGGCAGGAGTTCTCCTGGTAGTTTTTACATTGCTCCGGTAGGCATCTGAAAGACACCACAAAAGTTGTTCTACCTGCTTTCTGGGCTGAGATGGGGAACCGCTGAATTTTGGACTCGGCTGGTGACAAAATGTTCCAAAAACACCCCATGCACAACTCCACCGGGGAAGGTGCCAGACAGGAGTTCTCTTAGTAGTTTTTACACTACCTTGGTAGGCACCTGAAAGACACCACAAAAGTTGTTTTACCTGCTTTCTGGGCTGAGATGGGGAACCGCTGAATTTTGGACTCGGCTGGTGACAAAATTTTAATAAATACACCCCATGCACAACTCCACTAGCGAAGGTGCCAGGAACGAATTCTGTTGGTAGTTTTTACATTGCTCCTGTAGGCATCAAAAAGACACTACAAAAGTTGTTGTACCTGCTTTCTGGGCTGAGATGGGGAACCGCTGAATTTTGGACTCGGCTGGTGACAAAATGTTCCAAAGACACCCCATGCACAACTCCACCGGGGAAGGTGCCAGGCAGGAGTTCTCTTGGTAGTTTTTACATTGCTCCGGTAGGCATCAAAAGGACACCACAAAAGTTGTTCTTCCTGCTTTCTGGGCTGAGATGGGGAATCGCTGAATTTTGGACTCGTCCGGTGACAAAATGTTCCAAACACACCCCATGCACAACTCCACCGGGGAAGGTGCCAGACAGGAGTTCTCTTAGTAGTTTTTACACTACCTTGGTAGGCAGCTGAAAGGCACCACAAAAGTTGTTCTACCTGCTTTCTGGGCTGAGATGGGGAACAGCTGAATTTTGGACTCGGCTGGTAAACAAAATTTTAATAAATACACCCCATGCACAACTCCACTAGCGAAGGTGCCAAAGACGAGTTCTCTTGATAGTTTTTACATTGCTCTGGTAGGCATCAAAAGGACACCACAAAAGTTGTTCTTCCTGCTTTCTGGGCTGAGATGGGGAATCGCTGAATTTTGGACTCGGCCGGTGACAAAATGTTCCAAAGACACCCCATGCACAACTCCACCGGGGAAGGTGCCAGACAGGAGTTCTCTTAGTAGTTTTTACACTACCTTGGTAGGCATCTGAAAGACACCACAAAAGTTGTTCTACCTGCTTTCTGGGCTGAGATGGGGAACCGCTGAATTTTGGACTCGGCCGGTGAAAAAATGTTCCAAAGACACCCCATGCACAACTCCACCGGGGAAGGTGCCAGGGACGAGTTCTCTTGGTAGTTTTTACATTGCTCCGGTAGACATCAAAAGGACACCACAAAAGTTGTTCTTCCTGCTTTCTGGGCTGAGATGGGGAATCGCTGAATTTTGGACTCGGCCGGTGACAAAATGTTCCAAAGACACCCCATGCACAACTCCACTAGGGAAGGTGCCAGGCAGGAGTTCTCTTGGTAGTTTTTACACTACCTAGGTAGGCAGCTGAAAGGCACAAGAAAAGTTGTTCTACCTGCTTTCTGGGCTGAGATGGGGAACCGCTGAATTTTGGACTCGGCTGGTGACAAAATGTTCCAAACACACCCCCTGCACAACTCCACCGGGGAAGGTGCCAGACAGGAGTTCTCTTAGTAGTTTTTACACTACCTTGGTAGGCAGCTGAAAGGCACCACAAAAGTTGTTCTACCTGCTTTCTGGGCTGAGATGGGGAACCGCTGATTTTTGGAGTCGGCCGGTGACAAAATGTTCCAAACACACCCCCTGCACAACTCCACCGGGGAAGGTGCCAGACAGGAGTTATCTTAATAGTTTTTACACTACCTTGGTAGGCATCTGAAAGACACCACAAAAGTTGTTCTACCTGCTTTCTGGGCTGAGATGGGGAACAGCTGAATTTTGGACTCGGCTGGTGACAAAATTTTAATAAATACACCCCATGCACAAGTCCACTAGCGAAGGTGCCAGGAACGAATTCTGTTGGTAGTTTTTATATTGCTCCGGTAGGCATCAAAAAGACACTACAAAAGTTGTTCTACCTGCTTTCTGGGCTGAGATGGGGAACCGCTGACTTTTGGAGTCGGCTGGTGACAAAATGTTCCAAACACACCCCATGCACAACTCCACCGGGGAAGGTGCCAGACAGGAGTTCTCCTGGTACTTTTTACATTGCTCCGGTAGGCATCTGAAAGACACCACAAAAGTTGTTCTACCTGCTTTCTGGGCTGAGATGGGGAACAGCTGAATTTTGGAGTCGGATGGTGACAAAATGTTCCAAACACACCCCATGCACAACTCCACTAGCGAAGGTGCCAGGGACGAGTTCTGTTGGTAGTTTTTACATTGCTCCGGTAGGCATCAAAAAGACACAACAAAAGTTGTTCTTCCTGCTTTCTGGGCTGAGATGGGGAATCGCTGAATTTTGGACTCGGCCGGTGACAAAATGTTCCAAACACACCCCATGCACAACTCCACCGGGGAAGGTGCCAGACAGGAGTTCTCCTGGTACTTTTTACATTGCTCCGGTAGGCATTTGAAAGGCACCACAAAAGTTGTTCTTCCTGCTTTCTGGGCTGAGATGGGGAACCGCTGAATTTTGGACTCGGCCGGTGAAAAAATGTTCCAAACACACCCCATGCACAACTCCACTAGCGAAGGTGCCAGGGACGAGTTCTGTTGGTAGTTTTTACATTGCTCCGGTAGGCATCAAAAGGACACCACAAAAGTTGTTCTTCCTGCTTTCTGGGCTGAGATGGGGAACCGCTGAATTTTGGAGTCGGCTGGTGACAAAATGTTCCAAACACACCCCATGCACAACTCCACCGGGGAAGGTGCCAGACAGGAGTTCTCCTGGTAGTTTTTACATTGCTCCGGTAGGCATCTGAAAGACACCACAAAAGTTGTTCTACCTGCTTTCTGGGCTGAGATGGGGAACAGCTGAATTTTGGACTCGGCTGGTGACAAAATTTTAATAAATACACCCCATGCACAACTCCACTAGCGAAGGTGCCAGGAACGAATTCTGTTGGTAGTTTTTACATTGCTCCGGTAGGCATCAAAAAGACACTACAAAAGTTGTTCTTCCTGCTTTCTGGGCTGAGATGGGGAACCGCTGACTTTTGGAGTCGGCTGGTGACAAAATGTTCCAAACACACCCCCTGCACAACTCCACCGGGGAAGGTGCCAGGCAGGAGTTCTCCTGGTAGTTTTTACATTGCTCCGGTAGGCATCTGAAAGACACCACAAAAGTTGTTCTACCTGCTTTCTGGGCTGAGATGGGGAACCGCTGAATTTTGGAGTCGGCTGGTGACAAAATGTTCCAAACACACCCCATGCACAACTCCACCGGGGAAGGTGCCAGACAGGAGTTCTCCTGGTACTTTTTACATTGCTCCGGTAAGGCATCTGAAAGACACCACAAAAGTTGTTCTACCTGCTTTCTGGGCTGAGATGGGGAACCGCTGAATTTTGGACTCGGCTGGTGACAAAATGTTCCAAACACACCCCATGCACAACTCCACCGGGGAAGGCGCCAGACAGGAGTTCTCCTGGTAGTTTTTACACTACCTTGGTAGGCACCTGAAAGACACCACAAAAATTGTTTTACCTGCTTTCTGGGCTGAGATGGGGAACAGCTGAATTTTGGACTCGGCTGGTGACAAAATTTTAATAAATACACCCCATGCACAACTCCACCGGGGAAGGTGCCAGGAACGAATTCTGTTGGTAGTTTTTACATTGCTCCGGTAGGCATCAAAAAGACACTACAAAAGTTGTTCTACCTGCTTTCTGGGCTGAGATGGGGAACCGCTGAATTTTGGAGTCGGCCGGTGACAAAATGTTCCAAACACACCCCATGCACAACTCCACCGGGGAAGGTGCCAGGCAGGAGTTCTCCTGGTAGTTTTTACATTGCTCCGGTAGGCATCTGAAAGACACCACAAAAGTTGTTCTACCTGCTTTCTGGGCTGAGATGGGGAACCGCTGAATTTTGGACTCGGCTGGTGACAAAATGTTCCAAAAACACCCCATGCACAACTCCACCGGGGAAGGTGCCAGACAGGAGTTCTCTTAGTAGTTTTTACACTACCTTGGTAGGCACCTGAAAGACACCACAAAAGTTGTTTTACCTGCTTTCTGGGCTGAGATGGGGAACCGCTGAATTTTGGACTCGGCTGGTGACAAAATTTTAATAAATACACCCCATGCACAACTCCACTAGCGAAGGTGCCAGGAACGAATTCTGTTGGTAGTTTTTACATTGCTCCTGTAGGCATCAAAAAGACACTACAAAAGTTGTTGTACCTGCTTTCTGGGCTGAGATGGGGAACCGCTGAATTTTGGACTCGGCTGGTGACAAAATGTTCCAAAGACACCCCATGCACAACTCCACCGGGGAAGGTGCCAGGCAGGAGTTCTCTTGGTAGTTTTTACATTGCTCCGGTAGGCATCAAAAGGACACCACAAAAGTTGTTCTTCCTGCTTTCTGGGCTGAGATGGGGAATCGCTGAATTTTGGACTCGTCCGGTGACAAAATGTTCCAAAGACACCCCATGCACAACTCCACCGGGGAAGGTGCCAGACAGGAGTTCTCTTAGTAGTTTTTACACTACCTTGGTAGGCAGCTGAAAGGCACCACAAAAGTTGTTCTTCCTGCTTTCTGGGCTGAGATGGGGAACAGCTGAATTTTGGACTCGGCTGGTGACAAAATTTTAATAAATACACCCCATGCACAACTCCACTAGCGAAGGTGCCAAAGACGAGTTCTCTTGATAGTTTTTACATTGCTCTGGTAGGCATCAAAAGGACACCACAAAAGTTGTTCTTCCTGCTTTCTGGGCTGAGATGGGGAATCGCTGAATTTTGGACTCGGCCGGTGACAAAATGTTCCAAAGACACCCCATGCACAAATCCACTAGGGAAGGTGCCAGGCAGGAGTTCTCTTGGTAGTTTTTACACTACCTTGGTAGGCAGCTGAAAGGCACCACAAAAGTTGTTCTACCTTCTTTCTGGGCTGAGATGGGGAACCGCTGACTTTTGGAGTCGGCCGGTGACAAAATGTTCCAAACACACCCCATGCACAACTCCACCGGGGAAGGTGCCAGACAGGAGTTCTCTTAGTAGTTTTTACACTACCTTGGTAGGCATCTGAAAGACACCACAAAAGTTGTTCTACCTGCTTTCTGGGCTGAGATGGGGAACCGCTGAATTTTGGACTCGGCCGGTGAAAAAATGTTCCAAAGACACCCCATGCACAACTCCACCGGGGAAGGTGCCAGGGACGAGTTCTCTTGGTAGTTTTTACATTGCTCCGGTAGACATCAAAAGGACACCACAAAAGTTGTTCTTCCTGCTTTCTGGGCTGAGATGGGGAATCGCTGAATTTTGGACTCGGCCGGTGACAAAATGTTCCAAAGACACCCCATGCACAACTCCACTAGGGAAGGTGCCAGGCAGGAGTTCTCTTGGTAGTTTTTACACTACCTAGGTAGGCAGCTGAAAGGCACAAGAAAAGTTGTTCTACCCGCTTTCTGGGCTGAGATGGGGAACCGCTGAATTTTGGACTCGGCTGGTGACAAAATGTTCCAAACACACCCCCTGCACAACTCCACCGGGGAAGGTGCCAGACAGGAGTTCTCTTAGTAGTTTTTACACTACCTTGGTAGGCAGCTGAAAGGCACCACAAAAGTTGTTCTACCTGCTTTCTGGGCTGAGATGGGGAACAGCTGAATTTTGGACTCGGCTGGTGACAAAATTTTAATAAATACACCCCATGCACAACTCCACTAGCGAAGGTGCCAGGGACGAGTTCTGTTGGTAGTTTTTACATTGCTCCGGTAGGCATCTGAAAGGCACCACAAAAGTTGTTCTACCTGCTTTCTGGGCTGAGATGGGGAAACGCTGAATTTTGGAGTCGGCCGGTGACAAAATGTTCCAAAGACACCCCATGCACAACTCCACCGGGGAAGGTTCCAGACAGGAGTTCTCTCAGTAGTTTTTACACTACCTTGGTAGACAGCTGAAAGGCACCACAAAAGTTGTTCTTTCTGCTTTCTGGGCTGAGATGGGGAACCGCTGAATTTTGGAGTCGGCCGGTGACAAAATGTTCCAAACACACCCCATGCACAACTCCACCAGGGAAGGTGCCAGACAGGAGTTCTCCTGGTACTTTTTACATTGCTCCGGTAGGCATCTGAAAGACACCACAAAAGTTGTTCTACCTGCTTTCTGGGCTGAGATGGGGAACAGCTGAATTTTGGACTCGGCTGGTGACAAAATTTTAATAAATACACCCCATGCACAACTCCACTAGCGAAGGTGCCAGGGACGAGTTCTGTTGGTAGTTTTTACATTGCTCCGGTAGGCATCAAAAGGACACCACAAAAGTTGTTCTTCCTGCTTTCTGGGCTGAGATGGGGAATCGCTGACTTTTGGAGTCGGCCGGTGACAAAATGTTCCAAACACACCCCCTGCACAACTCCACCGGGGAAGGTGCCAGGCAGGAGTTCTCTTGGTAGTTTTTACACTACCTTGGTAGGCATTTGAAAGGCACCACAAAAGTTGTTCTACCTGCTTTCTGGGCTGAGATGGGGAACCGCTGAATTTTGGACTCGGCTGGTGACAAAATTTTAATAAATACACCCCATGCACAACTCCACTAGCGAAGGTGCCAGGGACGAGTTCTGTTGGTAGTTTTTACATTGCTCCGGTAGGCATCTGAAAGGCACCACAAAAGTTGTTCTACCTGCTTTCTGGGCTGAGATGGGGAAACGCTGAATTTTGGAGTCGGCCGGTGACAAAATGTTCCAAAGACACCCCATGCACAACTCCACCGGGGAAGGTTCCAGACAGGAGTTCTCTCAGTAGTTTTTACACTACCTTGGTAGACAGCTGAAAGGCACCACAAAAGTTGTTCTACCTGCTTTCTGGGCTGAGATGGGGAACCGCTGAATTTTGGAGTCGGCCGGTGACAAAATGTTCCAAACACACCCCATGCACAACTCCACCGGGGAAGGTGCCAGACAGGAGTTCTCCTGGTACTTTTTACATTGCTCCGGTAGGCATCTGAAAGACACCACAAAAGTTGTTCTACCTGCTTTCTGGGCTGAGATGGGGAACAGCTGAATTTTGGACTCGGCTGGTGACAAAATTTTAATAAATACACCCCATGCACAACTCCACTAGCGAAGGTGCCAGGGACGAGTTCTGTTGGTAGTTTTTACATTGCTCCGGTAGGCATCAAAAGGACACCACAAAAGTTGTTCTTCCTGCTTTCTGGGCTGAGATGGGGAATCGCTGACTTTTGGAGTCGGCCGGTGACAAAATGTTCCAAACACACCCCCTGCACAACTCCACCGGGGAAGGTGCCAGGCAGGAGTTCTCTTGGTAGTTTTTACACTACCTTGGTAGGCATTTGAAAGGCACCACAAAAGTTGTTCTACCTGCTTTCTGGGCTGAGATGGGGAACCGCTGAATTTTGGACTCGGCTGGTGACAAAATGTTCCAAACACACCCCCTGCACAACTCCACCGGGGAAGGTGCCAGACAGGAGTACTCCTGGTACTTTTTGCATTGCTCCGGTAAGGCATCTGAAAGGCACCACAAAAGTTGTTCTACCTGCTTTCTGGGCTGAGATGGGGAACAGCTGACTTTTGGAGTCGGCTGGTGACAAAATGTTCCAAACACACCCCATGCACAACTCCACCGGGGAAGGTGCCAGACAGGAGTTCTCCTGGTAGTTTTTACATTGCTCCGGTAGGCATCTGAAAGACACCACAAAAGTTGTTCTACCTGCTTTCTGGGCTGAGATGGGGAACCGCTGAATTTTGGAGTCGGCCGGTGACAAAATGTTCCAAACACACCCCATGCACAACTCCATCGGGGAAGGTGCCAGAAAGGAGTTCTCCTGGTAGTTTTTACATTGCTCCGGTAGGCATCTGAAAGACACCACAAAAGTTGTTCTTCCTGCTTTCTGGGCTGAGATGGGGAACAGCTGAATTTTGGAGTCGGCCGGTGACAAAATGTTCCAAACACACCCCCTGCACAACTCCACCGGGGAAGGTGCCAGACAGGCGTTCTCTTAATAGTTTTTACACTACCTTGGTAGGCATCTGAAAGACACCACAAAAGTTGTTCTACCTGCTTTCTGGGCTGAGATGGGGAACAGCTGAATTTTGGACTCGGCTGGTGACAAAATTTTAATAAATACACCCCATGCACAACTCCACTAGCGAAGGTGCCAGGGACGAGTTCTGTTGGTAGTTTTTACATTGCTCCGGTAGGCATCAAAAAGACACCACAAAAGTTGTTCTACCTGCTTTCTGGGCTGAGATGGGGAACAGCTGAATTTTGGACTCGGCTGGTGACAAAATGTTCCAAACACACCCCATGCACAACTCCACCGGGGAAGGTGCCAGACAGGAGTTCTCCTGGTAGTTTTTACATTGCTCCGGTAGGCATCTGAAAGACACCACAAAAGTTGTTCTTCCTGCTTTCTGGGCTGAGATGGGGAACCGCTGAATTTTGGAGTCGGCCGGTGACAAAATGTTCCAAACACACCCCCTGCACAACTCCACCGGGGAAGGTACCAGACAGGAGTTCTCTTGGTAGTTTTTACACTGCCTTGGTAGGCATCTGAAAGACACCACAAAAGTTGTTCTACCTGCTTTCTGGGCTGAGATGGGGAACCGCTGAATTTTGGACTCGGCTGGTGACAAAATTTTAATAAATACACCCCATGCACAACTCCACCGGGGAAGGTGCCAGAAAGGAGTTCTCCTGGTAGGTTTTACATTCCTCCGGTAGGCATCTGAAAGACACCACAAAAGTTGTTCTTCCTGCTTTCTGGGCTGAGATGGGGAACAGCTGAATTTTGGAGTCGGCCGGTGACAAAATGTTCCAAACACACCCCCTGCACAACTCCACCGGGGAAGGTGCCAGACAGGAGTTCTCTTAGTAGTTTTTACACTACCTTGGTAGGCATCTGAAAGACACCACAAAAGTTGTTCTACCTGCTTTCTGGGCTGAGATGGGGAACAGCTGAATTTTGGACTCGGCTGGTGACAAAATTTTAATAAATACACCCCATGCACAACTCCACTAGCGAAGGTGCCAGGAACGAATTCTGTTGGTACTTTTTACATTGCTCCGGTAGGCATCAAAAAGACACTACAAAAGTTGTTCTACCTGCTTTCTGGGCTGAGATGGGGAATCGCTGACTTTTGGAGTCGGCTGGTGACAAAATGTTCCAAACACACCCCATGCACAACTCCACCGGGGAAGGTGCCAGACAGGAGTTCTCCTGGTAGTTTTTACACTACCTTGGTAGGCATCTGAAAGACACCACAAAAGTTGTTCTACCTGCTTTCTGGGCTGAGATGGGGAACCGCTGAATTTTGGACTTGGCTGGTGACGAAATGTTCCAAACACACCCCCTGCACAACTCCACCGGGGAAGGTGCCAGACAGGAGTTCTCTTAGTAGTTTTTACACTACCTTGGTAGGCACCTGAAAGACACCACAAAATTTGTTTTACCTGCTTTCTGGGCTGAGATGGGGAACCGCTGAATTTTGGAGTCGGCCGGTGACAAAATGTTCCAAACACACCCCCTGCACAACTCCACCGGGGAAGGTGCCAGACAGGAGTTCTCTTAGTAGTTTTTACACTGCCTTGGTAGGCATCTGAAAGACACCACAAAAGTTGTTCTACCTGCTTTCTGGGCTGAGATGGGGAACAGCTGAATTTTGGACTCGGCTGGTGACAAAATTTTAATAAATACACCCCATGCACAAGTCCACTAGCGAAGGTGCCAGGGACGAGTTCTGTTGGTAGTTTTTACATTGCTCCGGTAGGCATCAAAAGGACACCACAAAAGTTGTTCTTCCTGCTTTCTGGGCTGAGATGGGGAATCGCTGAATTTTGGACTCGGCCGGTGACACAATGTTCCAAACACACCCCATGCACAACTCCACCGGGGAAGGTGCCAGGCAGGAGTTCTCTTGGTAGTTTTTACACTACCTTGGTAGGCATTTGAAAGGCACCACAAAAGTTGTTCTACCTGCTTTCTGGGCTGAGATGGGGAACAGCTGAATTTTGGACTCGGCTGGTGACAAAATTTTAATAAATACACCCCATGCACAAGTCCACTAGCGAAGGTGCCAGGAACGAATTCTGTTGGTAGTTTTTACATTGCTCCGGTAGGCATCTGAAAGACACCACAAAAGTTGTTCTACCTGCTTTCTGGGCTGAGATGGGGAACAGCTGAATTTTGGACTCGGCTGGTGACAAAATGTTCCAAACACACCCCATGCACAACTCCACCGGGGAAGGTGCCAGACAGGAGTTCTCCTGGTACTTTTTACATTGCTCCGGTAGGCATCTGAAAGACACCACAAAAGTTGTTCTTCCTGCTTTCTGGGCTGAGATGGGGAACCGCTGAATTTTGGAGTCGGCCGGTGACAAAATGTTCCAAACACACCCACTGCACAACTCCACCGGGGAAGGTGCCAGACAGGAGTTCTCTTTGTAGTTTTTACACTGCCTTGGTAGGCATCTGAAAGACACCACAAAAGTTGTTCTACCTGCTTTCTGGGCTGAGATGGGGAACCGCTGATTTTTGGAGTCGGACTGTGACAAAATGTTCCAAACACACCCCCTGCACAACTCCACCGGGGAAGGTGCCAGACAGGCGTTCTCTTAATAGTTTTTACACTACCTTGGTAGGCATCTGAAAGACACCACAAAAGTTGTTCTACCTGCTTTCTGGGCTGAGATGGGGAACAGCTGAATTTTGGACTCGGCTGGTGACAAAATTTTAATAAATACACCCCATGCACAACTCCACTAGCGAAGGTGCCAGGAACGAATTCTGTTGGTAGTTTTTACATTGCTCCGGTAGGCATCTGAAAGACACCACAAAAGTTGTTCTACCTGCTTTCTGGGCTGAGATGGGGAACAGCTGAATTTTGGAGTCGGATGGTGACAAAATGTTCCAAACACACCCCATGCACAACTCCACTAGCGAAGGTGCCAGGGACGAGTTCTGTTGGTAGTTTTTACATTGCTCCGGTAGGCATCAAAAAGACACAACAAAAGTTGTTCTTCCTGCTTTCTGGGCTGAGATGGGGAATCGCTGAATTTTGGAGTCGGCCGGTGACAAAATGTTCCAAAGACACCCCATGCACAACTCCACCGGGGAAGGTGCCAGGCAGGAGTTCTCTTGGTAGTTTTTACACTACCTTGGTAGGCAGCTGAAAGGCACCACAAAAGTTGTTCTTCCTGCTTTCTGGGCTGAGATGGGGAACCGCTGAATTTTGGAGTCGGCCGGTGACAAAATGTTCCAAACACACCCCATGCACAACTCCACTAGCGAAGGTGCCAGGGACGAGTTCTGTTGGTAGTTTTTACATTGCTCCGGTAGGCATCAAAAGGACACCACAAAAGTTGTTCTTCCTGCTTTCTGGGCTGAGATGGGGAACCGCTGAATTTTGGAGTCGGCTGGTGACAAAATGTTCCAAACACACCCCATGCACAACTCCACCGGGGAAGGTGCCAGACAGGAGTTCTCCTGGTAGTTTTTACATTGCTCCGGTAGGCATCTGAAAGACACCACAAAAGTTGTTCTACCTGCTTTCTGGGCTGAGATGGGGAACCGCTGAATTTTGGACTCGGCTGGTGACAAAATGTTCCAAAAACACCCCATGCACAACTCCACCGGGGAAGGTGCCAGACAGGAGTTCTCTTAGTAGTTTTTACACTACCTTGGTAGGCACCTGAAAGACACCACAAAAGTTGTTTTACCTGCTTTCTGGGCTGAGATGGGGAACAGCTGAATTTTGGACTCGGCCGGTGACAAAATATTCCAAACACACCCCATGCACAACTCCACCGGGGAAGGTGCCAGACAAGAGTTCTCTTAATAGTTTTTACACTACCTTGGTAGGCACCTGAAAGACACCACAAAAGTTGTTCTACCTGCTTTCTGGGCTGAGATGGGGAACCGCTGAATTTTGGACTCGGCTGGTGACAAAATTTTAATAAATACACCCCATGCACAACTCCACTAGCGAAGGTGCCAGGAACGAATTCTGTTGGTAGTTTTTACATTGCTCCTGTAGGCATCAAAAAGACACTACAAAAGTTGTTGTACCTGCTTTCTGGGCTGAGATGGGGAACCGCTGAATTTTGGACTCGGCTGGTGACAAAATGTTCCAAAGACACCCCATGCACAACTCCACCGGGGAAGGTGCCAGGCAGGAGTTCTCTTGGTAGTTTTTACATTGCTCCGGTAGGCATCAAAAGGACACCACAAAAGTTGTTCTTCCTGCTTTCTGGGCTGAGATGGGGAATCGCTGAATTTTGGACTCGTCCGGTGACAAAATGTTCCAAAGACACCCCCTGCACAACTCCACCGGGGAAGGTGCCAGACAGGAGTTCTCTTAGTAGTTTTTACACTACCTTGGCAGGCATTTGAAAGGCACCACAAAAGTTGTTCTTCCTGCTTTCTGGGCTGAGATGGGGAACAGCTGAATTTTGGACTCGGCTGGTGACAAAATTTTAATAAATACACCCCATGCACAACTCCACTAGCGAAGGTGCCAAAGACGAGTTCTCTTGATAGTTTTTACATTGCTCTGGTAGGCATCAAAAGGACACCACAAAAGTTGTTCTTCCTGCTTTCTGGGCTGAGATGGGGAATCGCTGAATTTTGGACTCGGCCGGTGACAAAATGTTCCAAAGACACCCCATGCACAAATCCACTAGGGAAGGTGCCAGGCAGGAGTTCTCTTGGTAGTTTTTACACTACCTTGGTAGGCAGCTGAAAGGCACCACAAAAGTTGTTCTACCTTCTTTCTGGGCTGAGATGGGGAACCGCTGACTTTTGGAGTCGGCCGGTGACAAAATGTTCCAAACACACCCCATGCACAACTCCACCGGGGAAGGTGCCAGACAGGAGTTCTCTTAGTAGTTTTTACACTACCTTGGTAGGCATCTGAAAGACACCACAAAAGTTGTTCTACCTGCTTTCTGGGCTGAGATGGGGAACCGCTGAATTTTGGACTCGGCCGGTGAAAAAATGTTCCAAAGACACCCCATGCACAACTCCACCGGGGAAGGTGCCAGGCAGGAGTTCTCCAGGTAGTTTTTACACTACCTTGGTAGGCAGCTGAAAGGCACAAGAAAAGTTGTTCTACCTGCTTTCTGGGCTGAGATGGGGAACCGCTGAATTTTGGACTCGGCTGGTGACAAAATGTTCCAAACACACCCCCTGCACAACTCCACCGGGGAAGGTGCCAGACAGGAGTTCTCTTAGTAGTTTTTACACTACCTTGGTAGGCAGCTGAAAGGCACCACAAAAGTTGTTCTACCTGCTTTCTGGGCTGAGATGGGGAACAGCTGAATTTTGGACTCGGCTGGTGACAAAATTTTAATAAATACACCCCATGCACAACTCCACTAGCGAAGGTGCCAGGGACGAGTTCTGTTGGTAGTTTTTACATTGCTCCGGTAGGCATCTGAAAGGCACCACAAAAGTTGTTCTACCTGCTTTCTGGGCTGAGATGGGGAAACGCTGAATTTTGGAGTCGGCCGGTGACAAAATGTTCCAAAGACACCCCATGCACAACTCCACCGGGGAAGGTTCCAGACAGGAGTTCTCTCAGTAGTTTTTACACTACCTTGGTAGACAGCTGAAAGGCACCACAAAAGTTGTTCTTTCTGCTTTCTGGGCTGAGATGGGGAACCGCTGAATTTTGGAGTCGGCCGGTGACAAAATGTTCCAAACACACCCCATGCACAACTCCACCGGGGAAGGTGCCAGACAGGAGTTCTCCTGGTACTTTTTACATTGCTCCGGTAGGCATCTGAAAGACACCACAAAAGTTGTTCTACCTGCTTTCTGGGCTGAGATGGGGAACAGCTGAATTTTGGACTCGGCTGGTGACAAAATTTTAATAAATACACCCCATGCACAAGTCCACTAGCGAAGGTGCCAGGGACGAGTTCTGTTGGTAGTTTTTACATTGCTCCGGTAGGCATCAAAAGGACACCACAAAAGTTGTTCTTCCTGCTTTCTGGGCTGAGATGGGGAACCGCTGAATTTTGGAGTCGGCCGGTGACAAAATGTTCCAAACACACCCACTGCACAACTCCACCGGGGAAGGTGCCAGGCAGGAGTTCTCTTGGTAGTTTTTACACTACCTTGGTAGGCATTTGAAAGGCACCACAAAAGTTGTTCTACCTGCTTTCTGGGCTGAGATGGGGAACAGCTGAATTTTGGACTCGGCTGGTGACAAAATTTTAATAAATACACCCCATGCACAAGTCCACTAGCGAAGGTGCCAGGAACGAATTCTGTTGGTAGTTTTTACATTGCTCCGGTAGGCATCTGAAAGACACCACAAAAGTTGTTCTACCTGCTTTCTGGGCTGAGATGGGGAACAGCTGAATTTTGGACTCGGTTGGTGACAAAATGTTCCAAACACACCCCATGCACAACTCCACCGGGGAAGGTGCCAGACAGGAGTTCTCCTGGTACTTTTTACATTGCTCCGGTAGGCATCTGAAAGACACCACAAAAGTTGTTCTTCCTGCTTTCTGGGCTGAGATGGGGAACCGCTGAATTTTGGAGTCGGCCGGTGACAAAATGTTCCAAACACACCCACTGCACAACTCCACCGGGGAAGGTGCCAGACAGGAGTTCTCTTTGTAGTTTTTACACTGCCTTGGTAGGCATCTGAAAGACACCACAAAAGTTGTTCTACCTGCTTTCTGGGCTGAGATGGGGAACCGCTGAATTTTGGAGTCGGCCGGTGACAAAATGTTCCAAACACACCCCATGCACAACTCCACCGGGGAAGGTGCCAGACAGGCGTTCTCTTAATAGTTTTTACACTACCTTGGTAGGCATCTGAAAGACACCACAAAAGTTGTTCTACCTGCTTTCTGGGCTGAGATGGGGAACAGCTGAATTTTGGACTCGGCTGGTGACAAAATTTTAATAAATACACCCCATGCACAACTCCACTAGCGAAGGTGCCAGGAACGAATTCTGTTGGTAGTTTTTACATTGCTCCGGTAGGCATCTGAAAGACACCACAAAAGTTGTTCTACCTGCTTTCTGGGCTGAGATGGGGAACCGCTGAATTTTGGAGTCGGCTGGTGACAAAATGTTCCAAACAAACCCCATGCACAACTCCACCGGGGAAGGTGCCAGACAGGAGTTCTCCTGGTACTTTTTACATTGCTCCGGTAGGCATCTGAAAGACACCACAAAAGTTGTTCTACCTGCTTTCTGGGCTGAGATGGGGAACCGCTGAATTTTGGACTCGGCCGGTGACAAAATGTTCCAAACACACCCCATGCACAACTCCACCGGGGAAGGTGCCAGAAAGGAGTTCTCCAGGTAGTTTTTACATTCCTCCGGTAGGCATCTGAAAGACACCACAAAAGTTGTTCTACCTGCTTTCTGGGCTGAGATGGGGAACAGCTGAATTTTGGAGTCGGCCGGTGACAAAATGTTCCAAACACACCCCCTGCACAACTCCACCGGGGAAGGTGCCAGACAGGAGTTCTCTTAGTAGTTTTTACACTACCTTGGTAGGCATCTGAAAGACACCACAAAAGTTGTTCTACCTGCTTCCTGGGCTGAGATGGGGAACAGCTGAATTTTGGACTCGGCTGGTGACAAAATTTTAATAAATACACCCCATGCACAACTCCACTAGCGAAGGTGCCAGGAACGAATTCTGTTGGTAGTTTTTACATTGCTCCGGTAGGCATCAAAAAGACACTACAAAAGTTGTTCTACCTGCTTTCTGGGCTGAGATGGGGAATCGCTGACTTTTGGAGTCGGCTGGTGACAAAATGTTCCAAACACACCCCCTGCACAACTCCACCGGGGAAGGTGCCAGACAGGAGTTCTCCTGGTAGTTTTTACATTGCTCCGGTAGGCATCTGAAAGACACCACAAAAGTTGTTCTACCTGCTTTCTGGGCTGAGATGGGGAACCGCTGAATTTTGGACTCGGCTGGTGACAAAATGTTCCAAACCCACCCCATGCACAACTCCACCGGGGAAGGTGCCAGACAGGAGTTCTCCTGATAGTTTTTACATTGCTCCGGTAGGCATCTGAAAGACACCACAAAAGTTGTTCTACCTGCTTTCTGGGCTGAGATGGGGAACAGCTGAATTTTGGAGTCGGATGGTGACAAAATGTTCCAAACACACCCCCTGCACAACTCCACCGGGGAAGGTGCCAGACAGGAGTTCTCTTAGTAGTTTTTACACTACCTTGGTAGGCACCTGAAAGACACCACAAAAGTTGTTTTACCTGCTTTCTGGGCTGAGATGGGGAACCGCTGAATTTTGGAGTCGGCCGGTGACAAAATGTTCCAAACACACCCCATGCACAACTCCACCGGGGAAGGTGCCAGGCAGGAGTTCTCTTGGTAGTTTTTACACTACCTTGGTAGGCAGCTGAAAGGCACCACAAAAGTTGTTCTACCTCCTTTCTGGGCTGAGATGGGGAACAGCTGAATTTTGGACTCGGCTGGTGACAAAATTTTAATAAATACACCCCATGCACAACTCCACTAGCGAAGGTGCCAGGGACGAGTTCTGTTGGTAGTTTTTACATTGCTCCAGTAGGCATCTGAAAGACACCACAAAAGTTGTTCTACCTGCTTTCTGGGCTGAGATGGGGAACCGCTGAATTTTGGACTCGGCCGGTGACAAAATGTTCCAAAGACACCCCATGCACAACTCCACCGGGGAAGGTTCCAGACAGGAGTTCTCTTAATAGTTTTTACACTACCTTGGTAGGCAGCTAAAGGCACCACAAAAGTTGTTCTTCCTGCTTTCTGGGCTGAGATGGGGAACCGCTGAATTTTGGAGTCGGCCGGTGACAAAATGTTCCAAACACACCCCCTGCACAACTCCACCGGGGAAGGTGCCAGACAGGAGTTCTCCTGGTAGTTTTTACATTGCTCCGGTAGACATCTGAAAGACACCACAAAAGTTGTTCTTCCTGCTTTCTGGGCTGAGATGGGGAACCGCTGAATATTGGACTCGGCTGGTGACGAAATGTTCCAAACACACCCCCTGCACAACTCCACCGGCGAAGGTGCCAGGCAGGAGTTCTCTTAGTAGTTTTTACACTACCTTGGTAGGCACCTGAAAGACACCACAAAAGTTGTTCTACCTGCTTTCTGGGCTGAGATGGGGAACCGCTGAATTTTGGAGTCGGCCGGTGACAAAATGTTCCAAACACACCCCCTGCACAACTCCACCGGGGAAGGTGCCAGACAGGAGTTCTCTTTGTAGTTTTTACACTGCCTTGGTAGGCATCTGAAAGACACCACAAAAGTTGTTCTACCTGCTTTCTGGGCTGAGATGGGGAACAGCTGAATTTTGGACTCGGCTGGTGACAAAATTTTAATAAATACACCCCATGCACAAGTCCACTAGCGAAGGTGCCAGGAACGAATTCTGTTGGTAGTTTTTATATTGCTCCGGTAGGCATCTGAAAGACACTACAAAAGTTGTTCTACCTGCTTTCTGGGCTGAGATGGGGAACAGCTGAATTTTGGAGTCGGCTGGTGACAAAATGTTCCAAACACACCCCATGCACAACTCCACCGGGGAAGGTGCCAGACAGGAGTTCTCCTGGTACTTTTTACATTGCTCCGGTAGGCATCTGAAAGACACCACAAAAGTTGTTCTTCCTGCTTTCTGGGCTGAGATGGGGAACCGCTGAATTTTGGAGTCGGCCGGTGACAAAATGTTCCAAACACACCCCCTGCACAACTCCACCGGGGAAGGTGCCAGGCAGGAGTTCTCTTGGTAGTTTTTACACTGCCTTGGTAGGCATCTGAAAGACACCACAAAAGTTGTTCTACCTGCTTTCTGGGCTGAGATGGGGAACAGCTGAATTTTGGACTCGGCCGGTGACAAAATTTTAATAAATACACCCCCTGCACAACTCCACTAGCGAAGGTGCCAGGCAGGAGTTCTCCTGGCACTTTTTACATTGCTCCGGTAGGCATCTGAAAGACACCACAAAAGTTGTTCTACCTGCTTTCTGGGCTGAGATGGGGAACCGCTGATTTTTGGAGTCGGCCGGTGACAAAATGTTCCAAACACACCCCATGCACAACTCCACCGGGGAAGGTGCCAGACAGGAGTTCTCTTAATAGTTTTTACACTACCTTGGTAGGCATCTGAAAGACACCACAAAAGTTGTTCTACCTGCTTTCTGGGCTGAGATGGGGAACCACTGAATTTTGGACTCGGCTGGTGACAAAATGTTCCAAACACACCCCATGCACAACTCCACCGGGGAAGGTGCCAGACAGGAGTTCTCCTGGTACTTTTTACATTGCTCCGGTAGGCATCTGAAAGACACCACAAAAGTGGTTCTACCTGATTTCTGGGCTGAGATGGGGAACAGCTGAATTTTGGACTCGGCTGGTGACAAAATTTTAATAAATACACCCCATGCACAACTCCACTAGCGAAGGTGCCAGGAACGAATTCTGTTGGTAGTTTTTACATTGCTCCGGTAGGCATCAAAAAGACACTACAAAAGTTGTTCTACCTGCTTTCTGGGCTGAGATGGGGAACCGCTGACTTTTGGACTCGGCTGGTGACAAAATGTTCCAAATACACCCCATGCACAACTCCACCGGGGAAGGTGCCAGACAGGAGTTCTCCTGGTAGTTTTTACATTGCTCCGGTAGGCATCTGAAAGACACCACAAAAGTTGTTCTACCTGCTTTCTGGGCTGAGATGGGGAACCGCTGAATTTTGGACTCGGCCGGTGACAAAATGTTCCAAACACACCCCATGCACAACTCCACCGGGGAAGGCGCCAGAAAGGAGTTCTCCTGGTAGTTTTTACATTGCTCCGGTAGGCATCTGAAAGACACCACAAAAGTTGTTCTACCTGCTTTCTGGGCTGAGATGGGGAACCGCTGAATTTTGGAGTCGGCTGGTGACACAATGTTCCAAACACACCCCATGCACAACTCCACCGGGGAAGGTGCCAGAAAGGAGTTCTCTTGGTAGTTTTTACACTACCTTGGTAGGCATTTGAAAGACACCACAAAAGTTGTTCTACCTGCTTTCTGGGCTGAGATGGGGAACCGCTGAATTTTGGACTCGGCTGGTGACAAAATGTTCCAAACACACCCCATGCACAACTCCACCGGGGAAGGTGCCAGACAGGAGTTCTCCTGGTAGTTTTTACATTGCTCCGGTAGGCATTTGAAAGGCACCACAAAAGTTGTTCTACCTGCTTTCTGGGCTGAGATGGGGAACCGCTGAATTTTGGAGTCGGATGGTGACAAAATGTTCCAAACACACCCCATGCACAACTCCACCGGGGAAGGTGCCAGGCAGGAGTTCTCTTGGTAGTTTTTACACTACCTTGGTAGGCAGCTGAAAGACACCACAAAAGTTGTTCTACCTGCTTTCTGGGCTGAGATGGGGAACAGCTGAATTTTGGACTCGGCTGGTGACAAAATTTTAATAAATACACCCCATGCACAACTCCACTAGCGAAGGTGCCAGGAACGAATTCTGTTGGTAGTTTTTACATTGCTCCGGTAGGCATAAAAAGACACTACAAAAGTTGTTCTACCTGCTTT
This sequence comes from Falco cherrug, assembly GCF_023634085.1. Taxonomy (NCBI): domain Eukaryota; kingdom Metazoa; phylum Chordata; class Aves; order Falconiformes; family Falconidae; genus Falco; species Falco cherrug. The sequence continues at coordinate 362,932 of NC_073698.1, forward strand.
CTGGGCTGAGATGGGGAACCGCTGACTTTTGGAGTCGGCCGGTGACAAAATGTTCCAAACACACCCCATGCACAACTCCACCGGGGAAGGTGCCAGGCAGGAGTTCTCTTGGTAGTTTTTACACTACCTTGGTAGGCATTTGAAAGGCACCACAAAAGTTGTTCTTCCTGCTTTCTGGGCTGAGATGGGGAACCGCTGAATTTTGGACTCGGCCGGTGACAAAATGTTCCAAACACACCCCATGCACAACTCCACCGGGGAAGGTACCAGGGACGAGTTCTGTTGGTAGTTTTTACATTGCTCCGGTAGGCATCAAAAGGACACCACAAAAGTTGTTCTTCCTGCTTTCTGGGCTGAGATGGGGAACCGCTGATTTTTGGAGTCGGCTGGTGACAAAATGTTCCAAACACACCCCATGCACAACTCCACCGGGGAAGGTGCCAGACAGGAGTTCTGTTGGTAGTTTTTACATTGCTCCGGTAGGCATCTGAAAGACACCACAAAAGTTGTTCTACCTGCTTTCTGGGCTGAGATGGGGAACCGCTGATTTTTGGAGTCGGCCGGTGACAAAATGTTCCAAACACACCCCATGCACAACTCCACCGGGGAAGGTGCCAGACAGGAGTTCTCTTAATAGTTTTTACACTACCTTGGTAGGCATCTGAAAGACACCACAAAAGTTGTTCTACCTGCTTTCTGGGCTGAGATGGGGAACCGCTGAATTTTGGAGTCGGCTGGTGACAAATTGTTCCAAACACACCCCCTGCACAACTCCACCGGGGAAGGTGCCAGACAGGAGTTCTCTTAGTAGTTTTTACACTACCTTGGTAGGCATCTGAAAGACACCACAAAAGTTGTTCTTCCTGCTTTCTGGGCTGAGATGGGGAACCGCTGAATTTTGGACTCGGCCGGTGACAAAATGTTCCAAACACACCCCATGCACAACTCCACCGGGGAAGGTACCAGGGACGAGTTCTGTTGGTAGTTTTTACATTGCTCCGGTAGGCATCAAAAGGACACCACAAAAGTTGTTCTTCCTGCTTTCTGGGCTGAGATGGGGAACCGCTGATTTTTGGAGTCGGCTGGTGACAAAATGTTCCAAACACACCCCATGCACAACTCCACCGGGGAAGGTGCCAGACAGGAGTTCTCTTAGTAGTTTTTACATTGCTCCGGTAGGCATCTGAAAGACACCACAAAAGTTGTTCTACCTGCTTTCTGGGCTGAGATGGGGAACCGCTGATTTTTGGAGTCGGCCGGTGACAAAATGTTCCAAACACACCCCATGCACAACTCCACCGGGGAAGGTGCCAGACAGGAGTTCTCTTAATAGTTTTTACACTACCTTGGTAGGCATCTGAAAGACACCACAAAAGTTGTTCTACCTGCTTTCTGGGCTGAGATGGGGAACCGCTGAATTTTGGAGTCGGCTGGTGACAAATTGTTCCAAACACACCCCCTGCACAACTCCACCGGGGAAGGTGCCAGACAGGAGTTCTCTTAGTAGTTTTTACACTACCTTGGTAGGCATCTGAAAGACACCACAAAAGTTGTTCTACCTGCTTTCTGGGCTGAGATGGGGAACAGCTGAATTTTGGACTCGGCTGGTGACAAAATTTTAATAAATACACCCCATGCACAACTCCACTAGCGAAGGTGCCAGGAACGAATTCTGTTGGTAGTTTTTATATTGCTCCGGTAGGCATCTGAAAGACACTACAAAAGTTGTTCTACCTGCTTTCTGGGCTGAGATGGGGAACCGCTGACTTTTGGAGTCGGCTGGTGACAAAATGTTCCAAACACACCCCATGCACAACTCCACCGGGGAAGGTGCCAGAAAGGAGTTCTCCTGATAGTTTTTACATTGCTCCGGTAGGCATCTGAAAGACACCACAAAAGTTGTTCTACCTGCTTTCTGGGCTGAGATGGGGAACAGCTGAATTTTGGAGTCGGATGGTGACAAAATGTTCCAAACACACCCCATGCACAACTCCACCGGGGAAGGTGCCAGGCAGGAGTTCTCTTGGTAGTTTTTACATTGCTCCGGTAGGCATCAAAAAGACACAACAAAAGTTGTTCTTCCTGCTTTCTGGGCTGAGATGGGGAATCGCTGAATTTTGGACTCGGCCGGTGACAAAATGTTCCAAAGACACCCCATGCACAACTCCACCGGGGAAGGTGCCAGACAGGAGTTCTCTTAGTAGTTTTTACACTACCTTTGTAGGCATTTCAAAGGCACCACAAAAGTTGTTCTTCCTGCTTTCTGGGTTGAGATGGGGAACCGCTGAATTTTGGACTCAGGCGGTGACAAAATGTTCCAAACACACCCCATGCACAACTCCACCGGGGAAGGTGCCAGGGACGAGTTCTGTTGGTAGTTTTTACATTGCTCCGGTAGGCATCAAAAGGACACCACAAAAGTTGTTCTACCTGCTTTCTGGGCTGAGATGGGGAACCGCTGAATTTTGGAGTCGGCTGGTGACAAATTGTTCCAAACACACCCCCTGCACAACTCCACCGGGGAAGGTGCCAGACAGGAGTTCTCTTAGTAGTTTTTACACTACCTTGGTAGGCATCTGAAAGACACCACAAAAGTTGTTCTACCTGCTTTCTGGGCTGAGATGGGGAACAGCTGAATTTTGGACTCGGCTGGTGACAAAATTTTAATAAATACACCCCATGCACAAGTCCACTAGCGAAGGTGCCAGGAACGAATTCTGTTGGTAGTTTTTATATTGCTCCGGTAGGCATCAAAAAGACACTACAAAAGTTGTTCTACCTGCTTTCTGGGCTGAGATGGGGAACCGCTGACTTTTGGAGTCGGCTGGTGACAAAATGTTCCAAACACACCCCATGCACAACTCCACCGGGGAAGGTGCCAGACAGGAGTTCTCCTGGTACTTTTTACATTGCTCCGGTAGGCATCTGAAAGACACCACAAAAGTTGTTCTACCTGCTTTCTGGGCTGAGATGGGGAACAGCTGAATTTTGGAGTCGGATGGTGACAAAATGTTCCAAACACACCCCATGCACAACTCCACTAGCGAAGGTGCCAGGGACGAGTTCTGTTGGTAGTTTTTACATTGCTCCGGTAGGCATCAAAAAGACACAACAAAAGTTGTTCTTCCTGCTTTCTGGGCTGAGATGGGGAATCGCTGAATTTTGGACTCGGCCGGTGACAAAATGTTCCAAAGACACCCCATGCACAACTCCACCGGGGAAGGTGCCAGGCAGGAGTTCTCTTGGTAGTTTTTACACTACCTTGGTAGGCAGCTGAAAGGCACCACAAAAGTTGTTCTTCCTGCTTTCTGGGCTGAGATGGGGAACCGCTGAATTTTGGACTCGGCCGGTGAAAAAATGTTCCAAACACACCCCATGCACAACTCCACTAGCGAAGGTGCCAGGGACGAGTTCTGTTGGTAGTTTTTACATTGCTCCGGTAGGCATCAAAAGGACACCACAAAAGTTGTTCTTCCTGCTTTCTGGGCTGAGATGGGGAACCGCTGAATTTTGGAGTCGGCTGGTGACAAAATGTTCCAAACACACCCCATGCACAACTCCACCGGGGAAGGTGCCAGACAGGAGTTCTCCTGGTAGTTTTTACATTGCTCCGGTAGGCATCTGAAAGACACCACAAAAGTTGTTCTACCTGCTTTCTGGGCTGAGATGGGGAACAGCTGAATTTTGGACTCGGCTGGTGACAAAATTTTAATAAATACACCCCATGCACAACTCCACTAGCGAAGGTGCCAGGAACGAATTCTGTTGGTAGTTTTTACATTGCTCCGGTAGGCATCAAAAAGACACTACAAAAGTTGTTCTTCCTGCTTTCTGGGCTGAGATGGGGAACCGCTGAATTTTGGAGTCGGCCGGTGACAAAATGTTCCAAACACACCCCATGCACAACTCCACCGGGGAAGGTGCCAGAAAGGAGTTCTCCTGGTAGTTTTTACATTGCTCCGGTAGGCATCTGAAAGACACCACAAAAGTTGTTCTTCCTGCTTTCTGGGCTGAGATGGGGAACCGCTGAATTTTGGACTCGGCCGGTGACAAAATGTTCCAAACACACCCCCTGAACAACTCCACCGGGGAAGGTGCCAGACAGGAGTTCTCTTAATAGTTTTTACACTACCTTGGTAGGCATTTGAAAGGCACCACAAAAGTTGTTCTTCCTGCTTTCTGGGCTGAGATGGGGAATCGCTGAATTTTGGACTCGGCCGGTGACAAAATGTTCCAAACACACCCCATGCACAACTCCACCGGGGAAGGTGCCAGGCAGGAGTTCTCCTGGTAGTTTTTACATTGCTCCGGTAGGCATCTGAAAGACACCACAAAAGTTGTTCTACCTGCTTTCTGGGCTGAGATGGGGAACCGCTGAATTTTGGACTCGGCTGGTGACAAAATGTTCCAAAAACACCCCATGCACAACTCCACCGGGGAAGGTGCCAGGCAGGAGTTCTCCTGGTAGGTTTTACACTACCTTGGTAGGCAGCTCAAAGGCACCACAAAAGTTGTTCTACCTGCTTTCTGGGCTGAGATGGGGAATCGCTGAATTTTGGAGTCGGCCGGTGACAAAGTGTTCCAAAAACACCCCATGCACAACTCCACCGGGGAAGGTGCCAGGCAGGAGTTCTGTTGGAAGTTTTTACACTACCTTGGTAGGCACCTGAAAGACACCACAAAAGTTGTTCTACCTGCTTTCTGGGCTGAGATGGGGAACCGCTGAATTTTGGACTCGGCCGGTGACAAAATGTTCCAAACACACCCCATGCACAACTCCACCGCGGAAGGTGCCAGGCAGGAGTTCTCCTGGTAGTTTTTACATTGCTCCGGTAGGCATCTGAAAGACACCACAAAAGTTGTTCTACCTGCTTTCTGGGCTGAGATGGGGAACGGCTGAATTTTGGAGTCGGCCGGTGACAAAATGTTCCAAACACACCCCCTGCACAACTCCACCGGGGAAGGTGCCAGGCAGGAGTTCTCTTGGTAGTTTTTACACTACCTTCGTAGGCATCTGAAAGACACCACAAAAGTTGTTCTTCCTGCTTTCTGGGCTGAGATGGGGAACCGCTGAATTTTGGACTCGGCTGGTGACAAAATGTTCCAAACACACCCCCTGCACAACTCCACCGGGGAAGGTGCCAGGCAGGAGTTCTCTTAGTAGTTTTTACACTACCTTGGTAGGCACCTGAAAGACACCACAAAAGTTGTTCTACCTGCTTTCTGGGCTGAGATGGGGAAACGCTGAATTTTGGACTCGGCTGGTGACAAAATTTTAATAAATACACCCCATGCACAACTCCACTAGCGAAGGTGCCAGGAACGAATTCTGTTGGTAGTTTTTACATTGCTCCGGTAGGCATCAAAAAGACACAACAAAAGTTGTTCTTCCTGCTTTCTGGGCTGAGATGGGGAACAGCTGAATTTTGGACTCGGCCGGTGACAAAATGTTCCAAACACACCCCATGCACAACTCCACCGGGGAAGGTGCCAGGCAGGAGTTCTCTTAGTAGTTTTTACACTACCTTGGTAGGCATTTGAAAGACACCACAAAAGTTGTTCTTCCTGCTTTCTGGGCTGAGATGGGGAACCGCTGAATTTTGGAGTCGGCCGGTGAAAAAATGTTCCAAACACACCCCATGCACAACTCCACTAGCGAAGGTGCCAGGGACGAGTTCTGTTGGTAGTTTTTACATTGCTCCGGTAGGCATCTGAAAGACACCACAAAAGTTGTTCTACCTGCTTTCTGGGCTGAGATGGGGAACCGCTGAATTTTGGAGTCGGCCGGTGACAAAATGTTCCAAACACACCCCATGCACAACTCCACCGGGGAAGGTGCCAGACAGGAGTTCTCCTGGTAGTTTTTACATTGCTCCGGTAGGCATCTGAAAGACACCACAAAAGTTGTTCTACCTGCTTTCTGGGCTGAGATGGGGAACAGCTGAATTTTGGAGTCGGCCGGTGACAAAATGTTCCAAACACACCCCATGCACAACTCCACCGGGGAAGGTGCCAGACAGGAGTTCTCTTGGTAGTTTTTACACTACCTTGGTAGGCAGCTGAAGGGCACAAGAAAAGTTGTTTTACCTGCTTTCTGGGCTGAGATGGGGAACCGCTGAATTTTGGAGTCGGCCGGTGACAAAATGTTCCAAACACACCCCCTGCACAACTCCACCGGGGAAGGTGCCAGACAGGAGTTCTCTTAGTAGTTTTTACACTACCTTGGTAGGCATCTGAAAGACACCACAAAAGTTGTTCTACCTGCTTTCTGGGCTGAGATGGGGAACAGCTGAATTTTGGACTCGGCTGGTGACAAAATTTTAATAAATACACCCCATGCACAACTCCACTAGCGAAGGTGCCAGGGACGAGTTCTGTTGGTAGTTTTTACATTGCTCCGGTAGGCATCAAAAGGACACCACAAAAGTTGTTCTTCCTGCTTTCTGGTCTGAGATGGGGAATCGCTGAATTTTGGACTCGGCCGGTGACAAAATGTTCCAAAGACACCCCATGCACAACTCCACCGGGGAAGGTGCCAGAAAGGAGTTCTCCTGGTAGTTTTTACACTACCTTGGTAGGCAGCTGAAAGGCACGACAAAAGTTGTTCTACCTGCTTTCTGGGCTGAGATGGGGAACCGCTGAATTTTGGACTCGGCTGGTGACGAAATGTTCCAAACACACCCCCTGCACAACTCCACCGGGGAATGTGCCAGACAAGAGTTCTGTTGGAATTTTTTACACTACCTTGGTAGGCACCTGAAAGACACCACAAAAGTTGTTCTACCTGCTTTCTGGGCTGAGATGGGGAACCGCTGAATTTTGGAGTCGGCCGGTGACAAAATGTTCCAAACACACCCCATGCACAACTCCACCGGGGAAGGTGCCAGACAGGAGTTCTCTTAGTAGTTTTTACACTACCTTGGTACGCATCTGAAAGACACCACAAAAGTTGTTCTACCTCCTTTCTGGGCTGAGATGGGGAACCGCTGAATTTTGGAGTCGGCCGGTGACAAAATGTTCCAAAGACACCCCCTGCACAACTCCACCGGGGAAGGTGCCAGACAGGAGTTCTCCTGGTAGTTTTTACATTGCTCCGGTAGGCATCTGAAAGACACCACAAAAGTTGTTCTACCTGCTTTCTGGGCTGAGATGGGGAACAGCTGAATTTTGGAGTCGGCCGGTGACAAAATGTTCCAAAGACACCCCCTGCACAACTCCACCGGGGAAGGTGCCAGAAAGGAGTTCTCTTAATAGTTTTTACACTACCTTGGTAGGCATTTGAAAGGCACCACAAAAGTTGTTCTACCTGCTTTCTGGGCTGAGATGGGGAACCGCTGAATTTTGGACTCGGCTGGTGACAAAATGTTCCAAACACACCCCATGCACAACTCCACCGGGGAAGGTGCCAGACAGGAGTTCTCTTAGTAGTTTTTACACTACCTTGGTAGGCACCCGAAAGACACCACAAAAGTTGTTCTACCTGCTTTCTGGGCTGAGATGGGGAACAGCTGAATTTTGGACTCGGCTGGTGACAAAATTTTAATAAATACACCCCATGCACAACTCCACTAGCGAAGGTGCCAGGAACGAATTCTGTTGGTAGTTTTTACATTGCTCCGGTAGGCATCAAAAAGACACTACAAAAGTTGTTCTACCTGCTTTCTGGGCTGACGTGGGGAACCGCTGACTTTTGGAGTCGGCCGGTGACAAAATGTTCCAAACACACCCCATGCACAACTCCACCGGGGAAGGTGCCAGACAGGAGTTCTCTTAATAGTTTTTACACTACCTTGGTAGGCATCTGAAAGACACCACAAAAGTTGTTCTACCTGCTTTCTGGGCTGAGATGGGGAACCGCTGAATTTTGGAGTCGGCCGGTGACAAAATGTTCCAAACACACCCCCTGCACAACTCCACCGGGGAAGGTGCCAGACAGGAGTTCTCCTGGTAGTTTTTACATTGCTCCGGTAGGCATCAAAAAGACACCACAAAAGTTGTTCTTCCTGCTTTCTGGGCTGAGATGGGGAATCGCTGAATTTTGGACTCGGCCGGTGACAAAATGTTCCAAACACACCCCCTGCTAACTCCACCGGGGAAGGTGCCAGGCAGGAGTTCTCTTAGTAGTTTTTACGCTACCTTGGTAGGCAGCTGAAAGGCACCACAAAAGTTGTTCTACCTGCTTTCTGGGCTGAGATGGGGAATCGCTGAATTTTGGAGTCGGCCGGTGACAAAATGTTCCAAACACACCCCCTGCACAACTCCACCGGGGAAGGTGCCAGACAGGAGTTCTCTTGGTAGTTTTTACACTACCTTGTTAGGCATCTGAAAGACACCACAAAAGTTGTTCTACCTGCTTTCTGGGCTGAGATGGGGAACCGCTGAATTTTGGACTCGGCTGGTGACAAAATGTTCCAAAAACACCCCATGCACAACTCCACCGGGGAAGGTGCCAGAAAGGAGTTCTCCTGGTAGTTTTTACACTACCTTGGTAGGCACCTGAAAGACACCACAAAAGTTGTTCTACCTGCTTTCTGGGCTGAGATGGGGAACAGGTGAATTTTGGACTCGGCTGGTGACAAAATTTTAATAAATACACCCCATGCACAACTCCACTAGCGAAGGTGCCAGGAACGAATTCTGTTGGTAGTTTTTACATTGCTCCGGTAGGCATCAAAAAGACACTACAAAAGTTGTTCTACCTGCTTTCTGGGCTGAGATGGGGAACCGCTGACTTTTGGAGTCGGCTGGTGACAAAATGTTCCAAACACACCCCATGCACAACTCCACCGGGGAAGGTGCCAGACAGGAGTTCTCCTGGTAGTTTTTACATTGCTCCGGTAGGCATCTGAAAGACACCACAAAAGTTGTTCTTCCTGCTTTCTGGGCTGAGATGGGGAACCGCTGAATTTTGGACTTGGCTGGTGACGAAATGTTCCAAACACACCCCATGCACAACTCCACCGGGGAAGGTGCCAGACAAGAGTTCTGTTGGTAGTTTTTACACTACCTTGGTAGGCACCTGAAAGACACCACAAAAGTTGTTCTTCCTGCTTTCTAGGCTGAGATGGGGAACCGCTGAATTTTGGACTCGGCTGGTGACAAAATGTTCCAAACACACCCCCTGCACAACTCCACCGGGGAAGGTGCCAGACAGGAGTTCTCCTGGTAGTTTTTACACTACCTTGGTAGGCATTTGAAAGGCACAAGAAAAGTTGTTCTACCTGCTTTCTGGGCTGAGATGGGGAACAGCTGAATTTTGGACTCGGCTGGTGACAAAATTTTAATAAATACACCCCATGCACTACTCCACCGGGGAAGGTGCCAGGAACGAATTCTGTTGGTAGTTTTTACATTGCTCTGGTAGGCATCAAAAAGACACTACAAAAGTTGTTCTACCTGCTTTCTGGGCTGAGATGGGGAACCGCTGAATTTTGGACTCGGCTGGTGACAAAATGTTCCAAACACACCCCATGCACAACTCCACCGGGGAAGGTGCCAGACAGGAGTTCTCCTGGTAGTTTTTACATTGCTCCGGTAGGCATCTGAAAGACACCACAAAAGTTGTTCTTCCTGCTTTCTGGGCTGAGATGGGGAACCGCTGAATTTTGGAGTCCGCCGGTGACAAAATGTTCCAAACACACCCCATGCACAACTCCACCGGGGAAGGTGCCAGACAGGAGTTCTCTTAATAGTTTTTACACTACCTTGGTAGGCATTTGAAAGGCACCACAAAAGTTGTTCTACCTGCTTTCTGGGCTGAGATGGGGAACCGCTGATTTTTGGAGTCGGCCGGTGACAAAATGTTCCAAAACCACCCCCTGCACAACTCCACCGGGGAAGGTGCCAGACAGGAGTTCTCTTGGTAGTTTTTACACTACCTTGGTAGGCACCCGAAAGACACCACAAAAGTTGTTCTACCTGCTTTCTGGGCTGAGATGGGGAACAGCTGAATTTTGGAGTCGGCTGGTGAAAAAATTTTAATAAATACACCCCATGCACAACTCCACTAGCGAAGGTGCCAGGAACGAATTCTGTTGGTAGTTTTTACATTGCTCCGGTAGGCATCAAAAAGACACTACAAAAGTTGTTCTACCTGCTTGCTGGGCTGAGATGGGGAACCGCTGACTTTTGGAGTCGGCCGGTGACAAAATGTTCCAAACACAGCCCCTGCACAACTCCACCGGGGAAGGTGCCAGAAAGGAGTTCTCTTGGTAGTTTTTACACTACCTTGGTAGGCATCTGAAAGACACCACAAAAGTTGTTCTACCTGCTTTCTGGGCTGAGATGGGGAACCGCTGACTTTTGGAGTCGGCTGGTGACAAAATGTTCCAAACACACCCCCTGCACAACTCCACCGGGGAAGGTGCCAGAAAGGAGTTCTCTTAGTAGTTTTTACGCTACCTTGGTAGGCAGCTGAAAGGCACCACAAAAGTTGTTCTACCTGCTTTCTGGGCTGAGATGGGGAATCGCTGAATTTTGGAGTCGGCCGGTGACAAAATGTTCCAAACACACCCCCTGCACAACTCCACCGGGGAAGGTGCCAGACAGGAGTTCTCTTGGTAGTTTTTACACTACCTTGTTAGGCATCTGAAAGACACCACAAAAGTTGTTCTACCTGCTTTCTGGGCTGAGATGGGGAACCGCTGAATTTTGGACTCGGCTGGTGACAAAATGTTCCAAAAACACCCCATGCACAACTCCACCGGGGAAGGTGCCAGAAAGGAGTTCTCCTGGTAGTTTTTACACTACCTTGGTAGGCACCTGAAAGACACCACAAAAGTTGTTCTACCTGCTTTCTGGGCTGAGATGGGGAACAGGTGAATTTTGGACTCGGCTGGTGACAAAATTTTAATAAATACACCCCATGCACAACTCCACTAGCGAAGGTGCCAGGAACGAATTCTGTTGGTAGTTTTTACATTGCTCCGGTAGGCATCAAAAAGACACTACAAAAGTTGTTCTACCTGCTTTCTGGGCTGAGATGGGGAACCGCTGACTTTTGGAGTCGGCTGGTGACAAAATGTTCCAAACACACCCCATGCACAACTCCACCGGGGAAGGTGCCAGACAGGAGTTCTCCTGGTAGTTTTTACATTGCTCCGGTAGGCATCTGAAAGACACCACAAAAGTTGTTCTTCCTGCTTTCTGGGCTGAGATGGGGAACCGCTGAATTTTGGACTTGGCTGGTGACGAAATGTTCCAAACACACCCCATGCACAACTCCACCGGGGAAGGTGCCAGACAAGAGTTCTGTTGGTAGTTTTTACACTACCTTGGTAGGCACCTGAAAGACACCACAAAAGTTGTTCTTCCTGCTTTCTAGGCTGAGATGGGGAACCGCTGAATTTTGGACTCGGCTGGTGACAAAATGTTCCAAACACACCCCCTGCACAACTCCACCGGGGAAGGTGCCAGACAGGAGTTCTCCTGGTAGTTTTTACACTACCTTGGTAGGCATTTGAAAGGCACAAGAAAAGTTGTTCTACCTGCTTTCTGGGCTGAGATGGGGAACAGCTGAATTTTGGACTCGGCTGGTGACAAAATTTTAATAAATACACCCCATGCACTACTCCACCGGGGAAGGTGCCAGGAACGAATTCTGTTGGTAGTTTTTACATTGCTCCGGTAGGCATCAAAAAGACACTACAAAAGTTGTTCTACCTGCTTTCTGGGCTGAGATGGGGAACCGCTGAATTTTGGACTCGGCTGGTGACAAAATGTTCCAAACACACCCCATGCACAACTCCACCGGGGAAGGTGCCAGACAGGAGTTCTCCTGGTAGTTTTTACATTGCTCCGGTAGGCATCTGAAAGACACCACAAAAGTTGTTCTTCCTGCTTTCTGGGCTGAGATGGGGAACCGCTGAATTTTGGAGTCCGCCGGTGACAAAATGTTCCAAACACACCCCCTGCACAACTCCACCGGGGAAGGTGCCAGACAGGAGTTCTCTTAATAGTTTTTACACTACCTTGGTAGGCATTTGAAAGGCACCACAAAAGTTGTTCTACCTGCTTTCTGGGCTGAGATGGGGAACCGCTGATTTTTGGAGTCGGCCGGTGACAAAATGTTCCAAAACCACCCCCTGCACAACTCCACCGGGGAAGGTGCCAGACAGGAGTTCTCTTGGTAGTTTTTACACTACCTTGGTAGGCACCCGAAAGACACCACAAAAGTTGTTCTACCTGCTTTCTGGGCTGAGATGGGGAACAGCTGAATTTTGGAGTCGGCTGGTGAAAAAATTTTAATAAATACACCCCATGCACAACTCCACTAGCGAAGGTGCCAGGAACGAATTCTGTTGGTAGTTTTTACATTGCTCCGGTAGGCATCAAAAAGACACTACAAAAGTTGTTCTACCTGCTTGCTGGGCTGAGATGGGGAACCGCTGACTTTTGGAGTCGGCCGGTGACAAAATGTTCCAAACACAGCCCCTGCACAACTCCACCGGGGAAGGTGCCAGAAAGGAGTTCTCTTGGTAGTTTTTACACTACCTTGGTAGGCATCTGAAAGACACCACAAAAGTTGTTCTACCTGCTTTCTGGGCTGAGATGGGGAACCGCTGACTTTTGGAGTCGGCTGGTGACAAAATGTTCCAAACACACCCCCTGCACAACTCCACCGGGGAAGGTGCCAGAAAGGAGTTCTCTTAGTAGTTTTTACACTACCTTGGTAGGCATCTGAAAGACACCACAAAAGTTGTTCTACCTCCTTTCTGGGCTGAGATGGGGAACCGCTGAATTTTGGAGTCGGCTGGTGACAAAATGTTCCAAACACACCCCATGCACAACTCCACCAGGGAAGGTGCCAGGCAGGAGTTCTGTTGGTAGTTTTTACATTGCTCCGGTAGGCATCTGAAAGACACCACAAAAGTTGTTCTACCTGCTTTCTGGGCTGAGATGGGGAACCGCTGAATTTTGGAGTCGGCCGGTGACAAAATGTTCCAAACACACCCCCTGCACAACTCCACCGGGGAAGGTGCCAGGCAGGAGTTCTGTTGGTACTTTTTACACTACCTTGGTAGGCATCTGAAAGACACCACAAAAGTTGTTCTACCTGCTTCCTGGGCTGAGATGGGGAACAGCTGAATTTTGGAGTCGGCTGGTGAAAAAATGTTCCAAACACACCCCATGCACAACTCCACCGGGGAAGGTGCCAGACAGGAGTTCTCTTAGTAGTTTTTACACTATCTTTGTAGGCAGCTGAAAGGCACCACAAAAGTTGTTCTACCTGCTTTCTGGGCTGAGATGGGGAACCGCTGAATTTTGGACTCGGCTGGTGACAAAATGTTCCAAACACACCCCATGCACAACTCCACCGGGGAAGGTGCCAGGCAGGAGTTCTCCTGGTAGTTTTTACACTACCTTGGTAGGCACCTGAAAGACACTACAAAAGTTGTTCTACCTGCTTTCTGGGCTGAGATGGGGAACCGCTGAATTTTGGACTCGGCTGGTGACAAAATTTTAATAAATACACCCCATGCACAACTCCACTACCGAAGGTGCCAGGAACGAATTCTGTTGGTAGTTTTTACATTGCTCCGGTAGGCATCAAAAGGACACAACAAAAGTTGTTCTTCCTGCTTTCTGGGCTGAGATGGGGAATCGCTGAATTTTGGACTCGGCCGGTGACAAAATGTTCCAAAGACACCCCATGCACAACTCCACCGGGGAAGGTGCCAGGCAGGAGTTCTCTTAGTAGTTTTTACACTACCTTGGTAGGCATTTGAAAGGCACCACAAAAGTTGTTCTTCCTGCTTTCTGGGCTGACATGGGGAACCGCTGAATTTTGGACTCGGCCGGTGAAAAAATGTTCCAAACACACCCCATGCACAACTCCACTAGCGAAGGTGCCAGGGACGAGTTCTGTTGGTAGTTTTTACATTGCTCTGGTAGGCATCAAAAGGACACCACAAAAGTTGTTCTACCTGCTTTCTGGGCTGAGATGGGGAACCGCTGAATTTTGGAGTCGGCTGGTGACAAAATGTTCCAAACACACCCCATGCACAACTCCACCGGGGAAGGTGCCAGAAAGGAGTTCTCCTGGTAGTTTTTACTGTAGCGCACGTACCTTTCATGTCCCAAGTAAAGTTGCCAAGGCTCTAGTTAAACTTCTGAAGAACCACCTCAAATTTTCCATAGTGCGTGATTTCCTTCAACAGTCAAGTCCGGGTCTGTGGCATACAATAACCCCTACCCCATTTGGGATCTGGATGTGGTTGATTTTTAATTCAGACTTATCTGCTGTTAGAGATTTTTGGGTTTTGGTCCAAATAGGGAAATGCTGATTGTGTGCATTCTTTTGCTTTTTCATAGTGTTGTTCCATGTTTAGTCATTTGTTCCTTACAAAAATAACGTATGGGTGTCTATGAGGCGTTTACGTTCTTGTGGCTGAATGTAGCAGTGGAGCTATCTTGCTGTGTTTAAATCAAGAGGAGCATAATGTAACTTCACTTAAAATCTGGTCTTGGTAGGCAGATCCTACCCTGATAAGCATTTAAAACAAAACAAAACAAAAAAAAATCAAATCTGTGACAAGGTGGAACACCTGAACTGGTGCAAGGCAGCAATTCTCTCGCTGATATCCACACATTGCAGAGCTGTTGCCATCATGACCTTGAAATAGTGAGCCATTAATGTTAACAACTAGCAGCTTGTGAACCTAACAGTCAAGGTAGAAAGTATTTTCCCACTGCCACCTTTTTTTAATTTTCTTTTATGTTTTAAAGTTTCTGATTTGATACTGTTATAAATTGAGACCACAATAGATCATAATCCAATTAAAATTTTTATTAATTATAGCAAGTAGAATATGAGCAAAAACAGCGCTGGACGACAGGGGAGTCTGCGCTCCGCCAACTGCCATCCTGAGCAGTTCAAACAGTCCCTTTTTATACCTTTTTTTTTACTTTCGTGTTCATGAAGTAGTGGAGGTGTTGACCCTTCATTCATATGCACAAGCGGCATCCTGGACACCTGGCGGTTATCTTATCTTTCACAAGCGGCATCCTGGACATCTGGCGGTTATCTTATCTTTCACAAGCGGCATCCTGGACATCTGGCGGTTATCTTATCTTTTGTTGCCTAATCTTTACATTGGGCTTAACATAAATCTTAATAAACAATACCCTATTCCATAGTTTCTTACAATACTTTCTGATGCATTTGAAACCTGTGTCATATCCTACGTAGTTTGTGACAAGTGTGTGGCAGATGGGACTTTTCTGCTTGGAGAGGTAGTGAGATGGAGAGTGGAGAATGGTTTTATGGCACAAGGGTAGAAGTATAAAAAGGGATTAAGAGGCTTGTGTACCTTGCTGCCAGTTCAGTGGCATGAGAATTCCTGTAATGACAAATTCCTTCTGGCTCTGAAGGAATGAACGTGCCAGCCTGCTGAGTTTTCACCCAGAGCAACACTAGCAACGGATGTCGTTCCCAAATGGTGAGGTGGTTGTAAGCTTCATCAGTAGTAGAAGCTGTGGAGAAAGTCACGAATCACCTGCCGTTCTGCAAGTCAAGTGCTTGGCTCTTTTGTCACTGGTGTTGATTTAAGGGTACATTGCTTATAAATAGCACTTGACATTTGTAATTCTTCCTACTGCTAAGTTCTCGGTGCCATAAGAGAACCATTGTGCTGTGAAGGCCCTGTAAACATACGGCGATGTTTGTGTTTATGCATTTTGCCTTCCCTTAGATGATGTTATTTTGTCATTTGAAACCTTAGCGGCAGGATTTGGGGCTTTATCCTGATCAGCCATCTAAGGGCCAGCTCTCGGCTGCAGCTGCAGCAGAAGTATTCAGGTGGTTTGAGCACCAAATGAAACTTCCACTTGGCTGCCATTTTGGCTTTTCCCTTCCTCTTAATTTTTATATTTTAATTAAGAGTATTTGGCTTCCTTACAGAAAAAAAACCCAGTGCTATCCTTGTCCTGTTATGATAAGCCCCTAATCTGGAGGGCAGAAAGCTGAGACCACCAGGAAGATGTTGAGAGGAAGGGGAAGAATGTTAGAGCCATGAGTTGGGTGTTCTTCAGCTGGCCAGATCTGAGGAAATGGAAAAGGTGCCTCCCAGGTAGCTAAAGGGAAGCACAGGAGAGCAGCTGGGAGCCAGAGGTGTGGTGTGGGCATACAAAAGTGCTACGCTGTGGTGTGTTAGGCAAATATTATTTTCAGGAACTTTCACATTTGTTGTCATTTCCCAGGCTCCTGAGGTGCAGGAATGCTGGAGGCAAGAAGCTGCCAGCATCAACTACGTGGAGAACGAACACTTCTATCTCCATTTCACTTTCCTCACTTCTGTGTTGCAGTGGCAGGGCAGTACAGACCCTGACCCGGACCCGGACCCTGACCCTGCGAGTACGCAGGCAGCTTGTGTGGCCAGTGCCGGTGTGGTTCTGGCACAGAGGATCAAGCGCTTCCTGCTTCAGAGCTGTCAGGCTGACACTCTTCAGCACTCAATGAAGCTCTAAATTACAGCTAAAGGAAGACAGAAGTTTTGCTTCAGAGCTTGATAATGTCGTTCTGATCCATCCGTTTGCTTGTTCAGTGGCTACAGAAGGGAACCACTGCCTTGGTAGGAGCATCCATTGAGTTCTTCATGTGTGATATTAGAGGATCATTGTGTCTGTTTACGCATGAGACCATTACAGTAGGTGTTTTGAAGATGTTCACGTGTGGTACATAAAACCTTTGCCAGTAAAACAGTAAATCCACGCAGTGGGGTCTAAAGCACACAGATCCAGTGCGATCCTCCAAAGAGCTTTGAAAGTGTCTCCCCAAGGGTACAGACCTGACTGTTGGTGATTCTGTTGACTTGCCTTTTATAGCAGGTTGCTTGGAGAAGTTGCTATGTCAGAAGTCGTCTTCTGGGGGCCCAATGCTGCAAGTGGTAGGATGTTTAAGGAAGCAAATGAATAACCTTCAGACTTGATTTTACTCTTTTAACAGATTGCACACAAATGGGAGGCCTGAGCAGGCTGCTTTTAGCAGGGGAACATGACCTGACTGCACAGGAGGCAAGGGACTCTCTTCTCTCACTGACCATGAGCCCTCAGTTTCAAGGCAGATGTGAAGAGGAATATTTGACCCGTGGGAAATGCAACTTCCGATACGTAACCCAGGTGGGACTGCCATGTGAGCCCTGTGATAGGAGCCATGTGTCCCAACCGTGAACGTAGAGGTTGGGCCCGGTTTTTAGCTTGGTTCAGTATGAACTCTGCTGACTGGTTCTGTGATCAAGAGCAGGCAAGTCTGCCCCCTGAGAGGATGTTGTCATGGGTGGAAGAGTTGAAGTGCAGTGACTGCGTCAACAAACAGGTGATTTGAAAAGTCTTTTGGGCAAGGATCTGGTATGCTGGTGTAATGCCTTTTCCCTTCACAAAGGTGTCCAGTAAACTCAAGTGTTCCTGCATGTGTCCAGTAGCGCAGAGACCTCTGTACTTTCTTTGGACTGATTGTTGTGTAAGATCTGGGGGTTTGGGGACAGTTCTGAAAATTGTTCAAAAGGTGTCTTGAATGTTGGGTGAAATGGGTCATCACTTCCATAAACCTCTAGCCTGTAAGGAAGAGCCATGGATGTAAGGAGATTTTCTTTTTTTCTCTTTTTATTGTTACTGGGAGGAAAAGCAGTGATTAACTATTGACCTGTGATACCCCCAGGTGCAGACTGTGCAGTGCATTTGAGGTGGATCACTCCTGTACTGCCAGGACTGAGCCCAGACTCCTCAATGCTTTGCACACTGGCACTGGAAGTCCTTGTGCAGCTGTGGGTACTGGCTTTCTGTGCTGTAGCGTGAAAACACTGGGGTTAAGGTTTGCAGAGAAGTAGGAAAAAGTTGATTATTTTGTGCTAGGAAGAGAATGTCCTGTAGTTTTCAAACTTTGAATGTCTCCACTGGAATTTAAAAGCTGCTTTTAACTCTGCTGCTATGTTTCAGTGGGCGGGAAGGTGTCTTGTAGTTAGAGATGATCCGTTCCCTTAAGAAGGATCTTTGCCTTCTGAGTTGAGCTTTCTTGGCTTTACATAAAAGTGCCTCAAGCTGTACAATTTCAGATGGCAGTGAAGGAGTTACCTCTACATGGGGATTTAGAGACAAATCCAAAAGTATGTTGCCCTATCGTTTCAGTATATGAACTTTCTAAACAGGATTTGCTGGGGTTTGAGCAGCAGACCCATTTCACATGTGCCTACATAAACCCCATTTTCTCAGACAGACACATGCATTATGGTTTGTGATGCAATATTTACTTGATTCATAAGCCGTACTGTGCAGTGCTCTTCTGGGCTTGTCGTAGTCCTTTGAAACGCAGCCCTGCGCATCAAAGGGGCAAGCTGTGTCATCTGCTTTCCCCCACAACATAGAGCAATGTAACTGTCCTAAGTGCAGGCTGAACAAAACTAGTTGAGGGATTTGTGGGCTGCTGTTCAAATCATGGTGAGCCAGGAATCAGCCCATGCTTACTAATAAGTTTAATTGTCCTACACCACCTGAGGGGCAGGACAGCATCAGGGCATTTTCCCAGGGAATAAAACTGGACATGTCTGCTTCTCTCCGAGGGTCCCCTATGTAAAAAACATCCTTCAGCACAATCTGGGTGCTTGGTGTTCTCAAAAGGACCCAAAGGGATGAAGTTCACTCCTCCTGCCTGCGTGACAGCAGGAATTATGTCTGCAGCTGTGCTTCTGCGCACTTAGAAACTGCCTCCGTTTCTTTGTTTAGCCAACCAGAAAAAAAAAAAAAAAAAAAAAAAGAAAAAAAACCCTAAGCTGAGTTGGCAACAGTGTCTTGCTGTCCTCTCTGAAGGAAGTAATTTACCATCATCCTGCAGCTTGTCAAACGTGCACCAAGTGTGAAGAAGAACATGACGTGCACTGTCCTAAGCTCTCAGCAGGTCAGGTTTTGCTGTCCTCTGGAAACTGTCTAGCTCTTTAGTTTTTCTCCACAAAGGACACATTGTTTGGAGTAGTGATGAGGTGGCCCCCCAGATGCCCCAGCTTTGTTTCTAAGTGCTGTTGAAGTATTTTGCCTCCTGAAGAGACTGTGTTCCTCATGAGGAACGGTTACTTCGAAATAAAGTGACCCCCTTTCCGTCTAAAGGGATGGAGCTTGAGACTGTGGAGGTGGAGGTGCTGGGTGAGGGAGGCAGTCAGGCAGGGCCAGTCTGGGGTGCCCAGCTGCGCAGGGCAGTGACGGCACCCGTCTGCCTGGCGAATGCTTCTCTCGCAGTGTCGCAGGGAGAAGGTGTGAGGGTGCTGGGAGAGAGCCGGCGCCCCTGGGAATGACAGCAGCTAAAGGTGAGGGCTGGCTGCGTGGGCAGCAAAGGGTGAGCCAGCCATTCCCTTTGCAAATGCAGTGGAGAGGGAGGGAGCCCCTCCATCAGCGCAGCAACGTCTGCTGGGGCAGGGCCGGAGGCACCGGCGCCCAGGGCAGGGCTGGCAGGGGGTCTGAGAGAGCCACTCCGCCACCCCCTTGCTTACTGAACCTGTGGGGAAATCGCTTTGGGGGCAGCGATTAAAAAGTGCATGCAAAGTTTTTAGGTCCAATTGGAACACTGAGAAGGGGTCCGGGGCCTTTCTCAGAGCGCCACACGTTGCATAGTCATGTGTCATACACAGGTTTGGTGGCTGGTTTCTGGCTTCTAATGCAAATGTGTACGCATCCTCAGTAGCACTGCTGAAGTGTTTTACGGACTACACATGCTCCCCAAGTGGGATTTTGGCCTCTTTGGGGCAGAACTATTTCAGTTAGAGGTCACCATCTCCCACTGCCACCATTATCTTTGTCCTATTTTAAACTCATTTTCTGTTGATGTCAGGGGATCCCAAGACCTGATCAGCTTGTGTTCTCTTGCAGCCAGAACTTTCCTCATTGGAAGTCTTCTTCCTGCGCAACTTAGATAACGGTGCTCTTTTCACTACCTGCTCTTTGTTCCTCACCCCTGCCAAGGCTGCCTCCCTTGATGAGAAGTCCCTTCATTTGTAAATACTTTAGAGAGTGGGTCAGCTCTGTGGAGGTGTCACCTCGACAGAGGGGAAGGTGGAGCGTCAGATCTCTGCATGTGGCAGGGGCTGCATTAACCCTCATCTCCCGCTGCGTGAATGACCGCAGGCAGAGGCACTGTGCAAGGAACATCAGACCTTTAATGAATTAAGAAAGACAGATCTGGTAGAGGGCCGGGGCTGCAGTGGGCGGGTGCAGGTCACACGTCAGAGGGATCTGTGCTCCACACCTTCTCTATCAATATATCAACGGCGACTGGGGCAGCGTGGAGCACCTTGTCTCCTGGTGTTCCTCAGGGTTCTGGCTCGCTTGGTGGGCACATAGTCGCTATTGGATGGCCTCTGCTTGCTGCTGCCCCCCTGCTCCCCACTACAGCCCACCGCCGTGGCATCCCTGTGTGGCTTCCCCTCCCAGAGGGTTTTGGAGCTTTTTGCCACCGGGCACACCACCATCTTCTTCCTCTTCTTGGGTGGCATGCTGCCCCGTGGGGACATCTCTGGCATCCCGAGGGTGTCAGCCAATGTGGGGCGCTTGGCCTGTTTACCAGCAGCCTTGCCTGATCTGGGCACCACCCGGCAGGAGAAGATGCCCAGTGGTGGTGGCAAGTGGGTCAGAATGACCTGGGGCTGCCTCCGCAGCACCTCCTCCACCAGCTGGGCCATGCAGGGCAGATGATGCTGGGGTGCAGTAGGGGGGCTGGCCAGGGGACTATTCAGCAGGATCTGCTGAGGACTCTCTGGGAGACCCTTGTGGGGACCCTCTGGGCATCCCTTCAAGGGGCTCTCCTCTGAAGTGTCCATAGGACCCTCCTGAGAGGGCTCCATGGGGCTCTCTGGCAGCCGGGTGGGGAAGACCGCTGCCAGCCCACCCTGCTTGCCTTTGGCGTCCAGCAGGGGGGATGTTGCCACCCTCTGCCAGGAGGGGTTGGTGTCCTCCTGCATTGCGGCCACCACTTGGTCCTTGGGACAGTTGCCCTCCATCGTGCACTCCAAGAGGTCAGGGATCCTGTTGAGGGTGGTGGTCAAGACAGGGACATCAGGGACACCACGGTCGGTGTCCTCACTGTCCCCCAGCCCTGCCGCCAGTGATTGCTCCTTGGAGCAGCCACCCTTTGCCACGTACTCTGAGAACTCCGGGAACTTGTTGAGGAGGGTGGTCAAGCAGGAGCCACTGAGAACTTCAGGGAGCTCCAGGATGCTGTCGAGCCAGGCGAGCGGGTCGCTGCTGTCCACGGTGGACGAATGCTCATCCTGAAACTGCAGATTGTCCTCTGCCAGCTCAGGAAAGGCCTCATTGAAGGCATCTGGCCCCAGCTCGGGCAGGTCCAGGAGATTCTCTGGGCTTGGCGGGGTGGTCACCACTTCTGAAAAAGCAAACAAAGCCAAGCCACCCCCAGGGTGATGCAAGCCTTCCTTGGTGCAGGTCACCCCCTATGGGCTCTGCCACCCTGCAGACCTCACCTTGGTGCTTGGTCCTGCTTCTGCCAGAGAGCATATCCAGGGCGGGCTGGCAGGGGGTGTCAGCAGGGACGCCATCCTCACTGGCCACCACGTCGTTGTTAAAGGCCTCCAGCAGCTTCTGGGTGCTGCCAGGATGGGTGCGGAGCACAGGGGAGACCTGCACGCAGTGCTGAGCCGCAGGGTGTTGGGGTGGCAGGGGCCCAGCATGGGCAGGGACGTTCAGCACAGTGCAGCCCGTAGGGTAGAGGGGCTGCCCCTGGCCCACGGCCCATGGGCCCAGCCCCACTGGCTGGTGGGGCACAAGTGTCCCCATCACCACTTGCTGTCCCTGGCCATAGGCAGGGGGACAAGGGGCAGGCAGCGGGGGCAGCTGCACACCGCTGGGGAGCTGCAGCACGTGTGGCAGCTGCACGACCTGCCCCGAGTCCCCCAGGGGCCCCTGCACCCCCTGCCAGGTTGCCAGGGCGGGCTGGTGGGTGACAATGTGGAGCTGGGAAGGCCGAACGGTGATCAGCAGCCCCGGGACAGAGGGCAGCACACCAGCAGTGACCGGTGGCGGCATGGTCAGGGTGGTGAAGCTCATGCCGGGCACCTCTGGTCCTGTCGGCAGCTGGAGGGGGAACCTCTCTGTGGGCAGAAGCGAAGGGGGGTGATGGGGTGAGATGCTGGCCGGCACAGCTGGTTGGGGGTTACCCGAAGGGCAGGAGCACCACGAGGAGCGTGCTGCTCTGTGCCGCGGCAGTTGGCCAGCGTGGCGTTTGTTGGGGCAAACAGTGTTCTGGGGTTCCGTCTCCACGGCGATCATTATGCCAGCACCCGGGTCAGCCAGCGTTGTGACAGTTTGACTTTTAATGACAGAACAACTTCCCATCTCAATGGTTTCCCATCCTGCTGATGCCTTCCTGCCCTCAGCGCTGATTTCCCACCCCCACCATAGTTTCCCATCACAACTGTTTTTTGGGTTGGGAGTTGAGTTTCATGTCAAAGGGGAGTTTTCACCTAAATTTCTGTTGATGTCAGTGGATCCCAAGACCTGGTCAGCTTGTATTCTCTTGCAGCCAGAACTTTCCTCATTTGAAGGCTTCTTTCTGCCTTCTTTCAGCCAGGGCAGGGCTGGGAGGGAGTTTGAGAGAGCCACTGCCTTGCTTAGGGACCCTGTGGGGAAATTGCTTTGGGGTGGGGGCAATTCGAGAAAAGTGGGACCTCAGAGAAGCATAGTATTACAGGAAGCTTTTTAGGGTAAGAGACAGCTATCGCTTTCAGGATGGCTGGCATTCACCATCCTAAATGTGTGCTGCCACGGCTCCCTAAGCAGCGCAGCCTGCAACCTCAGCACGTGCTGACAGGAGTAACGGGGGCTGGAGCGGAGTGGAGAGCCCGCGGCCAGGCCCTGTTATGCTCCTGCAGGAAGGGGGACTTGACGGTACCACAGAGCTGATGAGATGTCCACTGCCATGATTTTCCCTTTTATAACAAATTCTACCAGGGACGAGCAATGACGGAAAAGGCAGGAATATGGTTACGCCAGTACTTCACAGTCCCTTGAACTTGTTGTGGTTCCAGCCTACTGGATGGATTGTGCCCAGATTCTTTCCTTTCCAGTGAGTCTGGTGGAAGAGAGGCAGCTCCTGCAACCCACCAGACTCCTTGGAATTTTAACTTCTCGTGCTGGCCCTTGGCACTTTGACTCTGGGACTTCCAGTCCCAACTTGATTAATGTTGCCCAAATGGTTTTCATTGCATCTGTAATGCTTTCTGGCCCTTCTGCCCCGCTGAGGATGCCATCGATGTATCGATACGCTGTGAGGCCAGGTGGAATGGTGATCTGTGCTAAGGCTGTGGCCGGAGCATTGTGAGCGATAGTGGGGCAGTGTTTGTATCCTTGCGGAAAACTGTTTGAAAACATACTGAGTCCCGCTCCAGGCAAAGGCAAACCGGGCTTTTTCTTGTGCGTGGAGCAGAATCACGAGGAATGCATCTCTAACATGTAAAGCATCTAAAGCTAACCTAAGATCTATGCTAACCCTAATGTCCCACAAAAATCACTAGGTAGCTAGGTTACTGACAATGAAAGGAGAGGAAACAGCACTGTGAGAACGAAAATATCCCACTAAGTCAATTTTTTTGTCTACCTATACAGCAGAAGTGTTCTTTCGTGTTAAAGTCAGAGTATGTTCTGATTTGCACTGCCCCACTAAATGGTTTTATGCTGGAAAGGTTTACTAAGAAATAATTGTTAGTGTTCTTCCTGGTTATGCACCCACATCTTATAATGAAAAAATTAGATGATAACGTCTTTGCTGTGCTACACTGTTCTATAACTGAGAGTTAGGCTGTGTTTCATTTTAAGCATTCTCAAAATACACGGATAGTTACAGCTTTTACTAACAGCACTGCGGCAAATGTGAATTCACTGGTGGGCTTTTAAACCTCACCTCAGCATGTTTGATGTAGGAACAAACATTACAAGTACTCTAGTATTTTTGCCAATGCTTTCCTGCACAAATTGTATTAAAAGCATAGATTCTTCTGGTCTTCCATGCAGAAAGTATGGTGAGAATAAATCTGATATTAAAATGACTTCTTCAGATGTCAGAGGTTTATTTAGAAATGTCCACTACCTGTATTTTTTCTTATTTACTTGCAGTGGGTCATAACAACCTGCAGAGAAGATATGCAAAGTATGTCATCCCTATTATTTTCATTCCTGGGTTACGATAGAATTTGGCACAGAATTTTAGATCAGTTGCAAAAAGTAGTGCTGGGCCACGCATATTCAGATTGATCCATGATCCCAGGTAGCTGTATGGGATTTGGTCATTTTCTTTAATAAGTAAAGGAAAACTGCATGTATTATAGAAATGAGAATTCAGTGAGACAAAGGGCAGGTCCAGTTCCTTTTCGACTACTACACAGAGATATTCTAACACATCAAATGAAAAGAATTTCTAAAGAAGTAGACCTTTCTGAGCTAGAGAAGAGGTAGATGAAATAGAAAAGATAGAACTAAAATCTGCAGCAAAATATTGCCTCTAAAGGAAGATGTGTTGGGGTATTTTTCTTTCACGGAAACAACGAACAATTACTCTGCGATTCTCCAGACTGGAAATTTGCAAAAAGCTGTGTAGTGTGGTTTTCAGTAGTATAAAAAGCAAAAGCTCTTCAGGGTTTCAAGTACATCTTTGCAACAGCTGTGAAAAAAATGCAAGCATGCAGATTGTTCCATTGTATGAAAACACCTTCATTTACTACTTATTTGTCATACAGGGAATAAACTAGCAGTGACGACTGTTGGAAAGTTTTAGATGAATAAAAAAATCCTCCAAACCAGGAAAAATACTGTGCTATCAGGTAGCTGCAGCTTTGCTGTGTGAGCTTAATATTCACGTAGAGACTTTTTCTAAATGTGTCACTTAAGGCAGGGATGGCTTCTAATTCTAAAAAGCCATTTGCCTAGAGCAGTCGCTCATGTGCCACATACAGGATTTTTATGCTAACACTATTAAAAAACTTCCCTAGAAAATTTTCCACCTCCTTCGAGTAAATACAACCGATGTCCCTAACTGTCTCAGTTTCCTATTCCACCATAGGTTGCTGTATTTCAAAGACAAAGTTAACCAACGGCTGGTTACTAACCGAGGGCTCAAACCAATTTTTGCAGCAGTCAGGTAGAGAGTGGCCATTTAGTCTGGACCCACTGAAGTGCCAATGTAAATACAAACAAAATAAGGTCTATCAAACTTTAGATTCTCTAGCAAAACAACGGAAAGGATATGAAGAACTATGTCTTGTCTACTGTCTGTTTCCCATATGTGTTGTGATCGGCTCCCTGGAAAACAAGAGGCTGGACTGGTCCTGGCTGTGCCCATGAGCTTGCCAGCTGAGTGCTAGGTAGTAGCAAGGAGAGCACTAGAGAAAAGCACAGACCCATTGACCCAGCACCACCATTCTCGTGTTCTTCATGCATGTGAGGCCTGTTAGCCATTGTACTTGTATTTATTCTAACACGGGACATCAGTCAACAGTCACAATACCGGTGGATTACCAGCACTTCTGTCATATGCTTCACATATAGTGTTAAAGGAAAATTTACACAGATGTGGGTACCACTAGGTTTGCTTTAATCGCCCCTCAGAGCTGGGCCACCACCCCAGCGAGTGGCAGAGAGCAACACGATACAGCACGGCTTATATACGCTTCTCAAATGATTAGTCAATGCCCGAGGTTTTTAGAAGTTTCCTTTGGTCTTGTCCATTCTGCAAATCCATCACCTGACCCCGTCCCTGTTGATTCATCTATTTGCTTCCAGTCTCTGCCTCGGTTCCAAGCTCCTCCTCGGATCGTGATCTTCTTTCTGCCTGCTTTAACTCACACACTCCTTCAAGCACACTTAGTCTTTGAACAGCAATTCCTATTCACATATACTGATTTTTTTTCTCGGAACACCTGCGTTTCTGCGAGCACCTGTGTGCACAAGGTGATCATCTGTTGTTTCTCTGTTCTCCCACTGATTAACTGGAACTGGGTGTTAAACCAGCCTTGGATTAGGGCTACACTAGGGACAAGGCCTGGTTCTGCCACTTAGCTGCTTTAGCACTTTAAATTTCTGAATTCAAAACACATTTTCTTTAACAAGCAATACCAGAACAATGGAGAACAATTAACAGTGGTTTGGTCACTGCTGTGACAAAATAATGGCAATTATTATTTCTGGTGTAGGTTGCTGTATGTCGTATTTATGAAACTAGGATTTGCCGGAAGAAAAATGTTCTATTTCACACCCACAGATGAGCTCCCTGAGATGAGCATCCACATTTTAACAAGCCTTTACATCAAAGGCTGTAAACGAGTGTCAGTCTGCACAACCAGCTGGGAATCTTCTGTTGTTCCAGGCACATATTTTTGTCCCATTCAATACCTTGTCTGTGTGATTTGCCTTTAGTCTGTCCTGTGCTTTCCTGCTAAAGATTTATAGGCTTCAGTCTTCTGATACTGCTCCAGCTCCCGCATCTAATGCTCCTTATCTCTGTCTGCTCCATCAAGGTGTTGCTGAAACAAGTCCAAGAGTACCAGGGAGTTGCCTCCCCTTCAGGAGGAAGGGAAGAAAAACAACTTGCCAGATGAAGTGCTGATCCATTTCACCTATGCAAACAGGAAAGGAGTGAAGAAACAATGAGAATGTACGTGAGATGCAAAGACGCAGGATTTCCGGATAATATTGCTGTATTCTGGTGTGTGTCCTGTCCGTGTCTCCCTCCCCCCCCCCCCCCCCTTCCCTTTTTTTTTTTAATTCAAATCACTATTCTGTTAACTCTTTTTTTTTTTAGATCAAGCTTTAACGTTCAGATCTGTAACAGCAGGGTTCCAATACACCCTTGTTTTTGTACCCCATGGACAAAAATGCACTACCATTCTACAACCACACACTTTTCCCATCTGAGAGGCGAACAAAACATCATGGCTATTGGAAAAGAGTAGCATAAAGATAAAAGAGCCTAGGTGATATCAATTTAAGCTATCTACGTTTAGGTTAAAAGAAAACTTCAGGCTAGGAAGAAAAAAAATATTTCACACGTGCATAATAGAATGAGCTTAACTGGAGAACTCTTTAGGGGGACCAATGAACTGAAAACCATTTAAGGAGTGGTCACAACACTTGCTAAAGGGATCCTTTCCAGAAAAAAAAAAAAAAGTTGAGCAAGTTTTTCACCTAGTGAGTTTAAAATTCAATGGAAATAAGTATTCAATCAGAGTGAACATTAGTCACTGGGTATGCCTTTTTATTTTCATTACGTCATCACAAGAATACATGCAATAGTTATAAATTTCGTGCATTTGCAAACCTGTTTTGATGCTGCTGAGGACACAGTTAACATTCTAGATTGGGGTGCAAATTTAGTGATGCTGGGTTTGCGTTTCTGTTGGACACTGTATTCTTCCAGAAGACATTAATTCTTCTCTTCTGTCTCCAGCAATGTGCTGCTGACAGAGTACAGTAACCGACTCAAAAACAGCAGAAGTTTTTCCTCAGCTTGTGTCTTGGATGGATTGTTTTGAATCAGTAAGAAGGGGTTCTACTGTACTACCTGTAAGTAGATGTCCTAGGTTTTCTAGCACAGATCTATACAGTTCTTTAAATATTTCTTTATATATAAATATATGTATTACAAAACTTAACAAGAAGAATGATTTTTAGGGTGTTTGCTGTATAACTATAGTAATGGTCTTTTTCTAGGGGAGACTCGCTATTTGGTCAGCTCAACCAGTCCTTATTTCAGTCAATTCCAGCCAGCTCAGCGGTCCTTATGCTCACCAAACACAACAAGCAGTAGCAGGACTGCAGGGCTGGAACAGGGGAAGCGCGAGGCTTTCCCTTCAACTGTTGTATTGGACAACTAGTTTGCTAGTTGCTGCAGCTCAGACACTTTTCCCCTGGGTTGTGGGACACTCACCCACACACAGTAGTATACTATGACTCCACCACTTGCTTCGAGAACGACTTCACAGTCGTTAGCTAGCCAAAACCAGGCTTACGCAGCATTTTGGCTGCGGACAAGTGCAAAAGGCCGCGGTTCCGCATCTCGCCCCAGAAAGCGGGCAGCACAGCTCTTGTGGTGCGCTGCACATGGCTACCAGGGCAAAGTGAGAAGCACCACCACGAGAAGAAGCACCAGCCGCCCGTTCAGAGCCGCGGCGGGCGGGGGCTGGGCTGCCGTTCCGCGCCGGGCCGGGGCTCGGTGCCGCCGCGGGCTCCCCTCAGCCTGCCGGCCCCGGGGCTCTGCGGGGGCCGCCCGCGGGGTGCGGGCTGTGCCCACAGCGGCTGCCTGGGGGGGGCTCGGTCCCGAGGCGAAGCTGCTGGCCGAGAGCAGCTGCCGCTCGGTGTCACAGCCCCCCGGCCCGCCGCTGACCCCGCCCTGCAAAGGCGCTGCACTTGCTTACAGACGCCCTGCCGAGAGCAACCGAGCTGCCCCTGCGAGCGGCTGGCACGGCGGAAAGCAAATCCTCGCCGGAGGGTACCCGCTGCCGGGGGGCGGGGGGCGGCGGGTGGGGGGGAGGGAGGGAGGCAGGAGGAGGAAAGACCCCGCTCCCTTGTCCCACCTTTCAGCCCTGCCGCGTGCTCTGCACCCCTTCACTCCGGTAGCGGCTCACTTTCCCGTCGCAGGGAGCGGCTCTGAACACAAGAGGTTAAATCGTGCAACAGCTCATAATGGCTTACTTGTGCAGGGGAAAACCTCCTAAGCTACACATTCACACCACTCGCTTTTTCCCAGTCAAAAAGTGCACTCCTGCAAAATCTCTCCTATTTAAAAAAATATACATTTAAAATTGCTGTTACTAACAGATGCTTCCAAATGCAAACAGAGCAAATGCACCCCTAGTTCCCACAGCAAAACGGAATGCATCATACGGAAAGGATTTAACAGCTTGAGCCACGTGGGTGCTTTTGCATACGGAGGCAATAAGTATGAATGCCCGGGCTGCGAGTGGGCAAAGGGCAGGGGGAAGGGCACCCCGCAGCCGCAGCGAGCACTCCCGGGGTCCGGTGGCGTAAACTGGGCTGTGACCCGGCCCAGTGCTCGCCCAGCCAGTGCACCGCACAGGGTTGGTGGGCCGTTGCTGCCACCTGGCGACCAAAAGCGGCTACTGCACCCGCCCGGTTGGGGGAGCGCTGCTGCTGTGACCCGGCGGCCAAAAATCGGTGCTGCGACGCGCATGCGCGGTGGCGCCTCCCCAGTCGGCGCTGCCGGCCGCCGTTAACGGCACCGCGATCCCGCGCAGCCTGCGGGGTGGTGCCGCGGCGCCCGCTGCTGCCTCCCGGTAAGGAGGCGCCGCTGCCGTCCCCCGAGCACGTTGCCAGAGCGTGCTTGGCACGGGAGTACGGAGCTGCCGCGCCGTTGCAACCCCGGGACAAACGCAGCCCGCGGGTGCTCGCTGCTGCAACGGCCCCGCCCCTGGCGACAAGCCCCCACCTGGGGACCGCGGGGTGCAGAGCGGCTGCGCCCCTCCACGGTTTAATTTCCCCCCCACTCGGACACGCTCCGACCGGGACCGCGACCGGGACGCCCGGGAACGGGACCCCCGCGGCTCGAACCGAGACCGCGACCAGGACGCCCGGGAACGGGACCCCCGCGGCTCCGAACGGGACCGCGACCGGGACGGGGACCGCGACCGGGACGCCCGCGGCTCCGACCGCGACCGGGACCCCCAAGGCTCCGACCGTGACCAGCACCCCCGCGGCTCCGACCGGGACCTAGACCGGAACTCCCGCGGCTCCGACCAGGACCGCGACCGGGACCTCCGCTGCTCGGACCCGGACCGGGTTCAAGAACCCGGCGACGGGACCCCTGCGGCTCATACCAGGGATCGGGACCGAGACCCCCGGAACCGGGACCCCCGCAGATGGGAGCCGAGACCCCGGGCACCGGGAGCCCCGCCGCTCGGGACCGAGACCCCGGGCACCGGGAGCCCCGCCGCTCGGGACCGGGACCCCGGGCACCGGGGACCGGGACCCCTGTGGCTAACGACCAGGACCGGGACCCCCAGGATCGGGATCCCCGCGGTACAGGACAGGGACCCCGGGCACCGGGACCCGCGCAACTCGAGACCTGGACCGGGACAGGGACCCCACAGACGGTGACGCCCGCGGCTAGGGACTGGGACCAGGACCCTCGGAACCGAGACCCCCGCGGCTCGGACCAGGACCGGGACCAATACCCCTGGACCGGGACCCCCGCGGGTCAGACCAGGACTAGGGCCAAGGCTCCGGGACCGGACCCCCGCGGCTTGGACCGGGACCGGGATTCTCGCAGCTCAGGACTGGGACTGGGACCACCGGGACCCACGTGGCTTGGACCGGGACCGGGACCAAGACCTCCGGGGCCGGGACCCCCACAGCTCGGGACCAGAACCGGGACCCCCAGGCCGGGACCCTTGTGGCTTGGGACTGGGACCGCGAACGGGATGCCCAGGACCGGGAACCCCGCGGCTCTGACCGGGACCGGGACCAAGACTCCTGGGACCGGACCCCCGCAGCTCGGACCAGGGACTGAAAAGGGGACGCCCGGGAAAGGGACCCCCGGGCCGAGACCCCTGTGGCTTGGGACCGGGACCACGAACGGGACACCCAGAACCGGGACCCCCGCAGCTCCAACCGGGACCGGGACCCCCATAGCTTGGGACCGGGGCCAGAATCGGGACCCCGGGGACCAGGACTCTAGCGGTTCGAGGCCGGCACCAGGACCCCTGAGACCTTGACCCCCACGGCTAAGGACTTGGACAGGGACCCTGGGGACCGGGACCCCCACGGCTCAGGACCAGGACCGGGACCCCCAGTCCGGGACCTCTATGGCTTGGGACCGGGACCGCGAACGGGACGCCCAGGACTGGGACCCCCCCCGGCTCTGACCGGGACCGCGACCGCGACGCCCAGGACCGGGACCCCCAAGGCTCCGACCGGGACTGAGACCAAGACTCCTGGGACCGGACCCATGCAGCTCGGACCAGGGACTGAAAAGGGGACGCCCAGGACCGGGACCCCCACGGCTCTGACCGGGACCCTCAAGGCTCGGACCGGGACCGGGACCAAGACTGGGACCGGACCCCCACAGCTCGGACCAGGGTCTGAAAAGGGGACGCCCGGGACCGGGACCCCCGCGGCTCCGACCGGGACTGCAACCGCGACGCCCGGGACCGGGACCTACGCAGCTCGGACTCAGGTCTGGGTCCGGGAGCCTCGGCACCGGGACCAATGCGGCTCGAACTGGAACCGGGACCGGGATCCCCGTGGCTCGGACCCGGACCGGGATCAAGAACCTGGGGACCGGGACCCCCACGGCTCGGACCGGGACCGAGACCAATACCCCTGGGACCGGGACCCCCGCGGCTCGGACTGGGACTGGGGCCAAGAATCCTGGACCAGACCCCCGCGGCTCGGACCAGGGACCGGGACCCCTGCGGCTGGGACCGGGACCAATACCCCTTGAACCGAGACCCCCACGGCTCGGACCGGGACAGGGATCCCCGCGGCTCGGATCAGGGCCCAAGACTGGGACCCCCGCGGCACAAACGGGGACCAGGACTGGGACCGCCAGAACGGGGAATCCTGCAGCTCAGATCAGGGACCAGGACTGACTGGGACCTCCGAGGACCAGGACCCTCTGCGTCTCGCACCAAGACCAAGACCTGGAGCCCCGGGACCGGGACCCGCACGGCTCGGGACCGGGTCTGGGTCCGGCACCCCCGCAGCTTCAGGCTGGGACCGAAACCAGGACCTCCAGGACCGGGACCACCGGGACCGGGACCACCGCGGCTTGGGACAGGGACCCCCGTGGCTCGGGATCAGGACCAGGACAGCCGGGACTGGCACCCCTGCGGCTCAGGACCGGGACCTTAGCGGCTCAGGCCAGGACCGAAACCAGGTCCGCTGGGACTGGGACCACCGGGACCACTGCGGCCTGGGACAGGGACCAGGATCCCCACGGCAGGGACCGGGACCCCTGCGGCTCGGGACTGGAACTGGGACCGGGACACCCATGGCTCAGGATATAGACGACCGGGACCGGGGTCCCGTGCGGCTCAGACCAGGACTGCGACTCCCAGGACCGGGACCCCTGCGGCTCGGGACCGGGAGCAGGACAAGGACCCTCGGGCTCGGACCAGGACTCACGGGACTAGGGCTCGAGACTGGGACCGGGACAAGGACCCCCGGGCTCGGACCGGGACTCACGGGACTAGGGCTCGAGACCTAGACTGGGACCGGGAACCCCGGGATAGTGACCCCTGTGGCTCGGACTGGGCCGGGACCGGGAACCACAGGGCTCAGACCGGGATCGGGACCAGGACTGGGACCCCGGGACCGGGACCCCCGGGACCGGGACCCCCACGGCTTTGTTAAATGAATTGTAAAGGCAAACCAGCTCGTTTTGTCATGACTTGTGGAAATGCATCCGTATCCTGTGCTGACGTGCTGTTTTGTTTTGCTGCAAACCACACAAGTCTGCATCTAGAGAGGACAACGTATTAGTCATCACCAGTGTCCTTACACAGCCTCTTCACAGCCTCACTGCCGGGACTGCAGGCGTGCTCTTGCCTTTTCCAGGCATCCGAGTGATGGGTTTTGCCTCAATATTGCCTCCACAATATTTTATTTTTCTCAGTATTTTCAGATGACTCCTAATATAGTTTCGCATACGAAGCACTTTACTCATTTGTGTAAATCATTAAAAACAAAAAAAACCCACCCACCATGAACAGTGTATCTATGTATTTTGCCACAGTGCAGGTATGTTTTTTAATTATAATTTCCAATTCAGTACCAGGGTTAGTTTAAATAATTTAATTCCTCTTCTAAATGCTTTACCAAAACACATAGAGCAGGGGTCCTCAAACTACGGCCCACGGGCTGGATACGGCCCCCCAGGTTCCTCAGTCCGGCCCACCGGTATTTACAGACACACGCCCGCCGTAGAACCAAGAAGCCAAGAAGCCGCAGATGACTGCCTGCCCCTTCATCCATGCCGGCCTCCGTAGCCCGCCTCCTCCTCCTCCTCCTCTGCGGTGCGCGGCGGGCGAGAGGCGCGGGCATCTCCTCTGCCGGGCAAGCTCAGCCGGCAGCCTCTGCACTGCGAGGCCCAGCCAACTCGGGTGAGTCGCCAGAGCCCCGGCGCGGCAAAGTCCCTTCAGTCCCTTCTGGCCACCCTGTCCGGACTGCGCGGCCGGGCTGAGGAGGGGGGCGGCTCCCCCGTCTCTCCCTCCCTCCAGCTCCCGGGCAGGACAAGCAAGCCAGCACCAGTGGGAAGCGCGCGCACCAGCATGGCAAAAAAAAGAAAAATTGAATCCGAGTGCGGGGTGTTCCAAGAAATGTGGACTTCTGATGTCAAAAAAAAGAAAAGTTGACTCCGAGTGTGGGGTGTTCCAAGAAATGTGGACTTCTGATGTCAAAAAAAAGAAAAGTTGACTCCGAGTGTGGGGTGTTCCAAGAAAAGTGGACTTCTGATTATTTTTTCACGGAGTACAAAGAAAGAGCTGTTTCAGAGCCCAGAATTCAGTGCCTGTGTTCAAGGAATACAATTTGCATCGACACTACGAAACTCAACATAAAGATAAATATGATTCTTTGGTCGGACAAGTAAGAAAAGATAAAATATTAAGAATAAAACATGGATTGACAACTCAGCAAAATACTTTTGTGAAGCAAAAGCAGCTCAATATATCATCACTTCGAGCAAGCTATCAAGTTGCCAAGCTCATAGCGTGCACTTGCAGAGCATTCATAGAGGGAGAATTTGTTAAAGAATGCCTTCTTTCTGCGGCTAAAGAGATGTGTCCAGAGAAGGCGGATTTATTTAGTACAGTGAGTCTTTCAGGACCTACAATTACACTAAGGATTGAAGAAATGGGGGAAAATTTGAATCTGTAGTTGCAAAACTCCTCAAAAAAACTTTGCTATTTCTCATTGGCACTCGACAAAAGCAATGATGTTCATGATTCTGCACAACTTCTAATTTTCATTTGTGGGACAAATGATTCTTTCGAAGTCACAGAGGAGCTTGCTGCACTGAAAAGCATCAAAGGAACAACTATAGGAGAGGATATCTATGAGAAAGTTTGCCAGACTATGAATGATTTGGAGCTGGACTGGGGTAAACTATTCAGTGTGACAACTGATGGTGCTCCTAGCATGGTGGGGTCCATGAAAGGAGTGGTTTGCACACATTAACAAAGAGATGGACAAACGCAACCATTCACATCCAATAGCCATAACACTGCATCATCCACCAACAAGCCCTGTGTTGTAAATCACTGAAGCTGGACTCTGTCATGAAAATTGTGGTTTCTTGTGTTAACTTCATTAGAGCTCATGCACTAAACCACAGACAGTTTCAGGAATTTGTCTGAGCTAAATGTTGCCTATGAAGGTATTCTGTACCACACAGAAGTCTGTTGGCTGAGTCGAGGGAGAGTTTTGACACGATTTTATGACTTCCTTCCACAGGTTTATGATTTTGTGCTTTCTAAAAACAAAGAAGTACCAGAGCTCAAAGATGCAGAATGGAAATGGCACCTTGCGTTTCTGACAGATGTAACAGAGCTACTCAACAATTTCAATGTCCAACTTCAAGGAAAGGGGAAGCTCATCTGTGATATGTATTCACATGTGAAAGCGTTCCAAGTCAAATTAGACCTGCTCATTAACCAAGTAAAGGAGGAAAACTTCTGCCATCTCCCCACAACTCAAAACCTGTCTGCAGAAAAACCAGCAGTTGCATTCCCAAACAAAACATGTATGGATGTACTAGAAATGTTGCAAAAGGAGTTTCAAACTAGATTTAAAGAGCTTCGTCTCCATGTACAGCACATACATCTTATCCAGAACCCATTTTCTGTTGACACTGAAACTGTTGATCTGATTTACCAAATGGAATTGGCCGAACTACAGACTTGTGACTCGCTGAAAGATACATTCAAATCAAGCAGCCTTACTAATTTCTATGCATCTCTCCCCTCAGAGACATATCATAATCTCAGGAACCACGCACTCAAAATTGCAACCATCTTTGGCAGCACCTATGTCTGTGAGCAGACTTTTTCCCGAATGAGACATCTGAAATCTCCAATCAGATCCAGACTAACTGATGAACACTTGCATCACTTGCTACGACTAGCAGTGACAAATATGGAACCTAACATCTTACATAGCTCAGGCTGCTATGGCTCCTCTACAACTGCTAGTACAAAGCCTAAAGAGATGAAACATCCACCACTTCCAAGCACAGACACCCTCATGGCCCTGCCTGTCTGGCCGCGGCACTTACAGCTTGTCCACCCTCGAGAAGCCGTGTCCCCAACAGCCACCCAGCGCCAGCCCCGCTCCAACTGGCCGCACAGGGAGCGGAGCATGTGCACAACGCCTGGGGGTGCCGTTGCGCCGGGCTCTGCCCTCCGCCCCGGGAGCCCCGCACCCTGCCCCGGGGAACCCCGCACCTTGTCCCCGGGAGCTTCGCACCCTGCCGCGGCGAGCCCCGCACGTTGTCCCCAGGAGCTCCGCATCCTGACCCTGGCGCCCCGCACCCTGTCCCGGGGAGCTCCGCCCTTCTCCCCCCGCCCCTCCGCTTACCGCGCAGAGGCTGCCCGTTGCCGTGGCGACGTGCCCTGGGACCCCTCGCGCTCGCGGGTCCGCCGGGAGGGGGACGGCCAGGCCGGGCCGGGCCGCCGGGGCCCGGGATCCCACGCGCGGGCGGCCGGTCCAGGCCAGTCGCCCCGCGGAGCGGAACCGGCATTCGGAGGCGGGGCGGGGACGGGCGGCGGGCGGAGCGCGGCGGGCCCGCCAGGGGGCGCGCGCCACCGGCAGCTCCCCGCCCCCGACGCCCCGCGGGCGGGCGCCGCGTCACCGGCTGCGCCCGAGCGTCAGAGCGCGGCGCCGCGCGTACGATGGGCCGCGGGCGGCCGGGCGGCCCGTGCCCCGCTGCCGTGAGTGATCCCCGGGCGGGCCCCTCCGTAGGCGGGGTCCCGGCCCGGGTGGCGGGGCCTGGCCTGGCTTCGGGGGGCGCGGGGGGAGGTTGGGACGTGAACGGGGCTCGGCGGCGCCGGCGGGAACTGCCCTTCCCTGCGCTCGGAGCCCCCCTGGCGCCGCCTGGCCCCACCGTCCCGCCCCGGCGGGCCCGGGCGCTTCTCGGCCCGCGGTGTCGCCACGGCCTTGCGCCAGCGCCGTGTCCTCCTTGTCCCCCGGCAGGTGCAGGGCACCAGCGGCAGCAGCGCCCTCAGCAAGTGCTCGGCGGCGGCGCGGGGCTACATCCAGGACCGGTTCCTGCCCCTCCTGGTGGGGCGGCGGCGGCGGCGGCGGGCCCCGCTTGTCCACCGGTGAGGAGCGGGCGCGACGCGGGGTGCCCGGCTGGCGGCTGCCGGGCCCCGGTGCGGGCGGCCCGCAGCCTCCCCTGCCAGCTGCGGAGGGGCTCCAGCGGCTCCCCAGGCTCCTGGCGCTTCGGTTGGAGGCACAACCCCATGAAATGCGTTTTTAGGACACGGTGACAGAGTGGCAACTTGCCGAGCACTGACTTTCAGTGATGTCACCTTTTTAGACAGTATAA
Source organism: Falco cherrug (assembly GCF_023634085.1). Lineage (NCBI taxonomy): Eukaryota > Metazoa > Chordata > Aves > Falconiformes > Falconidae > Falco > Falco cherrug. Next base: position 399,476 of record NC_073698.1, read on the forward strand.
TTTTACATGGCTTACGGGCAAAAATTGAAAGCTTTGTCCTGAGTGAAATGTGTCACCGGACTGGTCCCTAATTCCAGTATTCAATGCTGCTGAAAACTGCTTGAGGTCTGAAAACTAACTTACCAAAAATCTTAGCACGTCAGTAGTTTTCTCATTAATTCTTGTGATAAATAACTTAGTCCCAAAATAGGATTACAATCAAAGTTTGCAATTTATTAAGCAAACAGGCAAGCAAACAGCGCTGGGTGCGCCAGGAGTCTCTGCTTCACCAAGATGCACTCCATACAAAATTTATTTTTGGTTTATATTTCCTAAACTAATACATATTCATAGCTATTTCTAAGAAAGGTTTGGTTTATGTAAATGGATCCTTGGAATAGGCGTGTACTTCATGGCACATGCTCTTTCTGTCTCTGAGGGTCTTCTTAACCCCTGTCTGGCGGTCGGTGGATGAAGTCAGCAGTCTTCCTCGGCTCACCCTTAGGATGACCCTAGATTTTACGCATGCGCCCTGTAAACTTCTCTTACTTAACACTGTGCTGTTAGCAGCTCAGCCTGCATATCAGGGTGTGTAACCAGATGTCCTTTGTAAGGTACAGGAACTAGGTATGTAGCCAGGTGTTCTTTGCAAGATACAGGAACTATATACATTGATCACTCTGTTTTTCTTAAGCGTGTGGTTATACAAGGGTATGTAAGACAGAAGGTTACATTTCATCGTGCGGTCCAAGCATTGTTCCATATCGACACGAATCAATTGAACACATTTCACAATTCTCAAGAACATTGTAATTTGGTAAGGTATTTGGTGGCTCAGGGTAACAATATTATCTTTTGAGTCAGTGGTATCTTACCAGTAGATCTCTGGAGCTTTGCAGGATACAGGCATGAATGTTTTAATGTGTATGTGTGGAGGGTTCTATGCTGATATGGTAGTGGAGTTTACTTAATACAAGACTAATAGTTTAATGCAATCAAATGGCTGCCCATTGCCAAAGGAGTTTCATTGTGAGGGGCGAAAAAAAAAGCAGTATTCGTGTGGAAGCTTGCAGGCCTATGGAAATGAGTGTTGCTCACCAGGAAGCTGAGCCTGTGTTGACTTGTTGCATGACATTGGCAAGCCAAACTAAATACTAAATTCATAGAGTTAAGTATTGCAGTTGTCAACACTGTCATAATGAGTTCTGGGACATCTTAGAAAAGCTAGTGAAATCTTTAGCCCTTTTGAGGTGTGGGGACGATAACATGCTTGTTAAAGGGGTTGATAGGAACTGGTAAGCCTGGTGGGGATGTGGTGAAACTAACTAAAAGACAGTGCCAAGGAAAAAGAGGTGCTAGTCGTGCTGGACTAGGCAAATGGTAAATGCTTTCCAGGAGTTAGACTTACTTAGTTCCATTCATTCAAAAACCAGAGAATTCAAAGTAATCTCTGCAAGGTGTATGACTAGGCATAATCAATACAGAATTTCATTATAATGTTTCGATAGTTTAAAATTTAAAATGTGGTTTAACGTTACTCTTAATTGAGTATAACATTGAGCAGACATTATCATGCTTCAGTTATAGATTTTTTTTCCCCTTTGCACTGAGTCTACTGATCACATGCTTTGAAAATCCTTCCCTGACTTTGCTTCTCTTCCTTTTTTGTTCCCCACTCACTGCATTTGCACACACTGTCATTCATTTTGATATACCCAATAGCCCCTTCTAAGTAAAGGAGTTAATTTCATATTGTTATGGCATATGATTTGGGGCAGGAACTGGCACTGGCCACCCACATTGCAGAGGAGCATCCTGACTATATGGATTCATACTTTTTCACCCAGTGATGACTGATTTATGCAAAACGGAACAGGTCCAACTAGGATGACTGCATGTTTTCTCTGGGTTATCCGTAGTCTTGTTGGTTAGTACACTTACTGAATACAGGAGATCTGTATTTATTAACAAGCTCTAGATATGACGTCATCAGACATCTTGCGGTGCAGTTCTATCAATGTGGGGTTACTGGGTAGAGAAAAAAAGTTTTTTGAAATGCAGGGTGCCAGTGGTGGAGAAATAGGGTTCTTGGACAGTGATTACAACTGAATTTCTTTCCACAGGGGTTACTACATCCGTGCCCGTGCTGTAGATCACTGTGTTCAAGACTTTCTGCTGAAGACCCAGAGGTACCCTAGGACACAGGTACATTTTCTCTTTCTGGGTGTACTGGCAGTTTCCACTACATGTGTGAAAAGACTTTTTGGGATCTTGGCACAGCAGTAGCATACTAGTGCATCTGTTCGGATCCTTTCCCAGAAGAACTCAGAGAATTTGACTGGCACTACTGTGACTGTCCATTTGTCACTTTGTCAGAAATATCTGGGAGGGGGCAATACCTACACAAATTTCTTCTACCTCGTGCAGGGGATTGCCTGATTTTGTCACTATAGATGATGTTATTGAATATTTTTCACACCTAGATGCTCAGGATGCTGCTAGAGATGAGTATAACTTTTTCTGATACTTTCTCTGCAGATCCTGTCTTTAGGTGCTGGCTTTGACTCCTTATACTTCCGTTTGAAGGACGTAGGTCTTCTGCATCACACTGTGGTATACGAGGTGGATTTCCTGAACGTGGCATGCCAAAAAGCTGCTCTGATCAAAAGAACGAAAGAGTTGTCAGCACTGGTGGGAGATACCGGAGGGGAAGGATTAGGTATGGTATTTATGGAAGGTGTTCTGGATGCTAAATGTTTAGAAGAAGCAAACAGAACTTCAGCCTTTAGAAAGTGAGGTATAATGGTAGAGGAACTACAAAGTTGTAGACAAAAAGCATGGTTTTGCTGAAAATTTTTGGCACAAACAGATAATTTGTAAGCATTGGGAGGTGAAAAGAAGACATGTAGGTGCTGGAATGGATTTGTCAGGAATGGATTATATCAAACCAAGTGCAGTTTCTTTCAGTTACAGTTTCTCAAGTACTGCATCTGGCTTTGGGATCTTTAATACAAAGGCAGTGGCATGTCCAGTGAGAGGTCACAAGAACGATAAAGTGGTGGAGCACATGACATACGAGGGCAGGCTGAGAGAACTGGGTTTGTTCAGCCTTAGGAACTGAGGTGAGGCTTACTGCAGTCTTCAGCTGTCTAACAGGAGAGGAGAAAAAAGGTGGAGCCAGACTTTTCTTGGAGGCACAAAGCAAACAGTCAAGGGGCAATTGTTGCAAGTTGTAGCAAAGGAAATTTCAGTAATGTGTAATGAAAATGTTTGTTTCTTGGGTTTTTTTCTGCCACATGAGTAGTAAAAAATGGGAACAGATTGCCCAGAAAGGCGGTAGAATCTCCAGCTTTGGACATAGTTAGAGCTTGACTGGACAAAGCCTCCAGCAGCCTGATACAGGTAACTGCTGTGAGCAGGGAGTTGGACTAGATGACCTTCAAAGGCCCCTTTCAACCTAAATTATACTGTGATTTATGGCCTTTATGGGTAGGAGAAAAGGTATGACTCTTGGGTGTATGGAATGTAATAAAACATCAGTTGTTATGTTACCTGCCTTTTTTTTTTCTTTTCACTCTCCAAGGCAGGAGAAAAATGAGCCTTATGAAACTACCATAGAATGTAAGTAAAGCTGAAAGGATTATTATGCCAGCTAAATACTAAGGGGCAATTCAGTGGAAGAATGGAGGAATGTAAAGTATGGGGTTCGCCAGAGATTTCTCTTGCATCTGATTTCCTTCAAGGTTTCCGTTAATGTTCTAGATGATATGCTGTAGTAGGTGAAAATGTAATAAACCAGCAAGAAACAGGGAGAGCTGAATATGGTGGATGAGAGTAGGATTTTGACAAAGTACATGAATGGTCTGGAAAATCTGGAATGAGATACAGTAGGGACAGTAATGAAATACAGTAGGCTGCTATGCTTAGACTGTAATGGTTAGTTTAAATACAGATGGAAGACAGCTACAGAGACAGGTGCAGAGCACAAGTCCCTGGCTGCCATGAACATCTGAGTAAGTCTTTGTGAGTAGCTCTTCCATGAGCTTGCTCAGTTTCGTCCTGAATCCATTCTTGTTTTTGTGGTTGGTTTTGAATCCATTCACTGGCAGCATCCTGTAGCAAAGAATTGTGTCCATACCAATAATCTTCAACTACTTCAGCTGAAAGGTAGGTGTCAAAAGAGTTGGGAATATCCTATTTTCTGTGCCCAGAGGGCAGGAAGCGATGTGTAGATCAGTTAGTTTTCAGAAGAAGTTAATAGGGAACATGGAGATGGGCTTCTAGAGAAGGCTGTTTTGCCTCCAGTAATGAATGCCTTTGAGAAGTGTAATTAACAGTTCTCAGGACAGGTGTAGTTGTTGGATTGCACTGGTACAGAGACATAGAGTAGGTAATTTCTAAAGGTACTTTACAGTTTGTTTCTGATTTGGTTTTGGTTGAAACAGCTTAACAAGCTATAGCTTACGGAGTACAGAGGTATGGTATTATAATCATAGAATCACAGAATGGCTTGGGTTGCAAGGGTCCTGAAAGACCCCCTGCCACGGTCAGGGACGTCCCCCACCAGCCCAGGCTGCTCCCAGCCCCGTCCAGCCTGGCCTTGAGCCCTGCCAGGGATGGGGCACCCACAGCTGCTCTGGGCAGCCTGGGCCAGCGCCTCGCCGCCCTCACGGGGAAGGGTTTCTTCCTTATATCTAATCTAAATCTAATGCTTACAAATCATAAATTGGAACTTATTTCTGAGAGCAGTGATCTGGAAGACTAGTATTGCAGGGAGCTAGCATGTGCTGGTTCAGGATTCAATGCAATTTTACAGAAATGAAATCTTTAAAAAACAAACCTCAAAAAACCCTTGAGAATTGTTTTATGGTTGTTAGGCAAACCATTCAAATTCTGTCAAAGCAATGGTACTTAGCTTAAACTGAAAGGTCTGTAAATGAGAGCCCTTCAGATTTGATTCTGAATTATAGTGGCTCTATAAAAATGTTCTTAAAGTAAATATGATAAAGTTTTGTTGTTATACTAAATGTGATAATTCTGTGAGACATCTATAGGTGAAATTTGCATTAAGAATAATGGAGTTTTCAATCTGCATTTAATGGATTGCTTCTTGACACTATCCCTTTATGGTTCATTTAGTGATGGGGATTTTCTTGTACATGTCCCAGAGAAATTGAGTTGATGGGCACAGGCTTGTGAGCGATTGCCTGTGGGGCTGATATTCCTGTTTGTCCCCTTTGGTCTCAGTATTGTATCAGCACTGTAGTGAGGCTGGATATTTTTTGTCTCCCAGGAGTCATTACCTTTTCTGGAGAGGATTATAAATTACTGGGAGTGGATTTATCAGAGCTGTCTGAGCTGGAGAGAGCCCTGGAGGAAGCAGGACTGGACAAGGAAATTCCCACCCTCTTCATAGCAGAGGTGGTGCTCACCTACATGGAAAACAGCAGGTCAGTTGAGTTATCTGCTGTTAACTAGGTGGTAAAATGAAAAGAACAAGCTTCTTTTTATGTACGCCACTCATGGCTGGGAGACCTGCTGTCTTGTAACTAAAGCTTCAGCAATTCTGTGGAAGTCCCAAACAGCTCCTTACATCATAATTGTGATGGGATAATTTGTGTCCGTGACATCCTAAAAGGGAGGAAAAATAAGAAGAAAAACCTTGAACAAGTGATTTTGAGGTTTTTGTTCTGCTCATCCCCTGAATTCTCTGCACAGATGGGAGAGGAGAGGTTCATAAGTTCCCGGCACAGGATTCTCTTTGGTATATTACCTGTGTCAGGATGCCTTAGTAGCATGCTTTATAGTGTTGCAGGAAGATAGATTTTGTCTGCCCCTCAGTGATTTAATTCCTTGTACACGATCTGCCTGACAGGTCAGATGCCTTGATTCAGTGGGCAGCAGAGCATTTCTCTCAGGCATGCTTTCTGCTGTATGAGCAGATGCACCCAGAGGACCCTTTTGGACGTGTCATGCAGCAGCATTTTAGCCAGCTGAACTCTACACTTCATTCTTTGTCAAAGCACCCTGATTGTGAGGCACAGCGGAGGCGCTTTTTGGAAAAGGTAAGTACCTGCAGCTCTAAGGAACACATGAAGTGTGTCTTATCTGGGAAAGATTGTAGCATTAAATAATTTTGGAAGTCATCAGATGTGTCAGTTATGGGTTGAAGAAGACAGGGACACTGCCTTCTGTAGTAGCATGACTAGTCATTTGAAGGTCTTTCCAACCAACTTGCAGTCTACTTTCTGGTATGGCATTAAGGCAAGATGGATTCCTCTGAGGCTTTTGATACAAAAAAATTTAAGTTCTTAGGAGCTTTACAGGTAAGAGATCTATTCTCACTAGACTCTAGGCTGCTGTTGTTCCAGCTAGAGAGTCTTAAAGGCCCATGCGGATGTTTAATTTAGGGTCTTCATTTTCTTGTGAGAAGTGAGTTTATCCTTCCAGAGCTAATAATTTTGAGGGATTTCTCTTTTAGGGTTGGACTGAGTGCAGTGTCATGGATATGAATACGTTTTTCACCTGTTGTACTCCAGAAGATGAGCAGCAAAGATTGCAGGCTCTGGAGCCTTTTGATGAATATGAGGTAACCCTTCTTTATTCTGAACACCAATGACCTGGTGTTGATATGATGAGGTGTCTGCAACTTCTTATGGTCATAGTTCTGTACAAGAGTTGCTGAAGCATAGGTGTTCATGGAGGCAGAAAGGATGTTGAATCAGGCAGTTCACGCAGAGCCCGCAGGAAGCTCCACTTGACGCTGGGTCAGGTAGCACTGGAAGCAGACTCTTGCTTGTTCCTTCCCCAGTGAGCGGTCTCTTAGGGAGACAGCCTTAGCATAGCAAACTAGCTGGTGGTATAAAAGGTGCTGTTGATGCTAAAAGTTTGCATGGGTTCAAGGGGCAATTATTTTAATGAAAGAGAAGTGTATTGAGGATTACTGAATAATATAAAAATAAACCTGTTGTGAGTTTCCTGACTGCAAATGGTTGGGAGCCTTCCTGGGGGAAGTAGTTGTACTTGTCCTGCTCTTCTGTGTTTCTGTAGGCTATTACTGTTTGTCATTGTTGGACTCAGGTTACTAGTTTCAGATGTTTTTTTGGTCTGATGTTGTGCAGCCATTTCTATATTAATGACTGAAATTTAACTATGACTCTATTCTTTGCCGTTTTTGTGTTAACTGCTAGCGAAGTCTGCAACTATTTCAAGTGTAGAAGAGAAGTCAAAGATACTGAGTAACTTCAAGATAAAGATCCTGTAGGGCACTTACTAGAAGTTTCCCTTTCAATTTTGTGATTCTCTGTTTATAATTCTCTCTAGAAATCGAACAGTATGAAAACCAAGTTAGCATGCTTGCATTTATTTTTCCAACATGGAGGATCTGCTCTACTACATTAATGCAAAATTGATCACTGAAAGATGCTGGCAGATTTGCAAAGTGGTGTAGAAATGCCTGCAAGAATTACTGTAGATCAAGACAATTGCTCATACAGTGAGAAAGAAAAGACATTTTATCATTTTTTTATAGAGGAGGTTTACACATACGCAAGTCCGAGCTGAAAAATGTGCACAGGAGTAAGATATGTGGTAACAGAGAGCTCTACAATTAGCCTGTGAGGTAAAGTAAGGTCCAGGTCTTACTATAAACAAGCTTTATCGAATTAGGTAAGAAATGTAAAATATACACTTAGTGCTGAGGACAATTAATTTTTAGAATAATTTGCCTAGGGGTAAATAGTGGATTCTTCAATTCTTCAGTATTTACATTAGTTTTTGGATATCACTTTTCAAAAGATGCTTTTTACTTTGGTAGGTGTTTGGGCAGTGATGCTAATATTGTGGTTTCTTGTGCCTTTTAAATTCATATTTATGCCTTCTAGTCACATAGTTGGCTGAATATATCCCACCCCATGGGAATGAACATACTAAATTCCCTGATGTCCGTAAAAGCCGGGGTGGACCCTAGTGTTGCTCCTGACTACCTGTGCAATCCTCTTGCTTGTGCTTCTGCCTCTGAATGATTCCAAGGCCAGACTGGAAATCGTATTTATGTATCATTGGCCAGCTGAGACCATATTGCACCTTTGAACATTTGCAATTTCTTTGGGATCACTTCTGTTCCGTGACCTTTAGGAAACCTTAATCCCTCTGGTATACAGCCCTCACTCTTTTCTGTGATCTGAACTGGGAAGCATAAAGGGAAGCTGATTCCAAAAAAAGAAAAAAGTTCCTCATGCAACATGTAATTATTCTATGGAACTCCTTGCTGCAGCAGCTTACAGATGATAGAAGTTTATGTTAGAGTTCAAAGAGCAACTGAATAGATTCATGGATGGGAAATCCATCAAGGATTGTTCTGTACAAAGACTCAGCTTCTTGCTTAGAAAATCCCTGAGCTGTACATTTTTGAAGATTGAGGTGAGGAAGGTATTTACACACTTGCTCTTTCTCAGATTCAGCTTTAGTCTCCTGATTTTGGCCACCATTGGAAACCTAGGCTAGGTTTTGATCACCCTGACCGTTCTGAGGTCCTTACTATTGCTTTAAGATTTTGAGGAGGATTGTTTGTTTTTGTTTTTTTTCTTTGGGCTTGCTACAGGAATGGCATCTCAAATGTTCCCATTACTTTGTCTTGACTGCGTCAAAGGGGGTGGAACCTTCCTGGACACCATTGTTATCCAATATGACAGGTACATACTGACTGGTTTTCATAGTATTCTTTTATCTCATGCAGGCTTCACTGAGAGATTTTAGGAGACAGTAAAACCCTGGAAGGAACAGATGGGATGCTGCCATCTGAGTAGCTTTCTCCATCCTTCTAACAATGGTTCTGCTGTCCATAGTGAGGCCAGGGCCACCTCCTGACTCTAATGGTTCTGATCAGTTTCATTCTTGTAGTTTATTGAACCTTCCAGTCTGAACAGCTCTTCTTTCTGTTTACATGTGGGGCCTTCCAGTGCATGGCTGCAATGCCAGTCTACCATGATCCTCCTCCTATTTTTGGTATCCCACAGACTCTCCCTTTTCAGTTTATTCCTGCTTGCCTCTATACATGGTCCTCTGAGCCATTCTATCCTTCCAGCTTCCAAAAGGTTCTTATGTTTACTTACTGCACTATCAAAGTATCATCCAGCAGAGCATTCAGGAGCATGTCATGAAGTTTGTGCTTTGTTTTGTTATCCCCTGTGGGTGGAATTGCACATGTAGTATTTCTGTTTTTAAAATGTTTTTAAATCCGTACGTTGCTTTTTTTTAGGTGGGAGAAAAGTGGTACAGTTAGGGAAAAGCCAAGAGCAAGACTGTGTTTCTGTGATTAAAAGCACTTGGCAGCAGTAGCAATCTAAGAAATACCTGCTTTTGGCTGTTTGCTTCCTTTTTGAGGGTGGAAAGCAGAAGGTTATTTTTAAGCTGTTTCACATCACTAGTCTTGTTCACAGTATAGCACCACAAGTAGATCTGTCTGTAACTGAAAGTCAAAATCCATGTTCTAGAGAGCAGGAAAAGCAGCTGGAAGAGGATAAGGCAGGATGACGTTCGTTAACCTAACAAGGCCATTGTGTTGTGTCTTGATTCGATCTGAAAATGTGTAGTGAAATTGAAGCTAAATGGATGTGGGTGTGGTTAAATATATTGTGTGATTGTCACTAGTCCTTATATTAAAACCTTAAAAGCTCCTAAATGCGTAGGCTCTATCCTTAAGTTAAAAAAAATCTGGCATTTGCTTAACTGACATGAGTACAGTGAAGACACTTGATTCATTAGAGACAGGAATAGGGTCTTTCTGCTGTTGACTATTGTATTGAAAACTGATAGCAGGGGGTTTGAAAGTCTGGTAAAGTATCCATTCTTAGATATTTTTTTACTGGGAATGGCAAAAGGTATGTCTCAAATACCAGTATGTGCCCCCAACTATCCTATCAAATAGATCTGGGTCCCTCTTCAAGAGAGTTGCAAGTACTAACTAAGCCTTCTAAACAGAGCACAGTAAGTATATTTTCTGAAACGAAAACCCCCATCAGTCTTTAAAAAAATAATCTGTAGAAAGACATATAAGTCCAAGAAGATGTAATTTTTTATTTCATCAAACAATAGAAAGTCTTGTACTAAGCAGCATTCAGTAGACACAATTTTTCTGGGTATGGCGTACAAAAAAATAGACTGAGAGCTGCTTTTCCCGCACCTCATCATCTCTTACAACACAAGAGTAAGGCACTTGCTTAAAACAAAGAAGACACAAATTTGAAAGTCATTAAAACAATTTGTACAATTTTTGCTAGAGTCCTGTGTTTAAAGCTTGTTTCACACTAAGGGATGTAGTATTTAGAGAGAAGGTATCTAGATAACTGAAAATATTCTCTTATAGTAGGGCTGTTGGAATTAACAGAGATTATTCCTCATGCTTTAGAATTGTATTTCAGTGCTTTTTTGAAGGTAGGATCCAAATCTATCAAGAAACTTTGACATCCAGCTTCCGGGTCTTTGTCCTTTGCTATTCAACTAGCCAAATATTGTCTTCATCAGAAAGGTACTCCCTTTGAAGGTATTGCAGTGATTCCTCTCTTGCTACAGCAGTTTAGGATACTGCAGTCTCTTAATCTTACTTCCACCCCATTAAAGCAATCTCAGAACTGTGTCAGGAGTTGAGGGAGCAGTAAACAGAAGTAAAGCTGGCACAGTGGTAGTTCCAACCATTACAGCTTTATTTCTAGGGCATGTCAGGTTGTCTGTGTCCTCTGTCAAATTGCTTCACAATTTTTTTTTCTTGAAAAGCTGTACAGACTTGCTCAATCTCTCATTTAAAACGTAGTCCTTGATTCTTGTTTGTGCATAAGTTCTTTGATTCTCTTTGGCTTGCAGTTCCTCATCATGAGGGTCCTGTCAGGATGGCTGGGAGTATCACTGCAGCAGTGTGTGCAATGCACTCTGAAGTTTCTGGCCTGAGACGTTACGGTCACCACTCTGTTCTTATAAAACCCAATGTGGTTCTCACCACTGGAGGCTTTGGGGAGGAGGATGGACAGCACTGCCGTATGAGAAATTTTCATGTGCTAATTAAGCATGCAGGCTACTGGAAAGCTGGCTGCGTGAAAAAGAAAAACCCTGATAAAAAATGGGGTGAGTTCCCATACTGATGGCAAGTATGTGGAAGTAATTTTTGTGCTAACAATGAAATAACGTCTAGTGGAAAAGTGATGTCACAGCATGGTTATGCTGGCAAAGACATCTGAAGGTTCTGAATGCTAAGTGCCAGGTCCTGCACTTGGGTCATAACAACTCTGTGCAACACCACAGGCTTGCGGAAGAGTGGGTGGGAAGCTGCCCAGCACAGGAGGAGTGCTGGTCGACAGCTGGCTGGATGTGAGCCCCCAGTGTGCCCAGGTGGCCAAGTCAGCCAGCAGCATCCTGGCTCGTGTCAGCAGCAGCATGGCCAGCAGAGCCAGGGCAGTGCCTGTCCCCCTGTACTCGGCACTGGTGCGGCTGCACCTCGAGCCCTGGGGTCAGTTTTGGGCCCCTCACGGCCAGACAGACAGACATTGAGGTGCTGGAGCGTGTCCAGAGCCAGGCAGGGGGCTGGGGAAGGGTCTAGAGTACACGGCTTGTAAGGACTGGCTGAAGGAACTGGGGCTGTTTAGCCTGGAGAAGAGGAGGCTGAGGAGAGGCCTTGTCACTCCCTACGACTACCAGACAGGAGGCTGTAGGCAGGTGGGGGTTGGTCTCTTTTCCCAGGTAACAAGTGGTAGAATGAAAGGAAAGGGCCTCAGGTTGCACCGGGGAAGGTTTAGGTTGGATGTTAGGAAACATTCCCTGAAAGAGTTGTCAAGCACTGGAACAGGCTACCCAGGGAAGTGGCTGAGTCACCGTCCCTGGAGGTATTTAGAAAGCATGTAGACATGGTGCTTAGGGATATGGTTTAGTGATGCAGTTGGACTTGATATTAACGGTCATTTCCAACCTAAATGAATCAATGATCCTATACATTTCATGGGAGAAAGACCAGTGTGACCTGTGATGTTCTGTATCTCCACAGATGAGCGGTTGTACCATACTGTGTCGTGTCTCTCGAACAGCCTGGCCCTGGTAGTAGGAGGACGAACATCCCCAGCGAGTGCAGGCTTGGGAATGTTGTGGCTAAATTTCCCTGAAACCTATAATGCCTCTGACCTAGGTGATATTACAGTGGACCTTTTAAGTGTGCAGCCTGCTGCTGAACCAGCTGCTTTGCGTTGGAGACACAGTACAACTGAAGTAATGTTCAAAGGTAAAAAGCCTGGAAAGAGTGGAAATGGCTGAAGGTATGCAGAGGTATAGAAATTCCAGAATACATGGGGTAGTCCTGGCCAGAGAGTGAGGTCTAAAAGGCAAATTGTCATGATATAACCTTACTTTTTATGTAGTACAGGCTATGCAGTTAATGTTGGTGCATTGTATTCGTTTGAAACAATAGCTTTTTGCTGAACATTTCCGAAAGCATATGATCTTGATAGATTCATCACCACTTTAGAGAATCCAGTTACGTTTTGTAAAGGTTTTGTTCCCGTGGTGATTTTTTTCCCCTGGGCTTAAAAGAGTCAAGGCTTAAACTTCGTGTGAAAGTATTCTTATCATATCCACCCTGTTCTTGTTGTGCCTTTTTGTTTGTCAAGCCCAGAAGTATATCTGAGAGGCTTTGCTAAATCTGACAAAAGGGACAGACTGAGTAGTCTCAGCTGAGTTTCATGAACCGAGAAACTGAACTGCTTGATCCAATGATTTGGCAGGATTTCCATTATCTATGCCATTAATACATGGTCAATTCATTACAGAACCTATATGACAGATACCTTGTGATAATGACATTTATTATAGATGAGCTGCAATCTTGTTAGTTTTCCAGATGCAAGGCAGGAATCAAAAAATAGAAATGACTGTATAGTGCTGAAAAAAAGTTCATTAATGCATTTTTTAAAAGTGCTACGATACACACTTGCAACTGCAGTTTGATTGGCTCTGCTCTCACAAACATACCTACCACAAATGAAAAGACTCATTTCCAGCTGTTCCTGTTTAAGATGCAGGATGTGACCAGACAGGCCTACTGACCAGCAACCTGCTTACATGTCACTAGCCCTTTTTATCCTTTTATCCCTCTGTTTTCCTGTGTTCGTACCTCCACAAATCATTGATATCCATCCCTTTTCCTGCCTCTGATTTCTCTCTTGAGTACCCGGTAAGTCTTATGCAAACCCCAAAAACTCTTTCCCTGCATCATATAACATGTCCCATACCCCTGTAGGCAGTACCCACCTCCAGAGAGTTGCTCCTGTTTGCTCATTTTGATGAGTTTCACAGCTGGTAATGGGGCTGACAGTTCCCTTTGGACAGCTCTGGGAGGAGCTGGGACATATCGTCTGATTCTATAAGCATGTGAATTGGGGTTCTCTTGCCTGCACACCTGCTACTGCCTCTCTGTGCCTCCTCTTGTGTGTGAGAAAATGAGCCTTTTATGGCTTGATTGCTCTCCTGGAAGCAGCTGAGGCAGGATATTATTTGGGTTCTGCCACCTTGTTTTGCCTCTGTGCTCCTCTGACTGTGCAGGTGAGCTTTTTAGCATGTAACCTAGCACTGCAAGTGAGTGAGGCTTTGTATAAACAGATGCTTATAAGAAAAGCAAGGCAAATGTTAAGAATTCTTAGTGTTAAAATAATTGCTAGTAAAGGAACAAAAACCAGAATGGAGAATACTGTTCTGCCGTTATGTAAATCATAGAATTGCAGAATGGTTTGGGTTGGAAAGGGACCATAAAGACCATCCAGTTCCAACCCCCCCTGCCATGGCCAGGGACACCTTCCACTAGACCAGGTTGCTCAAATCCCCATCCAGCCAGGCCTTGAACAGTGCCAGGGATGGAGCAACCACAGCTTCTCGGGGCAACCTGCCCCAGTGTCTCGCCACCCTTATAGTAAAGAATTCCTTACTTACTCCAATGTAAATCTACCCTCTTTTAGTTTAAAACCATTACCCTTTGTCCTGTCACTACAGGCCGTGGTAAAAGTCTCTCCCACTCTTTCTTATAAGCCCCCTTTGAATACTGAAAGGCTGCAATAAGGTGTCATGGGAAAGCCTTCTTTTCTTCAGGCTAAATGACCTCAACTCTCAGCCTTTCTTCACAGGAGAGATGCTCCAGCCCTCTAAAAATTTTTGTGGCCTCCTCTGGACTCACTCTAAGATGTCCATGTCTGTCTTGTGCTGGAGACCCCAGAACTGGATGCAGTGCTCCAGGTGGGGTCTTACCTCCCTGGACCTGCTGGCCACACTTTTTTTTTGTGCAGCCCATGGTACAATTGGCTTTCTGGGCTAAAGGTGCACATGGCTGGCTCTTATTTAATTTTTAATCAAACGGTATCCCCAAGCCTTCCTTTGCAGGACTGCTCTCAATCTATGTATCCCACAGCCTGTATTGATACTGGCAGTTACCCTGGGCCATGTGCAGGACTTTCTCATGGCCCTGTTAAGCTTCATGAGATCCATATTGTCCTACTTCTTAAGCCTGCCAGTAGAAAAGAAATTAAAAGAGGCTTTGAGATTTCTTCTTGACACTTGAAATATGATAATTTCCTCTTTTGTATGCTACATTACCCAGTGGTAAGTAGAATTGAAACCTAGGGACATAATCTGTTCTGGAAGACTGGGTCTTGAGATCATTTATGGCTAAAGTTATTCATGCTTGATCACACCAGAAAGAAGTTTCAGAACTTCCTCTCTGAAGGATAATATTTTAATTTTGGAGCATTATGGAGCAGGATCCCTAGCTCTTTATCCAGGAGAAGTGCCTCAGAAGAAATGTTACTCTTCTAGTAGCAACTGGCAAATATTTAGTAGTTCTGAATAGGTCTAGAATCAAGCCCTGCAATGGCATGCTGAAGGTTTGTTTAGTAAAATATATTGACTGTACGGGGCAAAAACTTCAGCGCTTATTAGCAAGTCAGTGGTGTGTCCTAGTGGAATTCAGGGAGCGAAAGCTGTCCTTTCTTCAACTGTTCCATTCTCCACTAGCTGGCAGGGAGCTATTGAAGGGGAACACCAGGGGAATTGTTAAGCAGTCATTAGTCTAGTCTGGAGCATACTTTGAATTTGTGGAGCAGTGTTAATTAACACTGTAATGTAATCTAGAGTTCAGCCTTCCAGTCAAAATTTTATATCAAAGAAGCAACTGCTCAATGGGTAAATAAAATTTTATAAATGATACATCGGTTTTTGTTTTTGTCGGACTGTATTGCATCATTTTATTTTTGCCCTGATTTTGCTTTGTAGCTGAAGTGACCAACAATTGTGTTATTTACCCAGTCCATTACGAAGAAGTAAGCTGACAGTACATAGTGCAGTTAACACACATCCTTGACAGCTACCAAGAGTACTTTTGCACACTTTGTACTTCCTTTGTGAGGCTTCTCCAGATTAACTCCTACACACTTAAGTTACCATTATCTCCCTTTTGCAGGAACAAATACACGTTCTTGTTGCCTTATGAGGATTTATCTGTTTTCTTGGGATAAACAGATGTCATTGTGTTGCTATGATTTATGTATTTAGGGTTTTCTAGTTTTATTAGTTCTACAGGTGTAATCTTCCCATTGCCTAGTTTTCATTCCTTATGTCCATTAGGTATATTAAAAAACATGCTTTCTCCTTTTGGTTTTGAGACTATAGTGTATGATTTCCATTCAGACTTTACATATTCAGAAACTACATAATATAAGTGGGTGATGGGGGTCTTCTTAATGACCACAAACATGAAAAATGTTAATAAAAATATTTAGTCTTCCATGTGTCTTATAAAAGATCTAGATAGAAGAGTAATTCCTGTATCTTTGAAACAATTTCTTGCATTTATTGCTAAAGTCTGGAAATGTTTGTCGGATTGCGATGTCTTAATATAAATAGTATGTAAAACTACTGCCTGACTGCATTAATTTCTGTCTTTGGTCAGCTTTCCTTCTACACAAACGTAAATTTTTGCTTTTGTGACATACCAAATTCTAACTTCTCTTTTCACCTCCTTGTCTTTTTCCATAGGTGAGAAGTATCTGTTTCTGTATGGTGGCCGCTCTGCTATGGAGCCTGTGCTAGGTGATTGGTATTTCCTGCACACTCAAGAACTTTCCTGCACTGTGGTAAGAACTTAGGGAGGCCCTGGGGAGTAGAAGTTGCCTTCGCATCATAGGTGCATGCTGCTGTATTGGAAGCCCAACTAAATCACAGTGGTATTACCATACTCAAGTGGGTGGCACTGGCAGTACTGTCACACTCCACAGTGATTAGAGTTAGAGCTAATGTGTAAGCACCTTGCTCTTTAACAGAATACAGTCTTCACAGAATAGCTGAGATTTGAAGGGACATCTAGAGATCACCTAGTCCCTCCCCCTTGCTTAAAGCAGGTCTAACTAGAACAGGTTGCTCAGGATATTGTCCAGTTGGGTTCTGATTATCTTGGAAGATGGAAACTCCACAACCTCTTTGGGCAACCTATTCCAGTGCTTGACCACCTTCATAATAAAATGTGAGGAGTTTTTATCTTTAAGTGAATATTTTTGTATTTCAGTTTGTGCCCGTTGCCCTGTTGCTGGATACTACTGGGAACATTCTGTCTCTCTCTTCTTTCATTTCTCCCACTGGGCATTTATGCATGTTGATGAGATTTCCCCATGAGCATTCTCAGTCACCAAGGCAAGCGGCTCCAGTGCCGACACAGTCTGTTGTGGATGCTGTAGTGTGTGGTGCAGGGGAG
The DNA here is from genome assembly GCF_023634085.1 of Falco cherrug. NCBI lineage: Eukaryota > Metazoa > Chordata > Aves > Falconiformes > Falconidae > Falco > Falco cherrug. The sequence continues at coordinate 416,223 of NC_073698.1, forward strand.
GTTCCTGAACTGGGAAAACCTCAGGGGAGTGCAGAGATGGGGGCCAGGAGCAACTGCGGCCAAGCCCCCCACACCTCTAAAAGAAACCCCTGGGGAGCACTAGGACCAGGGCAGGCAGACAGGGCCTGGTGTGTCAGCCAGGGCGTGTCATGGCGGTTTGCATGGCAGGGTGCTGTAACTTGGCTGGCTCGAACAGGGAGCCGTGGTACCTGTCTGGTAGAAGGCTATGTCTGCAGCTGACACGGCTTCCCAGGCAGAGCTTCCATGGGAACATGCTGCTACCCAGCCGTCAGGCTGCAGGGTGTGCCCCACTGTGGTACCAGTCTACTGGAATCCTACCTTCCCTGGGACAAACCTGTCAGGCAGACAAGACACGTGATATGGAGGATTCCCTGTCCCCTCTGCCCAGCAGATTTAAGGGACAGAGGAGAACAAGTCTCTTAAACCAGTGGTGGGCTCTGGGACCTCCAGAGCCTACTGTTGGAAGACCATGACTGGAAGAATGATGAACTCCCAGCTGACTCTGAATTTGTTCCAAGACTTGCTGCCTCAGCTGAATGCGCGTACATCTATGAGGCCAATGGGATTCATACGAGGGTACTGAAAGAGCTGGGTAAAGATATCACAGGACCTCTTTCCATTATTTTTCAACAGTCTTCAGTCTAGAGAGGTCCCAGTCGACTGGAAGCTGGTGAATGTCCCAATTTTCAAGAAGGATAAGAAGGAAGACCCTAGTAATTACAGGCTTGACAGTCTCACTTCATTGTCTAGTAAAATTATGGAGAAGGTTTTTCTGGGAGTTATTGAAAAACATGAGAGACAGTGCAGTCATTGGTCATAGCCAGCATGGGCTCCCGAAGGGGAAAGCCCTGTTCAGGTAACATAATTTCCTTTTATGACAAGGTCACCCTTCTTGTTGATAAAGGGAAACCAGTAGGTGTGGGGTTTTTGGATTGTGGCAAGGCTTTTGATACTGTCTCTTGCAGTATCCTGGACAAAATGTCCAGCATACAGTTAGACAAGCCCATAATATGATGGGTGAACAACTGCCTGACAGGTCAGGCTGAAGGAGTTAGTAAATGGAGTTACGTCAGGCTGGCAGCCACTCACCAGTGGGGTTCCACTGGGCTCAAGTATAGGGCCAGTGCTCTTTAATGTTTTTATAAATGATCTGGATGCAAGAGTTGAATGTACATGAAGTAAGTTTGCTGATGATACCAAATTAGGAGGAGCTGTGGATTCCCTCAGGGACAGAGAGGCCTTACAGAGAGATCTGGATAGACTAGAGAGCTGGGCAATTGCTAGCCATATGAAATTTAACAAGAGTGAGTGCCAGATTCTGTACATAGGATGGAGTAATTCTGGTTATACATACAGACTGGGGGATGAGAGGCTGGAGGGCAGTCCCACCAAAAGAGATCTGGGGACTGGGTTGATTGAACGTGAGTCAGTGGTGTACCCTGACAGCTAAAAGGGCCAACTGTGTCAAGCACAGCATAGCTAGCTGGTCAGGAGGTGATTGTCCCACTCTACCCTGCACTGGTGCAGCCCCACCTTGAGTTCTGTGGGCAGTTTTGGGTGCCTTTATTTAAGAAGGACAAATTAGAGTGTGTCCAGAGGAGAGTGACCAAGATGGTGAAAGGTCTCGAGGGCAAGATTTATGAGGGGTGGCTGAGGTCACTCGGCCTGTTCTGCATCAAGAAGAGAAGACTGAGGAGTGCCCTTATTGCAGTCTTACAGCTTCCTCAGGGTAGGCAGTGGAGCAGAGAGGTGTTGACCAGTGACAGGACATGAGGAAACAGAATGAAGTTGCATCAGGGGAAGTTCAGACTGGACATCAGGAAAAGGCTCTTCACTGAGAGTGGCCAGTCACTGAAGCAGGCTTCCCAGGGAAGTAGTCACAGCACCAAGCCTGTCAGAGGTAAAGGAACATCTGGACAATGCTCTTAGTCATATGGTTTAGTTTTAGATACTCCTGTGAGGAGCAGGGAGTTGGCCTCAATGATTCTTATGGGTCCTTTCCAACTTGAGATACTCTCTGATTCTGTGGTTCTATGATTCTTTCCTTGAAGGCAACCAACATGGTGAAAGGCATGGAGTGCAAGACGTGGAGATGCATGCTCACATACATGCAAGGTTCAGGGAAAATACAAACACACAAGTCTGCCCTCCAGCAGCTGGCATCCAGACACATGAGTGCCGTAATCCGTGGTCTTATTCTAGCTGCTGATGCTGAGCTTCTCACTTGATTCAGTTGCCCCAGTCACCCAAGCAGTTGCCTCTGGGACATGCACAGGTCCTGTGACCTGTGATGGTCTTGTCTTCCACTCATGCCACAGGCCCAGGAGTGCTTGCATTCCCAGTTTGACTCGTTTGTCCCAAATTCACTCACACTGGCCCCTCCAGTAGCTGGCACTCTGGAGGCAAAGTCTTTGAGAGGCATGAAGATGCTCTCAGGATCTGTGGCCCCTCCAACTCCTGATGCTGAGGCTCTTGCTTGCTCTAGTTACTGGCACAAAAGGCCCAGGAGTGTTTTCCCCTGCTGCTCTGACTCCCGTTTTCTGGTTCCATATTCATTAATGCTTGTCTTTGCAGTTGCAGGCACCTAGTCCATGCATCATTTGCCTGGGGTAGTGTGATATTACACAGAAAGGTAGTTAAGAAAGGCTTTAATCAGTAAGATAGATTGATCAGGTGCAGAGCTCAGTCAGACAAGTGTACTGACCGGTGACTGTTTACATGCGACTGACCCCTTCTGTGCCCTTTTGTGTTTGTTTCCCCTCTGTTCCCCAACGATCCCCTTCTAAACGTTTCTTAGTAAGTTTTGTTTAGTCCCACAGGGCCCTTTCTTGAGTCTTCTGAATCCTCTTGTTCCTCACTTCCACCTTCTTATCGGTTTCAAAGTTCAGGTTGACCCTCCTCAAGCTGTGCCTGGAGTTTCTTAATGGCCCATGAATTAGTGATGGGAGACTTTTGATCTTTGGTATTGTCTCTGTTGTCCCTTGTCTGTCAGGTTTGTGTCTCTGGTTTTGTTTTATCAATTCCCCCTTTACTTATTCCATTTTTGATTGAAAGTGACTGTGATCCAGTAAACTTAATGAAACAGGTGCTCACCCTCCACATATGCTTTGAACTTCTACAGTGTAGAAGCCAAATCAACTGTATCTCAGGTCCTCAAAAATACAGAAACTGATAGTAACAGATTATAAATATCTGGAAGATAATTGGGAGATAAGTGACCACCAAGAAGAGTTCAAGAAGTGATTTGTTTAACATTATTTGCATTTCTGTGGCATGGCAGTAGATTTTTTTTCTGAAGAATGCATATGTATCAAGACTTTAGTAGGACTTCACCTTGTGTGACACATTCATAACATACTAAGAAAACATGGTTTAAAGATGAGTATTGCAGGGCAGTGCAAAATTATTTGGAGGTCAGACTTTGAGAAAATTTAGAAATGACACTCCATGGAAATAGTGGTGTGTCCCACAGGATCAGTCCTGGGGTCCAATTATTAATGACAAAAATGATGAAGTGAAGAGTATTTGTATTTTATAGGTAGTTAACATCAGGCAGAGTAGTCTCAATAGTACCTTAGCGGACAAGATGAAAACTCAAAATTACTTTGACATGGAGGAAGTACTTCTGGAAAAACAAATTGCAGGTTATTAAAGATAGACTAAGTTTTAAAAATACTGCATAGCAGAACTATGTGTAATTACAGGGGATCACAGGCTAAATAAGAGTAAGCAGGGTCATGCTGTTGTGGAGGGCCTAAACAGTGTGTTCAGGTATGTAACCAGTAATGTTATCTCTAAGACACATGAATCGGTCCTTCTGTTCTCTTCAGTGCTCTTAATCTCAGCAGGACCCTTGTAGAATACTCGGAGCTGATTCCAGAGAAAAAGGGATGGACGGGGTATATACTATATACAGCTCTATAGAGGTATGCAAGAGAATGACCAGACCACATACCCTTACAGCGGAAGATTTTGAAGGACTTGTGGCTATTGAGCCTGGAGAAGTTTCAAGATAGAAAGAAGTGTTCAAATATGTAAAATAAAACTACAGAGAGGACAAATTGTTCTCCATTTTTACCTTGAACAGTACAGGAAATCTAGAAAGGGCAACTTCAACAGGACACTGAGAGAAGCTGTTAATTATGAAGATTGTAAAGTGCTGCAGTAGACTGCCTAAAGAGATGAAAAGTCGCTGCAACTTTCAGGAATTTTAATAACCATCTCTCCAGAGGATAATAGCTATAGTTCCATCCATTTGCTTTAGGAGAAAGGAATGGACCAGATGGCCTCCAAAATTTTCTTCACAGCTTTTTTGATATGATATTCTTCAAATCCCTCATCTTACATTTTTTCATTTAGTGCAAGCACTAAAGGTTTGCTTTCTGCACATTAGTACTGCAGTTCAGCATTTGACCTTGCTCTGTGGCTTGAGCACTTTGCTGGTCACTGCATTAGTCCCTGTGTTTGTAAACTTGTGGTTCTCAGGTGCATGTCTTGAACAGAAAGCAGCATGTAAGAATGCACATAAAGTTGCCTCTAATAAATGTGCAGAAATAAAACCCTCTCAAGACTGAATGGTACTAAATACACTGAGGGCCAGAGACATATCGGAGATAGTCTAAATGGAAACACTTCTACTCAGCAGTCCCTAGGGGAATGTGTGTTGGTTGGGTTTTTTGAATTGTTCCCTATCGTGGTTACCCTGTTCCCCTCCAGCAACTGTTCCTATCCTATGGCAGGAAGGACTGTTACATCCCACAGGACATGCAACAGCAAGAGATTTAAGAGCCTTGACATGAAGGAGACGTTTAGCTTGCCCAACTTGACCCTTGGACTTACGTTTTCCTAGATTCCTGTTGAGGGTCCAGTACCAGAAAGCCGTCACTCTCACAGTGCCTGCAGCTGGAAGGGAGGAGTGCTAATTGCAGGAGGTCTGGGAGCAGCTGAGCAGCCCTTAGGTTCAGTTTTCTTTCTGAGGGAGCTTGAACATGGCTTTCAGTGGCAGACAGTAGAGACACACCCTTCTCTCATCCCAAGGTAAGTAGAAGGCATTCAGCAGTGAATCTTCAGCCTGTATCTACCTACCTCTCTGACTAATGGAGTTTCTCATTTTGAACTCACAGGTATTCACATACTGCACATGTGCATGATGGAAAACTTCTGCTTGTTGGTGGAGTGTGGTTTCACTCATCCTCTGTGCCAGGCATCACTGTTCTTGACTTAATGACTGGTCTCTGCTTGGACTATACGATTAATGTGGTAAGCACTGAAATTTTTCTTTCAGGGTAAACAGTGTAGTGTGAAGGAATGTTAACTGTAGGGGTATTCCCTGAAACAGAGTAGGGAATGCAAAACAGGCAAATCTGTGAGTGGAATAAACATTCCTTGTTTGAGGTGGAATCTAATTTTGAAGTGCTCTTACCAACCCAGAGTACAGAGCAGTGTTAAGAGAGGGAGAGTCTGAGTGTGCAGAAGACTGGAGGGCACAGAGCTGCTCTGTTCCAAACAGGGGGAGCAGAACTGAGATAGGCACAAGCCCAGTAATTTCAGGGTGCCTATGGAAGAAGAGAACAGATCAAACCAGAGCCTAAGTTAGTCTTCATGGAGGTCTGTGGTATAATTTCATTAAAAACTTCATGGTGGAAATGGCTATGTGCTATAGCTGCTTCCTGAAGTATAAGAAGAAAATTGCATGGATATAGTGGAAAGTGCACTTAAACACAAGAAAACCTCTTACTGTAAAGGTGATTGAACTCTGAACAGATTCAGAGAGGCTGTCGTTCCCCGTCATCGTTGAAGATACTCAAAACCTGACTGGGCAAGGTACTAAGCAACCTGCTGTAGTTGAGCCTGCTTTGAACAGGGGTGGTTGGAATAGGTGATACCCAGATGTCCCTTCCAACCTCATCTATTCTGTGATTTTGTTCTGTGATTCAGTGAAGAACAATCATACAGGTGATGTCACATACCAGGATTTTGGCATACTCTGAGCAAAACTTAGTCTAAATCTGTGAGTAGCCCTCACCTGTGATAATGCCCCCTGGAGTACAATGAAAACATGGACCTGTTGGAGTGGGCCCAGAGGAGCGCCGCAAAAATCATCAGAGGCTTGGAGCACCTCTCCAGTGATGACAGGCTGAGAGAGAGTTGGGGTTGTTCAGCCTGGAGAAGAGAAGGCCCCAGGGAGGCTTTATTGTGGTCTTTCAGTACTTAAAGGGGGCTTATAAGAAAGATGGGGATGGACTTTTTGATAGGGTCTGTAGCAGCAGGACAAGGGGGAATGGTTTGAAACTAAAGGAGAGTAGCTTCAGACTAGATACAAGGAGGAATTTTTTTACAATGAGGGTGGTGAAACACTGGCACAGGTTGCCCAGAGAGAGGTGGTCAATGCCCCATCCCTGGAAACATTTGAGGTCAGGCTAGGCAGGGCTCTGAGCAACCTGATGTAGTTGAAGATGTCCCTGCTCATTGCAGGGACACTGGACTAGATGACCTTTAAATGTCCCTTCCAATGCAAACCATTCTATGAGAAAACTTCTGTTGCTTGACAAGTTTTTATTTATCTTTTACTTAAAGAAACACATTTCTTTTAGGTATCTGTACATATGGTTCCTGTCCTTGGTGAAACTAGAATTTGTGACAGGTCTGTTTTTTATAATAGGCAGCATGTGTGCATCTGGCTGACCTTGCAGCATTTTCCTGAGGGCATAAAGCATGAAGTATGCTTGAATGTAATTGAGTTTTTTCTTACTCTGTAGTAGAAGTTATAAGTGGCCTAATATCCTTTAGATAATATAGGCTATCCTTGTTGGATAGTGCTGAGAATGGATACTGTGATAATAAAGTTGCATCTGAAAGAACAGAACTTCTTTGTTGACATTGAGTAAGTGGATGCAGGTGAATTGGTAGCTGCCTTTGCTTATGAGCTGTTTGCTTGGACTTAGGTGAAACTCTGTAGGCTTTTGGAACTACCAGTACTGTGCTAAAATACTGATAGTACTGTACAGTATATGTGATTGGTCCCAAGTTTTGAAAGACTGGGATTGTCAGTGATTTTCTGTGCAGTACTGGATACAGCATTGATACATGCATTAGAAGGTGACAGCACCAAAACCATTGGCTGGCAGCTTTCTCTGTGCTTGAAAAAGCCATGGAACAGTCACCATGGGCAGATACATATCTCTTAATCGTTAACCTTTCTTCAAGAATATAGATGAAGGTGCTGTCATGAAAATTGCCTTCTGTCTGGAATTTTACAAGGGAAGCCTCTACAACATGTCCTCTTCAGGTTGCAGTGGCCCCTACAATATCTGAATTGCCAACACAGCAACTTTGTTACTGCTGCAGTCTGATACCTGCAACAAGTGTGTCTCCAAGGTTCGCTTTCCTGAGCTTTTGAATGTTGGAAGTCATCATGAAAGAGCTTTTCTTCAGGTTGTCAGATATACAGGTTCTAAATCAGATGTTTCTTGGACCTCAGATGTGTAACTGTGTACTTTAGGCTGTCTCCTTTGTGGTGAAGGGGGCACAACTGTTCATTGCTTCCTCTGATATAAGAACTAGGAGACATTAGAAGAAGCTGGCAGGCAATACACTTCAAAAGAGTGCTTCGTGTGAAACATAGGTAAGCTCTAACTCCTTGCCATAGGACATGGATGCCAAAGTTTACATAGATTCAAAAGTGACAGGCTGTGTTCTTGGAAGAAAAAAAAATAAGGTTCAGGAAGTACATTCCCTCATTAAAAATCACTGAACTGCAAGTTACTGGGTGAGTAGAGTATACTACAAGAGTGTATCATGTTTTCCTTGTTCCTCTGTTCTCTAGCTATCTATTTCTACTCACATTTGTGGGTGGTATAGTGGACTAAATGGTCCTAGGTGGGACCCAGTGTGGCTGTTCTTAACTTTCTAATGAAGGTACCATATGAAGTATCTCTGCAGCATTATGAGGTACCCACATGTTGAAGTCCTGTACATTCAAAATCTCCTTTGCTTTCTTAGGAGCAGCTGGAGTGGCCATTAATGCTACATAATCATAGTAGTGTCTTTCTGCCAGATGAGAAGGAGTTGTTGATTATTGGTGGTGGTGGGAACTGCTTCTCCTTTGGGACACACCTGAACCCAGAGCCTGTGTCTTTAAGCCTCAGCAACATCCTGATCAGCCACTGACTGGGACCAAACAGGACTGAAACAATGCTGCTGCACTGTGGTGAGACAGCTATTCACCCGTAGGTCCAAGAGCAACAAAATATTTCTGCAAAGATTTTCTATCCAGAATGCATTGGGGGGGGGGGGGGGGGGCAGATATTAAGAGGGACAGTTACAAGTGGTTGCGTATCTTACCAGTCTTTTTTTTTTTACTGCTCTTTGTGTTGCTGTAAATAAAAGTATCTTCAAAAGTAGCTCTGTGGTGGTAGTGGTAGTCCTTAGAGGAGAAGTGAGGAACAGTGCTGTGTTCAAAAGGGACATGACTTTGCACAATCATTGGAAATGCTCAGTCAAGCAATTAAATAAGTGAAAGGAAGTGTATCTTGGGTCATAGTTGTGGTTTAACCCCAGCTGGCAACCCAGCCCCACGCAGCCGCTTGCTCTCTCCCCCTGACCCAGAGGGATGGGGAGGAGGATCAGAAAGGAATGTAAAACTCAAGGGTTGAGATAAGAACAATTTAATAGGTAAAGCAAAAGCCGCGCACACAAGCAAAGCAAAGCAAGGAATTCGTTCGCCGCTTCCCATGGGCAGGCAGGGGCTCAGCCATCCCCAGGGCAGCAGGGCTCCGTCACGCCTAACGAGTACTCGGGAAGACAAACGCCATAATGCCAAATGCCCTGTCCCCCCACCTTCTTCTTCCCCCAGTTTATATACTCAGCATGATGTCATATGGTATGGAACATCCCTTTGGCTAGTTTGGGTCACCTGTCCTGGCTGTGCCCCCTCCCATCCCCTCCAGCTCTCTCACTGAGAAACTGAAAAGTCCATGGCTTAGTATAAACATTGTCACTTCCTGGCATTACAAAGGCAGGGACCTGTGTCTCTTTGTCCCTTCCGAGGTGTGTCCTCCCGAAAAGCTTGCAATGTTATAAGCCTGTAACTTCAATAGCTGAGACAGCAGAAGGGAAAAGATGTGCTCCTTGCCTTTCTTCTGCTTGGTTTTTGAACAAGGGAAGGGAGCAGGACTGTTGCCCTGCAGCTTGTCACTCCAGTAAGACACTCCTTAATTCTCAGAAGCCCAGCAGAAGGGCTTAATGGATGGCTTTGGAAAAGCACCAAAGGAGCAGACGGCAGGCTGCCTTACCCTTCCTGTGCAGTAGTCTGCCGGCCCCAGTTTTACAGTCTTGTCTCCTCCAAGGTTAGTTCAGATTCCCTGGAAGCTCTGGTTTTGTAAGCATCCAATTCTATCTTTGGGAATGCAGCAGGGCCTGGAGTCAGTAAGAGTCAGGATAGTTGCTGGGCAAAAATGGCAGGGATCTGTTCTTCCCAGTTTGCCCTGTGGGCTGCAGCAGTTCAGCTAGCTGGACAAAGCAGCAGTGTGAGAAGAACTGAGCCCTTTAAGTGATGATGCATTCTGTTCCCCTCCAATGGGGAAGATCTCCACGTTTCATTTCAGTAGTTCAGCCCTGCAGCAGCTGTAATCTCCCAGAGGAGATACCATGGGGCTGTTCCCATCGGTTTTTGCCAGCTCTTCACTCGGTTACACTGACGAGGGGCAGTCCCTGAGAGTGATGGGAGCTCAAATGTACAGCAGCAGAGCACCAAGGACTTGTGATTGTCACTGGGTCTTCCCAAAGGCTTGCAATTAAAGAGTTTAATTTAGGCAGGTTTTTTTAGTTTTAATCTAGGCAGTTTCTCGATGGGTAGTTTTTCCATAACACGTGGGATCTCCAGGTTTAACCCTGGTGCCGGAAAGCCCCAACAACTACACATATGCCGAATAAAGGTTTGCAGCTCTGGGGCTCACCAGGTGTCTATTGGGTGCCACAGTAACGATTTGCAACTAATTTTTCATGAACAATTCCTTAGGGGAGTATTCTCATGGGGTAGGGGATTTATTACCCACGTTTCAACTTTATTATCTGGATTGTTTAAGGACCACGTTTGTTTAACGTTTAAGGGACCACGCTATGAAAGTGCTTGATTATGAAAGAGCGATTATGGTGGACGTACCTTTTTTGTTAAGAATTTGGATATGCCAACTGGGGCATAACGGGACGTTATATTCATGGTGTATGGGTTCACCATGGGGTCTCGATACATACTGGATCCCCCCTTTCCAAGGGGTCTGGGTCCCCTGCTCAATAGGCAGCTTGTAGAGTTAGCGACCTCTTGGGTCATCAGCAGTTAGGAAAACCCTTGGAACCCAGTAACCCTGGGCCTCGTCTTCCAACAGCAGGACTTGATAGCCTCCTGTCAGTGATACTCTCCATACATACTCTGTCTCAGTTTCTTGAGCTAACCTGGTGTATTTTTCCTGGAATTTCAACACTTTGGCTGTTGAGTGCGGCACCGTCTGGATAGTAACTTGTGGAGCTTCCCCACCTTGGCTGCTATCAGTGGTCTCAGCTTAATCATCGGCCTCATTACCACTTCCTCACTGTCGGGGTAAAACGTTTCTCGGTCCATTTCAAACTCCTTAGACAAGTACAAAGGTCTTGGGCCCTGTTTTTCTTGGCCAGCCGTGCCAGTCTTGTAAATCCCAGCAGACTATCCAGAACAGAATTAAGATCTGTCTGATCAAGAGATTCTTGTCCCCCTTCCTCTCATTCGGACCGTGAAGTTTGTTCTCCGTCCAATGCATCTGAGAGAGCGTGTGGAGTCGCTGAGTGCTGTTACGTTCAGCACTTAGTTGGCTCTGCAGGGTTTTTACTTGTTCTTGCAAGGGTTTAACCATTTCATCATGAGTTTGTTTAATCAGGCGCCTCTCCTTCTGGGCCACCACTCGTGCGGCTCCCAACACAGCACGTACCGTGGCTTTTGCTGGTCACACTTCTCATTCCTTCCTAAGTGGTGTCATTCTGTCTGCTACAGCCTTTGAATCGTGCCAGCTAACATGGCCCCGTGCCATCCCTGGTGAGGAAAGGCACGCCTTACAGTCCTTCAACTTTTCAGTAACAGGGGAGCAGTCAAGCACCGGCATTTCCCAGGCAGCCATGGCTTGCCACTGCTCAAATGTCTCCCGGCTTACACGGAGAGGTCGCTTCCCTGCTCTCCCTGCCCACCCTCACCGGGTGGAGCATCACCGTCACTTAGGACCTTCCAACACTGAGGGGATCCTGTCCATGACGCCAGTGTATGTCACATCCCACCTACGGGAAGGGGAGAGTGACTGAGCTTCGCAAATCCCTTCAGTGTGGATTAAGGCAAAATAACACTCGAGGTCCGTACATGAACATGCATTTTAATGGAACAAACGTTCAGTGAACGCTGACCCTTTCACAATTATACCCCCCTAAGCTATGTGGCTTCATGAGAAATTGACATAGGCCTCATCTTACTTAACAACTTTAAGAGAAATAAAAGAGAGAGAGAGGGAGGGAGGGAGATCACCAGTCCTGCACCCAGCGTCAGACCTGCCAATGGGGGTATTCAGTGCAGAGAGCACTTCAGAGGCTTGTACCTGCTCCTACTTACTGGCCCCAGTCCCTGGGCTTCCGGAACCGCCTCTCTCCCCAGCTCCAGGAGTGCTGGAGACACCCGTCAGTCAAGGGAAGGGACACCAGGCCCCACCTCCCCGTGACTGCCTGTTGCTGCCTCTGGAACCTTCTCTCGCAGCGTGGCCCTGGCTCACAGCACAGTCAGTTGGGCCACGTCCCTTACAGTGGCCAGCAGCTCAAAGCCCCACATCAGGGCTGCTGTGGGGTGTCACCCGTTTGTGGGGTGCCCAGTGCCGGGGTTGCTCGCTGCTCTGCTCCTCCACCCGGGCTCTCGCCATGCTCCTCCGATGCTTTGACTTCTTCCCTCGGCCCTGCAGGACCCCCAGCAGCTGGGTGAGGAGGTGAGAGCATCTCCCAGCCCCACGACGTATCCCAGATATCGAGCGCTGAATAAAATCAAGTACATGGTTGGTACCTGAACAGTTAGGTTCAGTTACAGGCATTTTGGTATGCCCTGGTAAGCGCTTTGTAAAGCACCAGCAAGTCGTTTGTTTAAAGAATGAACTTAAAGAAAGAAGAAAGTAGCATCACGTGATGAATGAGCTGGCTGGAAGCTTACCACAAGAAATGAGCTCAGCAAAACTAAGCGCTAAGTAGGGGAAAGGTAATTGCGACCCGGGGAGATGGCGACCACCGACTCAAGAGACGCCCTGGCCCAAAGAGAAGCAGAGGCTGAGCATGCAGACTAGTTAACATAAAAACTGAGAGACTTGGTTAGCAAATAGGAAAACAAGCCAAAAATACTGAGAGAAATATGTAACTTGTCACCAGTGAAGGCTGATGTCTTGGTTTGCCAAACTGTATAAACAGCATAAAGTTTAGGCAGCCGGGGAGCTAGGCGTTTGTGGGTTACCACCCAGTGCCCTGCTTTGCACGAACTGGAACACAGGGATGGAAATACCTCGACTCGTGTGTGAATTGGCGCTGCGCACCGGTCACGGAACTCGCTACGGCACAAAAGCCCAGCAGGTGCCACAGCTCTCCCCAGGCACCGTCCTGCCCAGCCGTGCCCTGGGGCTGCCTGGCCACGTGCCCGGCCCACGGGTGCCCGGTGATGTGGGCTCTGCCAGGCTGCTTGTGCCTGGCCCCACGGGGATGGTGCTGGCCGGGCCCATGGAGCTGCTTCTGTGTGGCCCCGTGGGGCATCTCCTCGTCACCTCCATCGGGCTCCTGCTCCGCAGGAACAGGCCATCCCCATGGGCCAAAAGACAAGCTGGCGGGGAAGAGGACTGGCCTGGCTGTACAGAGAGCTTTGGCTGAAAGTCAGGGAAAACAGAGAGTTTCTGACCTTGGGAAGAAGGGCAGGACACTCGGGAGGACCACAAAGATGCCGTGAAATTATGCAGGCGGGAAATCAGAAGGGCCAAAGCTATGAGCCAAAGCTCATGGCTTGGACAGGCGTATTCTACTCTGGGTTAAAAGCTGGCTGGCTGGCTGAGCCCAAAGAGTGGTGGGGAATGGAGTCACATCCCGCTGGCGGTCGGTCACACCGGCTGCTCCCCAGGGCTTCCTGCTGGGGCCGGTTCTGTTTAATATCAACGATCTGGCCAAGGGGATCAAGCATTCCCTCGGTCAGTTTGCAGATGACACCGAGCTGGGGGCAGTGTGACCTGCTGGGGGGCAGGGGGCTCTGCAGGGGGTCTGGGCAGGCTGGGCCGAGGGGCCGAGGCCAGTTGTATGAGGCCCAACAGGGCTGAGTGCCGGGCCCTGCCCGTGGGTCACACCAGCCCCCCACAGCGCTGCGGGCTGGGGGCAGGGGGCTGGGAACTGCCCGGCGGGGAAGGGCCTGGGGGGGCTGGTCGGCAGCCGGCTGGGCATGAGCCCCCAGTGTGCCCAGGTGGCCACGGCGGCCAGCAGCGCCCTGGCCGGTGTCAGCAGCAGCGCGGCCAGCAGGGCCAGGCAGTGCCCGTCCCCCTGTGCTGGGCCCCGGTGCGGCCGCCCCTCGAGCCCTGGGCTCAGCGTTGGGCCCCTCACCCCCAGGCAGACCCGGAGGGGCTGGAGCGTGTCCAGAGCCGGGCAGGGGTTGGGGAAGGGGCTGCGGCACAGCTCTGGGGGGGCGGGGGGAGCTGGGGGGGCTCAGCCCGGAGAAAAGGGGGCTCAGGGGGGCCCTTCTGGCTCCCTACAGCTGCCTGGCAGGAGGCTGCAGCGAGGGGGGTCGGTCTCTGCTCCCAAGGAACCAGCGGCAGGACAGGAGGGAACGGCCTCCAGCCGCACCAGGGGAGGTTCAGGGTGGGCACTGGGAGAAATGTCTTCCCCGACAGGGTGGCCAAGCGCTGGCACAGGCTGCCCGGGGACGGGGTGCAGGCACCGTCCATGGGGGGGTTCAAAATACACGAAGATGTGGCGCTTGGGGACATGGTTCAGTGGTAGCATTGGCAACGCTGGGTTAACGGTTGGACATGAATATCTTAAAGGTCTTTTCCAACCTGAACAATTATATGATTCTATGATTCCTGCCTTCTAACCCCCTCCAAAGTCCATGGGTTGTGGACAGGGGCTGGCCCACCATGGCTGCCCCCACCAGTGCCACTGATACCTCCATGCCATCTGAGCCACAACCTGCCCCATCCTCAGCCACATGATGAAGGGGGGTCAGTGCAAGAATGGTGTCCCAGGTTGGTGGGGCTGGATCCGTGTTAGCCCCTGCAGGAAAAGGCAAAGCCCCCGAGGGGATGGCACCTGCACCAAGTTAAAGCAAAGGCAACTTTTCCCATGGGGATTTCCTGACTGTCCCCTGTAGCCACGCTGCAAGGCAGAAGGGGCAGCAGCTGAGCTGCTGTGGGTACTCAGCACAGGGACGGTAAAAATAACAGGAAGAACGGAGGTGGGGGCCAGATCTGGGCCCAAGGGATCCCAGCCAGCGCTGCTATATAAAGAAAGATCAGCTGCTTCTCGCCTCTCCTGCCAGCAGCGGGTGGGCTCCGAGGGGCTGCATGCTGCAGGAGCCGAGGAACAGCACCCCGACCCCACGTCCACCACAGGGAGCAGGTAACGCTTCTCGCTGGGGCTCCTGAGGGGTTTGCTCCTGGTGAGCGACATTGCGGGCTGCGGGGCCACGCTTCCAGGTGCTAGGGCCACCCACCTGTTGGCAGGGTTGAGTGCAAGGAACAGGACTGGGGGCTCAGCCGGGGCTGAGACGTGTGCCACGTGGGGTGCCCCTGGCTGGGGATGCAACAGGGGGTGCTTTCCACCAGCCTGCCCTGCTTCTCTCAGCAGCCCCCTCCCATGTCCTGCCACCCTCCCCAAGCTGATCCTGCTCTCGCTCCCCCACCTCCCCAGCTGCTTGCGGAGGAACTGGCTGCTTCCCTGCCCGTGACACTGTGACATCTAGGGGCTTCCCTCAGGGCGGCTCTGCCCACCATGGAGCATCTGGTGCTGGGCTTGGTGCTGCTGGCTGGGAAACTGGCTGCTGGCAGCCCCTTGCACCAGCAAGACCTCGACCCTGTCAAGGAGGTGGCGCTGGACATGGCCCCCACCTCCTTTGATGACCGGTACCAGGGCTGCAGCCACATGATGGAGGAGGAGCTGCAGGAGCTCAACCGCACTGAGTTTGCCAACAACAGCATCTACGCCAAGGCCTGGACTGTTGCCACTGCTGAATGGCGGAGCCGGCGGGGACGTGCTCCTCAGACACGAGCACTGACACCAGCGCAGGCGATTGCCCTACTGGCATATACGGAACAGGGCCCCCTGCACCAGGCGTTCAACACAGCTGTTCGCAAGGCTGGGCACTCCCGCAGGGAATACCTGGGTGCCTTCCAGTTCAAGGTGCTGCATTTCCTCCTGAGCGAGGCCCTGTGCACTCTGCGGGATGCCCAGCCCCACCACTGCCACCACGTTTACCGGGGCATCCGTGGCATACGCTTCACTGCCCAGCGCCACCAATCCATCCGCTTCGGCCACTTCACCTCCACCTCCCTCCGGAATGAGAGCACCCTGCCCTTTGGCCGGGACACCTTCTTTTCAGTGGAGACCTGCTACGGTGTCCCCATCAGAGACTTCTCCTTCTTCCCTGAGGAGGAAGAGGTCCTCATCCCACCCTTCGAGACCTTCCAGGTCATCGACATCACCCATGATGGGGACAGAGCCCTCATCCAGCTCCGCTCCCAGGGTGCGCTGAGCACCTACAACTGCGAGTTGGTGAAAGGTGATGTCCCTGTGTGATGGTCCCTCCCTGCCACTGGGGTGCAGGGGGCAGGGGGTGGCCCCTTCCCACCAGCTTTAAGGGGAAAAGGGGCTCTTGATCATGGGGGGGGCAACATGGGGAGCTGGCCTTCGGGTGTGCGCCCTTGCACATCTCCCATATACTCTCCCCCAAATTTCACAGCAGGGACCCTCAGCAGCAAAGCATGGCACAGCACAGCATGGCATGGTGAAGGACAGCATGGCACACATGGCATGGCACAGCATGGCAGGGTCAGGGTGGGGAGTGGTGCAATGTGGAGCCTGCAGCAGCCATGCAGACAGAGTTGGTTTCTTTGACAGAGAAGAGATGCAAGAGCCAGCCGTGCATCTTCAGCGCAGGTGAGCCAACAGCCCCCACTGCAGCCGGGGAGGGTGGCACCCTGCTGGGCCCCCTGCCTCTCCTCGGCTGCCCCTGACTCCCCCTCTCTGGCACCCTCAGGCTGCAGCATCCCCGGGGACCCCCGACACCTCTGGGAGCTCCTCCTGGCAGCCACAGTCCTGGCAGTTGCTGGTGGCCTCTGAGCTGCCAGGCCACCGCTGCCACCACACCATGGCGAGGGAAAGGGGTCAGGAATGGGAGCCACCAGCTTCACTGAGATGGCAGGATGGGATGGGACACCAGGAGGGGCCGGGGGCATGGGGATGGTCCCACTGCAGGGTCCTGCAAAGCCACCTGTGCCCAGCTCGGCCCTGCCATGGTGTCACCAGCATTGGGATGTGCTGGCAGCCCCGGGACACCAGTCAAGCCTTGATGAGGCCTTTTGCAGAGCTGCAGCTGGGGCTTTTGGATGCAGCTGAGTGTGGGGTCTGCAAGGGGCTGCCCCAGGGATGGGGGTCAGCACTGATGGGAACTGGGGGGATGCAACAGAGCTGCTTTTGGAGGTGCCTCTGCCTGGCTGGCTGCTTAGCTGCTTGCCATTCCCTGACTCCCAGAGGAATAAAGACTTGCTGTGGGACCATGGTGTCCCTGGGGGTTTCCTGGGGGCAGCTCATGGGGGCTGCAGACGGGGTCTTCTCCAGCTCCCCCACATTTCCAGCCCTCCCACACCCAGAGCATCCCTACAGAGAGATGCACACACCCCAGGTCCTGCTCGATGGGTCCAGCAGGGGATGTCTCCTCCCGGGGTCTGTTCCCCTGACTTGTCCCACAGCTGCCTGCAGCTCAGGGTGGTCGTTGCCCCCACCAGCACCCAAGGGAGCACAATGGGGGCTGGCACTGGCCACGCCAGCCCCAGTGCCCGTGAGAAGAGCCCTGCCAGGACAAGATGGGTGGGAGGCTGCCCCATGGAGCAGCACATGGGGCTCAGCAATGCCATGCCAGGGGAGAGCCCCAAGCCCCCTGGGTACAGAGGAGGGATATGAGGGCTCTGTGCCCCAGGGCTCCCCACTCCCTTCAGCAGAGGGCACAACCATGGGGCTGGGCATCCCTAGGGCAGGACCAGGGCTGTCTGTGGCTCTCCAACCCCTCACCAGGCAGCAAGGGCGTCAGGGATGGATCCTGCCCTCTGTGGGCACCCAAGCCATCCCCTCCTCCTCACCCCACAGGTGCCCTCTGCACCCAGGAGCAGCCCCATCCCCAGGACACAGGTGACACCGGGCAGCCTTGATGTGCTTTAATAAACCTCGGGGTCCCACAGCCAGCTATGGGCAGGTCCCTGGGCTGTCCTGGGCAGCACTCCTAGCTCCGTGAAGGGCAGCAGGAGCCCCACGCATAGAGAAGCCGGTGCACGTGGGGCCATGCAGACCCTGTAGCAGGGCACGGAGACAGGCCTCCATGGAGGCGTCACATCCCCATGCAGCAGTGCAAGGCTATCAGAGCAGGGACCCACACCATGGGGTGCTCACCCATCAGGAGTTGCTCCCTGTTCCCAGCCCAGTCCTCCACTCTTGGTAGGGGCCGGTGCTGGTGCCAGGGGCAGCCACTGCACCTCCCTGGTATCAACGCCGAGGGGGCTGAGCACCACGCAGGTGAAGTTGGTGTGCAGGTGCCACACGCTGAAGGAGATGAAGTGCAGGTCACGGTGCAGGACCACCCCTGAACCCTGTGGCTCCTCCCTGCAGACCCAGGGGGGGCACATCAGTGCCAATCCCTGGCTCTGTGACACCCCCTCAAGGCTGGGGGACCCTGAGTCCCTGTCCTGGCTGAGGCTGCTCCTCCCTGCCAGTCCCAGAGCAGTCCCAGGCAGCCCTGCTGACCCTCAGGACCCACTGGTCATGTACTCACAGCACCATCCCTTCATGCACGGCCCCATCCGGGTGCAGTTTCTCCACGAAGGAGCTGTTCCCCAGCCAGTAGAGCAGCGTGAGCTCGGGGAGGCCACTCACTGCCTCACATGAAATAGTCACGTTCTCGCCTGGAGCCGGAGAGGTACATGGAGTCAGAGGGGCTGTGAGGGTCCCCAGTGCCCCCTGGGCCAGGCTGCCTCTGACCACAGGCATGGCCCACCCCCTCCTTCCCCCAAAGGGGAACGTCCTCCACCTCACCAGCACCCCGAAATCTCAGCTGCAGGTGGAGGACGCACCTCGCGTGTCTGCCGGGGCTGGTGCAGGAGCTGACCCCCGTGCCTCCCCCAGGGTGGGGGTCCCACTGCAGCACCCCCCATCCTCAGGCCACCCTTGCCATGGCCCCAGGGTCACTCACCTGGGTGGGGGGGCTCTGCTGGCATCCGCAGGATAGTGATTCTGGGGGGCTGCAGGGCCACAGCACCTGAGGGAGCAGAGTGGGGTGAGGTGGGGGGACAAGAGCTGCCCCTCAAGACCCCACATCTCTGAAGTGGGTAGGAAGGCATGGTCCTACAGAGGAGACAGGGGCACAGGCCTCTTGGGGTGGCACAGAGCCCAGAGCTGGCTCTGCCCCCCTGCCCCTGCCCCCTCAGCAGCCCCCACTTACCTGTGCAGCAGGAGGCCAGGGCCCAGCAGAGCAGGGGCAGGAGGAGCTGGGCAGGGCAGGGGGGTGTCCCTGTGGGCAGAGATGGGGCTCAGTGCTGGGCATGCCGGGATGCTCCCCCCAAGCCTGGGATAGCTCCCCCCAGCATCACCCCCGCAGCATCCCCCTCAGCTTCCCTGGAACTGGTCATGGTATCCCACCCCAGCGCCTCCCAAGCCTGGGATGCTCCCGTCCCCCCAGCACCCCCCGAGGTGGCCATGGACCCCTCAACGGCCCCCTCCAGACCCGCAACGGGCCCCCCTAAGTCCTAGGCATCGGGCTGGATCCCCCTCCCGGGGCCCCCCAAGTCCCGGCTGGCGACCCCCAGGGGTGCCCCGACCCCCCCGCCCGGTCCCGCAGCAGCCGTACGGGCGGGGCACGGCGCAGCCATGGGACAGCGGCGCTCGGAGCAGCGGCGCTTTATGGGGCGGCCCGAGGGGCGGCGGGCGGGAGCGCCGTGACTCACCGGGACCGGGACCCGCACCCGCCCACGGGCCCCGTGCCCTGCTCCACCTCCCGCCTTTCCCCAGCCCCCCGGTGCCCCCAGGACATGCCCAGTGTTACCGTGTCCCACACCTCCCTGTGCCCCAGTACAGCCCCCCATGCCCCCTGTAGTCCCGTACGGGACCCCATGCCTCCCTCTGCCTCCCCACGCTGTGCCCCATGTCCCCCAGGAGCCCAGGCTGTGCCCTGTGCACACCATCTCCCTCTGCCTGCTGTCCCACCTCCCTCCACGTCCCCGTGTCCCCATGCCCCGTGTGCCCCGGTACAGCACCACACGCCTCACTACGTCCCCTCCATACTCCTTCCCATGTCCCCCGTGTCCTCTGTCCTTCATGCCCTGTGCCCCACACCCCCTGCGCCTGGCTGTACACATCCCACAGCCGCTCCATGACCAGCCTCGCTGCACCCCATGTGCCCACCCTGCCTACTCCCCCCCCCCCCCGCCCCCCTCCCGGCGCCCGTGGACGAGCAGCCATGTGCACCCCAGGGTTGTAGGAGCGGGGCTCAGCTGCGCACCCATGCCCATTGCATGGGGCCCTGAGCCAGATGGTGTCACAGGGCTGGGCAGATGGTGTCACAGGGCTGGGGGACAGTCCCCGAGGCTGACAGCCCAATGCCATGCCCTGCCCATATTGAGCTGGGCCACGCCGCAGCCAGCAGTCCCCATGCCAGGGACCAGTTTGGCTCCCCACACTTCAGGGCTGGCCAGGGGCAAGGCAGGGTCTGGGCAGGGGGAGAGGGAGGTGGGTGAAGCCCCCTGGGGACTGAGCACCAGCACTGGGTGGGGGGAGCCCTGGGCGCCGGGCCGTGTGCCAGCTGGGGCAGCCCCACAGCTTAGCGCAGGCCTCCCAGCTCCAGAAGATGGAGAGAAACCCACAGCGACCTGCCAGGGCTCCGCTCTGGTGCTTGACCGCGGGGGAGCCAGCCCCGGGGGGCAGCGAGGAGCCTGAGCAGGGGCATGGGGACCCCGGACCAGGACCCAGCCCCTCTCCCCGTGGCAGAGCCCCCTGGGGCCAACCCACAGCAGCAGGAGAGCAGCAGACATGAGGGTTCCAGTAACCCACCAAGATCATGCTGCAAAACCAGGGGAAGCCCCCGGCGCCTGCTTCCCCAGCACGGCCAAGGCAGGGACGCAGCACAGGCACAGCCACGGGGCAGGAGGAGCCACCCGAGCCTCACGCGCTGGCAGCTCCTGTGGTGCAGGCACAGGACCAACGCACCGCATGGAAAAAAGCCCCTAAAAGCCCAGTGAGTTTCCCGGCTGTTGTTATCAACAGTTCCCAGAAGGGCAGGACCACAGCTAGAAGGGTTCTCTCAGGGACATCTCCAAGCCTGCCAAGCACAACCCGTCCCCTTCCTTCCCACCAGGACGGGGACAGTGGCCGCATCATCCCCACAGCACCTGTGGGGATCTGTGGCCAGGGCTGCAACGGCACTGGCCCAGGGGCCCTGTGGGCACCGAGGGGCCAGAGGCAGCTCATGTATGGGGATAGCCCAGCACCCTCCGCTCCTCCACCACGTCCCTGATCCCCACAAAAGCCCAACCCAGCTGAGCTCAGGCTACCCTGATGTGAAATATGTGGGCAGGACCCGTGGGGAGGGTGCTTTGTCCCCAGCCACTTTTGGCATCTGTCCCCACTGAGGGAGAGCACAAAGGCAGAAGGAGGAACTGTGGCCTCACTCTAGAGCAAGGAAGACGATCAAGAAAAACCCTGGGCCGCATCTCCATTTCCAGGACTCTATTTCTGTGTTTGGCACAACATTGTGATGTGGTTTCACCCCAAAGAAAACCAAAAGGACTCAGCGGGGCATGTGGCGCAGCCACGCCAGGTCTCCCCTGGGTGACACAGCCTACGCTGCGCCCACAGCCGAGCTGCCACTGTGGCCACTTCCCAAATCCCCTGCACAACGTGGCACAGTCCCTCACACCAGGAACGGGGGTGACGCTGCCTCATGTGTCTCCGTCAGACCCCAGCACCCTCACGGGACACAGCTCAAGCCCTCACACTGCTGAGAGGGCTGGCTCCTGACCACCCCCAAAATGCTCCCAATTTCCCCCAGAGCCTCACAGCTGGCCCTGGGGTCAAGCACCTTGCTCCCACATGCTGCCATCACAGGCTGTACTCACCCGCTGCCAAAAAATGAGCCCAAAGCCCCTTGCACAAGATGGATGGGGGCACGGCTCCTTGTGCTGGCATGGCGAAACACCAGCAGCAGCCCAGCCCTGCCCACGCCCTTTGCTCGATCCCTTTTATTACAGCGCCAAAAAGAGCAATCCCCAGCGGGGCATCCCCCGCGCCCTGGGGCAGGGGCAACCCACTCTCAGGCTGCTCTTGACATACCGTCACCATCACAGAAAGAGGTGCAGGGAAAGAAACGGCACAGCACGCTCTGTGCCCTGGCTGGTCCCCGAGCTGCAGCAGCTGGGTGATGCCACCAGCTTCCAGGCAGGAATATAGAAAAAAGGGGGAGTGTACAAAAGGGTTAGCTGAGGCAGGGCACAGGCAGAGCCCACCACCACAGCGCGGGAGAGGGGCTCGGTTACTCCCCATGCACCCACGGCACCAGGGACCTGGCAGCCAAGAGTCTGGCCCATGGCAGTCAGTGTCCGGGCAGCAGTGTCCCTCTGTCCCCTCTTCCAGGGTGCTGAGCTCCAGCCCCCGCAGGCAGCCTCTCCTCTGCAGCCCCGCGCAGCAGAGGGGCCCAGCCCCGACCCTGCTTCCCCATGTCCCATCCTCGCTGCTGGGAAGGCTGCTCCGGGGAGCAAGCGTCAGAGCTGGCAAAGCCTCAGCCCTCTCCCTGTCACCTCTTCCGGCAAAGCAGCAGGAGAGGGAGATGGAGAACAGCCCCCAGTCAAACGCTCAGCACACCGGGGCCATGTGAAGGGCCAGAGAGGGGCTGGGGCAGGGAAACGGGACAAGCGTCTCTTTTCAGCTGCAATAGAAAGTTTTCAATATGCTCATTAAAATAATTGCTTTTTAAAAAAAGACTCCCCCAGCCCTAGTGGGAGGGGCCTCAGGGCAGAGTCCTCCTTCGGCCCCCAGTGCTGCAGTCCTTGGGGACGGCTGAGGTCCTGAGAAGTGACAGAGAAAAGCCAGCGTTTCCAGCCAGCTGCTGTCCCCTGCCCTGGGCACGTGTCCTCTCGTGGCTCCACGGCTCCCCACCGCCTGCCCTTATTCCAGCCCCAGGATGTAGTTGATGCCCTGGACCAGTCCGATGATCACCGGCTGCCAGGCCACCAGGTAGCGCAGCCAGTCCAGCAGCTGCCCATACATGACATGAGGCCTCTCCCAGCTGGGTAGGAAGGAGTTAAAGAACCACGGGGACAGGGACAAGAGGAGTGTAGCCCACCAAGGAGCCACTCAAAGCTGCCACACCACAGGGACAGGGGGAACAAAGCCTCAAGCCTCTGCAGCACTGGCTCCCTGGGGAGGGGTGGCTCTGGCCAGGCTGGGGCTCACCCCAGCTGTGCCTTGGCAAGGAGTGTGTGGGGTGCAACCAGGTGTCCTGCAGGATGTGGGGGTCCAGGTTGACCATCTCCTCCTCCCAGGGGACCGACACGACTTGCCTCAGAGAGGGGGCAACACACACGCTGCACAGGCAGCAAAATCCAGTGCCCGGCTCTGCGGGAACTCACTTCCCACAGGAACATCCACAGGCGGAAAAGCAAAACATGGGGCTTGAGCCATCCCTTACAGTGGTGCAGGGAGGGGGATGAGGGCTGCTGAGCCCTCCCATGGTAAGCAGGGGCTGTGGGGCTCAGCCATGAAGGGCTTCATGAACATTTTCATCTCTCACCGGAGGGAGCAGCACCCTCAGTGGAGCCCACAGCCTCCCAGCTCCCCAGACATGCCCACTGCCCCGTGCCAGGCAACACGCCCAGCTCACGGACAGATTTTGCAGTCTCTGCCATTGCTGTGGGCTGGTAGCCACCTGCCTGGGGGGGCCTGGCGAGCCCAAATGAGCAGCCAGCAGCTCCCAGGCATGGCCCCGAGCCCCTCATGCACCCTACCCACTGTTCCCCTTCACAAGGAGAAAGGATACGGGTTACTGAACATCCTCTTGAGATCCACCTTCTCTTTGCAGTATGGACACGTCTGCTTCTTCCCGACGATGCACCAGCCACGGATGCAGAATTCGTGAAACCTGGGGAGGGGCACGTTAAGGGGAACTGCTTCATGTTGGGGCAGGGGGAAACAATGATGGCACACAACTGAGCATGGAGGAAACCACTGAGCTTAAAAAAAAAGTCATCCCCATGCCACTGCACAGGGGATGGGGGAAATATCAGACAGGCAAGGGTGTCCACATTGCACAACTGCAGCCCTTTCCTAGAAGGCACAGCACCTTCCAGGCACAGAGGAAGGAGCTCACGGGGCAGTGGGCTGGGGAGGCATCATGAGGGCTATGATGAGACGGTGAAGAGTCTGTGTCTCGACAGTGCCCGGCACACATGTAACCCAGCACATGCTAACACCAGAGCAGGGTTAGACCGACACGGGTGGCTGGGGGAAGCTCCTCAATTTGAGAGTGGGAGCTGGCAGCAGAGGACTGGCAGGGATGTGTCTGGCTGCGAAATGCTGGGGCTTTGAGTGCTGGGAAGGTTTGTACAGCCCAGGAGAGCTCTGCAAACTTGACTCTGTGTGTTACACAAAGGCTTCTCAAGGATTAACAACGTATTTAAGGGATTTCTCCCAGGGACTGACTTGCAGGTGCCAGCTACGCTCCATCATGGCAGATGAGTAACAAGGATTTACTCAACCTGAGCCCAGCCCTGAAGAAGTCACAGGGAAACATGAGGTGGCTGCAGCCACCATGACACAGCTCTGGGGTGAGGCCGCTTGCCCTGTTGGGGAACTCTGCCATGCATAAGGGTGTCGCTGAGCAAACAAACTCCCCCAGGTAATGCCTCTGCTGCTCAGACCCAGGGTTAATGCCAGAGCAACAGCAGGAGCCACTCCCCCCAGGGGATTACCACAAGCACAGACTCCTTCAACAGCCACAACCCCCCACCAAGCTGCCACAGGGTGCGTGACAGGCAGGCTCAGGCCCTGCACGGGGTCAGATGCTGGGGCCAGGCTGGCATACACCTCGTAAACACTTTACAGCTATTAAATTTAGGTGAGTTTTGCCACCATGACCTTTGCTCAGGCCCAGTTTGGAAAGCACCTCGCAGCCAGTAACGCAAGCAGTGCCAGAGGACATCCCATCTCCACCGCTGAGTCACTGCCAGAAAAAACCCTGAGCCCTCCCCTGCTGGGGCTGAGCAACAACCAGGACTTCCAGTTTCAAAATCAGCTGAAGGGGAAGGGTGAGCAATTCCAGGGCGCCAGAAACCCCGCTGCGGCCAGAGTCGCTGGAGGATTTCTGGGGAAGGAGGAAGCTGCTGGACTGTGGCTGGAGTCGGCAGGGCAGGCACTGACTGGCAGCACGAGGCTGCAGGGGCTGTTTTCCAAGGGATGCTGTGTGGGGCAGGCAGTGTTTTCCCCCAACTCTTCCCTTCGGAGGCTCTCAGCCAGGACTTGCAGCAGTAGTTCTCCAACAAGGGGCCAGTGTGACACACAGAGCGCTGCTCGGCTGGACCAGGGACGCTTCACGCCCCTACCTCATGCTGACGGGAGCTGGCATGGCAGCAAGCGCTGGGCAGTCAAGTCCCAGCAGATTTAGCAAAGGTAGCTGGAAAGCAAGGCACAGCTCCACAGCAGCACTGCCACAGCAGGGGCAGCTGGAGAGGGGAAGGAAGAACAACCACTTGTAAAATGGAAGCAACGAGGCATTGATTTCAGGGACATGTGGGACTTTGCCTCTTTCCATGCCAAGTCAGCGATGACACAGGCAAGGATCACATGTAAAATCAGCAGAATGGCCCCAAGTCCCAGGACAGGCGTTTCTTCACCCCAGGCTGGAGAAGGTGCAGGGCAGGAGCTCTCTGCTGCCAGCCCTGGCAGGGAGCCAGCAAGGCAATGGGCTGGCTCCCAAGGAAAAGGATACACGTGGTTGCAGGAAAGGCGGTAGGTGTTCTCGATGATCCCCTCCTCATTGACATCCACGAAGATCTGCTGGCCGCAGACAGCGCAGACGCTGTCAGAGAGGTGCTTGGTGGGCATCCCCGAGGCGCTGTAGAACTGAGCGAGGGCAGAGCAGAGGGAAAGCAGTGACAGCAGGAGGGCACGTGTCCCATGCCTACGTCAGCACAGCTAAACTTTAAGGAGGGCTGGGGTCAGCACCTGGAGTCCAGCCTCAGCCTTTTGGGCTTAAAAACCTTGTTACAGGCCCAGCTGTGGGAAACAACTACAACAGGACAGGGAGCTGCTCAGCCATGTGGTGGCCGATCACACCCCAGCCCCTCTGCCAGCCCCACAACCCCCTCCCCATGCCGGGGACCAGCCCCCTTCACTCCCCGATGGCCTGGTCAGTTGTCAGCTGCCTGCTGGGCTGGTGCACCCATGCCAGGCAGCAAGGGCAGAGGCTGGGGGTGAGAGCAGGACAAGCTGGAGGTGACAGCTTTAACCCAAAATGGCAGCCTTGGGCTGGCAGTTGAATATGGTCCAAGCCTCCAGCCCCACGGGTCCCTGAAGCTCGGTCAGCTGAAGAGCGAAGCGCAGAGCAGCCACCCCCCAACCATTTCCAAGCCTGTTGGCTCAGCATCAGCCTGATGCAGCACGCAGGAGGGTGCAGGCACGCAACCACATCTCCCTGCGTGCAGCTCTGGTCCCACACGCTCCAGGGGTGGCCACGAGCCCTGGGTCACTCATGCTGTGTCCTGGCTAGGAGACACAGAATATCTCAAGTTGGAAGGGACCCATAAGGACCACTGAGTCCAACTCTCTACTCCTCAAAGGATTACGTAACACTAAACCACATGACTAAGAGCATTATCCAGATGCTCCTCGAACTCCTGACAGGCTTGGTGCTGTCACAACTTCCCTGGGAGTCCATTCCAGTGACAAGCCACCCTCTCAGTGAAGAGCCTTTCGCTAACATCCAGTCTGAACTTGCCCTGATGCAGCATTACCCCATCTCCTCGTGTCCTATGGCTGCTCACCAGAGAGAGACCAGCAGCTCCCCCTCCGCTGTCCCTCTTGAGGAAGCTGTAGAATGCCATGAGGTCACTCCTCAGTCTTCTCCAAACTGAAGAAGCCAAGTGAACTCAGCAGCTCTTCCTAGGTCTTGCCCTCGAGACCTTTCACAGTCTTGGTCGCCCTCCTCTGGACACACTCTAGTAGTGTGATGTCCTTCATACATGGAGGCACCCAAAACCGCACACCGAATTCGAGGTGGGGACGCACCAGTGCAGTGTAGAGTGGGACAATCTCCTCCACCGACCAGCTCACTGTGCTGGGCTTGACATGCCCCAGGACACAGTTGGCTCTCTGGGATGCCAGGCCACGCTATTGACTCATACTCAACTTGTCATCAGCCCAGGCTGCTCTCCAGCCTCTCGTCCCCCTAACCAGGATTACCCTGTTTCAGGTGGAGAATCTGAGACTTGCTCTTGTTAAATTTCACACAGTTGGCGATTGCCCAGCTCTGTAACGCCTCTCTGCCCTCAAGGGAGTCCACAGCTCCTCCTAGTTTAGTATCATCAGCAAAACCTGCCTCCAGCAGACCTGGCACAGCTTCGCTCTGACCACCCAATGGAGTGGCACCCTTGGGCCGTGGTGCCAACTAGCAGCAGCACCCTCCTGGCAGTCCTGCAGACAGGCCAGACCCTCGGGGAGTGCCTGGGCTGCTGTAGGCCTGTCCTGGGTACCCACCACCTATGCAGGGGGAGATCTGAGCTCTGCCAAGGTGTCCCAGTGTGAGTGGAAGGTGGCTGGTGAGGGGCTGGGGCTCCCCAGTCCTGCCAGGCAGAACCTCCAAGGAGCAGCAGCAGAAAGCTCTGAGAGGAGGAGGAATAAATAAAAGTCCAAGACCTTAAAGGGCTGCTGCAAAGCAGCAACATGACCTACTGCATGTAATTTTTGGTGGACTGCGGTTTTGTTTGGTAGCAGGTGAGTGGGCCACCACCGAAGGCACATGGGAACATAACCTCTGTCCACAGGGACAGCACAAGCTGCAGCAGATACAAGCAGCAGAAGGAAGCCCATGGTGTGAAGCCTTAAGTTCTTAAGTTAACACACCTGCCGCATGGTCCCAGAAGCAGGAGTGCTCTTTGGTACTGGAGATTTTAAAGACCCAGAGAGAGAATATTTGTCAGTTTAGAGAGGGGCTGAACAGATCCTTCCATTCCTTATTTCTTGTGCTTCTGGAGACTAGGGAACACCTGAAGAAGCTCTGCTCTTAAGGAAAGGTCTCAGAGCAGCTCTGTTACGCCAGAAACCTCCCAGCCTTGACCATGGCAGCGGGTCCAGAGAGAGCACAGCGGGAAAGGCAGCAGCCTCAGAAAGCCCTTCCTCAAGTCTGATGCACTTTCCCATTTGGGGGAGGCAAAAGCTATTGCTGCAACTGACACACTTCAGGCCCTCCCATAATGGGGCAGGACTCTCGCCTGGGGAAGAGCATGGCATTAACTCACCCCGATCGTTGAGGCCATGTAATCTGCACACATCTCAGCAAAGTCCCGCTCCAGAACCCCGTAGTAAAGACCATAAAAGAGGAGGGAGATGCCAAAGTCCATCGCATCTTCTGGTTTGATTCTACAACAGAAGAGCCAAAATGACATCAAGAGCTTTTTTGGGGGGGCTGCAGGGGTGCTGACATAGCACACAGTGCTAACTCCCATCACAAGAGCAGCAGACACATGTCACCCAGAAGCATCACCTGCAGAGGTCTTCTAGGTGCCTGCCCAGAACAGCCCCAGCCCCTGCTTCTGGGACACTTCTCCTTGGATGTCAAAAAGCAGCATTTGAATGGAGATGTGGGTGTAACACCCAGGTGTCTCATATCTGGTGCCCACCACCCTCACCAGCCTCTGGAATGAGCAGCTACAGTAATCTCCCAACTGTTTTGTGCACCAGATCAGCTCCCAGTAAGCCCCCAGTTAACACTTCCATGTCTGTGCAGGCAGCTGCCAGGTCTGCTCATATACCAGAGAAGGAATCAACCTCTCTAAAACATGAAGGCTTGGGCTAGGGTCCTCTGCTACCACACCTGGGCTGGCTGCCTGTTGCAGGTATCCCTTTGTCAGGGTAGCAAAGAAAATGCTACTCTTTATCAGGAAGCAAAGAAAATCCCACTGCTGCTCCCAGGCCAGACACAGGCAGAGATGGAGGAGCTGCTGCCAACACAGCTGAGTTGGAAGCAGGGCTCTCCAGCGACCCTGACCAGTTCAGGTAGCACCATCTTACCTGTGATCCTCTCAGCAAGAAAAGGACATCCCTGGAGTCTCTTTGGTCCCACTAATCAGATTGCTAAGACAACTGTTTTTCCAGAGTCGCAGCCTTACTCCACACAGTGTGTTACATCCCTCGCCCCAGGAGTGGGACCCAAAAGATTCACTCACCTGAACAATAAGTTAAGACCAAAAAGCGTAAACATCACAGCCATGTACCCTACAATTCCAGTGGCATAGCTGATCTTGTATATTAGTAGAAACCATTTATAAACCAGCCTGTAAAGAATTAAAACAAGAATTTAACTACTTCATTTTTTCCTGAAAGAAACTGCAGCAAGTACTTTGTAAACCTGGATGGTGGTGTCAGCAGACACTTCAACTAGCCACACACATGAGCTTTAAATTTCTATTTCAAGCCACAGAACCATCCCTGCCACAGGCCACTTACAGTCTTGACTTCCAAACCAGAAACCTCAGCATCTCCAAAGGCCACAAGCAAGTGTGCTTCATACTGGGAATGCCCTCGGATGAAGTATCTGCCTTTCCACCACCCACTCGCGTACCACATGCATTGGGCTGGCTGCCAGCAGCCAATTAGTGCTTTACACCGACTGACATGGGCAGCACGGGCAGGGGTTGAGTGCTCCCAAGGTACAAAGTTTAAGACAATGATCTGTGGCAGCAAAACTGGAAAGAGCGCCTTGTAATGATTCCCCTGGGGCTGAGGAGTTTTCCCAGAAACACATGTACTAACCTGGGTGTTGTCTGTACCAGAGGTTTTCGAGTTGCCCTGAAGGTGACAAAAGCTGTGACTGCTGAGAATAGCACCCAGATTACCAGGAACCGCCACCAATACAGCTTGATCGTGAAATACAGAGGCACTACCCACATCTGGAAGAGGGTCACCATCTGCAGGAACAGAGGAAAAGCATTTTGAGCTGGCTCTCTGCTCATCAGAAACACCCTGCCACTCCTGGCAGCTGTTCTCCCTGCATCAAAGGGCTCTGAATAGCAACCAGGAAACTCAGGAAGTTTGGTCTGTGGCACCCAGAGAACAGGCTCAGAGCCTGGCTGAAGAAGTTTGGGGCAGCAGCCACGTGATCCTTGGTAACAAAGGACTAGAGCCAGAGGGAGAATGCACAGGAAACATATCCAGAGGAAGGTACAGGAGATGACCACCTAACTAGTTGTAAGGCTGCTATATAAACCTTCACCTTTCCAAGGACCCGAACACAGCAACCATACAAACATCAGACGAATATTAAACAAGGAGACAGGTGCAGCGGAAGGTTTCAGACTCACCTCTGCCCTACAGCCTATTCCCAAAAGGGATCTACAGCCCTGCAGCTGAGCTCCTGTGGTGCTGCGGGAGGGGCAACAGGCAAACAGGTTCAGTTTAAAGTTCATAGAGGATTATAGGTATCGCCTCGAAACATTACTTCTGATACCGAAATCAGAGTGAGGTCAGTTAAGGTAGAATAACAGTCCCTGACAAGCCAGTGGCATCAGCAAGTGGCAGGTCTGCTCAGCAGACAATGCTGCCAGAACTGTCAAAACCAGGGGCCCAGCAGCAAGAAGTCCCCATTGCTTCTGAGGAAGCACCCAGAAAAAACAGCTTCTCTTTGCATTACCCTCAGGACAATACCGGAGATCTGTTTCTCCGATCACCTGGTGTCAAAGCACTATGAAAAACAGAGTTATTGGCATCACTTGTAACAGATGTAACCTCATCCCTAGCTAGAATCCCTGCAGGCTTCTGGGAAGACAAGGGGTATCTCAACACCAGCCAAAAAGAGAAAACCAGGAGCATACTTCTCATCAGCTAAAGGACAGCATCACTCAGCACTCACACCCAGCCTCAGAGACAAAATGGTTGCATGGGAGACACTTACGTTGTAGGAGCGAGGGTGCCTCTGCTTCCACTGAACCAACAGGAGCTGTGCCACCACCAGCGTGGCAATAAGGATGAGGACCATTTCGGCATGCATAGCCTCGTGACCACGGTGCTTGGCATGCATTCGTGCATGCTCCACCCTGCAACACAGGGAAAAGGTGGCTGAAGAGCATGCGGGCACAGATCACATGCTAACAGCACCGTGGGGCTGACAAACACCTCGGCACGGGCAGCCAGGAAGACCAGACTGAGAAACACCACGAAGGAGCATCGTGGAGATGGGTGCTGCATTGCAATCCAGAGGAGAAAAGACAAAAGGCTTCTCTGAGACTAGCTCATTCTTAAACTGTGAAAGCTAAGACTGCCATTCAGCCCACCCCGGTATGAACAAGGCAGAGAGAACTCACACTGACATATCTGAACTAAGGAACGTGGAGTACACGTTTCACGTAACTCACTCACCACTGCAACAGCATCAGCTGAGTGGCTGTCTGATGCCATGAGTGTGCACCAGCTCTCAGTACCAAACCCTCAGCCCAGTTTCAGAGCCACCAGCACCATCCTTCCTCTCACCCAGCAAGGAAAAGGCTTGGATGGGCAGGGCACAGTCTATAGCCAGCAAAACCCTCTGACTCTAGCAAATTGCTTCTCTCTGCCCTGGATAACCCCATGCGTATCCTGGAAGAAGAGATTTCCAGACTGATGCTCTGCAGACACACGGGATTTCTTTGCAGCTTGTGCTGTTTAACCAAAACCCAAGACAGAATTAAGACCTCTTACATCCTTACATCTCTGTCTCAAGCTGACAAGACAGTTCAACTTAGGGGGGAAAAAAAAAATATCCAAACCCAACAAATATGCCAAATTCTCTGATCTGAAGCCACCCTGTATAAATCCATACTGAGAGACCAGCCTTACTGTGCTTTCAACAAATGTCTGGCTGAAATGGGTTTGACTAGAGGAAAAGGAGGAGTATCTAGTCAGCAATTTAAAGGAAAAACACATTAGTATTGCCTTTTAGGACAGTTCCTACTTCCCTCTAACAAATAACGCTGTCCTCTCCCATCATGAAAATGGGCTGTGCTGCTGGTAGCTCTGGTCAGTAGCAGGAGCTCACTCAAGCTGTAATTGTCAGTTCACCTCACAACACAGACTCACCTCCATCTCTCTTCTGGGGACAAGTGTGAAAGATCAACCTAGGGAGAGAAAAAAAACACCACAGAAATCAGCTATTGAAGTACCAGCCTAGAACAGATAGCTGATTTCCTTCATCTGCCCAATCGGCACAGATGCTGGTTTATGTCCCACAGGAGCAAGGCTGTGCCTTGTCTACACCGCCTGCTCATCGCATGAAACACGGCCGCAGCACCTGGCTCCTTTATCTCCCGGTGAGATGCGATCAGTGATGACAGCAGCAGCAGCTGCAAAGGCATCCTGTGAGACCCCCAGGACTGCTCTTTGAGAACTTTCAGAAGGGGGAAACCCTAGATTCAGCAGCTTTAAACAACAAACCCTGGACATGCCGTCGTGACACTGCAGCCCAGAGCTGTCTTTTGACCCTCCAGGCAGTACAGGGAGAGCCACAGGGTCCCCCTGCTCCTCCACCACTTGCAAGTACCTTTCCCCTCATACTCCCATATTTCACTGCAGCTCACCGTCCTAGAGGAATTGGTTCAAGTCCCACATTCAAAACCCAGCCAGGCGTCTCTGGGCACATAGGGGCGATCCCAGTGCACATCAGAAACAGGACAGAGAGGGGAATCCCAAATTCCACCAGTGTGCAGGACAGGGGTTGGTGTCTACATGTCACCCACAAATCATTGACAAACAAATTTTCAGACAGAATCACGGAAGAAGAAAGATTTAGGACTTCCTTTGCTGACATGGCTGGGTGTCTCTCCCAGGTGTTACAGGCAGCAGGTTTTGCCCAACAGGAGAAACCAAGAGCAACAGGAGTTGCTGTTATTACCAACAAGAGATGATGAACTGGCGTAATCTGTGCTTAATGCAAGCTGAAACTGCCCAGCTGCACACAGAGCGTCAAGGACATCCTTTGCCTGACAGGTTTAGGGGACAGAAGGAACCAGCCTAAGTGATTTAGAAGGCCCCCCCTCTGCAGAACCATGACCCCAGGCTAACCTTCTCAGCTTGCAAGCAAGCAGCATTCAAAGGCCGAGTCTCACAGAATTCCCCATTTCCCCCAGCAAAATTTGGCATGAATACTCTCTCCATGAGGCATTTGGACTGGGCAGCAGTGAGGGGACCTTTGATACTGCATTTCAGCTTTCTCCTGGAGCTTTATATCTTCACATAAGAACTGAAGAGGCCTCCAGCACCAGTCACATTCCTGCACAGGCTCACTGGCTGGGCATCCCAGCACCAGCACAAACCCTGACACACAGTGCTGGGGATGCAGCAAACAAAATCCCACTGCTCTGACTTCATGTCACCTTTCCTCGGCAAGACACAAACACAGATAAAACCTACAGCAGCTCACCTGGGGCTGGGCATATAAACATACAGTTTACAACCCCCCAGCTGGCTGGAGACCCTCCAGCACAGCCGAGGGGCTGGCACTCGCCCTGGCTGCTAACTCTTCCCCAGCACAGCCACAGCCGAGTGCATGGCTGGCCAGCCCAGAATGACCCACACCTGGATGTTTACCAGCAAGGAGGTGTGGAACCATAAGAAAAGGTACCAAAACCAAGGCACAGCAAGGACTTTATCATCACGCTTTCCTGTACACACTGGAGACATGTACACAGGAACAGGCTCCACCTCAGCACCACCAGCCTTGGATCACTGGGTACTGAACCACAGGGATATCCCTCAACCTTGGGACTGTTCCCCAAACCGATGCCTTGCAGGCAGCACCTCCAATTACACCTGGGCTCAGCTGAGGACACACATAGCTGCCTCGCTTCCTCTGTGGCACCTAATTATATCCCAGGGTGAGGAGGCAGGAAAACACGTGCGTGGCAGCAATCCGTCTGTGTGCTGTTAGACATCTGCTGTGCTTCACCCTAGAGCAACACTTGCGAGAGGTTCAGTCCCCAAGGCCTTCAAGAAGTGCTTCAGTACTTAGGCAAATGCAAAACACAGACCTATGAAAACCCCTGTTCAAGCTCACTGGCCTGCCTGCATAGGAAACAGCATGTGACGATCTGACATTGACTCCAAGAAGTATGCTTGCATTGCCCAAATTCCCCAAGCTCTTCTGTTCCTAAAACATCCAGATTAATCAGTTCAGTCACTGCTTTCCCTTCAAAAAGTCAGCTACCCAATTCAGAGTTGGAACAACTGCTCTGATAAACAGTAAAAAAAAAAAAAAAAAAAATCATTCAAAAATGTTCTCAAATCACTGCAAGCAAAAGCTGATAAACTCCAAGTGCTTGTTGGCCCAGCTCAGCTCTGGCATAGGTCAACCCCTCTGCAAGCTCTGGGAAGTCACCAGGGGCTCCCACTGCCACTCCCCAGGAGATCCCTGCTCCCCCCAGGCTCTACCCCTGCCCTCACTGCATGAGGACATTTTACGAGCACAGACAGTCCAGCACCTTCCAAACACATCAATTATTTCTCCCCTCAGCATACAGCAGCTTGTGGTCACTCCTCTGTGGCACACCAGCAGCTGGTCCATCCACGCTGCTCTGTCCCACGCTCAGGGAACACTTTTCAGCCTCTGTCCTTCAGCATCTCCCCCAAATCTACAAATTCTTCCAGCAAATGAGCTAAAGCCTTCTCTGCCCCATACCCTAAGGCAATCCTGCATTTCACAGAGAAGAACGCTTCCTACCTAGCCATCCTCCAAAGCAGCAACTGCCATGTAAGCTGTCCTTGCAGGTGCAAGAATCCACAGCATCAGACACAATTTTCACTCAATTACAGGGACTGAGCTTCACCAGATTCCCCAGAGCTTAAAGCTCCTGAAATAACTTTGTTAAGGGGGGGCCAGGACGTGACAGACGGGATGTTCAAGCAGAGACAGAGCGATCTGATGACTGTCAGACACGACTTGGCAGAGCAGCCACTGCAAACTGAACCTTCCAGTTAACTCCTCCTTGATCTGCACACTCTTTTACCAAAGAAATCTAGCTTTGGTTCTAAAAATGAATAGCAATGGTGAATCCAAGCGTGAGAGACGGTGCCAGGAAGCACCTGCTCTTACCATTAAGTGTTTGTTCTATTTCTAGTTTGGGTCTGTCATTTTAACACCCAGGTTTTGGGTCCCTTTCTATCCCCATCAGCTAGGCTGAAGAGCCTCTGCTCATAAGTCTCCCTTTACCAGAGCAGAGAGGGGTTAGACAAGAACCATGACAATGACTGAAGTATCTGAAGATACACTCCACCAAGCCCTGAGCACCAAACCACTCCTGCTGGCAATACCAGCACAGGATGCCCTCTGTCTGACAAACCAGAGCTCTTAGAACAACTATTTTTTTAAAAAAACATAAGGAATTAAGAATTATATATTCTGCTAGCTCTCTCCTCCAGAACTCACGAACCACTCAAAAAGCCCAGCCCCCTCAGCGTGACAGCTTGGCGAAACTGGCTATCTATGACTAAAGTCCAATTCTCTCCACACACACAGTACCATGACCCTTGGAAGAAACTCATGCCACTCTTCAGTTTTCAGCAAACTTGTGATCCCCATCACCAGGACAGTCAAGAGAACTCCTCTCTAGGAAAACACAAAGGCTGCGGTTACCTATAATACAAACCTCATAACCGCCTGTTTCTCGCAGTCCAGAAGCAGGGAGACAGGAAGATCTCCAGGCACACGTACCAACCACCCAGCTGCAAGCTGGCTGTAATCTCCTTACGCTCTAAATCTGGGAAGGAGGTAAGGAGAATGTCTTGAGGACAGAGAATAAGCAGCTGCTGATTTCAATTCCAAGCTACAGACCAGCCTACAGTTCATGCTGCACAGCTCCACAGTATTTCGGCCATCAAAACCAACAGCAGCCAGCATCTGCTACGCACAGCACCGGGCAGAGGCACAAGAGCCGAGGGTCCAGGATGCCCGGGACCTGATTTCATCTCTCCCACAGCCCCAGCCTCAGTATATATTTCACATCACTCACTAGGAACAACCTGAAATAACTGGAAGATAAATCTCAAGAGAAATAAATACCTTTCAAGAGAATGCCCAGAGTGCAGTGATTCACCTGAAGCAGATTTTAAAGAGGCAGGCTCTTTAGTGAAGTCTGAGAAAATTTTGGAATCTCAAGTCTTCATTTCTTCTGCTCGCAAAACAGCACAGTAACAATCAGCAGGGAGTAAAAGGCCCTAACTGATCAAATGCTTCAACAATCACAAATTAAACCTTTGACAACAGCCTGAGTTACAACCAGGCAGAGCCAAAGCCACATGACACTCAGTGTTTATCCCACATGGGTGCACCAAGTGAAACGTTAAACTCCTTTCAGATCTCCACCGTGCACCAGCTCCACCGTTAACTGTTCGTCAGCAATGTGCTCAGCCCACAGAGCTGCCAAGATCTCAAACACAAGCACATGGATTTTGTCCTGATGGATGTGGATTTTGTGGAACCACAGCACAGAGTTAAGCACAGCCCGTCAGTTGCCTCCTCGCAACGCCCTCTCAGCCAGTCCCAAAAACAGTTTTCTGTTGGACTGAAAAACAGGAATTTCACTTCTAAGCATCTTCAGCTCTTCTATGTTTTTACATGGAAAAGGTTTCCCATCTACTGCTGGCACTGAACTAAAGAGCTCATGAGTGCAAGAGCTTACTGTTTACTTACTAGTTTGCTTTGAGTCTCACTTATCACAATGGAAGAGATTCACAGGGGGATGCCAGGGTTGCTTGTTCAGAGAGGAGTTCAGACAGCCTGGTTCCAGCATGCACACATACACCTTTGTGTTCTTCAAAGCCTGGCTGGACAAACACCTCTCTGGCATAAAAAAGCCACCAGTGAACATCTTAAAATATAACAAGAAGTAACGCAAGAGTGACCAACTTGTGGCTAAAGACATTTGGTCACTGGATTTGAGGCTGAATCCTCCTGTCATCCCACTGTACCTGCTCTTTGGCAGCAACACATGGCACAGGAAGGATGCACAAGCTCTTACTGCGCTTCAGGCAGACTGTCTCACCTTGCTCACACAGCTCAGCCATACAGGAGGGAAGTTCCACAAGTCAACCCTGCCAGTAAACTTCCCAAATACAACCTTCAGCACCTGAAAAATTTTAAGCCAAACTACCAATTCTTGAGGAAAAGCACTGAAAAACCCCAACTGCACCAGCCAAGCATCTTGTACCCCTTGTGTTGCTGCTCCAGCAGGGCTGCCAGCTGCACGCACACAGAACCACTCTGCAAGCAAAAGGAAAACTCCTGAGTACAAAGTGCCATGACGAAGCCTAGGACAGCAGTGCCATTACAGTGCTGTGGTACAGTGGCACACATGCCGTGGCAGACACAGATGCCACACTCCCGTTGTGTAGAAGCAGGCACGCCCCTGCTCTCAATTCCAGCTTTTTGAGCAGATTTTTTTTCTTTTTGGCTTTATAATTTTTCATCTCTGGGAATGCTTGAACACCATCATGGGAACAGTGGGAACTTCAATTAAAGCCCTCTACCTCACATGGCTTCAATTCCCCAAGAGCAACAAGGGCCACTGATTATCTCAGCACGGAAGTTCACACGGCGCAGCACCAAGGTGACAGGCAGAAGTCGCTGCCAGGAGAGAACACTACCCGTGCTGCCGGCATCCGAGGGCACCGCAAGCAGCCCCGCGTCCTCCCGTGTTCTCTGAAATGCAAATCCCACCCCAGTCTCGCATGGCTTTTCCAGCAGTGAGTTTTAAAGTCAGAGAATGAATTAACAGCAGAGAAGCTTCGCAGGTGCCAAAGGACCCAGCTAGTGTTTCCAGGGCCCCTCTTCAGCTGCTCCAGCTTGGGGGGCCCTGTCTGGAACAGGCACTTTGGCCACTTCAGGGATGCAAAGTCTTTCAGAGGCCCTTGTTGCCAATTACCTGCCATGTCCCAAACTGCCAGTTTCTCACACAGCTCAAAGGTTGCTCTGAGCTTCCCCTCCACCACCGCCCTCCTCCCCTGCGCTCCTCACAGCTGCCTCCAGCCACATCCAGCCTCTCACCCTGCACTCAGGACGGCCGCCCACCCCAGAGGCACATTCTCATCCATCTCACCCTTCCCCAGTGCCTCCGAGACCCACAGGGACCCCAGAGCCCTCCAAAGCCCCTCCTCCTGAGGCCCTGCAGATCCACTGCAGCTCACCAAAAAAAGCCCAAAGGCGCCCTCACCCAGAACCCCCCAATGCCCCGCTGCCCCAGGGGCCTTCAGATGCTCCCAGGGCCCTCCTGCCCCAGGGACCCCCAATATCCCCCTGCCCCAGGGGCCTGGAGATTCTCCCGGGGCCCTCCCGCCCCAGGGACTCCCAGAGCCCCTCAGCCCTAACGGTCCCCATACCCCCCCGCCCCAAAGCCCTGGAAGCTCCCAGTGCCCCAGACCCCCCTCCCCCGCCACGCCCCAGGGTCCCCCCAGGCAGCCTCAGTGCACACACCCCCACACCCGCCCGCCCCGCCTCCCCCGACCCCAGCACCCCCAGCCCCGAGCCCCCCGCAGCCCCCGCCGCAGGGCCCTGTCCCCTAGCCAGTGCGCCCAACCCGGTGTCCCCCGCCCCACAGCCCCCCTTCCCTAACCCTCCCGGGGGCCCCCAGCCCGCCCCGGTCCACGGCGCTCCCGGCCCCCCGCTACCTCCTCCACATCGCGCTCGACGGGACCCCCAACCTCCACCTCCAGCACCGCCGCCATCTTGCCCCCCCCGTCCCCAGCGGCCAGCTTCTTCCGCCACCGTCCGCCAATCACCGGCCACGCCGTCGCACCTCCGCTAATCGCTTGGCGCGGCGCTGCCCCGACGGCCAGTCAGAGGAGAGGAGGGGTGGGACAGCCGCCAGAGGCGCCGCTACAGGCAGAGGGAAGGGGCGAGCTGTCACGGCCAGGGATCTTCTGCCATTTCCAGTCCCGAAGTGGGACGCACAGTCCCTTCCGGTGGACCCGGTTACACCGGCCGCCTCGCACCGCGGGGCTAACGATGTCACCGCCCCCTTACGCTATTTCGGAGGGAGTGCACATGGCAGACGGTTCCTTAGGGCCGCGGCGCGGCAGCGCGGCCCAGCCAGAGGACTGCGTGTCCCGTCAGGCACCGCGGCCGCGGGCTCAAGCGAGGGGGGAGTGACAGGCCGGCGGGGACTGGGCCTCTGGGTCACGGGTCGGAGGTCAGGGGTCACCGGGTGTGAGCGGAAGATTCGGGCGGCGGCTTCGGGATCGGTGCGCCTCGGGGGGGAGGGGCTGGGGGGGCCGTGGGGCAGAGCCGTGAGGGGGCTGGGGGGCGAATGGGGAGGGGGCGGCCTGGGGGGCAGGGCTGGGGGTCACTAGGGTGGTGCGATGGGCTAGGGGGGCTGTGGGGCCGGGCTGTGAGGGGGCTGGGGGTGCAGTTGGGGGGTGGGCTGTGGGGCGGAGGGGGCTGTGGGGCACTGGGAGGTTGAATGGGCTGGGGGGGGGCTGAATGGGTAGGGGGGCTGCAGGGCACTGCGGGGGTGTAATGGGATGGGGGGTCATGGGGCAGAGCTGTGAGGGGGTCATGGGGTGGAACGGGGGGTGAATGGGGTGGGGGCTGGGGAGTTAATGGGGCTGGGGGGCATGGGGCAGAACTGGGGGCTACTGGGGTGGCAAAATGGATCTGGGGGGGTTGTGTGTGTGTCTGGGGACACCGGGGGGTGGGACTGGAGGGTCTGAGGGGAGTTGTGGGGAAGGACTAGGGGCACTGGGGTGACAGAATGGGGCTACAGCTTGTGGGCTGTGCGTGGGTGGCACCAGGGGGGTGGAATGGAGCCGGGGGGGTGGGTGGGGTTGTGGGGTGAGTTAAGAGCAGAGGGGTGGCTGAATGGGGCTGGGGGGTTGTGAGTCAGTTGGGGAGGGGTTAATGCTGTGGCAAAACAATGCCGCAAGGTCAGGGGGCAGAGCTGGGAGGCACTGGGGCTGGGGGGTGAGGTTGGAGTCAACGGGGACTAATGAAGAGGCTGCCCCAGAGCCCCCCACTTTGCACCATCTGAAAGTGGGGTGAGCTGTGCTATGGCAGGTGGGGGGCAGAGGCTTGGCTGGAGCCCCAGCTCCTCATTGCCAGGAGATGCTCAGTCCTGCCACAGACCTGCCCTCTCCTCACCAGGTGCTGGAGGGATCCAAAAGGAAGCTCGGTCCCGACAGAGAGTTGTCTCCAGGGGATCTCAGATGGCTCCAGTCAAAATCAGCTATGTTGTGTCCTTCTCGCAGGTCTCTGGGGTGTTTCCTCAAGGTGGGGGGCTCGATGGGAGGTTTGCAAAGCCCAGGTTTCCCTCTGAGTTGTTGAGGTCTCTGAAGAGGGAGGGGGGGTCTCGGTATGGGGTGTGACAGGGTGCAGCGCCACAGCTCTCCTTGTTAAGTACCAGCTGAAGCTTGCTAATTAGTGCTGAAGGGCAGGAATTGCGTGCAGTTCTTCCTCTCAAAAAGTGGAGTGCAATTTCTGTGCATTGCCAGAGAGTCCCCCGCACCCAGAACGAGGTGGAGGGGAAGGGGAAGGCAGGCAGGGAGGGAGCTGGTGTGTGACATGGCATCTCTGCCGTCACGTGCAGGACCCCAGGTACCCGGTGGAGAACTTGCTGCTTGAGGACAGCCTTCGTCCCTGGCTCAGCTGCCCCCAAGACCGCAGCAGGCAGCTGAGATTGGAGCTGCAGCTGGAGAGAGCCAGTCCCATCGGCTATGTGGATGTTGGTACCTTCCCTGCCGCCAGCTCGGGCAGGGCTGTACCCAGGATGGGCTCGGCAGCCCTGAACCTCACATCCTTCCTGCTTTAATACAGGCAACTGCGGCTGCGCCTTCCTCCAGATCGAGGTGGGACATTCCTCATGGCCACTAAACCAACCCTATCTCACCCTGGTGCCCAGTGTTGCGCTGATGACACCAGCTGACTCAAAGCTGGACCAGAACCGCTGCAGGGTCCGGATGCTTAAGGAAGGTAAGTATTGCCCGATATGAAGGAAAGAGGCCCGGAGCAGAGAGGCTGGGGGGCTGCCGATGGGCTGCAGCTAGCTGGGGGTGGTGGAAAGGGAAGGAGAGACTAAGGAATGACACGTAGGGATGGAGATCAGGGGTTGTGGCCATCCTGTTCACTGTGCAGCCTCAGGAGGGTTGTACCAGCTCTGATCCCATGCCCTGGCCTCTTCCCATACCCATAATCCCCCAGTTGTCACCGTGTCCTGGTTCTGCAGGGGGAACAATGACACAAGGTGACAAGCCGAGGTGGGAGCGGTGCTGGGACAGTGGTATCCAGTATGCCCCCTCCACCCTAATTGCTGCCCCTCTGCAGCAGACTTCCTGATGCTGGCAGTGGGGCAGAAGTGGGACCGCCTGCGGCTCACCTGCAGCCAGCCCTTCAGCAAGCACAGCCAGTTTGGACTGTCCTTCATCCGTGTGCGCACGCTGCTGGACCCTGAGGACATCCAGCCACCCCCTCCTTCACAGCAAAGCCTAGTAGGTGCCCCTTGTGTGCTCCTCATGCGGGAACCCACTGGGAGGTAGCAGTGATGGGGCTTCCACTGCTTCTTCCACTTCTGCTGCTCGTGCTTCATGGAGAGGGCAAGAGGTTGCTCTCCTGGCTGGACCAGGGGCTGCACCCGGGGTGAGGGTCACAGAGTGCCTGTCTTGATTCCCTAGGGCATTCCCTTGTCCTGCAGGAGGATCCCGAGCCCGCGGACAGCCCCTGGCGCTCCAGCCCTGCCTTTTGCTGGACTTTCTTTCCAAATCCATGCTCGTATGTAGCCCGCTCTGGTCCATCTCCATCCTTGCCCTGTGCAACCAGGCCTGGAGCCACCTTGAGGTGTTGCCTCCAAGCCCCCAGGTGCTTGGAGCTCTGGCTCCTGCCAGCCTGCCTGCTCTCACCTCCCCACGGGGCTGACTGTCTGCCTCCAGGAGCTCAAGGGAGGAGGAGCAGCTGAAGAGCCGCCTGCAGCAGCTAGAGCCAGCTGCCTGTAGCCCAGCCTGCCTCAGCCAACCAGCCCAGATGGTGCTGTCAGCAGTGCGGAGCCAGGCGCTGAGGCACAGAGCCAGCACAGGAGCCCGGGGGGTGACCCGGAGCTGCCAGCTGAGGACCCAGGTAAGCCAGAGCTGCCCATGGCTGGTGTAGGGCATATTGCAGTGCAGAGAGCCTTTGCATAGTTGGTACGCACCCCCCAAAATCGTCCAAATGGATCTTGTCCTGCTGAGGGCTCTGCCCGTGGCTGGAGTGATCCCACCTGGGGCAGGCTAGGGTGAATCCACAGCTGCCAGGGTGCTCCCCATGCCTGGAGGGATCCCATTTCTTCTGCCCCACTGGCTGCAGGCTGTGTCCTGGCAAGAGTGGCCTTCCTCTGTGCAAGTCACCCTCCTTACTGGCATGAGAGGAGTTCAATGGTAAATCCCACAGCCCACCGAGAAACCTCCTGCGTTCCATTTAGTGTCCGCAGCAAGGCAGCTGGAAGGGGTGATTGTTATTTTGTGTCACAGGGGTGGTTTTGTACCCCTGAATACTAGTGGTTCAGTTCTCACCCGGCCCCTTCCACCGCAAGATCTGGCACTGTCGGGCAGGGGGAACGATTACTTCTTGTCTGCTGTTCCCCAGGCTCTGCACGAGATGTCCCTGCAGCCCCCACGAGAGCCCACAGGCAGCCAGGCAGCAGGCAGAGACCTCCCAGCCCGGTGGGCAGGTAATCCATCCCTCAAGTCACCGTGTATCCCCTGCCCTCACCCCGGTGATTTGTCTGCTCTGAATCCCTCCTTGCCTGCTCCTGCTGGGCAGCTGGTGCACTGCTCCCTTCTTGCCAGATCTGGTCCCTGGCTGGGGTAGTCTTTCACTGCTTTGGGCAGGGCACAGCGGAGCAAGCCCTAAGCTCACGCCTGCTCTTGCAATGCCCCTGTAGGTCTCTGCCAGCTGCCTCAGGGCAGTCCACATCAGAAGGAAGAGCCAGAGCCCACAGCCGATGTGAGAGACAGGCCAAGAGGGGTGACAGCAGTCATGACACGGGCATTTGCCCCATATGCTCAGGTGGGTCCTCTGGCCTGAAACAGCCTCCCTGTAAACACGGAGTCTGCACGGCTGACTTGAGCAGGGAGCGGGACATGCTTCTGGGCCAGAGCACACTGTGTTTGTCTGTTCATCTGTCCAGCTGGTGCCTGAGTCCCCTCAGGCAGGCTGGGAGTTGAAGCGATGGTGGGAGAGACTTGTGGGGGGTGAGCCCAGAGCTCCATCCCCAGGAGCTGGGGCAGGTCCTGGCCCCGCCATCCCAGGCAGCAGCAGGATGGTGCTTGGGTGAGCTGTCCTGTGCTGTGGGAGCCACGGAGGCCAAGCTGAGCTGCATGAGAGCGGCTGTGGAGCTGCCACAGCATTGAGGTGGGTTCCAAGTGGAGGCGGCTGGGTTTGAAGAGAGGTGAGGGGACACCTGTGGCTGCTGCTGGCTCTGCTGTCCCCACATGTGCATTGAACCCCAGCTTTTCAGGGAGAAGCAGTGACAGCTGCACAGCCAGGACATGTCACTGCCACACATGCAGGGCACCCTGGCACCAGCCCTGTGACAGGCAGAAGAGGGATGATACAGCATATCAGGCATGCCAGGCTGCCACAGGAACCTTGAGGGAGAGCATGAGGCCCCTGTGCTCACCCCAGCACTGCAGAGCCTGGGACAATGGCGTCACCTCCCCTTTCTGCAGGTCACTTCAGCCTGGATCTCCTTGCACACACCTCCTGCTGTGGAGAGGAAGATCCTAATCCAGCCTGGCCTTCATCCTTGCAGGCAGAGGCATCCTGCAATGCCTGGGTGTGCTGCCCTATCTGTGAGCTGCCCTTTGATGTGGTGGAGGTGGAATGACATGCCAGCACTTGTGAGGAACAGGCAGGGACACCAGGCACCCTGGCCTCATCCTACCACCTGGGGTAGGGCTGTGAGCACAGTGCAGAGTGGGGACAAGCCCCATGTCATGGCACTCGGGGACTGAAGCAGTGCTGCTGCAGTGGCTGGAGACACTGACCAGAACCCTGCCTGCCCCATCCGGGCAAGCTGCTGCTTGCGCAGGCAGAGCCACAGGGCTGGACTGAGTTACACCATGGCAAGGCACAGGATTTGGGGAGGGAACAAGCCTGCCACGCTGGCAGAGAGGCAGCAGCCCTTGTGAATTTGTGGCAAGGCTTC
This sequence comes from Falco cherrug, assembly GCF_023634085.1. Taxonomy (NCBI): domain Eukaryota; kingdom Metazoa; phylum Chordata; class Aves; order Falconiformes; family Falconidae; genus Falco; species Falco cherrug. Next base: position 459,914 of record NC_073698.1, read on the forward strand.
TAGCCCCACAGCCAGACTTGGAGGAAGTGTGGGGGCTGCATGGGTGGCAAAACACTGTAATGACAGGAGCTGGTGCTAGAGAGTAAGTTAAAGGAGGGGAATCATGGTTTTCCACTCTTCAGGATGCACCCAGGTTCCCTGTTGCTGGCCTGGCTGCCCCTACAGGCACCTGGTGTAGGAGCCAGCAGCCACACATGGGCCATGGGCACAGTAGAAGGAATGACCCAGGACATGGAGAGCAGGAAAAAAAAGAAATACAATTTATTTTACAAATAGAAAACTTGCAGTGTCTAGCCCCATCCCCCCTGGGGATGTATCCACAGTGCTGGGTGGGCAGAGGGAAGTGGGGGGTGCAGACTGGGTCCAGGGCAGAGCGAGCACGGGGGAGATAGGAGATACTTCCCCCCCAGGCAGGGCACCTCAGGACTTCTTTTCTTGGTGACTGGCCTGGAAGGGACAAAGCAGAGAGGAGACATTAGTGACTGTGAACCATGGCCACTGCCCTGGAGGTGGCTGTGCCCACACTTGGACCCTGCTGCCTCCGTGGCACTGCAGGGACTGGTTCCCCCCCCCCTTGCCTCCATGAGACCAGGGCAGGGGTTTGGGGCACTGGGGTGAGCATGTGCTTCTCCTTACAACGCCCCCCACTGCAGAAGGCTGGGGAGCTTGCTGCAGGGGGTTGGCTGTGCCTACCTTGTCCTTGGGGGCCTTGGCAGCAGCAATGCGGGGTGAGCGGCGGGTGCTGCTGCCAGATCTCTTGGATGAGGTTTGCTGCCAAGCCGCCCGGCGCAGCAGGCTGGTCCCCAGCCTCTTTGGCGTGTTGAGGATGCTAAACCCCAGCGACTGGTGCTTTCGCGCCTGTGGAAGAAGGTGCGGAACACAACAGGATGGTCATGACTTTCCCCCCCACTTTCCTTGCCAGAGCAGGCTGCTCCAGGCCCGGCTACTCACCTGCCCGCTGGGGCCTGGCTGCCCGCTGGGGCCTGGCAAGCTGCCCGGCTTGCTGAAGTCCTGGGGTGGCTGATGCTTCTCAGCCTGTAGAAGAAGGTGCAGAACAGGATGGTCATGACTTTTTTTTTCCCCCCCCACTTTCCTTGCCAGAGCAGGCTGCTCCAGGCCCTGCTGCTCACCTGCCCGCTGGGGCCTGGCTGCTTGCTCGGGCCCTCAGAGCTGCACGGCTCACTGCATTCCCTGCGGGGCTGGGGCAGCAGGAAGCAGCTGCTCCACTTCTTTGACTAGAATAAAGATGGGGGGAAACACAAGCTGGAACCATCATCTGGTGAACAGGAGCCCTGGTCACCCTTCCTGGGAGCTGTGGGGAGGGGAAAGCAGAAGGCTCAGACGTGCCAGCTCTGCCCTGGGGGAGGCACCAGCTCAAAAGGTCCCACTGCTGGCGTGGCCCAGCAACCCCCCTAACATCTGTAGAACATCTGTGGCTGTCCACCAGCCTTCATGGCCCCTCATCCCCAGCCCAGCTCCCAGGGAAGTTGTGTACCAGCCAGGACACTTGTGACAGGCTTAGCTCAGCTCACCTGGGGGGTGTCAGTCTCCTGGTAGGACTCATCCAGGAGGTGCTTCCTTTGCTGCCAGCTGCCAGCCAGGGTGCTGTGCCAAGTGGCCCTCTGAGGGGGCTGCATGCTGAATCGTCGCAGTGTCTCCTCTGGGTCACCAGTCTTCACCTGCTCATCGGTGATGGTCCCGCTGGAGGTCTGCGGAGGAAATGCAGAGGTGTCATCACCAATGCTCTCCATGCCCTTTCCTGTGGGCAGTTTGGGCCCAATGTGGCAAAGGAGCAGCCCACTTGCTGCCCCACCTTACCCTCTCCAGGGGGTAGCAGCTCTTCAGGTGGGGCGGGCAGGCCTGGTTACGCTGCTGCAGCTCTGCAATGCGCTGCCAGTCCAGCTGCTCTGGCTCATCCTGGCATGTGCCCAGGTAGATGTTGCTCTGGTCTAAACCCAAAAGCAGAGAAGGCTGAGGTGGGGATCCCAGGCAAAAAGTGGCCACCCCAAGCCAAGCCTGCCCAGCCCACAGCCCAGCCCGCCCCCTGCCCACACGCACCAAGGCTGGAGCTGTCCCTGCTCTGCAACTGCCTGGCAGAGCTGCGAGTGACCGGCCGGTAGCCGGGGAGGCCCAACAGTGCTGGATTGCTGGGGAGCTCCTGTGGGGAGGAGGTTTCCTGCTTGATGAGGGCCTCCCGGGAGAGGATGCTGGTGAGAGACCCTGTGGAGGTGCCAGGAGCAGCATTTGGGGGCTGAGCTGCTGAGGTGGTACAGGAGATGTCAGCACTGTCCAGTTGCTCAGTCTTGGCCTGTTTCCAGGAGGGGGAAATCCAGACATCACAGAAGGGTTTGGGCTGGAAGGGACCTTCAAGACCAGCCAGTCCCACCCCCCGCCAGGGGCAGGGCCCCCTCCCCCCAGCCCAGGCTGCTCCCAGCCCCGTCCAGCCTGGCCTTGAGCCCTGGAGGGATGGGGCACCCACAGCTGCTCTGGGCAGCCTGGGCCAGCGCCTCGCCGCCCTCACGGGGAAGGGTTTCTTCCTCATGTCCAACCTAAATCTCCCCTCTCTCAGCTTCAAGCCATTCCCCCCTGTCCCACCACTCCCTGCCCTTGCCCAAAGCCCCTCCCCAGCTTTCCTGTCGGCCCCTCCAGGCACTGGGAGCTGCTCTAAGGTCTCCCCGCAGCCTTCTCCTCCCCAGGCTGCACAGCCCCAGCTCTCCCAGCCTGTCCCCACAGCAGAGGGGCTCCAGCCCTCTGACCAGCTCCGTGGCCTCCGACAGGCCCACTCCGACAGGTCCGTGTCCTTCTGATGCTGAGGACCCCCGAGCTGGACACAGCGCTGTGGGGGGGTCTCAGCAGAGGGGCAGAGCCCCCTCCCTCGCCCTGCTGGCCACACAGGGTGAGGGACATGCAGGGACATGCTGAGTCTCTCATCCCCCAGCACCCCCAAGCCCTTGGCAGGGCTGCTCTCCATCCTTTCATCCCCCAGCCTGCATTGACATGAGGGCTTGCCCCCCCACCCCAACACCCAGGCACCAAAGCCCATAGCCCATCCCAGAGCCGCCCTTGCCCGGGGCTGGAGCACCCCTGGGGTGCTGTGCCCTGCAGCTGCTTGGCTGCTGCCCCACGGGGTGAGAGGCAGAGGGGAGGAAGCGGATAAAAGGCTGCACCTCCTGGGACCCCCTGTCCTCTCGCACTGCCCACTCAGCTGCCACGCCACGGGTTCTGAAGGGCTGAGCGGTCCTTGGCACAAGGGCACGTAGGGGGCACAAAGAGCCCCACAGCAGCTCAGGCTTCCTCGGGGTGGCCAGGCGATGGCTGCAGCCCCAGCCAACTGCAAGAGCATTGGAAGTAAGCTCCCCCAAGCCACCCCCTGTCTTTCCCTCCAGTCCCCAGTGAGCCCTGGGCTGCAGGGCACAGCAAACCATATCTCTTTCTGCAGGGGATCCCTGTCCTGCCCCACACCCAGGGGACCCACCACTCACTTTCAAGGTCGGTGGGGTCTTGTCTCCGGAGTGAAGCGAGAGGTCACCCAGGGAGTGGGCACTGGTCCCCAGGTGGAGTTGCCTGTGGCTGTGGCGAGGAGCGAAGTGGAGGCTCTCCAGGGATTCTGCCTTGCGGGGCAGCTGCTTGGATGCCAGTGACTCTTCATTGCCTGGTGGCACCGAGGCCTCCAGCTGTGGGCAGCCAGCCTTCCTGCAGATGGGGCATGACAGCAGCACGGACAGGCTTACCAAGCCCTCGGGGAACAGCAAGAACTGGGGACACTGGGGGTTTTAGCAACGCTGGCAGCAGGACGACCTCTGCTGAGCTGCAGTGTGCTGGTACCTGGTGGCATTAAGTGGCTGTGCTTCACCAACGCCGAGGTCAAGGCTGTCAGTGCTGAGATCAGCAGGGTTCTGGCAGAAAGTCTCCTGGCCCTTCAGCGTGTCTGCTGCCCCCTGGAACTTGCCAAGCTCCTGTAGCTGCTGATTGGCAAGCTCCACCTGGATGGGAAGGAAGGGATGGATCCTCAGAGAGCCAGCAACAAAGGGGAGGAGGAGGAAGGGTGTGGAGTCCTGCTGTGCTGTGCCCACCTGAGCCTCCAGACTGCAGACCTGGCTGGTGAGGTTCTGGCAGCTCAGTTCTGACTCCCTGACCTGCAGGATGCTCTGCTCCAGCTCCTTGGCCAACCTCTCTGACTCCATCCGCAGCTCCGCATTCTCTTTCTGCAGTTGCTCCATGGCCTTCAGCTTCTCTGCCAGATCCTGGTTCTGCTGCTTCTCTGCATCATAGCACATTTTTGCTTTCTCCATCTAGGATGTCAAGGAGAGAAAACCCATCAAGCTTCCTCATGGGGCACGGGGGCAGCAGGGCCATGCCAGCCCCTGCCATACCTGCTCTTTGTAGTGCTTGGCTGCCTGTTCCTTCTGGGTGAGCTGTGCCTGAAGCTCTGCCACCTTCTCCTGCTGGCGGGTGGCCTCTGCCTGCAGTTCCCCTTCCAGCACCTGTGGGCAGGGAAGAAATTGCCTTAGAGGCACCCCACACCCCTGCCTCCCCCAGCTGAAGCCCCTGGAGAGCCACCAACAGCTCGAGGGCTGGCCAAGAGCTCAGCCCTGCAGGATTTTGGCCCCTGTTTACCTTAACTCTCTGCTCCTGGGTTTGGACAGCCTTCTCGTGCTGGGTCAGCTTTTCATTCAGCTCCTCCACCTGAAAGTATGGGTCGGTCAGACCAGCTCCAGGCACAAGACTCCCATCTACAATCTTCCAGTGGAGGAGCATGTCCCTCCCCTCCAGCTCCGGGAGCAGGACACCGGAGGTTTCCTGCCCCGGGGGGCTGTTCAGCTGTACCTTCACGGAGCAAGCTCCCAGTACTTCAGGTACCACACTTGAGGCAGGCAAACACAGCTGCTCCATGTTAGTCTTTGCAGGGAGGAGGCTTGCACTACCTAAGTGTAAGGAGCAGCTGTGCACTGGAAGCAAAGCTGAGACCCCTTTAGGCCGAAGGGCGAGGGAAGCCAGCACAGTTATGCAATAACCAGTTGCCAGAGCAGGCATCTCCACTGCCAGCTGTTTGTTACCAGGGTAAAAGCAGGAGGCTCATCCCAATGTGGGCATCCTCTGTGCCAAGCCTCAAGCCATACAACTTGAGGGGAGCCTGTGCCCACTCAAGGGGAGGCATCCTAGCCCCAAGGGGATGCTTCTGTGGCTCATAAGTGGGGAGTGGCTGCTGGCAGCTTGTCCTTACAGACACGTGGGATGTGACACCATGGAAGAGCCAGGAAACCCTGCCAGGCCCCCAGACACAGCAGGAGCCCCAGGAACAGGCAGGCAGCTCATAAATCCTTCAGCAGTGGGTGTGCTCACTGCCTGGATGCCTGCAAGCTGCAGTCCCATGGGTCAGCTGTCGGTCTCAGCAAGCGGAGACGGCTGCCAGACCCTGGCTGCTGAGAGCTCCTGCCCAGCCAGGCTCTCCCTGCTCTGGGGGATGCTCAGGGAGCCCCCAACCCACCCCAGTCACAGCCACGAGGCCTCTGCAGGGTCCCTGGGCAGAGAAATGGGACTTTTCCAGCATTGTTTCCCCAAGTGCTAACCCATGCTCTGTCTGAGACCAATGCTGCTGTAAAGCGACCCACCTCTGGCCACATCTGGACCACCCGGTCTGGGAACACAGCCCCCTCCTCCCAGCAGCAGCCATTCCTGCCAACTGGGTGAGAAGCTGAAATTCAGTTCAAGAGAGTGGGAAAAACCAGAAGGAACAGGGTGCCCCAGCTCCCCCCAAATCCCTTTCTATCTGTGGACAAGGTACCACAGGACAAATGATCCTTTGTCAAGGAGCCCTGGATACTTTTGGCAGCCGGTCAGTGCTGGTGCACTGCCTGCCACATGCCCCATGGCCACACCAGGAGCATGAGAATGAGAAGCCATGCCAAGCCACGGGCACCCTTGTGAGTGGGCAGGAATGGCTTGAAGCTGAGAGAGGGGAGATTTAGGTAAGATATAAGGAAGAAACCCTTCCCCGTGAGGGCGGCGAGGCGCTGGCCCAGGCTGCCCAGAGCAGCTGTGGGTGCCCCATCCCTGGCAGGGCTCAAGGCCAGGCTGGACGGGGCTGGGAGCAGCCTGGGCTGGGGGGAGGGGGCCTGGGTGGTTGTGAGGTTCCTTCCAACCCAAACCCTTCTGTAATTCAGGTGTGCACAGAAGACCAAACATACCCATTTTCCTGGGGAGCTCCCCCAACCCACAGCCCACCCAATTGCAGGAGCCCCTACCTGAGCAGTCATCCTCCTCTTCTCCTCCAGAGCCACTGCCTTGCTGGTCTCATACTCATTAGTCCTTATCTCCAACTTGCGCAATACCTCCTCAGCCTCCTGCTGACTGCTGGCTGCCAGCTCCTGCAGCCGCTTCATATTCTGCGTATGCTGCTCCATGAACCGGCCCAGCTCCGCTTCAAGCCACTGCTGCCCACGGCTCCAGGTCTCCTCAGCCTGCTGCAGCCCTGCCAGCCGTGCCGCCTGCTCTGCTGCCTCTACCTGCAGCTGCCGGTTGGCCCAGTCCTGCTCTGCTAATCGCTCCCGCAGGGATGGCACTTCAGTCGCCTCCAGCCTGGCCTTTGCCAGCTCTGCTTGTAGAGCAGCCAGGGTTTTCGCCCTCTGCTCCAGCTCCTGGCAGTGCTGGCTCTCCAGGGAGGCACGCTCCACCTGGGCACTGTTAAACTCCCGCTGCAGGGCAGCAAGTTGCTGCTCCTTCTGGAGGCACTGGTCCTGGCAGACCTTCACCTCCTGACGCAGCTTGTCCTCCCGCTCTCTCTGGAAACGTTGGTCTCTCTTCAGAGCCTTGATAGTCAACCGCTGCTTCTCCAGCTCCTCTTTCCAGCTCTCCTCTGACCAGCCTTTCTCCTGCACTGCAGAAGAGAGGGATGCCAGCTCCTTCTCAGCAGCTGTGACAGCTGTTTTGCTCTGGGTCAGCTCCCTGCCCTTTTGTAGTTCCTTCTGCAGCTCCAATGCCTTCTCCTTCTGCTGGGCTGCTTCCCTCAAAGCCTCTGCCATTTCCGCCTTGGCTTCCACTTGCTCAAGGGTGGCCATAGCCTCCTGCTGCGCCAGCTCCTCCACTTGCAAACTAAGCACATGGCTCTCCTTCAGCTTCCCCTGGTAAAGGTCTTGGCTCAAGCCAGCTTCCTGCTCCCTGTCATGAGTCTTCTCCTCCAAGCTTTTGAGGGACATCTCTTTTGAGCAGGTAGCCTTGATGTTGTCCCCCTCCACATCCCTGCTCTGGGTGGCCTCTGAGAATCCCTGCAGTTTGTCCCCTTTGGGCACCCGCTCCTTGGCCATCTCCAAAGAAAGCTCTCCTTTCAGCTTGCTGACAGTCTTCTGCAGGTCCCTCAGCTCTTCATCCTGTGAGATGTTTTTCTGGCGGAGCTCATCCAGCTCCCCATCCTTCTCCTTCATCAGCTCCCAGCATCGGGCCAGCTCCTCCTGGTGCACCCTCTGCTCATTGAGCGAGTTTTGCAGCTGTTCCTCCAGCTCTGCCTTACAGGCTCGCTCAGCAGCACAGTCCACCTTGGCCCGTTCCACCTCCTGATGCAAGCATTCAGCTTCCTCCTCCCGGCGTGCCATCTCCCGCAGTGACTCCTCCAGCCTGGTACTCAGCAGGGTCAACTCCCTAGACAGTTTCTTTACCTCCACTTCCTGCTCCTGCTGCCTGCTGGGCTCGCTGGCCTCCCATGCCTGCAGGTCCTGCACCAGCCTCTCCCTGGCCTGGTGGCTCTCAGAGAGGGAGCTCTGAAGGCTGGCAACAAGGCCACTCAGCTGCTGCTTCTCCTCCTCCAGCCGCAGGATGGTGGCCTGGAGCTCAGCCCCTTTAGTGACAAGGCTGGATACCTCCTGCTTCAGCTCTTCCAGCTGGCAGAGCAAAGAGGAGGGAGGGGAAAAAACAACACACAGGTGTTACTTGAGCTGCATCCTACACTCTCACTGGAGAATCATGCACTGCATCCCAATGGGAGCTGCCTGGCACCTGCCTGCCCTCCCAGCACCCCCAGTGCACCCCAACACACCCCACCTTCCCCTTAGCCTTGGGCCACTCTGCTCTCTCAAACCAGAAGTCTTTTCCCACCATGCAGAGCCACCCCCTCCACAACAGATCAATGCTATGGGAGGCTGGGGGTGCCAGCAGCTACCCAGGAGCAGTATTTCTAAATTCAGCACAAAAGGGGCTCCCGCAGTGTGCTCAGCCCCACAACCCCCATCCAATAGCAGAGAGCAGCTGGCTCTGCCCTGCATGGCTTTGCCATGCATTCCTCCAGCACCTGCCACTCCCTCCAGATAGTTTTGCATCCAAGCACTGCCTGCCCTCACTGTGGGAGCCAGAGGCTCTCTCAAGACCCAGCTGTACCTTCAGTATGTCACCCATGACCTCTCCCTTCTCCTGGGTGCTGCAGTCCTCCAGCTTGGCCAGCTGGTCCTCCAGCACAGAAATCTTCCCCTGGAGAATCTCGATCTTCTCTTCTAAGTATTTCTGGTGACAGAGACATGGGATAGAGCACAGTGCAACACAAGGGAACCAAGCAAGGAGAGGCACAGTCACCCAGCTTTAAATTGACACCAGGTCTTGGCAAGCTCAGGGTTTCTCTCCTCACTGGGAGGGCAGCAGCCTGTCACATGGCAGGGAACCCTTCCCAGGAGTAGCAAGAGCAGGAGGCACTCACCACCCAGGCAGAACCCCCTCACCTTCTCCTGCAGGGAAGCACACAGCTCATCCTCCAGCTGTCCCTGCTTTTCCCGCGACTGTGCCAGGGTCACGTTGTGCTCCTCCGAGAGCTCATTCAGGGCTTCCTGCACCCGGACCATGCGGCTGGCAATCTCCCGCAGCTACAAAGAGAAAAAACCCTTATCCCAGAGGAGGGTCAGAGAGCACCCACACTGCCCAGCTGCCCTCTTCTAAGCACTAAGCACTGCAGCATCCACAGGCATTCCAGGTCCTGGGTGCTCATGCCCTGTACCAGCACTGCATGCCAGCAGCTCTGCCTAGCCCCTATTTTTCCCCCACCATGGTTCCCCTTCAGATCAGGATCTGGAGCCCAGAGCAGACTCAGTCACTTGGTCAAGGTCACGAGGCCAGTGGCAGAGCTATAAGCAACCCAGCAGCCATCACTGCCATCAAATCCTTCCTCCTGCATCCCATCACAAATGACTAGGCTATGGGGACAGGGAGAGGACACAGCATCCTGCACCTTGAAGGAAAGGTCCCCGTTCTCCTCAGAGAGCTGGTCGATTTTCCGCTCCATCTGGCCTTTTTCAGTCTTCAAGTCCTGGCACTGCTTGAGGGTGTTGTGCAGGCGCACCGTGAGGCTGTGGGAGAGGAGCCAAAGTTAAAACAAGGGGTGTGAGCCCAAGGCAGGTGAGGACACCACTGGGAACCAATGCTGCTGAACATTACTGAAGTACAAAGGTATCTCTATGCCATGGTGCAAAACTACCATAAATTCAGCTCTAGACTGGGTCACAATATGTCATCGAGTGGAGCAGAGATAAGCAATGTCTGTGCTTTGGAGGAGCCTGACTGCTCTGAACCGAGGGCAGAAGCCGCTGCAGGACTCCAGTCACCTCTCTGCAAAGTGAAATAAGTGAGGAAAGGACAAAAAAAAGGCATGGCACCTACTAGCAGAGGCTAGGCATCCTTCCCAAGTAAACACATTGCTGCACAGGGACAGGGCAAAGACCAGGATGCAGTGTGACAGGCAACAGAATTCAAGCATGTGACACCACCCAGTTCAGATCCAAACAAACTGGATCAAATTGGAGGGCCAGCAGCTGGGGAAGTGGCTCTAGTATCAGCCTTAGAGCCCTCAGTGACAGGCAAGTCCCATGCTAGCAGCACACTTTTCCCATAACAAGCATGCCTGTTCCCATGCAGGGTTTAGGGTAGGGAGTGGGGTGTTAGAACACGCTGTGTGGTTTGGGACTTGCCCCCTGCAATAAAAACAGGCTACAGGCTGCAACTGTCCTGACCACAAAGCACAGTGTGTTTGCTGGCCCAAACACACCCCAGGCTGCACTGCTGGCAGTGTAGCCAGTAGGGCTAGGGAGGGGGCTCTGCCCCTCTGCTGAGACCCCCCCACAGCGCTGTGTCCAGCTCGGGGGTCCTCAGCATCAGAGGGACACGGACCTGTCGGAGTGGGCCTGTCGGAGGCCACGGAGCTGGTCAGAGGGCTGGAGCCCCTCTGCTGTGGGGACAGGCTGGGAGAGCTGGGGCTGTGCAGCCTGGGGAGGAGAAGGCTGCGGGGAGACCTTAGAGCAGCTCCCAGTGCCTGGAGGGGCCGACAGGAAAGCTGGGGAGGGGCTTTGGGCAAGGGCAGGGAGTGGTGGGACAGGGGGGAATGGCTTGAAGCTGAGAGAGGGGAGATTTAGGTTGGACATGAGGAAGAAACCCTTCCCCGTGAGGGCGGCGAGGCGCTGGCCCAGGCTGCCCAGAGCAGCTGTGGGTGCCCCATCCCTGGCAGGGCTCAAGGCCAGGCTGGACGGGGCTGGGAGCAGCCTGGGCTGGGGGGAGGAGGCCCTGCCCCTGGCAGGGGGTGGGACTGGCTGGTCTTGAAGGTCCCTTCCAACCCGAACCATTCCATGATTCTGCAGCTGCCAAAGCCATCTCCTCTCCAGGGTGCAGCTGCAGAGGCGGCAGAGAACAAGAGGAAGGTTTGCCCTCACCCATTTACTGCACTGCTGGGGAAAGAGACAAACACAGACCCTGGGGACATGGGAGTGACAAGGACCTGCCTAGCAGGAGGGAGCAGACGTCCTGGATTACCTCTCATTCCTCTCCCTCAGCTCCTCCATTTCCTTTGGCTCCAGCTGGTCTGCAGCTTGCCTCTTGTTGAGCAGAACTAAGTGATCAATCCGCTGCTGCATCACGGTGATCTGAGCCTCTGCGGAAGGTGGCAAGAAAGGACCAGTTACCATCTTTTTATGACACCTGAACCCCGCCAACAGCACAGCGGGGGATGCGTTTCCTTCTTCCAAGCTGGTGAGGAGCCGCTGCTTAGAAAACCTTTGCAGCAGGAGAGGGAAGAGCCAGGCTGCCAGCACTGGTGCTCAGCATGGGTGTTGCTTCAGTCATGGCTCTTGTTGCCCAGGATATATAAGGGAACAGGAGAGGGAAGAAGGATCCTGGAGGCTCCATGTGTGTCTGGGGAAAACCCCAGGGTGGAGACAGCTTTAGATGCTGATGGCAAGACTCCTACACCTGCCAGCCTGCTCCAAATCATTTGGCAGGGGGACCAACAGCCATCTCAGAGTTGCAACAACAGCATCAGAGCTGTCTTGGCTCCCATCAGCAAGGCTTTCAGCATCATGCTTGGCTCCAGATTAACGGGGAAGGGTCCCCTTGGTCCACCATGGGGCCAGGCACAGCAAACCCCAAGCTGCCCTGTCTGCTTTGGAAAGCAGAAAAGCCCCAAAGCCACAAGCTGTGCTCACTTGGGGTCTGGCAGGATGGACCATGCACAAGCACAGCTGTGGTGGGGTCAAAGCCATAATACAGTCAGAGAAACCAGGCGAGGTCTCAGCCCCAGAAACCCCTCCCCACACCCCAGCATGGCCCACTAGCAACTGACCCTTCTCCATAATGAGCTTGAGATTCTCTGCCAGCTCCACCTCCAGCTCATCCCGGTTCTGTCTCTCAAAAGCCAGTTGCTTCTTCAGGCGTTGCAGCTGGAACTGAGGGGTCTGCATGACTCCCCCCACGGGCAAGAACGGTGTGCTGGGCAGCGGTCTGCCGAGAGGCACACCATGTAACTTACCCAGGGCTGACCACAGGGCAATGTCTCTCCCCGCACAGTCAAACCCGCTCTGGTTCCCCCATCTCAGAGGGGGTCACAGTGATAACTTCGAACCCACCCCAAGACAGGGGAGGACCACAAGCTGCTCTGGGAAGTCTCTGGGCCCATTAGGCTGAAATGAGCTGGGCTAAAAGGAGCCAATTACAGCCCAACCTCAACCTCACACCATAAATCCCCATGTCAAGCCTGAGCAGTTTGGAAGAGGACAACACCATGGCAGAAAAGGGTCTGTCAAGTCAGTGTGCAGCCCAGCTGCACCTCCAGGTCCCAGAAGGTGTCATTGGTTCCTCCCTCCCCTTGCTCCCCCTCTGCCAGCCAAAAGCTGAGGACGTACGAATCTGAGGAGGACACAATATTCTTCAGCTCCAGAAAACGCAGTTCTTGCTTGTGTGGGAAGGAGAACAGCAGGGAGTGCTCCTCGGAGCTGCTGCTGGATGCAGACAACGGTGCTGCAAAGCACAAGCGAAAAGCAGGCTGTGATCTTCACATTAATACCAGAAGGGAGGGTTTAGCAGCTGAAATCCCAGGTGCGCAGGAACAAATTCCAGGCCAGGGAGCCATAAACCTGCCTTACAACCCTGCCCCGGCACTCCACTCCCACCACAAAGCTGCACACATCCCACCTGCCTCACTCCTCCAGCAAAAGCAGCTTGTGCCACAAAGGCTGGGATGCTGCCAAGAGCCTGGCAGGCATAAGGCAGCCCTGCTCTTACAGAAGAGCTTACAGGGGACAGCACTCAGTCCTGGGCTGAGGGGATCTGGATGGTGTTGCTGCTTTTATGACTTGGCAGCTACAGCAGCACAAACAGGGAAAAAACCACAATGTTTTTATGCTCTAGAAAAGTGTCATCCATGCCGGTTTGGTGCTTTTGGCACAGGAGCCGTACAGGAAGATACAAGCAGCACTCAGCACTCAGTGTGCCGCAGCACTGCCCTCTGCAAGGTTATGGACTGTCTGTCCCACTCAGAGTTGGCACTTGGACATCACCACAGCAAACACATTAACCTCCCATCTTATCAGGCTGTTGCACTGGTGCCAGCCAGGAGAAAAACATGCCCAGTGCCTGTTATGCCTGCACAAGGCTTGGCCTGTTACTCCAGGCTGGTGCCACAGGACAGGCAGCCAGGACCTGGTGCTCACCTTTCCTCTGCAGAAACATCTCCAGGCTTTCATCCAGGCTTTCCTCACTATCCAGCACAAATTTGAGGATTGATGCCAGCTCAACCTGTGTCAGAGGAGCCACAGGGTCAGCAGCTGTGCTGCAGCAGCTGCGGTTCACGGGCAGAGTGGGGCCAGCCAGGCAGCAACCACAGCAGGCTTGGGGCAACAGGCAGCTCCCTGCCTGCCCGTGCCTGCACTGGCAAGTGCCCACACTCGCAGTTAGAGCATTTGATTGCCCAGATGCCCTGGCCAGCACTGCAGCACCCATCCCACACCATCTTTCAAGGGAACCCAGAACAGGAGGGCAGGTCTCAGAGGGCCCCCCAAAAGGCATCTCTGCTTCCCCCCACACCCCTGGTCCACAGCAGGAATCCAGAAGGGATTACCTGGGTCTCATAGTCAAACTCTTTCCAGTCCTCAGGGCTCTTGCAGCTCATGGAGGTGTAATACAGGAGCAGCACAGTCACCTGAAACGAGGCAGGTAAGCATCACCAACCCCAAGTCAGTCATCAGTGCCAGCTAGGAATAAAGCATGCCCTGCAGTTACCTTGGCCAACGCCAGCTCCTCTCCCTCCAGGAGTTTCTGTGACAAGACCAGGTTCTCTGCAGCCAGTTTGTGCTTGCAGTACTCTGCAATGTGAAGCAGGATTCCCATTCACACAGGAGCCCCTACCACTAAGCATGCTGCCTGCCAGCCCGTGGCACATGTCCACCCCCTGAAGTGATGTGTTTGGGTTGGGGGACACCAGGATGCATCCCCAGGTAGAAGGGGTGCAGGGTGGGCTGGGCTCCAGAGCCAAGCCCCCAGTGCTCAGCCTCTGCCATTAAGTCTGATGGGCTTTTTTCCCCCCCTCCCTGGCAACTTCCCCCTCAGTCCCAGCCTCCCCACCTCACCCTCGGCATCTCTTTGTGCTTTTGGCTCCTCCTCCACCAGCAGAGTCACATCTATGGAGGGTGGGATACAATGTCTCCCCTTCCAGGAAAGGGCAAGCAGAAGTGCAAGACTACCCTCCTAGGATTCCTGCTCAGTTTTATGTTTTCCCATGGAATGTGAGCAGCTTGAAGCCAGGCACCGGGCTAGGAATACCACCCCAAAGCAGCATCACCAGAGTAGCCACCAGCACCCTGTCCTTTGCATCAAGCGCGCTCTAGCAAGGCTTTCCATTGGGAAGCTTTCCTCACACACGCTGCCACAGGGCCAGGGCAGCCCTGCCTGCACATCACGAAGCTGCCAATGCAGCAGAGAGTCACTTTGGGAAGGGGGAAGCCTGCAGACACAAGACCAGACCGAGCAGGGGCAGCCACTTCCCCCAGGGACAGCTCTTACTCTCCAGGAAGCCACAGATGAAGGAGATCCTCTCTGGCAGTGGCTGCTCCAGCACAGACTCCCCCTCCTTGCTCCTGTGGCTAGAAGAGTGTACAGGTTGCATTAATGCTTTGCCGAGGAATTAAACAAATGGTGCTCCTTTCCCCCACTCCCCCAGCAGAGCTTGCTGAGCAAGAGGCATGATGCTGGCCTGCCCTATGCCCCCATGCCAGGGTGGGTGGTGAAGCAAAAGCCAACCACACCATGCCCAGGAGCAGGCACAGACGCTCCTGGCAGCCCTGGCAAACATGGCTGTGTTTGGTGAACAGCCTGAGACAGGCAGCCAGCCCCCCGGCGCATGTGTCCAAGCACTGCTGGCCTCCACCGCTTCCTCCTCTGCCTGCCAGCCTCAGCATCGAGCTGGCAGCATCCCCACCAGGCAGGGAGGTACCACAGGGGACAGGAGGTCATGCGTGGAGCCAGTTGTTTTACTTGCTATCGCAAAGTGTCACCTTTCGTGGGAAACAGCATTTTGGAGACACGCAAACCCCTCTCCCTTCCAGGTCACTGCTCTGGACCCCACACTGGATGGGGCTTGCAGGTTTCAATTGCCCTGGCTCACAGGCAACAAACACAGCTCCTGACGGAGGCATTTCTCCCACCACAGGTCCCAGGACAGAGCAAGCAGGCTCTGTCATGCCTGTATCATACTCGGAAGCAGTACATTATCTACACAGGGAGGCTGCCAAGCAGGGCAGCCCAAAAGGCTTATCATCCCATGCATGGTGGGTTTATGCATGAAGGAGCCACAGTGTGAAGGCACAAGCCCTGTGTTTCATTGCAGCGGGCTTCAGAACACACCCGACAAAGTGCTGCTTATGCAGGTGCTGTGCTTTGCTGGAACTTCACAGAGGAGCTGGAGATCCAGCATCAGGTCTGCCAGAGGAGGAAGATCCCAGGACTCCCACTCCCACCCTGCCAGACAGGGACCACACTTGCAGCCAGAGGCTCTTGGAGGCCAAGGCCATGGCTCTGGGATGCAGCCCCAAGCATGCTCACTGCCACCTTTCAGACAAGCCAGGCAGCTTGAAGAGTGCTCCCCAGCTCCCCATACTCACATTTTGTTGATGATTCTGATGAAGACACTGCAGTCCTGGAGCTGTGACAGATCATCAAGGGGATGAGTACAAGCTTTTGTGCTGTTCACCTAGAAACAGGTGAAGACAGTCAGAAGACAACACCACACCACACTATGCCACCTCACACTCCTGGCAGGAGACAAGATTGGTCTGCATGTGACAGCAAAGCCAGCCCTCCCAACCATCCCTGCCTGGCCTAGGCAAAAGCTGAACACAATCCCCACAGCCAGACAGGCTGGCACAGGTCTCATATCACGCTGCAATGTTTTGCTCCGGCAAAGCACTGATTTGCAAGGCAGACCCAACAGCCCCTTCATGGTCCAGCTGCTGCTTACATCCCAAGCCTGCTGCCTGCTCCAGCTCAGCTCCAACTCCCAGGCAGTTTCCACAGCCAGACCAAGCTGTTCTGGCATCGCTAGTTACTCAACAAGAACAGTGAGCAAGGCTTCTCCTGCAGACACCCACCTGGCCAGGAACAGCAAGGACTCAGCTGCCCCAAGACCTGCCCCAGCCACAATCCCTCCCTTGACCAGCCCAGACATTGTGCCCCCAAGGAGCTGCCAGTGCCGGCGGCAGCTGGCACACACCCAGGCACCATGTCCCATGTCCCTATGGGGCAAGCTATGGTGGAGGAGAGGGAGGCTTTACCCAAGCAAGGAGAGCCGCAGCTCTCGCTTCGTGAAGAGGCATCTTCGCACAGCTGCCAGGTCACTGCCCAGACCTAGGGATGTCAACAAAGGGGGGAGGGGGATGGTGTGAGGCAATTGAGGCCAAACATAGTAATTACATTAATACATGGCTTGCACACAGCACCGGGCACTCCCTCTGTGCCTGGCTGGCTGTGGGTTGTACGGAGGCAAGCAGCCGGCACCCTCCTGCTTTTCAGCAGTCACCGAGCAGGAAGCAGCACTGCCAAGCAGCAGCCAGGTCCTTGTCCCACAGCCCCCCGGGATTTACCCCTGGAGGTCGGGATCCCAATGAGCAAGGCTCAAGGAAAACCATTGCTCAGGCTCCTCATCACCAGCACCTCCTGCCATGGCTCCTTCCCCCCCCCTCCCCCACCCAAACTTTGCTGAAGTTTAAGAGACATTTAAAAGCACTGTAGGGATGCTGTACCAAGAGCCACAGTGGTCTTGTGGAATGGGCAAGAGCAGGGAAAGAAATAAAATAAAATCCCCCAGTGCTGTGCAGAGAGGCAGCCTGCCCCAGCAGGACGAGGCAGCCACGAATTGTGGTGTGGCCCCTGGGGAGCAGAGGGGGACCAGAGATCAGTGGCAAACAAGCACCCAAACTAGGCAAGATAACCAGCTCCAGCCAGGAGCGCAGTGGGAGCCACAGAGAGCACGGCCTGCCAGGCCTCGGCAGGCAGAGGGATCTCCCGCAGACCTCAGAGCAGAAGGAAGTTTAGAAAAAGAAAGAAAGAGGAGGGAACCCAGGCTGCTGGGGGCCTGGAGCTGGCCCTGCCCACCCAGGAAGGGGCTGAGCTCCCACCGCGGTACTGCCCAAAGCTGCTCAGCTGTCCTCCCAGCTGCATGGCCACTGGCCCCCAAAATGCCAGCAGGGTGGGAACCAGGGCTCCCTCATCCCCCACCACCCGGCTGCTGGGACCCCTCAGGGGGCAGGCTGGCTGCCCACTCTGCCCCCGGCCAGGACACAGCCACAGGGGCTGGAAGGAGCCTGCAAAGGCCACCAGGCCCAAAACAAGCCCGGTGAGGCAGCAGCCAAGCCATCTGAGCACTGCCAGCTCCCCTTCCCACTGACACCAGTGCTAAGGAGAACCACCTGCCAGGGGTGGGGGGAGCCCCCAGGCACTGCTGCACTGAATGGGGGTGGGGATGAGCCCCCCCCCGTTCCCAGGATGGGGGATCGCTGCCAGGCACTCTCTGGCAACCTCCACCTCCATGCTGGGCATCCCCAGTGTCACCGAGGTAGTCCTCCCGGCAAGGGAGCTGGTGGGAACAGACCTGAACAGTGGCAGAGGCCAAGCAGGGCCCCCACCAAAAATCACCCAGATGGGGAGGGTGCTCCTCAGCTCCTTGCCCCGTGCTGCACCCTGACGGGCCAGGAGCCTGCCTGGGATCCACAGCTTTCCCTGGGAACACCCAGCACATGACAGCCACAACGGCTCTGGGGGACACGGAGCTCCCACTGCCTCTGTCAGCTCGGCTGGGGAGCGCAGGATCCTCGGCAGGACAGGTCCTCCCTGCAATCTGCCTGAAAACCAGTTCCTCTCCCCCACAGCCGTGGCACACGGCCTCTCGGCACGCAGCACCCCTTCGGCCCCACAGCCAGGGGGGCAGCACGCCCGGGCCGGGGCCTCTCCCCCAAAGCCCTCCCGAACCGCCCTGGCGAAACGCGCGCCCTGAACGCCAGCTCCCGCCAGAGACGGCCGCATCCTGCCGAGCGCCCCCGGCAGCGCCGCGCTGGGCGCTACCCGCGCCGGTCTGCGGGAGCGCCGGTGCCCGGCGAGAGGCTGGGATGAGCGAGGCTGCCCGCTCCTGCCCTCGCCACAGCCCGGCCCGTCGCTGCCGACACCAGCCGCCCCGAGCGCTCGGCCAGCGCCGCCGGCGCTGCCCGGATCCAGGCCGCAGCAGAGGGGCAGCGGCGGGGAGCCCGCTGCACCCGCACCGAGCGCGGCAGCTGCTGCGGGCGCTTCCCAGCCCCGGCCCTGCGGAACGAGCCGCGGCGGCCCTGGCGGCATCGTCCTTCGCCGCCCCCCGCCAGCGCCCGCTCGGTCCCGAACACGGCGCTGCGCAGCCCCGCGGCTCCCGCCGGAGGGACGCGGCCGCCAGCCAGCCCGGGCGGGGGGTCGCGCTGCGGGAAGCGCCCAGCGGCTCACCCAGGCAGGGCGGGCGACCCGCTGCTGCCCCCCCGGCAGGGCCGGGCCCGCGCCCGGGGGGCACAGCCCGAGCGCCCGGACGGTGGCGAACCCCGCTCGGTCGCCCGCGCCCCGATGCGAGTCGGGGAGTCACAGCGCAGGGGTCACGGCGCACCGGGGCGGGAGCCGCACGCTGCGGCTCCGCACCGGGAGGCGGTGAGCCTCTGCCCCGCCGCAAGCAAACGAGGGAGCGGGATAAAGTCTTCGTCGGCGCCTTACCGGGGGCGTGCCGGGTTGAATCCGCCATGAGCGCTGGCAGCCGGCGGCCACGCACAGACGTTGTTGTGCTTCTCCTCGGCGGGGCTGGCAGGCGGCGGCTGCCCTCCCTGGCCCTGTGCCACCCACGTCACGGCGCCACGGCCGCGCTCCTTAAAGGCGCACAGCGCGGAACGCCGCCCGGCAGCCGCGGGGAAAGGGCCGCGGCGGCTTCAGCCGCGCTCGCTGCCCGCGCCCTGCCCGCGCCCCGGCTGACGGAAGGCTGGCGGGGCTGGCACAGCCCTGCCCTTGGCCCCAGCGCAGCGGCAGCACCGGCCGCTCGGCAGGGAAGGGTGCTGGGGGCCCCGCTGCCAACGTTCCCCTCCCCCGGCTCCTGCTAACCTGGCTGCAGCCACAGCACGGCTGACTCCCAAGAAACTCCCCCCCCGCCTCCAAGCGGCTGCGGATTCACCCCCGGAGCAGCGCCGCAACCCGCCGCCGGCGGATGCCACAGTCAGCAGCCGGCCCGGGGCGCTGCGGGACCCCTGCCTTCGGTCCAGAGCGGCAGCTGCCACAGCCCTGCCTGCACCCAGGGACCCAGCTGCCGCTCAGCGCCGGCAGGGAGCGGCCGAGGGAGGGACACCTGGCCCTCGCCGGGGGCCCTCGGGAGCCACCCCTGGGGCGTCTGGGAAGGCCGAGGCTGGTTGAGGCCACAGGATGGCGCTGCCCCAAGCACGGCAGCGAGGGGCCCGTACCCTGCAGGTAGCGGAGAAAGTTCTAAACCGGCTCCAGGGGCAGCAGGAGCAGCCCCGGGGGGGCACGGCCATCACACACCGCTGGATAAAGCGGAGTGTGTGTGCGTGCAAGCAGCCGGGAACTGAAGGAAGACCCCCAGGAGCCACCGTACCCCAGCTGTGTCCCCCGTCTCCCGGGAAAGGGACACCGCTGAGCTCGGCCGGAGACGGAGGATCGGCCGCGGGCGGGCGAGACGTGAGAACGCGGCGCGGCAGGACTCCGGCTCGGAGCCGCCGCAGGGCTCTGGCCACGCGGACCGAGCGGGACTCGCCCCGAAGCTTTTCTTACCGGCTGGGGAGGTGAAGCCGCGGTCAGCCGGGGACGGCGCGGGGAAGGGGCCGCAGCAGCCGGGCACACGGCTGCGGGCAGGCTGTAGGCTCAGGTCTTCCTCCGGCAAAGCGCCAACGTGGCTCGCAGCCGTGCTCGGTGCGGGGCTGGCACACGGCAGCGACGGCCAGGGGGCCCTCCACGGAGCCCCAGCGGCAGAGCGGCCAAGACCCCGCCGACGCCGGAACGAGGCGGGAACGGCCGCTCGGCGAGCCGCGCACTGAGCCCCAGCTGCCGCCGCTGCGGTTGAAATACCAGGGCCCGCCCCCGCCGCCTCACCATTGGCTGCTGCCGGGGCGGAACGCGCGGCGGGTGCGAGAGTGACGGGGGGGACTACAAATCCCAGCGGCCGCTGTGCGCGGGCCGAGTCTCGCCTTAGCCGCTTGGAACGCCGGGAGAACGTTGCATGGCAACGGCGGGGGGGGGGGGTGGCGCTCCCGCGACGGGTTCGGGGACACCCGCGGGGCCCCCTGCAGCAGGACCGGGGCCGGCGTGAAGCCGCGGGAAGGGGCGCCCCTGTGAGGGTACGGGGACACGTGGGGGGGGGGCTCCAGGCCGATACGGGACCGGGCGTGAGGCGGAGGGGCTAAACTTCAAATCCAGTCTTAGCTTTTCTCCGTGACTGACTTTACAGTATCGCATAAAGTGGGCAGCTGCTGCCAGGGCTCGGGCACGCGCGCAGGGAGCAGCGTTTCCTGATGGTCAGAGGGACCCTCCGGTGTTCCAGGGTCTGCCCATGGCCTCTGGGCCGGGCACGGGGCGGCCACTGATGCGAGGTCCCTGTGAGGTGTCCCTGCGAGGGCTTACTGTGAGGGGTCCCTGTGAGGGTCCCTCTGAGGAGATCCTGTGAGGGGATCCTGTGAGGTGTCGCTGTGAGGGGATCCTGCAAGGTGTCCCTGTGAGGGGTCCCTGTGAGGGGTCCCTGTGAGGGGATCCTGCGAGGTGTCCCTGCGAGGGGTCCCTGCGAGGGGATCCTGCAAGGTGTCCCTGCGAGGGGATCCTGCAAGGTGTCCCTGTGAGGGGATCCTGCGAGGTGTCCCTGTGAGGGGATCCTGCGAGGTGTCCCTGTGAGGGGTCCCTGCGAGGTGTCCCTGTGAGGGGATCCTGCGAGGTGTCCCTGTGAGGGGTCCCTGCGAGGTGTCCCTGCGAGGGGTCCCTGTGAGGGGTCCCTGCGAGGGGATCCTGTGAGGTGTCCCTGTGAGGCAGAGGGGCCGGGACTCCCGTCGGGGTCAGGGACACGCGTAGGAACGGGCGCCTGGAGGGGGCCCAGGGCTGGCAGGCCACCAGGAGGGGGTTTCTTGGGGGCAGGGGGTCCTGGGGGGCCGTCAGCTCCCAACGCGGATGGGACCCAGGGGATCTCTGGCCTGGGACCCACGCTCAGGGGGCTGGTTCGCACAAGGGACCGGGGCAGGGCACACGCCTGCTCTGAACTCCAGATGACCACGCTCTGCTGCAGTGTGTAGCTGTGCGTTACAGAGACCGGGGCACAACGCTGAGGCCGAGCTGACTCTCTAAAGCTGTTGGAAGCGACAAACGAAGGGGCTTCTAATCGAGGGGGGCAGCCTTGGGAAGCGGGGGGGGGGGGGGGAAGGAACGGACGGGGAAAAGATCTCGGTTGTCCAGTTTTGTAGGGAACGAAAACAGTGTGGTGTTTGACAGTGATAATGTGCAGCTGTGGCCTTGCTTTGACGATGTGCAGCTCTGATCCTGCAGCAAAGATGTAAATAACTTTGAGGGAGTATGAGAATAAACCTGGATGAGACAGAAACAAGGGGGAACGTGATCTCACCTCTAGAGGATAAGGGAACAGCAGAGTCGCCTGTAGTGAGCAGGGGCTGGGTGCATGGACAGTAGAGCTTCAGAAATAATAAAGCTTTTAGCAGCGCACGTACAGAGTATAAATTATAAAAGCTGTAACTAAGTAACAATAAATGTCTTTGCCTCACAATCCTTGCAAGGTCCGTGCCTCGTATGCCACAGAAGTTATGCAGGAAGAAGCCTCTGAGTGAGGAAGTTCTGGCCCCGAGGGGAGAGCAGCCGATAAGGCCTTGCAACCCCCAGAAAGTTGGTCGAAAGTAGGGCAAAGGTGACTGTGGCAGTGGGAGATCGCGACCTCGGACTCACATGGCCCCCGAGAGAGGGCAGCCCCCGCTTGGGGAGATGCGCCCTCAATAAACACCTTCAGCAGCACTGCCTGAGGGTGCGCACTAGTTTGCACGAGAAGTGAGACACTTGTAACCAGCCCTGTGCGTGAATGAAAATGAATGTATCATGCATGCTGGATGTGCAAGGGCTCTGCTGTATATAACGTGTCCTCAAGCAGCTCGGTGTGCACGCTAGGAGGAAATCTCCCCTGTGCATCCAGCAGTGCAATAAACTGCCATCAGCTTTCTAAACTATCGTTTGATTTGGAGAATTTTCTTGGTTGCAATTTTTGGTAACACACAGAGGCCCAGGGCAGGGTAGGGACATGTGTGGATGTGCGTGGGGGTTACCTGCAGGAACCCCAGGGTTGGTGCAGGCCCACTCTGCCCCATAGCACCACACAGGAAGGGCCCTGCCCCACAGTGGGCGATGCCAGCCCAGGCGGACCCCCTAGCTCACCCCTCCCCAACTTCAGCCGCATCAGCTCCATCCAGGGTGGGTCCAGCAAGGTCCCCGCTCCCCCCACAGGAGCCTCCAAACCCCTTCTGTACTGGAGGACCCTCTCCCCCGAGCTGCTGACAGAGGCAGACAGCGGCTCATGCAGTTGTTTTCTACAAAATAGGACCCTGGGGTAGCCATGGAGGTGGACCCCACCCCACAGATCAGACCCAGACAGCAACACAAGGGCTAGCGGTGGCACAGGACTGCCCAGAGGTATGGGGATGCACTGGCAGCGGTGCAGCCACGCTCAGCCCCCTACCCTATGGCATACCTGGGTGGCACAACCGGACCTTGCAGCTCCCACATGCCGCTCTGCTCAGCCCCAAGAGTGGGGAGAAGCCATGGGGCCACATCTGATCCCACACGCTGGGATGGAGGA
This sequence comes from Falco cherrug, assembly GCF_023634085.1. Lineage (NCBI taxonomy): Eukaryota > Metazoa > Chordata > Aves > Falconiformes > Falconidae > Falco > Falco cherrug. The sequence continues at coordinate 482,547 of NC_073698.1, forward strand.
GACACCAGAAAGCCCCCCCAGCCTCCCTGTACCACCAGCAGCTGTCCAGAGCTGCCTCCAGCCCCAGCTCACCCTGTCTTGCTGTATGGGGCTGGGGGCATCAGCACACCCTGCCCACCCCCAAAGCATTTGCCAGAAGCTGGTCCAGTGGGTCCCAGTAACCAGCTGGGAGATTAGAGGAAGGCTCCAGGGACTTTATCCAGAGCACAGAGCAAACTCCATAACCAGAACACAGAAAAGCAAGTCCTGTCCCTTAACAGGGGCACATCCTTCCCCAAACCCCCTGTACCTGCTCCCAGGAAGGGCAGGGGGACATGGGTGTCAGCACAGCTCCCCCAGGGCTCTCCCACTGCATCCACGCTGCGGTTGGTGCAGAACAACGGAGACAGGTGCTGGATAAACATGATTTTATCTACTGTGGCCAAAAATAATAATTAAAAAAAACCAAAATAAAGGTCCAAACATGTAAAAATGAGTAGAAAGGGTGTCAGACGCCACTAAGTCCCACGCAGAGAGTCACATCTGCAGCAGCCTGACTCTGGCACCCCTTGGTTCCTGCCCACCCTTCTCAGTGATACGGCACATGGTGCTGACCCGTGCCGGGGTGCCCCCGCGTTGGCATTCCCTTTGTGGTCATCCCTGTGCAATGTGGCGTCTGGCAAAATGCAGCCCCCTCCCCACACACACCCACCCATGAGGAAGAGGAGGAGAAAGCCTCTGAGCAGCACCAGCAGGTACCGCTGCAGGGCTGACATGCCGGCAATGGGCATCTTGGTGAATAGTAGGAAATCGGGTGTCTGTACAAGTTCTGTTGTGGTGCCATGGGGAGGGAGGGAAGGAGAGGAGAAAGGAAAAGAAACAAACAAAAAAGACAAGGAAGGGGAAAAAACAAAAAGCAACCCAAAAATCGGTGAAGCTGTGGTGCTGTGGGGTGGGCTCAGGGGATGCCAAACTGTACAACCAGTTCTTCTTTGGCGTCAACGCGGATCTGTGAGAGTGCGCTGAAGGCGTAGGCAGCTATCCGGGACACCTGTGGGTGCAAGCGTAGCAGCCAGCGTCAGCTCTGGCGAGCATGGTTATCCCAAAGAAAAGCCCACAGAGCAGCAGGCCTGGAGGCCCCAGCACATGCCACAGCAGCGGGGCACCAGCCCCAGGTGTTTAACATTGCTCAGAAGCAGGACAGGAGGGGGAAGCACCCCCCACCCTGCAGCCCTCCCACCCCTGGCGGTGCCAGCCCACCCGCAGGACAGGGAACATTTGCGCTCCCCAAAGGTCCCTGTTGCCAGGGCTGCACTGGGGCAGGGCTGTGCCCCAGGGAGACACTGCAGCAGCAGCCCCCTCCCCGACGCAGGGCTCCGGGTCAAAATGCTTTCAAAACCCTAAAACCAGGCTTTTGTTCTCAGAGTGGAGGCTGTGCCAGCAGGGCCAGACCTGTCCCTAAGTCAGCCCTGTCCCTGGGAGAAGCCATGACATCTCAGTCCACCCCACAGTCAACGGGAAAGCTGGGCTGCCTGGGCAGCTCCTGGCACAGCGGCTCGCTGCAGGTAAGTACAGGCAGGTGAGCTTGCCACAGTGGGAGAACGTGCCCTCTGAGCAGGACCCACAGCTGTTCCCAAGATCCAGCCTGGCAGAAAGAGCAAGACAGAGGCCGACTGGCAGAATCCTGCCTGCCGGCAGCTCCTTCCTGCCTCCACAAGCTCAGGCCTGGCTATGTCCCACCCTGGGAGGTCCCTTGGCAGGGCTGCTCTGCTTGCTGGGACATGCCTGGATACCAGCCTGTCTGCCTTTGGGAAGGGGTTTTTGGCAGCACAGGGACAGTCTCCTCTCCCTGCATCCTTCAATACTCAAATGCCCCGGGTAAGGAGGAAGCTCGATGAGCAGAACAAGCTGCAGCGAGGTTTTTGTACTGGGCTGCTCCCAGGTGCTGGCAGAAGCCACAACACCTCAGCCAGCCCCACAGCCAGCAGGAAAGCCGCAGCTTTCAAGTCCCGTCACTCTGAGAACTGGCATATGGTTTAAGAACCAGCCCTTGCCAGCAGGGAACAGGGACAGCCAGCCTGCCAACAAACCTGGGCCTCGCCAGTGCTAAAGTGGCAGCTCCTGCCTCTGAGGAAAGAGTGTTTCCCCAGCAGCCCCCTCCTTAAAGCAGCAGGAGGTCTCCCTGGGAGCAAAGCTGTCTGTGCTGCAAAACACCCTCCTGCTGTAAATGATGTTCTGAAGGGACTGGAAGGAGTACAGAGCCGCAACCTGCATGCAGTTACTGCTCTAGAGATGTGTGACTGGGCTTTGCCTTCAGCACTAACAAGCCCTTACAGGGCTGCCTGAAACTTGGGATGTTTCTGCATTGCCCACCAGCACTGTGACTCCCAGCACCACACTCACCGGAGCCCTGGCACAGCCCATGCTCAAGCCCATGGTGCCTGTGCTCCTCTGGCGAAGATGCACCAAGCTAAAGACAGAAGGGGCCACCAGGACCTGCCTGGGATCCCCAGCACAGCCAGGCGGCCGCAGACGAACTGAAACAGTCGCTGCCACAATTGCCAGGGCTCCCAGCGAGTGGAGACAGCACTGCTTCTACAGGACCAGGACACTTCAGCTCCCACATCTTCATGGAACATCAAGGTGGGGCCAGGAAGCAGCTGTAGGGCAGAGCTCCCCCCAGCCCCTCTCACCTGCTGCAGGTCTGCAAAGGGGACGGGGTCACTGGCGAGTACTTGGTGCGGTTGGTTGGTCAGAGACGGCAGCAGCGGGAGCTTCTTCCAGTGAGTCAGGTTGTTGCTCAGCATGGCCAGGCGCGTGCTGCGGTAGGGAGAGCAGCTAGGGTCAGCACTGGCACCGGCAAGGAGCACGCCAGCCTGCCGCAGGGAGCAACGGGACACTGGGAGACCCAGGTTCAGCAGAAGATGCGTGCTGCATTTCCAGGCACAAGCACCACCAAGAGGGAACCAGGGAGAGCCGCGCTGCATCACTCCCAGCATCCATCCCCTCTCCAACCCCCGATGTAGGAGGATAAGGGAGCTTCCAGCTCTCCAACACAGGCGCCTTTCAAGCGGGAGCAATCACATCCAGCTACACGCCATCTGCTCTGAGTGCCAGGAGGAAACACAGGAGCCCTTTGTGCGTGGCTGCCCTTGCCAAGCCCGTAGCCGGGACGAGGCCTCTGCCCACTGACACCGCCACGGGCCTCACCCAGCAGTGCCAGGGGGTGGAGAAGAGGAGCGAGGCCAAGCACCACCTCCCTGGATGCAGGGAGCCCTGTGACACACTGAGTTTACTCTCCCAAAGCCAAACCCCCAAGGCCTGGCCTGGGGACACAGCTTTGAGGGGCTGCAAGCATCCCAAGGGAGCAGGGCAGGTCCCACCTGTACTGCCTGGCTCTGTCCATGTACTCGTGCTGCTCCATGCCCTGGGAATCAGCTGCTGACACGTCGATGATGTTGCTGTGGAGACACAAGACAGCAGGTCCCACTGCAGGCTTGTCACTCCCCCCGAGCCCCCTCCGCATCTCAGGCAAACTAAGCACCCTCCAGTGAAGGTGCCAGGACTTCAGCTCCCTAAGATGAACAGCCTGGGACTGTTAGGAGGCCAGACTCACAGCATGGATGCAGCCAGCTGGACACCAGTGTGCCAGGCTGGAGCAGCTTCTTGCTGGGAAGGAAACACCAAGACTATTTGCCTGCAACTGCCCCGAGGCCGATGCAGCCAAAGGCACAGAGTGCTGGGGGCTTTGGTCCACAGCCTCCTGCGGTGTGGGCTGGCCTGTACCCTGCGGACCTCGGCACACAGCCACATGGGGAAGGAGGCTTCACCATGCCATAAGGGCTATGAGGATTAAGCGTTTGGCAGCCATCCTGAGAGCCCTGGTACCAGGCCCCGGGCTCAGAGAGGAGCTGGACACTCACCCAGGTCCATGCCACAGCCTGGCCGCATGCCCCACACCTTTCCCCCCCACCCACAAGCAGAGTAGCACTCAGGGCTGCTGTGACACCACGTGTCACACACATACCAGTTGCCACTGGCCCCTCTGTGCCAGGCAGGGCCCATACGCAACCCAAAGCCCCCCCGTCAGACAGGCAGGGCACAGCCCCCACCCCACATTTCCCCCACCATGTTCAGGGTCAACCTCCCTGGAGAGGACAGAACACCCCATCCCCAGTGCTGGTGCCACCCAGTCCCCCTCTCTGCATACCCAAGGACTCGCTTTCCCAGCTGAGCAGCCGAGGGGTCACCTCACACCCGAGGTCTCATTTCTGCACCCCCATGGGGCTCAAATCAGAGGTAGGAGGTTGTCCACAGGCAGCCACTGCCAGAGCTCCCCCCTTTCTCTCAGCACCTACAGCCAGTTGCAGGCAGACCCCCGACAAAGCTGCCATGTCCCACAGTCATCGCTAGTTCCCAAGACATCCTGCCTGCCTGGCCACGGCACCTGCCCACCCCATCATGCTGCAGCACTGAGGTGGTTACGGCACAAGGCTTACATGGCCGTTTTGGCGAGGATGGAGGACAGCATGGCCTGCTCATCTGTGCGCGCTGATGGGAGGTTGTGGTAGCTCTGCTCTGCTCCATTCAGCACCTTGTTGGGAGGGCTGGACGCTGGTTCCAGCAGCCGCTTCGTCTCTTCTTCCTGGGGAAAAGGCAAGAGGAGAATCAGCCCCAGCTCCTTTGTGCCAGCAGCTTTCACCTCATAGGACAATGCAAGTCTTGCCATCAGCCTGCCGGGAGGACTCCCTGCACATCCCAGCATAACCCCAGCACAGCCCTGGCTCTGCTAAGGTGACATCCAGGCTCCTCTTTCCAGATCCCTTTGCTTTTTCCCAGCCAAAGCCTCCTGTGCCACAAAGGGAGGAAGCACAGCTGAAATCAGGTAGTGTGGTGGCAGCACATTTAGAGTAGCTAATCCTAGACAGGAGCCTACAGCCCTGCCTGCCCCCTCGGGCAAGCCAACACACCTAGCACCCCATGGCCAGGCAGCATGCGTCCCCTCAAAGGATCCCAACTGCCTGCTCAATGCACCAGCGCTGACCTGCCCAAAACCTGGTGGCTAATTAGGACATGCCCAGCGCATGCTCAACTGGCCTACACAGAACCTACCACAGTCTCATTGCCCAGCTGAGGGCCAGAAAGATCCCTGCCAGACTTTTGTGTCTGCCGGTGCTTATCTGGGCCATGTGAACCCCACCAGCTGCAGCCCAGGGGCACTGTGGGGCTGGGGGTGCCCAGAAGGGGCTCTCAACAGAGCAGAGCCGCAGGGCACATCCCTCCCCAGCTTCAGCCCAGGGAGTGCAGAGTGGTAGCTCAGGCCTTAATCCTCTGGCTTGGCCAAGCAGCAAGGCAGGAACTAGAAGAGCCTGGCAGGGCACTGATAGGCGTAAGTAACCAGGAGAGCAGGATATGCAGCATCCCAGGGTGAGTGAGGAGTGCAGTCACTCCTCTGCATGCCCTGTCAGTGGCATCTTCAGCTCCTCCCTGACCAGCAGCTCTCTCTCCCCTTCCTCCTGCTGGGAAACGCTGCTGCACTCCTCCAGCCAGGCCTCTCCCCTTCCCCACAGCCCATGCCAGAGAGCACCACGGCTTGGTCGCAGGCTAGGCTCCCCCAGGGACAAGCTGTCACAGACGAGCTCCCTGGCAGGGCACAGGCAGGGGCTGCCCACACTGCAGCTGCGGATTAAGTTTCTGCGGGACAGGTGACAGCCCCAATTTTGCAGCAGCTCCTCAGCAAGAGGCACCAGTGGGGACAGTCACACTGTCCCAGGAAGGAAAACCTGGCACCGTTCCCACCAGCACTGTGACTGTTTGGGACCCTGGGCTTAAACCTGCATCGGTACAGGGCATGCAGGGCCAGGGGTGGGGGGCTCCTCTTGCCCCATCCATCAAGCCCCCTACTCCTCCCACGCAGCCCCAGGGACACTGCATCTGGCTGTGTGCACTAGAACAGCAAGAGAAACTCAAGGAACGGGAGACACAAAGATGACTGTGGGCAGGAGAAGCTCCTGTAGACTGTTCTAGGAGAGAGGCCAGCCCTGGCTCTGTGGGGCCAGGGAAGGGCCATACCCCACAATGGGACACCAGCAGGGAGGTAGCACCCACAGGGACAGATGGTCGCAGGCACGGGGGAAACCGGCCACCACAAATTTACCAGGGTGGAGGGCAAGCACCGGGGCTGCTTCCAAAGGGCCTCTGCAAAGCAGAAATAACGGCAGGAGGGCAGCGCCAGGGAAAGGGGCTGGGCGGCAAGGGGCACGGCCCCAGCACCCCGCAGGTTTCTTTAGGGACTGTCACCCGTGGCTGTGGAACCAGCAGATGCAGCACCGAGGAGCCACGAGCAACGGCTCAGGCCTGCCCCGCACCGGGGGCGGGGTGAAGCCAGGCCAGGGTCACCGGCCTCCCCTTCTCCTGCCGCTGTCACGCCGGCGACATCACCAGGCACCACGCCGGCAGCCTGCCCAGGGCCTGCGGGCCGGGCAGCACCGCAGCGGGACCCAGGCGGCGGTGGGGTCAGACCCCACACACCCCGCAGCGGGGCCGGCAGGAGCGAGGAAGGCTGTCAGGCGCCGGCAGCGGGCCGCGGATGCAGGCCCCACGGCTGTCACGGACTCCTGAGGCCCGTCCCCGCGGGGTGGGGGGGGAGCAGGCGCTGCCCGCAGCCCACCCCGGCGGAGGCAGGCGGACACCCCCAGGCCCGCCCCCCTCGGGACGGAGACCCGCCGTTCGGTCCGGCTCGCCCCGCCCCGGCCAAGGGGAACCCTCCGCTCCGGAAGCAGGGCCGGTAGCGCCGCTTCCCCCCGCCCCGCCCAGCAATACTCGTCTCGGCCCCCGCCGGCCCGCAGACCCCCCGCCCTCCCCCCCCGGCGCGGGGCCCACCTGGTCGGAGGCCGAGGCCTCGCTGCTGTAGCAGCAGCCCATGCCGAGGCGCAGCAGGGCCGCCGCGCCCGCACCCCACCCGCACGGGCCCGCGCCGCACCGATCACGTGAGCGCGCGGCGGGCGGAGCCGCGGCGCTCCCCCGGCCAATCCCGTGACCCGACATCCCGTCACGTGGCAGGAGGGCGGCCAATGGAAAAAGAAGGGCCGAGGACTGGCCCGCCCCGCCTTAAAGGCGCCGCCGTCACGTGAAGGGCAACCAATCAGCGCGCGGGGTCGGGAGGCGGGGGCGGGGACGGAGGAGTGCGCAGGCGCGCAGGTCCCGCCCTCCCCCTCCGCGCCGCGCCCTCCGCCGGGAGCGCGCGCTGGGCGGTGTCACGTCGCGGCGTCACGCGGGCGGGGGCGGTGCCAACCACGGGCACGGGGGCGGGGGCGCGCGCCCCGCGAGGGAGCGTGCCGGGAGCGGGGGGGGCGCGCAGGGCGGCGGGGCTCCTAGTACCCCCAGTGCTCCCAGTGCCCCTAGTATTCCCAATGTCCCCAGTTCCATGCTGTGCCCCCAGTGCTCCCAATGCCCCCAGTGTCCCCAGTTTTCCCCCGTGCCCCCAGTGCTCCCAGTGTCCTCAGTTTCCCCCTGTGCTCCCAGTGCTCCCGGTGACCTTGTGTCCCCAGTTCCCCCCAGTGCTCCCAGTGCCCCCAGTATTCCCAATGTCGCCAGTTTTCCCCAGTGCTCCCAAGGTCCCCAGTTCCCTGCTGTGCCCCCAGTGCTCCCAATGCCCCGTGTCCCCAGTTTCCCCTTATGCCCCCAGTGCTCCCAATGCCCCCAGTGTCCCTAGTTTCCGCTTGTGCCCCTGGTGCCCACAGTGTACCGTTTCCCCCTCTATCCCCAGTGCTCCCAATGACTCCAATGTCCCTGGTGCTCCCAGTGCTCCCCATGCCCACAGTGTCCCCAGGTTGCCCCATGCCCCCACGTGGGGCTGTGGCCATGGCATGCCAAGACTGGGCCTTCCCCTTCCCACTTTGCTCCAGCTGGACCAGGAAATGGCTGGGGTGGCTGCTGGGGTGGGAATGGGGCCACCGGCCCCATGGGGGGGCCCAGGGGTGAGAGGAGCTGGCAGCTCAGCAGGGTGGGGAAACTGAGGCACGGCCAGGGCTGGGCTGGGAGTCCTGCATGCCCTGCCTGCCTGTGTGCCAGGCCTGCCCTGCACGCCCTGCCTGCTATGCCCCGCGTGCCCTGCGTGCATGCCTGCCTGCCCTGCCCACTCATTAAGGCCCTTCGAGTCATGGCTGGTGCCCAGGGGCTCGGCCCACTCCTCCCACTTGGCAGCCCCCTGCCCACACCCCTGGCGCAGGCAGCACCCCGGGCTGAGCCCAGGAGCCTCAGCACTGTGCTCTGCCTGCCAGGCCCTGCTGCCTGCAGCCGCCTGGGACAGCTGGGCAGGGGGCTCTGGAGAGCGTCTGCAGCCAGGATCTCAGTGGGTGTCCTGAGCCCCCCAAAAGCCCCCCAAAGCCATGAGCCCTGAGTCCGCTGAGCCTCCCAAACCACCTGAGCTCCCCAGATTTCTGAGGGCTGTGAACCCTGAGCCTCCCTGAGTCCCCCAAACCCTAAGCTGCCCCAAGGCCTAGACCCTGAGCCTGATGCGAGAAAATACAGTGAAAAGCCTAAAACTGTACAGGCAGGAGTTGCACAGATGACAGGAACTATCAACAGTCAGGCAGGAGCCTCATTAGCTGCGAGAAGGTCTGGAGCTCGGCCTGTGCAGCGCTTCAGAAGGGACGGTCAGTACAGGCGCAGAGGAGCTCCACAAGCATGTCCATCAGTAGCCTTCTGACAAGGACTTGCTAAGTGCTAAAAGAAAAACTGCTGAAGTTGTAAGGCTCGAGGGCACGAGGTTAAAATAGTTGTGGTAGGGGGAGATCCCGACCTCCTACTCAAGTGGCCCCCCCAAAGAGAGTGAACCCCTGCTCGGGGAGCATGCCCAGTAAAGTTAAAATGAACTGTACCTTCAAATTGAAGCGAGGAAGCAACTAACCAATAATTAGTTAGTAGTTAGTTAGTAGCTGTAGACTTTGGGCAGAACTAACCAACATATGTATAAATATGCATTGTGAGTGTTACAGTTGAATTTGAAATAACTAGAGTTCAAAATAAATTCACTAAGTATTTATTAAGGTAGGAAAGCAAAAAAAAAAAAAAACCCCCAAAAAAAACCCCAAACAGTGCACAGCGCTGGGCCGCCGAGGAGTCACAGCTCCATCCAGGCTCGCAAATTCCGACAAGTAACACAGCCCTTTTATCCTCAGCTTCAAGACCGGTTTAAGCAAACAGTTATGCTCTCAGTCCCGTAGCAAGAAGCTGTATATTACAAAACTAAACTATTTTTACACTAAAGTCTAGACGAAGACAAAGTTGTCATAGTAACATGAGATTATGGTTTAACATTGGCCTTGAGAAGGTACATCTCCACCTCATGGTTAACAGTTAACTCTCTTCTCACCAGACAAAACATTCTCAAATCTGTTGCAGCAAGATCATTCCTTTTGTTAAAAACCCCTTTGATCAGCAAATTACCCTTAGTTACTTATTACAGTGAGTACAACTGGGTGTGCAAGTCAGGAGGAGCGATCCCCCTTGCACCTGGCCCTGCAATAAACACACCCGCTTTATAACTTACCCCAAGTTATGGAGTTTAACTCTGCACGTCAAGCCGAGCTCCTCTGAGCCCCTCAAGCTGCCTGAGCCCCCCAAACTCTAAGCCTTCCAAGCCCTAAGCCCCCCAAGCCCTGAGTCCCCTGAACCCCCTAAAACACCTGAGCCCCTCAAGTACCTGAGCCCCTGAGTCTCCCAAGCCCCCCTGAACCCTCTGAGCCCCCCCAAGACCTGAATCCCCTGAACCCGTGAGCCCCCCAAGCCTGAGGATGTCCCTTTGCCCTCTGCAGCTCCCCTGCAGGTTTGGACATCCCCGTGCTGGGGGGGCTAAGCTGAGCTTCCCCCCTCCTCCAGCCCCAACCCTGCCTGCAGTTCCCTGCTGCTGGTGCTGGCAGCATTGCCAGGCCCATGGGGACCCCACTTGCCTGCACCCCCTCACCCCTTGCCCCGTGCCCACCCCCGCCACGGGGAGCCCTGGCAGCCCTGTGCAGCTTTCTGGGGGCTGCCGGCTCCCCCTGGGCCCATCGCTGCAGCGAGTGCCTCAGTGCTCAGCCCAGCAGGGTATCTCCCTCGCCCCAGCTGTGTGGGAGGCAGCTCCAGTGGGGCTGGGGGGACATGCTGGGGGAGGTCTTCAGGTACCTCCGACCCCCGCATGCAGTGAGAGGCTGGGGATGAGCCCCCGGGCTTGGAGCAGGGCTGGGCAGTCAGGGGTCCCCAAGGGGCACTGCCTGCAGCCACCCCCACCACAGCCCTGCCCCAAGCCCAGCATCCCCTGCCCTGGTCCAGCACCCACCCCCCAAAACCAGCACCCACCCCCTGGCTCCGGTGTGTACTCCCCCAGCCCCAGTATCAGGACCCCAGCCCCAGTACTGGGGCTCGAGCCCCAGTATCAGGCCCCAGCCCCAGTTTCAGGATCCCAGCCCCAGCATCAGGACCCAGTCCCAGTATCAGGACCCCAACACCAGTGACAAGACCCCAGCCCCAGTCCCAGTCCGCCAGTCCCAGCATCAGGATCCAGTATCAAGACCCCAGCCCTAGTAAGAAGACCCCAACCCCAGTCCCAAGACCCCAATCCCAGTGAACCCCAGTCCCGGGACCCCAATCCCAGTGACAGGACCCCAACCCTAGAGAAGGGATCCCAGCTCCAGGACCACTCCCACAGCTCAAGAGCCACCCGCAAGCACCAGCCTGGCCCTGTCCCCATGTCCCCAGCCCCTCAGCCGGGTAACCGGAGCCAGTGCTGGCTGTGACTAAGGTGACACCATCAATAATTAAGTGTGCAGCAGGGCTTGGCACTGCTCGCTGCCTGCTGCCTGTCTGCTGCCTGCAGAGTGGGGACAGGTAGGTGCCACCCCCCCCCCACCCTGTCCCCTTGCTGCAGCTGGGGACCCCCAACAGCTCAGGGTGCAGGGTGTGGGGCGCAAGATGTGGGGTGCGGGATGCAGGATATGGGGTGCAGGATGTGGGGCACGGGGGCAGCAAAGCTGGGCCAAGGTGAGTGTGAGGGGCTGTGCCAGGCATTGCCCCCCCCGAGCAGCCCCACAGCCCAACCCCCCAGGACCACTCAGCCCCAGCACAGGGGGCTCCCGGTGCCCCCACTGCCCCCAGAGCACCCCAGGGTGCCCTGGCCCAGCTCTGACCACAGCCCTGCAGCCCTGGGGGCCAGCAAATTGCCCCAGCAGCGCCAGAGCCCAGGGAGAGGCACTCCCAGAAGGTGCAGAGCACTGTCAGCTCATGGCATGAGTGAGAGCTGCAGGGCTAGCACCCTGGGAGGACCCCCCCACCCCAGCATGCCCTGTGGGGGGCCCTTTCCACAGCCTCACCCCTTCACCATGGTGTCACCGGCGATTGCCCTGGCCTTCCTCCCCTTCCTTGTCACCCTGCTGATCCGCTACCGGCACTACCTGGTGCTGCTGTACCGGGCAGTGCTGGTGGGCTGGCTGCGGGACCGGCTCACCGGCGTCCCACGGGAGCAGCGCGCCTTCCAGTACCTGCTGGCCCATGCCATCCCTGGGGACCCCCGGCACATCCTGCAGACCTTCGACCAGTGGTGCTACTGCTGCGAGCACCTCAGCAGCGTAGGGCCCATCAAAGGTGAGTGCAACCCTCACCCGCATGTGCTGCAGGGGTCCCTGCACCAGCCATGGCTGTGGCACCAATGGCATGGCCACAGCACCAATATTACCATGCCACCAATGGCATGGGGCCACTGCACCACTGGGGCAGCCATAGCATCATTGACACAGGCATGGGGTATCATTGGAATGGTTATGGCACCATTAGCACAGCCACACCACCAACGGCAGAGTCATGGGACCATCATCACAGCCATGGCATTGTTGGCATGGTCACAGCACTGCTGGTACAGCCATGGCACTGTTGGTTTGGCCATGGCACCATTGACTTGGCTGTGACACTGATGGTGTGGCCACGGCACCATTGACATGGCTGTGACACTGTCGGTGTGGCCATGGCACCATTGATGGGGCTGTGACACTGTCGGTGTGGCCACGGCACCATTGACATGGCTGTGACACTGTCGGTGTGGCCACGGCACCATTGACTTGGCTGTGACACTGATGGTGTGGCCACGGCACCATTGACATGGCTGTGACACTGTCGGTGTGGCCATGGCACCGTTGATGGGGCTGTGACACTGTCGGTGTGGCCACGGCACCATTGACATGGCTGTGACACTGTCGGTGTGGCCACGGCACCATTGATGGGGCTGTGACACTGTCGGTGTGGCCACGGCACCATTGACATGGCTGTGACACTGTCGGTGTGGCCACGGCACCATTGACATGGCTGTGACACTGTCGGTGTGGCCACGGCACCATTGACATGGCTGTGACACTGTCGGTGTGGCCACGGCACCATTGACATGGCTGTGACACTGTCGGTGTGGCCACGGCACCATTGACATGGCTGTGACACTGTCGGTGTGGCCACGGCACCATTGACATGGCTGTGACACTGTCGGTGTGGCCACGGCACCATTGACGGGGCTGTGACACTGTCGGTGTGGCCACAGCACCATTGACGGGGCTGTGACACTGTCGGTGTGGCCATGGCACCATTGGCATGGCTGTGGCACCACTGGTGCAGTCACAGCACTGTTGGGGTGGCCATGGCCACAACATCGCTGGCACAGCTGTGGCACTGCTGTTATAGGCCACGGCATTTATGGCACAGCTACAGCACTGCCAGCATGGTGGTGACACTGCCACCACAGTCATGGCACCACTGCCAGTGCTCAGCCCCCCCAGCATGGCTGGGGACAGGGGACAGGTGCTGTGGGAAGGGCTGACTCGGGGCACGTGGCACAGCTGCTCACCTCCTTCCTGCCACACTACACCAGACCTGCTGCCCCTCTCAGCGCTGTCCCCTTGCCCAGGGAAGGGGGGTCTGGGGGGTGCAGCACCCTGCCCCGCCCCTGCCCCCCAGTGCTGAGGCATCTGGGCCATGGCAGGGAGGATCGTGGAGCGGCTGCTCTATGAGCGGGCGCCGCTGCGGGTGCTGGAGCTGGGAACCTACTGTGGCTACGGCACAGTGCTGCTGGCGCAGGGGCTGCCTCCTGGTGCCCGCCTCTACACCGTGGAGTTGGACCCCCGCCACGCTGCCGTGGCCGAGAAGGTCATCCGCCTGGCCGGCTTCGACGAGCAGACGGTGAGCGCCCCACCTGGGAATGGGGAAAGGCCGGCTCTTCCCACCACTGCCAGAGAGGAGAGGGGTGGGGGGATGACACTGCCACCCTGTCCCACCTCACAGCTGCTGCTGGGTGGGACAGGGGGGAGCGGCAAGGCGAGATCCTCTCCCACATGGAGCTCTCGCCACCGCTCACTCCCCAACACCCCACGCAGCAGGGTGGGGGGAGGGCTGCAGGTGGTGGGTCAGCACCCCGGTACCACAAGGCAGGGGCTGAAGGGGCTGTGGCACAGGTGGAGCTAATCGTGGGCCCATCGGAGGAGGTGATCCCCCAGCTGAGGGAGAAGCATGGCCTGCTGAAGGCCAACTTCGTCTTCATGGATCACTGGAAGCGCTGCTACCTGCGGGACCTGCAGCTGCTGGAAACCCACCAGCTGCTGGCTGAGGGGGCCACCATCCTGGCTGACAACGTCCTCTTCCCCGGTGCACCCCACTTCCTGCAGTACGCCAAAACCTGTGGTAAATACCGCTGCAAGGTGCACCGCGCCAGCCTGGAGTACTTCCACGCCATCCCCGATGGCATCGCCGAGCTCTGCTATACCGGTAACCGCTGAGCCAGGCAGCGAGCTCGTGCCTTGTGGTGACCACGGGGAACACTGGGTCCCCGACTAACCACGCTCAGCTATAAACAAAGTCTCTGGAGGAAACGTGGTGGCTGCGGTGGTCTGTGGTGGGGGTGTGGCAGTGGGGGCAGTGCAGCAGGTGGGAAGAGGGGACCTCTTCCCGTACAACCTCCTGCCTGAGCCTCTTCCCTCTTACAGCCACAGAGAAACGTCTGCGTGAGACCCCAGGGAAGTGCAGTGGAAAGCCCGGCTCTCCCCAGAGACACAGACCCCCACCCAACCGCATGGCATCCCCGCAGCTCCCAGCACCCACCCCGGTGTGCCTCCGACACCAGATCCGAGGGCTGTTTTCTTGAAAACTGAGTTTATTAGAAAAGACGCTGTGCCGGGCTAAGCCACACGCTCCCCAGCGCCACTCCAGTGCCAATCTGCGCCCCTCAGGCAGCCTCACCCTGAGCCCCCCTGCCCCACGCAGCCCTCGCAGCAGCCATGGTGGGAGCTTCGCCAAACCACACACCAGGGCTCCAGAGCTGCGGAGGGCTCTTCCCCAGCCTCTGGTCTGGTGTGGCCACAGCAGAATTAGATCATCCACTGGTCCTGATCCTGCTCTGCCCCCTCCATGTCCACCTGGGAAGGGGAAAAGTTTGAGACCCTCCCCAGTCCCTGACCAGAGCAGGACCAAGCAGAGGGGGTGGAGGAGACAAGGCCCCCAGGTTCCCACGTGCTGCGCACCGTGCACCCCCCCACACTTTGGGGTCTTGGTAGGGCAGGGACACCAGCCCACACCCCCAGCCCTGCTCTTTACCTCATTGATCTCCCCATCATCAGGAGACTCATTATAATCATTCATCTCATCCATATCCTGCATATCCTCGTCATCCTCCGAGTCCTCCTCACTGTCTTCATCATCCTCGTCGTCCTCCTCTTCCTCCTCATCGTAATGCTGCAGACACACCAGCCCCACTGAGGGCTTTAGGCCATGGCCTGGAGCCACACCAACAACTGAACACCCCTGTGCCTGAACCCCGCGGCTTGCCCCTGCCTCACCGGCAGCACCACACCCACCTCAGATGCTGGCTTTCCAATGGGCACCAGGTTGTTGTCCTTCTCGGCTATGCTCTGGAGCTGGGAAGGGAAAAGGTGTGTGTGTGGGAAGGTGCATCAGCACCCTGACAGCTCCACAACAGCCCAGCATAGCTCCCCACCAGCAAACCAGCCCTTCCCACTTGGCTGCTGTCCCCTCCAGCCCTTGGGCCCCTTCCTAACAGTGGCTGGCAGCTGCTGGAGGAGTCCCACTGCCCCCAGCATCTCCAGGCAAGGGGCAGGCAGGGGAGAGCAGCTGCAGGCAGCTGCCTGCATGCCTTGGCACAAGGCAGAGTGATCCCAACAACACAGCAGCCACCCTGGGACGGAGAGGGTGTCCACATGCATGGCCTGGGGAGTGTGGGCAGGGCTCGAACACCGTATTTTTCTTAGCTTTTTTGTTTTATAAAAAAGAACCCAAACCCAAGGTGTCTGTTCAGCCAGAGACACAGATAATTAAAGCTCAATTAAAACACTTCAGCATCTCCCACCCAAAGGGACTTGAACCTTCTCCCAGACTATGAGGTTTTAATTATTGATTGAAATTATTTAATTGTAACAATTTAATCACCGAGGTTTCTTTTTTAAGCTTTAATCAAGTAGATGGTTTTCCCCCCCATACTCAGGGGCCGCTGTAGGGCTGTGGCACTGAACCGCACTCACAGTACAAGGCACTTGTGGGTTACTGGGATCAGAAATTGCCACTCGCCTTCCTCAGGAGGTTAATTAATTAACTGGGGTCTGCTGGCAGCACCAGCTGTTTAATCAACCCCCACAGACACCAGGGAGCTTCAGGCCGCTGCAGGCAACAAGGGACCAGCCTACACAGAGCCAGCGCAGCAGACAGGTCACAGCGACAAGCCCACCAGCTAGCAGTGCCTGTGACGGCAGCATTGGCTCCGGGACCCTGCAAAACCCTCAGATAAAAGGGAGAAACAGCGAAATCGCTGGGGGAGCGCCCCGGGAACCCCGGCCACTGTTAGCAGGCTGGCGGCAGCGCACATGCAGGCCCCCAGCACTGCAGGTCACCGCGCGGGGAGGCCGGGACTCCCCTGGTGCAACCGGGGTAGGGGGCTGAGGCGCGGCCCCACATCCCTCGGCACAGCCCGGGTTGCGGGGACCCCCAGGAGCCCACTGCTCACCCGGGCCCGCAGCCCCTCCCGGGGCCGGTACTCTGCCCAGCCCCCCCAGCCCCCTAACCCGCCGGCCCGGGGCCCACCCAGGCCTGGTGCTGCTGCTCCTGCTGCTGCAGCTCCGTCTCGTCCACGCAAGGCCGGTCGAGGTTGAACCACAGGGACTCGGTGACGCGGGGCAGCAGAGAGGGGAACAGTGTAGACATGGCGCGGCGAAGGGGTACGTGTGAAAAACCGGGAGCGGGCCGGGCCTCCACCGGCTGCCGACCCGGAAGTACAACCCTGCCGGAAGCAGTCGTGAAGCGCCGCCCCGCACGGAACATGGGAGCAGGGAAGAGCGTGTCAACGGGGCCACGCCTGCAAGGGGCGGGGCCAGCTCCTCGGGGCGAGGCCTGATTGACAGCTGGGGTGGTTGTGTGTGTCACCCAGCCCACCCCCCCCGGGCGTCCGACTCCGGGGACCGGCCTCGGCGGGGAGATGTGACCCCTGGGGGGGGTCTGTGACCCCTTAGGGGCATCTCTGCCCGCCCCGAGGGGCACACTCCCCCCCCCCCCCCCCATTATCTGTCCCTCCCTGTGGAGCACCTATGAGCTCCAGGGGGGGCACCTGCCTCCCCCGGGGTATCTGTGACCCCCACTGGGGGGCACCTGCCCTCTCCCGGGCATCTTCTGTGACCTCCGGGGGGGATCTGTGACCCCAATGGCAGGGTACCTGCCCTCCCCCCCCCCCCTCCAGGGCATGTGTGACCCACACTGGGGGAGTACCTGCCCCCCCAGGGGTGTCTGTGACCCCCATGGGGTATCTGCTCCCCCAGGAGTATCTTCTCCCCATGGAGAAGATCTGTGACCCCAATGGCAGGGTACCTGCACCCCCAGGGGTGTCTGTGACCCCCCCACCTGGAGGCAGCTGTGACACCCCCTAGAGGTATCTATGACCGCAATAGGGGGGTAACTGTCACAGTCATGGAGCATCTACCCCCTGGGGGGGCATCTGTGACCCCTTCACAGAGTATCTGTGACCCCCCCGGGGCATCTGCCCCCCCCCCCCCCCGGGGCATTTGTGACTCCCCCCCGGGGGTATCTATGACCCCAACAGGGTTGCAACTGCCACTCCCATGTGACATACCGTATCGAGCCCCCCGGGGCTATCTGTGACCCCCTCGGGGGTACCTACCCCACTGGGGACACTCCTTACCCACTGGCGCGTGTCCCCTCCGTGTATCCGTGGGGCCTGTGGGGCACATGGGGGCCACTGCCTGGCCCTGGTGCTGGCGTCGGGGTACAGGGCCAACTCCCCGCCGCAGCTGGCTGCGAGCGAAGGAAAAACAGCAACGAATAGATTTTGGCTGGCCTCGGCCCCTGCCTGGCGCCGCAGGACGGATCCTGGCTGCTGCAGAGCCGGAGCGGCTGGGCTCAGTCGGTCGGGA
This sequence comes from Falco cherrug, assembly GCF_023634085.1. Taxonomy (NCBI): domain Eukaryota; kingdom Metazoa; phylum Chordata; class Aves; order Falconiformes; family Falconidae; genus Falco; species Falco cherrug. The sequence continues at coordinate 499,967 of NC_073698.1, forward strand.
CACAGCAGGGGCAGCAGGGCGCAGCGCCCCTTCCGGTCCGGACCCCTCCGTGTGCCGCCCGACCTGCCATGCCCCCGCGCTGGTGACAGGTGACGTGCCGTGATTGGTGGCCAAGGGTTGTGCTGCGCCGTGACCTTTGAGATGAACCACCCTCGTCCCGCAGCACCCGCCACCCGGTACCCCCCCAGGTAAGCAGCCCAACCCCCCCGCCGGTGGTCCCAGGCTGAGGGTTGGCCGTGACAGTGAGGTTGGGGGGGGGGGGAACGACGCAGACGCGGGGGACTTTGTCCCTGCCAGTGCCGTGTCCCCGCGGGGATGAGTGACAGTGCTCCCCCCGTGTTGCCATGCTGACCCCGCCATCGCTGCCAGCAGGACGATGGCAGCTGCGTGGCTACTGCTGGCACTCCTGGCTTGGCCAGCTGCAATCACCACCGCCGCGCGGGATCTGCTGCTCAATGTCTGCATGGATGCCAAGCACCACAAAAGGGAGCCCGGCCCCGAGGGGCAGCTCTACGGGCAGGTAGGGTCCTTCACCCACCGCCCCCAGCACCCCGTGGCATCACCCACCCTGGGGTCACCGGGCCAGACCCCAGCGGTGTCATGGGGGACCACCTGCGGTCTCCATTACCCGGTGCCACCCCCCCGTGGGTGTCTGTGCTTTCCATGTGCCGGGAAGGGCTGGTGAGTCCCTGCTGAGCCCTGGCTGCCTTGGTGCAGTGCGCCCTGTGGAAGGACAACGCCTGCTGCACCGCCAACACCAGTGTGGAGGCTCACCAGGACCAGTCCTACCTGTACAGCTTCAACTGGGACCACTGTGGGGCCATGCCAGAGAAGTGCAAGCGCCACTTCATCCAGGACATGTGTCTCTATGAGTGCTCCCCCAACCTGGGGCCCTGGATTGACCAGGTGGGTGCAGACCCCCCCTCCCCCCTGCCTCACCCTGGTGGACGGCGAGATGCCTGGGGTGAACTGGGATGAACTGGGGTGCCCCCATAGACGGACATCAGCTGGCGGAAGGAGCGGATCCTGTATGTACCACTGTGTCGGGAGGACTGTGAGCAGTGGTGGGAGGACTGCCAGGACGCCGTCACCTGCAAGGTCAACTGGCATAAGGGCTGGAACTGGACCACAGGTCAGTGGAGGGGCATGGGGACGCCCCCAAGTCACCACCTGGAAGGTGGCTGCATCCTCCCCACCCCAATGGCTTTGAGCATGTTTGGGGTGGAAGGTGATGGCAGGGAGGCTGGCAGTGGGGTGGGTGTCCCCATGCCACCCCAGGGTCAAACCCACCGGGGAGACCCATCAGGATCCTGACACCTCCACGATGCACAGGGGAACAGCACCTCCCATCCCAAAGACACCCCCTCCCCCCCACCTCACACCCCCTTCCCACAGGCACCAACCAGTGTCCCCAGGGCACCATGTGCCAGAAGTTCAAGTACGTCTTCCCCAAGCCGGCCACACTCTGCGAGGAGATCTGGTCCCATTCCTACAACTACAGCACCTACCACCGCGGCAGCGGCCGCTGCATCCAGATGTGGTTCGACCCTGTGCAGGGGAACCCCAACGTGGCCGTGGCGCAGTACTATGCCCATGTCGCTGCTGCCTGCCCCACGCCCCCACTCCCAATGCTGCTGCTTCTGCTGCTGCCCACCCTCCTGTGCCTGCTCTGAGCAGGGGGAGCTGCAGGCAGGAGCAGGCAGTGGGTGGCCACAGGGGTGTCCGGCCTGTGCCGTGCCCCCCCAGGGGACACCCACGTGCTGCTGTCATCCCCAACTCGCATGCAGCTGCGGAATAAATGCTCCTGCTCCGCTCAGCGTTGGGGTGCCATGGGGCTGGGGGTGATGGGATGGAGAGGGGAACGGTGGGGGGTCTCAGTCCTGCCCCACTTTGGAGGTGACGCGGGACCTCAGCCCAACTTCTCTGTGTCGCATTGTCCCCCCGAACCACTGTGCCCAGCAAAACGGGGGGCACGGGTCTCCCTGCCACTGGGACATGGGGGCGATACGACAGGACCCCTGAAGGTATACTGCTGCCACGCTGGGGGCCCAGGGGTCACCGGCACCCCGGGGTGCGCAGGGTGGGACTGGGGAATTGATAGGGGAAAAGGGGGGACAACACCTGGGGACCCCCAGCGCCAGCTCTGCCAGCCCCAGGCTGGGGGACACTGCTGTGGTGGGGGTCCTGCCGGGCTGCATCCCACCCCCTGCCTGTGTCCTGCCTCGGGGGGCCCCCACAGCTCCAGCTCTACGCCCCACGGACTGGGGGCCGTGGGGTGCCCCCCTCCCGGCAAAGCGGGGTACAGCCTGCCCGGCCCCCGCAGCATGGGGGTGTCCCCAGCCCCGGGGCAGCCATTCCTGGGCCAAACCCGGCCGTGTACCGCGCAGCTTTGAGCCCCTGGCCCCGGTCCTGCCCCCGCTGCAGCCCCCCGTCCGCCCGGCTCCCCCCCCCCGCTCCACGTTCCTGCCGCGCTGCCTCTCTCCCCCTCCCGCCCTGCCCCGTGCCCCCGCCCGTCCCCCGGTGCGCGCCCCTCGTGGCCCCTCTCGCCTCCTCGGTCTCTCCCCGGTGCCCCCGCTCGCCCCCCCGCTGCAGGCGCTCGCCCCTCCCCCGGTCTCTCCCCAGTGCCCCCGCTCCCCCCTCCCCCGGTGCCCACGGTCGCCCCCCCCCGCCTGCTGCCCGCCCCGGTCCGCCCCCCCTCCGCTTCTCCCCGCCCCCTCCCGGTGCCCGCCCCCGGCGCTCCCCCCCCCCCCCGCCAAGCGCGGAGCGCAGCCCCGCGGCGCGGCCCCGGCGGCGGAGCATGGCGGGCGCGGGGGGCTCGGGGGGGCCGGGGCCGCCCTGGTACCACCGGGACCTGAGCCGGGCCGCGGCCGAGGAGCAGCTGGCGCGGGCCGGGCGGGACGGCAGCTTCCTGGTGCGGGACAGCGAGAGCGTGGCGGGGGCCTACGCGCTGTGCCTGCTGTGAGTGCGGGCACCGGCACCGGGGGGCACCGGGGGGGCGCGGGGGGGCTGTGCCTGCTGTGAGTGCGGGCACGGGCACTGGCACCGGCACCGGGGGGCGCGGCGGGAGGGGCACGGGAAACGGGCTGTGCCTGCTGGGAGTGCGGACACCGGCACCGGGGGCACCGAGGGGGCGCTGGGACCGGGATGGGCTCCGGGGGCGTGCCGGGGAACAGGCTGTGCCTGCTGGGAGTACGGGCTGTGCGGCGGGTCTGGGGGAGCACTGGTGGAGTACTGGGAGGGCACCAGGGGGGATCTGGGGGAGCACTTCTGGGGTACTGGGGGGGCCACTGGGGGCCACCAGCACCCAGAGGGCAGCAGGCATGCGTGGGACACAGGGGGGACCTGCTGTGTCCCAGGGGGACGTGCTCAGCACGGGGGGCAGCAGTGCTGGGGGGGGGGGGGGAAGGACGGGCAGTGGGTGCCCATAGTCATAGGTGGGAGTTGGAGGGGACACACGAACAGGCACAAGGAGACCCAGGGGGTACAGGGAGGCACTGGCATGGCTAGGGGACAGGGCGCTGGGGGAGCTGGCACCTGTTCTGGGCTGGGGGACCAGGCACTGATAGACTGGGTGGGACTGGGGGTCCCCAGGCACTGGGGGACACTGGGCAGTGACAGGGGACAGGGACTGTGGGGAGCAGGGCTGGCTCCAGGGCGTCGGGACACCCACCCTGCCACCACGGGGGTCTGTGAGAATGGGGGCCTGGACCTTGCCCCATACTCTTGGGGTCCCAGACGCTCACTCAGAAGGTTCTGCCCCCATGCCTGGGGAGTGATAGCGCTGTCCCCTTGGGTCATGCTGCGGGGTTGGTGGCTGGTGCCAGGCCGTGGGTGGGTGCTGACAGCCCTGGGGGTGCTGTCACCCCCTGCCTGGTGGCTGTGCCATCACGCATGTGGTGGCCCTGGGGACCAGGCCACCTTGCCATCCCTGGGGCTTTGGTGGCACCTTGGCCTGTTGGCAGCACGGCTCAGTGCCTTGCCCAGGTGCTGCTGGGCTGTGCCGCTGGCTCCGCTTGGGGCTGGCTGCCTGCGCCGGCACCAGCACCTTGATGTGGTTTGCGGGGCAGGCGGTGAGGCACGGTGGCGAGGGCACCTCGAAATGAGGCTTTTCCGCTCCCCAAAGAGCCTGTGGGTGCCGGCAGCTGCTGGCTCCTTATGGCAAAGGAGGGAGAAACCAGGAGTTCGCCTCGAGCCAGCCTGCCCTGCCCAGGGCTGTGCCATGTGCCGTGCTGGTGCGAGGTGTGCAGCCTGCATGGTGGCACCATCCTCCTTCCCCGCAGCCGGTGGCTCGTGCAAATTCAGGTTCCTGGCCACGTGGCCACAGCGTGGCTGTAGCCACCAGCTCCCCACTGTGAAACTGGGGTGGCGAGTGGCACAGGGGGCACGGCACCAGTGACACGGTGCAGGGGGAGCATGCTCACCCCCGTGAATACCAGCAGCCGCTGGTGACACAGGGCTGGGGGACACATAGGGGCACCTGGTGGGTGGCAGGGGGCTGCAGCCAGGGTCTTGGCACAGGTGGCTGGGTAAGGGGGTTCTGATGTCTCCCCCTGTCTGGCCTAGTGCTTGTGATGGTAACGTGGCATCCCCGCCACAGGGCTGGCTCGGAGGCTGGTGTTGCCCCACGCTGCTGGCCCTGGCAGGCTACCAGGCCTGGCTACGGGTGTCACCAGCTCTGGCCTCCACCACCAGCTCCATGCTGGTGCTGTGTGGCCGTGTCGAGGGCTGGGATCACACAGTGGGGCAAAGCTCAGCAGAGGGATGGCTGCGCTGAACCCTGCTGCAGTGAGGACCGGTGGGGGTCCTTGCCTGAGCGGTGGGCAGGAGTGTGCCGCAGTCCCACCGCAGGGATGGCCAGGCAGGGGTGGCCTGGGCTGCTGGGCCCATGGCAGCAGCTAAAAATAGCTGCGGGGGCAGGAGGAGGAAGGGGAACTGCGCTGGGATGCCGGCAGCGAGCGCCTTCTTCCTTTAACCCTCCTGCTGACGCGCCGTGGCCTCTGCCGGGCTGGCCACGCACACCAGGGCTTCGCCAGAGCCAGCGGTGCTAGCACACGGTGGTGGCACCCGCAGCATGTTGGCGTCGCTGGTTGGTGGGCAGCGCTGGTGGGGATGGTCCCACCGTGTGGTGTCACGTGGGAGGGTGGGGGGCCAGAGCCCCCATCCCAGCTCTGCTGGTTCATGGGGGTGATGGCGGTGGGGTGGTGCTGGCAGGCACGTGGTGCCCCCCTCGCTGGGATGCCTGCACCCCGCTGTCAGCACATGGCAGAGGAGGGTGGTGGGTGCCCCCCACCTCTGGGGGCTGAGGGCAGCCGTGGGGCAGGGGGTGGGTGGGTGGTCCCCACTGTGCCGGCGGGGCCGTGGCAGGATGCCGACAGGGAGCCCCGCTCACCGGTGGCTGAGCTCCCACGTAATGGCTCTTTGTGCCGGCAGCCAGGCGTGAGCGCGGAGCTCCCCGGCCCCCTGGGGTTACTCACCAACCGCAGCCGCAAGCGGTGTGGGGCTGGGCAGCCGGGGGGGCGGCCCCCACAGGGTGGTGGCCATGGGAGTCCCCTGCAGCCCCCCGGCGCCCCTCCAGCTGGGGTCCTCTGCACCAACCCCAGTGCCCAGGAGCCCTGTAGCTCCCCCTGATTACCCACAGAGCCCCCGCACCGTGCTTCCCCTCCAGCTGGGGTTCCTGCTAGCCCCCCCCTTTCCCCTCCAGTTCAGGGTTCCCCATACTGGCCCTGTGCAGGGGTTCTCCACGTGTTCCTCCCATCACTCCTCCATTGGGGTTCCCACTGTGGAGCCCCCAGCTGCGCTTTAGGGCTTGCCACAGAGACCCCTTGTGCCTCCTCCCAGCTAGGGGTCTCTGTGCTGCCCCCCCCCCCCCCCGCCCTGATCCCAGCAGCTCCATGCAGAGCCCTCTGACACCACTTTGGGGTGTCCCCTGTTGACCCCTCCAGGACTGCGTTGCGTTAGGGACCCCTGCAGGGGTTTCCCACACGCACCCCCTTACCCCCCGCAGCGGGGTGTCCCATATAGCCCCTCATAGCACATTCCCATTCAGCCCCCCACAGCTGCGGGGTTCTCCATGCCCCCCCATGACCCCTGGCTGGGCACTGGGTCCCCCAGGAGCAGCACAGGTGCAGCAGGAGTGTAATGCCAGCTGGGGGGGTATGTCGTACCTGCAACGGGGGGCAGAAATGGGGGATCCCCTTTCTGGAGCTCATGGGAGGATGCTTGTTCTGTGCCCCCGCTCACTGTGGGTCTGGGAGGGGTGGAAGGGGGGGCATGGGGACCAGAACCATGGGGAGCTGGGTGGCACCAAGGGACCCAGTGCTGTGGCAAGCAGGGAGACAGCAGGGGACCCATTGCCGTGGGTTGGCACCAGGGGACCAGGTACCATGCGGTGACACCAGGGGACGAAGTGCTATGGGGAGCAGGGTGGCACCAGGGGACTTGGCACTATGGCAAGTGGGGTGGCACCAGGGGACTCATCACAGTGCTGTGGAGAGCAGAGTGACACCAGGGGACCCAGCACTGTGGGAAGTGGCATGCCCTCCATGCATGGCATGGTGGCAGGGGGGTGCCACCAGAGCAGGGGACACCACAGCCAAGCTGACAGGTGGCTCTGGCATGGTGACAACTGCCTCTGTGTTCACAGTGACCTCTGTGAGCACCGTGGCCGGGGGCCAGCCCAGGAGCCACGGTCCCTGCTGTCGGCACCCGGGGAGGGGGGCGTGAGGTCTGGCTGTGCCAGGGGTCCCCAGCTCCTAACGTCCCTCTGCCGCAGAGGGGACAGGGACGAGATGTGCTCGGGGTCCTGGTCCTGCTTCGTGCGCCCGCTGGCATCAGCACCCCATCTCTCAGCGCCGCCCATCACCCCCTGCCCCGGGATTGTGTCCCCGGTTCCTGTGAGCTTCCATTGAAAAATAAATTACTTCCTGGCCTCCCGGCTGCCAGCGGCTGCCTGCTCCTGCCTGCTCCTGCCTGCAGTGCGGGCAGGGGACACCCGCTCCGGCACACCGATGGGCACTGGAGCTGGGATCGCTGCATGGCATGGGGCAGGCTGCAGCACTGCCTGGGGACACGGGGGTGTTGATCGTAGGGTCCCCCTCGGAGCAAGAGGGGTGTCACTCTGGCAGCCCCAGCATCCATCTGGGACCCCCAGCACCCATCCTGGAGGCTTTTAACTGTGGGAGCGGGGCTGAGACCTTGCAGCTTGTTGCATGCCGTAGCTAACAGCGGTACCAGAGCTCCTTGCCGTGCCCAGCTGGTGCATGGGGGTCCCACAGGATGGGTGCTTGGTGTCCCCCCTGGGCTGCTGGGGGCTGTGTGGGGGCTGTGCTACTGCTGCCCACCCCCAGCATCCTCTGCCTGATGCTCCCCCGGCTGCTCGCAGGTTCCAGAAGCACGTCCACACCTACCGCATCCTGCCTGACGAGGAGGACTTCTTGGCTGTGCAGGTGGGCAGTGTGTCCCCCCCTCCCCGTGACATGGGCCACCCCCCTGGCTCTGTGGGAGCGGGGGCTCCCCCTCTCTAGGGGGCAAGGGGGGTCCTGGTGCAAGCTGCAGAAGATTGGGGTGCCAGAACCCCCCCAGCCTGCCCCTGGCTCCTGCTGGTGGGTGCGGGGGGTGGGGTGGTGCTGGGTAGGCGCAGCAACCCATTTATAGCCCCGAGCCCCCTGTATGTGCCAGGAGCCCCCACGTCTCCCTTGGGGCTGGGAGCTCGGCCTCGGCACTGCGCCACGTGCGTGCCCGGCTCTCCGGCACGGCCGGGCGGTTGGCAGCGCCCATCTTGGCTGGCCGGCGCCGCCGAGTATTTTTAGAGCAACAGAAACCCCTTTGTGCCGTCCGGGCAGGCAGGAAAAAGCCGCCCCCGGGAGGGAGGAGGCCGAGGGTGGCTGCGCTGCCTGCGCCCTGCCGCTGCGGCCATGTGCCATGGGCACCGTGCCCCGCGCTCCCCCTGGAGCTTCCCCCCGTACCTGCCTGGGGGTCCTGGGATGGGGGGTGCTGGGTGACCCTGCCAGCGGGTGCTGAGGGTGCCCGTGTCCCCGCAGACGTCGCAGGGGGTGCAGGTGAGACGCTTCAAGACGCTGAGCGAGCTGATCGCGCTGTACCTGCAGCCCAACCAGGGGCTGGTCTGCACCCTCCTCTTCCCTGTCGAGAGGGAGAAGGATAAGGAGAACACGGAGGACCGGGACTATTCGGGTATGGCAGGGGGAGCCGGGGAGCCAGATGGGCTCCCGGGACCCCCAGTCCTTGGGGAAGTGGGGGGGGGGGGGCGGAGTGGGCTGTGCCTGACATCCTCGCATTGCCCCTTGCAGATGGAGAGGATGAGAAGCCGCCATTACCGCCACGCTCTGGCTCCACCAGCTTCTCCAGCACCTCAGCGGGGCTCAGCCCCACAGGCCTGGGGCTGGCCGTGCTGGAGGGGCCGGCAGAGAGGTGAGGGTCTGCACCCCTGCCCGTCCCCTGCCCGTCCCTGCCAGCCCCTCACCCTCCGGCCTTCCTCCCCGCAGCACCAATGGCCTCAGCAGCATCTCCCACGAGTACCTGAAGGGCAGCTACTCGCTGGACCTGGAGGCGGTGAAGGGGGGGGGCCAGCAGCCTCCCCCACCTCAACAAGACCCTTGTCACCTCCTGCAAAAGGCTGCACAGGTGGGCGCCGGGCGCTGGGGTGGGCACTGGGATGCCGGCCATGCCGCTTGCTGAGCCTGCTCCTCTCTCCCTCCCCAGCGAGGTGGACAAGGTGCTGGCGGGGCTGGAGATCCTCTCCAAGGTGTTTGACCAGCAGAGCTCTCCCACCGTTTCCAAGATCCTGCAGCAGGTGAGGGGGACATGGGGACATGCCATGCCACCCCCCCACCCCCCACCCCCACCTTGGCCGCTGTGCCCATGCACCTGACGTGGCAACCTGTGCCGTGGTGGGACCACCACTGGGGAAACACCCACCCATCCTACCCTGGCCCATGGTGCTGGGAGGGGTCCTGCCCATCCCGGGGGGCTGGGGTGGATCTGGGGTCCCATTGCGGTGTGGCAGTGGGGCCAGGGCCAGCTGTGACCTGCCGTGGGGTTTCAGACGGCAGGACAGAGCGGGGAGCAGGAACTGGAGAGCCTGGTGCTGAAGCTATCCGTGCTGAAGGATTTCCTCTCCAGCATTGAGAAGAAGGTGAGGCCAGAGGGGCTGGGCTGGGGGTCCCGCCGGGGGGGTGTGCTGTGCTGGCTCCTGCACCGGGGTATGGCCAGGGCACGATCTGTGTGGTGCTGGGGCACAGAGGGGACCTTGGGGGTGGGGGGGACTGGGGGCATGGTGGGAGGGAATTGAAGGGGCTGATGGGGTTGGTGGGGTGGAAATGGTGGTGGGACTCTGGGGCAGCTGATGGAGCTGAGGGGGCTTGGTAGGCTGGGGGGGCTGATGGAGCTGGGGGTCTGGGAGCACTGGTGGAACGCGGGGGCTGATGGAGGTGGGGGGCTGGGGGGATTGGGGTGCTTGGTGAGCTGGTGGGGCTGATGGAGCTGGGGGCACTGCAGGGGCTGATTGAGCTGGTAAGGCTGGGGGGACTGGGAAGATTGAAGGGGCTGATGGGATTGGGGGAGCTGGGAGTGCTGGTGGGACTTGGGCAGCTGATGGAGCTGGGTGAACTGGGGGGCTTGGAGGGCTGGGGGACGTTGGGGAGGCTGGGAATCTGGGAGCACCAGTGTAACAGGGGAGGCTGATGGAGGTGGGGGGGCTGGGGAGATTGAGGGGTTTGGTGAGCTGTGGGGCTGATGGAGCTAGGGGGACTGGGTGGACAGGAGGATGGTGGTATTGGGGGGGCTGATGGAGGTAGGGGGGGTTGGGAGTGCTGGTGGGGCTCCGGGACAGGTGATGGGGTTGGTGGGATTGGGGGAGCTGGGGAGTCTTCTTGGTGAGCTGAGGGGGCTTGGATGGGCTGGGGGACTGAGAGCACTGGTGGAACAGGGGAGGCTGATGGAAGTGGGGGGTCTGGGGGGATTGGGGGGGCTTGGGGTCTGGTGTAGCTGGGGGTCTGGGGTTCTGATGGGGCAGGGGGGGCTGGGTGCTGCAGGTGCTTGGCTGATGCCAGCGGTGGCTCTGCCAGGCGCTGAAAGCCCTGCAGGAGATGAGCTCGGCTGCCCCCGCCGCCCCCAGCCAGCCCCTCTCCCGCAAGGCCAAGAGCATCCCGGTGCAGACCTTCGAGGTGAGTCTGTGTGTGTCATCCCACCCCCCCTCCAGCCGCCGTGGTTGAAGGGTCCCCTGGGGGGCTGTTGCAGCATCAACCGCATGCAGCCAGTGTAACACCGAGGGCTCAAACCTCTCGGTGTCCCTGGGCGAGGAGGAGCTGAGTGTGGGGGGTGTTGTGTCCCCCCGCCGAGCCTGTGGCACCCGGTGTCCCACCGCAGGTGAAGCTGGATGTCACCCTGGGGGACCTGACCAAGATCGGCAAGTCGCAGAAGTACACGCTGAGCGTGGACGTGGAGGGGGGGAAGCTGGTGGTGCTGAAGAAGCAGAAGGACTCCCAGGAGGACTGGAACACTTTCACCCATGACAAGAGTGAGGGGCAGGGCGGCGGGTGGCCGGGGCGGTGGCCCAGCACCCTGAAGTGGGTGCTGGGGCTGACTGTGCTGGAGCACCCCTATGGGGCTGGGTGGTGGTGTGAGAGCAGTTGGTTATCCCCACCCTGGGTGTCCCCCCACCCTGGGTGTCCCCCCACCCTGGGTATCCCCCAGAGCCGGGGGGGGGTGGGGCACAGTGGCCAGCCAGAGCTCAGCACCCCCCACCGCCTGTCCCTGCTCTCCCCCAGTTCGGCAGCTGATCAAGTCGCAGCGGGTGCAGAACAAACTGGGCATCGTTTTCGAGAAGGAAAAGGATAAAACGCAACGGAAGGATTTCGTTTTCGTCAGTGCCCGGGTGGGTTGTGCTCTGCTGGGACCAGGCGGGAAAACTGGTCCCCTGTAGGGATGGGGGGGTGCAGGATTTAACCCCTGGACCCCCGTTGGGCTTGTGGATGGGTGCTGAGTGCTTGTGCCCGATGGCTGGGGGGTGTCCCCAGCGTGGTCCCTGCCCGGTCCCTCGTGCCCGACAGGTGCTGTGTTTGGCTGAGCTGAGTCACGGGCGCTGGGGGGGCCGTGGGGAGCCCCTCTGTCCCCGCTCACCGCCCCCCTCTCTGCAGAAGCGGGAGGCTTTCTGCCAGCTCCTGCAGCTGATGAAGAACAAACATTCCCACCAGGATGAGCCCGACATGATCTCCATCTTCATTGGCACTTGGAACATGGGTGAGCGGGGCTGGGGGGGTCTTGCTGGGGGTGGGGACCAAGCCGCTAGGGTCCCCCCCTGACTGTGCTGCTCCCCCTGCCCCGCCGCAGGCAGCGTGCCCCCACCCAAGAGCATCACATCATGGTTCACCTCCAAGGGTTTGGGCAAGACGCTGGATGAGGTGACTGTCGCCATCCCCCACGACATCTACGTCTTCGGCACCCAGGAGAATTCCCTGGGGGACAAGGAGTGGGTAGATTTCCTCCGCGCCGTGCTGAAGGACTTCACGGAGGTTGAGTACCGCCCGGTAGGAACCTGGGGGGCCTGGGGGCTGTGGGATGCAGACACCGGTGGGTGGTGGAGATGGGCAATGCTCAGCATCTCTCTGGCTCCTGGGGAGGCTGCGGGTGCTGCGGCTCTGCTGCCGCTGGGTGTTTTGGGTGGTCTCGTGGTGGTGTGGGCGCTGGTGGCGGTGGGTTTCCCTGGGGAACAGCCCTTGGTGGGAGAGGCTGTGGTGCAGGAGGGAGCTTCTGCAAGGAGCCACCCCCACAGGAGCACCCAAGGGGCACCCGGCACCCAGCTCCCTGGCACCTGTGGCATGGGGGGACAGGGACCCGCTCCCCGGTGTGTCCCAGCAGAAGCGGGACTCTGACGGTGGCCATGGGCCCACAGGTGGCTATGCAGTCCCTGTGGAACATCAAGGTGGTGGTGCTGGTGAAGCCAGAGCATGAGAACCGCATCAGCCATGTCAGCACCTCCAGTGTCAAAACAGGGATCGCCAACACCCTAGGTAGGGGCTGGAGATGTCAGGTACACAGGGGGGACACGTGGCCTTGGCTCACAGGGACTGGGGCATGCAAGATCGGGGTGGATGCTGCATGAGGAGGGGTCCTGGTATGTCTGTGTTGTGTGGGGGTGGTCCTGGTGTTGTGTGTGTTGCATAGGGAGGGGTCCTGGTGTGCGTGCATTGCATGGGGAGGGGTCCAGGCATGTGTACAGCACACAGGGAAGTGTCCTAGAGCACATCTTGCATGAGGAGGCATTCAGGCATGTGTGCATTGCACAGGGTGGTCCTAGTGTTGCATACCTTGCACAAGGATGGGTCCTGGAGCACGTGCATCACACAAGGAAGAGTCTGGGTGTCATGTGTTGCACAGGGAGGGGTCCCAGCATGTGTGCATGCACAAGGTGGGGCCTAGTGCATGTGTCTTGCACAAGGAGGGGTCTGTCTGTGTGTGTATGTTGCATGGGAAGGGGTCCCAGTGTGTGTGAATTGCACAAGGAGGGGTCCTGGTGCATGTGTGTTGCACAGGAGGAGGTCCCGGTGTTGCATGTGTTGCACGCAGAAGGTGTCTGGAGTGTGTATGTTGTATGAGGAGGGGTCTTGGAGCACACGCATTGTACAAGGAGGGGTCCAGGCACGTGTGTGTTGCACACGGGGAGGTCTTGCTGTTAAATGTCTTGCACAAGGAGGGATCCTGCAGTGTGTGCGTTGCATGATGAGTCTTGGTGTCCACGTGTTGCACAGGGAGGCGTCCCACCATGGGTGCTTTGTGCAGGGAGGAGGGGTCCCGGCATTTGTGCCTTGTGTGGGGAGGGGTCCTGGTGTTGCATGTCTTGTACAAGGAGTGGTTCTGAAGCACGTAAGTTGCATGAAGAGGAGTCTTGAGTGTGAGTGCATTGCACGAGGAGGGGCCTGGTGTGTGTCACACAGGAAGGGTCCGGCTGCGTGTGCATAGCATGGGGAGGCTGTGGGTGCCTGTGCAGGCAGTCTGGGTGGGGAGTGTGCCCCATCACCAGGAGCTGGGGACAGCTGGGTACCCATCCCCCAGGGTGGACAGCCTGTGTGTCCTGGCACCTGATTCTGCCCCTGTCCCACATCCCTGCAGGGAACAAGGGAGCCGTGGGCGTCTCCTTCATGTTCAACGGCACCTCCTTTGGCTTCGTCAACTGCCACCTCACCTCTGGCAATGAGAAGACAGCACGGTGAGCACCCGCACACCAGGATGGGCTTCAGCCTGCCCCATGTCTGTGCCACCCATGTCCCTCTGTCTGTGACATCCCCGTCCCCCTGTGTGTCCCCGGCAGGAGGAACCAGAACTACCTGGACATCCTGCGCCTGCTCTCGCTGGGGGACAAGCAGCTGAGCTCCTTTGACATCTCCCTGCGCTTCACCCACCTCTTTTGGTTTGGGGACCTCAATTACCGCCTGGACATGGACATCCAGGTGGGGGGGAAGGTGATGTGGCCCGGGGGCGGGGGGAGCTGTGGGTGTCCCCGCCCAGCCCTGTGCCAGCCCCTCTGTCCTGTAGGAGATCCTCAACTACATCAGCCGCAAGGAACTGGAGCCGCTGCTGAAGGTGGATCAGCTCAACCTGGAGAAGGAGAAGCACAAGGTCTTCCTGCGCTTTGGTGAGGGCTCCGGGAGGTCTGGGGGGGGGGGCAGCCCCTGCTGCCGGGACTGTCCTGACCCACTGCTGCTTTTCATGCAGGCGAGGAGGAGATCACCTTCCCCCCCACCTACCGCTACGAGCGGGGCTCCCGGGACACCTATGTGTGGCACAAGCAGAAGCCCACGGGGGTAGGTGCTGGGCTGGGGGGGTCAGGGTCGCAGGGAGAGACCCCCAGCCTGACCCCCCCTCCCCTTCCTGCTTCCCATCCCTGCCAGGTCCGCACCAATGTACCGTCCTGGTGTGACCGCATCCTCTGGAAGTCCTACCCTGAGACTCACATCAACTGCAATGCCTATGGTGAGCAGCGTGTGTCCCCCTGCCCCAGGACATTATTGTCCCCCCACTCTGGGGAAAGGGCCCTTCCAGCCTGACGACCCCCCCACAATTGTGGCTGGCTGCAGGGTGCACAGATGACATCGTCACCAGCGACCACTCGCCCGTTTTTGGCTCCTTTGAGGTGGGGGTGACATCCCAGTTCGTCTCCAAAAAAGGTGCCTGTGCCCAAGGGGTCACCCCACTCCCCTCTGTGCAGCACCCAGCTCTCCCTGGAGAGAGAAGGGGGGGATCCCGGGAGGGAGGGTCCCGACACCTTGCCTCTCCCTGGAGGGCTCTCCAAGTCCTCTGAGCAGGCGTACATCGAGTTCGAGAGCATCGAGGCCATCGTGAAGACAGCCAGTCGCACCAAGTTCTTCATCGAGTTTTATTCCACCTGTCTGGAAGGTGAGAGTGGGTATGGGGGGTGGTAGTGTCCCAGGGGGCTCAGGGGGTTCCCAGGGGCCTGACAGGGGCTGTGCCATGTCCCACCACCACTGCAGAGTTCAAGAAGAGCTTTGAGAACGACAGCCAGAGTAGCGACAACATCAACTTCCTCAAGGTGCAATGGTCATCTCGGCAGCTGCCCACGGTGAGGAGGGGCCGGGGGCAGGCAGGGCTGGTGACAGGGAGGGGGCTGCAGGCAGGGAGACACCCCCCAGCCCAGTGCCAGCATCCCATCCCCTTGCCTGCAGCTGAAGCCCATCCTCTCTGAGATCGAGTACCTGCAGGACCAGCACCTCCTGCTCACTGTCAAATCCCTCGATGGCTACGAGTCCTACGGTGAGTGCCAGCGCTGGCTACCCCCAGCACGGCGCCGCCCTCCCGGGGGGGTCCTTTGTGGATGCAGACCCCTGACCCCCACCACTGCCACCCCCAGGGGAGTGCGTCATTGCCCTGAAGTCGATGATCGGCAGTACAGCGCAGCAGTTCCTCACCTACCTGTCGCACCGGGGCGAGGAGACGGGCAACATCCGTGGCTCCATGAAGGTCCGGGTGCCCACTGAGCGCTTGGGCACCCGTGAGAGGCTCTACGGTGAGCACCCCCTCCATGCTGGGGGGGGGGATGGTGGGGATGGGAGACCCCCTGCTGAGTCTCTGTCCCTTGGCAGAGTGGATCAGCATCGATAAGGACGAGACGACGGCCGGCAAAGGGAGGGTGCCGCTGGGTGCCAGAGCCAACCAGGACTATGCCAAGTACGCGGGACAGGGCTCAGCAGGGTGGGGGAGCAGGGGTTAGGGGTCCCGAGTGGGGGATGGGGGTCCTGGGGGGGACTGAAGCATCCCCCAGTGCCATGGGAGCATGGGCATCGCTCCGAGCATCCCTCCAGGATGGTGTACGTGACATGCTTGGCGACAGTCCTGGTGCGACAGTCCTGGTGCTGGCTCTGTGCCGCACAGGTCAGGATCGGGTGGCTCGGTGCCTCTGGGGGTGGTGCTGGCCCCGTCACGGGGGGCTGAGCCCCATTCTGGGGGGGCTGAGCCCCGTGGGGGACCTGACACCTCTTGTTTCCCCAAGGTCAGCGGGGCGGAAGCCCACCAGTGCCGAGCCACCCGCTGCTGCCGCCCCAGCGAAGGTCCCAGAGGACCCCGAGAAGGGCAGCACCGCACTGGCCCCCCGGCCGCCCGCACCACACCGTGGCACCGCGAGGGACGAGGCTGCCCTGAGCCGGTAAGGGGGGGATGGGCAGCGCTTTGGGGGACACCTGCTGGCTCCCCCTGCGCCCAGGGGTGCCACACTCCCCCCGTGCCCACAGGTCCAAGGTAGAGGCAATACCGGAGCCGGCGGCGGGGCCGCTGAAGAACAGCTTCAACAACCCGGCGTACTACGTGCTGGAGGGGGTCCCGCACCAGCTGCTGGTGCCGGGGGACCCCGGCAAACCCCCTGCCCCCAAGGCCAAGGTGCAGCTGGTGGTGCCTGAGCGCCGCCGGCACCCCTCAGCTGGGCAGCTGGCGTGCCGCAGCGAGGAGAGCTCCTCGGATGAGGATGGCGGCACCCTCAACCTGCCGCCGCCCGATTTCCCACCGCCGCCGCTGCCACGGGAGCTGGAGCTGCCCCCCGGCCCCTTCTACGGCAGCGCCAAGGAGGTGCCGGTGCCCACCGGGCGCGAAGAGCCCAAACCGCGGGCGGCTGCCGGTGGGGCCGCCTTCGGCGAGTCTCCCCCCCCCAAGCTGCACCCCCGGCCCCCGCCGGCTGCCGGGGCTGGGTTTGCGCTGGAGGGGCCCGGTGGGACCCCCATTACCGGGGGGCTGCCTGCGGCGGGGGGGTTACTGGACGACCGCTCTTGCTCAGTGCTGCAGATGGCGAAGACGCTGAGCGAGGTGGACTATGCCAGTGGGAAGGGGGAGGGCGGCCCCCCCGCCGCCACTACTGGCCAAGGCAGGGCGGATGGAGCTGCCCCCCCGCTGCCTGCCCCCTGATTATGGCCGCCCCCTCGCCTTCCCCCCCCACTCCATCCGGGAGAGCATCCAGGAGGACCTGGCTGAGGAGGTGGGTGTTGCGGGGTGGGGGTCAGGGTGCTGGCACCCCCCTCCCCCCCGGTGCCCTCCATCGGGGCTCCCTCTGGGGGGACCTGCGGGGGGGGCATGGAGGTGGGAGGCACTGGTGTTCGGGATGCAGCGGTGGTTTGGTGTCTGCCAGGCTGTGGGGCAGAGCTGGGGTGGCAGGGGGCACAAACCCCAGCCAGGAAGGGGAGAGGCTGGGCACCCATCCTGCTTGGTCCCACACCTCTGGGGCCAGGGGCTGCCCGCACCCCCTGCCTCGGGGATTAGCTGGGACTAGTTGGGGGGTCTGGGTATGGCTGCTGGCCCTGGGAAGGGACCCTCCGTCGTGCAGGGGGGTCCCATCCTGGGGTGCAGGGCTGGAGGGATGCAGGGCTGATGGTGCGGATGCTGCCACGCAGGCACTGTGCCAGGTGGGCCGTGGCGTGGGCACCGTGCCCGGCGTGGGCGAGTGGCTGCGGGCGCTGGGGCTGGAGCGGTACGAGGAGGGGCTGGTGCGCAACGGCTGGGACGACCTGGAATTCCTCAGGTAAGCAGCCCTTTTCCCCGGGATGCCCCCCCAGGGACCCCTCAGCCCTGCCTTGCCAGTCCCAGTGGGTCAGTGTCCTCCCCAGGAGGTCCCAGCAGTGCCGGGGTGGGGGCACCCTGCCCTAGGGAAACCCCCGAGGGGGGTACCTGATGCCCCAGGGGGTCCCTGCTGCTCCCCAGGGCTGTGTAGCCCCATGGCGGGGGTGTGTGTGTGTGTGTGGAGCTGTTGGGGGGGAAGTAGGGTGTCCTACACCTGCCAGGGGGGTCCCTGCCTGGGCTGGGGTTAACCCTCTAGGGGCAGCGGGCCCCATGCATGTGCCCCTTCCACAGCGACATCACGGAGGAGGACCTGGAGGAGGCTGGCGTGCTGGACCCCGGCCACAAGCGCGTCCTCCTGGAGAGCCTCCAGCTCCATAAGTAGCTGCAGCCAGGCATCCCGTGGCCCGAGCATCCCGCATCCCACAGCCGGCATCCTGCAACCGGTATCCTGCACCTGTACATCCCACGGCAGAGTATCCTGCATCCCACGGCCGCGTATCCCACATCCATGCATCCCACCATCACCAGCAGCAGTCGTCACCAGCACTGGTGGGAGCACCGGGACCCCCGTGGCTGCCTCCCAACCCACCCCGGGTGCTGGGCAATGGTGGTGGGCAAGGACTTGGGGGGGCAGGGGGGTGGCGGGTCCTGGTCAGACAATTTCAGGGGGGGGGTCCCACCAATGGGGCCTCCCCTTGTTTAAGTTATTTCTTATTTATTGAGAGAAGGGATGAGCGTTCATCTCGTGGGCCCGGGGGTTCTGTGGTGAAGGGGGGGGTTTAGGGTGAACCCCAGGGACCTCTGGCTCCCACCGTGGCCCCTCGCAGCCAGGGAGGAGGAGGAAGAGGAGGAGGAGGAGGCCCTGAGCATAGCTGTGTCTCAAGCCAAGTGCCTTTGTGATGTCCGGCTGGGCCCGAGCTGGGATGTGGGTCCAGAAAGAATGGGATGGGGGGGGGGGGGGGGGCGCTCTGCCTCCCACCACTGACGACACCGGTTGGAGGTTGAGGTGCCTGTCCCTACCCTGTTGGTCCCAAACTTACCTGGGGGGTCCCACCACAGCAAAGCCGGGTCAGTGCCTTCACCCACCCCCCCTCTCACCACCACTGGTGCCTCTGGGGTGTCTGCCCCTACCCAGCTCCCAGTTTGTCCATTAGGTACTTGTTGGATCCGTCCCCTCCCGGGGGCTGCATCGCCTTCGGTGGCAGTGGGGCTGTTACCCAGATCCCCCTATGGGTGCTCAGCCCCCACCCTCACCAAGTGCTCTTCGGGGGGATCCCCAGGGTGGGGGTACCCGGCATGGTGATCCCCTAGCCATACCTTCCCTGCTGGGGTGACCCTCCCAAGCTCTCCCAGTCCCCGTGGGCTGCGCCCCAGGGGTGATGGGGGGGGGGGTGATGCCCACCCCCAGTCTGGCTCCTCAACCCCACCCCCACCCCCAGACCCCCTGTCCAGGCCCTGCTACTGCCGCTCTGACTGAGATGAAGGATGGGCCGGACCCCCCCCCTCCCCCCCCAATCCCCTAACAGGGCGTTTGGTGTGTACTTAATCCTACTAAAAATGCCGTCGTGTTGTGCTCCGTGTTTTGGTGGATTGTGTTAAATCATGAGCTATTGGGGTTTTTTTAATGTTCAATGCCGTGGTCATTGTACATCTCTCACCTTGCACCAGGGGATGCATGGGAGGGGGGCAGGATGAGGAACCAAGATGAAGAACTGGGTCCCAGCACTGTAGGGACCCTCCAGGCTGGCCATACTGGTGCCAGCATGGTCAAGGACCCTCCAGGCTGGCTGTGCTGGTCCCAGCACAGTGGGGAGCCATTCCTCTGTCCCCTTCCCAAGGAGCAAGGCCATGCATGGGACTCTCCTGCTGCCCTGTTTCGAAGCCCCCATCCCCCTGGTCCCCAACACACAGTGCCCCCCATCCCTCACACCCACTGTGGACCTCAACCCAGCACCCCAACACTGCATCCCCAGGGCTCCCTTGTGCTGAGCACCCTGCCTGCACACCCTGCGGCCCCCTGCCCACTCCCTGCCCATCCTGGGAAGATGAATGCCCCTGGCCCCCAGACCACCTCCCCTCACTGCACCCAGGGCTGCTCATCACCACCATCCTGGTGCCTCGGGGACCTGCTCCATCACCCCCCCAGGGCACCGAGTGGCCCAGGGGGCTGTGTGGGGCACCCCTGTCATTGCCCCGGCCTCGAGGGGCTGCCCGCTGGGTGCCACCCCACATCCCTGGGGACTTTCAGGATGGAGGGGTGGACACCCAAAAGGTAGCAGGGCTTGTGGATGGGAGCCTGCAGCACCCTTGGCATCGCCTGGGGGGGTCCCTCACCAGCACAGAGGGGCTCGGGGGGGCAGGGGGGGGGGCTGTGCAGACCCCGCACCTACCAGCAGCACTTGGGGGGGGGTTGCAGTGAGGGCAGGGGGCTGGCAGCATCTTCAATAAATTAAGTTTTATTTGGATTAGTGTCATTTGCAAATGGGGTCAATAAATTACAGAACGGTTAAAAAAAAACAAAAAGAAAAGAAACAAAAAGAAAAAAAGTGAAACCCAAACCCACCTCAGCCAGTGGGGGCAGGGGGGGATACCACATGGACCCTCAGTGGGGAGGTGATGGAGACAGGGACAGGGTCCAACCGCCACCACCACACAGACAGGGATGCAGGCATGGCCATGCTGATGCTCACCGTACTGCAAAGCCCACCGGCACGGGTAGCATCGGCACGGTGGGCGCAAGGGGCTAAGCTGCACCCCATGCCCCCCATCAGGTCCCTTTGCAAGGTCACTGCTGAGGGGTGATGTGTCAGTGGCGGGGGCAACCCAGGCTGCAGCCGTGCCAGCTCTGGTGGGAGCCCCCATCCCATTCCCAGTGCTGTGGTGCCAGCTGGGGAGGGGTTGCAGCTCCTCTGAGGGGTCCACCAGCTGTTCAGGGGGAGGGGGGGTCCATCCCATGGCAGCCCCTCTCCAGGCGAGCTGCAGCATCACCGGGGCGGCTCAGCCCTGGCACAGCAAGATGGTGGCAGTTCCTGGCACCTCGTCCCCATTGGCAGCATCCTTGGTGTGGCCAGGGAGCTCAAAGCCCAGGTCCTGCATTTGCTCCCCAAAATATCATGGCACCCCACGGGGGATTCTCCTCCAGTCCCACTGGGCCAGAATGCTGCTGGGGCGGTCAAATCCCTGTATGCAGGCAGGATTTGAGGGGGCATCAACCCCTCCCCACACCAAAGAGGCTCTTGCTGCCACATTCCCTGGCGCTGCTCACCCTGTGGCCCCCCCAAAAACCCCATCCCTAAAGTGCTTCCTCACCCCCAGCATGGAAGGATGTCCTGGGGGGGGCCACTGCAATGCCAGAGCACCCTCAGTGCCATGGGGAGCCCCACAGCTGCCCCCATCCCTGGGGTGCACCGAGACCCCCCTAAAAGCACACCGGAGCAGTGGCTATGCATGGGGCATGCTAGCTGGGCCAGGGGCTGCTGCCCCCCCCCCAGACACCACCGTGGCTCCACAGCACCCATGGCCGGGTGGTGCCGGTGGGTGCCGTCGGTGGGGGCTGCCCCCAGCTCTGGGTCTGTCCCACCAGTGCAGGGTCTGGGAGAGGGTGGGGGTGCCATGGCCCCCTCAGGTGCAGGCAGCCAGGCAAGGGTTGGGGGTCCCCAGTCCATCTCCCCGCCAGCAGCTGTTTGCTGGACCATCATCACTCGGTCCATGGTGGGAGCAGCAGCGCGGCGGGCGGGGGTCGTGGGGCAGCGGTGGGGGGCTGGAGGGGGTTCGGGGCAGCCGGAACCAGCGACCGGCACATCAGAAGAGGTTTGTCTTGAGGGCATTGGGCTTCCGATGGAAGGAGGAGAGGACGCCGGAGAAAGGTCCCGGCACAGCTTCAGCAGGCTGCCAGGCCTTCAGCAGGTCGGCGGCGTTGGTGGTGCCGCTGCTGGTGCTCACACCGGGCCAAATGGGCGCCTTGAGGGTCTGGGGGGGATGGCCGGGTCCCATGGGTGGCCCTGCACCAGGGCTGGGGCTCAGGCTGCTGCCAGGGCTGCCGAGGCTGCCGGCGGCGGGCAGGGATGCCGTGCTGTCAGGCGTCGGGCTGCAGTTGGACTCCTTGGACTCGTCGTCCTCCGAGGAAGAGCGCGGCTCCGACTTCTTGCCAGTGCCACCGGCGGTGCCGCTGGCACCCTTGGCATTAGCTGCCCGCTCTTGTTTGCGGAATTTGGCTCGGCGGTTCTGGAACCAGACCTGGAGGGGACGGAGGGGACGGGAGGGGACAGGAGGACCCTGTGCCACCGTCCCCAGGGCTTCGGGGAACTCATGGGGTCAGGCAGCTCTGCAGCCCCCTGTGCCAGGGAGCTCACCCCAGGGTGCAGCACCCCACTCCCATGGGCAAAACTTTTTCCACAGCGTTGGGAAGGGGGCAGCGTATTTAAAACCAGCTAGGCTTTGGGGTGCTGAGGCCAGGCCTGGCACCGCCGCAGTGCTGTGGCATGGGCACCGGCGATGCTGAGGGACACTGCCGGAGCCTGTGCTGCACCTCTGCCTGCATCTCACCGGTGTCAGAGCCCCCCGATACAGCCTGTGCCCCCCAGCGCATGCTTTCCCCATGGCACCAACCGCAGTGTCGGCCCCCCTCACTGTCCCTGCCTGGGACCCCCCTCTGCGGCAAGGGCTCGGTGGCACATGGCCCCGCAAAGTGGCAGCCAGGGGCCGCGGCTCTGTGGGCACCCCCACTTCACTGCCAGTGGTGTCCCCGCAGGACCAGGCCCACCACGTCCCACCCCCAGCCGCAGGAGGCCTTTGTCCCACAGCCCTGTGGGTCCCTGTGGTGCTGCGGCGTCCATCCTGCCTGTGGGCGGCTGCCAGCCCCACCATATCCCCTGGCTGTGCCACGGCACTGGGGGATGCTACGGGGGGAATGGGGGTCCCGGGGGCCTGTCACCCGCAGAACATCCCTGGTGCTCAGTACAAGGACATGCTGTGGGGTGGCTGAGGGACCGAGACAATCTCTGGGGTGTCAGGGACACGGGTGCTGGCTCTGCCACGCTGGCATCTCCCACTGCTGCCCCCACGGCATGCTGCTGGAGATGGATCTCACTGCTGGCACCCACAGAGGGGGAGAGAGGGGGCTGGGGCACAGTGGGACCCACCAAAGGCACCCAGGGTGGCCGGTCCTGAGCCGTCTCCCTCATCACCGAGCTGTGGGTCACCACAGCTCGGGGTACAGCAGGCAGCCACACCCCAAGAGCAAACCCGGAGCGCTCCCTTACCCTTACCCATGACGTGCCTGCTGCTCCGGTCCTATCCAGCCCCCCTCATCCCTGCATGGCCCCCCATACCCCGGCATGGTCCCATCTCCCCGTGGCACCCACTGAGCACCTGCCCTTCACCCATGGACATGGGGGACCTTATTTTTTCCCCCGTGTGCTGACAAAGTGACTCCCCCTATGGTGCCCGGATCTGTGCTGGGGGGGCAGGAGCTGCCTCACACCACCCAGTTTTCACCCAAACCCAGAGCTGAGCTGGGGCTGAAGCCGGACGGGGACCCCCACCCCAATCCTCATGCATCCCACGGCTGGGCTGGAGGCTGACAATGGGTCCTGCTGTGGGACGTCACCTGCCCCATTGAACCCTCACCCTGAGCAATGTCCCCCTCTCTGCAGGGGTCCCACTGCCCAGGGAGACCCTCAGCCCGCTGCTCCAAGGGACATTGTCCCACCCGGTGCCATTCCCCACAGCGAGACCGGGGGTCTGCACCGACAAAGGCGGGTCTGCGCTGACAAAGGGGGGAGTCTCCATCCCCCACAGCCTCTCACCAAACCCACCCGACCTCGACACATTTCAGACTGGAATAAATCGTTGCTGATGGGTCCCAGCGCAATGGTGCTGTGGCATGAACCAAGCCCCCCTGTCTCTGCCGGCAGCCAGGCTGAGCCCCCCCAGCAAAGCAGAGCTGCACCCACAGCACGGCCACACGGCGCTGCCGCATCCCATCCCCTCACCACTGCAGCTGGGTCCCGGCCCCCTCCCTGTCCCCCATCCCATCCCATCCCCAGGGACCTGCCCGGGCAACACATGGGGAAACGCTCCGGTCCCAGCCAGGGCACCCAGCACCAGGAAAAGACAGGAATGCGTTTGATCCTTGTGGGGGAGGGTCCCCCCATGCTGGAATCCTGCGGTGGGTCCCCATTGCTACCCCAACCTGACCCCAACGTGAGGATCCCACGGGTGGGCTGCAGCTGCCTGTCTGTGCAGTCTGGTGGGACCGGAGCCCCCAGCCCCCACCGCCCCAGGCTCCCACTGTGCCCCCCGGCAGCTCACCTGCACCCGGGCTTCGGTGAGGTCGATCTTGAGGGCCAGCTCCTCGCGGGTGTAGATGTCGGGGTAGTGGGTCTCGGCGAAGACCCTCTCCAGCTCCTTCAGCTGGGAGCTGGTGAACGTCGTCCGGATCCGCCGCTGCTTCCGCTTCTCGTTGATCCCCGATGGGTCCGAGAAAAATTTGTAGGGCACTGGGGAGGGAGAGGAGGGGTGAGCGGGGCCAGCATAACGGGCAGGACCGGCAGGGCCACGGCGGGCAGGGGCACAGGGACCCACCGGGCAGACACCCACCGGGAAGGGTGAGCAGGAGGCACCGGGCAGGATGCAGGGAGCAGGGACACACCGGGCTGGACACACCGGGCAGGATGCAGGGAGCAGGGACACACCGGGCAGGACACACCGGGCAGACGCACCGGGCAGGGCAGGGACACCGGGCAGGGACACAGCGGGCAGGGACACCGGGCGGGGCGGGCAGGGCAGCCGCGGCGCTCGGGCGCTGCCTCCCCGCGCCCCCCGATCCCGTTCGTTCGTTCGTTGCCGCCGCCGCCCCCTCGGCGGGGCCCGGGCGGTGGGAGTGGGGCCGGGGAAGGCAGCGCCATGCGGGGCCGGGGCCGGGGGAGGCGGCCGGTACCGTCCGACGGCTTCTTCGTTGTCGGCGCGTCCGCGGGCAGCGCATCCGCGGCGGCAACGAAAGCGGAGCGGGGAGGGGGGGCCCAGCGGCCGCGACCCCCGTCCAGCCCCGCTCCGGGGCCGCCGCCGTCCCGGGGACCCCGGGGACCCTGCGGTCGCGCACGGGGCGCCCGCCCGGCACCGCTGAGGGACCGGGAACCGAGCACCGGGCACCGACGGTACCGGGGACTAACGGCGGCGGGCGCCGCTGCCACCGGGCGCCACCGGCAGCCAGTACCGACGGTACCGGGAACCGGCAGCACTGAGCCCTGATGGCAGCAAACATCGACAGCAGCGGTTACCGACGGCATTGAGCCCTGACAGTACCGAGCACCGGCGGCATTGGGCACCGACGGCAGCAGGTACCGACAGCAGCGGCCAACGACGGCACTGAGTACCGGCAGTACTGAGCAGCGACGGCCCCGGGAACCGACTGTACCGGGCACTGGTGGCAGCGTGCACCAATGGTACCGAGCACCGACGGCCCCGGGAACCGACGGCATCGAGCACTGACGGTACCGGGCACCGATGGCCCCGGGAAATAGCAATACCGGGCACCGGCGGTACCAAGAACCGACGGTACCAAGCTCTGACAGCATACCGGGCACCGACGGCCCCGGGAACCGGCAGTACCGGGCACCGACGGCCCCGAGAACGGGCAGTACCGGGCACCGACGATACCGAGTCCCGACGGCCGCGGGCCCCGATGGCGAGGACCGCTCGGGGCGGGGCCGGGGGCAGGTGGGGGTGCCCCGGTGGGCGCGGGGAGCCGGGGGTCGCGGGTCCGTTACCTGCCGAGTAGGGCGAGGGCTGGTGGTCGCGCAGGGCGCCCAGAGCGCAGTTGGCGGAGGCGAGGGGGGGGCAGGCGGGCCCGGTGCCGAAGCCCCCCCGCATGGGGCTGTACTGGAAGGAGCCGGCCTGGCTGCAGGGGCTGAACTCGTAGGCGGACGCCTCCATGGCGGCCACGCAGGAGTCGTAGGAGTTGAGGTAGGAGTAGTCCATGGCGAACATGGAGCGGCCCCGGCTGCCGCCCGCCCGTTACCGCCGCCGCCTGCCCGCCGGCCCCCGGCCCGCCCCCGCCATCCGACGCCCCAGCCCGCCCCGGGCCGCCGCGCCCCGTAAATATACCGACGGGGGGAGCGGCGGACAAAGGCTGCGCTCGCCGGGGGCTTTTGCATGACAATATCTCCCGGGGACGGCGGGCGCAGCAGGAGCGGGCGGAGCCGCTCCCCCCCCCCCCCGGCCGCCGCCCCCCGCCCTTAACCCTTCGTGGGCGCCCGCACCCCCGGCCAGGCCCGGCCCCGGCAGCCGCGCACGTCGGGGCGGGCGGGGGGGAGCGGCCCCGGACGGGGGGCCCGGCCCTGCCTGCGGTGGCGGCTCCTTTGCCGCCCCCCGGCTCCAGCGGCCCCGGGGCCCGGCCCGGTAGAGCTCCATGTCCCCAGCCCTATCCTGCTCCCTGTTCCCATCCCACCCCACCCACCGCATCCCATTCCAATCCCCAACACATCCCATCCCAGTCCCTATTCCATCCCATCCTATCTCATCCCAATCCCCACCCCATCCCATCCCATCCCATCCCAATCCTCATCCCGTCCCATCCCGTCCCATCCCACCCCAGTCCCCATTCCATCCCATCCCATCCTGTCCAGTCCCATCCCATCCCACCCCACCCCATCCCGTCCCATCCCAGTCCCCATTCTATCCCATCCCAATCCCCATCCCATCCCAGTCCCCATTCCATCCCATCCCATCCCATCCAGTTCCATCCCATCCCAAGCCCTATCCCATCCCATCCCATCCCAATCCCAATCCCCATCCCATCCCATCCCATCCCAATCCTCATCCTGTCCCATCCCACCCCGTCCAATCCAGTTCCCATCCCATCCCAATCCCTATCCCATCCCATCCCGATTCCCATCCCATTCCTCTGTGCCTCCTGGATCCATCCCCACCCAACCCCCGGCCCCCTCCCTGCTGCCCCCCATCCCCAGATCCCCCCCAGCAGCACGGGGAGGGGGGGTCCCAGGGTGCCCAGACCCACCAGGCACCCCCCCACGGGGGCAGCTCCCTCATCCCATGGCAGAGCTGGGGCGGGGGGTGCCCCTCAGCCAGCGCAGCCCCTGTGTCTGGAGACACCCCCACCCCTGCCCCTCGCAGGGGTCCCGTGGAGCTGGGGAGTGGGGCTGGGGACCCCTTTGTACCCCACAGCTCTGATTGGGTTCCTGCCCATTCTCAGCCCCAGCCATGCCGGGGGCGTTGCGTGATGACCCCAGGGAAGGGGGGGAGCCCTGCGGTGCCCCGCGGGGGTGGCGGCCTCCGGCCCCCACCCAGGGGACCCCCGGCCTCGGGGAGAGCTGCCTCCTCGGGGGGCTCCGCCAGCACGGGGAGCGAGGGGCCGCGGCCCCCAAGCACGGGACAGGCAGCAGCTAGTCCCTGTCCCCCACGGGTCACCCCCCTCCTGGCCCCTTCCATTCATCCACCCCGATGTCCCCAGTGTCCCCCCCCAGCATCTGCTGCCCTCACAGGTGCCCTCCGGGGAAGGGTCCCCACCGTGGGCCCGGCTGGGCTGGGGGAGACACGGGGGTCCCTGTCCCGGGGTGGGGGGAGAACTTGAGGGGCTGGGCATGGCAGGAGGGCAGCAAGGGCACCCCGCCGTCCGTGGGTGTACGGGGGGAGCGGGGGGGGGTGCTCAACCTCCCCTCCTCTCCCTGGGGGGGCCCTGCTCTTTGCCCCCCCCCCGTCCAATTTGCAGCCTGGATGAATTTCAAAGCGCCGCATCCCGCCCGCTGGGGCCACGCAAAGGCTTTACCCCTTTCAGCGGCACCGGGGGGGGGGGATGCAGGGGGGACGTGGGGGGATTTGGGGGGGGATTTGAGACATTTTCAAGACAAACACTTTCACTAAAGAGGATTTAAAAGTCTAATTACGCTCAGCTAAGGGCTTTGTGCCCCAGCGCAGCAGGGGGGGGCTCGCTGCCCTCCCGGTGGGCACCAGCCCCCCGCGCCCCGGGGGAAAGGCCGGATCCCGTCCAGGTCCTGCGGGATCAATTCTGCCCACGGG
The DNA here is from genome assembly GCF_023634085.1 of Falco cherrug. Lineage (NCBI taxonomy): Eukaryota > Metazoa > Chordata > Aves > Falconiformes > Falconidae > Falco > Falco cherrug. The sequence continues at coordinate 527,075 of NC_073698.1, forward strand.
GCTCAGCCCCACGCTGCCACAGGGCTGGGGCGGGGGCTCACGGCACTGGTCCGCGCCGTCCTGGGGCGCTGCCCAGAACTTATCCTGCCCCACACCTTGCACCATCGCCTGCCCCTCGTACTCCCCCCATCTCCCACTCTGTATCTGGCCCCGCGTCCAGCCCCACATCCTGCCCATTGTGTGCTACCCCATCTCCTGCCCAGCCTCCCTGCCCCATGTCCTGCCCCACACACTGTCCCATGTGCTACCCCATGTCCTGCCCCATCATCTCCCCCCCCGCATCCCGCCCCACACGCGACCCCAGTCCCGCAGGGCAGAGCCGGTGCCCCCCCGCTCCCGGCTCCCTTCACCGGGAACAGCCCTCGGGGCCACCCGGCTGGGCCAGGTGCGGGGCCGGTCCCTCGATGGGACCCTGGGGACGCCCGTGGTTGCGGGCCGGGGCCGGTGGGTGCTCCCACCCGCGCCCACCCCAGCTGCCGGCCGAGCGGGCAGGTTGCTAAACAAGTTAATTAGATCACGGGGCTGGAGGTTGGCGGCTGAGCGAGAGCCCCGACTGTCAGGCTGCTGGAGTTGTGAAAAAGTTAATTCAATTAAGTTTTCCCTCTAAACTAATTAGGCAGCAATCTGCCACGCAAGGAGCTGCTGCTATTGCTACCCAGAGCCAGGGGCAGAACGGGCCGGGGGCGGGGGAGGGGGGGGAGGGCGCGAGGAGGATGAGGGGGTGAAGGGAGTGAGGAGAGGGAGCGGGACAAGGGGGGTAGGCGGTGGGGAGCAGGATGGGGGGTGAGTGGGGGTGCCCTGACCCTGCCCGGCCTGGGACCGCCCCCCCCCCCCCCCGTGCGTCCCGCAGCTCCCGTGGGAGCTGGGGCAATACCTCCTGATTTTGGCGGGTGAAGGAAGATGGGTGCTAGCAGCAGGGGCGCCCAGCTGTCCCCAGCACTGCCTGACGGGGTGGGGGCACAGGCTGCTCCCCCCGCCCCTTCCCCCTGAAAGGGTGGCAATGGCAGCAGGGAGGGCTGGGCACAGTGGAGGAACTGGGACAGGGACCCCCATCCCTCCATCCTGCTGGGCTCTGGGGGCCACCCGGGACCCGAGGGGCTGTGTGCGGGTGCCCAGGTGGGTCGGGGCGCCTCTGGAGCCCACTTTGGGGACAGCCATGTCCACCGCACAGCTCACGTCCCAGCTTTGTCGTGGGCATTGGCCACACGCAGCCGGTGCCCAGAGGCAGCACCCGCAGCATCATGCCCATCCCTCCAACGCCTGTCACCCCACGGGGACCCCCGGATTTTGCACCGGAGGGCGTGTCCTGGTGGGTGCCGGCCCCGCTTTCGGTCCCACACCATGCACAGCCCAACTGGAGGCCTCTGGCCGCCGCGACCATCGCTTTGTTCCCGGTGACAAAGCCCCGAGCCGGGGCTGCGCCGAGGCCCCTCCGCTCGCTGGAGCTCGCCTGCCCCTAATCGAATTAGGAGCCCGGCACGGGGCTGAAGGCTGGCGGTAATTGAATTTCCCCCGTCACAGCCTGATGTTTCTCCCCTCCGGATCCTGCCTCCCGTTTATTGTTCCCGGCCCGGCTGCGGTGGCACATTTATTTGATCTGTCAGAGGGAGCCCTTTCACCCGCTGCTGTTTGCTCAGAGGATGCCGGTGCCGCGCCTCCAGCACAATTAAAAACAAATAAAACGATCAGGGAGGGCCCCGTGTGCCCCCCAGTGCTGCCCCAGCCGGGATGCTCCTGCCGAAAGGCCCTTGTGGCTGTGTCCCCAGGGAAACAGCATGGCATGGCGCGGCATGGTAAAGCATGGTGGAGATTGGCACGGTGTGGAGCAGAACGGTGTGGCACAGCAGAGCGTGGCATGGCACAGCATGGCGTGATGCAGCATGGCACAACCTGACATGGGACAGCACGGCATGGCATAGTGTGATGGCACAGCATGGTGTGACACGGTGTGACCCAACACAGCACAGCATGGCATGGCACGGCACAGGATGGCACGCGTGGCTGTGGGCTCCCCGCTCTCCCTGTGTCCCCAGGCAGGGACAGGGCCTGTTCCTGGCCCACGAGAGTCCTGGCACCGGGTGCTCCCAGCCTGGCAGTGTCGGTGCAGGGTGCTGGTGTCCCAGCACGTGAGTGCTGGGGTGGGTCGGGCACACGGAGCACGGGGGCAGCTGCTCCCTGGGGCTGCACGGAGGGAACCCTGCCTTCATCCCCGGGGTCAGCCTCAGCGGCGGGCAGCGCTGCCCTGCACACACATCCGCACCATCTTAGTGCGCACCCCTGCACATCTTAATGCACATCTGTGCACACCTGGGTATGCACATGGACACCTTGATGCACACCCATGCACAGCTGTGCTATACTCATGCACACACACTAGTGCACTCCCATGCGTACTCATGCATAGTCATGCGCTCCCATGCACACTCATGCACACACATGCACACCCGTGCGCACCCCCAAGCACCCCCACGCACACCCTCATGCACAGCGGTGCACACTCATGCACACCTGTGCACTCCCACATGCGCAGGTACCTCGCTGCACACTCGTGCACACCCACCCGTGCACACCCACCCGTGCACCCCCTGGCCCGGCACGCTCACCTCTGCACCCCCTGGCCCTGCTTTGCCGCTGCTGTAGGACCCACCTTACCCAGCCCCATTTCCCCTTGCTGCCCGCCGGGCTGGGGGCCTGGTGACGCCTGGGGAGGCCCCCAGGGTCCCGGCTTTGCCTGTCCTGCACTGGGCAGGATGGAGGGAGCTGTGCAGAGCGTGGGGCTGGCATTTGCTGGTGTCCCGTCACTGCAGGAGGTGATGGCGGGTTTGGGGATGCTGCTTGCTGCCCTGTGAGGCACCCCGGTGTGTTGGGGGACCCCCTCCCCACGCCCTGGCTCCCCTGCAGCCCTGCCACCCAGGGAGAGGACGTGAAGGTGTGGGAAGGGGCAGGGGCTGAGCCAGCAACTCCGGTGGGTTTGGTGTCAGCCATCCCTGCAGCTGAACCGCCTCCTGGCCCTCCCATGGGAGCAAACCTGAATCTCAGAGGGTCCAGAAAAGCCCAGTGAAGCTCCAAAACCCTTTCAGGGGAAAAGAAACCTGCTCTTGGTTGGCCTGCTGGCCTCTTGCAGGTCACCCTGAGTGGCTCATAAAGGCCAAATCCTGCTGCTGGAGGCTCCCTTCCCCATCCAGGCAACCCCCAGGCACAGCCAGCCCCTCATCCCAGCACCCAGATGGGAACAGGCTCATCTTCTCCAGTTCCGCCACCCACCCGCTGCCAGCCTGGAGCTGCCTGGGCAGGGGTTGAGAGGAGCAGGGCACCCATGGACCACCAGCACGGGAAGTGCCTGTGATGGGGCAGCTCCGCTTGCCATCCCAGAGGCGCCCCCGGCTTTTCCAGCTTTCCTTCCCTCGGTTTGCAGCCCTTGTGGAAGGCAGTGGCACCGAGTTAAGCTCCACAGCAGGAAAAGGCAACAGGGATGGAAAGGCAGGTCAGGGCAGCACCCCTAAACTTTCCTGTATCCCCCCAGAAATGAGTGCCACCACCAAAACTGAGCCCACGCCACAGCCCAGCAGTGCCAGCAGGGATGCTTGGGCAGGGGGACTTCACAGAACAAGTTTGCCGAGTCGGGCAGGGACCCCAGCAGCTCGCTGCCACCTCTGAGCTGTCCCCGTCCCTGTGCCCAAGGGACTGTGACTTCCAGCTTATTAATTCTGGAGGGCTATTCGGTTTGATTGCCTTTTGTATTTCGTTTTCTACTCTTCATAATCAGCCCTGGCAACACGTCACCAGCTGGAGGAGTTGGTGCTTTCGGTGAAGTGCTGCTGTCTCTGCGGCAGAGAGGGCTCCTCTCCCGGCGGGGTGATGGTGGCATGCCTGGGGTGGCTCCAGAGGTGACCGTGCATCCCAAACCCAGCCAGTACCCACCATGGGACACCTCATCCCCAGGGATGACAGCAGCTGGGCTGGCTCTGCTCGGGAGAGGACACGGCAGGTGTGACCCCACGCCGAGTCCCTCACTGGGGGGATCGCTCACACTACTCAGCCATGCATGTGAGCTCAGCATGGCAAGGCTTGGAGGTGGATGGAGGTCGGAGGAAATGGGATTTTCCCCCAACAACCTCTCTTATCTGCCCTGTCATCTCTGCCAGGCGATGCTGCCCTTGGTGCCAGAACCCTCCTCCAGCCCCCAGAAGATGCACCCCAAAACCGCTCGCAGGGGAGCCCCTCACCCCCGTGCCCTGCAGAGATCACGGGGCCAGGGCTGTTCTGCCAACCACGGCTTGGGGCAGTGAACCCTCCCACCCACAAACACACAGGAAAAAGCCAATTCTACCCAGTGAGAGCCACCATCATTTGTCTGGGCTGGGGACCTTTGCTCCAGCTCTGACACTGGGGACAACTTGGGCAGCTGGGTTAAGCCTGAGATATTAAATATTTCCTGGAAGCAGGTCAGAAGAAAATCAGCGGGGAGGATTTAGTGAGAGGTTTGCACTGGGATGTTGCCTGGCTGGGACAGGGAAATGTGCCCAGCGTTGTTCACAGCTCCTGGCGATAAGCAGGAGATGCAGGAGCCCTGGGGGATGTGTCCTGCCGTGGGGCAAACCCCACTTCTGCTCCCCTCATCCTCCCCTGGCCCATGCCAGATGCAGGTTGTATGTGCATACCGTGTTTATTGCAATAAATAATGAGAAGCGGGCAAAACACAGTCCAAGTGCCTGGTGGCTTCTAGAATCGAGCTGCCGCACCCTCGGTCCCTGTCCTGCCCTGTTCCAGCCGCAGTCCAACCCAGCCCCCGCAGCGAGCTGCCTCTTCAGGGAACGGCAAATCCCACCCGCACTGGACACCCTGGCTCCCGTACGGTCTGCAATCTGCTTTCCCCTTTCTTAAAAAGCTCTGACACCTTCTCTTACACCAAGCAAAACCCCAGAACCCTCCACCTACGTGTCCCCAGCTGGCAGCGTGGCACCTCGCCACCCAGAGCTGCAGCTCCAGAGCCCCCTGTGCCCACCCTGGAGGAAGCGGGTGCAAGCTGAGCGGGCAGCTCCTGCCTGCCTGTGCCCGGCGCTGGGGCAGCGGAGGTGGCAGGAGCACGGCTTTTTCCCTGCCCCACCGGCTGCCGGCCCTCACCGACGTGGCCACATCGCACACTCCCAGTCTCATGGGGTTTTATTGTCAACCTGTGCTGCCCGCACCATGGCAGAGCGTGGGGCGGAGTGTGCTCGTTGCTGCCTACAAGAAATAAGCAATGTTTTCTGGGTTCAGAGGTGCTTGGATGTCCAGTTTTCGGGATTTGCTGTCTTTCTCCACTATCTCCAATCTCAACGTTGGCATCTTTGCTTTTTCCGCTCCAGGGGAAGAGCTGTCCTTGGTTTTCAGCAGCTGCTTGTCTGAGTCCTCCACCGTGATCCTCAAGGTGCAGCCCCGCGGCAGCAGGTCCTGCTCATAGGCAGCTGCCAGCTGGTTCACAACACGCCGCTCCACCTGAAGAAGGAAAAGCAGCTCCCATCAGAAAAGCCCTGTCAGCAGCCTCCTGGGGAGCCAGGCAGCTCTCCTTCCCACCCTGGGGCAGCGCAGGATCCTGGAATCTCCTGTTCATCCTGCTTATTCCCCGTCTCTGGAGTGTACCGGCCGTGCCGTTTCCTCCCACAGACCATGAACATCTCCCCTTGGGAGCTGTGGGGCCCCTCTTCTGCAGGACAGACCCCAACAATAATCCCCTCCCTGTGCAGAGCAGGGCTGGAGGCAATGCTGTGGGCTTCACTGGGGCTCCGTCCTTGGCTTTACCTCGTGTTTGATGGACCGGGCACCATAGTGCAAGTTGTAGCCATCAGCCAGCACATCCATGACCTCCCTGTCCCAGAGCAGGGTGATGTTGTGTCTCGCCTTGGCCTGCCAGGTGAGGAAGAGGAGGAAGGGTTACCGATGCCTTTGAGCAACCCTGGCACCCCATTCCTTGAGCAGCAGGGACTCCACAGGCAGCACGGTAGGTGCTGAGCATCCCTGGGCCTGAGCTCGGCCGAGGAGGAAAGGGCGGACTCCACCAGGCCAGACCCACCAAAGCACCAAGCGGTCCCCTAATTCCTTTTTAGTCCCCCAGAGAGCTCAGATGTGCAAAGACCAATCAGAAAAACAACATCTCTGAACATGGCCTGAAACTCATCCCTGCCCCGCCACAGGAGGAACCGTCCCCCGCCATCCCAGGGGGTCCCTACACCCTTCCGAGCACCGAGTGCCCCAAGGTAGATAGACGTTCACTGTGTCCACCTCAGGAGGATGAAGGTTGGGGCAGGGATTTCCCTCTGCTCATGCATCTCTTGAGAAGTTACGTCTAAGGCCATGGATGGTTTTTACCTTTTTGGCCCAAAAATTTAGCTCCTTGTTGACAAGCTGGATGAGCTCAGAGTGGCAAAAAGGGAGAAAATAGACGATCTCATTGATCCTCCCCAGGAACTCATCTCGTCTGAAGTGAGCCTGTGGGGACAAGGGGTGAAAGTCAGTGGGGACGGGGTTGGTGACTCTGAGAGGGACAGCAGTGACGGTGACGCTGCAGGAGCTCCCCAGGGATCACTCCCACCTCCGACAGCTCACGCGTCAGTGTAGCGTGGCCCTGGCAGCCATCCTACCCCACCAGGGAGCTGGAAGTCTGTGCTGCCAGATCTCAGGTCAACAGGAGCATCTCTCAGCATGGCTTACAGGAGAAATTAATTCTGGAGATGGCAAGAGGAACTAGAAAGGAATCTCTCCTGCAGTGTAAGCCCAGCTCCAGCCTCCTCTGCTGTCTGCTCCTGCCCGAGCCACTTACAGTAAGACACCTCGCTGCGTGCCAGCCCTCCTGGTCTGAGGCTCCGATCTGAGCCTCCTGCCGGGAGGTCAAATTCTTCGGTCTCCGTAGGAACTGCCAGGTGAGCAGCGCCCTGAAGTCCTTCAGAAACATCTTAAACTTAATGTCATCAGGACGTGTTGCTGCAGTCAGGTTTTCCTGGTCCCTCTGCAGCAGTGCATGAGCTGAGCAGATGGTGACCCCGGGAGAGCAGAGAACCCCCAAATTCCCACTGCAGCACTTCCCACCCCACGTTCTCTTTCTTGTCTCATGTTGCTGCACTACTACAAGAGCACAGGGAGTGAGTAAGAAGCTGTTATTTATTTCTGCTGGGTTCTGACCTTAATTAAAAGTCCCTTCCAACCCAAACCGTTCTATGACTCTTTGTGGCTGAAAGTTGAAAAAGGACATCATGTTGCTTATCTCACAGCTGGGAGACAGCTGGGTGAAGAACCATTGTATCGAATGACTCAGTGACCAAAGCTCAGGACACCTGAAACATAAGCCATGAAAAAAATCATCTGTACCTTTAAGATGGGTCGAATAACCTTTTCCTTGAACTGCTTGGAGATGGTTATCTTGTCGCTCATCTGGACATCCTCTGAAAAACAGGAGGGTGTGGGAGGGTGAGGTGGAACACGGGCTTTCTGTCCACCCAGCTCCTGAGGATGGGCGAGCAAAGCAGCATGACAAGGAGCTGGAGGCTGGGCAGCGAGGAAGGTGGGGGTCCTGAGGGGACTTCACAACAGGCCTGGAACCTCCACACATGCCACTGGCCAGGTTGGCATTCATAGTGGGGTGTCCCTGCGCTTGACACTCTGGACAGCAGGTTTGGGGCTGCCACGGCCGCCCTGCATGCTTTGGGTGCCCGAGGGGAGCACCCTACACCTACGTGTTTCACTTGCATGGCAAAAAAGCTCCAGCTCTGCCTTCACCCTCTGCCCTGCGCCCTCAGGAGCTGCCTCACCAGCTCACAGAGGTTTTGGTTAGCAGGAGTCCTCTCTGCCCAGCCACTGGCTGCTCTCTGGGAGCCGGTGCCAATTACACGATGCACAGAGCACTCTGTCACCTGGGGCTGCTCCCTGTCCTGCAGCTCTGCCAGGCACGGGGACGGTCCTCAGTCCCTTCAGCAAACAGCAAACCCATGCTCAGACTGTTTGTGGCACAGCTCTGGCTGGAGACTACTTCCCTCCACTGACTGCAGATGGAGCCAGGGTCTGGCTGGCTCCCGAATCCCAGCTCAGAACTTCCACAGGCAGCTTAAAAGCAGGATTTACCTGTCTGCCGCCCAAAGGCACTTTTCTCTTTGCCTTTATCGTCTCATTTCTTCCTACACATCCCCGCATTTAACTCCAGGTGCTATTTAACACATAGGGACACTCATAGGGAGATCCCTCGCATCCAAGGCACACTGGATAGGATCCTGACACATAGGGTGCTAGAGAAAGACCCAGGCTTCTGGGTGCCCTTCCCAGCTTTGCAGACTTGATGAGGATCATTGCACCCCAAGCAGCGGCAGAAGGGACTCTCAGGCTCCACCAGACCAACACCGGGACAAAGGGACGCTGTGTGCTCTGAAATCACCTCTCCCTCCCTGCCACGGCAGACACGAGCACGCCTGTGGGGCTTGGGTGCATCCTGGGGTGGCAGTTTGCAGCACAGCACAGGGGAAATGGATGGTCCAGCCCAGCCACGCAGTCTAAATGGAGTGGTGTGGGTCTTTGGTTGTAAGGATTTGGCCCGTTTCACTTTTTTGTTTTCTTCTAAAAGGCACCAAGGGTGTTTTCAGTAAATAACAGGAATTTGGTACAGCGTTCTGGAAGAGGAGAGCTGGAGAAGGCAGAAGAGACAGAGCTGCCCCCAGCATTCCGGTTTGCCACCTGCAATCGCTGCTGCGTGCACTCCCAGATGCGGAGATGCTGCAGAAACAGCTCCTTCCCTCTATCTTTCCATTTATCTGCCCACCCAGGCACTTCAGCTGACCTCCTGGCCACCGCCTTCAAAGAGCATCTCCAAGCCAAGAACTCAGTAAATCACAAGGAGTTCCACGAAACTCAATTGAGGGCAAGCTTCTGAGCCGAAATGCATTTTCCAGCTATGCTCTCTAGCTGCCGTTTACTCACTGCAGCTGTCTGCCTTACAGTTCTAGAAATTAAAATTCAATGCTTTCCTCATTTAGCAGAAAAGTGCTTGGCATTTTAAAATGTTATTCTTGAAAGTTCAGTTGCAGGCATGCTTTGTCCTTTACCTAGTTTGATTGAAGTTTAAAGATTCTGAATTAAGCCAGCTTTGGCATCCACTTCTCAAAATAAAAAGGAAGAGACAGTGAGAAAGAAGCTGAAAAATGCATTTGGCATCAAACACCAACATTTTTTCCTGCTCCCATGGAGCTGATGCAGATGGCAGTGTTCCCCAGGCGCAGTCGCAGCACACACTGCACACCACAGCTTCTCTGGGCATTTCCACTGGTGAGCAGAGCTCTTGAGACTGACCTTTAGTAAACACGGTGCATCCGTGACAGCACATGCTGCTAGATACCCTATGGAAGATGCAGTGTCCAGACATTTAAGACTGTAAAAGGGTCTTAAACCCCCGCCAGACTGATTAGTTTTTTAAAACTGATGAGAAAACAAGGGATGCAGCCATCGTTCATGGATGCCTGGTTATCCACAGGCACAGGACCATGGGACGGAGACAGTCTTTCCCTGTGCCAGCGTCTGTGCTTGCAAACCGCTGCACATTTTTGCAGGCAGGGAGGGAAGGGACATCGTCCAGAGGGACCTTCACAGGTTAGAGTTGGGCCCGTGTGCAACTCATGAAGTTCAACAAGGCCAAGCGCAAGGTCCTGCACATGGGTCAGAGCAATCCCAGTACAGGCTGGGCAGAGGATGGATGGAGAGCAGCCCTGCAGAGAAGGGCTTGGGGGTGCTGGGGGATGAGAGGCTCAGCATGACCCGGCAATGTGCGCTCGCAGCCCAGAAAGCCGCCTGTGCCCTGGGCTGCATCCCCAGCAGCAGGGCCAGCAGGGCGAGGGAGGGGGCTCTGCCCCTCTGCTCCCCTCTGCTGAGACCCCCCCACAGCGCTGTGTCCAGACCGGGGGTCCTCAGCATCAGAGGGACACAGACCTGTTGGAGCGGGCCCGTCGGAGGCCACGGAGCTGGTCAGAGGGCTGGAGCCCCTCTGCTGTGGGGACAGGCTGGGAGAGCTGGGGCTGTGCAGCCTGGGGAGGAGAAGGCTGCGGGGAGACCTTAGAGCAGCTCCCAGTGCCTGGAGGGGCCGACAGGAAAGCTGGGGAGGGGCTTTGGGCAAGGGCTTGTAGCAATAGGACCTGGCCTGGTGGGAGATGTCCCTGCCCATGGCAGGGGAGTTGGAACTAGATGATCTTTAAGCTCCCTTTCAACCCAAACCATTCTGTGATTCTGTGATTTTAGAGCTAGAGGGATGGCCCCTGCTGCAGACATCGCCGCCTGCCTGTCCATCCATCCTTGGCACAGCAGAGACCTGCCAGTCCCCAGAGCCTCCTGGTGCCACTGCAGTTATCACCAACCAGCTGGTGAAGGCAGTGGAGGGTTGCACACAAACTGGGACTCTGCTACCTTCACCAGAGCTGTTTAGTTCACATCTTAGAGGCTGCCCTTACTCTACTCAGTTCTCCTTTTATTACCCAATTCACATTTCTAAAAAAATTTCTATAGGACCCTGATGTGTGGGTCCAGCGCTCCCATTCCAAGGCGAAGCAAAACTGATTATGCTCAGTCCTTTTTGAAAAGACTGTGAGGAAACAAAACTCTTCCTCTTTAACAGGAGCACCTGTACCAGCCCCTGTCTTCTCTAGGAAACACTTGGAAGGGTTCTGAAAGAATGGATAAGGTGAGGAGATAAAGGGAAGAAAGCACAGGATGAGGAAGGCTGGGAGGTGGACAGAAAGCCTTCTCCAAAGATGTGATCTCATTCTGAAGGATGTGATCTCAAATAATGAGGATTTCAGAATAGGGGAAGCCCAAAGCAGAGATATTACAGGAGGGAGCAGGGTGGAGATTGGGGTGTGGGACTTCTCAGCAACAGGTCATCCTAGAAGGCAACAGCATGACTTTTCAGACATACCCATCAAAGACCCGGCAGCTGCCTTCCCTTCTGGCAGAGGAGCATCCCTGAGGCTTGCCCAAAAGCTGCAGGGCCTGGAGGATGTGTCAGTGCGGACCAGGCTGCAAGGATGAGCAGTGGGGAGGCAACCGAAGCGTCTGGGTGCTCCCCCTGGCAGAGGGATGGCTGATCTGGTGTCAAATGGAACAAGGGGCCTGCCGTGTAAGGAAGGAGGTGGATTCTTTAGGGATTTGGAGTATGACATTGAAAGGCCAGTACCCAAGTTTTCTGCGATCCTTTTCTTGCTCATCTCCATGGCTTCTTGTCGGAGCTGCAGAGCGTGCTGGGCAATCTCATCACTCGCCACGTTGGAGGTCATGATAAAGATGGCATCCTTGCAGTCAATGGTTTTCCCCTTGCCATCTGTCAGCCTGCCCTGCAACAACACCAAATTGACACCGGCAGCGTCAGCAGGCACCCCAGGGTTCCGCCAAAACTTGAGGTGAAAGGATACAGGTCCCGATTTTCCCCAGAGTGAGGGATGCCCATGGGTACAGGCAGGACGGAAGCGGGGCTGAGCTGCGGAGGCTGAATGGGTAACCTCTCCGAAGAGCAGCCGTAACCTGCCCTGCACGTGGTCCGAGCCTGTTCCACCTGGCACAGACTTGGTGGAAGCCCTGAGAGATGCCTCGCAGGGGCATTACTCTGCTGCCTCTGACCCTCTGCCTGCCTCCCTGCTGTGGCTTTGCGTCTGACACATGAGCTCCGGTGAAACCCCGTGAGTGCAGGTGAAGTTGTTGTCACCTTGTGCCTCTGCCTCACCCCTCTAACAGAGGCTGCTGCCCCTTAGGGAGGTTTGAAGGACTCTCAGAGGCGGTCCAGACTCTTGGCTCAGCCCTGCCCGTGGTTGTGGGTTAGGCTGGGACGCTGGGCTTGGTGCTGGAGTGGCTGAGACACGAGATGACCCCTGGTGTGGGCTGTTGTCAGGGGCAGAGTGGGTAACTGCAGGCGTTGGTGCCTTGAAAAGCTCCAGCAGCATTGCCCAGATGTTCACCAAAGCCTTCCAGACAAGCCAGTTCGAAGCTCCCCATGGGCAGGGAGGGCTCAGAGGTGGTCTGAAAGCACCACAGGGAAGCACAGACTGCCAGGAGCCTGACTGAACATAGGCAAAGCTAAAATAACCTTGCAGAAATAACTGGGTTATGGCTATAACTAAGCAGTGGAGAGGCTGTGACAGCAAGAGGCAACAGGGAGCATCCCTCACACTTGCAGAACTGCCCATCAAACCAAACCACAGCAGCCCAGCAGCACGCTTAGCAGTGAGGGCAACCGCTGCTGCAGCCAACTGCTGTGGCATCAACCCTCCTCCTACCAAGCTGACACAGGAACCCTTCAAAAGTACTAGTTCTCTTGATTAATAAAATAAAGAGAGAAAAAGAAGGAAAAAATCAGCAGCTCCCCAGGCGGTTTCTTTTCTCAATACGTCTCCAGCAACAGATATCCAGCACAATGACACAAATCCTTGTTGGGTGCTTGAGATTAACATTTGGGTTATTGCCCTGTCAAGTGTGTGGTACAGGAATTGATTTCACATTTAGCTGCTGCTGCGATGATCTATGCAAGAAAAAATTGTGTTATTAATCCTTAAAAGAAAAACAAACAAACAAAAAAAAAACCCAAAACCTTCCAGCGTGTTGCTCTGGAGTTTGGTTGCCTCTGAGGACAGACCAGGACCTTAAAAATAAACCAAAAAGCTTGCACGCAGCAGGCGGAGGGCTCAGCAGAAGATGCAGAGCCTGGAAACACATCCGCATCCCTGGCTCCCACCAGCTCGTCCAAGAAAGCTGCAGCTGCCCAGCACAGGTTGTATGCCAAGTGCCCCCCCCGAGACAGCAAAGGACTCCAAAGCCATAGACCTTGTGCTCCCTCCCTCCGACAGCGGGTATCTGCTCTCCTTCCTGCTGCCAGTGGGATCGGGTGCTGTAATGCACGGAGATGCCTGGGAGGGTATTGGGGAGCTAACGGGCATGGACCTGCCTCTGAGGTCGACAATCCTCCCTGGGTAGCTACCTTGGAGGAGTCTACTTAGGATTTCAGCTGTCTCCAGAGGAGCCCAACACAGTCCTGGAGATGCCTAGGAGTTTCCATGGAGAGCTACTGGGCATGGGCCTTCCCCCAGCACACACAATGGTTTCAGGAGCCCCAGGTTCCTCCAAGGTAGATACCCAAGCAGTTTTGTCAATGTTAGAGGCAGGTCCATGCTGATGGCTCGCCCAGGGCTCCTGCCAGCCATCTCCAAGAGTGTCCTGGCTTCCTCTGGAGACTCCTCCTAGGTCATTAGCTGAAGAGTTTTGTCCATGGCAAGGGGGTTGGAAACTAGATGATCCTGGATCTCTTCCAACCCAAACCATTCTCTGATTCTATGATTTTTTGTTTGGGGGGAGGAAGGTGTGAAACAAATCACATGCCATCTGAAAAGTCATAAATTAACCAACCTGAACTAAAACCCAGCAATTAATAATCGATCAGGATACCAATGGGCTTTGAAGTCCCCAGAGTATCTGCTTTTCTGATGATGTGGCAACACCCTGACCTGCTGCCAAGACCTTGGAGCCAATTTTCTCTGTGCTGTGCAGGAGGCAGAGTACATGGGATGTAGGCACAGGGCACCACAGGAACACAGCCATTGCCCTCCTGCCTCCTCTCACCGCTCCTGCTTTCTGCTGTGGACCTGCAGCCCACCTTTTCCGACACTGAGCTGTCACTGGGGTGCTTTTTCCTTAGCGGTATCCTCATGACACAGTCTTCACCGTCACATCTTCCTGGTGACATGGGACAATCCGATTCCCAGGTTTCATCCTCAAGTTTCCAACCCTCCCATCACTGGCTTCTTCTTTGACTAAAGGTGTCATTTATTGCAGCAGGACACCTCAGTATCATCCTGGTGTTAAAATGGAGAAGAGGCTGACTGGTTGGGTCACCTTTTTTTGGAGGCGACTATTGATCTGGAACATTTCAGCTCCGCTCTAGGACACCTTCAGCATCCATCATCCCTTGCACCGCTCACTGTCACCTTCCAAAGAGCCCTTGTGCAAACTCTGACCCCAACATGTGGATTTACCTCATCGAACAGCTGCAGCATGATGGTGAGGACATCTGGGTGGGCTTTGTCAACCTCGTCAAAGAGCACCACAGCATTTGGACATTGCCTCAGCTTCTTGGTGAGCTGCCCACCCTCTTCATGGCCCACGTAGCCAGGTGGAGAGCCAATAAACTTGGCGACCTAGGAGGAAGCAACAGGACATGTGAAAGCTGATTCACGGATGCCAGGAATGATGAAGCCCTCTTGGTAGCTCAGCAGGCAGCCCCAATGCTTTGCGACAGACAAATAAAGTTCTATATTCTTTGTGACATCTATCGCGCCCCAGGTATCACAAAATCAGCTTAATAAGCAACAATTTGGCCAAATGCAGATTGGTGCCTGCTGAGCAATTACCTGACTCCAAGCTTTAACCAGCAGAATCTGCAGGAGCAGCCCCGAGCAGGCAGAAAGGCACCACCCCTGCTTTTCTAAGCAGCTGTCTGAGCCACCCATCCCAGCTGTCCAACACCTATTTTCATCTCCTTTAGCCTTTTTAAGAGCAAGAATTCAAAGGACTAAGAGTGGCAGGTGGGAATCCAAGCTTGGGAAGAGGCCACAAGGAAAGTATTTCTCCTGTGTCAGTAACAAGATTCATTACCTGTTGATACTATGTTTTTTTTAAATGAGGTTTAAAAATTTAGAAGATCATTTAGAAGAATATTTCTGACAACAGAAATGTTTTGGCAAAATGACACGTAAGTTTTTACTTAAAACTTGGAGCATTTTCAAGCAACCTGGGTCTGTGGGTGCATCTGAAGTCACAGTCCTTTAGGCAAATAGAAGTGGAAAAGAATAAAATTATCAGTTTGTTAATTCTCCGTGTTTCTCCAGGATGCTGGACATGCAGAGTCAGCAGCCGGCTGGTTGTACAGGAAGCAGAAGGAATTCATGGAGAAAAACCCTGATTCCTCAAGAAACCAAGGGATTTCCTTTCCTTAATCCAGGATAAGGAAGCAGCACAGCTGAAGGGTGAGTCTGTCATGGTCTGAGCATTAGCAAAGGGTAAAGGCCGTGTGTGCTGTGGCACAGCCGTGCCAGTGCAGCCCCCTTTGCTGAGTGCGGCTCTGTGGGGCTGGCAGAGGAGACAGCCCCAGCTCTCCCAGCCTGTCTCCACAGCAGAGGGGCTCCAGCCCTCTGACCAGCTCCGTGGCCTCCGACGGGCCCGCTCCGACATGAGGGCGGCGAGGCGCTGGCCCAGGCTGCCCAGAGCAGCTGTGGGTGCCCCATCCCTGGCAGGGCTCAAGGCCAGGCTGGACGGGGCTGGGAGCAGCCTGGGCTGGGGGGAGGGGGCCCTGCCCCTGGCGGGGGGTGGGACCGGCTGGTCTTGAAGGTCCTTTCCAACCTAAACCCTTCTGTCATTCTGTGATTCTCCCATTCAGGCAGCTCCTTTTTGCTGTGCGATATGGGCAGGCTGCCCGGGGATTGCTGCAAGCCCCCTTCCCCGAGCATCACTGCCCAGCACTGCCACTGCCACCCCTGCCTGCTCCCACAGCCAAGGGCTGCAGAGGTGAGGGGGTCCCGCTGGCTGACTTGGGAACGGGAAAGCAGAAATTAGCCGATGGCAGCTAATTCAGTGCATTTGTTTTGCAGTGCCTGGGGCTACGGGAGGCTCCTCAGGCTCCTTCAAAGGACGCTGTCTCCCGGGCTGACCTCCTGATCCTCGTTTGCTTGAAAAATTTATATTGCGCTCACCACAATTCTCTACTTTATTCCTTCCCTTAGCTCTGCCTCTTGTCTTTGTCAGGGCACAATATTTTATCTCTTACATTTATACTGCTACTCTTAGCTCCTCTTTCTTTCTACTGAATCATCAACATGGCTTTATTTTCATCTATTTTTTTACCCCTGCTGTGCAGGACCCTATCACAGCCAATCTATCAGGCCAGCTGCAAGCACATCTTTATTTTCCCTTCCTACACCCCTTCCCTTCACTGCTTTGGATATAAAATATCCATTTTTCCAGACCTTTTCTAGCCCTGGTCATTCGAGGGCCTGGCAGTTCCTGATGATGATACCATGGCTGCCGCTGCTTCGTGCCAGGTCAATATTCGAATCAGCCCTTGTCACAGCCCAGCATGCTGGGTGTGAGGGTCTGCCTGACTCCTGACCGCTCGCAGCCTGCTGTGTACCCAGGCACAGGCTGGCGGCCGCCCTCGGCAGCAAGAAATGCAAAAAAATGGTACTCCCATCTTGGACCTGTCCTTCTGAGCTCCTCCCCAGCACCTTCCTCCTCCTCTCCTTCAACACACCATCTTCCCAGGACCCAGCCAGTGAGTCTTCCTCCTCCTTCCTCCCTGTCCTCATAGAACAATAGAGCAGCTACAGTTTATGGGGATGATCCTCAGATCCCTTGTGGGATACTTCTCATCCCACACTCTGTGGATTTGGGTGCTCCTCACCAATGGCATCGATAAAAAATACCAGGCCCCTATACAGCCAGCAAAAGAGAAGCATTATGACCCTATGTCGGCTAGGACCTTGCTATTTTTTGGGCAGACAGAGCTCTTCAAAGGGCTTTAGGGCCTCACCAGCTCGGAAGGTGACCCTGGTGAGACGTCCCACCTCTCCTGCAGCACCAGAATTGGGCAGGAGGTGTGATGGAAGGAGTGGAATCTGTACCACAGTCCTGTCTTCTGCTGCATTCTCCCCCTTTCCCCCGTGGGAGGCACGCTGGGGGGTCATCCTGCACTGGACTCAGCAACGTGCTGGAGGCAAGGAGGGGAACGGGGCTTTGGGCCGTGCCGCGCCTGCCTGGGCGCAGGCACACGGGCAGCCCTGGCACCTGTGGGTGACGCATAGCATGTGGCTCATGCTCGGGCTGCAGATTTTCATGCACAATATGATCTCTTCGCAGTTGCTCTTCCCCCAAGGGTCAATACCGCATACAGAAGCCACACCAGCAGAGACAAACTGTGAAAGCTTTTCTTGTTGCTTGGTCTCTGTTCCTAATTTGCCTGAGTTAAACTTGTTTTTTGGCTGGTATTTCCCCTATTGCAATTTAATGTACAACCCGGAGCAACTGCTGTTCTGTCACTCACTTTGACATTCCAAACTGCCCATTTTCTGGAGAACGTGGCAGTAATTCAGGAAGGTCCTGGATGCCACTGCCAGGGTGAGACAGGAGATGCTTGTTGCATTCAGTGGCAATGGGGACGTGCTCAGCACTGCCCAGGACAGGGACCAAATGCAGGTGAAAAAGGGCAGTGACTTTTTTAAACAAGGATTTGTTTAAATTACTGATTGAACTCGAAGGTGCACCCCTCGGAAGCAGAGACAGCCCATTTACTAACCTCGTGCCTCTCCTGGAACTCTGACATGTCCAGTCTGATGAAACCCTAAAAGAGAAAAATACTTAACGTGATACTCAATTAATGTGCTCCAAGTTTCATTATACTTAGAAGGCTCCTCCAGAACTAGGGAGGGGGCTGCATGGATGGACACACGGTTGTGCAGCTCTCAAGGACCGCCATCACTGGAGTGGCCACATCCACCACAAAATGCCAGAGGTTGCTCTGAGGAAGATGACTGCAGTTTCTCAAAGACAGCCAGGAACAGTTCCCACTACTGGCTCACAGCCCCCGGCCGAGATTCGCTTCAGACGCTCTGCTCGTCGCTAGAGCCAGAGTGACACAGATGAGATTGAAACAGCAACTTGCAATTTGCTACATAAAATGGGTATTACTGCGGTTCAGCTTTTCAGAAATAAATCACAACTAGAACACAATGCCTCTCCGCAAAAATAAAAAAAAATAATCAAAATCATAAAGCCAAGGTAAACTAGGTTTGTGGGTGATCACCTTAAATAGATAATATTGTTAGAGAATTTACAGATACAAGCCAAGTTTCCTTTTTGCATTTGAAAAGCTGATGATGCACAGCAGACACTGAACTTCCTGGGCTCACAGCTATAATCTAGCTCTTAGAGGTACGAGAATAGAATGGAACGGAATGGAACAGAATAGAATAAAATGGAAAATAATAGAATAGGATGGAATGGAATGGAGTAGAGTATTTCAGTTGGAAAGGACCTACAATGAGCACCTAGTCCAACTGCCTAAGAAACTTGCCTAAGCTTGAACATTCCCAGCATCCATACAGGCACAGCCAGCTGGACACGGCAGCTCTCTGTCAGCATCCACCCATCAGAGCCGGCACCTCCCTGCTCCGCTGCGCACAGCTCTTCCCAGGCAGGATCAGGCGCTGACCCCGTGCTGCTAAAGACCCTTAGAGGCTGGCTGCAAACGTGCCAACACAAATATTATCCTCCAACAAAAGGCAGAGCCCCGTGTGAAATGGTTATTTACTGGGAAGAGCGAGTGGAGGTGGGAGGATACACAGACTGGGAACAAGAACTGGCCCCGCGCAGCACCACGTCTGCGTATACGGCTCAGCCGGACACACGCACACCGCGCACGCATGGACACAGTCACGCAGGGACCACAGAATCATGGAGTGGTATGGGTCGAAGGGACTTTTAGTGGCCATCTAGTCCAACCCCCCTGCCATGGGCTGGGACATGGTGCACTAGAGCAGGTTGCCCACAGTCCCACTCAACCTGGCCCTGAGTACTCAGCATCGGAGCTAATGGCTGGGATGTTTGGCAGCGCACAGGGAGCCTGGAGCTCTTCTGGTCCCCGGTGATGCCTTGCGGCACTGAGCCGAGACAGTGCTGCCATGAACTCCCAATGGAAGGAGGAAAGCAGGAGGATCTGCCTGGTTTGCCACCCTCCCATGAAATGCCAGTATCTGGAGGGTGGTGGTAAGAGTTCAGGTCAGTTTAGGACAGAATTCAATTTACAAGAGCCAGATTTCCCTGCAAAATATTAAAACACCAACAAACTGCCTACGGTGGAACGAAGTGTACAAGACTAGGGCCCGATCCTGGCAGTGTGCACGCTGAGGAGTGTCCCACTAGCATCCCAGCAAAAAGCTGGCACAAGCAAAGCACAGCCAGGCTCTGTAGGATCTTCTCTGCTTTGGTCTGATCCTGCTCCCAAATCTCCTGTCTCGGTTCATACCACGCAGGTTGGATAAGGAGGTTAGCATTTGTTGTTACCTTGCAACCTGTCTAGCAGCACGAAAACAGGACAGTTACGGGTTTTCCTTTCTTAATCTGTCAGTTCCTGCGAACTGCTGCACCCCCGCAACCGCCTGTGGGGTTTACGACCCCCCCTCACACCACTCGTTACAGCACCGACAGCCAAGCTGATTCATTACCAATAAAACTCCAATTTGCACATGCTATTGAATTAACACAACATTCAGCGTTTAAATGATTTCTCCATTTGATGTTTGGCTGGGCAATGACCAGTTCCAGGTGTGGGAGTCGGGGATGAAGGTGCTTGAGATCAGGAGATGGGATTTATTGCTTCTGGAAGGCAATTATAGAAGGATGAGGAAAAGAAGCCAGAACAGCCATTTTTATAGCGTTGTTTTACTTTTGATCTTCTTTCTACATGTCTCATTTTATCTTGTGTCCGTTCTCTGCTGGAGGATGTGAGGGAGAGGAATTAATCTAGCATCGGTGCAGGGGGCAGCTCTGCTTGTGTTTCCTCCTTTTCCCCAGCTCCAAACTCTGCACCTTCCCCAGTTCTCCATAGGAGAGAGCTGGACACCTCTTCAAGGCAGGCAGAGGCTCAAATGTGAATCGGGGAGCCTGGCTTTAAATGCCTGGTGTTTTAAAATCTCAGGCACCCCTGAACTAGCCCTCTGATAAGCCACCGCCACCTAGAAACAATTCCAAACCATCTTCTCTAAAGAACTGTCAAGTGGGTAACAGACTAAACCACACAAATGGCATCTGCTGTTTGGATCCCAAACACTTCAGCACTAAAAAACCTGAGCACAAAATGAACGTCCTCATCTCCACCATCTGTAGCGGCACAGTGCAACAAGAGCTGCACGTAGGGGCATGTAACACAGATTTTCAGAATGTTATCCTTCTAATGATTTACAGTGTTACTAGTAACAGAAGTTAAAAAAAATACGGTCACAATACAGGATGTCAAAACAACAGCAACATGCAACAGGGCACACAAGGTATTGTTAAATTCGTTCAGATTTTTACAATTCAAATACCCTGGTGACATAGACAGGGACCTTCACAGGTCCTTTTTAGCGTGGCAGAACCCCCTTCTCACTGTGCGCAGCCAGCCCTCACATTTATTAAAATAAATCAGGTGACAAACCCCACTGAGAAACCAACCCCATCGAGAAACCAACCCCACCTGTTACTAAAAGCATCCGGATGGCAAAAAGCGATGGGGAAAAAAATGGCAGAGGTGTTACCTTCTTGACATCTTTATGGATGTACTTGGCTGTCTGTTTGGCCAGCTCCGTTTTACCTGTTCCAAAGACAGGAAGAAAAATCCTTGTGTTAACCCAGGTTTGTTTGCCTGCCGTCTGTCCGTCAGCTGTGCTAACGCCAGGGCTGGCCTCCCCTGGAACCAATACGCTTATTTTTTCCTGTAAATGCACTTGTAGGAAGAGGGCATCGCTGCTGGATCCCCGGGATAACGCCCTGCTGAGGGCCCTGGGCTGGCTGCTTCATTTTTAATAGCTGATTCTTACAAGATGGGCAGAGAGATCTTTATTTTTTACCACAAGAAGATGTGGTTAGATCAGATTTTTGCTATATTTACTCTCAATATTTGAAGTTTCATATGCAACACCTTTTACGCGCTAGATAGGAGAATTTCAGGGAAATGGGATATTCTTTCCGTCTTTGATTTACATAAGGCAACTGTCATACAATTCTAGGATTAAGAACAAGCGGCAACGGAGCAAATCCACATTGACACGGACGAACACACATGTCAGCTTACGGAAGGCCAGCTCCTGTCCCTCCAGCCCACACGTTCAGGGAAACGCTTAATTAAACAGGCGCGTTCTGCCCGTGTCAGAGACATCCCGGCTTTGCCAGCAAACCCCTCTGGCACGTAAATGCTGGGTTTATTGGGTTTATGAGGTGGAGAATTGGGCTGATTTTGGCTCCTGGGACTACCAGTGAAGGCGAAGCGCAGGCTTTCACCGCCACAGGGGATGCTCTGCGGGTGGGCACGAGCACCTCGCCCACTGCCTGACGGCTGCGTGCTACCTGCACTGCCCAGATATCCATTCTAGATTTCATTGCACACTGAAAAACAAACGCTTGGACATGCTAGAGCAGGGAGCAGGTACGCAGATATGCCATGAACAACTATTCTAAATAATAAAAAAAAGTGTCTTAAAAAAACAAACTAGCTAAAGCCCAGTGCAGTCTTACTGGAGCCATTACACATCTGCCCCAGCCTGACACAGCTGCATTTCGGTGACGACAGATTTGGTGGGTCAGATCTGCAGGATCACTTAATTAGATCACCACAAAAGGGCTGCAAAAATTGGAATTCATCACCGTGCTCGGAAACCCGTGCTGGCAGATAAAACCTCTGCCAAAATTGAGCATCTTATTTCCGTTTGAGCTTTGTTGGCTTCAGATGTTGCTGTGCCGTAGATCCCGATGTGTAAGCTTGTAGGTATACATGTGTACTTACACGTTGCATATACATACGTTATCTATGAATGGATCTTTAAAATGTTTAACTGCTGTGGGATCCTACTGAAATGTGAAGACGCATTAGCCATTCTAGTTTGCACGTACCTGGGCTTTCGATTGCTGTTACATCAGGCCCTATATAAAATACCCACTTGATCCAACAGAATTCTCAGCTGCTTTGCTTTCTTATTTCAATATTAATTTTTATGGCAGGAAGAGAAGGAAAACTCCCCAACCCTGTGGAAATACATGGGAGTGGAAGAGCTGACAATTTACTGCACTGAGCCTTCAGACCTGCTATAAGCAGCGCAATGAAGTCTCAAAAACATTTCTTACTGGTTTTATACAACTTTATAGCAACTCATTTAGAGTTAATACTTGGCCTGCCACTGCTCTGAGGCAGGAGCCTGGTCAGGCAGCAGTTGTTGCCTGCGTCCCATTGCCTTAACCCCTCCAGCACTGGCATCTTCCCAGGGACCACAGGAGTCAGCAGATGCAGGAGAAGCACCAAAGTTGTTTCAAATGTCACAGTTTGGTTACTTTAAAGCTGCTTTTTTTTTTTTCTTTTTTTCCCCCTGACTAAAAGTCATTTTGTACATTTCATGAACTGATCAGCTGTCAACATTGCATTTTATTGAGCTTGAGGACAAATATTATCGGTGTCAATAAAATCCCGTCATTACAAAGCAATCCTTGCCCACAGGAGCAAGATGAGCTGAGATTTGGGTTGCCAGCAGCAGATTTCTGCTATTACCCCCCCTACGGAGGATGCGGGCTTTCCTGCTAGAAAGCACAGGGCTGTTAAAATAACGCCTTTATTGGGAAAATTGCCCCTTTGTCAGACTTGGAGGGTGGACGGACTCCCAGGATGATTCAGCGTGAGGCTGCCCATGCCCCAGCACGAGACATGTCTGTGCGTGCTGGAGTCTGGCAGTGGCTGCCCTGCAGGATGATGGACTGGGTGGCCAGCTGGGAGGACGACAGCACCTTTCACTGGTGTTTTATGCAGATCCTGCGCAAAGTGCTGCAAGCCCACACTGAGCCCGAGGAGCAGCCCGGCCGTAGCCCCCTTGCCCAGCCTAGCCTCTCCACAGGGCTCTCCATCCCTCTCACCACGACCCAAACATTACCTATTCCAGATGATCCCAAGAAAAGAAAGACCAGCGGGTGCTCCTCATCATACCAGCCATTTTCCTTCCTCCGAATAGCTGCATTGAAAAACAACGAAAACAAAGAGGGGGCGGGGGGTGTGGGGGAGGCATATAAATCAATGACACAAAAGCAAGTATAATTATCACTAAGTATACACTATGTTTTACTGCTCTCTACCCACTCAAAGTCCTTGCTACCATTAGTGCTATCTAATTTGATTAGCCAGCCAAGGCCCCAGAGACACCTAATCAGGTTAGCATGGATTTGGAAAGCTGCCCAGAGCAGATTTCGGATAAAGTTTTCCAGGATGTGCACTCAGTGTTGCCAGGGAGACGGCAGGGAGGGAGGGAGGGAGGGAGGGATGGATGGATGGATGGATGGATGGATGGATGGATGGATGGATGGAGCAATGGGGGCTGGTGAGGGGAGGATGTGAGAGGCATGCCGCATTACCAGCTTGCAAGCACAATCTTTCTGTAAAAAAGCAGGTTTGAGAAGGTTTATGCATTATTTCTTGCACATGAATGAAAAGAGGGAGGTGACTGAAGGTCACAAAAGCTCTGAACTGGTGCAAGTCTAGAGGGACTGGGAAAGGAATACTGGTTCTCTCTCTTCCTCTTTGGACAGCAGTATCCAAGGACACCCTGGTTAAGATACCAATGGAAAATTTTACAAAAGGCAAGGAGGGTTTGAAAACCTAAACACACGATTACCTCCTAAACTCCTAGTCTGAACAGCACACCCCTTCTTCAGGACAGACAGTGATCTGCCTGGGGATGCCTCCTACCCCATGGGTGTCCACAGCCACCCAAGGTGTGATTCAGCCCCTCAACCCCACTGAACAGCCTCAGACTCTGTGACCATGTTCATCAAACCAGTAACATCACCATGCCAGGAACACCAAACTAGTAACATCACCTTATCTGGAAGATAAGGAATGGCTTTTGAGGCCAAGAGGATCAAACACAGTCACCTCCAGGCTGGATCTGGCCTGTGAAGCACAGAAGTGACTGCCCTGGTTCAGACCAAGCATCCGTTGCTGCTTGGCCTTTTGACTAAGTAAAGAATTCTTAGCATTGTAATACTAGATACCGCCATGGTTGGACTGGACATGAAATCTGGTGGCTGGTTGACACCAGGAGATGGACTAGATGTTTCCTCCATCCACTGCGGGCATCAGCTTGGTGCAGCAATGCTCCAGGAGCGGTGGGTGAAGCAGCAACCACAGGAGGAGGCTCAGCGAAGACCAAGTCCCATCAGCGGGACTTGTCTCCCTGTATTGTGCTGTCCTCCAACTATCTTCAGCTCTGGGGATCTCCTGTGCCTGCTGTGGTGTGGATCCTCCATGGGTTTCACTTCCAAATACCTGTCCAACCTCCTCTGGAGTCCAAGCAAGTGCCACAAACCTTTGAGCAAAGCCTGTGCTGAGCACAGCCCCTGGAAAACAGACTCCCAGGGTATTTGCACCCTGAAACATTTTGAAGTGACCACCAGTAAATATGAAATATGGGTGCAGGCTGGTAGGGTGGCTAATACACTTCAGTTCTGGCAGTAGCTAAAGGGGGCAGGGACAGGGGGAGGTATTTTGTGGGTTGTTCAGAATTTTGATCTGCAGGGGCTCCAGATCTCACCCCAATCTTGTATGGGATGAACTGAGCTCTTCTTTCAGGATGTTTGTAAGGATGCACATCAGAGGGACATGAGGACATGTAAGGAAAGCGTTACTGGGTTCTGTCTCCCAGCTTGTCTTAAACAGACTCCAGCAATGTCAGGGGAGTGGGCGCTGCCCAAGGGCACAGCTCTTCCCCGCTGAGACCAGAAGTGCTCATGGGGGATGGCAGCCCAGAATGCTGACTCTGCTTCCCCCAAACCAAACCTGAGCCCCAGGAATCCAAAATCATCTGAGTTCGCTCTGCTCCACCAGCCCTCTGGGTGCACCACCATGTGCTGGTTCCCACTGAGCACTGGGGACAGGGACGGGCTTGGACCGAGCTGGAGCCAGGAAGGGACCATGGGACATGAAATGCTCCAGACCACAGCTTTGTACAAATCTGCAGCTGGCTCTAGCAAAACGACATGGTGCAGGGCCCCAGAGCAGAGCACAGAGGTCACCAGATCACAGCCTGTACTCTGGGCTTTAACCACAGAGGCACTGCAATATACTGAATTTCCAGCTCCTAGTTCAGAGGGAGACAAGCTCACATCTCAGTCTTCCTGATTTATCTGCATTATTTAAACACAGCCTGTATTACAGCTCTTAAAAAGAGTTATTCTTGCCATATGGATTGGTGCATGCTGTAAAGCATTTTGTGAGATTTTGTAAGAAGTGACAAAACCCAGAACTGTACGGTGTTACAAGTGATGGGGAGGCTGTACCAAACGAGGTAGCTGCAAGTGTGCTCTTCCAGCAGTGCATGGCCAGACGTCAGCGAGACCAAATATGCAGCATGTTATGTCTGATAGAAGTAGGGACTGAAATGGGCAAGATGCCCAAGAATGATCACTTACATGATAGCAGATAGGTAGCAGAGGAAAACAGGAGCATCAGAGGTAGAATGAAGAACAGAGGGGAATCACTGAAGAGATCCACAGTTTGACCGTGCTTTTAAAATAAAGCTCTTTAAACACTGCTGCACAAGTGGCACTGCAAAGCTCTGTGTTTGCTGCCTTTCAGTGGTGTCCACAGCAAACACAGGACCAAAACGGCATCTCTCTTTGTGACTGCCATCCCCAAACTCACATCTCCTCTCTTTCTGACTGCTGTCACCAAAACACAGCCTGGGATCAAGCCTCTGTCCCTGTTCCTCAGCCCCAGACATGTAGCTGCCTGTGTCTCCCCAGAACGGGGCACCGGCTGACACTGTGGGGAGCTGTGGTGTTTTCTCTGTGCAGCTGGCAGGAGAGCATGACACTAACCTTTAAAATTGGGGAATTTAGAAATTCAACCTCAAAAAGAAAGTCAGTATGCAAAACCTGATGGGGTACAGGAAAACAAAAGATCCCTAAGAAAAGGCATCCCAGCTGTGGCACACGGAGGGGTCTTCCTGCAGGAACAGGGAGAGTAAACCAACACGGGAAATATTTAATACATATTTCCACTTTGCATGTAAAAAGAAGCCAAATATCGTAGCCTACAGCCTGAGAGTGTAATGGTGCCTCTGCCAGCAGGAGACATGGTGGGAAGATGTTAAATAGCAGCAGCTCAGATGAACTATCAGTGGTTGGATCATGCAGCTCACATGAATTTACCACAAAGCTCTTGGAGCTGCTCCTCTTGCTAAGAAGACCTGCACGCGGCCAAGCTCCTCCGAGCTCACGTCTGCATTTGAGGACACCCACGTAGGGTGGACGCCGATAGATCTGGTGAGGATTAGGAAAACATGTGCAAAGCCTCGAGTGAGCCTGAAAACTGCATGAAAAAATCAATCTACTGAGGTTAACAACGAGAGGTTTGAGGATTGACTTGACCACAGTCATTAAGTATATCCACAAGAAAGCAGAGAACTCGCTTATCTAGCAGACAAAATTAACATGCTCCAGGGGATGGAGCTAGATGAATTCCAACTAGAAATAAGGCAGAACATTTTTTTTAATAATGAGGGTGATTAACCATTGCAGCAACTTACAAAGAGGAGTGTGACTGAGTCCCTAATCTCTGCAGAGTCTGCAGGAAAAGATGGGAGGTCTTCCTGCAAGGTGGTGGTAGCTCAGTCTGAAGGTGACGGTTTGCGTCACTGCGTAATGCTCAACCCAAACAGCCAAAAGAGCCCGATTTAACCTCAAAGTCCAGGGCACACCCACCCAGCAGAATGGGACTGGGCACAGGGGCTGTGAATTGAGTGGGAACTTGAGGACCGGCTGTTTTATGCCTGGATGCAATGGAGATGTATTACCCAGTCCCTTAGCCATGCTAATAAGTCCTGACTCCTGTCAAGGCTTAATTAGCTCAGGCATAGAGCCAGGCTGCAGGACTGGCCTGCGTTCGGCTCTGCCTCTCCCTGCTTGGGTTTCTCTGCTCAGCCCCACGGACCAGCCTGGGCTGTGGCTCTGGCCCCTCAGAGATCATGGGCAGAGCCCAGTGGGCACCCAGTCCTGCCCTCCAGCCACCCACAGGCCACATCACCCCACACAGCAGCCACTGCAGGAGGAGGGAGAGGAGGGAACGGCCCTGCCGCTGACACGGAGGTGCTGAGGAGGGTCTGGGCGAGCCCAGGCAGGCTGCAGCCATCCCAGCGCCAGCAGCCTCGCTGCATCCTGCTGTCCTGGTGCCCTTTATCACAGCAAACGTGAGGTCAAACACCCAGGGTTGATATATTTTATAAAAATTGACGGGGAATAACATAATGGCCAACAATTTCTGCAGCTATCTCAGCTAAGATAATAAAGGTAATAAACTTTTGCTTCAGGGCATGGAGTGACCACTTGCAGGGGTCAGCACGCTCAACGGTCCGAAGGCAGCGAGGTTAAGTGTGGTCTTTTTTCACTCCCCTCTGCAGCAGGATACCGGACTTTATGGGGAAATGCTCATCTCATCTCATAGCAACCCCAAGGATGTAGAGCACTCCACAAAAAAACTTCCACAAAGTTAGTGCTTGTCTGGGATCCCAGCTGGAAGGTGCTGCTTATCGTTAGTTAGTGGGTTACTTAGATCAACACAGTGATGAGATGTTAAAACCTTTTCTACAAACAGCCTTAAAGTGATGAGATATTCTAGCACACAGCCTAGCCTCAGCGCTCTTGAGCTTTGGAAAACCTGAAAATTTCTCAGTTTTGCATACTGACTTTCTTTTTGAGGTTGAATTCTCTGGAAAAAAACAGAGAGGGGCCACTGCACGCCCGGGTCTTGCATCCATGGCTGTAGGAGACTCTCCTAGGTTGGCCACCACACAGTTCAGCTGCAGCAAGAGGAACAAAGATGCCATCCTAGGACAGAGCAGGACACCAGTGCCAGTCTGAAGGATGAAAATGTCAGCTGGGAAAGCACTCAGGAGCACTCCTCTCCTTGGGATTTGTACCCAGAAAGTGGCTGCCAGCCATGCTGACCACTTTGTCAACAGCCACACAAGAAATCCGTGCCATGCATCTCGGAAAGCTGTCCCCTTCCTCCTGTAACTTTGGGGATGGCAGAAATAAATAAATAAAAGGAGGTAGGTCACACTGCTTTGCTGAAATTTCATTAAGACATTCAGACCCAATGTCCCAGCAAAGAGGCTCGTGATGCCTGGGCCTTCTTCTTTGGAGCCATTTCCAGCGTGGCTGCAGTGCTCTCACTTTATTTTGTACATCTGTAACAGCGTAACTGTAGCACTGTGTCTCTGAGAGGCCCTTCAGCTTGCTATTGAACTGATAAATTCACTGTATTACTTTACACAAATCAATACCCTAGCAGTTATCAGGGGTTGATGTGACCGAAATTGGTTTCAGCCAATTTGTGAGTGTAATAAATGTCCATTTATCAAATCAATTCATTCAGCGGTGCTTCTCAGACTGCCCGGGCTCAGGGTATCACAGGGTGATGTCTCCAGGTCCATACCCACTGTGGGATCGCTCTCCTCTGTCCAGGCTCTGCATCTATGGTCCAGGGTCTACCACATCCCCGAAGAACCACTCGTCCAGCCCCACTGTCGGTAGCTCTGGGATGTGGAAGAAGTTGAACCTCCAGCTGGAGCAAAGCTGCTTCCTTACAGAGTCTGACCTGACCTGCAGGCTACCTGCCTCCATTTCACAAGTACTGGACACGCTGAGACACAGGACTCAGAAAGGATCCACCTTGGCCAAAATAAAGCCAGTTTCCTTTGGGCCAGGGCAGGATGACATTCCTGCTCAACCCATTTTCCTTCAGCTTTGAAACACCAACTGATTTCAACATTGCGGCTGCTCAGTGTGTTTAAAATTTGTACCTTTATAATAAAAAAGTAGATTTTCTGCACTATATTCAACATCTCTGCACTAAAAAATAAACAACACTTTTTCTTCCTCCCTCCTTACCCACTTTCAGGAAGAGTTGTACCAGATTACCTCAGTCCAAAAGACTTAAAAAATCAGCATGGGAAAGTGGTGGTTTCAAACCCCCCACCTCTCAGCGACCATTGCTTGGCAAACAACATGTGGCTATAAAAGAGGTACTAGATCTCTGGCATAATCTTTAGGATACAAGATCACAAACAAAAAAACCCCAACGAACCAAAAACCTTTCAAAAAATGCCTCCTTCGGGAGGTGATATAACCTCAGACAGGAGACGCTTTCTGTTGCTCCCCAAGAAGCATGCACTGCTTCACCCTGGTGCCTCTGCAGCTTCAAGTGAAAAGCCAAATGAGACCTAACCAGATTTGGAATACAATCATTTATGAAAGTGCCCTGGAAACACAATGATAAGCCTTTTAGCTGTTCATTTGCATGAACCGGTTGTAGCATCCAGTGTGCCGTGAGTTTCTGGGATCACAGGAATACCTGCCTGTTTCTTTCTGACACATTACGAGATGGAATAATTAATTTGTATTTTGTTAAAAGGAAACAAACATCTATACCCACAGAGGGGAGAGCACCACTCAGCTGTGGCCGAGCTGCCTCCCACCACTGCCATCCTCAGTCGGAGCACTGGGAGGAATCCTGTGCCCTCGGAGATGCTCTGCTGGGATGGGTTAGTCATCACCCACCTTCTCCCAGTCCTACCATCATCCGTCCTGCTTCGTGTAGCTGAAAAGATAGCAGTAGGGCTTGGAAATGACAGGGAAGGGTTTTTTCCCTCTGCAGTAGAGATGTCAAGCTGTTGGTGCTGTGACTGCGGCAAGCTCCCTGCAAGCAGCCTGGCGGTCGCAGCCCCCATGCATCCCCACCACCCTGGAGCTGCACAGCAAACTCCAGAGCGCACATTCCCTTTGTATTCTTGGCTGAGCCCCTCTGGAGACTGTTTGGATCATGCACTGAGTGACGGATTAAATCAGATTATTCAATTAAGGCAGCAGTTATACATTAAACATATCAGCTAGGCTCGGTAAATCTCGAGACGTGGTGTGTGGCGAGTCTCCTAGCCAACAAACTGCATTGGTGAGCGCAAAACAGGAGGCACGTGGAGTTTACAAAGTGGCAGCAAAACCAACAGGGAATAAGTAACAAAAATAGAATCCTAGAATCATTTCGGTTGGAAAAGACCTTTAAGATCACCAAATCCAAGCATTTACTAGCACTGCCAAGCCCACCACTAAAATAGATAGGAAGTGCTTGAAAGAAAAAGTCACATCTCTAAATTCACCCTTCCTGAAAGAAAACCACAAAAATGGGGCAGAAGGGAAGCAGGGGAGGAGGGGACGGAGACTCTCCTGCTACCTTTTGGTCTGATATCCTGAGGCTGCTGGGGTATCAAGCACTTTCCCTATAATTCAATAAGAGAAACCTCCATAAAGGCAGCCACTTTAATGTGCAGAAACACCACCTGTGTCAGAAACAGGCACTACCCATTAATCAAAGCTTCCCAATTAGCCCGTGCTGCTGCCCCCAGGCACAGCCACTCTCCAAACACAGAGGGTGTCTGTTGTGTTTGCAGGGGGAGAGCTGGCTCTTTCCAGGGCTTCCAGATCACGCAGGACTCCTCTTTGTTAACTACAGCGCTATGGTTTGTGTATTTATGACAGCATGTTGCTCGCAGTTCTGCCCTGACTTCAGCCTGGTCTTACCTCGCTGCCCCATTTTCAGGCATTAACTGGGATGCATGGGTGTTCAAGGAATTACTAACAGGATCCAGAGGCTTTCAGGCTTTGGACTGGCAAATCGAACCAAGTCTTGCCGAAGCCTTGATGTCCTTACAGTCTTTTAGTGCTCCCGAGTTTTGAGAGGCTGCACCAAGCTTGTGCCACCAAGGAAAACCACCTTGCACAAACCACCGGGACCCCTCTTCTCCTTTCCCTGTGGATGCTCTGGCTGGGGCTGGGTGCTCCATCACATGCAATGGACAGAGCCTGGCCAGTGCCTCCAGCATGAGACCAGGCGCAGTGCTCCTCAGGAGGGAAAGCGGGTGGCTGGAGCTTGCAGGGCTGCAGCTCCAGGCTCTGCATGGCCAGGCTGACACCCCAGGCTCACACTTTGCAGGGGTGGTATAAGCAAAGCGAGGTTTTCAGCCAGAGATAATAGCATTTACTAGGCTAACCGATACAGTCAGACATTGTCCTCCTCTGCTCCACAGATGCCCAACACCCTTTCGTCTCAAAGTGCCTAACTGATTAACATAACGAAGTTATGCTCGGAGCAACTGTCTGCACTCATCTGAAATTCGTGGTTTCTGTCTGGGCCTGTGTGCCTAAAAGCTGGTCTGTTTTTTTCCCCCAACTCCATCCTCTGGTCTGACAAAAAACATTGCCTTTTCCTCCAAACCTCTCTGCACGCTTGTACGGTTCCGTCACAGCCACAAGAGGCCAGGCTCCTCATTTATTCCCTGTGTTTTTGGGTCTTTTTTAAAACAGTGAAAAAATTTGAAGTGCAGGTAAAACAGCTGCAGAAAAAGGCACCAGCACCCTAATTTGGCAATGAAGGCCAAGGGCTTTCAGCAGACCCAGACAAGGAAACGCTAGTGAATGAAACACTCCAGGCTTGCACAATTTGCAATGGACTCACAGGCACCAGCCACCATGTGTTTCACCACATCTATAGCACAGACAACGACTGCGGCTTTTCAGGCAGAAAACACCACCAGCAGACTAGTAAAGGCAACGTGCTTTAAAGTGCAGTCTCTTAAGGAGGTGCCTCATATGGCATTCCTCTATCCACAGTGGATACAGCAGGAGAAGATGGTGCCCCCATGGATCTGTAAGGGCTCATGGATACAACCAGGATCGTCGCAGGGACACGCTGCTGACAAAAGGGTTTACTTTAGTATTATCTTCAGTATTCACTGGCGGCACCTCCAGAAAGGTGGGGAGGGAAAGAGCTCAGGAGGCAAATAACCCTTCCGTTAGCTGTCATCCACCCCATCCTCCCCAAAGCCTGGCTATCTTACAACTAACCCCCACCAAACCTGAGAGCTCAGGATCGTAATCCCTGACCAAAGCGGGGCCAGGCTCCGAACTTCAACTGAAATCAGTCTGTGAGGCAAGAAGAGCTCTGTGGCATAAACTGCAGCTGCTTTGGCTGAGCAACTGTTTCCTCAGCAGCAAAACACTTTGTTTGACCCAAGAACTAGAGGCCACAAGGCAGAACTATCAGGAGGCAGATTTAAAATGTACAATGTATTCCTTCACTAGCTATGCAACGACCTGCCAAAGGATGCTACAGAGGCCAGACGTTTACAGGCCATCCAAGGGAAACTTGGACAAATCCATGGAAGAAAAATCTCTTGAGAACTGCTACACACAAAGATGTAACTTCCGGCTCAGGGTACTCCTGGCTTGCAAACCAGGAGTTTGGACAACGATGGACACTGAGAGAGCAGAGTGGGGAAACACCACTCTGTATTCCACTTGCCACAGCTCCCTGTGCTCTGGTACCAGTCACAGGACACTGGCCTTTGATCTAACGTAGTACACATGGCCAGGAAAGTGTGGCTGAAGTACATGCTCATATTTCATGTGGAATGAAGCCCCAAATCTGTGAGGGATACAGGAAAATTCCCCAAAGATATTAGACCTGTAATTCCCCCCTCCAAGCAATTTCACAACACAGCCCATGTGTGAGGGGCTTCTGCACATGAATTTGTATGAAACTGCTCGTGAATTATTAATGAGTGATATTCTTAAGCCAAACGATCCTGTAAAAAGATAACTCGATGTTCAAGTGTCATCATGATCAGCCACTATGTTTAGCTGAGAGCTGCCTGTGTGCTCAAAAGTGGGCGGTGGGCATCTCAGTGACCAGCTTTGAGCTTCAAGCCATGACACTTAGCCTGAGGAGAGATCATCCCGAAGGAAAGTGCTTGTAGGCACCTCACTCTGGTGTCTGGGAGGAAAGCATCTGAGGGTCCTCTCTGCTGCTGTATGTGAAACAGCTCCTCTGGGGATGAAGAGCAAGTGTTCTTTCTCACAGCCAAGAAATGCCAGCTGGACCTCACCCCAAGTCCCCCACTGACTTCGGTGACCTGCTCCAAGGCAGCCTCAGATCAGGGCTTGAGGGAATGGCTTGTTTTCCATGTGGAGCAGAAGGTATGGAAGGGCAGAGCTGGTGGCATGTGAAGGGTCCTACCTGCTCCCACTGTTGCTATCGCGCTCTCCTGACCTATGATGTGCTCTTTTAGCCGCTGCTCCAGCGGAAACCTCCGGCGTTCCTCCACCTCTCTCCTGCGCTGCTCCTCCTGAAACTGTGAGAGGGAAGAAAATGTTGGGACCAGATGCTTTTTGGAACAACAACATGAGCATCGGGTAGGTACACAAGAGTTTTCCCCCTGCCAGCACTGCAAAGCCCTGCACGGGCATCCCTCTGACATGCAGACAGAGCACCGCTCCCTGGCACCAGGCAGGTGCAGCTCTGTCTGGAAGCACCAGCCCAAGCAAGAGGAAATTTCTGGATCTTCCAGAGCTGGAGGCTGAGGTAAGCAGGAAGGGAGAGAAGTGGGCAAGGTGCTGCACCGTGGGCAGCACTCAGGAACTGGCTTTGCATCTGATGGGAAACCCAGACATGGCACCGCTTCTGTAAGGGTGCCACAGAGGGAACACTGACACTGCTCAAATTTCCTCATGAGCTCTTAACCTGTTATGAGCTTGCTTATTTTGTAAAACCAAGCCTTGACTATTCTACTGATACTTGTTTTCCCACCCCCCATGCATCTCCTGTTTAAAGAGTTCCACCCACAGGGATGGAAGAGCATCACTGTGTGCTGCTGTGTATGCTGGGGAAGCCAGACACCGCTGCTTTGCAGGTGAACCCACAGCACCATGCAGGACAGCACTGGAAAAAGCTCTTTACTGGGGACATTTGCTTGCCTTCACCTCCAGCTCACAAGGAAGCTGGACCTTTGAGAGCCAGTTACTTCTGCATTGCTTCCACCCGGAACGCTTCCTGGAGCTGAAGGCTGAGATAGTGCACAGGGCAGTTCACAGAGGCATCTGACACAAGCACACCTCCGAGATGCTCGGGGATGGGATACAGGCAGAATCTCAAAGTGGGACTAGGTGTTATAGTGCAGTGAGCTTCGAGAGGAGAGGACAAATCCAGCCCCTGCTCATCTTTAGAAAACGCTGCAAAACTTTCTGCTGAGCACCATTCCCCACCACAAGCAGAGGTTGGCCATCTCACCAGTGAAACCACTGCTCTGGAAACAACCATCCCAGAAAGCCAGCCCTAGCTAAGGACAGAGCATAAATTGCCCACAGGGTCTGCAGAGTGAATAATTACACACACACATAACTGGTCCCAACATTTAACCCACCTTCCTGAAGGGGAAACACCTCTAACAAAACAGAAAGTGGTTGCAGAAGCTGCAGCAGGATCCTGCTGCCAGAGCCGGAGTGGATAAAACCCCCCAGCCAGGCTGCCAGTGTTTCCTGGGCTAGCAGTGACTCTGACAGAAGTTTTTAAAAAAATAAATAGCAAACAATCCAATTTTGGCTGGTGCTATCAGTCTCGCATGTAATGGAGAGATGCCATCAGCCCCGATGCCTCATACGGAGCAATAACTTCCCCGCGGATCCCAGCAGAATTGCACTGTGGGACAGACACCGGCGCGTCTGCGGTGATCCCCCCCCGGGCTCCATGTATGCCACGAGGCTCCAAGTGCTGCTCTTGCCATATATCTGTGTCTTTCTATATAACTCAATAAATCTTTTCTTCCTCTCTCCTTTTCTGACTTTCTCAAGGTGCAGAGAGCATGATCCTTGTGGTCAGGATACTGAACAATTCACGTGGGTTTACAGCAAGGTGGGAAGACGTGCGTGAAGGGCAGGAGGGGATGCCCCTCTTCTGCAATGCCCTCTCCCTCCCTCCTTGGAAAACCAGCACTGTAGAAATCCCTGGGTAGGAAGACAGTCGCTTTCATGGGTAAAAGACTGCACTGGGTACGGTGCTTTTCCCAAGCTGTCCCACTTTGTTTTCTGCTCCGGATCTGCTCTGGAGAGACCTGCCCTCCCAGAAGCCCTCAGCAGAGCGGCCGTGCCACCAGGCATCCTGCAGTCAGGTCACGCTGCTGGCCCGGAGCATCCCAAGCCACCACCACCTTGAGCAGGGGACACCAGAATGAGAAAAAATCCACTGAGAAAACCCCATTTTACATCAGATTGGGATACAACCTGTGACAAAAAGCCCCACTAATCTTCAGCTTTACACAAGACGCAACCTTCCACTCCTTTCTCTTCCATTCCCCCTCCTCCATCCTCCTTCACAGGTACACATCCAGATTCTCCCACCTCCTCGCTGCTATCCTGACACCAGGGGCAGCTGGAGCAGCACATCTGGCCCAGGTTCTTGCCCCTGCCAGACATTTCTGCCAGAAGAGGCAGCTACAAAGAGTGCATCTGACTTCAGCCCTCAACATTGGTGGTGAGGAAACCAGCAGGAGGAGACAAGAATGCTCTTTCCTGTTCTGTGGTGTGAAACGGTCAGTGGGGACCGTGTCCTCACCCTCTGACAACCCGATGAAACCTGTACGGCACATCACTGGCACCTAAGCAGATTAGCGGACCACAGTGGTGTTATGTGCTTAGAAAGAAATGCAAGGAGATTTGGTACTCTGCTCTGGCATCAAAGGCAACTGAACTCCTGTGCTCACCTGGGTTAAGAGGTTAACCCGATGCGATGCCAAAAGCATGAGAGATGTTCTTTTTGAATAAGAGATTCTCTCTACCTGTGCTTTGGCAGACCTCACCTGGAGATAATAACAGCTGGCTGCCTATCTCGAAGATGGTCACAGCAATCGTGTTCGTCAGCTCTCGTTATTCGTTACCCAGCGCGGCATCCCTCCCAAGCATGACTGCATTGACAGGAGAATATTCAGAGGAAAGAGGTTCACAAGCACAGCACCCGCAGCACCAAACCTCTGCGTACAACCTGCAGACGTGGAGGGGACAGCGTCTTCCGCCTCACAGGAAAAGGAATTTAAAAGAATAAAGGAAAGCAGGATGATAAACTTCTGGTCAGCTGCAGATGAACTAAGCTATGAGAGCCTCTGGAGATCTGGAGAGTGGTTCTCCCATGGGAAGGGCAAACACCATCTGAAGTAATTTTTGGGAGTTTACAGAAAGCATGAAACCAGCTTCCACTGCAAGGCTGCGCTGCCCCAAACTCTGCGTATAGGGCTGCCTGCGCTTAACACACAGAATTGCTGCAAACAACCAAAAGAGACATTTTTCTCAAAAAATATGTTTACACCAACAACTTGAGGACATTCTGGATGGAAAAAGTAGGCTGTGCTTGAGCCACAGCTGGATGTTTGTTTTCTTTAAAAGGTCCAGCAAAGGCGATTCAGTAGGGTGAAGTGGGCACAAGCTTCAGGTCAGGGGCTCCTCACACCACTGCTTGCCAGAAGGGAGTCAGGGGAAAGGGCAACTGTGTGCTTGTCCTGGCTGAAATGCTCCTTAAAAATCCTTTGGCAGCCACTGACGGAGACTGGAGAGGCCACTACACGGATCTGACCGGGCCCAGTACATCGGGGGAAAGAGGAGTTGAATGGCAAAGAAAGACTTGTAAGAGCTGAGATAATCCTGGAGCTGCTTCC
The DNA here is from genome assembly GCF_023634085.1 of Falco cherrug. Taxonomy (NCBI): domain Eukaryota; kingdom Metazoa; phylum Chordata; class Aves; order Falconiformes; family Falconidae; genus Falco; species Falco cherrug. Next base: position 563,434 of record NC_073698.1, read on the forward strand.
CTTCCAGTTCGATACAGAAGATGCTAGTTTCAAGGGCTACTCCCTTCCTTTTAGCCCTCAATCCATGACAGCTTATTTAAATTTCACCAGACCGTTTAGCAATGTGAACAAGCTCAAGAGTGCTAAACACCAGGCAAGTGTGGTCTAGCACAGGGAAAGCACGCCCAGAATTTTTTCTTTTTTCAAAAAAAGAATAAAGAAAATCAAAATAAATTAAAAATACATATGAAAACTCCCTGTTATTCTGTCACAAGGATATGTAAATAAAATCTATGGGATGTGCCCATCCAGTAATAGTTCTGCCAATTCATTCTCTAGCAGTGATTAAAATGAGCAATAAATTCTCAAAGACTCTCGGTGGAATGCAGATACTGGGGTGGATGCAACCCCGGGAGTACCATATCCCCCCCAGCTGAATATTCATCACAAGCTGGCTTGACTGCCTTATGTTTTATATACAAGTACAATCATTTTCATCAGGAACATCTCTATAGATATATTTCCTTTCTCTCCTCCATCTATTAGTTAAGCATAAAAACCAAGGCAGCTTTTCAAACTGTTAGGGGCAGGTTTTCTTGCCAATGCTGGACTCCAGAGACCATTTACCCGGCAGATAATTCCCCCCCACTCCTTCTCGTAAAGATTTCAACTATTTTATTCTACACTTTTCTTCCTCAAAACTTGCTTGGAGAGCTGTCCAAGCTGTCCAGTGCTTCTGGCTAATGCAAGAAGCCATCAGCTCTGCAGAGGAGTGCCACGGTCAGCGTCCACTTCGCTGTGATGGAGGAGGAACAGCCCAAGAGGAAAGACCACTGTCTCCCTGATGAGGACAGGGGTTTAACATTTGGGAACAGGGTTTGAACCCCTCCTTGAGCAATGATTTTCCTTGGTGAGCACAGACAGTACAGCAGTTTTGACTGCCTGGCAGGCTGAATTCATGGTAGTATCTACTAAGTGCAGTAATTGATGCAGTTTTAATTTACTTTCACCTACTTGTGGGCAAGTTCTTAATGTCAGGTTTCCACCATGCAAGTTCAAATTCCAAATTCCCAGTTCCAAACCTGTAGATGAAACTCTGAGGTGCACAATGTCAGAAGGCAAGTCTGCAACCATGAGCAAACCTGGCCTCCTCGTGCCTCGGTTTCCGCGTTGGCATTCTGGTGGCACTGGTGCTCCCCCTCACTGGGCAGCAGGGGACTTTCCTGCCCTGGCAGACCTGAGATTCTTGGAGAGATGATGCTCAAGAGGCATCACTCATCACCGCTGTGACAACCTCTCCTACTGATTGATAATTAGTTGCTCCTACTTGAATAAGGCCTCATACCCAGGAATTTTAAATCCTTGACATCAGGCTGCAGATCCCTCGTTGTCTAATAACCTGCTGCTCTGTAAATCTGCTTTCTCCTGTGCGTTTTAGTGGAGGCACTATGGCAGATGCAGTTCTTTTCCCTCTTTAAAATACCTTATAGCAGCGACTCACGAATGGGACAGGGTGTGCTCCAAGCCCACTCAAGGGAGATCAAAAGGATGAGATGGGTGTTTCACAACCAAAGAGCAGAAACGGGCATCTTCTGCCTTAGACTGGTGCTCGTGAGTGCATGGATCCCAGGCCCACAACTGGACTCTCAGGACTTCTCAGACCTGGCTCTTTTACCAGGAATTCCAGAAAATACAGTAAAAACAACTCCCTGATGTGGGGTTACAGAACAGTATTACTGGTCCTGTGCAGGTCACTGTTGAGGAAGAAATATTAAGATGGGAGAGGAGGGCACTCAGCCATGGACACGGCTAAAATACTTCAGAGGCAGGGGTTTTATTCCTTATGCGTCATGTCTTTGATTTGTACAGACCTCTTTTGAAAAAGTGTGGAGATGGAGGTGTGCTAAGGTGCTCCTCCATCGCTTGCACCAGGTCTTCTTCAATAAAACTGTTCTTGTAGTGGGAAAGGAAACACAAAGCTACCTGAATCTCAGGCTCACCTTCGTCTCCGATGCTTTTAGCAGGTTCATGACCTCCCCTTCACGGGCATAATCCAGGGGTGTATGTCCCATCTCGTTCTTCTGCAGGGGGTTGGCACCTGATGGCAGGAAGAAATGAATAAGATCAGGCAATCAGAGTTCAGTCTTGGGGCAGAACGAGCAGGAAGCACATCTTGTGCCTCCTGTCCTAGCCGTGTCCCCTCCTAACCTTTGCTCCAAGGGGTATCTGGATCAGAAAGTGACAATGTACAACCAGCAGTTACATGCACGGGTGTCCAGGGAACAAGAAAAGGAATTGTCGCTGCTAACAATTGGCTTGGCAGGGAAGAGCTGCTGCGGGGGATGAGAGCACATGGTCACCAGAAGGAAATACAGCTTCACAAAAGCACTCGTGCCTGATCCTGTGGGAGCCACAGGGGACCATTACGGCTTCAATTGGACACACTACCCTTCCTCTGTTACTCCAAGCTGGAGCTGGAGATGGCTGTGGCCTACTGAACAGCTGCCCCCCTCAGCCACTCCTGTGGCTGAGGGGGGAAAATCACACTCTTCTTTAGAATTTAATTTAATAAAAATAGTCAACAAACCCCAAAGACCGAACTGGAGTGAATCAGATGGGCACCCTCACACAAACAAACTCACAGGGAGAGAGCTCCTCATCCTCCTTCCCCATCCCAGACATGCTGGATTGCAGAAGAACATGCATAGTCAAACTGGTCCCAGTTGCAGTGATAAGAAGTATACAGAGGGAATCCTGAATCAGGCAGTCTGACATCAGGAGAGAGGGGTACTGGGGAATAGCCAGTGATGCAAGCAAGGTCTCAGGACTAATCTCTGACTCTTGGCAGCTACGGAGAGATCTCTAAGGCAGAGAGACCCAGCATTAATGTTGGTGCACTCAGTGACTCCACAGCAGCTCGCTGTTACCAGGCAGACACCAAGGGTTACGAGGATGAACTTTAAAATCAGCCTCAAACCCCTCAAGCTGGTGCTTGAGCTGACCACCCCACCAGTTTCGAGGCTCCAGCAGTTATCGAGCCTTGAGAAGCAGCCTGGCGAGGGAAAAGCCCGTCACTCTGCTCATTCACCTGTAAATGGTGGTGACAAGCTGCTGGGAAGGGGAGGTGACAGTGCCTGTGCATGACTGTGAAACACGGGAGCCTGGGCACTGCTAGAGCATCCCCGCTCTGCAAGGGGCTCGGCAAACATCTTCCATCCCTCTGGGAATAGGGGAGGCAAGCAGGTACGTTGGCATGCGCCAACCAGGCTGCAGCTTCTGCTTCTGCAACGCAGGAGAGCACAGAGCACCAGGAGTGCTCAATAAAAGCGAGCAGCAATCATAATATATGAAAGAAGTGAGAGGGCTCTCTGCAAGCAGGAGCCGGGGAGATTAGCCATTTCTAAGCATTGGCATCGGGGATCTGTATTTGCTTACAGAATGAAAAATGTGCTCCATAAACATTCGACACAGAGTAATTTCTATTGCAAACCTTGTCATTGCAAATAAAGAATATGATCGAGACAGGTGAGATTATATACTGTCCAGGTTGGCCACTCAATATCTTTTAAAGAGACAGTGCTCCCCCGCCCCCCCCCCCCCCCGCCCCCCGCTCCTGAAACCCACCCCAGGTCTGCGCAGTGAGGAGGGAGGAAGTTTTCTGGCTTCTCCAAACGATGGCATCCTCGAGGCGAGGCCTGCTCTCATTTCAGACGAAGGTTGAGGGTTTGTTTGGCTTTGCCCTTCCCCTGGATCTATCAATAATGGCTATCCAATATTGGCCTAATCCCCCTGTTAATGGCTTTGACGACTTGACTAATTGCTGCAATAATTGATAGAACCCGACTCCTACAACTGGTCGATTCCAACCTCGAGTACCGGCAGCAATAAAATATTACACCGCAATAAATAACGGTGTCACTTTGCTCGCTAATAGAAGGTAAAAGTGGCGACCGGTTTGTCAGCGCCCTGGCCTGACCCCTTTCCCCATCCCCACCTCCTCCCCTGCCCTCTCCCACCACGGCAGCTGGCTGGAGCGGCGGCAGAGGGGACGCCAACCTTTGGAGACTTAATAGAAGGCAATTTGTCACCTCCCACTAGCTGTCTGTAGCTGGAGATCGACACCTGGGCAACACCTCGGGCTGTGCAAGTCCGTCGCCTCCTCCCACACCTCCCTGCTCATATTAGGAGGCCCCGGCTTATAATATTTGATAAATAGCACGCTGGTTGACTCCCAGCATCCGTGCAGTGTCGTGCTGCTGGAGCAGCTGCATAAGGTCACTCATTGGGGAAATATGTTTCTGTCAGCGGTATCGAAAAAAGTTTAGTAGAGTGACAGGCCTCAATTTTTCAAATTTTATTAACTCCATCCTCTTAACAATTTGTCTTGAGTTCCTTCAGATTCTGGATAACTGTCAATAGCGCTCACGACGTGGTGGGTGCTGGTACCTGGGTCCTCCGCTGCTGTCAGAGAGGACATGGGGATGGCAGGAGGAGGGGGCAATGGCAGACCAGAGGAGGCAATGACAGGGGCTCGCACAGGGCTTGGAGGAGCATCCCAGAAATGATAAGCAGCCCTGGGACCCTGCCACAGCTCGGTGCTTGTTCTCCATCCTCCGCTGCAGTCTGTCCTGCAGAGGAGTGGAAATCTGGCTCGGGGCATGTAGCCACGTCTGTGCCTGCTGAAGCAAGAACAAGCCTCACACGTCGGACAGACAGAACAGGGCTCACAGTGGCATCGTTGACCCATATGGACACCCCAAGAGCTATGTTTCTCCAAAGACTGGACACAAAAAGGCTTGGGAAAGCCCTGGGCACTGAGACAAGGAAAGGAGTAAGTGTGAGGGCCTCATTTCATAGCACAACCAGATGCTGTGAAAGCTCCTGCTGCTCTTGGGTATCCTCAGAGGTAACCTCCAGCTGAGTGTTTGGATCCCGAGCCTTTCTTCTGCAGCCCACTCACCAGGGGCTGCTCTGGGGACAGGGGACACAGCTGCTATGCACTAGCATGACAGTCCATGTCCTGGTGCCACTCCAAAGGTCCTATCTGCAAAAGAGCCAGGCAGAACTGGTGGCAGTATGGTAGACAAGACGCTAAAATGTTCAACATTTGGTTGTCTTCCATCATTTCTGTCCCAAAGAAATGATATTGGTGGCAACCATGCGCTTGGGAGAGTCTCCGGTGCAGAAGACAGCACAGCTTCAGTCAGGAAAGTCATGGGAAGCTGCTCTCCTCAGCATAAAGCCATCTCCAGTCTCCCAGAAGCAGAGCTGCTACCTTCAGATATAAGGTTGTGGACCAGGCACTGATTTTGCAAACATCTTACAGCAGCTGTCTAGTCATCACGCAGTCATTTCAGCAAGGGTTCCTCGAGGTCCCTCCAGTCATTCAGGTCCCCATCAGACCCTTCCCAGCAAGAAGTATGCCTAGCCCACCCTTGCCTGCAGTGCTGGCAGGGCTGCAGAGCCTACGCTGACATGTCAGCACGGACTGAGCCCTCCACAGGACCAAATCTGCTGCCTGGCCACAACACAAATCCAGGCTCAGCCCCAGCTTCGAGCCTCTGCCCCCAGAAGGGTCCGAGTGCACTCAGGCACGGGCAGGGATGGGTGCTGGCAGCAGGGCCCAGCCTGTCCTCAGCACAGCAAGGGGGACGGACAGCGCTCCGATCGCGGACATCCTGGGCACCTATCCCTGCTCTCCACAGCATCACGCAGGGTTCGTCACCCTGCCCTGCACCAAGGAGCACCCCAAGCGCTTTCAGCAGGCTAAGTGAGCACCCCTCCTGCCAAAGCCACTGCCTTCGATCTGTCACAGTCCCGCTTGCCCATTCTGTGCATGCTGTGGGGATTTGGGGACGACCCCTCTTTCTGCAGCAGATCACAGGACTCAATCCACAGTTTCCCATGGGGGAAAAAAAACCCAAACATAATTTTTCTGAAGAAGGAAACTAAATCCCAAAAAGAAGAGCCTGGAAATCCCCAAGCCCATGGTGGGTATGCTGCTGAGGATGCTGGAGATGGGCACACAGAGCGGCGACCACCCTGAACCAGGGAGGCTCTGAGCAGCAGACCAGCACTGGGACGAAAGACGCAGCTCCAGCATGCTAAATGCAATTTGCCACCACAGCTACACCTCTCCACGGCCCTGTTCAAACACCACCATAGTCTGGGATTCACCAAGAGGAAGCAGCTCAAACTACCTGCTGGGGATTACATGGTGTCATCAGCCATCAGCTTTGACAAGGAATGACATTATTATTGCTCCACATGGCTAGTTAAAGTAATATAAAAAGACTTTTGTCCTCCTGAGTCTTCTGTGATTGAATTAGCATGATCACCCTTTTTTTCCAGTAACGTAAACCTGTTTTTAAATCAATAAGACACATATTTCACAAGCAGCTTTTAACACACAACATTCATATGGAAGTAGCCACCCCAGCCTGTGATCTTACCACCTTTTTCCTGCCTTAATTTATTTATTTCAATAAATAGAAGTGACACATTAAAGGGTACTGCTCCACTTGCTGGCCAATGACCTTTAGCTCTTGCCAAAGACCTGCCCCTGCTAGTATATCCGATGTACCTTCCCAAGTGATTGAATTTCCATGAGAACATAGGCTCCCCAGGGAATATCCTCACATCTCATCAAGGGAAGACCAAGAGCAACATTTTCAAAGGTACCGGGTGGAAGTAAAAGCCACCGGCACACTTGAGGACAACACCCCTGATGATTTAGCATCCAGCCCTACTGCTCTTTTACTTGGTGGCATTTGCTAACCACCCTGGTTATGAGAGTATAGGAGATCAAACCATCTCGGTGTACTGATACACTGAGGCTAATTCCGCCTTTGGTGTCTCCAGTGAAAGCGTTATTCTCCATGGGAGTAAACGCTCAGCATACTTCAGGGCAACATATGGCTCAAAGATCTACTAATTCCTAAAGGGAGCTTATAAGAAAGATGGGGACAGACTTTTTAATATGGCCTGTAGTGATGGGACAGGGGGGAATGGCTTGAAGCTGAGAGAGGGGAGATTTAGGTTGGACATGAGGAAGAAACCCTTCCCCGTGAGGGCGGCGAGGCGCTGGCCCAGGCTGCCCAGAGCAGCTGTGGGTGCCCCATCCCTGGCAGGGCTCAAGGCCAGGCTGGACGGGGCTGGGAGCAGCCTGGGCTGGGGGGAGGGGGCCCTGCCCCTGGCGGGGGGTGGGCCTGGCTGGTCTTGAAGGTCCCTTCCAATCCAAACCCTTCTGTGATTCTACAGTTCTTCTGGGCCACACCTGGCCGTGCCATCTTGGCTGGTGATGTGGGCTTGAAGCTGAGGCTGTGGGTCAGCCCCCACCACAGCCAGCAGCTGCAGGCTCCCAGCCTCTGACTTCCCCCGTACCCCCACACAAGTCCACATCCTCACACGTGTAGTCCCTCTTTTAGGGAGCTACAAATGTAGCCGAGAAGGTAACTGCAGATATGCCACACTGAACAACGAGAATCACTTGTTAGTGATTTCTAATATCCTCATTAAAAATGGTAGTACTGTACAATGCAATGGTACCATAAACACTAACCACAAGGTGCAAAAAAGATGTAAAAATGATTCCCAAGTGTACTGTTGTGCCTGAATCTGGTGAGATCACACTGTTTTTCAACACTTACTTCTACACAGTTCCTTGAATCCTTTCCTTCTGCCACCAAATGAAGCATCACTTTAATGAGAACCCAAATGAAAGAACTTCCTTTTAGCCTGATACCACTCTGCTCTCCTCTCCTAACCTGCAGAACTTTGCATCTGATGGCATTAAAAATACATTTTGTCCCATCTGACCAGGCTGGCAAATCACCCATCTCTTGAGGATTTGTTCTCAGTGTATTCACCTACTCATTACTATGACTGTGCATGGTTTTTAATAAATTTTAACACACAGACGACTGAGCAGAGATATGGTGCCTCAATACTCTGTTGAAAAAGTGATATAGGAAGGAAGGGTTCAGACTTAATTAAAACCTAGATGTTCTGGAGTAGAAAGAATCTACATGGAAAGGAGAGATCCTCTAAACCAGAAACATCCAGAGCTCCCGAGATGAAGATCAGATGCTGATCAAGGGCAGGTAAGAAGCAGCAAGGAGAGGTCCTCGTGGAGGTGCAGCTTAACCAGTGCTTGCAAACCTTGTGAACCAGCCTGGGAACAAATCTGTGCATCCTCCTGACAGATGGCAGTGGCAAAGTCTAGAACTAGGACGTGCAAGCTGGAGTGGAGGCACGAGAGGAGACTGATATCAGCAGGTAGGAAAGTATCAGCAGGATGCCTGAACGCCAGCATATAAACTCTATTGCAGTGAAGGAGCAAGTCCCACTAGTGGAGCAGTAACGTTGTGTATTAAAGACAGGAACCGAAAAGAAGGTAAGGAAGTTGATTGTATGAGCCAGTAACACAGAATTTGTAAAGAATGGAATGTCCTGAGTAGGGAAAATGCAGTACTTGGATCACACCTCTGAGAGATGAAGGACATCATAACACACTAAAAAAAACCACAGGGACTGCAAGGGTAAAAAGTACGCTACTAACAAATTGATAAATTGCTAAGAACCAGAGACTAAGGGCTGCTTCCTGAAGCAAGTAGTCAGGAAGCTCACAAGACAAGGAGCGAGCCTTCAGTCCTGGACAGAGGAAAATACTTTCTCCAAAATCTCAGCTCCTAAGCACCACACTCCTGCTTAACTTAATTACAAGCAAAATCCAACAGAGAATCGAGCTTGGTTCCAAAAGAGAACGGCAAAAACCTTGCTAGAGATAAAACGGCAGCCCAGCAGCAGCTAATTTTCAGAAACATGGATGTTAAAAACTAAAGAAGCTCATGCTACTTATTAAAGAGTCTTTATAATGAGGAAAGTTAGGATCTTAAGAATAAACCACCCCCCATCCTTCAAAGCTGGGCAGCTGCATCCAGATGAGGAAAACAGAGCAGAGCATTTGCTCTGTCAAGTTAAATGTAAAAAGCACAGCTCAAAAACAATTTAAAAGAAGCCCTTGCTTCAGGAATGAGAACTAGAACCTCTTTTTGGCCATATCAGAAGTTGGAAGTCAGCCTGAGGAGGCGTGTTTCCATCGGTGATCAAGATGAAGCAGGAGGGCTCAAGCTGATGCGAGGAATGGCTAACTGTGCTCTGCACCCGCCCTTACACAGCAAACCTCCCGCACCAACGTGGGACACGCCGCAGGAACTGCCTCCAGTTGAAGCATCAACAGAAACAGTTTTAAAATATTACTGTTAAGAAATTGCCAGGCACAGAGACTCTTCACTGAGGAGTTCAGAAGGAGCTCAAATACCAAATTATCCACCAGCGCTAACGAATCACAGCTTGTCACATCCACTACGGGACAACAGCGGAAGGCAGCCAATGTGACACCAATCTGTGAAAAACACTTACACATGGAAACACAGCAGCAGACGCGTGGGGAAAACACATAAGAGGAAAAGTCAGCACAATTTCTTTGGTAGAAGGCCTTGCCTTCCTGAGCTGGGGGGCCGTGCCTGCCATCACTGGTCAGGTGGCAACTGGATCTGCTCTGTGCAGATGCACCTTTGATGTCCAAGAACCTTGGAGTTCCTCACCTAAGAAGCAAGCTGTTACAAGAAAAAGGCTCCACATGGATAAATAATGAGTTAAGCACTGAAAACAAAGGATTTAAAGGAGAGCAAAACTTAAAGGTCAGTGTCCACAGGGGAAGAAAGTTGTCCAAGGGATTTCTGCTGATGCCTGTGTGGTCAGACCATCTGTGAGTGACTGGAGTGAGAGCCAATACTGACATGAAAAAGATGACTACCAATACTGATTTATTCAAAGCCATTTAAGAGTGATGAGCTGGCAAGCAAAACCCAACTCAGATAATAAACGTAAACCCATGCACACATGGAAAAATCAATCTGAATTACATACAAGCAGTGACAGGCACTGAGCCACCCTTCACTGGGGAAGTGAGCACAAGGTGTCCAAGCTGCCACGAACAGTTCTATGAACACATTAACTTCATACTGAATCAAAGCAGGAATTAGTTCAGAAAGAAGAAAGCACCAGACATTTGTCCAAGTTTTCCTCCTATGCCCTGTTCCTGGCTGCTCTCAGAAGAGGTGCAGGGATGTGGTCGGATGCGCTGTGCTCCCAGCCGTGCCAAGTCCCGCATCGCCACATCGTTAGGCACCAGCAGTAAGCGATGTGCCTGGAGGAGCTTGCTCTGCAGATGAGCACAATAAAGGATGGAAGAAAGAGAGGAACATCTAGAACAGCGAGCCACTGGCAGGGCCGAGAAGCATGCCAGATCTCCTGAAACTCAGCCCAGCACTTATTTATTCAGACATGTCATGTCCTGATGGTGTTTTGTTGTTCTCAGCACCACAAAACGCAGCATTACATGCCACAAGGAAGGAACTGCAGAACACTTTTAAACTCAGAACAAGCCCTTCAGTTACTCATCTCTTTTATGCCATTCAGTGCTGGGCCACAGGCTGTTGTTCTTCTTTATGGGTAGACTCTTGCCCATAGATTTTTCACCTCAGTATAAAATTACAAAATACAACAAAATGACCAAATTTGCTTTCAGTGACCCCAGTAGAACTCTGGAAAATAAAGAGCTGTGCAGAGGTATGCCCAGTGCACAGGTAGAATCCCTACTAGAACGTCTCCTCCAGAAAAGTAACAGTAGAGGACTGCATTTCCCTTTGAATGCATAAAACAGTCCACATGTGTGCCAAATGGGAAGGTTGCAACAGAAGAAAGAGAAAACGTGAATTAATGTGTTAAAGATGAATACGTTATTTTGGATTTGCCTTCTGAGAGCTCCAGTGGAGGGGCATGCCCTCCAGCAGTGCTTCTTTGCTTCTTTGAGCAAGGCTACTGCTACTGGTGCACCCCAGTGCAGCACAGCATGGCATGGCACGGCAGCCTCCCTCCTGCAGCTCTGTGGACCACCATAGTAGCTGCTGGTCCTCTGTGCCTGACACACAGCACTGCATGTACCGCTTGGATGCAGACCTCACGACAAGGATGAAGAAGGGGAGCCAGGTTTGCAGGTTCTTGCACTCCCTGCACAAGACTCAACATTATCTGAGGGAAAAAAAGCTTCCTTCAAGATGTTATGAGTATTAGTGAAGTCTTAACCTCAAACTGCTTTCAACCTGCATAGGTGGTTAAATTCATACTGCTTTCAAATAGAATCTTCTCCAGCAATACACAGGAAGGCCCAGAGCATGGAAAGGCTTGGGCAATCTGGAATCTGTATTTTGGGCTCAGAAAAACCTTTTTTCTTTGCCACATCTTTTAAAATAAGCTGACCTACCTGCTCCTTTCAGTCTTGCTTTATTGTAATGCAAGTTGTTTTATGCCTACTTGATGCCTGGGCATGAACACAATCTGCCTTATTCTTGTTTGTAACGTAACAGTATGAGAAGGGAAGCTAAAGAATCATCTCTCTATATATCTACACGTGTGCAGAGCTATTAAATTAATGACAAACATTATGTCACTGTAGAGTTTCGTACCCAGAAACACTTAAGAGAGGGATCTATTTGCTCCCCTGCCCTATGGGGAAACTATTCTTAAGCACTCCGACACGGACATAAATGTGCTTGCACTTATACGCTTATTGCTCTCGCCACGGTGGGATGTTAGACACTTCAGTGCTGTGATATGATTGGTTTCTAAATCCCAGTCTCACAGGATTTTAATTACTGGTCTGGCACGGATGGGAGTAGAACTTGCTGCTGTCGGATGGAGGGGGTCGATACGCTGGCCCAGAACATATTGAGCCATGGTGCTTGCAGACTCTATTGCACTATTTAATCATCTTTTGCAAAATTTACAGTGCAACAGAAGGAATCAATACTGAATTTATCACATTCCCTTGTAAATATGAGCATGGAGAGGGAGAGAGGATTTCAGGCACTCTTGCACCACAGCTGGCCTGGGATAGATGTGTTATAGGAGGTGCCAGACCTGGAGCAAACCTCCAGGACAGAGCACCTGGGGGCAGCTACCACACCTGTGACTCCCCAAAAACACCGACCCTAACACCCCACTGGTGCTTCGGGGGTATGAGAGGGCTCCGTGTCCTCTGAGGCGCTGGCAGAAGCTCAGGGGAGGACTCAGCCATGCTCCCTCCGGCACTGTGGCCAGGGCAATGAGCGATCTGCCAGCACACGGCTCTGCGGGAGCAGGGATGTTCTCCTGGCATAAGCACTTACATGCATGCCTGCAGGATTCCGGACAGTAGAGTTATTATTTCACACTGGCCTGGTTTTGCTCACGAGGACTGAGTTACAGCCTTGTTCTTCAGAAGACAAACAGTTCCTAACTCTAGCTAATGTCAGGCAAAAAAAACACCAGTGAGGACAGAGCAGCCTGTGGTTTTCATTTCCCCAAACTGAGTTGCAACAACACTGGCTTTCAAGACAAACACACACATTCTCCCAGTGCCCTGCAGACATGCTGTGCATTTATAGTGGGTGCCAGGGTCCAAAGGGACTCCTGGCTCCTGTGCTGCTCTGTCCCATCAGCTGGCACTGCCATACCTGCGCTGCTGGTCCTTCCAAAGCCCTGGCTGATGACAAAGCACTGAGGAAAAGCCAGCAGAGATCCAAGGGTGAGGCAGGGAAAGCTGCCAAAGTAGCTCTAGAATAAATGAAGTGATTTTTGAAAGGAACTGGCTCATGTGGGAACTTTTCAAATGTACCATCTACTGTCTTGAGCCCCGGGGCAGTGCTTTTCAACCTGATAGATCTCCAGGGCTCAATAGAGAATGAAGGAAGGCAAAAAAATTGAGTAGGTTTAAACTCACTGTACAGTGGCACCTCAACCACGGCTGAAAATTTCTGGGGAACCATCCATTAGAAAAGACATCCTGTTCCAAGACCATCAACCTAGCAGGCCTACAGCACCTTGACTTCCTCAGTTCCTCCTGTAGTTTTCCCAATTTTGCTCTTGCTTACACTGCTAACTCCACTGAGTGCAGTGAAACATCACCTTCTCAGGATGTGATCAGGCCCAAGGTATCTCCTCTTTGTCACCACTTGCTGGCTCCTGGGGATCTGGGAGACACAGTTGTCCAGTGATGTCCTTCACCCTCTCTCCCTGTAAGAACGGAGCCCTTGCCATCTGGGATGAAACTGAAAACACTCCAAGACACATTATACAGAATTCAAACACAAGAAAGCCAGGTATACTTACAACCTGATTTTTCCTGAGAATCATGGAATGGTTCGGGTTGGAAGGGACCTTCAAGACCAGCCAGTCCCACCCCCCGCCAGGGGCAGGGCCCCCTCCCCCCAGCCCAGGCTGCTCCCAGCCCCGTCCAGCCTGGCCTTGAGCCCTGCCAGGGATGGGGCACCCACAGCTGCTCTGGGCAGCCTGGGCCAGCGCCTCGCCGCCCTCACGGGGAAGGGTTTCTTCCTCATGTCCAACCTAAATCTCCCCTCTCTCAGCTTCAAGCCATTCCCCCCTGTCCCACCACTCCCTGCCCTTGCCCAAAGCCCCTCCCCAGCTTTCCTGTCGGCCCCTCCAGGCACTGGGAGCTGCTCTAAGGTCTCCCCGCAGCCTTCTCCTCCCCAGGCTGCACAGCCCCAGCTCTCCCAGCCTGTCCCCACAGCAGAGGGGCTCCAGCCCTCTGACCAGCTCCGTGGCCTCCGACGGGCCCGCTCCAACAGGTCTGTGTCCCTCTGATGCTGAGGACCCCCGAGCTGGACGCAGCGCTGTGGGGGGGTCTCAGCAGAGGGGAGCAGAGGGGCAGAGCCCCCTCCCTCGCCCTGCTGGCCCCGCTGCTGGGGATGCAGCCCAGGGCACGGGTGGCTTTCTGGGCTGCGAGCGCACATTGCCGGGTCATGCTGAGTCTCTCATCCCCCAGCACCCCCAAGCCCTTCTTGGCAGGGCTGCTCTCCATCCATCCTCTGCCCAGCCTCTATTTGTGCTTTGTATCACAAGCACTTTCACTTTCTGATGTCAAAAGAGCATCCCTTGTAATGCTGGCTCTGTAATTCATTTACCCATCATTCATCCTATTCACAATATCTGCAATTATACTGTACCAAATAGGGGAGCATGGAGCATTACCAACAAATGTACTGTGCTAAATTTACTGGCAAATTGAGTTCAGAAGTCTGCGTTATTGCAGCTTCAGCTAAAATGTTTTCATAAATGTATGTTCTTTCCTTCCTCTCTCTCTCTCACTTTTAATTAGAGATATGTGCACTGAGCTGACTTGATCACTCACGTTTTACAAGACAGACTTGAGCACGAGACCTAGGCACACGTGCTTGAGTCTCCCAAGGTGGCAGGCCAGTGAGGCTGCTCCAGTGAGACATGGCTGGAGTCAAGACCTGAGCTCCACTCCCAGCTACATGCTAGGTGAGCTCAATTAGCCCCTTTGCACCTCCCAAGACCATCTATCCCAGTCCAAGAGGCTGTTAGCACTGGTATGAGAAAAAGGATCAGTTCTGGAGTCACACTGAGGGTCCCGTGCAGGAAGAAGGAGGCAAACGGTGTTTTGGAGCAGGCGTTTCCCATGCAGGAGCAGCCTGGGCAGCCCACACACTGGCTCTAGGAGGAGCTGGAAGCAAAGGGGTTTTCTGAAGATGGGAAGTAGGAAGCAAGTTGGTCAATCATAGCATTATTTAGTTTGGAAAAGACCTTTGAGGTAATCAAGTCCATCTGCTGAATGATTAGGAGAGTGCTGGGGAGAATGAAACACGTAACGAGGCTGCTCAGGTTTGGCAGGAGGAGATGTGCCTGTCCCTGCGATGGGGATAGAGAGGGGAGGTCCGGGCTACAGGCTTGAAGGAGGGAACTGCTCTGCTTTTAAGCAAAGATATGAAATGGAAGAGACCACCTACCTACGTGCATCAGCAAAGTAGTGCATTTTCACACAACAGCAGCTGATGGTTCAGCCAACCCCTCGCCACACGGACACACGCACAAGAAACACCTTGGAAAAGCAATTCAACATCCAAGAAAAATGACAGCTGAGCTGTTAAGTGCCAGGGAAACCTTGCCTCTACACTTCTTTCTGTGCCCAGGTTTCTCGGGTGTGTATGGGGGGAAGCAGTCACAATATTCTGATTTTGCTTTTCATAAGCTCTAGCCCAAGAACAAGATGGTTCTCTGCAGCATTTTCTTTTGTGCTTTAATTTATTAGAATTTAATTTATTAGAGGGGTACCACAGCCATGACAACTCTTCATAGCACAAGGCTGCGAAAGGTTAACAGTGTCCGTGCCAGGAGGAGGGATACCCCCCTGCAGGGCAAATCCCTCAGCAGCAGTGCTGTCCCAAGGTTTGAAGCCCATGAGGTTTCCCCAGGCTGTCCCCCCTCTGCCTCAGCCTTGCTGAGCCTCACCCAGGGCACAGGAGAGGACGCGGGATCTCCTCTGCCCATGGGGCTCCCCAGCTTGCAGGGGTGTGGGCTCCGTTGGGAATGTCTGGAGCAAGAAAGACTGACCTTTGGCGGAGGAGGATCATAGAATAATAGAATCACAGAAAGGTTTGGGTTGGAAGGCACCTTCAAGATCATCTTGTTCCAATCCCCCTGCCATGGGCAGGGACATCTTCCACTAGACCAGGTTGCTCAAAGCCACATCAGGTTAAGGAAATTTAAGCAAGTATCCACTAGCGCTAAAGGACCTCAGAAATGTCATTGTGAGGCCTCTCTTGATGATCATGGTAATGGGGAGAAGCCCCTGGGGGTGGGAAGAAAGACAATGTCATGGCTATCTTCAAGAAGGACAAGAAGGAGGATCAGGAGAACTCCAGAGTGGTCAGCCTCACCTTGATTCCTGGGAAGGTGATGGAGAAACTCATCCTCAAACCCCTTCCTAGCAGAGGTGATCCTCCCCATCTACTCTGCCCTGGTGAGACCATGTCTGCAGTGCTGTGTCCAAGTCTGGGCTCCCCAGCTCAAGGGAGACAGGGAATGACTGGGGAGGAGCCAGCAGCAGCTACAAAGATGATGAGGGGCTGGAGCATCTCCCTGATGAGGAAAGGCTGAGGGAGCTGGGGCTGTTCAGCCTGGACAGGAGAAGACTGAGAGGGGACCTCACCAATGCCCACAAATATCTCAAGGGTGGGTGCCACGAGGACGGGGCCAGGCTCTTTTCAGCAGTGCCCAGCGACAGGACAAGGGGCAACGGGCACAAAGTGCAAGACGGGAGCTTCCATCTGAATGTGAGGAAGAACATCGTTCCCCTGAGGGTGACGGGACACCGGGACAGGCTGCCCAGAGAGGCTGTGGGGTCTCCTGCTCTGGAGACATTCAAACCCGCCTGGACGTGGCTCTGTGCAACCTGCTCCGGGTGAACCTGGTTTAGCAGGGGGTTGGGCTGGGTGGTCTCCAGGGGTGCCTTCCCACCCCAGCCATGCTGATTCTGTGATTCTGTGAGCATACGAAGGACAAGAAGGTGACTGCGAGTAGCCAGCACGGATTTATGAAGAGGAAAGCAGTGGATGTTGTTTATCTTGACTTTAGTAAGACTTTCAGCATCATCTCCCATAACATCCCCACAGTGGACAATGAAGTGGGATTGAAAACTGGCTCAATGGTCATGAGAAGCAGCAGAAAGTGCAGCTGTAGGCCTGTCACTTGTCGGGTACAGCTGCTGAACAGCTTCATTAATGACCCTGATGATGGGCGGAGCCCACCCTCAGCCAGTTTGTAGGAGATACAGAACTGGGAGGAATGGCTGATAGGCCAGAAGGTTGTGCTGCCATCCAGAGGGACCTTGGTGGGCTGGAGACATGAGTTGATAATAACCTCTTGAAGTTCAGCAAGTCCAACAAATGCAAAGTCCTGCCCCTGGGGAGGAAGAAGCACAGGCTGGGGCCACCTAGCTGGAAAGCAGCTTGGCAGAGAACATCCTGGTGAGCACCAAGTCCACCATGACCCAACAATGTGCTCTTGCCACAAAGAAGGCCAATGGTGTCCTGGCCTGCATTAGGAGGAGTGTTGCAGCAAGTTGAAGGAGGGGATCCTTCTCCTCTGCTCAGCACTGGTGAGACACATCTGGTGTGCAGTTCTGCACTCCCCAGGTCAAGGAAGACATGGACTTACTGGAGTAGGTCCAGCAAAGGGCCAAGAAAACAATGAAGGGACTAGTGCCTCTCATACAAGGAGAGGCTGAGAGAGCTGGGATTCTTTAGCCTGGAGAAGGGAAGGCTCACAGGGATCTTATCCAAGTGTATAAACACATGATGGGAGGGGGTGAAGAAGATGAGCCAGGCTATTTCTAGTGACGCCCAGTTACAGGACAGGAGGCAACGGGTGCAAGCTGAAACACAGGGAATTTAATTCAAAACATAAGAAAAACCTTTACTGTAACAGATACTGAGCACTGGAAGAGGCTGCCCGGAGAGGTTGTGGAATCTCCATCCATGGAGATATTCAAACCCCAACCACAGTCCTGGAAACCTGCTCCAGGTGACCCTACTTTGAGCAGGGGGTTGGACGAGATGGTCTCCAGTGGTCCCTGCCAACTTCAGCGATTTCATGGATTCTACTGTGCCCTGGCACCCTGATGAGGAAACACAACTCTCCCCTCAGCTTCCTCTTTGTCCCTCCTAACTATTACAGAGTATCTTTGGACCTAAATACTTTAGTCAGGGGCAAAGATACCACTCCTCAAAGATCATAAAGCATGAGACAGCGGCTGGATACAGTCAGAGGACCACACACTGCCAAGGAAACACTGTTGAGCAACAGAAGAGGCATCAGCAAACAACTTGCAATGTCTCCTGCAGACAACTGAGCACCGGAGAGAGCACTACGGGAGAAAGAACAGCGTCTTTGTGGCGTCCAGGTGAGCTCCTTCCAAGTGAAGACGTTTGTTCAACAGTCTGTTCACAAGGTGGTGGTGGCTGGCGTCCTGGCTGTCAGCGGTGTGATCTTTCAATAGCAAAACACAGCATGATGCACGGGGCTGGGACAGGCTGCAAAGGGCCTTTACAGCGAAGGCAAGCAGATTGTGCATGTGGTTTAATAAAGGTGGGGCCACTCAGAGATGCACAGAGACAATTTCTGGTGAATCTCTCCAGGCTCTTCTGGTTTCTAAGCTTCTTCAAGCCTCCTATTGCTCAGTTCCCCTGACCAGGGCCTGCCCTTCTTCACAGCCCCACTTCTGAGCCCCACGTATTTCAAACCTAAACTCTTCTCCCCACGTTAGCCCAATAAAGTAATAACAGGTACCTGCTGCTCGATTCCAAAGCCTGCAGGTATTCTTTGGACCTAAAACCCTGCTGTGTATTTGTCACATGGGAGTAAAAAAATATAATCCCTCCAAAACAGTAACAGAAGCATGTCCCAAGAAATTAAACAAAATGAATCACAACTCATTCCACTGCAAAACACACCATTACCCCTCTCACTGACAGCATGAGAATGGACAGGTCCCTGCGCATGGGAACATAAGTGCTGCTGGTTGTGTCTTTGTTGCCTTCATCATCATCCTGAATCCACCTGCTGCGGGCTTGAGACTGCTGCATCCACATGGCTAGAAGGACCAGGCTTTGAATTTAAGCCAGTCCTGAACTCAAGCCCCCTCCCAAGTCTCCTGCAGAAACTTTGCTGGAGGCCACGAGGGTTGGTAGCAACATGAGCCATCCGGGAGGTTCAGTTTGACTATTGGTAAGTGTCCGGAGCTAAGAGGAGGATGGAGGGCTGGAATATACGCAGTGTGCTTCCAGATGCTGGCCTCCAGCCCCGGTCCCCCACGGATCAGCGCCTGTCTGGGCTCCTCTGGCTACCTGCATTTCAGTGACAGGTTCTGGAGCAGAATCAGACTTAGAAGGGTGCTAGAAGGTGGCTGAGCTCTGTGGTAAGGCTAACCTTGCAGAAAGCTGAACCTTTTAACACTGGCTATTTCATATGGCAGATTTAAATACTGACATAACAAAAGCTCCCTCTGAAACGAAGAGGCTTCCACCGTCAGCGAGCTGGAGACGCTGCCTTCTTTCCTCCAAGCCAAACACAAAGCCCTCTGAATCGATCGCGCCTGCAGTAGCAACTGGTGCATGCTGTGGATGCGAGCTCCCACCCACTCCTTCCCATAAACACCGATATTTATGGTGTCAGCTCAGGTCAGGAGACTGTGAAATGTCACCAACAACTGCCCAAAAGGACAACAGAGCAGCGACTTCGTCTCGCGGTCTGCTGGGCACACACATGCTGACCACAAGGCGATAAGGTCCTGGAGGGGTCAAGCGAGTCACTGAATGGGCCACAAAAGGCCAGGGATGTGGGGTGAGGGGCAAGTGCATAGGGGCTTCCCTTAAAAAAAAAAACCAGCGCCACACAACGGGGTAGTTGTTTCAGCAGAGAGGGGCCTTGGCAGTTAATGGCTTTGGCCCTGAGGGCAGGGCACCAAGAGAAGGAAGTGTTAGGGAGAGTAAATGGACAGTTAGTAAAAAGGCAGGTGTAGGGAAGTGTAAGGGAGGGAGCGAGGGGAGCCTGTTCCATGTCAGCAAACAGGAGACATCCTATGCGCGAATGTCAATGGCAGACAGCATGGGGAAATTATCCTCACAAAGGGCCCGGGGCAGGCACGCTCTGAAAGGTGTTCGATCTCCACTTGAGACCTTCAGCCATGTATTCATTGCAGATTATACTAACAAGGATGACGCTTTATTATCACACAGAACCAGGAGGAGGGGAACACCCCAGTCAATGCGATGAAAACCTCATGTCAGGCACCAATCATGAAATCGAACTCCAGAGTGCAAAACTCACTGAAAAGGAATGGAAGGGTCTGCTGTAACGCTACCAGCTCAGAAGAATGCACCTGACAAAAAGGGGAGACGTATTTGATTTAGCAAGTAAATCATCATTAATTTTCATCGTAACTATGACGGCAAAGAGTAACTGGATGTTGCAGATGGGCTGGCAAATACAGATTAATCTGAAGAGCACTGCAAACTCAACCTCAGGATGCTGCAAGGACTCCAGCAGGACCTTTCACATCATGCGCCGAGTGGACATTCGTGTTGGTGGACCAATGTTCCCAGGGTCTAAGCACTGAGACATGCCTGTATCTCTGCAAGATTACAGTTTTCACTTGGAAATGCATTCTTAGTGCAGACTCTTCTGAATCTGTATCCACAAGGATTTCCATCGGGCTGGACTACGAAGAGATCAGCAATGAGCAATTGCCACGTTTCAGTGTTATGGTTGGATAAATTCAGAATTTTCACTTTGATTTGGTACACAATCCCTTCCGTTGTACTCAAACAAACAAGAGTCCTACAGATTGTTATATGCTTTTTTTCCTGAGATTCGAGTGAGTTCTTCCAGGCTGCAACACTTTGCTGTGAACAAAGAACTCTCTATGAGCATCAAGCAGCCGAAGTGGTCATTCACAAAGACAGCAGTGGCTCCCGTACTGATACAGAAACAGCATTTGAACAAAAAGAACAGTCCTCTCTATTAAGAGAGTCCTGTATTCTAACAAGCTCTCAGATAGCTGAGCAGGAGACAGCTGTAGAAATGAGCTGGACTTGCCACTTGCAATTATTTATTCAGTATAGTGAAATTCTTTAGTGCTGACTTCACTTATTTGCACCCACATTTTACCTGTACTTAGAATAACCGAGCAGCTGCCTTGGTACTTTCAATCAGCTAATAATACACGTGTCTTGTAAGGAGATTTTCAAAGGCAGAAAAACTAATGAGGTACCTTTTTAAAAAACGTTATTCCAGTTTTTCCCCAGAGGGTAGGAGGGCGACTGCCAGCCCAAACTCAACAGACAGAAAAAGAGCTCTCAGCCTCTTGCTGGCAGCTCTGCTGTCGCCTTCTCTCACGACCACTGTGACCAACATACATACACTGTGCAACACACAGGCTGCCCAGAGCAGCTGTGGGTGCCCCATCCCTGGCAGGGCTCAAGGCCAGGCTGGATGGGGCTGGGAGCAGCCTGGGCTGGGGGGAGGGGGCCCTGCCCCTGGCAGGGGGTGGGACTGGCTGGTCTTGAAGGTCCCTTCCAGCCCCAACCATTCCATGATTCTGTGATTCCATGATCCCTAACACTGCTGTGGAGTGTGCCTGTGTACCATCTTCACAGCAGACCATGCCTCTGCCCTCATGGCTAGTCCACACCTGTATTTTAGGTGTTTTTAGAGATAAAACACTGCTGTTAAGATTCACACCATCCCAGGCTCACTCTGTTCAAATCTGTTCACAACAATGCTGTGACAAGGACTTTTCCATGCCACCACTTTGACCACGTTGCCACTCTCTGTAACATCACAGAGCCCATTGTGCTCGCCAGCAAAGCCTGCCCTGTGCATTCACAACTCATCACTCAAGAGAGTGAAGCTCACTCCGCTCTTCCCACAGGCATCCCTGCCCACAGCTGTGGGATCTCAGAGGTCCTGTTGAAGCAGTTTCCTCTGACTACCAGCACCCTGGGACAAGCAACCGCTGAACGCATGCTGTTGGACGGTGCAGCAGACATGTAGCGAGTCAGATGCACTGAGAAACTGCCAGGTTCAGTGTTCAGGCAGCGTCTATGTATCTACCAAACATGGAGTAGTCTGTCACGTCAGACAAATGCGCTGGACCACACAAGGGCCAATATTTTCATCTGAGGACTTCCCAGTCACCACACGCACATACTCCTACAGCCCACAGAGCAGCTGTCTGCTTTTTCAGCTCCCTTCTCTGCAAGCAACCCATAGGAATCTTGGCTAAATACATTTGCAATAGGTTTTCTTTCAGTGGCTCCTTTTTTGGGGGGTTAATTTATGGCCAAGAGATAGGGTTCTGGTATCCCGCAGGCTCCCAGAGAAACCCTGAGCCAGAGTTACCTGTGGAATTCAGGGGTATTGAATCTCAGCCTTTCACTCTTATTTTTCTATTTGTAAAAGATAACAAGCATACGGTAGAGATGAGTATCAAGGTTCAATGTTCCTACAATTATTTTTCTTCATCCCTTCTGGGGATGGTTAGCCTTCACGGACGCTACTTTCCATTATCCTTTTAGTTACTTTCTCAAGGAATGAGCCTTGCGTGAGTCCGTCATACAGTTATCTGCCTGCCTGCTTCCCTAGAATTAACTCCTCAACTCCTGTGATGCCCACACCACAAAGACAATGATATTCCAAAAATTTTTGCAAAAATATCAGCATCTGGCTAGACAGACGCTAGAGAGTCTCTGCACCACAGGGACGGGCTGACAGCGTTCAGCTGCTGTATACTGCATTTGGCAGAAGGCTGCTGGCAAGCACACACTTCAAAGCAGGCACAACATCGCTGTTTCTTGCTCATTCAAAGGTGCCCCAGGTGACCTTGCAGGAGGAGAGGAGTTGAAATTGTTGTAAGAGGAATGCTAGGGACAAAGGACGCAAACCTGGAGGGAAGCAGAACTCTACCAACTAGCTCTGCAGTCTGCAGAGCAATTTGTATCGCAGGCAGATGCAGCTAATTTAACGGCACCACGCAGATGTAGATACACATTCAGCAGACTCCGGTTCTGGATAACAGCATAACACAGACGCAAATGTCATCCTGCTAAAGATCAGCAGGAGGGTAAATATAAAAAACTGTTGTCATGGTAGCACATCTCTATTCTGTTAGCTAAATGCATCTTCTTCCTCTCCTCCACTAGTGCCAATGAGCTTTTTCCCCATGAAGACGGTCAAGCATTGCGACAGGTCACCAGAGAGGTTGGGCAGTGTCCATCCCTGGACGTTTTCAGGCCCCAGCTGGCTAAAGCCCTGAGTAACCTGGTCTGACCTCACAGCTCACCCTGCTTTGAGCAGAACGTTGGACTAGAGACCTTCTGAAGTCTCTTCCAACCTGAACTATGCTATAATCCTATGAATTTCCATCTCATTTATTATCCTAGAATTGTTCAGGTTGGAAAAGTCTCATAAGATCATTTGGTCCAACTGTACATATCTCTATGGATCTGTACTCTAGAGCCATTGAGTACATAAGAGATGACAGTGAAGCAGGATCCAGGAGAAGAAGGGGTCTGTGGTTTGACCAGGAGGCCAAATTACTGCACAAGCTAATTTCTACCAATTCTGACAAGAGCTGCATCACCAGGGTACCAACAGTACCCCAGCCTAAACCATTTCATGTGGGTAGTGGTCCCTATCCAGTACCTATGCAGAGCAGATCCATTATCAGTAAAGTGAGGGCTCTTTGATTCTGTGCCACACAGGTACGTAAGGGATATGATTGATGAGTGGAGTGCAAATTGCGAAAGGGAAATGTTCAAAATACTGAACAGAGACACCAGTGGATGCATCCTCACTGAACTGCAGGAGGAAAGGGAAGTCAATGATTAAGATGAGAACAGCCACCAGAAGTACCTGAGAAAAACCACTGGAGATCAATGGGAACACAGAAACTAAAAATTAAAGAGATTAAAGCAAACAGTAAATCACGTCTAATCCTGACAATGAAAGAGTGTGGCCCTTGTGCAAGCTTGACAGCTCTGTGGGACAGGCCTACTCAGAAAAAGTGCTCCTGGCCCAAGAGTCGGGTGGAGCTATGGAACTCACCTCCATCCAGCAGCAGTTTGACAGTCAGGTAGTCATCAGCCAGTACCGCATAGTGTAGAGCTGTGCAGCCCTTGAAATTGGCTCGGATGTTCAAGCGGTTGTTGAAGTCATCCTCCCGGGTTACAAGGACTGCAGGGGAAAAAGAATGAAAGCTCAGCTCACTGAGACAAAGAGCTGCTTGTCTGAAGGCGCACCAGCAGCACAGACCACCACCACCGGCCTGGAAGCCTGCTAAGGGCCTAAGGACCTTTTCCAGGATACCATCAGGACCCCAGTGGAGGGTTCTGGTGGCTATTGTCCCCGCTCCACTAAGCAGCAGCAGAGATGAAGACAACACGGTTTCCACAAATCCCAGGGCCCACCTTCATAGCACCCAGACAGGGAAGGAGGTGCTTGGGGAAAGCCCAGCAGAAGAAGACCTCTCAGCCTTGTTCCAACCACAGCCTATTTGCACCTTCAAAGTGAAAACAGGATCCAACGCAAGCAAGCAACACAGAGACTTCTGCCTTTTATTTTTGCCTTTTACAGTCCAGAAGGGCCAGAGAACAAGCATTCAATGCTTCCTCCACACCAGCTTCCCCCTCCAGCCAGAATGCGGTCCCAGCAGTCTGCACCTACTTCAGGCTGGAAGCACAGAATGCCAAAACCTATGAGCCATAACCAAGGGAAAAGAGCCAGAGAGGCTGAGGGACAACAGCACTACAGATGCTGGGGACAGTAGTCAGCTGGCAATGGCCAGGGCATCTCCTCAGAGTCATGCTATGCTTCCCCTACCACTCCACTCCGGTTGCTCCTGGGCCTGTCTCCACCAGGAGCTGCCTCCTCTACCTGGCGCTGCCCAGAAGTGTCAAGAAGTAGCCATTTTAAAGCAGGAACTTTTCTAAAAACACTTCCTTTGTTAACTGAAAAGTAACGTGGGCTCAAGTGCTGCAGATCATGATGCTGAGCATCTCTGCTCCTGCTATCTTCAGTTTTATGTTGAAACTGGCTGGTCCTTGGGGCCTGGAGTTTTTATCCTGTGTTTCCTTAGCCACTGGTACAGTGTGCTCCCCGAGGTGTATTCCTCAATGCTACCGGGATGGGAATAATTCATAATAACGCATTTCACAGCTGACTAGAAAGCCTGAAATCCCCTGAGCAAATGCAATTACACCGAGACCTGGCAGGTTTTGTGAAATCAGACCCAGAGACCATGATGCTTCTTTGAACAGAAAACAATGTTTTCTAAAGCTGATTAATTGTATTTTTTTTCCTCCCTTGAGCTCTGTTCTGCTGAATGCCAACATGCACAGATACCTGGCAAAAGGGAAAGCCCAACGACTGGTGCTTGCAGGTCAGAGCAAAGCTGGGCCAAGGCATTCCCAGGAGGACAGGAGAAGGACTGTGCTGAGACAGACACTAAAGACTAAATCTTCTAGATCAGATGCAAACTCAAGAGTTTGGACTGCAAAGCTGGAAGATCAAGGAATGCATTAAATCCAACTGATGTACAGAAGCAAAGACTCTCTGTGGGAGAGGCTGCACCGCTCCAGCTCCAAGCCCAGCTCTCGCTAGACCTGTCCCCTTTCTGCAGCATACACACACGAGCTGGAGAAGTGCCAGAGTCCCACGCGAACCCAGCTGGCACACAGGCGATGCACCGTGGCTAGCAGACCTGGACCACAGGCACGGGCTGCCTCTAAGATGGCACAGACAGGCATCACCCCTCCTGCCAAGCACCCCTCCCCAAGCAGAGGCTTAACAATGTCTGCAATATTTACGCACAAACTTAGACTCAGACACGCGGTGGGAGGGGTGGAAGTGCCTCTGCTGATGATGCTCTGGTGCAAAACCTGGTTTTAGACGCTGTTTCTACTAGCACCTAGGAGGGACTATGCTCCCGAGCCAGGAAAAACTCTCTCCCAACACACCAATAGATTACTACAAGGCAGCGGTGATGTCAGCAAACAGAAAGGAAGCTGTGAAAGGAGAGGACACTGCCCCATCAGCACATGACCTCGAAGCAAATTCCCAATTCTGGGAGTCTCCAGCAGACCAGCCCGTGTGTCTGGGCAGGGCTCCAGCACCCTGCACGGGTCCGTAGGAAGGGTCTGCAGCACCAATACTCTTCTGCAGCTGGTCTAAAGGTCAGGCTTTAGCAAACATCCTGGGTTGTAAGCCCTGTGCTCCAGTCATCAGCAAAAATGAACAGTGGAAAAAAGAGTGGCTCTTGTTTGGCATTGAAGGAAATAATACCATGCTGCTGATCAGCCAGGAAGGAAGACTTACGGGAGCAGAGACAGCATCTTCACAACATCAGCCCTGAGAGCATTCAGCACACCAGAGAGAAGCCTGATCTAAAACCTGGCCAGATGCGCCATCAAAGCCACCAAAGAGGTCAAGTATTCCATCATCAAGAATCCGATGTGAGCAGCACGCTCATGCCTGAAGGGAGGGCACATCCCTCCTCTCTCATTTCAGTGTCCACCATCCTCACTGGCTCTTTTATCAACGAGCAGATGCTATCACTCAGGGCTGTGGGTTTTGACAGGCTCTGCACTTTATATCTGATTTTTGAGGAAAGGGAGGCTGTCGCACCCATTCCAGAGTTAATGGAGACTAATCCCCCTCTCACTCATCTGCGGGGAGCAGGCAGTAGGGCCAGGCCTGGCCACAACCCTTCTCCCCAGCCTTGGGAGACGTGCAAGCCTCACAAACACACAGCCCCACCACGGAGCCTGAGTGATGGTGGGACTGGCACATGCTGTCTCCTGCTGAATGAACGTCACCCAGCTGGTGGACCAAATGCTGCTCCTGGAGCTGTGCTAAGCTCCTCGGTGAATGGGTATAAAACCAGAACTCGGTAAGCCCATGTTGCCATCAAGAACTTGAAAGGGCTCTCAGCATCTAATACTTTGTCACAGCAAAGCAAGCAGACCTGGGCAGCAGATCCCCCGCAGGGCAGTCTCCACGTTCCCTCCTAAGAGCTAGCGACAGATTTCCAGAAGATTTGAAAAGTTCAGAAGAGAAAAACACTGTAATGAATACCTGATGCTGTCCTAGCCCAGCATCTGCGCTAATGAACCGCAGTACCTCCAGGAAGATCAATTAATGCCCTGGCTCCTTTCCTTTCCTGGGTCTTTTCTCCAAGCATACAGGGTGAGTATGTATATTTATTTATTTGTCGTCATTTCCTACCTAGGGAGGAGCAGGATAATGAACTGCGTGCGTCAGGGAAGATGAATCTGAGATACTAGGGAGCAGTGCAGTAAAGAGATTAAAGTGTTATTATTGTTGGTTTTTTTCCCCCATGGTCCGTTGTGACAGCTCGGCCGTCATCTGTAAAAAATGTCTCAGAGAGAGATAATCATCGGAAACTCAATAAAGCGTCAGGGGAAGCCTCGTCTACCATCAATCACTGGGTGCCTGGAAATTTTCAGCCCTCTGTCTCCCTTCCTGCCATCCATATAAATGTCTGTAATATATTTTGT
Source organism: Falco cherrug (assembly GCF_023634085.1). Classification (NCBI taxonomy): domain Eukaryota; kingdom Metazoa; phylum Chordata; class Aves; order Falconiformes; family Falconidae; genus Falco; species Falco cherrug. Next base: position 590,412 of record NC_073698.1, read on the forward strand.
GCAGCGTTTGTGGAGCATACACTCTCGATTTGGATGTTTTTATGAAAAAATATTTATACACGAAATATGTAAATGCATTAAAAAAAGTAAAAAACAAAGGCAGTTTCTCTCTCTCCCTCTCTTTTTAAAAATGCAACTGAATTTATTCTTTTTAATAAAACATGTCAACCAAAGAATTAATGCAACTTCTTAGTGAGTGGCCTTATCTTTTCTTCACCCCAAAATACATAACATTATAGAGGGATGAATGCAGACAAAAACAATTAACTGTATTGGTTGATATACTTTGTCTTAAACAAAGTCTATGTACATGCATTATGTATTGGCATTCCATTGTTCATTTTTTAATGTTGTTTCATACATTTTGCATTCACTGCTACAGCGAGCTGATATATGCGTGTTCTCACTTCCATCAAGGAGCACGTCTATTGCACGGGTGGGTTACAGTGAGGGATGAGAGCAGAGAGCTTTTAAAAATAAAATAACACCCTGTCAAAACTGTCCTCTCACTGATTCATCTTCTTAACTCAACCTGTGTTTTATGAAAGGTTCAAATATTACACCTTCATTAGACTTCATATAGCTTTCAGCTCTTAGCAGTGAGGCAAAAAGCACAACAGACCCATGGATAATGTCACCACGTGATTTAGGCTCTGCAAACCACACAGGGCAAACAGGCTTCGGACAACCCGTGTGGCTTCCTCCAATATTCTCCTTCCAGCAGCTAGGAAACAGTTTAACTCCAGAGCAGGAGGTCACAGCACACAAACGCAGTCACTGTGGATGCAGCAGTCCCCAGGAACGTGAGCCCTGGAGGCTGGCTGAGCTCTGGCAGGGTGATGGGGATGGCTGGGACATGGTCTGTGGTCTGCCAGCACAGAGCCAAGGCCAGCAGGTCAGCACAGCATTCAGATGTGGAAGAGGCTTCTGGAACAGGGAAGGCAACAGCCAGGGACATTTTAGTGGGGTCAAGTCCTGCCAGCACTCATGCCAACCTCAGAACAAAGCCTGGGGACAAGAAGCATCCTTGAAACGTGCAGCTGGCCACTTTCTCAGCTGGGCACCAAGAGTCCAGACATCCCCTGCCTGAGATTCCATCGATAATCACAAACCCAAGAAAATCTAACCACCATTTATCGTCGTAAAGAGTGGAAACAGTCTGGAAATTTAAATTGGTCTGAATAAACAGAGCAGGTCTCTGAGCAATCTGACCTAGTACAAGATGCCCCTGCTCACGGCAGGGGGGTTGGACGAGATGACCTTGAAAGGTCTTTTCCAACCCAAACCACTCCGTGATTCTGTGATTCTAAGTCTGCATCAACATCCCAGCAATGGGGATAATGTTAGGGTGAGACTGGAACTTGAGACATCAGCCAAGAAAAACCATAACAAGATGAAACGACGGTGCAGAACATTTCCTCCTTTTCATGTAAAGACTCCAAGACCTGAAAGGTAGCGTTAACGCCTGCCCAAAAAACAGCAGCAGTAATTGCAACCAGTTACATCATCCAGTCTTACTTCAAATGGCCAAGTCTTTCTTCACTTTATACCTACTTATAAGATCTGGGGTAAGGTTACTGACAGAATACACTGCCCTGAACCCTCCTCCTTCCCCAGCAAGCGGCTGCATGTGGGTCAACAGGATGACACTCCTATCTACAACTTTGTATTATGTTCTGGCTATATAAAAACAGGTTATCTCTAGGACGTTGAAGGATTGCTTCTCATAAACATCTACACAATGTTTTCTCTCATCTTCAGACACACTTGCCCACGTACCATCAGTTACTCTACATTTAAATGCGAGCTGAAGCTGGCTCTAAAAAAAACCATACAAGGTCAAATTTCCATTTCAAAGCCAGGAAAGAAAATTTTGGGACCTGAAAAGCAAATGCAAGTGGCTGCACACAAACAATATTACCTTCCAAAGAATGGAGGCCTTTTTCCTTGGCAGTCTCATACACGCTGCTGAAATCGTCTCCAAGGTTTGGATCTGCATTAGCTGCGAGCAGGATCTTCACCACACTGTTACAAATTGGAACAAAAATAAGGCAGAGGTAGAACATGAGTAATTAAAAGTCCTTCAGAGGCTGAGAAGGGAGACGGCACTCGGAAAGCCCTCCCGGCTAGTGAAGGAAACCAACAACCATAACTGAACATTTCCACAAATAAAACCACACCAGCATATTCTGAAACCCATTAGATGCGGGAGGCACTTGAGGCAGGGGTGACGCTGTAGGGAAACACAGTCCTCCCAAGAAGACCTGCACAGAACACGCTCTGAGCATGATTCATATTCCCAGATCACCATGGGAATCAGTGACATTCCCGTAACTTTGTAGGTCTGGATCAGTGGTGGAAACTGTCCCCAGCAGCAGCAAATGTACAGTCAGAGCCAGATCCTGGCTCCAAGGCCATCCCTGCCCCTGCAGAAAGATAGATTCTTGCAACAGCCTTCAGGTTAAGGGAAGCAAAACTACATGGTGCTGTTACTTCTGCTTTTGGGTTGCAATTGCAACACAATCACAATTTTTTTTGCAATCGTAACAGCACCTAAGCCTCCTTTAATAAAGGTGCCACCCTCCCAAGACAAGAAGCCCATAGCATTTCAGCATGCAGCACAGCAAAAGGGCACTATTCACTTCTGAGGTTTCTGCCCTACAATTTACAGCAGTCACTTGAGCAGTCCATCTACATCGAAGCAGCTCATGGAAGCCACCCTTGAAAAGGCATCTCTTATACCCACATGGCCTATGAGACAGCTAAGCCTTCCTTTGCCTTTTTCTGCCCTCACAAGATGAAGCGTCAGACCCCAGCATTTCAAGAACAAATTTCAGCTGCATGAATTATATGGGGTTCTGGAAGAAAAGCATTCCACTGCTGCATAATATTCAGGCAAATCCCCACCTCTGAGAACCAGCCCACTGGTATGAGATCACCACCGAAGACAGCCCGATCGTCTGCAACCAGCCCAGCAGCTGCCAGGACTTCGGAAAGAGATTCAACCTCTGAATTTGTAGAGAACTTCCCCCTTATTTTACATGGCGGCTGCAGGACCCACTGGAGGGGCAGGCCCTCCTAGGGCTGACTGCCACAGCAACACAGGCAGAACATCCCATACTAAACTCTCCCGTGCGTTGGGATCGAGGCTTTCAGCCCCCAGACCCGCGAGGTTATCAACATGCTGCAGCAGCACAGATTAACACAAGACGCACAGGCCAGGCAGTTTTGGTGTGGAAGTCCTCCATCTCTGCTTTCGAACCCAAACAATCGGGCCAGAATTAGATTTCTCACCACTTCTGAAAGCAGCTTGAAGCCAGTTAATTCTTAATTTTTTTTCCAGGGTTCAAGCCTTCCATGACAACTAGACAGTAACTCGTTAGTTAGCATTCATCACTGGTGACATGGCTCACGGGCTGACAGCGATGTGCACCACAGACTGACTGACATGTATCTGCAGGCTGTGTCTTGTCAAGTCACATTTAGAATTTCACTTAAGCTCCTCTACCATTTACCCCATAAATGCATTAGCAGAATCAAAGGTGGTTATTTTATTCTTTGAATACAGTACAATAAAGGCCAGCTCCTTACCGGCACTGGTAAACTCTTCACCACGTACAAAGTTACTTTTAGTGAGCAAAGCAGCAGGCTGGAAGGCAGGAGATCCTCCGGCCATCTCCCGTGTGAGCACAGGTTTGTTTATACTTGTATTTCAACAATGCCCTTTGTTCTAAAATATTTAGGTTGAGATGCACTGGATCGTATTGGCCAAACAGCAACTACCAGCTGTGATCTTTCACCATTTCAGTGTAGTCAGGAGCACATTACACTGAAGACTTTCTCCAATAGTTTGAGTTGCACACCCATGATAAAATTAGATATCTGATAGTTTAGGACTGGCACTTAAGGATGAGGATCATCTCACCTACCTCCAGACATCAGCAAAGGAGGATATGAAGCTCTAAGTAGCCTCCCATCATAGATGTGCTCACTCTCAACCACTCAAATCCCTTCAACTAGCCTCAATTTTATAATAGAATCACAGAATCATGGAATGGTTTGGGCTGGAAGGGACCTTCAAGACCACCCGGTCCCACCCCCCGCCAGGGGCAGGGCCCCCTCCCCCCAGCCCAGGCTGCTCCCAGCCCCGTCCAGCCTGGCCTTGAGCCCTGCCAGGGATGGGGCACCCACAGCTGCTCTGGGCAGCCTGGGCCAGCGCCTCGCCGCCCTCACGGGGAAGGGTTTCTTCCTCATGTCCAACCTAAATCTCCCCTCTCTCAGCTTCAAGCCATTCCCCCCTGTCCCACCACTCCCTGCCCTTGCCCAAAGCCCCTCCCCAGCTTTCCTGTCGGCCCCTCCAGGCACTGGGAGCTGCTCTAAGGTCTCCCCGCAGCCTTCTCCTCCCCAGGCTGCACAGCCCCAGCTCTCCCAGCCTGTCCCCACAGCAGAGGGGCTCCAGCCCTCTGACCAGCTCCGTGGCCTCTGACGGGCCCGCTCCAACAGGTCTGTGTCCTTCTGATGCTGAGGACCCCCGAGCTGGACACAGCGCTGTGGGGGGGTCTCAGCAGAGGGGAGCAGAGGGGCAGAGCCCCCTCCCTCGCCCTGCTGGCCCTGCTGCTGGGGATGCAGCCCAGGGCACGGGTGGCTTTCTGGGCTGCGAGCGCACATTGCCGGGTCATGCTGAGCCTCTCATCCACCAGGACCTGCTCCTGAGGGCTGCTCTCCATCCACTCCCCACACAGCCTGTATTTGTGCTTGGCATTGCCCTGACCCACGTGCAGGACCTTGTATTTTCTTTCAGTTCATTCAGCAGTTTTGGTCTTGGTGCAAGGGTCAGCGTGTGAGATCATCCACTATCTTCAGCATAGTTTCAGTGAGATACAACCTTATTGTTTCATCCTCAGTCCTCTCAGAACAGACCATTTGCCACCAGGGAGAAGAAAGGTGTGGATACAAATCTCCCCCTCCATGTTCAGAAAAGCCATTTCTACACTGCCCTGCTACACTGCTCCTAAAGGCCACTTCCATGAGGACATCTTATGTAGGAGTGCCATCTCTCTAGCCACAAGACGAGCCTGTAGGTCCTTCTGGACCGCCTTGGGAGCATCAACAAGGCATGGGGCACAAAACCTATTCTAAAAATCCTTTAGCACCTCTAGCAAGGGCTTTTCAGTATGTGTAGCTCCTGACTCACCTCCACTTCACAACTCCAACTTGTTGCCTTATATAAGAGGACACTGCAGGACCTCTACCACTGACTGCTATGGCTGCAGCAAAACAAAAAGCAAGAGAGAAGTTTGGCCGCAAGTAAAATCACATGAGCCCAAGTGTGTAGCCTTGGCTGTCCAGAGCAGCTCCAGCCAAAGCCCACCAGCCCAGGCTCTTCCACCCCTGGTCATTAGGTAGGTCATCAGGTAGGCCTGTCAATCCTGCTTTTAGTGCCTGGCTGGCAGGGCTGGGCAGGAGGTGTGCCATCTCTCCAAGTCTATGAAACAGGAGAAGCAAAGGTGCCACAGCCAGGCTTTCTACCTGGGAAAGCTCTAGCACAGATCAATGATCTGCGCAAAGTTCTTCTGGAAGATCCAGCTGGATTCCTCTGGAAACATCCTGCATCTCCAGTACTTGGGGCTACTGTGGTCAGCCCAGTCATCAGGAGAACTGCATCAGAGATCTTGAAGAGGCAGTCCCTATGGAAAGCAGGAGGTACAGGATGGAAGATGGTGGGGCAGGTACTGCCTTGCTGCCCTATTGGTCTGCATCAATGACCTCCATGCTCCTAGAGATGGACATCTAGCTACTGAACAGAAGCCACCATTAGTGAAATGTCCCTCAATTAAGCCTTTGATGATCTTGCCCTAGGCAGCTGACTTACTGTAGGGCTTCCAGCATCTACATCAGAAAGCCTTTCTGATCATTCAAGCGCTTTAAAGTACAGCTTCTGATATGGTCAAACCACCCTTCTTGGACCCTATCCTCACAGCTGTCAACACCAAAGAGTTGCCAACACCAAAAATCCCCCTACTCCAGTTTTAGCTGACAGGCTATGATACATTTTAAGGTCTATGCATCTTTGTCATTTTAAAAGAAATGATCCCAAGTCCCAGTGTAGGACTTTAATCCACAACCTTGCAGCCCAGGGGTGAGCTATGGGCACTGAATGAGTCACATGATAACACACAATGACTTATAATTTCCTTGGTAACTCCATCCATCTTCCTTTCCTGTTCTCAGTGACTACGTTGAAATGAATGCTCTTCTCAGGCACTTCATCAGATATTACCTTCATGTGCTCTCAGCAACACCCAGGCAGCCCCTTCCTCTTCGTTCACTGCATACACCTTCAGCCTTTCTCTCTGAGCAGCGACCTTCCATGGAAACTTTAGCAGAGGACCACAAATGCTAGATGCAAGGTGGTCTAGGGTGATGATGTCAGAAGTACTCTGCTGTCTCTATTAACAACACTCCACACCATTTCCCCCAGAGCAGTAAGACACATGTCCTTAGCTCTTAAGATAGCTGCGAGGCTCAAGTTGAATAAGCATGGATATCATCTCTTACTGGCAAAATCTGATGTTCCAAAAGCCTGGCCCCCTTTTGGGCTGCGATCCAGCTCTGTACACAGGAAGGACTCACTGGTCTGATAACAATACGTTGCACATTCAGCCTCCCTCTCCAATCATCTTTCAGTCTCACCTCCTGATTTTGGGAGGTGCCATGCCCTCCAGGCACTTCTGCACCAGCCAGATGTTCCTGGAGTCACAAATATCGATTGTACCTATTCAATTTGCAGGTAATGGGACATTCAAGCAAATTAGCTTTTAGGAAAGGTAACGGCACCATCAAAATACAGAGTAACTGCACTCATCAGCACAAAGCACGTGAGTGTCATTGGAATAAGCAAGGGACTTGCGAATGCAGATGACAGTCACAGAGCATGGGCTAGTAATGCAGTCCCTGAATAAAAGACCTCAGGTTTCCCAGGGAGAAGAGGTGTAACTACTTCCCACATTGTAAGGCAGTTGTGGGGGTCAATTCAGGAAGCTCTGGTGAAGATGCTAGAGAAGGCATCCTTCTCTTCCGCCTTCTCTAGCACCCTCACCAGAGCTTCCTTAATTAATTGCTTATTAATAAAGGGCTGAGTTTTAAATGGAGGATTCTCTTTGCCCATATACCTCCTGTTTTCTTTCTCTTGCTGCCAGGGGTTGGGGCAGAACAACGCTCTGCACCAGATACCTAGAGGGAGAGGGATGCTGATGGCAGGCTGAGCTGGTCCAGGAAGGCAGGCTTTCCTCCATAACTCACCTGTGCTCAACAGCCTCAACAAGCTGAGTTTTAATTTGCTGATGAAGTTTTCATTAGATTAGAGGCAGAGCCTATTCATCAGCGTGAATATAAATCTAAATTGACCCTGGTGATGACTCAGAGAGCAACGCTTAACTGAAGTTTGCCGGGCAGTTCAATCGATTGGAGAAAGTGCTTTCTGCTTTTAATGGCTGGACCAACATATTGTTAAATAAATAAATACATACATACAATATAGGGGGTGGGGAAATCAATGACGAGGTGGCTGGATGTGACTGGGGCTGTGTCAGGAGAGATGTTGTGCCTGGACCAATGCACCGACAGCTGGGGTTGGTGAACCAAGAAGTCCAGTGATCCCCATGACCGTGAGTTATCAGCACAATGCAAATGCCTTGATGGGTTTTGATATGCGGCTGCCCTGAGCTCTGGCAGAAGCCACAGGTCCTGCCCGGACACAAAGATCCCTTGTGTGGCTATATCTTAACTCTCTGTAAAACTCAGCAGGGGCAGGAGGGCCAGGGGGAGCTGCTCTTTACACTCCAGCCCCTGTTCTTTCCTTTTTTTCTTAGATGAGGTCTAAATGTGGATGTGTGCCTTCCCAGGAATACGTTTACGCCTACCTGTGGCACAGAAAGCAGGGCAGCCACAGCATTCCCTCACTCTGTGGCAGTTTATTATTGATCCAGATGAAAATGATCCTACGTCTCCCCCCAGAAGGGCTAAAAAGGAATTATGGAATCCATAAAGGAAAAAAAACCACACCAACATTGAAGGGTGATAATTGTAATATTGTTCACAACAGTTTTCTCTTGAGACTGTGGCTCGGGTGAGTCACGCTTCAGAGACATGGTCAAGGCACAGCACTGCTGCCGCATGCCCCCAGCCATCAGTGAAGGAGCGTTAGAAGTCCTGCTGCCTGCATGTGGTGGTAAGATGTGCACAGAGGTGGTTTCTATGGCTTGGAGATTTGCAGAAACTGCTAAAATGGTGCTATCTCCTTGTGCCTGACCTCCAGGACATCAGATGCCATTGATCACTGGGAAGAGGGGTGCTCAGGCACAGAGGTGTCAGATGGGGACGCTGCCAAGGCAGCAGGGGAGCAGCGTGGGGAACAACTGCCACTGGCCTGTCCTCAGGCGGGCAGCTACAACGCAGGAACAGCTGAGTGGACTCTGTTCATCAGACATTTGGATGGGGAGTACTTGAAAGACAATACCCCAGTTTGTAGGAACAAGTCCTTCAAAATGTGCTGTCATCACAGCTGAAAACAATGTTCAACAACTCAGCTCTTTGACAGACAACATTACATGCTTCCAAAAGCATCCAGATACTTCTCCAGCTCTGCTGCAGAGAGCTCTGAATGAGTTGTCTGAAGTGAAAGGAATGAAAAAAATCACAGGGAACAGATGTATGTGCCTAATATAGGTAATAAGACTGCACCAGTTAATCATGTCATTGCCTGTAGACAGAAAATAGCTCCAGATAGGTGAGCCATCACTCTAAGTCTTAGAACATACCACTAGAATATTAGTACGCATGATGTACTGTTATTAGCAATATAAAACATCTATACAACACCTTCAATACACAAAGTCTAGGTACACGTGGAAGAGGCAGAAGTCCCAGCAATCTACACCGAGGCAGAGCGCAAGCCACTTCCCAACTCCGCTCCTTAAGGAAGGTCAGAGGAGGGCAAGGGAAGGGACAGGACCATGCTGGGCCAAGCACTGCTGGTCCTGGTCCCACGTGGGAGCCCCCAGCTCTTTCAATCTACATGGAAAGGCAGAGAAGGAAAAGGACAGCAGAGGCACAAGGGAGGAGTCACTTGTCATCAGTTGTTCCCAGCAGGAAGGTGTTGAGGTGCAAAAGTGAGGAAAGGTAAAGAGATCCAGACCTGAAGACGGAGGGAAAAGGAGAAAGGGAGTGCAAGAAGTCAAAGCCTCAAAAAGAAAATGAAGAAGAGGCGATTGTGTGGGGAACAGCTGAGAGGAATCAGAGGCTACAGCCCCTGACGCAACAAGAACACGTATGCCCGGGAGGTGCTTATACCGTGAGCTGGATGAACAACCAGGACTCATTTAAAAGGAGGAACAACATGGAAGGTTCACCATGCATGGTGATGAACGTGATGGTTCACCAGCACAGAGCATTAAAGCTTTCCCTTCCTGCTCTAAGAGGACACAAAGCAGTCCATACAGAACACCCATGGGCGAGGGGAGACAGGGACCAGCTTCCAAGAGAAAGCACCTGTCCAGATAAAGAAATGCTCCTTAGGTGGAGCTGCCTCTGCTCTTGTCCCTCCTGCCACCTTCCCTGCACTCACCGAGGTATCTCATGGAGATCCACATGGGGAACCAGGGGAATGAAGGGCTCGTTTGTGTGTAAAACAAGACAGGTGTGTGAGAAAAGCAGGGAGGAACACGGATAGAAATACTGTAGCTATGTAGTAGTAAAAAAGAAAAAGGGAAGCTGGAAAGAAGAGGCTTGACTGTGAAACCTGCAATAACACACACAAACTTTCTTAAAGCAAGCAGCCATGCGCCCATCACCCACACCGCCCCTGCCAGAGCTGCACGGGTCTCTGCCCCAGCAAACAGAGACCCCTCGGCGACACAGAGATCCAGCTGCAGCCAACTGGCTTTATCTTCTCTCTCCCCCTGTAAAACACGGGTGCTGCTGCTACTGCTGCTGCTAAGCAAGCCGTCACTGAGCCTTGCAGAGGCCTGAACTGCCCTGAGAAGCTCATCCCACTGAGTACAGCCAGGTGCTCCTCCTCACCGCATGAGCTATGCACACAACTTTGGGAGCCCTGAAATCATGCTCCAGCCATGCCCCTCCCCGCTGGACTGGTGCACAGGGGTTGCATCGATGGTAAGGAATGGAAGCAGAACCAGGCACCAGTGTTTTATAACTCCCCCCAGTCATCACACTGGGACTTACGAGTTTCCACGCTGCCCCCCCTCATAAGGGGCCAAGAGGATGACTCAATATTTCACTGCCATTTTATTTCTGCTGAAACAATGAAAAACAGAGTAGCTGCATGCAGAAAGGGTCACTACGCTACAAATACATAGACATTAGCTTGCTAAGGTCCTAACTGCATTAGTTTTTAATCTATGATAGCTCTGTTGCTTATTTTAACAAAGGCACAAAACCCACAAAGCTCCCAGTAAGCATTTAATTAAAGCTTAATTACTATAAATATGTTAAATGTGCAAAGCTAGCAGGTGCAGCCAAGGGAAAGAAGCCCCTGGCAGTGTTTTTTGCATAGACTATAAATCCTCCCTTTTAAAACTGGTATCTCGCCAGGAGAATGAAGAAACCACTTAAAAGTAGGTATTGACATCCAGGAGACCAACAAGCTTCCACAAAGACTAAAGAAAAAAACAGACCAAGAGTCACTCCAACTGAAAAACATAAATGAAAAGTAAGGTGGAATGCGTATGTGTGTGGGCGCAGACCCACTCGCCAGCGTCACTCGTCACACCTGAACAGAAACACACAGTTATAGCACAGCACTGCAGACTAAAGTGACATTTACATGCTGTTATGCTTAGAATAAACGCAGCACTGCTGCCCCATCAGCTATGTTAACGCTATGGTAAATTCCCCCAGCGATGGGAATTACAGCCTAAAAGCTTCCTTTGTTCACATGAACGTGATCACAGCCGATCTGTCTTTAGCTCACAACCCAATTACAACCTGTACTATCACAGAGCCAAGGAATTTGGACTTGGAGTCCCTCTCCCATAAAAAAAGAAACATAAATGAATCTATCCACACTTCAGGGAAGGTCTGAAACAAGAAAACAAGCTAGTTAAAATAATAAGAGAACAGGAACACAATTCTTTCAACAATATTTTTATAGCAACTAAATTACTGTAATGAAGCCTTTTTAAAATATAAACACCACATTAGACACCAGACTGAAGTATTTGGCCACTTTCCCTTACTTTTACAACTATCATCACAGCAGTGTTTGGGGGCTTGATGTGCTGGCACCTCGTGCTTGGGCCATGTGCATTTGTAGTGCGAGAGAGAGCCTGGAGAGGTGAAGACTGAGAGGGGACCTCATCAATGCCCACAAATATCTCAAGGGTGGGTGCCACAAGGACGGGGCCAGGCTCTTTTCAGCAGCACCCAGCGACAGGACAAGGGGCAACGGGCACAAAGTGCAAGACAGGAACTTCCATCTGAATGTGAGGAAGAACATCGTTCCCCTGAGGGTGACGGGACACCGGGACAGGCTGCCCAGAGAGGCTGTGGGGTCTCCTGCTCTGGAGACATTCAAACCCACCTGGACGCAGCTCTGTGCAACCTGCTCTGGGAGAGCTGCTTCAGCAGGGGGGTGGGCTGGGTGGGCTCCAGGGGTCTCTTCCCACCCCCACCATGCTATGACTGTGCCAAAGCTAAGCTGCAACCACTCTGCAGGCTGTGCATCTGCATTTCAGAGCAGGACGCTCAGCAGAGGAAGATGCCAGCCAGGACTAGAAATGCTCCCTGCTTGCAGAAGAGCGATCCTCTGGAGCACAGGCAATGAGAGGGAAATCCCTGCCTGGACCTGGAGCTGCTGGAAGCACCAGTGCCTCTCCCAGTTCACAGGGTGCTATGAGGCTAAATTCACCTGGATTAGGAGCCTTTGGGAGCCCCTGAGAAGAGCTCTACCTCAGTGTGACATGAAGCCGTGACACTGGTCTCCCCTTTGGAACCTATCAGTAGGAATGCACCGTAACACTTCTTAATGCCTTGCCATGTTTTGGATACAGGACATTTTCAAGAGGAAGAAATGATCATTGTTCTGTTGTAAAAACAAAAGAGCCCAAACTTCCCCGCTAGCACAGGGGATTTCATCTTGTAGCTGATGGCAACTGACAGAAATCATTAATGCAGCTCCTCTGAAATTAAATTAAACATATGGACTGTAGCTGTCTAATTGGAAGACTGAGGGCTGTGAAAATTGGGAAACATTACAAAGCTAAAGGACAGGTCACAGAAATCTCCAGCAGCACAGCAGAGACTGAAAACATAGTTCTTCTCTGAAAAATGACTTTGGGAAGACAGTAATTTGGGGCTGAAGGCTTACTTTTTCTTAGCAGTTCTAAGCTGAAAACACTTATTCCTGTTCTTAGCATCACAGCCCCCTAAAGCCACACTTGAATAACCTGCACAGGTATCAGCAACCTTAAAAAAAGAAGTGACAGAACAAGCACGTTAAAACAAAATGGAATGAGCTTGTTCTTATTTCAGGCTAACAATACATGCAGAGCTGGCTGCTTCTTGACCATCTCAGAGCCACTCTTTACCTCTCCTCTGATGCGCAAGTCAGAGAAAGACCCAGCTCATCTCCCCCGGGTGCTGTTTGACTGGTGGGCTACAAACCAAAAGTCATAACAACTTATAACCCACCAAATCAGCTGCCGTGGCTGGATAAACCAATTTCAGATTATCGCGCTTTACAGAGGGACCACACTCTAAAAAAGATCTTGCATCCTACTGCAAAGCAGAGTAAGTCGTATTTAGACTAGTTCCTACCTAATGTATGTAAAAGGATTGCAAGAGATCCAGAAAACCAGCAGGCTCTGCGTTTGGAAGGGAAAAGCTAATAAACATTTACATTTCTGCAGGCAAACCCATGGCACTGAGTCAATGCCATCAGCTCCCCACGCTCTGCTGTCTCCAGTTCCGTCGCCGACCGCACACACAACACCCAGTTCTGCCGGGTTCGGGTTAAAAAGGTCACCCTGTGGACTACGTCCACAAGCGAACCATTTATAGGGAATTTCCAACACTCCCGTCTGTCACATTCAAGCTCAATACATTTCCCCGCCAGCAGCGAGACCCCACTGTGGGCATGACAAAGCTAGAAAATGGTACGGAGGGCCAAACCCATGTCTGGCACAATCCCAGCAGTATCAACAGAGTTGTTACACCAGGAGTAAGTCTGCACTGCATTTTTGTTTGTCTCCATGAAGTACCTAATTACTCTTCCGCTATATTGTTGGAGACAAGTCCTACCAAGCTTCAGGTACTCGAGAGCTTCTTAATTTTCAATTAAAGTCAGTATTTGTCCAAAATGTGGGGAAAATAAACACAATTTGCCCAACACACACACAAACAGCTTTTTTCTGCCAGGTACCCAAAGAAGACACACTGTCACTATCGTTCTGCCAGGCTATGACAAGGGACCCGCCTGGGTGCTGAACGCTTTTTACTTCCTAGATGTTTTCATTAGCATTTCTACCTGATTTTAGGCGTGATTTTAGGTAATTATTGTACCATGAACAGCCTTTCTCCCCGTCTCCTCTTAGCCTTTGCAACTCGGGAAGCCCTGTTCTGGTCCATCAGTCACTCGGAATGGTCAACAGTCGTCACACTCCATTGCTGACCATTGTCCACTGGCAAAGGTGGGAGGCTCCAAAGCCCGTCCCTCTGCGGACGGGCAAACAACGGGGCCCGTTGCTGCTCGGACATCAAAGTTACACAAACAGTCCCAAGCCCCCGCCTCTGTGCCCATCTTAAGGAGCTCCCCAAGGAGGTCACGACTTTCAGCTTGTCATAGCACACATCAAAGTTTGCACCACACACGAACTCGGCACATGGATTCGAATCGTGTCGCCCGAGAGCGGATATTCAGCTTTTGTGCGCTGCTTTAATCCTGTGTTTTCCCAAGTAATTAGGCTTTTTTGCTTATGAACTTGTGACTAAGTAAAGCATCCCTGAGAGGTTGTAACATCAAAGCTCATTCTCCCGTCTGTCCCACGTTTTCCAAAATTGGATTTCTTTTTCTCTTTTTTCCTTAAATAAAAAAAACTAATTGAATTTAGTTGTAGACTGAATATATTTAAGAGTGTCTTTAAAAGGTTACAAGAAGCCACAGCGATCATCATGGGAACTAAGGAGGGAGGGCACAGCATTCAGCCTTTTTGCTTCATAAAGGCCTAGTATGAAAGACCCAGCAATGGCCCCACAAGTTAGGAGGGACGTGGCAGCTCTTACGGGAGCTATTTCTGATGGCAGGGTGTTAGACTGCCTACCACAATGACATCCCAAGGTTACGAACTCATCAGAGGCCAAAATCTGAGTGCCGCTGTGGAATGGCGCTGTCAGTTCAGCAGTCACCTCTCTGGGATGGCAGAGCAGCCTACCTCCATCTGTCACACCCGCGTGTGATGTGTACCTGTGTACTGAGCATCATCTGCGTACCGAGCAAAGGAAGAGCGAAAAGCTCCCTCGGGTTTAGCTCAACAACACAGCCCAAACTTTACGGAAACTCTCTGTGGAGCTCGGTATGACTTCATAAAAAGGTGGGGGAGCCGTGAAGTGACTCACCCACTACGTGATGGGGAATGGTGAGGCAAACATACCTGGAGTTTCTGCTGATAGCTGCCACCATGAGAGCAGTCCAGCCAAGCTTGTGCCTCGCGTTCACATCCGTGCCTTCCAGCAACAACCTGGACAGAAGAGAGACACGTTGAGGAAGAAGATGCAGAGAAAGCATCCCCGGCAGACTGGAGCCAATGACGGAAAGAGGAATATTTTACTTCACAAGCACCTGCTCCAGTGCAGCCTGGAAGAATCAACATGAAAAGCTGATTCAATCCAGTTTCTCATCAGCTGCCAAACTGAAATGAACTGGTAGGTGATAACAGGCACAGTCCTTTCAAATGGTGCAATGCCAACCATCCTGTTTTCTTTATCTTTTATTTCTTTCTTCTATTCAGTCTAATACCCAAAGAACTGAACAGCAGGATGGAGAGTGAAGCCAATTAACCTACAATCTGATGACAGTTTTGGATCTTCAGGCCGCAATGCAACCACTGGGGTTTCAGAAGAAGTTCAGCAGATCTCCTAAGCCCACGTCAACAGGAGATATTTTGCAGTTTTCTTGCACAACATGAGAACAAATGAGACAAACCCCAAAAATGTGAGGCGTCAGACTATCCTTGGTGGTTTTTTCTGCAAAATTATCTCAGCCTTTGCACTGTTTCCTTAATCCCTCCCTGGCACCTTTTAGCAACTTTGATCCTGCATGGCTTCTGCTGGCTTTTACTGTTACGTTCTTCAGATTCTAAAGCACCAGAAGGCTTCTCTACCCTTTCTGCATCCTCTGACCCTGCGGCAACACCACTATTACTCTTAGCACCAGATTCCAAGCAGTTCCTTAGAACAGTGGTATTTCAGAGACTTCTCTCTTTCATGGCCAACCACGGGATCCAAATAACCTCCTCTAACCAAAGCCACGTGAATGCTCACTGCCCAGCCCAGCCCAGCTGCCTGCGCTCCCCACAGCTAACGGCAAGGGACAGGTCCTTGCAGAAGCTAATTTAGCTCATCCTAAACCAAGTGCCAAACCCAGACGGTATGAAATGACAGTCTGGAAGTGCCATTCTCTCTGTAGATCACAAAAAAGAAGGGAAATCCAGACACAAATTTTAGAGCACTCAGGTTAAACGAGATGAGACAAAGTCTTAACCCCCCACCCCCCCCGCCCATGAACAAGGTGCTGCTGGCAGCTGCCGGTCAGGCTGTAGAATGCAGGGAGAACTATGCAGGAGTCAGCAGCTCTCTCCCCCTTGGCTCATCCTTCTTTCTTTTCCCAAACTGAGGCTTTTCCATCTTCCTTTCCAGGTGAGGCCATTACCGCACGTCACACAGGTGTAACAGGGAAGAGCTACCATTAAACTCTGTGCTGTGAGAAACACAAGTGAAAACACATGCCACGTTTCACACACGCAAGCACCACACTTCAAGTATTTACACCCCCCAGATCACAGATAAGGGAGTCGATGGCAGCTACGGCTGCTCCCACACACTGAAAAAGTCGGACTCCTTCTCTAAGGACTCAGAGAGGTACATGTCTGAACCTGGCCACCTTTTTTCAAATTAACTGCCCTCATCTTGCTGTGGTGTTAACTCTGTCAGATGGTTAATAACAAGTGCTGGCATGGAATTAGTGAAAAGGAGGGAAATGCACCCTATCCCTCTTCCTACAGTTGGAACAAACACAAAGGAAAGCATGAAGGCTAGCCCAGCAAACACCCACAGCTGTACACAAGCCCACTGCGAACCGTCCTCCACCTGGTCAAAAATTCTCACAGCAGTTTCACCAAAAACTTATCCCAAGGAACAAGTTTACTCATATAATCCTAAAGTTATTTCCAACCAGCAATACCAATGCCCAAGCTTTAGGTTATGTTTTGAACACAGCTGAACACAGTTCTCCCTGCTGACTTGAGAAACTAGCCCGGTAATTGCCATCCAAATTAGATACCCAAAATGATTGGTATCCCCCTTCAGTTGAACTTTTTGTCCTATTAGACTGAGACTGTGGGGGGACGACAGACAACAGCCAGATGACTTCAGCCAAGCTCTACATAGAAGCATGTCAGATAGCTCTTCTGACTCAAGTGGAGGTATCATTAGGGACATGGTTTAGCGGTGGATTTGGCAGTGCTGGGTTAACAGTTGGACTTGATGATCTTAAAGGTCTTTTCCAACCTAAACAATTCTATGACTCCATGACTCTATGATACGTAGGTAGCGGGTGCAGGTGGGTAATCTGACCATCCTTTAAACATGAGGGGTAGCCAGCACTAGTGCCCTGGAACATGGGGACATGAGGACATGCATGGCCAGCAGGTCAAGGGAGGGGATCCTCCCCATCTACTCTGCCCTAGTGAGGCACATCTGCAGTGCTGTGTCCAAGTCTGGGTCCCCAGTTCAAGAGAGACAGGGAACTACTGGAGAGGGTCCAGCAGAGGCTGTGAAGATGATGAGGGGCTGGAGCATCTCCCTGATGAGGAAAGGCTGAGGGAGCTGGGGCTGTTCAGCCTGGACAGGAGAAGACTGAGAGGGGACCTCACCAATGCCCACAAATATCTCAAGGGTGGGTGCCACGAGGACGGGGCCAGGCTCTTTTCAGCGGTGCCCAGCGACAGGACAAGGGGCAACGGGCACAAAGTGCAAGACGGGAACTTCCATCTGAATGTGAGGAAGAACATTGTTCCCCTGAGGGTGACGGGACACCGGGACAGGCTGCCCAGAGAGGCTGTGGGGTCTCCTGCTCTGGAGACATTCAAACCCGCCTGGACGCGGCTCTGTGCAACCTGCTCTGGGAGAGCTGCTTCAGCAGGGGGGTGGGCTGGGTGGGCTCCAGAGGTGTCTTCCGACCCTGACGATGCTGTGATTCTGTGATTCTGTCTGGATGCTCTGAACTGCTCATCAGGCACTTGGACTGAGATCCAACAGCTAAAAAAATAGAACAGTAACTGGTAGCCTTTATTCATAGCTCCCAACCATGGTTCAGGAGGCCATGACCCCTGTAGATGGTCCACTGCACCAATAGAAGGTTTATGTTCTCTTTACCAGGGTTACAATTAAAAGTTTAATGATGATGAACAATTTGGCAGATAAACAATAGGTCCTTGCTCCAAAAAAGTTTGATACTTGATACTACACAGTAGCAGAAGAACAAATCTTCATGCAGAATCCTTACCAAATCTACGCTACGCTATCATGACCTCTGGCCAGGTTGCAGCTCCTGCATTATGAAATGGTGCTGCACAGTACAGTCTGAGGCACTGCACAGGACCAGCCTTGGCTCCCCCCAGGATATGTCCTTATGCCTTCTCCTTCTTCCAGCACCTAATCACTGAAAGCAAACGATAAGACAGTGCTGCCAGCTCTGTTGCCTGAAGAGCGCTCAGAGAGCAGACTGCTTAAAGCAGAATTTTTTTTGTGCGGCCACAAAGCTTTCCTGTCCCTGTAAGGTAGGACGTGCCTACATACACAGATGATGGCAGCCTGTACTCCAGGCAGATTGCTATCTTTAGAGATCAGCTCCCATTGCAGCTATGCATACGGAGGGTGTTTGCACTCACAACACCAAGATAAGCCAGCCTGACTCAGATCCAGGCTGGATTGCTGCTCTTGCTCGGAGGGATGCTGCCTGCAGGAGAAATCCACACCGTGGCTCCATCTGTGCCGCCATGTGCACCGTGTCTGCAGGGGCACAGAAAGCTACTCCTTTGGATGATAAACCGCTCACTTGCTACCACCGCAGGGCCCAGCCTCAGCCCCAGCTCACCCAGAGGCCACGAGAAGTCGTATCCCCCAGCACCAGAGCGAGCCCAGCCAGAGACGGGGGAAACCTACACCAAGATCTTACTGCCTCTCCTCTGAGCCACCCCGGGTGCTCTCAAAACTCGTTTCACAGCCATCGCAACACCCGGTCACCTTCCGCTCTTCTCTTAGAGCAGCATGGAAGGACGTGTACAAGTTATTTCGGAATTTCATTTTATTTACTTGGCCATTTGAAAGTACTTTGAACACAGTAACTTCCACCTCAGCCCCTTCCTACAGTCAATTTGACAGTCTAATAAGCCACATAAAATCCAGCAAATAAAATAAAGGAAAATATTAGCACTACAGAGAGGAAGCCTGACAGGGGAACCCGGGAGAGACAGGGGGAAGCCAGATGCAAAACCTCCCGAGGTACGACAGCATCAGCTAAGCAGGGATTAAGGCAGCCATGCCCCTTCAGCCTGATGGCTAAAACCTCAGGGCCCAACACCTACCGCTTATTAACAACTTTTACGGGGGTTAGTTAATATAATCCACAAAGTATTCGCCCCACTCACACTTGACCTGTGGTATTGGTATGATTTAACATTAAAGGTGCAAACAGCCACTGGGACACTCTGCTGCAAAAGTTCGGTCTTACTTCTGTATGTCATGAATTTTAACATTTGGTTTCTCGTGAAGGGGAACTGCAGCTGAACACTTCAGCATCTCCTCCTGAGACAGAGGCCAGGACAACAGCCTTCACTTAAAGCACTTTGGAGCCACTAAAAACTACATTTTAACTCACTGGAAGTGAGTTTTTTTCTCTCCAGATGTACTGGAAGGGCATATTGAACAACAAATTATCTTCATTCTTAGATTAAAAAAAAAAAAAAAAAAAGAAATAAGATCCTAGTCCAGCAGTCAAACCTGTTAAAACAGTGCATCCAACAGGAAGGATGCTGGAGCCTCTGCTGTCGGATTTGATTACAGGCTTGGAGCTAAGATATTAGAATTAATCAAGTAGTTTTCCATTCAGGAATCTAGATAAACTTAAGCATCTGGAATGCCACATGACCGAACCCAGTGAGAGAATCAGTAGCATCACATCACCTAGCATAATATGCATTGACATTTCATTTAGGAGCTGCATTTTTTTTTTTTTTTAAATCACTGCAAGATGCTCAGCAACTTAACAGATTTTCTAGACAACTGAACTTTATGTTCAGGGTCTTCAAGCCTATCATTAATTTTTTCCCCGCCTGATTTAACGATATGACAATCGATAAAGCGACGACCACTGCTCAGATCCTAGACAGCCAAATGTATTTACCAGTAGGAGTTGGTTTTTTTTTTAATTAAATAAAATCCTGTGATCAATGTTTAGGATGTTTATCCACATTTTAACCAAATAAGATCCAGGACACTCACTCTTACCTTTTAAGTAGTTTCTCATGCATATATAGCTCTATTAGCACCACTTCCAGTGTTTCTCTAATGACAAACTGCCCCTCAGCTGCCACAGCACCACCAAGACCCAAGCGCTACAAGATCCCTGATAAAGAATCTGTTTGGTGGTGTGTTTGTATTTTAAGGATTTCAGAAAAACCTCTTTTTTGGGGGGAGTGGGGGAGGGCACGGTTAGGGAAGAAAGTTCAGCCACTTCTCCCAAAAGTCGGGGTATTCTGCATGAACAGATCTTCCTGAGAGGTTTCTAATGGTTGAGGAGCTGTTGGTTCCCGTTCCCAGTCTTCAACGGACATCCTCTCTCCCAGCAGAGCCTCAGCTCCGAGGCAGCAGTTAAAGACTTCTCTGGAAAGGAGCAGAGCTCTGGAGGAGCCCGGGGCCCAGCCAGCAGAACATCACCAGCTGCTCTGGAATTTGCCGGAGGAGCTCAGGCAGAGCAGCACCCGCCGCTTTGTGCATACACCCTATTCTACCTCGAGACAGCAACTCCCAAAGCTTCAGCACTTTGATCCACCCAGAAGAGAAAAAGAGCCCAAGTCAGCTGCGACGATGAGCCTTCTCCCCCCGCTGCCCCCGGACAGATGTGCCTCCTATTCACCCCGCTGCCGGGGTTCTGGGTGACTAACTCGGTGACACCGTGCTCACAGCCGAGCCCAGAGGGCATGTTTGAGTTTGTGCTCAGTGCTGGGAGCATGCCCTGCGCTCCCTCCTGACAGGTGGAGGAAGAGGAAGCTGGAAACTTGAACTTTTGCAACAATAGCTTCTGTTTCTCTCGGCCACTTAAACATTTCCCCCAGCCCTTCCCCAATATGTCACTGTTTAACTGCAGGGGTGGGGGACACCCTCAGATGTGCTCACCCTCTCGGGACCTGCCCTCCGCTTTGCAGAAGAGGGAGTGAAGGAAAAACATCCAAACCCGACAATATCTCCAAACATGAAGGCACAATCCCTGTTAGAGGTCAGGGAAAGGATCTGCCTGGTCAGAAGACGACAAGCTGCTGAAAAGCCTTTGATCTTGCTGCTCTCTTCCTTGAGAGCTCACGTCTGCTTCTCAGCTCCTCACGATCATCTCAGGGCTGGTAACAACCACAGTGCTTCGTGAGAACACACAAGGCATTAGGCAGGGTCAGTGCAGAGGGTTCAAGCAAGGCTCAGGAAGGGAAGGGACAAGGAGAAGAGCAAAGTTGTCTCCGCAGCTGCTCCCACGACACAGGAGTCCTGGAGGGGATGGTGCCCCTAACCCAGGTAGCACAAACAGGGCATGTGGAAAGGCAAGTGGTCAAGGAGAAACTCCTGGAAATAAATTTCAAAATCAAAGGGAAGCTCCTATAAATCTGAGTTTCAGAAGGGAAACTGAGCTCCCAGATGCAAGCAGGGTTGTCCAAGGGCACAGCGGGTGGGCGAAAGCAGCACAGGTGAGAACACACGATGGGGAAAAGCCCAAGTGGCACAACATGAACACAAACAGACCGATACAGGCATGGCAAGATGCTGGTCTTTGTCCCTTGCCTACACAGCCTGCAAGATGCTCCAATGCTACAAGTAGGTTTTGTCTTTTAAAATGGGCTGAAAGACGGAGAAAAAGACTGGGATGTATGTGCCCTGCCTCCTGCTGCTGCCCAGGGAACAGCAGGAGTTTAGACACGCTGCTTCGCTACTGGCTAACGTGTGCTATGGTTGGCATCGCCAGGCTTGGGAGGAAGAGAAAACGTCGCCTCACCTGAAGGAACACGGATTCATTGCTGACCTCCCAGGTCGCCTCAGTGCAACAGCTAAGCTGTGCCTTGGAAAAATACTACACCAGGCTGACAGTCTGTCTCTGGCAGTGGCCAGTAGCAGATAGTGGGGGAAAGAACATGAGTAATCACTGTTTGCAGAGGGATTTGGCCATAATACGCTAACTTCTGGCAATTCATGACCCACTGGTTTCTGAGCTGGAGGTGACACGCGGTTACCTGCTAGGCTTACTCCGCACGAACCTGAACTCAAATTTCAGACTCACCAGCACCCACCGAGTTTCACAGTTTATGGGCTGTGTAAGAAAGCACTTTGCATTTATTTTAAACCTGCTGCCTGACATCTCCCTGGGTGCTCCTCAGCTCCTAAGCTGTCAGGGAAGTGGAATAATTGATGCCATTTGTCACCATCACTCATGGCTGGTACAGGACACTTCCATGCCGGCTGACTGCCCTTCCTGGTGCTGGCGCTGCCTCTCCTCTGAACCCAGAGCTGCTGAGCTGGCTCCCTCAGATGGAAGCTATCCTGCACCCAGCCCCACCACTTCCCGAGTGATAAACACCTGCATTAATTGGAATTAACCCTGTGATGGCTACCAGATGGATTCCACACATCCAGAAACTACCACACATCCAGTCACACCAGATGAGTCAGTGTCTGCTTCCAGAGAGGGATTCGGGCACAGTAAAGGGTTTAAAACTGTTTTGGAAAGAAGTGTGAGATCTTCTGTCTCTTGCAGCTAGCCAGCTGGTGGCCAACTGCAGAGAGATTGGTCTTATGACTCAGTGCGCAAACACCGTCAGTCCTGGGAGGACAAAATACAACAAGAAGCACAAAAAAAGGGCACTAGAGAAAGTGTTAAAGCAAAACGCTCCTGTGAAAGCAGTGAGAAACGGAGCAGCGACAGCAGAAGTTACCACTTTATTTCCCACCCTTCCTCCTCAGCCGTTGCCATCCTGTTTGGGAAACCTGCTCTGCAGCCCTGCCTCATAAAGGCTGTCCGCTTCTGGTGTCTCACCTACCCGATACAGGAAAGCACAGTGCATGCAAGTCTCCTCTGATATTTCATAGCCAACATGAAGAAATCTGGGCTGCTGCATCTACTCCAAGCCCCTGAGGCCACATGCCAAATCAAACTCAATAACCAGTCAAAAACTTCCACTGAAACAAAGCACTGTATAATTTGGTCCACACATTAGGAGAAAACATTAAGGAGGACATTTACAGGAAAAACATCTGTTTATCCTAAAAAAACCCAGGTGTCCATTAATTCAGACACAGACTAACAAATACAGGCCCGGTGAGGGTAACCAGACAGCAAAATATAAAGTGTGTAGCAATGGAAATATATGTAATTATAAATAATCTTCCAATCCCGTCTCCAACCCCCCCTCACAGCCACTGCTGAAGACATCTCGCAGTTGTTTAGGACAGAAGATAAGGTACACATCTGGCTGGTGACCAGAGACAGTCACACTTTGGTAGCTGTTGACATGGCTCCTACATTTACCCTACAAAGCATTCAGGCATCCCTCAAGTATAAGCCCCCATGCATGATATTCACAGTACTGCTAATTATTTCGAGGCAGGAAGATGCTCTGACAGGTATGAGATGGGCTATCTCCTCCTGTAAAGGCTCAACCCCTCCACACAGTTCCTTCCCATGGTCCGATGGTTTCCACACTGTGGGCACAACATTCTGCTTGGAGCCCAGGACAGCCAGCTCATGTTCAGCTCAGATTTGAGCTCATTTCAGACAAGGGACTTTCAAAAATCCGTCCCTGGACTGAGGAGGGTGTTGGTCCAAGTTGGTAACCAAAGCGTGATTCACTACAGAGGGATTTTTTGCCCACCCTATCATTTCATGCGAAGTTTCTGAATTCTTTAACAAACTCTTGAGATGGGAAGCAAACAGGAGGTGCTGCTGAACCCCTACGCCAGGCCCTGAGCAGGACAGAACTGGAAAGGGGACAAGTGCAATGTCCAGGAGCACAATGTTTTAGCTACAAACAGGCTCATCTTCATGGATCTACTGTGGTCCTGGCAGCTTCTCTCAGCTCCTCCTAGCTATTTAACCATAAAAAAACAGAAAAGGCATAAAAGACAAGAATGAATGTTTAAAATCTTTGTCTGTGATATGGGCAGTGGGATCGAGTGCACCCTCAGCAAGTGCCAAGAAGGGCTTGGGGGTGCTGGTGGATGAGAGGCTCAGCATGACCCGGCAATGTGCGCTCGCAGCCCAGAAAGCCACCCGTGCCCTGGGCTGCATCCCCAGCAGCGGGGCCAGCAGGGCGAGGGAGGGGGCTCTGCCCCTCTGCTCCCCTCTGCTGAGACCCCCCCACAGCGCTGCGTCCAGCTCGGGGGTGACCAGCATAAGGGGGACACGGACCTGTTGGAGCGGGCCCGTCGGAGGCCACGGAGCTGGTCAGAGGGCTGGAGCCCCTCTGCTGTGGGGACAGGCTGGGAGAGCTGGGGCTGTGCAGCCTGGGGAGGAGAAGGCTGCGGGGAGACCTTAGAGCAGCTCCCAGTGCCTGGAGGGGCCGACAGGAAAGCTGGGGAGGGGCTTTGGGCAAGGGCAGGGAGTGGTGGGACAGGGGGGAATGGCTTGAAGCTGAGAGAGGGGAGATTTAGGTTGGACATGAGGAAGAAACCCTTCCCCGTGAGGGCGGCGAGGCGCTGGCCCAGGCTGCCCAGAGCAGCTGTGGGTGCCCCATCCCTGGCAGGGCTCAAGGCCAGGCTGGACGGGGCTGGGAGCAGCCTGGGCTGGGGGGAGGGGGCCCTGCCCCTGGCGGGGGGTGGGACTGGCTGGTCTTGAAGGTCCCTTCCAGCCCAAACCATTCCATGATTCTGTGATCCTTAATACTGCTCTGGTCTAGCTGGGAGGACATGCCCCATGGCAGCAAGGGCTCACATCCTAGAAGAGCAGCCTTGTTTTCCAGCACATCTCACCACCATGCCAGGTACAGACTAGAAAGCAAATCGCCATCACAACTACACAGTTCAGCAAGTGCAGCAGCTAACACAGGACACGAACCTTCAGCTCAGCCTCTTGCAGCTGACCACAGCCACAGGTTTAATCTTTTCCCACTAGCAGGCCAAAGCAGCACGTGCCCTGGGCCACAGGTCGTTTCACAGTGGGGGAACAAGTCTGACCCTGCCAGCATGCACCCCACACGCTCCAGAGCACATTCCACATCAGCATTTCTGGGACTGAATTAGAACAATGTGGGGGACTGAACACTCCTGGAGCACGATGCTGGCGGACAGCAAACCTCTCTGTGACAGCAAGGGGAGATGCCATGCTCTCAGAGGACTGGAAGCAGGGGACAGCAAGACTGGTTAACGGAGCAGGACCACCCTCCTCCCAGCCAGGCACAGCAGAGTGTTCTTGCTGTTAGGATTGGGACCATTTATCAGGTGTAACCCCGCCATGGCCAGCAGCCCAGGCTGGGCCAAATCCTGTCTTGCTGCAGAAGGGAGCTTTTGGTTGATGAGCTTTGTTGCCTGCAAAGCAAGGGAGAAGAGACAGACGCAGTCTGGGAAGAAGCAGCGCCAGCGATGAGTCAGAGATGACAAGATGAGTGATGCTTGGCTGCTTGACTGAAAGGCAGAGATCACCATTTGAGGCGATCAGGCTTGACTTCCGTGTTTCTGCAACCCCTCCACCTGAAAATCAGCCTGGAGAATGCAGAACCAGTTGCAACAGCTGACACAGAGCTTCCTACCCCACTACCATGTCAGGCTGGATCCCTCTGAGAGCAGGAGAGCACCTGGTCATCTCCAGACCTCATTAACATGCAGATTTGGGTTGCTGCCTGCTGTTACGAATGAGCCTGATAACAGCCAGCTGACATACACGCCACGTTTCCGTGAGTCACAGTCGCACAGTGCTTGTGAGAATACTGTTCCATCATATCTAGCCGGCAAGGAAACTCTGCTGTAAGCCTGCACTTTTGTGGGCGGCTTATTAAGAAACAAAGCTGGAACACAGAGAATCAATATTAATATTGAATATAAACACAAGGGGGATTGAGGCAGTAATTCTTTATGCCTTTGCTTCTTGCTTTCCCTCCACAAGCACAGAACAACTGAGGCTGAGGGTAATTAAACTATGCACATTAACTGGGTGCTATCTTCTGTACTGGCTAAAAGCATGAAGGGCTTGAAAGGAAACAGCTGGTTTGCCACATGCTCCAAAGGGAATGGTCTCTGAACTTAACACGTTCCTTGATCTCGATAAAGAATTCAGTCTGGTTTCTCACATTTAACAAGTGGGTAAAGATGAGAAAACCTGTCTGGGAGCTGAGAGGAGACAGAGGGAAGAGGAGAGCCCTGGGGGCTGGATCCAGCCTTTGGACATGCGATCCTTCCTGCAGCAATACTACTGTGTGTGCGAATGCGAGGCCTGCCTGGGATGTTTGAAGGGCCTGCTCATCCTTAACCAAGGAAAAAGTTGCTGGTTAGAGTAACGCGAAACTGCCCTGAACACCAGCCTCCCATTCATTTCTGATATACCTAACTTTAGTCTTTCCAAGCTTGATTGAGAAATTTCTAGTTACTGGCCAAACTAACACTCTTTACGTCTCAATACTCTCCCTATCTAGCAGTTCCACAGCAAAAGGGGACCCACAGAAAGCCTTTCAGGGTGAGCTGGCCTGTATGCTGTGAGAAGAGCTGGGCTGGCCTGCCTAAGCACCCGAGCTCAAACTTGGGGAGACGCCAGTGCAGCGGCACAGCTGCTAACCAGCCCAAGGCACAGCCAGGCCTTGCCTTCACGTGCTGCCCAAGGATCCCTAATACAAACCCTCCTTTTGGTCACTTCAGCCTGATGGTCACGTGTGCCCATGGTTCTTTGTGCTTCCAGACAGATGATCTGGATGGGCGTAGGACAGCTCAGCTTCCAAGATAAAATGCTTTTAATTTGGTGTAACTGTATCACTTATTTTCCATCTCCACTCACATCCTGATGGCTGGAACAAAGCAGCCTGTTTGCCTGCAGCCCTATGAAACATGAACTCTTTAGTACAGCATCACCAGAGAGGTGTCATCCACTTCCATACATATGTGGAAGTACTTATCATACGGCAGCACCCTGAGATCTGTCTTCTCCGTATGTTCTTTAGGAGTTCTGCAGCTGCCTGACGCTGCGCTCCTCTAACCACTGCCATTACTCCATTTTCTGATCTTCCTACTCCAGTGATATGATTGACTTTAAATGGAGGAATGTAGAGGATGGAGACAGTGGGTTGTTTTGACATTGATAACATGAAGCTGTGGTCTTGCTTTGACGATGTGCAGCTCTGATCCTGCAGCAAAGATGTAAATAACTTTGAGGGAGTATGAGAATAAACCTGGATGAGACAGAAACAAGGGGGAACGTGATCTCACCTCTAGAGGATAAGGGAACAGCGGGAACAGCAGAAAGTTGCCTCCAGTGAACAGCAGAGTTTCACCAATAATAAAGCTTTTAGCAGCGCACATACAGAGTATAAACTTACAAAAGCTGTAACTAACAATAAATGTCTTTGCCTCACAACCCTTGAAAAGTCTGTGCCTTGTACGCCACAGAGGAATGCAACAATGAGATGTAAATACTCAGAAATAGGCTGTGAGAACATCCACACCAGAAGGTTTACACTCAGAAATGGGGAGGCCGAGATCTCCTGGAAGGGTGACCTGTTCTGAAAAGCTAGCCTCCAAAAGGCCAGCATCTTCTCCGGTTGATGATTCTGATGATGCTGCTCCTGCCCCTCCACCTTCCACACCATACACCCTGTCCCCATGTATTTAAGGTGTTATTTCTGAAGTCCCTACATACAACCCCTCCTTACATTTATTCCTACAGGAAAAACTGATCATTCTTCATTGCACCATGTCACCATCGCACTTTTCAGGAACACAACCTCAAAACAGGCTGCAAGTTATGCTGGGGCCTCTACACCTCCTGTTGATGCAATCATTCATTTTAGGAACCCTTGGCATTCAAATACTGGTTACCCTTGGCATTCAAATCCTCTCTGGGGGTTTTCCGCAAGACTGATATGCTTGGCCTCACCATCTTACAGGTAATTGTTAGGGTGGTGGAGTCACTCTCTTCCAAGAGAGAACACAGAACTCTTCTGGGATAAGGGACACAGCTATCCTAAAAGCTCTTCAGCTCTCTGCTTATAGCCCAGACTCTGCTCCAAACTGCCTCAGAGCCTCTCTCTACCCTGTTTTCCCTCTGCAGTTAAGCACAACTATGACTTAACAGTTTCAAAAACCTTCTTCTTGGCACCTCACACCACCCTCTCGATGTTTTCATGCATAAAGGACCATGACAAGCCATTAGCTAAACAAGGCACTTGCAGCAGATGAAGACAGCATGTAGCAAAGAACATGGTCTGGAGAACTGTAAACATCTGGTTGCTTCTTGTAACAGTCTTTGAGCCAAAAGGACGGAGAACTGAACAATGTCAGCAACTGCTCCACAACACAAGCAACAACACGTTTCTGCTCGGCTTTCCTGGCATGGCCTAATGAGACAAGTTGCTGAACAGCAAAGAACATGTGTCTTGAATCACTCCATGAAGCCTGAGCCAGACAGCGTGCAGGAGTTCAGCCCTACCACACCACTGGCTGGCTTTTCACTGCTTTTAAGTTATACCAAGGCATTAGGCTGCAGGAGAGAGTTTAAATGAGTCTAAAGCTATATTAGAAAACTCTATCACACCAGCTTCCCCTCTCCTAATTCACCACCAACGAGCTGTGTGGAGCAGGGGGGAGAGTAGGCAGGGGACAGCGGTGTTGGGGAGGGAGGAGGAGTGACAAACAGGGCGTTATGTGGACAGCGCTGCCCTCTCCCGGGTGCAGCCCATGCTGCTCAGCTGAATGCCACCCTCCTGCCCTGCTAAGACTGAATTTGAGCTTCACCCCTTGCAGGTGGCAAGAGCCCTTAATGCAAACCTGTTCACGCCTTCTCTGTCAGCTCTGCAGAAGCTGCAGAGCTCCTGGACTGCGGCAGCTCGTTTAAAAGCAGAGGCCGAAGCTGCCTGCAGCAGGGAGAGTCAGTAGTTTCCACAGAACCCTGTCCATGCCTGGCAGCCAAGGTATGTGCCAGGCACAGGTAAGCTGGGAGCTCCAAACACGGTGGGTGCTGCGGGGTGGGCAGCTCCCCACAGAGCAGGCTGGAAGAAAGGAGCACAGAAATGAAAGGAGAGGCCATGGAAGCACAGCAGAGCCGTACTGCCTACAGCCGCCAGCCCTTCCTTCATCAGGGGGAGCACAGAGCATCCCTATTGCTGCTGTGGCTGACCAGGCTCACAAATCACCCAGACATCCCTAAGCAGCAGCTTCCTGCAATTACAAGCAGCAGAACACATGTGCCAATTAGCTGCACACCAATATCCTCTTCGACCCTTGATCTAGGCCAGATCTCAGCCCCGGGGTACAGCAGAGCCAGGCTGCTTCCTCTGAGATGCTGGAGACTGGAAGGTGCATCCCCTGGCTGCAGGCCAGCGGGACTCGCCTCCCCAGCTGCAGGGACAGCAGCTCGCAGTGCTGAGCTCCCTGGATGCCTGTGCTGGGTGGGAGATCTCAGCCAGAGAAATGCCAGGTGTGGTGAACACACGACAGCAGCAATGTCTCTCCTGTCCTGTACAGGCTGCCAGGCTACTAAAAAAAAAAATAATCTTAACTCTGTACTGGTTGAGGGCAGCACTTGGCAAGGGAGACCTCATCACCACTGGGCTACTGGAAGAGAGCAGGCTTGTCTCTGCCAGACAAGTAGCTCTGCCTGGTTCTCACCCTTCTCTTCACCTTGTGTTGGCAGGAGGCTTGTTTCCCCTACACAGCTCCAGACGAAGTCCCTGGGACTCACTGCAGATGAGGTCAGTGCTAGTTTGCCAGCAGACATATTTCATCAATGCAGCACTGCTGCTTGCAAACTGTCCTGGGAATTGCTTGAGGCAATCCAAGTCCCTCCCTAGAGACAGAGCTGCGGGAGGACTGGGTGGGCAGAGAGCAAATGTGCCTCTTGGGGACTGGTCACACGCTGGGCCTGAGAAAGGTGCTCATTTGTTAACACCCTGGAGAATTCAAGGCTGCTAGAGAGCTCCTGAACTATGCCACAGCACAACCCCAACAGAAGCAGGCACAGCCAACAGCAAGAGCCTTGGAGGGCAGTTGCCCGTGGGACAGGAGCACAGGGACAGCTCTGGAGATGCTCCGCTCCCTAACAGGCACAGGCTTGGTCACCCAACCAGCCACTTCCCTGACAGGTCAGCTGGGTGGCACAGGCAGAGCTGAGCTCTTTCCAGTGCTCCTTGTGGGACACAAACCTCTGCCCGGGCTGGAGAGCTGCTGGCTCAGGCTGAGGAGAGCACCAAGGATTGTTCCTTCAGAGACAGACCCCTACAAACAAGGCTCTGCGTCTTCAGGCCCAGAGGGGTACATCCACACCATGCTGCGTTGCACGGCCTCACGCTTTGTCCTCTCCCAGCGCGGGGACCTGTGATTCACCTTCCACCTCACAGGTAACTGCGCTCACCAACCCTTCTGACCCGCTCTGGATCTGAGACAGCAAGGCGAGCACCCCAAGGTCTGTGGGAGCAGCCAGCCCCCGCTGCTCTATCCTGTCCCAGGAGCTGTGCCTGGGGATGCCTGCCCAAGCACAAAAAAGTGCCGAGTCACAGCAGGTAATGAGGATGAGCCCACCCTTCCCAAGTGCTGACAGAGCTTTCCTGCCTTCCCACCCTCAGCAGCACTGTTCTCTCACACCTCTCTAAAGCCTGCTCACCTGTTGACTTCTGAAACATTGTTGATCCTCGCAGCTTCCAGCAGAGCATCTTCTGAAAACACAGAAAGAAGGGAAAGCAAGTTAGCAGCCAGACACACATGCACATAATAACCCAGAGGTGGCACAAGCCACTGCAGCAGAGAAGGTAGGGCCTGTGCTTACAGCTCTGATCAAACACCACAGGCTAGGAAAAATCTATTTTTGTGAGCAGGTTACTCCAAAATCCCTTGCTTGCTTGGTGACTTACCACAGCCTCCCTAAGCCCTGGTGCTAGGCTCTGGGGAAGGCAGGACCAAACAGCAATTTTTCAAAACGCAGTCACAGGCAGACACATGGGAACCTGTGTGCCAGCTGAACCCCCAGCCTGGCTGCATCCCTTCCTCGCCTCTCCTAGCCCAAACACAGATGTTCAGCCAGCTGAAACAGCAACTCCTTGCGTGCTGCATCATAACACGAGAGAACCCCCGAGCAGCACTTCAAGCAGACACAGCCAGGGATGCAAATTGCTCCTCCCTGGGAGACCAGTCTCTCCCAGTCTGGCAGAGATCTCCCACATCTGTAGGAAGCTACCTCTGCAGCCTGTCTCTGGCTCAGAAGGTGCCATGGGATGGGCCTGGCAAAAAGCTGGAAAGGAGCAGAAAGGTCCTGCTGAGGCACCCAGGGCTGGGCACGAGCCAGCAGCAGCTTCAGCAAGGAACCAACTGTGTCAACAACCAGAGAACCATGGTATCTGCAAAGCAAACCCTGCAGACAGCAGGCTCCAGGGTGCAGCAGGCACTACAGGGTAGCTGGCACTGTCACCCCAGGCAGTCACAGCCTCAGCCACAGGTTTCGACATCACAAGAAGGCCAGAGTTCCCAATGCAGGCTCAGAATGACACCTCCTGGCTGGAGAGGGTAAGGACAGCACCCGAGCTCTGACGGAGATGCACCCAGCTGCTGTAGCAGGAACTGGTCAAACCCAATGCAGCCAGCAGAGCTGTACCTGGGCATTTGGGAAGCTGGGACAATTCTCCCCAGTTCTTACCAGCCTTCAAGTGCTTCCTGCTCTCTCCCCAACATTTTCTACCCGCTTTCTCTTCTCCAAGTTATTTGTGCCTGTGGCTTGGCCTTCTGCCTTGCATAGAATCACAGCATGGTTTGGGCTGGAAGGGACCTTCAAGACCAGCCAGTCCCACCCCCTGCCAGGGGCAGGGCCCCCTCCCCCCAGCCCAGGCTGCTCCCAGCCCCGTCCAGCCTGGCCTTGAGCCCTGCCAGGGATGGGGCACCCACAGCTGCTCTGGGCAGCCTGGGCCAGCGCCTCGCCGCCCTCACGGGGAAGGGTTTCTTCCTCATGTCCAACCTAAATCTCCCCTCTCTCAGCTTCAAGCCATTCCCCCCTGTCCCACCACTCCCTGCCCTTGCCCAAAGCCCCTCCCCAGCTTTCCTGTCGGCCCCTCCAGGCACTGGGAGCTGCTCTAAGGTCTCCTCGGAGCCTTCTCCTCCCCAGGCTGCACAGCCCCAGCTCTCCCAGCCTGTCTCCACAGCAGAGGGGCTCCAGCCCTCTGACAATCTCTGTGGCCTCCTCTGGACTTGCTCCAACAAGTTCATGTCTTTCCTGCTCTGACGATCCTAGAGCTGGATGCAGTACTTGGTAAAGAACAAAGTGGGGCTTCTCCAAAGACACCTGCAAAGTGAGAGTGAGGAGAAGGCTCTCTGTTGCACAGCCTGGCTCAGCAAGCTCTGCAGAGACCCCTGAGCACTCCAGGTCTAACCTTCTGCAGCCACATTCCCGCATCCCTGCTCTCTCCAGGAAAACGTCCTGCCTGCTTCCTGCACTCTCCCTGCCTGCAGGGTTGGGGCACTCATGGCTCTGTCCCCTCCACCGGCAGCCACAGCCACGTGGCTGCCTGGCTCTAAGTGCTAACCAGTCCACAAACCAGCTCCTGCAACAAAACCAGGCCTCAGTCTCTTAGACCTTTCCTAAGCGCTAATTACACAAGACTCCCTATAATGATGGTGAAACCTCCTGGGTGACAAACCCAGCAGCCCAGTGCAGCAGCTGGCGTGTTACTCACAGAGACACAAACCTCTGACATGCTTGAAACCACCAAGTGTCCTGCTGTGAAGTCACAGCCCCTCCTGACCTAGGCCTGTGTCACACCAGCAGATGAGCTCGCTGCCAACAAGCCCAAACCTGTGAGCAGCAAGTGCTGGCTCATGACAAAAGGCACCACAGCAAG
The DNA here is from genome assembly GCF_023634085.1 of Falco cherrug. Taxonomy (NCBI): domain Eukaryota; kingdom Metazoa; phylum Chordata; class Aves; order Falconiformes; family Falconidae; genus Falco; species Falco cherrug. The sequence continues at coordinate 622,976 of NC_073698.1, forward strand.
CAGGGAAGGCCCTCCTTGTGCACGCACCATCTCCTCTTCTGTAGCTTGTACCAATCCTGGTACAGCTGAAGGTCTGATGATTGATGCCCTGTGTGCCCGGTACACAGCCGAGCAGCAAACACATCTCTGCTTCAACACCACCTTGTCCAGTAACACCAATGAGGCCATTCCATCTCCTGTCCTGCAGCAGGAAAGTACGGTGACAACAACCTGGGGCAGAGAGGCTGCACCTCAAATACTCCCAAATACAAAACACTGCATGAGTGCCAAGAATGGGCTTGCTGTGGCACAAACCTATAGTTCCACAACAGCCTAAGGGCCTGCCACTTGCCCCAACAGTCACTGAGGCTATCCTGTGTGCTTCAGCTCAGATACACACGCCTGCCTTTGCAGACCGAAACCTAATGCGGCACTGGCGGCCACCTGCAACTGCTTACTTCCCACAGCAGGGTGGGCATAAACCGCGCCGTGAGAAACCCTGGCCTTATCAGGTAGTAAGTCAATCCCTTCCCAGCTCCAGAACCTTTGAAGCTGCCCCAAAGCATCCTACATTCAAAGCAGAAGCCTGGGCCAAGTGCACGCTGCCAGCTCAGACCCTTCCCTGCAAGCCTCCCTCACCCACAGGGGCTGGGAGCCAGGTCCTCTCCCAGCACCCATCAGGAAAGAGTCCACAGCGAGGGGCCGGAGTGCAGCTGACAAGAGCGTTGGCCGTTTTATCTTGGTGGCAAATGTGAGGATTGTTACCTTCACACTACAGAAGAGTTTGGGCATCCATCATAGACCAGCACACCCCTGGGCTAGGGAGCAAGGATAACATTTGCCCAGAAGGGTTTCCCAGGCCAGCACTAGCAGGCAGGCCTCATCCCCAAGGAGGGACCCCCATGCTCCCCTCCCTGTGGGGCACAAGTTCCTCTGCTTCGCATCCAGCCCCCTCCCACCACCGCGGGGCTGGCCAGGCAGCGAGCAGCAATAGTCACCCTTGGACAGGTGGTCCCTGAGGTAGCAGTAGGCCAGCACAGCAACGAGGGCAGGTAGCGCAGCTCCCGGGGGGCAGCTCCTGTCTCCGCTCCGACGCCCGCCGGGGTCTCCTCCGCGACGACAGCGGTGCTCAGCGCCCCAGGGCCACGCTGCGGGCCCTCCAAGGGGCACTGCCAGGCCCGAGGGCCCAGGCCCGGGGCAGCCCTGGCCAGCCAGCCCGGCGGTCCGCAGCAGGGCCGCACCTGGGACCCGCAGCCCCGGACCCGCTGCCACGGGGGTCCCCTTCGGGCCCGGCCCCACGGCTACGGGGGTGACCCCGGGGCCCGGGCCCGTTACCGGGGGGGTCCCCCCCGGGCCCCGCTGCCGCCCCCCGCAGGCCCCGCCCCGCCATGGCAGCCCCGCGCTCGGCTGCGGCGCGTGCTGGCGGCGCCCCCTGGCGAGCGAAGGTGGGAGCAGCCGCGGCCCACCGCTCCCGGCCCCCTCAGCCGCCGCCGCCGCTCCCCCGTAGACCAGCCGTGACGGCGATAGCCACAGCCGCGCCCGGAGGAGTCGCGCCAGCCCCGGTGGCGGCGGGCGGACCGCCAGGGAGGCCAACATCGTCCTCTCGCTCCCTGCGCTACACCTCCCGCGGCTTCACCCCTCCCCCCCCGGCGCCGCTGAGGCCGGCGGATCAAGATGGCGGCCGCCGGCAGCCCGGCGCGGCAGCGCGTCGGCGCGGGATGGTGCGCAAGGCCTGCTGGGAGCTGTAGTCCTCGCCCGGCTCCTCGCCGCTCTGTCGCGGCCGTCGCGGACTACAGCTCCCAGGGGGCAATGCGGCATGGTCCGCCCGGGGCATGCCGGGAAGCGACGCCGGCTCCGCTCCGGGCAGCAGAGGGACGCCAATTGGAGACCCGGCTCGTGCTGCCCGCGCATGCTCCCACACCTGGGCACCCACGCGTGCACACACCTGCACCCGCACCGGCGCGCTCGCGCGCATGCAGGCACACACACGCACAGGCGCACTTGCACACGTGCAGTCACACACACGTGCTCGCGCACACACATGCGCTGGTGCATGCACACACAGGGATACGCCTGTATGCACTTGCAAACACGCACGCCCAGAGAAGCAGACGTGCATGCGTCGTGCACACAGGTGCACTTGCAGACATGCATGCACACACGGAGGTGCATTTGCACACATGCATGCATACACACTTGTGCACTAGCAAACATGCGCGCACACATATGTACTCCCATGCATGCATGCACATGTAAGGATGCACCCATGCAGGCACTCATGCACACATGCACATTCTCATGCATACGCACAACCATGCGCAGCCACACACACACACGCACACATGTGTGCACAAATGCAGGCACGGCGGGAGCCCTTTGCACCCTCTTGCAGGGCTTGCACATGCACAAGTGCTCCCCTTCCCTGCAGCGGCCTTCCTGCCCCCAGGGAACTCCTGGGTACACCCCCTGGGGTGGGCAGTGCTCAGGGCCAGGAGCAAACACCTCCAGGAGCCTCGGCCAGGGGGGGAATTGCACACTCAGGTGGGCTCAGTGCTGTTGATGTGGGAATTGCATGTGGGGCGCAGGGCTGGGCAACCTCTCCATGCACTGTGCTGCGATCTGCTCCCACTCATCCTACCCCCGCTCCATGCCACCATCCCCACAGAGCCTGCCCCATGCCGTGGGCCTGGCATACATGTGTGTGTGACCTGTGTGTGCATGTGCACGTGTCTGAATGCATGTGTGTGAATGCATATGCATGTGCATGCGCATCATGTATGCATGCACATACATGCCTGTGAGTGTGTGTGCAGTGCACGCGTGTGTCCGTGCATGTATGTGGCTCTGAGTATGTGCGTGTGCACATGCGCATGTGTGTCCGTCCTGGTGGGAGGCACTGAGCCGGCCTGATGCTGGTTTATTACTGGTGCAGGGCCAGGGCTTTGCTTCCTCCCTGGCCATCTGATGGCACCGGGGACAGAGGGACGGATCCAGCAAACACCTCTCCGTCCTTGCATGCCTCCACTCCCCAAAAGGCAGCGAGGTGCCCCCAAAGCCCCCAGGGCCCCTCAGCACTGTCCCACAGAGCCGCTACACCAACAGACAGTAAATTACTGCCCTGTGCAAGAAACGCTTTTTGGTAGAGGATAAAAAAACATATAGCCAAATGCCTAGGAGAAGGAAAATGCAGAATTGCGTGTTTTCAGGACAAAATAAAAGCAAGCGGCGTGTGGGGTCTCACTGGGAGAAAGGTTCACCGCAAAGGCAAAAGAAACAGGTGCTGAAATGCTGGTGCACTGGCCGGGGGTGCTTTTTCCTCAGCCCCCGTCTATCTGGCGTTTCCAGGAGCCAAGGACAGCAGGCAGGTTGTCAGCAGGCTGCGTCTCCCATTTCTCTCCTCCAGGTCCATCAATATTTCAAAGCCAGAGGAATTCACCCCTTCTCTCACATGTACTTACAGCTCCAGGGAAAAAAAAACCAAACACAACCAACCAAGCGTTTCTGCTTTGTTCTTTGGTGAAGAAAACTATACTAACCCACGCCACAGGCAGGGGAAGCTGCAGCTCCCCGGAGCCCTGTGGCACGCTGGGGTTTGCTGGGGGGCCATGGCTGCCCGCGCTCCCTGTTTCTGTGTTATTCCCGCAGCCACTTGCATGGTTTGACATCACCCACCATCACTTCAGCACTTTAACAGGCTCAGAAGCTCGGCGTCTGAGTCGTTGGAACTGGGTTGCTAACAAGTTGCGTTTTAGCAAGAAAAAATAAAAGCAAGAAGTTAATTAAAAAAAAATCAGGTTTATTGAGAAGAAGTGTGTTTATTACATGCATTATTAAATATCTGTTTTCTGCCTGCCAGCCCCTGGAGAAGAGCTAAACACAGAGCTCACGCTGGGTGCTGCCGTGCCGAGCCGTGCTGGAAAGCTTGGGGAAGCTCACTGGAGCTCACCAGTGACTGCAGCGGTTCAGCCTCATGCAGAAAATCCATTTTCATCGACTCGGCGATGAGCCTTTATAACCCAGTATTTGCATCTCTCCATTGGCTCCCACGCCCGCAGCCCCCGGCGGAGCCTGGTAGCGTGGGACACGTTTGCACGGCTAATTTAGCTTTGCACTCTGCTAATTAAAGGCTGTCAGGGAGATGCAGAATGCAGGGGCAGGGTTAAGGCTGGCCACGCAGGGAACTCGGTGCCATGCAGCCTGGCCGGGCTCTCCCCTCTCCCCGGGGCTGCTGGGGCGCATGGGGTGATGGTGGGGGACAGACCTGGCGTGGGGAGGGCACGGGGTGAGAATGGAACTAGGGCGGCCCTGGGGAGGGGAGGGCACAGCCAGGAACGGGTGCTTCTGCGCCAAGCTGGGGGCTTGGCTGCACTGCGAGCTGTGGCAGAAGCTGCTAGTGGGGCAGCCCAGTTCCCCCAGCCCCATTCCCTCAGCGCCCCCAGCCCAGCTCCCCCCGTTCCCAGCCAGTTCCCCAGCCCAGTTCCTCCAGCCCCATTCCCCCAGCCCAGCCCAGCTTCCCCAGTTCCCCAGTCCCATTCCCCCAGTGCCCAGCTCCCCCCGTTCTCAGCCAGTTCCCCAGCCCAGTTCCCCCAGCCTAGCTCCCCCAGCTCCACGCCCAGTTCCCCAGCTCACCTCCCCCAGTGCCCCCAGGCCAGCTCCTCCAGTTCCCAGCCAGTTCCCCAGCCAAGTTCCCTCAGCCCCGTTTCCCCAGCCCAGCTCCCCCAGCCTCACTCTCCCACCTCCCGAGCCCAGTTCCCGCAGTTCCCCAGCTCAGCTCCCCGAGCCCAGCTGCCCGTTTCCCAGCCAGTTCCCCAGCCCAGTTCCCCCAGCCCAGCTCCTCCAGCTCAGTTCCCCCAGCCTCGCTCCCTACCCCATTCCCCCAGTTCCCCAGCTCAGCTCCCCCAGTGCCCCAAGCCCAGGTTCCCCAGCCCCATTCCCCCCAGTTCCCCAGTCCAGCTCCCCAGTTTCCCAGCCAGTTCCTCAGCCCAGCTCCCCCAGCCCAGCTCTCTACCCAGTACCCCCAGCACAGTTTCCCCAGTCCAGTTCCCCCAGTTCCCCCAGCCCAGCTCCCCAACCCAGTCCCACCAGCCGTTTCCCCTGTTTCCCGGCCCAGTTCCCCCACTCCAGCTCCCCACCCAGTATCCCCATCCCCGCTCCCCCAGTTCCCCAGCCCCACCCTTGCCCCCTGTCCCCCCGGCAGCTTCCCAGGCCCACAGATGACGTCTGTCCTGTTTTCGGTGGGGGCTGTGCACGTGGCGGTGCATGGCAGCCCCTCTCTGGGGACGGGGCAGGGGGTTCCCCCTGCCAAGAGCTGGAATCCCCCGGGAGCAGGGAGCGAAGCCAGGCTGGGAAAGGCTGCGGGATGCTGGCACCAGCTCCGCTTCCCTGGGAAAGGGGCGGGGGGGCAACAACCACCAGATTCCCAGAGGGGAGCAGACACAGGGCTGTTTGGGAGGGCTGGACAGGGGGGGCAAGGGGAGAGGGTCCCCCCTGTACCCACCGCAGCAAAACCCAGCAGCTGCAGGGCACCCGCAGCCGGGCACCTGCCTGGCCATCACCCACTGGTGCCAGCGGTGGGCTTCCCACTTCCCCGCGCCGGGATGAGTGGAAGCTTTCTTGGTTCTTTTCCCCAGGTCCGGACCACCGCCAGCAGTATGGCAGGTCGAGACCAGTGATGCAAGGTCCCCGTGCTGCAGGTGCTGAACACGGGGACCCCTCCTCACACCCCCACCCCTGTGCCCCCCTTCTCCTCTGGTTACCACATCCTGGGAAGGGCCCCATCCCCGCATCCTCGGACACGTGGGTGCCACGCTGCCGGGAGGGGCTTTGCCTTGCTGGGCTCAGCACACGCTGTGCGGCGCGGCTCCCTCTGCCTTTAAATGGTTATTCATAGCAGCAAGAGCTGGAAGAGGCTTCCTCCGTGTTTTCAAGCAGGGAGAAAAAAAAAAATCCTGAGTCTGCAGCATTTCCCGAGCCGGCTGAGAAGCCCCAGCCCTTCCAAAAATCCTCTCCTCGCCAGTGCTGCTGATGGCAGCCTGCCCTCCCGCTCCCAGCCAGCTGCCCCGCACCGGGGCCGCAGCAGGGCCTGGCACCGGCACCGGGTGAGGGCTGGCACCGGGTGTCCTGGCGGGGAGGGACGATGCTCATGGGTGGCACAGCGGGATGGTGCTGGTGCAGCCACCCAGCACGGAGGGGGCTTACAGCAGAGCTGCCTGCCAGGGGCTGTGGCTCCCAGTCCCGGAGCATGTGCCCTTCTGCCCCTTCGTCCTGCCTCCAAAGGAAATCACGGACTCATGGAATCATTTAGGTTGGAAAAGACCTTTAAGATATTCATGTCCAACCGTTAACCCAGCGTTGCCAATGCTACCACTGAACCATGTCCCCAAGCGCCACATCTTCGTGTATTTTGAACCCCCCCCATGGACGGTGCCTGCACCCCGTCCCCAGGCAGCCTGTGCCAGCGCTTGGCCACCCTGTCGGGGAAGACATTTCTCCCAGTGCCCACCCTGAACCTCCCCTGGTGCGGCTGGAGGCCGTTCCCTCCTGTCCTGCCGCTGGTTCCTTGGGAGCAGAGACCGACCCCCCTCGCTGCAGCCTCCTGCCAGGCAGCTGTAGGGAGCCAGAAGGGCCCCCCCGAGCCCCCTTTTCTCCGGGCTGAGCCCCCCCAGCTCCCCCCGCCCCCCCAGAGCTGTGCCGCAGCCCCTTCCCCAGCCCCTGCCCGGCTCTGGACACGCTCCAGCCCCTCCGGGTCTGCCTGGGGGTGAGGGGCCCAACGCTGAGCCCAGGGCTCGAGGGGCGGCCGCACCAGGGCCCAGCACAGGGGGACGGGCACTGCCTGGCCCTGCTGGCCGCGCTGCTGCTGACACGGGCCAGGATGAAATCCTTCGAAACCAGGGACACGGGGTGCAGGGGTGGATGCAGCTGGGACCCCCTCCCGGCATCACCGTGGGGAAAGACACCGGGGTGCGGTACAGGAGTGTGCGAGTGCGCCTCGGTGAATGTGTGCGGACCCGTGTGTGTGCCCCCGTGGGACACGCGTGTGTGCCCGTGTCTGTGTGCAGGTGGGTGGATGTAAAGGCCCGGGACGTGTGTGCAGGCAACTGCAGCACGTGCATCTGCGTGTGCACAGGCAGGCAGGGTGTGCGGGTGTGCACTGTGGAGGTATCTGGGCAAGTGCAACAGCTGTGTGCATCTGTGTCCGCCTCAGCGCTCCCAGTCCCCTCTGGCACCCCCCACCCAGTGCTCCCAGTCCCCCTCAGATCCCCCTGCCCAGTGCTCCTCGGTACTCCCGGTCGCCCCAGCTCCCCCCTCCCCGGCTCTCCCCGCCCGGTGCTCCCGGCCCCCCCGGCGCCCCCGGCCCCGCCCCCGCGGCCCCGCCCCGGCCCATCGCGCACCGCGCACCGGGCGGCGCCGCGCACCGGGGATGCCGCCGCCGCCGTAGGGCCGCCGCCACCCGCGGCACCGGCACCGGCAGCGGGCAAAGGGGCGGGGGGGGGGGGGAGGAGGGGGGGGGGTGTCCCGGGGCCATGTCGGGTCGCGACAGCGTGCAGATCCCCGACGACCGGGACTTCGGGGCGTTTCGGGCGGAGTGCGAGTCGGAGCGCGGCTGGAGCCTCACCTACAGCAAGGCGGGGGTGGCCGTCTGGGTCCAGCTGCTGGAGCCCGAGCGCTCCCTCCACAAGATCAAGGTAAGCCCCCACCGGCACCGGGCATCCGCACCGGCTACCGGGGGGACCCCGCCCCCCGGGGGCAGCGGGGACCTTGGGGCGGGAGGGGGCTGCTGATGTGGAGGGGGAATCCGCGGGGGCGGGGCTGGAGGTCAGTGGGGACCCTGGGGCAATGCAGCGCCCTAGAGTGAGCGGAGACCCCATGGCAAGTAGGGACCTTGGGGTGATGCAGCGCCCTAGGGTGAGCGGAGACCCCATGGCAGGTGGGGACCTTGGGGTGATGCAGGACCCAAGGGTGAGCAGGGACCATGGGTGCAAGCAGGGATCCTGTGGCAAGTGGGGATCCTGGGGTGATGCAGCACCCTGGGGTGAGCAGGGACCCCACAGCAAGCGGGGACCCTGGGGTGACGCAGCACCCTGGGGTGAGCAGGGACTCCAGGAGTTAGCAGGGATCCTGTAGCAGGTGCGGACCCTCAGGTGTTACGGCACCCCCCACAGCACATAGGGACTTGGAGGCTGAGTGAGCACCCTGGGTGAGCAGGGACCGTGGGGGCAAGCAGGGGTCCTGGGGCAAGGGGGGCCCCAGGGGCGATGCAGCACCCTGGGGTGAGTGGGAACCCTGGGGGTTAGCAGGGACCATGTGGCAAGTGGAGTCTCGGGGGGTGAACCAGCACCCTGGAGTGAAGAGGGACCCTGAGGGTGAGCAGGGACCTCAGGAGTTAATGGGGATCCTGGGACAAATGGGGACCTGGGATGAGCCAGCACCCAGAGGGAAAGCAAGGACACTGGGGTGAGCCAGCACCCTGGGCAAGAGGCACTGGGGGTGCAAGCAGGAATCTTGTGGCAAGTGGGGACCCTGGGGTGATGCAGCATCCTTGGGTGAGCAGAAACCCCAGGGGTTAGTGGGCACCCTCAAGTGATACAGCACCCTGGAGCGAGTGGGGACTTGGCCAAGTTGGCACCCCATTGAGAACAGGGGTCCCAGGGGTGAGCTGGCACCCCAGGACAAGCAAGACCCCAGGGCTGAGCAGGGACAAGTAGGGACCCCTGGGGACAAGGGGGCTGCATAGTGGTGACTAGAGACTCGCCCAGGGACAAACGGGCACCCACGGGGCGTGGGACCATGGAGCCTCGGTGCTGCCTGTCCCCTCTCACCTCAGGAACCCCCCCGGCGCTTGCTCACGGAGGAGCTGGGGCTGGGGCTGGGCTGGGGGCTTCTCAGGGCCGGCCAGGCACCGGTCCGCTCTCGTTGGGGCTGTCCCCATCCTGGCTGTCCCCTTGCCCTGCAGTGCCCGCTGTGGCCCTGCAACCCCCTGGTACAGATCAGGGCTGTCCGGGTCCCCACTGCTTCCCTCCCTGGTGGGTCCCGTCCCTCCGCGGAGCCGGTTTGCTGGGCTGGCACAGGCAGGTGCGCACTCCTCCTGGCTCATCCCTCCGGCAAAGGGGGCAGCCGGGCACCATTAGTGGGCACCGGGCACTGGGAATCCTGCGGGCACCGGGAATCCAAGGGAAAACTTGGGACAGGAGCAGCGTCAGGCTGAGGTTGCCGGTGGCCATGCTGGAGCCTCTGGCTGCCTGCAGGGCTGGCCGGTGTCCCTGTCCCTGCCAGTGCCTCCACGATGCCACGGTTATGTGGCCCTCACTGCCGTGCTGAGGCCTGGCAGGGCCGGTGGCAGCTGGCAGGGCTGGTGGCGGAGCGGAGGCGGTGGCTGCGGTGCGGCCTGCATGCACACACGCTGCTCTGCAGCAGCCGCGCAAACAAGCGGCGCTGGCGGCACCGGGGAAACCTGTCCCTGGCGTGGTGGCAGTGGCGGTGGCACCGGCTGTGCCTGGCTCCCGCCACACCTGCGCCCGCTGGGGAGCTGCCTCTGTTTGCTCCCCCCGGCCACCGGGCTGTGGCGGTGGGTTTGGGTTGTAGTGACCAGGGGACAGGTCCCTGTCGTGCCCCGGCAGCAGCCTGGCGCGGGGGACACGATCCTTGGGGTGTGGGGGCTTCCCAATGCTGCTCCCCCTCCGCAGCGGCACGAGCCCAGCACTGCGCTGGGACACGTGGCCGACGGGATGTGGAGCACCCATCTCCGTGGAGTCTGGGCATCTCCCCGGGCACGCTGGTATAGGTATGGCCCCATGGGGCAGCATGTCTCGGCACCCCCACTGAGCCCCACCCCCCACCCCCCGCCCCGCTGCTTGCTCTTGGGGTGTTGCTGCATCCCAAAGCACCTGCGGCGGGGTTGGGGTGCTGCTCTGGGCAGAGCTGCTGGGTGCGAGCAGGCAGCAGGGAGGTCACGTGGGGGTGCAGCCCTGCCCGTCCCCTGCCCCCCCCCGACAATCCCGGTGTGCCACGTCTGCCAGCAGCCATCGGCCTGGCAGGGAACCAGCCCTAGGTGCGCACCGGCATGTCCCAGCCCAGACTGGCACGGCACGCTCCCACCACGGGGCCGTCGGTGCCCTGTCCCATGCTCACGGGGGTCCCTGAGCCAGGGCAGCACCCCAGGGCTGGGTGTCCTTTGCTCTCCGTGCCCGGGGAGCCGGGGCTTGGGGTGCTGCTCGGTTAAACCCCACCAAGGAGCCTCTTTGTCCCCGAAAGGCCAAGGTCCCCATTTACTCCGGGGCAGCCACCTTTGTTCCCTGTCCCTGTTCCCCTCCACAAAGCCTTTGCCCCCGCGCAGCCAGCCGGCCCGTGGGGATCTCCGAGCCCCCTCCGGCAATCCAGCCCTGCCCTCCCAGAGCCCAGTACATCCCGCAGCCACGCCGGGTCTTGGCCCCCCTCAACACCCTCCTGGCTGGATCCTGCTGGGTGTTTAAATGCTGGTGCCATGCACGTGCTGAGCGGCACCGGGCCGGTATCGGGGACCGCCGTGGGACCGTCAGTCCCTGTGCCACCCCCCGGGATCCCAGCAGCACCCAGACCCAGCACCTCCCACCCAGGATGGGATGTTCCCGCTGGATTTTTGTGGTGGCCGGCTAGTGGGATGGGCAGCTGCCCTGGCACACGTGGCGTCGCTGACGTGGCACGGCAGGGCTGAGCCGGGGTGTTCGTGTCCCACGGCACAGCTCCCTGGGGAGGGGGCCGGGGGCTGCCTGCGGTGCCTGGCACCGGCAGCCTGCAAAGAGCTGTCTGCCTCGCTGTTTGCTCGCTGGCTTTCTTGCTCCTGCTGCTGCTCTGTAATTAAACCAAACCTGAAGGTCTCGCCCCGCTTTGAAGCAGCTGCCGTGTCTGTCCCCCCCTCTCTTCCATTAGGGATGCAGCTCTCGTCTAACCTGTTTTCTGGAGTCTGGAAACAAGTTTGTGCCACTGACACAACCCAGGGCTGATTCATCACCGGGACAGAGGGATTCGGTGGCCTCAGGCTGCCCGTTAAAGGTGGCTGCAGGGTAGGGGACCCCAGCCGGGACCCCCTTGCCCACCCCACAAGCTGGTGCCTGAGGACCTGAGTCCTCCAGGGAAGATGCTGCCCCTGGGGACAGGCTGCTCCAAAAGGATGGCCAGCAGCCATCCCGTGGGAGGCATCAGTAGGGAGCTGGAGCTTTGCCGGAGCTGATGGTGCAGCCAGGCACGTGCTGGCCATCCCTACCCGGACCCTGGCTCCCACTTGTTAATTATTCATCAGGTCACCTTGAGACGCGGCACCCAGTCGCTAATGATCATGCCAAACATCTGGGTCAGGAGGGAGATCTTCTTTTTAATTAATGGCCTGTGTGGCCAGGGCCCCAGTGCTGCCTGCGCCAGGTGCCAGGGAAGCCTGCTCCGGCAGGAGGGGATGCGCCAGCAAAGCCAGGGCTTTGTGGCAGCGTCAGCCCCCCGAGGTTGTGGGGTGGGGGGTTGAGGTGACCCCGCAGGCAGTTTTCCTCCATCCAGGGGGTCCCCTCAGTCCCCCCCCAGCCACCTGGGTGGCGAGTGTGTCCCCAAGGTGGCCACAGCCCCCCGGGCAGAGGTGGGGGCTGTCTCCCTGTTGGATTTGCTGCTGTCCCACAGCCCGGCATGCTGGCAACTGTCCCCTCGTGCCCAGCACAGCCCCGGCCCTGCGGTGCTGGGCATGGTGCAGGCAAAACCCCCAGGGCAGAACTGGCACGGGCAGCCCCTTGCACCCATTGTGTCTGTCTCCCTTCTCTTGGTCTCCCTTCCTCCTCCTCCTCCTCCTCGCCCTGTAGACGTCAGCGTCAATATTGACTGAGGGCTGGGGTGCACTGCTCTGGGCGCTTCCCAGCTGGCACCGTCCCCTTTCCTGGTGAGACCCCGCAGGCACCCCCCTGGGACGTGAGTCACCCAGGGGCTGCAGCGTGGGCAGGTCCTGAGTCACCCGGCTGGTCCTGCCCACGTGGGCACCACTCCGCTGACCTGCTTTAGGAATAAACGGGAGCGGCGCGGTGCCCGCTCCCAAATCCAGCCCAGCTGGCACAGGCAGGGTGCTGGGGTTGCCTGGGTGCTGGTGGGGAGCAGGAGGTCCCCAAGTGTGTCACCCAGGGGTGTGCTCCCCGAGACCACATTGCAGGGCTGTCCCCTTCCTCCGTTTTGGCCAGACCTGCTCATGTGGCAGGGTTGCAGTGTGAGGCGCAGGGGGACTGGCTCCATGGGGCAGGGATGGCTTTGTGGCATGTGGGGCAGGGACTGGGTCCATGGGGTTGGGGATGGGCTCCATGGGGCAGGGATGGCTCTGTGGGGCTGGGCACAGGCTCTGTGGAGCTGAGGGCAGGCTCTGCAGGGCAGGGATGGCTCTGTGGGGATGGGATGGGATCTTGTGGGCAGGCATGACTCCATGGGGTGGGGATCGATGGAGCTGGGGACAGGATCCATGGGGCAGGGATGGCTCCGTGGGGTTGGGGACAGGCTCCTGGCTCCGTGGGGTTTGGTATGGGCTCTGTGGGGCAGAGACTGGCTCCATGGAGCTTGGGACAGGTGCTGTGAGAAAGGGATGGCTCTGTGGGGCAGTGATGGCTCCGTGGGGTTGGGGACAGGCTCTGTGAGGTTGGCGCCGTGAGCAGCAGCCGTGTCCTGCTCGAGTGAGGACAGCCACTGCTGCTCCTCCACCCCTAAATCCCAAAATCCACTGCTAAAGCCACCCTGGGGACGGACCAGGAGCCAGTGGCAGTGGCATTTGGTGGGGGACAGGGTGCCGTACCCACCTTGCAGGCACGTGGGGCATGTGTGTTTGCCGGGGTGGAGGAGCAGCATCCCCAGGGACGTGGCGCGGTTGCTGATGCTGCCTGTGCTGGCTGCCCTCCCTGCCTGCTCCTGCCCTTGTGCTGCCCTGTGGCACAGCTCGGCAGCTCTCAGCCCGATGGCATCCCTGTTCTGCCTTCCCCTTCTCTTCCTGAGGATTTGGCCACTGTGGTTAGCGGAGCTGCTCCTGACCTGGAGGAGGGGGGCTGCTCCCCACTCTGGGCCCCCTGCACCATGCTCGCTGCCCCACGGCACCAGGCACCAGTGCCCTGTGGTACCACCAGCTGGCACCTCCACGCAGGGGTGCTGCTCTGGGGGGAAAGCAGCAGCGGGGGGAGGAGGCAAGGTGGGAAGGTGCCCCCCAAGAAGGTCCCCCCAGCGTGCAGGGCTCAGCCCTGTACTGCCTCAGGGCGTAGCTGGCCCTGTGTAACCGGCTCCTTTGGGGGGGTTGCATTGGTTTTTGGGGAACCTGAGAAGAGACCCCCACCCAGGGGTCCCTGTGGTCACCCTCCTTCCTGGGGTCCCTGCCACCGTCCTCCTGCCTGAGGGTCCCCACCTGGGGGTCCCCATGGCTGCCCTCCTTTCTGGGGGTCCCCGTGGCCACCCTCCAGTCTGAGGATCCCCACAGCCACCCTCCCTCCTGGGGGTCCCCATGGCTGCCTCCTTTGCAGGGGTCCCCACAGCCACTCTCCTGCCTGGGGGTCCCCATGGCTGTCCTCCTTTCCAGGGGTCCCCATGGCCATCCTCCCACCCAGGGGTCCCTGGGGCCACCCTTCCGCCTGGGGGTCTCCACAGCTACCCTCCATCCTGGGGGTCCCCATGGCCATCTTCTTGCCTGGGGGTCCCCATAGCTACCTTCCTTTCCAGGGGTCCCCGTGGCCACTCTCCCTCCTGGGGTCCCCATGGCTGCCCTCCTGCCTGGGGGGTCCCTGTGGCCACCTTCCTGCCTGGGGGTCCCCATAACTGCCCTCCTTTCTGGGGGTCCCCGTGGCTGCCCTCCCTCCCTGGGGTGGTTTCTCAGCCGCCCACCCCTGCAGTGCAGGATGGAGTGCAAGGATGTGCCAGCGGAGACGCTCTACGACGTTCTGCATGACATCGAGTATCGGAAAAAGTGGGACACCAACGTCATTGAGACATTTGACATCGGGAAGCTGACTGTCAACTCCGACGTGGGCTACTACGCCTGTGAGAGGGGGCTGGGGGGGTCCCGGGGGGGCACTGAGCCCCGTGGCTGTCATGGCAGCGTGCCTGGCTTGGGCATCGGTGGGTTGGGTGGTGCCCAGGAGGAGTTTGGGAGGGATTCGGGGGGCAGGCTTGGCCCTCTGGAGGGGAGGCCGGTGCTGGGGGTGGGGGTCGGGGGAGTGTCTCACCCCGGTTCCCCACCACCACTGTCCACAGGGAAGTGCCCCAAGCCCCTGAAGAACCGGGATGTCATCACGCTCCGCTCCTGGCTGCCCATGGGCACCGACTACATCATCATGAACTACTCCGTGAAGCACCCCGTGAGTGCCCGGGGGGTGGCCGGGGGGGCTGCCCATGCCAGGACGGGGCTGGGTTCACCCATGATCAGTCAGAGCTCCGGGGGTGGGGGGCGGGCAGGCTGGTGGCATCGGGGGGGCTGCTTTCTGGGGGGTCAGGGCAGCCCTGCCCACATGGTAGATGCTTGCTTGAACCCTGCCCTGCCCCTGCCACTAATGCCCACTCGCTGTCCCCCCTCCCCAGAATTACCCCCCGCGGAAGGACATGGTGCGAGCAGTCTCCATCCAGACGGGCTACCTGATCGAGGGGACAGGAGCCAAGAGCTGCACCATCACCTACCTGGCACAGGTGGACCCCAAAGGTAGGGGGGGGGAGGGGCGCGCCTCAGCCTACCCCTCGGGGACAGCCGCCCTCTGGCTGGGGGTCTGCCGGGGTCAGTAAGTGGGGCTGGAGATTTTCCGTAGCTGGGGGGGGGGGGGGGGGGGGCTTGGGGGGGCTTGGAGACAGGCAGCAGTGGGAGCATCTCGGGATGTGGCCGGAGCCAGACCAGGAGCCCTGGAGCAGTGCCAGGAGGAAACATTTTCAGCCAGTTCTCTAGAAATACGCCTTTTTGGGGGCAGAGAGGCAGCCAAAATAGCTTTTCTTTCTTTGCTTTTTTTTTTTAGCTTTTTTTTTGTAACTTGGCAAGAAGCTGAGCACGTAGTTTGGGTTGAGCCCTGACTTCCCTGGACTGGCCACCCCCTTGCTCGCCCTGTGCCCTGTCCAGCTGGGTGTCCCTGCGGAGGGTGACCTGGGGGTCCTGGCGCTGCCATGCCCGGGGGTCCCGGCTGCCGTGCGGGTCCCAATGCCCGGGGGTCCCGGCTGCCGTGCGGGTCCCAGCATGGCTCCTCTTGTCTCGGCAGGTTCCCTGCCAAAGTGGGTGGTGAACAAATCCTCGCAGTTCCTGGCCCCCAAGGTGAGTCAGTCACACTGGGGCCGGGGTCCCGGGTGGGGTGAGGTGAGTTGTCCCCTCGCCTGCCTGGGCTCTAACGCTGCCTTCATCCCAGGCGATGAAGAAGATGTACAAGGCTTGCCTGAAGTACCCGGAGTGGAAGCTGAAGCACAACCCGCACTTCAAGCCCTGGCTGTTCCCCGAGCAGAGCCAGCTGCCCGCGCTGCCGCTCTCCGAGCTCTCCCTCCAGCATGCCGACTCCCTGGAGAACATCGACGAGAGCTCCCTCGCCGAGACCAAAGACGACCGCGGCGAGGCCAGTGATGAGGACAGCGTTAACTGACCCCCTCCCCCGGCCTGGACCCCCTCCGTGGGGTCATTTTCTCCCAATCCTCCCCCGTCCCCTCCCCCTTCCACCACAGTTTGTGTCTCTCTCTCTTGCACGCACCTGCACGTGCACCCACGCTTCTGGCTCGGGGCGGGGGGGCTGTGCTGGGCTCCCCCTGGACCGAGGGGTGCCCCCCCCTCCCCTCCACTAGGGTAGGAAGCCGGGGGGTGTCTGGTCCCTTCGCAGCCGCTGCGGGACACACTGGCGATGTCCCCCTCGTCATCCCCATCGGTGGCAAACCCAAAGTGCCCTTCAGCTGTCGCCCTGGGATGGGGGGCAGAGGAAAGGGGGGGTCCCTGCCCCTGCTCCCCAGCCCAGGGGGGATCCCCCCAGCCCTTCCTTGCACCCCCCCTGCTCCCCCAGCCCTCCTCCCTGTCTCCTCTGTTAGGGTCTGACAGAACTGCCTTCCTCCTGCAGGACCCCTGCCCTAAGCAGACCCCCGGGGGGGCTGGAGGGGGGGCTGCCCACACCTCCAGGTGTGCAAAGGGGTCTTTAGGGGCTCCTGTCACCTCCAGGCATGCTGGGCAGGGGGGGGAAGGGGGCTTGGAGGCTCCCAGCACCTCCAGGCATGTTGAATAGGGGGGTCTCTGGGGTCTTGCAGCACCTCCAGGCATGCTGGCAGGGTTTTGGGAGGCTCCTGGCACCTCCGGGTGTGTGTGTGGTGGTGGGATTTGGGAGCTGCTTGCACCTCCGTGCATGTTAGGGGGACCTGGGGGGGCTCCCAGCACCTCCAGATGTTCTGGAGGTCTCTAGGGGCTTGGGGTTCCCAGCACCTCCATGCATCTTGGGGGGACTTGGGGGATTCCTGGCACCTCCAGGTGTGCTGGGGGGTGTCATGGGGGTCTCCCAGCATCTTTATGTGTGTTTGAGGAGGGCTTTGGGGTCTGCTGGCACCTCCGGGTATGTTGGGGGTCTCGGGGTCCCAGCATCTTCAGGTCAGGCATGTTGGGGGGACTTGGAGGCGGGGGGGGGGGGGCTTCTGGCACCTCCAGATATTCTGGGGGTCTCGGGGAGCTCCTGCCCCCCCTTTCTAGGTGAGGGACCCCAAGTTCGGTGTCTGAACACTTTCTACGCTAGAATTAGAGGCCTTGAATCGGGATTTTGGAGCTGTTCCTTGGCTGCACTCCTGTCCCCCCGCCGTGCCTGGGGCGGTGAGGGGAGGAGGGAGATTTTGTACCTTGTACTGGAGCTGATTATTTAGGAATAAAACAAATAAATCCGGCACAGGGTGCCTTGGCCTCTCTGTCCTGCCTCGGTCCCCTGTGAGCCCTCCCTGTCCCCGGCTTTGCAGTGGGCTCAGGCAGGGGGGTCCCTGGGGTCGTGGTGGGTGCTGCCAGGTCCCACTCATCGGGGGGTCCCTGGGATGGTGCCCTGGAGCCATTGTGGGCTTTGGCATTGGGGGACCCCGGGGGGGCTCTCAGTGGTGGTGGTGCTGCTGGAGGGTGCTGAGAAACCCCTAAACCCAATTAGTGCTGGGCAGTAATTGGAGACAAGGCTGTTCGCCCCTGTAGTGGGTTTTGCCCCAGCCCCAGCCAGACGAATAACACCAGTACCGCCTGTGGACCACCCCAGCTGGGGTACAGCCCCACCAAAAACACCTCTGGGTCAGGGGGCTGCAGGGGATTCTATTTGGGGGTGCATCCCTGGCTTCTCCAGCTTTTCTCCACCTCTACAAGGAGCTTTGAAAGGCCTTAAAATGGGAATAAAAAGTGGAAATGGTGAGTGTCTGGTAATCACCTGGAGCTGAGACTGGGGGGGCTCCCAGCCCTGCAGGTGGCAGGGAGAGGCGAATCCCCCCCAGCTCCGCTGCTCAGGATGCGGCCATCCACGGTGCCTGGCTCGCTGCAGCCATTGGCTCCGTGGGGGGGTTCTCCAGTGTCCGACGGGATGCACGCTCAGCGGCAATGGGGGAAGATGGAGCTGGGGAGGATGAACCTTTGGTAACCCTGAAACCTTCATCTTTCTTCCTGATACTTGCCAGGAAACCTCAAAGCAGCGTCCCCCCGAGCAGGGGACCCTCCTGGGCTGCCGGACCCCCAGAGCCATGGGCCTGAGCCAGGGCGGTGGGATGCAGAACATGGGGCGTGCAATGAGGAAGTGATGAAGAAGAGGATGAGGATGGCGGGGTGCCTGGGGGGGGTGCCTGAGCGGGCAGCAGGCAGCGGACAGCCAGCTGCTGCTGGGCTTTGCCAGAGCTGCTTTTTATTTATTTAATTCTGGGAAGGGTTTTTACTTCCCCCCCTCCCACTGCTGTTCCCCCCTCTGGTACCCAGGAGCCTCCCAGCTTGGAGCCTCCAGCAGAGCCCACAGCTGCCCAGTCAGGCCAGTGCGGGGATGCTCCGGGGATGGGTGGGGGGACGACGGGACACCTGGGGGGGGTCACTGCTCCCAGGCATGCAGCCAGTGCTGGTGCTGCAGAGAGGGGCCCCACCGTGGGTGTCCCCCCTTTCAGTGTGGGCTGCAAAAGCTCAGCTGGGACCAGGAGAGGATCTGCCATGCTGGGGTGTGAGGTTTGGGGTGCAGGGAGGGGTTCGGGGTCTGTGAGGCATTGGGGTGCCCAGAGCAGCGGGTGAGGGCAGAGAGGATGCTCCATCCCGGGGGAGAGCCCAGCACTCCCCTGGGGAGTGTGGCTCTGCAGGTTCAGCCCTGGGACCCCCACTCCCCGTGGGGCACAGCTACCAGTGCATGCAGTTATGGCCAGTGCAGCCCCCCCATTCCAACCCCACCTGATGCTCTGGGCACCCCACATCTCAGCAGACCCCAAACTTCTCTCTGCACGCCAGGGTCTTGCTGGATGGGTGCGTGCCAGGTTCTGGCTCAGGGCCTGGCTGGGGTGACGCCAGCCGTGCCCCACTAGTGCTGTCACACGTGGGACCATGCCGGGCACTGGGGACTCGCTGCCGATTTCATCCATTAATTCTGATTTGCCACATCCTCCCCATCCTTCCCGCACCTCTCCCAAACTGCCGGTAAAAATAGGACGCAATTAAAAAGGGAGCCAGCACCCATTCCACCTCCGTGCGGGGCAGTAACGGAGCAAGGGATGCACCGCGGGTGGCTCCGGTGCTGGGGGGACACACGGTGGGGGCGAATCAGGGGGGCAAAGCCCCCGCAGGGGGATTTTTAGGTTTTTTGCCCGTGGGAGGTGTTGCCAGGGACTCAGTGTCAGGGGGGCTGTGAGAAGAAATGGCTTCATAAGGGAGCAGAGGATGCTCCGGAGAGCAGCTGGTGTCGGAGGAGCTGTGTGCCCAGGGGGCTTTGGGCAGCACCGGGGGCTCAGGTAGGCTGCGGGCCATGGGCAGGGCAGGGGGGACACGGATCCACTGGGCACGAGGACTGTGCTGGGGGCTCGGTGCTGTGTCGGTTCTGTCCTGCTGCTGTCTGGGGAGGACATAGGGATCCCCGAAATGCTGCTGGGAATGTCTGTGAGGCTTTGGCTCCGCAGGGATGAGCCTTTGGCATTGCTGCCCATCCCGGGGGCCGCGGTGCCCTACAGCGTGTGCAGCCCGGTGACCTGGGGGAGGCCACCGCACCCTCGTCTTTGGCTGAAGGCTTTGGGGAGGGGACCCACAGTGCTCCAAGCACCTGGGGAGTGGGATGCTGCAAATGGGGGGGATGCTGCGAGTGGGATGACGCTGTGAGCAGGGGGATACGATGGCGATGGGGAATGTGGATGCTGCAAGAGGGGGGATACAATGGCTGTGGGGACTGGATGCTGCGAGCCAGGGGATATGATGGCCATGGGGGATGTAGGTACTTTCAGTGGGGGGATATGATGGTCATGGGGAGCGGGGATGCTGCTGGTGGGGCAAGGCTGCGAGCGGGGGGATGCTGCAAGCAGGGAGATGCTGTGAGTGGGAATGCAATGGACGTGGGGAGTGGGGATGATTTGAGCAGGGGGATGCTGTGAGCGGGGGGATGCTGTGAGCAGGGAGCTACAATGGCCGTGGGGAGTGGGGCGATGCAGGCAGCAGAGGTGCATTTTGGGGGAGTCAGACACCGGCCCCGCTGGCTGAACCCCAGCAGAGCACCATCCCCTAAATGTGGGGCTGAGCCTGCTGCATCAGCAAGCGGGTGCTGCTGTGCCCGGCCCCCCTTTGCACAGGGCAATTAATGGCCTCGCGTGGGCGAGGGGCTGAGATCGCGGGGACCGTGCCCCCCCCCCCCCCGAGAGCAGGCAGCCAGCGTGTCCCCGTCCCCGAGCTGCTCTGCGGCATGAAAGGAGCATTGTCCGGGCAGCGCTAAGCGCGGTCTGCTGGGGCCAGCTCGCAGCCCCCGGCGTGGGGAGCCATGCAGGGGGCCTGTGGGAACCTTGTGTCTCCCGCCCCCTCCCCAAAACATCCCGCTTCATTTTTTCCCCTTGCCCAGGCCTTGGGAACTGGGTGGGGAGGAAAAAAACCCAATCATAATCCTTTTTTTTTTTTTTTCTTTTCTTTTTTTTTTTTCTCTTTTTGGGGAAAGTCCCTACGGTTTTCCCCTGTCTCGCATTTCCATGAGGCAGCCAAAGCTCCTCCATGCGGGAACAAGCCCAGGCCTGGCTGGGGGGGCCCTGCCCACTACGGGAAGCACCTCAGCATCCTCCCTGGAGCCCCGGCCGCCGCTGAACAGAGGTACTCAGTGCTCCTCTCACCGCGGCTTTGCTCCCTGTGTCTCTGCCTGCTGGGGTGGGCAATGCTGGGGGGGGGAGGGGGGGGCTGGGGGGTGGAAACCCAGTCTGGGGGACACCCCCCTGCCACTTCCTTGGCTGTGGTTTCTCTCCTGGGGGGGGTCATGCTTGTCCTGCGCTGCCCCACATGCTGCCAGGGCATCTACTTCCCTGGGCTGTGCGTGTGGTGGGGGCACAGGGGGGATGCTGAGCTGCGGGGGGGGTGGGGGATAGGCTGCACCCTGCTCCCTGCTCCAAAATTGTTCAGCTGTGACAGGGCCGTGCCCCCTGGCTGGATGTACCACCAGCATGTCCCAGATTAGCCCCAGTACACCCCAGCTCAACCCCAGCACATCCCAGCTCAACCCCAGTACACCCATCTCATCCCGAGTGCACCCCAGCTCAGTTCCAGTATACCCTAGCTCATCCCCATCAGACCCCAACTCAACCCCAGTATACCTGGTCATCCTCAGCACACCCCAGCTCAACCCCAGTAGACCCCAGCTCATTCCCAGCTCATTCCCAGCTCATCCCCAGTACACTCCAGTTCAACCCCAGTATTCCCAGCTTAATTTCAGTATACCCCAGCTCACCCCCCGCACACCCCACCTTGTTCCCAGCACACCCCAGCTCAATCTCAGCATATCCCAGCTCAACCCTAGTACTACCCCAGTTCAACCCCAGCACTCCCAGCTCAATTCCAGTATAACCCAGATCATCCCCAGCTCACCCCAGCTCAATCCACCTTGCGGGCTGGTGACAGAGGGGTAAAGCTTGGGAGAGCGGGACCCGGAGGGCCCGGCTGGCAGATTTGTTTTCTCTTTGAGAACCAGCTCAGCGCGTCCCAATTCACAGCCAAACAACGCCGGCAGCTGCGGCTGTGCCGGGGCCACCGGGACCCCTGCCAGCAGCACCCGTGCCGCGCTGACTGCCGCCGACACTGCCCAAACACTGGGCAATGCCGTCGGTGGGTTTCTCTCGCCTTCCTCCTCCTCTTCCTTGCTGTGTCCTGGTATGTCTGGCAAGGCCTGAAGAATTGCCTGGGCACAGGCTGCCAGCGCCGCGTGGCTGGAACCGAGACAGTCACCGCTTCGTCCTCCGGTAACGGCGAGCCAGCTCCTTGCATCGCCTCACTGCTGCCGCGGCCCCGGGACCATTGGGATGATGCTCGGGGGGCCGGGGGCTATGTCTTGCATTGGGGTCCCTTGCTGTGGGGGGGTGTCTGCCGGGCTCTGGCACTGCCACTGGGCTTGCAATTTTAATTTGCACTCTTCAACCCTAAAAAACCCACCTCTGAGGGCACGGCTGGCCCCGCGCAGCAGCCCTGGGTGCTGCGAGTGGGTGCCGTGCTGGGGCTGACCAGCAGCTCCCACGGGGGTGGCAGGACCGGTGTTGGGAGGAAGGTCACGTCTGCGCCAGGGAAAGCCCCTCTGAGAGCTGCCCGTTGTTTTCTGGGGGTGCTCCTCTCTGCAGCGCAGCTACGGGGGCCGAGCTGTTATGGCAAGCAGCCGGGACAGCGGGGATGGGAATATTTATAGCAATACTGGGGTTTTTGCATCCCTCTGTGTCCCACGTCCCTGCAAAAGCAGGTTGTTTGCTGCCAGAACCTAGAAAATCCACTGAGGGGGTGAGCCTGGGTATCTTGGGGGTGTCTGAGGGAAGGCAGGGAGCGATGCTCCCTCATGCTGGCATCTCACGTCTCTCCTCAGGCAGGGCGGCACAGCCAGCCCCATCCCATAGCCGAGCGGGATGCGTGCCGTGTTTTTACCACCCTGGGCCACCTGTCTGTGCCCCCTTCCCCCCCGTCCCCGGCCAAATCAAGTCCCATTTCATCAGCTTGGGAGGGTTGCGCTCACTGTCACCGGGTGCCAGGGGCTGCAGGTGGCTCTGGGGAGGGTCCTGCTGTGGGGACCCTGTGGCTATTGGGGTGTTAGTGCTGTGGGAGGTTTTGCAGATGGATGTGAGCTGTGGAATCATTAAAACGCAGAGCCAGAAGCCTCTGGAGGTGGAATGTGGCAGGGGGTGGCTGGGGTGGGTCCTCGCCTGTCTCCCCTTCTGGTTTGCTGCCTGCTGCATGGCACGAACGTCACGCTTGAGGGGAAAAAAATATAGTCTAAAAATAATATGGGGCTTCCTGCCCAGCCCGGGGCAGGTGAGAAAGTGCTGCTGTGCCCCCCACCCCTGGCATGGCCTTCCTCCTCCTCTTCCTCCTGCCCACACTGCTGACCCGTGGTGCAGGCAGGCAGTGCTGCCCCGGTTCTGGGCACCCAGCAAGTGGCCGGGATGGCACTTGGACACCCCAAATCTGCAGGTGAGGGGGGGGGGGGATGGTTGTTCAGAAAGGCTTCTGCAAAGGTGGGGAGCAGGTGCATGCGGTTGGGGGTACCCATCCCTCTGTGCCTGCTGGCCACAGCCACACGCTGCAGCTTGCCAGGGTTGCCGTGGTGGCGGGGGGTGCGTGGGGATGCCCTGGCTGCTGGGGGGGGCTGTGCATGGGGTTGGGGTGCTGCTGCACCCTGCTGAGCCAGCTCTTTCCAGGCAGAGGGTTTTGGGGGGTCCTGGCAGGGAACGGGGCCTGTGCCATGGGTGTCGGCTGCACCAAGAGGAGGCAGGAGCACAGCAGGGCTGGCAAAGGGCCCCCCCAGCCACAGCTGGAGCCGTCGAGCACTTCACCAAGAGACTTTCACTTCCCGCTTTCGGGAAGGTGAAACACGGGCCGACTTGGTTTTGATGCTGTGTGCTGGGTGCCATGGATGATTCCCACGGAGAATGGAGGTGCTGTGCCCCCCAGGATAGGTGCTGATACCCCCAAGCTGCAGCCCCTCTTTCAGCATGGTCCCCCCCCCGGCCATCACAGGACCTCAGGAGATGGGGGGCAGCGCTGTGCCCAGCAGGGCTGCCGGGGGGGAGGGCTGTGCACGTGGGGTATGGTTTCCTGACCTATTTTGCAGGCAGCTTCCAGAAAGTGTGTCAGGAGCTGAGAGCATCCCAGTCGGGGCTCAGTTGGGCAGGGACATCAGTTGCCAGATAGTTTTGCCCCTTTTTTTGCTGGATTTGCCCCATTTTTTGCTGGATTTGCCCCTTTTCTGGCTGGCTTTGTAAGGCAGGCGGCAATGCCCCCGATGCCAAGAGCTCATGTGCCCTCATGGGCGCCACAGCCCAGGGCACACTTTCACCTTCCTGGGTTTTACTTTCAGGGGGAGAAGGGAAACACAGGAGGGCCCTTGGGAAAATGAGGAACCCCCTGTTTCCCTGCCCCCTTGTCCCTGATGCCTTCCTGATTGCCTTCCTCATCACGCTCCTCATCACCCTCCTCACTGACTTCCTCCCACTGTACATCAGAGCAGGGGGGAGCGCCCCCCGAGCTGCCCCATCCCACTGCCCACAGCCTGTCCTGTGGGTCTCGGCTCACGGCTTTCCCTCCTGCTGCTCTCCCCTCCCAGCTGCTGCAACGCCCCTGGGCACCGGGCGAGCCCATCCTCAGCTGCCCTGCACTCCCCACGCTGCCCTGCACCCCCCAGTACCAGCCAGGCACCCCCCAGTTTCAGCCACGCACCCCCGCACCCCCTCACCCCCGTGCACCCCCGCAGCGCCGTGCACACCCCTCACCTCCATGCATGGCTGCCTTTGGGCCGTTCCCACCGCTGGGACCTTGGCAGCCCGGGATGGCCTTGGAGGAAAGCAGGGTGTGTATGAGCTATAAAGCAGCCCCAGCAGCCTGCAGCGAGGCTGGGGGGCCAGTCCTGGCTGCGTAAACATGAAGCACTTTGAGATTTGAATTGCTGGCAGGAGGAAGAGGCTCTGAAGAACCTTTTCCACTCCTTGATTTTGATGACTTTGCAAGATTTGACTTGATTTCTGAATGCTGCCTGGAGCACAGTGCATTTGAATCTTGTTTGCATGTTGTATTTACTGGCCTGGGCTCCGCTGTGAGATCTTGAAAATGAAACAGCTTCGTCTTCCCAAAGCGAGACCTTTGCGGCTGCTGAACTGATGGGACTCTGTCGAGGTGAAGTGCCGGAGTAGTTTCGGTGGGAGGTCTGTGGGGTGCAGTGCTGCCGGGAGCCAAGGCTCAGTACGGTCCCAGGACCCTGCTTCTGCTTTTGGGCATTCTCTGCTCGCCAAGGATTTGTGCCGGCAAGTTTCGGTGTGAGGATGCGGCGCTTTCAATTCCCAGCCGAGAGCATCAGTGGCTGCGGCAGCTGCAGGCAAGTCAGTTGTGGGCTCCTCTGCCAGGATGGGTCCATCCCCCGGGACCCCCGGGACACTGGGGACATTGGCCCAGTCCCAGACGGCCACGGTCCCAGCTCAGGATCCTTTCTTAATTGAGGCAGAAAGGGGTAAAAATCACCTCGGTGCAAGGCTCGTTGCCCAATGTGGCCAGGACCGTGGCGGCTGAGTAGCCCCCTTCCCATCGATGTCCAACCTCATTCCCACAGGGCCCCCCCCCGACCTGGCTGCGTGTCCTTGGTGCCCACCAGGATCCCCAGGGGTGAGGGCTCACTTCCCTCCCGGTGGGGTCCACGGGGGTCCTGGGGTGGTGGGGACGTGGCAGCCACCTGGCGGCTCATCCCTTCTTCACTGGTGGCCAAGGCTCAGCTTGTCCTGCCAGACCCAGGACACCCCGTCCTTGGTGCCCCGGTCCCTGCTGCAGTACCGGCTAGCCGTGCCACGCCGCTTTCCGGGGACCACCCCCCCCAGTTTCTTCCTTCCTCTCTTGCCGAAGGCCCAGCCCCGTCACACCATCAGCCGGGGCTCACCCGGCACAGGGGTCCTGCTTCCTCCTCTCCCATGGTGGCTGTGGTGGGGGCTCCTCTAGCGTGCTGAGATACTACTGGTTTTACCGGGGCCGTGAAGCTCTTGCAGCACAGTGGTGAGCTGCGAATGAGCAGTTATTGCAACACATCCCGCCGTGCGTGCGCCAGGCTCGTAACGCCCGTCTCGGCTCTTCAGCAAGTTCTCGATCACCAAGGAAGCATTTGAGGAAGTCCTTGGGCGGGCAGAGACCCCTCCGCAAGCCGCCGGGGAGCCGGGCATGGGCTGCGGGCATGCTGGCCAGCTCGCCCCATCCACCTCCCGCAGCTGAGCTGAGGTACTGTGCTTTGCCCGCTTTAATTAGCTCTCCTTGATTAATGAGCCCAAGGGCCTGGGAAAGGGGAATGCTGGGGTGTAGGCAGGGTTTGCCTGCCCTGCCTGCTGGGTTGCCGGCACTGGAGGAGGAATTGGGATGGGAATTAGACTCATCAAGCTGGTGCTGCATGCCTGACGGGTTGCTGTGCTGGTTTTCCTCCAACCCGTGGCTGCTAGCTTGGGTGCCCTTGGAGGGACGGGCAGGGAGGAGCTGTTGGCTGACCGCGGTTTGGCTGGCTGGTGCTCGGGGATAGTGCTGCCATGAGCCCAGCTGTTGCCGGAGCCACTCGGTTCAGCTCTGCCGCCAACGCGCTGACCGGCCCTGGTCAATCTGCTTGACTCCCCAGCACCTCGTTAGGTGTAATGATGATTTTAGCTGGGTGCCGTGGGGCTGCCAGTGTGCAGGAGGGCTGTGTGCAGTCACACCTGTGGTGGTCATGGCTTTGCCGGAGCCGGCGAAGGCAGCGTGCTTGGCTGCCGTCCTCAATCAGAGCCCACCATGCTGCCCATCACACATGCAGCTCTTCAATCTGGTGAGCCTGGCCCTCATTACTGCCGTGCACGCTCCTGCTGCCCTTAGAGCCACCTCCTCTGCTTTGTAGGATGGGAGCCCCACAGCCCCAACAGCAGCGGTTGGGATGCGGTGGGCGAAGGATGGGCACATCCCTGCAGTACCGGGGGCACGGGGTCTCCTGCCTGTGCCTGCTGTACCGTGGGGATGTGCCACGTAACCCCGGCACAGACCCTCAGGCAGGGAAGCTGCAGCCCCGGTGCTGGGGGAGCCTTAAACGGAGCGGCTGGTTTGTGTTGGTGTGTGCCAGGGCCACCTCTCCATGCTGGCAGTGCTACTTAGTGCTTCTGGGCGGCTGACACATGTGGGGCTGGGGTGCCAGGTGGGGCGAGAAGCGGGGGGCACAGCTGTTTTCTTGCTTGACTCTGCTTTGGAAAGGAAGCCTGGACACAGGGTTCTCCCGGGGCTGGGGATGCTGGTGCAGGGAGATGGGAGCGACAGGGAGAGGGTCCCTTGGTGGCGGTGGAGCCCCAGGAGCTCAGTGTGATGCTCAGCTCTCCCAGGGCTTGCATGCAGGTGACCAGGGAAAAAGAGCATCCAAAACCCTCCACTAAGTTGAGGGCATCTGAGTGGGGCTGGTGAGGAAGGGGTGGCTGTGGGAACCCCCAGAAAAGCACTCAGTACCCCTCTCAGAGAAGAGGGGGTGGCTGAGCCCTTGGTCCAGACTATGGGGACAATGGGGGCCACCCCCAGACCCCCCTCGGTCCTCTGTCCCCAGCATGGGGACCCCGAGGGCAGTGTGGGCTTGGGATGGGGCTGGCGGGGTCTGTCCCTGGCCCCTGCCAGCCCGTGGCATGTTTTGGCACCCCAGCTCACCCTCCCGGCTCGCAGGCAGCTGCCCATCGCTGGCCTGGTCCCGGGGGCGGTTTTCAGCCCTCGCCTGCCCCTCGTCACGCCACTCTTACAGCCTTTAAGTCTCTTACAAAACAGCCTCGGCCGAGTTGCCTAATCCCGGGGAGGAATGCGGTGGGTAAGCACAGCGAGGCTTTGGGAGCCGAAAGGGGCGGTGGGGGCCAGGGCTGGGGTGACCCCCCCGGTCCCCAGCAGCCAGCTGGGTTACGGCAGCTCTCCGGGTTGGTTTTGTTTCTGGAATTGCCTTGTCTCTTTTTGGACAGAGGTTAAATGATTAATGACCGGAGGAGGGAACCCAGCAAGGTCATCATGAATGATTTACTTGGCGAGGGCGAAGGGCTGGGGAGTGACGGTGAGCTGCCAGGCCAGCTCACCGGGGACCCAGTGGATCCCTCGGTGAAGCTTTGTCCCTGGTCCCCATTGAGCAGCAGTGAGTCTCCACGGCCACTCCAGAGCTTCGTTGGCACATGTGTGGTGCTGGGGCAGTGCCAGTGGCCCCTCGCAGTGGCACAGGGTTTGTCCCAACTGGGGGGGCATGGGAAGAGGTGCCCCACACCAGCGGCACAGCACAAACCCATCTGCTTCCCACTCACTGCCCAAGCCGAACTGGTGGTGCCACCGGTGCCACTGCTGCGCATGCCTCTCCTCCTGGCCAGGCTGCCCGCAGTGCAGGGGGGCTCATGTTGTGCCCACCCCCTGACATCCCAAATTCCTGGCTGCTGGAGGTGGGTTGGCTCCCCGCAGCTCTGATGGTCTCGGCACAGAGCTGAGGCTGCTGTCACCTGTGGCAATGGGTAATGCTCACAGTGACCCTTGCTGGGAGGGGTCACACGTGGGACCCCCCCACCGGTGCCACCGTGTTTCCCTTTGCTCCTCCACAGACAGTGCCTGGCCAGGGGGTGAGCCTGCCTGTGCAGGCAGCACCGGACATCCTGTGACTGCAATGTCACCCAGCGCCATCACTTGTCTATTTTTAATAATAGATGGGTTGGGTTTTTTTTTAGCTGTGGAGGTGGGAGAGGGGAAGGGCTGGTCTGCATGTGTGGGGATTTTATGCTGTTTCAGGGATTTTTATGCTGCTGGTTAGGATTACTGGGACTAGTGAGAAGGTCCTGGGTGCTGCAGGTTTCCCAGGTGCAGCCAGCACAGAACTGCAGGGGTCAGCTGGCCCCAGGGTCCCCATTGCTCCTTCCTCAGCCGGAGATGGCCGTGTGGCTTTTGCAGCCTGAAGCAAAGCCAAACTGTGCCAGGAGGTGCCAGGGAAGAGGCACCGCAGCCAGACCCCTGCGGCAACGCTGGGATGCCTGTGTCTGGAGGCATGGGGGCTGCCTGCTGAGACCCACGGCGGGGACCCTAGGGTGCCACGGGGGTCTGCTGAGCTGGGCTGTGCCCTGTTAGCACCGGGAAGAGGCTGAGCCCTTGCAGGCAGGCTCCGGGCCCGGAGCTGCCTGAGTCAGAGAAAATGTGACTCTGACGGGCAGATTTCATGGTCGGCCTATTTACAGCACCAGGAAATCCTCTGGCTCCTATTTAGCGGGTCTAAAAAAGCCTCTGGCAAACCAAAAATAAGATGTGTTCTGGGGTCACCGGCAGTGCCGCGAGGAGTGCAGCCCGTGCGCTGGCATAGCTGGGGTCTGCCTCCTGGCCCGGGCTCCTGTGCCCACCCAGACAGCTGGGCTGCGGGGGGGGGGGGGGCTGTGGAAAGGTCAGGGGGTCCCGTACCTGCTGCTCGGTGAGATAAGTGGGCTCATCCCTGCTGGTGGCTATGGTGTGGCACCGGTGCCCTGCTGCCCTCCCAGAGTCCGCCAAGACCTGGCACACCGAGTGAGCCCCTGTGTCCCCCCTCCACCCAACCTCCAGGTGCCCCAAGGGTGCTTTGCCAGGTGGGTGCACTCCAGGGTGCTGTGCTGGAGCAATGCAGAGGGTTGCTGAGGACAGCTGGGGCTGCAAGGCCAGGCTGGGAGCCAGGGGTGATGCCATGGTGGGCACGTGGGCTGCGAGGAGGGGTTTGAGTTGGGGTCTCCAGCAGCAGCACCTTGTCACTGCTCAGACTGGGGACAGTGGGCAGCAAGGACCGTGTTTGCATGCAGTGATCAGGATCTGGCCCCTGTCTGAAAGCCCTGAGCTCACCCCCAAACCAGATTTAAGACCAACTGAGGACCAAGCAGGCTGCAAATCACTGCGAGTTTGTGATTGCTCTTGCTCTCTTGGGGCTTGAGGGGACAACATTTTGTGACCTGTGGGTTTGACTGGGCTGGGGACAGCCTGGGAGAGGGCCTGGGAGCTCCTCTCAGCATCCCATTGCCATGTGAAGAGGCTTTGTCTGGCACCGGTGAGGTGCTGCCTCCCAGACACATCTGTCTGTCCACGTCTCTCCGTCTCTCCGCCCTGGCTTGCTCAGGCAGAGGCTGGGAGCAGGGAGGGCGGGGGGCTCTCGGGGTGGGGGTGGGGGCTGCCTGCCCATCTGAAGCAGTTCTGCAGATATTGATGCGTCACCTCCACTTCCCATCGATTAGACCATAATTGCCCCAGCATCCTCTGGCACTGCCACATGCACTCCTGTGCAGGGTCGGATCCCGAGGCTGATATAAACGGGGGCTGGAGCAGGGACCTGCATCTGGGGGAGCAGCCAGCAACTGCCCCCTGTCCCCAGAATCTGGCGTCACCCCCACCAGGTGCCTGGGACACCCCGCTGCCCCTCAGCACTGCCACCGCTATGTCCCAGTGGCTTCTGCTGCCTCCTCCTTGTTCTGGGGTCTGGCTGCGGGGGCTTCATGGCCAGCGTGGGACCCCCACCCTGCCCTGTCCCTCACCCCACATATCACTCCCCATGCATGGCGTGATGCTGTGGCTGGGGAGTGCGCCAGGGCCACGGCTCTGGCGAGCCTCGATGGGGATGGCGTCTACACTTAGATGCCTAAACTGGGACCCTCCAGCATTCCTGGGTCCCTGCAGCCCCCCTCGGTTCAGGGGTCCAGGTGCCAGATCCTGCTGTGAGCACAGGGTGGTCAGAGGTGAGGAGCTGCTCTGAGAACCAGGCAGCTTCACTGGGAAACGTTTTGGGACCCTGGGCTGTGGCTGGTGCGTGGTTTAGGACCAAGCCTGACCCCAGGCTCATCCCTGTTGTCTCCATCCCCAGGTCCTGATGCTGTCCTGAGCCTCGCCGGACGCAGGGGATGCACTGAGCGGTTTGAGGTCTCTGCGGCCGGGGCCCTGCCATGGAGGAGGGGGGGTCTCTGCCGGTGGCCACCTGGCTGGCTGCTCTCCACCTGGACCAGTATGTGGAGAGCTTCCAGCAGAGCGAGCTGTGGACAGTGTGGGACTGCCGGGCACTGACAGACGAGGCTCTCACCCACCTTGGCGTGGTGCTGCCTGGCCATCGCCGCCGCATTCTCCTGGGACTGCAGAAAGCCTTTGCTGAGGTGACCCCGCCAGCTGGGACCCCCCAGCCCCCCGCCAGGAAACCTGTGCCCATGAAACGCCACATCTTTCGCCTGAGCTCCGTGACAGTGCCAGGGCAGCTGGAGCAGCCGGAGCAGCCGGAGCAGCCAGAATCCCGGTGCCCGGCGGTGCCTGGTGGGTCCCCACTATTGGAGCCGGAGGGGGCTGTGAGCTTCGCCCAGCTGCCCCCACCCATCCCACCCAGGGTGGGTTGCCGCCCCCCCCTCAAATTCTCCCCTTCGCTAACGGGTGGCAGCCCCAAGCCCCCGCCCCCGCCCCCCAGCCACCCCCCAGCCCCGAAGGTGCCCTCGCCACCGCCAGCCCTCACCAAGAAGCCCCTGACCGAAAGCAGGGTGAGACCCCCCCTGCCACCGCTGCCAGCCAAGCGTCACCAGCTGGAAGCCAAATGCCAGTCTCTGCAGGCCCCCCCGCCGCCTGCCCGCCCGCCTGTGCTGCCCCCCAGAGCCATGTCCCACAGGAGGTAAGGGGGCTGCAGGGGGGCTGAGTCTGGGGGTGCTCTGAGGCAGTGGGGTCCCCCGGGATGTGGAGGCTGCTGTGATGGGGGTGGGATCCTTGGGTGGGTGCAAGTGGGGATGGCAGGGGTTGCCTGGGGGTACCTACATCCTCCCATCCCATTTTCTGGGGTCCTCCCCCAGCTCCAGCGCATCTTCTAGGGGTATCCACACCCCGCTATCACCCCCAGCCGATTTCCTGGGGTCCCCCCACAGACCCAGCACACCTCCTGGGGATACCCCCAGGCTCCCCCAGCCCCAGCACATCTCCTTGGGGGTACCCCCAGCCCCCCCAGCCTCAGCAGTTCTCCTGGGGTTCCACCCCACCCAGCTCCAGAACATCCCCTGGGGGTACCTCCAGCCCCCAGTCCCCAGCACATCTCCTGGGGGGCCCCAGCAGGGTGGGGAGGTGACGGGAGGAGCTGTGGCTGCTGGTGTCCGGGCCAGCGGTGCCCTCTAGTGTCACGCTGTCCTGGTGGCGGGGTGCCCCAGCGACACCCCAGCTTTGTCCCCATCCTCTTTCCGGGCGTGGGGGGGGGGGGGAGGGGGGAGGCAGCGTGAGGGGGGGGCACATCCTGGCCGTAGGTTCCCTGGGTGCCAGGCGCTGCGGCGTCTCGATGCGGCTCCCGGGGGGGCCGATATATTTATTTTGTTGTTGGGTGGGTGCGGCCACCCGGTCACCCCAGCCTGGCTTGTGCTGGGCCCTGCGCGCCCCCCCCGCGGAGGCCCGGGGAGCCCACCACACGCCGTGGGATCGGGCAGCGATCTGCCGGGGGGGGAGGGGCGGGGGGACCGGGAGCAGGTGGCTGCTGTGGCCGGATGACACGAGAGCAAGCTGGGGTTTGGTGAGAGCAGTGCTCGCAGTCCTCCCTTCACATCATGTGTGTCCCCCCTGTGCCCCCCCACCCTCCGGCCGAGCCGCAGCACCTCCCTGTAAGCGCAGCATTTGCTGCACCAAGGCCAGGCTGGTTTTGCTGCAGCTGCCAGAGCATCCCCCTCCCCCACACCGTGCCATGGCTGCTGCACCCCAAAATCCTGCAGAGCCGAGGGGGAGGAGGGTTCTGGCAATCGGGGGGAGAACGGCGCCGCTGGGTGCAAGCATCTCCTGGGGTGAAGGGGGTGATGTGGTGGCTGCACCTGGGATGCTGAGCGGGGCTGCATGGCCTCCCTGGGGGGTGATGCTGCGGTTGCCCCCGGCCGTGCACCCCCCAGGATCCCACCAAGGATCGTGCTGCTTGAGCTGGGGGGACCCCAGGTGGTCCCCGAGGGGAGGCAGAGCCCTGCTCCCGGGGCAGGGGGGTGTTTTCCCCATCACTGCACCACCTGGGGGTGGTGGTGCTGGATGTGACCCCCTGCCCCGAGGGGTATGGGATGGGAATGGGGGGGCTGGTGGATGTACCTCCCAGGCTGCCTGTGTTTCTGTCCCAGCTGCGGAACCCCTGTTCTTGCCTGGGTGAGGTGGGCAGAGGTGCCCCCCCCGACCCGTGCTTTGCCCCCCACCTGGCGCCGATGCAGCCAGGGAGCAGGAGCTGAGGAGGGGGCTCGGGCAGCTGGCGGGGCGGGGGGGGGGCACCCATCCGCGGGGGCTCCGGGATCCGGCTCACCACTGAAGCCGTCCTTGTCCCAGCAGCCCCGGGGACTGTCCCCGTCGCTGCATTTCTGGACCGAGGTGGTCCTCAAAATCCCCCCCGAGCCACTCTTCACCCTGCCCCGGCACTGGACCGGTGCGGCCATGCGGCGCCGCGGCCGGCTCAGGAAGTTTTGCTCGTGGGCGAGCAGGGGCAGGAAGTGCTCGGGGTGACGAGCTCCGCTCCCCGCGGGCATCACCTCGCCGGCCACCCCCCGCGCTGCCGCATCCCACCCTGCCGGGGTCCCCGGCTGCCTGCCCAGGTAGGGCTGTCACCGCTGCCCCGCGCTGGCTGCAGCGCGTGTGCGGGACGCGGCGGACGGGGCTGCCGGGGGTTTGGCACGGGAAACGAGCGCTGCCCGCCGCGACGTGCGTGCCGGGCCTCCTCGCGCTCGGCCGGCTGCCGCCTGCCCCTGCCCGCGCCCGGGGCCGCTGGGTCCGGCAGGGCTTGGGTCGGTAGCGCAGGGCTGTGGGTCACCAGCTGCGCTGGCACGGCACGGCACGGCACGGCACGGCACGGTGGCTTTGCTGGGGCAGAAGTGGCTGGCAGGCCAGCTGCCGGCGGCACTGGCTTCCGCGGAGAGGAAAAGCTGTGGCATCACCACACTTTCCGTGTGCCACCACGGTGGGCGGCTGGGACCCCCCTGCGCCAGCGCACCCAGCCAGCGTTCCCTTCCTCTGCTTCTCGCTTTGCTTGCTTTGTTTCCCTTTGCCTGGGGAGCCGTTCCCCCCCCACCCCCCGCAGGAGCTGAGCAGCCGGGCTGGCCGCCTCCTCCCAGCCCCGGTGGGTAGCTTGGGTTGGGGGGCGAGGGAGAGTGGGAGCTGCTCGGGCTCCCTCAGGAGCAGCTGGGCCAGGAGGCACCTTGCCAGAGGGTTCTGCAGATGCTGAAAGTTTGGGTGGCTTAAACAGCAGCTGGATCATGGTGTGAGCATCACTGGACCCCCGGGGCCTGTGGGCAGCAGCAGGGAGCAGGCGGTGCCCAGTCCCGGCGTGGCACCGGGGAGGCACTGCTCCCTCCTGCCCTGCTGGGCGAGCTCTGGGGCTGGGATTCACTGCCGGAGCTGCCCCGGGGGTTTCAGTGGTGGCACAGCCATGCCCACCAGCTGTGGGGTCTGCACATGTCCCCCTTGAGCCGCATGCCAGGGCGAGTGGACACCTGGCCTGGCTCAAGCTGGCGGTGATGTGCCCAGCGTTGGAGGGGACGGGGACGTATCCTCGGGGTGCTGGCAGCTGAGGGTCCATCAGGCCCCGCTGTGGCTCCCCAGGGCCTCTGTGGTGACACCACAGCTACGCCCCCTGGCTGAGCCCCCCATCTGAGACCCACAGACTGTGCCGGAGCGGGGCTGCCCATGGGGCCCCCGCGCTCTCAGTGCACTGATGCATGTGTGGCGTATACATTACACGTATAAATGATGCATAAATATACCTTAGAATACTTGTGACAGTACTGAGTAACTGCAGTGGCTGTATACAGCAGCTCTGTGTGTGTATATGTATATATAGGTTTCTATACCTTGCCACTACAGTAGATCTGTATGTGCCAGCACTTGATTACTGTTGTGGATCTATACAGTAGGGTGTGGATAAATTGATGAATTACTCCAGTGCAGGTACATACTTGGTTCCTATAGAGATGTGTACAGCAGGGAATGTATGGGCTGGAGCTTGGTTCCTTTACAGGATGTATATAGCAGGGGATGTCTAGGCTGGTGGTTGGTTCCTATGGAGGATGTGTATGGCAGGAGATGTATAGGCTGGTGCTTGGTTCCCATAGAGGATGTGTACAGCAGGAGATGTATAGGCCGTGCTTCATTCCTATCGAGGATGTATATGGCAGGGTATAGCCCTGTGCTGGGGCTCGGTGAGGGGTGCGTGCACAGGCAGCGCGTTGGTTTGGGGCCGGAGCCTGGCCAGGGCCAGCGATGGAGGAGGTGCCGTGGTGCAGGAGAGCCAGCGCAGACAAGGGGTGCATTCAGGCGGATGCAGGCAGGCGTGAGTCACCCCGTGGCGGCTGTTCGGTGCAGGCTCAGGCACCGGCCAGCCCGATGCCGGCTCTGCGTGCCCAGTGGCACGTGCCAGTGAGCTCCAGGAGCCACCTGTGCTGTGGCTCCTTGGGTTCCCCTGGGGACCATGGGGGTGTCCAGCCTGAGTGACTTCAGTCCCGCTGGCTGGGAGTGGTGGAGCCCACAGCCCCAGGGGAGTTGCTGCCCACCCCAAAACACCATCCCCTGCCCTGATGGTTTGGGACCTGCCCCAGGCTGCCTGTGGTTGGGGAGCATGGAGGTCCCTGGGCATGTGGAAGATGCTGCTGGGCTGCTCAGGGACCTAAAGCAGTGGGGTGATGATTGCCCACGTCTGCGGTGATGCTTGCCCATGTCTGGATGGTGCTTGCCCACGCTGGAGGTGATACTTGCTGCATCCAGGCTAACGCTGGAGCATCCCTGCCCGTGCAGGCAGCAAGCAGCCCCAGGCAGGGTGAGGGACCCGGCAGTGCCATCGGCCTCTGCCATGGCACTGCCTGGCATTTCTGGGATGATGCCACCCCACCTGTATCCCCTTGCTTCCTGCTGCACCGCCGTGGTCCCCACAGAGCAGCCCCCCAAGCAGCTGGGCTGGGGTGTAGAAGGGCAGTGAGTGATGTCCAAGAAGGTGATGGCAAAAGGCTCCTTCTCTGTGTTTGGCCAGGGCTGAGCACAACCTGGTGAGCTCAGGGAGGTGGTGGTGGCCCTGGCAGAGGTTTGGCTTTGGGGTGCTGTTGCCTGTGGGACATCAGCCCCTGACCCCCCCAGCTGTGTGGTTGCTGGTGTGGAGGGGGACAGCAGATAAGGCGCTGGTTGGCACTTCTGTAATGGCAGATATTGCACCAGCATGACCCTGCCCGGAGCGGGATTGGCATTGTTTGGGCACAGCTGCACAGGGTTTTTTGGGGGTGTGGGGAGTGATGTGGCACCCCCGCTACCCCACGTGGGGGCACATGAGGCCCGAGGATGGTCCAGTAGCAGGGGATGACCTGGAGAGGCGGGCAGAGAATGGGAGAGGTGTTTTAGGAACTGGGGGTGTTATCTGCACCTGGGTGCTGCAGTTGCCTGTCCTGCCGGCCCAGAGCTGGGGGGGGTGGGGTGGGCTGGGCAGCACTGGGGCAGGGGCACAAACAAGTTTTCTCCCAAAACACTCCTGAGATGTCTCCAGAGAGGAGACAGAGTTTGTCCTTGGGCAGCATGCCATGCCTGCAGAGAACGGGACAGCCAGGTGCTCATCATCTCGCGGTTGGCCTTGGGGCTCGTGCTGCACACCCCCCGGTCCCGGGGGTGGGGGAGCAAATGCCATCCTGGGTGCTAGTGTGGATACAGACCCATTGTGGGCTCTTGCTGGGGGCTCTGTGGCTTGTGCACTGTCACCCCCTCGTCCCTGGGTCCCTGCACCTGTGGGTGCCAGCCCCCGGCCCCAGCAGCCTCTTGCCTGGTGGTGCTGAGAGCGATGCTGCTGCCCCTGGGCTGCAGGGACAGCTCGATGCCTGCCTCTCCTGCCCACGCTCCCCTGCCTGCACTCCCCTGCCGTCCCTGCCAGCATTCCCTAATGTATGGATGGTTGTGGTTGGTTCCCATGGAAATGGCTGCTGAGAAATGAGAGGTCCAGCCTGACCCAGAGGAGAGCCAGCGCTTGTCCTCCCCTGCTCCATGCAGGCAGCCGAGGGAGAGAGTTTCCTCTCGGCAGCTCGCCCTGAGCTCCGGGAAGGCTGTCGTGCACTGGCCGTGGGGCTGGGGGTCACCGGGGACAGGGACAGGGATGGCCGTCCCCAGGGCTGGCTGGGTGCTGGTGGCAGCCTTGGTGGTGCTGAGCTTTCCGCAGCGTGGCCGTGGGGCGATACTGTCAGCTGCGCCGGGGTTTGGTGCTCGGTGGGATTGGTCCTGCACCGGCTGCTCCGGCTGGGGGTTGCAATGGGAGGTGGCAGGGCCAGGGATGGGGATGGTGGCTTCGGTGCCAGCGTGCATGTCCCCTGGGGTTTGGCCCACCCGGCTGTGGGGGCTGCGAGGGGTTCGGGGTGGGAGTGGGCTCTCTGCCTGCCTCCCCTGCCTTCCCCCTGGCCTCGGGGCTGGTCTATCAGGTGCCTCGTATTTTTAAACCCTGAAGAAACTTCCTTTTAATTTCCTGCCTTTCAAAATGCCATCGCTCCAGAGGTTTCCATTTATTGCCCATCTGCCTGCAATTGTCAGGAAGGCAGGAGCAGCTGAGCCTGGATGCCCAGGGATCTTCAGGCAGGAGAGCAGCCCCCCGGAGGGTCCCTCTCCTCCCTTGGCCAAGATTTTGGGTCTGGGGGCATGGTGTGCTGCTCACTGACCCAGGAGAAGCCCCCAAAGTCCATTTCCAGGGGGCTTCTTGCTGCCTCAGCAGCTGGCCTGCATCTCCCGTGCCCACCCCACCGCTGGGACCCTGGTAGGCTCCCTGGGACCCCTGGTCCCACTGGGGGACCCTGTGGCCAGCTGCAAACCAGCTGAGGAGGCGGCACCGCCGTTGTTTAGGTTGGAGGAGAAAAAACCCAACAATCCTGATCCAGGATGTGGGCTTCAAGGCTGTAGGCGGCTTCTGGTGTCCTGGAGAGCCAGACAAGGAACCTGAGCCGGTGGCAGCCGCGACAGGGAAGTGAGGCTGGAAGCCAGGGAAATATTTTCAGGCTAGAAAAGCATTGGTATAACCAAAAGCAAGCTGAAGTCTTTGCCGTGGGAAGCTGTCAGGAATTGATCTGGGGGCTCGGCTCTGCTGGGGTTTGGGGTATTTGATCCCTTTGGGGGGGAGTAAAGCTGGTGCTGGGGGTCCTCTTGCACTCTGGGACCCCCTGCTGATGGCGGCGGGTGCATCGGGGTTTGGAAGGCAGGGCAGGGGAGGTCTGGGGCCAGTGTAAGGCAGCACTTGCTCCTCTCTCCTGCAGCAGCCCTGCCAAAGAGGAGGTCCCCGTCCCTGACAGAGCAGCCAGTGTCCCCCCGTCCCCACCAGCCTCCTTCCCCGCACGAAGCCACCGGCCCCGCTGCTGCCGGAGCTGCCCTCCAAGGCCAACCTCCCCTTCGTGCCGGAGTTTGGTGAGTATGAGGGGGGCTGAGCCTGAGCCTGTCCCAAATCTTCCCCAGGAGCGCTGTGCCATGGATCCCCCCTTCCTCCATCCCCTCCTTTGCCTTCTGGGCTGGGGATTTTCAGGGGGTACAAGATCTGGGCTGGGGGTTTGGATTGCACCCTCTCTTGGGGGAGAGCAAAGGGTTTCACAGTGCTCTGAAAGCAACCGCGCCAATTCATAGAGGAAGGATAAACCCGGCAGGGAGTTGTTAAATGCATGTGCGTTTAGGGTGTCCCTGAGCCGCAGCTGGAGGGGGCTGGAGGGTGCTGGGGGATCACGGCAGGAGCAGGATGCAGCTCTCAGCTCTGGTGCTGGGACCCCCAGCTCCCTGCCGCGCTTTCGTCAGCTCTTTGCGCCCACCAGCCTCCTCCTCGGGGGGTCACCAGGGCTTTGACCAGCTGCAGGGAGGGCTGCTGAGGTGGGGGACCCCCGAGGAGGGTTCCAAGGCATTGCCTCGGGTGCAGCCCTGGTTGGGAGCAGCTGCTGCTCTGTAACAGCAAACCCTCAGCTTTATCTGCTCCTTTATTTAATTGTGTTAATCCAGCTTGACTAGCTCTGCTGAAAGGAAAAGGAAGGGCAGGGCCTCTGCGAGGTGCTGGGTTCCCGCCCCGGGTTATGCATGGCCAGCAGCCATGCGGGAAGTGGCACTTGGTTTAACTGGGAGCTGGGGTATGTTTTCAAAAGCTAGGAGAAGCCATCGACAGGGAGGTTATTCTGTTGCGGGGTGTGGGGAGGAAAAGCTGCTCCTGCTCCGTGCCCTGATGGGTCGGCTGGTCCTCTGCACCAACAGCCAACGAGCTCTAGGGATGCTGCAAGGTCTGCAGGGGGGGGGGAATCCCTTCTGTCCCCACCTACCTGCACCCCTCATCCTCACGAAGCCTGGGAGCATCCTTGCCCTGCTGCCAGCACTGGGGCTCCCTGCACTGAAACAGCATCCTCTGGATGAGGATTTTGGGGAGAAATCTGGTCTGGGTTACCTCAGGGTTTGGAAGAGGGTGTCTGCAAAGGACAAGCTGTCTGGGGTCACTTGTCCCTGCAGGATGAGGTGCTTGCTGGCCAGGATTTCTTCTGCCATGGGTGCTGGGCAAGGAGGAACCATCTCCTTTCTCCTGTCCTTCTCCGGGATCTTATTTTCCCATGCATGCGCAGGCTGAGAGCCGCTTGCTTCTCCTGTCTCTCTGACAGCTGATAAGGAATGGAGGGGGAGGGAGGGAAATCCACCCTGAAAAAACAAGCTGTAGGAAAAAGCCCCAGGGATCCCCCCAGCAGCAGGAGCTCCTGGGGCAGAGGCATGAGAGCCTGGATGAAGCTGTGGTGCCAGGGCTGGTGGCACCCAAGTCCCCCTCCCGGCGGTGCCAGGAGGGTCGTGATGGTGCTGGGAGCTGCCACAGGTGGGACTTTGCCCTTCCCTGCTCTTCTCCAAACTCCTTGATAAACCCCCTGTTGTCTCACCGACAGAGCACTTGTTTGCCAAGGGTAGTGTGAAGGGGGAAACGAGCTGTGCCAGCACCCTCTGTGCTGGGCTCCAGCGCTGGCATGTCCCCAGGCAGGCAGGGACAGGCAAAAAGGGGTGGCAGGGGGTGGCAGGACCCCTCGCTCCACTCCAGTTGATTCCCAGCATCTTCCCTCTGCTTTTACAGATGATTCAGACTACGAGGACTCCACCTGGGAGGAGGAATTAGCCGGACCTGCTGGGGACATGGCCGACAAGGTTGGTCCCACCATGGGGCTTGGTGGTGGGCAGGAGCAAGTAGGGGTGACTGTCCCCGAGGTGCTGGCCTTGGGCTGCTTCGGAGATACCCGTTAGGGTTGGAGGAGCAGGTCTGCAGTGGGTTGGAGAGGAGGTTCTGCCTCGCTGAGCACCCA
The DNA here is from genome assembly GCF_023634085.1 of Falco cherrug. NCBI lineage: Eukaryota > Metazoa > Chordata > Aves > Falconiformes > Falconidae > Falco > Falco cherrug. The sequence continues at coordinate 662,330 of NC_073698.1, forward strand.
CCGGGTCTCCCACGGGGGCTGCAACCCCTCCCCCGGGCAGCAGCGCCAGGGTCCTGGGGGACCAACACCGCCCGTGCAGCCTCTCTGCAAACTTGCATGCACAGAGTGCGTGCTAGTGGACATCTGCAGCACTGCACCCTGAATTCAGTCCCTGGATCAGCGATTTGTATCTGCTCCGGGCCCCCAAGGCCAGCCTGGGATGGGTCTGGGTGGATTTGAGGGGTTGCAGCAGCCAGAGAGACCCCTGAGTGCCCGGAGCCCCCCATCCGCCTTTGTGTGGCGAGCAGGCTGATGGGGAGAGATGCTGCCGTGGCTGCCTCTAACCCCCGACCCCGCTATCCTCTGCCCAGGGGGGCTGCAGTGTGGGGCGAGGGCTTGCAGATAAACAGCCGTGGCAGCTGCTGGCAGAGGGTCCCCTCTGTCTGGTCCTGCCTGGCCACTCTTCACCCCCCACTTGCAGCTCCCGACACCCCCACAACAGGTCCCAGCTGCATATCTGCCCGCCCCTGCCCAGCGAGGGGGAAATGCAGAATTTCTTAGCAAGCACAGACATTTTTGGTTTGCTATAAATAACCAGCCTGGCACTCAGCTCCTCCCTATGGCTGCGCTTCCATCCTGCTGTGGGTGGGGAGCATGCCCCTTCTTCCCTGGGGCCAGCCGTGCCCAGGCACCTCCGCACCGTGTGCATCTGCAGAGCTGGGAAGCCCAGGCAGTGACTTGGCAATCTCACCCCCTCTGTCTTGGGCTGTCCCTTGCCCATCCCTCATGGCACAGGCAAGCAGGGAGCGGGGGTCAGCCAGGGGGACTCTTCCGTGAGCTGCTTATTTTGGGCAGCAGGGGAGGGTGTGGCGCAGGGATGCCCGTGTCAGCCATGGCTGGTACCACAGGAGGATGCTGAGCCCGTAACGGGGGCGGCCACGCTCCCAGCGCGTCAACAGCCTCTTCAGCGAGGACGAGCTCATCGAGGACTACTACAATGCTCCCCCTGCCAAGTAGGAACTCGTCTGCCTTGTGTGTGTGTGTGTGGGGGGGAGCGGTAGGAACGCTTATGCACAGGCACATGTGGGCCTGCACAGGCAGGGAAGTCTGAGCGCCTGCACATGGGCAGGGGTTGTCTCTGCGTGCGTGCACAGCTGGGGATGGCTTGTGCAGCGGGAGTGTGTGCACACATGCGTGGACGGGGTGCAGAGTGGCCTTGGGGAGTTGCTTGTGCGTGCATGCGTACACATATGCATGTGTGTGCATGCACAGTTGGTCTTGTGCATGGCAGAGCGCCTGTGCCCAGGGGTGTGTGTGTGTATACAGGTCAGGGCTTTGCATGTCTGCACAGCTTCACGGGTCGTGTGCATGTGTCGTGTGGGAGAGCACGCGTGTGCATGCACGAGAAGAGAGCAAGCCTGCATGTCTCTGGGTTTGGGGCTGTGGCCCTGGGGGTGCCCCTGTTGCCCCTTCCCAGGGCTGGGATTCGGGTCTCTGCTGTCCCAGGAGCTGGAGGACGTGCCGGGACACCCACCAAGGGGACTGCCACCAGGGTCCCTGCTTGCAAGCAGCTGGCACTTGCTTTGCCTGTGCCTCGGGCAAGGGCAAGAGGAGGCTGAAGCATGCAGCAGGGCCATGCCCGCCCCCCCCCCCCCCCCCCCCCCCCCCCCCGCCTGCCAGCCCCCCTTGGGAACCGCCAGCTCTTAACCCCCTCCCTCGACTCCTCATCCCCAGCGGTGGCAGCGTCTGGAGTGACAACAGCCCCAGCCCGCACCCGCCTGCACCCACGTTCTCCAGCAGCAGCCCCGGCACGCTGAGCGACAGCATGGAGGGCACCGCCACTGCCCAGCTCTCGCCCACCATCAAAGCAGGGTGGCTGGACAAGAACCCGCCGCAGGGGTGAGTGATGTGCCGAGGGGGGTGGGGCGCAGACCCCCTCCCAGTGCCTTGGGGCGTGGAGATTTCCCCTCTTTTCCCCACCTGTAATTTCTGCTGATGGGGGCTGTAATTTTGCTTTGCTGAATAGCCACCCTAAGGGGTTCCTTCTGCTCCTTCCTAACCCCTGATTTACGTAAAAATACTCAGTTTTGGTGAAAGAGCCTTTCTCAGAGTGGGTGCCACCAGCAGTTGCACTGAGCTGGCTGTGGAGGATGAGGAGGGAAGGCTGCAGCTCAAACTTTCCCCCAGCCCCATGCCTGGGCTTGCTGGGAAATGAGCTGCCTTTGCTCTGGGGAAGCGCTGAAATAGCAGCGATCCCAAAAAAGCAGCTGGCAAGGGAGAAGTGGGGTGTTTGGGCTGGCTTCCTACCGACAGCGCTGCTAGCGGCTCGCGCGTTCGGTGTTTGCCGTGTTTGCCACGGGAGCAGGCGCTGGTGGCAGAGCCTGCGGGATGCCAGCCCCAGCCCCGGCATGTCACAGCCCTGGCCCTGGCTGCTCACGGTGCAGAGCACCCGCCTGCAGAGTGCCCGCTTGCATAGTTGAACTATGGGGGTTGCTGGGTGCGTGCCTGTATGCTGGAGGGTGAGCGAGCCCAGTGGGCACAGGGAGCGCAGGGAGCCCAGGGAGCGCAGGGAGCCCAGTGGGCACAGGGAGCCCAGTGGGCACAGGGAGCCCAGGGAGCGCAGGGAGCCCAGTGGGCACAGGGAGCCCAGTGGGCACAGGGAGCCCAGGGAGCGCAGGGAGCCCAGTGGGCACAGGGAGCCCAGTGGGCACAGGGAGCCCAGGGAGCGCAGTGAGCCCAGGGAGCGCAGGGAGCCCAGGGAGCGCAGGGAGCCCAGTGGGCACAGGGAGCCCAGGGAGCGCAGGGAGCCCAGGGAGCGCAGGGAGCCCAGGGAGCCCAGGGAGCCCAGGGAGCCCAGGGAGCCCAGTGGGCACAGGGAGCGCAGGGAGCCCAGTGGGCACAGGGAGCCCAGGGAGCGCAGGGAGCCCAGGGAGCCCAGGGAGCGCAGTGAGCCCAGGGAGCGCAGTGAGCCCAGTGGGCACAGGGAGCCCAGGGAGCGCAGGGAGCCCAGGGAGCGCAGGGAGCCCAGTGGGCACAGGGAGCCCAGGGAGCGCAGTGAGCCCAGGGAGCCCAGGGAGCGCAGGGAGCCCAGTGAGCCCAGGGAGCGCAGGGAGCGCAGGGAGCCCAGTGGGCACAGGGAGCCCAGGGAGCGCAGGGAGCCCAGTGGGCACAGGGAGCCCAGTGGGCACAGGGAGCCCAGGGAGCGCAGGGAGCCCAGGGAGCGCAGGGAGCCCAGGGAGCCCAGGGAGCGCAGGGAGCCCAGTGGGCACAGGGAGCCCAGGGAGCGCAGGGAGCCCAGGGAGCGCAGGGAGCCCGGTGGGCACAGGGAGCCCAGGGAGCGCAGTGAGCCCAGGGAGCCCAGGGAGCGCAGGGAGCCCAGGGAGCCCAGTGGGCACAGGGAGCCCAGGGAGCGCAGTGAGCCCAGGGAGCGCAGTGAGCCCAGTGGGCACAGCGAGCCCAGGGAGCACTGTGGGCACAGCAAGACCAGGGGGCACACTGGTGGTGTCAGTGCACCCAGCTGCAGACTGCCTGCTTGCAGAAGTAAAAACTATGGGGGTTGCTGGGTATGTGTCTGTGTCCTCAAGGGCGAGTGAGCAACAGGGACCTCAGTGAGCCCAGTAGGCACAGCAAGCACAATGAGCACAAGTAGCCCAGGGAGCCTGGCAAGCTCAATGGGCATAGCAAGCCCAGCAAGTGCAGCAAGCACACCATGCACAGCAAGCCCAGCAAGTACGCTGTGCACAGCAAGCACACCGTGCACAGCGAGCCCAGCAAGTACACCATGCACAGTGAGCCCAGTGAGCATAGCAAGCTCAGGGAGGCCAGCGACCCCAGGGAGCTCACTTGCCCCCATCCCGGCTCAAAGAGCCCCCACACCAGCTGGGAGGCAAAAATCAAGAGGCAGACATGAAGGATATTTGGGGACTGCTTAATCTGAGCTATGAGGAAGCCGCGAGGCTGCAGTCCTGCCGAGGAGGAAGCTCCAGCTGTTTGCAGCCTGGCTGCTGGGGAAGTGAGAGCAGCTGGAAGGTCCCTGGGAAGCTGGGGAAGCTGCTCCAGCAGCTGCTTGGTGGGGAGCCGGAGCCTGGGGAAAGCAACAGAAGGAAAACCAGAAACCCTGGCCCCTCAGCATCTAAAAGTGGCAGAGCTGGGGGGTCTCTGCACCCCGTGGGACAGGGGCAAGCTCCTGACGAGGAGCAGGGGAGCCTGTGGCAGAGCCCAGTGGTTTCAGTCCCTGTGGCTGTCACTGGTTATGTAAAGGCCGAGCGCTGGGGTCACGTGCGGCGATGGCGAAATCCTTCCCGAACAAACAAGCCCTTAAACAACAGCTGTTGGGACTGGGGGCTGGCGCAGCAGTGGGGGGACCCTGGGGGTGCAGCGCTGGGGCAGGGGGCTGCATCGCAGGGCTTGCCAGAGCCTGTGGGAGCTGCTGGTGGGAAGTGGCTTGGTTTCTCCTGCAAGCCCCGACGCCAGGGTGGATGGGCTGCAGGGTTTAATGCCTGTGCTGGCTGGCCAGCCTGTGTGCTGGGCTGGGGGGGGCACAAGGGTCCCTAGTGGGCTCCACTCCAGCCCCGGGGTCCTCCCTCTCTGCTGTATCCTCATCCTGATAGAGATGCCTGGCTGCTCCTTCTGCCACGCAAGAGCCCTGGGTGCCACCGGCCCTGCCTGGAATGTGTCCCCTGGATTGAACCCTGCCCGGCTTGTAGGTCTGGAGCAGTAACTGCAAACAGGGGTTGGGGGAGGGGGCTTTTAGGGGCAACCCTCATTCTCAGCTCCATCTTTTAATTGGCATGAAGTCCCCAGCGCTGTCCCCAACAGTGGCAGAAGGGCTGGGGGCATGGCGCAGAATCGAGGGCTAGGGATACGGCACAGGATCGATGGCGAGGTGGCCCCGGGCTTTTGGCAACTGGGGCGTGAAGGCACAAGCGGAGTTGCCCCGAGTTCAAGGGCACACGGTACAGCCTGGCACAGCACAGCCCCTGCCGCAGGGCTGGGGCCAGCAAGGGGTGAGTGGGGAGGGGGCTGCTCCAGCCAGGGGGGGCTCGTACCACCTTTCCTGCAGCCCAGCCCCCTCGGGAGCAGCACCAGCCTCGGGTGGGCTGCAGCACTCTCTGCCTGCCCCACATGGGGTGCAGCTGGGTCACCCCATCCCCTCCAGTGGGTCCCTCCGGTCCCTTCCCAGGTCCTACATTTACCAGAGGCGCTGGGTGAAGCTCGATGCTGACTACCTCCGCTATTTTGACAGTGAAAAAGTGAGTGGGGAAGAAGGATTTGGGGGCTCGGGGGAGGAGGTGGTGGAGGAGCTGCCCCAGTGGGGTCACAGCCCACCAGGTGTCCTGGCTGTGAAACGTGGCCGTGCCAAGGGGCAGCATCCCAGGGAGCAGCAATGGACGGGTGCTGGGGTGATGCTGGCGCCAGGGTGGGATGCTCGGAGCTTCCTGGACACGGATGCTCTCAGCATCATGAGCCTGGGACAGTGCCCATCCCATCTGCCCGAGGCCATGGTGATGAACAATGTGTCTCTCCCCTCCTGCCCTGCCCCAGGACCCCTACTCTAAGAGGTTCATCCCCGTCTCCTCCATCTCCCGCATCACCAGCATCGGGGACCAGAAATTTGAGGTCATCACCAACAACCGCAACTTTGTGTTTCGGGCCGAGAGCGATGGTGAGCGATAGGGGTTCTTGCTCCTTGGGTGGCCTCAGGCTGCTCCCCCTCCCCTGGCCCAAGGGATGAGTCCTGGAGGCTCCTGGCCCTGGGGCTGACCCTGACCCATCTCCCCGCTCTGACCCCACAGCGGACCGTAACGAGTGGATACGGACCCTGCAGCAGATTGTGGAGGAGTGGAAGAGCAAAGCTCTGGAGAGGACGTCAATATCCCTGACCATCAACGGTGCCACCGACCTGGTCGACAAGAGCGGCTTCCTGGAGCTGCGGGGGTTTAAGCACAAGCTGTTCGTGGTGGTGGCTGGGGACAAAGTTTTCCTCTACAAGAATGCAGAGGTGGGTTGCTGGGTGGGGGGGCTGTGGCACCACAGGGGACCCCAATGCCATCTTGAGGGGCACGTCTCTGCATCCACCACCTGAGAAGAGTGGCAGCGAGCCGGGGCACCCCAGGGCTTCCACCCAGCAAACGGGGACAGCTCAGACCCTGCAGGCTGGTGACCCCAGGGCTGCAGCTGCCCTCCCTGCTGGCTCTGAGCCTTGGGGTCCCCAGAAGCATTGAACCCCAGAGCCCACAGGGCTCTGTGCACCCCCGGGGCTGGGAGGTGGGCAGGGCAGGGGCATGGGCACCCCAGCCACCAGCACTGGTGTGATGTGAGGGCAGCAGTGCGGGCAGCTCCGACACCAGCTACTGCAGGCAGTGCATCATCCGTGTGTGTCTGGGTATGTCCCCTCGGGAAGGGTCCCCCACCGCCCTCATTCACCCCACCACCCACCAGGACTATCGCCTGGGCATTGGCATCACCTACATTGAGATGAACTTGGGGAATGTCAAGGAGGTGGACCGCCGGGGTTTCGATCTGACAACGCCCTACAGGATTTTCAGGTGAGCTAAGCGAGGGGAGGGGGTGCTGGCAGTGCACACACACCACCCCCCCACACCTCCCAGCTGTGCTGTCCCTCACCTTCATCCCTGCTGGCAGCTTCTCTGCTGACTCGGACCAGGAGAAGGAGGAGTGGGTGGAAGCCATGCAGCAGTCCATCTCTGAGGCGCTCTCCAACTCAGAGGTGGCAGAGAGGATCTGGGTGGTGGAATCCAACCGCTTCTGCGCTGACTGTGGCTCGCCCAAGCCCGACTGGGCTTCCATCAACCTCTGTGTTGTCATCTGCAAGAGATGTGCAGGTACCTGCATCCTGGGTCAGGGGGCAAGAACAAGCCATGCGTCCCCTGCCCTGTGTGGGGATGCAGGGCAGTGAAGTGTGGGGGCACCTGGTGGCTTAGCCTCTCCCACCTCAAAGCTGCTCCCTAATGTCTCGTCCTGCTGGCAGGGGAGCACCGGGGCTTGGGCCCTGGCATCACCAAGGTCCGGAGCCTGAAGATGGATAGAAAAGTGTGGACGGAGGAGCTGATTGAGGTATTGCTGCAGACAGACCCCAAAAACCCTTTTGAGGGGAGGTACCCCATCCCCTCCCCATGGTGGCCCTGCTGACTACGAGCTTGGGACTGCAGGAGCACAGCAGGGTTTTTCCAGCCTGACCCGCTGCGATGTGGCTTGGTTGGGGATGGGACCCCCGGCAGCCCCCCTGCCATCCCGTCCCTGGGGTCTGTGGCCAGCCGACACTCCCCTGGGCACCCCGGCGAGTATGAGTGGCACTTGTGTGCCACAGCCAGTGTCTGCGTGTCCGTGGGGATGTGGCTGCGGAGCTCTGGGGCCAAGCGTCAGAGCAAACCCCGAAGCGGTGCAGCCGGAGGAAAGCATCCAGCGCGGGGTGGGGGGGGGGGCGGTACGGGGGGAGCTGGGATTTGTTACCAGACCCAACCCGGCCGCCTTTTCCAGCCAGCAGACCCTGGCTGGCCCCGCTCTTCCCAGCCATGCCGGTCGGATCCTGCATTCCTGCTTGGCGTCCCACCCGCGCAACCCCCGCCTCCGGCATCGCCTGCTCCCTGAGCCCCCAAACGCTTCCAGCTGCTGCCTGCGGCTGCTCGCCTTCCCCTCCCCTCTCCGGGAATGCTGCCCTAAACCCTGCCGGGCTGGCCACCATCCCCTGGCCCCCCGCCCGCCCCAGCCCCTCCCTGACCCCCGGCCCGGCTTGTATCCATGCCACCCTCGGGGTGTGCTGGCAGAGCACCCCACGGGCTTGCTGAGGCGATGTGGGGCTCCCTGTGATAGGGCTAAACCTCTTACTGGCGGGCTGAGCATCGCTCAGTGCCCGGCAGCAGGATGGCAAAGGGCCATGGAAAGCTTTAAACCCGCCCCACGGATGCTGAGCATCCCCCCTCCCTCTCCTGCAACTGGCTGCTGCTTTCCAGATGTGATTTTCCGGGGCTGGAAGGGGGGGTCGGTGGCTGTGGGGTCTGCCAGATGCCGGGGCTGAGCCGCGATGTGTGCCTGGGCAGGGAGCAGCCCTGCATGCCTGCAGTGGGTGGGTGCTCCTGCACCCTGCCCACCCGTGGTCCCCACTGCCCCTCCACCACCCAACATCCCCCGCCATGCTCTGCCTTCGCCCCGCTGCTCTCCCGAGCAGCAGTAATGCAGTGGCTTTGGGCTGTGAACGTCCCTGTAAGCACAGCTACTGCCATGCTCACCCCCCCACCCCCCCCAAACCCCTGGGGACTCCCCGCAAAGCCTGCTCCATGCCCAGCCACGCTCCGTCCCTGGCAGCACCATCATGCCAGCCTCTCCTTGTCCCTGCAGCTTTTCCACCAGATCGGCAACGCTGTGGCCAACCAGTTCTGGGCCGCCAACGTGCCCCCCAGTGAGGCCATCACCCCCACCAGCAGCAGCCAGGAGAGGAGGCACTTCCTCATTGCCAAATACCGGGAGGGCAAGTACCGCCGCTACCACCCGCTCTTCGGCAACCAGGAGGAGCTCAACAGGGTCAGTGGCCCCCGGGGCTGGGCACTGTCTCTGGGGTCCCACCTGCGTGCTAAGTGGTGCTGAGCTGGGGTCCTGAGGTTGTTTCGAGGGACAAGGTCTCTGCCCGAGCAGGCTGTCCAGCCTCATGTGTGGGGCTAGATGATTTCCCACCCTCCCTCCCTGCCTGCACCCCTGGGGTATCGCCGCCCCTCCCCCCCATTACACACCCTGTGTCCCCACTTGCACCCCGAGCCGAAGCCTGGGGTCTCCAGGAAGGACAAGCTGGCTGCAGGGACAGGGTGACATCTCTGGGACGGGGCACAGCCAGCTTCATTTCCAGGCGTGTGAGCCCGGTCTGAGGCAGGTCCGAGCCAGACATCCCCAGGGTTCATCTCCCCCTGGCTTGGAAATGGCGCTGGGGTCCGGCACTGAGCTGGAGCCGGGTTCATGGGGGGCTGATGCCCTGGCTGCAGCAGCTCGAAGCCCCTCCTGCTCCCCAGAGCACCCTACAGTGCCAGGGGCAGAGATGCCCGGCCAGCACCCCCCATCCCTGACCAGGGCACCCAGTCCCGGCGCTGGGCAGGGGGCAGGCCGTGGCTTCTGCACAACTGGCACCAGGAACCCATCATGGTGCTCCGGCCGCCGGCCCTCCAGCTCTGTCCTCCGCCAGGCCTCGGCTGCCCATGGTGCTGCCGTGTTTGCACAAGAGCTGGGGGCACACGGGGGGGCCCGGGCGGCCGTGGAATTCGCATGTGGGCTTGTTTGTTTTCCTACTCCAGCTAGCCCGTCCCACCCCGCTGCGTATGACTTCACCCCCGGCTCCTTAAGGGAGGGATTCACCGCCTGCTCCAAACTTTTTCTCCCAGTTTGAGCCTCCTTTGTCCTGCTCAGGCGGCTGGGAGGAGGCGGGGGTCCGGCTGCTCTCCGCGCTCCCACCCGGCTTTTTTTTGGCTGGGGTGGCTCCTTACTGGGGGTCTCCTCCTCCTCCTCCTTGGGAGCCTTCAGCCTCACCCGCCGCCCTCCCGGCTCTGCCCCACAGGCTCTGTGCGCCGCCGTCACCACCAGTGACCTGGCAGAGACTCAAGCTCTGCTCTTCTGCGGGGCGGCGGTGAACTGTGCCACCGGGGACCCCCAGTGCCCCACGCCCCTGGCCCTGGCCGAGAAGAGCGGGCAGAGGCTGCAGATGGAGTTCCTGCTCCACAATAAAACCTCAGGTAAGGGCTGACCCCTTGAAATCCCCATGGGCTTAAACCCACCGCCGGCATTCCCGGAGCTGGGGAGGAGAGCTGCCAGGGTGTCCTGGGGGACACAAGCATGTTTTGAGGCGGTGCCGGCTCCGTATCCTGCCCAGCAGCTTCCTGGCACGGGGCTCGCCGGCTGCCTGGTGCTGCTGGGGTCTGCACAGCCTGGGGGAGGGAAGAGAAGCTTTGGTAGCTCCCACACCCATGGGACAGGGTTGGGTGGGGGCTAGGGTGGGGGGCTTCATCGCAGCTGGGGACACAGGTCCAGAGCCCTGCCGGGGATGCAGGCTGGTGCTCCGGGCACTGGGAAGAACAGCTCTCCTGCAGCGTCCTGGCCCACTGCGGGCATCCCCAGCAGCCTCAGGAGATGTGCCCCAGCCATCCAGGCAGCCCCCACCTCCAGCATCCCCACCAGGGCTGGGGAGGGACGGTCTGACCCTGGTACCCCTCTCTCCCACTCCGCTAAATGTGCCCACCCACCCCCGGAGCCCCGCTCTGGGTGGGTTGAAGGCTCCCATGGGACTGATCCGCACCCTGACATGGGGTGAACCTCCAGCTCTGGAAAGCTGGGGCAGCCGGGATGGAGGTGTGCCGGGGCTGGCTGTAGCCGGCCATAGCCGTCACCTCCCTCGCTGCCTCGGCAGCCAAGTCCGTCCTGCGGAAGCTGGAGTTTGCCCAGGGCTGGAGCTGGCCCTGCCCTTCCAGGCATGTCAGCACAAAAGGGGTCTGGGAGAGCGGCGAGGCCTCCCGGCCGCCCTGGTGAGCCAGAGAAACCCAAATCCCTGCTCAGGGCCAGCTCTGGCAGGCACCTCCGGAATGCTGGGATCGCTGGGGTCACTGGGCCCAGCGTTGTGTGTGGAGCAGGGCTGGGCTGGCGGAGCAGGGCTTGGCATCCTCCTGGGTTGCCCCATCTCTAGAGCTCCGGGCAGCCCCGCCGTCTGACCTGGGGGTGCTTTAGGGGTGTCCCTGCACCCCATATCTGCCTGCTCCCTGGAGGAAATGGAGGATGCCTCTTGCTGGCAGGCAAGGTGGGGAAACTGAGCCAGGGGTGTTGTGCCTGTGGTCACCTGGGGAGGCTGTGGCAGAGCCCTGGGCTGTTATTTTGGCTTCAGGATGATGATGCTTTGCCCTTCTCCTCCTGCAGAGTAGTGGGGACCCAGGACAGCCTTGGGGGCGATCTTGCCCGTTGCGGAAGTCCCATCCCCACCTTCTCATAATGTCCTCATCCCAGCTCAGTGCTGGTCTGCAGGGGTGATGTGGGATGCGGGATGCAAGATGTGGGATGCAGGATACCCTCCTGGCAGATAGGCCTGACCCTGCTGACACCCAGGCAGCCCCAGATTTGGTGGCCGGAGATGCTCCTTGCACCCCAGCCATGCTGTGGTGAGGGCTCATGGTGCAGCCAGTGGGATGCTTTTGGGCTCCTTCTTCTTGTGCTGACATGAGGGACACCTGGCTGCCTCAGGGGTCTGCAGGGGGTGGGATGTTGCTGGTGACAGCACTGTGGGCCCCATCCAGCTGGCCATGTCACATCAGCAAAACACCCGGGGGATGACATGGAGGTTGCGATCCACTGTTACCGTGTCCCTGACCCAGTGGAGCCATGCTGCATCCTGCTGTGTCTCTCCCCTGCCCCGGGTCTGGGGAGGTTCTGCAGGGGGATGCAGTCCCCAAGACCCCCATGACAGGCTGTCTCCCTGTTTGCAGAGATGCCACGCCTGGAGGTGGGGGGCAGTGAGGAGAAGCCCTACTCCGTGCCCCTGCCCTCTGTCACCCACAATGGCTTCCTCTACAAGACCCCCTCAATGGCCAAGCCTGTCAGCGAGCGGAAGGGCCTGGAAGGTATGTGGGGGCCTGTGGGGCAGGGAAATAGGGGCACAGGTAGTGCTGGGGAAGCTGACGGGGGGGATTGCCCCATTCCCTGCTCCCCCAGGCATTGAAAAGGCACCAGAGAGGTGCAGCATCACCTGTTCAGCCTGGTCTGAGGGTGGTTTGCAGTGGGTGGGCATCCAGTGGGAGCTGCAGGGCCACCCAAGCTGGGCTGAGGGTGATGTTGGGCTGGCTGGAGCATGTGGGGCTGCCCAGCACCATCCTGTGCCACACAGAGTTCAGCCGGCGGTGGTGCACGCTGCAGGATGGCATCCTCAGCTACTATGAGAACGACCGCAACGCCGTGCCCAATGGCGAGATCAAGGTGGAGGAGATTGTGTGCCTGGTGAACAACTCACCCCACACCCACGGGTAAGGCTGTACCCCATGTGCTGCCCCACAGCACCCTGACATCCCCTCTGCTCCTGCAGGGCTGGCTGTGGCTGCAGCATCGCTCACAGTGGTGGCACGAGTGGGCTGCTGGCCCCAACCCCACTGTTGGCCCCTATGGCACTTGGGGCATGCCTGACCCAGCTGTCTTTGCAAAGAGTCTTTGCAGCCCCTTTGCAGCCCTTTTGCAACTCCCTCGCAGCCTCTTTGCAACCCCTTTGCAGCCCCTGTGCTGCTCATTGGAGTGTGCATGACAGCATGGGGATGCCTGAGGGCCTGGAGATGTGGTGAGGGGATCCCAAAGGGGGACAGCTGTCAGCAGAGCTGATGGCAGAGGTGCAGCAGGATGCTCTCACCCCTGGCATGCAGCCCCTGGCACCCCAGCAGCTCCATCCCACTACCTGTGGGCGTCCAGGCTCCCCTTTCCCTCCCTCCCACAGGATTGAGAGCACGTTCGAGGTCTACATCGAGACAGAGAGGCTCTACCTCTTTGGTCTGGAGAGTCCAGACTCCGCTCGGGAATGGCTCAAGTCCATTGCCAAGGTAGGGTGGGGTGGGCTGTGGGTGGCCATGGGTGCCAGAGGGAGCTGGGTGCCACGGCACTGACAGATCCCTCTTCTCCCTGGCTCAGTCCTTCGTCCATCCCCGTGCCGAGGAACTGCTGGCTCTCGACTTTGAGCGCATCGGCCGACTGCACTATAAGGGTGGCCTCAACCTGGAGCGAGCCAAGGAGGGCTGGTTCGCCCTGGCTGGCTCCGTGCTCCATGTCTGCTTCGAGGACAGCGAGCGGCAGGAGCCACTCCAGCTGCGCAAGCTGCAGGAGCTCTGTGCGTTCCCCTGCCCCCTCGTGGGATCCCCCCCTTGTAGTGTCCCCCCAGTCCCGCTCTGAGCACCTGGGTCATCCCCAGCTTTTGTTGAGAGGCTGTTAGATGCTGCTCTGAGGGAGCTTGGTGTCCCTCCACTGAGTGGAATGCTCTTCCTCCTCTCCATCCTCTTCCCCATCCCTGGAAAGTCACTGCTTGCCCCATTTGGGCTGGAGCTGGACCTGTTGGCATAGCCCCTCATGGTGCATGGGGCTGGGGCACCCCACATTCCCATGGGTGATGGGCTCTCTGCCTTCCCTTCCAGCCATCCAGGGAGACAACGAGGTGCTGGTGCTGGTGGAGAGGCGGAGGTAAGAGCACACGCCGAGGTGTGTGTGTTAGACCCCACCAGCAAAATATCCCCCTCTGCCTAAGCCCCTCCTTGTTCTGGGGTGCCTTTGCCCTCCCCACCATGACTGGGGACCCCCAGAAAAGAGCTGGGACCATCCCCAGGCCCCCAGGGCCAGCCCTCCTGGGGGTCCTGGCTGTGCAGTGGGGTTTGGGAGCGGGGGCAGCTGCCCCCCCGCTGAAGCTGGGCTTGCCGGCAGGACTCTGTACATCCAGGGGGAGAGGAAGCTGGATTTCCTGGGCTGGGTCCATGCCATCCAGAAGGCTGCGGGCAGCTCGGGGGACACCTTGTCAGAGCAGCAGCTGACGGAGTCGGACGTCCCGCTGCTGGTGGACCGCTGCATCGACTATATCACACAGTGTGGTACGTGCCATCGCTCAGTGATGGATGCTGGCGGAGGGGACCAGAGCGTGGCGCTCAGGTCAACCCATCAGTGCGGCGCAGCAGGCTGAGACCTGACATGCTCGTGACACGTTTCCCTCCTTCCCTGAGCATCTGCTCCAGCTCTGTGGGGGGGCTCCAGCTGGAGCAGGGCTTTGGCTCCAGCCTGCAGCTCCTCGGTGGTCACAGCAACACCTGTGAGGTGGGAAGTGCTACAGCACCAGCTTTCTGCCAGCTGTGGCTGATGGGGAGCCAGCACGCAGGCAATGGTGCAGGGAGGGGTCCTGACCACCACGGATGGGGTCTCATCCCCACTGGCTTCTGCTGCAGGGCTGACATCTGAGGGCATCTACCGCAAGAGTGGGCAGAACTCGAAGACCACCAGCTTGCTGGAGATGCTGCGCCGGGACGCCCGCAGCGTCCGTCTGAAGGAGGGCGAGCACCAGGTGGATGATGTTGCCAATACCCTCAAACGCTTCTTCCGTGACCTTGGGGATGGGCTCTTTACCCGACAGTGGGGCCAGGACTGGCTGCGAGCAACGGGTGAGCGCTGGGGGTCTGCTGGGGGGTTGGCAGGAGGAGAAGGTTGTTCTTCCTGGCTCTCCTGCAGCCCCCTTTATCCTCTCCTCGGGGCTGTGTGGTTGGGGGAGCACATCTTGGCCGCATGTGTTCTCCTTGGCCAGCTCAGTGGGGCTGTGTGGCAGAGCTGCCCTGTGCTGGGGGCTCGAGCAATGGGTGGGGACGGAGTGCGCCCACACTGACCCGTGCAGCCCCGTGCTTCGGCACAGCTGGGGCTGAGGCAGGGCACAGACCCAGACCCTCCCCCCACCGCCCCCTTTGCTTCTGGATCCAGATGCTGGATACTGGTGATGGATGCACCCAGCGGCAAAACAGCCACAAGCCACAGTGCTGTGGAGCTGGGATGCTCCAGCCCTATGACGCTGGGATGTGCCAGTCCTGTGACGCTGGGATGCTCCAGCCCCATGCAGCTGGGATACTCCAGCCCCGTGGACCTGGGGTGCTCCATCCCTAAGAATACTTGAGCCCCATGGAGCTGGGATGCTCCAGCCCCACAGTAGGGTGGGAGGGTCTGGGGTGGGGTGTGGAGAAGGGATGGTGGGTGGAGCCCTGAGTCTTAATCTCACCTTCATTCCCCTCCCCACTCATCCTTTCCTGCATGCCCCTCTCGCAGCGCTGGAGGATGAGGAGGCGAAGATCAGCGAGTACCGGCGGCTCCTGGGCACCCTCCCCACAGTGAACCGGGCCACGCTGAAGGCGCTTATCAACCACCTCTTTCGGTACAGCACGGGTGGTGGGTCCGTGGCACGGCTGAGCCTGGGCTTCCTGAGCCCCCGTGGGGCATTGCCCCATCCACTGCAGGGTCCTGGGGAGGCTGTGGGGTGGAGGAGAGCCCTCATCCCTTGGCTCACATCCCAAGCAAGGAAAGGAGTGGGGTTTGGGGTCAAGCTGTGTCTAAAGCTGAGCATCACATCCCAACATGGAGGGCATTCCCCTTGGCAAGGCTGAAGGGGGGTCCTGGGGGGGCTCCAAGGCAGGAGTCTCAACAGGGTTCCCTGCAGGGTCCAGCGTTTCTCTGCGGAGAACCAGATGAACACGCACAACCTGGCCATCGTCTTTGGGCCCACGCTCTTCCAGACGGACGGGAAGGACTACAAGGCAGGACGAGTTGTGGAGGACCTCATCAGCCACTACGTGAAGATCTTTAATGTAGGTTCACCCCCCACCTCTCGTGCTGCTCTGGATCAGGCCAATATGTGGATATCACCAAGGGATGGGGAGGTGGAAGGAAGAGAACACTGGAATTACTCTGTCTGTGGACATCTTCTTGCTTTGGACAGGAAGGGGGGTCCATGTCCCTGCAAACCCTGGAGACCCCTGAGCCTGGAGCTGCTGGCACTGCTGGGCAGAGGGGCAGATTCCCCTGGGGACTTGCATCTGCTGCTGCAGTGAAACTTAAGGGTGATCTGGTCAGCCCTGATGGCTCCCTGGGCTCCTTTTCCTTGGCAGGTCAATGACCAAGAGATGAAGAAGCAGCAGGATGAGATTATGGCCATCATGAAGATGCGCGAGGCAGCATCCAGTGGGACTCAGGTGGGTCCTGGACGTGGGGACCTTCCCAGGGCACCCTCTTCACATGGGGCTCCCACCACCTGCTCCAGCATCTTCTGGAGATGCCCCAGGCAAGGGGTGTCCACGGTGGGTGAGCGGGGATTCAGCCCACGTGTGGGAAGCTGCAGGTTGAAGTGCTTTCCCCTTGCCCTCCAGCAAGCCGGGGACTTCATCTGTACTGTCTACTTGGAGGAGAAGAAGACGGAGGCAGAGCAGCACGTCAAGGTGAGTGGTGGGATGGAGGGTGCAGAGGGGATGGGGACCCCCCATTGGGTACCTGAACCTCTGTGGTGGCATGGGGGTACGCTTTGAGCTGGCACCTCCATGGCATGTGGATGGAATGGCCCTGGGCAACAGCTGATGGAGACCTGTCCCCTCCTTTTGTCCCACCCTCCCAGATTCCAGCCACCATGACAGCCGAGGAGCTCACCTTTGAGATTCTGGACCGGAGGAAAATTGTCATGAAGGAGAAGGACTATTGGAGCTGCTTCGAAGTGAATGAGAGGGAGGAGGCAGGTTGGTGTGGGGGCAGGAGGTCAGTGGGGATGGGAACAGGGATTGGGATGGGGATGGAGATGGAGATGGAGATGGGGATGTAGATGGAGATGTGGAATGGGGATGTAGATGGAGATGTAGATGGGGATGGAGATGGAGATGTAGATGGGGATGGAGATGGAGGTGGGGAATGGGGATGGAGATGGAGATGGGGATAGGGATTGAGATGGGGATAGGGATTGAGATGGGGATAGGGATTGAGATGGGGATAGGGATTGAGATGAGAATGGAGATGGAAGTGTGGGTGGAGATGGAGATAGGGGTGGAAATGGAGATGGGGATGAGGAATGGGGATGGAGATGAAGATGGAGATGGGGATGGGGATGGGGAAAGAGATGGGGATGGGGACAAAAAGGCTCCATGTGGACTGCACCATGGAGCAATGCTGGGACAGGCTGCAGGCACTCGGGAGGATGGCTGTGGTGCTGCAGCTTTGCTCACCACATCCAAATTGCACGTGGCTGAGCACTGCAGATGGGCTGGCCGTTTGGGCCAGGACACACGGGACACCTCTCTGCATCCTTAGGGGTTCAAATGTGTGTGACACTTGGTGGGGGTGTCTGGGCTCTCTGGCCACCGAAGGGAACAGCTCTGGGGTGTCCAAAGGCAGCAGCAAGCGCAATTTTGCTGTGAGCAGGATGAGACCCTGGTGCTGCCTGCTGGTGCCTCGAGGTCCTGCTGCTGGCTTTCGTGGGCTGAGCATGCCCAGGAGCAGGGAGGCAGGCAGGATGCGGCACCCAGCAGCACTCTGGGATCACTGAAAGTCTCTGCTGAGATGTTTGGTCCTTGCCAACCCCAAGCCATCAAGCTCAGGCTCCCCTCTTCAAAGGGCGGGTGCTGCTTCCCACCATCCAAATGTTTTTTTAAGAGCACCAAGCCCTTAAAAAAAACAAAAAAAGGATCATCAGGCTGTGTAGGGGCTAAAATTAGCCTAAAATTGAATATTCACCTATGAACTTTTACAAAATCCTTGACTCGCCCTTTGCTTGTGTGGAAACGTGCATGCTTGAAATACCTCTGTGCATATTTTGCAAGCACGTGTGCAGATCACACACTGCCTACAGCATACATTTTCAAAACGTATATTTTGCAATTGCAGTATCTGTTGGTAATTGTTCCTTAGCCACCTTCCAGTCCCCACTCCTCACGTACCACAGGCCACAAGCCTCCTCCCCAGGGGACAATTAGGAAGCAGCATCATCATGATGAAGTGGATCCAATTAAAAGGCGATGGTGCTTCGTGGGAGGTCTGCTCAGGGGTGGGCAGGACCTTGGCGGACCCTCGGGACACACGTGTGACCCTCCCTTGGTGGGTGCCAGCCCCTGGGGATGCTGCCTGACCCTGCTTGTCTCCCTGCATGGCAGAGCGGCCCTTGCACTACTCAGAAAAAGTCTTGCCCATTTTGCACTGCCTGGGGACAGAGAGCTACCTGGTGGTGAAGAAGCAGATGTCCATGGAGAACATGCTCATCTACCTCGGTGAGGAGCTGGGGGGCCATGGCCCTGGCCGGGAGAGGAGGGAGAGGATGGGGATGGGATGGGATGGGATGGGGATAGGATGAGGATAGGGAAGGGGATGGGATGGGGATGGGGATGGGATGGGCATGGGGAAGGGGATAAGGATGGGGAAGAGGTGGGGATGGGGACGGAGATGAGGATGGGGAAGGGGATGGGATGCGATGGGATGGGGATAGGGAAGGGGATGGGGTGGGCATGGGGAAGGGGAAGATGATGGGATGGCACGGGGAAGGGATGGCGATGGAGGTGGAGATGGGGATCGGGACAGGGATGGGGATGGGGACAGCTTCCCTTCCTGCCAGCTCTGACCCTACGGAGAATGCCCAAGGGATCAACCATCCCAGGGCTGCATCTTGCCTGGCCATGCAGGTGGAGAGGGCACCACCCCAATTAGCACGTGGCTGGGAGCCCCCTGATCTGGGGTCATGGCTGGATGCTGCGCACAGCGCAGTGGGGGAGACAGTCCTGCCTGCCCTGCCTGGGCTGGGGGCGGGCAGCAGGCAGAGGGGCAGTGCTGGGGTGTCGTGCAGCAGCCTGTGGGCTGCGGTGATGGGGGTGTCCTTGCTATTGCTCTGTGGGACCAGGTCTGGTTGCACCCTGTGCACTTCTTGGGGGGCCTGGCCCCCCTGGGGGGCCGGAGCCACTCAGACATGTGCCCCCAGCCAGCAGAGTGGGCGACTGCAAGCATGGCATGATGAAATTTCGGGAGGAGAGGAACCTGCTGGGGCTTGGCCTGAGCACTGGCTTCCATGACCGCTACTTCATCCTCAACAGCACCTGCCTGCGCCTCTACAAGGAAGTGCGGGTGAGCCCTGCCTGCTGGCTGCCTGCGAGGCAGCACACCCTTCCCCTGCCTGCCCCTCCCTGCCTGCCCTTCCCTGCCTGCCCTGCCCAGCTGTCCCATAGAAATAGAGAAAAGACCTTTAAAGATCATCCAGTCCAACCATACTGTGACCCTGTGCTGGGAGTCCCTGGGGACATGGGACCCACATGGGCTGGCGGTGCATGGGCATTGCAGGCAGCGGTGGGGCTGACCCCAGAGGTGCTGTCACTCTTGCACACCCGGAGCTTTCCCAGAGCAGGTCTGGAGCCGGCTCTGAGTCGGTGCAAGGGCTCAGGAGGGGGATGCTGGCATCCCGGCCATGCTGGGACATCTGCTGTCCCTTCTCCCCCTGCCCCGGCTCCGTGCACATCGCTGCCTGTATCCCCCATGCCCTGCCTGTAGGCAGTGTAGGGTCTGCAGGGAGGTGGTCCCCACTCCTCCCGCTGTGGCTCATCCTCCACACCTGCTTTAACCGCCGTCCTCTGTTGAACAGAGCCTGAAGCAGCGGACCCCCCACTTGGAGAACGTGAGTAGAGGCTGGGGGGCTCAGCCGGGGCGTGCAGGGGGTCCGGCGCCCTCTGCCCTTACAAGGCTGCCCAGGGTCAATCCCAAATCCAATCCCGTGGTTGCGCGTGTGCCCATCACTGCACGCTCCTGGATGCGGCAGCCCCAGGCGATGGGGAGCTCCATGTGCTACAGCTGCCCTCAGTGCTGCCATCCCTCCCCATTAGCCCCCGTGTTAGGGGGTGCGTCAGCGTGCACCCCCATTATCTGGGGTCCTCCAGTCTGGGGGTACGGCTGCCCTTTGCTCCAGGCAGCTGGAGATGGGGATGGGGAAGGGGCTGGTGCTGCATGGAGGGGATGGGCTGGGCTGGCTCCCCCATCCCACGGGCATTGGATCGGGCTCTTGTAAGTCATGCTGCTTGCACGCGAACGCAGCGGGCAGCCGTATGTATGGGGGGGGTCCCCATCATGCCACCCACTGCCGGGGCATGGCTTGTGTGGCATGGTGAGATGCAGCTGGCACCTGGGGGGTCCCAGGGGGGAGGAGAGGAGGGAGCTGTGGGGCTTTGCCCCTTCGAAACGTCTGCCAGCGATGGGCGATGCCTGGCCTGGCTCGCTGCCATGGTGCAGAGCGTGGGGAGGGAGCTGGCTGGGGCTGGCAGTGCCCTGGCTTTGCTGGGACGTCCTGCCTTCCCCCATCTCTTTCCTTGGGAAGCCGCGCGGCACAGGGAAGGTGCAGCTTGCAGCCAGCACCCCAAAGGATGCTCCGATGCAGGGCGGGGAGCCCAGGACAGCCAAAGTGGGGCCGGGAAGTTGGGGTACCCACCTCCAGAGGTGCCCACCTGCCATGCTGTGCCATGCCGTGCCATGCCGTGCTGGCGGTGGGGATGTGGTCAGGGCAGAGAGATGCCAGCAGAGCGGGGTTGGGGCCACTGCTGCCATGGTCATGGCCGTGATGCTGAGGAAGGGTGTGATGCGTGTGTCCCCATGAAGGACATGTAGTGCCAGGCTCTCAAGACCCCATCACAATGTGCTGGTCCCAGTTCCAAAGGCAACTGGCCCATCTCTGGGGGAGCTGTGCCGCAGGGGCAGGCCTTCTGTGTCCCCTCTACCCGCGGGCGATGGGCACACGCCCTGCCCTTTCCTCTGCTCCAGCCTGGGCTTCACCCTCATCCTTGGCAAGCCCAGACATGGGCTGAGCCCCTTCCCCGTCATCCCTATGGCTTATCCTCCCTGGGGGACAAAACCCAGCCCAGCATCGGTGTGGGCTGCAGTGGGTGGGGGCGAGTGATGAAGGGTCTGGCAGCCCCCAACCTGGTGCCGGGTCCCTCTCCCCTCCCAGAGCCACAAGCCGGAGAAGGAGTGGCCCGTCAGGAACCTGAAGGTCTACCTGGGCATTAAGAAGAAGCTTCGACCCCCGACATGGTGAGCAGCAATGCGGTGCCCTGCTGGGCTGGGGACAGGGACAGGGATGAAGATGGGGACAGAGATGAGGACCGGGACAGGGATGGAGATGGGGACAGGGCTGGGGACAAGGACAGTTTTGGCTACTGGGACACATCTCCTGCTGGCCGTGCCTCCTGCCACCAGATGTCAGAGCAGCTTCACAGGATGCTTCTACAAGCGGGTGCCAGCACAGGGGACTGGATATGTCCCCAGCCCCGTTGTCCCCTGTCACCTGCCCACAGTGAGGGGCTGCAGGGCCGGAGGGGTCATGGCTGGACCGGGGGGGGGGCTGGTGCCGACCAGGGACCTGGCCCTGGGGGTGGGACAGGAGCCGTGGGCGTGTGAGGGTCGGGGGGGGAGTGTGCTTGTGCATGTGCATGTGAGTTTGCCGCGGTGTGTGTGCTTGTGCACATATGTGGGCGTGCACGTCAGTGTCTGTGGGCATGTGGGTGCATGCATGCACGTCATTATGTCTCCATGCATGCAGGCGTGTGCATGCATGTCAGCGTGAGTGTGCATATGAGTGCATGGGCATATGTGAGTGCATGCATGTCAGCAAGTTGTGTACGTGTGTGTGCATGTGTGTGTCCATATGTATATGTGCATGTGTGGGAGTGTGTGCACGTGGGTGTATATGCACATATGCCAACATGTGTGCATGCATGTGGGGGTGTGCCTGGGGGCATGTGCAAGCATGTCAGCATCTGTGCATGCATGTGAACATGTGCATGTGGGTGTGTGCATGCATGGCAGCATGTGCGCATGTGGGGGTGTTAGTACATGTCAGTGTGTGTGTGCATGTGTGTGCATATGAGTGCATGGGCATATGTGTGTGTGCACATATGTGAGCGTGTGCATGCATGTCAGCAAGTTGCGCACAAGTGTGTCTGTGTGCATGTGCATATGTACATGTGTGGGAGTGCATGCATGCCCGTGTTTGTGTGCATGTATATGGGTGTGTACACATGGGTTTGTACATGCATGTCATTATCCATGTGCCTGTGAGTGCATGGGCATATGTGCATGTGCATGCATGTCAGCAAGTTGTGTACACGTGTGTGCATGTATGTGTGCACATGTGTGAGTGTCTGCATGTGGGCGTGTGCAGACACATCAGCCTGTGTGTGCATGTGAGTGTGCAGGGCTGTGACCCTCACCTCCTGCAGGGATTCGGGTGTGTGCTGTGGTGCTGGGCAGCGTTGCTGCAGGTCTCGGGGTGGGTGAGCAGCGGCTGGAGCTTTGGGTTGGGGCTGGGGCCATGGGAATGGATGCAGGTGGCTCGCAGAGGTGCGGGTGGCTTGCAAGGAGGAGGGGGGCATGCAGGGTTGCAGGTGGGTGTAGGAGTGGGGGCTGTTTGCAGGGACAGGGGGCTTGCAGGGATGGGGGGTCCGCAGGGACAGGGACTGTTTGCAGGGATGGGGGGTTTGCTGAGGTACTTCGGCAACCTGGGATGTTAATCCTCATGTTTTCACTTCCCACCTTCCAGCTGGGGCTTTACAGTCTTCTATGAAAATGAGAAGCATGAGAAACAGCAATGGTAAGGGAAGGGGTGCACTTGGGGACACTGAGCTCATCCCCAGGGACAGAGGTCACACTGGCCTGGCAGCTGCTCTCCACAGCTGGTGTACCTTTGCCGTGGGGGGCGTGAATGGGGGTTTCTGTGGGCAGAGCCTGGCTGGGCACCCACGGACCCACTCAGGATGCTAGTGGGTTCTGTGGCTGTCACGCTTCGGTGACAGCCCTTCGGTCTGCAAGCCCTCATGCGGGTCACAGCTTCCTGACAGCCTGTCCCTGCAGGTACCTGTGCTGCGACACCCAGGCTGATCTGCGGGAGTGGTTCGCCACCTTCCTCCACGTGCAGGTAGGGAGGCACGGGGCAGTGCCCGCTGTGCCCCAACAGCACCGCGGGGTGACAGCTCCGAGGGATGCTCGGCTAGCAGAAACCTTTGGTGTAGCCAAGCATCCCTAAGTACCAGCATCCCAGGGCGGAGGAGAGGTCCCTGGGGTGGCTGAGGAGCAAAAAGCCAGCCTCCAGTCCTCCTTCACCCCGTGTCCCCTCTGTCCCCAGAATGGCGGGGCCCTGTGGCCCTCGGAGACCTCCAAGGTGCGGGCGTCACGGTCGCAGCAGGACTCCAGGTTGGGTAACATCTCCCTCATCCCGCTGCGGGGCAATGAGAGTGAGATGAGGAGCAGTGTGGCTGCTTTTGCTACTGACCCGCTAACTGTGAGTGAGACGGGGGTCCCTCTGCGCGGGGCTGCATCTCCTCTGCATCACACGCCGTGGGGGGCTGGGTCCCTGAACGAGGGTGGGGGCTGTCCCTGCTCCCATTCCCTATGCACCATCATCAGCCTGCAGTCAGCCCGGAGAGAGCTGGTGGGGTGGAGGGGGGCGGCTGATGCTTTGGGTGCCCTGTCCAGCACCAGCGCTGGTGGGTGGGCTCCTGGGCACAGGAGTGTCCCAAACCGTGTGATGCAAGAAAAGGGGATGCCACCAAGCTCCTGGTTTTTCCTATAACAAGGGGGGGGTTCCCTGAAATGCTGTCCTGGTTGCAGACCAGCCCCACCGCCATCCTGTTGTCCTGCTGGCTGTGTGACAGCTGTCGTGTCCAGGGGCTGTCGCATCCCCCTGCCACGCAGGTGCTGGTGTGGGTGTCGGAGCCTTGCTCAGCCACAGGGCCCACTGGTGCTGGTGGCAGCAGTGGGACAGAGCTGCTCTGGTCCCACCGTGCCCAAGCTGATCCCTCGGGCCCTGTTGCTGTTATAAACCTGAGGATGTGGCTGTGCCGGGGGGGATGACAATCCTGCCACCACATGCATCAGTTGTGCATTTCCCAACGGGCACCCAAGGGCAGGGAGCAGCAGCAGCACTGCCCTGGTGCCTCCCACCTCGCACCCATCCCCTGGGACTGGGTCTGCCCCAGGACCCCCACCCGGGCTCAGGTTTATAACTGGGGGCAGAGGGGAAGCCCCCCCGGGGCCGCGCTTCACGGTGTGTGTGTGCCGGTGTGCGAGGCACAGCCATCCCTGCCGGCTCTGTGCCTGCTTCTCCAGTCTGGGCCAGATCCCCACCCCTGGCTGGGGGTCTCTGCACCCTGGCATGGTCTGGGGCAAGGGACCAGCAACCCGGGGCTCCCAGGGGGACAGTGCTGTGGGTGTCCCCCACTGTGGTCCCAACACAGGATGGGGCAGCTGGCATCGCTGCGTCCCCTGGTCCAGGCTGCTCGGAGGACATCCCAGTGGGACCACAGTTCCCCTTGCTCTGGGGGCCTTGCACCCCATCCCCTGGTGCACTTTCCACCGGGTACTGCACTGCTGGTGATGATGCCCAGATGCAGAGGAAGCTGAGGACTAATGGTGACCTGTGTCCTCTCTGTCCCCAGCTCCTGCGAAACGTCTGAACTGGAGGCCTGACACGCTGGGTGAGTGCCCCTCTACCCTGCGCCCCCTGCCCCAGCCCCAGCACGCAGGCAAGGGAGGCAGTGGGAGGCAGGAGCCAATGGCCCTGGCTGTCCCGTTGCCACCACAGCCTGGGGACGTGGGCACATGCATGCATGAATGGTGGCATCCCCCCCCCCGTGCATGTCCCCAGCAAGGCTGGAAGGGGATGGAGGTGGCAGCCCCCTCCCCTTCGCTGACCCTTTGCTCTCCGCTTGTGCCGCAGGTTCATCCACAAGCGGGGCAGCCCTCGGGGAGCCGCGCCAGCCCCGCACCCCGGCACTTGCCAGGGGTCCTGCCAGCTCCGGAGCCTCAGCCAGGCCCTCTCGCCTCCCCCCACGGTGACCCATGGGCAGCCAGGAGGGGAAATGGCAGCGAGGCCACCCACCCGGTGGTGGAGCAGGTCTCGGGAGCCACGGCCAGGCAGCTCACGGGGACCAAGAACTGCCAGCCCACCCGAGCCCACCCCCTGCGCCCTGGCTGCCTTCGGCTGCCGCTTCTGCTCAGAGCTCCAGGCAGAGAGAGGCAGAACCCAGCCGGGTGTCTCAGCACAGCTGTGGGATGGGGGTCTGTGTCTGGGGGCTCTTGCTTATCCTCCTCCCCCCTCTATTTTTAAATCTCTTGTAAAATAACCAGGCAGGCAGGAGGAGCCCTTCCCGCGGGATGCTCGCCTGACTCCAGCCACTGGCATCATGGTGCTCCCATCACTCCTGGGGAGGGGGTACCCCATCTCCAGGGTCCTTTCCATGCCAGCCAGGGCGTTAAGAGCCTCTGCATCCCCCCAAATTGGGGAGGAGGTGCATCTGGCCTCTGTCCCCCGCCCACGGCTCTAGTCTCTGCTGCAGGTGGGGCGACGGGGAGGGGGGCGGCAGGAGCTGCCCCTGCTTTCTGCTGACGCCTCTGGATGGTATTAAAGGTCTTGGGCAAACAGTGTGGAAGTGTCCAGGTCCCTGCCGGCAGCGTGGGGTGGGTGGCCAGGGTGGGGGACAGCCAGAGCTGGCAGTGTCCAGGTCCCTGCTGGTGGTGTGGGGTGGGTGGCCAGGGTGGGGGACAGCAAGAGCTGGCGAGCCTGTGGGTGCAGTGGGATGGTCCCAGCTGCACCCACTGGGTGCTCAGAAGATGTTGGGTGATGCCATGGAGAGGGCAGTGAGCCACTAAACTTATGGCCATGCCCACCCTAAATCCACCCTAAACCCATGTCCAAGCCCACCCTAAACCCATGTCCAAGCCCACCCTAAACCCACAGCCAAACCCACCCTAAACCAACGACCAAGCCCACCTTAAACCCATGGCCAAGCCCACCCTAAACCCACAGCTAAACCCACCCAAAACCCACGGCCAAGCCAAGCCTAAACCCACAGCCTCTCAGTGCTGCTCCGTAATGGCTGCTGTTGGGGGGAACACATGTGTGCATGCATGAAGGTGCGTGTGCAAGCACACGTCTGCATGTGCATGCACAGGGACTGTGTGCAGGGGTGACTCAGGCAGTGGAGCCCTGCAGCAAGAGGCATGATGAGCAGTTCCCAGCTGGAGGTACGGGGCTGCCAGCTGTGTGTCCCCCGCGCAGGCAGAGCAGGCAGCCCTGGGGATTCCTCCCCAGCACCCGTCTCAGCCCCACAGGACATGGCTGGCGCCATGCGTGACTGCTGCCTGCCAGTGGCCATCACTGAGGTCCTTGCCATGAGAACCGAGCTCCACCTGGCAGCTGTCCCTGCTGGGAATGTCCTCGGAGCTCAGCCTGGGTGGCAGGAGGTGGCTGTCCCTCTGCCTGCTCCCTAGGGATGCAGGGTGGGCAGTGAGAGGTGGCCGGGTGCTACCGCAGGGCTGGGAGCATTGCTCCCTTTGCTGCGCTGCCTGCGGTAGCCCTGGGTGGGGTGTCCCACCACCCCCTCCTCACGCTGATCCCCCACGGGGGGGGGCGGGTGGTGAGTCACCCGTGGGAGAGGGCTGTCAATCACCCGCAGGCGCTGCGGGTTTGCTGCAGTGGCAGTGCTGGCAGCATCACCTGCAGCACTGCAAGGGGTGGTGGAGATGAAGGGAGGCACCTGCGTACCCGCTGCCCCCGACACCAGCCCCCCACAAGCCTTGGCTTCACCTGCATGTGGCTTGGCCCCCCCGGTGCTGTGCCTGGGTGGGGACACAGGTGTTGGGGAGAGGGAAAAAGCCTGCACCAGCCCCAGCTCCATGGCCCCTCTCCCTTTCTGCTGTACCAGGTGGTCCCCATGGGGCTGCTGGTGCCCAGGGCTCTGCAGGGAGAGAGCTGGGCAGGCAGGGGAGCAGGCACCTGATACCAAACCCCAGTGATACGCCATGAAATTCCATTAGTGCTCAGCCTTGTCCAGATACTCATCCATCCCTCCCTCCCTCCCTCCCTCCCTCCCTCCCCCATCGCTCCCTCCCTCCCACCATCCCCACATCCTTCCCTCCTTTCCTCCCTCCGTCCATCCTCACATTCCTCCCTATCCCTCTCTCTGTTCCTCCCTCCCTTCTTCCCACCACCCATCCCTCCCTCCCCCCATCGATCAATCCACCCACCTGTCAGCAGCCTACCTGTTCCTCCGGTCATGCCCTTGTCCATCTGTCCTCTTTCTTCCCATCCTTTCATCACCAGGACCTCCAACCACCCTCACCCTGCCCTGTTCTGGCAGCCAAGCAGAGCTGCTTCTTGGCCCCCAAACCAGCTGAGCTTCCATCAGTAGCTGTTTCTGCCAGCTGTGCTTTGGTTTCCCTGCACCAACCCCACATCTGGCCATCCATGTCTGAACTCATCAGCCAGATGTGGGTCTCACTTCTTGCTGGGCACCCAAAGCCTTTGGGCAATGAGAGCTCACAGGCTCCTGCTGCAGGTGCTCCTGGGGTGCAGGTGAAGGATGGCAGCACACGAGCCCACCGCCTTTCCTGTATGCAGCTGGGGGTGCAAATTCTGTCCCAGTGCTGCAGTTTCCCTGCAGAAAGCCTGGTGGGGTGTGCAAAGCCCCTGTGTGCCAGTGGTGCCCATGATGGCAGTGCCAAGCCCCAACAGGCGCATGGGCCGAGTGCGAGTGCTGCACAGGTGCTTGGAGCCCACATGTGCGCCCGGTGTCGGCAGCGCCTTTTGGGGCACATCACTCGGTTGCTTGCATGTGTATTTGGTGTCTGCATGTGGCCTTGCGGTCTGGAATGCATGCTCAGTGTATGCATGCTCAGCATCTGCAATACGTGCTTAGTGTCTGCAACACGCGCTCAGTGTCTGCAACACATACTCAGTACACGCAACACATGCAACACATGCTCAGTGTTTGCAACATGTGCTCAGTGCATGCAACGTGCTCAGTGCATGCAACACATGCAATGCGTGCTCAGTGTCTGCAACACATGTTCTTTGTCTGTAACGTGCTCAGCGTCTGCAACACATGCTTAGTGTCTGCAATGCATGCTCAGTGTCTGCAATGTGCTCAGTGCATGCAACACACGCAACATATGTTCATTGTCTGCAATGTGCTCAGTATCTGTGATGTGCTCAGTGTCTGCAACGCATGCTTAGTATCTGCAATGCATGCTCAGTGCATGCAGTGTGTGCAATGCATGCTCAGTATCTCCACATATGCTCAGTGTCAGCAACACGTGTTTGCTGTCTGGAGCGCATACTCGGTGCATGCAATGCGTGCTCAGTGTCTGCAACACCCGCTTAATGTCTGCATTTTTGCACATGCCCTCAGTGTCTGCCATGGGTGCTAGTGTTGCATGTGCACTCAGCCTGCACACGTGCTGGTCTGCAATGTGCTCAGTGTCTGCACATGCTTGTGCACCACAGTCTGCACACACATTTGTCACCTGCACATGCACAGGGTGTTAGCACATGCACGTGTGACCAGGTGCTCGCTCATGCACTTGGTGCTGTATGTACGCCAGGTTTCTGCAGCCGGCCCTCCGTGTCCGTGCTGCTCTGCAGGGCTGCACATGGTGGGAGGGGCAGCACCACAGCACCCAGAAAGGGAAGCAGACCCCAGTGTAGCTCCTCGGGGCTGGCCTTGCCCCTCTGGGGGCAGCTCATGCTCTGGGGCTCTGCTGCAGCCTGGCTGATGCTGCACGGAGAAGCTGCTTTGAGCCCCAAGCCACATCCATGGCTTGGGCTGGAGCTGATGCCAGCATCCACCCCGACAGTTTCCATAGTGTCCTGGACCCCAGGAGCATGGGATTTGGGGTTCCCTTCATCTCCATCCAGGTTCCTCTGGGAAAAGATGCCCAGGGAGCTCCTGAGGGACCATCCGAGGGGAGCTGGGAGGGGAGCAGGCAGGAGCTGCCAGCATGCTGGAGCCCCCCCCCCCTAACATCCCGAAGCCCAGAGAAGGCATGAAGGGGCCAGGGCGCTTTGCAGCAGCAGCTGCACAGCTGCAGTGAGTCGGTGCATGCTCAGCCTTGGCCCTGCAATGGGATGAAGCCCAGCCAAGAGCCTGTCTCTCAAGAGAGGGATGGATGGAGCCTACCTACACCTCCTCTCTATATATAGAGCTGCGGAGGCGAGCACCATGTGATACCTTGCACAGGCAAGTGATTAATTGTGGAGTCATTTACAAACAACTTAATAAATTCCTGACATTGGCGGTGTTTTAGCACACGAGGGTGATTTCTAGTCCCTCCGCAGCCACCAGCTGGAAGCCAGTACCTCTTCCCAGGGTGCAGGAGCCCTCAGCACGTGGCAGACGGCAGCATCCCTGCTGCTGTAGTCTGGCAGGGTCAGGGGCATCAGTGACTTTGTGTGCCAAGCACATGGATTAGGTAAATGCCAGGCAAGAGTCACTGCCAAGGTGGCACAGAGCACATGCCAGGAACTTGTGTGCCACCAAGGACGATGCTCAGGGAGCTCAAAGCCAGCCCCTGGCTTTCCTCTTCCCTCAGCTGGCAGAGGGCAAGTCCCTGACGGCTCGTCCCTTTGCAGAGGGGGCAACTGAGGCACAGGGTACGCCCCATGGTGTGCAGAGGACAGAAAATATACTGCCTGCCCAGGAGGTTGTCTGCCCTGGGTGCTGCCTGGCCAAAGTGCTGTCTGGTCTGGATGCTGCCTGTCCCACCATGCTGCCTGCCCTGGGTGCTGCCTGCCCTGTGTGATGCCTGCCCTGTGTGATGCCTGCCCCAGCATGCTGCCTGCCCTGGGTGCTGCCATTCCTGGAGTGCTGCTGCCCTGCGTGATGCTGTTCCTGGGGTGCTGCCTGGCTGGGTGCTGCCTGCCTGGTCCCTTGTAGGAGAGCACTGCAAAGCCAGGCTGGGTTCTGAGGCAGACAGCGCAAAGGTCGTGAGGGAGTGCTGGCAGCAGGGGAAACTTTGGGCACTCAGACATGAGCTGCTGCCTCTTGGCAGGGGTGAACCCCACATTCACCCTCCCCATCTTGGGGACCCTAAGGGGGAGCCAGGCAATGCCAGCAGCCCGGGCAACCCAGCTTGATGCTGCAACCACCCCATGGCACTCATACGGGGTCCCCCCACGGGTCCCCCCACGTGCCTTCTACACCCACGACACCTCAGGCCCCAGCACCGTGTCCCACCGGGTGGCTGCTCTTCCCCCACCGTCGTAATGAACTCAGCAGATTATCAGCTCCCAGATTTAACAGAGGCACAGCCACACTCCAGCAGACTTTAAAACAGTCATTATTTCATCAGCAGCCCCATTAAACTGTCACTGGCTTTTTTTCAGGCTCTCTCACATTTTTTCCCCTCCTTTTTTCCCTCCTGGCTTTTCCCATCCCTGGTTTGTTGTTTTTTGTTTTTGTTTTTAATTGGAGTGTGGGGCTGCCTCCCTGCTCAGGATGCTACCAAGGGCTGCCCAGTGATGGAGGATCCCCACCTCCCTCTGCTCTCAGTTTACCCATCCATCAAATGGGCTCAGGCTGGAGAAGGATTTGGGGAAACCTCTGAAAACACAACCACCGGCCCTATTCCCCAACCCGGCACAGAGGAACCCCCACTTCCAGCTCAATTCCAGCCTTGCCAGAGCAGTGGGACAGGGCTCTCAGTGGTGGGGAAGGGGGAGAAGAGCCCCTCGGAGGATTTCACGAGCATAAAGTGACGGGACAGGGGAAGGGCCCCGCTGCTTGAAGCCTTTTATCCATCCCCATGCTCCCCCAGCTCCCTGCGCTCCCCTCCTCCCTCTCCAGCAGCCACCCACTCACTGCTCCTGGTTTAATAAGAAAAATAAAGGAAATTTAAATAACTAAATAAATGTCGAGCAGGCGCAGGGGCGACAGGGGGTGCAGAGGCGGGCTTTGCCCGAGGAGATGCTGCCCGCAGGCAGGGTGCCAGTGCCCCGTGGGACAGGGGGATCTGCTGCACCCAGCTCCCGTGGGGGGCCGGCAGCGCCGGGGGGCTCGGTGCCGAGTGCCAGTGACGGGTGCGGGGGCTTCAGCACCTTGCGGGGATGAGGAAGGAAGTGTCTGGGGAAGGCTTGGCATGGCCGGAGCTGGGCAAGGAGCCATGGCCAAGGCCAGCTGGTGATGGGTGGCAGAGGCAGGAGCCAAACCATGACTTTCCTGGTCGGAGGGACCTCCCCAGCGTGGTGGGAACAGAGCGGTCGGCCCCCAGTGCAGGCAGCTGCCAGACCTCTGCCAGCACGGGTCCCCAGCTCTGTGCCCTGCCAACAGCAATGGCACGAGGCTGTTTTTTACCCGTCTTTGTCGTGCTCACTGCGAGGAGGAGCTAGGCTTGTCTTTCTCCATTAAGCCAATGTCAATTTACATTTATTTAAAAATAACAGAGCTTTCAATCTCTCTGTTAGCCTTGCCTCCTGCCCTGGCCACCCTGTGGTGATGCTCCTGGGTTGTCAACCCAGAGGGATCCCTGCTCTGTCCCCATCTGGGATGGACCAGTGCTGAGGAAGCAGGATGGGGTCCCCAGGGATGTGTGCGCATTGTGGGACATACAGATACAGGTAATGAGTGGCTCAGCAGAGCCCTGGGCTACATTGCCCTGGCTGCTGGGTTGATCCTGCAGCCAAACCTGGTTTGCATCCTTGGAGGAGCGGGCACAGCTCTGCCTCTCCACCCATGGACAGCGAAGCCTGGGTGGCACCTGGCTGCAGCCAGGGCTCCTGCAGCTGGGGCTGGCTGTTGCCTCCTGTGGCAGATGTGGGTCTCTGGGACTTGAAAATCCCATTTCCCTTTGTTCCATCCCCTGGGAAACTCCTGAGAGGGATAGAGCGAGAGGACCTGGAGCCCACACTGGGCTGTGGCTCCCCCAGCCCATGCACACATGTGTGCACAAGTACCTGAGTAGCATACGCTGCTGCGGGGCTGCTTACACTAACGCAGCATGCCCGGATCTGTGCACACACACACACAATTCCATGCACGTGTGGAGTGTAGGAGCAAACAGGTGGGATGCATGCCCATGCATCCAAACACGTGCACATGCACTCAGATGCACATGCGTTTATTTATCCCAGCGTGCACAGCTAAATAAATACCCAGGTAAGGAGCAGCTCTGTGCACACGTGGCCGTGCATGGCCCAGCACCCACTGAACAAACTCACTCCACTTCCATATTTGCTGCCACCAGGATAAACCCACTTTGTTTCATTTAACACAAAGAGGTGTTGCGAGTCACCATTGTACAGCAGCGTTCAGACCTTGAAGGCAGCACAAAAGAAAAAAATAATAATAATAAAAAAGGAAAACCTTAAAAAAAAAAAAACCAACCAAAAAACCAGTGGGACTTGCTCACACACAGATATATAAAAAATCTCTTTGAGGAGAATCACTTTAAATTGGCTATTTATCGGCACAGCATCCCGCCAGGAGGTTTCCATGGCTACCTGCGAGCCCTGGCAGCCCGCTGCTGGGGCGGCAGCGTGCCAGGCCCATGTGCCACAGCGCGTGTCCCCATGGTCCCATCAGTGACAAACCTTTGCGCCACACCAGCACCTGTTGCTGCAGTGCTCGGCAAACTCTGCTGCCCTCGGCCCTGGTGTGGGGCACTGACCCCGCTGCCTGGACCCCGAGGGTTGGTACCCTTGTTTGGGAAGATGCTGCTGAGCATCCCAAGGGCTGGGAGGCTGGTGATAAGAGGCAGTGGGGAGCACCATGGGCAGGGGTGGCCTTGTAGAGCCCCCTGCACGCTGGCCTGGCTGCAGCAGGATGTGATGCCTGGCCCAGGGCAGGAGATGCCCAGGGGATAGGATTATCCTGACTGGCATCCCTCTGGGAGGGACCGTTACTGTATCACTTCCCAGCCATGTGGAGAAAGCCCGGCATGCTCGTGCCCGAGTCACTGTTTGCTGGCTGATGTGACACCCTGCAGCAGCGACCCCCAGCTTGGCGCGTCTGGGTGCAGAGCTCTAGCTGGGGATGCCTGCCCGGCTCGTGGGACACATTGTACATCGATGTCCCTGTTCTGAGCCCTGTGGTCATTACAGCCCAGGGCTCCAGGTCACTCTGATTGCTTCCACAGGGATTTCACTGCCTCAACCTGCTGGGAAGAAACAGCTGGGAGTTTGTTCACAGCTTGGGGAGCAGAGCAGAGCCACCACCAGGGAGGGATGCTCCAGGGATGCTGCGGGGCTACAGGTCCCTTCTGTGACCCCTCTGCAACCCAGGTGGTCACCATGTCCCCTTGCCACCCATAGAAACCTAACCCTGCTTGTCCCCACCCCAAGAAGCCCAAGAGCATGGTGGGGAGCGGGGCTGTCACCCAGGGGACATGCTTTGACTGCCCTGGGGGGTGCTGAGCTCTCTCCTCCCCGCTCGCTGGCCATGGTTCAAGGTGGATGGCTTGGAAAGCAGCTTTCGAAGCCTCATGCTGTCCACCGGAGATGCTCCTGGTGGCTTCAGAGGGATGGTGTGCAGGAGCAAGCAGGTTCCCCAGTTCAGCACTCACTTGGGTTTGCTTCAGGGCTGGGGACATTGCCAGGGGGCAGGAGGTGGAGGGGACATTGCCCAGACCCCACTGAAGCAAAGGGCTGACCCCTGCTATGCATGTCCTGAACCCCAAGCAGTGGGTTTTATCCCTTCCATGGCCCCTGAGGACCATCCCAAAGGCAGCTCCAGTCCCCTGGGTGCCCCAGGTGCAGAGCGTGGCTCTGCTGGGGCAGGAGACAGTGAGCAAACCCATGCCCAAGCGCGTGGGTGCCACCAACCCTGCATTCCCCGAGGGCTTGTTCAATGACAAGACAATTATCTGCACGGCTCCGTGTAGCACATCGCCTAATCATTGCCCAACAAAAGCCCCCGCCACCGCCTGGCATTGATTTTGTGCAATCCATTACTGCCTTCCGCATGTTTAATCCCTCTCGGCTCCCTTTTGTGGGAGCCAACCTGCGCGTGAAGGAGGCGGGCAGCAATGCTGCTAATTTCCACGGCCCCATGTCTGCCTGGGCCAGGGGGTTATTTTGTTTGATTTTTTTTGTTTTTGCTGTTGTTGCCTTCCTGATTTTTCCCCAGCAGCCATTAATTCTGCTTTTTAGCCCTTGTTTTTTCCTGGAGCATGGATGGGACCGTGGTGTGGGAGAAGCTCACGGTCCCATCCTGCACCCATGGGACATGCCAAGGGGACGCTGAGGGTGCAGGCACATCTCCTCTCGGCTGCCCCAGCTGTTGGGGTGCAGGTCACCGGGACACCCCTTCCTAGGAGCACAGAGACCTGTCCTGCTCCTCCTGTATCCTCAGGGATGTCTGATCCCTGCCCCGTTCCCTGTCCCTGTCCCTCTCCCCTCCCAGCCTCATCTGCACCCCACCCTGGGGTGGGGAGTTGTTGGATGGAGAGGAAAAGCGCCCCCCCTGCCCCAATCACCCTCAAACCAGGGGAAGGATCCCCATCTCTGGGTGATTTGGGACCTCTGGGGTCAGCCCCCACCCCAGTGCCACCCCAGGACCAGGTGCCCAGGTGCCCCCCGCCACCAGCAGCAACGTGAGAGCTGGGATGGGGTCAGGGATAGCAACAAGTATCTCCAAAACCTCGAACAGCTTTGGGGTGGGGAACCAGTGGAGGGGGACAGAGCTGGGGTTCATGGGATGGGGGAGGACTACAGGGATGGCGCCCGGACCGTGGTACCCAGCAGAGCCCTGGGAGGAGGCTGGGTGCACCCCGGGAGCAAATCAAAAGTGATTCCTGATGATTGCCATGGGCAGGCCAGGTCTCTCCAAGCCTGATCCTGCAGCCCTGCTTAAATTCCTGCTTAAATGGTGGATGGCACACACACCCCAGCCCCAGCACAGCCCAGGGATGGATGCTGCCCCCCAGGGAATCAGCACCATGGGGATTTTGCTCCAGACTTTGGTTTTGGGAACACACCAGACCATGGGACGTGGGAAGCCTTTGATGAGTGATGAAAATGGAGGTTGGAAAGAAGGGGGCAGAGGGTACCCCTGGCCCCCCCAGCAGCCACGAATGCCTTGGCTCCCTGAGCAAGTGCTGGGCAAGGTCACCCATGCAAAGTCCTCCATGTGCTGAAGCCAGCGGGTCCCTGTCCCCTCCCCACACCCCAGCTGACACATGTGACCAGGCAGGGAACATCAGGAGAGGCTGGAAGGCAGGTTCAATGACAAGTGCTGGATGCGGCTCCAGGACCTGGGACCAGCCGCCCTTCTGCTGCCCCTGTCACACAAGGGGAGCTGCGGGCTGGGGGGCTGCTGAGGCTGGCCTGCAGCCTGCAGTGCTGCCAGACTGCCCTGCAGAATGCGGCTGACTCAGACTCCTTCCCTTTCCTCTTCCCATTCCCCATCCTTCCCTTTCCCCTTCTTTCCCTTTCTTCTTCCCTTTCCCCCTTCCCCCTCTACCCTTCCCCATCCTTCCCTTTCCCCTTCCCCTTTCCCTCCCCTTTCCCTCCCTTTCCCCTTCTCCTTCCCCTTCCCCATCCTTCCCTTTCCCCTTCTTTCCACTTCTCCTTTCCCCTTCCCTTTTCCCTCTCCTTCCCTCTCCAAACCACTTGCACAAAGCCAGGTAAAGCCCGTGCCCACTCCGGGCTGCCCAAGCCGCTTCCTGGAGCTTTTGGGACACCCCATCCCCAGGTGGGCCGGCTGGATCCCGGCACCGTGGCTATGGGCTGTGCCAGGGTCTCTGTCCCATCCCAGCAAGCGGCACCGAGCCAGCACGAGTATTTACTGGGGGTTTTCTGGGAGGGGAATGGGACTGCTGGCCAGGGCCGGGGCGCTGATCAGAGCCCCCCATCAAGTGTGCTGCTCCCACCAGCACCTTGTCCTCATCTGATGTGACCCAGCGAGCCGAGCGCCTCTCCCTGTGACGCTGGGCTTCATGACGCTGGGCTTTATTTCCCTTCCCTAATCTGGTCAGAGGATCTTTTCATCAGCACTTCCTCAGCTGCCGGCCACCGCGCTGCTTCAGTCACCCTCACACTGACGGGAAAGGGGGGGCCAAGAGCCCCCCCTCGAGCCTCCCCTGCTCATCCCTTTGCTCCCAGTTGCTTTTGGGAAAGGCAGCAGGCTTTGGCATGGGATGGGGTGTCAAGAGCCGGCATCGCATCCCACCTCTCCCCACAGCACCTTCCCCAGCACGGGGACAGGCTGCAGTGGGATGCTGCACACACACCACACCACACCCCCAAACAACCTCCAAATAGCTCCCCAGGACCCCTATCCCTACCCCAAAATACTGGGGTCTGTGTCTCTGTGTGTGTGTGTGTCCTCCCTACTCTGCCCTTGCTACGGCAGAGCTGTTGTACCTGCAGACATGGAAAATCATTTTCCTGATAATTGAGATCATTGAGGATTTCTTTCTTTCTTTCTTTCTTTCTTTCTTTCTTTTTTTTTTTTTTTGAGAACAGCTTGTACTGACCTTGCAATAAAAACAAGGCTCTGGGTTCCTCTGGGTGTTGTTTTCTGTTCTTTTTCTGTTCCCAGGATAAATGTCAGTGAAAATGGAAAAGCTTTTCTCCGTTTCGCCATTTTATTCCCACCCTGAAAGACTCCTTGGGTTTTCAAGCGTGCTGGGGAAAACGGTGGAAAAATCAGAGGCGGGGAGAGGGGAGACGGGGAGATCAAAACCAAGTTGCTGAGATTGAACTTTCCTGCAGATATTTCTACAGGCGCAGCAGCACCCGGTGCTCAGCTCCCACCTCCTCCCTGCCTGGCCGTGGCTGCCCAGCGGTGATTCAGGGTGCGCGGGGCGGCAGATGCATGCAGCGGGATAACCCTAAGGAAACCCTGGAAGCAGGGAAAGTGGAGTGTGGCTCGGTCCCTGGGACTATCCCGGGATGCTGGGCTGAGCTGGCGGGGTATCTCTGGAGGAAGGGATTCTTGTGTGCACAGCAAGGGAGCGAATTGCTCTCTGGAAGCTCGCAGCTCCGAGCACAGGGTGGCAGCGATGCCGAGCCCTTTTGTAGGGAAAGTATCCGCAGAGCAAATTGCTTTGTATCGGCAAATACACCTACATTAGCGGTGGAATTGGTATCCTGCACAATGAGCGCTCGAGGACAATGGACGGCTATTCAGAGCTCAAAAATTTCAATCCCGTAGCTAAGGAGGCTCCGCAGAAGTCTAAAGCAAGGCTTGTTTCATATTCACGCCACAAATATTGGTACGAGGGCATGTAGCTGTAACGATGCCTTTGAAACACCGGCAGCCCTCTGTCTTCCTGACAATAAAGAAAGATATACGGCCCGTGTCAGCGCCCAGATCGGGGATTGCCATGAACTCCATCAAAAGGGTGTTTGCGGCATCCAGCGCAATCTAAACAAGAGGGATTTGTCAGAAACGCCATGTCAGACCCTCCTGGGACCCTCTCCTTCCAGCCGGGAGGTCGGGGTAAGGTGCACTCTTTGGGCATACCTGGAGAAGGTTTCTTCATGGATCTCGCTGGCCATCGCCCTGCCCTAGCTTCTGCACCGCAGCCCAGGTCTAAGGTCACTGTCTGCCCTCGAGGCACCCACCCCATGGGGCTCCAGTGGCCAGGCTCAGCACCAGCTCCGTGGGGGTCTGAGCCGTGTGGGACCTCGGTGGGCACAGGGTGGCACACGGAGGAGGTGGCCTCAGAGCAGGTTGGGTGTCGGAGGGCTTGGAGGTGTTGCATTCCTAACAATAAGGTCCTAACGTGTGCTGGGGGCCATAAGCGACCCACGGAGCAGCTCAGGTGAGTGTCCACAGCGAGCACAGACATTCACACTGGGTGTATGGAGAAGCCTTTCCACCACAGAGCAGTGGAAGAAGTGGCCCAAAGAGGTCATGTGGTTTCCATCCTTGGAGATGGATCAGATGAAGCCCTGGCCTGATCCACCTTTGAGTAGGAGGTTGGACCAGAGACCTGGGCTCCTTATTCCTGTGGAGCTTTGGGTTTGCTCTAAGAGGTCAGACACCCAGAGACATTTGCAAACACCAAAGGGATTTGCTGTAGAAATCCTTTTCTTCTCCAAATGGCAGCTTCCTGGGGAGGTGCAAACTGGCAGGTGATGGATCAATGTCATCTGAAGAGAGCAGGCTGCTTTGGTGGAGAAGTATCTGCCCAGCACTTGGAGGAAGGGAATCTTTGACGGGTCCAGAGGTGATACCAGAGCCGGCTGGATGTCTCCATCATGATGCTGGGGAGCTGCAGCAGAGGCAGAGGCTTCTTTGCTTGAA
The DNA here is from genome assembly GCF_023634085.1 of Falco cherrug. Lineage (NCBI taxonomy): Eukaryota > Metazoa > Chordata > Aves > Falconiformes > Falconidae > Falco > Falco cherrug. The sequence goes on from NC_073698.1 coordinate 699,868, forward strand.
GCTGGTGGAGAAACCTCCTCAAGATAAGGCAGGAAACCCAAAGCTCAGTCCTTCAGGTTCCGCCTTTGGCACCTCCAAACCAGTTTTCATGGCATGTGCCAGAAGGTCACATCCTCCTGACATCTGTGTGATGTCCCTCACCATGGGTGGGATCCTGTAGTCCTTGGTTGCTTAGGAAACCATGCCAGAACTCCCTCGGTTACTCAAGACACCAGTCCAGCCCTCCTGGGTGCTTCCAAGCAACAGCAAGCAGGGATTTATCTGAAGAAAAGAAAGTAAAAAAAAAAACCAACCCAAACTCAAAAACCCCAGAATAAGCATTTTTAATGAAACGCATCAAAATATTTCAGAAGCAGAGGAAGCGTTCCAGCAAGCTATTTAAATTTCTCAGCATTTGTGAAACTCCCAGGGCTGCACACACTGAAAGGAGGAACCTTGTCTCCCAGGGAGAGCCCGAGTGCCTGCGCTGCCATTTGCAGAAGGACTCTCAGAAGCTGCTTGGATACGGAGCTGAGTTTTCTCTTGAGGAGAAAACAGTACCGAGTGACGTGGAGCAGAGAAAGCCACGTCTTTTAAATACCAGGAATAACGTTTGGACAGGGGACAGAGGCAGGCACCGCGCTGGACGCAGGGAAGGATTCACAGGGGGGTGGAGAGCAGGTCGGATGCTGGGCACACATGGTGGTCCGCGCCTCACAAATGGGGATGGGTGGCTGCTTCTGGTGGGCCTTGCACCCAGATCTGCTCTGATCTTCCCAGCTGCTTCTGGCTGGGGACCATTGCCAGACAAAAATGCCTCTTGGGAATAAGAAAAGCTTGGATAAACAACCATGGGAGCCAGCTTTTCCAGGAAGGAGGGGACTCCCTGTAGATGTCTTCATGCCAAGATGATGTGGCAAGGCAGCTCCGTCACACGGGGTTATAGGCTCAGTGGGTGTTGCACAGCACTCGGCTTGCTCCCCACACCGCTGTTGTTGTCACCGCTGCAGGGTTGTAGGAACCAGTTCAGCCCCACGTGGGGCTCAGGGAACATCCCCTGCATCACAGACAGGCCAGCCTGATGGCTTGGGCTCTAGAAACTCTGTGAGAAGCAAAAGCAGAAAGTGAGGCTTGCGCAGTCCACACTTCCACCGGAGCCCGGAAACCGAGAAAGACTGAAAGTCGCTGCAGCCTGGATGTGTTAACACCAATGCTAAGTGCAAGCATGCAGCGACAGCCTGCTCTGCCTGCCCGGGTTACAACGAGGACCATCATGCAGCTGCTTTGCCCCAAGATCCAGGCTGCTGGGAGGAAATTAAATAATAGCAATGTGAGGAAACAAAAATAAAAATGAGAGCGATAAATAAAATCACTGAGTTGGATGCTCGAGCCTTCTGAGGCTTTGCCCACCCCTGGGATGGCACCAGCCACTTTGGTGGGAGAAGATGGGTGAGCACTGGGATGGCTCCCAGTTCCCATGGCATCCCATGGTGTCCCACAGTAAGGTCCGCCCAAAGGAGCATGGGACATGCTCCAAAACCCCAGGTAAGCTCAGCCAGAGGATGAAAACAGCATTAAACCTGAGACTTGGGATGGAAAAAAGGGATTAGATTAAAGTGGTGGTCCTTAAAATAATCTCCAATTAGCCCTGACTAATATCAGCTCTTGGGGTAAAATTTGGTAAAATCTGGGCAAGTCATTGCGGGTGGGGGCCTCAGTTTCCCCCCTCTGGACAATGCAGGCAGAGGATCTCATGTAATTGATACAATACACTGCCTATTTATGTAGACCATGGGAATATTAATCCTTGTGAATTTGACAGGAACTGATGTGATTTGAGTGCTAATCTCTTAATATCTATTGCTGCTCTTGAAGTCCCAGCTGGTGGGTTCATGCCATAGCAGGGGAGTAGTGGCATATCTACATAGATTTTAAGGCACGTTCTTCCCCTCTCCCCAGAAAAAGTGACCCTGGAGGGACGGAGAGATGCAAGGCTAGTGAAGAGCAACCAAAATAGCTCCTTTCGGTGCAAAATTTAATTACATGCAGCCGAGCTCCCAGTTTGGGGGTGTTTGGGGGTTGGTACCACTGTGCAGCACATGGAGAGTGTGCGGAGGATGCAGGTACCCGCAGAGGGATGCTGCTAAGCCTGCAGACCCCGAGAGACACTCCTGGGTTCGCCTGGGGTGGGGGGACTAACATCAAGGTGGCTGTACTGGAAGGTCCCTCGCCCCGTATTGCCAGTGGCCAAGAGATGCCAAGGGTGAGTGCAAGAGCAGGGCAAGGACATGCAAAACTTCCCCGAGTTCTCTCCTGCCCACTGACCATTCGGTGCTCAGGGATGACCCGAGCTACTGATGGTTGCTGTAGCATTGTGTACATGAAGATGCTGTCCTTAAGCCGTGTGAACTTTTACCATCCACAGCACCCTGAGGCAAGAAGTTCTGCTGCGGGATGATCTCCTCCCCCTCTTTGTCCATATTAGCTTCATTCTGATGTCTCTGCTGCTTGCATTGGGAGAAGCCAAAATGCTTAAATATCTTTAAAAGTCCAGTCTGCTCCTGCTCCTTCTTCTTGTGTGCCAAGAGATGTGGGTTTAATAGCAGACGAAGCCTGCTAGGACCCTGATTCAGCATAGGATGGGTGCCCTTCCCCAGTGTCCCTCCTGGAAGCACAGGTCTTCGACTGTGGCAGGTGAGCCCTGACTGGAGAGTGGCTGGGGCTGGCATTGCAGCAACTGTTGCCCTTCTCCAGCTGCTCTCTGCCACAGTCCCACCCAGGTGACAGCTCACCCTGACGGCCCCCATCCCAGGGAAGCCCAGGGCAGGAGATCCCAGTGTGGCTGTGGGGGACAAACCCACCCGATGTCCTGCAAGCCCAAATGGGCAGCAGCTCCTCCAACTCGGCCAAGACAAGCTCCAGTGGTGCTCGGTGCTGCACACATGCAAAGGGCTGTGGGCTCTCCCAGAGGGAAGCTGTGCTTTATTCAGGAGGTGACAGCATGGGCACAGGCATGGAGTGGTTCTGCAGGCTCCTGGGAGGCTCCGGCTCCTCCACCGCAGCCTTGTCTGGGAGCAGGCTGGTGCCTGGGGCAGGTTCAAGTGGGGTTGCAGCGTGGCCAAGGGCTCAGCATCCCCTTCCCACTCCTGGCTGCAGCTGAGCAATGCCACGGGCAGCATCCCGCCGCCAGTAGCTCCACACCACCTGGATGGGCTGGGCAGGCACCTGGTGGTGGGCATGGCCAGGCCTGTATCACCTCGCTGGCACCTGCTTGATACCACCCAGCGCCCTTACGAAAGGAACCTGCCTGCGGGTTGGGTTGGGTGCTGCCTGGTGCTGCTCAGTACCCCCGGGGCAGGGACCTGTGGGCTCAGTGCAGTTCCACATTGCTCTGTGTCACCCCCTGCCCCTGCCGAAGGAACATGTTGGGTCTCGTGATGCCCAGCACCCCCCGGGGCAGGGAACTGCCTGCGAAACCAGTGCTTCCCAGTGCTGCCCTGTGCTGCCCGATGTCCCCGGGGCAGAAGTGGCTTGCGGTCCCAGCAGGACCCGCTGCCCAGAGAAGCAGCTGCCTCCGCGGGGAGCGCGGAGGCGGGCCGGGCCGGCGTGTGCCTTGTAGACAAAGGCGGCGGCCCCGCGGTGCGGCGCGGCGCGGCGGGCGAGGACGGGCGCGGCCCGCGGCGGGCGGCGGCGGCGCGGCAGGTGCGGATCCCTCCGGCCCCTCCGCGGGAGCGGCTCGGCCCCCGCCCAGCCCGGCGGAGCCGCAGCGGCGCCGTCAATCAGCCGCGGCGCGCCCCCCATCCTCCGCCCTCCCCTCCCGCGCTGCATAGGGCTCGGTGACAGCAGCGGGCTGAGACACCCTCGCCGAGCGCGGCGGGAGCTCCGCTGCCAGCCGGCCGCCTCGCTGCACGCACCCGAGCCCCGCCGCCCGCCTGGCAGGGCTGCCGAAGAATGCGGAGCCATGGGCCAGGGCTGCGGACACTCCATCCTCTGCCGGAGCCAGCCGTACCAGGCGGCAGCGTCTGACCTGTGAGTCCCTCCCGCCGGCCCCGGGGCTGGGGGCACCACGCTGGGAGGGAGGGATGCTCCGGGGGTGATGCTGGGCGAGGGAGCGAGGGAGACGTGGGGAAGGCAGGAAAAAGTTCCTCCTGCCTGACAGCTGGTGGGGAGGGGGGTGGCAGGGATATGACAAGAGGCTGGTGACCCCCAGCCGCTGCCCCCTGTTTCCCCACTAACCACCTGTGTTAGCCCAGGGCAGGTGGCTAGCTGAAGGGCTCTGTGCTGGAGGGCTGGTGTGAGCAGCATCCCCCCATTTCCCGAGCCACCCTTGCCCTGTGGCAGTTTCTGGAGGGGGTGGAAGGCTCCTGGCCCGCCAGTGGGCTGCTGGAGAGGGGCGGGGGGGGGGTGGGGGGGAGGGCAGGTGACTTTGTGGAATGCAGTTCAGGCCTCAGGATCATGGTTTCAGCGGCTCCATGCAGGGCATGAGAAGCCACCCCCCTGCGCACCCACCCACGCAACAGGTCTGGGGGTCCCAGTGGCGCTGCACCCGCTTGCATGCAGCAAGGTGGGGAAGGGGCTCTGAGGGTCACAGGGACCTCATTCCATGGTGCAGGCATGAGGGGCTTTGCGTGAGAGCATGGGGTGACCTTGCTGAGGGATGACGGTGCTCCCTGGAAGCGGTGAAGGGTGATGCTCCACAGAGCCCACGTGGGAAGAGGGGCTGAGCTGGCTTAATGCAAAGCATGTGGTGCCTGAATTCCCATCACCCACGGGCTTGGCTAGGGATGGAGGAGACCCCCGGCTCTGCGCGCGCGTGTGTAGCACTCACGAGGCTCCACAGCTGCCGGCTAGCAGGCTGTGCACAGGCGATTTGCAGTATGTGGGTGCTCTGCCTCCCGGGTACCGAGAGATCTTGGGTGCTCCCAGCCTGCCCTGGTGGTTGCTGGGATCAAATCCCACATTGCCAGAGGGTTGAGCTGAGCTGGTGGGGAAGGGATGTAGGTGTAAGGGGACAAGGAGGAAGGCTGCTTGGTGCTTGGATTCCTTTGTCTGGCGGTGCCAGCTCCACATGCTCAGGCACTGGCCAAACTGCCTGGCTCGGCTGCGTACGCCGGGACCACCGCTCCCAGGGGCTGCCTCGCTGCATGCAGGTGTGCCCGGGAGCAGCCTCAGGTCTCCTGGAGTGGGTGCTTTGGGTGATTACAGGATCATTGGGGCTTTAAGTGATTACAGGATCATTGGGGCACAAGGGAAGCTGCTGCCCGCTCCTGCCCCAGTACCACACGTCTCCCTCTGGCATCACCAGGTTTTTGCACCTTCATGTCACCTTCAGATGAGGAGTTTGCCTCTCTATAGAAAATAGCCTCCAGCATCTCTCCTACCTACATGTGGTGTGGGGCTTAGACACACCTCCAGAGGCACCAAGAGCTGCTGATCCCTCTACACTGCTGTGGGTGCTGGGTCTGATCACCTCTGCGGGCAGCATCCTTCCCCCCCAGCTCTCCTGGCTCCCCTCTGGTGCTGTGCATGCTTTGTTCCCTGAAGAGATCCTTCATGCTGCCACCAGAACATGTGCCCATGTCCTTTTCTTTAAGCAAAACACACAAAGGTCTTGAAATGCCAGGCTATCCCCATGTTTCCTCTGGCTGGAAGGCCTCTGCTGACTTGCAGCTGCTGTTTAATGGCTTTTAAGAAAGGTAGATGCTATAGAAACTTAGTGTAGCCGAGGCTGGCTATGCCCCTCGAGCCATCCAGTATGGAAGAGGCAGGAATGGTGAACCCCATTCTTCCTCCTTTTAACCAGGACGTAACCTGGTCCTTCCCAGGAGATGTTTGTCCCCATTCCTGTACACCCCAAGGGGATATATAGAGGTGGAAAAGCTTCCCAAGAGCTTTCAGGCAATGCCTTTGCCCCTGCGTTTGGCCAGAGGGGGTGTCCCCAGTGAGGCCAGCGCTGCGGGGTGATGCTGCCTGCTCTCTGCCACCACTCGAGCCCCGCGTTGTTTAATGCTGGCTTGCCTTGTGCGCTGCCGGCAGATCTTAGCAATGCCGCTGCCTGCCCTCACAGAGCATTGCTGCCTGGGTGGGGATGCTGCGTGGGGCCGAGATCCATCGGTGGGCCAGGTCTCCCATGTGCGCTGTCGATAAGCTCTGATTTATTCCAGGGGAGTGTTGGGTGGCAGCCAGTCAAGTGCCATTTTCTGTTATCCAGGTCACGTTTTAACCCATTTCCTCCTTCATTTTCCCCCTGTGGGAAACGTGTTCCCAGGCGGGCGGCTCCTGACCCGGTTAGTGGCGGGTAGGATGCTGGCGTGCCCGGAGCTGCTGCTCTGACAGCATCTGACAGCAGCCGGGGCTGGGGGAGAAGCAGCCGAGCTCTGTGGATTGAAAACACGGAGGAGGAGATGATACTCTGAGCATCCCTGCAGGGAAGGAGCAGGCTCAGAGGAGGCTGGAGAGAAGTCAGGGCTTCCATCGGAGAGCAGACAGGGCTGCCTGCTTCTCATCCAGCTCTCTCTGCTGCTTGGTTCGCTTCTGGCAGCTGCCTGGCAGGAGCAGACGTGGGGACATGTGAACTGGCCAAGTGTCACCATGCTCAGCGCTGGTCTGATGATGAGGTCGGTGCCAGGCGCGAGACGGAGGAGGGACTGTGGCTGCAGCCACAGCTGGGAAGAGGGGCTCCATCCTGCCCGGGGAGCCCATGGGCACCAGCAAAGAGCCCAGTGTCCCAGGAAGGGACAAAGATAGTTTATGCATCTTTACAGGAGCGCATTAAGTCTCTGTGCCAGTTACACCAGGACCTGGACAGTGTGTTCCCATCAAGGCTCATGTAAGGGTGATGTGTAATGCATCATCCCCATTTTACCTCCCTGATGCACCCACCTGGCAGCCAGTTCCTCCTGGAGGGGCTGATGGCATGAGGTGACATTCGTGATGATGCTGATGTCCCTACCTGCCACTGCCTGTGTGACCTGGGCACATATCAAAGGGAAACTCTGGTCCTTCCCCACCTTGTGTGTCCTCGCCATTACTCCTGCTTCCCTCCCAGGGCACGGCCTGAAGGGCAGCACTGGCAGCAGAAATATGGCATCCACTGGGGTGGGACTAGTTGACCTTTAAAGGTCCCTTCCAAACCAAACCATTCTAGGATTCTACGTCTTGCTCCCGTGCCATTAACCCTGCAGGTACCCAGGGAGCAGCACTGGCTGGGATGCAGAGGGCACGAGCTGCCTGGCGAAGCGGTTCAGCCTACTTTCGAAGGTCTCCAAGCATCCGCAAAGCTGAGAGCAGGCTGCTGAGCCCACCAGAGCCCGTCCTGAACCTCTGCCTCGTGGTTATTGCCAGTCGCTGTGTTGCATGTTTAAAGTGCCATGGAAAGTACTGGCTCCATCTCTCCATCCAGCATGGCCGGGGCAGCTCTGCTCCTCACTGGGCACCCACTTACTGGGGCCAAGGGGTTCGGTGGGGCGAAGGCAGCCTGCTCCCCCGTTGCTGGGGTCCTTGGGAGCTGCAAGTGACTGCGTGTGATGTTCTCCAGGCTTTTTCAAAGCCTTGGGCTGTTCATGCCTCTGCCTTTTGCACAGCCTGGCGCCAGCATGTCAGCTGTGTCGCGTCTGGGGTGCTTCAGCATCACCCACCTGCGTGGGCACCTAGCCCTGGAGCTTGGAGGTGCCTTGCAGAGAGGATGGAGGGGAACTCCTGGCTTCTGGCACCCTGCATGTCTCTGTACTTGGGGGGGTTCCCTGGGGGGGAGGGACACCAGCCAGTAGTTTCCCCTCCAGGGCATCCCCCCTGAGCATCCTCAGCTTCAGAGCAGCGAGCGGTTGTAAAGTGTCAGGGAATTAACCTCCGGTGCTTGCCGGCTGCCGGCCAGATGCTAGCGCAGATGCAGGCAATCAGGCTGGCCCCTGCTCCGCCAGGCAGGCTGGCACACCACGGCCTGGCCACGGCCCAGGGCGGCAGCACCGGTGGCACCGCCGTCAAGGGGCTGCACCGAGCGTGCCCTGGCCGTCATCTGCAGCCGACCCCTGCGCATCCCCCCAGGAGCTGCGCTGCTCCATGAGCTCTGGGAGGACAAGCATCCCTCCAGGGTGGGAGCCAGCTCTGCGGCCACTCCTCTGTTGGGGATACAGGATTCCCTGGGGCAGTGGCGGATGCAGCAGCAGCCGCTTCTGGGAATCCCTCCTGCCTCCCGCTCTTCTCTGACCCCGGTCCCCACTTTCGCTTTTGTCTCTTTCCCAGCTTCCACGTGGCTTGCCGAGAGCTGTGCTGGGCTGCAGCCAGAAATGCAGGCAGGGCCCGGAGCTGCCTGGGACTTTCTGCCTGTCCAGCTTTCTCCTGCAAAGGGCTGAGCTGTCCTTGTTAATGGATGGGCCTGTCTGGAGGGGGGAGCGAGGGGGATGGAGAGCACTGGGAGATGCTTTGTCTGCTGCTGCGGCTCCATCCGCATGGCAGCGGGGGGTGGCAGGGGGTGTTAGATGATGGAGAACGGGCAGAGCACATGCAACGGGCAGCTTGGCAGCTTGGATCCCCCCAGCTGAGGTGTCAAAGCTGGCTGGGGGTCTCGCCTGCCTTGCAGCAATGGGTGATGACGCCAAGATTTGCTCTTTTGTGCGGGTTGGAGCCTGGATGGAGGGTCTCCAGCTGGTCCTTGGGCAGCCATTCCCTGTTGATGGTGGTCCCGGTGCCGTGGCATCCCCAGGCAGCAGGAAGGTGTCCCCAAACCTCGTCATCCACGTAGCATCCTCGAGGGATGGGACTAGCACAGCAGCCTGTAGGACTCACCAAGTGTTGGCTCAGAAATGTCCCATGGGGCCGGTTATTTGGCAGCAGCAGCTCTTAGTCCTGCTCCCATCACCAAATCATGTGCCCTGGCTGCCCTGGCACAGCCTGGCAGCTCTGCAATGCCAGCCTGGGGAGGCAGAGGGGAAAGGATGATTTTGAGAGCTTGCAGGGAGCATTTTGGCTGGGTTCAAGCCTTCTGGGTCTTTGGCAGTTTGTGTTTTCTGTAGTAAATCAAACAGAAAAAGGAGGTCGTTTTGGATGGGTGCATTTCCCACAGAAAATATTCAAACCTGATTTTTTGTCTGGGGCTCAGGAGGGGTTCAGGGCTTGGCTCAGGTGTTGCAGCTGGCGCGGATGACCTCACAGCGTGTTTCAGCATCTCCAAAGCCCTCTGCTCCCCAGATGCAGTGGAGGACTGGTTGCACCCAAGGAAGCAAAAAGCAAACAGCAGCTGCCGATGCAGCAGCCCCGTCACAGAAGTGATGACTTAGCCAGAAAGCCTCCCCTAGCTTGTAATCACTTCCCAGCCCCTTCCCAGTTCGTTATTAGCTTGCACGTTTCAGCTGGGTGACTCAGAAGACACCGAGGAGCTATTTATAATGAGCATTTGAAAGGCTAAGACTGGTGGAGGGTTTTTTTTTCTCCCCCTCCTCTTTCCTTGAGCTGTTGCTGCCCAAATGCAGCTGCGTTCCCCTTGGCCACAGGCAGACGTGGGGCAGGCAGCTCTGGAAGGGGACCCATCCATGTCCTCTGAGGTTCAGTGTCTGGTGGCTATGGGGTGAAGATGCTGATGCTCCCCTCTGTGCGGTATGCAAAGCTCTGTGCAAACCCCTCCTCACGGACGGGCACCCTGAACCTCACCCCGTGGTGGCAGAGCCCTGATGCTCCTGCCTGTGGGAGCCAGGTGCAGGCAGGGCTGCCAGAACACGCTGCTACCTGGGAACACAGGGATCTGTAGCCTAGGATATGAGCCCTCGCTGGGGTGGCACCCAGCCTGGGACCCAGGGCATGAAGCGGTGGGATTGAGTAGCCCAGTGAGGACGTCACTGGACCATCCCAAGCTGGAGCCTTTCCACCCCTCCAAATGGAGCTGGGATGTCCGTATGGCTTCACAGCAGTTCACAGCCTGGGGTTTCTGCTCTGCAAGGGGATAAGGACAGGGCTGCCCCGTGTCCCACAGCCGGGACGGGGTCCACAGTCCCATCCTTCAGCCGACACTCAGCTGGAGCCCAGCTGGAAGGACACAAGCCATGGGTGCTGCCGTGTTTTTCCTTGCTCTCCATAAAAAGTGGGCCTTTCCCTATTGTTTTTTACCAGTGATAACACAGCCAGGTTGATGGCAGCATCCTTCTAGTGGAAGGCATGCGGCCTTTCAATAAGAAATCAGGGCTGAGCAAGGCGGCTCCGGCAGTGGGGACGGGTGTCAGTACCAGCAGAACCTTTACTCTCCCAGCTCCAGCGGGGTGACGGCTCCAGCAGGGTGACAGCACCCCACCAGGGAATTTGTTCCCAGCTACTTGAGGCAGAAAAATCTCTGCCCTGTTGCTGCCCATGAGCCCGGAGCTCCTGCTGCTGGCCGCCAGCGAAGGGTCCCATGGCACAGCAGGGGCTGGGGGGCTCTTTGGGCCTGAGCACCATCCTCCCTGGGGGGGCTGCGGGACATGGGGACCCTCCCGGTCCTTCTGCAGCACTTGGGGTTCTTCTGGTCAGGTGGGAAATGGGGTGTGGGTATGTGGGGGGAGGCTGTTCTGGTACACAGCAGGGGGGCTCAGCCCCCCTCCGGCTGCTGCATGGGTGGGCTAGGGCTGAGGTCGGGGTTAGGGTCGGTTGGGGTCAGGGCTGAGGTCAGGGTTAGGGCCAGAGCTGAGGTAGGGGTTAGGGTCAGGGTTAGGGTCAGGTTGGGTCAGGGTTAGGGCCAGGGCTAGGGCTGATGTTAGGGTTAGGGATCGTGCTGACAATGTTAGGGTCAGGGCTAAGGTTAGCGATAGGGCTACAGGTAGGGCTAAGGTTGGGTTTAGGTTCAGGGCTAAGGTTAGGTTAGGGCTAGGACTAAGTTTAAGTTTAGGGATTGGGATACAGGTAGGACTAAGTTTAGGGTTAGGGCTAGCCGTAAGTTTAATTTTAGGGCTAGGGCTAAGTTTACAGTAGGGTTAGGGCTAGAGTTGAGGTTAAGGTTAATGTTAGGTGTAGGGGTAGGGCTAGGGCTAGGACTAAGGTTAGGTTTATCCTTAGGGTTATTGCTTGGTGTTAGACCTCATCTTAAGTTTAGGATTAGGGCTCAGGTTAGAACTATGGCTAAGTTTAGGTTCAGGGTTCCTGTTAGGGTTTGAGTTATGGTTAGATCCAAGGCTAAGGTTCAGGTTAGGGCTAGGTCTGAGGTTAGGGTGAGAGCTTGGGCTAGAACTAGGAGTAGGGTTGTGTTTCCAAGGATAGGGGTCCTGGGACCCTGCCTCTGCTCACTGCACACAGCTGGCTCCTTCCTCCCTGACAGGCAGCGCCGGGCTCACCCTGCGCGTATGCTTCCACCACAGCAGAGCCAGAGCATGGCTGGGACCTGCCACCTGCGATGGCTTCATCTCCCACCCTTCCTCACCTACACCCGGGGAGGGGGCCTGGTGCTGAGTCAGCAAGTGCTGGCGGGTGAAATTCCCAAAACTCGAGTGTTTTCCTAAAGCCTGAGTGAGAAGTGATGTGGCCAGGCTGGGGTACATCCACAGCCCGGGGACAAATCAGATCTCAAGGCATGAGAAGCTGCAGTGAGCCCAAGGGTTGGCGGTGGGGCCACCTGGGTGTCAGACACCAGGGTGATGGGCACCTGGGCATAGGTGAGGCTTCTGGCAGAGGCTTCTGGTTGCTCCAGCCCACACCTGCAGCTGCCAGCAGTGCCTGTGGCTGTGTGCATGCTCCGGCTCCTCTACTCCTTGCCTCCCGTAGCTGCAGGGGGTCCCTCAGGAGGGAGAGGATCGAGGTAGGCTCAGGCAGTGCCGCAGCTCAGCAGTGTGAGCCAGGAGCACCGTGACCTTTGTTAATTACATTTTTGCTCTTTGCTTTTCCCTGGTTCCCTCCAGTGCTCTGCACCATCAGAGGCTTGGGCTCCTCCAGTGGAGCCCTGTAATGTGTTAATTATGGGGTTTCTTCCAAGCCTGATATTGCCTGCCCGCACCAGGGGTGCTGCCACTGTGCCACTGGACAGCGGGTCTGGGCTCAGTCTGGCTGTGCTGGCGGAGGGCTGGAGCAACCAGAAACTTCTGTGAGTAAATGCCAGGCTCCTGCCCCAAAGGAAACCGCAGCCCAGCTGCGGAGGGTCGAGTATCCCCCAAAATAAGCATGAGGGCACTAAGGCACCCTTTGGGTCTGGTTTCCCTTGGCCAAACCCGGGATATGAGTGGAGGCACCTGCAGAGCTGAGCAAGCACCTGTCCCGGAGGATGCTGTGGAAAAAGGGGATGGTCATGGTGGGAGCTGGGCTTGCTGCACCCTGGGGGGGGACTCAGGGAGAGGCTGAGAGGGGCTGGCTCCCATCTTGCACCCGCCAGATGGACAAGATACCCCTGGGGTTACCCAACTGCCTGAAACCCCCTGGGAGAGCCGAGGTGGGATGCGTGCCATGGGCTGGGAGGAGGGGGCAGCGGTGCCAGCGGCTCCCTATGTATCCACACCCCAGGAGCTGCATCAGGGCAATTCCAGGGGCACATCTTTGCCCCCCACCCGGGTCCAGCCACAATTACCACCTCTTCCAGGAACTGGAGCAGGCTGTCCTGCTGCACTGCATCCCGTGGGAATGCTGGGATGGAAAGGGGGTCTTCTCTCCCCCAGCCCCAGGAATAGTGTGGGAGCCAGCTCCCTGGGTGCATGGGTGGGCTGCAGCTGCGCCTGTTTTGGTGAGGACGGAGGGGCTCTGCGGTGGTGGGGGCTTGGCAGGGACCCACGGTGCTGCTGGGGACCCCTCCCCACCGCGCTGGCAGGGAGATGGGACAGCAGGTCCGTGGGCTGGCGAGCCGGCAGCTCCGCGAGAAGTGCCAAGGCAGGCACGCCTGTGTGTCACTTGTGCATGGGCGCTGGCAGCGTGCTGGGAAGCGAGCCCCCTGTTTGAGCCCAGCGTGCGGAGAGCCCGAGCTGGGCACCAGTGCGGGCAGCGGGGACACCAGCCGTGCCCCCCGCTCCCCTCCCTCCTGCAGCCCCCCAGTCTGCAGGCACAGGAGAGGCACGCCAGACCAAGGTGCTACTCTGGGGACCCTGCTCTGTCCTTCCCTGTGCGGCTCGGTGGGATCCCGGCACCACACAGCAGCGAACCAGACCCTGTCATGGGGACCCCACCTAAGGGAAGAGGATGGGGGCTCTTGCTGGGTGACACCTGGCTGCCAGCCCTCCTGCAGGTGCCCTGGCTGGGCACGGCATGGCAGAGGAGCTGGGGCCAGCGGTTCACCCTGTGGAAAAGCCATTAATTCACAGACAGTGCGGTCCACTGCTACCAGCCCGACCCAGCCCCATGCTGGTGACACCTGCAGCAGGATCTGGCCACGCTGCAGAAGCCGATTGAAGTTCATTGCTGGAAAGCTGGTGCCAAGGGTGCTGAGCAGGGCTGTGTGGGGGCTTTGGCAGTGCTGGGGATCGTCACCAGAGGATGTGGCATCTCCGTGCCCACCCCAGGGCTGAGCTGCTTGCCTTCCCATCTTTCCCATCAGTGTCAGGACCTGTGTCCTCGCTGCAAGGGACAGCAGCAGGGCTGGGGACAGCTGCCCATGCCCCACCAAAGGAGGGGTCTGTCCTTCGCCACTGCTGCCCCTGTCACCTGCCACTGTCACCTTCTCCCTGGAGAGGAAAGAGGGATGGGGGGAAAAGCGAGTTCCTTGGGTAGGAGGCTTGGTCAGACATAAAAACAGCTTCATGGCTTGAGTAAGGAGTAAGACACACTGCTGTCCCCTGGGCATCGCAGCAGCCAGGGGTACACCCTTGTCCCACAGGGTTAGCGTGTCCCTGCATCTCTCTGTCAGCTCCATCCCTCCTCTGGTGCCCATGCCAGCCCTGGTGCCTGTGTCCCCACTGCTGGCCCCTGTCCCCAGCTGCCCCCTCCCTCCTTTCAGGCAAATTAAAAACTCAGCTCAGCTCAGCCAAACAGGGCTTTTAAGCAATTGGGTGTCAGATGAAGCAGCTCTCACCCTAACGAGCCTCAAAGGCACGAGCGTCTTTTAGCCATGTCCTTTCCCTTCCCTCCTCTGATGGTCTGGATCCCTGGGCTTGCTCTTGCTAATATTAATATTATGTATTTGCATGGCGCCTGCGCTGCGTTTAATTCCTTGACATGGAGACTTGGCTTGTTTTGGAGGGAAGGCCGCCCAGTGAGTGGCTGCCACTTGCACTGTGGTTACACACAAGAGGATTTGGTGAGATATCTGGGATCTTGCAGCCTGGGACAGGATCCCTGCTCCAGGGGGGTTGTGGTTTCCAGGGAGGGATGGGGAACAGACAGCAGAGGCAGGATGCTGGGGTCCTGCTCTATTCCCATGGAATTTTGCCGGTGGCAACGGGTGAAGAAGACCCTGAACTTGCAACGTGGTGCTGAGCCCAGTTATGCGCTGGGCAGGGATGAGCAGTGGGGCTGGTTGTGCCAGTGGGGCTAGTTGTGCGTCGGGATGGGAGGAGGACTCAGGGAAGGGGGAAAAAAAGCCAGGAAAGGGAAAAAACAGCAAACAGTTCTGGGAAGATAATGAACACATGCTAAAACACCACCACCTCCAGCTGCCTTTTTTTTAATTTTTCCTCTGGTTATCAACTAAACCTACTAATTGAAAGATGAGTTGGCAGAGTCTGTAATGCTGCATTTATCCAAGGACAATTCCTCGGAGATTCAGGGTAACCGTGTGTTTTCTCTCCCTGCCTTGTCACGCCAGGCGCTGCTTCTGCCTGGCTTGATGCTGGCGCTGCGGCACGGGCATGGCTCCCTCAGGGCGCCGGTGGCCTCGCTTGGAGGTCCCCACGGTGGTGGCACTCCTGCTTTCCTCTCCTCCCGGCGCCGGTGCTGCCATGTCACCTGGCATTCCCTGTGTTACCCCCTTGGAGACAGCTTGGGGCAGGCTGGGGGATACCCTCCTGCTTCCAGTGAGCTGGGTCCTGGCATCTTGGGGCGCAGTGCGATGGGGATGGGGATTTGCAGGCTTGCAGGGCTGCCATACAACGGGGATGGGGATTTGCAGACTTGCAGGGATACTGCGCAATGGATTTGCAGGGATACTATGCACTGGGGATTTTGCAGGTTTGCAGGGCTGCCATGCAGTGGGATTTTGCAGGCTCGCAGGGCTGCTATACCATGGGGATTTGCAGGCTCGCAGGGGTACTATGCAATGGGGCTGAGGATTTGAGGCTTGCAGGGCTGCTGTGCAAAGGGGATTTAAAGGCTTGCAGGGCTGCCAGGCTTTCCAGCCCCGTCAGACAGGGCTGGGCTGCATTCCTGCGGCTCCTTGAAGCCTTGGGGAGCTGCTTTTCCAGCCTGGCAGCGAAGGCAGCTGTCTGCACAGGACCTTAATGCTTAAGGGCCAGGCAGCATCCGGGGAAGTGCGTTTGCTGTGCAAACAGAACTCAGCCTTTCTGCAGACTTATCGAAGGCATTTAGGGCTCGATGCGTTTGTTAAGCAAATAAATCGCACCCGGCAAAGCTTCAGTGACACCGTTCCCCTTTCCCCTCCCGCGCTCCTGCCAGCTGGTGTGTCACTGCCCGGCATCCTGCAGCACCTGGCCATTAATATGCAGGCCTGTAATTACCCGGAGCTGATGATGGCTCCAAATTAAACATGGGAGCTCAGCAGCCATCCCTGCCCATCCTGACCATGGATGCCACGGTGATGCTTAACCACGGGGCACCCCGTGCCTGCGCTGTGATCCGTCTCTTGGATGCGCACAGTGAAATCCTTCGGCTTCAGGCTCGGTGACTGCAGTAAACAGGCAATTTTCTGTCGCTGCTTGAGGCTGGGGAAGATGAAATCCGAGTCGGCAGGTGCCAGCGTGGGAGGCTGACTGCCTCCGGGTGCTCTTCGCTGCTGAAGGATGGAGGAGAGGTCTCCTGGCTGTGCAGGGACCCTGGAGTTGCCCATCGATGCCTACTGCTCTGCCAGCCCGAAACACCTCGAGTTTGTGCTTCCCTTGCTCCAGGCTTTCCTGTGCCCCTTTGGCATCTCCCCTCTGCCCCATCGTGCCCCCACCCCCTGTCACACGCTGCCCACAGCAAGGGCTTTATTGAGGTGAGGGCAGGCACCATCTCCCGCCTTGCCTTTGCCTGGAGCCCGAGTTATCTGATCCCAGCCAGCCCGTGGGTCTGTCTGGCCGCTGCTCCTGCTGTCATGTTCCTCTGCTTCCCATTTATTTTTCCCTTCCAGATATACTCTCGAGCCTCAGCTGCTTGCAGAGCTGGGGCTCCAAGCCTGCTCCCCCCCCGCCTCGCTCACACCAGCCTCTCCCTTTGCCTGGCCACTGGTGCCTACCCAGGGCTGTACCCCCCTTGCAGCCAGAGTGATGGCCACCCCTGCCCCTAGGGACAGCCTTTTCCTCCTGCTCCCTCATCCCTGGGGCACTGGTGGGGGTGCCTGCCATTTGCCCTTGCACCCGGTGCCAGCGGGACTGCGGCGTGGCTGCTGGCAGATGCCTGTGCTGAGATGCGGCTGTGGGTACCAATCCGTCCTGCCCTCTCCACGCACTCTAGGCATCCTCTGCAACGAGCCCCAGCTTGGTCCTGTGCCCTGCCCGAGATCGCTGCTCGCTTTTCCCTGCAGAGTACAGGCAGCGGCCAGCTCTGCAGGCACTGGGGTCACTGCTGTCACCCCATGGAGACACCAGGTCTCACCCTGCTGAGGACCTTGCTGGTGCTGGAAGCAAGCCATCCTCCAGGTTTCCAGCTCTTCCAAAGTCACCAGAGTCACTTGTGCACTTATGGGCCACTAAGTGCTGTAATTACAGACATGCTTTAATTAACATAATTGCGTTTCTACACAAATAAAACATTTGGTGTAGTTAATTCCTAGTCTGCAGCTCCAAACCGAGACTCCCCCCCCCCCCAGGTCCTGCCTCAGTGGCAGGGGAGTGAGCAGCTGCCAGCAGTGGGGGCTGGCAGGGGTAGGAGAGCAGGGCTCTTGCCCCCCAGCGGGTAAATCCCTCTGCCCCAGCCAGGGCCTGAGCTGGATACCCCCCCGCCCATTGCCCCCCAGCACTAAGGGTGGCTGGGGTCCCCTTCCCTGTGGCTTGGCATCACTGGTGCGACCAGGACATCTTGCTGGCTTGCAGGGCTCTGCGGCACTGAGCTTGCTGGGATGCGGCACTGGGATTGCTGAGATGGAGCAAGGAACTTGCTGGGATATGGCACGTGGTTTGCTGGGATGCAGTACTGGGATCGTGAGGACATGGCACTGGGATTGCTGGGTTATGACACTGGGCTTGCTGGGATGGTGGCATTGGACTTGCTGGCACATAGCACTGGGATTGCTGAGATGCAGCGCTGGGATTGCTAGGATATGATGCTGGACTTCTTAGGACATGGCACTGGGATTACTGGGATGTGGCACTGGGCTTGCTGGGATGCTGTATTGGGATTACTAGCACATAGCACTGGGATTACTGGGATGGAGCACTGGGCTTCCTGGGACACAGCTGTGGGTTTGCTGTGACACAGCGCTGGGACTGCTGAGACAGTGCTGGGATTACTGGGACACAGGGCCATGTCAGCAGGTGATTGCCGCAGCCGGGTGAGATGTGGCCAGGCTGGGTGCTGGGGATCCAGCCCCTTAAGCCCACCCCGGTGCCTCCCCAGGATGCTCTGTCCCCTCCCAGAGCCCCCCTGCGCCAGCAGCATCACCCAGGTGCTCCCGAAAGGCTTTGGCTGGAGGATGCGAAAGGAGCCGAGGAGCTGCTGGTGGAAACATGCAGGGATGGTTTGGGAAAATGGCTGATGCTCACGTGCCTGCAGGGTTTGCTAAATGCCCTTTTCATTAAAAAAATAAAAAAAGGGGGGGGAAAATATTCCATTTTTCTCGAGCTGAAAATGAAAGTGATTATGTAATGAGCAATAAATTACTTAAAGAGAATGACTCATTAGAGCAAATACAGAAAAAGTCACCATGTATTTTTAGCTCGAACACCTCGTGCTGTACCCGGCATTAACCCTTGCGGGGTGCAGCCTGGCCCCCCACCTCGCCCCCACTGTGACCGGGGCAACACCCCCAAAGGTGCCATAATTTGTTCAATAAGGATTTTGTCCCTGTGACGTATTCCCGATGGAGTGTGGAAGTGATGGGGCCAGCGTGGCTGAGCTGTGGGTCCCCCACGCCGTGCCCCCCATCCTCGGTGGGATACTTGCAGGTGGGCCAGGGGATGCTGCTCACCCTGGATCCAGGTCCCTATCACAGATGAGCTCCCTGCTCTGCTTCCCATCCCAGTCTTTCCTGCTGGGATAATTAACACTGAACCCTTCCCAAGCAGCGCAGACCCCGTGTGCCGCTGTTATTTCCCTGCCAAAGAGCCTGATGAATTAATTTGGAAATAGAAGTGACGAACAAATTAATTGGAGGAGAACAAGCAAGCAAGTGAGTGATCCCGTTTTAATCCAGGTTAAATCAGCGAGTGAGTGCATTGTTAACAAAAGAGAGATAACGAGGGGGAATTGGAGCAGGCAGGTGCCAGGCGAAAGAGTGGCAGCAGGTGCCTGAGCGTGGGATTCCAAGGGATGCCCACGGAGAGTTGTCCTGAGAGGGGGAAGATCCTGGGGACACCAGTAGGAACCTGTACGAGTGTGGGGAGGAGTGAGAGCTGCGTGTTACCCCCACATCAGGGTCCCTGGGGATGGTCCTGCCAGGTCCCTGCCTGCGCTGCCCATGTCCCCACTCATCCCTTTGCCACCCCTTTGATGAAATGGAGCATTGTTTTGACCTGATTTGCCTCCAAGGAGGAGATTTCCACCAGGAGTGGGGTAGGAAGTGCCTGAAGGTGCTAGAGAAGAGCTGGGGTTCCCTTCTGTCCCCCTTCTATCAGATGGGTCTCATTGGGTCTAGAGGGGAAACTGAGGCACAGCATGTTTTAAAGTGTCAACACAGCAGGATATAGTGCCCGGGCATCCATGGTGACCTTGGGGACATGGCTGTCCTTCCCTGGGTATCCATGGTGCCCTCAGGGACACAGTTACTCCTTCCTGGGAATCTGTGGTGCCCTTGGGAATGCAGCTCTCCCTCCCCAAGCATTACAAGGGGGTCCTGCTGACGAGGGAACATGTTGGGGAAACAGAGGCTGAGCTGTGTGCGTTCGTGTCCCTGGAGCAAGAGGAGGGCTGGAGCAGGTGGCCTTTTGGTGAAAGTGTTTGGAATTCAGCCAGATCTGCCCTTCTGCCTATGCTGGGCTGGGGGCACAGATTCTGGGGGGCATGGGCACAGAGAGCTGTGCTGGCTACACGCACCCAGGCTGTGATGGCTGTAGTGGGGTACTGAGCATTCCTGGGTCAGGCTCAGAGCCTCCCTGGCTTAAGTGATGTTATAATTCAGATCTTCTTTTGAGAAGCCCATGGGATTTGGATGTGTGCGTGGGGATGGAAAGCCTGTTCCCCCTGTGCCAAATTTCTCAGGAGTCTCCAAATCTGATGAAAACCAGCCCTGCTTTCCCGTCCCGGGGCAGAGTCCCTGGTGCTTGTGGTGGCACCTCAGTCTGCTGTCACCTGGCAGCAAACCCACCACACAAGGGGCCAAGGCGAGCAGAAGGGACTACTGGGAACACGTGGCAGAAGTCTCATGTCCTGCAGCTGGAGTAGGGTCAGTATGAAGTGACGCAGCCCATTGCTAATGGAGATCACCTATTATTCTTGTATTTAATCTGGCAATAAATCCATGTCCTCCATATGCCTGGGCCGGTCTGGGGTCTTCCTTATTGCTGCTTGGCCACCTGGAATAGCCGGCGTGGCACAGTCATTAATGTACTAACGATTTGCCTAAGTGCTTCTGGAAGAACATTGCCCACCTGGCTCAGATGCTTCGTTTATTTTTCACCTAGAATGTATCAGAAGAGAAATTTACGGTGATAAAAGGTGGGGAAAAACAAGGCAACGCCAAATGAAGTTGCTAAATGAGGTTCCCATCCCGCCGGGCTGGGTCTGCCTGCACCCCTGAGCCGTGCCTGCTGTGTGGGGCAGCCCTGCGGGCTCCGCTGGGGGGGTCAGAGCTGTTTTCTCAGCGGGAAACTGAGGCACAGGGAGGCTGGAGGCAGGCTGGGCTCTGAGCTTCGTGCTCCGGAGTTGCAGCCTGCTGTCTGTGGCTGAAGAGCTCACAGTGGGGGCTAACGGGGCTGGGGCTCACCCTGCACCTTGCTGCGCTCACAGCACACGGTGCTGGGGGGGCTGCATGTCTGGGGGGGCTGGGCCCCCTGGGCACTTGCTGTCTCCCCAGTGCATGCAGTCCCCTGAATGCATGCCGTCCCCTCCATGCATGCTGTCCCCCAGGCACCTGCTGTCCCCCCTCCTCATGCATGCCCTCTCTCTAGGTACATGCTGTCCCTCCAGACACATGCTGTCCCTTCAGGCAGCTCCTGTCCCTCAAGAACACGTGCTGTCCCTTGACACACATGCTGTCCCTGTGTACACGTGCGGTCCTTTCAGACACCTGCTGTCCCTCAAGAACACGTTGCTGTCCCTTAAGACACGTGTTGTCCCCGAAGTGTGTGGTGACCTTCCATATACATGCTGTCCCCCAGGTCATGTCCCTCCAGACACACGCTGTCCCCCTGGATGCAAGCTGTCCCCATGAGTGTCATCTGTCCCTCACCCCCCCGAGCATGCAGCAGGTGTGTGTTCTGACCCCACGAGTGCAGGATGCTCGCAGGGGACAGGCTGCATGTGACAGTGGGGCTGAGCCACCCGGGGGTAAAAGCCCTTGCAAGCCAAGCTGGAGGTGTCCGTGGCCACCATGGGCAGCGCTTGCTCATAGCCAAGGACCAGCCAAGCTGTCTCCACGCTGGGGAAAGCAGTTGAGGAACAGGAGGGAGCTGCAGCCCCGGGGAGAGAGATGGAAACGGAGAGAACAGCCCTTTACACACCTTCCAGCCGGTCCCAAGGGGGACCAGCCTTCTTGGGAAGGGCAATCAGCTGCCGGGGAGCAGAGAGGGCTCTGCCACCCCCCCCACCCCCCTAACTAGCCCTTGCTCGCTGGCCACTGCCAGCGCCAACCCCCCACCCACCCACCCACCCCCGGCACCCCGCGCAGCTGAGCTGTCTCCATAGAGACCCTCCAAGGGCTCCATCACTTATTCATCACCCTCAGCCAGGTCCCTTCATTGCTCAGCTCAAAATCCACAGTAGTAATGACAGCAGCAACAACCAGTGCAAAACCATCCCTGCCCATGCCCAGGACTCGGTGCCACCAGGTTCCCACAGCTGGCATCTCCCGGGGACTGTCCCTGCCAAGGGGCCAGGTGCCAGGACACCTGCGTCCCTGCCCAGCCCTGGGTTCGTACCATGCCTCGGTTCCTGCAGTTGCATCCCTTTGGGTGCTGGGCATCCGTGGGGCTCACGATGTGCCAGGGGTGACAGGGTGCTGTTGGCTCTTGGGGTGGCAGCGATGGCAGGAGTGAGCCCGGTGACAGCTGAGGTGGGGACGGGGCAGGTCAGTGAGGCCTTCGCATCGCTCTGGGTAAGCTGGCTGCTCCCGGCCCGTGCTGGAAAGGGAAGGGGTGTCCCCAGCCAGGACAGAGCCCATACAAATGTAGGGATGCACTGGGTGCAAACCTGGAGTGCACGGGGTGCAAATGTGGGGCTGCGCAAAACACCGAGCTGCGTGGGGTGCAAACGTGGGGGTGCACAGGGTGCAAGCGTGGAGCTGCAGGAATGCAAACACCAGGCTGAGTGGCTCCCAGCCCGGAGGCTGACCCTGGGGGGGGGCTGTGGGGCTTCTGCTGCCCCTGGGGTCGGCCTTGAGGGCTGGCTGTCAGCGACGGGACATGGATGGAGGGAAAGGTGGGGAGTGTGTGTGTACTCGCATGCATGTGCACCCCACGCACATACATGTGATGCACACAAATACACACCTCCCACACATGTGCACTCCCTGTGCATACAACCCCCATCACCACACGTGCCCCCCAAGTGCATGCACACGAACACTCCCTGTGCATATACGCACCCTGTGCCTGCACAAACGCATGTCTCTTGTGCATGCACGCTCTGCATGCATGTGCCCCTCTCCTTGCACCCCTTGTGCATGCACACACAAGCACACCCTGCATGCATCCCTGTGCGTGCAACCCCCCGCCACCGCATGCACAGCCCCATCCAGGCACCCCATGCACACGTGTACACACACAAACACAACACCCCCCCATGCAAGTCCACCTAAGCACACATCCCCATGCATGCACGCCCACAGGGAACATGCAAACTGATCCGTACCCGTGCACACACACACGCACACACATGTCGCAGCTGCCAGCAGCTGCAGGAGCAGCCTCTGCCCTGCCAGCCCCAGCTCTCCCAGAAATGATCCCCAGCAGCAATGCCCTCCTGCCCCACTCTTTCTCCCTGCCCTGCTGCAGGTCTTCCTCACTCCTGGACATGCACAGGTCTCCTTGTGGGCAGGAGGCCCTGCCTGCTCCTGCCCAGCAGCAGAGACATCATCTTTAATGGGAGGGGAAGGAGCCAGCGGCTTCTTCCTTCTGCTCTGAAGCAGTTTGGCTGCAGCCGCCGGTGCCATCGATTGTCTGGGCTCACGGAGCCTCCCGGTACCCTGAGCCTTGTCCCCAGGGGTCGGTGGCAACGGACCCTGAGCGTCACCCTGGGGAGGGACGCTGCAGCATGCCCTGCTCTGGTGGGCAATGTAACCCTTGTGGTGCAGCCCCATTTTGGCCACCACCAGCCAGGGCTGCGGTGTTGGGTAGGATTTATTGGTGAAGAAGCCATCACCGCCTTCCTCGGCGAGCAGCAAATGAGATATTGATCGGCAGCTGCGTCCAGCGCCAGGTTACACCCCCGCGGAGCAAGCGGTGAGGCTTGGCTGCTGCAGAGAGCCCCGGCCGGGGGGATTAGCGGCCGAGCGGGAGAACAGATGGATTTATTTCCGCCTGAATTTAGAGCTGGCAGAGTCACCCGGATTAGCAGCTCTGGCGAAGTAACACCTCAATTTATCTGTAGATACAGCAGTTCGATTAGCGGCCACGTCCCCAGAGCTCTGCTCCAGCCAGCTGAGTCCGGGTTGCTTCCGTGGCAGGGACCGCGCCACAGGCAGGGACACTGTAGCCCCGGTGTCCCCGCTCCCTCGTCCCCGGCCACACGTCCACCGGACGTGGGGTGCAATGAGGCATCTTCAGTGCTGGATGCGACAGCCCCAGGCATCCCGCCCTGCTCCCCCCTGCCTCCCGTGGCCATGTGCACCCTGTCCCCATGCCTGGCCACACGGTGTGCGCCCCCCCCCCCCCCGCCCCCGTCAGGGATGCTGTGGGGATGCTCAGGGAGATGTCACTGTCCTTGTCCCAGCTGTGCTTCCCTGGAGCCACTACCAGAGCCAGGATCTGGCCCGGCAATCCACCCCAGTGCCACTGCTGCCACTTAATGAAGCTTCACTGATCTGACATGATTTACAGCAACGCTGGCACAGCTGGTAACTGCCAGGCCACGCTCCCCTCCCACGTTGGGCAAGGCAGCACCCGGCATCCCTGTACTCCCAGTATACCCAGTATACCCAACAATGCTGCTCTGGGGGCAGGTTTCTGCAGCTTTCCCTCCTAAACACAACCTGCAATGGGGCCTGGGCATGGGGAGAAACGCGTTGCTGGTGTTTTGGGGCTACATGGGCTTGGAAGGCTCAGCCTTGCTTCTTACCACCCCCACTCCCCCCAAATCCCCCGGCTTTGGTGCTTTGGTGCTGTTTGCTGCCGGCACCTCCTGCTCTCCCAGGGAAAAGCTGAGTCTGTGGGTCTCAGACACCAAAGGAGGTTTCTTGAGGCGTCTTTTGCGTGAAATAAGGGTTAATATTTACTAGCTTGCATGAACTTCGCTCCCTCCTATGCCATTAAACAACCCTCCCGCTGAAGCAGGGCTGGGATGCCTGGCAGGCTGCCGCCCCGAATCCTGGGGAGAGACATGATGGGCAGCACCAGTCTATCAACCCCAGGTCAGAAACATGGAAAAAAACCCACAGTCAGAGTGGAAACATAGGAAACGTGGCTGGGGAATATGCTCCTTTGCCTCTCCCCAGCACCTGGATTTATTCCCCAGCAGCTCCCAGCCCTATGCCAGGGTTGGGACAGGGGTGGATGCTGCATGTCCCCAATCCGACTGTGACACCCTGGGGACTGCATGAGTCAGTGAGCTGGAGCAGCTCGTAATTATACCGGGTTGTTAACAAGCTGGCCAGGGAGGTGGGCTCTGTTGCATGCACGCTGGCTGAGAGGCCGGGCCTGCGTGCAACCGTGGTGCTGCAGCCCTGCGCCCTGCAGCCCTGCGCCCTGCAGCCCCGTGTCCCTGCAGCCCTGTCCCCAGGCGCCAGGATGAGCAGCTGGGGACAGGGGACCTGGGGTCAGCCCCACACTGTGCCTTTGTGTGGGCTCAGCAATACCTGCCTGTCCGCCAGGCAGCTGCACTGGGCCCGTGACCTGCTGCCTGTGTGGCTCTGGTGACAATGACATCCCAAGCTCGGCACTGATCCTGCCAGCCCGGCAGCTGCTGCAGAGCACCCAGCTCTTCGGGGGTGATTCTGCCCCACGGGGAAATGTATCAGCCCCACTGGGAATTTGCTTCACGCACAGAGCACAGGACCCGCACCTGAGCCAGCAGGATCCGTCCAGGCTGGGCAGAGCTGGGCAGGCTGAGCTGCTGCTGGGGTCCCTGCAGCAGGGTGTCCCTGCAGCGAGGTGTCCCCATGGCTGGGGAGCCCAGGGCTTGATCATGGGGACTTGGTGGGTCCTGTGGTGGCCTGGTCAGGGTGATGGGCACAGGGAGACCCTGCCCCATGGGAGCTGACTCAGAGTGCATGCCCTGGAGTCCCCGGGGCAGGAAGCTCTGCCCTCACCCCCCTGCACCCCTCATCCTGCCAGGGGGTGCTGAGCCGTGGCCCTCCTGGCTGTGCCGGTGCCCCGCTGCTGCCTGCTTCGTTAAGGACAGCGGCTGACAAAGCTGCCCACACCCCCCCTTGCTGCCATCTCTAATTATAGCCCAGCTGGAGGGTGACTCACCAGGAGCAGCCCCCGCGGGGTCCTTCCCCCCTCCCCAGCTCCACAGCCATGACAGGGTGATGCACCTCCACCCACGGGGCTAGATCGCTGCCCCTCGACCACCCCGCTCCCCCTCTGTGGAGTCCCCATACCCAGAACCCACTGGGGATGGTGGGGTCCTTCCCCAGCCAGCACAGGGGTGCTGCTCCCCAAACCCAGGGTGCCCGGCAGCTGCGGCTCCAAAGCTGTTGGTGGCATCTGCTCCCGTCATGGTGGCACTTGTCCCCACTGCCATAGAAACAAACCCTGCCAGCGCCCAGATCCGGCCGATTCCCACTCGGTGAGAGGGGAAACTGAGGCTGGAGTGGAGGAAGAGCTATCCAAAGGGTTTTTCCTCAGCAGCTGCCAGGGCTGCTGCGTGGCCAACCTCTCCTTGGTGGGAGGAGAAGGACGGGAGCCAAAGCGACGGCTGCTGGGGCCAGGAGCAGAGCACGAAGCGGCTAAGGAGGTGCGAGGTGGGCAGGGGAGCGGGCAGCGGGTGAAGTCAGGGGGTGAAGGCAGGGGGTGAAGGGGGGGGGTGAAGGCAGGGGATGAAGGCGGGGTGCCTGTCCGCACCAGGGGGCTGTGATGGCCAGGCAGGGCCTGGGGAGGGAGAAACGTTCTCCTGGCACCTGCAAGGCATGAGGAGCTGAGCCCAGTGAGGGGCTGTTGCCCAGGGCTGGTGTGCGTGGCCTCGTGCTGTCACCCGGAACGAGGTGCCCATGGCCCTGTGCCACCCCCAGGGCAAGGTGCCCATGACCCTGTGCCACCCCTGGGGAGAGGTGCCCATGGCCTTGTGGCACCCCCGGGGCAAAGTGCCCATGACTCTGTGGCACCCCCAGGGCGAGGTGCCCATCGCCCTGTGCCATTGCCCAGGGCAAGGTGCCCGTCGCCCATCACCCATGGCCACGTCACCCTCCAGTCCCAGGACAATGCCAGCACAGCGCTGAGGCTGGCCCCCCCTGAGCCGAGGCGGGGGCTGTGTCCCAGCCTGGGGCACCTCGCCCGCCCCCCGGGGCAGGACCCCCGCTCTGCCCGTGGTGGCTTCTCCTGGGGGGCTGCGGGAGGGTGCCCCGGGGCACGGTGGGGGCTGGCCAGCCTGAGCCGCCCCGGCGTGGCCCTGTCCACTAGATGGCCCTGCGGCTTCGCCGGCTGCCCTGCCTCCCCCCCGCGGGCCCACCTGCCCGGGGGTGCGGGGTGCAGGGAGTGGGGTGCATCACGCAGGGAGCGTAGGGTGCAGGGAGTGGGGTGCACGGTGCAGGGAGCCGGGTGTGGAGTGCAGGGTGCATCATGCAGGGAGCATGGGGTGCAGGGAGCATGGGGTGCAGGGAGCAGGGTGTGGGGTGCAGGGAGTGGGGTGCAAGTTGCAGGGAGCAGGGCGTGGGGTGTGGGGTGCAGCATACAAGATGCAGGGTGCATCACGCAGGGAGTGTGGCGTGCAGGGAGCAGGGTGTGGGGTGCATCATGCTGGGTGTAGGGTGCATCACAAAAGCAGCAGGGTGTGGGGTGCAGCGTTCGAGGTGCAGGTTGCATTGTGCAGGGTGTGGGGTGCAGCGTGCGAGGTGCAGGTTGCGTTGTGCAGGGTGTAGGGTGCAAGTTGCATTGTGCAGGGTGTGGGGTGCAGCGTGCGAGGTGCAGGTTGCATTGTGCAGGGTATGGGGTGCAAGTTGCATTGTGCAGGGTGTGGGGTGCAGCGTGCGAGGTGCAGGGTTGCATTGTGCAGGGTGTAGGGTGCAAGTTGCATTGTGTAGGGTGTGGGGTGCAGCGTGCGAGGTGCAGGTTGCATCATGCAGGGAGCAGGGTGCGGGATGCAGGATGTAGGGTGCAGGGTGCCACATGCAGGCTGCAGGATTCAGGGTGCAGGTTGCAGCACACAGGGAGGGTCCTGCTGTCAGGCCTCCACCTCCCCAGGGAGCCTGGCCCAGCCCCCCAGAGATGCTTTGGAGCTGCAGCACCTCCCTGGGCCACTGAGAGGGGTTAGCTGGGAGGGGGGGGATGCAGCTTCAGTAACCCCCAACTCTCCTCCGCTTGGCCATTGCCCCAAGGTGGCTTGGCCACTCAGTCACCCCACATGCCCATGGGATGCCCATGGGGACAAGGGCACCGAGGAACTTTCCCACCCTTTGGAGATGTTTCTGCCTCCACCAGCAGCAGGGCTTTTGTGGATTTGGTGCTCTCCCCGTGGGTCTCAAGACTGTGCGAGAGGGGTTGAGCCCCTGCAAGCCACCAGCGTATCCCCACAGTGCCCTGTCCCTGGGGAGCAGCAGGACCCTTTGGCTCCCAGCAGATGGGAGGCATGACCAAGGACCTGTGCTTTCACTCCAGCCAAAGCTTCCCCTGCACAAAAGGCAGCACTCGCATCTGGCTGGAGTGGTGGGTGTATATTCTCTGATGTCTGATAGCGTGGCTGTGCACACAGCATTGGCACATAGGAGGCTCTTTGGGGTGTTTTGCAGAACCTGCGGAGCAGAGGTCCTGGGGACACCCCTCTGCAGTGGGGCTGAGCCCCAGTGCCATCGGGGGAAACACGCCAGGGGCGGCCAGCTCAGCTGGGGCTGCCCCCTCACGCCCACAGCAGCTGCAGTGTGGCGGCGGAGGGGATGAGCTCCGGAGGGTGGCTGATCTGGGGGGCTGTTGGGGCCTCACAAGCTGGGACACGCTGCCAAAACATCCCCGCCAAGCTGAGGGCAGTGCCCAGCGCCGGCAGGGAGGGGGCCCAGCACCCTGCAAGGGGCCCTGCACCCCCCGATTTCCCACCCCATCCAGCCTCCCTGCAAGCCGGGATGAAGAACTGGCTTAAGATCACACAGGCGATGGCTGCTGAGCAGCCCGGGGAGAGGATAAGAGCATGAGCAGCACTTAAATGGCTGTTACTGGCAGCTTAGGCCAGTTTAGCTCTGGTTTAGCTGATCTGAGCGACAAGGGAACGTGGAGCGAGCCAAGGGGTTCATGGGCTTTGGGGGAAGAGCAGGAGGTCTTCCTCCCCCAATCCAAGCCTTCCTCCTCTGCCCGGAGGAGATGGAGGTGGGATGGCAACCCTGGCAGGCCCTGTGTTTGTAGACTTTGGCACAGTGTCTCCTTCGCTTGCACATCTGCCTACTTTATTTCCCGTTTCTTCGTGTTTTCATTCGGTGCCGCTGCCTGCATCCCTCTGGCGGGTCACATCCCGGCTGCACCCATCCTGCCCGGCTCCTGGCCCTGGCTGAAGAAACCATCAAAGCACCGTCCTCTTGATCCACCACCTCCACCACCCCGTCTCTTTGGGTGGGCTCCCCGAGCTGAGCCCCGCTGTCCTCTGTGCGTGCTGTGGCACTGGGGTCCCTGTGTGGCTCAGGTTGTGCAGGGGGAGCAGCACCCCCAAAATCCTGGTGCTTGTCCCTGGGAGGGGAGGGGAGACTCGGCGTGTGTGTGCGTCACTTCTTACCGAAGGCGATGGGGGGGGGGTGGCTGGGAGTGAACAGCATCCCTGTGGGGGGTTCCCAAGTGGGGTCTCCTCCGTGTGTACAATGGGGGTCCCTCCCTGTGCAAGCATGGGGCGGGGTGCTGTTGCGGTGCAGGGCTTGCCAGGGTGCTGGGTGGGACATTCCGTGGGGATGGGAGCCGGGGTGGGGAGGGCTCTCTGCACCAAGCCCTGCAGCAGAGTCACCCCAGGGCCAGGGGTGGGCACCCTAAAAATGGGGGGAGGCTTCCAGGGAGGATGGGGGGACGCCCAACCCAAGGGCACAGTCTTTAAAGGGGGGGAACTACATGGGGAGGGGGGGGATCAGCGGGTGACCCCTGCCCAAAAAAGGGGAAGGCGCAGAGGAGGCACCTCTCAATCCAAGCCCTCTACCCCAACCCCCATGAGGGGAGGGTTTAATGGGAGGGTGGGGACTCCCCCAGACCCAGGGGGGGATACTCAGTACCTGCCCCATAGGAGAGCACTGCCAGCCCGCTGCCCCACAGCGGGAGCACCCCACCCCCCACTGGGGAGCAACACTCCTACCCCCTCCTCACACCAGAGACCCCTACCCCACAACAGGGAGCAATGAATGCCCTGACCCCCCCACCCCATGCGGGGGGTGATGACCTGACTCTCTCCCCACACTGCGGACCTCCACCCCACCCCAGGGAGCGATGCCTCGACCCCCTCCCCACACTGGGGACCCACACCCCACCCCAGGGAGCGATGCCCTGACTCCCTCCCCACACCGTGGACCCCCACCCCATATGGGGAGTGATGCCCCGACCCCCTCCCCACACTGGGGACCCCCATGCTGACACCAGCACCACCACCCCACCCCACCCCCGATACTGGGGACCAATGTCACTATGCCTCGACCCCTGCCCTACACCGGCCTCCCCTGCCCCGACCCCCACTCCGGGACCCCATCCCGCCTCCTGCCCAACCCCACCCTGCGATGTCCCGACCCCCTCCCGGCACCGGGGACCCCCCGCCGGGCCCCCGCCCCCCCAGGCCCCCGCGCAGCAGGTGCGGAGCGGAGCGCGGGGCGGAGCGGGGCGGGGAGCGGCGGGGCCCGCAGCCCCTGCCCGGGGGCGGGGAGCCGCGGGCCGAGCCGAGCCGAGCCGAGCCGAGCCGCGGCGGGCCGGGAGCCGGCATGGTGCTGGGGCTGCAGCATCTCCTCACCGCACTCCTTCAATTTTTCAGACGGGGCCAGCAGGTTTTCTTGAAGGTGGAGGACGCCGTGCCCGGCTCCGAGGCGCTACAGGTAGGGGCGGCGGGACCCCCACCCACCCCACCCCACGGGTGTCCCCTCGACCCCCCCCCCGCTCCCCTCCCACCCGGGACCCGCGACCCTCCCCCGACCCTCCCCCCTTCCAAAGTGGGGTCCCTGTTGCCAACAGCCTTCCCTTCCACGCGGGACCCCCGCCCCACCTCCATCTCCACGCGGGACCCCCGCCCCACCTCGCCTCCCACTCGAGACCCCCATTCCAGCCGCCTCCCCTCCCGCCCGGGACCCGGTTGGGATGACGGAAGCGGGTGCCGGGGCAACCTTGCTGAGCCCCCTCCCGGTGCCGGGGGTCCCCGGCTTTATGCTGGGGGGGGGGGGGGGAGGTGCGATGGCGGAGCCTGGGCTCCCGGGGCGCCGTGCGACCCCCCCGGGAGGGCGGGGGACACGCTTCTGCTCGGTGGGGAAACTGAGGCACGGAGCTGCGGGCCCGGCCCGGGGGAGGCTGGCCAGGATGGGGAGCACCGAGGGGAGTGGGCGAAGGGCGGTCGTGCCCCCCCGGACCCGCTTCCGCAGCCGGGGGGAGCTGGCCGGGTGCGCGGCGCTGCACGGAGCCGGCCGGGGTGGGGGGCCCGACTTGGGGGGAGTCAGGATGAGACCCCCGCGGCTCGGTGGCTCCCGGGGTATGGGAGTGGGGTGGGGGCTGTCCCACCGGGGGTGCTGGGGTGCGGAGCGCCTGGCAAGCGGCAGGGAGAGGGCTCCCGGGGCGGGGGCTGCTGTGTCTGTGTGGGTCCCTCGCCTTCCCCGGAGGGGTCCGTGCGCGTGTCCCCCACAGCCCCGCAGGAAGGAGGCGGCCGGGGGGGGGGGGGGGGGGCGGCCCGGATCCCGCCAGGCCGGAGGAAATGGGCTGGACCGGGTGGCCCCGATCCCGGCCCCGATCGCGGCCGCGATCCCGGTCCCGATCCCGGTGCCGGCGGAGCCGGGAGCCGGGGCCGCACCATGGGGAGCCTCCAGGACACCGTGAGCGACCCCGGGGCAGGGGAAACGGGGAGACCCTAGGGGGGTCTAGGGTGGAGAGGGCTGGGGGTCCCTGCGTGCGGGGGTCCCTTGTGTGCAGGGGGTTTGGGGGTGCGGTGTGGTTGGGAGCACCTGAGGATGTGGGTGCTGTGTGTCTGGGGGGGTTGGGGACCCCACTCCCCCCTGTCCCCCTGCCCTGCTTGCAAAAGGAGCCCCCGGTGCGCGGCTGCAGGCAGCCCTGCCTGGCCAAGGCAGGGGCAGGCAGCGTGTCCCACCGCAGGGCCGGTCCTCGGGGGTGGGGGGGGTGGGGGGTGGGGGGTGTTGGAAAGGGGGAAGCCCCATCAGACTCCCCCCAGCAGCACCCTTCCCTGAGACCCCCCTCCCTCCTTGAGTGAGTTGCACATTTTGTGGGGACACACATGGCTGCACCCCCATATGTGGATGGGAAAACGTTTGGTCCCTTTGTGCTCCTGTGCTTTCAAACACACCCCAGTTTGGGGAGGGGGTTGCTTGGGGGGATTCCCCCTCAGACCACAGCACTCCCACCCCTTCGTGCCGTCTGTCTGCCCTCCAGGCTGGACCCCTGACCCCCATGCTGGCCGTGCCGACGGTTTGGGGTGCAAGAGCTGTGGCCATGGTCCCACTGCCCCGTGCTGGGGACTCGGGCTGGGCAGGGGCTCCGGGGGGCTCCAGTTTCAAGGCCGG
Source organism: Falco cherrug (assembly GCF_023634085.1). Lineage (NCBI taxonomy): Eukaryota > Metazoa > Chordata > Aves > Falconiformes > Falconidae > Falco > Falco cherrug. The sequence continues at coordinate 731,219 of NC_073698.1, forward strand.
AGTGAGGCAGGGACCTGAGGCTTTGCACTGGGAAATGAAGGGAAGGAAACACTTTCCGGGAAACAGCCAGAAGCTGCTGACAGAGGGAAAGGAGCTGGCTTGCGCCCCAGTGGTCGGGTGCTCACCATGGGGTGCGCTGAGCCCCCAGGGAAGGGCAGGGTGAAGCTTGGGGACATCAGAGCTGTCACCTGGCACAGGGGCAGGATGTGTGACTCCTTACCGGCCTGGGGAAGGAGCCCTCTCTGCAGCACAGGGGGGACCCTGTGACCCCTCTTAGTCCCAGACCCCCAGCACCCAACCAGCCCTGTCCCAGGAGGGTGCTTACAGCTGGGTGGGCATCAAGCCCCGGCTGCAGCCCCCCAAGGGGACCTGGAGGTGTGGGAGAACCTGGAATAGAGCTGCAACCCCCAGTTCTGGTGAAGAAAAAGCCACCCAGATGGGGGGCCGGGGGGGGGGGGGGGGGGGCTGGGGTGGCACTGAGGAGGAGAGGGACATGTGACAGGGCAGAGCTGCCCCCCAAGCCATCCCTGGTGTGCACAGGGCAAAGGGACATGACGAGGGATGTGTGGGGGATGGATCCTGCCAGGCTGGCCCACTGCAGTGCACGCCAGCCCAGGGTGGGAGAGGAACAGCTCATCCCACCCCCAGCCCCAAAATGCTCCTGGACCCCCGTCCACATCAGTGCCCTGGGTGCTACCTGCGTTTGGGACCCCCTTCCCCGAGCCTGGGGTGTGTGTGTAGGGGATATATAGGGCTTGGGGCTTTATTGCTCACCCCAGCGCCAGCCCCCACTTAGACCACCCCACTGTGGGGTGAGGCTGAAGATGTCTGTGCCTCCTCTCCCTCCCAGCCGCCGGCCCCAATGCAATTACCCATTGACTGGCCCATGAATCAAACCCTAATTGATATGTGTTAGCAGCCTGGCTAAGCAGGAAGGAGCTGGGGGGGGGGGGGGGGGGGGTTGGGGGGGGTGGGGGCGGGGGGGGGGCACACTGTGCCCAGGGGCTGGGGACAGGGGGAACACACTTGGGTACTGCCTCCCCCCTGCACCCCATCCCACCCCAGGGGATGATGCCTTTGCCGACCTGGCAGGGCTCGGGGTGCCTTGGCTGGTGCTGCGGGGCTGCCTCTGCCTCAGTTTCCCCACGTGTGGGGCCAGCGGCCAGGCTCATGGGGCAGGGGACCTGTCGAGGGCGGTGTAGGGACATGGGTGTGTGGGCGTTTGTCCCGGCTTTGCTGGCGTTTCCTCCGGTGGACACAAACACATCAGCAGGGCAATAAAGGGGAGGAAAGGGCCGCGGCGCACAATGCGGCAGGGACGCTTCTTTCCATGACGTGGGGCAGGGCTGGCTTCCTCCACACCCCACCGAGCCGCAGGGCAGAGCGAGACCCCCACATCGGAGTGGGGCCACCCCACTGGTCCCCAGCCTGGGGGTCCCCACCGGCAAAAGCTCTTTCTGCACAGCTGCTCTGAGGAGTGACTCCTCGGGGGTGCAGGATCAGCCCGTGCCAGCCCTGGCACTGCTTTTGAGGGGGGACTGTGGGGTTCAGGTTGTGGGTCCTGCCCCTCCCATGCCCCACGGCATCACACGGGGCTTGCGGCTGCCTCCAGGGATGTGGAAGTGGCCCAGCCATGGTGGCACAGCCCTGCCTTGTCCAGGGGGGCTGCAGGGCGAGCCCAGAGCCTGGCCAGGCTGTGGGTGCTGCTGCTGCACCCTGAGCAGTGGGGCTGCGTGCAGGCATTGGCACTGGGAGATGCAGAGTTGGGTGGGGGGCAGCTGGCACTGGGGTGGGGGGTGTTGACCTTTGGTATTTGGTGGAGAGGAGGAATTTTTTGTGCTGGGTCCAGCAGTGCAGCATTGTCCTCCCAGCCACGATGGGTGCTGCGGCTGACCTTGGCTTTTTGGAGCCGAGCTGAGACATTTTGCTGGGAGGTGATGGCAGGGATCCCCTGCCTGCGGCCGGGCAGCCGAGCCAGCTGCCTGCAAGGCCAGGTATGGGGGGGGCTTATGTGCCTTGCGGGGGGTGAGCTGGCTGTGGGGACAGTGGCATCCGTGGCGGCACAGTGGGGAGAGAGGGGTGAATTCAGCAGGGTCTTCTCATCCATGCCACATGGCAGTCAGGGTGTTACTGGGAAGGGCTGAACCTGAGGCTCACCTGAGGCCCTCCCCACCCCCACCCCCACCCCCCCCCCGCCCCCCCCCCCCCGCCAAGCATCCACAGCCATGGGAAAGCTCATCCCTAATCCCATTCCAGGGTTGAGGACCCAGACCAGCTCCGGGGTGACCCTCTCAGAGGTTAGCCTGTGGACTGGGATCTGGAGCTGCTGGATCTTTGCAGCCACAGCCGGTTGCACCCTTAGCTCGGCTGCTCCACGGACGTGGAGGAGGAGGTGCTGGGGACCTGCCCCAAGGAGGACGCACGGGCAGGGAGATGCTGGGGGACATGGAGGGGAGCAGATGGGGAGCAGGGCTGGTTCCTGAGACTCCCTGTTCTTGGCACAGGAGAGAGGTGATCGCTGCTTCCAGCCTGGCTGCATCGGGGTGCTGCCAAAACCCAGAAGCAAATCCTCCCTGGCAGTTGTGTGTCAGCCAGAGTGGGGATTTTCTCTCTGCGTTTTGGCTCAGGCAGGTCTCTGCAGGTGCATCCCTCTGCCACCCACACACTGGTGTTTGTGGCCCTGGCAGGTGCATGGTGCCTTGCACCCTTGGGTGCCCTGGGCATGGCTTTGGAATGAGGCATAGACAAGGGGCTTGAAGACTGGACCCCCAGCTGGGTTCTGATCTGCTGAATGCCAGCACTGTAAACCTTCCCCCATGGGGAGCCATTTAAATGGGTAGCTTTGGGCTTCCCCTGGCCATGCCTCAGTTTCCCCATCTGAGTAGTGAGAGCGCTGCAATTCCCAGACGTGGCCGCGGTGGCTGAGAGCTGGATCCTGTAACCAAAACCTCTTATATATGGAAAATAAAAGAGGTCCCTGTGTGTACAGAGCAACCCCCCTGAGGGAAGCGGCTCTGCCAGCCCCCAGCCGCCCGGGCTGTGCTCTGAAGTGCTGCCCCAAATTAAATTCCTCCCCAGCTTGCAGATGGCCAGGAATTCAATTTTCCCAGATCCCATCAGAAGCTGATAAATGAGCTCCCTAATCACTGCGCAGATCCCATTGGTGCTGGCCCTGCTGGGGGGAGATGTGGGAAAGCTGCATCTTCCCTTCCCATCCCACCACTCAAAGTTGCCCCCGTGGGACCCAGCTGCCCCCAACCCTCTGAGTCCCTCTCCGGCTGCATCCTCGGAGTGCCTGGGAAGGAGGCTTTGCCACGATGCTCCTGCGCAGAGCCAGGTCAGGGGAGCCTCAGCACAGCTAACCTGCTGGAAAATATCTAGGAAAGTCCTTAAAACCCAGCCAGGAGATGCTGGTGGCCAACAGGGACAGGAGAGGGGACCGTGTGCCAGGGAAAACCTTCCAGGAACACCATGTCCCAGGGACATGCATGGTGCCAGCTCCCTGCCAGCACTGCCTGCAGCCGGGGCCCTGCGGCAGCGATGCTCAGCCCTGTGCCTGGCTCTGCCGTGGGTGCCAGGGCCAAAGGCTCGTTCACAGCTGGGTGCCAGGGTGGCCACGGCAGCTGCTATAAATGTCCGTGTCCCTCAGGGAGAAGGCAGCCGGGTGCCAGGGATGCTGCTAATGATGGAGCAGTTTTCCCTGCGGCTGCCTCGGGAGGATGGAGAGGGCTGCAGGGCTGCAGCTGTGGCGCAGGGAGGGCACTTGGTGCCTGTGATATGAGAGGAGGATTTTAGGGACAAGCGTGCCTTCACCCTCCTGCCCAGATGGCCCCCGAGCCCTGGCAAGGGGGTGGCATTGCCTGCCAGGATGCGGCCGGTGGTCCAAGCAGATATTCAGTCAGGACCGTTTTCTGATCCAGTTTTCCAGGATGGCCCCAGCTGCACCCCCAGTCCATGCATGGGATCACTCCCGGGGTCCAGCCATCCTCCTGGCCCTGTGTACCCCACAGCCAGGCTGGTTCCCCCCATCCCCACCTGCCCCCATCCTCTGGCGCGTTATTTATCAGCGCCGCAGCCTTGTGGGGTGGGCAGCTCCGCGCTGGGAACAGAGGGGCGGCTGGGTCAGCTCCCTCTCTAGGAATGCTGGGGTGTCACTGCAGTGCCACTGCACCCCTGAAACAGGCTGGGGCAGGAGACAGGGGGCTGAGAGGGGTCCATGTCCCCCTCCCTGACAGGGAATATGAGTTAGGGACAAGTGATATGGGGCTGAGTGGGGTCCGTGTCTCCCTCCCTGCCAGAGGATGTGGGTTAAGGACAAGTGACATGGGGCTGAGCAGGGTCTGTGTCCCCCTTCCCGCCAGGCAGCAGCTGCCCTGCGGGGCCACGGGGATGGGGCCCGTTGTCCCTGGGGCACGGGGGTCCCTGTGGCAGGCAGGGCTGGCTCACCAGCCACGTCTCTGCTCCTCCTGATTTGTTTCCCACCGAAATAACAACTTCCTTCTTTTCCTGGTGGGAGAGACCCCCGGCCCTTTCCAGCTCTGCTCTTATCAACAGCTAATTAGTGGCAAATCGTTTGGCCAGCCCGGCCAGGGACTGCTGTTCCAAGAAGGCCGCGATGTTCTTGGGGACGGGAAATCCTTGAGGAGGAGGGCCGCGGTCCCGGCCGTTTGTCCTGCACGACAAAGGGACATCAACAGGAAGCGACCTTGACTCTGGCCCTGCTCCGTCAGCCCTGAGAGGCGAGGCTGGGATGCGGGGGGATGACCTGAGGAGCATCCCCGAAGGTCTCAGGGCATGGTGGAGGTTGGAAAATTTGCTTGCAAAACTCAAAAGCCTCGCTCGGAGACCACAATGTCCGCAGGGAGCATCAGTCCACGTGGTCCCAGTCTGTGCAAATGCCCCATGCAGACGACCTGGGCAAATGCTCCGTGCAAATGGTTTGCACCACCTGTGCAAACTGGCATGTGCAAGCAGCCAGTGTAAACTGCCCTGTGCAAAGTGTCTGTGCAAACTGTCTTTGCAAAGTGCCCTGTGCAGTGTTGGTGCAAATGCCCCTTGCAAATGGTTTGCGCCACCTGTGCAAACTGCCCTGTGCAAACGTGCCATGCAAACTGACTTGTGCAAATAGCCTGTGCAAATGGTTTGCGCTGCCTGTGCAAAACGCCCTGTGCCAACTGCCCCATGCAAGTGGCCTGTGCAAATAACCCATGCACACTGTCCTGTGCAAACTGCCCTGTGCAAATGGCCCCATGAAGCCCACCTTGTGCTAACCACTGTGGCCCACGAGCCGGGCTGCCCACCATGTGCCTGGCAGGGCCATGCCATGCCAGTGCCACTTCTGTCGGGCTCAGCTGTGATTATATTGCAGCCTTGTCAGCTGGGACTCTCTAATAGACCAAGAACACCTGAAGTGACTTTTAAAGTGCTATTTAAGGAGAAGCAAACAGCTCGCACTGGTGCAGTTAGCTGGTGCTTTGTGCCTGTTGGATGGTGTTTAAGGCTGTGGTTAAGTGTGGCAGGCTCAAACGAGGGCATGGGTGGGGGGGTCACTGCTAGAGGGTTGCACAGGGCTCTGGGGTCAACGCTGGAGGGATGTGCCGGGCTCTGGGGTCGATGCTGGGCTCAGCACAGCCCTTCCCATCTGGGTCTAACCCCAGTGCTGCCCCGAGCTGGTCCTGCACAGCTGTGACCCTGCATGGCTGGGGAAACTGAGGCAGGTGTGGGCATGCAGGGCTCCTCGTGTGCTTTTTTTTGGGTGGCTGTTCACACAGGTTTGCATCCTCCAGCCCTGGGAAGCCTGAGCCCAGCATCACTGGGTGCCAGGGCGGCTGGGTGCCAGGCTGCCACCCTGCAGCCCCTGCCTGCGGCACCCAGATCCTCATTTATCTGCTGCAACAGGACCCTGGGCAAACGAGCATGGGGAGGCAAGAGATATCCCAGAAGTGTTTCCTTCCCGTTGATGCTCATTATCCCCCTAGAAAAGATGAGGTAATTAAGGAGTTACCTCGAGTTACAGGTTGTTGTTGCTTGATTAGATTAAAGCAATGTAATTTGGGACTGCAAGCAGTGCTCTAATCCAGGATGGGCAGGCAAGGAGGGGATGGATGTCTTCCCGGCTGGGGTTGGACACAGAGCTGCCTGCTCTCCCCTCCGTCCCTCTGTCCGTCCATCCGTCATCACTCCATCCTCTGCTGCCCTGGTCCTTGCCCCAGGGCTGCTGGCTCCATACCCCCACCCGGATGGAGAGGATCCCCTGGGGAATTGTGGCTCTGGGGCTGGGGAGGAATGCTGGAGCAGCGTAGGGAGAGGGTGACAGGGCCATCAGCAGTGTCACTCAGCCCACTGCAGAGCTGGCGACAGCAGATCTCCTGCCTGTGGTGGGACCTGCTGCCTTCCCTGCTCCATGCCTCAGTTTCCCCACTTGCACTGCAGCGTTTGAGCTCGACGATGCTCTCTGTCTGCGCGGGGCTCCTGCCTGGCCCTGCCTGCTTGTTGTCAGCTCCGCGTTGCTAACACACAGCTAGAGCTTGGCTATATTTAACCACCGCGGCCGGAGCACGGGCCGTGCAGCCGGGGGGGCAGCGGGGAGCAGCCCCCCGGGGAGGGGAGCAGGGCTGGGGGGCTCATCATTGCCGGAGGCGAGGGGGAGGCAGGAGAGGAGGATGAATCATGGCTCAGGGATATTTTTAACGCCGCCAGATTGCCTGGCAAATGCTTGGGCAGGGCGGCGCGGGCGCCAGAGCTGGGTGTTTGCTTGCAGCCACCGGCTGCTGGGGCTCAGCTTGGGGGTGCTGGGGGACCTGGAAGGGGGTTTGGCCATTCCCCTGGGATCCTGGGGTGTGAGCGTGGCATTATCACCTTGCTGCCACACATTGGAGAGGTGGCAAAGGCAGGGAGGTTTGTCCCTGTGCCTTGGGTGCAGTCAATGGGGGCAGAAAGGGGGGTCCTGGACCAGCATCTTCCTCTGCAAAGAGGAGGCAGGAGGGGAGAAAGTGCCCTGGCAAGGGGAAAGTGATGGGGAAAGCCAGAGTTGTGGCACGGGAGAGGATCTGGGTGTCCCCACCTGCGGGTGCCAACCCGCTGTCTGCAGGTTTGGGGAGAGGCAGGGAGCCCCTGGGGCTGCTCTGGCCAGGGAAGGTGACCCAAGCAGCCGGGTGTCCCTAGGCTGGGGACACGGGGACCGGCAAAGGGCCATGCTGGTGAAGGCAGGCTGCCTCCCAGATGGCAGCGAGCGGCGGCAGGAATACAAATGTGATTTGCTTTTTGCCTCTCAGACGGGAGAGCGTAAAGAGATCCAGAGGCAGGCGGCTGCGGCTGAGCCAGTGTGGGCTAAAAATGCATCCGATGGGAAGAGCCCCCAGTAGGAGGGCACCGAGCCCCCGGCCCTGGCTCTGCGGGACTGCGATGGGGTGACCACCTTGGCCAGGCTCCTTGGTGCCTGCCTGGAGCGGCTTTGCCCTGCTCAGCCTGGAGATGTGGTCGTCCCCCTCCTCGAGGGCTGTGCACTGCCGGGGGTGCACCGGTGAGGTGAGAAGCTTTTCCCTGCAGAAGGTCCTTGGTCCTCGGTGCCTGCAAACACCCTGCAAGAGGCAACAGGGCTAGTGTGAGAGGGGCTGGGGGTTAGCAGGGGGGTCCTGCCTGCTCTGGGGCTCTGCTGGCTGTGGGGCTGCCATCTCTCACCCCGTCTACTGCTGGAGAGGGCTAAAGGCAAGGCAGTAAACGGGGTGATGGGGTTTTCCCTGACCCAGACCCTGCCCTGCTGTACCTCACACTCTGGAGTAGCCCCATCCCTTTGCACCCTGAGCCAGCCCAGCAAAGACATGAGGCAGCATCTGCCTACCGATGGGGATGGTATCCATGGGGTGTGGGTACTGGGGAGGGAGGATGTGATGCCTGTGGGCACGGAGATGTGCGTACTCAGCATCTCGGATGCTCTAATTTAATTTGGGTTCCCCAGCTCAGGGAGTGAAGTCGTCCAGACGGAGAGATGTCCGGCTTCATCCCGAAGGCAATCGCTCACAGGGAGGCTAACGCACTAATCTACTTACAGAATTAATTGGGATCATTTCCCTCGCGTTCCCAGGTGGATAAAGTCCTGGGGGGGGGGGGCGGGGGGGCAGGAGCCGAGCTCCGAGGGCTTGTGGGGAGACGGGCTCCTCCAAGCTCGAAGGGTCACATCGCTCAAGTAATTTACTTGCAGTTTTTATGGCAAAGCTGGGCTGGAAGCTCAGCTGGGAGATGATTCATTTCCTCAAGGTTCCTCAGCCCCGCAGCGGGCAGGGGCTGCTGTCCCCATGGGGACAGCAGACGGAAGGATGCAGCAAGACCCTGCTGCTGAAGCCTGGGCTGATGCCAGCATCCCCTCTTGGAGCCATCACCCATGGGTGCTGCCGCAGCGATGGCAAGATTTGCAGATCTGCCCCCCCGCCCTGCCCAGCTCAGGACCCCTGTCTTGAGCCTGGGAGCTGGGCAGGGCAGGGTGAGGGTCCTGCAGCATGGCTCTGCATCCCTCTGGGAGCAGGAGGCTCCCAGGCACTGGGTATTGCTGCCTTGCTTTCTGTGCCTCAGTTTCCCCTTGGTTAAAGAGGAGCCCAGTGGGTGGCAGGTCTTGCATTTCAGCTCTTGTTGGGGCTAACTCCACTTGTAAAGTGCCCAGGTGCCCCCCTCCCGCGGAGAGGGACCCCAGCTTCCTGGTACCCCTAAGGGGGCTGAGCATCACAGCGGGTACCTTGGTGCACTGGATCCAGCCTCTGCCTGTTCCAGGGGGGCTCCTCCTCACCCTGGTGGGGGCTCTGGGCAGGGGACCATCACCCTCAGCTCCCTCCCCGGGAGGAAAAACCACCTCCACCCATCACCCAGGAGCGAGGCCAGGGGAGGGGGCGCAAGCCCTGAGACCCAGTGAAGTCAGCGTAGGATCCCCAAGTCGTGTCTTTCCCCCTCCCCTCCAGTCCCTCTCCCCTTGGCAGCCGTGAGAGCAGCCTTTCCGGAGAGGAAGCCAGTCAGGATGGGATTTCTCTATTTTGTAAACATCCAGAGAGGCCGGGGAGGGTCTGGGGGGGGGGGGGCGAACCCAGCACTGTGGCCAGTGGGGATGAGCAGGGGGATGGATCTGTCCCAGAAATTCCCACCTGGTACATGGCCACACACCAGCCCCGAAAAAAGCCATGTTTTCACTGCCCGTGAATCCCTTCTGCTGGAAAAGACACTTTTCCATCCCAGTGTGGTCTGTCGGAGCCTGGGGAGCCTGGGATGAGTTGGGCGGACTGTGCTGGGGGTCCCCACCATTGCATGGCTGGGTATGGGATGCTGCCACTGCTCTCCAAAAGGCAAAAGGGAATAAAAAACAGAAGGGGAAAATAAAAAGGTGCTGTTTTCCACAGGGAGGAGAGCAGCCTGTGCCCTGGCCGCCCGGGCCATGGTGAGGTTTGGCTTTGCTGAAGCTGGGGAGGTTTGTGCCGTGCGGGGCCGCGTTGTGCCCTGGCTCGTGTCAGAGCAAAGACAAATTGCTTGCTTTAATGAGATGAATGGCTTCATTAATCACCCAGTGGCTCCGGCGGGAAATATTCAGGCATTGTGCCGTGCCAGGGGATGCTGGCATGCCAGCCGTGCGGGAGCCAGCAAAATCCCTGCTGGCACCATGGTCCCATGGGGCACCTGGGGGGTCAGTGATGGCACGTGGGGGAAAGCACCCAGTTAGCTTGGGTGTTTGGCAGAGTGGGAGCAGCATCACCATCCTCCCAGGCCAGCGCAAAGGTGACAATAGTCACAGGCTGATGGAGCCACAGCTGTTGTCTGCACTGCTGGGGACAGTGATGGGGACAGCGACGGGGACAGGCGCTGTTTCCCTGCTCTAGCCTGCTCTTTGGGAGCAGCATCCTCAGCTCCTGGGGTTGTTGGTGATCCCAGCGCCGTGCTGTGTCCCCTGCCTGCCATGCCTGAATGGGTGCTGGAGCTGCTGCTTGCACCGAGCCCCCAGGGCTGGCCCCAAATCCCCCTCCGTGCCCATCTCCTAGCATCCCATTTCCAGGTGGTGTTTTCTTACAGAGGTGCTGGGCATGCAGACCTTGGGGTGAGGGTGTCAAGCTCTGCTCTGACAGCTGGGAAATGCAATCGCTCCGTGCTTCTCCCCACTTCGGTGATGTTAATTAACCCGCTGTGCCCTCCCGGGAAGCATTATTATTGCTCTGCCCTCCAGGGAAGCTGGGATGCGGCGCAGGCACTGGCAGCAGCAGATGGCAAAGCCTCTTCCAGAGGGTTCTTTGGTCCCCTGCCCTGACAGGTGCAGGTCCAGGGCTGTGGTCACCCCAGCTCGGTGGGTCCCGGTGACATCCCCAGTGACAGGGATGGGGTGGCTGATGGCTTAGTCTCCCCACCAGGCACTGGATCATCCTGCTGTGCCAGGGGTGTGTGTGCCAGCGTGGCCTCATGCAAACTCCCCAGCCAAGTGTCCATGGAGCCAGGGATGGATCCGGAGAATCCCTTGTGTCTTTGGGGTGGTGTCTGAATGGGCCCTGTGGTGCGGAGTGCCAGGAGCGAGATGTGGGGGACCCCGTCCCGTTGCTGCCAAGCTCCATGTCCCAAGGGATGGTGAAGCAAGCTGGACTCACCATGCAAATGGCGGGCTTTGGGAGGCTAATTAGCCCCCTAATTAGCTCCTTGGCAGGAATGCATCTGGATTCCAGGCTGCGGAGGGCATGCCAGTGCCATTGGCACTGGGAGGTGCTCCCTGTGCGGTTTGGGGGTGTGTAGGGATGGATCCTGCCCCCACCATCCCACTGCAGGCAGTGTACGCTGCCTGCAGTGGGGACCCTGTGCTCTGCTGCTGGGGGGCACGCACCGGGAGAGGCTGCCTGCACCAGGGGGACCGTCAGCCTGCCTGCACTGGGTCACTGCAAGATGCTGGGGGGATGGTGACACCCCCATCCCATCCGTGCCCCACCTCCAGTTTGCATGACAGCCCCAGGATGCGTGTCACCTCCCTGGCAAAGACAGGGACCGGGCACATCGCATCCTGCTGGAGGAGGGACCCCCTTCCCCACCAGGAGGAGGAAATTAGAGGGGGGATATGGGCAACCCTGTGCCCACCCCCCCCCCCGGGTCTTTGCATGGCTCCAAGCTCGCCCAGTGCCCTGGGTGCTCGCAGGGACTCGCTGCTTCAGCTCCCCAGTAGGGTCATTAAATAAAAGCAATAAAGGGAGCTGACAGCGGGGCCCCAGTTGGGCTGAGCCTGCAGTGCAGCCGTCCCGAGGCCATTGGGAAACACTATTTATGGCGATACATGGGATGGGATGTGGCTGGGCTGGCGGCCCCAGGCGCGCTGGCTCCTTGCCCAGCATGGAGCAGGGCCGCATCCTGGCCATGGAAGGGTGCAGAGCCCTAGCTGTGGCTCCGCAGCATCCCCAGGGCTGAGCAGTACTGGCAAGGGGCAGCTGGCAAAACCTCCCGCTCCGGGCTGGGGGGAGCTGGGCTGGAGCAGGATGGGTGGGACGAGGTGGGATGAGCAGGATGAGTGCAATGAGTGGGAAGAATGGGATGGGCGGGAAGAACGGGATGAGTGGAACGAACAGGATAAGTGGGACAAGCGGGACAAGTGGGATGAGCAGGATGAGCAGGACAGGTGGGATGAGCGGGGCAAGTGGGGTGAGTGGGATGAGCAGGGTGAGTGGGATGAGCAGAGTGAGTGGGATGAGCAGGGCAAATGGGATGAGCATGATGAATGGGATGAGCGGGATACCCTTCCCAGGCCAGCCTTGCTCCCCTGCCTCCTCCCTGTGCAGCCAACACTCCCGCCTGCCTCCGCCGCTCTCTCTTCATCTTGGGGATGTTTTTTTTAGCTCCTGCAGTTTTTTCCACCCCCTCTGGGACGGACCCGGATTCCCAGCCCTATTAAAGCCATCACCCGTGTCCAGCTGCCATCTGTCCGTCTCCGCGCCGAGCATGCCGCCAGCATTTGATGCTCTGAGCAGTCCCGGGGGTCCCACTCGGCCTCTGCCCCATCTCCCCCTGCACATGGTAGGGATGCTGAGCTGACACAGAGGGACCAGAGGGACAGCAGGACGGACAGCTGGCCGAGGCCCGGCTGTATTCTACAGTGCATGTGTCTCCAGTGTGAGTAAGCGACTGGAGATGCAGCCCTGTTGGAATAACAGCCGGCGCCCATGTCTTCAGCTGGAAGCACCCTCATCGCCACCAGCCATGCTCCCACCTGCTGCTCGGACCCAGCCCTGTGGCCGAGGATGCTCCCGGAGCTGGGGGGTGGCACAGCCCTGGTGAGGGGCTACGGTCCTGGCCAGGCTCCCCTGGGGTGCAGGGTTGAGGACAATCCCCAGGGGGTGACACTGGGGCCAGTTACCAGTGCAGCTGGGGATGGAGCCTGGAGCCACCTGGTAAAACCAGGACCGAAGGGAAGAGCAAATCCCGATGCCGTTAGCTGGTGCCTGACTCGGAGCCTCGACCCGTTCCCGTAATAACAACAGCCTTATCCTGGTCTCCCAGACAAGGGCTGCAGGCAGGGGCAGGGGTCGTGCTGCGGAGCCCCCTCTTCCCCCCAGCTTTTCCATGTGTCCACCCCAACCCCTCCCATCATTAATTTCAGATGAGTGTTCAGCCCCTGCGACATGCTTTATCCAGCGCCTCTTCTTCCTGCCGGTGATTTATGGCGGAGCTTGGCAGGGGAACGGCAGGAATTTTCCTGCCTGCGAGGCTCCCTCTGGGTGTCTGGCAGGAGCCACGGTGGTAGCCACGGCGGTGGCCTCCGGCAAACCCAAGGGCAGTGGGGGGGAGCAAGGGGGAGCGTGGTCCCTCCATCCCCTGCACCCTATGGATGCTGCAGGGTGGCGTGGGATGGGGGAGCGGGGGCAGATGCGGGCTGGCCCCCTGCTTGTCAAAGCCGAGGAACCAGTGCTGACTCGGATATTTAAGGGCAGGGAGACTGTGTCTGCTGCCCTGCCTGCCCTGCCTGCCCTGCCTGCCCTGCGCGCCCTGCCTGCCCTGCCTGCCCTGCCTGCCCTGCCTGCCCTGCCTGCCCTGTCGGTGGCATGGGCAGGAGCTCAGCTGTGCGTGGAGGATTGAAAAAGTCTGGGGATGAGGAAGGAAGCAGCAGCGCCTGGAGGGAGACAAAGGTGTTGATGTGGCTAGTGCAGGCACCGACGTGGCTAGTGCAGGTGTTGGCATGGCTAGTGCAGGCATTGATGTTGCTAGCACTGGAGTTGCCATGGCTAGTGCAGGCACTGACGTGGCTAATGCAGGCATTGGCATGGCTAGTGCTGGAGGTGGCTTGGCTAGTGCAGGCGTTGACACAGCCAGTGCAGGTGTTCACATGGCTAGGGCAGTCGTGGGTGGGACTAGTGCTGGGGGTGACGTGGCTAGTGCTGGCAGTGGCAGCCTGGCGCAGGTGCTGGCATGGCATGGGCATGACAGGTGCAGGCAGTGGTGTGGCTAATGCAGGCACTGGTGTGACTTGTGCCACCATCAGCGTGGCTTGTGCAAGGCCGTGTGTTACCCAAGCGCGGCTTTAGGGCCACCATCCTGCACGCATGGCTCCCTGGAGGCACCCTCCCTGTGCCAACCGTGTGGGGCCAGATCTCCCACCCAGTGCTCCCAGTATGCCAGCATGCTCAGCCCAGTGCCCCCCTCACCCTCCAGTGTTGAAGCCTCTCCGTTTTTGGGGGACCCCTGGCTCCCCCGTCACGGGCATTGACCGAAAAAGGGAGGTTTTGACCCCAAAAAGGAGGTGGGCAGGCTGGAGACTGCTCCTGGGGGTCTAGGGGAAGGATAACTGTGCCGTGGTGACCTTGGGGACAGGATGGAGAGGATGACTGGTTCTGTGGTGCCCCTCACTGTGGCTTCAGGCCACCGTAACCCTCCCTGCCCTCCTCTGCTCTCTCCCCAGGATGCCCTGCTGAGCCTGGGGGCTGTCATCGATGTCTCCTGCCTGCGGGATGCCCTCCGCCATGCCCTGGTCTCCCTGCTGCCCAGAGTGGTAGGTGGGCGCGGGGCGGGGAGAGCCCCGGGACCTGGGGGTGGTGGTGCTGCGGGATTCTCTGCTGGCTGATATTGAGGTTGAGCCTGGGATGGAGTCTTCTCCTGCCCAGCCCACCTGGATGTCCTCCCTGCCCCGAAATGGGCTATGGGTCACTGGTCCCCTATTTCCATTTTAAGTGTGAAATGGCTCTTGGGTTGGCTTTCTGAGCCTCACTTGCCAGTCACCGGCCACCTCTCCACAGGGAGTGGCTTGGAGCCCCCCAGGAGCTGCAGGGCCCCTAATGCCCCTGTGAGCCCAGTGGGCTGGTGGCCCTGCTGCTGCTGGTGTCTCTGGTGCTCATGGTGGCCCTGGTGCTGTTGATAGCCCAGAGATGCTGGTGGTGCTGGTGCTCATGGTGGCCCTGGAGCTGGTAGCTCTGGTGCTGCTGATAGCCCAGAGGTGCTGGTGACCCTGGTGCTCATGGTGGACATGCAGTGCTTGTGGCCCTGCAGTGCTGGTGGCCCTGGTGCTTATGGTGGCCCTGCAGTACTGGTGGTGGCCTTGGTGCTGCTGATAGCCCAGAGATGCTGGTAGCCCTGGAGCTGGTAGCTCTGGTTCTGATAGCCCAGAGGTGCTCGTGACCCTGGTGCTTGCTCATGGTGACCCTGGTGCTGGTAGTGGCCCTGGTGCTGCGGATGGCCAGGCATGGGGCAGGCATCATGGGACCCCCTGAGACATTGGGCATCAGGGCTGGGGTGCCCTGGTCATGGGGGCCTGCAAAGTGGGGGGTGAGTGCACATGCGTGTGCGTGATAGCAGGTGTGTGTGCACGAGTGTGCACACTAAGGTGTGCACATATGTGTGAGCATGCACCTATGTGTGCCCACAAGCACGTATGCAGGTCTCTATGCATGTGTGTGCACAGGTGCATATGGTGCACGTGTGCAGTGGGTGTGCATGTGTGTACATGACTGTGTGCATGCGTGTGCATGTGTGTATTCATGCGGCTGTGCACGTGTGGGTATGTACATCTGTTTATTTACATACGTGGCTATGTACATGTGTTTATGTACGTATGTGGATATGTATGTGTGTATGTACATGTGTGACTGTGTACATGTGTTTATATGTGTGGGTGTGTACGCTTGTTCACTTGTGTGGGTACGTGTTTTCATGTGTGGATGTGCACATGTGTTTATGTCAATGTGGGGGTATGTAAATGTCTTTATGTGTGGGTACATATATATGTTTATGTACATATGTGGGTGTGCATGCATTTCTATGTACTTGTGTGGGTATGTGTGTTTAAGTATATATGTGGGAGTGCACATGTGTGGGTATATATACGTGTTTATATACGTGTGTGTGTACATGTGTCTGTACATGTTGGTATGCACATGTGTTTATGTGTATCTACATGTGTTTATACATGTGTGGGTGTGCACGTGTGTTTATGTATGTGTGTTTATGCACTTATGTACATGTGTTTACACACATGTGTGGGTGTGCATGTGTGTTTAGGTGTGGGGTGTCATGACCTTTGCTCTGGACAAACCCTGTGCACCTGGGGAAACTGAGGCACGCAGCCCTGCCTGGCCCGGCTGCTCCCTGCGGAGTGGGCAGGGGGTACCAGGGGTGGCGAGGGCTGGCTGGGCTGTGGCGTGGGTGAGGGGCAGGGTGGGGGTCCCGACCCTCAGCGTTGCCCACCCCCGCCCCCCCCCCAGGAGCATGTCTACATCTACCTGCTGGATGGGGAAACCCGGCTGATCTGTGATGACCCCCCCCACGAGCTGCCACCCGAGGGGAAGCTCAGGTGAGCCCAGCCCCCCCCAGCCCCCGGGTGTGTGCACACACGTGCATGTGGCCCAGTGAGTGTGCATGTACACGCGTGTGCATGAAGGCCATGAGGTTTCACAGGGGACCTGGCATTGGTACACACCCATCCCTATCCCTGTCCTCATCCTCATCCTCATCCCATCCTCATCCTCACCCCATACCCATCCTTATCCCATCCCCACCCCGTCCCCATCCTCATCCTCATCCCCATCCTCGTTCAATCCCTGCCTTCATCCCATGCCCACGTTCATACCATCCTCATTCTCATGCCCATCCCCTTCTTCATCCTCAGCCCCATTCCCATCCCTTTTCCCTTCCTCATCCTCGTCCCTGTCCCCATTCCCATCCTCATTCTATCCCCATCCCTATCCCTGCCCCTATCCTCATCCCCCTTCCCTTCTCCATCCCCATCCTCATCCTCATCCTCATCCTCATCCTCATCCTCATCCTCATCCTCATCCTCATCCCATCCTCATCTTCATCCCATCCCCCCGTGCATGTGCAGCAACATGCACACATGTGTGCAGACACTGTGCATGTGCAGAGACACGCATGCGTGTGCAGGGGCTGTGCGTTTGAGAGACATGCACACGTGTGCAGGTGCTGTGCATGTGCAGGGACATACATGTGCAGGGACACACAAATGTGCAAGGGCTGTGAATGTGCAGGACACACACGTGCAGGGACATACACATGTGCAAAGGCTGTGAATGTTCAGGGACACACATGTGTGCAGACACTGTGCATGTGTAGAGACATGCACACATGTGCAGGGACACACGTGCACAGGTGCTGTGCATGTGCAGAAACACGCGTGCATGTGCAGGGGCTATGCATGTGAGAGACATGCACAGATGTGCAGGTGCTGTGCATGTGCAGGGACATGCATGTGCAGGGACACACAAATGTGCGAGGGCTTTGAATGTGCAGGGACACATACATGTGCAGGGGCTTTGCATGTGCACGGACACACAAATGTGCAAGGGCTGTGAATGTGCAGGGACACGTGTGCGCAGGGGCTGTGCATGTGCAGAGACATGCACATGTGTGCAGGGGCTGTGCATGTGGAAGGACACATGTGTGTGCAGGGGCTGTGCATGTGCAGGGACACATGTGTGTGCAGGGTCTGTGCATGTGCAGGGACACACATGCATGTGCAGGCACTGTGTGTGTAGGGACACACGTGTGTGCAGGGGCTGTGCATGTGCAGGGACACACATGCATGTGCAGGGACACACGTGTGTGCAGGGACACACATGCATGTGCAGGCACTGTGCATATGCAGGGACACACGTGTGTGCAGGGGCTGTGCATGTGCAGGGACACATGCATGCACAAGCGCTGTGGGTGTGCAAGGGACACGCATGCTCAGGTGTGCTGCACAGCCCTGTCCCCTCCCCGTGTGCACAGGTCCCCTGCCCAAGGTGCCTGGGGTGCCCCGGCCTGGGGCGGTGGCTCAGGTGTCCCTGTCCCTGCAGGGATGCGGTGCGGAAGCAGAAGCGGCTGGAGTGTGGGGGGCTGCCCCCCGCCGAGCTCCCCAGCCGGCAGCTGGGCCCCCTGGCAGCACCCCTGGCCCCTGGCACGCAAGGTGGGGCTGCAGGGGGGACATAGGGGTGTTGGTGGGGTGGGAGAGTGGGTGGGTATGGGGGTGGGGGGGAAAGTTGGTAGGTGAGTAGGTGGGTGGGTGGATGGATGGATGAGCTGGTAGGTGAGTGTGTGGGTGGATGGATGGATGGGTGGGTGGGTGGGTGGATGGGTGGGTGAGTGAGTGGATGGATGAATGAGTTGGTAGGTGGGCAGATGGATGGATGGGGGGATGGATGAGTTGGTATGTGAGTGGATGGATGGATGGATATGTTGGTGGGTGGGCAGATGGATGGATGGGGGATGGATGGATGGATGAGTTGGTATGTGAGTGGGTGGATGGGTGGGTGGGTGGGTGGATGGATGATGAGTTGGTAGGTGGGCAGATGGATGGATGGATGGGTGGATGAGTTGGTAGGTGAGTGGGTAGATGGGTTGGTGG
This sequence comes from Falco cherrug, assembly GCF_023634085.1. NCBI lineage: Eukaryota > Metazoa > Chordata > Aves > Falconiformes > Falconidae > Falco > Falco cherrug. The sequence continues at coordinate 749,043 of NC_073698.1, forward strand.
GTGGATGGATGGATGGGTGGATGAGTGGGTGGATGGATAAGTTGGTAGGTGGGTGATGGGTTGGTGAGTGGGTGGATGGATGGGTGAATGGACGGATGGAAGGATAAGTTGGTAGGTGGGTCATGGGTTGGTGGGTGGGTGGATGGATGTGTGGGTGGGTGGGAAGATGGGTGGGTGGATGGATGGGTGGGTGAGTGGATGGAGGAATAAGTTGGTAGGTGGGTGGATGGGTTGGTGGGTGGATGGACGGGTGGCTGATTGGGAGAACTGAGGTGTGAGTGGATGGATGGGTGTGCACAGGAGTGGTTGGATGGGTGGGTGGGTGGGTGGGTGGATGGATGGGAGAATGGCCAGGTGGGTGGGTGGGTGACCCATGGCGACACAGGGATGACAACATGCACCCTGAGGGCTCAATGCCGCAGCCCCAGGCTACCCCCGATGCCCACTCAGGACTGACCCTCTCTTGGCTTGCAGTGCGCATCATCCCGCTGGTGGACAAGGAGAGTGGGGCTGTGGTGTGCGTCATCCTGGTGAGTGCGAGGATGTGGGCCGGGCTCTGGGGGATGGGACAGTGTGCAGACACTGGGGTCCTCACACTACAACCCTCCAGGTACACTGTGGCCAGCTGAGCGACTCGGATGAGCAGAACCTACGTGCGTTGGAAAGACACGTGAGTGACCCCAGCTTGGCTGTGGGCCCCGGCACCTGGGGACCTGCCACCTCTTTCCCCAAACCCTGCTGTCCCTTGTCCCTTACGCCCCTCCTTGCAGACCCTGGTGGCATACCGGCGCCTGCAAGCCCTGCAGAAGCTGCAGCCCTGGCCCCAGGTCAGCCTCTCCACCAGCTCCTCCCAGAACTCCCTGGCCAAGACAGAGAAGGCACCTGAAAGCAGCTACAGTGACCTGGACTGCAAGATCCTGCAGCTCTGCGGTGAGGCCAGGGTGGGGGGCAGCAGGGGGGGTGGTGTGTGCCGGCAGGGTGGAGCTGGGGCGTTGAGCCCCTCATGGTGTTTGTGCCCCTTGTACAGGTGAGCTGTATGACCTGGATGCTGCCTCACTCCAGCTCAAGGTCATCAACTATGTGAGTAGTGACCATGCTGGCCCCCCTCGCCCCCAGCCTCAGGACACACAGAGCACCTCAATTTATTTCCAAAAAAAGAAAATCCCCCAAAGTAAAGAAAAACCTCAAGCGTCAGCTGCGCAGCCATCAGTAGTGACCAGAGTGAACAGCCTTGTCACAACTGTCAAGTCTCCAGAGTTAACATAATTAACAGTGCCATCCGTGCCACAGAAACTCTGAGACAGAACCTCCAGGTTCCCATCAGGCTCTCTAGCATCCTGTACCCAGCCCTCAGTAGCATCCAGAGTGAACAGCCTCGCCCTTGACATCAGTAGTCTCCAGAGTGAACCTGATCAGCTGCAGGGAAGAGGTTCTCAGAGGGCACCTGATTCTGTGTGGCACGTGTGGGTGCCCTGGGCACAGGGAGGCAGAGGAGGGGCTGGATTCTGCCCTGGGGGGGCTCAGGGCAGGCTGGGGTGCTGACCCCCACCCTTCACCCCCCCCAGCTGAAGCAGGAGACCCAGTCACTGTGCTGCTGCCTCCTACTTGTCTCTGAGGACAACCACCAGCTCTTCTGCCAGGTGGGTGCCACCGGGCTGGTCCCCCCACCCTGTGGGGCCAGGGGGTCCCAACTGCACCCCCCAAGCCATGGCTTCATGGGGCTTGACCACCATCCCATGGCAGCTCACCCCCCAGCTGTCTCTTCCAGGTGGTGGGAGACCGTGTCCTCGAGGAGGAGATCAGCTTTTCGGTGAGCAGAGTGGGGGATGGTGAGTGGGGGATATAGGGGGGCAGTGGGTGCCATGGGCTCACCCATCCCCTCCACCCGCAGCTCACCTTTGGGCGCCTGGGGAAGGTGGTGGAGGACAAGAGGTCCATCACCTTGAAGGACATCAGCGAGGTGGGTACCAGCTCTCCTACCCTGGGTGGGGACTCTGTGTGTGTCTCCTGCACCCAGGGACATGGTTCCCCAGCCCGGACTGGGGACTTCCCGGGGGTGGGGGTCTGGTTTGGAGGTGCCGGTACCAGCCCCCTCTCACCTCCTCCCTGCAGGAGGAGCACAAGCAGCTGAGCAGCATGTTGGGCAGCGAGGTCACCTCCATGCTCTGTGTCCCTGTCATCAGCCGGGCTACCTCCCAGGTGGTGGCATTGGCCTGCGCCTTCAACAAACTGAGCGGGGGGAGGTGAGTAACCGTCTTGGCTTGGGGAGGGGGGGGCAGGATCCAGCCCTCCCACCTTCCCCTCTGCCCTGAGCTGGGGCTGCCTTTGTGGGTGGTGGAGCATTGTCACCATGGAGGAAGAGGGTGCAGGTGTGGGGACCAGCAGGGACAGGGGACAGAGGTGTGTGCCCCACCACGATGGGGTCTTGCCCTTCTCCTCTGATGGGGTCTTGCCCTCCCCCCAGTTACACCAAGGCAGACGAGCACAAGATCCAGCACTGCTTCTGCTATACCTCCACGGTGCTCACCAGCACTTTGGCCTTCCAAAAGGAGCAGAAGCTCAAGTGCGAATGCCAGGTGAGTGCCCGCAGGGCTGTGTCACACCGGGCAAACACGTGTGCGTGTCCCATGTCACGCCAGTTACTGACAGCATCACCTCTGTCCCCACCAGGCCCTGCTGCAGGTGGCGAAGAACCTCTTCACGCACTTGGGTAGGTGCACGCTGCAGGGAGCACCCACGCCCTGGGTGGGGGCAGAACCCCCTGCACAGCTCCAGGGGACAGTGGCACTGGGGTCCCCTGCCCCCAGCCTGGGGGGACCTTGTCCCTTGCCCTGCCAGCCCTGGCCCTGCCTGGGGGATGATGGCAGGAGGGCAGCCGTCAGCTCGCCCAGAGCCTTGCTTGCGCTGGTGATGCACAGCTGCAGGCGTGCACACTGCATCAGCACAGAGTGCTGCGTGCACTTAGAAATGTGTGTGCAGACATGCATTGCTGCATGTACTGCTGCCGGCGCACACTGCTGTGCACACAGAGCTGCACATGTGGGAACTGCTGCATGCACACATGCACTGTTGCACACGCACACATTGCTGCATGCACACGTGCACACTGCTGCACATGCACACACACACTGCCATGCATGCACATTGCTGCATGCACGCACAACTGCTGCATGCATGCACTGCTGCATGTGCACACACACATTGCTGTGCACACACACTGCTGCAGTTCATGCTACACACGAGCACCCTGCTGTATTGCATCTGCTGCTGCCCACTTGCACGGGCTGTGTCACCCTTTGGTGTGCATGCATGCACGTGTACACACGCAAACATGTACATGCATGCACACGGTCTGTGCAGACCCCACTCCTCTGTGCCCCCCAGGCCTTCCTGCCGTGCCCCTGGGGTGGGCTGTGTGCAGGCACAGCCCACGCTGGGGACAGACTGAGCTGAGACACCCCCTCTTTCATTGCATGGGTGGGGAGATGAGGTGGGCAGCAGCTGCTTGGCTGGGGGCTCCCTGACCCTTTCCCCCCCACCCCTTGCAGACGACGTCTCTGTTCTGCTCCAGGAGATCATCACAGAGGCCCGAAACCTCAGCAATGCAGAGATGTGAGTGGGCCTGCCATGAGGGGGGGGGACACAGGGTGGGGGGGCACAGACCCCCCTGGGTGCGAGTGGCATTGGTGTCTCTTGCAGATGCTCCGTGTTCCTGCTAGACCGGCTCAGCCACGAGCTGGTGGCCAAGGTGTTTGACGGTGGCGTGGTGGATGACGAGGTGAATGCAGGGACAAGGGGATGGAGTCTGGTGGGGGGTCCTGGGGTCCTGCCCCCTCCAGCCCCAGGACCATGCTGGTGACCTCCTCTCCCTGCCCGCAGAGCTACGAGATCCGCATCCCTGCCGACCAGGGCATCGCCGGGCATGTGGCCACCACTGGCAAGATCCTCAACATCAAGGATGCCTACTCCCACCCGCTTTTCTACCGGGGGGTGGACGACAGCACCGGCTTCCGCACCAGGAACATCCTCTGCTTCCCCATCAAGAACGAGAGCCAGGGTGAGGGGCACAGGCAGGGCGCCGTCCCCCTGCATGGGGACCCGGCACGTGGGGGATTGTGTACCCTGGGATGTGGGCATGGCACGGTCCCCTGGCACAGCAGCATCCCCCAGCCCGTGGGAACCATCCTGCCCCGGGGGGCACGATCCTGAACACAGCATGTGGATGTGATCCTGTCCCCAGCACGTGGACATCATTGTGTCCCCAACACACAGGCACAGTGCTACCCCCGGTACTTGGGCGTGATCCTGATCCTGTCCCCAGCACATGGGCACAGCAGCGTCCCTGGCACTTGGGCACAATCCTGTCCCCAGCACACAGACATGATCCTGTCCCCAGCACGTGGGCATGATCCTGTCCCACGTCCATGGCCACGATCCTGTCCCCAACACACAGGCACAGCACTGTCCCCAGCACATGGCCACAATCTCGCCCCCAGCAAAGAAGTATGTCCCCCAGCATAGGGTCATGATCCTGTCCCAAGCCTGTGGGCACAGCGCTGTCCCCAGCACACAGGAACAATCCTGTCCCCAGCACACGGGCTTGATCCTGTCCCCTGTCCCCTGTCCCCACTCTGCTCCCAGAGGTCATCGGGGTGGCAGAGCTGGTCAACAAGATCAATGGCCCCTGGTTCAGCAAATTCGACGAGGACCTGGCAACCGCCTTCTCCATCTACTGTGGCATCAGCATCGCCCATGTATGTGCCCGGGGGGGTCCCCAACCCTGGCGGGGGAGGGCAAGAGCAGCCCTCTGTGCTGCCCCGGAGCTGGCCACAGTGCAGAGGGACGGGGTGGGGGGATGTGTTTGGTCCCCGTTCCCTGGGGACAAGCAGTGGTGGGGATGGGATGAGCTGGGGTGGGGGAGGCCACGTGTGGGGACCAAGGATGTGCTGGGGGGCCAGCATGGGCTGGGGGTGCTGAGGGGGCTTGGGGGGCTCTGCACACCCCCAGCACTCCCATACCTCCCTCCCACCCTGCAGTCACTGCTGTACAAGAAGGTGAATGAGGCGCAGTACCGCAGCCACCTGGCCAATGAGATGATGATGTACCACATGAAGGTGAGGTGGCACGGGGATGGGGGCAGGGACACGGGCTGGGACCCCCCCTGCCAGCGTGGTGCTGCCACACTCCACCCCAAGGTGGTGGCACAGTGGGGTGGCGGTGATACCCTGGGTTCTCTGCTCTCGCTGGGGCTCACGTGGCCCAGGACACAGCTTGGGGACACCCTGGGGGCCCGGTCACAGCGTGGACCACTGGCAATGGCTCCTTCAGGTGTCAGACGATGAGTACACCAAGCTGCTGAGCGAGGGAATCCAGCCCGTGTCCACCATTGACCCCAACTTTGCCAACTTCACCTACACGCCACGCTCGCTGCCCGAGGATGACACCTCCATGGTGAGGACTGTGGGGACGGTCCCCAAGTGCCACCGTACCCTGCCTGCTCTGGGTCAGGTCACAGACCCCAGCCCTGGGGTGCTGGGGGGCTGGAATGGGGGGATGTGGCTGCACCCCTGAGCATCTTCCTGCCTGCCAGGCAGGGGCAGGGGTGGCACGGCAGGGGGACAATGAGCACTGCCACTCACCCTGTCCCCTCCGCAGGCCATCCTGAGCATGCTGCAGGACATGAACTTCATCAACAACTACAAGATGGACCGTCAGACGCTCACCAGGTGGGTCCCCATCCCTGTCACTATCCCCACACCTGCTGGGGACACCTGGGCAAGACAGAGGTCCCCAGGGGGTGGGGGTGGTGCAAAGACACACACCACACACCCCCCATGGCCCTTCCCTCCCTGCCAGGTTCTGCCTGATGGTGAAGAAGGGCTACCGTGATCCCCCCTACCACAACTGGATGCATGCCTTCTCTGTCTCCCACTTCTGCTACCTGCTCTACAAGAACCTGGAGCTCGTCAACTACCTGGAGTAAGGCCAGACGCCGTCCCTGTCCCCGGCCGGGGCGCTCCCCGCCCTCCTGCCTGCCTCATATTCCCTCCTTCCCCCCCCAGAGACATCGAGATCTTTGCCCTCTTCATCTCCTGCATGTGCCATGACCTGGACCACAGAGGCACCAATAACTCCTTCCAGGTGGCCTCGGTGAGCCGAGCCCAGTGCTGGGACGTGCCTGGGTGGGGGGGATGGGGACAGAGCTGGGGGGGTGGGGGCGTGGGTCTTCACCCCCATAGCTCCATCACTCTAGCCGCTCTGCCTTGCAGAAATCGGTCCTGGCTGCGCTGTACAGCTCGGAGGGCTCCGTCATGGAGGTAAGGTGCTCCCCAAAACCTCCCCCTGCCCAACTCTCTGGGGCTGCGGCTGGGTGGCAGCATCCCTGCCTGCGCCCTGCCTGCACCCTGCCTGCACCCTGCCTGCGCCCACGGCCCCGGCTTCTCCCGCAGAGGCATCACTTCGCCCAAGCCATTGCCATCCTCAATAGCCAAGGCTGTAACATCTTTGACCACTTCTCCCGCAAGGTGAGCCCCCCTGCCTTGGCACCTCTCCCCTGCCACCCTCCTGCCCAGGCTGAGCCTGCTCGTCCCCTCTGGACCCCCTCCCCAGCTCTGGATCTGACCCTTGGGATACAAGGGCTGGCAGGGGCACGGAGCTGGTCACGGCAGCTACCATGCCTGGTCTTGCAGGACTACCAGCGCATGCTGGACCTCATGAGGGACATCATCTTGGCCACTGACCTGGCCCACCACCTGCGCATCTTCAAGGACCTCCAGAAGATGGCAGAAGGTGAAGCTCCTATGCTTGGGCTTAGGGATGCGGTGGGAACTCATCCCCCCAAGTCTGGAAGGTGGCACTGCAGGTCCTGGCTGTCCCCAGAGTCCTTACTTGGGGAGCTGATGGGGGCTGTGGGGCTCCTTCCCGAGCCCCCAGCCCTAACCCCTGCCCTGCTCCCTGCCTGGCAGTGGGCTACGACCCTAAGAACAAGCAGCACCACAGCCTGCTGCTCTGCCTGCTTATGACCTCCTGTGACCTCTCCGACCAGACCAAGGGCTGGAAGACCACCAGGAAGATCGCGGTGAGTGCCACACCATGGGGCTGACCCCCTGAATGCCACCCCCTCCCCCGTCTTGGGGCACCCGCATGGCCCCAGGCGCCAGGGACCAGCCTGCCCCTCACAGTGGCATCGTGGCCTGTGGAGGGGGTCCCTGCCTGGACCACGCAGCAGCCCCCCGTGCCGGCAGCATGTCCCTGCCCAATGCAGAGCTGTGGAGGGGGTGTCTGGAGGGCAATTGGGGTAGGGATGGCACCCCAGGCATGCAGCCCCCTACTCTGACAGTCTGTCCCTTGCAGGAGCTGATCTACAAGGAGTTCTTCTCCCAGGGTGACCTGGTAGGTAGCACCAGGGCTTGGTGCGGGGTTGGGCTTGGCCAACACTCTTGGCAAGCACCAGGGGGGCCCAGATGAGGTGGGGGGGGGCGGTGGACAGGGAGGTCTTGCCCGGGAATGGGGAGGGGATGGTCACTGGCATTGACACACACCCCCTCACCATTGCTGCAGGAGAAGGCCATGGGCAACCGCCCGCTGGAGATGATGGACCGGGAGAAAGCCTACATCCCCGAGCTGCAGATCAGCTTCATGGAGCACATCGCCATGCCCATCTACAAGTGAGCCCCCAGGGCTGGCGCCGGGCTGGGGGGGGCTGCTGCTATCACCCCTGCCTTGCCATGCCAGGGTGGGACAGGGGGTGCTGGGCGGGGGGTCTTGCAGATATTAGGGGGGTTTCCAAGTGGTGGGGATGGGGGGAACAGGGTTGCATCCAACTAAGGGGGTGCAACCCCGTGTTGATGGCGTGTGGTGTCCCCTGCCCCCCAGGCTGCTGCAGGACCTCTTCCCCAAGGCAGCGGAGCTCTACGAGAGGGTGGCCAGCAACCGGGAGCAGTGGACCAAGGTCTCCCACAAATTCACCATCCGGGGTTTGCCCAGTAACAACTCCCTGGACTTTCTGGATGAGGAATATGACCCGCAGGCCCCCGACCCCCAGCTCAACGGCTGCCTGGAGCCCGAGGGGGGGCAGCCAGAGGCAGGGGCTGAGTAAAAGGGGCAATGAGGGGGGCTACGGCCACAGCTGGACCAGGAGCATCCCCAACCCTCATCCCCCAGCCTATGGGGAGGAGGTTTGGGGGGGGGACATCAGTGACTCTGGACCACAACAGCAAGGTCTGTGTGTTGCCAGCACCCACCGCTGGTCCTTTCCCACCAGTGGGTGACTGTCCCCTCCCTCCGGGGCAGGTATTCAGGTGTCCCCTCCACCTGGTGGTCCCCTGGACCCCTCTTTGCTAGGACTCTGCCTCTGTGGCCGGGGACACCGGGGGACACCGTGGGGCTGAGGGATGGATGTGCTTTAAACTGCCTTAAGGCTGCAGGTCGTGTCCCCATGGGGTGACAACAGGGACGATGCCCTCGGCAGAAGCACCCCTGGAGGGGTTGTCCCCCTGAAAGGGGGCTGTGGGTCTGCCGGGGGTCAGCGGGATGGAGGGGGACAGTGTGGAGCAGGATGGCGAGGAGCAGTGGGAGTGCTGGGGGTGGGGTGGGCTGCAGGGCACAGGGGTGTCCCCATAGACCCCAAAGTGGGGCGTGAGGCTGTGGGAGGGGGCTGGGAGGTCTGAGGACAGAGGAGCCAGGCTCAGGCCCATGGAAGGAGGCTGGTTCTGGCTGGAGGAGGGAAGAGGCACCCAGAGCAGGATGGCCATGGCCGTGGCCATGGGGGTGCTCTGCCTGCATCCCCTGCTGCCTCCCAGCAGCTGCCGAGCATCTGTTGGCTAAAAGCCCCCCCAGCCCCGGGACCCCTGGATCCACTCACCTGTGGAAGGACTCGTGTCCCTCGCCCAGCCTGGTCCCACACAGCTACGTCCCCTGCAAGGGCTAGATGCGTGCCAAGGCTGGAAGGGCTCCTGCTCCTGGTTTGCACGCATGGGGGGGGGTGGGTGTGTGTGCTGCGCTCCCACAGGGACACTGCAGGAGGTCCTGTCCCCACCGTGTCCCCTCAATGTCCCCACCACGTGGGTGTTTCTCTAGCTCAGCACTGTGGTGCCCGCCCAGGAGCCTCCTGTCTGCAAGCAGCTGCACCAGTGACCGATGTGTCCATGAGCATCCCCAGCTCACAGTGGCTTCACAACTCCTGCCATACTGACCACCATGCATGGACCCTGATGGTCTCCTGTGGTCCCTCTGGTCCTGCAGACCACCGTGCATGGACCCTGATGGTCTCCTGTGGTCCATCTGGTCCTGCAGACCACCGTGCATGGACCCTGATGGTCTCCTGTGGTCCCTCTGGTCCTGCAGACCACCGTGCATGGACCCTGATGGTCTCCTGTGGTCCCTCCAGTCCTGTTGACTGCTGTGCATGGACCCTGCCAATGTCCCATGGTCCCTCTGGTCCTGCAGACCACCATGCATGGACCCTGATGGTCTCCTGTGGTCCTTCTGATACTGCAGACCACCATGCATGGACCCTGATGGTCTCCTGTGGTTCTTGTGGTCCCATCAACTGCCATGCATGGACCCTGTCATCCTCCTGTGGTCCCTCTGATCCCACTGACTGCCATGCCTGGACCTTACCATCCTCCCATGGACCCTCTGGTCCTACAGGCCACCATGCATGGATGGTGATGGCCTCCTGTGGTCCCTCTGGTCCTACTTAGCATTGTGCATGGATCCTGCTGGCTTCCCATGGCTGCTCTGGCCATGCAAAGACCCACCAGTCTCCCACCATCCCTCCTGCCCTGCTGACTGCTGTGCATGGACCCTGCCATCCTCCTGTGGTCCCACTGGTCCTACAGACCACCATGCATGGATGGTGATGGCCTTCTGTGGTCCCTCCTGTCCTACTGACCACCGTGCACAGACCCTGCTGGTCCCTCCAGTCCAACAACCCAACACGTGTGGATTGCCTCAGCCCTGGGGGCTCTGCTCAGCCAGCCTTCCCCTTCCCCCCCCCCCCCAGGGTCTCTCCAACTGTGTGTGACCCAGGTCTTTGTTGCCCCAACCAAAGCCACCCGAAACAGCCATGAGCAGGGGAACCAGACCATGGTGAGCCGTGGTGAGCAGCTTGCTTTGCTGGGGTTGAGCTGAAGGGGGGCCGGGGATGAGGGTGGATGCTGAGCCCCCAGGGACTGGGGTGCACTGAGCCCCCCTGGCTGCATCACCCAGCTCATGGGAAATGGCAGGGTCACCATCACAGCAGGGGAAGGTGATGGAAGTGGCACAGTGAAATCCTGGCACTGCTGGGGTCGGTCCCACCAGGATCGGTCCCACCATGGTCAAGGGCAGCCCGGTTGCAGCCATGGAGCCATCTGCCGCCCCATCCCCACTCTTCTGCAGCATCCCACGGCACCACCCCTGCGCCGAGTCCCAGCAGTGCCGCAGCAGGTCCCCGCGGTACAGTGGTGCTCCCAGTGCATCCCTCCGGGATTTGAGCGATGGGGCGGCTGCTCCTCTCGACATCTCATCTGTAAGAAACACCACACACATTTTCTCGGGGTACCCAGAGTGTGCGTGTCTGCAGGAGCAATGGGAGACCCCAATGCTGAGCTGCTCCCCGGGGACGAAGTGAACTGAATTCCTTTTGCCTTACCTACTCGGAGATGCCTTTAGCAAGATGCTTTGCCCAAGCCCCGGTAGGACCTGTCTGGTGACCGTGTCTGGCTGCTGGCCCATGGCTTCGCCTACAAGACCCCCTCAAAACCTTCCCCCTCCGCATGCTGCCATGCGATGACACTGAGCGGGGGGCAGGGATGGTCCGAGAAGGCAGAACCCCCCCAAAGTGCAAGAGGAGGAAAGCAGCTCCATCCCTGGCATGATGCTGGCATGGCTGCAGTGCCAGTGTGCCGGCGGGCACGGCTGCTCCCAGCCGGTACCCACAGCCCCCTGCCAGTCCGCAGTGCCTGGTGATGCAGGGGTCTCGCCATCCCAAGCTGGTGCTGGTGAATGCGGGGAGTGGGGGGGTCCTGCACTGGGGTGCCGCATCCTGGGTACCATGCCACAGAGAGGGGCACGCAGGGATGCCCGTTTCCCAGCTGTAGCCCACTTCTCCAGCCCCCGCCGCTGGTGAGCATAGGTGGTCGATGCTTTCCTGGCTCCCGCCCCTGTACATACTCCTATGGATACTGGGGAGCGCAGCTGGCACCCAGCCCCGCTCACCCACGAGTGTGCGCGGGCGTGCAAAACCTCCTCCAGCTTTTTTGTCCTCCCCTCTTGCAGCGCTGGTTGTTCTGGGCTCCAACGGAGCCCAAGGAGACAACTCTTCTCCGTCTTCTTCCTCTCCTCCTTCTTCTTCTCCTCCTTCCTCTTCCTCCTCCTCCCTTTTTTTTTTTTTTTTTTTTTTTTGTGGGTTTTGGTTTTCCTAAATAAATTTCATACGTTGATCTCCCCGCGGCAGGTCGGTAGGTGCCTCATGTTGGGGGTGCCAGTGGATGTTCTGCAGTGGGGTGGGTGTGGGGATGTGTCCGTGTCCCCAAGGATGGTCAGTGGCACCAGGGAGGGACAGCTTGGGTTTGGTGATGAACCTGAACTTGTGTGAGCTGTGCAAGGTGTGGGCAGCAGGGGGGCTGTGGGCAGTGCCAGTGAGGGGACAGAATGGTTTGGGGGTGCAGGGAGGTGTTCCCTTGTGAGGAGACCCTGGGCCACCCCCAGCCCCTGTCACAGCCTCAGTGGGGACTGGGTAGCTCCAGCTGAGACATGCACACCCCAAAAGTGCCCTTGGGCGGGGGGGGGGGGGGGGGGGGGGCAGACGTGACAACTCCAGCTCAGGATAGGAGGCTCTGACCCCACTGGGATGCTCCGGTCCCTTGGGATGCTCCCATGCCCCGGGATGCACTGACCCCCCCACCTTGCTCTGGTTCCCCCACTGCCCTGTTCCCTTCTGAAATCCCTGACCCACAGGATACTGCAATCCCCTGGGATGCTCTGCGTCCCGCCCCCCCCCCCCCCCCCCCCCATTCTGTCCCCCCATCTGCCACGCTGGGACCACCCCAGCCCTGGGCAGCAGCTGGAGCTGGGCCCAGGGCAGAATCCAGCCTAGACCGGGACTGCAGCAGGATCACAGGCTGGGATGCGGGGTATGGCCCATGCTGGGATGTGCCTGTGCTGGGACTAGGGCAGGATGCGGCCTGGAGCAGGACCCCCCCCCTCCCCAACCTACGCTGGGACTGGGGTGCAGGATGCGCCACCCCCCGCGACTGACACTGGGTCAGGATCCAGCCCCGCTAGGACCAATCCGTATCCAGCCCAGTCCTGGCCTGTGCCGGGATGGGATGGGATGGGATGGGATGGGATGGGATGGGATGGGATGGGATGGGATGGGATGGGATGGGATGGGATGGGATGGGAGGACCCCAGCGGGATGGGGTTCCCCCCACCCCACCCCCAGGATCCCCCCGGCACTGGGATCCCCTACCCCTCAGGCTGGAGGGCAGGATGAGGCCAGGACCCTGTGCCCATGGCCGGCCGTGGGTCACGCTGCCCTTTGCAGTGACACGCCCCAAGTCACCCAGGGGCCCCTGCCCACAGCACCCTGGGCTGCGGGGTGCAGGATGTGACCCTAAGCTGCCCTGCTGGGTCCAGCGGCCGCCCCTACACAGCCCCGGTGGGACAGAGCTCCGCTCTGCCCATCACCTTCACATCAGGGCTGTGGTTTTTATTCCAGCTCCTGGTCTGACGAGCCATCCCACTAATGAGCAATTTATTACCCGGGATCAATCCAGCGCCCGATCCGATGGCTCCAGCCCAGGCAGCACCGGAGGAAAAGTCCCTGGAGGCTTCAATGCTGGCACCTGCTGGTGCTGCTTGAGCTGCTCAAATTGGGGTGAAAAACTACAAAAAACTAGAAAAAATTGCCAGTGTCCCCCCTCCCACTCCGAGCCACCATCAAACCCAGCAGCGGAGCAGAGAGCGAGTCCTGGGATTAAAACCTTTAACACGGAGCAAGTCCGGGAGCAGCGCGGAGGGGTTGCCGAGGGTCCCCAGCCAGGAGCTGCCCCCTCCTGCCTCTGACACTGATGACTCTGTTCCCTCTGGGATGTCCCTTTGTCATCCTGGGTGCATGTGGGGTGCCACAGCTGTCCAGCTTGCCCCTCACCCCAGCCCCTGGGCTGTCCCCTGGGTCTCAGCTGCCGCTTCCTGCCTGTCCTTCCATCCCTGGTTGTCACCCCTTGTCCCCTGGGTGGCCTCAGGAGGATGCTGAGCCAGGTGGCCATGCCCCACGCAGCATCACCTCCCGGGCAGCCCACCTGAGTGAACCAGTAAGGGTCCAGCATGTCCCCCACCTTCTCCCAGAGCTGGGGTGGATTTTGGGGGGCTGCTCAGCCCCCTCTTGCCTCCTCCCCATCCCCGCCCTGCTGCCCCTGTGCCTCGCTGGTCCCCCCCGGCACCCCCAGCTGCAACCCTGGGTTCCCGGGGGGTCCCTGCCCACCGCGGCAGGGCACAGGCATGAGGTGGCACCTGCTGCCCACACAGTGGCCATGCCATGGGCAAACCCAGTGCTCCCAGTGTCCCCAGTGCTAGACTCCCCACAGCAGCCAGTGGGGCTGGGGGCAGGGTGTGTGTGTCTCCGGACCAAGGTGGGTGCGTTTGGGGTGGGTGGGGGGCACCCACCAGCCAGGCAGCCTCAGCATCCCCTTGCAGAACAGCACGGACAGGGTTTGCCCTGACATGTGGGTCACCCCTGGGGGACAGAGGGCCATTGTCCCTGCCCGTGCTGTTCCCCCTCGGTGCAGGTGGGACCTTGCACCCTGTGGGGCAGCCCCAGCACCCCGAAATACCTCTGCCCCTCCACTCAGGCATGGTGGGTCCCCGTGGGTCCAGCCATGGGGGGGGGGGGGGGGGTGTCAGGTCCCCTTCTTCAGGTCCTCCTCCTCCTGCGGAGGCTGTGGGAGCAGGATGTGGGCTGTGCACGGTGTGGGCACAGCCGGGGCCTCGTGCATGGGTCCTGGTCCCTGGGGGGCTGAGCCCCCCACTCCGTGTCCCCTCCAGCCCCGACACTGGCTGTGTCATGGTCAGCTCCTGTGACGGGGTCACTGGACAGGAAGGCAGCAGCCTTGCAGTGTGGTGCGATGCACCCATGGGTGCAATCCTGCAGCTGGGTGCTGGGCATTGTCAGTGCAATCCTGCAGCCAGATGCTCTCCATCCCTCAGTCTAATCCTGCAGCCAGGTGCTGTGCGTCCTCAGTGCAATCCTGCAGCCAGGTGCTGTGCATCTACCAAGGCAGTCTTGCAGTGACGTACTGTGCACCCATGGGTGCTATCCTGCAGCTGGGTGCTGTATACCCACCATCACAGCCTTGCAGTGAGGTCCTGCAGGCTGGTGCTGGGCATGCACAGGTGCGATCCTGCACCACAGTGCTGTGCATCCATCGGTGCAATCCTGCAGCGAGTTGCTGGTAGCAAGTTGGGCCCAGGACCCTTTCAAGCCAGCTCTCCCCCATGATGGGAACACAGCACAGCACTGCACAGCACCACACCACAGTGCACCGCACTGCACCATGCTGCACCACACTGCATAGTGCCACGCTGCACAGCTCCATGCCATATGAAACCACACAGGACAGCACAGCACCGCAGCATGCTGCACTGTACCATGCAACACCGCACTACACCACAGTGCACAGCACTGCACACCACACTGCACAGCACCATGCAGCGTCGCATGGCACTGCACAGCACCACACCATACCAAACCACACAGCACTGCACCACACCACAGGGCACCGCACTGCGCACTGCACTGCACTGCACCGCACCACAGTGCATGGCACTGCACCGCACTGCATTGCACAGCACTGCACGACACCTCATTACTCTGCACCAAGCTGCATTGCACAGCACAGCACTGCATTACACTGCACTGCATTGCTCCGCACTGCATTACATGGCACTGCATTGCACAGCAATGCACCGCACTGCATTGCATAACATAGAACTGCATTGCACCGCAGTGCATTACACAGCACAGCACTGCATTACACAGCAATGCACTGCACCGCACAGACCTGCACTGCATAGCACAAAACTGCATTGCACTGCACAGCACTGCATTGCACCGCACAGCATTACACCGCACTGCAATGTGTGCGTGCATGTATGGGGGGGGCGCCCCTGCCCCTCCGCACCCGCCCGCGCAAGATGTGTGTGTGTGCACAGAACTGCGTTGCACCGCACTGCACTGCACAGCACTGCATCGCATTGCACCGCACAGCACTTCATTGCACCGCACCGCGCCTCCGCTCCCCCCACCGCCCCGGCAGGGCGGGGGCAGGGCCGCAACCCCGCAGCCGCTGCCCCCCGGAGGCCCCGCCATTGCGAAGCCGCAGGCGGGAAGTGGCGCGCCCCACTCCCTGCCCCTGCCCCTGCCCCTGCCCCTGCCCCTGCCCCTGCCCCTGCCCCTGCCCCTGCCCCTGCCCCTGCCCCTGCCCCTGCCCCTGCCCCTGCCCCTGCCCCTGCCCCTGCCGGCCCATTCCCACGGCGGCTCTGATTGGCTGTTCTGTTGCAGGAGGCGGGCGAATGGAGAGAGACAGCCAATCAAAAGCGGAGGGCCGGGGCTGTCTGCAGGCAGGGCTGAATTTCATTGGAGGAGAGGAGGGAAAGAGGCGCGGCCCGGGTCCCTGTCGGGGCGGGGCCAACGGGGAGGGGGCGGGGCCCATGGGGAGGGGACGAGGAGGGTCACAATCTCTCCCCCCCCCCCCCCCCCGCCGAGACCCCCCGAAGCGCGGGGGCGGGAGTGCGCGTGGGGTGGGTGCGTGCCGCGTGCCCGTGGGGTGCGCGCGCCCAAAGGGGTTGGGGGTATGCGTGTGCACGCACCTCCCTTCGTGCGGGGGGTGGGCAGGTGGGGGAGCGCGCGCCCCCGTGCACGCGGGGCGCTGCACTTCTCTGTGCGTGCATGCACCGGTGCACGCGGGGCTGGCACCTCCGTGTGTGTGCGTGAACCGGTGCAGGGGGGCGGACACGTGTGTATGTGTGCACGCGTGCACCTGTGCATGGGTGTGCATCAGCACATGCAGGGGTGCACCAGTGTGTGCTTGTGTGGGCGTATGCACAGTTGTACAGGGGAGGGTTGCATTTCTCGGTGTGCTTGTGCACCAGTGCACACAAGGCATGCACGCCTGCATTTGTGTGCATGCAGTGGGGGGTGCTGCTCCATGTGTGTGGGTGTGCACACCGGTGCACGTGCAGGGTGCACAGCTGTGAGTGCATGTGTGCACTGATGCATGTGGAGGGTTGCACTTCTCCGTGCATGCATGTGCACGCACTGGTGCATGTGGCGTGTGCACCTTCCTGTGTTTGTGCACCAGTTCATAGAGGCAGTTGCATACTCCATGCGTGTGTGGGCCCACCGGTGCACCCATGTCTGTGAGTGCACTGGTGCACGTGGGGGTTGCACTTCTGTGTGTGTGTGCACTGGTGCACACAGTGGGTGCACCTCTGCGAGTGTGCACACCGGTGCATGCAGTGTGTGTGTGTGTGTCACACTTCTCTGTGCGTGTGGTTGTGCACCGGCGCATGCCTGCGTGTGTGTGCGCGCTGCAAAGCAAGCACCCCCATGTGTCTTTATGCACGCACCAGTGCACACGGGGGTTGTGCACTCCATGCATGTCTGTGTGCACTGGTGCACGCAGGGGTTGCACTCCTCTGAGTGCATGTGTGCCCCACTGCACACCAGGCATGCACCTCTGCGTGTGTGTGTGTGTGCACCTCTGTGAGTGCGTGTGCGCACAGGTGCATGCGGAGTGTGTGTGTGTGTGTGTGTGTGTGTGTTGCACGTCTCCATGCATGTGTGCGCGCGCACCGGTGCACCTGCGTGCGCGCGGCGCCGGTGCACGTGCAGCCTGCACCTCCGTGTGCGTCCGTGCACCGGTGCACGCGGGACGTGAGCGTGTGCGCGCGGCCCGGCGCACGCGGGGCCGCCCCTCCCTCCTGGTGTGCATGTGCGCGTGCATGCACGGGGGGGCGCCCCTGCCCCTCGCACCCGCCCGCGCGGGGTGTGCGTGTGTCTGTGTGTGTGTGCGCGTGTGCGTGTGCGTGCGCCGCCGTCTCCCCGCGCGCGCGCAAGGCGGCGCACAAACCCACCCCCCCCCGCCCCGGCCCCCCCGGCGTGTGGCCCCGCGCGTGCCACCGCCCCCCCCGCCCCGGGGCCGCGCCGCTCGGGGGCGGGCGGAGGCGGCAGCGCCGCGGGGCTGCGCTCGGCAGCGCCCGCACCGGAGCCGCGCCGGGCTGGGCCGAGCCGGGCCGAGCCCCACCGAGCCGCGCCGAGCCCAGCGCCCGCCCCGCCGCCGCCTCTCCCCTCCACCATCCAGCCAGTAATTTTCCAAGCCCGGCCGGCGCTTCCCGGTTCAGCCGCCCTGAGGATCGGCGGGGCCATGGGAGACAAAGGCACCCGGTGAGTGGGCCCGGGGGTGCGGGGGGAGCCGGGCGGCCCGGGGCGGGGGGGGGGGAATCCCGGGGCGGCGCTTGCTGCCCCGCGCTGAGCCGCAGGGTCGGGCCGGGGCTGCCGGGGGTCCCCGCCGGGCTCGCCCGCTGCGGGGGGCGACCTGGGGGCCGGCGTGGGCGGTGAGCGGCTCGAGGCCGGGGGGGACGCGGGGACCCTCGGCCGCCCCCGCCCCGCCGTGGTGCTGGCTGGGTGCTGGGCGCCGTTGTTGCTCTGCCCCGTCCGATTCGGAGCCTGGGTGGCTGTTGTTGGGTATTTTTTTTGGGGGGTGTCACCCCAATTATTCCCACTCGTGGCTCGGGTGGGAGCAGGGAGCGACACCCAGGGGAGCCGGGTCCTGCGCCCCCCGCCCCGCGTTCGGCACGATGGGGGGGTGCTGGGGGACACGTGCCAGGCCTGCAGGTGGGGGGGCCACGGTGGCCTGCGACACCTCGGTCCCCTGGGAGCCACCGCGGTGGCTGCCACCCTTTGGGGACGCCCGTGGTGCTGAGGGGGTAAGGGGACCCTCCAGCCACCCTCCACGTCCCTGGGTGCGGAGCACGGCAGAGGTGGTTGGGGTGAATTCACAGACCTGCCGAGGTGTCCACCCTGGGGACGGGATTTGGGGATTTCGGGACCTTGGCGGGGAGTCCGGTGACCGCCACCAGCCCATGCGCGGGGGGTCTGGGGGTGTCTCCCGTGACAACCCCTCCCCTTGTGGCCAAGGGGTTCAGGCTCCGGCTCGGTGCCATTCCTCACCCGGATCCCTTTCTGACAGCTCTCCATCCCCTGGGCCTCCCCATCATTAATGTATTTTTTAGGAACAGGTGCTCAGGAGTGCTCCCGCTTGACCCCCAACACCGGTGCGCAGGTAGTGGGGGCGTTGCCCTCCCCTCAGCCCCCTCCCCCCCCCCCCCCCCCCCCCCTTCCCCAGCACCTGAGTGTCAGGACTTGGGGCTTTGGTGCAGCTAATGCCACCCCGCAGCCCACGGCAGGAGGGAAGGATGAGGGGGTCCTGCTTTGGCAGAACCTTCCAGAAATGCTGCAGTGTTTTGGGGTGGTGGGTTGGGATATGGGGGCTCTCGCAGAGCCCCCAGCATTGGGGGGGCATCACTGCTGGGCAGGCTGCCTGGGTGTTGCTGCCCTGGCCACGGCCGACAGCATCTGCATCCCCCCAGCTCAGCATCCCTAATTGAGGACTGGCACGTCTGTCGCACCCCTGGAGCAGGCAAGCAGCACCCCCTCCCCCCCCCGGAGTCAGGGGGAGGGAGCGAGCGTCGCTTTTGTAGTAGCAGGGTTGGAGCTGGAGCACCCTTTGAGTTTCCCCCCACTGGGTGCGATCCCTGGTATGCAGCCCGTTCGACCCTGGGAGATTTTTGGGTGCCCAGGGGAGCACGAGCAAGCGGCATTCCCATGGGCTGGCAGCAGCCGCGGGCAGGCGTGCAGGCAGGGGAGGCAGGAGCTGATCTCCCAGCCCACGCGGCGCTCCGGAGGGAGCTGGGTGGGGGGTAATTAGGCTGATAAATCCCCCCCGCCCCATCTCCCTTTCAGCTCCTGTTCGGAGCTCTGACCCCAAATCCACATGGATTCATCCCAAAGCTTCTGAAGGGGGTCAGGGGGTTCAGCTGCGGCAGCTGGTTTACCATCGGACACCCCAAAAAAAGCATCATTCCTGATGATTCCTCCAGTGCCAGCGTGGGGCCACCCCACTTTTCTTGGGGGGTCCCCACAGCCTCCCCTGTATGCCTCTGTGGTGCAGGGTTTTGGGGTCACCCAGCTCCCGGCGTGGCCCTGGGTGCTCCGTGGGTGAGGGTCGCATGCAGGTGCTGGCGAGCCTGGCATGCAGGGTGCAGGGGCTGTCCCCGCGTTCGGCGGGGGGCTGGGGGGCTCAGCCGGTGCCGCTCCGTGCGTCATCGTGCTGCCGTTCCCAGCCTCCTGCCGAGCCCCCTTCAAAGCCCCGCGGTGGGAAGAGCGGAGGAAGTGGCTCGGTGGAGTAAACAGGCAAGTTTGTGGCTGCTGGCAGTGCCGGGGAGCAGGCCAGCCCGGTGGCCGCCAAACATGCCGCCTCGATATTTGCAGCTTCTCCAAGAACACGCATCTCCCCCTCCCCAGCTCCTCCTGCCCAGCACCCAGGCAGGGTAGCTGCGGCCCCACGGGCACCTGCTGGCCTCCATGGGCCAGTCGGGTGCTCCGCTGGTGGCCCGTGGTTTGAGCTGCGGTGGAGGGTGGTTTCCCAGTTGTCAGCGGAGCCAAGGCTGGAGCTGGGGAAGCACTGCAGTGGTCCCAGTGTGGCAGTCCACCTCTGTTGGCACTGGGCACCCCTCTGCACCCTTCCCTGCACCCCGTGGTCCCATCCTGCCCCTCTGCCGCATCAAACCGCGCCAGGACCAATAGGTCCCCCCGGTTGCTTTGCAGTCCTGGCATCCTGTGCATCCCCCTGGATGAATGCGTAGGGTCTGGGAGCAGGACAGGGATCTCCGCTGGGAAGAGAAGGAGCCCTGGAAGGTGGCCCGGGAGGGGAGTCTCCTGCTTCCTGGATGTTGTTTGGAGAACAAACTCTGGTAGTAACAGCAGGATCCAGACACATCCCGGATCCCACAGCCAAGGCGTTTCCTTGCCAAGGAAGCCAGCGAAGCTCTGACCCAGCTGGGGGATGCTGCTGCTGAGCCTGGCAGGCGATGCGGCGGGATGCAGCGGGGATGCAGGATGCAGCCTTCAGCCCATGGGATGCTCAGGCTTTGGGATCGGCTGCTGGGGTGCTCGGTGCTCATCCCGGCACAGCTGGCACAGAGCCACTGGCCGCCGCCACGGGGTTGTGCTGGAGCGTGTGATGTGGTTGCTGGCGGCTCCGTTATCCCTGGAGATCCCTTCTAACGCGGCTCTGGCTAATTAGATCTGCCCGCTGGCCCCATTAGCGTGAGAGCCAGTGAAAACCCTGGCTCTTCCACCCAAGGTTCAAGGCAATCGATGGCGTTGCCGTCAGACCCCGCTCTGATGCCCAGGGGAACCAAATCCTCGTAAATCTTCCGAACAGAGATCAAAACGGCCCCCACTCAATTATCAGCCACCAAATAAAGCGATCATTAGTCCCGGACGTGTACCTAACGAGCTCATTAAGGTACCGGATGAGTGGCAGGGAGAGGGCAGGGTGGCCAGGAGAGCAGGATATGGCCTTGTGGCAGTGTGCCGGGGGCGCGGGGGGCACTGGGGCTGCCAGCCCGTGGCACGGGGCCCCCAGGCTTGGAGATCGCTGGTGGGCAGTGACGGTGGCAGCTTCCTGCCTCATGTCTCCAGCGTTTCGACACCAGGAAGGGCTGAGGGGGAGGGAAGACTCCACGCTTCCTCCATCCCTCCCCCCGGATCCGGCAGTGGTGGCGGGCAAGGGTCCCCCCCGGCATCGAGCAGCTGCTGAGGTGCGAAAAGCCACTGTGTCCCAGCATGCCCCATCCCCGCTCCCATGGGTGCTTTTGGGCAGAGGTGGCCGTTGGGATGTGCATCTGTGGGGGTCTTTCTGGTAGGAGGGATGCAGCACCCGTAGCATGAGGTTACCCCAGGCTCCTGCACCCAGAGCGTGGGGCAGCGTGGGGCTCCTGCACCCACAGCATGGGGCTGGTGGGGCTGTGCGGGGCTCCTGCACCCACAGCATGAGGCTGTGCATGTCTCAGGCCCTATGGGGCTCCTGAACCCGTAATGTGGGGTTGTGTAGGAGTCCTGCACCCATAGCACAAGGCCAGCCCAGGCTCCTGCACTGTAGCACGGGGTTTTGCAGGGCTTCTGCACCCATTGTGTGGGGCCGTGCAGGTCTCGCTTGCAGTGGGGCTCGTGCACCCATGGCATGGGGACACCCCAGAGTCCTGCACCCACAGCCGGGGGGCTGTGTGGGGTTCCTGCCCCCGGCGTGGGGCCAGCGTGGATGGGTGCTGGCGAGGAGCGGTGAGTAATTGTTTCCTGCTCAGCACTTCTGCAGCGCCTGCCATCGATCTCGCCTTTGCTGGGGTTCATTAGTGGCTTCGTTTGTGTAATGAAGGTTGGGCAGGAGGCATCACTGCTGCACCCGCTCACAGCATCTCAGGGTGGGGGGGTCCTGGCAGCAGGACCAGCTGAGCCTCCATCCCTTGGCCGTGTTTCCCAGGGCTTCCCGGCACGCTGGAACCTTCCTGGTGCGAGCCCTCCCCGGGGTCTCCCCTGGGTGCTGGTCCCTGGCGAGGGGATGGTGGGTGACAGGGAGGTGTCAGGCTGGCAGAGGATGCTCCCAACCTTGCTTTTATGTAATGTCTCATTAATTACCCAGAAGGATCCCCCTGTTAATTGCCCTGGGCTCTCAGGAGGGTGGCATCACCCCCTCCATCCCTGGCTCTTGAGACTGGATGCTCTGATCACCCCTTGGCCTTAAAAGCAATTAATGAATTGTGGGGAAGGGGAAGCACTGAGTAACAGTGCTGATGCCCTTGCCTGATGAGCCCAGGTCCTTTATTCCTCCCCTCTGCCCCCGCCCCCTCCCCATTTATTTAGTTGCAGCAGCGTTCCTGTTCAGGCTGGTTTTGCTGGTGCTGGTGCAGGATCCAGCCCTCACCCTGTGCACTGGGGATGGTGGTGCCAGCAAACCCTCGCGCCGAGCATCCTGTTCATGGAAATGCTCATCCCACCTCGGCTGGGAACACTCAACCCCCAGCCCTTACCGAGGAGAGGCCACCCAGGAAGGGCTGGCGGGATGTTCCCAATGTTCCTGAGTGTTTATGTGCCTGGCAGAGGGTTTGTCAACAGCTCCTGTCATCTCCTGGGGCTCATGTGGGGCCAAGGGAGCAAGAGCGGCAGCGTGGGTTGGCCCCCATGCTCCCTCGGCAGCAGCCCGACGGCCGGGCCGGATCCTGCTGTGGTCCCCTGCCAGAGCTTGGCCAAGTTATGCTGGGCCCTGCGGCTCTGGAGGGGATGGCACGGGGGGACACGAGGATGCACAGACACAAAGATGCAGAGATGTGGGGACACAGGGACATGAGGATGTAGGGACACGGGGATGCAGGGATATGGCTACATGGGGATACATGGATGCAGGGAGACAGGGATGCAAGGACACAGGGATGTGGGTACACAGGGATGCAATGATATGGGGACACGGGTGCATGGATGGAGGGACACAGGGATGCAGAGATGTGGGGATGCAGGCACACAGGTATGTAGAGGTGTGGGGACACGGGTGCAGGGACACAGGTATGCAGAGATGTGGGGACACAGACATGCAGGGACATAGGGACACAGGGATGCAGAGATGTGGGGGTGCAGGGGCATGGATACAGAGATCCGGGGACATGGATGCAGGGACGCAGGGCTGTTGGGACACAGACATGACAATGCACTTGTACTGCCCCTCCCCACCATGGGCCCTGCCAAGAGCCCACCCTGGGGGGCCTGACCTCTTGCCGGTTTTCAATGCTGGGGTGTCCCTGGGCTCTCGGCTTTCCGGGGGTCATGGCCCGTGCCCCCCTCCAGGCAGGCAGTACCTCCCCACTCTTTCTGCAGGTGCATGAGGGCCAGGCTCATGGGGAAACCGAGGCACAACAAGGTCCGGGGGGGAGGGTGCTGCACAGTGTAAAAGCATCCTCGTGCTTCTGGGGTGGGTGGTGCCAGGGGTTCGCTGGAGCAGCTCAGCACTCGGCCTTCCTCCAGCCTTGGCTGAGCCCCCTGCCCAGCCCCCTGCCCTCTTCCTCCTGCCTGGGCTTCTCTGGCATGAGAGCTGCTGCCGGCGGTGGCTGAGCTGGAAGCGGATGAAGGAAGGGCCCTTTCCCGGCATTGCCAGGCGTTGTCACTCAGCAGGAATGCTGAATTTCAGCAATCCCCTTTTTTCTACCCTTTTCCCAGTTGCTGAGTCTTCCGCAGAGGAAATCTCCATGCTGAGCCCCTTCTCTGTCAGGACTGGGGAGAGTGGCTCCGTTCCTGGGAATCCCAGCCGCTTCCTGGAATCTCGCTGGGATTTCAGGGGTGGTGAAAATTGGCTTCCTGAAGGAGCAACACCGCTTCCTCCTGCCTGCACGGTGGGGCTGCATCCTGCTCCCGGCTGGCCGCATGCGCCGCAGAGCCCGAGCGGTGCCATGTGGGTGCTCCGGTCCCTGAGGACCTCGTGGTGATGCCTGCTGGGTGACATGGCATGATGGGAGCCGGGGGGATGGATGTCCCCGGTAGCCCAGGGCCATACTATGTTGAGCACCAGCGCTTTCCTGGGCCAGTGAGGCTGGTGCTGGGGCTTGCTGGCACCCTTGGCACTGCTGGCCCTCCTGCGTGGACCAACGTGTGGGCGCGGGGCTGAGGGTCACCCTGGCACGTGGACATGGGGATGAAGGCCACCCCAGCCTGGGAGTGAGGGTCACCCTGGCATGCAGGGATGGGGGTGAACAGTGCAGCACCTGGGCATGGTTTGAGGATCACCCTGGCATGCCGGCAGAGGGGTGAGGGTCACCCTGGCATGTGGGCACAGGGACCAGGGGCACCCAGCACGCACGGCAGGTTTGTGGATACCCCTGTCGAGGCTCTGCTGGGCGCAGGGACTGTGCTGCTGGCACTTGGATGTGCGAGGACCCTCCCCAGTGTGTCACCACGCATCCCCCAGCACGGTGCTTGCAGCTGACCGGTGCATCCCACCCCATCGCCAGGGCTGTGCTCACCCCCGGCCGGGCACTGCACCTCGGGCTTGTCCCAAGCTGCCGCCGGCTCTTTTCCTCCCCTGCTTGTGCCACGCAAACCCAGTGGCTGCTGCTGCCCCTCAGCAGGACACAGTGGGATGCCAGCGGCTCGGCTTGGTCCTGGGGTGAGGGTCCATCCCAGCAGTGCCTGGAGGAGCCCCCACCCCGAAATACCCCCTGGTATTTTGGCAAAGCCGAGCAGCTGCCCTGGGAATTGTTTTTCCCAGCCTTGAACCGCAGCTGCTAATCTTCCCGGATGGCTTTAATGGAATTTAAAGGCGAGGAGGGATTATCCGAGGAGAACCCATTATGGGTGGCTTCACGCCAGGGCACGCTCCGAACAGCTTCTGAAATGGGGCAGTGCTGGGTGAGGGAGCCCTGCCTGCCCCTGCCAGACTGGGGATGCTCCGGCTTCCCCAGCACCTACAACACCGCGGTGGCATGCGGGACCCCCATCCTTCCCCCGCAGCTCCGTGGGGTCTTGCAGAGGGATTTTGGGGGGTGCCTGGGGGCTGTTCCCACAGCGCAGGGCATCCCCTGGGATGGAGGATGGGTGGAAAGCCCTGGGGACAGGGGCACCCCACTCTCTCCTCGCCTGTCCAGTGGCTTTGGGATCCAGCCACGTCCCGTGGGGCAGAGGTGACAGTGGGGACCATAACCCCACAGCCACAGTGGATGCAAACACACTGGGATGGGGGCTCATCCCTCGGGGTGCCCCCGTCCTCGGTGATGTGTCCCATGCTGCAGCCAGCTCCCCAGGCCACCCACAGGGCTTGTCCCTGGCCCCGGGGAAGCTGCTGTGCCATGATGCTGCAACCTCATCCCAGCCTCCTTTTTAATATCTGTGTGTGCAGTGGAAACCTTATTTTTAATTTACTTTCAAGTGATTAGAAACAAATTAAATCCCAGAACTGAGACGAAGGTGCTGGAAGGCAGCTGGGATGCTGCTCTGCAGGCTTTGGGCTGCTGCCCATCGTGGTGATGTCTGGGCGCCTTCCCCATGCGGTGTGCTGTGCCTGCTTCCTGACGCCTTGTGTTTTCCAGAGCAGGGCGCTGGCAGTGCCTGTGGCTGCTGGTTCACCCAGATGCCAAGGGCTGGGTGGACCCTGGTACCCAACAGGGCTGTGCTGGTGGGTGCTTCTTCCCCCTGGGACCCTTCCCTGCACCGCTTGGCTTGGGCTGGAGAAATGTCCTCCGTCACCTGGGGTGGGCTGGGCAGCTCTGCGTGCAAGGGGAGCTGTGAGCGGGGTGCTGTGGTGCTTGCTGGGTGCGGCCCCTCTGCCGTGCTGTTCCCTGGCTGGCAGAAAGCCTGGCTTCACGCAGCAGGGCCTCTGCATGGCACCTTGCACTGCTCCTGGCACAGCAGGGCCTTTGCTCAGCGCCTCACACTGCATCTGACATGGCAGGGCCTTTGCTGCTGCCTTGCACACCACCTTGCACAGCAGGGCCTGTGCACAACATCTTGCATGGCACCTTGCACGGCATCTTGCACAGCATCTTGCATGACACCTTGCTTAGCACCTTGCACAGCAGGGCCTGTGCATGGCATCTTGCACAGCACCTCATGCTGCACCTTGCGCGACACTTTGTACAGCAGAGCCTTTGCACACCATCTTGCATGGCACCTTGCACTGCTCCTTGCATGGCACCCTGTGCTGCCCCTTGCACTGCCCCTTGCATGGCACCTTGCACTGCTCCTTGCACTGCCCCTTGCACAGCACCTTGCACTGCCTCTTGCACTGCTCCTTGCACTAACCCTTGCACGGCCCCTTGCACTGCCTCTTGCACAGCACCTTGCACTGCTCCTTGCACTGCCCCTTGCACAGCACCTTGCACTGCCTCTTGCACAGCACCTTGCACTGCTCCTTGCACTGCCCCTTGCACAGCACCTTGCACTGCTCCTTGCACAGCACCTTGCACTACCCCTTGCACGGCCCCTTGCACTGCCTCTTGCACGGCACCTTGCACTGCCTCTTGCACAGCACCTTGCACTGCTCCTTGCACTGCCCCTTGCACAGCACCTTGCACTGCTCCTTGCACTGCCCCTTGCACAGCACCTTGCACTGCCTCTTGCACAGCACCTTGCACTGCTCCTTGCACTGCCCCTTGCACAGCACCTTGCACTGCTCCTTGCACAGCACCTTGCACTACCCCTTGCACGGCCCCTTCCACTGCCTCTTGCACAGCACCTTGCACTGCTCCTTGCACTGCCCCTTGCACAGCACCTTGCACAGCACCTTGCACTGCCTCTTGCACAGCACCTTGCACAGCACCTTGCACTGCCCCTTGCACAGCACCTTGCACTGCTCCTTGCACTGCCCCTTGCACAGCACCTTGCACTGCCTCTTGCACAGCACCTTGCACTGCCCCCTTGCACAGCACCTTGCACAGCACCTTGCACTGCCTCTTGCACAGCACCTTGCACTGCTCCTTGCACTGCCCCTTGCACTGCCCCTTGCACAGCACCTTGCACTGCTCCTTGCACTGCCCCTTGCACAGCACCTTGCACTGCTCCTTGCACTGCCCCTTGCACAGCACCTTGCACTGCCCCTTGCACTGCCCCTTGCACAGCACCTTGCACTGCTCCTTGCACAGCACCTTGCACTGCTCCTTGCGCAGCACCTTGCCCAGCAGCAGAGCTGGGTTGTCCTGTCTTGCTCAGGGCAGACGCATGCAGGGACCCCCCCGAAGCATGAGCCCCATGGGGCAGGGGGCTGCTGGGACACCCCACTTGTTGCAGACAAGGGGCCAAACCCCTCCCTGGTGTAACTGCACTGCAGGAAGGTGTCGGGCCCTACCTCCATGCCAGCACCAGCGTGCCGCTCGGGTGGTAAACTGAGGCACGGGGGTGGGGCTGGCTGCTGTCGTATGGCCTATGGGGTGGGGGGGTGAATGGCCAGCCCCCCCTCCCGCCCCGGGCCATATGGGGGCAGGACTGGGCTCTGCATGCCCCCATATGGTATATAGGGTCAGGTACTGCCAGTCTGCCCCACAGCACCGTGTAGGGCTGGGCATTGTGGGTGCTGTGTGGTACAGGGTCAGGTACCGCCCCGCTGTGATGCAGCTGCATCCCGCAGCACCCATGGGTGCCCCAGCCGCTAACGACCCCCCCCCTTTTGTCTTTTGCAGGGTGTTTAAGAAAGCCAGTCCCAACGGGAAGGTAAGTGGGGGGCCAGCAGCTGCCCAGGGAGATGGGGGGGATGCGGGGGTAGCCGGTGCTTCCCAGGGTGTCCCCCCTTCCCGAATCCTGCAAGCACAGCCAGGAGCGAGGCGCAGACCCCAGAGATGCCCTGCAAGCTGCTGGCTGCCAGAGCATCCTGCTGCGCCAGCAGGGAGGGAAACTGAGGCACAGCAGGGTTGGGGGGGGCTTGCCCAAGGTCAGGGGGTGAGCAGGTGGGTGCTGGGGGCAGGCAGCCCTGCCCGTGGGATTTCTGTGGGTCTGGCAGCATGGGCTGGTGCCTCTAAGTGCCGGCGTGGCAGCTGCCGGCTCCTGCCTGCCCTGCGCTGGAGGGAAAAGCTTATTTATCCAGTCACCTGCTGGGTGAGGCTGGGGTCGGAGCTAACCGGCTCCAGCTGGGATCCGGCTGGGATCGCTGGGGCTGCGTGGTGGGAGGCAAGTCGGATTTGGTGCCAGGGATGCTGAGCTGGCGAGCCGGGGACTGTCCAAGCCGGTGGCAGCATGCACCAGCACCAGGGCTTGGTCCCAGCTTGGAGCTGACGTCCCTCTTCGTCATTCCCATGTTCCCTGAGGAGCATGCTCCTGCTAACCCTTGGGTGATGTTTCTGTGCCCCGTGCCTCAGTTTCCCCATCAGGAGAGAGCTGGGGGGGGTGATGCTGTGGGGCTCAGCCCTGCCCCACTGGCAAGACCCCCGGGGACAAGCCCATGGGGTCCCAGCTGGGGCTTGTCCTGAACCCAGATGTCCCCAGATGCCAACTGCCTCCAGGTCTGGGGACATCTGGAGGGGTTCCTGGGGCCGGAGCTGGGACAGAGGGGCGGCTGGCTTTTGGGTGCCACAGGGACGGGGTGACATGTGGTGATGGACCCCCAGTGGGTGGTGACCACACCCCAGGACATCCCCGGAGCTGTGCTGGCACGCATCCCTGACCCCGCCATCCCTCCCGCAGCTCACCGTCTACCTGGGGAAGAGGGATTTCGTGGATCACATTGATGTGGTGGACCCCGTGGGTACGTGGAGCCGGGGCAAGGTTGGGGGGACACACCGGGGTGGGCTGGGCTTGCTTGAGTGGGATGTCCCCCCTCAACCCTGCCTGCACATCCCCTCCCAACCGTGCCTCCATGGACCCCCAACCCTGCCTGCACGTCCCCCCACTGCCTGCATCTCCCCCCTGTCACCTGCATGTCACCCTCCCAGCCTGCACATCCCCACTTGACCCTGCCTGCCTGCCCCCCACAACCCTGCCTGCAACCCCCTCCCCAACCCTGCTGCCACATCCCCCCGACGCTGCCTGCACAGCCCCCTGGCCCTGCCAGTGTGCCCCCAGCCCTGCCGTGTCCCCCCGTCCCCGCGGGGGTGTCCCCTGACGCTGCGGTGCTCCCTTGCAGACGGCGTGGTGCTGGTGGATCCCGAGTACCTGAAGGAGAGAAAAGGTAAGGGCTTCCCGCAGGGTCCCTCCTGCCCGGGGCCGTGGAGCTGGCACCGCCACGGGGGGTGGCCAGTGTCCCCTCGCAGTCCTGCCCTGGCTGTGGGGTCTCTGGGCCCCCAGGTGACGTTTTCCAGCCCCGTCCCCACAGTGGGTGGCCTGTCCTGCAGAGGATAGGGGTCCTGTGGTGGGCACCCCAAGGCACATCTGGCTGGTCCCTGGGTTGCGGCCTCATCTCCCCACCATGGCACCTCCTGGGAGCCACCACCCAGTGCTGCTGGGACTGGGATAAGCCATGATGCCACCATGCTGTGTCGGCACCACATCATGACACCACCACACGATGATGTCACCACACCATGATGCCACCATACCATGAGGCTACCACACCATGATGTCACTGCCATGTCACCACGCCATGATGCTACCACACCATGATGCCACCACACCGTGATGTCAGCACACCATACCACCATGTCACCAAATCGTGATGCCACCACACCATGATGCCACTACACCATACACCGTGCCATGATGGCACCACACCGTGATGGCACCACACCATGATGTCACCACGCTTTGATGCCGCTACACCATGATGTCAACACGCCACCAACCTCCACCCTTTGTCACCCTCTGCAGTCTTTGTGACGTTGACCTGCGCCTTCCGCTATGGCCGTGAGGACCTGGATGTGCTGGGGCTGACTTTCCGCAAGGACCTCTTCGTGGCCAACGCCCAGGCCTTCCCCCCGGTCCCAGAGGAGAAGAAGCCCCTGACGCGGCTGCAGGAGCGGCTGATCAAGAAGCTGGGCGAGCACGCCTACCCCTTCACCTTCGAGGTAGGGCGGCCGCGGGTGGCACTGCTCCTGGGTGCTCTTCCCTTACTGCTGGAGGGGATGGTGACGCCCCCTCCCCTGCAGACGCTGGGGTCCCTTCTGGCCCCGTGGGGTCCTGGGCGGGGTGAGATGCTGCCACCTGTGATGAAGATGCAGGGGTTTTAGTAGATCTTCAAACTTGGGGAACAAAAAGCAGCTGCCAGTGGGGAAACTGAGGCACGGGGTGCATGGCGGCACAGGGGCCCATGCCCCGAGTGTGACTGGGGTAGCGACACCGTCCTCAGGTGCTCCCCCAAAGTGAAGCAGAGCTTGGGTGGGGAATGGGGTGGGGGTTGACCCTCACTTTGTGTACCTGCACCCCCAGTTTCCCCAGTGCAGCTTTGGCAATGGCAGCCCCCCCGCCGGAGCGAGCCAGGGGGACCTGGTGGCATTTCCCAGGCTTGAGCCATCGGCTCAGCCCTGCGGGCTTGGCCAGAGCCCTGACCCCCTGCGGAACAAGCTTAATTCCTCCAAATCCCCCAGATTAACGAAAAAAAACCCCAAACCAAACCCCCAAATAATGTATTTTTGGTAACACTTTGGGGGGTGGGTTGGGAGAGGCGAGCGGCTGTCCAGGGTGGGTGCAGAGCGGGACTTGAGCTGAAGTGGGGCCAGGAGGGAAAGGGCACCGCGCAATTGGGAAATGCAATTAGGGAAATGAAGAAACCATTCCTCATTGTCCTCCCCCGCCGTGGGAAGGAAGGGGGAGTGCTGGTGGCACCAGGAAATGTCCTAACCCCCCTTTCCCTTTCAGATCCCCCCCAACCTGCCTTGCTCCGTCACACTGCAGCCGGGTCCGGAGGACACGGGGAAGGTAAGGTCCACCCGTCCCTGCGCCACTGAGCCCTGGAGACTGGCCCTTGGTTGGGGTCATCACTTGGTAGGGTGCTGTGGCGTTTCCCTGCCTTCTTCTCTGCCCCCTCCTGGTTTCAGGCATGTGGTGTGGACTATGAGGTCAAAGCTTTCTGTGCAGAGAACCTGGAGGAGAAAATCCACAAGAGGTGAGCAGAGACGATCCGTCCAGCCTGGGTGGGAGCAGCATCCTCAGGGTGCTGGCAGGGGCTGTGACGTGGCAATGGGGAAGGGGCACCCCAGTTTGCTACCCACAGTGGGGGAGGTGGGGATGGGATGGAGACATCCAGGAAGGGGTTGGAAGGGAGATGTCCTCCAGGATGGGGCTGGGATGAAGATGTCCTCCAGGATGGGACTGAGATGGAGATGAACTCCAGGCTGGGGTAGGGACAGAAATGTCTGCTGTGCTGGGTCTGGAGTTGGGATGATGTCTTCTAGGCTGGGGCTGGAATGGAGATGTCTCCCATGATGGGGCTGGGACAGAGATGTTTGCTAGGCTGAGGCTGGACTGCAAATGATGATGTTCACCAGGATGGAGCTGGGACAGCGATGTTGTCCAGGCTGGGGCTGGGATGGAGATTTCTCCAGACTGGGGCTGGGATAAAGATGTCCTCCAGGCTGGGGCAGGGATGGAGATGATCTCCAGGACAGAGGTCTTCCCTGGGCTGGAACTGGGGTGAAGACGCTTCCCAGGGTAGGGATGGGTCAGAGATGATCTTGGGGGTGGGATGGAGATACCCACCACTGTGCTGCAAGCCAGGAGCCCAGCGCTGCCATGGCATGGGGCCACACAGGCAGCTTGGTTCGTCCGTGGGGCTTCCCCCCCTTGCAGGCCAGGTGAGCTGGGCATCCGGCCGAGACCTCCCACGGCATCCTTCTCCTGACCCAGCAGACCAGAAGAAAAGAGGGATTTGACCCAAAATGGGCCAAGAAAGAGGGCAGGCTGCGGGCAGAGCTGCCTCCAGGCAGCCGGGCACTTGGGTTCTCCTCTTGCCGTCTCCCCTCCAGGAACTCGGTGCGCCTGGTGATCCGTAAGGTCCAGTACGCACCAGAGCGGCCTGGCCCACAGCCCATGGCGGAGACCACCCGGCAGTTCCTCATGTCGGACAAACCGCTGCACCTCGAGGCATCCCTGGACAAGGAGGTGGGTGGGTGGGGAGGGGACACTGGCTGGGTGACCCTGGGGAGGATGGGGACTTCACTGTCCCCCTTCCTTTGCTCCCTCGCAGATCTACTACCATGGAGAGCCGATCAGCGTCAACGTCCACGTCACCAACAACACCAGCAAGACGGTAAAGAAGATCAAGAT
Organism: Falco cherrug; assembly: GCF_023634085.1. Lineage (NCBI taxonomy): Eukaryota > Metazoa > Chordata > Aves > Falconiformes > Falconidae > Falco > Falco cherrug. Next base: position 780,814 of record NC_073698.1, read on the forward strand.
CTCAGGTGAGGAGCATGGCTTCGCCACCCTCAGCTGCTGTCCCCGTCCCTGCGGGGGCCCTCCCCGACACCCATGTCTCCATCTCTCGCCCCAGTGCGCCAGTACGCCGACATCTGCCTCTTCAACACTGCCCAGTACAAGTGCCCGGTGGCCGTGGAGGACGCTGAGTGAGTACCAGCTCCTCGGGGACATTGTGAGGGGTTCTGGGGACTTTGGAGGAGGCTTGGAGATCTCCTGCCCTGATGCAGCACCAGTGGGATGCTGCATTCAGTGAACAGGTCCTGGTGGGAGGAGTGGGGAGATGGAGGCCCTTTTTTTGATGGCACCCTGGGAGATGTTACCCTCTGCGTCCTGCCAGCTGAAGGTGAACTCCAGGCTGGGGCAGGGACAAAGGTGGCTGCTGCACTGGGTCTGGAGTTGGGATGGAGATGTTCTCCAGGCTGAGATGGAGATGTCTGGGCTGGGCCTGAAGTTGGGATGGAGATGTCCTCCAGACTGGGCCTGGAAAGGAGATGTCCTCTAGGCTGAGGCTGGGATGGAGATGTTCTCCAAACTGGGCCTGGCACAGAGATGTTCCCCCAGGCTGGGATGGAGATGTCTAGAGTAGCCCGTGGGGTTATTAGAGCTGGGTGGGGAGCTGGGGCTCTGGCTGATGCTGGCTGTCATCCCTAGTGACATGGTGGCCCCGAGCTCGACGTTCTGCAAAGTCTACACCCTGACCCCCTTCCTCGCCAACAACCGGGAGAAGCGAGGGCTGGCACTGGATGGCAAGCTCAAGCACGAGGACACCAACCTGGCATCCAGCACGCTGTGAGCCCCTCCAGCCACCCCTGGGGCACCTGCTCCGTCAGCACGGGGGGCGGGGAAGGTCTGAGCCCTGGTGGGCATCCAGCTGCTGCTCCAGGGGTGATGCTTGGGTTGGGGAAGACCCCTGTGGGCAGGCCTTCAAGAGGACGGGGTGCTGGTCCCCATGGACATCCTCACACTGATTGCCACCTGCCCCTTCCTCCAGGTTAAGAGATGGAGCCAACAAGGAGATCCTGGGCATTATCGTCTCCTACAAGGTGAAGGTGAAGCTGGTGGTGTCACGAGGAGGGTGAGTGTTGGGGACCCTCTTCCCCACGCTGCACCCCCTCTCTTCCTTTGCTTTCCTTTGGGCTTGGGTCTGGCCTCGGTGTGTCCTCCCCAGGATGCTGCCCAGTTCCCAGGGCAGGATGGTGAAGCTGTGGCAGAGCCCAGCTCTGGGTGAGGTGGCCCTTTCTGGGGACACCGGTGTGGCCACTGCTGGGGGGGTCATTAATTCATACAACAACCCTGCTTCCCCCTGCTCTGTGCTGCGGCACCTTTTGCAGGATGGGGCCCATCCCCCTCACAGACCTGCCCTGGCACTCAGCAGCGTGGGGGGGACACAAGGTTTGGAGGGGGGTGGGTCACACACCCTCGGGGGACGGTGACTAATGTGTTGTCTCCTTCGACCCATGCCAGCCTGCTGGGAGACCTCGCCTCCAGGTAATGCCCGTACCGCCCCCACCTCCGAAGACCCCCAAATCACTGCCACAGCTCCCCACTGCACCCTCCAGCGCCTCAGCCCCCTCTGCTGCCACCCTGACCATGTATTTGTCCTTGGGATGCTGCTGCTGTTGGGGTCACCAGCTCAGCCGAAGCCCAGGGCCGGGCAGCTGGCAGAGATGGGATGGGGTGGTGGGATGGGGGTGCCGGTGGGGGTCGGACCCTGCATCCGCCCCTCGTGCCAGAGCAGCAGGGCGGGTGGGAGAAGGGCCCACGGGTGCTGCTGGGGGCAGCGAGCAGAGCCTGGAGGTGGCTCCTTAGGGCTGAGCATCTCCAGCCGTGAGGATAAGAGTCTCCGGGGTTCTCCCAGTCTCTCCTCACATCGCCCCCCCTCCTGCGGGGTGTCACGGGGGGACACACCACGCGCTCCCCCGCCTGCTGCACCACGCTTGCGGGTGGAAGAGGCAGAGCTGTGTCCTGCCCAGTCCCCGGAGGAGCTCGGGGCTGTGTTGGGGCTGTCCCACCCTGCTGTCCCTGTGCCCGCTGAGCACCGGGAAACTCGGCGTGCTTCCTCCATCCCTTCCCGCCATGCCGACGGTGCCCAGACCCTGCTGCCGTTCATGTGGCGCTGCCGGCACGCAGCCTTATCCCAGGGGATTTGGATGCCCGGCTGCTGCTAAGCTGCTAAAAGGCAGATTTTTGCTGCGCTGATCTCCTCCCTCGTGCCCTCTGGCCGGCCCTGCAGCCCGGGGGGCTTTGTGCTGATCCCAAAGCGCAGGGTCAAGCTCGAGCAAGAAGCGCGATAGCTGCAAAGAGGCTCCACGAAGGATAATACAGTTTTTTTCTCGGCTTTGTGGTCTCTCTGGCAGCTGAAATGTGGGATGTTGTTCTGCCCCCCCCACCCCTCCCCAAAGTTCCCTCGTTCTGACTGCAAAGCGCAGGCAGCCTTGTGCTTTACCCCAGCCTCTCTTGCAGCGATGTTGCAGTGGAGCTGCCCTTCACGCTGATGCATCCAAAACCTAAGGAGGAACCGGCACACCGGGACGGTGAGTGTCCAGCCCCGGGTGTGGGGCAGCACCCCCATGGGGTGGGGGGTGGGAGCGGGCAGAGGGGTCAGCCCGCTCCTCTGTCTGTGCCAGAGAGGCTGCGCGGTGCCTGATGGAGGTTTTCGGCTCCCGTCAAGCCCATGGCAACCCGTTCACAGGGCAGCATGGCTAAAACCATGGGGGTGCCCCCATCACCCCCCTGCAGCCACACTCTGGGAGGGGTCGCACCCACCCGGTGGGACGGCAGTGACGACCCCGGTGTCTGCGGTGACTAATCCTGTGCCATACTTCCCTCTGTTCAGTTCCAGAGAACGAAGCACCCATAGATACAAATCTGATAGAGCTTGACACAAAGTAAGAGACAAAAAGAAACCCCCGCTCCCCCTCCTCGGGGTCTGTGTGGGAATGTGAAGTGTTTCCAGAGGTTGCATGGCACCCCCCCTAACCCACTAATGCCTGCTGTGCCGTGCCGTACCGTGGGATCGGCACGCCGTGACTAACCCCACGCACGTAACCTGTAACGCATGCCCTGCCCGTCTCTCTTCTCTCCTCCCTCGCCATCTCCCTGCACGGCTTTCCAAAAAACAGGAGAAACCGCAGTAAGAAAGCGCCCGCCGGGATCGTGCATCGGAGGGGTGGGGGTGTCCCTGCGGAGTCCCCGGGGCTGGTGATGCCACGGTCATGTTGCACTGCCTGGGTTAATCCCCAGCTCCTTGTTTGTGCTGGAATAAGTGGGTTTGGGAGGTTTTGCAGCATTCCACCAACCCAGCCGCTCCCCGAGGAGCAGGGGGAATGGCGTGGACAGCCCCAGTGATGCCGATGCAGAGCTCTGGGGCTGCGCATCACTCCTGGGCTGCTCAGCTGGCTCACTGAGCAAGCGCTGAGGCATCCACCCCTCTGGGGGCTTTTTTTTTTGGGGGGGGGGGGGGGGGGGAGGGCAAGCATTGGTAAAGCTTTGAAAAATGAGGCTGTTTGCTGAAGGATGGGGTTTTAAGAGCCCCCCGAGCTGCTGAGATGCCGCAGCACAGGTTGAGCATGTGGGAGCACACCTGCCTTCGCCGTGCGAGCCAGGGCAGCTTTGCAGTGGGTGCCCCCAAATCCCAGGCTCGCCACACACCCTGTCATCCCCCCCCAGTAAAGCCCCTCTCCCTTCTGTCTCCGCTAGTGACGACGACATTGTGTTCGAAGACTTTGCCCGCCAGCGACTCAAGGGCATGAAGGATGACAAAGAGGACGAGGAGGAGCGGACAAACTCCCCGCAGCTCAACGACAGATAAGCGAGCCCCCCGCAGCTCGCCTGGCCGGCCTGCGCCAGTAACACCCGTGCATTAGGCTTCTTCTCTTTTGTATAATTAATTAATTTTGTTTTCTACCTGTACCGGGAGCCTATGGATCGCCCGATGGCGACAGCAATTATAATCTTCCAGCTGTGCCGTGTTGTCACTCTTCATCCAGCTGCCAGAGCTGCTGTTTCCCATGCAGGGCACGGCCAGAGGGGTGCTGGAGGCAGAGGGGTCTGGGGGGGTCACAGCACCCCTTGCCTTAGCCCCCCCCTTCCCGTCCAACCCACTGCCCCTTCCCCGCTGTGCTCAGAGCCCTTTCCTATGAGCTGCCTCTTTTATGCGTTTTATATTAAGTCCGGTCTCTACACCAGTTTGCTACGGGGGGTGGGTGGGAGGGGGTGCAGCAGAATGGGGGGTGGGTGGGGTCTTTTCTAGGCAGCCTGCTCGTAGGAAAGGGCACCCGCACACCTTGGATGTCCCCTCCTGTCTGGCCCTGCCGCATGCGTTCCCTGCCCGGGATGCACGAGCCTGGCGTTGACCCTTGGACCCTGCCTGAGACCGAAGCCCAACTGCTCCCCAGTAAAGGCTCAAGCCGGCACCGGGGTTTTGGAGCTGGCAAAGCTGGGTGGGCATCGCTCCCCCTGCTCTTCCCCCCACCCCCAATCCACCTGAGCAGCCGACCCCGGGGATTTATCCTTCAGTTGCACCGATTTTTACACCAATAGAGCCTCCCTGGAGGGAAGGAGCTCCGAGCTATGAGTTGCTGGGGCCAGGTAAGGCCAGCAGACTTGGAGCTGGCACACAGGGACAGGGCTGGCAGCAGGGGCATGCGGGCCCCCGCCATCGGTCTGTGCCATCTGCTCTGGGAGAGGCTGCGAATGCCTTTTCTCAGCCACAGCAGGGTCATGGTGTAAGCCTTGTTCCCATTGGCGTTACACCAAGGATGCTTTGCCCCCCTGCCTGCAACCCCAAGCTGCAAAGCTCCCCTGGTTGATGTTTTCCCCTTATCTGTGCCTGCATGGGGGTCAAGCACCTATTTGGGGATCGGGAGGGAAGGGGAGCACAGCGTTTGCTGCCCTAACCAGTGTTTCACCAGATGCTTGTGCCTCCCGACGGCGGTGCTGGTCCTGGGGCTCCCTTGCTGGGTGCCTGGGTCCCATCCCACCCCACTGGGGTCTGCTGGGGTCTCCCACCACCGATCGAAAGGCCCTTCTCACTATTTATTGTGCTGTTGCGGTCAGCATCATCATCTGAGAGCAACCCATGGGGATAGCTCCGTCCTTCCCTGGCCGGGGGAGCACAGAGCTGAGCCCCTCACCCCGTTACTTTTGGGTAAAGCTGATGGGCAGAGTGGTACCTTTTTTTTTTTTTGTAAAAGTGGTTACTTTGTACTGTTCATTGATACCTGCTTCTTTGGTTTCTCCACCATATCTGTGATGTTTCTGTGTTCTGTCAAATAAATTATTCTAGTTTATTAAACTCAGAAAAAAAGAATAAATCATAAAATACAGTCCCAGCACCTGGACACTTCTGTTGGCTCAGGACAGGGGCTAGGGTCTAATACAACGAGGCACCCGTTCAGGGTGCTGGGGGATGGGTGGAGGCTCTTGATCCCCCCCTCTGCTGCTGTGTCTCACCCCAGCAAGTCAAATGCAAACGCAGAGAGCAGGTTTCCTTGTCACGGCATCGAATAATCCTGCTGTTCCTGTCCTCAGTTGCACGTTTCCCCGCTAGCAAATTAATTAATTTGTGTATTAGCATGGACATGAGCTTTAGCTGCAGCCCGTCTTCAGCCCTGGTGTTTCCAGCATCCCTGCCTGGGCTTTGGGGCTCTGGCTGCCTCAGCTCCCCCCCAGCCCCAGCCCCCCCCCCCCCCCCCCCCCCCATCACCTGCCTGCAGGAGACTTTGGCCACCGCGGCTCCCTGCTCCCTGGGGCATGCCCTGGCTTCCAAGGTCACGCAGATATGGTGGGTAAACGCCAGCCTGGCTCCTGCCCTCGGCTCATACCAGATGTCCACGTGTGTGTGCACGTGTGCGCAGTCTGCAAGGTTTGGGCTGTAGCAGAACCTGCACAAATCGATGCTAAAACTACCACCGGGCTGGCACCATGCTGTGTCCTGCACAGGGGGAGCACAGGAGAGCTGCCTGCCCAGGCACGACCCCCACAGTTTCCACCACCCCAGCACCCTGGTTGCTCTTAGCCAACACCTGAAACCTTGGTGGGTTGGGTGTGAAATGACTAATGCAGCTTCAGCCTGCCCTGCCTGGGCACTCTGCCAGCAGAGAGAGACATCCAGGGCAAGGCACCGAACCAACACGTCGCTCTCACGGCGGGCTATACCCTGCCCCCGAAATGCCGGTGGCTTTCCATCAGCTGAGACACCGTCCTAGCAGACCAGCACAGATGGACACGCAGCCACCGCAGCGGATCCCGCTCCTCCTGCCAAGGACCAGGGTGAGCAGCAGCACCTGCCCTGCTCACACCACTCTGTCGAGCCACCCCGTGGTTCTGAAAAAAAAATGCACGGCCACGCGGTACCCAGCGAGCACAGCCTACTAACGAGCTACTTATTAAACAAGTGGTGTCCAGTCAGGGTCCTGCCGAGGAGCTCCTCATAGCTGATGGTTGTGCCCTAAAGGCTGGCACTGCAGGGCACGATACATCCGGGAGCCAGTGCCCACAAGCATGAAGAAGAGCAACCGCCACAGTGCTTATCATCAAAGCCAGCCTCTCGCAGCAGCCAGACAGCTGTAAATGCTGCGGACTCTCCGGTACTGTGCATTTGTACAGGAGGAACAACTTGCAGGGATGATGCTGAGAGCTGGGTACCAGGCCTGTGTCATCATCATGTGAGACAGGGCAATTTGGATGGTTCTCAGTGCAAATGGAGGTGTCCCAGCCTCTCCAGGAGCAGATGATGGTCCAGCTGCCAGGGGCACAAGCACACACAGGTACTGCCCTGTTAAACCCAGCAAGGCATGCCCGTGCCAATCTTCACCCAAGAATACAGCCCAGCAGCTTTAGAGAGCAACACAAGGCCATGAAGCAGAAGTCCCCAGTCCTGAAACACATGCAGGCACCCTCTGAAAGCAGTGCTGGCAGCCGCGCTGCAAACATCGACCACCTCTCGGCCCCAGGTGTCACACAGAATAGTTGCATTAAGTTTGCCTCTGCTCCCACTGACCTCTGTTTGGGCGCAGGAGAGGGTGCTCCTCCTTTCACCGTAGCTCCCTTGGTTGCTGCAGCACACAGCCTCACACTGCAGAATAAAACCCAGGCTCACACTTGGTTTGAAATCATGTCTTCCCAACAAGGGGGTGAGAAGGAGCCAGGGAGAGCAGTGAAGCATCTCCTCGGAAGGACGCAGCAATGCCTGCACATCTCCACACAAGTCCACAGCTCAAGCCTGGCGCTGCAGCAGGTGGGCATCCCAGGAGGGACAGCAAGGAGGGTGGAGCTGGTGCTGCAGTGAGCTTCTCATCGCCCCCGGGAGCAGGATGGACCAGGATATGGGTGTGTGTGAGCCAAGTAACCTCCCAATTTCCCAGCCTGAAATGGGGGACAGCCTCTCAGGGAAGAGCTGTGGCTTGTCCCCTCCCAGGCAAGGGAGGAGAAACCCAGAGCATGGCTTGCTCGGCTTGCTCGGGCCAACATCCACAGCACCGTTCTGGATCTGCTACCCGCTGGGAAACATCTCTCCAGCCCGGCGTGTCCAGCCCACTCGCTCTCCCCAGCTGCGATACCTTGCCCTGGGGTTAGACCAGAGAGGAAGGCTCTGTGGCCAGCTTGCCTCAGCAAAGGCAAGGGTCCTGGAGAACCTTTCTGTGGTCCCAGGGAGAGCAGAGGTTGGACACATCCGCATCCAACGCAGCTGCAGGCTGCCCCTTGCCACGCTGATGCTGTTGGGGAAGGAGCCCATCCCTAAGTCGGGCCGTCTCATGGGTGTTAGCATTTGCGCTGGGGGCTGGCAGGAACCATCCCAACCTTTCCCATCGAGGACAAATGTGGCTCCAGCAAAGCCAAAGTTCCCACAGCCACACAGCCAGACTCTCATCAAATATTCAGGCATCGCTAGAAGGTCCACATGGTACATTTCGGGGAGGAATGCCCTTATCGCCCTGTGTGAGTTCTCCAGTGCCACATCTAAGGGGACATCCCTCCTCTGTGCATAATCCCTTGCCTCAGCAGCTGCAAGTACTTAAGAGTTTTGGACATCTCCAGTCCCCTGTCAAATCTGGTTCAAGCTGGACAAGAAGGCTTAAGTTATTTTGCCAGGAAGGGGGAAGAGAGAAATTTAGATGAGGACAAACTGTGCTATTGCTTAAGCCCCAGTTCCCTGGAAAGTCAAGCAAGTTTGCTTCCCTGTCCTCTCTGCACTACCTGCATCACCATGGGGTGTTGGGGCGGTCAGGCCCAGCTCTGCTGCTTCTGCTTGTCAGGTCCTCCACCACGACCCTGCGAAGGAGATGGTGAGGAAGATGAAGCCTGGTTGCTGGGAAGGCTGCAGTAGTCTTCTCTCCTCCTCAGAGCCCACCTCCTCCAAGGCCAGACCCTCGCTCGGGTGGGTGTCTCTCTCTAAAGGCTGCATGTTGTGGAGGAGCCCAGAGGAGCTCCAGCAGTGGAGCCATGCACCTCACTTTGCCAAATCTTGTGCTCCCTGGGGTGCTTGAGAAAAATGCCCTGAGCTTCAGGATCCCGCCCTGGGAACCCTCCATGTCCGTGTACCCATCAGCCACACACTACCCTTCCTGGGACTGTGCCTGGTCCCAACCTTGGGTCAAAAAAGCCACCTCCTAAACTGGTGAACTTGGAGGTCTCAGTGCAGGGGAAGGGCACGCTGTGCTCTCCCACAGCAGGGACAGGCTCAGTGGCAGATGCAGAGAGCCTGGAAGGCCAGGAACTCTCCTAGCTGTCCCTCACTGGGGCAGAAATCCTCCCAGGCCCCTGGCCGGAACCCAGTCACATCAGTTTGACGTTGGCACAGCTGGACTTGCTTTGCTGGGGACCCTCCAGGGGTGGAAAAGAAGACCAGGTGTTCCTGCAGGAGTGCTCAGCTCCTCCTAGGATCGAACAGATTTTTCCTTCGCTGGTACGTCAACTGCCGGTGGCGACACAGACCTACGGCTTCGGCTTCGGTGGGTAACAAAGCATCAACCCCCACCAGCCTCTGGCAGGAGACGCTCCCCTCCGCACCCTGCCACATAGGCAGGGATAGTTTTGGGTACGGGGGCAAGAGCCCACATGGCTTGTGCTGGGAGGAAAGCTGCGAGGTGAGCAGCAGGGAGCTCCCCCTGCTCCTGCGTGGATGGGAGGAGGTTTCAGCTCTAGCACCCGCAGGCAGACAGCTGTTGCCATGACACAGCGCAGTTCCGTACGCCGCATTCCCAGCGCCAAGGTTTCCCCAGCCGCTTCAAACACAACCTTCACCCCAACTCACCCTGCGCCAGCACCCGTCGCGCCCGTCCTCCACCCCAGCTTACACCCAGAGAAGCGGGGAGCCCTTTGCACCCCTTCTTGGAGGGAAGCAGAGCAGCAGTTCCCGAAATAACCTTGAAAAAGCACTTAGAAGCACGAGGGGACAGTGACCGTGGGGTGCTGGGATGCAGAAGGGAGCGGGGGCAGCCTGGCGGGTCCCACGCGAGCATTTGCACCGCAGGATGGAGGCTGGCTGCTGCGCACGCAACCCCCAGTGCCAGAGCAAGCCAGGGTCCCCCGCTTTGCCGGTGAGCACCCCCTGCCTGCATCCCTCCCTTGCCCCGCTACCAGCCTCTGCCACGGCTCTTGACTCCCTTCCCCAGCTGCTCCACCAAACGCGGCTTTCCACGTTCAGGATAAGGAGCAGACAGCTTTTTCCCCCCTCAAGTAACACCCTGGTAGCAGCGTAGGCAATGCAAGCCATTGCCTGGCTTCCTTAGGCCCAGGAAATCACATTAGCTCCATCAAGTTTAAACTTTCAGTTGGTGGGAAAAGAGCCAAAAAGATACCAACGCCTTTTCTTAGGCTGGGTGCTCTCCAGTTACACAGGGGGAGGACAAAGCTTGTAACAGGCTGGGGCTGAAAAAGGTGGTTCCTGTTCCTTTTTGAGGCTGCGAGCAGGCTGCGTTTGCACTGCAACTTCCTGAGCAGAGGCCGCTGCTCGTGGCACACACACGTGACGACAGGCCAGCATCCTGTGGGGTGTAGAGCCTTCCCCTGGGTGCCTCGGGCCTGGAAGACAGCGGGTTAAATAAGCCACAGAATAGCCCATTTCCTCAAACCATGCTCGTGCTTTTTTGTCTGTTTCTTCTGAAAAGTATGGTGCAGACGTGACACGAGTCTATGAGAGAATGATGGCAGGGTGTTCTCGGCTAGCGGATGCAACCAGAGCTACAGGGCTGCTAACATGGTCACAGCTATCATTTGAAGGATGGTACACAGGAGAAGTAGTATCACAATCAAAACTTTTATTGTATTAAAATAGCGTTTTACAGCTGCTTCTGTTCACTACAACTGTCTCAAAACAGTATCTGCATGCAAACAGACACCCCGCAGCCTACGCAAACCAGAACACACACAGGAAACACCCCCCACCCCACCGAAAGTATCACCTACCCACACTCCCCAACCCAGTCCCAGACGTGCAGGGAACCGTCGCTTGCTGCCGACAGTAAAGTTCTTGGTTTCTGCGGATGCCAAGTGTGCACGGTGACCGGGGGAGGACCTCCGCTGCTGCCCAGTCTGCTGAATACGTGGCCTTTGTGAACAAAGATCGGTTCTGCTTCCTTGCCAGAGCTGTCCCAGCTCTGCGAGTTGTACACGTGCACGGTCCCATCAAAACCTTGAATAAAAGGGAATCAGAGAGACTGCAGCAGTAAATTGCTTTGCTCTAGTCCTACTGGACTCCTGCTCACCTCCCAGCAGGGCTACTGAGACAGAAATGAGGACAAAGGCCCAGACTGAAAACCTGTGACAGGCAGAGCATCCAAGCCTCCGAGGAGCTTGTCTCAGCTAACAGCTGCTGGGGAGAACACAGGCCAGATCCAAAAAGCTTGCAGATTCACTAGTCTGAATTTGCAATGCTCCAGCCAAGAGGCAGACTTGCTGCCCAGATGGTCTTATCAGCACAGTATCGTGGCGGTCAGGCTGTCACTGGCACTATCAGGACAGTGTTTGCTAAGGGCTTGGGGTCTTTGTTCTCCAGGGGGGGAACTCCCCCCGGACCCACGCAGTCCCCTTCTGTAGTTGTTGGAGAGAGGTAGCTGCATAAATTAGCTTGCACCGCTGCTGGCTCCAGGGGCAGCACTGAACCACAGGGGTGTTTAAAGTAAGGTGGGGTGAATGAGGCACTTGATCTGAAATACAGATCAAAAAAGCATCCAGAAAAGGAGATCTCTGCCCAAAGCACATACCTGAAACAGCAAGGCAGCCTTCCAGCGCAGGAGCCCAGGAGACACAGAGGAACTCCGCACCTGAGCTGGGAGAGGGAACTCTGCACTTTACTGAGGCCAAGGACTCGGAGGTTTTTCTCACATCTGTTAGGGTGAGGTGCCCTCCGCTTGAGAGGCAAGCTACGGGCTGGGAGCTTGAGTCAGAGCCTTGAGGTTGGCGCCCGACTCCCATGCACCACTGCTCGCCACACGGCGCGGAGGGGACGGACACAGCCTCCAAGGGACTCTGCGGCTGCCGAATGTCGGCCAGGCACAGTTGCCCCTTGGCACAACAGAGGAGCAACGTGTTGCAATCCAGAAAGGCCAGGCCGCCCAGCTCCTCGTTGTTGCTGGAGGCTAGAAAAGAGAGATAGATCTCAGATGCCATGAGGAGCATTTCCCTGATTTCTCTGCTGCAATCTTGCCCGAGAAAGCAGATTTCCAGCCTTGTTCCTGGAAGTGGCTTTCAAGCAATGCTAAGTAGTTCTTCCAAAGAGCCAGCAGCAGACACTAACTGCCTGCTCGAGAATCGTCTCTGCGCAGGATCCACGCGGAGCAGGCACAGTCTGTACCCCTCCAAAGGTGATGTTAATACCCAGGCAGAGGAGACAGGCAGGCCCGCAACTAACACTAGCTCTGTTGGAGCGGGACCCGTCATGGACCAGAGCTCTGACGAGCAAATGCCTCCAGCACTACCCTTCAGCAGCGGGAGTCACGAGAGTCCCTGCAGCACAGGGACACAGCACAGCAGTGACAAACAGACCTTCCTTTTGCTCAGCGCGCTGCATTACAGCCACTGGACACATACACAGACATTGTTCTCACCAAAGGATGAGATGTGTGGGCACCGAGCCTTACTGTGGAGGTGAAGGCAGATGTCTTCAAGGACCCCCAATAAACCAGATCTGGATTAACCACCTCGAGGTCAGGCAGGGCTGGTTTAACAAGGCTGGCATGATCCCTCCTCCCACCCACACAAACAGATTGCAGAGTAACATAGAGTTTGCTCAGTAACAAATCGATGCCAGATTTCAACAGCCCCAAGTGATGTGACTCTGCACCTCCCCTGTTTGGGACAACATACACAGCAGCCCTCTGCTAACCCAGTTCTTGGCACTGAAACCACCTGCGGTGCTCTGGTAGGGCCCAGATCTGGGGCAGAAGCCTCAGAAGTCACTGTCATGGGAGTAGTGGAGATTGACAGAAGCATTGTAGCCTTCTTCCTCAAGACAATGTACTGTCTGCAAATATCTTTGTACCCTTTGTCACGTGTCTGAAAGTACCCACCCAGCGAAACGTTTGCCACCGGAGCAGTTACCCTTGCTTTACCCAAACCCTAACTTTTCAAAAATCAGATATTAGACTTGGTTTAAATACCTGCCATGTAGACATTTTTCCTTGATTCAACCTCTGTAATTTGGACGCTGTTGAGTCTTGAGCCGTGAAGGACCCACGGGGCTCTGGCCGAAATGGTTGCAATTTTAGCCCAAGGTTGTCCAGTGCTATTTTCTGTAGGTATGGTGCTTACAGATTTAATAACATCTATTTGAAAGAGATGTAAGCGCTGTAAAACACATCAGGAGTCAAGTAATCCACAAGACTAAGCTGTTTCACAAAGACTCCTCGCAAAGCTAAAAGCGACCTACTAAACCAGTAAGAAATCCAATTATGACTAACCCCTTCTCCGGAATAAACCCACTGTTTCTAGCACATCCAGCCAGGACTGACAACAAGCTGTTTAAAATCTAGCAAAATGCATGGAAAGTTGTGAATCAAGATGTTTATTTTCAATGAAGAATAAGAAAACTTCTAATAACATTTTGCACTTCCTTTCTGGTGGTTTCAAAGTATTTCACAATTAGTAGATGAAGCAACGGCAATCCTTTTCTAGAAGCAAGCAGACATAGGCTTGGAGAAGTGAGGTGGTTCATGGTATATCCATACATGGTGACGTATGGAGCTATTTTATTTCTAACCCTTGGAGATACTAAGGGAACATTGTGCCAACTGGATGGTTAGGGATTTTGTTTGCATAACTAAGAGCTCACAAATAAGTGGAAAAACACCATGACAGGCCTAAACCTACTTAATTCCCTTATGAGGTTTGTGCTGTCAAGTCCACATCTTTCCAAGCCACCAGACTCTGTGTAGACCCTTTGTCTCATGCCCTTCTCCAGCCCCTGCCACACAAGGGCAGTCACTCAGGATGTCAGTAAACGGGACTGGCACTCCTCTCCTCATTTTACATCCAGGAAGAAGGGGAAGCTAGAGGTGCTTGATGCAAAGAGCACATTGAGAAACTACTCAAGCTCAGAAACATGTTCCCTTACCAGAGTCCTCTGCTGACACCTGCCATACCTGGAGGGAGCTGTCTGGTGGGCCACTCGTCACCAGCAAGCTGAGGAAACAAAAAGAACCCCACAAAACTCTTCATGAGCAGAGAACAGCCTTTTTTCTCTGGCCTGGGACAAACTGGTCTGCTGTTCCTTCTGTGCTCAGGAGCTCCTGCCTCTGCTCACAGCCCAGAAGAGACCTTAAGGACCGTGATCCCAGAACTCCTCATGCCAGGGTGCTTTACTCAGCCCATGCAAACACAGTCCCAGGCAATGGTATTTAATTAGCACACTTTCCGAAAGCACTAGACTAAGAACAGCACAAAGAGCGCCAAAGTAGCAACAGGGGCTTGTGTAGGAGGAGAGCACTGGAGGAGTGAAATGAATCAGTCAGAGGAAGCGTATTTGCTTGGTCTACAATCCACAGCAGGCAAAACCCCTTCAAACTTGCATGTGCAGGGACTAACAGAGAGGTGGCAACAGCCACTAGTATCCTGATCTGCTGAGCACCTCCACGCAGTGCCAAATGCAGAAGGGATGGAAAAAGCAGAGCAAGAAAACTACACATGCCCTCATTGCTCAGAAGTGGAGCAGGGAGGGATCCCTGGTGAGCCAGCATCTACGTCACCAGCCCCTGCAGCTTGCTTCTAGAAGAAGCTGAGGATTCAAGGTATCCAGCAGCAGCTTCAGTTTCCCTGCCATCTACCCCACAAGGCGCACCACTGTGGCTTTCAGTACTGCAGCAGCGGGGTGCGTTCTGTTTTGCTGATAGATGGCTCCTCTCCAAACACCCAGACAGAGTTCTGGGAGGACCACTACACGTCACTGGCCAGCAGTTCCTCACCCAGACTAATGCTGCTCTCGGAGCTGGCAGGATTGAGCAGCTGCGTTGGGAAAAGGCAAGCAAAAGGAGCTCTCTCTCAGGGGACAAGCCCCTTCACCATCTCCAATATGCCCTGGAAGGACCATGTTATGGCCGTACCTGGTGTCTGGCACGAACTTCAGGCTGTACACTGGGCGGTTTGAAAATCCACCACATTCCACCTTGAAATCTCTCTCTGGACACAGGCCCTAGAAATCAGGGGCAAAGTCATTTCTTCACACTTAATGGTGCAGAACTTGGTGTGGTTGGTTACCATGAAAAAAAGACAGACACACAAGGCACACTCTCACTTGGTAAAGCTTTGCCTGTCCAGTAATGCCTATTTCAACAGAAGTGGATAGGATTGAAGGATCCCAAAATAGTTAGAGGGGGAGAAAAAAAACCCAAACACTGGGGAAAGCTCCTGCCAAGAGCTCTGCCTGGGTTTGTTGCCATCTGTGCATGTCTGGCTCAGGAGCTTTCTGCTCACCCAGTGACTAAACAACACCTTCTGCTTTAGTGTAGAGGTCACCCACCCAAGGGCCAACCTCACTGGTCAGCAGCATGGTCCCCCAGGCTCGGGTGCCTCAGCAAGTCCCTTCTTCATTTGCCTTTGTGTCCTCATCTGTCCTACTTCCACACAAAATGCTTTCATTCACACATTTGGAGATGAAGTTTTCACAGCACAATCTGCCTGCAGCGCAGCAGAATTACATGACTGGACTGCCCAACCTGTACTGCTTTATCTGGACAGCAGCCAGGTGACTTATGTGCCTTACCTTTCAACCAAAGCTGCTCAAAACCTGGCCAAGCCCTTGTCAGAGCAACAGAAACCAGAAACAGTTTGTGAAGCCCAGCACAACTGTAGCTTGGTCTCTAAAGACACCAGGTCAAGGAGGACAGAGAGGTCTGGTGCCACCCTGGCTGCAACACCCACCTGGGTCTCCTTCGCCTGCAGTGTTGGCGGTGGGAGCAGCTGCAGGATCTCGTTCCCACCAGACTGTCCATACCCAGCTACACAGACACCTTGGGGGTGGGCATGAAGAACCAGGGACATGATGAGAGATACCCTCCCCCCCTCCAGACCTGGCCCCCTCCCTCAGACAGACTCTGGAGTTACAGAATCAGAGAGTTTGGGCTGGAAGGGACCTTCAAGACCAGCCGGTCCCACCCCCCGCCAGGGGCAGGGCCCCCTCCCCCCAGCCCAGGCTGCTCCCAGCCCCGTCCAGCCTGGCCTTGAGCCCTGCCAGGGATGGGGCACCCACAGCTGCTCTGGGCAGCCTGGGCCAGCGCCTCGCCGCCCTCACGGGGAAGGGTTTCTTCCTCATGTCCAACCTAAATCTCCCTTCTTTATCGTACAGCCCACCCCGAACTTTGGAACAGACCCAGAGCTCCAGCCCAGGCTGAACCCCAGTGCAGCCCCCGCTTCTCGACCCCGCTTCTGGGGCCCGGGCCCTAACCCTGCCCCCCCGGCCTGGCCCGGCCCCCGGCCTGCCTCCTCCCCACGGCTGGGCCCAGCCCGCCCCAGCCCCTTGCCCCTCTTCCCTCCCCGGTGCCCCGGCCCGACCCCTCGCCGCCCTCAGCACCGCCGGGCCCGGTGCCGCCCGCCCCGCACTCACGGTTCCCCCGGGCCCATTCAATAAGGCGGGTGGGCGCCTGGAGCTCGAAGGTGTGCAGGTCCCCGTACCTGCGGGACAAGGAACGAGGGAGGTTGGCGGGGCGGGGACCGGGGGGCCGGAGCAGGGGGGCCGGGGCTCCCTCACAGGCGCAGGGACTGCAGCAGCCACTCGTCCGCCGCCGCCGCCTCCTCCTCCTCCCCGGCGCCCCCCGCCTCCATAGCAACGCCCGCCGGCCCGGCGCGCCTCTGACGTCACGCGGCGGCGCACAGCAGTGACGCTCCCGGCCGGCGCGCGGCTCCGAGCCGGTCGCGGCCGGTTGGAGCCGGTGGGCGCCGGTGGCTGTGAGGGAACGGCGGGCGCTGCCGCCGCCCAGAGGGAAAACCGCGGGGGCCGGGGGGGAACCGCGTTATTCCCGCGCGGCCGCCCCTGAGGGGGGTGGGGGCGTGGCCGCGGCCTGCAGGGCATGGATGCGCCCCGGGCAGCGCGGCACCGTGCGGGGCGGCGCAGGGCCCTGCAGCGTGGCCGGTGTCAGCAGCAGCGTGGCCAGCAGGGCCAGGCAGTGCCCGTCCCCCTGTGCTGGGCCCTGGTGCGGCCGCCCCTCGAGCCCTGGGCTCAGCGTTGGGCCCCTCACCCCCAGGCAGACCCGGAGGGGCTGGAGCGTGTCCAGAGCCGGGCAGGGGCTGGGGAAGGGGCTGCGGCACAGCTCTGGGGGGGGCGGGGGGAGCTGGGGGGGCTCAGCCCGGAGAAAAGGGGGCTCAGGGGGGCCCTTCTGGCTCCCTACAGCTGCCTGGCAGGAGGCTGCAGCGAGGGGGGTCGGTCTCTGCTCCCAAGGAACCAGCGGCAGGACAGGAGGGAACGGCCTCCAGCCGCACCAGGGGAGGTTCAGGGTGGGCACTGGGAGAAATGTCTTCCCCGACAGGGTGGCCAAGCGCTGGCACAGGCTGCCCGGGGACGGGGTGCAGGCACCGTCCATGGGGGGGGTTAAAATACACATAGGTGTGGTGCCATTGCTCTGTAGTGGGCTCACTGCCTGGTGCACAACACCAATTAATGCACTGAATCGAGGTATTCCAGTTGCAAAGTAGGGAGCTAGGGGGTAACCCTCAAATGCCTAGCCAGCCCCTTGATTGCCAAAACCTTACACTGTTTCTACATTGGTTGCAAGTTACACAACTCTCATTACTTTGCCCTCAGTTTCCTATTTCTTAAGCAATTCCCTTGCTTCCTGTGTTAATTAGTCTGCACACTCAATCTCGGCTTCTTTTGTGGTCGGTGGGTTTCTGGAGTCAGCGGTCAATGGGTTGGTGGTCCTGCTCTCCCCCTGCCAGAGTTACCTTTCCCCTAGTTTTGCTGAGCTCATTGCTTGTGACATCTTCCTATCAACTTTTCTATCTTGTGGAGGGCTTGCTTGGTGAAGTTTCTTTCTAAACAAAACCATTTGCCATACCAAAGGAAGTGCTTAGCAGGACATACAACATGCTTATAACCTGAATTAACCCTTAACTCATTTGTTCTAATTAAAGTCCAGCTAATAGCAACACATTCCATTTTATTAACAGTCTGATAGCAGTGCTTAGAGGTATGGTTTAGTGGTGGACTTTGTAGTCCTAGCTTTATAGTTGGGCTTGATCTTAAAGGTCTTTTCCAACCTAAATGTTTCTGTGGTTCTATGAAGCATGGCTAGGTCACGTTGCAGTGTTGTCTTTAGTCGCACATCATATTTTAACAATCAGAACACTAAAATGTGGATAACAATGCAGGCATACATGGAGATTTGCAAGTCCAATACAAGTAATAATGCAGTGCAGGTCTGTGCATCTTCTCAAATATATAGAAATATCCGTGTGCAAATGTGGTAATAAACTCAGAAGCTTCCCAAATCTTTGCAAAAGTCAGCCTAATGCCTTTCTGTTGTGCCAGTGCCTCTGCAAAGTGGTTACATGGTGGTTCCCAGCTAACACTTCTGTAGGTTTAGGCTTTTTTATTTTTAACAATTAAATGTGTTATTCTCAGGTACATTACTATTGTCCTGGCAAGGGCTGTGTATCATCACACTGACTCTGGTTTCCCCTGCCAAGAGGATGTTGCTCGAACCGAGATCACAGGGCTGGGCCTCACCATGAGCCCATGTTTGCAGAATCACAGAAGGGTTTGGGCTGGAAGGGACCTCACAGACCACCCGGTCCCACCCCCCGCCAGGGGCAGGGCCCCCTCCCCCCAGCCCAGGCTGCTCCCAGCCCCATCCAGCCTGGCCTTGAGCCCTGCCAGGGATGGGGCACCCACAGCTGCTCTGGGCAGCCTGGGCCAGCGCCTCGCCGCCCTCACGGGGAAGGGTTTCTTCCTCATGTCCAACCTAAATCTCCCCTCTCTCAGCTTCAAGCCATTCCCCCCTGTCCCACCACTCCCTGCCCTTGCCCAAAGCCCCTCCCCAGCTTTCCTGTGGGCCCCTCCAGGCACTGGGAGCTGCTCTAAGGTCTCCCCGCAGCCTTCTCCTCCCCAGGCTGCACAGCCCCAGCTCTCCCAGCCTGTCCCCACAGCAGAGGGGCTCCAGCCCTCTGACCAGCTCTGTGGCCTCCGACGGGCCCGCTCCGACAGGTCTGTGTCCTGTGCAGAAGGTGATCGCTCTTCCAGCGATATGTTCCTCCCCATTTCTCTCCAGTGTAGGCTCAGACCAGGTGCTGAAGGATTGGTGCAGCTAACTTGCTTCCAGTTGTGGGCTCACTGCCTGTAACAGTGACGCTTCAGGATCAGTGGTGATAATTGGGTGTTTATTGTAGATTATTGTGCTTTTGCTGTCTTCTGGCTGGGTTTTAGCTGGCATGCACAGTGTTGTGTGCCAAGCTGTGTCTATTTTCCCTAACACTGCAAGGTGGCAGCCTACAGCTTCTGAGGTGGCTCTGGAGTAATCAGAAAAATTACTTTTTAGAGAAATATATCTGAATGGGAATGTTTTAGTCTGTGCAGTGTCTCTTATGTTATTTGACATTCTGTATTATTTATTTTTTACCTCACTTTTGCAGCGTTCTGTCAGTGTCAGTCCTGCAGAAGTTGTCAGAGAAGAATGGAGATGTTTGGGTGGTTTTGCAGGGCAGTTTCCTGGGCTCCTGCAGTGCTCGGGGACGTGGTAGGACATTTTGGGTGGCATGATGGGTTCAGACTTGGGCTGTGCTGTCTGAACGCTCTGCTCAGGACTAATTCAGGGCTGTCAGTACAGAAGTGAGCAAGAAAGGACCGAGGACAAAAGGAGGTACAGAGGCAGAAGTGCTGTGAAAACGATGGAAAGCCAGACCTGTTCCTTGAGCCAAGAGGATGCGTGCTGCTCTGGAAGCAGGAACCGGAGCTGGTCGATGTGAGAAGCACTTGCTACCGGTGGTTACTTTCCTGACATCCTCCACTTTGTCACTTCAAGATTAGAATTGTTCAGAGAAAGGATGGCAAGAATTCTCACATACAGAGGAAGAGGTACTTCATTCATGTTATTGTTTGTAAAATTGCACAGCACAACAATCGTCACTAAAAGCCTTGTCTTAACAATTCTTTCTGAGTGCTAGGATTCAAAAGCAAAGTGCTGAGTAAACATCTTGTGAAGAATCTGAGATAAACTGACTGCAGGTTGTTGTTTTTTTTAAATGCAAACAGTATAGTTGTTTTAATACCTTTGGTAGAAGCCTGTGAGGGATGTTGCAGTGAGCCAGGAGGTAAAGCCGGGACAGCACCAGCTGCAGGTGAGAATACAGTGCTGTGGCCCTCTGTGAGCTCAGAGCTACGTCAGCCTTTTGTCACCTTCTCCCAGTAACTCTTCTCATCTGCGGGCATTAATTGCAGGACATGAGCTTAGCCTGAGACAGACCAGTGGCCAAGTCAGCTCAGGGTGCTCCTCTGGCAAGGGATGGAAACAGAGAGGAGAAATAGCAAAGGAAGGGCTGGGATGTTTGGCTGTGAGTGGTGGCGTGACCTTGCTCTCATGCTGCCCTGCGTCACTTATAGTCCACAAAGGAACAGGTTGTGTTTCCCCTGAATGCCAAGATCTGGTTTAGAGGGTGGTAATTAAGTGTTTGGAAATTATCTTCTGGTGGCCACTGAGGAGAAGAAGCATGAGGCAGAACAGTGTGAGGAGCAACCAGATGCTGTGAGTTCTAGGTGCGGAAAGCAGAGAGCCCAAAAATGGTTTTCTCTGCACATTCTTGCCTTTTATTTTACCTTCTCTTTATCTTTCCAGTGTACTAAGGGAGCAACATGGGGCTGAGTGGTGGAAAAGAGAAAAAGCCCTGCAGTACTACAGATAACACAGAGTGTTTTTGAAGTACCAAGGCCTGAATTAAGATAACTGAAATGACCATTTAAGTTGGACACCCCCCCCCACACATTTTAAGGCTTTTTCAAAATCTCTCCAGAAAATAAATATTTTAATTTCAAAATTTTGAAGAGGAAAGAGTAAAAAATGGGCACATTTGTTACAGTTACAATAATAGGAATGGGCTAAGCTGTTTCATTATGCCGCAGCATGTGACTTTGCCATATATATATATATATAAAGAAAATACAGAAATACATTTGTTTGAGGTAGGGTGGGTGTTGTTTTTCAGCAGGTTCTGTGCATGCAGAGAGCTTGACAAAGTGAAGGAGACAGAGAACCTACAGCCTTAGCTGCTTTTCTCTGCCCGCTGGCTTTGCACTGTTACCTGTTTTTGGGCAGCCTTGGAGACGTGTACATAGGGAAACTGTGAAGGAACTAGGAATGGAAATCGTCACTTTGAGAACTGATGCAGTCTTTAAATGAGATGAAATGTTGCTCGCCTACTGGATGTCTGAGCAGTTTTCAGGCTCAGAATATTATTCAGAATATATTATTCAGAATAACTACACAGTAGTTATTCACAAGGATAAAAAGAATATTTCCATTTGCTATTTCTACAGCTGAGCCACCCTCAGAAGTTTGGGAAGAGGCTCAGTATGTTATTTGGACTTACTTCACTATAGCCTTTCTGCAGAAACTGAAACCTGTCCCCACATGGAGTGGATGTATGTGTGTGCGTAGCCCCGTGCAGGCTGATGCTGTGGCTGTACCCCCCGCGTTACTTGGATAACCATGGGTGGCACCCCTCAGAAAACTGAGTTACCCTTTTGCCTCTTACGGAACTGTGGTCGTCTTGTCTTCCAGCTTTGGTGAGTGGGATGGCAAGGGACTAGATCGTCAGCTCTCACAGCTAGGAAGGAACACTACCAAAGCAAACTGAGCAGCTCTTGGGGTCCACTCTACCGATTTGTGGGAGGAAAACTCTTCCAGAGTTCAAGAGAGCCCAAGTCTGGAAACTGCCTCCCAACAGTTTAACAAGAAGAGTTCCCTAAGGATCTGTACTGTCATGTACAGGCGGTATCTGTGGGTAGATACTTCATGTTACCACACTTAAAAGTGTGTATGGTTGAAATTTGGCAAACCGTAATAAGCAGGCAGGATGCCAGCCGACCTCGCCCACTGCTGGGAGCATGAACGAAGCTGCCAAGCTCTGCAAGGTGGCGTGTTCTTGAGCCTGTCCTGGAGTGCCAAGTCCTTGTTCCTGTGAAATCTGGCCCTGCTCTTTTCAGCTCTGTTCTCTGAACTCACAGGAGAAATAACCTCCTTTGTGATCCTTAATTGTCATGTAGAGAAGATCTGTAAGATCTGACAGGGCCCTTTGGCTGCTGTCACAGGGTTTTCTTTGGTTAATAATTTATTGAGGTATGGGCACATGGCAGTCTTCGGGAGTGACTTTACTGTGGAAAGCTTAGAGCTGATGAAAGACTAGAGGAAAGACATTGTATTCATCAAAGAAATTTTACTAGGTGGATTTTCAGAGACTTTTTGTATGAAGGGTGAGCTTATCCCTCTGAAAATGTAATGCTCAGCCCTGAAGGTCTAACAATGAAATTAGTGAAGGCTGAGCTTATCTTTCCTCATTCATGGCTGAAGGCACTTATCTGTTCATTTAGCCCCCATGTGGAAACAATCCATTTGCTCTATATAAAGATGACATTGGTATTTCTCCAAGACACAGAAGTGAGTCTTTTTTATTCTGTGATAATTTGTCACCACAGAATCCCTGCAAGCATGTGGAGAAGGAGAATGGAAGTTGGGAAGGTTTTGAGGCAGCCTGGCTTGCCTCACAAAGATGGTCTTTAAAACCAAATGATCTGAGGAGCTTTTACGAAGGCTTCTGGGACAAGATGTGCATGACTTCTCCGAATGCAGATAAAGGTACATACCTAGTATTTGCTTTTTTGAAGACACCATTGTTTTACTGTCTCCAGTGCTCTGGACTCACAAATCCAAACACTCAGCCTAAAAAGTCAAAATGTCGAGGTACAGCCTGCCATGTGCCTGGCTGCAGAGTTTGCAAGGCCCATAAAGTGATGACCCAGGCTGCTGCTACAGCAGACGTAAAATGCCTAGGAAGCCAAGATGGGAACCCTTGGAGGAGCATGGATTTCCTCCTAGAAAAGAAGCTGTTTGCTGTAAACAGAAATAGGAAGAAAACCTGTTTATTTCAGAGAAGGTAATATCGCTATTTAAAGCCGAACAAACTCAAAACTAATGTGACAGGTTTGGGAAGCAGCGGCTTCCCACAGTTCTCACAGAGCTAGCGATGCGTGAGGCTGCTCTCAGAGCTAGTGTAGGTTATTTTCAGCCCCCTGGGGTCAAAGAGGCACTGCTCTGGCTTAATCCTTAGGACTTCCCTCTTCCACTGCTAGGTTCTTCTGAGAAATAAAATGTTAAGGTTAGTGCAGCATCCTATACTTAAATGAACGTTATTTTATTATGCTAGTGGTACAGAGTTGGGTGTTTACAATTTTAAGGAATATATACTGGAACAGTGGAACTGTTCAGAAGGATGCACTTCCAGAGGGTGAAGGCTTTTTTTTTTTTTTTGTGTGTGTGTGTGTGAAATGTACAGCCACAGGATCCTGGGGATGCAGTAGGACAAGTAGATTCAGAGGGATTAGACATATTTGTGCAACAGGACCTTTAAATACCAAGTCCTGGATGCAAACTGTGGCTGTCAGCAGAATCTCAGGAGATGAGAGGCAGCTCACCATGTCCTGGTTATGATGCTTTCCCCAGGCTGTTATGGCATGCAGGAATGAGGTGCTGCTTTGCACAAGCCTTGATCTGGGCCAGTTCATGTTCTGTTTATAACTGCAGTTGTCACGGTGTGCTACATTTCTAGGTCTGTTACCTGCAAATGGAGTTTCTAACCTCTGCCCTGTCTCAGTGCTTCCCTGGTATTCTTAATTAACGTTTTCTGTCTTCAGTGGCTTTTTCTAATTTATAATATTTTCAAAATGGTAGTGAAGTTCTTAAATTGCATTACCTGAACAGAGTTACTTTACATGCATTTTATCAAATCTGTAATTTCTAGACCCTTGTGGTGTTTAGAGACCACACATGATGCCAAAATGGCACAGAGTAACGGCTCAGAGACAAATTTTGTCTTAAGCAGCAAAGGTATTTATTTCATGCAATGCTGGGGAGCTAGCCAATTTGCACGGGACAAACTAGCTCCAAAGTTTTCAGTGAAAAGTCAGGTAATTTATACAGTTTTCGTGGGAGGTTACACAACATCTTTACATACATACTCATTTGATTTTGACACCTAATCATTCCATTCACAATAGGTGGGATCTAGGTGGAGTAGACCTTTCAATTTTCTTTGTTCAACGATTTCCTGACTCAATGGTCTCCTCCTCTCCTTCAGGTGCCCACCTTATCTTTTCTGATTATTCAGAGTACATTCAGTGGAACCTTTTCTAATTATTCAGAGTACATTCCTTTCTCAACACAAACAGAGCATCACCCAGAGCATTGTACCAAACTCATCCTGACTAATCTTTTTATTTTAAGACCTTGTTCTGTTTCACACATGCATTTAGATGGTATCTAAGACGAAGATGTCAGACTTGGCATACCTTTGCTAGACTACCTTTTCTGCTTTCACTTTTGTAGTTTATGCTAACACTCTGTTAAAATTTTGATTAATCTTGTTATCTTTCCATGTGACTAATCTTCTTTGTGTTATGTTCAGTGCTTGATTTCATCAGCATCTTGTGACAATGCCTGCCATACTTTAATTAACTATTGACAGTAAAAAGTAACTTTCCCCATCTGTCTCTTTAGGTTCATTTATTCTATGAGATCTGGTGAACTTCCTCAGTGCTATATAAAAAGAAATGCAGCGTTTTTTCACTTCTTCCTAGCCAAAATCTCTTATGTTGCAGTTTAGTCTCATTGTTTTTCATTCTGCCCACAATAAACATAAAAAGCAAGGTCTCAGTTTCTGGTTGCCTTGAATATATTTTGGGATTATTACCCAATATCCCCTCTGTCACCTCTTCAGATTACAGAACCCACACCTTCCAAATTTTCCTTGAAGACCATGAGTTTCTGACCCCAGGGCTCTTCACTGGGCCTCCTGGATGGGTGATCCCTGTGCCAGTGGTGCAAGGTGAGACCTTAGCTGCTCTTCTTTCTGACTGTATTTTCTGGTTCCTTTGTGTTTCCTTCTACTTTTCTTACTAGAAGAGGCAGGATATGTTTGGGGTTTTTTTTGTGTTTTTTTGTTTTTTGTTTTTTTTTTTTTTGTCCCAGGGAGCTTTTCCTTGGAAAAGTTGATCTGATAAAACTGCATCAGCTTTGACGTAGTTTAGATTAGCCACATTCCTGGCGGATAGGGCAGCCTTGCTGAACAGCAACAGGCGCCACAGAAAAGCCCCATGGCCAAGACCAGAGTAGAGGCTTGAACTTGACCCCCTGCCTGGCAGCTCCCTGCCAGGACACTATGATGCCTGCCACCTCACATTGCTCATTTTGGGAGAGATCTTGTATGACAAATGTAGACAAAATTCTTATTTTCTGACAAGGGCTTGTATATTGTTTCTGCTTTCTTCAATGATGTTGTCATGCTAATGCCAGCTCTTGAAGCAGTCAGTCTGAATGCACTTCTATTTATAGGAACTTTGTGTTTTTACCCTAAACTGTCTTTTGACATAAACCAAAACAATTAAACAATTTTCTGCAGGTATGCTGCACACGCTTTTTGGGTCCGTTCTCACTGGCAGCTTTTGACTTGCACTGGAAGAACTGGGAGAGCAAGAATTACTAAGAAAGGGAAAAGATGTTTGGAAAATACTGAGAAGTTTTCTTGAAGGAGGACATTCTTCAAGAATGTCATTTCTAAATTGGAGGTGGGAGAACACACTTCTTGAGGAGGAGGAGTGGTACTATGATTTTTTTCCTGTCTTCCAGATTGCAACCTATATAAGGTAAAGTGCTCTGTGAACATGACCTTTGGATGGTGATTTAATGCAGAATAAGATGCTTTAGTTTACAGACAAGCACCTTAGAAATTTTGGTTTTGTGTTTTTTTGAAGTCATGTTCTCTGACATGTGAATGTAAAATGATAAGAAAATAGAACTATGACATAAATTCAATCCTGTCTCTCACCTGAGATCCAGAGATACTGCACAACACTGTGGTATGGAGAAAGCATTATTGCATCTGCTCTGGAGATTGTAACAAAGGGTAGAGATACCTAAACTGGTACTACGTGAGGTGGCTGGGTACTAGACAGTCTTGCTGCAAAGAGCAGAACAAACCTCCATGTATTTTTTCCTGCTTCTTGGCAGAATAAATTAGCCCAGCAAATCTGATGCATGTGGATGCACAGAGATTATAGAGGGAAATGTCATCGTTCATTTTCTGGTTTGGGATTTTGAACATTCTCCCTGTCTACAGTCACATTCCCATATTCTTTCGTTTAAGCTTATAAATCCATTTGACCTGGGAAAAATGTGCGATGTAGTAAGAGGATAAGAAAGCATTTATCCTCTACACACACATATTTTAAAATCTTTCTTTATCAAGTTCTGTTTGCATTTTTCAGTGAATTAAAAAAATGAAAACAAAGTAAAAGGTTTAAAAAAAAAAAAAAAAGGATTAAACATTCCAAAGGAGAAAAAAGGAAGAGGCATTTAGAAAAAGCTGAATTTTATGAAAAAATATCCTGAAGTTAGACAACAACTTTTGTTTCAAAATTTCTGTGAAAAACTTAAAAAAAAAACCCAAATGCCAGTAAGGATTGAAAACTGTAAGCTGTAGCTGCTATTTCTGGATAAGAGGCTGCTGTGACAGAGTCCCCTTCACAGACTGGAGCACATTTCGTTGCATTACCCTGCAGGTTGTCTTTGAAGCAGGAGGAACTTGATTTGCAAGAATGGTGGCTGGCATTGCACAGTGAACTCATAGCAAGGCTCCTTGTGGAAAGGGATGCTGAGAATCTCAGTTGGAAACTATTAAATGTGCCTCAGTTTTGCCAGGTGATGTAAAGAATAGTGGAGCTTTGCCTACCTTTGGATCCACTGAGCAACGGCAACTCTCTTGGCCTTTCTGCTGTACAAAATCAAGAAGAGGAAAAGTAGCATTCTGGCAGCTTTTCCCATATTCCTTGAAGCTTTCAACACTTGGATTGGAAAAGAGAAAGAACATTATGCTCTGTGCACACCAGGCATTTCCGGCATGACAAAACACTAGTAGGAACAGTGGTTTGCTGTATAAATTCAGATATTCATGAGTGTACAGTCCCAAATGAGCAGATGCTCACTTGCACGCTCCCTCCCTTCTGCTCTTGGGCTGGGTCTCCATGGCACCTCCACCACTCCCTACTCGGGAGCTACCAGTGTTCCTGTCTGAGAAACAATAAAACCCCTTGAGGGCTACGAAGATGATGAGGGGCTGGAGCATCTCCTTTAGGAGGAAAAGCTGAGGGAGCTGGGCCTGTTTAGGCTGGACAGGAGAAGACTGTGAGGGGACCTCATCAATGCCTACAAATATCTTAAGGGCAGGTGCCAAGACGATGGGGCCAGGGTCTTTTCAGCAGTGCCCAGCGACAGGACAAGGGGCAACGGGCATAAAATGCAACACAGGAACTTCCACTTGAATATGAGGAAAAATGTCACAGCACTCTCCAAACTATCAAGCTGCAAAAAGGTCTTTTACCATCTCATACCAACATACTCTTCATACCAGTCTCTCTGCTGCCTTCTCCTCACCTCATCAACAGCCCACTCTCTCTTCTCTTGCTTCTTCCTCTCTCCCTTCTTCCTCAGCTGCTCCCTCTTCATTGGCTCTCAACCACTTAACCAGCCACAGCTGCACCTTATCTACATCGGCCAACCCACTGCCGCTGAAGCCAACCCACAGCTGTATATTATCAATGATAATTTAACCCAGCTTCATTCTACTACAGGAAAATTTCTTTACTGTGAGGGTGACAGTGCTGGGACAGGCTGCCCAGAAAGGCTGTGGGGTCTCCTGCTCTGAAGGCATTAAAACCCACCTGGACACAGCTCTGTGCAACCTCCTCTGGGAGAGCTGCTTCAGCAGGGGGTTGGGCTGGGTGGGCTCCAGGGGTCCCTTCCCACCCCGGGCATTGAATGATTCTGTGGTATACAGTGTGAAGGCAGAAGCGATGCTACGAAACGGGGAGTCTTTGGGACTGCATGGTAAGGAGTCTGAGGGCATAAAAACCAAGCAGGAACGTTTCCCATGTGCTTCCCTGATCACAGATGAAGAAATACCCAAATATAACGCTGAAGGAAAAGTAACATGAGTCGAACACCTACTTCAGTTAATAGCTGAGGCTTCAGCATGTAGTTACTGTATGGATATATATAAAGTACGAGAGGTTTTTCATAGGGAAAGTGTAAAAGGGTTGACTTCTCACAGCACACCCAAGCAACCGCTAAGAAGACCCTAGTAGAAACCTAAAACTTGGCATCAGCCTTTCTCCATGAATTGAGAGCAGCAGAACATTGCTGCTTGGGTTCCTTCCCCTCCATGCAGAGAGGTAAAATACCACAATGGCTGGATACTTGAAGAACAGCTGATTTGGCACGCAAACTGTTATCTGCTCAAGAGAGTTATTTCTGCAGCGCCAGTGGGCCCGTTACTGCCTGAGCAACTTGCCATTTGCCTGGTCAACTAAACAGCTGAAAGATCTAACAGTTCTTCCTCAGTAGCAGAAGTAATGAGCAAAGAGGATCGGGGAAGAGCTTGAAGGCTGTCAGCTGTCAGGTGCTGATGGGTTTGTGGAGTACTGCTGAGTGACAGCATGGTATGTCTTAATCAGCAAGTTAGAACAAGTGACGTATAGGAAGGCAGAAGTATACCTCTCAGAGGTACGTGCCAGGATCATATTTATTTATGCCTTGTCCTCTCAGGACTGGAGCTGTGCTGGATATCTGTGTTAAGAGGAGAGGAAAATTCTCCTGAGAGGGTTTTGATGAGCTCAAAACAACACCCCTCACCAACCTCCTTACTGAACTGTGGTTCTGACTGCGTGGCCCCTGTGCTTAATGGAATCGATCTGCAGTTCCTGTGGGTGCCCTGAGAATAGTCCGATAGAGTCAGGCAAGGCAAGCACAACCGGAATGATAAAAAAGAAGGCAAGATAAGAGAAAAAAAAATCTGACATGACTAAACAGCAAGGGATAAAGAGATGCCTGGGCAAAGTCTAAAGCGATCTGAAAGTATGGATGGAGAGGTGCTGAACATGTAAAGAAAAAATAAAGCTAAGATAGGCAGTGCAATCCCACCCCACCGTGCTTACTGTGCAAAGAAGGAGGTGGTCCACTGTCCACTGCCTCCAAATCCTTCCAGCTTGCAGTCCGGAGGGGCCCATCCAAAATCACAGTGGCACTTTCTCTTATTGTTGCACACCTAAAAGAAAACACATATTTTATGGCATGAAAAATACAGGAATCATGAGATGGCCCTGCATTTCTCTGGGGAAACAGCCTGCTAGTACAGTTCATTGGTGGGCACAGCAGGGACAGGCTGGATGAAATGTATCCTAAGATGAATTTGTTGCTCCGCTTCAGCTGCTACTGTGGAAATGTTCAACCTATTTTGTGTGAAGGTGATGGGCTGGTGCCCCTGGTCACAGGCTGTCATGGACTGTGTGGCTTGTACCAATCATTAGGTGTCTGCTGTGTTGGTGAAGTGAGGGCAGTGGGACCTTCTGATCCATCGCTGAGGTGATGGTCCTGTTGAAGAGATGCTACAAAGACAGCAGGGAAGAAATGACAGCATATGGAAGGTGAAAGATGGTTATAGTTGTCTTTTTCCAACTTAGTAGGAGTGCTTTTTGCATTTCTGAAGCCATTTTAATTTCAAAGTTGGAAAGCACTTTTGTACTCTTTATTAATTGCAGACCTGCCCTGCTCTTGTAAATGTTCGTTCTGTCATGACAACATATTTCACAAATGTGTCCAAAATGAATTTGTCACCATCATGTGCTTCAAAATTTACAAGTTTTCCTTCAAGATAGGACTGTGACTCCCTTGCTTGCACTTTTATTTGTCCTCTCCAGGCTGGATGACTTAGCTCCTGTGTTCCTTGGTTCTCACTCATGGTCTGTAACAGCTGAACCTCTCATGGGGTTCAGTGAGTGTGCGGTGGGCTGACCCAGGCTGGACGTGAGGCGCCCACCAAGAAGCTCCACCGCTGCCCTCCTCAGCTGGGCAGGGGAGAGAAAATACAAGGAAAGGCTCGTGGGTCGAGATAAGAGCAGGGAGAGATCACTCACCGATTACTATCATGGGCAAAACAGACTCGACTTGGGGAAGTCAATTTATTTCCAATCAAATCAGAGCAGGATAATGAGAAATAAACCCAAATCTTCAAAACACCTTCCCCCACTCTTCCCTTCTTCCCAGGCTCAACTTCACTCCCAACTTCTCTGCCTCCTCCCCGCCAGCGGCGCAGGGGGACGGGGAACGGGGGCTGCGCTCAGTCCATCACACGCTGTCTCTGCCGCTCCTTCCTCCTCAGGGGAAGGGTCCTCACACTCTTCCTCTCTCCAGCGGGGTCCCTCCCACGGGAGACAGTCCTCCACGCACTGCCCCAGCGTGGGTCCCTCCGGTGTAGAATCCTCCCCGGGCTGCGGGTGGGGGTCTGCTCCCCCGGGGGCTCCAGCACGGGCTGGGGGCACAGCCTGCCTGGCCGGGGGCTCCATGGGCTGGGGGCACAGCCTGCCTGGCCGGGGGCTCCATGGGCTGGGGGCACAGCCTGCCTGGCCGGGGGCTCCATGGGCTGGGGGCACAGCCTGCCTGGCCGGGGCTCCATGGGCTGGGGGCACAGCCTGCCTGGCCGGGGGCTCCAGCACGGGCTGGGGGCACAGCCTGCCTGGCCGGGGGCTCCATGGGCTGGGGGCACAGCCTGCCTGGCCGGGGCTCCATGGGCTGGGGGCACAGCCTGCCTGGCCGGGGGCTCCATGGGCTGGGGGCACAGCCTGCCTGGCCGGGGGCTCCAGCACGGGCTGGGGGCACAGCCTGCCTGGCCGGGGGCTCCATGGGCTGGGGGCACAGCCTGCCTGGCCGGGGGCTCCAGCACGGGCTGGGGGCACAGCCTGCCTGGCCGGGGGCTCCATGGGCTGGGGGCACAGCCTGCCTGGCCGGGGCTCCATGGGCTGGGGGCACAGCCTGCCTGGCCGGGGCTCCATGGGCTGGGGGCACAGCCTGCCTGGCCGGGGGCTCCATGGGCTGGGGGCACAGCCTGCCTGGCCGGGGGCTCCATGGGCTGGGGGCACAGCCTGCCTGGCCGGGGGCTCCAGCACGGGCTGGGGGCACAGCCGCTGGGGGCACAGCCTGCCTGGCCGGGGGCTCCATGGGCTGGGGGCACAGCCTGCCTGGCCGGGGGCTCCATGGGCTGGGGGCACAGCCTGCCTGGCCGGGGGCTCCAGCACGGGCTGGGGGCACAGCCTGCCTGGCCAGGGGCTCCATGGGCTGGGGGCACAGCCTGCCTGGCCGGGGGCTCCAGCACGGGCTGGGGGCACAGCCTGCCTGGCCGGGGGCTCCATGGGCTGGGGGCACAGCCTGCCTGGCCGGGGGCTCCAGCACGGGCTGGGGGCACAGCCTGCCTGGCCGGGGGCTCCATGGGCTGGGGGCACAGCCTGCCTGGCCGGGGGCTCCAGCACGGGCTGGGGGCACAGCCTGCCTGGCCGGGGGCTCCAGCACGGGCTGCCAGGAATCTCTGCTCCGGCGCCTGGAGCCCCCCCGCCCCTCCTGCCCTGGGGGGGCTGCAGGGCTCTGCCTCTCACACAGTCTCACCCCTCTCTCCAGCTGCAGTTGCTGTTACCCTGGGTTTTTCCCCTTTCTTGACTATGTTACCCTGGAGATGCTGTCACTGTTGCTGGTGGGCTTGGCCTTGGCTGGCGGTGGGTCTGTCTGGGAGCCAGCTGGCGTGGGCTCCATTGGATGTTGGGGAAGCTTCTGGCATCTTCTTGCAGAAGCCATGCCTGTAGCCCCCCCGCTACCCAAACCTTGCCACACAAACCCAATACAGAGGGCTGCCCAACATCCCGAGGATCCTCACTGTGGCGCGGCAGCAGAGGGGAGAGCTCCCCTGGGGCTGCCGCCCTGGTTTTGGGTCGTGCTGCAGTGCGGGTCTGGGGCCAGCCTCTCTCAGAGGCACATGATGAGGTGATGCAGAGGTGAGTCTTTAGATGCTCATCGGCCGATTTCTTATCATATGCCATTAGTCCAGGTTTGTGTTATCATTTGGTAGTATGGACCTGTAGCTCTGCTCCCCCACGTCTCACACCTGCCTGCCCATGTAGGCAGTGAGAGTTTCCCACCCAAACACAGCTGCTCTGCTTCAAGCAACTTTTTTTCTCTCTTCCTGGGAGACAGGGTTGAGGCTAGATTTCTTCACTTATTTGTGCAGCCCAAACCACACAGAGCAAAAATTATTGATTTTCATGGATGTGTGTTTAGTCTGGAGAACAGCTTCTCAACAAAAGTGTGTGGGTTTTGGGTTATAGCCTTTCTCTCTGGAGACAAGAAAAAGACGTGATTATTCCAAGTACTTTGAGAACACTGTTGCCAAGAACATAACTTATGATGGACTGAGCCACCTAAAGCTGGTGACAGAGCAGGAGAAAAGCAGACCTCAGACCTTCCCAGTTACTGGTTGAGGGAGTACTTTTCTTACTGGTCCTCAGTGATATTGCAGATAAAGGACAGATGATGGCAAATCTTTCCACTATTCTCCCTTAGCATCCATCCACACTAACACCCAGGCAGATCTTCTGCTCTTCTACAACAATATCTGTCTGGAAAGAAGCAGATACCTCATAAATGATGTCACAAAAAGAAAAAAAAATCCACATGTGAAATAATTCTACCAGTATTAATGTCTGATATGTAGGTTTTACGTAAGACTAAGAGCAGCCAATATTGCCATTTCTGTGGTATTTGTAAGGAAAGCAAAGTTACAGAACTAAGCATGCATTTTTTAGAAGATCTCTCCAGCTCCACCTAATTTAAATTCAGTAGCACTGACAGATGCAATGAAGGATGAAGTGTTATGGTGTGGAACTTGGTTTTCACAGTATTTGAGGGAATAAAGAAAAAAAATGGTAAAAGTAACCAACAAACACTGATATGAAGAGCTGTGGATGGCCAGAGCAGAATCTGGGAGGACAGTCATGGGTGAAAACCAAAATCACCTCTGTGCTGCTGAAGCAGGAATTATTCTCGACTTCTACTACTGCTTTTGAGAGGCAAATTTACACTTTGTATATACTCTGCTGTTCAAAGCATACTTGGATGTTTTTCACTTACCCCTCTGCCATTGCATTTTTTCTCCCTATTATCATTGTTGGGGAAAGCTGTGCTGATGCATGTCCTGTTTACACGTATCTGCAGAAAGAGGCAGGTTTGTATTAGTGAAATGGTAAAATGACATATACTAGGAAAGGGCACTGACTGGTCAACAGGGATAAAAGCAGTGAGAAACAGTGGGCCAAGTCTCTTCAGTCATTCATTTAATTTAATTCAAGACTTTCCTTTCTCCAAACAAGCAGTAGGGGAGCACAGAATGAAAAACTCAGGTTCCAGGTTCAAGACCAAGCAAATGGGAGACTGAACTAACCTGTTGAGTGTTACAAAATGCACAAACCCTACTTCTACCTCAGGAGACTGCTCTGTTCATACCCTTTCCTAGGTACCTGCCCGAGACTGGTGGAGGATTCTGGGCTGGATCCACTCTTGGACTAACCCTGCACAGCCATCCTGATCTTTGTACATAAATGCAACCCTATTTCCCCAGTGTGCTTTCCAGCTCCCAGCAGCTTGTGGCTCAGGAACTCCAGTCTTGTCCTATCCAGTCCATGATGTGAACAAGACCTTGGAACTCCAGAAGCTGTTTTGTTTGTGCAGTGAGTAACTTGGAGCATCTTCCTAGCTCTAGGAGACATGAGCGCATCTTCTCTGTGCAGAAGGAGAATGAAGGAGATATATTTTCAACTTTTTGCCTTGCAAGTGTTGGGTTTTTTTGTTTTTTTGTTTTTTTTTTTTTTTTTTTTAATTAATGTTTGCATTTGGTGGTGTGAAACTCATGTGTCCTAAAAGGAGAACTCTACTGAAGCCAACACTGAGCAGCTCCTTCCCTTTTGGTGGAACTCAGCACCTCTGTTTTTCTTAGAAATATTTTCCCAGCCATGTAATAGCAGGAAGCTCATCCTTTAGTATGTCACCAGCTTGACAGGAATTCGGTCTTCTGTGTGGGTCAAAGGGAAGAAGTGAGTCTTCTTCTTGGAACAACAATTCAAGTTCTTTTGTGTGTGTAAAAAGTAAACTTTGAATTTTCTTAGTAGCTTCACAAGAAGAGTGCAATCTACTTTTCCCTTCTAATGGAAAAAAACCCTACC
Source organism: Falco cherrug (assembly GCF_023634085.1). Classification (NCBI taxonomy): domain Eukaryota; kingdom Metazoa; phylum Chordata; class Aves; order Falconiformes; family Falconidae; genus Falco; species Falco cherrug. The sequence continues at coordinate 814,619 of NC_073698.1, forward strand.
AAAACATAGCTATCGTGTTAGCCACTCAGTCTGAGGGAAAAACCAGAAAACCAATACAAGATGTTGCTATTTTTCAGCTGCTAAAGGAGGCCTTAACAGAAGGTACTCTGGGGTTTGTATCAGAGATCAAGAACATCTCCTTAGGAACATAATCCTTCCATTCAGTCTGTGTCCTAATACTATTCATATACCTTGCTAGCTTTCTAAGGGTGCCTTGTTTCTACTGCATGATGTGCCGTCTTTCACTGATCCCTTGCCGGGAACGTCTGAAGCCAGGTGAAACTGGAGTCCCCAGCAGAGCTGATCGTTCAGGAGGTCTGCCTCAAGGCTGACAGCCTCGCTGTCTTGTCTGACTGGTACTCTTTTAATGTTAGCACACTGCACTCTTCCTCACGAAACACTCCTGGGATAGACAGACTGCTGTGAGGTTTGTAGAGACATCTGAGGGTGTGGTGATCCACGGTGCTGGTACACAACCAGGTACAAATTTGGCCTGTTTCAGCTCATGTACTTGGAGCAGCCCTGGGCACAGTCATAGGTTCCAGCTGTTCCAGGATCAATCCTTTTAGGCAGTTTGCATCCAACCATCCCTTTCCTGAGGTTAAGACCTTGTGTACTGCCACAGACTCTCCTATGCCGGTTGGCGACAGTGCCTTGGGTTCATATGCACAGCCCTTTGGGTATCCCTCTAGAAGCTGCAGAGATATTGCCATTTGCCTTTTTGACCCTCACTTTTCATGTGTGTTTCCAATTTTATACACTGCCTGAAAAATACCGCTGTTTATGCCAGGAAGAATTGGATGTAGTTATTCAGAAACTCATCTCTGCCCAGAGGCGGCAACAGTGAAGCTCAGGTGCTGCCTGTGTAGTGCTCAGCAGGAAAATAGGAAATTATCTCAGATTCTGAATTTGCATCCTAGTGTCTCCTCTAATGACAGCAATGTCCCCCTCCTTGGTGGTGCCAAAGCGAAAGCATGAAAAAATGTTAGGTGCTAGCAACTTCATATTTTTGAGTGAATGTTAATGTGCATATGGACTGCAAATCTCCAAGGTGCTGGTAAACAGTCTCCTTCCTTTGAATGATTGTCCACATCTGCACTTAGATGTGGGTCATTCTCGGCAGGTCCTGCTTTCAGGACAGGTCCACAGAGGAGGGCTTGGGGAGCGATGAGTTCAAAGGTTGAGGGACTGCACTCTACAGCAAGGTCCTATCTAGGGATGTCTGTCAAGATGTACTGCCTGACGGCTGCTGTGCATGGCAGCAACATGAAAAGAAATAATGCTAAAGGAGAAAAAGGGTTAGAGAACCTGTTCTCAAACTGAATAGGAAACCCCAGCCCTTGCCTGGTGATGGGATGACCCCTTACTGCAGGAAAACTGGAAAGTGTCGTGCTCTGAACTTCTGTTGATCATGGGAGATAAGATTTAAGGCTGTTCCGGACAAGCAAAGAAGAAGAACCTGGAAGATCCTGTAAAAAAATCCCCATCCTCGCTTAACTTTATGGGTTGAAAGTAAAATACAGGAAAAACCCATTTTGAAGAAATGCTCCCTCAAATTCCTCCTGTTGCCATGCACTTTTTTCCCCTACTTTGACTGTAGGGGAATGCTTGCACATCATTCCTTCCTCTATGAAAACCAACCAGAAAAGCCTAGCAGAGCCTCCAAGTCGTACAAAAAGCTGCACTCCTTTTCCTGACACCGTTTTTGCTTTTGCCTCTCTTGTTGTGCCTAATCCCGACCAAAAAATGCTAAAGCTGTAACTCCCTTGGAAACAGTGTTCTGGGACACCAGTAACCACGAGTAACCAGCACTTACTCTTCCAGATATTTAGTGTAGTACGTCCGGTTCCAGCCACAGTTCCCATATTGGTTGCCTTGAACATTCCCCTCACTGAGGCAGCTCAGCGGGGCACGGGGGGTGGCTGCAGAGCAAAAGGAGACGTTCATGGAGAGGCAGGGACAATTGCTCCCCCGTAACCCCCTCAGTGGTTTTTGTGTCGTTTTCTTCTAGTTGGCCATGGCTTGCATTTGACCTGCCATGTTTTATGGACATTTTTTTGTCCCCCTGTTCTTTTGGTTCTGGTCTTCTTTTGGACCAGGAAAATCAGTGTAAGAACAAAGTGGCTCAATGAACAGATTTGCCACCAAGAGATCAACCAATGATCAGAATGGTCATTTGTACAGAATAATATGGAGCATAAAATTGGATTAAAAGCCTAAAATCTTTCCCAAACCTGTTTTTTTTTTTCTTTCTCTTTTTCTTTAAGTCTAACTTGCTATGTGACACAGGTCATTATATCTTAACATTTACTGTGAAACCAGAATCACCACCATTATATTCAGTATTAGCAACACTAATTCCTATTAGATGTCAGAAGCAGCTCAGACATCTGGATTTCAGTAAGGCAGAACCATCTCTAACCCAGGGGACTCCCTGTTTTTCCAAAACACTTTCATGTTGACAAAGTGTTGTGTAAGAGTAACAGAGTACTGAGGGAAAATGTGGAGAACCTGTGGTCAATGCAGGACTCCCATCATGTGTTTTTACAGGTTTTCAAACATCCAGAATGTTCTCAAAGTAAAACCAACAGCCAGACTCCGCAGCTGTCCTGCAGAGGTGGCTGAGATCACTGGTCACCGCTTTAACATCATCAAAATGCTTACGTGGCAATTCCTTTGTCAACATGATGACAAAAATATTCTGCCTTATCAATATTCTTGCCTGTCCCAGCAATGCCTTTCGTGGGAAATACTACTGTCTTCATGTGCAGGGATTCCCAGAAAGTCCAAACTTCATGTGAATGTGGTAGATCACAGAGGAACTGTGGTTTTACTTACAGAACACTTGTGTATGCTCATGGAGAAACCTGGGACTCAGATGGTGGTGGCATCGCTGCTGTCACCAGGGAGGGAGTGCAGAACAGATCTGCTTTGCCGCAGCTTCGGGACACGTGCGCTGGGGAAGCTTCGTTACTTCCTACAGAATTGAAGTAGTCTGAGAGAGGATGTGGGCAGGTGTTCACAGAAATCACATGCATGCTTCCAGTTTGAACTGGGGGAAATTTAGATGCACGAATTATAGGTTGTGGTCACTTTCAAAGACGCAGAAGTGACCTCAATGACTGTCTCCGGCACATCTTTGTGGGACCCTCTTACTGCCAAATGCGCGAGGGTGGCCACATCTGCTGTTCCCATCACACACTAGGCATGGGGTGTTCCTAAACAGCACTGCCATGACTACTGCTTGAGAAAAGCCCTTTTCTGTTACCCTAACTGTTGTAAATATACAGAATCATAGAACCATTCTGGTCGGAAAGGTCCCTTAAGATCATTAAGTCCAATACTGTATTTTACATATACGTTGCTATATGTATATTTATATAGGTATTGTTGTAAAATCACAGGGTGTTTAAAAAGTATTCTGCAGTATTCTTTATGCAAATACTTATATTCTTAAGTAGCTGGCCCATCCCTCTAAGCCTGCTTGCCTTTTAAAGAGTGACCTTTCAGTGCAGAGAAAACAGACTTTTTCAAAGCAGGGGACAGGGAGAAGGGAGGAGCCAGGAGATGCAGTGTTATCTGAAGATGAGGGCTAATTCCACATGAGATGGTCTGGCAGTTCCTAGGTTGAAACATCTTGCCTCTGCCAAATAAAGCTTCGCATTGTGCCTCGTGGCTGTGGCAGTGCTTGTAGCAGTGGTTCTTGTCACTGCATGGGGTCCCATCTTGCTTAAATACATCCATGGGGCAAGTCCCTGAAGAGCAATCTCAGTACTTGGGGAGATCACATATGCTCCTAACTTCTCTGCAGATTTTTTCTGCTGGCTGAAATTGTAAAGAAAAGCCCACAAAATGAGTTTTGAATGGTTTTTCCTGAGGGGATGGCCCATATTACTGAAAGCCACGTGGCAAAATCTTAGGGAATGCCCCAAAAGTGTATAAGATGAAGAACACCAACTTGAATTTGCAAAAAGTCAGACAGAATAAGGACTGGAGGAAGGTATAAGGGACTAAAGTCCTTGCTGTCTTACAGAAATTGACACTGCAAATGGTGACTGCTGATATTCCAGAAGAGAAACTTGTGGTTTTATTTCTGCATTTCAAGTTGAATCTGAAATGCCTCTACAAATACAGTGTTGCTGGATTTTCTCCAAAAGCTCAAAATCAGCAGGAATGTAAATGAGATTTTAAAATCTCTTTCCTTTCAGCAGGGCTTGTGATGGTTGGATGTTTGGTCCATGACACCAATGCTTGTGCTAGGTTTGTCAGTTCTGTCCTTACACCCTCACTGTGCTGCTCCTGCTGATGTTTTTTGTCTGAGATAATTTCAGTGTTTCTAAACTATTTCTTTTCTACATAAGCATGAGCAGTTTCCAGTTAGGTTTATGCATCTTCTCAGACCAGATATACTGCGAAATACAGGAAACTTCTATATTTTGTGTTTATGTAACAGTTAGTTATAAGAGCATTTTGATTTTAAGGAGTTAACCTCCGTGTTAGAATTATATTAGCACTTACAAACCAATGACGTATGAATCGCTGTACTGCTTGTTATCCGAGACTGTTACTTGAAGTCCCCGTGCTATAGACCATAATACCCTTAGTCTTTACTCTCTAGACCACAACCAGAGCACCCAGGTTCTATTGTTACAGGATGAGTTATTGGGCAGCTTGGCAGGGCCGATATCCAGCCTTCCAATCTGGCAACAAAACTAAATTTTAAGGTGTCCTGAAGTGAACTCCCTTCATTATAACACTAAAAATTGCACCCACAGGTCAAGAAGACCCTTGCCTAGGTGAAGACCCTTCCCCTGCGCAAGCGTAGTAACAGAAAAGGATGACACAGCAAATATTACAATTATATGCAAATGTCTAACCAATCATTTAATTGGGAGTGTACGACTTTGTAATTTTGTGTATAAATGTAACGGTAAAATTTACACAGGTGTGCTTGATGTGTGGAGATGCCACCGAGCACCCAGCGCTGCAAATAAAGGAGCGCCTGCTTCTTAATGCTGCGCTGGTGTGATGAAGTTTGATTCCCAGTTTTGGTGACAGAAGCAAGCAAATCTGTGATGAATCAACATTCACTGCCTGCTGAAGTTCACTGTGTGTTGGGCAGAGCTCTAGAGCTGAGAGGAATGAGTAATTTTTAAAGACATTGTGTTATCAGCAGTACACTGACCATTGCAAGAATGCTCTTGCGATATTGTATGGTTTCTTTGATGCTAAAACAACAGAAGCTCACGTCTACCAAATATTCTTCACAGGTTTCAGGAGACATTAATTAAGTAGTGCAATTATTTTTCTTCATGATGGTCTTATATCTAGAGAGTAGGTATGAGGAGCAGCTCCTGCTATTTAGAAGACAAAACCAAGCAGCACTTGGAAAAAACAGATGGAAGATAAATATTTTGTGACCAGTGGAAGATCCAAGGAAGACAAGTTTTCTGTGGGTTTGTCTCTCAGGGAGTACTGGTGTCTCTTGTCTTATTTAAAGAACTATTTTCACTTGATAAAGCATTGCAGAGTAATTCAGGTTGGAAGGGAGGTCTGGAAGGCCCTAGTCCAATTACCTGCACGAAGCAGGGGCAACTTAGATGGTCATTCCTCTGCCAAGTTTGGAAGATTAAAAAATGCTTTGGAGGAATGGGCATGTGCATCCACCTACAGAAACAGAAACACAGTGGTCACCTGGAGGTGGACCACTGAAGGTAACGACCCAAATCTCACCCTCAGTGACCCAGGGAAAGCCAAGCTTCACTTACCCTGGGGATGTTCACATGATGCACCTTCTGTGGGTGCAGTTGCAGTTGCAGAATTTGTTGTGAAATTGTTTTGCATCATCATGATGATGCCAAAATGGCACAGAGTAACTGCTCGGAAACAAATTTTGTCTTAAGCAGCAAAGGTATTTATTTCGTGAAACATTGGGGAGCTAGCTGATTTGCATGGGACAAACTAGCTCCAAAATTTTCAGTGAAAAGTCGGGTAATTTATACAGTTTTCGTGAGAGGTTACACAACATCTTTACATACATACTCATTTGATTTTGACACCTAATCATTCCATTCACAATAGGTGGGATCTAGGTGGGGTAGACCTTTCAATTTTCTTTGTTCAGCGATTTCCTGACTCGATGGTCTCCTTCTCTCCTTCAGGTGCCCACCTTATCTTTTCTGATTATTCAGAGTACATTCCTTTCTCAACACAAACAGAGCATCACCCAGAGCATTGTACCAAACTCATCCTGACTAATCTTTTTATTTTAAGACTTTGTTCTGTTTCAGTGACTTTAGCCTAAGCTGTGGCCTGTCTCATGGGCGAGCATCATCACGTCGCTGGTGGTGTCATGGCCAGGGAACTGCAGGCAGAAAGATAAACCGCAGGGCCACATTTCTCAGATTGGGGTGTGTTGATGTGGAGAACTTCAGACACAGACTTTCAACGCTTTGCTCAGTAATTGTGAAATTTGTGCTGGCTGAGGACTTGCACTGGCAAACAACCAATTAAGGAAACTAAAGGATGCCTAAAGAGTTGGGGAAAGCACTGAAGAACTGTTCCTTCACCATCCCATCTACTTTAAGAAACGGCAAACCCAGGAACAGCATCACCTCCCTTAGATGCCCAGTGTACCTGCTAATTGGTGAAAGCCTGAGCCCTGGAGTTACGTAGAATGAACTGCCAAGGTTCACTGTGGACATAAAAGGTTTATTTTTCCTTTCAGTCAATGCAAACCTGCGAGGACTCTCCTTACCAAGACGACACCCATGGAGTTCTTCTGGCACATTGTCCCTTTCCAGGCAAACCCCTGTTCCTTGTAGTGCTGGCCACTGCAGCTGGAAAATGTGAACATTAAAGAAATGCGGAACAACTTTCTCTCAGTAATGGGATACGTTCACTGAATTGCAGCTGGAAAATAATGGTTTTGGGTAACAAGGCACTCCTTTGTTGAAGAAAAGCCCAGCACCACCTGTTTCTCCTATGGCAGCCCCATATGCAGCCAGGCTGGTACCCGCAGGTCAAGCGTGCAAGCACCAGTGATGCATCGTGCTGGTGGGGGTATTAAGGAGGCAGAGCTGCGGTTTATAAGCTCATTGGCCTCCTCCCTACTTAAAAGGGAAGAATGACCCATAGGCTATTTCAGTACAACCTCATTATTAAAAAAAATCCAAAAACTGGTAAGGTGATAGATTGAATTTGAAAAAAGAAATATTGAATATATTTTGAGATACTTATTTGACTATGCAGAAGGTTTCTTTTCCCCAAAATGAAGGAGAAAGGAACAGACAAAACAGAAACAAGGTGCTAGGTCTTAAAAAGCAATTGAATGAAATAAGTGATTAAAGACCTTGCTAACTCCCTTGTCCTAGCAAAAGGGTTTAATTGAAATATTGAGTTGCAAACCATATAACAATGAATTATTTTATCTAAAAATGAGTGGCTTTATATATAAAAATGAGTAAAAACTGAAAATGAGATTAAAATAATTCAGTTACAAGTGTATAAAAATTAGAAATGAGCTGTACACTCTGTGTGTACGTGTGTGGAAAAAATACAAAAGAGGAGAGTGAAAGGGAAAAGAGAGTTCTTGTATCAATTTACATGACAAATATGTGCTGATTAGAACATGGACTGATTAAGCCGTTACATTTTTTTCCACGAGATATCACCAGGACAAAAGACTTAGCAGCATATATATGCAAAAATTAGAAGAAAGAGATGAAAATAGTCTTGCTCCCTGCTTATCTCCCCATAGCTGGCACATGAGCTGAGTGATTAAAACGCAGGCCTCATACAGCAGTAATTGGATGTGATCGTAATTAATGCGACCGACAGCATCCCTCTGACACAACTCTGCAAAGACCTGCAGCACCCAGGGCAGACGTCACCTGGTCCGTCCTGGTCCACGTCTCTACCACACTGACAATGATCTGCAGCTTCATGGGCTTGTACACCTGGAAGACAAGAGCTGGCATCCCCTGCAGCCCATGGGGTGTGCAGCAACCCTGGACACCACGCTTGCCTCCAGATACTCGTGCAAAGCAAGTTTCTTGCTAAAGCGGAAAGATATGAGCATGCGTTTGCTTTTGTGCATTATAGTAATTTAAGGGAGCTCTCCATGTAGCTAATTTTTGAGTGCTTTGTAGCTGATGCACTGGTGCCCTGTCAGTGTGTTCACGCAGAAGCAGCAGAAGATGAAAACCCGTGTGCTGTTTTAAAATTCGTGCTGTTTTGGAGGAAGAAGGAGGTTAAGAGAACAGGGAGGCTGTAGTGAGCTACCAGAAAGCACTTAGTAACAATAATGCATATTCCCAATTGAGTGTTTTAAAGGGATGATTTCAAAAATCCTCTGTAAACTGACTTTGCTTATATTTGAAGCAATTTTTTAACAGTTAAAGTGGGTTTTATAGCGTTGAGGAACACATCATCCTGGTAGAGTAGCTGCAGTCAGGCACAAATCATTCCTCTCTTTCCCAAGGGAGTGGGTTAGACAGCTGACGGAGCAGAGCGGTGATCTGAACTCATCATTAAAACTCACTGTGTTCTTATGGGAATTAACAGATGTAGCTTCAGGGTTTCATTGTAGCTGTTTACTTTAAACTGAAAGGGGAGAAGAGCTACGTTACAGTGCTGAACATCTAGGACTGCCTTCAATATAACACAATAGCTGTACCGTGGCAATAATTTCTGATGCTTAGCAGCTCTTTGTGATTAGAGCCAGCTCCAAGTATCTGGTGGGCACAGACAGGATCTGGAGACCAGGAACCTCCTGGAGGTGAACAAATGGCATGGCGGTTGTTGAGGTATGTTCAGGAGCTTTAAAGCTTACACTGTATCACAAATACCAAAAGTGGTGTTACTCAAACTAATACAAAATCTCCCCTAAGTAGGAGAACACGGAGTAATTATGCATTTAGAGAAGGAATAAAGAGTGTAACAAGTAATTAAGACGACAGCAGAGAGATTCAGAGACAGAACACAGTTGTAGGTGGGATTTTCTTGGTAGCAGGGGGATTACCTGGCATTGCTTGTGTTAAATCAGCTCACTATGAGCTGCAGACTTTTGCATGCACTCAGGCCATTTTTTAATCATTAAATTTGGCACCAAAAAAACAACGTCAAAGCGACAATTGAGTGGGGTCAACAGAAGCTGCCTGCATCAAGCAGCTCAGTACTTGGAGGAGGATAAACAGATAACTGCAGATAAAAACTGGTCCTGAAGTGAGGTTGTTTAAGCCATATGAAACCCACAAAAATAGTTCTTAGTTTTTCTTCATTTTGCCCAGCACACCTGTGTAATACAGCAAATGGGAGCGTGCCCATCGATAGGCACAACTGGTGAGAGGCACCACACACTGCGCCTGAGATCCAGCAGCCTCTGGAAATAAGTTTTTTAGCATTTCTTTCTGCTGCCCTTTGCACATTTACCTGTGCATGGGCAGCTCCATAGTTAAGACCTGCCCAGTGTTGGGCTGGGTCAAGCTCATTGACATCTACATTTTGTACATCCAGCATGTTAATTGCTAGTAGCAATTGGTTAATGGGCAAGCTGGGGGTTTATTATTCTCCTCTGAGCATGTTATTGCTCAGTGACAGCATCGTCCCATCTCTGATATGGGGTGAGCATTCAGTGAGACCATAAGGGCATCGAAGACCTGTGAACTTGGTCAAGTAAGGAGGAGAAAAAGATGACCCTACAAAAGCCTGGGTGGTAGCTTTGGCGCTGGCCGAGATGGGAATGAGGAAGACACATTAGCATTTCTCTTGAGTAGTTCCCTTACGTTTTGGTGATAGCAGAGAGGAGGAGTTGCTGTCTCTCAGAAGGGCAATGGTTCTAAATGGTTTGGCTGTTCCAGAAGTGTATGTGCCTAAAAAAATACTATTGCTTAAGTCGCTTTAAGCATGGGCACTCACCTCTCTTTGTTGAACAAATACCACTTTATTATTATTCCAAATTATCCTCTTTCCTTGGCAGCTTCTCAGGAAATTCAGTGAAATTGTAGCAATTTATAAAACTACATTTCCACCATGGGAGCTGATAAGTAATTCTTTCATCTGAACACTTCATACTATTATCAGGAGGCAGCATCTCTGAATGTCACTCTTTATTTCTTCCACCAAATTCAATCATAGTGCACTGGCATAGGCCAGGCTGTCACTATAAATAATCCAGACTCATAGGTACAAAATAACACATTTATCTCAGCTCTTCTGAAAGTAGGAACGGCAATGACAAAAGTCCTTACAGGCTTTAAAAGCATTCACAAATCAAAGCAAATAAACTATTTTTCTAACAAAAGGTGTTTCTGAAAACACCACATCAGTAATATCTCAATATCAAATGATGTCAGAACAAACTGATTTCCTTTGAAAACACGGAAACTGTGTTTCTGAACAGAAAAGAACCAGCAGATGTGTGCATTTTGATATTGCTAAAGATTTTTATTTGGTGCAATTTAAGCAAACTGGGGCAGCAGAGTTTAGATTTGCTTACGATAAGGTGAATACTGTCTAAAGACAGAGAGAGAGCAGTTGTTGATCTTTATTTCCAAGTCCTACAGGTGCATTAAATGAAATCCCAAGAGAGCCAGACCTGGAGCAGAAACTGTTCAAGACCAGTCCCTGCAGCCTGTGGTTACCTCGGTGTGCTGGCAGGTTTGCAGACAACTCCATCAGAGGAGGGCAATGAAGTGATGACACTTGAAATGATTCTGCTGCTCAATGAGGGAGAAGAAAAGCAAACAAATCGGGTGTAAGATCAGGAGTCACATCAGAAAGACAGGTGATGTAACCTTCCGCCTTCCTCAGTGCTCACAAAATTTCAGCAAAACTGACTGCTGGGAGAGAGGCACCCAGCCATGGCCCCAAGGACTTGCACCTCCAGTTCCCTCTGGAGGTAAGGGAAAGGCAGCACAGACAGCACTGGAAGGTCTTCAAACATTTCTCTAGAAAAGGGGAATTACATCCTCAGAGCTTCTATTTCTGACACACTAATAACGAAGATTCAAGCAATTGCAGGAAGTTTCTTAAAGGGCTTGTGTGGTCATCATCCTTGGAGGTCTTCAAGATCCGACTGGATAAAGCCCTGAGCAACCTGGTTTGACCTCAGAGCTGAGCCTGCATGGAGGAGGAGGCTGAATTTGAGACCTCCTGTGGTCCCTTCCAACCTGGGTCATCCTATGATCCTATGAGATGGTGCTCAAGACTGTTCGAGCGGCTGGTAACACCCACATCCCAGGAGTGCATCCTCCCCACTCAAGCTGTTTCCTTTCCAGGCTATTTGGCTGGGAAACCTGATGAGAAGAGGGTCTGGAGGGAAGAACAGACCCCTGGGCCACGAGTCTACAACTTTCATTTCTGGAGTCAGGCAGTAAAAAACTGAATTTTCAATAGATTATCTATAACAGAAAGTCATTGCTTCTATAGCTTCTGATCACAGCTTATTTGGAAACGTTATCTAACTGTCTTTAAAAATAATTAATAATTTCAGATTTGTTTATTGAAGCCTTCAGATGCTTTTACCTCTGGAACTGACAGACAAGTCAACTCCCCTCTTTATTGCTGTCTTAAAAAAATTATTTGCTACTTCCACTTTCATTTCAACCAGCATTTTTAAGACCTGAATATTTTTTTCAGGGTTTGTGAGCTTAACTGGCAAACAGGAAGAGATCTCAAGAGAGAAGCAAACCCAGAGCAGGATGATTTCACCTGTCAAAGTGCTACCTGACACTCCTCCAGAAAAAAATAGGGTCTACATTTCACAGTGTGATGCTTAGGCATGGCTGTAGGTTTGGTTTCCATACCGTGTGAGGGTCCTTTGCTCATCATCACTCTACAGAAATCCTGTTTGCTTGCAAACCTGCAGATGCTTTACAGTGTAAACTCCCTGTTATGAAGACAAAAGGAATTTTCCCTGTGGTGGGATCACTCCCAGCATTTAACATAACCTGTACGTATACACACAAATGTGCAACATCAACACGAGTGGATGGGGAGTCCTTACTTCAGTAACAAGGACTTTATGATGCCCATTTGCAACTTCTCCATCTTTGGGCAGGTGGTCCTTGTGCTTTTCAGGCACTTGGCACAGCCAACGTGAGCTGCCTTCCAATGCCCTTTGGTTAGATGAGGTGTTGAAACGTCAAGTAATTCTCCACAGGCTCGATTTTGTACCTCAGATCTCCAGTTTGCAAAACTCGACTGCGAATTTTCAAACAGAGCAGTCAGTAAGAAATGTGAACTAAATGACTTCTTAAATTATTTAGTAAATACAAAAATAAACAAGGTACAGGACGCTCATCATGGTGTGGCTGGAGATGTAGGGCAGCTCTGTGCATCTCGCAGCAGGTAGAAGCTTCAGGAGCCACTTCTGGGGTTCAGGGCTATTGGGATCAGCCCATATTTTATGTTTTTGTTGGGTTTTTTGAAAGGGGGGATACGGAAACATTTAGCTCATTCATACCACTGCTTCTCACGGGATCCTATGAGAAGGTGCAAGAAGCTCACCTAAAAGATCTTTTATAGAAAAAAAGTGACATGCCTAAGGTTTAGGATCCATAAGACAGCCTTGAGAGAGCAATCATGCAGCTTTGGGAAAAAACCAAAGCTGCATATGAACGCTAGAGATTAAATGAAAGTGAGAAGGCAATAAAACCTCTACGCTATGGCTCTTCCAAGAAGCATCTGTCTTTTAAGATCTGTTTATCCTCATGTAGACACTGCAGCTAAATAGGCTGCATCTGCCAGTAAGTTTGCATCCCCAAAAGCCTCAATTCAGAGACCTTTTAGGGTACTTGTTTGAGAAAGAAGGTGCAGGTGGGGCTACCAAATCTCAGTCTTATGCCTGGTCTTCTAGGAGAGACTCAGTGGGTTTTAGTTTTGCCAGAGTTTGAATTATCTAGTCCTAAAATGTTCGTAATCACTGGTTTGTTTATAATAGGAAAACGTGGCCTCATTAAGCACTGAGCTGGAAACCCAGAAGACTTCACTAAGGCAGTTGTGCTAGCGCATTTACCAAGAAGGTCTTTAATGGGGAAAAAAACTGCTGGTTTCCCACCCTGCGAGTCCCCTGCACACAGGCTGTGAAGGAAGTGAAGACTTGCTGTGGGGGCTCTGGCGCCAGTGCAGAGTGTGGGCAGCTGGATGCTGTAAATCATGGATGGCTGCATGGAAGGCTGGATAACTTCCACCAAAGCCAGTGAAAATAGTACGAAGTAAAATCAGCCGTTTTCAAAGTTAGGACAGTCTCTTTTGAAAAAAAAGCAGCTTGTGCTCCCCAGGACTTTCCAGGTATTTCTGGAGAAGGTCAAAGTTTTGGGCTTGATAATGTTGCAGAGAGATAGATAAGGAAAGGTCTGCTGAGCTGTGCATGGTTCATTTCAATATTCTCTTAATCTTCAGGGGAGAGGTTACACTGGTGTTCTTTTCCTTTTGACTGATATTATAAAGTCATTAAGTTCTACAGGAAGGACTTCAGGAGGGGTGTTGGTGACGGTTATGGGTGACCACCAGTTTAACACAGCATTTTGGGATGTCCGGTTTACAGGACACTGTTAATGTCTGTGTGGGTACGCTGTCTGTCTCACGTTCAGAGCTTGCAGTATCAGAAATAAATACATCCCAGACACGAAGTGCGCCTGAAGAGGGAAGTTTCTCGAGAAGTGCTTGTTTAGTTTGCTGCCTTTTGAAGGAAGTCTTTGAACTGCCTGGGCATGTCAAACCTGCTACCTGCTTACAGGCTGCCAGAAGACTATAAAGCACATTGTTTGGACAAAAATTTCATTAAAAACTGTGTTTCTATGAAATATCTGCCCTTGAAATCTATACTGGAGATGCTGTAAAATCTGTAATGCTAAACAAAATCTCAGCTGTGTTTGAAGAGTGGAATTTTAGTAAGGAGATGCAGCAGAAAGCATCTCACGCAGAAGTGAGGGCATCTTCTTTAACAAGGGAGATCAGTCCCCATCCCAGTTAATTTGATACTGAACCTCCAACTGTCCCCTGGGAAGAGCCCCACCTGATTCTGAAGCATGTGCTGAGGGAGATGACAGATCCTGGGGAGCCTTCCACCAACCCCTTGTAGTATCAGTCATCCTGCAAGGTGCAACCATGGCTTCAGGCTGTGGGAAAAGCTCCCATGCTCCAGTCGTCCCCCACCCCCGCATCAGTAAGGGGACACACAGAACCTCCCCAACTCCATCCTTTACCACTTCGAAAGGAGTGTTTCACGTGCAAGAAAAGGTGAAGGCACAGAAGGTAAGCAGGGACAAAGCAGGAGCCTGAGAGCTCATCATTGGATAATGATGAATTTTCAGGGAGGTATTTTGTGATTTCTCAGATTTTCTTTGGATGGAGTGAAATTATGTTTAAAACTTTAAATATTTGACAGGGAGATCAAGTGTGATGGCCAACCTGAAATGTTTTTTATCAGTCTCTATGCAACTTCCTTCTTTTTTTAAACAAATGATGGATGTTTGTATAAACAGCCATTCCTTCTTTAGATCCACTGGTATATTTGAATGAGCCTGCAAGGAAGAGAAGGGTCATTTTGTTCTGGCTGTCGGTGCATCCTTGACAGACGTCTAAACTTGCCTGAATACATGGAAACTCGGTTATCAGGTCTCCCTCTGCACTGTATATGAAAACCGGGATGTCCTTGGCTATCAAATTTCTGAAAAGCAAAGCAGAAATCCTCAGCGCGGGTCCATGATGTTCCTGTCATGGCCCTGTGCGAAAAACAACAGAGGAAGGAAAACTGGGCAAGAGCATTGCTTTGCCTGCATGAGATGGATGATGTGGTGGTGTCCTTCTGCTGTTATTGAATAGGACATATCCCCCTGGAACAGCCAAGGCACTGATTAATTTCAGAAATTAATCCAACAGTGAAAACGCTATTTACAGGCTGACTTTGGCTGGGAAGCCAGAGCCATCTCCTTGCCCCATTCTCCCTTTGGCACCCACCCACAGCCCCTGAAGAGGCTAAGGTCCAGACCCATGGTTGAAAAAAGATTTCCTAAAAAGCAAATGACCTCTGTGAAGGTCCCATCCTCTGTGTCCAGCTGCCTGGGCACTGTGACTTCGGAGTAGATGATTCTAAATGTTTCAGCAAAATTTCAAAGAGGTTCTGCATTTAAGGGAAAAGGGCATTAATCACACCAGGCAATGAAGGATTTCCCACTCCTGAGTGAGAAGGAGGATTTTAAATGGAAGTTTGAAAAATTTGGTACATTTATATTTTGTAAGTCCATCCATCTTCAATGAGAGGTATAAAGGAGGTGGTTGAGCAGCTCTTTGCTGCTAACGCTGGCTTCTAATGAAGCTTAGGATACAAGAAACTCCAGAGGACATTTTTTAAAAAGGAGGCAAATGAGATTACTTCTTTAATTACAAGGTGCTGAGCCCAGCATGCGTCCCCCCACTCATGTCCCCGGCCCACCTTCCCCAGCCTATGTCCCTCCATGCTCGTCCCCATACTGCATCCCCTGCCCTTGTCTCCCATTCTACCATCCCCTCACCAATGTCCCCAAGCCCATATCCCCCAACCCATGTCCTCACCCTGCATCCTCCATCCCACATCCCTCCACCTGTTGCCCCCCACGTCCCTCCACACATGTCCCCATGCCTGCATCCCCCAGCACATGTCCACCCATGCATGTCTCCCATCCCCTGTCACCCCACGCATGCCTTGCACATCCCCCTACTCGCTTCCCATCCCACCTGCCTCCACCCTGCCCTTTGGGGAACCCCAGCCCTGCTCCATATTCCTATCTCCCTGCCCCTCACCTGGGCAGAGAAGCAAGAGCAGTGCTGTGAGCCACATGCTCTTTGAGGGTGCACACACCCTGTCCCCATCGCTGTGGCCCTCCAGGCCAGGCCAGTCCTGTGGAGACTCTATTAGCACAGCCTCAACCTCAACCTCCCCCGGCCTCAGCCCACCCCAGGGGGTTGTCACCCTGTTTCCTTCCATCCCCACCATCTCGCCTAGCTGTGGCCCCATCCCATCCCTCCCAGCAGCTGCCCAGCTCCGCTCCCCATCTTTCTCAGCCCCTTGTTGACCCCCTGCAACTGCCACCAGACTCTCCAGCCCTGAGCTTTGCCCAAGACTCTGCTCTTGGACTTACCCAGTTCCACACCTGCACCACCAACTGGCACTGGGGGTCTCTATGTCCTGCCCCAACCTGAACCTGTCCTTCCCACCCAGGTCCTCACCCTGCTGCCACCCAGCCCTGCCCTGTCATTTTCCAACTGCCACCCCCCACCAACCCAACACTCTTCTACCTGTCATCCCTCCTCTCCTTCCCCCTTCCCTTCCCTTCTCCAGCTGCCACCTATCTCATGCCATTCCCTTCCATACCATCCCACCCCAACCGTTCTCCCACTGCCACCCATCCCATCCCATCTAATCCCATCCCATGCCATTTCCCACCCCTCCTCATACTACCACCTGGTCCTATTCCACCATCTCCCAGCAGCCCGGTCCCACTTCCAACTGCCACCATCCCTCCCCCACCTGCCACCCATCCTCTCCCATCCTGCCCTGTCCCACCTCCACCTACCACCTGGGCTCTCCTCTGTCCTTCTGCTAGCATCCAGACCTCCCTGCCCCTCTGCCTGCGCCTTTCGCAGCAGCACAGAACCGAATTCCAGAAATCAGGGGTCTGTTAAAGCTGAAATTTTCATTCTTCCCATCAGAGCATTTAAATGGGAACTGCTGCATCACACAAGCTTGCCGTCTCTCCTTCCCCCAGGGGCATGGCGCTGGGCTGGGGGGTCATGGCCAGGCTCAGCCCACCTCCTGCCCATGGCATGAGGCTCCTCTCCTGGACGTGCCACCCAGATGCGTGTGGCTTCACCTGGGATGGAGGCTCCCAGCTACCTGGGTCACCTTCTCAGCTGAAGGCTGGTGGGTTCTTAAAGAAATGATGTTGAGGGCATGGATGCAAAGCAGAGGCAATGTACTGGTATGTGGAGGGAAGACAAAAAATGCAGGGAGAGATCAGCCCTTTGGGAGCCCTTCAGTGATCCCCAGCAGAGGAGACAAAGCACGCTGAACACGGTGTGAGACCGCAGGAGCAAAATTGGAGCAACACATGAAGGGTCAGAGCCAGCCTGGGCCAGAAGGAAAGCTTCTGGGGGTGTGTTTGTGGCAGCAGAAACACCAAATAATCTGTTTTGAGGTGGACAAAGAGATAAAATTGTTGTATCTGAGGATTCAGAGCACTGTGTGGGATAATGATGCTTTTGCTTTTGCTCAGTTTGCTTCCCAGGGTTCGTGATTACTCTGTTCCATTTCAGGGGCAGCTTATAGCACCGAGTTGCTGTTTTCTAGAGAAAACCAGAATCGTTGTTTTTGTGATGCTGTGGCCTCACCAGTGCTAAGCAGGTGAAGAATCACCTCCTCTGACCTGCTGGCAACACTTTTGTCTAATGCAGCCCAGGACACCATTCACCATCTTTGCTGCAAGGGTAGAAGGATGCTGCTACTTCTTGTCTTGAAGACTTGTAGAAAGTTGTGTGGGGCCAAACAGGACCCTTGCAATGACCTCCCCAGGCCCTGTCCTTTCTAATAGCAAGAGCTGGAGAATTTGGTATCTGGTGAGACACTGTACATCTGCTTCTCCTTCTCCCTTCCCTTGGGGTATGCGGGGCTCAGCTCACCCCCAGCACAAGGAGGAATCCTCACAGGGGAAAAGCATCTTCCAGGGCATGGTGCCTCCCCTGCTCCCACCAGCCTGGTGCAGAGGCACCAAGGAGAAAGCTCTCAGCAGCAGGAACAGGGAGGAGGATCCCTCTTGATCCCTTCTTGCCTGGTTGGGTGAAAGAGGAGGCATCTCCTCTCAGACACAGCAACATCCCTGCTCTGATAGGGCAGGTCATCAGCCTCGGATGTGGGAAAGCAGAGGCGTGCAGGGAAGACCAAGGCTTTCACGACCACTGGAAGACCCTGAAAGACAGCCAGCTGTTGGCGGGGTTTGCAGTTGTGCAGGATTCCAAGGAAGAAATGGTGAAGAAAGGCGTTAAGCAGGGAAGCTGCAGTAAAGCCTGACTTGTGAGTGGCTTCCCAGCTGTTCCTTGGGCTCCCAGGGGCTTGGGCCATAAGGCTTTTCTTCTTCTGTGTACAAAAAAAGCCTTCCCCCCCCCGGCTCTTGACTATTTTCAGCATGATAAATGCACAGCAAATGTCATGTAGCTCTCTGGGAGTGAAGGGATGCGCTCAAAAGCAGAAAAATCTATGCAAAAAGCAGAGGGGAAAAAACAAATAACCGTGTCACCAAGGCTGCACTGTTGGTGCAAACAATAAAAAATGGTGTTAAACCGCCAAGAAAATGATGATTTCATTCTCCAGATTCTGGGACTGCTGCCATGACATGTCCCAGTGGAGAAGCTGCGTGTCCGGAGGTTTGCCTGCAGGTACCCCCACTGCTCATCCTGCAGTTTTACTTTTATTCTCTTAAAATTAAAAGAAAAAATAAAATGTATCACTCTACTGCAGATGTTATGACATTTCCAACCCAGATTTCCCTGGCTCTTAAATCTATAAAAAGCCCTGGAAACCTCACAGCTTTGTATTTTCCCTGCTATGATGCTGCAGCAAGATCCCTTGTGAGCTGACTAGAACTGATCTGCGTTAAGGAGAGAAGTGTCCAGCCCAGTCACCCTGGTGACTGCAAACATTTCCAGGTGCAGACTATCCCGCATGGAGAAATACAAGAGGCAAGATGACGTGTGCCTGAATCTCTCTCTTTTTTCCCCTTGTTGACTATGGAGGGCTTGGCCCTGATGCATGAGAAGGGGGGAGCATCAGCGGCGGGGGGATGGGGTGCTGCTTGTGGCACTCAGTGTTTTTTTCTGGAGGCTTTTGAGTGACCCTGGTGAACATTGTGCTTTTGTGGGGGGGAAGGAGGTGCATGGGGGTGCCCTGGGGTGCTTCTCTGTGGAGCGCTGTGGTAGGTGAGGCAAGCTTTCGCTTCACACCATGCAGAAACCATCAGACCAAACCAAACAATGAAAACAAATGTATTTTTGATTTCGATGGTGAGCATGAAGGGACCATGGAAAAAGAACATCTGTTTTTACACAAACTTTATGTAGAAGATTTCTGATTGCAAAATAGATTATATAAACACTTATATCATTTTAAGCTGTTGTTATTATTATAATGGCACCTGAAACAGTGTGGCCTTTGCTTCACATCCACTTGTACATAATTTGCACAACGTATAAGCCCATGACCCACTTGGGAAGGGCATCTCTGGCATGAAGAAACAGCAGCAAAAAGGGGTAAAGGGCTCTCGTGATGCAGGGGGAGACCATCAGATGGATGTGGGCACTAATAAGCTCCTTGGGGTGCATATATTTTTATACAGATGCAAAACCAGACAGCTTTTGATTTGATTTTCTGATTTTCTTTCATTTTGAATTGAGAAAAAAATCGGATTGTGGTTTTCCTGCAAGATTTCTGTTGAAAAAGGAGAGTGGCCTGAGCTGCTGGGGTGTGGAGGGGCTGGAGAAGGGGGGCTGACATCCCCGAAGGTGAGGTGGAGAGCAATTTAAGGGCAATGATGAGTATTAGGTAAGAAAATTTGCTGCTTGTATGGAGAATAAAGTATTATGCAGTGTTGTTCAGGCTGACATACAAATTGGGTACGGGAAGGATTTGGGGTTTCTTATTCATAAACAGACTACATCTCATGGCTTGGAAATACCCAGCTACATCTGGAAAACCGGTGCTCAGAGTCTGCAGGTTCTTCTGCTTGATGTAATTCTTATTTTTTGTTTCATATAAAACCGAGAGATTTGGAGCAGAAAACACATTATGTGAATGCAGTGTCTTGTAAAAGGCAGCTGCGTGATCCTCTGGATATTAGTATAATGCTATTGCTGCAGATAACAAATAATATTAGCTGGAAATGGTTTCTAGCTGTTAGGCAAAAATATTATATTGTCAAATGTGATGAATGAGGGAAGTGGAGAAGGCTTTAGCATCCTATCTTGGTAGTTATATTCTGTAATGTTGTTCTGAATGCTGGTTGCAAGCCTTTACCCTGCCTGCTCTAACCCTGCCCTCGAATGCAGATGTTAAGAGCCAGCCGAGGTCTTTGCTTCCCTCTCGAGCAGCCAAGAACATCAGGTTTTACCCAGGTAAAAAAAGTCCAGTTCCTAAAAGTAAATCCACAGGTCACAGTGTACAGAGGGAAAACGCTATTTGAAAATGAGATAAAATCCCTTGGGTGGATTTCCTTCTTTTATATAGTCATGCTGGTGGAGAGGTGCTGGGCTAGGGCTCTCCCCTTCGTTGCAAGCTCTGCTTCTTCTTAGGAGGTTCTAGAAAGGTCCCCTCCTCCTTGAGGCTAAGTCCCAGCAATACTGCAGCATGCAAGGGGGGACAGAAATCCAAGTAATGGCTTCATATTAATAATTTCCAGAGATAAAGGTGCATATGCTGGAATGGTGCCTCCTGGGTGCAGCTCCTGTAGATGGCTCCTGAGAAGGACACAGAGGGGACACCTGGGTTTGGAGTAGGTTCATTCCCTTACAATGAAAAAAAACTTCTAAGAAGTGACAGGTGATGTTCATTTTTTTGTTCATTTTGTGGGCTTTTTCACTCCAGTTTGCCCATAGGTGTTGGGAGGTGAGGAGCAGTGCTGCTGGTGGGTCTCAATATCTCATGCCTGTGGCTGCAGTGGCTGGTTGCCCACTGTGGTTTGTGGTTGAGCCATCACCCAAGACCACCACAGGATTGTTATGACAGCTGAGAACATCACAGAATCACAGAAGGGTTTGGGCTGGAAGGGACCTTCAAGACCAGCCAGTCCCACCCCCCGCCAGGGGCAGGGCCCCCTCCCCGCAGCCCAGGCTGCTCCCAGCCCCGTCCAGCCTGGCCTTGAGCCCTGCCAGGGATGGGGCACCCACAGCTGCTCTGGGCAGCCTGGGCCAGCGCCTCGCCGCCCTCGCAACAAGGAATTTCTTCCTAAGATCTAATCTAAATGTACTCTCTTTTAGTTTAAAACTACCTACCCGCTGGTGTGGGAAACCCAAATGCATCCTTTCTCCTTGGCTCAATTTTTCTTTTCCTGATGGCCAGCTGAGGGGAGAGCACAGCACTCCCCATTTCTGCATCGACCATGCTCCCTCTTCCCTTGGATTGCATTGGATATGTAATCCCTTTCCAGCATTCCATCGCAGGGATTTGGGAGGAGTTCCCAAGCTGTGGATGAAAAAGGCACGCAAGCCCTGATGGTTGGTTTGGGTTTGGCACCTCCATGATGCCGGGCTCTGCACAGCTCCCTGCTCGATGTGCTGGCTGCTTCCCATCCTCAGGGCACTTGGAAAAATCCATGCAATCAAAATAGTAGCTAAAATTTGTATATTTAGGGCTTTTTTCCTCATGAACACTTGTCTCTGCAAAATGATTTGTTGAGAGGAGTAGAACAATCCTGTATAAGGAGCGAATGCTGGAAGCATTTATGTAGTGATATCTCTGTTTGATGATGGTGCAGCCAATACAGGATTATTGTATCCTGGTTTTATGATTATTCTTCAAGAAGAATGTTACAACATAAAGAGGGTTGGGAGAAAAGTCTTGAGAATTGTTCAAAGTTTGGAAAATGTGTATTACAGTGAGAGCCTCTGGGCGCTTCATTAAGGAAGAGTTTGATTGTCTTGTATGTGAATTTACATGGGCAACAGGGATCTGCTGTCAGACAAAAAATGAAACAAGATCTTATGGTGGGAAATTAGTAACATCAAAGTGGAAATAAGGATTAAGTTTTTAAAGTGAGAGTAATAAAAAAAGAACATTTTACTGGCTGTTGTGAACAGTTCTTCACTGCTAAATGCTTTGTTAGGAGGAGATCTCAACTGAAAACTCCACTCAAGTCAAACTAGAAGTGGTGGAGCTTTGTGCTGCAAGGAAATGTCAGTTCTCCCAGACCCAAAGCCCAGATTCTGCAAAAGATGGGACCAAGGGAAAATTAATGGTCTTTGGCGCCTACTCTCGAACAGAATCTAATCCTGGAAGTCCTCAAAGCTCATTAGAGACCTCCTGGTCCCACAAAATCTCTTCAGGCACCCGAACTTGGTGTGCTCGTTAGTGCATCTGCAAGATACCTGGTGGAAACCTCTTTCTTGACATGTGTGCAGGTCTCCTGTCTTGTGAAGAGGGATCACTGCTTTTTTTGTGTGCTAACGAGCACACAGGCATCTTTTGTTCTGCCTAGATCCCATGGTGTCTCCTCATTTGGAGTACGGACCTATGCCCAAGCATGGTGGCCACTTTTAGGCAACCAAGACGATGTCATGCCAATGTGCAGAGCATCCTCCCTATCATGAACGTGGCCTTCAGTGACTCTTAAAAGCTCACAGGTCCTGCTCACACGCTCATGATGGAGAAGATGCTCTGCTCTGCATGATAGGGAAATGTTTTAAAAACATTTTAAAACCAACATCCTCCACCCAAATCAACCGCTATGTTTAGATGAATTCTTTCTTAGGTATCTTTCAATGAATTCCCAATGTATGTGTCCATTTTTGGTGGTGGGCAGTGCAGGCGAATGGTCATGCCACATCCTTGACAGCCTGGCAGTCTTCTGCTCTTCAGCTCCCTTGGTACTCTGCTCAGAGGCAGCCGAGAGCATTGAAGGCTGGTCACAGGAGGCTAAAGGTGTTAGTGCACTGGAAATGGAGACCCGTCTAGTCTTACATGGGCTGTCAAAGCAATGGGTTGAATCTGCATCTTGAGTTAAAAATGTTAATGGAAGAACAAGTGAGGAGCTAGCCCAAGACTTCCCCCGAATCTGTGTTGCAGACCCCAAACACCTTTAATGAGCTTTGGAAGGTTATGTTAAGCAGATGCTGTAGGAAAGATATATTTCAGTATGTTACTCTTAGAAAAAAACAGGCGTGTCTCAAAAGGTCAGAGATGCTCATTTGCACTGGACTATCTGTCTGCTCTGGAGGAAAAAATGAATTAAATAAGCTCTAGATAAAAAATGACAGTTTACGATGCTTGGTAACATCTCTGCCTCAGGTTGGAGGTTCATGGTGTTTTATTGTCTGTTGCTTCACCGTGGCTTTCCTAGTGCAGGAACCTGGGAATCGTGTGGTGGGATGTAAGAGGTGGCTGATAGCCCCGAATTGCACACAGACACCATTTCATTAATGGAATTTGCATTTTTAATTTATCTTTAACTTTTTCTTCAGTTCTGCAGTCCTGGAAAGTGATTTTGTACTTTCCTTGCCCAGGAGCAGCAGCTCAGGGTCACCTCTGTCATTTGTAGGGAAAATAACTGCTTCCACCCCTGAAAGTCTTTAATGGAGGGATTAAAATAATGCATCCTCCACGCTGCACCACGGAGGGGAAAGTGTAAAGAAACATGGTAATGCTCTAGTTCAGCTTTATTTAGTGCATGCACAGCTTTATTTAGTGCTTCAGTGATTTAGTCACTGAAGGATAGAAACCAGACTGGAAAATTATAAATATTACAGCAAGTCTACTGAAGACTTCACAGAAGTAGGCTGAAATACGTGAACGTAGGATATGCCACAGCTCAGACAGAACTCTGAAGGTGACAATGTCTTTATTAACCAGAGGACTGAAATAATAAATAGCATGAGGCTTCTGCACTGCTGTAAATTTTGCTCACATAAACTGTGTTTTTTTTAAAGGGGTAAGATTTTCAGAATAGACTTTTTAACTGCAGATTTTACTTCCTTGTTCCGTAATGTATAAATTAACAAGGGAGTCAAAATAGAGAAGACAATGTTGCTCATGACATGGACATCAACGGGGATGTCTGCTCTGTCGGACACATACGCCACAGTGATGGAGAAGTACATGTTGAAGCAGATGGGAAGTACATGTTGAAAAAGCTCTCATGCATCTTCCTTTGGAGTTGATCTTTAGTACGGAGAGGATGATGTGGACGTATGAGAGGGTGACGAGCAACAGAGGGACGACCGACACTGTCATAGCAATGGAGAACCCCAAGAAGGTCTGGAAATCGGCACTGAAGTCTGAGCACGTGGCTTGTACAACAGCCAGGTGGTCACAAAAGCAGTGGTGAACCCTGGCTGTGTGTCCATAAGCCAGCCGAGAGGTCTGCATGATGATGGGCACGGGTATTATCAGCGCAGTGATCCAGGCGCTCGCTGCCAGCTGGATGTTCATTCTTCTTGTCAGCTTGACTGGGTAATGAAAGGGGTTGCAGGTGGCCTCATAGCGGTCATAAGCCATGACCAGCAGGAGAAGCGCCTTGTTTACCATCAACCCATGAAAACTGTACATCTGCAGATAACAGCCCTGAAACAAGATGGATTTAGCATTGTCCACGAACATTGCCAGCATTTTGGAGATGGTGGTGGTTATGAATAGCACGTCTAACACAGAGAGGTTAATCAGGAAAAAGTACATGGGTTTGTGGAGTGTATGGTCAACCACAGCCACGGTGACGATGACAGCATTACCAACCAGGATCAGCAGGAAGAATAGCAAGAACATAATGAAGAGGGAAGTCTGGAAATCCTGGAGAGCTGGAAAGCCCACCAAGAAAAAGACTTTAGTGGAAGCATTGCTGCTGCAGCTTTCCATGGTGGGGCTGGTCAAAACGCTTGCAGGGGTTAAGAAGGAGTAAGGAAGTAGGCTGATGTGCAGGAAGACATATCTCTAAGGAGCTTTGCAGAGGTTCTGCAAGGAAAACACACATCGGATGAAATCTCGCAGAGCTGAGCACATTGTGAGCACACAGCTCAGCCCCTCTTGTCTCTAACCTGCAACTGAGATGATTTGGAGTCTCTGTTGATGATGCAGATTATGTCTGCAGATGGCACGCTCTTCAGCTTTGGGCGTGGAGGGCAAGGATTTGTCTCACCTAGCTTTGGGTAGTCTCCATGCAGAGCCCCTGCATCTGGACTGGTCCTCCTGGGTCCCTTTTCTGGTCTGTAGGGAAAAGGGGGATTTTGGGGCGTGCAGCTCCTCTGTCCCATTCTGCACCAAGGAGGAGATGAGCCACACTATGGAAACGCCCATTTCTCTGCTCTGAGGGAATGTAGGGAATTAGCTCAGCAGTAGTCAATCATCCATCTCTCTTTTGCTAGGTTATTACAACCTTTGCCACCCAAAGTCATTTTAATCACCGTTTTCCATACCTGTGTTACCTCTGGTTGGCTACTTGCGGCTCACTGTGTTTCCCACAGCCATTGCAGCACGTGGATAACATCTGCTGCTGTTGCTGAAATTCAGATGAAAATGTAGAATTTCTTTTGACTTCTAGGTTGTTCCCTGGTACATAAAAGGAAAGGAATTTTCACAGTAATTTTTTTGGCTAATGTAGGTCAGCATCATGCCTTTTACCATAGTAAGAAATGTTTCAGAGATTCATAAAGTTCAAAGACACTGTAATAAAAAGCTAGGAATAAGTATCTATCAGTGACTTCAGCTCCGATGGAGGGGTACACTGTGTGATGACTTAAAGCTCTCACATATCTGCACTTTACGTAATGTAGCTCTGAAATTGCATTATTCATATAAACTTGTCATACCTTTTGGATTTCTCCAGGATGGGTATGAAAGACCGTGCCGTACTTTTCCACTCATTTTACGTGATGAACTTTTAAGATTCCTGAGTTCCAAAGTTTTTCTTTCCTCTCAATAGAAATACTTCCTTTGTTGCTCATAAAGATTTAATGCAAATTGGAAAGGACTATTCTGCCCAAACCCTATGGAATATGCTTGTTTACTGCAGCAAAATAAAACATCTTGGAAACTTCCAGCATCTTCTGTTCAATCCATGAAACAATTGCTGCGCTTTCATAGGCACAGATTCCTTTGGAATTTATCTGTTTTCTCTAACTTTGGGTAAATCAAGACTAAGATAATGTTCAGAAGAAAAACCATCCTTTTTTTTCATTAGGTTTATGCTAAAAAAAAGGTGACATGCAGCTTATTTAAGTTTTTATGCCTTTTCTTGTTTTCTGTATCCCAATTTAAGAGAGGGGAAATAAAACTCCTTTGGAAATGTTTTGTGCTTGGCCACAAGTAGTTGAGAGTAATGGTTGGTCTTTTGCAATTTCCTAACATCATTAAATCTCTGGCAATTTTCAGATAGTTTTACCTTTCACCCAGAAATTCATCTCTGTAATCATATAGGAGAGATCCATTTAATATTACAGATAAAAAGATTTTCCACCGCACTCAGATTTAAATACAATTGATATCTCGTTTACTCTCTACTTCTCATCTAATCTACCCTTCTCCATTTCTTTCTTGTTATTACTTTTTCTGAACTGGTAAGTTTCAAGGATGTAATTTGTATAAACAATGCCTCTCTATTAAAAAAACCAAGATAATTTATTGTATTGAATTAAAATTGCCAGCATGAATGTCCTTAAAATTAGCATTGATTTGAAGTTGTTTTCAGGCATAGCAGATCAAATTCTCCTTCTTTGGAAGCCTGTTGACAAGTATTGCAATAATATTTTTCCATCCTGGACCCCATGAGAAAAAAGTAAATCAAAACGAAACAATTAATTAGTCAGACAAATATTATTGAATTAACAGAATAGTAGCGACAATAACTCACTTGCACTTTGAAGTTATAACAAGGTCTTCCCCTTCCTTAATGTTATCCTTGGTAGGAAGGGCAAAATGCCTGCAGTAATCAACCAGCAAAGCCACTACTGATATTGAAGGTGTTTGAAGGTGCTGCCCTGCTCCCCACCCAGAGATGCTCTCCAAGATGTTTTCTTGCCTTGAGCTGGGACAGCCACACGTTCTGTTCCTGATGGAGCGTCTCAACAGTTTTGAATCCCCTTGCTGCATGCCGCAGTTCACAGCAGGTGATCGTACAACAGATTTGCATAGTCAGAAGCAGCAAAGGATGAGTTTTCACTACCCAGACAGAGTCTGTCATGTGACGGAAGTGAGCTGTGGTGTTGAGGCTGGTAGAGAAACACTGGAGGAAGACCTGTCTTTCCTTTCCAGACCTGGAGGAGCTTCCCCTGGTTCAATACTGGCCCTTCCTTTGGCATTTCCTTTCCAATGCCTGGGTCACACTCTGGAGGGTGCAAAAGTCTCCATCTCCCCCTCCACACCACCCGAGGCATACACTGATGGCGTAGTGCATGGCCAAGGCAGGGGAGCTGCTCTCAGGGAGGGCCAGCAGCAGCTCTCCCAAGTGCGGGCACAGCTCGAATACAAACAACCACAGAGGATCCCGAACTGTATCTGGTCTAGCTCCATCTCCTTTCTTCAGGATTTTTAGGTCAAGCCTGGTACATGGCTTAGCTGGTTGTAGGAGGATGGGAAATCACAAAGACAACGTGCTGGGCAATATCTCTGGCTGCTTGGGAGTTTCCTTGGGTACCATCCCTGCAGGTTGGCCCCTGGTTCTTAATTCCACCTCAGACAGGAGCCCAGGACTGCTCCATACACCGTGCTCAGGTATGTCTAGGTATGTTGGCCCATGTACAACCCCTTTACATGGACAACCAGGTGACTACTTCAGCCGTCTGTGAGCAGCCCATCTCCT
Organism: Falco cherrug; assembly: GCF_023634085.1. NCBI lineage: Eukaryota > Metazoa > Chordata > Aves > Falconiformes > Falconidae > Falco > Falco cherrug. Next base: position 842,149 of record NC_073698.1, read on the forward strand.
TGCCCTCTCCATCCCTGAGACCGTTGCCTCTAAACCTCACAGCTTCTTCTTTTGGAGGCTTTGTCAAGCATGGCTGAAGCCAAGGGAAAAAAATGACAGCCCTTGAGAGCTGCGTGGACTGGGAAATTGAGGCACGTGGCATGAGAAGACAGTGCCACCTGGCTCTGTGGTCAATGAATGGAGACATTCCCTTTGAGGTGCAATTCATAGATACCAAACTAAACTCCTTCTCCAAGTGACCTCCCACACAAACATCCCCTTGCTCCAGGTGCCTACGTAAATACCTTCACCGTCCCTTAACTGTCTTCAGTGAAAGCTGTTGGATTGCAATTAGAAAGGGTTAAATCCTTTCCTGTGTAAATAGTTTCTGGTGCACTCAGGCTTCTGTGGTGCAGGATCACCCATGGACACCATACAGAAAAATATGGATTTGATTACCATATTAGCAATTGGTGAATAATTGCACCCACCTGCATCTCAGGAGCATCTAGATACCTAACAAAAACTCAAACCTGTCTCACTTCTCTTGCTCTGACCCAGTCATTCCTCCAAACTGCAGTCATGTCTTTGATAAATGAAAGAGCTGGAGAGCTCTGCTAGGTGGTGGGGTCTGGTGGTGCTCCTGGAGTGTATCCTCATCATTTTGCCCAGAATGATCCCTGGGAAGAGAAGTCAAGCCAGAATATAGGTGGGGTTTAGATACCAGTTCCTTGGGTCCAGTGTCCTGAGGCTGAATCCTCAGACTGGGGGAGATGGGGTCAGCAGAGCATCACTGAGGGCTTGGCAAGAGGTTGGGATCTTTTTGGGAATGTGAGGACACAAAGACGGATCCCAGTGTGGTTTGCTGTGTAAAGTGTGAGATGGGATTCATGCCAGAGTGAGCCAGATAGTTTTTAAACAGAATCTTTGAAATAAACTTTTACGGTCATGGGTGGTTTGCAGGCATCTTTGAATCCTCAGTAATTTTTCCTAAATTTCTCACCCCCTGCCATTCTCCAGTCATGTCCTGACCAAAAGCCATCAGAGCCAGAATCAAGAAGATGGTGGAGCTGTGCAAAGTCCCCCCTGAATGGACTTAGTGCCCTTGACAGCCTCCAAGTGCTGACAACACTTGTTGAGGTTTTGGTGTGAGATTCACACCTTCTCCATCATGTTTCTGCTGTGGATATATTCCTGCTGTCCACATCTCACTCCAGGGACTAACAAGGAGACACCAGCTGCATTTCCATGTAGACAAACCCATATAACTGTGGTTTCCTGAGCTTAGAGTAGGGATGAGAAAAGTCTCCCCTACGTTTAGTCATTTGAACATATAGTTCTGATATTCTTCTAGAAGAATAGGTGATAAAATATCTCTTGTATGGCACGGAGGAGGAGCTCATTGCTTACTATAAACCATTCCAGATGTGATCTTGTCAGCTGTAATTTAATTTTTAATTACAGGTAGCTTCAGATGCACCCGCTATAGGTGATCCTGGGATTATCTAGCCTCTGATAGATAATTGATGGGGAAAAATGTTACAGGACAACAATCCTTCCCTCAGGATGGCAATTTTATTAAACTCCTCAATTTTGTGAAACACCCACACCCTCAGGACTAAGAGCGGCTCCGGCTTAAAATGTCATCACTGGCTTCCCTGGGGACAGGACAAAGTCACTCAAGGTGTTGGTTTACAACAGTCTGCTTAACTTGAATGTTGTATGGTCTTGAGCACACCAATGTCTGGTGGTATGTGAGAGATGTCCTCCCAGGAGTGCAGCTCTGTAGGACCCCAGTGCTGTCACCACCATGGTGTCTGCAGCTGGCCGAGGTGGGATGGCCATGGTGGCGGGAGGATGGAGAGGTCAGCACAAATGCTTACACCTTATCAGGTTTGAGGTCCCTGTTCTGGCCCAAGGCTATGATGGGTGAGATGCTCCCCTGGGGAAGCTCATCTCATTTGGAAGCAGACATCTGGAACAGCTGGAGAAGCTGCACCATGAAAATGCTACACATGAAGCTGCAGGGACTTGCTCAAGTGTGACTGGCAGATGTCAGCAAAGGAGGCTGCTAAATGCTTTAAGACAAATGACCACATCACCGAATTGTTGAGGTTGGAAGGCACCTCTTGAGATCAACTGCGTCACCTGCAGCAGGTTGCCCAGGACTCTGTCTAGTCAGGTTTTGAGTATCTCCACAGATGGAGACTTCACGACCCCTCTGAGCAACCTGTGCCAGGGTTTGGGTGGGGGACAGATCCCTTCCCTGTGCTACGGCTGACTGAGTAGCAGCCTTCCCGTGCCATCCCTGCTTCCCAAGCACATCTGGCCAGGTGTGGGACAGGGCAGCAAAGCTGTCAGGCAGAAGCCGACCAGACCTTCCTGAATGAGACCCTGGTGCCTCTTGAAGGCCAAGTCCTTTCACCTGGGAGCTCCCACTCTTCCTAGGGTGTGGCAGAAGAGCCAAGCTTCATGCTAGTTCAGCTCAGTTCATTACTTTTTCGTCTCCTTTTCTACCCTCTCCTTCCCTTCGCCTTCAGACTTGTCTGAGCTACCTTCTCCCACTGCCACATTGCTCCTCCAGCTCATGAACCGCTTCTCCTCTGCTGTCTGCCATTGCATGGGTCTCACTGGTGCTCCCTGTGGTTTCCACTCCTTGCTCAGAGCCCAGACACCCCATGTCCCACCCTCACCTTCCCTCAATCTGCAAATTGTTCTGCAATTTTTCAAAAACTGACAAGTTGCAAACCAACGCGGTTGCCACTCCTACCCTGTCCCCCCTTGCACGCTCATCTCTGGTCATCTGGTTTCTGCGGTCACTTCTTGGAGCACCTCTTGGTGCAAGAAGACCAGGGGCATGTGTCCACTTTTTGCCATGCAGGGGGCAGGATCTGGCCCTGCCCCGTGGACATGAGAACAAGTAATGTCAACACTAAGCCATGGTCATGCTTAGCGCAAACAGGGCAGGTAATGACTCTGCTTGTTTCCATGCATTTTCTGACGTACATTTTTGGGAACAATTTCCCACTTGAATTTCTGATTGCATCCGAGTGGACGTGGTGCCCCTGATGGCAGAGCTCCTGGGTCCTCATATTAAAAATACTCCCCGTAAACATTCGGAAGAAGTTGCATTTCCAAATGTGTTTGCTTTGAAACACTCATTCTTACACTTGGGTGGCAACACTGGTAAAAACAGCGAAATTGGTCTCTCCGTGGCTTGCAGCTCTTTGGGGTTTTAGAAATGTTTTTCAGAATAATTAATATCTAGGGACAGCATAATCAGGGCTTGCAGGGCTGGTGCTGGAGTGTGCTGAAACCTCGGGGAGCCTGAGCCTCTGATTGCTTGGGTCCCAGTGAGCATGCAGGAAGAGCTTTAAAGTTTTAAACTTTTTGTTTTGTTTTGTTTATTTGCAGATCTGACACATTAAGAAGTTCTGGGTGACTTGGTCTGTGGCGAGAGGTTACACTTTGGGCTGCTCTGCAGAGGTGGGGCGTCACCCTGGAGCCACTTTTCGTTCTCCCATAAGCAAACTCCGCTGTACCCTGTGGATGTCCCAGAGCAGCACAAGTGCTTTCATTCTCCTAACTATGACTTGCCGGCAAATACTTTCATTTTCATATATATGCTAGATTCAAAGAGAAAAGCTCCAGTGAAGAATTCATTTATGCAAAAATTTCTTACATGGATGCTATCTGAAATAGATTTCACTCTTTCTGTTTCATTATTTCTCTGTTTTTAAGATAAAACATAAAAATAATAATAAAAAAATAAATTAGCAGTGTTTGGCCAAGAACATAAGAGCACAGCTGGTGCCCAGCCGTGTCAGACCATGGCCCAGCTCACCCCAGTCTGCTGTTCACAATGGAGATGCTGATGGGGAAAGCCCCTTCCTGGGCTCCTCTGCATTCACACTGCCCCAGCAGCCAACACTGTCACACAGCCCCTTCACCATCTGTTCATCGACCACTTGTCCATCAACTTGACTTGCTGGTCCTCTGCATCTCTACAGCCTTGTGGGCTGTAAATTCCCCTTTAACCTGCTGGTCCTCTGCATTTCTACAGCCTCATGGGCTGCAAATCCCCAAGATTCATTGCCTGCTGCACAAAACCAGGACTTCCCTGTTATAAACTGTTCCTTTACTGATTTCAGTGAGCATCCCCTGGTCCTGCTGTTGTGTGGATTCACATATCAGATCTGCGTCCACCATATCTCCACCCTCTTCGCCCTCCTCCGTGCTCGAGCTGGGAGTGATCCTATATAGGAGCAAACCAATGCTTTTGGAATAATGAACCCAGTTTAAAAGATTATTGACCACCCCATTGATTTTGAATTCCAAAAGTTCTGGGTAGGAAAATACTCATTTGTCTTTGTGTGCGTAAAACACTGGATGTCACTCTTCAGCTACACAATTTTGCCAAGCGTGCACAATCGATTCTTAATAAAATAGCTGGATAAGGAAAGATAAATAAATGGATGTGCTACAAACAAGGTGAATGTCACAGTGAGATCTAATCAGTATTTGGATGCCATAAAAATGCATTTCCCTACAGTGCGTGAATCCTATATAAATCGTCCCCATAGCTCAAGTTGCAAAAAAGAGAACAGAGAGGGGTATTGGGGCAGGGTGAGGGTGACACCTTCCTTCCCCCAGTGTGTTTTGTCTGTGCACGAGGCATGTGCCATGCTATTAGGAAGGGATGAAAGAGTCAGTGATACCCCAAAGCACAGCCGGTCTTATGCAGCTTGTACCCCACAGCTTCCCAGGTGCTCTTCGGGTGAGTGGCCCCAGATTTATAGGCAGGGCTGGGGGTTTTCTGTGCAGTGGGTTGAGAGGTGGGTGGTGGTGACTTGATTCACTGGGAAATTCATCTGAACAGCCCTGACTTTGCAGATGGGGAAACTGAGACTGGCAGGAAGCCGAGATGTCCCTAGGACCTGCTCCAGATGCAGGTGGCTGCAGTCCTAGCTCACACAAAACTGTGAGCAGCAAGAACCCAGAACTGCTGTTTGTTTTTTCCTTTTGCCTAGCTAAAAATTGACAGTTAAATTATTTTTCTTTTAATTATTTCCTCTCTTTGCCCAGAGATGTGCACAGAAATAAAATTCATTCCCAGTCCCAGGAGTCTCTGGAGAGCTGCTGAGCTGAGGGTTAAGGATGCTCTGGGCATCCGGACTCCGGGACTTTGCAGGCTCCCTGCTCGCATGGAGGGAGCGTCCTCCTTCTCTGCTCTAACACTGCCACCCCCCGGCACACCAGCACACAGTTCCCCGGCTGGGGGGGGCCCCAGTGTCCCTAGGGCCCGCCCGATTCCTCCTCTTCTCTTGCCGGTGGCAGAAGAGGTCATCCATCCATCCTTCCTTCCATCCATCTGCCCACTTGCCCATCCCCTCCATCACCCATCTCCATCCCAAGCTTCAGTGGTAACTACCAGCTGATGCTTTGCATGTTCCCACCAGCTTTTCAGCATGTAAATAGTGCACCCCCCATTATTTTGGGGGGATACATGGCTCAAGTGACTGGCACTTGGGTGGGAGCCCCTCACGCCTTACCTCCTTGCAGTGTCCATCAGCCACACAAACCCGCTGTCTGCATACAGCATCCAGGTTTTCCTCTATGGCTGGATTCGTGAGCGATGGACGCGCTTTTGACACCCCCTAGTGCAGCACTGTGAGCTAAGAAAGGGTTTGGGGTTCTGTCAGCACAGCCGTGCCTAGCGCAGGGACTTGGAGCAATGCGCTGGTGGAGCAAGGCTTGCCAGGGTTTGCAGTGTCTGTCCTGGACCCACGGTGCAGGCCCTGGATGGGTTGGCTGGAAAAACCTTTGTGGCCACCAGTCAAGCCTCCTCCTCTGAACGGGACTGTCACCTGCATGGCTGAAGGCACCATGTCCTCAGAGCTTCCTTTGGTTTTTTTTTTTTTTTTTTTTTTTTTTTGTTTTGTTTTGTTTTGTTTTTTTGGTTTTGTTTTTTGGTTTTGTTTTGTTTTGTTTTGTTTTTTTTCTATTGGGCCCAAAGGAGCTACCTGGAGGTGGGAATCTCCATTTGGTCAGGTGGAGCCCTATAGTGAGATGTGCATTGATCAGGGCCCTGCAGACCTCATGTTAGAATCATAGAATCACAGAAGGGTTTGGGTTGGAAGGGACCTTCAAGACCACCCAGTCCCACCCCCCTGCCACGGGCAGAGACACCTCCACCAGCCCAGGTTGCTCAGAGCCCAGTCCAGCCTGGCCTGGAATGTTTCCAGGGATGGGGCATCTACCACCTCTCATTAGGCAACCTAAATGCCTGAATTTGCACTGTGACTCCAGGGACATCCAATGAAGCCACCAGCAGGTCCGTCAAAGCAAACAAGAAGAGGTGGCTCTTCATAAGGAGTCCCATCCATCCGGTCATTAAACTCCTCCCATGGCATACTACAAGATAAAGCTGACACAAATTCAAGGAGGGACCTGGGATGTCAGTGGAAAAGAAAGTCAAGGTTGCTAAATAGTGACCGTCCTGACTCAGGGGAATGTTGCACTGTGAATGATTATACTCTTGGGGCCACTGTTGGACCATCTCAGGGGTGGGGTGGGCTGCTGGCCACCTGGACATGGGTGTCTTCTTCTTAATTGCTCCTGCAACCTTGAGAGCTCCTTGCAAGCAGGACGGTTGCTCAGATGTGGACATTTTCTTCTCCTGTTTAGAAAACCCAATTAGTCTAACTTGATGAGAAGGGGCCATTGTGCCTGGGAGGTATTTTTCTGATGTTGCTGCAGCTGAGCTCAGCCCTTTGGAGAGGTGGCCAAGTGTCCTGCTCATCGGAGGCTCTCTTGGTGTAGAACAGAGATCAATGATGGAGCACGTCAGCTTTCCTGTGAGACTCAATCATTTGGAAATCAAAGGAAAAAAAATTAAACTTCAATATTTTGAGGTTATTCCGTGTCATCCTGCTGAGGCAAAGGTTGTGATGGAGAGGACTTCGGAGCTTGCTGAATGTCACTGCGGTGCTGCCCATGCTGTCCCTCCTTGGCTGTCAGCAGTAGCTGGCTCTAAGCTTGGCTTATCTCTGCGTGCAGCTGGCACAGCGGGGCTTAGTGTGGCTCCTGCCTGTTTTCTCAGCTGCTTTTGCTCTGCGCTGTTCCAGATTTACAGCCTCTTGCCATGACTTTCCAAACCCAGCACTGGCAATGACCCTGTCCTTCAGTCTTCTAAAATAAGGCCCAAGTAATTTTAAAATACTGAAGTTATCCAAGCACTCCCCAAACCCCTCTTTCACCATTTGTGGCTCCATCCTTTCCCCTCCACTGTAGGTGTCCACTTTGCTTGCAGCTGCTGTTGACCTTTCGGTGAACATTGATGTGAAAAAAGCCATTAGGCGGTGTTGGCTGGCAATGCCACAATGGAGCAGAAGACCAGCTCCTCCCTGGGCTTCCTCCTTTCTGTGTACTGGTGGCCATCCTTGCAGCTCTGGTGGCTGTCCTTGCTGGCTGGCTCCCTGCTATGTGCTCCTGCTGCTCTTCAGTATTGTCCCAGTGATCTCACCTGGTTCCCACCTTCCCTGGGCTTCCTTCTTGGCTCAAAGCCAGAGCACCAGCCCACACTCTTACAACACTTTCCATCCATCCCTTGAATTAAAAATCCCTCATTTCTGTAAACTTCAGTTTTTTTGACCCTGTTAGCTGCCTGCAAATCTTCCTCCACCTGATCTTTATGGCTTTCTAGCAGACCCACACAACAGCATTCATTTTCTTGTCCCTTCTCCTAGGGGCTTGCAGCCAGTGTAATCCTTGGTGTGGTCTGAACTCCAGAATAAATCTGTACCTCTGTGATGGTACCGAAGCCATCACACTCCTCTTTTGCCCCTGTCTGCCCTTCCTGAAAACATTAGTCCTTTTTCTATTAATATTTGAGTTGCGTGAATTTTTCACTGGGTCTTTAACGGGTCAGTAGGAGCCACTGACCCAAGTCCAGGCTTCCAGCTCTTCCTATTTCCCTCCACACTCCTTGCACTGAGATACACCTGGGATGCTGGGTGGACTGACCCATCATCATCTTCATCGCTAACCCCTCTTAGGACTAACCCTATTTCTGCGTGGGTCTAGGTCCTCATCTGGGTCCTGCTCCTTCCCTGCTTTCCCTGCCTGCTGCCTTTGCTCCTCATTCAGGATTTATGGATGAAAGCCAGTGAGTGTCTGTGTGGAGAGCTGCTCATCATGCAACCCTCTCACATCTCCACTGGCCTCCTTCTCCCTAGCAAAGTCTGTGCTAGGGCAGAGCAATTTCAGGATGACTTTTGTTATTACTGGAATTTCCTGGTGAGGACACAGTAAAAAAAAAAAGAAATAAATCTTTAATCTGCAGTATTGGGGGGAATCCTGTTTGGATTCTGCTGGAACTGCTCTGCCCTTCCTTGTCCCCTGCATCCTTGCAGCATCACTCTCCAGTTTCAGCGATATCCAGCTGGTGGCATCATGGAGAGCAAAATCCCCAAACCCTTCTCTTCCCCCTGGAGTTGTCATCTCTCATGGGCTGCATTTCTTGAAGGATCATATTTCTCACTCCCACACATTTTTAACTGAAATTCTCCCAGATGGAGTTTTGCAATGTCAAAATGATTTTTTAAATCACTTTAGCCCAAACAGGACGTCTCTCCTTGCTGGGCCATACAGCCTGGCTTTGCCTCCCGAGGACCTTCCCATTCTACAGACCGACCACAGTTCTTTCTCATCCCTTTAGATTGGGCTGGGTCTGGCCTTGGTGGGATTACATTTCAATTGGTAGGTGACAGTAAAAAATCTTCAGAAAAAAAGAAAAAGGGTGCTGGTGAAAATGGGAAGCATTCAGTGCTTTAGCAGGGCTGTAATAGCATTTACTTGCCTAGCAATTTATTTAGCTTACTGTAGTAAAGACAAAGTGTATTAAAATTTAGATAACTTTGAGGGCTGATAAAGGCACAGTTCTTCTAAGGATTTCTGTGTATAAATTCATGTAAAGTCTCACTTCAATAATAACTGCAAATTACAAATGCTTCCAAGAAGCAAGAACTCGTTCAATTATTAAGCACCCGGTGGTGCCTGCCTTGAACTCGCTGCAGTCTGGCTCAGGGACTAATTACTTTTCAATAAGATCCTTCTTAGGAGAAACCCTGCCCCCCCTCATAGCAACGCTGTGGGCACTCAGGTCATTAGAAGCAATTAAGGCTAATTGTTATCCGGCATGGACAGAACAGCTTTAGGGAATGGCAGGAGATGGCAGGACCTTGCTCTCCCCATTAGATGTAGATCAAGCTGCCCACACTAGGCATGGTCAGGTGGCTGTTTCCCATGCATTCAGCTTCAATAATTCTGCTGCCATCACGAACACCATTAATTAGTATCCATCTACAGCCTCAGCAGAAAGACCGTGTGGGCAACAAAGGTGTTTGCAAAGTACCTTCCGCATTTTAAAGCCGTGCTGAAAGGGTGGCGGGTGTAAGTGCTCACCCAGTGGACATCCTCGACTAAGGGAAGACTTTGCTTTCCACACTGGCCCCGCTTGTATGATGTGCTTCATAAAGAAAACCAAACAACCCCAAAAACAAACAAAAAAAAACCCCAGAAAAAAATAGAGAACCAGATGTTCCTCTCAGTGCATTCTTGCTATGTGCATACTCAAGTTTTAGCCTTTACATAATGCCATTAGGTTTCCCAATTAACACGTAGCACTCAGATGTAGTGAGGGGTGGAAATCTGGACCAGACTGCAAAGGATCATGACTTGCAAGCTGTTTTTTTTAAAAAAAAACCTGAATCACAAACAGCATGATGGCCTCTGTCCATAAATCACAGTCTCTCTGACACCATGTCCCCGAGGAGTGAAGTGCATTAATAGACTTGAAACTCTCTGAGAAGTGCATCTTGTGCAATTATGCAGGAACATAAATGCTCTGAGCTCAGGCAGCCTCTGAGTGCGGCGTTAATCTCCTGCTGGAAGGTTTTCAAGTCAAAGCATATCCTTCAGGAAACATTATTCCTTCTGTGTTATTCATAAAACCCCATATTTTGAAAGACTTTCCATGACTGAAGGCATCTCACACATCACAGGCGATGCTGTCCCAAAATAGTTACGCCCAAGGGAGCGGGCTGGCAGTTTTGCAAGAACAGAATGGGGGAAGGTTGTAGTTTTTCCCTTTCTTGTTTTCCTCCTCCTTTACCCAAGGCAGGATTTCTCTCTGCCTTTTCCCAGTTATTGCTGCAGATGTCGAAACCCAGTTCTGTCGCAATTTTCTCTCCTGTGTGTCTCTATAGCAGTGCCCATTCATAAGAACTGAAATATCAGCTGAATATATGTATGCCTTGAGATTTCCCTCCTCTGCTGCTCTACAAGCATTCCAGGATGAAGTTTGGAAGCAGAATAATAAGGATACTTCTCACTGCGTTTGCACAGCCCGTGAGATTCCTCTTTCTTCAGGACAGGAATGGAAGTCCCGTGGCTGAAGGACAGGAAAGGAACCATGAGTTCAGCCTCTGGTTTTGGCTTTGGCTTTCCTCTTCTGAACTCAAACTGCATCAACATCTGTGCTACAGCTGCTGACAGCCCTCAGTGCGCTCTTGCACGCGTTAAAAGGCAAGGCAGGGATTCAGAAAGCAGCTTCAAAATGTATAGAAGCAAGGTGGCTAATTACCACCGGTGGACTCCAGCCACCCCATTTAGATCCCAGCTCTGCAACCAATTTCTGCAGAATTCAAAACATTTCTGTCTTGGATTTTGGCTGGCTCTGAGCTGAACTGCAAAATCCCAGCCCTAGTCCAGCTGTTTTTTCCCAGCCCCACGTGCAGAAAAGGGTCAGCCTTCAGCCCCACAGGTGATGTCTTCCATCTCCCATGCAGGACACTGAGCTGCTCCTTTGCAAGCCCAGCTTAACTCTTGGACCAAGAGCAGAGCTGGAGTAACCAGCAGAGCCTGGGCAGATATGAGCTCACTGACATGGCCTCTCCCAGGCTGGAAGTCCTGGTTTATTCACTCGTAGATGTCTGTAATTTCAGAAACAGGAGATTTTATCATGCCTTTGCACAGGATAAATGCTGCTGTCGTTTGCTGCAAACTGGTTTTAATTGTTCCAAGAAACACTTTTTCCACCGCATCCTCCAGAGAGTTTGACGCCGCTGAAGTGGCTGTAACGAGACTGGTGTGGGAGCACCTTGTGTAGCCCAGTCTGGCTGTAGTCACGGGGACTCCCTTAATGCTTGGTTTTCCATAGGAATTATCCTTTTCACTTACATGAGACGCACTCAGGGTCTGCATATCCAAATATTTGAAGGTCAAAGGCTTGCAGTGACCTAAAAGCTGGAAGAGCTGCAGGAAAGCTCTTGGTCAGAGCGTGGCAGCAGCAGGCAGGAGACAGCACCAGGCTGGGAGCCACCGGGCCAGCGCACCCAGAGAAACACTCCCTTTCCAAGGAGTTCATGGGCTTTTTTAGAATCCTAGAACAGTTTGGGCTGGAAGGGACCTTAAAGACCATCTAGTCCAAACTCCTGCCATGGGCAGGGACACTTTCCACTGGACCAGGTTGCTCACAGTCCCATCCAGCCTGGCCTGGAATTTTTCCAGGGATGGGGCACCCACAGCTGCTCTGGGCGACTCTGCCAGTGTTTCGCCTGCATCCCATTCCCACATGATGCAATACCAAATCATATTGCTAATTCATGTATAGCTAATGCATATATAGCTAACTGAATTCCCACAGCCCAAGGGGGTGGTGGCTGCTGTCCCCTCCTCGCACTGGGCTGTGTGTGACGGCCATGGCCGGGCTGCATGCCCTGTGGCATCTGTTAGCTTACAGCCAAATTCCCCTTCAGCTCTAATGCTTTGCAGAAAGCTCTTTGCACCCTACAAAGGAAAAGATGGGTGAGCAGCTTTTGGGGCTGCAGGAGAAACCTGTCTGACCATGGAGATGCAACCTGGTGCTGTGCCAGCGAGCAGCCAGCTTGGACCATTGGGGCAAGGATGTTTTGCTGCAAGGAGGTGATGCTTCTCTGCCTTCCAGGGTGCTCTGCCAAACACCCAGGTCCTGGGATGAAGCGGCAGCCTTGTGCACGTTGAAAACTCCTGCTGGCTCACAGCAGCTAGAAAAAGAGTAAAAGGAGTCAATAGATGGTGCTCTTCTTTCGTGCAATATAGCAGCTTGATATTGCTGCTGGAAGCGGTGTCCACCTTTCCCTGCTGCTCTCTGGGCATGGGGGCTGATGACCCCCTTGTCTGGGCCATTTTGGGTGTCTGCACCTTGCTCCTCTGCAGCTGGAGAGTGTCCTCTTCCCACCGGGTTATTCCCCCCTGTCAAAGAGCTGCGACCCCCTACACCCAAATTAACCATGTTTTGTGGGTCCTGGGGGACTGCCTGTGCATGCTGCACAGCCTTTCTGGAAAGAAAGGAGTTATGCAGCTGTAAAATATTAATAGGTTTTTTTAGATCTAATAATGCCTTCCTGTGATACTGCAGTGCCGACGAGAGCTGATAAAGTTTATTTTCTCTGCAGTGCATTATCTGTCTGATGCAGCCCTGCTCGGGAGGACAGCTCAGGGTCACTTGGGCGAAGAGTATTTTTGAACACACTGATTTGGCTGTCTCCTACTTAGCAAAATGCATCTCTGCTGCTAGGGCTAATAAAGTGCCTGTTTAATTAGTATTTAATGAGCTTGTGTGGGGAAAACAGATAATCTTCCCTTCAGAAACATCAAGCCCCTCTGCCCAGCGTGCCCTGTTTCCCATGGCTGGGCATCCCGTCTGTCAGACCCCATCAAGAAATGCCAGGAGGAAAATGTGACTGCACCTTTCTCAGCTGCTGCTGCACCACGACCCTGAGTTGGAAAATATCCCATTTGGACTTTCCATCTGGGAGCTTGTGGCTTTTGGGATGAAAAGAGAATGGGGAACCCACCAAAGATCTCTCCATCTCCCCCAGTACTCGTATTCTCCTTGGATGTGACTTTGCAGCTGTCCTGGTCCCCAGGCTGCAACATCATGAAATACAAGTGTGAATTTGGAAACCTCGCCTGGGTTTGTGCACCTGTTTGCAATTGAGACAGCCCCAGACACCAATGCTCAGGGCAGCGGAGGCCGTGTACACCCAGGCATCCTTGGCAGAGGCAGCGGGAGGGACCGGCAGCAGCACCAGGGCAGGGTGTGTTGTTCTGGCCGAGTGGCAGCAGCAGGTGAAGGGGTGAACCCAGTCCTCTAGAACTTTGAAATAATTTGAAATCCAGGTTTTGGAAGATGTTCAAAACAACCTCTTTGTTGTTGGTGTTTTTTTTTTTTTTTTTTTTTAAAAAGATGTACTCAAATGGTTTTTATGGAGACTATAAAGTGAACTTGGAAGATGCGTGCAGGGTAAGGGTGTATGATCCACTGAGAGAGCAGCGGCTCATGGAGTCTGATGGTATTTGATCCTGAAAATGTTACCTCCAGGGACTGTGGGTTATCAAGCCAAGCAGTAAAACACATTCAGCATTAACTGTCCAGACCAAACGCCTCATGCCAGCCTTGTGTTGGCATCCTCTTCATCCCCTCAAAATTCAAGGGAGGTAACGATGGCCACAGCAATCCTGGAGCCCTACCAAACCTGTGCTCCCCTGGACCGAGGGCATGAGCCTCGAAGGATCCATAACTGAGGCTGTTCTGCTAAGACCTTTGCTTTCTTGACCTTTTTCCAAGTTATCAGGTCCCTGAGCAGCCTCTGGGCTTCCCACTACCATGGCACAGTAGCAGGCAGAGAGTGAAAGGGCAGGGAGCTGGAGATGGACTATCTTCCCAGTCCCACCTAAAAGCTGTATAAAATCAAACTCTGCATCTGAGCTAGTGCATCTGCAGATGGTCACAGAGAGGTTCCTGGATTTTCTGAGCAGAGAAATATATAGGCAGAGTTAGGGCTGGTGGGGAGAGCCAATTTTCCCAGTCAATGGTGGGAATACTGAATTTTGAAGCTGCAAAAGGCCAGTGAGGCCGGAGGTCCAGAGGATGAACATCCAGGACCTGTTTTGAGAGAGGCAGTTTATGCCGCTCTCTGGAGAACCTGAAATATCTCCAGCTGTGTTTCGTGGTGGTTCCATCACCTTCTTCTGCAGAGGTGACGGAGAACAACATCCTGGAGTGGATCGAGCCTCCGGAGTGGGTAAAGATGAGCATCCTCACTTGGGTGCCTGGATGTATTTCCAAGCCCACAGGTTAAACGCAGCACCACCAGCCAGCTCCTGTTGGGGACCACATCCTCACACTACATCCCCCTGCCTCCACCCAAAGATTGCAGGTGTCCCAGGCTGTGATGAGCTAAACCCCCCTGTGATGAGCTTTGCCTCTCTGGTGGTGCTCAGCAGTGGGTCCCAGCAATTCCAGCTTGTAGGACAACCTCTGTACCTCTGCTCACACAAAAGGGACAGCCGAGTTTTTCTTTGCCAATGCATTTCCAGAACAAGTTGATAGCTCTGTCTGCTTTCACCCCACACCTCTGTTCATGGTGTCTAAGTGCAGGCAGCAGCTCATCTCACCCATCTCTCTGCAGCACAGAGATGGCCAGGGCCAGCTCCATCCGTGGCACACACGGGTCCACGTCCCCATCCCAGCCGGCAGCAGATGGAGCAAATCCAACAACCAGGGGCGAGGAGGAGGAACAAACAGCGAAGGCTGGTAGGGCTGAGAAAGCACCAGAACTCCAAAGAGACAAATTCCAGTTTGCCTTTGACAGCTTTAACGGGGTCTGCCTGTTTGTTAACTCCTCCAGTTCTTATCTGGAAGTGCCTTAGTAATTAGTGCAAAAAAACAATGGGGAGAGATATTGAAAAATAAATACTCTGGGGTTATATAAACAAATGCTCCCAATCACAAATCCCAGGCTAACACCACAGCTTCGTAAGTTAAAGAAATAAATGCAGATAAAGCAAATGGAATAAGAAAATGAATGTAAAGAAAAAGCTCTAGAGGGATGGGACCCTTTGCAGGGAGGAGAGCCAGGAGATGGAAAGAAAGCAAAGACCAGTTTGGAGACTGGGACTATTGTGTAAGCGGTTTGCAAAGCCCTGTATCAGCAAACCACATGGGCAGCTCTGTCATTTTTGGATTGCAACTTCAGGAGAAGGGAAAACGAAAAAAAAATAAATTCCTATTGACAGAGATTGCAAAAGTTTTGGTGAAAATGTACTCCGGCTTTTGAAATTGCAGCCTAAGCCCCACCTCCACACACCCATCCCCACCTCCAGGCTGGGAAGTAAAAGTAGTGAATGGCCTCAGCAGCCGCTGGCAGAGGAAAACTTTTGCTCCCAGCGCAGTGGGACTGGGATCGGGAGAGTCCTGAAATTGTGAGTATGGCAGCAGCTGCCCTCTGCGAGGAGATGCTGAGGATGACTTTGGTACCGAGCTCGCTCGGGGTCTGCCTCCGAGCGGCAGGGCGGGCTGGGGGTCTGCTGGATGCGAAGTTTCTCACGCTGCTTTTCCCTGAGTTGTTTTGCAAGACTCCTTGAACCCTTTTGGCTTAGGAGCTGGATTTTCCCAGCAGCTTAAAAGCTAAAGGGGGAAAAAAAGGAGCGACTACAAATGTTCTGCGTGCCTGTTGCGTGCCAGCTTTCTGCACATGTCTTTTGTCGCTTCCTCGCTGCTTGCGTCTATTTATTTGAGTCTTTTTCCCAGTAAGGCAGCTCCACTTATTTCTCCCTTTGCAGGGAGTTTTCCCATTCCCCAAGGCTGCCACTGTTGGTTTTGTCTTACAGGTTTGCTTCTCCTTTGACAGCAATGCCCATTCTCACCCCGGGTCCTGGCAGGCTCTCGGGGAGGATGTGTGGACCTGGCCTGGGCTGGGACCCTGTGGGTGCCGCTTGGGGACCCTGGCCAAGCCCAGGCTTCTCCGGCAGCACATTCCTTGGGAGAGGAACCGATTCACCCTGACCCAAAGCAGGATCACAGCGTTGGTTACAAAAAGCCGATGTGACCTCCTGGCTCTGAGAAAATCGGTGGAGGGAGCAGGGGAGGGTTAATGCTGGAGGGAAAGCCTTTGTGCAGCTCTGCAGCTGGGGGTGAAGACGCAAACAGCCCATTGATCGAGGTGATGGAATGCAACTCTCTTTGTCATGTGCTTTTGCTGCTCTGGAGAGGTGTGGGTTTAGCCTGGGGGGGAGCCCTGTGTTCAGGGCTGAGCTGCTACCTCTGCTTGCTCCCGCCAGCATCCTGCTGGGTTTTTCTTAGCTGGTCTGGTCTGAGTGAATCAGGCTTCTTGGTTTCTTCTGGCTCTTGCAAATGTTGGAGCAGATGTGTCCCTTAAACTGTCCAGTGCTTAACAACCTGGAGGTGGGGTAGCCTCCTGGGAGCCGGCTGTGGGATCAGCTTGTCCTCCCTGAAAACCCTGTTTTTTAACAGGTTAGAGGTGGGATTAAATGCTGCAAGAAGGCACCGGGCTTTGCACAGCCCAGCTGATCATGCATCGGCCGTGCTTGCTGCTTCTGTCTGATTTTGGCTGTAGTGTTCCTGGTGGGCATGGGGACATCAAGGCTGGCTGTGCTGGGATGGGATGGGGAGGTGTCCCACCCTGGGTGGGGGCTGTTGCACCCCTCTGCTTCCAACCCCTGTGGACCTGGTCAGCTAGGGGTAAGGCTGACCCATCCCTGGCAGCACATCCAGGTTGGAGAGAGAGGGAGCAGAGGTTTGTCTGGGGCGACCTCAGGGCACAGGCTCAGGGCTGCTCAAGGATGCTTTATGTCTGTGTGCAGAGGTGGTAGAACCTGTTACTGCTCCAGTTCCTGAGCAGGTTTTTCTTCGCTTAAGAGGCACGTGATGCTCAAGGCTCCCTGCAAGGTGCGTAGGGGTGCACCCTGGGTCTCTTATATCTCTGGTGGCTTTGGGCAATTCCTGTGTCAGAAGGGCACATCCCTCCCTCCCTCCTGTCTCACCTGGATATGTGTCTAAGGCACCTTGTCACAGCGTGCATGGATTTGCAGCCGTGCCATGGGCTTTCTCCAGCTGGAGCCCCTGCAATGCACTGGGAAATGGGTGGGATCCCTGGAACCATGATGCTCTGAGGTCCTGCTGCTTCATGTCTGACCCGAGCAGGCTCTGAGCTCTTTACTGTTATGCTTAGTGCACCAGTTCCAGAGCAAAAAGGAAAATCCCAGTCAAGGATATTGGAGTAAATTAAAGGTTGCCCAGAGCAGCTGTGGGTGCCCCATCCCTGGCAGGGCTCAAGGCCAGGCTGGATGGGGCTGGGAGCAGCCTGGGCTGGGGGGAGGGGGCCCTGCCCCTGGCAGGGGGTGGGACTGGCTGGTCTTGAAGGTCCCTTCCAGCCCAAACCCCTCTGTGATTCTATGAAAGAGCAACAGCAAATGAGGCAAAAAAGAGAGACACTTAGGGCTGGTTATGAGCAGCACCAAGGGTACCCAGCCATAAAAACAGGCCAGAGCTGAGCTGCTTCAGGAGCTTATCAAAATTCATGTCTATATTTCACCCTGTGAGCTGCATATGACAACCTTACCCAGCATCCGTTTGAGGCAGTGCAGTGCAGCTCGTCTGCAGTTGCTGGTACAGCTCCAGCGGGCAATGGAGCATGCTTTATCCAAGCTCCCATCAGGATCTGATTTCTCAACAGTGGTCCAAGCCATATCGATCCATTCCAGAGGACCTTTTATCAGTTGTGTGCAGAAATTTCATGACTGATTTTTTATTTTTTTTTTCCCCACTCCCTGCACTGGTCTACGGTGTCTTGTGCTCAGGGACAAGATGCCAGAAAGGTGAAAAACATCAGAAAGGAGCATCACCTCCCTGCTGTGGCATCCATGTGGCACCCATCTGCTTTGCCATGCACTAAGAGGCAGCAGCTATTGAAAAGCCGTGTAGCCTGAGTGGGGGTTTGCTCCCCCACCTTGTTTGCACAGACATGTACAAAGCTGTGCTCTGCTTTGGCTAATTCCCTCATAAAGTTTCTGAAAGGCTGTTAGGGGAACCACTGACATCAAGCTTGCTGTGAGAGCCCTCCTGACTCCCAGCCCTCCTTTTTGTTATTTATTATTTGGTTATTTTGCAACGTACTCTAATTTATCTTCATTTTCCCTCCTACTCCTCCAGTTTTCTGGCTTTTGCCAGCCATGCTGCTGGGCGTGGGTGGTGTTCCCAGGCTCTGAAATGCTTCGTCCTGGCTCACCCGAGCACTCCTTACCCAGCCGTTCAGCTTTGCTGGGCTGCTTGGTTTGCAGCAGCAACCCAGGCGTCTTGGGGGACCTTGGTCTGGTCAAAAATAGATCCTCACCCCTCCCCTTTCAATGTGGTTCCTGGCTCTCAGTTTGGTCCCAGTGCTTCCCTGGGGGCGCTGGTCTGCACCATGCAGGACCTTTATCCTGCATGTGCCCTGGCTTAACCTATCCGGTGGATTAAATGCTCCATGTCCGGAGCCATTACCTTGCTAAATGTGGACCAGAGGGATGGCTTGGGAGCCTCACTACACATCTCAGGACCTGTCGTTAGCCCCAGGGTTTGTGGATTTTCAAAAGAAGTGGAGACAGCGTAAGACGCTGCAGAGCAGCAAGTGACATGGGGAATTTCTGGCTTGAAACATGTTTCAAACTCTGCAAGGCTCTGAAATATCCGCTGGGAGAAATTGGTACTGGGTGGATGGCTGGAGAAACCCTGGGACAAGATCGCTCCCAGGGATGTAGGAGAGGGTTCGCTGCTGGCTGGGTACCGGGCTGCAGACAGACAGCTTGGCCGGGGCAAGCTGCAGGTCCGGGGACTTCCAGAAAACAATCTCCATTTTCACTGAGCTTTCTTGATCTGTCTGAGCACGCCAGCCCATAACTGCTCTCGAGGTGAGCAGGAGGTGCTTCTTCCACAGGGTGGAAAAAAAACTGGCAGCAAAAAGAAAAGAAGCAACAGCCCTCCATAATAAAGATGACTTTCTGCAGTCCATTAATATTAAATAATGGAAGAAGGACACTTAGTTGTGACATGAATTAATTTCCCCTGTCGCCCAAAATATCAGTGTTTCTTCCCTTTCTCCTGCCAGATCCAGCCCCCTCAAGGGTTTGTTTGCTCCAGCACTTGCTTCTGGTCCCAGCATAGTCCCATAATGTCACCAACTCCCTTCTACTCACAGCATTTCCTCCTGGGTGTTTATAAACAGCTCCTCTTCAGCTCTCTTTTGCTGGCTAAGGAATTTTTTCACTTCTCCTAAGCTCTACTCTCGGTTCCCCATTCCTCATAGCAGCACTTCTCTGCACCTACCCTTCGATCAATCCCTCTTGTGTGTGGGTGGCCGGCACGGTTTCCAGCTCCCAGTGAAGTAAATCTTACTGGTCTCCTCCTGGAATCTGGCAGCACTTTGGCTGCTAATCAATGGGTTAGCCTGGAGAGAGAAAAGAGCTGCTCTTGAATGTCCCATGGAAACAAATGGGTAGGAAGTAAGTGAAATTGGTGTATAGGTGCTCCTCACGCAATACTCACGTCAGCGCAGGGGATCAGGTCCATGGTCCTGGGCAGACCATGTGTGCAGATGGAAAATCCTGGTTTGGGTGTTTTTGGTTTTTGTAGAAGTTGTAGATTATATATATATATATATGTATATTATATATAGCAAACAACATCTGGATTGCTCCAGGAAGGCTGTGCACAAGGAAGCTCCTGGGGCTTTCACTCAGGCTGTGCGTTCAAGGCACGAGGCTTTTGCAGTGTCTCCTGCTCTTCGTTTTGCAATAGCTTCCCCTACAAAAAGTTAGTTTTTCTCATCAGAGCCTGTCTGCATCTGTCAGTCACTGAAGCCCCTCTGGCCCCTGCCTTTTTCTTGCTTTCATACATTTCCTCCAGCTGCTCCTTGCCAACGGCACTGCAAAGTCCTACAGCTCTTTAAAAATACTCATCTTTCCCTATGTCTTCCCTCCTGTCCAAGCATCAGTAACGTATGGAGGAAAAAAAGTACCAGGAAGGTATTTACAGTATGTAAAACCCCAGATTAGAAAAACTCTGGTTTGTGGTCACCTTCCTTCAGATTTCTATCAGCAGATGTTTCTCCACAGACTCAAGCACTGTGTCTGCAGCCTATGGAAAGGCAGGTCCCCACTGGGGAACAGGTTTTTTCATATTTCATTCATCATTTTAACTCCTGTCCTGGGGTCTTGATCTGCTTGGAGGAGAGACTATGTCCCTGCCAAACACACAGGAGGTGGTGCTAAAATAGGAAATCCCCATCGAGGACACAAGGCATCACTTTTTGGTATACACGCCACATCTGCTCGTCCCCCATACAAGAGTATGCTCAGCATCTGGCACGGTCTAGAGGAGAGGGCTAACTTTCTATTCAATACACTGCCTAAGCTCTTACAGAGGAGTAAAACTTGCACAGCTGTGAGATTCCTGTCTGGCAAAATCTTACACATCCACATGTCCTTCAGCTGAGCTGCATTCACCCGCAGCGCAGCTGCTGGCACAAGCCAACCCATAGTTCACACGGGGAGGAACAAGGGCAGGAGCGTGGTGAGGTTTAACGAGAAGTTGCTTTTGCACAGAGCGGGATGCATCCCATGAGAGCTTGGGAGGCAGCAGGAGCAAGACGGGTGAGTGGAGGGTCTCTGGGGCACTGGACCCCGACAGCCCCATAGCTCTGGGCAGCCTTTGAAAAGGAAACCCTGCAAATGATTCATGTCATTAAGCAATTCCCAGCCTTGCTGCTCATGTAACTCACTGAGACTGGGGACCCCAGCCCCAGCGCCTCCCTCGCCTGCACCCTCTGCGATGCCTTCCCTCTGGGCTCTGAGCTGCTTTTTGCTCTCAGGTGCTTTCCCCTCTGGCAGGCAAGAGGCTTTCCCCTCTGGCACCTCAGCCTGTGCAGCGGGCACCGTCTTCTTCCCAAGGATGCATGATGATGGCGACTGCCACCATGAAGGTCCTCCAGCACATGGGGACAGTCCCATGCTGTGCTCATGGCTCTGCCGGCCTTGCTCTGCAGAGCTGCAGGAAAGCTGTGTGCTGGCTCAAAAATGACCACCCAAAAGCAACCCTTTTTTTCTTTTTTTCAGTGTGGAGACCCTCTCCATTTTATCCTGCCATGTGTTCCCCCCCAAGGGAATGAATGCGACTGCGTCTGATCTCACCTTACCTCAGACCGCTGGGCTTTGCACTGTGTCCCCGGGCTGGATACGTTGCTGCCTTTGCCAGTAGCAAATACACCTTGAGGATGCGACTGGCTTGTCATGTTTCTTCTGGTGGCCACATTGGGTTGGGTTGGGCCATGGAAGTGCTGGTCTCTCCCTGTTGACTGCCAGCATAGGCCAGCAGGTGGTTCAGGGCCAGGTGTCCCCAGTGCACATGTAGGGTCAGGTGAGTTCCGCAGCTGTGTGACAGCATCCACAGCTGCAGCTCCTCCACGTGCCTCACTTCCATGGGAGATGGCGTGAGAGTTCCCATCTCTGGGTGAGCTCCCACCCTTTCACCGCATCTTGCAGTGCTGAGGAAGGTGAGGACACCTCCAAGACAGTCTCCAGCTTCAGCAGGGCATGACGAGGAGGGCAGGGAGCTCTGTGAGACCTCATCACGAAAATGGGGAGGGCTTCATCCTTCCCAAGTCAGAGGGGTCAGGGCTGGCAGGGACCAGAGAGCAGCCGGCCCTGCCCCATGCCAAAGCAGGGCTGCTGCCTCTTCCTCATCACCCATGGTTGTGTTTCATGGGTTTCAACACCCATCTTTCTTCTAATCTTTTAACTTCTTGGTAACAGATTTTCTTTGGCTTAGCTTCTTGTGAGGTTTCTGGGACGTGTTATCCCTGGCACATTTCTCATTGCAAGGAGTCACCAAGCTGGTCTCATTTTCACTTTCTTTTTGCCAGTTGGTGCAAGACAGAAACAGCTTTTGGGAACATCTACACATACTTTTTTATTTCTCAATCTTTTTTCCATGGAGGGAATGATGTGTATACACTGTCTTTTCCTCGTGTTGTATTACGAACATCATTGCACCCACATTTTCCTAACCGGCTTCCCATTTAACACAGGCACGCTCATATAAATACACACACTGACACTATTCCAGTCTTACCAATGTGATTGTAGATTTATTGAGCAGAAGGAAGACAGATTATGGGATATTTGCTGGCATTTTGTCTCCCCTGCTGGGATTTAATTTGCTGTGTTACATTCGCCGTTATTTACCCAAGCTCTGCTGAGCCCAGCCTGTGCTTTTCCTTGTTCAGCTAGCAGGAGCCATGCTGCTATTAATGAAGGCATTGTGATAGATTTATGTCTTCAGGAATGGGACAGGACGCTGGTGCCACTGAGCCTGGTCCCCTGCTATGGCAGCCAGGACCATTGTGCAAGTCCCAGAGAAACTGGGAGGTTTTGGGGTACTTCTGCTGGCCTGCTGTAAAAGAAAGTGTGGCCTGGGGACAAGTGGAGCATCTTAATCTGTGCTGCAAAGGCTTATGCGATTATCTGGCCAAGTTCTGTACATATGGGGGCCCCACATTGTAGCCCCCCACTTTGCGGGTCACTATCTCCTGGGAGCAGAGATGAGACATCAGGCAAGCAAGGCTGTAATTAATGGCAAAGTTTTATCGTAGCCTGCTAGCATCAGTTGGTGTGGGACTGACCTGCTGGCACACCCAAGCTCAGCTCCCTGTGCCCACAACACCCGGGGCTTGTTGTGCCAGGCTCTGCCTTTCCGAGGGATGCTGTGACTCAGGACAAAACTGTGGAGAAAACAGGGCTCTGAGCAGAAATCCGTCACCTGCAGCTGAAGGAATAGTATCAGCTGATGGATCTGCAGCATCAGGCACCTTTGCTCGCTGAACAGCCATCCATCCATCCATCCATCCATCCATCCATCCATCCATCCATCCATCCATCCATCCATCCATCCATCCATCCATCCATCACCTTCCCTGAAGTATATAAGTAAAACCCATGGGTGCTTGGTGGCTGCTGCTTGGGGTCCTGCTGCATGAGCTGCTTCACTGAGCCCCCGCACTGAAAACATCCATCTCCCAGAGGTCACCCTAGGTGAAACCTGGCCACCTGTGCACCTCACTGGAGTCCCAAACACCACTGTTGAGCATGGAAAGTCCCTCTGAGTTTTATAGGAGAAGCAATTTTGCTTGAGATTTTACTCGCAGGCTTTTTAAGGAAGCAATTTTCTGCTTCATCAGGGTGCAGCACTGGCTTTAAAGGTCTTTGTGCCAGGGTCAGCGACACCGGTTGTGGTCATGGATCCTGCCACCTCTGCCTGTCACCTTGCATCCCACCTGACGCCAGCCTCTCAGTGTCTGTGTCTCCCTAGAAAATGAATTTCACACTCCTGTGATTTGGGGTAGGAAAGGTGAAATGCGCCATTGAGCACTCCAGCAGAGCAGTGCCTGAATTGTAAATACCTCTGCAGGCCAAGATAGCACCTCTCCCCTCTGATGAAGTGTGCAGATGAATACAGCTGTGTCGGAGCTGATGGGTGCAGCTGTACACAGGAGAGCAGTGCAGAAACGGTGGGGCTGGCCGCAGCAGCTGCTTGGTCGTGGGGCTTCACTCCTCATGGTCGAGGAGCGGAAATGAGGATGAGCAGTGAAGTGTTTGGATGAAGATGCTCAGAGGGGGTTCTCATAGCAGAACTGCAGCAGCCTGCTGCCCTGGGAGCTAGGGAGATGCGAAGGTGTGATGGGGAGCAGATGCTGGCTGCGTTTGTCTTTGCTTGCCATCCATGGTGAAGACCATCGTGAGCAGGAGACCCTTGCTGTGAAGGTACCTCCTTCGGGAGGTGTTCAGGGAGAAATGTGCCTTTGCCCTTACTCCTTGCCCCACTGTTATGTTTCTTAGACATCCCTTCCCATCCATGTATGGGCCAAGCTCATCCTCTTTGGCCAGTAACTCACCAGGCAGGCTTCCAGTGGCCATGTTCTCCTGAGCTGTGTCTCACCAGGAGCAGAAGACTGAAGTCAGAATCACAGTGTGGTTGGGGTTGGAAGGGACCTCTGGAGACCATCTAGTCCAACCCTCTGGTAAAGCAGGTTCTCCTAGAGCAGAGTCAAGCAGTGACACCTCCTCTAGCTTTGCAGAAATGTCCCGTTGCCAGCACCAGGAGACCAACATGCAGAAACCGTGTCTCTGGGGCTGGTTGAAGGGGGCTCGGGAAGGAAGGGGGTGCTGCCAGGCTACCCTCTGGTCTGAAGGCAGCTCGGATCCCTCACTCCTGCAGGCAGGGATTTGCCCGTGGCCACAGCCTAGTTCTCCAGCCACCCCAGCCCTCTAGACAGCCAGGAAATGCAGCCTCTGATTCTCATTAAGCACGTTGTATAATCATGGTATATTGTGTAAACACAGCCTAATTGCTCTCGAGTAGCTAATAAAGATAAGTGGGATGGTCACTCTGGGCTTGTGCTTGTAAAGGGTGCTGGCCTCCTGCATTCACAGCTTCTGCAAGAGCCTGGTCTCCAGTTAGGTCCTTCCTTGCAGTGCTGTAGAAGCAGCAC
Organism: Falco cherrug; assembly: GCF_023634085.1. Taxonomy (NCBI): domain Eukaryota; kingdom Metazoa; phylum Chordata; class Aves; order Falconiformes; family Falconidae; genus Falco; species Falco cherrug. The sequence continues at coordinate 866,556 of NC_073698.1, forward strand.
CACTGCTTGCCAAAAGGCCTTGCAAAATGCTTCAGCCTTGCAAAAACACAGCCCCCGCTGCCACAGCCCACAGCCTTTCCCTCTCCCAGTTTATCCACTGCTCCACAAACACTTTATAGAGGCAGGTGGTATCTATTCCCTGGCTTGTTCTTGGGGAAACTGAGGCACAGAGATGGGAAGCAGCTTGCCCTGGGAGTGGGGTGCTGTTGGTCCTGGTCTTGCAGGGCTGGGCTGGAAGCAGGTTTGGGTCAGGTTTTCCAGAATCAAGGGGTGGCACTCTGGGACTGATTATTCCTTACCTTTCCCCTTTGTGCTGGTGTGGCCCCTGCACGCTCCACGGGTACCATGGCCAATGCGCTGGGATGCCTGGAGCAAGGCAGGGATAGGAATTCCCACAGCGCATCCTCTTCCTGGGGTGCCGGAGGGGGCTTGGGCCATCAGGCTGCAGACCTGGGCCAGGCAAGTTCCCCCCTTGCCCCAGTCCCACTCGGTTTTGCTCTTTTTGCTCTCCGCTGCCCTTACCCCATCATGGGTGTATGTTCTAGTATTTGCTGTCTCATCCCTCCTTTCTGCCTCCTTCCCCTGCTGTACCCAGCCTGCAGCACCAGTTCTGCCTCCTTCCTGCAGAGGAGCAGATTTAGTGAGACCTCTTGACGTTACTTAGGAGAAATAGCACTAATTGAAAATAGTCTTTCTTTCCATCCGGAGATGTCCATCTGCTAGGAGAAAAAAGCAGCTCTTGCCAAGCAAATGCCATCCCCAGAGGGTGCTGCCACAGCTGGGCTCGATCCAGACGAAGGCAATAAGCACCAGTCCGACCTCAGCATGCTGCTACCTTCATGCAAATTATTATTTTTTTTAATCAACTAAGTCTTATCAGCTTTAATATTTGGTCTGCTCGTTCTCCTTTGTGCTGGATCAAAATACTTTTCTGTTTTATTTAATTCTTAAAGAAGCGTGGATGGATGGATGGATGGTATCTAAGTGCAATAGGTTATCTTCATTTTCAGCTGCTGGCAACCTTTGCATCATCTCAGATCCCCGCTGAGTGTTTCCCCTCACAGTCTCTCGGGGCTCTCCCACCTCCCTCTCTCACAGGCAGTGCACACGCCCAGGCAATACTGAAAAGGAATCAGGAAACCTCGCTGGTGGTGAGACGGAGGTGTGTGTGGTGGGATGGAGTCAGATGTGGCTGTGCATCCTTGGCCACCAGCTGCTGACAGATGATTGCAGGTTGTCCTTAACACAAAAGAAATTTGTGGTGAATCTGGGGCACGGTGAAGGGTGAGGGACGTTCATAACCTGCTTAGGCAGGGATTACTGAAAACATTTCTACCAGTGCTTTCTACCATTTTCTTCTGCTGAGAAGACTATGAAAGCTGATTAGGGAAGAAGTTGGACTAATTCCAGGTGTAGCAGCTTCCTGGACACTCTGAAGTGTTAAAGGATGCACACATTTACAAAAGGTCCTGGAAAGGATGGGCAGGGGGACCAAAATATTCCTCCAGACCACAGGATTTGTTGTTTGCAGGTCTAATTGAGTGCACCTTTGGTGCAGAGGGCTAGCAAAGACATTAATACAGATAACCAGGGCAAGAAGGGCATTAAGCCTACAGTGATTACCAACTCCATGAGCATGCCCATCCCTGGAAATCCAGGCCCAGACTCCTTTTAGTTTCCCCCCGTTGCTACCCTGGATCCCTTTTTCTTTTCCCTGCATCACCCCTGAGCTTTCAAGAAGCTCCAGCAACAAACTTGGTAGCTGTAAATAATTCATCACAGCGCTGCTCCCAGAGACAGGCAATATTGGATGCCATGGTCTGGAGAGAGGCAGGTGCTTTTGCTCTTGTGCTGCTTAATCCTCCAGAGGTTCCAGGGAGCTTTTCATGGATGCTTTAATTTACGATCAAATTTACTTTATTGATCCCATCCTGTATTTTGTTGTAGCAATATCTTGTCTCTTGAAATGGGGCTGAGGGCAGCAATTGCTTTTTGCAGAGGATGCTGTGGAGCTTGTAACTCAGTGGAGTGCAGGTCCCCCTCTTGAATTTACTTCTGAGCACTGCACTTAAGGGTTGTATAAATGCCATTGTTAAGGCAGTCTACATTTACTAGAGTTTACATCAACCTGAACATTTTTTTAATTTGTCTGAGGCTGTGGTATGTGCTCCTTTGCCTCTCATCATGGGGGAAATAGAATTACACAAAATAATAATGCAAAACCTTTCACCCCATTTGCTGTAGAGCTTGCAGATGCCACTGAGGTGGAAACATCTATTAGAGTGTACTGAACAAGCTAAAGCCTAATGTGTTTAACGTGCCTCCAAACAATACAGTTTCCTGAGCAGGAAGCCTGGGTACTAAAAACCCAACAAAGACGTCATCCTCCCGTGCATCATTCACTCCACAGACATAGCAGGTGAGAAGGGAGGAGGGAGCGCAGGTCCAAAGGGAAGGAGGTCAGCGGGGCAGGGAGGGGAACGGTGGCTTCCCACTGATGTACATTTCTTTGCACGGTTAAATTTAGGTGGTGGTTGGGAGCCAGAAAGCTAGAGTGGAAGGATTCTTCCAGTGGAGATGCAAAACCACCATGGGTGAAAATGAGAGGTGGGAAAGGAGGGCTTTAATCCATCACAGACCCAACGTATGGAGGGATGGAGAAGGGCTTGCTGAGCCCTGCTCCTGCAGGCAGGAGCTTCTGCCTCTGAGGCTGTAGGGAGGTCCCCAGCCCCCACCTTCAGTTAGGCAGAGCGATGGTTGGCTGTAGTCAGCTCTTGGGAAGGCAATTTGGCCAGCCAGCATCTCCAAAGCCGCTTGATCTCATGAGCACACTTCTGCACACCATGCCCTGGTGAAGCCACCAGCCCTGTGTGATGGGGAGCTGAAACCACTTACACCCCATGCAGACATGCAGCAGCAAATGTGACCTCAGCCACAGCTGGTGAGCTTGACCTCGCCTTGGGGAGGTGGCGGAATCGCCATCCCTGGAGGTGTTTAAAAAACACATAGATGTGGTGCTTAGGGACATGGTTTAGTGGTGGGCTTGGCAGCGCTGGGTTAACGGTTGGACTTGATGATCTTAAAGGTCTTTTCCAACCTAAATGACTCTGATTCTATGATTCTGTGATTCATGTCTGGGCAGTTCCCTCACACTTGGCCTAAGGCTGCTCCAGCACCATCTAAGAGCTGAGCTAATGCACAGTTGGGTTTTTCTTCTCAGCCTCTTCTCCCATCTCTCCATTGCTGTGGGTATTTTTCTCACCCTGTAGCACTGACCGCCAGCTATAGTGTCAGTGAGTAAATGCATATTGCAAACAAACCTACAAAGCTCAGACAGCTTGATACAGTGCAATATGTAACGCAGAGGCTGGATCCTGGTCTCAGATGTATCTAACCAAATCAGAGGAGCTTATCTGGGGTTTGTGGGGCTGAGCTACCATGGAAGGAGAATATGGCTCAAGGGGGTTTGCACCAGCACGGTGGAGACCAGAGCCTGCCCCATGCATTGTGTGAAGACCCTAAGACGCTCTTTGTGGCTGGGGTTAAGGTGGTATTAGGGGAGGTCTGGAGATCTGTTTCCTAATTTAGACGGTCAATCTAGGCAGGTGGTTGATAGCAGACAAAAAGAAGACAAGATGTCTCGTGTGATTCAAGGGTATGAAGGGGTTGATCAGAGCAATTAGACTCCCATAGCTTGGGGCAGTAACAATTGCCCACATCCCTTCTATGTGTATTGAAATAATTATTACAGGATCAGGATCGCAGAATAGATGAGATTACAGAACCAGAGTCATGGAATGGCTGGGGTTGGAAGGGACCTCTGGAGACCATCCAGCCCAAGCCCCTGCTAAGGCAGGCTCTCCTAGAGCAGGTTGCACTTTTGTGTCCAGGTGGGTTTTGGATGTCTCCAGAAAAGAAGAAGGTTGGAAGGGACCTCTGGAGATCATGGTAACACTCCTCCTAACGCAGCCCATCTGGCTTTCCTTTGCTGTGAGGAAGTGTTGCCGGCTCACGTTCAACACCAGGTCCTTCTCTGCAGAGCTGGTGAGCCCACAGCCTGTGCTGATGCCTGGGGTTGTTCCTCCCCAGGGGCAGGACTTTGCATGAAGTTGAATTTCATGAGGTTCTCCAGCCTGTTGAGGTCCCTCTGGGTGCCCCTTTCTCTATCCCATTGAGGTCCCTCTGGGTGTCCCTTCCTCCAGCCTGTTGATGTCCCTCTGGATGACAGCACAACCATCAGCTCTGTCAGTTCCTCCTCCCAGTCTTGTATCTCCAGCCAACTGACTGAGGGTGCACTCTGCCCCATCACTCCGGTCATTGAAAAGGATGCTAAACAGGACTCACCCCCATAATATTTAAAGAACATCGTCCATCATTCTGTTGGAAGGCGTTGGCCCCAGATATGCTCTTGTATGGCTGGGATTTTGAAATACTGGGATCTTGGCCCAGCACTGCTTTGTTCCTTGGAAGTGAAATGATTGATAATTTTTAACCTCTTAGGTGCCTTTGTAGTTAGCACGTTAGTGTTTTGCATGCTGCTGTGTTGCTTTGTCGAAGTGAAGTGCTAAGAGAAAATGAAAACCAGGAATAATTAACAATTCCTTACGACAACTGTGTGCCTGCTGTGGGGGTGTTTGCAAGCATGACAGGATTTTGCTGTGCTGAGCAAGGCGAATTTAGGCAGAGCAACTTAGCATTGTGCTGAATGATTTATTTTGGCAGGCGGATAAAGCAGACTGACAGGATGACAAGTACCGCTACAAAGAGCAGCTACTTGGATCGCTCCCGGAAAACGCTCTGCAGGAACCCATTTCTCAGTATCAAGGTAAATACCTCCTGCTTTCTATAATCCCCTCTTGGATTACTGGCCTGGTAAAGAGGAGTTTAACTTCCTGCAGAAGGCATTGATAAGACTTCTGTTTACCAAATGTATTTGAAAAATGTGGCAGAAGTGCTGTTGGATGTGCAGCCAGCTCCGTCCAAAATCAAGTGGTGGGAGAGCGATGCTGCAGCGCAAGTTTAACTTGCAGCTTCTGCAGTGTTTAACAACTGTCAGTGAAATTCCCACAGCCCCCCCCAAAAAAAACCTCCAAGAGAAACAAATCCCAGATCTCAAAGCAGCTATGAGCCTCGGTCTTCATGGAAATAATTTTTTTTTATGATACCCTTGATAAATGCTTCTATGTAATGGTGGCAGCAGAGATAGAGGAAAGGGGGAATTGATGCTTGAAGCTTAGCACACAGCAGCCTGCAAAACTTGGGGTATTAGTCACCATTTAGGCAAGGAATGGCATCTAGTTGGCTTCCCTTGCTTGAATTTATTCATGGAAAACGTATGTCCTAAGCAATGATTCAGGCCACCCGCCCTGCGACACCTCCTGACCCTGACACGAGCTCACCCAGCTCCTCCTTGTTTTGCTGCTGGGTGTCTGGGGCCGTGCAGGGAGACGGTTCCTCCACACCTCCACCCAAGAGCTCTGCCAGGCCCAGTGCAGGCAGCTAGACGAGTGGACTTGGTTAAGCCCTTTGCAAAAGCCCCAAGAGCTGGTTGTGGTGGGAACAGCAGGTGGTGGTGGTCACTTCTGCACAGCAATCTGATGGTCGGAGGGCTGCCCAGGGAAGGCACAGGACCAGCTTGACTTGCCAACGTAGGTGTGAGGCCACATTTCCCCTGTCCTGGAGCACCCAAACCGCTGAGCCATGGGGAACCCTGGGTGAAGGTCCCTTTTTCGCCCCTTATCAAAGCTGGGAAGTGGTGTGAGGCTGGATGCAGTAGCAGCTGAGATCTTCTGGTGGGGGGGCCACTGCTGCCTGTTTGGGATTAGCATGTTGATGTTGAGCTTGCCTGCAGGTATTATGGTCTTGCCTCCTACCCATGGCTGTGTTGGTGCCAGGGGCGGGGGTCCTCAGCTTGTTATTTGCATGCTCAGTTGTTTGCAGAGGAGGATCCGTGATCCTTGGCTGTGGAGGTGGTGGGGAATCCTTTTCTCTTTTTATAGTTGGTGGTAATAGTATTTTTCTAAAAAGTCCCATGTAATGATGATGATCACACCACTTGTGTGACTGGTGGTCTGCTGCAAGGTACTATTGATGACGTGTAGTGACACTCAAAAGAAAAAAAGGGTGTAAACATTTTGATAAGACATCTGCAAAGTGGAAATAATAACCAGTATTGACCACAGTGATGTCAGGAAAAGCAAGTGCTCAGCTTGCATCAAAATCAAGTTCATATATCTGTCTTCTTTTCCACAAAAAGGACATTTTGAAAGTTTTGCGTTCTTTTCTCACATGTCACAAGGAAGCAGGAAACTAAAAATAAGCCAGGTATTGGCCTGGCTGGATGGCAGATGCTATGTTCGATGGAGCATGTTGTTTGGCTTGTGAACATCAGCTTTCAAGATGCTCTTGTTTAAACAGGCAGACGACAGCCAGGGAGTGCTTTGCTATGGGAACAGACTACTGTGAAGCGGGAGCTTGAGACACACAGGTCTGAGGGAGCCAAAGGTGGTATGATGTGGGAGCAGGTCCAAAACGGCTGAGTGAATAGATGGAGAGCAAGATGGAAAATGCTTTTTCTGTTCCTATGCAGTCACAGGTTTGGGGATTTTCTGTAATATGTAATACATATTACATGTATGTAATATGCAGTATTACATACATGGTTTAACATGGGCTTTTCCTAGCATGTCACTGCAAGCATGTGCGGAAAATTATAGTTTCCTTTACGTAGGAGAGTTGGTAGTGACCTGGTAAGCTGGGAGATCAGATTCCTTATTCTTCCTGTTGTCTTTTCATTTAATTTTTAATGTAAGCCAGAGACAGTCATATATACCTTGCTTCTTCAAAGTTATAGAATCGCAGAATCACAGAAGGGTTTGGGCTGGAAGGGACCTTCAAGACCAGCCAGTCCCACCCCCCGCCAGGGGCAGGGCCCCCTCCCCCCAGCCCAGGCTGCTCCCAGCCCCGTCCAGCCTGGCCTTGAGCCCTGCCAGGGATGGGGCACCCACAGCTGCTCTGGGCAGCCTGGGCCAGCGCCTCGCCGCCCTCACGGGGAAGGGTTTCTTCCTCATGTCCAACCTAAATCTCCCCTCTCTCAGCTTCAAGCCATTCCCCCCTGTCCCACCACTCCCTGCCCTTGCCCAAAGCCCCTCCCCAGCTTTCCTGTCGGCCCCTCCAGGCACTGGGAGCTGCTCTAAGGTCTCCCCGCAGCCTTCTCCTCCCCAGGCTGCACAGCCCCAGCTCTCCCAGCCTGTCCCCACAGCAGAGGGGCTCCCGCCCTTATGGCAACGCAGTGCTGTAAGTGTCCTGCCGGACTCTGTGCAATCCCAGGTCCTCTCCGAAGAGGAGCTCTTTGCAGAACTACGGGCTGCACCTGGGCTGGCACCCTCTCTCCTGCAGCATCTGGTTCATTCTTTTTTGGCCGAATAATTGTACTTCATCAGTAACGATCGCATCATTGTCTATTGCTACGCTCAATGTAAGATTTCTTTGTCACTGTTGTGGGGAAGCTTTTGGGTTTGGGGTTTTTGTTACAAATGCTGGTAAATTTAGTCCACCTCATCCCTTGTGGCAGAGGTGAAATGAGCTCAGAAGAAGTCACCAAGGCACAGGGCTACCAGAGTTGCAGAGGCTGGAGGCACAGGAGAGGGGAGAGCTCGGTGCCGTACGGTCCTGAGGTTTCTCCCCCACTCCTCTTTTCAGTCCATTCAGCTGTTTTGGTTTTGAGGTTTTTTTTTTTTACTTACCAGCAAGATTATCTTTTAAAATAAAATCCCATTGATTTTTCCTTGTGGGGATGTTTTAAAGGGGTTTGAAACTTCAAAGATTAAAGCTGCTGAGATGCAAAGTCAGCTCGGATCTGTGAACAGAATCAACGTTTGTTTTGCTGAGCAAAGGTGTCTGTGAAGGTAGATGTAGAGGAAACTCTTGGTGGGGAGTTTTGCAGGCGAGTCCTGGGCAGGGCAATGGGCAACTCTGAAACCACCCATGCCTGATAGAGTCTGCTGCTTGCTGAAGGGTCCCTGGAGCCCACCCTGAGAAGGGCAGAAGTAAAGGATACGGTGGACACCAGTTCTGCTTCTGATAGACACCTACTGCTGGGTTTGTGCTTGGAAAGCTCGGCAGGGAATCCCTGACTGATCTCTCCAGGGCAGAGCAGCGTTGCAGGAGGCTGCAGGGATGATTGCAATCACAGCAGGCTGGGAGCAGCCACGATGAAGCCATTGCCAGGTGTTACCCTGGCTGCAGCCGGTGGCCAAGGAGAGCAAATCCTCTCTTCTGATTCTATGTTTCACATTAAACTGCTGAAGGAACTTGTTTTCGTCCCTAAGGCAGAGATGACCTGACCATGCATGTCACCAAACACACAATTATAGTCAGCACAGCATGTTTTCCCCAGATCTTTTTTTTTTTTTTTTTTTGCTTTCAAGAAGTTAGGTCACCCTATCCAGTTTCTAAATGACTTCCTCAGAAAATATAATGTCAAGTCCAGGGTTTGAATGGCTCTTGCAGAAACACAAACCCATTGCACAATGTGGTTTATGCGTTTGAAGTAGATGAAGGACCAAAAATCACAGCACTGCAATTTAATTTTTTAGAAATAAATAAATAAATAATTAATTAATAAAAAAATTATAAAAAATCTCCAGAGAGAGAGCTTGTCACGAAAACTCTCCATTTTTGGTTGCCGTGTGTCAAAATGCAACTCAGAGGCATAACTCAAAACTGTCCTTCTGGGCAATGCTCCTGGGGCTGATGGTCTCTGAGCCTTTAGAGATACCTGTCATGAGTTCCTACAATCCATCAGAGCAGATTAAATTAAGTCAGCTGCTGCTTCTCTTCAAGTCCAAGGTCTTGGCTTGGCTTCAAGCTTGGCATTAAGCATCTCATGATGGACACACAAGTTTGGGGAGGAGCAGTTCTGCTGAAGAACTGCTTACTTGTAGACACGAAGTAGTTCGGGATCCTCTGATGGAGACTGCTACAGAAGGAGAAACTTTTTGGAAGGCCTATGTGTGCGTTATGGCAACAGCTCACCTGCAGATGAAAAGGAAGCAGGCTGGAAGTGACTAATTGCTTGGCAGTAAAGCATAGTCCGTAGTGTGAGCCACCGTAGTCAATACAAAGAGGTTTTGTCCAGTAAAACTGGGATACCTGGGAGACATGAAAGTCCACTTGGACATTTGAAGACTGTGGCTGAGAATGCGATCACTGCTGGGTTGTTTAAGGTGCACATGTTTTCAGGCATTGTGTGTTGATGTGGTCAGTGAAACCCCTCCTGGTAGGGCCCCACGTAGGAAGGTGAGCAGCCCCAGGGCGATGCCATGGTCCCATGGGCATGTTCCTCGTCCCTGCCAGACCCTGCCTGTTGCCATCCTGTACCTTGAAGACATGCCCAATGATGTTAATGACTCAGAGGTGGCTTCCAGATTCATTAGCAGACACAGCTGTGAATCCAACATCCCTCCTCAGGGGATGGCATGCTTCCCAAAGCCATCGAGGAGCTGGCTGAGGACATTCACTCTCTGTGGGAGCTTCAGCCCTTGATGTTTTCTGCTCTGTGCTTTAGTTCAAGAACAAACCAGAGCTGACCCTGCCCCGAGCTTTTATTACAAGTGGATCTATGCAGTGGTAGGGACTCGTGCCCAATTACATGCAACTGGTATTGATTGAAGTGGAAAAAACTGATTCCTCCCAGGCCCATTTTCCCCTCTCTGTATGCACAGCCTAGTGCATGGGATTTTATCATGTGCTAAGGCACAAACCCCTTTCTTAAAATAGCAGCAAAAGTCTCCCAAACACATGGAAACAGTGTGATAGGGACTTCCCTCTGACAACGGGGGCAAGACTGGGTGCGCGGCTTTCAGAGCCCTTACATGGAAGATCTGTTGCCAAACTGCACGATCAACACCAGGAACACAATGGAAGCTTTGTAAGAATTTTTTTGCAGACCGCTAAGAGAGGGGGTATTTGTGTTCAACCCCCAGGTCTGCAATTTACTGGCTGTTTAGGATTGAGTACATTTCTCTATTCTCTTACACTAAGGGAGAGGGAGCAACAGCAGCTTGCTGATGTGATACAAGCTTAGTAGAGCAAAGCCTGCAAAAATATATGAAAAAATATAGAGAACAGCAGAAAAGCAGCAAGTTCCTTCTGGTGTGCATGATTGCAGAGAAGCTCCTCCTTTGACGTGTGGTAGAGCAGAGATGCACCCATCCCAGTGCTGGTTGTGGAGGGTGTAAGCATTGGGCTGGGACATCGCTGCCTGCGGGTGAGGGCACCTGAGCACAGGCCTGGCAGGGATGCTGCCCTTCCCTCTGGGAAGAGGTCTTAGGCACTCTCCATGCCTCACTGGTGACGGGAAGTGATGGTGGCACAGCTCCAGAGGAGGAAGGTTGCTCTGCACCCTGGCACTGCAAAGGTGCTGGTTTTGGCAGGGCTACATCGGTCCCTGGTCTAGTGCAACATCTGGTGTTATCTCAACGGAGAGCCTGAGCAGACTCTTATAATAATGTTTCAGATATGTTTATGTAAAAAAAGCCATTAAAAACCTCTCCCTTCCTTCCTCCTCAGCCTATGCAAGTGCTTGTTTGTATTCTCTGAATTGTTTTAATTCTACTGATGTAGATGGGTGAAATTATGAGTATGGCTTGGCCCTTCACGGGAAAGAGGTGCCAGAGAGCTGGGCTTGGGGTTGCTTCTGGGAGAACCCAGCTCTGGGGCTGCTCCTGTCTTTCTGTGGATATGTCCTGCTGTCAGGACTCAGGTCTTGGGGAAAAGGCTAGTATCTGCAGATCCAGGTCACCTTCTGATCTTCTCCTGTTGCTGTGGTAGCCCATCAGACCTAGGCCAGCTGATCGCACCAGTCCCAAGTCCAGTCATGGAGGAACTCCAGCCTTGAGTCCTTGGGAAAGGTAACTAGATGGCATGGAAAGGTGATGCTATATAGGATCTGCCTGCCCTGTGGCATGGGCTGTTTCCCAGATCTAGCTGAGAAAGGTGTAGAGTGGCACCTGAGTCTGCATGTGGTCAGCCCTACACCAAATATCACAGGAGGTTCCAGGGGAGCCCCGTGACAGACACACTGCTGGGTCTCAAACACCGACCACCATCATCATAGCTATGATGGGGCAAACTGGAAATCACATGACAACAATTACTTTATTTCGCACTCGTTAAAATATTCCCCAGCCTAAAACTGCCCCATGGTTAGGGTGGTTGCCCGCAATGACTCCCTGAGGAGCAAGAAGGAGACTTGGCCTTGCAGAGCTTCAATTGCAAGACCTCCCACTTTGCTACCTTAGGAAAGCAAATCACCATCATAGAGAAATGGGAAATGCAGGAAGTCTGGCAGATCCTGCAAAAAGCCAAGTGTCTGTGACATCTTCCCCAAACTAGCTGCTTTATAGTCACTGCAGAAGTTGGAGAAAATGCAGGCAACGGTCTTCACATTCCTTGTTTGTTTCTTCCTTCTCAACCACTTCTACCTTGATTTTGACTTTGAAAACGTTTCCCTGCTTGCTCTGGGGTTCTGACTTGTGCCTGAAAACGTTTGTGCAGCACCTAGTGCAGTCACCACCTGGGTACCCAGGCTTTCATAAATCTTTCAGTCTCTGCTCTTTCAACACACACAGCGCAGAAATGTTAGATGTTGGCCCCTCTAATGTGTTTGGTTGCTAGCAGTCATTTTTAGAAATGGCCCACATTGAGGAAAAGAGATTGAAATGTTTAATTAAAAACTGCTATTGATAGCTTGATCTTAGGAAGCTCTGCCCGGCAGCCCATGGGGATTTCCTTCCCTTTGTTTCTTCCTGCTGTTTGCACTGCGGTTGGATGCCTTTGCAGCTCTTTCACCGCCCTTGCTCCCTCGGTCGGACATGGTGCATCCCTGAGGGCTCTTTAACCACCCCACCAGCTCCTGGAGTTACCCAGGCGCCCTGTCCTCCACCTCTGGTGTCCTTAGGCTGCTGCAATCCCCTTGAGATGTCATGACACCAACAATATCCTCATACCCTTGCATTGACCCAGGCTTGTGCTCTTCTCTGTGTTCCCCAGAACCTGCAACACTGCTTTTCTTTTCCGGAAAAGGGAAAGATAAGTCTATCAAAATGCACTGCAGATTTCAGTGAAGGAGCTCTCTGCTCTCCAAGACAGGATGTTTATCCCCTGAAGTCCTGGCTTCCAGACTGTGGCATGGAGGGCATCCCCCAGACCTGAGTGTGGGGGGTGGTGGTGGTGGTGTGGTGGTGCTGGAGACAGGTGATGGTTGCTCTGTGGGCTGTAGAAAATGCAGGAACCTTCTTCTAGTGAAGGAGTTTGGTCTGGATGACTGGAGCTACAAGCAGCAGGTTGCTGCAAGAAAATTATAATCCTCCTGTGATGAACATTATGGTGTGGCTGTATTCTTGGGCATCTTAGAGCAGCTGCCAGTGCCTGGAGGGGCCGACAGGAAAGCTGGGGAGGGGCTTTGGGCAAGGGCAGGGAGTGGTGGGACAGGGGGGAATGGCTTGAAGCTGAGAGAGGGGAGATTTAGGTTGGACATGAGGAAGAAACCCTTCCCCGTGAGGGCGGCGAGGAGCTGGCCCAGGCTGCCCAGAGCAGCTGTGGGTGCCCCATCCCTGGCAGGGCTCAAGGCCAGGCTGGACGGGGCTGGGAGCAGCCTGGGCTGGGGGGAGGGGGCCCTGCCCCTGGCGGGGGGTGGGACTGGCTGGTCTTGAAGGTCCCTTCCAGCCCAAACCATTATCTGATTCCATGATTGCAAAGGCAGGACCAAGCCCGCCCTTGGACCTTCACCCCAGCACAGGCTTGGGGAACCACAGCTAGATACATTGATGCCAGTCCCTGGATCAGTTCCTCCAAGAGGGGAGGGGGCATTTTGTGTACCAAGACCCTGAGCAGACCTCAGCATACAGCTCACCTGGCTGTACCTCTGAATTATCACCTACTCCATGACTTGGCCCTGGGCCAGCTGCTACTTTTCCCCAAAAACTGTGAAGCTGAGAACTGGGGACCATTCCCAGCAAGTGTTTTGGGTGAAACTGCCCTGTTCTGAAGTTTGGTGAAGATGGATGCAGGCTACTGTTCCCAGTGGCCTGGGTATCAGAGAATGGTCCCCAGCTGGGTTCATTTACAAGTATAGACTCAACCTTCGGGACTCAACCAAAACTGTCTTTGAAGGGAGGAGACCTGATTCATGGCTCTTGGTGACCTGATTCACTCCATTTTGGCCACATTAGGCTTACGATGCGGACAGGATTCACAGCCTGTACTTTGAGAGGGTGGAAAGGAATGCTCTGGGTTGAGGCGTTTGTTCCCTGGGAGCTGATAAGCAGGCATCGTTTGATTGTAGTGTGTTGCCTTCATGTGTAACAGCGCTGCTGCCTGCTGCTTCTCCCTCCTTTTGCTGCAAGTATGAAGAAGCCAGCTCTGCTGGCAGGGAAGGATTTAGATGAAAGCAGGTTTTGTAAGGTTAGCCCTGCTGAGATCTCCTGGGACAGAAATGCATGTTGGTGTGCCTGTCCATATGACCTCTGGTGTCTTGGAGGTGCTGTAGGCAATTACACCCTGTGGTTCTCAAGCAGAGCTGAGCTTATGCTCTGCAGCAGCTGGTCCTCAGGGAAATCTCCCCCTCTGTTTACCAGGGTCATGCTGGTGTCAATAATGGTCTCATCTTCCAGGCACAAAGACTGTCTTTCTGGACCATACAAGTTAGAGACCCTGATGTTGTGGTCAGATACAGAAATGTAAACAAGTGGGTTTTGCTGCAGGACAAAATGCATCATCATGTGTGCAGCCAAAGACAAAGAGGGACATACATCTCTCCAGCAGATCTACGGTCCATGGGCCTGTTCCTTCTTTTCCTGACAGGTCACCAGCCGTGCTGTGACCTGATGGCGAGCAGCAAACAGCCCCTGGACCCAGATGCCTGGCGCTGACACCAAGCCACTGCAAATCCTTTGCAGGGCCATCTCTCTTTTCTGTGCTTCAGTTTGCCCAGATGGAGGAGAGTAAAATACCAGATTCCCAAACCATTTTGACCTCCTGTGTTGAAGAGGATGTGAGGCTGCTGAGCTGGTGTAGGCCAACATGCTGTGAAGGTCTTGGATTTGGGTACTCGCTGGCCTGTGTGCTGTGGGTGCCTAGGAAAAAATGAATCTGGCTTCAGCATTTCCATCTGAACTTGTGTATTCAGGAAACAGTACCTGGACATAGTCAGCACATCTTGCAGGAAAGTAGGAGTTTTAGCAAAGCTGACTCTGGGAAAGCTTTCCTTAGGCTCATTGATGTTTTCTTGGTCAAAACTTGTTGCATCTCTCAGTGGTGACATGAGCCTGGAGGGGGGAAGGTTGTGGATTGCATCCTGCTTTGTATGATGCCAGCGCATCACTTTTGGTGGTGATACCCATACCCCAATTTTCCAGTTGTCAGGGAGCCAAGGGGGCTTGACCATCCTCTTTTTCCCTTTTTGTGCTGTAAATAGTCCCTTTGCCTACAGAGCAGTCCAGTTCGGCAGCGACCCCACTTCAGCCCTGGATCAGAACAAGACATAGCAGAAATCCAGGCCAGGCTGAGCAGCTCCTCTGGGCAAGACTACTGCCTGGTGAGAGCTGGCTGCAAAACACATGGAGCTGGAGCAATGCCCCACTCCAGCCAGCCACTGGGAAAACATCTACCAAAAGCAGCACCCTGTGGTTTTCGGCAGCATCTAAGGCTGAGGGTAGCAGCTCTGAAAGGACCCAGGGATACTGCCTGTCCTGCACTCGGCTGAGTGGTCTGTCTCATAGAATCATAGAACCACAGATTTCGGTTGGAAAAGACATTTCAGGTCATCGAGTCCAACCATTAACCCAGCACTGCCAAGTCCATCACTAACCCATGTCCCCAAGCACCACATCCACACGTCTTCTGACCCCCCCATGGACGGTGCCTGCACCCCGTCCCCGGGCAGCCTGTGCCAGCGCTTGGCCACCCTGTCGGGGAAGACATTTCTCCCAGTGCCCACCCTGAACCTCCCCTGGTGCGGCTGGAGGCCGTTCCCTCCTGTCCTGCCGCTGGTTCCTTGGGAGCAGAGACCGACCCCCCTCGCTGCAGCCTCCTGCCAGGCAGCTGTAGGGAGCCAGAAGGGCCCCCCTGAGCCCCCTTTTCTCCGGGCTGAGCCCCCCCAGCTCCCCCCGCCCGCCCAGAGCTGTGCCGCAGCCCCTTCCCCAGCCCCTGCCCGGCTCTGGACACACTTCAGCCCCTCCGTGGCTGTTTTTCACTTTGTTTTAACTTGTTTGGGGACTGGAAGGATGCCTATGGAGAGCCATGTGGCAGCAGGGAAGGAGACAGCTTGCCAGCTCCTTTCCTTTGCTGAGTAGTTTGCAGAGCTCTGGATGAAGGGGAGGTGGTCACCATCCCTCTTTTGGCATTTGCAAAATGCTTCTGCACGAGGAGCAGGAAGATGGATGCTGCTCTCTAATGGTGTGGCCGGTCAAGCCACGTGGGAAGCAAAGCACCAGTATGCCCCAAATTCTGGAAGAGATGAGGTCAGATGATTTTCTGGGGGATGACAGTCTTTGATAAGGTTTCCTTCTGCAGGTGGAAAAGAATCATCGCATTTTCTGAAAGGAGATAAGTCCCTTACATCCAGGGCTTCCCAGGAAGGAAAGGAAAACAGAAGGTCTGAATTACTCTCCCTGACCTTCTCCTGACTTTCTCTAAAGAAACTGTTTGTTGCTGTGTGTGGAAGGGCTCATTCCTGTCCCAGAAGAGCTGCTGCCAGCACTGGGGATGGCTGCCTGACTCAGGCTGGACAGGAGCGGGAAGGTTGTGCAACATCCCACTTCTGCTGCTGGATCTCAGGGTCAAGGCCAACACAAACTAGCACCATCCCAGCTGAAATGATCCATTTGTCCAAAGCCACTTTCAGCTGAAGAAAGCAGACTCTCCTCGCAAATACTAACCCTATTGTAATTTTTGCCAGAGCAGAGTTTAATGGCCCTGAGCTGATTTCAGAAAACTGCTGATGGCAGGTGCAGGGGTAACATTTCAGAGGCTCATGGTCAAAGGTTTTATGTTCAGTAATCGTGCCTTTGTGTGGGACATGCAGTTGGTTCTGTTGCAGCTCCCAGTAATCGTGCTGGACACTCTCTTTTTGTATTGACAGTTCTTCGTTTTCTGCCACGGGCTTCTGCAGCTGTCCCAGCTCCTGGTCTCCGGCTATCTGAAGAGCTCCATATCGACCATCGAGAGACGATATGGCCTCTCCAGCCAGACATCAGGGCTGCTTGCTTCCTTCAACGAGGTGAAAAACAGCTTGCTTCTCCCAGTCTACCTGGTGGACGTTGTCCCCGTGCTCCTGTCATTCCTTTGTGAGACCTCTTGGTCTGTGTGTCCTGCTGCAGGTTGGGAACACGTTGCTGATTGTCTTTGTAAGTTACTTCGGGAGCCGAGTGCACCGACCTCGTTTCATCGGCTGCGGTGCCATCCTCGTCTCCTTGGCTGGGTTCCTCATGTCTCTCCCCCACTTCATAACTGGACCCTACGAGTATGACCGGTCCGTTGCCAGTAGGTACTCTAGGAATATATGCCTTTTGTAACAGAAAAAGGGAATTACTTTCCCTGGAGGGGTTGGGACCTGAAAGCTGTAGGTTTCTCCTCAAGAAATTTTAATTTTCTGAGAAGGTAATCATCTCAGCCCTGAGAGGCAACAACTGATGGTGGGAAGCAGAGCCAGGGGACAGCTGGAACCATGGGCAAGGGCACGAAAACAATCAAAACGTAAGCTGTGCCTCTGGTTCCCCTTGCCTTCTGCACACCCACACAGCAGGCAAACACCAGGTACTTCTGGTCTTCTCCAGCCATCTGGGCTCTCAGCTTCCACGAGTTGAGCCAAGTTGTCCTCATGCATGTGAACTGCTCCCTTATTTTCCTAATGTAGATAAGAGAAAGTCTCATAAACTCTATCACCTGAGGCCCTTTGCAGAAGGGAAATGAGAGGTCTGGGAAGGAGCTTGACTCAGCCCGATGTCGGGGGCAGCTTTGGGGGTGAAATGCTGTTGTGTGTAATAAGGGAGCATCAGTTTCACACCTAACTTCTGCTGCTTGTGGGGCACCTCACCCACCCATCTTCCTCTGTCTAGCTGAGCCATCTTTCAGGGAATGCTCTGAGTTTTTGGATCCCACCAGAAAATCAACCTCCTGTGAGAAACGTGCAGGACTAAATCACTCACAGAGGAACAGGTCAGGGTGGATTTGGGATTTGTCCCTGAAAGAAGGTGAAGGGTGAGAAAGAAAAAGAAGAGAAAAAGAAGAGAAAAAGAAGAGAAAAAGAAGAGAAAAAGAAGAGAAAAAGAAGAGAAAAAGAAGAGAAAAAGAAGAGAACCTTCACTCTCTATTACCTTCCCAAATCCTGCCATGAAGCTCCAGCAAATCTTTTAGAAGCCTTCATTAAACAGCTTTTTTCTGACTCTTCAGAGAGAGCACAGCTGGTTCACACAGCTGCAGACAGTAAAGGAAGACTTAAATAGGTGAATAATTCATGTCTGCAAACAGGGGTCAGCTGCTAAGGACAGTTTGGAACAATTAGCTATGTTTCAGCAGTGCTGGTGCAGGTGGCCCTGTGTCGTGCACTCAAGAGTTGCATGTTATTTGGGGCATAACCATGGAAATCCTGCTACAAACACCACCACCGCCTCCCTGAGCATTTTAAGGAAGATAAAGCTGCTAGAATCAGCACTTTCACTTTGCAATCCATTTCTGGGTAAAACGCGTTCTGGTTTCCTGAGCAGCTATTCACAAAATCTGCAGGTTTTCTCACTTACCTTTATTGCAAGATCTATCAAAGGTCCTGGAAGTGATCTCAGCTCTGCATTTTCAGCGGAGGTGGCTTTTCATGGCACATGCACCCATCTCACTGTGAACACCTGCACAGCAATCTCTGCACTTTCTTTGCATTTTCCTTCACCTGACATCTACCACGTGCATACCTACACGCTTGCTGCTGTCTTAGGGAAACGCTTTCTCCAAACCAAGCTCCTTAGATCTGCTCCCCTTGTCATGGCAGGCATGTTCAGCAACACCACCGACCTGTGCCAGCCTGGGGTCCCGGGGTCCTGGGGGAACCTCAGCAATGCTGGCTGCACCCCCCACGCTGCCAGAGAGAACCACGAGGTTCTCCTTGTCTTGTTCACCGCCCAGGCGCTGCTGGGCGTTGGAGGTGTCCCCATCCAGCCCTTTGGGATCTCCTACATCGACGACTTTGCAAGCGAGAGGAACTCCCCCCTCTATTTGGGTAAGGCTGGGGTTGCTGTGGGAAGAGGGGAAATCAGAATTAAGTTAATAGCAAGGCCAGATGACTAATTTGCATTAATGAGAACAGAGATGGCTATAGCCCTTCTGCTCTACCCAGCTCTAGGAAGGTTTCCACAAAAATAGCTTATCATCTGCTTCAAGTTTGGTCAAACTGCAGACAGACCAGGGGTGCTGGAAAAGATGATTTAGGGGAGATGCTGGGACTTTGGACCTGAGAGTGATAAGCTGGAGATGGGCGTAATGACTGTGTCCTCCACCAAAAAAGGCTTCAACAAAGAGAACAGGAATAATCTGATCTCTGTGTTCACAAGAGGCAGCTATGGGCTGCAGATGCAGCCATGAAGATTTTGTTTAGATATAGGGAAAATTATAGGAAGCTAAAAAAGCAGCATCAACCGTCTGGGAGGTAGGCAAGTATCCTTCAGCAGAAGGGCTGCTGGAGAAGACACACCTAAAAGGGATGTCCCAGGGTGGTGGGATGGATGAGGTGGTCCTTACAGGTCCTTCTAACTCTTGCAGCTGTTAACTGTGACAGCCTTTTGAACTGAATGGGACAGCAAGGGTGGCTCAAACCCAGGCCATTACTGTCGAGAAACTGGAATTACTGCATCAAATGTTGCTCTAGTAGATGCTCCAAAACTACTTGAAATGATCACCTCTAAGAAAGGAGTTGAATCTTAGATTTGTTTAATTTTTTCATCAGTAATTCACTTTTATCTCCATCTTGTAAAAAAAACCTTTGGATTTTTTATGCTGAGGGGCACATCTTGTTCCTGGGTGTATTTCAGTCTTTCTAGGAAGCTGAAGTGGCAGGAAAGATCTGAGTTTTGCAAACCTTTCTTGTGAACAGAGCATGGAAAAAATAGGGTTGTTATCTTTTGAAAGGGATGAGATAAGAAAGCTGCTAGGGAAATAGCCTGTGCTGGAGGCAGATGTGGTGGGCACTGGTCCAGCCCAGTCCTGCCTCAAGGCATCTCTTGCCCCCGTGGTCCCTTCACACAGGGCTGAGCCCCTCTCTGCTCTCACCCCTCTGCAGGCATCTTGTTCTCTGTGACTGTCATCGGGCCAGGGGTGGGCTTCATGCTGGGCTCTGCCATGCTGCGTTTTTACGTCGACATCGACAAAGTCACTGGAGGTGAGTGAACGTGCCCTCAGAGAGGCAGCCAGCACCCTTCACACTGCATCCCATTTACTGGGCCAGCAGCAGTCCAGCCCCACTCTGGGCATCCCACCCCCCAGTGATGAGGGTGCAACCTGTGGGGCAGGGGCTGGCTCCCTTTGCCTGCTGTCTCCCCTCTTAAATCAATTCCATCACCGGGGGATGCTCTGAGACCGCTCCCATCAGCGCTGGAGGGGGGTGGCCCAGATAAATGTGTCCTTCCCACCCGACCACGCATCTGCAGGGTTAAACCTAGCCCCATGGCTGCTGGTATCCCATATTTTAATAACATCCTTCAGACCTGGGGAACCCTCACCCCTGGGCTGCTGCCAGGTCTGATTAGAGGGTTGTCCATCTGCATTGTGCTTTTAGAGCAGACCTGATGTCCATTCTTCTGCGAATTTTCTGCCATATGCCAGCAACAGCAGCTGGACCATTTTGCTGTCAGCCAGCAGCGGGGAAGAGTGTGGATGTGGGGGACGAGAAAAACCTGGAAAAAAATGTGAAAGAGCAAGATGGAGGGAAAAAAATAAGAGAAAAGGAATGGAGAATGGGTACCAGCACCCTGGCGTGAAGGAGCAGAGGGGAGGGGAGGGCGGGAGGAAGGAAGGTGAAAACAAGTGGAAGGGAAATGCTGAATAGGGCAAGGAAGGAGCGTGAAAGGGATTTCCTTTTCAAATGTCTCTTCCTGAGCCGTGCTATTGAAGTATTTGTAGTCGTCTCCTGTTTGGCTGCTCTTGAATCTTGGCTCTTTCCTGGTTATTAACAGAGCAAACACACATTATACAACTCTGCACATCCTCATCTGACAAAAGGGGCAGACAGGCTCCTTCGGGTGGTGACCAGAGAGAGCATCAGGTCTGAGGCTGGATGAGCAGTGGCTGTTGACACTACAGATGCATTAGTTTTGGCTCCTTCTCAGAGCCTCCAGCTCGTTCCCGCTCACTGACTTCACCAGATTTTTTTTCACCTGCACTTTGTCAACATACACATTTATGATATTTGCATCACAAAGAGCACAGTCTAGTCTTGACACTGCCACGTCCAAGCTTATTGCTGCAGCTATCCATCCTCCTCAGTGGGGGAGTCTTGGTGAGATGTTTTTTGCTCATCTGCCTCTGAAGGATGAAGAAATGGGATTAGGGTCTGCTGTCTGCCTGCACACCCTGGTGCTCGGTTCTCCTAGGCCACCTGCTGCAGATGGATGCTGAATGAGAAATGTGCCTGAGTAGCCAGAACTGGAGAACACCCGGTTTTAGAGCTACCTTCAGCCTACTGGGAAAAGCTAGCGAGCTGTGGCTGCTTAATGCTGAATCTAATGTAACCCCATGTTTTCCTAGAAAAAAAATATTGGTGTTTGTTCAGGAAGGGATTTAAAATTCCAGTTTGCTCCATACATCTTGCAGGGAAGATATTATCAAATTTCTTTGACCTACCATTTGTTGCTTCCAGAGATGGGGGATTAGATGTGGCAGTATCTACGCTACCGAAAGCCAGTGAACTGACTGCAGTTTTAATTGCACCCCTGCAGTGAGAATAGCTCGTTTGTGTTAAACCTCACAGCTAAGGAAGAGGTTTCTGGGAGGACTCATTTCCTGGGATTGCTCGTGAATACTGTCTAACCACAGGTATCCCCTTTTTCTGTAGAAATATTTCTTGGTTCAGGCTCACCCTGTTGTGAATTTGCATTCCGGCTTCTGCATATCCTGTTTTATTTACACCAAGTACCCTCCCCACAGAAAATGTTGTCTTTGGCAGAGTGCCCTGAGCTCGGCAGTGGGGGAGGCTGGGCCGGCTGAAGAAAGACAGACAGAAGAAAGGGATATAATCCTTATTAAGGCATTTCTAACAATTGCCTTCTGTTGGTTGAGCTGCAAACCAGGTACTGGCTGACAGACCAGACTGGTGGGCACAGCTCTGGGGTCCCAGTCCTGCTGTGAACAGGGGGTCCTTCTGTGGGCAGCCAGACTGCGGAAAACTAAACCACTGCTCCTGGCTGCTGAGAGTTAACGGTAGTTAACTCCATTTTACTGCGTCCACCTCTGGAGCCCCCAATATAAGGACATGGACCTGTTGGAGCGGGCCCGTCGGAGGCCACGGAGCTGGTCAGAGGGCTGGAGCCCCTCTGCTGTGGGGACAGGCTGGGAGAGCTGGGGCTGTGCAGCCTGGGGAGGAGAAGGCTGCGGGGAGACCTTAGAGCAGCTCCCAGTGCCTGGAGGGGCCGACAGGAAAGCTGGGGAGGGGCTTTGGGCAAGGGCAGGGAGTGGTGGGACAGGGGGGAATGGCTTGAAGCTGAGAGAGGGGAGATTTAGGTTGGACATGAGGAAGAAACCCTTCCCCGTGAGGGCGGCGAGGCGCTGGCCCAGGCTGCCCAGAGCAGCTGTGGGTGCCCCATCCCTGGCAGGGCTCAAGGCCAGGCTGGACGGGGCTGGGAGCAGCCTGGGCTGGGGGGAGGGGGCCCTGCCCCTGGCGGGGGGTGGGACTGGCTGGTCTTGAAGGTCCCTTCCAAACCCAAACCATTCCATGATTCTACAGTTCTATGATTTTAATCTTAAGAAAGGTTTTTCCCTTCCGTATGGATAGATGTCATGAATTTATCCCCTTGAGTATTTCCAGGCTTTTCACAACATGGGTATCCTTTCTCTGAAAAAGCTGTGATGGGGATGCTTTCCTTTGCCTTTCCGGATCTAGGACATCCCCCTGTCCTAGTTGCCTCCATCAAAGGGCTGAGTGGGTTTTTAGGCACCCCTGGTGATAACAAAGAATGGAATGTGATTTAGCACCATTGGATGCATCACGTGCAAATGCTGCTCAGACCCCAAAACCATTGATTCCCAGGTTGGGAGACACCACTTTGGAGCTGGCTGAAATTTGTGGTAAGCGGGGCCACCCATCGCCATCCCTTTGGTGCACTGGGCTCCCTCTGTTCACCTTTGATTTAATGCCTGTTTCTCCATTTGTGTTGCAGATGAAGTCCAGCTCATGAATAAAGACCCACGGTGGGTCGGTGCCTGGTGGCTCGGTTTCCTGGTCGCAGCCAGTCTCGTGGCCCTGTCTGCAATGCCTTATTTCTTCTTCCCACGGGAAATGCCAAAAGAGGTATTTGCACACCAATCCCTCGTGGATTTATCTCCATGTTCCTCCCTCACCACCAGCATTAGCTGCTGCGTCTGTGGGACACGTGACTATCAAGGTGGGCATGCGGTTTATAGCTGCATCCCGAAGTCAGATGTGAGCTGTAGTTTGCTCTCATCTCCCGTGTCAGAGGCTCTTGTATGTTAAGCTGATGCTTCATGAGTACCGGCATGGTGCAGGTAGTTTAATGGATGTGATAATTTCCTTGGTGGGGCACTGAAGTAGCACCTGCGTGTTGATTCATCTGTGTAGGAACATGTAACACTGGGAAAGCTCTGTCTGGCTTGAGGTTCTTCTCACAGCAACCCTCCTGTATTTACTACCAAGTTGGGGTTTTTTTCTACTTCTACAGAGCCCTCCTGAGTGCTTCAGTGCTCATGCCAAGATACAAAACAGCTTGCGAGCTTCCCAAGTGTTTTGCTGGCTGCGGGTCCCAGCGTGTTGTGAGGGATGCCACAAAGCAAATTGTTCTTTTAGAGAAGGCATCATGCTATGGTTTTGAATGTTCCTGGAGTTGCTGGAACGCGCTTAGTAGGTGAAATTGTGCTCGTCTGGATGCCTTGGCTGTATTCTAGCCTGTGTAATTGCCTTTCACGTATATTTTACCTTGGGGCAACATTGAAACTCTCTTGCCTAAACAAGTCCGTGTGCTGTCTGGTGCAGAAGAATTCTTCATTTCTCCTGCAGCTGCCTGAATTTCCACGGGAATGAGCAACTCTTAGAGAGATTTGGGTTTCACCTGCCTGGGAAAATGTGACCTGTTATACCAGTTACACTTCTAGGTGTACAACGATCTACTCCTAAGTTATATATGTTGTGAGGTTTGCAGAGGTGCTGCAGTCCTGCGAGGTAATGGGGTGGAAAGTGCTCAGAGCTTTGTGGGAGGAGGGCAATACTGAATGCAACGTGCCTGATTTATCCTTGTGAAGCTTGGTTTGCTTTAAGGTCATTACGGATGATGTATATTAGCAGAACCTGCTCAGCGTGCAAGGGTGCATTACATCTTAGGAGAAAGGTTCTTTATTAGGGCTGATGGGAATATTAATTTCATAAATGGCTTTTGAGAGAAAATAATGTACTTTGAACTAAAACAACTGTGCTTTATTGCAAGTGCTGCACTCTGATCAGCCCAAAAAATTTTGAAGAGTTTAAGGAAGGATTGGTTGGATATTGATTTTAAAAAAAAAAATCAGGAAGATTTCACTCTACTCTGCTGGCTGACATCTGTAGAGAACAGTCCCACATACCTTAGCACCCTTTGCACCCCGGGTCTTACTGAATTTCTCCCCATTATACCATTTCCCCCAGAAAGCTTTTGGAAACTGCTTACACTAAAAAAACAATAATAAGAAAATTACCTAAACGATGGCAACATTCTGCCCCCCTTGCAGGACAGGAGATGTCAGGGCCAGCCAAGCCAGCTCATGCCCATCCCATGCCAGCAGCAGCAAGGGGCTCTGCTTAAAAAACAAAAAAATACCTCTGTAGCAACTTTGCCAGATGCTGTTCTGGGCCAAACATCTGTCTGCGGTGGGAGCGCTCAAAGCTTTGTAGGAAATCTGCATTATCACGGGTGATTTTCTGTAGGTATAGCAGAAAGGAAAATGTAAATCACTTTCTCCTGCTTGCTCTTGTGGTAAATCAGGGTTTGGCTAAGGGTAGAATTGTGACCGCTTTTCCATCAGGAAGGGCAACCCCCTGCAGTGAGCTGGAGGCAGCAGCCTCTCTAAGGCCACCGAGTTAGAGCGTGTTAGAGGCATGGTTCCCCTCCAAAAGATCATCAGCCAGGGATAAATCTCAAAACCATGCAGGAGGGATGGGTAGAGCTGGTAAGACATGCAGCGCAGGAGGGTAATGTGTGTCGTGCACAAAGCTCAGCTCTGGGAAAGTGTTGACTCCAATGTTACCTGCCTCTGCCCCCGGAGGAGCAGCCACCCTTTTCCTGTAGGTCCCCAGCACTGTGGTGGCTCCTGCTGTGGCTTTAGGGTTGCTTGCAATGTCCTCTCACTACACAGAGCAAAGCTGTTGTTTCTTCTTGTGCTCGGCTCTGGTTTGGGATGGAGAGGGGGAGATGTGGCATTGCAGTGAGGGAAGGTGGGACCCCTGTGGCAGCTCTGCGGCACAAAGCCCCGTCCCCAACATGCTGCAAGAAGGGAAGGGAGGGATGGGCTCAGCACAGGGTTTTACAGACCAGCAGGAATGGACATTGTGATAACCTTTGGGTCAACCCTGTCTAAATACAGCTGCAGCTTCATTTCATTCAAGTGGTCAGCATTTCCTTGGCTGCTTTCAGTTTCAGGGTTTCTGCCTGTCCAAAGCAGGACGAAAAGCTATCAGTAGAGCAAGCACAAGCTGCAAGTACTTAAGCATCAGCTGGGGGCTTTCCCACCATGTTTGTAAAAGCCCCAGCACGGTATAGTACCCACAGAAAATACCTCCAGGCACAGCAGCCGTAACAACACATGGGAAAAGCACAGATCTGCTCTGTCCACAGAAGAAGCTGAGATGTTTCTGCACCACCAGCTGTGGGCTTCATTTCTGGAGGCCCAAAAGGAATTTCAGGTGCCCCAGGCCAAGCTATCCTTTTGCCACTTGCTGTCTGCAGACCTCTGGGACCACAGATGTCTCAGTAGATGATGGGGCTGTCTGGGAATAATGTGTCCACACCAAGCTGTGGGTGTGTTTCCCCACTGCAGAGTCCACCAAACAAGATCTCAGTAGCAAAGGCTGGTCCATGTCTTAGTACTTCTCACAGCCAAAAGCACTATTTCCCTTCTCTGATTCTCATCCTACCTTCATGTGCCTTTCTTCTTCCTGCCTCACTCCATACAACTCATCTGAGCCCTTGGTGGCTTCTCCAGACCAAGGACCATCCTCCTCAATGGGCACCAGCCAGCAAACACTGAATAACAGCACAGCCCTCTGCCTCTTCGGAGATTTATTTGCCTCCTCCCATCAGCTGAGACAGATCTAGATTATTTATTCTGCAATGACATTTCAGCTTCACTTCTATTTGATAGCTTCTTTCTTTGAAGTTCCTGGAATGACTTGTGCACTTAATGTTAACATTAAGGATAATGAGGGTTTGCTCTTTTGATCTTTTTTCATAAATCAGCCACTCCAGACCCAGAACATTTTTATTTCTCTGCTTTGATACTTCTCAGTAGGTTTCTAGCACCTAAGTATCCTGAATAATCCTATTTGAGAAACGATCCCAGCAAAGCTATGAAGTTGTCATGATCTCAGGGAGGCATGAGAGGATGAGGCTGTTACTGGACAAACTGTTTCCAGTTTCCAAGATCATTTTTTTCCCAATAATTTCAGTTTAATCCTGCCTTCATGTGCCTGAACCATTTCTTGGGGTTGTGTCCTGGATTGTGGGGAACTACAGTGTCTGAGTGTTTTCCACTTGCCGAGTAGCCAAGGTTTAGCTCATGCTTTACCATCTGTTGCTGCCGATGTTACTGCATCCCTATGCAGGCAGTTGCACTCTGACTACTTTCCCTGTGCTTTTGCTTGGCCACGGTGTCTGTCCATCCTGCAGGTTCAGCAGCTGTTGCATCGCAGCTGATAAAGCACCTCCCCAGTCCCTGCACCTCCGTGGGTGATGTGAAAAGGGTTTGAAAAGGGGAAAAGTGCTCTCAGGAGGACCTTATACAAAAGAAGTAGCATTGCCCTCCCCCAGCATTTCTCACCTGCAAGATCTGTCTTGTACACCCGACTCTGTCCCAGTTCAGGTTTTGTTCTGTGACACTCCAAAGTCACGTAGAACCAAACGTCCCCTGGACGCTGCACAAAGCGGGTGAGTGACGCTTCCTCCTCGCCCTGACAAAGCCTCCCCTGTAATGTCAGCACATGTCATCTGCAAACAGATGCCTTTGTGTGAAAACTCAGCTGGATTTTATGGGAAGGAGATCTACATGTCCCAGTTGTGTCCAAGCCCTGGCAGCTCCGGTTAACAGTCACACTGGATATTGGTCCATCCCATCAGTGCTTTCCTCCTAAGCCTCACTGGTAGCAGGTTTCAAAAACTTATTTCCCTGCATGTTGCAAAGCTTTGCCTAATCTCCACCCTATATTTTACTCTTTAGTTGGTTATTCTGCCCGTAATCCCGATTAAATAATTTTTCCTAATCATTGCTATATTGGTGTGGTTATAGAAACCCTTCCTTTTGCTGGGCGAGGGAAGCTAGCTAGTCTTCTGCTGCCAAAAAGCTTCTCCATCCCAGCAGCCCTGCTTGTCACCCATCCCAGCCACAAGCTGGTTTTCCCAGTGCTGTATCAGTCTGGATCTGGTCCTCAGTGGTGGTACAGCAGAGTCTGCACTTCCCCAGCTCTCCTGGAAACACTGTCCTCAGTTCTTCCTCACATCACACTGACTCCTTCCATGGCTGCACCAGATGCTTATGCAGAGATAGACTTGGAGCTATTTCTCATTCTCCTCCCCCTTTCATTTCCAGCATTTCCAGCTGTGCAGTGGAAATTAGTTTTAAACCCTGAATGTGTGGCTGTGCCCTTTGCACTGTTTGGTTCGGTTTCTGTTATTTCAGCCCTTTAGTTGCCTATTTTTCCTATATGGTGTCCCAGCCCCCTCTGCATGGACAATTCCCACCTTCCCTCTCCTCTGCAGATTAAGTAGTACATGACGTCTCACTATACCAAGGGGGTTTCTGAAAATATTAGCTGGGGCTTCTGCACCAAAGCACCAAGGAAGCCACCAGCACCTCACAGAAGCTCAGTACATCCGTCTGGGATGCTCCATTCTCTTCCTCCCATTTAGCCATGTTGTGTTTACCTTCCTAATGTTCATGTTCTCCAGTGTAATTAATGGTTTCCCATATGGTGCTGCACGTTCTGCTTTGCCTCGGTCTGGAGAGACTGGACCTACTGCATTGCCTTTATTTATTAAATCACTGGTGTTGTTGAGGAGGGAGAACAGGCTGCTGCTGATCCATCAGTCCCTAACCCAAGGTACCCGTCCATCTGGGGGTCATGTGGGTGCCAACCAGAAGAGGTGAGCAGGATGACAACCTCTTCCATGTTGGGTCCTTCCTCTCAAAGCTTCACACGTGGCACCTCAGCTGGAAGATGTGCAGAAATGGAGTGGAAAGGAGCCACACTCTGTCCTTGGCATTGCTAATGGGGGAGGTAGAAGGGGCAAAGTTGTGCTTCAAGGGATGGGATGGAGAGGCTGGGAGATGAAATCCTTTGCAGAACAGAGGAGGTGGATTTCTGGGGGTGTTTCATGGTGGGTCTGGAGGGATGTGAGCTGTGGGAGTGCTCAGGGTGTGCAGAAATGAGATGACTCGTGATGGCCTAGCAAAGTGCGTCTGATGGGATTTTCTGCTGGGATGGTGGGGGATGTGTCCCCTGTCATCTGTACAGTATCTCCAGATTTTACTTTCAATTGCTCTGCCGGATAGTTGGAGTAGATGCTTGGGGAAAGAGGGGAACGCCAAGCTGGACATGCAGCTCCATCCTGGCAAAGCAGAAGGTTAAGAGGTCACCTCCCTTTGCCCAGGGCAAAACCCATCTCTCTGGGCAGTACCTCAAGCTGTGGAGTGGGGAGCTGGCAAGTTTAGGACCTCAGTGGGAAGGCTGGATCAACTTATTTTATCCCCCAAAGCACCTGGTGTGCAGTGGCAGGAGTGGGCTGCGAGCACAGAGAACCTTGAAAGAGATGTGTTTGTGATGGACATGTGTGGCTACAGATGTCCATCTCAAATGTTTGGACATCGCCATTCCCGCTGGAGGTGGCACCATTGCTTGGCAAGGTCCTGGCAACGCCTGTCCCTCCGGTCCTGAAGCAGAATGTTTGTGATGAGGAGAAGCTCCTGCAGGTCAAATGCAGCCAGGACCCCTCCTGCCCTGCCCTGAGGTTGCCCCGTGGATGCTGGTGCTGCTCTCAGCTACATTACAGGATTGCACCAGCATGCCTGAGCCTGCAAGGAGCCTCCTGCCCTTTGCCAGGGTTGCTGGGGACTTCCCAACCCGTGCAGGGTGTTTGCAGGGTGCAAAGAGCTGACGGCTCTGTCGGGGGCTGTCCCCAGGCGTCCCAACAGACATCCCACGTCCAGCATGGTGGGACGGAGCTGGGGCAGCAACCTGACCCTTCTGTGCAAGCAGAGACATTGTGCAACAGTGCTGAGGAAGTGAAAAATAACTTCTCCGGTTCCTGCCTGGGTACAGATTGCCTGCATTTATACAGATCGTCCCATGTTTATTCAGCAGTGACCCGGTGTGCTTCCAGTGCAAGTGAACAGCTGAAATGAAAATAACCGATGGGGAACTCTTAACTGCCAGCTCCAATTCGGGTTATTAGTTAGCAGGGAAAGTTTAAAGCACAGGGACAGAGAAATCTTAATCCTTCGGAAAGATTTGCTCCTGGGGCTGCAATGTTTGGAGGCTGCCTCATTAAAGCTCCTCAAGCACCATCCAAGGCAGTCTAGAAATACAGGGCACCATCTGGGAAGCAACTGGGGGCCAATGGCAGGGCGTGGTGGTGCCACTGGCATGTTACAGGAATGAGGTGGTCTCCACGTTTGGATTTTCCCCAGGGAGCTTTAAAGACAGGCAAAAACAGTGGCTAAAAATAATCATCCCATTTAGCGTGAGCAAGGTGCCTGTTGGCTGGTTATTTTACTGCTCTAGGAAATAAAGTCCCTGCTGGGACCCACACTTGCTGGAAGAGACATAATGAAGTGCTTGTAGGGAGCATGACCTCGTAGGAGGAAAAGAATTCTTTTTCAAGCCATGAGGTTTTACATTTGGTTTGTTTAATGTGAAAATAGCTTCTCTGACCTTATTTTTCACTGAGCTGGGAGCGCCAGGTTCTGCACAGCCGGAGGGAAACTCTGTAGAAGCCCCAAATGAAGCAAGGAAAACCTCTCTGTCACAGAGCAGGTTATTTATCCCTTTTTGCAGTGGTGTATTTGAATAAAACCAGACTGTCAGCACCTTCTCACAGGTGCAATAACAGGTTGGTGAAAGCTCACAGGCAAGCTGCTTTCATTTACCTGTCCTGCCAAGCATGCTCAGGTCTCAGCCCTGCTCAGTCATACCTGTTTTATTCATGTCCGTGCAGGGAAATGGGGGCTTTCCCCAGGCTGAGATCAGGTTAGGGATGCTCTTCCTAATGCAAAGCATGAGGGAGCGTCATCCTCCTTCCTCAAAAGCCTCCCTGCCTCCTCCACCCCGCCACGAGGCTGGCAGCGACGGCGATAGATAAAATCCCATTTCAAAATCATGAGATGCAACAAGAGCCCATTCACTGGTGGACGTGCACCAGGAAACTGAGCCCTTTAAGGGACCATCCTGAAAAGTCCAAGTGTGTGGGAATTTTGCAAGATGTTTCCCACAATTGTTTTTCCTTGGCACGGTGCTATGGCAGACAGTCGGGGTAGCGCTGAGCAGCCAGCCCACGATATTGCACCTACCGACTCTGGCTTGCCAAAATGTCTCCTCTGAGTAATGCTAAAATCCCCAGTGGCAGGAGCGTGGCATCGTTGGCAGGGCTTGAGCATCTCTGACAGTAGAACCAGCATAGTTCGCCCCCCTGCCTGCAGCGAGCAGGCAGGATTTGTGCTGGTCCCTCCGCAGCTTGCTTTCCTGGTGTGTGCCTGCTTCATCCCAGAGGAATGCATTTCCTGATCCTTTCAGGCAGCAAAAAATATACCAAGGGGCCAAGCCAGCGTGGGGAGAGGAGATTTCCTCCTCCTTGATGGCTTTGCTCCCTGTGCAAACAGCAGCTGCCCCTCGGGTGAGTGCTAAGCCAGAAGATGTGCAGAGAAACATCCTGCTTGCAAGGGTCACACTCACGCAGAGGCATCCCATATGGGGGGATTTGGGGCTCCCCCCCCTCCCCCCCATATGCAGACAGTGCTCAGCAGACTATTAACTCTCTGAAGTATAAACAACTGGAAGTTAAGAAAGCCACAGTCAGTAGCAGCTTGGATGTATTTTTGGAAAGCACTGCATTTTTTGAGCAGAGAGAAGAGACCCTGTAACCTAACTGAGAAGTGAATAGAAGCTGGGTCTTATCTTTGCATTTGAAAAATGTATTGAATGCTGAGCTCTGGCAATAAAAACCATGAAAGGAGTTTTATTGCTTTTGCCTTGCAGACCCTCTTCAAAAAGAGAATATGGCATTCGCAGCACGGGACATTTTGACCTTTCTGATGTGTAATAGTCAGCCTTGGTTTCAAAGGAGAAGAGATCGCGTCAGGCAAAGAGCTGTCCAGTTCCTTCTGTGAATCAAGCACATCTAATTTCTGTTGAACTAACTCATTTGTCTTACTCATTAACTCATTGAACTTACTCATTAAATGTGTGTCAAGAGTTGCAACAGTGGCGTTGCTGAGCTGATGTAGGATGTCAGAGAAGCGTCTGCTGGGTCTGGCCTGGCTAAAAACACACTGTGGTTTTCCATGAAAACTGCACTCCTGCTGAACACTTTTTGCTAATACACATGTATAGTACCGCATGTAATCTGATTAATGCCCTCCATCTCAGTGATTCTCAAAAAAAACCTTGCAGAGCAGGGGATCTGATGCACGTCCAAGCAATTCTCCTCTCCCTTAGCATCCTGAGGGGGTGACAGTGCCCTTGCATGTCACACCCTTGCCTTGGACATGCAGTCATCGAATGCACCTGCAATGGACCTTAGATGATCCAAGCCCTCCATCTTCCACCTCTCCTCTTCAAAAAAGCTCTTTGCTTTTGAGCAGCAGCAGCGTGACACTGAGCACTGGGGTTAGTGTCCTGCAGAGCTGTAAGCACAAGCTGAGGCTAAATTAAGCAGAGACGCCTGGACCCATCTGTTCTCCAGCTGCAAAGTGTTGTTCCTCTGAATAGGGAAGAAAGAAGAGGAAGGAGCTGCAGGATCTGTCCCCTCCCATGGACCAGGGTGGGAGAGGATGTCCCTTCCATACTGCTGCTGTTCAATGGGAAAGATGAGGCTAGAAGAAATTAAAAGCATTAAAGAGAGTAGGAGTTGGTAGAATTCAGCTGGGGGTTCCAGGAGCAGGAGAAGAAAGGGGCTGGGCGAAGTGAGGGGTATGTGGCTGCTCCCCACAGTACTTCCCTGCTCTGGGTCAGCCTTGGTTTAGGAGATGAAAAATATTTTACTTCCCTCCCAGACCCTCTCCTCGCCTGGATCTTTTCCTCCTACAATTTCTGCCTGCTGTCCTTGCTGGTAGTAGGGGCAAAGGCACCTGTGCAGCACCTTGTTACACAAAGAGACACAGGGAAAACGTTTATCCTCCATCCAAAACCAGTGTGCAAACCTGCTTTGGGTGGAGGTCTAGGTGTATTGCTCCTTCCCACTTCACCCCGACCCAGAGGTAAAACAGGCCCTCTGGGGTAGAAAAGCACCTCCCTGAGGATATCCGTCTTTCCTAATGCAAAGGCTTACACCTCCTGAATTTCCACCTTCGTGTGAGCTGAGCACACAGTGCGCTGTACCTGGGTAACGGCCCCATTTGGTATTTTTGAAGTGTGATTCATTCCTTCTGGGAAAGGCAGGGAAGCTGGCTCTTGCCCCATAACACAGACACAGGCATGGATGCTCTCAGCACCATTGGAAACCCAACAGTGTGGACACTCAGCAGCAGCTGCAGGTGGGAGGTTGCGGTGGCTACAGGTCCCACACTAGTCATGGACAGTGCTGGCCAAGCCCAGAAACATTGCAAACTCCATCTGCAAGAAGCATGGGCTGCTGCCCGTCATGAATTGGGAGAGAAAAAGCGAGTTCAGGGGAAACTTTGGCATGGTCGGTGCAGTGACAGCCTCTCGTCTGTCCCCAGGTGGCGAGTGGGAAGGAGAACGACAGCAAGAAGAGCGAGGATGTGCTCAGCCAGCTCAGGTCGAGTTCTGAACACATGCAAAACCTCTCTCTGACCCAGTTCATCAAACGTAAGTG
Organism: Falco cherrug; assembly: GCF_023634085.1. Taxonomy (NCBI): domain Eukaryota; kingdom Metazoa; phylum Chordata; class Aves; order Falconiformes; family Falconidae; genus Falco; species Falco cherrug. Next base: position 899,060 of record NC_073698.1, read on the forward strand.
TGTGCATCCCCCACCTCCCGCTTGGATGAGGTTTCTCCACTTGTGCAAACATAGGTCCTGGCAACAGCAATGCAATAGGCTGCATTGCTGGTAAGAAAAAGGGATGTTCCTCCCTGTGCTCATCCTGCCTCCTAGGTAAGCCCTCAAGATGCAATTTAGGCATGTTGCTGGGTTTAATTAGATCTGCAGATCTCTTCCTCGTCTGCTTACAGCAGATGCTTTGCCATCGTGTCCAGACTATGCCACTTCATGGTGATCAAAGAAGCTGGGGCTGGTAGCTCTCAATGTTGCGTGGCTTTATGGCTCATCGGGGCAGTGGGAAACAGGAGCCAAAACCTCATCAGAACCCAAAGTCAGGCAGGAAAGAGGGATGCAAGCCGCGAGCCTGGAGCAAGGCCATGGGAAGGGGAACCTTCCTCCCACCCCCGCAGTTAGTGTTTGTAGCTTGGGTGCATCCACCTGCTCTTGCTCAGCTCTCAGGTCATAACAGGAATCAGACCCCTACAGTAGCACTGGCAGCTCCTCACCCCCAAAAGCCTCCTCAGACCCCCTCTTTCAAGGCTGGTGACAATATCCGAGCCAGGCTGCCCTCCCTGTCCCACCAAGGATGGCCAGTGCTGCCTGGAGCCAGAGTCTGAGCAATTAAAATCAAATGCATGTTTGTTCAGGGTGATTTTAATCCAGTGCAATTAGCTTAGCAATGAGTAGGCTCTTTGTGCTGAAGGGAATCAGCTGGGCTTTCGTCTATGGAGGCCTCTGCTAAGGGCTGTTGTATTTTTGAAAGAAACACTCCATACTTTGGCAAATGCTCAAGAAAAGTGACCTTCTGAAGTCAACCCATGTCAGCTTCCTCCATATTTCCTGAATATTATCCCTTTAATTTATTGGAAATTCTCTGTTTTATGAAGGGCAGGGCAGGCACAGCTGGACAAGCGTGGGCAGGTTTTTATTTTGCTAGTTGCACCGTTTGCTGTCTGGCCTAATGCTGAATTAGAGGAATAAGTCAGGGGGTTATTCCCCCACTGACCTCATTGCACTGTCATTTCAAAAACCCGTGTGATGGAAACGATTGTGTGGGCACGGATTTATAGTGCTCGGATGGGATTTTCACACCGATGCTCTGCTCTTTGCCTCTGAGAAATGAATAAAACTGAGCTCCCTGCTCCTGGGTGAAGACAGAAGGAAATTTGTTCCCTCTGCGGGCTTGGGGCTTGCTGTCAGGGCTATGGGAGCTGTGCTAATAAATTCATTATTTCGGAGAGTTTATCCCCTAAAGTCCAGTCCTGAAAAATATGAAGTGTCTGTATTTTTTGTCAGGAGAGCAATCTTGCAGAAATCACTGGGATGTCTAATACAAAACTCTTTTCAGAGCCAGAAACCGGGGGGTAGCTAATGTGTGATGGTTAGACGGAGACAGTTTGGGTGAAGTTTGGAGGCTTTAGTGATGGCTCACCTACTAGTCACCAGGAAGAGAATTTTACCTCCCATTTTGTGACTCTCCTGATTATTTTGTTTCTTCTTTCCATCACCAAACATTCTTTCCTCTCTATACTTACTATTCTTTTCTACGTGATAGTTTATGAAAACAGCTTTTGAAGATTTTCCAGCCTGAATCACCTTGCGATTTTTTACCTTCTGTTGTTTAAAAAGAGAGACAGAATGAAACACACGTGATGGAGAAATGCTGTAGGGCAATCTGGTCCCTGTGCCGTGTTCATAGCAAGCCTTCTTTGCACCACATCCCAGTAAAAAAGGATGACCTGGCTTCTGAAGAAGAGGGGTCCCACTTTGGTCTCAGCATGCTGGACCCGATGGGGCTGTGCTGTGAAATCTTTGAGACATACCTCCTTGTTTTTTGTGATTGCATCTGGCATCTCTGCGTTCAGCGTGGGGAGCGGGAGGCTCTGCAGAAAGGCAGGAGATGGGCACTTAGCAGATGGGCAGGGCCAGTCCACCAGCAGAAATGACACAAAGCAGATTCCTAGAGTATCTTACAAGAGAAATAGCCACCTGTGTATTAACTCAGTCTTGTGATCAAACCTTTTCACTGCTTGTAAAAATGCAGTTTTAGGGGCAAGGGAGCTTTTACGGATGGCTCCCTTCCCAGAGCTGCCTGGTGCTTTGGTGCTGTCCCTGGGACAGGCAGCCCCAGAGCTGCTCCACGTTGATGGGTGTGGGTCCTCTGTTCAGGGTGGAATGGAGGTCATTGATGGCTATTGGGTCCCCTGTTGGAGTGAGCTGAAAGTCACTGATGGCTATGGGTCCCCTCTTTGGGGTGGGATGAAAGAAAGCATTAGGATACCAGCAGGGACCGGATCAAATGAGAACCACACAAGATCTCAGATTTTTCCATATGATGTTTCAGTCCTGTTCCTACTGCATCCCTCGTAAAACAGAGTCCTTCCTCTGGCTGAGGTGTTGAAAATGGCCCTGGAGATAAGGGCTGTGCTTTGTTTTTTGGCTCATCTGCCAAAAAACGGTCTTCATCCACGTTCAGTTAGAAGGTCCTTTGCACCACCAGTGTTGGGCCTGCCCTAACAAGCACTTGGGGTTGGAGCCAATTGAGTCAACACTTGGACAACTGGCTCATCACTAGGTTTAAAGTGTTTTGCAAACCGGCCTCATACTTTCACATGGGCCACCCATGATGGATGGCTGCAAACTCAACCTGGGACCAGGAATGCTTTGCCTGGGAGGGAGGCAGTGTCTCCTGTTGGCAAGTGTCCCTTTGTCGTGAGCTGGAGGGAACAGGGATGGCTTTCCCTTGGCACCGACGGGTGGGAAAAATGCAGCATCCTGCTCCAAACCTGGCCCAAGCCTTGGGGCAAACTCCAGATGAGAAGGACACTGCCTGGTTAGTTTATGATTCAGCAAAGACCTTGAGGCTGCTCCTTGAGCGAAGTAAGGCTGAAGAGCACCTGTAAGAGTTCATAATTTTCTTAAGGGTTTGGCAGAGGCAAGCCTTAAATTACTAAGCTGACCTGGAGAAGCAAGATGTTCAGTAATGCTGTTTAGTCACTTATTTCAGCCTAAATGATGCAAAATGAAGCATGTTTATGGAGAAGGAAATACATTTTGTCATTTGTTCTGTTGCTTCAGTGCACATGGAGATAACTGAGCGCAAAATAAGGCTTGCTGGAATTTTTGCAGTTTATTGAGAACAAAATAAGGATGGTTTAGACCCCATCCCATTAGGTGCTTCGCGTTCTCCATTTCTCTGGAAGCCGCTGGAAGCTTTAACTACTTCTGGGGCAAGGTGCAAAGAGCAGAGAACAGTTTTTGCAGAGCCCTGGAAACTACCTCAAGGACAGGAAGAGCTTTTCTATGCACAATCAGCAATAACAGGATGGGGCTGTGTTCAGGATAAATACTCAGGCAAAGCACCGGGGACATTTCCAGAGAATGAGGTCAATTACCCAAGAAGGGAGCAGGCTCCATGCACTGGAGTTGTTCAAAAGTAGGAAAGCTGACGGTACTGTGGGTAATGATCTTGGCTCTTGCACAGATGCTCTGCGTGACATTGGGTTGCACCCTGCTTCTGGTATTCATGAAGTGCTCCTTTTGCAGGCGTCAGACCTGCTTGCAGTAATCAAGAAAGCAGGATTTAGCTAGCCTGAGTGATTTCTAGGCTTTGGCTGAAAACACCTGGGTGGGTGTGCAGTTTCTCTTACGCGTACTGGGAATTAATCCGTTAAAGGTGATCAAAGAAATGAAACCACAGGGCTTGTGACATGTTTGTTTCTCTATGGTACTTAAAGATGGTTTCAAGGATGTTTTTTTAGTATTATTTTGAAGTTTCCACTTGTTTTTAGTATCTGCCCAGCTTCCTTTCTGGAGGTGTAAGGAAGATTGAATTAGTAGTGAGATGGTGATTGCAGAGGACAGATCGAATTAGTAGTGAGATGGTGATTGCAGAGGACAGCAACCTCACTGCCTCCCACCATGAAGTAGGAGACCTGCTTGTTGCTGTAGCTTTATAGCTGTGATCTGGGGTGTCAGAGGGGCTGTAGTGTGACTGGAAAGACCAAAGAACTCTAGGGAAAATAAATCTTTTTGGTAGAGGATTCCTACTACCTCCACAAAAGGCTGGATTAACTCTTGGGAGATCTTTTAGGGTGAAAGTTGAGGTTTCATATTTGCAATGTGTCTGAGATATTCCAGTATGTAAACTAGGAATATGCTTTAAAAAGGAAGACCTTTATTGATACTTAAGAGCAAAACCACCTCCTCTCTTTGGGGTTCACCTTGGTCTAGCCCACAAAATTCATTGAATGGTTTGGGTTGGAAGGGACCTTAAAGATCATCTAGTTCCAGCCCCCCCTGCCATGGGCAGGGATATCATCGCAGCTCATTCCCTCTCCAGTTGACTGCTAGCCTCCAGGCTCTCCAGTGTGTCAGTATTTCAGGGTCCTTCAATGAGCCTTGCATGCTTGGACCCTCTCTAGTGCCATGTGTCTGCTGCTCTCCAACGTCTTCAGCTGCTTGCCTAACCCTGAGAGCAGAGTGCTGAGCTGGAGAGGCAATACTCCTATGGGCGAGAGCTTTGCCTTCATATGTGGGGGACCCCCTCACATCCACAGAGGGACCTTCGCTCTTCACATGACTTTTTAGGACATCTAAAGCAAATACACAGCTTGGGGCAACTCCCAGACAAGCACCAGATAGTTCTCCCCACTACGATCTTCCGAGCACCTCTGTGCTGGAGCAGATACAAAGATTGTCCCAATTGTTTGTGAGCTTCTAAGAATTGACATCATTCATTTATGGCAGGCCCTTGCATTAATCCTCCCTGTTAATTCCTTATCTCTGCTTCAGCATATTGGCTTTCAGAGCCCTCATCTGGGAAACTCATCATCTGTTTGTCTGGAAGTTGCCCTTATGCACGCCCTTTGCTTGCGTGCTGCAAAGCTGCACAAAGCACGGGGGAAGGCGATAGTTCAGGGGAAGCAAGGGCATGAGCAGAAAGTGGGCTCAGGGTGTGCACAAAGGAGGAATCACTGCAGGCTGAAGAACTGCAGCCTCCCAGCTGGCGGGTGCCAGCATCGGGCATCCCGATTCCCATGGCATGGGGCAGCTGTCTGTGCTGGGCAGGCTGAAGAAATCTTTTCCTCAAGCAGTGAGAGTCCAGCCACAGGGGAATTTGCCAGAGCGTTTCTTGCCCATAATAAAAAAATACATTTTTACGATTGAAACAAAAAAAACCCACCATTGAAATTGCAACAGCAGCAAACACATAAATTAAATTTTAATGACTTCCCAGCTACTTTTGTTTTTGTTTCAGCAGGAACCCTGCCAGAAAGCTTCAGGGAAAGGAGCTGAGGCTGTGTTTACTCGGGGCAAGTGTGTTTGTATCAACCCCTGTAATCACGCTGTAGCCTGTAGGTGGCCGGGGAAAGATGTGCAGGTTTCCATGTTGCTCTCAACCATCCTGCTACAGTCCACCCATCGAAGGCAGGAGATACAGACAGTATTTATAGAGGTTCAGCTGAGGCTGAAAAACTATTGCAGAGCCACTTGTGTTTCTCCTAAAGCATCGTAAGATGCTGGCAGCTGAAGGAGAGCTTAGCAGGAGGTATTGCTGCAGAAGGTGTTCTGCATTAGCAGATGTTCAGGACTGCTTCAGCATATCACCCAAGTGTTGGTGTGAGATACTGATTTTCTTGGGTCAAGATACTTCATTTAAAGTTTACTTAGGAAACATTTCTTTACCAAGGGGGGGTCCAAACCCTGGCACAGGCTTCCTGGAGAGGTGGTTGTTGCCCCACACCTGTCAGAGTTTAAGAGGCATTTGGACATTGCCCTTCACAACCGGCTTTAAGTGTCGGTCAGCCCTGAACTGGTCAGGCAGTTGGACGAGATGATCATTGTGGATCCCTTCCAACTGAAATGTTTTGGCCTATTCTATTCTATTCTATTCTATTCTATTCTATTCTATTCTATTCTATTCTATTCTATTCTATTCTATTCTATTCTATTCTATTCTATTCTATTCTATTCTATTCTATTCTATTCTATTCTATTCTATTCTATTCTATTCTATTCTATTCTATTCTATTCTATTCTATTCTACTCTACTCTACTCTACTCTACTCTACTCTACTCTACTCTGTTCTGTTCTGTTCTGTCCTGTCCTGTCCTGTCCTGTCCTGTCCTGCTTTGTCCTGCTCTGTCCTGCTCTGTCCGTCTGTCCTGTCCTGTCCTGCCCTGCTCTGCTCTGCTCTATGCTGTGCTATGCTATGCTGCGCTGCTGATGCCTCCAACAGTTTCCTATTGCACTGGCACAGACCCTTTATACGCTGCCTGTGTGACGATGTGTTTAGGGAAGTTCCCAGTCTCAACTTCATGGGCATTCAGCAGAAAGTGACCAACCTTTAACAACAATTCCAAAGGATTAACAGTTACAAAGGTAAGCTCTGCAGAGGTGGGGTATGTCCAGAGAGGAGTTGCTCTCTTCTGGCATTCACTCTGAGGCTGGACATGCTTTACACTGAAAACCCTATTTTTTTGCTTCATCTCCTACAACAACTAACTTCTGCCATTGGTTCACTCATCCCACAGCTGGTCCTGAGGCAGGAGGGATCTTTGGCTTCCCTCTCTCACCCTTTTTTGCAGTGTCCTGATGCTTCATCCTGACTTTTTAATATCCAAGTGGTCACGCAATTGAGCCTTGAAATAATAATCCCTGAAAGCACATATCCTGCTTTTTTGTAAATGAAACAGTCAGAAGAGCTCACCACTCTGAAAGAGTTAATTCTGCACAAAAAATATGTAGGGAAAGTAAAGGTTTTGCCACTTTCCATGGATCAATATTTTGCTGTACACCTCGTCTTTGTGCATCAGGCTTCTCCTTTTTCTTTCAGATTTTCCTCTGGTCCTGTTGAGGAACCTGCGTCATCCCGTCTACCTGCTGGTGGTGTTGGCTCAGGTCAACCTCTCTGCCATGGTTGCTGGTTTAGCAACATTCATGGGGAAGTTCCTGGAGAGACAGTTCTCCCTCACGGCGTCCTTGGCCAACATGATCATTGGTAAGTGTTGCTGTCAAGGCTTGCCAGTTTTTGAGTACCTCTTAGAGAATAATCTAGAGATTACTAAGAAGCACCTCTGGAGCTGCCAGTCTCCTTCCGTTGCCTCAGACAGACGTGGCACGAGGCCCTTGTCCGTATGCTTTTTCAGCTACTATCTACTTTCCTCCCCTTACACTGCAGCCTGAGCTTGCTAGAAAAAAACTCTTTTCAGACCCAGAGAAATGTTTGCTATCTAAAGCTGTTCCCTGTAATCAAGAAGAGGAAACCAACTCATTGCATCAAGGAAGCAGAGAAGGATCAGATAGGAACTGCGCATGTTTCTGTAGCAGGGATTACTTTACATCGATCATTGGGTTAAGGGTCCTTTAAAAAGTGGATAGTCAATAAAATTAAAAGCTGCAGAAGTGTATGCATGCATTTTGAAGATGCTTTGCAGCAAGAGGCCAGTCAGATGGTGTCCTGATCGTGTCTGAACTCTTCAAAATGTTTGTTGTAGTCAGACTTGTAACGTTGCTTGCTGTTGGTAGTGTCCTGAAGGAAAATAACAAGTATTAAGCAGGATATGTGCTCATCACATCAGACTGCTTTTGCTTGTATTGTAACATCCAGAATATCCTGTCCGAGCCTGAGGTCTCCCTGTGCGATCTTCTCACGGTAATAAAAATATGAAGAATAAAATCCTACTCTTTTAATCAGCTGGAGAGTTCAGAGGCCCAGACACAGAAGTATTTAAAATATAGTTTTGAACAAACAGCATGCATCCTCAGAGAAAGAGTCTTCTGAAGTCTGCAATGAATAAGTCAGAAGAAAGCGAGCGGAGCAGACTGGCAGAGCCCAGCAACCCCGGCTAAGTACAGGCAGAAAGGTTAAATGCTGAAGCAGTGGTGTCCTCCACTGGTCTGCCCTGCTGACTTGTTCCCAGGCTTGATTTATCTGCTCTGTTGAGGACATGCACCATATTTCTTGGACAAATTTATCTAGCTTTTGTTCCCAGCTACTGATTCTTGCTTTGCCTTATTCTGTGAAATCAAAAAGCTTTCTGTAGTTGGAAATCCCTTCGTTGTGTGGGTATTTATGGGCTCAAAGCAACCTCCCCGTTGAGCCTTTGTTGAATTAAATAGATTGCACTTCTGTATCTGCACTTTTGTATCCCATTGTAAAGGTGTGTTTTGCAAAATGCCAAGCCTGTCATGGAAACCTTCACAGTTTCACAATGATGGCCACAGAAGTGGGCACATTACTGCATTACACAGAAATTACATATCCTCTCTGGGTTTACTTGATATTTTCTCCTGTCTACACTAAAAAAATCACATTTGCTGGCTGAAGCATAGCTTTTCACTGCTCTCTACATCTTCCACGCATGGATACATAAGGCAGCCAGCTTGCTGTGGGATCCTGCTGTTTTGGCAAAGCTGTTCTTTTTTAGCATTATTCCAGCAGTCCCCGCAAAACCGCTGATCCCCTCCAGATCACCCATGCTGAAAAAGAGGAACCCAACAACAAATCCTCCAGGCCTTTGCTATAATGAAGGGACGGATACAGCTTGGAGGATGGAAAACAAGGTATAGGACCTACCTTTCTTTCCCCAGGTGCTGTGAACATCCCTGGGGCGATGGTCGGAATCATTGTGGGTGGTGCCATCCTGAAGCGGTTCCAGATGTCCTTGAGGCAATGCAGCGCCATATGCGTCCTCGGCATGTTCCTCTGCCTGCTCATGGCTTTCCCCCTCCTCTTCCTCGGCTGCCCCACGCAGAAGGTTGCAGGCATTACCTACAGCGAGAGGTACCGACATCTCCAGCTAGGCTGGGCATGAGTGGGTCATTCCTAGGGCTGTGGGGACACCCCATCCCCAGCTGCACTCCTCAGGGTGGAGGTGGGAGCTAAGCAGAATGCCCAGAAATGTGTTTATTCCTTCATGAGAAACAGTTAATGGTGACAAAATAAGTCTAAAATTAATGCTTTTGTGAATAAACACTTAATCTGCTGCGTCCTTACTCCTTCTAACTTCATGACTGGTTGTGAAACCTTAAATGAACATGGTTTTTGGCACAAACCGCACAAGATTAAAATTTCTTCTTGGCAAGTGTGGCATGTTACTCACAGGTGAATAATCTGGGCAGGGGCCAGCCCTGGAATCACACCTTCAGAGCTGTGGCTGCTTCTCTCTACCGTTAAACACCAGCAGGACCTTCTTGTCTTCCCTCAAGGGAATGGCTTCTGTAAAATCACACGTTCAGCATCCCGTGGTCTCGGTGGAAGCTTATCCAAGCCCTCAGCTCACCGCCTCCCACAGCGTGCTGTTGCAAATACCCCAGGGCTCCACATTTGGGGCCAAATACAGAATCATAAAATTGTTTAGGTTGGAAAAGGCCTTTAAGATTACCGAGCCCAACTGTTGAAGTAAGTGGGTGACTCCCTTAACCATTTGTGGTCAGCACGTGTTGCCCAGGCAGAGCGCAGGCTTGTGGGGTTAAAGTGGAATTTCTGTGGGTCATCACTTGCATATGGGGAAGGTTTTGTTAAACAATCAAGCGTTTCTTTACTAACCTCAATGTACGTGCAGTATATTTCCTGTATAAGATGCATGTTAATGATGCTCAATACCATGGATTAATATTTTCTTCCTGCTGTAGCTCTGAAGTTGGACACCACACCTTGGAGTGTAACCTCCAGTGTAACTGCCCTGAGAAAGCCTATAACCCCATCTGCGGCTCTAACGCTATTGAATACATCTCACCCTGTTCTGCTGGCTGCAGAGTCATAAATATTGATGCAGACAACTCGGTCTTGGTGAGTCATTTCCACTGTGCTCGTGTCCTGCCTTGGGATGGCTAATGAGGGACGACCAATGCAGTACTCAAGTCTGGCAATTAGGTTTTCTGATGTTTGTTAGCGTTGGACAAGCTCCTGGTGTTGGGCATGACCCTTTGAAATGAACAGGGGAAGGCTGAGAATGTCCCAGGAAAACCCTGGTGTCTCTTAGCGCTCTCCAGCTTAATGCAGTCCTTGCCAGTAGAGGTCCTGGGCCAAGGCAGCAAGCAGAAACCTTTTTAGGTATCCAGCCTTGGAGGATGTCAAGGTGTCCTCCCCCATCCACTGCTCCTTTCAAGGTCAGGTTTTGCTCCACAAACCCTAGTTTCAGTATCTCCCTTGCTACCTAGCAGTTTGAGTGGACTTTTTGCCTTTTGCTTTCCCTTCACCCCTAAACGGTCACCAACAAGGTCACCTTTCTTAGCTGTGTTTCCTGTGGTGGGACAGGAGGATGGGCGGTACGGAAGGGCCAATCTCAGCACCTAGCATGACCTCACATCCATGGATGCCTCTTGTACTCAAGGGATGTTGATTGTGGATGTTCCTCCATGCTCTCCACTCAAGTGGATGTTTCTCAGCAGGGTGAGGCAGCCCACCTCCAGAAGGCTCCTGCTATGAATTGCCCCATCTATGATCCTTGACCTACTGATTAGATATGAGGAAGAAACCCTTCCCCGTGAGGGCGGCGAGGCGCTGGCCCAGGCTGCCCAGAGCAGCTGTGGGTGCCCCATCCCTGGCAGGGCTCAAGGCCAGGCTGGACGGGGCTGGGAGCAGCCTGGGCTGGGGGGAGGGGGCCCTGCCCCTGGTAGGGACTTGTATGGTCTTGAAGGTCCCTTACAACCCAACCATTCTGTGGTTCTATGAAACCAGGCTCCCAATTAAGGCATCACATGCCCAAAGTTCCCTGAAACTCGATGGAGTCCGAGTGTTTCCATTTTTCGAGGGTTGTGAAGGCAAAATATCAGTGCATGTGGTACACATTTTCACATACCTTGATGTCTTGCAGCAGGTATCACCCATAGTGCTTACCCCATAGTTTTTGTTTGGCCTTTACCTAAAATACTGTTCAAAGCCTAGAATGAATAATTTAATTATTTAAATTTTTTTGCTGAAGCAAAATGCAAAACTACACTTGGTCCAAACTCCCTCCCTGCAGAGTGAGGGGAAATACCAGCTGAAAACGCTCAACTGATACCTACAGTTGCAGAAGCAGCCTGGGTGTTTCCATCATATAATTCATTTTAGCTATGCTACATCTATAGATCAAGAGAAAGGAGATAAATCTTGCTTTTGGAGACTCTGGGAGCAACTCTGTATATTCTGGGCAAGCCAGGCCTGGAGGGACCATTGCCCCAGTGCACGCAGCAGTGACATTTAGCAGACCTCCAGTGAATGCTCTGGGAGGGCCTCATTGGAGTAATGTTAATCCACCTTTCAGACTGCAGATTTGCAGCTTAAAAAGTTATGTTCTAGTTGCAGCTTGCATCCCCTCCCCAAGTGCCAGTTGTCAAGGCACACGTCTTGCATGAGAGGATAACTTAGCAGGAGAGTCCCGATGCAAGGGCTAGAGAAATGGGGTTTGCTCTGGGCTTACCCTTGATTTGCAGACCTGGCAGGGTTATTTCGCTGCCCTGTGCTTCTCTCTCCTCTGCTCCTCCCTGCCTGCTACCAAAACCCCAACAGAGCTGAGTTTTCACAGTGCCAATTGTCTGTCTGGTCTCCAGTCAATACGGTTCAACAAATAAATAGTATGGAAATCTTTGCCAATTCAAATACCTATCTGAAAAAAGTTAGCAATTCATATAGGGTGAGTAGTTTTCCGCTGTGTTCTTGGCACAGGATATGCATGGCAGCATGGGACTGTCTGGGCACTTTTTAGCAGCATTTTGTTAATTAACAACACTTCATTTTAGTAACAATTACATTTTCTGCCAGACCTTAGTCCCAAACATACTTTTATGCATCCCTGTACCTGCCTTTTGTACAGCAGATCCTTTTCAACTGTTTCTTCCTTCTCAAAGATGCCTCCAGCCCTTTGGCACCCTGTGCTCCTGAGTGTGACCCACTCCTGCACTCATTATACATATAATTATGTGTAGCCACACGTTAGAGCAAAATCAGGGCTCCCTTGATGGTGCCATGCAAACACTACTTGGTAAAGCCAGCATTAATTCTTCCTTTAGCACTAAGATAACTTGCTGAATCTTCTTTCCACCTACTGATGCAGCTTGACCCAATCTGAGTTGTGTGAGAGGTTCTCCTGCACAGGGACTGTGTCTTGGTAGGTTGGTATAAATACTGAGCCATGTGCCAGCACGTCGTAGCTGGAGCACGTTGCACCTGCCTGGGATGGGAGCTCGTGGCATGCAGTGATGTGGCTACAGATGCTGAGCCCTGCTCCTTTATCATGCTGGACTAGGAGCTGAGCTCAGGTGTCTGCAGAGCAACCTCAGACCCTCTTGGGTAGTACCTGTTGCATAAAAGAAAAAAAAAATAGGTTATGGCATTCTTTCAGCTCCTGCTTTCTCTGCTGCATTACACTGTTCTTACCATTTTCAGCACCTCTTTGCCAGAGCAGGGACCTGCAGCACTCATTGCCCACTGCTTTCCGTGTCCCAAATGCCTGGGTTTCTAGAAAACCTCCCACTGTGCAGAAAAACCTACAATTTTGTGCTTAGCTTTGCTGCAGCCCTTCCAGAGAAGGCTTGCATGGTGCAAGCTTGGCTTTAATACTCTCATTTGAAAGCCTTCGTGCACTGAAAGCGATTTGCTCTTTGCATTGCCCGATGTCCCCAAATTTCATGGGCAACGGCAGGAGCCTACAAACTTTGCTCCCTGGCAGTGACAGCTTTTTAGTGCTTTGCTGTTTGTTTGGGTCCAGCATGACCTGTTGGAGTGAGGTGGCCATGGAAGCTCCCCTAGGACTGCAGGAATCTCTGTGCCATGGGCTTCTGGGTTTCTGAGCCTTGCTCCGTTTTCATCGTGCATTGCCATGGATGGGAGTGGGGACGTCTCCCTGCTGCCAGCTGAGTCTGGTCTGGTCTGGTCTGGTCAGCGCAACCCCCAAAATTTAGGATACAGGAAGGTCCCAGCTGGAAGAAAAAAAAAAAAAAAAAAAAAAAAAAGGATTAAATAAGGCAGCATCAGGCAGAGTATAATGTGAACAGCTTTCTCTCTTAAGAAAACAATTGCTAAATGGTACTTTGGGGAAGTTTGACGCACAGCCCTGAAAAACCCGGGGCTGGCTGTGTGCCACCCAGCTGCCTGCTCCTGCCCAGAAACCACAGCCCTGGTTTCAGGGCTGCTCTCCGTTATTCTCCTCTCCCCACTTCACTGGGTGGTTTGCCTAGCCCTGGGGCTGCGTCAGCCTTGTGGCACTGCTGCCCAGACGATGCGTCTCACAGAGATGGGCCACTGGTGGCTTTGTGGCTTGTCCCCGCTGCTCAGAGGTTTTTGCAACCAGGGTCATGCTCCCTGCTCTAAAATCCTCCAAGGTTTTGAATGAAAGGGGAAGAGCTCTGCCTTGTGCCTCCACCACGTGTATCTCCAGCCCTTGGTCTCCATTTGGCTTTGTACGAGTCCCCTTAATGTCGTGACTGTGATTCTCTGGAAAAGGTAGTGGTCACAGAGATCAAGCAAGTTTGAATTTATCTAATTGCATTTTTGTTAACTGCTTTGGCCCAAATTAATCTCGGCTATCATAGGCACTTCTCTGTGGTGGGTCCTCTGGAGACCCACCTCTCCCTCCATGACTGCAGAAGGAGCCCAGATGATGAGTTTGATTTAGTTCATTTCAGATGGCTGAAGAAGATAAATCCCAGTCTTAATTTAAAATATTAAATCTTCTTTCCTAAAGGAAGGAGGAGGAATTACATGCCTTTTCATCCCAAATCTCCCCCCACATTGTGCTCTCAGCCTTGTGGGTCTCTTTTATGGGTGTCACCCATGCCACTTCCCCAGGCAGTGATGTAGGAATGGGGATTTGGGAGACCCTGGGCTGCCTCTGTCTCTGAGATCACTTTGTGCAAACTGCCATCCCGGCATGAATCTGTCCCCCTCCGGCAACAATAAGATCCTGCTCATTTTATTTAAAGGTCTCTTTCAAAAAAAAAGACATTTCTTGTTAAGAAAAGAGAAAATTGTGACTAAATTCTGGAGGAAAAGAAAAAAATCCATATCCCTTGCCCTAGGGCATCTTTCCTTTGCTAATGCTGTGCCAGTTATTTATGATCCTCTCTCAAAGGTGAGATTTTGCATTTTCCCCTAGCAAGTGTTTTCTGATTTAGTGCCCCCCTGAGCCTGGGCTCTGGCCTCGGTTGCCAGCTCTGCTCTACACGTAGCCCCTGGATGAAGGGTCTCTCAGCAGGAGACAAGCTGGGTACAGGTGATGGAGCCCAGGATGCTCCCCAGCTATTTCCTCCAAAAGATGGAACACAGGTGTGTAAGCTCACATCAGGCTTCAATGTTTTATTAGCTGTGGGTGAGATTTGTCCATGCCAAAACCCCAGATTTATGCAGGATGCCAAAGTGTTCAGCTGGCAAACGATAACGTTAAGCTTACATTATGTGTAGGCATCTTCAGCGCACAACAGGCGTGCAACACGGGGCTGGGAGCACAAGCGTAGGATTGCTGCAGAGGGTGGGGAGGCATTGCTGGGGCTCACACCAACAGGGCAAGGATGTGTCTGGGTAAGGAGCATTTCCAGGTGCCTCTGGAAGTACAGGGAGATGAACCAAGGTACTGTGGTGGTCCCAGCTTCCCCATCAGCTGTGTGTGCTCACCTGTGTGATATCTCCTACTGGGGACTGGGACCTCCTGTCAGAGATGACAGCGTGTGGAAGGCTGGAAGTGGGCATGGCAATATGTGTTTTCTCATCCACTCAGTCTGTTATCCCCAGCCAGCTTCATTGTATGTTTCTTTTTTTCCACCCCCTGCTCCCTGAAGTGTTGAGTGCTAATTACTGCTAATTATTTACAGACAAAACCTAAACACCCTCCCTTCCTATGACAGCTGGCAGCTATTCCTGGTATCTCCATAGCTTTGAGCGGACGAGTAGCTTTGGGTTTTCTCTCTTCTTTGCAGAACTACACCAACTGCAGCTGCATCTCCAAAAACGGGCTCGCGGGGTTCGCCAAGCCTGGGACCTGTGGCACCGACTGCTTCCACCTCTTCCTGCCCTTTGTGGTCCTGTCCTGCCTGGCAGGGATCCTCGCCAGCATGTCCCACACGCCATCCTTCATGCTCATCCTCAGGTGAGCAGACTGGTTTGGCCGTGGTCTAGGTGCAGCCAGAAAAAGCATCCAGAGGTGGTGTTTGGAAAACCAAGGGGTCCTTGAATTGAGGAAGAAGTTTTTCTCCAGCTGAGGGACTGGAAGGTTAGATCAGCCCTATATTGCACCTCATGCCCAGTTCCTCCCTTTGTTTTTACATGGGTTTTGCACGAGTTGTCGCAGGGAACAGGGAACAGGGCTTCCCTGCTCCTGTCATCTGGCAGCTCATGTGGTTGTCCATCTTCTAGGCTATGCATGGCTCAAGAGCAGGCTGTACTTTGCTAGCAAAGACCTGGCACAGCAGGTCTGGCCAGAAGCATTGAGCATTTCCAGGACCTGAAGCAGGAGAGACCTTCAGGACTTGCTCCTGTAGACCCTGCACTAACAGAGCTCCTGCTGCCCTAAGACTACAGAGGCTCTTTCAAGGTCTCTCTGGCTGTGGCTGCTGATCCCTGCAGAGTTTAGCAGCAAGCGGAGACCTTGGGCTGCTGGAGGCTTTGCCATGGAACCACCAGTGCTGCATGGCTGATTGCTCTTGCAGGCAGCATTGGTGCTCACCAACAGGCTTAAGGAGGGAGCAGCCGGTGGGTGGGTGGGTGTCACACCATGCCAGGCCCCCACAGCACGTCCACCGTGGGGCTCATAGGAACCCCACGTTGTCCTCAGCACCCCCTATTCCTGGTATCAGCACAACTTCCAGGTCCAACAGCCATCCTGTTCCTTCTCCCCACCCATAGCTGATACCTCAGTAACGAGATGCACCAATAACTCGGCATTAATTTAGCACAGCAGTACTTTGGCACGTTTTAATGCAGCTCTCTGTTAAGGAGTTTAATTACCTTCCTTTCTTCTCATGGATCTCGCTTGAATACAGCCTGCCTTGCCAGGGCAGAGAAGCTATGAGAACTCTGGTTTCTCACAGCCTTGGAAAGTTGCCCATGGGGCAGGCTGGAGCCAGCTTCCACACGAGCCCCAGACTGGTGGGGCTGGAGCCTGGGATGAGCAGGAAAGGCTGAGGGTGTGGGGGGGGCTGTGTGGGGAGAGAGGGGAAATCCATAGGGGAATCTCTGTGTTAGTCTATAAATGATATTTCCAAGCTTGTTTCTGTGGTCGAAGCACTCCAAACAGTTGCTTTTTAGGGAAAAGTTGTGGTTAAAGCCTGTTTTTACCTTGACGGCCAGGTATTTTTAAATCTCCTTTTTCTGCCAAGAGTGAGCTACGTGTACACCAGGCAGTCAGAGAGGGAAGGGAAGCTGAGTCCTTGGAGGTGTGCTGACCTGGAGGTCCTCTGCCACCCAGTCCTCCCCCATGTGTGACCCCAGCAGGAACCACAGTCTGAAATATTTATTTCAGAAAACTGTGGTACCACTGAAATATATGCTGGGGCACCCCACCTCAAAAAAAGCCACTTCCTCCACGGGTAAATCACTTCTTCAGTTACAAAAAATATCCCTTTTATTGTTTGTGTTTGGCAGAGCCAACGGCTATATTGGTTTCTGTTTGTGTTTTACTCACGTGGATTCTTTAAATTAAAAGCAAAAATACTTAGCTGAGCTCCTCCCTGCCTCTCATGGAGTTCGGTAGGTTTTTCAGGCTAAGAAAAGACGGTGGTAAGCTTCTATTTCTAGCCCTAATGAATTTCTAGCCCTTCATCATTTTTGCTGATGTAAATGGGAGCTGCCAGGGGTCCTTGGTGGTCAGGTGGAAGGATGAATTTTTGAGTGAGGTGCTGCAAACCTTTGTGTGATGCCAGGGAGGGAAACATCCCTCTTTGCAGAATTGCCAGAGGGGACACACATTTCCATTTTGTTTTTCAGGAGCATCCATCCTGAAGACAAATCATTTGCTGTTGGGATACAGTTCATGCTGCTGAGAGTTTTAGGTAAATTAATATGTGTTGAAATGCCATCCTAGAAAATCATGGCAGCTCCTGGGGGTTCATGGGGATTTTATCCCTGAGCAGCTCCAGGGCTGCAGAAGTACTGTTTGTTCAGCTGGCCAAAGTCTGTCCTAAGCCAGGGAAAGATGCTTCCCTGCAGGGCCTGGAAGGCTGCACATGGTGGGGAGGGACGAGCATCTCTGTGGGGGTACACCTACACAGCTAAATAAAAGAGGGCAGGGAATAAGCTTAGGTCCAGGAGGGCAGCCCTTGGCTGTGTTCAGATACTGCTGTTTGCCTCCAGCCCGTCAGGTGGCTGCAAATCATGTCCTGTGAGCCCACTAGTTATTTTTCCTGTGGTGAAAATCCATGTTCACTTGGAGGCCCCTGGAATATGCCACTGCAGTTGTGGGAAGGTGCTTGCATGCACAGTGCATGAAGGAGTTGAGCATCGTTCCCGGGATGAGCGATGGTCCCTTATCAAAGAGCAATGAGAAAGAAGGACTGTCTTGCACCTTGTGTGCAAATGCACAGCTAGCCCTTGGCGTGCTGCGCAGGACCAGCGGCTTTGTGGGACTTTCCAATCCCTTAGCACATGGGAAAAGAACCAGGGTTGGGTCTGTCCCAGGAAAGGCGCTCCCATCACATAAGAAAGTCCCCTCTGACCCTCTGCTTCCAGCATGGATGCCGGGACCCGTTCTGTATGGCAGCGCCATCGACACGACCTGCATCCTCTGGGAGAAGAAGTGCGACAGGAGGGCAGCCTGCAGATACTATGACAATAACCTCTTCAGGCAAAGGTAGGGATGAGCAGTCAGGCTAAGGGCTGAGGCTACAGAGGGAAACCCAGGGGGAATGTGGCATCAGGCCACCTCCGACGTGGGATGAGTTGTTGTGCATGTCATGGTAAGCAAATGGGGAGACTCACATCCCCCTGGCCTGTGCTAACTCCCAGCAGTGCCCAGGAATGGTTTGGACAGTCATCAGTCCAGGCCAAAACCCTCCCAAGGATGATGGTAATTTACTGCTACAGACCACAGAGGTCCACTTCCAGAAGCACTCCCTGCACTAAAATGAGAACAACCATTTGCTGGAACAACCTCCCCAGGGATGTGGTCGAGTCCTCATCACTGGAGGTTTTCAAGAAGCAAGTGGACAAAGTGCTAGATAACCTCATCTAGGCTCCCTTTCCCACAAAATCTTGGACCAGATGATCTCCTGAGGTCTCTTCCAAGCTGGGCTGTTGTGTGATGCTCTAATTACTCATTTTACCAGCACTGATACAAGCAGCCTGTCCTGACACCTCCTCCATGGAGGTAATGCAGCAGCAAGGGTGACCCCAGCCTCAAAGATGCCTGTGAGGTGGTGCAGGGTCTGTGCAGGGTGCCTTGCACCCTGGGGTTCATCTTCCACCAGAACAGCCCAGCCCAACATGCAGAAGACACCAAATCCAGCCCATGCGCTGTGGGGAGGCTGGAAGGGAGTTGTAGGTGGTCTTCCATCCCCATTGTAAGTTCACTGTTGTTGAATGACTCACTGACCAGTAGCTGCAGCAAGTCCTATTCACCCTCAACCCCAAGATATGTTTTTATATGCCTCCTGCTTACCAGGAGATACGGTGTCTTAATGTAACGCCAAGGACAAATGCATCTTGATAGCTCGTCCGCCTCCTCTTCCCACCCTTCTTGGGACCCAGGCTTGCAGCAGTCGCTTGCCCAGTGCTGAATGTGCCCAAGGAGCCCGTCCCCATGTTCCCCCATGTTCAGTGTTTGCTGGGTGCCTGGGACATCAGGTGTTGGTGCTTGGTGCACATAGGAATGTTGATACCCTGACTTATTGTGTTTCCACCTCACAGGTACCTTGGTCTCCAGTTTTTCTTTGAGGTGGGTGCTTTTCTGTGCTTCGTGACCGTGTATGTGATTCTCAGACGGCAGGAGAGGGAAGCCAGCAATGCAGCAGAGACAAAGGCAGACCCAGAGAAGGAGAAACTGGCAGGAAACTCCAGAAAGAGCCCAGAATCCAAAGTGTGACACCAAAAATGTGAATTACAATCCATGTCTGGGCAGGTGAAGCCATGTGAATCACTCCACACCTGAACTGTGAAGGATGTGGACGATGGGGCTGCTTCCTAACCTTCTGGGTGGGGTGCACTATTCCTGTACTGCCATGTACTGTTCTATGCCTGCCTTCTCCACCTCCATGATGCAGCTTGCTCCTTCACATGGATTAGTCCACATTTATTAACCTTTGGACACTGCAGTCTTCTGGATTTATGTCCTCCAAAGCATTTGTTCCTTCTGACAGTCTCCGTGATGCCAGCTCTGGGCGTTAACCATATAGCTGAAAGGGTTTGTGTTTGGATTTTTTAAAATAAATAATTTTTAAGAAAATTTTTTTTAGTGAACCCATACATCTCCATAAATGATGGTCTGTCTGTAGCCCCCAACATGTCAGTTAACTTCTTCCTTTTGTTCTTGCAGTCTTAGATGGCCTTTCTTCCTTGAAGGCTTCATCCAGTACCAGCTGACATTGATGGGATTTTTGCAAGGATCAACTCACATGCTTTCCCAGCTGCTGTGTAGATGCTGCTTTGGTGGCAAGGAGGGATGAGGGTGCTGGGCAGGGAGGACATCAGAAGGAACTGCAGATCTCGCCTGGGAGAGAAACTCCAGCACCCACAGACTCGTAGAGCTTTGGCAGCATGGCCACATTTTGCAGTAATAACAATAATTTTTATTTTTGCATCATCAGTACTTATCACAGGAACTTATTGAAGCATGTGAGTGTTAAGGCTCCCTCCCATTTTCCAGTTTGACAAAAGCAGAACTTTTCTCAGGAATGCAGGACCATAGAGGGAGGTTGAATCCAGCCCTCTTGCAGACTGGGCAGAACTTGCAGTGAAGTTGTTTGACCACAGAGCCAGGCAGCCATGCTGTGCTCTTTGAAGGGGTTACTGTCAGATGCAGCTGTAATTATGAGGTGAAAGTCGAGTCTGGTTTTATTTTGGTGCAGCTGCCTCTATTTTCTGCATTCTTCCCATCTTAAGGCTCCTTTGCACCCAAGCACAAATTGTGTTCCTGGTCTCATATCATCAGTGTGAAACCACAGAACATTGGGTAACTTGTATTTTTTGGCTGCAGAATGGAATCCGGTAGAGAAACCAAAAATTCTAAGTTCAGCCCAAATATGCGCAAAAGAAAAAAGATACATGGTGGAGAAAATTCATTAATTCCTCACACCCTGGTGAGTAGTCCTACCATAAGGTCTGGGGTGTGCAGAGAAGTAAGGTGGTAGAAGGTGGAAGGTGCAGTGGTTAAGTGGCTGGTTTAGATATTTCACCACTGTTTGCCCAGCTGTTTTGAGAGACCCAATTAAGATCCTTCAGAGTAGGAGGCTAATTTTATTTTATTTTATTTTATTTTATTTTATTAGGCTTTTTTAACATATTTTTGTCCATTGCCTTTTGTTCATTGATGAGCTGGTTAAGAGATTCTACAGCCCTGTTCATGGGTACCTACACACAGAAGTGACTTTTGGCTTATAAGAAGGTGTTAGAAGACAGACGTGTGAGTGGATGCTGAGGAGGTGTAGGTGGACCTATTCAAGGAAGGATGAGTAGCGTGTCCTAACCATGAGCATTGGAAGGCCAAATCTGGGGGGGGTTTGCACTCTTCTCAGTTTTCAAGCCATGACTAGGTAGCATCTGTTTCTAGACCAGACTGTTACCAGGTGTGGAATAAGAATGAGGTTCTTTGGGAAAAAGCAGGGAAGAGACAGTCCATGATGTTCACAGTGGTCCCTCCAGCTCTCGGCAGCCCATGAATTTGTGGCATCCTCCCTGCATCCGGCGGGGAAGAAGGTTCTTTCCTGGCTAAGCACAAGCCCTTGGCTCGCTGGCAGTTTCCTGCCTTGTTCAGCACAACTCAAGTCACTCCAAGGTACTTTCCAAACCACAACAAACTAATAACATCACAATTCATTTCATATTACGGTGAGGAAAGCCAAGAGCTGCAGTGTGCTTTGCCAGCAACACGCCTGGATAGGGTTGCAGGATGACTTTATAAAGTCAGAAAAGTTGCACCTCCCTACCATTAGGACAGCGGAGTTCAGATGGGGACCAGACCATCCCTGAGCACCAGAGCAGCACAGCCTGGTCGGTGGCCACTGCAGAGATCCAAGGAGTCCTGGGCTCTGAGTTTTGGTCGGCTGGTGCAATCCTTCTGCAGAATTGCTGCCGACCCTTTGCTCATCCTGTGCTGCTGGGTTTGCCCTGCCGGGCTGTTGGGCAGTGGTGGGGACAGGCACAGGGCGTAGCTGTGCTCTTGCAGAGCCTAGCACTTAGACTTCTCCTGTTATCAATCAGAGCGGGACCGTGCTGGTTTTGGTTGGGGTAATTTTCTTCACAGTAGCTGGTATGGGGCCACGTGTTTGGATTTGTGCTGGAAACAGGGTTGGTAATTCAGGGATGTTCTAGTTACTGCTGAGCAGTGCTTACTCAGTCAAGGTCTCTGCTCTTCACCCCACCAGTGAGCAGGCTGGGGGGGCACGAGGAGGTCGGAGGGAACATCAGCTGACCCAAGGGATATGCCATAGCATATGGCATCATGCTCAGCATATCAAGCTGGGGGAAGAAGAAGGAAGAGCGGAACATTTGGAGTGATGGTGTTTATCTTCCCAAGTCCCCGTTAGGCGTGATGGAGCCCTGCTGCCCTGGGGATGGCTGAGCACCTGCCTGCCCATGGGAAGAGATGAATTAATTCCTTGTTCTGCTTGCATGCGTGGCTTTTGCTTTACCTACTAAAGTGTCTTTGCCTCAACACTAGAGTTTTCCAACTTTTACCTTTCTGATTCTATCCCCCATCCCACCGGGAAGGGGGAAGGAGCTAGCGGCTGTGTGGAGCTTAGTTGCCAGCTGGGGTTAAACTACAAAACACCCTCAAAGGACAACTGTGCAGCCTTTCTGAAAGCCCCCCAGATTGCATCAGCTGTTTCTTAATCCTCATGATTACCAAAGCAGTGGTGTTGCTTGTAGAAAGGAGGGAGAAAAAGGGGGAGAAAACCCACCCTTAACAGCAATTTGTCTTGTAAGTTTGTTCACAAACAGCACCATGCAAAAATGAACAGCAAGTTCAATGATGTCCCTTGGATTCGCGGTGCTATTTCAGGTGACAGGCAGGCTGCACTGTCCCTCGGCCGTCTGACTGGAGCGATGGCCAGGTCTGCTGGGCTCACAATGGATGCAGGAGCAACCCGCAGGATGGCCTGGCCAGTTCACTCCCAGCATGGCCTGTTGTCACTGCTGGGCTTGGGACTCCACATCCATTTTCCACTTGGAAAACTCCTATCACATCGTATAGAGATTTTTCTCAGGCAATGCACAAACTGGTTCAGCCTGAATTCTTCCTTTTCTCATTACCCATCCAGCAAAGGAGGGTTCCCTGTGGGTAAGCATCCAAGGCAATTGCAAACTGTGTATTTTAGCTTTGTGGTCAACTATAAGCCTGTTATTATGCTTTTGCCATGGTAATTTCCATTAATTTGGGCTGGAGTTTCTATAAAGAGAAATAAAATCACTTTTTCCCTTTCCCCTCCTATTCTAGAACACTGTTGAAAGGGACTGACTTGCAAGAGAAGATTAAAAAGGCTAGTTCCTGCTGTCAGCAGGGAGGGACATAAACCCCAGGAAATATGAAAAGGTTGTCAGCACCAAGGGAAGAGGAGGAGTGTTTGATGGAGAGCAAGGGGCAGGCAGGTAGGAGGATTACAAAAAAGAAAGCAAAGGAAGGTGTAGCCTCAGCAAAATCCACCCGGTGCTGTTATGCTTTGCCAGGTTTTCCCCAGAGGAGATATTCCCCTGGAGATAGCTTAAAATAGATTTTACAAAGCACTTAAGGGTATGTCTTAGGCAACAGCCATAAATCGCACAGGGGAGGTTAACATCAGTCATTCCAGCTGGGCCATAACTCCATTGACTTTCTTCAATCTTGCTCCTTTGTGGTCCAGGAAGGCTAAAGGAGATAACCTATGGTGAGGCAGGTACAGGAAAGATGTCCGGCTCAGGAACTGGATGCACTGGATGTTTCCGTGCAGCACTTTGTAATACCAGGGGTCACAGACCTGAATACGGAAGAGTGCTTTTAGGGCTGCCGAGAATTGCACAGGATCAAAAGGATGTATTAAAACAGGAGCAAAGGCTATTTCCCAAACTACAAGAGAGCTTTTCAAGTTGTGAGGAGGTTAGGTGGGTGGCACCAGTTCCAGCAGAGGCAGCAAGCTGGTTAACAGACAGCTCTGCAGGAAAATAGCTCCAAGGCTGGGAGCCGCTTTTGCGCAGTTACCGCTGTCAGGTCACCCTGTTCATATCAACCCCTGCAAATTCCTCTGTGGTCTGCAGCATCTTTTCATCATATGCTGGCACTCTTTGTACATATGTTTTTAATGTGGTCGTGGTGGCTGGTCTCCAGTGCATTGCAGCCTCCAGTTAACCAGT
The DNA here is from genome assembly GCF_023634085.1 of Falco cherrug. Classification (NCBI taxonomy): domain Eukaryota; kingdom Metazoa; phylum Chordata; class Aves; order Falconiformes; family Falconidae; genus Falco; species Falco cherrug. Next base: position 922,540 of record NC_073698.1, read on the forward strand.
CACTAAATGTAGCATTGTAGGAGCCCCTCAAGATCTCCGATGTCCTGTCTTAAAGGTCAGTATCACAGAAATGTTCTAAGAGACCTCTGTAGGTCATCTAGTCAGCAAGATCATCACCAGCACTAGATGAAGGTAGCCATGACTTTGACCTGACCTAGAAAAACCTCCAAGGATGGAGATGCCACAGCCTCCCTGGTGCCAGGCCTGCACCACATTTCTGGTGACAAATGCCTTTCCTAGTGTCCAGCATGAGCTGCCCAAATCACGTTGGGGCTGTTGCCCCTTGTTATGCTTTCTTTTGTGGCTGAAAACAGTTTAGATCTGTCCTCTCTACCCTTTAGGTAGCTGTAGGGTGGCATTAGATCGCCCTTAGCATCCTTTTGGGTTGACTAAACAAACCAGATCCTGCAGCCTCTTCCCACTGACCATGTGCCCCAGGTCCCCCCCAGGCCCTCTCTGTTTTAGCTCCATCCCTCTTGAACTGGGGAACCCAAACTTCACACTATATCCCACGTGTGGGATCACCAGGACTGAGTGTAGGGGATAAAAACGTTCCTCAAGGTCCTTCTGGTGCTGGCCACCATGTGGTTTGGCTTTCTCACAGTGAGGGTGCTCTGCTGGCCTAAATTCAACCGGGTGTGCACTGTAATCCTTTTCAGTGGGTTCCTAGTCGACCAGGCAGTTCCCAACCTGCATTTGTGAGTGGGTTTATTTTGACCCATGCGCAAATTACCTCACACTTCTTGATGAGCTTTCCAGAGGCTTCTGTTGACCCAACCACCACGTTTCTCAAGGTCCCTTTGGACTGAAGCTGTCCCATTCATCATGTCACCTCTTCTAATTTAGTAACCCTTTCAGACTTGCTGAGATGCATTTTCTCTCATCATATATGTCACGGATGAAGCTACTGGACAGTATCAGCCCCAGTACTGATCCCTGAGGTCAACAATTCCCCTTCCTACCAGCCATTGGCTGGATGTAGAGCCATTGATCACTAGTCTCTAAGCCTGATAGTCCCACCAGTTTTCAGCCCATCTAAAATTCCTTTGCCTACAAGCCAACACCTTCTCAGCCTTTTCTGGTTGTCTGGGACTCAGATCATCAGTTTTCCAGAGATGACAGAGGGTGACCTTGCAAACATGTTGGCCAGTTCCTTCATCACCCTCTGATGAAATCCATCTGACTCCATGGATGTGAATGTTCCAACTTCTCTGAGCAGTCGTCCTGCTCCCTGGGCTCTCCATTTACCTCCCCAACCATCCTGTGGGACACAAAGGTCTAGGAGATGGATATGCATGTAAACACAGGGGCTAAAAGGGTGTGTTGAGAACTTCAGTCTTTTCCACAGCATCTGACACCAGCTGTTTTCCACATCCATCAATGAAATCACATTTTCATTGATCCTTTTTCGACTAGTAGAATACCCATAGGATCCTTTCTTGTTGCCACATTGGCTTTATCTCCAGCGGGGCTTTGGTGTTCAGGATTGTGTCCCTAAGAGCCCAGGCAATGTATTTGTACTCCTCCTCTGTTGCCTGTCCTCACTCCCATGGTATGCTCTCTTCTTGTGTTTTAGCTCATTGATAAGATCCTTATTAATGGCCTTCCCTTGAAATTACTGTTCTTCCTGCCCAAGATGAGGGCTTATCCTGCGTTCTTCAAAGTTTTCTTGACAAACAGCCCCACTCTGCTGGGAACCCCAGCCTTCCATGGCTGGTCCTGGAGGATTCAGCCTAGTGAGTCTCCAAACAAAAGTCTGCTTTCCTGAAACCCTGAGGCATAACTGCTGTTCACCTTCCCTACCTTCCTCCAGACCTTGCCTGCCTCATGATGGCAGCAGCCCCAACTGCCTCTGTGGCCACATTTGCTTTCAGTGCTTTCTCCATGATAGCGCACCACCTTACTCAGCCCCTCTAGCATCTGCAGTGGGAAATTGTTACCTGTCTGGGGTTTTTCCTTTGGCTGGCATGATGGAGATCACACATGGATCCCCACTGTCTCACACCCTGAGTGCTGTATTTGTCTTTATCTGCTGATGGTGTCCCCTGGCTGAGTTAGTGATTGATGTCCGTGCAGTTAACTGCCATGGAAAGCTGGAAATTTGGATGAGCCTTAGCAATTTTTCTATAACATCCTGAATCTGGGCTCCAGGCAAGCAGCAAACCTCCCTAAATGGCAGGTCTGTCCAGTAGGTAGGTGCTTCTGTCCTGCAGAGCAGTCTCCAACCACCAGCACGGCTGCTATAGTGACCTGAGGTCTCTAACAGCCCAAGGTTTCAAGCCCATAACCTTCCCCTGATGGATCCAATTCCTCCTCCTGTTACCAGCCCTGAACTCATTTTCTTGGCAGATCTAACCCAGATCCATGCATTTTTCATCCAGTCCCAGCCAGCTTTCTGTGCCAACAGTGGCACAGCATCCCTCAGTAGCCAAGGCAGCACGGTGCTGGTAGAGCAGCGGTACCCAAGTGGCACCACACCAAAGTATCTCAACAATTTACCATCTGTCATCCTCAAACCAGAAGAAGCTGAGGCACCAAAATAAAGCTGGACCAGCCCTCTCAGAGCTGGCTTTCCCCTTTTGCCCATGCTGCTCAGCCCAGTGGTCAGTGCACTGGGAAGCCCTTCAGAGCAGACAGCTCAAATCTTCTCCATGGCAAAATTAACACACTTCCTCGCCTTTTCTCGGGAGACACAGGGGAAAACCTGATAGTTATCCTCTTGACAGCAACCTTTTTTTTAAGTACCCATTACCATTTGACCTTCCCTTTTACGGAGTAAACAAACCCAACAGATTCAGCCTCTCCCTCCTAGCTTGTGTTTTCTAAACCCTTAATAAATCCATCACTGCCTCCTTCAGTCTCTCTAATTCCTTCATACACCTCTGAAAGTGCAGCACTTGGCTAGGCACAGATGGGACTTCCTCAGCACGGGCCAGAGCATAAAAGTGATGATACTTAGTGCCAGAACCTCTGGAGTGTGGTTTCATCCCCCAAGTTCCCATCAGCTGGGAGAACCCACAAAATTGGAGCATGGCTGCATCCAGTACAGGGTCTGCATGCCCAAAGCACTTCTCAGCTGCAAGGGATCTGGGAAATGGCAGAGATGGCATGAGAGAGGGTGTGGGGATCAGCACAACACTCAACAGAGGCTTGCACTCAAAGAAAAGAGGATAGGGAGGAATTTGAGAAGTTTCCCAGGTTTGTCTGTTTTCCTCAAAGCAGGGCCAAGGCCACCTTCTCCATCCCTGATGAAAGATAACCCAGTCCTTCCTAGCAGCCCCTTGCCAGAGGCCAGCAATTACTCAGGCAGAAGATAGTCACTGTCCCAGCCGAGAAAGATGCCTACTTCATTATCGAGGAGTGACAAACGGCAGTGCAAATGGTGAGAGCAGCAAATTCAGTAATTGCTCTTGTCAACTGTATTAAATTGAGACAGCTTAACACAGCAGTTCTTCAGGTGTCCCTGGCCAGCACCCAGACTCCATCCATCCAGCAGTAGAGCAGGAGCTGGTTGCCTTCAAGTACCACCGTGCACAGATGAAGGTTCAAAAAGGGGCACAGCTACATCTCCAGTGCTTGACATGGTGAGGACCCACTCATGGCTGGGATAGCTCTCCCCACAGTCTCTTACACAAGACAGGGATGGGGACCAGCACCTCAAAATAGGGTTCACGAAAGCTGAGATGTACTGGGAGCTGCTTGAACCCAGCAGAGGTAAATACCAGGGAGGTGTGATGGAGATCTCTGTCTGGAAAGCCACAGCACCTCTCTTTTTTGTCTGATTGCCCCATGATTAGAGCCCTTGCTTGGGGCAGAGGAACCCAGACTCCAACCTTCCATCTTCATGAGGGTTTTCAATGTGTCGCATCTTGTAGATGTCTGTATTGGTGCCGTTCCTGGCATTTTAACCCCTTCCCACTAAACAGCCTATCTTCTGGGCTGCAGCTCAGCCCATGAATATTCACAATTGGTTCAAATCTTTGCAGGCTAGAGAAGAAAAACATCAGCAGACTTTGCCAAAGATTCAATGAACCTGGTTCCTTGCTGTCTGTCTGAGTGAGGAGGGTTCCAAGGCATTTATGGAGCTGAGAGCTACTTTATAGCCAAGCACAATGCTCATTCCTCTGGAAAAGAGAAAAGCTAAAGCTTTTAAATAGACTAGCATCCCCTTGGTCTATTTATCTCAGCTAGATATCTCCCCATGGTGCTCCTGGCCACCGCTCTACTGCAGTCAAAGCCCAGATGGTTTCTTCTGGTCATCTGCTGCTGTCGAAGGAGCAGGTTTTTCAGCAGAGGGGATAGGGATGGTCCCATGTGGATTTGGTGACTGCAGAATGCCAACAAAAAATGTGTATCAAAACCCGCTGGATGTTTCTGTTAAAATTCGCTCAGACTGCCTCCAGCAGCTTGAAATCTGTTCCCAGAAAATGCTCGTTGAAGAGACCCAGTTTGAAGCAAAACCACGAAGAATCACTGTGCCTGGCCACAGCCTAGGACTGAGGCAGAGCTGCGAAAGGCATCCAGTCCCCAAGCTGGGGAAGAGGAAGGTAAATCATTCAAATATGTATATAAAAAAAGGTAGAAATACTCAGTTTAGGAAGGTTCAGGAAGTTCCCACTGGGATGCTGAAAAGATGAGCCAAGGGAGCCCTGAACCGCTGCTAATTAACCCCACAGTTCACAGAGGCTGGGGGTTTATGGAGGATCTTGGAAAGGGAAAACGAAGGAATTGGGCAGATCCAGATCCAGCTTAACGCTGAGCACCAGAAAGACGGTGAATTGCTAATGCATGTACAATCTCCTGGATAATAATGTAATGGATTGTCACATCAAACATTTAATTTCTCCTTTGGGCAGGTAACTGGCCCATCTGGGGAAGCAGTGCAACCTCTTGACTTAAGTAAGGATTTTGACACTACCCCACTGTATTGTCATAAACTGATCATCTGCCATACGAAATTAACATGCAGAGAGGAGAAAAAAGAAGGGGAAAGAGCATGCTTAATTGGAAAGCTTCACTTCCAGGGGTTGCGGGTAGTTTACTGCCTAGCCTAGCCAAAAGGTTTTATCTAGCAGGATCTCACTAAGGTCTGTCCTGTCTCCGACACTAATCAATATTTTAATTAATGACTTGGACGATAAGAGAAAGAGGAGCTAATATAATTCCTGCCTGTGGTCACAAGTGCTGCCAGCAGCAGGATTAGGATTCAGATCATTCATGGCAGATTGGAGAAATGGCCTGAAATCAATAATGCTGGGATTCAACATCAAGAGCAAAACAGCGGTGCCAAGGAAGGAGAGCTCGGGTGCAAAATCTGCCCTGTGAGAAAAGGGATATGGCAGCCACCTCTTATACAGAGTAGCTGTAAGGAGGAGGGAAGATTAGTTATTTCTAGGAAAAAATCCTATCAGATGGGGAAAAAATGTAGGTGCAGGATCAGGAAAAAGCTTCAGCTGCAGTGAGGTGCCTGAGCAGATCGTAAAGCCCGGGGCACCTTGGTGGAAGATTTTAGGAATGGGAGATGCAAGTATCCATCTGTCTAATCCAAAGTCAAAGGGTGACTATAATAAAGGAACACTCTTTTCTTAGACCAAAATATATATGAAGCTGTTGAGCCCCTTCCAATCTGCCCTCCCACACTATACCAAAGTGCTGAAGAGCAGCAAAATGGAGGGGATGTCCTGGGACCCCGCAGGGATGCTGTGCATGCTGGTACTGCTCAGGAGCTGGCAACGCTGCCGGCATCACTGCCTTGTCGGTGCTGCCAGCTGTGTGACAGTGAATGAACCTGACAGGTGACATGTTCAGTATGGTCACAGGAAACGTTTTCCCAAAGAATGACTTTTTTCACCTGCACATCTCCCTGGGAGGTGGGAGAGCTAAAGCCAAGACTTATTTGGGTGTTAAAAGGTTGTAAAATTCATATAGGTCTTGGCAAAGCCCAGAATGACATCAGGCATGGTTGCAAATGTAAAAGGGAAGAAAATCTCATACTTCAAAGCATCTTCTGTCAGATGGGGAGCAGGAGAGCTTGATTTTGGGGTTTCTGCTGTGGTCCAGCATCTGAGACAAGTTATAAAGGAAATGCAAAATGCTGCTGTGATTTTATCTGGCAGCACCCATGTCTAACAACATGTGCCTTGGTCTTGTGGCTTGTTCTCCAGCTAGTGACAAGAAAGAAAACAGACCCTGACACAGAAATCTGTAAGAGAAATCCATGCTTCTTGCTGAGGTCACTGCGTGGTGCAGGCAAGCATGAAAACAGCCTCTGGCACAGCCGTCAGTTGGATTTCTTCCTTGCTTTGTGGGTTCTGAGCACACATCTGGGTCCAGGGATAGGAAGAAAGGCAGCATCCTGGGGGGGCTGCAAGCCCATGGACTCCAGGGTTTCAGCCAGGCTCCTCACCCCAGCACCAGGGGAGAGGTGGGAGGAGATTTTGGGATCTGCCACTCCAGCAGCACAGACCCTGCAGTGTCCTGGTTGACAGAGGCTGTCCATGAAGAAGGCAGTATGAGGGCTTATAGGCCCTGTGGTCCTGTGGCAGGTAGAGAATCACTGAATCACACCTGTGCGGCCTGATCTGATGCTGCTTTCCAGAAGGTCTCACACTGATGCAGCTGCCGCCCGACAGAAGTATTGCAAAGAAAGGGCCACCTGCCTTTTCCATCATGCCAAGTGAAAGGAGGAAGGGGAAAAGCTGAAGAAGTCACAGCTTCTGGAAAGATCTGAGCTGCTCCTCTGCTTCTCTGTGCTGCAACCATATCTTGGTGCACCACTTAAAGAAGTGGCGCAAATGCTTCTCCACTGCATAGCAAGTATCACCCCCAATTTTTCACTTTCTACAGAGTCTCTAAATTTAGAGTTTCATTTTTCCAAGCAAACTGCAGCTGTACAAACAGCTAGAGCCATGCTCTGACTCTAGGAGAGCTCACCAGCAGAGCAGGGACAACACCACTATTTGGACAGGAGATCATGGGGAAAGGACTGTGTCCTGAAGAGAGCATTGCTGGTGTCCAATGGCTGGCTTTGCTCTTGGGTTTGATCAACAACCCACTGCCATTTGGGGTCTGCCTGGTGCATGGCAGGGAGAGGTAGGACACAGCCATGCTTTCCAAAATAGTGCTTTTTTTTTTTAGACAACAAGAACCAAGAAATAAATATGTCAAACCCCATGAAATGCTACTGATGGCTTGGGTGGCCTTTTCTTGTAGGCAGTAATTGTACCATCAGACCAAGACCAAGAAAATCATCTGACAGCTATTTATCCAACGACTCCCTTCTTTGTCGCCTGCTCTGAAGTGCTGTGTGGCATTTGACTGTCCTTTCAAACAGGTTTTTGCATTGCAGTCTTAGTTACTTGGGTCAACATTTCCTTACAGAGCTGTGACACCAAAGAACCCCGAGGACCTGCCATTTACAAACCTTTCTTCATTCAGCTGAATCTCAAAGAAAAAATACTTCCAGAAAAAAAAAGAATTAACAAGCTGTGCATTGAAGAACGACTGCCCTATCCATGGAATGCAGCCTTCTCTAGGGTGACCTCTGTGTCCCTTGCCCAAGAGCACAGCAGGACATGGGGTTGATGGCGGCTGCCTGAATGCAGAAAAGGCAGAATTTGCTGGGATTTGGCCAGGTTGCTGGGCCTTCATTATAAGAGTTTTAATATAATTCCTTCAAATTAAATTGGCATTCACCAGAATTCACTTGCTGTCCTATGCGGAGAAGGTACAACCCCTTGCACTTTGAGGCATAAAATTAACTCCCCCTGTTGCTAAACTGAATGTGTTTTCCTACTTATTGCTAAGTGCCCTCCCTCCTTCTCTTCCAGTTGTTCTTACTTGAAGGTCCAAGAGAAACAGAGCAGAATAAATCAGGCAGTCTCTTCTGTGTTTAGAGACAGGTTGAGTAATGATTACTCATGAAATATGAAATTCATCTTTGGGGTTTAATGTACTTATAACAAAGTTGTGCGGGAGCTTGTTGTTGAAGGCTCTGAAATTATTGTGGTGAGGGAACAACATCCTTTATCCTCCACATCTGATAAGAACTGACACTGCGTCATTGAGCATATTCCCAGCTTCACCCTAATCTGTTGCTTTCAGGGAGCTGAAGGACAGAAGTGCTTTCAGACGGCACTGATAAAGGCTGCCATAACAGTTTAATCCCTCTCACCTCACTTTTCTAGTTAAAATGTCATTTGCTAAAGAGACGAGAACCTGAGATGGTTCCAAGCTGTGCACACTGTTAAAACTTTCTGAGCAAACTTCAGTGAAAAAAGAACAAATGTTCCCCAGCTAAATTTGCTACCGAAACCTTGCTGTTACACCTGCTATTAAAAGAGGTTTCCCTTTCCACCCTCCCCATCTCCTGCTTCTCCCAGTGCCATGACCTAGCTACACATTGGACACGAGTTGTATCCAAATTGCACTCAGGAAGTTTTTGGGGACCCGGTGCTCATTTTTTTTTTCCCCAGCTCCTGATTTCTTGTGACTGCAGGAGTGCTCTGGAGCAGAGGCTGGGCACAAATACAGAGATATTCAGAAATCTTTGCAAGCAGGAGGACGAGTGACCACATAGGGAGGACATGGGTCTGGGCAGGCTGAGACATGGTGGGTTTGCACATCACCCAGTCCTTCAGCCTCAGCTCTGTTCGTAGACAGGTCTAAAGGGAGCCCTTGAAGGTGGGACGTGAGGGAGGCAAGTGAGATGGAGACAGGTATCTGCAGATGGGTTTCCCATCAGGTGACCCTGGAGAAAACAGATACATGGATAAAGTGGTTACTTGGGGGTGAGAGACTGCCATGGTGAGCAAGAAGACAATGTGAAGAGCGTTGTTAGCATAAAGACACAAACTAGACCTCCAGGGATGGAGTAGGCAGAGGCACAGAGAGAAAGATAACCATGTCAGAGCCTATGGAGACCTCCAGAGATGAAAAGAAGGAGGAGGAGTGCTGCAGAGGAATGAGTCAGATAGCCAAGGACACATCTTAGCAGCCCATGCGGCTGCATGCTGCGGGCTGGGGGCAGGGGGCTGGGAACTGCCCGGCGGGGAAGGGCCTGGGGGGGCTGGTCGGCAGCCGGCTGGGCATGAGCCCCCAGTGTGCCCAGGTGGCCACGGCGGCCAGCAGCGCCCTGGCCGGTGTCAGCAGCAGCGTGGCCAGCAGGGCCAGGCAGTGCCCGTCCCCCTGTGCTGGGCCCTGGTGCGGCCGCCCCTCGAGCCCTGGGCTCAGCGTTGGGCCCCTCACCCCCAGGCAGACCCGGAGGGGCTGGAGCGTGTCCAGAGCCGGGCAGGGGCTGGGGAAGGGGCTGCGGCACAGCTCTGGGGGGGCGGGGGGAGCTGGGGGGGCTCAGCCCGGAGAAAAGGGGGCTCAGGGGGGCCCTTCTGGCTCCCTACAGCTGCCTGGCAGGAGGCTGCAGCGAGGGGGGTCGGTCTCTGCTCCCAAGGAACCAGCGGCAGGACAGGAGGGAACGGCCTCCAGCCGCACCAGGGGAGGTTCAGGGTGGGCACTGGGAGAAATGTCTTCCCCGACAGGGTGGCCAAGCGCTGGCACAGGCTGCCCGGGGACGGGGTGCAGGCACCGTCCATGGGGGGTCAGAAGACTGCCCTTAGGGCCATGGTTCAGTGGTGGGCTTGCCAGCGCTGGGTTAACGGTTGGACTCGATGATCTTAAAGGTCTTTTCCAACCTAAATGATTATGTGATTCTAGGATTCTGTGACTGTGGCTTGCTGCCTCCAGAGAAGGAAGTCATGGAGAAAGATCTCTCTTCATCCTCTGTTTCCAGCACGGGGGCAGGAGACACCAGACTTTGTGCCTTTGGGTGCATGCCACCCTGTGCTTGCCAGAGGTCTGTGACAGAGATGCTGAGGGTGGTCTGGGTGGAGTGTGATGGGAAATGCCTGTGTGTGAGAGTTCCTGTAGAAACACTAAAGCCAGGCAGATAAGGATGAGGCACTGACAAATGGGGACACCATCAACAATGAACAAACTGGGAACACTGTGTAAACTTTACTCCCAGCCTGCCCAACACCCACTCTCCCGTACAGCTCCTTCCAGCCACCCTCTTTGGTGCAGACCAGTTCTGGCAATGCGAGGGTGACAAGGAAGTGCCAGCCCATGCCCCATGAGCTGCCCTCATCCTGCTGTTCCACTAGGAGACAGGCAGGAGCTCATCCTGCTGTTCCACTAGGAGACAGGCAGGAGCTATGCCTAACCCCAAAGCAAGGAGATGCAGCAGCTTTGCCTAAGACTCACAAAAGTCAAAATAAGCAAGATATTGACTCAAAAGAGACCTGCTGCAGACCCCTTTCCCAAGAAAGCTTGTCATTTCCAATGAAGAGGAATCCATGAGCGATAGGAAGGACCAGACATTTTGGAGTCTTGATCTACCTCATTGCATGTAGACGATCCCGAGCCGACTGAGGCACACACACCTTGGTGCTGGCAGATATGTGGAAAGCAGGTGGGGAGTGTGTGAAACCTAGGAGCAAAAGCCTGAAACTCATCTGGATCAAAACAAGTATCACTGTCCCTTCCAGAAGGTCTCACATTGAGTCTTTTTGCATTGACCTCCTACACCTGGAGTTGGAAGGGGCATAGCTCTTGTGACTGTCCCCTCCAGCAGAGATGTGACACAGCCAGGTGGTCCCAGGTCTGAGTTGGGGCTCATCCTGGACTGAAGAAGTTTAGGAATATAAGGCAACATGCTGCTCTTGGACCCTGGGCATAATGACCCGCAAGCCCAGAGGAAATGACAGCTTTACGGTTTCAGGAAATTGGGGAAAAGCTGTGATTAACAGCCTGGCTTGCCAATGTTGTTCCCTGAAATCCCAGCTGCAAAGTCTCCTGGATTCCTCATACCTCAAGGGAACAGTTGTAGAGGATATTCTGGGAACAGAGGCTGCAGGAGTCAATGGTATCCAAGAAAAGCCAGGAGTCATGGCAGCTCAAGCAAGGTCTCAGCTGCAGGGAGCATGCTGCAAAGCAACAAGACCTCTCAACAACGCAATGCCTGATCGCCTGTGTGGTCTCCACCATCCTATTCACACCCCCGTGGACCTGCCCCTAGGGTACTCACGGGTCTCACACACCTGTTTTCCTGAGGCTGGGAGACACTGAAAGTGCAAGCTGTGCGCAGAGCAGAGAAATAAGCCAGTGACTGATGAGGCCCATGACAATTTTCCAGGCACAAGCATCTTTCCTCACACCCTTCCCCCCATACAGATGCAATTCAGCTTGTACATTAAATCCCCTAAATGTAGACATCTGCATGCCTCCGTGTGTACTGAGTATTTCAGCTCCCACTGCAGCTGAGATTCGGCTATACAAACACAGCCCTGTAGCATCATTTAAGACACTGGGGTCCTAAATGTCTAAAATATGTTCCTGCATACCCCATCCAGCAAGAGCACCCCACAGGCTGGCACATAACGATGGATGCATGTGACCTGCCATTGCTGCAGGGCCACCAAGCAGAGGCCCGAGAAGAAGTTGTGATGGACCAGGTCACACAGCACCAAGATGGTTTTTGCCTACAAAGCCTCTCTAGGAGAGGACAAGGGGAGGAGGATGAACAAGGGTTAATGTGGAGCCTGCCCTGCCTCCTTCCACAAAGAAATTTTATGTTTGCTTTTTCTCCAGAAATGTAAAATAATAAATGTTTTCTGGGTTCCCAGAGGGAAAGAGGTCCTTTTGCTTGTTTCTGGACTGAGGAGTGAGAAGTCTGTGCAGGTGCTGGGAAATGCATGGGAAGGGGCCGTTCCCCAGCACATCCCTTTGGGACCTGGAGCACATCCTGCTGCGGGGTCCCCAGCCCACCTCTCCAACACGTGTCCCTCTTCTGTACTCCTCTTTCCACCAGATCATGCAGGACGTAAACTATTCAGAAGAACACAATATCCCTGCAGGCTGCAGGATTAAACGCTTTCAAATATAACAGCCCTGCTGTAATTGTTAAGATTTAGTCTGGCACATACCGACCAAATGGACTGGTCTTAAAGTATGCAGCAGGTCCTGAACACCCTCAGATCCTGTCGGGTTGGGGATGCTGGAAAGCAGCACACGCTGGGGCTGGTCTGAGCCCTGGAAGATGATGGAGGCTTTCAAGCACACCTCTAATCTCTTCTGGTCCACACACAGCTGCAGCTTTAATTTGAAAGCATCTTTTGAGCCAGAGGACCCTACCCATAACCTGAGCATACTTAAATAATAGAAAAGGAGGGAGAAATTAGGCAGCAAATGTATATATTAATAATGAATAGGGAAGGAGAAATAACTGAACAGAAGCAAAGGCAAGAGTGAAATGAACAGATGAAACATGAAGTGGAATGGGATCCAGGACACCACAACCAGCTGTGGAGGAGAAGGCTCAAGGTTCCCTTTGGCTTCACCTACTGGGGCTCTGTCATGAACCAGAGGGTTACTGGCTTGATTTGGGGTCAGGTGCAACATGGCACCGTGCATGTTACGCCGTGGGGACTCCTTGCATGAGATGGAGCAACCTGGGGAGTAAGAGCTGGGAAAGCCTCATCTGGCTTTTAAATCCAATGTCCCTCCACAGCTGCAGGATGACTATGAAGTTTTCCACTTTGTACAAGTGTTTTTAATGCCGTCCATTAATAACCTCCATACACTGCTGGCCAGCAAATTGTGCTCCTCCCTGCAAGGCAGAGCTCTCTGTCTTACACAGCAGGGCAGAAATTTAAGTCATCAGAGTCCCAGATACCTATGTCATACTGGGACCACCCACTGGACCTCAGCTGGGTTGCAGCAGCACCAGCCCTGGGATGACCACAGCACGCTCAGCATCCACCTCCATCAGTGCCAAAGCATCGGGAACAGCTGAAACTGCTGCTGAAACATGCACTGCAAACACAGGGCAAAGCAGCCCTCCTGACTCCACACCGTTGGTGCTTTCTGCATTTAAAAAACCAAAACCTAATGCTTTAGTGGGGTAGCAGAGTGATAATCCCTATCACAGGACGATCCATGGGTATAAGTGAGCCTGGGCCATGGGGCATCAGTGTTGTACATCAGAGGGGGACACAGGGAGCAGGGATTTGGATTGGAAAGGTTGGAGGGGAAAAGACTGGGAAGAGAAACCATCGTCCTGACTGTGCCTCTGTGAGCCAGCATGCCCCACTGCCTTGGGTGGGGATTCAGGACTCTGAAAAAGCTGCTAACTACCCAGAGCACCTGTGCAGCACAGCATCAAAGTCACAGCAGGAAGAAAACAGCATGTGCAAATACTCAAAACTGCATTTCTGGGCAAGAGGAGATTCTCTGTCACTCTCTATAACTCAAGAAAGAAAAGGGAAAAAAGGAAACCACACAACTATTTATCTGTGCTGTGGAAGGAAACGCTGCTCAGCTTCCCCCTTCTTGTTGGGGTTGTGCAGCCTGGGGAGGAGAAGGCTGCGGGGAGACCTTAGAGCAGCTGCCAGTGCCTGGAGGGGCCGACAGGAAAGCTGGGGAGGGGCTTTGGGCAAGGGCAGGGAGTGGTGGGACAGGGGGGAATGGCTTGAAGCTGAGAGAGGGGAGATTTAGGTTGGACATGAGGAAGAAACCCTTCCCCGTGAGGGCGGCGAGGCGCTGGCCCAGGCTGCCCAGAGCAGCTGTGGGTGCCCCATCCCTGGCAGGGCTCAAGGCCAGGCTGGACGGGGCTGGGAGCAGCCTGGGCTGGGGGGAGGGGGCCCTGCCCCTGGCGGAGGGTGGGACTGGCTGGTCTTGAAGGTCCCTTCCAGCCCGAACCCTTCTGTGGTTCTATTCTATGATCCTAAAACTCAGGGCTTCTGCAGTGAATGGACAATCGTAGAACCATAGAACAGTTTGGGTTGGAAGGGACATTTAAAGACCATCCAGTCCAACCCCTCTGCCACAGGCAGGGACATCTCCAACTAGATCAGGTTGCTCACAGCCCCATCCAACCTGACCTTGAATGTTTCTAGGTATGGGGCATCTACCAGCTCTCTGGGCAACCCATGCCAATGTCTCACCACCCTTATGATAAAACATTTCTCCCTTCTATCTAGTCTGAATTTTCCCTCTTTTAGTTTAAAACCACTGTCCTGTTGCTACAGGCCCTGTTAAGAAGTCTGTCCCCTTTTACTTTTTTTCTTTTTTAAATTAGCTGCAGGAACAACAACCCATCACCAAGGCACATGCATTGCTTATGATCCCATGCCGTTTTGCAATATTCCCCTGATCAATGCAGAGAGTACTTGCAGCTCTCCCCCTTTGCATTTCATCCGAGCGCACTCCAGTGAAGATCGACAAGGTCAGTGGGAGAGAAATGAGTGCAGGGTGCATGTCGTGCAACTGTCATAACAAGGATAGATGTTGCGAGTGTCATTTATCTAATGTGGCTGTATAAATCAAGCCAAGGAGAAACACGAACCTTCAGGGAAATCCCAGGCGCAGAACAAGAGGAGCTTGGGAAGGAGTACAATATGGCATCGATGTATCATGGAACCCTTTGTTCAGTGGAGATGGATCGGAGGGAGCAGCAGAAGTGCCAGGGGATAAAGGAGAGCAAGCGGCTGATTTGCACAAGAACTCAGACGAGCGTGAACTGTGTTGTGTGTCTGTGTGTAATCCCTCTTCACATGCTGAAGACACCCTCTTCCCCTCCCAGACCCCAGTTATGTGTCTTCAGAACCACTCCAGCTTTGGAGAAAGGCACTGCATGAGCCTGAGAAGGACATTAAGAGGAGGAGGGATGCCACTGTGCCTTCTTTGTGCTTTTCAGCCAAGCTTTTGTCACAGTCCTCAGCAAATGACCTCTGTGCCCTCCTAGGCTGCCTGATTGCTGTACCACCTCTAAACCCATACCTATGGTAGACAAAGGGGTTTAAGGTCCCTTGGACATATGCAGAGAAGGCACAGTGGGAATCCTGGGGCTACTCTGTAAGAGAAACAGTATAGATGAGGTGGCCTTGAGCCAAGTGATGGGCTGAGCATTGCAATGGCTTGTCAGGGTGACCTTGCCCTCTGGACCAAGGGAAATAGTCACATACATCAGCAGGGAGGCATAACAGGGTCTTCAAGATGATCCAAAACTCTGAGCAAAACAGTACACTTTACAGTGAATCCTGGCCCTATAAGCTGAAGGATCCTGGGAGGAAGGATTTTTTCTTTCAAGCTCATGAGCATCATCCTCCGCATGTCTGGAGAACCCAGGATCTTTCAGAGAAGGGGTGGAACATGCATGGAGCTTCTGAGGGATGCTGGGAATCTGATGAGTATCCATGGGTCCCAGTAAGCTTCAGCAGCCAAAAGCTGAGGTCTTCATCCTGACACTGTTAAAACCAAACTCTTTGAAAACAAAGAGAAGTCTGAATTTTACTGTGCTGTGCAAGGCTTCACCTGTATTAAATATCCAATAGAGGACTTAGGACTCTAGCTTGGAGCTTCCCAGAAGTTGCTCCTGGTGGTTGAGGGCCCTGTGAACTCTTGTTTGCCGAGGGCAGGCTGGAGCGCTCCGCACTTCAATTGCAGATTTTCTATGAAGAGCAGCTGGTGGAAACCACCGTGCTCTGGGCAGCCTGTGTTTGACTGTTAATGGGGCAACAGTCAGAGGCTTTGAGGCCAGGGCAAAAAATACCTCTTTACTTTCTACTAGATGAAGCAGGCAGAAATGTAGTTTGATCAGATAAAGGCCACAATTTAAACGTTGCATGGATGACAGAAGGAGCAAGCCAAGTGAAACCCAGGCAGATCTACAGAAGATTTCTCTGCCTGTTAGCAGCACCTCTCAGGATAAGGAATGTGGGCTTAATGTCCACATGGGAAGTTAGTTAAAAATTAATCCCTTCTGTGATTCTGTGAAAAATCCCTGATGGGCTTGTCTCCATAGCCAGGAGAAGAGCCTGCCACTTTCCTGCTGACCACCCTGGTGTCCCTTCACTCCCAGGAGCACCTGGGCTGCTTCCTTTGTGTCTGATCATCTTATAGCATGAATGGTGGGATGGGTCTGCTGCAGATCCTGACAGCCATGGGCCTTCCCCACCTCCACCAGACCCTGGTCCATCCTCTCTCATCACCCATACCACCACGCAAGGATTGCTGCTTGCTCTTCTCAATTGCTTCAGACCTCAAGAGTGAGGACATTCAGATACAAGCAAGAAAAAGCTAACAACCCCAAAACACTCAAGCAATAAAGTCTTCCTGTTGATGGTCTTATTGCTTCTTTGTTATATGACCCCTGATCCAGAGGAGAGCCAGATAAAGCTTTTCATGCCTATAGATCATGTCAGTGAAAATAACCCTTCCCAGTTCTTCCAGGCTAGTGCAAATACGGCGTTTATACAGCAGGATAGAAAAACTGCATGGAAAGGGATTGTGCTTGGGTGGATGCCTCAGCCAATGCAGCCTCAAGCTCAGTGATGTACCTGTCTGCATGTTCAGTACCTGATAAACTGGTTCTGCAGGGAGGGATAAGCAGAGGATGGTCTACACACATGATCCTAAGGCAGGACGAGATGTCCTCCAGACCTATCTGCCCCTCTCCATGCCCAGCAGAAGGATCCAGATGAGTCAAGATGCCAGCAGTGAGGTGGCGCAGATCTCACTGGATGTTCATAGAGCAACATCTCCATGGGCTATATTTTGCCTGGACAGGTTTGAGTGACCCAAAATGTGAAATATCCAGAAATTCCCTGAGGAAATAATTCCAGAGCTTTATTTACAGTGTCCCTGCTCCTTTCCAGCACTCAGCTGAAAGAGGATTTCGGGCTCCATCTAGAAGTGAGTGCTCCTAGCTGCTTCCCAGTCTATCAGTCATATACAAGTCATCATCAAGCCTCAGCATCTGTCAAGTGAAAGGGCTGTAATAAACTGAAATGGCTGTGAGAGCAGAGCAGACAAGCAGCTTGCACGAGAACTCAGCAGAGAAGGCAAGAAAGGACCCGGGGTAATATTAATTGTACCCAGATTTCTTTACAGATGGCAATGAGAAATTAAACTCTCAGGGAAATACTGATAACGGCTCTGCAGTCACAGCATAGTGGGTCACAGCACTACATAGGCCAAGGGCAAGGGCTCCGCGGGACTGGAGGGACTCGAGTTAAGGGTGGGCTGGGACTCTGTCCCATCATTGTCACCTTGTCATTAGGTAAGTCACTTCATCCCTGACAGCTCCAGAGCATCCCACGTCCCACATAACTATGGAGATAACAGGTCTTTCTCAGTCCTGCGGCACCTTCCGGGTGAGCTAGCTAATCCAGGCTTTCTGAAAACTTGATCATCCTCATGAAAATATATTCTCAGGGCTGGGGATCCCAGTCCCACCGGCTTCACTCTTTCCCCCTGTGTCCTGGTCTGTGTGAAGGTGGGCACCTGACAGACGCTTTCCCCATCTCCCAGGGGTATCACATATGCTGCCTTGCAAGCAGCAAAATCCACAGGAGCCTTTAGGGACCAAAATACCTCACTGCAACTTTAGTGAGACTGATTGAGCTTAACTAGCAGGGAACTGGACCCCGTTGCTCTCGACTAACCACTTCTGTCACTCCAGCTGCAGTGCTGTGCACCTGCAAACCCACTATCCAGAGACATCTGGAGCCCTGCTCTGTCAGGAACTGTGCAAGCCCCCAAGGCTCATCTTCTAGGAATGAAACCCATATTCCAGCCTCCCTGCTCCACAGATCCCATTGCCACCTTGGTGCAATAGGTAGGAGTAGGCAGGGCTGCAGACATCCATCCTCGACCTTGGCTGGGGGAAGCTCATGCCTAAAGAGCTGTCATTCTGCCATGAGATTATTTTCTTTCCTCAGCTGGCATTTCTTAATGGTTATTTTAGTCTTTCTTGCCCAGAGGCACAAAATGCAAATAAAAGTGCCAGTGTGCTGCATCAAGCTCCTGAGAAAGGGCATATTTATAAGAGATAAAGGTGCACATTTCCTATGAAGGGGGAAACAGCCTTTTCCAGCATATAACCCAGCCAGAAGTCCAGTGACCTTTCTTTCTCCCCCTTCCCCAAATTTCAGCCATGGCCAGCCCTCACTCTGAGTGCAGGGAATTGCTGAAGTTCGGTGGCTGCAAAGAACTCCTTGGTGCTGTGGTTTATGCATGTGTATGAATGAAAAGTCTGACGTAAACATGAGTGTGCATGAAAACCTTTAAGTAAGCGCAGAGCAGCTTGGATCAAGTGTGAATCCTCTTGAATGGGGTGAGCAGCCAGGAGACGGGACCTACAAGAAACCTCTGCCCTTGGTGGCTAGCAGCTCAGGTCTTGCCAGGATGCCCAAGGGCATCTCAAACTGCTCTGGACACCTCTCTCTGGTAGGCAACTCGACCAGTACCATTTATGCAGGGGAACCTGAGTCCCCAGGGGATAAAAGCACATGCTTGGTAGTTGCAACCCAAACCCCAGCATTGGAAGTCTCTCTGTAGCCCTCTGCCTCTCAGCCCATAGATTCATGATCTTTCTGCAGGTCTTTTTCACTGCAACTCACTCACTTCACTGCTCAGGAATCATTGCCTGAACTAAATCACACAGCTAGCTGTTTCATCTGTGGTAAAACCTTGTGCAACTCACTGCTAAAGGCTGGGTCTGTTAGTAAACGGGAGGAAGGTGAAAAGTACAGCCTCCACACATCTGCAGAGATGAACTTGCTCCCTTCCCTGGCTGATGCATCCAAATTGCTTATCTGGATCAGACCTCTGGCCCCTGTTGTCCTCCAAACCACACTTAGGCATGGTTGGACAACAGCATTCCAGGAATCAGCTAATAATGAAACAATCTAGGAGATAATGAGCAAAGCCTGGAGCCTGTGGCTCATCCCTGGCTGATTTCTAGTGCAGAGGGAGCTACAGGTTTGGAGATAGTATATTTCACTTGTACATTTGCCTTCCACAAAGGGAAGAAGCTAGATTAAGGATACCAAATTTCTAAGGAGGTAGGGAAAGAAGAAGAAAGGAGGTGCTCCTGTTGTGTCCTCAAACTACTGTGTGTCTTTCAGTCTTCTAGAATGCAGCATTGGTTCCTCTGGGAATCACCTCCTTCCCAAAAGTAAGCTACAGTCCCCCTCCAAATCAACCAAAATTAGATCTTTTTGTCAAAACAACCATCAGATGCAGGTGGGATCAGACAGCATGGCTCCAGCGTTGCAGGGAGATTCATCTGTCCAAATACAGCATGAAAACATCTCTGTCAGAGCAGCTACCCATGGGCGAGCCTACAGTCAGAGAGAACATGGGCATTTCTAGGCTGGGATTAGCATCCTCCCAGAGCATGAGTCTCAAATGATGGCTGAAACCCCAGACAGCCCTGTCCGTCCTGACCACGGGGACCCAGATGAGAAGCTGACCTGTTGTCTTAATGGATTTTCCCAGCACATAGGACATGTGAGTGGCCCTCTCTGCCCCTGGGCAACCTTCCCACACCCTCAACCATCAGCCATCCAAGAATTCAGAGAAGGGAGTGTTTCCTGGCACATCTATTCATGCCCCATCATTGCAGCCTGGAGAGGAGGAGGGTTGGAGTGCACATAGAGAGAACAGGCAGTGCTGAAGACAGTCTGACTCAGCCAAGACAGCTTTGGCATGTCTGCCTGGTCTGGTTTTCATCCTTGGATGAAACAGTCTCTTGTCTTCATGACTTCCATCATCATCTTTTTTCTCTATACTAAAATGGGTGTATGAAAAACCCCAGGAAAGAGTCATCCTCTTTTTTGCTTGGAGTCTCCTCATGTACCATGGGGAGGGCAGGGAAGACTTCCCATCAAGCTGTTAAGTATCTGGTGCCTGTCAGCTTGCAAAAGCATCAGGATAAAACTGGTGAATCCCCAGAGAGAACAGTCTGGGGATGCTGGAGAGAGGGCCTGATACTCTTTGGGGTGCTTTCTCTTTGTGATCCAATCCTCTGTGCTTAATTCCCCTCAGACTTTTTCAGACACAGAAATAATAGAGTGAACTCAAAATCCTGAAGCCTCACAGTCCTGAAGGAACAAATCATGACATGGGTGACACTTGTAATTGAGAGTTCCTTAATTGCTATGTTTGATTAAAGCAAGCTGCTGGGTTTGTGCATAAAAGGTAGAGCCTCCAGCGATCCAAGGAAGGGAAAAAAAGAGGATAAGAAGATGATGGGAACAGAAAAAACACCAGATCAAGGAGAAGAAAGCCGCAGGAGCAGTCTTGCTCAAGTACCAGAGATAAGTGAGACAGAAAAAAAAAGAGTGATTTCACTTGTGAATACATTTGTGTTTATTTCTGCCCTTTTGGGGCAGAAGTACAGGGATTTGCGCTCTCCTGCAATGAAACCTGGCAGCTATTTAATACCGTAAAGTACCAAAGATTAAGGCAGCGTATCAAGAAGAACTAAAACTGACTGGGAAATTGCTTCTTTGTTGAAATAAAACCCCAGAGAAGTAGGAAAACCTTTCATTAGAACTTACGTGGCTGCACAGTAAGGGGTTCATGCTCCAAAAAGCCATGAGCCTGCAGCCCAGGGCACCTTTTGTGAGTCCCATGTGTGTGTCCCGGTCCTGCAGCTCCAGACTGAAGGACTGCATCCAAGGCCAAGGAGACAGCCATGGGACCCTTCCGGGATGGGAGCTGGTTCTCCTACCCTAAGCTATCTTCCAGGGACATGCCTAACATCTGAGAGGCGTTCATGGGGAAATCCAAGCCAATGGTCCCCAGGGCAATAATAAGCACGGAGAAGAAAAAAGCACAAAAGGAATGGGCAAAGGTTCCCTTTTTGGAGGGTATAGAAGAAATTTGTGCCTTTCCTTCTTGGGATGTGTTTCACTCACATTAAAGTGTGATGTTCTTTGCCAACATGCAGTTGCTTGCTGCTTTCTGTTTGCAAGGCAAAACAAGGTGTTATGGTGAGCAGAGCTGTTGAAAAAGCCCTTCTCCCAACCTAAGAGTTGAAGGGAGGGGAGTTCCAGCCACTTTCCACCACTCTTTGATGCAGATTTTGGGCTAGGCAATCTTCTGTGATACCGCCAGCTCTACAGGCATGTGGTGCTCTGGTCACAGGGATGTCCTTCCCACTGTGCTGGGTGATCTGGGAGAAGGCACAGCTCTTCTTCCTGCCAGTTGGGCATGGTATTTGTCTCAGCTGATGTGAAATGGGAAAATTTCTGTGTCTGGCCTTAAGAAGAGAGAGGTTGCTACAAGATACATGCACTGTCCTCATACTTTACTTTCTTCTTTTTCATAATTTTCTTTGTTTCCAAGTGAATCAGATGAAATAGCAACCTGGCTGTGGTGCTCATGGTTGGATGGGCATGAGCAGGAATGGCAATGATGCTAGAGGCTCTAAGGTCAAGGCTAGTCTAGCTACATCCTCAGTCTTGTACATATTTTTCCAACTCAGATGACCTTTTTGTCTTTGTATGACATCCTAAAGACCAACCTCGTTGCTTCCAGGTGGAAGTTAGAGGTTATGAGACACTGCAAGAATAAAAATACTCCATTTCTTCAGCCAGCATTTCCACCTGCTTTAATTACCTTCCTGGCTTCTCTCTGTCATGTCTCCAGTCAGCTCTAAGCACCTCTGTTCTCTGAATGCAAATAATATCCCTGTTACAGATTAGTGGAAAGAGAGAAGAAGGAGAAATCTTGCTGCAGAAGAGACTTGTAGGGACTTTTGTGCCTGGGCACTGGCCCATGTTGGGGCCAGCATGTCAGCTATTACAGTGGGGTTTTCCAGAAATAATTGCACAATCAATTTCAGTTGGAGCCAAAATCTTCAAGAGACCTGTGAGGTGACTGCTTGGCGCCGAACGACACTGGGGCTTTTAACATATTGTGAATGTACCACAAAGAGCTAAGCTTGTATGTAAATTCTGACCCTTAGAAATCTTTGTCTTGAGTGAAAACAGACAGAAGATGATAAAATTTGGTGTAGCTTGTAAGTAGTGGGGTTTTTTCCCCCTTTAGAAACCTTCAAATATACAGTATGGTTATCATGACGAAAAATATACCCTCCCCAGTAATCACCCTGCTCCAGCAGCACAAGCAGTTGCTCGTAAAAGTTCCAGACTCATTAGTTCCTTCTATCATCACCAGCAAAACCTGGGTTCAGTGATTTCTCATGGTTTCCTTTGTGAACAGAGAATTGAATATGACCTGCTTCGTTTGTATGACTGTCAATTGCTTCTCACTGATGGTTTTTTTCCTCCAGGTCAGTTATGTCTCATTCTCTTTAAGCTTTGACAAATGGGAGGGCTTCTGGCACAGATGAATGGCACATCACACTTTTGGATACCTCGGGAGCATCTTAATTGCCGCCTTCTTGTCATACATCCTCAGTCTTCCTTTCTGTGACAGCAATGTCCTCAGTAATTTCAGGACTGTCACCATGGCTCCCCGAGCAAAACTGGTTCTGGAGAACCACAACCTATTTATCTCCATGATCTTGCAGCATTAAGGCTTGCTAGGAAACTTGGTATGCTGCAATTCCAGATGCAGCGTCCTCTTGGCCTTTCAATATTTAAAAGGGGCTTATGAGAAAGATGGGGACAGAGACTTTTTAGCAGGATATGTAGCAATAGGACAAGGGGGAATAGTTTTAAACAAAGAAACGGGGAGATTCAGAGTAGATAGAAAGAAGAAACTTTTTATGCTGAGGGTGGCCAGGCACTGGCAGAGGCTGCCCAGAGCAGCTGTGGGTGCCCCATCCCCGGCAGGGCTCAAGGCCAGGCTGGACGGGGCTGGGAGCAGCCTGGGCTGGGGGGAGGGGGCCCTGCCCCTGGAGGGGGGTGGGACTACATGACTTTTTAAGGTCCTTTCAACCCAAACTCTTCTGTGATTCTATGATTCTTCCAAGCCAGTTCCTGGAGCGCAGGAGCAATACCAACCCATGGCATCCATCAGGCTTTATTTACCCTTTTCAGGCATGTACAGATCTCTCCAGGGCTGACACAGTGAGGAGGTGACAGCAGAAGTGGTGCTTTGCCTCTTCTCTACTTACAGACCACTGTAAGTTGGGTCCAGTTTCAACATCGCAGTTCAAGGGCAACCCAGGGAGAGTTCATGTGACAGTAAAAAGAATAATTAGGGGCCGGGAAAACATGAGCTATTGGGAAGCAGCTGGTGTCACTTAATCTGGAGGAAGGACGGCTGTGAGGAGACACAATAGCAGTCTTCAATTATGTAAAAGGTCGTTTCAAAGATGGGGAGAATAAACAGTTCTTCCAGGGACAGGACAAGAAGTCATGGACTGAAATTACAGTGAGAGAGAATCAGGCTAAGAAGGAGAACACAGCATGGGGCTGAGTGCTTGTGGAGGGAGGGAGGCTGGGGTTGAGCCAGGTGTCAGCCAAGAGGGGTTTAATTGCATTGACCCTCTTTTGGGGACAGTGGGTGTCTAGTTGAGCTCTGCCAGTCCCTTCTCAGTCTTCTTTTCTACTAATCCAGTCTCACACCCCCCAAACACCCGTAATGGTTTGCACTATGTTTGCTACGAGCAGGCCGTGAGCTGAGCACCATGTATTTTGGGGTGACCCAGCTCTGGGATCCGCTCAGAGGAGAAAGTTGTGCAGGAGCCAGGAGGTGTTGTTAGCTGTAGCTGCACTCTTTGGAAAGTCATTTTGAAATGATGGATCTGTTCCTGTGTCCAAGCTCTAAAAGAGCAGAGAAATAAATGGGAGAGGCTGCAGGGAACAGTTATACGAATGATTTCAGAAAAGCACGCGCTACCGCAAGAGATGAAAGAAGTCCTGGCTATGGAGATTATTACAGCAAAGGTTAAGAGGCTGTTAAATTGCTCTCTGTGTTTCCCAATGAAGGCAGAGGATGCCTGAAAGGACAGGAGGCTTACCTCCAGCCAGCTAATGGCTATCAGATAAGGGCCAAACACTGCAGGTTCAAACTGCAAAGAAGCCACATGTTTTTAACACTGAGGGTAATTACCCACTACAACAGATGTGGATGTGGAGATTTTCCACTCCTTTGAAGAATTATGCATTGCTGTCAAAATGCCACGGCCTCCCTCCTTGATCATAATGGTCTTATGAAAATCACCGAGTCCGTGAGCACCTTGAGATGGGAGGAGGGAACCCCCTCGCTGCCTCTCCCATGCTAAACCCAGGGAGATGCTCACCAGCCCCAAGGGCAGGCAGTGTGGCACAGCGGTGCCCATGCCACTGAGTCCTCTCCTCCACAAAACCTGGAGGGTTTGTCCACTTTGCTGCCTGGGAGCAATCCCTGGTCTGTGCTGCCCTGCTTCATGTCTGGGCATTGTTTGAAGAAGATGAAAGTCTAGTGAAAGGTATTGGAACGAGATGATCTTTATGGTCCCTTCCGACCCAAACCATTCTATGATTCTAAGACCTGGCTGGCACAGGCTGAAGGAGAGTTAGCAATTAAGCAGTGCAGATAATTGCACGCTGCGTTCCTGAGAAGCCTGTAAGCACTCACTAATGCCAAAGGAATTGGATCTTTCAGCGTTTTTTCAGTTACAGACCTACACATGTCCTCCCTTCTGCCCTGAGGATCCTTCTCAAGTGTGCTTTTGTAAGTAGAGATGCTGGAAGCTGCAAAAGATGGAAATCCCCCATGGAGGAGGTAGCATTTGCCTCTTCATGTAAAGCCAGAGAAGAATCAAGAGGCAAAGGGGCAGGGAACGGGCAGTCTGTTTGGGGGCAGTACTGTGCATCCTTCCCTCTTCTTCACCTGGCATCTGCTTTAGACATGAGACATTGGGCTGAGAACACCTTTGGTCTCAACCAAGCAGTCACGGCTACGGGGCAAGGTGAGAGAGAGGAGCCTGGTGGAGATGGGGATATCCCGGGATAAAGAAGGAGCTTGGACAGAGGACCAGGGCTGCAGGGCAGAGCAATGGGAAATGAGGAACAGGTGAGACACTGCGGGATTTGAGCTCTGGGGCAGGACAGAGAAGAGCTGTGGGCTGCAGCTTTGGTGGGCGTTCAGGTAGGAGAGGTACAGATTGGCAGATGGCTTCCTACCCAGCAGAGATCATCAGCTGGTCATGGACATGTACAAGGCTCTGGCTTTCCCGTCTCCCTGGCTTTCCCGTCTCCCTGCTGCCAACACCACCTCCTGTCTTCTTTCCTTTGGAAACAGGGCAGCCTTGCTCCAACACAGTGGATTAAGGAGCCACACAGCAAAGTCCTGATGCAAGTTAGGTGGAGCGGAACAATCTGTTCAGCTGGGCTCTTTCTTCAGCGTTAACTGCACTGCTTCCTTATCTTTTTTACAGCTGACATCTCAGTTTTGAGTCTTCTAGCCGCTCTCTTTCTCCACATCCAAAGCCAAACTGGATGGCCCTGCCACAAAAGGCAGAGCTCAGCTTTGCTTACAACTTCCTAACTAGGTTTTGACTGTGTCCATCATCAATTAAAATGGAGATGAAACCCGCCAAAAAAGTCATTAGCAGTTTAACAGAGGGTCAGAAAACAGGTCATTGACTTGCTTTATCACGGCTCCGAAATTCTCCTAAGAATAGAGCACTTTAGATTAATTGGGGGGAAAATGGATTGGAAAGTTGCAATTAAGTTGATGTCATAATTTTGAAAAAATCAGGTGCTCTGCTACAGCTGTAGTTCTCCTCTCTCTGATTTTAATTGGTGTTCCAGTCCCAGTTGGCTGTATTGATAAAATGCTGCCCATAAGAAAAGTATAATTAGCATTCGTTTAAGAGGTACAAACTTTTAAAAGAAAAAAATATTAAGAACTAGACTAACTGCAACACAATTATTTTTATGTTGGTTTTTTTTGCCTTCTGGAAGCTTTGGGTAATTGCTGCAGCTCTATGCAAGAAGTGAGGTCAGATAAACTGGGGAGAAGACCCTGATGTTTAATTGCACAGACACTGGAATAGTTTGGCAGTGACCTCTCAGCTACATCAGCTGGCACCAAGGAACTCATTAGCTGGGTTATCATTTAACTGTGATCAGAACAGTGCATGAACATTTTGCAGCCCTTTAAGACACAGAGGTGAACTCTGCTAGAAGGAAGGCAAGGAAACCAGTATTGCTGGGAACAAGTATTCCCATGTGCATATACCCCAGGCATTCATGGTGAATAGGAAGGAAACACAGCGCATCCATAGCACCTTTGGACGGATCTTGCTATTCACAACCCTGCATGAGAGGCTTTTTCCAGCGTGGATAACTTATGGCTTCCCAGCACCGCATTTACCTCACTCTGCAGAGACAGCATCTGCCCAACACATACAGATTGACGTTTCTGATCAAGCAAGTCTATGATAGCAAAATCCAGTGCTTCAGAGGAAAGCAAGGTTTTGCTCTCTGTGCCTCCGCGTTGACCGGCATCTGCAATATGTGCCAGCAGCAGGACAAGCCTGTCAGCTACTAGGCTGGTCTTTGCTTCCCCAGAGCTCTGAGGATGCAGCAGTGCTGAACACAGAGCGATCTGAGGCACTGAGGAGCCTCTGCTGGGGAAGAGGGAGGAGAAACTGAGCTTCTGGCTTTCTAACAACGTCTCTGGTGCATTAGAGCCAATTATCCTTCACTGCATTTAAATTAAAGGAGTGAATTTGGAAGTGTGGCCCCTGATAACTGAAGGCTTGCAGAGAGCAGTTCCCTTTCCTTGCCCTGAGCCTTCCCCAGAGGCTTTTGGTGAAATGCCCCATCTCAGCAATGCCACTTCTTTTCGGGTGTTTATACCCTTCAAACCACTCTGCACAGGCATCAGAGTCTCCTTTGTCATCATTCACTTGGGCTTTACATATTTAACTCTTCTAATCTTCCGCCAATAAATCAGTCCCTTCTAACTCTTAATCATTTTCAATGCTGTCCTCAAAGATCCCTTCAGCGTGATGACACCCATTGGGTACCGAGTTAATTAATAGGTGGCAGATCTCTTCCAGTGCCAAGCTGCACTTCTGGAGAACAACCTGAAAAGTGCAAAGGAGAGAGAAGATCAGGTTTGACTGTTGGATGGGGCAGCCATGTCTGTCTCGAGAGGAAAAGCTGAGGAGCAAGTGGAAGAGAAGCCTGCATTGATCTTGGAAGTGGCAATAGCAAAGGGGGCGTAGGCTTCATGCCAGCACACGTCTGGATATGGGCTCTGTGGACCTGGGGCAGCCCCATATATTGCAGGTCAGACCTGTGGTGCAGAGGTAGTAGAGAGAGCTTTTTAGTGGAAGCAACTATAACACCACTCAAAGCTTTTTATGGCATGGAGTAGTCTTGGGGAATCTCATTTTGGTGGAAAATGTGGATAGGGTTTGTGTCCAGCATGTAGACACATGAATGGAGAAGTCTAGGAAGAAACGCCTGTGTGTGTGCTCAGCGTCTAACCTCCTGTTATACTCAGTGCAGATGTAGTCTTTGCTGTTGGTGGAGTCTGGAGAGCAATTCTGCTCACCCTAAAGTAAGCACCTATGCACCAGCAACACAATCCTCCACTGGACTCAGTTCAGCCGCCAGTAGCATCCTTCCTTGCCTCCAGGTCTCCTCCACACCTGGGGCATCTCCAACACAGCTCCAGACACTCATATATGCCATTAAATCCCTTAGCTCAGCCCAGCTGCCTGTATATGAGCACCTGAAACCATGTGAGACCCCTTGAGGTATCTCAGCCTTCCCTCCATACAGGGGTGGCAGAGAGGACACAGGACCAATGAGGACATGAGCCATGCTAGCTAGATTGGCTGGAGGCCAGAAGGAATGCAGGAGGACATTTCCTGTTCGGGGCATCTGCCGCTGGGAGCTGACTGCCAGCCCCAGGTGGGATGTAGCTGCCTAAGCCAGGTACCCAGCATCACTCCTGGCCCTGCAATCTGTCCCATCTCCCCTCTTTCCCTGCTACTGTCTCAGATGCCCTGACAGGTTAATTCTGGCTTGCTCTGGGGAACTGCCCTCACCTCCCTGGAGCTAAGCTGCTGTACATCCACATGGTGCCATCAAAAGCAGTGTGGGGCTGCGCTAAGCACAGGGGGCAGAGGGTCAGAACTGGGAGCCTGATCAGATTTCCCCTGCAATAACTCATCCCTGGAGTGATTCCCTTCTCCCAAGACATACTCACCTCTCCTTCCTTCAGCAAGAGAGGGGAGCTCAAAGAGGGCTTTGCAACGTGGCCAAGGAATAAGGGGGTGTCACATCTCTGTGCAAGTCCAGGAATGGGGTAAGGACATTAGAATGGATACTTCTAAGAAGGAGATTTATTAACCTCTTGTTTCCTTTTTTCAGCACTCTCAAAGTCACCTATGCACTTCTGTATCGCTTCCAAAAAAAGAGTTGCAAGTGCTGATAACATCTGACATCTCTCTGATTTACTGACAAACTGCTGGGGGAAAGAAAGCAGAGATAAAGGAAGCCAATTCATCCAGCTATCCCGTATGGGTAGGTCCTCTGGAGGCTACAGAGCTTCATAACCTTCAGTGTAAATCATCCAAGCAGCCTCACTTGCATCAGGACCTTCAGGGCACAGCTCTGTTAGAAGCCCCTTGGCTGCAAGGACAGTCCTTGCTTGAGCTTCTGGGCAGCAGCACCGTGGCCTGACTCAGCCCTGCCTTCCCTCTTGCAAGGTGCAGCTGGGCAAAGAGGGGCTTATGCTCTGCAGTTGGAGCCACAGCACAGTGAGGAGGCTGTGGGTGAGCTTGCTCCTCACCTTTGCACCACACAGTTGTCCACAGTGATCTAAATGCTGTGGATCTGGCCTCAAATTGCTTGGTGCCTGGTATCTGGCAGGATGGGGCAGTGGAAGGAGATAAGCAGGGCAGTTTTGTGCATCGGGGCTGTTGTGGCTGCACCAAATGCTTTTATGCTTTGGAATACAGGATGCTTGTTACAGGGTTGTTTATGGTGGCCACCACCAGCTCCAAGATACAGATGGAAATCCATAGCTTTCCCTGATGTGTCTCCAGCATCCACATCCCATGCTTTGCCAAAGTCCCTCCCCAGGCTCCTTCCAGTTTGCTATCCACCCACAGTCTCCCTGCCCACGTGAGCAAAGGATCATCAGGCAGGTCCTGGGTCTGTCTCCAGGCTCTGCATTTCCAGTCCCAGTGAGGGCCCTAGGACAGCAGGTGAGATTCAGGGCAGGGCTGGGCAGATGCTCCAGCCAGTTCCTGGGGTGAACCAGAGCTGTGCATAGCTTGACAAGATGCTGACAGGGAGAGACACCACCAGAAACACAGCATCCTCATCTTCTAGTGGGTTCATTAAGGAAAACTGCCCACATTTTGTTGAAGAGAGAGAGTTTGGTGGCTGATTTAATGGCTAGCTAGCTGGCAAGCAATTACAGAAACATCTGACAGCATGTCCACATGTCCTTGTAAAATCCCTACCCTCATTCCAAACCTTTTACCCTTTGATGAATATGAGAAGATATGTTCATGCAGATGTTATCCATGTGAATGAGACTACAGACCATGCACTTGACAACTATGCAGGCGTCCATATTCTTACTCTGTGGGCTCAAGCTAGTACAGATTATAATCTTCAGAAACAGTGTACAAAGGAGTTATGCTTCTTTCTGGTAAAAAAAAAAAAAAAAAAAGGAGGAGGCAAGTCCACAAATAATAGCAGCCAGGAGAAAAGCTTCATGGAGAGGATGGAGAGGTGAAGGACAAGTTTTGCTGGGGACTGAAAGCAGCCACAGAGGCTGAGTAGGCGTGACCAAGGCTGCAAGGCACTCAAAAGCTAAGAACAGCCAAAAAAACCACTTATAGCACACCCTGGAGAGCTTTGGGGATTCATGACTTGCTAGTAATGAATACCGTGCAAGGACTATGCCTTCAATATTTAAGCTGAAAGCAAAGGTTATTTAGGAGGCTGTCCTCTGCTTGGCTCTTCTTGCTCACCCTTTCTTTGCAGCTCACCTCTCATGGCAGCTGGTTAGACCAGGGAAACAAAATGATCCGGGTTAAGAGAAATCCAGCCTCAGTAACCTGTTTTTCAGCAGGAAAATAACCCTAAGGCGGGTATGACACCCTGAAAGGTTTACTGGGTCAGCAGCAGACTCGTGAGGTGGGGGTGCAGGGACGTTCTGCTCTAACCAGCCCAGGAAAAACTGCGTGTGTGCTCACACCTGTGCAGAGGAAGAAGATGGGCTTTGCAGACAAAGGGAGTTATGTCTGCCGTATGCCTGCTGTCCCATCAATCTTCCCTCCTCTCAGAAAATGAAACAGCAAAGCAAATATTGGCTCACTGGTCAAATGGAGAATGGGGCTGTCTGGGTGTATTGCTCCTGTTTGTGTTGTATTTTGTAAAGAGTTATGTCATGATGCCATCAGAGAAAGGCAGAAATAAAGCAGGAGCATTTCAGATAGGCCTGGGTCGACGTGTGAGAGGTCTTGAGAGGGGATAGGCAGGGGAACTCAGCTGGTGGGGAGCAGGGAAGATGCATGCTCAATGAAGGAATAATTATCTATCCTGCAGAAGTTAATGCTGTGGTGTGGACATGGCTCAAGGCAGCCATTCCCAGAGATTCCCATTTCCACTTGCACCTCCAGATTTCTGAGCCTGCTGTGGACTCTGGCTGTTCATTGGGAATATATGCTTTGAGGGGAATGAGGAGGCAGGAGATGTGTCCTCTCCTCCTGGGCTACCGCTGCCCTGAAGGGTGATGCCAAACCTGGTTTGGTTTGTATCTCATTTACATGTTTCTTCTCCACTCTTACCTTCTGTAAAACCACTCATGGCAGGTGGTAGCTTCTTCTTATACTCCAGATAGAGTATTAGGACAAAACCCAAAGAAAAAGCCTGTTAAGCTTTTGGGATGGAAGCTGCCAAGCTGATGGAAAAGACTGCATGACTCCTTGCAGAAGTGAGTGGACACCCCCATCCCTGCCAGTGCATGCTGCTCCGAGGATGCACAGTGCCGACCTACCAGATGGCGTATGCACTTGCAACTTTAACATCACGAACTTAACCCTCCTGGTCTCTTAATTTCACAAGTGATCACCTTTTTCCACAAAAATACTACTGCTTTTGCTAGTGTTCCCTGACTCTGACCCTGTTTTCTTCTTTCTCTGAGTACTTTCCAGCCCCTGACCCAGTAGAGAGCTTTCTTGGTAGTATCTGCTATAGAAACGCTCCTGCCTTTGCACACTGGGATCTCAAAGTATCCAGGGGAAACTCCTGAGGACTGGCATCTGGACCATCCTTGATCCCCTTTTTGGACACCACATACCTTACAAATATGTCCAAGCCAGACATGCACACACCTTCCTGCATTCCCGACAGTGTTTAACCAGGACAAACCATCCCCAGCTTCTGTCACTACAGGGAGCAGCAGGTCCACATGCACTCTGCTGTTTGTATTTGACTGTGACCAATATTTGCAAATGGCTGCATGACATCTCAGCTGTTTAACCCATGAGCTGTTGCAGTCGGTGCTGTATCTCATGGTGGTTTAGAGGCAGGCTTGCCCCCTGCCTGAATCAGAGCCATGGTTTTTGTAAGGGCTCTGGGCTGTTCCCCAGGGAAAAGACAAAAGACAAGACGGAGGCAGAGATGGTGATGGGATTTGTGTCAGCCTCTCAGGTTATGATATCTGAGTAAATCACTTCCCTCCTGCATGCAAGGTTTGATGAGAAAGCAGGCAGCTAATCATCACCTCTGTTCACCATGCAGGGCTGCAGGTAGCTCAGGGGAAGCCTCTCTGCTCCTGGCATGTCTGCTGGGGAGTGGGCTGGCTGCTACAGGGCATCTCAAGCAACATCAAGCACTGGTGTTTAGACAAGGAAGGCTCAGGATGAAGTCTGCCAGCCCTCAGCTCACCTCCACACATTGCATACTGTATAAAACAACGCCATCACCTCTGTTAAACCTTTCACACTTGGGTACCCACCCTTGGTTTGCATTCGCCTCTTCTCCCAGCTTCTAGGAGGCACCAGAGGATGATGCTGCAAACTTGGAGTGCTGCAGTGCAAACCCTGCCCTGGGAACGCAATTCCCTCTCCCTCCGGTTTATTAAACACAGGGCTGCTTCAACGTTTTACTTTGAAGAAGGTGGCTTAATCTTTATCAACAGAGGAGAATTTCATCAAACAAGCGGCAGTGGTGAAATGGAAATGTAAAGATACATAATTCATGACGGAGCGGACACAATTTAATAGGTGTGCTCAGAGGCAGCCAAGCTCACCACCTTGTTCTCCACACTGAGGATGATGTCAGGTCATATGGGATTAGCCAGACAGGAGGTTTTTTTGAAAGCCTTTTGTTCTTCTGAACTCCCCCTGCACATTCAGAGTCAGCCCAGGCACAGGATGAGCTCCTACCCTGAGTTACTTGCAGAACTG
Source organism: Falco cherrug (assembly GCF_023634085.1). Taxonomy (NCBI): domain Eukaryota; kingdom Metazoa; phylum Chordata; class Aves; order Falconiformes; family Falconidae; genus Falco; species Falco cherrug. The sequence continues at coordinate 954,728 of NC_073698.1, forward strand.
CTCGGTGTCAGAAAGAAAAGGGCTTATTTACACATAAATGAAAAAGGCAGATCTCCACAATAGATGCCAGCAGTGGCAAGGGGCAAGGTGTTATTGGCAGTTTCCTTCCCAGCCTTGCAAAGGCTGTGATAACCCTCAGCTTCTCCCACTCTCACCCCACCAAGGCAGGGAATGTGGCCCAGGGAAATGGCATGAACCTACACGATCTCTGCAGTCCCATTGCACGGGACAGCTTTATTCTGGGACTGGGATGTGCACAGAGAATATGGCAGAGCCTTGGTGCTGCCCGTGCTGTGGGTTCAAGGGACTCGCCGACATCCCTGAGTATCTCACAGGGCAGAGCCTGCACAGAACAGTGCCTAATTCTGGTCTGGGTTCCTAAATAGCCATTGCCATTCAAAAATAAAAACAAACAAATGTATCCTTGTCCTCATCGCATAGATGGGACCCGATGCATGGTGAAGATGCAGGGTCACAAGGGATGTGGACGACAATGGCAATGTGAATCCCTGGGGGGTTAGCAATCCCAAGCCCGGTATGGAAAACCCACCACTGCTTCTTTTGTACATCCTTCCTGCCTCGGGAGGGGGGGGTGTGTGGGGTGTGTGCAAACTCCATTTTTTTTCCAATGGGGAATGTGGGAAAGATGAAAAACCCAGCCTGGTATCCTCCCCCATCCCAACTCCCACTCAAAATACCAAAATAACCTTCCAGGTTCTTCCCAACCCATCTGGAGAGAGGGGGTTTTCTCCTTCCCCTGCTCAGATTCGTGCCAAAGGCAGATTGATGACAAGTCCCTGTGGGGTGGGAAGAGGAGGACCCAGCATGCCTGATCTCAAAGAGTTTCCCAGCACTTCATCACCCACAGCACTGCTCTGCAGAGACAGGTTCTCTGCACTAGAAAACAGAGCTTTTTATTTTTCTCTCCACCCCCTCACCCCCCTTTTATCTCCAAAAGATGCTTAATTCCTCGGGTAGTTATCAAGAAAAGCTTTAGCAATACAGCCAGGCAAAAGTGGAGCCAGCAGGGAAACCTGGCCGTACTTAATCACACCATTCTGTTTTGGCAGCGACAGGGGCAGCATTTCATCAAGGAACAAGCTTCCTCCGCAGCAGAAGTAAATTCCTATTAACACCATCGCTATCTCCAGCAGCTGATTCATTGCAGCCTGCCCAAATGAGTTTCACAGAGCGGCGAACATGGGGCATCCTCCCAGCTGGGCGACTGTTCTTGCTGAAGGCTTGAGAGCCCTCTGCTGTCCACCCATCCAGCCCCGCGGACTTACAGCACATGGGGATGAGGGCTTGTTGCTCCTCACCAGCTCTGGCCACCTCTCCAGAACCTAAGACTGAAAGTCTGAGGTGGACACAGTCGGTGGAGATCAGCGTGCTAGGAGAGAATCACTGGATCCCCAGCAGTTCTGCTTTAAAAATGGGTTCATGTGGCTTCAGTACATCTGAGGGTCTGGCAAAGGCAGGGAAGGAGACTGATGGGGCTTTCTGGTGTCCAACACAAAACCCTCCAAAGCCACAGAGATATAGGTGGTTCTTTCCCCTGCACAAACATGTTCCCTCATACCCAGTCAGTCTCCATCACTAATCATCTGCAACACTCTACACTCCAGTCATGCCAGATTCTCTGCAACAAAGAGCTGACAAGCCTCTCTGAGCAATCAAGATCATCCTGGGCTTGGCAGACACCATAATGCATTTTCCTTTGGATATGGAGAAAGCTCCCTCTGGAATGCAAGAATGCTTCTGTGCTCCCCACCTTGCCCCAGCCACACGGCTGGGGGTCTGCCTCCCATGTCAACTCTCAGCTGGAGTACTCTCTATTTTGCCTTATGTTGGATAATCATAGAAATTATGAGTAATTAATACCAAGTGTATCTATAGCATCATAAATGTGTATAAAATGCTCATATCACATGTAGAGGTGATATGAAAATCTATGCAATTACCAGCATCAAGGTTGTAATATCATTCTAGTTATCATATAGCTCGACATGACCCAGCAATGTGCTCTCATACCCAGAAAGCCGCCCGTGCCCTGGGCTGCATCCCCAGCAGCGTGGCCAGCAGGGCGAGGGAGGGGGCTCTGCCCCTCTGCTCCCCTCTGCTGAGACCCCCCACAGCGCTGCGTCCAGACCGGGGGTCCTCAGCATCAGAAGGACACGGACCTGTTGGAGCGGGCCCGTCGGAGGCCACGGAGCTGGTCAGAGGGCTGGAGCCCCTCTGCTGTGGGGACAGGCTGGGAGAGCTGGGGCTGTGCAGCCTGGGGAGGAGAAGGCTGCGGGGAGACCTTAGAGCAGCTCCCAGTGCCTGGAGGGGCCGACAGGAAAGCTGGGGAGGGGCTTTGGGCAAGGGCAGGGAGTGGTGGGACAGGGGGGAATGGCTTGAAGCTGAGAGAGGGGAGATTTAGGTTGGACATGAGGAAGAAACCCTTCCCCGTGAGGGCGGCGAGGCGCTGGCCCAGGCTGCCCAGAGCAGCTGTGGGTGCCCCATCCCTGGCAGGGCTCAAGGCCAGGCTGGACGGGGCTGGGAGCAGCCTGGGCTGGGGGGAGGGGGCCCTGCCCCTGGCAGGGGGTGGGACTGGCTGGTCTTGAAGGTCCCTTCCAAACTAAACCACTCTGTGATTCTATGATACATATAATTTTCTCTCATTTAGCTCATGAGCTCATCACACAGAAGCCCCTATGAGAGTACTGTTGCTGTGGTTGTACCAGTGTTACTACAACTCTTCAGCAACTGAGATCATGGCTAGCTGGAGTGCAGGGCAGGTCTGGCTGGATTCAATAATTCATATCTGTCTAAAACTGGCCTAAATGGTGAGACAAAGGATTAAACACAAAATTGTCTCCAGAGCCAAAATTACTTGCTCATGCTGGCTGTGTTACCTCAGACAGCAATGAGACTTTTACGGTTTGTTTTATTAGTAGTCCATAAAACCCTCATTATACAATTCTGCTGGTAATACATTATTTATATGTGACATCTCCTTATTTGGAGTGATTGTCTTCTTTTTCTGACCTGTTTTGGGTGCGTGGGGTTTCTGTCCCCCTGAGCTGGGTTTGCTCCTTGGATTGAGGGGTTGCCCTTCTATGTCCGGAGAGACACAGGACAGGGCAGAGATGCTCCAGCCCCATGGCCCGGACACTTCCAGAGCCCACATCTCCCCAGCATCGGCAGGAGGATGGCAAGAAGGATGCAGGGACACCCCCTATGACACCCCCTGGCATCTCCTTTCCCCCACATGTAATTCCAGGCAGGCTGCAGCAGGTGGACTCTCACAAAAATGCTTTAGGAGAAGGAAATATCCACATTCCTACATGAATAGCAGGGCTTGCTGTGGTTTTCAACTAGACATGGAACAATCCTTCATTTTTATTAGGTATTTTTTGTTTAAATAGAAACAAACTGGACCCCATGTCTGAGGTGACTCACCCAGACAAATGGGCAGCCTGTAGGTAGAGCGTTTCCAAAGCCAAAATCCTCCCATGCCTTTGCATGTTCCTCAAACCCCAGTCTCGGGAAGATTCCTGTTTCTTCATCCCAGCATCACTTAGTCATTTGTCACTGATGGGAGCAGGAAGAGGGTTTCCTGCCACAGGAGCAGTGACAGGTCTGACCTCTGGTGATCTACCTGGCCCACCCCATCGGCCAGTGGGGTTGTGTCCCTGTTGGAAATGGACAAGTATGGAACTCTGTGGAGGGAAGAGGAGGCTGGGGTCTCCTGTACAGGCACTGGCCGCTTGTGCATCTGGGATCCAGTGCCTGCTTTTTGAGGGGCATCACATTTCAGTAATCCAATGGTATTGAAATCATGCAAAGTCAGGACCTGAGTCTGGGCTCAGGTTGGAGCAGACGTCACTCCAGCAACATCTCTGAACATCCAAGAGACCCTGAACTTCCCACTTGCTTAAAAATCTGGCTCTGCTTGCAATTTTCCTGGCCAAATCTGGCTTTTCTTAATGGATCACGGACACCCTGGCCATTCAAATTGGGCCATGTGCTGGGCCACCATTTCTGAGCCTCCGGAGTCAGCCAAACCAGGCTGAACAGGGAATTTTGTCTCTCTTGCCTCTTGCCCTGGCACAGATCACATCCTGAGTGCTAGCCAAATGCATCCCACTGACCCCAATTACAGTCACTTCTCCAGCCTTGCACCAAATCCAAGCTCTTGCCTGCACTTGCAGGTGCTGCCTGGTCTGTGGTGTGTAATTTGCCCTCAGATCCTCCTGGAAGTCAGTTCCCACTCTCCCTCCTCTTCCTCCTTCTTCCCCTGCCCCTGCTTTCCATCACCCACCACCTATAGAGACCACCCACCTTGTTGCACAGCGACTCGCAGCTGTGTTTGCACCCAAACCAGTACAAGGTTTTGTGCCTTTCCCTTTGCCCATCCTCAAGGATGCATTTAATGCTTCTTAATAAGAGCTGGAAATTGAATAGCATACATGAACAGGATAATCCCCCTCACCTGGGAGGTCCCAAGTGCCTTTCCTCAAGGGAAAATGAAGCATATTGGAAAACAGAGACTGCTTTGGGCTCTGCCCTGCTTCAGATGCCTCCACACCAGATGCCCCCAGGCAAGCAGCAGGTCTTCAATGCTGGAGCCAGGCTGTGGCTTTGCTCCAGCTGTGGGAAGAGGAGGAAGAGGAAAAGGGGTGAGTAACCATGTTTTGCCTCCTCTGAATCTTGCTAATTAGCTTTCAAAATCTAATGAAACTGGAACCAGGATCTGCCTTTGCTTGTATGCTGTAATGGATGATGATGATGAGGTGGCTGGACTCTGGATGTGGAAATAGAGGGTTGTGGTAATGTGACAAGAATTAATGAAACGTAACCAGACTTTCATATAATTAAATACAGTAATTGCTGGAAAGATGGCTCATGCAAAACGATGGGCTGGGGGTGGGCAGGGTTGATTAAAACTAGCGGCTGGCTACAAATGATTAGATTAAAATCAATTAACTGTAGAATTGCTGTCTGGCATATGGAAGGATAATTCAGTTACGTAACCATCAGCGCGATTTGCACTTTGCAAATGTTGTTGTTGTTGTACATCAGACCAAGCTTAGGCAGCCTGGTCATATAACTGGACACACTTCTGATTTCTGATTTTAGGGGTGGGCTTTGGTAACGCAATGCAAGGACAAACCCGCAGCCCAGGGCTGTTGTCTCAGCAAAGAGCGAGACAGTCCAAAGATGGCTACAAACCTCTGCGATACCCTGGTTATTTGTAAACAGGAGCTCTTTTCATTACACTTTTAAAGAACAGTTGGATTAAGGAAGCATTAGAGGAATTCAGCGCAGTTCGGCTCTGTACCCTCCCTCCTCCCAAGAGCCTGCTGGTGGTGGTTGCCCATTAGCGCTAATGCAAGTGCATTAGCACATTGAAAGGATTCCTGTGTTACAGAATCCCTGATGACTTCATTTCTTCTTCCTTCTTTAAACACTGGCAAAAGTAGGGGAATGAAAACCTGCAGAGTGGAAGCACATAGCTGCTGGCTGCAAAGCAGTGGTGTGGCAGGGTGAGCCTTGGCCACCGGTCCTGATCTCCTGCCAGGAGCACTGCAGGTAGCTGTAACACCCTCCTGCTTTGGGGTCTGGGGATTGATGGTTCAAATAAACCCTACATCATCTGTGCCTGAGGAAGGTGGCCTCAGATCCTGTCTCACCTCTAAGGGCTCCTCATGGATGAGCAACTAGGACTGGAAATAAACCCCTGGCAGTACCAGCCCAAAAGGCATTGCTAGCAGAAAGAAGCATTACATTTTAATAGGTTTTAAAATTCCTCCTGAGATCATGGATTTACTCATCTTGCATACAGCTGCACTGAAGTCCAGTATTCATTTTCTTCATACATATCTTGCTTTTAATCAGACATTTTGCCAGGTGTTGGTCTGAGCTTCTCTGTGGCCAAAGCAAAGGCACTCTTGCATCATGACATATCCATCATTGACACTGCTATGGAGGTGCACATGCAGGGGCAATGCAGCTTCACTTCAGGTATTTCTGCTGAGCCAGACTCCAAGCTTGTTTTGATCCCACAGCCTTGAACTGTACCCTAGAAATGGCTTCCAAAACATGGAGAAAGATGTTCAAGTGGTGCAATGAATTTGGCCCAGTTGCACCCATGTCCTCAAGAGGGGAAAGCTGTTGGCCCTACTAACTCAGAGCACCTGGTGTGGTCTCTGGGATGGGCTGTTGTCCTGCCGGGGGATGGAAGTGGGCTTTGCCCTCTCCTTTCCCAGAAGATCTGGCCTGGAAGAGGTCTGGAAATCTCCCATACCGGCAAAAATACGTGTGCTTTCTGTAGAAGAGGCAAAAGTAGATTTAGGTCAAAAATTACTATGTATAGAGCAGAGAAACATCTCCTGAGCCATCTGCCATGCACCAAAGCCAAACTCTGCTTAGAGCCTGCTGAGCCTTTAAAAAAAAAATAATAAAATTGACCGGCTTCCATTCAGAGCTTTCAAACCACTTCTGCTCTTTATAAGGCTGTTTAAACATGGCCTCACTAAGCTGCTGTCCATCATAAATAAGCTCTTGGTTCTTGCTGTCAAGGAGAAAATTAACCCTTCTGCCTCCCTAGTCCAGGAAGGCTGCATCCAGCATGGGAAGAGCTCCTTGGTTCAAGCCCTTGTGTATAACCTCGGCTTTGCCAGGCTGAGTGAGCACATCTTCCATTTTCTGCTGCACTCCCCAAAGGCCCTGCGAGAGACCTTTGCAAAAGGCACAAAACCATCTTATTCAATGAACTAGTGTTGGTAATCTCCAAACAGATCCCGCTGCTCTTCCCTTTGTCTGCCCTTGTGTTTGATCATTGTGTATTGGTGCAAAATCCCTGTTCCCAGCCCTGGAGCCAGCACGCTGTGCACTTTATCCCTCCATGCCTCATCCTTATCCCATCTGCTTCTAGATTTCAGCTGAGATCTTTCTTCCTGCTTCTTTTTCTCCTTCCCGTGGCCAGCATTAATGCACAATCATCTGGATGACTTTTGGGGGACATGGAAGTGCCACACAGCAGCACACCGATGCACGGCTGCATTATTGCTGTGTAAATCCCTTCCCATCGCGTGGAAGGTCTGCAAATCACCAACACAGCAGGCTTCAGAATAAAATCTCTTTCATTACGGAGGGATGGATAATCATTTCCCTTCCTGAATGAGATGCAGCAGATTTATCGTCCTGACTCAGCCAGCAAGTTTATGTGAAGGAGGTGAGGTCAGGACAGAGTTTATAAACTCTGTCGATATTCCTGCTCTAGGAGGTTTTCTTCTCTCTGACAAAGTAGTTCAGAAATGCTGGTTCCTTGTTTGATGCCTTTAATAAAGCCAGAAGGACACTGATGATTGGGATAATTCACTTTTCTGCACTGAATTGAGTAGCAATCCACACTGTGGAAATCTCTGTGTGGTCTCATGGTTGATGCTGGAAAATCACTTAGTTAATCCCCCAGCCCACAGGTCTTACCCAACCCCAGATGTGGACAAAGCCTGTTTTATTTTATTTTATGAAATTCTATATATCTGTAGTTTTCCCTGTTCAGAATAATTTTTAAAAAAATTCCTGCGAAGGCAAATGGTCTTGTTTTGCTTTTGATTTAAAGAGGACGGTACTCTGGCCTGGTTTGGGACTTTTTTTAATTATAACATGCTTAAATTAAAGCCCCTGAAAACAGTTCCAAAAGGGAAAATGAGCCTGCTCCATTTCAACTTTACAAGAACACTCCACTCTGGGAATTTTTCAACTGTTTGTTGAAATTAAACATGTTTGTGAAATGTTGCTCATTGAACGAGCCCAAATTCCCCTACAGACACGAGATCGTTATGAACATTTCTGATTAGCTTTTTCACATAGCCATATTTAGATGGAGCCAGCATTATCATGGAAATAGGCTCTGCAACATCTCCTATCACAGATGGCAAAGATCCAATGGGTCACCTTGTCTCCACCTCCATCTTTCGGTACCTTGTCTTCCGCCCCAGAGGAAATCCATGGACGTTTGGATTCTGCAGTCTCTCGGTGGGCAGACATACAGTATAGCTTTTTTCCAGCTACAAGGTGGTTTATAGGGGATATCTTCACTCTGACCAAGACATTTGCAAGGCAAAGACCTCTTCTAAAGCCCAGTGGGCTTGGACAAGTCAATAGCCTTTGTCCCAGGTGGAGAGCCAAGCAGAAGGTTCCTCTGGGTCCATGACACTCCAAGGCAGACTCTGTGCATGGGCTCTCCAGGTTGCTATATCCAAGACAACCTGATACCCCAAAAGTGGAATCCCACTTGCCCTCTGCTGTACCCCTCTCCTCTCCATGGGGCTGCCCAGGGACCTGTCCCCAAGACCTTGTCTGAACGAACAGTGTTGGAAAAATGGTCTCTGGCCAAACTGGGTCATGCAGCCAACCAAACCCCTGCACCAGACCAGGGACTGTCTGGGAGGCATGGCCAGGGCGTGGCAGGGTAGGAGATTTTCTGAAGGCAGAGCCCATTACTCTCCACACACTGCTACCATTAGCTCAAGCTCACTGTGAAACATCACCTGTAGAAATTAAGGGCTTGTTGCAAAGCTCACCTCAACCAGTGAAAGGACTTCCCTTGAACAGGTGGTTTTGGACCACACTGTCAGCATTAGCCTCATTTTAGTCAGAGAGCCACCACCATGGACATCTAGCATGCTTTGTGTTCTTGGACCACCAAACCATGGATCTTTAGCATCTTTTTGCTCTCAGGTCACCCAGACACAGACATCTAACATGCTTTTGCTCTCAGGTCACTTTGGAGCACACTTTCTATTTATAGACATCCCAGAACAGCTTGTGGAGAAATAAACACCTGACGCTTTCCAGTTTCTGATGCCTGCTAATGCTCCGGCAGCTCCATGCTAAACAGCTCGGCCAAGGAGAAGCACACCTCTCTCCAGATGGTGAGAGCTGCTGTCAGCTCAAATAGGGAAACTGCAGCTGAAATGAAGATACAAACTGGCATGCAGCAAGGTAGACATCAAAATTATTTGTGATCGGTGAGGTCTGTCACTACCTATGAGCAACAGCCCAGTGATTACCTGTCATAAACCAGCCCCTGCTGAACTTAATTGCAGACCTGATCTAACAAGTTTTGAACAAGGCTGTTGGCAGGAACAAGGACACAGGTGGTTGCACAGAAGTGCCAGGAGACTCTCCGGGATTAGGGGATGCCAGGTTTCTGAGGACTGCGGGAGGACCTATGGAGGGTGTCCGGTCCCGGGCAAACACAGGGCTGAAACAGCACTGGTGGCTTTGAGTTGGCAACACAAGGGGATTGCTGCAAGCTCAGCAGAAGCTCAGGCTCCTGAGAGATTTCCTCTTCTTGTCTGTTATCCATCCAGGGCAACTGCAAATCAGAAATGAAGTAAAGCTTGGTTCCACTTTTGTCCTGGAAATATCTATAGTGTGGGCTCAGCATGCATCTGGGATGTTGGGTGAAGCACAGGGCTCTGGTTCCCCGCCATGATCCCAGGGGTGGCCTATGGTGTTCACAAAAACACTATACCCTTCTGAACACCTGATGTGCTGTGCTATCATTTCTGCTTTCTTCTGCAGATGTTTGACTCAATACCAAGTGTGAACCTTTGGCACTACTTCCAAAACAAAGATGCAGGCGATCATGATACCATAATCATGATACCATCATTAGGAGAGGTCTCAACCAAAAAAGTAGCCACAGCTGCACAAGTCACCCTGTCAGCAGACAAGTGCTTGTAGAGAAGCGGACACGCATGAAGAAGAGCAGAGCTTCAGCCAAAAAGGTCATCACACATCTGAGATGTCCTACCATGTCAGCCTGGCTGCACAACTCCTTACTTAAATAACCATGATGAAAACAGCCAAATCTTTTTTCCTTGCTATCATTTTCATCTTCCTGCAGAAGGTAAACATCCCTGGGCTTCTCGCTCAAGCTTGTTTTCATCCCTGGATGTAGGTCCTACCAGAACTAGCTGCTGCCCATGGCACTGCCAGGCTGCATAGCACTTTCCTTGGCCCCATACTGAAAAGATGCCCATTTCTCATACGGCTTGAAACCCCCATCCATCTCTGTCTGGCATGATGGCTTGTATCAGCAAACAGCCGTCCAGCAGGAGATGGGGCATCCCAGGAAGGCTCTGTTTGTGGAGATGTGCTCTCTTCCCCTTGGCAGATAGGCTTGGCAGTGTTTGGAGAACATTGCCACTGGCAAGCTTGTAGCTTTGGGGGCCAAACCACTCACCAGCCACCCTCACAAGCTTGTGCCCCCATCTGGTGCAGGGAAATGAAAGACTCACTCGTTCAAGCCATCTGCAGAGCTTGCAGAAGGAAAGGCAGTGGTATGAAAGGGCTCACAGTAAGTGTCATCCAGCTCCAACTCTTCTCTCTTAAGAAAGAATAGGTACTTTATTGAACGGAGAGCAACTCCCTGATACGGTGACTCACCAACCCTTATGTTACGCTTCTTATTTACCTCCCCAGTGCTAATGTTATGATACTTAATGGCTCACAAGGTACTATTTAATCTTCTAAATATACACCCCCATTGTACTGCCTGAACTCCCTTCATTATATCATGAGCTGACTGCAGGCATCAATCATGGCTGTGATAAACAGAAACTGCCCTAATATCATTTCACAGGCTGTGAAGAGTCTGATCTCAGCTGTGCTGGAGCCAGATGGAAGAGGGACTGTGGAATAGAGACTTGCACTCTGTTAAATGTATGTGACATTTAATTATGATTGCAATAGCTTCTCTCTCATCCAGGGTAACAGGAGACTGAATTCTGCAAATAAGAGGAAAAATGTAGGTAATACAAGCTCTGCTGCTTCCAGACCCAGCCTGGTCATTCACTGGTGTATTCTGCAGTACAACCCTGCTCCGAGAGGAATTATTATCTCAAATATTGCATCATGCAAACACAAGAAGATGCTCAGGTTCAAAAATAAAAACTTATCTGAGTCCCTGATGAGTGTGTGCAGTTTTGTAGCCCTCCTAGGACCTCGTGCATAGATCTCCAGGTGGTCTGGCCATGGAAGCCTCCAAAGCCATGCAGAACCTCTGGGAGCCTCTCCAGGCTGGGCCTGCACCGTAGCCAGACCTGAGCATGTCCCAGGCAGAACAGCCCTGTGGGCAGAGAAAATCAGCCCTCCTGCATTCAAAATAGCATGCACTTCTCTTCACCTGTGGCAGGGTTTAGCCTCAAACAAGATGAGCTGCCCATGGACAACAGAGGGTGCAGTTATTACTGTTGCTGCAGTGCTGAGGAGCTGCCCTGGGGACTCGATGCCGTTGCCAGGTGCTGTGCAAATGCTGGATAGAAAAGCAGTATTGTTTTAACGGGCAGCTAATGTCCTGGATGGATGGAAATGGCATCTTCAGCCAGGGGGAACTACAAAAAGTCAGTTTTGGTCATTGGTGGGAGCATTGGTCATAAAACCCTGTGAACCTAACTGCTGTTAGAACTTCAGGAGGCATCAGAGCTTGGGACTTAGCCGAGGAGGGACTTAGGAGACACCAAAGATGTGGCTGTACTGAAGTTTATCCAGAAAAGTAAAGGAAAGAATGGAAGACAACCCAAAAAGACATTCTCCAGAAACTCATCCATGCCTGCCATCTCCCAGGTCAAGCTGAGCCAGTCTTCCCATGCTGGAGAAGCAATGGTATGGAGTGCAGAAACAGACAACAAAGGGGCTTAAACCAAGGAGGAGCAGCTCACAGTGTTTTGGAGAGGCAGAGCAGTCAAATCAGAGCTTTGGGAAATGGTGCAGCAGCGTTATGGGATGGCTGAGGTGTGACACATGCTAATTGCTGTTGTGAAGCAGTGCAAGATGAATAGACCTTGATATATCTCCAAATGGCAGGAAAGATGTTGCAGAGAATGACTGTGTGAGAGCAAGGCACTCCTGGCGGAGAAGACTCAACTATTCTGTGGTCTGGGGCCACAAACCCCTAGGCAAGGGGTGACACTTTCTCTGAATTACATCTTCAATTATTAATGTAGTTCTTGACTTCCTTGTTTTAGGGAAAAACAGGACCAGTGACCTCTTGTTTCCCAGTTTCTCTCAGCCTATCCCCCCTCAGTCACCTGCTTGCAGTAATGTATGTTTGGTGAAAAGCTGGGTACTGGGCAATCAAAAGGAGCATGCAGCTAAAATCTTTTTGATGGGTTTATACTTTATATACCAATATCCTTTACTAAATCGAGATTTTTGGTTTGGGTTTTTGGTGGGGGATTTTTTTGCCAGGTGGAAAGCATGAATATCAGTAAACAGAAGTACATTTAATACCAGACTTTTAGCAATGGATAAGTCTCTATCCAGCTTTTAAACTGTGATAATGATCTCCTCCCAGAAGCCCTGCTTTCCAAAATAATAAAGTCCTTTTCTCCAACAGCACGGAGCTTTTAGGCAGGAAATGATTGCTTTATGGGTGGAGGGTGCATAAATAGCACCAATTTGTTTCATGCCTGGAGGTATATTTCTTTTCTGGCAAACAAATGTTAGAAAGGCAGTGTGTGAAAATACAGTTTTCCCACATGTGGGCTGCTTTCCCAGTTAACCCCCCCTGCCCTTGCACCAGATAAATACTAACAGGTCAGTCCACTTTCAGAGCAGGTACGACATTGTGTTTGTGGGAAACTGGAGACAGAGTGGATTTCTCCATAGCACAAGGCAGAGTTGTCCTGGAGGAGCTTTTCCCATACAGGAGGTCATTAAAGCCAGCCTGTTCCCACAAATATCCATGCCTTGGGTAAGTCCCCACGTACAGGATAAGCTTTCTCTGACCATGGGGTAGTGGGATCAGGGAGAGTGAGGGGGCAGGGTCGTTGCTTGCCACCCGAGGACAGTTTCTTGCATAGGAGGGACTTGAGCATGGTAGAGACTTTTGCAGTGGAGCTGCTAAAAATCAGTGCGACGGGGAGAAGTGTCCCTGTGCACTCACATCGGGTGCTGCCTGGGCTGATTCCCCAGCTTGAGGAAGAAAAGCTTCCCCATTACCATCTGACTAGTGCATACTGGCAGATCAGAACAATACCCAAAGTCAGAAATAAATGGGTTGAATAATTTAGTGGGCTCTGGAAGATGGGAATGGCAGAGCATGTTGCCAGAAATAGGAAATCACGGCTAATAAATGCAAGCGACAGTGGAAAATTCATTAAATATTTTTCAGACAAGAACATTTTGCCACTCGCAGAAAAAAAAAAATTAAACTAGAAGTGAAGGAAATTTTGTTCTACAGATGGGATTTTTTGATAGGAACTATATAAAAAGCTGAAGAAACATTTGATTAAAGATTGGGAGGGAAAGGCTATAAAAAAATGAGAACACTCTACAACCTTAATTTAAATTTTCTGAGGCCCAAATCCATTCCTTTGGGTCCTGCCTATGTAAACAGGCCTGGGACTGGTGACTTTTGGGGTGCGATGAATTCCTACCCCTGCAGGCAGCTCACAGCTGGGGGTCACCCTGCCTGCAGGGTGGGGTGCGAGTAGGGCACTCCACACGAGTCTTGGAGCCATTGTGTCCTGAGAGTCCTGATCTTCTCGCTGTGATTTATCAGCTGTCATCTCCCTCCATCCCTCTGCCCTTCCCCAAACTGTCTTGGATGTTTTGCAGGTTCTGCAGAACTGCTGCAAACTTAGAGACATGGCTTAGAGTCAACCTGTGCTGAGCAGAGTCACACTCCCTCCTACGTCTTGCAAAATGCAATAGAGAGAGGGCAAAGGAGTTGTCCCTCTGCCCTTTAGCTCCCCAGTACATCTCGCAGCCTTACTTAACCCTGACCTTGGAGCCAAAGCCCCATTTTGCACATTCGTGACACCTATCACCTGCACATCCCCGAGTGCTCTGCTGCATCAGTTATTAACCGCAAGTTGCTCATGGTGACGCAGCATTTTGGGCTGATAAATCAAATGTCAGGAAGCTCTAGGAGACCCCGCAGCGCTCGCTCCACCATGCAGCACTGCTGGGAATCAGGGCAGCCACATTTCATAGTGTAGTTTAATGGGGGCTGAATGGCAAGGCTTGTATTTGAGGTAATGAGACTTCTTGGTGGTAACTTTGTTCAGAGGCTGCTGATGCTTGTTGTTGTTGACTAAAGTCAACGCTGGAAGTATATGCAAGGGGCACATGTTCCTCCTTCTCCACGGTGACAAGGTTCTTCACAAAATCACCCAAGATCTCCCTCATCCAGCAGCCCGCTGTAGCCCAGTGCCATCTTGTAAGGTGAATGGTGCTGGTAACATCCCCATGTCCGTAGCTGTCTGTTCCCTGGGATAGGTTCCCTCTCCTAGCAGGACCAGCTGCACCATTTTCTACTCTTCAGCTGCCTTGGAGGTCTCCAGGTCTCATGTTTTCCCACCCTGGGCACAGCAAGTCCGTGAAGTCTAAGTGAATTCAAGCCATAGCAGTAATCGGCCCTTGAGACCTTCCACAGCAGGAATATAGTTTCAAAGGGAAAAAATGGATCTAAAGGCAAGCACCCACCTATCCCCTACAGCCCATGCTGCAGACTTTGATCCCACGACAGACGGGTTCTCAGCATCTCTGCCCACTTCCCCAGCCCACCTAGCTCCCCACCAGCACCCCTTCTTCTGCACAGGCAAAGCTTCTTCCATAATTTCTAAAGCAATCTAGGTTCTTCTTGTTTCCCATGTTCCTGGGCTGATTCCTGTCCCTGCAGTTGTTTCCCTTGCCAGATTTCTTTCTTTCCCTTATTGTTCCTGGAGGTCCTTTCCTATCCTCACCCTGTGCAAACATCAGAAAGGTCTGAAGGCACCTGCAGTCATCTCGCAAGGGGACAGCTTGTACAATACGTCCATGAACACCCAGGAGGAGCTGGGGAGGTGGATGATTTGGAAGCCAGGGTACCCGTCTGGTGTTACTATTTACTTGGAAATAAAGGATGGGTTTGAAATCCTTCAAATGTGAGACTGCCTGACACTGTGACAGAGCTGACAGCCATCCATTGCCTCAAACCTGCTCATCTGTGTCCCTGATGTTAGTAAAGCATATGGTCCCCATCCATCTTCCTAACAACCCAGGTCCAAGCTGCCTGCCTCGACAAATTCTTTGAGTTCCTGAGCATCCTCCATGAACTCCCATTTGCAAGCAGAAGCAGCAGTGCATGAGTCAGGTTCATCTCCTTCCTCCCGCACTTGCTACAGGACTACAGCCACACACTGCTGTTCTCCCTCCGGGATGACACAGCCCCAGAATCGATGACAGTTCCCTATAGGGATCCATCCCAATTCCTGATTCTCTGCAAAAAGGAGGTATGGCTTGTCCTCTCCCGGTGATGACCCTAAGACAAGATATCAACCCAGGATGAGCCCCAGCTCCTGAGAGGGGTCTCTTAGGCTTACCTGCAGAGGATATGCATATGCAGAGGTATTTGCTAGCAGGATTACATAGAATCATAGAATCACAGAATCATTTAGGTTGGCAAAGACCTTTAAGATCATCAAGTCAAGCACTGCCAAGTCCATCACTAACCCATGTCCCCAAGAGCCACATCCACACATCTTCTGACCCCCCCATGGACGGTGCCTGCACCCCGTCCCCGGGCAGCCTGTGCCAGCGCTTGGCCACCCTGTCGGGGAAGACATTTCTCCCAGTGCCCACCCTGAACCTCCCCTGGTGCGGCTGGAGGCCGTTCCCTCCTGTCCTGCCGCTGGTTCCTTGGGAGCAGAGACCGACCCCCCTCGCTGCAGCCTCCTGCCAGGCAGCTGTAGGGAGCCAGAAGGGCCCCCCTGAGCCCCCTTTTCTCCGGGCTGAGCCCCCCCAGCTCCCCCCGCCCCCCCAGAGCTGTGCCGCAGCCCCTTCCCCAGCCCCTGCCCGGCTCTGGACACGCTCCAGCCCCTCCGGGTCTGCCTGGGGGTGAGGGGCCCAACGCTGAGCCCAGGGCTCGAGGGGCGGCCGCACCGGGGCCCGGCACAGGGGGACGGGCACTGCCTGGCCCTGCTGGCCGCGCTGCTGCTGACACCGGCCAGGGCGCTGCTGGCCGCCGTGGCCACCTGGGCACACTGGGGGCTCATGCCCAGCCGGCTGCCGACCAGCCCCCCCAGGCCCTTCCCCGCCGGGCAGTTCCCAGCCCCCTGCCCCCAGCCCGCAGCGCTGTGGGGGGCTGGTGTGACCCACGGGCAGGGCCCGGCACTCAGCCCTGTTGGGCCTCATACAACTGGCCTCGGCCCCTCGGCCCGGCCTGCCCAGACCCCCTGCAGAGCCCCCTGCCCCCCAGCAGGTCACACTGCCCCCAGCTCGGTGTCATCTGCAAACCGACTGAGGGTGCGCTCAATCTCCACACTCGATTTTGACAGAGATGTCTTCAAGCAATCACTTATAAATGCAGAGCGTTGAGTGTCTCAGAGGCTCATCAATAGCACCTTACAGCCCCATTTTTCAAGTAGTATTTCTCCATTTGTTCATGCCGCTTTTTTTTATCAATAGCTCTCCCTGCTCTGCCCTAACCTCCATCCCAGTTGCTGACACCTCAAGCACTGGGGAACTCAGCACTATGCCTCTATATTTGCTATCAGCATATATGCAACTGTGTTCCAGCTCAGTCATCTGATGCTCTGGGGCATTTTTGACAGGTTGCACCTCGCCATTGCCCAGGGGCAGAGCACTGGTACCTGCCGAGTGTGAACTTGCTGAGAACTTGTTAAGAGGAAAATCCCTCGTTAAGTGCAAAGATCATAAGGATCGTTCTCAAAGTGCCAGGGGATTTACTGGTGGACCTAGCAATTATCTGCACTGTATTCTGCTATAGGAAATTTTCTCCATGTCTCTGTCAGATACTACCACCATTTCTCCTCTCTCTTGTCCTCTTCTCACCCACAACCCTTTTTCTGAACCTGTAAGTCTCTAAATTTACTTCTAGTTCCTGACTTTGACATCAGGACGGGCCATGTGTATCGCTTTCCCTCTCCATGTTTGCAAACTCCATTGATTCTGACATTTAAAAAACAAACAAAGCAGGCTAAAAGCTTCTGGTCCTTGCAAGAATAATGATTACAAGGGCCTGGCTGTGACCAAACTAATTGATGTTTGCAATCAAAATATGTGTAAATAATCCAGAGTGCTTGCCGGCAGCCTTGTAAAGACAAACCAGAGCAGCCATGGGCTAGAAACTACAGCTAGTACAAGCAGACCAGGTGAATGCCTGGAATGAAATCACCAAAAGACAGGAAAATGGTGTCTCCTAGGGTCAACAGCTTCTGCCATTGGAGTGAAAGGAATAGAGGGGCTTCACCTCAGCTGAGGCCATGAACTTCCAAGAGGCCATGGTTCATGGAATAGGGATAAGTGGGAGGTTTAATTGGTTGCAGATTTATTATTTGGGCTGGCCTGAGAGAAAATGAGAATTTCTGTCCCTTGGGAAATTCCGACCTTCATTCCAACCCACCTTCCTACCTAATGAAAGTGTCAAAATACAGAAACTCCCCATGGAGCAGAAGGACAAGGATGAAATATTAAGCAATATCAGAAAGTCTGAGTTTTGCTTATTTGGTCCTGGATGAAACTGGTCTGACTGCTCCAGCAAGTCACAGGAGTAGAAGCTCAGGTGCTTCATAACTTTTCTGGGCTTTTCTCTATTTTTCAGAGTGCACCACATCATCACACAGAGCTCACTGCAGACCAGCCAGGTCCCCATCCTGGTCTACAAGAGGAGGTAAAGAGGAGCGCCAAGTTCCTCATCTCCTCTGACATCCTCACAGCAAATGTTGCTGGTGATGAATGTCAAACTGACTTAAAAACAAAGGAGTGTGATTCAGCAAACAGAAGTGACTCAGTTTGGGTCACCTCAGCCTGCAATAAAAAACCTCACTTCTCGTTCTGTGCTAAAAGTGAAAACATTTCAGCACATCACAAAACTCCACAGGGACGGATGGGATGCTTCCCATCAGAAACATCTCTGGGGGCACCATGGCCAAGGGGCTTTGCATGCCGAGCTGCCAAGTGTCTCCAAGGCTGTTGGTGGACATAGGTCATGATGTCTATATGCACCTCTTCGGCTTCTCCAGAAGGGTGACCCTTGAGACCTTCCCACCTGGAGGAGAGTTCACCAAGGGTAGGGTAGACCCATGGTGGAGTGTTGGTAGATGGAGCAGTGCTGGCTTTCTCTCCACGGGGCAGGGGAGAGAAATGAGCTCTGGTTCACATTCACCTCTCCAATGTGCTCCCAGCATTCATCCGCCCAAGTGCATCGAGTCCACAGGCTGGTTGCATTTCCACCAAAGAGAATAAATAGCTCACATCCCCTGCTGAGCTTCATTAACATGCACAAGGAGCACAGCTCAAAAATAGCCCTCTCCGATGCCTCAGCGAGGACCTGCCCCTCTTGGGCAGTGGTGGCTGGCGAGCGACAGCAGAGCTGTGGGGAGCTTCGTTAGTTAATGAGGCTGAAAGTTGAACTCTCCTCCTTTGCCAGGCTTTTAAGTGAATATTCAGAGCCTGGAGCATTCTCAGGATGGACACTATCCCTTTTTTTTTTTTTTTTTTTAAGCTGAATTTGGAAGGTATTTACAAGGTAGATTGTACTCTCTGCTCTGCTTTCTAAAAGAGGGAAAGAGGAGGAGAGCAATGTCCCCAGGAAACAGGCTCCAAATGATACAAATGTGCTAAAGACAAAGCAGGACCCCAATGCATCCCTCTGCTGTGTCCACAGATTTGGAGACACAGGGACCCCCTTTTTACCCTGCTTACTGATGGATCAAATAGTTCATCTGATGCTTTCGAACATTTTTTAAGGAAAAATGTTCTCATGGTTAAAAAGACACAAGGAACGATGGAGTTAGGTTTTTGCTCTCAGCTCTGCCACTGGCACTGAGCTCTCCTGTGCCCCTCAGCAGTAGGGCTGTCTGCTGATAGCTCTACTTCCAGCCTGCAGGTCTGCAACAATTCAAATTTAACCAAAACAAATGATGACTTTGTTTTTCTTAAATAAAAAGGGAGGTGCATCTCCCAGATGTTCCCAGGAAAGCACGTTCTTGGGACAGGAAAGAGGCAGCTGCGCTGGCGGAGCAGGAGCAGTGGGAGTCCAAGCAGTCTGGGCCTGTGGACTCTCCATCCCTGGAAATGCTCAGACCGGGGAAGCACAAGGTCCTGAACAACCAGCCAAACCTTCCTTGCCCTCAATTATTCAGTGATTCTGTGATGTTTCCATCAGGGTCCCTGTTCACAGAAGATGGTGGTGCCCAGTAACCCAGGCTGGAGATGGCACCTGAGTGTCTGCAGGTCTCTGCAGCTCCAGCCATCAAAGGGGACCATTGCAGGTTTCTCTTGGAGAAGGCGTTCAGAGGGAAGAGCAAACCAAGTGCATGTGAGCTTGGTGGAAAGTGCCTTCTGGTTTTCATCTTCTCCTGACAAATTTGTGAGATTTTTCCTCTCGCTGGTGCTGGATGGGGCTGTAGAGCACCTCAGGATGTTCTGGGCAGGGGGGGTTGCAGGCAACTGAGCAGCTTTCTTTTTAGGTAATATGCTTTCCATTTTGCACAGCCACCAACACTGGGGTGAACTGACGTGTGCTCTGTACCATCCCCAGCCCCAAGCTGCTCCAGTCTACCTCCATCTCATGTGGCCCTAGAAACTGTCTGGGACAAAGTGCCTTGCTGTATTACAGGGGCCAGGGAGCAACAGCGGTGTTTGCTCTTTCACTGTCAAAAGACTATTTGAATCCAGGAGCAGGGTAATCCCTCCAGAGATGACCAGGTGAGCTTTGGTCAAGCATTCAGGACTCCTCTCCTGCCCTGACACATGCAGTGACTTAAAAGTCATGGTTCAAAGAGGAGATGTTGGTCTCTTCTTGTCTTCCTTCCTCCTCAGAGGACCTGAACAAAGACAAAACCTTTTCATGTTGCAGCAAGGCTTGACCTGGAAACGGGCAAGAAAACACATTTTGCATACAGCAGGTGCCTTGAAGGATCAGTTACAGGCATTGGAAGGAAAAGGGGGGGGGGAAGCGAATGGTTAATGTCTCGCTTTGAGCCAGTTCCCTTTGCAAATAGCTATTTGCACACTGTGAGAGGTGGAAATGAGAGCTCTTCACCAGCAGTCAGCCAAGCAGCTTTTCCCCCCAGGGTCACTATGCTCTTAATTTCTAAGCAAGGCTGGTGCCATGGGTGTAATACCCCTGCCAAGGCCGATCTGACCCATCTCGGACCAGTTTCCCTTGCAGAAGAGGCTTGAGGGGATGGGCGAGAGCTGGGCACTGCTTACACAGGAGGCTTTGGTGGTGGTTCCCATCACAGGCACGAGGTGGGTGAGGTTTGCCCTGTCCCCCTGCCCGAGCTCAGGGTGGAGTTAGGCTGTGCAAAGGCATGTGCTGGCTTTATCCAGGGGCCTGAGCATCTGCAGGCAGTGGGGATGGCACAGGCCCAGCTCTGGGCAGGCCAGGAGCTGGCTGGGCTCTCCTCTGCATGGACACTGCTGCTGTCACTGTCAGTCTTTACTGAGGAGCAAACTTAAACACCCAAGTTTGGGGAAGCTGAATGCTTTAGGCACCCTCCCTGCTGGTAAACACAACGCAGGATGGGGATTTATTGCTGGTCTAAAATGCACATCACTTTTCTCTGCCTCTTGAATCCTCCAGAGACGATGCACCTACATGGCTGCCTTCCTCCCTCCTTGGTGCTTCTCCCTCGCTGCTTCCTGCCTCATCCCCTATGCTGAACACATGTTAGCTCTCCACCTTGTTTGCGGTTGCAAACACACCAGTGACCTGCCAGGATCCCACCACCACCACTACGTGGGCTGGACTGAGCAGAGCAGAAAGTTTGATCTGTCCTGGGAAATGAGGGATCCAGCAAGTGCTTGTGCAGCTCATGCACGTCGAGCTCCACCAAACCACTCTGCAGAGGCTGCTGGCACTCCATCAGATGAGGATTTCCCACCTGGCTTATCAATAACTCCAAATAGCTTCTGAAGAGTTTCCCCTCATGCTGCCTCAGAAACATGCCAGGATTGTTCAGCAGCAGGAGCTACACAGAGGTGTTTCCAAGGTCCACATGTGAGTGGGATGCTTCACAGACCTCTTTCTTTGACAACAGTATCCCCAGGTCAGGGGTGGGAGCCCCAGGACAGGATCAGGGAAGGAAAACAGCCTCATCCAGCACCTGCTTTTGCTAGCCCATGCAAAGCAAACCAGTGAGATGGGTAACCAGGAAAATTCAGCCTGGAGAAGACAGACCATGCTGCTGCATGATACCTTGCTGAGGCTAACGTTGGAAATGATGCTGCGCTCACTAGGGTGTGCAAAGCACCAGGTAGACAGAGGGTGGTGGTGACCCTATCCTCTTCCATTCCCCAGCTGTCCCACATTGTTTCTGGGAACGGATATGAGCCTTGGCAGAGTTAGATGCCAGAGAGGTGATGGGATGAAACAGGGTTTACTCATTCCAGTTGAGCAGGGCTGTCTGGGCTTTCAGCCACTTTCAACCAGGCTCAGCAAAACACGTGTTTGTGATTACCTGTTCACCGTGAATGGTCAAGCTACCTGTAGGCAGAGTTATGTGCATTTATTTGCGCCATTCTATGAATTAAGGTCATGGTCCCCTCATGCCAGAGGGAAAAGGGATAGAAAAGCCATACTGCTACCCAACCAGCCCAGTTCAGCTGGGCTAAACATCTTCTCCCCATCACACTTCCACCCTTTACTTGCTGTAGGCAGTTCAGGTGCAGTATTCAGATTTCCTGCAGGGTGAAAAGGACCAATATTGGCAGGGGAGCCAGGTTTTATCCCAGGCAAAATTCCTCTAAAAAGCTCACCCTGGGGCCAGGGCTGATGCACTCTGCTGGGTCCAGACGTGCTTGCCACCAGGTCCAAAATACAGGTCCAGAATCAGGGACAAGAGATGATGGAAGGAGATGCTCATGCAAAGCCTAGATGCTGCCCTCCACGCTGCTCCATGTAGTTTATCTGTGCTTTTGCCAATCCCAGTGAATGTGGTTTTCCCAAAGGGGTAAGTACTGGATTTGTGCTGCTGCCCAGTCTCATCAGTGATCCTCCCAGAGCTGATGTTTGCTCGGTGGTGTGCCTCTGGCTCTGAGCGGACAAGGTCTTCCACCAGCATTTCAGGAGAACAACATAGACCCTGTCCCACACGGTATCCAATCTACCTCATTTTTTCTTGTCTTTCCTTCATCTGATCAATGATGTGCAATTTTCTCCTCTTTCTTCTGTCTGGTAATTGCAAACAAGTTTTTTATCTGGGCTAGTGGTCTGCAGCAGAGCAAGAGAAAGGCAGCAGCTCTGGTCTTACTGAAGCTGGGAATGGAAAGCTCAGGGAAGCATCATCCGGGCAGCCAGGTCCAGGCAAATGTATTTCACAGACTGCTCCATGTCACACAACAAATCTGGCTCAGGGACAAGACAGGGACAAAAGCCAAGGAGAGGACAGGTGCAATCTGGGAGTGTTTGTGGCACATGGTTTGGAAGATGTGAGAGACCAGCCCAAAGGGACATCAATCCACTACACTCCATGTGCCTCCTGGACCAACCTGACCCATCACCATGCAGCAGCATGAGGCCACATGCCTGGACTGTCACAAGCTGCATTACAAAAACTTGGCTTAAAGCAGCAGCTCTGGGAGTTAGGGGATTATGTGAGAACAGCAGTCACCATGCCAAAACTATTATTCTTTCTAGCCCTCCTGCTTTCAGAGGAAAGCCTGAGCACATGAGACACAAAAGCCGCAAATTAGAAGTCAGTAAGAATTATTCCTTTGCTGTTTTCAGGCCAGGCTGATGGTGGCAGGATACACTGCCAACTCCTGTCTGTGCCTTTGGGGAAACATTAACCTCCAAAATTTATTTTCCAATGTCCCCAGGAGTGCCCAAGGTCACATCAAGATGCCAGGCTTCCCCAAGAGCCCAGCAGCTTCACTGCCATCCCTCTCTGAAGGCAGGTAGGGGTCTTAAATTAAACCTTGGAAGAAAATGAGAAACAAAACCAGGAAAGGATCTATAGTGTTAGGTCTGTATTTGCATTATTTTCAGTGGTTACAAGCAGCCACCCCAAATCCTGACCTTTCTCCACAGGACAGAACCCCGCAGCGAGGGCCAGTGCATCAATAGTCACATACAACTGCATCTGAAATGACCATCAGCAAAATATTTTAATTTCTCACCCAACTCCCTCCAGACA
Source organism: Falco cherrug (assembly GCF_023634085.1). Classification (NCBI taxonomy): domain Eukaryota; kingdom Metazoa; phylum Chordata; class Aves; order Falconiformes; family Falconidae; genus Falco; species Falco cherrug. The sequence continues at coordinate 977,881 of NC_073698.1, forward strand.
TCCTCTGGCTGGCAACTGCAATGAACATTTTGGGAACTGATACTGTATTGGGTTTGTGTGGCCAGGCTCTGGTAGCGGGTGGCTTCTGTGAGAAGGTGCCGGCAGCTGCCCCCCTGCCCAGTGGAGCCAGTGCCACCGGCTCCCAGCCGGACCCGCCGCTGGCCAAAGCCAGGCCCAGCAGCGCCGGTGGCAGCGCCGCTGGGATAAAGGATTTCAGAGAGGGGGAACCCAGGGGAACAGCGACTGAGCTGGAGAGAGGGGTGAGACTGTGTGAGAGGCAGAGCCCTGCAGCCCCCCCAGGGCAGGAGGGGCGGGGGGGCTCCAGGCGCCGGAGCAGAGATTCCTGGCAGCCCGTGCTGGAGCCCCCGGCCAGGCAGGCTGTGCCCCCAGCCCATGGAGCCCCCGGCCAGGCAGGCTGTGCCCCCAGCCCGTGCTGGAGCCCCCGGCCAGGCAGGCTGTGCCCCCAGCCCGTGCTGGAGCCCCCGGCCAGGCAGGCTGTGCCCCCAGCCCGTGCTGGAGCCCCCGGCCAGGCAGGCTGTGCCCCCAGCCCGTGCTGGAGCCCCCGGCCAGGCAGGCTGTGCCCCCAGCCCGTGCTGGAGCCCCCGGCCAGGCAGGCTGTGCCCCCAGCCCGTGCTGGAGCCCCCGGCCAGGCAGGCTGTGCCCCCAGCCCGTGCTGGAGCCCCCGGCCAGGCAGGCTGTGCCCCCAGCCCGTGCTGGAGCCCCCGGCCAGGCAGGCTGTGCCCCCAGCCCGTGCTGGAGCCCCCGGCCAGGCAGGCTGTGCCCCCAGCCCATGGAGCCCCCGGCCAGGCAGGCTGTGCCCCCAGCCCATGGAGCCCCCGGCCAGGCAGGCTGTGCCCCCAGCCCATGGAGCCCCCGGCCAGGCAGGCTGTGCCCCCAGCCCATGGAGCCCCGGCCAGGCAGGCTGTGCCCCCAGCCCATGGAGCCCCGGCCAGGCAGGCTGTGCCCCCAGCCCGTGCTGGAGCCCCCGGCCAGGCAGGCTGTGCCCCCAGCCCGTGCTGGAGCCCCCGGCCAGGCAGGCTGTGCCCCCAGCCCGTGCTGGAGCCCCCGGCCAGGCAGGCTGTGCCCCCAGCCCATGGAGCCCCCGGCCAGGCAGGCTGTGCCCCCAGCCCGTGCTGGAGCCCCCGGCCAGGCAGGCTGTGCCCCCAGCCCATGGAGCCCCCGGCCAGGCAGGCTGTGCCCCCAGCCCATGGAGCCCCCGGCCAGGCAGGCTGTGCCCCCAGCCCGTGCTGGAGCCCCCGGGGGAGCAGACCCCCACCCGCAGCCCGGGGAGGATTCTACACCGGAGGGACCCACGCTGGGGCAGTGCGTGGAGGACTGTCTCCCGTGGGAGGGACCCCGCTGGAGAGAGGAAGAGTGTGAGGACCCTTCCCCTGAGGAGGAAGGAGCGGCAGAGACAGCGTGTGATGGACTGAGCGCAGCCCCCGTTCCCCGTCCCCCTGCGCCGCTGGCGGGGAGGAGGCAGAGAAGTTGGGAGTGAAGTTGAGCCTGGGAAGAAGGGAGGAGTGGGGGGAGGTGTTTTGAAGATTTGGGTTTATTTCTCATTATCCTGCTCTGATTCAGTTGGTAATAAATTAAACTAAATTCCCCAAGTTGAGTCTGTTTTGCCCATGACGGTAACTGCTGAGCGATGTCCCCATCCTCATCTCGACCCACGAGCCTTTCCTTATATTTTCTCTCCCCTGCCCAGCTGAGGAGGGCAGCGATGGAGCTTCTTGGTGGCATCCAGCCTGGGTCAGCCCACCACAGGCACCTTGCACCAGGGAAGGGGGACGATTCCCAGCTCCAGCTCATCACTGCAGCCAGTCCCAAGGGAGCAAGGTCAGCACTCAGTCCTGGCCCTCACATACACCAGAGCCCGTGACCAACACCACAGTCACCCTGCCTAGCTGAGTCCTTGGTTTATTGTCCAAGTAACATTTCTTCCTTCATTTTCTCTCTGGAAAGCTCTTTCTGGTCACTTCGGCAACTGGCACTTGGACTTCCTGAACCTTGCTGTTAATCTCCCCAGCCACTTCCTACCTCTCTGCCCACCAAAAGTCAGGCAAAGCCTTGGAGCCTTGCAAAGCCCCTGAGTGAGAGGCACCAAGAAATTATTCACTCAAATCCCTTAAGTGCTGCCAGCTCCCTTCCTGACAAGAAGGAGCTCTTCCAGCAGCCTCTTTTCATGATTTTGAGTTCCCAGCTAAATAAAGCAGCAAGAGGCATCACGTGCACCCCACACCACATTGAGGTTAGGGTCGATGCTGAAGAGCATCCTTGGAGCACTACAGTGATGCAGTGCAGAGCACCCCAGGCTGTCCCCAGCACTGCTGGTGGCACCAGTGAGAAGCCTGACTGAGATAAATAGACCTGGTCAACTTGAGAAAGTAAAACTGCAGATAGCTCCACCGCAGATGGGTCAGCACACAGGTGAGAAAAGGCCTCTGATGTTTCCATCATCACCAAGATTTCCCTCCACCGAGTGAATCTGAATGCATCAGACCCCAAGAGTCAAGGACGGGTGGCAGCACCAAACACACCAGCTTTGGCTCAGAGGAGAAAAGTGGCCAGAGGCTGCTTTAAGCTTTTCTGGTCTGAGCACATGTTGCTTCCAAAATGATCTTTGCAAAGTCACATGGACATAACGGAGAGCAGAGTTTAGCCCCTGCGTGTCCAGCTGAAATATGTGTTTGGCTCTTCAACTTTGCTAGAAAAGTTGCTGGATTTTTTTTATTTTCTTGACTAACCACCTAGCTGGTAGGAAAGAAGCATGGCTAAAAATGGAGACAAGAATTTTCCACAGCAGGTACATTTAAATGTAATCTTCCAGACCATAAATCAGAGTTTAATCCGACACGAGAGTACAACTCAAGTCCTCATCAATTCGCCTTCCTCGGTTACACGTAAACGTGAATATAAAAGGCTCCTTGATTTATCCAGCCCAGAGAAGCTGTACGGTGTTTCTTTTAATAGCTGATACTTTATCTATCAATTCCCCACTCCCCCATGTCTATTCCTGAGCAGCTGATTAGAATTTATCGAGATCTATACTCAACCGCAAGGCAGACCAACTTCCTATTACAGTTCTAAAGCACTGGCTTTTATCAAGGGGAATGCGAATATTTATCAGCCCCCGGGTATATAGACATCAGAAAAATAAGACATTACCATTTTAAAGCTTCATTTCATTGCTTTTTTTATGTCACCTTTCTGATGAACCAAGAGCAACAGCAGTCTCACATGACTGTGCTGCTTCTGCAAATTCAAAGGAAGGGCTGATCAGACCCGGACCCAAGCTTAATTCCCTGGCATCCCATCAGGAGGGAGGGGGCTTGTCGGAAAGCCCTCCCTGGAGGGGATTTTAACTTCAAGGGACCCTTTTTACAACATGCAAACCCAATTAACTGATTAGCTGGGCCAATCTGCTATCAGAGAGTCACCATTTGAGGCTGACCTCATGACCAAGGTACAGACGTTCTTCAGGGGGACATAGCTCTGGCTGCCCCTTTAGCTGTCTGAGCTGCACCAGCAGCTCCCCCGAAGCCCAGCACCTTCCTTGCTAAGATTTGTTGACTTCAGATTAAATATAGAAGCCAAGTAACATCAAAGTATATCAAGTGTTAATTGCCCTCCAAGGGGACAATGCTGCTTCTGTGGCCATTCATTGCTTCCCCCTATAACCTCGGTGTGTCCTTTGATTTATCCAGCTGGCATTTCCAGTCCCTGGCCACATGCCTCATCTTTCCCTTTGCCCATCCTCCTCCCTCCCCATTTTTTCATTAGCAGCATATTGCAAACATGCTTAACTCCTCTGTCTGGCTGCCTGTCACATCCCACCGTGCAGTAATTTGCCTTTGGGTGTGGGATCCTGGGGACATTTCTTTCCCAGAAGGGCCACCATGGTGCAGCTCCGTAGGGGCAGAGCACAGCACATTATCCCCATTTCTGGGACAGTTTCCACTGTCAGGGGCACCTGCCAGCAAGAGGTAAGGTGGCTGAGTGCTTCATGACGAGTCCCCTGTGTCCCATCCATGCATTGAAATCTACAGTGTTTCAGCTGTTATTTCTATTACCCAGCATTTAAGTTCCTCATTAAGACGTGTTAACTCCTATTTAATTCCCTCTCAGGAAGGCAAGCACTCATGTTTAATGAACTCTCTGCAGAGCCGTCTGGGGAAGATTTAAAACAAACCCTCCAGCAGCTGGTCAGGGTGTGATTAATGATGCTGTGGGCTCAAGAAGAGCAGAACCAAGTGGACAAGAGCTGCAAGATTCCCAGGAAGAGGTGCAAGCTCTGTCTTGGTGGATGTAGCTTGTTCCTTCCCAAAAAAGCAGCTTGTGGTGAGGGATACAGTCAGCAGTGCTGTGCACCATCTCTGGATGCTTTCACTACAGGGTGAGGAGCTCCAAGCAGAAATGATGACCTAGGAGGAGAGGATGAAGTCCTGCAACAGCTTATATGGGGGCTGGACAGACAGGAATTTTCAAGCAATTGAAACAGGCAGACTGGCTTCGTGGTGCCCCTGAACCGTGGAAGTCTTTTTCTACGGCCACCCTCAGAGAGGAGGATACTCTGGGATATATACCTGAGCCACAGCACCGTGGAGTGTCCCTAGGAGGGAATCTGTCACAGCACTCTCCAAACTAGCCAGCTGCAACAAGGTCTTTTACCACCACATACCAACATATGCTTCAAGCCAGTCCCTCTGCTGCCTTGTCCTTGTCTCTCCTCATCCAGGACCCACTCCCTCTTCTTGGCTTCTTCCTCCTCTCTCTTCCTTGGCTGCTCCCTCTTCACTGGCTGCCCAACTCCTTAACAGAACCAGCCACAGCTGCACCTTATCTACATTGGCCAACCCACCGCCCCTGAAGCCAACCCACAGCTGTATATTATCAATGCTAATTAACCTGCCTTCGTTCCTCTACAGGAATCCCCCACCCAGATACTCTCATTCCCACCGTCTAAACTCCTGAAGGTATAAAGAAAACCCAAAGATGCCTTCAAACCTTTTCTCACTTTGTTGTGCTGTGAAGCAGTTAAATCTTTGCATCCTCCACAATATCCCTAAATGGTCCCTAAGGCATCTGTCTCAGGAAGAAACCTGTACTGAAAAAACTGCTGTATTCTTCCCCCAGGTCCATAACCAGTAATCCCCTCTGCCGTGTGCCGGTCCCTGCTGTGCCCGCTTCCTGTCCATTAGCCAGGGAGGGACCAGGCTTCTCCGAAAACATCTTCCAGCTTTGTGCTTGTGGTCGGTTGCGAGGAAAGTGCTGACAGCTCGGGAGCCATCCATGGAGCAAGAAATAATTTGGCAATATTCCCATGTCATGGGCAAAGATGATGAAGCTGCAGTCAGCTCCTGACAGATAATGTAGCGAAATTCATTTAACAAGTCATGAATGCTTACAAATAACTTCCCTTGCACCTGGGGCATGCTCCCTATCTCTCTACATGCATGCTAGGCATTTATCAATTTTATTCCTTTTTTTTTTAACGTTAAAATATTCTTCCCAGCTGTTTCTTGATGCGCATTGCCTGTACAGCAACAGACCAAGACCACGCTCCTCTCCTGCTGTTCACCAGCCACGGTCTTCAGGGGATGGCAGGATTCAGCTGGTAGCACTGGGGTATTGCCTGGGACACGGGACATTTGCTGTTCGATATGTGGCGGCCTGAATTTGATCCTTTGCTGCTTGGATGAGACTCTTAAAACCCTCCTCCAAGTGAAGGCTGTACAGCTGCCCTTCAGTTTCCAGAGAGGTCATTAGACTTTACCAGCAATGGCATTTACCCAGCACTTTGCCAGGGAAATACTGAAGGTCCAGAATGTCATACCATTACGTTCAGGCTGTAAAAATGCAGCTTTCCCCCAAATAAATCATGTTTCTATGTCAGAAGCCAGCAAGAAAGGGAAGTTGTTTAACTCTGCAATGCCTGGCATCTGGGTCACCTTCCCACAACACTAGCTGCAAAGCCAAATGCAATCACCTCTGCCTTTTCCCTGAGACCCCAGAGTTTTCCCCCCTTCTTATGCAGGAGCTGTAAATCCTTTCGATCCACTTATCTGCTTTTTCTTCCCCTTTGTTATCTCTCCCTTGTGTAACCCAGGCTCTGGGGGAGGAGGCACTTCCAGTTGTGCCCCTTGCATCGCAGCCATCCATCACCTACTGGCACTTCTGGCACCTCTCCCTGATGCCCATCAGCATCATGTCTCAATCACCACACAAATGCTCTCCTTACCATCATCATCTGTTTTCAGAGTCCAACAGACTCCTTTTAAAGAGCAGCAATCACTGGGAAAATGGCCAGCACAAAGCAGGGGTGGGATGGACTGGAATAATTCAGAAAAAGACAGAAAGAGATGGACTGCAACCGAGTTGAACTGAGTGCCATGAAATTCACAGTGCTGGACGTTTATACAGGAACCTTCGTGTGAAGGTGATGCTCAGGTATCACTTGAATGCAGCTGTGTCCGCCCTGCCCTCCTCCTTCACTGCTCATGCTATGAGGGAACACGGTGAGCCAGGCTTTGTTATGATACCAACCCCAAAGAGTTTCCATTCTACATAAGACAGTCTTGAAATAAAAGAGCAGAATTATCCCCAGTTTACAATTTGGGAACTGAGTCCAGAAAGATGGCACGGTTCTGATCACAGATCACACTCTGCCCCACCGACAGAGATGGAAACTGAGCCATCCCTCCAGAGTGTCCAGGCAGAGCTCTACCTGCAATGACCCTCCCTTAAAGTAAGTATCTGAATATTTGTTTCAAGTCGTACCCCTATAGCTCAGTGACTGAACTCTTGGGTCAGTGTGACTTGCCAATGGCGTTGCTCCAAGGTAACGGAGGAGTCAGGACTAAAGCTACAGTGTCTTTATGCCTGCTCGTGCGTGAATCCAAAGGTTAAAGAGGTGTTAAAGGGGTTTTTTTTGCCAAGGCGGCACTCTAACCTGCAGATTGGCATCCTCATTCATGGCATAAACCTCTTTGCTTTGAGGCTGTTGGCTGGTGCAAGGGGTCTCATGGACCCCTTGGATGAAATCAAAAGGGGTTGGTTGTCTGATCCCAGCTACGAGATGGCCTCATTGCTCCTGCTCTTGCCTTCTGTTCCACAGGCTCTGCTCTCAGTCTTTCCTGGACCAGCACTGAAAGGTGCTTATTTGGCTGCTCTGCTCCCATGAGACACACCTAGTACAGCTGGGTACCATGACATGTGCTGGACAGGAGTGCAAACTGAGAGCCAGGGAAGCTGAAGGACGTTGGGAACAAACCAAAGGAGCCTTGTACTTCCCACAGACTCATGGGAGTGCTGGCCAGGGTGATGGAAACCAGCCCATCTGGATCATCTTTATTATTTTGCAACTGTCTGCTGTTAAAATCTCCTTATCCATAGATCTCAGAGGCCAGCCAGGACTGGGAAAACAGTGCACCACATAAACAACACCACATAATGTCTGCCTTGGAGCTTTTCTGCATCTCAGGTTGGATGTGACAGTGTGCAATGAAATATGATGGGGAAATGGAAAGACGTGGTCATCAGCCATGGAGACGTGGAGATGATCTGATCAGCTGCATCTACAGGAGGAAACCAGATGGGCTGTCTTCTGTGTCTCTTAGAAGGCAGGGTGTGATGTGACTGAACATGTCATGTTAGAAAAATACTGAGCAGAGCCTAGTGTCTGAGAAGAAAATCCTACACAGCCAAGCATCTCCTGGGAGCCCTCCATCCCTGATGTCCCAGGCGGCCTTGGCTGGGGTTTTAGGAGGAGTCCACAGGAACAGAAAAATGGAGTTCTAAGTCAACTAGGAAACCAGCTGTAAATGAGCCAACATACCACCTCTCACCCTTGCTAGGAGATCCTTTCTGCAGGGGGATCTGTTCACACCAGAATACCCAGGGAGGTGTTTTGCACCTAGTCATTTTGTACCCAGTCGCCCCCACAACTCAGGAGAGGGAGTTGTGACTGGGAGAGTACTGAGAAGACATCAATTGGGATGGTGGCACGTTTCCCAGATACGTACAGATCCGTCTCTCTGGCTGTTGATGGAGCCATCAGACTGACGCAGCACTTTCGTTCCCTGCAGTGAATTGCTCCCTTCTTCCTTATCCCTCTTTATAATACGGAGGCTTTTTTTTTTCTTTTTCTCCTCCTCAGTTGCTTATTCATACCTTAATGGCACTTGATTTTTCAATGGGCTCTTCTGTGCATACTCTGCAATGCTATTAGGATTTTCAGCGCTCCTTTGTTCTTTAAACAACCTTTTGCCTGCTTTTCCTGCAGAGACATCTAACTGTGCCGGGGTTACACAACTTCTCCTGTTAGCATCGCCATCAGCTGAATGTGGCTGTTCTCAAAATGAAAAGAGAAAAGTAGCAAAGTCTTCAGAATATATAAACACACTGAGCTAAGCTCCTCTCGGGTGCTGCTCAGAAGCGTTTACGTTGGTGGTGCACGCACTCTACGGGGCACTCAGTCTTCAGTGTTTATGAAGCCCAGCTGGCCGAGCAGTGGATCAGCCATTGCCTCGGTCAGCCTGAAATTCCTTTCCTCTTCCAGGGACTTCACAGTTGTCGTGGTTTAACCCCGGCTGGCGACTAAGCACCACTCAGTTGTTCTCTCGCTTCCCCCACAGTGGAATGGGGAGGAGAATCGGAAAGGAATGTAAAACTTGAGGACTGAGGTAAGAACAATTTAAGAGTCGAAAAGAAAATGAAAATGAAAGAACAATAATAACAATAACAGATATAATGAAAAAGAGGGAGAGGGGGGAGGAATGAAATCCAAAGGAAAGGGAGGAAGGAAAGCAAGTGGTGCACAACACAGCTGCTCACCACCCGCTGACTGATGGATGCCCTGCCAGGCCCCGAGCAACGGTCCCCAAGCCCCAGCCAATCCCCCCACGTGTATATACTGAGCGAGGCTTCCCGTGGTATTCCATAGCTCTTGGGCTAGTTGGGGTCAGCTGCCCTGGCCGTGTCCCCTCCCCAGAGAAACTGAAAAGTCCCTGACTCAGCACAAGCATCACCCAGCCACAGCCGAACCCACGGGTGGTCGCCAGCATCGCTCCCAACAAACCCAAACCGCAGCGCGGCACCAGCTGCTGGGAAGGAAATTAACTCTGTCCCAGCCAAAACCAGGACAACATGGCAACTCAACACTGTTTAATTTTTACCACACACTCTTCGATAGGAAGGTGTGAGTGCAAGCAGAGGCAATGAGGCTCAGCTGATAATAAACTTTGATGGGAAATATCCCAACAGCCTCCTGAATGGAGGGTTTGTGAGCTGGGTCTTATGAATTTGAGCTGGCAAAATCCTCAGTGCCTGAACCCTTCCCACGCAGCCCATTCAGATGCAAACAAGGCATCTCTATTCCTGCCCAGCCTTTTGCAGGCCTGCTCTGTGTGAAGTCCTCTTCATCTTCCCTCTCCCAGAGGCATTTTCTGAAGGGATCTTCTTTCCTAAGCCTCTGCATTTCCCTTCTTCTTTATACCAGGTGTTCTGCCTGACTTCCTTTCCTGGATGACAAGGAAGAAGGGATCGCAAGCTCTTTAGTGAATATTGATACTGTTGTTTGTTATTCCATTTAACAGGCAATCTTTCCTTAAGACGTTTGTTTTCCAAGGCACTTAGCTGCTGCTGTAAGGTCTGGTGCACCTCCAGCTTTCACATCCATCTGCTAAAAAAAAGCAATAGCGTTTGAGTCCCTTTCATCATGACATTGTTGGTTTTTTCACTGATCTGATCTTTCCTACGCTGGCAAATGCACCTGCAGCCCTGCATGTGGACGTCAGGCTCCCCTTCACCCTTCACCGTGTCCCTCTCAGTTTGTGCTGTGGCTCCTGTGGTCCTTTTCCACATGCTGCCCAGGAGCCTGGTGGCAACCAACCTCAAAACATCTACACCGGGCTCAGGAGGAGGCATGTCTGGGGTATCTGCCCTGCCCTGCCATGCCCTGTCTATCCAGACTACATGAGCAAAACCCTCAGTTCTGGTTGAGCCAGTGCTGGTGAGGAGTCTTATCTGCTCCTGGAGCTCCTCAGCTTCAGCTGAGACAACTACTAAGCATAGGTCTGCAAGATGCAGGAGCATTAGTGGGTGAGTTCAGACCTCAGGCTGATCTTGGACCTTTTGTCTGCCTGCCAGTGTAGGCATACATAAGCTGAGCTTGAATTTAGAAACCTCCTGTGGGAGCAAGAGTGGAGCCCTAAGCCTGCCCATGGATGTCATTCGCTTTTGGTGGGGCTGACAAGGGATGGATGAAGAGGGAGATCCTATGGGGGCAGCTGAAAGGCCCAACTAGACTAATGCAATCTTAAAGCTTACTCAGTGAGGCTGTTTTTCAGTGCCCAAAGCACAGATATTTTAACTTGTTCCTTCATTTGCTTCTTAAAGCAGTTAGCAAAATTCCTGTTATCAATCAGCCCGTGGCAGCCTATCCAAAAGGCATGGCCAGGAACGGCGCATTAATTGTGAATGCTTTGCTGAATTTACTGCATGGCAGGACCAAATTTTTCACTCTGAGATGAAGCAAGTTTGGCACAATCAATACTTTTCTAGACTGCTAGGAAATTGTCCAGGGATTCAGTACCTGTGCGTGGGGTAGTACCACCTCTCTTGGGCAATGCACAGATATATTTCCATTTTTTCCCTGCAGTAGAGCATCTGCGGATCAGCATGGGAAACAGGCTGGGGATAAAATGGGACACCTCCATGCCTGCAACATCATGTCTGCCATTCCAAGCCTCAGTGAGACCCTTTTCCTTCCCATAGATGTGCCCACAAGAGATACAATGCAGTCAAATTGCTTTTCATTAATTTAATAGGAAAAGAAGTTACTGGGCAACATTGTGAGAGAGAGAAAGTCAGAGAACCAGCTTGATCACATAGTAGGGGTAATTTTCACCTTGCTTAGATGCTGATGGGATGTACAGTAATATCTGGTTGCCCTATAGGGATTAAGATGATTATAACAGAGACAAGGAGGAAGGAGGGTTTAGCTTTCCTGCAGCTCTGAACCCAAGTTCAAGCAGAGAATCCCACCTGCGGATGCCCAGATTTCACCTCCTAGTAGGCTAACTCCCTGTCAGGCCTCTTTGCAATAATCTTTTCTATTAATTCAGAGCATCTTTTCTCTCTTCTTACATTTACTCATCACTTTCTTGCAGTTTCCATACAAGGATCAAATGCAAATGTTTCATAGCACTGTATTACATGGATTTGCTGTGACCTTTATTGGCTATTGGCATTGGAAACTCACTGTTTTAGGCAAAGTTCCTTTTAAGGGACCATCTTGACCTCCCTCAGTTTGCAGAAAAGGCCTAGGGGTCAACACAAGGGAGAGAAAAAAAAACCCTAACAAATGGAGGGGAGAGGAAAAAGGGAAACTTTGGGGTATGGAAAGGGAACGGCTCAAATGGAAAGATCCTGATACAACAGTATGGCTAATTGCTACATGGATATAATAGGCTAAACTGCCAACCAGCATCCTCCTAAACACCTGCAGCTAGTGGTGCCTCAGCTCTGTTGTTGCTATCACTGGAACTTTCCTGGCTCCCCTCTTCCTCCTCACAATGATAAATGAAAACTTGCTTTTAACACACTCTCCACAGCCTCCAGCAGAAAGAAAATGCCAAGGATCATTAATGCAGCCATCTCAGCAAGGCTTTCACGCCTGCAGTGTTGCACCTCAATGCAGAGAGAGGTGGGGAGGACGGCAGCCACCTCCCAGGGCCACTTCTGCTGTCACTTGAGCACTTGCTGGGACCTCCCTCAAGCCTGGTGATGCATAGGAGCATCACCTCCATACACATCCACGATCAGCCTGCCCCACTCCTCTGTGGGTCTGGGAGAGCTCAGAAATGACACAAGGGTGCACTGGGGTAATAAACCCCCAGGAAACCCAACTGCATCGGGCAAATCAGCCCCCTCTTGAAGCAGGGGGAGGAGCAGAGCACACGGTGCCAGCTTGCAGAGCCATCACCACATCAGTCCCAGCACAGCCCAGCTCAGAGCAAGGCCACCCCTCTTTGTAACTTGCCCTCTGCAAGGGGAGCTGGGTCTGTCTTATAGCCAGGGGACTCTGTTATAATACATACATACTCCTGCTATAACATATGCAAACTGGGTCTGGGTGAAGAACTTTCCTGTCTCAGAGGGACACTGTGTGCTTAAAAGCCCTTCAGAGACATTCCATTCCTGGGACAAGTGATCATCAGGAGCTGGAGCACCACTTGGTGATCCCAGCATCCAAATCACACATTGGTTGAAGTTGGCAGGGACTGCTGGAGGTCACTTTGTCCAACAACCCTGCTCAAGCAGGGCCACCTAGAGCAGGTTGTGGGTCCAGTGTCCCTTTTTGTCACCCATTCACCTAGTTTCATCCCTGGGTTCCTTGGTGCATGGCAGCTCATGTCCTTCTCATTCTCACCATGCCTAACACACCCCGGGGAGGCACAGCCCACGGCTGGAGGAGATGTGGGATGGAGATCTTGACCTCTACGACAAAGCAACCTGCTCGGTAGATGTGGGGTGGGCGGTGCACATTGTCTACCTGCATTTCTCCAAGGGTTTAGATACAGTTTCCCACAGCCTCCTCCTAGAGAAGCCGATGTGTTATGGTCTACACTAGTGGTCTGTGCAGTGGGTGAGGAACTGGCTGGCAAGCTGCACACAGAGGGTGGTGGTAAATAGCTCCTTTTCAAACTGGCAACCTGTCACAAGTGGAGTCCCCCAGGGATCGATACTGGACCCAACGCTGTTTAGTAACTTCATAAGTAATCTGGATGATACTGGTAGAGATTATCCAGGGTAGCTGTGGGTGCCCCATCCCTGGCAGGGCTCAAGGCCAGGCTGGACGGGGCTGGGAGCAGCCTGGGCTGGGGGGAAGTGTCCCTGCCTGTGGCAGGGGGGTGGAACTAGATGGTCTTGAAGGTCCCTTCCAACCCAAACTGTACTGTCATTCTATGATGGGATCAAGTGTACCCAGATGAAGATTGCCAATGATACTGGAGTGGGAAACTGGACACTTGGAAGGGAGAACCACCCTGCAGTAAGACCTGGATGGCTGGAAGACTGGGCTAACAAGAACCTTATGAAGCTCAACAAAGACAGATGTAAGGTCCTGCACCTGGGAAAACATAATCCAGGAGTGCAACACAGGCTGGGATCTACTTGGCTGGGGAAGAGCTCTGTGGAAAGGGGTGTGGAGGTCCTGGTGGGCAACCAGCTCAATATGAGCGAGCAGTGCGCTGCTGCTGCAGCAAGGAAGGCCAACAGGATGCTGGCCTGCATCATCAAGGGCATCACCTGCAGAGATAAAGAAGTCATTGTCCCACTCTACTCAGCGCTTGTCAGGCCACACCTGGAACATTGTGTTCAGTTTTGGTCCCTGCTGTACAAGAAAGATGTGGGCAGGCTGGAGAGGATCTGGAGAAGGGCCACAAAGATAATCAAAGGACTGGAAAGCCTGTCATGTGAGGAAAGGCTAAGAACTGGGTTTGTTCATCCTTGAGAAAAGAAGTGTTAGGGACACCTTGTCACCATGTTCCAGTATTTAAAGGGTGACTGCAAAGGGACACCTTGTCACCATGTTCCAGTATTTAAAGGGTGACTGCAAAGAAGATGGAAACTCCCTTTTTACAAGGAGTGACATGGAAAAGACAAGGGGTAATGGGTACAAATTACTTCTGGGGAGATTCCAACTGGACACAAGAGGACAATTTTTCACCATGAGCAGTCAGCCATTGGAATAAACTCCCCAGGGAAGTGATGGACTCCCCAAGCGTTGGACACTTTTAAGATCCAGCTGGACAGGGTGTGCTGGGCCATCTTGTCTAGATCGTGCTTTTGTCGAGAAAGGTTGGACCAGATGATCACTGAGGTCCCTTCCAACCTGGTATTCTATGTTTCTATGATTCTATGATCTCCTGCACAACATTTCTTCCACCACTGAATTAATTATGGGGGAAGTCAACATGGGTCGAGCTTATCAGGGATGACTACCTCATTGTAACGCTCAATTAGTCTCTCTCCTCAGAGGTACCATGACCAGTGATAACAGATTGCTTCATGGGGCTTGCAACATCTCTCCCTCCCACCTGCATCAAAGGATGCCTGGCTGGCTCACCATGGCTCTGAGAGGCTCAGACACCACCTCAAAGGAGGCAGGGCGTGTGGTGTGTTGGGAACCATTTGCTCTAAAGAAAGGTTCAATTAGCAATAGTTATTATTCATGCTGAGAGGTTAATATGGTCCCTATATGGGTTATTCATGAGATTTTAGAGTAGCTTCCATCAAACCTTTTTTTTTTTTTCAGCTCAGCCTGAGCTAAGATTAGTGATGGCTGGAGGGAATGGAAATGGGGGCTCAAGGGCTGGCACGGGGCTGCGGAGCAATTCGTTATAGCCAGGGCAAGCCTCTGTTCTGTGCCAGGGTGCCAGCCCCTGAAGGAGACATGGTCTTTAGGACATGAGCCCATCTCCCTTCCCTCTCTGCAGGCAACATCCGTGTCCCAGACCCTCTCCCTCAGGTGAGTGCTACTATCTTCTCCATTTTTTCCACATCCAGTGTTGCCAATTTCTTTTTCATCCCAAGTGCCTCGATAGATGCTTTCATTTCTCCTCCCAGCCTCCTGGGAACTGCCTACCTGCAATTGCACTCCAAATCCAGCCCTGATCCCCTCAGCCCCAGGACACTCAGCTGAGCCCTCAAATTGGGACCATCACAGAGCAAACTTCCCCAGCAGCTCAACTTGCACCGTGGCACAAGCCCCTCTGCTTAAGAGCAAGCCGTACTTTCAAGGAGATCCTAAGGTCCACCAAACACCCTGACTCCTGGTTTCTGAGCCCCATGGCTGGATCTGATCTGGGTGATGATCCCCTTTATTTACCCAGTTCAAAGCCGCATCTCAAAGCCCAAGGATGAGCACAGACAGTCACTCTGGATCAAAAGGATTCCCACCCCCAGCTCCCCATGGAGACCAAAACCAACTGTAGTTACTCAAAGCAAAGCACAAGCAAAGATCGAGGAGTCAGCATCCATCACAGGAACACCCTGTCCTTGTCCTTCCCCACGTTCAGTCTCTGGTAGGTCAGAACAAGGCCAGTCTGGTACCTGCAGCTCTCATCCTCCCTGCAGCCTTGCAGCAGCCACCATTGCCATGAAGCCTTGTTGCAGCACTAGAATCACTGTGAGTCACTTGGCCAGACCCAGAGAACCACGCTGAGCTGCAATGAGTCCCTGCATCCCTGGGTGGGGGATTCCAAATCCACGCAGAGAGCAAGATACCTGCTCCAGCCTCAGCAAGGTTGTGCAGAGGCAGGACTGGCATCGGCAGCGCGTAGTCCCCTGAGCCAGGGAAATGCAGCACCTTGTCCTTTCGCTGCTGGAGAGAGAGCTAGGACATCTCTCTGGGCACAGAGTCCAAATTTTCCCCTCCCTGCTATAAGGGATGCCATGGGGTCGAAGCTCTCAGGTGGTGGCATACAAGCTCCCCCTGCTGCCATCATGTCATGGGTAGGTGAGGTGACACCTCAGCATCAGGGTTGGGTGGCTTTTGCCCATGGTGCCACATCCCATGGAAAAGCTCTCCTGGGGTTGGTGCCCCGCAACCTTTCTCCTTCCCATGCTGTGCAGCGTTACGGATTCATATGGCATTTAGCTATTCCCTAAACCCAACCAGGGGGACAGGAAAATCAGCCCTGGGATGCATCTCCCCTTGAGTCACCGTGCTGACCTCAGCCATGCAGGAGGCTCTGGCTCCACTTCTCTGCCCCTTGCGTCTCCCCTCACCTGTGAAGCATCTGGAATTAAAGGAAGCTTTATTAATGAGCATTACAGAGAGTAAAATACATGGGAGGGGAGGTGGCTAATCACGCATGGCTGGAAGGAGAAGGGGGCCGTAGTGTGCAAGTCACAGCATCTATAGCTTTTTTGAAGGCTGTTGGATAACAGACATAGCCAAGCATGTAACAAGGGAGGTTAAAATTTCATGCCATACTCAAGTAAACCCCTTTTTCCTCCAAAATAAAACTTCTCCATTTGCAAAACCCCCCAACTGACATTTAACCACAAGCTGCAAAACTTAAAGTAGGGAAGGGGTAGTGTTTATTTCCAATAACTTGCTGTGCTTGGTGTCCTCTGTGCTTTATCAGCACATAAGACTTTGACATTTGATAAGAGGCTGGGCCAGATTCCCAGTGTGACTCTGGACAAGGTTTTTGCCCCCCAGTTCTTAAAAAACATCACCTTGGTTTGGGAGGAATTGGCTGCCTTAATACCTCAAGGATGGGTCTTTGTCCTGCATGAGTCTCAATGTTCTTCAGCTATTTCTCCTCTTTCCATGTTTCTGGAGGTTTTGTGCTTTGATCATAGTGGAAACAAGCCAAGAAAGTTCCTGCAGAGGTTAAATGCTGGCACCCCAAATAAATTTCAGGAAAAGATGGCAGGTCCTCAGTGGTTTTGGGGGGAACCAAGGGCATTTTCCCTGCGTGGATGTGTTGAAAAACGGAGATGTTTCAGACATCGCTTGATCAGAGTTGCAGGCATGCTGTTTTTTCCAGGACAAAACCCAAAAATCTCGACTCCTGGAGACTTTTTTGGGGTTGGTGTTTTTCAGGGAGGTGTTACTACTTGCTGCCTGGAAGGGAAAAACTGATTTTTCATGACTGACAACCAAATAACTCCAAATGCTGTGTACATCTACAAATATATACAGGCCAGGACCTGAAGGTCTGACCCAGCAAAGGCTGAAGTTTCAAGCAGTTCCACAGCATGTGGGAAAATCCTTTCAGCATGTGCTTATGTCCCCTGTTTTTTTCTGAAGTGTAAATGCACCAGAAGTCAAGCCAGAGAAGGTCTTTCATGCACCCTGGAAATGTGGAAATGGCTCGGTAAAATGCCCCTGCCTTGGCACAGGGACACAAGTGACACAAGTGACATGAGTGACACAGGTCTTTCCCAAACACATGGGTTTATGTACTTGCACATCCTCAGACCAGCTGCAAACACATGCTGCTGTGGTGGGGGATGCTCACGGGTGCTCCAGAGGCAGCATTCCCTTTTAAGCAGCCTCAGCTGATGGTTAGCTTATTTATTTTTGTTTACCTTAATTGAGCTGCATATGACTGAAGTCAGCTTCAGTTAAAAATATCACGTCTCTGATCAGCCCTGAACTGCTCCCTGGCTGCCACCAAGCTCTTGCTCCCTGTGGGTCTCCAGAGTCTCCTGCTTGTGTTGGCCTGTCCCACAGTGAGCTGCATGGTCCTCAGTAGCCCCATCACAGATAGCCCCACAGGTCTCTACTACCACATAAAACATGGGCAAAGTCCATGACCTCTTGCTGTTCCCTCAAAACCTTGGGCGTCAGAGGCTGAGGAGGTTGCTAGTCCCATCTCCAGCACTTCAGGCCTTTGCTGCTCAGCCTTACAGGAAAGAGAATGCAGTTTCCATCCTTTACAGTAAGCACAGCCTTAACCCAGGCCTTTAAGTCTGTCTAGATTTTGAAATAATTACAAGTGAGCCTCCTAACTTGTATGAAGTTTGATTTAAGCCTTAATTTAATGATTTATCTGGAGAGCAGGAAGTAAGCTGGCACTGACAATTGGGAGCCATCTGTTTCCTCCTAATCTTTTGCAGGCTTCAGACCAGAAAACAAAAATCACTGCGTCTGGACCATCGCTCCTGCCAGTCACAAACAACCCATCGGCTCTCTGCAGGGAGCTGCCTCCAGGGACCACGTCCTGGGGTCCTCAGGGATGAGAGGCTCCTTCCAGCCCTGGGGATAGTGGTGCCCCTGGCAAGCCGTGGATGGGTTGCTCTGGAGAGCGGTCAAGGGCTGGTATGGGTCAGTGCTGAAGGGGAGGGAGATGCTTCCTCAACAGAGATGATGGAGATGGCTGCTTTGAGCAGGACCCTGATGGTACCTTGAAAAAGACCCTTAGAGAGTAGATGGATGGGACAGCCCTGGGTGACAAAGAGGGGTGGACAGGTTCCTCTTGAAGAAATAGCTGTTTGACACATGCCTCCTTACAGCAGCCCAAGGAGATGATACCACGGAGCACCTCTAAAGCCTGGAGAGGTGACCATGGCTGGGAGAGAAGCAGGACTGCCAAAGACTAAATAATTCCCCCTGCCCAAAACAAGACACCAGGGAAAACCATGTGTCTCCAAGAGCCAGCACAGAGAGGTGACCTTCCCTGCCCCTGTTCCCCATGTGCACCAGCCTCCAGGTGAGGACGGATACTGGCAACCAGCGCTGGCTCTGCTCCCAGGCCATCTGGTCCCACGCCCTTGGTGCATCACCAGAGTCGAGCAATTCTAACAGCTCTGAAGTTAATAATAACTCTGGACATGATCACATCAGGCTTGCTCATCCCTAAAATCTTCTCCACATAGCAGGATTTTTTTAAGAAACCTCTATTCTAAGCCCAGAATAAAAGCTATTTGGGGGCTGCTGAGAGGTATCTGGCCTCTCCGGTATAGGGACCCTGTGGAGACAACATCTCCCTCAGCTCCCACATCATCATCAGAGAGGTTCCCCGAGAAGGTGACTCAGAAGATGTTTTTGAGAAGTCAAAAGCTGGGGGCTCTCCACTCTCCCCCTCCCACGCAGCAGTTTCAGAGCAGCCCTTGATTTGATTCTCAGAAGGTTTCATTGCAACCTTGAAGAAGCTTGTTGGAGTTTTATACGCCAACCGTTAAACAACAATAAAATGACAATAACAGAAGGATAATTTACCAGATGTTATCACCTCCCTTATCTGCATTTTCTCCTGCAAAATGTTCTGGCTGCAGCATTTTGCTCAGGTACCACCTCTGCTGCCCTGCCCGTGGGTGACACAGGTCTCTCCAGTGGCAGAGGAAAGCCCACCCTGCTTGGGTGCAAGGCATGAGGAGCAGCAGAGGGAGGAGAGCCAGGGCTCTGCCCAGCCCAGGCTCAGGAAGCTTTGGAGAGCTGTTGCCTCATGGGGTTGTTCATGACTTTGATTCATGGTACTAGGGATGCTCCTGTGGGAAATACCAGGTTGCTGACTCTGCTGAGTCACACCACTGCTTTCAACAGCAACGCCACCCGGCTGGGAGCCCTCTGCCCAGCACCACCTCCTATTCCACCAGATTTTGCTATATATGGACAAAGGTGACAGCTATCAAGGGCCCAGGAGATGGATCCTGCCTCTCCAGCCCTCCAGCTGCCATCACTCTCTCCCCAGGACCTCATAAATGGCATCCTTTGGTGCAATTTGGGCTGGAGAACAAAGACACGGGCTAGGGATGGTGTGAGAAGGTCAGGGAAGGACTTGGAGGAGGCTTGGAGATGTCACCATGGATGGTGAGATGCAGGAAAGATCTCCAGGCATGGACAGTGCACAGCCCCAGCCCTGCCACTCACACCTTGCAGACTAAAGGTGAAAAGGTCCGAGCTCACCACCCCTTTGGCTGGTCTCCATGAGACCTGCCCATGCGGGGTGGCAGGGCAGCTTGTCCATCCCACACCCACACATAGCTCTGCTGCAACCATTTGGTGATGAACCACTTGGTGACCAACCCTGGCCCCCAGTTACCCTTTTGGGGCAGCATTTATCCCCCTGAAAGAGCTGGCACTGCTGAGCTGAGTCCTGCCCACATCCATGCAAGTCCACCACCTCCTCTTTCCACGTGCACATTGCACCTTCTCACAAGTTGCCCCTTGGGGAGGATCTCCTGCATAACATCTACAAAACCACCCTGTTGCCCTTCTGAACCTCCCTCCTCCTCACAATGCCACCAAGGATGGAGCATCCAAGGCCACAACATCACTGGTAGGTCCCCCCTGTGCCACCTTGCTATGTGGGACAACACCTGGGGTGGCTTCATGGAATGCTCCACTGGGACACACTTTGCATCACCTTCATTCGAACAACTCAACAGTTGGATTTGATGATATCAAAGGTCTTTTCCAACCTAAATGAGTCTATGATTCTAACTTATCTTCTGGGTGAAACTCAGGGCAGGTCTGTCCTTGCTGGGCTTTAGTCTGTGAATCTCCTAAACTGCATTTTAAGCCAGCAGATCACGATGGTTCATAAAAGAAAATGGGATTCATTTTTCTCCCCAGGTTTTTGCTGGGGTTTCAGTCAGCAGCGCCAAGTCAAAGCCCGTGACGTTTTACAGCTCTCACTAATGCACCGGTGCTTCCCAAAGCAAACTATTTATGACCGTGCCACAGAAGGGAAGGTGGAAGGTCCCCACGGCAAGTTATTTATAATCGCGCTGCTCGCTGGCCTCTGCTTTTCTCCTGAGCAACCCTTCTGCAAGCAGGAGGCAGGAGTTTTTAAACACCACAATTAGCTCTGTTGTCACTCCTTGCTTAGAAATAACCATCAAAGCTCCCTTAGGAAGAATTTGCCATAAACCTCCCCTGCTGAGCCCAGGTTCGTCATAGGTGAGCTGCAGGCTGTGACACTCATCATCCCTCCCAAATCCAACACAGACCCAAATACCATGAAAATCCCATTGCCCAGGGGAGATGAGGAACAAATTCTGAACTACCATTTAGGGCCTCTGGGGACTACGGGACACTTAGGCCTTGTGCTTTCCTTTGCAGAGGTCTTACATTAGGTTCTCCTTGCCTCCAAGGAGGTCACGTTTGCCCGGTCTCCATCCAGAGCAGGACAATCTCTGATGAGGGTCACCCCCAGTCACCTTCTGCAAGGAGGAGTCTCGGCATGGCCATGGCAGCTGGGTACATCTTACTCTGCCTTTTTTTTGTCCCTTTAGTCTCAGGAGACCACTTATGCTGCCTGAATAATGCAAAACCAGGTCCTACCGCAGTGTTTCAGCAGCTGGAAGACAGAAATACCCTGAGAAGGCAGGGCGCAGAGACCTCGCCAGCTCATTGCACCCCAGTTTGGGACTGGCCACCAGCTTGCTGGGCAGGAGAAGACCCTAGAGACTTTTCCATGGATTTCCCTTAAGCACTGCTGGACCTGGTTTCCCCCTGGAGCAGATCCAGGCAAAACACGACATCCCCATCTGTAGAGGAATGAAGGCAGTGGGTTGATTGACAGGGACGATGTGCAGGTGTAGCTCGTTCCGCTAGGTAGTTAAATAACCCTGAGGATGGGGGGGAAGGAAGGGATCAGATAGAGGAGGAGCAGTGTGGTCTGACCTCCAAGAGGAAGGAGAAACAGGACAGACAGTAGAATCTGACCGATGGTAAAAGCCTTTTTTCAGCCTACTAGTTTGTTTGTGCTGCAACACCCATCTGTGCCGTGGGTTGAGACATGGGCCAAGAGAGGGAAATGTTTTTGCAGGTCTGTAGCGCTCCAGGGACACCAGATTTGCGTGGCCACCACTGAGCACCCCAAGGAAAGCCCAGCTGGGACTACACAACACCTTCATCCTTGGCTTATGCTAAACCCCACCCCTATGTCCCCAGCAGATGCAGAACAGGTGGAGACAGGAGAAAGTGAAGCTGTAGGACACCCTGCACCCTCTTTTTTTTATCCTCCATGGTTATTTTTTAATTTCCTGTAGCAGGAAGGAAAAGCTTTTGCAACTGCCTCCAGCCCATCTGCACTCACAGCTCCAAGCACTAACTACATGACCCCAGGCAAGAAGGTCCGTCACCATCATAGCCTCATGGGGGGTCATGATCAGCCTCCTCCACGCTATCCACCATCCTGCAAGGATGGAGAGGGAAGCCCCCAGGAGGAGGTTGCTCCAAGTAGGTGTCCTGGTAGCCATATCCCCAGGTGACAGCACTGTCCCCAAGGATGCTTGTCCCTCCATCCAGCCTTCCCTATGCCCGCAGCAGGAGCTTTGAGTTCAGCTCTGACATCAAACTTCAAGACTGGGACTTCCCAGCTCTATGCAGAGTGCCTGGGAGCCACAGCATGGAGCTTTAATTAAATATTCGCAATATGCCGTGCACTATCACAGGTGAATGTGTAATTTGTCATGTCTCCATTATTAATTACCAGCTACGATATGAGAAATGGTGTGTGTCCTCTTGTGTCCCCCCCAGTTCCAAGCTTGGGAAAATTTATAGATTTTTATTTCCTTGATGTAGTAGCAAGAGCTCAGTTGGCTGGTGATGAAAAATATCCAGGGGAAGCACATGTCGGAGCTGTGGAGGGAATGCATGGCAGCCCGTCAGCTGCTTGCTCGCTAATTGCATCACTCCCTTGGCTTCCACTTAACCTGATAATTTGGGATGCTACAACCAGCCTGGCATCAGCCATCGCCTGGGTATAAAGCTTGGCCCCGAGCGGTACAGGGCAGCAGGAGGTCGGCTCCCTCTGTGAGCTCCACCGCCATCCTCCTCGCCCTCTCCAGCAGACCACGTCATTAACGTGGTTTCCAACCCACTCATTAAACTCTGCAAATGTATTTGACAATCTGAAAAATATGAAGTAATAGTTCTCCGAAGCAACACAAAAAGAGGTGTGAAGGGCTCCGGAGGGGGCTGTTCTGCAGGGAGGAGAGAGATGATACAACCGAGGAGCAGTTCGGTGCCCTTCAACTCATTACTTGTCCCACAGCAGCCAGAAGGTGTCGGGCAGGTGAGTAAACAGCATCACTGTTATCGGCCAGCTCAGCCACACAGGAAAGGGGGAATCAGTGATGGACAGACAGCTCTCGGCTGCAGCCCAGCAATCTTATATTATCCTTTTTGTACGTATATTAATGGCCTATGTTGCCTTATTAAACATATGCACTCTTGCCGACACAGGCTGGTCCTGGTCTTGGTGATGGGTGGGGGAGATCCAGCAGCTAAGATGCACAGGGACTTTTCCCCCACCTTTTAACAGCTCGAATACACAAATGAGGTCTGTTTGTCAGGATTAAGAAATCCTTGTCAACACAGAGGTGGGTTAAGACTAACCAGACCCCAACCACGCCTCCATCAACCTTCCCCTCCGCTCCTGCCCCCCTCCAGGCTTGCACGCAGCATCCCAGATGGGGCCTCCCCAGCCTGTACCCAGATCCTGCTACAGACCCATTGCGCAGAGAGTGGATGGACATGGGAGACACGATCCTCCAGCCAAGGTTTCACCTTGATGTTTCCATCTCCCGCGTGCACTGCAGCCTCCCTCCGTGGGGCTGCACAGCATGGGGAGATGTAAAGCCTACCCCAAACACAGTGCAGCAAGAGTGCCAGCAAAGCCATTTACTCCAGGACATGTAGCTCCTTGGTCCCAAAACCCTCCAGCTCCCCACAGCTCTTTTTAGCAAGCGAAAAATTTACAAGATCCTTGAGATGCATCACATCTGTATGTCCAGGTCAGCAGCTCCCAGCCCCAGCCAGACCTCAAGCATCACCCCTTTGTAAGGGGGAAAACCATACAATCACCCCATTCCCAGCTGCTGCTGCCATGCCTACCCATGTGTTACCGCCTAAGCCCAGACTTGCTGCAGGACTGCCATGGGGCCATGGGACTCGCTGGCAGCCTGCTCACTGCCACAGCCATGGAGAAGAGTAAAACCAGAGAAAGGAGCTCAACCAGACCATGGCATGTGGGATTTGTGGGTACCCAACCCTGCAAGCCCCGAGCCAGGCTGGCACAGCTCCCAAATCACATCTCGGTGGCTCAGCACGAGGCTCTCATGAAAGCCAGGTAAATGAAGAGCTCATCCCTTCCCTCTCTCCTGAAGCAGAGCCACGTCTGAGCTGTTTGCAGACGGTCGATGTGTTAATGCCCAGCTTCGGCAGAGCAAGGCTGCGGGACGAGAAGGACTCAGAGCCAGCAGCTCGGTTTTCTAAGCCCAGCCAAGGTGTCCTCACCAGGAGGACATGGACCCTGGCATGAATCACTTTTATTCGGGGTTGTGAGGGCCCTTTTGAAGCAGCATGGGATCCCCTGATGTGCAAACACAGATTGAACGCCTCTGATCAGCCCCAGCCCATGATTATCCTGTGACCTCAGTAGCATGAGAATCCCCTCCTCAGATGATCCCATGTCACACGCATAAATTCATTTAATCTCCTTTTCTTTCTACACCTTGGGTGGGTGTCTGTGCTGCCTCTTGGGACCATCTGCAGGAATGATCCCATTCAACCCCATTGCGATGGTAACAAGTCCCCCACCCCATGCTGGGGATGGGGTCACCCTGAATGACTTTTGGGGACCACATCCAGCTGGCACAGCTCACCACTTCCCCTGCATCCCCAAATCAGAGGGCTCCCAAGCTTTCCGGGGATAGAGTGCCACATAGAGGACCCTGACTCCTCGGGAGGGTCAGTCCATGCAGGCAGAGGAGTTCCACAGGTAAAAATGCTGATGCAAGCAAATCCAGTATGCCATCGGGAAGAAGACCGTGCCCTCCGGACTATTTTTGGCTTGTTTTTTTCTTAACTATGGAGCCACTGATGTATGATATTGTCGCTGTTGTGACTAAGGGCTCTGCAGTTGGAATTGCATCAAGCCAGGGCTGGAGAGAGGGTTGTGCACGGGTCTCGGGGGACTGGTAATGGGAGAGAGCCCTTCACCTCCTGTTTACACTTTAATGCCCATCCAGGTTATTCATTATTTATTGCTAATGTATTTATAGAGCATTACTAGCATGCACGATGCTTTGCAGACATTTGGGGAAAAGGTCCTCTCTCCTTCAGATATCGTGGTATAAATAGAGTGGTTAAACACAACACAGGCTCTGCTGACCTGCTGCCTTTGCACCCGAGCCCTGACAAGCTGGAGGGGCTGTCTCTCCCCTTCAGGGTCTTGTGGCTTTTCCATGGGTGATTTTTTTCCTGCTGGGCTGCTGTAGCATTTGCTCTGTGCATCTGTTGGGTCCTGGATACACAGCAAAGGCAAGCCTGGCTGTGGGCACCCAAAGCACCAGCTCCCTGATGCCCCTTGTTCTCAACTTGGGATGCAACACAGCGAAGGGAGCTGGCCATCACAATCCAGCACTGAAGGGTTTCATTTGTTTGGGGTGAAAAAAACACCCTGATGACTCCAGATCCCATGCCCAGGGGGTCCCGATTCGCTGCCTTCACTTGTGCCCCGCCCCCGCCCCCCGCCCCAGCCTCTCCCTCCACAGCTCATCAAGAACCATCTCCACAGCCCAACTCATACCACAGCGACCACAGCCAGCCCTAGCAGACCTGCCCACCCACACCTGCATTTGCAAGTCCATGATGTTTAAATGCAAAATCTTTGATACCATCTTAAAATATGCACCAATTAACTCAGCGGGTCCAATTTCACCTGGCTCTCAGGATGCCGATGCATCCCGTTAGCAGAAGTGCGGTGGGCTGCAGCCCTGTGGGATGGATGGTGGCTGCGCTGCCAAAATGACCCTCACCATCCCCTAACCAAGTGCCATATGGGATCCGGGTGCTACCAGCCAGGATATGTGGACACGGGAGCTGTGGAGCAAGAAAAGGAGGTGGCGTGAAGCACCCAGCCGGCAGTGGGTCTTTGCCAGTGACTGCTGATACCAGGGATGAGCTTGTGCCTGCAGCGATAACCACAGCAGTTGGCAAGGACATGTCGTCCCCACGTTGTCTGCCCATCCTGGCCTGTCTTCTATTTCCCACTTCTTATCTGCTCTTGCTGAGCAAATAGGATGGGAGAAAACGGCTTCTGCCAGGTCATGGGGAAACAGCTTGGCCATGGGGCCAGGGAGTCCCAGCCTGACCACCAGCCCAGTGTCCATCATGTCTTTGCACCATCCCTGCAGCAAGACACAAAATCTGTGACATTCTCCCATTCTCCTGCATCCTGGGGATTCTCCCATGTTGGGCTAAAAGCAGATTTTAACAAAAAATTTTGCAATCCCAGGAGGGTGCAAGCAAGGGAGGGAGAGAAATCACCTGGGATGAAGCAAAACCTGAAACAGGACCTCTCACTTCAGTGCCAAGCCCCTTGCAAAGACCAATGGGAGCATTTTTCTAAGTGAAAGAAGTGTCGTTCCCAACGGCTTCATACAGAAAATGTCAAAAGAAAATATTCCTCATTTTCCAGCAATTTTCCAAAGGTCCTACTGCAGAGGAATGAGCAATTCCAGTGTCACAGGTGTGAATTTTAAAGGGATGCTGCACTCAGCTGCTGCCAGCATTTACGGAGCAAAGGTTAATAGCCAGGTTCAAACACTGCAATTTACAGATTATAGGATTTCTTAGCAGCGAAAGGGCTGTTGTCACACTGTCCCAAAGAAAGAACATGGCCAGGGCACAAAATCCACCACTTGAAAGGGATCATCAGGAACAGCAAAAATACCCCAGAAGGGAGCCAGAAGGAGAAAGAGAAATGCCCCATCCAAGAGGCCAGAGGAGGCAGAGAGCCGCCTCATGTGACAAGCTCCATTCTGCTCCTCCCCCCCGCCCCGCTGTCCTGACACATCTCACGATGACATCGCAACAGGCTTGTCATCTCTTCCCCACCGCCAATGCCTGAGGCAGCATGGGCTGTGCAAGAGCATCCCTCTGCAAAAGCAATTTGGCTTTTGTGCTTGCAAAGCAAGATTTGACAATGTGCCTGGGAGAAGCACAGAAGCCAAAAAATTAGTATATTTTTTCAATTATCTATTATATCTTCAGATCTTCCTTTCTAACCATGTCTGTGTGATGAGGGAGACAAAGGGTCGTGGTTTTAGTGCTGTTAATTGCCAGTTTAAGGCTGGCGAGCACCATTGCTGCACCATCCACAGCCTCCTGCTTCACTGCCCCCAGCACTTTCCCGGCATGGAAGCGCAGGCAGGGAAACACCGGGACCGTGGGATGCCTTAAATCCAAAGCTGCAGCTCTCATGCTGCCCGCAAACTGCAAGGAAAATGCAAGCAAAAATATATGGATGTTTACAGATCCCAAGACTCAGGGTGATGTGTGGAGGAGGAGGAGAGCCTTCGGCCTCATTTTGCAGCAGCAGGAAATGAGGAGGGATGGAGGGGGAAGGAGTGATGCCCTTACCCCGAGAAGGAGCCAGCCAAAGCATTCAATGATTTTTTGTTCCAGCCTTTGCTAAAATGCCATCTGCAGTCAGCCAACAAGAGCAGCACCAGCAGCAAAGACATCAGGATGGGACGCAGTGGGAGAGGAGCAGGGAAGCCCAAAGGATCTCAGCTCTGAACCAGAGCCATGCTTGCACATCCCCGGGCTGCAAAACCAAAATAACATGGGCATCGTTGAAAAGGGGGAAGGAGAAGCAATATCACAGAGAAGGTGGCTTTATACCAGCTAATGAAGGCATGGTGCAAGTAATCAATTCTCTTTGGAAACCTCCAGAAGATAACGAGGCCATGAGTAATGATCTGTAATAAGTCGTAAGAACAAATCGCATCAGCCCAACCTAATCTCATCCTGTGACATGGCAATGGACTCCCGGCATCAGGGCGATGGAGGTCTCCTTGCCTTTAACAGCAAAAATACTTTGATGCTGCTTCAAATGCAGAATTTTGGTCTGGGGGAGATCGTGTAGGAGGACCCAAAACTGATCCAAGCCTGAAAGGGGCTTGAAGGGGAGCATGTGTCTGAGAGGCTCCGGATCCAATGCAACCATTAACAACTGGGAATGAAGAGCACCAACCTGGTCGTCAATGCCAGGGTGTCAGGGCTGAGACTGCAGACTGATAAAAGGGGTGGGAAATCGATGCAGGACCATGCAGCGAGGACATGGGGATGTTGCTAGAGAGGAGACAAACACACAGGACCCATAGGCTGGATGGCAAGAGGAGACTCAATCCAAAATTGACCCATCCTTCTGGGGACAGAGGAAGATGGGGCTGTCCTTCTGCTCCTTGGGGTGCCTGAAGGCTCAGTTTGAGGCTCTGCACTTTGGGAAAGCTATGACCCAACTGCAGAAACCAGAAAACATCAGCTGTGAAGAGAAAGAGGGGGAAAAATTGTCCTCCATGACTGCATCTGAAAAGGACAGAGGTCCTGAGCTGGTTTTGGGCTGGACTGGGCTGAAACGAGGAGCAGAGATGCTACAAGGTGAAAAGAAGGAGCAGAAAGACAGCAAGGTGCGGGGGAGGAACAGCTGCAGGTGCTGGCACAGCCCCAGTTCCCCAAAGGCTCATAGCTCTGCTGAGATGATGGTTGCATCCAGCTCCCATGCTGGGTCTTCATCACACACCCTGCCCCAAGCCCCACACCAGCCATCCCTGGGGAACTCCGGGATGTTTGCAGCAGGCAAGGAAGGCACCATGGTCCCACCAGGCAAGAGTCCCCAAATCCCCAAAGCCACCCTGCCGCATTGCAGCACCAGAGCTCACATCCCCTCCAAACCTTGGAGCATCTCCACCCTTCAAAGTCAAAGGGTTCAGCTCCCTTTCAGCTGCAGGGAGCCTCGTCCTCTCCCATGACCTCTAACGCCACTCACCGACCATGTTTTATGGCTTTTGGAGAGGGAGCGAAGGTGCCCTGCCTCAGCCTCGGTTTTTACGGCAGATGTTCCTTCTCCGAGGAGCCACAGAGAGGGACTAAAAAGTGCCAGGATTTTTGCAGCCCAGTGGATGAGAGCTTGCCAGGACCTCCACGCAAAGTGGCGGACCTGGCCCACTGGCTGCCTTGTTTTTCAGAGCACTATTGATTCATTAAATATAGCAATTAAACGTGATAAATGGGCCCCAAAGCACTGTTTTGGAGGAGGAGAGGCTCCATCCATGAGTGCTGCAGCGCTGGCTCAGCACAACCCACTGTGTACATCTGGCACCTCCTTCGGTGTGAGAGTGGATGCTGCCCCACGCTTGAATATTTGATGGCACACAATTATTTGACATATTCCCAAATCTGTTCTTCTCCCCCTGCCCCTCCCACAAGCTTCCTTGATTTCTCTGGCTGCTGTTCGACACTGTCCCTTTAAATACAGGGTTTGCCCCATTTCTGTGAGCGCAGTAAAGGGTGGCTGGGAGCAGCTCAAGCCACACAGACACAGGAGCATCCAAAATTTACCTGATCCCTGCAAAATTCAGGAGAGCTTCAGGGGGAGGGAATCCCCAGGTGGGGTCAGAAATCCTTTGGGAAAAGGGCAAGATGAGACGTGATGGCAGGGAGGAGGAGAAAAATCCAGATCCCAGAGAAAACGTGCCCAGAATGGAGTTTATTTCATGTGATCCCCAGCGCAGGTCCACAAGGTATTTAGGCACCCAAAGGGGGTCCAGCACCCAAATTCTGCTGCTGGCCACGCTGCTGTGTCTGGCTCCAAACACCAGCACCCAGCCCCTGGCTGTGCATCACTCTAGCATCCAAAAAATCTCATGCCCACCCCAACGATGTCACCCATGGCCAGGAGCTTCTGATCCCCAGGGTCACAGCAGCCTGTGCCCCCCAGCACTGGGCAGCTGTCCAGGACGGCGGTGAGACCATAGCAGGCTTTGCAGCAGAGGTAATATCTTTTATTAGCTCAGTGCATCTAATAAAGAGAAAATAAAGCCGGGAACGCACAATGGGCCAGCGCTGCATGCCTGATGCCGGTCAGGTTTTTTCCGAGCCAGTCTAATAAAAGCGATGACCTCTCCATTGCTCAGCATCGCCTCTCCCGGGAGCACAGGCCATCGCAGCGACTGGACCCCACGGCTCCCCACAAAGCTGGCGAGGGGATGAGGACCCATGAGGGACGATGCGACTGAGTCCCGAAAAGCAAAAGCAGCGATAACTTGGAGGCAGCGGTGACAAACCTGCCCGTGCCTCTCCAGGCTGCAATATCCAGGGATGCTGTGGGGTGTCCGGCTTGTGGGGCAGGTGGGGGGAATGGGGACCAAGGCTGGAGCGGGACCAGGACAGCCCCAAATCCTCCCTGGGATGGAGGGGGCTGAGAGAGCCCCAAACCCTCCCTGGGATGGAAAGGGTCGGTGGCAGCCCCCGTACCCTCCCCGGGCTGGGATGGGGGGGACCGCAGCACCCCCCAACTCCCCTCACACTGGGAAAGGACCGGGACAGCCTCCAAATCTTCCCGGGCTTGAAGGGGACCGGGACAGTCCCCCAAACCTCCCCCAGGATGAAAAGAGACCGCGACACCCATCCCCTCCCCAGGCTGGAAGGGGACGGCTTCAGCCCCCGCGCCCCAGCCCTCCGTGGCGGCGGGGGCACGGTGGGAGCCGGCGTTTGCGAGCGGTGCCGAGCCGAGCCGAGCTGAACCGAGCCGAGCCGAGCCGAGCTGAACCGAGCCGAGCCGAGCCGAGCCGAGCGGAACCGAGCCGTGCCCAGCCGTGCCCCCCCGACGGCAGCTGCCCGCCTCGCTCCTCCGCCCAGCCCTCAACGCCAGGCAGCCCCAACCCGTTCCCTTCCTCCTCCTCCTCCTCCACCTCCTCCTCCCTCCCCCCTCCCCTCCCCCCCCCCCCCCCCCCCCCAGCCCGATTTGGGCAGCGGCGCGGCCGGCGCTGCCAGCAGAGCCGCCGTGTGCGGGCGCCGCGCCGGAGGCAGCTCAGCCCCGGGGGGGGCTGCAGGGAGGCAGGTCTGGTGTGTCCCCCCCCTCCATCACCCCCCCTTCCCCTCCCCACCCGCTCCCCCCCGGCCACCCCCCCACCCCTGCATGCCCGGGCAGCGAGCATGGCCCGCAGGCAGGCGCGGGCGGCGGGCGGCGGGCGCTGGTTGCCCTGGCTAGGACTCGCCTTGCTGCCGCTGGCATTGCCCCCCGCCGCCGCCCCCGGGGGCTGCCCCTCCGCCTGCTACTGCGTGGCCACCCCGGAGCTGGTGCAGTGCCGGTACGAGAGGCTGGAGGAACCCCCGAGGGAGCTGCCGGCCACCGTGCACAACCTCAGCATCGCGGGCAGCAACCTGAGCGTGCTGCACCGCGCCGCCTTCGCCGCCCGCCCGCGGCCGGACCTGCGCCTGCTCCGCCTGCGCCACGACAACATCCACACCATCGAGGACATGGCCCTGCAAGGGCTGCCCGCCCTCCGCACCCTCGACCTGAGCCACAACCCGCTGCTGTCGGTGGCCCCCGGCGCCTTCGCCGGCGTGCCACTGCTGCGCACGCTACAGCTGAACCAGGCGCTGCTGGCCGCCCCGCTGGAGGAGCAGCTCGCCCTGGCCCTGCGCAACCTCAGCTTGAGGCGCTTGGAGCTGGCAGGCAACGCGCTGCGGGCGCTGCCAGCCACCCTGCTGCCCGCCGGCCTGGAGGAGCTGGACCTGCGGAACAACTCGCTGCAGCGGCTGGCGGCCCCTGAGCTGCGGAGCCTGGAAGCGCCGGGGCTGCGGGGGCTGCGGCTCACGCTGGGGTCCAACCCGCTGAGTTGCGACTGCGCCCTGCGCCCGTTCCTTGCCTGGCTGCGCGCTGCCACCACCCGTGTGCCCGACGCCCGCAGCCTGCGCTGCGCCCAGCCGCCACTGCTGCGCGGGGCCACCCTGCTGCGCCTGCGGCCCGAGGGGCTGGTGTGCACGGCTGCTGAGGGCGGCGAGCCCGGTCAGCTGGAGACGGCCTCTTACGTCTTCTTCGGCATCGTGTTGGCCCTCATCGGCATCGTCTTCCTCATGGTGCTCTACCTGAACCGCCGCGGCATCAAGCGTTGGCTCCACAACCTCCGCGAGGCTTGTCGTGACCAGATGGAGGGCTACCACTACCGCTACGAGCAGGACGCCGATCCCCGCTGTACCAGTGCCATCAGCACCCCCGGCCTCTGATGGCACCCTTGGCATCCCACCCCTGCCCCTCCGACATCCCCGGCATCCGCCTGCCATGCCGAGCCTCAACGCCTCTGCTCCCAGTATCCACCACACCCCAGCCCTTGCCATGGCACCACCAAAAACTAGTTTCTGAGGATGAGCCGGCCTTGGCGATGGGTGCCCTCCCCGGAGGGCTCTGGACCAGCTCTCCCTGTCCGTGCCCTAATCAACTCCGTAGCGCTGATTCCCACAGGGAACCAGGCTCAGTCCATTCCACCCATCCCAGTGGCTGCGGGCGGGGGGAAGCACATCTGCATCGGCCCTGTGGGATGCCGGCGCACACATCCCCGATGCTCCCGGGAGGATGACAGGCTCCATCCCGCGCCTCCTCTCCAGCGGCAGGTTTCTTCAGCGGACTGCGGGATGCCACGCTGCCAGCGGGGCTCAGCACTGCGTACACGTGAGTGTTTGCTCAGCACATCCCGGGAAGCAGCAGGCAATACCTGTAACTGTCCTCCTGGATGTTCCTGGAGCTTGGACTTGACTTTGACCATGTACAGCTCTCTTTCCTATTAGATTTCTATTTGACAGATGCAAAACTTAATTTTTTTTTTTTTTCCCTGCTCCAAACACAGAGGAAAACACGCTGTCCAGCCGCTCTCCCTGAGGAGCGATGTGCTTTTCCGAGCAGTTTATCCATTTGGTTTTGTTCAATGACATTTCCAGCTCTTTCCAGGCACTAAACAATGCAGCTGTGTAGGAAACGCCTCTGCCAGCTGCGTGCATGTTCCCCAGGGCACGCAGGGGCAGCCCTTTTCTGACTCTAAAATATATCCTAGACTAGTCTGTCTCGGCACTTTGTAATTTAAAACGAGCGAAGCAAAAGCTCTCAACCTAGTTCACCCGCCCGTGTTTGCTTTAGAACTGTGCCTGTTACTATACCCTAGAGCAAATATATTGAAAGCTGCATCCACTCCATTGTCTATTTTCTATAAAGCTTCTTGCAATGATTTCCGAACATGCCTTGGCTGAGGTGGTGTTATTGCTGTTGGTTTGCCAGAGGGAGGTAGCTGTGCACTCTTCTGTAGTTTTTTGCTGGTGCTTAGAAACTTCTTTTCCGGGCTGATTTGGTGGCTAGGGATGCAGAGAGGTTTTGCACAGCTTGTGCACGCAGCTCAGGCTCTGCCAGTCCCGATCCTTCCCTGCTAGCGGGGCAGAGGGTCAGGAAAATTATCCAGGTAGCAGGTTTCTAAAGCACTTTTTATCTCCTGGTTGTTTGGGTACCTAAGTCATGCCACACTGGAGCGCTGAGCATCTACGGATGCTGGGAGAGGCAGCGTAGGGCTGCGACTTGCAGCATTTCCCAAAATGAAGCTGGAGCTTTCACAATGTGGCATCGCAAAATGCTGAATTTCAGTGCTGGGCTGAGAACTTAAGCGTTGCATTTTGATGCATCTGTGTTTGCCTTTCTTCATACCGGGAGGCCGATACGGGCAAGCTGGGCAGGGGTGAGGAGGGAGACTGTATTCCCGCTGTCCCACAGCCCTGCTGGGACAGGTACTGGTGTTTGCCGGTTGCTTTAGGATCCTTGATGCGAGGAGCAGCAGGTCCCCAGCGTGTTGGGTTTTGAAGTGAGAGTTTTGTGGGATTTATGGTCCCTGAGACTGAATGCATGTGTACTCAGCTGCCAGGTGCAAAGCTCTCCTAGGGGAAAGAAGTTATTTCCATCCCAGGCACAGCTGGAGGTGCCAGGAAGGATGCGACCTGGTGCAAGGACCTTTGCATTTTCCCCCTTTGCTTTTCCTCCCCTTGCAAGCGCGGTATCAAGGCAAGCAAGTTAGGAAAGGGGAGCTGGTGCAGAGCCACATGGCTGGGCTGTATTCAGGCAGGGACACGGCACTGGGAGTCAAAATGAGTTTTCTGGGTGCTCTGGGCTAGTCCAGCTGACCAAGGGAGCTGGTTCCCCACCAGAGCTGGGTCCTGGCTCTGTTCTGGTTCCTGGGGAAGCCCCAGAGACCCCCAGGGCTCAGCTCATCAGACACGAGGTGTTCCAGCAGAAAGTTTTTGCATTTTGGGGACCTTTCCCTGAGGTTTTCTCCCTGTCCCAGGAGCTTGTGGGCTCTGGCCCAACCCCACCACCCCGTGCAATGAGCTACTAGACAGGCTTATGGGGGAGAAATCTCAGCCTGCCCCTCACACCCACTTTCCCACCTCCTCCCTCTGTTTCCCACCCCCATGCAGCCAAAATGCAGCCCCCGAGCAAGAGAAAGGGCAACCAGGTGGATTTGCACATCTGGCAGCTACATGTGGCACAGCACACGGTGCCAGGAGCAAGCGCTGCTGAGCATCACAGGTCATCCCAGGCTGCGACTCCACCAGAGCAGCATCAGTGTGTGGGGATGGTGCTGGGAAGTCCTGGCAAGATTTAACATCTTGCAGCAAGGAGGAGAAGTGCCTGAAGGGCTTTGTGGGCAGGTGGGTGGTTGTCGGACCAGGGAACACAGCATCTGCCTGGCAGCAGTCCCCAGTGCCCGGCAACAGATAACAGGAAGGAAATTGCCTGCAGGCAAACGGAAAAGTGGCCAAGGAGATCCTGTCCCTGTAGTCTTTGGTAAAAAGGGGGCAGCCGGTTGCTCCCGCTTTCCCAGAGGCCAAAGGGAGGGATGCGGTGGCTTTTGGTCCCCAGGAATGAGGGCACCCCTCCTTTCAGCACCGAGCAGCGGGACATTGGGATCATCATGCTCTCCATCCTCACCGGGTACACTGAGACCCACCCCTCAGGTGGGTACGCTGACCCCCTCCAGGGAGGCAAAGCCCCATCAGCCCAGCAAAGGTGACGTGCAAGTGGTTGGATGTGGGTGGCTGGGTGGAATAACCAGCTGTAGGAGCGTAATTCTTGTGGCTTGTTAACGTTAATATTATTCTGTACAGCGCATACCCCACGTATGACAAATCAGCAGGATTAGGGAACCTCTGGGTTAGCAAAACCAAGACTTGTCTCGTGCTTTTTTCGGTTCCCAAAGATGGATGCGTGTTTAGAGAAAGCCAGCTGCTGTCATGTTTCCATGCAGTCCCTTTCCTCGAAGGGCTTGGCCAGGGGGACATGAACCTCCCCACGCACCAAGCCTTGAGCAGCAAGCTGCTGCCCGAGTGGAAAGTTACCCCGATAGCTCCTTGAGCCGAACGAAATGCAGGATTTAAACAGCATCTGTGATACCAATCAAGCAAAGGATACTGGGAGCCCTCTGCAGTGGCTCACCCCTGAAAAAGAGGGGAAAACCCCCAAAATGTCTATTTACATGCCCGGTGTATGGGATGTTTATAAGCCACCAGTGCTTTGCAACCCAGCATGGTCTTTCAGATCCACTTTTCCTTCTCTATTTTCCAAAGAGCTCAGCCTTTCTTGGGCCAATCTGGCTGAGGAGGTGGACGTGGTGCAGCCAGAGTTGGGCCAGGCAACCCTGCCTGCATTCACCACCACCACCCCGCGCACATCCTTAGGGGCTTTAGGGGCTCATGTCACTGGACCAGGGCATCCCAGGTGTGTTTCAAGAAGCCGTCATGCTCAAGTTTGGTGGAAGTAGCTCCATGATGCCCAGAGCTGTAGGAGAGGTGCTGAGCGTGGTCTCATTTAGCGCAGAAGCCGCCAAAAATACCAGTGTGGCAGCTGCTGTTTGATTTATCAAGTGGAAATGACTGGGCTGCAGCATCATCCTTATCCCCTCTGAGCACAGGCTGCAGTGCCCCAGCACTCAGGCAGAGAAGAAAATCAGCCACCGGCTGCTTCCCCCTTCCAAAAATACACAGAATTAATAACAATTAATTCTCCCCAAGCAGCTTCACCCCTGAGAAGCTTCACACCAGGCTACTTCATCCTCCTCCTCCATCAGCAGAGATTAATCCAAACCTACAGAGGGAGGAAAAAAACCCAAGCCCAACAAACTGCTTCTTTTTATTTATTCCTTTAGGAAGAGCAAGTGGGAGCTGCTACCTTAATGCACTGGGGAAACTGAGGCACAAGCAAAGCCAGCCCAAGTTCCTGGTAGCAGAGAAAGATCTAGGCAGAAGAAAACAAACAAACAAACAAACAACACAGAAATGTATTTCAAACCTCAGCAGAGTTCACTTAAAACTCTGGACAGCTTTGGGACCTCCAAGCCTGGGACAGTCCCCACTGTGTCCTCCCTCAGACTCAAAGGTGGCCCCTGCACCCTGCCAAAGAACTTGGGATTAAATAAGATCCTGCCTGTTTACCTTTGAGAGCTTCTAATGAGCCAAGGTGGGATAATGCTGGGGGAGGGGGGCTTCTGCTGTGGCTGAGCACTGACCCACTCAGCACAGCTGTGGGTGCCCAGCGGCAAGGACGGGGCTGGAGGCAGCAGCACCAGGGAGCTGGGGGCTTGTCCTGGGGCAGAGGGGACAGGGTGGCAGGTCAAGCCCTCGGTGTGACCCCCCCGCAGCCCGCCCTGGAGTGGCAGGGACATGTAGAGCAGGGGTGGACAGGCACGGGATGGACAAGGGACAGGCAGAGGCAGGCAGGGCACCTCGGGCTGATGGCATCTGGGCTGGGGGGAGGTAGCTCCCCACACCCCCAAAGGGGTCTGCACACCAGCAGCTGTCCCTGCGCCCCAGGGGCACCCCCAGAGGCTGCAGCCCCACAGCCTCATGCCCTCCCTGCCGCACAGGTCCCCAGCCTGGGGCCACCTCATCCCTCCCGGGGTGGTTTTTCACCCAGGTCTGGCTCTGGGCAGCCCCCCAGGGAGCTGGCACGGCAATGGCCAGGCAGATGGGGAAGGATGTGTTTCCACTGATCAGCCCCAATCTGGATTATTTTTCAAAATAAACCTGCTTTCCCAGCTGGTTTAAGCAAGTTTTTAGCATGTTTGGGACAGGCTGGATTCCAGTGATGGGGGAGAAGCTGCCAGGGGTGGAGGTGATGGAGGGGATCACATGCCTGCTAGCTGTCCCTGTGCCACCAGGCTCCTGGCATGTGCTTGGAGAGCGGGGACCAGGGCATCTCTGAGGCATTTTTGGCAGCACATCACCCAGCTCATGGGGCTGGGATCATCCCATGGTGGGTACTGCAGGGGTGGTGGGGGTCTTTGCTGAGGTTTTCCCCCTATCAAAAGCGACTGAGAAATAATTTACATTGAGGGACTGGTGTCAGGCCCAAAGTTCATCTCTCCCCCATCTCCCATCCAAAGCAGAGATGGGATCTCCTGCAGCTCCCATCAGGACAAAACAGAAAAGGCCTCTGGAGATGCATGTCCAGGAGGATCCGCGTCAGCCGGTTTCTAGGGTTTGGGGATGTCTCAGAGGGCCAGGGTGAGCAGTATCAGCCTGAGGCAGATCAGTATCAGTCCCTCATCCTGCATCAGGATGCACCGGCACAGATAACCCCACAGAGCTGCTCCATCCTCCCAGCACGTTTCCCAAGCACTCGCCAGCCTGACATTTACAAACACCTATTTTTAGATTACCTTCATCACTTCTAATTGTTCAGGCTCCTCAGCCTCAAAGGACACATCCTCAGCTTGGATGGCGACACAACGAGTCCCCTCCCTGTGGGTCCTTCCCCCTCCTGTGGCTTTACACCAGTGTAACTGGCCCCAGCCCTTGGCCCGGGCGTTGCTAATGCTGCCACATTACAGCTGCTCATGGCTCCATTCCCTCCCCATCGTGCTACAAATTGCACAAACCTTCCTGCTTCAAAGGAAGCCCCTGAGAAGGACATTTCTGTGATGCCCTTCTGGGGAGGTTTCCACATTCTTCATGAAGAGGAACCAAAATCATCTCTGTGATGCACAAGAGGAATAGCTACATCCCACATCCATGGAGATGCTCCTCTGCATAGGCACAACGAGCCCCTGTGGCCCAAGCCCATGGCAATCCTGCTCTGCTTGGGCAAGATGGACCCCTGTGCCCCCAACCCATGGAGATGCTGTACTGCATGTCCAGCCCCTTTCCATCCCCATGGGAACCGTTTCCAGAGCAGGGCAGTCCTTCCCTTTGGGATGGCCCAAACTGGCAGCCTCCAAGGTAGGTTTCCATACGCCACTTGCAGCCATCTGGCAAGGCAGCTCAGGCTTGGGAGAGCAGAGCACCTGGGGACCAGGAGCACCCCAGGAGCTCAGCTTGGTCCTGCCCAGCTCCCTGTCCCTTGCAGAACAAGGGGACATCCCTGCGGTGCAGCAGGGTGATGTTGTGCCATTGGGGTAAGCATCCTGAAGGCTGGGGGGACCCAAGGTTGCAGCCATAGTCCTGGGGATTCGCCTCCTGCCCTGTCCCTCCCAGCTTGGCAGGAGCAAGCCCAGCATGGCAGTGGCACCAAGGGATCAGCATCGCTGTCACCCTCTTGCCAATGGCCCTGCATCCCACAAGCAAGGTCCATCACCCATGGACCACAGCTGGTGTTCAGGTGACATGGGCTGAATTTGGCTGTGGTGCTGGGCTTTTGGGTGGCGTGTCTCTTGCTCCGTGCCTCAGTGTCCCTTTTGGGGAGCACCTCAGCTGAGGGCCTCCCCTTAACCCCAGGGACTGGGTTTTGGGGGCTGCTGGCCCTGCTCCAACACCAAGCCCTTTAAAGGGACTTCAGGTGCTCCAGCATGCTGCGTGCAAGTAAAAATCACTCTTTAGCTTCCCCACATAACGTGATGGGAGGAAAGAAACCCGCATCGCTTCTTGCTGCTCTGGCACGGCCACCAGCCCGCGGCCTCCACCAGCCCACAGGGCACCAGCCATGTCCTCCCACAGTGAGAAAGATCCAACCAGCAGGACAAAACCATGAGACCCAGGCTGCGGGGATGTCCCGTGAGCCCTCAGGGACAGGCCACACAGGCTGGGCTTGGCACCTTGGTAATTAGTTTGGTCGATTTAAATGTCAATTTAGTAATGAGACCTGAATGTCAAGCCAGGCCCGGCTGTCTGCCAGGACTCACCAGCCTCCAGTGACCGCGGCTGCCCCGGCCTGGTGCGCCCAGGTCCTGGTGCTCCACCAGCAGCATGGGTGGACCTCGGAGCCTCCACGGATGCTCTGGTCCCCCACGCTGCTCCCAGGTGCCCTGAGGGTGCTGTGCCAGCCCGGTCCTGCTGCTCCGAGAGGAGATGTCCCTGCTCAGCAGGGCTAAGGAGAGCAGAACCTGGTCCTGGGGTCCCCCTCTCCCTGCCGAAGCACGCCCCGCTGCTCAGCACCCGAACCCTGGGGATGCCCAGCCCGGCCCTTGCTTGTCCCCGCAGCTTGGCCGGGACGTGGCGGCGGTCCCTCCGCACGGGCCGGCGGTGACACCCAGCGCCGGCTGCGGCAATTACAGACGGGTGGGAGCCGCGGGGGCTCACAGCCCCGCTGCTCCCCCTGCCCCCGCTGCCCCAGCCCCGCGGGGTGCGGAGCGGGGTTCCGGCTCTCCCCGGAAAGCACCACCCGCTGTGCTGCCAGCGCAGCGCCGTGGGGAACTGGGAGCTAATACTGGTGAGCGGGGAGGAGGGGGGCGGCGGTAGGGGGGGGGGGGGGGCTCTTCCACCTTGGCAAGGAGAAAAAGAAAAATCCAAGAATTCCTACGCAGGCCTCCAGGGTGACGCCTGCAGCCGTCGCTGAAGGGATGCGGGAACCCTCCTGGCCGTGCCGCTGTGCGCTCAGGAACCACCTTACACCAACCTTGACGATGCTTTAAAGCAGCTTTGAAGTATTAAAGCCAAGCTGCGGCGGAATCAGCTCTTGCCTCAGAGTTTACAGTGTGCATGAAAGCTCCATAAAATCCCCATCAGACGCTGATCTCCTGAGGGCAGAGGGAGCAGCAAGAAGATGGTCCCTCTCCCTCACCAACTCCCCCGGTTGGGACCCCATACGGAGCTGAAACCTTTCTTTTGGGTGAATGCCACCCCTGGGTTGGACCCACCCGCACCAGCAGCGCCCACCCCAGCTTGCCTGCAACCTGCTCCTCTCCCCAGTCCCCTTCTCCCTGCCCCGGGCTCACAGACCCTCTCATTTCCCTCACCAGCTCCCTTCTAAGCCTTTGCCCTTCCAGAAGCAACTTCACCCCTAGAACTCCAGCCTCTCCTCACTCTGGCTTGTGCCCACCTGTCCTACAAGCCCCAAAGATCAACTCTCTTCCCACCTGCTCCGTGGTGGCATCAGTGGTAACTTCAGGTCAGTCCTCAGTGCTCTGCCCTGGGACACCTCCAGTGCCGAGCCCCTTGGAAATGGTGTCACAGTTGGGCAGGAGAGATCTCACCCGGCATCAGAGGGATGAGGCTCTGAACAGCTTCTTCAGGAAACGCTGCTGTCCCTGGGGCTTCAGCTTATCCGAGCAGCACACAGTCTATTCCTCCCACACCGAGGGACAAAGCGTGATCCACCAGCTCAGCTTTTGGGGCAACAGTCTTTGACTGAAGAAGACTGAAGTAACATGAAGGATTGCTACTACGAAGAGAATATTTTATTACTTATAACACTTCATTCAACTAAATCCACATAGCAGTACACACAAATTCTTCAGAAAAGTGCAAATTCTCACTCTGTATTTGTAATATGCCCTAGTTTTACAGAAGAACAGACATCAGGTAAACAAGAGTACTGATCCAGAACTCCCCAGGACTCTAGACAAGGAGAACAACGCAACTTCAGGGACTTCAATCACCTTGTACAAAGCTACTCTTCAAGCACACAAGGGGCAGGGGAGGATGGAAAGTGTCCGGGCTATCCAGATGGACTCCAACCACCCAGGCATCACCATGCAAAGAGCCCTCTCATCTTACCTGGGGAGAGAAGAGGGCAAAAACGGGGAGGGAGGAACACATGACAAAATGAAGCTATAACAATAACTAGTTTTAAAATAAAAGAGAACATCTGAGTGCTTTCTAAGGCAGCCCACATGTTCCACCCTGCCTCAAATGACAGAAACCATCCGCCCACCTTCTGGCTTCCCCCTCAATACTCTGGTAGTTTCACACCAACATGCTCCCTTTAATAACCAGGAGCTAAAATCCCTAATGTTTCAGAAGCCAGACAGAGGGGACACAAAGTGCTACCCTGGTACCGCTAAGTCAGGGAATAACGCCAGAAATTCCCCCATGCAGGCATCCCCCAACTAGAGAGCGTGCCACGGCTTGAGATCAGCCAAGAATTGCCCAAGGCAGGTAAAGGAGCCCCAGGCAGCAAGTACTACATGTTTAACTCACCTCAACGTTTGAAATGGAAACACAGAGAGTTTTAATTCTTAATTTACACTGTGGATGACACAAATAGAAGGAAGAGCTGGGTATCTGAAATGACAGAAATTAGGGGACCCACTCAGGCATGATCCCAGTTCTCCCGCAGCCCAAGGGAAACCTGGCTCCAAGTTGCATCCTGCAGGGGATGCAACGAAGGAAAGGCAAGCGAAGCAGAACTCACTCGCCACCTGAACAGGACACTGTGCCAGTAGCAAACACAAAGCAGGGGCTACACTGCTCTGGGCTACAGCTAGAGCTGTCCTTGAAGCTTCCAGTCAAACTCTCCCCTGTTCAACACACTGCCTCCTTCTCTTCCCCACAAGCGTCCGATTCACTCACGCTGGGGCAGGAAGCATCCTTCAGAGGTGCAGAAGGAGAGATGAACAGCATTTGAAGCTCTTCAAACCACACACTGGACACTGTATCACCACTAGAATAAAAAACTCCAGCTACAAGCTCAGCACCATAGACGTTCAACCTTGCCTGCCAAGTCTCCTCTACTTACAAAGGCCCTACCCAAGGCCCACAGAAGCACAACTTTACCATGTATCTGAGTGAGATTAAACCTGTCACATCAAAAAGGGAAAATACAAAACTAAGCCCTCCTAATTTTATCAAATGCTAAAACCAAATCATTGGCTGTCCGATTACAGTTTAAGCCAATGACTGGCTGCAGAGCAACCTTTGAAAAGGTGTATTTTAACTGGAAGCACCTAGTAAACAACATCCCCAGCATACTTTGATCTACTGTCTGCTTCCTAGTCATGTTTGACAAGCCTTTGTTCTTATCTGAAAAGTAGGGAAGAGCAGCTGACAACTGAGAGAAGGCTGTGCACAAGCCCAACAAACTCTAAGGTGATGTATAACAAAGTTACAGGGCAAGGAAGTAAGAGAATTACAGTCCTTCACGGTAACAGAAATAAGGGAAGCGCAAGATCAGAGGGAGGAGATAAAAGGAGTTCCACAAATGGAACAGTACAAATAGATCAAACAGTTCAAATACAGTAGGAAACCAGTGGTAGCAGTGGTTTAAAAAACAGCAATAGTTGTTATACCCTTTAAAATACATTCAACACGATGTGCCTGTTGCTGTCATTCCAAAAGCACTACTACATCTACAACTTACTGCACAAATCTACTGACGAGAAGAATCCCAGATACTTAACTCCCTGTATTTGTTTTTCTTTTTAAATAAAGATATTCAGGCTACAAACAGTTACCAATTTCTACAAAAGCCGATTTGAAAACAATGACTATTTTCTTCCATACTGCATTTATAACACTTGCCTACTGATATAAAGCAGATCTCACTGGGAAGTTGCAGATTCCTGCTCTTTGTAGGGGCACAAAGTAATTGCCACAAGATGTAACTCCTAATGCTAATTGCTACAATATACACACGGCTGGACTCATCACACATGCTATGCTCTTTACAGTGTTTACCTTTGTTCAAAATTACGTTTCACTTGTTCTTTTCTGTACTACTAGTAGGCTATTTAACAACAAAAATCAGAACACCTAAGGCTTTAATCTGCTGTCAGTGGAACAAACAGCAAGACCTCCCTCAAACTGAGTGCAGTCGGGATCCGGATCTGCACCTTTCTGTGAAAACTGAAGACAAAGCAGCAGTCAGAAATGCCTTCACACCTCCTGAGACATGCCCAGCGCTGTACAGTAACATGAGTATACTCTAAGTGTATATTTTTTCACCCATTTTCCCCACCACATCAGTCAAACGTACAATCAAGAAGAAAAAAAAAGTTTTTGGCATTAGATACATTTCACTCAATTGCAGAACAATTTGGAAATATTTTCTCTTAAAATAAAAATAAATAAATATTAGTGGCAAATAAGAATTTGTGCAACACAGACCTTCTGCAGTACATGTACATTCATATACAGCAAAACACTTATCCACGGTTATAGTGCAAAGCTTCTGTCAGCATGAAATACCCAGTACCCGCACAGACACAGAAACCTTGGTGCTCTTTAAAGCCATCTAGATGCAACACGTACAAAACCACTCTGCGCAATCCTATGGCATCAAGCTGTAAGGGTATAATAAAATGGAGGGCAAATGTAAAGATTCAACAATAGTGGCAAAACAACGGCTTGAACTTAAGTGCATCTTGGGTTCTTTTCACGTAATTTTCAATACAGCGGTTAAGCGTTCAGTTTTATCTATTTCTTTT
This sequence comes from Falco cherrug, assembly GCF_023634085.1. Classification (NCBI taxonomy): domain Eukaryota; kingdom Metazoa; phylum Chordata; class Aves; order Falconiformes; family Falconidae; genus Falco; species Falco cherrug. The sequence goes on from NC_073698.1 coordinate 1,020,814, forward strand.
ATTTAATTCGTGTCAAGTGACAGCAGGAAGATGTCCAGAACATAACGGACTTCATTCTGGAGGCGTCTATTAGTAATTCGGAGCTCATTAGTAAGTATTATTCTCAGTTAATCAACAGGCAGTTTTTCTTGAAGTGTTGTTTCAGTTAAAGTATCTTCCACGGCCTTCCTGTGCCAAAACAGTTTTTATTTGCTGAAATCCTAGACATTTACATGGGAATTTCTGTATCGGTATTTTTTTGGAAAAAGTGATTAGCAGTATCACTTGCTACTCAAGCAAAGGTAGGAAACAGATAGTGGGACATATTTGCCCTAAAACAGAGAGAGTAACAGTAATAGCAAACTGCTATTCCAACAGAAATTAGCTTACAAAATATGCCAAAAAATTGTGATTTAGTAACTAAAAGTGAGTGGCATCACTGTCTCACCTCCACTTTTTTAAATACACAAGACAGTATGAATTCAAGCTATCAAAACCAAAACTGTCACTAACTGGAATTTTCCTTGAAAGTTACAAATTTCTGAAACCTTTACTAGGGGGAAAAAAAAAGCTTATGACCCTTCATAGATGTGGGACAAAAAATGCTTGCAAAGTCTATGTAGTTAGAATGGGCAATTTAACCATGGAATGAGTAAGTTTCTATGCCTTTGGAAGCCTTGGAAAGGCACAACGTAATTCAAAACCCAGACTGCAGGTGTTGCCACTATTGTTTCACTGTCAAGTAAATATTTTAAGATACACACAGGAAAGTTACAATGCACCAAGAGCACCTTTAACAGAAGGATATTTAAGTAGCTGAAAAAAATGTCATATTGACAACTTGCCTAAACAAGAAATGCTAAGCACTGAACTCTACTTCAACATTTTTGGAAATTAAGACCTGTAACAGTGATACCTACATTCACACACAACAGCTAGGAAGAAGCAGGCTTTTTTGTCAGTCAAACATGACCACGACCCGATTCTAAAACCTTTCTGCACAAAAGGTATTGGGTACCTGAAATTAGTTTAAGACAAGATCTAGTGGCTAAGATCAGCTGCCTTAAACCTACTAGGGCAGTTCATTTGCATTGGTGTGGTTTAATTAGTCTTTTGGTCAAAAGGACAGAAAATTGTAATGATAAATTCCATTCTTTTTTATCCCTTCTCTTTATCACAATTTTCTAGTCCAGATTTTGGTGAGAAGCCTGACAAAATAATACTGCTTCTTTATAGAATAAAGATGTAGCTGTTTAACACACACACACACGTATTAAACTGAGTTCTGTTCTTGGTTCCTTTGTTTCACACGGTGCAGTGCAGGCAGTTAGTTCTTTGAACACCAGTTACAGGAGATCTAAGCAGAACGCCAGACCAGTCCATTCTTATCAGGTTCAAGAAAATTCTCAATCAAAGCTTCGATAAGCTTCTGAAGCTCTTCTTCCAGCACGCCTCTGTCACTAAAAAAAAAAAGAACAATACATGTCAAAGGTCTGAAACACCAAACATCTATTAAAAATAAAAAATAAAAAGCAAGATCCGATGGTGATAGACAGATCTGTTATGTTTCCTACCAGCATCAACATGTAGAAACTCCACCCTGCTTATTTTAACAAGTTACTTTTCAGTAGGAACTACTGCAATATTAATTTAAACTTATTTAACTAGATTTACAAAGTAATTGCCACCAGAGGGCTCAAGGCTAGCAGAGAGGACACACGAAGGAATGATTGCAAAACCAATGCAAGACTGGTCAGACACAGACTGTAAATGTATTGAAAAGTAAGAAGGAAGAAAAAAAAAAGTAGAGCTAGATACGCTATATTCTTCTCTACACAGTGTCCAGATGGCCATCCAGGGTATCTGACTGTATTTTGACTACAGTGCAATTAGAGGGACTGAGTAATCAGGTACAGTGTCACGGCTCACAAGAGGACACTGTAATATACTGATCCTTTCCCTGTTTAAATGCCCAGACATCCATTTGAGCAAAAAGACAACATCCACATGCATAAACACTAATGCATTGCAACACCCTTAAAATGCATAAACTTCTGCTACGCCAGGAGTCTCGCTGGAGGGAGAGGAACCCAGTTTGTTTTTAACAGAACAGGAAAAACTAGCTGTTTACGTTTGCTTTGTTCATTTGTGGAACTGGCAATACATCACTGCCCCTCAGGTCAGCACTTCCTTTATAAAGAAAACGCCCAAAAATGCTGCAACAAAATTGACCTTCCTGATGTTGAGCTTTCAAGAATAATCAATGAACAGCACTCAGAGAAACATTTGCAAACCTGTTACGGCAAGGAATGCCTTTTGAGGTCCCTACTGACCATTTTATGCCTTGAACCAGGGAAGCTTAATGGCTTTTCAGTTTAGGATCAGAATCGTTTACATTAGCAAAGACCTTTAAGACCATCGAGTCCAACCATTAACCCAGCACTGCCGAGTCCATCACTAACCCATGTCCCCAAGCACCACATCCACACATCTTCTGACACCCCCATGGGCTGTGCCTGTGCCAGCGCTTGGCCACCCTGTCGGGGAAGACATTTCTCCCAGTGCCCACCCTGAACCTCCCCTGGTGCGGCTGGAGGCCGTTCCCTCCTGTCCTGCCGCTGGTTCCTTGGGAGCAGAGACCGACCCCCCTCGCTGCAGCCTCCTGCCAGGCAGCTGTAGGGAGCCAGAAGGGCCCCCCTGAGCCCCCTTTTCTCCGGGCTGAGCCCCCCCAGCTCCCCCCGCCCCCCCAGAGCTGTGCCCCAGCCCCTTCCCCAGCCCCTGCCCGGCTCTGGACACGCTCCAGCCCCTCCGGGTCTGCCTGGGGGTGAGGGGCCCAACGCTGAGCCCAGGGCTCGAGGGGCGGCCGCACCAGGGCCCAGCACAGGGGGACGGGCACTGCCTGGCCCTGCTGGCCACGCTGCTGCTGACACCGGCCAGGGCGTTATCAGCCATTTCATATTCCAGATAATAACTGCTATTAACCACAGGCATTACTAAAATGAAAGGTCAACATATTTTTCTGACTTACCAGAATGAAGAGCAGCAAAAGCCCAAACAATGCATCAAAGCATTCTCAGGTACTTAGTTTCTCTCCTCACTGCTCTTACTTATAAATGCTGGCAATACTGCCTTAAACCTAACCTTAACACAAGTGAAGGCCAGATTTCTTCCTCGTTGGTGCAGCCATTTGCCTCAACTCTATATTACTTTTTCTTTGGTATTTACACCAGACAGTACCTTGCCCACTGCCAGATTCACGGAGGCACGTTCTAACTCAAGTGAGAATTTCCACACCCACATAAAAGTGCATTCATGTGCCAAACCATCAGAAAGCTCTCTGACCAAATTAATACAAGCTTCTGACAAGAGGTGCTGTATGGGATGCAGGGCTCCTACCACCTCCCTGACCTGCTCTTATTCCACGGTCTATTCAGAACAATTTAAAAGTGTGATTCAAAAGATGGGCCGTACCTGTATTAATTCACTTCACGTAGCAATAAACCATGTTTTAAACAAATCTTCAGCCAACTGTGGAAAGCTGTTTAGGCATGGATTTGTGTATCCCTTCACATGCACATTTCACAAGCAAAGGTAAATCTACCACTTCCTATCCACCGACTGCCTAAATATGACCAGAAGATTGAGTGATAAAAATATGCACACCTTGAATTCCTGCCAATAAGTAGAAGTAAATACTGAATCACAGGCCCCTCTGTGTTAGTTTCAGTTCTCTACTCCACAGCAACATTGGGATGCAAGTCTAAAAGGAGGGGTACTCATGCAATTTAGGTTAGGAATCCGATTCGAGAGCCTGCTTCTCTCCATTAGCTAGACTGAGAACCTAGGTTCCTCACTCACACTCCTGATTTCAATACTGTAAACATACCCCATGGTTCCCCACCTTCCTATCCCCCTTAAACTGGAAGAAGCTCAATTCAGGTGGCTATCCAAAATGGACCAACCTCTAGTTACTATCCAGAAGCTCAGAGCAACACAGCAGATTCCAAAATGCAACAGGAATCCACTTGATTTTAAGCTTACTTGCCAGTAGCAGCACAGCTTCATCACTTTTTAATTCTAAGTGAATGAGAAATTGGGTTAATAAGTCTCCTACTATAGCAGATGCTGAAAATTCAATTCTTTGTCTTATCCACTACAGAGGAGATCCCTCGTGAGCAGGAATGTGCATTGCTCTGCCCAGTTTAACAGGCTGGAACAGTCAGCTGAGGCTTAGGTCTCCAAGGAGGCAGCAGAGGAATCCCACACCAGGCAAGGAATCTATTTCTCCATACAGACTTTTCAGCCCAAAAGCATCTTTCAACACGTGTATGCAGACCTGCTACTGACCTCTGTTCAGGCAACGCACACATCTCTGCATAGTACTTGATCTTTGGTTCTGTTCCACTTGTCCGAAGGGTGGCAACACAACCATTTTGAAATGTAAAAGTGATCATCTGACTGCTTTTACTCACTGGCAGCACCTACATAAACAACAACAACATTTTATTACAGAACACTTCAGCCAACACAGAAGTGGGGGGGGGGTGGTTTGTTTTTTTGTAAATACAACATTCAGTACATACAAAGCTAAATAAACATGTTTAAATCCCCTGCAGCATACATCCACCAGCCAATGCAACAGTCTAGAACAAGTTCAGCTCGACAAGCCTATCACCTAGATCAGACTCAGTATTTCAGGAAACAGGATTCCCTCTTACTCCCATTGGAATTCCAACATCTGGAAGCCTGCTAGACAGTTTAAAAGTTGCAGGAGCATCAAGCTCACTTCAGCTAATAAAGTTCATTCATAGTTATATCAGAGTAGTCAATACCATAGCCAAGCCATTTCACTTTTAAGCATTTTCCCCCCAGTAAGTGTCATTAAGCAGTCTTAGTAGATGATGGTAACTATCCTGCCATCTTAGTTGACATAGTTAGTCTTTCTGTGTAGTTCTTGGTGTATTTATCTTTCAGTCTCTTCAAAAACCAAACCTCTCCTGCAAAAATACTTTGTGACTCACCGATTTCTTATTTGGCTGGCTGCTATCGTAGCCAGTGGTAATATCTCGTACATGTAATATATTGTAAATACCACAAAAGTCTGGATAAGACTGAGAGCCATCGAAGTTCCGAAGTTTCTCAAATATCCTTTTGATAGTAGGAGGATCATAGCACAAGAAATAGGAAGTCTTTGATATGTGATATCCATACCTACAAGCAGATTAATATTTTCAGTTACAAGATTCAGAAGTTTTCTGCACATTTGGTATCTAAATAAAGCCCCTGCTTGGAAAAGCAGTAACAGAGTAAGAATGCAGTTCTCACAGCTGTGGAAACAGATATTTATAGGCAAATGTTTGGACTCTGAAGCAGATTTCACTGCATTACTCACATCATTTCAAGCTATTTTTAAATGCAAGTAAAGGTTTCAGTTCCAAAGAAATAAAAGCTAACCATTTGGCTAACTACAGCCTTGCTAGCCCTCAGGAAATTAATATGCAGTATTATTCCTACACCATCAAAAACTGTCTGCCATAGCCATGGGACCAGGCACAACAACAGACTATTTCAACAGCCTCTGAGGAAGGTGACCGATTATTTCATCCAAGTTAAAACTACTACCCCCAGTCAGACCTAAAGCAAGCAGCGCTCACCAGGTGCAGCAGCCGTGTTTGCATGTTGAAATTGAAGCTGTTCTTTGCTACACGCCACCCACTCCTCATTCTACAGAGACCCTTCTCCGCAGCTTTCAAAAAATTAAGTGTGACTGAATGATAAATCTTTCTTTAAATAAACACATTTATCAGTGTGACTGGGAGATAAATTTTCCTGTAGGGCTATCATTGACAGCTTTTCAATCCAGCTGTGCATTACCGGTTTTGCTGCAGTCTGCATATGAAAGACAGAACTCCGAGTGCCACAAGGAGATAAATACTGACCATAGTTTGTGTTTTATCATTCCAAGGTTTGAAGGGCCACAGTCTGCCCTTCTGCTGGGCTGGCAGGAAAGAGTGGCATATATGATTTGCTTAACCATGCCACCAGTCCTGTTAAAGCAAAGGAACTGTGCTTCTGCTGATTAACTGGGCTTACATCACTTAATTCTGATATAAACATGTTCCTCATTTTATTGCTGTGAATCGTGTCTGTAGCTACCGAACACAGATCATTCCTTTAACCTCTGTTCTATTACAAGCCTCTGCAACAACAGCATGTGATTTTCTAACAATCCCCAGACCATGTATAAGTGAAAATACTAAGTGTTCAGAGGCACACAGACCACAACTAAGATTGTTACCCGTCTTACAGACCACAACTAACACAGCTACCCATCAGGAGGTAAGAGAAGTAACACAGCATGAATCAAATACAACAGAAAAGTTTGTCCTGGTGGATCCATATGCAAAATTCTATTCTTTCATAATTTATTGCAGAAATACAATAGAAAAGGCCTCTAAGTCCTTTGGGAGATATGGTGTTCAAGGGGTATTTGTAATACCAAAGACTGTCGTCCATCACGGCATCAGAAAAAACAATTTCCAGTGAGAAAGCATCTGAGGGATGCATTAAAGAATATTTATTAGATTATTCCCAGCTCCAAAATAGTTAAGTAGAACATACTAATGAAAAATACAACTTACGTTTCATATATCTCAATGAGTTTCTGTGCTAGTGTTAGGTTCTTGCCCTCCAGGTAGGTTGCCATTTCAGCTATGACCACAGCTGCGCTTACACCATCTTTATCCAACACTGATGTGCCGCACATGAAGCCTAGAAATAAAAAAAATTGATTGTGGAAAAATAGCCTGACATACTATTACACTGATTTGATTGAAGTTTTAACCCTTTTCCTGTAATAGAAAATTGGCCAATACATGTAAGCTGGTTTTATTACTGCATATGCATTCCTCTTTTCTAAGACATCTAATTAACTTAGGGGTTATAGGGCTGGAAAGACACATGCTATAATGAATTAATTCCAGATTGATAACATCTGCTCTCTAAGGAGATCTCTCATACTACAGTGTTAAACACAAAAATTTGCTTGTTTTGTGCAAGCACACAGGTACTGCAAGGAGTCTTTTGCAGTAATTTGGACCAAAGGAGCCCATACATATCCAGCCTTGGTAACCCATAAACCAGCACTTCGCAGCACTGCCCAGATGCCTCCTTTCTGAAGGGACACGGGAGCAAGATCTTAACTCCTTATGGTTAAAAGCTTCCTTCATTTTATGAAGGAAACTGGCATAGACACCCACCCTCTTCAGTGTTTGCTTCATTTTCAAATGCCATATGATATGTGAATACGCCATCTCAGAAAGCTGCCATTTATCCTAAAAAGTGGAGAATTCCTACAGCCAAAATGTTCCCTGCATAGTTCTCTACAGGTAAGTGGTGTCAGCAAGATCACCAAGATAAACAGAGTGCTCAAGGCAAGGTCAGCAGGAATAGTCACACACTTCCATAAGGTATTTAATGCTGTTTCTGCACATGCCTGGATTCCTCACATATTATTCTAAGTACAAGGCGACTGCACACAGCTCCTGGAGGAACTGCCATACTGGTGTGATGGACAGCGTGACCGAAGCAAGCCACCTCCCAGTTCCACGTAGCCATCAATAGCATGTCCTCACAGAGAGGACCTGTAAGATATTAAGAACAGATCCTACGCTTAACCTCAGCTAAAAGGCCACAGAGCAACAGCAGTCTGCCTCTGGCATCTCACTTTCAATCTGTAACAGAACAGGTTTGCATCGGAAACTGCATGAGCACAATACTAGAATCCAAGATTCATTTATCATTTATTATGACAGTTGGCAAGTTGATTTGATGACGGCAAAATACCAATACTAGTAACTACGAGAAAAAAAACAAAGTTCTTTTGTGTTTCGTGTCATAACTAAGACCACTCCTTTTTAGTTCCATATCCCCCACACAGTTCTCAACATTTTAAAGCAATATTACCACGCATACCAATAGACTCTTCAAATGCAAAGAGAACTTCTTTTCCATTATCTAGGAGGTCTTTAACTCTACTTCCAATCCATTTAAAACCAGGGAGTGTTTCCTGAAACAAGAAAGGAAAAAAAGTGCCTCAAATACACATTTTCAGCTTAGTTTCAAGTCAAAGAAGAAAGTGTACCCGCTACTCGTTTCACTTCCAGGATGCAGAGAGATGCTGCATTCTGAATTTTAAGGTCAATGGAAAAGACTGCTGCAGAGTCAAAAAACTAAAGCTTTGAAGAACATTTTTCTGATGTTCTTGAAAATTAAAACTGATTGACAAACAGGACAGGGACAATAAAGGCAAACATTAGACAAGTCACATCTTCAGTTTAGATCATTAATCTAAAGCAGAATCAATCTCAAAAATCTAAAACAAAGGATAGCGTTTTACTAGTGAATACTCAGCTAGGACATGCATATCAAATCAAGAAGTAAGCATGCTTGAGAGCCCAGGGCTCTCTCCGAGATCGGGTGAGATCCTTGGTGGTGCTTATCAGATGAGACAACAGTACAGTTACAGAAATATAAACAGCAGGTTTGGGCGATGGAAGAGAAGAGCATTGCTTGTGCTCTTCAAATCATGCAAAAGCAGTAAAAAGCTTAGTAACAGTCCTCCCTGGAGAGAAGGAAGGTACAAAGATGGGAAGCTTTTAAAGGAGGCCAAGGGATTCTATAATTTCCTAGCTTCTTTTTTTGAAGTGTGTCCCTTTCTGGGAAGAAAAATAAGTAATAATATATGAGCAGTATATTCAACCTGATTAAGCATATCCCTCAAAATGGTTTTCAGAGTGCCTTTTATTTTTAGCTTTTAATTCCTCATTGTTTGGCAATATATTTTTTCCTGTTGTACATGGGCTTAATTAAAACATGTATAAACAAGACCTGGATCTTTGTATGTTTGTGCCAAGCTTTAGAGCACTTGCACCTCTTAGAGCTAACATCCAGCAGACATCAGAGCAAGTACTTAATTTGAATGCAGGAACTGAAATAGTAACTGTCGGTCGGTTGGGGGGGGGGCACCCCCCATTTTCTTTTTAGTAAGTCCCTACTGCAACTATATTAAGCATCTGAACATAAGAGTTCCTCTGTCACAATTTAAAGTAAAACCAGATTTAAAATCTACTAGTGTTCTGGGCACCCAAAGGAACACTGTGTAACCTGCAAATGCTACAAACCCATCAAAGAGCGCTCCATTTTTGTAGTAAACCTGCCAAGTTATACAAGCTTTCATTCTCTCACACAGAAGAATTTACCTCAAGGAAAATAACCAAGACAAAGGTATTTCTATAATGTGTAATTTAGGTTCTCACTGGTGTCATCTCTTACAGCCTCCTTACAGCTTTGCACAAGTTGATCTCACAGCCCGCATTCGCTGCAAGGTGCACTGAGGAGCACTGCAGATGCTGAAGTCAAGCTTGTCTAGGTAAACCAGCATTCTCTGCTAAGTGGAACACATAAAAAACCCCAGCCAAGAGACTGGATTTCACCTGTTTATTTTTCATTTCATAAAGTTGTGAGCAGGGGACACGCCAATCAAATTTTAATGTCAAGAAGTCATCATAGAAGCCACACTTACTTCAAAGTGAAATCCCTCTTTAAGTGCAATTGCCCTCAAAATTTTTGAGGAGACTGTGGTGGCTAACATGTAAACATTCTTCACATCAGCATCTTCGGAGCAGTTTTCTTTCCAGCAAGAAAACATCCACCACCCAAACAAAGCTGCTAGCTCATTGCCAGTGAACACCTTCCAGCAGCCACTGCAGACAAAATAGAAAATAAGAGCTCTTCCAGGTTTCCCAGGAGCATCCACTGAGGGGAAGTGTTTTCTACAGTCGCTGGAAGAACAGGAATCTGAGCACACTACTGACAAGCTGCTCTATACAAAGCCACCATACTAGCCACATTTATCACATCTCCATGATTGACAAGTCCAGTGCATTCTGTTAGCAAGCAAAGATACCGGATGGAGTATCCTTACTGTCAGCTTTAAGACAGCTCAGGTCTTTTTAATTTATCAAACAGAAGTATAGCAGTCTATACATTGTAGTCAGGCAATGCCTGCGCAACCGCACATTATAGACAGTTACTTACACAATGATCAGAATTTTGGCCTGTTAGTGGAAAAAAAAAATAATTTCTATTCAATACGAAGAAGCCAGGAAAAAAAACCCAAGCAAACAAAAAACCCAAAGAAGCCCACAACAGCTAACTGACCCAAGTCAGAATCTGTCTGCTTAATAAAAGCAAAAAAACCAGTAACAGGACTTCACCCTCTTTAATAACCACTCAACTTCTTTGTTTTATTTGGCCATTTACTGTAACATTGGTATTTAATCTAGCAGTTATCAACTTAATTTATTTAAAATAAGTTATTTCAGGTGCAGCTATACCATGAGATGAAACTAGCAAGAAAAACACCCAAATAGCTAAGTCACAACAGGAAAGAGAGCGGGTTGAAGGTGTGTGCCTGTCAACCATTTGGGGACATTCTGCAACTTTCACTACCTCTTCTACAGAAAGAGATAAAATAAAAGGTCTCATTACTTACTTCTCCTGCTGTTCTGCCACTGCTAGTCTGTCTGCATCTGGATCAGTGGCTACTACTACTCTAGCATTTTCTTTCTCTGCAAGCCTCAGTGACAACTCCTGGTGGGAGAAGAGGGAGAGGACAAAAAAAGGAAATAAAATCACAAGAGCAAATAAACCCACAATCTTCCTACTTATATGTAACATGCAGTGAAAGAAAATCTCATTTGGATTTCCCACTGTATTAACACAGCTGAAAAGCAGGTACTCTGTTCTCTTCCTCAATTTGTTTTTCAACACAGTATCATATCCAAACAGAGGAAAGCTCACAGAAACCTGACAAAGTAGAAACAAAAATACCAGCACAGATTCTCCTTCTTCAGGATTTGGGCATTTGACAGTAGAGAAGTCTGGATCTGGATCTTTCTGTTCAGGTACTGGAATGGGAGGCTGAAAGCCAAATGCTTTGAAAGCCAACTGCACATAGTCATGTCCAACTCCATGGAAAGAGGTATGAACAAACTTCAAGTTTGTTTGCATGTTTAGCTCCCTGAGAAGGAAAACAGAAATTCAGTAAGGTTTTAGTTATTTAACAAGACTACTTTCATGTGGGAAAGCAAAATACATTATACTTTGTACTATTCTGGTGATTTCTGCATTAATTTCAAAGAAGGAATGACTGACAAGTGCTCATTTGAACTTTCACTAAAAATTGCTGGTTTAAAGCCACTTCCTCTGGAAAATTAGACATTTACCTTCTGCTGCATCAGCTGAAAGTCACCAAAGAACGAACTGTTAATTCCTGCATCAAACTCACGGTCTTCCACTACACTGAAGATCTTACTCTGGCTCTACTACCTAACTTTTAAACTTACCTTTACTCCATGCAGGTACACCTCACCTTTACTCTGAATTTCTGCATTTTATTCAGAACTCTTTGAGCATATTCATTTGCATAAAATGGTTCACATCAGCATGCTTTACTGTAGCCTAGTGTCCAAAGGCAGGTTGCTTTATCGTCCTAATGATGGTGACCACCAAATTTAATGGCATCTCAGAGAAGGGATGGGGCGAGACAGAATGGGGAGATAACCAAAAATTATTTCCACCATGAAGAGCACAGAGCAATGGCCTCAAGGACACAGTGATACCTGTGGCAGAGTGGAACACACAGACATGAACTGTAAAGACAGAAGTCACGTCACTGATTTGTGACGATAAAAGTAACTACAGGCAGATCCAAAACTATTAAAATTTTGCAAGACAGCCCAATCCCTATACTCAAACCAAAAATGTTTATGTATGGCAGGATCACATGCTTTATTATTGAAGTCTATCTGTAAGCAGTTTTCCACATGTAACTCAGAGCTTACTTAAAAACATAATTTAAATACATTTTGGTTTATACAATACCTATGATAACAGATCTTTTTCAGATCCTCCATGTAACAGTCACAAATCTTCTTCAGTGGATCCTCTCTAAGGGGACTGGTGTCTACTAGATTCTCATTCCAAGAGCCATTCCATGGTTCAACGCACTCTTCTATACATTTTATAATTTCTTTATCATGAGGAGAGGTGATCTGTGCTCCATTTTCCCAATAAACCTGGAATATGTTTAAGGAAATCAAGACAACAGTTTATTCAAAAACATTAACTTGATAAATTCTTTTAGCTATAGGATTGCACAGGCCTCCTGCTGCTTGTATTCATACAGTAAAGGCTAGCATCAGACTGGCTTGATTCTCAAAGTCATTTGGAATCACAGTTTATGATTTCAGTTATGTGATGATAGCTACTTAGCAACATGACCTATTTTCAAAAAAGCTGATATTCAACTATTGTGACTGAAATCATCAGAATGTGAGAAACAAACTGGGCACTTACATTTGAGAGTGTTGTGCAAACTGTAACAGAAGAAAAACCATTATCTTCTACAAAGCCTGGCATTCCTTTTGAAAAAGAAACAACTTGTTTTTGAAATTAAAGCAAAACAGATAAGCAGTGTGCCAAGGTACATGTTTTTCCATAACTGAACGACTGTAATCTTTCAGCTGGAAACACGATCAAACCCTGAACTATAAAAAGCCTTTGTTAAAGAATTATTTAGATGCCAGTTTTCCCACAGTTTATTGCCAATAGCATAGTTGAGTTCACAGTGCGGGCTTTCTACTCGAGACCAATCTGTCTCTCTTTTCTTGTCCGCTGGCTTTCATGAAACCCACAGGTACTCAGGATCTTCAAAACTATGGGTTTGTCAAGCTTGGCTAAAATTGTCCAAAGCCTTCAGAAGCTGCTTGAGTTCACAGGGGAGACAGTGAAAAACAATTATTGTTAAAGACTAGAAAAAACAATATCCTGACAAAACTAAAATGCTCTGTATCAGAAAATGCAAACATAATAGCTTCTTGATAAATGAAGCACCTGGAAGACTGATGTGGCTTACTTTCTTATTCACTGCTATAGCTAAGCAAAAATAAAGGCTGCTGAAGTACTTCACAACTTCTTCCACAGAGGACAAGTGCAGTACAATCACCTCCAAGAGTTATCTCTGTGCAGAGCAAAACTGGTTTTCCTATCATTGCCATTACTCACTGACCTGTTACCAAGCTTCTAGAATGCCAAGTTTAAAGTTTAGAGCTTAGTTCAGATTCTTATAAAGTTTAGAAAGGAAACTGTGTTACAATACTTCATAAGCAGCATTTGCTGTTATGGATGTTTATACTATTCTAAGTTTTCAAAATGAAGCCACCCACCTCTCCCTCAATGCCCAGAAAAACAATCTTACAGGGAATAACACGCTACTACAAAGTATTTTTTATCAACTAAAACTGCCACTGTCTGCAGCACAGTTACCTACTACGTGGACTAATTCACCTAAGTTATAGCTTAATCTTAAACTCATGTTTAAGTCTAAGAAGTGAACACATACTACATTGCTTTTCTCCAGTTGCCGATTAGACTCTATGGAATGTCACAACACAACTGTGCCCAACATACATAAGCAGTTTGGTCTTAAGTCCTAATTGCAGAAGAAAGTGTGTAATTCAGGTTATAAAAGGATGAATTACTTGAAATCATTCCTTCTTCTAACGTACACACATGCCCTCCAAAAGAAGTCTCTTCTCTGCAAGGGCAGCAAGGCGCTGGCCCAGGCTGCCCAGAGCAGCTGTGGGTGCCCCATCCCTGGCAGGGCTCAAGGCCAGGCTGGACCAGGCTGGGGGGAGGGGGCCCTGCCCATGGCAGGAACAGTGGGACTGGCTGGTCTTGAAGGTCCCTTCCAACCCAATCCCTTCTGTGATTCTACAATACGCCAGATGCCGCAGGCACATAGGTAATACTGAAGAGCAGCTGACCCTGACAGGCTACAAACTTCCAGTTCAAGCCTTACCTTGTATCCGTTGTCCTCCTTCCGATTGTGGGACGCTGTGATCATCACACCAGCCACAGCGTTGAGCTGCTGAACAGCATAGGGCTACAAAGGAAACACAGAAATGTCCATTTACCCAAGAGTTCTGCAGCTAGCACAAATAACCCTGTATCACTAGGGCAATCATGCAATAGGATGCTACGGAGGAAGTGGCTCCTGATGTTTTACCAATTTGAAAATTGTATACCTGAATGCTCATCATTCAGTTTCCTGTAGCTAGTAATAGGGAAAGCTGCTTCTATTCTGTTGCATAAGAACATTGTTCTATTTAGCAGTTGCATAAACACAATCATTAACTGGCCAACTAAAGAAAGTCTACACTCAAATTACACTAGTATTTAAGAGAAAACAGGTTGAAACAGAATGAAGGAATTCACCAGTATTTCCAGCTAAAAAGCCTCCAGTCCTTTCAGTCCTCCCCTCAAAACAAGATCCACAGCATAATGGAAAAGCTTACAGAATAAAAAAATAAGGATTTAAAACCCTGCAAGAAAAAGCTGTGACTAGAACAGAAAGTTTTGGGGTTTTTTAAAGATATTAGAAGTAAAGGCAATCCTTCATTTCTTCCACTCTAAGCAACGTAAGTCTTACGGCCAAAAACATAACTCCCTATACATGTGTATATATTCACACACATGTAGATACCATCTTTGAGCCTTATGACGTGCAGGTGTTTAAGCACAGAATAAAAGAACAGCAGAATGCTTTACGTGTAATGAATAAAGCAAAGCACACACTGCAAGATCTGTTGCCCTTTTGTAACAGCCTAGGGTGAAATGTGATTCTATTAACTATCTGCACACAGAAGAATTCAGTGACATCCTTGTTACAGCCTCCTTAAAGAGCCAAGTGTACCAAGCAGCCTCTATTTTTCCGTTTAAGGAACAGAATTTGAGAAGAAAATTGCTAGTTCACATTTTTAGTAAGCTTCCAAATACTCCCTTAACTGCAGGGTTCAACAATATAAAAGAGAAAAATGACTCACCACAAATGGTGTAGGGACATAGGTGGAAAAGAAGTATACAGGTACATCTTTAGCCAGCAGGACTGCTGCAGTGAGCTTTGCAAGTCTACCAACGTGAGAAAGAAAACATTCAGTCAACCCAACTCCCCACAACAATACAACAGCCATATGGCATTACTGTAACTTTCAATTCACTTGTTTCTTAAATCCCTTAAATATTTGGCTTACAAAGAACTGTACAAACTGATTACTTTGTTGTTGGGGTTTGGTTTTTTTTTTTTTTTCAGTTTTCAGGTTGTAGAACCTGAGACAGTGCTTTTATCTGTTGCTCGAGGAGTGCAAGGCACTCCAGTCAACTGCATCAATAAACCAGTCATATTGGTTGATATTACATATCAAACAAGGATACAGAACCTACTGGCGTGACACTTGCCCTTCATTCAAGGACAGAACCAATCTCCCAGGAAGTTTAAAGTGCCAGATGTCTGCAACAGCAGGTTTGGAAAAGGATTCGGTACCCATGTTTGCCAGCCTTGTTCAGCAGCTTCAGACAATATCCATGAAGCAGATCTATTCCTAAAATAAGACTTCTGCAAAGCTGCACACTCTTAATCCAGAAAGTTCAGAAACAGTAATAGCACCCATGGTTTTAAACCTTGGCTTTATAATAAACTTTTCCTTTCAAGTAGCAGAGAAACACATTCTCCTTCAGGTAACTTTGATATGAAACTGCTCTTTTCAAGCCAGGTACACACAGCTCAGTAGTTAATGGGAAGTCTCAGAGTCAAAACAGATGAGAGATTAAGCAGTGTAAGTTTGCTTTGCTCACTCGTTTTTACAGACAAGCATTAATACTTGCTTCCTTATCCCCCATGATGAGTTCACCGCAGTCTACATTTCAGTTACTCAGAATTTCTATATCACTATAGCACTTATCAAACGTAACCTGAAATGACTTAAAAAGAGTTTGAGAGCCTAGCTTGTAGTTGAAGCTACTGAAGTTTGGCTTGTGTATCACAACAGTTTACATCAACTTAATTACGGGATACAGTTGTACAGCCAGCTATCTCCCACAGCACTGGAACTGGATGCAAAGAAGGGGGCACTCCTGCTCATATAGTGCTGGATAAGCACGCTGATCCAATTGAAAATATTCTTTTTGGGAGGTTCAACTTGATTTTAGCACTACTGTAACTGTGTGTCATCCCAAGAGGATAAAAGAAACATCTAACTGAGAATTGATTTGCTCCTTCAATATGTGAAACACCACTGTACTGCCATCCAATCTGAATTCCAAGCTTTATGTGGCTGGAATGGAATGTTTTTCTTACCCTTCCATATTTTTAAGCTGTGCATAATCCAGAAAATTTGGGTAATAGCCTTACACACACAGTGTAACAGATTAGTTTAAAATCCGTATGCCGGAGCCTGGTGGGTGAAGTTCTACACGTGTCTGAAGGCCATACAGGAAGCATGGAGAAGCAGACTTCAGGGGAATGGAGAAACAACCCTTAGGAGACACTAACTAGATCCTGTACTCTATTACATCAAGAGCTTTCACAATGCTAGAATATTAAATGTTGACAAAAATTTAAAAAAAAACAACCACCCACAACACACTACATTAGTTACAATTAACTAGAATAACTACATTAACTACAACAATTAGCTACTCATTAACCAAATAATTAGCTACTGGGTTGGTTTTTTTGTAAGACACATCATTCAGGGAATAAAACATATGTTGTAATGGCAAGGGATTCTGATTCCTAATAGAATTCAGAAAGCAGTCCTTTTACAGATGCTCTCTCCCCTTTCCTTGCAAAGAGCACAATTTGGCATCACTGGAAGTTTACATTTTAAGTATTCCAGGTAAAGCATTCCCCATGAGGAAATACACTGAGATCACAGACTAGCACAAGGGTACCAACACGCCAGGTTGCAGTAGGCTGCAGGTAGAATTCTCCCCCAAGCAAGCTTAAATCAGATGCATAACACAGAAGAACAACAGTGTTAACAATAGCGCATTAAGAGTTAGTGACTTCAACCTAGATGTTAGTATTCTGAATTTACCTTCACATTCAAATTTCTCTCCAGGCATATCAACTTCTTAATGTCTGCCTAATATTCTTGTGCATTTAGACTAAATTCTTTGGTGAAGTGACTAGCCTTACATTCCACATTTGCTGGCAAATGACATTATAAAGGCTTTAGTCCATGCCTCTCTTCATTACTATTTAAATGGACTATGGGAGGGGAAAGAGCATGTGCAGTTCATGACAAAAAAATACTCCGATAGAATGAAATGAATGTAAAGCCACAATTTAATTTCTAGTCTTGCAAATGTAATCAATACTCATACTTCTTACTGCTGCAGTTGCTGGTCACCTGACCTCGTGTGTCATATCCAACAACAAAGCCTCTCTGCTTAAAGTCTGAAAAACACCTCTCAAGATACTTGTAGATCCCCTGGAAGTAAAAGAAAAAAAGTAGGGAAGAATTAGCTCTAGTGCACCACACACAAACATTACAAGTTATCTCTGACATAGGATTTATAGTGTCAGTATGCAAAATACAGCTCAGCAAAAATATCAGTAATAATATTCACAAAAACAGCATATTTATTTTCCCCCCAGAAGCGTTCACAGAAGGAAAGCAAGCAGAGAATCCGTTGTGAGAAATAAAAGCAGTACAAAAATAAGTGACCACAGAGCATCAACAGAAAGCTCAAGGCAGCAAAATCCTCAAGCAGAGTACAGATTGAAAGCAAGTGTTTGCTGGTTTTATGTATTCAAACCAACTTCTTAAAGACCTAATAAAGAAAAATCCATTTTTTGGAAGTCCATCCACTCAGGCAATATAACGCTAGTGCTAGTCTTTGTCCTTGTGTTTGCAGTACGAGACAGACCCCTTTTCAGCACTGCTTCCAAAGCGTTAGTTCTAAGTTTGCATTAGAAGGATGCTTCACCCTCACCTGCTTTTTCAAACAAAGGTTTATTACTAGTGACCTACTCCAGGTGGGCACACCAAAGTCCTCTATTTATATACTACACAGATACAATAGCACAAATACAAGCAGTCTTCTATACATCAAGATGGAACACTTCCAGTGCCAAGGTACCAGAGAAGAGCCCCATGCAAGGAGAAGGGAAGCAGATGAAGGGAGTAGGTTTTAAACACACACTGGGATGAGGAGAAATATGTGCCAAAACATACACCAGAGAAAACCAAACAGCCTTGCAGTCAGCCACCCCTTCTTTTCAAAAGGGGAGGAGTTAGGTGCTCCAAATTAGTTCATTACATGGTGTTCCACCTTCACCTTCCCCGTGGCCTTCACATCCATTTATTTCCCAGTTAGAATCTCTCTGGAGAGCCACCACAGAAAGAACCCAGGACGGATCAGCAGTTTTAGACAAAAAGATGGAAGCACTACTGTTAACGAAGTTTCCAGAGTGTACAGTTCACTACAATCAGAAAGCAGCTCTCCTCAACACAAACACAGCACCATGAACTTACCATAGCCAAGGCTACCCTAAAAAGGCCACCTCTTATGAGGACACAAGTTTCCTCTTGATAGGAGGAGTGAGGGTGTTTTGTACCAGAATTAAACAGATTTCGCGCCCCCTCCCCTGCCCTGGTATTAAGTGCAATGCTTTGTAACATTCTCATCTGGGTCTGACTCACTATCACCACTAAGCGATCTCTCAACTGGAAAGCTAGCCTGACTCCTACCCATGAAATTCAGCTCAGTTCCGTTTTCTTAATGGTTCTTGCCCTTTCCATCAAAGAATGGGCTTCAGAGCATGAACAAGTGAATACTGGCATCTCTTTGGAGAACTATAGACACACTACCTCTGCAGCTGGAATAGAGGACTGCACACAGAGGAAAAATTTCAAAATAAGTAAGTCTTTCAATACGGACAGAACTGGAAGCTCTGCCATGGCTAGCATGACCGCCAGCTGAAGTCACCTGCACACTGAACTGAAACGTGTTGATACACAACACATTCGCAGCACCCTGACGACATATCAGGAACTTTCATTCACAGTTGTAATGAGACAAGAGATAGAGCCATGGAGAAAATGTGTTCAAGTTTGACTTGAACAGACTGGATATAAAGAGATTAACAGCAGGTTTCTTAGAACATTCTTATCAACAGATGCCTTATCTAGGCTAGTGGCACCTTGAGGTCAGAGCACACTGCAGAGTTTTGTCTAAACTAGTTCCCCAAACATCAACAACGGCACAAAAAAAGACAAGGTTATGGAAGAAGCAGGACCACGTTAGACAAACCAGCACTAGTTAGAAGCAGAAGGCTAAAAGGGGCATATAAGCTTTTTCAGAAGCAGCACTAATCAAGGTAAGTTCAGCTAGAACAACTGATACATTGCAAATCGCTCTTTACAAATGTGATTTACCTGTGATTTCTATTTCACACCTCCCCCCAGGCACTCTCCCCCAAGAGCAGAAGCATCCCTTGAACTTTCCGGCAACCATGGCATCTCTAGGATTCTGCACAAATTTCTTACCTCTCCCCTTACATCCCAATGGCAACCACCATAGCTGGGGTGGCTTTTTGGCTCTAATGCCCGCACCCTTCTACATCTCCCAGCTTTCCATTCCCTCATTCTTCAAACACAGAATAATTGATTGTTTTTGCTGCAAAGTAAGGGCCTACAGTGATCTTTTTAGCAGGATTTGGTCTTCTGTACTTTCTCCCCTGCACCTCACCCCAGCTATTTCTGCCTAGGCATTTTTGGCAGCTACTGGGTGCCACTACAATTTAAGTTACAGTCTCCTCAAGGGTGAGGCAAGGTTTTTCTTAGGACATCCTGTTAAACCAGTTTCACTGTTTGACAGGGATCAGAGTTTTCATATGAATAAAAATAGGAATGTCTTTACTTTCTGCCATGGTGAAGTTTTACTTAAAATTAAGACAACACAATATGCGGTATGAGAACATAATACCTTAAGCTTAGCCAAAGATCCCACAGCTGCAGTTTGCCCAGCCCTACTGGACTTGTATACTATCCAAATACCTTTAATAAAGTTGCAGGAAATAAAAATAAATTTAAAAAAAAGACAGCAAGAGGAAGTAAATGCAGAGTCTTTCCAATGTCTCAACCCTCTACTTGAGTTCACACCTGTTTTCTTCCAGGTGTCATTGTCCCTCTCTCAGAGGGCAGATATCCAACACCTCTTAGGATAAGCCCTTTCTTTAGTAAATTTCTCAATTTAAAGGACTTTTATTGCGTTTTTACAAGACTCATGTTTTGATAGGGCCCCCATCTCATTTCTCCCAGGATAGCTACTGCTTCTAAACTGTAGCTGAAGATATCCAATTCAACATCTTGCCGCTACATACTTCGTAATAACCTAGTAGCAAGTGTCAGCATATGGATCTAAAAAAAAACCTGTCTTTAGGTGAACTGAAGTATTTCTACCACTGCACAGTTCAAATGATGTTTCTATAAAAAATTCACTGGCAGACCCAGTCTGCTTCTACAGCCATGTTTTAAATAACCCTCTTGCATGTCTGGTCCCTTATGATCAATTGCAAAAGAGAAGTGACGGGAAAGTGATGGTACCAAGGACGAGATGGAAAGATTTTTGGTTGGTGAAATCAAGAGAGATAGTAACAGCTTTATGAAGTCTAGTATTTAAATCTTTCAACTATTACAGAATCACAGAATGGTTTGGGTTGGAAAGGACCTTAAAGATCATCTTGTTCCACCCCCTGTTCAATGGCAGGGCCCCCTCCCCCCAGCCCAGGCTGCTCCCAGCCCCGTCCAGCCTGGCCTTGAGCCCTGCCAGGGATGGGGCACCCACAGCTGCTCTGGGCAGCCTGGGCCAGCGCCTCGCCGCCCTCACGGGGAAGGGTTTCTTCCTCATGTCCAACCTAAATCTCCCCTCTCTCAGCTTCAAGCCATTCCCCCCTGTCCCACCACTCCCTGCCCTTGCCCAAAGCCCCTCCCCAGCTTTCCTGTCGGCCCCTCCAGGCACTGGGAGCTGCTCTAAGGTCTCCCCGCAGCCTTCTCCTCCCCAGGCTGCACAGCCCCAGCTCTCCCAGCCTGTCCCCACAGCAGAGGGGCTCCAGCCCTCTGACCAGCTCCGTGGCCTCCGACAGGTCCGTGTCCTTCTGATGCTGAGGACCCCCGAGCTGGATGCAGCGCTGTGGGGGGGTCTCAGCAGAGGGGAGCAGAGGGGCAGAGCCCCCTCCCTCACCCTGCTGGCCACGCTGCTGGGGATGCAGCCCAGGATATGATTATCGAGCGTTGCTGATTTAACAATAGGAAACTCATAGCAATGATGCAAAGGTGACTGGTTTTGTCAGGTCATTGTAAAGGTCAGTGATGGGTCACTTACCCATTAACAAAAGCAATTGGTTCAGCAGGACAGAAGCAAAACTCAAGGAGGAAAACCTAAGCTTTATATGTAGGTTATGTGGCTGCAATCTTCAGAAGAGTCAAAAGCCGCTTCTGGATATTCTGTACCTTTCTGGATCTGACTTTCCATGACATCAACATAACCATTAAACAAGATTTATTTTAATTGAGGCAAACACTTTAAATTACACCAAGTCCACTTCTTTTGAATGGCCACTTACTCCTGTAGCAGGCAAAGGACAAATACAGAGAGACAGGGCTACCCATTTTCAGATTAGGTTCAGCAAATCCATTTATGTCATTAGCTTCTGACACCAGTACTCAAAGAGATTAAATCTCATCCAGTTTACTTCAGAAATTAGTTTTAGTCCACTTCCCAGAGATTGCTTTTTCTAACTTGATACATGGCTTTAATGAACAACTAAAAGAGAAGCTCTACAGAGAAGCTCTACAGAGAGAGCAAAATGAATACAACCCAGTTTGTTACTTTCAGAAACCAGTAGTACCCATGAAACTGAACTTGCAAACGCATTCCCTGCTGACCAAAACGAAACTTTCCACTGTCTGCCAAGAATGCGTATCAGTCGGCCAATCCAAGCTCAGTCACGCTTTCATGAGACTGGAAACACAAAGGCAGCATGCAACGTTCAGGCGCTCAGAGCATGAGCAACTCCAAATTCAACACACTGCACAAGCCAAAAAGTAAAGTGACTATCATTAACTTCCTCTGCATTATCAAAATGTGTACTCTGCTTCAAATAAAAGTGGACTTGTTTAAAGCAACTTCGCTACTCTTAACAATTCCATCACTGGCAACAAGCTACTAGTTTTTAAACTATTTTTTTTCCTTAATCTCTTCAGATCATTCCCACTGGATCGGTGGAGACCACCTGTACCACACCAGGAAGTTTTGTTCATACCATTACAGCATTTGTAGCACATAAGTATGGCAGACCCAGATCAGTAAGGCTACAATTAAAGGAAGCTTCATTTTTAAGATGCGTCCAATTTACAGGTTAGAAACGCAAGGAAAACTTTGTTAGAACCAAGATGATACTGAAGAGAAAAAATGGTCAGATATAAGGTTGGGTTTCAAACTCTACCAATAAGTTCCAACATGTCACTTCTCTTTTCAAAGCCTGTATAAACAGCTATTGGAATCTGGGTTCACTGAAAGAGTTTGGGCTCCCGTTGTACAGGTCAAACATTAGCAGTGTCAAAGAGCTTAACATGAGTCCCAGCTGTTCCAAGTTTTAGGCAACCACTTCACCCTGAGCCAACAGAAAACAAATCATTTTAGTCATGTCTACTGAGGGACTCCTACCAGAGCATTAACCTACAGAGAGACAACTATTTTAAAATGTTTAGGAGCACTGTTTTAAATGAGAGATTGTATCAACCTTTTGTATATCATGTAATAAAACATCTTTTATCATGCAGCTGAACCTTCATTTATAAAAAAAATACTTGACAAAGCAGACAAGATTCAGTAGGTTTGCCATAATGAAAATTTTGTTGGTGTTCCAAGTACAATGTTTACAAATAAATCAATTCATTGTGTTTTCAACAGTCAAGACTAAAGGTGGGAATGCATAAGATGTTAAGTATATTTAATATACACAATCCAAACCCATTTGTATTTTCTATGTTCACAAGGAAAGGAAATAAGGAACATCCATTTTTTGACTCATGCTATCCATTTTCAAGATGATTCAACATTTCTCTTTCCTTCCGTCGCACTACCTTCCTTGGGGCGAGAAAAAGCTGTATTTTGCAGATTAAGAATCCAACTGCTTTTTGCTTAATATTTACCATAATAAAGTATGTACAAGAGTGACTATCAAAGTCAGGAATGATAATTTAACAGGACTACAACTCTAGATAAATCAATGTTCAAATTTAGACTCTTCTTTCACATGCTTAAAGTCTGGATAGTATCAGATCAATTTCAAGCGTACTCCAAATTAGCTTCTTAAGAAGTTTAGTTGTGAAGAGTAATTATCTAATCTACTTGTTTTCAGGAAAAATTGATTGGGGAACACATCAGCTGGAAAACATCCCGGTACTGTGCAATAAGCAAGTTTAAGAACAAATCCACTATGAGCCGGCAATATAGAAAAGCAGCATGGATCACTTTTGATCAAAAATTAAATCAACATCAACTGTTCCTTCCAAAGGTATTTATTGAAGAGGTTGGGAAAGAAATGAGACAACTGGGGACCAAGTTCTTTGAGACAGAATACATCACCTGCCCTTCAACAAAACAGCACTTCAAAGAAAGGCAGAGATTATTAAGCCTTGTATTAATCAACAGGTTGATATATTCAGACAACACACATACAATTCATTAATATGGCTTGAAAGAGAAGCGGGGAGGGAAACAGAGAGGAGTCTGATCATTTTCCAGCCCTCTTCTGGCATGCAAGACCAAAATCAACAGAGGAAAAGCGATGGGTAAAAAATATTGAAGAAAAAAATTCAGAAAACTGTTTTTGGTTGTTAATCAACTTAAACAGCTAGCCAAGAGAATCTAAGATATGGTTCATGGAAGATGTGTCAGAAGTGAGGAGTCTCTGCCACCAGGTTTCCCCACCACAACACTGATAGCTCATGGATGACTCCACGGCAGCCTCTATCCAGCTCTTCAACCCCACATGCCACCTTTTGTATCCTTCTAAATCTACATCCAGCACCGCCACTGAGCTGAGCCTGATCTCCGGTAGAGGAGCTGGAAATTAGGACTAAAGCCTCCCTGGCCAAAACTTTACCCCACATGCACACCCATCTCATCAGATCCTTTCCAACAACACTAATGTACGACTAACGAAATGGCATGAGAGCTATGTCTAAATTCAGAGATCTCCCTGTTTGTATTTAAATCAAGATGTCTATCCCAAAATACTCCACTCCAAAATTCAAAGAACTAGCCCTCAAAGGCCAATATCCCTTTAAAATGTTTTCTGATCAAACGATTCTGTAATGATCTCTAACCCACATACACAAATATTAAATCATAGATAAACCATGTATCATCAACCTCTCTGACCTAGTATGTAACATAAGACTTGCAGTTTGAGTTTTAAGTTCATATCTCAAATCTTGACTTTTTTGCATCTCTACTTTAAAAAGTGTCAAGAGTTACAGACAGAGCTACAGCAACACCAGCACACTTAACCATAGTATTTTCTACATCTAATCCAGTTGTAGGTAACACAGTGTTACTAGAAGGATCCCCCAGGAGTTAAACTTTAAAATACAGATGTTCTTCACAGTCAGTCTACGTTTGCTTTTTCATCTTACTTCCTGTTCATTTTCTTAGTAAAACCTGATACAAAACTTAGAGTGGGTTTGCTTTTGGGGTTTTCTTGTTGGTTTTTTGCTTAGTTTTTGACAAATACTAAAAGTTCTTATGACAGCTAATGATTTCCAACTATAGAACAGTATAACAGATTTTAACTACTGGTCAAATTCCAGTGGAAGCGATTACACTCTACTTCTTAGGAAGCCCAGTTAAATATATTCAGGGTACTTTATTTTCTTTCAGCACGAAACATTACATGCTATCCTCTACTGTGGAACGTCTGCTGTGTTTCACCCTCAGCTTGTACTTCAGTGGTACACGACAGGACCCAAACAATTACTGTGAACTCATTCAGTCCTCTCCTATACAGCTACGCAGTTTACCTGTGTTGACTGGATCACTGTAAGGTCATTGATATAGCAAAAGCCGGCTCCCATCGCAGAGCGAAGCCCGGCGGTCCCGAAGGTCAGCCTGCAGCAGAGACGATCCCGTAACTCTTTATGCTTTCCATTCTGTAACAAGCTTTCAATTTGTTCTTTTGTTTTTTGGTTCTGCAAAAGAAGATTAAGGTCTTCATTTAGTTCTTGAGATCAGGATCTGAACTATATGCTCATTGTTTTTAAATAATTCCTAGTTCTGTGGTGCAACAAGTTCTTCCTATCCTATAAAATGCTCGTCTGCACAAACTAGCCGTCATTGTAACTCTCATTTCTATTGCAATCTCTTTTCTGTATCATCCTTATTCATAGAAGATTCAAGAGCTCTTGTTGCCATTGATATGCTCATGTGTTTGCCTAGTCGTTAATACAGGCTTCGCATAACCGGAAGGTGTAAGTGAGGACCACAGACTAAAACAGGCTTTTCCAAGACAGGTAGCGTAAGTTAATTCTTGATCTGTGCTGCGGGAAGACAGACAAAATTCTTAACTTCAAAGCAGTATTTCCTTCCTCCTCATCCGCAGGAAAGCTCTGTAAACAGACACAGTGAAATAAAGCTGACACTGTAAAACCAAAAATATAGCTTGTCTTTTGAAATTACTTTAATCCTTAGCAAGGCGGTTACAAAAGAGTCAAAGCCCCTATTTATCACAAACTGTCAAATAACGATGGGTATTTCTTTCTGAGAAAACCAGCCTATTTTGATACTTTCCCTGCTCAATACATGCATTGGGTATAAAAGGGTTGGGGGAACAAAAGGAAAAAAAGAAAGTGCTACTCCTGAGGGCAAGTATTACATGCATCATTGTAACAGCCACTTTCACTGCTCTCCATTTTGAAGGGTCTCAAGAATTTTTTCAGAAAAAGCCAGAAAACTATAACCAAACTTCTCCAATTACTTAAAAGTTCAGAAAGAATTTGACATACAGCACATGATATAGCCACTAGACAAAGAACTCCAAAGTCACCAGATTTACCTTTCTGAAGGAGAAAAAAACCCCAGAATTCAAATTCTGACAGTGTTGTGGTTCATACAGAAGAGTCAGAGGCATTCTCCTTTTCTGGCAGCATCATTAGCCAATTGTTACACTATTTCACCTTTACCATCTATAACCCATGACTAAAGTGAATAGCCACCTGACAAGGAAACAGTTTGGCTAAATAGAACAGTAAGAAGTAATTCTTCTGATCCAAAACCCACACCACGTTAAAGTCTTACTGCATTTATGAAAGAACGTGTTTGTCACTTCCACATATAGAAATACATTTACTCTCATTCATAGTTCAGCTAAGGGAGCGATTATACACATCTCTGAAAGGCTTAATTTGAGTATTTACCTTGAAGTGGGAAATGCTAAATCCTATGAGCATTTTGAAGTCAATTCTATGCAGCACAGTCTGTTATGTAGCAGGGTGGATAAGAGGTCGATTATTAAAATCTCCCACTGTTCATTCGTTGTTTTCCTAAACTTGCACCACTTTCAAAGGTACGAACTACCAAGTGTACAAAATGCCCATACACATATACTATTTGTTCCTCATAGTTATCCAACTAATATTGAGGCTAGGAAACAATGGGACAAAATAGGGAAACTTTAATATTAATTACCTATGACGATTAGAATTAAGACAGTCACAGTAATACAACCACACTATCCTGGATGTGCTTAGGGAGAGCTGGGGGGCAGCAAGAGAAGGCGAGTCCAGTTTCACAAAGAAAAACAATGGTAGAATATCAGCATGTGTCCTTTTACAACATGTGCTAACAGGAGGCGACTCATCCATAGGATGTTGTTTTGAGAGAAGTGGATGAGGAAGGACCTTTATTTTGTAACAGAGGGCTCTCTAAATTCATTTGGTCATTAAAGACACTCAGCCTGTCTACTGACAGCCAGTTTGGACAAGACACCTCCTGGATCCTACAAACACAGCACAGCCCAGCCAGGCTAACTGACAACACAGGCAGCGTAGAAGGCAATCAACACACAGCTGGGAAAAGCCACGACTCCAGCTTTACATGAAACAGCTCAGGCTGTACAAGTGCTTCTCTAAAAGAGTGTTGATTTAGGTAGGGTCCCAAGGAAGCGTTAAAAAAGGCAAATGGAATCTGAAAGGCAAGGGTGAAGCACTCCTGACATTTAAAATAGAGGTCAGCCAGCTTCAGCTCCCACACTGCCTGCCACAAGGCAGCCTCTGCAGCACTGGGAGACACGCTCTGCACAGAGCGATGTTCTTCAGGAGGACTTGAAAAAATCTGGTAGAAGCACAACGACAAGAGCTTCACCCTTTCTTTAGGGCAAAATACTCAATAAAACTTGTTGACAAATCTGAAACTACTTCCACAGCTTGATAACAGGCCTTGAACATTAGCAGTATGAGACATGTGAATTTTAAGTTTTAATTTCTTTGTACCTTAAAATAAAAAGGCAAGCCATTATTGTTCAGGTTCTCAGATGTCTCTGCAACCAAAACAAGCCATTACTCACACCACAGATTAAAAAAAGCTTAAAAATAAAACAAAAACAATGGGGCACAACAAATATTAAATCCCAGAAGAGAAAGCTTCTCTTTTAGCTGTTTGTAGGCAGTCAACCAGAAAACAAATGACTAAACTGAAAAAGAATTGAGGCAAGACTACATGAAAACCTAATTTCACACTACCATAATTCAATATGCAGTTTTGCTTTAAAATAGCGTTATTAAATTATACAGCGGCTTTAATAGCTTTTTAGGATATGCTGTATTGCTTGCCTGCAAAAATAAGAGTAATGTGTAGTACATTACATAGTTTATGGTCTGGAGTTTTGCAAAACTAAAGTAAGACTTTCCTGAAGCAATAGTGCAAACATTTATTTTACAAATAGTTTAATATTTTTTTTGATTAAGCTACCTTATTTATTTCCTAGCAAACAAAAATGACTCAGCCAAAATAGCACTGTAATAACATTTTAATTTGCTCAGGTTGCACTCAGCTAGCTAAAATTTCCCACAATCAGAAAAGAAGAAAGGAGAAAAAAAAGTTACAAGCTAAAGAAGAAAATCTCAAAGCTTTCCACTGATGGACTGAAACTCCTGGGGCAACAGAAAGAAGTTTTACAAGGTCTGGTATTAAATCAGAGGTGGTGATGATCTGCCTCATGCTCTGGGTTACACATTCAATAGCATTAGAAGACTGATCTCCAGAGATCTGTTATCACAATCCTTACTGCTTTTCATTTTTTCTTCAACTTGCAGCTTCAAAGCCTAAGGACCAGGTGAGCTTCCTGCAACATGCTGCATAGGTACGAACGCCGCTTTACCATACTAAACTGAGAATTGCAAAAAGCACTGCAGTCAGGTGGGGCTAAAAGATCACGCCAGTTTCCACTGCTGACATCTAAACCTATTGTAAATTCTGAAAAAACAGGGGGTTTTGCTGTTTGCTTTACAGTTATAAAATGAAAGCAACACATCTGAAGGTTTCACAGTAGCTTTTATGAAGGTTCATTTTTCAAAGTGGAATAGTTGTAATGTTAAAACACACAACACACTAACATTGGAGACTGAGGTTATGAAGAGGAGAGTCTACTATGTCTTTAGGCAAAGCATATTTTCTGAAGTCATTAGTATCACTGCACAGTCACTCTCTCTCTCAACATTAACTTTCCTGCCACGTGAAGCACAATGCACTAGGAGGGTGTATTAGACTAGTCAAGCTATGCAGCACCCCAACTTATTTCTAAATTCCATGGAAATATCATCAATCCCACCTATGAATGCAAGCAATTATGTGATGTTGAGGAGAGAGGCTTGAAGTAGTTCATTCATGCATTCAAAAATAACTCTAAGAGATCACTGCATAGAAAAGGATTTCTCAAGCTTCTGAAGCCAAGCAGGGCAGCAGCATGGTATTAGCACCAAACTCAATTAACTTAAACACAAACTCAGAACTGAAGAGCCCACTCTTAACTGTCACCTGGGTTAGTAAGTCAGTAAGCTCCGTTAATCACAACACGGAAGCCTAGTACAAGTGAAAGACAAGTTCCTTCGAGATTATCAACTACAGTATTTGGACATTATTTTTAATCCCCTTTAAAACAACAACAAAAAAGAAAACAACCCAAACTAAATAACACAAAACTGTCTGAAGCTTCCTAGTAAACAAACTCGGCTGTTTTATTTGAAAATAGTCATTCCTCAATAAAAGCAGTGCTCTATGATATCCTTGCATCCCCAATAGCTCTTACAAAGCAATTCAAATTATTCCCATGGATTTAGCAATTTGAAGAACCCACAGAATTTAGTGCTTCATCTAAAGTCAAGAAGTACGTGGACATCAGTGATATGAAAGTAGCATTTATTTCAATATCCACCAAATGCCTAATCTCTGCACTGCTGGCCAACAAGACTTTCTGGAAGAACAACTAAAGCACTCATGGACACGAGAGCAGCCGAGGGAACACAGGTCGGGGTAGGGACCCCAGCTGCTGTGCCAGCAGGCATGCCATCACTATTGGAGGCACAGAGCCAGGGAGACCAGGGCAGAGGCGCTGTGGTGAGCTTGCTGCCTACAGCCTCAACCCATCAACACTACTTGTTGTCTTCCCTAGCGTCACCCAGCCACTCCAGAAGCACTGGTGACTCATCTGGCAGGGATACCCCAAGAGGCTCAGGGACTGACTGCCAGGTACTGGTTTCTCCTTCGCTGCCCCGTGAAGCTGAGCGGGTAATATAGAATCACAGAATGGTTTGGGTTGGAAGGGAGCTTAAAGACCATCTAAGTCCAGCCCCCACCCTCAGGGGCAGGGCCCCCTCCCCCCAGCCCAGGCTGCTCCCAGCCCCGTCCAGCCTGGCCTTGAGCCCTGCCAGGGATGGGGCACCCACAGCTGCTCTGGGCAGTCTGGGCCAGCACCTCGCCATCCTCACAGCAAAGAATTTCTTCTTAATATTAATCTAAAATACCCCAGTAGCTAGGCTGCAGGTGCTATCCCACACCAGCAAGTGATTACAAAAGGGGGGAAAAAAAGAGGCTGAGCCTGCCTCAGTTCCATGGCTTCAGCAGGGTCTGCCTACAGCAATAGGGACACATGTGCAGGCCTGAGCCCAGCACCTGGCACTGTCTGGCAGAAGCAGCACTGACTGCCCAAAGAAGGGAGAGACACACCCTTCAAAGCCTCCGAGCCCCACTCTGCTACTGGTTTTCAGAGGACTTCTTACTGGTGGCAAAAGCATCTGGCAGACTGCAGGGTCCTTCAGGCCCACAGGGACCAACCTCCCACAGGCAGAGAGCAGAGCAGAGGACAGCACTGGGGAGAGTGGCAAGACACACACAGCCCCACATCCTACAGGGATGGTGAGACCCCTGCCACCAGCCAAACAGCTTTCCACAGGTCCAACAGGCAGCCACACACACATATATAGGTCAGGAAGCCAAACAAGGCAGCAATTAGGAGGCAACAGACGCTGTTCTTCCTGCTCCAGCTGGGGAAGAGGTCCTGGCCACAACCAGCAGCATGCAAGGAGGTGGTAGATAAGGTGACAGCAGCCAGAGGGGGCTGGAAGGAGAAGCTTGTGCTACCTGAATATACACTGTTGGGGCAAGAAAAGGGACAGGGAAGGCAAGAGGTGCCTTTGGCTAGTGACTGGGCTTTCCAACTGTGGAGAGAATAAGCAAGAAAACACCCACCAGTTCCCTCAGTCTCACCTCACAGGGCGAGTGCCCCATCCCCCAAGAAGCCCCTCTGCTGAACTTGCACCAGTTTGTCAATACCTATCTTATACTGGGAGGCCCACAAGCAGACATGCTATCTGGATGCAGGCTAACTAGCACTGAGCAAAAAGAGAACACTCTTTCCCTGCAATGGCCCAGGATGCTGCTGACCTCTTCTGCTGTCAGAGGCAGCTGCTGGCTCCTGGTCAACATGCTGTCCGCAGAGCCTCCTAGGGCCTTCTCGGCAGCGCCCAGCCCCAGCCTGCATCATCACAGGGTATAGAGGATGGAGACAGTGGGTTTGACATTGATAATGTGCAGCTGTGGTCCTGCAGCAAAGATGTAAATAACTTTGAAGGAGTACGAGAAAAAACCCGGATGAGACAGAAACAAGGGGGAATGTGACCTTGCCTCCAGAAGGTAAGGGAACAGTGGGAACAGCAGAGTCACCTATAGTGAACAGCGGCTGGGCACATGGACAGTAAGAGTTTCACCAATAATAAAGCTTTTAGCAGCACATGTACAGAGTATAAACTTATAAAAGCTGTAACTAACTAACAATAAAGGTCTTTGCTTCACCATCCTTGCGAAGCCCGTGCCTCGTACACCACTACAGGGGGTTCCTTTTTCTCAATTGCAGCCTGTCCTCACTGACTATAACTTGATGTCCCTGATGCTCCACTCCCACAGCCTGTCTACTTCCCCCTGAATAGCAGCTCTGCCCTTAACTGTCTATTTCCCAATCCAGCAGCACCTACAAATACAATGCAAGTGCCTTCAGAGACATTAATCTACCATTTTAAGATGTAAATTTGTGAAGCATTCTTAATTTTTAAATAGCTTTGATGCCTGCCATTTGATACATGGGAAATAAAGAGCAGCCAGAGGTCAGGCAACGTTTTCCTATCCCATTTCAAGTAGACTCTACCACGTATATTCAGGGAGTCCTCTCATTCTCACAGAGTGTGGGGTTTTGCATTACTAACAAGCTAGGAGGAGGGAGAATCTGACTATCAGAACCTGCCCTTCAGTACTTCAGATTCACTGTCAAAGAAAAGGAAACAAGAAACATTTAGGACAGAGACAAGCTGCTGCAGGGGTAACAGTCTAAATGTAGTTCTGCAGTTACACCAGCACCAGAAAAAAAAAGTAGTTCTGCATTATTTTTTCCTATAAAATTATTACACTAACATATATATGCTACCTCTAGAAAGCTAGTGCTACTTCCTCAAAACTTTTTTTTTTTTTGCAAATTACCTTATTTTTTCTGACTTTAGTTTTCAGTCAGGAACTTCACGTAACCTGTATTAGTGGTACTGTAGAGTTAAATTTTAAAGTGGTTATAATGGCTTTTAAGAAGAGGGAAGGCGATGAGCCTGCTGGGGACACAAGGTATACTTTAAACAAGTACTTAAAGTAAACTTAAAGTTTACTGCCAGAATCAGACGTAAGGCATAACTATGGGGTCATATCCTGCAGTAGTTGAGACTCTGCAACATCAGCATGTTTAAGAAAGGCTTGAGGTTTTATTAAAAAAAATACATTCTCTGCTGAATTCAGTGTTAAGCTTCTTCATCTTCAGTTTTCCACATACTGCACAGTTGTGTGCTGAGACAGAATTACACATTTTTTGTAGCTCACCAGGATACATAACCTGAAAGAACTGGAGAATTAAAGGACAAGGTCATTAGCGGAGTATTTCTTACTGGTTCTTTTGCGCCCAATCATGTTAATAATGTTTATACTTACTGCCAGAGTTAGGTTTCAAAGCTAATATCCTGTCAAAATAAGTAGCAGTTTACAACTTCCACAGCCATCATTTTTTGCTTTGCAGATACTCTGCATATGCAGCCTGGAAGAAGGGGGAAAGGAAAAAAGTCTCAAATTTGGTTAGAATGAGCAAACTTGACAGCCACAAATTATGTGCATCAAGCTTTGCCAGCCAGCCTTTAGTTTTTAAGCAGCAATTGTTTTAAGCTTTCTTTCAAATAAAAATCAGGGTCAGCCCCTAAGATCCAAACACACCGGAGTACCCATCTACAGGAATGAAGATAAACAGAGCATTGCCTTTGGTATAGCTAATCACCTTACATACACAACTTAAGACCAGCAGTGGCACTTGCATCAAGCTCTCATTTACAATTGCTCTTAGAAATTGTAGGTTCTCGTTTTCTCTTGTTAAGCAAGAAGTGTTGGGTTTCTAGTCAGCAATCCCACCAACATTTTTATGTTAAAACCAGTTGGGTAACTGTAGGCAAGCAGTTACTCAGACTAGTTACTGCAGTAGGAAAGGGAAAGGTGATGGTTGAGCCAATCGCAGCCTCAATGCGTGGCTGTAGGTTCTGTACTTGAGAGGTAGAAGGCTCCCTACGTAATATCCCCTACCGCTGCCAATGTGTACACTGTGAGTTTGTCTTGTTCTGTTTTGTTCCCAAATCCTGGTCCCTCAGAGAGCCACAACACCTCTGTAACAGTTGACTACTTCTGGCAGGGAGCCCTTAAGAGTGGAGGAAGCCAGGTTGAAAGAACATTTTAGGTATAGTGTACACCCATTCTGCCCGTCTGGAGCAAACAGTGGAATAGTTTTGCTCCACACACAAACAGTCCTCCAGTACTGTCTCCAAAGTCCCTATACCTCCCCATACATTATACAACCCATGTACACAGACTCAAGTCTTCAAGCCACCAAAATCCCCACCTCACCAGCACTCTGAACTAACAAAAGCAATGAGCACCCGAGGCAGGGAGTTTGCGCATGCCACACTCTGCCAAGCACCACGCAGCATAGCAGTACCCATCCACCCTGGAGGGTGGAAGGCCACAAACAGCGTGACTATAACCACACCATATCGCAAAAAGCATGTGCAGACCGCACTGCTGACATGCTGCTTCCCTCCAAGGGGGAGGGGGGGGACGGACGACACAGGCACATCATGCCGGCTTTTCAGGAATGCCAAAACCTGGAAATCTGTATCTGCGAGGGAGTGTTGTAAAAAGCTCCGAACTAGCAATTCTCTAGAGACTCTGTCACATTTCTGAGAAACAGGCAACACAAGACCAAACGCTAATGGCAAGAGGAGCAGCAAAACAGCTCAAAGTCCTTTAATTTAATTCCGTGGCTCAGCATTCAAAACAGGAAGTAGTGATGGGCAAAGCAGGTCACATCACTGTGTTGTTCTGCAGCCCAAGGCAGTTCACAGCACACAGATCTCACTTGGTTCTCTCTTCTCTTCCTGAGGGTCACAGCAAGATTGCATCCAGTAAACAAGAGAACATCTTTCTGTTGTCATTCATTTCACTACTACTATTTTTGTGGAAGTTTTTGTACAGTTTATATAAACAAATTAAAGCAGAATTTTGTTTTGTGAAACAGGACCTCCAGAGGGCATCTTTTCCTGCTTGATCAGGAGGGTTGGGACACTGAAGGCCAGTTGCCCAGGACCCTGTCCAGACAGCTACTAAGTATCTCCAAGGATGGAGACTCCATCACCTCCTAGGCAACCTGTGCCAATGGTCAGTCACCCACACAGTAAAAAAAGCATTTCCTAGTATTTAGAGCGACACTCCTAAGTTTCATTTTATGCCCACTGCTTCTGGTCCCATCAGTTAGAGAGGACACAATACTTTTTGCGGTGAGCCAAGGAGACAGAAGTTAATTAACTGTATTTTGTTCCAGTGTCTAACTGAAGCACGTAGCACAGGACAGTCCCTGGCAAAATCCCTGGCTCGTATCAGCCAAAGAAAGAAATGTGAACTGCAGGACTCACAGAGATGTCTCAGTGCCATCAGCAGCTCACGGATGCAGGGTCTGGCATGGACATGTCTAACCTCAAACGTGTGAAATATCACCTCCAGTCAACTTCACAAGCATTTTTCTTTCAGAATTTAGCCTTCAAAGCTACAAATCTCAGCAGCATAAGTCTTCAAAACTGGGAAGTAGATAGGATCTGCTGCTTTAA
This sequence comes from Falco cherrug, assembly GCF_023634085.1. NCBI lineage: Eukaryota > Metazoa > Chordata > Aves > Falconiformes > Falconidae > Falco > Falco cherrug. Next base: position 1,055,493 of record NC_073698.1, read on the forward strand.
ATTCTATTTTAACCTTTGCTGAGCTGCTGCTCTTTAAATTACTGCTATAGCTGCTTAAGTTTCCCTCCCCAGCACAATCAGTTGCTATTATTATTTTACCAATATTTGTTTCTTCCTGCTTCAATGGTCCCTGTCACAGTGATGTGCCAGCCCTGGTGATGTCACAGCCATGTCAGAGCAGGCAGAACATCAGTAGTGGCCCATGTCACAGGGGAGTTGGTGACACAGCCAGCCCCAGATGGGCACACCAAGGGCTGTGCCAGGCAGGGAGGGCAGGGCAGCTGTTTGTCCTTTGTTGTTTCTCCTGTGCATCACAGCCAGACACCCAGAGAGCGGTTAGGATGAGACCACAGCATGCTCCTGTCCTTTGGCTCCAGAGAGAAGTATCCTTCCTGTATCCCATCACAGTCATGCAGGGAGCTGGAGGCTCCTTACAGCCATGGGCAAAGAGAGCTTTCTATCCTTTCACCCTGGAGAGCTGTGGACTGGGCCACAGACGAGCTCCTGTCACCAATACTAGGAATGCAGTGGCCAGAACACTGGTAGCAGCCCGTGTCACCAGGGGGTAGGTGGCATGGTTGGCCTAGGACAGGTGTTTCCTGGCAATCAGGGAGACACGGGATGGATAGCCTTGGCAGGAGGCTGGGAGTACCCCAGGCAGGGAGGTCTGAGGAGATGGGAGGCGACTCCTTTGGTTGTTGATTCTCCCCTCTTTGGCAGCTGCAGCCCCATATACAGACATAACCACACCAGAGCTTCCGCTACTCAGCTAGAGTGCTGTGCCTTTCTACAAGGACACTGACCTAAGGATAGGGAAACACACACAGCCCCAGCCTGTACTGTATCATGGACCTACAGACAGCTGGAAGTTCCCTGCAGCTGAGGACAGAGGGATCCCTGCACCAGCCATGACCTCCAATCTCCACCCACCCACCATCTCCAAATGTCATGGCCCCACAGGCAGCTGGAAGCACACCACAGCCACAGATTAAGGGATCTCCACACCCCATTATGGTCCTATAAGCAGCTGGAAGCCCATCACAGTCTGGGACAAAGGGAACGCCACAGCACCAACCATCTCCATGCTCCATGATGGACCTACATGCAGCTGGAAGCCCCCCACAGCTAAGGGCAAGAGGATTTCTGCACCAACTCCCATCTCCACACTCCATTAATGGTCTTACAGGCAGCTGGAAACTCACCACAGTCATGGACAAAGGCAGCACCACACCACCAACCATCTCTCTATCCTACCACCCACCACCTCGTAGCTAGAAGCTCCTCACAGCCACGGGCAAAGAAATCTCCACACCACCTACCAACTCCATACCTCATCACTGTCCTACAGGTAACTAGAAGCTCCACACAGCCACAAAAGTAACCTCTCCACATACCCTCCATCATCTCCATACCAGCAGCTAGAGAAACCATGCAGCCATGAACAAAACACCACCCACCTTAAGTACATAAAGTTCCTCAAAATAAAGTTCCTGATTCATAAACCCATTATCTGGTTCTTCCAGTTTGTGCTGTCTTCTTCAGTAACTTTTTTGGGTTGGTTGTTGCTTTCTTATATTTATGCATCTTTAAATATGTGTGTGTATATACAAGTATGCGATACGCACACACACATCAAGTGTACCTCTGAATAGATCCGAGTGTCACACAGAGGGGCCCGGGTGGGTGGGAGGCACCAGGGCTCGGTGCTGCAGGGCTCCCCAGGAGCCACCTGCACAGGCCAGCAGACAAGCCATCTCTTTTATACTGCCCAATACAAAAGAAGAAACAAAAAGCCTTATGTAATTGCTTCCTTTTTTGTTTTTTAAATCATTCCTGCATGTGTTTTTAAATGAACTGGATTGAAACTTGTTGTAGTAATGCTTTATAGCTCACTGCTGCTGAAGGAGGCAGTTCTCACCTTCACAGACTGCTCCCACTAATGTGCTGGCCCCTTTCTTGGGTCAGGAAAGACATTTCTGCAGCTGCATCAAGTGTAATCAGTAACAAACCCACCCTGGTTCTCCCTGAACAACTGCAGGAATGATGTGCCAGCTCAGGCAGGTAGCAAGGGGGAAGTACAGCAAGAAGGAAGAGTGAGGCTCCCTTCTTCCTCCAATTCTCTCATATGATGCAGAATAAAACCCACTTGCTACTCAGAACATTTTAAATGCATTAGACGACTGAAATGTGTAAGCCAGCAGTTAAAAATACCACAGAAAATCCTGCAACACCCAGAATACTTACATTTATGAACTCAGAGGTACCTAACACAGCAAAGTTCCCAACTGTACAAATTAAGTCTTAATGCTGAAGTCTGATTTCTGATATCTGAAAATTAAGTGCGTTTAAACACAGAACAGCCATCCTCTTTCCCACCTCCATGATGACAACACAGAGCACAGTACAGCTTATTTATCAATAGACAGTAATCCCACAAAGCGTAAGTTTCAAGACTACCCTGATGGATGTCACTTAGCCTCTTGTCTTAGAACAGGCACAAAAGCACTGCACTTGCCTTGTTTCAGGGCTTCTCCTGTTTCACAAAGTTGTTTATGCACTCTGAGTGGTATTGGTTGTACCAAAACAGGGTTTGCAACCCAGTCTACCCAGAATCAACTATTTAAATAACTCAGGTTTATGTTCCCCATTTTAATGCTAGAGCTTGCAACACATACATGTAATTTCAAAGAATTTATCTTCTCACTTGTGGCCAATTCCTAGACTTTCTTTCCCCATTTTTAGTCTTAAAAATTCACTTAAAAGTCTTAATAAGAAAGAATATTGCAAGTTGAATAACAGGAACAGATTATTAGTCTCTAAATACCAAGTCCATTTCCACTTGAAACACATCTTAGATGTCACAAAAATTAGAAGAACACTGATGGGCACTCCAAAAAAGCCCTAATACCCTAGGTTATGTATTAGGAAAAATTTCTTCGCTGAAAGGGTAGTCAAGCACTGGAACAGGCCGCCCAGGGACATGGCAGAGTCACCACCCCTGAAGGAGTTCAGAAGACATGTAGATGTGGTGCTTAGGACCATGGGTTAGTGGTGGCCTTGGCAGTGCTGGGCTAACAGTTGGACTCCATGATCTTAATGGTCTTTTCCAACCTAAATGGTTCTATAACCAATGAAGCCACCTTGATAGCAAGCAGGAAGCTATCCATGCTACATTTTTGCACTGACATCAAGTTCATGAATTAGCAAAATAAAATGAGAGTACGGTGAAACACGCTTGCACAAACAGCGCCTGGAGAACTAATTCGAGTTTTTCCCCTCGTGACTTTCTGACAGTGCCTTTGTAATAACCACAAAACATCCCTTCTCCCAGGTGCACTCCACCACAGCTGCCACAGCCAGGCACAGTCTGGGTACAAATGCTCCTCCCTATCTTTATTGAATATATGCAAAACTATACTGCACTGAGCAGGCCTGGGGAATGGGAGTCTTGGCAGCGATCCTACAGGGCTAATTAATAAACCAGCAGCCAACAGCTTGAGCTTAGGCTTGATTTTTACAGAGCAAGGACATACTGAGGGAAAACAAGAGGGCACCTGTTATTTACTCAGTTTCAGGCAAAGATATGACTCTTAGTTTGGGACCATGTTTTTCATTAAGTAGGTCAGGATCTTAACCATACTGTTCTCTCCCACCAGCTGCTCAACCAGTATCTGACCCTCAGACTTGCACTGAAACCCCCTCTGCTGCAACAAACAACAAATGCTCAGCTGCTGTACTGAGCGCACCTCATTTTTGTGCCACTCTGCACATAGCATATTCCTGCCACTCTATAAAGCCACCTAAGACAAGCACATAAAATCATTACTACAACCAAGGTCAAAAACTCTAACATTTGCTCCAAAGAGAAAGTTTTCTTGGAGACAACTGCTCTGACGCAACTTTCTACACAAGCCAGACTCCTTCAGGAGACTCAAGGCAGATGTGGAAGTACAATGAGCAAGTCAGAGTGGATGAAGAGGAACTAAAGGGAGAAAGTGTAGGACAACGACAAACTGTTCACACAGTTTACCAGTCAGGACCAAACAAAAGGTGGGTGGGTGCCTTATGCCTCCAAGGCTGTGTCAAAACACACAGCAATTAAGGAAAATGGGAAAGGAGGGAGACTTAGTTAGCCAGCTTCCCTTAAGCCAGCTGCTAGAAGCATTAATGAAGATGAATACTGGTGAGAAAGGAAAAAAAGAACAACCATCATATGGTCAGGTTTCTTCCACCCACCCACACCCCAGCCCATAATCAGTTACAGTTTTAGAAGAGGTTAGCACACGTACCCAAATTGAAAAGGATGAAGAGCACAACTCTAAGAATTAATTACAGCAAGTAATTTTCAATTAAGTTAGAGGCCGAAAGCTCCCCACAGCTAAATACAGCTGTGAATGTAGTACATAGATTTTATCTTGATCAGAGGCAGCAGAAGTCCCTACAGCTCAGGAAGCTGGAGCAGGGGGAGCAGGGAGACCAACAGCTCCTTGTCAAGTTGTTTGATAAGGAACAAACCTACAGAATTCTCATTTCCTAGGTTTGTGGTGAAACATGAGGTCATTGGACAAATAATCCCTCCTCACACCATGCTTGATGGTTTCTCCTCGCCTTCCCGTCCCACAACACCTTCACCTCTTTTGCTTTCATCCTCTACAGAACGACCACCCATGTCCCCGGCCAAGCAGCCCCCACTCCTGCTCAAGCGCCCAGTCCTCCTTCAGGTGATTTCAAGTTCTCAAAATTCACAGGAACCCTTTGAAATCTCTCCAAGTAATAAGTTCAAGCAGCCTTGTAGGAAAGGTTATGATTATCACCTGGGGAAGCAAGGGTAAACAGGTACAGTCAAAACAGACTCTTCAGTTTGTATTTTATTTGTTAATTGGGGCCCCAGAAGGAGCTACAGAAACAGTAATATTCACTGGTTTTATTATTAAATTGCTGGGTTTAATAGATTTTTTCCCCAGTAACCTTAATGTTAAAAGGTGTAGTGTTCTCCTACTTCATAAATTTTTAAGATAAACATATATTAATCTGTTTAAAAAAACAAACCACAACACCTTTCAATACAGTAACCAGAAGTTATATATAAAAAAAATTACTAGAGTTCAATCTGGGTTATCAAGTGTGTTACCAGGAATGCTATTTCCCTCTTCCACTCCCTCCCTCCCCCATGCCACTATTCCCAGAAATTTTCGCAACATATTTTCACAAGAGCAGCTCTAAGTGAAGAATGCGCAGATGGCAAGTGTTAATGCCTGCAAAAATGAAAGAAGAGAGCATGTTTCCAAGTAGCAGAAGGGCTGTCACATAGAGTTTAATCTAAGCCCTCCTGCTTTGATCCTGACAGGACAAAACTAAAGAGGAAACAGTATAAACACACTGACAATCACTCTCATTAAAGGCAAAAAAAGGGGGGTGGGGTCGGGGAAGAAGCCACAGACAGAAAGCTAAACCACTGATGCACTGGTAATTTACCCTTCCCCATCTCCAGGATAATGTTTTAAAGCACAGGCCATGCTGTTTGGTCAAAACAGCTGGGGGAAATAAAAAAAGAAAAAGTAATCCTTCCAACAACCTAAGCAAAATAACCTCCAGTGCCATATTAATATTATGGCCCCAAATTATCTTTGGATGATTTAATCAGAACTAACCAAGCCTGCAGTCCTCCTGACACCCTGTTGGAGCTACAAAGGGGCGGAGTACGCCCGAACTTAAGATCCCTGGAGCCTGCTTCTTCCCTAGGGAAGCTGTTAAATTCAGGAAGCCAAGGGAAACAACATCAAGCCATCCGAGTTCTAACCGCGTTTTAAGCCGTTAACCAATCCTCCCCTACATCTGGTTTCACAAGAGACACGTCTGTGCCTCCCCGAAGCAGCAGCAGCACCACGAAGCAGGTGCCATAAGCCCTGTGTGAGATGACATCATGGCATCCCTCCACCCGGCACAGCCCCGGGGGCCGCACGCCTCGTCCCCCCGGGCCGGGAGGCTGTCACCGGGGAGACTGTCACCGCGGGCCGGCCAGACCCGCACAGCGGCTGCTCCAAGGCCACCTGCCACCCCCGACCCCGTGGGAAAGGCCCCTGCCGAGGGGACGTGGAGGGACAAGGGGCCAACTGCCACCCTCCGCACCGGGCAGGATGGGGAGGGACAGCACGCGCGACCGCACCGGTGACTAAACACGCCGGGGGAAGGAGGGGGGGAAGCCCCCACCGGGGGGGGGGGCGGGGGGAGGGGGGCGTGCCCCCGCCGCCCCCCGCCACACACCCACCTTGTCCCAGCTCAGCCACTGCCACACCGCCTTGTCCAGCTGCGCGTCGCCGGTGCTGCGGGCGATGAGCACGTTGGAGTTGACATCCTCGGAGGCCCCGCACTCGCCCATGTCGCCGCCGGCGGGGGCCACGGGTGGGCGGATGGCGGGGAGGACGCGACAAACGGCGGCGGCTTCGCTTCTTCTTCACTTCGCGACGCCCGCCTCAGCACCGCACATCGCCTGAGGGAGGGGAAGGGCTAAAGGAGGCGGGCCGGTGCCCCGGCACCGGGGGGAAGCGGAGGAGGACGGAGGTTACGCGGAGCTGCCCGCGGCGGCCGCTATTTACCTCAGCCCAGCGAGAATAACGGCGCCACCCACCTCCGCCGGCAAGGGACGGGGCGCGCGCACACGCCCGCGGCCAGCCGCGCCCCGCCCGCGCCCGCCGCAGCTCGACAACAACCGAGGCCCCGCCTCCGCGCCGCGACTCCGCCAATCACGCCTTGCCCACCCCACCGGCGGGGCGGTGGCCCCCCGCCGGCGGCAATGCATGATGGGACATGTAGTCCGGGCGCAGCCGCGGGCTGTGGCAGTGAGGGGCGGGCGGGAGGAGAGAAACTACAACTCCCGGCAGCGCCCCCGGCGCGCCTCAGGGTGAGGGGGAGCGGGCAGGGCTGGGGGGGGACGCGGGTTTGCTTCCCCCGGCGGGACCGGCGGCGGGGGCTGACTCCTCCCGCCGCGTGCCCGCTCAGGTGGCCGCGTCGCACCCCTCAGGGGCCCCGGCTCTGTCTTGCTCCCGCCCCGGGCTCCCCGGGGTGGCGGTAGCGGCCCCTCGGGAGGGCAGCCGTCGGCGATCGGTGTCGCACAGCGCTTGGCCCGCGGGAGGGCAGGCTCAGGCTGGAGGCGGAGAGGGGCTGGGGGGAGGCTCCCTGCTTTTGCTTGATGCAGAAAGAAATGTGCAGTGTATCTCTTAACCAACCCACTAAACAGGCGCTCTGTGCCTCTGGGTGATCTATTTGAGGAAAAGCTAAAATCCTCCCTGGTTGCGCCCCTCCTCCAGCCTCTCAGGCAGCCTTCACGCTGCCAAGTGCATCATCTGTGCCCTCCAAACGGCGCTACCCCAGGGGACGAGCTCGTTGTTCAGAACCATTTCCAGATGGGCTTCAGCAGCAATTCATTTTCCATTGGAGGGAAAACGGTAACCCCCATCTCCCCTTCCCAGGCTGCGTCACTTCGAATTGAATTGCCTGTCCCCGAGCAGAAGGCCGTGGCCGTGACCACGTTCCACAGCACATCTTCATCGCACAGAGCATCCTCATGCTGCTGCAAGTTCTGGCAGAGGTTGTCATAGTGACAGCAGGCACTGGAGAGGCCTATGAGGCTTCGGGAAGATGGGCAGAGGGCGTTGGGATTGCTGCAGGGGATGCTAGTCATGAAGGGAGGTACAAAATGCCACGGCTGTGTGCAGCACAGGCTCCTGGGGGAGGTGGAAAGAGAGACTGAGGAGAGAGGAAGATGCAAAGGAGAGATGACAAAGATGTGGGGAGGCAGTTTGGGGTACCAAAGCAGCATAGCAAAGGATGTGGTTGAAAACAGTAAATATAGAAGGGGATGATCCATCATAAGAAATATTAGAAACCTCAATACCATCTCTCCCCTTCGAAGCTCTCACGTCCCTGTCCTGAAGGGACCTCTTTCTTGGCTACAGACACAAACACATCCTCTGATCCAGAGGTCTGACTTGGGTGTGGGAAGTTGAACCTTTAAATTGGCCTGTCACAAGAGATTCCTGATAGAAGTCAACAGAAGATAAAGATAAGAACAAGGAAGTAAATCAACCTAAGTCTTCTGTTATCAATGAAGGACTCTCCTAAGGTTGTTTCTGGTATAGAAGGAGTAGAAGAGTCTGGACACTGCTGAAGTCAGAGTGAGGAAATCTGGCATAATAGATGACTCAAGCAGTAAGTGAGTGGGATACTCCCATCTCCAGGTGGATTTGGGGGGTCCATCCTTTAGTGCTGACGCTCGAAGAAGGAGTGAGCCTGTGGAGCAGTAGGGAAGGGCCCTGTGCCTTGCAGGACCACAAGCCAGAGGTGAGTGACCCTGCCAGCCCAACCTGAGAGCAGGACCACCCAGCTCCACACTTCCCACCAGCTCTGGCTTCATCCTGTGAGCATCTATACCCGATGCCACCTACACTCCATGTTGTTTTCTCTCCCATCCTCATTTTTTTTCCTTCTTGCTCATCTCCTCATAAAGAGGCGGCATCTGTAGCAGCGCTGATGCTATGCTGGGCCCAGCAGTCTGATTAAAGCCATGCCCCAAGCAGCCAGATGCTGGCACATTTCTTCAGGACTCAGAATAGCTGACAGGGATGGCTCCTGCAGTGAATTTGCACCTGAGAGTCAGCATGAGGCACAGCACCTGCTTTTCATACCTTTGCTGCTCTTTTCTCCTCCTTTGTGTTTTGTCTTCAAGGAAAGAAGGCCAGAGCCCAGCACTACAGGAGCTGCAGCCCATAAAACCTTTGTTTTCTCCACAGAAAAAGACAATGGCCCTGTTAAATACCTCTCCAAATAGCATTTCTTACAAAAACCCTAGCCATTTGGGAAGGCAGTAAGACGTGTTGTTAAAATGGAACTTCTTACTTCAAATGCTTCAGCTCTTGCCTCCTTTTTTTCCCTAGGTGCTTAATGAAAGCTTTAAGTTATTCTGAATGGTGATTTTTTTTTTTGCCATCTGAACAGGCAGGCTCTTTCTGTACATAAAACCTTGAACCTCGTTAAGTGGTTTCATGCAGGACAGTGGCAGCCGTGCCCCACCCTGCGTTATCAGCACTCAGCTATACAGCCATGATTAAAAGCGGGATGTTTCTTTCATATGTCTAGATAGGAGAATTACTATTCTCTCAGATGTCAGTGCTCCTCCATAATTATTTCCCTGAAGAACACCTAATACAGCCTTATAGGGGATAAAAGTCTCTGCCTGTTACGTGGAGGGTTTGAAGCTTCTCAGGATCTCACCAATGCATCCAAAGTCAGAGAGTGACGATCTAGTTTCCAAGTATTTCCCTGTGAGAGGACTTTGGTTAGCTAGCTCCGAGGCACCACAGATGTCAGGTAGCACAAGCAACTCCAGAGCAGGGCAATCATCTAACAAGATTGTAAGAGATATGACTTTGATTGCGCTTATGGAGATTTGCTGTGTTGGCCTGGAGAAAACACTGACCTCACGGGAGATGACAACAAAGTCCAATGTATTTGAAGGTTAATCAGCCACCAGAAGAATTGTTAAAGCTGATTATGCTGCTACAGGAAAGTTAAACTGAGTCCCATCTGCTTCTGTGCTGTAGCAGAGAGCAATAACAAGCCGGCATGACTCTGGACCATGCTGCGCTGGTACCCAGCACATCACAGCTCTCCCAGGCACTTTGGGGTGATCACAGAGCCTCCCTGCACTCACTGGCCATGCACGTTGCTAGCAGAAATCTCTATTTTCATCTGTTACTAACATCAAAATTTCTAGTCCTTATGGCCGTGGAGGAAAGCCAGAAAATAGGAAATTAATCTGCAAGGGAAAGCAAGCCAACGATTCTAAGTTTTCAATCTCATGTATCGTTCCGCCTAATTGAGGCGCGGCATGCTCAGACCAAACTGAGCAGCAGCGAACAGTCTGGGGGCTAAAAACCACAGGAGAGGCCACATTGCCAGTAATAAATACGAGCCAGGCTGGGCAGAGAAGGGCTGACAGGCTGGAGCTGCCAGAGCCAGCAGGGACTGTGGCGGGGCTCAGCTGGAGGGAATGACTTCTTCCTCGCCAAAATGAGCATGTGCATCCACACATACATATGTATGACTGTGTCACTTGTCACTCCTGCTTTCTGGGAAAGGCCCTGCTCCGTGTACCGCTGTTATGAAACCCAGAGTTCCCACGTGTAGCAGAGTTGCAGCTATGAAATGGCAGATAACTCTCTGTGCCCCCAAAATGAGCGTTTGCTTCTAATGTAAACAAAATCGTGTAAGTTAATAGAGCCTCATTAATAACACAGAGCTCCTGTTTGGGATTTGCAGTTAATGCAAGTTGGCAGTAAAGAACGTATCCATGCCCCTTTGCACGGTTAAATGTATATCCATCCTCCTGCAGGGTATGGTGTGCAGCGTCTCAGTATCATAGCCCTGAACAACGATGCACATATTTTGTTCTTACCAATATGTTGAATGTTTTTTTCCTGCAGAAGGACATCTAAGTACACAGTGATGTCACCACACATCAAAATTAAAAAACATCTGTACAGTCATGCTAGCATCCTCGGCAATCTGGTACTGAGACCAAATCCTCACCCACAACAAACGGATTAGCTCTGTTGATTGCACAGCTCTGCCCAGCCCTGTGCTGAGATCCTGAGGGCTGAACCCCAGCTGGTACAGTGTTTCCATGGCAATTTTACTGCTCACCGTTTATTCTGATCATCTGCAAATGGCCCAGAGCTCCCACAATATTCCAGGTTGTTTTTCTGCCCCTGGTTTCTGCAGCGAGCCGGGGTCATGCGAGATGACTGCTGTGCATCCTTCCAGCTCGCTGCGAGCCTCTCAGCCAGTGGTATGCATGCCCTTGCTCTGCGGTACATCTTTTGTTTTATTATTTATGTATCCTGGACACCATGTTCTCCTATGCCTCTTGAGTTACCTGGTTATAACACAGCAACTCCCATCCTTTCATTTCCCTCTCTGAAAGTAGCGTATCGCCAGAAAGGCAGGCAGCAATGACATCCCTGCCAGCTGATAGCATGCTGCACGGAGAGAGGCAGGTGCCTTTTTGGGCCCAAATGCTGTTTTTAATCTGATCTGGGGTCAAAGCAGCGAAAGTGCTTTGTCCTGCAGAAGTAGTGCAGGCGCTTTGCAGGCAGAGCACAAAGAAAGGGAGTGGGCTGACGGGTGGGGAGGATGCAGCAGGGACCGCTGAGATTAGGAAATGGCTTTCATATTCTGTGGCTGCTCCTGGCTTGGCACTTCACGATGTCAGCTCTGGGAAGGCCTGATCCTGCACCCTCCAGCACTGACAACACACTCCTTGGCTTCCTCAGGAGCATAACAGCCTAAATATCCATGATTTAAAAGCAGTATGTAATGCGCAGCTCAGAGCCGCTGGAAACCTCCACTCTCAGCCCAAAGGGAGGGCAGGGAGCAGCTCCCCTCACTGTTCCTGCAGTCTCGGCTCCCCAGTCCAGGGGCCATGCCGCAGCCTGCAAACACAAACGGTGAGAGCTTTCATAACAGGCAGCTTGGAGCCGAAAACACACCGCAAGTCCAATTCTGACTGTGGGCACGCGTCTGAGGCAACAGCCCCAAGCCAGCAAGCAGAAAGGAACTGAGGCTCATAACCTCTCCCCACCCTAATCTTTTGTCCTAGCTGATAAAAAACATTTTATAGGCTCCAGTGACTAAGCACTTAATCTAGGGCTTAATCAACTACTGCACATAGAGGCGATGGTATTTACTGAGGCTGAGTAGTGTGGTGGATTGGTGTGCCAGGCGTGGGTGCGGGAAGGCCGCAGTGAGCATCCCCATCCCCACACCCCTCTGCAGCAGGCACTGATCCAGCTCTCCACATCTTCCCTTCGCTCAGGGCACGGGCTCCTTCCAGGGCTGCTGTTGCATTGCGGGAAATTTCTATGCCTCCTGCTCACCCAGGCCTCAGCACCCGGGGAAGCTGGCTTTGATCACCAGTCCCCTCATACATCAATGCCCGTCCTTTATAAATTAGAAACCAAACACAGACATGGTTATTTTTAATCCTCCCCTCTAGGTATTAATAGCCCACACGCATGCTCTGCTGGGTAGTTGTCCACAAGCCGCATCCATCTGCAGAAAAGAGATGTGATGGCCCCATTTCCTGTGGTGACAGAACAAGAAAGGAGTATAGATCAGGCTTTTCAGCCCAATTTATCCCCTCAATTAATCCCAAAGTATGGGGTAAGTTGTGTGGAACTGAGAATATTTGCACTGCAAACTTTCTGCAAGGAGGGTACATGAGATCCTGCATGTCTGGGATTTCCTGATTGTCAGTAAAAATAAATGATGCTTTGATCTTTATTAAGAAATGCTGCTTTTTCTTAGCATATAGTGCAGGTTTTGTAGGTACTCATAGGGCCGTCAAGCTGAACTGCCCTGTGATCGCACATCCCAACAATTAGCTGTGACCAGACTTTTGATAACATTGCTACAGCTTCTTACTATCATGTGCGTATCATCCTTCAGCTGGACTGACCCCAGGTCTCCCTTTCCCCTTACCTGGATAAAAACAGGGGAAGAAAAGGAAAAAAAGGAGCAGAAAAAGGGGCAAACAGATAGACCTGCGTTGCTGGAAGAGCTGTGGTGCAAAGGAGGCTGGGGCTGTGTCTTACCCGTGAGGAAGATGTAGTCCCCAATGTAGCCCCCAAATCCAGACTCTGCCTGCTGAGAACTCCTCCGGTAATTAATTTGGCAGCTCTTGGTGCCAATTTGGGAGTGCACCCAGGTAGCTGTGCCAGCACACATGCAGGCCACCGTGGTACCAGACACTGGGGAAGGGAGATGGTGCTCCGCACGGAGGCTCAGAGAGCCAAAGTCTCCTGAACGCTGCATTTTTCCATCATGTGCTCTAAAAGAAAAAGCTCGTTAAATGACTTGTCTGGGTTAGGCAAAAAAGCGGGAGCTGTGCCCAGCGCCACTCAGTGAAGGGCTGTGAGTGAAAAATGCTGCAGCAGCAAACATCACAGCTACCTGAGGGAAGAGGGAGATGGCAGAGGTGGGTTCTGTGCTCAGCGTCCCCTTGAGACAGAGCTGTCAGGAACCGGTGCTCCCTCTGCCGCCGTCGAGGCGCCAGCACGCAAACCCGAGCTCGCAGAGGGGCTGGACGGGGGCTCGCTCAGACAGGCACAAAACTGAGAGGGGCATAATAAATGTTTTTCATGCCCGCAGATAATTAATTTGGCTTCCCACATCTTTATCTAAACCATCTGATACCAGCTGGGTGCGAGAGAGGCAACTCGGATGGATGGGCATCCGTTGCAGCAGGGTGGTGGAAAACAGGAAAAGGGCCACGGAGGACTTCAAGTGACTGGCCCCATGTGGCAGTTCCTGCAGAGCTCCTGAACGGGTCAGGCTCTTTGGTTTAAGTCACTTTTGTTTCCTTGTCCTCTGCACGAGGGTGTTGCTCCAGCCGTGACACTGCAGGGCTGTCAGCAAGGCAGGTTGTAGGAACTGGCTGCATCTTTGGTGAGAGGGACTGATATATTTAGAAGAAATGGATGTGTTTTGGACAGTGAGGGTTTCTGACCCGAAGGAAGAGCTTGTATGACCAGGAGTAGCCCTGTTCCTATAACAGTGGCCTCATCACCTCCCAGAAAATCCTCTTAAGCTTTTAAGATGGCCAAGCCCATCTCCAAGCAGGGCTGATTGAGTTACCTCACAGGAGGACATCATCTCTGCTCTCCCTCCAGAGGAAGATGGGCAATAATGAATAAGCAATGTCACTGCTTGAAACTGCCCATGTTTCCGTAGGATGCTGTGAGCTGTGCTGCAGGGCCTTCATCCAACACCTGCAGCACTGAGCCCACAGCCTTGCACCTGCACAGCCAGGACACCGTTACAGCTCCATGTCCCATTCCTTGTGCATAGCGATTGCCACTGAGGCATGAACTCCCCTTAGTCCCCTCCCCAGCTTTTACACCCCTCACTTCAGTAGCATTTGGCTCTATGCATGGGACAAATAGAGCTCGCTAGCACTCCTTAGCAGCTAACAGTCATTTCATTAGCAAATAAACATTATCCAGCAGTTTCTGGGCACCAAAACTACCAGCCAAATCATGCTGCAGCATCTGCCCCAGATCACAGCATGCTCCTGCCAGCACAACGAGCATAATCAGCAAGAACAGCTTACAGGGAGGGCAGGAGGGACCTGGGGAAGTTACCCTGGGAAAGTACAGGGGAACCCCCCACTACAACGTGGAAAATGCTTGTCTGGCACCCATCTGCCGCAGTGCAGGGGATGCTTGTCCGGCATCTGTCTGCTGCAGTGCAGGGGATGCTCATCCAGCAGTTCTCTGCCCCACCATGAACGAGGAGTACTTTCCCTTCCCCTCCTTTTTTTTTTTTTTTTTTTTTTTTTTTATGTTTCCCAAAGATTAACTTTCCCCATCGTGACCCCTGTCTCCCATGGGCTGCAAATAAGCATTTGTGCATGGGAGCCTGGCTCGGCACACCTGATCGGAGAGCAGCATGACCTTCCCAGGCTAGCAGCCCAAGCCTCTCCTACGTGCCCACTCCATCGGCAGCGCAGGATTCCCACCAAGCACTGATCAACCCTCAGAGAAGCAGCTCCCTTGAAGACACCTTCTCATACCTCAGTCCTGCTGTGCCACTTTGGTAAAACCAGCATACCACAGACTGCTGGAGGCACCTCATGCTGTCAGCTAGACATTCCCCAATACCCGCTGGCATCGCTCAGCAATACCATTGCTATCGGTCCCTGCACTGCTACTGTTTCACATGGCACTTTTGTTATCAAAATGCCCAGCATCAAAGCAGTCCCAGGAACAGGCCTCCACAATTCCCATTACTCCAACAATCCAACCATTGATTCACTAAGCCAAGGTCAGCCTGAACCTTCCATGCACACCATGTTTCAATATCCTTTTCCAAGTACCAGGCAAAGTGCTACAGATGTTGTCTCACTCATGATTCATTGCTGTGTGCCAAGGAAAAATATCTTAAATAAATTGGCCTCCCATGAGACCTATTTTTTTGTTTTTCTAGCTGCATTGCTTAAAACCCAAATGAAGTCGGCTACAATTTGCATGGTTGAGTTTAGTGATACAGCCAAGGCCAGCACTTCCCCAGCTCTTCTCTCTGCATGGACAAGTGCATCTCCTTGCTGTTAAAACTAACCGCATGAGCGTTACCCTGAAACCATCTGCTCCTGGGGCTGCAGCTCAGGGAGCAAGGTCAGAGCCTCAGTGGCTTTGACAAGGAATCTCTGAGTTCTGGGATGAATACCTAATTAGTCATGAAATCCTTTCCCTGGCAGCTGAAGCAAAACAATTTCAGGAGGATCCTAAATCTGTCCTCCCCCCATACCCCTCTGAGCATCCTCAGCAGCCCAGTGCAAACCCCTGCTGAGGATAGGTTTCTCAAGCTGACCCGGAGCCGTGGGTCCCAAGAGGACATCACCCTGCCTGGAGCCATGGGTCCCATGGGGACACCACCCAGCCTGGAGCCATAGATTCCAAGGGTACACCAGCTAGCCTGGAGCTGTGGGTCCCACAGGGACACCAACTAGCCTGGAGGTGCGAGTCCCAAGGGGACACCCCCCAGCCTGGAGCTGTGGGTCCCATGGGTATACTCAACCAGCCTGGAGCCATGGGTCCCATGGGGATGCCCAACCAGCCTGGAACTGTAGGTCCCAAGGGGATACCAGCCAGCTTGGAGCCGTGGGTCCCAAGGGGACACCCAACCAGCCTGGAGCTGTGGGTCCCAAGGGGACATCAGTGAGCCCGGGGCCACGAGTCCCACAGGAACAAGCGCAGCCAGCCAGGAGCTGTAGGTCCAGCGACAGCAAGCGCGGCTGCTCTTGCCCTCGGAGGGGCCAGGGCGCCCCGGGGAAGGAGCAGGTGCCTGTGGCACAGAGACCCTGAGGCAGCTGCCACAAGGTGGCACTGGCATCTCGTCACCCAGCCTAGTGGCATCCAGCCTGAGGCCCTAGGGTGGGGACAGCCAGGGCATCCCCCCCAGCCCCACCGCAGGTAGGGACAGACTGAAGGAACAGCTGATGGATCGGAAATCAGGTGGATAACGATCACTGCAGGAGCTATGTCTTGCAGGAGGATTTTTTCCCACGTAGGGTCTTCTGAATTAAGGAAAAGCAGCATTTTTTTCCAATTCTTATGACATGCCACCTTGTAACAGGGTTGTCCCCTCCAGGCCACAGCAGCAAAAGGGACTCTGGGGTCACCAGATCCATCCCAGCCACCCCCTCTCCCAGGAGGGCCAGTGGCCGTCAGCAGAGGCAAGAAGACCATACCACCAGGGGGCTTGGGGTACCACACTCACCATTTAGCACCCACCCCGTCACAGGGACCCCCATCCTGGCCCTGGTGCCAGCCGCTGCTCTGCCACTCATCCTGCTGCAGGAGCCAGTATTAGAGGAAGACAAACACCGTGGAGGTGGAGGAAACCCAAGCATGGTGTGTGCTTGCACAAACCAACCTGGCAGAGGCTTGCTGTCAAGGCTGTTCGCACCTGGCCTGATTCCCCCGATTTATTTGCAGATAAAGAGTTTATTTTCCTTTCCCAGGGCTGCAACTGCAAGACAAACACAGCAAAGCTTCTCGAGCAACTTCCCGCTTGGGCCAGGTGCCGGGGGATGCTGGTGGCGTTTGCCCCCATGCCCCCAGAAAGCCCTTCTGGTATCATGTGCCCGGCTCAGAAATCACAGCGAGCTCAGCCCCAAAGTGGGCAGCCCCTGAAGGCTCCCCAAACCCCCCCACCTTGGGCTTTGTGCCCAGGCTGAGGGCATGGGAAATCAGGAACTGGTCACTGAGGTGCTGCCGTCCCGGTGCCTCTGGTGCCAAGGTTTCCAGCCCTACCCCAAACACGCTCACATCACTGCTTTGACGTCACTGCTTGGACTCAGGCATCGCAGCCACGTTTAACCTTTGAATGCAGGTGGAAAGGCCCCTATGGGCCAGCTAATCTAGCTGCAATTAAAGACATTAATTATGCCATTATTAACATGTTAAGACATGCGAGGGATTGGGTCACCGGCACTGCTCCACAGCCTGTTTTGAAGGATGGGGACATTTACTGTCCTGGACACCAGCCACTCCATGGGCCAGTCCCAAACCCAGCTGGCTTAATAGCGGAGCTGAAGCCAAGGAGCCCAGCAGGACCCGAGAACATCCCCTTCCCGTCCGCCGCTGCGCCCTCACCCCATGGAAAACACATTTGGGACCTGCAGTACAAAAGGCCAAAGCTACAGTCGACAGCAGGAAGGAAGCAGGAAAAACTCCGGCATCACCATCCGGAGCCCGGAGAGACCTTTGGGGACACGCAGAGCCAGATGCCTCCGGCCAGGCTTGGGCCATGCTCGCAGTATGTGCCCATGGCTCGAACGATGCTCCCCGGACGGTGGCAGGGAGAAAGCATCTCGTGTCCTGGGATCGGGGTCTGCAAAGCTGGCAGGGGAACCTGCTCCAGCATGAGAGATTTGCCCCATCATAGCAGCTGCGATGCTGGGGACTGTGATGCCACCAAGGGGTTGCCCTTGAAGCCACCTCAGCAGCACACAGGGAGCAGGTTTAGCCCTTACAGCAGCATCCTCTGGGCTCCAGCATCCAGAGCAGGGTGCCAGCATGGAGGGAGGCCCCACGGATTGCCCCCGACACCAACTTTGCTTAAAGAAGCAAACGCAACCCCACTGGAAACTGCCACCTCCTTTAATTCCCCGCCAGAAAAGCGAGGCCCAGCCCGGCTCAAAAATTACAGGGTTTTAGCACCAGCCAAGCTCGCTAGCCTGTGTCACAAAGCTGGTGGGAGCCCACGGAGGTCTATGCTGGCTGGTCTGAGCAGGGAAATAGTGAATTTTTCTCCTTGAAGACCCCTGCCAGCCTCAGCAGGCCATGGTGGGAACGGAACTGCCCCTGCCATCCCCGTGCCCTGGGGCTCAGCTGAGGTGGGTCTGCGGGACCGGGACCTGCCCATGGATCGCACCCTGCCAGCTCCTGCCAGACAGGAGCTGTAGCCCGGCCAGGATGTCCCCGTGCTGCTCACACCGGGGCTGAGCACCTCCACGGGGGTACCGGGGGAGGGGGTTCCCAGCAGCTTTGGGGCCGGAATGGCCAGCAGCGCTGCCCCATCCTGCAAGCAGCAGGATGCGCAGCAGCAACATGACCCCAAACCCACTGGCTCCCAGGGGACAAGGCAATGGGGCCGGGCTCAGATCATGGAGACCCTGTTCTTAATGTAGACGTGGTACGGGTCGCTGCGCTTGTCCACCTTGCGGGAGCGGGTGTAGCCCAGGATGAGGCTCCCCACCGTGGCAGCGAAGAGCGTCATGACGAAGAGGATGTACATGTAGGCATTGTCATTGCGGCCGGGACGGCCCGGGCGGGCGCTGGCGTTGCGTGCAGTGGCAGTGGTGGTGGCAGGGCGGTCAGTGGGGCAGAGGATGACCCCATGCAGCGTCTGGTTTAAGGCATTAAGCACTGCCTGGAGGCTTCGGTGCCAGGTCTCTGTCCGGTTGTCCTCTTCCATGCCTTCATCCAGGCTGCAGGGAAGGACAGGGAGGCTCAGCTGGGGCTGCCCTCGCGGCAGCAATGCCCCTGGGACGATGCTGGGGATGTTCTGCCAGACCCAACGATGACCCCAAAATAGTCCTTGAAGTACCTCCTCTGACATGAGGGTAGGAGCAGGGACATCCAAACCCTTTGTGTTCATAGCAGCCCCCTCCCTGAATTTCACTCCTTCCATGGAGGGGATAAGACCCCAGAGCTTTGGGGCAGCTGTCTGCACCCCTCTCTGGCCCAGGGCTGGGGACAGTGGGGACACACAGCTGTCCTGGGGAGCCGTGTTGGTTGGGTTCAAAGCCTGGTTTCCCTAGGGGTGTGCAGGGATGGTGGGCACCATTCATGTCCTGCACCCTTGCACGGTGCACAGCCAGCACCCAAGGGAACGTGGGGGGGCTGTCTGGGATCCCCTATCCTAAATAACAGCCCTGGGACCAGGCCAGGTCTCCCGGGGTGAGTGGAGACTTCCTTTTCTCCCCATTGGTCCTAGCTGGGGGCCAGGAGCCATGACCACCCTGGCAGGGGGGCACAGTTCCCCACACACCGCTGCGGACCCATCCTGAGGGGGCCACTGCCCTAAACTGCCCCACAGATTTCCCTCCCCGTGGGTCCCAGACCCCTCTCTGACGCACCCTGGACACGGTGCCCCTCTGCCAACCCACCCTGGACCCCTCTGTGCCCTCTGTGCCCTTGTGCACCTTCGCATCTTGCCAGGGCCTTGGAGCAGGCGTGGACAGGAAGGGACACAGAGGCACGGTCCCCAGCGCATGCCATCCGTCCACCGGCCCCACAAACCGCTGTCGTTCCCCAGGGTGTCCACCCTGTGTCCCTGCCCCCAGCCCCCGAGCACCAGTGCCTGCAGCACCAGCAGCTCTACCCCATGCACAGGCAGCTGACGCCCACCCACCCAAAAGGGTCACCCCAAACCCGGGGCGCACCTCCCAGGATGAAAGCCCAGCAGTGGGGAGGAAGGTGCTGAGCAGCCACGATCCCACGGGGATGGGCTCAGCCCTAGAGACTTAAAGTTTGAAGGCGGAGGAGGCTGAATTTGGGAGATTTAGGGCAAAATCCGGGTTTATCCCAGGAAGGGACCCACAGACGGGGTGCAGCATGGGGGGACCCCACGCTGGGGGGGGTGTGCAGGGCCAGGTAGGGGAATGGGGAGCAGCGGGGTGGGAAGGGGGGATCGCACTCACCCAGGGTGCCCTCCCTGCTTGCGCCGCTGCCAGGCTGAGCCGGGACTGGAGCATCGCGGGGCGGCGGCGAGGGATGCCGGCCGGGCTGGGAGTGCCGCGCAGCCTCCTCCCCTTCCCGGGGCAGAGCCACCTGCCAAAGCCACCCAGCCCCGACACGGGCCACCAGCCTGTCCCCAGCCCCACAGGTCCTGCCACGGCCCCTCGCCCTGGCCGGATACCGGAGGCCGTACGGGGCCGGGAGAGCTGGACCCTGCATTTCCCTCCCGGCACACGCTTTCGGTCACGCTTTCCTGTCCCTCCTCCGTCTGTCCCCACTGTCCCCAAGCTCCCGCACCGGGCACAGAGCCTGCCCAGGGCACATGCTTCCCTGCTTACCACTCCCTCCTCGCCATTCCCTCCCAGTGCTGTGCTGGTCCCATGAAATAGGATTTCCCCTTCCCCAAGGCCCTTCCAGCCCCATTGCTCCCAGGTGCACCCTTTGCCCACCCAAAAGCCCTATGGGGTGCAGGGTCCCATGGGCAGGCACCCACAGGTGGCTCATGGGGCAGCAGAGAAACCCCAAAGCTTGTGGGGCAGAAAGGCAGCCCAGAGCAGCGGTGAAGGGCTGCAGGCAGGGGTCACGTCTTGCTCTGAGCAGGGCACAGGGACTTGATTTGCCATTTTCCATTCCTCCTGACCCCAAAGCACCTGTCTGGCTGCAGGGCTGCTCCCAGCCACCCGCGTTGGTGCCTCCAGCACAGGCTTCAGGTGTGCCAGCAATGGGGACGCAGAACTGGCCATGGCTGTGCCACGCACCAGCAGGGGAAGATTTTGGGGAGGCCAGACCGGGTGCTGCCCCTCCTGCCCATGCCCCAGGAACACTGCGAGCATCCCCAAGGGGTGGCAGACAGCTCTGGGGAAGCTCAGCCTCAGCTTGGCTCCTTATCTCTTAAGAAACCTGTCAATTAAAATCAGTTTATATGTGTCTACCTATAGGTTTGCACTGATGGGCACGGACCCAGTGCCATCACAGCCCTGGGGTGCCTGCGTCCCTTCGCCTTGGATGCCTGCTGCGATCCCATGTGAATGCTGAAGCCGGGGCAACAATTTCAGAGGTGCCAACGCTGCCTGCACAGATCCTGGCGACATATCCTCCCAGTGCCACAGACCCAATGGGAGCAGACCCCCATTGCCCAGCCGGGACACTCGATCCCACGCTGGAAGGTCCCCCAGGGTCCGTGAGGGCTGTGGCTCCTCTCCTCAGGCTCCCGACCCTTTCCCCTCCCTCCTCCCGCTTTCCCACCGTGTCCGCATTGCTCTGGTGGCCTTTAAACCACCATTTGCAGCCTCTTAGCAGTGATTCTCTGCCCACCCTGACAGCACAGCGAGGATCCCTGCCATGCGAGGATCTCTCCGGGCGCAAGGCAAGGAAGGAGGTCATTAATAAAGTCTTGGGGTAAATAAACAAGCAAAGGATCAGCAGCCAAAGTTCTCAGCAACTCTCTTTTACTCTCTATAGAAAATGTGCCTCTCTTTACACGGCAGCAAGGGAAATCTGCTCAACTCGGTCCTTCTTCCTCTCGTCCAAAGGGCACATGAGCATTAACCCAAATCCTGGCTTTTTGGAAGGGGGAGAGGCAGAAACCCCCCACAAAAGCACCTATTTGAGCACCTCCCCAGTGAGCGACAGGTACCCTTGGAGGTCTCAGCCAAGGGATGGAGCCCCATGGGGCTGGGAAGAGCACGGATGTTTAAGCATCAGCCCAGACCCCTCTGTGCCACCGTTCACACATGGTCTACAGGCAAAGGCACGAGAGCGCTCGTCTTGCAACAAAGCCCAGGGCAGCTGCTGCGCTGTTCATCAGACGCGCTGAGGGTTTGCCAAAACACCCAGCCAAGGCGCCATGGCTCTCCTAGTCCCCGGGGTCTTCTGAAAAGACCAAGCTGCAGTCGAACACCTCCTGGAAGGAGTCGAGGAAGGGCTCGAGGACGTGGTCGACGGTGACATGCCACCCCAGCTCCCGGCTCAGCGAGGTGACGCCTTTCCCCTCCAGCCCACAGGGGACGATGTGGTCGAACCAGGTGAGGTCAGTGCAGCAGTTCAGTGCCAGCCCGTGGGAGGTGATGTGGTTCCCGCAGTGCACCCCTGCGGGGGCCAAACACCCACCCGTCAGCACCCGTCCCTGGGGATGCCCCGGTGTGAGGTACTCAGCGACCGTGCTGCTCGGGCTGCTCTAACCCCCCGACATGCCATGCTCCCCATTTCTGCCAGGGAAAAAATCCCTAAGCCACAGTCAGACCCCACCGATTTGGGGCAGATGGGGTGCGGCATGCCCAGCTCCCTCCACCCCAGCCCTGCATCCCCCAGCACCTCCCACCCCCGGAGTTCCAAGCGGGTTTGGACATGGGACTGTGGTGCAAAGGGGGGGCCTGGACTGCAGGACCCTCAGGCCAGGCTGCAGAGCCCAGCTGGGGGGTGCAGGGCCTGCCTGGCTGGAACAGCACAGGTCTGGGGAGAGGGCCAGGAGGAGGGGGCAAGGCTGCAGGCACCCAGCCCTGGGTGCAAGGGCCTCGGTGTGGGGGTGCAAAGTGCTAGGCCCTGATTCTGGCTGCGCTGCAGGGGCCTGCAATCGTGCTCCCCCCACCCCGCTTGGTGCATGCACCCCAGGCATACGCTCCTGTGCCACTCCACTTGTGCACGCTCCCTATGCACACCCACGCGTGCACCCCCCCCGTGCACGCTCCCTATGCAGACCCCACCCGTGCACCCCCCCCGTGCACGCTCCCTATGCACACACCCCCCGTGCACCCCCCCCGTGCACGCTCCCTATGCACACCCCACCCGTGCACACCCACCCGTGCACACCCACCCGTGCACGCCCCCCGTGCACGCTCCCTATGCACACCCCACCCGTGCACGCTCCCTATGCACACCCACCCGTGCACCCCCCCGTGCACGCTCCCTATGCACACCCCACCCGTGCACGCTCCCTATGCACACCCCCCCCGTGCACCCCCCCGTGCACGCTCCCTATGCACACCCCACCCGTGCACGCCCCCCGTGCACGCTCCCTATGCACACACCCCCCGTGCACCCCCCCCGTGCACGCTCCCTATGCACACACCCCCCGTGCACACCCCCCGTGCACGCTCCCTATGCACACCCCACCCGTGCACCCCCCCGTGCACGCTCCCTATGCACACTCCCCCCGTGCACCCCCCCCGTGCACGCTCCCTATGCACACCCACCCGTGCACCCCCCCGTGCACGCTCCCTATGCACACCCCACCCGTGCACGCTCCCTATGCACACCCCCCGTGCACGCCCCCCGTGCACGCTCCCTATGCACACCCACCCGTGCACGCCCCCCGTGCACGCTCCCTATGCACACCCCACCCGTGCACGCCCCCCGTGCACGCTCCCTATGCACACACCCCCCGTGCACCCCCCCCGTGCACGCTCCCTATGCACACCCACCCGTGCACGCCCCCCGCCCGCCCCCACGCTCACCGATGGCGCACAGCTTGCTGTCGCCCACCCAGACGCCGGTAAAGGGCGGCGGGAGGGCGCGGGCGGCCGCCAGGCCCAGGCGGCGGCAGAGCCGCAGCACCAGCGCCTCCAGCGCCGCCACGTAGCCGCGCAGCGGCAGGCGGCGGCGGCGCAGGTCGAGCACCGGGAAGGCCAGCAGCTGCCCCGGGCCGTGGAACGTGATCCGCCCGCCGCGCCGCGCCGCCGCCAGCGCCGCGCCCCGCGCCCGCAGCCCCGCCGCCTCCGCCGGCCCCGGCGCGCCCCGCAGCCCCCACGTGTACACGGGCCCGGCCGGCTCGCTCAGCACCACGCTCTCCCCCGCCACCGCCACCGGGCCCGGGGCCGCCACTGGCTCCGCCACCGGCTCCGCTACCGGGCCGGGCCGCGCCGCCCGCGCCGCCCGCACGCAGCGCTCCTGCACCCGCAGCGCCTCGGCGTAGGGCCGCAGCCCCAGGCGCAGCACCCGCACCGGCGGCCGCGACATGGCGGGGGGGCGGGGCGGGGGGCGGGGCAGCGGGGAGAGATGGGGAGGGACAGGTGGCGCGGAGAGGGGACCGGCACAGGGGATGGGGACAGGGGTCTGGGGACAGGGCAGAGGGGATGGAGATGGGGGATGGGGGACAGGCTCAGGGCATGGGGACAGAGGACAGGGGACAAGGGGGGGGATAGGGGACGGCCACAGGGGATGGGGACAGAGGACAGGGGACAAGGGGGGGGATGGGGACAGAGGACAGGGGACAAGGGGGGGGATAGGGGATGGGGACAGAGGACAGGGGACAAGGGGGGGGATAGGGGATGGGGACGGAGGACAGGGGACAAGGATGGAGGGGATAGGGGACGGGCACAGGGGATGGGGACAGAGGACAAGGATGGGAGGGATGGGGAGAGGGCAGAGGGGACAGAGGCGGGGGAGATAGGGGACAAGCACAGGGGATTGGGACAAAAGATAGGGGACAGGGCAGAGGAGACAGAAATGGAGGATAGGGTCAGGCACGGGGGATGGGGACAGAGGCTGGGGGACAGGGCAGAGGGGAGAGGGATGGAGGGGAGAGGGGACGGGATGGGGACAGGGGCCTGGGGACAGGCGGGGGGATGGGGACAGGCCGGAGGGGACAGAGATGGATGATGGGGACAGGCCAGAGGGGACAGAGATGGATGATGGGGTCAGGCATGGGGTATAGGGACAGAAAATGGGGGACTGGAAGCAGGGATGGATAGGGCAGAGGGGACAGAGATGGGGGGATAGGACACAGGGACAGGGGACGGGGACAGGGGCCTGGGGACGGGCAGGGGGAGTGGAGGGACAGGCATGGGGGGGATAGGGGACAGGGGAGTGGGGGAGGATAGAGGATGGAGGGAACAGGGCAGAGGGGACAGACAGAGGATGGGGGACAGGCACAGGATGGCACCAGGGGATGGGGATAGGGGAGAGGCAGGAAGATGGGGACAGGGCAGGGGGGGCGGAGGTGGAGGGTGGGGACAGGGAAGGGGGGACAGAGGGAGGATGAGGGTAGAGGACAGGTGGCAGAGGTGGATGATAGGGGACAGGTGTGGGAGTGGAGCACAGGGGACAGATAGGGGGAGAGGGGACCGGCGCAGGGGATGGGGACAGAGATGGAGGACAAGGGAGAGGGGACAGGGAGACAGAGGACTGTGATTTGAGGCTGGGGCCTGGCGGGCAGGGCCTGGGGATGTGGAACATGGCCCGGAACAGGGTATGGGGAATGGGGACTGTGGTGGGGGGTAGAAGACAGAGGATGGGGACAGGGGATCGGAGACTGGGAACAGGGGGATTGCACTTGGGGACAGGCATTAGCGATAGCGGACGGAGCCTGGGCAGGGGGATAAGGCACTGGGACGAGGTCAGGGGCCTGGGGGTGGCTGATAGGGCGCAGGGCCGCAGGGGAGTGTGGGGGGGAGAGATAAGGGCTGTCACCACTGGGGCGTGGGGCACTGCGGGCTGGGACTGCGGTGACAGGTGGGGTACGGGCAGGGGTGAGGGGAGGGCACGGGGACACGGCGTCCTGGGGGGCTGGGCTGGGGCGGGGGCTGGGCAGTCACAGACCTGCTCCAAATGGGGTGAAATGGGGGTTCTGGGGTGCGACGTGGAGGTCGTGGACTGTAGATAACACTGGGTTGCTGAAGGGCTGGTGTGTGCTGCAGTTAGTCACCCTGCAACTTGGACAGCGAGAAAACGCTCCCTTCAAAACTTTTTATTCTAAATGTAGAAAATTTGCAAGTCTGGTCAGACTGCTCGTGAGTCAGCCCTTAAAAGCTGAGCAAACCATTCCCAGCCCACCGTCCTTCTGACGTACCGACCGGATTAGGCATGTGAAAGTATGTTTTGATTTCATAGAGCTATCGACTGTGTTACTAAACTCTGGCTTTTATCAAAAATGTGCCTCGCTGGCTGTCTACCCTCCGTCACCACAGGTAATTAATTCAGCTGTCATCTGACAGCGGCGTTAACTTCTGCGCGGGTATTTGCAAGGAAGGGAAGGCACTTCCCTTTCTTTAATCATTTTCTCGATGAAAAGGAGCGAGTGCTATAATGGTTTATAAAATTAATACAGCCTGGGGGGAAAAAAAATGGGGAAAAAACCCACCATAACCCTCACTGGGTCATCGTGTTGCTTGTATTCAAGTGCACGGAGCAGCACCCAGCCTGCGTCAGGCGGGCTCATCACCTTGACCACTGACTTCAGGAGAGCTGCCCCGGGGCTCTACCCTTGGCAGCAGAGGCATGTATTTTGCACCAACATTGTGTGTGTATGGAGTTATTTCCTTTTTTTTATGATTAAGCATCAACTTCTTGCCTGGAGATCAAAGCCAAATGCTCTTCCTTTTTGGCTTGCCGTGGCGCTGCATGCGTAAGATGGGGAGAGTTGTGTGTAATAGGGCTGGGATCCTCGTAAATAAGACGACAGAGATGAGCGTGGTTGCGGCGCTGGTGTATTTACTGTCAATATCCTGCTTTTGAAGCAGGGAGGAAATTTGTATGGAAGGGAGCCATGGATGGCTCACATTTTATCCTTCTGTTGGGGCTTGAGTACTTTTAAAGTGGTTTGTTCTTTTTTTTTTCTTCGTGATATGGTAATTTGCCATTCTGTCGTACCTTTTCCTTTGGGTACCTTAAACATTAGCCGAGCCTCTTGAATCCTCACCAATTCCTTTGATTGCAGAGCCCGGTTTTTTGGCACTAGAGCCTCCCTCGGGGCACTTTAGAGCTAATGCAAGTCCGGGCTTAATAGCAGGAAGGGGAGGGGAGGACAAAGGTGGTGGCTGTGAAACAGGTGCCTGGTGAGAGGGACTGTCGCAGCTCACGGGGAACTACAGCCAGCTGCAAGGGGCAACATCTTGGCAATGGTGAAGTCTGGGATAAAATTCCTGTTGACTTCGGCAAGGCCAGGATGCCACGGAGAGGTGACGGAGCTGTCCTGATGTCACAGACGGAGCCAGGAGCAGGCTGCCTGGCCTGGGCTGCCCCTCGCACCTCCAGTCCCCTCCCCGTGCAGCCCCAAGCCTTTCAGCAAAATCCCATAACTTTTTTTCAAGCAAATTGTACTCAAGGGCCACAGCAGCAACAGGGTTAGCAGCCGCTCTGTTTGCATGTACTAATTACATTAATTATTTGAAGCGTGCTGGAGTTCAACGCATGGGCTAGGGCCCAGCTGTGCTACAGGCTACAGAAGCTCAGAAGAAAAAGCCTGTCCTGAAGAGGTCAGGGCATCCCTGGCTGTGTTTATGGAATCGTGGCTGCATGCCTCCTCCCGCTGCGGAGCTCAGAGGTCACCTCCTCTCACTCTGGTAGGGTTTGGTCCTGGCTGGCCATCCCCGCTGACATGCCACTGGGTCTCTTAAGACCTCTGGTGACAGAGAGGTCTCCTGGCTTGGTGTGGAAGGAGGTGGTGCTGGGAAGTTTTAAGCTATGGATTTATTCTCCCTTGATAACTATTATGCCAGTTGCATGCCCACAGGTTCCCATGCGATACCTTGGAAGGGTGTTGTGATTTAACCCCAGCCGGCGATGAAGCCCCCTGCAGCCGCTCACTTGCTCCCCCCTGATGGGATAGGGGAGAGAATCGGAAGGGTAAAAGTGGGAAGACCTGTGGGTTGAGATAAAGGCAGTTCCATAGGTAAAGCAAAACCTGTGTGCACAAGCAAAGCAAAACAAGGAATTCATTCACTGCTTCCCATGGGCAGGCAGGCGCTCAGCCATCCCCAGGGCAGCAGGGCTCCATCATGTATAACAGGGACTTGGGAAGACAAACACCATCACTCCGAGCATCCCCCCTTCCTTCTTCTTCCCCGGCTTATATCTGCTCAGCATGGCGCCACATGGTCTGGAACATCCCTTTGGCCAGTTGGGGTCAGCTGCCCTGGCCGTGTCCCCTCCCCATTCCCCGTGTCCCTCCAGCCCTCTCGGCCCGAGAAACTGAAAAGTCCCTGACTCAGCACAAGCATCACCCAGCCACAGCCGAACCCATGGGTGGCCGCCAGCATCGCTCCCACCAAACCCAAACCGCAGCACGGCACCAGCTGCTGAGAAGGAAATTAACTCTGTCCCAGCCGAAACCAGGACAAAGGGTCAGCCGGCATCCCTACACAGGACACCAGCATCAATGAAGTCCTGCAAGCACCGGCTACCAGTCCTGCCGTTATTTGGAAGGACAAACATTTTCACTCCATCTTATTCGATAATAAACCTTTCCCTAAGCATGTTGGGAGGGAATCGCTCTGGCTGAGATCTCCAGTTCATTCAGACAGGATCTTCGTGGATGTGACCCATCTCCAGAGCTGCTCCTGACCCCCTGATCTATTCATTGACTCAAAAAAGCATGTTCCCAAGGCTGCGACAAAGGGGAAGAAAAACAAGGAAGTGCACGTGTAAGGTTGTGCCGTGGGCTGCGTGCACCGCGAGGTACATTAAGGAAGTAGTTAAGGAAGTTCCTTGCTGTGCCTGGGGAGCTGGGTCGGAGCTGGTGTGAGTTGCTGTGTTGATTGTGCTTCTCTTGGCAGTTGTCATCTTTTGACCCATCTTGTAGCTGACGTGGCAGGCAGCTCTGCTCCTCTGAGCTTCCCGTGCCACCGGGAGCTGATGTTTCCACTCCCAAACCTCAGACGCATTGTTTGGCCTTCATTGAAACCAGTGAAGATGCTCTCATCTCCAGTTTGTCCCCAGCTGCTGGCCAGACACCCTGCCAGAGGTCACCCTCCACTCTGGTCAACTAGCATGACTTCACAGGCCTGCGGAAACCATCTTGGTCAGGTTAAACACTCGTCAGAGCGTTGTTTTTAAGAAGGATCCTCTGGATGAGCTCAGTTAGGGAGTGGGCTGGTGTGCAGTGATGTTGCCAGGTGTTTGGGGACAGCAGCCCCGGAAGGGACAATGGGGACATGTCCAGGTGAGAACCCCCCCTTCAGCGCTGCGTCCATCTCAGGGAATCCCAACATCAGAAGGACACGGACCTGTTGGAGCGGGCCCGTCGGAGGCCACGGAGCTGGTCAGAGGGCTGGAGCCCCTCTGCTGTGGGGACAGGCTGGGAGAGCTGGGGCTGTGCAGCCTGGGGAGGAGAAGGCTGCGGGGAGACCTTAGAGCAGCTGCCAGTGCCTGGAGGGGCCGACAGGAAAGCTGGGGAGGGGCTTTGGGCAAGGGCAGGGAGTGGTGGGACAGGGGGGAATGGCTTGAAGCTGAGAGAGGGGAGATTTAGGTTGGACATGAGGAAGAAACCCTTCCCCGTGAGGGCGGCGAGGCGCTGGCCCAGGCTGCCCAGAGCAGCTGTGGGTGCCCCATCCCTGGCAGGGCTCAAGGCCAGGCTGGACGGGGCTGGGAGCAGCCTGGGCTGATGGAAGGCCCATGGCAGGGGAGGTTGGACTAGATCACCTTTAAAGGTCCCTTCCAGCCCAACCCATCTGACGATTCCATGGCATCTCTCCAGAGCTGTAATCCAGACATAGAGATTACAGCAAGGCCATCTGCAAGGTACGGCTGTTTTAGTGCACTGAGGGCATTTTACCTGCTGGTCATGGTGATTCAAAATCACTACCCAGCTTCATCTGTCACATCAAATAACAAGTGTCTTGGCTACCTGACCCAAATGCCTTAGTACAAATCATGCCTTAGTACAAATCATACGTTGAGCCAAGCCTCAAACTGTCCTAGAATTAAATTCTCCAGAGCACTTTCGCACAGCCTCTGATGAGGCAGGAGCAGAAGTCACTCAGAGGGGTTGTTAATCCATCTCTGACATCCAGGAGTCAGACCTGCTTGTCAGTGTGTCCTCCAGAAACTCAACTCTTTGGAAGTAATCTTATTCTGTTGACTCTGCTTTTCATACCTTGGGGGAGTTTTTCATACCTTGGGGGAGCTGAAGCTTAAACTTCAGAGTTAGCGCAACAGAGGAAGAAAAAAGGTGGAGCCAGTGCACATCGATAGATCTCAAAATATTTTACCAGGAGAGCAGGATCCATTTTACCAGGAGGGAAACAGGCAGAGAGCCATCACACTGCTGGTCAGGGTTGTGCCACGGGGGCAGGAGGAGAGCTGTCCTGACCCAGCTGCCTGCAGCTCTGTGGAGCACTGCAGACACTGTGCCAGGCTGCACCGCTCTGGCAGTCACGGTACAGGTAGGGCCTAGTGCAGGCAGGGGCTGGCATGGGCAGGGGATCAGTAAAATAAGCGCAAACTGGACAGGAGTTAATGTTACAAAACCAGAAGTGTGTGCTCGTGGCAAGGCTCTGTGCCACCACCCTGGTAGGTGAAGTTCTTCACAACGCAGTCTCAGCCGCTTAATTTTTATCTCTACCCAACATGAATTTTGAGGTGCCTTTGACTTGATACTGTTCTCTTTGTGTGAAAAGTGACAGTCAGGATGGTAAAAATTGCCGTTCCTTCTGTCTTTTCGTTCTGCTGCCAAAAATCTGCCAGTTTGGAATGTTTTTCAGGGATTAATCTCCCAAGAGAAGTTATTTCTGCTTTGAAGCAGTTGTCTCTTTTAAAAGGTCTTATTTCAGACACCAGACTGGAAAAAAAAGGCCATTTATTCCAACTGTCAGGGATCAGACCTGGTGTTTTTGCTTTCTGTGACAACAAGCAGATGAACCTATAACTACACCCAGGAGCTGCGAGCTGCGGCAGTGATAAGGGGACCTTGTTTGAGAAGACATCTCAGAGACCCGCTCCTTTTTTATTGGCACACACATACATTTGCATCAGTTGCTG
Organism: Falco cherrug; assembly: GCF_023634085.1. Taxonomy (NCBI): domain Eukaryota; kingdom Metazoa; phylum Chordata; class Aves; order Falconiformes; family Falconidae; genus Falco; species Falco cherrug. The sequence goes on from NC_073698.1 coordinate 1,085,987, forward strand.
CTTTAGTTGTGTTTAAATCAAATTTTTTTTTTTTTTAAATATAAAAGAGTGGCTGAATTCGGCTACTTTCAGATGCAGGTTTGCAGTTTATACCGTCTGTGTACTTGCTATTTGAGCGTCACTAGGAGAGCAGGGCTGGCATCATGACAGGTATGGGTCAGAAGGTACTGCCTTTGTCCCCAGATCTGGGGGGACAGGGCTTAGAGGCCACAAACTGCCCCGGCATCCTTCCAGAGAGTGATGTGATGGCTGCCTCTGTCTTAACTTGCTCGAGATGCCGGTTTCTCCCATCTCTTCCTCACCCCACCACGACTTCTGCAGGTCAGGGCCAGCTCCTCTGAATTACGGCCACCTCCTTTCGCCCTCCCCCTCCCAAACACTGGCAGTTTGGGTTGATCTGGGCAGTCATTTCATGGACGTGCCCCACCACCAGCAAACCGCTGCTTGCTCTGCCTCCGCTGAAGGAGTCCACGCAGCACCGGGGTGCACAAGAGCCCCAAATGCCATCCAGTTTACTGCAGAGCTGGCAGGTGACTCTTGTGTCACCCCTTTCACACAGCCAGCTGCAGGCACACGCTGTGCAGCAGGGAATTAGCTCCTGCGGGAAATGCCGGGATTAATCCCTTTAGGATGACTGTACTTCAGATGATCCTTTTTCTCTTGTGGTCTGTGACCTTCTGTTGGAGAATGAACCAGGAGAGGGGTAAACTGTGGGAATTTGGGACCCAGACTAGGCAGGAGATTAATTAGGAGTCAGAAGATGAGAGTACTCACATGAGCTGTGGAAACAACTGTATTTGCCTTCATTTTTAAAATTATTTTAGATTCTGAATGGAAAGAGTTTCAAAATTTTTAAAATGCTGCTTAGCAGTGCTTGGCATCTTCACAGAATCACAGAAACACAGCATGGTCGGGGTGGGAAGGGACTCCTGGAGCCCACCCAGCCCACCCCCCTGCTGAAGCAGCTCTCCCAGAGCAGGTTGCACAGAGCCGCGTCCAGGCGGGTTTGAATGTCTCCAGAGCAGGAGACCCCACAGCCTCTCTGGGCAGCCTGTCCCGGTGTCCCGTCACCCTCAGGGGAACGATGTTCTTCCTCACATTCAGATGGAAGTTCCCGTCTTGCACTTTGTGCCCGTTGCCCCTTGTCCTGTCGCTGGGCGCTGCTGAAAAGAGCCTGGCCCCGTCCTCGTGGCACCCACCCTTGAGATATTTGTGGGCATTGATGAGGTCCCCTCTCAGTCTTCACCTCTCCAGGCTGAACAGCCCCAGCTCCCTCAGCCTTTCCTCATCAGGGAGATGCTCCAGCCCCTCATCATCCTCATAGCCTTTGCTGGCACCTCTCCAGTAGTTCCCTCTCTCTCTTGAGCTGGGGACCCCAGAACTAGACAAGGCCTTTTTAAACTCAAAACCATAAATCTTCAGGCATTAATGAAGTTCTTTTACCTTTCTTCTTTTTTTTTTTTCTGTGCTAGAGACCTGCTGCTTCTCTCATTTCCCTGCTGCAAAGCAGGTATCACAGAGGTTTGTAGGACCATAATTCAGGTTGGAAGGGACCTCGGGAAATCTAGAGTCCAACCTCTTGCTCAGAGCAGGTTCAGCTCTGGGATGAGGCTGGGTTGTGCAGGGCTTTATCCAGCCAGGTCTTGAAAACCTCCAAGAGCAGCCATGTACAGCTCCCCAAGGCCCTGTCCCACTGCTTGACCATCCACACAGAGAAAAAGCTGCTCCTTTTGTCCAGCCTGAATATCTCCTGTTTCAACTTATGCCCATCTAGTTACCTCGGAGAATAAAGCAGGTATGAGTGAGATCAGAACCAGATCCCATGGCATTTTCATAAACAGAAAAGAAATCCTCAGCTAGAATAAATTCATTTTTACCCTTAAGCCAATCAGCAGTACCAAGACACACACTGTGCCCTGAAGCTGAAAAGTGTAATTTTACAGTTACCAGGCACGTTAACCCAGGTCAGGAAATCATCCAGAAAGCTCAAAGCAGGAAACTTAAAGGAGGAAAAAACAAAAGATGAAAAAAGACTTTTTTTTTTTGAAAAAAAGATGAGTAATGTATTAAGACCTGCACACTCTTTCCATAAACTAAACGCAGATGTCAAGCCAGAAGCAAAATGTTGCACTACAGGAATAGCTGCTGTGGAATGAAGAAAAAGAGACAAGAGTGTGAGAGAAAGCGCATGGAGGAAGAGGATGTATACAATTTTGTTACCAGCAAAACAAACACGATGCCAGCTGAGTAACGTGATTGCTGTGACCGCTAAAGAAACACCCTAGCACGCTGTGAGGCCACATGCATCACATGAGCTTATTTTAACACTTACTAATAGTGTGCAATTTCCTTCACAGAATAGAATCACAGAAGGGTTTGGGCTGGAAGGGACCTTCAAGACCAGCCAGTCCCACCCCCCGCCAGGGGCAGGGCCCCCTCCCCCCAGCCCAGGCTGCTCCCAGCCCCGTCCAGCCTGGCCTTGAGCCTTCCCTCACCTTTGCCGTGTAAAAAATGGCTGCATTCAGGTGAGGATCTGTATCCGCCTGGAGTTCTCATGAAGTGAGTGAATTTGCCCAGAGCAAGGTGCACTCCTGCTAAATGGCCACCGTCACGTGGCATCGCTGTGTGCCCTCTCCAGCCAGTGGTTCTTCTTTGGGGCTCTATGCCTGTTGGAGCTGTGCAAAAAGCACAGTTGTTGCTGGGATCACACAACTCTGGTCACCCAAACCCCAGATATTTGTTTATAATTCATTATTATTCAGCTTGCTCAGCTCTTTAAGGCTCGCAGCAGATGATTTCAGAAGTGCCAGTGCACACTAAGTAGTGGGGATGGAGGGGAGCGGGCCCACCTCAGCCACAATTTGCATGAGCTGAAGGTGCTGTGAAGCAAGGACTGTGTGAGGCCCAACAGGGCTGAGTGCCGGGCCCTGCCCGTGGGTCACACCAGCCCCCCACAGCGCTGCGGGCTGGGGGCAGGGGGCTGGGAACTGCCCGGCGGGGAAGGGCCTGGGGGGGCTGGTCGGCAGCCGGCTGGGCATGAGCCCCCCGTGTGCCCAGGTGGCCACGGCGGCCAGCAGCGCCCTGGCCGGTGTCAGCAGCAGCGCGGCCAGCAGGGCCAGGCAGTGCCCGTCCCCCTGTGCTGGGCCCTGGTGCGGCCGCCCCTCGAGCCCTGGGCTCAGCGTTGGGCCCCTCACCCCCAGGCAGACCCGGAGGGGCTGGAGCGTGTCCAGAGCCGGGCAGGGGCTGGGGAAGGGGCTGCGGCACAGCTCTGGGGGGGCGGGGGGAGCTGGGGGGGCTCAGCCCGGAGAAAAGGGGGCTCAGGGGGGCCCTTCTGGCTCCCTACAGCTGCCTGGCAGGAGGCTGCAGCGAGGGGGGTCGGTCTCTGCTCCCAAGGAACCAGCGGCAGGACAGGAGGGAACGGCCTCCAGCCGCACCAGGGGAGGTTCAGGGTGGGCACTGGGAGAAATGTCTTCCCCGACAGGGTGGCCAAGCGCTGGCACAGGCTGCCCGGGGACGGGGTGCAGGCACCGTCCATGGGGGGGTCAGAAGACTGCCCTTAGGGCCATGGTTCAGTGGTGGGCTTGCCAGCGCTGGGTTAACGGTTGGACTCAATCGTCTTAAAAATCTTTCACAACTGAAATGATTCTGTGACTCTATGATTTATGCCACTGCTCCATCAACACTTTAAACTGGCATAAGCCTGCAGTGTTGTCAGACACAGCAGTGCCACTGTCCTGCTGCTCCTCAGCAGCAGTGTTTGTGTGACAGGGTGCTGAGCTGGTTTGGGAGGACCGATCCAGACTAAAATTAGTGCAGGAAAAAGTTTGTTTTAACTTAAGTTGGTTTTCCTGACCCAGTTCTCAGCATGGCTGCACAAACACTTGGGCTGGCAGTGAGGACGAGACGGTGGGTGGTGGGAAGCAGGCAGGGATGAGCAGCAGAAGCTCCGGTTTGCACAAGCTGCAGAGTAATGTAGCATGCTCTATTCCAGCAATAGCAGCAGAGCTTCAGCACCCAGGGCGGCAACGTGCAGCTCCAGGGATGCCAGGCAAGCGTGGTATCTAACTGTCACCTGCTGACTCGGACAGGGAATTGCATGAGAAGAGACGATTTTGGAAATGCGGGGCCCCCACCGCGATAGGAGCTCGATCCGTTCGCAGTTCGCAGACCGCATCAGCTGTCGCTGCTGTTCGGCCGTTTGCAAGCTCTTTAGGTAATGACCCCTTTTGCGACTGCAGTGGGTCTTTTTCAGGATTGCTGTTTCTTGCTGCCAGTTACTCACGCTGTTATGGGTTATTTTCCCCAAAATCTACTAACCAGCCTGGTTTTGAAGTTGAATTTCACTAGTAGTAAAGATGGACAGAGACATCAAAGAACCCATCTTCAGCCTATCCCCAGAGCTCAGATCTTACAGTGCAAGGGGTAGCTTAAATTTTCTTATTCCTTTCTTCGACTAGGGTATGAGCTAGGAGGGAAAGGGTGGCCCTGCATTCTCACCCTGGGCGCAGTATGTGACACAGCCCAAGCGTTTCCTCCCAGTATCTCCTTGCCTGCTCGTGCCTGGGATGCTGTAGCTGCGAACTGCCCTGTAGTTGGGGAGATGCTTTCCTGCTCATTCTAATCTCTGCTTTATCAATAGTCATTCTTCAGAGGGCTTTCATTATTTCCTAGCTGTTACTCTTGTTTATCTTCTTTAATAGCTTGTCTGCTTGCGGAAACAGATCCGCATAGCTGCTCGAAAACAAGCTGTTCTGCCACAGCTCCTTCTGTGCCCACCCTGCTACTGAATAAATGTCAAATACTCCATGCTGAGGCACACTAATTATGTTAAAATAAAAGACACCAAGAACAGGAGTCCATAGGGGAACTATTCCATCAGTCTTGCCATGCAAACAGTTCCGAGAACAGGCTCAGAATGAGATGTGGGTTTAAGCTAATAACCTGAAGTCAGAAATGCCAGCTACTAATGTGACTCAACGTGGGAAATTTGTTGTGATGCTTGTGAAGACATTCATGTCAGTCATTTTTGTTTAGATGTGATAACACGTACATGGTGGTAGCAGAGGTTATATTTTTCTGGCTGACACATTCCCAGATGGCTACACGTGCCTTTTTCTACTACAGTGCTTAAAGCTTGCATTTTTATTTTTTGAGAAGGGAGTCAATATAATAGTACATGAAATTTTGGCACAAAAGACTGCATGAAGTATAAAAGTGAATCTATCTGCTCGGGCCATTAACAATGCAACATTTCTCTTTGTGAAGGCACGTGGCACTGCGACACACCACAAAACCATGTGAGCGGGCTGGGAACCAGGTCCAGATTCAGACACTTAAATTTAGGTGTCTCCACATATGCTGGGTGTGTAAAACTCTCCGTGTCGCTACTGGAGACAGCAGTCAGTGCTGTCAGTGGTGCCAGAAGTGATTTGGCTAAGATAGACAGCCACAGGCTGTCAGCTGTCACGCTGCTGTTCTCTGTGAGTTGTCAGAAGGGAGATGCATTCCTTGTTATATATTCTGCCACTTGAAACTTATCTTCATAGTTTCTTAGATGCCTCTCCCTTGTCAGCATTATTGCTGCCTCACTTTTCGAGCATCTAAAGATTTTTTATTGCAAACATGCATAGAAAAGACAATTAAGCAGTGCAAACATAGGCACCTGTCTCAAATGTAGCTGTCTCCTGTGATAGCAATATTTATGGACTTGCCTGTACTGACTCCGACCCTTGCAAGCCTAGAAGCAGATTAATTGTGTTAGGTTTACGGTTGGACTTGATCATCTTAAAGGTCTTTTCCAACCTAAATGATTCTATTACTCTAATTCCCACTGTTTCTCTGATGGTCTTTGATCCTAAGTCTCCCAGCTGCTTTTCCGTTTTGTATTGTTAAGGAAGGAGTCATCACCTTGACACCTTGCTTAGCTATGACCCACCTATCATACAGGTTTCCTACTGAAAAGATCCCACTAATTCTGCCTGGTTATTTGCAGTTCATCTTGGTGGAAGAAAGCAAAAGGGTCAGTCTCTGTATCTCCTTATGTATCTGTCTCATGACTTTCATTTCTTAAGTGAAATCCTCCACTTCTGCTTGGATGGGATGCATTTCTGCCCAGAATCTGGATCTTCAGAAGCCTCTAATAGATTTGATGGGTTCCAAAAGGAAACGGGTGCCAGGACCTAGATGATTTTTGGGCAGATTCGATTAACTGTGCTTTGACACTGGCATCTCTACATTTCTGTTCTCCCTTCAGCATTGCTCAGTTGCTCAAGGAAGTCCCCTCTCAGACAGCATTAATTAAAACTTTAACAGGACTCCTTTCACTCAAACTCCTCAGGCAGATGCTTGCCAGCAACTATATATAATACATTTCCAGAGACTCTGCCCATTCTTTTTTGTTTTTTGGAAAGCACTTGTGAAACAACTATTATTATGAGTCCTTGTGCTCAGTTTCTGCTGGTGCTGGTGGTTTTGGCTTTGGGCAGCTGTAAGTACAAGACGTTTTGTTATTAACAAGCAATCTTTGAAAGAATCCTTTATAGAGCTTTGAGAAAAAAAGTTTGGGAGTCAGGATACTCGGGCTTTACACCTGGGAGTATTGAAAGATTCTTGGACAAATCACATAACCTCTCTGTGTCTCAGTGTCGTCATCTTTGAAATGGGGATAACATTTCTTGACTTCTTCAAAGAGGAATATATGGTTCATGTACTTTTTTCAGGGCCTCATAGGAGAGTACTGCAAATCCTATACAAAAGAGTATTATCAGACCTTTTAAGGGAATACTCCCAAAGTATTTTCAGATCCTGCATTGGGATTCTACACCCTACCATCTCCAGTTGTGCAAGAGAAATCCCAGGCACATACTCCAGTATCTGTCAGTTTGCTGCATTACAATGAGATTATTTCTCTTGTTTCCATTTTTCTTTCTTTTTAAAATTACTTTATGTATTTTAGCTGTGAAAGATCATTTACAAGTGCTGCTATCCAAGGAAAGGAGACAGGGCACGTTCTAGTCCTCAGCTCCTTGTTCAAATTTACAAGCTAGTCTTAAGCTACACAGCTCTACTTTAATGTGCAAAAGTAAGTAACGTTCACTACAGACTGTAAGGATCCGTGCTGCTCCCCAGTCAGGTAGTGCTGTCCTTATTTGCAAGATTGGTGTAATATTTGGTAGATTTATGATCCAAAAAAATTAACAAAGTCACCCAGGTTGCAAGATGTTTTAAAGGCTCTTTTGTACTTGGGTGTTGCTGGCACTGAAAACTGGGCTGTGCATACTACCAGGGGTATTGCTGTGCACCCTTCCTTCCTTCCTCAGAAATTGCTGGGACCCAAGGATGACTCCGCAGGGTTTGTGTGAGTCCCCACTGCTGCATCTCTTTCCAGATTTTCTTCTGTGGCTTTTTCACTAAAGTGAAATTTCACTCCAGGCTGCACAGCCCCAGCTCTCCCAGCCTGTCCCCACAGCAGAGGGGCTCCAGCCCTCTGGCCATCTCCGTGGCCTCCTCTGGACTTGCTCCAACAGGTCCATGTCCTTCTTATGTTGGGGGCCCCAGAGCTGGATGCAGCGCTGCAGGGGGGGTTCTTGCCAGAGGGGAGCAGAGGGGGAGTATCACTTCCCTCAACTTGCTGGCCATGCTGCTTGTGATACAGCCAGGATAACCTTTAAGGTCCCTTCCAATCCAAACCATTCTGTGATTCTATGTTCAATAACCCTTACATCTTTGGTGCTGCATGGATCTCCATCCCCTGCCTCCACTGAGGTGGCAGACCAAAGGATCTCGCTAGCATACCGTCCCTCAAGCATTGGCGTGCTGCCCCCAGCCTTCTCTCTAACAAGCCTGGTTTTATCCCTTGCCCTCTTCAAAACCAGTTTAAAGCTCTTTCAAGGATCCCTGCTAACTCCTGTGCCAAGATCCTTTTCCCCCTTTGAGATGGGGATGCCCCATCTATCTCCAGCAAGCCTGGTGTCCTGTAAACCAACCCATGATCAACAAACCCAAAATTCTGCTGGTGACAGCAAGCTTGGAACCAGGTATTGATCTGCTGGATGTTCCTGTTTCTTTCCTTATCCTTCCCTGCAGCTGGAAGGATAGAGGAGAATGTTACCTGTGCTCCTGGTTCCTTAACCAGTCATCCCAAGGCCCTGAAGTCTCTCTTGATTGCCCTTGGACTTCTTGTTGCAACTTCATGGCAGCCCGCCTGCAAAATCAGTAATGGATAATAACCCGAGGGCTGCACCAGGGTAGGAAGCTTTCTCTTCACGTCTTTAACCTGAGCCCCTGGGAGGCAGCAGTCTCCCCTAAGAAGCGTGTCCAGTCTGTGTACTGGGCCCCTGGTTCCCTTCAGAAGGGAGTCTCTTATGACAATGACGCATCCTTTTTTCTTTATGGAAGCAGTTTTGACACAGGGCATAGGCCGACCGAACCTCAGCGACACCTCCACGCTAGATGGAACCATTGTCCTCATTAATGTTCAGTTCCGCTTGCAGAGCCTCGTACCTATTTGCAGGGACACCTGGGACTCTTCTCCTCCTCCACCCTGACCTGATGTACAGCCTCAGGGAAATCCCATCACTTACCCCGAGTCTCTTTGTAGCCCTCTCTGTAGTGCTATTTCAGGAGTTTAGGTGGTTCTGCCTGTAACATCATAATTACTTTTTACTTTAACTGTCAGAAAAATGTGAAAGGACATTAATATTAAACTGTTCCATGCTTTGGTCATGGGTCATAATTTTTATTTCTTCGTTCATCAGCTGCTGTGTTTCAAGCACTGTTGGATAGGAACATTTTTGCCCAAGGACTTGATTCATGAGATGAAAATGCATAATCACTCTTCACCAGCTCTGGGAAGAACTGGAGACATCTCATACTGGTGACAAGAGTAACCAGCAAATCTTGAACCCAGAATCTGCAAAAAATCATTGCCTCTTTGTAAGACAGCAGTATGCGGACAATGATTTTAACCTTTCTCCTGCTTTTTTTGAAATCAGAAAGAAAACCTCTGACTTCAGGGAGTAACAGGTTCTTGCTCAGCACTTGCTGATTAAATGTAAACTTTGCAGCATCACTAACATCAAGGCTGGTGTCATGACCTCAGGGATCCAGAGGAAGATTACTCCTTCAAGATGTTAAGGCTAATTTTGTGATTTTTCCTTGCAAACCAGCAGAGTCTATCTCTCCATTTCTCTGTTATAGCTCTTGGGACCAATACAGGAATGCATTCATCTCACACTCAAATTTCATTTGAAATACTCCTGATGAGTGGATCAGCCCCGTAAGCTGTGGCACTGCATGTGGACCTCTCAATTTCCTGAAGCCAGCATTCCTAGGGATCAGGAAAACACCTAATGCTCATAAAGGTAATGTTTCAGTGATCTCTTTGTGGGTGGAACTCACTTCTGACCCTAAAACCACATTTTTCAGCTCAGCACTGAGGCCCACATGAAAGGAAACATGCACCAGTTCTCTCCCACAGAACTGGATATCATCGCAGTGCTAGACATGAAGAACTTATTTGTTTTGTATTGCTTGTACCTAACTGTCAGTAAAATGAAGAAAGCCATCTGCATGCAGTGACAAAGGAAACAGGTCCCTGCTGAAACAGTTTTATTTTCCCAGTGAAGGGAGAGGTCTATGGAATCGATTCAGGGTGCTTTCATATGTTATAGACTATTCCTGACCAATTAAACTTTAAGCTCAGTTTGTAGGCAACACTTTGCTAACCTAAGTAGGTGGTATATGGAAAAAAACAATTAATTGAGTTCAAATAAGATAATAAATGTGCCGGAGACAGAGGGGTTCAGGCTGATGAGGTCCAGGGAGGGTGGGAGATGCCAGACACCCCACTCCCAGTAGCAGCGATCTCTCAGAACCAGCCCCGTGTGGGACCATGCTATAAACCAGCCAGCACAGGTATAAGAAACATGACCAATAAAAATTAGTATAAACCACACTGGAAGGAAAAAACCAAACCATCCTCGAAACCACCTCCTAGATTTTATCAAATTTTAGATTAACTTTATCATGGAAAAGTATTTAGAAAACAATACAGATATATCAATGATGTCCTCAGCTTACTCTGAAGCTGTATTAAATGCAAATGCAAATGGGATTGGGACTTAAAGATTGGGAATCTCCTGTTCCAGCGCTTGCTGTTTATCTCCAAAAAAAGAAAGCATGTGTAAAGTACTGGGTCCGGTGGCTGGGATGTTGAGGCCCGGAGGAGCAGGGTGGCGGGAGGGCTGCAGGTCTGTGAGGGACAGCATGGGGACATGTGAGGGGATGACATGGGGACACATAAGGGGGGGCATGGGGCCTTGAGTCCATGAGGGGACAGCATGGGGACATGTGAGGCGATGGCATGGGGGGTGTGAGGGGATGGCATAGGGGTGTGAGAGTGTGAGGGAATGGCGTGGAGAAGTATGAGGGGATGGCATGGCATGAATCTGCGAGGGGACAGTGTGGGCATGTGAGGGGACGGCATGGGGGGTGTGAGGGGATGGCATGTGGGCTGTGAGGGGATGGCATGGGGGTGTGAGAGTGTGAGGGAATGGCGTGGAGAAGTGTGAGGGAATGGCATGGCATGAGTCTGTGAGGGGACAGTGTGGGCATGTGAGGGGACAGTGCAGGGATGTGAGGGGATGGTGTGGGGATGTGAAGGAACGGCGTGGTGCCATGCAAGGCGATGGCATGGGGCTGTCAGGGAACAGCGTGAGGCCGTGAGGGGCGGGGCGGGCACAAGCACCGCGCGGCGCCGCCTCTCTTGTTTGTCCCGGCGCGGCCGCCGTCCGCCCTCCCGCCCGCGTCCCGGCTCGTTGCCATGGCGGCGGGCTGGCGGCCGCGGCCCTGAACTGCGCGGGAACCCGCCCGCCCGCGGCCTGCTCGGCCCACCCCTCGCCGGCCGCCATGGAGGACGAGCTATACCTCGAGAACATCGACGAGTTCGTCACCGATCAGAACCGCATTGTGAGTCCCGCCGGCGGGGCTGGGGCTGCGCGGGAGGCGCTGGGGGAGCGGCGGGCCGCCGCCGTTGCGGGACCCCTCGGAGGGAGACACCTTCCTCCCCTCCCCCCGCAGCGTGGCTGCCGTTTGGGGGAGGCCGGCCTGCATGTTTGGGCGCTTCACCCCCCAACCTCCAGCCTGGGCCACAAGCCCTGCTCTGGGGGTTTGCTGAGGAACCGGGGTGGGGGCTGCAGTGGCAGGGCCTGAGGTGATACCCGGCCCCCTTTGCCTTCCACCCCAGCTGGGTGAAGCCCAAGGCCGCAGGGAGCCGCTTTCCGCGGGCAGTGGGGAGGGGAGGCAAAGGCAGTGTCGTCCCCCCCCCCCCAACACCTACGGGACATGCGTGTGTGCCCGTGCCCCGCTCGGCGGGCTGCAGAAGGAAGGAGCATCTGCCTGGCCCCTCAGGGCTGGCTGCTCGGGTTTTACTCCTCTTTTTGGGGACGCATGTGCAGTGCCTGGCAGTGTTTGCTTTTCCAGGGGTCACGATGTAGAGTTAATGTACGCTTTCTGTCAAGCTAGACATCTCCTGACAAGCCTTTCTTGTCAGGATTTTTTTTTCGCCCTTTGACTCTTTGAGTTAATGTCTCTGAAGAGGATTGGTAACAGCATCATTTATATCACAGGAAAAGCAGCTGTCCTCAAATTCCTTATGCTGTCTAATAGGTGAGCTGTTTTTCCTCAAAACAAAAAAGCACTGTAGTGACAGCAGTGTTTTTAGTCTGAGGTATTGTTGCCTAAACTCCCCAGTTGGCAACCTCTTGATTTAGTTAAACAAGAATATGCACAAAGTTTAGGTCAAGCTGACCTACTCTTTCAAGTCGTTAATGCTCAAGTACACACCATCTCACTGTCATCAAAATTGGTGACTGAAAGGACTTCGAACCAAGGGAGCCAGTCTCAGGAAATAACAGATAATGCTAAGAGCACCGTTATGTAAATTATGCAAAAAGAAGTCGCCAAGTGAAAAAGTTCAGGCTGCAAGAGGAGACAAGCTGATAAGGAGTTGCAATCACTGATGTGCACTAGAAGTGAGAAACTTGTAACCAGTCCTGTTCGTGAATGAAAGTGAATATGTAATGTACTATGAATACGCAAGTGCTCTGCTGTCTATAATGTGTACACTCAAGCAGCTTGGTGTGCACGTTAGGAGGAAAGATCCCCCATGCACCCAGTGCTGTGGTAAACTAATGTCGGCTTTCTGAATGATCATTTGGTTTGGAGAGTTTTCCTGGTTATGATTTTTGGTATCAGTATAAATGCAGAAATGAATGAAACTGTTTTTTCTGTGAAAGGTTGAGGGAGTCTGAACCACTATTTCAGCTTAGAAGTAAAATTACTACTTACCGCCTGTAGCCTCTTAAAGCCTTGTTGTTTCTAGGAAAGTTCAGAAAAATGGTAGGCATGTGTGTATGTTTCTTTCAAACAAAATAAAGGTTTTGGCCTAAAAACTGCTACAGTAAGGATGATGCATCTTGTCTATCAAAGCAGTTGTATTAACATGAGCTGCCTATGTCACTACAGTTTGTTTCAGTAAACGGCTAGACTAATAACAATTTATTTGTTGTATTTGAGATAGGAGAGGCCCTGGCCTGGGGATTCGCTTAAAAAGGCAGAGCAGGAGGAGAAATGGGTATAGAAGACATGCCTTGTCTGAAAAATACAGAAAGTCAGCAGCAGGGCTGGGATTAGACCTATAGTCTCCAGAGGTTTTGTCAGACTTGTGTTGCAGCCAGAGATCCATGTCTCCATGACAGGGGAGGGCGGCAGAAGTCCAATAAATTCTCAGAAGCAATAAATGCTTCTCACAGTTTAAAATTGTACTGTTTAATTCTTTGTTACGAAGCTAAGCAGTGCAGGTGTTTTCAGTGGCTTTTATTTACACAATGGCATTTCAAGAAGGCGTTCCCAAACCCACACCTTTCAGGGTGGGTAGTTTGTCCCAGTATCTCAGGGAGTCAATCTACTCACTAAAGCACAGGTGGGTGGGTGACCATGTGCTCTCACTTCTAACAGGTTTTGTTGTGGGTTTCTTGGTGGTATGTGTGTGTCTAGAGTTTGACTTGCACATGAAACAAGCAAAGGATAGGAGATTTTCATACTAAAGTGGATTATTTTTTTTTCTTGTTACAGGTAACATACAAATGGCTAAGCTATACTCTAGGAGTTCACGTCAACCAGGCTAAACAGTAGGTATCAGTGCATCCTGCAAACTTTTTGTTTTGTGGCAAAGCCTTGTTAATTGCAATTTTCATTATTGTGTTCAGTGTATTAAAATGATCTCTCTGGAAATATATTTAAAAATCCTGCATGTCGTCTTAGGTACAGTGGGTTATGTTATTCAACGTACCTTGCTCCTCCTGTAGGCAGGTGTCGCCTTGACTTTGATGGGAGTTGCGCTTTAGAGAGCGTTGCTCAGCTGGACACCTGATGCTGATTTATATCATAAATACTTCGGTCAGAATAGATGTTGTAGCATTATATTACTACAGAAATGTGTGTCGCTCCTTTCATTGTGAAACACGGATGTGCTTACTGAACTTGGCTCCAGTCACGCAAAGAGCTATGCCCCTGTGAGAATCTGCCACTCCATATTCCAGCTTAGGAATTCGTACGTTATCCATGGATGTTGCTGGGAGCAGTCGGGTTTACACTGACGGTAATTGCAGCTCATGTGTATGGCAAATGCGCACCCTCTCTGATCACCCTGCTGCGTAGTGCATGACCTGTTATAAATACCAGGCTTAACAGGCACAGGTGAATGTCTGAAGGATGGGGAAGTCAGCTGTGCTGTCAGAATATTTTTGCCTCTCCGAATTTAGCATAAAAGTGTAAACTTCTCTTGGTGTATTTTGAAGAATAAAAATTATTGTAACCTTTTAAATACCATATAAACCAAAGAATGAGCTCTCAAGGATTCAAGGCTGTTGCTACACAGCAAGGTAAAGTTAAGCATGAGATCTGAATGCTCTGTGAGAGTGGCAAGTCTCATAATACAAATATTTTTCTCTTCTTGTTTCTGGCTGTGGCTTGGACCTAAAGGGGCATTTGCTACATACTCAGCTGTAGTGTACTGAGCACAGCTTCACCTGTCTTGTCCAAGCTACTATAATATCAACTTGGGCATCTAACATAATGAAGATGTTTTGTCTCTGTACTCCATGTGTGTGAACAGTTTAGATGATGCGTAAATCTGAGTGTGCTTTAGTGATGGTGTAGATGCGACTGGAGAGCTCTGCTGGGAACAGTTCTGGTCATATTGTGAACTAGAAGGAGCCAGAAAAATTTTGAGGAAGGTGGCCCAGGTGAAGCAGGTGCACCTTCTCATACCCTTGAAAACAACCTGGAGCTGGAGATCTCCTGTGGCATCTTTGTGCTTAAAACTCTCTCCTAGAAGCTGAAAAATGCCTGATAATGCAAGTCAATTATTTTAGTGATTGTGCTGGCTGTGACAGCACGGTAATTGCAGTCTGTCTCTGTAGCGGTAATGATCTTCAAGTACCTTTACCAGATAGTGTCTTTGTGGAATGTGCAGTAGTGTCCCTGCCCAGTTATGTGGGACGCTCCTCATAAATCAGTGGTATAAGCAGGAGTTGAAAGCTTGAGTCTCAGCTCAATCTTGTCATCACTAATCATGCTCTTTCCTCCTGTTTCTGATTACCCTGTGGGTGGATGTAACTGGGATTGTATATATACACCTGGCAATGTGATTATATACCAAAAATCACCAGTTCCTCTGTCAGGTGTTTCAGAATGCTGGGTTGTAATGAGGGAAACGGCCTTTCTTGAGGGGAGACTTTGGAACCAGCAACCTAGAGGATTTGAGACCATCTGCAACCAGCTATTAAAGCTTTTGAGAGCGTGTATGCATTTCATCTTTGGTTTTTATAGTTGTTGGACTGAGATTCTCCAAAGTGGCAGAGAATGAAGGTGTCTCAGTAAGATTAATTTAGTCCTGGTTAAAATAACTTATGTGCTTATGTGAAAAGTTTCCATGTCAGGCTGGCTTTGCTCTTTTACGTAAGCTTCACGGAAGGGGTGGTGACGTGCTCTTTCCTTTCTAGGTGATTAACACTGGTTTCTTTTTGTGCAGGATGCTGTATGATTATGTAGAGAGGAAACGAAAGGAGAATTCAGGAGCTCAGCTTCATGTCACCTACTTAGTTGCAGGAAACCTCATCCAGAACGGATACGTTGTGAGTGTTTCATTTCTTGAGGGTGTCTGCAAGCTCTTTGTTCTTGTGTCTTCCACCGTGTTTTGTAATCTTTGGGTCAAAAGCTGAACTTGCTCTCTTTTTCCAGTAACAGGCGCAGTGTGCTAGGTGTTCTGTACATGTACAAAATAAGGCACTATCTCTGTCCCAGCATACAAGTAACGGGGAGGAAAGATCAGTTGGTCATGATTTGATAATACAGTGCTGAATAATGCACCAGGGGTTTTATTTAATTAACTTAAATCCTGTTTCCCGTCATCTCTCAATCTTATCGCTATTATTAAACAGCAAAGATTGTAATACAGTCCGGAGGGGCCCTTGTGAGATCAGCAAATCCATTTCCCAGGTTCTGCTGTGGAGTGGAAGTGTGCTAAGTAGTGTTTGGAAACAGCCTGGAATTCAGTTAGAATAATAAAAAATAATAAATAGAATAATAAATAAATAGTTGAAGTTTTCTTGTTAATTAAATCATTTTTTTTTTATTCTGGTGTGCAAGAGAAATACAAGTTTATTAACAGTATTTTGTATTTCAAATCTTTGACTTAATAAGCAAAGGAATCTCTCCTTAAATGTTTTTATTTTTTCTTATTGCTGCTTGTCAGATTTTCAGGAATGTAAACTTAAAATTTCAGACAGGTACCCCAGAGGTTTTTGAAAGATGATGAGCAAATTGAGCGCCTGTTTCCCTTTGCTCACGGAATAATTTAATAGTCAAACAGTAAATGCCTTTGACATTCCCCTGGTGTCTAGTCATATCTTCAGATAACCAAATATCTCCTACAGTACAGTCCACAGTCACCACTTAGGATTAGTACATCTCGGGGTGTCCTGGCTTTTATTTGTTAATTGGGGAAAAAACTCCCAACAAACCTTTTTTCTTTTTTTTTTTTTTTCTTTTCCCTAAATAAAAATTATTGCATGCATAGAATATTCTCTTTAAACCTCCAAATCGCCCCAAAACGGAAGGTAATTGCTTGCATTAGTTGTGTATAATGGAATATATTTATTTAAAGCTGTACAGATAGGGTGACATTTATAGTCTGAGTTTAACAGGTTTTCCCCCGATTTAATAACAAGGTAGCATCTCTTAGCTCACTAGAGCTGGCCAGAGATTTGCTAATGCATCTTATTATTTTTAGATTTGCCATAATGTGTTCAAAACGAACAAGTGAATTCTGAGAGTGGAACAAGTAATTTATTGCTTTTATTTTTTTTTAAACCTTACTTTAGAAGCTTGTATATCTACCAAGGGAAACATATAAAGATCACTCTTTTTCCCCCTTTTTTTTTTTACATATCTTATTTTTGAAATACTGCAATAGCAGTGACTGCTGAGAAGGGTAACCTGCAGGCTCAGTAAGTTGTTAGGGGTAGAGATAAAGCAGTGTCAGGGTTAGGAGTGCCACACAGGAGTTTAAAGCTAGCCAGAGGAGGTCAGATCAGGAAGATACTTCCAGAAGATGTGCAGGCATTGGAGGAGCTGGTGGATAACATCTGGCACAAGTCAATTTTGGGTAGGAAAGCGATGCGAGTGCTTCAGATACAACCCTGTGCTTGCTGGTAACCCTGCACTACTGTCTGCTGTCAGTAGGTGTAGCCACAAGGCTGTGGATTCAACAGCAAGACTCATCTGAAGGAGATACAGATTGAAATCACTCACAAATAATTCCTATTGTGTCTTAAGCACTGCGCACACTTTTCCTTACTGATTTTTATCAGCCTCAGTGAGGGACCGAGACAATCTTTGTTTACTGTTTCAGGTTGTCTACATTTTCTTGCCTCTTACTCTTTTGATGACTAGTCTGTGGTATCAGTTAAACACAATATTAATGGCTGGATTTTGTCCAATCTTTGGATACTCTACTTTGAAGCCTGTTAAATGTCGTAGAGCAGATATAGTCCTTGAAGACTGGCTGTAGAGCTCATTTCCAGAAACATGCATTTCTGGCTTTTAAATTAATGCTTAATTTCTCATGACGTTTTGCTTGTCTGGTACAGTGTCTGTGCTACAGGTTGCTACGTTAGAGTTTACTGGCAGTCTAAACATACGTGGGTGATGTGGGCTTGGACAGCAGATTTCTAGCAGTTGGGTCGTCACCTGTGTTAGTTTGCTTTTCTCCACTGCACTGTGCAGTTGTTTAGTTCTTGTTTCATCTGTGTCTCATCTCCCAGTGTCAGGAATGGAGGATGGAGGATTTCTATAGGGTTGTAGTGACCTGTGAAATGGTCCATTAGAAAAGTAGGAAGATGGAGCTTTAAAAACTAGTGGCGGATGACTCTTTAAAGGCGTTGGCAGTGTTCTTTGCAGCTATAAAGGCGCACCTATAATGGGTAGACTTTCTTACTCAATAAGTAACTGAAAATATTGGTCTTAAAATTTTAAAAGATTGCCATTTATTTGGTTTTTTTACAGTGCCACAAGGTTGCAGTAGTGAGAGAGGACAAACTCGAAGGTAAGCGAACTGTGAAAATTATGTGGTTTTAACTTTTTTCTTTGAAAGAACAGCAAAGTGAGTAAAGCTCAGAACTTGCCATCTGCACGTAAATGCCTAGTCAGGCTGTTGGGTTTAGGTGTGTACATTTTGTACTAGCTTTTTCTCAGAATTTTGAATATGTGAGCCAACAGCTAAGTTCAGACTTGTGATTTGGGTCTAATTATTTTTTTTATGTTGAACATTTTAGTCAGAAATTATTTTCCACCTCCCTGCCAGTGACAGATGGCTCCTCCTTAAAGACAACAATATTTGAGTAGGGTACAGCAGTGCGTCGCAGTTTTAGAACAGTTCCACAGGTAATTCTAGTTATTGGCTAAATCCAATTGCAGTCTTTGTTTGCCCCAAGTGATGTGGGTATTAGTTAAGTGTCTCATGAGAATGTTCTCACTTTTGTCTGGAGTATTTGCTTTCACAGTAAAAGGTGAAAAACCCTACCACTGTAACACTGCTTCCTGCAGCTGCTGTCCATGCACTGTCAGTTTTCTTGCCATCTTTCCAGGTCTGGTTCTGCTGCTGAGATCTGATCTGTAGCAATTGAAACACAACTTCAGGCCCTTCATCACTTTAAAATAGCGTCTTTGGTATTTGAGAACATACTGTGGCATTTGTGACCTTAAATGTCCATGCTAATGATGTGACTTTGTTCTAAAGACCTGAATTATTTTCCTTTTTGAAGTCTGAAGTGGGTTTCTAACTAAAGCTGCCCTCATCAGGGTAGTAGGTTGTCAAGCAGTACAACTACTATCTGTCGTGTTTGTTGAATTATCTGTGCTGCACAATATTCTGTTTTGCTGTGGAGGAAAGGGTTGTTCATGTTTTTTGTATTAGAAGACAGGCCAAAGGTATGACTTAAATTTGGAAGAGGCTGAGATTTTTGATGGGAGTAGGGCTGCATAGTCTAGGACTGGCCCCAAGAAATGATTACTGTGTGTATTTTTATAGTGCCTAGAAGCTCTGTCTCAGACCAGGTCTGTGTGGAAAGAACAATATAAGCAATGAACAAAGAATTCCTAAAAACCAGCCCTTGTCTCAAGAGGGTTACAGTTTAAATAGCATAGAAGAGGCAAAGCATGTATTCCAGCAGGCTACTAGAGATGACACAGTGATGCTAGTTGATACGGTGGATACTACCTTAACAGCAGAGAGCAGTTCCAGCAGGGTAGAGTTATGACCATTATTTTCTTTCTTAGCCTTAGGCAGTCATATAGATATCTTGGATTCCAAACACTGGGTATTTTGAAGGTAAACACAGAGAGATTGCTCTTAATTCAGTTATGTAAGAACGAAGAGTGTGTAGTGGAAAACATGTTTGACAGGCTTGTGGAGTCTGTTACCTTGAATTCTCAATTCAAGTGCTCACTAAGCATTGGAAGAAGGTACAATTACATGTTTTTATATTCAGGTCCTTGCTGTCAAGTGGTCTGTCAGTCTTGCTCCATCCGTGGTGAAACCTGATACTTAAAGTTGCCACCTGATTCCGTAAAGGCTGTGCTAACAGAGGACTTTTCTTCTTTTTCCCCCCAGCAATGAAGTCTAAACTAGCCACGATTGCAAGTGTGCACGTGTACAGCATTCAGAAGGCCTTGCTGAAAGACAGCGGACCACTCTACAACACAGACTATGATATTGTCAAAACAAACCTGCACAACTGCAGCAAGTGAGTTGCCTCATGGTTTTTCTTCTTAAGCTATGTGATTTGAGACTGACGAGATGTTGCTACATAGCGCACTTCAGCAGAAGGCAATGGTTACCAGATATGCCTGGATTTTTAGAAAGCTAGATAAAGATACCTTCTAAGTCATGCCAGACCAGTCCCCAAACAGCACACTGTATGATTGTTTTATAAACTGAGCTATTTCCAGCTTACAGTTGGTTTGCTTGCTCCGTTACTCCAATGGGCAGGCTGTTCCAGTACCTTTCTTCTCTGATGACTAGAAACTTTTTCCTCATTTCATTTCCAGGCCACGCTTAATCATGACCATTTTTATCCATTCCTCAGTCACAGAGTAAGATAAATCAAAACAGACTTAAAAAAACATGAGTGATGTGCTCAACAAAGCGCTAACATGAGCTTGCCTTCTGTTTTGTGAGACTGTGTTTTCATCCACTGGGCTGATCCACCTCTCTGAAGATGTCTTACAGGAACTCATTCTCCACAAATGAGAGCCTGAGGTGTAGGAGAAGCTTACAAAACAGAACAAGCAGCACAAGTGTCCTTCACAGCTGAGCTAGAGAGAGGCTGTCATAGAACTCAGAGGGACTTTGGTCTCCAGGGGTCATTGTCTCCCCTCCTGAACGGTGCCTGGCAGCTGTGGCTTTTCATTTATATGTTGTTTTCACCACAACAGCTTCAGCTTGATGTAATCAGGATGTACAGTGCCATGACCAATCTGGTTTAGAAGGAGGATGCCTGAATGTTGTGTCATAGAAAGAGTATAGAATTTGAAAGTAGAAACGTAGCTGTCATCAAAATGTTGACAAGAGTGGCTGAGAAATTAGTCTCCTAGAAGCTGTGTATTTCAAGTGTGAATGTCAATACTCTGATAAGTGCCTGAAAACCCTGCCTCGGGGAAGGCACATGCCATAGGTTTGGCTGCAGTTGCCTCGTTCCAGCCTGTTTACTCTCAGGCAGCCTTGCATGATGATACTTAATGTCTTAGAGGAGTCTGCCTTTGGGATTTGTACATCCAGAAGGTTTAGACAATTCAGATTCTGACATAGCTTTCTGAAGCCTATGTGTAAATCCCTGCCTGGCTTTGGAGCAGAATTTCCCAAGCGAACTAAGAAAAATTTAACTTCTTCATTTGTTGACCTGGCTGAACTGAATTCAGGCTGACCATGTTCCCTCTCCCTTGCCAACTACGTGAATTGTCTTTTACACTTGGGGCAAGATTCCTGCAGTACCTGCAGAAGACGGAGGTTTAACTCTGTGCAAACAGAACCTGCTGGCTTCTTAGACTTCCCTGTCAGTCCATATATCTCACAAGCTCTGGAGCAAGGATCTTTATTCTCTTCTGTGTTTATGTGGGACCTGTTACACCGTGAAGGTGGCGGAGGTAGCTAGATATACTAATATAAATAACTGGATTTAGTGCATGTTGCTAATGTCAGCTTTCCAAGTGGAAGCAGCTCCTTGCTCACAGAGCATAGTCCAAGCATTGCTTGTTTTTTCAGTGTTTATTTAGTGAAATTTGGATCAAGCCCATAAGCTATAGTCACACTGCAGCATTAAGGCAAGCTAACTTGGAATGTGTGAGGTTTAGATATGCTTGCTGCACGGTCAGCATAACCGTTAATGATAAAATGTGATTTGTAATCTGGAGGGTTGGTGGTGTTGCTTATTGGTGTGTTTGGAGTAGGAGTGAAAGCTGTCCAGACAGCCGTGATGACCATATTGAAAACAGATTATCAGTATAAAGGAGAGTAGAAATATTTTTCTTCAGTGTCGTCTTTCCTTCCTTTAAAGGTTTGAATGTCAAGAGATTGCTGCTGCAGCCTAAAAATGCTGTAGAGATTATGTTGTTTTGTTGATACGTTACAGTTCCTGATCAGAGTAGAAGTGGACTGTGCATGTGAGCTGCTAATGCTGAGGCACAGAAATTAATTGGCAGAAGACTGGTTTATTTCTTATGCAAATAAAAATATGCTGTGTAATTCGGTGGATTGGAAGGCGTGAGTCTGTGCTGTCTTGTGGCATTTCTGTAGGAAATCTGGAAAGCTTTGCCTGTGATTTGCACAGTGGGGAGTACAGTTCAGTTATTTTTGGGCACTGCTATTCCTGACTGTCAGTGAATTGTATTGTAACTGTGAGCACATCATTTAGTTCTTACATCCCCATATCCCTAAACAATCACGTTTCAGACTGTTACAAGCTGAGATGTGTCTGTCTACCAGTTATTACATGGAAATGACTTTATATAGTTAAGTCTGAATATCATGGATATCTTCTGAGCCATTTAAGTAGTTTAGTTTCAGTTGTGATTTACTTACCTGGCCAGTACGACTGTGGCTGCTTGTTGCAGCAGTAGTGGACTCTGTCAAAGCATCTGAAAGTTGTAAATGTTTTAGATCATCAGACAGCCATACAATTTATGCCGCAAACTTTAGAGAGCGTAACCCGTTTAGGAATAAAATGCAGTCCGCTCCCTGTCCACCCTGGGTGTGGAGACAGGCTTTTCCTCCCCCCATGAAATCTGAACAGCTTGTTTAGCGTTTGAATGCTCTGGCTCTTGCTGACAGGTTCAGCTGATCTGTTCAGTTGAGGTCTCCATCGCTCTAGTTCTGTGCCAACTTTTCTTTCTTGTCCCCCGCACAAATTAAAATGCTCTTTTTCCCGTAACAGGAGAACACAGGACCAAAGAAGCAAGGTGCTACCGGGAAGGAAACTGAGGTGAAAAATAAGAAGTTAAAAGGCTAATTAAATTTTTCACTCCATCACACAGGTTTAGTGCCATTCAGTGTGCTGCTGCGGTCCCCAGGACGCCAGCCGAAGTTTCTCAAGCGCAGACGTCTGTGCAGGCTGGTTCCCAGGCACAGAGTGACACGAATGCTGTCAGCGTACCTGCGATCAACAGCCACGGTCCATCGACTGCTAAACAGACCTCACAGCAGCCCAAAGGGATCATGGGAATGTTTGCAGCGAAAGCGGCGGCTTCCAAACCCCAGGACACAAATAAAGAAACTAAAGCAGAGGCTAAGGAGGCCCCAGGTGTAAGTTACCTCAGACCCTTTGGCAGCCCTCTGGGTTAATAGCTTTAATGAACCGCTCTTCTAGCTTCACTCTTACTCGACCTAAATAACCTGAACCGCTGTGGTGCAGCTTTGTCCACTGCTTCTAGTGCTGAGCTTGCTGTCCACTGGGAATGCTCAGTCACTGTTTTCTAAGTATTTAACTGTACAGTACAGATGTGCCTTCTGTTAGTCATTGTGGGCAAAAATATATTGTGCCACACTCTTGATCTATCCACAAAAGTCTATTTGCCCTAACTTTGATGCTTTGACATTCCTCCTGGAGCCAGGTCTCCAGTGAGTGTAAACCAGCATAGCTGTGTTATTGAGACAATTGTTCCATTGTCTTCAGTTATGCCAATATATACACCGGTTGAGGATCTTGCTCTCTTCATTGTGCTTAAAAGGATTTGTTTTAAGCAATATGTGAAACGCGAGAAGTCCAGGTCTTAAAAGTATCAAGGTGTTTAAACTTGGTCTGTGAGGGAAGTTTCAGAGCTTGACCTGTGCAAGACTAAATTGTTTATCTTCTCAACTGCTGGTTTTTCCAGGATAGGATTACACTTTAATTTTAATTAGTATAATTGTTTTTGAAGCAATGTGGCCAGTAAATGGGTATTAAAATGGTAACGTTCCCTGCATATGGTTGGGCTTTTTTATAACAGCTGAGTACATTTTAGTTCATTTTTCTGATTTTTATAGTGAATTCAGAACTGCTGAAATATGCGTGTCTGAGTGTTTTGGGAACTTTAGTGTCTGGTTGCCTTTTTTTGCATGAAAATAAATGGGATTAGGAGGCCAAGCTTCCTTAGGTGGGTGTTTTTTGTGTGTGTGTGATTTTTCACTTTGGTGGCGGCTGTATTAATGGAATAGAGCAGTGATATTTTTTGCAAACGGCTCAGCAGAACAGTATACGTGCCAGAGTAGCTGGATAAAGTCTTCATGGTTTGGCCAATCTGTGTTCTTTCCTCTGTCGTTTACTGTGAATTGAGACACTGATAGTTTGAAAAAAGAACAGTTCTTTACTGGGAACAGACCCAAGTCCCAACCACTTATTTCAGTAACGCTGTCAGCCATCAGATGGGAAAGTTACCCAAGTTAGATCTGAAGGCCTAGCTAAGGAGTTCTAAGTAACTTGCTCTCGGTCCTTTGATGCATGTAATACCTAGCACCTTCAAGTTCTCCTAATTGGATGCTGACATCTAAGACACTGAGTAATCAACAAATACATATTTATTTCGCTTGTCCAGAAGCAGCACTATGCATTTTGAGGGATGTGTTGCAGGAATAATTCCTGTGGTTACTCCTCTGTTTGCTTCTAGGTGTCTGCAGTCAGCAGCAAACCACCAGCAAAGAGCAGCATAATGAACAACTTCTTTGGAAAAGCTGCCATGAGTAAGTACTTTATAACACCCATCTGTTTTCAGCAACCATTGTGGTCAGGGACCAGCCTGCTGTAGTTTAAAAAAAAAATATATCCTGAGGGATATTGAAATTCTCTTTCTTTTTAAAATTGTCTTTCTTTTCTTAAGCTGTTAAAAAAATTCAAATTAAAGCAATTAAAACCCATCAGTAATAACGAGCATCTTCTTATACAGCTGTGATGGGAGCCATAAACAGAAAGGAATGGAACTGTTCATTCCCACCCCATCAAACTTGTTGGATTTTCTTTATATCCCCTCTTTTCTTATACTTTTACATACTATTCTTCTGCTCTTTTTGACTCAGAGGGGTTAATGGTTTTGTATGCAGCTCTTAAGGCAAAAAATTAAGTTTTAAGTGGAATTTTTCAGACAAAAATCTTGCTGGATGGAGATCAATTAAAATGACATATTTGTGCAGACTAACCCAGGAAGGATTTTTAGTGCAGAAGAAATCTGATTTGAAGTGAGTAGTTCTGGCTGGAAGCTTAGCTATTGGTAAAGTGTTTGCCAAAACCTGTTATGCAGGGTGTGTTAATGATGCTTGCTTTTCATCACAAATCACTATGGAGTCTACAGTTAGATTTAGGGTTAATTACTGAAAACTGAAGAGCTAATAACTGGAGGATGAAAATGAGGGGTGACCTTCCCCTTTGAGCAGGGGTTTGGACTACAGGTGGTGGCTTCTGGAGGTCATTTCTGACCTAAATTATCCAGGTCTGAAGGAAATATGCTGAAGCTTTTAAATAGACATTGGAAAAGGACTGTATGACCTTCTTCAAAGATTCCCTTATAAAAACGAGTATAAGAGGATTCAGGGAAGAGTTACTGGGAGAGAGTAAACAGCAAAGTTCACTTTTTAACAGACATCTGTCAGAGGTAGCAGAGTACAGTTCCAGCGCTGAACACATAAGGCACAGTACTGTTGGGTTTCTTTGAGTTCCTGTTTTTGTGAGACTGAGGGAGCTGAGGATACTCTCAGCTGAAGCCTCACAAGCCTAAGCAGAGTTACTACCATTAACTCAAGTAAATTCTTCAGTAAATTCTTAAGATCTGAGAAGAGCCCTAGACCAAAGTTTGTATGCTGAAAACCCAAGAAGTTGAAATTGTGCGGTAAAGATAACCCAGCGGTGATGGAGAAAGCTTTGTGGATGCATTTTCACGATTTCCAGTGAGGTTCACTTCTCTGCTGAGCCCTGTTGGGGAGCACTTCAAGGAAGTTTGTGAGGTGGCTGCAGGGAAGGAGCAAACTGAGAGAACTGGAAATGATTATGTGTATAGAAGAGATAGGGTGATTCCAGGAGTAAGATTTATTCTCTCCATGTTTTACGTATCTCCTGGCTACAAAGATTTCACTATTGCCAGAAAGTCCTGATTTAACAGTAATTGGGTCCTTCGACTTTCTGCTGTTGATCATAAATAAAAGAGCTGTCGTTCAAGTTCTTATGTATGCAGTGTTTTCCCTTGCCTGTTTTCCAGGCAGTATCAGAAAGGCGTTGGAATGAAGTCTTAGCCATCTCGGCAGCCTCTGTTCCTGTTGCCGATGTAGTTGATCTCATCGTTGAACACTTGTGTCTTCACTCGTGCATCTTGTGCTTGGTTTCTAACTTGTCTGCTCCTCTCTTCTGGTGAGGTGTGGGTATAGCTGCTGAGTGAAGCTCACAGACTGTAATTAGGTGCTAGTGTGTTAACAGCATTACCTATTTGCTTGATAAATATTATTTTGCTGTCCACTCCCACCTGCTGCCTCTTCTCTGGTACTAGATTAAGCCTTTTGAAGCAGAATTGTCCTTGTATGTGGTGCCACGTAGGCAAAAGAGGCTGGTTCTTGATCACATCGGGGCTGGGGTGCGAGGAGAAGCCACTATATTACTGGAAATACTAATCGTGGGCGCTAATGTTATGCAGGGTGGGGACTGCACACGCCTCTCACGGCTCATCATCAGCCCTGATTTTCCTGTTTCTGAGCAGTTTTTTGTTTGATTAAAACTCTTTAATTTAGAAGGGGTCAACCGACTGTAAACATTGATGTGGTGTTACGCTAAAGGGGCTGTCTAGAAGAGGGGCTCCTGGCCCTTCTGCAGTGCCTTATGTCTTGGTGATTGTAAGGGGTTCTGGCACTGCCTCCTGTCCCTCTTCTGCAGAGTTTAACTGCTGCTGTGCCATGAGTTACAGCAGAACCAAAACGGTAAATCAGCTAGAAATTTAAGGATGCCCTTTTTTCATGTATGACATAGCTTGGTCAACCTAGAGCCCTGATGCTTTTATACGTCCTCTGTAGTGTTTTCCATATTCTTGGTGCAAAGTGTTTTGTTTAGCCAACTCCTTTGCAAGTTGTCATTCATACTGAATGCCCAGTGTTTGTTCTTTGCTAATGTTTTTTTCACAGACAAACTCAAAGTTAACTCTGTGCCTGAGCAGCCAAAGGAGGAGAAAGAAGTAGTCAAGCCTTCAGTTCCTGTGGCAGAACCAGAGTCATCCCCTAATACTGTAGTAGAGAAACCAGGAAGGAAAACAGAGTCTGCTAGAATTCAAAAGAACAAAAAAAGGTGGGCTGCAGCATTCAGGGTCCCTGTAATCTGTTAACCCACTTGTTGATGGCCTGCATGGAGCTGGCTGGTCATACAATGCTGGCTCACCTCCTGTTTCCAGCTACTAAATTGCATTAACCTGGCTAAAATTATCTGTCTTAGAATTCTTTCCTAATATTTCTTTTCCATTTAGTGCTGTAGATGCCTTGGGGCCACTTGTGCCATTGCAAATGGGAAGGGCCACGGTCCAGGTAGTCTTCTGTGGGAGGGGGTGGCTTTCCATGAGACAACCTCATGCTGTGAGCAGACTTAGTATAGACCCCGCAGGCCATCTGTGGGGGCTGGCAGGGGCACCTGTACTGCAGGGAAGGTAGTATATTCCCAAGCTTATATGTACACAGCTTCCAGCACACAAAGTTCTGCTTGTTGATTTCCATAGCTAATGTACTGCTGCTTTCAATGCCGCTGGTTTACTTTGGGCTGAGACTCCAAGTAAATTTTAAGTTCAGCCCTTTGTGTTTAATCCAACCCAAACTGACAGAGACAAAAAATCATTACAGTCTGATGGCTCTCTGGTGGCCTATGAGTAATTAATTGGTGGTCTCAATCTATTTCTAACTAAATAGGTAAGCACACCACCCAGCCCACCATGGCAGTTGGTGCTAACTGGTCTTCTTATTGATAGTCTTAGTCAAAAAGCCAAGGGCCTGGAAACTGCATGTTGGCAGTGTGGTGTTGGGAAGGCCACTTGGGCTGTACCAGCTCTATGAGGATACGTGGGCCTTTAGCCTCCAGGCTTGTTAGTCTGACATGTCTCGCCAACATTAAAAAGAAAGAAGCTATTTTATTTTTCCAGTAGTCTTTAAAAATGGCTCCAGGATTCTGAGACACTACCTCATAGTCAGTCAGTGGCAAGCAGTCTGTCAAAAGAGCTTCTGAGCGATGCTGTTGGGGACATTAGTGTTTGGGAGCCTGAGCTATAGAGACAAGATCAGAAGTGCACTCTTGCCAGGTTGCTCTGGCCAAGCTAGGTGAGGTACTGGGCAAAACGAACTGCAGAGGGGCTAAAGAAATCCTCCTTGTTTTGGAGGACTGGGTGCAGGTAAGGATGAGAGGCTTGAAAATGCTCCTGTGCCTATGCCTGATTGTATAGGTGAGTGTACTTCAGCATATGTGATGCTCATGTTTTTAAGAGGTACAGAGGCATTTGATTTCCTTGCTAGCAGCACTTAAGTCAGGAACACGCTCATCTAAACGTGCATGATGCTTTTGTGCGCACACAAGAGGTAACCTGCGTTTGTTTCCCTTTTTTTTCCCCTTTTTTGTGGCAGTAAAATGAAGAGGGTGGACAAGTCGGATAATGAGGAAGAAAGAGATCCCGAAAATCTAAAGAAAAAGAGGAAGCGAATCAAACAACTTCAGTCTGACAGCAGTGACGAGGAAGGTAAAAAGATATGTAAACAACCAGACATGTAGGTCAGGGGCCTGATTTCAACAATATTACTATCCAAGGCTGTTGGTCAATGACCTGAGGGAATAGTTTAGAGGACTAAAGACCGTGCAAATGGCTGTAGCTTGAGCTTTCTGTTTATCTTGTGCTGCAAGCACTTGGGCATACAGTTGAGATGCCTCAGTCATTCAGTCTTTGTTTTAGCTGAGCTCAGATCTGGCTGTCTCCTCACCAAGTGTGCTGCCAGTCACACTGACGTGTGGGAAGGAGGTTCTCAAATCTCTTGTGAAAGATATCGCGCCTTCCAGAATTGTAGGACTGGTCATAACTGGTTTATTTGGTGAGTAAACACTCACAAAGTGACCTCCCCCCTCCCAGGGTCATTTTTAGTATCTTTAGTCTGTCTGTTTATAGAAATGCTTTGGAAGAGAGCATTGGAAGCAAGATAATAGAGAAACTGGAGGCAAAACAGTTGAGCCATATCCGATGCGACTCTGCGTCTCCTCAGTGGCTTTTGGCTTTGATAGGAGTAGGGTGCCCAGAACATCGCAAGATTTGGGCTTGTAATGAGGAACAGCAGGGCTGGATTCCAAAGAATTTGGGTAATTGGGGTGACAAATGCCGTTCAATATAGATAACTGGAAAATAATTTGGGATCGAGCTAGGGAGTATGTGCTAAATGGAACAGTCATCCAAAAAGCTGATCAGGAAAAGAATTTGGGGATCATTATGGACAAATAATTGAAACCACCAGTTTGGTGAAGTAAAAAAAGGTGAAACGGCAAATAGGTCTTATTAGCAAGGAGGTGGACTCCAGCAGGAGAGCTAAAGCTGCTTATTTGGTGTGGCTAGGACGTGAGAAACAGCCACGAAATTAAGAGAACATGTAATACAAGTTAGAGAGGCAAATACTGTTGCATATCTTAGCAGTCCTCATGCCACCTTAGGCCTATTTTCATGGCTTCTATTCTGCCTAGCATAATTTCAAGTGATCTTTGTCATCAGGCATCCATCACTTCTACTCGGACTATTCCACAGGATGATAAATCTCTCAGGAAGCTGTTCTTCATGATCAGCCTTAATTTCATCACATTCCTGTGTGCAGCTCCTTGTTTGGCCATAAAAAAGCATATATTCCCCCACTCTTTGGTATTTATTTCTTTAAATGTTTGTAAGCTATTATCTGGTCTTTCCATTTACTCATCACTCAGCCTACTGACAAGCTGCGTTGTTTAGCTCTAAGAGGGAAGATTGAAATCAGCCCATTTAGCCACTTGAAGCACTGCTCCTTGCTGGGCTGGAATCTCTCAGCTCACCCGTTCTCTGCTAGCGAACGCAGGCAGAAATGAGCCCCGTGCTTCGGCTGTGCGGTAGGGCTGTGCAGAGAGGCCGCTCTTTGGAGTGTGGAGGCTTGTTGGTTCAGTCTTCCTTGTGCTGCTGTGAGTTGGGGACCCCCAGCCCCCTGTTTTCGTGCCAGTGCTCTGAGCACACAGCAAGCTGAGAGGTGACCGCACACTCTGTTTTCCTCGTCTATTTCTGTTAGAGCTCTTTTAATCCCCTGAGACTAAGAGCCATGCCGTAAGAGTTGTAAATTGAGGAGTGCTTTCTGTAGAGAGTACTGCAGACTCCTGCTTGCTGCCTATCCACTTTTGGGTTTGAATATTAGAACTTTCTGGTCTCTTGTTGAATACCTGTATTACCTTAGCATGTGCTGAATAGTTAATGCCTTTGAATGTGGTGCCTTCGGTTTTCATTTGGTCCAAGGTGTGGTCCAAGAGTCTCTGTGTATACCACCTCCGTGCTCGCAGTAGGTCTGTTTAGTTGTTCTGCCTCGTTTCATCTGTGCTTTTAAGTGTGAGTTAACTGGCTTTGCGATTAGAAACCATGGGTCTGGTACTCTGGTCAGGTTGGGACCCAGTTGTCTTATTCACCTCTTTCTCAGTAGCTTTAGGCATCAAAACCAGTACAAGTAAGGCTACCCACCTATTTGTCTGTTAGGGAGGACTGCGTTTTGGTTAACTCCTGTTTAACCTACTGGAGATGTATGCAGAAAGTTTGAGTTTCTGTTTGGAGAATTTTCTTGTTGCTCATCCCGCATAGCAGTCCTCTTTGTTCTTTCCATTATGTCAAGCACCAGCTTTGTGTTGTGTATTAGAATTGTAAATTTATGCAAATTATAGCTTGTGTCTACCGATTTGTACGTTACTCAGATTAGCTTAGTGCTATTCCCCCTTTCAAAAAGGAAAGATGAGAATCTTTCTGTTCTTCCTTTTTAAGTTAATGGCTATCTAAACCACCCTGATAAGGTCTGCATTCAGCTGTTTGGTTCTGCTGCTTGCTCTTCTGAATTCAACCGAATGAAAGAAGATAGATTTGAACTCTTTGAAATAGTCATGCTGAATCCAAACTGGTAATATTTACATTCAGTATTCGAGTATAAGAATGTAAGTTGGATGAAACAAATAATATAAACAAACAAAAAAGTACAGCAGATGCATTTTGAGAGCATTTATCTTTGGAAAGGTTGGAAATGGGTTTCTGCAGAGAGCAGGGGCAATTTTCATCAGCAGCATCAGTGAGCAAAATGGGGCCTGGAGTGACATTGTTCCATGCTGCATCCCTGTGGGAGCAGGGAGGAAGGTGCCATATGCTGCACAGCATTTGGAAATCGCTGCCAGACAGGGCACAGTTCATCCACCACCTGTGTAACTCCCCTGCAGATGATCAAGGGGTAAGTCTGAAATATGCAAAATGCAATATGGGAAGCTGTACCACCAGAGCAGATATCAAAGGCTAACGGTCTAGCTGCTACTTATGCTAACGCACCACGCTAACCTGGCTGACCTCCGCTTGAAACGAACGAGGAGGTGCTTGCTCAGGCTGCTCCTCGCCCGCTCGAGGAGGCATGGCCTTGGGCAGGGGTGCTAACCTTTCCTGCGGGTGCAGCTGCAGATAAAAGGGGACGCTTGTCTGCAGGCACTGCGGTGATTGAATGGCGTTCAGACAGGGCTCCACCTGTGTAACAGCTAGTAAAACCACTGCCCTTTTTCAGGCAGACTTAGCCACACTTTGTGGGTTTGAAATGAGGTCCGTATGACTGATGTGAAGCACTGTATAGGCGCTTTTATGTCAGGGCAAGCCTTTTGCGTTGTTCTATATTAGTCTGCTCTTAATGTACTGAGAGTAGCCCAAAATAAGCTCTTCTTGCACAAGTGTCAGCACATTGTACCAAGTTGAAAATACGGAGAGGGCATAAGGCACAATCCTCTCCATTTAAATGATTTTTTCATTAAAAAGTTATATTGGTATGAGGGTGCCTTAGTCACTGCAGGTTGTTTTGCTTCCAGTGCCAGAATAAACTACACAAGTGTGTCCACAGAGGACAGGAGGTTTTGGCAGCTTCAGCTATACCAACACAGGCAGCATTTCGCAGTGTTGACAACTGTTTTACAGCCACTTTGGAGAGTGATTTCAGTGGCACTGTAACCTACAAACTCTATCAGTTTCGGAGAGCTGCAGCAGAAGCACTAAAGCTTCTCACAGTTTTTCCAGGCAGGGTCAGAGCAAACCGAACAAAGCCAGGATTTACATCTTTGGTACATCCAATTGCCCAACTTGTATCCATTTCATGCAGCTGTTGCTGTTGAGTAAACTGTGGGCAGCAGCTAGAGGTTGACTCAGGAGTTATCACATGTCAGAGGGCTGTGTTGGCTAGAAGAGGATAATAAAGTAATAGAGCCACAGCCTGATGGTAGTCTGAAACACTCTGACATGGGGAGAAGGTGCCTTCTGCCTGCCAAAAGCTGGGGGAACTTGTTTGAAGGAGGCTGAAGAAAAGCACAGACTTCCCTTCCCCCAGGCAAGCAGAGTGGAGTTGACGCGCTGAAAATATCTCCACCAGTCTCTGCTTGAGCACAGCAGAGGTGACAGTTTTTTGCCAGACTGGTTTTCAGCCCCCTTAGCCTATGCTCTCTTAAAAATATTTTCAAATTGATGTGGCCAGCCTGGGTAGCCTGTGAGCAGCTTTGGTGCTGTGCAGTATACCGGCACTTCAGTCTGCAGTTGCTCTGAGACTGATAAATATTGAGAATTTTGAATTCCCTGCAGCTCCTTGACCACCCCAGCAGTTAGCACCTTAGAGCAGACCCGTTGTTTGGTTTTATCTTTGCACAGCTGCCAGACCCAGCTCTTTGGAGCAAGGTGAAATACCGAGTCATGTTATCCCACTGTTTGCATTTCTGTGCCTCACTTACTGAAGTAGTTAGGAGGCTGAGTCCTTGTTTGAAGAATGTAATTTATTATTTAGCCTTGGCAGCCAACCACTGTTTCACTTGAGCCCTTCTTAACCTATGAAGGTCAGTTGGCCACATGCCTGGCACAGTCATAACTCTTAACACTGACCTAATCGGTTGGGACAGCTACAGATCCAGAATTCATGTTACGACGACAGGATGAATGCAGCCAGCAGAACTGGGAGGAGAAGCCAAGCAGGCACTCTGTCCTCCTGTCCAGCAGCATCGTTGTTATTGTTAAGCAATAGGTCAGATGAGGAGTTTCTTCCCCCACATTCCTAGCTCTCCCCCACATTTGAGGACTTGCATGGCAGCATTTCTCACTGGGATTTGGCGAGGATTCCTTAAAGCCATTTAAATTAGTCATGGTGCCTGCTGTGTGGTGCAAGGTGCTGCTCCTTCCCCTCTTGCCCTGCACTGCACTGATTTTACTTCACCGTCACAGCTCTGTCCCTCTGCCAGCCCCACAGAAGAGTGACCCTGACTTTCTCGTTTGTCTGTAAGCCCTGCTACTCGCGCTAAGTCCTGCTAGTCCCTGTCTGACACTGCTGGTAGAGGCTCTGGAGCTGGTTTTGCTCTGTACAGTCTGGCCATGACTATTTCGGTCAGTTTTGGCATTGGAAGGATTTCATTCTTTGTCGGTGCACCCAGAGGAGAGTATAGATGATGGCAGATGAGAGAATGGGCTTAGGTTTTTAGGGTGGTCTGTTTTTTTGTTTGTTTTTTCAAATGAAAAGCTGGGGTGTCCCTTAACAGTTTTTTAGGACGGGTAATAGCATATTGCATTTAATTCTTGGATTAAGGTAGTTCCAAGCTAATACGTGGACTTTTCGGGATGTGTAACACCACCCGTGAAGCAATGACTGTTTTACCAATGTGGAGAGGTAGAGAAACTAAGGTGATCCAGTGATTTGGGAATGTGTAGTCTTAAACCCTGACTCTTTCAACTTCTAAACAAATTACAGTCCCTCTTTAGTGAGCAAGTGAAATAATTTATAGCTAAAACATGCCAGTTTCTGTGCCTATTCTTAAGGTTTCATTTGGTGGGGCTGATTTTGGCTTACTAAAAATCCCAAATGCCTTTCTCCCATCCTATCCCACCCTCCTTCCTTTGGGAACCACAGCACATAGCACCTTAGCATGGGGTGAGCTGTCTGGCTGGAGGCTGACCGCTTCAGATGGTTTGTCCTGACTTGAATTAAACAAATCTGAGCAAGAACTTGTAAACCTTGATATAAATACAGTTTACAAGCAATTTCTCTGAGTTAAATGAAATTATTTGAGACAAAAAGGTAGCTGCGAGGGGGGCATTAGACTCACGTGTTATCAAGGTGTTCATCTTCTTAACAGATGTCCCACCGTCTCCCACACCTGAGGAAGAGAAAGCTCCTTCTCCACCTCTTGTACCTGCTCTGAAAAATGAACTGGAGCCTGCATCCACGGAGGTAAGAGCATATTAGGATGATTAACTTCTGTTTTTTTTCCGATTTGATGGGTAATGCCCGACCACTTTTCAGATGCTAAATGGGAAGTCCTGTTTGCCTATCAAGTCCATCACATCGTCCTGCTTGAAAGAATCCACCACGTTCACTAGTTCGTTAATTTTCTAGACTGTTATTTAACTGTAGCTTTTTTGCGGATGTAGTGCAGTTTTCTGTTTTCTTCTCTTTCTCCATCTTGATGGTTCTATGAATTGTGGCTCATATTTGAATGCTCTTCCCTCTGAATCTTGGCCTCGGGAGTCAGGGAATGGCCAGAAATGAAACTGGAGACTCTTGGTATTCAACCTTGTATCACAGGGAAGCTGCTGTGTAAGGGAGGTGAGCTGCGGTTGGCAAGCAGTTAACCTCTGAGTGGAGAAAATACGTGTAGTTTTACTGTGAGCTCAGCTGTTTGTCACAGCTGGAGTTCTGGTGTCTTGCACACCTTGTTCTTTCCTCGTTCTTTGGCGGTATGATGGGACAGCTCCGGTGCTGCCTTCTCGCATAACTAAACACAATTCAAAATGTCGCATGCCCCAGAAGAGGAATGCGTTCCCTGTGCTGGCAGGCAGGAAAGCTTGCTGTCTCATTTAAGTTGTATTTTGTCCTTCTGAAATTTGTCCGGGTAGGATGGGGAGAATTGTGGCATTAGCAAAAATGAGACTAGGATATCCTGGGAAGGGACAGAATTAGCTGTCAAATCATGCTCAGCTTCATTAGAGAAACTAGGTTTCATTCCTGGGGCTGATGGTTTTATGACCTGTGTACGTGCATGGGGCCTTAATGTTTGATTTCTCACAATACTGCAATGTCCTTTAGGTTTTGGCTGGAGGGAGGAAGAGGAAACGGAAGCGTGTGCTGAAATCCAAAATGTTTATTGATGAAGAAGAAGGCTGCATGGGTAAGACTATAGCTGTCTCCTACACCTCAGTGAAACTAACTTTATTGAAGGTGTGCTGAAGATTTTTACAGGCCAGCCTCTCCCAGGCTGGGGAAGCGGTTCGCAAAATCACTTTGTTATTCCACCTCAACATCACACTCCCAGATTGAAGGAACTGCCCTTTCAGTGAAGGCCTGGGTAGGGAGTCATGGAGCTGTAGCAGAATCCTTACTCTTTGGTTTTTTATTATTCACAGATAATTTTTTTCGGTTCTTCTCCCTTCCCTCCTGCCAGCATGAGCACCTCCTTAATTTGCTCTTCTCTCCAAACTTTTAAAAATGGTGCAGAGAGAGGTCTGGGTTTGGGGATAAATTCTGGCTGGGATGTTTGTTTTGGTTTTTGTTTTCTTTTGGGGATAAATCCAGAGCTGTGCAGCAGAGCTTCATTATATGTTAACTTTAAGCATCCCAGATAAACAAGAAATAAGTCGGGGCTTAAATCCTTGAGAGGGTTTGTTTCTGATAAGGATGGCCCTGCTTTCAGGGTGGAGGAGTCGCTACAGAAGTACTGAGAGCCAGAGGCTTTGAATTTCAGCCTGACTGGACACCGCTTCCTCCTGTGACCTGGAGAAAGCTGCGTAACACCACTGTACTTGTTTCCTCCTCGGTGTCCTGACATTGAAGTAGAGCTGCAGGAGTTCAGAATCTGGGGTTTTTTTCTTTTCATTTTTTAAAGGTTTTAAAAATTAAGAGGGTGGAATGTGTTGGGTTTTTCTTTTTCTGTAGCGCGGTTGTCAGCTCGGTTGTATGGTATGCTTAACACTCTCCAGCCTAGCTGAGCTGAGTAGATGTCAAGGGAGCTCAGCCAGCTCTAGGAGAAGATCTGTTGCCGTTGTACAGGTTTATCATTGTGCACAAGCGTAGATAGATGCAGGCTTGCTTGGCCCAGATTTGGAGCTGCCTGGATGTGAGTCAGCTTGTATCTGTTTGCACCTGTCTGTGTGGTTGTATCTTATGTTTCCTATTAACTTTGTGTGTCTCCTTTAAAGAAACACAAGCACTCAGCAACTGGCTGCACTAGGAACTGAAATCTCAAGTACTGGATTTTTGTCAAAGAATTGGACTTGCACAAAGTTATTGACTGCTTTGGCTAGTTGTGTTATGGGGTGTTTTGCTCTCCCATCCCAGATAGAACCATTAAAACACTTGGAAGGGAAATGGAACAAAAAAGCATTAGCTGGGGAGTTATGTTGAACGAGGTCTGCATCCAGAACTCGCGGTAATGGCTGTTCCGGGTTCAGCTTCCAGCAAAGAGAGTGCTCTTCTCTTTCTGTTCAGCTTTTTCAGAATGTACCAGGGCGGGGAAGATCACCTTTGGGTCTTTTTTGTGCTTTTCCCTTCACCCCCAAGGATGAATAGTCTCTTGTGAAATCCAGACCTTTGGGTTTACAGTTCATATCCACTACCATCATATGAAAAAGGAAATGCAAGTCCCTGTTGTGCCTTTGGGAGACATCCTCTAGGATGGAGAGAGTGATGGAGCTGGGATTCTGAGGAGCTGGGTAGGAAGGAGATGCTGCTTTCCGTACTAAAAACCTACCAGTCTGTTGCACAGAACTTGCTGTCTGGTTACTGTCCAGTTTCTCTCCTCTTCTCCCTTCCCCACCCTTTCCATGCACAGACCTAATCATTCGAAGGCTAAATAACTTGCAAATCTGTCAGGCTAATGTAAATTGTTGTTATTCTTTGAAATACAGGGGCTCTTTTCCCTGCTGTCCTGTCTTTTTTTTTTTTTTTTCTTCTTTTTTTTTTTAAAAAAAAAAAAAAAAGAAGGGCTAGGTTTTAAGAGATGTTAAATCCTAACATTAGGATTAGGCTGTACTTTGTATTTCTCCATAATTTTAAGTGATCTTTTTCACAATAGCTGCAACAGCTAAGGATTGGTGTCAAAAAGCAAAACTAATTTAGGGATTAGCCCTGAGGGAAACTGAGCAATTAAAGTATCTGTGGAGTTAAGCACAAGGCATGTTACCATGCATCAGCTGCGACTCAAATCACTTGAGTGCCTGCTCTTAGTCTATAGCAAAGGAGAATTACTGAGGTTTTAAACTTGTGCATTTCTGCTTTGCGCTTTCTAAACTTGAAAGGGCACACACGGACTTGCATATTGGAATATATATGTGTATGTTGTTGGTAAGCTCATGTCACAGCACTGGCTTGCATTACTGTGATTTCGCAAGTCTGGCTGTGAGCGAGTGTCGGTAACTATCTACCTGTGTGCCTGTAGCTGCTGCAAATACAGAAACTTTAAGTTCAGCTGAGATCGCAGTAAAAGAAAGTTGGTCTAAGCTGAGTTACCTCGCAATTGCGAGGGGATTAAGTGCATGCTGTCAGAGTTACGGATAATTACTGACAGGGGTGACAACATGATAACTTTTTAAAGCTCAGTAAGTGCCCAGTGGTCTGTTAAAGCTGCTCACGGAAAAGCCAGTTGCCTTTGAAGGGAGGTTAACTTGGGTTTACAGTCCCTATTTGAGCATCCATTAGCGCTGCTGAGCAGGAGTTCATACCATTCCTCTTCCCAGTCTCTGGTTACGTAGAAAACCTTATTTAATTTGATGCATTAATACAAGTGAAAGCCAATTTCCCAGAAGAAGGGAAGTTAGGACATCTGTTTAAAAGAATACAGTTGCTAAAGAAAAACGGTTTACTAGAAGAATACCAGAGCACTGCTGGGAAAGCTGATATAACAACATGTACTAGTACCTAACAGTGGCTTTCATCAGTGGAGCTGACTCCAGTTTAATTTCCGTGAGCGTTGTTTTATATCCCTTAGCTTTCCATCACTGGATGCCGACAGCAGTGAGCTGGCAATCCCATTTGGTCACAGTCCTGGATTTCAGTCACTGGTTTGGTTTTATTTTTTTAAGGGATTTCTTTCTGTTTGCCCTGCTTGCCCACCTGTAGAGGAAGAGGCTGCCCACAAGGTTTTGTGCTCCTTCTCGCATCTCTGAGATGCACCAGAAACGTTTGCTTCATTCTTCCCTGGCCAGGTGATGTGCATGGTGCTGGTGAGGGAAGGCTAGGTCTGTCTCCAGGTTGTCTTGTCTGGATTTCGCGACAATCTGATTACTTTGGCCCCTGTGGAAATCGGACCAAGTCAGAGCAGTGGTTTTTAACTGTAAAATAGATATTCCATCATCCAGGCCTATTTAGCCTAGAGGAGAGGAGACTGAGGGGGGGATCTTATCAGTGCATCTTAAGGGCAGGTGCCACGAGGACGGGGCCAAGCTCTTTTCAGCAGCGCCCAGCGACAGGACAAGGGGCAACGGGCACAAAGTGCAAGACGGGAACTTCCATCTGAATGTGAGGAAGAGCATCGTTCCCCTGAGGGTGACGGGACACCGGGACAGCCTGCCCAGAGAGGCTGTGGGGTCTCCTGCTCTGGAGACATTCAAACCCGCCTGGACGCGGCTCTGTGCAACCTGCTCTGGGAGAGCTGCTTCAGCAGGGGGGTGGGCTGGGTGGGCTCCAGGGGTCCCTTCCCACCCCGGCCACGCTGTGACTCTGTGATGCTACAGATTCTGATCTCATTCCGATTCATCACTTCCTGATAGCTCCTTGTCAGCCTCTGCAAGACAAACTGATGGTCTTCAGCACAGTTGTTGCCCTCTCCTAGAAACAAGGCCCACTTGAAAGGTTGGGAAAGGGAACTGTCCTCTTGAGGGCCTTTCCCGGTGGGTAACCTTGGGCTGCTGCTGTTCAGAGGTGTGTATGTGGCCTGTGAATAAATGTGTGTGTTACCCAAAGCCATTTTGAAAGAGCTGGGGGATGTTAAAGCTTCCGAGTCGTTAACTTGCCGTCTTACACTTAAGAAAGAGGGGAGGCAGTTTGAGTGTATGGAAAGCCAGTCCAGTCATCTGGATCTACTGCATAACCCTGAACAACGGATTTAATTCCTGTATTTGGCATGTACTCCTTGAACCCAAAATGCTCACTTCTAGAAATGCAGTGGGGAGGTCTCTGCTCTTTGGTACTCAGGCTTAACCATCACCATCTGTTCGTTTCTTTTAACCAGTGACTGAGAAGGTCTATGAGAGCGAATCCTGTACAGATAGCGAGGATGACTTCACCAAGTCCAAGCCACTAGCTGCTCTCAAACAGCCTGTGCTGCCTATGAAGAAAGAACCAAAGGAAGAAAGGAAGAACCTGAAGAAAGGGGCAACTACCACCAACAGAGCCAACAAACAGGTCTCCATCATGGGGTTTTTTCCGAAGAAATGAACTGGGTCTTCCTCTCAGTCCTCTTGGGCAGCTTGGGAGTGTTGCTCTTTTTGTGTGGCTTTCTAAAAGCTGCTGCGTTGGAGGAGAACAACGCGCAATCTTTGGTTACATAAGATATCTTGCTTACTGTGTAAGTAAGCCCTCTGGACTAGATTTTGTATCAGAGAAAAGTTGTTTGGGGTTTTTTTTATTATTTGTTACTGCAATCATTTCAGTCATCTTTATTAAGCAGTATGGGAATTGCCACCTAGAAGCAGAATCTAGAGGAACTCTTGAAAGGCTGTTCATCTATTCACATGAAATTTTATTTTTTTAATATGGCTTTTCACCTGCTCAGTGCTGAAGGCCTGTTCCATGAGTGGTAGATGGACTAAATTAGGAGTTGAGTTGTGTTATTTCACGCCCTCCCTCTTTTTACACCCCTGACTCTCCAGATTGATCTTAAACATCCATGTTGGTTAGAAGCTGTAATGTAGCAGGTCTTCCAGCGTACACACAAATATTGAACATCTGCTTCAGCTTTAACTGAATGAAATGAACTTAATTTTCCCCCTAGGACTGGTAAATAGTTTTTGCTCTGCCTTTCATAATCTTTTTTTGGACAAAGCAGAGCATATAAAATTCTCTTACTCTTTTCTTCCTTGAATGTATCCTCTGTAAATTGCTCAGATGCCTAATTATAGACCGGGACACTGTTGGTGCTCTGTCTTTGCATAAACATCTTTGAGGCTTCCCACCCAATTGGCTCCAGTGTCACTGGGAGAAGGCTTTGCAATTGTTGGGACAGCAACTATATATCTTTAACCTTGAAAGTTAATGAGTCAAAGGGAAGGGTGATGGGAGGGCACTTCTGAAACGCCAGTTGGGTACCTGCTGTCACTGTCTGTGAAGAATTGCACGCTGCTTTTTGGTTTTGTAGGTTTTAGGTTGTCTGAAGCTTTTTTACAGGCATAAACCAGACAACAGAAGAGTTGTTTTCTAGGACATCTCGTCATCCGCCTGCTGAAGGAAGTGTGTCACAGCAAATGGTCCTGAGGAACCAGTTATTGGAGATGAATAAAGCACTGCAGTCCTGTTAATCAGAAATGAGTCATCGTTTTGGATGTCTTCTGGTTTTCTGGTGCTAAATTTGATAGATACGTGTAAAAGGCTAGATTTTCCAGGGGATGGGTGCTGAGCGTTTCTGAAGCTTGGCTGGTGAGGGCTCCCGAATAGGCAACTGATGTCATCAGTGGTTTCTGAGTGGTGTTGGGCCACCGTACCTATGGCTGTGTATGTACACACTGGTTTATAAAGTGTTTGTGGTGGGTAGAAAGATAAATAAAGTCTGAGGAGTGCGACCAAGGAAGAAATGTCTTCAGGCACCCAGCTGAAATATTCTGACCTGTGGCCAGTAGAAAGGCCAACAGTGTATTTACACAGTCCTTCTGACCAGGAGATCACGTTGGCGGCTCGAGAAATTTTTAACACGCACCTAATGGTGACCGAGAGTTGACTCGATTGAAGTCACGTCGCCCTAGGGTTTGTGCCCGTGCTTGTGTCCTGGCCGGGTGGGTTCAGCGGCTCCCGGCATGGATCGCTGCTCTGGGGGCTGTTCAAGGGTAGCCTCAGAGCTCAGCACCCACCCCGTGTAGCTCCTCAGAAGCGTTAAGAGCTGAAACTCTGGACATTTTTGAGGTGGAGATGTATAGGAAAAATAACGGGAAGATGAGGGGAGGCACTATCAGCGTGGTACTCGCAGACATCCAGACGCAGAGCCTGCTGTGCAAGCTGAAAAAGGTTTCATGCTCTCAAGGTATGTTGGAGTGACGTGGCAGCAGAGGTCCATGGGGAAAGAATGAACGACCTTGTTGTAACTTTTATGAAGCAAATTTAACTGTTTTAAGAAAATAAAAACCTCCTGTAGCGTTTCTTTTTTTTTTCTTGGTGGAATTGAGAGTGTATTTCTAAAAGTAATTATACGTAACAAAACCCATTAAATACAGATATTTTTTTTTTCATTTGTCCTTGCTATTCATTAAATGATGTGCTACATCCTGATATCCAAGGGTTGCTGTGACGTTTGACCGTGTGGAAGAATACCGCTTGTGAAGTGGGTAGAGTTCTGTCAAAACCGGGGCTGGAAGCATTAAACTGAGCATTTTAAGGCAGCTGAAGTGTGGGTGAGAATACCTCAAAATATCAGGCTCTATTGAATTTGGATCCCTTGAGCCTTACTCCTGCGGCAGATGTTGACAGGACATGGTGTCCCAGAGCTCTTGCACCTCACCTCTGCCGTGGTCTAGCTGGAGCTTGCTGCTCCACCCCGACTCCCTCTATAACCAGATCAACGTCATAGGTGACTTCCTCAGGAAAATGACTTAATGTCTGAAGAAGCAGGACATAGGCGAACTTCAGCCTTCCAAAAATCATGATCTAATACTCCCTGCTCCTGCACTTTGTGGGCTGCCAGCCCCAGGGGGGCCTCGGGTCCCTGGATGCCCCCTTGGCGAGGCTGGAGCGTCCCCAGGTGCCCGTGGGGGAGTGGGGCTGCTGGTTAAAGGGAGAAGGTTCCGTGTCCCCGCGGCAGGTGGATGGCACCCGTTCGGCAGCTCTGCGCAGCTGGGCGCCAGGCGCTCGGAGCAAGGAGCACATCTTCTGCCTCCCAGTCGGATCAAGACTCTGTGTTGAAGGTGCTCGGGGTCCAAAACATCACCCTGGAGATAGAGGAAGCTTGTAGGGAATTCCTCTCCTTTTCCCCTTTGTCTTCCAACCACATTTTACACCCTCGGAACAGCAAATGAAAATTTCCCCATTCCTCCTTCAGGAGACAGCCGAGCTGATTTACAGCTCCTTCCTGCAGGGCCAGAGCCTGCTCGGAAAAAATAAACCCTCCGTCTTTCCCGCTCCGGGCTTGGCCAGCCTTTATCTGGTTAAAGAGAGGAGGGATGTGAGGAAGCGCTGCTGGACCTAGGACAACTGCGGGCAGCGTGGCCGAGCGGACGGGAGGGTGTCGCGGTGGTGGTGGGGAATTGTTTTGCTCTCCCAACGGGCGATGCCAGCTCGGCCGCGGATCCCAGAGCAGCAGGGACTTATAAGGAAGCACCCGAGTGCGGCGGAGGGGAGCCAAGGCACTTGCCAGGGCTGTGCGTCACTGCTGCGCTCCTTCCCGGCTAGGGGACCGTGCTGCAGCACCCTGGGGTGCCTGCGAGGGGTGGGTGCCGCTGGCTGGGCTCGGGGCTGGGGTCTGCTCTGGTGGCGGCAGATTGCTGCGGTTGCAGCCCTCCATGCTCAGATCCCTGCGGAAGCTCGACGGTGGCTCCTGGTCCATCTCATCCCTCCCAAGCACTGCCCTGTGTGCTGGCGCTTCAGCTGGGGAAGGATTTTTAAAAAGCGATAAAATCAGTGGGTCAAAGCAGCCCCATGGGGTGCGATGCTGCTGGGTTTACCTGGCTTTCAGCT
This sequence comes from Falco cherrug, assembly GCF_023634085.1. Lineage (NCBI taxonomy): Eukaryota > Metazoa > Chordata > Aves > Falconiformes > Falconidae > Falco > Falco cherrug. The sequence continues at coordinate 1,128,204 of NC_073698.1, forward strand.
TTGGGTTGATTTGTTTGGGGTTGTTGGTTTGGGGTTTGTTTTTTTTCACAAAGGGGGGAAAAGGGGTTTGTGCATGTGGCACCAGGTAGACAAGACCATGTGTCTTTTCTGCTCTTCTGAAATCGGTCCCTCCTGGCCTGTGGAAGGGTTTCACCCGTCCTTTCGGAGCAAACAGCAAAGCTGCTCACAGCCACAGCCAGCGGCACGGGCTGCTGTGCCGGCGTCCCCATGCCCAGGGAACTGCTGCTGCATCTGCTGGGGATGGCTCCTTTGAGCCCCGGGAAAAGGTGCTGGAGGCACAGCGGGCTCGGAGAGCGCTCTGAGGAACCATCGTTTCCAGCCCCTTAGGGCTTCTGATGCTTTAAAGCCCTAAAACATCCTTCCTGGCTCCGAGAGCTGCCAATTCATGAGCCGACAGCTACTCAAGGGTACGGGCAGGTGGCTGAGATAACTACAGGGTTACAATTTGCTTGTATAGAGTGATTAATTCAGATATTTCAGAGGCTTCTTTTGAGAAGATGGAGGTGGTTCTGCTGATCCCACTTGGCCAGCAGGCAGGGAGTGGTCTGAAGGAGGGGGTTAAACGCAGGGTGGTGGGGCTGAAGTCCAAGTGAGTTTTGGAAACCCTTCCACAGGAGACTTAATCCTTGCCTCAGTCCCAAGTGCCACAGCAGGGCAGGGAAGAGCGGTCGGTGCTCTCCCTGGATCAAGATGGGCCGTGTTGACCTCTGACAAGGTTCACTTCATCACCCGCTTGGCTGTTTTGAGGAAACGAAAAGCAGCTGTGGGTGCCCCATCCCTGGCAGGGCTCAAGGCCAGGCTGGACGGGGCTGGGAGCAGCCTGGGCTGGAGGGAGGGGGCCCTGCCCCTGGCGGGGGGTGGGACTGGCTGGTCTTGAAGGTCCCTTCCAGCGCAAACCATTCTGTGATTCTATGAGTTATGGTTGTTTCTGCTCGTGTTCATCTCCCTGGCCACAAGGCACCGGAGATGCTGAGTTTCAGTGGAACTTCTTCCAGGCTTGCTGGTGCCGTTATTTGACATTTTCAACCCATGTATGACCAGGAACTGCATAAAAATTGCGTGTCTCAGTTCATGATTAGATTTTTTAAAGAGGTTTCCCATCTTAAACTTCATCTTCTGCAGGGCCTGGAGGGGGTTCAGTGCCTGGAAGCTGCCGGGACCATCCCAAAAGCTCCCGGTTTGGAAACCAGCAGCACTCCAGGGCAACACACCTCTGGGAAGCCTGAGCCTCTGCTCATAATTATGGAGCTGGATCTCACATCAAAGCTGGCCCTGCTTTGGGGCTGGGACCAGAGGCCTTCAGAGGTCACATTCAGCATCCACGAGCCTGGAAATCAAACCGGCAGCTGTGCAAAGTCACAGCACTTAATATTGAAGCCCTGACATGGTGTTCTCGGAGATGGGACTCTTCCCTGCAGGGTGTCTGCTGAAATGGCCACTCTCTTGGGCTGCAGTGTGGGGTGTTAGATGTCTGCAACAGAAAACACAGCAAATCACCAACATGAAGGTGTGGTGGAGAGGAGAAGGGAGCAAAGCTGCAAAATGCAAAGAGAAAAAGCACCTTTGGAATTTTTGAGGTGTTTGTTACACATCGCCTTCCCACAGCAAGTGCCACATCCTGCTCCTGTGGTGGGTACCATGTGCAACAGCAAAGCATCCCATCCCACTCACCAAGTTAGGAGGGCACCAGGGCCATAATGCTGGGGGAGATAAGCCATTCTTCCCGGGTGCTGAGCATCCCCCCAGCTCAGTGCAGAGCACCCTGGCCCTCAGGTCTGACCATTCCCCCTGGGTGCTGAGCACCCTTCCTCTGACGGAGCACCTTTCCTCGATGTGGAGCACCCCTCTGGGTGCTGACCACTCTTCCTCAATGCTGAGCATCCCCCCTGGGTGCTGAGCACCCTTCCTCAGTGTTGAGCATCACCCAGCCTTGGTGCTGAGCATCCCACCTTGGGGCTGGGCATCCCACCTTGATGCGGACCACCTTCTCATGGGGGTTGAGCATCCCACCTTGGCACTGAGCATCCCCCTTGATGCTGAGCATCCTCCCATGGGTCTGGGCATCCTCCCTTGGGCTGAGCATCCCCACTAGTGCCGAGCCCTGCAGCCCTTTTATGCGACCCCACATCTCCTTGCAGCCACATCCATGGCTTGCGGTGGCCCATGATGCCCCAGTCCCCACGAGCATCCTTGGAGCCGCAGCTCCTGCGCTGCCCGGCACGTCCCGGCGCTTGTTTACGCCTCACATCCTGCCGCGTCGCTTCAACCCAGCGCTTCCTGGGCTGGTGTCTGAAAATAGATATTTTTAACCTTTTAAAAATAGAAAGTCTCGCAGAACAGCAGCTCCTGTTTTTCCATTCCCTTCTCATTTCATCTTATGATGAAGGAACCCGAGCCGGGTTGCGCAGGGGGTGGCGGGAGCCCGGCCCCGTAAACAGGCTCCTGCAAAATGGGCGCTGGGGAAAACACACGTGTGTCTTGAGAACGAAAAGAAAGGAAAAAAGAGAAGGAAAAAAAAAAAGTCAATAGAAAGGCCATCCACCTTTCACACGGAGCCTTATTTGGTATTTTCATGAAAAGTTATATCTTCACACTGTAAAAAGTGCCACTTATTACTCATGCTTTACTAGGTAAGTGTATTTTCCTTGGCATCGAGCGCATTGGGGTGGGTTTTTTTTTTTCTTCACTACTCCCGTACAAACTATTTCGACGGTCTCATTAGTTTCTCCATCAGAACTGGCGCTTTTTGCCGCTGTCTGGAGGACCAGTCTATTAAACCCGAGACAGAACCGCTGTTTGTTCGGTAAATATTAGGCTTGATTTCGCGGGACTGTAAAATTACAGCGCGGGTGTCCCGCGACGGCGTGCACAGGGAAGCCTTTCAGCCCCGTACCCGGCCGCCCCCGTGCCAGCTGCTGCATGGACATGGATGTCACCCCGTCCATGGATGTCACCCTGTCCCCATGGCACTGCTTGTGCAAGGGCATGTCCCATCCCGTGGTCACTACATAAATGTGGGTGTCACCATCACTATGCACATGCAGTCGTCACCTTGTCCCCTGGGTCACAACACATACACGGACATCACCCTGTCCCCATATCACTAGTGCACGGACATCACCCCATCCCACGGTCCCTACAGATGCGTGGATGTCACCCCCACCCCCACAGTCACTGTGTGTACGTAGCTGTCACCCTGTCCCCATAGTCACTGCATACAGGTGGACATCACCTCACCCCCGTGTCGCCGCTTACACATGGACAGCACCCTGTCACTGCAGCCACTATGGGCACATGGACATTGCCCCATTCCACAGTCACCATGTATGCAGGGTGTCACTGTCACCATGCTCACAATGATGTCAACCTGTCCCCATGATCGCTGTGCGCCCACATGCATGCCACCTGCTCCCAGGATCACAACACACACAGGGACATCACCTTGTCCCCAGGGTCACCACATACACATGGACATCACCTTGTCCTGGGGTCCCTGCACAGACACGTGCGTGACCTTGTGCCACAGCCTCTGCCTATGCATAGGTGTCACCTTGCCCCCACAGTCACTACATGGACACAGATGTCACCTTGTCCCAGGGTCCCTGCACACGGACACCCCCCTCCACCGCCACCCCCTCCCTGAGCCACACACCCCTCCTGCCCCACCATAGGGAAACCGAGCAGCCGAAGAGCCTCCCCGCCAGCCCCGTGCCCGTCCTGCCGGCCACCACCGCCTGCCTCCGCCATCCCGCGGCCGCCTGGCCCTGGGCCCGGGGCTCGGCGCGAGCCGCGGTTCCCAGCCGCTCTAAAAGCCAGCTTTGTGTTTTACAGCCAGGCCCTCGCTTGGCATACGATTTTAATTAGAGTCTGGTTACATGGCTCGGCAGATGTGGAATGTATTTCTTAGCCCAGGTGGAATAAATCTATTGCCATAAAAACCAACCCCCCTGTTATTAAATTCTCCCTTCTAAATAGCCCAGTATTGAGATGCACGGCCCCCACGGCCCCCCGCCCACACCCCCTCAATGCAAACCCTTCTCTAAGTGCTTAATGAGCTTTAATTTTATTATATTCCCTGGCTGTATGAAACGGGCTTCTGGTCTCGGCGCAGGTTCCCGGCTACCAGCCCCACTGCGAGAGGGGGTGCAGGCTGCCGCGGGGGACCCTGCCGTGGGGAACCTGTCAGCCCCACGGCCAAGAGGTGGCTCTGGGGGGCTGGCACAAGGGGGTCACCCTGCCCTGCACCCAGAAGGGGATGTTTGAGGACGGGGATGGCAGAGCTCAGCACCAGCTGCTGATGGACTACCGTGTCATTCCCAGTGACAAGGATGCTTTGGGGACAGGGTCCCCCGGTCTGGAAACCTGTGGCTGCTGGAGGGGGGCAGGGCACAAGGACTGGCTGCAAGGTCGCAGCCACCCCAGGGACATCTCTGCTCCTCCCGGGTCCCCCATGGGATGGGCAGTGTGTCCCTGGGGCTGAGCCCTATGCCCACACCAAGGCCCATCCACGGCCCTTGAAACACCCCAGCGTGGGCAGCACCAATCCAGGAGGCAGGCACAGGCATTAACGGGGAGACCTGTTCCCCCAGATCGGGGATCTTAGCCTTACACCCGTTCTCATCCCCCTGGCATCCCAGCTACAGTCCCCAATGGCCACTCCACTGTCCCCAAGCCACCCTGTGCCAAGCCATCCCCAAGGAGGGAGACAGAGCCCGTGGACAGGTTGCCCAGTACAGCTGTTGCTGGTGCAGCTCTGTCCTCGTCCTTTGCTGCGGGCACAGCATTGCAAAGGGTCTGGCTCGGTGTCGCGCGGTGCCTGCCCTGTGCCAAGGCATGAGATGCCAGGAATTAACTCCTGGGGGTGTTTTCCTAACTCTAGCAGCAAAACAACCACCTCACGCTCCCAGGAACGGGGCTGAAACTGGATGCTGCACCCACCGGAGGATGCTGGAGTGTGATGGAGCTGGCATGCAGCATCCCACCCCTGGGAAATTATATGTTCTCCACATCCTCTCCATGTTGCAGGTGCCAGGGGGCTGTTTGAAGGTTTTTGAGAGTTGTTTCCATGGGTTTGGGGGCAGCACCCAGCACACAGCCCCCAGTGACACTCACTGACACCCCCTGGCACAGCACAGTATCACATAACCACCACGGCACCTGCTCACCTGTCTCCTGCTAAATTTGGGGTCACTGAGCTTGCTAAATTTGGTGTCTTGAAGATTTTTGACCTGTCCAAGAGCAGATCTGACCCTCCTCTTCCACCTCCTCCTCATCTTTCTCCTCCTCCTCCATCACTGGTCCTGCTCCAGGTCCTGCTCGCCCACCCCCACAATGTCTTCTGCTAAGGTGGCCATCCTTACTGTAGATTTTAAATAATATGCAAATAAAAAGATCATTCTGATAACGATGGATTTCTGGCATTCCTCCCACCCCACACAGCCATACGCAAGCCCAGGGGATGCATCTGTCCAGCGCTTTACCTGCACTCACCGTGTTCGCTGTGCTCAGCACGGGGCTGCGCTTCTGACTGAGGAATAAATTTGGACTTTAGGACTCTACATTTTGGAATTAGGACTTTAGGAGTAAATTTGGGTGGGATGGGACCTGGCAGATGTGCTGCAAAGGAGCCAAGAACATCACCCTCAGCCATCTTCACCCACTCCCATCCTTATATCCTAGGAATACCTGCCATGGTGGTGTCCCTGTTGCCCCAGTTTTAACCATGAGGATGCTGGTGGAGATGTTGCAAACAGCTTTGCTAAAGTCCCAGTGTATTCCATCCCTGGCTCATCCTCTGTGCATGCGGCTGGAGGTTGGGTTGGTCCTGATCCATGCTGGCTGTCCCCATCTTCTTCTCATGCTTCACCTGGAGGTGACGTTCTCCAGCTGGGATAAAGCAGCGGTGGCAGGAGTGGGACCTTCAGTGCTTCAGCCCCAGATGCAAACCCTCTGCCCTGGCAGGGATGGAGCAGAAAAGGGCTGCTGATGTGTGTGTTTGGGGGCACAAATATCCTTGCCACTGCCAAAGGAGGGGATGTGCTCACTCCCTCTGGCTCTGCAGTGCTGCCCTCCACGGTCCAGGGATGGTTCACCTCAGTCCGTCCCACGCCAGCATTACCAATTGGGTGGATAAGCTGCTCCAACCCTGGAAAAAAAGCTTTGCCATGCCAGGAGGGGCCGGATCCTGGGTCAGGGCTGAGTGCTAAAGAGAAAATGCAGTTCCTGCAGCGTGGGGAACAAGCCTTTGGTCTCCTGGGCTGGTCAGACATCTCCCCATGATGCCCCATCAGGCTGGAGAAAACCTCTAAATGCTTCCTGAGATGTAAGCTCAGAAACTTAAAAAAAATCAGCATTTCTAACTGAATCCCAAAGTTCTGGGGGTCTCACCTGCTTGGGTGCAAATCAGGAGTAATCAGGGGCCAAAGGCATTCCTGCCGGTCTGCAGCAGTGAACTCAGACCTCCTGCAAGACCCTGTGGAGGCCAAAATTATGGGTGGGTTCAAACAGGGGCCAGTTGTGTTCATGGAGCTGCTGGTGGCTATCGAGCATGATGGGTTTGGATGTGACCTCCGCGTCCAAGTCCCACCCATCTCCTGCCCCAAGGAAGGGTCATGTCCCACCCACCCTGTTTCTTGTGTTTTTCCTTATTTTGGGGAGATTAGGGTTGGGAGGGTGGGGGGTGGGGTTGGGGGGGGTGTCTGCATGCTCCCCTCCAGCAGGCTAAGCGGTGCCATGGCCGGAGCTTGGCAACTTCAAAACTCACTGCAGGGAAAAAAGACCCCAAGAAGGAGCATCTGCTCCCCAAGATCCCACCTGTCCCAGCAGGGACCAAGGGCTAGAAAGGGGACAAGACTCTGCCCTGTGGCATTAAAGGGAGGGTTGGAGCCCACATGAAAGCCTGGAGAGCTTTGTGAACCATCACAACACTCTGCTGGGCCTCTAAAAGAGCTGTAGGATGTCTGGAAAAAAAACCCCAGAGGAGGGAGGAAAGAAGAGGAGGGCATGGGAGAGGAGCATGCACAGAGTCACGGGGCACCCGGGCCCTGCTGAGTCCATCCCGTGGGGACACCAGGATGTCATTTCCCAAAAATCTTCCACTGACATACCCCACTGCACCATCCCAAACCAAAATGTGTGAAGAACAAAATCCCAGGGTTTTTTTTTTTTGGTTGCAAGAGATGCCTCCTCCTTCCCCTTACCTTGGTGTAAAGGGAATAAAAACCACAGGCTCTGTGAAAAGCGGAGCCTGAGCCCTCCCCACCAATTCCCGGCTGGGAGACTTGGCGCTGGGCTCACCCATAAGTTCTCCCCCAGCTGGCCTCTCTTCTGGCCTGCTGGCTGGTATTTTGCAATCACTTTTGTGCCAAGGAGCTGCAGATGACGTTATCCCTCTTCCCCAGACCAGGTGTGGGGAGCACGGCTGCTCCCCGGGGGTGCAAAACTTCACAGGGGAGGAGGGACCATCCCCACCAGGAGTGGGGACCCGGGGCTGGTGAAAGCATCACCCAAGGCTTGTTTTAGAGCCCCACACAGAGACTGGGTTACTCTATGCTGGTCTCACCAAAAGAAAGAGCGAGGAGTTACAACTGAGCTATGACTGCAAGTCCCAGCTCCCACCACTTCTCCACATGCAGCCCACCATCTGTCTTCTCCTAGGACCTTCAATATGACCCCAAGGGCACCAGTTCCCTTGGAAACTAGCTGGCAGCCAGGCCAACCCAGATGTCCCCATCCCAACCAGCACACATGCTGCCTGGCCGAGGAAGAGAGGTAAACCTCAAGTTTTGGGTCACAGGAAAATGATTCCTCCAAAGCAATGACGCAAATAACCCAAATAAAGGGTTAAATTTCCATTTCAATGACAAAACCTTCCTCAAAATCCTTTCGGATGCTCGGGGTTGGATTCATGCCAACATGAAGGACAAAACTCCCTCTGATTCCAGCGTGCCTTGATTTTCACTGGAACTGCTCAGATCTGCAGGGCAGATTCAAGGGCAAAAGGTACCCAAATGCCTTGGCCAGAGTTTGGCAAAGGCTGATCTGGAAATCCAGCACCAGTCATGCGGTCTCTTGCTCACTGCAGACCGACACCATCTGGAGAGTTTGTCCTAGTAATTTTGGGTGTCTATCACAGGCTGGTGGTCGTTTAGATGAAGGGGCAAATTATATTCACCTCTAACCGACCTTTTTTGTTGGTTTTGGTGATTCACATTCAGCTTCAAACGTCAATAATCCACCCCAGCGAAGTAATTTTGCAGTTTTCCCCTGGAAACCTCTTGGCCCAGGTAGCAATCACTAATAACGCATCGCATCGAGATGCAGCTGTCATCACATTGAAAGCCTTCGCCCCTTGCGTAACTGTGTCTTCCTGACTTCCAGGGAAGGTCATCGAGGGAAGGACAACGTGCAGCTCTCCTCTGTGTCATGTCTGGGCTGCTGCGTCAGTAGGCTACAGATTCCCTCGCTCCACCGAGGAGGAGCAGGAGCCCACACCGGCGCCTGCGTAACTTCTCGGGACGTGCTAAAAGCAGCCTGGAAGGGGATCAATGTTTCCGTTCGTTATTTAGTGCCGATCCTCCTGCCATGAAACAGGAGTCGGAAGCCTGACGGGGTTCAGAGGAACCTCGGTGGGTCCCTCTGCAGCCCCCTGCCAAACCCCGCTTGCAAACTGTGGTCTCCGGCAGCCCACCGGTGAGAAAACTCTGCTCTGCAGGTTTTCCTGCTGAAGCTGCAGTCTGGAGCCTCAGCACCCAGCAAAAAGCAGCCTTAGAGACAGGGGGTGGGGGGGTGTGGGGGAAATAAAAACTAAATTTGGCCTCTTTGGCCTGATGCTGACGTGGTAGGTGGTGGCGGTGGGGACACTGGTGCAGGACACTTGGCCACATTTCCCATCTAGATAGGTTTCTTGGAGACCTGCCTGTTCATTGCACCCTGGGCCTGGGGGTTTAATATCATGTGATTCACTTTGCACCAGCACCTGGAGGTCAGAGAACTGGTTGGTCTGGAGTTTAGCCCTTCCTGCATCCCTGACCCATCTCACCACGGCCATTACTGGGGGAATAACCACCCTGGGTCTCCAGCAGCCAGTGGCTGTGCAACCCAGTGTGGGAGAGATGTGGAGGCAGGCAAGAAAGAGCTCCCAGCCATGGGAGTGGGCTTTCAGAACCTTCCTCCCCTGGGATGACAGCTGGGCTTGCAGCTGGGACCAGGAACAGGCGATGGGTTCCCACCCAACAGGAGCCAGTATGCAAGCACACAGTGACATGTCCAGCTTTCTGCAAGCAGGACCAAGTCCTGGTGGGTAACTGGACTGGATTCTTCCTAAAAACATGGGTCTTCAGGCCATGCAAAAATTGAAGATGCACAGCAACAGGACCAACTGATGAAAAACATCTCCCACGCAGTCATCGTGCTGCTTGGTGGGAACCCATGCCAAGAACACAGTCTGCTCCAACCCTTAGAAGTGCTTGGGGGAACCATTTCTGAGCACAAACACCAAGAATCATCTCATTTTCTGCTGCAAAGGGTCACAGACACTATTTCAGAGACGGAGGCACCCCTTCCCAGCACAAGCAGGACCCCTGCTGATACAGGTTGCTCGCACACACGTGTCCTTAGCGCGGTCAGCTCTCTTAAAAGATTATTTTTTCCATCCCATGGGAGGAAGAGAGCTCTCTTGTGCTGCAGGGCAGCTCCGGGATGGTACAAGAGGGACAAGGGGTTGGGAACGATGTAGTTCATCCCCCTGCTGAGGAGGACAAGCTCATCCCAGGGCTGCTGGAAGAGGCTGGTGAGACGCAGTGCTACAAGGGAAGGGAGCCACCCGGACAGCTGTATCATGAATCGGTGTCCAACGCACACTGCAGCCTTTGCTCTGCTGCTCAGGACCTGTGAAGACCCTTGAGCCATGGGTCCCCTGCCTTGCCAGGTGGGACCATGGGACACCAGTAGTGGGGTCATTCAGCCAAAAAACATGCCCAAATGCAGTGTCCCCTCCCAGGCTGGTCATGCTGGCTTCCCCCAGTGACCCGCAGGGACAAACGGTGGTGCAAGGGCAGAGCTCGTACCACTGAATGGCCACATTTCACAGCAGCCCCTTCTGTCACTTCGTCTCTGTCCCCTTTTGAACTCATATCTATGTTTTTCACCATTGCACGAAGCTACGGTGCCCGTTCCAGCCATGGGTTTGAACCTCACCACCCCAGTCCAACTGGGACCTGCACCTTCCCAGGGCAGAGAAGGCTAGTTGTCTTCCACTGACCACCCAAAATCCACCACTCTGGGCCTCTGGACCAAAATCTGTCACACAACCACATTTCGGGGATGTCCAGTCTATCCTGAGGAGATGTATGGGGTGTATGATCAGATCTGAGCATGAGTCACAGTGCCGTCTGGTTATGCAGGTGGTTGACCCATTGGTGAGAAGAGGTTGATGCATCCAACTGGCAAAGCTCATGGCCTAAGTTGCGTTGGCCTCAATAGTGCACCACGGAGGAAGATAGTCCCCACATCAGCGCTCCAGTGGTTATGTCAGGGTGTGGAAAGGTGGGTGCCCTCTCTGCAGAAGACATGATGGTGTCCATGCTTAACACAGCCTCCACCAGGCATGGCCAGACACCCAACTCACATGGGCACAGCGAGCACGTTGCACAGTGGTGACTGCAGCAAAACCAGGGATATAAATTCATTTTTTGTTCCTACCCAAGAGCCCATCCACACCCAGACACCTCCACAGCCTGAAGGAGGCAAGGGACAGTGTATCTCACCACGGGTGGTACAAGGGGGTGGTGATGGGAACACAGAAGCCCCATGGTGCCACCACTGCTCCTCCCATGATGTGGGAAGGGATCGATGGACCCTGGGGATGCATGCCCAGGCATGAGGATGGGGGAAGGTGCTGGGATCCCAAAAGAAGAGAATTTGGGGACTGTAGAAGACAGTGTTGAGGGGATGGACCAACGGTGGGCAGAAGGAGGGATGAAGGGGGTCTGGAGAGGAACAAACGTGAAAATAGAAGGATAAGGGGATAAACGGGCCAGTTCTGTCTAATCAGGTGGTCACTGCACTTGACTCCAGCCAGTGCAGTTTGTCTCATTGATTAGACTCCATTTCTTCATTAAAGCTCAATTTCCAACTGTTTTCCCAGTTGAGGGACTCTCTCCTGCTTGTGTCTGTGTTTCTGGGGGTCTGGGTGCCAGCAACACAGTCAGACCACTGGTCACAGCCGGGTGTTGGAGCAGCTGTCAGTCTGGGATGGCTATTGGAGAGACTGCAGGGTTGTGAGTTGGGACTGGTGGGACCGGGAGGTCCAAGGCAGCTACTGGTGAGACTGTGGGACCTGGAGGTTGGCTGCTGGGATGGCCACACAGGGTGTACATGGGCTACCAGATGTGGCATCTCCTAACTCACACAACGTGGGAAGGCTCATTTTTCAGGTGGCCACCTGGGGATGGACTAGACATGAGTCTGTCCTGAATTTCCAGCAGGTTCCAAGCCCCTCTCGGGGCAGCTTTGGACATGGTGAGCAGCCACTCACTCTTAAAATCAACAGCGCTCCCCGCTGCCTTCCCAGTTTGGGGGAAGCCCAAGCCCAACTGGGCAAACCCTCAAATCCACCTTCCAGCACGCACAAGAAACCGCCCAACGTCCAAAGAGGTCCAAGTCCTCCTGAGCAGCAGCAGCAGCCTCTGCAAACCCCAACCTTTCCACGGGGATGGCTCGAGCTTCACCTGCTCTAACTCAGTTCCCCAGAGCTTGAGGAGGAGCATGTCCAGGGAAGAACTCTGCTATTTGGACATGTGGCCAAGCTCTTCTTCCCTTCTCCTTCCAAGGCCACCACCTTCCCATCTGGGGACACTGACCTACAGCTCAGAGGAGCATGGCGAGATATGGGGTGGTGTTTGTTCTGCGGTCCCTCTCCCTGTGTCTAATAGGTCCATCAGGATTATTTTCATTGTGCAGCTGGGAGGCAAGAGGGGGTGTCCGGGCCAAGCAATCCTTCTTACTTCATTTTCAACTGTTTTCAAAGCCCCTGATCAGACGACCCAGATGGTGCTAAATGCCCGTGAACAACCTTTAAACAGTGGGTTATTGTTGTGCTCATTGAGTTAGATAATTGTGATGGGCCTGAACTAATTAATTTCTATCCCCCCCCCCCCAAAAAAAAAAAAAAGCACTGAATCATGTTCTTTTGGCAGTGCTGGTGAGAAGGACTCACAAGCAGTTCCCTTTGGATTTATCCAGCCCGCACAAACAGGGATCTCTGCTGGGGGCTGGATGCTCTCATGGGCAAAAAATAGGAGAGCGAGAAAGACCAGCCGGGTGCACCGGAGAAGGCAGCCACAGGCAGTGTGGGCAGCTCTCCTGCATCCCACGGGGCAGGAGGATCACGGGATGCTCCGCCAGCTCCTTGCACCGTTGGTCTGTCCTACCTCCCCTTTGGAAAGCCCACGTTTGGGGATGGCCACGGAACACCTACAGGGCAGAGAGGCCAAGCGCTGTGCCAGAGGAAAGGGCCGCTGGGGCTGCGGTTGTGCCACACCAGCCACATTTCCTCCAGCTGCCATCCCTCCTTTGGCTCCTGCCCTGCCAGCCACGGTCTCCGAGGATTTCCCTGTTTTTCTCATCACCCCTTTCTCAGTACCTGTCTTCCAGGCAGCCGGGGGCTTTTTCCAGTGTCGGGATAGTCCTGACTTGCTGGCAAAGCATTTCTCTGCAGGGATTTTTCCCCCCTCTCCCCCGCCCTCAGTTTTGGGGGTGTCAAGCTTTGACAAAGCTGGAGGCAGGGAAATGCAATCTCATTTCCCTGGCAACTCAGACAACCCGCCAGATTAGGTACATCCTGAGCTGCTCCGGCATCCAAAAAGGTGCAGAAACAGGAGAAAAGAGTGATTACAGCCACATTTCTATGTGAGAAGAGACAGGAAATATTAGGACTGTTTAGTCTGGAGAGGAGACAGGTCCGCGGTGGCAGAACAGCCTGTGAGCCGTGCAGCACGGATGATCCTCTGGTTTCTCCATTTCCCATCTCTGAAAAAGAAAGGGATGTGCAGAGGGGAGCGGATGCAGGCGAAGCGCTTGCCTGGCATGGCACAGGGGTCTCCACGGAGCGCCGCAAGGGCTGTTTTAAGAGAAATCCCATCCCTCTGGGGAGAAATCCCCCTGTTCAGCTGGGGGAAGGTGATATGAGAACACACATCCTAATTCACTGGGAGATGCTTCACCTGTGAACCAAAGCTTCAAACCACCTCCAGAGCCATGGGCCTCACACAGGACTTTCACAGCAGCACTAAACCCAACCCAGCCTTCTTTTGTGTGACTGAATCTCCCCATGGCAGAGCCGTAACGGGGCAGTGACGCCCCACATTGAGCAGTGCATGCCACCAGCCCCAGCTTGCCCAGCTCACCCGGTGGCACGAGGCTCCAGCGAGCGCGGCCGAGAGGTGCTGGCCTCCCCTTTGCACCCAGGCTGCCTGCGGGCGAGAGGGGCTTCATGCAGATTAAGGTGAAAGTAGATATTTTGCATGGCTGAAAATCCGATGCAATGGAAAACAGCAGGAGCCAAGGAAGTGAGTGTAGCTGGCAATTATATAGACATATAGTTTAGAGAAGTGTTTTGACTAACCTGATAATAGAGCATGAAATAGCATGGCTCTGACGTAAAAAAACCCTAAGACCCCAGAGGTAGAGCCAAGATTTCTGAGGGTGATTTGACATCCGTCCCGGAGCACACAGCCACAGGGTAATTCAGGTTGGACGGAACCCCAGGAGGTCCGCGGTCCAACCTCCAGCTCCAAGCAGGGATAGCTTTGAAGTTACATCAGGTTGCTCAGGGCTGTATCCAGGCAAGGGCTGAGTTTCTCCAGGGAAGGGATGCCCCTCCTTCCTTTGGTCCCTGTTCCAGCGTTTGATCAGCCTGAAAGGGAAAACTTTTTTGGTGTATCTTCCAGGTGGACTGAGTCCAGCCAGTCACTGCCTGCCTGGTACTGGGGACCCAAACTGGACCCAGTGCCCAAATGCTCTCTGCTGAGACCAGAGGTGTTGCAGCACAGGTTGCACCAGCCATGGGATGTTTGATGCGCTTATTGCATACAAAACAGATCACAGCAAGAGGGGAGAGTGATAGCAGGAGAGCTGGCAGGAGGTACAGGTCCCATAGGTGAAGCAGCAGGAGATGCAGGTCCTGCAGAAGTGGCAGGATGCAATTAAATCATGACATCTTCTCCCTGAGGGTGAGAGAACAACCGCCCCAGCCAGGGATGTTGCATTAAACACCCTTGTGCGTTGCTGTTGCCCCGTGGAGCCAAGTCCCTTCCAACAGGAGAGATCCTGCTGTGGTTCAATTGTATGGATGCACTTGCAAATACCCCGAGGAGCCCACGGCAAGTGCAGCGGAGCGGTTACCCAGTGGTGCCCAGAATCATCCATGTTTAACCCACACACAAAATGCTGGCAGAGGCTGGGCAGATGAAGGCAGGGTGGCAAAACCCATCAATGTCCACCTCAGCCCTCATGCAAGAACCCTTCTCCTTGCAGGGTTGGGCACACTGATGCTCCCCTCTCTCCCTGGCTTAGGCCAGGGCTCGTGTCTGGGTCCACGCCAGGTTCCCTTGGACAGGACTTTTGAATCCCCAAAGCCCTCAAGCTGCATTTGGGTGTTTGCTTAGAGGTTTTTTGCTCTCATGACATTAGGCAACTTCTATCTGACAGTGTCAAGACCTGTGCTGCTCTTCCAGCTCGGTGGTGCCACCAGCGGGTGCTGGCTGGCTGCCTGAGGGGGTTTATCCACATCAGCAAAGGTGTGAGCTGCCTGAAACTCCTCGTGCTCTGTGGCTGATACGAGAGAAACATGGGGAAGGCAGAAGCAGGGGGATGTCAGCCACGTTACGCAGAGAGGTCTTGGAGATTTCCATCTTTCCCAAACCACTCATTATCTGTGCAGCCACAAGCTGATCTTGCTCATGGATGTGCAAACACTGTCAGAACCAGGAAGGTTCTTCTCCCTGACCCTTGAGCAGATCAGAAATGAGTCACAACCAGCACAACCGGACAATGACAGGGCTGCAAACCCTGTTAAGGAGGTGGAAGGAAGGTGGCCCAGCTGTAAAGAAAGAGAAAAGGTGCTGACCTACCTGGGGGTAAGGGGAGTGAATGCAGCCTTGTGGATGCACGGCATGACAGGGTGGCCTTAGCCCTGCACATGCCAGGAAGGACCCTGTCCCTGTTGGCCCCCAGCCATGGTGGGATGGGTGCCCACGTGGTCTGGGCTGCAGCAGAGGTGACAGTCTGACACGTGGGATGTCCCCAGGGAATGTCCCCTGCAGAGTCTAGGGGCGGCCCCCTCCAACCCTCCACAGAAAGCCCAGCCCTGCCCTGCAAACTCAGCGTTGCAAGAAATGAAAGATCCCACAGCGCTGCACCAGCTCTGCCCCCAAATCAACCCCGTCTTCACGGCTCGGGGTGGAAACGGGGCGATTCCTGCAGAGGAGCAGGGCGAGGGAGGCGATGCCACCAACCGTGAAGTGCTGGCTTCTGATCCGTGGCTGCTGATCCAATTAAAAGGGTTAATCCCCAGAGATGCCCCCGCGGGGAAAGCAGCCTCCAAGAGTCCCCCATGGGGAGATGTGGTCATTAGGGCAGGCTCCTGGGGCCGCCGGGTCTGGCGTATCACTGACACGGCTGCGGGAGATCACCCACTGCTGGCAGCCCCCGGTCCCCACAGCAAGTCCCTCTGCCCCTCCTCGGCCACACGTCACCAGGCAGTGCTCTGTGAGGTTGGTCACCAGCCCACGTGGCCCCTGTGAATGTCCCTAGCACCCCTCTCGGGTGGGTTTTTCTTATGATCCTGGGAGAAATGAAGGTCTCTGACACTGGGCAGCTTTCAGGGTAAACCAAGGTGAAGCCGATATCTTCTCCCTCCCATGCCACTGCAGGGGAAGAAAAGCCAGAGGACCCAAGAAGTTATGGCTAGAGATGGATGGATAAGAATGGACGGGGAAAGGATGGGACGGATAGATGGATGGGGAAGAATGGATGGATACATGGATAAATGGATGGATGGGGAAGGGCGAGGAACACACCTAAGAAACCCATGGTTGCAGGTCTGCCATCTGAAGGGAGAGCTGAGCCCACCCCTCATATCCCTGTCGGCTCAGGGGTCACTTCAGGCAGCCAAAAGCCCTTGGTGCCTCACCACAGCGAGCAGAAGGGAAGCTTTTGGGTCTCCTCAGGTGGAGACAAACCACAGCTGTGTCCCTTGGACAGCAGACACCAGTGCTGCTCCAGGACTGGTGCAAGGCAAGATGGCTCCAGGCGTATCCCTTCAATCAAACTAGCAAAAAGGAATGTCATGCCGGTTTTCTCTGCCAGGAGCCAGCAGCCGAGATAGCGCGCTTGGCTCCTGCCTAACCAGATCTCGCCCCTTTGGTCTGCGCTGCTGCAGCGAGCGAGGGGGAACAGCAGCCAAGGCGAAAATGTTTTACTGTTCCATATAAAATTTATGGGGTGCCTTTTATGACAGCGTCCCAAAGCAGGGCTGCAGTAAAGGGATAACTAAAAGGCAGCAGAAAGCCTGATTTGCAACAACAGAGAGCTGGCAGTGGCGTGACGCCTGACAGCAGTGGAGAAGCTGACACTGGGGGAGAAGAGATGCTGTTTGGAGGCAGCCAGGGCCAGGGGATGCAGTGGGTCTGGGAAATGAAGTTATGGGAGGATGGAACAGTCGCATCATGCAAATGACATCTTTGGAGGCTTCCACGTCTTCCTTTTGTGGTGGGTATGTTCAGCACCAAACCCTGTTTGCTAGGACCAGCTTCAGTGCAAGGACAACAGCAGGAGCAGAGAATACCCAGTCCACCTCGGAGCATCTGCACCAGGGCAATGCCATCCGTGTTTCCCAGGAAGGGACCAGGCAGCAGTAACATCTCTTGGTGGGAAGCTCCTTGGGATGAGACTGCCTCTCCATCTCCATCTTGTGTCTCCATGAAACCACTCTCCAAAGAAACTCCCTCTTGCACATCACCGTTAACCTCCAAATCTCCCTGCCCAAGGCAAAGCTCAGCCAGGGGTCCAGGGCGATGCAGCACAGGGGCGATGCAGCTCTGTGGTTACTGATTTTTGGAAGAAATACAGGGCGCCGTGCTCTGGGTAGAGGTGACTTGGTGAGGGGTGGCAGCGACCTCACTCCATGCAGGTTCCCCTGCTGCTGCTTACCAAAGGGTTTCTCCTGGCCACGGAGCAGCCAGCAGCATTCACCACCCTCCTGGACACGGTAGAGAAATTCTGTGTGCGTGGCACGCAGCTGGTTTGCACTGTGTCAGGGCTCAGTATAACCTATACTGGGCTCAGTCACCTACAGATACCTGCAGGAGACCTCACGTTGTGAGGTTGCAGGGTTGGTGCTGGTTTTTACCAGGCCTTCCCTAGGAACCCAACCGGGCAGCTTCATTTCAGACACCTGCCACTTCTGGTAAATGAGCATAAATTGGGCCTCAGCTCTGCTTCAATTAGTGCACGCAAGAGCCAGTTAATTAGGTTGACGAGTGAGGGGTCAGGTTTCCCCCCGGGGACTGGCAGCATCCTCTCTGCCAGCACACAGCTACAGTCATGCACACAGCCATGGGGTGAGGGGTGGCTTTGCCCCCTCTCCCTTTGCCCCACTCTACTGGGGACACCCCTAACACCCAAAGCATCACTGGGATTTTTTTCCTTGGATAATTTTAACCAGATCAGCCCCGTTGCCTGGATCATTGCACAGCTCTGATGAGCAGTGCTGGGTCGGTGCCCACCGGCTGCTCCAATTATCCCTGGTTCCTCCTTGCTGTGGGTCCACGGGAGCTTTGCTCATTTGCTCATCCCTCCTTCGGCCATGCATGGACCTGGTTTCCATCCACATTATGTGGCAAACCCCCCCATTTTTCTGGGGCATAACAAAGAGAGAAGGGGAAGGCATGGCTGTCCCCAGGGTGGGAGCTGCATGCATTGATCCTTTTATAGCCCCACGTGAGCAGCTGCCTGTCCAAGAGCGAGCACCTGCACCCACTTAGCAGCTTGCTTGGGCACCCATCCAGCTTGCCAGGACCTCTGATTTCCTGGCCTGGGTTTGCCCCCAGCCTTCACCTGAGCCCCGTGCCCACTGCCAGCCCCAAGCTCTGTTTTCAGCCCCAAACCAGCTGCAGACCATAAGCAAGTGGGGAGGGATGATCCCCTGATGATGAGCGAAGCATCCGTGGGATGTTCTCTGCATGCCTTGGTCCTGCATCCCAAACCCTGAGATGTTGCCTGAGTCAGAGCAAGGGGATTAGACCCCAAACCCCCCAGGATGGGGGTCCCACTGGGCCCCCCGAGTTGTAACATGGACCCTACGGGGAAAGGAGAGCCAACACAGGAGGCTGAATCAAGAAGACGCTTTAATCAGATTTATCAGACAGATCTGGATCTCCAAATAAATAGATTTATCAAAACAGAATAAAACAAGAAACCAGGGATAAATACATGTACCAAAACAACCTGAAAATCCCCCAAAGCTGTTTCCAGACAGGGGGAGGGCAATGCTGCTGCACACCCTCCTCCCCACACTGCAGAAATGGTCCTGTTCGCCCTTTGGGAGATGCCCCTCCTGTGAATACAGCTCAGTAGATATTATGTAGGATATATATAAATATATAGCATAATAACATGCTTAGTAGAGACCTTAGTGCAGCGTTTGGGGTCTCAGGCCTCAACAAGTCAACAAGTGGGTCCCCCCCAGAACTGCATCTTCAAGTGACCTGCAAAGAAGGGAAAAGAATCCTCCCAGCTGACACAGAGGATAAGAGACCCAAGATTTTCCAAGAAATACCCTTTGGAGGGTATTCGGCCGAAGAAACCCTTGGCAGATCACAGGGGCTCCAAGGAAAGAAATAAGGACGGTTTTTCTTTCTTTGCAGGTCATCTTTATGCCGACGGTTGGTAAAAAGCACGGGCTCGTTCTGCTTTATTACTAGCTCCTGATGCTCTTCAGAAACGCTGGCGTGTCAGGGATGTATCCCACCTCCTCACACCGCACCAGGTCTCAGGTCTCCGCCGTCTCCCCCTCCTCCCTCTGCACACCCGGCGCCTCCCGCAGCAGGAGCTGCCGGCCGCCTCTTGCGCTCTCCGGCTGGAGAGAGGCACCTCCACCGCTGTGGCTTCAACGTGGTGCAGTTTGGTTGGTTTGCTGGAGTTTTTGTAATTTACACTAGTGTATCCTTTTATTGCTGTGCCAGTCTATTTAATAATGCAACTTTGTTTCTCATATATATGTGTATGCGTGTATGTGTGTGTGTGTGTGTGTTTAGATAATAGCTAGGTTAAAGGTTTTTTTCTTTACAAGTTCTTTGTTTCTTTCTCTGGGCTCTCTGTCATCCTCAGCTCTGACGTCTGGGCTCGGAAGATGTTCCAGTGACCTGGATGAGCAGAGATGGACACTCATTAGCAACAACCCCTGGAGCAGGAAAAAACACAATTTACCCCTTGTGTAGCACCCTCCACACTGGAGTACCCACAAGGACCAGGCTGGGAGAGAGGTGGGGAGAGAGGTCCACCCACAACGCTGGCCGTGGCCAGAGCAGTTCATCAGTGGTCCCACAATCCAGTCCTAGGCTTTTCCATCTTCCCATTAAAATGGTGTTTGAGGTCAAGAGGGGCCCTATATACCTCCTGCAATGCAATTAACAGCACAGCCAATGGCACTTCCAATGCTTTCCCTGGAAACCACCTACACGCTCTTAAAAGCCTTTTGCTTGCCCTCTGACTCATAATCAGAAAGCCAAAATCCACGTTTCGTGGGCCATGGGCAGGTATGCTTCTCTCCTCCCTTCTGTCACCCCATTTCTTTGGGGTGGGTTGCTCAAAACCCCCACGTGTACATTTTTTCCTGCTGCTGCCTCAGCCTCGGCTCTTCGTGCAGAGCTTTGGAACCACCTGAAGGAAGGGAAGATCCTGCTGCAGAAGGAGAAGAAACCCCCGTCTAGATCCCCTGACAGCCCCACTGGTGAGCTGCAGACTCCCCGCAAAGCAACTGCATCAGTGGGAGCTGGGAAAGACCCCCAGAATTAGCACAAAGTGTCCTAATCCCTCTCCTTGCTTCTCCCAAACATCAGCAAGCCCCTACGTGCAGGAGGTGGTGGCTGGAGGTGCTTTCCCTCTAGGTGGTCGCTTCCCCTGTAATCCCAGCAAGGATTATGCAACCCTAATGTCGTCATCCCCAGGGGGGGCATATTTTCCAGCTGAATTAACCTCCTGTTGTGAAGAAATCACCGGCCAATGCTTCCCTAGAACTTGCAGCAATGGCAGAGAGATGGTTTCACAACAGGGTTATTTGTCAGGGGAAACTGAGGCAAGAAGAAGGGGGCACGTGCCAGAGACCCCGTTGGGGTGCAAAGCCCAACCTGGCAGCAGGGACTTGAAAATCGCCCAGAGTTTGGTCAAGAGATGTTGTGTCAAACGGACTGGAGGTGAAAACAAATCTCCACCCTTGCTGGGGCACTGGGTGTGCTGGTATGCACTGGGCAGCAGTGCCGCTGCCGGCTGACCCGATGACCTGTGGGTGCTGGACAATATGGGAATGGCTCTGATCCGAACCTAACCCATTAAACTCTAACCCAGCCCAGGCAAAGAGGCAGCCAGCAGGAAATAGCACGGCAGTTTTGCTCCGCACAGGCACTCTCGGCATGTGCACTGGCATTCCTGCATTTTGTAACATTTACGCACATCCAAGAACATTAAAAATGATTTTTAAAAATATTTCAAGAGTTTATTTTTTTCAAATCCCTTGCATCATTGTTTTTTTTCTTCCCCCCGTAACACCAGATGGATTAGATATAAAAATCAAACAGTTTTACAGGCTTTGGAGAGACAAAGCCTTTGGATTTCACAAGCGTGCATCCACTTTTAGAAAGCTGGCTGCCCTTTCTGATACCATAAAGTGAAAATGTGACTGCTAACCAGGAGTGTTGCATATGCGTGTGAAGAGAGGTCAGCCCCAAGCCGGCTCTGTTTGTACAAGCCTTCTCCCAACGGTTCAGCTCCCCACACCATGCCAGGATTTACGCAGCCTTTGCAGAACGGCCAGAGCACAGCAGCAAAACACAGGGGTTGTTTGGGGCAGGGTCTGCTGAAGGAGTGGGGAAACGGGATTTCTCTGTCCCTACCTTCATTCGTCCTGGTGATCAGTCTGAAGTTCTGTGCTTCTTGCTTGAATTCTTGTTTGCTGATCTTCTTGGTCTGTATCAGATGAAATATTCCTGCAGAGGGAAACACAGAGCATCAGGCTCCGCAACACTCAGTTTAAGGCTCAGATAGGTTTGGATGCACACCACTCTGTCCCCTCCTGAGATGCAAAAGGGATGCTGCCTGCACGGGATGCCTAGGGGTCCTGGTTTGGTGCAGGACCTGCTGCCGAAGCCTGCTGGGAGGTTGGGAGTGAAGCCAGGGCTGGCCGAAGACCAGGAGAGTTCTCATTTGAAAACAGTAACTCCTCGTTAAATCAGAACGCAGCAGGGACAACGCTGCAAAGCAGGTGAAAGCAATAAGAATTTGTTGCTCTGAAAAGCATCTCGCACTGGAGGAGGTCTGATCTCCCCTAAAACTGTAAGAGAAATAAAGGTGAGACCAGCGGGAACCTGGGATCCCTGTCCTCTCTGCCCACTCTGGACCACCTATCTTCCCCAACTGCAGAGACCTCTCCATCCTCGGATGTTTTCCTTTCCTGGAAGCAGCTGGGGACCAAAGTTTTCCATCTCTCTGCCCCCAGCCCTGAAACTCCTCCAGGACAGAAAAAAACCCCAAATGACCTCAGCAGAGGTTGATATTTCTGCCTGTGCCAACACCGTCCCGTTAGCGGAGGTGCCTGACTCAGATGTTTGACCCAAGAAAACCAGAACCTGCATTTAGCAATGGAAGTGACCTTTCTGTGGGATTAGGGGTTACGATATTCATATTCGCCTGCAAAGCGTGACAAACCAGGCAGGTATGCCTGGCACATCCTTCCCTACCTCTCGCCCAGGCTCCCCGTGCCTCCAGCCTCTCACTGCCAGCAGATGTGAGAGGCAACGTGGTCCCTCTTATTTGGTTAAGAGATGTTCCCCAATTCCCAGCAGCAATTACACATAAAAAGAGTATGTAAGGAAAGGGAACCGACTAGCAATCCGTATAAATGAGATGTGATGGACTGTGGAAAATTAATACAGGAAGTCAAAGACATCCGGAGAAATATGTGGATATTTGGACTATTAATAAGTCTTTTAAGTGGGTCAGGAGAAGAAGTCCTACCAGTAACAAAAGAAGATACTGGATGGAGATAATAAAACTGTTAATGACGCAAGAAAGGCACAAGTGTTCAATAAATCCTTCTGGTCTATACTTAGAAAGGAGCAGGAGACTGTGCTTATAGTCCCCATGGCTGATGAAGCACTTTCCAGTACATTAGTAACCAAGAGGATATTTTAAACAAGGGCTACAAGAGATAAACATCTTTTAATCAACCGACCTAGATAATGCTCACCCAAGAGCCCTCGGAGAGCTGGCTGAGACCTTTGGTCCCGTGGACGGTCATTTCTGACAGATGCCAGGCACGGGGGAGCAGTGGAGGAATGCAGACGATGCTCCAGCACGCACAAGGAGAGCTCGAGGTGGCGTAGATAAGAATAGCCCACTGCGCCCGCCATCCGCCAAAAAGGCATCGCGGGATAGAGCTGGCGAAGGGTGATGCCATTTCCTGGCGAGCAGATACCGTCCAACAGACAGGATCGCTCTTTGCAAAGTTTAGGATGAGATGGAGGGAGGTCATGGAGCCATTGGGCGCTTAACACCTTTCTTTTCAGGGGAGGTTTAGACTGGGTATTAGGAAAAATCTCTCCACTGACAGGGTCGTCCAGCGTGGGAACAGGCTGCCCAGGGATGTGGTGGAGTCACCGTCCCTAGAAGTGTTCAAAAAAACATGCAGATGTGGCACATAGCGGCATGGTTTAGTGGTGGCCTTGGCAGTCCCGGGTTAATGGTTGAACTTGATGTTCAAGGTCTTTTCCAACCTAAATGATTCTGTGATTCTTGGTGCTTTAGAAGCAGCTTATAAGAAAGCTGGGGACAGACTTTTTATATAGTGTCTCTAACTACAGGGCAAGGGGAGATGGTTTTGAACTAAAAGAGGGGGGATTCGAACTAGATAGAAGGAAGAATTTTTTTACAATGAGGTGGCGAGGCGCTGGCCCAGGCTGCCCAGAGCAGCTGTGGGTGCCCCATCCCTGGCAGGGCTCAAGGCCAGGCTGGACGGGGCTGGGAGCAGCCTGGGCTGGGGGGAGGGGGCCCTGCCCCTGGCAGGGGGTGGGACTGGCTGGTCTTGAAGGTCCCAGGTCCCTTCCAACCCAAACCACTCTGTGATTCTATGATTCTATGCTTTCAGCACTGCCTCAGGACCAAAAAACAAGCAGAGTCCAGTAGAGCACAAGGAAAGAATTAAGGACCAGCCCCACCTCCAAGGGAGAAAATTCATCTTTCCTAATTTTGGGGAGACAAGGGAGAGCCAGGGTCTTCTGCAGTGCCATTCTGCCTATCCTAAAATGGGTGCAGAGGACATAGAACTGCTTCTCTCTGCTGACTATGGGGGGAACCAACATGACTCTTTAAAGCAAGTCTAGTTCAAGAGACTGGTCTCAGGACTTGTTAAGTCATCTGCAGAACAAAACCTTGGTGAGTGGATGGGGATGGGACTATGGGTATACGTGGGTGTATGAGACCCACCCCAGCGGGACATCAATTTTAGCTGGAGCCCCACACCCTGTTTTGGGCTCTTCATTTCAAGAAAGACACAGAGAGAGTCCGGAGCAGAGCTATGAGAAGGACCAGAAATGTCTAACACCAAGGAAAGACTGGAAATAACTGCTTCGGCTGTCTAGGAGAGGACAGAGGTGGGAGCTGATGGCATCTTCAGAGGAAAGGAGTCTGCTCTTCAAACCCACAGTGGAGAGGACACGCAGGCATGAGCTTGAGCTGCTGGGAGGTTGCACGTTGGGACAAGTCTTCCCTTAGGAAGGGGTTTGTGGCTCTAGAAGAGATTAGATGGGCCGTAGAGTCTCTGTGGCAGGAGATCTTCAAGTAAATGCCAGAAGACATGGGGATGGCTGGTCCAGACTGCACAGGTCTTTTCTAGCCCAGGTGTGAGGATGTACAAGCATGACCAAACACTGGCGACCAATGAAGGTCCCAGGACCGTGCCTCCAATACAGCCCAGGCCCCCGGTGAGGCAGGGTGAAGGAGTCAATGACAGAGCCTCCAAACTGTGCCGGTCCCTTTCTGATCCTGCCTGTTCCTTTGGTGCCCTCACTCCCCATGATAATTCCTGCTCTAAAAACATTGGAAAGTCACTTCTCAAAAATCCTGAGGTGTGCAGACCCCTCAAAACACGGGGAAGCCTGCACTGAAACTCATCTGGGGGCTGGTTGTGCACCGCGAGCAAGCTGGGTAAAGCTTTCAGCTGGGTGTCGGCGCCGGTTTCTCCTCTCAACTCCTGCCTCGTGGAGGAAACTGTCCCGGCACAGAAATAGATGAGGCCACGTAGGTATCATAAGCCCATACAAAGGCAGATGGACAGGCTCCAGGCGTGACTTGCAGCCTCTTTTCTCCACACATGCTGCTCTGTTGGTCGAGTGATGGACCATGGAGAGGTGGAATCCATATGTGACTGAGCTCATGCTCTTTCCCAATAGTAACACTTTGCTCTGCCAAGCAAAAGAGCTGTGTTGGCCTCGGGGACAAGGGCCTCCCCTGTCCTTGGCTGGCAGGGCTCAGGAGCTCCGTGCAGACGTGAAGCTTTTGGCCTCAGAACATGGCAAGAAGGTTTGGGTGGCGACCTCTGCCAAGGAGCGAGGAAACAGCGGGGCCCAGACAGTGCAGGCTCAGAGCTGTCCTCCAGCTACAAGGTGCCATTGTGAAGGAGGCTTTGCTGAGGCAGGGGGGAGGACGAGGAGAGGGGCACCGCAGAGGATGGAGGATGGCAGGGGGAGGCTGGAAACATGGTGGCAGCCAGGGCTCCATCTCTAGAGTTAATTTCTCCAGCTACCATCCACATGTGCCCACCCTTGGCAGCTGGGAAGAGCCAGTCACAGGGAGGGCTGAGGTCTCCTTAGGGAGTGAGGTGAGACATGAATGTACCCAAGAGACCAGAATATCTGCCTACACATGTCCAGAAGACACGGGAAGAGGGTTGCTGTATCCCTCGGTAGGGTACGACCAACCTCAAGTGCTCAAGGCACAAGTTTTTGCAAGGGATAGAGTATGTCCAACAGAGACTTGGAGTTGGGGCACTGTGATGCTTTCCTGGTCCCAAGAGAAACACGACACAGATATCTACTGGGTCAAGTGTCCCTAGTAGAGGTAAGCACCTCTGGTCCATAAGAGTGTTGCAAAGCTAAAGGTATGGAGAGAGAGCAAGAGATTGGAGTAATTTTGCCAGTGTATTTGCCATGCTTCAGCCTCTGGAGGACACACCAACAGGAGCATCCAAACCCATCTGTCCAAAAAAATGGGCTGGGAAACAACTCATCCCCTCTGTGTGCACCTTTGCAGCAGCTCTGCAAGCTTGGCTCCCAGTAGTGGGTGGACCACAGTAAAAAAAAGAGCAAAAGCAAAAATCTAGAGTGACCAGAACATTTTTGTTTGTTTGTTTTCCATGTGCGTTTGGCAAGAAAGCAGGCAGGTTTGGAGGAGCAGCTCCATAGTCCTTGCCTTGTTTGCCCACGTGCTGTGCCTCTGGATGGAGTTGCAGCTTGTGGTGGGGTATGCTGGGGCCAAAAGTGGTTTCCAGCCCCTGGTCTGTCTGCAACTGCAGCAAAAGAGCGTGAAAGGGGGGAGTCACAAAAGCCAGCCTGCTGTCAGCAGGTCTTGACTCACCCGACAAGGTCTGGAGCACTACTAGAAAAGCCTGAAAAATTGAACAAAGCTTGGAAAGCACCAGGTTTCCACACATACCTCCTCCATTGCTGGCTGGTTTTGTTAGAGTACTCACCTTTAATCAGCTTCCAGTTGTAGATTTCCACCTCTTCGGCGGGCTCCTTCTCGATTGCGATCGTCCTGAGGATCTCCTTGGAGGTCTCTGAGCTCGGCGGCACAAACATGTACACCAGGATGCGGTTGGGGTTCTTGCCACACCGGGTGGTGACTATTTCATCAGTGGGTTTGACTCTTGTTTCTGGGCAAAAACAAGGACAGAGTTCACTAAATAGGAGCAGGAAGGAGCTTGATGGAGCCATCTCAGCACCCAAGTCAAGGGAAGGGCATCTCACTGGGTTTGATGCCATGTGGCACAGCTGCATCACTGCATGGGTCCTTGGCTCCCAGGGTCCGATCCCCAGTGCCAAGATGAGCTGCAAAGGGAGATGCTGATAAAGGATCTGTGGACCTGCTCATCCCTGTATTTTCCATTCCTCTTGACTCTGGCAGCCTCTGTGCCCGCAGGGATGGGGAAGGGGGATTTTCTCTACCTGGATCCCCCACACCCACTGCAGAGAGCTTGGTGCCATCATCACCACAAAGCTGTGGGTGGATTCCCTGCTTCCCGTCTTGCTCCCGCTGCCGTCGCGGAGGAGCAACGTCAGCGAAGTGAAGGGATGAGCCCCGCAGCACAGGAGCCAGCGCTGTGGCTGGGCTGTCTGGGCAGCATGCCCGGCTCAGCCCCACGGGTGGGCTCAGCCCCAGCATCAGCCCCCTCCCCACACGGGGTGCAATGGTGGGGAGACCCACACCAGGGCCACCCACCGGTGGGACGCTATGTGACGTTTTCAACATCCTTGGTAAAGGAGAACCGCTAATTTTTACGTTTTTTTAATGTATCTGGAGTAATTAAGAATCCCCCATGGTTTTGGAAGGAGATTTATTGCCTTTGGTTGTGGTCCTTGGAACGCAGAGGAGCCCAGCTCTGCTGAATTTAGCCTTGTTCTCCCAGTCATTTTGGATGCTGAAGCTTTTTACACTACTCGAAAGTTTGGCTATAAATAGACACGTGGGGTTTATTTTAGTAGGACAGTTATTTTAGGCCTGATTCTGCTCTTGCTCGTGCTTTCTGGGCGGTCCTGGGCTACTCTTCTCAGAGTGGGGATGGAAATCCCAATTTAAAAGGATGCAAAGCAGAGCTTTTTCAGGAATGGGAAGACAAGCGTTCAGCTCTGCAGGCTTGGTGTCACGCAAAGGGGGACAACCACAGCCCACCACCCTCATGCCTGCCATCGCAGGGCCCAGGAAAACCTCTGTCCCAGACCACTAAACTTCACCCACTCCAGGGCTGCTCTTTGCATCGAGTGAGGAAGCCCCACTTTCACGACAGGGGAGGAACCGCACTTCCTCGCAGGTACAACAGGTATTTAACCACCTCGGAGCTTCACGCTGGAGCCACTCAATGGCCAACAGCGTCGGGGAGGAGGAGGAGGGAGCCAGGGATCCCGGCCACCGGCTCTGCACCCAGCGGCCACCATGGTCTCCCCATCCAACCACTGCATCACAGCAATTCCCCTTCGACTGGGATCCCTTTTGCAAACAGAAATCACTCGGCATTTCTCTCCAAGCTACCGGGTACAAAGAAGAGGAGGACAGTCACGGAGACTGCCTGGGAAAGAAAATGGGCAAAAACTCTGTGCAGTGAAGCAAAGGACAAGCATGGAACTTGGCTGAACGATGTGTGTGTATGTGTGTGTGATTGCTATCTATGAATACTGGAAAGCCAGAAGAAAATAATTTTGGCTGGGTCAGAGTGTTTAACTGGAAATAAATGAAGACGGAACAGCAGACAAGAGATCCCAGCAGAGAAAGTTGCAGACTTTAAACCAGAAAGACCCACTATAATAGGAAGGCAAGACTGGAAGGGCTGTGCTCAGTCATCACATCCCATTCCCACCAGGCACCACGTCATAAATCCTGCTCATAAACATATCAGAAACCTTATTAAAGCAAGCTGAGCTTCTGCCTTTCACTCCCCCGAGGAGGCCATTCCAGAACTTCACTGCTCAGAGGTGGAAAACCTTAAAAATCCCAGCTGAAATTATTTTGCAGCCTGTTTGCCCCATTCTTAAATGTGGCAATGTCCCTTGCTTGCTCTCCCTGGTAAGACCCCTCCACAAGACCACCTTGAAGATGCACATCAGAGGAGATCACCCAGAAACTGCTGCATCTGCCCATCAGGCTCAAAGACACTCAGGCATCTTTAGCCTCTCTAGGGAAGCAGTGCGCGGTCTGTGGTTTAAGGTAAACAGCTTTCCAAAGACCAAGAAGCAGATGAGAGACCCAAACCCCAGTGAACATGTGAAAAAGAGGTCCTCTCCACTATGTCCCAGCCCTAGCACCAGCCCAGGTCTACCCTGCCCGCCCCAGTAGTTGTGGGCCTAACCCTCCACTTCCAGGGAGAGGGACGTCAACTCAAATTCAAACCATGATTGCCATGGATAACCCTGCACCTGGAAAGTGTCCTGATTTCAAACGTACATTTCAGCTGCCACAATTTAACCCCATGACTTCTTGTCCCAGCTGGAGGTCTGGAGAACAGACCATGCCCTTTCTCCAGAAAGCATCTTCTGTCTGTCTGAAGACTTTTAGCATGTTCCTCCTTGGGCATCTTTCTCCAGACTACACCCACCCACCAGATGCAACTTTTTGGGATCAGTGCATCTTCCTCACCGTTGGGTCATTCCTGCTGCCCTCGGAAACAGGCCCACCCTTACATCAGTGCTTGCCCTGCTGAACTCACCCGGTGTCATTCCATGTCACCAGCAATGCGAACTCCCACACATCTGTCTGCCTGGGGCTTTAAACCAAGGCTAAAGGAAGGAACTGGAAGGCAGCTGCAGGAGCAGGTGGGATCCCACCTACCTGGACATATTTTACAGCATTTCCCATCTACTTTCTCTGGATAGTCACATGGATACTCCTTGGGGCACGTGATCTTCTGGCAGTCCTGGACACCGTCCCTGCAAGTGCAGAGGATGCAGGGCAGGAGGCCGTAGAGCCGGAAGACGGGGTGCCACACTTCCCCGTGGGAGTAGGTCTTCCCGTTGTAAACACAGGCTGGAGGAGAGAGAGAAAAGGGTTGCTGGTGGAAATAAATCCTCCTCCTCTTTGTACACCCAAAGCTTGGTGGAGCTCAACGCATTTCACCACCTTAGAAGCAGGTGGCCCTGCTGTCTTGAGGAGCATGGTCCTCTGGCAGCACATCTGGCAGCAGTGGACACTGGGATGTTGCAGCCACCCCAGCCAGGAGGTGCCATGGGGCAGGGGGACCAGGCTGCAGAAGATGGTGGCTGCGGGGGTCAACCACCCTGGTGCGGTGAGTGGTAAGTGTGGGCAGGACCTCACCTGCCTCCAAGCCTCTGCAAGCCCAGGGTCCCTCCGAGGCTGTCACAGGCATGAAGCACAGTGAAGAGTGCCACCTGCTGACTCCTCCACGAAAATTTTTGGAGGTCCCAAGATTTCCTCCAGGACTTCATCTCCAAGAACTGGGAAAAGCCCTTCTGGAGACACAGTGGTGGTAGAGCCCCCGAGAGGAGAAGGAACCTGTCTTTTCCCCCTTGGCTCCATGGAGTTGCCTCCTCATCTCACTTTCCTACTTCCTCCTGCAGGAGGAAGACCACAGCACTGGGACAGACCCAGCACATGGTAGGTAGATGCAAGGAGGAAAGTCTGGTCCCTCTGTGGCACTGTCCTGGAAGGACCACGTGGAGTCTTCCAGCTGAGGACCTCCCTTCCCAGGTCCCAGCTCTCCAAAACATCCCCAGGACCAATCTTCTTCCAATCCTTTTTGGAAAGTGGTAGATTCATGCACTCCAGAGGCTGTGGGCCACAAGGGCTGAAATAGCTGGATGAGGCTGGCAGTGGAGGAGTGAGAAGTAGGACATGGTGGTGGAAACCTACTGCTGAAACAGATTCCCTGGAGAATTCAAAGTCCTGGAAAAGTCACCTTAGGCCACATACAGACTACCTGGCCCCTCCATCCCTTACCTTTCTTGTGCTTCTCTTTCAAGACAATCTTCACAGTCGTGCCACCTCCTCCCTTGG
This sequence comes from Falco cherrug, assembly GCF_023634085.1. Lineage (NCBI taxonomy): Eukaryota > Metazoa > Chordata > Aves > Falconiformes > Falconidae > Falco > Falco cherrug. The sequence goes on from NC_073698.1 coordinate 1,158,276, forward strand.
GTTTGAAGCTCCTGGGAATGAATTCCAGGGAAGAACTGAGAACAGTGGACACGGTGGCTCCGGGTGACTTCCTGCCCATCGCATCCCCCAAGCACTGGTCTTGCGAGTGCCTCTGTGAGCAGTCAGAAAAAAGAAGGGGACTGAGACCCAGGCGTTTGGATTGTTCTCACTCCAGAGCACACTGGACAAAGCCCTGCAGTGGCCCTGCACACTCTCCAACAGAAGTGGAAAACCCAAAGACCACAGGGATGAGTAATGACCCAGGAGCCATCCTGATGCCTTCCGGTGCCTAAAAGGTGCTGAGCAGTTTGTGTCAATGCCCCACACTGGTGTCCTGCCTATGCTGCATGTGGGTCACCCTCGGGGCAGCACCCTTCTCTTCCCACACTCAACCCCATGTCCTCAGAGAAGCACGTGAGGTCCTACATCACTAACACAGGCAGGGAAACGGGCTGGTCTTTGCTAGATGTCCACCAGGAAAGTGAGGTCTGGCATCCGTGTGACCTAAAGAGGATCAGGGGTCCTGATCCTGTCCAAGGATTGGGACCTTGGATGACTTGTCCAAAGATGGGCCACATCCTGCCCTCTCACCTGGCGGGCACCAGGAGGGTTGGTGTAGGGCTGCCATCCAGCAGGACTGAAATCCCAGGAACATCCCGGGCTTCCAAGAGCAAACTGCTGGGACAAGACACGCAGTACAAAGGGTCCCCTTGTGTCTATTTTGGAGGTTTTATAGGTGGTGGAGGTGTGATGCTGGCATTTCACCCAGCAGTATGGAAAAGGGCAGGGCCAGGAGCTGTAAGTGACCTAATCCCACAGACCTGGCATAGGCTGCCCGGCTCTGAAATGTCACCGTGAATGAACCCTCGGCAGCCAGGGAGTCACTTTTTCCTTGCTGGGGCTGCCGATACAAACAGCCTGGGGAAAGCACTCTGGTGGCCAGCTCCAGAGCTGGCTGCTCTGTGGGAGTTACAACTGGAGGCAGGACAATTCTGAGCCCCAGGTGGAGAGGAGACACCATCTCCTGAAGCAAAAGCCCCCCCAGGAGAGATTTGGGCCATGCACTCTATGGCTAAGGGTCATGCCTAGCTTTCGGTCACCTCTGAGTTCCTCAGCTGTTCTAACCTACTGGCCAACCTCAGCCAGGTTGTCCAACAAGGAGGAGAAGCGCCCAAGATTTCCAGTTCCTGCAGGTGTTATGCTCTTCCAAAGACATCAGAGATGCTTCAGAGGAAGAGGATAAGAGTCTTTTCCCTGGTGGTCTGACGTCCCAGCCTATGCTGATGGCCCTCACCTAGAGTCAATTTCAAGACACAATTCATCTGCAAAGCAGGTGACTCTGGTTTTGGTGTCCAAGGAACCTACTGCCCTCCTAGAGCTGCTGTGGGTCATTTCTTTGTAGGAGACCACGGCCAAGGGCAAATAACTATCTTTGAGCTGTTTAATGGGACTGTGCTAGAAGCAATGATCTGAATTCTAAAATGCAAACATCACGTACAACACCTCTGTTTAACTGCAGGGGTTCCTCTTCTGTGGACTTCTCATATGAGCCATCTGCAAGGCAAAAACATTGTCCTGTGAAATGCTCCGGGGTTGGACGAAGATTTGTTCTCTCTGACTGAAAGCAGCTCTCCTCAGGGTGCTGGCCCACCTGCGAGGTCTGGAGGGAGGAGTTTTGGATATGCAGTTCACATCAGCCAGAGCAAAGGGAGCCATACCCCAAACCTCTTTTTATCCCCCCTATTAACAAGCGCTCAGCTCCAAGAAGGGCATGGCCTTGTAGCTTCTGAAATTAGGTGGCATGAAAACACCCCAGAGGTAGAGTGTTAGGTGATGGGGGGATGGTTAAAAAGAAATCCAAAGACATTTCTCACTGAGTCAATGACATGCCCCAGCTGCACCAAAGGAAACTAGGAGAGAGGAGCAGGAATTGCAGAAGGGGAGAGCTTGGAGGAGGCACCTGGAGGAGGTCAATCTGTGTCCATGGCCAGGAGACCACTATGGCCTTCCAGCTTCATAAATATTTCTAGTATTAAAGAGTCATTTTATGCTGTGACTTCCTTGGCAGCAGGGTGTGAACTTGCCCATTTGCTCTCGAGTCTGTCTCACCTGAATAGAGGGAGCTTGAGTCTCTCCTCACTCTCCCAGGGGTGAGTCAGGGGAAAGAGCAGCAAATTCAGGAGTTTCTCCCCCACGGAGAGCTGTGGGAGTGAAACGCAGCCATGCTGTACTGGGGTGGAAGGGGGATTTCCCTGACTGTCCTGGAAACTTCCCTGGAGCAGCAGCAGCATGGACCACCTTTACATGGTCCATACAACCGTTTCCATCCTGGTGGGTGAGTGGTCTGAAAGACTTTGTCCTCCACGCAGGTTACATCTCTTGCACAATGCACCAGTGGCAGGGCAAAGAGCTCAAGCCCTAGCCAGCGCATGGGCTGCAGGGAAGCAGGACACAACTAGGTGTGGGAGGAAAAGCATGTGAGAAAAGAAGTGAGCCCTCATCTTTTGTTTCTTGGTGCAACCAAGACATCCAAAATCCTGCTAAACTGGCTTGAAATGTCTCCTGCCAGGTGGTGGCAACCAGCTGGGGGATCCCAGCCCTCACTCGGGAGCAGCTCCTGGGCCCTTCATTACCTTTGCAGACCTGGCAGCAGGAATCCGGCACGGTTAGGGGAGAGGAACACAACAGCTCTGGGCAGGTCACCAAGCCACAGTAAATCTGGCCTTCCTAGGGGGGAAGGAGAAAAAAAACAACCAACATTGTCAGCATTACAACGATCTGAACAGAGCTGAGTGTCCCCCGTGTTGGGATTGCAGATCTAGCATAAATCAGAAGCCCTCCCCAGTAGCCCATCCTCAAATATCGCCAATCATCTGGCAACTAATGAAAGCTTAAAATCTCCCCCTGCCACACTCTCCATCCTGTGGGATATAGCATGGTGGGTGGTGTCCTCTCCTGGCATGGCTGGTCCATCACTTGCCAGTCTACGTGCTCGTGAGTGGAGTGGCCTTCCCCAAAAAGGGGCAGGCAGTGCCTTCCTCTCAGGCATCATTAGTGCTACCAGATCTGAAATAGGCACCACACACCTGTAAACTCTGCATAACGCCCACCAATTTGAAGTGGCATGAGAACCTTTTCTCTGACATTTCCCAGGACAAGGACCTGGAGGAGACAGGTAGCAAGGGGAAGATGATGCTGAACCCAGTCCCAGGTCATCACCACAGCTCTGCCCTCCCTCTGTCTTGGGTTATCTGATAACATCAGAGCCAAGCACACAAAGACTGGGTCAAGAGCTGTGGATGGACGTTCAGGTGTAGACCTCCTTCCCCAGCTCGGTGGTTAGCTTGGAAAACATCGTCACTGTAATGATTCAAGCTGAAAACCACAGGTCAAGGCCAGTCTTGACGTTAGTGCATCCCAGTCCTACTTCAGTCAATGGATTTGCACTTGTTTGCTGCAGGGCTAAGTTCTTGCTGCTTTGCAGAAGGGAAAGCAAGGATGTTCCACTGCCCAGCAGCAGCCATACCTCAACAGCAAGGTCTTCTTCTCCATGCAGCAATTTCCTCTGGGGTATCCACAAGCTCCCAGTCAACCAAACCCAACAGGTTAACCAAGGACACCTCTTTAGAAAACCAAACGACAGCAGCTTCTTCTACCATCAGGAAGCCAAGCCACGGTGCAGGGGACATGAAGAGGAGGAGGAAAGTTTGGTAAGCGAGAGGATCTGGTGGAGGTCACTGCAAACCAAACCCTGCTCTCGGCTTCAGGGACCTCCATGGGGTCCGGACCTGCAGGGAGTGGTGTTTGGCCATGCAGCCTCCTCTTTCTTCTTCTGACCAGCAGCTCATGGCAAAGACCTGCCTCAGGCGGGGAAGAGCAAATGTCAAAAAAAGCAGGATTTATCCTGGAGGCTCTGGTCTCAGGGCAGTTTTCAAAAAGGTTTAGACCAGCTGTTCACGCAGCTGTTCTAGCAGCTGACAACATGAGACACAGCCCGACGAGACCCCGCCGCTGCAAGGCTCCACAGCCACCCTTTTATTTTCCCCTTTGTATCCAAGGCATTATCCTGCTGGATAAACAGAGCCTGAGCGAGAGCCAGTGCCTCTGAGAGGGACACGGAGCTCCACAGGCTCCTGGGGATGGTGGCCGACGGGGTGGGAAAGCAGGGCCAGGTGGGCACATACAGTTGGATTTGAGGGCTCCTTCCCAGCATTTGTCCCCAGCCTGGTGGGCTGGCCTCCAGCTGGGGTCCATAAGAGAGGAACCACCCTCAAAAGCTGTGTAATTTCTACATCTAAGCTACTTCTCTTGCCACCTAGCTCTGAGATGTGCGCAATCATCAAAGGCTCAGATCAGCTCTCCTGGTACCACAGATACTTCACCATCAAGCATCAGCTGATGGTAACCACCGTGTGTGTGCTCTTGGCATGAGGGAGGGAGGTGGTTTGGGCTATCTCACCCCTTTTTCCTTTTCTGGCCAGGCTTAGTCCAATTATTTGCTGCAAGCAAAGCACAGGCCAGTGGAGCCTGGCCCCATCGCAGGGCTCAGTACAATGGGTGGTGAAAGCGATGTCTGCAGCCCTCTTCTTTTATATGGCAGAAGCTGAGCTGGTATGAGCAGTTCCCCACAGTGTCCAAGTCCAGAGTCAGCGCTTTCAATCCCCCTTCCTCACTCCCTGTCAAGGAGGAGGAGCTGCTCCGTTTATCTCCTGACACTCAGCTCCTGGCACACACAGCCCCACGCTTCGTACACCTTCCCCATCACTGCTGGCCAGGCTGCCTCGCGCCTCCTGAGCAAAGAGTCAGGACTTGGGTTTTGATGTTTTTTCACAGGATCCCAGCCTGTGGGAGAGGGCTGGACAGAGAGGAGCCAAGCTCTGTCTCAGTGCATGGCTGGAGGCTCACGGAGAAGGAACATCCCTCCGTTACTGGCAATGCATGGTGAGTGGGCAACCCATCATGATGATGCACACTGAGGACCGCACAGCATCCTGGCCACCATCACAGCCCTCAGGTAGGGCAGTCAGACCCATCAAGGAAGATGGGCTGGCAACGGTCCTGCAAAGGTTCTTGCAACTCAGCGTGAAAGGCAGATGCTTCCCGCAAATGCTTTTTGTAGACAGCCTGGAAAGCACATGCACAGCCCCTCTCCAGGGCACAGCTCCACACGCAGTGTGCAGGAGTTTCCAGTTGAGACCAGCTCCTGGTGCTCAAGCACATCTCAGTGCTGGGTTCAGCTTTGACTTAAATCCAAGCAAGGGGGATGAAGATCGCTAGATGCCTGCCCATAGCCACCTCTGACTGCTAGGCTCCACTGCCCCTGTCTCTGCTGTCACCTCCTGGCTGCGCTGAGGGGTGAGCCCCAGCCATGCAGGGCAGGAGCTGGCTGCTGGAAGCACCATGAGACCCAGGCGCCCAGCAGCAGTTGGGAGCCACCAAATCCTTTCTGGAGCTCAGGTCAATCTCACCAGCTCAGGACCAGGCTCGACGTCCCAAGAACTCCTAAAGCCCAAAAGCTGGCACCTCGTGCCTGCATTGCCTTGCAGGCATGCTGAGCTCCCCAGGTTCCCTGGCTACAAACCCCACCTGCTCTGCAGCAAACACACACATGGAAAGGCTCTCGGTTATCCTCTCCACCAGCCATCTGCTGTACGATGCCTCAGTGGGGCAGGTGGGGTAGCTGGGTGCTGCTGGGACAGTCCCAGAGCACTGGTCCTTGCAGCAGGCAAACGCACCCACTGGTGTGCTCAGTGGGGACAGGGCTGTCCCCCTGCCTACCCCAAGCAGCCTCAGTGAGGTCTACCCAGAGCTGGCTCGTGGCGCCTCTGACTAACCCACCCCTGGAGCAGCTTGTTTGTGCTGTTCCCACTGTGCAGGAGACGCAGGCGAGTGCTTTGTGCTCTGACCCCAGACCCAGAGGACATTTGCAGCACATCCTGCTTGGGCTCAAGGCCAGATAACATGCCTGGGCAGAGGGGGAAGCACCCAGCTCTGTGGTGGTCCTTAGTCCTTAGATATGAGGAGGAAACCCTTCCCCGTGAGGGCGGCGAGGCGCTGGCCCAGGCTGCCCAGAGCAGCTGTGGGTGCCCCATCCCTGGCAGGGCTCAAGGCCAGGCTGGACGGGGCTGGGAGCAGCCTGGGCTGGGGGGAGGGGGCCCTGCCCATGGCAGGGGGGTGGGACTGGATAATTGTTAAGGTCCCTTCCAATCCAAACCCTTTAATCCAAATCCAAATCCAAAACCAAAGCCAGATTAGTCACTGGGTGGTGAGGACCCAGCACCATTTCAGAGGAACCTGATCCCGATGATAAACCATCCCATCGTGGGCTGGTACTACCCAATGGTCCTCATGAGTTTTTTGACACGGTGGGACACTGTTGGGGTGCAGGAGCAGACTCTGAGCCCTCCCTGCCTCCCGTGGTAGCTTACAGAGCAGCTGCACTGCACACACTGATTCGGCTGGCGGCTGGGAAACAGCTCGCTGGTGGTAAACATCTCCCCTTGCTGGTAGGTCGTCCCATTGTACTGGCAGGACTTGATGGGTGCCCGGAGACCAGAAGGGGAATGCGGCTCTGGAAAAGAAGATGAGAAAGCAATGGGATGAGAACCAGCCCTTGCCTGGCCCCAGTGCGGCATGGATGCTCAGCAGATTCCCCACCAACCCAGCGCAAAAGGACAAGGAGTCCTTTACATACCGCAGTTATCATGAAGAAGTGGTTGGGGCATAGCATGGCCCGTGGAGATTTATGTGCCCAAAAGCTTTTGGAGAATGGGGCTGCCCTGACTGCGCTGAGCTCATCGCAGAGGTAAAACCTGGAAGTCTGACCTCCCGTGACCTTGTCCTCTGCTGTGTCAGAGCAGTGGCAAAGCTAGTCAAAAACCAGTTTTCAAGTGATTTGAGAAATTAAAAAAAAAAATTAGAAAAAAACCCCTAATTTTAATTTCTAGCTCATCACCCATGACAGAAGCCCTTTTTATCTGACTCCATCTGATGCTGAAGGTCATCCAGAGGAGGGAAAAATCCAATAATTTTGCTGAAAATCTTCAAGATTTTTTTTTTCTGTATCCAACACATTTTGCTGGCAAATGATCTGAATAAAGTACCAGCTTCTGGTTTGCCCCTGAACTGTGAACTGACATTTTGTCTCTACGAGGCTCTCAGGATGGGGGGAAGTTAGAGGAAGTGGTCTGGTAGAGAGCCCTTTTCCATCAAAATATCATTTTTATGGAAAAAGGCAACATGAGTAGCCCAAGCTGCCATGACTCCATGAGCAGGGCCAGAGCCAGCATCACTGCGCTGCCCTGGGTGTGAACACCCAAGTGGCTGCAGTTGAGGTATGCCCTGCAGGACCATGGCCACCTTATCACCCCCTCCCTGTGGGATGTCTACCTACCGAGACATCGCGGGCAGCATTGCTGGGGGTCCGTGACGGGGCTGGCGCACTGCAGAGCTGGGCACTGGATCCGGTAGCACCTGATGTTGGCATTCTGGGGAGAGACAGAGAAAGAGCGTTCACTCAGCTACACATTCACCTCTGCAAGAGGAATATGTTGATGATGGCCACATTATCACAACAGATTGTGCTGGTGTAGCTCACCCAGCCAAGGGTGTCTCCATCCCAGTCTCAAACCCAGCTATCTCATGGTCTGATCTCTCATTATCAGAGTATCCGTGGCACCCCAGCAGCCCTGAGCCACCTCCACCCACAGCCCACCAACGCTACTGAGACAGCTCCCTCGCAAGGCCAAGCCAACACCCCAGGAGGACAGGGGGCTTTTTCAAAAGAGATTAATCCAACATCCCTACAGGACTGGAGAGGATTTCTCTGGTCAAATTAAACACCAGAACCAATCTGCTTGAAAGCTGCCAAAGCAGTGCCCCAACACAGCAGTATCCCCACCGCCTCCCGCAGCACCTCAGAGCAGCTGCAGCGGATGCAGTACATCAGTCCCTGCGGCTCCAGGTAGGGATGCCAGCTCTCGCCTGGGCTGTACTTCTTGCCGTTGAAGTCGCAGAACATATCCGGCCCTGAAATTCAACCAGGAGAAGCTACATGAAAGGGACACTCCTTGGGAGACCTCCTCTCCTCCCCCCATGATGAGAAGAGCAATGACAGCTCTTCATGCCATTTCCCATGACTAGCTGATGGCCACATCCCATCCACCTAACCCCAGATGGAATATATTCCCCAAAAGCCTTGGGGTTTTTTTTGGTCCTGATTTGTTTCATTAGGCTCGGCCCTATCTGACCCAAACAGCAACCTTTCCAGGCAAGCTGGACACCCTTTGCAAGCAAGGAACAGCATGGGTGTTTTTGAGGCAAAAGTTAGAGTTGTCACTCTTAAAAAAAGTTGGTAGAGTGCTCATGGGAAGATGGACAGGTGATTTCAGGGCGATGCTACAGGACTGAATTTCCTCCAGACAGACCAGAAGGGCTGGAAGTGGTGGGGGAGATAGGAGAGCCTGAATGTAGGAGGTATTTTCACCATTACCCAAAAAAAAGAAAAAGGAAACAAAAAGACATTTTGGGGTAGAAACACATCCTGAAGAAAAACCTTTTGATCCCCCTAAGAGCTTCAGCTCATTCTCTCAAGGATCCCTTGACAAGCACTATAAGCACACGGGCAGCTGAGCATCAGCCCTAAGGAACAGGATTGTGCTGGCTTGCCCCATCCCACCAGGCTCAGCACCTTAGCTTTACTGGGCTCGAGGCGGCACTGGCCTGGCTGGGGTGGGTTGAACCATGCTCTTCATTTATGGGGCTGTCCATGGGGACAGCAAGTCCCCCTCATCTACTTTTTGCCCCAAGAAGCATAAAAACATGAACTTTTCTCACCCTCTTTGATCCTATCATCCTAAGAAGAGCCAGTTTCCAGCCATGCTCCTAAACTTGAGGTGTCTGTCCCAGAAACGATCCAGCCCTGCTTACACTGGCATGGGTTTAACCTTGCCACAGCACAGGGAGAGGGATGAGAGAGTGCCCAGCACAACTGGTAAAGGAGATCCCCTTTGGAGATCTTCCCTCTCCCTGGATTTAGCATGTGCCTATCAACCCCCTCCACCTCCAAGCCCTTGGCTACACACCAACCCCTTAGCAGTATGAGGACAGCCTGCAGCAGAACCTGTGGGACCATAGCCATAATCACCACGAAACCCGAGAAAGCCTAGTTCAGTCATCCTTAATGTTCACATCAAAAGGCATTGCCTGATCCTGCAGGACCGAGCTCTGACCCTGGTTGGACCTGCAGGAACCTGGACCCTGTATCTCCCACCACAGTCCAGCAGCTGCTCCCACTTTCCCATAGCGTGTCCCCAAGCCCCAGCCAGCCAGAGGGAGATACTGGGGCTTGAGCTCTTTCGTGAATAAGTACATGCCTTGCCCACATGTGTTATTAGTGGTTTAAGTGCTTAGAGCCCCACTAAAAACTGAAGGGGATTTAAAAGGTTATGTCATCGAAGGGATTTGAGGTAGTTTGGGCGATTACGTTGCTCAAAGGCAGCAGAGACATTTATGCTCCCTGAAGCATTTATGAGTCTTTTAAAACCTTGCAGCACCCTGGGGATGCAGGGAGAGGGGAGAGGGCTGTTTTCCAAGGCATGGTGCCCAGCTCCCACCGCCCACTGCATGAAGTCGGGCAAACTAGCGGGTGCTGACCCTCCTACGCTGCTGGAAGGACTCCGTGATGAATAGCAGAGGGTCCCCAAAATCAGCTCAGTGGTGTTCATCACCCCAATATTGCTAAAAGGCATCCCACACTCTTGCTCTGTCACCTGGGGCAAAGCAATGGTTTAGAGAGCTCGGCTGGCGTTGTCCCACCTTGCCAAAGCTGGAGATGCCACCTGCTTAATGCGTTTCTCCCACGAACCAGGCAAAACTCATACAAATATACTGTTGGTGGGCTGCCGTCCCTCCTCCAGCTCCTGACCATCCTCAGGATGAACTCAAGTGATGCTCCACCATGGCCAGACCCTGTGGCCATCAGGGAGGGCAGCCCTATGGGTCTATGATGATCCTTATGGGTCCCTTCCAACTCAAGTCCTACAGGTCTGCCAGAAGCCCTGAGCTCCTCATTGAACTGATGGCTTCAAGCACATGATTCTCCAAGCTGTACCTTCAAAGGAGGTGACCACCAGCTCTGCACATCACCTGGCCCAAGCACAGCAGTGTGGGGCAAGTGTTGCATCTGCAGAAGAGGAGATTTGCAATAATTTTGGGGTGGATGCCATCAGAGAGACAGGCAGGGACATTTCCCTTCCTTTTCCACAGCCAGATCTTTACACCGTCCCCACAGTTTGCTCCAAACCCTTTGACAAGTCAGCAAACCCATATTCGTCGCCACGCAGGACATGAGTTTACAGCAAACCACACAAGAATGGGGAGCACATGGCTGGAAACCGCAGAGACCCAGAAGGGGGGAGGCGTGGGGTGGGGGAAGTCCACAAAACTAAAAAAAAACCCCAAAACAAAACACCCAACACATTTTGCAAAAGGGTGAGAAAGTGACTTCATTTTTCCCTGCTTGCAGCATCTTCGTGAATTACGCTGAGGGTGAAGAAATCAAGTTGCCTTCATGTGACGTGGCCCTGCTCAGCTTGCAGACTCCCATGCCAGTTGGCTGCTTCGTTCAAACATTTAATCACAAGTGGAGCCCTGGTTTGGGTCCAGCCCTCGAAAGCAGCCTGATTCATGTCTGCACAGGGCCCGCTGGTAAAATTAAAGCCGACTGGCAGTGCTGGGCAGTAGCAGACACTTGTCCGCATCTCAGTAGCACTATGCCGCGTGTTTGGCAAGAGGCGTCAGCATGTTTGGTTAAAAGCAAGCTGGGGATGGATGGAAGGAGGAGGCTTAAAAGCTGGAGGCTCTGGATCATTTTTTCCCATGCCAGGCTAATAATTTCATTTTCAGAGGTCAAACTTTGGATATCTTCCCAATTCACTCGGAGTGAAAAGCCATTTGTGGCAGTAAATTGCTCCCGTGCCGTTCAGTCTCCTTATTTATTACGTCTTCAGCAACAGCATGCTCACAAAAGTCACGTTGTTTTACTTCTTATTTTCCAGAGAGGGCTCTTGAGCTGTGGAGTCTTTTCAAGGCTGCTATACCAAAATCCAGATGAAGCCATCAGCTTTTTTCCCTTCCCGAGGACTATGCCATCCCTGGGCAGAAGACAGTGGGCCAGCCTGATCCACACCACCTTGGAGACATGACCAGAGCTTGCTGATTGCAAGCCAGAGGCTCCACGCTTGGAGGTGGCCCTACGGGACCTGGAAGTAGGAGCAGAGGTGGAAAGGGGCAAGTTCCCCATAGCAAACACCTCCAAGAACAAGACCCATCTAACCAGTTTCTTCTCAAGTACAGAAAGCCCGTGATACAAGCCCCTGCTCTTCAGCGTAACTGTTATGGGTTGTATGAACCAGAAAAAACAACTGAAAGCCTTGTAAATTATTCCTTTGCCTCCCAGCAGCAAGTTTTGTGGCCTCATGCCCAGAGGAAGAGTGGGAAATGATGTGGAGACCGACTCTTCCCCGTGGGAGCTGCTCTGTCTTGCCCACCCCAAAGGGCTCTTCCGGGGAAATCATGGAGGAGGAAGGTTTCTCCCTGCATCCCCACCCAACAGTCATTTTCTGCCATGGCTCCAGTGTTCTCTTGAGGACCACCTGGCTACATCCAGATCATTGAATACCCCAGGCCAGGGTCTGGGGCCAGTAGTCTGGCCCTGCTCATGTCCATACCCACCTGCTGGAACCACCTTGGCCCAGCTGTCCCCAGGGATTTGTCAAAAGTCCAAGTTGGCACCAGCCACACCATGCTGGTGAGTCTACCTGCAGCAAGGGTCAGATCATCCCCAATCAACGCTTGAGGCTATGCCCAGGCCCTGGTTTACTTGATTATTATTAATTGTCATTAATTATGATTAATTACATTCTGGACAGCAAGGAGGGTATGTAATACAAGATGGAAAATATGATGGAGAGGGCAAGGCAAAAGAGGGCTGTTAGCAAGAAAAGGGTGATCCCTGGCCATGTCAGGGATGAAAAGAAGCAATCAGCCTAGGGCAAAGCCTGGAAGATTTAGGATAGGTATTGCAGGGAGCTTTCCAGCTATCAGGAGACTGAAACCCCAGAAGAGACCATCATGGAGGCTCTGAGACACCCTATGAACCTGCTGGAGCAGCATCTTCATGAGATGGTCGAGAGACATCAGTCCAGGGTGACAAACTGAATGGCATGGAGAAACCTGCCCTGTGCTGCGTTCAGTGACTGCTGACATCTCTCTCACACCGCAAGAATGGCCCCAGTGTCTCTTTAGGATGTGTCTCAACAGCTTCGTACACCACCCACCAATGAGATGCCATCCCATGCCTTCACGACCTGCTCTACGTCTAGTGAGAGACCATGAAACGAGGGTAGACAAGCAAGACTCCACAGCCTCCTTGTTGACCCATCAAACCGGTCAATGTTGGTCAGACCACCCCCAGACATCTCCTGACCTCGGAGGCATAAAAGTTCCCTCAAGCCAACATGTTCATGAGACCTGTACCTTGAAGCTCCCCCACCTGCTGGCACAGCCCATTTGAGCACCGCTCCACATTCACAGTGGACAAGGATATCCCTATGGGTTTCCCAGCGTGGTGTGAACCGTTCCACTGCCTGGGCAACTTGACCATGGCTGAACCAGGGGCCCGAACAGGTCATATGGTCAACCGCACTGATCCCAAGCATGGCAGCAGGAGCCGAGATGAGCTATTAAAGTTGCACGCCTGATGGCTACTGAAATACCATGTTCTGCTGCCAAATCCTCCTTCGGCTCGGGCTCAGCCATGCTCACTTCACCTCCCTCATAGGGACTGATGCTCAACAAAGTCAAGCCACAAACACACACGCATGTGCAAGACCCTGCCCCCACATCCCCTGCTCCCACGCTGGGGCTTCCCAGACCTGAGCAGAGGGTCCTGAACAGTCATGGTTGGTTTTAAATTGCTTTTACATCACTGCACCCACCAGCCTGGGGAACGGCTCCCACCTGCACACCCACTACCCAGCTGGGTCTCTGCCCATGTAAGATCACCGTGCATCAGTCCTGGCTGCCACTGGAGCTCCTCTATGCTACAGGACACTGAGGAGTCCCCAGAGTGTGTCCCTGCTGCAGGTAAAGCCTTGACCCGTGGCTAGAGAGGGGCTCATCCACCTGCAGAAGACCCCAAAGCACAAAAAATGAAGGCAACAACCTCTCCCAATTTGTGTACTGCAGAAAGCCTCCACCAGCCCTGTGCCTCAGTTTCCCTAGCAGCGACTTTCATTCCAGGTACCCAAGTGGCTCCAACAAGGATTCTACTGAAACATCCCACAGGTCTCACCCTGCTTTCATCCCATGGCGCAGGGGGTTTCCTCCATCTCTGCATCCCCAGAGGGTCCCCCCGCAGCTCTCCCCCGAGCAGGGCACATCTGAGCTGCCCTCCTGGCCCCTACAGCTTTTTCAGAGGTCACGCACCTGCCAGACAGCACCGTGCCGGGCATGCGGGCGTGTGTTTATGCAAACCAGTTTGCAAGTTTTAAGAGTGGCCATAAATAAAGCGTAAAAAGCACTGTCTGGTACAGAAAGTCCAGGCGCTCCTATGACAGCCCTGTATTTATGAAGGGCTTAAAATGCAACTTAGCTGAGAAGGCACTGGTTAAAACACACCGGGCCCTTGCCATGTGGCATCCTAACGACTCCATTCAACATCCACATCATTTCCCATGTGCTCGCCTCACTCAGTCCTGGGCTGGGAATTTCTTCTTGGGACTTCAAGAACCTGGAAAATTCTGCAGCTCTGCAAATGCAGCCTCATGAAGCATCCCCAGACTCCCCAGGGTGGAGAAGCCAAGCAAAGTCGCACACTCAGAGCACCCCCATGGGCTCTGCAAGCAGAAGATGGGGCCCCGTTTCCCCCCGCTCCTTCCCAAGGGAATGCTTGGTTGTTTAAAGTGGGGCATGCTGCCCTCGCCTCTCCTTCACCGTGGCCACAAGTAGGATTTGCTTTTCATCCTGATCCTTTCCATGTTGGACCACTCAGTCCCTCATCCCACTGGATCAGAACTCCTAGGACAGATGGATCCCACGAACCCCTTTTTCTCCAGGAACCATGTTAAAAAAAAAAAACAAACAGCAATTTCCAAGATTCTAGGGAAAACTACCGCCCCGTGCTCTCCAGAAATGCTGGTGTTTAAACGCCTCCAGCCAAAATATTGCGTTCGACTATTGCCGCTGAATTACTCATAACAGCCGGCCTGTAGCACATTCGGCCCAGTAACCTGTGCCTCTGATATTTTTTCAGCTGAGAGTGTAAATCCCCTAAAATAGCCTGTTTCTGTGGGCAAATTCTTCTTTTCTGACTTGCCTTCAAGCCCAAGCATTTCTGCTTCTCACCTATTTTTAGCCATGACACTGTAGGTCTCTTGGCTGATGAGCCTGCTCGTAAGTAATTTATTCCTGTCTTCATTCTCCCCGAGCGCTCGGCCCCAAGAAAAATGTGAGGCAGCGAGCTGCAGAGGTGGACAGTGGAGAAAAGTCCACAATTTGATGAGGATCTTGTCACCAAGACCCCACTGCCCTTGGCCATGGGGCACCTGGAGCCCCAGCCAAGCCCCCTGCACTGCAGGATGTGCCCCGCAGCAGAGCCAAGTGATGCAGAGCTGGGGGGTGATCCCAGACCTCCCTGCTCCAATCCTGCCCCTCTTCCACAGTCTCCAGCCCTTTATCACCATTTTAAGCCCTGCAAACAGACCCCAGCGCTTCTTCGCAAAGTAGACAGACCCCTACTGCTCCCATTCATCATGGTTTATCCCCAGTTTATGGGCTCTGCTACCATCAGCAGGTACCTCTGAAGAGAAAACAGCTCCCCTAGCATCTGTTTCACCTTCTGGAGATAAAATCACAGAAGGGTTTGGGTTGGAAGGGACCTTCAAGACCACCCGGTCCCACCCCCTGCCATGGGCAGGGCCCCCTCCCCCCAGCCCAGGCTGCTCCCAGCCCCGTCCAGCCTGGCCTTGAGCCCTGCCAGGGATGGGGCACCCACAGCTGCTCTGGGCAGCCTGGGCCAGCGCCTCGCCGCCCTCACGGGGAAGGGTTTCTTCCTCATGTCCAACCTAAATCTCCCCTCTCTCAACTAAAAAGTCTCTGTCCTCCTCCTAAGCTGGGTACCACGGCTAACACAACCCTGGCAGAGGCAGGGAGTCAGACCCACATCCCTCGTGCAAGCAACTGATGCGGTGGTCTGAGCTCGACGACTTTCAGTGAACCCAGGGAAGGGCAAGTAGTTAAACTCACCCAGATTTTGCTCTCCAGGGCTCTGCACAGCCTCATCCATCTGCTTGCCTTTCACCCCCCAGCACACCCCACTGTCAGGACAAGCAATCCAGTGCTCACATTTTGGGTCAGCGCTCCAGGAGAACAATTATATGCCGAGCGCCTAATGCACTGCTGGCAGTGGGCGAGTCATAAATCACCCTAATGCAGCCACCGACAGACTCTGCTGGGATTTCGGGAGATTAAAGGGGAGAATAAATGTAGGAACACAATGGGTCCTGCTCTGGTTTCCTTGGTGCTCAGGTGGTTTTGCGATGTTGTAGGGTGCCCAGCACCCACTAGTGGGGTCCAATACTTTGCCCAAGCCAAACCCACCTCCTGGCCCCAAAGAATTCCTCCAGCACCTTCCAAGCTGCTTACACAGCCCTGGCCAAGTCCTTCAAGCCTTTTTGTACAAGGAGATGCTGAGTCTCCCTTCCCCGTCCCGAATCTTATCTGCCTCGGTCAGTCAGCTGGGAGCAGAAGCAGGAGAGAACAAGGGATGGATGTGGAGATGGACAAGGCACGGACATGGAGAAAGGCCCCCAGCTTTGGTTTGGGCGGGTCATTTCCCCAAATCATCCATGTCCCTGTCCACCCTCCGAGGGGACATGTGCCTATGCAGGGGAAGGGCTGCAATTCGACCCCCTGCCCTGCGTGATTTCTTAGCCCATGGGAGGGGGGTCCCAGCCTTTCAGACCATCCCTGTCAGCCCACGAAACCCCCCAGCCCCTCACCAGCACGCAGCAATGTGCTCGGCAGTGTGCGCTCCTGCAAAGCAGCAGCTGGGGACAGCAGTGGGTGGAAGGGGACACAGCTGTGTCCCCAGCAGTGCTGGAGGGGGGACTCAACTTGCTGCACGGCCTGGGACATCCCAGCCACGGGAGGACAGGCACCTGCCATGGCGAGGAGCCTCCCCGTGTCGCTAGCCATGCCCGCAAAGCCCTCCCCCGTCAATTTCTTGGGGACTCCGGCGATGGGGAAACTGAGGCACAGAGGGACCCCAGTGCAGCGGGGAGGGGAGCGGGGAGGACTTACGAGCCCGGACTCGGCTTTGGGAGGCGAAGAGGAGCAGCAGGCAGCGCAGGAGGAAGCCGAGGGGACCCGCCGCGGGAAGCATCGCAGCCCGGCGATCGGCGCCCGGGGGTTTCGGTCCCGGTGCCCGGGGGTGCCGCGGTCCCAGTGCCCGGGAGGTGCCGCTGCCCGATGTCCCGGTGCTGGTCCCGGTGCTGGCTCAGTCCCGGTGCCGCGGGGGGCTTCGCTGGCGCCGCCTGTGCCCGGTGGTGCGGCGCGCTCGGTCCCGCTGTCGGGTGCCTCGGGGCCGGTGCCCGGGGGGTGCCGAGATGCCGGTGCCCGGGGGTGCCGGTTCCCAGGGGTGTTGCGGTGCTGGTGCCCGGGGATGCCGGCGCCCGGGGGTGTCGCGGTGCCGGTGCCCGGGGCTGCCGGTTCCCAGGGGCGTCGCGGTGCCGGTGCCCGGGGGTGCCGGTGCCGCGGTGCCGGTGCCCGGCGGGGCTCGTCTCGCTCCGATCAAAGGCTCCTCCTTTCGGGAGAGCCGAGGAGTTTGTTTGTTGGTATTAAAGGCTGGGGGGTGGGGGGGTGGGGGGGTGGGGGGGTGGTGAGATCCGCAGGGTGGGTGTTGTTTTTTTTTTTAATTATTATTATTTTCCCACTTTTTTTGGGTGTTTTAGGAAATTCCTCGGCGGCTGGAGGGCGGAGGGAGGGCGGGCGGGGAGGGGGTGCGGGAGCCGCAGGTTTAACCCCTGCCTGCCCGCAGCCCGGCCGGGGCTCCGCGACACAGTCCGGAGGGGGGCTGGAAGGGCTTGCGGGGCTGGACGAGGCGGGCGCTGATCTATCACCCCCAGACAGGGCCCGGCTGCATCCCTTCTCCCTGTTAAACCCCGCTGGACACCCGGATCTGAGATGCTCAATCCCCACCCCCACCCCGGGAGAGGTTTAAACCCCCACGCTGGGGCTGAGCCCCCGCAGACGCATCTACCCCATCCCGGGGTGCAGCTGGCCCTGGCACAGCCCCGAGCATCCCACGCTCCCAGCAGGACAAAGCAGAACACCGGGCTGCAGCCTCCGCTCCCAGGGCTCTGCTCCACCACCCAGGTTCCCCGGTGCCCTGACTTCCTTCCCAGTAAAGCCCAGTTCCCTTTCCAGTCCCACCGATGGGCTCCTTCCCACCCGAGGCAGTGGGGTGCAGCTATCCCACCCATACCCACAGCACGCAGGGGCAGAGGTTCCAGCAGGACAAAGTGGTCGAGCCCACTCTCCTCACCAGCTGCTTTATGTTCCTCCAGCTGCATAAAGCCATCCCAAATGACCAGCGTAGCCCCTGCCTGCAGGAACTCCCCTTGCCCCAAGCCACCACCCCAAATCTTCCTCCTGCCACCCCAGCAGAGCAGAGAGCAGCACTCACACCTCGGCTTGCCCTTTGTCTCCACAGCACAGAGCTGCCAGGCATGGAATGCCATCGGATGGAAAGCCACCGGTCACGCAGTTGCTCCTGGAGAAGCCACCTCACCACCCCACATGTTGCTCCTGTTCCTGCTGCTCCCCAAATTCTGCATGAAGTTGTCCAGCTCTGGCTGCCAGCCCTGCCCTGCCTGCCTGGGGGGCTCAGCTTTCTGCTCTCCAGGACCTTCGTGGAGAAGCTGGGAAGCGCTGGATCCTCCCTGAGCAGCTGTGTCCACTCAGCAGCACAGCTTCCCACAGCCAAAATAACTCAGGGCCACCAGTTTATTGTGGAGATGATGGGTTTCTGCAGCTTCCTTAGACCCCCGAGGCCCATTTTTCATACTGCTTCCAGGGGTGATTAGAGCAAGATGCTTTATTAAGCACAAGAAATACTGGCTTTAGCACAGTGCTGAACACCTTCATGCCCATGTTCCCCCATGGGGCAGGCTTGGACAGAGGTCCCAGACCTTGCAGGAGCCCTGGGCTCCTCCTTTGCAAATGCCTTCATCGCTACACCATGGGAATGCTCTCTTCTCATCTCCTTCAGCTTCCTCGCACCACTGGCAGGGGAGAGACTGTCATCATCTGCGATCCCTCTGGCACCAGGTGACCAGGGATCTCCTCCATCAGCCAAGTTATTTATTTTCCTCCATCAATTCAAGCTCGGGATTGGGCTTTCCAGGGTGTGAGATCTTTGTGCCCGCCGCCAACCCCCTTGAGAATGGCACCAAGCCATCAGTCTGCCAACAGCTCCAAGGTGTCCCCAAACCCCTAATCCTGGCCACACCAGCCATGTGCCCCATTTGGCTCAGAAAGGAAAGCAGTCAAGGGGAATTCCTACAGCAAAAACTCTTCTTTCCACCCATTTCTTCTTCCCCTCTGTCTCTAGCCCTGCCCCAGGAGCCAAACACATCCCCCTTTACTAAACTATGTCTGCAGGTGCCTGTTCCTGGAGCTGGATACAAGGGAAATCTCCTTTGTAATAAGAAACCTGATTCAATAGCACTTTAAATCATCAGCTTTATTTTCTCTTTAAGCTGCTGAGCATAAGAAAGAAGTGAAGATGGATTTCTGCACACACATGGGCTGGATGCATCTTTTAGGAAGAAGGTGGCAATCATCTAACCACAGCTAGCAAATGCAGGTTAAGTCCTCACCCCACCTTGACTCTCCCATACAGGCATGTCTGTGATCCTTGAAGAGCACAGCCCTGCACACAGAGCACGAGACTGTTGCCCCTGGTTGGGTTGTCTGCAGGGATTGTCACAGGTCTACTTATTTACAAGCTCTAAAAATAATTTTACCACTTGGTGCCCTCCCCTGCGAATTGCAGGCATGATTCTGCTGAAGGACCAAGTCACTCCAGGGGAACATAGATAACGCCGGGCTGCTCTGCACATCATCTGGCACCTACTACCTATGAAAAGCACAAGCAGTGCCTTGCTGTTGCATTTCAGGGCTAACTGGAGCAATCCTGACGTGACCACACACCTTCAAGACGAACTACAAAGCTGTTATTTAGAGAAGGCAGCAACATGCCTTGTGCATTACAGCATCTGATGTGTCAGAGCAATTCAAAGCCCGGGCTGGTCCATGCTGCCTACTGCTCCTCTGAGTGATGGGTCGGCAGCCCTGAAGCCTCTGTGTAGGTCTGGAAAGGGGGTGTCCCATGCTGTGGTTGGAGGAACTGTATTTTTTTCCCCATCTTACTGTCCCAGCTGCATTATCTGTGCACTGAGAGCTCCATGCAGTACAAATTCACACCGGCCAGGTTCAACTCACCTGGTGGTCCTGGCTTCTCACCACCTAACCCAGCTTCCCTTGTTTCACTGCTCCACTCATTCCAGCTCCCTGCAAATTTTGCTAGCAATGCCCCTCTATTTTCTTCTCATGCCTCGATAAAGATGTTAAAGGGGTTTGGCTAAACAGCGGGGTCCTTCCAGCTCCCACCAGGAACAGCCGGTCCTTCCTCTCCCAGCTCTTCCCTTGCACAGGGCGGACTTGAAAAGCCCATTTGTAGTGTAGGTCTGTGGGGAAGTTATGAAAGTGCTTAGAAAAATGGGGACGTGAAGCCCAAGTCAATGAAGTTATTTTGCGTCTCTGCTGTAACAGCAACAGCTGAATTCAGAACTGTAGATCGTGGCCCCGCATCTGGGCTAAAACTTATGGGAAAGTTCAGCCATGTCCTAAGTGCAGACCCAGGAAATAAAGGCCAGCCTTGTCAGGAGCAAGGTGCTGTGTTACATCTCTCTTGCATCTCATAAAGAATACATTCACTCTTTGGCAAAAACGAGGCTCTTTATCTTCATCTCCAAATTAATCCGTCTGACAGTTTCATACTGCCAACATCAATCCATCTGCAATCATGAATCAGGCTTCAAAAACCATGGGATTGGCTTGCATATAATAAAACTTGGGTCCTTTTTATTTGCCTTCTGGTTCCTGAGCCTCCAGGTCAAACTCGCTCCATGTTTTCTGGGCAATCAAGAAGACGAGATGATTCCTTTTTTTTTTTTTTTTTTTTTTCCAAATGAAAACTGAGATTCCCCTACAAACTACTGAATAAACAGCATGGGCTCCAATAACATCCCCCACCACCTAGCCTCCTGGCAGGATCGTGAGCTGGCTGGACTGTGGGCTGGAGGAGCTGGCTGCACACCGTACCTTTCCCTGGAAGTTTGTAGCCCAGCGTCCCAATGTTTGATCTGGTGCATGTCTGCGGGCCAGGAGAATCGCTCATGCAAGGGCTGTCAGATGCAGGCGATGGAGCTGGAAACCTGCAGGACCATGAACCATTGCAAGCTGGACTAAAGAAATCTGGCTGCAGCAGTAAGTCCTGCCCCAGGGATGGAGGAGCTCCTGCCTCACTTGACATATGGCTGCAAAAACATGTAGCCTGATGTGGTTTCTTCTGCCTGGGCATGAAGGCTGCCCATCCTGGGGACTGCAGAAGTAAATCCCAATTATCAGTCATCCCACAGCAAAAACCACAGTCCATGTTCAAGCCTTGCAGCCAGCCCGCCCCACTGACCCTTAGCCAACTAAACAACCCAGGCTGGCACCAACCTCCTTTCATCAAGCGGGGAAAATCACCTCCCATGAGTGGTTTCTGGTGTTTTTTTTTAAACACAGGCTGTGGCATGAAACCCTGAGCAAAACCATCACAGCCTTGTGGGAACTGTGGCCAGTGGGAGGGCAGATATGCTGTCACACAAATTTGGGGTTGGCCAAAGCTGAGGCAGGATTCCTGCTGTAGCTCCACAGCCTTCCTCCATACTTGTTGACGACTAGCAACCATGTCTTGGCATGCCTTCAAGGAGTCAATGCATCCCACATCAGCATGCCAGAGGTCCAAGCTAGAGTCAATGGAGACAGCCAAAAATGGGATGAAGCTTCTGCCATATTCTGCAGGGTACGGTAAATTGAGCAAAATCTATATTTTCTTCATGCCACAACTTCACAAAACTCCCATCCTACACCGGGAGCCTTGTGGGTTTCCTCTCCTCACCTGAGGATTTGAAAGCTTGTTCATGCCACTTCTGGAGAGACACACAAGCTCACGGTACCTCCTCAAGCCCCCAGCTCCAGCCCAGCCTTCCAGGAGAGCAAGAGTCCTATCTTCAGAGACCCCCCCAAGACCAGAAGATATACCAACACTGGCAGCCCAGCCTTAGCCTTGCTGCAGATTTCAAACACAGCTGAGGCACAGCCCCGACTGATCCCCTCCATCTGCTTTCCCACACCACCTTGTTTTGGTGGGTTTTATCCCTCCCTCTTGCTGCCTCCTCATGGAGGGGTCTTGTCACTTTTGTCACCTCTACGTTGCACTGCCATTGTACTCTCTCTACAGAAGGATGTTGTCATGCTCGGAGAGCATCAGCTGTGATCCGGATACCCTGGAAAGGCTTCCTATCAGCCTTTCTCCTCTTTGTCCCCTTTTTTGGCCTTTCCAGCAGGCAGCCGCTGTGAATTCTCCTCCATTTCCAAGAGCAGCCACCACAAAGAAGTCTGTCTCCTCCACCTCTCAAAGCCTTGAGCCCACACACGGGTTGGGCAGGAATATAAGACTCCAAGGAACTCCTGGCCGAACTCAACAGCCCTCCTTCACCTTAGGCACAGAAGCCACCAGGAGGTAAAAAGACACATTTGGATAATTGGGGCTGATGGCTTGGGTGGCTCTGTTCCCCACTGGTCCCTCAAGGCACCATGCAGAGATGGACAGCTGGATGGGGAGGCAAAACATCTCTCTCTGAGCTGTGGAGTCAGTCTTGCCTTCCTGCATGATGTCCAGGAAGCTCCTCTAACTGCTGGCTCCTCAGCTCCGACCGGAATAGGAAGAGGAAAACTGGCAAGGATCCTTCGGGCTGAACCTTGTCCTGTTTTCATGCTGTTCCTTCTCATGCGTTAAACCACCAGTGGAGTAACGCTGTAATTCACAGCAGTGAAACCATGGGAGAGGAGCTACCTCCTTCCCATGACTGATGGTATAACCCTTGAACTCCTTGACAGGCTCATTGCAGCCACCTCTGCAGCCTGACCCACGGCCTGGCTTTGGTTCAGTGATGGCTGGAGGTGTGCCTCCAAGCTAGAAGTCAGCACTGAAGGTCTCCTGGAGCTGCAAGGAGACACCTTGCCTGCAAGCAGTCAGCACCTCCTCATGACGCAGCAGCTTGGGGAAGCTGCCTCTGGCTGCAGTTCTAATACAGACATCACTTTATCCAGCATCCGGTTTCCAGCTCCCGTCCTGACAAGCAATGAATGCCCATGAGAGCTCCTCCTGAAGGTCTCTTGAAGGCAACTGTGTCTGGGGGACATTCAAGCAGAGCCCTCACTGTGGAGCAGTCCCAAAGCTTGCTGTGCCCAATGGACCACATGTGAAACAGCCTCGCTCGGGAGCTTTGGTGTGTCTTGTACCACACCTGGAGCTACAAAGGCTGTCTACAGAGGGCATCACCCTACTTGACTCCTGCTCCAGGGAAAAGGAGGAACAGCTTTTACATGTCACACTACAGTGATCTAACAACATGCACAACTGGTGCTGGAGGCACCATAATTTGTTACAGCACCTTAAATGCAAAGGGAGTTCCCAAGGGCTTTGTGGAGTTGCAGCAGGATTCGGTCAAACTCTACAAGAGCACATGCCAGCTCTGGGTGGCCAGTGTCTGAGAATGTCTGCTCCCCACACCAACAGCCGTAACTACCGCAGGCAGTGGTTATTTTTGCATGAATCTGAGTGCTGGAGGACTTAAGAGCTCTAAGGCTGCACCTTCGTGGCGTTTAAGGCAGTCAGTCACCGGTGAGGCTTAAAAAGATAATTCACCAGTGGGACCACGTAGCCCAACCTGGAATGGGAAATCTGGTAATTGTTTTAGTGCCTGAGCGTGTTGCCAAGCACAAGACCAGCACACAGCAAATATTCTATAACTAGGGCAAACCAGCGATACGGAGAGGACAGTAAGAGATCCCCTCCAGGGATGGAGATCAGCAACAAAATAAGAGAGAGAGGGGTGACGAGAGGCTGAGCAAAGCAAGGGGGAAGGACAGAGAGGAAGAATGGGGGAGCACAGTGCCATGGGGCTGCCCATTATCTCCTGCGACACATCCCCAGCTGCGCCCCATGACAAGTGTCTGGCCAGGGCCAGCATCATCGCTGGGAGATCCACAAAGAGAAACGATGGTGGTAACACCCTGCCAGCTCCTCAGGAGAGGTGAGAAGCAAAGAAATGTTCCCCGGCAGCCTGGCAAGGCAGAAGTTTTGGCTTGGGGTGGCGGGATGCGTGGCTGGAGCCTTGCATGGGCTTAGGATACCCTCTGCAGGCCAGCGGTGAGCTCCGCATGTCCTGAGTTGAGTCACAGAAGGGTTTGGGCTGGAAGGGACCTTCAAGACCACCCGGTCCCACCCCCTGCCATGGGCAGGGCCCCCTCCCCCCAGCCCAGGCTGCTCCCAGCCCCGTCCAGCCTGGCCTTGAGCCCTGCCAGGGATGGGGCACCCACAGCTGCTCTGGGCAGCCTGGGCCAGCGCCTCGCCGCCCTCACGGGGAAGGGTTTCTTCCTCATGTCCAACCTAAATCTCCCCTCTCTCAGTTTAAAACTGTTGCCCCTTGCAGGCGTTGAGTTGGAAGACAAGCTGGAGACAGAAACCAAGTTCTGTCCAGGGTGGGCTGGATGTGCAGAAGTAATTTGGGAGAATATCTGGCAGAGATCTCTTTCCAAATCCACTGTCACTAGGATCTCTGCAGAGAGCTGAAGCTCTGCATGGCAGCTTGTCCCATGAGTGACTTTGCTGAGGAACTGTCTCCTCTTCCCATGTTCTCTGTCCCTCCCCAAGGGCTCCCTAGCTCAGGCTCATCCTGAGGAGCAGACGTCTTATTTGGTGTCCGCAGGAATAACATGCCCCATCTGATTCCATCCAGTAGCAGCATCTACAGGACAAGCACCCGAGTTGCTGGACTAAGTCCAGTCCCAGCACCAAACCGCTGCCTCTTTCACATCATCATTTGTCTTAATAAAGTCACTACAATTTTTTTTTTGTTTCTTGTAAATCAACTTTTTTGTCAACCAGCATTTTGTGGATCCCCACAACAGCGAGGATCAATGCACTGATATCCTTTTAGTCATTTGACAGCTAAACTAGAGACCACTAAAGATAGAAGCGTGGGTGACATAGCAAGTAAAGAACCCCTGGCAAGCTCTTGGCACTCATTTAGAGGCTGTTTCTTGGGCATGGATCTTCCCTTCCTCTCTCCAACTGTGGCTCTGTCAAGGAGGCCCAAAAGCATAGGGCTTCACATCTGCCTCTGCAGCCACGTTTTTCTCTGCTGCCAACCCAATGTCTAGGGCAGCTGAGAGGCTTCCTCAGACAGGGATCTGACTCTAAAATATGGTGATAAGACAGACTGTTTTGGTGCCCCAGTAAGTAGATGAGAAGCAAAAGAGAAGCACAAGAAATTTCTGTAGCAACCAGTGCAGAGGCTCTGCCTCCTCTGATCTTCTCTGATCCACCTCCCCTGCACACAGAAAAGCCAGGGGTGCTGGTGTGACCACTGACCTAGCTGGAGAGGGACCACCTTTAAAGGAGGTGTGGCAAACACGCGCCATGTAGCTGGGTGGACAGAAATCCCTGCACCAGCTCCTTTGCCAAAGGAAGCACCAAGTTCCTCTGGAGGGGGATTCTAAGGCTTGCTTAAAAATGCCAAAAAAACCCACTCCAAAACAAAACAGTTTTTCAAGCTGATTCAGGCTCCTGAATGCAGAAACCTGCAGTGCCAAGGCACACTCTCAGAGCCCGAGTACAAATGCTATCAGGGTGACATCCAGCCCAAGCACTACTAAGTCTGCATTTCAGCCAATACACAGAAAGGTGAGAGCTCTGTCTGGCTTTGTAAAATAAAGCCACACACAGGCTCGATGCACCTTTGGTCTTCCCAGGAAAAACAAAAAACGAAACATAAAGTCACCTTGGCCAAGTTGAGGGCTAAGAAATAGGTTCTTGCACACTCGAAGATGAACCTGGTAGAAAACAGTGTCCTGGGATGAGCTGCTGAAGCAGCCAGGCTGGAGAGCAGAAGGAGTGGAGGGGTAGCAACCAGGGGCACCAAAGCAGGACCATGGCTGGGGCAGCCCTGTGAGAAGAAGTATGTCTTCTGAGCTGCACTGCAATTTGAGATTTCTTCCTCCACTTGCCATAGAGATACGTAATACAAAGACTCGTCCAGTCAGGATGGCAGGTAGGGGCAGACAATCCCAGTGGGACTGGACAAATCCCTGGCTTAAATTTCAATAAGAGAAATTCAGGCAAAAGAGCGAGATACTACAAGATTGGGACTGGTCATTTGGGAATGCTTCAGGGTCCCCACTTCTTTGTGAAGAGGTTGAATGCACCTGTCAGTGACAACATATGTGCTGACATTGTTTCCTGTAAATCAACTTTTTTGTCAACCAGCATTTTGTGGATCCCCACAACAGCGAGGATCAATGCACTGATACCCTTTTAGTCAATTGACAGCTAAACTAGAGACCACTAAAGATAGAAGCGTGGGTGACATAGCAAGTAAAGAACCCCTGGCAAGCTCTTGGCACTCATTTAGAGGCTACCTTGGACCGAAGCGTAGCAGCCATCTGGATCGCCATGTCCAGCCCTCTGACTGAAGGCTGCCATGCAGCAGAGGTGTAGTTGTCATGGTCAACTGGGCGTCCACACCACCCACCTCCCAACACCCCACGTAACGAAGACATTAACACACCAGGGGAGCGCCTCTGAGCTCAAAGACCTCCTGCCCCTACAGCACTGAAGCGGGGAGCATGGGTAAAACCAGTCCAGCACCCCTGGTTGTCTGGACTGGGGTGAACTTCCCTTAAACACATTTACTGCTGCTTGTTAAGGGTGTTAGGCTTGGAAAACAGGATGTGCAAACTCAAGGCATGGCTTCTCTGTGCTCTGTCCTGCTCAGCACATGGCTTTGCAAGAAAAAAACCCAAATAACCCACTCCCTAATCAGATGCCCCAAAAACACGCCCATGAGCTGATGGTTTGGTGGCCTTTACTGCTACCTCATGCATGTCCCATCCAAACCCTCTGCCCTGCCCCTCCATGATGGCTTCCAGAAGCCTCTGAACATCCTTGCACGAGCAGTTGTCTCTCCTACTATCACTGTCTCAGCAATGTAAGGTCCCTGAAGGCTTCCACTACCCTTGATGCAAAACCTGAGAGCTCTGCTCAGCTATGGATAAATAAACTCCAACTATATGACAGCAATGAGGAAGTGCTGGAGGTATCAGAAGGATGGAGAGGCACCAAAGGGATCTGGTGGCCACAGTGACCTAAAACTAAGAGGGAACAAATCTCCTGAAAAAACTGTTATACCCATCTTCCCCTCATTCCCAGGGTGCATGAGATCAATCAAACTTGTGGCAGGTGACTGACAAAGTCCCGATTGCCCCACATCCCCCCTTCCCTAGTCTGGCAGAAGAAACAACCCCTCCTGCTTTCCGTGTGAGTCCCAATACCCCAACCTCAGCTCCCACAGCTGGTGCAGGAATGAGCAAACTCAGCCCAGGAGAAGTTTCAGAGAAATGTGACCAGGATGGTTCATCCCCCTCTTCCTTCCCTGCTAACTCATCTCCCAGGACGCTGAGATGTTACCAAGTATCCCGTGCACTTGGTGCTGCCCCAATATTGAAGCAGAGCTCCAGGATCAACATAAAGCAGAGAGACGAGATGCCTTCTTGATGCAGCACACGCGATAACCTGGGAAGCAAGAAGAGCTGGGGAGATGGCCAGGCCTCCCGCCTGCACGGGGACTGTGCATCCCCCACTCCTCACATTTAACACCCTGACAAGCTGTGGCCCAACCTCACGAGCCTGCATGCAGCCTCACTCACGGCAGGCCAGCTCGGAGGCCTGCTGGTGGGCTTTCCAAGCAGATATCCTTCTCAAACTCATCACGGGGAACGCAGATTTTGCAGCAGTTCAGGTGTCTGAAGATAAGCACCCGGTGGGATTTTGACAGCACGGAGGCGGTGGCAGCAAGGTGCTGCCAAGGTAGCGCAGCCACCCTCACCCACCTGCCCACTCCCACATCTTCCCAAGGTGCCACACCGGTTGTGGTACATGTCACAGCAATTTGTGGCTCCACAGATGGACCCTGTAGCTGCTAACAAATGAAATAGTTCTTATCCAGGCTAAAGCCACACTATTAAGTGCTTTCTTTCTTCCCAAACAGGGCGGCCACATCTGAACTACTTTTGAAGAACAGCCTGTTGCCCCAGTAGCCCCAAAACCATGCCTGGCAATGAGCTGGGTTAGGATGGGGCTAGTTGTTTGAGGCCAAAACTGTGCCAAGGACCTTTCTAACAATTCACTGGGGATGCATCCCGATACTGATTACTTGTCTAGTACAGATGTGGCCTTAAAGAGCAGGATGGCAGAGGGCAGACCTGACGGGTTAGAAGGGACAGGGAAGCTGGTCCGTCCTCCCCCCCCCCCGCTCCTAGTTTCAGATGTGGGAAAGGAGAAGGAAAACCAAGCTTTGGGATGTAACACAAGCCCCTTTCCTTTTCCGAGATCTGGACTCACCTCCCAACCCCAGCACTTCAATTCAGGGAGCAGCTGCACCAAGGTAGCTCATAGTCTTAAGGCTCCATTACTTCCCTGAGGCAGGAGGAAGGGACATGGGTTAACAGGGCCAGCAAGGACACCAGGACAAGAATTATGCGAGATCTATATTTGACAATGGAAAAAAATCCAACTTTTCTTATGACAGGGGTAGGCTCAGCTCATTGCACAGGGGGGAGGCAGGCTGCCGGCAGTGGAGGTCTTTAAGAACAGGATGAATAAGCATTGCTCAGGAGTGACTCGGGCTGAGTTGATCCCACTGCAGGGATAAGGGGTGACTGAACAGCCCCTCAGGGACCTTGAGAGCTCGATTTTCCATGAGTCCTGCACCCCCCTGGGCAATGCTGGGGCGTGACATCACAAAGATCTCAAACTTCACATAGCATTTGTCTTTAATAACCAGCCAGTGAGCTTTGTCCCCCCCTCACCAGCAACATGGCAGGGAGATTTCAGTTCCCCCAGTTCCCAAGGAAAGCACATACATTTAGATGCCACAGCTCCTCTCCTCATCCCTTCCCTCCTGGAACTGTATCGCTCTGCAAACCCTGCCTGGAGGGGGAAAGGGAAAAGTGGAGCCACCATGAAACAGATCCCAAGAATCAGCTCCTCAGGCAGCTGATGACACCAGAGGAGGGAGCTGGGGTTTGCTGTATGCACCGAGCTCATCCTGCCGGCAGCCCATGCCTTGTTGTTGCTCCTGAGCAATGCTTATTCATCCTGTTCTTAAAGACCTCCACTGCCGGCAGCCTGCCTCCCCCCTGTGCAATGAGCTGAGCCTACCCCTGTCATAAGAAAAGTTGGATTTTTTTCCATTGTCAAATATAGATCTCGCATAATTCTTGTCCTGGTGTCCTTGCTGGCCCTGTTAACCCATGTCCCTTCCTCCTGCCTCAGGGAAGTAATGGAGCCTTAAGACTATGAGCTACCCCTTGCTCATGCCCATGCCTTGCTGTCTTGCTTGTTTTCAAAGCCTGTTTGCTGCCTCTTTTTCCTTGCCTACTCTGCTCTGGATGCACATCCCCTCTATGCCAGCTCTGCTTTGCAACCTCTTTCCCACACTCTTCCTTCCCCCCCAGCAACCCCAGGATGATTACATGTGATTTTGCATCTCTTCCTCTGAGGCTCTCCCATAGGATACAGCACCTCTCAGGAAGAAAATAGTTCAAAGCCTTTCTCTCTCAGTAAAAGCTGTTTGTTAAATCATCAGTCTGTTCCATGAATGCTGAAGCTCTCCTCCTCATTTGCTAAATCGTTTAACACTGCAGGCCAAGCGTTGTCAGTCTTCCTTCAGAAATGACTGCTCCTCATATTAAGCCCCTGAGGACTATTTGTTAAATGTTGCTAATGAAAATAATCAACACCGCATCATTAAACCTTCAAACGCTGACAGCAGTGGCTGTACAGCAATGCTGCTCCTGCAGCTGCAAGGCTACCTGCAGCACCCATAGGCAGGAGCACAGTTTTGTAAGGTTTTTAGCCTAATTTCTTAGCTTGGACTAAGGAGGCCTTACAGGACTAAGCGCTGCCTAACCAGCTGGCCCTTTCAACTAGCCTGACGGAAAGACACGCACCTCAAAGATATTGCACATCAAAATATCCTGCGCAAACAGGAACCGGGTATGAGAAATGTAAATGAATGTTCTGTACTAAATGGGATGCATTACTAAATACCGCAGAATCCACAAAGAACAGAGTTTCGTGGGCTCTGTCTGCAAGCACATCGTTTCAATGAGATGATTTCCTAAACCTCCTGCCCCTTACACCTTAAATTAGGCAAGAGTAGGACCTGTCCCACCACTCCTTTTACCCCTCTGTCATGGGATGGACCACATTCCATCTCCAGGTCTTTGTTAGCCATGCCGAGACAATAATGTGTTCTCTTTAGACCGACTCTTACACCCCTCTCAGCGAGTTATTTAGTAGACGTTGGAGACTTGTGATGGATTTTAAGCCCCTGTTTCAAGGGGCCATAGAAAACAGGTTAGGAGTGACCAGAAATTTTTGGGATGTGGGCGCAGGGCTGGGAGGAAGGGGTTAGCCCGAGGCTACAGGTTGGGGATTTGGGTTCCTTCACATCAAGTGGAGCTGAGCACTTCGGTCACTGAGTAAAAGCACCAGCTGGATACCTACAAGCAGGTTCTTACCCAGAAAGGTTAAACCAAAGGGTTGGTGTGGTACTGGCCTCCGTGCTCTGCTGGTTTGTCACCTGCTGACCCCATCCCCGGAGCTGCCCCACTGCTACAGCCAGCCAGGAGAGCCCAAGATGCAAGTAACAGCAAATCAAAAGAGAAAAGCACACGGGGGCTTTGTGGTGTCTTGTTAGAAGATGTCCACCCCCCCCGATCTTTTTGGAATAGGGCCAGCAGCAGCTGGAGGGCCCTGGCTTGCCCCACAGGCAGGCTGCGGGGCTGCCAAGAGCCCCCATCCAAGAGGATCTGAAGCTCTGAGAAATCACAGCGATTTGAAGCAGGTCCACAAAAGACAAGCCAGTGGGAACGACCCGAGATCCCATCCTTCACCAAAGCATCCCAGGCTGCAATAAAAGACAACCCCCCTCCCCCGCCCCCAGCCAAGCGTGGAGGGTCTCCCCTGCAGCAGGCCACGGCCTGGAGAACAGCCATTTGCTGAGGGAACACGCAGCCACCAAGCCCGAGGGCTGAGGGGCACCCGCCTCCCTCAAGGACCAGGACCCCTTCGCGGGGAGCCGCCCGCAGCGGGCCAGACTGCCCCGCCAGCGCCACCCTCGGCCGCACAGCTACTGAGGAAAAGCGGTGGCGGCCCCTCCTTATATAACGGGGGTACATGAATATTCATCGAAAAGGCGCGGCCAACGAGGAGGCGGGGCCGTGCAGAACTACGCGCCGCGGTGTTCGTGAATATTAAGCGAGGGGCGTGCCCCCGCATGAATTATGTGGGTCGTGGGCGGGGCCGCGCGCCCCAACGTTCTGTCCCTTCAAAGTGTGAGAAGATGGCGGCGGCGGGGCCCGGCGGCCGGGCCGCGGTGCCGGCGCGGCGGGGGCGGCGGCGGCGGGGGCGGGCCGGGGCGGCGGCGGCGGAGGATGAGGTGGTGTTGGCGGTGGCGGAGTGCCCGGTGTGCCGCCAGGCGCTGGTGGAAGCGGTGACGCCGCCCTGCCGCCACTCTTTCTGTCTCGCCTGCTTCCAGCGCTGCCTGCAGGGCCCGGGCCTGTGCTGCCCGCTCTGCCGCAGCCGCCTCTCCACCTGGGCCCGCCGCCAGCAGGCCCGCACCGAGCCCGCCGCGACGACGGCCGCCGGAGGAGGCGGGGAGCAGCGGCCGCCGGACCAAGGTGCGGCGGCGGCGGCGGCGGCGGCGGCGGCGGGCACCTGCCCCCCCCACCCCTCCTCCGGTGGGGGGGGGGGCGCGGGGGGCGGGAGGGGGGCCCGGCCCGGCCCGGCCCGGCCTGGCCTGCCCGGAGGGTGCGCTGAGTTTGCGGGGGCTCAGCCCCGTCCGAGCTGAGGGGGGGCCTGGGGGGCGCCACCCCCCTTTGCCGTGGTGGGAGATGGGCCTCGGAGGCGCAGCTGGGGGGTGGGGGGCGCTTCCCCGCCGCGCCGTGCCTGGGCCAGCGCTGCGGAGTGCGCTGCACCGAGTGCGCCGGGGCTCAGCCGCCCCCCGCCAGGGGCATCAGCAGGGGGGGCTCCCGCTGCCCCCCGGCGCCGCGCTGGCGTGCGAGGGCTGGGCCGCAGCCGGCATCGCGCCCCTCCGCAGCCCCGCCTGGGGCCCTGTGCCCATGCTTGTGTCAGCCCTGTGCCCAGCGCTTCGCTCGAGGCCCCGAACGGCCGGTTATTTTTAGAATAACGTTGCCCAAAAAGTCAACGGTTGCGGCGGTGCAGCCCGTCAGAAGGGCTGGAAAAAGTCGGGCGGGTTTCTGCCTCGCCGAGAGAGGCAAGCTTTCGCACCGTGGGAAGTCCTGGTCCCTTGTTGACATAAAAAAAAAAAAAAAAGTCTATCGTTTCTGAGTTCATGGCTTTTTGTCACGCGTTTCCTCCCAGTCTCGAAAGCCGGCAGCCTTCCCCAACTCCTAGAAAACAGTTCCCTGCATTTCCTTTAGAATAAATCCTCATTTGAGCCAGCAGCATTGCTCTTTCCCGGTGAGAGCCGAGGTGCTGCGGAAGATGCCCATCTTGCCCCTGTCAAAACTCCCGGTGTGCCAGGATCTTCTGCCGGCACCGCGGTGCTTGTTGGTTGGAGAGGTGATGCGGCAGTGCTGGCAGAGATCGGCCGCCTACGCCGCACCTACATGCGTGCTTCACCGACGTAGTGGTGGTGGGAGACCTGTAGAGCAAACGAGGCTTTAAGCTATGGATAAACGTCCTTTTAGCTGTCCAGCCGTGCCCTAGCCGTTCCTTTTCGAGCGCATTACTGGTCTCCTGGTTCATGCTTGTGTCAGCACCCTCTAATTTGCTGCAGGGAAAATTGGCAGGATGAATTTAAACAGTTTAAATTGGTGGTTTGAACTAACCCTGCTAACCTTTGCTGGAAGCGAAGTGGGAAGCGTTCACGCAGAAGGATTTGCTGAATCAATGAACAGACGGGCTGTCCGGAGGGAGCTGAGCCAAACGGCTGGGAGCAGTTCCTCCTCCCCGGCCCAGCCCAAGGAGGGACGACAGAAACTCCCTGGGTCAAGTCTTTCCTCTAAGGCAGTGGTGTCAGTCATGCTTAAATAGATTCAGCTTGGTCCAGCCTAGCTTGAATGAGAATATCCAGCCATGCTGCAGGAATGCTTATGCAGTGCCTTGGTTGGTTTGGGGTTTTTTTTTAAGAAAAATTAATATTAATTCTCTGTTTGTCTTGTCTGAGATGTTTGTATTTTGCAGCAAGGCATGCGGTTGTCATGTTGGTTGTCATTTTCTGCCTGCCCAAACTTCCTAAAGCTCTGGAAGCGTCTTAGAGAGAATCATGGAGGGTCTTAGCCCTGAGAAATGTGGGGGGTGCACCCCAAAAGTGGAAGGACACGTGCAGCTGAGTGTCACCTTGTACACCGTGAGCATGGCTTTGTCATGGGCGCTCTAAACGGGGCTAGACTAACCCCTACTCGTGCTGTACTCTGACTGCCTTTCATACCGTAGACCTGCCCACCGTAAAATTGTACTTCAAGTTGTAGAGTGGTTGAGTTAACAGCCGATGAGGTGAGCTAAAATGAGCTGTAATCTTGAACGGCATTTCTGCTGCTTTTCTAGCCTAGGCTCAAGCTTGTCTTGAAGCAGCTTTGTCGGGCTAAGAGCTGTGAGGGTAATGGGCCACTTACGTTGTCAGTTGGGCTAATAGTGTGGAAATCAAAGGTAGCTGATCCATTGGGAATGGTGATCTGCTGCATGTGGAAGGAGGGCAGTGGACGTGCTTTATCTTGACGTTAGTGAGGCTTATTGGAGAATCACAGCATGGCTGAGGTTGGCCGGGACCTCTGGAGACCCAACCCCTGCTCATAAGCGGGGTCACCAGGAGCAGGTTGCCCAGGACTGTGTCCAGTTGGGTTTTGACTGTCTCCAAGGTTGCAGACTCTGCCTGTACCAGTGCTTGACCACCCTGACAGTAAAAAAGTTATTTCCTATGTGAAATGGACTTCTTGTATTTCAGTTTGTGCCCATTTCCTCTTGCCCTGTCGCTGGTCACCACTGAGAAGAGCCTGGCTCTGTCTTCTCTATTGTCTTCTACCAGGTATTTAAACACATTGGTAGGATCACCCCAAACCACCTCTTCTCGAGGCCAAACAGTTCCAGCTGTCTCAGCCACCTCTTGTATGTCAGATACTCTGGTCCCTTAATGATCTTCATGGCCCTTCACTGATCAAGATAAGAAACATCACTGCTCTCCACTCATCCACTGAGCCAGTCAGATGTTTTCTTCCAGACCCCATTCGCTTTCTTCCAGACTTCAAGACCCTCTCCTGATCACCTCTGTACCTGCTCTAGCTGTACAGACTGAGGAAAAGAGGCATTGAACATCTCAGCCTTTTCCATGTCCTTTAGCATCAGGCCCCCTGCCCCACCTGGCAGCAGACCCACATTTTCCTTTTGCTGCTGATTTGAGCCTTTCTTGCTGCCCATCACCTCTGTTTGCTTTTCACCCTTTTGACTCTTGTCTCCCATAAATCTGCACTGACACAGCGGTGGAGACCTGGAGGGACCTTATCGATGTATCTAGATATCTGAGAGAAGGCAGTAAAGGCAGCAGAGCCAGGCTTTTCTCAGTGGTGCCCAGCGACAGGACAGGAGGCAGCGGGCACAAACTGGAACACAAGAGGTTCCACTCAACATAAGAAAAAACCCCTTTCACTGTGAGGGTGACCAAGCACTGGCACAGGTTGCCCGGGGAGGTTGTGGAGTCTCCATCCTCAGAGAGACTCCAAACCCAACTGGCATGGACCTGGCCAGCCTGCTCCTGCTGACCCTGCTTGAGCAGAGGGGTCTTTGTCTCCGTGGGTCTTTGCCAACCTCAGATATTATGTGATTCTGTTACCAGACAGTGAATAAGTTGATGAATGTAATTGAATCACATAAAATCTGCAAAATTTTAAAAACCACGTGGTATGACCTCTTGACATTACTTGATTGTTCCAGCTTAAGTTGGCTAATTAATTACAGTTTCAAGTCTCAGGTTTTGTCATTCACTTTGGGATTCGTACGTAATAGTGGATTTAATGAGCTCTCAGACCTTGGCGGAGTTTGGGGACTCTGCATTAGGTGCTGTACAAATACGTATGAAGACAAAGTCCTTGTCATGACACTTGTCAAACAAAACTGGATAGACGTAAGCGGAGACAATGCGTACTCGCTGCCTGTGTTGTGTCTTGGCGTGGGCTGGGTTTGCTTGCTTGCTTGCTCCTGGGCATCTGATGCCGTTTGAGCTGCCCTGCTGCCTTCAGCCTGGCCTCCAGCTGCTGCTCCAGAAGGGTGTGGGTGGCCCATAGGTCCCACATCCTCTCTGCCTGCTCTGTGGGCATCTCTAAGTACCATATCGCACCTAGAAAGGCACCCTAGATGCTGGTATAAAACTAAATTTTGAGCTAAAGATGCAGTACTGGCTGCAATACTTTGCTGAGGAAGGTTTCTTATATTAAAACAGTTGCCTGGTGAAAGTCTTGGAAGGCAGATAGGTGCAGCAGATGGGAGGCTTGGAGACTGCGGGTATGTGTTTGAGGATTCAGCTAGCCAAGAAGAAGAAAGAACATAACATGTTCACGGCAAGGTGCTCAGCCTGATTTGTGAGAAAATAAGTACATTCACATTTCTCCCAAGGAAGATGGAATACACTGTGAATCAAGACAAAAGAAAAGGATCTTGTGAAAAAGGATGAACAGATGAGATCATGGCTTTATCTTCTCAGAGACACACGGCCCACCTTCAGTATCAGATACTCACCCACATGGATAGATTTTTGCCTGTCAATCCTGACGTTACTGCACCAGATTATAAATTACTTCAGGGAGCTTGGAAGATTGCTGAAGGACGAGTGTTCTCCCCTGAACTGTGAATCAGAAATTCAGTTTTCCAAAGAACGGGCTTGTTAAGCTAATCAAGAGCTTTAACTAACATAGAATCATAGAATCATTCAGGTTGGAAAAGACCTTTGAGATCATTAAGTCCAACTGCTAACCCAGGACTGCTAAGCCCACCACTAAACCATGTCCCTGAACCCCACATCTACGCGTTTTTTAAACACCTCCAGGGATGGTGACTTCACCACGTCCATGGGCTGCCTATTCCAATGCTTGACCACCCTGTCGGGGAAGAATTTTTTTCCCAATATCCAATCTAAACCTCCCCTGGTGCAACTTGAGGCCATTTCTTGAGAACAGAGATAGTCTGGGAGGGAAAGAATAAATGACTGATGATACAACAGATTCCCAGATGTTTTGGGAAGGGACAGGGGAAATATGCTCCCCTGTGCCGAGGCGGGATCGAGTGTACCTAAACCATTCCTCGTAGACATCCGCGCTGTCCGTTCGTACACAGATGGCAAAAGGGGATCCCACAGCCACCTTTGTTTCAGTCTCTGAACACTTGGAAGATTTTGCCTAATATCTAATCAAAATCTCCTTTGTTACAAACACAGCTGAGTTCTTTTGTTTCTCTTCTGCCCAGTAGCTATGCACAACAATTAATAACTGATGCTCTTATAAGAGGGGAGGGGTGGGGTGTTTTTGCCAGACTTCTAACACGACTTCCCCCTCCTTCCTCCAAGTCTTTTTTTGGCTGTGGTTTCCCTCTTTCCCCGCTGGACCAGACCAATCTAGTTCTTGAGCATTTCCTGATGATTCCTTAATTTCCCGTTGTTTCTGTTGTTCTGTAGCCTGTCACCGGGTTTTTTGTCTCAAGACCACAGCGCTAAGAGTTCAGAAACGGCAATCCCGATGAAGCCTTTCCCTGCGACATGAAAAGCAGCGATTTGCTCTCCATGTCAAAGTGATTAAAGTTGACAGCACCTCTTTTTTTTTCCCCCCCTCCTTGTCGCAGGATTAGTGTTGTATGGCTGTTTGATGGGATGGGTTAAATGTAAGATTGCCCAAGGAAAGAAATAAGGCAGGGGTGCCTCTTCAGGGAGGCGTGAGACCTGAGACTGTCAGAGTGCTTGCACCTCTCTCTCATCCCTTGCTGTACTCTCTCCACTCATCAACGATACTTTAAATTATTTCTAATCTACTATTTATTAATGAAGAGAGTGATTAGGACCAGACCCAGAGCTAGCCCCAGTGGCCAATGTGAGAGGCTGCCCTGGCATGGCAGTGGATCATTAACTCTTGGAAAATGATTTTTCAGCTAGTTGCACATCCCTCAGAACAGTGATTATAC
Source organism: Falco cherrug (assembly GCF_023634085.1). Classification (NCBI taxonomy): domain Eukaryota; kingdom Metazoa; phylum Chordata; class Aves; order Falconiformes; family Falconidae; genus Falco; species Falco cherrug. The sequence goes on from NC_073698.1 coordinate 1,194,982, forward strand.
CTAGACTAGGTTGTTGGTTTTTTTCCCTCACTGTGCTTCTAAGAATTTTTTTTTTATGGGCTTCCAAATCAAAAAGACAAAATATTTTTGGCATGGTGTAACTCAGGGTGTGGAGGATGGGATGGATTATCCTGCAAAACAGGGGTATTTCCAGATAATACGGGAACTAGAGGGTGAGCTGGGAACTGGCATGCAAGGAAACCTCATGGAATGAGCCTGCGTCTGCTGGAATTTCAGCTCCATCTTGGGAGCAGCCCTGCTGTACCCAGACTGGCAGCTCTGCAGGGCTGCATGCGCGCCTCTGGCAGCTCCGGGAGAGCACACAAGGGTTTGTGTTTGTGCAGTGCTGTGCCTGAGCTGAGATGGTCTCCATGAGTCCAAAGGGTGTTGGCATCAAACCATATCTAACCACATTTCTTAACCCGTCTACAGGAGGTTAAGAGCTCTCGCTCCTTGCCCCACTCCCACTCCTTACAGCTTCTCTATCTAGGACTCTGGGCTTCTTCCCTCCGATGCCTTCGTACCACACTGCTACCTCCCCAGCCAGCTCTTCTCCTCCTTTCACTCACAGGGGCCTAAAGGGCAGGATTTTGAGCTCCTTTGCAGTGGTTCCTCCTCTCGTATTTCTTGTTTTATTTCCTTACACATTTCTGTCCAGAGCAAGTTTTGGACAGTGACTCCTAACACGGCGCATCCTGCTAGTCCTTAACTTTCTCTCTAAAGAAAAATTGTAGGTATTGTGGTCTCTACAGCAGGTAAAATACCTTCTCACCCCGCCAAGAGATGAACTCATGTTGTGGCTTGGTTTCCCCTCATCCCCTCAATTATGCCATCAAAGATGGACAGTGGATTGAACTAATGCAAGTCGTTCTTACAGCGTTGCTATTAGTTTGTCGTCTGCCTGTTTCCTTCTAGATACTTGCTAATGAGCAAACAACTGGCTGTAGTACTCATTTGCATATTGAAACTAAGCCTGCTGCTTTACCGTTTTCAAGTAGCTGCTTCCCCTCTTGCTCCCCTACTTCTCCATGGCCTTAAAGAAAACCCCTTTGCTCCAGGAAGCCTTGAAGACAACCATAAACAGTTAGAACTTACCAAGGGGGGATTTCACCAGCTTTCTAAAGCCACCTCTTCTCTCTCTCTCTCTGTCGCATCCCCAGACAGCGTCTCTTCTTTTATTCAAAGCTGCTTCCTGGGGTTTGCTACTAGCAGGAGCACATCTTTGGGATTTATACCCAATATGGCTCGAACAACTCCCATCTTCGCTGAGACTGGCTCTCAGCACATCAGGCAGAGGCATCAACCAGTTCTTGGCCACGTCCCTGGAGAGGTCCTTCATTTGCAGGCTATTGTATTCTTGAACATGGTACATTCCTTTTAGTTTAAAAGGCCTTTCATCTACTTATACCACTAGAGAACACAAATTTTATAAATCCTACCGTAAGACCTATTTACTGTACGTGAATCATGTGAAACCTGCAGGCTGGCATTCACTGTCAGCTGTCCAGAGAAACCAGGCGAGACAGATCATTCATATGGATGAGAAACAGTATTCAAGAGAGTTCTGAATACCTTTCCTTTGCACTTTTTGTGCCATTTTTACTTCTTGCTTCTGCGCTCCTGTTTCTTAAAGTACCTGATCACAGTTGATTTTTGGTAAACACCAAAGCATCACTCTTCTGAACACTTAAACTTTCACTGTACAACTATTTTTCTGCCTTCTTCCCATTAACTGATGGACTTTTTTGCTTTCTGTCTTGCTTTTAATGCATGTATTGATCCACTTTTTGGTGGCTTTGTGTGCCTTTTCCTGGCTCCCCGAGCCAAGCTTTTGAGAATGCAGAAACGGAACGAGAGGCAGTAATGCTTTCTGTGCTCCAGCATCAGTGCTTGGGGAGCTGGATTGCTCCATTTGGAACATAAATCCAGCAAAATTAGGAAATTCTCCACTTTTACGGTGCTCTGGTGAGACACCCCTCCAGTGCTGCATCCAGCTCGGGGGTCCTCAGCATCAGAAGGACACGGACCTGTCGGAGCGGGCCCGTCGGAGGCCACGGAGCTGGTCAGAGGGCTGGAGCCCCTCTGCTGTGGGGACAGGCTGGGAGAGCTGGGGCTGTGCAGCCTGGGGAGGAGAAGGCTGCGGGGAGACCTTAGAGCAGCTCCCAGTGCCTGGAGGGGCCGACAGGAAAGCTGGGGAGGGGCTTTGGGCAAGGGCAGGGAGCGGTGGGACAGGGGGCAACAGTTCTAAATTGAAAGAGAGTAGGCTTAGACTGGACATAAGGAAGACATTTTTTAGGGTGACGAGACACTGGCAGAGGTTTCCCAGAGAAGTTGTGGGTCCCCCATTGCTGGAAGTGTTCAAGATCAGGTTGGATGAGGCTTTGAGCAACCTGGTCTAGTGGAAGATGTCATAGCAGGGGGGCTAAACTCTATGATCTTTGAGGGTCCCTTCCAACCCAAACTATTCTGTGATTCTATGAAAATCTGTTGGAAAGACTTACCTTGGGAAGATTATTGAAATTATTGGAACTAGCCTATTTAGGATGAAGCAAGTGGGGAAGAAATGACAGTATGTTAACAGCCATCCACCACATTAATATTTTTTAGTGTCATCTTTTGCTTCAGCCGAAACTCCAGGCTCAAATCTAGATTAAACCTATTTTTGTCCCATTTGCCTCTGCTTGAGAACTGGTATGGAGCCTGTCACATTATGGGAGCTGCTTTGGGATGAAAAAAAACCCAACTTTTTGGCGAGTTGCATTATTTTTTTTCAGTAGATCAGTCTTAGCTTGCCCTAGCTCCCATCTCTGGTTTGCTGGACCACAGATGCCCACAGCAGGGCAGGAAAGTGGGGCCAGCGATGCTGCATGTTGTCATACTGGTATGTGAAACCCCAAAGTCTTCCTACAGCTCCCACCTTATTGATTCTTCCACTTAAGAGGAAGTTGCAGATTTGTGGCCAAAATTCTGAGTTTTAATTTCTTGTTTACAAATATGCCCTAGTGCACCGGTGCTGAAGTGTGTGTGTATGTGTATATACATATATGAAGTATGCCTTCATATTTTCATGTAGTTTAGTTAACATCCTTTCAAAAGAACTAGAGTAACTACTCTTGTTGGAAAACTGTTTCCAAACCTCTCCCTCTTCAGAAAACTTCTACATTCTTGTTTTGTGTTTTGAAAACATTAAGATGTCATCTTCATCTGCAAGTATAAACACTTAACAGCTGGAAATTAAAAGGAAAACCAGTGAAAACCTGAAGGTTTTGGTTAGCCCTGCCTGGAATAAAGGGGAGGAGGAAGCTACGAAGACGTGGAAGCTGGGGCTGAGGGGGATTCGCTGCCACTGGTGGCAGAGCTTTGACTTGCCGGATGGCATCAATTTGGCAAAACCCAGGAGCCTCTGAACGACAGACAGGGGACTGAAGCTTTTCTGAATCAAGTTCAACTTATTTTTATTCAACCCTTGTTGCTGAATTCACCAGATGGATCTTTCTGACTCTGTTGCCAGTAAATATAAAATCCGCTGGTCGGGAGTACAGATTAACGGTGACGGTGTGTAATGCACACTTCTGTGCTAACGTCGAAAGGATGGAGTCATTCAAGGGGATTGAGGCTGCAAGTCAAATGCCTCTTACAAAGAGAACCAGCGTTAAATAATTAGAAAATCTTTTGTCCTCTCAAATAGTGCAGAAATCAATTGTTTTTTCCAAGATTGAGCACAATAGGATGAAACTCTTGTCTGCCAGCGTGAAAGAGCAGGATGCCAGTTTTGATCCTGCCACTGCGACTGGTTTGCAGCTATCACCATGCTCGGAAGGAGCATCCCAGTGCCAGTCTTCCCAACAGCCCTTCAGAGTCAGCTCCATTCAGGAACCGTTACTGATCACCCACAGATCACTTGAAAGGAAGAGCAAGAAGGAGTTTTGCTGCAAAATCAAGTAGAAGGCCTTTTCTTCCATCATCCTACCCATTTCATTGTTCTCCTAGGCTGTACCACCCATCAGACCAGCTGAGCAGCCTTGTCCTGGACCTGAACGTCCAGAATCAGCACGGGGAGGTGTGCTGGAGAAACAGATGCAATGCTCTGGTCATCTCGCCTTCCTCCCCGGCTGCATCCCAGTGCAAGGACTGGTCTAGTTCAATTTGCAGTGGTTCTGTGCCGACAGAAGCATCCTTGTCTGCGGGCAGCCACCATGCAGCATCAGTTTACCCCAGAAAATATAATGGAGTGTTGTAATCATAGATACACAGTTGTGCATACATTTTTGCTTTCATCTTTTACAGAGAGTTAGAAATTTAGGGTCTCATCTCTTTTGACCCATCTGTAAAAACACACAAGTTGGGGCATAAAGATACTACAGGTAAAATTGCCTCTGCCTGGTGCTGGACCACTTTAGCTAAACCAGCACAACTTTATAGATAAACGTTGTTCCATTATTTAAAATCTCTTCTGGCTTGCTAAACCCATGTAACCAATGAAACAGTTGATGTGGCTTGTCCTTACTGCTGCCTGTTTCCCGCAGGTTAGCTCATACGCTTTTATTATTTTTATTTTATTCCCCTGGAGGGAAAAAAATATACCTTTTTAGCTATGAAGATAAGGTCTGAGACAAGCCTTAAACGTTCAGAAGTAATTGAAGCTCGCTGCGGGCATGTTACAGATTGCTGCTGCTCTTGGGACTGTCTCAGTGGAAATTCAGCTTGATAAAATTCACAAAGAACTGGAACTGCTCAAAGACACAATTGAAAAAAACGTTTTGAGAAGCCGGTGGAAAGTTTCCAGTGCAGCCGGCTGCAGGCGCGGAAGCAGGAGCAAGGAATGCAGCCTGGCCTTCTCAGCATCGCCACCACTCAGGATTTTTATCACACATGTTGGGACATTTTGGATGTTTTCCTTTAAAAACAAGCCTAGCTCGCGCAGGCGTGCAAGTAAGAGGGAATAGCAGCTTGTTGTTTCGTTTTCTTAAAAAAAAAAACCAAACATATAATCAATATGCTTAATATTTGATGAGGAGAGACTTTCTTCCTCAATTTTAAAGCAACTGTTAAAGAAATGCTTTGTGATTTGTTCAGCTCTGGTGTTGGCAGCATTCCCTCTCCAGAGCTACTCGAGCCGGAAACTCCGGAGTTTGCACTCACACTCACCGGTGGGGAGGGACTGATATGGGGCTTTCCTCTGCTTTTAAAAGCAAACCAGTGGAAAGCAGGACAGGTGAAAACAGGATTTAATCAGATTTTAAATTGCATGTTTCGGCACCAGGGCTGTGACTTGTTCCCAGGGAGGAGGCAATGGTGGCTGTGAACCAGAGGATGCCTGCCGGGGCAGTCAGCTGCCAGGCGTTTGATTTACTTACCCCACCATGAACCTTTCATTTTGGGCCAATGTGCTTGAGGAATAAAAATGCTTCCTAAATAAAACATGCGGTGGAGCTGCTGGTTTATATCCCTCGATTTTAGCAAGCTGGGAAAAGGAAATGCCACTGATGTTTCCTCCTTACTCGTACCCATTTCATCCTGATCATAGCACATCGGGATGGTGAGCTGGGCTGCACCCTGCCTGGAGTACTGATACAGGCTGAGCCAGAGCGGTTGTTTAGGGCTTGTTGTTTTATTCCAGTTGTTCCCTTTCCCATCCAAGTTCCTCCGACTGTAGTGTAACTTGCCCAGACTTGCGCTGCGCAGAAGCGGGAGGGAGCTTTGAAGCCGACATTAAGAAGGGAGTCATTTGGGGAGTAACAAACTCCAGGGATGGAGGTTAAACTATAACCGCGTGCCAGTGTGCTTTTGGTTCCTGAATTCCCAAGGGGGAAGGGAGGAAGCTGGAGCAAGATGGGGAATTCCTGCCAGATGGAGCAGCCTGCCCGACCAGCTTCAAAATATTGACCTCAGGGAGTGCACTGCAAGTGGAATAAAAGCTGTGCTTGCTCCGGACCAGCAGGACAGCACTGCAAACGCCTGTGAAGGTGAAGGGGACATGGAGAAGTAAAAACACCATTTATATAGAAAATAGAGAGTATTCTTGATGTGTCCGTGTAAATGGCAGAAGGGCATGAGTGTGAATTGGGGGTGTTGTGCTGCTGCTGTCAGCCTGTGTTTCCTGGGTGTCTGGCTGGAGCAGATGTTTAAAGCCTGCTTTTATACCTAGGACTCAGATTCCCCTGGGACATGTCAGGGTTGTTACTTAACCTCTGTGTTTACATCCTCCTAATACTCCCCTGATCGCTTAACCACTTGTCAAGAACTCTTGAGAATCTCAAAAGCAACTGTGGAAGTGCAAAATGGTATGTTAAACAGAGCTTTGACAGCAGGGTCATAATATAAACATACGTGGTTGAAAAAATGCTGCAGAACCTCTTGTGCAGTCTGTGCAGAGCTTACCCTTTTTGGGAAATAATGGACACCACCAGTCATCGTGCACTAAAAAGTGTTTCCTTTTTTTTCCTTCTTTTTCCAGACTTTATATTCAGAGCACCCATTAAGTTAAGCAAACCAGGGGAACTCCGAGAAGAATATGAAAGCCAGCTAAGGAAGGTACAGTATTCTGTGTAATTGCAGTTTTTCTTTCGGAATAACGTGGATTTCCTGCAGGAATGCCATCCTGCCTATAAGGAAACTTGAAGGGCTTTTTATTCCTGCTCTGTAACAAAGGTCATTTATTCCCTTTATGCTGTTCAGCTAGTTCAGGAGAATGTTGGCAGGAATTGAGCATGTAGAAGCCAGATTTTGCTGTTAGGCTGCCTTCCAGAACATGGAAATGTACCTTCCTTGGTGGACCTGGAGCGACTGTTGGGTTGTACAGGGTTTATTAGAGCATCAGTATTTGTGGATGTAATTCCATAAAGGTTTTTGCAGGGTAAGGCATCTCCTGCAGTAACATCCTTCTCAGAAACAACCTGTTCCAAACTGGAGCTTTCTCTCTGTTTTTAGGCAAGCATAAAATGTCATTTAAAGACAAAAAGACTGAGAAGGGAAGAAAAACTTTTCAGCTGTGTTAAACTCTGGTAAAATATTTTCTACATTTGAAAAGGGATTTTAGTTTTTTAAATTAAATCATTGAAACATCTCCAGCGGCTAGTCATTTATGGAAATTGGCTGCTTTTAAAGTGAGAAACATTGCTGTGAAAGCAGTGAGCGGATAATGATTTCCATTGCAACCCCTCTCCTGAGAGTCGCCTGTAACTTGCTAAAACATTTGCGTTGCCGCTCGTAGCTTCTGCTTCTATCATCCCTTCCGCTGCTGGGACCTGCCTGCCGTCCTGCCAAAACAATGTGGACTCTGCCCTGCTGCTGCTGTCTCGTCTCTGTCAATAGATTTAATCGCTGTTTCGGGGCCTTGATCTCTGTGACGGTGTTTTGCCTTGAGATGGGTCCAGCCTCTGGCTGGTTAGTTTACCTGCTGGGGAAAAGGAATGGCGTTTTTCCTCATGGAAGAATTTTCTTTGGGTTTTAACTTGAAGATCTCAACAAGGGTTGGGAAGCTGATGTGTAGTCAGAATAACAGCCTGGTCCACTGAGTGATGCTAAGTAGGGAAATACTGTTTAGATATTTAAGGTAAATAACAAGCCTGGGAAATGCATATGTGTGAGGAGACAATTAAAAAATGTGGAAGGGTCTTCTCTCCTTCCTGCTTCTCCATGTGTGGCATTAGCAGTGACACTGATGGGCAGTGTCACTACAAGTTACTAGGATAACTTTGGCTGACCTTTCGTTAACTCATCTTAAGGAATGCAGACTCTTCTTTCGTCCAGATAACTTTCGCTAGGTAGACAAGCACGCTTTGAAAGCAAAGTCTTGTGGCTTGCAGCACTTGTAGCAAAGGTAAGACACTGTGCTGAGAAATGGTTGATTTAGTCAGCAGCTTAAGTGCACTGAAATCTTACATAAAAATCTAGTTTATTAACTAACTTAAACATGTATCACTGTATTTGGCAATTTAACTTTTTTTTCACTGTAACCTTTAGGATGAGTATACTCAGGGTATCTTTGGCTTAAAGGAGAAATAAAGCTTTTTGTATAGGTATTAATTGTAAACCTCGCTAGGGTTTTATAAATCTCTCCCTAATAGTGACTGTGAGACTTTCTGTGATGGTATTGGAGCTAACTCATCACTGGTCCTGCCAGACTTGTTGGTTGATGTCTTCTGTCCAGCTGCAAGGCCAGAATTTCCCAGTTGTCCAGAGAAGCAGGAACCACCTGAGGTCACTGAGGCAGATCTTAGCTCTGCAGTTCTTCCCAGTGCCTCCAGACTAATGCATATCTGGATCTTCTGGAAGGATTAAACCATTCTCTCTCCCATGGTCCATAAAACCCCCATAGGAGCATTGTACCAGTGCAGGACAAAGCGGGTACTTTGTTACCACTTGTTAATCCCAATCGACTCCGTTACCAACTTTAAATGTTATCTATAAAGTCCAAGTAATCCCATCTGAAGCCTAGGCAGACTGCAGCTGAAGAGGTTTTTGCATCTACTGCTTAACTTCAGCAAAAAGCTGCCACGTGCAGTCCAGTGCCAGCACTTCTCACTTTGCCACCAGTCAAAAGGAAATACTTTAACATGTTTTCTGGCGTTTGGGGCATGGTTTTGTCTTGTTCCTGTTCAGCCTGTTGCCTTCCCCTTTTGGCTCGCTAGCGGAAGGGGGATAGGCTCCTTTCCTCTGCTGACTTAAACTCGCTTTTTATGAACCTTGTCTGAAAGAGCTGGTGTGGAGGGGGAGATTTTCTGAATCATCATCAAAGAGGAAAGGGCAACGTAATTTTGCTGACAAAATGGCAACTGATGACGCACTCACGCTTTTTCCTTATTCCAGGCAAAATTGTGACTGTTGCCACTTAGCAAGAGTTTCTTGGTGTCTCTGAACTTGTAAGTTAGGCAGTAGGAGATGAGAATTTTGTCCCAGTTTGGGAATTGAAGCCTGTGTATAACTGGGCTTCCCTCTGTGTGTCAGAGCAAGGGGTTTCATCTCGGCTTTCCTGCCCATGAAACAGGGATAACCCGTGCTGGCTTTCCTCCTGAGGAAGGGAGAGGAGTGTTCAAAAGCTTTTACATCTCCCAGATGTGAGTTGTTTTATAAATTCTAGCTCTTGACCTGCTTCCCAGTCTTTTGCAGTTGAAAACAAAGTAGTTAGCATAATTATGTACTGAAGAATTTTTATTTGAAGTGGATAATCTCATAGGGTAATTTTCTCAACTGACTTTCAAAATGAGATTAAATGTTTGCCGTCTGTGCAGTATAGTGAGATTATTTTTTTTTCTCTTTTACACAGCGCACTTGGTGCTCTTGTATTTTATATTTTTCCAAAGGAGGATATTGTTTCTGTGTACTAAAAACCTAACTCATCCTGTTAAACTGTCTATCACAAGCAGTCTGTTGCTTGTAATCACACACCATCAGGAGGGAAACTCCTACCTGAGGCATGTGCTGACATGCAGCTTTCCAGCAGCAGGGGTAGATGGAGCAGGCTCAAGGAGTGAGCAAGCAAACCCGGACAGTTTATGGAGTGAAGAGAAGATGTCAAACGTGAGTTTGCAAAACTTTTGGAAATGGATGTTAGCATTGAGAATGATGGTCCTGAAATTATCATTTCTTGGGCAATTTTTGAGAAAAAAATTATCGATTGCTTATACAGCATGTTTTTTTCCTGCAGTTCCAGTATCCAGAAGGGCTACAGACAGGTTAAAATGTGTTTTTTGATAACCGTACTGCTAATAGCAGCTGATGGTCCTGCATCCAGTACTTCAAAGATGCTGCTCAGATAAGATATTCCTCCCAGTATAGGTGTTCCACGCCAGCTTGTTTCAGTTTCTACGCCTCATGTCCTGGCACAGCATTGCCATGTTTGTCAGTAAATTCTCTGGGAGACAATTTACATTAGGTTACTTAAAATTACGTTTTTTAATTAGTACCAATTTTATCATTAGAGTTTGCTTTTGTTTGCAACCTGAATTCTGGACCCAAATTCATTTCTTTATCCCATTAATCAGCATTAGGATCCTGTTGTTGCTGTTCTCACTGTCAGCAGAGCTTGTGCTTGCACCTCACATTAATTGTGCCATGAGTTTGCCCAGAATCCTTAAATATTCCTGTATGTTGTTACATGCATGCTTGTGGCTTTAGATTTTGGAATTGAGTATAATTGCATAAGTGAGACAAAAAAAAGTGAACATTTCCGTACAGCTTTCTTCCATGACGGAAGGGACACAACTGTTGGGTAGTATTTCAGCTGGCCAAAAAAGTCATCTTCATGATAAATCTTGATCTGAACTTGTTTTTCAGATACTTAAAAAAGGCTCCTGAAAGTGCAGAAATATTGTTCATGAAACATACGGCAGACTATTCATCACGTCTGCATCATGCGGCCGTAATCTGTATTAGTCAGACATTGTGTTGTAGTTATTGCTTGAGATTATTAATAGACCAGGAATTTAAAGATACATCTTAAAAAACTAAATGAGAAGTCAAACCAATCTTTGAAAACATTTGCTAAACACCCACAATCAGCCAGACTTGGGGGGCTGGGGCTGGGGGGGGGATGTCCTGGTTTCTGCCTTCTCTCCTCCTGCCTCTCTTCCTTGTCTCTGGGGGTTCGTGGTCAGTAGGGTTTGGGTCCTTCCCAATCTGAAAACCATAACGAGGCTTTTGAGTAATGCATCGTGAACTGTATTTTCTTTGTCATCCACATGTCCATGCTTTTTTTTCCGCTCCCCTTCAGCAGGGAAGAAAAATACTAAGTATTTTTGGAAGAATGAGGAGTTGTTGCAGTGTCGCCCACTGCCTTTATGTGCAGTGCTGGAGCTGCCTGTGGGTGCCTCGAGCTATACTGGAGGGCATAAGGTCCTGCAGCACGGCTCTCCTGGGAGGCCAGGGGGAAATTGTGGCGGTGTGAGAAGATCAGAGGAAACATAACGGGGCAGCTTCTTAAGATGTGAGATGCCTACACTCATGTGAGGGGTAATCGAGTGTTTGAATTCCTAGTGTTTAGCCATAGCTGTGACTCATTGGGATGATGGAGGCCTGTCAACCAAAGATCGGGCTTCTTGTCCCAAGCAAGGGTAACATGCACAGAGCTTGGTGGAGGAAGGAGGGAGGACCTGGTATATATACATATACATGTAGACTATTCATGGCCTGTGTGTATGTCTGAAGCTGAGGAAGAGGTGAGACACAAGCTGGGTGAATGGCTGGGTAATGAGTGAGAAGGGAGATGGGTCACGTTATGCTGGGCAGGGACAATGGGATGGCGTTATCCAAAGTGTGCACTGCAGAGCTTTTTTCATCAGGAAAAGGTGGTGGAAAGGAGGGGAAAAGGGGGTCTGTTGGTTTTGAGTAGCAAGTGTGCAGAAAAGAGGTCCTGGCAGAAATGGGGAGTTTGATTCCTTAGGTAAAGGAAGAGCAAAATAATGCGGCAGGACAGGCGGAGTTGTGCTGGGGATAATCCTTTGGTTCAGGAAGAAAGAAATCTCCGCAGGAACAGCCTGGCCAGGAGGAGCTTGTGGACACTGAAGTCAACCTTGGTTGGTTAAAAGGGATCTCTAAGTGATGGATTGTGCTCGCCAGAGGGAATGAAGGAAAGTGTGTGTGTGTACTTCTCTGCAATCCACTTTTCTTATAACTGAATGTCATGGTTTAACCCCGGCCGGCAACCCAGCCCCACGCAGCCGCTTGCTCTCTCCCCCTCACCCAGAGGGATGGGGAGGAGGATCAGAAAGGAATGTAAAACTCAAGGGTTGAGATAAGAACAATTTAATAGGTAAAGCAAAAGCCGCGCACACAAGCAAAGCAAAGCAAAGCAAGGAATTCGTTCGCCGCTTCCCATGGGCAGGCAGGGGCTCAGCCATCCCCAGGGCAGCAGGGCTCCGTCACGCCTAACGAGTACTCGGGAAGACAAACGCCATAATGCCAAATGTGCCCCCCTTCCTCCTCCTTCCCCCAGTTTATATACTCAGGATGACGCCATATGATATGGAGTACCCCTTTGGCTAGCTTGGGTCCTGGCCGTGTCCCCTCCCCGTCCCTTGTGCCCCTCCAGCCCTCTGGCTGGCAGGGCCCAAGGAACTGAAAAGTCCTTGACTTAGTATAAACATCACCCAGCAGCAACCAAACATATCAGTGCGCTATCAACATTGTTCTCACATCAGAGCCAAAACACAGCACTGTACTAAGAAGAAGATTAACTCTATCCCACTGAAACCAGGGCACTGAACTTCCACAAGCTGAAGAACGGGTAGGGGATCTGGGAGTAGACGGGACTGGCAGTTAATGGAAGAGGCAGGCGTTAGAAGGCACAGCAAAGAAGCCTTCAGTGCAGAAAAAGGATGGGAAGTGCAGCAAGGTGCAGTGTAGAGCTGCCCTGGCAGTTCGGTCAGATTCCTTCGGCAGCCTTCAGGTTTGTGAAGTGTAGTCGCACAGCACACGTGGATAAAATAATGTTGTGTCGTAGCCCTTTCGAATTGCCAGGATGGTAAAAAGTAGCAACATCTGAGAATGCATTAGAATTAGAGAAAACTGCAAGGAAATACAGAGGAAGTACTCCTCAGAGGAGGTGATACCAAGAAGGCTGAAAGTGCTTGGTGCCTTCTTTGGATCAGGCTTCTTAAGCTTCAGGAATGTATTAAAATAGCAAGGAGCTTTCGATAAGAGGTTAACGACGCAGGGCAGAGTAGGAAGCCAGGAGGTAAAAGCCAGTCTGTCCGGCGTGGTGCGCAGGCAGCGGCTGTTCCAACATGCAGCAGGCGGGATCCTGTGGATCCATGTACCTTGTGGACTAGATTCTGGCGTTCACTTGAACTTATCTCCATTTGCACTTCAGCTGATAACCTAAATAATCTTTGGGCCTCCAGCTGGCCATCAGAAGGTTAGGTAATCTTTCTGGATCTTCCCCATCCCAGCACGTCAGTGAAACAATAGGATTTCATCCAGCATGTAGGTTTCAACATGGGAATTGCTGTGTCTATAACCAGTTTTAATTTAGGTGATGCTGTCTATACGTCTGCTAAATTGTGTGTACTGTGTTGCGGGCCATTTGAAGACTAAAACTGAAATGTCATAGCTGCCATGAAGCTACTGGTTTGCACATTTTTATTTGCAGTATGCTTAACTACAAGTAGACAAAAGCTTTTGTCTCTCTTATTTTAGAAAATAGTGTGGCAGAGAAGTCTCTGTCAAACCCTGGACCCAACAGTGCCTTTGCCGTTTTGCAAAGATAGTAGCTGTGATATTTCTGTAGAGTGCATGAACGTGAAAGCATTGTAGAAACAAACCAGTCTTCACGTTATTGCAAGGGAGAGGCAGTGGCTGTACTCCAGAGCAGGGGAATGAGACACAAAATTAAATGATGTGACCAGACTCTTGGAAAATCGTTTGTTGGCAATGAGATGTAGGACTTCAAAACATCTTAAATACACCGTCTCTTTTGGCTTTGTTTCCAGCTGAGAGAAGAAAAGCTACAAGAAGATAAAGCTTCTGAGGATCTGATTCACAAGTTCATTCTGGATGACATGGATGTAGGGAAAAAAAAAATGGAAGAACAGCAGAAAAAAGATGAATCTTTAGTGCTTAAAGTGAACCAAGAGTGTGTAAGTAAGCTTGTGCTTCTCTTTCCTATCCACATCACCGACACTGACTGGTAGGTGAAATGCTGCTAAAATTCAGTCCTAGAACAAGAACCATTTTTTTTAAGACCTTGACTAGCTGAGTGTCCCCTGTCGCTCCCTGTTGAAACAGGGAGCTTTCATCCTTTGACACGGGGAGCTTTCCAGGATTATTTGATTGACTTCTTTGTAGCCCTTGAAGGCTATGAGCTAACAGATTCTGAACATCCGTGTTTGTGAGAACTGTCTTCTAAGGTTTCTTATGACTACAGATGTTCTTCTAGTGGTTTCAATCCCCACTTTTACCCACTGTACTCATGACTGAAGGTGCAGCTCTTCCAAACAGAGCAGATAAATCTGTAGAGGTAAATGCTCTGCTTTGCGTATCCTTGGTCTTCAAGCATATATGCATTTCCATGAACATTTCTCCGTGCATCATCTACAGTGTAGGTGTACGATACTGCAGTCCAACAGATTCTTCATGCTGAGTTCTGCCCATTTCTCCTTTCAGTTGTGAGATTCCACAGGAAATGCTCTTAAGATTTAAAGACTGATAGGCTGATATGTGGGTACTGAATAACGTCCTGTTAGCACCTTTCTTGCAGGTTTACCTCACTTTTTCTCGATCATTAAATTAACTTTCTTCAATGATTGACAGCTATACATAGTTGCTGTGTGCTTATTTTGCATTATTTATGCTTTTGGTGGCCAGCCTTGGAGCTGTTACAGCTCCAGTGAAGAGAGCTGCGCAAGCACGTGTATCTGCTGGCAGGTTGCATTCCCCAGGTGTAATCAGAATGGGGGGGTTTGGGATCTTTACTGTCCTTGCAAGAGCGAGCTTTATTTTCCAAGTGATTCTTTTTGTTGTACATGTCAGCTAACTTTTCCTTGATTGACTTCAGTTTCCTGAACGGCTCTCGGATTCGGAGAACGAAGAACCATTCCAGGGCAAGCAAACACATCGGTCAGCTTTTGTTTCCAAGACCAGTGCCTACTCCTTTGCTTTCCTTTCAGGGTAAGATGCTGAGACTTTATTCAAGCCAATTGATGTCCGTTACAGATGTTCTTTTGACCATTGTTCTAAACATACCTGAGATGCTTTACATTCAATTAAAATGATTGTTCCAATCCAAAATAAGGATTTTTTTTTCTGGAATTTTAGAACAAACTAATTGGTAGAATATAGCGCCTGTCTGATTACCCTCTGCCTGTCATAAAATCCTGGGGGTTAACAAGGTTAGGGTTCGTCCCATAAAGCAGAAAAATCATTGCCTGTAGGTTTAAATGACAGAAATCGTTGAAGTACAAAATTCTGTGTGATGAACTCAAGGGTGCTGGATCCTTCTCCAGCACAGATATTAAGAGATAGCATCACCCCCAGACAGCTTATCAGTGAAAGCTGTTGCATGATGCAGTGGAAGCGGCTGAGAAACTGTTTTCACATGAGAAGCAGAGGGGTTTCCGTAGCATCATCATTAGCTCAGACCTCAATGAGTTACAAGCCCTCGGTGGAGGGGTCAGGTGGAGGTGTCAGTGCATTTAGTGTGGAGCCCTTTAGCACAGACCAGGACTCTGCGGCAGATCCCAGATTTCTGGATCCCTTTACCCTGAGGGCAAAGCAGATGCCTCCTCCACAGGTAGCTGCTGCCAGGGCTGTTGGGCTGGTTGTTCTTAAGGTCACGAACAGTCTCCTGTTTTCACCCATCTGCTTTTCAGGAACCTAACCGCCAAGGTGGAAAGGAGTCGGAGCTGCAACGACACCTTTCAGGAGAGATCAAAGAGCAGGCAGAGATCAGCCCCAGCCAACAAAACGAAGGTACGGGCTGCGTCTGGAAGCATAGGTTTTCTGTGTGTAAAATGTTTTTACCTGAGGTTACGCAGCATCAGTAGTCTGGAGATATAAAATCCTGTGTTTGTGGTGCTGCCAGCGCTGTGTTATCACCATGGGGCAAATCACTTCCTCCCAGCTCACAGTGAAAACCTGTTAGGTTAGAAATTAGTTATCAAAAAAGTAGACAGCTTGCAGAGTAGTTTGTTAGCATTGCAGGATAATTGGAATTTGGAAGAGTACTCATCATGCTTTTGTTTTGTAATTAATTTTCTTTTCAAGGCTGAATTCCCAGCCAATTAAAGAAAAATCTTTTAGAAGTTTAGAGAAAAGTCCTCTCTTGCTCCCCCTTTCTCTGCTGTTCTTCCCAAAGCTGTTTAAACAGAGCAAAACTCATTGCTCTGCTGATGTGAGGATACTTTCTTTTGCATTTCCACGCAATGGGAAGAGCTGGCCTAGAGCTGGCCTGGTCTTGCTTCCCTTTGCTTCCAGCAGCCCAAATAAACTAACGGTATCTGTTACCCTGTGCAATAGGGCTGGCTTTTCAGCGCACTGCGGTGCTTCAAAATGAGCAGTGATCATGAAGCACCAATGAAAATCTGAGCCGGAGGTTTTCCAGGCTCTTCCAGCCGCAGTCACTGGGTACCCTTCACTCATTGGAGGTGACCTTTGCAAACACCTTTCCTTGCACAGTGCCTGGCAGCACCGCTGACCCCTCTGTTTTGCCAGCAGAAGGAAATTTTGCACACTTGTTCTTGTACTAATCTCTGTCTCTGGGGCCATACTCTGCCTTCTTTCCAATGTGCCTCTCTGGCCCCTGGGATCCTGGTAGCTGCAACAGCAGCTTAAATGATGAAAACTGTGAGTTCTCAGACAGGACCACCTCCAACGCTGCTCTGCCAGAGCCGCTTGCTAGGATATTCCACCTCCCCGTGCTGCCACCCCTCCTTCCTGCACTCACTTTCTTCCCAGATGGAGATGGAGAAGGTTCAATTCCAGAGTTCCCATAAGGAACAAAAGCCTCTGCAATCCTTTGGAAGGTCAGTTTGGTTAGTGCATATTGCTTGGAAAAGGGTGAAATCTCCATTGGGCACACGAAGCTGACCCCGGTGATCACCTAGCTTGACATCCCTGAGGTTATGGGCGTGCGCCATAGTGAGAGAATCTGCATTTAAAAGCCTGGTCCAGTTCCCATCTAGGCTGACAGGAGCTGGACTGAGCTCAAAGCAAGAATCTTTAACTGGCCTTTAGCATGGACTTGACCAATTCAGAGTTGCACTACAAGAGTGTTCCACAAGCTTATTTTGACTTCAGAATAAGCTAGCAGAAACAACTGTCTTTTGGGCTAAGCAGGGAAAGGCTATAGTTGTTCCAGCCCAGCTAGCTGCTGGACAAAATCATTTCATCTTAGAGTTAAGAATAATACCATCTGCAGGCGTGTATGTGCAGCGTTTATTTCTGATTTATTTGTGGCTGCATTCTGCCACATTCCAGATGTAGCGGCATTAGGGGATGGTGTTGGAGATGCCAAGAAGTGTTGCTCCGAAGCTCTGCTAGAGGCTGCCTCAGGCAGAGACCTGTGGTGGCCGAGGTGTGGTCTGGGACCACTCATCAAGGTTATTCCACCGATCTGCCTCAGGCATTTAAACACCTTTTTCTCGTGAGGTTTTGCAGCGCAGCGTGTTAAACCTGGGCCGAGTCTTTTATTCTTTCTATCCTACAGCTTAGTAGGGAGCCAAAAATCCTTTGGAGATTATTTCCCTTGAAGAGCATGGCTTCCTCCAGCCAGGGTGGCGCAGTGCTTCTTAGCTTCTCCTTGTCTTGCCTTGCTTCAGCATTTTGCTGTTGGAGTGGTTGCCACTTGTGGCAAGAACAGCTCTCATGCTGAAATGAATTTAGGTCGTGCTGGACCCTGGTGTCCCCTGCTGATGTTGATTATCGGCCGTGAAAGGTGCCGTGACCAGCAGGGGCTGCCAGGGCTGTTCCAGAGAGCTCTCCAGCTGTCCTGCTGCAGGAGCTGAGCGTGGTAGCCTCACGTTCTCCTGTTCTCCTCTCACGCGCTTGTCCGTATTCTTCTCTTGCTGAGCTGTTGTGCCTTGCCTTGCAGGTGCCACCCATCACCAGCACGTCGACGCCACTGGTTGGAGTTTTGTCATCCACCCAAAACAACCGCTGCCTCTCTGCCCCAGACCTGACGGCAGAGAAGCGCCTGGTTCTCAACCCCGTTTCGTCCCTCTCTGCCCTGCACAAGCCAGAGCGATCCATCAGCCCCGAGAGCAACGACAGCATTTCAGAAGAGCTCAACCACTTCAAGCCTATCGTCTGCTCCCCGTGTACTCCTCCGAAGAGGCTTCCTGACGGCAGAGTCCTGAGCCCTCTCATTATCAAGTCGACTCCGAGAAACCTGAACCGGAGCCTGCAGAAGCCAACCACCTACGAGGCCAGTCCTAGAATACTGAAAAAATGGGAGCAGATATTTCAGGAGCGCCAGATCAAAAAGACTCTTTCTAAAGCTACCCTTACGTCCTTGGCTTCAGAGCCCGGGGAAGACGTCGTAGTTTCTGACACGACCAACTCCAGCACTTGCACTAAAGAGCAGCCGCAAGTGCAGGATGATCACCTTCCACCTGACACGACAGGAGAGCCTCACCCCGAGCTGGATTTCTTCCCTTCCATCAGTGAAACGAAGCTGGGAAAAGCAAATGAGAAGAACAGAGATTCACAGCCCTTAACAACAGACGACACCGCTGCTGAACCAGATGCACGATCAAATGTAACCTCCCTAAATGCACGGGTGGCCGAAGTCCCTGACCTAAAAGTGAACGCGTTCATGGACAAATCCTGTCTTAGTCTTGGCCCGAAAATGCTAAGCAGAAGACTTATGGGTGTCAGCGCATCCCTGCCTGACAACAGCACACTAGGAATTCCCGTTAAGACATCAGGGAAAAAGCAGCTGAAATGCCTGAACAACAGCGAATTGATCAACGTACAGAACAGCACCTGCAATTCCGTTGAGAACATCATCGGGGAACAGCCCCCGTCGCTGAGACGGGGCCGGAAGAGACGCTGCAAAACGAAGCACTTAGAGCACAATGGCTCTGTCAAAAGACTGAGGCACACGGCGGGGGAGGTGGGCTTGCCTCCGGAGGATTGCTTGGTGCGGGAGATGGAGCAGAAGCTCCAGCAAGAGGAGGAGGACAGGAGGCTGGCCCTGCATCTGCAGCGGATTTTTGACAGCGAGAACAGGACAGTGGATAGGCGGAAAGTCAGAGTCGATCGGTATCTGCTGCGGTCGAAGAGCACTCTGGGTGCTAAGTAGCACTGGTGGACATGTGGCCTTTCTAGAGGACAATGAGGTTTATCAGATTATCTTAGAGGAAAACTATTTTTTGTCATAGTTCCACCCACACAATTGTTTTTTCATTTTGGTGGTAAGACATTTGTAGGTCCAGTTCAGAGAGAAGCCAGAGTCCTTTCAGATTAGCAAAAGAGAAAGAGAGAATGAGAAAAAAAATCCTCCAGCCTTTCTGGTCCATTGGTCTGAGAGAAGTGTCCATCATCCCTGTGAATACACTGCAATGCCTGTACGTGCAGTCAGCGACATTTGGGTTCCCCAGCTAGGAGGGTTGTGTGAGCAACACGTGGGGTACGGGATAAGGACTTGATCTGTTCCTTGCCTTGCCACTTCAATATGCCAAGAGAAAGCAGAGTGGTACTCGTGGGAAGTAGGCTTTGTCTGTCCTAGAAACAGTCTTCTCCCCTCTACCTACCTTCTTTCCTTCCTTACGCTGCAGCTGGCTGTGGTGGTCAGGCTGTCACTGATGTCAGTGTGTTCAAATGACGTGACTCGAGGGCTGCTGGGGAGGGAGGCTGAGCCACGTTTCTGCTAGGAAGTACCAACAGATCCACCCGTAGTACTTAGAAATGAATGTATCTCACTGTCTGCACCAGCAGTACAGGTTGTAGATTATTTTCTCTTAAGCAGAAAGCCAAATGCAGTGAAGAAAAACATAAAATAGGGATTTTACTGAAGAGCCTTATAGGAACTTGTACATTCATGTTAGTGACACAGCAGAGAGCTCAGGTAGAGCAGCTGGGTGCTGTGATGTGGGGAGCAAATGCAGCCTTTCTCCCAGTCCCTGCCTCTTCCAAGGGAAGGGGGTTTCATGTTCTTCCCACGAACATCAGAATCTAGAAAGGGAAATGCTGTCTGGGTGAATTAGGCAAGGACGTTCTCCCTGCTGACACCGTGCAGGATCTTGCTCGGTTAAGAGATCTCTCAGCACACCTAAGACCTGTCCTTACACGTCCAAGTGCAGCCTGAGGAGGCATCCCGAGGTATCTGACGCATCGCGGTCATCTCCCAGTCATCTCGCAGGCGCCTGATGGGTTGGCCGTAGAGCGGGGACAGGAACCCAGCCCTCCCAGCCTGCGGGCGCGCGGATGTGGGCGCTCAGGGCAATGCAAGCCTGCCCTGCCCCTGCTCTGAGCTAGCTGTCTTCAGGTTCAAACCACTAAGAAAGCTCAGGTGAGCGATGCACTTAAAAATTTCCACTTAAAGGCATGAAGTTGGGTACAGCAGCCTGGACCAGAGCTATCTCAGAGCCTGTGCTTGGTGGAGCGTGTGTTGTCTGCCCAGATGTGGCCTTCAGTGGCAGCCCACCCTCTGGGCTCTTCGTGTTTCTAACAATCTTCCCCATCACCCGTTAACAGCACAATAATTTTGTTGATTATTTCTCGACATCAGACTCAAACATCAGCTCTAAACGTGCTATTGGAAGCTGCCTTGCAGAGTATTCACTGGGGACCCTCGGTGCCCACGGGGACCTTCGTCCAGGGCAGAGGCTGTGGCATGAATAACCTTGCTGACCCGTGTGCTGGGTGACAAGCGGTATTTTCAGGCTGTAACTGAAGCACAATGCTGGGGCAAGCTTACCGTGACCTGTGGCGTGAAGGGAAGGGAGGACAGCTGATGCGTTTAAACAGATGGATTTGACCTAAGAGAATGGCCGTTGCCCAATTTCCTCTGTCTGAAAAATGGTTGAATTTCTCCCTCCATCTTAAATGGTTAAAAAGAAAACGGGAACTGGTTTTCTTTTTCTCTCCCAGCATACCTGCATAACTGCGAGGACCCTGGTGCTTTTTCCTAATTGAACTGGATTTTTTTTAAAAAAAAAAAAAAAGAAATCTTATATTTTAATGGATAAAATTTATATATTTTAAATACTATATTTCAACAGATTGACACTTTCATTTTGAGAAATCTTATAGCAATGATTCCGTAATATATATCTATCTATCTATCTTTGTATCTCCTTAACACACAAACTACTGGATGTTTAAAGTCGTACCTAGGGCCGGCTAGAGCTGCCCTGCTCTGCCTGCCCTCTGTGGCTCATGGGCGATGGCTTTCCATGGCCTCTCATGCACCACAGCCTCGTTAGGTGCTGACTGAAGCAGGCGCTTTTGACCCAAACTGAAGCCGGCTCCAGTACCCAGCTGTGAACTGGAAGGAAATTAAGTAACTGGAGCCTTGACCGGACCTGGAAGAGCAGTGCAGAGAGAAGCAGCGATGGCCTGGATCTGCCCTTTAACAGTGAAGTAAGCTCAGGAGGGAAACCCACAGCTTTTACTCAGAATTCACGCCATTTTTTCCCAACATTTTGAGCTAAAGCGTGCACTTCCCAGGTGCACTTAGATTAATAATTATTTTTACAGGCCCCCTTCTCCCTGCCCCTTCCCCGCAGTTAACCCCTTGTGCCCAAATCAGCCTCCCCTGAAGAGTTTCCTTCTTTCTTGCGGCACTTGTGTGGGTTCCATCCAGGCTTGGGCTGCTGGGTGCTCTCTGAGCAAGCCCACTCCACAAGCAACTAGATTTACACACTGAATGTATCCTTTCTTCCCCCTCTTAAAATAGATTTTGCAGTCCAGTGCACCAGGCCAGTGTCTTAAATATCTTCCTTTTAAAAGATTACATAAATATTTAGATTTTTGTGTGTTAATTTCCTCTTTCTAAATCCGAGCTGGGCAGAAGCGCGGGAGGCAACGCCTGAGCTGGAGCTTGTCCCCAGCCAAAAATACTTAGTGGGACCCCTCGTGCTCCCAGCTTCCCAGACCTCACCTTCGCTGGGCAGCTGGCTCCCCCCACGACGGAGAGCCCGTGGCCCAGCAGCGCCGCTCGGCTCCCCGAGCATCCCGCATGGTCCGTTGCATCCGCATTGAAGGAGACCTTTAGATGTGGCGCCGCAGCCGTGGCGCGGAGGGGTTGCAGTCGCAGCAGCTTTCAGGGAAGCATTGAAGTGGGATCGATCTTTTCTTGTGAGGTGGCGTGCCCACAGGTTTTTAGTCTGATGAAGCTGCTGGCTGCGTTTCTACACTCGCTTCTCCATCTAGTTGCTTAAGGACTGGGGAAAACACGGGCCGTTTTCCAGCCAGCTCACCCAGACCCTCTCGCCGCCTTCCAGAGCCAGCGAGAGTGCGACTGCCCTCGGCTGAAGTCCGCCCGAGGTGGTGTCAGGTTTGAGACTTGAGGCAATGTGAAGCTAGGATGAATGTTTTATTAATTTAACACTCTTAAGTGTATGTAAGCTTGCACAAAAAAAATAATTGTATATAATTACACTTAAAAGAGCAGGAATTCCCAGCCTCTATCCTTTAAAGGTCAGGTGTGACGCTACCTTTGCCACAAATAACGCCAGCTGAGAAGTAAAATACCTCTTGCTGAACGGTGGATGCAGCACAAGATCTGCAGAGGCCCTAAGTTGAAACGAAGTATTTATTTACACTTACATGAAAGTCGTATTTCTAACCCTCCTCCTTTCTGCAGCCACCTTCTCTCCAGGATGAAGGCAATCCTTGCCGGCTGTGGGACAGCGCGGGTGTGTGAGCAGCCTCCCAAAATGTGCAGCTGTCTTCTCTTGCGAGAAAAAAAGCAGGTCAAGAGATTGCACTGCCAGTAGCACTGGAGGGGCTGGGGTCGGTTTGACAACAGAAGTGTCTGCCAAAGATGCCACTGACTCTGGAAAGTTGCTTTCTGACCCTCCGGAGCGCTCTACCCGGGAAAAGCCGTATGGAAAGGTCCGTGTATGGAGTCAGATCAGATAAATGAAGGAAAAGTGCCAAAAGAAGGGATCATGCCAGATGATTGTATAATGTTGTTCTATATTGTCAGTATTTTTCTTCAAATGCTATTGTACATGCAGTGCACAGTAATCATGAAGTGTCGCTTGAACAAGTGCTTCTTTGTATTTTCTCAATGAAAGAAAGGGGAAGGTTGAAGCCTTAAAGACTATCACTGATGTTAAAACCAAGCCTTTAGCAGTGCTCCGAGGGCCCCAGGGCCCCGCCTGGACGCTCCAACAGCCTCGTCCCGTCTCCCAGGCAAAAGGTCGTCAAGGAGCTTATCCCCTGCACAGGGGGAAGCGCTTCATGAAAACCCAGCCCCTCTCACCCGCTGGGGGACAAAAATTAACAACTGTTAATTGTGAGACCCCAAGGGTCTCGCATGGCACCGTGATGGAGACCCGTGGGCTGTCCCCACGGATGGCAGCTGGGTGGAACTGGGACATGATGCCGGTTTGAACTACAGCACAGAAGCCGGGATGATCCCCACGTGTCACATGCATCTGACACAAACCTTTCTCTTCCCCGTGTCTGTAAAACACCGCGAAGCATCAGCTCTAGGATTAGCTCTTCACTATGCAAACAGGAAAACCTTCAGGTGGTGACAAAGGGGGGTTGTGTATGCCTGGTTTCCTTGGTATTTACTGTCAAACTGTTCAAAACAAATCTAGATGTTGCTACACTTTTTTTCCAATAATGCTTTAAATCGTTGTGCTTTCGTGTTCTTTTCAGCTTGCCAGCAGAGCACTGGGGTAGTAGAAGACTTAACGGTCGTTTTGGGTCTCAGCTGAACCACCGTGGCTTCATCCGAATGTTTTTAAAACCAATGGAAGTTACTGAAGGACTGTTGACTTGCATGTGTAAAATGTGTGGGTAAAATGACATGCAGGCGTCTGTCATGTTGTGGCTTCTGTTATTTGGAACAGAGTAAATCCTGCTTGCGAAAAAATTGTCACAAACCAGAAATATGCCAACTGTGTACAAATAACATGTACATTTTAACAGCAACGAGGACTTTTAACTGCAGGACAAAGGCCGAGGTTAAAACAGAATAAAACCAGGTTCTGACAGTAAACTACCTGTTTCTGCTCAAGTTGCTGCGCTTGGAAACAAGCAGGATCTTACTTCTGCCTGTCCCCATTGGGTTACAGATTCCCCTGGCTGAATGAGGTTGTTGAGTAATGTTTGGTTTGGGTTTTGGGGTTGTTGGGGGTTTTTTTTTGGGGGGGGGGGTGAGATAAAAAAAAGAAAAAAAAAAGGTAAGGTGAGTATAATGCTGTGTTTTCCATGTAGGTGAGCAGCCAGTGGGAAGTGAGCATCATCCTCCATCACTCCCCACCACTCATCCCAACCCTTCTGGTTGCATTGATGCAGCTCTTTTTAGAGGTGCCAGGCTGGGGGATGAATTTGGGGTTTTTAATCACCATTTTGTGCCCAGCTTGGCTCCTGCACACACTCGTGTCCTGCAGTGGGATGAAGCTCCGTGCTCAGAGCTGCCACAGCAGCGCTGCTCCGGCGTGAGATGGATTGTCCCCAGCACTTGGCTGTGGGACAGACCAGCGCTGGACCAGTTAAGGGTCACGGTGTTGCTGCTCACCCACAAGCCCTCCTTGTACAACCGGTGGGTCAGCACAGGCAGAGCCCCGTGGTGAGCTGTGCTCATCGTGGGACAGGCGGTGACGGAGCTCTGCCCTGTTCATTGCTGGCCAAAACCTGCCTGCAATGCCTAGAGGGTGCAGTAGTTTTTCTTACAAGTTAGTTTTTGCACAGGGATGGATGAGGACACACCTTATTTTCCAGGAACTGCAGAGCACAACGAGCAGATACGGTTTTCGTGTGCTGTCATTGCAGCGTTGTGGCTGGATCGGTGCTTTCAAGCTGGAATTCACTGCCTGAAAGCCTGAGATGAATCTTCTCACTGCACTGGATTTTCCAACCTCAAGAGGGGGAAAGCGGCTCCAAACAAGTTAAAAACATTTTGTCCAAGAGGACCAAGGTGTGGGATGCTTTATTCAACCCCTGGCTATACTGCCAACTAACCTTTGGGCACCTTCTTGGCCATTCTCCTCCCTGGCAGCTGCAGCTGTCTGGGGCACGCCTGCTTGGATGCTGCCTCTACAAGAAGGGCTTTTACCACCTGCACCTCATCTGATGCTTGGCCATCTCCTCCCCTGCTTCCAGGAGGATCTCGGACACCTCCTGGAATTCCTCCATCGGCCTCCGTTAGGGTATGCCCTGGGGCTGGATTTCCTCTTTTGCAAAACAGAGGCTGGGAAAGGCCAGGGCTGTGAGCAGAGCGATGAGAAAGCTCCTTGGCTGCGATACTTGACCTTCCCCCCCATCCCTCTGCTCACCGGCGGCCCCAGTGCTCTCGATCCCTGCACCGCAGGGACACAAAGGCAGCTACTGGGATCCAGCTCTAGCCTGACACGCGTACAAAACACGGGAGCCCCAAAAGCAAATGCACTGGCGGTCCTGAGCAACTCAAGAGCAAAGGCAGGTGCGCTGGGTTTAAGCCTGGCCAGTGGCTCTTACTGTAGCCTGCAAAAAGTGCCTGAATTTCTTGCCTCTCTTTCCTCCTGTCTTGCGTCACCGGTGCAGGGAAAAGGGACAGCACCGGGGGGTCACCGGGCCCTGCTTGCACTAGCAGTTCAGGATCGTACCACTGTCAGGGCTGGGATGGAGATCAAGCGTGGCCGGTGCTCGGAGGCCCGAGTCCCGCTTCATCTCGGGGGGCAAACCCACTTTCACTCCAAGGCGTTCTCCCAGCAGCTGCGTTTGGGCTGGGATTAATCCAGCTGTGGATCCAGGGGACCCCCGCGATGCCTGTGTTGCATCTACCCCGCTGTTAACTGTTAACCAGCAGCCAGAGCTCGGGGTCCAGCCTCGTGGGGTGGGCTGTGGGCGTTCAGCAGACGAAGCCCTCGTCCTCTCTGCAGGGACATGGCGGGAGGCTGCTGCAGTGGGGGGGACCCTCCGTTCCCACCTCAGCCACACCCTGGGCCCCCAGCAGCTCAAGGACACCTTTACGTCCAGATCCTGCCCCTGTGGTACCACCAACCGGAGAGACTGGGATTGTGGGAACATACCCAAGGCGACTTCAGTAATGGTCAAGGTGTTTCTCATGGCCACGAGGATTGCTTCCCGGACCTCTGCTTTTGCCTTTCAGGCAGGAAGGCTGGGCATCCTCCCACGCTGCAAGGAAGACCAGGAGGCTGCAGTGTGCCTCCCCTCCACCCTCCAGGCCCATAATCCTCCACCTCCTTTTCCTGCCCCCTCTCCCAAACGCAGGCCCATGCTTCTGCAGGAGATAGGTGAGATGGTCTTTTTTTTTTTTTTTTTCTTTTTTTTTACCAAGCTGGTCCAGTTTAGACATCAACTAAAGATTACTGAGCACCATTGGATCAGCTTTCTACAGCTCCAGCGCAGTGCAGTGATTCACAGAGTAACTCCTGCAGCCCACCCCGCAGACCCAGCTCAGAGGCCGTTTCCTCCATCTCCCTTGGGATAGGGCTGGCTTTCTCCGGGGCGCTGGTGACAAGCCCATGCTGCCCGGGGGCTAGCACAGCTCTTTGCCATTTACCAGCCCCAGTGTGCCGAGCTGTCCCATCCCCGCAGGTCAGTTCCCGTGGGGGCTGCATGCACCACGCCATGAGGGAGAGAGAACAGCAAGGCACTGGGACCAGGAACGGGCCAAGCCCACGCTCAGGCTCTCAGCATCCATCCAAACACGTGGGTTGATCCAGATACAGACGCAACCAGCCTCACTTCAGAGCTTCGGCTCGTTACCTCTCCCTGAGGCATGTAGGGTGTTTGCACACCATCCAGTTGTGGCTTGGCACCCCGGTAAAGCAGGGGGTGTTTCAAGATGTACAGTGTTCTTCTGTATCCCTATGAACCAGAGGGAGAACAGGACAACAAAATTCTTTGCTGCTTCTTTCTTGGTCAGCGGACCATACTGCTCATCAGCCTTCCAAGGCTTTTCTAAGCAGGAGCCCTCCGCTATCTTCAGTCACCAACTGGCTCTACAAAATCTGCATCTGTGCCTCCACTGAGCAGCTCCTTGTAGGCTTTGTATTGCTCTGGAACCACCTGGGAGCTTCCCTCCCCCCTCTGCTCACTCTTCTCCAGTCTGTCCTCTGCCACAGGTCTCAGCAGGGGTCTGGACACATCCTCCACCTCAGAGCAGCAAAATAAAGGAATTCACAGCAGTCCTTTCTTACCAGTCAAGCTGATGGAGTCAGCCAGAGCCTGTCCCGCTGCGGCCAAGGTCTCTCCCGGTGGCACCAAGCCACACAGCCTCATCCCATCTCTGCTCGGCAGGACTGGGCACAGGAGAGAGAGGCCACCTCCATCCTGGTGCAGACTTTTTTTTCCCCTGATAATCCCAAGATTTTCAGGGAAATCAAGTCAAAATGCTGCCATGGTGAGCTCTAGAAGGGAGCCTTCCAGCAGACACTGCAGGGACAACGCTGGACTGATGAGTCCCTGCAGCTGGGCTACCCACCAAGCCAGCACAACCCCCTGCCACCCTGCAAAATAGGCCACCGTTTTTTGCTCTTGGTGACAATGCCATATGTATGCTTCTTGCTAGTGCTTCCTTCCTTAAATCCCTTGCAATCAGAGGAGGGTTATAACCACTGGTACCCACAGCACATGCACACAGTTCATTCACTTAGGAAATGAGTGGACTATTTCTGGACAAGCCCTGCAGTCCTGGACACTTAAAGCCCAGCCTCACCTGCGTCATGAAGAGGGATGCAGCATCTTCCTCGGCTGAGCCAGGAGGAGGCCTGGAGTCGCTTTCCCCTTCCCCCAGCACTAGCTGCTGGCTGCTGGCTGGGGTCACAGAGCTGATGGGGGTCAGTGGCTGGGCCAGACTCGGAGGTGCAGCATCTCTCGCAGCCTCCACCACAGCTGGGAGCAGAAAGGTCTTGGCAGGAGCTTCCAGCATCAGCAGCTGCTTTGTGACTTTGGGAAGATGCGACATGACCTGGGGACACACAACAGACGTCCGTGCATGCTGCCATGATTGTTGGCCTTGGGTCAGGTCCAACGGCTGGAGGCTGGTCCTTACGGGGCAGAGAGCATCAGGGCAGCCCTGGCTCTAGGGATACCCTGGCAGCATCTTCAGTCCCACAGGACCCCTCAGCCAAGACCAACGGGCAGAATTGAATCCAAAAACCCAGTGAGAAACCCTGCCTGGGGCAGCTATAAGGGGGTGATTGGACTCCCCAGCCTCATCCTGAGCAAAATACTTCAAATCCTTCCCACCCTTTTCTCCATTTCTTCCAACCCCACTGAGATCCACGTGTCCCACCAGCTCTTCCCATGCTCTCCAGCAAGCCAGTTCCTGGGCAATCCTGCCCTGAGCACTGCAGCAAGGGTTTCATCCCTCCCTTAGGCAGGAAAACCCCTGCACTCCCAAGGCACATCCCTCCTTACCTTGTGGCTGGCTTTGAGAGGGATGGAGAAGTGCCACCTCTCTGCTGCTAGGTTCTTCTGTCGGACAAGTTTAATCCCCAGATTGTGCTGGAGGAGCCAGGTCAGCAGAGGTGGCTGTTCTGGAGGAGCAGAGGTTCACCAGCGCTGCAGGCAGCTGGTGGAGAGCCCGTCCCCCGCTCCTTTGCTGGCAGCACACTGCACCAACTAACCCCAGGCCCAGCCCAGGGACCAGACTAGAAGCCACCCTGTTTTGTAGGGAGATGCTTTCGCCCTAAGGACACACACCAGACTGGGCTAGTTGGCACCAAGGCCAGAGGAGCAGTCCTGACCTGTTTTCTTTACTAGCCTACACACAGCTCGTGCAGGGAGCACCACCGTTGCAATGTTCCATCTGCATCCTTCTGGCTACCTTCAAACGTCGCCCATCAAAGACACAGGTACATTTGGGGATTTATCCTCTGCGCTGAGAAAGATGGACCCACTTCAGACAAGTCCTTCGTGGGATAAACACCAGTTGGGGAGCAAAATTTAGCTTGAGACTGCGCTGCCGTAGTCACAGATGGGCTGTTAACGGACTTCTATGGGGCCAGGAGCAGCAGTAGGGCACTGATTGCAAGAGCAGCGTTCATCTGCGTTGCTCATTAGAGAGCAGAAATGATTAAAGCACCTCCTTGGGGGCCAGTGTGGCAGCAGTGTCCGAACACAAAAAAGCAACGTGATCCCTGTCCCAGAGAACTAACAGCAAAGGAGGGAGAGAGCAGGAGTGCCCTGCAGAGCTGGGCTCAGACTGTACTGCTCGGGTGGTGGTAAAAGGGTTGCTGTGGAATGTCAGCTCCTTCGGGCACAGGAAGAAAGCCAGGGTAGGAGATCTGTCTCATCCACCATCTGCAAGATAAAATGGTTTACTGTTCGCTCTAAGCACTGAGTCATGCCAGAGGCTGTAGAGTTTCATCACAACCCTCCCACCAAAGCACATCCTGCCAATGCTACGGGACCCTGGCACTGGGCAGGTACGCGCAGTGAGGAGGAGGAGGAGGGACATGGCATCCCTTAACCAGAGACACCTAGCAGCTCCGCTGCCTGTGATTACAAAGGCCAGAAACGGCGCTCCTCTCCCTGCTGCATACTGCAGCCACAGGACTGGTGCCTCCATCGCTTGGAAGAGCTGCAAGGTAGGGAGGCAGGACTTTTTTCCTGCCTCTCCACCCTGTGGTCCAAACCACAGCCTAGCCAGGGCACTGCAGCCAGAAACCAGCTCACCAGTGATCTAAACTAGGGTGTCGACACATGGGACGGCAGCAAAGCTCCCTTCGCAGGCAAGCAGAGCCGCCCCAGGGGATGCCCCTTGCTGAGCAGCGGTAAGGTAACGGCACTGCCAGCTCACCCGGCTGGGAAGCAGCATGACTTAAGCCCTGGGCAGGAGCCAAAAGCACCAGGAAGAGGAGCTTAAATGTTGTTGCGTGTTACTTGTCTGCTGGGGCACACTGAGAGCCTGATGTGGCTCAGCAGACGGGTATAACAGCAAAGTCCTCGAGGAGACATCAGCATCCACCAGGCAGCTCTAGGAAAGGATCAGTCCAAGGGGAGGACAATCTTTCATACATTCTCTGATGAAATCCCCAAATCTTCAGGGGTTTAGACAAGCTGGGTGCAATTCAGCTGCCTAAATAGGTGTCCTCTCCCACCTGAGAGATCCTGGATATCTGACACGTCCCCATGGGCTGGCAGAGGGACACAAGAGCCTGGGAGAGCCTCGCGCCCTTCTGCAGTGGCAGCTAAAGGCCAGGGTGTCTCCCAGGGCACTAACACCAAGCGCAGGCAGACAAACCTTTATATCTACCTGGAGCCACAGGACCTAAATCACCTTGTTGAAGGCCAGGCTGAGATACTTCAGTTCAGGAAAGGGAACACAAGTGTCCCTGTGCATGGAAGGAGCCAGCAGTCTTCAAGACAGATTGACTTCCATCCCTGGGATCAACCTTAAAGAGAGGAGGAAGAGTGTGAGCAGAGACACTGCTTCCAAGGCTTCAGTGGCAGAAGACACCTCCAGTGGCAGGATACCACCTTCCCGAGCCCAAACACAGCTATAATTTGAAGAGCTTTTGGTTCAGACCCCCCTTGGCAGCTTGCTTTGCCCTTTATGTTACTGTGGGAGCCCTCAGGGAGTCATGTCAAATGCACCAAACTCCACCATCCAGCACTGAAAACGTGCACAGGCCCGGGGGGAAGCAGCTGTGCTCTCGGGGAGTGTGCATGTGCATGCACTGTTTGTTATGCTAGAACACGCTGTGAGTGCTCAGCATCTCTGAAGCTCAGCCTCTTACTCAAGTTCTAATAAAAATCAGGGGGGTTGGCTTCAAACACCAGATTCTGAAAAGCATCACGTAAACAGATGAGGTGGAAAAGATTACAGTGCTAAGAACGAGTGAACTCCCAGCTCCTGAGCTTCAGTCCCCGCCTGAGCCGCAGAACACGCTCCCCCATGCAGGGGGCACACAGTCAGGAGCGAAGTGTGACCCAGCTTTCATTTGGAAGCAATATAAGTTTAAGCTCCAGTGTCCCTTGGTTATGGGAAAATTTGCTTCTGATCTCCCTGGTGAGAGACGATACTCACTGCGAGCCTCGCAGGCCCCCGGCATCCCAGCGGTACCCACAGGCTCATTGAAACTCAGCTGAGAGGCTTGGGGAAGGGGAATTTTAGAGCACACAGCTCCAGCTCAAACTACAGATCAGCCAAGAGTTCTTAGCGGCACCGGGCGTTCCTGAGAGCCAGAATTAAAAGCAACCTCTAAAATGAAACACAAGCAAAGTGAGGGTTTCTACATGTAGCAACTGAAGCTGGCTGGTCACCGGGCCAGCCCCAGCCATGGCAAGGCTGGAATTACCCTGGAAAAGCAAGCTAGCATCAGGCAAGAAGAACATGCCCAAGGTGAGGGAGGACCAGTCACACCACAGCAAGCTTGCTGGCAGCCCCGTCACTCTAGGTGAGGCTCACATCCCCAAACACAGTAGAAACCTTACTACTGGCCTCAGGGCAGCCAGGAACTCTTGGCAGGTAGATTTTGGTTTGCAGTCTCACCTGTGAGCATGAGGCCTTTCCCACATCATGCTGCTCTTGCCAATCCAGCACTAGAAGTTGCACTGTTGCCTGCTCCACATGTACCTAACAAGCAGGGACTGCTGCAGCGAGCCAGAGGACAGAAGTGCTTGGAGGAGCCCCACCGGCAGCCTCCGTCACAGCCCAGTCCACACAAGAGGCATCAGGAAGCTTCTGATCCACCCTATCGTGTGGCCCAGCATGAGGTAAGGACCATCACACATTGGTAAGGACACCCCGAGGGGCGAGCTGACCTACCCCAGGAATGCAGACCTGAGCACGGGCCACCTGTTCACACAACCTTCCTGCTCTCTGCCTGTCCAGGATGCACATTAATCCACTTACTAACCTGAATTATTTCTCCAGTTTTGCCAGTTTTCCTCCCATTCAGCATGAAACGCCTCCTTTGGAGCAAGCTAGCCTGGAGAAGGCCCGGAGAGAGAAAGGCACGCTTCTATCCGGACCATGGCAGGTGTCTGCTTTCGAGTGATTCAAGTCCAGTAAGCACCCATTGCTCCCAGTAAATACAGAGGGACTGTACAGGTTTGCTGAGCTGTCTAAAATGGTCCCATATATCCCCCTCTTACTGTTTTAGTTTTGTCAGGCAGCTTCACTTACCGATGAGCAGATCCTCACCCGGACATAACGGAGCCCTCTCCCATCGAAACACCCCACGGTTTCAGTGCGGGCAGGGAGAGGCAGGCACTGCTCACCCGTCCTGCCTGGATCCCTGGCATTCCGCAGCACAACTGTCCTTTCCCCACTTCCAGCTCTGCTGGCACCTCCGTGCCCTCCTGCTGTGGTGGCCGGACGGCTGCCAGAAGCTGCTCAAGGACTTGTACCACTCTGCCCTGAAGCCGTCCAGCTCCGAGCGGAGGAAGAACTGCCTGCTCTCTGCTTGGTGCGGGCAGGGGCCAGCTGAAATCCCGTTCCTGTCCAGATTCGGCTCCCTCAGGCTATGGGAAGAGGAAATGTGTAAGAAACTCCAGGACTGCTATCTGTGCGTGCACCCGGCCACCTGTTCACCCCAGTGCCTGCAGGGCAGGGAGCTGGCCCTCGACCTGCCTCACCCCTGGGCTTCCCAGCAGCAGTGCGGAGGCAGCCGCAACACCTGCATCTCGCTGCCCCGTTCCTCCTCTCCGAATCCCAACCACAGGCTCAGTCCTTGGCACAGCTTCGGCCCACACACCAGCCTGAGGGTCACCTAGCTCTAAGCTCACGTCTTGAGAATTTAACAGACAAGGAGACATCCTGGCAGTTCATTAAATAACCCAGGGCTCTGATGAGCTGCAGTCCTACTGGGATTCCCTAACAATGTTCCACCAGCCCATGGAAGTAAAACATCACCGACGCACTTGCCCAAGGTCAGCTTAGGGAAGAGCAGAAACCCAAACTTCCGCACTCCAGCCCTGCAGTCTTATGCCTAAACCTCACCCACTCGCCCTCCTCTCCCACAAACACTGCAGAAAATGTGCCGTTTCCTCTGGGAATGCCTTGGCAGAGCCAGGGCAACAAGCCAGACCAACTCCCACCTCTAGTTCACAGCACTGGAAGCACAAGGAGAACATCAGTAGTCTCTGCATCTGTCCCCAAACCCAGCACAGCCCAGCTGAATGGCATGTGAACAGCTCCCCTTCCTAGTCACTTGTCTCTGGCTGAATCACGAAAGCCCACATCAAACAGAAGGAGCAGATCCGCAGCCTTTCCTAGTGCTGCTGCACTGGAATAAAGGGTGGAGCTGGGTTGAAGAAGGGAAAATGAGGAAAGCAACTGCCATTTCTCAAATCAGACCTGGAGATCAGCAAACACCCAGGACAGGAGCTGAATTACCAGCCACCTGCCAGGTTTGGCCGGCTCGTGCTCTGCAGCAGGCTGTTTGCTTCTGTTCAGTCCCATCTGCAACACCAGAGAGACTAAACAGGGAAGTATCCGAGTGAATCAGAAAGATTTTGGTTTTGATTTTAAGCCTGCTACTGTGCAACAGCTGATGGAGGCAACTGCCAGCCCCCAGGAGCCAGAGCCATCTGCTGCCAAGTCCTCCCGTATCGGCAAAGAGGAGACAGGCTCACAAAGACACTCAGGTCTGACAGATGATTGTCATCCAGTGACAAGATCTCCAGAGGTGGAAACCTTAAATGAGGAGAGCTGCAGACAGAGAGAGGCTCATTAATAATACGCTCATGCAAAGACAGGTGACAAACACATCATTTGCTCTCACTGTGGGAAGATGTATCCGCTGGGAGACTGGACTGGGGCTGTTTTCATCCTTTTAATAGAAAACCAGTGTTCTACCTCAAAAAAGTTACGTTGAATTGGTCCAAATGACCGCCTAGCTCAGCATCTCATTTCCAACAATGGCAAATAGTGGATACCTTGGCATGGCAACTGTGGCTAAGTTGTATGTGAAGGATCTAATTAACAATAAATAAATAGCTTCCTGCTCGCATGGCTCAGCCACCTGACAGGGCTGCTGCATCACTGCCCAGAGGTTCCTCTATAGCTGCTGATGACAGCAGGTACCCAGGAGATCTGAGGCTGAGCTGGGACAACATTCCCTGCCACCCAGCACCAGCCATTAGGTTATTTTATCTTCCAGTTTGCAAGGGAAGAGCTCCGCTGCCCAGACTGACAAGCCCCAGGCCACCCACCCCCGCTGCTCACCCCCCCCTCGCCAGCCCTGCTGCTCCATCACCCCGCCTGCCTGCGCAGCGCAGCACGCCAGCGGCTCCCCACCAAACCGACACGTCGCTTGCCATGTGCACTTACTCCCTCGAGCCTGCCAGGTCCGGAGGAAGGGACCGAAGCCTGTTGGCCATCAAGCGAAGGACTCTGAGCTGGGACAAATCTCCCAATGTCCAAATGTCCTGGGAGGACAAGTTATTGTAGGAGAGATCCAGATTCTGAAGGAAACAGAAGAAACAACGACCTGCAGCAAAAACCAGCCTCTGTTGGCTTTCCCGAGGTAGTAAATATTTACAGGAGACTTTCAGTCATGCTACTACCTGCCCTAGGGTAAGCGTCTCTGACTTGCAGGGATTTCGCTTACAGCGGTGGGACTGCGCACATTGGCAGAAGTGCCCAGAGCTGGTCCCCCACTCACACATGTGACTCACAGGACAACAGCCAGGAGAAAGCCAAGGAGCAGGCCCTGCTGGGAGTGAGGACAAGGGTTTCTAAGATACATGAACAGGAATAGCATTGCTGGGGCATTACAATAGGCTGCGTTTTCCCGGGAGGCGCTCAAAGCCCTTTTCAAATCAATTTAATATGAATTTGCAATCAGCCTTCCCAGGGCTGATTTCTCTGGGTTGTCAGCAAATGAGATCCCAGACACTGGTCACGGATGAAGCTGAGGTCCACAGGGGCATGGCAGCAAGGGTAGTTTAGGAAGGTCCCATCCTCACCTCTTGTAGCTGATAGCAGCAACAGAGCCGTTCACAGAGAGGCACACAGGGAAGGACAGGGTTAACCCTGGCCTCATGAGCCTTGGAAATTTGGTTCCCCATCACCTGGGCACTGCCCACTGACTGGGTCAAATCCTTGAGTGAGTAACCAGCAGTGCATGGGACAAATGTGGGAGATGGTCTCCTACATTTCATGGATTTGGGGACCTTCCAAAGCCTGCAGGCAGGCGGGAAGCCAGGACTCAAGCATACAGAGCTGAGAGCTGAGCCATGAACAATTCTTAGAATAAAACAAGAAGAAAGAAACCTGTTAAGGCAAAACTTCATATCCAGCAGCAATCAGAAACCAGAGAAATCCAGACAAGGACACCTCCTCAAAGAGAGCAAACCTAGATAAAGTCAGTACAGCTGAGCTAGAGCCTGAACTCCCTATAGCAGAGACGCACTCCAAGCTGGAGGGAGAGGACAACTACAGCCATTGTACCAAGCAGCTGTGCCTGTTCTTAGGATCTACTTTGCCTCTTTTTTAAAGAAAAAACCAAACTGCCCCCTTTGCTGTGTTAGAAAGGCAGCCTATAAGCTGGGGAGACTGCAGACACCTATCTGGGGAGGAGGAGGGTGGGATGCAGAGAGGTAGAGCACAGTGTGGAGGAGGATGGGGATTCATCAGGGGCCACACAGCATCAGGGTGGTGAGGGTTGCCATGAGTGACTGACACACTGCAGGGAAAGGATCCTAAAGCAAAGGGGAGACAAGAAGTCCTGTGGCAAGGGGCTGAGCACTAGGGATCTGCGAGGAGCAAGCAAGATGTGAAGGTCCTTGAGGGGCACAGCAGAAAGGACTTCCTGGAGTCACAAGGAAGCAGGAAGAGAGAAAGACCCTGCAAGTTTCAGAGAACTCACACTGCAGGGACATACATCAATGCTACATGTAGGCTTCAGCATGACGGTTGGGAGGAGATGAATAAGGTCTTAGATCCCCCTCATCTTACTTCCAAATGCAGGAAGTCTCCAGCAGTGCTTTTGAGATTTCTTAGTCCATTCAAGGAAAGTTCCAGTTCCCGCAGTGCTGGAAACTTCCAAAATGACTCTGCAAGGGTGGAAAAGAAAACGCTCCAGCGAGTGAGGAACAGCAGTAACAGAACAAATCACATCTTACCCAGGTCTGGAATGGGCTAAAACCAGCAAGAACAAGAGCACTAGTATTATCAGTGGGCATGTTTGAAAGAAAATGCCAGCTCAGTTAGATGACTGTCTGTACAATACACGATGCCCCACCAGCCTACTCTGGTTTGCTTTCATGCATTTGCTCTCACCCCAAATCAGATTAATCCTTGAAGCCAGTGATGGCACATTTAGCTTGTATGTTTTACTAGTTATAAAGGGATTTCCTTTTTTCTTCCTCCAATTAACTGAGCCCATGACACTGGATTTGGAATCACCTCCCAGCTCTACCATTAACCTTCTGAGCTTCTGGGACAAGTCATTTCATTTATTCCACACTTCTCTATATTAAATGGGGATTTTCTTTGTAAAGAGCTTTGTTTTCTAATAATGAAAAGGATACCACAGTGGCACACAGTTATCATTACAATAAAGACAATTAGCACCAAGATTTCAACACAGTAACAGGAAGGAAGCAATTCTGCAAAGAAGTGCTGCATGTGTACCTTGAACCTTTGTAAAGCTCTAGATCTTTGTTCAGACAAGCTAAGCTTCCCCAAGTTGAAAAGCAGCATCTATATTTTTTGGTAATGCAATCCCTCACCTAGTGTCAGCAGATTCTCAGCAGCTTTTATAAAAGCAACACAATCAAATTTCTCAAGATCATATTTAGCCTGAAAAATACAGAAGAAAATTCTGCTCCATCATGCTGCTCCAGCCCTAAATTGATTTAAAACAACGGGATGTCTGCTTTTTCAGAATGCCTAAATCATAGCATTTCCCATAATTAGTTCTTCATTTGTTTTTCTGACTACAGAGAGCAACCCTCTGAAAATACTTGTTTAACACACAGCTGCCTCAGTGATCACATCCACAAGACCTGGACTAGTGGACCCCCAAAACAAAGCCCTCGCTGCTGACCTCGCTCCCCTGTGTGTGTTGCAGGGCTCCTAGACCATCTCATTCTACATGTGACCCAGCGAACGCAGCCACCCTGTGATTTAGCACATCTGACCTTCACAGCACCAGGAAGGACCCCTAAAAAGACACTAAAAACCTATCAGCAACCTGTCGCAAGTTAGTCGTGAACCCAAATAGAAGCCACTTCTCAAGCTGAATTCCTACCATAGTTGTGATAAACACCCCTAAATCCAAGGAACAGCATTTTGCAAGGGGAGGTAAGTAGGAAAGGGTCTACAATTAATGAAGACCGAATTAATTTGATTGTGAAGACACAGTCCAAAAGTTTATAGGACAAATCCTCCAAACTGTTCACAGCTGACTGGGCAGGAAAACACACCTACTTCTACCATGTGTCTTCTCTGATCTCCAGGCGCTCATGTGATAATTTGGTAAAGTTTTCAATTTTTAAGGCAATTCCATAATACTTTTTGAGACTCTGGTACTCACAGAGACCAGATTTTGGCTGCTTACGTTCACAGAGCACAGGTCAGAGGGGTTCTTCAAACAGTGGTGCTTCGTCTAGGGAAAAAAAAAAAAACCCAACCAAAAATAAACCAAACCAAAGAAACACAAATGGTTAGTCCTACAGCAATCCTGCATGTTGTACCCTGGGACCTGAGCCCCAAAACCAGACCTCAGCTGCCCTCCCAGGTGATGGGAGGCCCCAGTGCCTTGGATCATGGGAAAGGGGGAGAAGGTGGCATGGAGATGGGGAGGGAGAGGCAGCTACAGAGTCTGTCCACCAGCAGGATCTCCCCAGCTCCACAAAGCGCCTTCAGAACATTTAGGCAATAACAGAGGAAATCTGCAGTCACCAGAAATTGTTCACCCAGGACATTGCCTTCGTTATTTTCTTCCATGGAGGTAGACTCTGGGGACTTTCTCCTCTGCTGTGGTGTCTTCCTGGTGGTCCCCTTCTCCGTCCAAGCCCTTGGGGTAGCTCTGCCTGCCAGCATCCAGCGCCCAGACCCTAGCACGATGATGGACCAAGGCAGAGGAGATGGCAAGGTGAGCACACAACCCTCCAAAAGTGCCCTTCTCAAAGTAGCTGCAGGCTGCCTGGTGCTTCAGCCTGGCAAGTGAAATCCGTCATTTTAAAATCCCCTGTAAGGGGAAATACTGAAGTATGACATGTTCAGTGACCATGAATTGAAGATGTGGAACATTAAAGCTACAGCCAGAGTCATAGAAGAGGAGAAACATGCTACTTTATAGATGTTAATGGAGCCACAGGTTGCAGACATGGAAACATGGGCTGGAAGAGCCTTCTGGAGATCACCAGTCCAACCTCCCACCCTAAACAGGACCATCAGCAACGTTAGATCAGTCAGTCGTGGATTTGTCTAGCAATGCCACCAGCTCCCAGGGTAACCTGGCCCAGAGCTGCACCTCCTCCCAGCGAAATTCCTCCTGATATCCAGCCTAGACCTCCCCAGGTGAAGTTTTTGCTTTAGTTATGCCATCTGCCACTGTTTAAAAGTTTGTAGCTGCCTTTCAGGTAGCTGTAAGCCACAATCTCCCCCTGGACTCCTCTTGGCCAGACAAAAAACAAGCTCAGGAACCCTCAGCCTGCCCTGGAAGGTTCTGCGCTCCAGACCCCTAACCAGCGTAGTAGACCACTCTAAGCATTTCCCAGATGTGACTCTGAAGGCCCAGAGAAAAAGGAGAAGCTGTAGCTCAGAATAGCTGCTGGAGAGCCACACTGTGCTGTCCACATGCCAGCCTGAAGCTTCCCTCCTGCCGGCATGTGGAGATGGCTCCTTGACCCCTCATTTAACATGTGCCTTGGCCACCTCGCCCTCTTCATTTCAGTGCAGCTTTAAACAAATGTAAGGCTCTCTGGGTACTGTGTTAAGTTCTGTTATCAACTGTTACCTGCGTTACCAGCTGTGATGTTGATACAAGAAACCACAGCTGAATGTACCCTCTACGTGGCCCAACAACAAAGCGGATGGTGGACCTGCCCCTATGGACACGACGTTATTCTGGAGGGACACTTCACCAGCAGCACTCAAAGAAGTGTCACCTCCTTTACTTGCGACAAAATGTTCCTGGCAGGGAAGCAGTTAGTGGCATGGCTGCTTCCATCACCCATTTTATACAGTCCTGTCGTAGCCATCTTGACCGCAACATTCCTGGGGAGAGCCGGAAAGAAAAAAAATGGGTTAAAATTTTCACTGTCTCTAACATTTGCTTTAAACAGCTCTTTCCAAGCATAGCCACAGATGAGGTGTCAGGCTTTAGGCGAAGGAACACTTTCAGGGACATATGAGGAGCATCACCTCCTAAAACGGAGAAGTGCATGAGGTGCCTGGAGTATGAACATTATTTTCCAGCTCAAGATGGCAAAACGCAGACACTGGTGTGTGTGTGTGTGTGTGAGTTGGACTGTGTGGACAATGACTAATGGGATTTCTGCTTCACCCCTAATTCCTTCTTCCCCTGTCACTTGTGGACACTCTGGACCTCAGAAATAAACTTCGAAGGCGCTGCATCACTCTCAACTGTGTCCCTGTAGCAGGAGATGGTCTCCCAGTGCCATCTGATGGTGTCTCCCCACTTGGACGCTGCTCTGACACACTATGGCATAGGTTGACTACAGTGTTTGCACCCAGTGCCGGTATTTGGGGTAAACGACTCCTGCAACAGGTGCATGGTGTGTGTTCATGCAGCACTGTAAGCAGGAGGGCAGCTGTGTGCTACACTGCCAGGGCACACCACGGCCACTCAGCCGGCAAGACAGCACAGGGTATAGCAGGACACCAGCCAGGGGACACCCGCACCTGCCGGTACACGCAGGAGTACACATCTACCTCTGTCTGTGCAACCCCTCACCCATGCTCCCCATGCACAGCCACTCACATGCACCCCCCTCACTCCTGACACCCCCTCACACCTGTTCCCCTACACTGACACATACAACCACTGCACAGACATGCACAGATGTATGAACACTCACACACACACCCCTCATGCAGCTCCACACATGCTGGTAGCACACCCCAACACGTAAGTCCATACACCCACACCTCCAACACATACCCCTGTAACTACAGCTCCCAACACCCACCTATAGACCCCACTACCCATGAACACCCCACAAAACCACCCGTGAACACCCTCACACACCCCACTACACACATACACCTTCCTCACACGCACACAACCACCCACAAAACGCCCTCATGCACCTCCATTCACACACACGCACATACCCTGCGCACACCCAACACATAAATACAGTCGCCTCACTACACCTCCTAAACACACCCCAGCATGGCACACAGCCCACGTCCTTCACACCCCAAAACACCCACAGCGTGCACACCCCACGCAAACACCCAGGCTCACCCTCTCAGTCCCCACATACCGCCCCCCCAGCAGACACCTGCACCCCACACAAACACCCTCCCATGCCCACCACTCACGTAACACCCCACGCAGACACCCGTGGGCACCCTCCCACGCCCTGCTCGCACACCCAGACACCCCCACACCCACCGCACCACAGGCACCCCCAACTCCTCACCCCCCCAGCCCATGGCACCACGGGCACCCCCACTCCTCACATCCCACTCCCCCCGCCCATGGCACCACAGGCACCCCCAATTCCTCACCCCCCCACCCCAACCTATGGCACCACAGACAGCCCTACTCCTCACCCCGCCCACCCGTGGCACCACAGACACTCCCACTCCTCACCCCCTCATGGCACCACAGGCACCTCCCACTCCTCAAACACAACCCTCAACACGCCCACCCATGGCACCAAAGACACCCCCACTCCTCACCCCCCACCCCATGGCACCACGGGCACCCCCACCCCCAATGGCACCACAGACACCCCCACCCCCACCCCCCTACCACCCCTCACCCATGGCACCACAGACAACCACTCCTCATCCCCCTCCACCCGTGGCACCACAGGCACCCCCCTCCTCACACAGCTCCCCCCCACACGCCTCACACACCCCTACCCCCACCCCCCCACCCCCATAGCACCACAGGCACCCTCATTCCTCACACTGGCATGCGGAATTAAACTCCATAACTCGGGGTAAGTTATAAAGCGGGTGTGTTTATTGCAGCGCCAGGTGCAAGGGGGGGTCGCTCCTCCTAACTTGCACACCTAGTTGTACTCACAATGCATATTTATACAGTGAAGTTGGTTAGTTCTGCCCAAAGTCTACAGCTAACTAAATATTGGTTAGTTGCTTCCTCGCTTCAATTTGAAGGTACAGTTCATTTTAACTTTACTGGGCATGCTCCCCAAGCAGGGGTTCACTCTCTTCGGGGGGGCCACTTGAGTAGGAGGTCGGGATCTCCCCCTACCACAACTATTTTAACCTCGTGCCCTCGAGCCTTACAACTTCAGCAGTTTTTCTTTTAGCACTTAGCAAGTCCTTGTCAGAAGGCTACTGATGGACATGCTTGTGGAGCTCCTCTGCGCCTGTACTGACCGTCCCTTCTGAAGCGCTGCACAGGCCGAGCTCCAGACCTTCTCGCAGCTAATGAGGCTCCTGCCTGACTGTTGATAGTTCCTGTCATCTGTGCAACTCCTGTCTGCAGAGTTTTAGGGTTTTCACTCTATTTTCTTGCATCACCCACCTCCTCTGCCCCCTCTGAGTGGCGCCGGGGACGGGGGCTCTGCTCAGCTCATGGCGGCTCCTCTCTGCCACTCCTTCGCCCGCGCTTCGCCCTGGCCCCTCAGGGGGAACAGGCCTCCTCTCCGGGGGCTGCAGGGCAGTCCCCCACCTGCAGCTCCCTCCTTCCCTGCCCTCCGTGCTCGCAGGGCCCTTCCCCACATTTCTTTCCCTCACAGCTCCTTGTCTTCATGCTGTCTCACCCGACCTGAAGCAGGTTTTCCTCAGGGTTCCCCGGCTGAGGGGCTGGGCCAGGCCCTGTGGCGGGCGGCTGCTGGGCGGGACTCGCCTCACAGGATCCCCTCGCAAGATCCCCTCACAGGATCCCATCGCAAGGACTCACCTCGCAGGATCCCCTCGCAGGGACACCTCGCAGGAAGCCCTCGCAGAATCCCCTCGTAGGATCCTCTCACAGGGACTGAAACAGAACAAGGTCTTAAAAAAAAAAGATTAGTCAGGATGAGTTTGGTACAATGCTCTGGGTGATGCTCTGTTTGTGTAGA
Organism: Falco cherrug; assembly: GCF_023634085.1. Lineage (NCBI taxonomy): Eukaryota > Metazoa > Chordata > Aves > Falconiformes > Falconidae > Falco > Falco cherrug. The sequence goes on from NC_073698.1 coordinate 1,236,742, forward strand.
GAAAGGAATGTACTCTGAATAATTAGAAAAGGTTCCGCTGAATGTACTCTGAATAATTAGAAAAGGTAAGTTGGGCACCATAAGGAGACCATCAAGTCAGGAAATCATTTGTTCAATGATTCAGGAACAGTTCAGGAAACTGAAAGGTCTACGGAGGGTCCCCCGTGGAGAGTCGGCCAAGTCACAACAACCACACAATATGGCTACATGCCGTGCTCACCTCATTAAACAAACAGGTCATATTTATAACTTAAACCGACCGCTCACACGACTTTACACACAGGTGATTGGATAAAAGTCTCTGGCCACGCGGGCGTCCGTGTCGCTGATCGGTGAGCGTGCTGCAGGCGCCGGATCAGAGTGTGCCGGTGAGCGGGTGCTGATCTCGCGGTTCCCAGGGTTTGCTCTGCACCTGGCTTCTTGCTCGTGCATAGCCTGTTTTCCTTCTCCCACTGCTTGTTCCCAGGACAATTTAAAGCTGCTCTGCAGCTTCAACCAACAGGCCTGGGTTGCCCAACCCAGACAATGGTAACATATGTCCTCGGTCCTTTAAAAATCCCTCTACAGGTCTACCCCACCTAGATCCCACCTATTGTGAATGGAATGATTAGGTGTCAAAATCAAATGAGTATGTATGTAAAGATGTTGTGTAACCTCTCACGAAAACTGCATAAGATACCTAATTTTTCACTGAAAATTTTGGAGCTAGTTTGTCCGGTGCAAACCGGCTAGCTCCCCAGCATTGCATGAAATAAATACTTTTGCTGCTTAAAGACAAAATTCGTCTCTGAGCAGTTACTCTGTGCCGTTTTGGCATCAGGACCTCACAGGGACCCCTCACAGGGAGACCACGCAGGATCCCCTCGCAGGGACACCTCGCAGGATCCCCTCACAGGGACACCTCGCAGGATCCCCTCACAGGGACACCTCGCAGGATGCCCTCACAGGGACACCTCGCAGGATGCCCTCACAGGGACAACACACAGGAAGCCCTCGCAGGGTCCCCTCACAGGGATAGCTCACAGGTACCCCTTGCAGGATCGCCTCGGAGGATCCCCTAGCAGGATCCTCTCACAGGATCCCCTTACAGGGACCCCTCACAGGAAGCCCTTGCAGGATCCTCTCGCAGGATCTACTCACAGGGACCCCTCGCAGGAAGCCCTCACAGGATCCCCTCGTAGGATCCCCTCACAGGATCCCTTCGCAAGATCCCCTCACAGGAAGCCCTCGAAGGATCCCCTCACAGGATCCCTTTGCAAGATCCCCTCGCAGGGACACTTCACAGGAAGCCCTCGCAGGATCCCCTCACAGCAATCCCTCACAGAATCCCCTCGCAGGATCCCCTCGCAGGATCCCCTCACAGGGGCACCTCAAAGGAAGCCCTCACAGGGACCACTCGTAGGATCGCTCGCAGGATCCCCTAGCAGGATCCCCTCACAGGATCCCTTTGCAAGATTTCCTCGCAGGGACCCCTCACAGGAAGCCCTCGCAGGAACCCCTTGCAGGAATCCCTCACAGAATCCCCTCGCAGGATCCCCCCACAGGGGCACCTCAAAGGAAGCCCTCACAGGGACCACTCGTAGGATCGCTCGCAGGATCCGCTTGCAGGTACCCCTTGCAAGATCCCCTCGCAGGATCCCCCCACGGGGCCAGAACTTCCTCACTCGGAGGCTTCTTCCTGCATAACTTCTGTGGCATACGAGGCACGGACCTTGCAAGGGTTGTGAGGCAAAGACATTTATTGTTACTTAGTTACAGCTTTTATAATTTATACTCTGTACGTGCGCTGCTAAAAGCTTTATTATTTCTGAAGCTCTACTGTCCATGCACCCAGCCCCTGCTCACTACAGGCGACTCTGCTGTTCCCGCTGTTCCCTTATCCTCTAGAGGTGAGATCACGTTCCCCCTTGTTTCTGTCTCATCCAGGTTTATTCTCATACTCCCTCAAAGTTATTTACATCTTTGCTGCAGGATCAGAGCTGCACATCGTCAAAGCAAGGCCACAGCTGCACATTATCACTGTCAAACACCACACTGTTTTCGTTCCCTACAAAACTGGACAACCGAGATCTTTTCCCCGTCCGTTCCTTCCCCCCCCCCCCCCCCGCTTCTCAAGGCTGCCCCCCTCGATTAGAAGCCCCTTCGTTTGTCGCTTCCAACAGCTTTAGAGAGTCAGCTCGGCCTCAGCGTTGTGCCCCGGTCTCTGTAACGCACAGCTACACACTGCAGCAGAGCGTGGTCATCTGGAGTTCAGAGCAGGCGTGTGCCCTGCCCCGGTCCCTTGTGCGTCCCAGCCCCCTGAGCGTGGGTCCCAGGCCAGAGATCCCCTGGGTCCCATCCGCGTTGGGAGCTGACGGCCCCCCAGGACCCCCTGCCCCCAAGAAACCCCCTCCTGGTGGCCTGCCAGCCCTGGGCCCCCTCCAGGCGCCCATTCCTACGCGTGTCCCTGACCCCGACAGGAGTCCCAGCCCCTCCGCCTCACAGGGACACCTCACAGGATCCCCTCGCAGGGACCCCTCACAGGGACACCTCGCAGGGACCCCTCACAGGGACCCCTCGCAGGGACCCCTCACAGGGACCCCTCGCAGGGACACCTTGCAGGATGCCCTCACAGGATCCCCTCACAGGATCTCCTCAGAGGGACCCTCACAGGGACCCCTCACAGTAAGCCCTCGCAGGGACACCTCACAGGGACCTCGCATCAGTGGCCGCCCCGTGCCCGGCCCAGAGGCCATGGGCAGACCCTGGAACACCGGAGGGTCCCTCTGACCATCAGGAAACGCTGCTCCCTGCGCGCGTGCCCGAGCCCTGGCAGCAGCTGCCCACTTTATGCGATACTGTAAAGTCAGTCACGGAGAAAAGCTAAGACTGGATTTGAAGTTTAGCCCCTCCGCCTCACGCCCGGTCCCGTATCGGCCTGGAGCCCCCCCCCCACGTGTCCCCGTACCCTCACAGGGGCGCCCCTTCCCGCGGCTTCACGCCGGCCCCGGTCCTGCTGCAGGGGGCCCCGCGGGTGTCCCCGAACCCGTCGCGGGAGCGCCACCCCCCCCCCCCCCCGCCGTTGCCATGCAACGTTCTCCCGGCGTTCCAAGCGGCTAAGGCGAGACTCGGCCCGCGCACAGCGGCCGCTGGGATTTGTAGTCCCCCCCGTCACTCTCGCACCCGCCGCGCGTTCCGCCCCGGCAGCAGCCAATGGTGAGGCGGCGGGGGCGGGCCCTGGTATTTCAACCGCAGCGGCGGCAGCTGGGGCTCAGTGCGCGGCTCGCCGAGCGGCCGTTCCCGCCTCGTTCCGGCGTCGGCGGGGTCTTGGCCGCTCTGCCGCTGGGGCTCCGTGGAGGGCCCCCTGGCCGTCGCTGCCGTGTGCCAGCCCCGCACCGAGCACGGCTGCGAGCCACGTTGGCGCTTTGCCGGAGGAAGACCTGAGCCTACAGCCTGCCCGCAGCCGTGTGCCCGGCTGCTGCGGCCCCTTCCCCGCGCCGTCCCCGGCTGACCGCGGCTTCACCTCCCCAGCCGGTAAGAAAAGCTTCGGGGCGAGTCCCGCTCGGTCCGCGTGGCCAGAGCCCTGCGGCGGCTCCGAGCCGGAGTCCTGCCGCGCCGCGTTCTCACGTCTCGCCCGCCCGCGGCCGATCCTCCGTCTCCGGCCGAGCTCAGCGGTGTCCCTTTCCCGGGAGACGGGGGACCCAGCTGGGGTACGGTGGCTCCTGGGGGTCTTCCTTCAGTTCCCGGCTGCTTGCACGCACACACACTCCGCTTTATCCAGCGGTGTGTGATGGCCGTGCCCCCCCGGGGCTGCTCCTGCTGCCCCTGGAGCCGGTTTAGAACTTTCTCCGCTACCTGCAGGGTACGGGCCCCTCGCTGCCGTGCTTGGGGCAGCGCCATCCTGTGGCCTCAACCAGCCTCGGCCTTCCCAGACGCCCCAGGGGTGGCTCCCGAGGGCCCCCGGCGAGGGCCAGGTGTCCCTCCCTCGGCCGCTCCCTGCCGGCGCTGAGCGGCAGCTGGGTCCCTGGGTGCAGGCAGGGCTGTGGCAGCTGCCGCTCTGGACCGAAGGCAGGGGTCCCGCAGCGCCCCGGGCCGGCTGCTGACTGTGGCATCCGCCGGCGGCGGGTTGCGGCGCTGCTCCGGGGGTGAATCCGCAGCCGCTTGGAGGCGGGGGGGGAGTTTCTTGGGAGTCAGCCGTGCTGTGGCTGCAGCCAGGTTAGCAGGAGCCGGGGGGGGGGAACGTTGGCAGCGGGGCCCCCAGCACCCTTCCCTGCCGAGCGGCCGGTGCTGCCGCTGCGCTGGGGCCAAGGGCAGGGCTGTGCCAGCCCCGCCAGCCTTCCGTCAGCCGGGGCGCGGGCAGGGCGCGGGCAGCGAGCGCGGCTGAAGCCGCCGCGGCCCTTTCCCCGCGGCTGCCGGGCGGCGTTCCGCGCTGTGCGCCTTTAAGGAGCGCGGCCGTGGCGCCGTGACGTGGGTGGCACAGGGCCAGGGAGGGCAGCCGCCGCCTGCCAGCCCCGCCGAGGAGAAGCACAACAACGTCTGTGCGTGGCCGCCGGCTGCCAGCGCTCATGGCGGATTCAACCCGGCACGCCCCCGGTAAGGCGCCGACGAAGACTTTATCCCGCTCCCTCGTTTGCTTGCGGCGGGGCAGAGGCTCACCGTCTCCCGGTGCGGAGCCGCAGCGTGCGGCTCCCGCCCCGGTGCGCCGTGACCCCTGCGCTGTGACTCCCCGACTCGCATCGGGGCGCGGGCGACCGAGCGGGCTTCGCCACCGTCCGGGCGCTCGGGCTGTGCCCCCCGGGCGCGGGCCCGGCCCTGCCGGGGGGGCAGCAGCGGGTCGCCCGCCCTGCCTGGGTGAGCCGCTGGGCGCTTCCCGCAGCGCGACCCCCCGCCCGGGCTGGCTGGCGGCCGCGTCCCTCCGGCGGGAGCCGCGGGGCTGCGCAGCGCCGTGTTCGGGACCGAGCGGGCGCTGGCGGGGGGCGGCGAAGGACGATACCGCCAGGGCCGCCGCGGCTCGTTCCGCAGGGCCGGGGCTGGGAAGCGCCCGCAGCAGCTGCCGCGCTCGGTGCGGGTGCAGCGGGCTCCCCGCCGCTGCCCCTCTGCTGCGGCCTGGATCCGGGCAGCGCCGGCGGCGCTGGCCGAGCGCTCGGGGCGGCTGGTGTCGGCAGCGACGGGCCGGGCTGTGGCGAGGGCAGGAGCGGGCAGCCTCGCTCATCCCAGCCTCTCGCCGGGCACCGGCGCTCCCGCAGACCGGCGCGGGTAGCGCCCAGCGCGGCGCTGCCGGGGGCGCTCGGCAGGATGCGGCCGTCTCTGGCGGGAGCTGGCGTTCAGGGCGCGCGTTTCGCCAGGGCGGTTCGGGAGGGCTTTGGGGGAGAGGCCCCGGCCCGGGCGTGCTGCCCCCCTGGCTGTGGGGCCGAAGGGGCGCTGCGTGCCGAGAGGCCGTGTGCCACGGCTGTGGGGGAGAGGAACTGGTTTTCAGGCAGATTGCAGGGAGGACCTGTCCTGCCGAGGATCCTGCGCTCCCCAGCCGAGCTGACAGAGGCAGTGGGAGCTCCGTGTCCCCCAGAGCCGTTGTGGCTGTCATGTGCTGGGTGTTCCCAGGAAAAGCTGTGGATCCCAGGCAGGCTCCTGGCCCGTCAGGGTGCAGCACGGGGCAAGGAGCTGAGGAGCACCCTCCCCATCTGGGTGATTTTTGGTGGGGGCCCTGCTTGGCCTCTGCCACTGTTCAGGTCTGTTCCCACCAGCTCCCTTGCCGGGAGGACTACCTCGGTGACACGGGATGGCCAGCATGGAGGTGGAGGTTGCCAGAGAGTGCCTGGCAGCGATCCCCCATCCTGGGAACAGGGGGGGGGCTCATCCCCACCCCCATTCAGTGCAGCAGTGCCTGGGGGCTCCCCCCACCCCTGGCAGGTGGTTCTCCTTAGCACTGGTGTCAGTGGGAAGGGGAGCTGGCAGTGCTCAGATGGCTTGGCTGCTGCCTCACCGGGCTTGTTTTGGGCCTGGTGGCCTTTGCAGGCTCCTTCCAGCCCCTGTGGCTGTGTCCTGGCTGGGGGCAGAGTGGGCAGCCAGCCTGCCCCCTGAGGGGTCCCAGCAGCCGGGTGGTGGGGGAGGAGGGAGCCCTGGTTCCCACCCTGCTGGCATTTTGGGGGCCAGTGGCCATGCAGCTGGGAGGACAGCTGAGCAGCTTTGGGCAGTACCGCGGTGGGAGCTCAGCCCCTTCCTGGGTGGGCAGGGCCAGCTCCAGGCCCCCAGCAGCCTGGGTTCCCTCCTTTTTTTCTGTGGTGATGTCCAAGTGCCAACTCTGAGTGGGACAGACACAGTCCATAACCTTGCAGAGGGCAATGCTGTAGGACACTGAGTGCTGAGCACTGTTTGTATCTTCCTGTACGGCTCCTGTGCCAAAAAAAAGCACCAAACCGGCATGGATGACCCTTCTCTAGAGCACAAAAACATGGGAGTTTTTTCCCTGTTTGTGCTGCTGTAGCTGCCAAGTCATAAAAGCAGCAACACCATCCAGATCCCCTCAGCCCAGGACTGAGTGCTGTCCCCTGTAAGCTCTTCTGTAAGAGCAGGGCTGCCTTATGCCTGCCAGGCTCTTGGCAGCATCCCAGCCTTTGTGGCACAAGCTGCTTTTGCTGGAGGAGTGAGGCAGGTGGGATGTGTGCAGCTTTGTGGTGGGAGTGGAGTGCCGGGGCAGGGTTGTAAGGCAGGTTTATGGCTCCCTGGCCTGGAATTTGTTGTTCCTGTGCACCTGGGATTTCAGCTGCTAAACCCTCCCTTCTGGTATTAATGTGAAGATCACAGCCTGCTTTTCACTTGTGCTTTGCAGCACCGTTGTCTGCATCCAGCAGCAGCTCCGAGGAGCACTTGCCTGGTTTCTCTGACTGTATTATGGCTTTGACCCCACCACAGCTGTGCTTGTGCATGGTCCATCCTGCCAGACCCCAAGTGAGCACAGCTTGTGGCTTTGGGGCTTTTCTGCTTTCCAAAGCAGACAGGGCAGCTTGGGGTTTGCTGTGCCTGGCCCCATGGTGGACCAAGGGGACCCTTCCCCGTTAATCTGGAGCCAAGCATGATGCTGAAAGCCTTGCTGATGGGAGCCAAGACAGCTCTGATGCTGTTGTTGCAACTCTGAGATGGCTGTTGGTCCCCCTGCCAAATGATTTGGAGCAGGCTGGCAGGTGTAGGAGTCTTGCCATCAGCATCTAAAGCTGTCTCCACCCTGGGGTTTTCCCCAGACACACATGGAGCCTCCAGGATCCTTCTTCCCTCTCCTGTTCCCTTATATATCCTGGGCAACAAGAGCCATGACTGAAGCAACACCCATGCTGAGCACCAGTGCTGGCAGCCTGGCTCTTCCCTCTCCTGCTCCAAAGGTTTTCTAAGCAGCGGCTCCTCACCAGCTTGGAAGAAGGAAACGCATCCCCCGCTGTGCTGTTGGCAGGGTTCAGGTGATATAAAAAGATGGTAACTGGTCCTTTCTTGCCACCTTCCGCAGAGGCTCAGATCACCGTGATGCAGCAGCGGATTGATCACTTAGTTCTGCTCAACAAGAGGCAAGCTGCAGACCAGCTGGAGCCAAAGGAAATGGAGGAGCTGAGGGAGAGGAATGAGAGGTAATCCAGGACGTCTGCTCCCTCCTGCTAGGCAGGTCCTTGTCACTCCCATGTCCCCAGGGTCTGTGTTTGTCTCTTTCCCCAGCAGTGCAGTAAATGGGTGAGGGCAAACCTTCCTCTTGTTCTCTGCCGCCTCTGCAGCTGCACCCTGGAGAGGAGATGGCTTTGGCAGCTGCAGAATCACAGAAGGGTTTAGGTTGGAATGGACCTCACAGACCAGCCAGTCCCACCCCCAGCCCAGGCTGCTCCCAGCCCTGTCCAGCCTGGCCTTGAGCCCTGCCAGGGATGGGGCACCCACAGCTGCTCTGGGCAGCCTGGGCCAGCGCCTCGCCGCCCTCACGGGGAAGGGTTTCTTCCTCATGTCCAACCTAAATCTCCCCTCTCTCAGCTTCAAGCCATTCCCCCCTGTCCCACCACTCCCTGCCCTTGCCCAAAGCCCCTCCCCAGCTTTCCTGTCGGCCCCTCCAGGCACTGGGAGCTGCTCTAAGGTCTCCCCGCAGCCTTCTCCTCCCCAGGCTGCACAGCCCCAGCTCTCCCAGCCTGTCCCCACAGCAGAGGGGCTCCAGCCCTCTGACCAGCTCCGTGGCCTCCGACGGGCCCGCTCCAACAGGTCCGTGTCCCTCTGATGCTGAGGACCCCCGAGCTGGACGCAGCGCTGTGGGGGGGTCTCAGCAGAGGGGCAGAGCCCCCTCCCTCGCCCTGCTGGCCACACAGGGTGAGGGACATGCAGGGACATGCTGAGTCTCTCATCCCCCAGCACCCCCAAGCCCTTGGCAGGGCTGCTCTCCATCCTTTCATCCCCCAGCCTGCATTGACATGAGGGCTTGCCCCCCCACCCCAACACCCAGGCACCAAAGCCCGTAGCCCATCCCAGAGCCGCCCTTGCCCGGGGCTGGAGCACCCCTGGGGTGCTGTGCCCTGCAGCTGCTTGGCTGCTGCCCCACGGGGTGAGAGGCAGAGGGGAGGAAGCGGATAAAAGGCTGCACCTCCTGGGACCCCTGTCCTCTCACACTGCCCACTCAGCTGCCACGCCACGGGTTCTGAAGGGCTGAGCGGTCCTCGGCACAAGGGCACGTAGGGGGCACAAAGAGCCCCACAGCAGCTCAGGCTTCCTCGGGGTGGCCAGGCGATGGCTGCAGCCCCAGCCAACTGCAAGAGCATTGGAAGTAAGCTCCCCCAAGCCACCCCCTGTCTTTCCCTCCAGTCCCCAGTGAGCCCTGGGCTGCAGGGCACAGCAAACCATATCTCTTTCTGCAGGGGATCCCTGTCCTGCCCCACACCCAGGGGACCCACCACTCACTGTCAAGGTCGGTGGGGTCTTGTCCCCGGAGTGAAGCGAGAGGTCACCCAGGGAGTGGGCACTGGTCCCCAGGTGGAGTTGCCTGTGGCTGTGGCGAGGAGCGAAGTGGAGGCTCTCCAGGGATTCTGCCTTGCGGGGCAGCTGCTTGGATGCCAGTGACTCTTCATTGCCTGGTGGCACCGAGGCCTCCAGCTGTGGGCAGCCAGCCTTCCTGCAGATGGGGCATGACAGCAGCACGGACAGGCTTACCAAGCCCTCGGGGAACAGCAAGAACTGGGGACACTGGGGGTTTTAGCAACGCTGGCAGCAGGACGACCTCTGCTGAGCTGCAGTGTGCTGGTACCTGGTGGCATTAAGTGGCTGTGCTTCACCAACGCCGAGGTCAAGGCTGTCAGTGCTGAGATCAGCAGGGTTCTGGCAGAAAGTCTCCTGGCCCTTCAGCGTGTCTGCTGCCCCCTGGAACTTGCCAAGCTCCTGTAGCTGCTGATTGGCAAGCTCCACCTGGATGGGAAGGAAGGGATGGATCCTCAGAGAGCCAGCAACAAAGGGGAGGAGGAGGAAGGGTGTGGAGTCCTGCTGTGCTGTGCCCACCTGAGCCTCCAGACTGCAGACCTGGCTGGTGAGGTTCTGGCAGCTCAGTTCTGACTCCCTGACCTGCAGGATGCTCTGCTCCAGCTCCTTGGCCAACCTCTCTGACTCCATCCGCAGCTCCGCATTCTCTTTCTGCAGTTGCTCCATGGCCTTCAGCTTCTCTGCCAGATCCTGGTTCTGCTGCTTCTCTGCATCATAGCACATTTTTGCTTTCTCCATCTAGGATGTCAAGGAGAGAAAACCCATCAAGCTTCCTCATGGGGCACGGGGGCAGCAGGGCCATGCCAGCCCCTGCCATACCTGCTCTTTGTAGTGCTTGGCTGCCTGTTCCTTCTGGGTGAGCTGTGCCTGAAGCTCTGCCACCTTCTCCTGCTGGCGGGTGGCCTCTGCCCGCAGTTCCCCTTCCAGCACCTGTGGGCAGGGAAGAAATTGCCTTAGCGGCACCCCACACCCCTGCCTCCCCCAGCTGAAGCCCCTGGAGAGCCACCAACAGCTCGAGGGCTGGCCAAGAGCTCAGCCCTGCAGGATTTTGGCCCCTGTTTACCTTAACTCTCTGCTCCTGGGTTTGGACAGCCTTCTCGTGCTGGGTCAGCTTTTCATTCAGCTCCTCCACCTGAAAGTATGGGTCGGTCAGACCAGCTCCAGGCACAAGACTCCCATCTACAATCTTCCAGTGGAGGAGCATGTCCCTCCCCTCCAGCTCCGGGAGCAGGACACCGGAGGTTTCCTGCCCCGGGGGGCTGTTCAGCCGTACCTTCACGGAGCAAGCTCCCAGTACTTCAGGTACCACACTTGAGGCAGGCAAACACAGCTGCTCCATGTTAGTCTTTGCAGGGAGGAGGCTTGCACTACCCAAGTGTAAGGACAGTGAGACTCTTCTCAACATACTGTCAACGATGGCAATTCTGTCCGCACCTCCTCTGCCCCCAAAGCTTCTGTCACTGATTGCAGCGACCCTCACAACACGGGACCAAGCATGGGAACAGGACAACTCGGACAATGATTCCATTGACACTGATAAACCTTTTGATCCAGGTCCTATAGATCTGGAAAAGGAGCTAGACCTTTCCCCCACCCTCCTCGTCTCTCCCGATGCATTGATTGTATTTTTGGGGAGGGTGAAAGGGGGTCTGAGGGATTGGTGGCAGGAATGCAAGTGGGAAACCCTTAAGTGAGGGGGTTTGGGCCTTGATTGAAAACCTTAATTGGGGAATTGCTGTTAATTCTATTACGTATACCTTGTTTTTTACAGTGCTTATGAAAACTAATGACTTGTTTGGTTTCAAAGGTTCTTTTTGTGCAACAGGAAGGGGGAGACACAGGAGCGGGCTGGAAATTAGGATTGTGCGTGGCAATCAGCTGAGGGGAATGTGCTCGAGCTTGTAGGTCACTAACCCTGGGAGGACAAGGAGTGTGAATAGACACAACAATTAACATGATGAGTCATGCTGAGAGAGGATAGGGGAGTGGGGGACGGATGGCGCCAAGGAGAGGTAACACCTTGCTGTTAATTGATGGCAGTTAACCACCAATCGGGGATTGCCTGGTATGCAAGGCTTAGCTTCAAGAACCAATCTGTTTAAAACGCGCAGCTTCTGAAAGTATAAACTTGTGCTTCTGTACAATAAATTGACATTTGCTTGCATCAAGCTGCGTCCTGTCTCCATCGCAGCATACAAGGAGTCATGTTGTTTCTGCTAGGTATTGAAAAAGCAAATTTAATGCAAGAGCCCGTCTTAGCTTTTGGGGTTTAATTTTGAAGGAAAGCATGATTATCCATGAGTATTTATCAGCTTCACATAAAGGAATACTGAAAAAAACAATTTTTTAAATCAATTACCAAAATGTCCCAGTTTCACGGGATCATCGTTGGGGAAGGCATGTCTGACTGCGGGGCTCCCATTCCCTCCATTACATCATTTACTTGTCTTAAATCTTTTAACAAATGCCATTTGCCTGATTTCTTTTTTTTTAATCACAAACACAGGGGTATTCCAAGGACTGTAGGAAGGTTCTAGGTGTCCTTGTGCTAATTGTTCTTTAACTAATTGTTGGAGGGCTACACATTTTTCCTCAGGAAGGGGCCACTGTTCCACCCAAACAGGGGTATCTGCCAGCCAAGTCAAAGGCAGGGTAGGTCTTCGTATGCCCTCCATCGCAGTGGCCCTATTAAAAATCCTTCTGGGTACCAATAACAACTTCCCCACTGTCCGCAAACATCCCGTCCCCACAAATTCATAGGGACATCAAGCACATAGGGATGGATTGTTGCTGTCTGGCCTTCAGGGTTTTGAACTTGTACCATATACTGACCTTGGACACTGTGTCACACCACCCACTCCCACCAATATGGAACCTGCTGAGCAGACAGGCCAAGTGTGAGGCCAGATGTGCACAGATGTAACAGTCGCATCTGCTCCCATGTCAATCATTCTGGGCACCCATGTTGCAGGAGGAGTCCCTTTGGCAAAGGTGATTTTACAGGTTAGAATTGGTTGAGCATTTTGTATGCTCTTGAGTCCAGACAATTTGTGGTGTTCCTGTCAAACCGAACCCTTCTTTGCCCCAGACTTTGTCATGGGCGTAATTAAGTTGTGCCTGGAAAGGAATTAATTGTGCGGTCCAGTTACCTTCAGGAATTGACATGGGGGGGTGGGGGTCCACACCATTGCTTGAATCTGACCCATGTAATCGGCATCAATGACTCCTGGTGAGACAAACCACCCTTGTAATGTTGCACTAGAACATCCAAGCAACAGCGCACTCATTTTATTGCCGATGGGTCCCACAGCATTCGGTACTTTATCATCCTCTATTGTGAGCAGCTGCTGTGGTAACATCTATCCGGCGCTCCCTGAAGTTCGGGCTGTGACTTGGCTGCATAAGCCTGGAATTGTTGTGGAGGATTCATTTGTATCGTCACACGGTTCCTCCCCACGTTCCTCCTCCCGTTTCCCTGCTTTCTGTTGCCACCTACAAGTAACTGTCCTTGAGCGTTAAATTTAGATCTACAGTATTTTGTAAAATGCCCTGGTTTCTTACATCGACTGTATACCAAACAGTATATCCATTCATTCTATTAAAGTGGGATTACAATGCACCATGCCTGCAATCACCTTTCTACAATCCTCATTCACATTGTCCTTAGCTAATTGAAGTAACAATGCTTCCTTGGCTGACCCATTCTGTATTTGCTCGTCCAAGGCGTCTCTCAACCTATCCAGGAATGACACGTATCCCTCATTTGGGCCTTGTTTTATCGTGGTCCATGACGGTTGTGGAGTGCCATGATCTGGAACTTGCAATAAAGCTTGGAGAGCTAATTCTTTTCCCTGCTGCAGGGGATGTAAGTGAGCTTGTAACTGAGGAGACTTAACTGGAGCCTCCCCCATCAATTGTGGAATCCCTGCCCCAAAACGTGGATTGTCCTGGGGTATTCTAAATTCATCAGTGATTGCTCATTTGCCAAGCGCCTCCAATTTGACTCAAACATTAACATTTGCATAGGGGTCAATATAATTTGCACAACTGAACAGCAATCATGAGCAGTAAGCTCTGCTGTGAAAATACTATGTAACAATGATTGAACATAAGGTGGGCCTATTCCATGCTGTATATGAGTTGATCTTAACTCTATCACTCCCCAGTTGAAAGGTTCCCACTCGGGGGGAGCTTTACCATCCTTTCGAAGCACTGGGCAGGCTAACACCCTGCCCCCCATGGCGGTTGCAGCATCGATATCCCCTTCCGCAAGTGCTTGCTCCTGCATCTTTTTCCAGAACCACAGAAGAATCTGTGTTCCCGGACAGGGTGGTCCAGATGTGGCCAGAGGTGGGTCGCTTTACAGCAGCATTGGTCTCAGACAGAGCATGGGTTAACGCTTGGGGAAACAATGCTGGAAAAGTCCCATTTCTCTGCCCAGCTTAGTTTGCCCCCACAGTCTCAGCCTGAGCTGCCCAGGGACCCTGCAGAGGCCTCGTGGCTGTGACCGGGGTGGGCTGGGGGCTCCCTGAGCATCCCCCAGAGCAGGGAGAGCCTGGCTGGGCAGGAGCTCTCAGCAGCCAGGGTCTGGCAGCCGTCTCCCCTTGCCGAGACCCACTGTGGTGTGTCAGCCCCGCAGCGGGCACGGCTGCAAGCCACATGGGCGCTTTGCCGGCTGAAGGCCTGAGCCTGCGCGGCCTCAGCTTTGTGCCCTGGTTTCTGTAACTTACAGCCACACGCTACAGCAAAGCGTGGTCATCTTGTCCCTTTGCTCAGCCAGCAACCCCCCCTTGACAGAACAGTGCGCCACAAATGTGTATAGAGCCCTATCTATGTGGTGGCATCATTCAACACCACCCCATGCCCTTTTATTTTTTTTTCTCTGGAGGCTTTGAATCTCTTCAAAATCAAAAGCCTCATTTAGATCAGATAACTATAATACTTGCTCGCGTTGCAACATAGATTTCCGGGGAGGTTCCATCTGATACAGCTACATGTTGTCAACAAAACTACGACAGCGATACCTATAACAAGGACAGTCTGTAAGGGATTCGCTAGCCGTCCGGTTGTTGACCGCCCGCCCAACTCTTGAGGCAGCCCTTTGCATCTCATCCAGTTGTTTCTGGAGATCCTCAGTAGCATTTGGGACATGTAAGCAACAGTGCCCAGCATCTAGTTTTACGTACCCGCATACTCCATGTGCTTCAGCTAGTAATAAAGCTAACACCAGCCAATTCTGTAAAACACTTTTTCTATTTGCTTCTACTTGTTCACCCATCAGTTTGAATCCCTTTTCAGTTGCTTTAGATAGTGCAACCGAGGGCAATCAGCTCGGCTTCCCGAGCAGAGACCTTTGCGGGCAAAGCTTGTGATTCTGTTAACCTCGTCGATGGCAGTTCCAGCGCACCCAGGCAATCGTTATCCCTCTCGGGGGCAGCTGCTGCCGTCAGCATACAGCTCCCAGCCTGCTTCTTGAGATCTGGGGGCTGGAGCAGACTTCCTCAATGGTCCGGGGCCAGCCGACGTCCTCCTTTTTGTTTCAGTACCGTCATGACCAAGTGTGGTACCTAGGCGGTAACCTTCTGCCCCACGGGAACTTAGGGGCCTCGTGAATCAGCAGCCCAGTTGCTGCTGCTGCTTGAAGGCATCCAGGCCATCCTGAGCTCAGCTCATCCAGCTGTTGGGAGAAGTAAGCTACAGCGTGCCACTGGGGCCCTAAAAACTTGTACCACTACTCCTAAGGCCGTACTTTCTCTCTCCTGGGTGAAAAGATCAAAGGTCTTTATTAAAAGCATGGGTAATGCCGGCACGGGGGCCTCCGTCAGAGCTCGCTCCAGGCGCTTGAAAGCAGCGTTACCCCCTTCTGTCCAGTCAATGCAGCCACTGCAGGAAGCTTTCAGTAGCTCATACAGCGGCTTCACAACGAATCCGTAATTGGCTCTCCGAAGCCGACACCATGCCGCCATTCTGCCAGATGCTGGTACGGAAGCTGCACAGGGCTACTTGTGCCCGGGCCCATGTCCGCATCTTGGTCTTTGTCCCCATCCACAGCCTTGTCCGTGTGCGCACCTTCCCCCGGCAGCTCGGCTCTAAGGCCCTGGGGCCACACTCTGGTCCCCAGCAGCCCTGGCACCCCCTGGCTGGGGCTGCTCCTCTTCCCTGGTGAGCAGGGGGGAAGGAACCCTGGGGAGGGCCCCAGCACAGGCCGCCCCTCGCCACTTGGCCATCAGCACTTGCAGAAACGTTTGGTACCCCATGGCCATCACGAGGGTGTCCTGGACGATGCGCGTGAGCTCTTCAGCGAGGTTACGCGTGACCGTGGCTGAGGGGCTGCAGGGGGTGGCTCCACATCGACGGGGCTCTGCGGCCTGTCCCTGCCATCCGTGGGGAACTCCTTGTGCTTTGGCCCCTCTGGCAGCTCCAGTGGGATGGCCTGGCCAAGGGTGAGCCCCGGCTTCCCCACCAGCACCCAGGTGGCTCTGGGGGACCGGGCAAGTCCCATGCGCGTTACTGCGGCTGGCTCTGCCATCGCACCAGGCCACGGCTCCGGGACACAGCAGAGGGAGCCCAGGGAAGAGGAGCCGCTGCATGACGGGGATGGCAGCGGGGCCTGTGGGGACTGGCGCTCCCTCCTCAGAGCATCTGCACTTGCCCGGCACTGGAGGACTGTGGCATACGAGGCACGGACCTTGCAAGGGTTGTGAGGCAAAGACATTTATTGTTACTTAGTTACAGCTTTTATAATTTATACTCTGTACGTGCGCTGCTAAAAGCTTTATTATTTCTGAAGCTCTACTGTCCATGCACCCAGCCCCTGCTCACTACAGGCGACTCTGCTGTTCCCGCTGTTCCCTTATCTTCTAGAGGTGAGATCATGTTCCCCCTTGTTTCTGTCTCATCCAGGTTTATTCTCATACTCCCTCAAAGTTATTTACATCTTTGCTGCAGGATCAGAGCTGCACATCGTCAAAGCAAGGCCACAGCTGCACATTATCACTGTCAAACACCACACTGTCTCCGTTCTCTAAAGAGGATGGGGAAGAACGAAGGCTCTTGCCCTGCAGTGCTCATGCACATCAGCAAGCCCATGGGCAAAGTTCCAGCTTCTGCAAGTGAGGATCAGCACGTTCCCTGCACAGCAACTGGGAGGGTAGTTGTGTGTCAGGTTGTCCTTCGAGGAGCCTGGCCTCTTCCTCAGCCAAAGTGCCAGGGGTCACAGAACCACACCATGGTCAGGGCTGGAGGGGACCTCTGGAGATGGTCTAGTCCAACCCCCGGCAAAAGCAGGCCCTCCTGGAGCAGGCTGCACAGAATTGTGTCCAGGTGGTGCTGGCACGTCTGCAGAGGAGGGGGCTCCACAGCCTCTGGGCAGCCTGTGCCAGTGATCTTACTGGGAGCGCTGTGCCAGGGTCCCTGCGCCAGGGGACAAGAGTCTGGTCCGGCTGCAATGTCGGGCACTGCAAGGGGCAGGGAGATGATGAGCACAACAAGCCCCTGCCACGCTCCCTCCCTCCACGCGTCACAGCGCCTGTCCCCAAGTCCCCAGTGGCTGTGGGAGCCACCACGCCCTGGGCACCCTGTCCCCCCGCTGCCCCCCTCACCGCTGTGCGTGCCGCTGCAGTCCCTGCACTCCCAGGACTCGGTGGCATCTTCCAGGGCAGAGCAGCACTGGTGGGTCCCACGGGACCCACAGGAGCTGCAGACCAGGACTCTCCAGGGTCTGGGGAGAGCAACGGTACCCACTGCCACCAAAGGTCCCCGAGCTGTGGGCCGACAGCCCCGGCACTGTGCCGAGCCCAGCTCTCCCCTGCTCCCGTCCTGGCAGCCGGGGCTGAGCTGCCAGAACGCACCCTGCGCCATGCCTGGCTCAGCATCCCAGGGAACCTCCACCCCTGCCCGTCAGAGGAGACGAAGGCATCGTGTCCTCACTGGGGCTGCGGGGTCCGGGGCCACCGGCACTCACCCCGCCTGCTCTGCCTGGTCGCGGCCCAGAGGGCACAGGCACTGGTCGGCGTCGCAGGAGCTCTGCCAGAGCACCAAGTCGAGGAGAGAGCCCTCCTCCTCCCAGGCAGCATCCCTGTGGGAAGAGGGGAGCACTCAGCACCAGGGGCATGGGGGACACCCCGTCGGCACCCAGGAGGGCTGGAGGGGATCCGCTGGGGTATTGCGGAGGGCAAGGGAGGCAGCCGGGAGGGTACCGACCTGTCGGGGATTTTGATGCCCAAGCGGAACATCTCTGCCTGGAAGGCTGTCATGTCCCGGCACAGAGGGCACCGAAAGTGGTGCAGGCCCGAGCGCAGCGCCTGGCCCTAGGGCAGAGGTGGCATCGGCATCAGCAGTGGCGGGACGGACCCGTTCGCTCCCCGGAGCTGGGTGACAGGGTGACCACCGGGCTGACCATGTCAGGGACCGGGGACAATGCAGTGGCGGTGGAACCAGGTGCTGGCGCGGCTGGGGCAGACCATGGTGGTATAACAGGGCCGCCCCGCCACCTCGTCCCGGCAGATTAGGCAGAGGGTCTGGTCCCGCTGCGTCGCCCTCACTCGCTGCACCGGCCGGTGCCTCCAGCAGAAGGACCTCCGGGATGGAGGTGGCAGTTCAGCCCCAGCCCTCTTCCTCCTCTTCCTCCCCCTCCTTCTCCTTCTCCTCCTCCTGCACAGCCCCACAGCAGGCCCAGCGGGGCAGCCACACTCACCTGTACTCCCCGAAGAACTGGGAGACGCAGCCCCGCTCGCTGCCACAGGGCAAGTGGAACGTCCAGCGGCAGCGCCGGCCGCAGCAGGAGATGGAGGCGCCCGGCAGCCGGCAGATGCAGCACCTCTGGGAACGGCACGGAGGTGGATGGCGTCAGCACCACATGCCCCTGGGGATCCCGGTTTGCCCTCACCATGAAGACCCGTGCTATGTTTTGGGGGGCCACCAGGCCAAGGACACCGGGCCACTGATAAAGCAACCGCTCCTCTCCAAGTCCCCAACTCCCACAGAAATGGGTCGTTTTGAATCACGGAGGACCTGGCGGTTGCTTGCAGCCGGCTGCCAGAGCATCCCTAGGGGTTGCCGGCCCGTGCAGCGCGGCACGTGGGGCATGGGCACAGCGCTGGGGGCATGTGGCCCCCAGCCTCATCTTCTCTGCTGTCCGTTTCATCACCCGCCTGACGTCGCGGAGACTTGAGAAAGCCGTAGAAGCCATGTTGATCGGCCCCTCTCTGTCTGAGCCTGCTGGCGTGGAACTGCAAGAGGGGAACAGAGGGCATGTGCCAGGGGCTGCCGGCGATGCGGGGCTGGGAACTGGGGGCCGTTGGGGGTGTCGAGCCCCAGGGACTCACCACGCAGTTCTCGTGGACACAGAGTTCATGCTTTTGGCGCAGCTCCCCAGCGATGTCCGGGTCGCAGTCTGGTGGAGACGACGCCACTGCTGGCCCCACCGCGTCTGCTTCTACAAGCCCCCGTGGTGGCAGTGTTAGTGAAGAAGAGCAATGGGTTCCCCTGCCAGTGAGCGGCTGGGGGGTGCAGGGCTGGGAGCCTCCCGCAGTGCCCCCCCATCTGGAATGTTAAATATTTCCTCTGCCCCGGTGCTGTGACTTATCCATCCATCTATCTCCGCAGGTGGGAGTGTGACACCGTCAGTGCCCGACCCCAGTGGGGACGGGCTGGCACTGGGCACTGCTGGCACCCACAAAATGGGGGGTGGTCGTGTCTGGCACCCCAGTGGTTGCGCTGCCTTCGGAGGACCGGGCTGGGCTGGAGAAAGGGGCTGGCAGGAACCTCACTGGGTGCAACAAGTGCCGAGTCCTGCCCCTGGGGAGGAACAAGCCCCGGCACCAGCACAGGCTGCGGACGCCCGGCTGGAAAGCAGCTTGGCAGAGAGGGGCCTGGTGGGCACCTCAACCAGCTGCCCATTGAGCAGGGGGTCTGGACCCCTTGGAAAGGCGGGATCCGGTTTGTATCGAGACCCCACGGTGAGCCCATATACCACAAATTTAACGTCCCATTGTCCCCAGGTTGGCCTGTTCAGATTCGTAGCAAATGGGGTATGGGCTTGGTCCCTTCCATATTGTTTTGTCCAATGCATGTAACAGAGTTGATACACGGGAGATAAATCCTCGAGCCCATGAGAACACTCCCCTAAGGAACTGTTCACAAACAATGAGCTGTGAAACATGGTCGTGGGACCCAGTGGAAGGAAACCTGGTGTGTCCCAGAGCTTCAAACCCATATTTGCCATATGTGTACTTGTTGGGGTTTTCCTGCACCAGGGTTTAAACCTGGAGATCCCACATGTTATGGAAAAACTACCCATTGAGAAACAGCGTTGAAGTGTAGAGTTTTGCCTACCCATGAAGCACAGTGGAATTTTGTGTGGGAAGGAAAAGAAAAAACCTACGACCCATCGGCACCCTCCACCGCTCAATATCCAGCCCCTCGGGTCCTTTCTGGAGACGTCCTCGCACCTGCGTGTGCACGGAACAGCGTGTTTACGCGGTGCCATCAGTACCCCAACCACGTGCCCCTCTAGAACATTGGCCTCTGCTGACCCCAGGGATAGCCGGGGGAAACGGGATGGTCATACCCCTCGGGCCGCACACGAGTGGGTAAGAGGGGTGCGAGCACGCGATTATTATGCCTGGGGAACACAAGTGGCCCTGGCATCCAGGGCCCGTTTCGGCCCTGGTGAGCTTCTGGGTAGAGAAGCCCACACTGAGCTGGAGATGCGGTGAGGTCAGGGGAGACCCCCAGATCCTGCCCCTGCCCCTCAGCCATGCCCGGGCTCTTCACAGTGGTGCTGACATGTGGAATGTTTAATCCATAACTCGGGGTAAGTTATAAAGCAGGTGTGTTTATTGCAGCGCCAGGTGCAAGGGGGGGTCGCTCCTCCTAACTTGCACACCTAGTTGTACTCACAATGCATATTTATACAGTGAAGTTGGTTAGTTCTGCCCAAAGTCTACAGCTAACTAAATATTGGTTAGTTGCTTCCTCGCTTCAATTTGAAGGTACAGTTCATTTTAACTTTACTGGGCATGCTCCCCGAGCAGGGGTTCACTCTCTTTGGGGGGGCCACTTGAGTAGGAGGTCGGGATCTCCCCCTACCACAACTATTTTAACCTCGTGCCCTCGAGCCTTACAACTTCAGCAGTTTTTCTTTTAGCACTTAGCAAGTCCTTGTCAGAAGGCTACTGATGGACATGCTTGTGGAGCTCCTCTGCGCCTGTACTGACCGTCCCTTCTGAAGCGCTGCACAGGCCGAGCTCCAGACCTTCTCGCAGCTAATGAGGCTCCTGCCTGACTGTTGATAGTTCCTGTCATCTGTGCAACTCCTGCCTGTACAGTTTTAGGGTTTTCACTGTATTTTCTCGAATCAACACAGCCCCACATTCTCCTCACACCCCCGTACCCCCGCCCCATGGCACCACAGACAGCCCCCCTCCTTACACACACCCCTACCCCCCTCACAGAGCCCCACACCCCCCCACTCACGGCACTGTGGAAAGCATAGGCATGATTCATGTCAAAATAGAATATGGTGTGATGGGTGTAATTGTTGTGCCCTGTGTGGATCTAGGGTAATTTGTGACCTCTATAACCTGTATCACAATTGTAATGAATGTTCAGAATCAAACGGAGAACATGTAAAAATAAAATATAGGCGAATGTGCTTCTCCTTTAAAGCAGTGTAACCACTTCTTAGAAACTCCGCCTAGAGCTGATCCAATCGCTACTTAGAAAAGCGCCCCAAGAAGACAAAGACCCTGAGACTCTCAAAGCGCCAAAGAGACAAACACCCTGAGAGTCTTGGGAGACCCAATAGGCGAGAAGGCTACCCCAGTAACTCCGGTGACGCAGTGGAGGGAGAGCGGGACCATTATCCGGCGAGAAGAGATTGGTCACGATGCTGGTGCAAGAATATAAAAGATGCTGTTTTCAGAACTCGGCGTGCGTGTGGTGGAGCTAAGGGAGCTCTCCGCACACCCAGCGCTGTTTTGCTTATTGTTTCTCAGCCTAAATTGATTGAACCCAAATAAATTGTATTCGTTTATAACAGGCACCACCGCCAACCCCCTACCCACCCCCACCCCACCCCCATGGCACCACAGACACCCCCTCCTCACACAGCGCCCCCCCCCCCCCCCCCGGCACCACAGACACCCCCTCACCCCCCCCCCTCACGGCACCACAGACACACACCACCCCCCACACACTCACGGCACCACAGACAACCCCCTCCTCACACCCCCCCTACCCCCACCCCACACCCATGGCACCACAGACAACCCCCCTCCTCACACAGTGCCCACACACACACACACACTCACGGCACCACAGACACCCCCCCCTCCTCACACACGCCCCCCAGACACCACCCCCCCCTCACAGCACCAACCACGGACAACCCCCTCCTCACGCACCCTCTACCCCCACCCCCACGCACCACTGACACCCCCCCGCACACACACACCCCCCTCACACCCATGCACCACAGACACCCCCCTTCCTCACACACGCCCCCCCACCCCCACCCCACGCCCGACCATAGAGTTCACAGTCATCCACAGCCCAGAGGAGCCCCACACGCATCCCCCTCACCCGCCCCAGGCCCCAGCAGCCCCGCCGGGCGGCACCGCCCGCCCCTCACCCCGCGGGCCGGGGGCTGCTCCAGCCTCTCTCCCGGCCCCACTCCCCGGGAGGGCCCCGCACGGCCGCCGCCGCCGCCCCCCCGCGCCGCCCCGTCGCCATAGCAATGGGGCACGCCAGCGCTACGAACTACGTTTCCCGGCGTGCAACGCGGCGGAGAGGGGGTGTGGCTTTCCTGCCCGCCCTCTCCCGTCGGCCTCCGCGCGGGGCCAATCAGGAGCGAACAGGTCGCGCGGCGAGGGCGGGGGCGGAGGGCGGCGAGAAGATGGCGGCCAAAGGCGGCAGGAACGGGCTGCTCGATAAGGTACCGCGCTGCCGCCCGCCCGGGGGCCGGCCCGCCCGCCCGCCGCGCCGCTTCCCGCCGACGGCACCCCCTGCCCCAGCCGTGTCCCTAGAGCCGACACGGCCGCGGCCGCCCCGAGCTCGGCGCTGAGGGGCATCCCCCGCCTCAGGCGCGGCGCCTAGGGGACCACCGTCCGCTGCCGCCGCCTCGCAGGAACCGGGCAGGGGGAGAGGCGCGGGGAGGGAGGGAGCGTCCCCTGGGCAGGTCGAGTACGCTGGGCTGCCGAGGCAGCAGCAGCCGCCTGCCAGACCGCCACTTCTGTTTTTTTTTTTGTTTTTTTTTTTTTTTCTTTTTTTTCCTTCCCTGTGCCGGCGTAGCTGGTTTTAGCCCAGCCGCCCTGACAGAGCCGGCTGGCGGTGCCGCGCTCGGCCGGGAGAGTGACGCCGGGCAGGGGTCGGGCGGAGCGGAGCGTGCTGAGCCCGGTCTCGCCTCGGCGGTTTGAAGGCGCCGGGTTGTGGGGCCGCTTTGGCCTGGGCCGGGTTTGCAGCGCTCGGGGGTGGGGGCGCAGCCCCTGGGCCCCTCGGCGGGCTTCTGGCTGGAGCCCAGCACCTGCCGGCGTTCGTCTGGTCTCGAGGAGACGGAACAGTTGTGTATCTCTTGAGTGCGAGAGGGTGTATCTTCAGAGCAGTGCATTTGGCGTCGGTCGTTGAACTTCAGAGTGGTTTCAGTTGCAGCCATCCACATTTTGAAGTTCATAGAGATGTGTACACTCGTGATTTCTAAAGAGTATCGTTTTCTTGCGTCTGTTTGAGGTGACGTTACCCTTACTATCCCTGAAGAACTTGGTGCGTTTTCTTTAGACCAGTAGATTAAGCTGTTGAGGGAGTTATTTTAGGGGACGACATGCTAGTGAAGTATTTCTATCTTCTGTGAGTGTGCCTAGCTTTCGGTTTTGAAATGACAGTGTCTTGTGATTAAACTTAAAGAACTTTGGAAAGTATCCTGCTCTCCAGGCAGTCGTGTGCCTCCTGTGTGTTCTGTGGATGCTGAGGGCTTTCAGAATGAAAAGGAGTTGTTGGCAAAGGAAACATGTTGGTGCAGGAGCTGAATCCTTTAGTGAGAAACCATTGAATAGTTTCAGCAGGGCTTCTACCTGAAGTACATATACACACTTGATAATGTTCTGTCTTCTTTTCCATCTGTCTCCATGCTGATTTGTGGGCCTTCATTTCCTCCCCCCTGGATGACTTAAATGAAATCTGGTAATTTCTGTGAACCGGTGTATATATTGCTGAGGTATTATCTGGAGAATTGTGGCCTTAGGTCATTAATTTGCTCAGGCCTGTCTCAAACAGCAAAATAACAGGTTATCGACAAGGCTTGACAGTATCAGGATGGGTTACTTGTTTAGCGTATTTTTTTTGTACGTCACTGGTAAGCTAAGTTAGGGCGAATTTAGGGAGTTCTGTGTTTTAACTATCCCATTTTTGGTCCTTCTCGTGTTCTTTAACTGTTTGTGATAATCGGGAGCTTCTCCTGATCTCTGCCTGCTTAATCAGGACCGCCTTAAGAGCTGCACAGCCACTGAACTTGATGTGGTGTGCAGCAGTGGCTACAGTCCTCTCAAGCACATTTGAGATGTCACGCATTTAGTGCAACGCTAAGTAACCGATCACAATCTGCTACTGTTAGAGCAAAACCTTCAAAAGTTTTGCAAGCTCCGACACTAAAGCCAGTCGTGAATACCAACTATTGTGACCGTCTGCTGCTCCTGTGCCCCAAAAGTTGCTCTCTGGTACCAGGGGATGTTGACTGTGGGTATGGGCAGGCAGCACTGGTATTCTGGGGAGAGTGTGATCCAGAATTTCTTCCTCCAAGGCAGAGGCTGAGGTAGTCGGAGCTGAGAATGGCCACGCTGACTCGCTGGAGTTTGCTGCAACTCTTCCTTGAAGAGGAGGGAACTGATGTTTAGCGAGGTGTCCCTGGACTCTGCCACTTGCAAATCCTGCTTCTGCCAGCTCATGGTGTGCAATGTCACTGTTATTTTAGAATTTATGTGGGGAGGGGTGGAGATGTGCGGTTTGGGACTGGCTGCTCTGTTGGCTGCAGCCCCAACTACAGGAAAAGGCGGTCAGCTGCCGTGTCAGCTGTGTGCATTGAAGGAGTGGACATGTTTCATCTGCTGAGGCCCTTCCAACCTCCCTTGGCTGCACTGTTGTGTGTTCCAATTTGAATTCTACGTTTTAGGAAGGGGAGGTTCCTTTCTTTTCATGCTTGAAACAGAAAACACAGATTATGAGCAGTAATGTTATTCCCCTTGAGTTTATGTAGTCTACGCTGGTGCTCCTCTTGCAGTAGCAACAAATCTTTTTTTACTGTATGACGTGGGCATTTATGTTTGTAATACCCAAAGTGTGCCATAAACTTCAGAGCAATATTTGAAGAGACAAGCTAGCTACCCAGAAGATGTTTCAGGCTAAAATTGGACGTGATGTGAATGAGGCTGACAGTAGCAGCAGAAGGAATAAGGCAGGGGAAGAAAAAAGTTGAGTTTGTGCCATGTCTTTCCTCTGAGATGTGAACATCTTGAAATTTCTCCCATAGGATTTTCATGTGCCTCCTGCCAATGAGGGAGCTTTGTGAAGGGATTTAAATGAAGGTGATAGCTTGACAAAGAGCCTTGCAAGTGCTCAGGTCCTGTGGTGTCTGCTGTGAAAGCAAGCACTTTTTTTTGGAGCTCACAGCGGAATGCTCTCCTGTTGCAGTCCAGCTGCAGGCAGTGTCTTTGCTCTTTGTTTGTGAACACCTGAGGTCCTTGTGTGCTTCTAGTGTCAGATTGGTTTTGCAGCTTTCTGAAGTTGCATTTCTGATTTTATTCTTTCATTCTTTAGTCAGGTAACCACAGGCTATAGTTCAGCCTTTGCTCTGAAGCCTTTTTCTTACATGGGTACACTTTCAGGTACCAAATCCACTTCCTAGCTGTGCCTGGTTGTAGAACATCGTAGTTGCAGTATAGGATGTGTTCAGGACAAGTGTGATAACCTGCCACTTGGTTGTTAAAACAAAGGAGTCAAAAACCACCCAAACTAAAAAACTGCTTTGAACTGGTGGTTGGGTGAGTTTTTTTCCCTCCGTCAGGCTGGAACTAAAATCTGAGTTTTTCTTTTGAAACCTTTGGAGCTCACACCTGAAGTGCTCAAAATAAATAACTAGCTGAAAAATACCATCCACTAGCCAGAGGAGCAGATGTGTTTGCATCTGCCAGGCTCCACAGCACATCGGTGCAGCTTCACCTTCCTTCCCCGCGTCTGCAGGCAAGGCAGGGCTATTCTGCAGACCCAAGAGTGGGGTGGAGGCTTTTCCCCTGCAGTGGAGGGTGACCACTTGGTGGTAGCAGCCAAATCTCTGGCGCTTTCCCAAGCTGAACGTGGGGATGGCCATCAGTCAAAGGTTTTGCTCACAGCTGCACTGTCGTGTAGATGTCAACATCCAGATGTGCACACATTTCTGTTGTGTCCATGTGGATGGACTTGTCCATGACACATGGCCAACACATGTCCAACGTGTGGACACATGGATGTTGATGGCTTTGTTTGAGCACCTCCTTCTGCTCCTCTTCCACAGCACTGGTGCTTCAGGGACCAGCGCAGCATCCCAGCCTCTCCCTAGGTCTGATGCTGCAGATCAGCCTGGAAGAATTAGGGAAGCAGCAGCAGCAGCGCTGCAGTGCTGTACTGTGTTAGGAGAAGTAACCTCAGGGGAACATCGCAATGCAGGTAAAGGGAGGGCTAAAGCTTCTCCCTGGCTGAAGTCCCAAACTGCAGATGTGTCCCTGTTGCAAGGTCCTCCTGACATGAACCGCCCTGAGATTATCAAGCTGTTACTGTCTTGAACCAGGACTTGTTCAGGCTTCCTTGTGACTGAGGCTGAACTGAAGAACTGCTGGTACAGCTCATTGTTTTAGGCAGTCTAAGATCAGATTATTCCCACCCTACCCACCCCCCAGTAACAGCTTTATTTCAAAAAATACATCATTTGGGCTTTATATCTACCCTTGAAAGTGGTGGTTCTCTGTTGGAGATCACTATCAGTTAAATACTGCCTGCGTTGGGTGGTTTGGGACAGAGAGCGAGAAACAAGAATCTAGTTCTCCCTCTGTCCCAGGCTTCCTGGATACCCATTATTATGACAGCTCCTTGACTCATTTTACATATGGATATTCCCCTCTCTGCAAATCCCTTTTGCAGGTGAAGTGTTAGCAGTCCTGTGACTGCAGGGCTGCTTTCCAGTGTGCCTGTAAAATAGTTGTAAAATCTTGAGGGTGTGTGTTTGTTTTTTTAAATCCTGGCACTTTCATTTATTTCTTGGTTCTTGAGCTTTTCTCATTAGTGTTTTCCAACTGTTCTATCTTCAAATAAGCTGTTGGCTTTATCTGGGAGGAGAAGAAATTTTTGCGTAAGTCTTGATTCCATCCACACAGACTCTAGGAAGAAAAACCAGACATAATAAGATTGACTGAAAACTTGAGCATTGATGATGAGATAAACATACTGTACTTTAATACCAGGTAAACTGCTGTTGCTGAAAGCAAAGATTGCAATATTAAATATTTAATCCTAACACATATCACAAAAATTACACTGGAGTGATACCTTCTCAAATGTCTCTGGATTCTTCCTCTGACTTAGGAGTAAGCTGGAGAATGCTGTCATATTTTATACTAAGGATTGTCTTGTTTTAGCCCCAGAAATGCAGAAAACATTCAAAATATTTGCTCAGATGTATTTTTTATTTCTACAAAATTATTCCTTTAGTGCCCTTTGGGCGTGAAAAACCCCACACAGGCTAGTAAAACTGTACTTAAGGGGAGATCTGCTCTGGAGAGAGCCTTCAAACGGCCTGTGAAGGTTCCTTGTGGTGTTAAGAACTTCTCATTCATTTTGTTCTTTATTATTTGTAAAAAGCAGCAGGGGGAAGAGTTGACCAGCTATAAAGACTGAGCCTTTTCACAGAGTTTTATCGATAACAAAAATAAAATCTGCAGGCTGAGTGATGCCTTCCCTCCTCAGTAAGGCTTGCCTTCACCTGAGCTGTATGAGTACAATGAAGGACAGAATATTTCCCCACAGTCACGTCTGAGTGTGGGGTTCAGTTATCGATGTATCCGGTAGCGAATCCAGATGTGCTGTGTCTTGCATGTGTCCTGCTAGACAATATTTTTGTCTTTAAAATAACAGGACTTTTCTGCACCCTACAGGAATGATTCTGTAGCAGAAGTAGCTGGTGCTGTTTCAGGGAAGTACTCTGTTTTAGGGGTTTGCTAGAGAGCATTTCTGTGTCGACAGGCTTGTTGTTTTACCTTCCACTCCCTTGCAAGAAATGGAGCCTGCACCTGGCAACCGTGAGGTAACATCTGGATGGGCTTCTTGAAAGTTGTTTTTTTTTTTTTTAATTTATCTGTGGGATAATGAAAGAGGGATTGGATGTTGGTGTTATTACTTGGAGACTTCTGACTTGCAGTTCACTAATGAGGAAAAGGGTGGGTTTTTTTGGTTTGTTTTGTTTTCCTTTCTCCCTAGTCTAGCTCTTGATACTGTAATCTTTGGCAATTCCAGAGGGCAAGAAATAAAACTGGTGTAGATCCTTTTATAAGGAAGAATAGTTAAAAGAATTTTTCTGTATTCTTTCATAGCAAAGGGTTTGTCTTTCAATTGTCATGTGTGCTAATTAACCCTAGAAAAAATGCTATAAAGAAGTAGCCACCTAAAATATTGTGTAACTTACACTGATGTGAGACCTCTTCACCAGTTGTCCGTGAATTTTAAATTCTTCTGGCTGTTGCTTTTGTCCCTCGTAAACCAGCTACTGCCTGTGCACACGTAGTGACATTTACTGTGCACCTAATAATTCATACCTGCAGAGCCTGAAGGATGATCAGGCTTTTCCCTGTGCAAGTATAGGGGAAGTAGATCAGGTTTTACATCTTTCTTTAAAACAGTTTCATTCCTGCCAGAGAAGGGAAATGAGCTCTTCTGACAGGTAGTTAATAAATCCAGCTTGTGAGCTTCAGGAGTAAGAAATAACGTGAGTGAACTTGAGAATCGTTTCTAATGGCAGCTAAAATTTGAGCTCCAGTCGCTCAACTGTTTGAAATATTTGACGACTTAAATACACAGGGCTCAAAGTCATGTGTCTTGACTGCAGCTAAAAGGAGTAGTGTCGCCAAAAAATAATGTCGTTCAGGAAAGAGGAAAACTAATGTCTTTGAAAAGCTGCAGTGTTGTGGCTGAGCTTAATTACTGATGGAAGACCCGCTTCTGAGGAAGATCTGAATGTAGGAGGGTGACAAGAGTCTTTTGCTTTCCCTCTGGAGGATGGTCTGAGTGAAACTTCATTTGTTTGTGCCTTTATATTCTCCCCTTGTACCCAGATTGTTAAGAGTGCCTGGAAATCTTTCTTCTGACACTAAACCCAAAAAAGTCTGTTGGTGATAGCACAGCTGAAAAGCGTGAACGTGTTCAAAGGCAAGAATTAAGCCATAACCAACACCTTCTGTGGATGGCAGCAGGAGCAGCGAATGCAGAATCAAAATTAGAGTAAAACTGATGTAAAAAGTCACTCCGCCAAATACGTTCAGTACCCGTGACAAGATTTACAGGCTTCATTCTGCAAGGGTAACGGGTACGTCTGCGCTGAGTGACTGTTGGAGCGGTACAGCTGTGTAACAGGCACCGGATTCCCTCCATCTCTGGTCAGGTTTTCCTGGGTAGCTGTTTTGTGGGTTGCCTCCTATCTTTGTGCTCACGACAGGAACAAGCATATTAAAATGAAAGGTTAACCCATGCCACGTTCTCATATAAGTGTTCGGTTTCCGTTGCAGTGGAAGATTGACGACAAGCCAGTAAAAATTGACAAATGGGACGGTTCAGCTGTGAAAAATTCTTTGGATGATTCTGCCAAAAAGGTGCGTTCTGTGACTGCTGGTTGCTCCCTCTTGGGAAATGCTGTCTTTTCTTAGGTTTCCACATTTAGTTTAAAAACTCTGTAAACTTTTTGTGGTTTCGTTGTGAAGTGCCCGTATCTGTGCTGGCACTGTAGCATCTCTTGAGATTTCCATGGCTAAAGCAGTGTTTGTGCTTAAGAGTATCAGCAATTATTATGATATCTGATGCAGACATTCATTCTGCGTAAAGTTTCTGCTCTGTTTACCTGTATAATTGGGATGGTTTTATCTAAATCTTTTCCAGAAACAGTTTGTCAAATTTATGAAAAGCACAAAATAAACTGGACTGTGCATTTCTCCCACAGGTTCTCCTGGAGAAGTACAAGTATGTCGAAAATTTCCGTTTGATTGATGGCCGCCTCATCATCTGCACAATCTCTTGTCTCTTTGCGATTGTAGCTTTGATTTGGGATTACCTGCACCCTTTTCCTGAATCCAAACCTGTTCTTGCCTTTTGTGTTGCATCATATCCTTTGCGGATGTTGTCTTGTTTGTACCCAAAGGGTTTTTATTTTCCCTGTGAAGCACAAGAAAACCCTTCTCTGTATGCCCTTTTTCAGGCCTGTGGGAATTTTACTTCCCGTGGTGGGGAGATCGGCCGATAATCAAATCATTTTCATGTGATGGCAAAATTCCTGCCTGCCTGGGTGTAACGCACCCAAATTTGGGTGATCTCTGGGATGCCCTGCAGCCACGGGGAAGCCTGGACAGCAATTCCAGTCACGTCAGAGTAGTCAGCAGCTGCCTGGGCAGCGGATCCACGCTCCAGGCTCCCGACCGTGTTGGGCAGATTTCTTGGATCTCAGACAGTGACTGCGCAGAGGCCGCTCCACTTAGGTGTGTTAATGTCAAACTGAAGATCAGCTCTTGAAAGCTTCCAGGGATTCTTTGGTGTTTTGATTTGGGTTTTTATTCTGCCCACAGCCTGGTTACAGAGACTTCTGCCCTAATACGATAGATTCAGGTACTGAGAGTGCAGAGTACAGAGGGGGTTCTTGCCTCTGCCTCTGCCAAAGAGGAGCAGATGCTGCATTTAGGAGGGGGTAGCGCCACAAATTGAGGTTTAAATATTTAGATGTCGACTCTGTTGTAAGAGTCAACCACTCCGTTTCCAGTATTCCAGCAAAGCCGAGGTGGGGTTTTTCCTGTTTGGGCTCAGAAGGTCGCCGTGGCACTGATTTCCCTGCAGCTCCTGTAGCAAGGCAGACACCTGTAGGGGTTTTAAAAGAGAAGTGTGCGTGACAGATGAGCGGCGCTTTCCTGGAGCGGCTGACAAGTCGGCTTTCCAGGGTGGGCTTGATGGTACCAGCGAGGCAGTGTGAACTGGTAGCCTGGAAGCTTATGGCTGGCCCAGAAGTCGCTGTACCACAAACAGCTGCCTGATGGTGGGCAGGTCACTTCCCTGTTCCAGGTGACAGTTGTTCCGGTTGGCTTTCAGCACAAATGGTGGGTAATTAGTCTTGCAACACTTAAAATTATTTAATTCCAAAAATGAGAAAGATTAATTGCTTGATAGGTGCTTAGGAGGAATGCACAGCAATTAATTCTGTGGCTTGTTTGGTGTCACAGTTTCCCACTGTCTCCCAACAGATGTTGCTCCAAAACTTTAGCAGATTAATTAAAAATGGTATTTCCTTGTCATGATTTCCGCTTTTACTTCATGGTTTCACGAACAAAGCATTTTATGTGGCTGGAGAAATCCCTTTCAGGAAAGCATGTTAGGGAGTTGTTCTTTCCTCACCACTTCCAGGTGTGGATTAATGCTAGTAGTGCAACGGCAAAGATTTAAGTATCTTTAATTGTTATTTAATTTCTCATGCTAATGAGGCATCAGCCAAGCATCCTGTTTGGAATGATAATGTCATGCGAGGTAGTTAAATGATGGTGTCGGAGGGAATCCAGGCGACTTCTCTACCTAATTTCTACTCCTAATTGCAACTTCTTAGTTTCCTTAACTTTTTTTGCACATATTTTGTGATGATGGGAATCCTGACCATCTATACCTCATACAAAGAAAAGAGCATTTTCCTCGTAGCTCACAGAAAAGACCCCGCGGGGATGGACCCCGATGACGTTTGGCAGCTCTCCTCCAGTCTCAAACGGTATCTATCGTATGCTCCGGCAGCCCTGGCTTCGCAGGCGGCGGTGCGGTACTGACACCGCTTCCGTTTGCCTGTGCCGCGTGCGCCTCTAGTTACCACACGCTCCGTGGCGGGGCAAAAAAGCTGCGTTTTGGTTAACTCCTAATCAAAGTGGGGGGAAATATTGGTGTCTGTGCTGGGGGTGTGAGCTTTCTGCAAAGAGCTGGCTACTGGTCATGATCTTTGCAGTTTCCCAGGCAAGTCATGATTAATATTCACCACGGAATATTATTACTCAGAAGTAATCGGCGATCTGCAGCGGGCTGGCTGAGCATCCGCCAGTCTCGTGTGTGCTGTTTCCATCCATACCTCTCTGTAGGATCTCCCTAAATATTTTTCTTTATTTTTATACCTACAAATCTGTTTCACTCCATCAAAATTGATGTCCCAGCCTAGAAATGGGAGCGGTGCCAAGCGCTTCTGTGCCGCAAATGTTCACGTTTCGCTTCTCTTTAAATGGGGGGGGTAGGGGAATTAACCACAAAAAGTACAAAAATCTTTAATCGTGTTGTAATTAATGCCTGCGCGTTGTAGCGGTTAGTGTCTGTGGGGAGAGCTCTGCTCCTGTGGGCTTGACCCTTGACCATGATGAGGGCTCCTCTCGGCTTTTTGTTGGTGTCTCAGCTAAGCCAGGCTTAAATTTTGCTCTGCACTCCGTGCCCTGCCCGCAGGTTTGATGACAAGTACACCCTGAAGCTGACTTTCATCAGCGGGAAAACCAAACAGCAGAGGGAAGCCGAGTTCACCAAATCCATCGCGAAATTCTTTGATAACAACGGGACGTTAGTCATGGAGGCCTACGAGCCGGAGGTGTCCAAGCTGCACGACAGCCTGGCCCTGGAGAGGAAAATAAAATGATTTCTGACGCCGCCTGCCTGTTTGGGAACGTGCTAAATTAACACCAATAAAGTGAGATAGCAAAGAAAGTGAATCATTGCCTCTGGTTTTTGTCCTGAAATCCTGTTCCTTTTTGGATGAGTGGGATTTTTCATCTTGGATCCATGATGGTTTTGTGAAGCTCATGCCCAAGCCTTCGTCCGTGTGCCTGCGCTTCGGGCGCACCGCGATGGGAGGATTTGCCGTGGGGTCCCTCAGCGCCGGCGCTGCCCTGGCTTCCTCCGCTCTGACCCGCCAGCGCCGGGGGTGTCCGGGGGGGTTTGCCATTCGCGTTTTCCTAATGTCACCTTTCCTTTCGGTGTTGGCAATTCTGGACAAAATCCTTCCGTAAAACAGATGAGTGGGTTGGTTTTGGGTTTTTTTTCAGTTGGGTGTAAGGGAGCGTGTTCTATAAAAGCCTCTTGGGTGTTGGGGTAGGGGATCGGATACCCTGCTTCGATCTCTGCCCAGGAAGGTCGTCTGCAGGGGGAAGGAAAGGGAAGCGGGAAGGTGGGGAAAAGGAAGCGGAGAGGGGAAGGAAAGGGGGGCAAGGATGGGGAAAGGGGGCAGGGAAAAGGGGGCAAGGATGGGCGAGAAGGAAGGAGAAGGGAGGAGGGGAAAGGGGTGGGGGGAAAGAAAAGGAAAGCAAAAAAAGTGCAAAAGCACGGCGGGAGGGGAAGGCGAGGGGTCTTCCCGAGCTGCCACCGACCGCGCCCGTCACCGCCCGGTGGCCCCTCCTGTCCCAGGCGCCCCCTCCCCGGGACGGCGGTTTCTGAGTGACGCGGCGCGGTGACGGCGCCGATGGCGCTGATGGGCAATGGAAGGGCAGCGCAGAGGCTGGCGGCGCTGCGGAGCCCCCTGGGGCGCTGGGCGGTGCAGGATGGGGGGCAGCCCCCCCACCCCCACCCCCTCCCCCTCCCCCTCCCCCCCCCAGCCGGGCCCGGGCGGGCCGGGCGCTGCCGGGAAGGGGCGGGTGGGGGCGGGGCGGGGCGGGGCGGCCCCGACGCGGCGGAGGCGGTGGCCGGTGGGGCGGGGAGGGGGGATCGGGGCTGGGGGGGGGCCGTGCCGGGCTGCAGGGGATGCGGGGGGGGCTGGGGGTGGGGCTGGGGGGGTTCCCGAGGGGGTGCAGGGGATGTTATGGGGGTTGGCGCATGCAGGGCCTAGGGGAGTGGGGCTGGGGGGGGGGATAGTGGAGTCGGGGTGGGGGGATAGGGGAGTGGGTTATGGGGGAGACTGGAGGGATGCAGGGGATGTACGGGGGGGCCATGGCCCGGGGGGGCTTGAGGGGTTGGTGCATGCAGGGGCTAGGGGAGCCGGGCTGGGGTGGGGGAGGGGGGCGGCATAGGGGAGCCGGGCTGGGGGGGGGGGGGGGGGTGCGAGGTCAGCATAGGGAGTGTGGGGCTATGGGGTTGGGGGGGGCATGGGGGTGCCGGCTATGGGGGTACATGGGGGGGCCCGGGCATTGGGGGTGGATGGGGGGGGGTGGCACATGTAGGCTGGGGGGGACGGATGGGACATGAGGGGTGCAGGGGGGTACATGGGGGGGGTCCGGGCACTGGGGGTAGACAGGGGGGTTGGGCTATGGGAACGCAGGAAAGTTGCAGGGAGAAGAGGGTGTGGGGGGGTAGGATCAGGGCATGGGGTGGGGGGGGGTGGGGGTGGCTACGGGGACCCTGGGCTGGGGACACTGGGTGTGCTAAAGGGGTTGGGGGTCCTGGGGGGTACCAAGCCCTTGGGGACAGCCTGGGGAGAGGAGGGGAGTCCCTGCGGGACCCAGAGATGTGGGGCCGGGACTGCGGGGTGTGCCCCCAGCCCCAGCGAGGGGCTCCACTCTCACCCCCCCTTCCACCCGGCTCAGGCCCCTGCGGGGACCTCGGGGAGGCCACCATGTCCCAGGCCATCACCTGCCTCAAGGTAAGTCCTCATCCCTGTCCCACCACCTCGGGGGGCATGAGCCCCTCCCCCCCCCCCCCCCAGCATTTAACCCTTACCATCTGTCCTTCCCACCCTGCCACAGCAGGGGGGGGGCGGGGAGAGCCCCCCGCCGCCGCCGCCATCACCGGGATCCCTGCTGGTCTTCCCGCCGGAGCCGCTGTTTCGGCAGGTGAGCGGGGTTACCTACCGCATCCCAGCTCTGCTCTACATCCCCCCGGCCGCCACCTTTCTGGCCTTCTCCGAGAAGCGCTCCTCCACCAGAGACGAGGACACCAAGTACCTGGTGCTGCGGCGGGGCCACCGGCACGGCTCCTCGGTCACGGTAAAAACCAGCAGGGGCTGTTGGCATCAGCCGCGACCTCCATCCCCAGGAGCAGCGCCGGGCAGCTTCGGGGTGCGGTGGCACCGGTGCCTCCCATGGCTGAGCCCTGTTTCTCTCCTCGCCGGCAGTGGGGTCCGGTGGAGGAGCTGTCAGCGCTGGTGCTGCCCGGCCGCCGCACCATGAATCCTTGTCCCCTCTACGATGCGAGGAGCGGCACCATCTTCCTCTTCTGCATCTGTGTCGAGTGGGGAAAGACGGAGCGATGCCAGATCTGGAGGGGCTGCAGCGCCGCTCGCCTCTGCTTCGCCACCAGCACTGATGGCGGCTGCGGCTGGACCCCGCTGCGGGACGTGACGGATGAAGCCATCGGTGCCGACCTGGCCCATTGGGCCACCTTCGCCGTGGGACCGGGCCATGGGGTACAGCTGGGTTCGGGGCGCTTGGTCGTGCCAGCGTACACCTACTACGTGCACAGGTGCTTGTGCGGGCTTGTGCCGCTGCCTTGCTACACGCGGCAGCACGCCCTCATCTTCTAACGACGGCGGGCGCAGCTGGCACAAGGGTGCCCTGGTCGGCGGTGCGCAGACGGGCGAGTGCCAGGTGGCTGAAATCAGTGGGAGCGATGCCCACCAGCCCTTGCTCTACTGCAACGCCCGAGCGCTGCGGGGTTGCCGGGCCGTTGCGTTCAGCACCGACCGCGGGCTGCAGTTCGAGCGCCCGGTGCGCTGCAAGGCGCTGGGCGAGCCGCCGCGGGGGGTGCCAGGGCAGCGTGGTGAGCTTCGCCGCGCCGGCCAGCACCGGGGATGCACCCACTTGGTTGCTTTACTCCCACCCGACTGACCGGCACCGCCGGCGCAATTTGGGTATCTACCTCAACCCCGCGCCGCTGGATGGGGCAGGTTGGTGGCACCCATGGGTGCTGCACCCAGGGCCGGCTGGTTACTCTGACCTGGCCGTCTGCCCCGGCGGCATGTTCGGCTGCTTGTTTGAGTGCGGCACTACCAGTGCCTGTGAGGAAATCACCTTCTGCCTCTTCGCCCTGGAAACCTCTGACTGCCACGAGCAGAACCTCAAGACTCCCTAAAACAGACCCATTTTGGGGCGGGGACCGGCGGGGGGGTCACTCCCAACCACCAGCAGCCAGAGCTGGTGAGCCTGGCAATGCTGGGACCTCACTGGGACATTCTCGATTCACCGGAGGCTCAGCATCACATAGCTTTTATTTAATTAACGCTTGGCTTTTAGATTACTGATCGGGTAGGTGTCGGTGGTGACCGGCGGTGGGCTGGCGGGTGCCAGCACAGCCCCTGAGCTGCCGCAGCTTCACCCAAGAGCAGCGTTTGTCACCTGGTAGCAGCAACAAAGCAGCAGGTGCCACTGAGAGCAGCTGGTCCCCTGGTGACAAACAGACCAGCAAGCAGTGGTTTAGTGACAAATACTGGTAATTCCAGTGCCCCCCCCCCCATGTAGCAGGGAGCAAGTTCCCCTTTTTTACCTTTTCTTTTAATCCTGTTTTCTTCAGTTTCCTAGTACAAGCTGAGTTTCGCCCCGTATTCCCATGGAAAAAAAGCACTCAAATCTCCGGGGTGTAGGAGGAGAGAGGGATTCTGCTCCGTAGAGGACAGGTTGTGGCATCCCGACGGTGAGGGCAACCTCACATCCCTGTGCTGGTGCCAAATAAAATCCTCCCAAAATAAGTGAAATCCAGCCAATTCTGGGAAAATCCCGAGGGGGGAGACCCTGCTGGGGAGGGATGCGGGCTGGCCCCAAGCATCACCATCTCCTGCTCCATCCCGCCGCTACATTTTGGGCACGCAGCACCTGGAAGAGAAGATTACACACACCCCCCCAGGGTTACAGGGTTACTGTTTTTTTTACTGGGGAGGGGGTCGGTCCCAGCATCCCCGTATTACCGGTAGCGCCGGGGACAACCAAAATGTCCCCGCTGGGTCTCATGGGCGAAGCAGAAGTGGCGGCAGCGGCCGGTGTGCTGGGCACAAGCGCGGGCGCTGGTGGGGATGGCATCGGCGGGGGGTCCCGGGGGAACGTCGGCCATGGGGTGCCAGGGGCCGGTGGCCAGGAGCAGGGCCAGGAGCAGGGCCAGGTGTGGGACAGGCATGGTGCGGGGGTGCTGGTGGCACCTGGGCTTGGATTTATGGGGTTTGGTGCTGGGGAGGTGGAGTCTGGCTGCGGAGGGTGCTGCTGGATGGGGTTTAGCGACGGGCGACAGTGGGGACCCAGGGGACCGCGGGGATGGGGAGGGGACCTGTGTGAGGGTGGGCAGGGGGGGCAAGGCGAGTGCTGGGGTTTGTCTGGCTTCTTGGGGTGGGGAAGGAGGTGGCAGGGGAGTGATGCAGGGTCGTGGGACGTGGCTGGGTTACAGGGATATGGGACGTGGTGGAGTGATGGAGACATGGGACACGGCTGAGTGATGGGGACACGGGACGTGGAGTGTGATGGGGAGGGGACATGGGACACAGCTGAGTGATGCGGACATAGGACATGGAGTCATGGGGACATTGGGACAGAGTGATGGGGACATGGATTCGTGGGGAGATGGGACATGGCTGAGTGATGGGGACGTGGCTGGGTGATGGAGACATGGAGTGTAGAGTATGATGGGGACACAGGACACAGCTGAGTGATGGGGACCTATGACATGCAGTGAGGGGGACATGGGATACGGCTGAGCAATGGGACATGGAACGATGTGGGAAAAAGACATGGGTGAGTGACAGGGGCATAGGACATGGTTGAGCGATGGAAGATGGTACCCAGACCCTGGAGCAGAGGATCTCAGCTCAGTGCCCACCCCGAGCTCTGCAGCCGTCGCGCCCTTCCCCCGTTGTGCCCGTACACCCATCACCCCCATGGTGCAGGACAGGGCTGTCCCCAGCACAGGTGCCCTGGGACAAGCCCACAGTTCCCAACTTCTCCTGGCCTCTCCTTTGGGAATTTGGCCAGTTCCGGCCCATTGTCCTGGGAAGCTCAGGGGTGGGGGTGCAGGGGCCGGGGGCACTTGGCTGGGGGGGGCCTATTTTGGGGTGCCATTGCAGTGTTGTCCCCACAGAAGGGGCACCTGAGCACCCGCTCTGACATGATTTACTCCAAAAAAGGGTTTTTTTTCTAGTTGTTGGTGGGAACCCAGCAGGACATCCCCGACTCCCCCACCCTCACCCCACGGGGCCAGGCAGGATGGGGCCAGGAGGGGATGGGGGTGGTCAGGATGGGGTGGGGACAGCATGGAATTACTGCAAGACAGCGCGGGGACAGGCAGCAGGGGACACACAGGATGGGGACATGGAAGGATGGGGATGGGCAGGAGGGGACAGGATGGAATGGGGCCAGGGAAGATGGAGCCAGGAAGGATGGGGACAGGGCAGGATGGGAACAGGCAGGATAGAATGGGGACCAACAAGAGGGGGACAGGGAGGATGGGATGGGGATGGAGCTGGGCAGGATGGGGGCAGGACGGGATGGGGACCGGCGGGATGGGATGGGGAGAGGGCCAGGCAGGATGGGGGCAGGATGGGACGGGGACTCGTGGGATGGGATGGGGACAGGCGGGATGGGATGGGGAGAGGGCCAGGCAGGATGGGGGCAGGGCCAGGCAGGACTGAGCCCAGCAGTACCACGCCCCCCCCCAGCCAGCGTGGCGGCTCCGGGGCACCCCCCACCCCCTCCCCTCCCCTCCCCTCCCCCCCAAGGCGGAGCCTCTCGCCCCCCGCTCCCCCTCCCCCCCTCCCCCGGCCGCTCCCCGGGCTGGATGCCGGGCGCCGGGCGCTGGGTGCCGGATGCGGGCGCTGGGGGCGCCGGGGCTGGGGGCGCTGGGGGCGCTGGGGCTGGGGGCGCTGCTGGCGCTGCTGCCGCCCCCCGCCCCGGCCGAGACCTACTCGGCCATGCTGAGCGTGCGCGGGGCGCTGCGGTGCGAGGGCCGCCTGCTGCGGGGGCTGCGGGGCTACCTGCGGGGGGAGGGCGCCCGCCTGCGCCGCCTCGCCAGGTACCGCCGCGGGGGGGGCGGGGGGGGGCGCACCCCCGGCGCGTCGCGGTCCCGCGTGGGGGCTCCCAGGGGCGCAGGGAGCAGCCGCTCCCCCCCCGGCACCCGTATCCCCGGGGGGTGCCGCGCTGGCGGGGAGGGGGGTTAGCCCGGCCCCCAGCTTTTGGGGGTGCCCCTAAATAAGAGCTTGAGGCATCGTGGGTGGAGGGGGGTAGCGCAGCCCGGACCCTGCCCAGCCCCCCCCAGCCCGTGTCCCAGGAGGGGACGTGGGTCCCCCAGCCCCAGGCCGGGCTGCAGGGCCATGGCTCAGCACCCCAGGGGAGCCCCCCGCACCCCCCAGCGATGGGGGCTGCCAGCCCCGGTGGCGTTTCCCCATCTCTGGCTTGGCCGGAAAGTGGACGCCGCTATGGGGGGGCTCAGAGCCCAGCCCCCGCCCCGGGGGGTGTCACCGTCCAGGAGCATCACCGAAAGTGTCACCCAGTGGGTGCCTCGTAGGTTTTATGAGAAGGTCCAGGCGCTGCACCAGGACCCCGAGGCCTCGGTGGACAATCCCTTGCTGGCCTTCAGCCTCATCAAGCGTCTCCACTCCGACTGGCCCAATGTCATCTACAGCGACGAGGCTGCTGAGAACACCCAGGGTATGGGGCGGGGAGGGGGGGCGTTTGGCTGCGTGTCCCCCCTGTCACCCAGGGAGAGCCGGGCGGTGACGGGGAGTGGATGGAGGAGCTGGGGAATGGATCAATGAGCAGGAAAACGGGTGAAAGAGCGAGGGAATGGATGGAGGAGCAGGAGAACAGGTGGAGGAGCAGGATGTGGGCTCCCCAGGGATGGAAAAGGGCTGATAAGGTTGATTGCACCCCAAAATCTCATTAATCCCCCTCCTGCCCCCCCATCCCTGCCGCCCTCAGCGCTCCATTCTGGCTTCAAGGAGGTGGAGCGGGAGCTGCCTGGAGCCGAGGACCTGGATGGGGCAGCCCGGGCGCTGATGCGGCTGCAGGACGTCTACGCGCTCAGCGTCAAGGGCATGGCCAACGGCATCTTCCAGCGAGCCGGCGCCAGCTGCCCACCGCTCTACAGCCCCGGCCGGCGCGTCTCCCTCTCGGCTGACGACTGCTTCCACGTGGGCAAGGTGAGGGCGAGCCCCCTAAGCCCTCCACAAAGTTTTTCCAGCCTGGGATGTTGCTCCTGTGGGGATAGATGTTGGGTTTCCTTCCCACATGGATACGGAGGGGCCCCCCGACTCAACCCGCCTGCCATCGCCTCTCGGCTCTCACCCAAGTAACGGGGCTCCTGGCCACGTTGCGCCTTGGGGAAAGGAAGCGCTGAGCTGGTGGCCCGGGGGAGATCTCCAGCCCCCGCATCCTGGCTGTGGGGTTGACCCCCACCTGGGGGTAAAGGTGGATCCATAAATCCCTGGGGTGGGATCTGGGCGCTTTGATAGCGGTTTTTGTTCAGGGCAGAGTCCTCCGAGTGTCGCTGCAGAGCTGGGACGGAGTGTCCGAGTGTGGGATAGCGTGGGACAGGGTGGGGTGGGATGGGATGACATGGCATGGCATGAGATGGAGCTGGAGGTGGGGATGGAGCTGGAGACGGAGGTGGGGATAGAGATGGAGCTGGAGCAGGATGGATGGGGATGGGGGTGGGGATGGGGATGGGGACAGGAAAGGAAGGGATGGGACAGGATGGGGATGGCTTAGTGGGTAATGGGGATGGGGATGGGACTAGGAAAGCAACGGGATGTGGTGGGACAGGGTGGGTAGGAATTGCAATGGGTTGTGCTGACATGGCATGGGAATGGGATGGGATGGGATGGGACAGGGTAGGGACAGGAAGGAGGGGATAGGGGTGGGACTGGGATGAAGATGGTGGTGGGGATAGGGTAGGACGACGTTGAGGATGGGATGGGATGGGATAGGATGAGACAGGGTGGGGGTGGGATGCAGGCCAGGCTGTTGCAGTCAGTGGGCCTGGACAATGTGCTGCCTTGCAGGTTGCTTACGACACGGGTGACTATTACCACTCCATTGCATGGCTGGAGGAGGCCGTCAGCCTCTTCCGCCTCTCCTATGGCAGCTGGAACCCAGAGGACCGGAGCAGCTTGGAGGATGCTCTGGACCATCTCGCCTTTTCCTATTTCATGGTATGGCCACGAGTCCTGTCCCCACCCCCTGCTGTGTCCGGTAGGGCTGAACCATGGGCGGGGGGATGTTCATGGGCTCTCTGCTCCATCCAGGCTGGAAACATCTCCCACGCCTTGAGCCTCTCCAGGGAGTTTCTCCACTATGGTATGTGGGGCAACCTCGGATACAGCAGGAGGAAAGGAGAGGTTTTGGGGGTGTCTCCATCACCATCTCTGCATGGCACCAGCCTCCTTCACCCTGTTTCCTGCCCCCATGTGGGGTAATTCTCCAGGATCGATGCCAGGGCAGGGGGGTGATGGGGACACGGCGCTTCGGGTGACACTACCTCTCCGGCAGACCCCAGTAACCAAAGGGTGGTGAGGAACGTGGCCAAGTATGAGAAGCTGCTGGAGATGGGAACAGCAGCAAGTGCCAGACCCCTGCAACGCCCCAACAGCACTCGCCTGCAGAGCCGCGACGCCTATGAGGAGCTGTGCCAGCGCCCAGGGGGGCAGGTGGGGCGGGCAGGGTGATGCTGTGGTTCCCCACCCCACCACTGTCCCCCTCTCTCACACCCTCCTTGGTCCTCTCTCTCCCCAGCTGGCCCCCAGAGCATCTCCTGCGCCTCAGCTGCTCCTACGAGACCAATGGCAGCCCCTACCTCTTTCTTCAGCCTGCCAAGAAGGAGGTGGTCTGGATCCAACCCTACGTGGCTTTGTACCATGATTTCATCAGTGACGCCGAGGCTGAGACCATCAAGGGGTTGGCAGGGCCCCGGGTGAGCTGTCCCCATCCCCAGGGATGTCCATCTCCCGGAGGAGAGTGCCCCAAGAGCTGGTGGTCCAGGGTGGACTATCCTGAGCATGCAGAGATAGGCGGGGTTTCAAGCCAGGGCTTAGCTGAAGCCTTCTGCAGCGAAACCCCGGGGGGATGAGCCCAGTTTAGCTCCATCTGAGCCCCCCCCCCCCAAGATTCTGGGGAGAAACCAGGTCCGTGCATGCACTTAAACTGCTTCCCAGCCAGGCTTGGCTTGGTACCACCCAGCTGCATTGGATCCAACTGCTGTCACTGCCTCCATCAGCCTGGTGGGACATCTTGGGGTGGGGGATGTTTGGCAACCGGTTGGTATAAACCCACCAGTTTCAACCCCAACTGGGGTCCCCTGCTTGGCGTGGGGGTCCCCATCTGCAGCAACATTCCCCCCTCACCGTGTCCTCCAGCTGCAGAGGTCCGTGGTCGCCTCTGGGGAGAAGCAGCAGAAAGCTGAGTACCGGATAAGCAAGAGGTAGTACCCACCCCTCCCTTACCCTCTAGCCAGTGGGACCACCATGACCCCATTGCCACCACCAAGGTGGCAGTGAAGCCATGCTGGGGTCCCTGGGTTCTCCACACCCAGCAGCGCTTAACGAGGGTTAAGCTCAGCCACGCGTGAATTTGGGGGGGCTGAAGGTGTGGGGGTGCTCCTGCAGTGCCTGGCTGAAGGACACCGCTGACCCGGTGGTGCGGGCGTTGGAGCAGCGCATCGCTGCTGTCACCGGCCTGGACCTGCGGCCACCCTAAGCTGAGTACCTGCAGGTGGTCAACTATGGGCTGGGGGGGCCACTACGAGCCACACTTCGACCATGCCACGGTCAGGAAGCTGCCTGGGTGGTCCATGGGGGTGGTTCCTGTGGGATGGTCCTTGGGGTGTTCCTGGATGGTCCCTCAGATGTTCCTGGGGGTGGTCTTTGGGGTGGTCCCTCAGATGCTCCTGGAGGTGGACCCTGGAGTGGTCCCTGGGATGTTCCTGGCGATGGGTCCTGGGGTGCTCGCCGTGGTTCTCCTGAGATGGTGCCAAGGGGAGGTCCCTGGATGGTCCCTGAGGGTATCCCCGTGGTGATCCCTGAGATATTCCTGGAGGTGGACCCTGGGATAGTCCCTGGGGCAGTGTGGGGGGCAGGCCTGGGATGGTGATCCCTGGGTTGGTGTCTGAGATATTCCTGGGAAGGGAGGGAGGGTGAAAGGGGGTGAGGGAAGAGGGAAGGAAGGAGGGAGGGAGAGAAAAGAATGGGGAGGGAGGGAGGGATTTCCCTGGAGGAAACGTCCCCATGGGACTGACCATCCCCCCCCCTTGCTCTTGGGGCAGTCCAGGAAGAGCCCCCTTTACAGAATGAAGTCGGGCAACAGGATCGCCACGGTCATGATCTACGTGAGTCCTCCCTCATTTCCAAGCTCAGAGAGAGACTGCGCTTGCTTGGTCATCAGTAGGGTTCGGAGTGACCAAGAGTTTGAGATGGGTGAGAGCAGCCCTAAACCAGCCTGTGCTGGGCTCCGAAATGGCAACCTCTGCAGCGGAGCGAAGAGCCGTGCCGTGCCGTAGTGATGGCAGCGTGGCGGGGGAGCCAGGGAGGTTTCGTGCCTCGGTTTCCCCACGCACGGCGGCCATACCACGGCAGGGAGGGCCGCGGCTCATATTGTTGCTCCTTTTCCAGCTGAGCGCGGTGGAGGCTGGCGGCTCCACTGCCTTTGTCTACGCCAACTTCAGCGTGCCCGTGGTTAAGGTGAGGGGCGCCTGCACGGCCCCCCGGCAGTGGGGAAGGGGAGGGACGCCGCTCTCTCGTCTCTTGTCTCTCCTAGGGCGTTGTGGCTGAGCCAGCCCCGATGCCAGACCCCAACCCTGGGGCTCCCTCATCTGTTTCGGGGTGCCAGACCCCAGCTCTGGGGATGCTGGCTCCCTTCGAGGGGTGCCAAACCCTGATCCGCAGCTCCCAGCTCTGTTTCGGGGTGCCAGACCCCAGCTCTGGGGCTCCCGTCTGTTTTGGGATGCCAAAATCCAACCTCGGGAATCCCAACTCTGTTTTGGGGTGCCAAGACCTCAACCCCAAGGCTCCCAGCTCTGTTTTAGGGGTTTCACACCCCGTCCATTTGGCTCCTGGCTCTAGTTTTGGGTGTCAATCCCAGTTTGGGGGATCCTGGCTCTGTTTTGGAATGTCAAACCCCCACCCCAGGGCTCCCAGGCTCCCAGCTCTCTTTTGGGGTGCCAAATGGCAATTCCGGGGCTCCCAGCTCTGTTTTAGGAGTTCCAAACCCCAGTGCTTGGGCTCCTACCTGTTTTGGGGTGCTGTACCGCAACCCCAGGGCTCCCAGCTCTCTTTTGGGGTGCCAAATGGCAATTCCGGGGCTCCCAGCTCTGTTTTTTGGGGTTCCAACCCCCCTGTCTGCTCTGCAGAACGCAGCTCTCTTCTGGTGGAACCTGCGGAGGAACGGGGACGGGGACGGGGACACCCTGCACGCCGGCTGCCCCGTCCTGGCTGGGGACAAGTGGGGTGAGAGGCAGCTGGGGTGACACAGGGTTGGAGGGGCAGCTCTGCTGGCGGGGCTGGGAACTCAGAAAAATCCTGGATAATCGGGAAAAGACATCGCCGATACGGGAGCAGGGTTAGTGACGGGGGCAGGGGGAGGGAGGCGAATGGGGACCCTTGTCCTTGTCCCTTCCAGTGGCGAACAAGTGGATCCACGAGCACGGGCAGGAGTTTCGGCGGCCGTGCGGTGCTGACCCACAAGACTGAGCTGCCGTGGGCTCAAGGATGTGGCACCCATGGGTGGCAGAGCCGCCCTGGCGCAGCGCGTCCCCAAGGCTGCGGCAAGGGGAGGGAGGAAGGGGGTGGCAGGGGCGCGGGGGGCTACCGGGGGCAGTGGCACCTGCTCAACCACGGCCGAATCCGGTCAAAATAAAGTCGGAAGACACTAAACTGGAGTCTGGCGGCACTAAACTGGGCGCGGTACCCGACGGGATGATGGGGGTGTGTGTATGTGTCTGCGCCCCACCCCAATTCCAGCGCAGACCCTAAACGTACTCTCGAGCCCCCTCCTCCAGCCCTAGATAAAGTCTCTCTGTTAAAAGGTCCGGCAGTTAGCCACGCG
The DNA here is from genome assembly GCF_023634085.1 of Falco cherrug. NCBI lineage: Eukaryota > Metazoa > Chordata > Aves > Falconiformes > Falconidae > Falco > Falco cherrug. The sequence goes on from NC_073698.1 coordinate 1,280,919, forward strand.
GCGTTTCTGCGGTCATCAGTAGGCTTCAGAGTGAACACCATGACCGCAGAGGACCAGAGCAAAGACAGTTACACTCACCTTCCTCAAACCAACCCGCTGCAGCGTCTGGCTACACCATGGAGCTGACTGCAGCCCCACACCCCGCGCACATCCCGCCCCAGCGTGGGGTCCCCCCGCACCCCCGAGAGTGTCAGCTATGGCAGGGCAGCCGCTCCAGGAGGGATGCTGGGGAAGGAGAGGGTGGCTGCTGCCCCCCTGCCCTGGCCCCCAGCCTGCCCGGGCTTGGACCACGCTCACGCCAGCGTGCTCTCCCGGGACCCCGTGGACAAGGTCCCTTTCTCCAGCCTGGTGTCATGGAACCCCCCCCAACTCCGCACCCATCCAGCCTCACCCACACGATGCTTGGATGGGATTAAAATCCTCCTGGCTGGAAGCAGAGACCCGACCCCCGGGGGCGTCCAGGCCACCCCCTGACACCTCTTGGCTAGCTGGAAGGAGAAGGCCAGGAATTGGGGAAGGGGATGGAGCCACCGGGCAGAGCTCTGCCAGGGCTCTCCTGCTCGTCTGGGGTTCAAACCCACACCCCGATCACCCCGTGGCGGCGTTTATCCAGCCCCAGACCGACAGCAGGGCAGGGGACGAGCTGCCAGCAGCACTTGGGCAGGGGAGCAGGAGCCGGAGCGAGGAGATGCCACAGGGAAAATTTCAGAGCAGATTGCCCTCAAATTCCTGCTCTTCAGCTATATATATATATAAAATATATATGGGTCCAGCCCAGCGCAGGTTACCCAGCAGCCGGAGCACCCCGGTTTATGACTTTCAGGTGTTTCTGCACAGGTGGGCACCGCTGGTTACGGCAGGGAGGGGGGGGAAAAGCAAAAGCTGTGGCTGAAGCACCCCCCTACCCCTCCTCCCCCCAGCCGAGCACAGGGATGGGGGAATATTTCGGATGACAAGAGGCTTCTGTGAGTCACCAGCAAAACCCAGGACTTGGGTCTGGCCCCAGGAACGTTCAGGACGCCCCCCCCTCCTCCAGGGGGGCCCCAGGGACCCCAGGGGAAGGTAAAGGAGGAGCTCCTGCACCAGGCTTTGCACAAATGCTTTATTGGTGGGCGAGAGAAACAGACACCGAATGAGACACGAGGAGGATGAGGCTGACACGGGACACAGAGCGCATGCTCCGGAGAACCAACAGACACACATTTTCCTTTTGGGAACAGCAGCACGTGGTAAGAGGTCACCGCACCGGACTGGGACTGGAAACCAGCAAAGCACCCAACAGCAGAGCTGGGAGCAAACCCCCAGGCACTGCATCCCGCAGGTCTCCGATGCTTACGGACAAGGTGCTGAGGGCACGGCGGTACCGGATGGATCGGGGCAGCCCATACAGCCCAGGGAAGCAGGTTTGGGGAACACAAACAGCGGTTTCAGGTTGGGAGCAGAACGCCAGGCTCAGAGACGGGTGTTAGGAAGCACCCAGGCCGAGTTTTCTTGGAAATGGCAACCCATCAACTACTTTTTTGACCTTACCTGAAGATCTAGGTCTAGCCTTTCGGGAGTGTCAAGCACCAGTTCAAAGCAGTGAAGGGCTGATGGCCAGACACCTCCCAACATCTCTTTTCCCAGTCCCTTCCCCACCCAGGATAAAAGACGGAGGCGGGGAGAACCACCCGAGCTGGATTTGAGGAGGTAGAGGATATCAGCACGAAGCTGTTTGCTCTCTCCTACCCAGTGCCCCCCTGCTCACCGAAGAGCCTGCTGAACGCGGCAGCACACTGGTAAAGTTCTCGGTGTCCTGGGATGGTCTCACCGAAGCGAACGAGAAGCCGGGGAGCGGCTTTGCCCTCCGGCCATCGCTCAGCCAGCCCTGAGCGAGGAGGCTCCCTCTGAACCGCCCCAGCATGGCGTTACTGGGCTGCTGGTGTCATCACCCATGGGATCCATCACACCACCACTCCCTCTGCGAGCTCCCCGACCGTGAGCTCGGTTCAGAAGTCACTCTGTCATCAGGCAGGAGCAATTTCACCACCACCAGAGCAGATTTGGGTGTGTGTGTGTGGGGGGTGGGGTGGGGGGGGTGGGAATTTGTGCTGCCAAGCAATGCAGCGCTCTGCCTTTCAAATCAGGAAGGGGTGGAAAGCAGGGCTGGAATGGGCTTTCCCGGGCTGACCAGCTGCTTCCCTCTCCAAAAGGGGGGGAAACAAAAAAGAAAAAACCAAACCCTATAGCTGCATCATCTCTGAAAACCCACTATCATGGCCTGAGGGAAGAAACGCAGCTGGACAGCCCCAGGTCCTCTGTATCACTGCGGGGATTTTTAACTCTTCACTATTTTTTTCTTTTTTAGAGGGTGTCTCAGCTGCACAGAAAGAGACCTCCAGTCACAATAAGCATCAGTGTTTTTAATTGGCTTCGGTATCATCTCCCACCCACTTCACATCTGGGCCAGGGCAGACCGAAGACACAAAAAGACAAGGCTCGAACGAAAAGCGAGCTCAGTCCAGCCACACCGACGGGCTGCGTCTGCGGGCAGCAATCGCCCCGGCCACCAACAGTGTTTCCAAAACACCAGCACAGAGGAACTGTGCGGGCTCAAACACGCGCAGCCGAGCTCTGCATTTGCAAGAGCTGTGTTCGAACCAAACTGACTCGCTTCGGCAATACAGGGAATACCTTTGTTCCAACACTCTCGGTGCTCCTGTCATCTACAGGTCACCGATGGGTTTGCCTGGTGCGTGTAATCTGGCAGCTGGCAAAACCCTCCCTGGGGCTGATTTGAAAAACTTAAGCGAATCCTGCAACACACCGGCCTCCCAAACTGCATCTTCTGCTTCCTGCCAAGCCTTAGGATTTTCCGTTGTGAAAGTTTCCACCGATCCTCAATCCAACAACTGGAACAAAAGCAAGAGAGATTTCTAAATAATCCAAAGCGCCAGCATAAAGCCAGCATCCTTTCAATTTAGACAGCCTCCCCCTGTTTATCTGCTTTTACAGAGACAGGACAATGCTGCAGGCTGTGGAAAAACGCAGTGAAAAGTTGGGAGTTACGGGGGGATTTTCTAGACGCCCCCGTTTTTCATGAGTCAAAGAGAACATTTCTTCTCTCCACAGTTACTATTACCATGGTCTGTGCTACCCTTCACCGAAATACCATTTATATCTGCCAGCAGCTCCCTGAAAAGGGAGAAGAAACTGCAACAGGAGCATGAATATTTGTCCTACAAAAGCACAGCCTCAAAAATGTACCCGGCTTGACAGAGACAGAAGGAATTCCCCCTCCACTCACCCACCCGCGGCTGCTCCGTCCGCCTTTTTTGAAGCCAGCACCACACGAGGCCCTGAACAGCCACCTACGCGGTGCAGATCAGGACCGAGAGCTTGGCACGCAGCAATGCCACATTAAAATGGCTATTGAAATATTTATTTTTTCACTCACTTCTCGAATGTTAACAAAATATAATGCTGGGGAAGCCCACAGGATTCAGAAGCAGTCATTCATTTTCCACTGGTGCTTCTACAGAACACAAAACTGATTGGCTTTGCACGGAGGGTTTTGTTTGTTTTTTGTTGTTTGGTTGGTTTTTAAAGATTTCACAAACTGTAAAAGCAAATGAAAGGGATAACATGAGGGACACACATGAGGAGTTACCGCAACGAATCACTCGGAGCCAGATCCTCCAAGTTACTTCAGCACGGAGGAAGGTGACTTTACCGAGATCATTCATGAGTACGACAACAGGCACATGCTTAACGAACCCGTGAAGCGAGACCCTGGACATACATACTGTACTATTTAATCTCTAACAATTTGAACACAGGAATCACCTGGAAAGGACTGAGAATCTCGCCAATCTTCAGGATACAGTCTGGGGAAAGTGCTATTTTGCATCTCAACTACTGAAGATCCATTTAACCCATCAGCAACGAAACCAGCGGTGAACATGACATCGAGGTCACAGTAAAGTAACGCAATAATGAACGTGGCAACTTACAGAGGGAAACGCCGGGAGCCAGCAATTGCTCTTTTAACACCCAAATGCCGATGGCCTAAGTACCAGGAGAGAGCACAGCTTCCTGGAACGCGGCTTTCTTGTCTCTAATTCAGGCATTTCCCACCCTGATGGGACAGGGAAGGGCCACAGAGCAAGGCCGTGACTGCTGCGTCCAGGGCTCGCACGCGAAGGCGTCAGGGGAGACGAGTGGCTGCGTCGGGGTAAAGGCCAAAGTCAAACCGGGCTTTGCCGGCTCTTCACACCGTCTCCCTTGGCCTCACCTGCAACTCTCACGTGCCCAGAATTCACGACAGCTCATCACAGGACGTACGCGCAGAGGCACACGACAGCACTCTGCCTCAGCCAAACGGCGCTGACCACCGCTTTCATCGCACGGCATCGAGGGGTTACGGACACAAGGCAAACCCCCCTGATGATTTCAGACATCCACCAGCAAAATATTGAGGAAAACTGCTCCAGAACGTGTCTGCTCTTAGGCTCAACAGTAATTCTTAGGTGAAAGCAACCTGACAAACTGTGGATAATTTAACCCTGAAGAGAAACTGTGTAACTACTGCATTTACATGGAAATCTGGAAGGCAGGCAGTGAAACGATCTAGGAAACAACAGGGAAAACAAGGTCTTTCCTCCAGTACCGGGGGAGCATAACACAGCGGCAGCTGCCCACATCTCTGCATCGACATCAGCAGAACTGACTCCAAGCTCTCCAGGGTTTTATCTACTGCACGTTTTGCATTTTTTCATCCCGAAGGCGCTGATCTCTGTTCAGTTGCACGTGGCAGCTACAAGAAGGGAAGCATAAACACATTCCGGGGACAGAGAATGGCCAAAACAGGCAAACCGCCTGCTGAGCGCGTTGTTACTGCTGGTCTCGGGTTGTAGAGGAATGAAGCTGCATTAATTAGCATTGATAATATACAGCTGTGGGCTGGCTTCAGGGGCGGGGGTCGGCTGAAGTAGCTGTGGCTGGTTCCGTTAAGTGGTTAAATAGCTCTAAGGAGGGCAGCTAAAGAAAAGAGTAGCCAATGAAGAGAGATCTGGAGGAGAGAGCGCGCCCTGGATGAGGAGAGACAAGGAGAAGGCAGCAGAGGTGAGAAGCAGAGGGACTGGCCAGAAGAGCATGAAGGAACAGCTTGAAAAGTAGATGGACCTTTGAGACCTTGTGGGGGATTGGTGGCCATGCCGGGGCAAGGCGTGCTAACTACTTAGTGAAGTTAACTTGGTAGGTGATGGTAAAAGACCTTGTTGCAGCTGGCTAGTTTTGAGAGTGCTGCGACATCAGGTCTTCCCCACAAACGTCGGCCCGAAGTCCCCTGCCTGTTATGTGTCTGCAGTAGATGGAGTTATCCAGGCTGGTTTCTAAGAAAGCCGCAAGATGCAGAAACAGAGCTCATGGTCTCCCCTTGCCTTTTTGCTTTACAGTCCCATCCAACTCTGCCCAGGAAAATAGCATCTAGGCTCTTCCCACAGCTTAACCCACAAGGCTGGCATCGGTGAGACGAAACCTGAGCTCCCAAGGAAGCCAATTCCTCATCTGCTTCAGGGGAAAGAAACGTGCATATAAAAAACAAACCTAAGGGGCACTTCAAAGACGATTAGACGATTCCACAGAGAAATCCTGAAGCCTTTGGCTATGCTGCAATGCCCTCGGTGGATCTGGGCCGCCAATGGCCCTTTTGCAGTTGGGTCCAAGAGAGCCTGAGAATTGATGCAGATTGGTATGACTGACTACTTGGGATTTCAGGAGGTCTTTCCTTGTGGCAGCAGAGAGGAGCCCACTTCCAGGGCCCTGAAGAGCTTTTCATGGTCTTCAGTACAAGCTGCTTCCCAGCAAGGAAGTCCCTAAGCATTTACACATTCTGGAGAACTAGTTCTAGGGGATGAATCTCACACCAACTTCTCACTGCTGCTGAACTGGAGAGATGAAAGGTTATGGATACATCACAGTGGCCTCTGGTGCAGTTTATTTACAACAGAACTTAGTGCTGGAGAACACCAGGGTATTAACAAGCAGGAAACACACTAGGAGGGAAAAAGAAGAGTGGAAGAAAGGTCACACATTAAAATCGAGGTATTCTCCGCAGGTATTTGACTCTGCAACACCCTAAATTGAATCGGTTACCCAAGATCAAACAAGACCAAAAGGAGTCTATCATGCAGGTTACAATTAGCATTGCCACATTCAACAATCACTTGTGAGCTCTACAAATAGCGAGAAGCACAAAAGCTTAACGTGTTGTCATCTCTATGGCTTAAGGACACAATAAGGCCAGCAAGCCACCTCGCTTTCTCCAAGCCTCTTGTTTTAAAGCTGCTTTTGCTACAACGGTAATAGCAGGAGCAACAGGCTAGCTCCTTCAGGACTCACAGAGGCAGCACAGGTTGCCAGATGCCTGGGGGAGATTCAACACTGCGGTGCAGTACAGTCCTTTGGGCTTCTCCCTCTCTCACTGTTTACACACCAACCTACACTATATCCTTTCACTGGATGAAAAATATGCAAGTCCACAGTCCTGCATTTCATCCCCAAGGGCATAGGATAAAGGGGGAAAACAGAAAGAGATCATCCAGCAACACCTCCTTAGCATTACCAGTCCTAAAGCATCACACATTCTGGGGCTTCTAGCTCTTGTTGAAGAATTCTCAGCTAAAAGCAGAAGGACTTTTCCAGACTGCTTGACTAACATGCTTATTTTACCATTTGCCTGAAAGATGATGCTCAACCAGAATTTAAATTCAAGAGGGCTAAGCATCAGTTTAGTTATTAGCTTTACGGTACTATAACGAAGGCTTTGGGAGTTTTTCCAGTCAGCCTCGTGAGTCACAACCTCCCCCCACCACTGCGTGGCTGATCGCAGCGACCAGGCTCCTACAGTTCACTACGATGTGAAAACACATGAGGCAAGCATGGAAAGTCTGCGAAGCAAAGCACGCACCTTCCCCTGTCTAATCTCACCAGTATTTCTTGGTGCGGTGCAAGTTGTTTCCAAAAACACAGGGCCTTGATTACTTAAAATATTCTTTAAACTAAGCACTGCAAAACTTGTAATTCTGCCTTCTGGCCAGGTATAAAGGATCGGCTGGGGAGGATCTGCTTTGCTCCTCCCCTCCAAGGAAGGAGGTTTCACTGACGCAAATTAATATGTGAGAAGTTTAGAGAGAAGAAAAACACCAAATACATTACTGGCTGTGATTCAAAGCTGTTTGTTTACACGTGGTTTTTAGCATTATGCTAAAACTCCACCCTCCCGCACCGAGAGCCAAACACGCAGGCAGTTCAGAGCAAAAGCTCTGCTCAAGGTCTGCCCAGCTTTAGCACCCGCAGAGCCTTACCACTGGAATCCACCGATGGGCTCTGTAAACCTGTGACGGATCAGGAACGTCGCAACAGCTTCAGCAACCTGAAGGAAGGGGGGAGGAAAAAAAATCATCTGCTCAGGGACATAAAGATAACAAGAAATCCAGTCAGTTTTCAAAGACTGCAGCACTGCCAACAACAGTTCACATCCTCAGGATGCTCTTGCTGAATCAAGTTTGCTCCTTTAAAACTAAGAGCTCCATCATGACATGCTTTTATATTAAAAAATTAAAAAAAAAAAGGAACTACATGCCTCCACCATTACTCCAACACTGATCTCACATTCAAGAACTGACCAAACTTTTTCTCCACCTCTTTCAGTAATTCTTAAAAAAATGCCTAAGTTTAGCAGGGGAAGAAAGGTCTGGCAAAATCATGATGCAAGGTATCTCTATAAAGAATCAATCAAGACAGTAATAATACAGCTTAGAATGTATATTAAAAAGGATAACAATGGAAGAACTGATCAGGTGTCAATAAAAATCCCTATTTCAGGTTGGTCAAGCGAAGCACAGAAAGGCCGAGTTTTACACTGACAGTGGTCAGTGTAGGACAAGTTTTAAAACCAGACACGTTTCCAGCCACAGGCTCCACTGGCTGCACCACATTCCTGCTTCTATCTAGACACGAAGTTCAGCAGTACCCAGAAGCAGCAACTGCTTTGTCAGCCTGTACACCATTTCAGTAACATTTGGTTTGTATTTGGAAAATGTGAGCCACCCGACTCAGCTAAACACAGACCAACCCCAAAAGCTGCAGCTTAGTACAAGGGAGACTGGAGAACTTCAGGAGGAAAATCAGGGAGGATCAATCCACAATCCACATTGTAAGAATTTGGTTTATCACCACTAGCCTGAAAGGTAAATCTGTAACCTAGCCAAGCCCTGTGTCATGTAACATCTTAGCCCAGGCTTTCCAACCAGCTTAAAACTCCAAACTGTTTTACGAATAGCCAGCTAGTTAAGATATCGTGCCAAAAAATGCCCCTAAAGTCTAATCTCTGCTTCACAGTAAGGAACTGACCCCTTTTGCATTTAAGCCATTAAACCCATGACTTATCTAGCTTCAACCCCACAGTGGGGCTCACCTTGTCTGGAGCATCTTCATGGACTGCATGGCCACACTGTGGGAGGACCTGCATCTGAAACTTCCCTGCAACCAAGAGAATCATCACTGGAGCTGCTTTTTAAGTGATCCGGATTCCTAACAGCAACGGTTTTAGGCAAACAGTTTTTGGGTACACAGGAAACATCAGACATGACTACACCCTAAAAAGCGCTGTGGATTTATGAACTCTTCTAAAAAAGGACCTCACATTCTTTACGAACAAACCTCACCAAATCTCACTATATGCATTATATGGACGAGGGACCAGGGAAGGCACAGAATTCTAGGGCAAACCGTACAATACACGCAGCAGTTTCCAAAGAAAGCAAGAACCAGCTGCTTAATTCATCTGCCCCAGGTGTAACTAGAGCAGGCTCCCAGGAGTTAAAACAAAGCTAAACTTCTTAAGAGCTTCTTGACACAGGTGAGGCTACCTTTCAGAGTCAGAAGCGTAATCAGATCTGCCTTAATGTAATGTTTATCCTGCTACCCAATACTACTTTCCAGTACTGGTTGCTCTGGAGACCAATGAAGCTGGGATGGGGGCAAAAAAAGGCCACAAACCAAATGCCAAAACATTAATGCAGATGCTGAATCTTGGTCCGATGTCTGCCAGAAACATGGGGAGACCAGAGAGTTTTGGATGGTCCCAATTGTTCTAGCTAGGAACATCAGGAACGTCGTTAGAAAGGGAAAAAACAGATTAGAAAGAAGCCCTCACAATCATTCTGATCCAAGAGAAGCACGGCAGCTCCATGGCTGGAAACACTGAACACCAGACTGAAGAAAAACCATGGCAACAGCCCTTAATGACTTCTAATTCAACCTTTCCCTTCTTTTCCACCATTGCTACAACCACAGACAGTTACAGAACACTCTGGGACGGACTCATTCTTTCATGCATTTGTTTCAATATAGACTGCACCTGGTAAGAGGCCATCCCAGCTGTCCCTCGTTTACGTACCCATAGCAACAAGCTCTCATCCAAAAAGAGCATTACAGTAAGGATAGAGTAACAATATTAAATATTTACCTTGCATCTGTCCAATTGTTAGATCTTTATCCAGCCTGTCAACACCTACAATCAAACAAACAGATGTACTGAAGAAAAGCCAGAGAGAACCTGCCTAAGGTATTCTGAAAGGGACATTTGGCTTGAAAAACACAAAAGAGATATCTGACACCCACCGTAAGGACAAGAGTAAAGTGACAGGAAAGGATCCCATCCAAAAATGCAAGAACACATCCCTCCCCACAACTTGAAAGGATATTTATCTTTGTCACACATTGTACTCCCTATTAAAGGACAAAGAGGGGCTACAGCTGGCTGTAGCACATCAATAATCTGACTTTCAGCTGAAAAGTTCAAATCATGCCCATATCTGTAGGAAAATGTCATAGTAGCGGGGCTGAAGGGCAGCTTGGATCTGTCCTGTTTGCCCTTCTTCCACATCACAGAACAGAAACACCCGTCCAACAGCAGCAATACACAGTATCATTACGTGCTGTTTTGGTATTAGAGGCTCTGAACTAATTCTAGATCGGCACGGATCAAATGGACCATTTAATGGTATTTCAAGATACACAGAAGAGCCAGGGTGGAAGAGACAGGTCTGCTGTTCTCGGACAAAGACATTAGCCAAACGCTGACCCTATTCTCCAAAATACAAGTGGGACACCACAGAAGTCAACAGCCACTGAACCGAGACAGGACTGGAAGAGACACATACCGGCTAAAAGCAAAAGCTTTGGAGTTGGACAGCTTAGGAAGAGGTTAGACAAACCCCTGAACCAGCCATCCCAGTACTTTTCTGTTTTCGCCAGTTCAATTCGCCACGTGTATAAGAGCTCCTTCTTTGTCTGCAGGGAGGAGACAGAGCTCTGCATTAGCGATCAGTAAAACAGCTGGAATAAAAGCTGAACTCAGAGTGTCACTTGGAAGTCTGTACTTCCATTTTAAAAAAAGAAATATATCTACATATATGTAAAAAAATACTGGCTCCCTCTGGTGGATCACACACTTTCAGGGGACAACTATCCTTGCTCGAAATTTCTCTCCAAATCACAGCCAAAGTACACGAGCAGGGAACAAGAAAGTCAGTGGGGCTATACCTATAGATCAAGAGAAGGCTGCAGCATTCAGGGCACTCAACTTGCTATTTTTTCCTGGCACAAATAGCTCACAAATTGTATGTTCCAACTCTGCTCTCACTTAGGTGACACAGAGATACGAGGGATAAGCTGGCTACAACGATGTTCCTCGAGGAAGATGTTCCTCGAGGAATTTACATTCCTCTGTGGTTGCAATTGCCTGTAAGACCTCCTGAATGCTACTGTGCCTTGGAAACAAACAAAAATACCACAAGGACTCAGAAAAGAGCATTCCTCCCTCAGGCCAGAAGCCCCATTTCAGCCCATACGCATTAAATTTGTGAGCATCTCAGGAAAGAAAACCAAACACATGCTTTCAGGTAACAGTCTAAGATAGAATCAGTGGCATGAGATGAAGAACCACAACAACAGTCACAATATAAAGTTTTTGGTCCCTGGAGTTGCTGCCTTTTATATTAGAGCGATTCGGATAACTACTGGCAGCTACTCTTGCAGGGAAGCATTGTGCAAATACAAGCTGAAAGCACAAGTAAGAAAGTCCCTACCTCTGTGTCATCTTCTTTCTTCCTTTTGTTAACAGAGCCTCCCCCTTCCTCATCCTCTTCCTCCTCCTCCTCTTCTTCAATAATACCCTCCACTATGGCTTTAGGACATTCAGGACTAGCAGCCCCTTCACACCTGTGAAAAAAAAACCAGCAACTGATTCCCTGCCAAAAACAAACAAAAAAACCCCCAACAAACAGGCTTTAAATGAAAGCGTTTAGCAATTTTTCAGATACTGGCTGAAAAAAATACCCTTCAGTTTAAAAGCAGCTGTGGATAAAAGACACGGTCGTGACTAACCGTGGGACCGAGTGCCAGCGCAGTACTTGTATCCCAGCGCAAATACAAATGCAAACAGCTACTTAAGGGAGGCAAAAGGGGTCGAACAATCAATAACAGCTTTTCTTAACCAAGTACGAGACATTTGTAAAGGCTCCGGGTACTTCGTGGCTTAGAGCAGCACAAGCGGGTTACTCTGATCCTACCAAACCCACCTCAGATCACTCCCGAAATGCAACCGATAATTAATTTCTGAAAGGAAGCGAAAGATACCGTCCCCAGGCAACCAACCCAATCCAGGGCAAAATTTCGGAAGAGGTATCAGACTAATACTCATTTCATCATGCGTGCAGAAAGGCAGACAAACCAAGGAACATACCACCAGCAGTAGTTAAGCTTTTTAAAACACGGCTCTTGGCAGATTTTGCCCCAGGGAAATTTTTCCCCGGCTTTCTCCAAGTCCCCTAAGTACGATTCAGTACTGCTGCCGATATCAACAGGGATCAAATGATAACAAATTCATGTTTTCTAGAAGTATTTTGCTTTCAAGTGCATTTATGCTCTGTAGTAACAGCATTGTAAAACAGACAAGATGATTTTAAGAGCTTTAAAAAAAAAAAACAACAACCAAAAACCACCTACTGTTTGACTTGACCGACCATAGAAACTCTGGCAGATTCAAGATTTCTTATTTGTCCACTTTTTACACTGCAGGGGGGGAAAAAAAAAAAAAAAGAAAGAATCAGAAGGAGAGCAGAAATATTTACTGAACAGATTCAGGAACTAGCAGGCACAGAAAGAGGAGTAAAAACTCTTTACAGCTCACAATTTCCCCCAACCACTCCAACCCTCCTGTTCTCAGGAGGCGTTCCGAGCGGCTCGCACCACACGCCAACTTGCTTGAACCCCCCGTTGTCGCTGTAACTGTGAATTTAAAAGACACGTGGGAGAAGTGCTGGTGGGGAAACAGTGAAATAGGGTTATAGCCATTTTGTTGCAGGGGACAGGGAGAGGTCAGAAACGACCTGGGTATTTGGCAACAGAACTGGGCTTTCTGGGGTCCCGTCTACAGACTTAACCACGAGGCCTCTCCCTTTCAAATGCAGCTGTCAAATGTGCACGTCGTTCTAGAAGTAGGTCCTGTTTCTTACACGTGAATCTTACACAGAGTCACAGCATGGCCAGGGTGGGAAGAGACCCCTGGAGCCCACCCAGCCCACCCCCCTGCTGAAGCAGCTCTCCCAGAGCAGGTTGCACAGAGCCGCGTCCAGGCGGGTTTGAATGTCTCCAGAGCAGGAGACCCCACAGCCTCTCTGGGCAGCCTGTCCCGGTGTCCCGTCACCCTCAGGGGAACGATGTTCTTCCTCACATTCAGATGGAAGTTCCCGTCTTGCACTTTGTGCCCGTTGCCCCTTGTCCTGTCGCTGGGCACCGCTGAAAAGAGCCTGGCCCCGTCCTCGTGGCACCCACCCTTGAGATATTTGTGGGCATTGATGAGGTCCCCTCTTAGTCTTCTTGTCTCCAGGTTATGGAGAAGAGGGATGGATGTCTCAAGCCTCTTCAGTAATAACTAGAACACTTACAAGGAAGCTGCAATTCATACCACGAAGCTTTCCATTAGTTGAAACTCTCAGAGGATCCTTCTCCAGCTGCCTCGCCAACTCCCTCAAGAAATTAAATTACCTTTGAGACCTATGTCTCCCTGTCCAATCAGCCAAGGAATTGGTGACAATAGCTGGGGAAGCGAGTGCGAATGGAGAAACCACACAAAATACATAAACTTTCTCTCCCTGGGGAGTCAAGCTACAAAGACAGGTGATTTTGGTGACCCTGTAAGGCCATGCATTACCTCCACTCAATGGCATTCTCAAGTGACTTGAACGTTTTGGGACGACTCCTTAAGAAGTTCTGCATGCTGTTCAACGCATCCATGGCTGTACCTAAAATCAAGTATTTTAACTTTATGGCATCCGATCAAATTATTGCCACATCCCTCCATACAGAACTGGCTACCAGGGAACACCCTCAGAGAGAGCTGGAGCTCACTGGGGATTTAACGCTCTTAAGGAAAATATAGTTTGGTACTCCTAAGCCCACAGTCACACCTGCTCCCACATTAAACAATTATTACTATTTGAACAGGTAGGAAATTCAGATAGTAAGAGAAGCACCATGAATTATATAAAAAGCCACCCACCTCCCTGCTAACAAGAAAGTATTGCAAGGAAATTATCAGGGAAGTGGCAAACAGAGAGCCCATCTGGGAAAAGCAAAAGGAGGAGTCACACCAGAATGACTTTTGTGTAGGCAGCATCTGTCAGGAGGAAGGAATTGGCAATGACTTAAAAACCAGGCAAAACTTTCTGTGTTCCGGGATCTGGGATAAAAGACAGAGATCAACATGGAAGACAGAAGCCTATCCAAGGGGGCACGCACTTACCTTCCACAACATCGATCATGCACAGACCCAATAAACTTGGCACCAAATTTGCGACCGCCGTGTGCACTGCAATGGCCCCCCCCATGCTGTGCCCAATCAGCATGATAGGGGGAGGAAGGTCCCCGTACAGAGCTTCAACCACGTTTCCAACGTCTCTGCCAAATCCAGACAAAAGCATGGTCAGCATCTCTACCCTCATACATTTCCGAAGCAGATTTGTACAATGGGAGCAGAAAGTCCAGATCCAAGACAGATGTCTAGCTCCAAATCCTGCCTGTATGCTTTTTTAATCCACAGGAATTGAGACAAGTTTATTCTCTTATCACTGTTTCATCTAGGTACCAATACAGGAAATCATGCAACCCAATATTTTGCTGAACAAGCACGTAATTTCCCATTTTACTAACAGAAAGTGCTCATCTAAAAGAAAACCCTGGAGAGCATTTTTTACAGACAGTAGCTGGAGGGAATTTTAAATAAAAGGTGAGAATAAGCTGTCAAATCCTCTTACGTGGAAGCACACACTAAGAAATTCACTGTTCTAAAAGGAGAAACCATTTGCAATTAAAGACAGAAAGTAACTGAGCCCTATTGACCGAGGCAAAGCTGAACACCACCGAGTGCAAGCAGGAAGATCCAGATCGTGAGCACAGATACTACGAGGCAAGGGGCAATTTCCCCATCCTTTCCATAAGGCACCTACTTTAAACTGCCACTGTCACCACAGGGCGTGAAAGCTGGCTCGTATGATCCACAAACCCCAAACCCACAGCAGAGCTAATGACTGGAATCTACTGAAGAGCACTGTGGTTTAAGACACTCGGATTGACTTTCCTGACTAAAACCATTCAGAGGAACCAGAGACCTGAGCAATGCTGCAACTAGAAAATGGAAAACAAGTAAAACCAAAAAAACAACAACAACAAAAAGTTGACCAGCTTATTTGCTCTATCAGAGAAAACTGCTTGAGGATTTGGTAAAGAAAGAAAAAAAAAAAGAAAACCAGCTATAAGTAAAGAAAACCAGCTATAACTCAAGGCTCCCATTTAAAGGCTATTCAGGGATAACTTTCAAGCTCATTGCTAAGAGGAGAAAGGTTTAAAACCAAAAAGAACTTGTTTTCCCCCCACAGCAGCGCTGCTCCAGATCTAAAAAATTCTAATAATTTCATACAGCATCTCCTCAGGACAACAACACATCAGGATCTGACAAGCCATAAGCAGCAGCAATGAGGTACACAATGGAAGTCAGAATACATTTCACACATGGCCTCCCCACAACAAACCAAGGGGATTTGTTCATACTAAGGTTACAAAATCCGTCATGATTTAACCGGTCACAGCAAAGAGTCTCTTTGTACTACATGTGGACATAAAGTAATGTGCTTAGCCGTGGGTATTTGTTTTCCTTACAGCTTTGTCAAGGGGCGGGGGGGGGGGGGGGATTTGCATCCCAAAGCAGGTTGTGACAGATGAAAAAGCAACTGCCTCCACCCTGGAAGCCTCAGCCAGTGACCCAGCTCTGGGGATGCCGCCACTCCAAGGTGGACTCGCTCGAGGAAAAACCAAACTGGTGCTCTCAAGCTCAAATGCCCAAGGAAAGCGTTCCCCTTCTCCTGGGAAATCTCGGTCTAGCCAGCGTTATAGCATGTCGCAGGTTTAAGGTGTTCACTGCAATGAAGCCACTGATCTTTAAAGTGAATTTAAGAACCGAGGGCACCGAGGAAACGACTCCAGCTTGGCCCCTGGCTCAGCTAGAGGAGATGTAATTTCAAATAAACTTCAAACTGTCCCAAAACAGCAGGAAAAGAAGGGATAACTACCAGAACCATGTGAAATGAAACAATCTTCCAGCTCCCTTGTGTGTCCTCAAGTAGTTTACTGTTCAATCAAGGAAAGAAAATAAAGGTTTGTGAAAACAGAAATACTGAAGAGACAGCATAGACTTCCTTACTTTGACATAGTCTCTGCTGACAGATCTTCAGGATTCCTAACTTTTGTTTCTCCTGAAAGAACAAAAAAACTTAAGTTCACGTAAGCTCAAAACCTTCAGACCCCTCTCAGGGCTCAGAGCAGCCACTGCACAAAGCTTTTTGGCACAGTTATTAAGAGTGAGCCAACTGCAGTTAACATGAATAATTAAGAAACCCAGAATTAATAGGAACAGTCGGTACTTTATCGCGTTATAGCTTACGGGTAGGAAATGCTCCCCATAACTGTTCCGTATTTGCAATGCATCTTAAAACTAAAGAACAGACCTTATTTCTAATGGTAAAGACTGCCCATAGGTTATGAAAACATGAAGGGGGAGGTGGGGTGGGGTGCCAATACATAGGAAGGAGCAAGTCCAGCACTGCCTCTCACAAAGGTGCAGAACGTCTCAGCTTCTGGCACGTGAGGAAAGGTGGCTGTGGAGCTCTAGAAGCCACTTTTCCCTCCCTGCTTTTGAAGAAAAATTGGGACGCCTTAAGGATGCTTTCTTAGTCATCCTGGGAGGGGTTCATTACATCTTCTTTAAAAGACAAGAGTGCGTAGCATGGTTATGTGATTTTAAATTTACTTATTTTACTTACCATGGCCTCGGAGATCTAAAGCCACAATCCTACACTGAATCCTGTTAATGATCGCAGACTGCAAGAAGAGACAAAGATAACATAATTTGCAAAGTGCCACACCTCACCTTCAAAAGGATTAGCAACATTAAGCACTCCCTGAAACAACAGCAAAGGCTCGGATGGTGCAACAAAACCCCTCTACTGTCAACAACGCAGCAGAATATGGATTGCACGCAGTGTCGCAGAAAGCAAGCAAGAAGGTTCTATATAAACTACCCTTAACTAACCACAGCTCCACCCTTTCTACCATTGTTAACGCTGTCTCTGAGGACATTTATTTCACTGTGCATAAGACATTACGTGTGTTTCCTTGGATAATAAATTCAAGCTCTCTAACACCTCTGAAAATTGAAATGCAGCACTGGGATTACAGACACCAAAGCGATGCCCCCCTTCCCCAAGCCCCACAGGCTACAAAATTAGTCTTGGCTACACAGCAGACGAAGATGAAGCAGCTGCTTTCCAGCACGTACTCGATTTGCTCTCAAAGAACAGAATTTTACAGGAAGGCTGAAATGTCTAAAAATTATTAGTCCAAAGGGGTTGGGGGGAACAAGTGAGGAATCTTTTTCAAGTAAGGTAGAGCTGCAATATTATTTTGGCTCTATTGAGCCAAATTATCGTTCTATTTGTCTCTGACAGCTCAATTTACCTCAGTTTAAGTGGCGTTCTTTGTTGAAAGGAAGACTTTTGTGTTAAGGAATCATCGATTATTTAAATAACAGCCTGCAGAAGTGGGGGAATTTGTTGAGGGATTCTTAACAGAACCACCTACATAATGGGCAGAGATCCGAAAGCTACCCAGTCCTCTCATTTTGATTGTTCGGCTATTCAGCTCCTAAATGGCTACAGCAGTTGCTCTCCCCCCAAACCACTGAATCCACAAGTTTATACTTTAGAGCCCCCAAAGACACCCTAAACCTCAATCTGCAAGGCATTCTGGCACCTAAGCAATAGCATACCTAGTCAGAGAAGCAGCCCGCTGCTAAAAATCAAACTGTTGTCAGTAGGGAATAAGGAAAGAGGATCATCAACATGACGCGCGAGAATGGGAAGCGATCTAGTGGGCTGAGGTTTATCCAAACAGGAGTGCTTTGGTCAAGAGAAGTACAAACACATCACCCAGGAAGTGACCAGGCCAACAAGCAAACGAAGGAAGGAGCATGCCACTCCCGCGGGCTTTTTCTAATTTACAGATGGTTACTCCCAATGCCTCCCAATTGGGGATTCTTTTTGGGTTTTGGGGGGAGGGGTTGTTTGGAATTATTATTTTTTTTTTAAGTTCTGGTTCATCCCAAAAATTTAACGTTTGCCTGCTTGGGACAAATTTTCATTTCAAAATGCACAAAGGAAACAAATCTATAGCAGCCACACAAAGGCACGAGCTAATTGTTGTGACAGTTTCTTTCTCCAGACACGGTCTCAAGTGCAAGGCATAAATCTATGTGAATCTTGTATGTGAGCCAACTTGGTTAATTGCCAACAGTAACATAAAAAGCCAGTAACCGTAGGGTGCGACGTTATGACTGCAATCGCTTTGCTAACTTCAACTCTGGAGATTTTTAAATGTAAAAACGGTATTGGTGTTGCTACTGGAAATAAGGAGCTCTAGAGAGTGGGGAAGTGACTTCTAAGAAGCCCTTTTCCTTAATTCAGAAACACATGACTTCATACCTCTGCCTCCAATTAAAAGCCACGACCTTCACTGCATCTGTTTAAGGTACTTTTATACCACTTACAAAAACACCAGACCAGCAGAGGAAAAGACATCCATCCACCTTGGCAACTCGTAAGCTAAAAGCAAGTAACTACAGGATTTAGTAAGACAGAGATTTAAGACTTAAAGTTCACCAGTTTCAGAAGACGCATATCTGCACCAGGCTCTGGGTCAGGTAGAGTTACAAATGAACTGTTGGGTGTCAAACTACTACTCAAATCCAAGATTACAGCCCAGTTGGCAAAGTATTTTTATAATGCGTCTCACCATATTACAAGATGGTTTATGATTACACCATCAAGATTATTCAATGGTAGCCACGTTGGGAATTGCAGAACAGTTGGTGGTGACTCTTGCAAGACGTTCATTCTTGTTACTCCTTTGAATCCCAGCTTAAAAGCTAAATGATCTACAGCCACCCAAACAGCTAAAAGGTAACAAATACGACACAAATGCACAGGGGAGATGTAGAGACTTCATCTGTCCAGTCACGCTTCCATGAAAGTCATCCTACAGCATCCTTTTGTTAAGGGCACTAGACAACTCAAAGAGTTCCTGTATTAAAAAGGTCCCAAATAAAACAAATAAATAATAAAAAGATCACACTGCAAGTGATTTTACTTTACTTGAAATCCTTCAGAATTTTTTTTCTTCCCTAACTCCCTTCATTTTTTAAAGGGAATGGGGGGGAGGGAAGAATTTTGGTTTGGTCAGTCCCCATGCTCATGCCTGATGACACCACCTCAGTTTGTGTTTCAGATTGTTGCCTGAGCAGCAAATGAGATTTATCAACAAGTCAAACAGGACCTCAACCATGCAAAGATAATATTGTCATGATGAGGTAAAGCTGTTCAGCTTTCACTGGTAGTCATGAAAAAGCAGCCTTCTGGGGAAAAAAAAAAAAAAAAAAAAAAGGATACGATATGATGAGAAATGGCTTGGCACTTCATTAAAACACGCAAGCTACTTTTGGCAGACGTAGTTTTGGCTACTGCTGATAATTAAAACCTAGACAATAAACCTTTGCATGTGCTTTGCCTATTTAATAAATACACTGCCTGAACTATGTAAGACTTGAGTCAGGTGCATACCCGGAGATTATAAGACAGTTTTCCGAGTTGATTCTCCTGTGCTTAACATAGCTGAATGGTTAGTTGCCTTCCACGCATTTGCGTACATACATACTTCTAGAAAGCAGCAGCTTACTTACAGTAAATACAGCCCAGGAAAGAGCAGAATGGCCTCCACCGTGTAACAGCAGTAAGACAGGCCCCTCCAATCCGCTTTTGTAAATTCGAAAAGTGTACGAACAGTTAAGGACATTTCACAGTTATGAATTACTTAGTTGCATGTATTTTGGAGTCTGCAATACCCAACAGTGTTTTGTTTCTACCCTTGTGTACCCAACGCCTGGTTTCTCCCTCTGATCAACAGGCACTGCAAGCATAACCTGAACAAAATGTAACTAACTTTATTTAAGCTTCAAGAGTTGTTTCCCCGCTGCCCAAGTCTCCTCCTTCCCATATCCCATGTTATCTCCTGCCCACACCCTTCTCCCCCCTGTGCACAAAAAGAATTAAACAACTAAGAGAGAAACCAAACCGTGATCAGCATGCACTTTGGAGCATGTAATTTTGATTTGGTTTATTTTTTAATGACTTCCAAGGAAAAAACGTCAGATAAGTCAGTAAACAAGATTTTTAAGGCAATATAATTTATCCCTGGAATACATACAGCAAAAATGCTTCACTAAATAGCTAATGTCCCCTTACAGTATATATTAAGATACAGAAAAATCAGTTTACCACTAAAACCAATGTCACTTAGGGAAGGGCACAGAACTGGGAGTCGTGAGATCTGTGTTCAGTGTCTGAAACTGTGACCAACAGATCAGACAATCACTGCACCTCCCCCTCCTCCTGTTCTCGGGGTGGACAAAACCGCTCCTCTGAATCTACGCATGCTAGCTGTGGTTACCGCTGAGGCTGTTCATCGTTTTTCTGCTGCGTACCGCAGTGCCCTTTGGACCTGCTGGCTGCCAACAGTTCACACGGGTGCTCCCTACGCAGCTTAAACAGTGTCATCAGCTGGGGTTTATCCACACAAGGAGACCTGCTGGAGCAGTAACAGCTAGCTGGGGTGGAACAGTGGGCACCAACTCTATGCAATAAATAATTCAGCCGCTTCCACAGCTGTCCACAACCTTTCATATGGGAGCTCAAGCTTGGTAGCACAATAAATCCCAAACAACTAAGATTTGCTTAAATTTGGGATGCTTATGTACACCACCTAGCCAAGTAGGTCCATTATCCTTTTTATTTTATTATTTATGAAGCCTCAGGGGTGTGCACAGCCCCTTACATCAGAGGCATACATGGTGCACATGACAAATTCATAGGATCAATCGGACAAATGCAGTTAATAATAAACACAAAATAATGACAAGTTGAGCAAAACAGGGACATAGAATTTTCTCAATCATATGCTACTGGCATTCGAGAAGTAATTACTAAATTGGTATTTGGAAGAAAATAGCTTGAAAGTTTGGTCTTCCTAATGGCCAAATTAGAACACGCACGCTTAAAAACTATGCAACTATTTAAACTACAAGGTTGTGTTATTTAAACACAGATTAAAATGTTTTCATTTTGTAATTAGGTCAGAAAACCTGGAAGTACCTCTCAAACCTGCTTTTGTCAGAGCTGTAGGCTGAGGCAGGACTGATGGGAAGTCTTGTCCCTGCACCTTCACACACCGCACTTGTTGCGACATTCCCGGTTAGCAAAGGGCCCAGACAAAACAGCGGTTTGAGCACGTCAAAGGGGATGACTGACATCAGCTGGATTAAACAGTAACTGCAAGACTGGCAAAGAGGAGTCAGCTTGAAAAGAAGTATAAAAGAAACATGAACATTTGCAAAGGGGGAGATCTTGGAGAGGAAAACCTGGTCTGACACTGCAAGGAGACTCTCTGAGGAGACAGGAGATGGCCTTGGCCAGAGCGAGAAGCTTCCCTGTCTGCACACCAGCTAGTGGACTAACAATTTGGGGTGTGACAAACAGGGACCCACACCTCAGGTGTGTGTATGTGACTTCGTGTGGTGCTTTCTTAGTGTCATTTGCATCAGTGGGAGCAGCATGGGTAGCATCCACAACTCCCACAGGAGATCCTGCAGTCCCCGAAGAGGCGCTGTGTGCTTGTAACCCACACTTCTCGGGGTGCATGCGACTATGCACGTATGCTTGTTTGTGTGTGTACAGGAACAGAACTCCCTGGGATTAGCCGCAGAAAGGTGTTTAGGAATTTGCAAGTATTTATTAACATCTAAGTGTTTAGCGTTGAGGTTTATCTGTTGTACTGCTGATACTGATCCTGAACACAGTTCAACAATTGGCAGCTAACTACTTGTTAATAAAAATCAATAAACAGCTTTGATCCTGATGTGGTTTAAACTACAGGAACTGATGAGTATTTCCTTGCAAAATACGTTATTGAACTGTTGGAAGCACTTTTTTTACAATAATGATTACTAAAGAAGCAATGCCAGGAACCGACCTTGCCAGGTACATCTTCACTGTCAGCTTAGAAGGGATAGCTCTAGCTACTGATACTGATCCCTACAAAAGAAAAAATGAAAGAACACAGACATTAAAAAGCTGAAGGGAATCCAAATAAACTAAATGACACATGACATGACCCCAGTCACTGAGAATAAGAAAAGTTCAATCTGAAAAAAAAAGGATATATCCTTGCCAGTTTCATTTTCTACCACGACATCCTCCATAGATTCAAAGTATTGGCTCCAAAGCACTGGTGAAAAATCACGCTTTCTTCCAGGGCTGTAAGAGAAAAAAAATCAGTAAGAAAGATGTATTATCTTTCACTTAAACTGGCATACAGGCATCAGCACATACATTGAAGAGAGCACGCTGGTGTTACACAGTAGTTTAGGACTGGAAGCGAACAATGCGTTAGTGAAAATCCCACACAACTACAATACTAGCAACTTCATAGTCAGTAAGGAAATCGCCCCCTTCCCCGCCCCACCCCCACTTGTGGCTCCTATTGAGAAGATTACAAAGATGTACAGGAAAACTAGTGGAGACACAGAGAGGAGTATTCTCCTCATAAAGTAATACCAAGGAAGACGAAACAATAGTGGTTTGGACTACACAGACCTAAGTCGAGGGAAAAATAAAAGAACAGGGCACACAGTGATACTGTCCCAGTACAATCTCCCAATCTGCAATGACCCACAGATCAGGCGCTCCACAAGTCAGAGTCAAGAAGTCAGTCAACACCTTTGTATTTAATGGTCTTGCTCTAGCCTTAAAGCAAGCCTGATGCTGACATGACTGGAGCGCTCCAGTGCCTGGAATACAGGAAGCCATCCTAAAGTTATGAGTCAGCCCATGAATCATAATTAAAAAAATGACTATGTCCCTCTTGGAAGTCACCTTGACACCATAGCACCGAAAAGCAGAGTGTCAGCTATTTACTGAAGGTCACTACTAATTTACCACATACTACTTGACATGAGATTACAACTTTCCTAGAAATCGCCTCTAATTTTTGGAAGAAATATCATTCAAACAGAGAGTCAACCTGTCCTGAAGGCTGAGGGCCTGGCAGAAAAACTGTGGACGGAATTAATGGTGTGGTACATAGAAGAAACTTAGAAACACTGTCGGGAGCAGAATAAATAAAATTCACCAGGTTTAAATTAGCAGCCGCAAGTTTCAATCACAGCTCAAGTTTCCTGGAATTTAGTGCAATGGTTAAAAGTAACGTATTTGTAAACAGATCTAGCATTTAAATACTGTACGTAGGGCAACATCAGGACTGTGAAGGAAAAGACCAAATTAATTCAGTATATACTTCCATATCTATCCTGTCACAGTTAAATGTAAGGACCGTGGGAACAATAGAGATCAATAAACACTCCTCAAGCTGCCTTCTTCTGTGTTCTTAAGAGCTACACAGGCAACTGTCTGTGATTCTGAAAACATCCTATAACAAAAACATTTCATTGGGAAGGATGCTAACAAGCCCAGCAATGCAAGTAAAAGGCAGTGAGTCCAAAAGACTATAGTTATTAAAACAAAATTATTTCTTTTTAAGGGTAGAATCTTCAAAAGCTGTATTTTAATTTAAGGATCACAACAGCAAGACTGTGTAACACAGATGCTGGCAGAATATTTCCCCGTGAGGATGAGCTTTCAGGCTCCAGTTTGCTCCAGGCTTTGCGCTTATTCCCAGGTTGCTGTAATTACTTTAGAACTCTACCCACACAGAAACACTGCTTTACTGTCATCAAAAAACCCCCAAACAACTCAGAAAAGTAAGATCTGGCCAAACCCATCCCAGTCACTGGAGACTTCTGGATCCCCAATTCTATCCAGGACAAAGTAGTGAGCTAGTGCCCAGAAGCAGTATCTCTTTTTCTCTCACATCCTCTGCCAAATACCGATGAACAAGCACTGCACAGGCAAGAAAATTGTTAACAGTGGACACCGGGGGAAGAGAAGGTATTTTGGACATGGACCAAAACTATTGTGTTAAGAGGGCTCAGCGTGATGAAAGATTTGGACATCAGTGCTATCTGTGGACTGCTTCGTGTCTAGTAACTGCTTCTACCTGGAGAGGTTTCGTCCTTTTGTATAAGCTGGCATCTTCCTGCCAGTGCTCCACATGCCCAGGAAATAATACCTGAGCAGAGGTGGTAAAAAAAAGCCCAGTTCTCCCAGTAACAAATTTCCAAAACATGAATCACAGCCATTATTCCCTATAACTAGCGAGACTCATCTCCTCTTTATAATAAGGCTAATTTCTGCTGCAGTTTGTTGACAGGTACATCACAAAGCACTGCAACAAATTACACCTTAAATTAGCTGCTTCTGCAGGACTAATCTCAGGTCATATCCAGCACCTTTGGGAATGCAATTCCCCTAAATTATCAGGTGAACACAGAAGACCTGTTCTGTGGACACTTTATACACTAGGACTCTCAAAGGTGCCCAGTTGACAAACCAATTTATTTTTGCTTCCATCAAAAGGTGCAGCTGTGCCCTCTCCTTGTATACCCATTACTAACAAAAGGCTCTGCAATCAGAATTTTCCTGATGACTCAGTTGATGCAAAATCTGTTTCTCAGGCTGATATGCACTCAGTAAGGCTAAAAGAGTAGTGCTTAATTTTGGCAGCGGCATAATTAGGCTAGATTCGAGCCCAGTATACAGGATGAGTAACAGTGCACCATTTTAACAGTGTTTTTGCACTTCAGCTCTTCTGGGGGAGGCAATCAGCAGGTAATATTAAAATCAAGCATGGGCGTGGGGGGTGAAAGACCTTCACAGAAGAAAAATCTCTGTTGAAGGAAGTTTCTCCTGAATTCCTGGCTTCCTAAAGAAATAGAAAAGAACAGACAAAGCAGCTTTTCAAATTTGTAGAAACAAAGCTCCTATTTCCCTGATATTTCTAGAACATGGAACATAAAACAACCATCCCCTGAACAGTCCAAATTCACTTGTGTGGATTTCCAGACTTTGGTATTGTTCTTGTCAAATTTCAATTAAATAAGATGAGATATCACACACCTATATAAATCCAGAAAATATTAATCTCTTTTACCGCCTCAGCTTAATCTCATTCTCCAATTAAAGAAAAAATATCACATTCAAACTGTAGCCTTCCAAAGAATGCTGTAGATCAGGAAAAACAAAGTGAAGTAATAAAAAGATGAAAGTTGTGATAATATTGGGAAGAACCAAGCCCACATGCATAGGTGGCCAAGTACCCAAGGAAGGGAGACAACATTAGCTGCAACACCAATATAACAACCTGCTAAGAAAAAAAATAAACACAAAAACTCCCAGCGCAGGTCAAGATTAAAAAAAAAGAATTAATGCTGAATTTCATAAGCAAGAATTGGGTATGAAATACAGCAAACTCATATTATTGATCAGAGCTTCAGGCTACCTTGCTTACAATCAGTTTATCTTCTAGGACTGCAAGAATTGGTACGAGACAGAAAAGCACCATCCCGCTCTGCAATGTGTCACGGAAAGCCACCAGCACAGCAAGTGCTCTGGAAAGGGTTAAGTAGGGAAACAGGGTATGATCTGCTTCCAAATTTTCACTATTAGCAGGAGGGGGATCTCCAGAGGCTACAGCCTCAGCACTGTGTTGCTTTAAGGGAGGGCACTTTCCATTAGCTCGTCACATAAAATAGGTGTCACTTCCAGCCAAAGCTACTTCCACAGCATCTGTGACAACAGTGCCACGATTTAATTAGGCTTTGAGCAAAAAGGATTTCTTCTGTTTGCTTTTAAGCCCACACTCTGATAATGTTTGCCTGGTCTTCTCTACAATATTAATGACTGTATACACCCCTATCATATTTCCCTTGCCTGAGCCGTGTATTTTTCAAGCGGAGAGTCCTACTTTATTGATTGCCTCCTTACCTGGAAACCATCCCAGCCCTGATCACGCTCTCTCTCCATATGATTTCTGGTTCTGGAGATGAAGCGATCTGCCCACAGCTTGGATGATTTCCCTTCTCCGTTTTTTGAACAGGTAGGATATGCAGTCAGCGACAACAAATTTCATCACCCTTTTAAAACGCAGCATTTCAACGCAGTCAGACTTTCCCATGCCACATTACAGCCTGGTCTTAGGTTTGATTGTCCTGAATAATTCCAGGTGATTGCCAAATACTGTCATCTGCCTGGCTACACTCCTTCCAACATAATCCATAAAAATGGTAAACGGCAGGAGCTCCCTGGCATTGTGAGACCAGAAAGTTTGTAAGTGGACTCTCTTACCCATAAGGGAGGCAGATCATGGTGAAATTCTGGAGCGAGTTGCTCATTAATTTTATCACGCCGGATCAAGTTTTGGTGGTGTGATAAAATTAATCTGCTTTTGTGAAAGTGGGGTTACAGTATGGACAGCCACTATTACATGAGGCAAGGGAACACAGTAGCCTGTTGATGTTAAATGCAAGGACATTAAAGCTGTATTGTGTAGGAGAGGTATGAGATCACACGAATCAGCAGCAGCACAAGTTTGCAACATATAACATCAAAATTCATCATAACAAGCAGCAAGAAATGAACTTCTCGCAGTTGCACATCAATGCTACAAGCTTCAACTGTCACTGATGACACTGGGTGTGATGTATGATGCACGGACTCCAGGAGCGGATCGAAGACACCTTGAAGACACTTTATTAAAATCAAGCAAGTCTTTTATACCTTTACAGAGGGCTGACGTGTCAGCCTGTAACTATGCTCAGTAATTTTCCACTCTTAGCTCTTTTTTTATTACAGACACAGCAGCTTAGCAACTCCCTTTAGCTACAAGGCCACAAGCTCTGCAGACTACTCGGGATCTTAAAAGTTTCTCTTCTTGCTCCCATGGCTTCCTTCCAACAAGCATAACTGTGTCTCTCTCCCAAGGTTGGTTTTCGTTCACCGACGCCGCTGAGCTAGCTCGAGACATAGCCACAACTGGGCTCAGAGTCCGTCACAAACAGCAAAACCCATGTCAGAGTTTCTACCAGTAAGTGCAGATTTTTAAGTATCTGCCAGAGGAATAATAAGCAAGGCACTAACCAAAATCAGCTACCAACAGCCAGGCCACACAGAAAACATACATTAATCTTACACGGGCAAGGCCAGTTATAGAGGGACTCGGCGCCGTTCCTCTTCTGACAGACGAAGAGCAGGTTTCAAAACGAACCAAGTGAAGTCACATACCCAGGCACAAGGCAAGAAACCACATTAACAGGACAGGGCACACGGTCCTGTGACGCACTGTCTCTGGAAAGCCAGCGGTTCGTCAGCTGACTGCATGCACCGAAGTGAGAGCACAGTGAACCCAGCGCAGCGTGATCCTCAGGCATCCAAGGACAACCCCAACTTGAAGCACAGGCTATACTACTACTACATGAGGCACCAGTGCCAGTGGGTCTGGAATACTGTACCTGCAGCTGGATCAGTAATTTATGGATATAACTGAAGAGAAGTCAAAGAAATATAGAAATAATCAAGACTGGAAAACAGGGCACATAGCAAGAAGCTTCACAGAGCCCAATCTGGTTAAATACATCACCAGGACTGACGTGGGGGGTGGAGTGGAGAAGGGGTTAGTCAAGATAATTTAATCTCAATTGCTCAGACTGAAGGGAAATTTTAGCTTGTTTTCTCAAGTAGATGTCTTCATAAGATCGGATAACCTGGAGAACTTGGTATCAGTCTCAGGCTTCTTCAGTTGACCTCATGCAGCTCTTTCTCCTGGAACTGGTAGACAAACAGAAAAGGCGACCTTCCAGTTCCTGAGCGCACTGCTACACCGTCACTGTAAGGCAAAATAAACCTGCAAGGCTAGTGAAGACGACATCTCCATCCTTCCCCATTTGTCCAGATTTAACCCCTCCCTGTGAACAGATCTAGTTGAAAACAAAAACGGTTTTCATAGACTCACAGAATGGTTTGGTTTGAAGGGACCTTCAAAGACCGTCCTGTTTCATCCCCCCACCCCTCCAGGGGCAGGGCCCCCTCCCCCCAGCCCAGGCTGCTCCCAGCCCCGTCCAGCCTGGCCTTGAGCCCTGCCAGGGATGGGGCACCCACAGCTGCTCTGGGCAGCCTGGGCCAGCGCCTCGCCACCCTCGCAGTACTTTCTCCCTCATACCCTCTTTCATCTTGCTTCTTGCCATACGGGTTGATTTAGTGGTACTAGCAAATGCTTCAAATTCAGCTTAATAAGAGTTAACACCTCCAGAGAAAGTGTTAGCAGTTGTGTGTCATGTATGAAATATCGGGGAACAATATATATCAGAACTCCCATGTTTGCAGGGGAATTGGAGCAGAAAGTGGAGTTGGGAATTAAAAACACCTGTCACGTCTGATGCAAATACACGTAGATTGTAATTTAAAGCAAAATACTTGCCTCCAAACAATGCTGAGAGAACACAAGTGACCTCTGATTTAATACTGAACTCCCAAAAGGGCAGAATAAATGTGTCGTTTTCCTCAAAACACCTGGTGACTGCAGGAGGCTGGGCAGTGACTGATTTCAGAGAAACATTTCTCTGAAGAATTAGTATCTTTCATCTGGTATTTTCCTAGAGCTTCTTTTTTTTAGCAATACATCAACACACGTTCAAAATTAGAAACAAGCCAAATAAACAGCAGCTGTGATTTTTCACCTTCCTATGCTGAAGTGGTATTTTGCTGACCAAATATTTAAACTGACAGAACTAATTACTGCTTTTTAAAGTATCCAGCAGACCAAAACAGAAACGGACCCAACATAATAACTCTTCTAGAACAATCTTTAAACTCCAAGCCAGCCAGCCAGCATATTAACTGGAATCACAAAACAAATTCTGGGCATCCTCTACGGCTAGTTTTATCCTATTGTGCAGTTTGTCCTCTTCATCACATACTGAAAATGTGCACATACTGCAAGTGATTCCAGAGCAAAAGAAGCCCACGTGGCTCTACAAATCTCTCACTAATTTTTAAAGGGGTTTTCTTTCAGGTATTTTCGTAAAAAGAAAACAAAACAACAAAAAGGTTGTACCAAGCAGGGGGAACCATTTTTAGAAATTCCTTTTTTTTCCTGAGTCCTACTTAAAGCTACAGCAATTCTACATCACATGCATGAATCAAGATACTTAATTCTTGCATCACATATGAGCCTAACCAAAGCAAATCAAGCAATCTATGTTGGAACTGCCATGGTTGACAAGTTGTATTTAAAAATTCTAAGAATTGACAAGGACAGTATTTTAAGTTCTGTTTTAAGGACGCTGAATACATAAAATGTTTCTTTTTAAATAAAGTTTCAGGGAAAAAATGGATTGAAAAGGAAGAGATTAGTTGGAATTGTCATGACTGATTTACACAGAACTGATCCAGTCAAGCCCTTGTAGAGAATTAAAAGATCATAGGAGACAGTATGTAATTTTTATTCACATATTGGAAAAGAATAGCAAACTTTCATTTTCAAATCCCATCCTGATCCTTAATTCTGAACAAGTTAGTTCTGTAAGCAAGCTAGTGGAAAAGCTCAAGACACAAAATAAGATGGCAAATGCAGCAGCTGCTGCAGCTGTCAGGAGCTGTTGCCGTGGGCCTTGGTCCTTTTGCTTCACTAGTGATTTTGCAAATTCCATTATTTGATTTCCCCAAAGAACTCTGAGAATCAAGTTTGATTTTATTTCCATTTCAACCAAGCGATTCAAGTGAATTGCTTTCAATATGCAAGCAATTTCAAACACAACCTTTGTTTGTGTTTGATGTATTTGCTCCTTAAAATAAATGGACATTGAAAAATGAACTTCAAGTCCCTCTCAGTGGCGTACTTCTCACATACTGCTCAAGTCAAAGAGAAGCTGCATCTTCCTTTAAAAACAGCCTTTTGGTAACATCATTCAGTTGAACAATTCTGTCGGAAAGCACTTAAACACCAGCAGGAAAGCGCTATGCTAGCAAAGGCGGGTATTGCTGGAGCAGTGCACGCAGATGTGTGTGTCTGCAGGCAGGAGGGGCTGTAATTTAGAGGAAGCAAGGTACAGAAATCAATGCAATGGGCCATGAAATGCAATCAAATTCCACGTGTACATCTTGTCCTACCGCAAAAGCCGGTCAAAACTATGTTGCAGCAGCTATTTTAACTATTCAGTGGTTTTACTTAAATATTAACATCAGTGTGCCACGCAATCAAGGACTCAACATTCCTACCGTCTGCATTTGCACACGTGTCATTACTTTGATCTACAACAGGAAGCGTGGAAGAGGCTGCAGCTGCAAGCAGAGCCAAGATCCACAGCGACGGAGCAGAGCACTCTGCCTAGTGTGACAGTCCCATGGGCACAGCCCAGCTATTTGCTTCACCCACTTTGGCTTCTCAAATGAGACTCTCCAGTAAATAGATAGAAGGAAGCGATTGCACTAGAAAATGGCAAAAAAGAATAAAATACTTTTTTTAAAAAAGAAACAAGTCTATTTTCACCTATTTCAATGCAGTAATACGTGCCACTTTATTACAAACTACTGAAACACATATTAACCTTTTAACAATGTATTTCCAAAAAGATGCAAGACTTTACTTAGGATGTCATCCTCCATATAAATGGCAAAAGCTTCTTTTCAAAACAAATAATCACAGAGTAAGCTTGAAAACAATGTTCTAAAGAAAGCATCCTACCCTATAACTTGCCCTTCCAGTCAAGGGTGACTGAAGCTTGAGAAATCTCAGTGCTGCAGTATATTATGTTTCTATTTTCCTATAGCAATCTCACTTGCTCCATCCTCTGCTTCTTACTATCTGCTTTCAACCACACCACACAGTCACATTAACAATGGCCCGCCTAGTTGATAAAAAAAAGAAAAAAAGAGAATAAAAAAAAAAAAAAAAGTGTCCAACAAACTAGCCAGAGGACCACTGCATACGAAGCAAAGCATTCAGCCATGAAAAAATCAGCTTGCCAGCACTGTTGGTATTATGTTTGAACCTATTTTAATGGCCCTGTTTCCAATTCAAGAAATTCAAAGCACAGAAATAAAATAGATTCATAAACACAAGGTGCTTAACACAGAAAACAATTGTTCCTCTAAATTTAATTATTTTTGTTCCCTGTAAAAGTTTGAATTTTAAAGGACTTTTCAGTATAACCTTGTACATTTGCCAGCACCTACAGTCACACTCATTTTTCTCTATACAGCTAATTGCATTCTCTTTTGGTGGCCTGACTACAGAATCTTGCACTTGTTTTCATTGAATTGAATCCTGATAAGGCTGAACTTTGCAAAGCCTAAGCTAAACCTAGGTAGAAATAACTCACAACAGCGCAGACAAGTTGCAAGCAGCCACACAGCAGAACTGTGGCCCACAACATGAGCACGGAGGCAGAGTCGTACCACCAAAAAACCCCCACAGTTCTGCTGAAGTGTGAGTTATCATGTACAAACACAGATGAAAACATCTTTCCAGTTCACAGGTATGTGAAAGCCTCTGTTGAAGTTTCACATCCAGTTTTGGGCACTGCTGTCCAAAAATGAAAACACAGCTTAGAATGAGATCAACAGAAGAGACCAGAGACCTTGGAGGAAGAATAAACGATAAAGGAACAAAGTATTTAATCTACAGACTGATCAGGTTCAGAAGCAAGGGTCTAGATGACGCTGACATCCAGCCACCTTCATCTCCTGTGAGATTCATCAACCAGAGACAAGTAAATGATACAATCACACAAACACAGACTGACAAGTTCGATCCCATGCAGTTCTGGCATTTGAACACGCAGACTAAAAATCTGAGCCAAAGCTTCTGCTACACCAGCATCCATTACCCACACTCCATCTTCAGATAAATGTTGGAGCTCTCCTACGCACCACCCTACCCACGCGGGAAGGACAGTCAATACCTATTTAAAAAGCCACCTCACCACCCTGCCAGGTCTCCCAGCCCCGCTTTGCAACAAGTCAGATATAAAAGCGTCTACAGCACAACAGCTTTGCCTCACCATTACTTGCACTTTGCTGTCTCTGTATTCCACTTCTTGTCTCCTTTTTATGCAAGTCTCTCCGATAAGGCCATGCTCGTGTCAGATGTGCAGCGCCTCACACAACAGGAACATCACCCATAAAGGGATTTACTTGATGTCAGAGCAGTAAACCAAAAATACAACTGCGGCATGCAGCTTCATGTGATTATGAACTAGTCCCCACTGCTTCAAAGGGGAAGGACCTGGGAATTCTTGATCCTTAACCGCAAGACTGGATTTCATACCAGTGCTTTCAGAAAGTATTTGAAAGGGAAAAAAATGTTTATAGCCTTACAGAACAATAGAAAACAAACTTCCCTTCCTAATCATTTCCCTAACGGACAGAGTTTAAAAACATTCCAAAGATCAGCAAGATAGGAAGCATTATATAAATTACTACATAGGATTGCTACTAAGCACCGTAATGTAAGCACTGCACGAGCATACATACTACTGAACTGCAAAACCACCCCACAGGCACACATCATAAAATCCATTTTAAAATCCTCCCAAACGCTCAATTGTAAGTTGTTTACCTGCAACAAGTAAGTAAAGCAACAAATATCATGGGGGTTTTGTCAGCACCTCATTAAGTCAGTAACTTAAATGCCTTTACTTTGTCTATTTTTCTAATAAAAATTACTACAAGGATGGATTTTCAGAAACAGCAGCACTGACGTGGAAAATAAATCCTGCAGCATGGCATCATTTTGCAAGAACACAGCCCAATTAAAGGCATATGAAAAAACACATCTGCTCCTTTAGCTTACCGACTCTGAGGTCTCGCAGCAGAGGCAGATTTCCTATGTCACCGGAAATTAATTTTTGTCTTTTTATTTAACGTGGAGGCACCTGCCTTCAGGATATATCTGACAGAAGTTGATACTAGCAACAAGACAAACTGCAAACTGATTTTCATCCTGTTTAAGACCACATGAACACTAACAATGGAAGTTTTTATATTTATTCTTAAAGTAAAAATACCTAACTGAACAAGCAATGTGTCATGGTGCCATAGGTGTATGCACTGCTGTATGGGAAGAATTAGACAGGCTACTAACGAAGTTTACAGTGCATGAAACCAGTATGAAGTACATTCAGAATTACACAAAATAACTGCAAGGGATGAGACACTTAAGTTAAACACGATAAAACAAGAGGAAGAAATAAAAACTTTATTTCTTCACCTAAAAGAGAAAATTTGTGTTTGGCAGACTTTGCGCAGCATTCGGGTTTGCTCGGTTAACTCTGTTCTGAACAGAGCCAGCATAATTAAATAATATATTTAACATTAAATCTAGCCTTACATGTACCATACAACCTTCAGCACACTGCTGTGAAATACAAGGCTCTCCACAACACAAACAGGTCAGGTTTAGTGACTTGCTTATAACCCCACGGTTCACCACAACATGAGGAAACAGAGCCCATGACTCCCGACTCTCAATTTCAGGTAACTAAGGCACACAGGAGAGCAGACAGCAGAGTCCTGAGAGACCAACCTCCTCCAAAAATCATTCAAAACTGCTTCTTTCCAATTTCTATGCCTATTTCAATACTAACTGTGCAAATTAATCCTTAAATACATTTTTCTTAGCCTCAAAGCCATGCCATTAAACACTTTCATGAAGCTTAGCTTTAAATTCATATTAAAAGACTAAGTATTTTCTGAAGATTTGTTAGTATTAGTTCATATACCAAGTACATCGATTGTATTGTATCTACCCAAATGTAATATAAATAATGTATAATAAATGTTTTAAAATTATGCTTTGAAAGAGAGGAAAAATAGTCCTCTGCTATCCATAAATAGCTAAACAGTTTATTTCAGCCATAGTGGAGTAGCTGTCTTTTTCATTATTTCTTTTAGTTATCTGATTTCATGCATCAAGGCAAAGGAGATTTCCTGTAGGAATTGTAGGATATTTTTATCCTCCAAATAGAGCACTTCATCTCATGCAGGAATCGTGCAGCACACACCTGGACCTCGCAAAGGCTAGTTCTTGCACAGAGGCTGGCATTGCTACAGAGGATCAGCTGATCCCTGGTCTTTGTCACAAGCCAGACCTCAGATTTCATACTTTAACGATCAGCTATGTACAAAAAGTCACGCAGCCCTGCAACACCTTTTCTTTAGATTTAATGAAATCTCCATGCTTCTGCCATTCTTTGCACAGGGCTGCCAAAGCGTTCTGTCCAGCATCCTGCAACCACACCTCTTCTGAGTTCAAGTCCCCATTATTATTGCCAACTTCCATTGCTTCACTCCACAACTATAACTTCCCTTCCTACAATCTACCCAGAACCCTGCTGCAAGATCATCTCGCTCTCCTTTTACCAGAACTAGGTAGCTGCTTGGAAGACAAGCTTCTCCCTTGCACCTTTGAAGGTGAAATTACTAAATTCCCTTTCAAAGCCATCCCACTGGCAACCCATTTTCTCCCTCTTACTCACTGCTAGAGAATAACCCTTTTGCTGGGGTTGTTCTTGTTCAGTCAGTCCTTTTTAGTTGCCATCTACACAGCTAGACACCGGTCAATCTTCTCTCACAGCTTCCAAAATGTGTTCTCACTTCTGCCTAAAAGATTTAGCATCTGCACTGAACTATCCCAGATTTTACATCATCTGAAGCAGGAACTTAACTCATCTGGCAGAATACACCTACCGTACAGGTTCACTAAGTGTCTGCTGCTGAGAAATAGCATTTAAATACACCTCTCTCCCCAACCATTCTTCCACCGACTTTGAGGTACCACCCCGACAAACCACGACACATTTGACTCCCCTTGCCAACACAGATGGCAAAAGGACTCAGAGAAAAGGGCTGCTGAAGACTAATCCCAGCACCAGCCACCTTCCCCCAGCTCTGAGGATTCTCTTTGTGTAGTAACACCTTTGCCTGCCTCCTTGCCAGGGAAAGCCGGCTGGAAAAGCCCGGTCCAGATGCTGCTGTCCTGGGGTACTGGGAAGCAATCCAGCACACAGCAGGACCAGCACAGGGGCTGGATGGTCCCTCACATCGTATCATCTTCTACTGAGACCCGCCACACTGCTGACCACCTCCACTGGGCTGCCACCCCTGCTCAAAGATCCCCCTCACCCTATCCCCCCAGCAAATAACACCCACTTTTCTCCCTGTCCCACATCCACAAAGTCCCCTCTCCCACAGCCCTCCCCCAGCAATCGGCACCCCCACCCTCAAATACCTCAGCAGCAAACACCCCAGCGGCGGTATCCCCCCATAGCAACAAGTAACTCACCCCCAAAGTACACCCCAGCTCCACTCAGGACAGAGCACCCCCTTTGCACAGGACAACCCAACCTGCCCACACAAGGGTGGCCCTTCTCCCCTCTGCTGCCACCTTCCAGCAAAGAGGGCCTCCTGCCCCTACCCCCCCCCCCCCGTAACGAGCTCCCCGCCCTCCAGCCCCCCCCAAAACGAGCTCCCCCTCCCCTCAGAGCCCCCTAATAACAAGCCGTCCCCCAAACTGCCAGCGAGACCCCCCCAGGCCCACAGCAACGAGCCCCCCTCGGCCCCCCAGAGCCCTCCCCCGCCGTTGTTAGCCTCTTTCCCCTTCTGCTCCCCAACGCCCCCACCCCACCGCGTCCCCTCAGCCGCTCCCGCCCTTCCCCCACCTACCCCATACGCATCTTGGAGCCAGACTGGCCGCCGCCACCGGGCAACGGGGGCCGCGGCGGGAGACGGCCCAGATGCAGCTGCTTCTCCAGAGCCGACATGACGGCGAAGGGTGCGCTAACGCACAAGGACACACCGCGAAACCGCCCCCCCGAAAACCGCCCCCGCCGAGCGCCGCGGCCGCCACCGGCCCCCGCTCCGCTCCACTCCGCAACCGCCCCACCGGAAGCGGCGGCCCGTCACAACGCCGCCGCCCGGCACCACGGGAAGCGCAGTCCACCGCCGCGGGCACCCGTAGCGCTCTCCCGTGGCCTTCTGGGAAATGTAGTCCGCCTCTCAGCGGCGCGGTGCCGCGTTGCATGATGGGGGCTGTAGTCCCGGAAGTGCGGCTCGGCGCCCTGTGGGGGCGCGTCCCGCTCCCGCCGAGGCGGCGGTTGCCGGGCGGCGGCGCGGCCTGAGGCGAGGCGGGATGCGGCAGAAGAAGCCGAGGGCGCTCGCCCTGCCGGCGGGAGGGTCCCGGCGGAGGGGCGGTGGGCCGCTCCCAGGTGGGAAGGAAGGGTCGGGGCTGGGGGGTACACGTGGGGCGGCGGCGGCGGGAGCGTGCCCGGGCCCGCGGCTTGCGGGATGCCGGGCCCCTGAGGCCGCTCGCTCCCACTTCCCCGCAGGTACCGGCGACGTCCCCGCTTCCACCAGCCTGCCGCCGCTCGTGGAGGGCCCGCTGCGATGCTTCCTCCGCTGCACCGTCTCCCGAGTCCTGTGGACGGCGCCCAGGCCGCTCGCCGCCGCCCTCGTCCGCCTGCGGTGGTGGGGGGAGACCACCGACGGCACCGTCTTCCAGCCCGCCTGGCGGCCGGGCCAGCCGGCGGAGGGAGCCACCGCCCGCTACGCCGTGCGCTGCGGGCCCAGGCAGCTCGCTGCCTACCTGACAGGTAGAGCCGCTTCGCCCTGGTCAGGCAGCTCAGGGCCGGAGCTGCGGGGAGGCCCCGCAAAAACCTAGGGGTTCTTCACCTGCCAAGGAACCCCCGTCCGGTTCTCACGGCTTCTTAGGTCGTTTTCCTGATCCGAGAGGCTTTTGATCTCAGCCTGGGACTGCTGACATCAGGCTCTCTAGTAGTAAGGTTTAGTGTTCAGGTCTGCAAACTGTTGAAGTCTGCTGTAGTCCCCACAGAGTTAAGATGAGATGATTTTTAGTATTATACATAGCGTATTAAATAGGCATTTAAGTGTTCGAAGAATGTGAGGAATAAAAAGATACTCAGGTGAGCTTGCAGTGTTGTTAAGGTACTTAATTTAGTGAAAGATCTGGAGGACATTAATGCAAGCCTGATGTCTAGAGTTTGCCTGTAAAACCTGTGCCTGCTACATACTCTTAGAATCACAGAAGGGTTTGGGCTGGAAGGGACCTTCAAGACCAGCCAGTCCCACCCCCCGCCAGGGGCAGGGCCCCCTCCCCCCAGCCCAGGCTGCTCCCAGCCCCGTCCAGCCTGGCCTTGAGCCCTGCCAGGGATGGGGCACCCACAGCTGCTCTGGGAGCCTGGGCCAGCGCCTCGCCGCCCTCACGGGGAAGGGTTTCTTCCTCATGTCCAACCTAAACCTATCCTCTGTCAATTTAAAACCATTACCCCTTGTCCTATCATAAGTAGTCCTTTTTATGGTAATCTTGTACTTACTTATCATAATTTATTATCAGTGTAACACTTCCTTACCTGCTGCTTCATTATCATAATTTCATGATATGACATTATGTTAACCTCTAGCATCTCTGTCATTTTAACAGAAATGTTTTAATTGTGTTTAATTGTGACTATGTTGTGTGAGACTGCAACGAAGCCGTTCCTAATTTTTGCAGATATGGGTGTGCTTGTCCTGGAGGTAATGAGCAAACGTGACCATCTTCCTATTGGCAGAGTGGAAATCACCAGATTGTCCCAACTGTCTCCCAGCCATCCAATCAATGGTTTTTTTACAATAGTTTCACCAACATCTGATAAACTAGGAGAGCTGCAGGTAGTCCTTCTGTCTTTGCTCTTTATTATAAATTGTATTGCTGTAATAGCAGGATAATCAAGTGCCAGGATCAAGCTTTACTAGGTACACTGCAGACCTGGTCTCTGTCCAAGGCATTAGTGAGCTAAGGTATCAAATGAAAAATGAATACCGAAGGTGATGACTCTTTTTTTGTTTAGAAGGATGTGTGGCATTGGTAGTTCAACTTGATAAAGAAAATTTGTAGTCTCTGGGCTGAGAGTGAGTTTTAACAGCGTATTTAAAAACGGATACTCGGTTCTAACGCTTCTCGAGAGCCTCACTGGGCTGAAATTGTAGAAGATTTTGAAATCTGGGACTAAGAAGGTGGTGTTTTACAGCCTCAGCTCTGGACAATTTATGCTGAAAGACAGTTGCCTGTGATTTGAAAAACATGGAATGTGAAATAAGTGGTAGTAAATACGTGAGAGTTTTATGACGTTATGTCATAAAATCTAAATATTACTTTGTGTAGAAAAGCAGTGGTTTTCCATAGCATGACAAGTAAAGTTGAATACAGTATGTGTGGCACTTAACTAAGACTTTTCACATTTTGTCCTTCAGGTCTCACTGGTTTTAGAACCTCTGCCAGAGCTGTATGACACCAGCAGCTCTATCCCAACCACAAATGCGAGTTTAGATACCGCTCCTGCTCAGGGAAGCAGCAAGCCCCAGTTTCCTGCTCCATCACGGCAGTCCAGGCAAACACGGGTGACTATTGCTGACCAAGAGTCTGTTAATGATAGCAGAGCCACAGCTCCCAGGTATCTTTTTTCCCCCATAACAAAATTCTAGTTTATTTTGCAGCTGCACACTCTTAATTAATGGCTATACACTTGTGAGTTATGGATTACTTGATCTTTTTGAATGTGCATTTTGTATGAAATCCAGAAGAACATTCAGCATTTCAGAGCTTCCAGGGACAACTCCTCATAAATTTGCATCCTACATTGACTTAGTTCAAGCTATGCTAGTTGACACAAGAGATGCCACAAATCTTGTACTTGCAGCTTGAATCTGTCTCTCTGATGGTGTAAGTGGGAGATGAGGAGTCATTAAAATAATGTGTTGCATTTCTTTTTGGAGCGTGTACTGAGGTGGGCAGCTGCAGTGCTAGGAAGAATTTGAAGAGGTTTGAATCCCTTTACCGATCCACTTTAGTTGTTACTGAAATAACGTTTCATTTTTCAATAGAGGAGAGGACCGTTTGGTCTTTCAAGAGAACTGTGAAAACATGAAGGATGCTTTTTCTGCTTCTCATCACCGTCTGATTTTACCAGATGAACGTTTGCAAGTGAATCCTTCAAATCAGCAAGTGTCGTTTCTCACCAGCACTGATCCTGAAGCGCCGGATAGGACGAACACGCGGGTGCTTTCTTTGCATAACCCAGCTACAAAAGACTTGCTTTCAGGTTTGTATACAATTGGCACCATCTTTAGCTTTCACAACAAATAGCTCTTGATAATATTTCAGGTGCTTATCCAGAGACAAAGGCTTAAGGAAGTGATACTTTACACATTCTCCCTGTATTATTTCAAACAGAAAATTACAACAAAGAAGTCTTCACTTAAAAACTACTGGTTCAGTCTTGTTGGAAGGTGGCTTCACTATCCAGATCAGGCAAGATGTGCTGTCCTGGCATGCCTGAGCTCTGACCTGGAGGGGTAAAAGAAAAGGAAGCTCACTTTCACAGGCTGTTTCATCACTGACATGCACTCTGAGGTGGCCATCAATGGTGCCAGTCATATTGAAAAAACTCTTAGGAGGGTTTCTATGCCCTTAGCATTTTCAGATGGAAAATGGTTTATTTTCCACCACGTGCCTGTTAGCATCCGCTTGGACCGGATTCAAATGATCATCAAATTAGGGCACGTTTCCTTAGGTGTTGTCTTTAGAGTTATTTTTTATATTTACAGACCTAAAATTAGATATCTGTTGAGATATCCTAAGGTGACAGGCTACTCTGTAAATTAATCTTGCTGCTGCATCTTAATAATGCCCCTTAGTGCCTGATTCGGTGTGCACAGATGAGTTATTTGTGCGGCTCTGAGTGGGAGACTGATAGAGGATTGCTCTCACTTTTGGCTGTGCTATCTGTTACGATGTATAGCACACACTTCATCTCCAGTATGTCAAGATCTTTTCGTAACAGCAGAAAACAGAAGTTTCTTCACTGTAGCTGGCACATTTGTTGTGTTTACACATTGCTTTTAAATTGCATTTGAATGCTGAGTTTTAATCCTTCTGCTTACTTCTCAGCTCTTTTGGATCAAGGCAATAAACTCCGTGATGCCATGGTGGTTTCTGCAATGAAGTCTAGTCCGGACATGGAGATTGAACTGAATAAAGTGCCTTCTTCTATAGAGAGAGACAATCTCAAAGCACCAGCAAAGTGAGTGTGGAAAGGGGAAAGTGAGATTAAGTTTCAAACCGTAAATTTTGAGACCTTATCAGGAACCTTGAAATACTGAGATTCACGTGATGTAATTTAGGATTCTCATTCAAATAGGAAATTAATTTCTACTTGTGTATAAAAGCCTAAATTTTGTGAGTTGATTTTAATCATCATGTAGTAAGCCTTAATTTAAGTAATTGATTTTAATTTTGTTTTGCAGTATATTTGTATTGATTACAGAATTATTTGATATAGAAATACTAAATGTTGATAAGGAATAAGTAATGCAAGGAACATAGCAAATTATATGGTACTTCATCACAGAGAACAGGTTTTTAAAGAAATTAGTGACATAAATTGAGTACTTTTGCATATTCTACTTTGCATCTGTTGGTGCCAAATACCCATGAAAATTTGCATCTGTAACTGTGTTCTCAGAATTAGTAGTCGTTATCTTCTTCCATATGATCTTTCTTACCAGATTAAAAAAAAATAAGTGTTTGAGCCTTTTCAGCTTCTAACTCCACCTTTGTTTAGTACTAGGTTTAGTAAATATTCTCAATTCAGTGAAACTGAAATTTAGAAACGTTAAGAGATATGCATGTTTTTTACAGGAGAAACTTCATTTCTGTTTTTTTGGGAAATATGAATATTACCTTTTGTTCCACTATAAGCCAGAAAATAATGTCATTGTCTTTGACAGTCAGTGATGCTATTGCAAACAGAATTTAAATTATTTCTCCTCAAACTATTCTGATCTGTTTAAAAGTCGATGACTTTGGACTTTCCAGGAAAAATTGATAGAACATCATTTATAAACATCTTGCTTGGTTTTCTCAGGCCCTCTTCTTGTTTGCAGCAGCTGTGCTTAACTTGCAAGATTGGGCCAACCTTTACAGTTGGACTTGATGATCTTAAAGGTTTTTTCCAAGCTAAATGTTTCAGTGATTCTATGACACATTGCGAAGTATGAGATTTTGGATGTGACTTGCAGCAGACTGCAGGGTTACAGAAAGTTTTTGCATATCTAGAGATTAGGCTACAAACTGGAGAAGGCTGTGCATGACCTTTGATTTTTATCCATGATGGATTAATCTTGAACATGCCTTAATATTTTTATTTTTCCTTTTACTGCTCTCTCTGCTGCAATCACTGTTATCCAGGAGCCCAAAAGGCTTGAACACATATTTTGTGCCAGCTCCTGAAGATCCCCATCTCTTTGCATCTGAAGTTTCAGGTCAGCAATTTGACCTTAACTCTGAAGAGAGAGCAATACAGTTACTGTTGGGCAGGTGAGTGTAATGCACTGGAGATTACGGCAAAATTGTCCTTATTTGACCACTTTATACTGAAAAATGTCTCTTGACTCCAAGTTCTCCACATTTCTGGAAGTGTAACTAGTGAACCATACGTGCAAGTGATGGAGATGTTCTATACCTCTGCTTGTACTCAACTTTAATGCATGACAACCTGGATAGCTCAGAGTCCTTTGATGTAAAAGTGATGTCAGAAGGATTAACCACGATCTTTGATAAAATTAATAGTTGTAACTGTTGTGCCCTAAAATGCTAAGAAGTGCATAAACCAAATAGTGTTTCTTTGAAGAACTTGCAGCTTGTAAATTAAAAGTAGAGAGATCTTTCTCCAAATATTAAATTGACCTTTTTCTCTCATTTTATGTGATGCTTACATTGTGTCCAAATCAGGGGTAGGAGGCATACAGCTTCCATGTCAGATATGGTTTAAAATTTCAGTCCGTATGCCTTGTGCCCTGTGGTTTATTACTGGATAACACTGAAGTATTTGCAGATCATAAAATGGTTTTGAACTCAGAGCACAGGTAGAAGACCCTTAAACAAAACCCAACTTGTTCCAACCATGTTCTAAAGATACTTGTATTTACCTACTCGGATATAGCTTGAATTTATATTATATTAAACTGTCCTTAAGTATTACTGGTATCTTAAAGCATTCCAAAAGTTACAAAGTGCTTATGGATAAGAATTGTAGGTAGATCTTAATAGATGTATTTTATGATTGGAGTCATGAAGCACTGGAACAGGTTGCCCAGAGAGGCTGTGGAATCTCCAGCTTTGGAGATATTTAGAATCCGACTGGAGACTTTTCTTATTTGCATCTTCTAGT
The DNA here is from genome assembly GCF_023634085.1 of Falco cherrug. NCBI lineage: Eukaryota > Metazoa > Chordata > Aves > Falconiformes > Falconidae > Falco > Falco cherrug. The sequence continues at coordinate 1,322,860 of NC_073698.1, forward strand.
TTTCAGCAGGGGTTGGACTAAATGATCGCCAGAGATCCCTTCCAACAAACTATTTTGCAATTATATGGATATATTTTCACATGCACTTTTTTCACAGAGATGTTATCACAAGATAACCCGTCGGAATGGGCCGCAGACACGTAGTAGGTTGAGCCCAGTGCTGTATAAGCACAGTTTGGCTGTATATGGAGCTAATATAGCATAAATCCAGTACAGAATAGACAGCGTTGTCAGAATTGGTAAGAAATTGACTGCAGAACTTGCAACACTAAGTTACATTTCTTTCTGTTGTGTCCACAGTGCTGATTTATCTCCTGTGCATTTCTGGGATCGGACAGGTTCCCTTTTGGATTCTCTTTCTTTTGGGAGTGAGGTGTATGACAGTGAACTCAATGATCCCCATTACGACCAGAGTCTTCTGGAGAGTCTTTTTTACACCCTTCCTGTAAGTGGAGATCAAAAGGAAGGCGCTTAATATGTTGTTCCTAAAGTGAAGAAAACCAGAAATCTGCATTTAAATAAAAAAAAGACTACAAATTTCAGTATTAGTAAGGCTTAATAAGCATTAAATATCATACAGAAGCTTGTGAGAACATTGCTTAAAATTAGTTTTCTTTAATAGTATTCTTTTAACAATATTATTTGAGACTGCAGAGTCAAGCATTGAGTTTGGAAATCGCTAGGATTGAGGCTACCCATGAAGACTTTTATTTAAACCTCTGAAAATTTTTGGTAGGATTTTAGTTGTTTCAAATTATGCAACCCACAAATTGTTTTTTCTTTTTCTTTATCGTAACCATTATGTATCTTTGTTGACAATGGTAGTTGACTTCTTATTTTATGTACATTATTCCTGTTTCAGAAATCTGATTCCAGTTTAAGTGATTTCCTCACTGATGATGATGTTAACTCCTCCAAAAAAGTAACCAAAACAGAAACTGTTAAGAAGGCTGATCCAGTGAATCCACAGGATTCTAATGCGTTTGATCAGGATCAGAAGGCGACGAGGATTAAACCCCGGTAAACAGTTACATTTGTGTCTTGTTTTGTAGCATCTTGTTCGTTGTAAGTTAGTATTAGCAAGAAGCGCAGTATGTCGCTGGCCATGGCAGGAGTGTTGGAACTAGATGACTTTTAAGGTCCCTTCCAACCCAAACCATCCTGTGATTCTATGATTATTATCACACTCCATCATTATCACACAATTCACTGAACTATTTTGGTGGGGAATTTTCATAGCATCACTGGGACTGATGGAGCATCAGCATCACCTAGGAATTGCTATATGTTGTTAAAGATTAAGATGCAATTAGTTAAAAACATGAGTTTGACCAAAATGCAATAGGCCTAGTAATAACATTTTGAACTGTGGACGGAGAAACACTAAGGCCTGAGCTGGCCTCTCAACTGAACTCTCGCCCTGCCTCCTGAAACAATAATCACTGTGTAACCTTCATGATAGATTAGTCCCCATGCTGAAAAAAGCTCTGTGCAGTTCTGTGACTTTGTGTATGTAACACATACAAAATAACTCACACCCTATTATCTGCCTTTGCACAATGTCTCTGTGTATAAAATTTCTATCTGCTTGACAGGGACAGAGTTGACATCAGCAGAGTCTGTTTCTCTGCTGGTTTGTGTTCTCTCCTGTAGCTGTAGTAAATAAACTTTTGTTTTGACATCATCTAAATTTTATTCCCTTTTTTACATTAGTCCTGAACCAGTACAACAGTGTCCCTAAATATCCAGTTATAAAGCTTTACTTGTACAATGTCAGTTAGTATTAAGGTCTTAGGATTTTTTTTTTCCTAATTCAGCTCCAAACAATTATTTCTGAACCTTTTCTTACAAATGCTGCGGTTTTTACATTCAAGTAAAAATCATATCTCCAGAGGTACGGACAAAAAAACATTTGCAAGTCAAGTCTTAAAAATAAAGTGCAAGTGAGATTTTAAATTATGGCAAAAATCCTGTTGCTCTTCCTCTGCAGCACTGACTTGTCCATGTGTATGACTCTGTCATCTCCCTTTCTTTGGTATATGACATTAAACAAAGCTTTTCTTTTTGAAGAGTTAGAAGACATAAGATTTTTTCAAAACTCCAAGTGTGGAATGTGCACTTTCTTTTTTTCCCAATTATGTACCTCCTTCAGCTTCAAGCCATTCCCCCCTGTCCCACCACTCCCTGCCCTTGCCCAAAGCCCCTCCCCAGCTTTCCTGTCGGCCCCTCCAGGCACTGGGAGCTGCTCTAAGGTCTCCCCGGAGCCTTCTCCTCCCCAGGCTGCACAGCCCCAGCTCTCCCAGCCTGTCTCCATAGCAGAGGGGCTCCAGCCCTCTGGCCATCTTTATGTAGTCCTGATTCTCAGTTTTATCTCTTCAGCTGCTCTCCTACTAGACTACTTGCTCCTGCAGAAGGTCACACAGAAGAAGCTCATGTCACATCCTTGAGTGCAGACAGGTTGGCATTACTGGAGCGAATACACCTAGCCAGAGTCATCATTGAAAGCTTGAAAATCCCTCCTGAGACCATCCAGATCACACCAAGAAAGAAAGGTTTAATGGGGAAGCCTCCAAGGCCTGCATCAGTTAATAAGTGGTAAGGGGGATTGTTTCTCACCAGCTTGTTACTTGTGCCTTCAAAGTAGATTTCTCTGAGTTCTGTTGTATAGTCCTGTTTACATAACTTCTCCAGGCTTCTGAGGTCTTTCCATTTCTCTGCTCCTCACAGGAAATTGTATACCATAATTTCTAAAAGTTAGAGATGCAAATAATTTATCCTGATGCGGGTTTACTTCAGGTTGTGCTTTTTCTGGGAATTTGGGGGAGGTATAAATGTGCTTTGTGCATGGCAGTACATTGAAAACAAAAGGGTTTATCTTTTTGAGGAGAATCTGACATATGCGTAATGTATAGAAGGGATTCATAAAATAGATAGTTCAGTTATTCTAAAAAAATAAGGAATTGTGACTATGAAACTTGCATGGTATGTTTGGTTTCATTATGTACATGAGATTTTTGATGGTTTGTGATCATGCATTCACTTTTTTATTCATAGTACCTTCTTTGTTGAGTACCACTTTCCTGTGGGAGCCTCCAAGGATGAAAAAGGACAGGTCTCCATAACAACAGAAGTAACTCGAATAGCTTCAAGTAAAATCACAGGTGATGGTAAGAGCATTAATTTCTCCCCCTTGTATTTAGTTTTGTTGACTCCTTCATCTCTTAGAAATTATGTAATAGTGTTTCCTATGTGTTTTCTTTGCTGCCTGAAAAATATGGTATGATTAGTGGCACCTCTGCTGCGCTGCAGGTAGTGGAATGCTTGTCTGAGGAAGAAGGAAGCCAAATGATTATTTTAATTTTTTTTTTTTTGCTGAAAAGTTCTTTTCTTAGGGACAGAATAGCAGGTCAGTAAGCCCATTCCTTCACTTCAACGTAAAACCAATATCCTTTCTGCAATAGCATGAGGATGATAAAGTACTTTTAGAAATATCAGAGATACTTATATCTCAAACAAATAATTTTTTCAGATGCTGAAATGTGTCATTTAACATCTGCAAGAGCTCAGAGAATCTGCTGGATCCAAGAGATCTTGAGTCCCATGCTCAAAGCAGTAGACATAAATCTCTTTCCTGAGAGTCACCAGTGTTTGTATCCCTGAGGGCAATTCATGCTATGTTTCCTCAGTGAGCAGACAATGCTGTATGAGCAAGGTCCTCTCTGCCCAGTCTTCCCAGAAACTGGAAATCCAGGGTGACTTTCAAAAGCCTTTCCCATATGGTCATTCATTGGCTTTGCATCTTTCTGGGTGGCACTTGAAAGATCTGGGAGTAATTTTGAGTTCTCTTTTATATTCTCCATTTGTGTCCAGAAAAAAACATCTAACTCTACCTAACCTTAGCTCTTTGTAATGGAAAAATAATACAGCCTCCTGGATTTCGTCTTGTGAGATTAAGCTCCAGCTCTTTGGAACCCAGAAAAATAGGTAGGGCTGAAAATAATTTGAAGAAGCCGTCAAGTCAGTCCACTGTACTGTTATCTTTCCTGAGAGCTGTTTATCTGATTTATTAAAGATGCCCAATGGGAATAATTCCGTAGGCATCCTAGGCAAGCTGTAGAAGCACTGTGTTTCCTGTTAGAAAAGTTTTCTTATGTCTAACCTGAGTTTTCTGTCATCACAGGAATACTTACTTTATCCATTGTGAACAAGGAAAGTGTACTACTTCAACACTGCTGCTGTACTACTCTTTTCTAGAGTAAACACCAATTCGTTCAGTCTTTTCTTGCAGATGCCATTTTTCTCCTGAACTTGTGATTACTCTTGCAGCTCAGCTTTGACTCTCTCAAGATATGTCTTGAAATATATTGATCTCCCACAGAACATATATAGAAATATATATTCTCCCACTGAAGAATGGAAAGTCTTACTGCATTCTAGGATGACAGACTTTGAATCGACTGCAGCCTTTAGATGCTGTTATTATTTAGATGCTTGTGGTACTGCCTGCCTGCTGTTTTCTGGCCTTGGAAAGTGAAGAACAGTTTACTTTGGGCTTGGTGTTAAGTAATGCAGAATTAAATGATTGTGCATGTAACAGAGGAATCTCCACAGGAAAGTTTATTTATATTCAGTTAATTTGGAAGATTTTTTGCTCTTGTGAGCAACCAAAACAAAGTAGCGAATTACCTACAGAGTTGTGATATAGTTTATTAGGTTGAATCCTTGAGAGATTCTTGTTGAGGTTTCCAGCAACAGCTCTTCCCCCTTCAGCTCCCAGCCTTGCTGGATCTGTGATTCTGGCAGATGTACAAATGCTTGCTGTGTGCTTTTCCATCCTCCTCAGAAGTGCATCACTTTCTCCTCATACCTTCTGAACTTCCCGTGTCTACTCGCCCTGCACATTCTCTGCAGAGACTGAGGATTTCTCTGTTCCTGATCGGGCTCAAAAGACAGGTTAGCTCTGGATACAGCTAAGACCTCACAAGTCTCTGTCTTCCTTGCAGTGGTGAAATTTCAGCAGCGGTTTGTGTTCCCTGTCCGTTTTAGTGGAACAATGATAGAGCACTGGTGGAGCTCTGACCTCGCTTTTAAAATCTACATGAGAAAAAGCACACAGAAAAAGGTACTTATTAGAAGTTGTTTATAGAAGTTCTTTGCATTTCTGTTTCCTCCAATACTTACACAGACAGCAGTGGCTTTTCGAAGTCTTCTGCAATGCTTCATTGAGATTGCTGCCACCTCAACCATCAGAGGCAAAACAGCGTGGCCTGACTGGGCGGCTTAGTTGACCATTGCTGGATATTATCAAGGGAAATGACATTACGTGCAGATACTATAAGTTGAGCTAATTGCTGTTCAATCTGGTCACCCAACTAAATGATTTTATGAGTTCAGGACTGACAGGCAAAAAAAAATTGTCCTTCCCTCCTCTTCCAAACTGATCTCTTACTATGTAAGCATATCGGATCAGTTACAAACATTAGTCTTCAATAAGAACACAGCTCATTTAGCAATATAGAATGAGTTAACGTAGATGCATTTGATACCACTACTCTGCCCAGGGTAAGGAGAACAACACGAGGTGTGAGAAACTGGTACAACTTGTGCATTTGGATTTGGGGGGTAGGTGCATGAGTGTAAAAAAAAAAAAAATTTTTTTAAAAAAGTATATTTTTGCAAAAAATATTTGCATAATCATCTGCATGTGATGAGGACAGTGAGAGGTGTTAGCTCGTGTTTTGTTTTAATCAACACCAAGAATATCTGCCCATCTGTTCTAATAGGAGATTTGGTGGGTGAATAAATTGTGTCTTTAAGTATGGAATTTTTGTTCAGTTACTAGGATTTGAGATGTTCTTTTTTGCATTAATCTGGAACTGTTTACAGTAGGTACTGGGGTAATTTTCCTTACTGTTGTCCTAGACTTGAAATTAGAACTAAGGGAAACTTTCCTATAAATTCCTATAGGTACAACTAACGGTATAGGAGTAGTAGGGTGAGTGGCTGGCCATGGCTTCCCAGAAGGCTTTCATTTCACAGCATGCCCGCCCTTAGTTCTTTCAACCTTGCAGAAATCTTGCAAAATGGTTTCTTTTTCTGCCCTCAGCCAGTGGCCATTGGCTCAGCAGCGCTTCAGTTACGCAAGGTTATCCAGTCTGGGTTGCTCACTGTCAGCTGCGAGATACCTGTGGGAAAAGAGGGAGATCAGACACAAGTTGGACCGCTAAAGGTATGTGTTTTACCATATAGACTTCGAGTTAAACAACCTGTCATTACTAATTTTGGCTGCATGTTCCTTCTTTTTGAAATTTTCCCTCCTCTTTCTTTCCTCTGTTTTAATTTGCCAGGTCTCAGATACGGAGGTTTCTTAAGACCAATACAAGATAACGTGAACCTTTTTTTTTCCTTAGGGTTTTGGAGAAATATTTTGAACCTCCTGCATGTCTTTAGGATCTTGCTGTGTGATGTTCCCCTGGCTGCAGGGTAAAATGAGAGTCAATAAGCTAAGGCTTGGATACAGAAATCACTCTACAAGCCAGTTGAGTGGCACATGTTCAAGCTGGGAGCTTTGGCTTCTGCTCCACCCATGAGCTGAGTTCTCTCCTGCCACAGAGGCCTGATGCTCCCTGTCATTGGTACCACACGGTCACTTCAGGAGTTCTCTTCTCCAGCCAAAGTTTCTACCAGCATGCTCAACATTTAATTGAGGAGGATTAATGGTCCTGCACAGCACATTTGAGAGATTTGGCAGTTCTGAGGATAAACAGCTCTCTAGATTACCAAGGGAAGGGTTAAGAGAGTATTTGGGAATTTTACATTCGGAGCTCCTATATTATTCCTGGGGAACGTCAGCACAGATTGCTTCTGTCACTTTGTAGTTCACAGCATGAGCCATGTCCTCTGTCACAGGGGATGGGAAACTTCTGGTGGAGAAGCCATTCAGCAGAGCTGCCAGTAAAGGAGCTGCAGAAGGCTGAAACGTAAAATGTAGAGGTTAGGTGTGGGAGAAGTTAATTGAAGGCAGGGAGGAGAAATGGTGTGTTCTGCGGGAGAGAATGCAGTGGAACAGGGTGTGAGAGGAGAAAAGTGGAAGGAGGTGTTGTGGGGAATTAATGAACCAAAGTTTGAGGTAAGAGCTGATGGAAGGGGAAGCTAATATTAAAGAAAAGTGATTTTGGTTGCCCTGTCTGCTAGGTTTCACTTGCTCAATGTAGTACCTGCCTACCCACAGTATATGTGGGGCCAGCTGTTCTGGCCAGGGCATGGAGGAAAAGGGATGTCGGCTATTGAGTCCACTTTGCATTTCTTGGGTTCTTTCTGACAGATGCCCTTGAACTTCTCATCTTTGGACATGTTGTTCTTCATACACTTTAGGAGGAGATACCATTTGGCATTTTTTGCTGCAGTATCTTGTCCCTCCTAAGTCGTAGGCAAAATTCTTGAGTCTAAATTTCGTTTTCCTTATTTGGGCATTTTGTGGCTCCAGTCCTTTTCTTTATCCTGCTACCTTATCTTCTGGGCTTCAGTTTGTTCTCCCCTTCTTGCTGTCTCATCATGTGAATGAATCCAGCAGATCTGTGATGCTCTGTAGAAATTAACACTTGCAAATTAACACTTGCAATTCCTTTAACCTTGATTCTGGTGTTTCTTTCATTGCTTTCACACACACATTTTCATTCATACCAATCTGACTATTTCTCTTGCAAATCTTGGCAATGTGAAGAGGCAATTCAAACATAGGACAGTGTTAAAAAACAAAACAAAACCCAAAAAAGCCAGTCTCGGAAAAAAAAAAAGACAAATGCAGTGGAATATGTAGACCAGTGGAGAGAAAAAGGAGCCCACAGAAGGGAGAGGAGTTCGGGACAGCTAAAATCAGGAGAGAATGTAAAAGTGAAAGAGCAGTGAAAGAAAACATTTGGAGAGAAACATTTCGTTTTTCATAATTTTTCTTAAGCAGCCCATGCTGTAGCAGAGTGGAGCAAATGACAGTTGTGATACCTTGTCACAGTACTTTTTGCTTTGGCTGGGTAGGTGTTATTTTTCAGTCAGCTTGGCAATTGGTTTTACGTTTTTCCTTTATTCAGCTGTAATTATATGGTTTTGCACTTGAGTTACTGCTGTGTTTGATAAAATCGCATGTGGTTTATTTTGCAGTGACAGTTGTAGCTTGTAACCAGCATGTGTTTAAAGGTAAGCCTTCTGGGTGATGATCTAACACAGCTCTTGAACAAAATGTGCAATGCATTTACCTGAATTTATGCTGCAGTCTCTTGTCTTTGTATGAGGAACATCTTTCGATTAGCCCGCTCTGCTTTGCCCAATGCAGGTATCCTTAGAGCTTGCAGGCGACAACAAAGACTTCACCCGCACCGCTGCCAGGTCAGCTGTGGCTCTGCAGCGAGTCCCAGTTCAAGCTGTAAGAAGTCCCCGGCTGGAATTCCAGGAGCCCAACAGGAAGGACGTAAATGCAGAAAGCCCTCACTGCTTGAATCTTCACAACTACAAGGAGGCACAGAAGACAGGAGCAGCCAGTGTGAATATCGTGCAGCCACCGTGGGCTGTACCAACCCCTGTAGCCCGTAACCTGATGACGCAAATAACGGCATCTGAAGAAGATGGGTTATTACTGCATGTGCTGTTGATGGTGCCTGATGGAAAGGATTTTGTTGCTGAAGACAGTGGGCTCCACAGTTCTTGTAACGTGTATTTAAACTGCAAGCTGCTCAGCACTGAGGAGGCGACACGATCTGCTGTCATATGGGGCACAACACAGCCTGCCTTTAATTTTTCTCAGGCAAGTCACATGTCTTCCGTTTAACCCTGATTGAAATGAGCTATTCCACACTGACAAACATCATTCAAAGATAAGTTACTTTTATATATGTAGGAGCTTCTCTACTTGGCTCTGTCCAGTATATTAGAAGTATTTTCAGTATTGTTTTGGCTGGATTGCACAGTTTGAAATGCAGTTCTTTTTTTTTTTTTTTTTTTTCTCAACTAATATAGCAGCTCAGAAGTGTGGGTTACTGTCCTAGTATGGGCCAGAGCCTTCCCCCAGCAAACAGCAACATTTCAGGCATTTAATAGTGTTACAAGTTTGTAATTTTTTACTGGACATTTTTCGTTGGGAATGTCAGGATGCTCAAATGCATTTGGTTTACTTTTAACAATAGCTAGTGATTTGTGAGACTTCCTAGTCTTCAGCTGAAAGAGTGAATTGTAAAAACATAGCAGAAGACATCTGAAAGTTGTCTGAAATGATTTATCTGTTTAGTAACCACACATTTAAAGATAAAAGCAATGTTTCTTAAGGTAGCATATGATCTTACGTTAAAATTTACCTAAAATACATTAATTTTCCTGGCTAGCTCTTTGCCAAACCTGCCGGTTTTCTGGAACTTGTTAGGCAGGTATGCATTTCATCTTTAATTTCCATTTCTAAAGAGCACAATTCTGTAAACTGGAACGATGTGGTGTTACTGGAATGCTCTATCCTTAGCAAATAGTTTCCAGTGTATTCTAAATCTGCATTAAACTCTTTCAGGTGATGCCTTTTTCATTGACTTCCAAACACCTGGAGCGGCTGAAGAACAATGTCATGATTATTGAAGCATGGAACAAGATGGGAAGCCCTGGCTGTGACAGATTGCTAGGATTAGTTAAACTTCCTTTGCATCAGTTTTACATCTCATTCAAGTAAATATCGTTGTTCCATATTTTATGGGGTTGGGAAATATCCTAACTGATGCTCAGGGAAAGACGTGAGGGATGGTGTCTGGGATTTGTGTGGGAGGGTTCTTAATTATACTTGACAGCAGAAGGCATTTTTTGTCCTGCCAGCTTTCTCTGGCAGTTTGCTACACTGAGCAGTATCTGGGTAAGTTACACTGTCCTTATACAGAAATACAAGTGGACTGTAAGAAATAAAGACACCATGCTGCATCGGGTTTGGAGCCAGTTTTAAGTTGTGGTTCCATGAAGGAGTAAAACTGTAAGAGACCGAAGTAACTGTAGAGGAAGATTGAGTGTGGCTTTCCATTGGTGATTTTCCAAGACTGTGACTGGTGGAATGATTTTGTTCCTGATCATGCTCTGCATAGATCCCATTGCTAGAGATGTTGTCAGTTTGCACAGCACAGGACACTGCTTGCAGTACTGAAAAGATCTCTTAAATACTTCATGCTTTAGTTGTTGTCTTAGTTGATGGGTCTCTCCAGAGCTCTTTGATCTTTTTGTTGAATGTTTTGGCTTCTAGTGCAGTCAAGTAATATACCTGCTTAAAACAATTAAAAAAAAAAATGGGAATACTGGACCAGAGAGATTCTTTCTAATGTAGAGGATTAATTGCTTTTATTTTGGTCAGACTAGTGATAGGTGGAAATCAGATGGTGCTGGAACTGACTGGGCACTACTTCGTTAATTATTAGCATGTCATTTGTATAACTTCTTTCAGTAATCCGCTGTAGTTCGCTTGTGTATAACTTCAGTGTATTATTAGATGGTTTTACATTTCTCTGGGAGACTGTCCCTGTTCCTTCTTTTCTTCCTGCCCAAGTCCTTCCCCAAAGACATGTAACTGCCTCATAGAAGTATAATATGGCTACAGTATATTAATAGGAATTTTGTTCCAGTTCATCACCTCGCTCACAGATCTCTAGACTGTCTTATAAGTAAGGGTACATTAGTTTTTGGAAAGCTGTACTTTGTCATTGCTGAAAATAGCCTTTTCCATTCAGCAGCTCATGGATCTGTGCTTTGTGAAGACTAATGTGGTTGAGCCAAATTTTGGAGGAATGGAGATAGATTGGTTTCTAACTGCATTGAAAGTCCCATCTAAAATGAGCTTTGTGTGATCATGTTCATATTGAGATGTCTCATTCTCATACCAGAGGTTTTTTATTTTCATCTGTTCCAGAGATCCAAAGATTTCCCGCCTGCTTCTTCAGGCTCAATATCCAGTGGTTGCTGTGGACAGCTATATGCCTGTGATAGATGTTTTTACTGGCAGTAGAAGTGGAAGCCTGAGGGTCATTCTGGCGATGGGGTCAGCTGATCAAATAGTGGCACTGCAAAGGCTAAAAAATGAAGAAGGAATGGTGCCTCCTGTCACACAGCGTCCTTCCCACTCGCTGGACCCTCCTCCTACAAAGCCTGTAACGGTATTGCTCAGTAAATCCTCACTCTTGTTGTTAGGGACATGTGAAAAGGATTTTACCAGTGGGTTCATTAACGGACCAGTGATCCCCGATCTCTTTTGATGCTGTAGCCGATTTTGTTATAAATGATCATACTCTACTGTCATGGTTTAACCCCAGCCAGCAGCTACGCCCTGCACAGCCGCTCACTCACTCTCCCCCGGTGGGATGGGGAGGGGGGGGGCGGGGAACGGAAGGGTAAAAGTGGGAAAACTCATAGATTAAGACAGTTTCATAAGTAAAGCAAAAGGTGCATGTACAAGCAAAGCAAAACAAGGAATTCATTCACCGCTTCCCATGGGCAGGCAGGGGCTCAGCCATCCCCAGGGCAGCAGGGCTCCATCACACATGGCAGCGACTTGGGAAATGAACACCGTAACTTTAAATGTTCCCCTCTTCCTCCTTCTTCCCCCAGCTTACATACTCAACCAGACATTCTGTGGTCTGGAATATCCCTTTGGCCAGTTCGGATCAGCTGTCGTGGCTGCATCCCCTCCCAGTTTCTTGTGCTCTTCCAGCCATTTTGCTGACAGGGCCCAAGAAACTGAAAAGTCCTTGACTTGGTACTAATATTCCTTAGCAACAATTAAAAACATCAGTGTGTTATCAATGTTATTCTCAAACCAAATCCAAACCACATCACTGCACTAGCTACTAAGAAGAAAAAAAAATCTATCCCAGCTGAAACCAGGACATCTACACAGAATTATATTGTTTGTACTCTTTTCTTACTAGCTTTCTGTCACTGGCTTTGACTTTATTGCTCTTTGTATTGCTCTGTATACCCAGTGCTTCTATCTTCATTACAAGTTTGGTAAAAAAAACCCCAACATTACAGAAAATCTTAATTCTCGCAGCCATATTCTGTACCATACAGGTTTTGCCCCTACCACTGAGTTGTATATGTAGGAACTTCCTTGCTTTTTATGTGCTGTGTTTTTTGGCTTTTGCAGAAAAAAAAAAAGTGCTATCAGACTTTCAGTGTTGCTGTGAACTTTAGGAGGTAAATGGCAGATAATGGTTCTGCTCCCTGTCTCAGGCTTCTTAGAATCTTATGCTCCCAGTCCTTTTGTATGCTGTTTCCTGAAGAGTCATCCTTTTCATGTGGATTTCCTTTGTTTTATCAGCAGTTAGACCAAGAAGGGGAAGAACTGGTGGAGCACGTTTTTGAGATTTGTGTGGAGAGTGTGAAAGGACTCACTCCCTTACAGTCCACCGTCTGGGGAGAGGCTGACTGCTACGTACAGTACTGTTTCCCAGTTCAAGAGGCTGGTTGCGGTGCACTGCAAGGAACTGAATTGCATGAGGATGGTTAGTTTATTTTATAATCTGTCTTTATTTAGAGCATTGCTTTAATTAAATATTGTTTAGCAATGTTCTCTCTGCTTAAGTGAGAGGGTGCGTGTTCTTCTGAGCTTCCATGCAGCCAGTGCTTGCTTTCCCAACAAGATCTGCCTGTGACTTGTCATACTTGGGCTGCATCAGTACATTAAAGACCTGCTTTGACTGATGTAGGTGGCAAAGTTCCCAGCAAAAAAAGATACCTAGTTCTGAATCCCTTCACATGGTACCTTTTTGTTAAAGATCCTAGAGGGTTTTGCCAGCTTGCAAAGGTGCAAAAACAGATTTGCAGATTGTATACAGTTAATTTCAACAAAGGCTTTACGTACGGGAGCCTTTCAAGATGCTCTTTTTCATGCATACACCCAGAGAAGACTTGTCTGCTTTAGATCATTAGGATTATAAAGGAGTGTTTAAATAATTGCAATTGTAGAAAATTACTTAATGTTGATCTGGAGTCTTGTGCTTTGAATCACTAATACGTATTTCCTCTGAAAAAAGAGTCAGTAACATTGTACCATAGTAACTCCTGTAAACTGTGTCAGCTTCCAGCCACATTTAACAGTAGTTTTCAGCTGGTGGCTCACAGGTTAATGGGACTGTGTGAATTGCTTGTAAAAGATTTGTGAAGTGAAACTCAGAAGAGCAAGCCTTCTGGCAGGAGAATGTCACTTACTGTCCATGGGTCCTGCCTCCTGAAGGACTGCAAATGAAAAAAGGTTGAAACCTCTGCATGCAGCCATTTTTAACCAACTCTGCTTGACTTGTAGGCATCAGATTAAAGCCATTTCGCACAGCAACCACTCTGTGTGTCCCCGATCCTGTCTTTAATGATGAGCATCATCATTCTTTGTTGGTTCCTGCTGATGTCCCAGTCCAGAGGCTCCTGGTCAGTGCATATATGGCACCAGGAGAGGCTGGAGGAGGAATCCAGTTTGAAGTCTGGTGCAGGTACAGAATAACATTGTATTCTTTTTAGATGTCACAGCAATACAAATAGCGACACATCTGGTATTGAAAAATCTCTAGCTGTGGGATGGATATTTAATAATAAGTGGAAAAGTGTTGAGCTCATCAACATTGGTGATGAGTCTGCATTTAAGATTCCATTTAAGACATGCGAGCCCTTTTTTCCCTTCCAAAAGGGCTAATTACTTTTTTCTTGCTTAGAAGGTGTGTGCTCTTAGTTTGCTTTCTTCCACTTTGTTATCAGCGTAGTGATCTAAAAGCAGCGTTTAAATGCTTGGCACATCTAAATTTTACTTAATAGCACCCTGGCAGTATGATTTCATTGTTTTGGGGTTGGGTTTTCTCTCTAATGCAAGTCACCAATTACAGAAAAAATACTATAAAATGTTCGTAAGTTCAGTTGTGGGGTTTTTGGTGTTTGAAGCTAATTACTACTAGTGGAAGGCCATGAAGAGATCATGAAGACAGATGGCTTTAGGAAAGCATAATTATTATAATTGTTCATTCTGTAGTAAAACAAACCAAGCTAAAGTTCACAGTCACTTGAGAATTATTACATGCTGGATGTGTTTACATTAATGTTGGTAATGACCAGAGCAGTTGAACTGACCAGTTGTTAGTACCTGGCATTTCAAAAATGTGCTTTAGCTCAGATTTCTGAGGATAGTTATACTTGGTTTAATCTTGCCCTGACCGCTCACTGGTAGTGGCTGGTAAATTTCGGCTGGTTTGGGTGAAAGAAGCAAATTACGGAGCTGGAAGCCTTTTAAGAATTCTGTAAACATCCTCTTACCAGTTTGTAATATTTAAAGTGGAAAAAGCTTACTGACAGATCTTTGTAATTAGACAGGAGAGCAGATACTCACCGCAGGTTCCAAATCAGTGAGTTGTTGCTATGATGCTGTCAGCATCTTGAATTATTCCTATAGGTATATGGGGAAAAAGTAGAAACCAACAGGTGTAATATTCCAAGAAGTTGGGACTACTCTTCAGGCAGTGCTGTACCCAAGGCTCAACGGTCAATTAATGTTCAGGATTTGTCCTAAAACGGAAAGGAAAACACAAGTCATAGCGCTACCACGTTGTTCAGTTACTGCTACTGAAAATACAGCGGATGCCTTTCTCCTGATCTACCCGTTTTTCAGGAGATACAGTGCCAAAACTCGGCGTAGGATGAGTCTGAAACCAAGTAGAGCAGTTAAGAAATGGTCCATAGGGATTTGTTACACTCACAAACTGTACCACAAATCTGTTCTGAAAGTATTGGCAGTATTTTTTATTAATGGAAAATGGAGTGGAGAATATTTGGTGCCAGATTCTTCTCTTGTTTGTCTTTGGGATGGCAGTTTTTAGCAGTTTCTGCTAGCTGACTTGGTAGGACTAGTGCAAAAGTATATTTGTATCATTTACTTCAGCACTTACTGGGCATTTTTTTCCTGTAGAAATTCATTTATTTGAGTTTATCTCTTAGCTATTGGGATACTAGTGTTTGAAGACGCACAAGTTAAAGTTGACTTACGTGCAGTCGTGAGAGAAATGGTGATCACTGTCGTCATCAAAACAGCATGACTGATGCCGCTGCTTTTTGCCTTACCAGGTATTATTACCCAAACGTCAGAGACCAGGTGGTTGCCAAAGGGACGTTGCCCTTGTCACGGCTGTGTGCCATGGCGACTATGCAGCATCGTGAAGAAATAGGGATTCAGACTTTTAACCTTCCCTTGGTCCCCCGGACTGATGGCTCAGGGGAATTTCAGCTGCGGGCTTCAGGTAAGGAAGGCTGGGGGTGTTCATGGTTGTGGGATAACACCCGGCGGGTGGGAGAGCAGCCTGGGGGCAGCAAGGCAGTGCTGGAGGGATGGAACACCAGCAAGGGGCTGCGGTCGGCCATCGGGGGGTAGGGGATGGGCATCCATGCAGACACCTGGCACATCGTGACACGCGACACATTGTGACACATTGTAAACATGAAATATGCAACAGATTGTAACATGTAACACGTAACATCGCCTACACAACAACAGGACCAGAGGGAATGGCCTCAAGCCGCGCCAGGGGCGGTTTAGATTGAGGATTAGGAAAAACATCTTCCCCAAAAGGATTGTCAAGCACTGGCACAGGCTGCCCAGGGAAGCGGTGGAGTTGCCATCCCTGGAGGTATTTAAAAGAGGTGTAGCTGTGGTGCTCAGGGCCATGGGTTAGTGGTGGCCTTGGCAGTGCCGGGTTAATGGTTGGACTCGATCTTAAAGGTCTTTTCCAACCTAAACAATTCTGTGATTCTCTGTGTAAAAATGAGAGCCTATGTATTTCCCTCCAAGGCAAAGAAAAATATGTACTTGTGTTGGCAACGGATAAAAACCCTGAGTGGTTTTCATCTCAGCTTTCATTATCACCGTACCTAGTGAAGAATCAGCGATTAGACAGACGTGAGCAGCCCTCACACCCCTAACAAGTTTTATAAAGCTATTCCCATGTGTTTTGAACGGCTTAGTTGCCAAATGAGCCACCGTCTGTGGTTCCACTTCTCATGCAAAGCAAGGAATGGGAGACCCGAAGAAGGGCTGTTTATGGGGCGTAGCATGAGCAGAAACGTCTTTCTGTTCCCTTGTGGGTCTTTCAAGTCATATAAACATCGGCTCTGGGAAGGCCACTGAGGAAATCTGAGGCAGCTTCTTGGAAAAAAGGCCATACAAAAAGCTGTGGCTGGAGAGGGAATTCAGTATGCTATGGTTATTTTGTACTAAGTTAGCTTCGTGCAGCAACAGAAAATCTGTCTTTTTTTGGAAAGTTTTGTCACTTGCAGTGCTATTAAAAAAAAAGGTGTTAAAATGCTGCAGTAGGATATTTTACAACTACTACAATGAACGCACACCTGAGGGCACGGCTGGGTGAAACAGCCTCTCCTAATTTTACTATGCCCTAGATTTGCTGCTGAGAGGGAGCCATTGAGATCACCCGACCTGACTGCCAGGAGGTCAGGTTCTGAAAATTTCCTTCTGTGCCTCCTGTATAAAGCTGTAACTTCTGGCTGAAGTCTAGCATCTTGCATCTCAATGGATTACCTATGGAATTCTTCTTTTGCTTTTAGTAGACTACGTTTTGTATGAAAAGGTATAACAAAGTGTTGATTATGTTGGATGTAACTGTATAAAAAAACTGAGCATTTCTATTCTTTCCTTTCTCTCTTTTAATCCAGGCTTGCTTGATGTGAGTGTGAGATACCAACGGTCTGTGAAACCAGCAGCAGGAATAATGGCTCAAGCTGTTTCTCTTTTGGTACACATACACAGAGCATCTGGTTTGCAAGCAGCAGCTAGGTAAAGCTGAGTTCAAAAAGGAAGATTTTTCTCTTAAAATAGCCTTATCTGGAGGCAGGCAGCAGGCTGAGCCATTAGATTAGAACAAACTGTCACTGGCCAACTTTCCATCTGCAGAGACCAAGATTCAAGCTGGGTTCTGATCAGAAGCGAACATAAGTTTATCAAGAGCACCAGTGGTTATTTTTGTCCCTTAAGCTGTAGTAGAGTGTGGTAGCATTCGTTCTGCAGAAGGATCGAGATTGTAAGGGCACATTTTTCTACATTTCCACATTTTGCTACACCAAAAGCTGTTATAAAAATTGGCTGATGTAAAATGGTATCTCTTTGGTCATTGGGTCTTGGTGTTGCTGATGCTATCTAAAAACTAGCTGAGATTTGTTTTCCGGTGTTTCACTGTGGAAACGCTGAGAAACTAGTAATTGAAACATACTCCTTTTCATCCGGAGGCTGCTCCTCTAAGTGCATGCTAGCACCTGAACTTATTCCTGAACAGTTCCAATATACGATTTTGAAGAATTAAGAAGGGGCTAGAAGAGAGGGAGTGAGTTCCATAAGAGAAGGATAGCTCCTGTCATTTGAGAGCAGTGCTCACTGGCCCTTTCTCAGTGTTGCTGAGCTCCTGATCCTGCTTCATTAAAGTAGACTCAGTAGGATAAGGATGGCTACTGTATGGTGCTTGGAGAAATTAAAATTGAATGGCCTCAGACTCCTCATCCTTCAGGTCTGTGGGCCTGAGTTATAGTAATACTTGGGTCTGTTTTACTTGTAAATAATTCCATCTGCTAATTTCACCTACTTTTGCTTGTCAGGGCTAGTCTGTAAAATTGATTTGGCTTGGCATTTTGCTTCCTTCTAGAGCAGGTTCTCTGGGAAGTTATGCTACAGCTTTTTCTGCAGTACGGGATATTTTTAAAGGTGCTGAGTACGTTCTCAACCACTTTGATCATGACAGTGATAAGAGCACAGCCACCAGTGAGGAACCTTGTGATAGTTACTCTCACCATTTCTTATCTGTTCCTCGTATGTCCAGATGGGAAAAAAAAATGGTGAAAAATAATATTCAGCCAGAACCCACATCGCTTTGACTTACAACATTCACTGGTTTGTCCTATTTTTCACCACAAAGGCTTGAAACCTTGATTTAATTGCGTTGGTTCCTAGATTCCTTGTGCGTCAGATTCATTGTCTTTCTTCCTTTCTTGTTACATGCTAAATGAAGAGCTGTGGGACAGAAGAACCCTTCGGTCCAGTACTGCGCAGGTGTGGGAGTTAATGTTTATGTCTCTGTGAACCTCTCCTTCCTACCTGAGGCAGAGAGACGCAGCACACGAGCTGTGGCTTGTACTTTCTGCCCCGAGTTCGAGCATCATGTAGAGTTTCCTTGTAACCTCATCATTCAGAAAAGTAGTGGAGAAGCCTCTAGTCTGGGGGAACTCTTGCAGTCTGCCAGTATCGTCTTCTCTGTCTACCATCGGAGCACCAGGTCAGGTAAGGAGGACAAGTGGGAACAATGACTGAATGCTGTCGCAAAATGATCCGTTCCCCTTATTTTTTTAGTTTAGAAGAGAGACTGTGCGTAGAATCATAAAATGCTTTGGGTTGGAAGTGACTTCCAAAGATGGTCCAGTCCAAATCCCTGCGATGAGCAGGGCCATCTTCCACCGGATCAGGTTGGTCAGAGCACCATCCAGCCTGACCCTGAATGTTTCCAGGGACTATTCTGTGCGGCTGATAAGATGTGCAATTGCTAATAGCTAAACTGTCTTCAGAGAAGGCTTTGGGAGATACTGTTCCCCTTGTGCAAAGAGCTGAGGTTTTTTTTAGACTCCAGGTGATCGGTATCACCTCTTAAATGAAAAGATAATGCATAAT
Source organism: Falco cherrug (assembly GCF_023634085.1). NCBI lineage: Eukaryota > Metazoa > Chordata > Aves > Falconiformes > Falconidae > Falco > Falco cherrug. Next base: position 1,341,560 of record NC_073698.1, read on the forward strand.
AGTGCTTGACTCTTGGAGCATCCTGCCTTTGTGTAAAGTCACAGAAGTGTTTGGGCTGGAAGGGACCTTCAAGACCAGCCAGTCCCACCCCCCGCCAGGGGCAGGGCCCCCTCCCCCCAGCCCAGGCTGCTCCCAGCCCCGTCCAGCCTGGCCTTGAGCCCTGCCAGGGATGGGGCACCCACAGCTGCTCTGGGCAGCCTGGGCCAGCGCCTCGCCGCCCTCACGGGGAAGGGTTTCTTCCTCATGTCCAACCTAAATCTCCCCTCTCTCAGCTTCAAGCCATTCCCCCCTGTCCCACCACTCCCTGCCCTTGCCCAAAGCCCCTCCCCAGCTTTCCTGTCGGCCCCTCCAGGCACTGGGAGCTGCTCTAAGGTCTCCCCGCAGCCTTCTCCTCCCCAGGCTGCACAGCCCCAGCTCTCCCAGCCTGTCCCTGCAGCAGAGGGGCTCCAGCCCTCTGACCAGCTCCGTGGCCTCCGACAGGCCCGCTCCGACAGGTCTGTGTCCTTCTGATGCTGAGGACCCCCGATCTGGACGCAGCGCTGGGGAGGGGGGTCTCAGCAGAGAGGAGCAGAGGGGCAGAGCCCCCTCCCTCGAACGTGCTGGTCACCTGTATGTGCGTGCCTTATTGCCTCCACTTCATGAGAGGTAATGGAGATTCAGAAAAACGATAGCTTAAAATCCTCCAACAGTCCTGTGGCAGATAGGCAGTGTTGTTTTACAACATAACCACAGGAATTATTTTATAAACAAAATTTAGCTCAAGATGACATTGTTTTTAACACCTGGGGGAGGAAAGTCAGGAGAAAAGCTGTGCTGTTAGCATAACTAATGACCAGCTCCCCACTGGTTACTTGGTGTTCATCTGTGGAAATACTCCCTGAAAGATTCTCCTCATTCAGCGGTGGTAGAGTATGTACCCTGTCCGGAATGTGCACTGGCACTGCCTACAGACAGGTTTTTGTTCACATCCCTGTTTCTCATTGCTTTTGGCCTGATATATCCTGGACAATTTGTTTTGACTTTGGATCTTTTTTTTAGGGGTTAAAAATATTTTCAGTATGACGGCTGAGCTATTTGCTGTTGAGGCAATACATTTTTCTTTCAAAGGCGATACTGTCTCAATCACTTCTAAATCTTGTGTTCCAGTTTGGTGTATTTACAAAATTATTTCTTTTCCAGCCGCTGACAAATTGGCAGCTCGGACATCAAGAGACTGTCTTCTTGGGACAGTCACAATTCCAACCAGAGACCTGCTGAGAAGAAGATCAGGTAGTGCAGCAGTGTTACGCTGCTGACATTCTGTGTAAATGCTATTGTAATTTCTTAAAACAATTTTCATTCACATTTTGGGGGTTTTGTGGAATTTTTGTTTTTTAGACCAAAGTTCTTTCAGACACTGCACATGTCTTCATTAAAAATCCTGTATTAGAAATCTCATATAAAGGCTGTGGTTTGAAGATACGTTTTCAGGGTGTACGCTGTATGGTAGATGAATGAATATCCTGAAGCTATTATGAAGAAATTTAACTCCATCCCAGCTAAAACCAGCATACTTCTTTAGTATTTTATTCAGTGCTGTTTATTTTCTAGCTTAAGATGGAAAGTCCAAGAGCTGTAGTGCTCAGTGGAGGACCAACGATTGCTTTTGAGATCTCAAAGCTGGAAACAAAGGCTTAGATAAGTTAGAAAGCAGTAGGATTACCTTTTTCTTTAAACTAAACATAAAATACCTCCTCTAGCTAGTGTTAGTTTATGATGATGATGTCTTGTAATAATGATGTTTTCATTGTAGTCTTAGTTATTTCTGCTTTAGTTTCAGTAGAGTTCTCATTTTCTCCAACATGCAATTTTCATTTTGTGTTTAATGGGGAGAGATGAGCAAAGACATGAGAATGCCTGATTTTATAATTGGAGATTCATGGGATATAGTTTCATTGTAGAATGAGTATTGTTAATGAAATGGAAACTAAAATGCCTTTGGGATCAGAGCTACTGCCAAAGTTTTCTGAGGTGTAACAGTTTGCTGCTTTTAGAAATGATTTGACAAATTCCCCTTTCACAAGAAATAAACACTTCAAGTACTGGTCCTTGACTAATGACCAGAGAGCGGAAAATTCTTTATTGACATTTTTCAAAAGGTAAGACAAGGCTAATTATGATCTCTTCTCCTGAAGGTATTTCAGGCTGGTACCCAGTTACCCTATCTGAAGATTTAATGCCTTCACACTGCACAAACATCATGCAGACCATTGTGGGAGGGCTGGAACTTTCTGTTACCTTTGCTCATCAGGATGACCGAGAGCGTGTTTTGGAGGCGGCTAAGCTTTTAGGATGGAACGGTGAGGAGACCCATGAAGACAGTGTGGATGACAGCGACGAATGGGAGCAGAGTGACAGTCCAGTGACTGTGACCGTCTCAACCCCGAGAGTATGGCTGCCAGTCCACTGTGTGCTGCTTGCAGGCCAGACGCACCTACATGAAAGCACTTACTGCTACCTCAGGTATAAGCTATATAATCAGGAAGCCACGTGGACTTTGCTTAGGAGGCCAAAATTGAGTGGCGACGCAAAGGGTGTTACGGTGAACTTTAAGAAACCAAACAAGGTGACTCTCAGAAGGAGCCAAGGACTGCTTTGGTTCTTCAGAGAGGAGAAATTAGAAATCCAGGTGTGGTGGACATACGGTAGAGAAAATGATGTGGGAAGACCACTTGATACAGATCGCCTTATTGGATCTGCCTACGTTGACCTTGCAGCATTAGCAGAGAAGTCAAGGACAACACTAAGTGTTAGCGGTGAGTTCCAAAAGGGCATTGTCATATTTCATCCCTCTTTATTGATGTTTTAGTTTGCTTACCTCTCTAGTCACTTTAAGCAAAATGTTTACAGTTTTGTTTTGTCCAGGGTGCAGCACACTGTCAGCTCCCCCTTTCACTGAAGGTAAACAAGGTTAAAATGCTTGACTCTCTGAATTCAAAACTTAGCAAGTTTAAAGGGGTGAAAAACTGGGATAATGATCAGTAATAGGGAGAGCAGTTAGCGTATGTGGATTGCTGAAGAATGTTTCTTCAGCACTATGGATTGGGCACCGTTATAGAGTGAGAAGCAGTAAGAATGTCTGTCAAGGAGGCTGAATGCCTGCAGTCAAAGCAAATGACTAAGCACTGAGAAGGTCGTGGAAACTTCTGCTTTGTTAGGTTACTTAGGCTTCTGTCATCTACTTAGGCTTCTGTCATCCATCAGCCACCAGCTTGCAGGAAGATTTGTGGACAGGTCATTGGCTTTTCTTTTGAGTATGCTCAGGGAAGGGAGAAGGAAAAAGAGTTAAAATAAGTTTTTATGCTGTGTGTATGTTGTATTCTCAATGTATGTAAAATGATGCAGAGGCACTATTTCCAGGGCTCTCAGGCAGTTGATGTGCTTTAAGATAGTAGTCTGAGCTACCAGTGGGAAAATGAAGGTGTACCCAATTTGGGGAAGTGGTCACTGGTTTTAACCTTTACAAGCTGATATTTCAGGGTGATGCTTTGTATAGAAATTACACTGAAAATCCAGATTCATTGTGCTGGTCTGATATGAGATCTCTACTGTAATGAACTTGATCAGCTGTTTTCCAAGCTTCTAGATTTTCTTTGGCTTGGTGAGCTGGTTGGTTGTGAATTCTCTTGCAGGGGTTTATCCATTGTTCAGATGCAATGCTGCAAACCTAGCAGGAGCTGCTGTACGGGTTCACATCGTCCTTTCTTCCACTTCTGCTGCTCTGTCCAGCAGACTTCACTGTGCTGAGGAATACAGCAACAGTGAAGATGAAGGTGCAGAGAACACCCCTGATCTGAGCCAACAAGTCTTTGAAAATCAGAGTCAGAAAGTGGATATCATAAGTTCAGAAGTCACCAATGGCAAACCACAAGAGGACAACATGGTATTTCTGGAAAATACGGTTGCTGTCAATATCCTTGTGGAAAGAGCAATGCATCTAAGTTTAAAAGGTAATATCCTCACCCCCTTTTTTTTTTCTTTCCTTCCCCCCCGCCCCCCCCCCCCAGCATCTGTTCAGAACAGCAACTGCATTGAGAATTCAAAAACAAATCCTTAAACTTACTCTGGAACAGTGAATGGATGTGATGGGTTTTGAACTTGGCTTCAAAGTGTTGCAACCCCGAGAGCATTGCATTGTTGCATAACTACAGGGGAAGCATGAGGTTCAACTATTCAGCCTATCTCTATTAATAAAACCCAAAATATAAGTAATATAATGTTCACTGTTACCGATGACAGCTGAATTCTGAAGTTAAGCATTATCTGAATAACTTAACCCCAAGACACTCATATCTCAAAGACTCTTGCAAATTTGCATTTTTAGCATATAATCAATTTGTAAAGCTGGCTTACTCGTGCTATCTGGAGACTGCCAGACACAGCAGTGAGGAAGGGCAGTGTAAGGTCGGAGCAGTCTGAGCTCACCCAGGCTTGACACACTGCTTCCTGCTCTGTAGAGTGGGAATTACAGTTGGGTGCCTAATCACTATGCTGAGGCTCACCAAAGAATTGCTCTTTGCTTTGAAATTTATGCTAAGCATATTAAAATACTCCTTCCTAGCCAGTGATGTTTGGTTCTTGATGTGCAGCAATGTAACACGCGTGGTGAATTTGCAGGTTTTTGGAGCCTTTTGTTTTTTCCCTCGAGTTACAGTCTGTAAATGAATCTCTTGGTTAAAGATGAGTTAAACCCTTTAAAATACATCAGGTGCTCTGCCCTTCACCTTGGGCACCTCTAGTGCTGCATGGCTTGATTGCTTTGTGTTTGCTCAGCACTTGGAGTGATCCGATCTTGTTTGGGCCATTGCATGCTACCTAAATACAACTAGGAATAAGGAGCTGAGCCTAGGTGAGTTTATTGGAAATGTCTCTGTAATGATCAGCTGTTTCACAGTCTGTGTGATATGCCAGATATCACAGTGATAGGCTGGACAGGAACACTCAGCCTTTTATGGTGTGATGACACAACTAAGAGTCAAACATAAGCCATGATTTAAGTGTAAGTAATTCTTCTACATACTGAGCCCCACAGATGGCTTTTTTATAATGATTCTATAATCTTCTGGAATTCATAGTGTTTGGAAACCTGATGTGGCGTTGTTAATGCAAAATTTTTGCTGGGATAAGGGAGAATTCTTTTGATGATGTACGCTATTGCAGTGTTTCCATCTTCAACCAACTTACCATTTTAGGGGATTCTTAGAAGTAACTAAACTGAGAAGCAACTCGTACACTGAAACAAATGCTATATAAGCTGGTTTTGAGAAGAATTTTCATTCTTCATTGCAACAATTTCATTATCGTGTTACAGATAAAAAGGCTGGAACACTTTTCCAGTCCGTATGTTATGGATGATAAACTTCCTGCAAGTTTGGAAGACTTACTTAAGAGATACAATTTTCAGAAGCTGAGTAAAGATGCAAAATGTTTCACCAAGCCTTTTCATATTTCTCATGGTCTAAAGTCAATTTTCCTGTTTTCTTCATCGTCCAAATAATATGAAGAAAAAAAATAGCTTGAATTTCATAACATTGAAAAGGCATGAAATTAATTTTATAAAAATGAAGTTCTACAAAATGCAGTAGTTCAGGCCAACAGGTCTCTTCTCTAACTTAACTCTGGTTTGAGCACTGTTTTGAACAATATTAGAACAGGATTTTCCATGCGTCTTTTAGGGGCTGAAGTCACTTTAATCTGCAGTTGCTAACCTCATCTTGGCGTGCTTTTCATCTTTTTCTGTACAGTTCTTACATCCCCGTGGAGTAGACGTCTTCATTCTTTTTTCTCTGTGTTGGTCTTTTTTTAAAATCAAGCTTCACCACTAGCACACAGCTGCTGGATTGGCAGGCACAGAGCCTATGATTCTCTCCCCACAGAGCCGCTACAAAAGAGAAGCGTGGGGTGCAAGCTTCTCCATGGACCTGGCCGGGAGGTCGGTCTGTAGGTCTTCCCTTTATAAAAGGAAGATCATCCCTAGCAAAAGGGAAGGAGTTTCCCTTCCCACTCCTGGCTTCTCTGCCAGGGTGCTCCTTACAGAGGCTTCTGTGCTATGGACAACTGTCCTTTCAGAATAATATAAACAGCATCTTTCGAGAAACCCTGCAGCCACATGGCAGCTTCTGTTTTACCACCCGCTTCCTGAACTGTCAGATCACACACCTCAGTTCCTCCTCTCACCTCATCCTTCAAATAATGCTTTTATAAAGCAGAAGAAAACTAATATTTCTAAGTGTAAATTCTTTGCAGAATTCAGGCATTGGGAGTTGCTAGGCTAAATCAGGCTCTATAAGACTCCTTTGATTATGGCTGAGCTTTCTTATTAGAGCCAACAATTCTATTACAGGCTTTTCTTTTCCTAGAAGAAAAGCAAGCTAACACTTGAGAAATGCTGATTTTGCCTTCGGCTGCAAAGACTGATTTTAGGTCTGCCTTTACATGCAGGAGATGGAGAGCTAGTGTGGTGGGCTGACCCAGGCTGGACATGAGGTGCCCACCAAAGCTGCTCCATCGCCCCTCCTCAGCTGGGCAGGGGAGAGAAAATGCAGCAAAAGGCTCGTGGGTCGAGATGAGGACAGGGACATCGCTCAGCAATTACCATTGTGGGCAAAACAGACTCAACTTGGGGAAATTAATTTATTACCAACTGAATCAGAGCAGGATAATGAGAAATAAACCCAAATCTTCAAAACACCTCCCTCCTTCCCGGGCTCAACTTCACTCCCAACTTCTCTGCCTCCTCCCCGCCAGCGGCGCAGGGGGACGGGGAACGGGGGCTGCGCTCAGTCCATCACACGCTGTCTCTGCCGCTCCTTCCTCCTCAGGGGAAGGGTCCTCACACTCTTCCTCTCTCCAGCGGGGTCCCTCCCACGGGAGACAGTCCTCCACGCACTGCCCCAGCGTGGGTCCCTCCAGTGTAGAATCCTCCCCGGGCTGCGGGTGGGGGTCTGCTCCCCCGGGGGCTCCAGCACGGGCTGGGGGCACAGCCTGCCTGGCCGGGGGCTCCAGCACAGGCTGGGGGCACAGCCTGCCTGGCCGGGGGCTCCAGCACGGGCTGGGGGCACAGCCTGCCTGGCCGGGGGCTCCAGCACGGGCTGGGGGCACAGCCTGCCTGGCCGGGGGCTCCAGCACGGGCTGGGGGCACAGCCTGCCTGGCCGGGGGCTCCATGGGCTGGGGGCACAGCCTGCCTGGCCGGGGGCTCCATGGGCTGGGGGCACAGCCTGCCTGGCCGGGGGCTCCAGCACGGGCTGCCAGGAATCTCTGCTCCGGCGCCTGGAGCCCCCCCTGCCCCTCCTGCCCTGGGGGGGCTGCAGGGCTCTGCCTCTCACACAGTCTCACCCCTCTCTCCAGCTCAGTCGCTGTTCCCCTGGGTTCCCCCTCTCTGAAATCCTTTATCCCAGCGGCGCTGCCACCGGCGCTGCTGGGCCTGGCTTTGGCCAGCGGCGGGTCCGGCTGGGAGCCGGTGGCACTGGCTCCACTGGGCAGGGGGGCAGCTGCTGGCACCTTCTCACAGAAGCCACCCACTACCAAAGCCTGGCCACGCAAACCCAGTATAGCTAGTCTGGACAGGTCTTGCTCATTTCTCGAAGCTGGGCTCATGCTGAGCATGTCTGTGTTTGAGTTGTCTCAGCTACAGTCTTGCCAAACTGCAAAGAGTTTTGTGTGGCATGTTTTAACTGAAGTCATTGTGGATGCTGTAAAACAAATCTTGTTCTCCAGCAAATCCTCATGCTCGAGGCATAAATGAGCAGCAACTCAGTAAGCTACTATAAATCGGTCACATTTGGTCTTATTTTTACAGAGACTTAAGGAGAAAAGAGAATTATTTTTAGTTAAATCAGATTCATACTCATCAGTTTTGATCATTCTGGTCAGCAGAGTCTTGGAAATATCCAAAGCCGCAAGTTGAGTCTTTGAAAAGCAGAAAGGAGGAAACAGTTTTGTAATAACTGAATGACAGTTGTTTGTGAAGTCTGATCGTGTTTCCCCTTGGCTAGGGCCGTTTCTCCTAGCCGATTTTGCCAGCTACAAATTCACCATCTGAACAGCTCTGTAAGCAGTAAAATGCTGCTACAGCTTTACAAGCCATGATACGCTGCAGCAAATTGAACATGACTAAAGGGTCCAAACCTGGAGGAAGTGTCACATAGGGAGGGGAGGAGCCCCTTAAGCATCCCTTCTCTTTGGGCTGTAATTCAGTGCAGGTGATTGTATAATTTCTGCAGCTTTCATTCAACAATCTGTAATCCATAAAATCCAGTAGCATCTGGGGAACATCTAGCTCCATCGCTTGACCTTGCGCTTCTCTGATGATAAACTATCTGCCTCTGCTTGTAAACGTACCTAATCAAATCAGAGTAGTCAATTCATTATCTGCTTTCTCACAAACCTTTTCCCAGGTTATTTCAGGATGAATGAGGGAGAAAATGCTTATGGTTCTAGCCCTGAACTATGTTTATGCAGGGATTCTTGTAAAGGTTTCACTGGTGCATTGCAGAGTGAGTGCCATCCTAGTTGCTTAGCTTGGCAATCACAAAGTTGTAGTTTGTGCGTGGATTAAAATTGTTATTTCTGAAGCTACTTAAGAACGACTTCAGCGAAGCCTACCTGCTGCCCCATGTATAGGTCTCTGGACGAGGACGTGAAGACAATTGATTTTTCCCTCCCTAACTCTGATACAAATTTTGATGTTTTGGTCAAAATGTTAAGGTATCAGAACTAGACTTTCTTCTCTCAAATTTTCTGCATGCACTTAAAGTAGTAGTAGTGACTGGTATCTTACCCTCCACGCGCTCAATCCCTGCTCAAAGTATGTACCACGGGAAAACGCAGGGGACTATGACAATTGATTTATAACACAAACTCTCACGTCTGCAGTGGGTATGAAGGGCAATGGGAAAAATGGGGCAGGAAGACAGCAAAAATTTGAAATAAAATTGTATATGCTGCTTTTTTCTCTGTATTTAAAGCTTTGTAAGATGAGGTTCTTCCTTGCAGGGATGTTCCGTTTCTCTATTTCACTCTTTTTGAGATGAACTAATAGAGGATATAAAAAAGTTTCTTAATCCTTGAGTATCGTCGATACCGGGTGATATTTTCATATTCTGTCCACACAAGCGAACTTCATCTCAATAATCCAGCTGTTAAGCCAGATTGCCTTTTGTAACACTATGTTTGGTGTTTTCTGTGTTTGCAGCTAGGATTGCCAAACTGCGACCCAGCAGGGAGGGCCCGAGCACTGGAATAGGGTCCTAGGGACCTGGGGTTTATTCCCAGCTTTGCCTCTGACTTCTCGGATGATCTTGGGCAAATAGTTTTTCCATTTCTCCCTCGAATATTTCAGTTTCTGCTCTGTAAAAGGTTAATGTAATATTTGCTCCCATTGTAAATATACAGTATTTTCAGCTCCAGCAATGAAAAGGAGTATTTCCTACATGGTGGATTTCTTCATAATTATCTGGTTTTAGTTGCTGAACTGCCTTTAGATTATTTTTTTTTTTTTAATTATTAACAAAATAATTCTGTATAATTTTAGGGAGTCCTTTGACAGAACGTGAAGTAACAGCACCCAGTAGCTATGTATCGTTTGCTGTTGCTGGTGTAGATGCTCCAATAACCACTTCGGTAATAGAAAATACAGACTCACCGGTCTGGGACTTTCAGCAACAAGCGAGGTGAGTGATGCCAGCTCGCTCAGACACACCTTGGATCTGACAGCCAGGCTAGGACATATCTAGTTAGGAGTGTCTTTCTACTTACTGGCCCTGTACCCTCAGCTAAAAAAGCTTTTTCCATGTTTTACGATCACCGCACGTTCGTATCGGGCACAGCGTTGTTTGAGGAGGCTTGGTCTTAAAGCTGACATGAGGAAGGGCAGTCTGACGTGCATGGGACCTTGACTGCGTGGTATTTTGGCTTAAGACTTTGAGTGAGTCAGTCCTATTTCCACTCATCTGTAGTTTCCCCATCTAGAGGAAGGGACTGCTAATTGCTAAAGGATTCTTTGGAAGGTTAAGTAAGACTTGCTCCAATGTATTGGCTTTTTCTGTGTGTTTTACTCTGTTTCATGCTTAGAAATTATGCCCTGGTTCAGGACCAGAGGTGTAAGTTTGGGAATTTGTAATATGAAGATTAAGCCACTGAAAGACTCTGATAGCTGCAGTTTAAAAGTTTTGTTTCAGAAGTTCCTTATGCTCAGAGTCATGTCTGAATTGCTTCAAGCAACTTAAAGCTGTCCTACCTGTGACACTTCAGTTTTCAGGGTTATTTTCTTTTGTTTTTTTCCAGAAATCAACTTCAGACATTGCAGCTTTCACCCATAACCCCCGTGCTTTGCTGTCACAGTATTACTGAGTCATGAGATAAACTGTATTTCCATTTCTTCATGCCTTTATTGCCCTATCTTTTAAATTTACAGCAAGAGTGAGGAGAGGGAAATATTTCTTGAATAAGCAAAATCCTGAACCATATAAATATAGTTATGCTTTTGAAGGCTCAGTAATTTCAGGGTTTGTTGTGTTTCTCCCCCCCATCAGTCCAGGAAAAAAACTGGTTTGTCTGGATAGATACAATTACATGGAAACTTCAGAAGCATTTTACTGTACTTGCTCTTTCTTCTATTTCACATAAAATCTTACAATTTTTGTTCCTAACAGATTATCCAAAGAGCTTCTGCTGGATCCACAGCAAACCTTGGTCTTCAAAGTGTGGCACAAAGCAGGTAAAGTTTGTAGTGCAGTATTGAAAGGAGTGTCTTTTCTGCATCCCTTTCCTTGGGTGACTTGTATTTAATGCAAGTAAAGTAAATTCTGTTAAGTAAATTGGAGAGTAGAGTTGTAATGACATTTTTTTACCTTGTGCTAGAAAAATGCTCAAGACCCATTGATTTCCTGCCTTTAGCATCCTCCTTTTCCTCATTAATCATCTGGCAAGGTTTGGTTCATTTGTATTCTTTCCATTTTTAATTTGACAGTATTTTAGAGGCTGGATTTTCCTAGTGAAGGAAATGCTTTACTGTGCCTTTCATATGCTGTTTGTTGTCCCTGCAATGGGTTGAAGTGTGGCCAGCCAGTTGTAATCAAATATATTTATAGTGGCATGGATATATTTTTAAAATTGCTCCTCGGCATTCACGGGGGGAAAACCGAAGGCCTTGGGTTTCAAACCTAACATCATAAAAGCTTTTTGTAAGCATTTTTGCTAAACTTGATGTTTATCGTTAAATGAAAAAAGATGCTGTTAGTAGTTCAAACTGGTGTTTGCTTGTTTTGTTGCTAGCTCAGATCCTCCAATATTTAACTGGTATCAAGCAAGCACAAAAATCCATGTTTCTTACTGGGAAGACAGCCCTACTTCTTCAGTCAAACTGTTAGGAGATAATCTTCAAAAACTGGGGGTTTTTCTTTCTTTTTACATATTAAAGTCCAGGTTTCTGATTCTTGCTTCAAAAATAAACTTCCTCTGTAACTCAGCCTTTCTCTGTATTATAAAAAGTACTGTGCGTACACAGGGATTCTCCTGCCAGTCCCTCTCCCTGCCCTGGTCTTTCATTGTCTCTGCATGAACATTTTTAACTGAATGTAACTGCTAAGGTAATCCAGATAATACCCTTTTCTTGGGTAGGATTGTTTGTTCTGTACTTCAGATGAATTTGCAAGACAGAAAAGACAAAAATGTTGCCCAAAAATGCAACAGTGTAATGACAAATCAGCATTTTTGGACAGTCTTGGCAAAGTGAATAGGGAGGTAGCATGAATTTCTGAAGTGTAAATGCAATTCTGGAGGTGGAATACATTTGCTGAGGTCCCTAGATTGGCCTCCAGGTTCATTTTTTCCAAGTCTTTGATTATCTTGTATTTCTAGTCCATTTTCAAGCTGAGTATTTTTCCGTTTGTTACAACCCTTGTTTAACTAGTTCTGATTCAATATCGCGTCGGGTATGTAACGTCGTGATCTTTCTTAAACCTGCAGCATGGCCCTCACCCCGCTGTGAATTCCTACCAAGGCAGGTGCTCAGGTTAGCAGCAGCTGCAACAGGGACAGCTATTTTGGCAAATCCATTGGGAGGAAGCTGGTTTAATTGCTTGAAAGAGTTTTTCCTGCTTCTCAGTCAGGCATTGTAGGTCTCTTCGTTTGAAGCATGTTAGCAACCAAAATCTAAGTCTCGTTTCTGTGGTCTTCAACTCTGTTTTTTATTTCCTCCGCATTTACGTTCCGCTCTTTACTTGCTTTTTATCTCATGAGAGCTGTCAGCTTTGAAACTGTTTTTTCAGTTTTGTAAGATGTCTTTCTCTGTAAAGTCTAGACATATTTCAAGGGCTGAGTGACTGACTGATTTTTAGCACTCCTGAAAATGTTTTGTTTACAGTGCAGTTTAAATTAATATGTGCTTTATATTCTTCTTCCCCAGAGACTGAGCGGGTGATAGGATTTGCATCAGTGGACCTTTCTCCTCTTCTTTCTGGCTTCCAGCTCGTGTGTGGGTGGTACAATATTACGGACTTCAGTGGACAGTGCCGAGGGCAGATCAAAGTAGCAGTTTCTCCTCTTCAAAACGTAAATTATCTTAAAGGAGAAAGGCAGGCAAGGATCCGGGCCCAGCCACCAAGTCCCTCAGTATGTACTTCGGTTTCTGCCCTGCACATACCTGATTAGATTCCTGATAATCAGCACTGACTCTGTGGGGTTTTGAAGGAATGAGCAAACATAGCAAATTCACAGTACTGGAATGTGTAAAGTCTGTGTAAATGTATCAGAAACACTTAATTCCTTGTTTAAAAATTCTGCTGTATGTTTCGATGGCACCTGCAGGCCAACACTAGTCACAGCACTCATTCAAACCTAGATCACGAACATCTGCAGTGGCTTCACTCCTGTTGTTCCTTCGTGGATGTTTGGGGGTGTTTATTGTTAGGAGAATATTCTGGGGTTTTGGATGTCTGGGAGCCTGTCTGTTTGCTGCTTTGGCAGATGATGCCCGAAAGCATACAGTAAATTCAGCCTTTCATTAGTTAGGAAATGTCTAATTTGGCAGAAACTTGTTTTTCTGGAAATTTTTCCATTTCTCATGGCTTTTTTTTTTTTGATTCTGTAGACTTTCCAGTTACGCTGGGGTGTGATATACCCATGTAAGGGAGCCCCTGTACCCTGTTTTCCATCAGTTTGTTCTGTGGTAGTGTAGGGGGGAATAAACAAATGATACTGAAATAAGAGTGTTGTGAAATGATACTTTGGCTCAGTGCTGGAAAATCCTTTGAAAACTTAGAAAACTTAAGTTTTTTGTTTGTTAGCTCAGCAACATGCTACTTTGATTTCTCTGTTTTCTTGCTGTGGAAGACTCTTGGGTGGTGTTTCTCTTTATTCTAGGTGAAGGCTGGCTTTTCAGAGTTTCCCAGTAATGCTACAAGCTTTTCCAAGCTGATGTCGAATACCTTGTCAAAGGAAGTCAGCATTCCTACTCAAGAGCTGTAAGTCTGCTGGCTATCAATCATTTTTATTATATTCAGGGCTCAGAAATCTACTTAGCTGAAGCCTATTGACTCTACTGAGAAAATATCAAACCCTGTCAAATGTCTTTCCCTGGGTTTGGGCTTAAACATTATACTAAATTCCCTTTACCAGTGACAAGGTGGCCCAGGAGACAGCAATCTTGAGATGGGCTCCTTTCTACAGAAACCAGATGTGTTTTTTCATCTCACTAATATTTCCTGATTTGTTTCATTTCCCTTCTACGTTAGGATTTACCCTATGCCATTGCTTGAACTGGCAGGTGCTTCTTCCAGGCCTTTGTAAGAATAAGGGTCGCATTTGTATTGGGTTTGATTTTTGATAAGGCTGATAAGTGTAAGTTAGACTAGAGTATTACTGCTGTATCCCTTTCCTTTTGCCCTAACTCTTGTCCACAGCTGGTGAATGACAGCTGGTGACATGCTGTAGTATTGCATGCTCCAGGACTAGGACCATCAGATATCCTGCCGTAACTCCTGCTTTCTGTCTCTTAAAGCAAGCACCTATGTTTATATATTTAACTAGCAACATGTAAGAGAGCATTTTAATTCATGGTTTGTTTATTTAGCGTACACAGGAGATGATACTTTTCCTGTATGTGTCTTTGACGTTTAGAGGGACTGTGGGCCACCATTCTGTGGTCTGAACAGCTGGCTTGGCAGCTCCCTCTTAGTTGACAGACTTTTCCCATTTAGAGATCTCAGCCTGTTTTCTGCTGTTACATGTAGGCCTCTTTCAAGCAGAATTAGTCCCCCTGGAACACACACGCCTCGTCACGAAGAGCATATGCAGAATGTGCGCAGATTTCACGAATCCTTACAGCAAGCAGAAGGGAACGCACATCGAGCAGCAAAGACGGACTCATTGGCACTGTCATCACGTACTTCTCTTCTTACTGCTCTCAGGTAAAACAGAGCTATAGCCAACAAGGTAATTCAAAGCCTTAGGTTTTCAAAGCGGAACTTGAATGTGAAGAATTCTTGCATCCAATTTTAAGGGAAATAAAAATGAAGATATACAATAGCTGATTAAGAAGTATGAGCGAGACAGTGTGATTTACAGGAGGATGAGATGAGACTGGAGGAGCAGGGACTAGTCAGGCATCTCTGCATCAGGACTGAGGTGCTCTAGCAATGCTGTAAGTTTCCGAAGGGAAGCAGCAACAGCAGTGTTTTAAAATCAGGGTAGAATGCCTTGCCTTATCCATCTTTGTACATCTGTAACACAACACACACTGTTAAGCCAACAGTCCTCTGAGCTGGTTTTCACAGACACAAGAACAAGCCTGTAAGCATTTTCATGGTGCACGGGGCAGGATGTCCCTTCCCAACAGGATGCCTTTCTCCTTACTAGAAGCACTTTTCTCTTGACTAGTTTCTAGGTTCAAATCAGGAAATTTAGAAGAGTATTATTTATGATCTGTAGGAATATAGGACCGAAAGAGACTTTCTGAGTCATTCCATCCCTTCCCCTGCTACTGTAAGCAGTATATCATAAAATCTTTAGATCTTAAGCAAGTAGAAATCCTCAATTTTTATCAAGCTCAGTCATAAAGTCAAGTAATATTCTTGGCTTTATGACTTCTGTTGGGAAGTTATCTCAAATCCAACTCCTTTGATTAAGTAAGTTTAAAACTAGCTCTTTTTTTTTTTTTTTTAACTTCCAGCCTAAGTTTCATAGCTAATTCGGCATGTGTTCTCAAGTGTTATCCTTTCACTTAGAGCAATCTCAACACTTACCTACTGATCTATTTTTCAATAATAACCTTTAATCTCATATTTGCATGCTGTTGACTAGAATGATAAAAATAGAACCAGTCTGCCACAGGCTTTTTTTTCCTCTTACCAAATTTCTTACTGTTGCCTACAGAAAAAACTTGAGTGAGCTGGATGAGGTTCAAAGATACTTCAGTCAGAAGCTGACCAAGTCTTTTCCTGACTTCAGTTGCGGTAACACATCCAAACCAAGTCCTGAGGAGTGGGAGAGTGATCATCAGGGCTTGATGAGCGGAGAAGTGGATCCCGACGAATGCCATCTTTTGGAAAAATCGAGTCAGTTGGTGTCTCAGGTCAGCAGCCTACTCAATGGTAAGTTGTCACTTGGCTTGGAATTTTTTGTCAGAAGCTGCCTGCAAGTGTCTTCAAAGTTCTGACGTAATCAGGACCACTTCCTGGTGCTGGGAATCAGTAAGTGTTGGTCTGCTGGCAGAATGCTTTAGAGACCCTTTCAAATCCCTGTCCATGGTGATAGTGTTGAACTGAAACGTTCAGAAGGAAGGTTAGGTGGGAGTCCAGGTGGTTTCAGGGTAGCCTAAATATCAATGTCTGTTCAGTAGAAAAATAATCCACAGAACGATACTGAGCTGGATCTGTGATTCTTTGCTAATAGGAATTGGCATAGCTCTGTTTTCAGGTGAAATTTGTGCCCTATGATGAAATGCTAAAACAAGACTCTTTTAGGATGGGTAAGACAAAGCTCTTAGTGAGCAGGTTCTTTTCCGTTTATCACATTCAATACATTTCCTCTTACAGAGGCATCAATGCAATTAATTTTCCCTGTCATTAGTGCTGTTGGACACAGAATGACATCTTTAATAAGGATGGAGTGTGACAACAGGGAAGGAAACAGTATCTCTTTGTACACTTTGTTTTCAGATGTGTTTTTTCACTCTGCCTGGCATTTCTAACAGCTCTGTTGTAACCACTCTTCACCTCAGCACTAGCCAGCTCACTGATTGCGGTTAATTTAATGTTAGCTTAATTGTTTGTGCCACTCTGATCTCATACCAGAGAGGTGCTGTGAAGTAGCAAAATGATTAGGAAATCAAATTCATGCTGGTGCTTTTAAAATAATTTATCAGAGTAGAGAATAAACTGTGGCTCGGAGCGCTGCCAGTTGAAAAGTTATTCTGTGCTGTTTCTGCCTGCAGCGACCTACAGGGAAGCAGCGCTTCAAGAGATGGAGTTGAAGGGCGTATTTCTGTTGTGCCAGAATTTGCCATTCTTGTTACCACCTTGATCTTCTCTTTTTCTTTTTCTTCAAGATTTTGCTCTTTTTGTTCCCCTCCTCATCTTTATTAGTTGATTCTGCTGCTTCTTTACATGCTCTCCTCTACATCTGTCTCAAACTCTGCCTTCTCCTTTTCCAAATGTCCTCCACCATTACCTTATAGCAGCACTTTTGCCTCAGAGTAACTAATTTTGCCATTTAACCCAATACCAGTGAACTAATTTCTCAAAGAATGCAAGAAATTAATAGGATCTGCTAACTAGGAACATAAAAATAGGTGATAGCGGCTTTTTAAAGGATTTGTAAAATCCCCAGAGATTTTCAGGACTGCACAGATTTTATGAATGTTTAGGTTCCTAATCCAATCACCTTTTCTCCCAGCTCTTTGTTTTCAGACTTTACAATTTTATCACCACACCTGAGCAGTAGTCCTGAGTGAATTTCTGGTTTACAAATATTTAATTAACAATTGTCTGTAATTTGATTTGAGTTGGTAAATTGAACTGAAAGCTGGAGAATATCAGTAGCAACGGGGTCTTCTGGGTGTCTATATGAAACTGGGGAAGTTATGCGAGGAAAAGGTGGTAAGATTACCCATCTTTGCTGTCTTAGATTATTCCACTTTCCTTCCTATGTGGTCTGAACTGTCCAAAACGTTTTTAGTCATGCCAAGCAAAAGGTAGTTTCTCCATTTGCTTTAGGTGAACTTTGTATATCGGAATATTTTCACTGTCCAATGTTTTTTTTCTTTACATTGAGGTAGATATTTCTAGTTATTTCCCAGTCATTTCATGCTGAACATTTCCTTTTTTCCTTAGCATTTCTGTCCTTCTGTTGGCCTTGTCAGTGGTAGAGAGAGCAGAACGCAATCACATCGGCAGCGTTTGACAAAGCTGTGCGTGTTTAACTCCTAACCATTCTTACATGTGTGGTTTTCTGCAGAAAGACCAAATAAATGAGATAAAAGGTGAACTGTCGCTCCATGCATTTACTGATGCTGTTTTCTATTAATCAGACTTACAGACTATAACTAAAAATAGTACAGAGTCTTCTAACGTGCATCAAGATGGCAGCAGAAAGCTGGGGTCTATACGTGCACCCCCCCAGAAGGATGAAGCAGCCAGACCTGAAGTACGCCAAGGCCAAGCTGAGCTGGCCTCCCGCAGCGTTTGCAGTGATACGCAGCGGCCGGGCCCTCTTGGGAGATCCGTGTTTGAGAGAAACATGTTACATGAACTCCTAGACCAAGCTGTCCCTGGAGATGAGCATCATTCGCCAGTGGACGATATCCAGGAAGATGAAGGTGCTTTTGCTGTACAGCCACACAGTGAAGAAGAATATGAAGAAGATGTTATAGAACCCCGAACTCTTAATGAAGTAACAACTGTAACGGACAAAACTAGTCCCTGGTCCAGCGTGCTGTCTGAGGCAGAGCAGGGTGCTGCCCAGCAGCCTGTGGACTTGAGGCCTGAAGATCAGCACTCCAGGGATATGGATTGGTTCCAAAGAGGAAACAGCAGACGGAGCAGCACCTTGTCCAGCATGCTACAAGGTGACAACCAAAGCATGGCCACCCCCCTTAGCCCATGCGTTAGCCTTCTCACAGACGAGGGCAGTCCTTGGCCAGTAACAGAAGGCTTTCAGAGCTGGAAAAGTGGCACAGAAACAACTGGGAAGGAGCTGTTTCAGCCTGCTCATTTGTCAGAAGTGCATCAAACAGCCAGTGGCCCTCTAGAAAATGGAAATTGTGATTGGGATCAAGCATTTAACACTAAATGTATAGAGCAAAATGTGGAGGTTCATAGAGCCTCCAGAGAGGTGCTGGCATTTCCAGGAGACGTCGGTTTGAGCAATCCAAAAACCACAGAAGAAAAGGAGGAGGAAGACGGTGAGGTTGTAAATGAGGATCGTCAAGACGAGGAAGAAACTGGTTCTGATGAGATCTGTGTTAAGAGTGTATCAGCCCAAGCGGGCTCGGAAGGACACAGTGAAAGCTTTTCTGATGACAGTAGCGAAGACCCACCGGAAGAGTCAGAAAAGTCTGTCAAACCGAAAATGGTTTTGTATCCTTCTTTTCTTTTTCTTAAATGCACATTACATTCAAGGAGCATGTCTGTCTTTTTAGTTAGAATCTCACTGGCCTCAGGAAAGAGAAATCCACTATGTGGAGCTCTTCCCTGGGAAATGAGTCCAGAATTGGTGACCTGGGAAGGTGTTGGAAGACCCTGTTGTGTTGTGTTTCACACAATATAGTGGTGACTTCCTTGCCATTTGCAACCAATGCATTCTGTGATCCATGAGAGTTATTTCATTTTTGGGTAGTTTAAATGTGTCTTCTTGTATTTTTTCCCCATGTCGTTTTCCTTCATATATTATAGCTCTTGTGTTTATTTTGTATTAAGAAACCTGTAGATTATTTTGCTTTTAAAATACTTTCCCACGTTTCTTGCACAGATCCCAAATCTGTCTTTCAGTTTCACTAAGCTGTGTTGGAATTTTTGGAGGACAAAGCACTGAAAATATGTGAGGTATTATCGTAGAGCAAGTTAGTGTCCCATGCTCTGTGAGGCCAGGTGAGAGAACCAAGTGTTCAGAACAATAGAATATCAATTAAAATGAACGGAATTCACCCTCTGGGATCCGTTAACAGCTGTCACATCGAGGGCTGTTCCACATCTGCCGCTCCTGTGGAGCTCTGTGCAACCACGCGCTGCCACAGGTTGTTCCTTAACCCTTCTGCTCAGATCTGATCCTGTTGCTATTCCCAACTTCTTCCTTTCACCCCAGCAGATGGAAGCCTCCATGAGACTGCTCAGTGTTTCTTCTCATCCTTCCACAGCTCTGAAAGTAAGTATGGGACCTCCTTTCCTTTAGCGGAGTCCATCCGTTCGAGCAGGACCAAACGTACTTCCTTTCTTTGCCTGGCAGCACTCAGGTTAGCACTGATGGCTTCCAAATTGTGCAAGGAGAAGCCTTCTGATACCTCCTCTCTCTGTGAGAGCCATTTTCAGCATTCATGGCTGCATCATCTGTGATGCTTATGCATTGATGTTAGACCGCTATGCATTTACTTACTATGCATTTACTTGTTACTTATGCATTTACTTATGCATACTCACGTTAACCAGTTTGTATACTCAGTGGATGTGGCTCTTCTCCATTAGCATTGGTGGAAGTGGCAGGTGCCCACTCCACACTTCTTTGGGCTTTACTGGGAGGTAAGGTGCCTAATTTTGAGGACACAAGCTGTAACTTGTAATTACAACTCCAACTTCTGTCTTTGAGTTCAGGGGGAAATGAGGGAGTTTGCAGCAGGAGAACCTCTCCTAGAGGGATCAAGTAACTGTTCTCGGGCAGAGGGAACAGTAGACTAGTGGGAATGGTCGCTCCTCATCCAGGGAAGCTGCTGATCGTTTTTGCTGTTTCATAGGTGGGTTTATGTGCGTAAACATTTATTCACTGCAAGAGGTTCGTGGCTCAGTTGTTTTGAGGTCTGCGCATTATTCTTTGCCAGCCACAGTTTTGCAACGGATGTTAACGGGGCTGTGGGTGCTGCAGCAGCTGGGCTGTTTGTTTACTACTCCAATAATGTCATAATGTGTTGGTTTCCTTCCTTATGACCTATGAAACAAACACTCTAAGGAACATTTATGTAATTGGAAACAGCGTGCTTGATTAAACAGAACAGGAACAGTCAGGATCTAATAGCTCTGAAGTTATGGAAACTATTTTAAATTAATAAACATGTTTACAGCTCAGGTGAAATATCTGACTTGCTGCTGTTTTGTGATGTAAAAAATGTCTGTTTTCTGATCTACATATTAATATCTTTTCCTAAAGCTCTTGAAACTTGTTCGTGATGAAAATAGAGACCCGTATCAGAGGGGTCTTGGGCACAGTATGCTTCAAGGATCCTAAGATTCGTCTTGATTCTAACACTGACTGCAGTGCGTCTTAGTGCTGGTGAAGCATACTTTTCATGCCGTGTCTGAATATTGTGGATGAAAGCAGAAGCGGAATCTCAGATGTGTTTCTCCTTTGGAATCTGCTTCAAATTCTCTCTGTTCGTCTCTGTCCACTGATGATATCCCCTTCCTCTCTTGTCTTGTGGTCGTGCCCCCATTTCTGAGGTTTGCTTTCTCTGCAGGGTTAGCTCCGGTTCTTCCTGTGTCTTTCTGTGCATCTGCAAATCATCGCTCAGGCCTACGGTTTAATAGTATTACCAGCTTTACTTGAATTCCCTCTCTCTCTGCACTGCTAAGCTTAGTGGCTGGAAACACACTCCTGAAAGTGATTAATAATTAGGGAGAATACTAGCAAGGCACTGTTTGGATATAGCTGACCTTAAACCAGTTTAATTCCTGGATGAACTCCAGCTAATCCTTCGCTGTAGCACTTGTAGGGGTCTGTCAAGACAGAACTCAGTTGTGCCTTGTGTTGTGCATCCAGCATCAGACACCCTATATGAAGAACAAGTTTTTCGCTTATGCTGATGGTAAAATAGAGTTCAGGAAAACTGCTTTCTCATAGTTTTGTTCTTAATTAGCCTCAAGAACACCAGTTTCTAAATCTGGGTTTGCTTGGTTTCTGCACAGTCGAGCAGACGCGAGTATGACAGCAAGGCTGAAACCGGAGCTGTTCTCGCCCGAAGATCAGCAGTCCCCTCTGGCTCACGTGGCAGCTGGCAAACTTCTCTCCTGGCCTCCCTAATGTTCCTGCCACCTCTCCCTCTCTTGTCTGACTCCCTGCACAAAACGATGAAGGAACGATGAGAAGGGGAAGCAGGCGGTCCTGTCAAAGGAGCTGGCAGCGTTTTGAGACAAGAAGGTTTTCTTGGCTCATGCTGCGAGGACACGGGGAGCTGAGAAGGTGCTGCAGCAGTTCAGGCCTCAGCCTGGATACTGTAGTCACCTTTCAGGGACCTGAGTTTTGCAGAGCCTCACAAAATCTAAAAAATTTTGACCTTTTTTCTCCATTGCATCAGCCTCAGGCTTCCAGTTTTTGAGGTCCTTCCCAGCTCTCCTCGTCCACGCTGGTCACCAGCTGTCCTGTGTGACCAGCAGCCCTGGTTCGATTTCTGCTGCTGTTCAGGTTCAGCCAGTGGCTTTGCACTTTTCTCAGTCCTTTTTCAGGCAGTTCCCGATACAACATACAGAAAATTATCCGAGTTCATGGCTAAACTTCACAGCATCCAGCACGGCATCATGTTTACTGTAAAGCTACAGCTATTTCTTGAATGAGTCAGAGCCATTGTTAGTGGCCCAGATTACCATCCAAACCTTGCTTCTGCCTGTTGCCCCTGGCCTTCCTTCTCCTCCCTCTTTGCCTTTACTGCGTTCGTGTGTTCCGTATTCTTTTATATACTGTTGCTGATTTTTCAGAGCAAAAATTTAATCTCTCCAGGTATGATGTTTGACACAGAAAGCACTGCAGCATTGATTCTGGTTAGGGTTTGGGGCAATTGCGTGCTAAGAGTGAAACCATTTAAATGTGATTCCAGTGAGGTGCTGGCTGGTAAACCCATCCCAAGGCTTGCTGCCTTTCAGAGTTGGCCCAGGCTGCTGGTGATGGAGCTGGGGTTTTTGGGTGCAGGAGGAAGTATTTAAAGAATCGGAGAGTTAATAAACTTCATTAAAATATCCTGATTTTTTTCCCCCCCTCACTTCTATGAATATTCCGAAAGCATAAGAAACTTATATGGAAACCACTTTTACTCACAATAATTAATATTTGTATATGCATAGTTTTACCTTCAGTGTAAATTAGAAATAACACTTCTATAGCACAGGCAAATTCATAACAACAGGCTTTTATCTGTTCTGAAAACACAGATGGCTAGCAACAGTGCTAACATCCTTTCTGGGTGCTAATGTTTCTTCTTGGTGTACTCCCGTTTCAGTCACAGCCACTAAAGCTCTCCTTTTTCCTTGCTCAGCTTACCCAGAGAACAGAGCTAAGGCTTTTACTGCCTACATTTGTCCTCCTAACCTGCTGAACAGAAATGACGACATTCTCTTCCGTTTTCACCATCAGAAAAAGAAGAAAACGTGGCTGCATTCTCCACGTCTGTTTCAGAGTTGGTGGCTGTGGTCCCAGATTTGATATAAACCTTTTCCTGTCCAGAAAGCAGAAGTAGGTGAAAGGTCACTCCGGGGGTAGGTTGTAGCCTCTTAACACAGATCTGTCTTCCCTCCTTCATCACTGTGCACGAACAAAACGAGCCAGTATCCTTGCTGAGCCACAGGGCTGAAACGGTCTCCACCTCAGTTACCGGAATTCTTTGACCTTGAAATAAGCCATCGCCCCAAGACCTATAAAATGCTAATAAACCTGTTTGCTGTGCTCCAGTCCCTGGCACACGCCAATTAGATAATCCATGGCTGGTTTAAGTGTCCTGCTCTATCACTGCCATTTCTAAAAAAAGAAAAGTGAAGCATGATCTTCTGTGCCTAAGTCCTCTTTCATCGTTCTGGTTAAATGTGTGCATTTCGTGGCTGAGCATCAGATACTTGGAGTCTGTGACACTTTTGGCTTAGAGACGGAGAAGGAAAAACCCAGGACAGGCGCCGCTTGTGCTCAGGTCGCAGTCTGAAATAGCAGTGCCTGTTTCGGAGGCAAGGACCGATGTAAACACGACACTTCAGCTGTGCGCTCTCGAAACGACACAGAAGGTTACGACTCTGTTTGAAACTGCCTGTTTGATGTATCAAGTGAGCATTTCAAAAATGCAGCACTGAGGCTAGAAAGTCTCACTAAATGTTGTGTGTGCAAGGAATTTGCATATTTCAAAGAAAAATAGCTTTATACAGAGGCGAGTATACAAGTGTAGCTCTTTCCTGTAGCTTCCAAAACTGCCGGTGAAGCTGAAGCTGCAGACGTAATTCCATAAGGCTTCTGATCACCTGTGCAAGCTGGGAGTTGGTAACTGTGCTTTTAAATGTCTCTTGTTTGGATTCACACCTCTGCATGTAGAATAGCAGCAAAAAGAGCTGCTAAACCTTTCCTGCTGCTGGAAGTTCATTTTTAGGGAGGTCCTTGCCGTAGATGACATGCATCTTAACAGCTCTGCATTGCTGCCAGTGGACGTGGTGGTAGAAAAATTGGAGGAGGAATATTTTAGCCACTTCTATCTGCAACAGTGTGCAAGTGGTACGTTTGCAAAGCACACCTCGTGTACTGACGGTCAGGAGCGTAGAAAGTGCCGTCCGTCGCCTAGGTGTCACCTAATAGCAGCAGACACCTGCGGTTCACGTTGTATTTTCGCTTTGAGGGCACAGTGCTCTTTCAGGGTATTTTATTGCACTGGTGGCAAAATGGGGAGGAGGAGCAGCACTGGCTGCAGCAGCCTCTCTGGCCAACTAGACCAGATCAGGACCAACTCAGCTGTGTGATGTGCTCCTAGCTTCACCTGGGGCAGGAGAAAGTACTGTGGCGCCTCTGGAGTGTTAATTCTAAGAACAAAGGAGAAAATCTCATTTAATTCCTCCTTTAGAACCGATTTTAAAAATTCTTACAACCAGGGTAAGATTATTTTACAGCTGGTTTTGGGTCACTGGGTTAGTGCACGCCAGAAGAAAAAAGTCCTTTCATTTCTGCACACGTGCCCAGCTGTGCTGTCTGGGGGGTGGTGGCGGCTCTGGGATTCTCAAGACAGTCTTGCTCTGTTTTCCTTTATCTTTTCCCACATGATACGTTACCTTCTCTTGAGTTGCAGGGCCTGCAGCTGCTCCCTCTGAGATTCGTTAGAGATGTCCCGTTGGGTCAGCGAAAGCCTCCTGTGTTTATTCCGCACGTTCAGAGTGTGAGGTGCTGTCTCTGGCTCCGAGCTGTGCACAAAGACATCTGCAGCGCGAGCAGGAGCGAGAGGGGAGCTGGGAGAGGTAGGAAGGGCGGTTTCCCAACCCTTTGAAGTAGGGTCAGTTGGATGATTTGGGGAATTTGACAGAGCGCCATTGCTACAGCGTAAACCTGCTTCTGTTTCAGTAGCGTCGTTCCCGCCAGCTTTCCACAGGCAGGTAGCTTTGCAGACGATCTTTTTTAGCTACATGAGTGGTGTAGCCTCCTCCAGCGTAGAACAGGGCGCTCATCAGAGGACAAACGGCATCATCACAGCTTGCTGGAAGGAAAAGAAGTTCCTGAAGTCCAGTGCCACTACAGGCAAGCGGCACAGGGCTGTCTAGCTGCTATTTCACCAGGATATTGGATTTAAGAGCCAGAATTTCCTTGGGGGTTTTTGGGTTTCGTTACAGTTACGCACTTTCCTAGGCCAAGGGATGGGGCAGTCTGTGCCAGTTCCTTGCAAATACATAAAACTGGTGTTCAGAACCGAACGCTGCCTGGTGCACTAAAGCCAGAAGCCTTTTACCAGTCCTCTGGGCTTTCACTTTGAGCATTTTTCTCCATGAACCGCTTACACAGAGATCAAGGCCCTGCACAGAGCCAGCCCGGGCCGGTTACTGTCCCGTCTCCAGCCCATGCTAATGTTTCAGCTGTTTCAGACACAGTTGGCACAGAGAACAGCATGGGAAGAATGAGCTACTGACCCAATCTTCTCTCGACAGCCTGGAGCACAATACGCTGTCAAAGGGAGGTGGTTTGGCCAGCAAGCACCTCTCTCTGCTGGTCTTTGAGTTTGTAACGTTGCCAGGTCTGCATTTAACCTCTCTCAGCTTCTTAACGTTTTGCTTCAGGAAAACCACCCTAGAGCAGGTTTAAGGAGAAAGAAACACAAGGCAAAGATTCTCATAAATACACGTGTATGTTTCTTCAGTGTGATAGAAATGGGCAGCATTTTGAAGCATTACTGCCCTTAGCTATTTTCCTAGGTACAGTGAGAGGTTTTTTGCAGCACTGTTCATGTAATTTACACAATTAGCCGTATGAAACTGGGAGATGGTTATTTAGGGCATAGGGATTTGTAGCTGGCTTGCCATAAGCCTTTCTGCTGCTGTTGGATGTGAAACCACACGAGCTGTTCCCACCCTCGTCATCCTTTTTATTAACCAAACCCGTCGTCTTTGTGAGTGTTGATCCGTCTGTCTCCCGAATCCAGCTGTGCAGGAGCAGACTGCGTCAGCATTTCTGAAAATCATCCTTTGGGAAATCTTGACAGGCGGTTACAGCCTCTCTTGGTCTTGTCTGTTTGCAGAAATTTAGCTGATGTTAAATTAGCTTACAGTCAGCCCCTTGCGCTTTGCCCTGGCTCTAGCGACCAGGGGTACCCCCAGGATCAGGGTGTGGCTTTTACCTGCGGATGTTTCCCCGTAAGGGTCTCCACCAGCGATGCTGGCGTGGGGCTGATACTCCGTGTGCTCATCATCCAAGGCTGTGAAGTGCAGTCAACCGAACACAAGGCAACTTCCAAACCGCTTATTCCTAAAAAAGCCATTTCCCTCCCCAAAGTGCACATCAAAGCAGGGAGCACACGGGAACGGAATCCTGGCGCCGGTTCCCTCGGGAGGGAGCGGATCACCTTAGGAGACCTTCCCAACGGGCCTGTGCCCAGCGAGGCAGCTCAGCCATGTAGGTGAAAGGCCGGGTGGGCTTATCAGCTTTCCAAACCGCCCCCCCCTGCCAGGAGCCCTCCCTGGCCCCGCAGCTCATGAGCAGCACGTCCTGAAAGCTTCACCCGCTACTGGCAGCCGAAGCCGCGTCCCTCCGCTCGGTGCTTCCCGGGCTCAGCCTGGCTCTGAACCAGCGGGGGAGGAACGCCAGTGCCTCTGTGTGCCAAAATCACCTGTCGTCGACGCTGCTGTGACACCGGGGAGAAAGCCTGGCTGCCGGAAGGGTGTGCACGCAGACCGAGGGTGATGTTTTCAAATGTTTGAAATGGTGGGTTTCATCTCGGGGGCTGCTTCTCGGGGGTCCCTGCAGGCAGCTCAGGCTGGCCCGCCTGGTTTGGCAGCAGGCTGGGCTCTGTTGCGTGGGAGCCTTGCCTCTCCGCTGCACGGGGGTTTGGTTTTTAGGATTCTGCAAATTAAAATAAAATAATAATAATGGAAAACCCAAGTTCGGAGAGTCAGAACCTGGTGAACAAGCTGGTGTGATTCCTTTTGGCTGAGGATAGACCTTCATGAATTCGGGGTTCGCTTGTCTGAGCCGGATCGTGTGGTTTGGGCGGACCTGTCTAATTTTGGTCTGTACCTTTTGCGTTCTGTAGCGTTGAGAAGGAATAGCATCGCAGCATCCAATACCGCGTGGGGCAGAGAAATATTTCACCATCGTGGATGCTTTTTTTTTTTTTTTTTTTTTTCTGAACAGTTGAACAGGTTTTTTTCCCAGCAGTTGTCTCTCTGTGTGGAACAAGAGAAAAACCCTTCCAAGGAGAACCACAAAAGAACCACGAGCAAAAGGAGACACATCCTGAGTGGGTTTTTCTCCTGTGTATCCAGCTTCCCACGCGAGCCCGGGGTTTGCCAGGGCTCCAGCGTCCTGTTCCTTCTCTCTGCAGAGCAGAAGCGGAGCAGTGCCAGGGGGTGCCCCGTGCCGGAGGCCGAATCGTCCCAGGCCCACGGCCGATCTCTCGGAAGAAGAAACCAAAAGAATCGCCAGGATCTTCTCTGCTCAGCTGTCCAAGAAGGAAGAGCATTGGCAAGAGGCCGTCGGCAGCGGGCTGCTTCCCCAGCCACGACCTGACACGCTGGCAAACACCAGGTCCTCCAGGGAGGAGGAGATGGAAGCTTGTAGAGGTTTCAGACCCTGATTTTTAATTTGCCTAATTGGTTTCCCCTTAGAGGGACTGATGGTCCATGAGGGGGGACTGAGAGGCCGTGTGTCTTGCAGGGGCAGGTCCCCGATGAGACTCATTGCTCTGACAACCGATGGGCTGTTACCTGCTCCCCACCTACTCCATTTGGGGGACATATTCGTGTGAAATTTCTCTAATGCATCATTTGCTGATTCTAGAGGAATGCCTGTGCCCAAGGTGCTGCTGTAAATACAGGCCAAAGATACTGTAAAATACTGAAGTGTGTACAAAAGGGTTTTGCTAGAAATATGGAACTTTGATATTCTAAATTATTTTTGTACATTTTTATGTCAGGTACCTTTTGGAGAACGGACTTCGATGCAAACCGAGCGAGGTTATTTTTGTACTGTCTCCAGTGTTTGTGTTTCAATAAAACTCCCCTGGTTTCTTGCGCTCCGGTGCGAAGTGTCCTGCTGCCAGGTCACAAGCCTGCCCTTGACAGGTGGACGAGGCTCCTTCCCGCAAAACCTCCAGGAATGGAGAGCAAGCGCCGTAAAAACGCTTCCAGGAAGACGGTGGAGCTGGGGGCGTGCGGTGTAGCTGGGGGCACGCGGAAAGGTCGCTGCTTTGCAGAGTAATTGAATCCGGCGGGTGTAGCGCAGCACACGGAGAATGAGTCGGGCCTCGGGGCTGAGCGAATGCTTCAAGTGGGGGCTGCCTTTCACACCGTGCCGGCCGTTCCAGGTTTAAGGAGCCAACGTGCCGGCACCCCCTTGGCCTCCCGCCTCTGCCGTTTTCTTTTTCACAGGGGAGAATCCTAAAGGCGTAATTCACTGCTCACCCAACCCGCCCGTGCTGGGCCGGACCCCGGCGGTAAAACCTGATCCGTGCAGCCCCCACAGCCCTGAGCCCCCTGCGAGCGCAGCCCCCCGCCCCGGCCTTGCTGGGGGGGGGGGGTTGGGGGGTGGACGCACCGAGCACCCCAAACCGCACGCCCCGAGCGTCACCCTGCGAGGAGTGACACGAGGAGCGACACGCGGGCTTCCTTCTCCCGCTGCTGATCCTGGTGGCGGCGTCCAGGCGCTCAGGCGAGATGCCAGCTTGCTTGGGAGCAGGGTGACGGCGGAGGTGACGTGAGATAAACGGCTTCTTCCTCTTGTGGGTCAGCAGCAGAGCAGCGGGCAGCTGGGGAGCGCGGGCGGCGCCGGGGGGGCCGCTGGTGGAGCAAAGGGGGCTCCAGGGTGTCACACCAGCCCGAAATCCCTCCTGCGTGACTGAGCTCCCGCACCAGAGCAGCGGCACCGGCAGGGATGTGTGACCTTCCGTGTGCACGTCCCTGTGGGCTTTGCTAAAGAGCACAAAGGGTTAATTAAACGCACTGATTCTTTTATATATATATATATATTTTTTGAAGAAAATGGAAGAAAAAGGGTATTTCTTGAGCCACCACTCCACCCTTGGCCTCCAGCATCACCCCGAGGCCTGTCCCCGCCAGCAGCACCTTGGCCTCAAGCACAGACCCAGGCTGCGCCAAAGGGCGCCAGGGGATTCGCTGTAGGATGCACAAACGCGGGACGGACAGGTTTGGGCCGGCTTTGGGATGGGTTTAGGACAGTAGTTTAGGACGGGTTTGGAACAGGTTTGGAACGGGTTTAGGATGGGTTTAGGATGAGTTTAGGACAGTAGTTTAGGATGGGTTTAGGATGGGTTTGGGACAGTAGTTTAGGACGGGTTTGGAATGGTTTAGGATGGGTTTAGGACGGGTTTAGAACAGTAGTTTAGGACGGGTTTAGGACGGGTTTAGGACAGTAGTTTAGGACGGGTTTTAGGACGGGTTTAGGACAGGTTCAGGACGGGTTTGGAACGGGTTTAGGATAGGTTTAGGACGGGTTTAGGTTGGGTTTAGGACGAGTTTAGGATGGGTTAGGATGGGTTTACCTCCGGCCGCTCACATGGCCCCTGCCCTCCGGCTGCTCCACGTGAGCTCCGGGGACACGTTTCACCCTGCGGAGGAAATCCCGCCGGCAGGCTCAGCAGCTGCCGGGATGGCTCACGGCTGCACGGTCCCTGCCAAGGGCAGAGGGCTCTGACCCCGCCGCCGGAGGGGCGCTGGGTGCTGCTCTGCCTCCCACCCACAAGCCTTGGGCAAGCGTTTGTGCCTCCCGTCCTGCCCAGCGCACGTTTAGGTTACACCCCCCAGTTCCTCCCCCATCCCTGAGGTCCCAGCGGCCACCGGACGGGCAGGGCGGCATTGTCAGGTGCTGCCGCCCCACAGCTTTGCTCCCATGGGTGCTGGCGGTCTGGGCAGGACCCCCCCTACCCCTGCCCGAGCCCTGTGGGGGGAGCAGAGGGCTGAAACCCAGCCCACAGGGTCATGAGGGCTGGGTGGCCCCACTGTCCCCAGCTCAAATGCCACCAGGGGAACTGGGTTTCGCTGTCACCTGATCCCCGTGGCTGCTGGAATGTTCTGCGGGTGCTATATAAGGGGGCCAAGGAGCCGGCTCTCGGGGCGATGGCTGCGCTGAGAGGGGTGTAAGGCAGGAGCCAGGACACGGTGCCGAGGTCCCTACGGTGAGGCCACAGGGGACCCAGGCCCGGGCAGGTCACCCTGCGGGAGAAGCTCTCACCGAGTGCACCCGTTTGGGCCAGGGTGGGGTAAAGCAGGGTGGGCATTTGTGAATCCCGGGCTGAGCAAGGGAGCCCCGTGCCTCAGTTTCCCCAGGGATGCAGGCGAGGAAATGGGGCGGGATTTGGCTTTTGGAGTTGTCCAAAGCCAGCGAGAGCCACCATGGCACATTGTCACCTCTGTCCCCAAACTGGACACCTGCTTGAAGCCCCACCCGAGGCTCCCCCACAAATTCCTTCGCCCCCTTTCCTTCCAGCCCCTCTGCCACGATGGTGGGTCTGAAGCCCCCCGAGGTGCCCCCAACGGCCACCATGAAGTTTGTCAGCGCGGGGATGGCCGGCTGCATCGCCGACCTCTGCACCTTCCCCCTGGACACCGCCAAAGTCCGGCTGCAGGTACGATCCGCTGGCGCCCCAAAATCCCGCGGGTGGTGGGAGCGCCCCGCACCGGTGGGGCCCCCCACCGGCTCCACCCCCACGCTGGCCGTGTTTTGTTGCGGGGGGCAGAGGGCAGGGTGACACGGTCGGCATCCCCTAGATCCAGGGTGAGGTGCGGATCCCCCGCAGCACCAGCACCGTGGAGTACCGGGGCGTTCTGGGGACGCTGAGCACCATGGTGCGGACGGAGGGACCCCGCAGCCTCTACAGCGGGCTGGCGGCTGGGCTGCAGCGGCAGATGAGCTTCGCCTCCATCCGCATCGGGCTGTACGACTCGGTGAAGCAGCTCTACACCCCTAAGGGTGCCGAGAGTGAGTGTCCAGGCGGTTGGGACCCCCACCCCCGTGCACAACCCTCAGCCCCACAGCCCACCCCAGGGTGAACAACCCACCCTGCTGCTTGCCCGGGGGGGGGCCTGCACAGCCGAGGGTCCCAGCACCTTCCCTCCGCAGGCACAGGGCTGGCAGCACGGGTGCTGGCGGGCTGCACCACGGGTGCGGTGGCGGTGACGTGCGCCCAGCCCACCGACGTGGTCAAGGTGCGGTTCCAGGCCAACGGGGCGCTGCCGGATGGCGCCCGCCGGTACAGTGGCACCGTGGATGCCTACCGCACCATCGCCAGGGAGGAGGGCGTCCGCGGGCTCTGGAGAGGTAGGGACGGATGGGAACGGGGATGGGGACTGGGATGGGAACAGGGATAGGGATGAGGATGTGGACAGGGATGGGATGAGAACAGGAGTGGAAACAGGAATGGGTATGAGAACGGAGGTGAGGAAGGGGACAGGGACGGGATGGGGATGGAGGCTGGGACAAGGATGAAATGGGAATGGGGATGGGGACAGCAGGGCTGGGGCATCCATCCAGGACGCTGCAGGAGGGGATGTGACCACCATCCCCAACGCCACCACCCTCCCCGACAGGGACGCTGCCCAACATCGCCCGCAACGCCATCATCAACTGCGGGGAGCTCGTCACCTACGACCTCATTAAGGACGCGCTGCTGCGGGCACAGCTGATGACAGGTCAGGACAGCGCGGGGGGATGTGGCCGGGTGCCGTCCCCGTCCCCACGATCCTCAACCCCCGGCTCTGCCCTGCAGACAACGTCCCCTGCCACTTCGTGGCTGCCTTCGGGGCTGGCTTCTGTGCCACGGTGGTGGCATCGCCGGTGGATGTGGTGAAGACGCGGTACATGAACGCCGGCCCTGGGCAGTACCGGAACGCGCTGAGCTGCCTCCTCGCCCTGCTCATGCAGGACGGCGTCACCGGCTTCTACAAGGGGTGAGTAGGGGGACCCCCCCGACCACCGGCAGACGTGGTGCAATGATGTGCACGAACACCAGCGCGGACCAGCTCCGCTTCACACCGCGGCACCGCGGCCAAGGCCCTAACCCGTGCGCTGCCACCGGCGCACCAGGCAGGACTTGGGGGGCCGCGGGGGTGTCCCCACCATGGCCCCTCCAGCGCTGCTTTTCCCGGCGCAGGTTCGTCCCCTCCTTCCTGCGGCTCGGCTCCTGGAACGTGGTGATGTTCATCTCCTACGAGCAGCTGCAGCGCGCCGCGGTGCTGGTCCGGCCGGCCCAATCCTGACCCCCGCCCCAGCCCCTCTCGCCAGCGTTGGCGGGACACAGGAGTAAATTATATTAATTGCTGAAGCCCGGGGGGAGCCAGGATGCCGCACGCCCCTGGCCCAGTGGGGACCCCCGAGAGATGGAAGGAGGAACGAGGGTACGTGCAGAGAAACGTGGGAGAAGGGAAGTTTCCAGCGAGCAGTCTAAGGAGGAAGAAAAAAAATGTTTGTAGGTTTTCTAGCTGGGAAGAGCATCGCGTCCCAGCGGTGGCAGAGACAAGGCGCGTGGTGCGGGCAGACGGGACGGAGCTGAGGGCAGGGGGATGCGGCGATTCCTGTTATTCCTGGCGCTTCTAATAAACCGCCCCTATGGGGTCTGACCGCGGCCGGGCTCGGGGCTCCCTCACCTTTTCGAAGGGGGGTGTGTGGGGGGGGGGTAGGGCCGTTCTCCCGGCCCTGGGGTGCCGCTGGGAAGGGATCAGCCTCAGCAGAGGCGATTTCTGTGTCCAGGGAGGGGGGAAGCATTGAAACGGGGTGCGAG
Source organism: Falco cherrug (assembly GCF_023634085.1). Taxonomy (NCBI): domain Eukaryota; kingdom Metazoa; phylum Chordata; class Aves; order Falconiformes; family Falconidae; genus Falco; species Falco cherrug. The sequence continues at coordinate 1,373,971 of NC_073698.1, forward strand.
GCACCACTGCGCCCCGCCGGGCGGGGGGCACCCCCAGCCCAAGGAGGGCTCGTCGCCTCACAGCGGGGTGTGCAGCCGTCATGCCACAGTGACAGCATCCCTCCCGGGCTGTGCTGGGGACCCTCACCCCTCCCGGGCTGTGCTGGGGACCCTCACCCCTCCCGGGCTGTGCTGGGGACCCCTCACCCCTCCCGGGCTGTGCTGGGGACCCCCATGCCCAGGGATCCCCCCTGCTCCCTCCCAGGCTGTGCTGGGGACCACCCCTGGTGACCCCCATAACCTTGCTGGGGACCACCCCTGATGACCCCCATAACCTTGCTGGGGACCCCTTATGTCCTCTCCTAAGCAACCCTCCACTCTCCCTCGGTGCTTTTGGGGATCCCCTATCCCAGCCCCTCCCAATCCTCCTCCCTCTGCTCCATCCAGGGTACCCCAGCCTTGCCCCCCCCCCCCCCCCCTTCCATGCAGTGAGGTGCTTGTGGGGTGCCTGGCCACAACCCCCTCCTCAGCCTTCCCTGCAGGTGGGGACCCCAGCCTGCACCCTCACATCCCCCCAGGGCCCCTGGCACCCACCGCCAGCAGCGGTGTCAGTCTGGCTGCCTGCGGGGGAGAGGAAAGGGGGGGGCTGAAGGCAGCAGGCTTTGATGCGCCAGGGGGAAGAGGAAACCCAGATTTTCTCCCATTCTGCTCCTGAAAAGGCTGGGGGGGGGGGGGGGGGGGGTGTGTGTGTGAGGGCCAAAAAAATCACAGCAGGGGAATCACGCCGGCGGTGAAAGCTTTGAGTAAATCCTGTGGCCTTCTCTTCCCCGGTTTTGGCCTTTCCCTCGCTGCCCTGTGCACAGCCACCCCCCACCCACGCGCTTCCCACGCATGAGCCGAGCTGGGAGTGCTCCTGCCCTCCCCAAAATCCTCCACCCCCCTCCGCAGCGCCACGGTGCCACAGAGCAGAGCCCAGAAGGCCAGGGGGACACGAGCCAGGCCAGCAGAAACAGCCTCGGGGACGTTGGTTTAGGGTGATCCTGCGCTTTTGGGTCCCCAATACTCAAATCAACCTGCCCGCAGTCACAGCACCGGCGCCAAAGCTTTATTGGCGGCAGGAGAGCAGGAGGGTCGTGGTCCCCTACGACAGGAGGGCGCTTCTCAGGAGCATTTTCTTGTCAGGCGTAAGCTTTTTCGGAAAGCAGATGTCGAAGTAGATGAGGAGGTCACCCTTGCGCCGAGGGTCCCGGAGCAGCGGCATCCCCTCCCCCGGCACCACTTTGCAGTACTTGGGGCTGCAAAGCCAGGGAGGGGGCTGAGAGGAGCCGCAGGAGGATCCCGACGCGGAGGTGCGGCACCGAGCCCCACGCACACGTCCGAGCAGGTTTCCTGGGGCAAGTTTGCTCCTCCTGCACCAAGCGGGGGCCCGCCCTCGCCCTTCCAGCACCGTGGCCCCCAGGCTCCTCACCCCCCAGCCTGGGCCATCCAAGCCCTCACCTCACCCGCGTTTTCCACCCCACCCCCACCAAGCCGCCTCCCTGCCTCTGCCACCAGCAACGCAGCCCCAGACCAGAAGAGCGGCCCACTGGGGGCCGAGGAGGAACGCTGAGGATCCTCTAAGCTCTTCACCTCCTTGGGTGCCAAGCTCTGCAGAAAAGCCCCCTGTGCCCCCCTGGCCATTTGCCCCATGGCACCTACTCCACGACGTCGTTGATGGGGACGTTCAGCAGCCGCCCATCCAGCGTCCTCACATCCACCGAGCAGCCGACCAGCGCCTGCGAGGCAGGGAGGGGAGCGGGACCCGCCGCTGTGTTCGCAGCCCCAGAGGCAAAGGTCAAGCAGGGCTGGCTCCATCCCCGCGCCTGGCACTTTACCTTTCCCAGGGGGATGGTGGCAACATAAGCCAGGTTGTCGTCAGTTCTCTTAAACCTGGGGTGGGGTTTCTCTCTGACAACAAAGGTGATGTCAGCCGGAATGACGTTTGGGCCCTAAAAGTGAGGAGATGGGGGGGGCAGGGAAATGATACCTGGAAATGGTTTGATGTAAAACAAATTATTTTATACAGGGAAAGACAACACAAATGCCTGCCCCTTTGTGGCTGCTTTCAGCTGTCTATGAAAAAGTGAAAGGTATTTTCTTCCTTTAAGGAAAAAAGGAGGCTCTGATAAAAGACTCCTGCTCAGCCAAGGGAAATGAGACAGGGTTTTGCGAAGGCAGTGCCGGGCAGAAACCCACTTCTTTCAATTATTTTTTTATCCTAAGGAAAATCCAGGCAGGAAGCACACCGTACAGTGCTTCTGAGCACAGCAACACCGAACCGCTCCATTAGCCATGCTGCCAACTGCCCACAGCAGTGGGAAACCTGCTAAGAGCATCCAGCCGGCCACCAGGAAACCTGGCCCAGAACTTCACGCCACAGTCATTACCTGGTCTCCTTCCTTCTCAAAGGTGACCCTGGTGCCCTGCTTCCACCCCGGCTGCACCTCGATCGTTAGGATCTTATCCCTGATTGTGCTTGTTTGACCATCTTCATTCATCACCTGCGGGGGATAAGTGGGTTAGAAGAGCTGGACCCTATCTGCAGAGGTGGGCCTGTGACTGGGTGGGAGCTCTGCTCCGCCGTCAGAGCAGCCAGCACCAGGGACGGGTTCCATCCATGGTGGCGCTGAGCCCCCAGGCTGGACCACAGCCCTGCAGTGCTGGACACCGCTCCACAGATGGAACAGACACCGCTGCGCTGAACACTTTGGGCTGGAAGGGACCTTCAAGACCAGCCAGTCCCACCCCCCGCCAGGGGCAGGGCCCCCTCCCCCCAGCCCAGGCTGCTCCCAGCCCCGTCCAGCCTGGCCTTGAGCCCTGCCAGGGATGGGGCACCCACAGCTGCTCTGGGCAGCCTGGGCCAGCGCCTCGCCGCCCTCACGGGGAAGGGTTTCTTCCTCATGTCCAACCTAAATCTCCCCTCTCTCAGCTTCAAGCCATTCCCCCCTGTCCCACCACTCCCTGCCTTGCCCAAAGCCCCTCCCCAGCTTTCCTGTCGGCCCCTCCAGGCACTGGGAGCTGCTCTAAGGTCTCCCCGCAGCCTTCTCCTCCCCAGGCTGCACAGCCCCAGCTCTCCCAGCCTGTCCCCACAGCAGAGGGGCTCCAACCCTCTGACCAGCTCCGTGGCCTCCTCTGGGCCCGCTCCAACAGGTCCGTGTCCCTCTGATGCTGAGGACCCCCGAGCTGGACGCAGCGCTGTGGGGGGGTCTCAGCAGAGGGGAGCAGAGGGGCAGAGCCCCCTCCCTCGCCCTGCTGGCCACGCTGCTGGGGATGCAGCCCAGGGCACAGGCGGCTTTCTGGGCTGTGAGCGCACATTGCCGGGTCATGTCCAGCTTTTCATCCCCCAGCACCCCCAAGCCCTTCTCCGCAGGGCTGTCATCCCTGCAAGGCACAACCCAGGTGATTTGTGACACAAAGGTGTCCAGTGAGGGTTATGACTGCTCTGCTCACCCAGCTGTGTGCAAGTGAGCAGAGAAGAGGGAGAGGACAACTCATACTCCATGGCAAATTGGCTGTGGGTACAAACAGGATCAGACCGAGTAGGAGAAAAGTCAGGGGCTGGAACCAGGAGACAGGGACAGTGAGGGGGAGATACAGGTCACCAAAAGCACAAACGAGACACAGACAGGTGTGGAAATTAAACAGTGGGAGCCCAGAAAATGCTGTGCTCCTTCTCCACACCTCCTCTGAAATCAGCCCTGCCTTCCCACCAGCTTTCACAGCACCTCCCGTGCTGAATTCCCTTTGCCATGCCAGGAGAGGAGGGTACTGGCTGCCCGGTCGAGCGTGGCCCCCCTTCACCCCCACTGCCCCTACCCTGCGGGAGAGCTTAATCTTCTTGGTGCAGCCATAGAACAGGTCTTCAAGGGAGAGGTAAAGATCCCGCACAATCGGGGGGTCTTGCTTCATCGCTCCTCGTCCTCGCAGCCCTCCAAAGGGCAGGATCAGCTCCGAGCCATCCTCAGCAAAGAACTCTGCATGAGTGAGCAGAGAGGCAGGGGGTCACCTTACTTGGATCAGAGGTCGGGGCCCCCCCCGGGGTCTCCTTATCACAGAAGCCGAGCACCCCAAACATGCCACCCAGAAGCAAAAGCTTCCCATCTGCTTCTGCCTGGCACCACCTTCCCCCTTCAGCTGAAGTGTTTTTCTCCAGGAAGGTTTTTAATCTTGCCCACAGGTTTACAAGTTTCACCAATCTGACCCCACCTTTTGATGGGAGTCCTCCTAGAAAAGGGTCACAACAGGAGCTGGGGAGAGCTGACAGCCTGAACATGCGCCCCCAGGCCTCTTGCCCCGTGCAAGACTGGGGCAAGTCAGGCTCTAACCTCCAAGCACCAAAGGGACCTGAGAGCAGCTGGGCAGGGAAATATCCCCATAAAGCTTAAAGCTCAGAGCTGGCAGTGGCCACGGCCTCACAGCAGCCACAGACAGGGCCTGGCCCCCCCGCACGGAGCTCCCCTACTTACCCGCAAAGGGGTTGTCTCCACCAAAGAACTCCTGGAAGACTTTGTCAGGGTTGTTGTGAAACACATAGCCGACGGTCCAGGGGTTGTCGCTGCCGAACTCCAAGGGGATGCCGCCTTTGAGCCCCTCTTCTCCAAACTTGTCGTAGATGCCTTTTGTCATGGCTTAGGGAACAAGGAGGAGTTGGGAATGGCCACACTCTCCCATGCTGGGTGCTGGGGGAGAGCCCCAGCCTGAGATCCAGGTTTTGCTTGGATGAAGGCTGGAAAGGGGGGCTCCCCATCACCTCACAGACAGCAGTAGGTGGGATGGAAGCAAGCGCATATGCCAGCTCTCAGCCTGCCTGTGGCTCAGAGAGCTGCTGCCACCTCCCTGGGTGTGCCAGCAGCCAGGGATTCAGACCTCCGCACACCTCTGGCCATACCAGAGATGCCGCTTCACCCCCTGTCCAGCCCCTAAAACTGTGGAAGAGAACAGTCTCCCCACTTACGGTTGCTGAGCACATCGTAGGCCTCTGCCAGCTCCCTGAACCTCCGCGCTGCCCAGGGCTCCTTGCATTTTAAAGGGTGGCTCTTCAGGGCCAGCTTCCGATAGCTATGAAGGGGACAGGGGGGAGAGCCCAGCCTCACAGCCAGCCCCGGGGTGCCAGCACACCCTCAGCCTAGGCCGCTCCCTCCCAGGTGCTCCCAGGCCCCTCAGGCCCCTTTCCCTCCCCCGCCCCCCCCCCCGCCATGCCCCTTCGCCCCCCCCCCTTCAGGCCCCGGGGCGGGGAGCGGGGGGGGGAGAGGCGAAGGGCAGCCACGCACCGGGCAGCCACGCACCGGGCCTCCCGCCACCCCCCCCGCCCCCCGCGCCATGCCGGGGTCCCTCACGCCGCCTTGATGTCGGCGGCCGCGGCGCCGCGGCCCAGCCCCAGCACGGCGTAGTAGTCCTGCCCCATGGCGGCCCGCGCGCCGTTGCTATGGCCACCGCGCGCCGCTTCCGGCCGCCGCGCGGGGCCCCATGGGAACTGTAGTCCCCCGCACGCTTCCGCACTCCGGCCCCGCCACGGCCTCCGGGTTTTTTTTGGTTGTTTGTTGTTTTGTCTTTTTTTTTTTCTTCCCCTTAAAAATACGTTCTCCTGGAAATTTTCCTCCCCGCACGGGTGTTACCAAATAAGCTGCTTCATTTCAGTCTATTCCGTGATACAGTCACACCTCGTCTCCATTTATTTTTACTTCCCCCTACTCCAGAGACCACATTTTTTCAGCGGCGGGGGGGGGGGGGGGAATTGTCACCACGCAAGATCTTCTCCAATGCCTCGGAGCTGATCGCCTTGAATTTGGACAGCAAAGCTGTGCAGGTGGTCCCTTACCACGTCCTTCTCCCCGCTGCCCCTGTGAGCGGCAAGTCCCAGTCGCTGCCCGGCCACCACACACACACACCTCAAACGCAGGGAAAAGAAGCTCGGGGGAGTTATCTGGACGAATCTCCTCACTGTTTGGCCAATCCAAACACTTAAAGGTCAGAAAGTTGGTATCTCCTCACTATTCCATCTCTGCAGCATGTGTAAATTTGCTTCTCCCAAGAAGCAACCTGGAAAAGAACGGGGCCAAAAAAAAAAAAAAAAAAAAAGTAGTATTTAAGGAGAGCATTTCCCAAGTGACAGTTCAAAGTAAAATCCTCAGAGACCAGCTTTCCCTTTGGACTTTTACACAGGGAAGAGGTGGCGAGCATCTTGTGAAACAGCATTAGCAGGTTTTAAAGGACAGTTCAAGGTTTCCCCAGGAGCGCAGGAGCAGCAAGCGCTCACGCAAGGGTTCTTCTCTTAGATCTGGAAGGGGAAAAATTACTTTTCACACGTTTTTCATGTTCTGCTCGTGCCAATGGGTTGTGCAGGTCCAATCTCAGCTTCCAGGTGAGGCTGAGTGTTAGCCTTGAGGGTGTGCATTGGCCAGGAGCGGAAGAACTGGACTGTGGAGTTGGAGCAGATTAAAACCAAGAGCGAATTCCCGCCTGCACTACCAGACTGAGTGCCCAGGGAACTGCTCCTGATCCTCACCAGCCAGTTCAGCCGGCTGCCTGGAAACGCCACTGCAAGACCCACTTTCTGGTCCTGAGTCACCAGGGGACAAGAGAAGACAGGCAGCACTGTGCAGTCAGCTGCTGCTTTTACCTTTATGATCTGCCCAGCACAATTAATTCACACTTTTTACAGAAGCACAGCTCTGCCAGAGCTACTCCACCGCTCTAGTTTTGCACCTGCATGATGGAGACAAGAGCCAGCGTACACCACAGAGGACTTGTTTATGAAACTCAAGATTATTCAGCTAAGAAAAAAACCTTAAACTTAAAAGTCAACTGTGTGAAGGAACCTGTTGTGCTGGCTGCCAAATCCTGAGATAAAGGCAGCTGCCTGCTACCTGGCACCACCTTTCCCTACACCCTTTACATGTCATCCTTTTATATATTGCTCTTGGGCAGCACACCATGCTCCTTACCTTGTACACAGGGTCGCAGTCAGCTTCTGTGAGATCAATGACATAATCGAGGTCTTGCTGAACGATAAAGCAGGTTCCGTCACCTACACGAGCAGAACAGATACCAAGCAAGGAAGGAACATCAGCCAATTAGTGCAATAAGCCATGCTCTTAATTACAGGCACTAGCAAGTCCACCAGAAACACCTGATGACAGGGCATGAAGCCCCCAGGAAGATGGAAACGTGCTGTGAGGATGGGAAAAGGCCCTGACAGTTGAGATGCACCTCAGAGGCCCCATTTCAGAGGCACACGGGGGAGGTGAGGGCTGGAAATCACAAGGCAAAAAGCAACCATGTAATATATAGCTCCTACCACAGCACCTTTCTGCCACGGGTACTGTGTGGCCCTCTCTTATAAGTCACCCAGAGCTTGCATGCGGGAGGGCATTACCCAAAAAGCATAAAACTCCTCGATTCAACTATACAATTTCTACTGGCACAACACAGTGCTTGAGTTACCTTGGCTGGCAATAAATCCATCTCGGTAAGTGAGCAATGAAAGCACCGGTGCTCCTGACCTATGGATGACCTGGATTGGAGTGCTAGAAAAAGAAGAAACAAGGGATGAGTATTATGGTCTATAGAGAAGAGCCCGTTCCAATGTGTGAAAGAAGAAAGTGAGCTTGCAGTTAGAAGATACGCGAGGCAAACACAGAGGACACGGGGACTCGATCAGTGGTTAGCAAAGAGTCTCTGTCCTCTAGCAGCAGACAGAAGTCAGCACTGGTTTTCCTGCAGATGTTACCAAAGCATCAAAGTGGAAGTAAGGAGTTAGCTAGCAGGTGAACACCAATAAAACCTCCTTGCTGGATTACAGACACAGATTATCTTCATCAAGACACAGTCAAAAAAAAGCTTGGTGCTCGTCCAGCACCGAAAGACTCTCCACCCTTTGGTGCCAACCCCTCCAGCCCCCACCCAGAAGCACCAGCTGGATGCCTCCCTGCTCAGAGCTCACCTTTGACACTAATAAAAACAACTTAGAGCAGCTCCTGCCCTCAGCGACAGCACAGTTCCAGTCCTATGTGGCAATGAGGATCAGGGTAAATGTTAGGATCCTTCAAAGACACTTATGTCCCACTGGTAAAAGGAAGCGGCCGTGCTTTTAGCAGGAGGAATACTGCTGTCAATGTACATATACATGTAGATAATCACACAGATACTCATATACAGCATAATGTGCACTATATATAAATTTAAAAAGCAATAATTTGCAAGGTAAGGCTATGCCAAGAGCACGCCTATTCACAGATCAAGACTGGAAAGCTTTTCAGTAACTAGGAAATCTGCACCAAGCCTACAGTCTTTTAGGAGGCACTTTCCGGAAAACATCCCATCAGATCACCAACCTGAGCAAAGGTATCCTCCCCAGCACTCCCCAAGAGAAAGAAATGGCTGCAAGAAGCTCTTGGTGTCCATGGCTTGGGCCGTGTCCACCCTTTAGAAGGGACATTGCCTGCCAGCACCCTCAATCTGGCTCTCTTTCCCCGCCAAAAAAAAAAAAAAAAAAAATTTATTCTTTAAATACTGGCAGCCCCAGGCACGCACTCACTTGGTGTTTCTCACATCCAGCTGATATATGTTCCCATCCTGAGTGCCTGCTAGGATATAGGTACTTGAGAGGAATGTGCAGCAGTTGAATGCATCAGATCCGACGAAGAGGAACACCTGAGAATACAGGAACAAACCCAAGTATCAGACACTCACAAATGAGGATGCAGGACACCCAGGAGAAGGAAGCAATAATTCATTTAGGAAGTCAGTGCAGTCATTTTCATGAGTCACGGCACAAACTGGCAAACCCAGAGTAGGTTATTAACCCCTCAGCTCTGCTCCAAGAGGAGCAGGAGAACAGCGCTCCAGGATCAGTTCTGCCAAGTCAGCAGAGACAGCGCAATCAGCGAATGCTCCTGGGTCCCCTTTGGAGAAAGGCTGTGTCAATGACAAGTGAACCGATGCTGAGCTCAAACTAATCTTCAGACACCCATGGAGCAGCGAGACCAGATTTGCACGGCAGGTTGGCAAAGACCACTCCTTCCCGCTAGAGTTGCAGTCGTCATTACAGAGGCTGCAGGTTTTTCCCAGGTGAGCCTCTGGCATCTCACTGACCAGCCTCGGGGTGAGCTTATCTGTTCCACCCTAATTTTACTCTTTGCCAACACCACAAGCAGTTCTATCTGCAACATCATCGGAAGCTCCTGTCCTACTGCCCAGGGCAGTCCTGATAGTAGCCTGAGATCTACCAACTCCATTTCCCTTCGCTAAGAGGAGGGAGATGGACTGGTGACCACCTGAGATACCCTTCACACACCACTTAAGACACCCGGCAGAATAAAAACTTTAAACCCTGGCTGGATGAGACAGCCTGCAGTTCCTGCTTTCACGATGACATCTACTGGCCACTGTTTAAATACTGTTTCCCCCACACCCGGGTTAAATTGTAACCAATTCTTACTCCTCAAACCCCCACATAAAAATCTGGCCAGTAGGAAGGAGAGACAGCATCCCTGTACTGTACCGGGTTTTAGTCTCTCCTCCAGGAATACATACAGGAGAGAACACTGCAGTATAACACCAAAGGCAGACGAGCCCTGCCCTGCCTCCAGCCTGGCTGCCCCCTTCCGTGCCACATGCTGAACCTCACCATGGATCAGAGCTGGGATAACACTAACCAGTTTTTCCTGCCTAGTTGCCTAGATAGGTAAACTATTCGTCTTTAACCCAGCTCTATTCCTCATGCCAGTGCTCTGCACAGCCACGTGAACAGCCGCTTACAAGCTGAAGAGCTGCTGCAGTGACAAAAGAAATGATACAAAGGGACTGGGAGCCCTGGAGCTGATTTTGGAGCAACATCTCTGAGCACTCTCCCAGGCAGGTACTCCTGATAGTCTCAGACTCCTTACCGGCTGCCTGCTCTGCAGTCCCACTCCTTGAAGCTTCTTGTCCTCTCGAGCCAGTAGCAGGATTTTCCCTTCCGTCCCAATCTCACGTTCACCTGACAAAAGGACAGCAGTTAATTCCAGCAGTGGCTACGCAACAAAGCTTGATGGTACCAAAACCAGTTTGGATCACCCCTGCCGAACCTACAGCAACGTTCCTCCACCTGTCCGAGACACCAGCAAGGCAGGCCAGTAACCAAGGAGATGACAGTCTTCATCACTCAAACGGCTAGATAACACTTAATTCCTCCTCAGGACTGGAGTGCTCCATTCTGGTGACTCTAGTTCCCTTCCTTAGGTGGTACAAGGGCACAAGCAGTATGCCACACACCTGGGATTACTGGTGACAAACCTAAGCAGTTCGGGACAGGGGAAAGAAGATGACTTTTAAGAGAAAGATCCTTACTAGGAGCTTTTTCAGGCGTGCCCAGGTTCAGCGAGTTGTCAGCAGTGCCCACGGCAATGCCATTGACAGGAGAGCCACAGTCAGCGATGACACCCAGACAGGCGGATTTTCCACAGTCCCAGAGACAGGCAGTGCCGTCTCTAGAGCAGGAAAGGACATTTCTCCCCCGATCCACAATGGCAGTGTCCAAAATACCTGCATCAAAGCAAAGGCTGAGTTCAGACAGACAGCATGGAAGGCAGATAGACAAAGCATCACATTTCCCAAGGCAAACTCAACTACATGCCCCAAGCCACTGTCCCCAGAGTGCCACCAGTCACGCAACGTGGGGTAGGAAGCCACAGAATCTAGAAAGAGGTAGTATGTGGAAGGCAGCAGCTCCCAGCAAAACCATACAGAGTAGAGCCACCACCTGGCACAAAGGCAAGCTATTGCCAATAAAACAATGGGCAACGCCTTGTCTCAGACTGAGCTGATACCACAGCTGCTGCAGAGTTTTACCTCCACAATTAACCTCTAACTTGGGCAGAAAATAGCCCGGCCCAATGCTCTTAAAATGCTACCGAGTCCAGCTCTGTATAATCCCAAAATTATAGGAGGGCAAGCAGCCACCATATTATCCAGCTACAGCAACATGAAAAGGGCAGTCTTTGCAGGTGCTAACACCCCTTACCTACTTTATTTTACTTTGGGCTGTCAAGTCTAGATCTGAAAAGCGACAGTGGTTTTTTGGAAGGTAACAGTCAGATGGTTAGAAGATTTAATTGACACTTTTCCTACAGAAGCAGTCATTAAACATGACAAGCTCAAATGACAGGACAAGCCAGGCAAACCAACTGCAGCAGCTTGGGCTGGAGTTGTAAGCAGTGAATAGTCAACTTCAGAGCCACTGGGAGCCGTTCGATCAAAGCTCTGTTACACTGCCTGCCATGTTTTGTTCACGGGACATTGGAGGCAAAGCACTTTGAATCCACACAAACAGATCACATGAGAACAAAGGTAGGTTCAGTGCAAGATGAGTTTTCGAGTTAATAAAGTTTTGCGCAGCCAGCCACGTGGCTTAACCTTTTCAACAAAGCCTAGGACCTTGTGAGACAGGGAAAACAAAGAGCCTGTACAGAGCAGTTACTTGCTCAGGGAGGAGATAATTTGGCACAGGGTTTGGGGCATCTGATGCCACATCCACAACTCACTTGGACTTGCTCACCATCACCCAAGCCGTTCAAGTTGGCATCCCTTAGGAAGCAACCACCTGCTGTGACAAGACAGTATCACTGGCCACTGTGCTCTGGGCCATGTGTAAACAGGAGTAAAATGGGAGCCTGCTCAAGTGTTACGTATAAACACACATTGCTTCTGAACGAAGGGTCCTGGAAACCGAATCTCCTTTCAGGAGATTAACAGAGGCTCCGTCCAGAAACTTGCTTTGATCGCAGCTCTCAGGAGCCTTTCTGGGTAGCACATTTTCCATTCCTCACAGTTCTTCTCCAGGACTAAGACACTGTCAACTGGAGGAGTTTGTAGCATAGAGCCTGAATGCAAGGAACCGCACTGAACTCACCACATAAAGGTGGCCAGTGCATCCTCTATGCGAGGACACAAGGAGGGTGAAGAATTTACTCTCATCTTCAGCAGCAAGACCAGCTGGACATCTGCCCTTGGTAGAAGGGTGAACAAGCTTATGCCAGCCCTTCTTAACAAATAATCACTTAAGTATCCTCGCAGCTGCTCTTGTTCTGCTTTACTGACTTTCAACAGCATGTGTCCTCGAGGCAGGTAACTGCCTGTCTGAGTTTTGCAAGTCCATAATAAACTGCTACATGCTTTTTCTGGGCAAGACAGGAGAGAAAAAAAAAAAAAAAAAAAGGGGACTCTGAACGTGAGCATGGTGATCTGGGTGCAAGCAGAAGGCATTCCCAGTGCAGGCAGCAAGGCTACCAAATGCAGGTCAGAGCTCTGGAAAGCTGAGGCTGCCCTGGAGAAGCAGAATGCCCTCTGCCTCCATCTCTGGCACTCACAACAGGCTAATGGACTGCATCCTCCCTCTTTTTACCTTAATTACAAGGAAAACACAGGCTGGCGAGCGAAATTGCATCTGCTCAATACAACAACTACTAATCTTTTTATTCAAGTTCTGGGAGCTTGAAAAACATACTTTGGACATCTAATACAAATGCACAGCACAGTGCAGCAGGCTGGTGACCAAACGTTAGCCCTTGGGTGCAAGGCAATTATACGCACAGCGGATCAAGCATTTTAAAGGCTAAATACTTCGTACCTCCTTTGTGACCTTTAAATGTTACTACACAGCTGGCATCTTCTGCTGACCAGATCTTTAGCTGCGCATCCATTCCCCCACTCAGAACAACAAGGCCCGATGGGAAAAACCTGCAGCAACTCACATCATACACATGGCCTTCCAATAGTCTCTGGAAAAACAAAGAACTGCTTGTGATTTCCATTCTTAGCACCCTTGCATCCAGCAATTTTTGAACTATACCACTGGAAAACTCCACATTCCCATGTGGGCAGAGGATTAAGCTCAAATCCTCTGGGTTTGCGTTCCTGGAATGGACTTGTCTGAATTCAAGGCAGTCAAAGGGGTAGCAGGTACACTTTGGGCCTCCTTCTACCATTTGAGTAGCTAATTACATAGCAAAGGGCTCTGCATTTGTTTCTAATTACAGGTTAAATGTCTTCATCCTTCGCCAAACAAGCAGCTGACTGTCAAGCTCCACAAGAAACACCTTAACTAGGAAGACAGCTAGCCATCACATGGTTAATCCATCACAGGCAGGGGTCTCTTCTCCACACCTCTTCCCTACTGCAGAAAAAAAATCAGTGCTTGTACCACACAGGTGCTGCCACTTACCTTCTGCACTCCAGCTGTCATTCCTAAGTACCCATTCCGATTTTCACCCTGGGACTTCTCTCTGGATGGCTGAGCACCATTTCCCTTGGGAAAAGTCATGCTTCCCAACAGGTTTGAGTTAAAACCTCTGAGATGTCAATGTTTAATTAGCTTTTCATTCAAAAGCCAGATTCTTGCCCACCCTAGACCACAGTCTGTAGACAACCTGACCAAAGTCATGGCCAAATGATTTCAGTAGTGTCACAGACAACACACATCATCAGAGCTAAATGCTCTTACTCTTATTTCTCCATTTGCAGCCTGCCAGATTTTCATGGTCCCATCTGTGCTGGTAGACACGCCAAGCCCTCCACCACTGGAAATATCAAGACAGGTAATCTGCAGGAGAGTAAAAACACCAAGCATTAGCTTTTTATGGCCCTGTATATAGATATTTCGGCTCAAGAGCTTAACTCTGTACTGGGGGAGACCTGCTAAGTACATCACTCAGCACTATTATCTCCCTAAGACATACTGCTGAACTCATTTAAAATGCCCAAAAGACTTTCCATACTCCTAGCTAAACAGCTTTAGCCTGCTAATATCCTAATATTTAAGCAAGGACTTCACAGGCTTTCTTGCCTCACCCTCTCAATGTGTTTTGTGAGATAATAAGCCCTGAACATATCAAAAAAACAAGCAGATCCTGAACAGCTGAGGTTTTCTAGAGGACAAAGACAGCATAAAACAAAAATCTCCTCAATATATTTGTTTACACAGATTGCTGCATTCCTTCTTCAAGGGCAAGCTGCTGATCTGGGCTGACCCACAGCTAGGGCTCAGACAGTGGGTGACTGGAACCAGGCATGGGGCACCCCAGATTTCTTGTCACTTCCCGCAAATTTGACAAGAGAGAGTGTTGTTCTCTGCCTATGACTCTGCAGAGATCTGCAAGGCAAGGACAAAAAGAAATGCTGAGTCAGAAGCCTGCACAGACAGCAGTTTTATTTCAGATTTACCCCAGGTGAAGCAGAAATCTGGATTTTTCTAGCAACTCCTGTAAACAGAGAAGAAATGGAGCCAATCTCTTCCACACTAGCTCGAGGTAACTGGCCAGCTCGTGAGCACCATGACTCACAAGCCCACAAGACACTGTTTGAGATAGTTATGAAGCCAACGGCACAGCCTGAATTTTCTGAAACACCGACTCAAAACCAGTTCCTTATGAAGACAGGCTAACTCCTCACACAGTCTGTCACACTAAGGTATTAACAACTGCCTGCTTTGCATAAACACTGGGACAGCCGAATACTTTTGAATAAGGCAGATGTTGATCTCATATTCTTGCAAAAGGGTGGCCTTTTCTGTGATGCCAGACATTACTGCTGCCATTTGGGAAAGGCAGATGTATTTTAGTCATGCATGAAATAAGGTAACCGGTATTCTAGCCTTGCAAGAAAAGATTACATCTTCCAAGTGACAGACAGATTTCCAATATAGACTGCAGCAACACTGAACAGGCTCAAAAAAACCCACAATTATATAGGTTTTGTTAAAGCAAACGTTAACAGTAGTGTTGTAGCCTACAGAAAACATTAAAACTATCACAACTATGCAGTAGAACAACTGCCTTGCCTTGCAAGATTTGGATGCTGGAGTCACACTGTCATTACCTCCAAAAGATTCCTAATAATTGCATATGGGGAAGGGATGAGGCTGCTCATCTTCATCCCAGGCTTCAGATTAAATGCTTTTCTGAACAACTAGCTATTCTCAAACAGGACTGGGCTTTGTCAATCCTCTTGTACGTGCTCAGCCTTCGCTAGCAGCCAGCCTGAAGGGACAGCTGGATTTACTATCACAGGGAAACCCAAAGATACAAGTGAATTGAGAGATTTTGCCAAGAAAGATGACAGCTACAGGCCTGAGATTTAAGGACAATACCCTCAGGCAGACCAAGTACATAACAGATCAGCATCAATCTCCAGCTGTTAAGGAGGATGTCGCGCAGCATCCTAATGCTGCATGTGCATCAGTCAGGGCTTGTGGGGACATGATATGCCATGTCTCAGTCACGAGTTCTATCCAAGCAAGAATCACGACAGAAATGCTCTCCTGAAAAACTCTGACAGCTCAAATCACAGCTAATTTTAACAGGGTGCAGGATCAATACTCAACCTCCACTTGAAAAAAAGCCTGGGAATTAAAACAGGAATTGGAAGATTTAGTAGGAGTAGAAGGTTCAGTCATTACAATGGCCATTAAGTGCATTTAGTTATGTATCGGTAATGTGAGAAATACATTGGTAACATGAGTGGCATTTTACGTAACAAACCAATCTGTGGTAATTTGCTCCCTAGTTAAAAAGAAAAATAAAAAGCCTGTGAAAGTCATTCTAGCAGAAACTAAAAGCCTCACTGACGTCTGACATATCTGAAAATTTTCAGGATATGCATGTGAACAGGCAAGGCCAAGCACGAGTGCTCAGAACAAGAGGCAGCAGGTAAAAAAGGATAACTGAAGCTTAGTCCACACCAGCTTTAAACTCATCTACATATTAATAGATATTGCTTCAGCTGCTTTCCAGAGGAGAGCTCTGCAGCGCAGCTGTGAGCCATCACACCCATTTGACAGCAGACTAAACAACACATTTCCATTTTGCTGTGCTTTGAATGTTGATTCCATTTATCACACAAAAGGGCAGCTGGGGACCCTTCAGTAGCACAAAGCTCAGAGAAGTGATTCACCTCTGTCTCCAGAGCTGCCTCACTGCCAAGCCTGTCTCTCAGCAGAGTCCCACTTCCTCTTAAAACAGCTGTAGAGATGTGGAATTGCCTTTACGTCAAAATGGGCCTTGATTTATATTGCTTTTGAACTTTCATTAATAGAGACTGACTCTTCAGCATTTTCGGCTGGGTTTACTGCAACAATGTACTCAATAAATCATGAGACAAGTGTACTGAAACATCTCCAGGAGTCTTCAGGGGACTCCCTTTAAGGCAGCTGGCTGTACCTGCAGGCTACACACTCCCTAGTTTCTTGGATGGTTTCCACATGGGTTAAGCGCTCAGCAAAAGTGCAGACTACTTTCCAGCAAAGCCAAGTTATGTGCTTCTCTTCAGTAAAGAACTGAGACTTCAGGTCAGAGCCAGCCTTTCTGTATTGCTATTTAGCGAAAAGCTGTACTTGTTGCACCTTCAGATTGATGGGGGTACAATAAGAAAGAAGATTACTCAGCAAAACTAGCAGGACTGCTTTTAAGTGAGTGAGAAGTTCACATAATTTATTAAGTTTTCTAAATACAAGCTGGGCCTTTTTGGCCTCTGAATTCCCATCAGGCCAAGATGAGTTTACATAACACTCAATTCCCAGCCCCGCAAACAGAAATTAATTTGGCAATTATCAGATAACTTCATTACACAGGAGCAAACAGCTGCTGCAAACTGGGTATAGATTTGAACCACAGACGAAGAGTTCAGTACCTGGAACCTATTATTTCTATTTTTTGTTTTTGACAGATTAATTCACACATCTTATTCCTTTCCAGGGAGATCTGTCACGGGCCTGAAGTGAGCAGAAATGAGATTACATGCAAGAAGACAGTCTAAAGAATTTTAGACATTATTATTGGGGTGTAAACAGTTATGATCAAGTTTCCCAAGCTTCTATGATCTGATATGTTTTATTACCTAGTTCACACACAAAGAAAGGCACACTGTAGGCCACCGCTCAGAACAAGCACGCAACAATCAGAGACATATTGTGAAACTTCACTGTCACTTCCCGTTATTTCCCAGTCACTTCACAAGGTTACTTACACTTTTCTGATGAATCCTACAAAAAGTTGTGTATGGGGCCAGGAACTTCGTGGACACATTTTCATGAGGACAAGAAATAAGGATGCTTTTCTAGGGGGTGAAAGAGAGGGGGAAAAGAATTAGAAGTGCTATTAGTCCTACTGAAACACAGAGGCTGCCACAGTAGATCTAAGATCTGGACCTGGCTGTGGTCTCTCACAGCCTGAAAACAGATGGAAGGTGTGGTGCTGGGCTCAGCTCCTTGGGCTTCTTCAAGAAGACGACCCCGGGTGGCAAGAGCTGGCTGCTATGGCCTGGCCAGCCATGCCACGCAGCTCCACCCTGACTATGGGATGCTACGAACCAGCTCCAGGGTGCTGCACAGGTGGGAAGCCCAGGAAAACTAGAAAGAACCATGCAAGGGAATGGGCGACAGCTTTAAGCTGCTATTTTGACTGTCATAAGAGTATGGCCCCCTCACGCGTGGAAGGCGGTTACTGCCCCCGGCTCTGCCCCAGCCTTGGCACCTTGGTGACCTCCCCAACCACGAAGCCTTCAGAAGCAGCGATGTCAGGGACGCCCTCGGTGCTGAGCCCACGGCGGGTCAGGCTGCCATACAGGGTCGGCTTCCCTGCGAGGAGAGCAGACATCAGGTCGGCCAGCCCTCAGCCCCCGCAACCGCCTCAGTTCACCTTCCCCTCCCCCTCCCTCAGCCACAAAGCGCCCCCCAACCGCCCTCCTCAGCCGCCCTCTCCCCCACCCACCTCTACGGGGCTCCTCGAGGCCCTCAGCCGCCTCCCTCCGGGGCCTCCCCAGGCCCCGCACCACTCACCAGGGCTCCGGCAGCTCAGCCAGGCCTCACCCTCGTCTCGCCTGCAGAGGGAAAGCGCGTCAGTGAGTGCGCGGCAGGAGAAGGGAGCCGGGGCTCGGGGCAGGGAACCAGCAGGGCAGTACCCACCCCAGCGCCTGATTCCAGTCGCTCTGGATGCGCAGCGTCGCCGCCATCTTGCCGAGGCACCCACACTCCCTTCCGCCTCCTTCCTTCCCGACGGCCCCCGCGGGACGGAAGCGGAAGAAGAGGGAGAAAGCGCCCTCCAATGAGCGAGCGCTCCCGCCACCGCGCCCCGCCCCGGCAGTAACCGCCCCGGCACCATCCTTAAAGGGGCCGCTCTGCTCTGCTAGGCTGGTACGGGGGGGCTGGGGGTGGTGTGGAGGGCGCTGGGGGAGTGCGTGGGGGAGGCGCTGAGTGCCTGTGGGAGGGGCATGGAGGGTGCCAGGCGCTCACTAGGAGGGCGTGGGGAATTTTGGGCACCAGTGAGGCGGTGGGCAGCAGCTGGGGGGGATGCTGGGCACCCATGGGTGGGGGTGAGATGGGGGGGGCGGGTGTGGGTACCCGTGGGTGGGGATGGGCAGGTGTGGGTTAGGTATGGTGCTGGGCACCCGTGGGTGGGGTAGGGTGCACGGGGGAACCGCTGGGCACCCACGGGTGGGGGTAGGGTGCACGGGGGAAGTGCTCTGAGCACCCACGGAGGGGATGGACAGCTATGGGTAGGGGAGGGTGCTGGGCACCCATGGAGGCATGGGGGCTGAATAGGGGGTGCTGAGCTCCACCTGTGGGTGCATGGAGGTTGGTGGACCCCCCATAGGGTGTGGGAGGGGGGTGCCCCCCCGGAAAGGGTGCTGTGTCCCATGCAGGTCTCTTCAGGGGAAGGCACCCGCCACTGGCCACCCCCTGCAGCCCAGCGAGGCCATGGCGAGGCCGGGCCATGCCAGGAGCCACCAGCCGCTGGAGGAGGCCGAGGAGGCCGAGGACCCGGTGGACGCCATGATCTCACGGACAGGCTGCATGGCGCAGCACCGGGAGCTGCAGGAGTGCATGGCGGCGCGGCAGGACTGGCGACACTGCCAGCCCCAGGTCCGCGCTTTCGGTGACTGCATGGCCCGGCGGCAACGTGCCGAGGAGCTGCACCGGGCACCCAGCCTGCACCCAGCCCAACCGTCACCCACCGGGGAGTGACAGTCACCCGCTCCCAGCACCACAGGCCAGCCCACGCTCAGCACCCCAGGGGTGGCTGCATCATTTGACCCTTTTTTAATATTACTTTTTATTCAAGCGGGTGGGTGTGCCGGTAAATCTGTGTTCTGTTGTTGGGAAATTAAATCTGGTGGCATTCATCATCCTGGCCAGAGTGCTCGTCTCCATCCATTGCTGCTGGGGATAACTGGAAGCTCAGAGGGGTGAGATGGGGATTTCCAGCCCAAACTGGGAGGGTTCATGGCACCCAGGCTAGGTCAACAACCCTCCCATAGATTTCTACTCCGTGTCCTTCCCTGCGCTATCCAGAGGTTTCCCCCAGCAGTGATAACCCTGTCTCCCATGGGACAGGATTTTGGGAGGGATGTATCTCCTGGGAAGCCCCAGGAGCATTAGGGATGGGGGGGAAAAGGGAATCTTACAGAGTGGGATGCTCCTCTAAACACCATGTCCTAGCAAATAAGCTATGAAAAAGAAAACAAAATTGGGTTTTGTAGGCTGGGAAGACAAGGGCGCCCTGGCTTTTGCCAAGGGGAAATTTCCAGGCTGTTTCCGAGGAAGCTGGGTTCTGGCCGAAAATCACCACTGGCACAGGACCACAAGTAACATCTGGGGTTGCAGCCCTCATTTAGGGAAGAGTGCTAATTAGTGAGGTATTTTTTGGTTTTTTAAAGGGCTGCTCCTTAAGAAGAAGGGGGGGAAAAAACCCCAAACAAACCAGTTTTGGGGCAGGAAAAGAACCTCCTCTTGGCATCCATCAAACCAGGGCTCAGATTTGGTTGTAATGTACTTCCTAACAGGATGGCATGATCAGGAGTCACCTGGCTCCAGCCTAAATAAAACCAGCTGCCTCTCAGAATTCGAAAGAACAAGGATTGAATCAAACACCCAGGTGCTGCAACCCATTTGACCTGGCACCCATACGTGCACCCAAAAGCCATGTGGTTCCTGGGGACTCTGGGTTTTGTAGGGTGGCAATAAACATGGCAGTCCTAGGAAAAGCAGTTGGCACCATCCTGGGCAATTCCCCAAACTGCTTTTTGCTTCTGAGATTTGGCCTTTCAAGACACAAGTCATTTCTTCCTTTCCAAATGGCTGTTGTAAAAAGTAGACTGACCTCAGGGATTCAAGGGAAAGTTTATCCTTTATGGTTTGAAGGGGAAACTAGAACTTAAGGAGAAATTCTGCATACGCTGCCTGACACTGCTCTAATTCCTACCTCTTCCCTCTCAGGCTTTTTTTATGTTAAGCAGCAGTTGTTCAGCTGCTCAGGGACAATCAGCCCCAGCCCTCCCCCAGCTCTGAGGCTCCATTTGTGTTGGCAAAGCTCCGATTTCAGCAGCTCTAAGAGAACAATGCATTGCTCCAAGTCTTCAGCTGAAGAAAGGAGCAGGACAGTCACTTCCACATCAGTAGCATCTGGGAGAGCTGCCAGTACACCATTATTATTAACTTGCAGGGATTTCTGCAGATTGAAACTTGCAGAAATTCTCACACACCAAAAGCAAACAGGCAGGAAGAAAAAGAACTGAAGAAAAGTAACCCATTTCATTGCAGCACCCTTCACTAAGAGTACAAATCAGTCCAGATGAACACATGTATTTATCTTTATTCAGTGGAAATTTCTTCCAATTCACCAAGTTATCAGTAGTTATCAGCGCTCATGAAGTTGCCTTCTGGAGGCTTGAGCAGCCATGGAGAAGCTTTGCCTTTCCAGGAGCAGCTTTGCCTTCCCAGGAGCAGCTCTCAGACGGTTGAGGTGCTCTTCCTCATCTCAGTTCATCTGTGCTAGCAGCTCTTCAAGTTCTGGTCGAGACTTTAATCGGCTCTTGAAGTCAGCTTCTGTGTGCTGTGAAGGGAGGAAAAAAACCCCACAAACAAGCAAATCAGAATCACCTCTTGAGTACTTCTTGAAATCAAAGGTGACAAACCCTTTCCCAAAGAGAATCACTTAAGAGTGGAAAAAGGAAAAAACTTGTATGTCCACTGAACCCAGAGAGCAGGAATCTGCGATGGAAAGTCACTGCAGGCTGGATCTCATGCGCAGCTCAACCTGGAGGCTGGTGGCAGAGCTGATCCTTTCTTACATCCAGCCTCCAACAGGCGCAGCTTCTGGGGGTAAAGCGCAAAGGGCAGAATGCTTCTGGCAGCAAGTGAGCACGGCAGCCACGCACACACCTGGGCTGCTCTGAAATTCAGCCTTGCAGGCTCCTCCTCACCCGGCTAACTGCTTTGGGAAAAGTTAGCAATGGCATTGTGCTCAAGAAGTCAACTGGATGCCTCCAACTCTGCCACTGCCTATCACCATAGCATCTACTTTCTTAAGAGAGACCTGCCACTCTCTCCAGAATGTCGCTGGAGCATCCCCAAGCTTTAATCTCTCTTCTGCACTGCCAGTTGTATGAAGCCAGCTTGGGTCTCTCCTCTGGGCTTCACACGTCAGACTGCAATGACTTTGCAAATGGTACAATGTCACAATATCACAGCTCTCCCTCCAGAGACAAAGCCGTCAGCTAAGATTAAAAGAGAAGAAATGGCAGCCCTAAGGCAGAGATGGGACTGTGACCAAAGCAGAGAAGATTACTGGACTCAAGAGACCTTCTCCCATATTCCTTCTGGTTTTGCAGAGCTGGAGATCACTAAACATTCTTCAAAGGCCACTAAGAAGCCAACTGTGTTTTCATGTTTGAATTTAGTGTGCTGCTTTCTCTTGCCAGCCACAAAAAAAAAAAAAATATTTTAGTCCCTGAATAAACAGGGCTTCCTGGGACTGTTTTGTCTGAATGTAAAATGACAGAAGTTTAAGTATCTCCTTATGCCTGGTTCACCAGTGAGTGGAGTTCTGTCCTGAAGTCCTCAATGCCAAGAAAATTGTCGGGCCTTTCTGCAGAAAAAGCTGAACCTCTGCCAGAGCAAATTCCATCAAAACAGGGCACAGCATTTGGGTTTCCAGTCTCAGCTTTGCTACCAACTGCTCCATTAAGTTCCTGGTGATTGCCAGATATGAGGCGGCAAACCACTGTTGAAGGAAAGCGTTCCCTTTGAATTACAGGGAATCTGCAGCAGCAAAGGAAAGCAACTTGCACCTGCCAACTCCTGCAGATCTATAGGATTGGCTGGGAAGGCACCTTCTGCAGCACTAATTATAGGAGGCTAGATGGAAATTGAAACACTCATCAAGAATTAGAGTTAATGGTTTTTCACAGACCAAGTGAGGACCTGGTTCTGGGAGATCCTGGGTATCCATAAGCCCAAAGCAGACAGCAGCCTCAGGACCAGGTCTGTATTTTCGAAGCAAATTCATGTCATGTGCCATACCTGCTTCCTAAATGCAAAGCCACTGGTAAAATTCAACATACCTCTTTCACTAACAGATGGACCCCTTCAGGCTGACTGCTCTGAATGATTTCCAAGAGTATCGGAGCAAACGTTGAA
The DNA here is from genome assembly GCF_023634085.1 of Falco cherrug. Taxonomy (NCBI): domain Eukaryota; kingdom Metazoa; phylum Chordata; class Aves; order Falconiformes; family Falconidae; genus Falco; species Falco cherrug. The sequence continues at coordinate 1,396,436 of NC_073698.1, forward strand.
CTCAACCCTCTGATCTAAAAGAAGAAATAAAAGTGCTGCAGGAGCCGAACACCACATACAAAATGGACTCGTAGTAACAGCACAGAAAGAGAGTACATTTCAGTATGAGCCTGTGGCACTCAACCACTTCATTAAGAGAAGCACTCTCTGCTTCACGCGCATACATACATGGGCTCTTGCATACAGCACAGCCCAAAGCTCTCATTTCTGCTCTTCTCCATGAACGCTGTGCTTCCCGTCCCTGCCTGCATGCAAAGAGACTTAGCCATACAGGAAGATCTTAGTTTAGGTAAGACTAATACAAAGGCTTCCACCGCAAACCTACAAACCCCAACATTAAACACATGTCAACTCTCTCCAGTAGAAAAACTCTACCTTTCGGTTTAAAACGTAATGCAGCAGAGGTTTAGCATATAGCAAGGGAACACGTTACAAAACAGGAAAAACTCACTTAGGAGAAATATTTATTTACCTCAACCAGTTTTACAATTTTGAAGCTGGCCTTGATACTAATATATTTTGAAGTTTCATCAAGTTTGTGCAATTGCTCATCCTTAAACATACCAAGTATTGTGCATAAAATAAATAATAAATCTTCTGGCTGAAACACATAATCTGTGAACCCCTCCTCTGCTTCTACTCTCCGAGTAACCTTTAGCAAGACATCTCATTAGACTTCTTTGTGTTTCAATTTATGCACAAATTACACCTTTCATTTGTTCAAGGGACTTAATTCCAATTGTTAAGGGGTGTGGAGAGCTTGCAATGGGAGGTGCTGCACAAGAGCTGCAGCGCTATCAGCAAATGCCAGCTCGTACCTGGACAACCCTCTGATGGGTAGTGAGGACGGCATCCAGCTGCATTTTGGAACCTCGCTCTTCCAAGAACAGCACTTCATTGGTTTTGGTGGGCATCGCGTAGCTGCAGGAACCACAGGTCAGCGCTTACGACAGGGAGGATAGATTTGCACTACTTTACAGGAATGAATCCACCTCCAGCAGCAGAGAATGTGGAAAGAGATTAACTTTTTATGAGAAATTAATTATGCAAACAACTTATCTTGCAAATCAAGCACTGGCAGAAGGCGGGTGTTTTACTGGAAAGAGATAACGGAGAAGCCTGCAGTACAACTGCCAGCAAAAAAATGTTTCAGCTACAAACACCAGCCTGAGAAGAGAATTTTTAACTTTTTTTATAGTTGAAGGGGAGCTTTACAGCAACAGTTCTGACTTGCTTTGTAATCTGTTCATCAGGAACAAAGCTAAAAAACACTGCTGCAATGCACCACTCAGAAGATATTATTTTCACCTCTGAATTTAAGAGGACTACAATCAAGCACTGGATCAGATCCTGCTCTCTGGTTAGCATTACTTCAGAGACCTCAGCCTCCCCATCTCCATTTCTACAGCACCAATAACAACAGGCTACAGCTTACCGCCCACATTTTACCCTACAATTGTTGCTCATAAAGGGCAAACAGTTTCTTTCTGTACATACTGAGCTCTGCACACCAAGTCCAATCCCAGGGGGCACAAGTATGATACAAGGTAATAAAGCTGAAAGTGCTATCAACAGTCTCAGGCTGGGGGATTTCCCTGCGGATGCTCTCCAGCATGTCACTGCTGACACCATTATAATTTCTTAAGTGTCGCCAGGCATCCTTCTCAAAACAAACACCCATCAGTCACCAACATGTCACGATTTTTAGTGCCATTTGGTGCAGAAGACATCACGGAGAGACTACAAGCGACTGATTGATGGACAGAGAATTTCAGATCCATGGCTGACAGTTCAGCAAAGTGCATGAACATAAAAAAACCCAAGAGTTTTAATTGGCATGATCAGGAACCAGCGTTTATACTCAGAGGTACAGTTAAAGACTGTGAGGATTCTCTGAATTTTTAAAGCGTTTTTATTCCTTACAGCAACACAGTGCTTTTCCCAGTGACTACAGCTCCTTGGGTGCACTACATACATACCAAGGAACTGTATCACGTTCCTCAGCTGCATTAAAACCAGCAAAGCTGCTCTCAGGGGTACACCTGCTTCAGAGATCTAGCGTGCAACTGAAGCACCCTCTGCTACTAAACTTAAGTAGCAGGTAGCTCTCCCATAATGTTTAGGGGTTCCCCAAGGTCATTCTAGTTTGTATAATCGGTATCGCTAGCTTACTGCACAATATATGCACAGAGCTTGGATGAAACACTATAAAGAAAAAACAGCAGCCAAAGTCAGCAATACTTAAACCTACATTCCCAGGCTCAGCACCCACAGGCTTAAGCTTTTTTCTCAAAGGAATGAAAAGTAACAGCTATTTTTTCCTTGAGATCTGTTCAGTCAGCACCTGAAAAACTCCATCTCAGTCTTCTTATACAAATAAAGCATCCAAAACTGTACTGACACACAAAAAGAGAATACAAGGAAGACGACAGAAGATTTGGATTTACATGTGGGAATCTATCAGAGATCAGATTGTGCCCTTGTCTGCAAGTTATCATCATCTACAAGAGAGAGATGACAAACACAGAGCAGTGTTCCTCGTACCTTTCGTTCACTTGAATGGAGAGTCGGTTGCAGAGTTTATGTACATATTGAGCGAAATGCTCCACGAGACACATATCATAGGAAGTCATCTGAATGTTGACATCTCCATACTCATATTCAGTCCCAACACTTATCTCTTTCATCTGCACTCTGTCCTTTCTCCTCTTTGGAGCCTGCAGTTAAAAAAAAAAGAAAAAAAGAAAAAAAAAAATAGAAAGCATGTCTGTTTTGAACAAAGCTAGAAATATAAAACATTAACTCTTGCCCACACAGGAGACCACACTAGAGGTACTCTCTTCTGACAAAGGTTTACTGAACGATGTCAAACATACCACAGCCTGTCTATGCTCACTTTCCCTGACTACGAAACTGGGATAACATTATCTTAACAGATGTTCTCAAGTTGAGCAGTTCAGTTCTTGGATGGCAGCACCACAGAAGTCACACAGAAAATACGTGCACACCATGATTAATTCCTTCCAGAAGAAAAAAGGAGCAGAAAAACAAACTGCTTTTTATTTCAGTTCCTGCCTTCAAGGCAGCTGTCTAGATGAGTTATTGTTTCCTCCTTCCTCAAAAATTGTCATTTTTCCAAATTTCAGGGAATGTAAAAAGTTTAAATGCAAATAAGACCTGCTCACAATATTCTGCAGTGATTTGAAGTTGGGGTGTTAAATTCACCATTAGGAAGACATTCCTCCCTCCCAAAACTACTCTTTAACAAGAACATACCAGACAAAAGAAAGTATTTATGCAGTGTTGTGAGTGGGTAATTCATGTGACATAACACTCTTCACCAAGAGAAGTAGCAGTAAATTATTACATTATTCCTTTTTAATGATCGATCAGCCATGGAATTAGTAATACCAATGCTTAAAGCAGACTGTAAAAAGATGGGTCAGCTGAAAGCAAGCAGTAGGGGAGTTCCTATACATACCTCCTTTGGGAGCAGGTATTTAAACCTCCCAATGCCATGCGTAGGACGGGATCTGTAGTGTCTGTGGCAAATCACGAGTGCATCACCTCAAAATCAAAGCAGAGCAAACATGTTTCCAGCTGAACAGCCCTTCTCTTAGCAAACGTAAGTGGGTGCTTTGAGAGCCCCAAATCCACACTGAGGGCAAGAATTTGTCCTCAGTTCTTTGACAGAAGGCAAAGGCACGCTAACGCTGCGGCCAGTCTCTGCCCCATGCATGCAGCCTGTGCATCACAGAAAGACTGTTAAAGTTCACAGTTGGTTATGGCAAGCAGCAAATAAGGAAGGAAGAGATCAAGAGTGACTCATTTCCCAGGTGAATTCTCAGGCAAACAAAAAAAAAAAAAGAAAAAAAAAAAGACTCATCAGCACCAATGGATGGTGAGGACAGTGATGAAATGTTACATGTCTCCTCTTATGCGACAGCAGTGATGTTACTACGATGGATCTGAGCCCCACTTAAATATTAAATTTAAGATTTTAAATCCAGTCCTGTTCAAACTCAATAACCCTTGTTTTAATAAACAAAGCTCAGAACAGCAAAGAGAAACTGAATACCAAGGATCTAAACCACTTGGTTACACTTTGCCTCCACATCAAAATCTAATTCTATTTTAAATTGTGACAGCAGACTCCACCAGCTCAATAAATGTTGAAGCGGGACCTCACAGGGCTGTAAGACAGTTCCTGGGCAGTAATACAGTCAATAGCATCTGGCTGGTTTCATTCTACAGCACAACACCATGACTAGTACTAGCTACTTAGCCAAAACAGGGCAACAGAAGAAAAGGTTATTAAAAAGGTACGGAATTGGCAGAGCATCTGCTGAGGTTATGAACCAATCCAAAATTGGCTAAAAAAAAAAAATCAAAAGGAAACACAAATGCTCAAATGTGTAACGCTTTCAGTAAATGAAGTTTTGCCTTGCATTACATTAATAAGAGGCCTTACCTGCAGCACACAGTTGGCTTTCTCTGGGTGTTGCTGCTCTGTAGGAAACAAAACAATCATTAAAAGCTCTGATTTCATCCACCTGCGGAAACACAACATAGCTGGCCAATCTCCTTGAACAAAAGCTCACACCCCAAGTCCCTCAGGCACAGATAGATCCCATTAGCAAAAAAGCTTTCTCTTCTTCACATCCTACAGCCCTTCCAGCTCCCAGACACCAGCTGAAAGTCTTCCCTCCGCAATTAAAAGGTTTTCCTTGGCAAAAAGAACTTTTTTTGTCACGTATGTTTTCTGACACTGTCACTAGAAGTGACCTAGTATTTTTCATGCTTTATACCGTGGTTTACTTACTGGGTTTGATTTCAGACCTCTCACCTGCTGAGCACAAACACCTGCTTTAGCAATACTCCCTTCTTCAAGCACAGCACCTGCAATAAGCCACCATGGTCAAAATGCAAAGTATGGCAGGTACTCAGGGAGTTTTCACTGACGCTTCCCAGAATATACCCAACTGAAGCAACACCTGAGACCCTGTGAACATACTAGTAACCCTCCCAACCTCTCCACAGCCTCCACCCACTATCACTCCCCAGAATACCACCACAACTCAGAAGAAAAGGATGAAGGAGAAGGAAGATGATGACTGTGGTAACTTTCTCATGCATCCCCTCGCTTTGCTTCAGGATCTGACAAGTTGGGGTAGGAGGCTCTCCTCTCTGCAGTTACGCATCATGTTCATCCCTCGCATGGTTCCACCGCCTTCAGGTTGCAAGAGTCATGTGAACAACCCTCGTGCTTGTTCCAGCTCCACATGAATGGAGGGAAACTCAGCTCATCCATCACCAAGGCAGCGCAAAGCAAAGCGCTTTGCTATCACCAGGACCTGGCAGGCAGGAGCTACATCATGCCAGCTGCGGGAAATAATTAGCGCCGTCCCCAAAGAGCGACCAGAGTGACAGGCAGGCGCAGGGACCCGAGGGTCCCCGAGGGCTGTGGCAAGGCGGGGGGGCTGTAATGGACCCTGTGTGGCTGGGGTGATCCCTGGGTGCCTGAGGAGGGGTAGGGAGGTGTCTCTGGGCCAGGTACACCACGGTAGGCGACCCAGAGCACTAACTCAGGGCCAGGGCCGTGTCCCCCCGAGACACAACTCCCCTCCCCCGCCCAGTCCCAGGGCCGGGCCCGGCCCACAGGTCCCCAGTCCCACAGCCAGGCCTGTTCCTCCTCCGGGGCCGGGCCTGTCCCCTCTTCCCCCGGTACCGGGCCCGGTGTCCCCCCACAGCCGGTCACGGACCGCCGGTACCTTCGGCAGCGCCGCGCTCATCCCCGCGCCTCAGATGGAGCCGCGTCCGCCGCTCCAAGCGTGCCCCACCGCGCCTCGACGCTCCCCCGCCCCGGCCGCCACAGCTCCCGCCCCACGTCCCGCCTACTGGGGGCTCCCGGGGAGGGTGACGTTATTTGAACAACTCCGCCACTCCCGATGCCCGCCAGGCGCCGGCCTCCTGCGGAAGGAGGAGGCAGGCAGGCCGGTAATGGCGGACACCTTGTCCCCGCCGCGCCCCCCCCCCCCAGCGGGGACGAGCGGCGCAGCCAATCCTGCTAGCTGTGGCCCGCCCATCCGCCCGCTTCTCGCACGCTGATTGGTCTTTCGCCGCGTCCATCGAGTGACGGCACGGCGGCCATGTTGAGTGTGGCCTGCGCAGCCCCGCCTTGCGCGGCCATGTCAGCGCGGCGCGGGAGCGCTGTGAGGGGGAGTGGGGGTGCAGGGCGCCCGGAGGGCAGCCAGGACCGAGCGGGCTTCAGGGGAGGGTGAATCCTCAGCCAGCTCATGTTGTCCCTGTTGGCTGTGGGACCGAGGCGGGGAATCAGCGGGCCCCAGCTCCAGCCTGGAGACAGGCCCTGAGGGGTGTGGGGGCAGCTGGGGCTGGCCTGGGCGTGCAGGCCTGAAGCAGGGCCAGACGGTCTGGTACTAAACCTGCCTGGTTTGGCCCTGCCATCTGGCACGGGCACTGCAAAGGGGGTGGTTTTTTTGCAGTTGCAGAGGCAGGGCTGGACCTTACCCTGTAGACAACATCTGTGTAATGGGCCAGGGTTGGCTGTGTCCATGCTGGCAGGCCGCCACAGGCCTTAAAAATGAAGGAGTGTGTCAGCATGAGGTATTTGGGCCCCATGCAGACACACTTTCTGCTTGAGGGGGAAGCAAAGACAAACACCCCTTTCAGCAGCAGACTGCTCCCTCTGAAGGCAGAGTGGATCCTGCCTTACTGCCACTGCTTTGATCCCAGCTGCTGCCTGGAGGCATTTCCTTAAATGTTAAGTGGGAAGACTGTAGGAAGGATGGACTGACAAGAGACCTCCCTGAATTGCAGCATGTGTTTCCCAGTGGAAGAGGAGGTGAGCAAGGAGGTCTGCCTGGCAGACCAGGGTAGGAAGAGATGGGTGCTGTGTGGCCCTGTGCCCCCCAAACCTGGTAGTCTGGAGCTGGCTTGGGAAAACCCATGCTGTTGCAAAATGCCCCTTCCTGTCTCTTCAGCCCTCCTCATCTTCACCAGGCCATCTCCAATACAAACCTTCATTTCTCCTAGGCTCTTCCCCACTCTCTTCTCTCCTGCCTGGCCCCAGTTTCCCCCTTCTTGTGTGGCAAATACTCCTGCCCATTTTTCTGAGCCCCTGTCTTAGAGCTGTCCATCCTGGGCAGCAGCTGCCTGGCAACTTGATTTCAAGCCAGGATTTCTACCTCTGCTGACTGATGGCTGCTTCAATTGCTTTTAGCTGGAGCTGTCGGTGCTCATGATGGACTTTCTCTCTCCAGTTCATCTGGTTCATTGACATGGCAACTCTGCTGCAGACTAGACTCATGCATTTAATTCTGCTCCGTGATCCACCCTGCCAGGGCCTGTCCTGCATTTCTGGGTGCCTGGAGCTCCCGACACACACCTGACACCTCAGACATTCATCACCATTGCCATCTGGTGCATGGAGAGGAGAGAAGGACCATGAGAGGATAAGGTTTGCCTGACAGAAGAGCCTGGGCGGGCTCTGTACTGTGCACAGGCCCGTGCTGTCTCCTCCACCCGCTCAGTGCATGGGGGAAGCAGAGGGTATCTGCACCACCTTTGCTCTTTGCCATGTTTCGCAAAGACACGGGCTCTCAGCTCTGAGCTGTCTTTTTGTGGCACTCCCCGGACACGACAAAGCTGCTTATGTGGAGTGGATGTTGTACTGCCCTTTGATCTCACCTCGCAAGCCCCAGGCAGGGCCACCCTGGCAATGACGCTTGTTTGATAACTCTGGGGTGCTTTGAGCAAGGAGCACTGTGTGAGTCTGATCCGGCTTAAGACCAGCACTCCCATTGCAGGAAAGGTGGGCTTTCTGCGCCTGTGAACTTTGAAGCCCTGGAGGAAATGCTGTGCTTGAGGAGAGGCGTCTGTGACTGGAGGGGACTGGCTGGGCCTGCATTTGTGGCGGGAGGCCATGATGGGCACCGCAATTAAGAGCAAGTTGTGCTCAGAATGACCTCTTGTTCTGTGACCTCAAATGCTGTGTGCTTAATCTTTCAGCCACCCAAAAAATGTGGCTGAGGAGGAAGCATTGCCCCAGACTGTGTTTGGGGTACAGCAGTCACATATTGCAGGAATCCCCCTCCCAATGACCGTCATTGTCCTACATGTCTCAGTGAAAAACAAGTCTTTCTCTTCACTCCTGAGTTTCTCTGACATCTATCATAGATGGATACATTTTAAGGCCAAAAGGGACTGTTAAATCATGTAATTTGGTCTCCTGCGCATTGCAGCCTGTAGATTTCCGCTGACTTACAGCTGTATGGAAACAGATCACTCCTGTTTCGATGAAAGCATCTTTCTCATAAAGGCTCCTGCTCTTGATTTTCCCTGGATACAAAGATAGTGCTGCTCTTGACAGCCTGTTCTGGCGGCTGAGCACCCTCTCACTTAAAAATGTGGACCTTATTTCCAACATGAATGTGCCTCGGCTTCAGCTCCCAGCACCAGTCCTTACTGTGCCTTTCTTTGACTAATGAATCGTTTCACAGCCAGGTAACCGAATCCCTGTTTGCGGGAGCACAACCTGCCTTTTTGTGACATTTAGAAAAAGAAGCAAAGGCATTTCTTTCCCCCTCAGCTGTAGAAACACAAACCACCCCTTTTCTGTACTGCACTAAAAAAACCCAGGGAGCTCTTCTTCTGTCTCAAGGCTCCCCCGGCTGCTGAGGGGCCCAGGCCTTGCTGGAGGGATTATTTCATCCATCTTCTGCTTTGCTGCAGATTTCTCCCTGTCATGTAGCTGGATGTGCCCTGTCAATGACCCAGTGTGGTGCACACAGGTGCTGGCAGAGGTGATACTCGAGCGGTTTGCGACCTATGCATAAGGTTGTGGCAGGGCCCCTGCCCCTTCTCAATCCGCTCTCTATTGTGCTGTCCAGAGGAGCAAAGCTGTCCTAGGAGAGTTGAGATCCAGCACCTGAAAGTCTTCACTGCTTTTTGGACTTGTCCAATTAAAAAACCAAAAACTGTTTAAATATAGCTTAGAAGAAAACCTTTGATCTGCGTGTCTCCTTTTTTACCTTCTGCGGCGCTTTTTAGGACCATGCCTAAGGCCCGCAGGAGTCAGCAGGATGATCCCCCCTGGCTTCAGTAAGCGGAGGCAGGTCCCTGAATTGCTTTATCTTGAAAGCCTCATCCATATCCCCTGCCGGTCCCTTGGGCTGAAACCTCTTTGGCAGGAAACGCAGGAGTGTTTCCTTTGCTCAGCACGAAGAGATGCTGAGCCTGAGCAGAGCTTTTGTGACAAAAATAATTATTACTAACAGTCAAGACTTCTCCGTGGTAGAGAGCCCTTGTTTTCCCTGGGATTGGTGGGAAAGATCCCTGAATGACATGTCAACAAGGACAATATATGTATATAAGATGATAGTGAAATTATTTAAGTAGGTCTCTGCCAATCTGGATTCCCTTTCCCCATGGTTGGGAGAGCAGCCGTGGGACCGATGCCACAGCAAGGGGGAAATGCTCCCAAATGCCAGGTGCAAGGCTGAATGCGAGCTCCTGCACATATCTTTATTAAAACTTAGTTAAATTTAATTACCTTATTAAAGACATGTTTTCTCTTTCAGTTCATTGGCAGTTCAAGACCTGGAAAAAAAACTCCAAACCTTGGAGAAGCAGTTAATCATGTTGAGGGAGTACAAATGAAATGAGCAGAAATAGAAAGCGTAGACCATTTGGTTTTCAAAATGCTGTTGAATTCTGCACCTGGATTGCAGGCATCGCTAAGAGGCAAAACTCATATCCCAGAACAAGATCCCTGAAGTGGGAAGGTTCAATGAGTGTTTTCATTCAGCAGGCAGTGACGGAGCACGGAGACCATGGCTGGAGATGCCAAACGAAGGATGTTCATGGCTGAGGATGACCTACCTGTAAGCAAATCCTTGCTGAGAGCCTGTGCCCCCTTCGGCTACATGGAGCATTTACAAATCCAGGACAGCAGGTCATGTGGAGATGGAATAATACTGGTTTCAACCCATGATCTTTTACAAGGAGGAGACCAAGAGTTTGCGTGTGGTGTCCCCATAGCAGAGGAAATGTAGCCCTTGGGCCTTGGAGAGGAAGGTGTGAGAGGGCACAAGAGAACAAAATTCACTGAGCAGCTACATTTAGATGAACTAAATGAATGGTGGATGCCATTTCTCTGACCATCAGAGCAGAGAGGCTCTAGAACAATCTCCCAGATGGGAAAATGGTGGAAAACCTACCCATTTCCAGGTGGAAAATAGCCCATGGAGTATTATTTGGATCTTGTTGAGTGGATTGCAAGAGATTTGCACCAACATCAACGTGAATACAACCATGGGGTAGGAGCCACAGACTGCGGAGGGCTCTGTCATTGAGCACATTCTTGTTCCAGTTGAGATATTCCTGGGAGCAGCAGGCAATGCCAGCACCAACTGAGGGCCCGGGAAGCCCCAGGGCGGTGAGCGCTTCTGAAAAATCACATTTTCCCTTCAAATTTGAGCAAGAGAGTACTGATCAGTGTGGGATTGCACCAGCGTGGCAATGGAGGGAGGAAGACTATGTGGAAAAGAGATGTCCTGAAGCCAAGGTTTAAACAGAAGCATCCTGGATGCAGCTGGGAGCCTCTTCATGCCCTGAAGCTTGAAGGCAAACTGAGCTAAATGGGGAGAAAAGGGCAGAAAACAGCTAAAGGGAGGGCTAGCCTGCAAGTGGGGTTCTAACCTCTCTGCTAGGCAGGGAGGGAGCACTGAGCCATTTCCGAACGACAGCCCCAGCCACTGCAAAAGGATGAGAGTGGGAATCTCTGACCTCCCCGGGAAATGTCACCCTGATGGGAGGGAACTGCTGGGGACATTCCGGAGTGTCCCCAAGAGATACTCCTCTAAAGGAATATCCGTACCAGTTTAGAATTAAGCTTTTGGTCTTAAGAACTCTGCTGGTTCTTCCCTTGAGCTCAGCTGGGCTGGGTGCATCTGTGTGAAAATTTCTTGAATTGATTACTGCTTATGAAGAAGTCTGTCTTTAATTAGGGATCGCTTAACTTGGAGAGTGAGTTCAGGGAACTCAAGGACAGCTGTACTGGGCAGGTGGTGTTTGTCTTGAGCTCCCTGAACAAGCAAGATAAGAGCAGCAGCATCCAGACAATAAAACATCGTGTGTGGCTATGTCATGACGGTAACTCCACCACGCTCAGGTGTCTGGCCAACATCCCTGGCGTGTGTGAACCTCACGAACCATGACATAGTGCACACCTGCACTTAGCCTATTTTTTTTTATTTACATACACTAGGTGTGTAACTGAGTATTAAAGGTGGGCGAGCTCCGGGACTGGGCAAGAAGCCTCACCTACAGGTGGATGCACCATGCAGGAATTTTCCCAGTTACTGAGAGATTCCTGGCACTGGCTGCAACAGGGCTCCCAGCTGAAGGGATGTTAAGGTGGAAATTGGTGATGTGATCCTTTTCTTAGTCTCTCTAACACTTTGCAGTAATGTCTTGATGCTTCGCTGCTATTGCTCTTTTATCATATTGTGCATAATAACTAGTACTGTTTTTTTAATCATATTGCATGCTGTTTTCTTTATTATATTGTAATATAATAAACTGCATTTATTTTTGTATTTGATTTGGAATTCATTTTTGCTTAGTATCCAGTCAATCCGCAAAACAGCGTCCTGCAACCATTGATTAGCGCTGATGCCAAGGACTGTATAGACAACATGATGAAAAGGGTTTTTAACTGCGGCTGGGAAATGAGCATGAGCTCCTGTAGCAGCCAAACTTGGCCAAATCCATGCCGAAAAAACCCAGGGGCAAAGCTCCATCAGTCCAGGCAGAGTTTGACCTGTGGGTCCGGATGAGACCATGTCTGGGTGCAAAGGAGAGGCTTCGTCTGATGACAGACAGCAATAAATAGCAGCACCCACAGCCCAGATCCTTTTCGGAAGCGCCCGTACCCCATCTGCCCCAGCCCTGTGTGTCAGGGGGCCTCTGGAAGCTGAGTTGGTGGCACAGCCTGTGGGTGCGTGGCCCCAGCCTGGCCTTGCATGGTGGCCTGGGGGAGGCGGTCCGGTGTGGGTGGCTGCAGTAGGAAGGGATGCGTGGGGAGCACCCTCGCAGCTCAGAGGGTGCCTTGGGAGCTGAGCAACGCTGCGGGCAGAGCCCGTGCACCCCGCCTTTCCACACAAACACACACTCTGCAGCTCGGCTGCTTCAGGGAGCAGGATTTCCCCCCAACGCCCAGGCCACCCAGGCAGCCATCGTTAGGCTCCAGAGTGATCGCATCCACAGCTCAGCAGCAGGACACCAAGCCCCGCCTCCTTCCCACCTTTCCCCCTCCCCTCCCGCCGTGATTAGCCCGACGTAAAGAGTGGGCGGGGCGAGGGGCACACAGCGCGACGTGCCGCGAGGGGCGGGGCGGCGGCGCGCGTGCGTGGGGCGGGCGGCCGCTGTGTGAGGCGCCGAGCGCGCGGGGGAAGGAGCCCGGCCCTGAGGGGAACGGCAGCGGCGGCGGCACCTCACCCAGCCGGCTGCGCCTCGCCGGGGTTGCGAGCCCGGCCTCAGAGCCCTGCCCGCCGCCTGCCTTCGCCGGGGAGTGGTGGGGCGGAAAGAAGAGTGTGAGAGCGGCTGCGGGTCCCGCCGCGGGGAGCGGAGCGAGCGCGGGGCGGCGGAGGCTCCTCCATCATGTCGGCGGGCGGGGACTTCGGCAACCCGCTGCGGAAATTCAAGCTGGTGTTCCTGGGCGAGCAGAGCGGTGAGTCACCGCCCGGCCCGGCTCGGTCCGGGTCTCCCTCACACAGCGGTGGCGGGGCGGGCTCCTCCCTTCCCACCCCCACCCCCCCTCGCCGCGGCGGACCCACCCTTATGGGGGCTGGGGTCGCACCTGAGGGAATCCCCCCTGCTTGTCGCCCTCCGTGGGGCGCCCCGCTGTGCCGTAACCCCACATTATGAGGGGAACGGGGGTCTGCCGCCACCCACCCACCCCCCCCCCCCGCAGCTTTCCGTGGGGTGGGGGGCAGCCTCGGGGCGTTTGCCTCCCCCTTGCAGAGGCTGCCTTGTGGTCGCTGCACCCTCAGTGACAGGGAGAGATCGAGCGTCGGTCTGCTATGGTTAAAAAAAAAAAACAACAAACAACAAGCAACAAACCACCAAAACCCAGCGGCCACATCTCCAGAAACAGTTGCTGATTCATTTGATCTCAACTCCTCCGTTTTTTTGGGGGCAGGAGTCTCAATCCCTGGTGTTTTCTGTGTAAATATAGCATTTTTTGAAAATGGAGTTACGTCTTGGCAAAGCGGATCCAATGCTCTAAATATTTAATTCAGTCAATGAGATTTTTTTTTCCTTCCCTGTCTTTGGAATAAAAAAAAATAAAAAAAAAATCCCGAACGATGTCTTCTTCCTCAGCAGAAGGCCTCTATCTCCAATATTGCATTTCAAATCTTTCACTTTGGAGAGTTTTCTGAAAAAATGCTGGTTTGTCAGATGCTTTGTGTAATCCTGGTCAGATATTGAGTGATCTTTGACATAATGAGTAGGTGCAAGATATTTTCTGGCTCGGGGTGGGGTATTTGCTCCCTCAGCCACCTTTGGTCTCTGTGTGGTAGGAGATGATGAAATACTAGTCGTCCGTCTTTTTTTTTTTTTTTTTTTTCTTCCCTCTCCCCCAAATGACTTACATCTTGGTGTTACATAGATGAGCTCGGTGATAAGACTGCTCTTAAATCATTTACCTATACATTGATGGTTTCCTTTAGTCTGTCTCTTTCATCCTTTTTAAAAAATTATTTTATTTTTGGGGATTGGAACAGCTCCCCTTCATATTAGGGATCCAGGGACCACAAGTTCAACTTGCCTTTGGTGGGTTTTTTTTGGGGGGGGTAAGTCACCTGATCTACTTGGTGAGGTGCTATTTGGCCAGCCATTTTATGAGGATTTTGGAAGAGGGTCATGTGTAGAAGATGCTCGTTTGTTTGGTTTTTTTTTTTTCCCAAGCTGTTTGATAGCAGGAATCTTAAGTATTAACTGCATATTTGCAAAACGCTTGGCTTCTTTTACTGTATTTCTGAGCTTTGATTTCATGAAGCTTTTCGAATACCTCCATGGAAGGTTGTAGCACCTCGTGCAGATCTTAAATCTCAGCAGCTCTCAGTTTACACGTGGATTTCTTGTCTGTCTGTTCTAACATCAGATACCTGCTTTCTCTAGTCTCAGTCACTTTTTTCTCTCTCAGCTAATCATCTGTGTGTTTATACTGGAAGGTTTTAAATAATTCCTGTTCATAGCATCAAATCTGGGGAGGAGAGAAGGGGTTTTATGGTTATAGTGTAGCAAAATACTCCTGACTAAATGTACATAGCACTGCAACTGCTGTCTTGACTGTAGCTTATTGGGTGGGTTAAAGCTGATTTGAATCTAGTTGGTTAGGGCCTGGCTAGCAGCTGTGGTGTGGGTTTCAGACCTGCCTTTGTCTTGGATCCTGGGCGATGACTCCGTTACTGATCTGCGCTGAACTCGATGCTAAATGTGGTGATGCCGATAGCCCTTGGTGTGTCCATACAATCCACGGGCGCTGCAGCGAGGGCATGCTCCAACACAGTGCTTGGATGATTCTTGTCTTCGATGGAGAAGTGTCTGTTTCTGAATTTGGCTTGAATCTCTTCAGATAGTGCTGTCATGATGTCATTCTCTGTAATTTTTTATTTTTTTACTGTCTGTAGGGTGAATAGCTCCCACTACAAATGGCTCCTGGAAGAATAAATGCGCTAATGTTCTTCTGTATGATGGAGATATTTACAGAACAGTCTCTGATGCTGCAAAGGGAGTTTGAGTGGGCTTTGCTTACATGTTGTTCTTTGTTTTGAAGGGTAAGAGAAATGTAGAAATAAAGTTTTTATGGTAGCAGCTTTCATAAATTAGAAGATCTCTTTGTACAACTGTTGCGCTGGATTGCTGCATTTTCTACCTGTTTAACTAAAAGGTGATCTGCCTTGTTGGAAGGCCATAATTAAAGATAATCCTACTGCTGCTGGTAGGGAGGCTGAATGCTTCTGTTTCATTTAGTTTGGGGACTTCACAATGACAAATGAAATGTTATAAAGGGCTACAATGTCAATTAGCTGCCTCGGCAACCAAAGCTGGCTAATATCAGACATTCTGTGCTGACTGTATATAGTCATCTCAATAAATGGGTATGTTATGGCTAAGAAATTCTTAACTGGAGTTCATTACTGTGCAGGCTTTACAACCCTTCCATGCAGTTGTGTGAGCAAAGATGGTATCATTCCATGGGAGATCTGGGAGCATCTCTAGACGTTTTATTCTTATTTGAAAGTGGATGTGATAGCTGATTTTTGCTGGTATCCTCAGCCATATTGTGGGAGTTCAGTGCCGTATACCTAGGCATTTGTGTGGACTGCAGTGATTCTTCCTAGTTATGCTGCTCACCGCTAGCTGCAGATTCTTTTTCCTGTGCTAAGATACTGACTTTTTTTTTTTAAGAGCCTTCTTTCCTTGCTCCCTGACCCCCCAAAATCTTCTTGTCTCCCATGTCTGTTACTCACATTGTCTGCCTTTTCTGCCTTTATTGCACCAACTCCTTGAGTGCTCAGTGCTGTGGTGAGCAAGCTGACACACTGCTGCAGCGCTCTATCCTTGGGTCCTGCTAGTGCTGCTTGGTTGGTGGGGTGTGTTGGCTAAATGACATCAGGTCACTCACGGTTCCTTTTGGGATTTACTGCAAGTCATTGCCTCTCAATAGCAATACTGCTGTTGTGTTCCCCACGCCCCTCCCCAGCTGAGCCTGGATACTTGCCGCATGGACAGTGGATTCATCACGAGCCTGCAACATAATCTGTGTCCAGCTAGAAGAAGCTTCTCTTTCTTTCTCTCATTTTTTTTTTTTAACTTGTAGTGCAAGGATATAGCATTGGTTGGCTAGCAAGAAGGCAACTTCACCAGTGCTTGTCTTAATTGAATTACTTTTCTAAATGATGGAAGATTATACAGAGTTTAGCAGTTTTAAACATGCTAATCTTTACTGAAAAGGCAGAGAGCTCTGTGCTGAGGGATTAGATGAAGTTATTGGGGGGTGAGGGGGAAGTATGTTTCTTACTGCCTTTGATCTTGTTTTATCAGGTGATTTTCATCAGTGCTAATGGCTCAAGTTTAAGAAATTCTGATTTCTGGGTCACATTGGTTAGTGTACACATCACCTGTGTTAGGGTAGCTCAATAGTAAATATGGTATATATTCAAATATTAGTAACATCTTTAGTTCTGTCTTACATAGGAACACCTCTGCTTCTTAATACGTTGATTTTTTGATCAAGAGCAGAACTGAATGCTGGGGCACCGCAACAGAAATAATCTTTTGTCATGTGGGTTTATGCTGTAGCTTTTATTGGTGAGCAAGTCTGAAGGGCATGAATATTACAGAAAGCAAAATAAGTCCCTGTTGTCTTTCTGCTGACGTTTCTGCATTGCATAAAATCTTAAAGAATATTAGAACTAGTTAGCATATTTTATCAGGAACAGAGATTTTTAATATTGAAAACATAAGTACAGTGTAATAACTTGTGAAATATGATGGTTTGGAAACCACTAATGAACTATACTGTTGCATAACAGTGTTGGTACAGGCACTGCTGAACAGTGTGATGGGTCTTATTAGATAACTGGAGAACTGCAGGTAGTTTGTGTGTAACACGAAGCTGGTGTAACACTGGTCACAGTTCAGCCTGTCTGCAGAGACTGGCATGCCTGTGCAACTTAAAACTCCCTTCTTTCTAGGGAATTCTCGGCGTTACAAGCTCTGGAGAACTGTCAATTTGTCCCACTGGTGGTTTAAAATCTTATCCTCTTCCCTCCTATTAATTTCCTAATGTCTTGGTTTTCCTGTGGCCAGGTCTTCAGATATTTGGGTTTATATTTGGACTGTGTGCGTTCTCCATGAGTTGCTGAACTTAATTTTCTTGGTGCATCTGGAGGCTGAATATTGTCCCTGTTCCTCCTTTTCTCCATGTCTGAAAGAGCCCTCCCTGTAGCAACATCTGGAAGAAGCACCTCACACTTAGGGGAAAAAGACTTAAATGTTTTGTGGTGCCTGTTTTCATGGTGCCTTTTGATCCCTGTCTATTTGTGGAAGCCTCTGAAGCAGCTAGATCCTTTTTTCAAAGGGAGTAGTTGTGCCTTTTTGCTCTTTGGTATGTTTTTCTGTCTGTATCCGAGAAATATTTTGTGAACTAGGAAGAAGATCTTCTTATTCCTTGAGTTTAAAATAATGGATTTTATATCTGCAGCTGCTGAGGTGTTTGGTGGTACTTGGCACTCTCCTAGCACATGATCCAGGTTCTACAAAGCTGAAGCTGTAAATGGGACTAACAGAGAAACAAAGGTGAGGAACCTCTTCTGAGGCCACCTTAGCACAAGATCTACTATTTGGAAATTATCAAAGCCAACAGCCATTCTTCTTGACTTCACTGATTGTTAGAAATCTGTCTTCTGTGATTGGTTTGTGAGGAAGTAGCTACCTTCCTATTTATGTGATAATTTAATCCAGGTGTTTAAAGGCATCTGTTGTGTTCATGCATGTACAAGTACCTGTTGTATATGCTGCTGATTAAAAAAAAAAACCCAAACCAACAAACTGAAACAAGCAAGTGAAACCTCTCAATGGCTCAGAAGAAATGGAACCATCAGATTTTTCCAGACAACCTCCAAAACTCACCTGAGTCCTGTAACCTGCAAGAACGGTTACCTTGTGACAGAGGAAGGTTTCTGAAAGGGTATGGGAACTCTCATACATCTCTTTTCGTATGGAGCAGGCTAGGACAAGACTAAAAGTGTTATTTTAAAAATTAACTGATATAATCAAAATGATTGTTTGACGCATTAGTATAAATTGTTTATGGAAGTAGTGTAAATGAAAAACGTGGCAACAAACAGTAGTCAAAATACAGACTGGCAGTGTAAGTAGAATTTTTCAGGTCTGTTTTCTTGATTTATTTACTGAGCTTACACAAAGTTGAAAAGCTAAATGGATTCTTTGTTTTCCCCTCAGCATAAAACAAACTCCTCTGGCTCTAATATATTGAAGGGCCCAAGGACAGTGAACAATTGAATCTATTACTTTACATCGGCTATTTTCGTCTATGTTCAAAATGTGATGGGCTAAATCTGTTTTGGAATATATGCATAACATTAACTTAAGAAAAATTGGACTTTTTTTCTGTTTCAGTAGTATTTAATTTACACAAATGCAGCCTAGTGGATCACAAAAAAGAAATGCTAATCTAGGAAGCGACTATTATATGAAACCAAATCTAAATAATTTTTTTTCATTTGTGTGAACTATTTAATGGTTCAGTAAATTGGGGGGGGCAAGGTATGTATGTATATTGTACTTGGAAAAAACTGAACTTGGTGCAAAGGCCATACTGAGTGGCTGAGTTCCTTTTGAGGTGGAAGTCGCTTCTCATTGGTTGTCAACCAGTAAAATTACCAACTTATAACCAACTCTAAATGCAAAGCGATGTCAAAATCGGGGGTTTAAGGGGAAAGACTTCCTACCCTGATGTTGCATGCAGCTCAGTGCGACTAAAAAACATGCTGCTGAAACCTCCCCTTGGATATGTTGGCTTATTCTGTGTGCCTCTGAGTTCTTGAGCCCCTGGCTTGCTTCTGGCTGCCTCCTGTCGTGTCTGTCAAACAGTTTTCAAATTAGGAAGGAATTCCTTATTCAACTGTACAGCACAATAGTGACATTTGTTTAATTTGACTTTTTAGAACAAGGACGTAACTTTCCTTTTTTTGTTCCCTGTTAGCACGTTCTTTCTGCTGGACTGCTGTAAACCACAGCAGGTCAGTGCTGCCAGAATGCGAGGGCACAGTTTCCCAGTCTGCTGTATGATTGGAAAGATTTCTTGGACTTCGGGCATACCCAGTGTGATGCTAACTGGTTTAGTTACCGTGCTCACAGGGGAGGTTGAGGAGTGCATTGTGTCATGTCCTGAAGTTTAGCTTTTGAAGTATATTTACAAAGCCAGACACAATATCCTTGAGACTCTTGGTACTGATAAGAACTAGTTAAAGAGAGTATGTGCACCAGAGTCTCCCCTTCTCTTAGGGTGTTTTTTGTCCATGTTGTGACTTCCTCCTTTAGTTCCTTCACAAAGACAAGAGCTGGAACAGTGTGCTGGAGTCTTAACTGGTAACTGCAATCAAATCCTGCTTGACCTTGGCTGCTTTCATAAGTGCAGGTGCCTGGCTAAGTGCAGGTGCATGCTGATACCGCCCATGGTAGTTGCTTCCATTTTAATGCATAGAGTTGGGGCACACTTTTGAAGTTTCCATGAGCTGACATGCTGCCAGTATCCCCTGGAGATGCTACACAGCTATTCTGAGATTTGCAGGCTCGTAGTGTTCTCTCATCCAGACATGTGTAGGTGTCGTCAACACACAGAATTAAGGCTTTGGTTTAAATCTAAACCATATTTGCCCAGAACTGAAAGAGTTGGGAAGAAATACTGGAGCAATGCGGATGAACAGGTAACTTATTTGTCTTCAGATGTGGCCAAACTGGCCATGTCAGTGGAAGGTGCAGGTAAACCTGCTAATGAGAAAATGTTCTTAACTTTCACTTGGTCTCTTATGTCTTGAATTGTGGCCACTTAAACCTCTTCACTGTTAAACGCCTGCGACCATATAAATGAATGCCATTTATCCTGCTAAGTGGTGTTTTTTAATGATTTGCTTCTAGGAGAGCAATTGGCAATTGCTGCAGCAGCAACAACCCCCCACCCCCCATTTCTGTAATTAAAGCAGAGACCAGTTTATTCCATGCTTCTAAATGTTTCCTGCTACGCTTCCTGTACTTGCCTCTGTCTAGGTTTGAGTTACAGCCAGTTCATTTTCTTAATGTTCTTGATAGGTGCAACACAAAGGGAAGGGAAATTAAATCTAGAATAGACATGTAGCTAAAAGGAGAGGGGCCCTCGGAGGGTGCATTCTCAGTGGCGGAGTCCAAGCAGTGGCTGATGCAGGTTTGACAAGATTCCTGTCAGTTTGATCTCTGCCAAGGGGTCGAAGTAGCAGCTACTGGAGTTGGGGGGAGTGAATTCCCGCAAACAGGTAGGGACTTCAGCTCTGCAGAGGCTCTGAAGCTGTGTGCACAGAAATGGGCAGGCAGCTCTGCATTAATCTGAGTGCAGAAGTGTTTCTCGGCAGCTTGTAGGGCTAGGCACTTCATTTTTTTTAATGAAGATGTTGCCTTCTGTGGGAGTAGAAAATATTCGCTCATTACTGGCTGTGTCCTCTTCTGCTGGCACAGAAATGGCTGTGAGAAACCCTATTTGTCAGTGATGGATTATTTTGGTTTTTTTATGGCCTGACAGAAGGAAGGCTTAGCAGAGGAATCTGAACTAGATGGGCAATTGAATCATCCAGTGGATATCCGAGGTGGTGGAGGAGATGGAGAGAACAAAACTTATTGTAAGTGCTGCGAGCAAAAGCATGGTGTGCACGTAGTGGTCAATAGATCTTGGTGAGAGTGGCGTGAGCTCAGAACCAGGTAGAGATTTTGATTAGAAATGAAGGTAAGTGAAGAATGCTTGCTTTTGGAAAAGCAACTGAATCTGCAGGTAATGTTTCCTGATGGAGTGCAGTCAGTATTGTGAGAGTAGATGAACAGGCTTCAACTTTCATGTATGACAGAATTAACTGGTGGTGAAACACTGTACTGCATTGTCCTCCCTTTCAAAGGAAGTTCTGACCCCTTCTTGACTTTACTAGGCAGCAGTAGACAGGCCTTTATGTTAGAGGCTTGCTGCCGTATTTGTCTTGTCTATATTGTCTATTTTTTTTTTAGTTCCCTTCCCGTGATTTTGGACAGATGCATATGCTGCTGAAGCAGTTTTTTATTGTTGTGTCCTTGGCTCAC
This sequence comes from Falco cherrug, assembly GCF_023634085.1. Taxonomy (NCBI): domain Eukaryota; kingdom Metazoa; phylum Chordata; class Aves; order Falconiformes; family Falconidae; genus Falco; species Falco cherrug. Next base: position 1,417,370 of record NC_073698.1, read on the forward strand.
TCAAAATGGCTGAAAAATCACTTGTGTCTGCATAAAAGCTAGGATGGCTTTGCTTAAACAGCTTCTGCTGCTTATTTGGATAAAGCTGTAGGTGAATCTTTCAGCATAGCAGCTGAACACAGCTGGAGGAGGCTCAAATTAAAATGGCTGGAAAAGGTTTGAGTTCGGAGTATCATCTCAAGGAAATCAAGCTTTTTTTTTCTTCCTGACCTTGGAATGCCTTACAAAGAGGTTTCAAAGAGGTTTTCACAGGGGTGGGGGTGTGTGCTGTGTCTCTTCCAGCCCCTCACTTCCAGACTGACCCACTGGTTCAGGTTCTTGTAATTTCTTCTCAGCTTTCAAAGTTGCCTCTTAATACTGGTCCTTTACATATTCAAGTCATAATTATGTTCCTATTCTTTCTGTTCCTCCCATTTTTCTTTCCTAGTTGAGTTATCTTGTGCCTTTTTTTGCTGAGCAGTCACTGGAGTGGCTTTTATCCACCATCATACAATTAACTTTGTGATCATAGTTCTTTTCTACTTTTTTATTTTTAGTTGCTCTTAAACCTCAATGTGACTTGGAGAAGGGGATCGGTTTTTTCCTGCAATTGCATAAACAGTAGGCAGATCAAAAGCTTTTGTCCCATAAAATTTGCCTCTTTATTTGGATGCTGTAGTGTAATAGCAGACTTGAAAAAAGCTTTTCCCAGTGAAAGTATCACAATCTTGTAATCTGCTGGTTTGTTGTTAAAAAATTTTCCCTCACTCTCTGTTCAGGAGTGCAAAAGGCTGATAGGTTGCCACTGTTTGTATCTGTAGGCTTGGTGGACTGTTTATGCTGTCACAGCAAGTAATTGAGAGTTAAATACAGTCTTGGCCTTAGGGATTCTACAATTTTGTTTAAAAATACAAGAGGGATTTTTTTTTTGTCTTCTCTGGAAGACAGCTGGGTTTTCCCCCAAATCATTAAACTGCAGGATATATAGTAAATACATAGCAAGAGGAGCCTTGTGCGAATTACTACGTGCCTTCCCTCCAGTAAGCCCTTACAGCTAGAAAAAAATTTCCCTATAGAATTGTGTGAATGATGTTTTAAACGGTTGTTGTAGCCTGTGCAAGATTTGCACAACTAAGCTTGAGAGCTGGCTTTACCTGCCAGGTTTCAGGTTAAATCAGGCCTTGTTGTTCTCAGCGTGTCACAAGTCAGAACTGTGCCCCTTGGAAGGTGGAGGAACCATGTACCTATGGCTGGGGGTCTTTCTGGAGCCTTTACCTTTTGGAAAGTGGAGGAGGAGAAGGACAAGTGTCCTGCATGAGATATTTTTGAAGAGTTTCAGAACAGTTCCATGCTCTCCCCAGTCTGATGCTTCTCAAGTGCTTGCCTAAACCACCTGACTTTTATCTTGTATCTGCACGCTGCTTTCATTTCACTAGGTAAGTCCCCGCTGCCACCATCAGCCATGCAGTGGAAGATGACAGCAACCAGATGTCACGTAGTACTCGCTGGACTTAGTGGGAGCTCTTTTATGCATCTTAATGGGAAATAAATGTGACCTTATGTGTTTGGTAGTAGTATGTCTTTGAGATCCTTAGAGAACCCTGTGGTGCACTTAAAGCTGGTTTTGTAGGTATGACAGCCTGAAGACCCAAAATTACCTTTTGTACATGTTTATACAAGGAATGGCTGAAGTTAGAAACAAGTCTTTTCTGTGTGTCTTGGAGGGTAAATATTGTAGTTAAACAGGAACTTCACTAGTATGTATCCTTAGAGTCCCTATATGAAGGGATTGTTTTTCTGGAAAATACTGCTAGAGGAGAACATTTATTTCAAGATCTTTTACCCCAGCTGGAGCCACAGATATTTCTCCTCTAAAGGATTTTTTCCTCTGAACCAAATTTTTCATATAAGCACATTCTTTTTTTCTGTAGTTGAATCCTGCAATTCTTTTTGGAATACTGTTTTTCTAGGAAAGTTCAGAATAAAACCAAACAAACAAAAAATCAACTACCAAACCCCAGAACTTTTTCTATTGGCTATTTGGAACCAAATACCTATCTTTTAAAGACTTTTTTTTTCTTTTTTTTTTATTCTTCCGGATGAATATTAAACCTTGGGTCTGCAGACCCCTCAGGCTCCATGGCCTCTTTCCAAGGCATTTGTGAAATGCAGCTGGGAAGGAACAAGTTTATTGTCAGCTGGCTTAAATCCCTACAGAGAGAAGTCTGTGTCTGTTAGGAAGTTTCTTACAGGCCTGCACATTGAAAGGCTAGAAAATGTTGTGCTGGATTAATGCTGCTTAGTTTGTCTGATTAGCACCATTTGAGTTTGAAGTTCTTAATTTGCAGTGCAGGTGGAGCAGAGGCAGCAGAGTGTCGAAGTGTCCGTGCTGGTGGCCTCTGTTCTGCCCCAGTCCCCAGGAGGAAAGCTGGCAGAGCTCAGGAGCAGAGTTGTGAAGGAGGAACGGGTAGATACATTTCTTGAATTCTTAACATAAGGAACTTGTGGCCAAGTGTTCCCTGGACTCTTGCGAGTGTCTGAGGAGACCAGAGTGTGCAGCTTCTAACACTGTGCTGTTCTCAAGTTCTATGTGTTTCTGGTTTCTGTTGCTAAAAAAAACCCAACAACAAAACTGGTTATTTTTTTTTGGTACTGAAAAAACAGGGTTCTGTGCTGCTCTTGTAACATGCACTGGTATACACATTCTACTCTATTTTGGTATCAGCTCTTTTATCCCTGTGTTACTGTGGAGTTGCATCATACAGGCTAACCCATGTGCATTGTGCAGAGAATTGTGTACCTCTGGTTATTTTTGCACCGGTCCCCGGGTACTCTTGACAGCCATCCTTGTCAACTTGGATCAGCAAATGCTGACTGAATTCACTTTGTGGAGAGGTGTGCTTAATGAAAGCACACAGAATGTACTCGGTGCATTTTTTTTTTTTCCCTACAAGCTGCCGCCTCAGAAGCCAGACTGCATCAACCTTAAATCAGGACTATTTTAAGATCTTGTTCGAGCTTTGTTCTGAAGAAATAGTCACCTGTGGTCTGCCTGAAGAATGAGTTTGAGAGGAGAGCTCTCGTGTGGAAAGCATAAAGGTCATGTCTTAGTCCTCGCAGAGCTGCCCAGAAGGTGGTAGGTTCTGGGAGTAAGATAGATTCACTGAAGAGAAGGCTATATGCAGCTCTCCACCACCCCCCCCCCCCCTTTTTTTTTTCCTTCTCTCCCAGGCAGGACAAAAGTTGCTGCAGTGTGAAAAGGCAGAATTTTCTTTAGGGTAGGGTAGGTAGTCATGAGAAGAGGGAGCGGGAGGTGGTCTTTGCTTGTTTTGCCAGCTGGTTAATGGTGCTAGGGAAATATAAGGCAAAATGTAAATTAAAGGATAGAGGGAAGGGAAGTCTATAGTAAACCCTAGCATTTTAATAGGTCTCCTGAAACTTTTCTCTTCTGTTGCTTGAAAAGGCTGACTTAGCATTGCTTGTTGTGCTTTCAAGGGCAAAACATTTAGGAAGATAGTGATTGCTTGTTTCAAGGGCTCCATTTAGCATGTGGTACAGGGAAGTGACAACTGCATTCCCTGAGCTAGATGATAGCATATGCTGCTCTAGCTTGCATCAGAATAGTGTTTAGTGCTCAAAAGAGTAGAAGCCATGAATGTTTCACTCCAGAAATGTGTACTTGGGTGGCCACCCATTTTAACTCCTCACTTCTGCAGCTATTCTCTGCCTGATGGTACTGCCATCTTAGCATTACTTTCCATAGCTATAGAAGGTCTTGTGTGTCCTATACCATGATACTGTGAAGGAGGAATTTCTTCTGTGAGATGGATTTAATCTATGTTATCTTCTCGAGTACTGCATTCAGCACTGGGGCACCCAACACAGACCTGTTGAAGCGGGCCCGTCAGAGGCCACGGAGCTGGTCAGAGGGCGGGAGCCCCTCTGCTGTGGGGACAGGCTGGGAGAGCTGGGGCTGTGCAGCCTGGGGAGGAGAAGGCTGCGGGGAGACCTTAGAGCAGCTCCCAGTGCCTGGAGGGGCCGACAGGAAAGCTGGGGAGGGGCTTTGGGCAAGGGCAGGGAGTGGTGGGACAGGGGGGAATGGCTTGAAGCTGAGAGAGGGGAGATTTAGGTTGGACATGAGGAAGAAACCCTTCCCCGTGAGGGCGGCGAGGCGCTGGCCCAGGCTGCCCAGAGCAGCTGTGGGTGCCCCATCCCTGGCAGGGCTCAAGGCCAGGCTGGACGGGGCTGGGAGCAGCCTGGGCTGGGGGGAGGGGGCCCTGTGGCAGGGGAACTGGAACAAGATGATCTTCAAGGTCTCACCTAAACCATTCTATGTTGATTCTCTCTCATGACTGCAGTCTGTTATGTGGGGTTTTACCTAGTTTTCTCTAACCTGCTGGTGCTGGTTGCGTCTTGTAATACAGTTTATTGGATTTATCTGACTTCAGCTTATTAAATCGTGCAAGTAATACTTAACATGGGGTGGAGGGAGACTACATAGGCGCAGAGGACAAAGACAGAGGTTGTACTCTGCATACTTGGATGGGAAATGGGAAGATAAACATTTGAAGTCCCATAGTGGTGTCAGTTAAAGGCTGCATGCTTAGTAGCAGTTACCAAGATTTCTTTTGTCAGGCTTCCTGTTTACACAGATAGCTCCTGGCAGGAGGAATGGTGGTATCCATATTTGCCAAGCTTGCACCTGGGCTGAAGACGTTGTCTACCTGAACTACTAGTGCTGTAAATCCTTATTAGGAGGGGATCCGGTTGTGCCTTGACATTGTGGAAACGTGGTGTCAGGTAATTGTGGGTCTGAGGAACCCAAATGAACTTAGGAAGAAAAGCCGGGAATAGATAATGTTCAAGCACAATGACAGATGTAGAGGTAACGGATGTCCTAAAGCTGTATTTCTTAGTGGCTGCAGAGAGAAGGGTTTAATTAGGAAGGCAGCATCTGTAGGAAAAGATGGTGAACCAAACTTCAGATAATCAAATATTACAGGGAAATACTCGGGTCAAAGAAGCACATTCAGCTGCTTTTGTTTGCAGAAATATGACTTCTTCCCCATGCTTTCTCCAAAGGCAGTAGAATAGGGAGAGACAGATGGGCTATTTTTTGAAAATTCAGATTATTCCTATCATGGCAGTGAATCTGGCTCTTACTTCAAAGAGAAGATAGTGGAGACAGCACAGATCTTTTTTCATCCAAGGTTAAGGGTTAGCCACGGTTGTATATAGAGACATCTGCGTGGCAGAGGATGGAGACACGTTCACACCAACAGTGACCAATATGGTCTTGAGGTGTGGGGAACAGGCCAGCTTTGGATAACCTGGAAGGAGATTGCAGGTGATCTCTAAATAAAAGACTTGCAAAACCCAAAGAAACTTTTGGATAATTGAAACAATTGAAAACCTAGTGATTTAGGGAAAGGAAGTGCTTCTGTTTGGCTTTTATGTATAAAGTTATATATATAATGTATGAGGGGATGTTGCAGTATAAAAAGTGAAGTGCAATGCACTAAATTCTTGCAGCTGTTCAGGCAGAAATTACATTAGAATGCCTTCAGTGACATTTTACAGAAATTAATAATCCAGTTCGTTATCTTAAAAGATAATACTTTGCAAGTCTGTATTGTGCCTTTTCATTACAGGCTTCATTGAGATTCTTGTTTGCTTTAAGTGTCCAGAATCTCGGATTTCTGTAATACAGGTATTTTGAGTAGGGAAGAAGAGAATATTTTTTTTTCTTACAGGGAGCTGAAACCTCTCTCAGAAGGGCGTAGAAGGCTGTATAGATGTTTGAAGTGGAGGAGCTTCCTGTTACAAAGAAGTGGGACTCTTATCTACTCAGATCATCTTTAATAAAATGGTTGCCACCGATTACAATCGGAATGGAACCTTGGGTGACTAGCTTGGATGTCATCTGGTATCGGGCATTTGCTTTATTGTGAGTAAATTTTACCCCTACTTATCTGCATTTTAATAGGGGAAGAGAATTACTGTGCTTTATGTAGGTGTTAGGAGGGTGATGTTTCCCATCAAACTTAGGTGATTTTACTGATTTAAAGCAAGAATTCCTTAAACTATGAGCATCCTTCCAATAAACTTTCTCAGATCTCCTTCCTCCATGGAGATGTGTTGTCCTTAAAGGTGCAAAATTCAAACACTTTTTTTATAGTCCTAGCACTCCCTCTACAATCCTGGAAAGAATGTTTTAGAAAAAAAAAAAAGTCTAAGCTTAGTTAGTGTCTGTATTTGTGAGGCCCTGCCTAACCAGGGAGTCTTTCAGAGTAAGTGAATGAGAATCCCATGCTGAGTGATCTGTTGTTAGCTTACAAGGCCTCTTGGTTTGGTTTAGTTTGTCTGGTTAGCACCTTTCCTGAAGGGTTGCTTGGTTTTACTGATGTGGTTCTTGTAGTTATCACTTCCACATTAACATGTCAGAATTTTGGGGGTTCAAAGCTGCGAAGGAGTTAGTGAGGGATTTTTCATGGTTTAGAACCATGTGGGTGATTCAGCTAAATGTAAAGGTAGGCAATGGTTCACTTGTCCTTCCGTAACCTGTATTTGATCTATATGTATGAGAACTAGCTAATGAAGACTGCTTTTCTCCCTGTTTCTCAGTAGTTCCAGGAGAGGAATCCACTTCTGCTGTCTTGGGAGAAGTCTGAGGCTTGCCATGGGTCACACATCTTCTGAAACAGGCCAATCCTATGTTTCTCTTTTTTGCCCTGAGATGAATGGAATCGTTCCAAATGGAAGCTGAATTATTCAGATTCCTCTCTTCAGTGTTGTCTGAGCATGGAATACCAATTAAAATGTTAATTTAGCATTATCACAAGACCCACTTTGATATTATGGAGGTGTCTAGAAGTTCGAACTGCCTTGCTTAGACTGAGCTCTTCCAGGTTTTTATTCATAGCATTCAATTTCCTAACATATTTGCTATGTCTGAATAGAACCTGTCTCAGTTTTGCAGTTGAAAACACCTCTGATGAGTTAATTAACCACTGTTGAGATGTTTTTGAATGGAAGCATTTTATGTGTTGTCCTGTTTGCAGTATTTAATGAATACTTTCTGTGGGACTCTCCCTAGACAGGTTAGTCAAAACCTTTGAGTCTTGTGATTCAATTGCTATGTTACTGCTGGAGCCCATTTGCCTGCATAGTTCCTGAGAGGACAAATTTTTTTTCTTAAAGGTTAAACTGCTTAGTCTAGAAACTTCTTTACAGTGCCTTAAGAATTTTGATAAAAATAACTGTCAGATATTGTCCTATTTTTCCCCCAATTTTTTTCATGAAATTTGTATACTCCAGGAGCAATCCTGAAGGCTGTACTGTTCTGTGTTGCTAGTGTCTAATAAATGAACTTTTCCTTCTTTAAGACTATGTATAGAGTACTCTTTATGGGCTGCTCTAGAACGAGGGCTGAGGTGTCTCCTTGTTTCAGTAGCCTTGTCTGTCATCAGCGCTTTGTGTCCTATCTAGTTAAGCTTTCAAGTGGGAAGCATAACAGCTCAAACTAGAGGAAAAAACAAGAATCTGAAGGTTAAACCTCAAGTGACAGGAATTGGCATGTTCCGGGATGTCTGTGCTGGGAAGATGGGACAGATGTGCTAGCTCCTCAACTGGACTCAAATAGTTTGCCTTTAATAGGCAACATTATAAATAATTTTGGGATATTTTCATCTGGTTTAGGGTGTCTAATTTGAAATTTTCCTCCTTTTTTCTCCCTAAACTTCATTGGAAAATTTTAATACAGCCACCAGTGTAGAGTTCAATGTCACACTTTCTTAGATGGAAAACTGGAGATTTTACAAACACTCAGGTTATTAAAATAATGCTTATACAGTGTTGAGGCATGAGGTGGGCACGGTAGGCTTAAAAAATCAGCTGATTTTGATGCAGTCATGCTGTGATAATAAAACATGCAGAGGGAATTCAGTTTTATTGCGGTGTACCTGCAATGACTTCACATTTTTGTAGAATCTTTTTACATGTTGAACTAGCAGAACTCCTTGCATGTAACCTGTTCAGTCAAGCGCTTGATTTACCATCTCTGTTTGGGGCTGCTCCTAAAAGACAGAAAATGCTGTCTTGCTTCAGTAGTTCTGAGAACTAAAGTTAAGGTAAAGCAATGACTATTGAACTTCTTCCCAATTTCTCTGTTCAGTTTTGGCTTTTTGTAAGGATTTTTTGGGGGTCAATTTCTTGGAAAAAATATGATGAACATTATATTAAATTTGTTAATAGACTGAATTAAAACTTCATGTGTAGTTATGCAACACAGTTACTTGAAGCAGCTGAACACATCCTCATCAAGGCTTTCTACAACTTGTGTCAGTTCAGTAGCATTCATTGACTTTCACTGTCAATGAAAGTAGGTTGAAGAAATCTCTTAGGGGCAGTCATGATGGTGTGCCTTCATGACTGCAAAAAATCCGAGTACTAATATGCTTTTACAATTGAAAAAAGAGCCTTTTCCCCTTGTAGCTCTTGAGACTTGTCAATCTGTTTTTTTCTCCTGTTGATATCTGTCTGTATTTTCTGGTTTCTGGAGCGGATGTGATTCCTTTTGTATCTGAATGCAGCTTTTCATGTACATCAATGAAATCCAAACAGTATTTATGGTGATTATACTGTTGTTCTTAGATAACATTCCCAAAAGTACCAACATCTAGAGAATACTGGACCATATTTATCCATATTTAGGCCAAGGCAGATCTTTCTGGTGTGTACATCTTCTGAAGGAATAGAAATATATTCACATCTTAGTCTTTGACAGTCTCAGTGCAGGAGCGAATCGCACAGGTGATTTTTGATCAAGACTTCTTTTAGGGAAGAAGCATCAAACACTTTATTGCAGTTCAGTTTTGTAACCAATTTTAAATTGTAATTAAACATTAATGCAGAATGACTTCATTCTATTCTTAGGCTGTTTACTATTAAGCTGCTGTTCATTTTTCTGAATGTTATGCCTTAAATTAAAAGATGCAAGACCACTGGAATTTGAATGCTGTGAAGGTTAGAGTGAAAAGTAACCCATGACTGTACAGACCCCCTGGGACTGTAGCAAAGAAGAAAAGGAAGATAATGGGAGGTTTTTCAGGAAGGAGCCTAACTAGCAGCTGAACTTGTTGGTTTCAGGTAGGAAATCATTAGACATAGTAACATCTCTTCACTGATGTAATTTCTAGTGTATGTATTACGATTATCATTAATACTGAAATCTCAGGAGATGATGAATGATGCAAAGAAAAATTCAGGATTTCTGAAAGTATTTAACTATTATTATTGTGTTATGTTCCTCATATATTAAGATGTATCGTTCAATGGTGGCAGAGAAATGGACATTATACTTTGTGGTGCCTCGCCACAGAGATAATGAAACAGATAACTCTGCAGGGAAATGTCAGCAGCGCAATATAATTCTGAAGAATCCAGAAGAGTATTCTCATATTAGATGATACATTAGTCTATCATTTTTAATTTATCCTATTTTAACGAAAGTTATTTTTGGAAAACATTGTTATGTTTGAGGATTTATACACAGATTCCTGTGTAAAATGTCCATGAATATGGTTAGTTCTGGAAACAAGTACAGTGTTAAAGGTATTTAAATTGGAAATTCATTATTATCTTTTGAATGTCTACCTTGTTGTTTTCAAAATGTTTCTGTGGTGATTAGTTTTCATTCAAATTGAGAACTCAGTGGTAGCAAAATCTGGAAATCTAGTTGAAGGGGTGTCTTCTCTTGCTACTCTCTCACTTTCTCCTCACTGAATATGAGCATATGTTTCATTAAAAACATGGGTTGTACTTTTTGCTCATACTCACCTAAAGCTTACTGATGTTTGGAGAGGTGAAGTCCTGAATATTTATTTTTACTCTTAAGATGCTCATTCCAAAAGCAATTGTAATTGCAAGAGAGGGAAACAATTGTGTTGATTCTGACTTAATGTCAGTATAAAATATTTGGAGCAGTCGTCTGAATTTGGAAATGTCATTTTTATAATAACTCTTTTGCTTGAATCTTGTTGTCCAGGTGATGGAGGAGCTCAGTGCAGGGCAACAGAGCTACTCATTGAAGAGCACATCCATGCTTCTCATGTAATGTCTGTCCAGAGTGGCTTAATTACTTTTGATCTGTGTATGTAGCATTTTACATCTTCCAAGTGTTTTACAAGCAGATAATTAGGTATTTAAAAATAAAATACTGAGCTGTAAAGATTGGATCTTATGAATGATTAATTACTGAAGGTCTCCTTGTGGATTTTTGCTCAGTGCTGCACTTGTTTTTAATGGGGTATCTGAACGATGTAGCCTATATGTAGTATCTGCATCAAAAAGTAAATTAATCCCCATAGGCTTTAACTGCCATCATATGTAAAGTGAATATTAAGCTATCCTTGCATGACAGTAGTAAAACTTAAATACTGGTCTTTTAAACTTGATAGGTTCAAATTTTTGTGTAAGAAGGAAATGGACCCTTAAAGCAGTTGCAATAATAAAAACAACCCCAACCAAACCACCACCCAGTTAATAAACAAGCCTGCAGTTAAAATTAAAGGCAGAGTAAATATTTAATGGGTCAAACTTTCAGCCTTTTGCCTTTATTCTATGAATCTAGCTTCAAAACAATAGATTAGGCTAGAAGTGACTTGGTATTTGTATATATTACATGTCTCAGTAATACATTTGTTGTTTCACCAAAATGCTTAGCAGCATAACTTTACAAGAGCTCTCTTGGAAACAACCTGACCTACCCAAGTTCTAAGGCTGTTTAGCAAAGTTGAAGTTGCCTTAGCATTTGCAATGTGTACTAGTGTGTTTATGCTGTGAAAAATACGCATAAATGGGAATTGAAATTCTGTCTGAAATTTTGTGTAACATTAATGCATAAAAGTAGAAGTACATTGTCTATGATATTCTATTAACAACCATATTTTTTTTCTTCCTTTGCTTGTACTCCAAGCACCTCATGAAGCATTGGTATAATTGCATTTCTGCCTGGACTGGAGACATTGTGAGGATGAGGTGTCTCTAAAAGAGTTTAATTTGTCTGAATGTGCTCGTAGCAAAGCTGTGTGTTTCATCATTGAATAGCTTGGAACCAAGTAGAGTTATTCTGAAATTTCCACCCCAACGCCACAATCCAAAATTGGTACTTTGTCCCAAAATTGGTTAAATAGTCCCTTAATAATACAGAGTGTTGTGGGGACTTGGAGTAACAACTAAACAGGATGTTTTAGTAAAAAGCAGATACTAAATAGCATCTATTGTGACTCTTTGAACTCCTGTTTACTGTCCAGCTTAGAGGCCACCTGAATCGCAGCTCAGAGGAGATAGCTCTGTGGTACCAGCAGTCTGCCATATTTTTCCAAGGCTGTCACTTTAGAGCCTGAATTAATGTTTAGTTACTGATTTGCTGAGAATATAAAATGAATTTAATCTTTCTCCAGTAGGACTTACTAGAATCCTTTTCCACATGCTTACCTCTGTGCCATTTTGTCTTTAGTAATGAAATTATGCAAGATTTATTAATTTTTTGATTTTAAACTGAATCTTGTAAATGCTCATACTCTGGCTTAGGGACTGGCAGCCATTCCCAGCTAAATTGCAACAGGAATGAAGCAGACTTCGCTGCTAAAGATCAAGTACGGTTCTTCCTCCTTCCCCTTGCTCATTATTCTCCAACTCCTTTGCCTCCCAAATTTGGTTTTAAATGGTTTTTTTTCACCGAAGTGTACATATAAATGTAACTTAGCTTAATATTGAAGGTGGTTGTACAGTCTGAAGTGAATTACTGCTCTGTGTTGGGTGAAATCCAGTGTTTAAAAGCAGTGAGGAGTCCAGAAGACATGACTTTGCAAGAACTACTGCTGCTGTTCCATCACCTTTTTAAAAAAAAATCACTCTTGAGATGCAGGAGGAGCTTCCCGATAACATTTCCTGCATGGGATGTCTTCTGCTTTCCAATCTGTGCTTACCTCCTCCTTGCTGGCTTAGTTGCTGATTAGGTCCACCCGAAACTCTCTTCCTTACATTGACCTGCAGATGAGAGCGCCTTCTTTCACTGCTGTGCCTTGCCGCTAAGTTTTAAATAGAGGCTGTGATCCGTGGTCTTCTGTACTACTGAATCTTTCTTCTTCTTTAGCTTCATGGTCATCCAGACTTGACCAGAAGATCCTTTGGACATGTTTACAGTATTTCCAAGTGCTTTTAGTTTTGTAGAGGTGCTGCTTTGTGTTATTGATATTTATGCTGAGGCTCAAAGAGCCTTACTTCTGAGGCATTTAGTGAGCGGTTAAAATAATCAAGTCCTTTGGAGAATATTTTAAGCCTAATTGGAAACTTGTTTTAAAAGCTTTAACAATGTAAGATAAGGAAAGCTAAATCTTCAGCCTGTGATGAAAAATATCCTCATGAGACTGTAAATGTTGGTTGTTTTTTTATTAAGAGACTGCGCAGCAGTCTTTGAAATATAGAGGTGACCTGTGAGTACCTTTAGTTAATTAACCAAGCTTAATACCTTCCCCCCTCATTTTCCTGGATATCCCACATAGCAAATGTGAGTGTATTGTTCATGCTTCCTGTTTTCTGTTTGGTTTTAATCTCATCTGCGTGGCAACTGTGGGCAAGAATAGTTATACCCTTCAGGATGTTTCTTTGAAAATACTTAAAATAAGTGTCATCAAGAGGTGACAATTTCCCTTTTAGAAATATGTAAAGGTTTAATAGTCTCATACTTGAGACTCCTCCTACACATGCTCTTGAAATATGAGGGCTTTTTTAACAAGAATTTTGGTGACTGTGTGAAAGGCAGTCCTGTATCTTCCTGCTGCTTCTAACGTAATGAACCAGTGCTTAAAGTCAGGAGTAGAAACCTATTTCCAGAATCCATTCTGCAGAGTCATAGCATTAAAAAAAGAGTACTGTAACAAAACTAATGCAGGCTCTTATGAAAGTGAAAGGAATTGTTTGTTTCCAGTTGAGCAGATTTCACTCACAGTTGCTTTAGCATAATTTTACTTGTACGCGCTCTCACCCGTGGCCTCAAAAGGATCAAGATATGTGCCCAAGTGCTGTGGCCAGAGTTGCTTGATGGGATATATGAATCCTCATCATGTGTCTTGGATTCTTCTTGATTTTGTGACACTGATACTTGTGGCCTGTAGTTGTTTTCCTTTTAGGAGCTAAGACTGTTTGGGACCTTTTCCTCCAGGTATTTTGTTTCATTCCTCCTATGGTTTGGGCAAAATTCCTGAGTCTCCTTGTTCTTTTGTTTTCCTTATCTGGGGACTTTACTAGGCTCCAGTTCTTGATCTTCTTGTTACCTTATCTTAGGTTTATTCTTCCTCTTCTTGCTCTGTGGTCATTTGAATGAAACCACATTTACCATGCTATGTAGCAATTAGTGTCTGCAATTCTGTTAATCCTTCTTCTGTTGTTTCCTGTTATTGCACATGCTTACCTGCATATTTCCTTTTACCCTCTTAGTATCTTAGTTACAGGTCTTCACAAGTTTTATAACTCTCTTCCCCCAAGGAAAACCTCCTAGATTGGTCTGCTATAGACAGTAGAAGACAGTTTCTGGCTTCTACACCAGCTTAAAGGGTTGTCTGTCATTCAGAAATGGGCAGGATTCTACTTCTTCAAAATTCAGTTGCTTTCAGCCCTATTTAAGCAGAATATTTGGCTCTACTGTACAAAATGATGGGAGATTCAGAACTCTGAAAGTAAGATGACAGATGTTCTCACTAACAGAAAACTGGAAGTCTTCCTTGTAAAGTGGCGTTGTGTAACTTCCCAGATGCTTGGTGTTACACCAGATGAGGAAAACTGAAATTGCCTGAAGGTCGTCCTCTTGTGACATTAACTTTGGTTCTGTTGTTTTTAGAAATCTTTTAAACTGTAAAAATAGCACTGGTTATGTTATGTGATTGACTTGGAACTCTTCTGCAGAAAACTAGACTAGTGGCTTAATCTTCAGAACATGAGGCCTGTATTTTAAAATGAATTTTTATAGCCATGCTTAAGAGGTAACGTTTACATGCTTTTTATTTTACTCTTGACAGAGTAATCTAACTATCATATTTTGCTTTCTGTAATTTTAATAGACTTGTTCCTTCCTGTTCAGTAGTGAGGGGCTGACTCTTGTTTATTTATTCTTTTCTACAGGTTAGTGAGTGTGGTGGAAACCCCCCAGCTTTAATATGAAAACTCTGCAGTGTGCCACTTAATGGTTTAAAACCTCACAGCTGAAAAGTCTGTAAACTGAGTGGTTATGAGATGGAACTAGAGGACTGACCCATATTCAGTGTTTCATTTCTTCATTGCCGTGACTGAGCAAATAGAACGAGATTTTTTTGCTTTGTGCTTTCATGTATTTCCTATTTCAGAAAGAAAAGTAAAGCTAATTAGTGACAAAACCCGCAAGAGTTAATGAATTTATTTATCGCCATGTATTTTTGTCACTGTCACAAGGTTTGATGTGTATCCCAAGGGAAATCTTGCCCATGCATTGATAATCAGTCATATTGTTCTACTTTTATCAACTATGCCAGTGCTTATTAGGATTTACTTAGTGGAAAAAAGTACTGACTTTTAAGTCATTAAAGTTGTGACTGGTCTCTGCAGATTTTTTTTTTTTTTTGACTTCTGTGAACCTTTCATATACCAAAATACAAAGAGGAGCCTTGTGCAGCTTTACATGTCTAGGCTGCGCCTTCTACTCGGGCCTGCTACAAGCCATTAATGAGCAGTCTCAGTACGTGGCTTAGTTTATTACTGAATAAATAAAGATACCAAACTCCAGGTAAAACTAACATGCATCTCCCTCAAGAAAAAAGTGTAGTACTGAATAAAAGAGGATTCTAACATGTCTAAAGAAAGCAAACAGGCTAATGTTGACTTAAAGATTGATAGTAGAAGGTACCTTTTTCTGCCTCTTTTCTTGTTAGCTACTGCCAAACTTTAAATACAAGTGACAATCCTTTGTTTCTCTTGCTGGTCTTAAAATGCCTAAAGACAGCATAAAACACATCTGTATGGTGCTAAACACTTAGATTGATGGCACAGCAGGCTTTTATCCAGTCATCCTTCAATATCTAGCCATGGTCTGTAAAAGTTACTTTGTTTTTCATAGTGTGGCATTTGGATATTGGTGGGGTGGCTATGTGAAAGGTAGGATCCTTTGGGAGAACTGTTACTCTGCTCGTTAGAGGCAATTTCTTGTTCGTTTTCTGTCCCTTGGGAATGTGTATGTGAGGCTTAACATGCACTCTGAAGTAATGCTGAGCCTGTCACATAATTGTATTGGGTAGCACATATGTAGCCTTTCAGGAGCTGTGGCATCATGGATGCTGAGGCTAGCTGAAGCAAGATTTGGGGTGTGCTACTTAAAAGCTGCCAGAACAGCCTCACCATGCTATTCACTAATAGGAGTTGTGCAAAAGGACCCTGGAGCCAGAAGGACCAGTGTTTCGTGTCCAGGAGAGCTAGGCAGGTGGTTCTCTGACCTGTATAAGGAGGCTGTTCATTTTTCATACAGTACAGTCATGCTTTTAATATTTTGGGCTTTGCCTTGTGACACCGGGCGTTCTCTTGAGTGTTTCCTGAGTGTTGGCTGAGAATTGCCTGTCCCCTGCCTGTTGCAGAGATGGTCTGAACGAGCGATTTGCAGGCTCTGTGTCCCAGCACTGCAGTCTGAAGTCAAGAGAGAGGCTCTGGAGCCAGTTGCAAGGACAGTATTGTCCACACTTTCCCAAAAGTCTTCTAGAGGTGTTAGTAGATCTTGATCAACAGAGCCCAAAGACATAAAATCCTTGAACATTTGCTTTGTTAAAAGGGTGGTATGAAAATTTGAGCAACCTGGAGATGCTAAGCTGTTAAAATAATGCAGTGAGCCAGCTCGGGGGTCAAAGTGGAAGGAGGAATCTTTTAGTGACCTGTGACTGTAAGAGCTCTCCCAAAGGAACAAGGGACTTTTCCGCTTATTGATGTCTGCTTGCATTTATTTCAGTGGCAGAAATGACACTGTTCATAGTTACTCTTGAGCATTTTTTCTCAGTGCTAAGAGCACGTTCCCTTGGGGAAGGGAAGTCTTACTTGAGGTTTTTAGAACGAAAAGCAATAAAGTTGGTACTAACCAATGTCTAGTGGAAGGTGTCCCTGCTTGTGGTAGGGAGGGCGGACAAGGTGATCTTTAAAGATTCTTTCCAACCCAAGCCATTCTGTAAGAACTGTTGCCAAATTTTCATAGAAAACTGAAATAGTGTACAACAGGAATGAGACTGGGAAAATGTATAGTACAAGATTAGGAATAAAATGAAAACTTTTTCATTTAAGGAAAAACAGCAGTCTTTTAATAGCTTTCACTAACTAGCTATGCATTCCCTGTTAGAGACTAAGATATATTCAGCTAGGTTTAATCCCAAGTGTGTGTCTATATCCGGATGTTTAGCTCATCTCAAGGCTGGAAACTTCCAGTTTAAGACATGAACCAGTCTTGAACTGCTGGGTTTTGGGAAGCTGCTCCTCCCTGTTTTGGAGAGAGAGAGGATCTCAAGTTGTGCAAAGTTTCTCTGCATTGAATTGTATTGGCTTTTCCTTAATAACAGGATTGGGAATGTAGTTTCACAGAGCTGATGTTTCCTGTGTATGTCCTATAGTAATATTGAAGAGTAAAAAGAAAATGTCTGGAGCAGAAACTTGACACAAACTAATACTTCAGTTAATACAGATGCAGAACCTTTCAAATCTCCTTTAAAATATTCACAGTTGTCTTGTGGCAGACTGAACTGGATTCATAGAATCTTTTAGGTTGGTAAAGACCTTTGAGATCATTAAGTCCAACCGTTAACCCAGCACTGCCAAGGCCACCACTAAACTTCGGCCCTAAGCACATCTACGCTTGTTTTAAACACTTCCAGGGAGGGTGATTCTACCGTGTCCCTGGGCAGCCTGTTCCCGTGCTTGACCACCCTTTCAGGGAAGAAATTTTTCCTAATACTCAATCTAAGTCTACCCTGGTGCAACTTAAGAGGCTGTTTCCTCTTGTCTTGTCACTTGTTACTTGGGAGAGAGTGCCAAGGTCTCCCCTGAGCCTCCTTTTCTCTAGGCTAAACAACCCCAGTTCCCTCAGCTGCTCTTCACAAGACATGCTCTAGGCCCTACAGTTTACTCATGGAGTATGGTACTCCCAAAAACTTAATACTTATGCCAGAATATACAGCAGATTTCTTCTGGAAGACTGTTGCTATAGGCGGGGCAGCTTTTCAGTACTTTGTTCCTCCAGTCTGCACTTCTGTCCTAATCCCTCTGCATGAGGCACCTAAAGCTGTGTGTCAGCATAAATAATCTCTTATCTGCAGGGCTTTAACTAGTGAATAATAATCTTGTCCCTGTTTGATGGGCCAAATATTAAATATATATTGACAGGGACAACCTTGCTATCAAAGGTCATGTGTTACTGTTGACACAGGATTCTTTCCAGTTGAAGTCTGAGCTTGTTGAACCAGAGCTGGTGGTTTCCTTAGCCAGGGATATAAGAAGCTGGGACTGAAGAGCTAATGTTGCTTAAGCTTCTGCTTTTGTATTAATGCCAGCATTCAAACAGTACAGGCCCTGCTGGCCATGGCTGTTAGCAAGACCCTGGGAAAAAAATACTTTCTAGGTCAGAAAAATGCATCAACTTCAATTTCCTTCTGTCTTGGATGAAGTATTGTGTTATAAGCAGGGCCTCATTGCTTCTGTCAGGAAAACAGCACTGTGTACATGCTATTCTAAGGTACCCGAAGAAAAGAATGAATGAAAATTAATGAGCTTTTCAGGCTAACATATATTTTCATAGTCATCTTTTTTATAAGGCAGTTACTGAAGTGTTAATCATTTGATTACTGGTTGTTGTAGATAAGGGAGTAATTGGTCCCTTTCTGTAAATTATGGAAATGCTTGACAGGAAAGAGCAGTTGGCCAGGCAGCAGGCATGAAAACTCGTGTTTGTGTGGGTTATTGCCTGGAGAGATTGACTGGAACTAAACCCTCTTTGCTCTGATGACATCTGGGTTGTGAGAAAATTATATTTCCTATTTTCTTCTCTGTAGCAAGGGCATGTCTTCCAGCAAGGTCTCAAATGCTTGTGAAACTTGCATAACTCTGGACATGGCTTGAAATGTGTACTCATCAATTTTTCTTAGAAACCATAAAATAATTAGTCTTTGGCTATGGCCAAGGAGAGGAGTTCCTTCTTTGCCTCCTGCGTGACAGACAGCGTTAGTGATGTCTACTGTTTGAAGACTTCGCTGAGACTTAAGGAGCTGCAAATCTCACTGATTTCCTGGGGTTGTAACAAATACAGATACAGCAGATATTTTTGCTGTAACTCTTTAGAATCCTTTAGGAAAATCATATTACACCCTCTGTCTCTGAAAGGAAAAGCATTGAGTGAACAATGTTGTGAAACATGAAAAAAAGATGCAATAATCCCACATACTCAGTGTTTAAAATGGTGCTACTGTGAAAATGGACTTGCTTTTTTTCATTGTGTCCCTGTTATTGTAGCATGTGAGAATAAGCTGCAGATGATATCACGCATTCACATAATAGCTTTATGTGTGCTCATCTGCTAGGTAGGTGTCATTCCTTGTTATATCATGTTAGTTCACTCGACTCTGTTGCTTCCCTTCCTGCTGTTCTGCACCAGACAGTCATAAATATTCATGCACTCTTCCTACCATCCATTTAGGCTTGTATACCTAGCTTATGGTCTGTTCTAGTTTGTTATACGCAGGCTTTTTTTAACACTGGAGTGCTGAAGGCTGTCTAGTGAGCTAAAGGGCTGGTGTCACAGTTCCTGGTTTGTGAAGGTGCTGGGAACTGTTGAGATACTGAGGTTTTAAAATGCTCTGCTCGGAAATTCTTCTATTGCAATGAGTTGACTCAGTTTCATGGCGCTTGATTGTTACATGGAAAAATGGAAATTTCTTCAGCAGCAAAATTCTGGCCACACTGTTTCTTATTAATTGTAATAATGGGTAAAGCTTGGTTTTGCATCTTAAGCAGGTGCTCAGCTATGATAAAACTGGCTCAGCTTGCCTTGAAAAGTCCACTTTGGAGAGAATCTTTGCAAGTACTAAGGGAATCAATTTTACTATGAGAAAATAGGTAACTTTTTTCAGTATCTTTCAGTACTTTAAAAAACTTGGAGTTCTGTAAAGAGGGGAGGGGAGAGAGTGTGTTTCTGAGGCCAGCTACTGTCTTGGTCATGGAATCATAGTCATAGAACAGTTTGGGCTGGAAGGGACCTTCAAGACCAGCCAGTCCCACCCCCTGCCAGGGGCAGGGCCCCCTCCCCCCAGCCCAGGCTGCTCCCAGCCCCGTCCAGCCTGGCCTTGAGCCCTGCCAGGGATGGGGCACCCACAGCTGCTCTGGGCAGCCTGGGCCAGCGCCTCGCCGCCCTCACGGGGAAGGGTTTCTTCCTCATGTCCAACCTAAATCTCCCCTCTCTCAGCTTCAAGCCATTCCCCCCTGTCCCACCACTCCCTGCCCTTGCCCAAAGCCCCTCCCCAGCTTTCCTGTCGGCCCCTCCAGGCACTGGCAGCTGCTCTAAGGTCTCCCCGCAGCCTTCTCCTCCCCAGGCTGCACAGCCCCAGCTCTCCCAGCCTGTCCCTGCAGCAGAGGGGCTCCAGCCCTCTGACCAGCTCCGTGGCCTCCTCTGGGCCCGCTCCAACAGGTCCGTGTCCTTCTGATGCTGAGGACCCCCGAGCTGGATGCAGCGCTGTGGGGGGTCTCAGCAGAGGGGCAGAGCCCCCTCCCTCGCCCTGCTGGCCACGCTGCTGGGGATGCAGCCCAGGGCACGGGCGGCTTTCTGGGCTGTGAGCGCACATTGCCGGGTCATGTCCAGCTTTTCATCCCCCAGCACCCCCAAGCCCTTCTTGGCAGGGCTGCTCTCCATCCATTCTCTCTCCAGCCTGCATTTGTACTTGGGATCGCCCTGACCCATGTGCAAGACCTTGCACTTGGCCTTGTTGAACTTCATGAGGTTGCCATGGGCCACCTCTCCAGCCTGTCAGCGTCTGGATGGCATCCCTTCCCTCCAGCGTGTCAGCTGCACCTCACGGCTTGGTGGTGTGGGAAACATGCTGAGGTGCCCTCGATCCCACTGTCTGTGCTGCCAGCAAGGATGCTGAATAGCACCAGTCCCAGTAAGGACCCCTGAGGAGCGCCAGTTGTCACTGGTCTCCACTTGGACATTGAACCATTGATTGCAACTTCTTGAGTGCAACTATCCAGCCCGTTCCTTATCCACAGAGTAGTCCGTCCATCTCTCCAGTTTAGAGGCAAGGATGTCATGTGGGGCAGTGTCAAATGGTTTGTGGAAGCCCAGGCAGATGACATCATTTGCTCTTCCCTCGTCCACTGTCATAGAAGGCCACCACACTTGTCAAGCGTGATTTGCCCTTGGTGAAGCCATGTTGGCTGTCACCAATCACCTTATTTTCCACATGTGTTAGTATATGTTTCCCAGAGGGTCTGCTCCATGATCTTTGTGGGCATAGAGGTGAGACTGACCAGCCTGTGGTTTCCTGGATCATCTTTATTTCCCTTATTGAAAATGGGGTTAGGCTTCCCCTTTCCTGTTTCATTTCACTGGGCCATTGGTCAGATGCTGTATCTCGTTAAATTCCTCACCACTTTGTGTAGAGCCCTTGCTCTCAGTTTTCTTTGTCTGGGAAGGTGTTAAAATGTGTATTTAAAAAAACCAAAAGAGGTTAATTTGTAAGAGGGTCAACCAGGCCCCTGTAGTACCTCAGCCTGAACAGGGGCTGGATGATGAGCAGCACATCTGAACCTGAGCCAGAGGGTTGGGCATTGATATTAATTAATTCTCTGAATTTGAGACTTCAAAGTTTGTAAAAGTGTTAAGATTCTATGTGATGTCCAAAACTATGGCCTGGGTTGAAAACAAAAAAATAATAGTTGTTATGCTTAAGGATTACCTCAGACTTCCAAAAATTTCTCATGTTTTCCAGTCGATCAATTTTTGTAGTTATTATTTTGTTTGCTTCTAATATAAATTGTCTTTGAGCAACTGTGGCGATGGTTGTGATTTTTATTTCTTACTCTTTTTGTCAACTGGTGGCTAACAGATGTATATAGAAAACATGAAAATGCAAAGCATGCCTTTCCCTGTAGTTCACTAAGGCTAGACAGGCTGCTGTGGAAATGAAGTTGGACTATGGGAATCCTCTGCTGCCAGTTCCTTGGGACTCCACTGTGTTAAAACTTCTGAGAAGAAATAATGCCTGGTCAGTCCGAGCTGTCGCAACAGAATACAATGTGAAATGTTTCTGCCGGTGCTGGAGCCCGCAAAGGTAGATGTGAAAGATGCCTAAGGGTGAGACCTTCAGCTGGGAGGGGTGACGCATGTTTTCAAAGGCACGGGAAGAAGAGGTGGTAGGTAGAGAAAATCCTGACTGACCTTATGCTAGCGAGCTTTAGCATGGGTTTGCCTGTTTTTTACTGTCTTCATCAGTTGCTCTGTTTTAATTTGGGGAGGAAAAGGAAGAGAAGGAGGTGTCAGAGCAGGGTGTCGTTGATGGCAGCTTGAGCTTTCTTCTTTCCTCACCTCCAGCTGTAAGAAGCTACTGAATGGAGAGATGATTTTGTATGAAGGAACACTCTAAGGGAACAGGCTTCTGCTTCCTTTGCATTTGAATCCAAAGGAACCTGTTGTCATGTACCTGCTGACTTGTAACGTTATGGTGCTGGTTTCATGCCTTTTGCAGACTTGTAACTGCTGATAATGATGAACGTAGCGTATGTCCCTGGAATAATTGAATCACATGATAAAAACATCACAGTGTATTTTACAGATGTGTGGATCGAGACAGCTGTGCTAGCAACGTGCAAAGTGTAAGATCTATACCCCAGGAGTGGTAAACCAACTTACCTACTCTGCTTCGTGGGTACAAGCCAGTGAGTCTTAAATTGAGAGCTATAGACTACTGGCATTCCCTGAGGCTAAAGTAATTGATCCAGGACTGTATCTAACGGTTTTCCATAGTGCTTTAAATTAAAGGAGGAAAAAAAAAGCTTTATTGTGGGTGGTGACCTGAAAGGAAATTAAGGGTTGGCAGGGATTCATTGGCCTAAAAAGGTCGGCTACAGTTGTTTGACACTGTTATTGATTGTGTCTGCCTTTCTAGAATTACTTTTTGAGGTAGGATGCCATAAAACCTATGCAAATGAACTGCCAAAAATCCCTTTCTGACCTGGTTGCTCTGTCCTCCTTTCCCCTTACGATCATGTACAAACTGCTGGCCGCTGCCAGCAGCACCTTTGCTGCTCATTTTCACTGTGTGATGATCTGTTGTTTGCAAAGCAACAGTTGGTTTCCTGCGCCACTGCCTACTATTTGGTGTCTGTGGAGGACTCCAAGTGTGAAGGTTTGTGGACTTCAGTTGTCTGCAGCCCCTAGAACCTGCTTTAAGTTCTTGAAGGACATTGCCTTAGGTTTTTTGCATTTTAGAAGCATCCTTATGATGGACCAAAATGTCTGTCGAGCCACCAAAGAAATATATAAATGTGGATGTTTTGCATCAGCAAGTAAGTTACCTGCAGATCTTTACTGGCCCGTAGTTTCTGCGTAGAGCAACGTAGCTGCAAATTTCCTTTGTCAAAGAAGTTGCATCTAAAGTAGAAGTGACAAAGCTGCTGGAAGTGTGTTAAATGGACTCTCTCTTCAGGGTATGCTGCTTGCTCAGGGGCTGCCTGTGCTTCACAGAGTCTGAAGTTGACTGATTTCACTGCAGGTACTTGAATTTCCTTTGCCTGATCTTCATGTGTTTGATCTAGGCTGCAAGCTTTAGTCTATTGTTTGTTCTATTTCAAATGAATACAAAAAATACCATCAATTAAAATCTAGGTGAGTCCCCTCTTCTCTGGGATGAATGAAATAAAGTATATTTGAAGTAGAAAATGATGGAACATTGCTTCAATTACTAAAATTATTTAAACCAAAACAAAACTCTTGCCTTGTTTTTCTGGGTCTTGTTTGTTTCCTTGCAACTCTCTGGATAGTCTACATCAACTTCCAAAACAGAATCTTAAATTCCCTCTTTTTAAGGAGGAATTTGCTTAAAGGAGCAGATCTGTTTAGTAGGACAAGAGTGTAATTTGTAACCTAGGCTGGGAATAAGCTATCTTAAAAGAGGCTATTTGAACTGTTTTGTTTGTACATAAAGAAGCCATTGCTGCTTTAGTATAATGCAAGAACCACTGAAGTAGCACGAAAGACACTTGCACAATTTTTGTAGTGTTAACAGTACAAAATGGTCTTATTTCCTAGAATTAATGAGGGCAGCCGTTCCATTTCAGCGATCAGGCTGGGAGGGCATCCTTCAGCCAGCTTTATCCTGCATAACCAAAACAGCCTTTGAAAACGTCTGATAAATGTGCATTTAATATTGCCCTTTGCTCTTAAAAAAAAAAATAATCTATAGCTGTACATTTTTTAATCAAAAATAACTTTTTCTACCAGACTTCAAAATTCTTGTTGTAAACAAAGCTACTTCCAGTGGGTGGGACCACGGATGTATTTCAAGGTGGTTTATTCTCTGCAGGCTTTCATCTGTTCCTCTGGATTTTTTATTTTTTTTTTTTATTCATCGGGGACTTAGGGATGCAAAGAATTGGCTCATATGGTCCTTTTGGTCTGATCTCATCTGGTGTCTTGCATCAGGAAAGAAAGGGCAGAATAAAAGAGGTTTGACAATAGAGCAGAAGTGGAATCAATGGGGGACGACCCCCCCCCCCCCCCCCAACTTCAGGGTAAAAAATTCTTCAATTGGAGCAAGGAGTCGAGACCACATTAACTTTGCCTTTTACTTCTGCTTTCTGTGACTAGACTTGATGTTATCTTCAGAGTTCCTCAGCTGTGACTGGATAAACTAAATCTTACTGAGAATTTGTTGGATGAATGCAGTCTGCTGGCTCTGTCAGTGTCTTTGGGATAATGAATGAGTTTTGTTTCTTGCTTTGGGGGAACCGGGTGAAATTTCCATAGCTTGACAGTGAAGAGCAGAGGAGGATATTTTTTGTAAGGAAGCTGCTTTAATCATTTTATTACAGCATTTCTGTTTTAAAAGCTCAGACTGACGTACCTAAAAATACAAAATGCAAATCATTTTGTCAACTATGAGCATCCTGCTTTTGGGGCTCCTTTTAAAATAAAAATCTAAAAATGGTTTTCATGTATTCATAATTCAGTATATTGTTCTTAGCAGTGCTTTTTCCTCTTGTTGCCTTGGGTGGTTTTTTTCCACATGTGGACTAGCAAGTTCTCTGATCCTGAGCATTAAATCTTTGCATTTCAGCTACTCTTTTAAGCATCGGGTCTGAAGTATCAGCAAATCTGAGCATGAAACTTGATGTGAGGCTGGTAGTCGAAAGATCTTGAAGCTGTATGTTTCAACAGGACTCCTCGGGTGGTATTGGGTCATCTGTTTTGAGAATTGAGGGCAGAACAGAGTTTGACTTCTCAGTTAAGAAATACTGTTGCTTGTCAGCATGTCAGTTATCGCTGGACAAGCAGTGCTGTGGTGTGTCTAGTAAAGGAAATACAGTGAAGATTCCTTTCTGTGAAAGGAAGTTGCAGTGTCACTGGGATTTATCCTTCAACCAAATCTTAAGGGAGTCTTGCAAAGGGCAAGTGAAATTGTGGGATTACACTGTGATTTATCTGTATGTGTGATGAGAAGGGTTTCTTCCTCTGCTTTAACTTACGCTTTTAACAAGTTGGATCTCTGTTAACCAAATCTGCCTCTCACTGGGAAGAGGTCACGTGGAATTTTTCAGCTTTACAATGAAAAGGATGGATAGATTGATTATTTTTAAGATTATTTTGCTTTTCAGATGTTTCTTCTGTTGGTTTTTTAATATTATTATTGCTGATGCCTTGAAAGTGTTAGTATTTGACAACTGGTACGAACTCAGAGATTTAAGTGTGACTTTGTGACTTTTCTGGAAGAATCCTTGGGCAAAATGTGGTATCTCTGGTATAAAAGGCAAGCACATGCCTAAGAAAATGAAACGGGGATGTAAGGCCTGCTCCTTGTACAGCATACAGTAGAAGTGGCACAATCCCAATTACTTTTCCTTTGTAGGTCACTCTTGACTGTTGCCTGAGCCTTTTGCAGACTCTGCCTTGGCAACAAATGACCTTCTAATCCTGTGCTGGCAGGGAGATGATTTGTATTATCTAATGGGTCTCTTCCATCCCTGGCTCTTGCGTGAGCCTCCCCAGTGACTCGTTACAGCGCACGGCGTGGAGTGCTGCTTGCTGTGCTGCCAGCGGTAGCCAGTAGCACGTATTCTGCACATGCTGGCGCAGAGGAGTTGTTGGTACCCACCATTAATCAGTGTCATTAGTGATGGTTGGCGTTGGACATACAAATCTCCAGTGCGCAGGGCTGCAGAAGTGGGACAAGGCAGCCTTCAAGAACCAGATGAATGACCTTGAAATCTCTCCAGCCGCTGCTGTCGGATCAAAGTTGCTGGAACCATGAGATTAGTGTATTGATTTTATCTTGCAGGTGAATGCTCTTTTGAAATAAGTGCTAGGCAGTGGCTCAAGGCTTCCAGACAAAGAGTATCGATCAGGTTGACTCAATTAGCTGTTAAAGGCAAGGCTTTGAATTTGGGCCCTCATAGCTAATGGCAATTTTGCTGATAGGAACTTCACAAGTTCCTGTCTTTTAACTCGGTTATGTGTCTTGGATACTTTGCTGTTTGCTGCCACTGATTCAGTTGCCGATTTAGGAGGATGTTAGTATTTGGGCATCTACTTGTTTGTGTGCTGAACCAGTGATCAGTCCTTTCCTTTTAGGAGTTTCCGATTTTTATATATCAGAACAACCTACTTCTTCCTGTCCCATAACACATTAAAACACTGTAGCTTATCAGGATTAACGTGGATGAATGCTTCCACTTACTGCCTTGTACAGCAAAACTCCTCTCTCTGCTTTTCCCCTAGCCTCCCAGAAAAAAGCACTGGGCAGGCTCTGCAGTGTGTAATTAATGTGCGCTGTTCAGGTTTGATGGTTAGGAACGTGAGTAGCTAGTTCAGTATGGGAGCCACCTCTAGGTCCAAATTCTTCCAGAGCTGGTATAGCTGAAGAAAAATGTCTGAGCAAGTCAGATAGAAGCTTAACTATTCCTGCTGGAGCTGGCTGCCTTCCCATCCAGGAGTATACGCTGGTAATCTGTGCATTTAAGCAATGATGTCTGAGCTACAGCTGTGTGATTAGGAGCTGGTTAACGTGGACTTTGTTTTCATTAGATGAAAAGCTTGAAGGAGCAGAAAAGTCATCTTATGAAACCCACGCCGCTACTGTTCTTCAGCCACTTAATGACAGAAGAGTTTCCAAACTTGATGTTCAGGTGCACTGTTTGGAACAAATGGTTTCTTTGGTTAATCACTTATTTTTCTTAGCTTCCCTCCGCTTCAAAAAATTCTTGGATGGCTTGCATGTAAATTCCTACAATGGAACACATCTCACAACTCTGTATGCCAAGGAGGGGAGGAGAATCCACTGCCCAGCTGAATAGGTTATGTTAAGAGTTTAATTACCCTCACTGTTAAAGTTGCATGCCTTTTCTCTTAGGACTTTGTTTGGACTATTAGCTGTTAGATCTTCATCTACAGAAAGAAGAGAGGCTGGAGACCACCTTTCCTTGTCACTAAGTTACTTCTCTGCTCTCTGTCACCTTTCAGTCATCCTGTGTAAACTACGCAAGCTGGCTCTTTTTCTTGCCAAAAAGCTCCTTCTCAGCTCCTGAATTGTTTTGAGTTTTTTGTCTCTCTTCCTGTAACGCAGTTGTCGGTGCGTCCAGCAGAGAACCCCCCTTGCTGCTCCAGCCAAAGCTGTACACTGTGGTAAAACCCCATGCGAAGCGTTTCCTCCCCTGCCTTTATTCCTACAAAGATAATGTTAACTTTTTTTTTTTTTTTAATTGTCCCAGCAGCATACTAGAAATATTTTGGCCTAAAGGATGTCGTGTGCTACAGCATTGCTGACTGATGCTGCCCTGGACATATTTTTGTGTTGAAACTTTTTCAAGAGATTAAATTAACCCACTGGCTTAAAAAAACTTGCTAAATGAGACAAGGCTGAGGTCTTGACTGTCTTACTGCTTCCTTTGGTTAGAACCCCCAGATTGCTTACCTAGTTGATTGCAATATGTATTTTAAGCAGCCAGTTGTTATTTTTGTGTATTAGCTTGTGCTGCTTCTTCCTGTTGAGCTTCATTTTCCTCTTGAGGTCAGTTCTGCATTTTTCAAGATTACTTTGAATTCAGATCCTGTCCTCTTATTTGCAATCACTCCCAAATTAATGCCTTCTGTGAATTCGATAAACATACAGCCAGCAGGACGGAATAGAAAGCAAGTGAAAATGTGTAATGGAATGGGTTTCAAACTCTCTTGCAGATCCCAACAGTCAACAAATTGGGGTTTTTTGGGCACTGTTCTTTATTATTGTTATTTTTATTTATTTTTCAAGTCATGCGGAGCGGCTTAGTGCTCTGTTACGACATTCCGAATAAAAACTGCTGTAAAAATAAAACTCGTCCATAAGCCCAGGGGCTGGACTCCAAATGGTAAACTGTGGCTCGGTAGCCCTTCTTTGTTGCTCTGCTAAGGGGTGGTGGTGGTGGGAAGATCAGTATTTCTGCAGGTTGTGGGATGCTAGTTGCACGGTGAGGTTTCCCTTCATAAGGGATTATCCTTACTGGGAATTTAGTTTGTAACTGTTGTGCTAGGCCCGTGATAAATACATGTAGTTTAAGTGCGCCGTGTACTCACAGAATCATGTGACAGTGCTTTAGCTATGACTTGCCCAGGGGCCTGTGCTGTGCCTCCATACGGGAGAAATGTGATCAACCTAATTGACAATAGATTAATTTCTGTGTGTTTCTGTTCTCTCCTCAAGCTCTCTGAAACGGGGCTTATGGCAGCATGGCTTCAACAGGAGAATCAGCACATGCATCCACATCCCTTTAGTGTGCAACAGATGGTATATGAATCCTAAGGTGATTCATCTGGCTATTTTTTGTAGGGCTGGGGATAGTTTGTGCTATTGGCAAGCAGTGCGGTGTGTGTGGGGAGCCTGGGGAGAGGTGAGGTCGCGTTAGCTATAAGGAATGGCTCTTTAAAAGAGGGAATATTTAAAGTCTGAAACCTGCTGGACAAGGTGTCTGTTTATACAATATAAACTTGTGACTTTCTGAAGGAAGATTCACTGACTTAATAATTATAGATACAGTGGGAATTGTGGGCTTTCACTTCTGCCAGGGTTTTAAAAGCAAGTTGGTTTTTGGT
Source organism: Falco cherrug (assembly GCF_023634085.1). Taxonomy (NCBI): domain Eukaryota; kingdom Metazoa; phylum Chordata; class Aves; order Falconiformes; family Falconidae; genus Falco; species Falco cherrug. The sequence continues at coordinate 1,445,733 of NC_073698.1, forward strand.
TGTGTGTTTGTTGGTTGTTTTTTGTGTGTGTGTTTTTTTTAAGGAGAAATGGGGATGCTTCAGTAGCCATGGTGGAATTAAAACTGTAAGCAGTTGGTATTAATACTAATTTGTTCTGGTGCCTGTTGACATGCTATGTAAAGAAAACCTTGGTCTGTTTGGAGAAGGAATGTCTTAGAACTAAAGGGCATTAAGACACTCTATCCAAATGTTGGTTGAAGGAGATATTTAAATACGAGCAAAGCAGGTGGTGCTGTATTTTCCCCCTCTCTTTGTGAAGTGACTGAAGGTAGGGTAGGGAAGCTCCAGCAATATGAAATAGAAAAATCTGTTCTGATTTTATAGCTTCTAGACAGACTCCGTCCAAGACTTCTCAGAGCATAGTGGGAAGGGAAATGATTTGCCAGAAGACTTCAGTGTTCTTCAGGGGTTGTGACTTACCAAAGCAAATTATTTCATGGGTTTGATTACATCCCCTTGCCACCTCTAAAGAGTTAAATTTGTCCCTTTGCATATCAATGGCCGTGTGAGGAAAAGCTAGCTTGTTTATGGTGCCGCAAATCCATTACAGGGATTTATAGCATGTGCTGCAGTGGGAAGGTATTGGATTTGCTCATCTCTGTCTCTTGAGGATTGTTGCTGGGTCTGTAGTGAAACTCTCCTCATCTCGCAGCCTGTGGCTTTTTGTCCAGCACCAGCTTGTGCTATTGTTCAACACATCTGTGGGGCCCAGGGACAGATTTGAATAAGGGATTCAGGAATCCTACCCATCTGAGATGTGTTCCTTCCGAAAACCTACTGCCTGAAGGGAATGTTTACCTTTGTGTAGGCAGCTTTTTAACTTTGTAGGAAACCTGGCTGGTGTCTATGAACAAGAAAAATTTGCACAGGAATTCAGGTTTTGACCTGGCAAATTCTTTTTCTCAAAGGTTGTCTACTGGATTCCTGTTAGCTTAGGACTTGAGTTAACTGAAGTTTGCAGATAGATGAAAGTGCTGCTTAAGTACTTACTTAAGTATTGGAGATTTTGTTGAAAGTTTTGTAGTAAGATTTAAAAAAAAAACACCAAACAAACAGAAAACAACCAAAAACCCAGAAACCTACCTCAAAACCCCACCCCCAAAATCTTGGCTTAAATTCCCCTGCTGTCTTGATGGTCAGCCTTGTAGAGAACTAACATCTCTGGAAACTTATTTGAAGAACACAAGCTTTGACTTGTGCACATCTGTCAGCCTTCTGTCTGTACCTGTGATGTCTGATGGCGAACATAAGGCATACAGCTCTTCTCCCCTGCCAGTGGGAGATGGCAAAGTCCAGCTGCGACGAGGTTAGAAGGAAACAACAGGAGGTGATGTATTCTTGAGTAACTTCAGTTGTTTCCTAAATAATTTGCCTACAATTAAGAGTATTTAAACATACTGAAATGAGGCAGGTTGAGATGTTCCAGTTCCTGCACCTTGCTGGTTCCCTCCAGGTGAAGATGGCACAGAGTAGGAAAGTGGTGTCCACTGACAACAAAAGCTGTCTTTGTCCCAGCTCAGCTGTATGATTGATCTGACAGGAGTAGAAGGTCAATGTTGTGATGATTGTTTTAAAATGAACCTCATAATACTTGTCTTTTAAGAAAAATGAGATTACAAGGTATTCTGATACATGGCTGGAATGTTATGGTACGTGCAGTTTATGTAGATCTCAGGTATGAAATGAGGATCTTGACGTACTGATGTAGTTTGACATAGGTTGTGATTCAGTGTGGCCAAGATGAGTTGCAATTACAGAGGAGCTGCAGCATCACAAATGGCTGCATGTGAAAAAGGCTTTGCCTGTGTCAGTGTGACTGTCAGGTGTGCCCGCACAGGCTGCAGTGACACCTTCTGATGGCAGTGCCAACTGACTCCCTAATGCTGAACAGCCAAGTGAATATACCAGTCACGAAGCTGCAACCGTCGCTGGAGTGGATAATGGCATTTTTAACAGCGTATGAGCCTGCTTATTCAAGAAGGTATAGCGAATATATTATCAAAGGAAGGGTGAGGTTAATGGAATAATAAGGCCTGCAGGCGTTGTGGGCAGATGGTAAACAAGCCTCTCAACAATGATGCTCTTCAATCTTGTGCTATGTGATACTACAGCAGGGACTGCCATTTATGTGACAAGTACAAAGAGTGTGACATTGAGGAGATGCACAGTGAGATGTATTTTAAAGTGACATAGCTACCTTGTTTCATGAGCAAGAAGAGCTGTCTTGTTAGTAATAACTTATTGTAGGGGTTGTCAGGCCTATTACATTACTTAGTTCAACTAAGATTTCTGAACAACTTGGTAGAACCGGGAACAATCAAATTATTTCAATTTTCGTCTCAAATCACAAATGTTTAAGCATAAAACTGATGCTCAGGAATGATACAGGAGCCAACCTTTTTCAGAAAAAAATGTGCCTACTAGTTACTTCACAATCATAAAATCAAATAACTGCTCTTTTTCTTGTAGGAGGTTTAATTGCATAGTCCGGATCTGTTGGACACAGAGTAAAACTCCTGAAACCATTTTTAAATCACTTGCTTAAAACTTGCACTGGAACTGTTCCTTGAATCTGTGGTGTTTTTTTTTTTTCTTCTAGTGGGGAAGACTTCCTTGATCACCAGGTTCATGTATGACAGCTTTGACAACACCTATCAGGTAAATTAATCCGTATTATTGTCTTCTGTAAGGCCCCTCTGTTGCCATGTCATCCATTACGGGAAGAATCAATTTGATTGCAGGGGATAGGAGTTGGTACACAGACCAAATTCTTAACTGTAACATCTTTAAGCTTTGTATTTTAATAACCTTTCAAAATGGCATTTCAGTGTTGGATTCTGCTCTAGTAGCTTATCTGCTACTTGCAGCAGGATGAGCTGCCGTTCAAAAGGACAGGCTTCTTTGGTATACCCAAATAATAGCAGTTGTTAAGTCTACCAGTTTGAGGTTTTTTCATGATTTGCTACCACATGTGATGGTCTCATCACAGCTATAATGCCTCTGTGGGGAAAATGTAACAGATGCCTGGCTCTTTTAAAAAAAGCAGCAAGCTGAGCCGCAAGAGGTTCTGCAGCAGGGTGAACAAGGATTTGTGGAGCAGAAAGCAGTGGATTGTAAGGCTGGGTGTGCTTTAGGATGCTATTTTATGCTGTCTGCTGGAACAAAGACCACAAAACTGGTTGTTACGCATGTCCCCATCCGGTGACTGCTTATTTATGCTTATTTATTATTTAAATAAGGTTGGGTTGGCAAGGTTGGGGCTGAAGCTGGGTGTCTTTTTTTCGAGTTGGCCCTGCAGCCCCCTTATTGCTTTGTGTTTGGTGACAAGTCAGTTCAAGTTGACGCAAGCTAACTTTTCTAAATTCTAGAATTTCTAAATCATTGTTGCCCACTCCCAGAATTTAGGATGAGCTTGAAAAGGTGGCAAGCTATAAAAGTATTTCAGTTTCATAAAGGGTGTCTTCAAGCAGAACATGTTTCATGACTTGGTTAGTTGGTGACGTTCTGAATACACTAAGCTGAGAAAAATCTGTTCCCTGATGAATGTGAAGGGTTTTTTAGGGGGGTGGGAGGAGGAGGTAATGGGAAAAAAAATCAGAAAAATGCTGTGACTCTGCTGTTGCTTAGTGTCTATCCAAGTATCTCGTTTAAATCTCTTTACCCTTTAATGATTTCCTTCCTGCCTCTTCAGTAATTCCTCATTGCTGCTAGGCAAGTTAAGTTGGGTAGAATGAGATGCAAGTTCTCACTTAACTATGGGAGAAGCAAAGCTTCTGTGGTGTAGGAGGGCTAGAGTACACATCATTGCTCCCAAGGGAGCAAACATCCTTTCAAATTCTACCCACTGTAATTACATGGACATGTGAATGCAGTTCTTTTATTTAATCTGTTTTTTTCCCACAGTATTTTTCTTTCAGGTCTGCTCCTTTTCTCTGCGGAGCTTGCGTCCTAGTTCTTTCTTACAGAGGTTTGACCCTCTGTGCTTTATGATAATATAGTTGTCTCCATGGGAAGCTGGTCTGACAGAATACACTAAATGATTGCAAAATGAATGAGTGGGACTTTAACCAGTTAGAAATCTTAAGGGCTTACAAGATAGCTTCAATTTAGCTATCACTGATGCGTGCCTAGTTTGGGTGTTAATGTACTTGGTAAAGTGTCATTCATCCAAAGACCTCTATTCTACTGAAGTCATGACTGAGGTAGGGTTATATGTCCTATTTTGCTATAGCTGGAAGAAAGAATGAGTCATAAAAGCTCCAGTAATTTGGGCAAAATCACACGACGCTTTAGTGTCAAACCAGAATATAAATTTCTTGATGCCCAGGATTACACAGAGACCTCTCAAAGCTAACTACTTGAATGATAATGCATATCAAACCACTTTGTACATGGTTAGCTGTAGCTTAGTTGATGGATGATTTGCTCATCCTGGACATTTCTGATAAATTTTGAATGCATATTTTCTGAAAGCTGCCACAGCCTATCGTTTGAACAAGGGGTTTTGTGTTCAGCTGGTAAAAACAGAAAGCTGCTGTTTAATAAAATCTGTGCTGTACATTAGTTTTCTTGTGCTTGCTGTTAGATAAGAGCAATCAGCTTTTGTCCACGCAGCTTGTTAATAAGCTGTTTTCATGAAAGCAGCATTTGTGAATCAAGCAAGAGCTTGCTGTACTGTGTCAGGGAAACCCAAACACCTGAAATAAAATTGTGCCATTGGTGGTGTATATTTTACCAGGAGTGATTCCTTTCCGTGGACATGCTGAGAAGCATTTTCCTTGTTCTGTGGCAGCGTATGTGATATATAATGAAAGACCAACATTGGCAAACATGATGCTTCTCTGTGTGTTACTCAAGAGGAGAATTACAGGCAATGCTTCCCTTTAGCTTCAGCCTCCTGAAGGAAGGGAGAGGGAGGACAGTGTTGAAACGTTGGCCTGTGACCTGAAAGATAATTCAGGTTCTTGCTTTGCCCCAGGCTTCCTTGCATAGTGTTGGGTAATTCTGTGTCAGCAGCTCTAGTCTATACAATAGGGTAACAACAGTTCCTTGTTAGACAGTAGAGTTGTGAGGACAGATAGATTTAAAAGTCTTCACATACATGGCCCTATCCATGGTGTCGCCTTCTTGAGGTTTTCTTTGTTCTGCTTGTCTTCTTTAAACTTACAGCTGGGACTTAAAGTACCTTGCATCATGTTTAGAGCATGCCTAGTTCCTGCTTGTTCCATGTGGTGCACAGCATTCCACAAACAGTATAAACCTGTCTCCACCGTAATTATGGTAATTAGCTTAGTTTCATGTCCATGTATTTTCCCCCATCAGTAAGCAGACTTTTCCTCTGCTCATACATTGCACAGCTCTTCTTTACAACTGATCTGTAAAGATCCCCCAAGCTTTTTTGCTCCTTTGGTCAGAATTGTGACAAAAATGCTTCTTTGTAGGTTACCTATTTTAAAGTCTGGGATACACAGAGTGCTTGAATCCACTCCTTGATACTGCTGCTGCTCTGTATTGTGGTGTGGTCCGAACAGTACAGGTGGACAGATACGTTTGGCTGCAGTTATTGTATGTAATTCTTAAAGCTCGCGGGGGCTTGGATCAAGAGCCATTTCACAGTTTGAAGGTAACAGACCTGCCATACATTCTTACCAATGTGATAAGCGCAAACATTTTCATTGACCAGATGAAATAAGTGTTGTGTTTGGCCTTTCTGTTGCATTTTGCATGTCATGAGTGTCCAAGTGCAGGAATCTTGCTGACCTGATGTGTTTCTGCGTGGTACTTGCATTTGCAGCAGGCATCCAGAGACAGAGTACTCTGGAAGCGAGTGAGATTCAGAGCTCTTGCTGCCGTCCAGCTGTGTGGGAGGGGTGGTGTGAAGTACAGGCTGAGGCAGGTTTCAGGCTTTGCAGCTGATGTTCCAGCTCCTACTGAGAGCAGAGAAAATCTGAGTCTCCAGCAGTTTTGTCAGCCAGAATGAGCCTGACTTGTATAAATGGTGTAAGATCTTAGGGGTTTTGAAGCTTTCCCTCTGTAAAGCGAAATCAAATAGACATAAGGGAAAACAGAAGCATCTTTGAGGCGATCTTTTGAGGAGTACCCTTTAAAAACAATAGAAAACAAAAGCAGAAGGGAAGCATGTTGTTGCATTAGTCTTTTGAGGCTTCTCATACCTGCCTTACAGTTTCAGTATTATCTCTCTGAACTGGTAATGTCGCTGGCGACAGGTGAAAAACCACTGTGTAGCTGTCTCGCGATCCACCACTATTTATTTTTCCCATATGCATCCCTGGTACTCCAAATCTACTGTCCTGATCCAGCCAGGAAAGTTTGTTTCCTGATGTGTTATATTTAGCTGGAAGTGAAAATTCAGTTTGGATTGTTCAGTTCTGCTTTTTTTTTTTTTTTTTTTTTTTTTTATTCATCTGCAGCTGGTCTTCATGTATAGCTCACAAGCAGGCTGGCTGACTCTATGCTTTATTCCTGCCACATAAGATATCTGCCAGAATACAAGGAATTAATTACAGGGATATATAGTGAGGGCATAACAGCAGTCTAACAATATGGAGCACATATAGTAAAATAGACTTTTTAGAAATGCCTGCTTCAGTGTGGGAGAGCGTGGAAAATGTTCTATCAAGCCTCTTTGCCCTAGCTGAAAGACTTACCTCTTAGGGTGATATTTTCTTTTTTTTCTTTCTTTCTTTCTTTCTTTCTCAATCAATTTGGAATGTTTTCCAGGCTCTATTGATGTTGCTGAGCTGTGCAGCTGCTTGAGATGCTGTGTCGTGTTGAAGCCAGAGCAGCCATAGGGCCCCAGCAGGTCAGCTCGGTTGTATCCCTGCTGCAAAGAAACTCCTAGAGCTTGGATGCACCCTCACTGCAGCCTTAAAAAATGGGGTGAAGATCATGTATTTAAGAAGCAGCTCTTGATAGTGCTTAGTAGTGCTTTGCTCTTTCTCTTAAACACACGTAAGGATGCTTCTACGTGAAGCTCCCGCTAGTGTCTAGACACTTGGATGCAGTTATGCTGCAGCGAGCTTTAGTATTAACAGTTTTAGGAATTGTTGGGGGCCATGTGTGCATGCACCCTCCTGTTGTAGCAGGTGTGAAGACATCCACCTTCGCCTTAACGAAAAAGGCTAAACATTAAGATACATGAAGGTGTTTGGCAGTCGGGAAGAATTCAGGTGGGCCCAGATATCCAGGTTCTGCTGATGGACACTAACTTAAGTCACGTGCATAAAAATCCTTGCCGATACCCACATGACTGTACAGATTAAACTGTCAATATGCATAAACTGAAGTTAAGGTTAGCACCTTTTTGTGTTTTAAGTTGTTCCAGTTATGGATTTGAAGGAAACTGCTTATTGAATCTTGCTTGTAGGTAGAGCAATATCTTGAAAGTGAGAAAGCCAGTGTATTTTTCTTGCGGATGTGCTACAGGTGCTGAATTCTGATGTGGCAGTAACGCTTGTTCCTCTGAAAATCACTACAGTTGTTCTGACGTTTTATTTAAGAGGTGTTGGTTTTTTCATTTTTTTACAGGCAACAATTGGCATTGACTTCTTATCGAAAACCATGTATTTGGAGGATCGAACAGTGAGTAAGATTTTTGTTGTGCTTCTCTATGTACAGTAGGAATGAGGATCAGCATCTGTTGTAATTGTGCAGCCCACAGTTCTGAGATCACTTGGAAGTACAGCCTGAGCCTTCATCTACCAGCTGCTTCCAGACTGACAAGTGCTGTGGAGACAGCTCCCTTCTCCGCCTGGGGAAATGGGAAATCGCCATTTGGCTCATCTGTGGAGGGGCTCACGAGTGCCATGGAAGGTGCTATAGTGTCATTCTCTTTGAAGAAAGAGTCGATATGGATAGTTTGAGGAGTACATAATGGTGGGAGTTTGGAGGAAGGACTGTGTTTAACCCCCTTTCGGTTTTCTGTCGCAAGACAGAAAGATAAAATGTAAGTTGAGAAATGTTGCCAGTTAACGGCTAGCTTGATATTCTTAATATTACTTGTTTAAAAAGAAGGTTGCCTTCAGTAGTAACCCAGAAATGATGCTTTTTCTTAGCTTGGTGCAGTTCTGGTTCCTGAAATGAAATCAGTCCTCTGTGGAAGCAAGCCTTTGGTTTAAAATGAGCTCAGATTCTTAATTAAGAAATTCAGCCATTGAGCTATTTGCAGAAGCAAATTGTGCAGTGCTGCATAAGCTTATGGTATCGTATAAATCCACAATAAATGTGATTGCATTGAAAGTGCTTGAGTGATGAGATGATCTTTCCATAGCAAAACTGGCCCTTGCACATCTTGCCATACGTGTTGCTTTAGTATACCTTGCCTTTTCTTTCAGAACTTGGATGGTGAGAAACATTCAACCTTGTCTCTGTGCGTGTTACCCTGCAATGTGGCTAAGGCTTAAATATAGAGTAATAACTGGCATTTTATCCTCCTTGAAAAATTCCCATCAGGAGCTTTTCCAGTGCTTTGACAGCAGCTGAAGGCTCTTCCATGAGAAGTACGGTGTATGGTCTGATTGTTCCACCAGCAGCCATCCTCCAGGCTGCCAGAGGGTTGTATGTGTGAGTTCTGAGGAAGGATAGCAGCAGAGCTTGAAAATCTTGTGTAGACTGCAGGTGAACATTGTCTTAGCTTTCTTGTTGGTCCTCTCAGTTTGAAAGCTGAGTGATTCTGTTTCTCCCCTTTTGGAAGGGAAGCATTTTTTAAAAAAGCAAAGACAGCGGAAAGGCAAGATAGGTGCACATGTACCAGTTTGGCTGCTGCTAGTGCTTGGGAGAGATTGCTGTAAAGGAGACAGTATGCTGCTGCTCCCAGTCCCCAGTCATCCCCTGCATGAGTTTATAATTTTTATTTAGCTTTTTTCAAAAAGTAAAATTCATTTACTATTTTATTTTTAGTGGCAGTTTGGCTTTTTTAATTTTCTCCCACCCACAGATCAGGTTGCAGCTGTGGGATACTGCGGGTCAGGAACGTTTCCGTAGCCTCATTCCCAGTTACATCCGTGACTCTGCTGCTGCTGTAGTAGTTTACGATATCACAAGTAGGTATATTGCACTGGGTTTGACCTTTTTCTTATTTTTCTTGCTTGTTTGACTGATTTTGTTAGGTACGGTTGCAATTATGGGACACAGCAGGTCAAGAACGGTTCAGGAGCTTGATTCCTAGCTACATTCGTGACTCCACTGTTGCAGTTGTTGTTTATGATATCACAAGTGAGTGGGGGGAATTCTGCATTTCTAATACTCTGCCCCTTTCATCCTTTAGCCTAGCTTTGCATGTCCTATCACAGTCATCTGCTTGTTCTTCATCCTGGCATGGAAAAAAATGTTTTCTTTTATTGTAGTCAAGTTTTAAGCTAGCCATCTGACTGCTGCTGTTGTAATGTATAAACTGTCTTATAAATGACATCATTTTGTAACCCTTTCCTACCGCGTTCTCCTGAAGCCTTGAGTCCTAGCTGGTCTTGTTGCACTTTACCTCCTTTCATCTGCTTTTTGGTTGTAATATCACCTATGACTTTTGGTCTCAAACACCTGAATCATGTTCATAGATATCTGAATTCTGAAATTTGAGACTTTGCACTGATAGCTGTAGCCTGCTTCACTCCATGTACCCTTCCCCCCCCCCCCCCCCCCCAAAAAAAAAAAAAAAAAAAGTCTGGGCATGGGATGGGGGGAAAATGCATTAACATCACATTTTCATTTGAAGCAGTCACTTTCACATTTTGCAATATGTAAAACTTAACCACTAAGCCCTTATCCTTTAACAATTGCTCTTGCATTTCTTACTAAGGTATGTACATTTTTGTGAACTAAAATATTAGTGCTTTTTCAACCTTTATCCTTCTGTCCCTCCCCTCAGTCCAGAGACCCCTAACTTGCTAGCTTTCTGTATTTGCAAAGAACAGAAATTTTAGTTTAGGAGAACTAAACCTTCAGACACTTCAATTTCTCAACTGGAATTGACTGAGAGCAATGGACTAATTCTATACAAATGCAAAAGTGCTTACCCTTTGATTTATAAATACTGGAGGATTACAGCAGGAACATGGGTTTTACCTATAAACACTTTAATTGTTAAAAATAACACTTTCATTTAATCTAAAATTACAGGTTAGCTGTGAACTTGGAAATTTTTTTACTGACCTAGCAAGTTCAGTATTACCAAGTAGTAAGGAGAAGAATTAAGTCACTGGCAAGTGATCAAGTCTTGACTGTCTGGCATACAATATATTACTATGCAGTAGAAGCCATTAAAAAAAATAATCAATACTTGTCAAGAACTGCTGCAGAGCCCCCCACCCTTTTTAAGTACTGAAAACGGCTTTGGCAATTCAGATACTCTTTGTGCAGCTAACTGGCAAATGCTGAGCTCCACAGCAGCTTCTGTACAACTCGTTTTTCCTTTCAGGATGCATCTTTTCGAACAACATACTATCTTATTAGACAGGGATAGCTTCCTAAAATTCTTACCTTGCAGCTTTTAAGGACATATCATTAAGAAAAAGTGTCTGTGAATAAGTTAGATCTGTATTTCTGGTTCTGTGCAAATGATTTGGAAACTATTTTGTACTCAGTGTTCAATGCTACAGGAGTTGCTAGTATGTTGTATAACCCTGATATTTCCTAAAGAAAATCCTGAACCTAGCAGGTAAAAAGTGATTAACAAAATGTGTAGCTGATGTGAAGAACTTTTGATAAGCAATGAAACTGTAGGAACCTCTTCCTGTAGATGCACAAGTCAGGAGCAATGTAGAATGCAATATCACATTAATCCCTATTCTCCATATAAAATGTTTTATGTTGAGCTAAAAAAAAAAAAAAAAAAAAAAAAAAAAAAAAGGAAGATGGTCTAAAACACAGTGACAAGGCTTCTCAGTTTAGATCCTGTCGAAACAAATATAGACCAGTTCAGTTCACTCCCTGGCTTTGAATTCACCTGAATGAAGTACTAGCCCATTTGGAAATTAATGCCAAAATTTTCATATACTTCAGCGTTGGGAGACTTAGGGTTTCAGTTGCTGATTCTTCATCACCCTATTATGCCAATTCCAGAGATTATGAAGCTTTTGAGACAAATGTATTTATTACTGATCTGTGAAGAATACCTGCAGTGATAATCCTCTCCACTGTTCTCTGTTAGATGTAAACTCGTTCCAGCAAACAACAAAATGGATTGATGATGTCAGAACGGAAAGGGGCAGTGATGTCATCATTATGCTGGTGGGAAATAAAACAGATCTAGCAGATAAGAGGTATGGAGGAATAACTCATCTTTCAAATGCTTTTCTTTAATCTGTTGCCATTTTCTCCTACATGACTATTTTAAAAAGAACACTTGTATTTATTTCTTTTTCAAAAATGCTGAAGCTTATTTTAACTATGCTGGAGGTGGCTGTGACTAGAGAAATCTCAATTTTAAAACTTCTTTCATTTGGTTAAGCACAAGATTCCAACATGATGCTGTGTCTAGAGAAATCTCAATTTTAAAACTTCTTTCATTTGGTTAAGCACAAGATTCCAACATGATGCTGTGTCTAGAGAAATCTCAATTTTAAAACTTCTTTCATTTGGTTAAGCACAAGATTCCAACATGATGCTGTGAATGAGTGAAGAAACTGTGACCGACTTGTTCAGGTGTCAGGAGAGAACAAAGTGTTAACTACAACCTGTGTCAGTGAATGAATAAACTAAAATATTTACAAATATCAATACTTCATAAATTTGCTCAGAAATGAATGATAAGTGCCAGTAATCCTCCCTTTTGAAACTCTTCAGGGTTTTTCGTATGTTGGCAAAGTTAAATGTTTTTATTAGAAGTTGTGCATCTTCAGCTTTTGCTCCGTTTGCTGTTTTTTCTGGGTTTATGGTATTAACACAGATGAGTAAAAAGTCACCAAGCCAAAACAAAAGCACAAGATATAAGTAGTCTGGATTTGACTGAAGTCCCTGTTTCCTCACAATAGCTTCTCTTGTGACCCTTACTTCAGATTTGTAACCTCCTATTAAGAATTGTTTGTACACATATGTGTACACCCCTCAGGTACTGCATGGTTTTTGTTTGGCAGCTCTTGAACCAAAATTTCCCCCTCCCTGGTTTTGGCTGTAGCAGAGTGCTTAATGGGTAGAACACCTAGCCAGGGGAAAAGGGCCCAAGATTTATTTGAGATGAGGTGGTTACACTTGGATCTTTGTTAAAACAGTTTTTTAGGCTGCAAGTTGATGATTACTATTGGATTTTAAAATCTATTGATTGCTAATTGTGCAGACATAAAAGCATAGCTTCCTGGACAGGGATCTGGGGGAGTCTAGCTGGCCCAGTTAGCTGTCTTCCACTGGAAAGCTGAGTTCTTGGGGATCCAGGTGTGCTGTAGAATTCCATCTGATAGAATCAAATGGTGAGAGTTGTCTACAGCTGTGCTCAGTTATGTAGCATCTGTGTGCGGAGAAAAAAACCCATTAAATGCTTTCAGTATTGTAATGAAGCAGTCACCTCCTTGAGTTGAAGATAAAAATTTCATTTTTAAGGTGTTTGTCCTTTTTTTCCCCCCCTAATTCTATGTTATTTTCCCCAGACAAGTGTCCATTGAGGAAGGAGAAAGAAAAGCCAAAGAGCTGAATGTAATGTTCATTGAAACTAGTGCAAAAGCAGGATACAATGTAAAACAGGTGAGTAACGTGTGGGCTGCAGCCAGCCCTGAGACTACTTCTGCTGATGCACCGTTGTGCAAGTAGGACTTCCCTAGATGTTGGGAAGCCTTTGCAGAGGGGGTCAGGGGGACATTTGTAGCCCATACACATCCAGCAACTTCTCAGAATTGAATTGTTGGCTGAGGTTCAGAAGGATCTCTGACCTTGCAGGAAATGACTTGGAACTTCTTTCCTCTTAGAAAAGAGGAATTACTGAAGCAGCTTTGTGGGTACAGAATCATACCTTCCTGGATTTTTGATAGTCTATAGTTGGTGTTTAGATTGAAGGGATTAAAAGCATGAGCCCAAAAGTTCGGGTAACACAGGTCTGAGGACTGTTTCTGATACTGATTCAGTGTGTAAATGTGGACAAACCAGTCAAGGAGGAATGTGATGACTTAGAATGCTTCTTCCATTGTGCAGTGAGACAGTGTAGACCAGTGTTCCCGCTCTGTTGGAAGGCACTGGAAGTGTGAGCAAATGTTCTTGGACAGCCAAAGCTAGCTATTTCTGGTAGATGATGAGTTGCTGTTGAATCAGGAAAAGCAGTGAAATGTCTTTTGAGTTGGTGCTACTGCAATGAAGTCAGGTTTTATGTTGTGAGATGAGCTGCGGCTCTTTAAATTCTGACCTGCTAGATGAAGTTTTAGCACTTGTGTTAATGAAGATAAATCACTTGGCAGACAGTGGACTGGTGAAAGTAGTAAACACTGCAGAACTGATCTGGTGTGTACACGAAAAGTTTTGTTTGAGCTTATTAGTTGTGTAAGCAAATATGCTTACTAGCAGAGCATGAATAGAGAGCTAGAGCTGTACATCCCTCCTGACTCAGTGCATAATGGCATGCTGCTTTTTCATTGATTCAGCAATTTCTCATATGGTGTCATGACCGCTAAGCACTTGGCAGCTGGTCTTACGGTGGGAGGAAATGCAGTACTGCAAGATGTAGAAGACATTCGTTCTTTGGTGTCTCCACAGAGCAATGCACACACTTGTGTATTTTTTCTGTGCAGTTACACAAGCAGTTTGTATGCAGAATTGTATCAGGAGTTGCTAAAACAGTGTTATAAATTACTTCGTACGTTATAGATGGGACTAAAGGGTCTGTTATTAAAATGTCCCTTGACTTTGTATATTAGTAGCAAAATTACTCCCTATGTAACGGAATAATTAGATGTGTTAACTTAGCACTGAGTTTCAGTGTATTAGCAAGCATTGAAGTGTTTGGTTCCAGGGTCCACCAATTACTCTACCACAACACAGAGGCTGGCTTGTAGTTAAGGCTTGGATTCCGTGCTGGAATCCTTAATATTTAGTTAGACTAGGGGGTGTGCATTTGACAGCAGTTGCCTTGCTGAGAGGAATGATGATGATGATGAAGCTCTGTACTCCCTCTTTTCATGAGGGAGTTGCTGTGCAGCCGACACGTTTCCAGAAGTCTGTGTCCAAGCCTGGAAGGTAGCTTGTGGCTTTTGGGCCAGTTGGAGCCCTGATGGTTTGAGATGTAAGCAAGAAAATTGTGCCTGTAGTCTGTTTTGGCGTAAGATACCACCGTTTAATAAAACTTGTGCTTTGTAAAGCTACCACAGCCTTCATCATTAAGGATGGTAGCTCCATTTAATACATTTTGAAGGAACAAACTTTGCCTTTTTGTATTTTATGCTGAAGCCATTCAGGGATTGAACTAATGAGATTGTCAGAGCATAAAGCCATTTCTGTAGCTGTAGCCTCACTTGCACACTCTCTAGAGAAAATTCTTAGTTGTATAACGGAGCTCTAGACAAATTATACCTCTGATTTTAATTGCCAGGTTACATGCTGTAAGACTGCTTCTGTGAGAAAATAGGTTTGGGAATTCAGCTTCAGCAAAAAAAAAAAATGGTGTTGGGAACCTGGGGGCTATTTCCCTCTGTATTAAATGGAAGATTTGGTGTTCTGAGACATAATTCTTGTTCTTCATTAACATCAATAAACAGCAGTATCTAAAAAACTTGGGGCTGTTACATATCACTGCATCATAATCCGAGTGGGTACTTCATGTAGTGTGAAGTCTTGTCAGAATCAGACAGGGGGTCAGGGTTTAAGTGACTTCATTCTCTGTGTAAAATATCAAAACAAAAACCACCACCGGTTATTTTAAAAGAACTAAAAATGTATTTTTCTTCTGAGTTTTGATCCTTGTGTTGCAGGCATGGACTAGAATTTTCAAGAACTTCAAAGCTATTCTATACTGCAGAATATTTGGAACTCTCATTTTTCATTAGTTTAAGAAGTAATTGTTGAAATGATTCTCAAAGGATAAGATTTTTAATACCACTGGTTGTCTAGCGCTCTGTTTCCTTGAAACTTCTCTGTTGAATGGTACAAATTTATTTTACTAACTTGTCAATAAATTATTCCCCAATGAAATGGGAGAGCATGTGGGTGCAACTGTAGAATGGATACCCTCCCCATAACCAGTATAAAAATCTTTCTTTAGTAAGCTGAGTGCAAATTTGACCTTCCCATAACAGGCAACTTCCATGCATAATATATTCTGATTCTACGGAACAGTTACTGTCCAAGTTAATTTGATACTTGACTTAAAAATGCTGTATGAAAATTATTTTAGATACAAAGTCCATATTTTGACCACATGTAATGAAACATATTTATGTAAAAATTAAGATCAGCTTTAGCAGTTACCATGCGGCTTTGATACTGCTTATGACTGAAATGTGTGGATTAGAGAATATGAACTGTTTTGGTTTGTGGTTGGTGTTTGGGTTTTTGTTTGGGTTTTTTTTTTCCTTCCACCCAAAACTCTTGCCTGCCAGTATTAAAACTTCTCAGGTTGTCAGTGCTTCACTTGGCAGCCTGACTGGGCAGCCCAGAAAACACACAAAACACTGTTGCTTCCATGCTGTTCTCTCTTCCCAGCATAAAATCTGTCTCCTGGATCTAAATCCTTTGCCCTGGATGAAAGTTACGGAATGGCAGAAGGTAACGCAGGAGACTTGAGATGAAGTTGAACCCTCTGTCCTCCATTGTTGGCTTCTTTGCATTTCCATCCACCTCTCACTGAGGTTTTGGTTTCTCTGTGGTGTCAGATGCAGACATCTTGATGTTACCAATTCCAGAGCGAGCTCTGTTTTTACTAATGCCTCTTGTATGGCCCACCATAGCTTCCTTGCTTGCTTTCTGTCCTCTCTTTCAGGTCAGAAATGTGAATTCCAGTGTCACTTGTGTGCAGGCAAGTCCTGGAGATGTGACTTGACCCACCTGCCTTTACTGCCCTAGGTCTGACTTCCAGGCAGGGTTAGCAGGAGCAGAGGCAGCAGTTCAGGCAGCTTGGGAGATGCCATGGGGCGCTACCCAGTATGCTGATCTCGTTCCAGTCCATGTCAGATGGTGAAGAATAATGTCATCTCACACACGGTGAATCTTGGTGCTGTTTCTGTTGGCTCAGGCGCTGGGGCTAAGGGGTGCCGTCCACAAGGTTTCAGAATCAGTGTTTGCCCCATTGAGGACGCAGAAGCAGCTTAATTTCTCATCCTGCTTGGGGAGGGTAATGGCCAAGAATTGTTCACCTTTTGAGCCCTGTCACTTGTTTGCTGGCCATCAGTGGGAAGCCAGGGGACTTCTGACCTTGTGTGCTACTTT
Organism: Falco cherrug; assembly: GCF_023634085.1. NCBI lineage: Eukaryota > Metazoa > Chordata > Aves > Falconiformes > Falconidae > Falco > Falco cherrug. Next base: position 1,462,107 of record NC_073698.1, read on the forward strand.
TAGTTTCTTATTCATCCTTTTCTGCTGGAAAGCAACCCTGATAAGAGGAGAGGGCACTTCCTTCAGCTCCCTGTAGCTATCCTACAAGTCCAGAGTGCCCGGCTTTGTAGTGTGACTCCAGAAGGTGAGTTGCACCCTGCTTCAAACGGTATGTATTTCAGTGGCAGAATCTTCTACCAACAAAGAAACAGGGGGGAGCCATACTGCTGACAGGCTTTTTTTTTTGCCATTCCCCTGTGACATGAAAGGAGACGGATCAGAAGGCAGCACCTCAGCTAGCACAGCACTGGGGACTGAGGTTGAAGTGGATAACCTGTGGCTTAGTTTAGAGGCTCAGCCCTGGATCTCTGTGTAGCCACCGCAGAGAGGTACAGAGGATTTGCAGCCTGTGTCCGTGCTACCTGAAACCTGGAAACGGCAGGCTTCGTTTTGTGCCTTCTCTGGCATTTCTTTTCCCCAAAGGCTGATCTGAAGAGCTGCTGGTGCAAACTTCATCTCTCCTAGTTGCACGCTGTCAAACTAGATTGTAATGTACAGCTGTTGGACCTGTTAAGGTAGAGCTGTCTCCAGTCACCGAGGTCCTATGCACTTACTGTTCCTTCTGGCTTTGGGGAAGGAGCGTTGAAGGAAAAATGAGTGGATGATATTACAGAGTAAAAACGGTGATAGCGGTATTCTGGGGTTAAATGGATGCAGTAGAGGGGAAAAAATTGGCTTTTGGATCCTGCGGGTTTCAGCAAATACTGATTGCCAGGGGAGCCTTAAGAGTGAGAACTAGATAACTTGCTTCATTTAATGCAGAGAATCGTAGTCTCCGATTCATGTTATTTGTCAGCCCTGAATAAGCTTTAAAAGACCTTGAGATTCATGCTCTCTCTCGGCAGTCTGTATTTCAGGGAATCTTGTTGTTATTCTTTGGATTTCATGCCCAGAATATGTCAGGGTTCATTTTGCTGTCTTGTGGAAAGAGAGGGGAGGCAGAGCCCTGAAGACCTCCTTACAGCGGTACCTGGCACACTTCACATTTGCTCTCAAAGAGCTGCAGGCTGAATATGGTATTTGGCAGAAAAACTTTCTCACGGCAGTAGCTAAAGGACCATGGCCTCTCCAGTAACCCCGTTTTCACAGAGCTGGCTGCATCTAGCAGCTTGGCTCTTTCTCCTATCTTTTGATTTCTATCTGGTGGGCAAGATTTACTCTTTGAGTTGCACTGCTCTCCTCGAAGAATGAGAATTAGGGAAACATTTTGGTTTGCTTTGCGTTGGGGAACAGGTTTCTTGCCTGGCTTTTCCATCTAGACAGTGATCCTCCTGTCCTTTCCATATTGCGGCAGGAGTGTTACTGTGAAAACTGTTTTATCCCTACAGTTGTTTGTGACACTGATCTGCTAGGGATTTATTGGTTGAAGTAGTAAGAAAGGCACAGTTTGGCAAATGAGTTGAAACTAATGGCGAGACATGAGGGGTTTTTTTCAGAGTTTAATCTGGTAGCAGATTGCAGGCTTGAATGCTGAAAGAGACTTTGTGTGGCTCTGAAGTCTTTCAGATGGCTGCATTTAACTCCTGCCTTGGAAAAAAAGCCCCGAATGCTCACCAATACGTGTGTGTATACCCACACGCACACACATGCACAAATATTTAGACATACATGTGTGTGTAGAGACACTGTGTTATATATGCATATATATGTGCAACTGCCCGAGACATTTTTCAGTGAGATAAGGCTGCTGGCTTGGGTCCTGGAGGCACTGCAAAGCAGTAAGGTCCCTGTGTAGAAGGCTGCTTTCTAACCATCACGAAGTTTCCCTAATTGGATTTGTTCACATATGCTGTGCCTGATAAGCAGAAGGTTAATAAGTAAGTTGAATTTCTTAGTTGCCAAATTCCTTTTTTTAGTCAAATAATTTAGGGGAGAGATACTGCTAAAGGCATAATTTTATTCCTGGTCTTAATGTAAAGAAAGGATTACAGTATTATAAACACTTAGCCTTTCTGTCAGCAGCTTGGTTTAAATGCAGTAATTCCACTTGGTTCCCACCAACTGAGGTTTTTATAAGGCTCCCTACCACTCCCCTCTATAAATTGCTTCCCTCACTTCCAATGTATTTGTATTGGGTTTGCGTGGCCAGGCTCTGGTAGCGGGTGGCTTCTGTGAGAAGGTGCCGGCAGCTGCCCCCCTGCCCAGTGGAGCCAGTGCCACCGGCTCCCAGCTGGACCCGCCGCTGGCCAAAGCCAGGCCCAGCAGCGCCGGTGGCAGCGCCGCTGGGATAAAGGATTTCAGAGAGGGGGAACCCAGGGGAACAGCGACTGAGCTGGAGAGAGGGGTGAGACTGTGTGAGAGGCAGAGCCCTGCAGCCCCCCCAGGGCAGGAGGGGCAGGGGGGCTCCAGGCGCCGGAGCAGAGATTCCTGGCAGCCCGTGCTGGAGCCCCCGGCCAGGCAGGCTGTGCCCCCAGCCCGTGCTGGAGCCCCCGGCCAGGCAGGCTGTGCCCCCAGCCCGTGCTGGAGCCCCCGGCCAGGCAGGCTGTGCCCCCAGCCCATGCTGGAGCCCCCGGCCAGGCAGGCTGTGCCCCCAGCCCATGGAGCCCCGGCCAGGCAGGCTGTGCCCCCAGCCCGTGCTGGAGCCCCCGGCCAGGCAGGCTGTGCCCCCAGCCCGTGCTGGAGCCCCCGGCCAGGCAGGCTGTGCCCCCAGCCCGTGCTGGAGCCCCCGGCCAGGCAGGCTGTGCCCCCAGCCCATGGAGCCCCCGGCCAGGCAGGCTGTGCCCCCAGCCCGTGCTGGAGCCCCCGGGGGAGCAGACCCCCACCCGCAGCCCGGGGAGGATTCTACACCGGAGGGACCCACGCTGGGGCAGTGCGTGGAGGACTGTCTCCCGTGGGAGGGACCCCGCTGGAGAGAGGAAGAGTGTGAGGACCCTTCCCCTGAGGAGGAAGGAGCGGCAGAGACAGCGTGTGATGGACTGAGCGCAGCCCCCGTTCCCCGTCCCCCTGCGCCGCTGGCGGGGAGGAGGCAGAGAAGTTGGGAGTGAAGTTGAGCCCGGGAAGGAGGGAGGGGTGGGGGGAGGTGTTTTGAAGATTTGGGTTTATTTCTCATTATCCTGCTCTGATTCAGTTGGTAATAAATTAATTTCCCCAAGTTGAGTCTGTTTTGCCCACAATGGTAATTGCTGAGCGATGTCCCCGTCCTCATCTCGACCCACGAGCCTTTTGCTGCATTTTCTCTCCCCTGCCCAGCTGAGGAGGGGCGATGGAGCAGCTTTGGTGGGCACCTCATGTCCAGCCTGGGTCAGCCCACCACAATATTCTACAAGGGGCAAATCAATAGCAATGCCAGAGTTTAAAACAATTTTGTTTTTTGTAATGCTGTTTCCGCCTAGGATCTCAAAGTGCATGACATCAGCAAAGAGCTGTTCAAAATGATGCATTTCCTTCTTGCTATCAAAGCAGAGATGTCAAGCGAGCAATCTAATTTAGGCACAACCTGGTAGGATTGTGCCAAACTCTGTTACATATCCATCCTTAAAATGGATGAGATTTTTTTTTTTCTCCCCCAAACCTTCTGTGTCAAGAACTGGGCCAAAATTACTCTTAAGACTGCAGTATATGAGCAAAAAACCCCAGTGTACTGTGAGCGAAGGTAAGCTGATTTGCTCCATTCTCTACCTTTGATGTATGACTTGGCTGTCGGCAGGAGCGTGTGTGTTGGAGGCGCAAGAGGTTTAACAGATCTTCCCCTGCAGAGCTAATAGGGATCGATGTAGCTGTGGTGTGATGTGCCAGAGAGGAGCAGAGTTTACTCTATCATCTATTTTATGCATTGAAAACATACTAGTACGCTTCTGAGAGTGTAACTGTAGATGGTATGTGAATATTTTGCAGTGCAGCCTGGTGGCTGTCCAGTAATCCTTTTCTCTTCCCCCCCCCCTGAAGTCACAAAGCCATTCTCTTTCACAAAATTGAAGTTGAGATCCATTAATTAACCTGTGAAAGCTCACTGAATATTGAACACTTTGAGAGTAGAAGTAATCTTAGGGGCAAAGCCCAGTAAAGGAGGAGAGTCAGAACCTTCTGTACCCAAATGTGATCAAGTCAGGAAGTTTATTGAAGACTGTTAAAGGCAAAGAAAGCATCAAGACTACAAAGCGCTTGTGGATGCAAATATAGTACTAAAACTTTTAAGGCTTCCAGAGGAAGATGAGATCGAACCTCAGTTACTTCCTTTATCATCTCAAAGATGCAAAAAACTTACAACGTATAGTCTAGTGCTGTACCGAGTGAACTAAAAGCCTTTTGAAAAGTAATAAAGCGAAGGGTTGGCAGTGCTGTCCTCTTACCTGACTGGAATGGCAAGGAAGAGTAATACCGAGTGTGAGGATGCAATGGGAGATGGCTCTGAAAGCCTGCAGCTTCTTTCTTCTCCCCCATTTCATTCTTACAGGCCAAAGTGCTCATGTCTGACTGGTTTTAAAATGCTTGGAAAGTTATACTCACGTTGCTTTTTCAAGCACAGTGGAGAGTGGTGTTGAGATAAGGCAAGCAGATGAAGTGACAAGAAGTGGTGAGTTCAAATGATAGGACGTTTTTTTGTACAAGAATTACATTTAGATCAATGTTTAGCTTCTCCCTGTCCTAAAATTATCTTTAATTCTGACCAGGAAGTCTCTCTTGCCTTTACGCTTTTGGGTAGTTGTGCATTTCTGCTGTCTGTTCAGCCATCGGTGCCTAGTACAGTTTAGCATCTGGAATTTTGACATGATCTCTGTTACTTCTTTGGTGGCGTATGAGAATTTGCCTGAACTTTTCAGTGAGGCTAAGGATAACGGCCAAAGTTAACAGAAACTTAAGGGGGGATACTAAGCTTTTTTGCCTTGAAATTGTTGGCTAAAATCAGTGAGATACATCACAGACCAGCTTCTCAGACCTCTCTCCTTCGTCTGGATTTCAGTGTATGCCTACAAAGGGGTGTTGCTGGAGGTGGAAAAGGGGTGAGGATGCTGCAGATGGTTTCTGGAGTGGCTATGAGGGAGATCACAGAATGGCAGGAGATTGGAAGTGACTTCTGGTGATCCAGCCCACCCCCCTGCTGAAGCAGCTCTCCCAGAGCAGGTTGCACAGAGCCGCGTCCAGGCGGGTTTGAATGTCTCCAGAGCAGGAGACCCCACAGCCTCTCTGGGCAGCCTGTCCCGGTGTCCCGTCACCCTCAGGGGAACGATGTTCTTCCTCACATTCAGATGGAAGTTCCCGTCTTGCACTTTGTGCCCGTTGCCCCTTGTCCTGTCGCTGGGCGCTGCTGAAAAGAGCCTGGCCCCGTCCTCGTGGCACCCACCCTTGAGATATTTGTGGGCATTGGTGAGGTCCTCTCTCAGTCTTCTCCTGTCCAGGCTGAACAGCCCCAGCTCCCTCAGCCTTTCCTCATCAGGGAGATGCTCCAGATGATGAGATGAGAGATGATGGGAATGGCAAAGAAGTGGCTTTGCTGCCTTCTACCTGTCAGTATTGTCCTCTCCCCACATAGCAGTCTCTTCAGCCAGTAACAAAGAGTGGTGACAGCAAAGGTCAGGCACCAGCGAGCACAGTGTGTTTGTCCTGCCCTGCAAAGGTTACAGCCACACCTGACAAACCTGGGCACTTGTTTCCGATAAGCTTGGAGGGTACTTGTCAAGCTGACAAAGTTGCTTTGATGTCTTCCCAGCATCGTTTGGACATTCAGGGCCACATCTGAAAAGCACTCAGGCACTGATTTGCAAAGCTGTTCAGGTGCCTGAACCTTCATAATATAAACAGACTGACAGAGGGTTTCTGTGGGAGTAAGTGGTTTAGCTTTGTGTCATTCGAGGAGAGGACTGAAATACTCAGAATCACAGAAGGGTTTGGGCTGGAAGGGACCTTCAAGACCACCCAGTCCCACCCCCTCCCCCCAGCCCAGGCTGCTCCCAGCCCCGTCCAGCCTGGCCTTGAGCCCTGCCAGGGATGGGGCACCCACAGCTGCTCTGGGCAGCCTGGGCCAGCGCCTCGCCGCCCTCACGGGGAAGGGTTTCTTCCTCATGTCCAACCTAAATCTCCCCTCTCTCAGCTTCAAGCCATTCCCCCCTGTCCCACCACTCCCTGCCCTTGCCCAAAGCCCCTCCCCAGCTTTCCTGTCGGCCCCTCCAGGCACTGGCAGCTGCTCTAAGGTCTCCCCGCAGCCTTCTCCTCCCCAGGCTGCACAGCCCCAGCTCTCCCAGCCTGTCCCCACAGCAGAGGGGCTCCAACCCTCTGACCAGCTCTGTGGCCTCCGACAGGTCCGTGTCCTTCTGATGCTGAGGACCCCCGAGCTGGACGCAGCGCTGTGGGGGGGTCTCAGCAGAGGGGAGCAGAGGGGCAGAGCCCCCTCCCTCGCCCTGCCGGCCACGCTGCTGGGGATGCAGCCCAGGGCACGGGCGGCTTTCTGGGCTGCGAGCGCACATTGCTGGGTCATGTCCAGCTTTTCATCCCCCAGCACCCCCAAGTCTCCTTGGCAGGGCTGCTCTCCATCCAGTCTCCGCCCAGCCTGTACTGATACTGGGGGTTGCCTTGAGCCAGGTACAGGACCTGGCACGTGGCCCTGTTGAATTCTGTGAGGTTGCCGTGGACCACCTCTCAGTGCAGTAATGTCAATTTATGACATGAAGGCTGATGTCAGGCTTGCACCTTGTGTTTCAGGATTCCTGAGCTGCTGTTGGGCATGCAGTGGGGTGATTTTAAGACGTGGTGGATGGAGATGTTGAATGCTTGGGAACATTTAGTGTCCTGCATGCTTGATAACACACAGGCAAGAAATACATAGTAGTAACAATGTCTGTAATTCTGTAAAAATATGAATGCAGTGGGTGTCAGATGTTCATAAATGGGTGTGTGCTGAACACATCAGCATGGGATCAAAACTCTGTTAGGACTGTTCTTCAAAAGTAAAAACCAGTTCGGTAGTCATTTGATAACCCCAGTGCATAGTGAAGGTGCTCTCTATCCTTCCGTCCGTCTGATCTGTCCTGTCCTCTCGCCCTGCTGCACACTCGCTTGCCAAGGTATGTGAAAAAGTGAATGTTACTGGTCAGGCTTGGGTGGTCCCTAGCCACCGGACATGGAGCTTCTCAGAGAAATCACACTCAGCTGAAGGGCAGTCCCTAACGGTGCTGTTCCTGTGCGGAGGAGACGGATGTTGCGGGCTCAGGAAATTCAAGTGAATTCTCGTGCACGAATGGTGGGCAAATCTGTAGGCTTCTCACCCAGAGGACTGGGGAAAAGCCTTGTGGGAGCCACGAGTCTGAGCGGCAAAGGTAGGAAATGCAGGAGAGGGAATTAGTCCTGTTCAGTCTTACCTCTCAGCCTCCTTCAAGTGGAAAAAAACTATGAAGAAAGTTTGGAGCGAAGACCTTGCTGGGAAACTGGAGGCAGTGTTCAAGTGAGAGGTAGAACAGCTGCTTTGGGATTGCAGGTGCTCTTGGCAGATGTTCCTGTTCCGTGTTTCATACTCTGAGTGTGGGTATACGGTAACGGTGGCATGGATGCTAAAATTTGAGGGTGCTCAGAAAAGGACTGGGCAAACGCCTGAAAGAAAGATCCTTTGTCTGGTTCACAGGGAGCCTGAGCCACAGATACGTGGAGCCTGGAAGAAGGGGGTGTCATTGCATAAGTCCCGTTTTCTGACGCTCTTCTGTCTGTGGCAGCTTGGCCAATGTTGGTGACACATTCCTGGATGCTGTGTTTGACTTAATCAGTGTGTCCGTGCTCCTGTGTAACTAAGGCTCTGTGGAGGTGTGAAGGTCGAGTTGTTGGGGTCTGTGGACATGTGTGGGGGGTCTTAGGTGGAGATGCTGCGTTCTAAACAGAGCATATTTGCAGAGAAGGTGATGGAAGGTTTGCTGCTTATAGCCGGTAACATTTGATCTTCAGTCACAACAGTAATGTGGTTTGCCATTTCCTAAGAATAAAGGTTATATTTGGTGTCAGGCTTTTTGGTGTAAGCAGTGTAAATAGTACCGAAGGATGTATCGAATCATTGTTTGAACTGTATCAACTGGGGTGCGCTCTTTTAAAGTACAATTGTTTTGATCTGCTCCCTGTGTGTTTTTTGCAGCTTTTCCGACGCGTGGCAGCTGCCTTGCCTGGAATGGAAAGCACACAAGACAAAAGTAGAGAAGACAGTATCCTTTATGCGGCCGTGCTGTGTGATTCAGCGGTGGCAAAGCGCTGCCAGGCATTACTGCGGACAAGGAAAATGCAGGCCCTGAACAACAAGGTTGAAGAAGGAGGGAGCGGTGTCTCTCCTGCAGCCCTCGGTCAGCTTATGGACATCCCAAAAGGAGGCCTGCGGGGGGGAGTAGGGGCAAGTAACGTTTGAGCTTGAAGTACTGAGGAAGAAGGCTGGGTGTGTTAGGAGGCTGGGACGAGGAGGGTGGAGGCCTCTAGCGTAGAGCGGGAGAGGTAGGGATGCTTAGGGCCGTGGGGTGGTGTAGAAGTGACGACAACTGAATGAAGGCTGACAGGAGGACAGCGGGAAGGTGCAGAAGGGTGCAGTCGAACAGATCCAGAAGGATTCCTTGCTTGGTGTTTGAGCAGCTTAGATGTGGGGAGGAAGGGGGTGGAGTGGCAGAAAACGGCTGCAAAGAGGCCTGGAAAAAACTCTGTGGTTCTTGCAGGTCTGGCTTGCAGAATCCTAGAATAAGCTAGGTTGGAGGGGACCTCTGTGGGTTCTTTCTTCAACCCTTCTGCTCAAAGCAGGGCTGTCTCCCAAATCAGGCCAGTTTCTCAGGGTCATCTTCAGGGAAACTTCAGAAATCTCCAAGGATGGAGATCCCGTAACTTCCCAGGGCAGCCTGCTGCAGCACGCGACCCCGGACAGCTCTGGGCCGGCGTCTGTGTGATGGGAAGGGGGAGAATGCTCGACTGAAGGGATCAGTCTTGGGCAAGGGAAAGGAGGTGGCACAAGGGATGGAGAAAGGACGGAGTTTGCTGCGTAACAAGCAGTGTGGCTGAATCTGAATGGCTTACCTGGGCAGCTGGCTGTGTTGGGGAGGGTACTTAAACCCATGTAGGCGCTTTTGTGGGTGGCTTGGGACAAGGCGGAGCTGCGGTTGTTCGGCAGAGCTCTGAGGGTGTAAGAAGCGGCTTGGTTATCATAGAACTTCTTTCTGCTCCACCTGAATACCCATTTCTGCTCGCTTGGATTGGTTGTGCAGGAGGTGGAGAGAGGGCTGCCTGCCTCCGCGTGCTGCTCCTCCTGCAGCAAGAGTGCTGGAATGGCCAGAGAGCGGGGATAATCGCGGCGGGTACTTCCCGCAGTGGTGGGAGCAAAGAGGGGTTACGTTGCATCTGGATTGAAAGAGTTGATGAGATGCTAGAAGTGGGTGAGCTTTTGTGAGAAGAGGAACTTCTTCAGGCTTGTGAATTTTATTTGCAGCAGGGATCGTGTAACTGGCAGTTGGTAAATGGAGGAGAAAAGGTGCTTTGGAGGAAGGATGCAGCAGGAACTGTGGGAGGGGGACGAGCCTGGTGCTGAAAGTACATCTATAGAGCTTCTTGCTGCATAGGAGAAAGGAGGATTTGGGAAGCTGTGGATTGCAACTGCTAAGGCACAAGCTTTGTGTGTGTTGTGGACTTGATTGATCAAAAATATTTCATTACGTAGGTCACCAAAAGGTTAACGAGCAAGAAGCTTTATTAATGAGGATGGCGGTAGAATGCATAGGCTCTGGCCGATGGGCCGGTGGTTTTCCTGTCAGGGGGTTGGATCACTGGTGTCTAAATGGGAGTGCAGTAAGGGCGCTTCGAATCGGACGTGCTGCAGACTGCAGGTAATAGAAACGGAATGTGATTGTCTCCCAGACAGCTGTGCTGGGATTAATGGTGGGGGATTTCCCATAGGTTCTTTGCAGAACGTTGAGGGTTCAAGGATCTTGATCTGCTCATGCTCGGTCATGAAGGCTCATTTTGAGCACTTCTGACTTAAATATCGGTTGAGGTTCAGATTAGCCAAATGGGCCAAATATTCAGGATGAATTATTGGTCTTTTGTTTCCCTTTTCATGTTTCTTTTCCTCCTAACCTCTGGAAAAAGCAGCTTCAACCCCCTGAAGAAATAAGTTGGAAGTACCAGCTGTGTGACCTATTTACCTCTGTGTTAACTGATAAGAGAAAACGCTTGAGACTCGTGCTGAACGGCCGTGAGTCAGGGTTGGGGGACCAGCGTTCCGAGCCCCCCTGTGAAAGGCGACGGAAGCCTTGTAACTGCAGGGCATCGCTCAGGAACGGAGTGCCACAGGGGGAGCAGCTCGGCCGGGCTGGTTCAGGGCAGCATGCTGTCCTGTGACCTGCTGTTCTGGTTGGGCATTAGCTGCCATCGCAAGGGTCACGTCCAGGGAGCTGCAGGCGTTTTGTTGGCCGGCCGTGGGGTGAGCAGAGCGCTTTAGCTAGAGGGAGGATTGACGGGCGAGTTCAGGATGGCACACATGGAGCGTTCCAGCTGCGAGCCGTGCTGGTGTGAGTACCTGGGGTCAGTGGTGCACACAGCGTGAGGAGGAGTGGCCTTGCTAGAACGTGCTGCCAGGGGATTCTCGTAGCAGAGCATACGCTGCCATCCGTGTCCACAGAGTCACAGCGTGGCCGGGGTGGGAAGAGACCCCTGGAGCCCACCCAGCCCACCCCCCTGCTGAAGCAGCTCTCCCAGAGCAGGTTGCACAGAGCCGCGTCCAGGCGGGTTTGAATGTCTCCAGAGCAGGAGACCCCACAGCCTCTCTGGGCAGCCTGTCCCGGTGTCCCGTCACCCTCAGGGGAACGATGTTCTTCCTGACATTCAGATGGAAGTTCCCGTCTTGCACTTTGTGCCCGTTGCCCCTTGTCCTGTCGCTGGGCACCGCTGAAAAGAGCCTGGCCCCGTCCTCGTGGCACCCACCCTTGAGATATTTGTGGGCATTGATGAGGTCCCCTCTCAGTCTTCTCCTGTCCAGGCTGAACAGCCCCAGCTCCCTCAGCCTTTCCTCATCAGGGAGATGCTCCAGCCCCTCATCATCTTCGTAGTCCTCCAGGTTTCAAACCCGAACAGCCTCTCCCGTCTGCCCCAGAGCTGAGCATGGACAGGGGAGTGAGAGGGAAGTACTGGCCAGTTGGCCGTTAAGTACAGAGGAGCAGGAGTTTGAGGAGGCGGCGAGCTGTCCTTCCATGGGTTTCTCCAGCCCTCTGCTCTCCACAGGGCTTCGCTGTTCTTTGAGCCACATCCTCCTGGGTGCCCACCAGCTGGAGGTGCTGGAAGACTGAGTCTAGCGTTGATTTCAAAGAAGAAATTGTAGGAGAAGAGCAAACTCTGATTAGAGACAGGCATTTGGGGTCTGACGTTGTTTCTGCTGCGTGCTTGAGAGCCTGCCGATGCCAGGGCAGGAGGGGCTGCTGGGAAACCTTGTGTCTTGACTTGGGTTGGGAGCTGGTCTTTTTAGGAGCTTTTGAAAATACTTTTCAAATATTTTGGTGGGAGCGACTGAATTGAAAACGCCAGTCAAAATCCTGCTCCACCTGTGCTCGGTAGGGAAAGAGTTGGATATCTGTTTGCCTTAACTTATTTCTTCCAGTGATTGACATAAAACTGGAAAAGCCTCAAGAGCAGCCTGTCAGTGAAGGAGGCTGTTCCTGCTAATACCATGTGGCTTCTACCTTTCTCCAGAACATCACTGCTTTCCCTCCCTTTACTCTTCATTGACTGCAGTGTGAATATTGGCTTGAACCTTCCCCTTTCAGTAATAACGTATTGCAGTTCATCATCGCTGGCTGTCTCGTGGAGATGATCTATTAGCTTCACAAGCACACACACACACACACACAAAGAAAATGTCAGTGTCTTCATTATTTATAAGAAAAAAAAAGCCAAAATATTCCAGCGTATTCTAGTTATAACTTTAAAAATAAATAGGTACAATTTCTTAATATTTGTTCCTTTTTTAATATGTTATGATATTGCACTTTGAAATGTTGGCAACTGAGTAAGTTTTGGATTGGACTTAGACAAGATGTATGTGCAGAAGAATGCTTGCAAACCTTACCCATTTGATTTCTCTAACAAACTGGAAGTGACTGGACAGCAGTCAGAAATGCAAGCGGAGGTGGCATATGCTGAGGGTTAAATGCTTATCCTTACAGTAATAAAAAAAAATAAATTAAAACCAAGCTCTTAATCTTTTGAGCAGAGATAGTCTTGACCGGTTTTCAAACCCCCAAACATTTTTGGAAACCAACTTTAGCAGGGGTTTCGACACCGTGAAAGGCTACTGGATTTTTTAGTTCTTGCAGAGGCAACGTGAACACTTTTCCGAGAAAGCATACTGAGAAATGCAGAGTGTCTTTCGGAATGGGACGAATGGCTTCTGGAGGATTTTGGGGGGAAGGAGAGGGTGGATGTGCATTAGCAAAACACTTGCAGGGAACAGGGAAATATTTTTTCAAGTGCAAGATGAGTTTTACGAGCATTTTTTTTTCCTTTTATGTAGAACACCAATGAGGTAAATTATTACTGCCCGAGAGATAGGAACGTAATGTTTCAGCTGTTTGGAGGAGAAAGCGTTTTGCTTCTTTTTTTTAGGGAAAAGACTTAAGTGAATTCGGGACTGGCAGTAACACCTGCCAAAGCGGATTGAAACCTTTTAAATTTGGCAGAAGGAGGAAAGAGCGGCTGGATGGCCCAGCGGAGACGCTGTGTTCACAGGCCAGTTCACGGCTGGGAGAGGGGGGGTGGCAGAAGGGGGAATGGCACCCGCTTTTTCCATAGCGTGGCCGTAGGTGGACTGGGGAAGGGGTGTTTGCTTTGATCATGCAGAAATCTAGTTGGGAGATCTTAGATGGAAAGGAAGGGAGTTTAATAGGATGGAAACCAACTTCTGATTATGCAGATTTATGCCTTTATTTTTTAGCGGTTTTTTATGTTCCGTCTTCCAAGTTGGTTTAGTTTGGTTCACTAGAGCTGTATAGTTTGGTTAAATAACTAGTAATTTAGTTCTCTATTTAACTAGGCTTACCATTAACCATTTTTCTTTGATATTTATTTCTTGGCTTAATTTTTTTACTATTTTCAGTAATTATCTTTTGTATTGTTTTGCTGAGGAATCTGTTTAGAGCTTTGCTGATGTTGCGAGATGTAGCTACCTGAGAAACACGGAATCGAACACACTAGAAGTGCACCCTTTTAATCTTTACTAGTCATTGTGAAGTTGCTGTGTAAGTTAATAAACACAATTGTAAATACATTGTTTGCTGGGTGAATATGGCTGAGTTACAGTGCAGGAAGGAATTCTTGAGTCTGTGTTGCGATTGCTACTTAAATGAACAATTGCAAGCAAATATTCAGGCTCCTCCTTTGTTCTCTTCTGCCCCTCTACCATCTAAAATAACCAACCGGGGAAAAGAAAGGGAATCGTCCTCATCACCACTTTCACCAGGAAATGGGCATAAAAGATTTGGAATTCTTCGTTCCTGAAATGAATGCTAGACTCGTGCCCTGCCCTGGGTTTATAGCAACTCTGCACAACAATAACTTAAAGGCAGAATGAGATGTAAAGTGCTTTTATAATGCAATATTAAAGGCGAGTTTTTTTGACGTGGCATGTCTTGAAATAAACATCAATGATATGTGACAAAGGATCATTCTTTATTTAAAAGAAGCTCTTGGGGGGAAGGAAACCTGGCTACTTTTCCTGTATTGTACTGTTCTTCACTGTGCAGAAATGGTTCATCTTGCTGCTTTTTCATTTTGGTTTGGGTTATTGTTTTTTTTTTTTTCCTTTGGTTCTTCATGCGACTTACGTTGGTGGTCATTTGCCTGTTTTCCACAAGCACATTTGTGCCTCAGATATAATCAAACCTCTACGTTTCCCCATAGTTACAAGCTTTAAGCACTGGATTTGCAAGGAGCTGGCTTAGTACACACGGGTTACAGCGGACGAGCCGCTCGGCTGCTTTTAATGGAAGCCGCTTGTGGGGAGCGGCCGCACGTCTGCGAGCAGGTTTGTTCAATGGGCCCTTACAACTTGCTCTAAAAAAAGGTCTAGAAAGGAGCGTGCCCGTGAGCTCCGCGTTCAGCGCAGCCCACTGGTTGCAGGAACGAGGACGAGTCGTCAGTTGTTTGGCATTTATCCCCCAGGAGGTCCCTGAGGTCTGCTCAGGACAGCCAGGTATGTTTAATGCATGTCCTTGCTGATAGACAGTGCTTAACGTGACTGCAGGACTCAATCCTGTCCTAATCCCAGTTTTCCAGAGAAAAGACACTTCCGAAGTAAGCACAGGAGCAACACAGTCTGATTTATTTTTCTTTTCACCATAATTCCTTGCACCCTCTGTCTATCAGGTTTTAGGTTTCAGTTTTATTTCCCTCCATCGACACAGCCAGTAGAACCATGGGAACAGACTTTTTTTTAACGATGATTTTGTAAACAGTGAAGGTTTCTGCTCTGTTTCTTTTCTCCTCCCCACTCTGGCTTGATCGTTGTACAGTACGTTATGCAGCTATTCCATTACTCACTTTTTGTCTTGATACAAGTAATTGGAGAAATTGTATAAGGGGAAAAAGGTTCCTTTTCTTCATGTTGGAATGTCACTGGTACCTCAGCTCTGTTTGATAATATGAAACAACGACGACGACGACAAAATCCTTAGCGCTTGAACTAAATAAATACCTGTCTCATTGGAAAGCTCTGGGTCTCTTCTCTAAGTACGTCCATCCGAAGGCAGGCTGGTGGGGGTGCAGGGTCAGGCTGCTGCTGCTCGCTCATGCTCTTCGCGTGTGAAGCGATGCTGGAAGCTTTTTTTAATGGCAGGAGTTAAGGCTTGGGGTGGCTGTTTTTGGAGGAAGGATGGTGGAGTTGTGTGCTTACTGTTCCCCGGTTCCGTGCGGTGGCCCAGCGGCTGTTCCAGCGGTGGGCGGGTGGTGTCGAGGATGGGCGCAGAGAGCATGTCCTCTGCCTGCTGCACTTGCGCCTTTCTGGTCCTTTCTGGCTCTCGCAATCCAGCAGTTTCCTCCGTTCCTTTTCGCAAAGGTGACTCGGGCCGCTGTGCGGCCTCCCCGCTGCCTGCTTCAGCCTCCCTGGGTGCCCGTTCTGCGATGCCGGGTGAGCGCGGGTGGACCAGCCCCACCACCTTCCTTGCGGAGGATCCTCCTTAAGCCTCCACCTTGCTGGAGACGGCAGATGAGGTCTGTGGGAACGGGGAGGTGAGTACCAGTACCAGATGCTCTTTGATGGAGTTATCCTTGTATTTCCCAAAGGAGACAAGGGGAATACGCTGGTTTGGCTCTGGCAGCCTAACCTCTGTCCGTTGTTGTTCTGTATTAAAAGGCCCGTCGATAAATTGGTTGTGAACTTTGACGAGCGAGGAACTGGAACGTAGTCTGGTAGCTGTGGAGCTGTGCTGAAATGAGCGATGGGGCGGCAGCCCTGCAGGGACAGGTCACTGGGGAAGGATTTTGTCCCTGGGGGGAGCTTCTGTTCCCTGGGCCTGAGCGTCTGAAAACAACAGGCTCGCCTCTCGGGAGTGGGCTTTAGGCTCGATCTGTTGGCAGGAGCTGAATTTGCACGAAGTGGGTGTTGTCTCCTGGGTAACACCCAAGGGCCACGGGCTCAGCCCCTCCTCGCTGCTCCCCTCGCTGGTGAACGACCCTGCCGCTGCCTGTAGCCGTGGGGCTCGCCCCACGTACTGGTGGCCCAGTTTCCCCACTCTGAAAGGGAGCTGGATTCATCTGCAGAGAAGGGGCTGCCGCCGAGCAAGGCGTGGGCTGGAGGCACCTGGTTGTTGCTGGTCCTGGCCGTTGCCCTGTGGCTGTGGCGGGTCAAGCCCTCTGCTCCCAGCCTGGCTGGTTTTTATTAGCTATAAAGTCAGATGGGGAGCGGCTGGCTCGGATGCTCCGTGCCTCATGCTGGTCTTTGCCGATGGCTTCTTTGTCTGCTCCGCCTTAGGGTCAGCCCTGATTCTGCTGGGCTGGAGATGCTGCAGCGTCTGCAGAGCTGCTGCAGCGGCTGACGCCATCCTCTCGCTGCACAGCGTCGCTTTTGCTTCCAGCGCCCAGTTCCTCAGCAAACTAGACAGAGGGCTCTCCCTGGTGCAGCAGCACCTTTTTCTATGCTGAGCATGAACCAGCCCCACCAGGAAGATAAATGGGGGTGGGGGGCGGTGGGCAGGCTGCTCCTTGCCGTGCTACCTGCAGCGTGGCTGCGGCAGAGGCTGCTGACGCTCCCGCAGCCAGGAAAGCGGCTGCAAACAGCGGCCCTCGGTGCTCAGCCTCCTCCGCCGCACCGTCACTGCCCCAGCTGGGGTTTCCAGGCTTGCTGGGCTCGGGTTTTCATCTGTTTGCAAAATTACCTATTCCCCCCCTCCCTCCAGCCACTTTACCCTTCCCCACCCTGCTCTGAGTGTGCGTCAAACACAGCTTTTTGTAAGGTATTTGGGATCTTGGAGCAGCTGAACATAACCGACTGCCCAGACTGGTGCCTGGCTCAGGCATGTCAGGAGTTAAACACCAGCTGAATCGCAGTGACAGGAGCAGCTCTGCCCTTTCCCTGGAGGATGAGGAGTAGGGCAGGGCTGAAGGCAGCTCGGGGTGGAAGCAGCTGGGTGATGCTTCTGCTGCCCCGTGGCTCTGCCCTGCTGCGTTCAGAGGGAGGACATGCTGCACGAGTGCTGTCTCAGAGCCCAGGCTCCCCGGCTTGCCACCTGTTTCTGAGGTTTTGGGTATAAATTAAAACCATTTTGAGTGCTCGCTGTCAGCCACCCGGAGAGTGCGTCTGGAACGAGGGTTGTATTAAAGGCTTGATTAAAATGACTGCTAATTAAAGCAGTGAAATCACTCTCTATCCCCCCCCTGCGCAGCCAGTCAGTCCATCGCAGCGCTGTGTGTCCTTGGATACAGGGTGTTGGAGGGATACGACGGTATTTATCGGTGCTCTGGGGCTGGTGCTGGACTTGGCACTGATCTTTCCCACGTGCATCCGAGCTCGGGAAGAGGGCATGGGTGGAAATTTGGGCTTGATCCTGACATTTGCCGAGGTGTAGCAGCCTGTGATGCGGCTGCTTTTTTTCCAGATAAGGAGGTTTTGGTCACAGCGAGGGCCAAGCGACCTCCAGCTGATTTTACGGCTGTGACATTCGGGGACTGATCTTACAAGGCTGTTTGTGGGCACGCTTGGACATAACCGCTCATGCCTGCTCCTTACTACGGACCCTGCCGCGTTAATCGTCGTCTCCGAGGGGTTTGGAGTTGTTCTGGGCTTTGGCCAGTGTTTGGTGGTTCAGCATCTCTCGTTGCAAGGAGAGAGGGGTCGTGGGAGTCTGCATTTGAGTTGGGAACTGAGTGGGTCAACCCTAATTTCTGTTTTTCTGCACTTACCGTCCCTCTGGTCCTGTGCAGTGTCGGTCCCAGTTGGCACCAAAAGCCCCCAGGAAGCCCTTCTGCGGGCGAAGGCCTGAGTGGAGCAGAAACCAAACCAGGTGGTTTTGTGGATGATGGTTTCTGTTGATTGTGCTTCCAAATTTATTTTTAACATATTTAATTGCTCCTTCGTTTAGCTTCCTAGCGAAGGGTCTGGCTGCCATCAGCTGCTCCCACCGACAGCGTGAAGACCCCAGGAACTGCTGCTGGAGGCGCGTGCTGGTCTGTTGCTGCCCTTCTCGGTGGCTTTGCTGGATCCCTTGGTGTCCCTGGGCTGTCAAGAGAGTGGCACAGCCCTGCTCGGCGGGAGAGAAGCAGGATCAGCCCCGGGATGTTGAGGTACTGCGGGGACAGGGAGCGAAGGGCTCTGTCTGAGCGGGAGAGAAGGAGCCTTGGCAGGTCAGTGGCTGGACGTGGCGTGGAAAGGAGTGCCACTCGCCAGGTCATGCTGCTCTTGAAGCATTTCTAGATGATTCCATCTCCAGACGTGTCTCACCCTTGGCTTGTGTGCCCTGTGCGGTGAATGCCTGCTGACAGCTCCTGGCCTGGTGCTGGTGCTTACCTGGGAAAACCTCCGGCCTTTTCCCAGATCTGCCAGCTCTCAGGATGGCTGAAGTCCCTGAGGAAAAAGGTTTTAGGGGATGTCCCCCTGCTTGGCCTGTCCCTACTCAGCCCAAACTGTCTTGCACCCACAGGTTATTATGCTGAGACTCGGGTGCTTTATTCCCACCGGAGCTGGGCTGGACCCAGGGAGCTCCGTGTCCCAGGCTGCTTCGTTAGCAGCCACGTACGCTGCTCCCGCTTCCCAGCGGCCGGGACGGCACCGGGGAGTCTCCATCGGTGCGAATTGTTGCTGGGTCAGCCCCTGGAGCTGAACCAGACTTGGGACTCGGTGGTGGGGACGGGAGGTGGGTGCCCTCCCCGGCTGGCCGCGATGCCCCGGCCCTCTGCCCTGTGCCCCTCGCTCCCAGCTGCGTGGAGGAAGGAGCTGTTGCTGCCAGCGCCCTGCTTTTGGGGCTGGGGGCAGGGACGACACCCTGCAAAGGGTCTTCTGGCCCGGCAGGGACAGGTTTGGGTGGAGGTGACGATGGGAAACAGGTTGGAAGGCGGGATGGCAGCCTCCTGCAGATGGGGACCAAGCGTTGTTCGGGCTCCGTGCAGCTCATTTCCCATCTGACGTCCATCCTACAAACGTCCTGGGCTGCTTGTTTCCCTTCTCTGTCCAGAGCCTCCTTGCAGCAGGAATGACCGCGGGGGAACGGGGGGATCGGCGGCGGAAGAGAGCGCGTGGTGCGGCAGGAGGCGTGAAGGTGAGAGTGCGCCTGCGGGAAATGGGCTGGGAAATGGGCGAAGGCAGAAGGGACGAGGGGGCTTATGGAGCCGGATTCTTCTCCTCTCCACCCCTTGAAAGCCAGGGATTGTGTGCTGGGATTAACGCAGCCGTGGCGGGACCCTGGGGGAAAGCCTCAATCCCTGGCTTAGAAAATGCTGATCTTTTTTTTCGAAACGCAGGGGGCAGCCGCCCTCGGCTTCTCCGCAGGGTCCCCAGCCCCAGCGATGCTTTTAAGGCGGGGCTGGCAGGGCCTGTGCTGCGCGGATCCCTTCCCGGGCGCAGGCAGCTCGTCCCGCGGGGTCTGAATTTGGGATGCAGAGGATGGAGCTGCTCTGCCAGCATGTGGTTGTGGTTCTCCAGCACCGCGGCAGAGCTACGGCCAGCGGGATTTCTCAGGTGGCTTTTTCTTTTCTGCTTCTCTTCGGGGCCATGATGCCACGTTCAGAGGCTGCAAGTGGGACCCCCGAGACCCCACGGTGCCGGGGCCGTGTCTGGGCGCTGCAAGGTCTCCTTGAGCCCCGTTTTTGGAAGGAGCAGAGGGGGGTGTTGAACCTCCCAGCAGCCCGTCCCTCCCTGTGAGCTGCCCTCGGTGCTCCCACTGGAAAAGGGAGGGCAGAAAAGGGGTGCAGGAGGAGAGGGGGGAGCTGGTGACACCCGCACACAGCTCTTGAGAGGGACCCGAACCTTCCCACCGCTGGAGACCGCCAAGGCCGGACAGCCCCCCCAACCCGCACTCACCCACAGGCTGGCTGTCATTTTTCGCTGCCTTTATTAGACTGCGGATAGCACGCTTTTCTTCTTTTCTTTTTTTTGTTTTTGTTTTCTTCTTCTTCAAAAATCAATGCAGCTGAGGGGAGCGGGTTTGCAGCAGCAGCGAGGCGAGGGAGGCCGGGGAGGATGAGGACAGTGGTTTGAGATGTCCCGATCCCCTCTCAGCTGTCAGAGTGAACCGATCTGGGCTCCAACAGCGAGAGCGGGCTGGGGCGCTGGCGTCACTGGTTTGGTTCTTTTTTTCTTTTTTTTTTTTTTTTTTTTTTTTTAAATCTAGCTGTGGGTTTTATTTGTAATTCTTGAAGTTGTTTCATATCGATGGGGATAAAATCTTGCCTCCAAGGGCGATGCTTGGCAGCTGTGCCTCTCCCCATTCCATCGACGGTTGCCTGGTGCTGCCCAACGCAAAGGTGAGCTGCTGCTTGTCCCCTGGCCTCAGGGTCACACAAAGGGACTGTGTGTGCTCCCCCTAAATCCCTGCTTATACAGCCCTGGGTCGGCTGCCAGAAAGGGTCCCTGGTCCCCAGGGAGATCTACCCTTGTCCCCAGGTGATTTCTTCCCCTTCCCAAAATTCAGAGTGAAACTCGAGATGCTCTGTGTCCCTCCCACAGTGACTGCTGCTTGGCTGGGGAAACCACGATATTCCCAGAGTTCTTCCCAGCCCAGTTCCCAGGGGAGGTTGCACCATTTCTCCAGCTTGGCCAAGCCCTGGGGGGGGGCGCGAGGCTGGAAAGGGGGTGAAAATCCAGCAAAGGTTTTCATCCCCCTTAACTGTGAACATAACCTGTCTCAAGCACCCCTGGGGTTGCCTCTCATGTCAGCACCTGCTCTAGTGCTGGCGCCTCCCCCTAAAAAAGTTGTTAAAAAGCAGCTCTGCGGTGGGCTTCACCTGGCCCAGCTGGGGCTGCAAAAATATTCAGCCACCTCCCCCCAGATAATTCCCCTTGCTCCAAAAAACAAGTGTTTCTGCAGCCAGCTCCCTGCAGAGCGGGGCTGGGGCACTGTGCCCTCCCGCCTGCCCACGGCCCAGGCAGCTCCCCAGGCCCTTTGCAGATGGGAATCGAATGCTGTGGGGTCTTGGCGGGGCGGGTTGGGGGGGGTCTCTGAAGCACGTGGGGGTTATTTAATGCAAAAGCTGGAGCTGGGAGGGGCTCTGGGGTGGGTTTGGGGCTGGATCTGTGTCCCCAGGGGGTAGGGGGCTGAGCAGGCTGGTTTCAGTAGGCTGAGGGTGGCTCATAGCAGGCACCAAGCCGGGGGCGAGATAAACTGGGCTGGGGAGGCAAAGGGGGCCACGTCAGGGGGCTGCGACCCGGCTTGGGGGGGGGGCACATCCTGCAGGAGGAGGGCAGGGCGCTGCTAAAACCAGCACGGCATCCACATGAAGGAGCCGAGGGCAGCGCCAGTGGCAGCCCCCGCCAGCAGCCCCAAGGCCATCTGGTCCCCGGAGACCCGGTAGGGATCCTCGCGCACGATGACGTGGGTCACCCCAGGAGCTGCAAGGCAAGAAGGGGGGTGAGCGGGGGGAGGTGATGAGGGGCTGCCATCCTCCTGGCACCCCCCCGCTGCCAGCAGCACCCCCAAGGGGTGGGATGGAGGGGGACCCCCAGCTTTGGCTGTCACCCGCATCCCCTGTGTAGCCATGGCTCCTTCCGCCGTCCCCTCCCCAGCCCCACCTTGAATGTGCCACCATGCACCGAGTTGGCCAGGGCTCAGCCCCGCGGCTCCGGGAGCCAGGCATCAATCCCCAGACCGCGAAACCATCCCTCAGGGGCTCCGTGTGCCAAGGGGGGCAGCCCACCCCCCCACCCCCCCCCACCCCGGCCAAATTAAGCATCCCCCAGCTGGTAATAAGTCAAAGCATCAAACGAACATTGGGGAGGGATGGGGTGGATCAGGATGCGGCCACTGCCCCCGTGCTACCAACTGGGGCCACCCACCTCCATACTGGTGGCCGTAGTGACCGGAGCTGATGTAGGCGGTCTGGTGGGAGTCGAGGGGCACCGTCTGGTAGTAGTCGTCGTCGTAGGGGTCGTAGACGTGCACCTGGGAGCGGCAGGAGCATGGCGTGAGGCTGGTGTGCAGAGCGGGGCTGCACGCATGCGGCGGAGCCACGGTCCAGCCGGTGGGGCCGGGCCGGAGCGGCGCCGCAGTTTCCCCGTGTGTGGTGGGGGCCTGAATCCCGGGGTTCCCCTGCGCTGCTGAGAGGGGGGCCCGGAGCATCCAAAATGCCAGGGGCAGCCTCTGCTCAGGCACCCGCATTGCTTGGCTGCGCGTAGGTCACCCTGACTGCCCCTGTGCCCCTTAACTCTGCCCCTGTCACCTGAACTCTGCCCTATCACCTTGCCATGTCCCTGTCATCTTGTGTCCCCGTAACCCTATGTGTTGCCCCCATCACCTTAACCTTGGCGCCATTCCCCTTAACCATTTCCCAGTCACCTTAAATTTTGTCCTTGTCACCTTGGCTGTGTCCTGTCACCTTAACTCTGCCCCATCACCTTAACTCTGTCCCCATTTCCCTAACTGCATCCCTGCCACCTCAGCTGTGTCCTGTCACCTTAACTGTCACCATCCCCCTTAACCGTGTCCTGTCACCTTAACTCTGCCCCCATCACCTGAGCTGTGTCCCCTGTCACAGTAACTGTGTCCCCATCACCGTGCCTCTGCCAGTCACCTCTGCACAGGGTCACCCTTGACTGCCACCTTCCCTTGGTGGCACCACGAGCAGGCTGCTGTGTCACTAACGTTTCTTCACCCTCTCTGGCTCCAGGGGCTTTCCTCTCTGTGCCCGATGGGCACAGGGTCTCAGGGGCCACCCCGTGCTCAGCATCAGCCCTGGTGGGGGGCGCCGGGGGTTGGTGTCACCCCCACCCTGCCCAAAGCCCGTGCCTGGATGGTGCCCCTGCTTGGGGGGATGGAGCCTCACCGGGGTGGATTTAGCCTCCAGCACAGCCATCTTCCAAGCGCTGCAAACAAAACAGAGGGACCTGTTTTTGGGGGGTGCTGAGGGGCAGTAATTGCTTGGCACACACAGCCCCCCAACCCCCCCGGTGACCTGGATGAGGCCGTGGCACTGGCGTGAATCTTAATTCCCTGTTAGCCCAGCACTGGGCTAACAGGTGGGGATGGGAAGGTGCCAGGAGGTACCCCGCGCCGCAGGGATGGGCACAGGGGCTACATGCTGTCCCTGGGAATGGCCCCGGCTAAAACAATTCGCTGCCGGCAGGAAAGTTACATCTAAACTGGGGGGAAAAGGGGGTAGCGGATGAATTTTCACACAACTAGGGTCAAGCTCAGTTGATCAAGCTTGACTTGGCCCAGCTGAATGATCCCTCTGTCTAAGATCAGCTGACGGTTTCCCACTTCTTTTTTTTAATAAATGTCTTAAACTTTTATTTAAAAGTTCAGGTTTTATAAAAATAGAATTCTTAATTGTTACAGAAATAAATAGAAGGGGAGTAGTGCTAGAAGTGGGTGTTTCTTCCTGCCTGGCATGGCCTTAAGCCAGTAGGGACTTCATTTTCACGCTATTCATTGCCAAATACTGATTAAAACCCTTCCCCAGTGATCCTCGGTCAGCCCAAGAGGCGATTTCTCATCCATCAGGGAAACCCACCCTGCAGGAGGCCAACTGTTTAAACATCGCTGCTTTTGGCTTGGAATTACTCAGCAGGAAACCCGAGTCTCCACCTGCACCTATCGCCCTGCAAGCAAACATGGGTGTTTGAGAAACAGAGGGGCTTGTGTGGGATTTTAGCCACGGGTGGGACGCAGGGCAAGTGGGACAGGGCTCTCGCGTGGCCAAGGCCCTTTCCAGGCTCAGATAATTCGGATGAAAAAGCTGCTGAGGGGATTTCAGTGCTGCCGCGGTGGGATTTCAGCTTACACGGCGTCATCCTCGCTCTCGGCGCACAGTGTCGTCTTGGAGCCGTCCCGCAGCACGACGGTCAGCAAGCAGTCACGGCTCTTCCCCTCGGGTGGCTGCACATCTGGAAATGGAAGGGACAGGATCCAGCCTCAGCAAAGGAGGTGCCCCAGAGACCCTTCCCATCTGTCCACAGACCCTCTCAGGGAGAGGGGCAGCCTCCAGATTACCCCCAGCACAAGCAGCCCCCACCATGTGCTGCTAATGGGTGCGATGGTTAAAAAACTGGGACGCTGTGCTCACGATTTGTGTTTAATTTTGGCTCAGTCTCAACTTGTGAGACCCAGTCGGGATCTCAAAGGTTAAAAGCCAACACAAGCAAAGAGCTGGCGAGCAGAAACTTCCACCCCCACGGTAGAAAGTGGAAGGGCAGAAAATCGCCGATCAGGCCATCAGGCCGAGCTATGTTTGCTTTAATTTGCCAGCTTGCAGCAGGCACCCACGTTTTGTAGAAACGTGAGATGCTGCTGGAGCTAGATCATGAGCTTGAGCAAGAACAAAATCTTAAACCCAAAAGGCTCATGTATCTTCCCCCCCTTCTCGACGCTCGGCAGGACCCTCCAGTGCGCATGAACCTTTGGGTTTGTGCTCCCACCGCGGCATCCCAGCTTCACCACCACCGCTCGCAGCCCAAGAAAGGCGCATTGTGCGGTGGCCGTGGGCTGCCGGGGCCACACCAAGCTCCTGCTTTGTTCTCCTTGTTTGTGCGAGACGGCAAGGGATGAGTCAGGGCTGTGGGATCGTGTTTTGAACAAGCACAAACCAGGAGGAGAGTTTCTCCTCCTTTCCCTGTGGAAAAGCAACAGAAGATGCAATGTGCACCTCATGGGGGACGGCCTGGCTGGCTGGGAGCTAGAAAGGGGTGAATTCGCTTGGGTTATTTTTGGGGTACCTTAGACGTGCACAAGCAGAACATCATTTTAAAGGGTTACGGCTACGCGGAGAGCCCGGCGCGGGTTGGGGTTGGGGACATGGGGCTTGAGGACGTGGCGCTTTGCTCACCTCTGCACTCACGGCCAGTCCTCACGTCCCGGCAGCTGTATTTGACGTGGATCCGGCCATCCATGTCACGCTGCGTCTCGTCGTGGTAGTAAACCAAGCTGCCATCCAGGTAGAGGACAAACCAGTTTCTCTTCCAGCGGCGCAGGATGGAGCCTGTCGGGATGGGGAGGAGGTAGAGGACCCCAGGAAGCCCACGGGGACATGCCCAGCATGCTCACGAGACCCAATGCCATCCCCCAAATTTGCAGCCAGATCCCACTGCCCCTTGCAAGAACCGCTGCGTCCTGCAGGGCACCTGTGCCTGGCACGGGATCCAGGGCAGCATGACCAGGTGGCTTTAAATTAAGAAGGGCTGCCAAAAAAGCCATCAGGGCATGTTGCTGCTGCCCCGCCGTGCATGTGGGACCAGATCCAGTCCCGGACGTGGAGCCACGCATCTGTTTTCATGGCAGACGTTCCCTTTCTCCTCTTACATAAATCTGTGAGCGGCTGAGCCGTGATTTCCTCTCCACCGTGGATTAACTGCCCAGGTTGGGGCCCATCCCCCCAACGCCTTCTCCTGGCATCCTGTAGCCAAAATCTCTCCAGGTTTATTTTTGGGGGGACTTCCAACCTGGAAAGCTCGGGGGTCACACTTACTCTGCCGCCAAAGCCAACCACTCTTCACCAGCGCCATGGCTGCAGGAGGGTTTTCCGGACCTGCTGGCGTGGGAAAAATAATGGGAGTTAAAACAGGAGCTCCCACCTCGCCTGCGGCTTCTCCCCCAGGTTCCCACCTCCCTGCACTCCAGGGAGTGAAGTCGGTTGGACATTCACCCTTGTTGCCCCTTTTTTTATAGGGGGGATGAGCCACGCACATGGGTTAATCGGGGTTAGACAGACGTGGGATTTCATCATCTGAGAAACATGGCAAAGGCAGGGAGGAGGAACACCAGCCACCTTTCTTTCTGCCTTTAATCTCATTGGGATTTAGGGATTAT
Organism: Falco cherrug; assembly: GCF_023634085.1. Classification (NCBI taxonomy): domain Eukaryota; kingdom Metazoa; phylum Chordata; class Aves; order Falconiformes; family Falconidae; genus Falco; species Falco cherrug. The sequence continues at coordinate 1,487,522 of NC_073698.1, forward strand.
CATCCCATGGAGGTAAATTGAGAAATCCGGGCCACGTATGAAAACAGGCAGTAACTCCCCACAGCCCCAGTAACTTTCCATGGCAGACGGCAGCCACACTTATTTTCTGTGCCTGGATGGAAATGAGTCCTTAATAAGGCCATGAAGTCATCGCTCCCCAGGTCCCCAGGCAAAGCCAACACCCCAGGGCCAGGCAGGAGTGGTGCCACAGCCCCCCCTTCCACCCCTCAGCCACGGACCCCAGCACCCCAGGATGGTTTCCAGGACCACCTGGTTGCATCCCCCCCTGGTCCAGGGGCAGGCCAAGGCAGACACCCCCCCGGCAGCTCTGTGCCTCAGTACCTATGGTACCCAGTGCCTGGATCTCCAGGTATCCACATTCCCCCTGGAGTCCGAGGCCCCGCTGTCTGCATCCCCCTGGTACCCACATCTCCCTGAAATCACAGCCCCTGGGTCCCTACGGCCCTTGGTACCCTCCCCCTCCCATACCCTCACCCCCCCTGGCACCCTCCCCTACCCTGGTGCCCCATCCCTCAGTACTCACAGCTCTGTGGCACCTTTATCCCCCTGTATTTGCAGCCCCCTGGTACCCATATCTGGTGCCCTCGTCCCCCATCCCCTGGTGCCCCCATCCCCTGGCATCTCCCCGTAGCCGTATTTTGGGGCGCTCCCTTTCTGCATCCTTCTGGTACCCACATCCTTCAGTACTGGCATCCCCTGGGACCCCGGCTCTCCACAACCCCCGTCTCTGCTACCCCCATCCCCGGTACCCCATCCCCCGGGGGTCGCGCCTCCCCCCAGCCCGGAGCCCCCCGGAGCCGCCCCGCGCCCCCCTCACCGGGCGGAGGCGGCGCGGCGGGTCCCCGTCGCTGCCCGTTGCTGCCCGTTGCTGCCCGCCCGCGCTGCCCGCCGGGAGCTGTAGGCAGGTACCGGCAGGGGCGGGCGGGGCCGCGCCGGCGGCTCCGGGCGCTCGGAGCATCCTGGAAGTACCGGCCCGGCGGAAAATGTCACCTTTTAGCGATTCATCCCCCCAAACGCCGCTGCCCGCTGCCTGCGCGGCCGCGGGGCTGGTGCCGCCGGCGGTGCCCGTGGTTGCTTCAGCCGTGACCCACCGAGGAGGGATCCAGCACCTCCAAGCCCCACTTTCTCCCCAGAGCTCCCCTTTTCCTCCGGAGACGGAGCAGCCGCACGGTCGGGAGAGGCTGGGCGATCGAGGGGTTCCGGAGTGGGACAACGGGGACCGTACGTACGTAACCCGTGCGCGGGTGGCAGCAGTGTGGGTGCCCTCGGGATGGCTCAGCCCAAGCGGGAGCCACAAAGCTAAGCCTAGGGCAGCGAGGGGTGCCCGGGGGTCTCCTGCCTCACACAGAGGTGAGACCGGAGCTGGGCACTGGCCCATGAGATGCTTGGGGGATGCAGGACCCTCCTCCAATGCTGGGAATGGGTCTGAGGGAGCGTTTAGTATCACAATAGGATCTTGCTGGAGCCAGCGCCAGGGGCACACCACTGGCAGGAGCATAAACTGGGAGCAACCCCGATTTTAAGTACCTAAGTGCTCGTCTAACTTGGATTTCCAAGTGGAGCAAGTTATCCTCTGGGTTAAAATCGAGGTGTGACTTGGCTCCTGCTGGAGTTCAGAGCAAAACTATCCTCAGCTCTGGAGACAGGCAGGCACGAGTCACAGGTGCCCAAAGGCTGCAGGGTTGGAAAAGCTGCTGGACATCGTTGTTGCTGCACATTACTGGACCCCTTCACCCTGCTCGAGACAGCTGAGGCTTTGCAAACCTGTTGGGAAAAGAAAAAAATAAGGAGGTTAGGAGTGAAGGAGAGCCTGGGATGCATCCCTGTGCCCGGCCAGCAGCTGGCAAAGGCACGGTCCCCGGCCCCCAGGCAGGTTTGGAAAGTGCAGACTGGGGAACTGCAGGGAACCCCTCTTACCCACTCCTTCCCTAAAAGAAGGAATGGCTATATATTTTATATCTCTCTCTCCATACACATATGTAGGGCATGCCCAGGAGAATGTGCAGGCATTAGCCGTAGCAGGCAGGCAGGAATTGCGTGCGGGCAGGGATGCGTTTCCATCGAGACAAGCCTGCAGTGGCAGCCCAAGCGCCTCTTCCAAAGTCTTTTTTTGCCACCCGGGGAAGGAAACACGGCACATTTCCTGTGGCTCCCCGCGCACACTGGAAACAGGCCCAAGACAATTCAGTGAGCGCAATCCCTGGCAGCTGGCTGGCATTATGTGGCTTAAAATACAGGTCAGGTTATATATAGTTAAGGCTAGGCTGATGACAAAGGTGTTTATTAAGAATATGCCAGCCCTTAATACAAAAAACCCCGCATCTATTCCAGCAGGTTTTTCAATGCAAAACCCCTTTCCCCTTCCCTCCCTCCAGCACTGGCTTTGCTGTGGTGAACAGCAGAAGGAATTAGATTAATCCAGCAGCATGCAGATTAATTATAAAGGAGTTAAATTGCAATTACCCCATCGGCTGGGGCACGCTCGTGCAGCCTTGCGCATCCCTCCATGCTGGTTATCGGGCTGCAAAACATCCTGGTCACGCTAAATATTTAGAGATGCACGCTGAGAAATCAAGGTCCAGGCCAGATACTTTGTTCTGCAATGACTTAATAAAAAAGTTCCCTTAGGAAGGGACTTGGGCTGAAATGTGGATTTATTCTGGGCCATCCACTGGTATCGGGCTGCCGCTCTATAGGTAGATGTTATGCCACAGTTTGGTATAAATTGTTCTCCAAGCTTTTCTGCCACGTTATTGTGAGCTCTGCCACAGGACTGGAATAATTTGTCTCCTTGACAGCAAAAGGACACACCGCCAAGTGAAATAAATAGATGCTCTATTTAAAATGGCAGCAGATTTTCATGGGGTTGAAAATCTATAGCACCGCACTAATGGGTTCTGCTTGGCTGCAGCCCCTGGTCAGCTGGCAGATAAGACATCAAGTTTATTCCAAGAAGGAGAGGAGGGAAACAACAACAACAACTACAAAGAAAAAGAACAGAAATAAAGCCTCCAGGGAGCAAACATCAACACAACCCACACGTTTGTGATGGACAGGCTGAAAAGGCAGGCGTTGGAGACTGCAAACCACACGTGGTACCATTAAAAATGTCGCCAAATCGCTCTGCTTTCCACTGGGGAAGAAAATTATGCTGGCGCAGGATTTGGGGGGCCTGGTTTATTTATTTTTTGAGAACTGGGGTTTGGTGGCCGTTTTTTTCCAGTTATTTGGGGTAAGTTTGAGGCACGCTGGGTGAAAATAGTGAGCTGAGGAGCCAGGAATTTATTTTCAGCTGGCAAAGCTGCGCAGGTGGAAGAAGGGAGAGGATGCAACATGGGAACAGACTTGGCTCTTGGCTCAGGGTAGCCAAATCACGGATTTCCCCTTGTTTTCCGTTGCAGTTGGGTGTTGCTTAGTAGAAGAGATGGACTTTGAAACTGCCAGTTTGTCTTTTGTCCAGCTGGGCTCCATCCATGCCTCACCTGGGTGGTTGTTACAGCAAGAAGCTGCTACAGAGCGCTGGCTCGGTGCTGGTGGATATGTCCCCCATCCCAGCCAAAGCCTTGGGGTTGGGATATGAAACAAAGGATTTTTGAAACTTTTCCCATGTCTCACATGATGTAGGAAAACAGAACCTCCCCAGTGGATCTCCCCTGTCTCCTCCTGCTCTGGGGGTTCGGATATGCTACCCCCATGCTGGAACCCAGGTGAGGTCACCCCAACATTTGCTCTTTCTTTTACTAACACACATCTGCCGTTGGGACAAGTCAGTACCTTTCTTCCAGGGGGGATAACCCCTGCCCCCCCGGGGGCTGTTAAAGAGCCCCCAGATCCTACTGGAGGCTCCAACACTGGGCGTCACTGTGGCTGAGCATGTCCCATCAGCGCTGCCAGCATCCTCCGCCCTGCGGAAGAAACATGCAAGGAGAAATTTTTCCTTTGACATTATTTTCACAACACCGCCCACCCCATGCCAGCATGTCCAAGGGGTGAGAAACTGAAGCAAGCAGCCTGGGGTATGATGACCCCTGCTCTGCCCTGGGGACAGCCCCATCCCAATTCCCTGATTCCCTAGGGGGGTGCTCGAGATCAGTTGCTTGGGAAACAAAATTGCTGGTGTGATTCTTCACAAAAAAGCAAAATACTTCAAACAGCAATTAATGTTCTGAGGGACTGGGGAGGAGATGTGGGTGTTGGTGTCAGCCCTGGGGGAAAGACCCATAGGAATTCTCTGTCTCCCAGACACCAGGACTTTCCCAAAATACTCCTTTCCCACCCTAAAACTAGGGCACTGAGCTGCTGTGATGCACCTTGCACCCACCTTGTAGCTGTGTGCACCAGGCAGTGCTGCCAATCCCTCCTAAAAGGGCAGTGATCATCCTCTGGGCCCTGGTGCAGCCACCCCTCGAGCCCTGGGCTCAGCGTTGGGCCCCTCACCCCCAGGCAGACCCGGAGGGGCTGGAGCATGTCCAGAGCCGGGCAGGGGCTGGGGAAGGGGCTGCGGCACAGCTCTGGGGGGGGGGCGGGGGGAGCTGGGGGGGCTCAGCCCGGAGAAAAGGGGGCTCAGGGGGGCCCTTCTGGCTCCCTACAGCTGCCTGGCAGGAGGCTGCAGTGAGGGGGGTCGGTCTCTGCTCCCAAGGAACCAGCGGCAGGACAGGAGGGAACGGCCTCCAGCCGCACCAGGGGAGGTTCAGGGTGGGCACTGGGAGAAATGTCTTCCCTGACAGGGTGGCCAAGCACTGGCACAGGCTGCCCCGGGACGTGGTGCAGGAACCATCCCTGGAGGTGATCAGAAGACATGTGGATGTGGCACTTGGGGACATGGTTCAGTGGTGGCCTTGGTGGCGCTGGGTTAATGCTTGGACTTGATGATGTTAAAGGTCTTTCCCAACCTAAATGATGCTGGTAATTCTAAAAGGTTTAATGTCAATTTTTCACATCCATTCCTACATGAAAAATTAAAGCACTCATTTGCCTTGCTGGAGAAGGGCCCTTCCTCTCAGGGCCACAGGGGGCCAAAGCTGCTGCCTTCCCCAAATATTGCAGGGGTGGCTGCGCCCCAGAATGTGGAGGAAGGGGTTTTGCAGGGGAGAGGGGAAGCGAGGAGCAGGCTGGGGTCTGTGCCCGCTGCTGCCAGCATTGCCGAGGGGGAGAGGGGGAGTGTGGGGGGGTTGAGGTGGGGGGGCATGCAGCTGTTAGCGGGGAGGGGGGCGAGAGGTGTGAGGAGACGGGACGGGGCAAAGTCAGGCCGTGGCAGGAGGAGGAGGGGGAGGAGGCGGGGGTGCAAGGCCGGGCGCCCAGGCTCTCCCCTCCCTTCCCTCCACTGGCCTCACTGCTGGCAGCCCGCGGCCTTGCTCTCGCCGGACGGCCAGGGGAGCGTCTGCTGGGGCCGGGGCCTGGCCCCCGGTGTCCCGCCGATCCCCACCTTGCACGGCCCGGTGGGGACCCCGGCTGCGGCCTGCTCCCTCCCCTCAGGCCGCGCTGACGACAGCTCCCGGCATGCCCCGCGGCCGCACTACAGCTCCCGGCATGCCCCGCGGCCGCACTACAGCTCCCGGCATGCCCCGCGGCCGCGCCTCGCTGAGCCCGCCGCCGCACTACAGCTCCCGGCATGCCCCTCGGCCGGCACTACAGCTTCCAGCGTGCCCCGCGCCCACCGGGGCCCAGTCTCCCTCCCCGCCCGCCCCCGCGGACTATATTATCCAGCATGCCCCGCGGCGGCCCACCAGGGCCGTGCCGTGGCGGGGGCGCGCGGCGCATGCTGGGAGCGGTAGTCCTCGCTTCACTGTAACGGTCCCGCTGGTGGTACTCCCCCCCCCCACCCCTCCCCAACCCCGCCACCCCCCCCGCCCGCCGCCGCCGCCGCCCCCTCCCCCACCGGCTGGCGGCTGCGGGCAGAGGCAGGAGCCGCGGAGCAGGCAGCGGGAGGAGGGGGAGCGCGCTGCCGCTGCCGCCGCACCGGCAGAGGGGACGCCGCCGCCGTCGCCGCCGCTTGAGCAGCCGCAGGTGAGGGGGGGGGCGGGAAAACCCCCTTAGGGGCGACCGGTAGTGGCGGGGGGGCTGCGGGCGCGGGCCGGTGGGTGACAGCGGCCGGGGGGGCGGCGTGAGGGGAGCGGGGAGGGGGGGGTCACTGTGAGCCCCCCCGCTAGGGGACAGGCCCGGGGGCGGCGGGCGGGGGGATCCTCTCCGCTTTGCGTGGCGTCCGCGGGGGCCGGGGGTCGCGCGTGGGAAGAGGAGACCACCGCCCTGGGGAGGGGTTGGTCCGGCCCCCGCCGCTGCCCCGTGTGTGTGTGTGACCCCCCCCGGCGGGGTCTGCCGCCAGCCACGGGGGGCGGCTGGGGGTCGGGTGGGGGGCGGCCCCGCTTCCCCTCAGCGGCCGCCTGGGGGGGGCCCGGCCGCCCCCCCCCCGCCGGGTCCGAGCCAAGTTTCCCCTCCGCTCCGCGTGGGAAGAGGGGTGGGAATCGCCGGGATCACGCGTGGTTTATTTTTTTCCCTTTTCCCTCCTGCGTGCCGGTCCCCCAGCCCTGAGGGGATGTCGGGGGCTCCGGGGGTGGGGGTGCCGCCGGGGGTGGGGGTGCCCGTCCCTCAGCCATGAGGGGATGCCGAGGGGGGGGTGCGGGTGGGGGTGTCCTTCCCTCAGCCCTGAGGGGATGCCGGGGGTGGGGGTGCCGCAGGGGTGTGGGGGGCGCCCGTCCCTCAGCCCTGAGGGGATGCCGGGGGGTGCGGGTGGGGGGTGCTGCCCGGGGGTGCCCGTCCCCCAGCCCTGAGGGGATGCCGGGGGGGGGGGTGCGGGTGGCGGTGCCCGTCCCCCAGCCCTGAGGGGATGCCGGAGGGGTGCCGGAGGTGCCTGTCCGCCAGCCCCGAGGGGATGCCGGAGGGGTGCCGGAGGTGCCTGTCCCCCAGCCCTGAGGGGATGCCGGGGGTGGGGGTGCCGCCCGGGGTGGGGGTGAGGTGGGGGTACGCTTCGCCGCGTACCCACGGAAAATGCCGGGAGGGGCACGTGGGGACGGCGGCGGCGGGAGCGGCGCCCGGGAACACGGAACGAGCCCGGCGGCAACTTTCTGGGATGGGGAAGGGCGAGGGGCGGCGCCCCCCGTCCCGCTCCCCTTCCCCTGCGGGGGCTCGGCGTGGGCCGGGGTCGCTGAGGAGGGGGACGGCGGCGGGCAGCAGCTGTAGCTTGAGAGCCGAGAGCGCGAGGTTGTGAAACGTAAGGCGGTGTTATTTTTTTGTCCTTATAAGATAGTATATTCTATTCGTTTTTATGAAAGGGGTGATTATTTTATTATTATTATTATTTGTGATGATTGCTTGGAGACTTTGTTATGGGTATCGTGGTTTCTCAGGGCGATGAAGTCCATCACTGTATCGTGGGTTAATAACGCTAAAAAGGTGCTTAGCTTCAGACGCCTCACAGCAAGCAGAGGAGCCTGGAAGTATGGAAATGAAATAAATATTCGTTACCAAAAAAAGGTTTTGTACTGTGTTGGATTTTGAGGAGATTTTTTTTTTTCTTCCTCTTTTCTTTCCCCCTGCACATCATGATGAGAAGCTTTCAGGTTATGGCTTGTATTTTCATAGACAGAATTTCATTCAAAAGGCTTTCATTTAGTGCTGAATACTGTCAAATGTAGAAAAATGAGCAGGTTGAGGTTTTTTGTTCCCCCCCGCTCCCCCCCCCCCCCCCCCCCCCCCCTTCTGGACAAAGGCATGTTGTTTTTAACCAGAAAGAAACTCCAAGTGATTCTATTTATGTTTTAACCAAAATATGATTTAAGATGCAGTGGTGTGTTTATTCTTGCTGTTAAATAGCGATGGAGGAAGCTAGAGCTCTTTTTCTTTTTTGAAGGAATGTGAATGATGGAAACATCTTTAGGGAAATATTTTGCTGGACTTGATTGCATCAACCACTTTATTTCGTGAAATGTTAACTGTGAAGTGGTTGTTGATTAGAACTCAAATTGAGGAGCTATGTTGAGCAATGTAAAGAAAAAGGAAATTAGTACCAGGAGGCCATATACTTTTTTATTTTTTTCTGGTGCAGATTTTGATTTTTAATCATTTCATGGATTCTCTTGACCTTTATGGTTGAGTACATTAAAAAAACCCCAGCCAACAACCATGGCCTGAATATTTATTCCTGCTAGAGGTATGTAGTCATTAAAAGGAGTGATATCAGTTAGCAGTGTATTTTTCGGATAAAATACATATTAAAACTGATTAAATTTTGTTCTGGAAGTTACAAATACCAACTTACCTAGTTGTGCATCTTAACTTTTTTTTTTTTTGTTTTAACCAAAGTAAATGTTTACATTTTTCAGAAGGAATCTCTCTCTCCCTAATGATGAGCTTATACTGGCCTTTCATTTTAGTGTGTGCTAAGTATTTCAGATGTTACTGTTCAGAGGGGTGTGTATGTGGGCTTGTATACAATTTAGTTGATTAAAATTCCTGGCTGTTAGTAAAGACACACTTTTTTTGTAGAGGTAGATACCTAACCCTTCTCCTTTGGAACAAAGGGATGGGAAGCAAAATGACTGCATGCCATGAAGGTGTTTTGAATGTGTTCAGTAATGGGAAATACTGCTTGGAGTGAGAAGCCTGAATGGTACACCCATATTGTGTCAAAATTCATATGAAATAACTACAGGATACGGTCATTTAGGGAGAACATGTAGAGATCCTTTCTGGTCTAGGTGATATTCACCTGTCAAATTCAGTGGTAAGTCTGCATTGCAGTAGGTGAGCTATTTAGAGATTTTTTTAAAACCCCTTTTTGCAGTTAAGTTTTCATACTCCTCAGTATCAGTACCCACCCGCCCCCATGGGTAATGGGGAAACCCAGGAAAGAATGGTGATACTGCGCTTGGTGCTCCTGAGAACATTTCCCAGGCAAGTGAAAATGCTTCAGAGAACTATTTCTGTGAAAGGCCTTCAGTACTTCAACTGAAAGCGTAATTAATATTATAATTAAATTGACTCTATATTTAATTATCTGATCTGTCTAGAAGAGCTTGTGAACCTCAGTTTGGACACAGGTGCAAGCGTGGCCACTTTAGGTGTGGGAAGCGTGTATTTAATGCAGGTTAGTGTCCGCTTTTGGTAAGTTTTCAGAGACGACCACTGTGAGATTGGTGTTGATCTCCTTTTATGGGAAGTGGGACATTCGCAGCTGGGATGGAGCTCCTGGGGCACCAGCTCCTACCTGCTGCAAAAGCCAGCTGCTGTGGCATAAACGAAATTCCATTTTATTTTCAACCCAGGTGTTTTTCTGCCACAGCCTGTGGTAGAGGAGCATTTCAGACCTTTATCCCCTGGTAGAGAAACCTCCACGTTTCCACCCAGGAGCTCTCTGCCGATTTCCAGCTCTCAAGCGCTTGGTAGCAGTTGATGAGGCTGTCAGAAGGGAAATACAGCTTTTATATCTTCCTTTCTGAGCTCACTCTTTCCTTCAGTTCGGATTATGATCTTCATTTGTCTTCCAGTCATGCCTTTTGGGCTTGATTGTATCTGCAGAGGCCCCTGATTTCCCTTTCCGCAGCACAAGTGCTCCGTGTACTTTCTGTTTCCTCTGTAATTCATAAAGTCTCTCCTAAAACTGCGGCATTCTTAACTGTGCGTTTGGGTTCCGAATTAGCTCCCCTCGCGCTCGCTGATGTGCAGCTGGACGGTGTTCTGCTCGACTGGCTTTTCCTCGGGTGGCTGTGGAGGGCTGAGTGCTGTCTCCCGGTGCCGTGGAGGTGCTGGGGCTGACCCTTGTCACAAGGTGAGAGGTGCGATGTCCTGCCAATCTCCTCCTCCCAACGCTGGTACGGCAAAGAAGTATTTGAAGCATCCCCTAGAGAACTGTGTTATTAGCCAGCGTGCTCGGGGAGGAGTGACTTTTGCATTGCTTTCAAAGTGCAAACGAGGTGATTTTTTGTACAGCATCGTCTTTGATTTATTTGCGGGTGAGATCATGTGCCTGAGAAGAAGCTGGCTGTGAGGGAGAGGTTTGTAGCTCTTCGCGTTGGTCTCATTTCTTAATGTACCGTGATCTTTCTAATCAATTAAACTCAATTTTGCTACTTAAACTCCGTAAGACATCATGTTCAGTCCATAGAAATATTTGATCCGAAATGATTGACTGGGAAAAGTGTTCTTGTTGTATTCTACGGTGGTTTTTTCCATACTACGTAAATAGTATTTTTTCGCTGATTTCAAATGCAAGTCCTGTCTGATGTTACTGGATTCTTGTATGCAGTCATGCATCTCTGATAAATAGATGAATATTTTCATTCCAGTGACAATAAATGAAATCCACCTATCCATTTCTTGCCAGTTGACAGTCTTTTAGCTCTTTGAATTAAGAAATATTGGCTCTTAATTTGTAGCTTTTCAGAACTGGGAATACATTTTTGAAAACTATTTCCGTGTGACTCTACTACCAGTTGGTCAAATGGTTGCAGTTCTCCAGAGGTGTCTAAATTGCCTTACCTTCTTGTTCCTTCCACTGAACTGAGTCATTTGGTTCCTATTTTTGTGTTTAAAGCATTGATGTAATGAAATTTGAGAGGAAAAAGTCAGTGGCAGTGCTATGTTTGTTTATGCAAATTCATGTAAACTTGATTTCTTGATGAAGTAAGGATGATGTGATCACACTATCTGCCTGCCTGCCAGTGATTCTGTATTCCCTTTGCACTTTGATTCAGATTTCAAAGGGCTCTAGACGTGGAAGAACATCTAGTGTGGTGTTTTTTTGGTTTTTTTTTTGTAAGTTTGGAGAAAGTTGGCTGCTGGGCAGAGGGGAGAGAATAAAATGAGGGCTTCTACCTGGGGAACAGGGCTCGTAACAGTTCCCCTTATTTTTGTAGGAGATGGCATCTTGCTGGCTGATCAGGTCATGTGCAGCTGGAGCACGTGCATTCCTTTGCCAAACAGAGATAGGGGCTGCGGGAGGGAGTTTGGGAGAAGTTTTGAGCAGGGAAGAGCTTGGAAGTGTGATGTGGGTGGTGATTGATGGCCTTCATGTAAAAATCAATAGGAAGTAAGTGCTTGTTTGTCTTGCTGATTTTGGAACAGCATGTATAGGATCTATATTTCCTGTTCTGCTCTGATATATTGATGCTTTGCTCTGTTGGGTGGGCGATCTTGACATGGGATTTTATGTTTATTTTCCTTGCTGATTTGAACCGGTAGCAACAGAAGGTGTTGTGAATTTTCAATTTTTCTTTTGTTGAGAGGCAGGTGTGCTTTGTGATGGCTGGCTGAAGCAGGAATCCCAGACCTGTAATTAAGATCCCAGTCAGGGAAGATCCAGCTCCTGAGGTATACCCAGCATTTGCAGATCTTCTAAAATTTGTGGAAGCTGATGAGTATGAAGCAGCTTTGGAGAACCAGACCATTTTTTTTTTTTTCCTCTTGGGCTCCAAACAGGAACATGAATACACAAATCTGAGTCATTTCCAGGTCTATTTTAATATATACCTTCACTCAGATATGAGCATTTTGTTATTTATCTATTTTTCTGAAATCTCTGTCTCGCTGCCTCTCGGTCTGAAAGCAGATGACAGTTTGTCATGCTTGTGTTTAAGTAAACCTTGTATTTCTTCCCTCTTTCCTGTTGTATCCGTGTAGGGGAGCAATGCTGCTGATGATATTAATGGCACAATATTTTATATTTCAAAGAATCGTATAAGGAATGAGCTTCTGTTGAGGATGATGGAGATGCATTGGTTTCCTCACAGCTTGTGCGGGACTTGAATAATTTTTAAAAAGTTCCTCTGAGTTTTGTTTACTATGAATGTGCTGAAAGCCCTGAGCACTGCAAAGGAATTTCAAGTGACTGTGTGCTTTCTGGGGAGGAAAAAAATGTGAGCCTGTTGACGTTCTCCTGTAAACCATTTAGGAGATTATCACCACAGGATTTGTAAAAGCTGAAAAAATGTGTTCCTGTCCTCTGTTGGAGGTGCTGTTTTGTATTTGGCTGTACTTTTCCCTGTCTTTCCTTCCTCTTCTTGGGTGTAACGATCATGTGGAAAACTGGAAGGTGGGAAAATGAAAAGTCAGAGCAGAAAAATGGAGTTTATCATAGCTTTTGTACGATAACGTTCTCAATAGGAAGATTAATGCTGGAGTGTATTTGTAGGCTGAACATTTTTGCCTTCCTTGTCTTAGCAAGGGTTAGAGATTTGGGAGGATTATTGAAGACAAGCTTAGAGTATTTTATGAGAGAAAAAGTACTAAACTGGCAAAAAAAAGAATAGATGCCATCATGCCTGCTAGGCATGTCTAATTCCTTGATAAAATGGATAAAGATTGCAGACTGCAGCAAAAGTTAAAATAGACCATAACATCTTGGGTTCTGCAGGGTTGGGTTTTTTTTTCGTTTTTTTTTGTTAAGTTCTACAGCAAATCAGAAGCAAAAAAGAAGATCTGCCTCTTTTGTGGTATCAGACTCTTAGTTTATCTGCCATGAATTAAAGCACAGTGTTTGGGCTTTTGCTTTTGTTGGTATTGGATACTCAACTCTCTAAATGTGATAACGTGTAGGTTTTATAATTTTGATGTTGGAAATACATCCTGAAGGCTAGTGAAAAGTTCTAAGCACAGCTTGCTTTTCCCCTCATTTTCCTTTCAATTCTTTATACTTGAATTTGTAGGTGATGACAGCTTGCTTTTTTAATGGACGAGAGCATTTATGTGGTTATTCATAACAAACTCCTCAAACTCCTTGCGGTCCCAGCAGGTGAGTGAGTGTTCCTGTTCTGTGGGTCGTCCTGTTCAATGCAAGATTTTGGACCTGGTGGCATTCTGTGTGCATATGTGTATACTTATTTTTTTTACGTATGAGATGCCTTGTTGGTGTTATTGACAATACAGAGTTGGAGGTGATCTCTGGAAGACAACTTGTTTAAATGTCCATAGATGGGCACTACTTGTAATAGCCTGTTCCTGGAGATACTTGGCCCTGACTGAAGGAAGTCCCTGAGCATGTTTGATCATCTTCTGCCACTTAGGTGGGCAAAGTAAGATCACTCGTTACACTCGCTGATGATTTTTCATCTAAGATCACTCATTACAGTTGCTGATGATTTTTCAGCCAAGATGAGTGTAAGTGTCTCTACGGACAGAAGGGCTCTTAAGGCCTTGTGCCCGTTGAAAAGTATTTTGAATTAAGCTTGTGAGCATTTAAAGTGCAATTACTTTGGAATAGGTCCCCATATAAACATTTATTCTGTGGTAATTTATTCTGCAAATAATTTTCTTCAGTTGCCTGTGTATGTCATCCCTTAATGAGACATTTAATGGCTTTTGCAAAAACTATGGCATTCTGCTTATTTTTCAGATTTGATGTTGTGTAGTATAGGCAGCTAGAATAAGGTTTCCATTTGGCCTTGTGGTTGTTTGGAGGAGGAAATCGGGCTTGTCTCAACTCTTGTCCTAGAGTGACCACTGCTGTGTTCAGACTCAGGGTGGTCACTTGGCCACAAGAACAGGGTCACCTAAAGGCTTTCCCATTGCTCATCCCTGTAGTGTGAGGTGAAATCAATGGAAGGGAGATTTGTTAAAGTTCAAATTCGCTCTTGATTTGGCTTACATTCACAACAGAATTTTTTTAAGTCTTAAAATGCAGTGCCATAAATTTGCAAAATGGTTTCTTTTTCTTTACTGTAGCATCCAAATCCTAGCTGCTGAGCTTTCCTGTAGAGCTGAGTCTTCTGAATATGGGCTGATCTCATTTGGAAGCTCAAGAAAATATTTCACTCCATAAGAATTTTTGCACTGTCTGTATGTAACATGCATGTACACAAGTTGAAGTTGTAGAGAAGATACTTGGTTGCAGTTGGCTGCTTCTGTGGTAGTAGACTTCTGTTGTGGGCTCAGTAGATAAATGTGGTATCGTATCTGTTCTCATCAGAGTTTCAGCTTTTCTTGCATAATTCCTGGAGTTTGATTTTACATATGTGTGTGTTAGCATTACCATAAAGAAATAATGTCTTAAATTGCTTTAGGCTTAGTAAAATGATGTTGGAATGTTGTAGAGCAGATGGGTGTTAAGAGTTTTTGCTGGTTTGTGAATCAAAGCCCTCATTTTATGTTATGAACAACTTCTGAAGAAAAGTCATAAACCCCTGAGAGCTCTTGGCTGCTTTTGTGTTGCCATGTAGCAAAATGCCTAGCACGAATCCTGTTGTTCTGTCCATGCTACTGCGAAGGTGGTCCAAGAGATTACTCCTTTCCTTCCTGGTGCTGCTTCTGTCACAGTGACCTGCAGCTTTTCATACCATTACGGCTGCTCCTGTCCAAGATTCTTGGAAGGTCTTTGCAGTCCTTAAGCAAGATCCTTGCATGTAGATGCACTAGCTCTGTTTTCACTGTGGGAAAACAGAGCTTGGAGATTTCTTGCTGATGTTGCATGGCGAGGCTGGGTCAGGTGGTGTGCTGCTTCTCCCTCTGCAGGGGCCAGGAGATGGGTTTGATTTGCTTTGTGTGCTATTGGGATGTGCTCAGATGCTGTGTTGGTGGCTCTCTGTATAGACTTAGAAGAGAGTTCCTAGAGCTTGAGGCTTAATTAGACTGACCTCCTTGAAACCACAGAAAAGAAGCCTAAAAGCTATTTATTTTGGGCTACTGCTTACCATCTACCAGGACAGTCAGTCTTAGTTCGAAGCTCTCAAGTCATGAAGAGTCCACCACTTCTCTTGATATATTTTCAGTAAATAATTACCCCCTTGATTAAAAAATGGAGGTCTGATTTGAATTAGTTTCCAACTATTGCTTCCAGAAGCCTTTTCTTGTCTAAACTAAAAGGTCCTTTGGTACCTAATAACTCTTCCATTTGAAGGGAACTCATAATTCCGTAACCAAATGGTCTTTCAGCTTTTATTTTGGTTAAGTTAAACATGTGGCATTGAGCTTGGAAGTGTTGGGCGGTTTCTTGCCTGGCAGTACCTCAGTTTGTGTTTCAAGGTCTCTGGCTTTCACATTTTGTTTCCTAGGTGTAGCACCTTGCATTTGGTTGTATTGAAATCTACCTTGAGTGATCTTTGCAGTCCAAATGGCTGTGTATTGCCGGCCTGTCCTCTTCATTTACCATCCAGAGGACCATTCATAAATCTTGTCTGTGATCAGTGTTAATTTTCAGATCTGTAGTGGACCTCTTGAATCGTACCAGGCTCTTTAGCAAGCCCAGCAGAACTCTACTACAGCTAACTTTGGTGGTGGTGATTTTCCATGGATGACTGCTTTTAGTCATCTGTCAGTTGGCCAACTCTAAATGTGTTTACTGTGCTTTGTTGACATAGCATAGTGGTAATTTTTTGATTAAGTTGTCATGTGCAACAAAAGTTTGCCTGTTACGTTGCAGCAGTTGCCACTATCAACCTGATTTTGAATCTCATTGAAGAATGAAATCAGCTTTGTTTGACAAGACCTAATTTCCGAAACACTGACTGTCATTAATTTTGTTCCTGGCCTTTTTAAGTCCAGATCAAGTCTGATTCAGTTTTCCCTTATTTTGTCCAAAGCCAATGTCTGGCTAACTGATTGAGAGTTACTTGAGTCATCTTTTTTGCCCTCTCCTGATGTTGTGTTAGAAATGTTTGTCTTCTAGATTTTCTCCTGTGTTCCAAAAAATATTGAGAATGAACACTCAGGGGCTCAGAAATGGAGAGTCCTCAAAGAGTCTTCCACCGGTTCAACAGCCTGGACCTCTGAGGCACCTTTCCTTACTGAAATGTGGAGCTGGGAGAGAGCTCGGGAGACTTTCCAGCTCATTTGCCTCCTTGAGGCAAGATAAAGTGTCTCTGGAGCATCCCTGACAAATATTTTTCTAATTTTTCCTTAAAATCCTCCCATATAGGAGGTACCTAGCTTCCTTAGGTAGCTGATAGTGGATGCTTAACCAGTTTAGTTAAAAGCTTTTCCAGTATCTTTTATCTCTGGCAAGTTAAGATACGTTCCTTCACTCCAGAGGACATGGAAAATAACCCATCCCTTTGTTGTCACTGATGGAGGCATGTTACGTTGTCCTTCAGTTTTCTTTCCTCTAGGCTGAATGAGATCCTTTAATCTGTTCTTGTGGATTATATTGTTTCCAAATCTCTTCATTGTTTTTGCAGCTTTCGTCTGTACCTTGATGTGTTTACTATACATGGACTTGGTGCTCCATGGTCTTGTCAGTGTTGCATAAAATAATGGCACTATTAACAAAAAATCTGAAATGCCTCCCCCCCCCCCCCCCCCCCCCAATCCGTTGTATTGCTAATTTATATTAATTTCTGTTCCAATATACCCTTTAGGTTATTTTCTCTTGTCCATCACCCTAGCTAGTTATTCTCCACCTGCACAGCAACATATGCTGCTCGTCCACTTGTTTTTATTAGGTTTCACCAGGCTATTTTGGACTAGCACAATTTGATCTTGATGCATCCATGTTGTTGCATTCTTTGCTTTATTGTGTTGTTGCTTAATAATTTTTCTAGTCTCTTCCCATTGATTACAAGGGGAGTTGAATCTCTAATTTGCTTTAGAAGCTTTTCCAAACTCCACTCTGTAGCTATTTCCTTTTTGATCCCAAAAGCACTTTGTGAGTGAATGTAAGTGGATCATTTATATGCAAATTCCTTAATTTTTCCTTGCTAAGTTATATTTGTGAAAAATCAACATCTTAAGTGATGCCTATTTTCATTACAGTTGGACTCGATGGTTTTAAAGGTCCTTTCCAACCTAAATGATTCTATGAATACATTGGTATTTCATTAAGATGATGATTAAAAACTACAAATATCACACAAGTCAAAATCAATTATTTCAATCAAGAAATTTTGCAATCTTGATTTAATTGCGACACTTAGATATGTTTAAATGCAACTTTGTCCTTTTTCTTCACTGTCAAGACTTACAGTCCAGTGATTATGTATTGGTTGTAATGAGGTCCAAAATAGTTACTTTGTGTTCTAAATTGTCACCTATGATTTTGGGAAACGAATCCCCTGTAATTACTTGCTGCATGAGGTTCTGTAGCCCTCCTGTCTCCTCCATAACCCCACATCTTCCCCACTTCCCCCTTTATGTACCTATGGAGTCACATACCCTGCTCCCTGTCTTGGTGCTTCCTAGAACCTCCTCCTGGGCTTCACCCATTAAACCACACGAATTACTGCTGCGTTGCCCTGCACGTTCCGTTACTCTGCGGTACTGATCACTGTCGGAGAGGTGAGCGTTTTTCCCCCCTGCTCTTTGTAGTGGTGTGTTGCAGCCATCACTTCCCTTTCGTATTGGAATGCTGTTGAACTAATAGTTTTAAAGTCCAGTCACATGCTCATCACACCAGGTTTCGTTTTTTTTCTTATTGCCGGTCAGGATTTTATTTGTTCCTGCTTGTTATTCAGCCTCCTTGCAGCCATATATAGCAACAGAAAATTCATTTTCTTTATGGACGCTCTTGTCTGACTTTGAACCTCATTTCCCCTTCTAAGTGTCCTTCTTTTGTGTTTAGCTTATTCCTTTCCTGGATGCATCAGCAGTTTCATCTGGGAAGGTGTCTTATTAGTTGGAAAGATGCTAGCTCTGCAATTCGTGATCTCTGTTCCCTGCAATATCGTTCCATCACTCAAATCCAAATATTCTCATCAGTCGGGCAGCCTTGTTTTGTTCGGCTTTTTTTTTTCTTTTTTCTTTCTCTTGCATCTTGTACAGAATGTTTTAGCTCAGGGATCAACAGCCTGTGGATGTGCAACCAGACTATGAACGGGGTGCAGGGCTAATAACATTGGCATTTTGAGGCGCTCATTTGCAGGAGGCAGCCGCTTGCGATTTCTGACTCTCCCTGAGCTCTACTTTTCAGCAAAAGGCACTACCTTGTGTAGAAGCAAGATACCATTGACTAGCAGATCCCTGCCTGTTTGAGAGGCGGCTTCTACCAGATCCTGCTAGCTTTCCCTTAGCACACTCGAGCTGTAGCACGGGGAAGAAAAAGCCTGGCATGGCACCATACAAAGACTGCCAAACCTTGACTTAGAGTTTCCTTTTCAGTTCTTTTCCAGGTTTCCTGAAATCTTTTCTTGTCTGCTTAGTTCCATCTGACGCAGGGCTGCTGCTCCTGGTATGCACCGTTACTTCTTTTGACCAGACTGATTAGCCAATATTTGTGATAGTCTGTTGAAAGAGGAAATCAATGACAGCCAGGTATTTCTCAGAGGCAATCGTGCTGATTCACAGAGCATGTTTGCAGAGGCTAGTTTTTCCGAACACAGTCTGAAGCAAACAGCAGGACACCATTTTGCTTGGTATTCCAAGGTCATTTTTTTCCTGCCAACACTCAATACATGCGCGCTCGCACGCACACGTATGTGCAGAGTTTTTCTGTGACTTACACTGCGGGTGATTCTCTGGCTGCTCTTGACTTCCTCATGCTTTCCCGACGCTCTTCACTGACGGTCCTGGCTCTGTCAGTAGGCTCGACAGCGTGTGGCTTCTCTCCTGTTCCCTGTGGTTTAAGTAGTTTCCCCTTCTACCAAAACAAAGCCTGGTGCTCTGTGTTTGTGTTCAGCCCTTGGGAAGCTTTTTTAATGCACATCTGTTTAAGCCAGTTTGTGGCTTTTTAATCTTTTCATCCAAAATTCCACGTAACAGAATTGTCTTCAATGGAGATTTTTTTGGGTGAATTAATAATCTGGTTCAGCCTTGTGCTTTCTTCAGGGACAATCTCTCTGCCAGGTAACTCAAATCCCCCAACCTTTTTTGTTGTGACCGGTGTTTTGCGAGCAATAAATGATTTCATGGTCAGACACTGGGAGACTGGCATCCAGTTCTTTCCATGCCCACAATTTCCCTCTCGTTGACAAACTGCATAAGCAGTGCCTCAGTTTCCCATTTGGAATGTGGTAAAAAGAGTTTCTAATGCCTCTGTTTCCCAAGATACATAAATGAAACATTGGGAGATGCCACTGTGATGACTTCTCCCCTTCTCCAGCACATGAAAGAATGAAAAGGTTGTTGACCCTGCGCCCGTGGTCGCCTGGTTGGCTTCCTTCATTATGCCCTATATGGCGTTTTTCTTTTAATTTTTGGACACATTTGAAACAGTCACCAAATTATTCCGCATACATGGAAATGGCTCTCACAAAAAGTGCGTATGGTGTCTTGCTCGTTTTGGTTTACAATTCAGGCTGGTGCCTTTGATGTGTGAAACTCTTGATTTGAATCTTATCTGCTTGTGAGACCTCTTTCCCCAGGACTGTGCTGGCAGTCAGGATTAGCTGGGCTTTACTTTGTTGGCAATCTTGATTTAAATCTGAGAGGACTTCAGCTGAGTTTTCTCCTCAGGCAGGGGGGGCATTGATTCTGGAATATGTTTTTCTTGGTGTTATCAGGGTTTTCTGGCTATTGAGATAAGCCACGGAGTGTACGGATGACCGAGTTTTCTTCCTACAGCAGCAGGAAGTTGTGTG
Organism: Falco cherrug; assembly: GCF_023634085.1. Classification (NCBI taxonomy): domain Eukaryota; kingdom Metazoa; phylum Chordata; class Aves; order Falconiformes; family Falconidae; genus Falco; species Falco cherrug. Next base: position 1,506,976 of record NC_073698.1, read on the forward strand.
TGTCTTCAGTGGTTTTAGGTTCTATCTGACCTTCCTATGATTTTCCCTTTTTATTAGTATTTCCTATTTCTGGCTTTGTATGTGTGTTAGCCAAAATGTAGTGGGAAGAACACTGGGGGAAAACAATCTGTTATTCTTTGGCTCTTGGTTTCTGCCTGCCCCTCTGAGATGCTGACAGGATTGCAGGAGCATGGGTTGTCCTGAGGAAGGACAACCCAGGGCCACACGGACTTGCTTGGTTAAGTTCTAGAAGGACTTTTTTTCGGTCTTCAAAGTTCATAACTTGTTCTGATTTAAAAAGAAAATGAAACTGGAAAATCTTAAGGACCAACATGGAAACATGCATTTTCTGTATCTTGATAAGTTTCAAACTCACTTTGCTGTCAGGATTAATAAACGTGAACTTCTGCAGGTGTCAGATCTGTGGGGCTGTGTATGCGTTGGCTGCTCTGGGCTGAGGTCACTCATCTAGAAAGTTTGGATGATGCCCATTACTGTTACTTCTGGCCATGGTACACCCATAGAAGAAATATGTAAATCAGTAGCACCCAGTGGATATAAGATACTGATTTTCTTACTAGCGGCTGTACAACTTTTCAAGCAACAACTGCTACCTGAAGAGCTAGCTGTAAATCCTTGTTGATGCTAAAACAGTCTTGTTGATGATAAAGGGTACAACCCTGAACTGTGAGATGCTGCAGTGCAAAATAAGCTTAAAGACAAAGGCACCCTTTGCCACCGTCTGCATCTACATCTCAGCAGGATAAGAATCGTGATTGTATTTCATGACTGCAAATTCCTGAAGCACTGGCACCCAAATCCAGAAATCCTGATGCTGTGCTTTGAAGGCAAGAAGTTTTGTGTAGGTGCCTTGCACTAATTTTAGCTCATTCTCTTGATATAGCACATACCCTCTCTGAACTAAGGCTTTTGCTCGCCTCCTGATGTGAAATATAGTGTGCTCTAAAGGCTCTTCTGGTAGCCAACTATCAGGAGGTAGTATTTTGATGATACAGCTTTTAGACTACGTAGTAAAAACACCTGAAGTACTTTTATGGTTTCCTTCTCAGACCATCTGAGCCACTTACAAACTGTAGTTAGCAGTGCTTTTAGAGGTACGGGAGTGTCGTTTACTCCAGTTCCCCATCTGTAACATGGGCATCAGATGGGCTGAGAGCCTGGTTTTGTCAATGGTTTAGGTGGGTGCAAGTGCTCAGTGCTGCAAAAGATGTAATTCTGTGCTCCTTCCTGCTGCACACTGCAGCGTGCCTTGTGCGAAGGCATGGCTTCAGGGAGTAACTGGTGGGACTGACATACCTTCTGCTTGGAGCTGCCCAGTTATGTTTCCACCTGGTCTGAACTTGTGCTTGGGAACACATGGCCCAGAAGAAGGGAGGAAAGGTGAAACTGCACTTTCTGGTAACACCCTGAATTTATTGGCTTAAATGACTTTAAGTTTGGCTTTGGGAACTGAGGGGTGGTTTTATGTCCCCAAGGTGTAGCTTTACGGTGTATTTGAAGTAAGGGGACTGGCCACCTTGCTAGGCTGTCTGTGATGCTTGTCTGACTGCATGGTGAGCTGATTCCATGCACTGAGCCAACAGGAAAAATAACCTACTCAAAAGCCTTGCAAATGACCAGGAAAAACCTTGCAAAGCACAATTTGGAAGGGGAAGAAATAAGCTCAGGGATAATGCCTGGCATTTTCTGGGACTTCTAGCAGAAAAACTCCTTTTGATTTATTTACTTTATTTTAAGTTATAGCAATACAGTGTTTCTTTTGCTGGCTCAGGAAGAGAGACAACAGGAGCTGACTCAATCTTGTACTTTTAGGGGTCTTGCCTTTTAGTAAAGAGGAAAAAAACCCCAGAGATTAAATTTACTTATGATGTGTTCTCAAGAAGAAACACGGATGCTTTGTTGGAGATCAGTAGTCTCTGCAAATCTTTTTATATTGAAGTAATTTAATGGGAGTATCCATTTTAAGATTATTGGGGAGTATCCAGAATCTATTCCTGGTACTGAGAACGGAAATCTGTTTTAATTGGAGCAGCTTTCTGGGAGCCTTGCTTCCTGCCAAAGTGGTAACAGTAAGAATGATCAGTAGCACAAGCAATTATAAAAACCCCAGGCATTTTGCATCCATTTCAAGTAGCCTGAGTACAGTATGAAACAAAAAAAATGGGGGAGCACCTGGGAAAACGGAGACTAGGTATTAAACCTTCCCCCAAAAGTACCTGAATCAATTGGGACATAGGTCCTGGGTTCCCCTTTTGTGTTTGTTTTATGGAATGTCTTGTACTTAGAGAGGTGATAAAAATCCACTGCTGCCACAGATAGCATTCGAGATTTCTTATTTTTTTTTTTTACTTATGTATAATTAACCCTGATGATCTCTTCCTGATGTGGTTCATTTCTGTATTTCTAGGCAACACGCAAGTGAAGAAATAAAAACAATTAACACTAGGAAACAAAGACAAAATGTTATCAGATAACCCAGGGAAGTTATATAGCTGGAAGCCTTTAAAAGTAGTCTTTTTGGCAGATAACTGTATCTCTCTAACTTCAGAACGAAAAAGCTTTGCAGTTACCTTATTTTTAAAACCAGTTCTGTTTTCCAAAATGCCTGGAAAAATTGAGCTTAGCCATTAAAATGCTGCTCCTTCAGCATTTAGTCTTACAAGTTTTTGTTTACAGGGATAATTTAGTCCTGTTGGACAATGTACCTGTAATACATGTTAATAATAAAATCTCAGAATTCTGTTCTCACATACTAAAATGAAAAGGAAAATTAAAAGTATGTATTTAAAAATAAATTTCATATAATCTGGGATGATGAATGTGAGAATATCTCTTGCTATAAATCTAAGTTTGTTGCCACGGCGGGGAAGACTGTGTACTATAGTCTTCATTTTCATATCCTAATTATAGTTTAAGTCCTTCTAAAATTTACCTCTAATTCTAAGTTTCCTTAACTTACTCTGCTTTCAGAATTATTGCTGTATCTCTCTGTAGCGTATCTGACCAGAAGTAGCTGATTTTTATCTTAACGCTGATTTTCATCTGGGTGACTGTCTTAAAGGCAACAATAGTGCAATCTGTCCTTATTCCCTGAAACCACAGCTGTTTGAAGTGTCAGCTATAGGACTCATTAATGAAGTGATATAGCACAGGGTCGCACAGTCTTGAACTAAAAGCATATTAGGGTTTAGCAAAAGATAAACTGAAGTTTGCCAAGGGTGCTCTGATTCCCTTTTTCTCTTTGGAAGTCTTGAATGCACTGTATTTTTGCTATATTTTCCTCATTTGATAGGAGAATCAGTACAGTAAAATAAACCTATATTAATGTGTGCTGTTGTGACACAGATGATCAGTACAGGCACAGAGCAGTATGCTCTCTTTTTTTTTTTTTTTTTTGTCTTTTTTGGGGGGGCCTTTAGCAGGACACAAAAGGAGTGATAAGATGGAGGTCTCTACTGCAATTTCATAGTGCCTGCTCTTTGAAGGAAATTATCATCTGGTTTGAACCCTGTTGCAGAAGTTGGATGCAGCAATAGATACAATAAAGCTATTTATCTGTTAAGAGTTGTTTAAATATGGTGCTTGTCTTAATAACGGTGTAATTTGCAGGACGCAAATTGCTGTGATTTTATTCTCATAGTAATAATGATATGTGTTTGGACCTGCAGGACTCCTGCTGTGGTGAATTTAGTGGCAGGTTGTCTGATGTGTGCTCTTCATCCTGGGTGGTGCTGGACTAGTGCCTTTGCTGGGTGAGCAGTTTTGGGTTTTGGGCTGGCAAGCGGTCATTAGGTAACTAGTTGGTCTTTGTAAAGTATGCAAAATGGATGTGAACTCATAATTAAAGGTTAAAGGTGTTTTTATGTGAATTTTCACTTCGTGTACCTATGTTTCTCAAAACTTCTGTCTCTTAAAACCGCAACTTCCCTGATCTATAGCAAATCAGTTTTTCAGAGGTTGTTGTTTTCAACTTACCTGTTTGGGATTCTGCCTTGTATACATAGGCATGCAATAACCACCTCTTAGATGTCTTCATATGAGAACATTGAGAGACAGCCAAAACTCAAATAATAAAGGAGTGCTTAAAGACTTGAACTCAGTCTTGTTAGAGCAGATCTACCTTGCAAGTTACCATCAAGTGAATATCTAGTTAATATTAAGTTAATAATGCCTAAATAGGTTGCCAGTTTATTTCTTCAGTAGGAAATTAAATCGGGTTGACTGTGCTCAAATTACTGTTCTCAAATTAAGTAGCCCGAAGGAGAGCAGCAGCATGGAGCAGTAACCCTAGACCTGCCGTGCCTGCAGACCTGGTGCTGTGCTGAAACCTCTGGGGTTGTATTGGCAAATGAAGCTGTTCTCTACGTTGTGTCCCGGAGAACCGTGACTGCTGAGGTGTTCTAGTACCAAGTGATAGCCCAGTTAGAGAAGGTTGGCAGTATGTTATCAAATAAAGATTTGTGGTTAGTTGCATTAAGAACAGCAGGTTGTTGTTGTCAAATGGATGGGTTTTAGAAGGGTTTCAGTGGACTAACAGTGGAGCCAACAGTATTTTTCACAGAGTCACAGCGTAGCTGGGGTGGGAAGGGACCCCTGGAGGCCACCCAGCCCACCCCCCTGCTGAAGCAGCTCTCCCAGAGCAGGTTGCACAGAGCCGCGTCCAGGCGGGTTTGAATGTCTCCAGAGCAGGAGACCCCACAGCCTCTCTGGGCAGCCTGTCCCGGTGTCCCGTCACCCTCAGGGGAACGATGTTCTTCCTCACATTCAGATGGAAGTTCCCGTCTTGCACTTTGTGCCCGTTGCCCCTTGTCCTGTCGCTGGGCGCTGCTGAAAAGAGCCTGGCCCCGTCCTTGTGGCACCCACCCTTGAGATATTTGTGGGCATTGATGAGGTCCCCTCTCAGTCTTCTCCTGTCCAGGCTGAACAGCCCCAGCTCCCTCAGCCTTTCCTCATCAGGGAGATGCTCCAGCCCCTCATCATCTTCACAGCCTCTGCTGGCCCCTCTCCAGCAGTTCCCTGTCTCTCTTGAAGTGGAGAGCCCAGCACTGGACACACCACTGCAGATGTGCCTCACCAGGGCACAGAAGAGGGGGAGGATCCCCTCCCTTGACCTGCTGGCCACGCTCCTCCTGAATGCACCCCAGGATCCCCCTGGCCACCTTGGCCACATGGGCACACTGCTGGCCCATGGGCAACTTGCTGTCTGCCATCACTCCCAGGTCCTTCCCCGCAGAGCTGCCCCCCAGCAGGGCAGCCCCAGCCTCTGCTGGTGCCTACACTTGCTTTTGAATTAATTAGTTATTATTTATTATTAATATTAATTAATATTAATTAGGTATAATTAATTAATTAATTAATGAGGTCACTCTCCGCTCAGCTCTCCAGCCTGCCCAGGTCTCACTGAACTGCAGCGCAGCCTCTGGCCTATCGACTGCTCTTCCCAGGTTTGTATCATAGCAGATTTGCTGAGGGTTCCTCTGTCCCTTCATCCAGGTCACTGATGAGTAAGTTGAACATTACTGGACCCAGCAGTGACCCCTGGGGAACACCACGAGCTACAGGCCTCCAGACAAACCCTGCACCACTGGTCACAACCCTCTGAGCATTGCCCTTCAGCCCATTCTCAACCCACCTGCCTGTCCGCTCCTCTAACCTCCACCTCCCGAGTTTACTCAGAAAGTAATTATTGCTCTTGAAGTTGTGTCACTAGTACTGTTTGTGAATGACATGTCATACAGAGAGGTGGAACAGTAAGTCATGACCCATTAAGCAGAGGAGCAGATGGACACCTTGGGTGGTGTCTCCTGCTCCCCGACTGCCCAGCCTGGAGGGACAGTGCCATGTGGAGATCATTTCTCTCTCCCCCTTGGATGTGCTCACAAAGGGCAGGTATCATCATACGAGGTAATACTGATAGCTTGGTACCTTGGGCTCAGCACCTTTGTGTTTGATTTAAGTGAGATTCCAAAAGGAAAATAAAATAGATGTAAAGCAATGCTGCTGGAGGTAAGAGTTGCAAGCCATGCCTACAGAATGAAGTGGAAGGAGGAGAGAGTTGTATTATGAGTAGCAATACTGAAAGGGTTTAAAAGGTCAGTGGTGTGCAAAGCAGGTTAGTGCAAATGCTAAGGTTGATGCTGTAGGAAAAAAGGCATTTTTTTTTAATTTTTTTTTTTTTTAAGATTTATGACCAAGAAAATATTTAGAAGAGAACAAATCTCATTTCTGTATTTGGTACTCATGACTTCTGTATGGGAAGTTTGTGTATGTTTTCTATTCCAACATCTTGAAATAGCTCTTGGATAAGTTGTAGGGGAGCAGAAGAAACGCAAAAATAGTCTGAGGACTAGAAAAACCACGCACAGAGAAGCTTAGAGATAAGTCTGTTAGCTTATCAGAGGGAGCACTTGACTGCAGTAGCATCACAGAAAATTCCAGGCACCAGGTGTACCCCTGTGCATCCCAGGAAGCTGTACCTAAAATCAATGTTTTAAAGGGGAAATAGGGCAGTTCAGAGTTGACGCAAAGCATGGTTTTGTTAGGGAGGTGGACTGCCAATTGTAATAAGTGATCAAAGGAAAAAGAGCACTGTCCACCTCCAGAAATTCCCTTGTTTGATCGCTTTTCTTTTAAAACTGTGTTGGCCAGCATGGGGTATGTTCTTGTCGAGCGAGCATTAGGTTCAGTTTGTGGGTGATATTTAATGGCACGTGGTAGGCAGGAGGGGAATTTCAGGGAAGCTGTCGCCTCTTCTTGACCTTTAAATTGATGAAACTATGAACACATCTTTTCTTCCCAGGCAGAAAGAATTGTGGAAGGGCACCAGACACCGTTAACCTGTGGCCGTGTCACAGAGGTCCTGTTCGCAGTTGACGGAGTTTGCTAATTGAAACATTAGTTTTTACTTAATGGGCCAACCTTCACATTATAATTACTACCTCGTTCAAGTTAAAAATTTCTGTACAGGATGGCACTCTGGTAAGGGCGGTTGTGGGTTATAGCTCAAATGAACTGCGAGCTCAAGACAAGCCTCAGAAATGTAGAGCATATGGCGGCCACGGGAATGGATTTGCATTGCTGGGAGTTAAGGATAAAACTCTTTATTTCTCATAGGGAGTCTCTAAAAGCTGTAAAATGCGCATTGAAACCTGGACTGTTTTAGAAGTTGATGATGCTCACAGGGCAGTGGGTAGTGATCTCAATTTGGGATCAGTTGAGGGAGGGATTTATAAAATGGAGCCACCTGTATGATAGCTGGTTACAAACCATCTGTACATTTTTTCTCCCCAGAGTGGGGGAGTGTTTACCTCTGACTGCTGTGCCTTTGGAAAACAATTCAGAACACTCTATAAAATGGAGTTTGATGTCAGCACTAGCTGAAGTGATGCGACACCAGTGCTGTAATAAGGCATGTGAGCAGCGAGACAAAGACTGTTTAAATCCACTGGCTCCAGGTGGTGCATTACAGTACCTGGGTGTCTCCGGGTGATCTGTTGTGGCCATTGAAGCCAGGCTTTGCTCAGGTACCGGTCAGACCCTATTCACAGCTGTTTTCAGAAAATGTGCCACGTGCGTTGATCAGGCTTTGTCTGCATCTAAAACCTATTTCTGCCAGTTCTGCCTTGCAATCAAAACTGCTGGTTTGAGTGATATCTGAAGTGATCTAAGAATACTTAGGTGTATTGTCAAGGGTTTCGGTGCTAAATAAATTCTAGGAAAGATGAGATCCGAGCAAGCATTTGGATAATGTGAGCGAGACTGATGGGTTTTAACCTGTTTTCTGAACAGCGGGACGCGATTGATCAAAGAAAATAAATTTGGCTCAATGGCTTCTTTGTACCAAAACTTTCAAGAGCTGAAAATGGTCAGCTGAGGCGAGAGATTTGGGGTTTAGGGAAGGACCTACGTGATGAAAGAAACTGGAGCGGCAGGTTATGAAAGTACAGGTTGACAGTTCTGTCCTCAGCATTTTCCCCATAGGGATGTGCTGTGGAAGACTTCGGACAGGCTAGTGTAGCCTGGATAGTTACTTTTAATTAGTTTATTTATTAATCAAAGACCTTTATTGTGCTGTCAGGAAGATTTGAGTTTCTGGAAAGCTGATTGTCTTTACTGTTTGGGGAAAAAAAGAGTTGAAGAGGTGGAAGGCTCATTGCTGAGGGGAGGTGACTGTTCTTGAGGAACCTAGGAAGAAAGGCAAGTGCAAATTTTCCTTTGCTTCCCTCCCTGCTCTTCTCCTGTCTTCTGCAAATAATGTTTCTAGCAACTCCTGCCCATGTTTGCCCCTAAAGTAGGAATTTAGGACTTTGTTTCCATACCTGATTCTCAGTCAGGGGAAGAAATTTAGAATTTCTCAGCATGTCACCAGATGGGGTGGTCTGGCAGTGATGATGCTCACAGGGCAAAAGAGGAGGCTGGAAATGAGCAGAGGAGCTTGCAGATGCAGTGGTGCTCAGAGTTATTTTAACTATGCACTTCTTTCATGGCTGAGACACACCTATTTCTTGGTGTGATACACACACACACCAAGATGGTGTAGTTAAAATAAAAAGGGTCACACTTTGTTGCGGAGTGAGGAGCTGGAGGAACACATCTGTGGTGCCTGGTGCGCTACCCTGAGCAGGGCTTGCAGGTGGAAGCTGATAAAGACTGTGTTTGTACCTGGTTGACTAAGCTGTCCGTCTGTTTGGAAGCAGCTTGTTGGGCAGCGTACACGAGTTGTGTCGCTCAGTATGACTGCATGCAGAGTGGGCCACCTGAGCTGGAAATACATGTGAGAAATCCCTTCTTCATATGGCAGGTCCGAATTCGAGTGCGGGATCAAGTGGCTTCACAAGCAGGAGTGTGATACGTTAACTCTTGTGTAATGGGGCCCCGTTTTACAGTGGAGGAACTCAGGTTCGAAGAGGAGACTTAAATATTCATCAGAAAAATATCTGCTCACAAATACTGCATTTCCTTTTTGAGATGCCAGAAGCGTGTGTTTTCAGAGAATTTTTGCATCTTCCTATCACTTCATATATTCCGTACAAAGCTCTGTTGGCCACAGATGCGATTGTCAGGTCTCAGCATCTAACTTGCAGATTTGGCCTCAAGTGTCCGGAAAATGAAGATTACACAATTAGTTAATCGACTAGAAAGAGTTTTCAGTTGAGCATCACGGAGAATCTCTATTGCAGAAGCTGGGAAAGATCAGTTCCTTGGGGCAGTGTTTGTCTTAATGCCTGATGGCAAGACCATACTGGCTGTTCTTGCAGCTTCTTGTCATCTGTAATACATACCATCCAACTTCTTCGGCTGAGGGGGCAAGAGTCCTGCAGACAATGACTTCATTCACTCTTAAGGGTAACTTGGTTCTCGAATGGATCAAGATAGGTGTCATACCAAAAAAAAAAAAAAATGTTTCTAAAATATCATGCACTATCAGTGCTGGAATTTCTCTTTTTGTTGTGTGGCTTTGCAATCACAATGCGTATGCATGTCAGGCTTTAATGAACTAGCAATATGAAAAATAAAAATTTGCAGTATGGAACTATGTTTATTGTTAAAATGTTAAATAAGAACTGCAGCTCTAACATAAATAGTGTGAGGTTGATAGTTACTTTGCACAAATAGTGTTAGGAGGGTTTCTCCCTAACATAAGAAAATAGTTTATGTTTCTTACTATTTTATTTTATTTGATGTTGGAGTATGCTGAGACTGGGAAAATCCTGAATCCTGGATACCAAAGAACATAATGATGGGGAGTGGCAAAGGCCCCGTGTGCTGAGCCTGTGGGGATGGAGTAGGGTGCCTGCTGTTGGCATACATAAAGGGCCCGAGTGAAGGAGTAGGAGGATGAAATATTATGTGTTTAATTGTGCAAATTAACTTGTAAAAGCTGTACTTTTCAGAGGTGTATAATTTGGCCAGTTAGGGCTGATTTTTATGAGCATACTTAAAAACACATTTTCAATGTCTGTTAAATTTGCCTCACATTTTGGCCAAGTCCTGTAACCAAGTTCTGGGTACAGAATACTCAGCTAAGGTCTGAACATAAGGTCTGAGAGGAAGCAGACCAATTTCCAGCTTCTCAGGTTGAAGTCCTGCAAAATAAAAGTCAGACACCAAAGGCAGAAAACTGTGGCTTGACGAATTACACTTTATTCAGGTTGCAATGTCACTGAAACCAAGGAATGGAAAGTGGGGGATAACCTTTATTAAAGTTGTCCATACTAGCTGCACTTTAATGATACACAATTTTATGTACAGTTACGAACAATGGTCCTGTGCGTTAATGCATTGAAAGACTCACATCTGCTTTATTCAGCTGCAGAAATTTGGATATGAAACTACTGTACTTGATGGAAATGTCATTCTTTGCAGTTAAATTTTGCCATTGTGGTTAGTGAAGCATGTAAGAAAGAAACCTGGGATGATATTCTGACTTTTTCCGGTATCATTTTTTGCTGTAGCCTGTACGACATTGTCCTTGACAGCCATCACAAAATGTTAAAGATGTTGCACTGACTAATCTAACATCGCTGGCTACACTGGGGTTTCATTTAGTTCAGCCAAAATAGCATAGCTGTGTATAAGAAGGAACAGTTTTATGTATCTCAGATAGATCTATGTATTAAGACAGATCTGTAAATCTGTCCTTAACTGGTTTTTGACCTTAACTGTTTGTATATGTGCAAATACACGCACACACCAACTCATGGGTATGGCCTTAGCCTTATATAGGCACACATATATATCTATAGGATTAAACCTTAAAAAGATCTTTTTGCTGCTTAGAAAAAGGTCTGTGCCTGTAGTTTATAAGGGATGTATATGATTTGGGTAGAAGTTTCACAAATCAAAACCTTGTCCTTGTTTTGAAGAAAACTTTGTATCGAGTAGATAGCCTACAAAGGAAAACAGAAATAAATAGTGGAAAATACCATACCAGGTGGTGAGCGTTGTTGTTGCTGATGTTTTGTGGTTTGGAAATATTCTTTTGTAGTGTGAGAACAGCAATGCACCTCTGATCAAAGGAGCCAGAAAAATGCCTGACTGTTGAAAGAAACTGGGCTTAAGCCCCTGACCAGGTACGAGTCTGTCGTCTTTCTCTTGGATTGGAAAGATGGGCCAACTTCACTACACCTGGGTCTTTCCTGTCCATCACACGCGTCGTGATTCCGTAGCTGTGTAGGACAGAGACAATGGAAATGTAATATGGTCTCACCTTGGTGTTTTTTCAGTTGGTTGAGATAATGTTTTAAAATACACTGAAAAGCATCTGCTTAGAAATAAATACGAATGTGCTCATTCAATACCAATATAGGGATTGGTTTTGAAGAAAAAAAATTGCAAGACGAAAGATGATTTAAACAGATTTGTGGAAAAAGTGGGAATAACGATATGCAAATTTGGATCATTTGCAACCACTCTTTTACTCCAAGTGTCAGTTTTAGTTTTTATCTTTTATAAACCACTCGATTGTTGAATATTGCAAAGAAATGTAACCTCCTTGGAAGAAATCAAAAAGAATCCTGCTATTGAGTTAATTAGATACAAATTTGAGTGTGGTTTTTTTTTTAATATAAAGATTAAATGATCTATTCAACTATTTCAGGCTCTACTTGAGATATACACACCTGTGTCTAGCTTGCAGAGGATTTTCCTCATTAATTAAGAGCACTTTCCTTGTGTTATTACTTAATTGGGTGTCACAGGGAACCCGATGAGACAATGAAACAGTCTTAATTGCATACAAACTAAATGCATGGATACTTCATGTACTGGAGTGTTCCATGACGTGGTCCCCAGCTAGCTATCATCTACTAATAGCAATTGCTCAGTAAGAAAACATAGCCTACTTGATTTAGTGTAGTGTTAATCAAGGATTTTTCTTTGCTATAATCAGCTTTCCCCATTTATCAGACTTACTTAAGAAGTTTTCCAAGTTTGGCAGTATACAGTTTTGAAACATCTGAATGATCTTGACTGTTTTAAGTTTTGAAAGGGGCTTATGATATCCAAACTGCTGACTGCAAAGGTAAACTACTATCTTCAACTTTTCAAAATTGCATGCAAGACTTTTTTCTGAGTGTGCATATGTGGGTGTGGACAGTGGCCAGCTGATGGCTTGTGTGGAAGACAGCTGCCCTCATGGGGTGCAGGAATGATGTTTACTCAAAAGACTCACCATGGAGTGGAGAATGGATGGAGAGCAGCCCTGAGGAGAAGGGGTTGGGGGTGCTGCTGGACAAGAAGCTCAACATGACCCAGCAATGTGCTCTCACACCCAGAAAGCCACCCATGCCCTGGGGCTGCATCCCCAGCAACATGGCCAGCGGGGTGAGGGAGGGGGTTCTGCCCCTCTGCTCCCCTCTGCTGAGACCCCCCACAGCGCTGCGTCCAGCTCGGGGGTCCTCAGCATCAGAAGGACACGGACCTGTTGGAGCAGGTCCAGAGGAGGCCACAGAGATGGTCAGAGGGCTGGAGCCCCTCTGCTGTGGGGACAGGCTGGGAGAGCTGGGGCTGTGCAGCCTGGGGAGGAGAAGGCTGCGGGGAGACCTTAGAGCAGCTCCCAGTGCCTGGAGGGGCCGACAGGAAAGCTGGGGAGGGGCTTTGGGCAAGGGCAGGGAGTGGTGGGACAGGGGGGAATGGCTTGAAGCTGAGAGAGGGGAGATTTAAATTAGCTATTAGGAAGAAATTCTTTACTTTGAGAAATTGGAAATGGGAGTAGAAGATGGGAAAAAGTGTTCACCATGCCATGTGTGTCTCTGCTCATCTTTCCCTAGCAGCCGGTAGGTGTGTAAATAACATGAATTATGGATGTAACTGCTGTAGCCTACAAAGTGCTGTGTATCTGCAGTGGAGTTAAACCAGTTTTATTCAGCACTAGACAGCAGAGCTACCTATGGGATTGGAAAACCCCCAAAACTTTGCATTTTCAGTGCTCATTCAGCTACAGTAACTTGATTCTTCCTTTTTCCCCACCCATTTTCTCCCCTTATACAACAAGTGTACCTGAAAACCTTGCCGAAACTTTTGGCCTAACCACTGTGCTTATGTGCTACTTTGCAGTTGTTTACTAGCTGTGCTTGGGAAGGTAGTCCTGAATAATGCTGGTTAAAACTTAGCCAGCAGAAGCTGGAGGGCTTTCAGACCCTTTCATTGTGGAAAACTCATCTGATCAATAGCATATTGCAGTATAAAAAATTGTTGTTTGAGGCAGAGTTATGTTTTTCTTCCTTGGAAATGAAATCTTTTGCAGTCTGCTAAGGTGTTTTTCAGATTTAGAATGAAGAGAGTCTCCATCAAGGCAAGGGAAAGACAAAAGCAGGGACCTAGATGTGGACTGTGCATGACACTGGAGTGACTTCTTGTATGAATCTGAGCAAGATCTTGTCTGGATATTTGTTCTTCACATCCCTGAAATGGAATGATTGATATTTCCCTTGTAAGGCTGTTTTTAGGCTTCTCGAATAAAACTTTTGCAGGGATCAGTTCTATAGAAGAAAAGTCCTTGTAGCTCTGAGTTTTGGTGTTGCTCCCACTTATAATGGTGAGAGCTGAAGAAAGAACTGATTTTTCTATAATGCGCCGAGGTCCTCAAGTGCCTTGTGTGGCAAATACTAGCAAAGGTAAGAAGTGGCAGTGAACCTGTATATCTTCTTGGGTTTTGTACTGTGGATATGTGTGAATTCCCAGCAATCACTGTCAAAAGAATTCAATAGTGGGAGGATCTGAATATTTTCTTCTTTTTTCATTCCATTTGTGGTTGTTACACCCTGTTTAATTTTTCCTGTTGTATTTCTGCGTATAGACATAGTCTGTGTGTGACTGCATTTTTGGTGGGAAGGGTGGTGGAGTTGGATTTTAGCATTTACCATCCTATTGCAAATATTTTTTGCCTTTCTTATATTGTTTTCTGTATGGAATAATTTGGATTATGAGACTACTCAGTATCTGACACATTTAGGTCATATATATATATGCTCTGTTTTACTTGCACAATCACTTATCTTATGCTGAAATAGGAAGAATTTTGAAGAAGTTGCTAAAACTGTGGTGTTATCGCCGTGCATATTTCTAGTCGGGGTAAATGGGAAAGTGCTAGAAAATAGGAAGCTGCTCTCTGCACTGAGAAGTGATCTGTGTTGCTCCAAGTCCACCTCTGGTTGTATTTTGATATATTCTAAGAAAGTCACAATTGCTGGAGTAGGATCCTTAAGCTGATCTCTCTGCTCTCCTTGGCTTTGCCTGCGTATGCACAGCTTGGTACCTGAAATTACTGAATGTGGGTGAGGCCGTGAGCCAAGGAAGGAGAGGATGTGATGGTGGGGGCCAAAAAGGAGAAGTCTTACTGGAATACCTCCTCTCTTCCATCCTGCGTGACCCTTTCCACTATTGTCAGCACAGGCAGGATTTACAAAACCCCGTAAGGTTTGCTGCAGCCACAGACCTTTCCCTGCATCCCCCCTTCGGGCTGCAGTTGTGAGCGATGCTGCTCGTGCCGGCAGGTTGGAGTTACTCCCCTTCCTAGCGAAATACATCAAAGATGAGAAATGATTGTGCAAATATTGAAGAAATAACCTTGTCAGGGAAGCTCAACTGCTTCTATTTTTAGGATTATTGTATTTTATATGAGAAAGGGCTGCAGTAGGCATAATGTATTTTAAATACTGAATTTCTCTTAAAATTTGCTATTTTTTTTGGCAAAGGGGATCTTCAAGTCTTGTCTGGTGGGAGAGGAAGTGATTGGTTTTGCTGTTACCTGGTTCGGTAGGTGTGGCCTATCTGTCAGAGCTTGCTATTTCGCCATCCTCTTCATCTTTCCTTCAGATTCAGATGTGCCTTCATTTCTGGAGAGAGATAAATTTTCCTGTTGATTTAAGAAAATGATGGACTTTTTGCTAAGAAACAGTCTTGCATGTGTGAGATAGCTGCAGGACATGGGAAGCAAGAATTGTGTCTGTCATGATGTACGAATAGTTGGTGTGAGAGTGTGAAAAGGGCTGTTGGTGCGGAGCAGAGCTGGAAACGCATTCAGGGGCTGCAGGAGGACCATGGCACCTTTCCCACCTGCAGAAGTACCAGGCAGGACAACGTGCTGTTTCCATTGTGTTGAGGTGCTGACATTAACGTGAACAAGTGTTAGAAATTCTAAGACCAAGGTTCCTGTAACTGTCAGGCTTGATTTGCTGTACCCATGTGTTTGTATTATGGCCGTAGATTGTATCATTCTTGGGCGTAAATGCGATACTTGGGGCTTGGTGAAGTGGGTGGTTTGTGATGTGCAGGAACATCCTTGGGCAAGTGCTGCTGAATCTTCAGTTTGTATTGACTCTTTTTGGTTTGTGTTTAAAGAACAAATGAAATTCGTTGTATCCTTGAAAATAACCTGGGCTAGTGTGAGACAACTGCTGCAGCGCTGTCTGCGTGAGCCTGCAGGTGCATGGCTCCATTCCACCCGTCGCATCCCAGAGCTTTCCTGGTGTGCAAAGGAGTCGTGTTGGTAAAGTGGAACAGTAAAGGCTTTGCCTGGGAAAGCTTTGATGAGGAGTGTTACCTGTGAAGCTGGGAAGGCACCTGTCTGCTAATACAGTAGATCAAGTTGATATTCTTGCTGATTTTAATTAAGGCAAGGATCCCGGATTGCTGTTTTAAAACATTTTGATTGTAAACTTATTTTTCTTCCTTTGGGCTTCTGTTTTCCTAGAAGAAGTTTGTACTCCTTGCTTGGGACAAGCCTTCAAATATTAATCATAAATTGTTGCCTTTTCATTAAAATTAGAACTCCTTTATTTTGGCCATTGCTTCTGTGCACGCTTATTTAATAATGACATCTCATTAGTAATTTGAGAGTGTTTAATTTTTTATTATGTAGGAAACAATGATGCATTTCAGTGATGATGTGTGCTAGTAACTAATGTCAGAATTCCCTTGGAAACTGGAATTGAGTTTTACATGGTATGGGCTGCATGAATGTGTATGTTGGTAGAGCTACTTTCCATTTGATGGATCCCTGAGGAGAACAACAGACCTCTCTCCAAACAGAATGCAATGCTAACAGCATATATGAACTGACAAGATGTTTTTCTGGTCACTGTAGACTAGATTTTCAAAGTGTTTGTGTGGTCCTGTTCCTTTTCTGCCCTGCCTCATCCCCACTGGCAAGGAAAGATCTTGGTTCCATCCTCTTGACTGTTCAGTGGTTCAGTCTCAGTTGGCATCCCCGTGCTTGCTACTATGGAAGGCAATAGCTACCAGTGAGGAGTGCTGTCCTGGGGCTTAGGTAAGAGCCCCCACCTCTGCTCCCCTCTGCTGAGACCCCATCCCCAGCACTGCGTCCAGCTCGGGGGTCCTCAGCATCAGAAGGACACGGACCTGTTGGAGCGGGCCCGTCGGAGGCCACGGAGCTGGTCAGAGGGCTGGAGCCCCTCTGCTGTGGGGACAGGCTGGGAGAGCTGGGGCTGTGCAGCCTGGGGAGGAGAAGGCTGCGGGGAGACCTTAGAGCAGCTCCCAGTGCCTGGAGGGGCCGACAGGAAAGCTGGGGAGGGGCTTTGGGCAAGGGCAGGGAGTGGTGGGACAGGGGGGAATGGCTTGAAGCTGAGAGAGGGGAGATTTAGGTTGGACATGAGGAAGAAACCCTTCCCCGTGAGGGCAGCGAGGCGCTGGCCCAGGCTGCCCAGAGCAGCTGTGGGTGCCCCATCCCTGGCAGGGCTCAAGGCCAGGCTGGACGGGGCTGGGAGCAGCCTGGGCTGGGGGGAGGGGGCCCTGCCCCTGGCAGGGGGTGGGACTGGCTGGTCTTGAAGGTCCCTTCCAGCCCAAATCGTTCTGTGATCCTGTAGGGAAACAGAACCAGGACCTGGCACAGATAGCCGACTCTTTGGGATCCTCAGGTCCTGTAAAATAAGCTTTTTCTCCCTTGTACTTAGGGAGATGATATCTTCAATGCTTTTGGACTCTTTTAGAAAACTGAAGGTACATAAAGTGTGAACCTGTCTCAGCTTTTTGATGTAGAAAATAAACGTCCAGCTCACTCAAATGAAAGATGCTGCTTTTTTTTTCTTTTTCTCCTCAGATGTGTAAGTGCTCTCTTTGCGCTTGGATTTTGCAGTAAACATTTTGCACCCCCAAATACGTATGTACCCACTTTAAGGTTTCTGTAACAGGCTCTGTGAGGGGAGAGCTGAGCAGGACAGTGCTAGGACTGAGGTCAAGAATACAAGGTTGCATAAAAGCCCAGTGCTTTTATCAGAAGGTGAGTATTTTTCTTACTCGGTAACAACGACGCAAGGCAAAATAGTTGGGTGCCGTTCCAGTTTATTGACACCAGTGATTCCTAGGAGTATAAGCTGCAGAGCAGAAAGCAGTTTCAGCATCTGTTTGAAATGCAGCGTACAGATCTGTTTGTCTTGTGATCCATCTAACCATCAAAACCCAGCCGGTGAATTTGTCTAGGCTGATGGCTTGTTTCCTCTGTGGAGAGATGCTTCAAAGGCTGCCGTACAAGTGGTTGACATGCTTCTTCACAGAGACGTGGTTGTTCCAGGAGGTTCATTAATGCAACGCTGCTTACAAGTTCTTCGGGAATTTAAGGGTCTGATTCTCTCATTTACACCAGGACGGAACTGGATAGGAATTGTAATGACTCAAGCTTTTGTAGTCTGTGTACACATCCAAAAAAAGAATTAATTTGATGGGTTTTGTGGAAATTAAGGTCAGAAAGGGATATTAGATCATCTGTGCTAATTATGAGTAAATTAGATGGTACAAATTCTGAGTAGTAAACTAAATACATGCTTTTAGTCTTTATGGGCTAAACTCTGTCACAAGTGAATGATGGGAGAGAAGAGGGTATTAATTGCCAAGTAGGCTTTGCTGGGGCATTGCTGAAGGTTCACTTGAGCACAGTTCATGCAGTAGAGGAAGAGGGAAGAGGATTCCTTCCTTCCTGGACTTATACTGATGCTCAGACTGATCCTGAGCACGTTGGGCGTGATGCTCTGGGGTGCCTGAGAAGGAGCTACTGCAGAGGTCACCCTACAGTGCTGTTGCTCTGTCATCTTTGTAGCTGTCTTTTAGGTCGCTGCAGGCTGTGGATTGTTCTTCGCCTCCTCTTGCCCAGTGAAACAAGCCCAGCTTCCTCAGCTTGTTCCCAAGTCCTGTGCTGCATGCCCCGATCATCTTGGTAGCTCTCTGCTGGGTTTTCGTTGGTTTGTTGAATGTCGTTCTTGGACAAGGGTGTTTGCCACCTGCCAGGGGCTGTCTTACCCGCGCCAGGCTGGGGCAATAATGGCTCCTCTAGACACATTCCTCCTCATGTGAGCCTGTAGTCTTATTCCAGTAATCAATGAAATCTCTGGACAACACTACCCCAAGTATCAGCCCCACTTTTCTTGTAACTGGCTGCCAACTGGATGCCAAGCCATTGATTGCTGTCCTCTGAGCACAGTGGTCCAGATTGTTTTAAACCCATTTAGACACGTATCTTTGATTGTCGTTATTGCCATAATAGGTAGCTGCAAGATTTTTATTGACATGTTCAGACTCTCTGAAACAGAAAGAATTGTAAAATGGAGTTAGAGGTTCCAAGATCAGGAGGGACTGACATAGTAATTTAGTTGGATGAAAAAACCTCCCAAAGCTTGGAATAGAGGTTTGGGGTTTTTTTTTTGTCTTTTGGAAACACTTGGTATTCAAGTAAAGGCAGAAAGCAATGGTGAGCCCATCATTATTCCTAATAAATTGTCCAGTGTTTAATTGCTCTCCCTCTCCTTTTTAAGGAAGTCCCAGTAGAGGAGAGAAAACTACTTCTGGCAGGTTTGAAACAAGTGGAGACTTCATAGGAGCTGTCTTTCAGGCCGGGGAGCTGCAGGAACGGTGCTTTGGCTTGCACTGACCAGGGTGGACTGATAGGGCAGAGCCTGATGCTTGGTAAATCCTGGGTGGGGAGTGTGATAAGGTCTGAAGCTGGCAACCACGGAAAGGTTGGGAAAGAAGAGGAGGAAATCGGAGCGGTTCCGAGATGAGTGAGGAGCTGTGTGGGAGCCCCCCTTTCCAGGGAGAAGGCAGACAGCTGCCAGTGCTTTCCTCCAAGGCAGATTTCATGCCCAAAGAGAGGAAGCACAGATGCAGGAGGATGAAGAGGAGAGGGGGGAAAAGTACGTGCTTTTACCCTTCTCCCTCCTGCATGCTCCTGGTGAGGGTAGCAGAGTCTAAGATTCATTACATCTTGTCAGGTCCCTCTGATGTACGCTTGGAAAGTTCTTCCGTGTGGGCTCAGCCTTTTATCTGCAGAGAATTGAGATACTTATTTTTTATCTACTTCTAAACTTCATGGTACTCCAGAAAGCCTTTCAGCCCAATTTAATATGGAATAAAAGAAAAAAAGCATGGCTTGATTTCATACTGAGTCAGTCAGGCAACAGTTAGAAAAGTGTAATTAGACTTGTAATTGGAATGTGTCTTAGACAATTAGTTTTTGTAAACGTGTATAATTTAGCCCGAAGTAAAGGGTCAGGAGGAACTTGCTGTGAAAGAGGTTAAAGAATAACGTGTATAACTTCTAGGCCTTCTGATGCTAATGTCTGACACAGCTGGAGAAGAGCATGTCCATCTTTTCGATGACAACAAAACCTAACCTCCAGAAACCTACACGTGAGTCAAGGCTTCTGCTCTGGCTTTGTCTCCCACTATTCATTCCAAGAACAGCCTTAACAAATCCATGGGCAATACTATAGTAACAGTGATTTAGCAAATCCCCCACCAAAATAAAAAAAATAAAATGCCTGTGAGGGAACGGGGACCTGCTCTGTGGGAGTCCATTCAGCTTGTAAAGGAAATTTCTGAAAGATGGGAGTATTTAAGGAGCTGAGCTGTGCTTACCGCGGTTGGATCCGATCTTATCCTGAACGCGCGATATATGTTCTTTATGCCAAAAGGGATGCAGCGCCTTACCCGTGTGATTACATAGCGGTAGTTGGGATGTTTCTCTTTTTGCAATCCTTTTTGTCAGGAAAGGGGCAGCCGCTCAGCCTCAGAGGTCAGCCCAGGAAAAGGGTCTGTTTCACAGACATGTATTACTCATTTGCTTGGCATTTTTGACACCGCTTGTTACAATGCCGTGCAGCTGCTAGCTCCCAGTCCCTTGTCGTGGGGTAGGACCGAATGGTGAGAGAGAAACGTCAAAACCTTTTACTGGAATCCTACAACATTGCTTGCACATGTAGTAGGGTGTGCAGGGAGTGCATTACCCAAGACCTAAGAGATCCTGCATAATTATGGCTCATCTCTATAGCTTTAGAAAAAACAATTTCAGTCTGTTGGAGTCTGAAAGAATTGATCAGTGGTGCTTGTGACTGCCTGCACCTGGGTTTAACCATAGTTCTCTGCCTGTTATTTATGTTTCACAGTCTGCACTGTGCGTGACCCAAGTTTTGTTGGCACAGATGTTGGGGCTACTGATGGGTTTCGTGGAAAGTCTGCAACAGAGACTTGCAGCACGATGCAAGGATAAGGTGCCGTAAGTCAGCTACAACAAATGCAAACCCTGACAGAGCAGGTTCTTATTTCTTGCATTTTGCTGTAATAACAGTAGCAGTGTAACACTATGATTAACAGTGAGAGTCCAAAAGTAGCAGACAAATAAAATACTGTGCCTTCAAAGGAAAGCCTTGGCTTCTCACAATTATGAAGTCTGTGCACCAGATAGATGGAGCTTCTGACTTCAGTGTTATTTGTGACCTACTTGGAACTGAAATGTTTTAAGAGACTGTTTGTTCAATACTCAATTACTTTTTTTTTTTGTAAATTATACCGCATTAGGGTTTAATATAATCCTCTGAACATGGACTAATAGATAAACACTCTCTGCAGAAAATGTCATCAATTCCTTTTGTCTTATTTTTTTCTGCTAGCGAGTACCGGAGGTGTTCCTTCTTTTTCCATTGCAAACAACCCCCACCCCAAAACCCCATAACCTTTTCTGTCATGTATCTAATATTTCATAGAGCAATCACAAAGGATAGTAAATTGAGTAAAACATACTATCCTTGGCAGGATTTCCCTTATGACTAAATTCAATATGAACAAAGAGGACAAGGGCAAATAACTTCAGTTATTCAGGTCATTTTTCATAAGAATCATAAAAGTTTGATAGAAAAGGCCTATTAGATTATCTCTCCTCTCTTCCATCTTGCCAGTTCTGCGTTGTTCTCTATGGTAACCTTGTGAAATCTTACTTGTCCAAATGGAAGAAAGATAATTTGCCTGCTGATTTTTTTTTTTTTTTTTTTTTTTTGAGTGGAAAAGAATGGATGGTCTTCTGTAGGGGCTAGCAAATACTTCTTACGCTTCTGCAAGGCTCATTTTTAATTTCTAAAACTGCCTCCTTTTCAGTAATTTTATGTTTCTTTTTTTTTTTTTTTGAGTGCTGTGATCTTATCGTGAGGCATGTTTCCTACACTTCGGCCTGTGTTTTTAATTCCAGCCCGTTATTCTAGTTGTTCAAGTATTGGAATAACCCCGAGGCTATCTGTAACAATTTCACCCCATTGTGTTTCTGCCCTTCAAGTGCTTGCCAGGATTAATACACGAACAACAACAGATTGTTCTTCCTGTATAGTGGGAAATGTTTATAGTGCTCTTAGATTAAAATAATTTTAAATCCTCTTAAAGATAGGGTTTTTTTCCTCCCCCTCCTCTAAGAGAGCTAACAGGGAAGTATAAGATGACTTTAAACCCCCCAAAACAATGAAACAAAGCCTCTTAGCAGTGGTAAAAGAACATGACTAGTCAGATAGAAGCTCGTCAGTGCCGCAGCTCTGAAGCTTGGGCTGCGTGCCTTTGTCACACACACGTTTAACTCCACACGTGTGTTGTAGTTGCTGTGCAGCTGACAAGTTTCTCGCATGCGTGAAGAAGTGGAATGTTTTTGACATTTGCTGCTCTAAATTACAGTTGTGTCGCTAGCATTACCAAAATAATACTGAAGTTAATACGAGAGTTTGGAAGGGATTTGTGTATGAGAGGTGAATCTGCTTATCTGCCAGCTAAAAAGTCACTGAGCCAGTAATTTCTTCAATCATCACAGTGTTACGGTTATGCGGAGGTGCTGGTGAAATGACAGATCTTGTCTTGTTTCTGCAAAAAAATCTGGATTGTGACTCTTGAGTGAATGGGGATATGTCTCAGGTCCCTGGGGAACAGGGAATCTATGTGTGGTTTGATGTCGTAAAACAGTTTGGCACAATTTTGGGGTGTACACTGTGGGGTATGACCCTACGCCAGGAGGTCTGGGGTCCACACGCATGGGTCGTCTTCATCTCTTCAGCACCTCAACTGTAAATTGCTAGGGGTTGAATTTTGGAGGGAGAATAAGGGAAAAGAACGTGGCCAGCTGAGTCTGGGGGGAATTAGGTGCCTTAGTCTGTTGGCATCTTAAAAAAGTCCCAGCATGTATTCTTAGCATCTTAAAAAAGTCTCAGCATCCTCTATTTGGGCCTCTCCAGCCTCTGCTGGGTTCCTGCAGTTATTGTAGCCTCGTGGGTAATGTTAGGAAAATCAGGCAAGTCTATAATTTATGAACGTGAGACGTATTAAATGTGACAGGGAAAACAACTGAAAATTAGGATACACAGAATGAACATTTGTGAATGCAGCAGAGGATTCTTGGAAGCTGGTTGTGTATCTTAATGGAACTGATATACTGGTATAATGAAGGGAAATAAACTTTTAATGCACAACAGCCTGGATTTTTTGGATAATTGATTTTTATGATACATGTAGCTGGTCATATTTTAGTCTAAAAAATGGTGTATCTCGAGCTTGGGTCTCCTGGTCAGACACATAAGAAAATGACATTTTATGCTTAACACCACACATCATAGCCTTTCCTCTGTCTCAATACCTGCACAACACGTTAACACGTTTTGGTGCCGCTCCTGGGCAGCCTGCATCCCGGTCCCCGCATGGGAGCGCAGACCTGAGGGGTGTCCCTGCTGTCGGTGGCTCCATGTTGTGAGGTTTGTCTGTCTTTCAAAATGGAAGAGGGGACTATGGTCTGTGGCAACACACAGTGATTTTATATAAAAATACTCTTTTTGGGGGTGTGTGGGGAGTGGTTTAACTGTGGGGTGGAATAAAACTATGACATCCTTTCCTTCCATTCTCCATAAAATACATGTATGTAAGGGTGACCGTGTACAGACTTGAAGTAAATTAATTTTGTTTGCAAAAGCACTATAATTATACAGTTCTTCTGCCAGTTTGGCACAGGAAGACAAGTAAAATCTCAAGTGGAATGTTTTCCCAATGAAAAAGTCTTTCTGTATGTTTTTTTTTTTCTTTAGCTTGAACGTAATAATCTGATTGGCAAACCTTTTAAAAAACTAATTGCATAGCTTATAGCATGAAATGATTGCCACTGTAGGAGTTACCGCTTTTGCATACATGGGGGGGCGGGGGGAGCAAACTCTGGGCTGTTAAGATCTGCAGGGTTGTCCTCTTCAGGAGACTGATGGGCTGCAGTGACCTGGAATACATCCAGCTGGTGTGTCTCCTTTGCTACCAGCGCTGCATTTCTTCATCTTTTAACGCAATTCCTACTCTCGGTGGCAGCTGTTTAATTCTTCTGCCAAGGATAGATTCAGGGGAGGAAAAAAAAAAAAACCCAAAAACTGCAGAGGAAGGAATTGTTTAGAATATTGGGTCTAAACATAGATGACGGTGGTGATCACTGGTTCCATTTTTAGCCTGGCTTCCTAAAGAAATGAGGCTTATGCAGCAGTGACATCTGTTAGTTTGCCGCTTCCTCACAGATTTTAAGTGTGTGGGTCAACTTCAACCAAATTTTGATTAAAAAATAAGTTTTGCTGCAGGCTTTGACATTTGGTGGATGGTGACATTTGGAGAAGGGCAGATTTCTGAGCTCAGTGGGGATCTCTTTCTGCCTGCCTGCCTGCAGGCACCAGTGGTGGGGCACGCGACAGAGAGGGGGTCTCGCAAAGCAGGGGAGCAAGAGAGGTGAAGGAGAACATGGTGCCTCGCGGCGGGTAAGCTGTGATACGACTGTCAGGGTAGAGAATAAAAGTGATGGGAAGACCAGGATGCAGTAGTTCCCTGGCTCAGAGTGGCCTGTCCTGTGTCACTAGGTGTAGGCTCCCACCAGAAAGAGATGTCTTCTCCTGCTCTGTTCTCACCCCTCCTTGTGCTAGCATGAACTTTTGTGGATCACTACTAATTAGGAAACATTTTTGGCCGTGTTATTTGGAGCTTAGATCAGCTTAAAGCAATTGTGAAGGTGAAGCCCAGCGAGGCGACAATGGGGGAAACCTGTTTGTGGCGTGAATCATTCCTCCCGTTGTGCAAAGCCACTTTGACTTAATGAGCCTGGCTTTGGGCAGGATTAGTCCCGCTGGCTGTGCCATCTGAGTGTGATCCAAGGGAGCGAGCAAGTGTTACTGGGAGAGGGTATCAGACAGCACCTCAATGTCAACCATGGCAATTGTGGAAAGAAGAGAGGTTGGTGAGTCCTCATGTTTTCTCTGCTGATGCTTTAGAATAGAATAGCACAGCACAGCACAGAACATTTCACTTGGAAGGGACCTACAACGATCATCTTGTCCAACTGCCTGACCAGTTCAGGGCTGACCGACACTTAAAGCGGGTTGTGAAGGGCAATGTCCAAATGCCTCTTAAACTCCGACAGGCGTGGGGCACCAACCACCTCTCCAGGAAGCCTGTTCCAATGGTTGACCACCTTCTTGGTAACGAAATGCTTCCTAATGTCCAGTCTAAACCTCCCCGGGCACATCTTTGAACCATTCCCACGCATCCTATCACTGAATCTCAGGGAAAAGAGATCAGCACCTCCCTATCCACTTCCCTTCGAGCACTTAGGTTGTCCCTCATCCTCCTTTTCTCCAAACTAGACAAGCCCAAAGTCCTCATCCACTCCTCAAAGTATGTGCCTTCCAGCCCCATTACTAGCTTGGTTGCCTTCATCTGGATGCATTCAAGGACCTTCACATCCTGCTTAGATTGTGGGGCCCAGAACTGCGTGCAGTATTCAAGGTGAGGCCACAGCAACGCTGCACACAGTGGGGTCATCACCTCTCTTGACGGGCTGGTTTTGCTGCGTTTGGTGCCCCCCTGGTTGTGGTTTGTCCCCATTGCTGGCTCACATTGAGCTGCTTGCCAGCCACTCTTCTTCCAATTTATACTTGTGCCTGGCGTTACTGCATCCCAGGTGCAGGTCTGGAATTTGGACTTGTTAAATTTCATCCCGTTAATCATAGCCCAGCACTCCAGTCTATCTAGATCCCTCTGCGAGACCTCCTGTCCCTCAAGAGAGCACCTCCCAGTTTAGGATCATCAGCAAACTTGCTGATGGTGCATTTAACTCCTACATCTAGATTGCTGAATCATAGAATCATTCAGCTCGGAAAAGACCTTTAAGTTCATCAAGTCCAAAAAAATTATATGTGATTGATAAATAACTTGAACAGAACTGGCCCTAGAATGGAACCCTGAGGAACACCGCTGGTGAGTGGTTGCCAGGCAGATGTCACCCGCTTTTGTTCCACACCATCCAGACTATGAATGTTTGCTGAACCTTGGCAGGTGGAGACCATGTTCTCCTGCTTCCACCCTGAGGTAGGCTTCACAGAGATGTCTTCCTGGTTCTACCAGCTGTGGGAAAGCAGAAAGGCTGTGCCTTTGGAAATTATAACTGACCTGGAGAATAAGCACTAGCTTTGGAGAGGGCTTTGCCCCTGTTTGGGATCTTGCAGATGTGCAGAACCATTTTAAGGCCCTTAAGTCTTTTGTAATGGGGTGGTAAAATGCTACAACTGCAGAGTTTCTTTAAGATGCCCTCCTGCAGTCTACAGGGAGCTCCTGGCAGAGAGAAGGAAACTGATGACCTGGAAAAAGAAAATGAAGGAAGCAAGGTTAGTCTGCTTGACAGGGAATGCCATCGTGGGATTGATTTTGATTCCTGTGAAAGTACCAGCCTGAAAGACTGTATTCTGTCTTTTTTAGTTGGAGAGAAAAAAAAGTGTACTTTTGGTCTTGGGTTTTATTTTTGTGTGGGTTTTTTTTTGGGGGGTTTTTTTTTTTTTTTTGGTGGGGAATCAGTGAGTGCTTTGGAGAGGCTACTCTGCATGACATACTTTATTCAGGAACTGTCGTGCCAGTTTGTACAGTCTCTAGTGATAAAGCCTGTCCCGGGAAATGTCTGAAATCCAGAATCGTGAAATATTTAGTTCACTGCTAATGGGCTCCAGATTTGTGCCAGTACCACAGGATCAGTAACAAAAGGCTCTGTGTACAAGTGCCAATTTGCCAGAGACTGCTCTGATTTTTTTAAAGTTTTATTTCCAGTTCTATCAGAAGCAAAATCTGAGTTCAGCAAGGCAGGGTTTAGTTGATTAAAACCAGCAAAAACTTGTTTTATGTTCCCTGCTTGAAGGAAACCTTGAACGTGGTATCTATAACATACACAGAAGCTAGATATTTTTTTTCAGCGCTAGATAAATTGATGTGAGAAAAAATATACAGTATTGATTTTTATTTTCCTGTGGCTTTTGAGAGGTTGTTAATGCAGCAAGTACACAAGAGCACTCGTATGTCTGTCTGCACAGTAATCTCTAATAAATTGACTTTTTTAAAAACCATTTTTAGTCTGTAGTTTCAGTGACTTGATTTGTGGAGTAGATGATATCTTCTGGCACATAATTACTCATTTTTGGGTTGTGTAAAAGGTTGGAGGATAAATTTTGATGCATTATCTGTAGCGCTAAACATCTCTGCTATTACTCATACAAGTTTTTTCTCTGTCTTCTTATTGTAGTTGAGTAGAGAGTTTTTTAGGGATTTTTGTGTTAAAATTTATAGTACAGATGCTTTCTAGAGCTAATTTGTGCACATCATGACATGGCAATGGTCATGATCATGGCAAGGGCAATGATTTATGTTCAGGAGACCAACTGTTTCTTCCTCTGTGGGTCACCAACTGTGTAAACAGGTTAGTGACTCTAATGAACCTCAACCTTTTGCTTCTTGTTTTCTTTTGAGAAAGAAGTATAAACCTGCAGCAGGACACATGGCGATAATCATATTCAAAATAAAATGAAAGCCATTTGATAACATATAATAGAATTTGACACGGAAGGAATAGTCAGCCTGGTGGTGGTAATGATGTGAGGATGCGGAGGAAGGCAGTGGGTAGATGCTGACTTGCAGAGCTGTATGGGATGTTTGTCCATGGCTGGGTAATCGTTTGTGTTGGATGTCCAAGAGAAGCACTTCCGAGACCGATGAACAGGTAGGCAGATGGTGATGCTTACAAATCACCGACATTCAGGGACACATTCTCTATGTGTTGCTCTTTGTTCGTGCTGTTCTGGGCTTGCAGTCAAAATTCTGGGGTCATTAATATTTGATTCCCATTATCCAGTGCAGGACAGCATTGAGTCCAATTTCTTATGGCTTTACTGCACCTATTCAGTGTAACCTAGAATTTGTCGTCCCTAGCCACTGACATTTTTCTTCTTTCTGTATTCTTTTAAGTCTGAAGACTCTTAGGTTGCCGGGGTGGCACTGGGACCATACTGCCACTGCTAGGAAGAAAGATGGATGCTGATTATGTTGCTCTGTGGTGGTTTATCCCAAATAACTCATTGTCTTGACAGTACTTCAGTGATCCTAATTCTCATTGTGGCGAACCTAATTTAACATCATTCCTCAGGCCGTGAGACTGATAGAATTTTCACTTGGTCTTTGGTGTCCTCCTAACGTACCACTTGTTCTTCCCCAGTTTTCTAGGTTTTGATCTTGTGCTCTTTCCGTAGCGGTTCTCAAGGCACTGCAAGGTCACTGATCTTCACCTGGAAACCTTTATATGGAGGAGACTCCCTATAAAGCGAGATTCCATATGGACTTCTGACTCAGAAGATTGATTTTTTTAATGTTTATTTTTTAAAATCCTGTCCAAATAGGAAAATGCTTGCCATAAACTTTCGAAGTCTTAGAGCTCAGCTTGAATTGATAGAAATATGAAACATTGCCTATGGTTAGAGCTGAGCTTGGATCATCTGAAGAAATACTGGTGTTCTCCTGTTAGCTGTGGTAAAAGGATCTCAACAAAAAAGAAGAGGGGTAAATGCAAGTTGTGGAATCTGGCTCCCTCTCCTTCGTGACACATGCTACTGCAAATGCTGCTTGTGGTGCTATTGAGTTTACCTGGTCTTTGACACTTGTGTCCTTGTATCAAGAAGGGACCAAAGGCTCAGCCTGGGATGCTGTGGCAGCCTCAGATGACAGGCACCCTTTGGCAGGCAGAAACTGTCTGAAGCTCAAGGCACCAAAGCTTTCAAGAGCACAAGACATTGCTGTTGCAGAAAAAGAAGGAAAACCACTTGCTCTTCCAGCCTTGTGCTACTTTGGGACTTCAGCTGTCGAGGCCACAAGCAGACCTTTTGCCATGTTAAATCTGGTACTGTTACATGGGATCATTTTCCTTCTAGTAGCTGAGGAGCAAGCAGGGTCCCTGTGAGTACCACTTGGACCTCACAAAGTCAGGAGACTGAGTGTCAGGATCTCAGAACAGCTCGCAGCCCCGTCCAGCCTGGCCTTGAGCCCTGCCAGGGATGGGGCACCCACAGCTGCTCTGGGCAGCCTGGGCCAGCGCCTCGCCGCCCTCACGGGGAAGGGTTTCTTCCTCATGTCCAACCTAAATCTCCCCTCTCTCAGCTTCAAGCCATCCCCCCTGTCCCACCACTCCCTGCCCTTGCCCAAAGCCCCTCCCCAGCTTTCCTGTCGGCCCCTCCAGGCACTGGGAGCTGCTCTAAGGTCTCCCCGCAGCCTTCTCCTCCCCAGGCTGCACAGCCCCAGCTCTCCCAGCCTGTCCCCACAGCAGAGGGGCTCCAGCCCTCTGACCAGCTCCGTGGCCTCCGACGGGCCCGCTCCAACAGGTCCGTGTCCTTCTGATGCTGAGGACCCCCGAGCTGGACGCAGCACTGTGGGGGGGTCTCAGCAGAGGGGAGCAGAGGGGCAGAGCCCCCTCCCTCGCCCTGCCGGCCACGCTGCCGGGGATGCAGCCCAGGGCACGGGTGGCTTTCTGGGCTGCGAGCGCACATTGCTGGGCCGTGTTGATAAGACACTGCAGATTTCTATAAGGTGTTGCCCTTTTTTGGCCCAGTGATGTTTCCATGCAGCTGCGGTGTGAAGAGCTGAGCGAGGATGGAGGTTCTGTCACCAGTGGTTTGTTCCAGCATTTTCATTTGGTTCTGGGGCCTCTTAGAATTGTTGCCCGAAGATGATACTGGCTGTATTATGCAGGAATGTTACTTTACATATGTATGGATGTGTGTATTTACACACCACCCCCCAGTGCAAATGGGACTGTTCTTTTTATATATTGTTCATATTGATGTGAGAAATACATCAGAATTAATACTAAATCCCTTTGTTCCCTTATAACTTAAAACTGGAGAGTGCTTAATATCTGGAGAAAGCTGTGCCTTGTTTGTCATTTTTCATGAAACAAGGACGTTAATATTTTTCGGGTGTTTGATTTTTTTTTTTTTAATTATACTTTTCAGGAAGTCTTTTCTTACTTCGAAATACAAACGTATGATCTGTATGACTTCTGTTGTCTTTACTTTTCCTATACTTTCCTTTATATCTCCATCCAAGTGGTTGTTCTCACTTAGCTGTTTATATTCCTTTGTATTAGGGTCCTCCACTTTTTTTATCTTCTCTCCCAGTTGTTGAATAACTCAGTGTACTGGATGCAATCTTCTGCAACAGTGTAAAAGGCATTAGGTTTAACTTGTGGGGTTTTTTTCAGAATTTTTTTTGTTGGACTAACAGTGGCAGTTGTGTGCGTGACTTTCTTCCCCTTAGTTTTTTGCTCAGTGTGCTGTAGTTAGATGTACCTTGTGTCTGAATTAAACCCAATGACAAACTGTGGTAGACGCTACGGTGCCAGAGCAGCAAAGGTTGATAGAAAATGCAGAAGCAAAAAACCCTTTCCCTCTGGATTGAAGGAAATTTAGGTCTGATTGGGGCATGTGTTGCGAGACAGAAAGTGAAATTAAGGACTTTTAATTCTTGCAAGTTCATGGCATTTGGTTTTTTCTGTTGTTTTCCAGAAATGCTGTTTTTTATTTTTCACTCTTTATGTACTGTTTAGAAGGCAATGGCTTCCTTGGGAGGGACTTGGACATTCGTATGGTTGGCTTTTTATTGCAGTCGGCTTTTAGTAGGTCAAGGAAGCACACATAGGGGGGCTCTTAAAGTGGACTGTGAAATGATTTTGCTTAGCTTTGTTTGATCATTTCTTCAACAGCTCTCTCTCTCTCCCCCCTCAGGTTGCAGCTTTTTAAGCTGTGCCAGCAAAAGCAAAACAGTAATCTCTGCCAACACTGCTAACTTCAAATAAAGCATGGAGCATATTTAATTTGCATTTGTGCAGAGGCACTTGCTGCAAACACCTCTCTTCTTGCCATAGTACTCGTAATAGTTCCTTGATTGCCTCTGGTAGGGGGATGGACAGCTCTGCGGATGATCAGAGTGCAGTGGATGTAATTTATTTAGATTTAGCAAGGCTTTCTACGTCCTGTAGCCATACTGGGCCATAATGGAGCATGAGATGGGTAGAAAGCTGGTTGCAGAGGTCAGTAGTTTGATGGAACCAGAGGGCTGGTTATGTGTGACCTCCCTGCTTATTGGTAGTGGGACAAATCTTTCTCAGCAGCTTGATATATGGGATAGGATGCAACTTAAAAAAAAAAATCAATGGATGGAGCGGAATTGGGAGTAATCCTTGTTGTGATCCATGATCAGGGCTTCCCATTCAGAAAGACTTTTACAAGGTGGAGACCATGACTGATGGAAACCCATGAAGCTCAGCAGAGGAGTTCTTCACCTGGTATGGAATAGTCCCATGCAGGAAGCATCCCAGCACAAGAAGGGCAGCGAAATACTGGAGGAGCCTCTGGGGTGGTTGCAAGCTGGAGTGCGTGATGTTGGAGGAGGTGATGAGCTGGATCTGCTCAGTCTGGAGAAGGTGCAAGGGGAACCTTACTACTGGCGTTAACTTCATCTGCCCAAAGGGCAGGTTACAGGGAAGGTGGTACGTGCTTCTTGGAGGTGTGTAGTGATAAGAGGCAACAGACACAATTTGGATTTAGATTACACATGTCGAGGGAGGAAAAGCAACCCCAAACCTTGAACGGTTGCCTAAGGAAACGTGGGAATCCCCATTAGAAAGATTTAGATTAGGAAGCACATCTACCAGGAATAGTTCCAGTATTGTTATCGTCTTACCTCTTGGACTTCGATGAAGTTGTCTATAGGCTTCTTTTCTTATAAAGATTAACACCACCCCTCCTCAAACATCCTGAAAAGTACGTATTATTTGTACTTCTAGAACTGGATATCCTGTTGCAGTGCATCCATACCCGCTCAGAGATGGGCAGCAATGTGTTCCAAGTCCTGGTTGGACGCACAAGCCTTGGATTCAACTTGAAAAATCACTGGGGAAGTGTTTGCTACACATTTTTGCTGCAGAGTGAAATACAAATAGCCCTTTTTCACTCCCTCAAGAAATGTTAAAGTCTGTTTGGAGGAATAAAAGTGCAGTGCAACATTTAGTCATAAATTGAAGATTTCCAACACCATGTTGACTTAAAGCATATGTTAGTGAAACATGTCTCTGCTTTGCAGACATTTTTTGTACTTATGCTGTGGCAAGCACATTTAAAACAAGCATGGAAAATGTGCTGCCGGGAACAATCCAGCGGCAATGGTAGGGTCATGTAGATGACTTAATAGGTCTTTTTTTTTTTTTTTTTTTTCCTACCTAGCTGTATTAAATCAATGATTCATATAAATTATGCCAAAGGGAGTTAATTGTTATTACATGGTATAAAAAGCTGCCAAACTAAGGGCAAAACCCTCATTGCAGTGTGTGAAATAAAATGGAGTTATGTTATGGTTGCTGGAAGCATAAAATGGCTGAACCTTTCATCCCTACCAAACGGCATGAACTGAAACTGCTGCAATAACGGCGGGAGCGAAGAAATTTTGGAAGCAAAGGTTGGGAGGTTGTGGTATGTTTGGAGGCTTTGGCATATTTTGAGGTTCTCCAGAACATGCAACAAAAATTGAATGTGAAATACCCGGCTCAAGGAGAATATTGTACTTCTCCGTTGCCCAGATCTGCAGAGGAATTTAACTTCATTAGTTCAGTGGGAGCTGAGCTCCTAAATATCTTTGAGGGATTAGACTGGTCTATATAATATGGTTTATTTCTTATCTCTGCAAGAGGTGGATGGCTACGGTTCTCTTTTGCAGAAATGTTATAAAGAAAAATACTTCAGGTTTTGGATGGTTGGGGGTTTTTTTTGGGTGGTGTGTGTGTTGTGTGTGTGTTTTTTGTTTTTTTTTTGTGGTCAGATACTGTGAAGATGAGGCTATGTAGGCATCTTAATTAGATAGCTATGGGCAGGGTAATAGGCTTGGCTCAGAATATGTTCTCCAGGCACATTTTCAGGGTTGTTTGAAGATGAGTTGAAGCTTCTCTGAGAGAGGGTACATCAAGGGTGCTTGAGCAGAAGATGATAAGCTTTGGTGCTGGCCATTGCATGCTGTTGCTTTGGAATATTTCTCATGTAGTCAGTGGAGAGGAAAAAAAAATCTGTCACATGTTGCTTAATTTTGATCCGCTCTTTGCACAAAATCTGACATGGCCTCTTGCTAGGGAAGTTACATTTAAATGGAAAGGTAATGTAATGAGAAGAAAACATGAGACTGGAAACACTGGCTATTGTGTAAAGGAGAATGGGTAAAAGACAGTTTTAGGAACTGTTTGGAGGAAAGTCTGGGGTTTTTTTTGTGGAAGGAAAAGTAGCGTTCAAAGTAGGAGTCAGCATGGCGAAAACCAGAGGAGCGGGTGGAAGGTGTAGGGTAGAGAGGGGGGGTGGGGGGACAACTGGCGTGGAGATGTGTGCATGGCGGAGCTGCCCAGAGCAACCTGGAGTCATTGGGAACGAGTACGTGAGTTCATCTGAGTTGATGTGGTGGAAGTTCAAGAGTACCATGGCACACTAGAAACTTAGGAAATGGCATTACCGAAAATGGGAAACTCCACACTCTCTAGTTACTAAATAATTAATAATGGATAATGTCTGGCCTGCTTAGAGACCTGACCTGATTGCAAGAAACGAACTGTGTGGGATAAGGATTAGAGTGCTGTTGGGCATGGTCTTTGCTGGCATTGGGCAGCGGTGGAGCAGTACATGATTAAAGTCCTTTGCCAAAGCTGTAAGCTTTTTATTTTTCTCTAATATTATCAAGAATTTTTTTATCCATCTACAGTGTTTAAGAAGGTGAAGTACTTGAATGTGTGTGTGAATGTCCTCTGTGATCTCTTTAAGAACTGGTGGTTATTGCTCTAAATTTTAGCTAGCTTTGTCACTGGCATTGCTACTGTAATATCTGCGTCCCTCTGCACGGCAAAGGGAATCAAGTGAAGAAGAATTAAGTCTATGGTGACAGAAATTGCTAATGACTTTCAAAGCAAGGGGAGATTGGAACTACTTTAAACAAGTGCTTAATAGACCCTAGTGAAAGAAATGTTGACTAAACTAGTTTTTAATTGCTTTAAGGCTTATTTAAAAGTGAGTTTGTTATTGAAAAGATAAGTAATTCAAGTCCTTGGAAAAATTGTGGTGAACTTTGGAAACGCCTTTATGAAAAAGCAGTTACCCACCTTGAAGATATTTTTATTGCTGCCTATTATGTATGAATAGCTCAATTACTTGATTCAAGTGTAGCTTGGTGCAGGGATGCTTCTCAGATATGTCAACGTATATGCGTATGCTTTGGGTATCATGGAAGACAAAAGATCTGATAAACAGTCAATTGTTGCTTTAGGTAACTATGGATAAGTGAAGAAAACCCCAATAATCACTTTTGTGAATAACTTTTTTTGACCAGAACGCCTTCCTTCTCCCAAGACATACAGGTCAGCAGAATTGGGTGCAGTTTCTAGAGACGTTAAGGGTTGCTAGCAAAATCGTTTGGTGAAGACATAGCTTATACTGGTAAAACAATGATTTCATCAATGTTGCTTAGCTGTTTTTTTAAAAAATGGAAATAACTTCAGCAAGAAGTCTCTTTGTCAATACAACAGTCTGCAAATTGATTTTGTTGTCATGAGGACAACGGAGGAAATGTCACACCTCTGCCTTGTGTAGCTACATTAGCAAAACATCATGAAGAGATCAAGGTCTGTTCTTAACCTGTGATTTTGTTTTGGAATTTGACTACAAGCTTTGGAGTTGGCTTTACGGGACAGGATAAAGAATGGATAAAGCCATCAGAAGCGGTGAAAGAAACCTGTCCTGGTCTTAGGCTATTGTTTTATCTCCCTGTCCCTAAATACAGTTTTTTACTTGACAAATAAATGTCTTATTTTGGAAAGATGTTATTTCTGGAAACATCTGCTTTCCTCCCAAGAGACAAGCCTCCACTGGGAGACTTCATCCAGCATCCTTCAAGCATGTTAAAGGAATGTCAGTGAAAACCAGATTCTAAAAACCAAGCCCGATAGTAAGTGTTTTGGGCACTTTCTTTTGGTAAATCTGTGCTGTAGTCCCTTTTACTAAATAGGGTATTTTCTAAAAGAGCTAAAAAGAATTCTCAGAAAAACTTGATGAAGCATCGTAGGCATTATCTCACCGTGGGTCTACGGCTGATGATTCAAATGGCGGGATACTGAGTGTGACTGCTTCGTTCCCCTGCTCCTAAAAAGGCCACAGTAGTAAGAATACAGTCGGAGGTGGTGGTAGGTGAAAACTAAGCCAAAAGCTTTTCACAGAATCACGGACTGCTTGTGGTTGGAAGGGACCCCTGGAGCCCACCCAGCCCACCCCCCTGCTGAAGCAGCTCTCCCAGAGCAGGTTGCACAGAGCCGCGTCCAGGCGGGTTTGAATGTCTCCAGAGCAGGAGACCCCACAGCCTCTCTGGGCAGCCTGTCCCAGTGTCCCGTCACCCTCAGGGGAACGATGTTCTTCCTCACATTCAGATGGAAGTTCCTGTCTTGCACTTTGTGCCCGTTGCCCCTTGTCCTGTCGCTGGGCACCGCTGAAAAGAGCCTGGCCCCGTCCTCGTGGCACCCACCCTTGAGATATTTGTGGGCATTGGTGAGGTCCCCTCTCAGTCTTCTCCTGTCCAGGCTGAACAGCCCCAGCTCCCTCAGCCTTTCCTCATCAGGGAGATGCTCCAGCCCCTCATCATCTTCACAGCCTCCGCTGGCCCCTCTCCAGCAGTTCCCTGTCTTTCTTGAGCTGAGGAGCCCAGAAACCGGCACACAGTAAAATTACACAAAAAGGTTTGTTTTTTTTTTGGGGAAAAAATTTAACAGAAGTGGTTCCTGTTTCTTTCTAAAGCTTCCTAGCACCTGGCTGAGGTGAGGACCTGAGACATAATGACTCGGCTGTGGTTTTAGGTGGAAGAGAGACGTGATGCTGGCAGTCTGGGATGACAAATGGAGCATCTTCTGAGTTGTCCTTGTACCAGCTCCCGAGCCAAGGGTTTGCTCAGCCTCCCTTCCTGAGGCTGGATGGCTCTTAAGGCCGAAAGCTTCCTTTTGCCTTCTGGTTAGACCTACAGTTACAGTCCTTTCTTTTGGGTCTTTTTGCCCTGTTATTCTTGTTTTGGGGAGTCGTGGCCCATGGTTTACTAGAACATGTTTTGTGTGAGGTTGCTATTGAAGGTCATGCAATCAGATATTGGCATTTGTCTGTACTGTATGTTTAGTAGCTTCCAGAGGACCTGAGTCTCTGTCCAGTTGCACTCAGACCTTTAAAATCATAACAACTTTATTTTTTTTAATGCATCAATCTATAGATGGACAGCAGTTGTAAGGATATTTAGGTGGTTTGGCTGAAATTACTGCATTTTTCAAGGGTAAATCAAAGGTTAACATTTAACATTTGGGCCTCCAGTTTTTCATAAACTCTTGGCAATGGTCTTTTAATATCCAGAGATTTGATAGATAATGATTTTCCACTTTAGAAGTTGCATGTTTGAAATGATGGTAAACAATGTTTAACGTGCTAGAGGATGAAATCTGCCCTTTGAAATCCTGGAGGACTGTGCAAATAAGAAATTGTCTATTTATTTTGCCATCTACTGCTTTAATACTAATTTAATAGTTTAAATCTATGTTGGTAAGATCATAGAATAATTTAGCTTGGAGACAGGTGTTCTGGAGGGCATCTAGTCCAACCTCTTGCTCAAAGCAAGGGGCTAGTTTTTTGATGCTAGGTTGAAAGTTAGATGAGGTTGCTCAGGCCTTTGAGTTGGGGAGACTTCCAGGGATGGAGGTTGCACCTCTTCTCTGGGCGTGCCTTCCACTGCTGTTTGACCACCAGTAGTGAACTTGTTTCTGCCTTACACGTGGGTGGAATTCTCCCTGCTCCCACTTGTCCCCGTTGCCTCACTGTGCACCTCTAAGAGTCTGGCTTCATCTTTGTCAGCATCAGGAAGGCCCCCCAAAACCCCACCTTCTCCAAGCTGAACAAACTCACCTCCTGCAGCCTTTCCTCATGCTCTGGCCACCTGACCATTTTGATGTCCCTCCATTGGACTCTCTCTTGTACTGGAGACCCCAGTATGTTGGTTTGCAAGAGCTAATATTTCAGATGAACCCTCAGTTGTACCAAACCAAGGGGACTAATAACTTCCCATGGCAGTAAAACTCAGGATGTGGTTGGTCTTCACTCTTGCAAGAGCATGCTGACTCACAGGCCAGTTCTTTTCTGCCCAGAGCCCAGGTCGTTTCCCTCAGAGCTGCTCCCCACCATGTGCTTTTGCATGGAATTAGTCCATCCCAGATGCAGCTGAACCTCCATGAGTTTCCCATAACCTTAACAATTCCACTACTTTATCAGCCGCTGCCCTGAATTTGATACGCTTTATGAACTTGCTAAAAATATTTTCTGTCCTGGCTACAGAGTTGTTGGGAAAGCTGTCAGGAAGCGTCGGTCCCATGATCAGCCCTGAGGGGTGCCATGTGCAACCAGCCACCAGCCGCACTCCGAGCTGTGGACAGCCTCCTTTCCCGTCTGACAGCCCAGCAAATTTCCATGGGCCTTGCAGCCAAACTGGGGAAGCTCTGAAGGAAATGGGTAGATTACAAGGATGTGGTGGTGGGAGTTTTGTGTGGAAATGGTGCAGTGGTGGGAGACCGCGTGGAAAGCCTTGCTAAAGGGGAGTGAGTGCCACCCACTGCGCTCTTATCATGCACAGAGCTGGTCATCCCCCTGCCAGAGGCAGTCAGGGTGTGATTGCCATCATCCTGCAAATCTGATATTGATAGGCCTTGCTGTGATATTGGCCACCTTCCTCAGGATCCTCGAATGTGTCCTGTCTGGTCCTGGGGACTTCTGTGTCCTTGGCTTATTTAATTAGTCCTTAATTTAGTCCTCTATTGAGGGTAGCACCTGTCTCTCCAAACTCTGCTCCTAGGCAGTGTATTGAGCCTCGTTATTCTGTTACAGTTTGGAGATTTATGAAAAACCTTTCTTAAAAGACAGACTGTATAATAAACTAGACTAGAACATAATGCCATTTGCTATTCTAAACATAAGAAAGTGAAAGTCAAGAATGAGCGCATTTGTCTCCAGTGTGTTATTTTTCTGGATTACAAAAGGTAGCAGATGTGGTATATAGCAACATTTCTTTGTAAACGGGCATGTTTGAAAGACTGGCCTTATAAGAATTAGGTTTTTTTAAATAGATGTAAATATAAAAGCAAACCGGATGTCTGTTTGCTCAAATCTCTCTTACCTGCTGATGTGAGTTCAGATTAGAGTGGCTGACTGAAATGCCTTGAATCCACCCATCCTGCCACTGTGTCGGCTCCCAGCTCTGCACCTGAATTCCGTCGCTGGGGCTGAAACCCAGAGCCAGTGGCAGCAGGGAGCGGAGCTGCCCGGGTAGGATGCTTTTGGTAGTTCAGTAGCAGTTGTCCTTTCCACCAGTCTTTGGCTCTAAAAGCAACTCTTCTGGTTTTCCAGTGGATTAATCAGACTTTTTTTAATCAGTAACTGGTGAGTAAGTAAAAACGCGGATGGGATTTGCTGCTTTTCCTAATCTCGCTTTGCCCTTCTGGCCCTCATGTGGCATCCTTCAAGCAGGAAAGTAATGCTGCCAATAGAGTAGAAGAAATGATGTAGAATGGAGGTGCGGTCAGGGGCGATGTTCGGTGGCTGAATACCGATGTTTGTCACTTGTCTGCCTTGCAAGCCCGGACAACAGGCTGTTAGGATGGTTCCCAGCTTTGCCACTTTTCATGACTTCTGCACCTTTCTGACATCTCTACTTCACACTTACATCCTATATGTAAAAGATCAAAGGTGGCTCTATGTGATATTTAATACTCTTGGGTTTAAAGAGCCCTTTAATTTTCAAAACTCGTTGCAGGCCTTGAGCTGCTGAGCTGTTGTGTATCTTGACATTTCATGGGTGTGTGCAGAGTTGGTGGTGAAGTGTGTGTGTGAGCTCCTGTGCTGGCTGGGGAGCTCGCTGCTTCCAGTCCCTTTTCAGCCTCTTCCTTCAAAAACTTGCTTCCCTCCAGACTGCCTGAGGTCATGGCTAGTGATTCCCAACCTGCTCCCACCAGCTGGGCAGGACAAGTGTCAGGGCTGGGTCTTTGCTTGCCCAGCTCTTGGCAGGAGCAAGCTTGGGAGATGCAAGTAGTCCTGGCAGCCTGAGCATCACCAACACGCTGCAGCGTTCGGGGAGACTGGGGTGAATTTCTGCTTGCGCTGTCCTTTTTGCTTGGTGCAAATTCTCTTGACTGCATTTCATATTTTCTTCCTTCAGGGCAAAGCATTTTTCTTGGGAGTTTCACTCCTCCTCTGTTGCTTGCTGCCATTGCTGGGCTCCCTTGACTGTGCTGGTACAACTATTCGAGAGGCCATATGGTGAACCAGATCAGTGAACAGCAAAAAAAGGTTATTTTTAACCCAGATCAGTTCACTAATCTGGTTCACTGTACAGCTCCATAGCGGTCGTGTTGGTACAAAGGCAACTGGCAATTTTTGAGGGGAGGAGAGATGGGAAGGTGCTTCCAGCCAATAATGTCCCTGCGGGTTCCTGCGATGTTTTCTGCCTTCCAAAATTATTTCTTTCCATGCCTTTATTTCCTTCTAGGTATTTTCACAGATGTTTTGGCTTCCAGTTCCTCCAGGTGGATCTCATCTGGTATTTTTTGTGCCAATACCACTGGTTTCTCAGGGTTTGGTTTTGCTTTTTTTTTTGTTGTTGTTGTTTAATGTGCCCTGAGAAGAACTGAACTTGGCTCTGTTCTGGATAATCTGTGTATATTCATTAACATTTTGCCCTGTTCTCCCTTAATTTAGATACTGAATGCGTTAGGCTCTGCGACAGATGTCTCTGGCATCCTCTCTGTGGCGTCTCCTTGCTCCCAGCTCAATACCACATCTTTATTATTGCCTTTAAGTTATAGTCCTTGAATGATACTCACTGTGTGAGTAAAGGTGTCTGGATTAACTTTCAGGATGAAACACTGTCAGTCCTTTTCCTAATGTCTGAATAGGTAGTCTGTCATGTTCTCATTAATCCCTCTTTTGTAATGGTGTGAAAGCTTGTGTTAGGAAGTTTTTCTTAGATTTTCTTTTTTGTAAATGGAGGTAAAGGTCAAACTGAGGCTGCTGTTGCTGAAAGGTTTATTTTTATTTTTAGAACGATGGCTGCATATAATTTTTTAATACTGAAACTTTCCAAAGGTTGAGTATTGTCACAAGTGCAGTAAATAGTTTCCTTCAATTAACACTAATCTTAGATAATTAAATTGTTTTCTTACAACTACAAAGTCATCTGTGTCTTAGAAACCTCTAAGTGTCTTATAATATATAAATTGCACAAGTGAGGGTAACTAATCCAGAATCAGTTTTGAAGAATTGATGAAAACAGGAGGTAAATAACCTCAGCATCTACTTTGGAAGATTTTTTTCCTGCTGGAATTAGAAACGTGTTTGATACGAGGACAAGCCCAATGTATAAGGCTACACAAGCTCAATGTCAACCCTCCCTGCTGCTCCAAGAGATGTTTATTCTCTAGTCTCAGTCAATTTAATTTTATTTATTGGGGCCCAGAAGATCCCTTTCCATTTTGCTGGTTTGGATACTCAGAGGGTTAAACACAAAATGTTGTGGAATGGGATTTAAAGGAAGGTGCCTGGTTCCTGACAAGCATCATTAGACCTTGTCCAGTTGGATTTTAGCTTTTAATGTTTTTTCTCTTCCTTCCAAAATCCCAGCCTTGGTGAATGCCCTGATGGATAGTCATGCATTTCAGGGGACTCAAGCGATACGGAAGGTTTTTGAGATGGAAAATTGGCTCATAAGGAAAGTTTTGCAGTGCTGTCCAACTAAATAAAGCTGTTTTCTCAGTGGATAACGCTGCATTTTTGTTATGCAGCTTATCAGACACTTAATGAATGTTTTTAAGGAAAGTTTTGCAGTGCTGTCCAACTAAATAAAGCTGTTTTCTCAGTGGATAACGCTGCATTTTTGCTATCCAGCTTATCAGACACTTAGTGAATGTTTTTATCTTCATTGATAAGTAGCTGTGGAGTGTATTTTAAAATGAATTATGCTAACACTGTTTTATCATAACAGCCTGCAATCTACCAAGGCAGGTTTTTTAATCACCACATTCTAATTAATTTTTAACCTGTTTTATAATCCATGTAACCAGCTCCTACCACTGGAGTCCAGTTTTATAGAAGGAAGGACAAAAGTAATGGATAAAAAATGAGAATTACAAAAGAGTAATTGTAATAAGATCATCATAATGGTGTAGGTACCGAAACAAAAGCAGCAAGCTGGATTTTGGTCATAGGAGAGGAGGATAGAATTAAAATGAAAAATACTGTTTTGCTGCTTGAAATGCCAGATTTAGTTAACGAAGATATTAGGGAACAAGTTTCCTTAATAAGTAGCTGCAGTAATCTTATAAGGAAGTGTTAAGGGATTTAAACTTTTTCACAGCCAGAAGAAAAGTGGGAGTGGGGGGAGGAATTCGTTATGGAGCAAGCTGCAGGAACCCTGTTAGGTTTCTTTGCTCAACCTGGTAACGATAAATTGCTTTAAAAGATGGAGCACATAATCTGATAATTAGGAAATTAGTAGTTAATGGGAAACTTGTACAAAATGTATTTTACGTGAATTAATGACTTTATTCAGCAAGTTGGGGCAACTTTGGCTCTAGAAGATGAGTTGAGAAGGGTTGGTAGGAAGTCAAATGTAGTAAACAGGACCTGGAAGAGTCTTGACTCTCAACCAAGGTGGTTTTCCACATGCAATTGCAAAAATCTGGTGTGCAAGCAAATTAGGCAAAAATCTCTGAGGACTTAAGAGAGAAAGTTTAGCAACATCCCCTAGCTCTAAAAAGACGCAGACAGGACAAATCCCTCACCACCAAGAAACAAGCAGCTCCCAGACTTGATAAGGCATCTGAGTGCCTTCTCCATAGGTCTGAGCTGTGCCCCTGCCCATAGAGGGGAGAGCCTCAGGAGTGAGTGGGTGAGGGCAGGTCCAGCATCATTTCCAGACCCTCCAATATTCAGATCATAACTCTGAAATAAAAAGAGCAATTATACTTGCCGAACATGAAAAGCTTTTGTAGCTAGGGAATATTTCTCCTTTTCTTCTGTCCATATTTCATTTCAGGAAAAAATGGACGATTTTTTCAGGCAGCCCTATCTATGGTAATGTTGTCAGCTCAATAACCGAGGGAGCTGGTGCTCTACCTTTGCTAATGGTGGTGGTATTCCAGCTTTCCATTGGTGTTTGCCTTGCATGAGCTTGCCGGTGTGAGAACATCATTTGGCTTCATGTGGGAGCAAGGGATGGTGGCCATACCTCCGTCAGCTCTGAAACTGAGCCTGCAAGAGACCGCTGGGGTGGCAGGAGTGGGAAGAGGCAGCCTGCCTCTCTGTCAAGGGAGGGTTGGTTTTTTCTATATTCTTGAAGTCTTTGCTCCCCGCTCCCTTTTCTTTCCTGGTTCTTTTAGCAGGCGGAGCAATGAGCCAGGTTTAGACTTAGAGGCAACCAAGAAAAAAAGCCCCTTAACACTGACGAGGAGAGCCCTTGTCTTCCCTAATGCTCTTTCCCCAGGAAGCAGTAATATTTCCTTGACAGGGGCTTGTGTGCTGGATAACCGCCTCTTGATTTCTTGATGCTTCACATGAAGGTTCCAGCTCGCTCTTCAGGAAGTGGCGCATAGTTTCTTCAGGTGTGTACTGAAGGACTTTTAACTTGGTGCCCAGAATTTTTAGAGTGGTAATTAAAAACACGATGTTGTCCGTCCTGGATACATTGTATGCCTGATGGTCTTCAGCACTAAAATGAGTTTATTTCCTTTGCTTGCTTTTTTTGGTTGTTAATCTAGAGAGGCAAGCTTTTATCTTCCCTTTCTATGTGCATGGAGGTGATTTCTGCAGATTTATTCAGCTTTCCACCAGGCTGAGGTTTCTCTGGCTGCTGCTCCTTTCCCGTGGGTTACAGAGGGGCAACGTTTGCTGGTAGAGCCGCACCAGCATGCTGAGTCAGGGGCTTTGACGGC
The DNA here is from genome assembly GCF_023634085.1 of Falco cherrug. Classification (NCBI taxonomy): domain Eukaryota; kingdom Metazoa; phylum Chordata; class Aves; order Falconiformes; family Falconidae; genus Falco; species Falco cherrug. Next base: position 1,549,649 of record NC_073698.1, read on the forward strand.
ATTGTGGGGTTAATCCCAGATCACACTCTTGATGGACGTGGTTGTGCCAGCAGAACTTCCCAGTGCTGTGCTATTGCCCTACATTTTCCAGATTAATACCTCCTCACATGTCGCGTTTTCCCTCTTTAACCGTTTTTTTGTTCTTGTCTAATGAGTGTCTTCATACTTCTACTTGAAGGCCTTGCTTGAGACTGACTGTGTTTCTGCAAATCCATCTAAATTTTGCACGTGTATGTCATTGCTGTGGTTAGAGAATGTGGCAGTCTCAGACTCCTTCTGAAGAGAGGTAGGAGATGGGGTACAGCACGAAGCAAGAGAGTATGGTGAGCAATCTGGCACAGCTTCAATTACGTTTATGTCTTGCACTTCTCACTCAAGTTAAGCAAAAGATCCACGTGAAACTAGATTTCTTTTGTATTTGTACTCACTTGAATGATTTCTGTTAAATTCTGAGCATTTACGACTGTTTTTGGGCAGTGGCTGAGGGCAGCGATGGGCATTTGGGTAGCCTTCATCTCTGTGCAGCTCATCACAGCTTCTCTCTGCAGTAGCAGCATCCAGTTATTAATGAACCTAGTCGTTTTGACTTCTGATCAAGAAAAAAAACAGAAAAGGGGCCCCCCACCCCCCCAGGGTGATTCTACTCAGTGTCTGCATGGCAGCACGATCCAAGGAGGTACTGAAGCGGTTGCAGCTAAAGAAAGATCCAGTGACAAAGGTTAATGGGAGGTGGGTACGGTACTTCTCTCTGTCTCTTCAGCAGCTAGAGATGAACAAAAAGGTGAGCTTTCTGATAATTCCCCAGCGTTAAAGGTTGCTGCAATACTGCCCTCCTGCTAAATCAACGTGGTGCCTGGAAACCCTCCTGTATTCAGCACATGCAACAGTGTTGGACACGTACAGGGATCCTTTGTTATTTGCTAAGCAGAGCTTATGGACTTCCTTGGCTGTGCAAGTGTAAAGTTGTAAAAATGTTCCAAAACTTGGACTTGAAGCAAATTTAGCTCTCAAACCGGCTCTGCTAAGTGAAATAGTAGTGGCAAAGGCGTTGAGATGTGAGGTGTAAAAGCAGTGGAAGGAGTGCTTGTTGATGCCATGGTTGATGCTGAGCCTGGTGTAGCTGGCAAGGCGTGCTTTTCACAAAATAGCTAAAGGGTGGAGGAAGACTCGGGGGCGGTGGTTTTCTCCCCCATTTGCTTGAACCCAGATTATTTTCTGCTTCTTTCTTGCCACAAAAGGAGTCGTTTGTTTAATTTTATAAAATGTTACTGAAGCTTTTGGAACTGAAACTGCAGCCCACGTCTTCTTGATAAATGGCTGTGTGTATTCCTGGAAGGAAGTTAAAATGGGGCTGTGTTATATTTGGTACCTCCTGAAGCACTGAGGCTACTTTGAGTACAGAATGTGCTCAAAGACAGACTAATTTGCCACTGCAGATCTTGATGTGATGAGAATTTGTCAAGTCCTCATTTCTGCTAGAATTCACTTACGCTTCCCTCTCTCTCCTAAAGATGCTTGCTTATATATTTTAGAGTTATGTCTTTGAGCTGGGGCAGACCATAAAGGCAAGTCAAAAAGCCTAAAACTAGAATTAAATTCCAAGCAATGAATATGCTTGTTATAAGGTGGAAATACAGAGGTCAAGCACCTGTACAACAGGTGGGAATATTACTGAGCCGTTTCCCTGAGCGTGTTGGGATTATCAGGATGTTTGAACATCAGCAGAGTGGGTTTTGACTTCTCTCCAAGGATGCCATCTAAGATGGCATGGTCGTGGTTTCCTGCAGTAGACGATTTTGGGAACTTCAGTGAAAATAAAGATTTACTTTTTTTTCTTTCTTTCTTTTTTCTCCCTTGTTCATTTCCATTTTCATGCTGTTTCATTTGCTGGGCTTGAAGGGCATCTTGGTGTAACGTTGCAGGGAAAGGTAGGATGGATGGATCGGCACTCCCGAAGCAGCTGCTCTCTGTTGTTTTACTGGATTCGATCTTTTCTGTGTCTTGTTTTCTCCCTGAGAGTATTTTTTGAGTGAATGTAAACTTAATACTGGCTCAGTGGTTAGAGGCAATGAAAAAATATTTAATGTGAATGTTTTGGTACCGGGTTGATTAAAATAAACAACTGTTACAAGGAGCACTGGCCCTGGTTTGTGAACAGTAGGTTTTCTGTTCCTCTATATAATGCATAAAGCATGTGGAGCTGTTTGAGAGCTTTTTTTTTTGTGTGTGTGTGTGTGTGCTGTACTTAAATTTGAGGTATTTTGTTTTCAGTTCTCTGAGCTTTTGTGTCAGCTGTGAAGGGAGGGTGTGGGAGTAACATGTAAAACTTGGGCTAAACCCCTTTTAGTCTCATATCTTGACAAATAGCTGGTTATCAAGTATTTAAATGGAAGCTTGAACTTTGCTTTCTCCCTTTTGAAAGCTGAGAAGACCTTAGTTCTGATTTCATCCACTCCTGATGCTGTTTGTTTCTAGTTTCTATGCGGTTCTTCAGCAGAGCGTAGGCATAGTTGATGTAGACTTTGTGCAAGCCATGCCATGTGAGCATTCCACCCAAAGTCGTTGAGCTGTAGCATATAGCTGCAGGAAGATTTCACGTCTTGCTTTGAAGGTGCAGATGCTGAATTTCTACTCTTTCTCCCTATACCTATGGTTATGAAAAAGTGTATCCATGGTATTTTTAGGGGAAGGCAAACTGAGATACTTTATGTGTAGGAGAGTTGCAGTAGATATGCATCTCTATTTGTTTAATGACAGCAGGTAGGGAATGGAACATCATGCTGTCTTTTTTGCAACTGCCGGTCTTGTTGCCAGCTCTGATATCTCTTCCCTCTCCTCCTCTTATCCTGCATCTCCATCACTCCTCCTTTTCTGACTGCATTTCTTACATGTGCCGTTCTTCCTTTTGCTCTGGTGGAGATAAAGACCACTCTTTGCTAGAAAGAGCCGTGTTTTCTGTTCGACAGGTTTGCCTGTGGAGCCTCACAGGTCTCTCTCTTTCTCTCTGTTGGTTGCTACTGCAGAGCTGTGGAATGCTGTGAAGACTCACTGCCCTGCAGTCGTAGGCAGACTCCTCTCCAGATTATCTTCATCCGAAGGAAGCTCATATCCAAGAGGTATGAATTCATGGTTTTTGTGCGCCGTTCAGCTCCTCCAAACACCGTTTTCCCCAATCTCTCCACAGATAGAAAAGCTTTGGATGCCACGGAAATTGCAAGTGTTGATTAAAAAGTGTTGGTGTTTGGCATGAGTTGGACCCTTGTTTATATTAAATGAACTTTGGTACAGAATCGCACTACATTTTAAAATAAGCAGGTCATTTCTGGGTCAAGAAATGCATAAGCTGAAACTCCAGCAACACTGCATGTCTAGCACATTTTATTGTGTTCATTTATAAAGTTAATAAACCTGAGGTAATCAGCAGACTGGAGTAGAACACACAGCAGGTATGTGCTGCTCCTGTGAAGAGTTGTGAGAGTTAGGGTTTTTTAGTATTTATGAGTATTATTAAATTACTAAATTATTAATAAATATTTTATTTTTCTTTTATATTAAAAAGAAGGCGAAAAATACTGCCTGTGTTCACTAGCTGGGTCAAAATCACTGGTTTGGCAAAGGCATGAGTCCTGGTATAAATTTCTGTCATTTGCCTGTAGACAGGCAAAGTATTTTCTACTAGGTTATGTTGCAGCCTTTTATAAAAGAAAACTAGGAACAGTTTTTTAAAATGGGAACTTTGCAGTGTGATGTGGTCTGTAAATTGGTTGGCGCAGGTTTTATCTGAACTATTTATTTTTGTGGATGGTGCCTAGCATTATGAGACCTGAACAGATCAAGCCCTCTAAATGTTCAAATCTGTTACAACAGCGGTATAACGTGCTATACCGCTAGCTATTAAATACAGACATACCATTTCAGGAAATCCCTGTGTTGCACACAGGTATGGGCTGGAAAATATGCTGGACAAATGTCGCTGTATGCCTGCCCTGTGCTTCAGTTTTCCCCTGGGTATTGACACTTGGCTGATGCTGTGGAGAAGATACTGGGGTAGCTGAAGTGTCAGTCTGACCCAATCCAGCTTGTGCAGGAGTATGGAAAATCCAGCATTGACTTGCACACCCCCCCCCCACACCCCCAGCCTTTTATACGTTTTGCAGCTTGCTTAGTAACATGAGCTTCAAATGTCAGCTGCCAGGATACCCACTGCGTGTTCTGCTCCCACTCAAGTCAGATTTGCTGAAAAGCAGATGCAGGCAGACAGCAGTGCTGACGGGTGCTCTTTGCTCTTGGATCCCCTGCACTGCACCGGGATCGAGCATTTAGGCATGCTGTGACCGTGCAGGAGCACTCCTGCCCTGATTAGATGCCTGCTCTTTTGGTAAGGGCAAGGTCGGGCTGTTTTTTCTTCCTCTTCTCACCCTCAGCAACTCAACCCATCTTAAGTGGGACGGGGTAGAAAATACCAAGCATTTCAGAAAAGCTTTGCGTTGTCCTTGCTTCTGCCAATCTTGAAGCAACAGCAATGGCCCCTTTCCATCTCCCTCTTCCCCTTTTGGTTGAATATCCTGCTAGATAAAAGGGCAAAAAAGGGACTTTGATGGTGCTTCTGTCTGCATCTTCTGCCCACTGTTCCCATATCTCCAGGTTGAAGCAACAGTAGGAGACCCAGCTGGGGCCATGCTGCCTTTTGTGGGCCTGAGAAACAGAGGCCCAGGGCTGCAGAAGGGAGAGAGGCAAAGGCAAGGGAGCATGTTTGATGGGTTGCGAGGTAGGGAGAGCGCAGAGGTGGCGGCTGAGTTGCTCAGACTGGAGAAGTGACAGTGGCACCAATGGGAGATCCAGAAGACAAGGTGTTTTTTAACAATGAGGATATGCTAAGTGTTGGCTTTGTGTGAGAAAGAGAGCTTCTGGTCCAAGGGGCTCCTGCTCCAGTTCAGCTCCACATTAAGAAATTTAAGTTTAAGCTTTGTTTGTGCTGATTGCCTGAGCTCCCAGCCTGGTCCCTGGAGACCTCAAGAGTGGAACTGATGGAGCCTGGGGAGATTTGGCTGATGAGCTACTGGTTGTCCTCATCAAGCTGATTGGGTTTGCTTTCCTGGTTGTAACGGCTCTGCTTGGGATCTCCACCAGCCACTTCAGACATTTACTTGTTGGGTGCCTTTATCTTGGATTAAGCATCCCCTTTTAGGCTCGTGATGGTAAATAGTGTTAAGAAATCAAAAGGTGGAAGAAATTGAGTTCAACTCTTGAATGTGGTGTGCCGGACCTCTTAATGTAGTTTTACTGAGGTCAGGTTAATTCCTACTTGGGATATACCCCACTCCCTCAAACCCTAAGCAGAATTCAGCAATTAAATAGTTAATTACTCTGTGTGTGTGTGTGTGTGTAAAAAATACGTGTGTATCTAAAAATACTTTTCTTATCTGTGTAATGGTTTGATGCAAGTATTTTAAATGTGTTTTTTCATGAGCCTGGTTTTTATAAAGTGCGTGTGAGTGGAATTTGGCATGTGGTTAACTGGCCCTGGACTTTATACTTTTGCTGTATTCATCTCTGTGTTTCTGATCTTATATCGAAAAGTTCTGGTCATTAGTCTCCTGATCACTTATGCCACTTTGGTGGGGTCCATTTGGTGGTCTTCGTTGGGCTGGGAATGCACCAAATCCAGAGCCGACGCTGCAGCATCTTGCTAGCAGCTGATGGCTAATTCTCTGCTGTTGGGGCATGGGTACCTCAATTAGTGATTTTTTTTTAGTGCATGAATAAATCCTTTGTTCATAGATGTTAAGTTTTGTTGAATTGCCAGCTCTGTTTTGGAGAATAAATTTCCTTTCAGAGAATATATGATATGGGAGGTGATTTCTGTCAAGCCAAGTTATGTACTGTATTCAACTCTGGGGTCTCCAGTACGAGAGACCTGTTGGAGCGGGCCCGTCGGAGGCCACGGAGCTGGTCAGAGGGCTGGAGCCCCTCTGCTGTGGGGACAGGCTGGGAGAGCTGGGGCTGTGCAGCCTGGGGAGGAGAAGGCTGCGGGGAGACCTTAGAGCAGCTGCCAGTGCCTGGAGGGGCCGACAGGAAAGCTGGGGAGGGGCTTTGGGCAAGGGCAGGGAGTGGTGGGACAGGGGGGAATGGCTTGAAGCTGAGAGAGGGGAGATTTAGGTTGGACATGAGGAAGAAACCCTTCCCCGTGAGGGCGGCGAGGCGCTGGCCCAGGCTGCCCAGAGCAGCTGTGGGTGCCCCATCCCTGGCAGGGCTCAAGGCCAGGCTGGACGGGGCTGGGAGCAGCCTGGGCTGGGGGGAGGGGGCCCTGCCCCTGGCGGGGGGTGTGACCGGGTGGTCTGTGAGGTCCCTCCCAACCCAAAAACTTCTGTGATGCTTTGTAGTTCCCAGGATCCTATGAGATGTTACATGATTATTTAAGAGTGAAAGGAGATCCCTGGTCCTTGTTCCTGGTGGAGTCTAATGACTGTGATACCAAGGACCTTCCTTCCTTTGGGTGATCTTTAGAGGAGGGAAATATGCCATACTAGAACATTGTTAATGTTTTAAAATTCAGCCTTCGATGTAGTCTGGACATGTTGTGGGTTGTCAGTGTGTTTGTTTGCATATGCTCCACGGCACAGCTGTGTCTGTGAACATGCCTCTGAGTTAGAACCATGCTGCTCCTGTGCGACTTGTAAAATGTGGGCAAAAGTGTGGCTGTATCTACACTTTAGTAGTGTGCAAATAGGTGGAGCACAAACTGGAGTTTGAGAATATTGCTTATTGCTTCAGAGCTCTTTATTGGTGAGATATTTCAGGCTTACATTCTAAGAGATGAAGCTAGTAGCTGGCTTGAGGTTGCTGTTTTCCGATTCAGATGGTGGGCTTGAGGGAAGAAAAGGCTTACTGTTGTGAGATGCATGGGTTTGGTTGTGAGGGCAGGTGAGAAGACCAGTGTTTCCTACCATACAACATCACTGAATCTGTGCTGAGTGTGTGACATGCTCGGGCATTTCCTAAGGATGCTCTTACAGAGAGTGGGAACTGCTGCCTCAAGAGCAGAACCCTCCAATGTGTTTCTTAGGCTCTTGTTGCATCTGGTTTTACCCAGCATCCTCTTGCCATATATTAGAATAAACAGGGAACTGGACATTCTTGGTCTGTAGTGGGGAATATAGGTACTAGTCTTCCTCTTAAGCTATATCTCATAGAATCAGAGGATTGTTTAAAATGGAAAAGACCTTTGAGATCATCAAGTCCAACCATTAACCCAGGACTGCCAAGTCCATCACCAAACCATATTGCTAGGCACCTGTCTTCACACACAGTCTGATAGTCATGGAGCACCAAGGCTCTTTTAAATGTACCTCAGCTCAGGATGGTTTCAAGCCCTACAAGATGTTGGATTGGCTTTCTTCCCTCTCTCCTGTGCGAGCTGCAAATGTTAGCCTGGAGAAAAGGGGGCTCAGGGGGGCCCTTCTGGCTCCCTACAGCTGCCTGGCAGGAGGCTGCAGCGAGGGGGGTCGGTCTCTGCTCCCAAGGAACCAGCGGCAGGACAGGAGGGAACGGCCTCCAGCCGCACCAGGGGAGGTTCAGGGTGGGCACTGGGAGAAATGTCTTCCCCGACAGGGTGGCCAAGCGCTGGCACAGGCTGCCCGGGGACGGGGTGCAGGCACCGTGCATGGGGGGGCTAAAATACACGCAGACAGGCTGTGTGGGGACATGGTTCAGTGGTGGCCTTGGTGGTGCTGGGTTAGTGGTTGGACTCTATGAAAGGTCTCTCCTCACCTAAATGATTCCATGATTATAGGGTTTGGAAGGCTTTGGGATCTGTAATTACTTTGCCCATTCCTGCTTCATGGGAATTTTCACTTTCAGAGAAGATTTTTGTCCCTTTGTGAACACTACCACAACGCTGGATGTATCGGTGAAAGGGAAGGACCTCCCCCTTTGCGAGGTACCTAGATACACTGGAACATATCACATATGGAAACTTCTTCCCTGCACAAGGTGTTGAATTTATAAAGATTAATGACCCGGCATTTCCTCTTAAGTAGCCTTTGTGCAAATGCTTCTCGTAGTCAGGTCTACTCCCTTAAAAAAAATTCTCTTTTAAGTTTTTGCCTCAGTATTCCGTGTCAGCCAGAGCCACCAGCTAATCACACAAACACGAACTGTGCCTGCGGGTCCCCAGGCTGGGCTGTGCCTCTGCCCGTACCCACGGCAGAACGCCTGATGAAACCTGCAGTGTCCTTTGCCTGTCTGTGGTGTGTGATGAATGCTGTGCCACTGGGATGCATCGTAATCAAGTGTCAGAGTAGGAAACATCAGCCTGAACATCCCAGGATGATGAGTTTGGGGCGTAGAGGAACTATTTTATTGACAAAGCTGCTTTGTGATTGTTTATGGCTGAATACTGCTGATATACAGTAATTGTTAGAGGAGTGAGACATCATTAGGAAGATGACAGTTCCCATAACAAGGAAAAAAAATCAGCTGTCAAAAACTGATTTAAAAACAAAGAAAGGTTTTAATAAGATTTATGGACATAAGCAGGCAGAGAGGATCTCTGAGACCAGACTCTTTAATATGCACTGGACTGACTTTCTACTTTTGATCTATAAGCTTATATGGCACATTAAAGTGAGCTGTCGATATTGCCCTGGGGTATGTGGAGAGCACACCAAAATACTTTGTCTCCTCAGCCAGAAGGACACAGTTAGGGTCTCTTTCTTTCTCTGAGCCTAGGATGTGAGTTGTATCTACATCTCTTCTTAAAAAAAAAAAAAGTGTGTATTTTGAAAGCTTTGTGGCCTTGGCTTCCTTTTGGACTGAGGTTTACTATGTGGGTATCTTTTTGTAGCCCTGTGATAGCTGCTTCTCTTAGAGGCCAGACTGATGTCCAGCAGGCTTGCAAAGTCAAAGTCCCAGCTGGCTGCTGCATGGAGATCATCGTGGTTTTCAGAAACAGCACAAAAGTGGAGATCTGTGTTTCCTGAGGAGGGGAAGGAACAGAATCCTTATGAAAACTCGTCAAATGATGCATCCAAACGAGTGCAGCAGGCTACAGAGGAAGGGCCTAGCCAAGTGGGTGATGGTAGGAGATCTACTTGAGGACAGATTTTCTGTTCCTGCTGGAGAAGTGCAACAGTGCGCTCAGTTCTTGCAGTCTCTGTGGCTGACGTTGTAGGGAACATACACCTTTCCGGAGCGCTTTCCCGCAGTGTTTGCTCCGCATTTCTGCTCGCAGAAGCCATGCTGGAAGCACTGCCCTTTCTTTCAGATGTATAATTTACCACCTCTTCCCAGTGTGCCAGCCTTGTTTGTATTGATAAATGAATGTTCTCTGTGTACAGCCTGCAGATAATTCTGCTCGTCGAGTACAATGCTGCTAAATATACCTGTTTCTGATTAAGTGCATTTGAATTTCTGAGTTTGGTTAATAAGCTACACCTTTCGCAGATTCTTTTGTTAACTCATAAAAGCTGCGTGTTCTGATTTATAGTGCCAGAAGGGGTAAACTGACATTAAAAGCATTAATTAGTCATGGTTGACTGCACAAAGAATAGAGTTGGTGTGAGCCAGCTTTTGATTTAGCCCTTTGTGGGCCTTTGATTTTCGCCTAAGCTTGTTAAAGGGTCTGTATCTCTGGCTTTTTCATGCTAGATTATATAATTAGAGTTTAGTGTGAAATACAGTGATTGGGCTTGAAGAGCAAGAGCCCTGTACAATTATAAGCAATAAAGTTATAAAGCAATTGGCCAGAACTTTACATATATTTTAATAGAGAAAGGTTCTTTTTACCATGTGGGTGTGATAACTTGGTATTTTTAGGTGTGCATTAACGATAACCAGATGATTTGTTGTAAGCTGTGGGTACTCTTGGTAAGCCTCAGAAAGAATATGTTCTCAAGAGCCTTGGACTTGCCTGTTGTGTGGTGCTTCAGCATCATGTGAATGTCATGGGGGTTTGGTAAACGGCACCACAGGTAGCACTGATTTTTTTTTTTTTTTTTTTTCCCCCTACATCTTCACCCTTACATACAGGCTAATAGGAAAAGAACCCAGACCTTGAAGCATTGCCTGGGTTTTATACTTGGAATTCCTACCTTATATAATGAAATACACTCATAAACATTATGGTAGTTTCTGTAATACCAATTCTACCCATCCATTCCCCACACAAAAGTTTGAAATGTAATTAAAATGCAAATCATAGGCTAAGGTGTTTGTTTTTTTTTTTTTTTAATAGACCTTCCATAATTATGCCTGACTGCAAAAAAAGAATACCTTTGGTATAATTTTGGTGATTGCCTGTGGTTTGTTTGTGAATTAAGATTTTTCCTCTGTCTGTATAAAGTTTCCTTCTGTCTTACATATTATTACATTAACTGCTCTATAAAAAGAATGTTGGACTGGGTTTCTATTCAAACTTGTTAACACTTGTCATTGAAGAGCCAACAATTGCCTGGTGCGGTACCTCCAGTACTGCCTTCATTTCCTTCGTTTGACAGTGTGTGTTGTGACAGTTGACTGGGAGACCTGCTAGCAATGACCCCACTTGTAGAAGTGTTTTCTAAAGATGCAATTATCCAGCAGCATATGAAAATTCCACATTTCATCATAGAATCACGGAAGGGTTTGGGCTGGAAGGGACCTTCAAGACCAGCCAGTCCCACCCCCCGCCAGGGGCAGGGCCCCCTCCCCCCAGCCCAGGCTGCTCCCAGCCCCGTCCAGCCTGGCCTTGAGCCCTGCCAGGGATGGGGCACCCACAGCTGCTCTGGGCAGCCTGGGCCAGCGCCTCGCCGCCCTCACGGGGAAGGGTTTCTTCCTCATGTCCAACCTAAATCTCCCCTCTCTCAGCTTCAAGCCATTCCCCCCTGTCCCACCGCTCCCTGCCCTTGCCCAAAGCCCCTCCCCAGCTTTCCTGTCGGCCCCTCCAGGCACTGGGAGCTGCTCTAAGGTCTCCCCGCAGCCTTCTCCTCCCCAGGCTGCACAGCCCCAGCTCTCCCAGCCTGTCCCCACAGCAGAGGGGCTCCAGCCCTCTGACCAGCTCCGTGGCCTCCGACGGGCCCGCTCCAACAGGTCCGTGTCCTTCTGATGCTGAGGACCCCCGAGCTGGACGCAGCGCTGTGGGGGGGTCTCGGCAGAGGGGAGCAGAGGGGCAGAGCCCCCTCCCTCGCCCTGCTGGCCACGCTGCTGGGGATGCAGCCCAGGGCACGGGCGGCTTTCTGGGCTGCGAGCGCACATTGCCGGGTCATGTCCAGCTTTTCATCCACCAACACCCCCAAGCCCTTCTCCACAGGGCTGCTCTCCATCCATTCTCTCTCCAGCCTGCATTTGTGCTTGGGGTTGTCCCCACCTTGCGCTTGGCCTTGTTGAACTTGCTGAGGTTCGCCCAGGCCCGCCTCTCCAGCCTGTCAGGATCCCTCGGGATTTCCCACTGTTGCACATCAGAGCTCACAGCAGGTTTTGGCTCCTTAGATGAGGGAGAATGGTGGAACATATCTGAAGCTCCTCAGCTTAACAAAAAACCTTCTTCAGTTTCCTGAATATTTTAAATGTGTATAATAACATACTGACATCTATTGTAATTTGTATTTTAAGAGATGTTTACACTGTGAAGTTGCCTGCCGTTCTCTGTAGGCTGGTTCAAGGTTTGGCAGCTCTGAAAGCATAATAGCATATGCTTTTCCCTTCTCTAACCATTAATTATGTCTGTAGAAACCCAATAGCAACTGGAGACCTTTTCTGCAGGTAGATATGAATGATGGTTTTATTAGAGGCTATCACGGGTCACTGCTGGAGAGAGCCTCTTGGCTTCTGCTGGGGTTGGGACACAGGGAGAGCTGTCATCTCTCTCCAGATAGCCTCCTGCCCTGCTCCTTAGCCCATGGTGTGCCATTCAAAATGTGTCCACATGTTACCTGTGGCCCCGTGGCCGAAAGCTGCCAGGCCATGGACTAGCACATGCCTACGCTTTGCTGTCAAGATGCTGCGTTTCTCCAACCCTATGGAAAATTCCCTTCTGTTTTAAATAACCGAGTTTCAATAAGTGAAAGTAGAAAGGGGTCTCAGATTTTGGCATTTTAGCGAAGTTGTAAGGCAATGCTAGGATGGGTTTGGGGATTTTCTTATCATCTTCCTCTTGTTCAGAGTCCTTGCTTGAATCCATATACGAATGGAAATGGAAATGAAAATAGGGAGCCATGGCAAAGATTTGTGATTATAATTCTGCCTACTGTACTAAAGGGTTGGCATTAGAAAGAAACCTGCATTATTTATTAAATGACAAAATAGGATTGGTTTTCTTTGGTTGTTTTTTTTTTTGACAAGTTGTAATTTAAAAATCAGACAGCTGCACAAATTGTGAAATCGCTGAACATTAAATCGAGTGTCAAATTTTGGGTACCCAGTGCTACATCATGGGTTTCCAGGTTCTTTACAGAGATAATATGACAAAATAGACAGTGCTTGTGTGTCCCCAGAAGCTCTGCATTGCTGTGTCCTCTGCAGCAGGAGGGTGGTTTGCACCTTGTAGTGAGGCTAACGATGAACTGATACTAAAGCTCGCCACTTGTGCTTAGGTGGGACTTTTGTGTTTGCTTAGAGGTGGGTGCAGAAAGAAGCATATTCAGAAGAGGATGTTGCAATTAAAATAAAAAGCATGGCTTGCCTATGTACATACCTGTGTTAGTGCTTGGCAAGTGCATGTGCTGCTTCACCACCATATCATTGTTCCTGAAGGATTTTTGTGAGCGCTTGCCTCCTGAGTATCATCCTCTTGCTCATTATCATCATCAGTCCCTCTTGCTTTTGCTTTTTCTTTCATGATGTAAACAATTTCTAATGATTCCTTCCTTCTCTGCTGTCAAATAATGGCAAAAGAGAAAATTAGTTATAGCTGAAGACCTATTTTTCGTTAGGCAGGCTGAGTTCTATAATAAACATGATTTCTCCTTGCCTGCTCGGTTAGACATTAATGATAATTTGTCATCTCTGCAATATTTGCTTTTCAGAAGAGTTTAAAGCATACGCTTCTGCTTCAGTTATGAAGTTTGCTCATTATTATTAGTGTAAGACAAGGCACGTGATATGATATGGGGACCTTCCAGGAGTAATTTCCCTTTCCCTGGGAAGCTTGTATCGGGAATAGAGAAAGTGAGCTGGGAACTTGATCTTACTTGTGTTGGAGTTTGGGGAAAACCCAGTCTTTAACGGGGATAGGGGAATGCGGTAAGGCAGAAGAGGACTGTATGGGCAGGGGATGTGGAAGACATGGGCAGAACAACAGCGAAGAGGGCCTAGGATTGCGTCTTGGCAGGGGGGATGCTTTTATTTTCAGCAGTCTTGTAAACATTGCTAACCTAATTTCTTTGGATAAATTACAGAGCTAGGTGGTAGGGAGAGCAGAACAATTCTGCAGGGAGTTTAGTTTTAGATTAATTTAGAATCAGGACTTAATTTAAAACAATAATTAGGATTTAACAATTTCTTTTAAAACCTGATATCCTAGGGAAATCAGGCTTATGCCTTATGCTCTCTGCGTGAGTACTTTAATTCTTTAAACTTTGGAAGTCTGATAAGGGAAAGAGAAGTCTTGGAGATGATTGTATCTTCTAGGTCTCGTGAAAATGCCGCAAGTTAAAAGAAGATGAGTTTTTGTACGAGGGTAAAGTGGCAACATGGATTCACACACAAGATACCAGAAAATGTTCAGTGATCTGATAAATGCCCTGTCATGGGAGAAGCTTTGGATTGAATTTCCACTTGACCAAAGTCAATTGGCGCAAGAAGCAGCTCCATGGGAAACAAGCGCTCAAGGAGCTCCTTGTTGGTTTGTGGTTTTGTGGTTTTTGTATTTTTTTTTTTTTTTTTTTTTTTGTGTCATTGCATCAATATATCTCAGGCTTTTTTCTCCAGGGGAAAAAGGTCAAAGAATATTTTGAGTGATGAGGTAAGATGATGAGAGTTAGGAGTAGGGTAGTTGCATGTCATTTCAGAATTGTATGTATTCAGAATACTTTCTCTGAAAACCCTTAGAATAGGTGTGTTTACTCTTTCCTGCAAAAACCCAAACTGAGACTACCTACTTGGCAATTTGTCCAGTCGTCTTCAGGAAAGGGTGATGGAAAGAGAATTTCCAGAATTTCCAGTGTTTAATGGGTTTAATTAGACTGGTGAAGGAACTGGGGAGGACTGGAGGCAGGATTGGGAAGCTGTTGTAACAGGTCTCAGACAGTCTAGAGAGAGGGAAACTCTGCCTTGCTCTCTGTTTTGGTTGGGCTTTATTGACTTATTTATTTGAATTAAAGCCATCTGGAAAAATTTGGTTGTGCATTTATACCCTAGAATAAGTCCTTTGTGTGGCCAGGCTCTGGTAGCGGGTGGCTTCTGTGAGAAGGTGCCGGCAGCTGCCCCCCTGCCCAGTGGAGCCAGTGCCACCGGCTCCCAGCCGGACCTGCCGCTGGCCAAAGCCAGGCCCAGCAGCGCCGGTGGCAGCGCCGCTGGGATAAAGGATTTCAGAGAGGGGGAACCCAGGGGAACAGCGACTGAGCTGGAGAGAGGGGGTGAGACTGTGTGAGAGGCAGAGCCCTGCAGCCCCCCCAGGGCAGGAGGGGCAGGGGGGCTCCAGGCGCCGGAGCAGAGATTCCTGGCAGCCCGTGCTGGAGCCCCCGGCCAGGCAGGCTGTGCCCCCAGCCCATGGAGCCCCCGGCCAGGCAGGCTGTGCCCCCAGCCCGTGCTGGAGCCCCCGGCCAGGCAGGCTGTGCCCCCAGCCCGTGCTGGAGCCCCCGGCCAGGCAGGCTGTGCCCCCAGCCCGTGCTGGAGCCCCCGGCCAGGCAGGCTGTGCCCCCAGCCCGTGCTGGAGCCCCCGGCCAGGCAGGCTGTGCCCCCAGCCCGTGCTGGAGCCCCCGGCCAGGCAGGCTGTGCCCCCAGCCCGTGCTGGAGCCCCCGGCCAGGCAGGCTGTGCCCCCAGCCCGTGCTGGAGCCCCCGGCCAGGCAGGCTGTGCCCCCAGCCCGTGCTGGAGCCCCCGGCCAGGCAGGCTGTGCCCCCAGCCCGTGCTGGAGCCCCCGGCCAGGCAGGCTGTGCCCCCAGCCCGTGCTGGAGCCCCCGGCCAGGCAGGCTGTGCCCCCAGCCCGTGCTGGAGCCCCCGGCCAGGCAGGCTGTGCCCCCAGCCCGTGCTGGAGCCCCCGGCCAGGCAGGCTGTGCCCCCAGCACATGGAGCCCCCGGCCAGGCAGGCTGTGCCCCCAGCCCATGGAGCCCCCGGCCAGGCAGGCTGTGCCCCCAGCCCGTGCTGGAGCCCCCGGCCAGGCAGGCTGTGCCCCCAGCCCGTGCTGGAGCCCCCGGCCAGGCAGGCTGTGCCCCCAGCCCATGGAGCCCCCGGCCAGGCAGGCTGTGCCCCCAGCCCGTGCTGGAGCCCCCGGCCAGGCAGGCTGTGCCCCCAGCCCATGGAGCCCCCCGGCCAGGCAGGCTGTGCCCCCAGCCCGTGCTGGAGCCCCCGGGGGAGCAGACCCCCACCCGCAGCCCGGGGAGGATTCTACACCGGAGGGACCCACGCTGGGGCAGTGCGTGGGGGACTGTCTCCCGTGGGAGGGACCCTGCTGGAGAGAGGAAGAGTGTGAGGACCCTTCCCCTGAGGAGGAAGGAGCGGCAGAGACAGCGTGTGATGGACTGAGCGCAGCCCCCGTTCCCCGTCCCCCTGCGCCGCTGGCGGGGAGGAGGCAGAGAAGTTGGGAGTGAAGTTGAGCCCGGGAAGGAGGGAGGGGTGGGGGGAGGTGTTTTGAAGATTTGGGTTTATTTCTCATTATCCTGCTCTGATTCAGTTGGTAATAAATTAATTTCCCCAAGTTGAGTCTGTTTTGCCCACAATGGTAATTGCTGAGCGATGTCCCCGTCCTCATCTCGACCCGTGAGCCTTTTGCTGTATTTTCTCTCCCCTGCCCAGCTGAGGAGGGGAGATGGAGCAGCTTTGGTGGGCACCTCATGTCCAGCCTGGGTCAGCCCACCATGATGTTTTAGAATGGCTGAATATAGAAAATGAGACATCTGGGAATCCAGCTACGCACCTCACAAGGTGATGGTGGTTGTGGAGGACTTTGAAGCATTGAGCTGTAAACATCTTCTGCGTATTCAGGGACATGGAAACTGCCTTTAAACTACATTTTTAGGAAAACTTGATTCCGAACAGCAACACAGACAGATGTAAAATAATATCTTCAACAGCAAGAAGATATATAAGAGCTTCTTCCCTCAATTTTCTGCCAGTTTGTTTGGGCTACCACATTTGTTTCTCCTGCTGCATTTGATAACATTGTTAGCGCTTGAAGCCGAGTGAGGAGTGCAGCTCCTTTATCCACTGCAGTTGTTGATATTCCTGCTTGGAGAATAAGCAAAATGCTTTGGGCCCAGGCTCAGGTTCTGACAGGTAAAAACATTTCCATTTGCTTGAAAGAGCTGTATGCCCTTCTGTCTTCCCCGAATGCATCCAAGTCCTTGGGGCAGTGAGTTGCCTGTCCCCACCTTGTTTTGCAGACAGATTTTTGAGTAGGAATGGAAGCCTTTGAGCTTCTTTGTTTGCGCTTTTTCACTCTTAGTCAGCACATCCTTAGAAATGAGTCCAGCGTGTTGAGACCACCAGAGTGCAGGGCATCGTACTGTGTGCCAGTACAGCCAGGAAAATGCATGAGCCCGTCACCTCTTCACGGCCACAGCCTGAGGACAGTTATTCACAACTTTAGCTCTTTGACTTGACATCATTTTTGTCGTGGTTTAACCCCAGCCAGTAACTAAGCACCATGCAGCCAAAGGGAGGGGGAGGAGAATTGGAAAGGAGCATTAAACTTGAGAGTTGAGATAAGAACAACTCAGTAAGTAAAGCAAAAGCTGTGCACACAAGCAAAGCAAAACAAGGAATTCATTCACTGCTTTCCACCAGCAGGCAGGCGCTCAGCCATCCCCAGGGCAGCAGGGCTCCATCATGTGTAACAGGGACTTGGGAAGACAAACACCATCACTCCGAGCATCCCCCCTTCCTTCTTCTTCCCCGGCTTATATCTGCTCAGCATGGCGCCACATGGTCTGGAACATCCCTTTGGCCAGTTGGGGTCAGCTGCCCTGGCCGTGTCCCCTCCCCATTCCCCGTGTCCCTCCAGCCCTCTCGGCCCGAGAAACTGAAAAGTCCCTGACTCAGCACAAGCATCACCCAGCCACAGCCGAACCCACGGGTGGCCGCCAGCATCGCTCCCACCAAACCCAAACCGCAGCGCGGCACCAGCTGCTGAGAAGGAAATTAACTCTGTCCCAGCCGAAACCAGGACAGTTTTCCTTCCCTGCTTGAAGGAAGGTGGTTTTTTCCAGTATGAGAAGCATTAAATTGACTCAGCTACTTTGCTGAAGTAGCAACTTTGAAGTTTCTTGTATGATCTGGGAGTCAATTAGGCCACTTTTACCCAGCAGTCTCATAGCAGGCATTTTATTTGGGAGAATCTCACTTGCTATTTCAGGTCCAACAATATAAGCAACCTTCCTTCGATTTTGAGGCTGTTAGCTGCACGGATATTGCAGTAATTGAGGGAGTAGAGTTATACCAATGCCTAATAAAAACAAGTTCAAGCTACAGTGGAATCAATTCAAATACAGGAAGAGAGGCTCTCTTGAAAATTTTTATGTAAAGTCCACGCTGTCCTTCTTTCAGAGATCTGTGCTTCAGTCACTGTTTTCAAGTTGAGATGTTGCATACCCTAATACCTCCAGGTATTCAAAATATTTAGCTGTTCTTAAAAAAAAAAATCTGTATTTTTTAATCTAAGGGGAAGGAAGGAAGGAGCAGGCACCTTTAGTTCCACTGTTTTTGATCCTAACTCACACAGTTTTCAACATTCACTTTTAATACTTGACTTTGCTTGAGTATGCAGACGTTATGGGGTCATCCGTGGTATCAACAGATCTCGCTGGTCAGCTTTTTGAGGCATGTCTCTAGCATTAAGTCTCAAACTGGAAAGGTAATCCCCTCTGGAGCCTTGACCTACTCTAAAAATTACTTTCTCCTGCTCTTTTGAGCCTTTGGGTTCTATTCTGATGGTTTTTTCCTCTTCATCAAGACAGCTTGCTTAATTGCTGTGACTGCTAGGCAGAAATCTTACTCTCCTGTCTTACAGACCTTCTTCTCTTCAGTTCCTTCATAATAAGGTAGTTTCTGGAACAGGGCCAGGCCTTTAGTCTAAAGTGTCTTCCAGCTTTCGTATCGAATGAGGAACAGCACAGCCAGATTTCAGTTGTAATCCCTCTTCCCAAAGACAAGGAAGGTGGCAATGTCTAGACACTGTTGTTCAAAAGATTTTATTTGATTTCTTCCCATGTGTTAATTCAAGGCTGAGGGTCCCCTCTTTCTCCTTTCCATCCCACGTCATAGGCCCCTAAGCATCCCAATCGACAGTTGCTCGAGGGATGAAATCCCATGTACGGTTTGGGACAGAAGCGTGCAATCCGGGAGTCAGTGGCCTGTGCCCCGCAGGAGCAGAGTCAATGGAGCAAGATGTGGTGAGCTCTGGCTGGTGGCCCTCGTGGTGTACGGGCTAAGTGTTTCTCATTTAAAATCTCTCTTTTTTTTTTTTTTTCATATCAAATGCTGTATTCGATCACAAGATATTAGACAACACCTACCAGCTGCTCTTAACTTTTTATATTTCTTTTATGACTTAATGCAGCAGCCTTTCCTTGGGTCCACGTTGTACAGCATTTTGGTGTGGAAGTGGATCCTTACATGCTACAGATTTTGAGTAGGAAAAGCTAACAACTTAGTTGGTTTCCTGGTCCTTTGAAATTTTCTTTCTACTGGTGGGAGGTTTTGACCTTTTTTTGCTTTGAAGGTGTTCTGCTGGGAAGTTTGGCTAATGAGAGATCATTAGGAGTCTATTTACCTTTAGATGTGGTCTAGTATGTAATGAAGAGGGGTCAGGTACAAAAACACTGGGAAAACTGAAGACAAATCGGTAGGGGAGCAAAAGCTGCTGTAAGAATGTTGTCACATGTTCTTTCTGCCTGGTGTTCTCCCTCATTTTGGAGATGGGTTCCTTATGCGTATTTATTTTTCAATTTTTATGTTGAAGTGTGGAAATAACAATCTCCACTTCAACCAAAAGAGCCGATAGGCTCTCTTGCAGTTGTGAGAGGCTTTTCCGTTTGTGGGCCTCCCTGAGGAAGTATAGAATCACAGGATCGTTCAGGTTGGAAAAGGCCTTTAAGATCATCAGGTCCAACCGTTAACCCATCACTGCCAAGGCCACCACTGAACCATGTCCCCACACAGCCTGTCTGCGTGTATTTTAGCCCCCCCATGGACGGTGCCTGCACCCCGTCCCCGGGCAGCCTGTGCCAGCGCTTGGCCACCCTGTCGGGGAAGACATTTCTCCCAGTGCCCACCCTGAACCTCCCCTGGTGCGGCTGGAGGCCGTTCCCTCCTGTCCTGCCGCTGGTTCCTTGGGAGCAGAGACCGACCCCCCTCGCTGCAGCCTCCTGCCAGGCAGCTGTAGGGAGCCAGAAGGGCCCCCCTGAGCCCCCTTTTCTCCGGGCTGAGCCCCCCCAGCTCCCCCCGCCCCCCCAGAGCTGTGCCGCAGCCCCTTCCCCAGCCCCTGCCCGGCTCTGGACACGCTCCAGCCCCTCCGGGTCTGCCTGGGGGTGAGGGGCCCAACGCTGAGCCCAGGGCTCGAGGGGCGGCCGCACCAGGGCCCGGCACAGGGGGACGGGCACTGCCTGGCCCTGCTGGCCACGCTGCTGCTGACACCGGCCAGGGCGCTGCTGGCCGCCGTGGCCACCTGGGCACACTGGATCTGTGAAGGTGCTGGCCACACTCATCCCCAGACTGAGACCCATGGCTGGCGTGAATCTGCAGCTATGTGAGATGCTGCTCCGAGGAGAGGAAATAGAAACAGGTGAATGAGTAGTCTAAAGGCTGCAGTTAGATGTAGTAAAAATGTAAACAGGAAGAACGCCAGCAATGTTGAAGCCATCTTCCCTGGCACCTCCCTGTGTGCTGCTTGCCTGCTTGTCAGTCTTTCTGGATGTCACAGCTGGGGATAAGGAGAAACGCTGTGTGTTGTGGCTTGTATACAGCTGAGTGTATAGTTTCTAGTTAAAAATAAAAGCTTAATGCCAAGATTGCAAGTTCAAGAAGCTTGACAGGGCTGCACGTCGCTAACTGTACCCTCACTGTGTTGCATATGTGTGTGGGGCCTTATCAGCCCCATTTCTGTCTAGGTTTCTCTCTCCCTAAAAACACCATTTGTTTTGTGAAAGGTGCCTTGGTCTGAGGGCTACAGCAATTTGAGGGAAATGAATTTCTTTTAACTTGAGCTACCTAGAAGTGAAGCACCGCGTTTCTTCTTTAGGCTCCTCTCAGTTGGTGGGGACGTGTAGACACCTGCAGCAAGTGGTCATCCCACCTGCTATAGATGGTTGAGTTAAAATTGGGTGAATTTGCCTTTGAAGTTTCTTCCAGTTGGTGATGGAGGACATCTGAACCGCTAACATAGCGTAGTGGTTATAGTTAGGGAAGATAAATGGTACCCTGCAAGTCCTGCCTGCATTGGTGGCTATTATTGGATATACGCGTGTGCTTATTCTAAGATACCTAATTAAAATTAGTCTTCTTTATGTGAACCTAAACCAAGTATTGTAGATCAAATGGTTTCTCCAGGAGTCATACGTTGGCTTTGAACCTGTTTTGGGTGGCCAGTGTCCTATTCCTCTTCTTTTAAAGGGGGAACTGACAGGACTTATATCTTGCTCAAGGAAGGAAAGGTGATCGTAAAAATAACTTCAATGCACCATCTTCCAAAAGCAGTACAAAGCAGATGTATTACTGTAGTACATCTGTACGTGTGAGCTGCAGTCTCGTTTCTGAAAGGGACTTAGAAATAGGCACTTTGGAAGCGATTGTGGCAGCACTCCACATTTGCAAAAATGCTATTTCCTTGTCTATGGGCAGCTCAGGTTTGAAAGGTATTTCTTCAGCTAAAAGGCCTGGAAAAGAACTGAAAATTTTGCTGTTCACCACAAGTTAACAATACAATGTTTTTTTCGGTGGGCTGTGAGGGTTGTTTCACAGGTACTCACTCCTTCAGGATTATTTTTGTCAGTTCATTAAAGGTTTCGGTGGGGATTTGCAAGCTGATAGCTTTCGTTGCTCTGGTGGACGTGGTTTTGGGTTAGTAAATATTTTGCTTTTTGTGTTCACATAATGTGGGATTTTAGAATCGGTAGCCAATTCTCCTGTTGATTTAGAAAGGATTATAGGCAGAAAGCTTACAGACTACGGAAAGTGATTGAGTGTAATGATGTTGTATAGGAAGACCACCGTAGTTTATTTACTGTTACTTCCTCCCTGGGCTGCCTGCCCTCCCGTTAGCAGTCTCTCCAGCTGGGCTGGTAACGCTGGCATGTCACCGGAGCATCCTCGGACTCCCTTCCCCCAGCTGCTGGCGTGGAGGAATGGCGAGTTCTCGTCGGCGAGCCTGCTCGTTGCCTTCCAGAAAGTCTCGCTGTAATTCAGTTATGAATCATTGCTTTATTTGTCATGTCAAGCTCCAGCAGGACGGTTTAAAGTGCTTTTAGTCGGCAGTAATTTGAGGCACTCTGCCAAACCGTTCAGTTGTTGTCAGAGCCGGTGGTGGCTGCAGCTGATACGATGATAAAACGCGTCCTGACTGCAGATTATTGCCGCGGTGGCAGGAAGGCTGTTCATTTGTACGTGTGGCAGGCAATAAGAGCTAATTAACAGGCGTATGAATTTGTTGGGTTTATCCCTGGGGATTACAGAGGGGGTGTAGGTTTTCAAAACTGTTAATGTATGTATTTTACTGTCTTTTACGTTTTTAAAAATTCATTTTCCTGAGTGTTATTTTACACTGAAAGTGTATCAGCAGAATATGGGTCTCTGTAGCGCAATCGGAATATTTTCTACACAAGAGGAAATGCGTATGGAATTTTTCTCCTCAAACAGCAATACAGCTTGCCTTAAGGGGAAAAAAAAATTCCTTGTGCTACCTTAAAATGATTCGTTGGGGGAAACAAAATTACTTTTTTTGTGTGAAGGTTTTGTGTCTGCAGGATCCCAGCTGTGAATGCCATGTAGGAATTGGCTGGTGGTAACGGTGATTTTTCAAAAAATAGAATTGCTTGGGCACAGGAGGTTATCAGTCAGATATTGTTTAGAGAAGTTGTTCTGACGTGCTGCTTTTGATATCTCACCGAGGGGTGTAGATGGGCAATAGTATAAGTAGTGTGGGCAACAGTAAAATCGTTACTTTTCTCCTGCTTATTTAACTAAATCAATTTATAGTAGGAATATCTACGTCGGTAAAACAAGAGGAAAAAATTATCCATACACATATGTTGTTCTTATTATCACGCCCCGGCTCCGGACCTGATCGCTGATGCAGGGAGAACGTTGTATGATGCCTTGCAGCTCAGCCGTCAACTATACGTATTTTTAAATACATAAATATTTTCTGCTGCTTTGATTCTGCTTTTTCCTTTGAAAGCCAGGCACGTAGCTGATCCTTCAGTTCTCATTATCATTGTCAACTTTTGTGTCCATCTTCCCCCCCCCCCCCCATCCCACCTGTGAAATAGGTGTGCTTTTAAAGAAGAAAACCCAAACGCCAGGTTTATGATCTGGTTTTTGTGTCACTCTGCCGTGTGTCATAAATGAGTGTCGGACTTAGAATGGGCGCAAACGGGTTTGCTGGCTCTTAAATGTGTTTTCAGGATGATAAATTTTAAGCAGGGGCAATTAAAATTAAAATTAAATCTGAGAAAGGGTGTTGCACATCTGGAAGAATGGGTCGTGTCTTGCTGGAGCTGAGCTACAGGTGATTGTATGAGCATCAAATTGGAGCTGCAAATGTTGCTGTCATCTCGTATTAGCTTTTTGCCAGCCCGATCAAAATTATAAACCAGAGCACCTCATGTTTGGTGTTTGTATTTGGGAACACTTGGTGTGGGATGATGTTACGTGGCTGGGTTTTTCTGTGTGGTTGTTTTCCTGCCTCTCAAAGCTGGATACGCTGGGAGCTCGGGGAGCTGTCATCTCACACTGAGGAGTAAGTTACAGCTTTGAAATCCATCAGACTTCGTATGTTCAGGCAAGAAGAATTGTAAGGGAAGAAACGTGCGTTTTCTGGGTTAGAGTTAGGGTTAGAGTTATGGTGCTGCCCAGACTAACTGGGCAGTAACGTCTGAAGGAAGCAAACCTTGCTAAGGTCCCCTTCATCCCTACCCAAGCTCTTCAAGGCAATGAGAGGTTTCACACAGTGACAAATATAGTGCAGAAATGCTGTTTATTTCTGAAATAAAAAAAAAAAAGAAGTGGTATATAATGCATTTTTTCCTTCATCTGGCCATTTGATTTTAACTGTGTGGATACAAAACCTGCAGCATTCAATGAAAGATTAAAGAAACCCCATTTCAAGTGATCTTGGAATAATCTGCTTCTAGGAGATCCTTTTAATACACATTATTTGTAGGTTTATAAGCCCTGATACTTTAGATTCTTCACCTTTAAAACGTGTGTGTACGTGAATCCATTTCAAACGTCAAATCTCTTCTTCAATCACACTAAGCTGTTGCACAGAGCGTTTAGTAGCGAGTTTCGCAAACTTGGAGTAAAGTGCAATTGAATTTTCCTTTGTTTCTTTATGCCTTGTCCGTGTAGTACATAGTGGATAAGCAGTGGCATTTCATTTCATTTCTCATACTGTCTGTTTTTAAGATACTGCTTTCAGGCATGGTATTTTTCTCTTGAATTTAAACCAATGCAAACCTTTGTTTCTTTACCTGAGGAAATTTTTCCTAGCATCCAGTTCATCTCATCAGCCACTTGAAGTGGAAAAGAAGAGGTCGGGGGGAATGTGGGTGCATCGGGGGTCAGTACATTATGCAGCTTCTCTAGCTGATGATGTTCAGCTTCTTTGTGCTCCCTTCCATGTTCTTCATCCAGTTCTTGTCACCGTTGCTTAATATCTTCATATTTTGATAAACCTTTCGGGAAATTATTAACAAAAATATAATTGAGCCCTTTATATTTGTTGTCAGCTGCCAGTGCAAGTCAGTATGATGTAGGAGGATTACTGCCTGTGTGTTTGAGAGGCTGCCTGAATTACTTGACCTTGAAAGCAGCTTGTTCTTGGAGGTGGAAGGGCAGTGGGCTACAATGTCATTCAGCTTTCCAGGGAATTTTCCCTGACGTGTACATCACCGTCCTGCACTGGTTGCCCTGAAATACCCACCCTTCGGAGCACCGTGGACATCTGGGTGTCTAGTTGAGCAGCAGTGTTGTGCATACACTAGTGTGCTTAGTTTGCAGAGATTTGGGAAGATGCTGCTACCCCAAGTTGTTCCTGTGTAGCCGAAGTCCTTGCTATATATCAGCAGGATATATTGTTTTGTTCAGTGTACACACACATACTACCTTGCATCTCTCAACAGATGATTTCACCGTCTGTGCTTCTGTCAGAGCTTTCTGAATCTCTCAACTTAATTATACTATTATGAATAATTTCATCTCTGGAAACATTACCTTATTTCTTTCACTCTCTTTTCCAGCTTTAACACCATATACAAAATACTTCTAAAGGATCTTGGAGCACCTTGCTGTTACCCTTTTGGGAGCCAGAAAATTCAGTGTTTAATACTAGGCTGTTCCCTATAGCTTAGCTGCTCTCTAATCCACGACAGTCCCTTTTCCTCTGGGACTGGAAACGGATTCTCTTCTTGTTACTGTGTTGTCCGTCATGAAGTCCACACACTGGTTTAGGCGTTCTCCCACGTCGCCTCCATGAGACAAGTGTGCAGCCTTTGGAGGTGTGTGGTTGGCAGCATTTTGCAGTCTGTTTGGTCCAGGTAGGCATAGATCATTGATCAGACTGCTGGAAAAGATGAAAAAGAGAGAGGCAAAGCAGAGCCAGCATGCTTGGAAGTGAAACAGCCCAGGAAATGATCTGTAGCTGTAAGTGCTGCAGGTGGCTGCATCCTGGCTGCGATGATTGCTTCTGGTACACCAGATCCCGTAGGCAGGGCTCAGCAGATGGAAACTCGGCCAGGGCTCAGGAGTGATGGCTTTCAGAGACACGGAAAGAAAAAAAAAAAAAGGCAAAAATAAAAGCAGTTTGGAAATGGAATTTAAAATACTGATGTCATTTGAAGGCAATTGGAGTCCAAAAAAATAATGGATCATTCTACACTGTACCCAAAAAGCCCACGTGCCTGACCACTGACTTGTGGAGATCTCTCCTCATGAGATGGCTCTGAAATGAGGGTAATTGAGGAGATATTTAAAATATAACGAGACAAGTTGTGTCGTAAAAATGTAACCCTGTCACTCCAAGCAGAAAAGCCTTGGACACAGCTTCAGTGGCAATTTTTCCCTGTCCCAAATAAACTTTAATGATTGGCAGTGAAGATCTGAAGTGCTATTTGTTAGCAGAGTTTACGGATGACTGACAGCACGTTCAGTCCTCCGAGTCCTCATGTTAAAGGCAGTTCTTGCTGTTGAAAAGTATGTCAGAAATCCAGAAAAAAACACCAGGGAGTGTACAATATTCTCAAGTTAGGAACAGCACATGTGGCTTTTAATAGTAGTTCGTTTGATTCTGGGATACAGAAGTGATGTCTTTCAGATGCATTGCAAGGAGAGCCAGAACATTTCTTTTTTTCCTTTTCCTACTTATCCGGAAATGCTTAGAAATGAGCAATTCCACCTATTTGTCTTGTTGATGGCTCTTTTCTTCTGGTGTAAGGAAATAGTTTCCACTTACATCAGACCATTATCTCACACGGATGTGGAGCAGATTTCCATTTGCTGCTCTTGGCTAGGGAGGAAATAGTGAAAGGAATCTGGGGAAAGAAAAGGAAAATTTTAGGTATATCAAACCACTGAACTGTGTGTTCCGACGTAACCTGAAAATTCCTCATTTTTTGGGTAACAGTGATGAGAATAACTAGGGAAAACGCTGTGCCAGGTCTCGGTGATGGTGGTAGGTGAGTGCTGCTGTAATAACATTTTTGCTTTAGGCTGGCAAAGTCACTGCTGATAAAATGTTGGGCTGCGGGATGTTGTAGTGCCTTCTATAAACCTAGTGGTGTTAATTTTAAATTTTTTTACTAGTATTAATAGAAGTATATTGGGGAAAAAGGTCTTTCAGTTAGACTGGTTATATAAAGATACAATGCTGGTGTGGAGCATCAGGTACACCAAAACCAGAAATACATCTGTCCTGGCTATTATTGAACTTGGAAAAGATTCAGTAATTTGGGTGGTCTACAGCTGTTTGTATATGCCTGAGTCCTTCTTTTAAAAAAAAAAATATTGGTAGAAAGTTGCAAAATATGTAGGCAAAATATTATTTTCCCTTAAGTATCATGTTTTCATAAGCCCCACTAAGTGATGGTCCATTGGCAGTGTTAAGACTAATCTAATGACTCAAAGCTACCGATGCAAGTAGAGCGTATGACGGATCAGGGTTTTTTTTAAATGGTGCTAGCTAGGTGCCTAATTATTTAAACAGCATATGTGTGTGTGTGTATATATATATATATATATATAAAATAAATTAAAATTGAGTAGAATGCCTCTGGGGGCTCCCTTTTCCCCAGAACTGTTAAAATCCCTCTCCCAGAATAACTCCCAGCTCTTTCACCTGTGTTTCAGATAACCTTTGAAAAGGGAACTGTCAGATCAGATTTTCTCTCTGCTGGACTCTGTTAATAACTAGAAATCCCCTAGAATTTCTTGGTAACAACCCTGGAAGGTGTGCTCCCAGCAAACTCTAGCCTTGGACAGCTGGAATAGCAAAAGAGGCATAAGTAAATATGTTCTTGAAATTACATTTTAGAATTGGTTTAGGCAGTATTCATCTTTAACTCATTTTGCAGTTAAAACCTAATTATGAATGGTTAAATTCAGGTTAAAGAATCCAATTTTCTTCTAGTTCTGCATGAAACAAGTTGCCAGAACTTACTCGGTGGTAATGGGTTAGGTAGGAAGCATTCTCCGAGGTGGCATCGCTAAACTACAGGCTTCATTTGTACACCTAGCCTATAATAGTATTTTTAAAACATCAGTTTGCATAGAATGCAGTCACTGTCTGTCAGAAAAAATTAATTACCCCTTCCCCAACTGGACCTATCTATGATTAAACTGAAATGCAAAAGTAGGATTCATGCTTTTTGAGAAATGTGTTTGCCAGTCTCTCATCAGAATTGTAAACAGCAGCTTTGGGTTTGAAATTAGTCATAGGCTTACAGTGCCGTTCTACAGAGGAGTAAATGAAAGATGGATTTGGGTGGTGTTGTCTTTTTTTCTGTTAGTTTGAATGAGATAGTCCACTACTGAACATAAAAATACCAGCTTAAAATTCCTTCATGTGTTTTGTGTTGCTGGAAGTTCGTATTGTACTTGTTGATTTAAAATTGGACATTGAAATCATATGTTGGCAGCAGTTAAGAAGTCTGGTGTTTGCTTGTCATCAGAACTGGTTTCATCCTGGAAAACATCAACTGTTTATTTTGCTCAGACCGCTGTCTAATTCTTCTGAAGCTGTCCTGAACTGACATCTCAGTGAAGCACAAAGAAACATTATACTGCTCAAGCTGATGTCTTGGGGGTAATGTAGAAATTTTAGGTAATAGGGATCAGGCAGAGTAAATTCCAACAAAGCCTTGAAAACCCCAAGTCCTTTCTCAAATTATAGCTGATGCCTGAAATGGGCAACTTGAGAATGATGCTGTTGGCTGAATTTGTCTTCAGATTATATTAACTTAATTTAGTATGTGTTTTGCTCTTGTTTTTCTACTCTGAACAAAGATCATTATGAACAGAATGAGAATTTATCGTGTAAACATTGTATTAATATAGTACACTAGAGTCTCTGTCCTTAGAGATGCTAAAACTCTGGCTGGCTGGCCCACGAGCAACCTAACACAACTCTGAAGTTGTCCCTCCTTGGAGCTGGAGGTTGGGTAAGATCCCTGCTGGAGGTCCCTTCCAGCCTGTGATTTTGTCATCCCAACAGAATTATTTACTAAGCTCCTGTCAATCATTTGTCAGCAAATTGGTTTGGAGGTGGAGGTAATGGGGAGTCACCTCCAGAACTTCTGTTGCCTGTGACGTTGAATGTGTGTGTCGTAGGATCATAGAAGGGTTTGGGCTTGAAGGGACCTCACAGACCAGCCAGTCCCACCCCCCTGCCAGGGGCAGGGCCCCCTCCCCCCAGCCCAGGCTGCTCCCAGCCCCGTCCAGCCTGGCCTTGAGCCCTGCCAGGGATGGGGCACCCACAGCTGCTCTGGGCAGCCTGGGCCAGCGCCTCGCCGCCCTCACGGGGAAGGACACCTGATGGACAGGGATGGATGGGCACCTTGGCTCTTGGGTTCCAGATCAGACTTAGACTGGCAATGAAATTTTTCTTTGTGAGAATGCGCTCCATGCCTTTCCTCAGTCCCGCGCTGGGGTTACTGTGCAGTGCTGCTGTCCAGTAGCATCCCTGTTCAATCCCAAAGGTGTTTTAGAAGAGAAATCTTTCTCCACGTGTCAAAAAGCTTTGGGATTTTGAATAAAAAAGGAAAAGCAAATGGACACACTCAGCATATAAATACTTTGCCAAATGTGCATCTTTTCTTTAAAAGGCCTGTTCCAACCCAAACCAGTCTGAGATTCTGTGATCCTATTAATGAGGAATAATCGACTCTGCTGGCAGTATAGGATCCGATGCTGGCTGGATGGGTGCAGGCGGTTTGGCAGGCTTAGAGGTTGCTGCCTGCATTATTACAGGTCGCCTGAAAGCAGTTAATCTGGAGTAATTTAGTTGTGATATGACCTGGCTAGTCTCAAAATGACACTTTTAAAGAAGTTGCCAAATAGAGCCATCTGTTTTCTTATACTCTAATTGCTCATTCAGCCCAAACAGCTCAGCGGATCTAAGCAAACCGGTTAGCAAGGAGGGCCAAGTGGTGATGCGCTGTTCTGAAGCTATCTCAGTATGAATTAAGGTTCTTTGTCAGGAGCACAAACCCAGAGCCTTAGAATCATTTTCTTTTTCTTTTTTTTTTTTTTTTTAATACTTCCCTACTTATCTGGTTGTGCTTCTGTTCAAATCACCTATTCTGCTCTACAGATGAGCCTGGTGAGTTTTATCATCTCTCCTGCTTGCTAAAAAGCGACCTTTAAATTGCTTTTCCTGCAGTTTTCCAGACACCGTGAGCTTCCTCTGAAATGGTTTTGTGAAGTCTTGGCTCTTAAGGCTTTCTAATTCTTCCTTAGGATGCAATTCTATTACAGAGGCTGAAAGAAAAGTGCTTCTCAAAGGGCAAAGCCTCCATGCTAAGCTGTTTTGTAATCCTACTGAAGTTTCAGTGGCTGCTTCCTTCAGTGTCCCTCCTTCGCCGACGGGCTGCAAGGAGAGGCACCGCCAGCGCTGGGAGCCCCGCGCGTTCAGTCATTCCCAAAGCACAGGTTGGTCCAGCCCGTAGGACTAAGGCCGATGTGAGCTCGCAGTGGCCATGCTCAGGGCTGGCTGACAGCACCCCGATGCCTTTGGTGCAATCCTGGGGGAAAATGCCGTGGTTAGGGCAGACGCTGCACCGGTGACCTTCATGTGGCTGTCGGTGGTTTGAGCGTAAGCAGAGCAGCTTCGCGTCTCTGCAGCTTTCTGTCGAGAGACGGGCGCTGACCCAGCTCTGTTGCTTCCTCCTTCCTTGGAGCGGCTTACTGTGGAGTCCTTCGCCAGCTATAAAATATCGTGGCTCTCTGCAGGCTCTGCTCTTACTGCAAACAAAGAGGGGGAATAAAAGCTCTGGGAATTTTCATGTGTGTTTGCCTTGGAGCAGGGAAGGGAAGGAGAGGGTGCGGCAGGCAGCTCCAGGGTCAGCTGGCTCTCCCAGTTGCACCAGGGTCACTGGTTAGAGCCCATCTGCTTTATGGGGCACAAACTAGCCCTAGGGCTGTTGCTCCTTGCTGCAGTGTTTGTGCTTGCTTTCTTCTGGGAACAAAGTTCATGGCTATTTTTATCTGTATTGTGCTGTGTTTAGTGGAGTTTTGGGTGCTGTAAGAAGCAATCAATAATACTTGTTGACTGACCTCTGAACAAGACTTCCTTTTGCTCACAGAGAAACAAATACTGTGAGCGACTTGCTAAAAGCAGCTCTAATTCAGCAGAAGCCCTTGGGGAGAACCACAGCAGAAGCTGCCACTGATTCTGAAGGGTGGCTTTCCTTGCTTGGCGGAGGAGATGCCAAGCAGAGCAAGGCTGGCCTGTGTTCACAGGGTGGATTAGTGCCGATATGTGTCCTAGAATGGCATCTCGTGGCACCTTTTGGAGGCCTCTTTTGGTGGAGATGTTGACAGTTGGGTTAGAAATATAACTAGACTACCTAATCTGTGCCTTACCAGATGAGAACTCAGGAGCAGGTTGGGTGTCAATTTTAACTTGAGCAAAAGTGACTGAAGAGAAAAAGGTCACTTGGGGTATTCTGTGTGACCTGCTGTAGAAGAACCTGCCTTAGCAGGGCAAGACTAGAATGTGCCCAGAGGTCCCTTCCCACCCTGACCATGCTGTGATTGTTGTGGCTATGTTCTAGTGAATGCCCTCCTCTACTGGCTGAGGAGCTTGGGTTGTAAACTGCTCTAAAAAATGTTCTTTGATGTAATCTCTTCTTTGGAAATGGTTGCTCAGATTTGCAGGCGTCTAGTCATACTTTGTTCTTAGAATTGTGGAACAGTTTGAGTTGGAAGGGACCTTTAAAGGTTGTCCACGGGCAGGGACACCTTCCACTAGCCCAGGCTGCTCCCAGCCCTGTCCAGCCTGGCTTTGAATGTTTCCAGGGATGGGGCATCAACCACCTCTCTGGGTAACCTGTGCCAGTGCCTCACCACCCTCACTGTAAGAAATTTCTTCCTTATGTCTAGTAACCCTCTCTTTTGGTTTAAAGCCATCACCCCTTGTCCTGTCGCAACAGGCCCTACTAAAAAATCTGTCCCCGTCTTTCTCACAAGCCCCCGTTAAGTACTGAAAGGCTGCACTCAGGTCTCCCCAGAGCCTTCTGCTCCCCAGGCTGAGAAGAGCCACCACCTTCTGTCTGTCACGATTGGGAAGATGCCTGTCCTTGCCCTTAAATGCCATTAGTATAGACATTAGGATGCCACGGCAGCAGGCATGGCAGTATATATACTCTCCTGACATATCTGAATGTTGCATACCTATAAAATCATGAGTGGTGCGGGGAACGCCAGCAATCGGTCCTTACTCACGGCCTCTTCAGTACAGGCACTAGGAGCTGTTGGGAAGCTGGCAGCAAACCTTGTTAGCCAGGAGCTGTTCTTTGCACACGGGCAGCTCAGCAGTTGGACGCGTAGCCCCAGCGTGGTGCGGAGGGTAAGAGCCTGCACGGGTTCAGAAGTGACTGGAAGAGTTTATAAAAAAGGTCTTCTAGGGCTGCTGAATCCTTCTTTCTCAGGGAACCTGTGAGCAGCAATTTGCAAGAGGTGAGGAGCACTCTGGGAGGGAGCAGCACAGCATGCGTGTCCTTTCCCTGTGTCCTTCCATGCCTGGCCTCTGTCAGAGGTAGGATGCCAGTTTAAATTGTCTTTTGGTGTCTCATTGCTTTGGTCTGACTTTTTTTTTTTTTGTATGTATTATGTATATGTTTATATGTATTCCTATTCTCCCTGCCCTGGGATTCATCACGAGCAGGCATGGTCCTTCATTCAGCTGTCAGTGCGCCACTGAGGGTGCTTAACCCCTTTGCTTAAGGTTGGCTTAGTAAAGTGTGTGATTTCCATGTCCTCCAGCACCGCTGCCTAACTGGTCCTGGCTGGGAAGAGCAGCAGGCACTTGGTGCTGCATTCATGGAGATCATTGCAATTACCGCTTCATTCTTAATGGGCAGTAACCATGCCTTACTCCCAGATGGGTTTGACTTGGGGTATCATTTCTGAGCGGCTTCAGCCCTGCTTAAGAGCTCCTCCAGGTTCCACCAGAGCTTCTGCTGAATGGCTGTGGGCACCTGTTTTGGTTGCCTGAAGAAAAGCCTTGAGCACAAGGCTGAGCTGTGTCCTGCTTCTGTGCCACAGAGCTGCCTGCCTGCTTTTGGTGTGACGTTTGGAAGATCAGACAGGGACCAAAACTGAGAACTCGAGAGTTCAAATTGAAATGGAGTCAGAGCTACCACTGCTGACTGGTACAGCCTGTTCGCTGGTCTGGGAGAACTAGTGCCATGCTTGACAGTCATTTTTGGGGTTGTTTTTTCCAAACCTTATTCCACTGTTACGAAATTAAACCTGTGTTAAACAGAAAACAGTGAAGATACATTATTTGTATCTCCTGCTCTCAATTTCTCCTTTCTGAACTCACCGTCTTTCCTGTAGCTCAGGCTGTAGCTGCTGGGAGCCCAGGTCCGTTTTATTTTCTGATGTATCTTTTCTTTCAGCACAATCCAGACTCTAAAACTGAGGATGTTACATTTTCATCTGAACAAAGGGAAAGTAGAGATGTTACCTAAAAAATCATGCAAAACGCATCACCTCCCAGTCTCCCTGAATGCAGGAATCATCTAGACATTTTCTAGCAGGTACAATTTGGGATGGAGAAGACGGGGGCAGTCAGTGGTCCAGAGTGATTGTGCTGGGATGGGGTTAAGCAAGGTTCCTGCAGCCATCTGTAGAATCCCTTTTGCAGTCTCTCTTTCTTTCCTGGAGGCAAGTTAAGGAGCTGTGGGTTGGACAAGGCATTCTCTGGTAGAAGGATATAGAAGATGGATTGCAGGGACAAGGTCTTCCCCCTTGTCACCTGCACTAGCTCCCACGAGCTGACAGATGCATCTGAGCCCAGCAGGAACTGCTGATGCCTCCACAGCTGCCTGAGGTCTCCCTGCTGCAGGAGAGAGTGAGCTCGCTTTGCTGAGCCTTCTTCATCACCCCTCTGCTTCTGCTGGGCTCCCACATGTTGCAGGTACAACGATGACTGATACTGTGCTGCCATGTCCCTGGCTGGCTGTGTGCAGCCACAGCTGCTTGAGACTCCTGAAGCAAGGAGTGGGAAACAGAGTGATTTTCTTCCCAGTTTAAAAGTTGAATAATTTTCCCTCCTTGTTGTTTAAGGGTTGCCATTGCCAGCTCATATTCCAGGTGTGGTAACGAGAGATTCTGTGCGCGCTCTCCTGGTGATGCTCATTGTGTCTGTGCAGTGGAAGACGTCAGAAGTGGTCCACAGAGACGGCTTCATTGCTTGATGAGTGATCGATGGCTTTCTGCGTAGTGAGATTCTCCAGAAATATGTGGGGTTGAGAGAAGTCCTGGCCACCTGGAAAACTCCAGCCTCCTTTGTTTGGCCTCCTTAGCCAAGGTAGCTTAGTCATCCTTCCCATAATCCCATTTACCCTCAGGGGAGAGGTCACTCTGGAAACTTTTCCATAGTAACCCTTTTTTTTTTTAGTTCCCAAACCGCTCATATGCAATTTCAGGAGGTGAGGGGTTTCTTTACGGGTTCTTTGCCAGCCTCAAGCCTTGAAGCATCCGTTAATACCAGTGGTACGAAACCCCGCAGAGCCTTGGCTGGGACTCTGTGGAGCTCCAGATCTGTTTGTACATCCACGAGGAGTTGCTGTGGCACCTTGTGTATCATTCCATGTGCTCCTAGTATCTCTTGAAAAAAGCTTCCCTGTCTCAGGATCAGAGGTACCTCTGGGAACTAAACTCAGATCCCTTAGGACATCAATCAGTAGTTTAACCATACATCTGCCTTTACCTTTTCTGATAGAGGTGGAACTTGAATGTCAGAAGGAGATACCTGACAGTGGTTTTAGAACAAGGCTCTTTGGATTATAATGTGCACGTTATTACCCTCAGCTGACCGACTCCTCTGTAAGTAGGACAGGAGCAGATAATCCCATTTGTCATGTCTGGTAGCTCAAAGGCTGCGCGAGAGAGGTGACACTTCTTTCAGCTGGACAGGGCTTGCAGGGTGTGTTTGTACCTGGGGGGGAGACATTGTAATGTTTGTGTTTGTTTATTCCAAATTAGTCTGTTTCAGGTCTGCTAACAGGCTAATGGTGAGGCTCCATCACGGTTATGGGCTGGAGGAGAACTCTTTGAGGTGCTATCTACCCTTTGGACCACAGAAATAATTGCCTTGCTTGTCCTTTGACCAAGTCATCACTCTGTTTCCATCCGTCAGCCGCCTGCCCTCCTCAGTCTTTTCACACAGATAAACCCTTTGCAGCCTATCTTTGCCCAATGTGTTTTTTTTCATTCTGTAGAAGAGGCTGTCGCCCACCTCCAGTTGTCCTTTGCCTCCTCCTCTTTCACCATTTAGTTTTGTCACACTGCTCTGATGTCCAAGAAGAGCTGCCTGTAGACACCTCTGTGGCTTCTAGCTTTGCTCCTTGGATGTGTCTCCTCCACCGTGATACTGCCAGGGTACGTTGTACGTATGGCGTACGGTGACTGGTGCAGGTTGTGCTCCCCAGAGCTGCCTGCTCTGATGCTCGGCTGCTGTCTCCATAAAGCTGGTAGGTGGCTTGCGTGTGACAGCTGTCACAGCGTTCCAGTGGCTGGGAGTCGGCTGATGCAAACTGAAATAAGTGCCATTTACTTTGCTTTCCATGCCTCATTTAATAATCAGTGCAAGTCCACAGATCAGCAAGCAAAAAGTTACCACTCACAGCATCAGAAACAAATTAAAAACATTCATAAGCTTATAGCAAACTCTCCAAAAGAAATTACTGAGATCTGCTTTGAAAAGTACAGAAATTTGGCTGGTTCTAATGGGGTTGTTTTGGGAGATGGATTAAAAGCCACGCTGGTTATGGGATGTGATGCATTTCAGGGTAGCACCGAGTGAAGAATTAGCGCTTCTTGTCTTCCTACTGAATCCAAGCCTGTCCCTGTCCCTGTGGTACCTGTGGGTGAAGTACCTGCTCTTGGCACAGTGCTGCTGATCCAGCCAGCTGAAAGATACGGAAGATTGGAGCTGGAAAAATGATCCTTTGTTCTGAAAGTCCATGGATCCGTCATGATTCATCTTCAGCTTGTTTGCGACTTTGGGAGCAGAAGAAACCCTGACAGCCACTGACGGCGAGCGTGGGTGAGCTGCTGAGGCGCAGGCAGCCGCGTTCCTTGCGGGAAGGCCTCCCTGCTGAACAGATTGAATAGGTTTGTAGAGGCTCAAAGGCGCACCTAGCTTGGCTTTCTCTCCAACAGACTGTGGGACTTCACGCAGTAACATCTCCATCAGGCCCGTAGCTTCCAGGGAAACTAGCACATGTGCTTCACAGAGATCTGCGTCCTTGATTTATTGCATGTGTTTTCCCCAATAAACGATTCAGGATGCACTTCAGGAATTGGGGCTAGTTTAATTACATGGAGCAGCTTTGGATTAACCTGGAAGCTCTGATGGTTGATGTCTTGGCATTGACTGGTGATGGGTCTGTCAGGAAATTCTACAGACCCCTGTGAAGTCCCCAGCCTATGTCAGGAATACAGGATGTAAAGGGCATGGGCCAGCAGATCACCTCATTAACCAAACCACCTTAAAATCACCTCAGCAAGTCAGGAGGGAGCTAACCCCACCGTAGCTCCAGCACAGCTTCTGGGAGGCGGGACATGGGGGTAGACATCAGGCGAACAAAACCACAACAGAACAAGATGTATCATTGCTAAGAGTCTGCTGTTGAGACAGAAGCGGTACATAGCCATCATAACAGCCAAATAACTGAGTGATTTGCTGAAGCCGTGCAGGATACAAAGTGTGATGTATATGGAGAACATACAGTGAAAGAGATTTGCAGGAAGTTATCTGAAGCGGGGGGCTGTTTCACAGCAGCCTCTGCTCGCTGAAAGGGCCACCCTTGTAGGGCTGAGGCTGCTGAAGCAGCTGTGAGCCCCATCTTTTGGGGAATATTGAGAGTTCCCAAACCTTTCCTGGGCTGCATGTACTTTCTCGGTTTCATTACCCCTGGGAAAGTAAAACACCAGCGTTCACACTGCATTTGTCTGAAGCCTGACTCTGATTTTTGAAAAAAACACTGAACAGCCTTAAAAAATAAAGCAAACCAGGATGCCTTTTCTTTTCTAGTTAAAGTAGGTGTTAAATACTGGATTACGAAGATGGGAAGTAGAGTCATATTTTTATGTGGCTCTTTTGTAATTCCAGGATTATGTTTAACAAAGATCCTCTTCAGCTACACCACTGTTTCATTAGCTTTGGGTGCTAGTGACCCCAGAGCTTTTCCTACCGTGTTAAACTCTCTGAGATGAAGTCTTTCTCTCTATATTAAAGATGGAATTTCCTTTTTCTCCTTCTTAGTATTTTGTTAACCTATTTTAGGAATGATTCTTCTGGATTTATACCAAATATAGCTGCTGTGACTCAGCCTCCTCTGTTCCTCGTTTTGGACTCGGAGATCCACTTGCTGCTTTTGCATTTTGTAGCGCTTCCCTCTGCCTCTGTAATTTCCCCCTCTTTGTTTCTAACCCAGTCCTCTTTGCATTCCTCAAGAGGCGTTCTTCTGTTTAAATGGCTTTCCTGTTGATCTCAGGTTTTTTAAGTTTGTCACAATATTTTACGAATTGGCATCAGAAGAATTCAGCACTGGAGATTCGCCGTATCTGCTCAGCCATGAGGATGTCAAGAGCCCTCACCTGACATTTTGATAACACAAGGGATAAACGTGGAACTTAAGCGTGTTATTTTGGTTATTCGAGATCGCTAGGGAGGCTCTCCTCCTCCACGTAGCACCGATGGAGGAAAGTTCCTCGTGAGTTATGTACACAGACTGTTGTCTGTTGAAGTCCATCGCGATGGTTGTGCCAGTTGCCGTCGCAAGCATGGTCCGCACTGCAGGAAGGAAACTCTGTCAGGGTTGAACGTTGCGATTTGTATGCACTGATGTTGAGGGCAGAGTGGATTTAATGGGGAGCAGCAGCTGATCTACAGACCTTGCAGCTACCACGTGTTCTGAGTGTCACACAGAGTTGGGGCTGGGTGGTGGCAGTTTTCTTCCCACCTGGCAGCCGAGGCTCAGAGTCTGTGGGTGGTTTGATTGTATGTGTGCTCTTAGGCAATTAATGGGGCAATTACTGCCCATTGTGGGTGTGTGTCCATTTACTGGGATCTACGCTGAAAACTAACTCATCTCACACAGACTGTTCAATACCTGTGAGATGGGGACAAGCAGGCTGGACACAAGGTGATGCAGAAGGACGGAGAGGCATAGGAAGCTGACTTTGTCAGTGGTGTCAACGCAGATTTGCAGGATGGGGCAGGGGCTGATGGAGTATTTTTGCTTACCTCTTAATTGCCAATAACTGGCAGCACAGCCTTGGCAGTGCGCTCTCATGTTCACTTTTCTATTTCCCCCCTCCAACGTCTGCAGAAGATTTTCAAAATCAGATGGCAACAGTGAATTGCAAATCAGGAGGATTAGCATTTGTATCAAACACGCTCCAGCAGAAGGAGATTACAAGTCCTGGGTCAGCATATAGCAAGAGCTCAGGAGCGTAGCTGTGGAGTGGGTGCTGCGGGAAGGGCTGAGAAGGAGCAGAGTTCAGTGACATTGCCCACCTGATCTTCTGCTCTGGTCCTTCTGCAAGGCTGCCTTGACAGATGTTTTGCCTCTGCCAAGATTTTGTGTTCTCCTGTGGAAATGCTTAGAGGTTTCACCTCTCTCTGCAGAATAAAATCCTTCCAAAAATGTCGTTCCTGTTCTTCAGTATTATTCCTTTCTTTCTATTTCATCCAGTAACAAGTATTTTCCATCAGATGAAAAAACAGTAGAGGCGCAGGCACGAGCTTCATCTTTTGATGGATGCTTTCTGTGTAGGCTGATCTGAACAAAGAAGGGACGTGAGATGGGCGAGCGTCAGTGGCAGCTTCGCCAGGAGGTGGAAAAGGCTCCTCGCCAGCACAAGGCTGAAATACCTGCGGTTTTGTATGTGCTCAGCGTGCTGTCATGTTAATTTGAAAACTAATAGTGCTAGCTGGGGTAAACCTGGGCTTCCTCTGCAGAGGGCTTGAAAGCTGAAGGTACGAGTTCGCTTAATTGCTTGCCTGTGGCAAACAGATTGCCTAAGGGTGAAATTAAAGAGCCACTCCTCGAAAGCTTTCTAATTACATTTCTCTAGCCTTCAGCCACATTAGGAGGAAGAGTCTGACGCTATTGTGCTGATACCTACATCTAGGCACTGTTGCTTTATTACTTCCAGAGAGAACAGAGGGGTGTGAAGTGCATCTTCCTCTCCGTGTGTCCTGCGCCTTCCTCGGTAATTGGACTAGGGGCATTTTGCACATTGAGGGATGCTGGTGGGTGAGGCGCTGCCCCAGTAATGCAAGAAGCCCCACGCCCCAGGAAATTTATAGTGAAACACTTTATGGGGTGTCATTCGCTGTGCTCTGACTTCTAAACACATGCACCGTTCTGTTTAAATGCATTCATGTATGTAAAGAAATTTAAGTATAAAATTTCTATGTAAATATAATATTTAAATATGAATTGAAAAGGAGTAACCAGATTATTTTATAGTTAGTGAAAGAAGTCTGTTTGAGGAGGAGAAAAAAAACCAAAAAGAAAAAAAGAAAGGGAGGGACTTTAGGGAAGTGTCTTGCTGTGTAATGCTTGTTCTTTATGAAGTCTGTATTCCCAGGCTCTCCAGATCGTAGAGGTCATGATTACTCTCACAATTTACCCTCCTCTGCTTTCCATCAAGGACATTTTTTCCTCCCTGTGTTGCCTGGCAATTCATGTGAAGATCGCTTAGGTCCTACCCTGTGCTCTCCCTCTGTTTTCTGTGCCAGTTACATTGTCGAGCATCTTAGGACTGGTCTTCCAGAGGACGCACCTCCAGCCTGGTTTCTGTCTTACTAACGGCCCGTGCTGCCTCTGGGCTGCAGGGGATTTTGCTACGCAGGCTGTGTGTTTGCTTCTTTCTAGATCCGAGTTCCTTGTTAGCTCTCCAGGAATCATTCTTCCTTGCTGT
The DNA here is from genome assembly GCF_023634085.1 of Falco cherrug. Lineage (NCBI taxonomy): Eukaryota > Metazoa > Chordata > Aves > Falconiformes > Falconidae > Falco > Falco cherrug. Next base: position 1,588,655 of record NC_073698.1, read on the forward strand.
TGGAATCATCTCTTAAACCTGAATTAGTCATTGAACGGAAACCAGGAACTCGTTTTTTTTGTTGATTTTTAAGAAAAAACCCCCGTACCACCCAATATTTCACAAAACACTGGCTAGGAATATTAAGCTTATTTTCCAAGCATGTAAAAACAAACCTGTGAATTCATTACAAACTAGAGTGGATCTTACCAAAACTAGTCCCCTGCCAGGCTGTGTTTTTCATCACAGGTAATACCAATTTGGGCATTGTCAGCACAGAAAAATTTGGAGAAAGGAAATCTCTTGAGTAGGTGGTGTGCACCTGTTGTATGATTGATAGAGTTAATTTAAGATGCAAATTGAATTGTTAAGAAGAAATGATGGCAAAAAGGTTATTATGTACAGAGCTGGTGCTTATCAGCATGAAAATAAATGTGTCACAAATTGGTTGCAAATCAAAGGCCTGTTTTTTTTTTTCTTTTTCAAAACGCATAAATAAGGGGCGTGCACCTGTAAATCATGTAATCACTGTCTAATGGGTGCTAGGATCTTTGCAGAATATACAAAAGGCTTGCTCTGTAGGGTTTGTAATACAAAGCTATGAGGCTGCAGACGTCTCTGTGTACTTAAACCCAGGGGGGTTTAAACATGCCTACACCTAAGTGTGTTATAAAATAGCTGCGGCACTGAATTCTAACAATGATTAAATTGTTGGTCATAGGTGGGACCTCCCGGACTATCTATTTGGGCACACATGGGTGCTTGGTTTGGTGTTGGCTTTGGTACAAGGCAGCAGCAAGGGTGTGTTTTTGTGTCTTCTGTTACATTGTTTATGACGTGGAGATGTAGGTAGAGGTTAAAGTTTAATTTCCCTGTATTTTGGAGAAGGCTGTTACCCAAAGGTCATGGGGTTCTGCCTTCAGTTAAACTTTTGCTTTTGTACTACTGAAATGATACTAGAAATGCAGAAAGCTTAGGCAAGTTGGCAATTAAATGGACTTTGTAGACAGTCTGAGTTGGGGTGTCAGCACGTGTGTAAAACTTGGGGTAACCTGGTTGACTGTAGACATTTAAAAAACAGAAATTCACTGAATCTGTTAAATTGCAAAACTGATATATTGCAATTGGGATTAACATGAAATTGAGCTATTTTGTGGCAAATGAAAACTTTTAGGTGTTGTTTTTGACAGCGTGAGACTCAGTAGCATCAAAAGAACACTGATGGATAGAAAACAAGGTTTTTATTACAGCTTTGTGAAAGGTGCGGTGGCTCTTGATGTGGAAGTTCCAGCATCCTTCAGGCCAAAGCGGATGTGAATGACGGAACAGTGAATTAAACTAATGGTATCGTTGCTGGGTGTGAGTTTTAACATTGTGTAACAGCCTTCGACATACCATCGTGATACCTTCTGGGGAGCGGCACAGGCAGGACAGCAGGGCGTCAGCACAGCCAGCGTGGGGCTGTGGAAGGCAGGTCCTGCTTGATGAACCTGATCTCCTGCTATGACAAGGTGACCCAGCTGGCGGATGACGGAGAGGCTGTGGGTGGTGTCTACCTAGACCTCAGCAAAGCCTTTCACACCATCTCCCCAGCATTTTCCTGGAGAACCCGGCTGCGTGTGGCTTGGCCGGCTGTGCTCTGCACTGGGTACAACGCTGGCTGCGCCCAGAGCGTGGTGGGGAATGGAGTCACATCCCGCTGGCAGCCGGGCACAGGTGGTGTCCCCAGGGGTCAGTGCTGGGGCAGCCCCGTTTAATGCCCTTACCGATGACCTGGGTGAGGGGATCCAGCGCTCCCTCGGTCGGTTTGCAGAGGACACCAAGCTGGGGGGAGCAGCGCCCTGGCCGGTGTCAGCAGCAGCGTGGCCAGCAGGGCCAGGCAGTGCCCGTCCCCCTGTGCCGGGCCCTGGTGCGGCCGCCCCTCGAGCCCTGGGCTCAGCGTTGGGCCCCTCACCCCCAGACAGACCCGGAGGGGCTGGAGCGTGTCCAGAGCCGGGCAGGGGCTGGGGAAGGGGCTGCGGCACAGCTCTGGGGGGGCGGGGGGAGCTGGGGGGGCTCAGCCCGGAGAAAAGAGGGCTCAGGGGGGCCCTTCTGGCTCCCTACAGCTGCCTGGCAGGAGGCTGCAGCGAGGGGGGTCGGTCTCTGCTCCCAAGGAACCAGCGGCAGGACAGGAGGGAACGGCCTCCAGCCGCACCAGGGGAGGTTCAGGGTGGGCACTGGGAGAAATGTCTTCCCCGACAGGGTGGCCAAGCGCTGGCACAGGCTGCCCGGGGACGGGGTGCAGGCACCGTCCATGGAGGGGCTAAAATACACGTAGATGTGGCGCTTGGGGACATGGTTCAGTGGTGGCCTTGGTGGTGCTGAGTTAATGGTTGGACTCGGTGATGTTAAAGGCCTTTTCCAACCTAAACGGTTCTATGATGATATCCTATGGGATTGTGTTAACTTTTTTGGTATCACTTTTATTCAAAAATAAATGTAGCCATTGGAAATCCTGCTTCACTCAGACACTGAGAGCATCGTCTTGTATTGGGTTTGTGTGACTATAACATTGTTAATATTTTAAAGAAAATAGCAGATTTTTTTTCCTGTGCATGGATGCTGAAGCCCTGGTTGTTCAAGTGGCTGCACGTATCCTTGACCTTACGTGCAGGAGAAATCAATTTGAGGTGAATAGAAACGTTCACGTGTGAAGACCAGTATTTGCTTAGCTGCTTCGGAGCAAGCTTTTTCTTTTTAGCGTTTCCGAGAGATCTCAAAGGCTTCTAGCTGTTTTTCAATGGTGGCATACACTGTTATTTTAAGGAAGAAGTGATTGACTGCTCTGCTTTTAGTTTCTGCCGTGCCATTCAGCCCCCAATCTGGCCTTATCCCCCCTGGATGGAAAACAAGGAAGCAAAGCTGGCTTGTTTGGCCAGCCTGAATCATGGGCTGGGGATTTAGCAATTCTTTCTTGCCATATAAACTGGAAGCTGTAAGCTCCTTCGAACTTCATTGAATCTCTTCCCACTCTTTACTTTGGGTAGGGAAAGTCCGGAAATCTATGAGAAGTGTTAATTGTTGACTTGCTGTGGCCTTTCAGCCCTTTTCTTTGTGTGCACTGCAAAAGCATTCCTGGTTTTGGCCTCCTGGGCTGGGTATATTCACTGGAAACCTGAATGAGTGTTTAGGTGAATAAAAGCACTGCAAAATCCTCTGTAATGGCAGGCTGAAAAATTCTTGGCTGTTACAGTGATTATGAAACAAATATGGTAGTTGCATATTGCAGACGTTATAGAGTCATATAGTCATATCATACATTTGCAGATCGTGGTCTCCTTTTTCTTGCACAGTGTCTGCTACTGACCTTTGGTAATTCCTGTATCGAATGCTTCACTTGTCTTTGGGACCTAGGACAGCTTTATAAACGCACGTAGCTTCCCCTTGAAAGATTTCAGGTGATGGATCACGGTCATCTGATGCAAACTTTCTTTCTGTTACGCTGGTTATATGTTGTTTTACTGCGTATTTTTGCAGCATCCACCCGTAGTGGCTTAGGCTCAGAGTCTGTAGAAGAAAGATGAGTAATAAAGAATTCAGCTGTGATGTCAGTTGAACGCGTACTAGAGCAGTAGGAGGTATGTGCAGAAGGAGGTATGTGCAGAAGGAGGTATGTGCAGAAGGAGATAAGCATTCGTGCTAGGGCGGGAGGATGCTGAAGGTCAGCTCCCTCACCCACCCGTGGCTGCCCGGGAGCACGGCATGGTTGGGTCATGGAGGCAGGTGGGTTTGGGCAGCTGGGGAGGTGTGTGGGATGTTGTGATGGGGCAGCGATCCCCACTGGCGCTGCTTAACCTTCAGCCAAAGCAGTGCCAAGGTTTTGTGGGCAAGGAGAGGGCAGCAAGCTGTGGGACACCTGGTCTCCCACTCCACTTTGATGTTTGAGGTGGAGGTGGTTAAGTGAGTCTTTAGGATTTCAATCAACTAACTAATTTCATATTTTCAGTTCGTATGATCTTTATTCTGGTGGTTTGTAATAATCATTAAAACACCACTGCCTTTGAGTGGGTGTCCCTCTTTTTCTTTTTAGCGTGGATTGTCCCATGTTTTCTTGGGAAGTAAAACCCCTGCCTGAGCTCTTCCAATGATTGTTGTGAATATTTTATTTTCTTGAGTTCTGCTTATTCATCACATGGCAGCCTTCACCTGAAAAAGCCAACAACTTTCTTTTGCTTACTTTTCAAGTGGTAACAAGTTGTCAGGTATATTAGCCAGGTATTGGTGGCCCTTAGTAGCACCAGGCACACCAAGACCAGCATCAGTCTGGGGGCTGTTGTTCTTCTCCTTCCATGTGGATGGATTTCCAAATGGAGTGAACGAATGCTAGCGTCTGCCTGTCCTGTGGGTAGGAAAGACTTTCAGTCTCCTGGGCTTGTTAATACAGTACCTCTTGCGAATGCAAAATTACAAAAAGAGGATGATAAACAGACCTCTTGCCAAAGCTTCCTTTCCACTAACAGATTTAGCCTGCACTCTACTTTGTCTTCCCTGCTACAGTTTTGTTTTAGAGCAAAGACTGAAAAATATTTAAGGAAGAAGGGACTATTACAGAGGATTGATCCCCTCCATTTACACTGTTAATCTTCATTTTTCCCGGTGTCCATCCCCTGTCTCTGTCTGTGCCTCAGCCTGAGTGAAGGAAAGAGAGGGCAGGGAGGGATTTGCTGTGCTGCCAGCCAGGGGAACGGGGCTGGAGCCGGAGGATGGCTCCGTTGTCATCCCACTTCTGAACCCCTGGTGCTGGGTTTCCAGTCTTGACAGGAGAAGAAAGCCTGCGACCAGCAAGCGGGACCTGGGAGGAGATGGTGAATAGGGCAACGAGGAACGGCCATGGCTGGAAGTCATAAATCTGGCGTTCAAAACCTGCAGCGCGGTGATTGGAACGCTGGCCAAATAAAGCCGAGAGGATTCTGACCCATCTATTATTAAAAGGACATCTCTGCCCTCATCTGATTTTAATTCCAGGAATATTCTATTTCTGGTGTGTCAATGTTGTACGGTGTAATCTACTCAGAAACAAATTTAGATTTTTATCTTATTGCAGTGCGTGGGAAGGAGCGATGTTTTCAATATTCAGGATATGGTTGGAAAGTGATTCTCCCATACTGAGGGGAGTAATTACAAAAATTGAAGGAAGGTAATTAGTGGTAGCGGTTGGAAATTTTGGAGCAAAACATAAATTAAAGCCTATCTTTGAGAGTAACGTGACTTTTTCTGATATTGAAAGTGTTTCTTTTAGAAATCGGTGAATACAGTTTAGTTTGACCCAGTGGAAAATAAAATAAAATGTGGTACTGTAGCCTGGAATGAAGAGTTCCTGCAGCCAGTGTGATTTGGACATGCCGTCCGCAAGTGATTGCATCCTCAGCTCACTGTAATGGTGTCACCTTCAGCTCCTTTTCCAGCCTGGTATTTCGCTATCTGACCATATCCTATTTTAAAATTCTGCTTTAAACCCTTTGAGATGAGAGCCTCCATCTCCAGAACATGCTCCAGTACTTGAGTTTTCTCTTTTGAAAACAATATACCGACGGCAGCAAGTTTGACGCTCAGGAGCTGAATCTTGGTCCTGCCAGCACGGTCTTGCTGCCCTTGAGCCCATCGTCTCACTGCTGTCCTGCAAACTTCTCGGCATCTGTAAAATGAAGCCACAGTGGTGATAGATTATTTAAAGTGTTTAAAGAGCATGGAAGAGGGGATGCTTATATTTATTGATAACTGTAGTGGTTTAACCCCAGCCGGCAACCCAGCCCCACGCAGCCGCTTGCTCACTCCCCCCCACCCAGAGGGATGGGGAGGAGAATTGGAAAGGGATGTAAAAGTTCAGGAACAATTTAATAATTTAAACAGAATAAAGAGGTAAGAACAACAATAATAACAATAACAACAATAATAGTAACAAAATGGAAAAGTGGAGAAAAAAAAGGGTAAAGCAAAAGCCGCGCACACAAGCAAAGCAAAGCAAGGAGTTCGTTCGCCGCTTCCCATGGGCAGGCAGGGGCTCAGCCATCCCCAGGGCAGCAGGGCTCCATCATGCGTAACGGTTAGGAAGACAAGCGCCATGATGCCAAATGTGTCCCCCCTTCCTTCTTTTTCCCCTGGTTTATATACTCAGCATGACGCCATACGATATGGAACATCCCTTTGGCTAGCTTGGGGCACCTGTCCTGGCCGTGTCCCCTCCCCATTTCCCGTGCCCCTCCAGCCCTCTGGCTGGCAGGGCCCAAGAAACTGAAAAGTCCTTGATTCAGTATAAACATCACCCAGCAACAACCATCAGTGTCCTATCAGCATTGTTCTCACATCAGAGCCAAAACACAGCACTGCACAAGCTACTAAGAAGAAGATTTACTCTATCCCAGCTGAAACCAGGCCAATAACATAATTTGTCTTTTTTGGGGGGATTATTTTTGTGTCTGGTTTTTATGTCTGATTATGAAAGTGTACCTTCCCTTAGGAAAAGGAGCAAGAGTTGACTGTGAAAAAGGTGTGAAGCAGCTTGAGAAGCCTCAGATAAGAACAATAACTAAGAAACTTATTTTACCTTTTTTTATAGTGACTGGGTGATGTTATAGGGTAGACGTTTATAATCAAGGGGAATTTTCTAACCAAAGCCTCAATAATTTTATGGTAGGTCAAATTCTACACTAAGTTAATAAAAAATGTCAGTTAGACGCTATTTGGTGCTTGTTTGGCATCATAGCTGATGTGTTAAGTAAATTTTCATGGTCGTTTAAGGGATCATACCATCATCTGTTTGACTGATAACGCTGTAGTATAGATATCCAGCCATGGAAAAGTGTGAATGCCACCTTCTCTTCTCCCCACCCCTCCAAGCTTTCTGCTGTCCTACTAGAGGAAACTTCTGACTTCAGGTTATTAGGAAGATCCAAAGTCTTTGGAAAGTGATTACGCCGGATATAAAGAAAGTTTCAGCCTGAGACAGTGGAGGGAGGTAGAGGTCTGAGAAATAAGTTTCGGCACAAACTAGTTTGAGCCAGAGATGAAATGCTGGTTGGGAGAACATCTGGAGCCATCCAGTCCAACCTCCTGCTCACAGTGGGGCTTTTACCAGCACCAGGTTGGGTTGACCATGACCTTACTTAGACCAGTCCTGAAAACCTCCAGCAAATCTGTGGTCAACCCAGTCCAGTAAGGCAGTACCCACCTGGTCCCAAAGGCTTTTCCGAACAGCCAGCCTGAATCTCCCAAAGCCTTTGTTTGTGGAAAGAAAGGAGCAGAGAGAGGAACCTTCAAACTGCATGTCCTGGGAAGTCTTTTCAGGAAAATACAATGAAGTAGGATTGTGAAGATCAAAGAAATGAGATAATCAGCCGGAGGAGGAGGTGGCTCAATCAGAGTGTGGAATGAGGGCACTGAATACAGGAGTACAGCAGGGGTCATTTCCAAAGGAAAAGTCAGCAAGGCTTCAAGTTAAAGAAATTAATAGGAATGTATCAAGGAAATCATTTGAGAACTGCTGAGAATGGTTTTGGACATGCAGGGACAGGTATATTACATATTTTTAAAAATACATTTATTTATTAGTTACCTGCTGGTGAAACCTGCCCGTCTTGCAGATACAAAGCCAGGAATTTGCAGCACAGAATCCATCTGCATGCAGGTATTTTCTTCTCTGGAAACAAGCTAACAGAGCATCAGCTGTGCTAGCATAATGTGTTTTTCTCATTGCCGACGTTTCTTGCAGGGGAACTGGTTTCTCATTTACCGAGGCCCATAAGGGTGCTTTTAAAAGCTCCACCTAATTCAAATAACCTGAATTACAGGTATTTGGCCATGCCGTGTGCAGGTTCACTGAGCAACTGCTTGTTGCACCAAGTGCAAGAGGTGGTCCTGGCTTCCTTCTCTGTCTTCCGTTTTCTCAGGCTAGGACAAGGATTTCCTTTACTATTTTTCAATATGCATAATTGAATCATCAATTTTCTGGGGGGCCTCTGGCTTTTAAGTACATCATACATTTCAGCAAATGAAAGGTCAAGATTTTTCCTGCTTCAGCATTTATTTTTGGGCGGTCTGAGATCAGGGAATTCCATAGCCAAGAGATGCATTGTGATTATAAATTAGCCATTAATTTTTCATACATTGAAGACACAAGGGTTTGTTCCTGTTGTAGATGTTAAACTTTTCTCAAATGAAGGCGTGTGGGTTTGTTTAGTTACTTACCTGAGAGGAGGCAATAGGTGATAGGAATGTGGCTTTTGATGGGCTTGGCTGGATTAACCCATCCCAGCTAACCCATGCCACCCTCCTGTGTCTCCTCAGGGAACAGATGGCTGCTACTGCCCTGGTTTGGAGGTGGATCTGTATGAAAGATGCTGTAGTACTGTAAACTATCCACCTCATTTTTGTTTTCCCTTTTCTGGTCTTGGACGTAGGTCAAGGGCTGTATTGAAATCCATTGCTCCATGGCATTTCCAGTTGGTTTAATGTTTTCCCTCCATCAGGGTCAGCTTCAGCTGAACAGCTCGGGTTTCATCTGGTGAGAACCATCCTGCTGGTGTGGTGGTCATGGTCATTAACATCTCATCCTTCTTGCCTCTGCTCACGTGTTGATGTGGTCCTCAGGGGACAGCAGCCCATTGCTGAGCCCCAGGACTCCTTGGAGCAGCTGAATACAGACACCTGTCTGCTGAAGGTGCGTGACATGACGTATCTGTGGAGAAAATACGTCATCAGTGTAATTAATGAGTAATGAAATTCAGTCACGTTTGGGGCTTCATGAAGAGCTATACAGCAATGACGTTGGGTTAATCACCAGCCGCATGAGCTGTGCTGCTGACTTCAGTGCCATCCCTGTGCGTGCAGCTGAATGTCCTGATTGCATCAAGTGATGGCTGTGCTTCACATATTTTCATGTCATGCTTTTTATATATTCCCTCAAAGCTGCAATCTCTTGCATGGAGGGAGTATTATTTAGACTGGCTTTTCTAATTCCAAACTCAACTGGAGAGTGAAACCGTGCAGCGTATCTTTCCTTTGAAGATGGTCCGTGCACGGAGGACACTGACGCTGTCTGCAAGCCTTTACCCCCTGGGGATGCAAACGTGCCATCCCCAATCTGGTTCACATCAGCAAAGGCACGCCTGCGTGCGGTAACATCAACTGCTAAAGCGTTCCTGAACCACTGCTTCACTGCACATCTTCATTGCCACTGGAAACGCTCCCAGAAAAAAAGGGTCTGAGCCACGACTGAGGGCGAGACAGTGAGCATGAAATCAAATGTGTCTTTCAAATGTAGAAACACTTTTTAAAATAGCAAATGTTTTCTCGGGGTAGAAGAAAAGCTTCTTGCCTAGCTTTTGCTGCTAGCTACCACTTGGCGGGTGCTTTATACATAAAGATGGCAATACGCGTCTCAAGAGACGTATGGCTGGGGTGGTGTGAGGACCAGGATGATCCTCCTGCTCTGGCTGCCTGAGTTCGTGAAGCAGGGTGCTGCAGGTTTTGGGGAGCTGGAGTTTGCAATACAGAATTTACAGTTGTTTAGGTAAAAGGAGGCTGGGGCAGAGCTGGAATTTTCTTTGAAAGTGAAAAATGTTGAGAAGTGCAGAAAAAACCCAATATTCAGCCTCTGGGATGATGCCCTAGATTGATTTGTACAAACATCAAGGTATAGCTGAAGGGAAGTGGAGCAGGTAAAAGTGAACATTATATTGTACAAACAAGAGCTACCATTAATAATTTACTGTGGATTGAAGTCTTAAACTTTTGTAGTCTGGCCTTGCTTTGGTTTCCTTCTTTAAATCATTTTTCTTTTTAAAGTGTGTTTTATTTTATTAATAAAAGGTTAACTAAAATTGTGTCAACAACTGACCCGATTCTTTTATATGGTCTTTAGCAGGTTAAATATTTGGTTTCAGGTGAGATCTGCCAATCGAGTTTTAGCTATGGTGTAGCTAAAAGAGGAGTATATTAAAAAGGACATGTTAATTGTGGAAAACCACATTGTGTTATGAATCTCCAAGCTCATGCGTGCTGTCACTGCAGGCTTTTTTGGGGAAAAGTGGGACATAGCCTTCTAGTTTGCCTAAATTAACCTTTAGCAGATGAATTGGAAGTTAATTTAATTATTGTTTGGCGGATCCCAAGTGAGGGTCAAACTTCAAATGACTTAACTGAAAAATTGTCAGAAAATTATTGGAATTTGAATGCAGTGTAAGGTCAGGAGGTCTTTCCATGTTCAAGGAGGCTTTGGCTGAATAGCATTAGCATGCAATTTGTATAAAATTAAAGAGGTGATGTGCAGATCAAGGAAGAGACGTATCTTTTGGGTTTGCCTTTTTTCTTTATTCACACTCTCATGCTTGGTTCTGTGCCGTCTTTTGTGAAATAAATAATTTTTGGTACATATATTTTTTCTCAGAGGAGAAAACACTGCTCTCTTTCCAAAGATAAGTGTAAGGAACAGGTCTCTCGGAAGCACTTACATCCTAGTTTCACAAAAGATGAAGGCAAATCAAAACCTAGGCAATGGGAAGTTAAGGGTGAATTACCTGGACACAAGGGCTGGCATGAAACAAGATGGAGAAGTGTCTGTCATCCAGGGAAGATCATGTTTGCATTATTTACTCTTCTCTTTACAATTTGACTTAGAGCTTAGATCTGCTAATTAATTTCTTGAGAACCTGAAAGATGCACCTCTCAGTGTCATTGTTTTAAGAACCCTTAAAATATATTTATTTCTCAGTAATACTCTGTTTATAAAGATTTTATTCACTTAGCCTGAGAAGATAATAACTTCATAACATTCCTGACTCTTCCATGCCAGGTTTATTCTTTTCTTTTAGGATTTTTTCAATCTCCTTCAGTGTCATCTTCCTCTTCCTCTGCCTCTGTACAATAGAAGTGGGAAATACCTGTATTTCTGTATATCAGAGTAGGAGAGGCATATAAGATGCCAGATCCACCAACATGTGCATAGAAATACTTGCGTTAAAGTTTGTTTACGTGTTAAAAATTAGCACTGCCCACAGTATTTGACAACTGAAGGCGTGAATGTCTTTGGGAAGCAGCAAAGCTGGTCACAGCGTTTTCAAAGGCACGAGTAAACGGCAGAGAAAACAACAGGGTAAGATCATTGAATCACAGAACCATTTCGGCTGGAAAAGGCCTTTAAGATCATCAGGTCCAACCGTTAACCCAGCATCACCAAGGCCACCACTGAACCGTGTCCCCACACAGCCTGTCTGCGTGTATTTTAGCCCCCCCATGGACGGTGCCTGCACCCCGTCCCCGGGCAGCCTGTGCCAGCGCTTGGCCACCCTGTCGGGGAAGACATTTCTCCCAGTGCCCACCCTGAACCTCCCCTGGTGCGGCTGGAGGCCGTTCCCTCCTGTCCTGCCGCTGGTTCCTTGGGAGCAGAGACCGACCCCCCTCGCTGCAGCCTCCTGCCAGGCAGCTGTAGGGAGCCAGAAGGGCCCCCCTGAGCCCCCTTTTCTCCGGGCTGAGCCCCCCCAGCTCCCCCCGCCCCCCCAGAGCTGTGCCCCAGCCCCTTCCCCAGCCCCTGCCCGGCTCTGGACACGCTCCAGCCCCTCCGGGTCTGCCTGGGGGTGAGGGGCCCAACGCTGAGCCCAGGGCTCGAGGGGCGGCCGCACCAGGGCCCGGCACAGGGGGACGGGCACTGCCTGGCCCTGCTGGCCACGCTGCTGCTGACACCGGCCAGGGCGCTGCTGGCCGCCGTGGCCACCTGGGCACACGGGGGGCTCATGCCCAGCCGGCTGCCGACCAGCCCCCCCAGGCCCTTCCCCGCCGGGCAGTTCCCAGCCCCCTGCCCCCAGCCCGCAGCGCTGTGGGGGGCTGGTGTGACCCACGGGCAGGGCCCGGCACTCAGCCCTGTTGGGCCTCATACAACTGGCCTCGGCCCCTCGGCCCGGCCTGCCCAGTCCCCTCCAGGTGTTCCCATTGTCTTGCACCTGTAGTAGTTCGAAGGTGGTGGTGATCCCTGTGCTGATTATTGGGTGCTTTGAGTGCTCCTGTAGGAGGAGGATGAAGTAGGTGATGTCCCAGGGTGTCACCAGCGACGGGGGACAGAGTCCTGTCCCTTGGCAGCAGTGGGAGAGTGCGATGCGAAGCACGAAGCCCAGCTCTCAGCACAGCGAGTTCAACCCGGCATTCACTTTCATTTTCATTTCCCTTCTCCTGCTGCTTGGAAATCCCCAGCGCGAACTTGATGTGACCAGCACATTGGCCTGCTGATGGCCTGGTGGCCGTTTGATGACTGACCTCTCTTGTATTTCTATTTACCCTTCATCTGAAGTAATTTCCTAGTGTGATAGAACCATGTCGTGCACTTTCACAGGAAGGATAAAATAGATGAAAATGTAACCAGGTTACAGCCAGAAAGTATCCCGAGACTGTTTGCTAGCAGCTTATTCCCATGGCATTCCTGCTGGAGTTACTCCTTTGGCTCCTTGCTGGAGTCTCAGCAGCTTCTAAGCAACTGAGCATCACTGTTGCGGGGATTAGGAAGCCGTGGAAGCTCCGTGCAGCAGAGCAATGCTTGTGTTTGTCTGTTTATAATTCGTTTCTATTAGTCTTTTTGTCATGTATTCATGGCCACAAGCAAGTGCTGCAAGTTATTATGGCAAAGGAGGTTTAATTTTGCTAATCCTTTTTTATTCCCATTTCAGTGTAGCTTTTCGAATGCCACAATGCGGTGCCTGTAATGAATTTAGAATGTAGTTTTGAGTGGTATTGTCTTGTAGAATGTATTGGAAGCTCATCTGAATGTGCTTTAGTACTAGATGCTGAAAAGAAAGAAAATCATCCATCTGAAATGCCGTTCACATGGACTCTTTCATGCTGGCTGCAAATAGCACCCCGCATACCAAGCAGGGAGGAAGAACAAGCCTCTTCCTCACAGTACACTCAAATCCCTATCGTGATTAAAATCTTTTTATCTCTGCTAAAAAGCATTTCCTTTCATCCTCCTCAAGAAGAGTGTTTCTTTTTACCGTTTGGTACACCACCTAATGCAAGTCAGGCATATGCAGTAATTTTCACCACATTTCGATGTGTTTGTACTCTTTACACCCAGAAAAGCGTAAATGAAATGATGACTGCGTTGAACGAGGCACTTGATAACGCAGCCGTGGCTGGAGCAGGTCCGCTGCCCCTCGCTGCTTCTGGGTGGAGGAGCTTCAGCTGGAAGCCGGAGGGGAGAGGGACCCTCAGAAACGTCGTTTCTTGGGCAGGAAGGCTCAGCTGGGTGGGCCACCGGCTCTGTGCGTGGGGGAGGGGGAACACAGGGCTGGAGGAAAGATGGACCCATTGCTTCCTTGCTCTGTGGCAGAACATCCTCAGCTTCCAGACCCTCTGAAGTGTCAACGCGACGAGCCCCGTGCCCATGCTTGACTGAGGAATGGGATGTGGCTGTTTGCAGCCGCTCGGTACTGCTGCAGGGATCGCCCGGTGCCCCCCGTCCGAAGGGCATCTCTCGGCACCGCGGGTGCGTTTATTGAGAGAGTGTTGAGAGCTGGGTGGCCACGCACCTAAAATGGGCTTTTCTTCTGGGAACACAAGAATAGCTGGATGGTCAAAGGTCCTTGCTGCCTAAAAGCCTGTCTGGGGGAGAGGAGGAGTCGCCCTGTCCCTTGGGAGGCTTTCCAAATCCCACCGTCCTGGCAACGAGGGCCGCGCTGAGGCAAGCAAAGCAACCAGCCACCTCCTGTGCTTATTTCGAAGCTACAACAGAATTAGTTCTTCTGATGCCCCCACTTGCTCTGGTTATGCGAAAGCTGTGTGATTGCTGCCTCTTCGCCTTCTCCAGGTCATTCATGATATATATATATATATATATGTTTTTGTATAGATGTCTGTCACATTCCCTGTTCGACTGAACATTTCTTGTCTGGACTTGACGAGTCCTATTAGTGATTTAACAGTTAATTATGGCCAGGAAGTCTCTGCAACTCAGTGACATCTCTCTCCTCCTTTTTCTTTCAAGTCTTATATGTGGCATCAGTTACTTACAACATCAGGTACTAGTAGCGTCACCAAAAATTATAACCAAGAAAGCTCTCCAAACCAAACAATAGTTCAGAAAGCTGACAGCGGTTTATTGCAGCGCTGGTTGGGTGGAGGATTTTTCCTCCCTAACATGCACACCGAGCTGCTCAAGGGTATACATGATATACCATAAAATGTTTGCATATTCATAGTACATTGCATATTCATTGTCATTCACACACGCCATGGGTTACAAGTTTCTCGCTTCTAATGCAGATTAGCACGCATCCTCAGGTAGCACTGCTGAAGCTTTTTACTGACTCCGCATGCTCCTCAAGGTTTGGGGGGGCTATTTGAGTTGGAGGTCATGATCTCCCACAGCCACAATTACTTTCGTCCTGCTTTCAACTAATGTTCTGTCGATATCAGTGGATTCCAACACTTTTATCACCTTGTCTCCTCTTAAGGGCCAGAACTTCCTCACTTGAAGGCTTTTTTCACACGATGTTTTTTCACCCTTCTGTTTTTTCTTGCCCCTGTGACATCAGCCGAAGAAGTGGCGCTTGTTCTTTGTTCTTTCTAACTGAATTGTTTGAGTCTTTGGTATCAGTAGTAACCCTCAGGCTGTGTGTATTACTGGTGTTATAATTCAGCACGGTACTGCGCTTTGAAGGTGAGTCCCTGCGATTGTGTTGTTTCCGTGTCCCAAGTGGTTTTGGTGTACGTGGACCAGAGTCTATCAGAAGCTTCATTCCCATCACACATCCTCCAACCTGTCATGGGACATAGGAGTCCATACTGGTGATGGACACAGCAGCGAAGGACATACTGTGATGTCCTTTAGACAAGTTCAAACCATGCGCCACTTGGGGACCAGACTAAAAATCAGTCTAAATCGAGTTCAAAGGAAACCCTCAAAGTGCAGAGGGTGTAGCCATAGGAGCCTCAGCACAAAACACTTTGATTGCCTGGTGGTGTCTGATTGCTCCGAAGTATTTGTTAACGCAGAGATATCTTTGGATTTTTATGGTGCTGTTCCTTGTCAGAATATTTTACAAACCATTAGAAGTTCGAAACGCCTTCTTGCCTTATTCCCACTATTGAAGTGGAACCTGCATGGGAGGGTGATGATGGAGCCGAATTAAAAAACAACGAAAAAGTGGTTGGCGGAGGTGTTTGGGTGAAAAGGAGGAGGTTTTAGCTGCTAGACTTGTGTTGAGAGCAGCAGTAGATGCTCCTCGTGCATTGTGTTGGGCTGGCACTTCTGGGCAGCACATTCCCCCGCCTGGTTACTGTCACACCATCTCCTTTCAGGTGCTTCCAACTTTCTGAAAAAATAAGGTGAAACATGCCCTGCGTGCTTTGGACAGGGAGAGGCGTTTCACTTGGGTGCTTTGTCTACGATAATTTCTTTGGAGAAATTATGTGTGTGTCACGTGAAAGGGCTAGGGGGGAGATACCCCCGGGTGTTTGATCTGTCTGTCAGCATCCCAGGAAAGCCCAGACCCTTGTGCCCGACCGGTCTATCAGCATCCCATTCCAGGGACCCTCCACCGAGCAGTCCGGCTGGATCGGAGGTGATTCGAGTGACTTGTTCAGGGAAACACCCCAACAGCATCAGGGGGACCCTCGGCAGCTCTGCTCACTTTACTCAAATATGTTACTCGCTGCCGGTGACTGCTAGCATCCGCAAAGGATTCACGCTAGCAGTTTATGGAAGAAGACTCTTTTTTAATATAAGATTGTGACAAATCAAGATTCGTTATTGCTGGTGGTAAAGGCTGTCTGCAAAAACAAGCTTGAAGTGATATACAACCAAGCTATATACAGCCAGACTATGCTCACTGGTAACGGCCAGTGTGAGTTAGTTATTTAGCGTGCATAAGACAAAGTTCTTACCCAACGGGTGTCCCTGTGGGGGGCAGGACAGGTTCAGCCTGTCGGCTGATCCGAGAAGTTGTGATGGAGTCTTCCCTAGCTTCTCCCCTCATCTGTCCACCTTTTATACTTCACAGTACATGGCGTAGTCATTCATCATACACAGGGTTGCTTACAAGTTTCTCTCTTCTAATGCAAACCACGCGCACCCTCAGGTAGCTGTAGCTCTGCTGACGTTCTCTGCTGACTCCGCGTGCTCCCCAAGGGGGTTTGCCCCCTTTCGGGGGGGGCTGTTTGAGCTGGAGGTCGTGATCTCCCACTACCGCTCTTATCTTTATCTTATTTTCAACTAATTTGCTGTTGATGTCAGTGGATTGCGACACCTTACGATCCTGTTTCCTCTCATAGCCAGAACTTTCCTCATTTCTTTCTGTGTCACTTAGATGATGGTGGTCTTTTGGCTCTGTTCTGTGTGTCCCCCCTCCCCAAGGCTGACCCCCTCGGTTCGAAGCCCCTATTCACAGCAACCAGAGAGTGAGTCAGACTGACCTGGCTTTGTGAACGCTGAACCAGTCAGGTAATCCAGAAGTTTAGACAACAGTTCCCTCCCTCTGGACTTATTTTAGTCCAGGACCGGTCCATTTCCATCACATTTTGGTGGAGCTTGAGTGACTGATCATACCTGTTGTTGTTACTCACTGGTATCGTGTGCCCAGTGAGGTGTAGCAGTACCCTGGAGGCAGGTGAGATGGAGGTGTGCGTTAGTATTACAACGAGGTTATTTCATCTGAGGGAAGTCATTTCGCCACAACGGTTGGCTCAGCCATGGACGTCTCATGGATTCTTCGTGCGACAACCTGGCAACTGATCAGCTGTGTGGTGCCATCAGGTTCCCGGTCCCGCAGGGAGCAGGACAGAGCCTGGCCGTGGGGTCTCCGCTCCGCTGCACCCTCCGTCACTGCTCTGGGCAGGCGCTGAGCTGGCCAGAGGTGTTGCTTAGGGAGCTGTGCTGATGTCGGTTCCGTGCATGCCAACCGCCCTGAAGGCAATCGCTGTATTTCACCCTAAAACCCTTTCTGTAATACTGCGCTTCTGTTAGGACCCAATTTTCTCTTAATTCCCCCTCTCAAGGTGGCTTTCCCACAGTGTGCTGGACATGTGCCGGGTGGGCTTAAATCAACATTATTTTTTTCAGTAGAGGAAAGGAAATAATTTCCATGAATGTCATTCACATGAAGAAGTTTAAAGCCGTGGTAGGTAGGTATCGTATAGCATATGCGGCCACACAATGTGTGTGTTTGTGCGGTTTGAGGTATATGTACGAGTGCGTCCTGTATCCACCACATACTACACTGAGACAGCCTCCCGCGTGGAACGAGATCCCCACGGCAGCCCACCAGCCAGGCTTTGGGGCGGACGCTTACAGAAGCTGGGGTTCGCTGCCTCGGGCCTGGGTGATGTTGGAAACATCTGGAAATGAGAGCTCAAGCCAGAAGGCAAAGAGCTGCTTGCCGGCGGCGGGCGCATCGAGACCCGCGGCACCGCCTGGGGTCACGAGAAGCAAACGGCCATAAACCCCTTATGCTGGAACGTAAATCCCCAGCCGTAGTATCTCATGGGTGTAAAGTTTTGCATTGATTTTCCTGTTAATCTTCTTGAGAGCTCCATCATGTGTCAGCGAAGCAGCTGGGGCAGACGTGTGCCTCTGTGGAGCCTTCTCTCTGGCTCGCTTTATAACCCGATCTCCTTTGCTTTGAGAATCGCCCCTTCTGTGCTAACTTGGGGGTGGAGGGACGGCTAATTAATTAAGCAGTAATTGTTGTCAAGTCAATTGGTGCTAACATTTAACATTTGACTTGTTTACTATCCTGAGGTAAAGAGGAAGGAGTTAATGATCTAGCAAATTGTGCATCCATCATCAGAGACTTGTTTGAGAAGAACGGATTTATTTATGAACTGTAAAATAATACGTTTTAAAAAACGTATTTTTAAAATCTTAACGTTGAGGTTCTTGTGTGAAATTGTCACTAGATAGCTGTGGAGACAAATGCGTCGCCTGATAAAACTTAATGACTGATTTTCCCATTAATCAGAATTGAGAAGTGCTTCATTAAGGTAATTAACTGAGCCAGTTGCTTAACTGACAGTTAGTAGACACAAATTCCCAAGTTACTTGCTTTCCTCTAAATAAAACTCACACGAAGCTCACCCGGCACTGCTTCATCATCTTTACTGGGGAGAGGAGCAGAAGGGCGGTTACAATCCCGTTGCTCGCGTTAGGTCCGTGACTGCGTCTCCCGGCCCGGGACACCGGTGGGATGCAGTGGGTGGCACCGGGTGCCCTGTGCACCCTCGTGCGGGACCCAGACCTCAGGCTGGAGCTTATCGCAGTCTGCCCACGCCGAACGCTCACAAATATTTGCTGCTCTCCATCTCGCCAGCAGCAAATGGTCTTTTATCTGCTAATTTCTGAAAGGTCAGGTCTTCATTGTGGTTGTTTTTGTCACCCAAGAACTATTAGCTCCTCCAAGGGGGAGAATTCCTTGCCTGAATTTGTGGCTTCTCTTTGTTCGTCGCAAGCTGGAAGTGGGGTCACGAGTCCCGAGCTCCCCCAAAGGCGGGGATGTGTGAGATTAATCTGCTCCAGGTACATTTGTAGGCAGAATATGCAGCGCTGAAGAAGTTAGGGGAATTAACCGAGAGATCCAAAACTTGAATTATTAAATATGCTATCTGGTTGTAACGTCTAGTTGTAAATCCTTTCCCTCGCAGCTCTTTGTGTCTGGAATTCTAACACGGTAACGCTACCAGGCAGCAGAAGGCTCTGCGCGGAAGACGGCTCCGGAGCTAACGTAAGGAGTCGTCTCAACTCTGCTTTTCTTTTGTCCTCAGAGTTCCCGGTCTTCCAACATGAACCCTGTTTACAGCCCCGTCCAACCTGGGGCTCCCTACGGAAACCCGAAGAACATGGCGTATACAGGTAGGACTGGCGTTCCGTGGCTCTTCCGTGAGTGTCTGTATGGGGTGGTGAGAGCAGGTGATCGTTAACGAGCCGTTCAATCCCTTAACGAAGGGAGAAAGAGTTCCCATCAGGCAGCCAGATGGGAACGTGACTGGCAAGAGAAACCTCTTCAGCAAAGCCAGCACAGTAAGGTTCGTGAGAAGAAAAGGATCTGAATTCCTGAGAAGAGGATGCCTTGGAAATCCTAAAGAAAAGGATCAAAAGAGGGTTTCTTTAGACAAACAAAACAGGCAAGGAGGTGCTGGGAGGGTCAGCTGGGAGCTGGAGGGCTTGCCTCCAGAGCTGCACGTGCTGGAATAGCCCTGCTGTAGAAATGAGGATCCCACAGGCGAGAGCCTGTTATTCGGAGAACGTGCAGTTGTTGTTACAGGTGGCGATTTAAACTACATTATTGACTTATTTGATTTTGTTTTCAAGTTGTGCTTTGGTTGAGTTAATCTTAGGTTGATCAGCAAGTCCCATGTCTGAAGTCCACCTTTAGAACTGAGTCGTTGAAAAATGTCATCTTCAATACTCGAAAAAGGTGTTGAAAGGAAGTTTACCATAATTATATAACTACTGGGGAACTAAAGTGTAATGATACGAAAATAATTTAGCACAGGGAGAAACAGCGCTTTTCTCAGCTTAGGTGTATCTGGTTTTTCCCAGGGATTAGGTTCACCATGTGTTGTTCTGATCTTGTAAGCACCTTGCAAAACCAGCTTGCGAAGACTCCTTCTTCTAACATTTTGTTGCATATAATTGTCATATTGTGTTAAGACTTCCTTCTTTATATTTGCATTGCCAGTTGTTTGTGTTGGCTGTTACCTAATGTGTGGAATTGCTTGGGAGTGTGCTTCTGTGGAGGAGCATGGTCAACAGTGAACGGAAACGAACATCCAATGCTCTCAGCTCCTTTATTTACAAAATATCATCATTGACTTTGGTGGCTGTTGCAGCTGGTAGATCAGCAGGGCCGGCTGTGTTGCTGCGAGGAGACCTGTCCGATACTCTGCGGAGCGGAGAGTTCCTCAAAGGCATTTTGCCCCATTTTTATGCACCCTTTCTTCTTCCCCATCAAATTTATGCATGCTGCTTTGTTGGAGATACTGTAGCTCGGGGGAACTGTGGTCTCACAGTCAAAGCACTAGAGGCTTGGAAAAAAATATCTGTGAATAATAGTCTCTTCAAAAATATCACCATTGTAAGAGGACTGCAGACTCCAGCAGCGCTTGGGTGATAGAATGAGCTCATAAGTGCAGTTATTTTCCTACACTAGAAATAACAGCAATTTTGTGCTTTCTAGCACAAGGATGGTTTGGACAAGAGTCTACTTCTCTCCCACTTAACTTTTTTTTTTTTTTTTGGCATGTGCTCAAAGCTTCACCTTAAAATCCATGCAATGTGGATTTTCTATATTTGCTTTCATACAGTCCTGTGTGTTTTAGAAGCTGCTTTCTGGCACTTGATATGACAATTTTATTTAAATGGTGAAGTGCAGATTGGGTAGTTTGTGCCTTGACCTTTCTGGAAGGAGAACTTTTGAGGGTGATTTCTGGTTTAGATGAATGAATTCTACAAGACTGCATTCTGAATAAGCCAAATGGTAGCAACAATAGGATGATACCTTCTAAAACAACCTGCTGGTTGATCACCATGAAGATTATACTGTGCGCTTAAATATATGAGGCTATTGCCTGCCTTGGCTAGCTTGTGCCAGCTGTGGTAGGGATGGAGGTGGCCCCCATGAGACTGGTTTCACCCCAAAGCATTGGACTTCAGACATTTGTCTTCCAGAGTTTGTGGTAAAGGAAAAGACATCAGTGGCAGCTGTGCAGGATGACCTTGGAGAAGAAAACTGGAGGCAGCTCAGACTGGGGTCCTTAGTTCTGTCAGTGGAGAAACAGGGAAGAGAAGAGCCAAGTGACTGCTTGAGCGTAGGACAGAAGTGGGAATTGAATCGTGTTGATGTTTGGTTTGTCCCTTGCGCAGGTGTAAGGTGAGGGGTCAGGGGGCTGAATTCTTACAAGGAAGGCCCAAAGTAGGTAATTGTAGAGGAATGAAGGCAGTGGGTTGATTAGCATTGGTAATCTGCAGCCGTGGCCTTGCCTCGAAGGCAGTGGGTTGATTGACATGGATGATGAGCAGCTGTAGCTCGTTCCCGCTAAGTAGTTAAATAGCCCTGAGGAGTGTGGGTTGGGTGGAGGAGGTGTGGCGTGGCGTGGCGTGGCGTGGCGTGGCGTGGCGTGGCGTGGCGTGGCGTGGCGTGGCGTGGCTTCTGGAGGAAACACAAACAGCAGGACAGTAGAATCTGACCAACGGTAAAGTCTTATTGCAGTCCAGTAGTTTGATTGTGCTGCAACAGGTAATAGCTTACAAAGTGTTTAAACAAAGAGCTATTTTCTTTACTAGGCAAAATGTATTACAAAACCTTTTAAATATGAATTTGTTGGAGTATTTTATGAAAGACCTAAAGTTATCTTGCGAAAGAAGGGGGAATAATTTAAATTTTATCCTTTGTGTAGAAGAGGCATGCAGCTCCTGAAGGTGGGCTCGGCAGTTATGAGAAGGTGGCTGCTGTGCCCCCTGCGTTAAGTGCCAAGCTCTGGCTGTCTTAATTCTTCCTTTCCGTGCTCAGACTTCGTTTACATCGCTTTAACGTGCGTCATTTAGCTACATATCAGTTTCTAATGTAGCCACAAGCTATTCTGGAGGATATTTAAACTCCCAGAGGCAAACAAAATAGACTCTTTGCAGGAGAAGCATTAACTTAAGGAGTTTGTAGATCCTTCTCAAATTGCTTTGAAAATAATCGCTGAAGCATGTGACACAGTCGATGTGGAGGGGATGTTGACTGCTGTCGTGTGTGTGAACCCCTTCTGTGGGCCTGGGAGCTCGTTACATCTTTGGGGCTTAATGAGTGTCTCAGCCCTGACTGGCAGCTGAATTGGAAGAGTTTGCTTGGAGCCCCTCGTTTGAAATGGCATGTCAGTGCGCCGTCCCCATGGTCACCGCAGGAGACTGAGCGTACGACATCTGTCCCAAAATTTGGATTGGAGGCCTAATTTGTGATACAATATAGAATTTATACAGTATAAGATATATATTTTAGTATCATCTTTTTGCAGTAGTGGTGGACATGGAAGAAGATTTCATGCCAAGCTTTATATTGGGTAAGAAAGAGAAATAAAACCTCCTGAAGTGTAATAAAGTTGAGGTGAAGGCTGTTGGCCCTTTCTCAGTTCTTGGTTTGCCTTGGAATTCAGGGGTTTTTACCCCAAATCTAGTACAGCAAGTGTATTATTTATATTTTTTTTCTTCAAAGACCATGCATTAACCGTTAATTTCTAACCTTGTGCAATAAAACTCAGGTGGGATACATGTGGAAAGAAAACAAAGATGGTAATCAGGATACTGGCAGGTTGAATTCTATGCTCTTGTGGCTTTTTTAGTGCTAAATGTAAATGCTTTATATAGAATAGTTTGATTTTGGTTGAAATAAATTTGGTTTTAATCTGATTTTCTTCTCATTTTTACTTCTTTGTATTTTTCCATACCTGGTGGGCTAGGGAAAGAGGTCCATTTCAAGATAAATAAAGATTTTTGTACCAAATTGGCTGCTCGTGTGTTACAGAGAATGAGGAGGCACATACTCAAGTACTGGAGGGACCATACATTTATTCAGATTCTTAATTTTTTCATTTTGATCTTCCTTAAAGGAAGTGTGAAGGACAGTTATTTCCTAAATGATTTTTAAAGTGTGGTCCGAATTGGATGAATTTTTAGAGGAAATTAGAATTAAGTTTAAAAAAAAAAAAAGGAAGTATTTAAATAGGGGTTTTAGGTGGATGTTTAGCCAAACATTTCCCATATTTGAACTGATACATTTATTAAGCAAAGGTGATTCTCACGTAGTTAGTATGTCTCATTTTCAGGGTTGAATTGCCACCTCCTTCCCCTTTTCCTTCCTAAACTGAAAGGGTAGAATAAGCCTTGTGTGCTTTCTACTAGCAGTGCTTCCTTGCTGTTGAATGAGCTGGTTGTTGAGCTGAGCTAAGGTGACGTGGAGAGAATATTCTCGCTGCAGATGGAGCTACATCTGTCCAGCGCCGGGTTTGTGCTCCAGCAAGTCCTGGCTCCTTGTGCTCGGCTGGTGACTGCTTCCACTCCGCTAATTTGATGTATTTTAGAACATCAGCAGCAAACGGTGTCTGACTGTCGTTTATTATTTAATTAAAACAGACTGTAATTAACGCTGATCTTCATGTAAGCTCTTGTTTTAATTGAGGTTAACTTTAAAAGGTATTTAAGGACTCTCGTTTGCTTATTTATTATTTGTAGAATTCACTTTACCTGCCCAAATGTGAACTGCTGAGCCACCTGGTTTTGCTTTGGCACATTATCCTTCCCATTTTCTTGCATCCACTTTTGCAAAGGCACCAGTCCTGCAGCAAATAGATTAGCTCATTGATGTGGAATCAAGGGTGAAGAATCAGTCTCTCCTGTAGCTTGTTTGACTTCAAGCGTGAAACTATAAAAGTGTTTGTTATAGCTCACGCTATTACCATTTTCCCTACCAGAAGCTGATTAATATGCTGATAAGATGCTGTGATTCATGAACCTTCAGTAGACTTGACTGTGTGTTCATCGTAGTTATTACTAAATAATAAATGATAATAAAATCCAAGAGCCCAAAGATGTGATGCTGGTTAGTAAATCTCCAAGGAGTTTGTGTCACGCTGCTCTAGCACACGATGCTTCCCAAGTCCTGCTGCAGCTGCAACCTGCTCAGGAGCTTCCACGCTTAGAAGAGACGTTCTCCAGCTCCAGTTTTTGCTGATGGAAGCCCTTGATTTGCTTTCAACAAATAGCTCTTTTCAAGCTCTATGTGCCATGAAGCAATATTTCTGTTCCGCCCTCAGAATTATTGAAGGTAAAGGAAAAATGTTTTTATTCAGAAGTTTATCCGAAATTTTAAAAGGAACAGGACATGCTCTGGTTTTCTACTTTGTCACTCTTTATCTGTTCAGAAAAATCACTAAATAATACAGGTATATTATCTTCTGGTCCTTTTTTGACCACAGATTACTGATGCTACTCTTCCAGACGATTGTCCCGCTCCACCTTTTCCCACATCCAACCTTCCACCTGCTCTCTGACCATAGCTCATGCTTCTGTTTCAGACTCCTTGTACTAGTCTTAAATCCTTGCTGTGGAAGTGCCAGCGCTTTTGAGTCTGCTGCGCCCACCCTTTGACCCTGCTTGGGGTCTCTCCTGGCAGATTCAGAATTGTTTTGCCCAATTGTATGTACCTGCAGTGTGGATGTGAGCAGTCCCCTGAACTGCGTGAATGCAAGAAAAGAGCATCTCCCATGTGCTCTGTTTTACTGTGTGAGCCACTGGATTGTGTCCTCCAAGTGCTCCTTTCTCCCCGGTACCGAAAGGTGTGTTGATGGCTAACTCGGACAGCTACACGTGTGTAGACATCTACACAAAGTGGTCTACGTTCGAGTCCCATCCATGGGGTTCATGTCCGAATTACTTACTGCAGGTCTTCTAAAACGGTAAAATCCGTTTTAAAGAGATTCTGTATCGACCAGGTTATGTACCTGGTTCTTGGGTGGGAAGGAAGAGGCAAACGTATCTTCAGAGGTGCAGGGCAGGGAAGGATGGTAACTCCT
Organism: Falco cherrug; assembly: GCF_023634085.1. Classification (NCBI taxonomy): domain Eukaryota; kingdom Metazoa; phylum Chordata; class Aves; order Falconiformes; family Falconidae; genus Falco; species Falco cherrug. Next base: position 1,613,201 of record NC_073698.1, read on the forward strand.
TCTAGACTGATACTCCTGCCACATGTAAAATGTGGACACCTTGCACGCTGAAGGCCAGTTGGGCCGGTCATTTCTCAAACATGAGGTTTTCAGCTCTCACCTAATCCCTGCAGCCTATCCCATCACTGCAGTCTGTCCTCAAGTCCATCAGATTAAGGTCGTTTGAACTAGTGAGGACGCTTGGTCCAAAGCCATGTAGGTCACTGATCTTCCCACCTCTTTGGTCTTGGTCAGGAAAGAGTTGGGGGTGTGCAGCTTTGTGGTGGCTGAGAAAAGTGTGTCAGAAAGCAATGGCAAGGAGCCCTCAAGAAGGGGACTCGTAAAGGGTGTAGAGAATACAACAGAGTCTTTGTTTCTTTCAGAAACTAGTAGATCACCAAGTACAAAGGTGAGTTGTTGTCTTCAAGAAGCTTTTGTCGGGTGGCAGCATTCAAATGGTCCGATCCTCTGGTTCTGGTAAATAAAAACGTGCGTTTCAGAGTTCTGGTGTCTAATGTGCTTGTCCTCTTGAGAGCCAATTAACCACGAGCAGCCCCACCACTAAAGGTGTGTAAGGCGCTCGCTTCTCCAGGCGTGCTGCTCAGTGGGTGCGACTGCAGGGTCCTCATCTCCCAGCCTGCAATTCCCAAGGGATTTCCCCAGAAATGGCTTAGGGTCCATGTCATCCCATCTGGGGTGGTCTGTGATTATAGGAGGCCGTGCCTAGTGTCCTTAAATCCGGATACGTGTTGGGAACTCGCTGCTCTTCTGCCTCCGTTGCACAGAAGGCTTGGGAATCCCAATGGCAGCATCTGAATGTGATGGATTACCTGTGTTCCTTCTCCCAGGGCTTTTCCTGGTTTGTCAGGTGGAGCTCCCAGTCTTCCCATGTCTTTGCAGCAGGAATTTCCTTCTCTCTTTTGCTAATGGACCTTGTCTCATTTACTCAGTTCCTTTTTCTCGTTTGCTAATGATTAGTATCCATCACGCATTCAGGTTTCTGCCGTGGATCTTCTGCTGCTTCTCTGCATGTTTTCTGTCTTGGAGAGGGCTGGTAGGTGGCACGCTCCAGCACCCCCTTCCCTGGCTTTTCAGGAAAGACTATCAGGCAAGCTCCTCTGCTGCTCTTCTGGCCCTTCTCTTTCTTGTAGGGCTTGTTTTCCTGGAGTCTTCCACTCCATTCCAGCTATTTTTCCTTCTCTCTTGCGGCCTGTCAGCCTGGCCCAGCTGGCAAACACCTGCGCGGGTCCGGGAGAGCTGGACTCGTTTCACCAGGAGGAACCTGACGCCTTTTAATAAAAGGTCTTTGCGCGACTGGCTTCTTGTTGAGCTGCATTTCCAAAGCAGATGAACCTGGGCAGCTCAGAGGCACTTTTAGGGAACTTCTGCAGCACACCAATGTGAAATAAATATTCAAGGGCAGCTACTCGGCGAGTTTTATCCTGCACAAGATTCACCAAAGTATTTTGGGGAAGCAGAGGAGCAGTCTAAAGCAAGGAAGAGTTTGAATCGCATTTGCAATTAATCTTTGACGTTGCTGCAAGACCCAGCGTGTTCTTCCTCAAGTAACAAATGTGTCGCCTTCATTTAAAAGGAAAAAATAGTCTTTCTGATGATTTAAGGAGAAGTTCTGGCTGAGAGCTTTATCGTTTGCATGTAGAAATGCGTGGTGTCTCCCTGAGTCACTTGTCAACCCTTTTTATGCTGTCTGCAAGGTCTGGGTTCATTTGCTTTCCAATTTAATTGATTTTCCTGCTTCTTCAAGTGGCAATTTCTCTGTGGGACTTTTGAGAGCGCTGAGAAAGATAGATGACAGTAATGTAGTATTAATTTACGGTATAATGCATGCATGTGGTTGTAGTTAGAAGATTTTGTGATAGAGAATAGGTGTGGCTGGTAAGCAAATACGCGTGTCAGCATATCGATTACTGTTTTTTTATGTTGGTGGGAAGGCACCGGTTCTATATTCTTCTTGTGTGTCTGGGATCTTGGAGATCTTCCGGAGGGATTCCCGAAAGGGTTAAGGATTTGTGCGAGCTGATGCTCTTACGTTTGTGAACCATACTGGCAGGCTGCACCAGTGTGAAGCGAAGATTGTACAGCCATCAGGGTCTTCGTTCTGTCTGAGACTTTGTGGAGAGGCGGAGGACAGAAGTGCAGTCAGCTCCGCAGCCGCCGCTCTGTGCTCTGGGTGGGCTTTCCTCAGGGACCCTCCACACCTCTGCTACTGCTCGAGAGCAAGCCCTGATCCATCCTCTTTGGACATGGAAAGCTTGAGAGCTTCCTCCAGCACGTCGAGCTCTCCTACCTGTGATTTGGGATCCCTGCATGCTCCAGAAGGCAAGACTCATCCCTGAGCCGGGCTGTGTGCTACGCTCCCAAGTTTTGTTGTTGGGGTTTTTTTTTCCCCCAAGGTGGAACCACAACATTTGTCTGGACATAATGATTCACAGAGGGAACCGGCATCGTCTGCCCTCTGGTCGTTGGTGGTGTTGGCAGGACAGGAGGTGTGGGATCCTCACGTGTGGTTGTATCCTGATCTGCAGTATCATTTGTTGAGCCGCAGACACAACTGCACATGTGAGGACTGACCTGATTTACACTTGACTGTTCATTTAATTTATCGGGATGTTGAAAGCCAGTAGCCTCCAATTTTGTGGAAGGCGGAAGGATGTTCCAATAGGATTTCTACAGTCAGCTTTTAATCCTCTTTTGCATACTCTTTGTGGGACAAAGATAATTCTAGGCTTGATTTCAGCCTTTCCTATTAACTTAAAATTAAAATGTTGCTGTGCTATTCTCTGGAAAGGCTGGCCCTTTGATAACAGATTAATACTTTGGCCAAGAAAACCAAGTTCTTTCAGAACTGCTGTGTGCAAAGAGGATAAACTTGACTTTTTTCCCTTTCTTTTAGGCATTCCTCAGCATACTGGTGGGGAGTGCTGAGGAACACGAGGCAAACAGCTTTGATGCTGAAGCAGGTGGGGTTGGGGTGCTCTCCTCCTTACTTTTCCTTCTGCTTGTAAGATCTGCATGCATGTCTACCCCTTCCATTGATTGGGAAATGCCGTTTCTGGATTTAATTAGGTGATCCATTCCTTACTGGTTCTGTAAAACAGGAATTTTAAACTGTGTTCAGGGTGTTGAATTGATTTCAGGGTGGTTAAAAATGTATGAAGTGGGTAAAGTGAATATTTTTCCTCTGGCATTTCTTCATGTTTATTAATTGGTGTGTATAGAGCAGACAGGAAAATCATACTTGATTTGGAGAAGAATGAGCTCTGAGTTGTGTAGACTCTTGTTATTTTTATGTTCAAATGCATGATTTTTGTACAGGAATACTTCCAAACAACTTGCTGAATTTCTCAGTGTGGAAGGCGTTTCAGTGCTCTCTGGTTAGCTGATCAACGATGGCTAATTCACCGTCTTCCTAATAAATTAACTCATGGACTTTCTTGAGGCTGCAAAAAGTGTAAAACCCCTAAGGAAAGAAGGGGCAAGGTTTCTTGTTTGGGGAGCAAGGGAGAAGGAAGGAGAGGGGGTTTGGGCGAGATGAGGGATATTTATGAGTGCGTGCAATAGCTGTAGGCTGTGTTTGGGTGGTTCTCCTGCCAACAGCAGCACCCTTGGGTGATGGGCATGGATGTCGCCCCACTGCTCTCACCTATGGATGGAGGCAGGCTGTTGTGCGAAACAGGTCTTGTGGACAGAAGTGTGGGTGGCATACACCTATGTTTCAAGCCAAAAGGCTTCTTTCTTTTTAGTGTTAGAAATGGAGCCTTAGTAAAGCCCCTTTGAAGAAAATAATTCCTAACGCCTCATTACAGATGCTTGCGGGCTCAGTTGGTTTGGAGATTGTTCCAACTGATGTCAACCTTCTGAGGAGTTTCGTAGAAACTTTGGGGAACATCCTTCATCCCTTGTTTTGTAGCTGTCTCTATAAGGTTTTACATGCTTTTGAGTTTCCCTGTGTTGTAAATAAACAGAATAGTCTCAGATCTCAAAAGCAAACAAAGCTCATGTTTTCCTGAATGACCTCATTGTGCGCCTTTTAATCCTGCGTGCTCAGTTACTACGTGGAACTGGTTTGTGCCGTGCCTCATTTCTTGGCTACAATATTGATTTTGTTTTTCCTCATAGTGGAAAAAAAATAAAAAGATTAAATGATTAGGGTTGAAGAGAGCTGGGGAAAATGAGTGTAAGGCAGAGGAGAAAAAAAAAAAAAGGAAAAAAAGAGATGACCTTGGAAACATGTTTTGAAGGGGAAAGTACTCCATTTAAAGAAAACGTGAACAGAGAATTGTCTTGTGTGTCGGTTACTTCTGTGGAGTATTGGCGCATAATCTGAACTTCTTCACTTCCTTGGGGAAGAAAGAAGCTTTACTTTTAAGCTTGAGCCCCACCAAAGCTCTGGCTTACTTAGCACACAGACAAATTCCAACTAGTGATTTAGGCTTTTAAAATGTATATTCAGTATTAAAATTGGTGAATGTGATTTTTTCCCTTCTCTTATTCCCTAGTCTCTGTATATTGTAGAACGAAACTCCTTTTTGGTGGCTTTGTTAATTTACAGTGTGTTTCTAAGCCACCTTCTTTGTTTTAGTCATGGTTGTATTGTTTGACACCATTTAAAACTTCTTTTCATATACGTTCCCTTGACTTCCATATGTTTTCCTATATGTTCCCTTTACTTTGCTGCTGAACAACAAGGAACCTCTGTATAAGATCCCTTTGGCCATCTTGGTGTCACCTCTGTGGCACTCGGGTTCTCCATGCCTCGAGGTCACATTGCCAAGTCACTCTTGATTTGCCATCCGTCAAGTCTTAAACTTATTTTGACCTCATTGCTTTCCAACCTCCCATAATCAATTCTTCCCTCCCTGTAACTATCTCTGGATGTCCAGTTTGCTCTGCTGAGAAAGCTGCCGATGTGGGTGGTGGTCCTGCTGTGGAGCCCCTCTACCGAGAGGTTATGGGGACCTCCCTCCCCTTCTTTCCAGTCTAGCGCACTCCTTTCACGAAGCCATGGGCTCTCTCTTCCAATGGTAGCAATTGTGGAAGAAATATTAGATCAGGTTTTAAAATCCTTCCTTCTGGAGGTGAAGAGCAACGGCCTTGGCTGGCAGAAGTCCGTCAGCGGTTGCTAAATGGGTCAGCGATTCTCTGCAGAGCATTTCGGGAGCCTCTGCATGCGCAGCGCGGAGCTGGAGCGTGACCTTGTCGTGGTGTGAATTTAAGGTGGGGGTTATTCATAAAACAGGATGAAAATGTCTCCTAGCACTGAAACCCCATGGCTGCTTGGAATTTCTCAGTTGTAAGTTAAAATCTCCCCGAGTCTAAAATAAATGGCTTTTTTTTTGCATTTTTTTTCCTGCCATTTGCAGTTCAAGTTGATATCCTGCCTTGTTTTCCTCTGTGCATACTTTGCACACCACACATTCAATACCTTTTAAATCCCCAGGTGCTTCAATTAAATGGTTGAAAATAAGCTCCAGTACTGCCTCATGATCCGTTGAAAACCCGTAATATTTGCTGCCTTTCCTCCCCCTCTTCCACCCTGCTTGGTTTTTTTGTTTGGTTTCTTTTTGTATGGCACAGCAAATAAGTGGTTAGGTACTTGTTATATTTTTGCAGTCTGAAGGTAATAAATTAAAATTTTGTGGCTTGACTTCTGGAAACATGTTTGTAGATTAAATATTGAATTTTTCTCCTCTCCTGGTGTACAATTATTTTTTACATCATGCCCAGTCAATGCGACACAGTGCAGAGGTCTGGACGTACAGAAACGTGTTCTGGTACGGGATCGTAAAAGACTTTTATAAGCTTCAGAAATAGTTCCCCGGTTCGTACCAGATCTGTAAATTACTGAGTCTATTTTTCTGCTGTGCTTTATACCTAACGTCTTGGTTTTAGTTTAATGGGGATCAGCTTCCCAAAGTGGCGCGGTTGAGCTCTGGCTTGTTAATCTGTTTTGCTATTCTGTTTGTGTTAGGTTTAGCCTCGTCTGAAACGGAAATCAGGAGTTGCTTATATGCAAACGCATTCGTATACTTATTTTAAAGTGCGTGTGCTTGCCTTTCCCTCTCCCTGCGCTTGCTGGCATTCGGCCTCATTTCATCTAATGCAGTACTGGGCTAGAATTTTAATGTCTCTGCGGCCAGCGATGATTTATTAGATCCCAAAGCCCTGGCTCAGAGTGCAGGAAGAAAATATTGCATCAGTGAGCTGGCTTGGCACTGCTCAAATAAATGAGTCCTGAAAGACTCTTTAGTGTTGCAGCCCCTTTTTTCCTTCCCTTCCCCTCACCCCCACCAGTCCTTCCCCCATCTCTGACCCCCGAGTTCCTGCTGGTGTTGAGAAGTGCTCCTTTCCGTGCGGGAACTGCCATCTCTGGGTCTTTCTGGGATAAACGTGTTTGTCAACAGCCTCGTCACATAAAGCCCTTTGAACCCCTGTGGTCACGCCGCATAAGGCTGGGAAGGAGCCGTGATCCTCCAGTTGGGAAAAAATGAATATTTTCAGGGAGGGGGCAAGGTTGGGCTCCTGGTGAGGAACTGGTGGTGCCGTAGCATCGTGTGTTCCCTGCCCTGGCCAGCACATAGTGCCATCAGCTCTGTGCTCAGCACCTCTTTGGGGTGGTGGGCTGCTGAGGCAGCCCTGTGGGTCACTGTGGCTCACAGCCGAGTTCTCCAGGGAGGTTGTTTTACCTGCTGTAGGTTTTCAGAGTCTTTGGAAAACGTGGTTTCTCTGTTGAGCTTATAGTATCCAATAAATCTTTGTTTAGCTGGGAGGAAAATAGTGCTACTGCGTGAAACCTCCCTGCAGGTCAAGGCACAATGAGTTATCTGTCACTACAGTTTTTTCTCTTGGATGTGCTGATAGAGGGGTGATTTAATTTTGAAAGTATGTTTTGCCCCCTTCACAGGACAGGAATGAGAATCTGCTTGTGATTTAAAGTAACATGTGAAGAAGGTAAGCCCACTGCTTACAGAGAAGCTGGCTGTGTTTGCTGCTGGCATTGGTCCTAAGGATGTTCCTCGTGTCACCAGCTGAAGGCAGGTGTTGGGCAGAGATGATCAGTCTCCTGTGGGAAGAGAGACGCGAGAGTGACATTAGGTGGGCAAAGCTGTCTGCTGCTTGCCCAGAATACTGGGGCATTTCTCACGTCTGCAACAGAGCGTGTTGTGGAATCACAGCATGGTTTGGGCTGGAAGGGACCTTCAAGACCAGCCAGTCCCACCCCCCGCCAGGGGCAGGGCCCCCTCCCCCCAGCCCAGGCTGCTCCCAGCCCCGTCCAGCCTGGCCTTGAGCCCTGCCAGGGATGGGGCACCCACAGCTGCTCTGGGCAGCCTGGGCCAGCGCCTCGCCGCCCTCACGGGGAAGGGTTTCTTCCTCATGTCCAACCTAAATCTCCCCTCTCTCAGCTTCAAGCCATTCCCCCCTGTCCCACCACTCCCTGCCCTTGCCCAAAGCCCCTCCCCAGCTTTCCTGTCGGCCCCTCCAGGCACTGGCAGCTGCTCTAAGGTCTCCCCGCAGCCTTCTCCTCCCCAGGCTGCACAGCCCCAGCTCTCCCAGCCTGTCCCCACAGCTGGAGCCCTCTGACCAGCTCCGTGGCCTCCTCTGGACCTGCTCCAACAGGTCCATGTCTTTCCCATACCGAGGTCCTGCCTTAGCACTGACCTGGGGAAAGAAATCCGGCACTTAAATATTCCAGAGAAGAGCAGCAACCTGTGACCACCACCACCCCCACCCTGGTGCTGGCCTTGCCCACCTCTGAAGCTGGTCCCCAACAGGTCCATCCTGGAGTGCTGTCAGCCCAGCAGGCTTTCCCTAGGGGCAGGTCTAGTTTGTTTCAGTTCATAAATAAAGTGATTTTGAATCTTTTCGTGAAGAAGAAAAATGAAGACTAAATCAGGCTGAAAAGATGAGCTCTCAGAAGACTTGAGTTGTGGGCAGTGGTTACTGGATGTGACCGTTGGAGGGCGAAGTACAGGAATGAAACCCCAGAGTAATGACAAGTGAAGACATTCATAACTCGTAGTTAAGAAATTCTCTTCAGTAAGTAACCAAAGGCAGCTTCTGCCTTATACTGGATCTGTTGCCATCCATTTATACTCAGAAATGGTATCACTGTCTCTCATATTAGAAACCTAATGCATTACAGAGAAGAGCATCCACCTCTAGGGAGTTGTTGGTTTTGGTGGCTTTCCCAGGCATTGCCAGGTGGCCACGGCGGCCAGCAGCGCCCTGGCCGGTGTCAGCAGCAGCGTGGCCAGCAGGGCCAGGCAGTGCCCGTCCCCCTGTGCTGGGCCCTGGTGCGGCCGCCCCTCGAGCCCTGGGCTCAGCGTTGGGCCCCTCACCCCCAGGCAGACCCGGAGGGGCTGGAGCGTGTCCAGAGCCGGGCAGGGGCTGGGGAAGGGGCTGCGGCACAGCTCTGGGGGGGCGGGGGGAGCTGGGGGGGCTCAGCCCGGAGAAAAGGGGGCTCAGGGGGGCCCTTCTGGCTCCCTACAGCTGCCTGGCAGGAGGCTGCAGCGAGGGGGGTCGGTCTCTGCTCCCAAGGAACCAGCGGCAGGACAGGAGGGAACGGCCTCCAGCCGCACCAGGGGAGGTTCAGGGTGGGCACTGGGAGAAATGTCTTCCCCGACAGGGTGGCCAAGCGCTGGCACAGGCTGCCCGGGGACGGGGTGCAGGCACCGTCCATGGGGGGGTTAAAATACACGTAGATGTGGCGCTTGGGGACATGGTTCAGTGGTGGCATTGGCGGTGCTGGGTTAACGGTTGGACCTGATGATCTTAAAGGTCTTTCCCAACCTAAATGGTTCTGTGATTCGATGAGATGCAAAGCACATGATAACCCTATATAAATCAGACAGGGGAGAAGCCTTACTTTGAACAGGCTAACAATGAGTTATTTCCTCCAGAAAGAGATCAGTGTGTATGCGTCTGAACTTCTGTTTACCTGTAGTTTCTTCGTATTCCCAATTAGTAACTATTTTTGAGGTAAAGACCATTTTTTGCTGTGTGCTGACGGTGTGGGGGAAGGTGTGTGTGCTCTCCAGGCATTCTGTTGCCAGAATAGTTTTCCTCTCCCCTCAAAACACTTCAGTAAACAGTCATATAATTAACTATCTTAATCATTCCAGTGCAAACAGAGCAATTTTTCATAAATGAAGATGCAATAATGATTGTGTAGTCTTTAGAGAAGACATGGTTTGCTTTGAGCCTGTTCATTCAATTCAGAGTCCAGGACTGCTGGGTGCAGCCTTAGGGCGTGCGCCTGCGGCGTCTGCCAGAATGCGTGAGCAGCAGGTTGAGCCCCTCAGGTCTTTTATGGCCACCTGAGACAAATTCAGATCTTAGGTGGGGGGATCATTCCTTGCAGTTACTCATCTCTTGCTCTTGGCTTTGGAGAGTTTAGGATAACAGCGTTTCTCATGCAGGGACCTCAGGTTGGCGCTTGACCTTTGGTATGTGCATTTGGACCTGGTCAGTTTGTCTCTCCCCCTCCAGTTCCTGACCCCAGGGTGGAGGGAGGTAAATCGTAAAATAGTGGTTGACATCTCCTTGTCTAGTGGAAGGGCGAGCGCAGAAGGGCATTTCTGCTGCTGTCCCCAGGCAGGCGCTGGAAGGTCAGTGCTGCTCACTGGCTGCAAGTGATGGAGGCCGCAAGGGTCCGCGTGTGTTACCCTCCCTATTTCCTATCCATTTCCAAAGACGGTTGGAGTTGTCCATGCCATGCAGTTTGTTGCAGTGCCTCTACCAAAATGCAGGTGAGACATGTAGGAGGGGATGGTGACTGATTAACCCCCCCACCCCCAAACACGTGCCTCGTCTCCCTCTGCCTTATTCTGTCACACTTGTGCACTCGCAGCACCAAGATACATGTACTCACCAAGCCTGCAGGACCACATGCATCCTGATGGAGAAGGCGGCCGGCGAGTCCTCATCACGTCTTTTGGGTCCCCCTTGACTGGCAAAGGCCAGCTGGTTTTCAGATGTGCCATTTGTGACCTTTAGGGGTTGACAGTGATGGAGATCTTTCTCATCTCCATCCTGTCTTGCCTCTTGTCAGTCATTAGTCAACATTGCTGATTTACTCACCGCCCCTTTCCCCCTCTATCTGGAGGTCTTAGGGCTCTCGTCCTTTCCTCCCTCCCCCCTAATTTGGGTGTCTTGAGAAACTGGACATACTGTGATTTTTATTTTTTTTTAATGTGCTGTGATCTTAATGAACCGGTGCTACCAACACGTGCTTTTCTCTTAACCATTCTGCCATTTCTTCAACAAAAGACCTGCATTCTTCTCTCTGGTAGCCACGGGAATGCTGAGATAAAATAAAAACTTAAAAGTCTCAAATTATGCTGAAACTAGTGAAAACAAATGGTAAGCAGTGGTGTACAAACGAGCGGCTGAGGACAGGCAGGTATGAAGGATGACAGTCATTGCATTCCCACTCCGGTAGCAGGGAGGAGAGGCTATGGGCTTGGGGCTGGGCTTGGCTTCCCAGCCAAAATCTGCCTGCCGAAACACAGCAACTGCAGATAAAGAGGGAAAATTGGCATCGGCACGGCGACGCTAGCTTGGTCCGATTAATTTGCCTCCGTTAAAATCATTCTGATTGCTGCTTCCCTCGGTGTTAGTGGTGCTTCTGCCAGAGTGGTTGGCCCAAGTGACCTGCCTGCTCGCTGCCAGCGTTTCTGCTGCTTGTCCCATAACACAGATCACGTTATCTAAGCATGGAAGGGCAGAGGAGAGCATCTCCCTCAAAAAGGCATCGTGCATCTCCCTATGCGTTTTCATTCCTGGCTTCTTTTCTGTCATATCAGTGTTTCAGTTTGGCTGTGGGGTTTTAAATTTCTTTTTTAACTAGTGCGTTATCCCACCCTTGCTTCTCCCCAGCTGTCTGGCTTCTTAAAGGCAGCAATGTGTAATTCTCCCATCGTGGATGTTAGACCCATTATGAATAAAGATGAAGCGGAATGCTTTCCCATTAATTTAAAACTTTGGTTATCATGACAACAGGTTACAACTCTCTTCATTGCCATGACAATCTCCTGCAAAATTGTTAAAATGTCGTCTTATAGTTATTTTTAGTTTGTCCTCTATTCCCATGGAGACCAACTTACTTGAAGTGTTTGATGCTTTGTGTTTGGAGCCTTTAATGAGCCTCACAGAAGTATGTAAGTCAGTGAAGGCAGAGACCTCCGAGGTCAACCGATCCCTCCGTCAGCCCTTGCAAGAATGATCTGTACAGTATGCTTTTCTACTGCTTTGTTGTATTGTGTGCACTTCTTTTTTGTTGTTGCTATCTTCTCTTGTGTGATTTTTAACATTTACATTTGCTGTAGTGCCTCAGGACTTGCATTCTTTGCATACAACCCTATTTGTTGTATTAAATTCCATCTGAAAACTTCAGATTCTCCACAGGACACCGCGGGGAAAAAATCTACGAGGAAAGAAACACTATAGAAGACTGTGAACAGGATACTTAAAGTAGTAATTTGGTTTTAGATGCTATGTAGTTGGTTGGGGGGAGTGGTGGAGAATGGACAGAAATGAAGTTTTGTCTCTAAGAGTTTACAAAGGGAGTTTTACTGGAGTAGCATTTGCTCTGTCTGGTAAAAATGTATTAGCTTATCATTAAGCAATATAACAAATTACCTCATTTACAAATGGAATTAAAACTACTTTGTGAGCTTCTCTTTTCCCTATGCTTTTATTTTCTTCCCAAGTAGCCAGTTCATGTGATCCATGGGAGTCTACTCCTCCTCAGGTGGAATTAGAAATTAAAAGTAATAAGAACATATAGCGGAAAAACAGGTCGCATCTGTTGGACTGTTTCCCAACAGCTGGGCAAGGCTGTCAACTGCTGTTTATTCATGAAGTATTCATCTGGCTGGTTCTCCAGTGGGTCTGAGCGTGGCTACTCCGAAGTAAGTAATGGCAAGGTTGAGGTGGCATCACCCCTTGTGCTGTGCTGCAGAGGGCTAGCAGAGAGGTGACACTGTGGATTAATCCCCGTTTCTTTACAAGGAGGCACTTAGTGTTCAAATTAAAACCAAAGGACACCGCCTGGTGTAGCGTTGTGCACGCCGCAGTCATTTGGGTCATTCGCCCATCGCGTTTAGCTCACAGGGGTTGACAGAGGAGTGTTCCATAGGCAGCTGGCGTTGGCTGGATCCATCCCTTGGTGGTGCTGCTGCGATGCTTGGGTTTTCTCTGCAGGGTTCCTCAGCGGATCAAAGCCTCCCGTCCCTGTGTAACTGTGTCCTCTTCCACCTTATTGCCTCTGGGTTTGTATTTGCGAGGAATAGCTAGTGTTGTCTGCCTCAGCCTGCAAGTCTTCCTTGAAGGTGGTTGAGACGCTGTAGGCATTTGGTTTGTATTCATCACACCTTGAGTGAGTGGGTTTTCGCTGTACCAGGGAATTTTTTCCTCCTTTAGTAACTATCACAGCTTTTCTGTAGTTTCTTGATAGCCACCTTAAATTGTTGTATTGTTAATAGTAGCCTAACTCTTAGCTCTGCTTTGTCTGCCTTTGTCATGCATACAGCCTTTAAGTGCTTGTAGACACTCATCAGTAACCTATGAAAGACTTTTTACCAGGGCTTGCAGTGGCAGGACAAGGGGCGATGGCTTTGAAGGAGGGCAGGGTTAGGTTGGACATGAGGAAGAAACCCTTCCCCGTGAGGGCGGCGAGGCGCTGGCCCAGGCTGCCCAGAGCAGCTGTGGGTGCCCCATCCCTGGCAGGGCTCAAGGCCAGGCTGGACGGGGCTGGGAGCAGCCTGGGCTGGGGGGAGGGGGCCCTGCCCCTGGCGGGGGGTGGGACTGGCTGGTCTTGAAGGTCCCTTCCAGCCCAAACCATGCTGTGATTCTATGAAACTATCACTTAGCCAAACTACCTGTGTTTCACTGCCTTAATCTTTCCCCCCAAATCCGACCTTTTGGCACCATCGCCCTTTTTGGCGCTTTTCACTGATTTGGGGACAGGCTGGCTTTACTGGGATAGGGCCGGATCCCTAACAAGTCATGCATGGAGCTGCTCGCACTGGCAGAGAGCTGGATCATCAGGAGTTTCTTGTGACAAAGCTGGTGTTGGTCCGCTCTCCTGTTTCTTGAAGTAAAGCTGGTTGATTTAAGAGATGGCACAAACACACGGATAATATTTCTATCAATAATTTTAGGCCTCTCTAGCTCGGGAGCTTATTGATTCTACAAAGCCCTTTTTCAATGGTGTAAAGTCTTTCCATTTCTAGGATAATCACATCCTTTTGCTGTTTAAGGTCACTCTGAATCTTTTTACAGCCGATGAGAGCAATCAGAATAGTTTTTTAAAATCTCTTGGTTGCACAATCTCAATATTCATCAGAGTCCTTTTGCTTTCTGGTGTGTCTCATTTTGCCTTTTTCAGGACTAAGTGACCTTTAAAGGTCCCTTTCAACCCAAACAATTCCATGATTCTACAATTTCTCCTTGATGTAGCTTCCACCCCAATGACTTTTGGAGTAAACAAAGCCTTAGAGATAAAAAAAGCCATGTAAAATCCTTACATCTACAGGCGATTTTCTCTGTGATTCCATGCTCACCCCAAAAAGCACTGTCAGCTGCTCAGAGAATGGGCTTGGAATGATGATGTGGAAATGTAAGCTATCTGCAGGTATTTCCAAAATTTGTTAAAAAAGCCCCATGACCCATAAGTAATGTGCAAGGCCTTCATTCTGTCAGTAAGTAAGAATGGTAAACAGCTCCAGGCAGCAGGCACGTTTTTTGCTTGCGTACCAATGAAGTCGTCCCAAGCATGAATCTGTTCTTAAATATTTATTTTTACTGTAATAAACAAGTCTTTGAAACCTTGAGATCAAGGAGCAAGTAAAAATGTAGAACAATAACTTATGAAAGTATGATGTTGTTTGTGTCCCTCAAAACTATTGCTGGTATTTCTTATAGTAGTTTTGTGATAACACGGGGGTTTTTCCATTTAAGTGCAGCGTAGTTCTGCTGGTGGTTGGGTTCCTGGCTTCTCAGCAGTGACAGTTTTAGGTCCTGTCTGTGTAAGGACATTTCATTGTACTCTGGCTTCAAAATATATTATTGAGTTGGGTCTTGAGTCCACAGCCTTACATTTCCTCTTCTCAAGCATGGACTGTATTTCCTCGCAGGGTGAATGCTCAGCCCTGAGCTATTGGGAGTGTTTCTCTCCTGTAGCACAGAGTCACAGCGTGGCCGGGGTGGGAAGAGACCCCTGGAGGCCACCCAGCCCACCCCCCTGCTGAAGCAGCTCTCCCAGAGCAGGTTGCACAGAGCTGCGTCCAGGTGGGTTTGAATGTCTCCAGAGCAGGAGACCCCACAGCCTCTCTGGGCAGGCTGTCCCGGTGTCCCGTCACCCTCAGGGGAACGATGTTCTTCCTCACATTCAGATGGAAGTTCCCGTCTTGCACTTTGTGCCCGTTGCCCCTTGTCCTGTCGCTGGGCACCGCTGAAAAGAGCCTGGCCCCGTCCTCGTGGCACCCACCCTTGAGATATTTGTGGCCATTGATGAGGTCCTCTCTCAGTCTTCTCCTGTCCAGGCTGAACAGCCCCAGCTCCCTCAGCCTTTCCTCATCAGGGAGATGCTCCAGCCCCTCATCATCTTTGTGTGTACCTCAATGTAAGCTCCTTTCTAGTGTAGCGTTGGCTCCTTGTTCAGTGAAGCACCTCAACTGAATCTCCAACGATCTCTTTCTACCTCCACCTTTGTCCTCCAGGCTCCTTGATATGCCTTTGAGATTCACCTTCTCCATCAGCGTAGGAGGCTTTGTCATCTGGTCCTTCAGAGGTTCTGCTTTGTTCCACCTCCAGCTTTCCGTGCATCCCCACTGGGGTGTGTGCTCACCTTCTTGCTTCCATTGCAGAAAGCGTTATCCATAGATCCAAATTCAGCTGCTCTCTTTGAACTGAGGGTTTGCGGATCTTCCTTTCCACTTAGACTTGTTTCTTCTTGATCACTGCAAAACCCGACCTTTCTCTTTTTGTGTTCCTGGAGCTCAGGGTTTTTTCCCCGCAGTAGTTTTTGCGTCTCTTGCTATTCTTCCCGGATTCCCATGGAAGGCACTGAAGTGCCTCATATGCCATCAGAGCTGGTAAACTTGAGGTAACCTTTAAGCCGAGACTTTAATGAAGTTGCTAGCTTGCTTCTCTCTCCTTTTGGTTTTCGTTGTTTTCTGAAGGGTGTAAGCCTCAGCTTAAATAAAAGATCTGCCACTTGGTTTTCTCACCTTTTTTTGAGACTGTAGCAAAATTACAATAAGTCAGTTTTCCAGTTTGAGGAGACATTTCCCATCCTTGGATTTAATTTAATTGGATTTGAGATAAGGTCTCCCAGAGCTTGCTGAAGAGCCTTAGAATGGGGGCAAATTTTTCACTTTATTGGTAGAAGGGGAAATTTATTCTTGCAGTAGGGAGATGCCAGCTGGTCCTGACCGCCACGTACGTTCATCCTGGCGTAGTACCTTGATGAGATGAATGAGGGTGGCTCACACAGCCTTGGGGTACTTATTCAAAAACGGAGCTGGGGAAATAAGTGCAAGGCTGATGACAGTAGATGAAGCTTTTCAGCTCTGCCTCATCACTTCAGTGCCATCCAGGTGATTGCAGGGATGTGAGGATTGTCAGACAAGTGGTTGTTGGCCTGTGTGAACTGAGTGGTTGGTGTTTAGAGCTTTTATATGTTTTGGTACCAAACCGGGAAGGGAGCTTGTGTTCATGCGAAAAAAGTGTTCGAAATTGTAGTCTGGTATAAAAGAGCAAAGAGAACTGGTGTGTGAGACAGGTACGAAGCGAGCCAAGGGAAATTCAGGAGGCATTTTCTGTAAGCTCAGTATCAAACGCTGCCAGCCACTGACTCAGCGAACGCGCTGTGATTGATTATCCACCAGCTCGTCCGCTTGCTTGCCTTCCAGCTCTTACATTAACCAATAGTTAAATCATCTCTAGAAGTCCCTGGGGGTTCCTTGACTAATTGACCGCTCAAGGTGGTCCAGGTGGTTCTCTGCAGGTCCATCTGGCAGCAACTCGAACCCATCTGGCCCTGCTTTGGCCTTGGAGAAACCTCTCCTGCTTCCCCCAGGAAGTTTATCCCAAAATCTTTGCTTTCAGAAGTCTTCAAGAAAGAAAACAAGATACTGCAGCTCCCAGTAACTCTGGTCTGTCAGTTGTTTATAGGACATGCTGAATATCTTCTGCTGCAAAATAGTGCGTGACTTTTGTGTCATGCCCAAGAAAAAGCAGGAGCAAATGTTATCTCTTGGAAGAGCCCAAGTCATGGATATTTAGGAAGAGTAGCGTGCGGTCCTAGGGAACTTGGATGTTAAAGCTTCGGACATAGCCATTCAGAGCAACTCTCCAAAGTAAATGCAAAGTTGGGCGTCTTGGAAAGGCAGGACTTGTCATCCTGTGTTTCTCTATCCACCCTCGCCAAGCAGGAGGTCTTGGTATTCTCCGGGATGGGGAGATTTGGTGGATGGCATGACTTCTAAGGTTGTTGGCAAATGCTACAAGTTGCGTAGTATTTGGCAAAGCTAGATTTTTTAGAATTTTTTTAAAATTCCTTAATTTCAGATAAACTTTTTGTTTTGCCCTTGCTTCTCATGTAAATCAATAGGCTTCGTTGGGAGGTGTCTCCAGGTACGTGCATGCATCTATGTGCCTACAGACTCCGTGCCATTGATGTCCTCACAATACTTTCCAGTTACTAAATACGAGCTTTTGCTTTTCCACGCTTTCAAACCAACACATTTTATCAGCAGAATGAAGGTCATTTCAATCTTTCAGGTGAGCAGAAGACCTGCCCACCTTTCAAAATCAGTACCGGTAGCAAGGGTATTTTTAGAAAGGGAAGGTCAAGCCCTGAACCTGAACACCTCGCAAGGGCGGCAGAGCTCATGTTTCACCCCTGTCTTGGGTGCCTGGGGCTGGGATGATGCTCTCTCCCACGTGGTACCCAACACGAACCCGCCAGTGAGGACCACAGGGTTTTCTTCCAGCATCAACCTCACTGTGCCCGAGCCCCCGTGGCTGATGTGTACAGAAAGCAGATTTATGCAGCTCATTTGCTGCCCCTGTATAATCAGTCTTAGCTCTGCATTAATGTGCTGAGCTAGTAAAACTAGTTAATGAGAGGAGGAGAAAGGAATCTTTTTTTGTAGGTCTAATGCTCTTGTTCCTGGAAGCGGAGGGGAGTAATTAGCATTCCAGCCGAGGACCCAGTTACTATGGCAGTGTGTACTGATGGAACGCGGCTGATACAGGTGAGCTAATTCAAACCAGCCGAAGGCCATGTGTTTAGTTCTGTCTTTGTTATACAGCGAGTTTTGAGGTCTTAAAAAAATGTATTTCTTAGTAGAAATGACCTTGAAGGAACGATTAAAATAAGAAAGCCTCCAGCCTTTTGGTTACCAGCACACAAACTCATTAGTTACATGAACAGGATGAAGGTTTTTAATCTCCTTTTGAAGGTATTTGCATATTTATTGAGACATACCATGCTTTTTTTATTTGGGATCCTACTGATCTGAAAGTGGAGGACACACTTGGCTGCAAAACCCGCCATGTTTCCCTAAGGTTCATGTCAAGCTTGTTTATTAGTCCTGCAGGTGGGACAAAGCGGTAGAACTCAGTTTTGCTGTGAAATCGATAAACCACACATCTCTTGGTATTTCTATACGTTTGGGGTTTTTTTTTTGTTTTGTTTTTTTTTTTTTTGTTGAATATTTAATCTTCAGATATTTTTTTCCCCGGTATCCCTTGTTACTCTTTAAAAGAAGAAAATCTTTGGGGTGTTGCAATTCATTTTACTACAGGGAAGTAACTGTAGTTACTAAAGGATTTCAGCCTTGCGAAGTGGCAAGCAATCATCATAATTAGATTTATGAACAAAAATGATATCTGAAGGAGCTCTATTGAGGTAGATGTTTCTACACACTCAGAGAAGGGGTTTGGAGGAGCGGTATTTCATTTTTGCCTGTTGCTTTGTCATTAACACCATTGCTAGACTACACGTTCATAGGATGATTTTGTGACTGAAGGTGAAGTAAGGACCAAGAGGTCCCCACTCCACCGTGCTCCAGCAGGAGTGGTTCTCCTTGCTCAGCCTGGATGGAGTCAGTGAGTAGGTAACACCAGTTCTGAATGCTCTCTTTCATATGGCCATCTCCTCTGAGTTATATCACAGCCCTACACATCACCTGTGCAGGTGTGCATGGTTTCGTGCTAACCATGGCTTCTGAAAGCTAAAGTTGTATTGAAAAAAAGCACAAACAAACCCAAAAGCATTACCTTCAAAAATATTTTTTTAACCACATATTGGCAGGATGGACATTCTCCGCATTGCAGGTTAGAGGAGATGCTATAGACAGCAAGGAGAGTAATAATTTAATTGCACAGTGCACCTGAATGTGGGCTATTGCGGTGATTAATTTTGAATGCTGTCCTGTAATTATAATCAAACTATATTCTCTGCAGAAACCTTTGTGCACAAGCAGCCAGGAGCTGTTATGCATTATTGACTTTGGAGTAGCTGGAAGAAATTCAAAACATCTTCATATAAATTACATTTTGGTCATGGTCTGCTCATCCATGCTGGCTTTGCAGGCAGAAGCTCCCACCCGGAATGCGGGTCCTGGCTGTAACGCAGCCGTTCTGCCCCGTTTTGTCAGCACCCCTCTTCTCTTCCCTGTCCCCACCCGGAAGGTTTCCTCCAGGACATCACCAATGCAGTTGGGGTTCCTTAGCCCCATCCCTGCTTAGATCCCTTGGGAGGTGCCTCCATCGCGTGCTCTCCAGGAGCATCTGGCCCCAGGTCCCTTCGCTGGGCACAGAGCTGATGGAGATGGAGAGCGACCGCGGTGCTGTGCCGGGAAGCTCCTTCCCCGCCTCGCCCCAAGCCTGGCGTGGGCTGCAGCTTCGATAAAACTTGTCCTTGGTCTTACTGAGTCACCACTTTCCCTAGTTGTTTTCTCAATTTTGCTGCTGCTGGTGCTTTTTGCTGCCTTCTTCCCTTTCGTAGGATTTCTGATTTACCACCGTTAAGGTAATTAGGGGGAAAATTAATTTAATAACTACATGTTGTGTTTATTTTATTTGCCGCATAGCCCCCTCGGCAGAAGGGCTGCCCAAGGGAGGATGGGGAGGGGGGCAACAGCGAACTGTGCTGAGGGTGCGCCCCAGGGATGGTCCTGCTGTAACCTAAGTGTCTTGGCCCATAGGGTAATGCTTTGGCTTCTGGGGATGCACTCACTCGTACGCTGCCTTGGCTGCTTTTAAATCTTCATTTTACTTGTTTGCTTGGCCGTGCCGCTCACCGACGGACATCTGTAGGGGATTCCTGGAGCATGTTCCCTTGTCCTGAAGAAGCTGGGTACCCTCCAGCCAGCGACAGGAGCCTCAGCCTGCTGGCGGCGAGCCGGAGGGGCGTCCACTGCCATGCTGCGGGTACTCAGGAGCGCAGCCCCTCTCTTCCACCTTGTATTTCCCGAAGTGAAGGCATCCTCATTTCGGCATCCCTCTCTCCCCGTGTCTTACACTGGTGCCGGGATCATCTCAGTGCCTCTTCCAGTTTTCTTACTGAAACTTCCCCACCAGTTTATTGAGCAGCTTTTGTCACCCTTAAGATTTGTCTTTATTATTTTCTTAGGTAAGAGAAAGCAAGCGGTGCAGGCTCTGCCATGTGTTGATCTGGGCAAGTGTTCTAATAAAACACTCAAAATATTGTGCTCTTTAATGAGTAAAATGGTGGCATGCACACTTTTACGAGCTATGCTGTACCAGGCATCGCAGAAAATACATGCTCATTTAATGCGTCGCAATAAAGAGCCCTTTATAGAGTGGGGTTGTGGTTTTTTTGCTTGGTTGGTTTGGTTTTTTGGGTGGTTTTTTTTTATATAGTTTACTCATCTCTGTTTGTGTAGAATCCCTTTGAGAATCCAGGAGCCTTTTGCTTATTCAACCTTTCTTGGCTGTTTTGCCATGTCTGTCCCATCGACGGGATATTACAAGGTACTTAATATTTATGTACTTGACGTGCGTGGCCAGGCCCTTGCTGTTACAATACTCTCCTCCACCCTGTTGTGGCGACTCGTTGGTGCTGGTGGGCGAATGTCTTTGGTGGTGGTGGGGTCATAGCTGGGACAGGGGGCTGGGGAGGGTTGCAGCCAGCCCTTTGGCGGGCTGCTGTGCCATCAGGTGTAAACCCCATGTCCTGCAGTTAAACCGTCCTTGTAAGCCTCGTCCTGCTGAGCAGGCGCTGCGTGGTGTGCTCCAGGACTCTGCTGCGCAGCGCGGAGGATCAGGTGAGAGCAGTGTCACTGATGTGTGCCCTATAAACCCACATTTTTGCAGTTTTGGGGTAAAACTCCATAGTTTTCTTACATATGATTTGTATCAGTTTACTTTCAGGAAACGCTCACCTGGCTCTAAGTGTTTCCTCTTTTCTTAATTATTGGCTGATTTATTGCAGAAGCTTAAGTAGATGCCGAACTGTATGTGATTTAGGGCAGGCGTGCAAACTTAGTGCGTGTCATAAAAATTTTAGATGTTTATAGATCCTCTCCTGTTTGAGCGGAATACGCTTGGCTTTCTGGCATAGACACGTCCTGTGCCTAAACCCAAGGCTTCAGGGATCAAACATGACGGTAGGATGCCTGATTAATCTCATGGAGGGATGCTGCTGCGATAATGAACTTATTGTGGTCGTTGGAAATGGTTATTATGGTGAGGAGGAGGGATGCTGCAGGGCCAAAAGCATGTGGTAATGTCCTGCAAGCGTGGCACCTACAGTCATGTCCTACTGGCATGTTCCAGGCTTTTCTGTGCATATCAGAGAATAATTAATGTTTCTAATTGCCAAGTGAAAAAAAAAAAAACCAAAAAAACCCACAAAGGCCAACTATGTTATCTAAGGTTTGGTTCCTCCAAGGCCTCACGTTCCTTGCAAGGGCAGGCAGGGAGTTTTCAGGAGACTTCCTTTGCAAGCAATTAATGATATCGGGGAAATCAGGAGGAGCTGTTAGTTAGTGGGATGATACACGTTTCTGTCCCTGTAGGGCCTATACAGCAGTTTCAGGGGGCCTAGCATCATCTGGTCGCCGTGCCCTCTGCCTTGCAGGTGGTGTTCCCCCCAGCGCTGTACCCATGCTACAAGACAGCCTCCTTATCTTTTAATCCCATAGGCAGATTTCCCCCCCGCCCCACTTATGTATTTATGTGACCCTCTATAAATATTGTATTGAAAACTAATTTTTTTCTGCGTGAACAAATAGTCAGGATTCTATTCGAGAACGGGATGTGACATCATCTTAAAAATTGAGTGTTACAAATTGGCTTTCTTCCTTTAAGACCATTTCAAGTGTGTTCACCGGGATGTGGAAAACTGAGGAAAACGTATCGCTGTTTAAAAAAGCAAAAGAAATCTTTGCAGTCACGTTGATTTTGGGAGGAAAGAAAAAAAAAAAATTTGATTGGAGGAAATAAATTTGGTTTTCTTCCAGACTGGGATTTGGGTAGCCAGTGTCCATAGTTATTCTGCCTACAGGGTTTAGGAAAATCCCTCTCCATCAGCCTTAAGCATTACTCGAGCAGCTTTCCCAGGGCTTCCTTGGGGTCCCAGCTCTGGCCTCGCATCCCTGCGTCACCCCGTTCTGTCCCCATGCTTCACTGCCAGCTCTGCCTAGGTCTTTCTCTGCCTCTTCAGCCTGAGCTGTGGCAGTGATGTTATGTTTAATTTGGCAAACAAACCGAAAACATAAAAATAATTCCCTTCACTTTGAAGTATAATTAATATTTATTCTTCCCCAAACACCCTATTTGCCTGCCAGCCGGTCTGGTTGTGTTTAACACAATTATTTCATTCACTCCAAAATGTTGAATTTCAGTCATTGATGAGAAAATTAAAGGAAAGAAAGAGTGAAGAGAGGTGCTAATTTCCCCCTCCCACACAGTAGTCCCTGGGTTGGGATTTTTTTTCGGGATATAGAAGAACCAGCTTCAGTTCTGTCTGCAAAGGGTTGAACCTTTATGCTCTCGCTTCAGGCGTGATCCACAAGGTTTAAGGATATTTTGGGATGCTTTTCCTATTTATTTATAATCCTGCTCCATTTTGCATTAACACTGGAACGGGAACAGAGTCCGCATGAATGTTCAGCAGGTTCAGGCCTCACTGTACTTTTCCAGTTGGAATTGTCCCATAAATGTGAAGGAGAGTTGCCGAACGGTTCAGGCTGGTGCGGATCTGGAAGTCGTCGGGTCCCGCCTGAGCCAGGCCGCTCAGAACTTCGGGAGATGGTTGCGAGCGAGCGAAGCCACGTGCTTTGGCAGGTTTGCAAGTTTGGCTGAAACAAAAGTTCTCCTGACTCTGCTGCCAGGTTTTAAAAGGACGGGACCATCAGAGGATTCAGGATGTGGTAAAGCACTCGCTCCCGGAGGATGGAAAGATGACAGAGCTTGGAACGAGTGCAGTTCAAGGGTGAGGGGGGAAGGGTAAAGCTCAAGGCCTTAGCGGCCCATGCGCTGGGTATATATATACCTTAACTGGCAGGTGTGGTACGTATGGCGTGGCCCAGACGAGCCGGCGCTCCTGGGGTGGGGGCTGGCTGGAGGCTCCTGCCATGGAAGGGCACCGCGGGGGCGTTCCCTTCGCTGTCACCTGTGTGGATTATTTTAGATTATTCTTAGCACTGACTTGATTCCCTGGCAGCTCGAAGGCTTTATGAGAACAGAATCGGCAGCTGCAGTTGGAAGGGACCTACAACGATCATCTCGTCCAACTGCCTGACCAGTTCAGGGCTGACCGACACTTAAAGCGAGTTGTGAAGGGCAATGTCCAAATGCCTCTTAAACTCTGACAGGTGTGGGGCACCAACCACCTCTCCAGGAAGCCTGTGCCAGGGTTTGGCCACCCCATCCCAGCCCTTTTTGCTCTTACTATGCTGTTGGGCTTGTCTCAGCTCAACTGCACATCAAACAGCCACTTTCCTCCGTCTCCCTTTCTAGGCGCTGAGGTAGTGTGTACAAAAATCTTCAGTTTATTCCTGCTTCTGAACAATCTCTGATAGTGCTTGAGCCCTTCAGTGCTGTGGCTGGAGCTGACCTCGGGGAGCAGGTGATAGGGTGGGCACCATGGAAATCAAACTGCAGCACCTCAAAACCTGGCCCATTATCTCCTCGCTGGCAGGATCAGAATCTTCCTTTCAGTCCTTACAGGCTTTTATAGAAAGGTTTATGGCTTTTGTGGGAAGATTCAGCATCTTTTGCTGCAATATCAGTCTGAAGACTGGGTTTCTTGATTTTTGTGGCTGGGTTGGTTTTAATTCTTTTTTTTTTTCTTCTTCCTGAAGTTTACAGGATTTGTGGGCACAAAGCTTTTGCAGCTGGTGCTGCTTTGTCAATGGATTTCCACATCCTCCCAAATTCAGGATGATGAGTCACCTGGCAGAGATAGGAAAGGAGTAGCAGTGCCGTCTCATCCGAAACACGTCCCTATTCAGACCAACGCCTTATGATGCTGCACGTTATGATGATGAACATTACATTGTTTTGTTTTCCCAGAATGTGCAATTAGTGGAGATACAAAGAGCTGGTGCTGCTCACAGTTTCTTTGGTAGCGGGATGAGAAAATAACAGCTGAGAGAAGGCGAGAAAAGAAGGAGGGAGGTTCTCCAAGAGACATCTCGGCTCTTCTGAGTTGGGACCCATCTCTGCTTCCCAGCAGAGTGCTCTTCCAATGAGACCATGGCCCAATGATTTTTCTAACTTAACTCAGTCCAAGGCACATTTTATGGTGATTAGGGTAAATATATATCAACTAGTAAAAGCTCAGCTCAGTTTTCTTCCTGGAAAGCTGGCTTGGTCTTGTAGTTGAGCTCATCTGTACTTCAGTCTCCTAATTAAATGACATTCTTCATAGGAAGCAAAGTGTGAACCAAAGAAAGCAGGTGATGTTTGTGTCATCTCTCTGTATTGTCTATCCCAAGTAAAAGGCTAAAGCAGTGCAGTGTGATACTCTGTCTTCTATTAAATGCTGCACAAATTAAGAAGAATGATGAGGAAGCACTGTCTGCTTCAGTTAAAAACGCACACGCAAGTGAATGGTGAACGTGTGCCTGTCAGGCCATAGTTTTTCCTTCCTTGCCTGTGTATATTCCCTTTCTTCTCTATTTTCACAAGGTAAAATGAAAAGGTAATCAACAACAACCACAAAAGTCTGATTTCACCCTGGAACCAGTGTGTACTGGTGTACACCGGTGGGATCTTTAGTTTTCTGGCCAGCTTGCTTCTATGTATTCAATTTATTGCATGCATATGACTCAACCTTTGGGAAGCAAAGACCTTCTTGAATATTCATTTAATAAGTCCTTCTAACGTCCTGAACTTGCATACCTAATCAGGTGATATATTTACTTTCTTAATCCCTCCTGACTTCCTTCCATATGTAAATGACACAATTTGAAAGCATATACTTCAGCGGCGGGTGGGAGACCCAGCTGATTACTCTTAAAGTAATTGCAGTGCCTCTTCCCAAAATTTCTTGGAAAAATCCTCAGTCTTAAGTCTCACTTGGCCATTCTATGCTCTTGACCACTAATAAATTAGTTTTAGCCCATTTTTGTTTCCTTTGAAAGAGAACTGCATCTGCATTTTCTTTAATCTCCTGAAAGCCTGCGCAAATTACACCAAAAGGCTTTTTGGAAAATTGCTTGAAAGCAATTTCAAACAGGTGAGATACCAACTCATGATCATGCTAATCTCTTGGAGCTCTTTCCTTTTAATTCTTTTGTGGACTGTTGAGGGGCTGTTCCAGTACATTTCCGTAGACATCTGTAATGCCACATTTAATACGATCAAATGGCATCGATTCTTATATGTAAAGCAAATTTAGGTGAGCTGGAGGAAGGGTCTCAAAAACAAACAGGTCTTTTGGAAGTTGTAGCGATGAGAGATGAGTAATAATAGAAATGAATGATGCCATCACTCCTTTTCTGAACCTCCAGTTTATTCGGTGGCTTTGAAGTCAAAACGATGCTGATGTTCTTTAGGGCTGGTTTGAGTCAAACAGCACTGACTGGGTTTCTCTTCTGCTGTGATGTTAATCCAGCTTGGTTTGTCAGTTGGTGTCTTGCCCCTTTGGGACTGCTTGGTTTACAGCATGAGATTTGTTGAGTTCTTCTGCCCTCACAAATGTGCCTGACGCTGGCCAGGGAGCAGAGCTGCTGTGGGTTTCGGAGAAGACCTGTCGTTTTGCCTTGCATCCATCTTGACTTAGGAAGACGCTCAAGCTCACCCTGCATCCCTATTCAGGTAAAAATGCACCGTGGGTGCCCAAGTGTTTTGCCATACAAGACAATGTGCTCTTTTTGGACATTAATTACGAGACCAAACTCTTTCTCACTGTTCAACTCATGTAACTACGATACCTTGATCAGGGCTTAATAATCAGAAAACCACCCTAAAACCAGAACGTGTTTCAGAATAAATGGCCCATACAGGCTGCATATGGCAGCCGTGGAAGCTGTGGTGTGTTAGTGCAGAACATCTTGTGGAGCTTCTGGAGATGGGAGGAGATCCCACAGCTGCTGTTTATCCCCATTCTGTTTCCGCCCTTTCACCTGTGTTGTGTTTAGCAGCGCGTCTTGGATATGACCATGGCCAACAACCAGGCTGGTGGATCTTTGCTAGCCCTTCCCAGGACATAACGCTTGAGGTAGTGGAGGAGTTGGCTAGAAGAGTTCCCAGCTCTTGGGTTTCACCACCCTTTCTACTCAATGTCATATTCATCAGAAGGTGCAGGGCTCCATATTGCTCCTCTAATGAAAGTTGAGCAGAATTGAAACACCTATTTAAAATTGTGGTGAATGTATATTTAGCTTAGTGTGCTGTAAATAAATTAAAAAAAAATAATAATAATTCTGCAGCGGATCCTGGCTGGATCAAAATCATCCCTGGGCTGCATCCCCAGCAGCGTGGCCAGCAGGGCGAGGGAGGGGGCTCTGCCCCTCTGCTCCCCTCTGCTGAGACCCCCCCACAGCGCTGCGTCCAGCTCGGGGGTCCTCAGCATCAGAAGGACACGGACCTGTCGGAGCGGGCCCGTCGGAGGCCACGGAGCTGGTCAGAGGGCTGGAGCCCCTCTGCTGTGGGGACAGGCTGGGAGAGCTGGGGCTGTGCAGCCTGGGGAGGAGAAGGCTGCGGGGAGACCTTAGAGCAGCTCCCAGTGCCTGGAGGGGCCGACAGGAAAGCTGGGGAGGGGCTTTGGGCAAGGGCAGGGAGTGGTGGGACAGGGGGGAATGGCTTGAAGCTGAGAGAGGGGAGATTTAGGTTGGACATGAGGAAGAAACCCTTCCCCGTGAGGGCGGCGAGGCGCTGGCCCAGGCTGCCCAGAGCAGCTGTGGGTGCCCCATCCCTGGCAGGGCTCAAGGCCAGGCTGGACGGGGCTGGGAGCAGCCTGGGCTGGGGGGAGGGGGCCCTGCCCCTGGCGGGGGGTGGGACTGGCTGGTCTTGAAGGTCCCTTCCAGCCCAAACACTTCTGTGATTCTATGTTTCATCTCAGCTGTCTTTAGGGGGTGTCACTGTAGAGGGTCTACACAAGCCCCTCACCACAAGGTTCTTGCTGGAGAGCAGCAGGGTTTTCTTGAGTGTTACTCATCTCAGCAAATGTCAAACTACTTTTGAGTTGCAATGGATCCCTGCCCCCATAGTTAATTAATGGTAACTGATTAATTTGTGTCAAATATATTGGAGATAAAGGTGCTTGAGCCTCTGTATAATAACGGATTGTAGGCCTCTGTATGAAGAAATTTAACTCAATAAGCCTGTTCCTCAGTGCTGGTTTTATTAAGCCAAACTGAGAAGAAACGCCAACTGCCAAAAGGTGCACAGGAGGTGACAGTTGTGGGGCGATTGGTGCGTGTTTAGGTTTGGACTAAAAATGCCATGTCTCAAGCTACTTCAGGCAAGTTTTCACTGTCATGGAAAATGAATTCAGCACTGACACTGATTTTATTATGCACTCCAATAAAGAAGTTTATTGAGTTACGTGGGTTATATTGTTATAGAAGACAGATACTATAGGAAGTACAGTACTTTCTTCTTTTTTGCTCTTATCAGTGAAAATTTGAAGCTAGAATAATTTTCTTGATGCCCTTAATCATGAGAATATGGCTGAACCTTTGTAGCTTGCTCAGCTGAGATGTAATGATGTTGAGACACATCTTCATTGCCAGTTGGTACCCCTAACCATGTTCACAGCATCCTTTCTTCTGCCAACAGTCATACAAAATGATCTTGATGATGTGTTGTACCTGCTTCCAAGATGTGATTACCAGGCAGTCAGCAAGTGTCATTTTCTACTGAGAACAGGTGCTGATTCTTTGTGCTAGGAAAGGATAAATGCGGTGCAAGAAGCTGCTGTCACCTCCAGGTTGCAGGATGGTTGGTCTAGGTATATGCGGTACATGAATACCTGCTGCAAGCTGTTCCTGGGACACACTGACTGAAATAAAAGGTTCAGTAAGGAACTGAAATATTTAACCAGCTGGATATTGCATTGGTGAGTGTCAGGAATGCAGGGGGCTGAAGTAGATGAAGGAGGTGGTCTCACTCAGAGTTGCAGTCAATGGCTTGATGTCCAAGTGGAGACCAGTGACAACTGGCGCTCCTCAGGGGTCCTTACTGGGACTGGTGCTATTCAGCATCCTTGCTGGCATCACAGACAGTGGGATCGAGGGCACCTCAGCACGTTTCCCACACCACCAAGCCGTGCGGTGCAGCTGACACGCTGGAGGGAAGGGATGCCATCCAGATGCTGACAGGCTGGAGAGGTGGCCCATGGCAACCTCATGAAGTTCAACAAGGCCAAGTGCAAGGTCTTGCACATGGGTCAGGGCGATCCCAAGTACAAATGCAGGCTGGAGAGAGAATGGATGGAGAGCAGCCCTGCCAAGAAGGGCTTGGGGGTGCTGGGGGATGAAAAGCTGGACATGACCCGGCAATGTGCGCTCGCATCCCCAGCAGTGTGGCCAGCAGGGCGAGGGAGGGGGCTCTGCCCCTCTGCTGAGCCCCCCCCCCAGCGCTGCATCCAGTTCAGGGGGTCCTCAGCATCAGAAGGACACGGACCTGTTGGAGCGGGCCCGTCGGAGGCCACGGAGCTGCTCAGAGGGCTGGAGCCCCTCTGCTGTGGGGACAGGCTGGGAGAGCTGGGGCTGTGCAGCCTGGGGAGGAGAAGGCTGCGGGGAGACCTTAGAGCAGCTGCCAGTGCCTGGAGGGGCCGACAGGAAAGCTGGGGAGGGGCTTTGGGCAAGGGCAGGGAGTGGTGGGACAGGGGGGAATGGCTTGAAGCTGAGAGAGGGGAGATTTAGGTTGGACATGAGGAAGAAACCCTTCCCCGTGAGGGCGGCGAGGCGCTGGCCCAGGCTGCCCAGAGCAGCTGTGGGTGCCCCATCCCTGGCAGGGCTCAAGGCCAGGCTGGACGGGGCTGGGAGCAGCCTGGGCTGGGGGGAGGGGGCCCTGCCCCTGGCGGGGGGTGGGACTGGCTGGTCTTGAAGGTCCCTTCCAACCCAGACTGTTCTCTGAATCTGTGGTTCTGCTGCTTGGGCTTTGGGGAGGACCATTGTCAGAGAGGCATCCCAAGAGTCCACTCATTTTCATGTACCAGAAGCCAAAACCAGAATCAAACCGAATTCACTGGAGTGCGTGATAGGGGAAGGAAACGTTTACTGATTTGTCAGCCCTTGTGAAAGTGGGATGAAAATCATAAGACCTATCCACAGGCTGAGGAGTGGGAACGTAGGGGAAGGTGGTGCGTGTAGTTTGGGGATGAAGAGAGCTAGCTAGGTGTCACGTTCATACTGTAATGAAGGGGAGAGAGAGAAAAAATGCGGGCAAAACCACGAAGACCAAAACCTCTACAGTAGTTTTCAGGGTCATGTTTGTAATTCTGGTCAAAAGATCAGTGCAGTCAGACGCGTGTGAGGAACATGTATGAAAGCAGCCGGTGAGGCAGGAAGGTTCGTGTGTGGTGAAGCAGCCAGGCACTGCCCTGTTTCCCTTGGCATGTCCTTCGGCTCTGCATGGATGTGCATCGTGAGGCACATAAACCGTGGCAGGTATAATGTGAGTGGAAGTTTGGAAGAAAGATAAAGCACTTCTTTAAAACTTCTGTGCTATTGCAGTAGCTTTAGGAGGACTTTTTGATTCTGTTGAAGCTCCTTAGATCTTCACTTTCATGTTCTTTTTCATAATCCCTTTATCTTTTGATAAACCAACACCAAAAAGATCCTGCCAAGCTGTCTGAAACCATAGAAAAGAAGTTACCCTGTTTATTGACCTCTGCTTGAAAGCTGGAAACCGTACTTCGCTTTCTTAGATGTTTCCCTCATCTCACCTCCTATATTATTATAATCATCTGTCTTTCAAGCGTGGACAAGCTGAGAGTCTTAAGAATTGCCAGTCTGGAGCAGGTCCTTGTGGTCCCCCTGGTTCCTTCTCGTCCCCATGACAGGACCAGCACCAGATGCTGCAGAGAGGCACAAGATCTCCACAACGAGAAGACGTGGCGGATTCTTCCTTTTCCCTTTCTGGGTGCATGGGCGTTAAGTCCCATCAAGAGCTCTGTTGTTTCGGGTTAAGCTCTCTGGCATGAAATCTCCTCCCTCCTTCTATGATGGATGCATTCTCTACTGATTATTGTCCCGGATGTATTAGATACATAGATAAATTTTTGGCATCATCGCCATACTCTTGGCAAGGACTTTCACGAGCAAGTATTTCTTACAGCTTTTTATTTTCATTAAATGCTGCCTCGTTCATTTTGGGCCAGGCTGAAATTCCCCTCAGGTCGCTCCCTACTCTTGTCTGTACCTCCTCTTTGTAGGCCATTCCTTAAATTTCGTCTTTCTATTACATCTTTCTTTCTCATCTCCTCTCTCAAATGAACTGCTCTTCCCTAATCCCCGTTAGTTTTGCAATACTTCTTTCGAGGTGGAGAGCTTGGCACCATGTGGAGCATCCATAGGAGAGCAAAGCACTGATTAATAGAGATGAGTTCTCCCTGCCTTGCCTTATGCGCTGCAATATCTTATTTGCTTTCCTGGACCCCAGCTGCTTGTTGAGCAGATGTTTCTCTTCATCCTGGCACTGTTAGCACCAGTCCCTTTTCTGAGTGGATGTAGTTCATTTAATTCTTTGGATGTTTTGGGTTTTTCCCCCCCAAACATATTACACTTATCAGTAGTGGATTTTGTTGGTTGTCATTTTGCTTATTCACCAGACTTTGTACAGTGGGGTTTTTTCCCCCTTAAATTCCTTGTGGTCCTCTCTGCTCTGGCTACTGTTGCTAACACATTTTACTAGCAGGCTTTCTTCTTTTCTACTCGCTTTTCATTGTTAATACGTACATCAAACAATTGTAATGGCTTTTTGGTTTTCTGCCGTAAATTAACAGAGGTGTGGTGCTGCCGTGGACTAATACAAAATAAACTGTAGAGCCTCCTCCACGAGCCAAGGGAGCTGGCAGGGGATATTTTTACCTTTCCCAAGTTCTACAAGCGAGCCCTCCCCTGTGCCCACAGGGCAATGTGTCGGTTTTAATGTGCTTCATTGCTGGCTTTTATGAACTGCTGCCGCCTCCCCCATGTCCTTGGCCACTATTGCTGAGTTAAGATGAGATCAAGTGTCCTTTTTGGCTGTTTAACGTTGACCGTTATCGATGCCGTTATCACAGCGACAGCACAAACCAGTTCCAGTGGGAGACCAAAAGTACACCCTGTCCAGGACACCGAGCCCAAGCCAGTTCAAGCAGCGAGTCTTTTCCCCCCTTGTTTAAACTGGCAGTGAGCTGTTATCTTTTAATTGAAGTGCCCAGTGATAGCAGTAGTATGTGTGCTGGGACATTTGGTGGCTGGACCCTACGGGAGGGGATGAGGATGCTGCAGAGGGCAGATGCTCACATGTGTGCTGAGCATTCATCAGTTCGGAGTCTAGTTCTTCTACCCTTCTTTTTTTTTTTTTTTTTTTTTTTTGCCTGTCTTTCCTTCATCCCCTGCCAAAGGATGAATTTAAATACATTCTCATTTCACTATCTTATTTTTTTTCTTCCTGCCAGACTGTCTATATTTGATTCGCAGTTCATTTTCCAGAGTATGTGCTGCTTCTTGGACAGGGAGAAAGAAAAAGTTTTCTGATGTACGGTTCTTGCATTGAATCACAAAGCTCCATTTCATGTCATTTTCTGGCAAATGTAATTCACACTGTGGGAATTACGTTTGTGGTTTAGATCCTTGGGTCTAAGACTGCTCTTTCCTGTAAATCATTAGCAAACGATACAGAAGCTCTGGTTCTGATTGACAGCTCAGTCAGTGTATGTCTTTACTCCACACTGGTTTATTTACCTTTTTCATTAAGCTTAGGTGTAGAACTGCCCACATAAAAAACCTAAAGAGTAAATTAGCTGCAACAGGAGTGATTAAGGCTATTACCATATTCTAATTTATCACCTATTACCAGACAAATGAGTGCACGCTGACTTTGTGCTCTCCATCCACCACGCTCTGCCTTGCCAGCATTGCTTCTAATAACAGAAGGTACTTGACACCACTTACAGCACAGTGCCCGAAATGAACCCAGCACCTCTTAGCATCCAAATTTAGGTGAAAAATAGAACTGCTATCTCATATATATAAAGCCATGCTTTTTGTAATTGCAAGTACGGAATAAAAAGTTCGCATTTTGGGGGAGGGAAGACAGAAGAAGCAGGAGAGGAATAGAGGAAGCATAAAATAGCAATTATTAAATAATTCTGTGTCAGACACTCTCTGCCTCATATATTAAAACCTAGAATAATTTAGTTTGGAAGGGTTCTCTGCAGATCTTTCTTCCCCAGCCCTTGGCTCAAATCGAAGCCAGCTTCAGAGTTAGATGCAGAGCCATATCCAACTGAGTTTCCAGTGTAGCCAGGAAAGGGTATTTCCATCCCCTCTCTGGGCCCCACTTCCACCCTGCCTGTGGATGTGTTTTCTCCCAATATTGAGCTGAATTTTTCTTGCAGCAACTTGTGCTGGTTGCACGTCATATTTTTGCTGTGCACCTCCAAGCAGAGCATGGCTCTGTCTTCCTTCTAACCCCCCAGCTGCAGAAGGTCTCCAGCTTGCCTTCTCTTCTTCTGGTGAGCAAACCCAACTCCCGTCCTCCCCTCCTGCTTTGTGTACTCCAAGCCTTGGGAGCGCCAGTTTGACTACAAACCACTGGCAATGACCCTTCCAGTCTGATGATCCAGTCAGTTTTCCACCCATCCATTCGTTAATTCCCTGGTCCTGGGGGAGCCCATGCTGAGGGACCTGCTGTGGTCAGGGTAAACAATCCCTGTGGCTTTCTCATCAGCTGCTGAGCCAGTCGTCTCGTTACTGAAGGCAGTCAGGGTGGCTGGGCTTGGTTAGTGCGTCACAAATCCAGGGTGGCTGTTCCCAGTCACCTTCTTATCCTTCACGTGCCTGGTTGTGGTTTCCAGAAGGATTTGCTTCATGAACTTCTGGGCAGGGAGGTGAGTCTGGCTGGGCTGGCATTCCCCTCGTCATCCTCTTCGCCCTTTTTGAAGGCGGGTGTGATGTTTCCCCTTTTGCAGTCATTGGGGACCTTCCCCATCACCGTGACCATTCAGAGATGACAGAGAGTGGCAGTGACATCC
Source organism: Falco cherrug (assembly GCF_023634085.1). NCBI lineage: Eukaryota > Metazoa > Chordata > Aves > Falconiformes > Falconidae > Falco > Falco cherrug. Next base: position 1,645,881 of record NC_073698.1, read on the forward strand.
ACCAGCTCCCTTGGCACCCTCAGATACATCATTTGGCACGATGGACTCTTGTATGGCCAGGTTGCTTAAGTGGCCCGTAACTCTGCCAACAGCTGTCCTTCACTCCTTCAGACCCTGCCAAGGCAGCCCGCGCCTGGGCACGTGGAGGCTGAGCTTGCCCATAGAGACAAACCAAGGAAGGAGCTGAATTACCTCCGTCTTCTCTGGGTCTTTTGCTGGTAGATCCCTTGCCTCCTCCTTCAGTGGACCCATGTTTCCCTTAGTTCTCCTTTTGCTGCCAAGGTACCTGCAGAAGTCCTTCTTCTTGCCTTTCTTGACAATGTCGGCTCCAGCTGTGCTGGCTTTCCTGATGGTGGCCCTGCACAGCCCGCTGTCCCAGACTGGCGAAGGACAGCTTGCCATGGGATCCCACTGACCAGACCCCTCAAGAAGCCAAAGTCCAGTGAAGTGTAAATTCACCTATTTCTCATTTTTGTCACGGTGTCCTCTTCCCTACCTTAGCATTCCTCCTTTTTCCCAAAGCCAGTCCTGTCATGTTGCCTGCATCACCAAACACGTCACTCCCTTGGTTCTCCTCCGGGTTCCCCTCCGGGTTCTCCTCCCAGTCCATGACATCCGTGCAGCCTGCCCGTGCCACCACCGTGCGACCCGAACGGGCAGTGGGAAGCACGCTCCTGAGCCAGGCTGAGCCCTGCGTAGGCGCATCATGGCCAGCCCCTGCGCTCCCCGGGTCGCCGGCTTGTTGGCTCTCCTGCCTCCTGTAGTGTGTCTGTCTTCTGCCCTTTGGGCTCTCCAGGCATCCGATAAATGTGGCTGGTGAAGGTGTTCAGTCCCATGGGAGAGGAGATCAGGGAAAGCATCCAGGAAGGCAAGATGGATAAAGAAAGTGTGCGTGGAACCGCATGAGGGATAAGCAGGCTGAGGATTATACCGGGACAGACTTGGGTGAGGATTTCAGTAATGTGAAAATGCAGGTTTGGGTGGAGTGGAGGGAGGATGTGGTGGAGCTGGGCCAGAAAAGAGCTATTAACAGAAAAAGCTCATTAGTGCTATTTGAAATTGCAGGTTGGCTTGTTGGTTTTTCACTCTTTTGTGGCATTTAATTTGTTTTGCTTTGATGCTTGACTGCTGTCTCGCAACTCCTACTCTAGGAGACTCTAAAATGAATTCCTAGCAGGATTTGTTTAACATAAATGTATGATACCAGGTATACTTTTAATAAATGTCAAGGGTGATACATACAGGTCTTGTGCCGTTGAGTAGTATCTGTCCAAGCGTGATCTTTTCCTTGATGCTTCTGTAGACTTGTGAAACTTCGGCTTCTTTGCTGAATTTTTGGAGTGGATTTTTTTTGGTTCTGTTTCTTCTTCTTTCATGAGAAAACGATCTAGTGATAAAGCACAGAGTATAGAAGGCAGATTGGTGTTTGCTGTATTCAGTTCATTTACTGAAAACAGCTGGTAGCCATTTAGGAGAATGTGCAAAATATTGCAACTTCTGTCAAGACTGAAATAAACACATGATTAAGGCAGAATTGACAATTCCTCTTTCACCACCAATTATTTGTCGTCGTGCTGTAGTGAACGACATCAAGATGAAAATACATTGTTATGATGTGGATAGAGGTATTATTTATTTGTACTGGCATAAAGTGGCTTCATCTGCTTGCTAGGCCCCTTGAAAACTCAGCGAGGTGAATCGTGGCTGTCGTTTTAACTCTTTCTCAGCTGGGCTCCTCCCAAGGATTGTACAATTAAATGGGAAAATATAATTTTGTAACCTTTCTGAAGGGGGGAAATAAGCAGAGGTTATTGATCCTGCTTGGGAAGCGCAGGGCAGCGTGCAGTTAAGTGGCTGTTGGCTTGCACCGTCCTCTCCCCGTCATTGCGCTGCCGGTCTTAGAAAATCCGAGCAGCCTTTCCGTTAAGTCTGAGTTCAGGAGAGTCTTTTTGAAACAGCCGAGTTCCAAAACCCAAAAAAAGCTCCAAACCTCTCATTTTGTCCTTGCAAGGAGCAAGCTGGTGGCTGCTCTTTGAATCGTCTGGCTCTTTGGAGTGGCAAATTAAGACTTAATGTGGCATCTGCTACCTATTAACATTTTTCCCATACCAACAGAAACGCGATCGCGTGTGATAGGATTGGATTAGTCCAAAGATTTTTCTCAGAGATCGTGATCTTTTAGAAAACAGCCCTCCAGAGTCCGTAAAATGTCGTGGGCTGCTCCATGTCGTTGTTTCAAGAACACTTTGCATTTCTGGTCTGTATTTATCCTAAAGAAGCGTTGGGCGAAGTCTCGTTTGGTTTTCAGCTTTTGACGGAGCAGTCAGGAGGTTCAGGCGTGCTCTTCGCTGCCTGCCAATGTTTCAAAGCCGTTAACCTCTCTCGATAGCAAAGGTCACGTGCATCAAAGATGGAGCTGTAAGACACTGATGTCTTACATGAATGAGAATAATCTCACAGATGGGGGAAGGCTGGAAGTGAGATAAAAATTACAGTATTAATTTTTTTCTTAATTCTGAAGGACGATGGAACTTCATTATCCAATATGCTTAAAATTCAACGACCTAATGAAATTTCACACCCACTAAATTTAATCATGGATTACTCATGTGGGATTTAAATCAGATAAAAAGGATGCCTCAGATATTTGGTAGCACTTGCATAAGGTAATAAAAAATCTGCAGTGTTCTTTGTCCTTTTCAGCAAATGTGAATTGCTTGACCTACTTTTCTTTAGTTTACTTTTATTCTTTTTTTTTTTTTTTTTTTTTTTCTTTCATGGACCTGACCCTGACTTCCTCCTGGGCATCCATGAACAGTCCGTCCCACACTTGTGTACAAGCAGACAGATCGCAGGAGAGCTTCCTCCTGGGTGTTTTTGATGCATGATGGATTATTGCTTTTGCTGCAGTAGTTTGAGGCTGGGAAAAGAAATACCAATTGTAGCTTATGTATTTAAAGGCCTTGCTGATAAGAGGGTGCCATTTGGAGCAGGAGAGGGTGGATGCTCAGCTAAGGTTCTGGTCAGGGCTTGCTTTGCAACTGTGGAACGATCTTTTGCAGATCCCTTTACCCCTCCAAACCTTTGGGGTATGGACTTAAACGATGGTTGACTCACAGGAATATTCTGAGCCCCCAAGAACTGACGGTGCCTTTAGTAATCCTGAGGCAACACATGCTCTACGCTTACAAACTGGGGTTTTCTGGCATTCACCGTGTTTCTGGAGGAGTAGTCATTTGTGGCCACTGTTCCAGGTCTTAGTTCTGGTGGAAACTCAAGCTTATATTCGCCAGCAGAGCTAGACTCGGGGGACAAGAGGAGACAAGCACCAAGGCTGCACTTCAGTTACTCAGGGGTCTATGTGTTGCTTGCATAAATGACCAAAACCACCGTGTGCTCTTTCTACAAGCAGATTGCCTATCAGTAGGCATTGGGGTCTCATCACCTGAGCGCAGATTGATGATCTTGGATTCTGACATTGACAGCTTTTAAGCAGCGGATCAAATCTAGTTAGCATTGGTGATGGTTACAAGAAGTACATGGAGCACATTTTGGGGATGAACCTCTTTTGGTCTTCCCCCTTCTGATGCAGCTACTGCAGCAGCTCCCACCCCTGTAGGGGCTAACCTAATGGCGAGGATTGTCAGAGGATTCTGGAAATAGCCATTCTCATGTATATTTGGTGGGATTTAGGGGCTTGAGACTGTTCATCAACATCTCTTTCATGCAGACAACACATAAGCATGGAGGAAAACTATACGCCTTGACCCCAGAGCCAGAGACGTGGATAAAGGTGGGTGATGGAGCACAGTGACAGCCTGGAGCCACTTCTTTAGAGGTGTACAGTCAAAGGAGCATTTTGAGGAGATCACAGAATCGCAGAATGTTTGGGCTGGAAGGGCCTTTCAAGACCAGCCAGTCCCACCCCCTGCCAGGGGCAGGGCCCCCTCCCCCCAGCCCAGGCTGCTCCCAGCCCCGTCCAGCCTGGCCTTGAGCCCTGCCAGGGATGGGGCACCCACAGCTGCTCTGGGCAGCCTGGGCCAGCGCCTCGCCGCCCTCACGGGGAAGGGTTTCTTCCTCATGTCCAACCTAAATCTCCCCTCTCTCAGCTTCAAGCCATTCCCCCCTGTCCCACCACTCCCTGCCCTTGCCCAAAGCCCCTCCCCAGCTTTCCTGTCGGCCCCTCCAGGCACTGGCAGCTGCTCTAAGGTCTCCCCGCAGCCTTCTCCTCCCCAGGCTGCACAGCCCCAGCTCTCCCAGCCTGTCTCCACAGCAGAGGTGGCAGGGAGGAAGCCATGTGCTAAGGAAATGATCTTTCCAGCAGTATTGTGAGTAGACAGCAGTGGAATAGCAATACTTTTGTCAAGGTCAGAGGAAAAACTACTGTGATAGTTGAGGTGTGAGATGATACAGCTGCCTAGATGGATGGGGAAGGCTGTGTTTTAAGGATGTTACGAAGAAAGAATTTGGGAGACTTCCACCTGGTTTGATGCAGGAGTGCAGACATTGCAGTTGAAGACAGTGATGAAGTTGTAAGTGCAAGTGGCAGGGAAGATGCTGGGCACAGTTGATGCTGAAGTAATAAGAGCTTGTTGAGAAAGCTATTTGAGAGCTTCAGCTGGGTAGGCATTCTTGACATCCACGAAGAGATGTCAAGCTGAAATGTTATTTGGACAGGAGGAGTCAGGTCTGCAGAAGACACTACTTGAGTTTTCTGTATGGGAGTTAAGAGCTTTAAATTCACTTTCAGGAACAGTGGAAGCTGGAGAAGCCAGCAGTCTTCACTTTTTGACAGATTAGGAGCCTGGCTGTCCACAGTACAACAAAGTCAGTAGATGGACATCTCAAGATGGAGAGAGAAATAGCCTTTGTTGTCAGATCTTTTCTGCTTTTGGCAGAACAATTATTTTGAAGCTTGCATGGTCTCTGCCTGGTGTCCAGTGGGTGCCCTCCATCTTCAAAAAAAAAAAAAAGGAAAAGAAGAAAAGAAAGAAGCTTCTGCCTTGCACACAGATATATAAAAGGATCCATCAACAAACTGAACAGCAGCTTCAAATGTTTCATCAAGGAATATGAAATCTCATCACAGCTGGATTACCCACCAGCTTCAAAGTTCTTTAAGGTAGAGAAGGAGTTAAATTGTATAGAACAGCTTGAAACAAGGGCACTGAGGCTTCCTCTGGAGGCACAGAGGAGCTGCTTGGTTTGAGTGCTATCTTCGGCACTTGGCCTACTATGTTTTTTATTCTTCTAATGCCTTCCTACTAGCGTTCGCTAGGTTTGCAGGGGGGTTGCCAGTCTTTTCACACTCAGAATTAATGGAAGGGAATTTGTTGTTGAGCAGAAGCAAAGATGCTGTTCAATTATAAAAGGCGTTCTTTAGCATTTGCAAACACTTTGATGTACCTTTGCGGTGGCGACAGCTATTACCACTGTTGTCTCTCATGCTGCAGGACGATACTGTGGTTTTTCTTACTGGACAGCTGTCATTTTTGTTGAATTCTGGATGTGCATGCCTGGAGATGGTGGCCGTGGTAGGCAGGAAGGCTTTCAGGCCATATTTATCCAGGGATGTGCATCTCCTGCTGCAGCAGACTGCTGTTAGGTGACCTCCGTCATGCTGTTGGGGTTCTGGAGCAAGCACGACCCAAAAGCAATGCGTTGGGGTCCTTTCACCGCTACCAACGACAATGAATCTCTTCTGTTGCCAGTTTCTTGAGGGAACAAAAAATAAATCAGTAGCTTAAATCAGATCAGTGCCTGCCACAGCTTTTACAATCAACATAAAAAATACTTGTAAGGCCAAAGAGTAAAGGCAGTGATGGATCACAGGCAGGTGAGGCTCACACAAGGAGTTGTTGTTGGTGCCAGATACAGGGGAGATTTTTCCTCCTGTTTCAGTCTCCTGCTAACATACACCTGCTTCATCTGCAAAGCGCTTCGTGCCTGTTCTTGGAGGCATGATTGCCTGTCTTCGCCTGTAATGCGTTGTGGTTTTAAAGCCCTGAGTTCATCCTTTAATACAAAAAAATATTACAAGCCTGTGTCTGCCTGCACGGAATGCAAATTATTTGTCTCTGCAGTGTGTGGAGTGTGCTTCTATGCCGGGGCACGGTCAGAGCTGCTGATCCAAGGAGCAGGGAGTTGGGAACTGGCAGAGGTGAGATGGTGTCCAGGCTTGCCAGGGACATCTCCTGATAGCCTTCTGTGTTTGTTCCTATCCCTCACCACCACCACTCTACTCATTTTGGGTTTCTCCAAAAGTAAGCCTTTAAAATGGGGTTGAAAACTGTCCTGAGAGCATGGACCAGTGTGGAAAATGAGATTCTGGGCTCCCTGGCTCAAGAAAGACAGGGAACTGCTGGAGAGGGGCCAGCGGAGGCTGTGAAGATGATGAGGGGCTGGAGCATCTCCCTGATGAGGAAAGGCTGAGGGAGCTGGGGCTGTTCAGCCTGGACAGGAGAAGACTAAGAGGGGACCTCACCAATGCCCACAAATATCTCAAGGGTGGGTGCCACGAGGACAGGGCCAGGCTCTTTTCAGCTGCGCCCAGCGACAGGACAAGGGGCAACGGGCACAAAGTGCAAGACGGGAACTTCCATCTGAATGTGAGGAAGAACATCGTTCCCCTGAGGGTGACGGGACACCGGGACAGGCTGCCCAGAGAGGCTGTGGGGTCTCCTGCTCTGGAGACATTCAAACCCGCCTGGACGCGGCTCTGTGCAACCTGCTCTGGGAGAGCTGCTTCAGCAGGGGGGTGGGCTGGGTGGGCTCCAGGGGTCCCTTCCCACCCCAGCTACGCTGTGACTCTGTGATTCAAGTGAGGGTATAGGGGAAATGGCACAGAGACTTAAAAGCTGAAGCTGGTGGAAGGAGGAACACCAGGAGCTATGGAAGGGGAGAGTGCCTGGTCAGCTGGAGGGGGACAGAGAGACCAGCAGCGACACTTAGAATGGGTGTTTTGAAATATGCTTGGTGTTAATTTTATCCAGAAGCATTTGACATGAATTTAGATTTGAAATCTGCGTTTGCTCATTACTGAGCGACTGATGAATGCCAAATCAGTTCATTACTTTTGGAGTGGTTTTTTATCTTGTCCCATTATCTGGGGTTGCTCAGATCCTGTTCATTCATAGTTGCCTTTTCTGGATATAGATGGGTTTAGGCAAGTAAGATACTAAATGAAGTGCTGATCACGAGAAGTATTGTTCATCTTTCCAAAGATAGTTTAAGATATATTTTTTCTCTTGCTCTTGCTCGTGGTGTGCTGAGGGCTGTTCGGCAGTAACTGGTGGGAGCTCTGTGCATTCAGATGTATTTCATCACTGTCGGTATATATGTACTGACCATAGCCTCGCTGCTGGAGCACACGATCCGTAGGAATTTGCCTGCGGAGCTGAAGTTTTTCTGTCTCGATTCCTGAAGGCTGACACGACGGCTCAGCAAGTGCTCAGTGAAAGAATAACGGAATGACCTTAATACCTTTGAAAAGTTAACTACCGTGTTTAACTCAATAACACGGAAAGGAAATTGGTTTCCCTTCCTAAAAATGTCTCCTCTCCTCCTGAAGGAATGGATGAGGTCTCCATTTATCATAGCAGCTGAGATCAACAGGAAAATGTTACTGAGTTCCTGCAGCGCTTTTAATAGAATAAGGAGGCAATGCCCTTAAGCTGTTTCTTACCCAAACAAAATGTTTGGTGAGCCTTGTTAATCTACCCTGGCAGGACCGGAGCCACCTAGCAGCAGGAAATGTCACCATCGCCAACTGCTCCAAAAAAATTATAATTATATTATTTGTATTCCTGCGGGAGAGTTCAGGAAGTGAAGCTGTACTGGAAAATTAAGGAAACTAATGGAGAATCAAGTGAAGACTATGAAAATGTTTTCGTGAAAACAGAAGACCTGTATTGCCCCTCTCAAAAGTGCACAGTTAATAAGAAGAATGTGCTATGACAAGGGTATGTCAAGAGAGTTACGAAACATTTTAAACATCCCCAAACCAACCTACCCCTCCTGCAAAATCTTACGTGGAAGGGAGTATGGTAAGAAATGATCAGAAGGGAATGGCAAGAGGTGTGTTATGCCTTTGTGAAGGATTCCCTGTGAATGATTTTTATGCTGCTTATCACCGTCAGCAGATTTTAGCGCGTTGCCCACTGTCTTTTGTACTGCAGAAATTCCAGTTTGAACCTGATACCTCTCAAGGTACCGGAGTAAATATGTGTGTGTGCACGTGTATATATGTATAAAACCATTGTACTGCTGAATACCCACTGAACGTGACGATGTCAGTGTGCATTTTTTTTCTCTGGCAAGCACAGCTAAACCTCTGACTTTGCAAGACTTCAGAGTTTTCCCACATCTAAATCAATTTTTAACACCACCAAGCCTTGTGCTCCAACATTGTGTCTTTATACTAAATAGCCTGCTCCCACATCTTGTCATTTTAAAACACAGGAGCTTGGCCCAACCGGTCCTTGAGGGCTCTGTGTCTTTATACAGAGCTATTTGATTCCTGTATCTGTTTGAAAGTATCTGAGGGCTTTCAAGATAAAATACAGTTGTCTCCTTTTCACTCCTCTATGGTAGTCGTAGTAAATGCCTTTGTTTCCAGGCATAGCTGAAGTGCTACAATTCCATTTGAAAATCCCATTAATCTCGTGCACCCAATGATAACATAAAAAAATATACTACAATATATGGTTCCTGTTCCACAGGCTTCCTATTATTTGGCGTACACCTACGGCGCTGTCAGAGCAGGATTTCGTAAGTACTTCAGAGAGAACATGAGTAAAATTTCCCAGGCGTAAGCTTGCCGGGATGTACCTTTTTCACTCCTTCTAAATCATCTCCTGTCTCCTGCTCTTACACTCACTCTTGGCAGGAGGGTGGGACTGCTGGCATGGCTTTCAGTCTATCCCTGATCTCCAGTCATAGCATCACAGGATCACAGAACAGTTTGGGCTGGAAGGGACCTTCAAGACCAGCCAGTCCCACCCCCCGCCAGGGGCAGGGCCCCCTCCCCCCAGCCCAGGCTGCTCCCAGCCCCGTCCAGCCTGGCCTTGAGCCCTGCCAGGGATGGGGCACCCACAGCTGCTCTGGGCAAGACCAGGAGCACTCACTTGTCATCTTCTTTCTCATCGTGGCATGTGGATGCTGGAGACCGGGAGAATCCACATCACTTGGTATTTAGGTGAACTGCACTGCCGGTGGCTGCCAGGGAGGTGTTACGAGACCTCAGCCTTGAGCCAAAGTTTTAATCTTGTGCGTTGCTGCAAGTGATCTCAGCTTGTACGGGTTACAAGAAGGGGAGGCTCTCAGGCAGAAATGATTCAGAAATCAGCTGAGGTTCTCCATCCGAAATAGCCTGGTATTTATCTCCACGTTCTTCCCATTGCACAGATAGGAGGAGCTGGGTGCCACCATATTCCTCACATTTTCACCTGTTAGAAATTCAGCTGAACAGTCATGGGGAAAATTGGAACTTCAGCAAGAATAGATTTGGATTGGGAACAAATTTACCCATTAGACGTTGGAAGCGATCTTTGCACTGTATGGTCTCATTACCTTCCACCCCCCACCCCCTCTTTTCCCTTCAGATAAAACAGTGTTCACCATTCTGGGGGGGTTTAACTCTCTCTGTCTTCAGCTTGAACCCCTTTCTTAACTGTATTAATATAATCTTTCCATCAGAATAGATTTATTTTTAAGAGTATTTTGCAGAGGTTGGGAGACTAAGTGAGCTGCCAGCTCTCTCTTCTTACTCTTTAGGTTTGTAATTCCCCAAAGATAAAGTGGCATTAGGCACAGTCCCCAGTTTTCTCTCAAAAGTAATTTCTGATTTCCATATTAATCAAAAATAGCTTTACCTTCGTACTGCCCTAATCCTAGTAACAACACAGAAAGAAGATTACATTCTGTAGATGTCAGAAAAGCAATTAAAATTTGCACGGAAGAGTTGAAGGGGGAAGGAATATCACCTCTTTATTTTGTGAGCCGAACAGGGAAATACCCTGACCTCAAATTGTTTGTTTCTTATTGGCTCCTTTTCTTTTGAAGTGCGTGATAGAAAAGTCTTTAATATTCAAAGATTAAAATGCTGGCATTTCAGTAGAATGAGAGGGTTAGACGAGATGAGGAGCGATGTTTTAAGGAGGGCGAGGACTGGCTGCGAAGAGCCTTGAATTTGCAGTTAGAGAGGTAGGTGCTATTAATAGCTCGGTCTGCAGAGATGAATACTCGTTGATCTTAACGATGAGCTAAGAAAACGAACTTCCCAGACCAAATGCGTGTCGGTAGGGTGAGACCACGGTTGTCAGCTTAAAGAGGGCTTGCAGTAGTGAGCATGGCAGATGAGGCATGTGCCTGTGTAGCTGGATGGCAAAGGCTGTGGTTTCGAGGTGTTGGAACAGCAAGGATTTGGAAATTTCGGGTATAGTCTGGAGACGCAAGATCTGGCCTAGCTGAGGGGGGCGGGAGGATGATGGTGATCTTTGTGGTAGCTGGAAAAGACGTGGTGGGAATGGCTTTGGTGGTGGTGAGGTTGACTTCGTGACCTGATGGTCTGTCAGGTGTCAGCCGTTCGAGTGTAGTCAGGGTGTAACGTGCACGAACCGCAGGCTGGGCCGGTAGTAGGTGTGATGTGCACGGAGGCGTTATGTACATTTGCGTTTTTAGCTTAGGTTGTACAAGGTAAAGGTGTAGAAGCTGAGGAGAAGAGAAAGCCACGACGGAGCGTGTGGAAGCCCTGTGGAAGCTGTAAAATTGGAGGTGGCAACGGAGGACGTAACTATATGTTGCTGCGATATGGACTCTGGCTGTATGAGATGCATCTTCTCAGGATTGTGCTCGTGCCCTGGATCTTGGAGGAGAGAGGAGGTTCCCGTAGCTGTTCTCGTAAATGTCTGTTGTCCTGCAGGTTACTGCAGGTTACTGGAGAGCGTGCACCGAACTTACCCTGTGTCTCGTGTAGATGAGTACGTGCCATGGCAAGGCGCTGCGGGGATTATTTTCTAATTATTGAACCCTTTGAATTGAACGCAGTTTGCAGTTGGACTAGATGATCGTTGTAGGTCCCTTCCAGCTGAACCACTCTATTCTGTTCCATTCTGTTCTGTTATTTTAGTGAACATATATAAGTAGCCTCTGGAATGTGTAACATCCTATACACAATAATTCTCATGATACGCTTTGGCTGTTAAATAGACCCGCTGTGGAAACTGGTTTCTTCCATCTGGCTAATAACCTTGGACCACTCCAAGGCACCGTTGGCAAACCTTCCTTTTGGATCCCAGAGGGCTCTTGCCTTTGCAAGATATGTATTTATTTGAATAAATCTCTCCAGCAACTTGCAGTGTGCCTGGTGACAGCGCTCAGCACCTTCAGAACCTTTTCTTCCACTTGCCCGATGAACCTCAGCTGGCAATAACATGCCCAGTGAAGAAAAAGCATCTGATTTCTTCCTGCCCTGTCCCAGCAGTGGTATCCCAATGGTTTTCCTGGGGCTTGGTCCTTGTGGGAGAGCGTTCCCTCGCCTGGTACCATGTACAAAGAGGATCTGATAAACACAATAATTTCAGCTATTCTGAGCAGTTATGTCTCTGTGTACACAGCCTTGCAGCCTGCACTGGCCTTTTTCTTGCCCTAATCAAGTGAAAATCAGCTTCTGCTGGAAGAAAACTGGCTTTCTAAACGATCTTCATGATTTAGCTTATTTAAAATGAAACGTCTCCTTTTGCACAGATTATGCTGTAAAGCTTTGCTTCCTATCTTGAGTCATTAAAAGCATTTTTAATTGTGACTGATAGCAGGTGAAGCCCTTTGGAAATCTTATTTTAGATAGAAACTCTAAAGGTGTTACGTATTAGTTTATTTCTGATAGAGAGATAAATCTCCTGCAAAAAGAAATGATTGTCTTCATGCATTTTTTATTGTACTTTGGCAGGAGGTTGCTTGGGGGAAAAGTTAAAACTTATTCAACCAGAGCTGTGACAGTGACAAACTGGCCTCAGGTCATTTCTTCTCCTTGACATTTGCAAGTCAGTCAGTTGAGGGGCTTTAGATATCCTCACCGAGCTCCCTTGCCTTGAAACCACATTGCAGGGCGGGCTTCAGATTTTCCCGTTCTAGCGTACCCATCTTGATGGTCTGAATTTCCTGGTTCATTTCGTGATGTTTCTCTGTTCAAGCATGTTTGCTGTTGCTCAGGAGCGTGTGAAGTGCACAGGTACGCCTGTGAGATGCTCGCGTTGTCCGCAGCGACACCAAAGTCTCCCCAGCTCCTTTATAAATTGATTTCACGTGTGGGAACCACCTTGGAAGGTGGAGCATGCGGTGGGCACACCAGCGCTTCAGGATTTGGCTAAGGCATGTGTCTATCTTTCCCATTTGGATGCTTTGCAGCACTGAAAATGAATTTTCAGCTGGACACTGGTGCCTGGCATCCTTTGGCTGGTTGATAGAGGCAACCCGAAGCCAAACAACTTGAATTTTGCTGGATTTTGCAGACTGTGGATGGCATTTGGTTCTCAGGGCTTCATGAGACACATTTTTTTTTGGTAAAACGTTTATTCCAAACAAGTATGGTGCTGCAACACCCGCTTAGTTTACACACCTGTGCAGATAAAATAGATGCTCGTCTTTCCTTTCCCCAGAATAACTTCAGATCCTTTTCATCCCAGTGTGTTCTGGATGCACAGGTCCTTCCACTCAAAGGTGAAGGTATCATAACAGCGGTGGGACCTTGTCTCCAGAAAAGGTGTGAGCTTTGGCTGTTTTAAAACTGAGCTGGACGATGTAGGAGGTAGTCTGACCCTGCCAAAAATACATAAATACATACAAGCATACATCTGAAATGGGTGGATAAATAGCTCTTTGCACCCCTTGGTTTTCCTTACTCCGTTTCAAGGCTGTAGGCGACTCAAGGGGAAACATCAGCAGCACATTGAGGAAACCCAGAAGTTCCTGGCCCAGCAGGATGGAGGAGCTGCGTGAGGCTGGTCCAGCGGTGGCTTTATTCAGCCCAGGTGGCATCTTCCTTGTGCCCAGGAGTGCACCTCACAGAGCTGGTTCCTCAGCACCACTTCTGTCATCCCAAGAAGCAAACCCAGAGTAACTCTCACTGTTTTAAAGTCCGTCTCTGTTTTTTAAGAGAGAAAATGTTCATCTTTATTTGCAGTTCTCTTTATTCTCAGACGGAAGAATGTTTTATTACAGTTCATACCACTGTTCTAAGCCCTCCACCCATCTATGATGGATCCATCTTGATATACTGAGAAAATGCCAAGGTCTGGCAGAGCTAAAAAGAAATGGCAGTGGCGTGGGGGTAGAAGGACTGTTGGGAATTTCTTCAGCCCTTTTCCTCTGCCTTTCTCCCATGGAAGAACCGTATAAAAGCTAAAGGAATCATTAGATCTTGCGGGGGATTTGAGAAAAGGGAGAATTTCTTCCTAAGGTGGGTTTACCAAGGCCCTGGGCTTCTTCACCTTTTCTGTGGTTTATCTGTGAAAATAGCTTGGTCATAATTTCTGTCACCCTGGGGGTGGTGGGACCTGCTGGGGGTTTCTCCTGCAGTGTAGCTAATACTCAGGTGAGAATCAAATAGCTGGCAATGAGGGTGTCTCCTGAGGTCGTGGATGATTTTTTCACTCTCGGTTCCTTCTCAGGACGCCTGAGCAGGGACCTGCTCCACTCTCCCAGTACCAGGTAGAAAGCTTAGCGGGGTGGACTCCTTCCATTGGCTCCGGGAAGGCACCGTACCGTGAGCACCGCGTTTGAGCTTGCTTAAACACAAGGCATGCCACCTTAGGGTGAACAGAACCAGTTCCCAAAGCACAGGTGTGAATTCTGGGTTAAAATCTGGGGAAATCCGTCTTCTATCGGTGCAAAATTTTCTAAGTGTCTCATGCTGTAGCCACTCTTAGGACTGGTGCTTCAGGGACCTGGGGAGCTCTTTGGTCTGCTGTTGCTTGACACAGAATCTCCCCTGTTTTCTTGCCTTTGTATTTGAAATTTGCCTCTAAATATGTTCATGCAGTAGGGATGTGTGGTTTGGGCTTTTAGCAAATACCGTCAGGAGGGCTGGAGCCCCTCTGCTGTGGGGACAGGCTGGGAGAGCTGGGGCTGTGCAGCCTGGGGAGGAGAAGGCTGCGGGGAGACCTTATTGCAGCCTTTCAATATCTAAAAAAGTAGAGTATTCAAGTAGAGTATTCTGCCTGAGGAACTGAGAAACTGGAGCTGGGGCTGTGGAGGGGGCTGTAGAGCCCTGCTCTGCCCCTCTGCAAAAGCGAGGTCTCCAAGTGCCCAGTGCCAGCAAACCAGGCAAAACACCCATCCCCACAGTAAGTGTCTGCAAAGAAGCCAGAGCACGCGGTCCAGGTGCCCGCTGACCTGCTGGTGTCTGCACGTCCGGATCCTGAGCAAGAAACAAAGAGGATGGGGGATCTTCCCCAGGGAAGCAGTCACAGAATCATAGAATGGTGGGAAAAGGAAGGTGTGCTCCCTGATTTGGGATGAGGCACAAGCCAGAATTCATCTTTCGTTTTTGTGAGAGGTCAGAGGGAGATGAGAAGATGGGGCTGAGTCCAGCTCCTTTGTAAGATGGATGCCCTGCTTGAGCATTATCTCCTAGTAATGTGGCCAGCATTCATCCATATTTTTTTCTATTGCATCTCCTTGGCTTTTATAGCATTTCTGTCAGTTTTCCACAAAGAAAACTGTATTATGAATGTCCTAATTATTCCAGCCATGATCTTGCTCACCCTGGCGTTTGCTGCCGTTGCTTTGAGCTTGCACGTAGGAACATAGTGTCTTTGCAGTTCATGAGCAGCTGCTCTGCAAAAAAAAACCAGTGAAGGCACACGTGGGCTTGCGATGGAACATGGAGCTTCAAGGTGAAATCTCACAACTAAAATACTATTCCTGAAATGCTTCCAATGTAAATTTAGAAGCTTCTGTACATTTAATAGAGCTCTCATTAGTTTGTTTTACTAGAAATGAAATGCTAGGAGTGGGTCTTTCTGTTCTTGTTACATTTCTGAAATTCTTTGCTATTGGTCCTTTTCATTTTTCAAAAGTATCCTCCGAGTCCCCAGCATCTTTTTTAGTCATAAAACTTCGGGATGGGTGATATGGTTGGCAATTTCATTGTTTGTTAAGCTCAATATTTAGACTGTGGAGAAATAACAAACTTTCAGTTTGAGTTTGGGGAATTTTCATTCCACCGTTTGGGTTTTTTTTACACCTACAAGATCAGATTTTGCAGACGGACCCACAGACGTGTTCGTGCAGACCCCAGTAACTTCTCATTTCCCTGAGGCACCAAGAGGCTCCGGCAGAGGCAAGGCGCTGAGCGTCACCAGATGTATTCCCAGTGCGTGGTTTGCGGTAGCGCTGGATTTGAGGCCAGCACAAACCCTAAGTGTAGGGATTGCCTCCTGGGGGGCCACAGCTCCCGACGGATGCTGGGAGCAGGGATGTGGTGGTTCGGTACCAGCCTCGCCACCGAAGGGGTCACCACTCGGTTTTGATACAAGACCAGCTGCGGAAGTCTAAGCTCTGGGCAGAAAGCCCAGCTATTGATGGCAACGGTAGGGCTACTCTTCGCTTCAGCTGTATTTCGGATCTCAGAGCTTGGCTCAGTGTTTGAAGATCTCATTTTATTTTGTTCCGGAACAAAAGCTTAGATTTGACTCATTGATGACATGGGGAGGCAGGGGATGAGTATTACATGTTAAGAGTTTCACCTGGAAAACAGAGCTATTACTCAGTTGTGCTTCTCCCTACAATTGCTTGCTGCAAGGAGATACTGCAAGACAATGACTCGGTCTAAATTAATTGTAATGCATTGATTTTATACTTGTAAACCTACAGAAGTTCATTAGTATTGAATAGGGCTGTAGGAGCACTGGCTGACCTGGTGCCTCATGCTTATTTGACCAAACTTTAGTTTGCTTGTGCCAGCAAGGACACCTGAGATGTCACTGTGCGCCGAGAATAGCTTCTGTGGGTGACCCACTTGACGTTTGTCAAGTGACCTGCAATTGATGCTTGCTTGTGTTTAAAAGAAGGAGCAAAATCTCTTGAAGAGTGTTTCATAAGGATGCTCTGTCTCAAATCAGTCTGATAAAACCAGATTCCTATAGGAAAACTGGTGGCCAATTTCTTTAAGGCATGATGTACATGGAAACCCTTCCTTGGAGACCTTTGCCACCACACCAAAGCACCTGGGTAGGCCCACGGGGGATGGGTATCGGGTTGTGTTTCAGCTGACAGCGCTAAAAATGTTCAGCATTTCTGGTGAGTTTTACCTTAATGAAGAAGTGTGCCTTTGGGTTTGAGGGAACAGTCTCTGCAGACCTGGACTTTTTTGTTGACTTAATTCATTTGGTAACTAGAAGGCTGATTTCGGCTACGCTGATTAAAAGAATGCTAATTCCAAATATCATTCCTGTAGTCAGTCTCTTGAAAAATGTGCTGAAAAGCTAGCAACTGCGTTGTATAATGATGCTTAAAAAATATTGCAGGGGAAATAATTTAGCATGAAGGTATTTTTAATACGCAATTTCCAACCACGTGAAAAAGAATTGCATCCCTTATAAAAGGAATTTTTAGCTTGATGCATAGTTATTTTTTTATAGGTATATATTAAGTGAGCATCTCACGTCTTTTGAAGCTGAAGTGAAAATGAAATTATTAATGGGTCCTCGCAATGTCCTATATGGAGCACAGATCCCCCGAGAGACCTTTGGCCCCAGTGCTCCAACCTGCCAGCCCCTTTGAGTCTCTGCTGCCGATACTTCCAAAAATACATCAAGGGAGGCGTGGGTCCAAACCAGAGGAAGGTCATCCCACACAAGTGGACCCTCCTGCCAGTCGTGTTGGTCCCCTTGAGGCAGTCTTGCTCTTTGAGGACTCTTGAAGCTTTCAGTTCTTTGGTGACTGATCATCATTAACCCGTTCCTCTGCTCCCTTGCACCTTCTCGAGGAGATATTTGGAACCTCTTCGCCTGGCATCCATCACCTTCTGATGACAGTTGGACCTTGTGCCATCCCACCCCTCCAGTACTTTCACTGCCAAATACCCCAACAGCCTGACACCACATCTCAGCCGTGCTCCTCTGCTCCATCCCTGGCCCTGCAAGCCCTTTTAGCCTTTGGTATGGCCCCTGTACCCACAATCTCACATCACAGGGACCCCCACTGAGGACACAGGCCAGCCTAACACCTTTTTGCAACGTGTGAATCCATAAAAAGGTTAAGGAGATGAAGGGTAGCCTTAGTATTTTATATCACTGAGGCTTTAGAACAATTTAAATTAGTTCATTGCATGTAGCTTTAGATATAACCGTATCCAATAAAATAAATGTTGTTTTTATTTGCCCTGCTTGGAAGCACTCCAGGGCTTTGCGGATGACGGGAGGTCTCCAGTGTGCTGAGATGGAGTGGGAGCCCAGGCAGGGGAGGATTTCGGGAGATCTAAAGAGAAAGTAGCACCACTGACTGCTGAACCTTTGGTAAGGGATTGTGTGCTCTGCCCGTCATGTGGGTACTGAAAGAAATGTGCCAAGATAAATACATACATGTTGTATTTAAGCTATTTTTTGTAAATTTAGATACAACTTCAGCAGATCCTTCGTTTCTCAGCTCTTCCCATTAACAGACATACACAGAAGACAAAGCAGAAGGCTGCCATGGGTTTTGCCTGCTTACCATGTTGCCTTGCACAGCCCTTGGTGGTGGATATACAGAATGTTACAAGTTTTCATCAAAAACGGCGTAGACACAGTAATGCATTTATTAAATGCATCAACATCACACAAGTGCATGCAGCTCTGGGCACGGCTGCAAGGAGAAGTCAGCACAGTCTCAGAACAGGGTTGACCTGGCCCTTGCCCAGCACCCTCAAGCGCGGCTTCATCGTCATGTGCTTTGCGCTGCAGAGCAGGGGGGTGGTTTTGCAGTGCTCCCCAGCCTGCCGAGTCAGCGATGATGGACCACAAATCCGTCATCCAGGTCCACGGTCTGGGATGCTCCTCACCAGGACAGAGGTGTGGGTGGGGACACTTGTGAAAGCAATCACGTGTCGGACATTTTGTAGGAAAAGACCTTTCTCATATGAATACTGTAGGAAAAATTCATAATTATGCAGATATATTGCTATTTTTTCAGTTTCAAGTGCCTCAAATTATCTCTTACAAAGTGTATTTTGGTGCGATGAATTAATGGCACTTTTCTACTGTTGGCTTTTTTAGTAACAATTTTTCAGACCATCTGAGAGGTTCCTCTGGATGGCTCTTTCCTTATCTATGCTTCTCATTTAAAAGCCTCGGGTTCTGCTTTTTTGGTAAAACTGAAGCGTGCTGCTGTTTTGAATCCCAAACCATAACTAGTCTTCCTGGGTTTTAAGCTAATTTATCTACTTGGCAGCTCACACTCCAGGAGGAGGCTGATGTGAACCATCTGATTTTTACATCGCTTGACATAATGCCTTTTGCTCCTCTAACTTCTGAGGGTTTGTTTTTTGTGGGTTTTTTCCCCCCCTTTTCCATCCTAGTCCATTATTATAATTTGCTGTTCCTGGAGGGAACTGGTGACTCTTTTTTTTGTTTCCCAGACACTCTGGTGGATGTGTTACTTTTAAGCCAGCTTCACTACCTGCAGCACGATGACTCATTACAGATTTGCAAAGTTCCCTACGTTTTTGCTGAGAAGTCAATTTCTGGATTTAATTCTTGCGAGGATAGTTAGAGGCGCAACATAAAATCTCCAAGTCCTTTAAGGATGTTAGTCACAAAATCTTCCTTTAAGACAATACAGCCATCTGGTCTTCTAAAATAAGGGGGTATTGAGTGACCCGAGGATCTTGTCTTCATGTTGGGAGCCAGCTCCTGGAGCAGAGGGACTGACAGGGTGTTAATTGCAGCAAGTCTTGGCTTTGTAGGGGAACAGCGATGCCTTGGGTGGGATGGTTTAATGGGGAGCCACAACAGTGTTCCTTATTATGGTTTTATACCTTATCTGAAAAACCTAAGTCTGCAGTTTTAAATATTTCATGTGTTCTGGTGGTTCTTTGGTAGAGCTCCATTTGCTCTTCAGTTGCTCGGGCGGTTGCAGGAAACTGAGAGGAAAACCGGCTGCATTGGGACATTGGATGAACATGTTGGGAAGCGCTGTCAGGATGCTTTTCCGATTCCTCCCATCTGCAGAGGAATGTCCCTGGTGCCTTGTGTTCCTGAGCCATCACAGAAGGGTTTAGGTTGGAAGGGACCTTCAAAGACCATCTAGTCGAAGCCCCCTGCCATGAGCAGGGACACCTTCCACTAGACCAGGTTGCTCAAAGCCCTGTCAAACCTTGCGATGATGGGGCATTCACAGGTTCTTCGGGTGACCTGTTCTGTCACCGATGGGGGACCCTGTCCTGAAGAACTGTGTTTCAGCTTTAAATCATGAGGAACCCCTGTCTGTAAAACCCCGTTTGGAAGTGGGGACAGGATGCTTAGCTTTGGTGTGTTGCGTCTGTGCATGCTGCTTTATGAAACATGGAAATACCGTCTTTCTCCGGCAGGCTTTCAGGCTAACTAAAGGTACATGTGACACAGGGGGAGCTGAGTTACACCTAATTACATCTGCCTACTGGGGGCTGCTTCTGATCCTTTGAGATTTGTGCTTGCATGTCAAAGGACTGCAAAAATGTGATCAGCATGTGTCCTGGTTTCGGCTGGGACAGAGTTAATTTCCTTCTCAGCAGCTGGTGCCGTGCTGCGGTTTGGGTTTGGTGGGAGCGATGCTGGCGGCCACCCGTGGGTTCGGCTGTGGCTGGGTGATGCTTGTGCTGAGTCAGGGACTTTTCAGTTTCTCGGGCCGAGAGGGCTGGAGGGACACGGGGAATGGGGAGGGGACACGGCCAGGGCAGCTGACCCCAACTGGCCAAAGGGATGTTCCAGACCATGTGGCGCCATGCTGAGCAGATATAAGCCGGGGAAGAAGAAGGAAGGGGGGATGCTCGGAGTGATGGTGTTTGTCTTCCCAAGTCCCTGTTATACATGATGGAGCCCTGCTGCCCTGGGGATGGCTGAGCACCTGCCTGCTGGTGGAAAGCACTGAATGAATTCCTTGTTTTGCTTTTGCTTTACCTACGAAACTGTCTTTATCTCAGCCCACAAGTTTTCCCACTTTGACCCTTCCAATTCTCTCCCCCATCCTATCGGGGGGGAGTGAGCGAGTGGCTGTGGGGGGGCTTCGTTGCCAGCTGGGGTTAAACACAACACATATTTCCTTAGTGCCTGCTCTCTTTTTGGTCAGAGCTGTTGGGCTTGCGTGCATCATGCATACAACTCCCACCCCTGCAGCACCCACACGTATATTATGCATTTTAAGAGAGTTTGTTGTCTGTTTAATGTTACAAATATTTCAAGATGTGTTACTAAAATCCCTCCTGTTCTTCCACCTCGATGGGCAGCACTGATTCCATGCCACAGCTTTGGGTGGTCCGCAGCCCACCTACGGTCCTACGCCCGCCTGTGTGGATTGGACGTGCTGTCAGCACCTTCCTCCTCTGCACCTCCAGCTGATAAACCGTGTACAAAGCAATTTGTGTTTCATCTTTCCTTGTCCCTCTAGTCTCCTGTTTCAACCAGCTGCTTGAGGTTCCTCCAGCGCTTTGTTGGCAGCGGTGGGAGGGGGAGCTTGGTAAGTGCCCGGCTCCGTTCCATGCCATGGGGCTGTTCTGGCACACAGGGAAGGAACTGCTGATCCGGTGATTAAATCCCAGCGAGCAAATGCTGGGCTTTCCCATAAGCTTTTGCTTTGTCAAATAGCATCTCCCAACCTTGCCAAGGTCGGGTTCTGAGCACGATAACTGGAGGAGGTCCTTTTGTCCTCCTCCTCCACGGCTCTAATCTGCTGTCCATCCCCAGAGTGGCAGAGATCCCCCATTTATCCACATAAAATACGGCACCTGGGTAATACCTTGGGGTTTTTTTAAACAAGCCTGACTGCTTCCCTATGTCAAAAACAAACAGAAGAGGAGCTGCCACAGATTTATCACATCTGCTTGAGCAACCAGGAGAATGCACCTCAGCCATAAAATGTAATCTACTTAATTAGCTGTAATTGCTTTGCCGAGTTGGACGATCGTAGAAATCATTGTTTTATGGCAAGCAAATGAAAATTGTACTGTGCTAAAACATCCCTGGGCTGTCACCCCTCAGCTGTGGCTTTTAATACATTTGTAGTTTCTTCTGGGCAGGAGTCGGTTTGTAAGGAATTAGATATTTACAGGATGGGGAGGGAGGGATTTTTATTTCCTTTTCCTTTTCCTTTTTTTTTTTTTTTCCCCCTTCTAAAGCTTTCTGAAGAGATGCTCTACCAGAACAGCTGGTGCAAAAGCATAACTCTAATTAAAATTAGTTTCTTTTTTTTAGGAGAGGGATTGTAGGGCAAGAACATGGTTTATGCACACTTCTGTAGGAAGTCAGGGGATTGAAAAATTCAGTTTATGAACCAGAAGTCGTCAGTGCTGCATAACCCCATGATTTCACATGCTGTTGCTTTTCTTCCCTTGCTTTCACTGAGCTGGGCAGGAGCTGCACCTGCTGGTGGGTTTCTCTAGGGTCTGGTGCGGTGATCAGGGGATCTCATCCCGTCTTGGCTGGAAGATGAATAATAAAGACCTTTGGATAAGGGGTCTCCGTGGGATCGCTGTATTTCTTCTCTCTTTCCGAGAGAACCTTTGCACTTTCAAGCTGGTGAAATTAGATTTTATTTTCGCTAGAGCCTTTTTTTAAACACCGCTGTGGAGTTTTGCCAGTTCAAATATTATGTATTCTCAGCTTCCCTCAAGCACAATTTGAATCTAATCTCCTGGCCCAAAAACATGTGAGAGACCCATTAAGCCTTTTAACACCCAAAAACTGGTTTTGTTAATATTCTGTGTGTGCTCCATCTGCTGCTGTGTTTGTCTAAAGCTAATGTATTTGAGAGCAATTCACTTTGCTGGTCTAAATCCAAAATGTCCAAAATACCATATGGACATTCTAAAGTTAATTAGCATTTTAAAATTCAATATCTAAGTTAAAGATGTTGTGAACCCTAACCCCTCGGTCCTCCTGAGTTTAACCCTGGCTTGGTGTATTCTTGCAACCCCAAATATTTTATCATTTTGAATTTTTATCTTTGCTAACTCTTGCAAATGAAAATCACTGGGTCCGTCCTTTACAGCTGGCCCTTTCGGGCAATAATTTCCTTCGGTAACATTGCTGTGATCATCCTGGAATTGCCTGTTACTAGAATTAGCTGAAATAGGAATTTCAGTGTCCCCAGAGATCTTGTTTAAAGGTGTGAATCAAGGCTAGCCTCAATGAATACAGGAGGATGCTGCCAATGTCAGAGGAGAATACAGAGTATAAAAAGCAGAGGAAGGAAGCAGGACAGTGCTTGTGCTATAGGAGAGACTTAATTACTGGGCAGTTCTTGTTGCATTAATCATTGATCATGCTCTGGGGATGCCTGGGGCATGCTGAACCGGCAGCACTGGCACCTTTGTTTTGGCAGCACACCTGGAGTACCATTTTTAAGGTAGGTCCAACACTGGCAAATTAAATTCAAGCATCTTGAATAAGAAAAGTTACAAGTAATGCATAGCCAGGCAAGGAGCTTTCTGCCATCACTTCTCCTCCAAGCAAACACCTTGCTGTTCATCCTGTAAAATTAGTCTGAAAAAGCATTTTTGACACCTATTACTCAATGTTTAACTCCTCCAATAGACACGGTGCTGGTCCCACGAGTTCTGTAGCAACAAACTCTCCTATGCAGAAAATGATGGCTTAGAATCATAGGATCACAGAATGATTTGGGTTGAAAGAGGCCTTTAACAGCCACCCAGTCCCACCCCCCGCCAGGGGCAGGGCCCCCTCCCCCCAGCCCAGGCTGCTCCCAGCCCCGTCCAGCCTGGCCTTGAGCCCTGCCAGGGATGGGGCACCCACAGCTGCTCTGGGCAGCCTGGGCCAGCGCCTCGCCGCCCTCACGGGGAAGGGTTTCTTCCTCATGTCCAACCTAAATCTCCCCTCTCTCAGCTTCAAGCCATTCCCCCCTGTCCCACCACTCCCTGCCCTTGCCCAAAGCCCCTCCCCAGCTTTCCTGTCGGCCCCTCCAGGCACTGGGAGCTGCTCTAAGGTCTCCCCGCAGCCTTCTCCTCCCCAGGCTGCACAGCCCCAGCTCTCCCAGCCTGTCCCCACAGCAGAGGGGCTCCAGCCCTCTGAGCAGCTCCGTGGCCTCCGACGGGCCCGCTCCAACAGGTCCGTGTCCTTCTGATGCTGAGGACCCCCGAGCTGGACACAGTACTCTGGATGACTGGAGTACTTGACTTGTCCCAGAAAACATCCAAATTGTGTCTGTACAGCACGTCAAGTGATGACAAATGAGGTGGGAGGATAGCCTTGTGCCAAGCAGACAAAACAGGGTCATCTTCTGCTCAGCTGTGCTTTCTGGGTCGCTTGTAGTGAGCTAGCTTGTTCCTCGGCATGTTGTATCTCTGGTGTGATGCTGGGATTTCCCTTCCTTCTTCTACCCTTTTCAACCATTTCTTCACATGGCAAAGTTCTCCACAATGCAGGGTTGTGGGGACACACTGATTTTTGACATGTCTGCAGGTATTTAGTGCACGGGAAGCTCTTTGCAGGTGCTGCTGTCATTGAGACAAGGAGTGTTTTGGACCCAGTTTTTACAAACACCAATCATGCAGAAGAAAAGAATTATGATAGGTATGAAAAGGAGCAAATTCCCAATTCCAAAGTCTAAAAAGGTGTCGGGAGATGCACACTGAAGCTGGTTCCCTTGCTGTAGCTGGAAGCACAGAGGTCTTGCACACACTGCGCTGTCTGTCACAGAGTAGAAATCAACATCTGGAGCAAAACACCAAGGCTTGAAATGAATTTTTTTATTTTTAATTTTTTTCCTTCCCCCTTCCTCCTGGCTTGGGAGCAGAGCTGAAAAGGACGAATTGAGAATTAGCCAGATGAACAACTGCATTTTGGAAATCACAAAGGGCTGTTTTCTGAGCAGTTACTGTGAATACACTGCCATAACCTATCACCTGAGGGCACGGAGAGCTTGCTCTCCTGCCTGCATTTACATGACAAACTCCTCCAGAAAGAGCCTACCAGAAATCCCCCCTTCAAGACTCATCTAGAGTTGCCATAGAAACTCTGCCAGAGCAGAAGGGGACCAGGAGTGCCCGCTTCTGAAAGCGGGAGGCTCTCCTCAGCCTCCACAAGATAGCAGGGAGATGACAAATTCCTGATGGAAAAGCATTTGTGCTTCTGTAGCATCGTGTACAAAACTGGAGCAACTTGTGGGTGTTTGTGGGTTGGACTCCCGGGTTGCCGGAGGAGAGGGGATGTCTCTGGGGCCAGAAGGATGCTCTGTCTTCTCCTTGGTTAGGGAAGGATCTCAAGGCGGATCTGATGCTTAAAATTCACCACGGTGGAGCCTTTTCTGCATCAGAGTTGCACCAGGCAACCATCACTCGGAGGTGGAAAAACAGTACCAGGAACAAGGTGTCCTCATCTTCCTTCCCTTCACATACATCTCCCCACATCTTGGTTTGCCGCAGCTCTTTTTCCTTCCAACCTCTGCGCTTCAGTGCAGATTTCAGTTCAGACAAAGCAATGCATATTCAGTATTGAGAACCTAAGTAATTATTCCATTAAAGATAAATGAATCGAGCAAGGCTCCGCCTTGCTCTCCCCGAACTGTGTCGCATCTCTAAGCCAGTGAGAGCAGAAGGCGACTTCTGCTGGTGAAGTAAGCGGATCGGACTCTGAGTACATGTGGGAAAGCAGAGTTTTTTTGGGGGGAGAGGGGGAAGGCAGCCCCGTCACTTTTCTGAGCATAACCTCCCTTTAGTTTGTCATTCTGGATCAGCTCAGCTGCCATCTCAGAAACCCTGCTGTGGCATCTCCTCACCTGCCGTGCACTCGTGCTGACCTTCTAAATGTTATAACAACCCTGGAAAATGCTTTCTGCAATATTCAAGAAAAGACAGAGGGAGAAACCTGTGGACAGGATGAAAAATGAGCAATGTGTAGTCACTGGGAGCAGGAGGAGGAACCGTTACTCTGTTTTCCTTCTTTAAGTTTAAGATACTGGCTGAGTTGAGGGCCTGATGAAGTTGTGGTGCATCATCCTCATTGCTCTGCAGGAAATAAAAACATTTCATTGTCTTTTCAAGTAAAGATGGTGAAAATAGCAGAGATTAAGAATGAAAGAAGTAGCTTACTCTTAGGGGAGTATGTGCCAAAGCCTCACAAACCTCCTGCCGTTCTCCAAGGATGTCAACAAGCCCTTGTGGGAAGGAGGTGGCATTTCCAGGGGGCTCAATGAGGTCCCTCAGCAAAGGCCTCTAGAGGAACTAAGCATCACGGGAGGAGAGGGAAGGTCCTTTCCAAGATAAGTAATTTATTAAAAGGTAAAAAAGAGGGGGTTGGAGTAAGTGACAGGCTTTTCTGGTGAAGGGGTCCTGGTGTTTGGCAGAGGTCGGTGGCAGGAGCTGGGTTGGTTCAGCACTTCCAGAAGTGGCCTGGGAAAGGGAAGGAGTGCTGAGGAGTGCTGATTTTCAATTATTCAGGCCAATAAAAGATGAGAGCTGAATGTGAAAGTTTGCAGTAGCCTCTCGTGAGACTTGAGTAAAGATGCAGTTCTGCAGAGGTGAGTATGAAGTGAAGCATGTGAGGAAAAGGAGTCTTAATCTCACATCTAAAATGCTGGGGTCTGAGCTGACCACTGGGGAGGACGGTCCTGGACCATGACAGCTCGTGCTGTCAGAACATCAGCTCAATGCTCAGCACCTGTCCAAAAAGGCAAATACTACGGTAGGAATTAATCAGGAAAGGAGGTAATGACCAGAGCGTGCCAGTACAGTTCTGGGCATCTCCCTGGTTCACTCACCACTGGAACACTCTGGGTGGTTTTGGCCCCCATCTCAGAAAGGTTTTAGGAGAACTGGAAGAGGTTCAGAGAAGGCCCATGAGGGCAAATAAAGGTCTGGAAAGACTTCCATATGGGGAGCGGCTGAGTAACCTGGAAAGCTGCAGCCTGAGAAGGTTGTGACCAAGGGAACTATGAGAGAGGTCAATAGACTCGTGGGTGACATGGTCGCTAAAAATTAATCGCTGCCCATTTCTGTAGTGCAAAAAGTCGGAGCCATCAAAGGAAGGAAAGTGAAATGTTTGCAACAAAGGAGATCCCAGGCTGAAAGCTTATATAGTTCAAGGGAAGACTTGTCAAGACCGTGGAAGAGAAATCCACTGAGAGAGAAATAATAAGTAATAAACAATAAATGTGGTAAAAGTAGTATCTAGCACAGGAACTGCATATGACTGGAGGTTTGGAGTGTTTTGGGGGAGAAACCATAAACATGTATTTTCCCTACTCTCTCCCTCACACATCCAAGGCATCGTTTTGGCCACGGTCGGAGGCAGGGTACAGGACCAGACAGACCTTTGGTGTGATCCAGCACAGCTGCCCGTGCGCCTTGTCCTGGTCCCTGCAGCCCGTGCCTCATGGCAGCTGGGTAAGAATTTGTTGTGCGCCATCGTGGTAAGAGACGTGGGACGTGGCGTGCTTTGCCCTGCTTTGGCTTTTTGTGGCAGCTTGGCTGGGAGGCGAAGAAGTGCCGGGCATTGGTTGTGCCACCACTTTGGGATCTCAGGTCCTCATCCACGGTGGCGCATTGACCTTCCTTGCAGAAATTGTCTTCATTTCTATGAGTCTTAATATTCATATCTATAAAAATATGTTATTTGCCTTTCGCCCACCTGCAGTTTAGCTTTATGCTCCTCGCCTTGGCTATTAAACCGTGACACTTTGATCAGCAGCATCCTCCTGTGCAGCAGGGCGTCTCTGGCGGATCCCACGGCAGGAGAGCAGCTCTGCAGGGCAGGGGCTGGGGCTGGGCCTGCCCTGGCCGATGGCGGGCCTTCTCCGACCTTGGCCGTACGAGGTGGTGCATCTCCTTGTGGCCGACCTTTCTGCAGCCTGCCACGCACCCCAGCGCTCTCCGTGTGGAAGGAGGGTTTGCAGTGTCCTTGCCTTTTCCATTCCTGGTCCATGCCCTGTTCCCACAACTAACCTGAGGGCCTGACGGCCATCTTGCATGAGTCCTTACGGAAGAATTCATGAGCGGTTTTGTTTGCCGGAGCAAGAGAAACACTGTTTGCTGAGATAGTTTTCCTGGAGGGGAAACAGGTATTAGATTTTAGATCGAGCTTGTGCACAGGGTCTCAGAGGGAAGGCCGGCCGTGTCCATCATGTCGGTGCCAGGGTCTCTCCACCAGGGCCAGGGTGGCCCTGCCAACGCTGCTGGGCCTTGGCGAGGCGTGCTCGCACCTGGTGCTACGTGTGAGCCACCACCTTCCTCGGGTGGGTGTTGGGCAGAGGAGGGTTGACCAGCAGGGCTGGGACACCCACACAGCCACCAGCTGCTGGTGGGTTCATGCCCTTCATTAAGCTGGTGAGGCCCAGCCATAACCGCGGCAGCAGGTGTCCTTTGAACAAGTTGCGGGTGTCCGAGCAGTATCTCCTGGGGCTTGCGCTCAGCTGGGTGCCTCGGTAAGTAACAGGATCCGGCTTGCTCTCCAGCGGTGGGCCTGGTCTTGGCACCGTTCCCTCTTGCCCTTCTCCAGCACCGTCCTGTGGTTGGGTGTGCCAGGTTCTGTGGTGGCGCGGCACAGCTCCTGCTGCTCCAGCATCCTGGTCTGTCCTCCTGCCTACATCTAGTGCCCGGCACGGCTAAAGCACTGCAGGAGGTACCGGCATTTCCTTCTGAAACTCATTTTTCCTGCACTACCTGGTCATTTGCATGAGAGACTAAATGGCGACAAGTTCACCCAAGAGCAAGCTGCAGATGGACTTCTGTGCCTGAAAAAGTTCCTTTTTTTTTTTTTTTTTTTTTTTTTTTGTGGTTATGTCAGCTGCTCCAGTAAAAGATCTGTCCTCTCTCAGCAGCGCTGGCCTCATCAGTCTTTTCCACTTGGCTCTGGACAGGCATATCCGTGGCTGCCCAGTGTGCACGGGTGTCTGGCTTCAGCTGCAGACCCATGGCAAGCTGGTTTTCACCATGACTGGGGTTCCTTTGAGGAAGAATGAATATCTTTCTTCTTCAGGGCTTATCTTAGGGAGATGAGGAGGAATACCACTTGGTCTGCTTTCAGTTTAGCAGTTTTCTGCTATCATAACTTATTTTAATCCTTGCAGCTAAATATTTCTCTGGGGAACGTTATTGGATAAGGTGGAGCCACAGTTCAGTTTTTAAGAAAAACTGTAATGGCTTCTTTATCTAGGGCTTACGCTTCTTTTGGAGCAGCAAACAATTTTCTTTTATCACTAGAGGCTTTTCATATCTTGCCTTGGATTAGTCAAATACGGAATGGAGTAAATAATTGCAGGGAGCATTAATATTGTGTGACTTCAACAGTCCCGTAGAACTTCTTTCCCACAGAGACTTGTCTCAGCATAGGAAGGGATACGACACATGTCTCTTGCCCAGAAGTCATGTTGATTGACAGTCTGTCAAGTTCTGTCACTATGGTTTATTTATAGTGTGTGCCTTAAATAATCAAACTATCTCACTAATATTTTTGGACAGTTGCTCCTAGTTTTCAGAATGAGTTTTGCTCATACAAGGACAGCTGCAGTAAGGCCTGGGAGGTTTCTTTTGGATGTAGGTGGGAAGTAAAACTGGGATGGAATGGAAGCGGGAGTCATCTCTTTTGGCCAGCAGCTTGCAACTGTATCGAGCCTTAAAAAACAGTCTGAAAGCAAGTTTTCTCTGAGCAGGAGAAAATGAAGGTAGCGGATGCACAAAACAGTGCTTCTGCCATTTTCTTAATATCCTTTTGGTCCTGTAAAGTCTCTTAATTCCCTGGCGTGCTGAAGGCCACAGCTTCAAGCTGACGTATTGCATTGTGCAACCACAAGGTCCCATGGAATTGCTCAGAGCTCTGTGCGCATCCCCTGCTCTTCCTGCCTAGTGCCCAAGGAACGGGAATTCTCCGGCTCTGCGTGGCAGGGAGGCCCTGGCAACCATCCCCTGCCTTTGACCTCCAGCTGGGAAAATCTCCCCCACTCAGGCAGGGCCCTGTCGTGTCAACATTGTGACCCTGGGAAAGGGAGACAAGCAGACGTACCGCATGCCCATGCCACCATGCCATCAACTGAAGGTTTTCTCTCCATCACCTTGCATGCCAAAGGCGCCTGTGCTACTCCCATGACTTCCAGTAGTGCTTTTTTATAAGTCTGTACAATATAAAGGAAAAGATCATAAAAAGGAAGTATGTGTTGCCAGATTCATGTGGGTTTTGTCAGGTTTTAGGCAGGATTTGGTTTATACTGAACATTGCAGGTGCATGGCTGTGTTATCTGTGATGCCTGTAGAGCTCCTGTCTGTGTAGTCTCCAAGCGTTGTGCTTGTCCTGTAAGATGTGGGCAATCCATAAGAAAAAAAATAATGTCTTCAAAGAGTGCGTGCTTTCACAAAAGTGGAATTCACCACCGTCTGGGTCAAGCTGTGGTCCTGGGGAAGGAGAGGAAGGAGAAGGAAGGAGTCAGAGAAGTTTTCTACTAGAGGACCTGCACTCTTCCTTCCTAATCTTCTGCTTGGCGAATCCAGAGCTGCCTTCCCTCTGGGGGACCTGCCTACACCTGCATGATGTCTCCACAGTCCTGGAAATGTGGAGCTGGAGTGAAGCCAGAGGGACTTAATGAGGCAGTGGTGCTTCGTTACTCCCTTTCTTCATGCAAAAATTGGACGTCAGCTGGCAATGTGTGCTTGCAGCCCAGAAAGCCAGTTGTATCCTGGTTGAGGGTACAATATCCAGGTCGAGGGAGGTGGTTCTCTCCTTCACTTCTCCCCTCTCATGAGACCTCCACCTAGAGTCATGTGGGGTTCCCAGTGCAAAGAAGACACGGACCTGTTGGAGCGGGCCCGTCGGAGGCCACGGAGCTGGTCAGAGGGCTGGAGCCCCTCTGCTGTGGGGACAGGCTGGGAGAGCTGGGGCTGTGCAGCCTGGGGAGGAGAAGGCTGCGGGGAGACCTTAGAGCAGCTCCCAGTGCCTGGAGGGGCCGACAGGAAAGCTGGGGAGGGGCTTTGGGCAAGGGCAGGGAGTGGTGGGACAGGGGGGAATGGCTTGAAGCTGAGAGAGGGGAGATTTAGGTTGGACATGAGGAAGAAACCCTTCCCCGTGAGGGCGGCGAGGCGCTGGCCCAGGCTGCCCAGAGCAGCTGTGGGTGCCCCATCCCTGGCAGGGCTCAAGGCCAGGCTGGACGGGGCTGGGAGCAGCCTGGGCTGGGGGGAGGGGGCCCTGCCCCTGGCAGGGGGTGGGACTGGGTGGCTGTTAAAGGCCTCTTTCAACCCAAATCATTCTGTGATGTCTATGAATGCCTTGGGAGCAGATGGCACAATGCACTTTGTATTTGTGGGAAGGACGTACCCGCTCCAGCCCCAGCCCCGCTGCCTTCAGCGTAAGCCCTCAGGTCCCTCGGCGCCACCACTGCTCTGTGGGCTGGGGGGCTTCGCCATCTGCCTGCAGCTCATCATGAGATCTCTCATCAGAACGCACGCACAAAGGCAACCCTCGAACAGCAGATACCATAAAATACCCCATTTGATTAAAGTCCTTTAATTTTCATAGGATCAAAAGGTAGTGCTGACTTACAGTCACCACAGCAGCGAGTGTGAGATAAGGGGTTTCCAGCTCTGCGATAATGTGTGTGTGTCTGGTACAGAGTCTCAGCCTGAGCACATGGTCAGCAACTGCTGGTCTATATGGTCATCAGTGTTTAAAAATGGGGAAAAAATAGTACCAGCAATGCTGTGGGTGCCTTTCCAGTCCACATGGAGATCGGTTTTGCATGGCCATGACTAATGAGCAAGAAGTAAGTTGCTGCTTACATAAAAAAAAGGACCTTTCAGGTGAAAAAAGAACCAACTGTAAAAGGTCTCCAGGAAATTAAGCAGGTTGTCAAATGCTAGAGCAAATCTTTTTTTAGAACAGTTGCTGTGTCTGGTGAACGCACACGTGTTCATTTGACTGCTCTACTCTTGGGCTGATGAGGCTTGAAACTGTAATAAGGGGGTGGCACTTCTTCACGGGAATGAATGTATTTATGATCCTCAGAGACTTCAGAAATGCTGGATTCTCAACCATCCATTAACTTGCTCTTCCAAATGGTTCTACCCGTGCTTTCAGCTTTTCCTCTATTTTTCAGCATGAGTGGGCTGGAATAATTTCATGGCGAGGTGGTGCGTGAGCAGTGGGATAGCAGCGGTAACATGGGATGGTCGGTGTAAAATGAAAACTGGTCCAGCCTCTGGGCTCCCTGCAACATCAGGGTGCATTGGCGGATCTGGATCTGCTCATCCTTCATCATGCCCGAGGAGCAGCACGCAGGAGAGGTTTGGGTAGAGCTTGACATGGAGAGGTGTGCAATGGCTGTGCTCGGTTCAGCTGGGACATGGTTCTGCATGATTAGGAAAGAAAGAGAAGGCTGTGCCACCCTTCCTGCTGTAGTTGCATTTGTAAACTGGTAAAACAGGATTCAGCCAGATTAATCTATTGTAAAATGTTAAGTGTAAAACAAAACTGAAGTCAGTTTGGGAAGGTTTCAGCTCTGTCCTCCTGAGTTGGAGACTGCTTTTGAGACTTAAATTTGATTTGCAAAACTCCGTGAATTGGGGAGTGTGCATTTTTAGCTATAAAACAAGTTTCAGTACAACAGATTTGCCTTCTAAAATGCCTGGGGCCAAATTAAGCTGGGGGTAAGTGAAATCTAATGGATGAGATGTGTCCTGATGTTTTACTGCTGAGTTTGGCCAAGAGTTCCAGCTGAAGGATGGTGATGTTGTAAAATACATTGACGGTCAAACATACAATCATTTGATCATACCTGCAGCGTCCTAAGAGCCAGTCTTTTAAGTCACTTGTGACAAAGGGCTCTTGGCTGATAAATCAAGCGCTTGGTCTTGGCAGTGTTGCTTTTTGTAGACCTTGGCGCAGCCCCGTGCCTGTCAAGGCAGCTGGACCTGTAAAACGAGCAGCCTGATAGCATTGGGTCATGGCTCATGCAAGGGGATGAACAGGCTGGCCATGAGCATCCGAAGCGATGGGGCAGGGATACCTGCTGTGCATGGGGCAACTGTGTTGTATCAGGGCAGCTACACACCTAATTTCAGTGGGGTAAAGCTAGAGCTATTAATTTTTTATTTAAGTAAGTGATGGTTTAAATCGTTCCCATTGAGCAGGAAGGGTCTATAAAATGCCCTGTGTAAGAAGCCATTCCGAGTCGCCTCCGTAGCTCCTGTGCACCAAGGGATATTCCCTGGGAAGGAGGAGATGTGTGGCCCAAGCCTCAAGCTCTGTGGCTGTGTGAGGAGCAAGGTGGGCTGAAATGACACCCTTCTGGGTGGAGAAAGGCTTGTGCTGTGGAAGAGCAAGGCTTGTTGAAATCTCTGCTGCAAGTCATTTCCCAAATGCTGTAGCTCTTCATCTCTGGAGGCTTGGTTTCCAATGCAGAATTAGTTCCCAGGTGTCCTTCTCAGCTATTCTCTCTGTGCCCTGCAATCATCACACAATTAGGCACATTCTTTTCAGGCGTCATTGCTACCGGCAATCAACCTTTGAGAGCGTTGCTGTGAGTCTGGCTGGTGGAGGCTTTGGTGGAACTATGCCAGGAAGCCTACGTGGTGTCTGCTCTCTAATTTCTCAGCTCTGGGGTAATTCCTCAAGAACCGAATTTGCACGTTTGTACCACAGAACATGACTTTTTTTGCAAGAATAAATTCCCAATCAGTCTAAAGGGAGTGGATTTACAGCGACGTCAAGTTGAAGACATGAAGTTTCATATGTTTCTGTCCCGAGAAGGTACTCACCAGTACTATTTTTGAAGGGTTTCTGAGGTCTAGGCAGTAAAGAACGAAAAATGGTGGATGGGCTTAAGATACAACACGGAAGTATTTTGCGGGTGAAAAAACTTAGGCTTCATATGGCTGACCTGCAGAGGTGATTGTAAAAAAAAAATGTTCCTGAACTTGTTGCAGCTTCAGAGTTACTGCTCGGCAGAAACAAACTGTCACACACCGTTCTAGGGGGTTAAAAGGGAGAAATAGGAAAATGGTCCCTTGAATTTATCCACCTTAGAGCAATGAATGACATAATACGGATGGTTCTGCGTGGCTGCCTGGCTTTTTAGTCCCAGGGATGCTGGTAGTCAATGAGCTGTTGAGATAGTGCGGCAAGTGTCTGAGCAACGGTGAGCTGGACTCCGTGGTGGCCACGGTTCCACACGTTGAGATACAGTTTTATAGTGCCTTGTCCTGCACTTTGATAAGGGGCTTTATTATCTGCCCCTGTCAAAATCTTTGTGATACAGCTGCTCTTAGGGGTGTACCACTGCTTGAGACCTTCTAGGGAAAAGAATGAAGGTGAATATTTTGCCTCCTAAATTAATTTTGGCTGCTTGTAGACAAGAAGCATTCTTCTAATTGCAGCCCTAATGGCCAAGAGAAACTATTCTTGAAAAATTCAAGGGCTTTTTTTGGAAATAGGTGTTGTAAGTGACAGATCATTCACCCAGTCACTGGTGGAAGGCTGAAATGTGGACCAAAACACCTGGGCTCTCCAGCCTAAGAGAAGCAAATTCTTTTTCAAGGGTTTCCAGAGTACCAAGTCCCGCAGAGACCCGGCGCTGGTGCATTTTCAGTGCTGTGTTGGCTGGTGTGTTATTTAGATGCTCCTGACAAATTTGTTTGGGATCTGAAGCTGGAAGCTCACCTGTATGTGGCATGTAATTGCAGGTGGGTGGGTTATGACAGATGCTGCTGGCAGGTGCCAAACCCTGGGTGAACGTGCTGAGCTTGAGCTGCTCAACACCAGTGAATGCCTTTTAAGAAGGGCTTTGGTATGAGTAAGCAGACCAGTCAGCACCACAGGTTCGGCTCGTGGTATTGATTCCTTTTCTGAGTATTCTCAAGCTCTGTCTGCTACGTTTTTTAATGTCTGTGTGCCCTGGGTGTGCAGACAATGGAGCTGTGTCTCCATTTCAGCAAGGCTGGAGGGAAGAAATGAGTGGCAGAAGCCCAGGGAAGGTCCCCTGAAGTCCACAGCAGTTCCTGAGCACCTCGCTGTCTCTGGGATGTGGCTTTTATGATGTCTGTACATGGAGGAGAGCACACATCCAGAAACAGGAGGGCAGGAGGGCACGAACCTGATGATCTTAAAGGTCTTCTCCAACCTAAATGATATATTGAGGTTTGTTGTGTGCCTTCAGAAGGCTGTGTTAGATGGCTGTAAGAAATACGCACAGGTGACGCAGTTGGAAACATCAATGAAATGTGGGGGGAAACATCCCTAAACCCTGTGTGGTACCATATGTCAGTGTCTCCAAAGCTCCAGGATCGGGCCTAAAGCTTACAGATGCAGGCTTGCAGCCTGGCTAAGATGCTGGTTAACCTAAGGAGGTCCTTCACTGTCAAAGAGTACGGTAATAATGCATCTGCAGTTTTGCCCTTTTGTAAATTCGTTCAATTTTTTCATATCGATTGGAATGATATGCTAGAGGGACAGGATACCATCCAGAGGGACCTGGACAGGCTTGAGGAGTGGGCCCAGGTGAACCTCATGAAGTTCAACAAAACCAGGTGCGAGGCCCTTCCCCAGTATCCATAGAGACTGGGTGATAACGGATAAAGGAGAAGGACTTGGGGATACTGGTAGATGAAAAACTGGATACAAGCTGGCAATGTGCACTCACAGCCCAGAAAGCCGCCCGTGCCCTGGGCTGCATCCCCAGCAGCGTGGCCAGCAGGGCGAGGGAGGGGGCTCTGCCCCTCTGCTCCCCTCTGCTGAGACCCCCCCACAGCGCTGCGTCCAGATCGGGGGCCCCCAACATCAGAAGGACCCGGACCTGTCGGAGCGGGCCCGTCGGAGGCCACGGAGCTGGTCAGAGGGCTGGAGCCCCTCTGCTGTGGGGACAGGCTGGGAGAGCTGGGGCTGTGCAGCCTGGGGAGGAGAAGGCTGCGGGGAGACCTTAGAGCAGCTCCCAGTGCCTGGAGGGGCCGACAGGAAAGCTGGGGAGGGGCTTTGGGCAAGGGCAGGGAGTGGTGGGACAGGGGGGAATGGCTTGAAGCTGAGAGAGGGGAGATTTAGGTTGGACATGAGGAAGAAACCCTTCCCCGTGAGGGCGGCGAGGCGCTGGCCCAGGCTGCCCAGAGCAGCTGTGGGTGCCCCATCCCTGGCAGGGCTCAAGGCCAGGCTGGACGGGGCTGGGGGCAGCCTGGGCTGGGGGGAGGGGGCCCTGCCCCTGGCGGGGGGTGGGACCGGGTGGTCTGTGAGGTCCCTCCCAACCCAAAAACTTCTGTGATGCTTTGTAGTTCCCAGGATCCTATGAGATGTTACATGATTATTTAAGAGTGAAAGGAGATCCCTGGTCCTTGTTCCTGGTGGAGTCTAATGACTGTGATACCAAGGACCTTCCTTCCTTTGGGTGATCTTTAGAGGAGGGAAATATGCCATACTAGAACATTGTTAATGTTTTAAAATTCAGCCTTCGATGTAGTCTGGACATGTTGTGGGTTGTCAGTGTGTTTGTTTGCATATGCTCCACGGCACAGCTGTGTCTGTGAACATGCCTCTGAGTTAGAACCATGCTGCTCCTGTGCGACTTGTAAAATGTGGGCAAAAGTGTGGCTGTATCTACACTTTAGTAGTGTGCAAATAGGTGGAGCACAAACTGGAGTTCGAGAATATTGCTTATTGCTTCAGAGCTCTTTATTGGTGAGATATTTCAGGCTGGGACTTGCTGGTCTTGAAGGTCCCTTCCAACCAAACCCTTCTGTGACTCTCTGGATGCAGGTTGGTTGCTTACAGCGAGGCTGGGTGGTGTATGCTGTCCTCCTTTAGAGGACGCGGAGGAACGGGAGGGGGAGATGTTTGAAGTGGCACTTCCCCTCTAAAACTCACCAGAGGTGCATTTGCCATGGGTTTTTAAAATATCACTTTGTCCCACGTGCGTGGTCTTCTGGAGCCTGGAGGTGGTTTGCACCTGGGGCTGGGTGTGAGTGCCCTGAATTTCAAATGCCAAAGCAACGGAGGGGGAATAATAAATGTAATCCTTGAACGTGCTCCAATGAGCCCGTCCCCTCTGCCGGTGCCCCTTTGATTCTTTAGCCCTCCCCACCCTGCTGCTGCCTTTTTCTCCGAGGGCAGCCCTTCGCTTGCTGGCACCTCACAGGTATTTTCTCCTGCCCTCCCACTTCTCCCCAGTAATTCAGCATTTTTTGCTCTACTGGTGCAGAGAACAAGCACAGCAGCCGCGTAGGAGCTCGGGACCTCGGGACCAGGGGAGCGCTCCCAGAAGGCTGCCAGGATGGCAAGAGCTGTCTTAAATGCCCCATCCATTTCTTGTCGGGTGCAGAAGGGGTCTGCGCTGAGCTCGTGTATACGGTTATGCATGCATCTGTCTCGCACGTAGGCAGTAAAATATATATAGCTGGAAATATAAGCTAACTGCTTTGTTATGGGCGTTCTGAGTATAATCATGAAGGAGCCTGGGCTAAACAAAGCTGGTGGTTTAACGTATTTGAAGGCTCTGTGTGCCGCTCTTTTTAAAATTTATTTCATGAACTTCTTTACTAGTGCACCTCCTAAACGTGTGCATATTAAAAAGAGGGGGCGGGTAGCTGGGAGTCGTAGCCTAAAAGCCGTTAATCACAAGCAGCATTGCACCGAAGAGGACAGGGGTGAGCAGAGCTGGAAATAATGGTATAGAAACATTTAGAAATACATGAAACATTAAAGGCGGCTTTAAAATACCTCCTTGACGCAGCCCCCGCGCTTTGCACAGCCAGTTATTGCGCTGTAATTTTTAAAGCAGCTCAGTTAGTGCCTCTCGGAGCTGGAGCGTGGTGTCTTCTCCTTGGGGAGAACGTTAAATGAATACTGGCTTTCCTACTGCTATTGATCGTGGAGATGGTATTAAATTAAAATAAAGCAAGAAAACAACTTTTGATTTCTTCTGTGAGGAATCTAATAAATTTTGTTCAATATGTTTTCATCTCATTTTCTTTCCTTCTGCATTATTGCTGTGATAAGGCCCCAGGCCCCAGCAGAGACAGGGTCCCATCCTGTGCGGATCTGTACAGGTAGGGTGTAAAGGGTATTTCCTTCCTGGCCCTGACATTTTCATGGCTCCAGCAGGAAGCCCAGGAAAATTAGCAGCGCTCAAAGCCAGTGGGTTTGGCCCACTTACTGTTATTTTTGATCCAAGGTGAAGAGGCAAGGCAGATGTGGCAGGAGGGGAGCAGGACCAGCAGGAGGAGCGGGATTTACAGGTCTCTTAGGGTATCCGGGGGGAAGATCGGAGCAGGATGCCAGACGCTTTGGTGCTGCCACCTCTCCTGATCTCATCCCTGGTCATTGGATCCAGGCTTTGTTTTATACCCCCAGGGGATCTGAGACATGGGGGACCATCATGGGGATTGCAGCTTTTGCTTTCTCCGGGAAGCTTGTTTGTTGTCATTTGGGGATGACAAAGAGCCAAAACCCATAAATCCTAACGGCTCAAAAACCAATAAGGTATAAAAATGTCTCGTGTATTTTTAAACCCAGTGGGTTTTGAGTGCTGGGAATTTTCAAGCACGTTTCCCCTGGCACAAATTGCCCCAGATTCTGCAACTTATCTTTCAGTATGTCCAAAAAAGGAGCAAACCACATTAATTTTCCTGCACCTTTCTCATCTCTGTTTCCCCTTAAAATAGAAAGGACAGGTTTTCTTGCTGGAGGTCAGCACTTATCAAAGTTTATGAGATCAGAGTGGAAGATAGAGTAGAGCAGGGCCGGCTGCATCTTTTCGTATCCAAAGCTATTAAAGCTTCCTTGATGGAAATGGTATTTATCTGAAATGAAATTATTCTGAATATGGCCACAACTTTCTTTCAGAAACAACAAAAGGTACCACAGTAAGCAACATGCCATCCCACCAAGCAGAAGTTAAACCCTAAAAAAAAAAGAGAAAGAAGACCTAAATATGGGGTTGTCTCCATCTGCCTGAAGTAACCGTCCAGGCTTTCAATAACCCACTAGATGGAAAAGCTTATGCAAAGCCACGGTTTTCCTGTGGTCTGAAAGTGGTCTGATTTATTTCAGGCTTGTTTTTTAATACATAAGCCTGATGTGGAAAATTTTGGTCCAAGTATAAGAGAAGGGTTATTTTGCTGAATTAGGTAATGTGTGAGTGCTGGTGATATCTTGGAGGGCGCAGATGAAACTTTTGCTGCATGTAGCCACACAGGACTGTGTCGTGGTTGTTGACTTAAGGGCTATTACTTAAGGACTATTATTAAGGACTATTGCAGCAGCTCATGGGATTCAGGACTTAATTAGGGGGATTAACCAGCAGCCAGGACCAGAAGAGCCAAGAGGCCCCAAGAGGCTATCATCTAGATCCCATCCCTAGCCGATGACCAAGGGACTTCATGTCACACACACGTAGCCACTGGCTTACCGAACAGTGTGCTGAAGAGTTCAAATCCCACGAAGAAACACAGTTGAGAGAATTAGAGGGATAATACCCTTGGTGTGGTCAAGCAGTGAGCTGGAGTTGGTTTAACACTCCTAGCCAGATTGGCCAGGAGGCAAAGGAGGATCATCGAGCTCAAGCAGGCAATGGGAGGACCCTGGAGAGACAAATGTACTGGAAAATAAATGGTTATCTTCTAATGAAGCAGAGGGTAGGCAGGGATATTTCTGATTTAAGATCTTCATCATTAATGTTCTGCTTGCAATCACTGGATCTGCAAATAATTTTCCAAGGAGCTTCTTGATTGCTAAAAGGCTGTATATATTCCTGAGTATGATGACAGCATAGTTTTATGTAGCCTAAAAAAAAAAAAAAAAAAAAAAAAAAACAACCAAAAAAAATCTGTTAAACTGCTGCTTATCCAACATTAACTACAGCAATTTTTAATTAACCTGATTTGGAAGCCAAGTATATCACTGATGAAAATGAGAGGGTAGAACATACAGTCATTTATTCCAGTACAGTGGTCATGATTGTTGAATTAGGTTTATTCAAATGAATCTCAAAATTTTGCCGCAGTAGTCGGCTGTGTGCTGGGTGCCAGGTTTTAGTAATCTGCACGTAGTGGAAGAGCAGTGAGCTTTGGGGCGTGGGGGGAGGGATGGCGATGTGTTTGTCTTGCTGCTCAGCAAGGGGGAGGAAAGACCCACGCTCGCATTTATTTAATAAACAAAAAAACCAACCCAAAACCAAAAAAAAGATGGGGTGTGAATCGACTGCTAATTACCTCTTTCCAGCCTTTGCTGGCAACCAGCAGACAGTGTCAGTGGAGCTCGGCGTGGAGAGACTCTCCGAGGGTGCTGCTGCCTGCTGTTGGGCCGGCTCTGCTCTGGGACAGTGGCCAACGTGATGCACAGATAAACGGGGGCAGTGGCCATGGCAGTGAAGCACAGCAAAGCCAAACCCTCTGCCAGCAAAGGAAGATCGACACGTCCCGTTCCGTCTGTTGGACGGCTTTGCGCAGGAGTGTGTAAGAAGGGACGGAGTTACTCGCGTGTTCACTGTTTTCAGTCAGGAAGACTTTCAGGAAACGGAGGTAGGGCAGTAAACAAAAGCAAAACGGAGCAGACCGAGGTGCGGAGGTTGTCATCTGTGGTCTTCATGGAGGACCAGAACTTTTAATGGAGAAGAGTTTGGTGCAAGACATCTGCACTGTGTATGGGTGCACGTAGGGACTTCAGTCTGCAGTGTACGGTGGTTTCCAAGCCTCCACGTCACTGACTGCTGAGATGATTTCCCCTGAACTCCCCATGACCGAGCTGAGTGAAGATGATGAAAACTGAAGATGCTCTGCAACCTTTTCTAAAGTGCCCATTAAAACCTCATGTGGCTTCAAAGGGTACGAGCTGCTGTGCGTGTTCCTTCCAGGTGGCCTGGCAGGTAATCGGGTCCCTCCCAGGGACGGCACTTGTGCAGCCATGAGTGAATATAAGGGCTGGCATGTTGTCATGCAACGTCTCTACCTTCCCTCTAGCCAGAAGCTCCGGTTAATGGAAGTGCTGAGCACCGAGGACTCGGGCTGGGCGCTGCGCTCTGCTGTTAGGCTGCAAAGTGCTACGATGGTGGAGCTATGACAGCTGCAAGTAGCCAAAGAAAACCTTTCAAGCGTAGCTGTGGTGGTGGGTTCTGGTAGCCGAATTCTGCGTTCAGTGTGTGTGTGTTGGTAGTTTTCTTCAGAGTACGCGGAACATTCCTGTGTTCTGCATTCTGGTTAGGTCGTCCACATTTTCTAGAGGAATAAAGGTGCGATATTGATGATGTCAGGTGTGAGTCTGTAGAGCACATTCAGAATCCCTCCTGCACCCTGAGGGCCAGCTGAGAATACATCTGTGCTTTACCTCGCAGCTGGCCAATGGCCTCTTTGCTCACACAGGCTGTTCATTGCTTCCCAGGGATGCTGTCCTTTTCTCTCTCCCTCTTGACAAAAGTGTGATTTCTCTTTTTTTTCTCATTGCAGGTTACCCGACGGGCTATCCCACCGCTGCCCCAGCCTACAACCCAAACATGTACCCAACCAGCAGCCCCGGCTACGCCCCAGGTGAGAAAACTCTGTATAGATACAAGGTTGGGTATGTTGAAGCATTCAGGAGGATTTACCTTCTGCTGCTCAATGTACAGAACGCAGCAGTTCCCTGTGCTTGTCAGCAAATACTTCCCAGGGAAAGGGTCTGTGTGAGGCTCTTCCCTTCCTAACTCTGCCGTTAACTTCACGCCTCCATTGGGAGTGTTTGTCTGTGTTGCAAAGTACTTTTGAGCACGAATTATATCTTAATACTAATCCCAGGAATTTTACAATCCTTCACATTGATGGCTTTTAATATGTTCTGAGTACCACATGCTCGTTCCCTGAGATCGCCTTCCCCTTCCCCCTGCTTGTCCTTCTCTTCTATGTCATACATGCAGATATGTCAGCAACCGTGTCCTGTGTGGTGTCTGGATCTCCCATGCCATGTCTTTACTGCCCCCCACTTTCCTGTGGCTCTGACAGACTCTGGGTCTGTTCTAGTGTCTTCTTCTGTCTACCTCCTGCCCTTCACACCGCCCTAAAATGGCTCTTCCAAAGATGCAGCAAGCTCTTCCTGGCCAAACTCAGGAACTGCTCTGCCTTAGCCTTGGTGTCCTGATGAACTTGAGAGCACCAGATCCACTCTTCTCCATAAAATCTTGTTTTCCCTTGGCTTTCCCAGTTGGCCAGTTGTTTTCTACCTCTGCTGCAGTGTGTCCATTGGGACATACTTGTCATCTGCCTCTTCCAGCTTTCCGTGAAAGCTTGGCCAGGCTCTGTCCTTTATTCCCTTCTTCACTACTCCCTGTCTGTCTCTGTGAAAACTTCCTTGGAGGTACAAGCTTTTCGTTTTTCATGGAGGTCTTCATTTTTCACACCAGTCAGACGCTCTTCTGCCTCCTCCTTTGCAGTTCCTCTGAACCATCCTGCCAGCCAGGCTGATGGGTAATGCGTTCGTCCGCCGTAGCTCAGCCCCTACCCTGGACCCCTGCTCTCTCTGCCATCTCCAACCGTGGCAATTTCTCCTCCATCCTTCTGGAGAGCTGGTACAAAAGTAATTTCCCCAGTTCACTGCTTTAACTGTGGCATGCCCCTCTTTGCCTCCTGCTTTCTCATATCTAGCACAGGCTGCTTGTCTGTATTTACAGAACCAGCACCTACTCCATTCATTCTTGGCGTCCAGAGCCTTACTGCTCTTTCAGCTCAGCCAGCAATGTCCGTCCTGTTCACCTCTAACCTTCCCAGGCGTCTCCCTTGCTCCTTCTGCTCCTCTCACTGGAAGGAGGCTTCCCCTTACCACCCACAAAACCATTTCTCGGTTGAGTTTCTCCATTAGCCATGATATTTTTTGAGGTAAAACCCCATGACTAGACTGCCGAACTCCTTCCCTTCCCTGCTGTTGAGCACCGTCTCTGCACATCTCCCTTCTGTCTTGATTTACACTGTTCTCTTTTGGCCAAACGCATATCCAGCAGAGAAGGGTCTGGATGGAGGAGGGGACACACTCATCCAGGACCTTCCTGCCTGGCCAGAGAGAGCTGGAGAGGAGAAAGCCATCAAAGCATGTGGGTGGTGTGAATACAAACCCAGTGGTACCCTGTCCATCCCTTTGAGGTTGAGCACCTCGTCTACATGAGGTGAGGAGATGGGAGAATTGCTTGTAGCCAAGGGCTGCCAATGGTAGAAGATTCATGTAGGTTAGGACAGAATGTAAATTAATAGCAGGAGCTGCTGTCAAATAACTTCCAACAAGGACATTTTTTATTCCAGAAGAAGTGGACTTTCCACTGTTGTTAATCGGAGAAGTTACTCCGGAGGGGTAATTCCCACCTGTCCACAAGGAGTTGTCTTCACCACAGCACTGACTGACCAGGTTCTGTGCTTAATGAGGAATATTGGAGTTGGTCTGCTAAATCAATCACTTGGGTTTTTAT
The DNA here is from genome assembly GCF_023634085.1 of Falco cherrug. NCBI lineage: Eukaryota > Metazoa > Chordata > Aves > Falconiformes > Falconidae > Falco > Falco cherrug. The sequence goes on from NC_073698.1 coordinate 1,688,451, forward strand.
GCTTTCAAGCCCAAACGTGGAAACCTTTATAGAAGTCTTCTTTCTTTTTGGAGCTGAAGACTTCTCTTAGGCCTCCACTCAGGAAATAACTGAAGTTAAACCTACATTTAAGTACTTCACTGAAACCAGCCTTTTGGAAGGACCGTGGTTCAGCTCTCGGCTTTCAGCCAAATTACCTGGGGGATGGGAACCTCTTGGCATGACAAAGGGTGGTAGAAACCCAAGGGCTATGTAGCAGTTTCAAAAAGTAACTTACCCAGAGTGGATTAAGTGAAAGGTACTATTACAAGAAAAGGAAATCTCGTGTTTACTAGAAATCTTGAGATCTTGTTGCCCAGAGCAGCTGTGGGTGCCCCATCCCTGGCAGGGCTCAAGGCCAGGCTGGACGGGGCTGGGAGCAGCCTGGGCTGGGGGGAGGGGGCCCTGCCCCTGGCGGGGGGTGGGACTGGCTGGTCTTGAAGGTCCCTTCCAGCCCAAACCATTCTGTGCTTGGAATGTTATTTATTAGCTGTGGGGATTTTAGGCTATGGTGTGTTGTCCAAGCCTTTTCTTTAAGAGATATGGTCACATAGGTCAAATGCGAGAATTGGCGGCATCTGAACTGTGTTTGGAAAAGCATTTCTGAAGTCAGGACTGTGGCTTTTCTCATGTTGTTTATGAAAAAGCCCTGAAAAAAATCTCTTGGTCACCCATTTCTAAGCACACATTGGAGATGAAAAAGAGTATCTTTCCCTTTCTTTTAACTTCATGGCTTTTTGATTGGTCAAGATGTTTATTCTGAATGCTTTGCTTCAATAAAGCTGTGGGGTTTTAAAACTTCTGAATAAAGTCATCTCTTCAGCTAAGTGTTCAGTAGTCATCGGAGTGAAATAGATGCTTGTGTAATGAACGCAAATCCGGACTTTGTAGCAGGCTTGCTAAAACCCTTTCTCCACTGAATTGCCAAGTTTTCAGTCTCCAGGTTGTCATAAAATCAGTGGATCCCCACGCTCAGGAGCTTTCCAAGGCTGATGAAGCAACAATAAGGCTTTTGTTGCCAAAAACTTTTGGTGCTGTCTTCTGCATATCACAGTTTAAATTCACTGTTATTTTGCAAGGTTATTAAATAAGGCTGTTTACTGTAGATGACTCCGTAAGGGATCTGTTGTGGGGTTTTTTGGGTTTATGTGCTTCTGGTAGGGTATTTAGCTGCATTTCTTCCCACTAAAAATCTTAAGGTGTAATAGGAAACGAGTTTTGTTCCCCTAGATGTGTGCTGGCCACCTTTAAATTCTCCTGAAGGGTATAACATTGGAAGAGGAAAGAGCTCCACAGTGGAATAAACCCCCAGCAACCACCAGAAATTTATTAGTAGCTTGTCCTGCCAGAGTCTGACAGCGTCCTCCCTGCTCAGCCAGGGATGTAAATCCTGAAGCATCCCTGCGTAATGGCCTGGACATGATAAAAAGTCTTTTGTCCCCCGCCACTGCCTGTGCCTCCTGCAGGCAGCAGCTCTGCCACTGAGCAGGGAGATGGCCAAGGGGACACCCAAGTTAGGGTGAGCGCCAAATCACTGCAGGACAAGGAATTTTTTGGGGTCTCTGTTGCTTCTTGTACATCTTGGACACCATCCTTGGGAGGCTGGAGTTCCTACTTGAAAAGAAAATTGAAAAAACCTTCAGAAACGCTGCGTTGCTATCTGAACAGAACACTCTTGTTTGCAAAACCTTGATGAAAGCCACACATTCCCCTTGGAAGATTTCATTTCAGCTCAGTTTAATTTTCCAGATTAAAAATAAGAAGAAGAAGAAGAAAAAAAAAAACAACTAGGAAATTTTCAGGTATTTTAAACAGCTTCAGCAATTGCTGCATGTAGGAAAGAATCGGTTCCCTTCAGGTGTTTAGACCTCAGGTCTCTAAACCTTCCAGCTCAGGTCCCACTGTATTCAGTGGAGAGAAAGAGAGACCAGAGAGACGTTTAGCCCATCACTGGGGACATGGTGCCTTTCTGTCCCACCAGGAGAGCTTGAGGTGCATCCTTCCTGGGATGTCCTTCATGCTCATGAGGAACAGGAACCCAAGGCAGGGCTTAGATGCTCTCTCAAGTAACTCTGATACATCGTCAAGATACCCTCAGAGAAGGATGATGTTTTATGGGATTGCTTTCTTGGCGTAGGTTAGGATAGTAAGAATAGATGGAGAAATGGGACCCATCTGACATGTAAAAATGTAAAAGGTTCTGGAGTGGGCTGGAGGACAAGCCTCCATCTCTCAAACAAAGAAATTGCTTGCACAAGACAAGAAGGAGTTGGATGTCCCAACCCAGACAGCAAAGAAACAGTCAGGAAGTGCAGGAGGGAACAAGGACACACAGGGATAACCCTGGCAGTTGGGGTTCGCAGAGGTGGGCAGCAGCGAGCCCTTGGCTACCCCTTCTCAAGCCCCGTGGCTCCTGCAGCCAGCAGAGAGGAGCCCCCGCACTCAGCAGGGGCCGGGCTGTCCACCCGCCCTGGTCTCTGCTCCCTGAAAACAGCCACCTCGGCCTTCAGAAGTTTCCTTGCAATTGTTCAGTATGTAATAATCCGCCCCAAACCTTGTTAGTCAGCGGCTTTTATAAGCACAAAACCACGAAGACTTTGATTTTCCCCTACCTTTGTCCTAGTGGCTCTGGCTGTGGGTGTCCTCTCTTTCATTACAGATGCTTAACCTCCCCCGTGCTTTGATTCTTGCTATATTTTATCGCTACAATACTTTGCAGCAAGCAGTTCTGCAGATTAATTAAAGCTTGAGTTACTGATTTTTATTTTTTTTTCTTAAACTGATGCAAATAATTGTCTGTTGCTTTAGATTTGCATGATGTGAAAGGGGAAACGAAAGCCCTGGTCAATCTTCTTTGTGCCAGCCAGCCTTTTGTTCACTCCCCCGACGCTGCCTTCTGAAGTGCAGTCCTAATCTTTACTGACTTGCTTTCTCTAAAAAAGAAAAATCCTCTGATCATTTTTGTCCCTCCTCGCCAGATCTTTTTGTTACGCAGCGTAATGCTCAAGCAAGAAAGCCTGTGCAGCTGTCTTGACATTTAAATTTCATTTCTCTGTTTATGATGCTCCGAAAATACTTTTAATTGTTTCCATATTAGAAATCTAATGTCCAGAATGCTGACAGGTCATTTTGTGTTGAGAACAAAAATCTTCTGGTGCGTAACGCAACATAACTAAGCACTGAATTAGTGAGGAAATGATGAAGATCAGAATTGGTGCTCCTCAACCCAACTCCTCTTGCGCAGAAACCTTTCTCCCCATAAACAATCACGCAGCGCTTGAAATCAATGCAATTTAATACCGCGGCAGGGTTTTTTTCCCCACTGTTTGGAGATTTATCTCGTAGGAAGCATGGTTCAGAGCCCTCAGATTGCTCGTGTGCAGCCGGGAGGAAAGATGCTTGCCTGGACTCTGCTGTGCTCAGGCCAGCGGCTCGGGAACTGGGGATGCGCAAGTGCCGGTTAGGGGAAGAAAAAAAAAAAAAAAAAAAAGCCTGTGTGATTCTGTGAGTGAGGATGGCATCCATCAAAATTATGTTTAGAGGCAGAGCAAAGGCTACAGAGGCAATCCTGGCTCAGACCGAAATTTAGAAGCTTTTTCAAGCTACTTGCACCTCCCTGCCAGTTTTTACTGAATTAGTGGGTTTTTAGATCCCGATTCTTTCACGGGCGAGATGCCACTTTAACAACTCTGGGAAGCAGCCGTGGGCTGCGCTGCTCAGGACCTCCCAGCATCACACCCCGTGTTAGTGGCCACTTCTCTATGGCAAACAGACTTTCAGGAGGAAAAAATAAGAATTTTGGAGAGATAACTAATGCAAAATAAGCTCCATATAATATTCCAGCAGTGGGTACATGCGACAGAGCGGGCAGCATCCTCTCAACTGTGTTAAATGGAATTGGGTTAAAGCAATACTGTGGTTTGGCGGCTGAGTGAAAACCGGTCATCTGTGTCGGTATGGAGAGCGTTCCCTCAAATTGAATCAGCTACTGTCATAGAGGAGGCTGGAAATAACCCCGCTGCTGAGAAGAACATGCTGCTGGGGTTCATGCTGTCCATCAAACATACTGGGAATCAGAGGGGATCAGCTTTATTTTTAATATCCTCAATTCTGAAACAGCAGGCTAATTCTAAATGTATTTTTTAAGGAATTTTCCATGTTGAGCCTTTAGCTGCCTTGCTGCAGAAAGAGATGCTGTGTATTCCCAACAGAATTGCTGCTCCCAAAGGCATCCCGTCCACCAACAAGGGTCTTCTGTTTCCACCCTCCTGGGCTGGGAGGTGGGTGGTACCTGCTGGCAGAAATCCTTCAGGATCACTAAAAAAGCAATCACAAACCGAAGTTTCACCTGCTTGGATATTCTGAGTCTCCCTGTGTAGCCAAATGTGCCCCTTCGTACTCCTTGGAATAGAGGTCGGAAAGGGTGGGCAGAGCAGCCTTTACTTGTGACTGCTGAATTTGTGGGTTGTAACTGAGAGCAAGCTGTCAGTCTTGACAGAAACTGTTCTGTACAGGCTCGATCCCCCTCTCTGGATCCCCCTGAAGGTGTTCCTCTGGCGAGCTCTCTGTGGTTAGGTGTCTGCTGCCCCAAGCCTCATGAGTTTTGCTTGGCTTCCGTCCAAACTCTTAGCAAGACACCAAACATCAAGTGAAGATGAAGGCTGCCCGCTGCTCCCGCCCTCGGTGTGGTCCACCCCAAGCGAAGAGAAGTGTATCGAGGGTTGTTCATTTTCAAAGTCTATTTTTCAAATACCTGCTACTTATGTGCCATCCGCTTTTGTCCTTGATGTCCTCCAAATGCTCACGCTGCAGGCCCTGGCACCACAGTGGAAGTCAGCAGTGCTTATGCTCTTCTGTTGACCTCAGGATTCCCAAGACCCTGGGATCCACGTGGAAAATTAAATGATTTAGTGCCCCAAACTCTGTAATGGCCTCAGTCAGGGAAGTAGAAGGAGACAGGGAGAGGAGCTTGGAGAAGTCCAGAGTCCCCTTGGTCCATGCAGGTCCAGCAGTGGTGAGGAAAGGAAAATGGTGACGGAACCAGTCTTTGATTCTTCCCTCTTTCAGTGTCGGGTATCTGGTGAATATTGGCTTATGTTTAAGCACCAAAAGGATGACAAATTCTGCACCGGTTTGTTTCAGAGCAACCCTTCTCAAGGCCTAGGTAACAGCCAGCCACTGCACTGCTTGCGAAGTTCAGCCTAAGGAGCCCTGCATCAAACAAGGGAATTTATTTCTTTCCATCCCCATTGATGGAAACAACACAAGTTTCTGCCTTGTGTAATTTCCCTGTTGCATTTTCCCATATTTGTTAGAGGGAGAGGCACGAGGCAGGCTACAGAATCACTGCAAACACTGGAATTGCAAAACCTTAAGCTTGCAATAAGCTTAGTTATTTAGGACAGTGTTATAAAAAAAAATAAAAATTCCTTTCAAGCATGTAAAAATGAATGCCTAAAATTACTTTACTGCAGACACATGGGGTACGCCAATTTAAAAAAAAAATAAAAATGTATGTCTTCATTAAGCCTGGTGCATGGTCCCTCCCAGGCATTCTTTCTTCCTGAGATGGTTGTTTTGTTTTAACTTCCTTCGTTAAAGCATGCCTTTTTATTTTCCTGAAAGTAGGGCACACACTTTTCGCAGGCTGGCTTATGCTTTAACTGTATTTATTAATAATGCAGGGGAGAATAATGCTCTGCAGCCATTACTCCAGCGCCTTCACAGAGCAGAACAGAGATTTCTGAAATCAGCCTCAGAAATTAGGGGTCTCTGTGAGGCTGTGGTGGGACAGGGCAGAGGCTCCGATCCCCCATTCCTGCTTCTCGAGCCTCCCTGGAGGGGAAGCGTAGGCATCATGTTGCCCCATCTAAGTGCTCTGACCCATTCTCTATAGGTGCCACCAACTATTTGGATACGGCATCATCTGCTTTGTCCTTTTGCTGTGATTCTGTACTCCAGTTAATTCATGGAATTTTCTTCAGGCACACCTGGTTGATATTTTTCCTCTTTTCCACTTAAAAGATGTCCTGGACATTATTACCATGATGGCTAGAGGTCCTCGCAGGGAGACAGACCAGTCCCAGCACTGCAGAGACCCACATGCAGGTCACGTTGCCATTTCCCACCGCTAGATTTGGCAGGGATCCAACAGATAACAAATAAAAGCTCTTAATTTTTCATTAAACAGCATAGGCAAGAGGCTAAACCAAATCTTGAAGAGACTGGTAGGAGATAGATCTTAAATGATATTAGAAAGTCACAACTGGATTGTAACCTCTGGGAACTGTAGCTCTTGCAACGGACCTGGAGATATTAATGTCCCTAAAAGCCTCCTCTGGGGTTCACCTTTTGTGTAGTTTTAAGTGATGGATTCTCTGAGGATCCGTGATTTCATGTACAGAACATGCATAGCTACGGCAAGCTCCCAGCCATCTCAGACCCAAATTACTGCCATTTTTTGATAGCTCTAATGCGGAGAGGAGAAACCGCAGAGGAAGGATTCACGTAACGTCTAAATAAATAGCCTCATCAGTTTTGGAGAGTAGAACCTTTGTGAAATCCAGAGGCACAAATTAATCTGATTTTGAATAAAAGCATAAAATGAGAGTATTCCTGTCTCAGCGCTGGGAGTTCACTCCCGAGTGTGACGTTCAGGAGTGCAGGTACCATGGAAAACAAAGCAAGGCAGTTTGGAAATCCTTAATAACTTGCAAACCTTTGGGGGAGGGGACAGGCTCGCAGTAGAACGTCATCGGTACTCGAGCGGAGCAGAAATTGTGCTCCGAATTTCTCACTTCCCACAAACCTCTCCTGGTTTTCTCCTGAAGAAGGTGAGGAGGGAGGAGCGCATTTCTACATCTCCAGCAGCAGAGCACCAGCCAGCCAGACCTTGCACCCATAAACATCCCGGCACAGCTGATGATTGCCGCGCTGTCCAGTAAAGCATCACTGCTGGGTGTCCTCCATGTGCCCGTAGTGTAGAGGAACGAAGGCAGGTTAATTATCACTGATAATAGACAGCTGTGGGCTGGCTTCAGGGGCGGGGGTCGGCTGAAGTAGATACGGTGCAGCTGTGGCTGGTTCTGTTAAGGGGTTAAATAGCTCTAAGGGGGAGGGAAGAGGAGCAGCAGATGAAGAGAGAGTGGAAGAAGCAGAGGGAGGGGAGAGCTCCTTGGATGGAGGAGAGGCAAGAAGCAGAGGGACTGGCCTGAAGAGTATGAAGAAACAGCAGGATAGTAGAATCTGACTGATGGTAAAAGCCTTGCTGCAGCCTGGTGGCTTGTTGGTGCTGCGACACCGTAGTTCTGTCCTGCACTGGGAGAGTGCTCTCGTGAGGTTTTGGTGGGCCAACAGGCTGGCAGCAGTTTTTCTCCACTTTGTTGGGGCAGCAGTGTCCATCCATTAGGACCTGTGTTGCAGCTGGTGGGGGCTGTGGCCACGGCACAGACTCCTCCTTGGCCTCCTTAGTCACTCGTCCCCAGCTTCCAGCCCTGTGGCAGTCTGTATTTTCAGTTGCGTCTTCTGAGATGGTTTATTAAGAGTCTGAGCAGGCACAGAGGTGTTGGAGGGGTTTGAAATGTCATTGGTCTTGCCTTTGGGCTGCAGAAAGGTTTACAAGCCCTGACCAAGTCATAAAGTCCCTTCTGTGGGGCTTAACACTGAGCCCCTCGGGTGTAGGAACTTGCTTGGGAGAAGGAGTTATGAAGTGCAGCTTTAAAATGTCTTCAGGTATGACTCCCTTGGGGCCGACGGGATGATAAGGAAGCCACCACCTCCTCCTGTGGGCCATGGTGTCGCTCCCAAAGAGCTCCTCTTTCTGACCAGGATGGCTTTGTCTGACCTTGGCTGGTTCTGCTACCCAAAACAGTCCCCGTCTACAGACTCGCACCTCTCTTGTTCCTCTCTTACCCAAAGGTCCTTCTTTGGTTTTCTCCAGAAGTCTCTTCCGTTGGCAGATCTGACCCAAAATCCCTTTACCACATCTCTGGGGAAATCCCACCTGCCCCTACCACCACCCACGTGGGGAGAAGGGGATGTACCCTGACCTCCAACCTTCTAGAGATCTTGAAGAATTCAGTCATTGGTGTAGAGAGAGTATGTTGACAGTCCACCTTCTACATTTACAAAAAATACCTTTAAAGCAGCCATGAATTGCTGACTTTCTTTGACTCCAGCAGCTGCATCATTTGACCTCCTTTACCCTCCACAACTTCACAGCGAGGTCTACCCGCACAGCGGCTTGCTGAGGACTGCTCAGCCCTTGCTTGGGGGTTTTTTTCTGAGCGTGTGAAATACGTCCTGCAGAACATGGAAAATGTGGAGCTTATTTCTTTCGTGCTGACGGCTAGAGCAGCTTGGTGAGCTGTCATTACTGGCTGAGGCTTTCAAAAGATGCATGCGCTCCGGTAGGAGGTGGTGGGACTTCAACCAGAGGTGGTGGGGGCCACCATTTGAGGTTAGTCTGAAACAAAAAGTTGGGATGGATCAGTAGTTTTGGGTGGGGGTGTGTGTGTAAGAAAAAACAGAAAAAGACCTGTTTAAGCCTTTCCTGGTGGTATCAGCTTTGGGAAGGAGCCTGGTTGTAGGCTTGCGTTTACGATCTGCTTTCTCTGTAGATGTGCTCCAGAAAGCCTGTGGTGTAATGGCAGTCCTTAGATGAGCACTGGTAATGTGTTTGGCTATAGGATAAAGGTATAGCCAGGGCTGGCTCGGCACACAGAGGTGCATTATGGCAGTTAGTATCAGACCATTTCCTCTTTCGGAAAACTTAAGACCCGCAAAATGACCGAATTCCGTCAGTCCCATCTCAAATACCACAAGATTTGGTTCTTGAGATTCTTCTGGATTATCTTACTTGGCTTCATAAATACTTTTCCGCAAACTGGGATAAAGGGCGACCTGCTCAAAGCCACTGCTTCTGCTGACTGGCCTTTCCAAGAGTGTCCAGGGACCACCCAAAACGGTAATAGAATCACAGAACCACTTCGGTTGGAAAAGTTCTTTAAGATCATAGAGTCCAACCATTAACCCAGCACCACCAAGGCCACCACTGAACCATGTCCCCAAGCGCCACATCTTCGTGTATTTTAACCCCCCCATGGACGGTGCCTGCACCCCGTCCCCGGGCAGCCTGTGCCAGCGCTTGGCCACCCTGTCGGGGAAGACATTTCTCCCAGTGCCCACCCTGAACCTCCCCTGGTGCGGCTGGAGGCCGTTCCCTCCTGTCCTGCCGCTGGTTCCTTGGGAGCAGAGACCGACCCCCCTCGCTGCAGCCTCCTGCCAGGCAGCTGTAGGGAGCCAGAAGGGCCCCCCTGAGCCCCCTTTTCTCCGGGCTGAGCCCCCCCAGCTCCCCCCGCCCCCCCCCCGAGCTGTGCCGCAGCCCCTTCCCCAGCCCCTGCCCGGCTCTGGACACGCTCCAGCCCCTCCGGGTCTGTCTGGGGGTGAGGGGCCCAACGCTGAGCCCAGGGCTCGAGGGGCGGCCGCACCAGGGCCCGGCACAGGGGGACGGGCACTGCCTGGCCCTGCTGGCCACGCTGCTGCTGACACCGGCCAGGGCGCTGCTGGCCGCCGTGGCCACCTGGGCACACTGGGGGCTCATGCCCAGCCGGCTGCCGACCAGCCCCCCCAGGCCCTTCCCCGCCGGGCAGTTCCCAGCACTGCAGGGGGTGGTGGGATGGTTGCAGCAACCAGTACCTTGTCTACTGGTGGTACGTGCTATGCAAGCATCTCAAAGGGTTTTACTGTGAATAAAACATCTTGCAGACAGGGCTCAGCCTGTTTTCCAGCTGGGAAGCGCAAGCCCACGGACAGCTGTTCCTGGTTTGTATGCACGGAGGTGACCAGTGGTATCTGGGGAGGGATGGTGGCTCTGCTGGCTGTGTCCCCCAGGTGTAGATCTTCATGCAGGTCACTTAGCTCAGGAAACCAGTCCTTTGGGGTAGGTAACTTGTTTGCTGCAATACACTGTTCAAATCGTCCTTCCACGGGCAGCAGGTGGGGCAAGAGGAACCGTGGGGAAGGATAGCTGTCCTTAAAAGGGGGGGTGGGGGGCAAGGGAGCAGCGAAGTGGTGCAAATGGGACATAAATGCAGGAAGCTGTACCTTCATTGCTCTGTGTGACACCACTTCTCTTGTCTCCACTCCAGCTACACTTCTGATGAAGCAAGCCTGGCCACAGACCTCCTCCTCCTGTGCCACGGAGGGCACCTTCCACCTCCCCGTGGACACCGGGACCGAGAACAGAACTTACCAGGCTTCTTCTGCAGCATTCAGTAAATAAACCTTTTCCTCTGGGGTTTTGCTTGGTTGTTTTAGGCCCATTTGCACTCCCACCCCCCCCGCCCCCCCCCGTGGGTTATTTTGGGTCAGCCTGTTTGCAGTGAATGCGGTCACTCATGTCTGGGTGCTGAGCCCTCACGCAGGTGAGGGTGCTGCGGGTCCTGGGGCTGCTTGCTGGCACCCTGTAGCAGATCCGTCACCTGCTGCTGCCAGAGCTGCCCCGTGGGAGCATCGCGCTGCTGCTTCGATTCCCTTTCGGGGGTGGAATTTTGCAGAGCTCTTGGGTGGGTTTTTTTTCTGCTGAAAACAAAGTAGCATCCCTGCACCGTGTGTGTTAAAACCATGAAGGAGCATGCACAGGGGAGCACTCACCCTCCGAGCGCTCCTTCTGAGGAGGAAGCCCCAGTGGGGAAGGGTGACAGCCTCTCTTCTAGCTGAGTGTTTGGTCCCTAGGAGCAACCTGGGGTTGTTTGCAGGTGCAACCTGCGGTGGTGATGCTCTGTGGTTGAGCGGAACCATGTGCGTAGGAAAACCGAAGGGAGATCACTTCCTATTCCCTTAAAAGCGAAAGAGAGAATTCCAAAATGAAGTGTGATTTTCACGGCACCCCAGTGAAATTCCCACCTTTTGACTCAAACTGGCGGAGCAGAGGCAGGGGAGGAGATGCTGCTTAGGGATCGGAGTCAAACAGGCTTTTCCAGGCGGAGCCTTGGAATCTCATCCCCTGGGAGCCCAGTAGTGCCTTCGGGAGGGGTGGTAAGGTCCCTGATAAGGGCCCGGTGCTTCCCTTGGTATGTGGGGTGCCCCCTGGCCCCTGCCCTACTGCTCTTGCCTGCTTTTGTCCTGTGTTGCTGCTAAAGCTCGGGCACGGCCAGCGTGGGACGCACTGCCAGCAGGAGGTGGGACCACTCCTAGGCTCAAAATGCCAAAGTAACCTTCCAAACAGAGAGAAAGGAGGAACTCCCTGTTGTATCTGGAGAAAAAAAAAAATACAAGCTACCTTGAAAGTGACTTTCCACAGGCCATGTTTGCAAGGCTGGGACCGCTGTGCCCATGCACGCACATGGGTTGAAGCATTCCTCGCCATCTGTATGCTCCAGGCTCCCTTTTTGTGCTAAATTAAATCATTTACAGAGTGAGATGAGAGGAAGAAATATAGGAGGTTTTTTTCTTGATGAAAACAATTGTTAAAAATGAACTTATTAAAAGGCTTTGGGAGACTTTCTCTTTGGGAAGGGACATCCCTACCATTCTTCGGGGTAGGGGCTGTACACCTGACATGGTGCATGGGCTTTGCATCGCACCTAGTTCCATGCCAGACCAGATTTGACCGTGTTGTAGGTGTTTGGAAAGTGTCAGCTTGTAATTAGTAGAAATGTGGCAAAATTCCCTTGGAGCTGAACCCACCCCTGGGTGGGATTCCTCCTCCCCGTTGCATCTCTGTGCTGCTGCAGGTGAGATTCCTCCCTCAAAGTCAGAGAGGGCAGGAGCAGGTACTGGGACGGCAAAGGGTCTGGGGTCAAAATGTGGCGGTAGGCACCCAGTGTGGGTGATGAAGGAGATCGGTAATGCAGCCACCAGCCAGACCCATGCAGACTGGCCTCGCTTCCAGAGAACTGGCTTGGGCACATTTAATTTGGAAATTAAAATTAAGAGATAAAGCCTTGTGGTTTGATTTGCAGAGGCGCTTCAGGCTTACAGCTGCAGCTAGCTTTGCCACATCGCTGCTGGGAGACGCTGCCTCAGGTGCAGGCTCTGAAAAATGGGAAGCATTTCAGGTTGGGCATCCCAAATAGGTTCTGCCTGTCGGCTCGGTGTCTCCTCGCCTGGGTTTTGTTCTTGGGGAACGGCCTTCCCCGGGTGTCTAGTGGCAGGATACGGGTCAGAGCTTACTCATGAGCATCAGCAAGGTGTCAGATCTGGGTGGAGAAGAGCCAAGGAGAAGCCTGGGAGATGAGAGTCCCTTCTGTTCCCAGGGTGAAGAGTGCCCACCAGTATGGACTGGAGCTGCAAGCTGAACAGGGATAAATGCAAATAAATATGCACTAGCTGCTCAGCACCTCCCCACATCTGCAACAGCAAGGCAGGAAAGGTGCTGAGGGCTCCACTGGGCTCTGAACCTGCAGTGCAAGACCATGGTGAGACACGTATGAATTTAAAGGCTGGGTAAGGGCTGCCCAGGTGCCTTCATCCTGGTCTTGCCTGGAGTGTGGTGATGTGCCTTTGCCTCTTTGTCTTTTTGTCCTCTAATGATGGGTTTTCAGAGCTTGGTTTTGCCTGAGGTATTTTGTTCTGTTGCTTAGATGCTCCAGTTGAGATGGGGGAGGTCATAAACACAAAGCTTTGCACGCGGTAGTCAGCGAGGTTATAGATCTTATGGTCATTTCTGCCCTAGAGCCTCCTGTTGGCTCTGGCGGGTGAGGACAGTGGTGGCAGTGACAATGTGCCAGGGAGAACTTAGAGTCAATGCATGCCTGCCAGACCTCCCCCATGGTGTCCCTGTGCTCACCACTCCAAAGATGTTCCTCCGGCCCCCTGGGTGCAGGGAAGGTGGACAAACAATAAAGCCGGGGAAAAAGGCTGGAGGAGGATGCGCCAAGCTGCAGGGCAGTGGCAGAAGCAGGACCAGATACCTGGAACCGGTCAGACTGGGCCATGCAGCCCATGTAGAACCTCCTAGAGCTCCTCGCAGCTGCTTACTTCTGCCCACCATCAGTCCCAGTGTGAGCCCCAGGTTCCACCCTGCTTCTTCTTCAGGGGACCTGCCTTCTGCTCCCAGCTGGGATGCACTGAGCACAGCCTCCTAGGCACAGCTCGCATTTGCTGAAAGAAAGCAAATCTGGTTTTAGAATCGGAGAATGGTTCGGGTTGGAAGGAACCTTCAAGTTCATCTTGTTCCACCCCCTGCCATGGGCAGGGCCCCCCTCCCCCCAGCCCAGGCTGCTCCCAGCCCCGTCCAGCCTGGCCTTGAGCCCTGCCAGGGATGGGGCACCCACAGCTGCTCTGGGCAGCCTGGGCCAGCGCCTCGCCGCCCTCACGGGGAAGGGTTTCTTCCTCATGTCCAACCTAAATCTCCCCTCTCTCAGCTTCAAGCCATTCCCCCCTGTCCCACCACTCCCTGCCCTTGCCCAAAGCCCCTCCCCAGCTTTCCTGTCGGCCCCTCCAGGCACTGGGAGCTGCTCTAAGGTCTCCCGGCAGCCTTCTCCTCCCCAGGCTGCACAGCCCCAGCTCTCCCAGCCTGTCCCCACAGCAGAGGGGCTCCAGCCCTCTGACCAGCTCCGTGGCCTCCGACGGGCCCGCTCCGACAGGTCCGTGTCCCCCTTATGCTGGTCACCCCCGAGCTGGACGCAGCGCTGTGGGGGGGTCTCAGCAGAGGGGAGCAGAGGGGCAGAGCCCCCTCCCTCGCCCTGCTGGCCACGCTGCTGGGGATGCAGCTCAGAAAGTACAATTGCCTTTCTGGGCTGCAAGTGCCTATTGCTGACTTGTGTCTAGTTCTTAATCTACCAGTATTCCCAAGTCCTCTGCAAGGCTGCCCTCCATCCATTCGTCCCCCAGCCTGCATGGATACTGGGAATTGCCCCGACCCAGGTGCAGGACCTTGCACTTGGCCTTGTTAAATGCCATGAGGTTCACCCAGGCTCACTCCTAAAGCCTGCCCACGTCCCTCTGGATGGAATCCCATCCTTCCAGTGTATCAGCTGCACCACTCAGCTTGGTGTCACCTTCAAATCTGCTGAGGGTGCACTCAGTCCCACCATAGACTTCGTTAATGAAGATATTGGTCTTGGTCCCAGTACCAGCCCTTGAGGGACACCACTCATTACTGGTTTCCACTTGGACATTGAGCTGTTGTGTAACTGGATGTGGCCATCCAGCTGTTATCCATCTAAGGAATCATGCCTGTGGTGAACCCTTCATGTATAGACAAGAGGAGATGGTGATACAAAATTCATCACAGAGCTTTCCCCCCCCCCCCCCCACCTGCCTTCATGCTATTATAGAAAAATTTATTTGTGCAATTCAGAGCACTTCTGTGTTACAAGATCAATAAGGTTGAGATTTCTAGAGTGGCGCGAGGGATTTAATCAGCAATTTTAATAGAATCTGGAGCTTAAAGGCTCGCTATTGCTTTTAAAATCCCAGCCTGCTGCTGAACTGCGAAGCTGCAGAAGCATGGGCTGTGCCAACCTTCTAATCCTAATAAGGTGTTAGATGGTCATAATTAGGCTTTAAAATTAGCTGTCAGACATGCTTTTGTGAGTGGAGCCTCCATCATCTTGTGTCACTAAAACTTGATGATATGTCATTTTTACCCACAAATTCTTGGTTTTTTTCCTGATTTATAAACATGGAAGATTACATCTGTCTGGGCTATTAAGTTTACTACCTTTTTTAATATTGTAGCTGAATTGTCCATGATTCAGCAATCTCGTAACTGCAAACAAGCTTTAGCATCCAAGGCAATGAAAACCACACAGCCCAAGCTGGTCCACATCTCCAGATGCCCATCAGAAATGAAGCCTGATGCCGAGAACCAGCAGCCTCCAAGGTCTTTGAAAAAAGGAGTTCAGAACAGAAAAAAATCCATAAGAGTGAAAAACAGGAGGTTGGTTGGTCTGTGGGTGACGCTGGGCTCCTGGAGGACCTCACGATGGAGGAGTCTCCACTTCTGCTGTGGCAAATACAGCTGGTTCAAACCTGCGTTCCCTCTTGCTGCTTCCATCTCTCGTTTAAAGATAGTTGCTCCTCTGCTAATGTGAGTCAGAAGAAGGGTCACAGCTATTCTGCTGTTTAATTAACACATTTTTTTCCAATCTGCAGCAATCAGGAGGTGGCGAGATGCTGTTTGGGAGTTCCTAGAAAGCTCCTTGTTATCTTCACGCTGTTTCAGTGCTGGGTGGATAATATGGGACATTAGCACTGAAACCTTAGCCTTCATTAATTGCTGCACTGAACACTGGTTGAGTAAATTAGCTCATTATATTTGAGTGTTTAGACATCTCATCACTGGGCTGAGCCTTGACTTCTCCTCTCCATCCTACACAGTCTTCAGGGCCCGTTTGCTGTAAGGATGATTTCTTCCAGCCCTCCTGCAAGAGCTGGCTACTGTTTCTCACCAGCCATCCCAGCCCACGTGCTGCTTTTCCTTGCTCATGCAAGCAGACCTTTCACCATTTCCATTTTTGTTAACCATTGATCGAGCGGTGACCAACACCTTGATGCTTTCATGGCACACTTGATGCTGTCCAGGGTGTCCCATGGGCAGCAGCTCAGCTTTTAGTCTACCCTAAAAAAAAAAACCCCACCCACCCTTAAAGCACAACTTTAAGTAGTCTTGAATTCAGCACTTAAGTAATAATGTTTCAGGGGCAACTTCACGCAGCCTTCCTTGGAAATGCCTCTGAAGGTTGGGAATTCAGGTGCCACATATCCTTGGTGCAGGTCACACCTCCTTTACATGCTGTACCTGCCATGAGGTCTTACGGTACTTTGCTGCCACGTAGCAAGAACTGGATTATCATGGACCTGCTTAAATCCACCCCTTTCTTTTCAGAGAGCAAAATTGGTGGAGGATATGGGGGTCGACCTCATATTCATCACAAGTCAAAAGGTGGAAAGGTACCTTGAAAGGAAACGGAAGAAGAGCAGAGATCCTTATGGGATGTCCTCACTCTGGGGAAAGCCTTTAAAAAAAGGGACAAATGTGATCAGACTTGCATTAAAGGGTCTTCAGCTGGTACCGGTGGATCTTCCTGGAAGGAAAACAGAGTTTTGTAAGCACCAGACAGCTCAGCTCTTAATGCAAATAGCAGGAAAACCCCAAAGTGACACCCACAGCCAGCAGGCCAGCTGATGTCGCGTTATCCTTGAGGTTGTCTTTTGTTAGGTTAGGTTTATTTGGGGGGACAAATCTCCGTGTTTCGGAAAGGATTCTTCATTTTAGTTTGTTCCCCGTATACTCACCATCTCCTAAATGCTGCAAGCTAAGTTAAGGCTTCTCATAAAGGGCCTTTGATAAAGTGTAAATCTGGGACTTGGATGCTCCAGCTGAACAGCCTGATGGGATGATGGGGAAGACTGGGAGATGCTGAAGTCCATTTGCTTTTCCTTCTGTCCGAACGGAATAAAGTCAAAACTTGCAATCTGCCATAGCAGGATCACAAGCATTGCAAAGGCATCCCTGGCTGCCTGTGCCTGCCCAGCCGCTGCCCTCGCAAGCCCCCGCTACCCCTCCCGGCTTGCCCGCAGCCTGCCGTGCCTCTTCAGTGGCTGTTAATGGCAATAAAGCAGATTTGCTGCTTTTGTCACTAATGCAGATAGGCTGCAGGGATCAGGACAGGCATAAAGGTGCTTGAGCATCACTTGAGGTTGCCTTTCCCACCTGCAGGGTGAGCTGGTGGTCGCAGCCCTCCTTTGCAGGAGAGGAAACTGCTCGGCACCGTCCGTCTTCATGAAATACTTTAAAAAAAAAATAATAATCCATCATTTTCACCTTAGTATTAAGGCATGGACCATCAGTGTGGCTGCTTTTCCAGTCATTGCTTGGGGATATAGGCAGGGGATGGCAATACTGTACTATGAAATTAGATCCTCCAGCAATTAAATTCTGGGTTTGCCCATCATACCCTGAGCGAAAAAGGTGAAAGGACAAAAATCTGGGGAGGACAGAAAGGAAAACATTCTTCTCCTCAAGTAGATGTACAGAGACAGGTAAGTAGGTGTGGGATACTGCTGTCTTAGCGCTTTAAGGGCTGGTTGAGTCCCATCAAGTCATGCCTTGAGCGTTGGGAATACTCATCAGCTTGATGCCTAGCTTAGGCAATGTGGGGAAAGCCATGCTGGGCTGGGTGGAGGATGCAGCCCCAGCTCCAAGGGGCTGCATGCTGGGCTCGGAGGTCTCAGCTTGCTGGGTTTCATGGGATGTCAGTAGATTCTGGTGCATTTTGGTACATCTCCTCCTTGCTGAGTAATGCCCGGCAAGCAGCTGGCGCATCGCGAAGGGCAGCTGGGGTTGCTCGTGTGCGGGGTGGATCATCTTTGCAGCTGTAAATCCTCACCCTAACTTGGACTACTCTTGCCTTTGCCAGGGTACACTGCGGGGACTCCCTACAAGGTCCCACCGGCCCAGAGTAACAACGCACCTCCTCCCTACTCACCGTCTCCAAATCCGTACCAAACCGCTATGTACCCCATCAGAAGTGCCTATCCACAGCAGAACCTGTACACCCAGGTAGGTGCCTCGCCAGCCGCTGTGGCAGCTCGCCGCCTCGCTCACCGGTGTGCAGATCCAGCCCGAGGTTCCTGCAGAGCTTCATCCTTGGCTGTCAGGACTGAGCACCCACGCCCTGGCAGGACAGAGGTGCTTGTGGCAGGGCTTGGTGGGTTTCTGGCATGCTGGAGTCTCTCTCCTGCCTCCTCCGTTGGATGCTCTGGATGAGGCATGGTCTTGCAGGGTTGTCTGTGTGCAGCAGAGTCAACATGGTGGCATCCCATGGCTTGGCCAGGTTCGGGAATCGGGTTCCTTCCTCCAAAATCACACGCCTGACTGACGGGGCTCGGTGTCTCCAGGGCGATCCCTGCACCCACCTCTCCCCACCCTTCCCTGATCTCGGTGTTGCTCTTCCCCAGGGCCACAGGTCAGTCTGGGTCACCCTGAGGTCCATTTGCTGTTGGCTGTTGGTATCTCATTCGACTTGCGTTGCCCTCCTGCCACCTCCCATGAAAAAGCCCCTGTGTCACCTTCACCAGCACAAACTACTTCAGGCGTGACCCAGATTGGTGTCCTCATGGAGCAGCTCCTCCTCCAGCACTTGGATGGGTTTCCAGTACCATCTTCTCCGCTCCTGCATTGCCATTACCTCCAGCTACGTGCTGGGGCCAAGATCCTCCACAGGGATGCAATGAAAATCACCTTGATGCCCCTTCCCGCTGAAGACCACAAGCTCCTCAGAGCAATCTGGCCTTATGGCTTCCCTGGCTTTTCCCCTCCTCTTTAATGGCAAATAACCAACTTCTCCGGCAGCTACAACTTCATGAACCAGTTTCTCTGTGCCTTGCTGAGACCGGAGCATCTCCTGCTGATTTTGTCTGCTGTCACCTCTCCTCCCATTAAGTGAGCATTTCAGAAGCCACTGGGGTCCCAGCCTGTCCCTGCACACTGGTTCTTCTCTGATCCCAGCCACAGCAGGAGGGTGGCATCAGCTTCACAGTGCCCACCAGCAGGCCTGGGATGGAGCAGGGCTTGCAGATGCCGTTTCCTCATCTCTCTTTCCCAGGCTCCGGCAAATGAGAGTTTCAACAGCCTGGAAACGTGAGAGGCAGTGACGGTGAGAAGATGCTTTGGTAGATCCTTTCAGCACGTTGTGCTTGCAGCACTCAGCGCCTGGGATGCTCCTTCTCTGCAGCCAGTTTCTGAGTCGCCTTTTCTTCATGGGCTGATTTTTTCTTAGCATGTCCTTCTCTTTCCCCAAGGAAATGCCTTTCAGCATCTGCATTTTCTCCTATCAACCTTTGTAGCTCCTGAAAGGAAGTAATTTAATAGTTCACCTGCATCTCTTTCTCCCCTTAATCCATGCCTTCAGAGGTTCTCTGATGGCTTTCACTAATGCACAATAAAATCTCTTTTCGTCATTTTAAACCCTGTAATCTTTCCGACCATCCCTGGCTTGCAGGTGTCCCTGCCTGTCCCAGGGATGGCACTTCTCTCCCTTGCACCGCTCATGTTTCAGGCCCTTCATCATTCTGGGTGTGGAGCTTTTTCTGTTGGCTCCTTTTTTTTATTCCTGCCCATCCTTTCCTCCTAGTTTCAAAAGCCCACAGGTCTCAGCAGCCTGGATTTTGGGGTCTCTCTGTCCCCCATTGGAAGCCCAAGAAGACAATACTCTTCTCGGACCCAAGCAGGCACCTTGGCATCAGCCAAGAGCCGTGGCTTCTCCTTTTCTTCCATCTCTTGCTCATGTTCTATACCAGCAGCCAAAGCCTTTTGGGTCCAGGCCCCATTTCATCCCCCCAAATAGAGGCAGCACGGTTTGTCCCTGACAAGCTGACTCTCCAACCCATGATGCTGATCCCCTTCCCATTCCCATCACCTTCATCCATCCCGGGAACCATCTCACATGCCCAGAGGTTCCGCTTCACCCTTGCTTGTCCAGGTCTCCACGCGCAGGAGCTTGCTGATGGGAAGGACCAGCCCTTTGGCAGCACTTGAACGATGTCCCATGGGCAGCCCTTTGGAGCAGCAGCTACACGTGATGCCTGCTTGTCTTAATATTGCTTCTGCAACACATCTGGAGGAGCTGAGGGCTTGCAGTCTCCACGGGAAGGATTGTCACAGCGGAGCCGCTCTGGGCTTACGATAGGGGCCGGCTTTGGGAACCTCCTTGTCCCAGCTAGTGCAGGGGGTGGGACTGGCCCCGAGAGCATCGCTGCTCACTCCGTAGCAGGATCTACCGTCACAGCTGACGTAACTCCTTGCTGACGGCACAGTCTGCCTTACCAGGCTGACACCCGCTGCACGCAGAGCTGGTGATTGCCTCTCCATAAAATACCGGGCTTTGAGTCACTGCTTCAGCTTGCGCTTCCAACTGAATGGCAAAGACGACGGTGGGTTTTTTTCCCTTCTCAAACAGGGAGCTTATTACACCCAGCCAGTGTACGCGGCACAGCCTCACGTTATCCATCACACTACCGTGGTTCAGCCCAACAGCATCCCATCGGCCATCTACCCGGCCCCGGTTGCTGCGCCCAGGACCAACGGTGTGGCCATGGGGATGGTCGCTGGGACCACCATGGCAATGTCAGCAGGTAAGAAGGAAAACCTTTCCATAGTTTCATCTCTCAGGTGGGACGTATCCAAACAATCTATGTGGGAGACTTGCCCTGGATAAAAAAAAAAAAAAAAATCTGTGCTGCCTTGCAGGCTGTATCCAGCAAGTGGCTGCAGAAGCACCTTGCACTCAGCTAATTGCAGCTTCGTCTGCTAGTTTTGCTTGCTGGTTACTGCTCTTTTGCAGGCAAAAATCAATTAATTTGCTTCTGGCACTGGTATAACTCAGTTTTTAGGTTAGCAGAGGAGACCTTGCATTAGGCTCACTCCAGAGGGGTGCACTCTTGCATCCTTAAATATATTATTCTTTCCTCTGTCTATTCCATAAGTAGAGGAGTAACCAGGTTTGTCCATCTTAAAATGCTTTTATACTTCTGTCCTCATGTTCCTTTTTTAGGACACTTCTGGTCTTGCTTTCATCTGACAAAGTGAGCATTAACCTTGGTTTATGTATCCCAAACCCCCTGCATTTTATGTACAAGATTGCTTCAAACTGCAATCAATTGATAGCACATTAGTTTAGGATATGGGCTGCTTTTATTTTTTCCAAAGCTTGTATTTCTCTCATTAACAATTCTTTGGACTGGATATTGATTTATGTCAAAAAATGCAGCATTCACCCTTTTTCACCCACATTAGCTGTGAAACAGGACTCTTACGGGACACAATCCCTGTTGCAAGCAGAGATATTGCAGCCTGGGTATGACAAGAACCACTCAGAGATTTACTATTGTTTACACTGAGAAGTGGATAGATGTAATTAATGCATGTGGGATGTCTTAAAATTTCATTAGTAGCATTTGTAGAGAGATACTCAGAAACTAAGAAGTTGTTTCAAGCACCCAGTTACTCCCAGAACAGAGTAGTTTGGGGTTGTGTTCTCCCTCCCCATGTCTGCTGAACGCACCGTGCAAATTCTCACCTTTCTGTATCGGCTGCAGACTAAAAGAAAAGAGGCTGCACCAGGCGGTGCCTCTGCTTCATGCCTGGGAGGGGATCACTCCTGCTGCTGCATCCCAGGGCTCTTGGCTCTGTGGGTTGAAGTGAAGCGAAAGAGCTCCACTGCCCTTGGGAGATGAGTGGTAAAGCTCATTTTAATTTTCTCTGGAAGGTCTGTGGGTTTTTTATCGTCTCCTTTTACAACCCTCATCCCTACGAGTTTGGTTCTTAGACGTTTTGGATCTCTGCAGTGATCTCCTGTTGCAATTTAGCCCGGTGCCTTCAGCAGGTGGAAGATGTCAGCAGGTTAGTAGCCAGCTCTGCTGCTGGTCTTTAGGGACAAGGAAAAGTGGAAAAAAATGAGTTAAGGGCTGAAAGTAGCATGGAAAATACGCTGGAGATTCAGGTGGATTTATTCCATTCATAGTGCTGGCTGACACCAACCACCTGAGCCAGACGCCTTCGATTCACGTCTCACAGGCAGAATAGTATTTGGGAGAACTGAAGAAGAAAAAAAAGGCAGCTGATGCTCTGCCTGCCCCTCAGATGCGCTCTGCAGCACCATACCCTTGGGGTACCACTGCCCTGACGGAGCTCTCCTCCTTGCTCAATACTTCTCCCTGCCGTTTCAGGAACCTTGTTGACCACCCCACAACACACCGCCATCGGAGCACATCCAGTTTCCGTGCCAACGTACAGGGCTCAAGGAACCCCCACCTACAGCTACGTACCTCCACACTGGTAAACCCACTGGCCAATTCATGTAAGTGCTGCCTTTGCAGGTCTTGCTCTGCCCTTGTCGATTCATTAGCCGCCAAGCACTGCCGTCACTTCACCCCTTCCTGCAGAGCTGCTGAACTCCTGCGTGTGGGCCATGCTTGGGCACCAGCAGAGCCATTGAGCACGGCTCCCGGGCAGGGGTCCTGCACGGCACGCTGTCAGGGGGCTGTGGAGGGTGTTAGCAAAGCTCAGTGCATCTTGACCT
Organism: Falco cherrug; assembly: GCF_023634085.1. Classification (NCBI taxonomy): domain Eukaryota; kingdom Metazoa; phylum Chordata; class Aves; order Falconiformes; family Falconidae; genus Falco; species Falco cherrug. Next base: position 1,710,500 of record NC_073698.1, read on the forward strand.
TGACCTTGCGTTTTGCGGCGTGCTGGATGCAAGGCTTTAGCAGTGACACCAGCAGCACTCTGAGTGCAGCTGGGCACTGTGAATGTGGTAATTTTTATGCTGTCAAGGTTTTGGATGCATCACGCTCTTTTGTAGAATCACAGAAGGGTTTAGGTTGGAAGGGACCTTCAAGGACCCTTCCCCACCCCAAGCCATGGGCAGGGCCCCCTCCCCCCAGCCCAGGCTGCTCCCAGCCCCGTCCAGCCTGGCCTTGAGCCCTGCCAGGGATGGGGCACCCACAGCTGCTCTGGGCAGCCTGGGCCAGCGCCTCGCCGCCCTCACGGGGAAGGGTTTCTTCCCAATATCTAATCTAAATCCCCCCTCTTTCAGTTTGAAGCCATCACCCCTTGTCCTAACAGTACACTCCCTGATGAAAGAGTCCCTCCCCATCTTTTATACCGCTCGGATATGTTTTTTTCTCCCTGCTAAAACATGCTGGGAGATTGTCCAGTTCATTAGCACTGGGGCTGCATGCAGCTGCCTGCACCCTGCCCGTTCATTAGCACCGGGGTTGTGTGCAGCTGCCTGCAACCGGCTGCAGGTTCCTGTTGTGCTCAGGATCCCAGAAATCCCAGCTGCTTGCTTAAATGCCCTCCACGTGTTGCTGGAGCCCTTGGTCCATCATGCCCAATTAACAGGCAGCACTGCTGATGGGAACACATGATGCTGAACTGGGAGGCAGCACAGATCTCATGCAGCCCAGGGGGTTATCTGAAATCTGTCCTTGCTGGATACATTACGCTGGGCTAATCCTGCCCATGATAAATTGTTGTGCAATTAGCAGAGAGCATCCCTTCTGCATATTTTTAATCCCGTGCATTGGATACCACCGGAGAGCTGGTGCTTTCTCAGCCTTTTGCCCAAGACATTGCCCGCAGGGCGGCATGAGGGATGGTTAAATCCCATACGCATCAGCTGTATTTCTTGCACGCGACGCAGGGGTGCAGAGGAGAGGAGAACAGCCCTGTCTGGTCCTGCGCTGCTTGTTTCTAACTCCTTGTTTTTCATATATTTGCTCTTTTCCAGATCCAGAGTCAAACATTGTATGCAACTACACAAGTCTTACATCGGTGCTGTGGCCGCTGTACTGCAGCACCTCGTCTGTTTGCAAGAACAAAAGAAAAAAAAAAAAGTGCAAGGGTCACTTTATGCATTCTTAGTGGTTTTTGTAAAAGCTGCTTTTTCTAATCTTCTGCCTCTTTTTTTTTTTTCCTCTCCCCCTTCCTCCTCCCCAACCCACATAAATTGTGTAACACACATACTGACACTGAGCAATAGTAAAGTTCTCTCTTTGGTCCTATCATTTGAAAGCTCAGAATATTCACTTTTCCAGCATTGCCCAGCCGAGTGGTGCAAAGATCCCCCACTTCTTGTTTGTTTGGGTTCTTTTCGTTATTTTTCTGTTGTCGTTGTTGTTGACGAGAGCCTAGATTCTCTTTGGCTAGTAAGAGTGGTTGATGTTCAGGGTACTATGTGAAAAGCACAGCGCTGGTAGGCAGGCTTATTCCGATTTGGTTTGGGTATTTTTAGTTGAATAATATAAATTATTTAATCTTCCATAACATATTACAAGAAAATTGGTGTCTTCCAGATAGCTGTCGTGATAGATTATAAATCCATTATCTGCAGTGAAATTCTGAACTCATCCCTTCTTTTGTAGGAGTAAGAGAATATAAATATAATTAGCGATGTAACACACTTGTCTTAGGAGGTAGGAGGACTGGTCACCATTGGGTCTTTGGTCTGCTTTTTCCAACTGGGCAAACGGATCTTGCATGGTAGGAAGCGAGCAGCAGAGAGATGTGTGCCCTGGTAGCATCTTGCACCTCTTGGGCAAATGAGATGCTCCCCATCAGCCGCATCCTGGGGCTGCGTGAGGTGGAAGTAGCTCTTTCCTTGCATGGCTACCGTTTGCAGGCAGAGATGTGCCGGGCGGCTGTTGAAGGAAGCAAGGAGATGTCCAAGGGTTGGTCTGAAGAGCTTCTCCAGGTCCAGAGTGTTGGTCTGAAGAGCTTCTCCAGGTCCAGAGGTTGGTCTGAAGAGCTCCGGGTCCAGAGTGTTGGTCTGAAGGGCTTCTCCAGGTCCAGAGTGTTGGTCTGAAGAGCTTCTCCAGGTCCAGAGTTTGGTCTGAAGAGCTTCTCCGGGTCCAGAGTGTTGGTCTGAAGGGCTTCTCCAGGTCCAGAGTGTTGGTCTGAAGGGCTTCTCCAGGTCCAGAGTGTTGGTCTCAAGAACTTCTCCAGAGTCTGGTGGTGTGGATAAAGAGGGCAGCTGGTTGATAGAGGAGTCTTTGAGGCAGGGTGAGGAGGACAATGGTGGCTTCACTTTACACCTGTGTCATTGGCAGGGCTGAGACCAAACTGCGACACCTTCGTGGCAGTTAAGGTGCCCTGCCCCTGCTTCTTTGGGATACAGCTGGGCTCAGAGACTTCCAGGAGAAATGTTCATCCAAGCACAAATCCCAGCTCCATAGAGAAAGGCCGGAGAGGGGGACGAGGTCTGGCTGCTCTGCTTGGTGAGTGGAGAGAAGGTAGGGGGAGGAGGAAGCAATAGCAATAAACATGTCGCCTTCCTCCTGGGAAGGCACCTGAGAAAAGGCAAGAGCAAGGAAGGTGATCCACAGCTGACATGGACGGGGCTGGGAGGCAACAGGCACGCAGAGGCTGTGGGGATCGGGGTAATTTCTGGGGGTTTTGGCTTACCCAAGGGCACAAGGACATGAAGCTGACTGCAGTCAATGACTTCCTACCTTGGGGTGTCCAAGTAGAGCAATAAGTTGTCTTGAGGGCAGCAGAGAGTTCGTATTCACAGACAGTGCTTGCAGCCAGTTTATTTTAAAATTCTTATCACTAAACGCAGCATAGAAATAAGGTTTTTATTCTTTTTCTTTTCTTCCTAAGACAAAAACATCACCATGTTTTTGATTTTTCCCTCAAGCGTGCCAAAAGAGTTACATGCACTCAGCGGCGTGTTTGCAGCTCCCACATCTCTTGGGCTCCGAGGTTGTCACAACGGACCAAATCCAGAGCCTTTCAGGAGGTCAGGTTAGGAGATGTGGATGAGAATCCCTCCAACCCATGCGTGGTGTTGAGTCAGTGCCCAGATGTCTCTGCTGGTTTGTTTGACTTTAGTCATGCCTGGATCACATCTCCAGACGGAGGTGAGGGCAGTGGAGACCAGCACTGGAGGGTCACCTTGACTGGGACGTGGTGGTGTAGAGGTCAGGCTGGAGGGTCTTTCAGAGGAGCAAAGTGACTAGTTGTTGGCACCGGGGTGAGACCTCCTCACTCTTTGATGGTGTCTTCCAGCTTGGCTTCTTCTGCTGTTCAGAGGAGCTACTGAAGCTCCTTCCAATGAGCATTGTCCAAATGGGGAGAAACAAGCTTAGGGACCCAAGAGGACTTTTCCTACCGCTGGTTGGTCCTGGGTGGTTTGTCAGGTTGATGGCTGGTGCTTCTGTATGGGGGTCATTTGGTTGGTTCTTCTGGTTTTCAAGGAAATCTGTCAGAGCTCTGGTTGACCTTCCCAAACTCAAGGAGAACATAGTGAGTGAAGACTGAACACGAACACTGTGGCTGGGGAAGGTGGTTTTCTCCCATGCAGTACTTCGGGTCACACTTTGGGTTCATATAAAAGGAAAAGATAAGGAAAAAAGAAAAAAAAAAGTGTCAGTAATCAGAGGGTTGCCCTGTTCAGTTTGGTGAAGCCAAGGGTTACCACGTAAAGGGCAACGGGACGTTTGGAAATAACAATACTGCATCATCCTTCCATGGTTTGTAGCGTGCTACGGTTAAACCTGGGCCAAAAAAACCCCACCTCAGCAGATCACAGGAATTTAGGACCTCCCAATTAACCCTTTTTTGCTCTCACTGTTGTGTGTTAGGAGCCGTCTTACCAGTTTTGAACTGTAGGCTAGAGTTAAGCTCCAGGCACTGTCGTGGCTCTGCAACGTGCGGGGTCCCACCAGCTTTGCTGTCCCAGCCCGGGCTCTGCAGAGGGGGACCCGTCCCAGCAGCCACCATCCTACTGCTGGCCTGGGCACCCTTCACCCTCAACAGCTTTAGGAGCGACTGCTAAAACACCCACGGCTGGGAAGGAGATGCTGGGCTTTCTCCTCAAAGGAAGGAAAACGGTAGAGGTGGGGTGGGAAGCTCCAGGAGCTGACCAGGGAGGATCACCCGGTGTTAGTTACCGCTGTGTGAGATCCGACGTGGGGTGGTTTAGTTTGAATTCCTTGGATCAGTAACGGATCTGATGCTCCTCATCGCATTATGTCTGGGCAGAAATGAACTCAGCCACGCTGTGGAGAGGTGAAATGTTGGCTGTCTGTTGGGCAGGGGGGTTGGTGAGCACATTTGGCAACCAGTGTTGCATTTAGGCTTGGAGCGCTGCACGGTTGGAGGGCTGCCACATGGATCTGGGGCCACCACGTGGCTCCAGGCTTGGGTAGCTCCTTCCCAAGGTGGCTTCATGGGGCCGTGGTGGTGGGGAGATGCTCCCTGTCACTGCATGGGGATGTGGGGCTTGATGCCCCCGGCTCATGTCAGCAGTGACCTGCAGCCCTGTCCCCTTCCCCATGGAGGGATGTAGGTTTTTGGGTAGATAGAGGGATGGGAGGAAAGCCCATGGTCCCAAGCCCTTTCCTTGGTCAAGTCATGGCTTAAGTGAAGGTCCTGGGGGGGGCCTCCCTTGCCAGGGGGGACACTGATGGGGGCCACCAGCTTCTCAGATATTTCACTCCAGCAAAGCTTTGCTGACTTTGGTTAAGGAAAAGGGTTTCCCACATGAAGGATCACGCCGGGTGTTAGTGGGGAAGAGCGGGGAAGGGGGGGGGTGTTAAGCCATCCTTAGCAGAACTTCGAGGTGTCTTGGAGATTAAAATTCCAGCTAAAGAGGAAGGAGAATAACTCTTAAACCACTCTGATGACCATTAACCCATCCCTACCGTTATCTTTGCTTTAAAACACGATCTGTAATGTAAGATTGGGGGGGGGGGGGGTATTAATAGTGGTGGTGGCCCCCAAGCCGAGCAAGCCCCTTGGAGCCTGTACCCATCACGCCTCCCAAGCGGCTGAACCCTCTGGGCAAGGATTTGTTCCTGTATTTTCTGAATAATAATAACCCCGTCCAGCTTTTTTCAGTTTTAAGATGTAATGACCATAAAAAATATTTATGGGGGTGGTTTTCATCAGGGGCGTTTCAGAGTATCAGGTTTTCCCCCAGCCACTGGCATCCCGCTGAATAGGGTCCTTCCCAGAGAGACCCCCCGCCTCTCTGCCACCCCCTCCCTCCCCTCCCCATCACGCATCCCGCAGAGGGTTTGGGATGATGTGGTCTCTAGCCTGAGGGCGTGATATCAGATCTTGCTTTCTTAAAGGGATTAAAATAACCCCACATTTGGAAGTTTATTTTCGATAGGAAAACCCAACCAGCCGACAATAGCAATAAGAAGAGCCACTGGATACCCATAAATCCAGGTTTTTTTGTTGGTTTGTTTTTTTGGGGTTTTTTTTTGTCAGTATTTTCAGACCCTTCATCTGTCATCCCCAAAATGTGGTGACCCTCTGCCCACCCTCCCTTTGCTTTGCCGCGAGTGCCGAGCTGGCTCCTGAGCCCACCGGGGCTGCCGGCAGGATCAGGCTCCAGGTATTTTCTCTGTCGTTTGCGAACATTCCCATAGGAAAAAAAAAAAAAAAAAAGGAAAATAAAGCCTGTTTATGAGTCTGGGAGGGAGGAGAGCTTGGAAAAGGCATTCCTCCAGCATGTTGCACTGTGGCACTCACAGATTCACCAATAAGCAGGTAAAATAACCTGTTACGGGGATGTTTGCAAAGCAGGAATACCAAAATATGTGATTTAACAGCTGCAGTTCCCGGTTGGAAAAGCTCAGTCGTGCTGTTCGTAGGGAAAAATCCTGATGCAACGTGGCCACCTGCAGCATGGCTGCATCCTCCTGCAAGGGATGGAGCTGGTTTTTCCCCGGGGTGAAGGGGGTTCAGGATCAGGGTGCTGGGTGGGGAGGGATTTGTAGGGCCAGCAGCCACGGGGAAGCACAGGGAGGAAGGCAAACATGAGGCAGCGGGGTCAGGAGCACCCAGACCTCCCGTCCCCATAGCACGGAGCAAACCCACGCTGCGCTCCTACCCCTCTTTCTACGTAATTAATTTCTTAATTCATTTCGACCACCAGGCCAGCTTGGTTTTAGGTATTATTGGATCTCTTCAGAAAAAAATAAATACCAAAAAAAGAAAAAACCCCAAGAAAAAAGAAATTTTAAACCAAGAGTAACCATGTCTTCCAAGTCTAAGTCTCAAAGGTGTGTAGGGAACATGGCCTTGAACTGATGCGCTGGAAAGCCCCACAGCCTCGGTTTGTCCATCTGAAGTGTAAATTTGGGGTATTTTTCTGTTTGTTTTCTGTTCTGGTTTTGGTTCTGAAGTTCAGGTTGTGATCTCCCTGACAGATTTCAGCCAAGAGTTTGTAACTGTACGATATTTACTGTAAGATGTAGAACATTCGATAACTATTAAAATGTTTCCAGAAAAAAAAAATAAATAAAAGAGCCCGAGAGGGTTTTGGTGGTTGTTTTTTTGGTGTGGTGACATGGAGAAGTGAAGGGGACTGGCCATATGCCCATTTCTAGGTTGGTGGTGCAGCTCGATGGTCTCCAACCCAAACTTGGGTGGGTTGTCCCACTGACTCCCAACGTGGCCAAGCCAACGTGATATATAGAAACAGCTTCTATAGAAAGACAAGTGTGTGATCTTCATGGTGAGCATCACCACCACTGTTCTGGGCTGATTGGGACTTTAGATGGAGGATGCAGGAGCCAGCTTTGGCCAGAGCAACCCATGCCCCCGTTGGGTTGTTGGTGAGGTGGGAGCTGTCCCATGATCCAGAGCCAGTCATCAGCCTGTGATGTTGAGTGCTGGCACCTGGTGATGGAGGGGAATCAAGCTCATGATGTTGCTGAAGGGGCTTCAGCTGAACAGACCCAGGTGGTGACCATGAAACAGCATCCTGGCCATGCAATGCCCTCCGTTGCATGGTGCCTCCAGTAGAGCTGTGCTCCAGCGTCATGGCTCCCAGAGATGCTCTCCGTCAGGCCACCACTAGACCTCAGGGACAGGGAACCTCATCTCACCAGCTGGGCAAGACATTGGATTTGCTGTGCTGCCAGTGGACACCTTGGAGCAGGAAGCCAAGCTGCCACTTCCAGCATTTCATGGCTCCAGGTGGGACGGGCTTTCTCACTGTGCCCAATGTCCTCTGTCCCCTCCATGGGGTCTTCATGGGTGTCACCATGACCCCAAGGCAGCCCTCAGGGTAGGTGCCAGCTGTGGAGGACAAGGGATGGACCAGACCTCTGGCTGAGGCTGTATCAGGCCCTTCGCACCACCCAAGGTGGCAGGAGCCACCCCAAGTGTCACTCCCTGGGCCAACACCCATGGGGGCTGTCACTGCCCTGGGACATCCCACGTTGGAGGGGACAACTCCTCCTGCCAAGGGCACCCACCCAGGTTGTCCCCACACCCCCAGCTGTCCCCACCTGCAGCAGCTGGCCCAGGCCCTCCATAAGGATGCTGAGGTCCTGCAGGATTTGGCCATAAGCTCATTAGGGTCAGGGCACCCCCAAGTGGCTGGGGACAGCCTGGGGCAAGGGGAGGTGTAGGGGACAATGTCCAGGACGTCCCCTGCGGGCGCTGGGGGGTGCACTGAGCACTGACCATGACTGTCACCAGCTGGGCAGGCTCAGTGCAAGCGTGGGTGTGTTCACATGCATGCATGACTGCATGTGTGTGTGGACGTGTGTGTGGACATGCGTGCATAGGCACACATGTGCCTGCAGAGGTAGATGCATGTGCATTTATGCACACGTTTGTCCTCTGTGCACATGCAGTGGCATGCAAATAGATGCATGTGTGCACATGCGCACACTTGCAGAGCTCTATGTGCAAGTGTATTTGCATCTGTGCATGACTGCATACATGTGTGCACGTGTGTATACATGCATGCAGAGGTGGGCTTGCACAGGTTTGTGTCTACATTTGCATGCACAACTGTGTGAACAGGTGTTGTGTGCACATCTGTGTGGGCACACACTTCTAGAGCTCCACGTGCAAGCATGAGTGTGACTGCATATGTAAATGTGTATGCATGCAGAGGTGGGTTTGCATGTGCATATGCACATGTTCAACCATGCATGCTTGTATGTGCAGCAGCATGTAAACATGTGTCATATACACACCTCTGTGTGCTCGCATTAGAGTACATGTGCATGCTTGCACATGTGTAGGTCTGCATACACGTGTGCATGCACATAGTGTATGCATGCAGGGGTGGGTTTGCATGTGCATTCATGCATGTGTTCGTCCATGCATATGTGTGTGCATGTGCAGCAGTGTGATGCGCACACTTATAAAGCTCCATACGCAAGTGTGTGTCTGTTTGCATGCATGTGACCTCATACATATCTGTGCATGTACACAGGCACACATGTATGTGCAGAGGTGGGGTTCCATGTGCATTTATGTAAATTTCTGTGCATATGTGTACATGTGCATCCAGCAGCATGTGAACAGGTGCACATCCATGTGTATACATGCATGTGTAAGTGCATGGGCATGTTTACATGTGTGTGTAGGTGTGCGCACACATTTATGTATGTGTGCAGAGATGGGTTTGCATATGCAGGTGCATGTGCGGCAGCATGTGAACAAGTGTCATGCACATCTGTGTGTGTGTGCAGGCACACTGAGCTGTCTGCTAGCACGTGTATGTGTGCAATGGGTTTACATGTGCACATGCACATGTTCATCCATGCATATGTTTGCCTGTGCAGTGATATGTGAACAGGTGTGGTGCACATGTGTGTATGCACAGAGCTCTGTATGTGTTTGTATGTGCATATGGCTGCATAGACATGTGTGCATGTGCATGCATGCAGAGATGGGTTTGCACACACATTTATGCATGTGTTTGTGCCTCTGCACATACAGCAGTGTGTGCACAGGTCACATGCACACTTAAAGCTCCACATGCAAGTGTGGGTGTCTTTGCATATGTGCATGACTGCATACATGTATGCACATACATAGATGCATGTATTTATGTGTGCAGAGGTGGGTTCACATGTGCATTTACGTATGTGTTCATGCATACATGTGTGAAGTACATGTGTACACATCTCCGCATGTGTGTGCACACTTAGAGAGCTCCAGGTACATCCTTGTGTGCATGTGTACTTAGATGTGCACACATGCATGCATGCAGAGTTAGGTTTGCATGTGCACATGTTCATCTGTTCACATGTGCACAAGTGCAGCAATATGTGCACACGTTTGCATGCACACAATTTCCATGCACAGGCATTCGTGGCTGCCAGCACGGCTGCGTGCAGCAGTGCCTGTTGCAAGCTGGGTGCATGCATGTGCATGGGCACGTGTGCCTGTGCAGCTGCCCATGAGTCACACAGCAGCCCCTTGGCTGCGTCACCCCGTGCCAGGCGCTGTCACAAGCTCACAGCACCCTGCTGTGTGTGACACCCCCCTCTGTCCTGCCCTCGTGTCCCCCCTCAGTGTCCTACTTTATGGATGGCTGTGGGGGGGTGTATAGGTGCATGCACATGTCTAAGTGCACATACACATGTGCAGCCTTTTCTGCATATATGGGGTATGACTACACGTGTCAGTATATGTAAATGTGTTGTATAGGGGTTTGCATATGTGCTTTTAGTATGCTACAGGGGTGTATATAGGTGTAGCCATATGTCAGCGTGCACATATGTAGGGAGTGGGGGCATCTTACAGCGCTGGCTGCTGCAGAACACCCCCCACACACACACCCCCCAGCACTGTGCCTTTGCAGCACCCCTTTGCACCAGCACCCACCCCATAACCCCCTGTAGCACCTTAAACGCAGGGGTGGGTAGGAGTAAGAAGGGGGCAAACCCCTTCAGGCTCCATTTTTGAAGTTTAAGTCTCCCAGATGCTGGAAGAGGCTTTGGGGCCATAGGCTGATCTACCCTCACAAATCACCAGATGCCCTCATTAGGCTTCAGCGCTAACCCTCTATCCTCCAGTCTCCCACAGCCCTGTTTTTTTCCCCCCTCCCCTGGACCAATCCTCAGCAGCTCCCCACCACCATCCCTGCACACCTCCTCACCTCCGGGGGCCATGGGTGCTTCTCAACGACCAGGGGGCTCGCCCCCCGCTTCGCTCCTCATCTCAGGGACCTGGGACACCTGAAACCTTTTGCGGGGTAGACACATCACATCAGCCTGTCCCCACCCTGGAGAGGGGCACAGGGGACATGCTGGGGGGAGGGGGGGGGGGGTGTCCCAGCTTACCTGCCGACGGAGAGGATGGGCACTTCCCTGGGACACCCCTTGGGTTTGGGGACCTTGGTGGCATTGAGCAGTGGCAGCACTTCAGGCCACTTCTGGCAGCAGCGGGTGCAGGGGGCTGGACCCTGGACGGTGTGGAGGTGCTGATGCCAGCAGGAGGGGGGAAACTGAGGCAGGAGGTGCAGCCTGGAAGGGGGCAGGGAGATGCCATCAGCATGGCCTTGGTCCCACCGTGGGGGGTTCCTCAGCGCCACCTTGTAGGGGCGACTTACTTATTCAGGGGGGTGCAGCCTGGTGGCATTGGCTGTTGGCCGTGATGCTCCTTCAGCAGCTGCTCCAGCGCTGCAGCGTTTTCTGTGGGTGGGGGGACACCGAAGGGAGGTTGGTCACAGGGATCCAGCCCATGTCACATAGACACACCCCAGGGACCCCCCCTGACCTTTCTTCTCAGTGATCAACCGCACCAGCATCCCAATGGTGTCCTCGTTGGCATCCTCCAGCTGGTAGATGGAGCTGGGGCCTGGAGGCAGAAGTTGAAGGGGATTCAGTGATGGGGGATGAACCCCCCCGCCTCCCAAAGGACATGCGGGATGCCCTGTGACAATAAGGGCCAGAAGCCATGGGGATGGGCTGAGTGAGGCGAGATGGCTGTGGGATCACTGAAAGGTGCTCACGGCACAACCAGGGCTCACCAGTGCCATCAGGCTGGGGGTCCTTGCTGGCAGTGCAGTAACCAGTCTTCTTCAACACATTGCACACCAGGATGCCCAACAACCCCATGGTGCAGAAGACCAGGACGATGGTCAGCATGGTCACCTGCGCCGCCACCGCCTCTTCCTCCTCTCCCTCACCCATCAGGGTCATCTGCGTCCCGTTGGTCCTTGCCGGCCAGTCCAGTGTTTCAGGGCTGCGAGCTCGCCGGTGGCCTGGAGGGAGGCACTGGATCAGCCTCGGAGAGAGGTTTTGTTGGGAATAAATCAAATTTTCCTCAGGACCCCAGCTGCTGGGTTGGCCCCCAAGGAAGCAGAAGCCATTCGCGTCATGAGTGGAGATGTCCTCAGCTGCCACATCCCAGCCAGGGCATCACACTGTGTCTTGAGGGGGACACATCCTGCAGCACCCCCAGGGTGAACACTGGCACAAGCTCTTTCAGCACCCGTCAAACCGAGGCGGCACCTCCAACCCAAGCACCCACCTGGGCACCCCGGGGTGCTGCGGGGAGTGGTGGCACAGGGTAGGCACCGGCCCTGGGGCTCCCTCTCCCCTTCAGGGCTGTAAAACCTGCAGGGTGGGAGGGGACAGTCAGGATACAGCCCACGAGCAGCATCGAAGCATCCCCCCACCCCCACCCAGAGCAGGGCTCACCCTGGCAGGCAGGCTCCGCAGCGGCTGTCAGTCACTGCCGTCCCCGGTGCCAGCAGGATCCTGTTCCTGGCCCGGCAGTGGGTGTGAGCCGAGCAGGATACATCCCCTGGTGAGAAGGTGCCAGGGGGACAAGCTCGGCATGTCCCCGCTGGACCCTGCGCCGAGCCACACACCTGCATGGAGGGAGAGGGAGGGGAGCAATGGCCAGATCCTGCACCTTCCATCAAGAGTGGATGTGCCACCGGTGGGCACAGCTTACCCCAGTGGGCTCCTGTCCGGACGGGCATCCCGGTGTCCCACGCTCCCGGGGACCACAGCTCCCAGCCCCCACGCCAGGCAGGCTCAGCACCTGCAGGAGAAGCGAAGAGCAGTGCTCAGCGCTGGCCGCTCTGGCTCTCCCGCTGCTCCTGGTGGCAATGCAGATCTGGCGCGGATGATACAGCAGAGATGAACCCATCACAAGCGACATGATGGATGCTCAACTGTCACATGGACCGCAGCAGGTGCAATCCCATCACAAGTGACACAAAGGGTGCAATCCCATCACATGTACCATGGCAGATGCAAATCCATCACCAGCAACATGATGGACGCAAACCCATCCCCTGCACCATGGTGGGTGTCAACCTGTCACAAGTGACACGATGGTTGCAATCCCATCGCAGGCACCACAGCAAATGCAATCCCCTCTCACCGGTGAGAACGGATGCAAACCTGTTGCATGCACCACAGCAGATGCAAACCCATCACAAGGCACATGGTAGATGCAAACCCAGCGCACGATGGATGCAACCCAATGCATGTGCCATGGCGGATGCAAACCCATCGCTACCGACGTGACAAACCCATCGCATGTGCCACAGCCAATGCACACCCATCACCAGTGACATGATGGACCCAAACGCATCGTGTGTGCCGTGGCAGATACCAACCTGCCACGGGAGATGTGACAGATGCAATCCCACCAAATGCATCACTAGCGACCTGATGGATGCAACCCCATCGCATGCACCATGACAGATGCAAACCCATCCCCATTGGCATGATGGTGGCAAACTCACCACAGCCAGCACAAGCCCATGGTGACCCTCACTCAGACCAGGCCACCCCAAGGGAGCAGTCCCAGCCCCTGGGCTACCTGCATGGTCCACCCGAAGAGCATCTCCCAGACACAGGGCAACACGGTGGCTCCAGGGGAAGTGGCATTCCCTATCAGCCCCTGCCAGGGAAGAAGCTTCAACAAAGGAGAAAAGAGGAAGAAGAAAAATTTTTGGAGGAAAAAAACCCCCAACCCCTCAACCCAAACTGAGCATCTCCCCAGGGCTGAGCTGCTGCAAGTTTCCAGGTGGGAAACATTTTGGGGTGCCCTACTGTGGCTATGGGGTGGTGATGCTGTCACAGGTTCAAGCATCAGAGGAGCTGAAAGCAGAGATGCAGAGGGCTGGGATGGATGAGGCCATACTCACCCCCAGGACGATGACAAGCCACCAATGCATCCTGTTCCTCCTCATCACCAGCGCAGACCTGCCCAAGGGGGAGCATTGGGGTCATCATCCAGGGAAAAATCCCAGCAGAGAAGCAATCTGGGGGGCCTATTCCCCCCCATAGGGATCCTCCAAGGAATCTGCCTAAATATACCCTGCAGCAGCAGTCCTCCACCATCACCCAAAAAGTTTTATTAGTGGTTTTACAGGATGCCCAGCATCCCCCCCCTTCCCTCGCAAATCCCAACTCCATCCCAAATTGGAGTGGAACCCATCCTGCAATGCATTCAGAACCAACAGCGTAAGAAGCAGGTGAAGGAGCAGAGCATGCTAAAAACCATTAAATAAAAGTTTTTCCTGCTCTGGAGGAAAGCCTTATGCATCTGCCACAACAAAATGAAGTCAGTAAAGAAATAAACATTTAAACAAAACCAAAACAACAACAACAAAAAAAAGAAGAAGTCAAGCAAAACAAAAGGTGTTTCCCACAGACTCATCCCCCCCTCTTTGGGCTCAGCAATTAATTGTTAAAATTGAAATAAATTATTACAACACAGGGGAAGGCAGGAAAATGTAAAGAATAACCCAGGTCCAGCCTCTACCACCCACATGGAAATTTCCCTGGTTGTCATGGCCCTGTGAAAGCTACACCAGAGCTTCATTACAGCCTTTGCCTGATGAGTTTCTCCTAATTAGTGACTGGCATCATCAGTCTGAGATGCAGCTAATTACATGTGGGAGGGGGGACACTGGGGGGCGAGCAGGGCAGAGCCAGTTAATTATAGGACATGGGTTGGGACACGATGGCATGGCCAAAAATGAGCATCCTCCATGCTCCAGTTCCTATCAGTAGCTCCCAGTAAGGGAGCACCCCATCAGAGTGCCAGCCTGAAGCCAACCAGCCCTTCTCCCCGTCTGGGGAGCTGCACCCCCAAACCAAGAGCCACCAAGTCCTGCCTTCACTAGCACCACCTGTGCCAAGCTGGACACCATGATGGGGGAAGAGGGGGGCAAGCCAGCTGCCACCATCACTCCAGCCAGCCTGAGCTCCACCACATGCCACCTCCCCAGTGAGCATCATCCCAGTCCAATGGGACCCCATGGAGACACCCCTGGGACTTGGCATATGCCCCACAATTACAGAGGGAGGGTGGAACTGGTGCAAGCCAGAGCTAATAAAACTCAAGTTTAAGCCTAACCTGAAACACTTCAGCCCTTCAGGGCAGTGATATTTAAGCTTTTAATAGCAGCATCTTTGGGACACCCCGAGATGTTTGGGGTGCTGCTCTGCCAGGGAAGGAGTGGCAATGGCCTTGGAAGGGGATGGGCAGGCTCTACTGCGGCTGGGTGACCACAAGCCGTGGCTGAGCAATGCCATGGGTTGGCAGAGCCCACGCATCCCAGGCTGCCGGAGCATCCCAGCTCACCGGTTCCAGGCAAACAGATTTAAACCCCCAGGAACGGGGCTAGCCCCAGGTAAGCTTGGCCTCAGGTCTGCTTTAATTCAAGCATTAAGGACATCCCTTCGATGACCAAGGCCACCGTGGGGATGCAGGAGGTACAAGGAGCAGGGGGTGCCAGCTCCTGGTTGTCACTGGAGCTTTGCCTAGTCATGGTCACCCCCAGGACTCAGCATCCCATTTCTGGGGGCAGCTCAGGGACATCCTAGGTGGGATTGGGGGATGCAGGCACAGACCCACAGGCAGTGATGGTTGTATGCCTGGTTGCCCTGGCACAGGGCAGAGAAGTCCTGAAGCTCGCAGAGGAAACTAACGTGACTTGCCCCCCCAAGAACCAAAGGAAACAAAAAAATCATCCCACCGGTGCCAGACCTGGCTGCTTTTTGGGGACACCCTGACCTCCACCAGCCCTGTACCTCACTTGGCCAGTGCAGAGATACAGACACACCAGGGACAGCGACTTGGTTTTGTTACCCCGGCACCCCCCAAATCGCACCAGCTCACACCAGCCTTTCACTCCCAGCCCCCCCTTAACACAGCCTACAGGCTGCCCACCGGGATTCCAGCAAGGGCTTCCCCTCCCCGTGGGGGAACGGGGCTTCATCCCATGGCTCCTGCAGATAAAGGGGTGGGGGGTGTGGAACAGAGCAACTGTTCAGAAACACTTTGGGGAACAGCTCTTGGAGGCACCTTGGGGCAAGGGGGGGATTGTCCAGCAAACAGGGCGAAACTCGGCAGAACCGCATCTCCCCAGGCCCCGTCAGAGCTGCGGGAACCACCTAACCACAAAAATCCAACATGAGAGTCCAACGACCCCCGAGGCATCGCTGCCACACGAAGCCCAGGCAGCAGCACCCCCCCGCTCCATTCTGGGGTGCAGCCCCTCACCACAGCAGCCCAGCTGATGCAGGTATCTGGCTGGGAGCCCCGTGATTTTCCAGCACCAGCAAACAAAAAAAAACCCCAACCCAAAACGACAAAAAAAGCCAACCCAACGCGACACAGTTACTGTCCCTTTTCCCAGGCAGCAGCCGCCGAGTTTTCCGTAACCTACTTCTCTCCTCCCCCCCATTATTTTAACTTACATTCGCTGGGCAGCAGCCAGAGCCACCCCGGGGGGCTCCAGCCGCCGCACCCCACTCCAGGCAGCACCAAGGTAAACACCCACCCCCCCCATACCCTGCTGAGGGATAAGGTGCAGCCAATCCCCCCCACATTTTTACTGCAAAGGGGGGGGAAACACCCCAAAAAAGCACCAGTCCCCCCTCCCTCGATAAACCCAAAGCTACAGCAGCCCCCAACCCAGATCCCCCAACCCCAGGAGGGGTAACCCTTTAAGGCGAAGTAACCCGAGCCCCCCGCCCCCACAGCTCGGGATAAGACCCTCCCCGGGGAAGGGGAACCCCGGCCGGAGCCGGAGCCACAGCCACCCCCCTTACCTGCCCCCACGCTGCACGGCTGCCCAGCCGAGCGCGCCTGCTCCTTATGAATGAACCCGCCGGCGCGCTGTTACCGCTCGCCCCGCCCCTTTACTGACGTCACCTGGCGGGGCCCCACCCCCTTTCCCGCGCCTGGCCCCAGCGCGGCGGGCTCGGCTGACACCCCCCCCCGCGGACACCGCCACCTGCCGGAAGCATCGGGAACTGCCGGCGGCGCCAGGCGGGGGCCGGGGGTGCTGCGGTGGTGGGAGTTGGGGGAAAAACGGGGAAAAATCAGATGGCGGCGGGTTTGCACCTACCGAGCAGGGAATTCTGTAAAAAAATAAAGATTTTTTTTTGCCCCATATGGGCTTGTCCAGGGGCGCCCCGAGGGGGCACCCATGGGTGCTGCACCCTCCTTTCTAAAGCGCACCCCACCTTGACCTTGCCTCCTTCCGCCGGGGACAGTTTTCCCACCCTGGGGACACCCCCGTGGAAGTCTCGTGCTCCCTCCGTGTGTGTCCCCCCTAGTGCTCCCCGGGGGCTGGTGCAGTGACGTGGTCCTACCACCCCTGAGGGCACTCGGGGCGGGGACACATCCCGGTGCTCCATGGCGCAAGGGAGGGACACCCCACCCCCACTCCAAATTCCCTCCAACATCCCCCCATGGCATTATCCCGGAGAGAGTAACTGCACCCCAGTCATGGCAAGGGCTCTTCCTCCCGCCGGGGTCTTCATCACAGGCAATGTCCCCAATAGACGGTGGGTCCCCCAAGCTGCACCCCACCACCACCACCCCCTGAGGTGAAGGACAAGACCACGATGGCTTCATTCTGACATGGGTGACCTTTAATGACAGAGTCCCCAAGTGACCAAAATCCCGACTCCCCCCTCCAAATAGCTTCGTCATCCCAATTATAGCCCACCCCCACCCCCGCCCCCGGTGGACGTGGGACCGCAGCAGTCCCCTTACCCACCCTGCTGTGCAGACACAGGGACACCCCGGCTCATCCCCACCACCCCTGTTGTCACCTCTCCCATGGGGACAACAGGGTGCCTTCTCCTGGACCTTGAGGTGAGAGCAGGAAAATGAGGGGGAAAAGGGCAAATCTGGGGAGAGGGGGGGTGATAATCTGAGAAAGTCTCATTTTTAGGGTCCTGGCTGCCGTCACCCCAGTTTAGGGATGGGGGCACACCCCTGGTGTCTGGTGGGGGAATGTGAAGATCTCATCCAGAAGATGCTTCAAACATCATTGGCACTTTCATCCCACTCCCCATGGGAATCATAGAGACTGGGGGGGGGGGAGGTATGTGGACCCCCCAATTCCCCCCCATCAGTTCCCCCGCTCCACCAGCATCCCTGCGTGGCCACTGGTGTCCAGCTCTGCCTCGGGGTGAGGAACCGGGATGGTTTTAATCCCCCAGCGCTGAAGCAGAGGGACTGGCAGTGACGTGACAATGTGCCTGACCCCCCCACCCCAAAATAAATAAGATGTTTATATATATATAATATATATATATTTAAAACAAACAAACAAACAAACAGAGCTATCTGGGTGCTGGCGATGGAGCGAGCGGGTTAGCGGGCGGCCCGGGGTGGGGGACACACCGCGGGCGTATTGTCCCTGGGGTGGTCCCGTGGTGTGGCCAGGGGTCCCGAGGGAGGGGGGGGGGGTGACAGCACCGCGACCCCCCCGCCCCCGAAGCAGGCACACACGAAACCGGAGAGCAAGGCAGGTTCCTGGCTGAATGGCATCCTCCGGCCGGTCCCCGGGGGTGTTGGTTAACGCTTCCTCCTTCGTTGGCGCCTTCCCAAGCGAACGCATCCCCCCCTGCCCATCTTCTCCACGCCCCAAAAGCAGTGTGTGTCCCCCCCCAGTCTGGTGCAGCGGCCGGGGGAACGGCGGGGGGACCGGGGCTCATCCCCCCCAACCCCGAGCACACAGCGAGCAGCCGGGTTGGAGATGAGAGGTGCTGGGTTGGGGGGTGGCAGGGAGGGGGGTCAGGACCCCCCCCCCTCTGAATGTAGGGGGGCCAGCACCCCCCTTCCACGCCGGGATGGCCCTGGGGGGGCCACGGCTGTTCACACTCTCCAGAGGAGCAGGTGGTTGGTGCTGTCATCCCGGCCCACCGTCTCGCTGCTGCTGGTCAGGCGGAAATCCTCGTAGCCGTCCCCGCCGCTGATCACCAGCATCTTGGGCTTGGAGAGGGCGAGGGCGCGGGGGCGCGATGGGTCTCGTTTCTCTGCCTCGCTCGGCTTCTCAGCCCCTGCCAAGCGCAGAGCCCCCAGTGTGCTGTCAGATGGCCCCCCCGCAGCACCCCTGTTCCCCAGCACCATCCTGGCGGCAGCAGCATCCCAGCAGCATCACCCCAGCATCATTCCATCAGCACCATCCCAGCATCATCCCACCAGCACCATCCCAGCAGCATCCCACCAGCACCACCCCAGCATTATCTTAACACCAGCGTCCGCCCAGCATCATCCTTCCACCAGCACCCCACCAGCCATCATCCCAGCATCATCATCCCACCAGCATCCTCCCACCAACATCATCCCAGCATCCTCCTACCAGCATCATCCCAGATCCACCCCTCTACCAGCACCTTCCCAGCATCATCCCACCAGCATCACCCAACATCCCACCATCCTCCCAGCATAATCCCACCATCATCCTCCAGATGTCACCACCACTTTCCTAGGTGCCACATCTTGGCCCCAAAACCCTCCTCCCATCCCCAGGTAGCCCTTCACCACCCCAAATCAGCCCCTCCCACCCCGCCCCCAAATTACCACCTCCCACACACATTGCCACCTTCTCCCCATCCCACCCCAACCTGAGTTGGGCTGGGTCAGACTCAGCACATGAATTTCCAGTGGCCTCTCCCCCATGGGAATTAGGGTTTCCCAGGGAAATCTGGGGTCACTTGAATGATCCCCCAGCCCCTGGGGAGGGTGGTGTAACATCCACCCACCCCCTCCCCGCCCTCCCCCCCCCCAATTTTTCTCCCTGATTTTTAATAAGGCAAGGATGGAACAGGGACTCTGATGACCACATTTCAAGGCTACTCCCAGTTATCTGCCAGCGGGACAGCATTCTTAGCCCCATGAAAGTCATCCACTGCCTCCGGAGGGGCTCAGGATCGCCCCCTCCCCCCCCCCCCACCAACCATCCCACCTACCCGTCTCCCTCGGTAACGGGAAGAGGACTTCGAAGCCATCGGGTAGCTCGATGGCAGTGAGGAAGCGGACGTGGCCGGTGTGACCCTGGGAGAGCCCCACCAAGGCTGGAGCCGCCTTGGCCGAGACAGTGAGGGTCAGCACCACGCCAGCGCTGGTCCCGATCCACAGCAGGTCCTTGCATGCCAGGAGAGCCGTGATCCGCAGGCAGGCTGCCTTGTGCTGCCGGATAATGGCATCCGAGCCTGTCGAGCATCCCGGCCATCAGCATCTTTACCCTGCCTGGCACCGGGCTGTGAACCCCACCGGTGCCACTGGTCTCCATTCCCAGGGGTATCTGAGGCAGGTGGGACATGGGGAAGGGACCCCACAACCCCCCCTGGCTGTGGTATAAAGCACCCCACGGTGCTGTCAGTTTGGGTTTCCAGATTATGGGATTATGCAGCTACCCCGAGGCTGCCCTATTATCCCGTGGGATTATGGAGATGCCCAAGGGTTCCCCTGTTTCTGCATGGGGTTATGCGGGTGCCCAGAGACTGCCCGATTCCTGCGCGGGATTATGCGGGTGCCCAGGGGATGCTCTGTTTCTGCACAGGATTATCCATCTGCCCTGTCTTCCCGTGGGATTATGCAGCTGCATAACACAGAGGATGAACCCCAGGAGTGCAGGGAGTCACGTTTCCTTCCCCAAAGATGGTTGGGATGCAGGAGGTACGACATTCCCGGCGCGGGATGCTGCAGGGCATCGCATCGCAAGGTAGCCGATGGGCACAGGCACCCACTGGAGACAGTGATGGGCACCCACTGGAGACGTGTCACTGGTGGCACTTACCGGCGAGCATCTTGTGTACCGGGGGGGTGATATCTGCTTCGGTCAACTGCTCATAGCTGGTGGCGTGGTAAAGCCGGACCTGGGCACTGCTCTGCAGTGCGACCCACACGCCAGTCCCTGCACTCACCATGCAGGTGACGCTGCGCCCACTGTCCTGTCCCACCTGGAGCGTGTGCTGCGGGTGACAGAGCCACAGCAATGCCACCCATGATGCCACCGATACCTGTCACTGTCCCCCCCCCCCGACCTCCCGTCATTACTCGCGGTACCTCTTGCGCCAGCGTGGTGGTGTTGAGGATGATGATCCGGTTTTGGCAGCCACACCAGAGCTTCCCTGCCACTGCCACCATCTTGGTGATGGGGCTCCCCGGAGAGCCCAGAGACAGGGACTTGGAGTTCTGGGGGTCCCAGAAGTGGCCTGTAAGGACAGTAGAAGTGGGGTGGGTAGTTAAAGCATCTCCCAAACTCCCATCTTAACCCAGTAGATGGGATGCGGTGGCTGGAGATGCCTGTCTTCCTGTCCCCCATTAGAGGGGACGTGAGCTGACATGCCCAAGGGATGCCAGCAGCAGGCAGGGATCAGGAAGAGGATGCACACTCCCATTTGGCTCCAGTTTTGGGGTCTCCAGCATCCCTTGAGGGATACCCCTTCCCTTTGTAAGGAGGCAGGCAAGCCAGTGGCATCATGAGCTTCCCTCCCCAGGGGGCCCCCCAAGCAACCCACCCATCAGCCACCACTTTGGGGCTGCATTTAACCCTGCCAGTGCCTTCTGATGTCCCCGATCCAGCCTCACCTGCCTCCCGCTGGTATGCAACCAGCTCCCCGTTGGCCAACGACACAAAAACCTGGTTATCCAGGTACCTGCGGGGAGAAAAAAACCTTTGAAAAACAGCTGCAGAGACCTGCTCAGCCACCCCAAACCACCCTGCTGTGGAGATCCCAGAGCCAAAAATCATCCTTCCCTACTTACAAGATGCACATGACAGCAGCAGCGTGTTGCATCTTCATGCTGTTCTTCCTGTTACGGATGTTGTCTGAGGACTGGTACACGTGGATGCTGCAGGAGAAGAGCAAAGCTTGAGGCTCACCTGGGATTGGGGTCCACCTCATGCATGTGTTGCCCCCTCCTGGGGACGTACCAGCCATCCTCGGTGCCCAACCACATGGAGCTCTGATGGGCTTCAGGGTCGAGGCTGAGGAGGTCCTCAAGGCTGCCCCGGGTGAAAGAGCCACGGCTGGAGCGGCGCAAGGCTCGCCCATCCGTGGGGCTCTCGCCGTGACGGTTTTGGCCATAGGTGCCACTGATGGGCAGAAAGCTGGGTTCTTGCTCTTCCTCGGAGCTCGTAGTCTCCGCTGTTGCCTCCTTGCAGCTTGGGATCTCTTCATCTGCAGAGGAAGAAGAGGAGGAAGGAATGGGTTAGGACAGGACCACCCAACACCCACCAAAGTGATGGGGAAAAGACCATGGGTCCCCTTGTGATGTCAAGCCTGGGAGAGGATGTAGGGATGCAGAGCCCCAAAACCCACAAGGTTTTACCCAAAGCCACCAGCCCCCACCCAGCATCATGGTGTTGGGCTGATGCCCCCCAACATCTCTATTCCCAGGATTTCTGTGGGTCAAAAGCCTTCACCTGTAGATTTCCCTGAGGAATGCAAGGCAGAGTGGCCAAAATGATGGAGCTGCCCATAGTTTTGGGACAAAATAAATGGTTTTTTCACTAAGCAGGGCCTGGGGAGGACTCACTGCCAAAGCTGGAGGAGATGGTAGAGTGGCTGGCTTGGCTCTGCAGTGTCCCCGAAGGGCTGGGCGAGGACTCATCATCCGTGTCATCACTATCAAAGGGCACCAGCTCCCTGTTGCCACCGTCGACGGGCTCCGAGAGCTCCAGCGATGAACCCGAGATGGAGATGTGCAGGCACGGCTGCGGCCCCGCATCCTCTGGCTGCACCGGCATCAGCTCCGAGGAGGGGCTGCCCACCGGCTCGGCACGCTCCCTGCCGCGACGAGGGGAGGGGGGAAAGAAGCAGCTCCAGCATCGCCCCGTGCCCGCCGGCTCCGCGGTGCCGGTGGGAATGTCCTACCTATACACCCGCTTGAGACCGGGCACCGAGGCGATGCAGAGGATCCTGGCGGAGCAGACGGCGATGCACGCCTCCACTGTGGGCTCCTTACGGATGCTCAGCAAACAAACCTGCCCCACATAACCATCGCTGTTGCAAACCCAAACCTCGTGGGAACTTTCTGGGCTGCCATGGCTGGGAGAAGCGCAAGAAAACTGCAAGGGAGCAAAAGATGGGATGAGTTGGGTCATTTGGGAAGGACCAATGGTTTGGCAAGCCCACCGGGATGGAGAGGACCACAGCTCCTGTGGGATGCTTGAATCCAGCCTGTGAGTACCTGCATCCCGCTCCGTGTCTTCATGATGGGGATGGCCTTGAGGAACTCTGGGTCCAGGCAGTTTTTGCTGGAAGCTGGGAAAATTAAATTGGAAGATGAAGAAGTGATGGAGGAAAGAGGTCTACCAAAGTGAGGGTGTGATGCCAAGCCCACCACCGCGTTCACCTCCCTGGTCCCTGGTGTTACCCAGCTTTTTCTTGGCATCCTCAAAGGCTTGCTCAAAGCCGAGACGGGCATCAGGGTTGGGGAACTCAAAGATGAAGGACTCGGTGCCATCAGCTTTGGTGGTGCTGAGCTCCACCTTGTTGGGGGGGAAGGCCATGCTGAAGGACATGGATTGCTTCTCTGCCAGCTCCCGGTGGATGGCAGCCATCAGGTCCTTGATCACGTCATCCAGGCTCTGGGGACAGGGACAATGCTTCAGCTCTCAGGGATGGGCCACCACCAGCCACATGCCTGATGATGCCCCCGTCCATCCCCAAGCATACTTCAAAGACTGCCCCAACCCCATCGTAGCTTTAGGACTGGTGGCATCGGGGTCCTTAGAGGACAGTCATGGCCTCCAGCCCTTCCACAGGCTCTCCTTACCACCAAGGACATCCCAGTCAGTCCCCTGGGGAAGGCGTCTGGCCAGGGGACAGCACCAGGGCCACCATGTGACACTGACGGTGTCCGCCCCCAAGCATCCTTCAGAGACTGCCCCAACCCGCCTTTTGGCTTTAGGGCTGGTGGCGTCTGGGACCTTTGTGGACACTCATGGCCACCAGCCCTTCCACAGGTCATCCCTCCCGCTGAGGACATCCCAGTTGGTCCCATGGGGAATGTGTCCAGCCAGGGGACAGCACCAGGGCCACCCACCATCCCCATACCTGGTGAGGGAAGCTGAGGGTCTCTGACAGCTTGCTGACTTGCCCCAACGTGCTGAGGTCTTCATCCAGGCGGCAGATGCTTTTCTGGATGCTCTCCCGGTTGGTGGCTTGCGAGGCACCTGTGTGGGGACACGTGAATGGCATTAACTCCTTCCTCCCCAACGCCACGCAGGGGCTACCTTCTCCCCACCGGCCAGGGGTGAGCAATGGGTTTTAAAGTGGGATGGGACATTCCAGCAGGCAGTGAAAGACCTTTGACGATGTCCACGTCCTCCAGTGGCAGCTTCCAGAGGAGCTTGTACTTGCTGGCGGTGTCAATCACGCTGGCCGCCGTGTACCTGTTGAGGTTGGGGGGGAGGGTTGAGCTGCACCCACATCCCCAACACCCTAAAGCCAGGCCAGCCGCCAGGGACAACCCCAACGATGTGGGTTAATCCTGGTGGATGTCTCCAAGCCTGGTGGTACTCACAGGCTCATGGAGCTGCGGCGGAGGGAGCCCGACTTGCGCTTCAATGTGGTACACACCAGCAGGTCCGTGAAGAGGAAGAAGGAGCGATCCTTCTTCCCACCCACCGCCTTCTGCAGAGCGGTGGGAGACACCAAGGGGTTAACATCTGCTCCTCCACTGCTAGCGCTGGGAGCGGTCCCTGCCTCAGCTTGCCCACGTGCTACCTTGGCAGCAGGCTGGGATGTGTCCCATGACACCATCTGCACGGGGACTGGCCATGTTCTCATGACAGTGAAAGGGGACATGGGTGCAACGGCCATGTCGGCAAAGCCACAGGGTCCCACTCGTGGGTAAGCACCAGGGCCATGGGAACACCAGGCCCTCTGCAGTCTCCACCTCCAGCCTCCCTACCCACCCCTAGTCTGGGGCTATTGTGGGCTCTCCCTGCCACCTGCTTGCTCCCAAACCCATCTTCCCTCAAACTTGGGGAATTTCATATTTTCCCCATTGATCTGTCATTGATCCATCTGTCCACCCATCCATCCTCCCCACTGATCTGTCATTGATCCATCTGTCCACCCATCCATCCTTCCATTCTTCCGTCTACCATCCATCTGCCTGTTCTTTCCCTCCCTCCCTCCATTCTTCCATGCTTCCATTCCTTCATCCATCCTTCCACCCATCTGTCCATCCCTACAGAATCATAGAATATCTCAAATTGGAAGGGACCCATAAGGATCATTGAGTCCAACTCCCTGCTCCTTGCAGAACTACGTAACACTACACTGTATCACTAGGAGTGTTGTCCAGACACTCCTTGAACGCTGACAGGCTTGGTGCTGTGACTCTGGGGAGCCTGTTCCAGTTACTGACCACTCTCTCAGTGAAGAACCTTTTCCTAAGGTCGAATCTGAACTTCCCCTGATGCAGCTTCCATCCACCCACCCATCCACCCACCCTTCCACCCACCCATCTGTGGCCTCCCATGGGCACACGGGCATCCCATGACCCGCAATCATAGCTTCCCACTGCCCCATCTGGTGTGCTGTCCCATGGCCCTGACGGTGACAAGGGACCACCTCACTCTTACCACTTCCACGACCATCTCCTGGCGCAGGAACCTGCGGAGTGGAGCCTGGAGCTGTGGGAACAAGGAGGCTGGTGAGTGGGGAGCCCCAGGGGGGGACCGTCACAAGCTTTGTCCCTGTCCCTGCAGCCTCCCAGCTCAGAACTGGCACCTCAGCCCCTTCCCAAACCCCTCAGAGCCCACTAAGACCGAGTGATGATGGGGAAAGCAGGACCTGGAGGAGAAAAGAAGTGGCCCAGCTTGGCGTGACCCAGAAAGAGCAGAAATAGTTGCATTTCATGAAGGAGGAAAGACCAACCCCATGTAAGACCCCTGTACATACATCCTCCATCCCTTCGATGTGGGACTCGATCTCCTGCACGATCCGGGCATTCCTCTCCACCTCCTCTGCGCTCTTCATGCCCTTGTTGATCCTCTCGGCCACCTGCTTGATGTTGCGCTGGGCGTCGATGAGGAAAGGGTGGTCGGGGTGGTCCTCTGGTGTGTGCTTCAGCAGGTCCTACCACGGGGACACAGCTGGGACGTCACCACAGGCAAAGCTTGGGCATCAGCCATGCCATGACTACCGCGCTGCTCTGGTGCTGGGGATGGAAACCAGCCCCATGCAGGAATGGTGTTGCAAAGAAATGAAGTCTTGAGCTTTGGCCACCACCAGCCTTGTCTTTGCCACCTCTAAAGAGGCCAGCAGCTCCTGAGAGCACATCTTCACCTTGCACAGAAGCCTGAAATTCATCCCTGGAAGTGTTCAAGGCCAGGCTGGATGGGGCTGTAAGCAACCTGGTCTAGTGGAAAGTGTCCCTGCCTGTGGCAGGGGGGTTGGAACTGGATGGTCTTTGAAGGTCCCTTCCAACCCAAAGGCTTCTGTGGTTCTATAAAAACACATCCCCATCAGCCTCAGCACCAGGAAGAGTAACTTGGCAGGTGGAAACTGAGGCACAGAGCAGGTGGCACTGTAGCCGGTCCCAAAATGACACTGAAACGTCCAATCTCCCAGCAGAAAAATAAAGGGGAAGGGGACTGCACACCCATGGGGACATGCTGGGGGGGACAGCAGTGTGACAGTCCATCCCCAGGAGGGCAGAGCTGTGCGTATGCCCAGGGACACCGACTTTGAGTCAAGGCGTGGGAAAAGGGGCCAGGAGAGATGCAAGACCCCTAAAAGCTCCCGTTACATAGAGGTGAGGAGGAGCCGCGGTCTCACGCGCTCCTGGCATGGCACAGATGCCCTCCTGCCTGCACCCACCTTCACCAGCAGCTCGTATCGCGGGATCCTCTGCACTGGCTTGATCATCAGGTCGGACAGAGCCTGCTTCTCCTTGTTCTCCCGCATGCTTTGCTGCAAAACACCAGCGGGGTGGGGGGGCACAAGGACTGGCCCGTTAGGTGGGCCACAGCAGGGATCCAGCGTCCCACCAGCCCAGGACCTGGAGAAACACCCGTTTGGGGTCAAGGTGACTCCTTTTTACACCATCTGGAGTGACTCTGGTTCATCCCAACTTAGCATCTTTGCAATAAATCCAGAAGAAGGTGCGGGGAAGAATCCCAGTCTGACCATTGATTACCAGTTTACTCCCATTAACCCCGGCTCCTCCCCACCAGCAGCCTTGCACGTGGCTCTGGACCTTGGCCAGCATCTATAGGGAGAAGAACTAGGACCCACCTCCAGGAACTTCATGAATGCTGGCCGGGCTTCCTTGGCAATCCTGACAGCATCCTTGGCGTTGAGGAAGTTATCGATGTAGGCAGAGTAGATGTTCACCAGCACGTCCTTGGAGAACTGGGAGGGAATAGGAGAGGGGAGGGAAAGGGGAACAGGTCCAGCACAGCCATCCTGGGCAAGCTTGGAAGAAGCTACTCCAAGGGTTAATCCTGCATCGGGGCTGGTGCGGGGAGGGCTCACCCGGCGCCGCCCGCCCCCCTCGATTTTTCAGCCCTGACATTTCTGCTCCCGAGGCAGAAACTCCGAGCTGCAGACCCAGCCGGTCGCTGCAACATGCCGCCGTTACGCTAAGCAGACGGCGGGCCTGGAGATCGTCTCCTGTTCTCCATCCCAGGCGTGTTTGGCCCGTCCTTTAATCACTTCCCTGCCTCCTGCTCTGAAACTTCTCCTGCTGGGGCTGTGCCCAAGAGCGGGCACGCCGGCATGAAATCCGCCCTGCGAGGACCTACCGACTGCACCAGGAGGTCGCCCACTTTCTGCTTCTCGTGCCAGTTCTGCACGCAGTCGTGGATCTGCTCCAGGAACTGCTCGTGGTGCTCCAGCAGCTCAGGAATCTGGTCGAAGATCTCATCCACCAGCGATGGGTCGCACAGCAGCGAGTTCTCTGGCTGCTTCAGCGGCTTCATGTAACCCTGCAGGGCAGCAAAGGCATCGGGGTCCTGATGGATTTCTTTTCCCACCCCGCCTCAGCATGAAATTATCAAAATAAATATGGGGACGGGATGCATACTGCAGCAGGGGGTTCCCCCAGTGAACCCTGGTTTGTGGGACCCACCAGAAGGACCAGACAGTGCCAGGTCCCAGCAGGTTTTGCACCCCAGCCTCCCCCCTGGGTCCCATCCCACCTGCTGCATCCCCACGGCAGTGTGGGGACTGGGACAGGCCCATGCGAGGAACTGCCAAAGCACGGTGTCCTCTGTCCCCCAGCCACAACCTTGAGAAGCTCCAAAACTTTGCTGTCATGAGCTTGGTCGCCTCCATCTGCTACACAGCCTGACCTGGCTGGGAAATCAAGGCAGCATGACTGTGGGATCCAAAAGCTGGTGTGTTCCCAGTGGGATTTAGGGTGTTTGGGACCACGTGGGGCTGGAGCCAGCAGGGTGGATGCACTGGATCAAGCCCTGGAACACTTCACCCAGCAGACTCTCTTAGGAAACAGCCAACGAGCGATGCTCAAAGGCCAGCAGGAAAAGCAGATCCTCTGCAAGGCTGGGTGGGCAGCTCTGCTACAAAACCCCTTTCCTCCTGCCGTGGGGCAGAGCTGCGGGGAGGAGCAGTGCCCCCAGGAATGGAGAGCTGGATTTGCAAGGGATGCAGGATGAGGGAGGTCTTCTCAAGCCTTGTTGCTGCCACAGCCTGACTGGGATGGGGTGTTGCTATCCTTCAGGATGTTGGGAGGACTGTGGAGCCGAGTAGTGAGGACAGGGCCCACCTCAAGTGGCTTTGGACATCTCCATTCAAGCTGGCGAAGGAGGAGTCATCCCCCAAGAATGAGTTTCCTCAAGCTGATGGTGGGTACCTCATGGAGACCCAAGGTAGAAGGGTCAAATCCTTCCTGAGGCTCCTAACCCACCTCACCTGCCCTACTGTGGCAAACACTTCCAGCGGGAGCTGAGCTGGGCTGTGCCATGCATCCCCCCCACCATGAAACTGGGGGAGCGAGGACCAGATGGGGAAGAAGAGCATGGAGACAGCCCACGCCTCAGCACACAGGCAGAGTGAGCAGAGCTTGCCCAGGCACCATCTGGCTTGGCTGAAAAATGATGCTCCAGGATGCTCTTGGTCCCTGGTAGCCACCAATGCTACATGCCACTGGGCCATGTCCTGGATCCAAACACCTTATCTCAGCTGAGATGGGGAGCTGGGGGCATCTGGACCCTTATGACAACCCCCAGAAAGCCGGGTTCCCCTGGCTGCACCGTGCCAGGACTTGTCCTGTGGGTAAGAGCTCAGGCATTAACACTCTGTGGCTCCCACACGGGTCCAACCAGTCCCTCCGGTGGGAAACTGGTGAGTCCCAGCACAGCTGTCCTCTCCAACCAGCCTCATGTCCCACCTCAGAGGATGACACAGACCATGGGACAGTCTCTGTCCATGCCTAGACCAGCAGGGACACCACCCTTCCCCCAAAATAAGCTCTAGAGCCAGGGTCCTCAGTCCTCTTGTCCCTCCAAGACAACATCTGCACAACAGCAGCCTCAAAGGGCCCTTCCCTCCTGCAGCAACACTTGGCAGAGCACATCTGGGTCCACCATGGGGGCATACTCACGGGGGACCTAGGGGAAAAGCCTGGCTGGGTGTTGGGATGACGGGGGCCCCATGCCCTCGTGGACATGCCCAGCAGATGTCCTACAGGCACTGCTTTCTACCCAGCAGAGCAGAGCTCTTGATTTTTTTGGTGTTTCCACCTGCAGCGATGTGGTTGGACAACCCACACCTACGCCAGCAGTGACCTAGTCTCCAGGGCGTTTACCACCATTAACCTTCTGAAACAGCTTCATTAACATCTGAAATGTGGGGTGGACCCTCAGGCCAGGCTGTTCCAGGGGCGTTGGAACCAGCTCAGTAAAAAAAGAACCAAGAAAAACCCTTGGCCCATGGCTGCAGGTGATGACGCTGTGCAGAAAATGGGGGGACAGAGGAACGGGGGGTGTAAGGGGTCCCCCCCCCCCACCAGATAGCCATCAGCAATGGCCCAGGAGATGGGGCACACATGAGGCAGAGCTTTTGGTAGGCGAGTGCGGGAAGGGGCTTAGGGACACGACACCCGCCAGGTGACAACCCACCAGGAACATCACAGGCTTGATTTGGGGGACAGAGATGACCCCCACACCCTGCTCTTGACCTGCCACGCTGCTCCTACTCCCGGTCCCACTGTCCCCAACATCCCCACTGCCATGCGTCCCCAATCCACCCCCACACCACACCAGTGCTGGTAGAGCACCCGCAGCTGGGGGTCCGACTCGGGGTCCTGGGGGTGGTTTAAGCAAGGGACGGTTACACCGTGACGTGGTTTGGGGTGTCACGTCCCTGGCTGTGCCACGTTACCTGCATCAAGGTGCGCAAGGACTCCACGTAGGACTGCTCCGTGTCCAGCAGTGTCATGATGACGTGTTTCCTCATGTCCTGCCCGGGTGGGAAGAAAGACAAGATGAGTTTTGGGGTGACACGACGGTGGGGAGCTATGTGGCGGGTGTCAGTGCCGGCGTGGGGGCTCAGCGGGGAGGCTGAACGCCAGAGGAGCCCGGCTGGCGTCCAGCTCCCCTCCGCTCCCTCTCCACCCCGATGGAGGAATCCGGGAGGATTAGGAAGTACATGACACCGAGCGCACAGAGACGCCTGGTTTCCTCCGCGGCCGCGTCAGGAGCCCGCCCTGGATCTCACAGCCCTACATGGGTCGGTCCCGGCACCCTCCGTCTCTCCGGCGGCTCCGCTCGGGGCGGTCCCGTAGGAATTTGCCTCCCGCCCGGCACCCCAGGCACCCTGGCGCTGGGCTGTGGCCCCGCAGGAGGGGGATTAATGGGATGGTGGTGGGCTCGGGGAGGTGGCGGGGTGGGATGGTCCACCAGCCTTGGGAAGCAGATGGGTTGGGGTCTTCTTGGTTGTGGGGCTTGGAGACCCCCATCGCACACAGCACCCAGGGGGACACCCCTGCAGCTCAGCCTGGGGGCAAGATGCTCCAGAGCTCAGAGCGTGAGACACCCCAAAAGTTTTGGTTGCAGAGATGCTCCAAAGGTCCTGGTGCAATGACACCCCAAAAGTTTTGGGTGCAGAAGTACTACAAAGGTGTTGGGTACTCTGATACCCAAATGTTTTGGGTGCAGAGATACTCCAGAGGTGCAGAGATACCCCAGAACTTTTGCATGTGGATACACTACAGAGACTCTGGGTGTGAGACACCCCAAAAGTTTTGGGTAAAAAGATGCTCCAGAGACCCTGGGTGTGAGATACCCCAAAAGGTTTGGGTGTAGAAATGTTCCAAGGCCCTGGGTGCTGAGATGCCCCAGAAGTTTTGCATGTGTAGACTCTCCAGAAACCCTGGATGTGAGACACCCCAAAAGTTTTGGGTGTAGTGACCCTCTGCTGGCCCCAGGAAAGGAGATGCTCTGAGGTACTGGGTATGGAGACGGCAGTGGTCCTGTCCATGGAGACCATCCAAAGGCCCTTGGTGCAGGGACACCCCAGAGGCCGTGGGTGCTTGGATACCCCAAAGGCCATGGGTACAGAGATGCTCCAATGGACCTGGGCGCAGAGACACTTAAAGGGTCCCGTTTGTGGTGATACCTCAAAGCCCGTGGGTGCTGCGACACCCAAAATGCTATGGCAGATGTGGGGACACCACAAAGGCCCTGAGGACAAGGGCCCGGCAAAGGTCCTCGGTGCTCAGACACCCCAGCTGCCCTGCGTGCAGAGATGGCCCCCCTGGCCACCACAGCATGTTGGGACCAGGTTCCCCTGAGCCGCTGCTGTTACAGGGGCTGCTGGAGCCACCGAACCCCCATGTCCCCCATCTCACTGTGGGATGAGCCCACATCCCCCAGCCATGTGGAGGTGTGTCCCCTCCACTGCTCCCAGTGGGAACACTGTGCTGAGAAGCTGCTCGGCAAGCGCATGAGGAAGCTTCAGCTCAACCACCCTCACCACGGATGGTGGCCACCATCTCCCGAACGGTCCCCAGGGAGCAGTGGGGAGGGATCCTGTCCAGATCCTGCTCGGTGCTCAAGAACAGAGCTGTGCCTCAGTTTCCCCACTCACCCACCAAGCTGATATTGGACTTTTCAGCCAAGCAAGGAGGAAGCTGCTGTCTGGAGCCAAATATTACGGTGACGGGTCCACATCCACCCAGGAGATCTGTCCTCCCAAACCACGGCAATGCTGGGTCCTCAGGGACACCGGCTGAAACCTCCCCACGTCGCTGCAGCCTGAAGGTTTAGTAATGCTCTCAACTGCCCGATTAATTTGTTGCAATTACAGGCTGAAGGGCACCCACTGGAGGACGGGCTTTAGGGGTACAGAGCGCCTGTCACCTGCCCTGCCGTGCCTCAGTTTCCCCAACCCTTCCACAGCCTGTAGTTCCCCAGCTCAGTACGATGTTCCTGGCATTTTCCAGAGCCATTCCAGCTCAGAATCGAAGCAAAGGGCCAGATTGGAGAGCTGAACAGGCTCAGCACCACATGCCACACTGGGGATTTGCAGTGGTGCAGAGATGCAGGATGATGCCCAACTGTTGGCAAGGGAATTTTTTCCACCATTATGGCAGCAGTATTATCCCAGCAGGGGGACATTCCCTCTGGGATGAGCAGGAGCTGGGGGTGATGCACCATCCTGGCAGGGCTAAGCAGTACCCCGGTGCAGGCAGGATGCACCCCGCCACATCCCTTATCCTAGAAAAGCCTCTTCCCCTTGGGACTGATGTTGCTTTGGTCTCCATCTGCTCTCCCCAGGGACACCCCTGCCGCACCCCGGCCTCATCCTTCTTCCCCCGAGATGCTCAGCACCTTCAGGATCAGTACCTGACACAATGGGAATTGGGGCATTTCCCTACCAGCTGATGCCTCCGCGGTGTAAATCAGCACTGCGGGGGGGGTGGCGGTGATAGCTCCAGCCCCCCATCACCCTCTCCGGGCGGGAGTATCCCCCTTCTCCCCGCGATATGAAGAACCCTGGGGGCGGCGGGCTGAGGATGAGGATGGAGGCACCGTTGCCACGGCAATCGCGGTCCAGACCCCGCAAGTGTCGGGTTCTGCTGGGTGCACATGTATCCAAACATGACGCATCCATGCAACCCCCCATATAAGCCCCTCAAACCACCAGCCCCCCCTCCCCCCCCCCGCCCCAGCCCCCCCGCCCCCCCACCCCCCCTTCATCCTTTTTCGCATCACCTCGGTACCACCACGACTGCCGCAACCCTTCTCCGGCAGCTCCTCGGCCGCCCCACCAAGCCCGGAGGCGGCAAAGGCCGCGTCGATGCCGTCCCCGATGTCTCGCATGTCCTCCAGCGCGATGGTGAACTGCGCCAGAGTCCTCACCATCTGCAGCATGCGGGTCCCGGGGGTCGGTCCGTCCCACGCGGCCCAAGGAATAAAAAATGTGTATATATATATATATATATATATGTATATATATGTATATACCCCCAGGTCCCCCCTTTAAACTAGCTGAACCGCTGTGCTGGGATGCAGCGAGGAGGAAAATCAAATAGAGGAGCTATTTATATCGATAGAATTCTCTCTGTGTATATATATATATATATATATAAAAAAAAAAAAAAATCCGAGCCCTCCCGCAGAACGGCTGCAGGCTGCGTGCAGCAGGCGTGCGCCTGCGTCCGTGGCAGCACGCGGGTCCCCGGCCCCGGGTGCTACCGAGGCACGGGCAGGCGGGAGCAATCGGAGACGGAGGCAGAGCTGTGCCCACACACGCACACGGAGGCAGGCAGGGCCGGATCCTGCTGCGGGGATGCTGTTGGAGAGGCTTTGCTCAAGGAGGATGCTGCATGGGGGGGGGTGTGTGTGTGTGATGCTTTCTTGAGGAGTGTGATTTCGGGGGGGGGGTGCATGCGCATGCAGATGATGCTGGGTTGGGGTACTCGGCATCCTTGGGGTCTCCATCCCCATCAACTGGGGGGGGGGAGGTGTCACTGGGTACCATGTCCCCCTCCTCGACTTGGCAGACAGGGAAACTGAGGCACGGAGTAAGCCTGTTCCCCAGCACACCCTCCCCTCGGCATCCACATCCTTACTTTCCACATCCTTACTTGCCCGGTGATGCGCCCTGCCCAGATCCCTTTGTAAGGCTACCTTCCTGCTTCGTTAATTAAA
This sequence comes from Falco cherrug, assembly GCF_023634085.1. Taxonomy (NCBI): domain Eukaryota; kingdom Metazoa; phylum Chordata; class Aves; order Falconiformes; family Falconidae; genus Falco; species Falco cherrug. The sequence goes on from NC_073698.1 coordinate 1,743,962, forward strand.
TCTAATTAGCCGCTCACCCCGTTTCCACAGCAACGGCGTGCAGCAAGGCTGTGTCCTCCCATTGCAGCCAGTAAATTTCCTCTTGATAATGAGGATGATAAGCATCCCACCCTGAGGGGGGGGCCGCGGGGGGGGGGGGGGGGGCGGGGAGGGGGCGCATCCATGGCACCTCCATCCCGCCCACTCCCCCCCTTCCCCCATCAGGGTCTATGGCAGAGAATGGCCAACTCAGTGCATATAATGAGAGGGGAGGCTGCAGCAGCCTTAAATACACACGGGTTCTGGGATCAGGGAGGGGGAACTTGCAGCACCCGTCACGGGCATGATGGGTGCCTGTGCTGCACCCAGCGCAGCTAATTGCATTAGGGGTAAGGAGGCTGTTCGCAAGGCACCACCTCCTGCAACTCCTTCTGCAGTACCATGGTTGTCCCCAGCTCATTTTTGTTCCAGTTCTGGACCTGTCTGGGTTGCAACCCTGGACCCATCTGGGTTGCAATCCTGAGCTCTTCTGGGATCTAATCCCAGACCCATTTAGGTTGCAATCCCACACCCACATAGGCTGCAACCTTGGGCCCATCTGCATGGCAATCCCAGACCCATCTGGGTGTCAAACCCTGTCCCAGCAGGGTTACAGCCCTGGGCTTGTCTGGGCTGCAATCCCGAACTCAGTTGCAATCCTGAGCCCATCTGCATCGCGATCCTGGACCCATCTAGGTTGCAGTCCTGGGCTCTTCTGGGATCTAATCCCAGACCACTTCTGTTGTAAACCCTGTTTTATTTGGGTTGCAACCCCAGACCCATCTGGGTGGAAAATCCCTCACCCGTCAGGGTTCCAACCCTGGACCCATCAGGTTCCAGTCCCAGGCCATCCTGAGTTCCAGTGGCCGAGCTGGGTTGCAGTCTTGGACCCATTTAGGTTGCAATCTGGGGCCCATCTGGTTTCCGATCCCAGACCCATTTGGGCTACAATCCCCCATCTGGGCTGCAACCCCGCATTTGGGCTGCAACCCCAGGCCCATTTGTGTTGCAATCCCCAGACTCATTTCTGTTGCAGTCCTGGGCACATCTAGGTTGCAACCCCAACATTTGGGTTGTAGTCCTGGGCCCATGTGGGCTGCCACCCTGGGTCCACCTGCATTGCAATCCCAGACCCATTTCTGTTGCAATCCCACACCCATCTGGATTGCAAATCTGGACCCATTTGGGTTGCAGCCATGGGCTCACCTGGGCTGCGGTCCTGGGCCCGTCTCGGTTGCAGCGCTCGGCTGCTTTGGGTTGCAACCCCAGTCCCACTTGGTTTGCAGTCCCGGGCTCATTTGCGTTCCAGTCCCAGGCCCATCTAGCTGCAATACCAAACCTATTTCTGTTGCAATCCCAGACGCATCAGGGCTGCATCCCCTGGCCACCTGCACTGCAATCCCAGACCCATCTGGGTTGCAGTTCTGGACCCATGTGGGCTGTAACTCCAGAGCCACCTGGGTTGCCATCCCAGACCCACTCGGGTTGCAATCCTGGGTCCATCTGTGTTGCAGTCCCGGGCTCATTTGGGTTGCAATCCCCAACCCATCTGGGCTGCAATCCCAAAGCCGCTCCTGTTGCAATCCTGGACCCACCAGGGCTGCAAACCTGGGTCTGCCTGCATTGTGATCTCCGATCCACCTGGGTTGCAAACACAAACCCATTCCTCTTGCAAACCCTGCCTCACATAAACTGCAACCCCAGGCCCAGCTGGCCTGTGACGCAGTGACGCTGCAACGCTGTGACGCTGCAGTGGCGACCCGGCTGCACCGCCTGCAGCAACGCCCTCCAGCCCTCCCACGGGATCACCGGTCCCTGGGGCGAGCAGGGGGATCCCTCCATCTGCAGAGGGTCCGTCCCACTCCCCAGACACCACCCTTGAATCAATCCCTTCGCTTAACACAGCATTTCCCCCCCAGCAGCTTTGCAAGTAGATTCTCTGGTGTCTACTGTTAAGGTTGAGCTTTCTGCTGATGAGTTTAAAAACTTCTCTCAAACCCACCCAACCTCTTCAGGTGTTATCAGGGAGCAATGATGGATGGAGAAGGGTTAAGCCTGTGACCAGGGAAGGAGCCAGGCCGGATCCTGCTGTGCATCCAGGGGCCCAATGGAGGTCATCTTGCCAGCACCCAGGAAAGAAAAAGCCGGAGCGATGCCGGCCATCCCTGCCGGCCGCTGAGCCTGGACCCCCCTGCACGCGGCCCGCAGCCCACAGGAAATTCCTGGGAGTGTTTGGCCACTCCAACAGCGCTGCCTATTTTTAGGGCCATCTAAAATATGAGCCAGTTATTTTTAGCAGTGCGGCTCTTTGTAAACACCTTTAGATTTCCTTTTGGATCAGCCTTTTTCTTTTTTTTTTTTTTTTTTTAACCTGTGTGTTTCCTCCCCAAAAAAAGCCCTAACCCTCCTAGGAAAACCATCCTGATCCCTTCGGATGGAGCCAAGGGGCTCATCCCCCATCCCAAAGGCTTGTGCCAGCATCGTGAGGATGCTCCTGAAAAGCCAAAGCTGGAGCAGATCCAGCACTGGGGATTCAGGGGGTGATTCAGCAACACCCCAAACCCAGGATGGAGGGCTCAGAGAGGGGTTTTCCCCCAGTTTTTCCCTCCAGCACTGGAAATACAACCCCACTTGGACTCCTGAAGATGAATGGGAGCTCTAGCTTGCTCTGTTTTATTTTTTAATAAGCCTCTGGGTGCAAATCTATCATTTTGCTTTTCCCCGTCTGGGCATAGCAATGCAGGAAGAGCTTGAGCATCCCCAGGGATTTTAAAACATCTTGAGATATTAAAAAAAAGGACCCGGCAAATTGTGTCCTGCCTCCACCCCCTGCAGACAAAGAGGCGTTGTTGGAGGGAAGTCCTAAAAACTTCCTTTTTTAAAGAAAAGTGGGGGTTTAGATGAAAGGGAGAGCAGGGCTGTACATCCATGAGGAATCCCAGCCACCATGGCAACCTCTGGCCCTTAGCCCAGGCTGAGACCGTGCACACATCGGTGCATGTAACGATGCTGCTTGCAGCCACTCAAGGACTCCCCTCCAAACCCTCCTGCTGCCAGGAACTGGGTCACTGAAGCTGGGAACGTGCGGGAGGGTGTCACACAGGCTGTCACCACCTGGCTGGGATGCTAAAATTACATCCCATGGGAGGGGGGATGTCTGTATCCCTGGAGATGCTGTTTCACCCTGAAATTCCCTTCCCAGACCCGCAACAAGCATCATTTCTCCAAGGTCAGTGATGTAACAAGTTGTGCCAGGGCTCAGCCATACCCTGGGTGAGCTGTAGCAGGGATTTTGACCCTGAGACCTTGCTTTGGGGCAAAAAAAATCCAGTTTTTGGAAAAATCTGCAGTGTTTTGGACCATTCTGGGAGTAGGATTTGCCTCTTGGGGCTTTCTCAGTTCACCCTTCCTGCAGCTGCTGAAGGAGGGGCTAGCCCTGCTTCAAGCAAAATTTTTCCTACCCCTCCAAAACATGCAAAATTTTAAAAAATAAATAAATAGAGGGTTGTTGTTCCCCCCCCCCCCCCCCATTACAGCTTGTACCCATTGATGCTGGCTCCTGATGCTCCGCATTGCTGGGAGTTGGAGGGAGGGATTTTCTAGGGTCTTGTAGCATGGTTGTGCTAGGAGCAGCCTGAATCTTGTCACCTCCTTGAGACCCCCCATTCCCAGTTTGGAAAAAAACTGGGGGGAACTGGGACTTCTGCACCTTTTCTTTCCCTGGATGCTTCTGGGGCAGATCCCACTGGAGGGAGCTGGGATATCCCAGCGGGAGCCACTGGCCCATGGGGAGAGTCCCCTGCCCCAGGGAGCCTGCAGTGCATGGCCAATACCCAAGCTTAACAATTTTAACGCACCCTTGGCTTTATTTCTACCAAAGCCCTGGGAAAAAAAGGCTCAAAAACAAAACCAGATCCACTTCCATCCATCCTAACGCGATGAGCAAACACCTCTGCAGCAAAAGGCATCATCCCAACACATAAAACTTGCTCGCACAGCTGGAAAAAAACCTGGCTGGCACCATCATCCAAAATAGGATGACACTATTACACCCAATCCTGTATTTCCTCAATCACTTGGTTTCTGACAGGAAAATCACTTGGAAAAAAAATCACATTATCTCTTCTCAGGATGCTTTCCAGCCAGATGTTTGATTGGGTTTTGTAGGGCTTTCAAGGCAAACCCATCCAGCCTTAGCCTCGGGATAAGTGATGCTCAGCTGTATGTCCCACAAAGCTCTGTGCCACAGGGGTGGAGGGATGACAGCCACCACACAGGGGAAGACCTTGCTTTGCTGGGTACCAGCCACTGCCATCCCTGAGTACCAGTCCCTGGCATCCTTGGATACCAATCACCTCAATCCCTGCGCACCAGTAACCCCCATCCCCAGTACAAGCCACCCCATCCCTGGTGCAAGTTCTCCCCATCCCTGAGCACCAGTCACCACATCCCTGAGCATGCCGCTCTGTCCCTGGATACCAGTCTGTCCATCCACAGTATCAGCCACCTCTATCGCTGGGCACCATTCACCCTATTCCTGTGCACCAGCCACTGCCATCCCTGGGTCCCAGTCTCCCCATCCATGGTACCACTCCCCTCAGTCCCTGGGAACCAGCTCCCCCAGTCCCTGGGAACCAGCCACCTCCTTTCTCTGACGTGACACAGGACATGTCACCCCATCCCTGGGTATCAAATCACCTCCATCACTGGTACCATCCACCTCTATCCCTGGGCACCAGTCAGCTCCATTCCTGGGTACCAGCTGCATCTGTCCCTAGGTACTACTCACCACCATGTCTGCATACCAGTCATCTCCACCCCTGCTAACAACCACCTCCATGCTGGGTACCAGTCAACCCACCCCTGAGTACCAGTCATCTCCATCACTGATACCAGCCACCACCATCCCTGGGTAACAGTTGTCTCCATCCCTGGATGCCAGTTATCTCCATCCCTGGTTACCCGTTACCCATCCCTGGGTACCAACCAGCACCATCCCCGAGCACCAGTCACCTCCTTCCCAGGGCATGTCACCCGATCCCTAGGTGCCAGCGCCCTCCACCCCTGGGACCAACAGGCCCCATATCCTGGGGAAATCATCTTCCACATCCCAGGGGAACACAAGGACCTGTGCCACAGAAGAGGGGCCATGCCCGAGCCAGGCTGATGCTGTAAAGCATCACATCCGGGGCTGCATCCCCTCCCCGCCCAGCCGCTCGCTGTTCTCCCACGGGTAAGAAAAGTCCGAGCCGCTTTCCAAAGCGTAACTTCTTGAAAGGAAATAGGAGCATAAATCAGCAGCTCTGATTCAGCTCTGCTTCGGTTACTAATAATACTCCCGTGTTTATTCGCAGTCCTGGGGCTGGAGATATTTGCTTTTCCCTTGGTCGTGGTTTTTCCCAGGCTCCCAGCTCACAGAGAAGCCTTGATTTGTTCAGGGATGCTCCCATGGAGAAACCCAGTGGCACAACCGCCTCCGGGATGGGGAGGAAGAGGAGGAGGAGGAGGAGGAGGAAGAGGAGGAGGAGGAGCAGGAGGAGGAGGAGAGCTTCAGCCCCAAACAGATGCACCGAGAATTTGGTTGTTTTCTTTGACTTCTCGGTTGTGGTGATTCATCCCAGGAGGACACAGCCTGGCTGTAATTCTGCTTTTTAAGTGTGAGAAAAAAACAGGAATAAAAAATACAGGAGTCGGAGCAATTTTTTCAGGGCAGGGCAGAAAGATGCTGGGCATCCCAGTGCCGTCCCGGGGAGCAGCAACGGCAGTGCCGAGTGGTGCCGGTGGGATGGGGAGTGGGGAGATGGCGGGAGGCTCATTTCCAGAAGCAACAAAAATTCATCCTCTAAACACGTTGTGGGGCTTTTCCTATGGGATTTTCACTTGAAATCAGGGTTTGCATCACTAGTGCTGGGGGCGCAAGGGGTAGTGCCCCCCCCTCCCCCTCCCCCCCCCAGATATGAGGCTCAGAGTCATGCTGGCACATCGCAGGGCACCCTCCCTCCACTGCTAGCAGCACCCCATGGGCCCCCCCACCCCCCATGCCCCCCTCCCACCCTACCTGCAATGCCCGCCCTGATTTATCTCCCCGCCCCACCACCATCCATCCTCTGGTGCATTTGCAGAGCCCTTGCAGAACTCGTGTTGCAGTGGTCCGGGGCACAGCGGGGGGCTTGCTGGCCCCCGTTTGCAGCCAGCCTTTGCCGAGCCCTAGAGCAGCTTTCACCAAATATGGAAGGTTTTTTTTGCCTCTGGTTTTCGGCACGCAGGCCGCGGCCCAAGAGTGCAGCTTTCCAGATGCTGAGGTCAGCCGCGCTCTTCTCTCCCTCCCTCCTCCACTGCCTCCTGGCGCGCTTGGTCCCGCGCCTGCTGGGCGAGGGTAACGCTGCCCCCCAACTCACCAGCATCCCTCGATCTCCCCTCCCCAGCGTCCTCTGCTGCTGGCACAAGCCGTAGCCTGCGTCCCACAGCACCTCAAAAGAAATAGTTACTGGGATTCTGGGGGGAGAGGGAAGCTGGGGAGAAGGGTGCCTGATGCTGGCACCTGTTGGCATCACCACGAGTCGCAGCACGGCACAAGTGGGTAGGAGGTGCTCTGGGTGGCTGGTGGCATGGGATGTGGATACAGGTGAATGGGGTGCAAGAAAACTTGGGGTACCCAGGAGGGTGCCGGCCTGGCACCCATGGGGTGATGGGCACCCAGGAGTTGATGGGGACCAGGAGCCGATGGGCATCAGAAGCTGATGGGCACCCAGGAACCGCAGGGCACCAGGAATGGATGGGCACCCAAGAGCCAAAGGGCACCAAGGAGCTGATGGGTTCTCAGCATCCATTTGGGCATCAGGAGCTGATAGGCACCCAGGAGCCAATAGGCACCAGAAACCAGTGGGCACCTGAAAGCCAAAGGTCATCCAGGAGCCAATGGGCACCCAGGAGCTGACTGGTACCCAAGAACTGATGGGCATCCAGGCCTCCATGTGGACCCAGAATTCTGGAGGCACCAGAAGCCAAGAGTTATCCAGGAGCCAAAGGGCGCCCAGGAGTTGATGGATGCCCAGAAGCTGATGGATGCCCAGGAGCTACCCCGGAGTCCACAAGCACCCAGGAGCTGACAGGCACCCAGGCTCTAACAGGTACCAGGAGTCCATGGGCACCGTAAATTAACAAGCACAAAGGAGCTGATGGACACCCAGGAGCCAACAGACACCCAGGAGCTTATTATGGGCATCCAGAGTCCATGGCACCCAAGAACTGAGGGATGGCCAGCATCCAACAGGTACCCAGAAGTCCATGGACACTCATGAATCCACACACAACTGGGAGCTGACAGACACCTGGGAGCTGACAGGCACCCAGGAGCCAACAGGTACCCAGGAGTCCATGGGCACCCCGAAGCCAATGGGCACCCAGAGTGCATGGGGATGCAAGAGCTGATGGATTCCCAGGATCCAATAGGTACCAGGAGTTCATGGACACCTATGAGTCCATAAGCAACCACAAGACCACAGGCACCCAGGAGGTGATGGGCACCCAGGAGCCAACAGGTACCAGGAGTCCATGGGCACCCAGAAGACCCTAAGGACCCAGGTGCTGATGAACAACCAGGATCCAAGTGGTACCAGGAGTCCATGGGCACTCAGAAATGCACAAGCATCCAGGAGTTGACAGACACTCAGGAGGTGCTGGATGGATGCTTAGGATCCAATGGGTACCAGGAGTCCATGGGCACCCATGAATTCACAAGCACCCAGGAGCTGATGGACACCAAGGAACTGATGGACACCCAGGAGCTGATGGGCACCCACAGGTCCATGAGCACCCAAGAGCTGATAGGCACCCAGGAGCCAAGAAGTACCAGGAGTCCATGGGCACTCACAAATCCACAAGCATCCAGGAGCTGGCAGATGCCCAGGAGCTGATGGGCACCCAGGAGGCAACAGGTACCCAGGAATCCATGGGCACTCAGGAGCTGATGGACATACAGGAGCCGGGAGCCCCGAACAGCCCATGCCGTGCCCCTGCCCTGGCCCTCCTCATGCCCCCTGCCTGGATCCATGTCCTTGGCAGCAACCTGGGTGCAATCCCCAAGAGACAACCCCCTTTGTGCCCATGCCAGCCTCCATCCGCAGCATCACCACGCCCCACGGACAATCAGCCCCGCAGCACCCCATGCTCAGCTGGTCCCCTCACCCAGCACAGCTGCAGCTGGGGTAGCAGGGAGCTGGGGAACACACACACACCATGGACCTCACCAGAAACACCCACATCCCATGTCACATCACAGCGAGGGGAGAGGTGATGCCTCCTCTGTCATGTCATTGTCATGGCAGCATCCCAGGGCTGGGGGGTTGTCTGAAAAAAGGGCGTTTCAGCATCTACTGACCTGTGCCGGGTTCGGACGACCAAGGGATGAGTCCCCTCTCCGCTTACTGAGGCTGTGAGCCATCTACATCCCATCTCACCAGGCTTTTGGGCAACCAAAAAAAACCCAAAAGGACCAAAACCGATCCCCTACCGCTTGCGATGGTGTTTCTGCTGAGGGGTCAGGATGAAACCCTTCCGAAAAAAAAAGAAGCACGAAGAAGGATGCCAAATCAGGGCAGGCCGATGAGTCTGCTGCTACTCCAGCTAAAAAAAGCAGGAAACCATATCCCGGGCTTGGAGATGCCAATCTTCCCATGCAAACAACTCCCTTCTTGTTTTTTTTGGAGAGTACCAGAGGGCTCAGGAACAGGCAGTCACAAATAGCAACTCCACGGCACCGCTAAGGAAATGTTCTCCAGCCCCAGGAACCATGCGGGGATGTTGGTGTCCCCACATCAGGATGGTGGTTTCTCCAGAGGGGACCTGGTGACGGTCGTCCACCCATCAGGATGGTGACTCCTCCAGGGGGGACCTGGTGGTGGCTGCCCCCGCATTGGGATGGTGGCTTCTCCAGAGGGGACCTGGTGGTGGCCATCCACACGTTGGGGTGGTGGTTTTTCCAGAGGAAAGCTGGTCGTGGACACTACCACAAATGTCCTTTTCCCAGCACATCCATGCAGAGACATCCTAGTGGTGTTTTGGATGTCACCAGTGGGGTGGAAGGTGGTGGTGTCCATGCCCTGGTTCCCCTGGACATGCCGAGCGGCTCTGGGACATCACAGGACATGGGGGGTCCCACAAACCCAACATGTTCCAGTCATCAACCCTTCTACCCCTCAAATTAAAGAGATTCAACTTAAAATCACCTACATAAAGCACAGGGGGACATGCAGCCTGGGGGCAACCTCCATCTGTAACCAGGAACAGTGGTCATGGAGTAACTGGTACCAGTGCAGGCAGGAACTGGGCAGACGGGGACCAGCCCCCCGTCCCCCAGAAGCTAAGCAGCTCTGATGGGAGTTTGCATGAAGAGTGAGTTACTGGAATATTTTTACCCAGATGCTGATTTTTGTTCTCCCTCCCATTGGCCGGGCCGCAGTTCCCAAAGACCCAAAAGCAAACACGCTATTTTTAGAGAAGAGTTCATTTACTGGAGCCATTCCCTTTGAAATTCCTCACCCATCCTCTCCATGGAAACGGAGGGAGCCCAGAGAAACAGCCCCACTGGGACCAACCATCAGAGCTTTAAAAAGAGCTACGTTGAGGGAGAGGGGGTGGAAGTGGCTGACTTTTCTTCTCTGGACACATCCTGGCCTGGAAACACCATGGTGGAAATCACAACATTTCTGCTTTAGTGGGTCCTGTCTGGACCCACTGGGTTTGATGCTTTCAGGAGGAGATGTCCTGGAAGATGGAGCATGCTCACTTTGAAAATCATGTGTGTATAGCTAGTGGGGCCTTTTGTCTTGGACGGGTGGTGGAGATAGGTGGAGGGGGATGGGTGGACAGAAGGGCTGAATGGGTGCATGGAGATGCATGGAGATGGGTGGAAATGGATGGAGATGGGTGGAGACGTACAGATGGATGGATGGAGATGGGTAGATGGGGATGGATGGGTAGATGGAGATGGGTAGGTAGAAATGTATGTATAGGTGGAGATGGGTGGATGGAGATGGATAAATTAATGGAGCTAGATGGATGGAGATGGGTTGCTAGAGATGGAAGGAAGGACAGAAGGAGGGAAGGAAGGAAGGGAGTCTCTTTCCCCACTTTCCAGGGAAAGCCCTGGGAGAAGGAGAAGAAACTGTACAGACCAAGCCCCACTGCTGCCCCATTGCATCTTTCCTCCATGTGATGACATCACCTTCTCCTCATCCTGAATGTAGAAGTCCCTGCCGCAGCTCCAAAGCTGCAGAACTGCCCCATTGGGACCTGCCTGCACCACAGAGGTGACAAAGGTCAGCAACGAAGTCACAGCAAGGGGAGACCTCAGCACATCACCCCTCTGGTCCTTCCCATCACATAGGGATCAGTGTTCACGGGAAACTCCCACTTCGGAAATATCCCTGGGAAAGGTTCTAAATCCCATATCCCTTGCAATGATGGACTAATGCTGCTGCAACAAGACCCAGGAAGCTTTGAGCCTGCATCCCAGCTGAGTTTGGCAGGAGGGTACCAACGATGCACATGCATATCTCAGAGATGTCGACCTGCTGCTTCTCCTGCAAGAGTAGGTCGGAGATCGAGGCCACCTCCCCCGAGCAGAAGCTTTGGAAGTGTGCAATTTTGCATGGAAAAGCCCCGGCACGAAGCTCCGTGCATGCATGCATGCAGGGTGCAGGCAGGCTGCCCAGAAATGCAGAGCAGCCTGTGCAATGTATACATGGTGATGGTGCAGCCCTGCACCACCCCTGTGCATTGCTGGGTGTGTGCACCAGGAGCACCAACGTGTCTGTGCACCCCCGCTCACAGAGCACCCAAATCTATCCCTGCACCCCTGCACCTGCACCCCAGCACCTGGGATCTCCCTGTGCAGAGGTGCAGGTGCACAGTGTCACCACTCATCTCCCCATGCACCCCTGTAAGTGCAAAGAGCACCGAAGATCTCCCTGTGCATCCTTGTGCACATGCAGACCAGCACCACGAATCCCCCTGTGCACCCGTACACATGCCAACTGGCACAACCCATCTCTTCACGCATCCTTGTGCCCTTATGCAGCCTCGTACCAGCACCAGAGACCTCCCTGTGCACCCCTGGCACCAGGGATCTCCCCATGCACCCCCTGTGCGTGCAGACCAGCGCCAGGAATCTCTTTATGTACCATTGCACATGCACGCTGGCACTGGAATCTCCGCGGGTAACTGCACGTGCATGCCAGCATCAGAGATCTCCCTCTGGACCCCTGCACATGCACCCCAGCACCAGCGACCTCTCTGTGCACCCCTGCATGCACACACCAGCACCACAGACCTTCCCGGACCGGGATACACGTGACAGCAGCACCCACGGATTTCCCCAAGTCCCTCTGCAGCGCACCCCTGCAACCAGGGTCCTCCCTGCGTATGTGTACCCCTGCCCAAGCATTCCTGCAACCAGGGCCGCCTCCATGCACCCTTGCACACGCACCCTGTGCCAGCAACCTCTCCATGCACCCTCGCACCAGGGATCTCCCTGCACACCCCTGCATGTGCACCCCAGCAGCAGGGACGTCCCTGTGCAGGATGCGTGCGCACACCGGTACCAGGGATTTCCCTGTACAGGGATGCACACTAACAGCAGCAGCACAGATCTTCCAGTGACCCCTGCACGTACACCCTTGCACCAGCGCCCCAGCACTGAAGAATTCTCCGTGCACCCCTGTCCTAGGGACCTCCCTGTGCACCTCTGCACAGGCACACCAGCACCAGGGATCTCCCTGTGCACCTCTGCGTGTGCACTCCTGCAACCAGGGTCCTCCTGCACATGCACCCCTGCACCAAGGACTCTCTTGCACCCCTCCTGCATGTTCACCCCTGCACCAGGTACCTTCCTAAGTACCCTTGCAAGGGCACCCCTGCACCAAGGACCTTCCCATGCACCCCGCAGACCTCCCTGTGCAGGGATGTGTGGGCACACCAGCACCAGGCACGTGCCTGTACAGGGATGTGCATGGACAGCAGCACCAGGGACCTCCCTGTGCACCCCTCTGTGTATGCACCCGAGACCTCCTGCATGTGCGCCCCTGGACCAGGGACCTCCTCGTACACCCTTGCACATGCACCCCAGCACCTGCACAGGACCATGGGTCTCTCGGCAGGCTGGAAGCGCAGATCACGCCGAGCCTGTCCCAGCCTCCCACCCTCGCTGCAGCCACGGCGCCCTGCCAAGAGCCTGACCTTTGGGCCAGGCGGCCGTGGGCCAAGGCCAGCCCCCGGCACCGAGCTCAGCCCAGCACTAACCCTCTCACTCCAGGGCCGGATCCTGCCCCACGGCCACCACCACAGGGCACCCCCCACCCATGGGGTGCTACCCTGAGGTGTTTGGGCTCAAAGGATCTGTATCCTGGCTAAACCATCCCCTCTGCTGGAGTTTACTGCCTGATTAATAATTAGAGTCTTTTAATCAAAGTGGGGGTAGGCACTGCGGATAAGGCTCAGTGCTAAAGGCGGACAAGGGACAAGGAGCCAGGGGGGTGGCTTTGGGTGACACCAGACATGCCCTCTGCATCACCCAAGGGCATTCAAAACCCTGGCAGTGGGGAAGGTAAGGGGGCAAAACGGGCAGGGTCAAGGGGATTTTCGAACCAGGGAAGGGGCCAAAATGGGCAGAGTTAAGAGGATTTTGGCACCAGGGAAGGGACTGGGCAAAAATAGGTAGAGATAAAGGGATCTGGGCTGGTTCACCTCCCTGGCCATGTTGCTTTGCTCCATGCTGGTGGTCCCAGCGTCGCTCTGTGATGCCAATAGGTAGCCTCACCCGTGGGTCCCCTCGATACCGGCCAACTTCTCCTTGCTCCATCCCACTTCAACCTCCCTCCGAAGGGCAGTTGAGGCTACCGGTGAGCCTCACTTTCCTCCTACCCCAGCATTTCGCTGAGCACGGCAGAGCCCTGGACACAAAAACCCAGCAAACCATCGACGCAGGCACTGGGAGGGGAAAGCCAAGATTTACCCATCCCCATCTTCCCCCCGCAACAGCTTTAATTATAGATTTCCAGTAACGCCGAAAAATGAGAAAACTCCCAGCTGTGGCCCAAAACCTGGTTTCTATGGAGATTTACGGAGAGGGAACAGAGGGATAAACAGGTCCAAAGATGCCAAACTTTGTCCAAGGAATATACGGCCGGTGCACAGACCTGGTCCTCGAGTTGTCCCCAAAGCAAGGACGAGCTTCTGGAGGATGAGCCACAGCAGGGTGAGCTTGGAAGGCGGATGCTCAGGAGGGATGGGGGAGTTTTACGCAAACGTCCCTGGGAATGTGACCCCAGCGTTTCCCTCTGGGGATCCCCCTCCATCCCTGATGACCTTTTTGGGGTGCGGCTGCCCTGCTCGGAGAGCAGCAGGTGGGGAAGGCAGCGGCCGGGGTGGCGGGGGCCATGTTCCCACGACTCCTCCGCTCCCGCGAGGTGCTATATTTAAATCAATATTTTCCTGTTTAATCCGACTGCTGCTAAGTCAACAAACAGAGCATGGCAGTGAACATACCTAATTTTCCATCCCGTGCCGGATTCAGCCATGGGGGAAAGAAAGATCCAAGGGGTTGCCAGCCTGACATCCCACTCATACCTTCACCAAGCAGTAAATGGACCCCAAATGGACCCCAAACGCACCCTAAATGCACCCTTGCTCAGTGCCAGGCTGCTGCACATCTCTGTGCATGGGTGTGCACACATGTGCTGCCCATCCTGGCAGCTTATGGGATGCTAAAGGCAGAAAAACTTTGCTGCCTTGAGGTTTTGGGTTTTTTTTCCTGCTTTCTTGAAAGCATCCGTTCTTCCTGCAGCAACCGTGCTGTGTGCCGAAGTGGGACATGCTGCTAACAGCTCTTGGGGAATTAAAAGCCTCATGCCCAGCATCAGACACAAGGTGAAGGAGTTCTTCTGCACCTAGGACAGCTTGGCCGGCTCCAGCCCCACGGAGGATTGCTGGAAAGCACCCAGAACAAACAGTCCTGCCACCAAGGGAGAACAGCATGTTACCTCTTCCAGCCAGGAGGCGCCGGGCGGCTAAACCCAGCAAACAGCCGGCACAGCAGTGCTCACCTCTGCCAAAGCCACCACCAGACCATGGGGGCTGGGAAAATATCCTGGGAGGATGATGCTGCAGGGATGCCGGTCCCCAGGAGAATATCTTGGGGGGGAAAATGCTGCATGGATACTAGATCGCAGGAAAATATCTTGGGGGAATGATGCTGCAGGGATGCCCAACCCCAAGAGAGTATCTTGGGGTAGTAAAATATATCTTGGGAGAGAATATTTTGGAGGAGCATCACCACACTTGCCAGACCTCATTTAATCCCTTCCCAGCATCATCTGCTGGAGATGGACACCAGGACAGATGGACCATCACCATGATGCAGGACGGATGCTCCGACAGCCCAAAATCCCCGAGCAGCAATGACCGTTTTCCCAAGCAGACAACCGACCTTGCAATGCCAGCCTTCTCCACTGAGTTGGGGAGGAGGGGGAAAAAAAACCAAAAACGTTCATTTCTTCACCATCGGTCAGGGAGCACGTAAATCTCTGCTCCCTGCCAGCCGTCCCGTTGCCAAGTTATATCCGGTCCTCGATGCTCTTGCTTATAATTAAAGCAACTCCCTTGCAGGGCTCAGTCCCCCTCCACCCCCACCCCCACCCCCGCCAAGGCTGGTGCCATCTGAAATAAAACATCCCAGCTCCACTATATAATAAATCAAAAAGAGAAATAAAAATCCTGGTTTCAGTTATGTTATGGCTGCAGCACAAAGAAATTCAAAAGCAGGAGAGAGATTTGAAGATACAGCTGTGGTGTTGCCCTTAAAAGGGAAAATTCGCACCCTCTTTGCCGAGGCCGGCGGGTTCAAGCAAGGTGAGAAGCAGCATCTCCAGGGCCCAGCCCTGCAGGGTAGCCCACATCCCCAAGGGGATGTTTGGCCAAACTGGGCTTTCGGCACTGCCAGAGCCCAGTGCTGGAGTTGGTAAAAATCCACCTGAAATGATCCCAAAGTGACCAGGGTTGGGGGTCTATTGGGGTGCGGGGTCAGCAGAGCATCCCTGATACCAGGGCCACCACGGGGTGGGCACTGTCCCTGGGGCACTGCAGGGAGCTGCCTGAATGAGAAATATCTCTTTATAAATTATGAACCATGTATTATATAAACATAATATATTAATAATTTAGTAAGAGATATTTCTTTATAAAGAAATGTTGCCAGGTGCACTGCCTCCCCTCAGCAGTGTCCCCATGTCCCCAAGGTGCCATCAGCTGTGACCCCGGGAAGTTTCTTGTTACCTCACTTAATTAGAACGCTCGATGCTTCAACAGCACTTTTCACCCTGAGATTGGAGAAGACAAGCACCTGGCTCTAAACTGGTACACCAAGCAAAGGTGTTGCAAAATTCACCCAAAATTATTTCCAAGGTTGTTTTACGTAGGAGCCAAGAGCTCCCCGTTCTCGGCCACCCATGGCTGTTATCTGACAACAGGGACAACAGCCAGAGAAGGAGCTGGATGGGGGCCAGAGCCCCCCAGGAGAGTATTTTGGGGTAATAATACTGCAGGGATGCAGGACCCCGAGATAATATCTTGGGGGGATGATGCTTCAGGTGTGCTGGACCCCAGGAGAACATCTTGGGGGAATAATGCTGTGGGGATACCAGACCCCGGGAGTATATCTTGGGGGGATGATGCTGCAGGGATGCTAGACTCCAGAAGAATCTCTTGGGAGTAATGATGCTGCAGGGATCTGGATTTTGAGAGCATGCAAAGAAGAACACCCCCACTCCACTTGGCTGTGCCCTGGCCAGCAAGGGTTACAGCGCCAGGCTCAGCCCCGGGGACTTCACGCTTGGCTGCCGGCACTGTTGGAAGGGAACAGTCCAGCCTGTCCTCTTAAATCGGCATCGAAGCAGGGCAGAGAGCCCTGCCAGCACCGCTCCACGGGCTCTCGGCAAAGCCCCCGCGGGAATGGGTATTTCTGGGCTTCGCCTGGAGCTATTAAAAGCCCCGTGGGTGCCAGTGCTGTGCCGCAGGAGGAGGTGGCGCTTCCAAGCCCTTCCCGGCACGAACACCCAGAGCAATGGGAACCCAAGTCCATCTTCAAACAACAGCTGAGGGGCAGCAATGCCAAAAACGTGCCCCGGGAAAGACCCCAAAGTACGCAGCCATGCTTTGGGGCCAGCAAACCACCGCTGCATCCCCCAAGCAGCATTAATTCTTCCGCAGACAGGATAAAACTTTACCCATCGATAAAATATACAGTGCACACACAAGAATATTTTTCCTCCTTTTTCTCATGCCACTGGCATGGCAAAGCCCGCGGTCCCGGGTGGAGGGATGGTGATTTTTCACGGGGGGAAATGCCAATTTGCTCAGTAAGGGGTATGACATGGGGAATTCCCAAGCAAAAGGCCCATTTAAGCCCTCCCCACCAAGGAAAATGTAATTTTTCGTTCAGCATCTCAGGGCCAGCCAACTGCACACCTGTTTACCGAGGCCTTATATAGCATCACTGGGAGACACTATATATAAATACAGCATATTGTATATCTATATATATAAAACCACCTTCCACCAAAATGTGGTGCTATTTAACCTGAAAACTGCTTTTCCCACCCAAAAATTACCCTTTTATTGGGGAATGTTGCACCTACAAATGGGAGCTCATCCCCTAGGGACCACCAGAAAGGGCTGGGAAGGCTCCTGCCCATCCAGCAGCATGTCCTCAGATGGGAATTTGTCCCACTGAGGGACACGTGAGGGACCCCCAAAGCCACCAACACTTTGGAGGAGTCATGTACCCCGTGAAACAAAGGTGTTTTTAGGATGGATGGGCACTTACCACCTGCGGCTTGGTCCTGGGGCTGTGTTCGTCGGGCGGCCGCGGGCACCGGGGCAGCCGCGGCGGTGGGGCAGCGGGTGGAGAGCGGGGTCCATCCCCGGGACTGGGGGATGCTTCACCTGAGTTGAGGGCCAGCATGTACCGCTTGGTGACATCCTCCAGCGAAGGAGGCTGGAGGGTTGGGGAGGATTTGCTGGGTGAGCGGCTGGCAGCTGGTGTGGGGAGGTGGCTTTGATGGCCAGAGGGGACAAGCGGCTCAGGGACAGTGATGGGGATGAAAGTGGCGGGCTCACTGGTGTGACGGACATGCTTGGTGGCCGGGCGGCTCTTGGCAAGGACAGCAGGCACCGGCGGCGGTTGGTTTTCCTGGTGAGCTGCACGGTTGGAGCGCTTCTTGGAGCTGCGCCGGGTGATGCGAGGGGACAGCACATCAGCCAACTTTGGATCAAAGCCATAGCTGCAGCCGGTGCCCGGCACTGCTGGCTGTGCCGAGAGGATGGGCTCGCTGCTGGATGGTGGGATGCTGGGCTCCAGCTCACTGATGGCCTCACCAGGACCCTCGAAGGCGCCGGCTGGCAGCTCACCACGGCGGCTGGGGTCACTCAGCGACTTCTTCTTGATGGTCTTGCCGTTGCCCTTCTCATCGATGAGCTTAGCCATGGCGCCGGGCTGGCTGACGATAGTTTGGATGAGGCTGCTGTAGTCCCGCGGCCCATCGCTGCCCAGGGAGAGGTCACTGCCTGCGCTGCCTGCACTGCCTGCAATGGCAGCGGGTTGCGGGATGCCCACCTTGGTGCTCAGCGAGCCCAGGAGATTGCTGTCGACAGAGAAATTCTTCACCTCCTCCGTCACCGAGCATCGCCGGTGGGGCATGGGGTCGCTCAGGGAGCGATAGGGCTCGGTGCCACCCTCACTGCCACCCTCCATCCCATTGGCACTGGCCAAGGGGAACTTACGCCGGCGCCGCAAGCTGCCAGGGGTGCTCGGTGTCTCGGATTTGCCAGCTGGAAGGTCTTCAACCGCTGCTGCCGGGTGAGTGGGCAGTGGCGTTTCGGTGTCGCCAGCTGCTGGCCCAGCACTGGGCAACGTCCAGGCATCCACAGCTTCATGCAGGTCTTGGAAGGGCATCCCCACGGGCTCCGGCTCCGTGACAATGCCCTCATCTGTCACACTCGACTCGTGACCCGATAGCTCCTCCACAGATTTCCTGCGAGCGAGGTTCTCCTTCGACTCTGCTTCCTTCAAACACCGCGTGCTCTCCGCCCGTCCCCGAAGGGTCACGTCCATCGTCCCCATTGGTGCCACCACCTCGGCGCCCTCCACACCTCCACTGTCCTTCTCCTCGGCTGTGAAGCCGTAGTCCTGCTGGGAACCCATCCTGCTGATCTTCTCAAAGACCTGCCTTGCCTCCTGGATGTACTGATCCTGAATAACCATGGGGGGAGCATCCTCATACCCCCGTTGTCCCCCATCCAAAGTCCCCCGGTCCTGGCTGTCAGCAGTGGCCAGGAGGAGCTCAGAGGAGCTCTGCTTCATGGTACTCTGTAGGAAAAGCCGGCGCGACCCTGATTTTTCGGAGCCGGTGAAGGACTTGGTGCGACGCAACGTGGCCGTCAGGTCCTTTAGCGTTGGTCGCTCGCCCGGCGCCCAGCGGCTGGGGGGCTGAGTGGCACCACGACCACCCGGGGAGGGGTCGGTGATGCCGGAGCAGCTGTCAGAGCCCATGTCAAGGCCAATCCTCACCCCTTTCTTCTTCACCTTCAGCTCTGAGAGGTCTGATTTGAGGAAGCTGAGGAGCGTCAGGGTCTCGTTGGCAATATCGGGGTTGGACAAGGACTTGCGGTGCTTGTCCCGCTCCCCTTCCAGCCCCGGCTGGTGCAGGCTCTCGCTCCCGAAGTCTGGTTTTGTCTTGGCCATGCCCTGCAGCAGCTTGGGACGGACGCGGACCGTCGGCTGTCCCCATGCCAGGCCATCGCTCGTCCCGAAACTGGGTGACCGACAGACGCCGTAACCTGCCTGGAGAGTCCGCCCTTGGCCGGGCCAACACACGCCGAACTGCTCCTCTTCCTTCAGCGTCTCGGTGCTGGAATACCGGCTGCTGCTCCGTGACCCGCCGGGGCTGCCGAAGGGCGGGATGTTCACCTTGGAGACCCGGGCCACCAGGGGCAGCGGGTGGCGGGGGACCCCCCGCCCGCCGCCCTCGGCCGCGGCCCCGCCGCCCCCCGCCGGGCTCTCCCGGCCGCCGCTCTGCGGCTCCCTGCGGGCGGCGCGGTGCCGGCCGCCGCCCTGCCCGTCGCCCCCGCCGCCCGGCGAGGCGCGGGGGGACCGCGGTGCCGCCGCTCCGGCCTCCCCGTTGGCGCGGGGCGATGGGGAGGAGGAGGGCGGCTGCGGTCGCGGCGAGTTATGCCAGGAATGCGGGCCGGGCTCCGGCGGCGCGCCGCGGGGCGAGCGGAGAGCCGGGTGCGGGACGCGGCTGCGGGGCGGAGGCGGCGGGGGAGCTCCCCGGCCGCTCCCGCCGCCGCTCCCGCTCCCCATCCCGCTCCCGCTCCCATTCCCGCTCCCAGCTCCCCCCGGAGGCTGCCGGCAGCTTTCCCCGAAGAGTTTCCGCATCGCCGGGACGCTGGGCCAACGCGGCGGCTCCGCGTTTAACCCCGGGCCCGGCGGCGACGACGGCGGCGGCGGTGGCGGCGGTGGAGCCGGGGACGGCGGCTGAGCCCCGGCATGAACCGGGCCCGCTGGCTCCGGCTCGGTAAAACGAAGCGAAAGCTGCCGTACCGACGGGGCCAGGCTGCCGAAAGCCCGGCCCGGCTGCTGCTCCGCGATCGACGCTGAAACTTTCCTACCCGGGAAGAAGGAGGAGGAGGAGGAGGAGGAGGAGGAAGGCGGGGAGGAGGCGGGCAGGAGCCACCGGCCCGCCGCTACCCCCCGACCGCTGCCCCCCTCCGCCATTGTCTGTCCCCCCCCGCCGCCGCCTCCGCCGCCTCCGCCCGCCCCCCGGCCCCGCCGCCGCGCCCCGGCCCCGGCCCCGCCGCAGGCACCGCCCGGCCCCGCTCCTCCTCCGGGCCGCCAGCGGGCTTCATCCCTCCCGCTTTGTTTTCTCTCTCCCTTTTTTTTTTTTTTTTTTTTTTTGGCTTTTCCTCCTCCCTCACCCCCTGCTTTTTTATTTGTTGCATTCAAATAAACTTTCCTCCCCGGAGGCGTGGTTTCCTCCCGCAGAGGGGGATGGTTGGAGGTTTTGCCCTTTTTTTTTTTTTTTTTTGGGGGGGGGGGGTAGGGCGGGGAAGGCGGCCTCAGAGCTGGCCTCCTGCTCCCAGGCCAAGCGGGCGCGCCTCACATCCCCCCTGCATCCCTTACCCCCCCTGCATCCTTCACCCACCCCCCTGCATCCTTCAACCCCTCGGCATCCTTCATCACCCCCAGCATCCTTCACTCTCCCTCCACCCATCCTTCACCCCCCCCATCCTTCATCTTCCCCTGCCTCCTTCACACACACACCCCATCCTTCACCCCCTTCCCTCCCTCTCCTCCCCCCTCCTTATTTTTTTAGGGGAAAACAGGGTAAGTAAGCAAAAAGTAAGCAAAAATGTGGGTGCCGTTTCCCTTTGCTGTGGATTTCCCCAGCCCCTGCTTTGCAACTCATCTCAAGGAAGGCAGAACACCTTGTTCCCAACTTGCAAAAAGCTCTGGCGATGCACTGCCCCGCCAACAGACTTTCTCGTGGTTTTTTAGCATCACTTGTCAGCGCTTGCTATTTGCAGCCCATAACCTGTTTTCCCCCAAGACAGCAGATTTATCGTTGGGGATGTGAAAAAATGAAGGTGGTGGCTGGGATGGTTGATGGGTGAGCTGGAGCCTTGGCAGAGTGGATGGGTTGGAGAGGTATCCCAGTCACATAAAGGACATTGCTGGTTTTGTTCCAGGGGCCCAAAAACCCTGGTGGTGATTAAACAAAAAAATCCAACACCCCCCATAAATGCATTTTTCAGTTAAAAAGTGCCTCTGGCGATGCCGTGAGATGCACCGCCCCGTCAGGTATTCCTTCCCTGGCTCTCCCTTCCCTGCCTCTGCCCTCCTTCCCTGGTTCCCCCAGGGCTGGGTGTCTCCCAGCTGTAAGGAAGATGTCCCCATGGTGTGTGTGTCCTGTGTTGTGTGTCATCATCCACACCTCCCACCCCAACCCCCCACCCCCAGTCACCTGGTATTCAGGATGGGATTTTGGAAAGAGCCACACGTTTCATCTCCTCTCGGTGCCGTAGGAGCTGATCCTCAGGCCACTGGTGCTGAGCATCTCACAAGCAAAGGAGATGTTTTGAACCACCCACCCCACCTCTAAGGTACCCGGTTGTGCCCATCACCCTGGCTTCTAGGCCTGGTGGTACTGAAGGAACTGCTGACAGGACCCCAGGGCCAGGCAGGATATTGTCAGACCCAAAGTGAGCTCTGTGGGTCCCCCATCCTTGACACCATCCAAATTCGGCAATTCCACCATCAGGGACGTTATTGGGATGTCCTGGAGCTGCTGCATGTCACCACCCAAGCCCACGCTGTCCCTGCAGCCACCACTAGCCTATTTGGGAGTTGCTTATTTCCACCCCCACCCCCACCCCAAAGCTTTATTGTGGTTAAATTTTGGCCAGACACCTCGGTCCCATGGGTGCTATCCAAGCATGGGGTGGTCTGACGGAGCAGGGCTCCTCCATCCCTCCCCGGAGCCGGGGGGGGGGCACCCACAGACCCAGCCGGTTTTCTCCAAATCTAAATATTTTGCGCCCTCTCCTGGGTCCGGATGGCGCGGCCCCGCGACTCCCACCCTGCCACCTTCTTTTTGTCTGGGAACAGACGGGGACAGCAGGCTGGGAATGTCCCACTGGCCACCGCTCTTGCAGCCCCCCCAGCATTTTGCCCTTCCATTGCAGGACCCCAAAAATACATCGGAGGAGATTTTGGGGTGGATGATCCAGCCAAAGGAAAGCCCGGGGCTGGCTTTGCCTCCTCCATCACTTTTTGTGCCCCAACCTGAAGTCGTCACCATGCGTGGCCCTCCCCACCAGGACACGGCCACCGCTCCTGCAAAACCAGGTGCTTTGAGCTAACACCGTTGCAGGATCCCTCTCCGTTCCAGCCCACCATGACGCTGGGATCTTTCGGCATCATCCAAGAGCCGATGGCCACCCTGGGCACCCTCCTCATTTTCACAACAGCAAGGAGCCACACCGCAACCATCCACCCTGGATGCTGGTGAGGTCTTTGGGTGGCCAGGTACCCGAGGAAGATGCCATGTGCTTGCAGGAAGCAGGTCGGGATGAAGCTATGCGCTTGGCTAGGTGCAGGCAGCCAAGCCAGAGGGATGCTCATCTCTGGAGATCTGAAGCTAATTGCTTAAATCAACTTAGACATTATTAATATGCACAGACAACCTGTGAGAAATGCAGCAAACCTGTTACCCATATATATATATATATATATGAATGTATGCATACTACGTATATGGACATACACTATATAGATATGTATAGTCTATTCAGGGTGGAGAATACCTGAGCTGCACAGCCTGTGCTGGGCTACAAACTTTCCCCTGCTTGGATGTATTATATGTAGGTAAATATAGTGGGTATATATTTATGTGTACATATCCATCTGAAAAAGGAGGGGAGGTTTATTCTATACATCCTATACATTATTAAAGAAGACTCGCAGAGTGATTAGTGGTACGTCCACCCCGCACCTTGTAAGCAAACCCCTGTCTGCCTGGAGGGAGCAATGTCCTGATGGAGGCTGCGGAGAGCAAAGCTCAAGCGCCAGCCCCGTGCAGGGGCGGTGGAGAGGCCAAGCCAACGGTGGGATGCGCGGTGACATGGCCGAGGACACCGAGTGTCTCAGTGGCATGTGTTTCCTGTCTCCAGGTGTGCTGGCTCTGATTTTGGTGGATCCTGGTTAGGAGGTGACAGCAGGGCACCCAGGACGGGTCAGATTTGGGGTGCTGGCCTAAGCGGAGAGCTGGACCCAGATGATACTGAAAGTCCCCAGGAAGGTGACAATCCTGGCTGGCTTGTGACTAACCCAGCCCATGGTCATCGTTTTGGGTGGGAAATCCAGCATGGATGTCCCAGTTGCCCTTATGTCCCTCTTCCCAGTTCTCAGTCTGGCCAGGGGCGCTCTCCCACCATTTTGCAGCACCAGTGGACCCATGCATCTTACTGGTGTGTCCATGTTCTGGGAACTGGGGGATAGGGATTGTCCCAGGATTACCCCAAAAAACATCTGTGATGCTGTTCTTCAGCTGGAGAAACACATCCCCATTTTCCACAGACAGGTCCTAGTTAAACTAAACCCTCCCCGCCTTTGCATGGCCCCCTTGGGGAATCTTTAAATCAGAAGGGGGAGAAACTGCCACCCAGCAGCTCGCCCTGAGCCAGGGACGATATCCTCCATGGTCCCACCATTTTCTCCATGATCCCGCCAGTAGTTCTTATTGCATCAGTGGCTTGGACACCAAGGAAATGCGGCGCTGAGCTGCTCAAACTGAGCGACTGAGCCAGAGAGAGGACACTGGATCTGTGCTGTGCTGGGGTTAATACTGTGCCGCTGCAGGCTTGAGGTGGGATGAAAGTACTGAAAGCTTGGGAAGATGCCATCCTCCTGTCCTCCAGCGTGTGTCCAGCTGACGCCATCTCTGCTCCATGGAGCTTAAAGCCAAAATTGCTCTATGCCTGGTCTTGGTGACACTGAAGTGGCCCTTCTCCTCACTTAGGATCCATAGGTAATGCAGTGGTCATGCCGCCACTTGGAGCTCATCTTGTCAAGGAGGTAACGGGTGCTCTCGCGAAACTTGCGTTGGGTGAAATAGAAGAGGATGGGGTCAAGGACACTGTTCATGCTGGCAAATGGACGTGTGCACTTGTAGGCGATGGCAAAAGCCTGTAGAGCCGGACAGGGCAGTCCGGGTGAGGAACGGACTATCAGGTAGATGGTCTTGGTGAGGTGGAAGGGGAAGAAACTGATGGAGAAGACGATGACCACAATGATGATCATACGTACGGCTTTGCCCTTCCTCTTGTGTACTGCCAAGCCAATCAGCTCGTCCTTCTGGCACAGGATCCGGGCCATGTTGCAGTAGCAGGCAAGGATTGCCATGAAAGGCAGCAAGAAGCCGGTGACAGTGAGGGTGATGCCGTAGGGGAAGTAGGCAGTGGAGCGATCCGGTGGACTCAGGTCGTAGCAGAC
The DNA here is from genome assembly GCF_023634085.1 of Falco cherrug. Classification (NCBI taxonomy): domain Eukaryota; kingdom Metazoa; phylum Chordata; class Aves; order Falconiformes; family Falconidae; genus Falco; species Falco cherrug. The sequence continues at coordinate 1,768,083 of NC_073698.1, forward strand.
AGTACGGTTCCTCTGGGTGCCGGTGGAAGCAAAGACAAAGGTGGGCAGGCACTGGGCAATGACAATGAACCACACTGCAGCGCACACCAGCCACGTCAGCTTCTTCCCCTTCTTCTTGTGCCATGAGGCCAAGGGGTGGCAGATGCCCAGGTACCGCTGGATGCTGATGCAGGTGAGGAAGAGGATGCTGCCGTGTAGGTTGGTGTAGAACTGGAAGCGGACAAATTTGCAGGTGAAGTCCCCAAAAGGCCAATAATCCTTCTGGGTGTAGTTGTAGATGAGGAGTGGGAGGGAACAGACATAGAGCAGATCAGCTGTGGCCAGGTTCAGCATGTAGATCATGGTGCGGCTGAGTGCTTTACGGGCCACCCAGATCTGCCCTATGACCACGGCGTTCAAGGGCAACCCCACCATGAACACCACCGAGTAGACCAGGGGCAACAAGACCTGCTTGAACTCCTCGTGGAAGGTGCATGAGTTTCTCCCAGTGGCCACAAGGATTGTCAAGTTGGCCATGCTGGTGGTCCCCACTGTTGATGTCCTCTCTGCTGGTGTGGGCCCTCAGCAGTACCTGCAAATGACAAAGGGGACAGTTGGTGACTTGGCCACGTGGTGTCACATCCAGGTACAGGGCAGGATGAATCTGGACTGGTGTGTGCAAACCCCACAGCACCACCCTTCTGGGTCAGGGCATCCCCTGCTATCCATACAGGCTGGGGGATGCAGGGATGGAGAGCAGCCCTGCGGAGAAGGGCTTGGGGGTGCTGGGGGATGAAAAGCTGGACATGACCCGGCAATGTGCGCTCACAGCCCAGAAAGCCGCCCGTGCCCTGGGCTGCATCCCCAGCAGCGTGGCCGGCAGGGCGAGGGAGGGGGCTCTGCCCCTCTGCTCCCCTCTGCTGAGACCCCCCCACAGCGCTGTGTCCAGCTCGGGGGTCCTCAGCATCAGAAGGACACGGACCTGTTGGAGCGGGCCCGTCGGAGGCCACGGAGCTGGTCAGAGGGCTGGAGCCCCTCTGCTGTGGGGACAGGCTGGGAGAGCTGGGGCTGTGCAGCCTGGGGAGGAGAAGGCTGCGGGGAGACCTTAGAGCAGCTCCCAGTGCCTGGAGGGGCCGACAGGAAAGCTGGGGAGGGGCTTTGGGCAAGGGCAGGGAGTGGTGGGACAGGGGGGAATGGCTTGAAGCTGAGAGAGGGGAGATTTAGGTTGGACATGAGGAAGAAACCCTTCCCCGTGAGGGCGGCGAGGCGCTGGCCCAGGCTGCCCAGAGCAGCTGTGGGTGCCCCATCCCTGGCAGGGCTCAAGGCCAGGCTGGACGGGGCTGGGAGCAGCCTGGGCTGCGGGGAGGGGGCCCTGCCCGGGGCAGGGGGTGGGACTGGCTGGTCTTGAAGGTCCCTTCCAGCCCAAACTGTTCTATGATCCTATGATTCTAAACCATGAGGATGGATCAGGAAAGTGAAGGTGGATGGAGCGGGACTGTGTGAGGTGGTGGCACAGGACAGTGTGGTGGGGTCATGGGGTGACAACCATCTCAGCTCTGCTTCCCCTGACACTTATATCCCATGGAAAGGCTTGCACAAGGCCAAACCACCCTCACCCCGGTACGGGAGAGGAGAAGACGGCTCCCCGCTCCTCTGCAGGGGGTGCCAAAGGCCCGCAGCCAGCCACCCCCGCGGGCTCTGCCACCCGCACCGAGCCCGGCGCGACCCACCGGTGTTTCGTGGTTACTTTCGTCCTCGAATCGGGGCTGCTGGTGCTCTGGTCCCAGAGGTTTTCGGTTTTTTGGGCTAAGAGAGCCCATCCACGTGCCCCCGGGGCTGCTCGGAGCCGGGGAAGGGGCCGCCTGCTTTTCTTAGGGGCTGGGACTAGTGCGAAACAGACGATGCTACGGCAGGGAGAGCGCCCCGACCCCAGCCCTGTCACTTGGCCGAAGCCCTCGCGGTGCCACCCGCGGGTGCTACATGAGTCCAGGCTGCCGCAGCCGTGGGCAGAGCTGCTTCTCCTCCCTCCTCTTGCTTCACCCCCGGCTGGCAGACCTGTCCGGCACCCTGGGGGGCTGCGCCCGCAGCCCCCGCCTGCCTCGGTTCAGCCCCTCTACCCGGCAGGGGTGAGCTTGCCTGGAAATTAGGGGGGAACAGTGTCCCCACAGCGGGTGGGAAGGGGAACTGAGGCACGGAGAGGGGATGGGTGCTGAGCTCCAGCCAGGCGCACGGGGCAGAGGGGACCAGCAGGGGGACACACAAGTCCACGGGCCACCACCGTAGTGGTCCCATTTTGGGGTCTTTGGGGATTTCTCAGCCCCAGAGCACAGCACAGCCATGGGGCCAGCTTGGCGAGAGAGCTGGGGAAACACACACGGCTCTCCCACTTTTGGAGGTGCTCTGGGCTTATAGATCAGTCCCCCCTGCTCTCCCTGCTGCCACATATCCCTCCTCTAGTCCTGGCAACCTCCTGAGGCTTCTGCACCCAGCTGAGCCTGGCACCCCCCTGTGCCCCTCAAACCCCCTCAAACCCTGCCTATCCCCCCTGGCACCCCACTGAACTCTCTGCACCACCACCACCCCCCACCCCCCCGAGCCCCCTGGCACCCCCTGAGCTCCCCGCACACCACTGAGCCCCCTGCTCCCTGCTGAGCCCCCCTGTACCCCACTGAGTCCCTCTGGCACCCCACTGCACCCCACTGTCACCCCAGCTCCAGACTGTCCCAGCACCCACCTCCACCACCCCCAAGCCAAGAAGTGCCCCAGGCCTGTGGGCTGCCCTATCCCAAGGGACGCCCCCCCCCCCCCCCCCAGTCCTCCCCCGGGGACCCAAACCTGGTGCAGCACCCACCCAGCCCCCACCCTGGGCATCCACAGGAGCCTCTGCCACCCCCTGTGTGCTCACAGGAGCACCACTGTGGCACTGTGGGCAAGGTGGCAGGCAAGAGGGTTCCTGGGAGCACGTCTTACCTTCTGGGGTGTCACAGGGTGCCAGGGGGTGCCACTGGGTGCTGGGACCCACTGCTCTGCCCAGCACCCAGGCACATCTGCCACCCTGGCATGCCACACTTGCCCTGTTGAGTGACACTTCCCCTTTCCACCCAGTGGCAGCACCCTGACACAATGGGGAACAGAAACCTGGGTGGCCGGCTGGGCCCTGTGCTGCACAGCACTGTGGGCGCTGCATGGCACAGCATGGCAGGGTGGACACTGCAAGACAGGGCACCGTGCGTGGCACTTGGCGCTGCACAGCAGGGCGGGCACCACAGCGCGCTGCGTGGCACGGCACGGCACACAACGCGTGGCACTGCACAGCAGGGTGGGCATTGCACTACACCACGCCACGTGGCACAGCACGGCATGGCACATCACGGCTATGCGGGTATGGCATGGCACGGCACAGCCCGTGCCTGCAACTCCACCACGGCTCCACACTGCATGCATCCACCCCCATGCCCTACACATACATGCTATACACACATATGCAGCCTCCATACACATGCAGACACGCCATGTGCACAGCCCCATGGACATGTCTCATGTGTGTGCACAGACACGCACCCCCCCTACACCCATGTTGCCCCCTGAAAAGAGTCGTACCCAGACACTGTGGGACATCTAGAGCTGGCACCAGGGCAGGGGATGCACCCCAGACTTGGCTGGGGGGATGCCAGGATGCAGCTGGATAAGGCCACCAGCCATGTCACCAGACAGATGAATTTTGGAGTCTTTCCCCCCATTTTAGGGGGTTTGGCTCCATTTTTGGCTCCTTCCAAGGGTGGGCATCTGAGGCAGATGCGGGGGACAGGGAGGTCACCTGGCATGGTGGCACCAAAAGAAGGAAGGTGCTCCAGTTGCCTTGTCTCATCTTGCTGCAGACACATAAGAGAAATTAAGGCACAGGTGCTGCATCTGAAGTGAACCAGTGTGGCTCATGCCCCATTTTAACAGCTTTTTTCCCCAAAATACCCCTTGGAGGGGTGTTTGCAGGCATTGCTAAGGGACATGCCCAAGGCTACACAGGCCGTCGGTGGCAGAGGACAGCTGCAGCCAGAGCTGAGCCAAAAATGCAATGATCAGCCGAAAAACAAGGCACCACCCCCAATGGCAAATGAGCAAGAAAATCTCTTTGTGAGAGAGAAATGGGGCACTAAACCCCAGTGCTGCCAGGGTGAGAGGGATAGGAAAGCTGGAGGAGAGGAGGAAAAATTCTTCCCGATCCCAGGAAAAACCCAGCTGTGGGAGTCACTAGGCACAACCTTTCTATTAGACGCTAAAGGATCCCTACCCCAGCTGTACTCGCTGCCTGCAGCTGCCTGTAACCCTACAATCACAGCCTGCCATCACCCATAAAGTGCCACTACTTCCAGTTAATGAAACCATATCAAGACACTTGGCCTCATGCTGCTGCGGTGCCCTGGCACGTCCCCAGGTCATGATCTGGCCTGGCAGATTATCCAAAAAGTCCCTTTTTTTCACCCCCCAAAACCAGCACAGGAGTCCCTGCCAGCCCTTGGGGTGATGGGGTGGGTGCCCTCTGCGCTCAGCCTCCCCTAAAAGAAGACATCCATGGGTTTATGGAGCTGGTCCTGGTGCCCTGACGCCACGGTGGTGGGCACCAGGTGAAATCCATTGTGAAATGAGATTTGGGGGGGTGGGGAAGGGGGTGCCCGTGGTGTTGGGGTGCTCTGTAAGATATCACCCTTATCCCAGGGATTTCAGGTGCCTGCGGAGGAGGAACAGGGTTAAGAAGAAGTAGGGCTGCTCTGTGGCCAGACAGGGAAGAGGGTAAAAATAAGCACTGGCTCCACTCACCAGCAGCCGTGAGCTTCCCCCGGCACGTGCCAGCGCGGCTTCACCTCGCTCCGAGCCCTTTGCTTTCAAACCATCTCGTGCAGGGCCTTCTTTAGTGAAATTAGCTTTAATTAACACCCTGTTATTAATATGAAGAGGATTTCTGCAAGTTTGCTGGAGTGGGGAAAGATTTTGGCTGCTGCTGCCCTCAGATAGGGTATGGGGGATGGCTTCCCCCTTGGAAACCTTCCTTCTTGGTTCCTCCTGCCCTGGGAGGAGACCATGGTGGGGACATCTTGGTGGCTTGTGGTAGGGCTGGGATGGTGGAGATGCAAACAAAAGCTCCAGCTCAGCAGGTTTCAAAGGGGATGAAAGGGGGAGTGCTCCTGCCCCACGTATCACTTGGTCAGAGCCATACTGTCCCTGTCCCTAAACAGCTCCTGGCTGGTCTCAGAACATCTCCAGGTGGCCATGGACACGACCTGTCTGCCCTGGGGTGGTTGGGGACCAAAGCTTGGATGTTTTAAGGGAAATCTCCATTTACAGAAGCCTGAAGGTATAACAGTGTGGACAAATTGGGACAACATTGGGCATTTTTGGATGCTCAGCATGGACTCGTGGGGCCAAGTGCAAGGGTGGTGTCTCCCATAATGCCAGGTGGCTCTGCCACCGATGTGCTCTGTCTTTGGGTGACACCTCCCCACGCTTTGGTGCCCCATCCCTAAAGTAAATCGACGAACATCTCAGGGGTGCCCTGAGCAAGCCAGGCAGCATTTTCCTGCTGGAATCGGGAGATGCTGGGGATGAGGAAGGTGCAGTGAGTTGGCCTGGTCTCAGCTGACAGCACTGAGGTTCTGACTGGGCTTGTATAATAAATCCATACACATATACACACAAACATACAGGCACATGTACAGCCACATGTTCACCCACATGTACATACGTATGCATAAACATATATAGAAGCATATACACTTCTCCATATAAATATATCTCTATACCTGCATATACCTCTATACATATATATGGCTGTACACACACATACATTTCTCTACACATATATATAGAAATACATGTCTCCATTCACACACACATATATACAAACTTCTATACCTATATACACAAATGTCTCTGACACATGCACTCGCAGACGTGTATATACATAACTCTATCCACATATATACAAATATATTTATGCTTCTCTACACATGTCTATGCACACATGCTCGTATATAAATATATATTGACACCTCTGTATGTATATATGTACAGATACATATAGATGTATATAAAAAGGCAGAGTCCAGGCTCCTGGCACCCAAAGCACAGACACCAGGGAAGACCAAGTCCCTTGAGCAGATTTGGGGCCACTCTGCTTGCAACGCCACCTCTGGCACGGGGCTGTATCCCTAACAGATGCCCTCAGAGATGTAGGTGCATCCCAGCACACCCCAGGCCGTGGGAGCAGAGGGACCGGGGTGAATGCCCCCCCCCTGAGCTTAGCACCATCCCTGCCGTGGGGACCCTGGTGTGATTTTAAACTCTGCCCTGCGGTAGAAGCTGCTAAACCTCCCTAAAAGCAAGTCCAGCAGCTACTGTCTGGGGGGGCTTTGGGACCACCCCAATGCCCCCCCCAAACCACCGATGCTCTCTGGATTTGATCCCACCCTCTCCAGTTCTGCCTCATCCTGCCCAGTTCGATCTGATCTGCTCGGGTCCAATCCTGCCTGGTTCAGTCTCATCTGCTTGGGCAGATCCTGCCCAGTCTGGCCCCCTCCTGCCCTGGTGTGTTCTGACCTGCTCAGGCCCAATCCTGCACTGTTCAGTCTGACCCCCTCAGGTCCCATCCTGCCTGGTTCAGTCTGACCCCCTCGGGTCCCATCCTGCCTGGTTCAGTCTGACCTCCTCGGGTCCCATCCTGCCTGGTTCGGTCTGACCCCCTTGGGTCCCATCCTGCCTGGGTTGGTCTGACCCCCTCGGGTCCCATCCTGCCTGGTTCAGTCTGACCTCCTCGGGTCCCATCCTGCCTGGTTCAGTCTGACCCCCTCGGGTCCTGTCCTGCCCGGTTCAGTCTGACCCCTTTGGGTCCCATCCTGCCTGGGTTGGTCTATCCCATTCAGGTCCCATCCTGCCCAGTTCAGTCTGACCCTCGGGTCTCATCCTGACTGTGTTTTATCTGACCTGCTCGGGCCCGATCCTGCCCGGTCTGGGTCCATCCTGCCCTATCCTGTCTGACCCTTTTGGGCCTGATCCTGCCCCATTCAGTTCGACCCACTCGGGTCCCATCCTGCCCAGTGCAATCTGACCCTTTCGGGCCTGATCCTGCCCCATTCAGTTCGACCCACTCAGGTCCCATCCTGCCCAGTTGAGCCCCATCTTGCCTGGTTCACTATGACCCACTCAGGTCCCATCCCGCCCAGTTCAGTCTGACCAATTTAGGTCTGATACTGCCCAGTTCAGTTGGACCCTCTTGGGTCCCATCCTGCCCAGTCCAGCCCCATCCTGCCTGGTTTGCTGTGGCCTTCTTGGGTCCCATTCTGCCCCAGCTCCACCTGACCCTTTTGTGTCCCACCCTGCCCGGTTCGGTCTGACTCTCTCGGGTCCCATCCTGCCCAGTCCAGCCCCATCCCGGGCGGTTCACTCTGACCCCCTCGGGTCTTCTCCTGCCCCGGTTCGGTGGGGCCCGTCCCCCCCGTACGCGGCACTTACCGGCAGCGGGATGCGCTGGGGCAGCAGCGGCGCCCAGCACCCGGGGCCGCCCCGCTGCCGCCCGCCAGCCCCGCTCCGCCCCGGGGCCGCCCCGCTCCGCCCCGCTCCGGCCGGGCACCTGCGGGAGGATCCCGGGGGGGGCTGCGGAAGGGGCACGGCTGGACTGGGGCGGGGGGAAGATCTGGGAAACAACATGGGGGGGGGGGGGGGCGGGGGAAGCCATGCACGCATCTGGCTTGGCATCACGGGCAAACATCTGTATTAAATAGGGTGTCGGGGGGCTTCCCGCAACACCAACAGTGGGGCTGATGGGATTGGCAGGGTGGGATGGATGCTCACCGGCCAACAGCGGGATTGTCCGGAGGCTGGGAGCTGCCGGAGCCCTCGGTGGGTGGCTGGGTGGCCGGGACAGGGTGTCCCCCCCGTCCCTGGGTCTCAGCCGAAGGGGTCGGTGGCTTCGGTACTCATTAACCCGGCAGTCAAGCCTCTGCGCTTCCTGAGCAGGGCTATTAGAGAGCAATAAGAAAAGGAACCCCGGGGGAACGTGTTGGGTATGAAAGGGCTGATGCATAAACAGCCCCGGGATGCGGGGATTACGCAGGATGACGGGCTTGGCCCTTCCATTCCCTGAAATCCCGGTATGCCCTCGAAAATTATTCCCTTCTTTCCTTTTCAGGGGCTTGGGATGGGTGTGATAGAGGTGGAGGGGAAGGAAGTGCCGGCCGGCGTTGCTGGGATGATGGAGTGCCATGTGGGGGGCTCCCAAGCATCGCTTCATTGATCAACGCACCCCCAGAGCTGGCACCCAAATATGATGTGAAGGGTTTGGGGCAAGGTCTTTGGCTGCACTGGGTGGGATGGGAAGGTGGAATGAGGTGCTGCAGCCCGTCTGGATCCTGCTGGCGCCTGTGCTACAATGGACAACACGGGCTTTCATCGATCCTGGCGCAAGCCCGTGGCCAAGCCGGGTAGCAGGGCCACGGGGGAGATGGGCGCTGGCAGGAGCAGTCATGAATATTTGCAACCACAGCCAGGCTGGAGCCATCACCCTCATCCTGGGGCTGCCCAGGCTTGTGGGGTTGGGTTGGCGATGGCTCAGTGCCCTTGTGAAATTCCCCGCTCCCTCAGCTGCCACGGGGAGACGGAAATTGGGGGGGAAAGTGTCTTTCCCCAGAGCAGAGCAGAAAACACGCCTTGTGCAAACAAGCCCAGCAGCCTGCGACGGGCAGCCAGGGCTTTCCGCAAGCATCCGGGGAAACACAGCTGAGAATGGACACAGCTCATACCTCCGATGAGGCACCGGTGAGAGCACTCATCCCACCTCTAGCGCGGCCTCTGTCTTCAGGGCAAGCTCTGAGCTGGTGTCCTACTCCCTCCTGGCACGGCAGGTGTCCTTGCAGGTCCCCAAGGTGAATGCCTCATAGCCAGGTGTCCCTCTGTGGGGACACTGTAAATAGTAGAGGGAAGGTTAAAAAAAGAAAATAAAATAGCAGCTCCTGGCTGCCTGCCAGTCCCAACCGCCTCCCCTGAGCCCAGCAGCCAGACCTGTAGCCTCAAGCCCAGCCCTACGGAATAAACAGGAACCCCCCAAAAATGACATTTTGAGGGCTGAGCAGGGATAAGAGAGGTAAATCCAGAGGCAGCGGTGAGGCTAAAAAAGAAATTTCAAGCAAGGCATGGTTTTTATGCCTCTTTTTATCTATGCCAAAGGGACACAAAGCTCATTGGGAAAAATAATTGGGGAAAGGGGATAGCCTGGGTTCCTCCTGGAGTCTCACTGATTGAATTAATCCTTGGCAAAATGGCCTGGCATGGTGGCTGGATTTGGTGTCATGGGAGTCTTTGGCCACCTGGTTTCTGTTCCTCTGGCTTGATGTTGCCAGTAATTGTGTTAGCAGCTGATTGCAGGCGACTTCTGCCGCTGCTGCCCGGGGTAATTGACCCTCCCCATCGGGTTCCAGGTTTCCAGCCACCAGCAGATCGCAGGATGGTGCGGATGGAGAGAGGAGCATCTGTGGTTGAGGCCAAGGAGGCAGCTGGGAGTGGGGACCATGTTCCTCCAACTGACGCAAAACTCTCGTTGGAGGCGAAAAGCAGCATTTTTCAAATGCTGAAGATTTGTAAAAGCCTCAGGGCTGGGATGTCCCCACAGCCAGACGCTAGACATCCCCACGGGAGGGTCCTACAGGGCTTTCATGTTCTCCCCCAACAGGGATGCGGGCTGGGTCCCTTCTGCCTCGGGCTCTGCTGCAGCTTGTTGGACCAGAGATGTCTTGCATAAAAAATTTCATTTCATCTAAAAGCTATTTATAATGGAAATTGAGTTAATTTCTAATGTCCTTCTGACAACACCAGCCTGCCAGGGTGGTGGACCTGATTGAACTCGCTCATGAGGAGGTGACGTCTGATGGCACCTTTCTCTTTTTTAGACAGCTCAGTGGAAATGGTCACCCTGGGCTCATCCGCAGACATCTGCAGCCCCCACACCTGCCTTTGAGTCCCCAGATTTTTGACAGAGAAGGTGGAGAAAAGTCTTATCTCTTGAGGTTGGCTCTGACAGTGCCCTCCATCCTCTCACTGCAATCAATATTCACCACAGTCAAACCAGTGCAGCTACCTGGGGTGAAAGCCCCAACAGAAGAAGACAAGTCGTCTTGCTGCTGGACCTCTGTGTTGAAGAAACTGGTCAACTTCCATTGCCATGATGAGTCCCAGGCCCATGTTTCTGGCCACACACCTGGAGGTGATGATGTCCCAGCAGCAACCTGTGAGCCCAACACACCTGTTCTGCCAGAGCTCCGTGGGAGTGCCGGGAAACCTTGGCTTTGATGGGAATTCAGGCAAAAAAGCCTTGGCTTTGCTCCAGGTGGGGGCTGACCTGCTGTTCCTGTGCCTCAGTGTTTCTCAAGAAGTATGTTTCAGCTCATTTTCCTCTCCAACCTGCTTTCCAAGAGCCCTGTGAATGTCAGCAGTGGAGGAAGGGGCTGCTGAGCCTCTCCTCCCCCAGCACACAGATGATTAATGCCTTGATCCTTACAAGCTTCCTTTCCTCTTGCCGGCACACCCTGACGTGTCTCGGAGACTCAGGGTCGCCTCCGCTCACCGCTTTTCTTTGCAATGCTCAATATTTTTTCTCTTTGGAGTCCTCAGGGAGCAGTGCAGAACACGAGGTTCCAGACAGGGGTAGTGTCTTGGGCTCCATTTTCATTCACAACTTCAGCAGAAGGGGTGTTTGGGAGGTGGCCTGGGTGCAGGAGACCTTGTCCATCTGCTGGGAAAGCAGGTTGGGAAAGAAAATTTTGGGACTTACTTTGGTGGGTCTTTGCTGGCAGGAAATCCTAGGGCTTAGGGCATGAGGGGGTCTCGTGATGGAGATTTCCAAGGTGGGCCTTCACACTTTGTAGCCACCCCTGAAAGGTCTTCTCCACCCCCGCTGCTAGGAGGCTCTGCAAAGAGAGATGTCATCAGCTCTCACTGCCTCTTCGTCACAAATAATTGCATTTTCTCCCTTTGAGGACAGAGCTGGGGTCTGGGGTGGGGACATCTCTGAACTTTGCATGGTTGAGTGGAAACCAATCGTCTCCAGGTTGGCCACAATCCCTCCCTCGGCTCCTTCCCCTCCATCCCATGCCAGCAGATCACCCAGCCCTTTTAAGTTTTCACCCCTCTGTGGCTCTTCCCATCCTGGGAGAGTCCCGAGCTCCTGAGGCTCAGCACAGTGATGGCCATCTCGGTCTTCTCACCAACACGTCTTCATAAACACCCATATTCTCCATCTCGCCATGATGCGAGACCATGGTATGAAGCAGAGGTGCAACCAAACATGGAGCTCCACCGTCCCTGTACTGGGAGAACTGGGCTCTGCCAGCAGCCCCAGGGATGGGTCCAGGTATCGGGTGATAATAAAAGGGTGTCCAAAAGCAGGCTCAGATTGCCATGGGGACCTGCAGCACCTGGCCATGTTGCCAGCTGCCCAGGGGATGGTGGCAGAGCATTCTGTGTCCCTTTGGCTCACCAGTTCCAGGCTCCTCCACTTTCTGGACCATGTCCCCAGGAGGGAGGAATAAGGAGGTCAAAGCACACGAGACCTGCAGGTACCTTTGGTATTTCCCATCCGGGAAAGATTTAAAATAACTTCCTTCAAATCATTGCTGTTTCCTGGATAGCTTGTTTGCTTTGGCTGTTGGACCAGAGGCAGTTCTCCAGCTGTCTGGGAAACAAGATCCCCAGTTACAACCAGGGACAAAGAGTGGAAATGCTGATGGAGATGCCTCCTTTTGGAGTACCATCATCCCAACAGGACCACACATCCAGGCACATTCGTAGGGTAAAAATAAATATTTTAAGGTTGAAAACCAGCATCTCAGGTATGAGTCAACCCGAGTGGCTCCATGATCATGGTCCATCACCATAAACCAGGGCCAAACCCAAGTGTCCCAACTTGCCACCACGTGCTGCTGCAGGAGCACAGATTGACACCTACCACTTTGGTCTATGGTTGGTTGGGTTGAGGCAGCACGAGAGTGACACAGGCAGATTTCTCACACGACAATGACTCACACCCAGTCTGCAAATTTAATGCTTTGCATTAAAAACTACTTGTTGGTGCCACTTCTAGTGCTTCTCCAGGAACCCCATGCTCAGTTCCTGCAGCAAGCATCGAGGGATTTTGCATGTGATGAATTCACTTGGGACTTCCAAGCTATGGCTCAAATCTCCTAGCTGGATGGATGTGCAATTTTTAGTCCGTGCAAGCTGTCTGCACCCTTCTGTTCTGGAAATGTGAGTCTTTCACTGCTCTCTTTGCTCATTAACACCATTAAATGCAACGCTGCTGGCTCAGGATGTCCGTCCCCTCGCCAAGTGCTGTAAGGATGCGGTGGGGAACTTGAGGACTCTTGAGCAGCCAAAATAACACCCAGGCATGAGGCATCTCCCATAGGGACCAAAACCTTCCAGGAATTAAAACTCAGTGCATGGACCATTTGCTTTCCAGGAGGATGCTGGGGCCCGCTCAACTCTCGGGTTGGTTGTGCCTTTGCCTGCTGGTAGGTCCACCACATGCAGCAACTGCAGCAAATATTTAAGCCACAGTCTTAATAGGAAGTCTTGTTCCTTCCATTGCAAAGGCAACCAAACTGGACATTTATTTTGAGAAAAAAAACCCACAAAAAAACTGTTTCATGTCCGGCACCGTCAATGAAGTTTTCTGTGTAGAACAGCTCACGTGTCCTTGCTTCTCCCTTTCAGTTCTGCTTCTCAGATCATCACGCCATGCCCTTGAAGAGGGCGAAACGGGAAGCCATGTCCCAAGTGGGGGTTTTTTATTTTAAGAGTTTGTCTCTTTCTGTATAAAAGCAACTGCTTTTTTTTTCTGGAAAAGACTAGAATTACAGAAACAAAGCGAAATTTAGACACAAGTTTTCTCTTCCTCCACATATGCAAAAACCCTCACCAGTGCTTGAGGTTTCTACTCAGCTAAACCGAATGTGATGGTAACATTTTACAGGAAGATTTTGGAGCTATCCCTGATATTATTACTCCTTGATTTATGGATGACAGGTTATTCTGTGCTGCTTGCTGGGAGATGACTGAACCATGACTTATTGGAGGCTTTGCTGGGAGCACTCCCACAGAGGGACTCCATCTTCAAATGGGGATGACTCCCACGTTTTTCTTCCCACCTGATCCATCAGGAAACCCCTTGCATCCCCTCTTTTGCAAGCAGAGAAGGGCTCAGAGCTCTGGCAAACCCACTCTGGGCTTGCTATGGGCTTTGCTTTGGGTTATGGGCAACATTAGCCCTAGAGGAGCAAGCATTAGGAGGCTGGAACCAGCTCGGTGCCCAGGATAAGGAGGGGGACAGGAACAGCTTCCCAGGATGGGCTCAGTTTTTGCAGGGACATGGTCCTCATGCAATGATGCTGGGAGCAGCATTATCCTTGGCAGCATCTCCTAAACAAACCTTAGAGCAGAGCCAGTGCCCAGACATTTTGTACAAACACAGGGGTGAAACAGTAACAAGGAAAATACAATCCTGGGGGGTCCTGGCCATCACTTGTCTGGGTTTGGGCAAAACCAGGCACGGTTGCTGCACCTTCTCTTTTGATGTGATGGCTTACACGTGCTTGGGGTTCGGGGTGCTGCAGGGAGGGAGGGTGATATTTGGGTGCCTGCTGGCACAGGAGCATGGCGAGGAGATGCTCATGGATGCACAGGAGATGCTGTATCAAGTGCAGGTGGATTCTTGGGGGGGGTTGTAAGACCATCCTGAGCAAGGAGGCCTGTGCCCATCACTGCTGGGAGCAGGAGGGTGGACCAGGGAGCTTCTGGGACAATGCTGTGCTGATCCTGATCTGTGCCTCAGTTTCCCCAGTTGCACAGAAGAGTGAATGGCCAGCTTTCCTCTAACCCCTAGAAAATACTCCAGGACCCTCAAATGGATGGTTGTACCCTATGTCTGCTATGTGTAACCTCCTGCATCAGCAGACAGGGCCCTCCTGCCCTCAGCCCACCTGTCCTGCGCCACCCGCAACGCCCGAGACCTGCCCAAGCCAAAAATGTTCAAGCAGGTCCGTCCCGTTGGGGATGTGTTGCAAAACCAAGGCAGCAGTGAAGTTCTGCACATCGGTGGGGAGGGAGGAGGGGAATCTGACGGCAAACAAGATCAGCTCGTTCCCCTTGTGCCTGCATGTGCCAGCAGGCAGCGCGGGCAGCACTGCAGGCAGGGAGCGCAGGCAGCAGCGGGTGGCTCCACCTCTGACACCACTCCGGCGTGTTGTGCGTTACCCTTTTTGCAGGGCATCAGCTAGTATGTTTTTTCAGCCTTTTTTCCTCAAATAAGGTTTGGTTTTGTTTTATTTTATTTTATTATTTTATTTTATCTTATTTTATTTTATTATTTTATTTTGTTTTACTTTATTTGACTTCATTTCATTTTACTGTACTATCTTTTCTATTTGGGTTTACTGTATTTTATGTTATTGTACTGTATTCTGTTCTATCCCAATGGATTTTTTTTTTTTTTTTTCCCCAAGTGGACTCTGCCAGACAGCTTAGGCTCAGCACCAGGCTCAGAGAAAGGCAGACATACAGCATTTTAAACCCCTTTATTCCGACTGGGAGATGCCAGTGGCTGGGTTCCTCTCTTTCCATGCACATCAGACCAGGAGCCCTGATCTCAGCAGGGTGGCAGCTGCTCTAACATAAACTTTAGGGATAAAAGCCCAGACTAGTCTTTAGCATAAACAGAAAAAAAAAAAACCCAAACCAAAAAAACAAAAAACTTGTGAAATAGGTTTAACGTAATATATCCAGTAATCCTAGGCATTCTCATTTTGTTCCTGTTATTATCTGGCATGATCTTCTATTCTTGGACACTCAGAAAAATTTATTCAAAGGGAAACTGAACAATAACAAACATGAGATTAAAATAAAACCAGAAGAATTACAGGAATGATGGATGAGAAGCTGGTTGGGCTTCCAGGAAGGTTCAAGGAGAATATCCCCCACAGGGACGTGGCTGTGCCATAGTCCGAATGTCTGTTGGAGGGGGAGATGAAGGTGCTGCGTTGCCCTCAAAACCAACTGCAGTTGCAGCAGCTGGTGGGCTTGGACCTGTTTGGCCCCAGTTGGCTTATTTCAGCAGGGTGGCTGGAGAAAGAGCCATGGCATCTTCTCTAAAACCTTTTGTGGTGGACTCCGTCCCTGAGGCACATGGCTCTGAGCACGATGTGTTAGCAGTCCACAGGACTTGGTCTTCCAGAGGCCAAGGGGACAGGCTGAGATCAAGGGGCTGCAATTACACGTGTCATTCAATTTCTTTTTCCCAGGCACCTTGACATCTGGTTTTTAACACAGACATAAGAGGAAACACTTGTTTACTCCACTGGGATAAGAGCAGGTGCAAACAACTCTTGGCTAAGCAAGACCTTTGGGCATGACACACCTTGCAGTCCCATCTCACCTTGGCATGCCCCGACGTGCCTCTCTGCTCAGTCCCAGTGTAAGGGCTGAGCTGCATCCCACGAGGCTGATCTCCTGAACGAGTGTCCAAATGCCCCACATCTCTGGTATTTTAGAGGTACCACGTGGCCCATGAGTCAACACAGCAATGATCCCTTTCAGCCATTCCCAGGTTGGTAGTTCACAACCTCCAGAGACAGCACTTACCTCCATAGCGTTCATGTGTGCACAAGGTTTTTATGTCTGCAAACAACCAGGACAGCTCGAGGGCTTGGCTCCCACCCTGCCAGTTCCTGGACATGTTCCTCCGTTGGCTCTTCTCCCTCTTCCTTGCTCTGCCTTTCAGCAGACCGGTCCCGCTCCTCCCTCCTCTGCATGCCCATTGCTTGCCAGGCATTGCCGTAGGAGAGCTCCCAGGTATTAGAGATGTCACCAACTCACTCTTCAGGGTGTTGGGTCCGGTGTGCAGACAGGCTGATTATTTTGGGCATCTTCCAAGCACATGTCTCCAGTGAGTTGTGCACCTCCCTTATATCCCCAGAAAGTCTTTATGTATCATGCGGCGCCGGGAGAGGACAACAATGCCCATGTAGGTCCTAGGACTGTCACATAGGTCCTAGGACTGTCACATCATCCTAGGACCATTGAGTGAGGAAGACGTGTTCACACCAGCAGGCAACGTGGAATGGCTCACTGGTGTGGCAGTAATGCCTAACTGGCTGGTTTCTCCTTCTCTTCCTCCTCCTCCTCCTCAGGCAGTTCATATTGATTTGTCTTATGAATTAACTTCCCTCTTAGAGATTTGATAGAGTTGGAATTGGTACATTAAACAAACAGAAAGCAGTTTATGACTCATGTGATGGCCCTGTGCCAAGGCAAAGACAAAAGCAGAGGCCTCAGCTGAGCTTTGGGAATTGTTCAGGATTAAAATCCACATGGTCCTGGAGAAGACACTGAATGGGTCTCTTCTAAATTCAGCTGGAGCAGATGAGAAACTTCTCCCTTCCCCAGCTCTGGTGCCCAGGACCTTTGCTCCTCAAACAAAGTGGAGTCAGCAAGACATCCCTGCTATAGAGGGATGCCGCTGAGAAGAAAAACCTTGTCCCTGAGAGGCACACAGGTACCCAAGGGGCATAGACCCCTTCCCGGATTTGGGAAGGTCCCTCTCCCACACACCACATGTCTCACCTGCTCCAGCACAGGATGATGCATCCCTGTCCTGCAGACTTCAAAAGGTCTCTATTTTTGAGCAAAACGAGTAAGAGTTGATTGTTCTTTTGGGTAGGAATGATCCAAGAAGTTTTAAATAGTAAAACTGCCCTTTTCTATAGTTATTTCCCTCTTTATTCCCGCTCTTGGCTGCTGGGCAGTTTGTAAACATTTATTAAAATCTGCTTTGACAACTCTCACAGAGCATTTCCTTTTGGCTAGCCTCTTACACATTTGTTTCCATCCAAATTCCCATACAAGGACAATGGGGAACCAAACCGCTTTCATCCCTCAGAGCCTGCCCAGAACCCTCCCGAGTGTCACAGCTGGTGATCAGGCAGGGTGAGATCGCCCCAAGGTCCTGCCTGACATGGATCCTTCACTCTAGTGGTGCTGACCACATGCTCAGGAGGGGAATTGCCTCCTGTGCCTGTTTACAAGACAAAGATCTAAAGAATGGAAAATCCCTAGCAGAAATGAGACCTCCATCACCTTGGGCCGTGGGTTCTCTTTGCATGGAGCCACTCTCATCTCAGCTGGAGCTGCAGGAGAAGAGGAACTGAGCCAAAGCCTCTGTGAAGCTTTCCATAGCTCCAAACCAAGAGGGACAATCTCTTCTTGACCCCCACAACCTCACAGCTATTATGATCTTAAGCAGATGACCAACACTCACTAGCCAGGTCTTCAAGAGGCCTGCACCATGTCCATGTTCATCCTGCAGCACCCATCCTGTCTGCTCCATCCTCTTTGCCATCAGTCCTGGCCACTTAGGAAAGAAAAGTGTTGGGGACTTGAGGACACTAATTCTCCTTAAATGCTCTGCCCAGCTTCCCTTGGGGCCTCCTTGTATCCTGCCTGTGGGCCCAGGACCCCCATTTCAGCTCATCCCAGGGTCATCAGTCCATGCCCCAAAGATGCCATAGGTGTCTCCAGCTCCACCGTGGCCCAGCCCTGCCTAGCCGTGGGCTCCCATGGATTGATGCTCTGGCATAGCCTCATAGCTATGAACTTGCCTGGTGCTTGGGGATTCCCCTGGCTATCGTCTCTCCAGGTCTGCCCTGCTAACCTCTCCTGGGGATGGTGGGACAGGTCCTGGCTTGAAAGTTCCCTACCCTGCCAGCCCAGAGATGCCTCGTTGTTCCCTGCCCCTTAGAAAGCCCTGAAAAGGGAAAAGTGATATGAAACTGGGAGGAGTGGTTGATAGACCTGGCGGACATGCTGCTGTCCAGAAGGACCTGGCCAAGCTGGAGAAAGGGGCAGAGAGGAACCTCATGGAGTTCAATCAATGGAAATGGAAAGTCCTTCCCCTGGGGAGGACTAACCCCAGGCACCAGCACAGGCTGGGTGCTGAATGGCTGGAAAGAAGTTCTGCAGAGCAGGACTTGGGTGTCCTGGTGGGCTTCTGGGGTTCCCCAGCACAAGAAGGACATTAACATACTGGATTGAGTCCAGTGAAGGGCCACGAGGGTGAAAAAGGGACCGGAGCATCTTTTGTACGAAGAAAGGCTGAGAGACCTGGGACTATTCAGTCAGGAAGCCAGAAGACTTTGAGGGGATCTTACCAAATACCTGATGGGGAGGGAATAAAGAAAATAGAGCCAGGGTATGCTGCGTGGTGCCCAGTGACAGGAGAGGAGGTAATGGGCACAAACTGAAACAGAGGAAATCCTGTTTAAATGTAAGAACATGATTTTGCTGCTGTGAGGGTGGTCAAGCACTGGCACAGTTTGCCAGTTGAGGTTGTAGAGTCTCCACCCTGGAGATGCTCAAAACCCATCTTGACATGGCCCTGGGCAACCTGCTCCCAGCCACCCTACCTAAGCATGTGGTTGGACTAGATGGTCTCCAGAGGTCCCTGCCAGCCTCTGCCATTCCATGGAAGGGAAGGGAGGAGAGGACACCCTTAGGAAATCAACCCTGTCCACTTGTGTGGGAAGGTGGGAGTCTCTCCTGTACCCAGGAGGTGACGAGGAGAGTCCTTGAAGCCACAGTTTGGTGTAACGAGGATGCGCTTGTCCCAGGCTCTGTCTACTCCTTTGCAAGGTGGAGGGGCTGCTAACGCCAGCCCTTTCACGAGGCTTTCTCCCACTCACCACAATGCACATCGGGAGTGCAGGCAGGGCTGCTTTGCTCTACACAGTGGCCTTGCAAGGACGGGGTGAGCTCGTCATCCTCCTCCTCCCTCCCCAGTAAATCCCAGATGACCTCCAGACGTGCTGTGGAGGACAAGCACCATGTGTTTGTCATTAAATCAGAGATAAAAGCTCTGGCTGAAGTGGATGAACTTCTGTCCTCTGGAGCAGGTGCTCCTGCAGGATAGCAAAGTCCAGATGTTAGCACAGTCGGCAGAGACATCAGCACTCTCATGAGACAAGGGAAGGGGGCTGCTCCTGGAGAAACATCTGGGCGCAGTGGCTGCTTGACCTGCTCTGCTTGGAGATGGGCCCCTTTCCAACTGGTTTTGTGCAGCACAGGCACAGCTGAAGATGAACAACACTGGGAAGCACCTATACACCTCCTGATGGAGAGTCTGGGTAGCTACACTGGATGGACATCCATCCTAGATGTCTAATTTCAGTTTGATGAGTCCAGATGTGTTTTAAAAGGTCCAAGTCTGAATTTCGAGGCTGCTTCTATGGAGAGAAGCAGCTGCCTTCAGAGGACAGTTCATCTTGCATCCCTGGAGATGGCATCAGCTGTCTTTTGGAAGTATCCTCCTCTGATGCTAGAGACTCCTCTCACCCACCATCGTTGATATTTACCTGCTGAAATCAGGTGGGGTGACCCCCCCCTCTGGCCCGGAGTGGGATTCAAACTTTCCCAGGTGCTCTGCCAAGCCAGGTTCACCATCCCAGCCAACTTAAAGATGTTCTCCAGGCTGTGAAAAACATCAGCCTTGAGGCTTTTGAGAGTATTAGGTCCCAATTCCTATAACTGCTGTTCTGGAGAATGTTTGCTCAGAACACCTTGCACTCATAGAAAGTCGGATGAGGATGGAGTTGGAAGGATGGGTGTGGTGCCCAGATCTACCACATGCCTCTCATGCCTGCTTTGCTTTAGATATTTCTTCCCCAGGCACCACTTTGGCTGGTGCTGTTGATGGCAGTTATCCTCCTTGGTTGGACCAAGGTAACCCTTGAGTTAGAAGGCTGGTGACTTAAGTAAAAGGCTGAGCACAAAGAGCCAACGTCACATTTGGTTTTTGGAAAAAGCAAGTTAAATACTGGGCTGGTGGGAAGCTACTAGGTTAAGTGAAGGTTGGAGAAGGATTTGTGGCATGAAGAGGCACCGACTTTCTGTCTCACAATTGCATCTCACACCTCACCAACACCATGGATGTGAGGTAAAGAAGGGAGTGGGGCAGGGAAGTCTCCTCTGGGTGGGAGAGTCAAAGGGCTGAAGCTCAATGTTTTCAGGGAGGTGCTCAGAGGAGGCATGGTGGTCGTGAGCCACACACATCTGGGAAGAGTGCCACCAGTGGTCCTTTGAGGGGCCCCAGGGAGTTTTGGGAGATGAGGAGACCCACTGGTCACCTAGTTCCCAAAAAGCATCACTGACTAAGGCTTGGAGGGGGTCTTAGGCAAGTGCTCTAGATTTACTAGATCTCCAGAAATTACAGCTGAAATGGATGCTGGGCTGCCTGACTGCCACATCACTCTCAAAACCAGCTGGCTGCAATAAGGCTTTTACCACCCCAGACCAGGTTAACTTCAATAAGTAGTTCCCACACCTTGTCTCAGCACAGCCACCAACCCCTCCAAGGTTTCAACAGTTCACCTACTGTCCATGCTATTTCTCCACTCTCATTAGGCCAGTCCACCCTGCTTCTTGCCTCTGCTGCATCCCTCACCCTGCCTCTCCTCCCTCTGCTGCTCCTCTTCCCTCCCCCTTAGAGCTTTTTAACCCCTTAACAGAACCAGCCACAGCTGCACCGTATCTACTTCAGCCGACCCCCGCCCCTGAAGCCAGCCCACAGCTGTCTATTATCAATGATAATTAACCTGCCTTCGTTCCTCTATAATTCCTTTACACTTGACCTCAGCAGTCAAGTGGGCTGAGTGGATCCTATGTACAGCGGGATGTCCAAGCCAGGTCTTCTGCTCCAGCTCCTCACCCTTGCTGCTGCAACGAGGTCAGCTTTCTGAGGACCTTGAGCAGCTCTAATCAGCCTCTTCCTTAGCCCAAACAGTCCCATTTTCACCGGTTACTGGCTCCAGCCTGTGTTTGCCCTCCAGGGCTGCTTGGCTCAGTGCCTTTGGGGCATCTTGCACCTTTCGCCCACCATGGATAAGGGTGGAGGGCCACCGAGCCCCGCATACCCTGTGCATGTGGGCTGGAGGTCCCTTTCTTCCAGCAATACCCCTCAGCATGCCTCTCCCATCCCTCCCAGTGCATCCAGGCTGGGGCAAACTGGCTCCCAGTTTGAGAACTGAAGCTGTGATGTAGAGAAAAAATGAAAAAACAGAGGGAAAATGGGTACAACCACATATTTACCGCTCCAGACTGCCCCTCCACACCACTGCGCTCACCGAGCTGGCAAAATCAGCTGGCAAGGACTGGATGCGTTCCCAGTTTAAAAGTGCTCCCCTTTTACAAGCACAGGGAGAGTGTTTGGGGGGAGATAAGGTCTGGTACAGACACAGGGAGCCTGGCCGAGATAACGTGCAGAACAGCCATCAGCAAAGCCCCGCCAGGCTGCAAAGCATGGAAATGTTTCAGCTCTGAGAAGCCAAGTGACCCTGGACTGCACCAGAGATAGAAGAGGGACACACGCTGCCAGCCTGGGGGGCACAGATGCATCTTGTCCCTCTGCAACTGGGTCCAAAACCATGTACATTCAAACTAGATTGTTTTTTTCTGCTGCCCTTTGCATCTGTGGGGTTAAAAATGACTGTTATGAATAACTATAACTGAGCATCCACTGGCACCTTGATCCAGGCAGGACCCAGGAGCTGATGGGAATTGGGATCACGTAGTTTAAAGAGGTTACAAAGGGTAAAAATGGTCTTTCAGCAGGGCTGGATGCTTTTCCAAGCAGGTCAGCAGCACATGTGGGACTTGCCATGCCCTGTGTGTTGGCATTGAGCACCCAGGCACAGGGACCGCAGCTCTCATAGGGGTCCTACTAATTTTGTGGTGCTTGAAGCAAAGTGCATTGCAGGAAGGAAGGGGTGTCCTCAGACCAAGTCATGAGGCTATCCCAGCAGCACAGATGGCCAAAATCCATCCATGGAGCAGAAATACCTCCCCATCCTCATCTAGAGAGATGCAAGTGCTCACTGCTCCAACCAGTGGATGCAGAAGTTCTCTATGACCTGCTTGGATGTGTTTCTCCATCTCCCTGCAGTGCCTTTGGGCTGGCTGTTCAATGTCTCCCTGTGTGTGAACATGCGCACATGGGCAGGAGAGACCAACACAGCTCTGCCTTTCCCCCTGTGGGATCCAGGCTTTGGTCCCTTCTCCAGTTCTCCACCGCACTGTGGTCGGAGGCAATGTCAAGCTCAGGGTCATTTCCCTTGGGAAATCACCCTGGCACTGGGTGTTTCCATTCCCTTGGCCTTTCCTTTGATGCTTGGATGTCAGCTGCCCCAGGTCCTTTTGCTTGGTCTGACATGCTGCAAACATATCTCTCCTCCCTCTGTTCCTCCCCATCTCTTTTGATTTCAACATTTGCATCCTGCTTGGTGTGCGCTGAGCAGGTCTAAGCATCCCTGAGGATTTGCCTGGTTCCCTTTCCCTTCAGCTCAGGAAGGATCTTGCTTGGCTTACCCATTCACCCAACACTAAGGCTTGTTTTCAAAGGACAATGCAAGCACATAATGCAACAAAGGGTCAGTTAGCGATTTCTGAATATTTGGGGACAAGGCTTGGGATTATGCAGAGCTCTTTGCTGCCTACCCCTGAATTACAGTGACCTCCCACGATTGGCAATGGTGGGAGCACTGGGGAAAATACCAGTGCCTTAGAAATAGTGCACAGAAGCACACAAACAACACAGGCAAAGCCAACTATTTGTCCTTCCACACTCCCCCGAGGAGGGTTTCCTCTGCAGAAAGCGGAGCTATCCTGGCCATAACCTGGGATGAAGGGGAAAACACGGAGGGGAAGAGAGGCTGGAGGGCAGCAGGTTGGCTGGGAAATAATAGCAGGGGCAAACAGCCAGCACCAGCATTTTGGCCAGATCCTGAACAGTGACCTCAACTCCTCCTGGTGATGTTTCCTGGGACATCAAGTCTTCTTCCTGGCTGATTTTCATGGATTATTTCAACCAAGCATTAATGTGTGTGGCTGATACCTGCCACATTTCTCGCTGCAGCCAGTGACAATTGAATTGGGACATTTCAGTGTGTTTGCGCTTGGGACATGATGCCAAAGAAGAGCAAAAAAATAGCAATGAAATATGGATCAGAAACGCCCACTGTGCCTACCAAGTTGCTTGGAAAGAATCAGAGCTGGTGCTTCACTGGCATCTCTTACAACCAGTATCCATCCACTGGGTAGAGACAAGCTGCTAGCTTTGGCGGGCTTGTCCCAGTTTGCAGACTGGGAAGTGCTGATTCCTGAAGTTTCAGCTTTCTGGCCCTCGTGAGTTCAAGGGATGCCTAGAAAATACTGGAAAAACTCTGGGATGAGAAGATAACCAACAATAGAACATGTATTAAAAGCTCTTGTATTCTTGAAGGCAAGTGTATTTGATTTTGGAGGGGGCTGATGGTGGCTTCTCTAAGGAAACGGGCACTCATCAGCGCACTGGAGCGTGCTTCTGTGCAATGAATTATGTCTGAGCCTGTTGGTCCATTTGATGACACTTGAAGGAAGGTGGAAAGCTCAGAGACGTTGATGTTCCCACCAGCAGGTGGAAGAGGAAGGCGACAGACCCTGAATGATCCATCTGTGGGGGACAAGGCAGGGAGAAACCCCTCTTAGATCTCAGAGAATCCACTTGTGATAAAGCCTTCAGCTTCTCCAGCTCCACAGGGAGCACATGAGCTGGGCATTGCTGTGAGGCATGTGGCTACCTGTTTCCCCGTTCCCCCACCAGCACAGCCAGACAGAGATCCCACAGTCCTTGTTCTCCTTCTCCTATTGCCCATGGTCTTGACTGCAAGATGCTGGACCAGGGAGCCAGGGTCTCATCCTGACTCTGCCACGCTATGCCCTCAGGCACATCACTTCAGCCCCTTTCCACGTCTGCATCTGTGATGACCTCGCTTGAGGAGCAAAGCCTGGTAAGATGTGGCCAACCAGGTCAGCCTGCCCTGGGCTTTGTGTCGCGGTGGTCCCTGTGGCTTCCCAGCCATCACAGCCCAGGCTGCCTTGTCCACAGTCAGGGGAAAGGAGCTACCTCGCAGCTGCCACAATATCAGAAACCGTTCCCTCTCCATCCTCCTTCCGTCTGCACCCGGGGGAATTTCCATTTTTGCTTTCTGTCTGAATTACATTCAAAACCTCAGGCCACACAAAACAACAGCAGAGGCAAGCTGGTGGCAGGGGATGGTATTTAGGGGAGAGAGGAGACGGCCCCGTCCTCCGATCTCCATGAAGTCAGAAAGCCAAGTGGTTAGGAAAGGGGTTCATCTCTGAGGACCCCCAAGATAACCACACGGGATTTTAATCTCTTGACGTGTGCTCAGCCAGGCAAGGAGTTACACACTGTTCTCCCTGGAAAAAGAAGACTGGCTGCACACCCGGGGCACCTGCAGTTCCCCATCACTTTTTTGCACTGAAAACAAGGTCTTTGGTGTAACTGCATGAGACAGCGCTTTAAACCCTTGTTTAATTAAATTTGCAGATTTCGAGCTTTCCTGGAGAAAAGGGCTATAACTTCTCTTAGGGATGCAGGTATACCATCAAGCCAAGTCATTTTGTAGGTCCCGGACCACTAGAAGTTGAGGATGTTTCTCCTTGGCTTTGCCCCTTCTTTGGTAGAAGCCATGCACGAGTTCCTGGTGCCGCTGCTGAGCTCTGAGCAACCAAACTGTGATGGACAGAGTCAGGGCAAGGTATTTGTTGTGCTGTGACAGTCTGACCAGTGACTCTCCAGGGCTCCAGCTGGGAAGTTAAAAAGTCCTGGCCTATGGCCAGCTGTTCTAGGCAAAGCCAGAACAAATATTCCTCTTAGACTACTTAGATTGAGGCTACGTGTTGGGAAAGTCACTGCCTGCCCGGAGTCTGCTGGCTGGAGCAGAGGTCCAGAGAGGTTGTCCCAGGAGGAGCGTGGTCAGAGGGCACCGTCATCCCTAAGCAGGGCAACAACACTGTCTCTACGGGGCAAAACTCCCAAGCCCCACACTAGAAATGTCCATGGAAATGTGTTCCTGTCTGAAGCACCCTTTGGTTCCCACCAGCTCTGGTTGTCTCAGAACCTCGTGTGTGTCAGGGACGGTCCCCCAGGATGACCAGTTCAGCCAGGCTCTCACTATCTCCACCAGCCTTACCCTGGGAAGATGGTGGTGGTGGTGAAATCCCTTGGACCCTGACCTAGACCATGATATATCTGAAAAAATGCATTTTCTGCAAGAACATTTGCTTTCAAGACAATAATTTCCTCTCTTTTATTGAGACAGTCACAAGTAGAGCTGGTCCACTGGATGTGTCTGCTACAAGATGCTCCGGGCTTTTCCTTGGGGAGGTCCACAACAGTTCAACTTCTGTAAAAGCCTTTGAAGTTCTCAGGTCCCGAAATCCCTCCTGATCAAGCCCTGAGTACGTGCTCCATCCTTAGAGAGGACAGCTGTATGGCCAGTCTATAGGGTTGACTTAGCTTGGGCATTATCTTGATGGGTCTGAGTTGGCACGGGTTAATCTCCTGCCTGGCCATGGTTAGCAAGTAATATGGATTTAGCAGAGGAGGTTTAGTGACTGTAGAGTATTTGCAGTGAAAAAAAAAGCTACTACTGCAGTGTTTAACTGCAATAAGGGAAATTATAGAGAAATAAGGAAACTGCAGAATTAAGCAGCTGAACACAAGGAGGAAATGTTTGCAGAGCGATTGGAAGTGGACCGAGGATGCAAATGCAAAGCACTAATTAAAAAAGGCTGTAAAAAGGCTCCCCAAGGCAGCCAATGCTATGCAGCAGGGAGGAAAATGTCATGAGAAAAAAAAAAAATCTCCTGTGGAAGGTCCATGCCATGTCCAAAGGGGGAGGCATAGAAGAGGTCATGAACCTGGCAAGCTGAATGCAGAAAGCCACTCGAATGTGCATGGAAGATTTTGGGGAACAACTCGCTACAAGCTGAAAAATAAGTTAACGGGAACCAAAGGCCACTGTGAAGAGCTGCAGAGCTTCATGGTATTGAATAAAACTCACTGTGTTGAATTGCATGGTGGTGAGGAGGTGTCAGCATCCCCCATGAGCTGTCCCTGTCCTGCTGTCCCACCGGCAGATGGGCTGAAGCTGTTACAAGCCCCAGAGGAGGGATGAAGATCTCCCCAGTAATTATTGAACTCCTCACGGTTGCAGAAGTCCTGTCCAGGACCCAGATTGCCATCACCAAGAGATGGAGCACGGGGGTGACAGCCATAGCAGCTCACCCTCCATCACCCACTTGGTGTCCTACCTGAAAGAGGCAGGGCGATGCGCGGAGGTGATAAAGGTGGGAATGTTTCCAAGGCAGGGTAATTTTCCGGAGATTATCAAGCACACTAACTCCACCTCTGCCTCATATATCCTGCAGCCATAAAAGCAGAGCGTGATTCAGAGCAGGTATCGCATTGCTCATTCCTTACCCCTGTCCCTTTCCCAGTAGCCTCTCCCAGCACTGGAGCACTGGGATGTATGTAAAAAAAAATATATATTTTTTTTTAAAAAACATATATATAAATAAAATGCACCACGTGTTAAAAAAAATAATTCTATATAACACATTTCACAACACATTTAAAAAGTGTCACTGCTGGTACCAGGATATCTTCAGATACCCATAGGAAATCCCCCGGTGGGTAGGATATCTCCAATGACAGCCTGAGAAATACAAAAGATGCCCTTTGCAGTGGTATTAAACCATGTCGTTAAATCTGAGATTACCTGGGGTCAGTTTGCATCGTGCCGGGTAAACATTTGCTCTTACTGTAAAAGGATTGCTTTATCTTTCCCTGCTTTTGTGGAGGCTTTATCTGCGGGGTAATGAAGCAACACAGTCTTTCTCTTGGTCTTTTCCTACTAAATCAGGTTTCTTACAGTCTTCTAACTGATTCCTCCTCCCACACAGGGTCGACGTCAAGCGTGCATCTACCAGTTTCACAATAATCCTATTAACTTGCAACCGGACAAAACCCACAAAGCTGGCCCGAGCGGCGAGGCTGGGGCAGGAGGCATTTTTCGACTGGGTGGCTGAACCAAGGTTTGGGAGGAAAACATGATACCGGTCAAAGGGAGGTCAAAGCAAATAGTTTCTGTTGTTTGGGTTCTTTTTAACCCCTGCCTATTTTGGTTTGCTTGTTTAAAAGAAAGGTGGAAGGGTGGGGTTTTTTTGTTGAAAAGTGTCTTTTTGAAGTGAAAAGTCAAGTGCTTTATATCAGAAAAGGGGGAAGGGGAACACTTCCACACCTCCCAGACAAACCACTCCATTTTGGAAGAAAAGAATAAAAATCTCCAATAATTACAACATGTTCTGGGAGTTGAGTTATTCCCCCCCTCAACTAATATCAGTCTCTGAGCAGCAGAACATCTCTTTGGGGGAAACCTTTCACTCCATCAAACCCTGGTTTGTCTGTGGTTCTCACCTGGCATGACCCAGCCTCTTTGGACACTGTTGGCTGGATCCATGCCCCTGGGCTGTGAACGTCGAGATTAATCATTTCACCGTTGCTGGCATGGCTTGGACCTGGACTCCTCCAAAACAGCTGTTTTTCAGGATGCCGACCAGTAGGTTGGTTGTGGCCACCCGTCTCAGGGTGGCAAAGGAGTAAACCTAGGGGATGTGTACCCGGAAGATGGGTCCTGGATTGTCTCATGGACCAACACAGCCATAGCCAGGAGGATCTGTGTTTGCTTATCCTGTCACCATTGCTTATCCTGGGGCCACGTTCCGTGCAGCATTTCGAGTTATCTCAAGAGGTTCCATGGGCTCCTGGAGGGACAATCTCTTCCTTGTGGGTTTGCATGGCATCGGGTAGCAGGGTCTTATGCAGGTCGTGGCCAACGTCTTTCCCAGTACAGGCATTAAATCACCCAAACCAAGCACCTGACGGGCCAAAGCAGGGAAAAGGAGAGCCCCAAAACACCATGCAACCTCATCAACCAGCTCTCCGAAGAAGGGAACCCAAAGGGGGGAAGCTCTCTTCCTCCATCTACGGGCAATCGGGAGGAAGAACAGCTGCTACAAATTAATTTTTACATCACATTTCAACCTAGTTGCCTTCTGGAGATGCTTGAGGAATTACCATAACGCGGGAGTGCTCTGCTAATTACGAAAAAAAATGGAGATGTTTTGGAGATGAGGGGGATGTTGATGCTACAGGGGTTTGTGATAAAGTGCTGCTTTTCCTCCAGGCTTTGTGCTGCAGAGAGCAGAGCCTCGCATCACCAGTCAGATGCTGAAACGCAGAGATGGGTTGCAACATCTGGGAAGTATTGCCTGGGAAGCGATGATGAATTTCTAGGAAATGATCCCAGAAAGTCTGCTCGAGGCTCAGGACACTGGGGTATTAATCACCAGCTGGAACTGGTGCCATGGGACATGAGCACTCGCTGCTGCCCACAGCCCTGGTGGGAGGCATCATCCATATGGATGCTGCTTGATCCAGGCCCACAATCCCGAAAATTTCCACCCCCCAGCACTGCTGCTGCTCCCCACCCCTGGTGTATCACCCCAGGAGCTGACCACGGAGGGGTCCCTGAGCCCAGACCACCCAGACAGGAGCCCACAGCTCATTTGCCTGATGAAGAGCAGATGGGGAGGCATCAGTGGGGAGTCTGCTCCAGGGCTTTCACTAATTCCTTGGCAAACCTCTGCGGTTTCTCGGATGCTTTTGCACAGCCACGGCACGTTGGATGGGAATTGTGGCTGGCATGAGCACGCAGATGGGTTTGGGAAAGCTGACGTTAGTGATGATGCGGTGACAGCAATGCCCACCCACCCCCTGCCCCCTGTTGGGTTATTTTTAAGTCTGAGCCCTGCAAGCTAATCCTGGGGGGAACTGGAGGGGTGAGACATTGGAGTATCAGCATCTTGCTGAGCACAGGGCCCTGATAGTGCTGCAGAGGCTCTTTAGGGACAATTTGTGTCATTTAACAACTCCCAGCTGGCCAGCTAGGCTTTCTTGATAGCCAGTGGAGGGGAAAAAGACATTTCTGGATCACGCACCCATGGACTCCCTTGAGGTAACAGCTCTGGGGGGTGTTGGATCATGTCCACGATGCTCTGATTTTGAGGCCAGCCCTGTTCCAAGCAGGGGGTTGGACCAAAGACTTCCATGGATCCCTTTACTAGATCCTGTCTGATCCCATCTTGATGGGCTCCAGGCAACCGTTCCAACAGAGGTGTCACCAATGCAGGTGGCTCTGCCAGAGTAGGCCCCCTGGTTTCCTATAGGGCTGGTAGAGGGGCATCTGGTCTCCTGTGCCCTCCACCAATGCTTGGAGGTCCACTCAGGTGGCTTACATACCACTGGAGACCTTGACCATAGGAAATGCATCCTCCTCTTGTGATCATAAGTCCTGCACAGGGGGACAAGCACATGTAGCAGGCTTTGGGGTGTCCACCCGCTCCCTGAAAGCCACAGCAATGTCCCTTTCTCCTAGCATGCAGGCTGAGGTTGAATTCTTTGCCCAAGGAGAACCAGAAGCTCTGCTAAGCAGATGTGGTCATCCCCCGAGCACCTTCCCCTTCTTGCAGCCTTTCTCCTTGGCTCTGCAAATTGCAGCATGCAGGGTCACACTGAAGTGCCAGCTGCCCCCCAGGAGTTAACAACCTGCTTTGCGGTCCCATCCCAAGGTGCTCAAGCCCGTTCGCTCATTTGGGACTAGATGGACTCGTTTAACAGGCCATGAGAACAGCTGCCGTGCTGGGGCATTGCACCCGCACCCTATTCGCAAACAGTCTGTGCTGGCACCCATGTGGCATCTCATCCTGCTGCCAGGCTGCAAAGTGCACTCAGTCATGAAGGAGGAGCAGGAGGAGACCCGCATCCAGCTGGGGTGGTGGAGCTGTTCGCCTAAGGAAGGGGTGATTCACCTAAGAAAGGTATCACATCCACTTATGTCCTAGCAGAGGAGGTGTGCAGGCATCTGCCAGTGCTTGGCTTGCACCCCATATCCTGGTGCTGGGCTGACAGCTTCACTAACGGCATTGCAAGAGTGTTCAGGGGACCAGGACAACTGGTCCAGCAGTGTGGCCATAGGTGAGGTTGGGCAGAGAGGTTCACAGCCCAGGAAAATGGCTGAGCAGGGGCATCCTTCCAAAATAAACCCATTTCAAAATGCAGAGATGGTGGCAAATCCCCATTGTGCAGGACGCGTACCAAGGTCCCTCCCAGCGTGGATCCCAAATGGTCTCCACCTCCATCCACATGCTTGGGCTTGCACTTGGGGTCATTTCCCGATGGTGGCCAGCTGGTTTCCACCCTGCTTGCCCCAGTTTTGATGAGAAAAGGATGAAAGAATGTTAAACAAGCATTGAGTCGTTACACGTGGGCAGGGATAGAGCTGGAACGGTGGGGTGGGTGGCTGGATGAAGACAAGTGGTGACCAGGCTCTTTCTTTGACCTTCAAACTGCAGGTCACAGGACAGGCTGACTCCCTGGCTGCCTTGCAAGCTGTGCCTCAGCTCATGCAAGGGGAACTTCAAAGCAAATAGAAAATATCTCCATCCCTTGGGAAGTCCCGTGGATGAAAACCAGGACCTTGCCTTTAGTGGCCACGTGCACCTGGGTGCAAATTCCAGCTTGGGGACCGGACCTAATGCTGGCACCCCGATGCTCCCACCGCTAGCCTGGGACTCTGCTCCCACCCCTCGGTGTGGTCACAGGGTGTTCCTTGGGCACTATTAGTGCTCCTGTGGGGGACCCCATTTTCCCCCAGGGTGGGCATGGGGACCCCTTGCTCCTTGCTGCCACATCCCCCTAGCACCAGCAGAGGACTCTGCTGCAGCAGGGTTCAGCCTAATTAGCTAAATGATTTCCCTATTAAAAATCAGCACAGGGTGCTGGCCTGGTTTTAGCGCTACGGGGACTGCAGTCTTCCATCCATGCATCTTCCACCATCTTCCAAGGTCTCCCACTGGCCATCCCACCGGCTGAGATCTCAGCTGGAGTGCTCCCACTCCTTTCTTTGCAAGTTCAAGGGTGGCAGCTTGGTGATTTCAGGGCACCTTAGTGCTCCCCCAGGATTTGAGGGGTGGGGGGGTGGGCTGGAAATGTGATTGTGACGTTTTGCCTTCTCACGGTGGGTGGTATAAGCACAGGAGCAGTTTCTAGCAGGGGTTCTCCTGCTCTGCTGCCAGCAGTGTCAAACGGGGCTGCGAAACCCACCCAGGCGATACGGTTTCTGAGGCGGGGGGCTGCTTTGGCACACCCTTTGCTGCAAAGGTGGGAGCCTCCAGCACCAAGCTGAGACCTTGCAGGTCATCTCGTGGGTGACGAGCCACAGCCGGGCAGCTTTCAGCTCGATGGGAAGATTTGAAGAGTTGCTGCTCCTGTATAAATCAGGCGGTTTTGGGGGACAGAGGGCTGTTTTACACCCTTTCCCATGCCCCTGGGAGGGCAGTGCTGGGCTCAGACACAAGGACTCAAACTCTTCTCTCCTGGAGCACGGGAAGGATGCTTTGTGGGCATAAATGTGCTTATATATGAATACATGTGTGTGTATACACATGTGCATGTATGCATTTGCTGTGTGACAGTCCAGCTGCTTCCCAAAACAGGCATCAAGGTGTTGGTGTTTAGCCAGTGCTTAAAATTGCAGGTATTCGGGGAGAAAGAAAAAAAGAAAAGGATATTTTAAACTTCCAGGCTTTCCTGAACATTTATTTGCCAAGGAGTCTGCAAATATTGGTATTAAACCCCTGACAGCCTTAAAATAAGCTCCTCACAAAGCTGGGTGATTGATGTGTGATTTCAAACACCCACTGGCTTGGTTTCTTCCAAAGAAAATGCTGCCTTGGCCCATCCACTTTGGGGAATTTCTGCAGCAGTATGATTTTTATTTTTTTTTTTTAGATTTGGGAATCTCCTCCCCTGATCTGAACACAATGTTGGTCTCCTGGGTGGCTTTGGGGCACCATCTGTCACCTTTCCTCACTCATTGTGATGGACACTTTCCCAAGCCGATGGAGGCTGTAGCATGGGGAAGTGGATGTGGTTTCTCTGGTGTCTAATATAAAGGTTGAGCTGTTGGGTGAGGGCTCCTTTGGCTCTTTCTCCTTTGCGCGACAATCTGCTTGCTATGAAACTCGTAGGAGCTCAATAGTGCAGAGACTCTGTCCCTCTACTGAAATGGCCAACTAGATCAGAAATGGCTTGGAGGGGCAGACAGACTTGTTCCTTACAAAATCAAGCCCCAAGGGAGAAAACCAGAAGAAAAATGAAACCAGGACTTGCTACTCAAAAAAGAAGCGGATGTACTGAGTGGCTTACAGTAATGACTCGACCCGCTGCCCTCCTTTGCCAGATAAAGGGGCTGCTTCCTAGACAGCCGTGATCAGGAAGGAAAAGCCCCACACTTGGATGCTGGGAAGGTCTAGGAGAAGTGTGCATCCCTCCAGCCCACGTGGCACATTTGTTTGCTTGGCAGGAAACCATCAATGCTCTAAACTTTGCCTTCCTGCTCCCAAAGCTGCAAGATAGTTAGAAAAAGTGGGTTTGGGGGGGTGTTTTTCTGTTTGTTTCTCTGAAGTAACTGCACAACCTCTGTGTTCCCCGTCAATGGGTATTATTTGTGCTTAATTCTCATTCTTGGGTTTGAATGACTCACATGAGTCAGTGCTGGCCTGAGTTGCAGAGAAATCACTGCAGGAAAAACTTGGGTGTGATGCTGTAAAACCCACAAGCTAAAGCTATTCATGTGCAAGCCCTTCGTCCGCACGGTGTTCGCCCTGGGTGGGACTCCAAAACCTGGGCTGAAAATCAAGAGAGACTTTTCAGAGAGTGTATTTTGGGATGTCTAACTTAGCAATACTGGGGCTTGCAGCTATTTCTTTGGCTTTATGCTTTTGAGTCTTTGTGTTTTGGCAACTGTAAGGGCTAGAAATTTCTTTTTAAAAGAGAAGCCAACGTGGAGCTTTCAGCCGTGGTGCAGGGGACCGTCAAGTGCTTCTGTCTCACACTGTAGGGCGATGGGCAGTTGCTGTGCCTGCATCTTAAAAACATTGCTGGGAGATCAGGTGTAAATTAATCTGAAGGCTGGAAAAATCAGCTTCGGGACAAGAGCAAAGGACTTTCAGCTCCTTACTTTATTGCTGAGCAGCTTTCAAGGCGATTTGATCACGGGCTGTAATAAATTCATCAATGGAGGTGAGTGTGTCCTCACTTGCCTTGTTTCATCAGCAGAGATGGGCACAGCAAAGGCCAGGATGGGGAGCAAGAGGCAGGTAAATTGCAACGGAAAACAAAATGGTTTGGCAGTTGGTTTTTTCATGGGGACTGTGGTTAGGCTCAGGAAACCTTCTTCTCTTTGAGAACTAGAGGTTTCAGCATGTGGAGGGAAACTTCTTGCTTTGGTGGCTCCGTGAACTGCTGGATGAACCAGAAAAAAAATATGATCTATGGGATAGGAGATTAATTGCTTAGAGAGTCACTAATTAATTAACCGAGCAATTCCTTCTGGTCTTCAACAGGAGAGGCCTAGGAGAAGCTACTTACCAAGTCCATGGAGATACAACCAAAAAGATTGGCTATTGTCTTTGTCATGCTGCCAGGGCTTCTGGCCCCCATGAAGCCCTGCCGTGACCATGTGGCTTCCCTGCACCTGGCTTCTGCCAGAAATGGTGGGACCAGCCCCCTGCACATTAGGTGGAGGTCAAGATTCACAGAGGCGGTTTTGCTTGGCAGATGGAATCCAGGAGCAGTGGTCTCTTCGGGGGCATTTTTGACCCTGCCTGAATCTCTGCCAGACCTTTAAGAGGTAAATCAGAGGGTTTGGGTCAGCCTGTTGCAGTTATGGGGCATTGCTGTAAGGGTCTGCAGTGCAATGCCCATGGGCACGCTGCAAGGAGATACACGACCCCACTGGGGATGGGTTAGAGAGAGGACCGAAGACCTGCTCAGTGGCTTTTAAGGTCCAGAGGTTGCTCTGATGGCTATAAGGAGCCATCCTGGGGTGTAATAGGATGCTGCAACTTGTCTCCACAGCAAGTTCACATCTGAGACAGTTGAGTTGCTCCTCTGGGTCCTTCTGTCTCAGAGAAGCAAGGATGCAGGACAAGCACTGGTGTTACTGTACTTTCTGGAAAAGGGGAGAGAGCAGCAAGAAAAAGTGAAAGTCTCCTTAATGAACTGCTGGGTTTGTGGGTGCTCCATCAGGCCTTTCCATCTCAGCTCCATTTCACCTTGAGCAAGGATGAGAAGTCTTGATCACCTGTCTCTTGGGGTGACCACCTCCTCTACAGACTCCTATAGGAGTTCAGATGCTGGAGGTATCTACTTGTGGAGCCCATGTGTGGACAGCTGTATCTGGAGCTTCAAATATGTCTATGACATTCAACAACCCAGTTTCTATCTCCAGTACCCCCTCTTCTTTGTACGTATCAGAGGAGATGGCAGAAAGAGTGCTCATAGTAGAAATAAATTTATTCACTATAAGAAATCTGAGGTGTTTGTATGTTACAAAAATAAAAATGTACAGTCATCGTCACAAAACCTCTTTCTTTTTTCTTTTTTTTAGTATAAGTTAGTGCTTTTACAAACAAAAAAAATATCTATATATAAATTTCCAGTTGGTACCTCTCCAACCACTCTGCATCTGAACAGTGCCACCAGTTTGTGCAGGACCAAGGTCACAGGAGGACCCCGCAATGGGACTGGCAGTGTTGCCCAAGGTGGTCGTTTGAAGCTGGCTCATGCTAGCTCCGAGAAAGGTGGGACTGCCTAGCAGGACTGCAGGAGTGAACTCTGAGCATATTTTGTTGAATTATTCAGAGCACGTAACTTGGCGTTCATGCTGCTTTTTGGCAAGTGTGGGAGACCAAGCGAGACCTGGCCTGGAGTTACGTTTGTACCAGTGCAGCACTTCGGATGAATAAATTCCTCCCAGTTATTTGTCTCGCACTGGTGACTACGCTGCGACACTCCCCACGAAGCCAAGCTCCCTTCACCTGCCCAAGTCAAAAAAGGTGCTGCCATGGGGGAAGTCCTGTCTCAACCCAACCCTTTCCTAAAAGTGCACTCAGGGATGAGATGAACCATTTAATCTAATTGTTCATCAAATCATCAAATTGTTCTGTTTTTCTTTGACGATGGTGTTCAGAGCTGAGACAGTCCCCTCTTTGCCTCCTGTGGTTGTGACATTGGTGGCTGGGACAAAAGCCATCCATAGGACCACGTCTCCACAAAGCCCGGACCTCAGGAACCTCCCATTTAACCCTGAATGGTCCCAGTCACCCTTGGACTAAACTCAGCTGGTTACACCGTGGCGTGCCTTTACCTCCATCGAGCCACATCATAAGAGGGAGGGATGGGAGACATGAAGAGGAGGCCTGAGGCATTGGTCTAAACCAGGATCAAATGTGTTTGCCTAATCCTAAAATAGAGTCAGGGCTGCTTTTACAAAAATATGACTCGTCCAGTGCTGCAGCACAAGCAATTTTCATTTTTGGGGTGAGGAATCAGCATCCTCGTGGCAAAGCTGGGCAAGGAAGCCATGGGCCTCGGCTCTTGGCTCTCTAACCCAACAATTACAGAGAGAAAGATCAAGTGGACTTTCTGGTGAAATGTTTTGTGGCTATTTTCTCCAGTTTACTTTGAACTGTCCTGGCTGATGTGGGATGCAAGCCCAAATCCAGAGAGGCCTGGGGTCAAGCCTAGCACCATGTTTTACTGTTATGGCTCCTAAACCCAGGGTTTAGTGCTGCCAGATTTCCCAGGGAAGATCTACACTGTCAGGAAGGGCTATGCTGATTGGCTCCAGTGGAGCACTGGGATTACTGGGATTATGGGGAAACCAGACAGCAGCATCTGGGCAGCATTTTGGGTCATGGCAAGCTGCTAAAGGTCTGAGAGGGCTGTCACCTCTGAGCAGCAATGAGAATGTAGCAGCGTTCAGCCAAGGGAACAAGCAATGGTCTTTGCTTCTTTGCTGGTAACATGAGTCACTAGTAAGGGGGTTAAAAAGA
The DNA here is from genome assembly GCF_023634085.1 of Falco cherrug. Lineage (NCBI taxonomy): Eukaryota > Metazoa > Chordata > Aves > Falconiformes > Falconidae > Falco > Falco cherrug. Next base: position 1,804,008 of record NC_073698.1, read on the forward strand.
AGACATGAAGACCTCACCCTAGATTTTAATGAGCTGGAGATGATTATTAAAGTCAGCAGCTGAAAGGAAGCTACATGTTCCTAAAAGCTTTTCAAGGGTGAACATTGTTGCTGGGAAGCACTGATGGGTCTTTTGAAAGATACTGACCCCACTGGAGAAACCTACAGGGGACCTGCTTGATGGTACCAGTAAACTCCAATGGATGGTACTGGCATAATCCAGTGGGATGGGAGGTCCACCATTTTTAATGGGAAGCCAGCCCTTGGACAGGAGCTAGGAGTCCCCTCCCGGCTCTGCCAGCAGATGCTGGGGCACGAAGCTGTGAGAGCATTTCTTCAGGGATGCATAGCTGTGGGAGACCCCTTCCCGCTGCAGGAGGTATTTGCACTTAGCAATTTATTGATCTGTTTAGCAGAACCACAGCTGACTCTCCTCATCGACCAAAAGCCTCTCCTCCCTCGCCAAGGCACAGAGAAACTCTTGTTACCTCTGTGCTAGCGGATCTGGAGAAGGGCAGATGGATTTCTTTAGGTGGACCTTTTGCACACAATGTTTCTGCTTTAGAAAGTGTTCTAAGACATTCAGGGCATGGTTTGTTTTAGCAGATTTGGCCACCATGATAGAGGTCACCCAGCCTCACTGGTGGAGAGGAGCCATTCAGCGTTGAGCAGAGAGGCAGGCTTGGATGAAGAGGCAGAGATACGGGGTTTTGTGTATAACCACAGCGGCACCTTCCCGGGGAAAAAAAAAAAAGGCATTTGAAACAGCAACAAGCAGAGACTGCGTTTAACAAGGACCATGCTGAACTGGGTGCAAGCCAAGGCACTGCAAACACCAAAAACCTCGGGCCCTGAAGCATCCTGACCTCCCTTCACACCTGGGATAAACCCTTCTGTCACGGAGAAGATGCTGGCTGTGCTGGAGCGGAGCTAGGATTTCGCATCCTTGGATAACGTGTCTGTGTTGCTGCTGGTTTCCAGGTGACTGTTGGGCACAATGCCCAGTGCCATTTCATTTTGAGGCTTCCCTGGCATTTTGCTGCCTGCAAACTTCCTAAATCGCTGTCCGGCTAAGAAATACAAAATGGGATCCAGGCAGCTGTTGGTGCTAGCTAGGGGACGAGTCACCTTATAGACTAAATTGATAGCATTGAGGGTCTGACAGCTCAAGTCCCAGCTCCGGAACGAGTAGTACAAGGTACGAGTGACATGGAAAGGAAGAAAACAAACGATGAAGACCACCAAGACAATGATTATCATCTTGACAGACTTCTTTTTGGATCGGGACAGCCGGGAGATCCCCCGTGTGGGCTGCAGCAGCCTCCGGGCCATTAGGCAGTAGCAGATGATGATGGTGAGGAAAGGGATGCAGAAGAGCAGCACCAGCATCACTGAGCTGTAAATGACAAACTGGCCAAAGAGGTCCTTGCTGGATGTATCATGGCAGGTGATGGTGTCACGCTTCACGCTGGTGGTGACGAAGAAGAGCACGGGTGACTGGCACACGACAGTCACCACCCACACAATGACGGACACCCTCCGGGCGTAGCGGACGTGCCCCCACTGCAGTGACTTCAGTGGGAAGCAGATGCCCAGGAATCGATGGATGCTGATGCAGAGGAGGAAAAGGATGCTGCAGTAGAGGTTGGTGTAAAACAAGAAGCGAACTATCTTACACAAGCCCACGCTGAAGGGCCAGTTGTCCCCCATGGCATAATAATACACCAGGAGCGGCAGGGAGACCACATAGAGTGTGTCAGACACGGCTAGGTTGAACATGTACGTGGTAGAGGCATTCCAGGTCTTGATCCTGAAGATGAAAGCATACAGGGCCAGCAGGTTGAGAAAGAGCCCCACCACACACACAATGCCGTAGGAGACAGGCAGCAGGACATACTTGAAGTCCTCATCAAATATGCACTTGTAGGTGTTGTCTCCTGTGCCACCTGGGTCCAAAGAGCTGTTGATGACTCTGATCCAGGCTGGAGTCGTTAGATTCGCCATCACCCTAGGGGTAAGCAAAGATGCTGTAAGGTCATGGAGGTAAGGAGTCCCTGGAAGAGGTGGGTTAGATGAGAAAACCCCAGTGCCACAATGCCGTCACACCTCCCACACCTGGGAATTCAACTGAGACCTCCTGCAGCCCCGTGCAACGCCCCAGTTCACCCTTCCCACCAGGTTCACACAGAAATCTGGTCTCCTGTGCCACAGAACAGAAGAGGCCCTCTATTCTGTGTTTAACCATCCAGACTCAGATGACCCTTGTGAAAGGTGAGTCCCACTAAATCCCTGGCGGAAAGGCCAAGAAAAGGGAACAGTGCTCTTCAGCAGGCAATCCCTGTGACTGGCAGGGTCCTGATTTCAGAGGTCCTCAGCTCCTTCTGGCAGAGCAAACATCACCACAACATCTGGAGTCCCCTGTAATCAAACCTTGCCAAAGGGACCATGTTCTCCATCACAGAGGCTCTGCCTGGGTTGGTTGTTGATGATGATGGGGTTTTAGTGGGTTTAGTGTTGGGCTGACGGTAGCCATCTCACTGGTCCCCCCCTTCCTAGCCACGAGACCTGCTCCTCCAGCATCACCACCACCAGACAATCTGCCCGTGCTTGCACAAAGCTGGTTTATGCATGGGAGTGACCAGTTGAGACGAGAAAAATAGTCTCAAAAGAGTCTCTGCAGACACACAGAGTCTGGCACTGTCTGTGTCAGGAAGGACAAGGGCCCCTTTGTGCGTCAGGGACAGCCCACGACCCGGCCGACACATGATTGCTCAGCAAGCCCATCAGCCGGGGATCAAATTAAAATGCATTTGCCTCCCTGTGGAAGAAGCTGGATTGATCTCACTGCTGTACCGCGTTACAGGGAGCCCACGGAAACGGGGTCACAGGGAGATTCCAGCGCAGGAGCTCAGCGACCGGGAGCTACTGCGGGAGGAAAGGTTTGAGTTGAGTAAAGATGCCCTTTGCATGAGTATGTGGGATGTGCCCTGACCCAAATCTCACCATCATTTTAGGTAGAAAAGAGCAATACCAGCCTTCTCAGCTAAATGGTTCAGCTCTAATCTGGTGCCACCATGCTGTGGGATGGGGTGGGCATGCTTTCTTGCAAACAAGCACCGTTTTGACCCAGAGCTATCCTGTACCTGCCTCCAATTCAGATCTTGCAGGGAAGGAGGCAACGAGGGTCTCCTAAAACCTGCCAACCTGGGTGGTCTCTCACTGAAGCAAAGCACTGTGGCATTAAAAGGCACCTTGACAACTCATACCTGATGGAGAAGGGGTGAAGTGAAGCCTCTAGCGCATCATATGGGGATAATCCTAGCCCTTGTTCCAAGGACTGGATAAATAACCTGTCCAGATGTGGTACAGACACGATCCCTAATGATGTCTCCCCCACTGTGCTGCTTTCCCCCTTGGAGCAGACCACAAGCAGTGCTGGCCGAGGGTCACGCTCGCCAAGGACGTAGGCAGAAATCACATGCCCACTCACACCCTGACTAATCTGCAACATCTGCAAAACCCCACACATAACTTTGGGAACCACTCTGCAATGAACATGAGGAGCCAGGACTGATCTTACTCTGTCCTAGCCCCTCAGTTTTGCTTTTCCTGCACCTGGTTCAGTCCTCAGCAACAGGGTTGTCCCTGTTGGATGGAGAGGGTTGACAGTGCTCAGACAGACGGAAAAACACTTTCCAGTTACTCTTCTCAACTTCTTCCTTCTCTCTGAGCTTTGCAGATCTGCAGCCGATGAGACAGAGGTTGCCCACGGTCCTGGCAGCCAATTAAACAGGTTGGACAGGCCACCACAACCAGGAGAAACCACACAAGATGCCCTAAAAGACTCAGGAAAGGGCCACAGGGCCGCAGATGCTTCAGCCTTGCACATAGCTTCTCCATGCCTTTGCATCTGCACCCCCCAGTCCCCTGCAGACAACCTGTCACCCAGCTCTGAAGCACTGATGGGGCAAGATAACCCATCTTCCAGCCCACCTGCCTGCAGGCCCCTGTGCCCTCAGCTGGAAAACCCAGCAAGGTATTTGAAACCCATCTGGAAGCCAAGGTGGGGAATCTCCTCCGGCGCACAGGGCAGCACGGGCTGCTGCAGGCCACGCTGCAGCCACGGATGTGCCAAGACACACATCTCCATCGCCATCCCAAGGAGCAGACAGGGCTCTCTGGCTGGCCTGAACGGGGCAACCATGGGGAGAAGCTCACAAGGCAGCCTTGTTCTTGCCATCATGCTCTCCCTCCTTTTCCTTCTGGAAATGCCAAAGCCTTTCTTTTTTCTTTTTTTCCCTACTTTTGCCCAGAATCTCTAGGACAAAACCTGCTGTGTCTGTCGGGGCCATGGCTGCCATCCACCCCCTCACCCCCAGCCCTGCTGCATCCGCAGCGGGCGAGCCGGAGGGGACACAGCCAGCTGAGCATGTGAAGGCATAAAAGCTGGCAGCTGCCCTTTCCTCTGCCTACGGGCCAGACGGCACGAACGACAGCTCTTACAGTGATGCATCAAGCCCCCAGCGGGGGTGAGCAGAGGGTGAAAGCCACAGCGATCCCTGAAGATGCCGAGCTGGATAAATACTTCTGTGACTACCAAAAGCAAACCCACCATGATGCTTCAGTAAGAACCACCTGCGTCTGCTTCATCAGCTCTCCTGGCCCTTCCCAGGATCATGGCAGGAGGCTTTTTCTCTAGCGTTGAATGCAGGTGACCACACACAGCTTTTTAGGTGCTCTCCAGCCACCCGTGCTGAACAAGGGCATCGCCCTGACCAGCTTCCTCCATGCTGGACTGTGCATCGGGTCTGGTTGCAACGGCTGGACCATATCGCTCTTTGCAGTGTAGCCTTGGACCTGTTTATTCCATGGGACATGGTTTACTTTTCCCAGCAAACAGGTACCATCAGCTGCAGTGGATGAAGACAGCATGTAAGAGGAGCCCTGTGATGAGAGGAGTCCAGGCAGATCAGTGTTGCAACCCCAGCAGCCACGTGCCCTCAAATATATATACCCACAGGCATGTGCATGTGATGCCTGCATCCCAAAATGCTCCCGTAACAGTATCCACCATGGCCAGGCAGGGGATACTTAGATGAGTCAACAGGGGGAAGGAGGGGGCTGTCATTGGAGAAGGTCACAGGCAGCCGAGGGATGGGCAGGACCCAGGGCCAGCACAGGAGGACCATGGATTGGACACGGAATCACTGAGTAAAGGGCTTTAATCCCAGTTTCTGCCCCATTTTTCAGCATTCCTGATGCCATCCAGGCGGTCACCATCCATCCCGCGGTGTTTCGTGTTTGGGAGCCTGCCAGCAGAAGCAAAGTCACAAAAGGAAACAAAGCACAACCAAATCACGACTTCGATGAATGCATTTTCGGGGGGGGGAGGGGTGATGAAGTTTAATTGACCTTCCCAAATAATTAATGTGGATTAATTTACTGGCAGGACCTCACAGACACAACCCTTCCTTCTGCCAGTGTGAAACCCTGGGAAATCAAACCCATGCGGCACGGACGCACCGACTGCGACCACAGCTCCCAGTGTTTAACGCTGGAGGTCAAAACCACAATCCATTTCTCGCATCTTCCCCACCAACTCCTTTGCAACAGACACAAGGAGAGCGTGGGTGTTTTCCCTGCCCTAATTTATAGGCATTTAGTAGACTCATCAAAATCCTCGCTCCAGATCAGGAACTGCTTGAGACACTGGGAAGCAAACGACCCAGCATCATTTTTCTCTCCTTTGGGACCATGGTTGAAACTCTCTGCAACCAAAACCAAACAGACGGCGCGTTCAGATGCTGCCGAGCCTGTCTGGTTGGGAGACGTGAGATGGGACCAGGCTGAAATGTGAGCCTGGCCACACTGCCTGGTTTTCATCTGCCCTTTCCACTCGGCTCCTTTCCGCTGCAGTGACCTTCAGTGCCTTTCTCCTCTGGGCTGGCTCCGGCCACCAGCATGGGCTGAGGATAACCCCAGTCATCGCGCTCCCACCAGCTGCATTGCTCCCTGGAGCTTCTCCCACCAGTCCCACAGCCAGATACCTCCAAGATACATTTCCAAGACACCCAAAAGCAAGCTTTAAGCAGTTGAAGGGGCTTTACGCATCTCCCTGCCCAGAGTCCCAGGTAATGTCCGCTTTTATCCCCCATGGGTCTGACCCAGTCCTTCCCCCAACCCCAAAATAGCCAGAAACCCTCATTCCTCCCAAAATAAACATGCAAAGAATCTGTTTCTTTTCTTTTCCCCAAAAAAGCACCTTGGAGGACACTGGGCAGCTCCACTCTGGCTGGCAGAAATGGAGCTGCTCCACTGAAGCGACCCCGTGCCTCAGTTTCCCCTCCTGCCCCCAGGCTGAGAAGCAGCAGAGCTGAATTTGTTTTCTCCATGAAAAGTATTCTTCTGGGGGAGTTTCAGTTTCCTAGAGGGCTTTTCTGTAACCCAAGCTAAAAAGGAGAGAGGGAGTTTGGATATAAGATAACCTTATGATTTTGTTTGTAGGTCAAATAAAATGTTTTGCTTTGAGTCAAATGACTTTTTCTTGGAATTCCTGGTTTCTCCCAAGAAACTCCCTGAATTCCTCGCTGAATCAATCCCCCTTTCAGCCTCCGCTTCCCAGGCTGTACTAAAACCTCCTGCCTTCGTCCACACCATAGGAAGTCAATCCGGATTAACCAAAGCTGCAGCTTTAGGGCAAATTAGATAAAAGCATTAAACCCATCAGTGCCAGCGCTCGCTCGTGCATAATTAAAGCCGCCCTCATTTGGTTGAACCTGACCCGATTCCCAGCACGGCAGGTCTCCGGGGACGGATCCTGCTGGAAGCAAGTATCATCCTGGCCAATATTTAATCCTTTCTTCAACATTTCCTTTCCTGCTACAGCAAATGTCATGCTCCCTGCGTGTCTTTCCCCTGCATCCCCACATCACCTGCCCCCAGGAGCCCCTGCAGCACCCCCTGGGGTTGGGGGCAGATCCCATTTGAAACCCCCCCCCAAACCTGGATTTTTATTTATCACGAGGGGGAAATGGGGCGTTTGCATCCTTTAGGCTTCCTGGGGAGCAAAAGGAGCCCTGTGCTGGTTGTTATACCAGGGATTTGACTTTGGGGTTTGCCCTCCATGGTTTTCTGGTGCTCACTAGAGGAAGGGACGGTTGGACTGAGAGAAGACTGTGGGACCAGTTTCTGGTCAATCACCTGCTTTTGGTTACTGTTTTACCCTACAAGCCCCGTATGTGGGAGAAATGACATTTCCACGAAGACCTACCAGCCTCCTGCCCAAACCAAGGGAGTCACCCGTCAGCACCACGGCCCCGCTGGCAGAACCGAACGTGCTCTGCCCATCTGGGAGATAACCAGCATCCGAGACCGGGGATAACAAAATTATCAGGCTCAGCCATGGCACCAGCATTTACTGCGAAGCCAAAGCAGCGACTAACCCCAGAAAACCCCAGGCACGGGGTGGGCTTTCGGTGGGATAATTTGCTCCTCCATATGGAGCATCCTGTGGGAGCAAAAAGGGTCTTTGCTTCATGGACTAGTTCCTGTTAAGGCTTTAACAGGGGATGCTGAGCATTAAGGCAGGACCACGGCATGGCCGGCAGCACGCTTCGCTGCCAGCCAACTATTCATGGCTTTGGCTTTATGTCAATAACTGGAGATAAAAATCGCATCGGGCGGAGACAGGGTAAAGCCACTTGGTGCCAGGACAGTCAAAAATACCTCTCGGGGTTTTATAAACCACTAAGCCCTGGGATGCAGCTGCACTCCAGGGCTCGGCAGCATGTTTAGGGATCTCCCCCTCCTGCACTGGAGCTCTTAGCCCGTCAGCCACTGAGGCTGAAGGCCACGGTTCCCTTTGCTCGGGTATAAATGAGGAAGAGGAACTCGGGACACGTGCCTGGAGGTAATGAAATGGCCCAATTTCAGCAGCAGTGAGCCATGCGCCAGGGGCACCGTGCCCCAGCGTCGGCAGCCCCCCCCAGGAGCGGGGTTTGCTGCTCCCTGCCTTGTGCACAGGAAGGGAGCGGGTTGCCAAATGGGTTTTGCAATAAGCTGATAAGAAAACCGGAGCAGAAATAGAAATAAGATGCTTCACCCTTAAAGTTGCTCCTGCAGTGATGCCCACCCAGCGCCCAGCTCTGGGGAAGAAGGCATTTTTGGGGTTAGGAGCTATTACAAGGAGTCAAAGAGTTTGAAAACAGAGTCTCGTTGATCCCGATGCAAATTAAAAGACCCCCAAATAAATTACATAGGGAGCCCAGCATGCAAAGAGGTGGAAAAACACAAGCCGGAGTAAAGCAGGGAGTCAGCTCCACGGCTTTTACCAGAGGTGTGTACGGGAAACCCCTGCTAAACAGCCAGCAAATTCCCCCGGGACGGGAGAAACCAAGCGGCAAAAGAGATTATTGGGAATTAATGCATAAACAATCGAATAATTCAGGCGAGGAGGAGCAAAGGGAGCCCAGGAGGCTTCTCGAGTGCCCGGCGGAGCCCTCCACGCCAGCAGCAGCCCACGGCAGCAGCCTGCTGCCTGCCACTGCCCTGACCACCCTGTCTGTGGGGCAGTCGGGGGCTTCGGGGCACTTTCTGTGGGGTTATGTGGGGCGTGAGCTGCCCCCACACTGAGGAGAAGTGGGGTTCAGCTCTGCCCATCCAGTGTCCCGCTCCCTGCTGCGGGTGCTCGGGGACCCTCTGTCATCCCCCCAGCAGCAAGCATCACCCCTGCGTGGCCACGGGGCTGTGAGCACACGGGGGTGCATGCGTGTGCCCCCCACCCGTGTGTGCGCATGTGCGCGTGTCCCTCCCGCTCACAGGCATGTGTGGGTGGGTGTCCCCATATGCGTGTCCTCCCTACCCGTGTGCATGTGCGTGTGGGTGTCCCCAACCCATGTGTGTGTGCGTGCCCATCTCACCCGTGTCTGTTGTGTGCGTGTCCTCCCCACCTGTACGTGTCTGTGTGCGTGTCCCCCCACACGAGTGCCTCCCCCCTACCAGTGTGTATGTGTATGTGTGCATGTCCCCCCACCCACGCGTGTCCCACTCGTGTCCGTCTGCTTGTCCCCCTGAACCCATGTCCGTGTGTGTCCCCCCTCCGTGTGTATATACGTGTTTGTGTGCCCCCCACCTGTGTGCATATGTGTGCACACACAGGGCTGCGTGCATGTCTGTCCCCCCCGTGTCTCTATGTATGTGCACGTCCCCCCACCCATGTGCGTGTATATGTGTTTGTGTCCCCCCACCTGTGTCTGTGTCCATGTCTGTGCGTGTCCCCCCACCCATGTGCATGTTTGTGTGTGTGTCCCCCACCTGTGTCTGTCTGTCCATGCGTGTCCCCTCACCCATGTGTGTGTTTGCGTGTGTGTGTGTCCCCACCTGTGTCCGTGTCTGTATGTGTGTCCCCCATGTGCGTGTTGGTGTGTGTGTCCCCCACCTGTGTCTGTCTGTCCATGCGTGTCCCCCCCACCCATGTGCGTGTTTGTGTGCGTGTCCCCTACCCGTGTCCGCGTGTCCGTGCGCGCCCCCCACCCCGCCTGCCCACTCCCCCCGTGCACACCCGCACCGCGGGGGTCGCACCCCCTCGTCCCGCACTGTCGCACGCGCGGGCAGGACACGCACGCCCCCTCCCCGGTCCCCCCGGTCGGCCGCGGCCCCGCTCACCGGGCTGGGCGCTCCATGCCGGCGGCTCCGTGCCGATCGCCGCGCTCGGCTCAGGGGGGCGGCGGGGGCAGCGCCATGGCCGGGCTCGCCCCTTCCCCCGCGGCCGGTGCCGCCGCCTGGGAGCCGGGCAGCGCTGGGGCAGGGCCGGGCCGCGCCGCCCCCCGGGCCGGGAGCGGGGCAGGGCCGGGCCGGGACCGCCCCCGGGAGCGGGGCCCGAGTCCCCCTCTGGGGTTGGAGCCGTGGATGGGATCCGGGCCGGGAGGGGGGCCAGCCCCCCCAGCCCCCCCAGCCCGGGGCTGGGACCGGCGCTGGGAGCGGGACGGGAACCCGACCGCTCCCCACCCCGCCCCCGCCCCCAACCCCGGGGATGGGAGCGTGGATGGGACCGGGGTTCGGGTCAGGAAAGGAGCCACCCACCCCCCCCACCCCCCCCCGCTCCTCCCCCTCCCCGGGGATGGGAGCATGGATGGGATCGGGGCTGGAACTGGGACTGGGCTCCCCCCGCACCGGCACTGGGAGCGGGGCTGATGCTGGGACTGGAGCCCCCTCTCCAGGAATGGGACCGTGCATGGGGCCAGGGCTGGATCCCACCCGCCCGGGGCTGGGGCCAGTCACCCTTACTGCATCCAACCTTCCCCCTGCATCTGCAGCGGCCCCAGGGTTCCCCCGAGAGCTGCCTCCCCCAGGGAGCGCCCTGGTGACCACATCCCGGGCTGCCCTGGCACTGGAGCTTGCCCCGGTGGCAGAGCCCACAGTCCCTTACCCAGGGCATGGAGCAGCCAAATGGGGGCAAGGGGGTCCCAACACCCACCTCGGGGGTGAAGAAATGCCTCTGAACCAGGTGGATGAGCCCGGCTTGCTGGTCCTGCCGTGGCCACCCTGATGTGGGACACTGTCCCACTGTGGGTGACACCGAGCTGTGCCCCCTCGGGCCCAGGGTGGGTACCAATGTACCTCAGGTGATGCCCTGCAGCACATCCCTTGCAGCAAACTGGCTTCATTCCCAAGGGGAACAATGGGGAGGGGGGGACATGAGATGGAAAAGGGACTTCGAGGCCAAGTTTGGCTCTGATTTTAGAGAACCAGTTCCCATCAACCAACCAGCAAGCTGTCAGCTCAAAACTAGCTGCCTTGCCATCACCTCCCCAGGGTGGAGGAATTCGTTTTAGAGAAGAGTAAATTTGGGGGCCTGATGCATTGCAGGTTCTTCTGCTTCACTCTCATTTTCCTGGGAGCCACATGCTGATGAAATGCTGCTTCCTTGGGGAGCTGCATGTTGATGAAATGCTGCTTCCTTGAGGATGCAGGTAAACCCTTGAGAAAAGGGATGCTGCACCCCTTGCATCCCAACATTTGGATTTTTCATCCAGGGAAGAGATTGTTGGAGTCAGGAGGATGTGGCAGAAGGTTTGCTCAAGGTTCACTCCTTGCCATGTCTTCTCCTGTGAACTGCTGGGGGCTAGGTTCAACCACAAATGGGGGTCCGGCTGCCGCAGAGGGTAGCAAACCTGTCAAAATTCTTCTGCTGGGATGCAAAATATCTACAGAAACCTGAGGGCAAACTGGACCATACTGCGGAAGAAAAGTCCTTCAAGGGTCCTACATTTCTAGGAAATACATTGACTTCAGGCGTTGCTGGTGTGAACCAGAAAATTGTACCCCTCATGTTCCCCAAACACCCTGTGGAGATGCTCTGGGGTCTGTCTCCATTCAGCCCTGGTATGACACAGCCTCCCAGGAAGCTATGGAGGGCCACCAGCGTCTTCGGAGCCTGCCCTCTCCCTGCAGATGATTGATGCCCAAGTGAAGGGGTGGCCAGGTTCAGCCCTACCTCCCCGATGGGCCTCACCCACCTGGGCTTAAAACCTTCAGACGTGGGGGAACTGGAGGGTTTCTGGGCAGGATGAGGCTGGAGAACAAGCCCCACCAAATTGTGGGCAGGTGGCCCAGTTGTTTTTCTCCACCACGAGCCCCAGCGTTCCCCTGTGTATTCCCCATCTGTGTCCATGGGTGTAAGCCAGATTTTCCTTCTGCATCTGGATCTGGTTTCACGTGGGGGCTCCTGGGGCCTCCTGTATGTAGCTGGGGGGGAACCATAAAGCCCCTGAAGGAGGAGGGGAAGGGCACTGATGCCATCTAGTACTCACAGGTAGAAAGTGGCAGCTGCCTAAGGAGGCATTAGCCAGTGCAAAGAGGATACGAAGGTCTGGCACGGAAATGGTGCTGCAGAGATCTTGCTGACGGACCTCCATGCCAGAAAACAACAACAAAAAAAAGCCCGTTTCCTTCTTCTGATGTAATTTGTTTGAGGAGGGAAAACAAAACATCACATTGCAGCTATTTGAGCCTGATAAGGGAGGAAGGACAAGCTTGTTGCTTGCACAGAGGGAGGGAGATGCCTGAGCAGAGCTGTTGAGTGAGGCTCAGAAAGGTGAAGCTGCCTAGAAGTGCCCTGCTGGGATGCCAGCGTGGTGCAGAGTTAAGCCCATCTCTCTGGGATTTGGAAACACTTCTTGGGCAAGGGTTGGGTTAACTAGACCTATAGCACCCTGGTTTCAGCCTCCAAATCCTTTGACCTGTCTCCCTCTGAAGGAGGGATGATGTCCAGAGATGATGGATGGAGATGTGGATGACGTCCAGAGATTTGTTTTCTGTCCTTGCACAGGCTTTGGCCCATGGGGTGATCGCTGCTGCTCAGCAGCCCTTGCTTGGCGCCATCTCCCCCAGCCTGATCCCCCGAGGTCTGAACACCTGCAGCTCTTCCACAGCACAAGACAAAGCCAAACTCAAGACAAGAAGCAGGTGGCTTATTGATGTCAAGGGGTGATTAATTATGACCACAACCAGCTGAGAGGTTTGGTCGGCAACTCGTTGCTGGATGCTTCAACAAGCAACAGGAGATGTTTCCCTAAAAGCTTGTTTGGAGTGGGAAAGTGGTCCCCTGGAGAGTCCTCTTCCCATCAGACCTTTTCCAAGCCTGGTTGAAGTCCTAGCAGCTTCCAGTAAGCAGGAGCTTCCCAGCTTCACTGCCCAGTGCAAGAAAAAGCCTTTTCTTCCTCTTCTTTTGCATTTTCTCACCTTCCTCCACTCCTTTGGGTGCAAGGGAGAAGGGAGGAGGGTTGTTACCATCTGATGACCACCCTAACCCACCTTACTGATTTCCATCCTTCACGTGATGGTCACCCATCTCCCAGGGGACCCAAACCAAGAGCCGTCCTCCCCCCAGAATCTCAATTTTCCAGCTCCAAAGCAGTTCAAACAAGCTAAAGACAGAGGCAGATGTTTTAAATCCAGTTGAGAAGTAAATGATTTGTGCAGCTGCAGTGCAGAAGATGGAGGCGAGCAGCAATACCCATTCGAGCCGAGCTGGAAAGCAGCCCTGCGCTTCCCTTCACGGCTTCATTTTTCAACTGTTTTGGCAGCGACACAGGTTTCTAAGACACTTTCAAAACATTTCCGTGTTGTCTAGCGGGCAGGAATGTGGTACAGGAATAGGAGGACTGGGAAGGTCGAGGTGGCCACAGCCCAGCCCTGGACTGCACCCATGGGTGCAGCTTAAACCTGCAGCACGGGCAAGGGGACACCGGCAGAAGCATTTGAGACAAGCTGGGGTATATCAGAACATTTTTTCTTGCTTTTTTTTAAAGCATTAGTGGAAGCAAGGACGAAAGTTTGCAGACATGTTGGGTTGAGCCTGCAGACCTGCCCTGTGTTTGTTGGTTGGAGAATAAAGGGTCGTGAACGCTCATCTACATCTGTACAAGTGCAGACCAATGTCCTGATCCAACTGGGCCATGGATAATTCATCACTTCTCCTGGTCTCTTGGCTGGTAAGATGTTCAGCCACCTAACCGGGAGGCAGAAATGTGCCCAGTGTGACTAACCATGCAGGAGGGCCATCTCATGGGGGCAGATTTGATTTTGCAGCTTCCCAGAGGGGCTGCAATTTCCCTTCAGGATGCTCTAAATCAAGACCATCAGCAACTTTTGAAGTATATAAGAGGCAGCAAAACCCAATCCAGCTGGAGGATAAAGCATCTGTTCATGGTGGTGAAGGCCAATGGGGCATACAGGGGATGAATCAGATAGGGTTGGTACCCACTGGATGCTTTGGAAACATGGGAGAACCTTCCCAGCAGCCAACCAAGCCCCAAAGCAGGGTTGATTAGAGAAAGATGTGTTGGAGGTGGAAGTTGGGGCTGGAAAAACACCATGAGCCAGTCCCTCTGTCCATCCATCACACACACGTGCTCCTGTACAAATCTCCTCCTACTGTCCCCAAGGCTGATGGCATCTGGGGGAGCAGCACCCAAGAGCCACAACTATGGTGGTGGGTGCTGAGAGCAGAAAAGGACCCTCCACCCTTTTTCCACTCATCCCTGGAAGAACCAACAAGCAGGTGCAGTCAAGGCACAGGGGACCTTTGCTATCCGGGGCCACATGCAGCTGGTACGGCTGGGGAAGGGGGCAAGAGGAGGAGACCTGCTGCACACAATGCTCCCTGGAGCAAGCAGCTGCAAGCAGCGAGACTTGATGTTTTCCACATTGTTTCAGTGCAGAGAGGGCTTTGCTGCATGGCTTTAGCCATCTGGGCATCTACTTTTTATTCTCCGGCAGCGGCTGGAGGTGTTTTTTTTTAGCCCAGCTTTCGTTTCCTCCCCACCAAGGGCATGTGATGCCCCAGCGCTTCTCTTCCACCAACTGTGGAGCTTCAGAGCAGGAGAGCAATGGAGGTGCCAGGCTTCCAGCCAGTCACTTTTCCTCCAGGCTCCTACATAACTCAGCTTTTTTGGAGGTGTTTGCAAGCTCCAGGTGCATCCCCCTGCCTCAGGAGGATGCTTGCAGAGAGAGGTTCGGGTGCTGCCACGACCTCCCAGGCAGCAGGAGCTGGCTGCTGGGCCCCGAAGCACAAGGATCCCGTTGTGGCTGGCTGCTGCTTCTATAAAGACCTTAAATAAACACAACACACTGGGGCAGGCATGTTAAAATTAACCCGTCAGGCTTGGGCTACGTGTGCTGCGGGCAGCTCAGGCTGGTTCCCAGCGGGCATGCGGCAGACGTGGCTCTGCACCGCAGCTGGCGGTGAGGGAAGCGGTGTCACAGCAATGGTGTGAAACCCTGCGGGCTGGAGGGGTCAGCCTTCCTCCCTAGTAGGTGTCATCCTCAGCGCTGCTGCCTTCCTTCGAAGCAGAGATGCTGAGGGTTGGGGGGGGGGGGTGGGTTTGCATGACGGTCTTTGTTGCTTCCTCTTCCACATCTTCCTCTGGGATTGCCCAGAAAACAGCAAATAAGACTGAGATTTAAAAACAAACCAACCAACAAGGTCTTATTCAAGAGCTGGGTTTGAAGAGCTTTGAGTGAGTTGCAACAACAGGAGCTGCTGGAAGAGGTGGCTGGGTGGACGGATGTTGCCCTGAGCATGGCTGGTGCTGCTGGAAGGGGTTGTATACTGATCCTGGTGTCCAAGACAGCAGGTAAGCACATGGTCTGAAACCAAGTCTTCCTAAAAACAGCAGCACTGACCCATCCACGCAATGGGCCAAGCCTAAAATAGGGTTTGAGGAGAGGCTGCCCTGAAAAAAGGCTCATTTCTCTGTTTGCAAAGCTGGTGAAGGGATGGGCAGATATGGGTCCATTCATGCATGGACCCCTTGTAGCAGCGTGGTGGGACACAGTGGGCATGGGCAGCTGGATTGTGGGGTCTGGTTGTCCCTCACATTTTGTGGGGTCACTGCCTGACTGACCCACCAGCAGCTCAGCCTGAAGGTGGAAGCACAGCCTGGCACCACAGCAGATTGTGCTCTGGCTCCTCCATCCAGAGGCTGGTTTATGGGATGGGGTGGAAGGACCCCATAGCATCCCGTGTCTCACATTTTTTATCTAATCCTCATGAAGGACCCCGCAGAGAAGAGCCACAGATACGCTCAGGAGCCAATTCCCATCAGTGGTGGGGAAAAAGCCATTTCACAGTAGTTTTCTGTGTCATTATTCTTGCTCTTGGCTCCCAGCAGTGAGACCACGGTGACCAGTGTGGGGTTCCACCCTGGAATCCCTTTGTTTCAAAAAAACCCACCTTGTTCTCAACACGGAGCTTTTGAATTCACTTCCTTCCCCTCCTGCTCCAAAATAACCTTCATGTCCTCAGGGAGATTCATGCTGAGACGACCCAGGGTATGGCGCTGGAGGGCAGATGGATGCGTGGACCCCAGAAAACGACTGCTCCCTGTGGATGCCATGTGGTGGGGGGTGATCCTTGTCCAGCTCAGGCCAGAAAACAAGAGATTTGCTCAGCCCCAAACTGCCCAGGCAGGGCTGGGAGAGCAGGCACACAAGCGATGCAGGGATGGGTCCAGACTGTGCATGGCCCCTTGGAGATGTCCACCTAAATCAACACCTCAAATGGGTGAAAGAACCACACTGAGTTCCTCCTTAGACCCCAAACCAAGCGCACCCTGATTTGATGAGTGGGTGAAGATGGGGAGTGCAGCATTACACCTTCATGGTACCCCAACAACCCTCCTCGGGGACCCACCCTGCTTCCTTCCATTTGGAAGAAAGTTGGTGGCACCCTCCTGCACCCAAATCATCCCTTAGCAGCTTCCCCGTGGATAAAAACCCCATTTGAAGCACAACAACATAAGGTCTGCTTCAGTTCTCAATACAAATAAGAATCGTTTAGGTTGGAACAGACCTTTAGGATCATCAAGTCCAACCACAAACCCAGCACTGCCAAGCCCACCACTAAACTGCGTCGCTAAGCACCACATCTACATGTCTTTTAAATACCTCCAAGGATGGGGACTCAACAACTTCCCAGGGCAGGAAAACTTCCGTGCAGAGGATGGATGCAATTCAGCTACTCCATTTCAAATCCCCTCCTATCATCAAGATAAATTTTCTTGCATTTTTCCATATTTTCTCATTTAAAAGAGCAATTAAACTCAAACTGGGCTTATGAAGCCTACCCTGAGGAGTGCAGAGCTCTGTGACTGACACTGGCCATTGCTGGAGCAAGGAGGAAAAGTGGGAAATGGGGTCCACATGGATTCCCTCAGGACCTGGGGAAACACAGGCTGGTGGTTGGGTGCTCCATCACGGACATCGATTTTTTCCCTCCAGCCAAGCGAGATAGGAGGCACTTGCTCTCCCGTGTCCACTCTGCGATGACCCACCCTGCAGGACGGAGACCAGCCCAAGGGCTTGCTCCCAGCTGGCGTCCTTGTCAGGAGGCCAATATTGTTATCTAGGGCCTGGCTGGCGTTTCTCATTTGGATCTTTGCCACCACCGTTAAAAAAACTCTCCCACCACTCCCAGCATTTAAAGGTCACGTTCCAGGGATTAATCCAGAGCCTCTCAGGCTGGCTCCTTGCCTTGGGATCACTGATGGGACCGACACAGAGGAAGAGCATCGTGATGCTGGGTGTGCGCTCCCGGTGCTGGAGATCCTCTGGCCGGGAACGGGTTTGTTACCAGCACCAGGTTCTACATCCTCAGTGAGCTGGGGATGTAGCTATCAGCAAGAATTAACTAAAGAGAAGCCAATTCCTCCGGGTCAAATGATTATTTCCTTGTAAATCTGCTTCTAGCCCCTGGCCGCGCAGTCCCAGGAAGTCCAGATTTGCAGGACAAGCTTTGGAGGCACTAGTGTTTGCTGGACCGACCTGTACAGTTGGTTCTGTGCTTGGTTTTTGCCCAGACAAGTCCTGGAACCAAAGGAACGGGTTTCCAAGCTAAATACAAGCGGAGAGCAACTGAGCACTTAATGAAGTGGGTATCGGTTAGGCCGTCTCTGAATGAAAAGGTAAATGGTGCCTAAAGAGCAGAGGACATGTAGGCAAGGAGAGGGGGAAGGGGAAGAGAAATGATGATGCCTTTATCCCCAAGGAAAGAGAGACAATTGGTAGCCTGTGACGCAGAAGGTGGGGGAGGAAGGACAGTGGGACCTGCAGTGTGTACGCTGCGAAGAAGCATAAACCTTTATAACAGCATCATTTTTTCAGGTGGGTGGACCAAAAACCGTGGCTTTCCCAGGAGAGGTGATGGTGGTGCTCCTTCATATTGCTGCCTCCGTTCTCTTCCAGTGATAAGGGCCAAGGAGACCTGCTTGAGTGAGTCTTAATCATCATGGCAACACCGCTGACATCGCCACCACTGGCATTTCAGGTTGAGGATAAGGAAAAACGGCTCCACTATGAGCAGGTTGTGCAACCTCTGCTCTTGGAGGTTTTCAAGACCCAACTGAATAAAGCCCTGCGCAGCTTGCTCTGACCCCAGAGCTGCCCTGCCATGACCAGGAGGTTGGACTAGAGACCTCCTGAGGTCCCTTCCAGCCTGAGTTATGCTGTTAGCCTCTGATCAGCAGAT
Organism: Falco cherrug; assembly: GCF_023634085.1. Classification (NCBI taxonomy): domain Eukaryota; kingdom Metazoa; phylum Chordata; class Aves; order Falconiformes; family Falconidae; genus Falco; species Falco cherrug. The sequence goes on from NC_073698.1 coordinate 1,822,035, forward strand.
CCCAGCGGACTGGAGTCAGGTGAAGGTGCCACCACATGGCAGTGAGGGAGCAGGACCATGGTCTGGTCCATCGTGGCTCCCCTGCACTGAGTCCTAAGTCTCTGTGCCAAACTGGGTGAGTGCTAGGGAGTTTTGCCAAGACCAGTAGATAATCAGGTCCATTTTTTTCAGATGCCACCCGAATTTCAGCCTGCAACCTCTCACACAAGCCAGTGCTTGGGCTGCTCTCTGTCAGAAAGGCATGGCATCTTGCACTAGAGACATCCGTGGGGAGACCCCCTGCCTCTTGCCAAGATGGTCCCTCCATTTAACACTGCTATTCCCCACAATCTCTGCCCTATGAATTAGCATTTTGTGCCTTATTTAATATGAACATGTGTCTGGCTTAGACATGACCAAAGGGGCCTTTGGCACAGGACAGAAGGTCTCATGCCATGCAAGTCAGGTCTTGATCTTCCTTCTAGCAATTTGGGCAGGTCTTTTTGGAAAGGAGAAGCTGATCTGGCCTTTTCTGGGCTGCAAAGTGAACGGGTGGAAGGTGGTCACCAGCAGACACTTCTCAACCTGTTGCAAGCCAAGGGGAAAGCCCTGGAGTGGGAGATGGACCACACACAATATACTCATGGAAAATAGGTGATGGCTTTGCTCACTTTCAAGATTTGTCCCACCCATCGTGGGCACAGGGACCAGGGCACAGTGCACAGCTCACACATTAGCAGGTTGAATGACACCCTGGATACGGTCTGGACCATGAACCCACCATTACCCTCAAGCTGGTGGCTGCCATTAAAACCAAACTACAGGCTCATGTAGAAACAGCAGACCATCTCATCATCTCCGGGAGCTACCTCCTCCTGGTTGGAAAACACCATGAGGAAGACCCTTCCCTTAGCTAAGTGCTTGCAGGTGTTTCCTGGTGTTTCCAGGCATGGAGACAGGCCAGGTTCTCCTTTTTGATGTGTCATTCATGGGGTAGCCATGGCAAAGTCTTGGGATGCACTTGGAGCCACAGCAAGGACCCTTGGGGCTCTATGATTTTCAGAATAAATAGATCATCTGATAAGAAAAGCTCAGGAATAGATATTTCAGGAGCAAATATTTACAAGGGAAGTGGCTGGAGATTTATCTCCAGATAGATAGCCACCAGGGAGAGGGATTGCCTCCCCCATCGCTCCAGTTTCCATAGGAGTGAGTCACTCACCTTCCTGTGGCAGGAGGAAACCCTCCCGCTCTCGTGGAGCCCTACAGATTGGCTCTGCACTGAACCTGCCTTTGCAACAAGGCAGATATTTTGGGATACAATGCCCTGCTTCTTCCCACATCCCCCGAGGCCAAACGTGTGGGCTGGGGAATCCCGGGCGCGGTGGTGATCCTCCATCCTACCCTGGCTCCATGCTTCCTGTCCCACCATGACTACAGGGTGATGGCAACAGCTTGGACCAGTGGGAAAAGCTGATGGGCAACTCCGGGCAAGGCTCACTGCTTGTGCTAACCAGCTCGGTTAGCCCTGGAGCCCACGGCAACCTCTGCACATCCCCACAAAGACTGGGGTGAGGGACATGTGGTCATCTTCCATGGGCCATGAGGAGGTGAGACATAGTCATCTCACACCAACATGGTTTGACGGCACCTGGAGGGCCTACAGCCGGGCTGATGGGTGTCCTCTGCTCTGAAATTCAGCTCCCAAAGCAACCCTAAAACCCAGACGGGCAGTGTGACAGGGGTGAAAGGGCAGGAGGGTGGGACCAGCCTCCCCAGCAATCAGGGCATGAGCTCTGCACCAAGCTTTGACCTCCTCCAAGATGCTCGTGAGCTCTGTACTGGGTGGAGAGCAGCACTGCGGGCAGAGGGGTGCTCAGGAGTAGGGTGTCTTTGCTCTGGGGCTCAGGGCTGGGGCAGCCAGCCATCTCCTCAGTCCTGTCATCATGTCTATACATGCTTGCTGGCCACACTGGTTACTTACCATCAGGGAAAACCTATGGAGCAAGTACTACACGTCCACACTTCCTCAAGAGCCTAAACCAAACCGTGCCAGGGGAATGAAGTGGAATGATTTAATTGTTAGCTAATTACATTTCCATGCTATTTTCCCATTGTTTACAACAGCCAGGGAACCATTTTGCATGTTATCACATTCTGCCATCTCCGTTTAAGCATGGGGGGCCCCTCCCCACTTTTGAGGGCCAACCTAAGAAATGGGGTGAAATTTTGCAGCAGGACCAAGGCTCTGATCCAGTCTGGGTACTGCCATCATTTCCACTGTGAGCCCCAGGAGATGCTCTACAAGGAGGATGGAGCTGCTGGTGACTCATCTCCCCATCCTGCTCCACAAAGAACTGGTGAGACCCCAAGGGATGGTGGGCGCCTCAGAGCTGGTGGAGGGGGTTTCCCAGCGGAGGTGGGTGCAGGTCTCCAAATAAGACCTGAGGGATACGTCAGATGAGAAATTTGTTGGCTTCAGAGCCCGTTAGCTACAGAGGAAGTCAACTTGCTGCCAGGTGGAGGAAATGAGACATCACTTGGCTTTTAGCGGAAAGCACCCCCCACCCCCCAGTGAATACTGGGGAGACACAGCCTGGATGGAGCAGGGGGGCCCTTGGTGCTGAGGGTGAGGGCACACTGGTGTCCTCCATCCCTGCTCCCCTGTTAGCAGGTCCTGGGTGGCTTTCTGCTTCACTGTTGGGGACTTACAACTTCTTAATAGAAGTTTCCCTTTTTGCCACTTGTGACACTGCTTCTTGTCCTATCACTGGGCACCTCCATCTCCATCTCTTCTCCACCACTCCAGCAGGGAGCTGCAGGCAGCAATAAAATCTCCCTTGGCGTTTTCCTCTCTTGCTGCACACCCATCTCTCAGTCTCTCCTTCCATGTCCTGAGCTCCAGCTTGGTGGCCCCTCTGGGCCCCTCTGTCACCCTCTGCTTGGTACTGGGGAGCCCCAGAATGAACCACTGCCCAGACATGGTCTCACCAGTGCCAAAGAGAGAGCTGCCCCTGCCCTACTGGCTGTACTCTTGCAAACGTCACCCAGGGCATGGTGGACCTTTGCTGCTGCAAATGTGTACTTCTGATCTGGGGGCAACCTGTGGTTACTAGCTGCTTCCAGCTGGCCACTCCAGCCTGGTCTGTTGTACAAGGCCAGCATGTCCCAGAGGCAGGACCCTGCACTTGTCCTTGTTGAACCTCTTCAGGTCCCTCCAGCAGCCTTGCCTCCAGCAAGTCAACCATGCTCCCCAGCCTGGTGGTGTTCCCAAACTCGCTGAGCATTCTTCATCCCGTCATGCAAGTGGTTACAAGAGTGATGGATATTATTAAAAGACCGCTTGAGCATGTCTTGGTCCTCCAGCCCTCCCTGGAGCGTGCATGAGAGGGTATCAGAAGTGCAGCTGCAGTGAGGCATTGCATCTGCAGGTTCAATAGCCCCCAGAAAGAAATCGGGTTAACTTTTCACATGCCTTTTCTTCCTGGCTGTCCGATTCACTTCCTGAGGAGCTCATGGCATTTTGCCATCAGCCGAGAGAGAGGAAAAGTCACTGGGAGTTTACACTTGGATTTAAGATTAATTTCATGCTCCTCATGCATGTGTGCTGGTCTTGTCAGCTTGGCACTGCCTGGCACCTGGGGCTGCCTCGCTGCTGCCAACTCCTTATCTAAAGGGCCCTCTTCACAGGGTGGTGGCCCTGAGCCCTGTCCCACCACCATGGAAACACCCCCTGCCTCCTGCCCCCTTACGAGGTGACACCTTGCCCTGCTGCTTTGGTTCAGTGCCTATGAAAATGCTGGTGGATGCTCCTTGGTTGGAAACAGCTCTTCTCTGACACTTGCAAGGGCCTGGGGAGCACAGATCCACCCACAGCCCTGCCCCAGGGTTGGGGTTAGTGAGGGCTGGGGTGAGGGTTAGAGTTGGGATTAGGTGATGCTCCTTGTCCCCTGCTTTTCCCGTGTTCCATGGACATTGCACATAGATGCATTATTTGAATAGGGGACGGCCACTGGCCCTCACTCCCACACCACTTTTGGGGTTTCCCTGTCCTGGTTTCTCCAGCCTTGACCATGTCTATAAACACACACTGGGGCCTCGCCGTGCAAATCCAGCTCTTACGGGCATCGTCTCAAGACGTGGCAGCATCTGCATGGCCAGATGTAGTCCTGCTCTTAGAGGACAGCAGCTAGCCCACGTCCCTGTGCCACCCAGTGACACCCTCATTGGGGGTCCCTGTGCATGGGCTGTAGCCAGATGTCCCCAACAGGACAGTGACAAATGAGTGGACCTTTCAGGAGGAGTGGGACAAGGGGAGGCCGCGGAGGGCTGACAAAACTGTGAGCAAGGCAAGACAAAAGGCTGCAGTGAGATCAGAAGCAAGCTGGCCCAAGGGGCTGCCCAGCCCCAGGCAATGCCTTTTGCCATTGAAAAAGGGGTGTTCAGGAGAGGAAAAATGCTCCCACGTCCTGGCAAAGAGCACCCTTCACCCCTGGGCAGCCTTTCCTTCCTGACCTCAGCTGACGAATCCATCTCTCCCAAAGCACGGGGATGCTCTGTGCCTGCAAAGTTCATCTTGCCTTGTGCAACTGTGGAGGCTATTCATGTCCTATCACCACTAACACAGATCTCAGGTGCTATCCTGGAGCCAGGAGCCGGGGGCGTTAATGGCTGGCACAGGGCTGCTCAGGGTGTTCCCGTGTTGCAGGGCTCTCCGTCGTGTCCCAGCCTGAGCTGGGACTTGCCATGATTGGCAGCCGAGTGGGGCACAGCAAATGAGTCAGACATTCTCTGCAGTGCAGCCAGCCTGGCATGACATTTTTTAGGAGTTTGAGCATGTAGAAAAGCAAACACGAGCAGTAAAAACTTGCTTGTGAAGGCGGCAGCAGCAGCAAGCAAGGATGAAAAACCTTGTATCACATGTTCTTAGATGCATCCCTGCCGTGAGCACACATGTGAGATCTTGGGCATCATGGCACGAATTTGCTCATGCAAACACCTGCTAGATCCAGCCCTTTGTGAAGCCATGCGTTTCAAGGTGTGCATCTCTATATATATGCTGAAGGGCAAGGCTTAGCTAAGCTCAAGCTCATGTTTATGCCTCTAAATGATGGGACTTTCTGGATGTACAATCCATGTTCGTGAACAGGCAAAGTAAATGGACTAAATAGTTCATGGAGCAAAACCAAAATAAATTCTTGTTTCATTTCCCTTATGACTCAGAGATGAAAACTTACTCTCTGGAGTGGCTATTGTGTAAGAGCGGGCTTGGCAAGTTGATTTTACTGTTTGCCACTGTAACCTATCTACTGTTCCCAGAGAAGAAAAACCTTTCACAGAGCACAAGCAACATGCTTGAAGCAGCAAAAGCAATTTGCTCTGGAAAATAACAGGTCTTTTTAGTGTGGAAAGGCTGGTTTTATATAGGTGATATGTAAACCCAGCAGCCTTTCAGCCTAAATCCAGGTTTATTTAGTGCTGCCGGGAAGTTGTTGATAATCTGCTAAGGTTGAATGAACTCAGCTTTGGGAGAGCAACTCTGCTCTGAGGCTGCTCTGCCTTTTGTACTGATGAGAAATCAGCACCAAAATTAGTATTTATACGAGTTTTATTGCTGCTTTCTAATGCTCAGGGTAAAGGCAGCAAGACAAGCATGCTTCACAGAAAACCTGAAACACTCAATATATCTATTTTTACATTTGGAAGATAAATTATGGCGTTACTTATTGTAAAAATGCTTTGATTTGATCTGATAATTACGGCCACAAACTCTTTACTCAGGGCATGCTCTGCTCCAGGAGAATAAAAATCTCTTGGGTCATTTAGTTCATTTTCTTTCACATACTGGGGTTTTCATCTCTCTGCACGTCTCAAAGCCTTGTCTTCCAAATAGGATCGATTCACTGGCAAAAACAAATAGCAAAGAGAAAAGCAAGCAGGAGTGGGGCTGGTCTTTGTGCCTTTGCTCATTTACAGCAGGATAAACCGCTCTTGCTCCCCGGCTGGTGCTTTGTGGTCACTTTGCTTTAGCAAGCACAATGCTTGACCATAGGGCACCACCTCCAGAAAAGAGATGCAGTTCTTCACAGGGAAGAGTTTAATAAGAATGAAACCAAGCAGCCAGAGACACACCAGCACACTGCTGCCACCATTTCTCCTTTGTGGGGGAATTTTTGGTTCCCCTCTTGCATCTCAGCACATTTTTCCCACACATACACCCTCTTGAAAGAGTGTGCTAGCCCCATAGGCAGAACAGGGGGGGAAATGCTGAAACTGGGTGATGCCACTTCAGCTCTGTACCTAGTTTTGCTTCCTTCCTAGCCTTGGCAGAGGATGGGTAACTCCAAGATCTCCACCCACTCATGGATGTCCTGATGTCCTCTCCTGCCGGCACCATCCAAGTGCTCCCTTCTGAGCAGGATCAATGATGACAATGGTCACAGTTCCCCATGGGGTTTTCTTAGGAGCTTCATCTCTGTTTTCTTTCCTTTCCTAGCACCCAGGGACAGGCCCTTGGAGGAACCAACAGTGATGGGATGCCTCCCTTAGAGGATGCTCTTGGCTCCCACAGCCTTGCCTATGCAAGAAAACCTCATCATGGTTTCATCTGTGTGCCACTGGATGCAACAATTGGTGTCAGGGTCTCACCCACTTTATGGAAAAGACTGAAATAGAGCAAAAGGAATCACACAGTGATGTTTCCAATAAATGAAAGAGGAAGAGACGTGAATGTTGTTACACTACAGAAGTGTTGTGGTCAGAAGCAGTAGAAAAATTTTAAAGGAAGAAAATCCCCTAGTCCAACCATTGCTTCAGTGGCTGAGATGGTAACATAGAATCACAGAATGACAGACTCATTTAGGTTGGAAAAGACCTTTGAGATCAAGTTCACTATTGTGCAAAACATGAAGCATAGGAGAAGGTAGGACTGGGCTTGTGGACACAATGTCAGGAGAAGACTTGCCAGTCATCTTTTGTTATGAGAAGGTGCTGGAGAAAGGTCCTTACAGGATCTGAGGCTGCATCTAGACTCTAAGGCACACAATTCCCCTTGGCTGAACAGCAGCCCTTCTCCTGGGCCTCCAAGGTGGGAGTGTTTGGGGTTGAAAGGGGTTTATCTCCTAGCAGGACACTGCTTCTTCCCCTTTTCAGCTGCCCCTGGTTGTGGGAAGAGAGGTGAAACAGAGATATTAAGGTCAGTCAGGGTGAATGGAGATGTCTGCATGCAAAAGTACCAGGAGAAACTCAGAGCCAGCATGGCTGGGATGGTCGATGTTGATAACCAGGGCTGCAGTGGGTCGTGACCAAGTGAGGAACACTGGAAACAGGCCATCTCTGTCCAGCCCAGGCAGCTGTGGGCTGATACAGTCCCCGGGCAGCCAAGCGCAGAGCAGTGCTCTGATAATGGGAGGGTGCAGTGAGGTGCCAGCATCTCTGCTGTCCCCCTGCTCCGTGGGTCAGCCAGCTCTACCCACACCACTCTGGATCAACACGTCTGCTCTGAAAAACATCTAGTTCTGGAGGTGCCATGTCCTTCCTGAACATCCCCCATGGACACCCAAAGCAATCCCACAGTCCCTTTCCCTCTGCAGCTGGAAAATAGGGAATCACAGAATCACAGAATGGTTTGGGTTGAAAGGGACCTTAAAAGGTCATCTCATTCGGACTCCACCACAGGCAGGGACACATTCCACTAGACCAGGTTGCTCGCAGCCCCGTCCAGCTTGGCATGGAACACTGCCAGGGGTGGGACACCCACAGCTTGGAAGCTCTTCTCCAAGGCCCAAAATAGCCTTGAGCCCTGTTTTGCTCCCAGTCCCCAAACCTGTTCTCAGACATGTTTTTTAGAACCCTTCCAACATGCTCAGTGCTCCCCATCCACTGCCCTTCACGTGATGCCATCTACCCACAGATAAAAATACCCGCGGTCCAAGCAGGCACGGATGCACCCAGCCAGGGAACAGATAATGCCGCGATCACAGAAATGTGCCCCAGCAAGTTTCAAGTTACAAATTAACAAGAAATGGGGGAGAGCAGCGGTGACGCAGGAATGGCCAGGGGAATGTATAGCAGGAATGCACGCGTTGCTCAGCTCACGTGGAGGGGACTGACGGAGGGGACAGCCCCATCCCCATGCTCCTGCACTAGGCAGGGCTGGTGGCAGCAGGTCTCTGTGAGCTGAAGACGCTGAGAGTGTGACCACGAAAGCAGGGCCAACACCACTTTTGGGATCAGATCCATGCCCATCGGACCAGAATTAATTTAGAGCAGGAGTTCGTCAGTCTGACAGCAGCTTGTGCTTCCAAGGAAGGTGTGGGAAACTCCTAAACGTGAAGAAGCTCTGATAAAGCTGAGAAGATGCTTTTACAGCTCTAGCCTTGCACCTCAACGCAGGCACTGGCTGGTAAAGATACAAAAGCCAGCTGGAGACCTGCCATCCATGAGCAGCACCTCCACCTTTGGAGCCTGCTGAGGCCCTCAGCCCTCAGCCTTATCTCAGATCAGGATCTCTTGGTCACCATCTGAGCAGCTTCAGGGGTCCAGTTTCACTGTTCCTAAGCGTGCCTGCCAGGCCGCCTTGTTACCTTGCAAACACCCTCATCCTGCCCTGTCTTCTCTCACAACAAAGCCAGGCGACTGGGGGCAACCCCCACCTCCTTGACTCGTGAACGCACCTCCTGGAGCCAGCCAGCCACATGAGCTTGGCTCTGGGCTCCTCCATGGGGAAGGGGTCTCCGTGTGCATCAGGGCTTCTTCTCTCCGTGACCATTGTGCGTACAACCATCTTTCTCCCCAAATCACCCTCTATTAAAAGGGGGGCACATCCTGGAGGCACAGACATGGTAACCTCTACAGAATGGAGATGGAGTGCTGCCTCCTCCACTGTCGAAGGTGTATTTGCCTCTATGGACCATGCGGTGAGGCGCAGCGGAGGTCCACACTGCTGAGCACACGTGACTCAAAGGCAACGTTTTAATTCAGAGCAAAAAGCAGTTTTGCGGTGACTGCCCTGATTGTCCCACTTTCTGCACATTGGTTTGTTCTGGAAACACAACCCTGGAGCACACAACTTTGGTTCTTCTCAGACGAGACCATACTGGGATTCTGCTCTGGAAGAGCTCTGAACACACAGCAACACATTTGGGGGATTTGTAGGTCTGGCCCAGTGAGTGTTCCCTCAGGCTTGTCCTCCCACATGTACCAGGCAAGCACGGAAGGCTCCAGCAATGCAGAAAACAACACCCCAGGGGCCTTCTGGTGCTGTATAAAGAGCCAAGTGCCATTGTCATCATCTTCATATTCACTGTCGCATACCTCAACAATTTGCAACTCCAGAGTTCCTCCCTTGTCTTTACAGCCTGTCTCCTCTCTCAATGTCCTTTCTCTTCTTCCCTAGTCTAAGCCTCCTCTTGCTTCCTTTCCTTACTGTCAGAATTTCCTGATGCTTATGTCAGCCCTTTTGAGGTCACCTTTAGGAAGGTAAAGGCCACCTTCATGAAGATAATTTCAACACCTGCCTCAGGAGCAGCTCAGCAGCTGTGTCCCAACCTTGAGGACCCTGAGCCGGTCTTCAGGTCATCTTGCTGCTCACTGGGATGTCCATGTCCGTGTCACGTGGAAGAGTTTGGAGGAAAGAGGCTGGTGGAGGCTTGCTGGTGCTGCAGTCCCTGGACCTTGTAGATGACCCTCAGGATGAAGGCAGGTGGCAGCAACACCTCAGATCCCATCCCAGCTCCACAGAAGTCATGGTGACAACTCCCAGTTGAACACAGACATGGGTTCCTGGAACTAAACAGAGAGATGGTGCATGTGCGGGGCTGGCTCTTGGCAGAAGGGCCTGCACCTACCTCTGGGTGCCCACAGCCCAGGGGTAACGTGATCCACAACATGAGCCCATGAAGCTGTGCCTGCTGTCAAAATACTCCTGAACCTCAGGAGCATGGTTGGATGGCTCTTGGAGACTCTTCTCATGTTCCCTCTACTCCAGTAGTATTGATGACCTCCCGCCTCCTGCTCCTGAGGTGCCGCTGGTACAGTGCATCTCCAAAAACAACTGATGAGTGTTTGATGTGACCCGATAGGGCTGCGTTTTGTGGGTCCCACTCCAGCACCAGACCATAGCAGCCCCACAGATTCACTCCTACCCAAGGGCTAAAATCCATCACTGGACATAACCCTTATCTCCTCTCTTTGCCGCTCCCCATCTGCTCCCAGCTCCCAGGGTGGGAGGTAACACTGGTGTAAGGAGGAGGCTGCACTAGGACTTACCTGGTTTACACCAACAGAGAGGTCACCTCCATTTGAAAGCACCAAGAAGTACCTCCTAGATAGACTTGGAAATGAGTTATGGCCCCACACCGGGATGGGACAAAGCTCAGGGACTGAGTCCTGCTCCAGATGGGTAGATGCATCCTTCCTCCACCAGAACCTGATGATCACATCTGGTCATGAGCAACTAGAAAAAGAGCAGGAAAGCTGCCGATTCTTGGAGGAAAACAAACCCCATAAACCTGCCAAGCATCCCTGCTCGGAGATATTTACTCTTTCAATGTGTTCTCATGGAAATTAATCCCAGTCTCACCCCTTCAGGTACTGTAAACATCATAAGTGAGGAATGGGGAGAGGCCAGGAGAGCAGAGTATGGGGAACAAAGCTGTTTGGGTGTACCAGCCTTCACCAAAATGTGGTGGAACAGGCCCAAGCAGGACGTGGCAGGGCCGTACAGGCTCTCTTCCAGCTCTGCCGGACCTCTATCCCCCTGCGGCCATCTCGGCTGCAGGACGAGTTGTTCCACCTCAGCTCAACCTGGAGGAGGCTGATTCATCCCCTGGGCTCCTGGAGAGCCACTTCAAGGTTTCTTCAGTTCCCGCCAGGTTACAACAAGCTCCAAAAAGGTGGTTTTTTTTCTTCCACTGGAGAATGCTGAAGCATGCAAAAGCCCCAAGAAATGGTAGAGATGGGGAAAAAAGAAGATTCACAGAGCGCGCACTCTGTGAATCTTCTTTTTTCCCCATCCGTACAATTTCTTGGTTTTTTGCATGCTTTATGAACTTATTTTTCCCGGTCCATATATTTCCTTTTTTATGGCAAAAAAAAGAAAAAGAGCAGGCTCAGTTGCTTAGGTGTCACCTTTTGCCTTGCCATGGCTGCAGGACATGCGCACCAACCCGATTCGCATCCACATGGCACCCCCACGTGGGGAAAGCCCAGAGGCTCCATCACCAGCCTGACTTTCTCCTGAGGAATGTGCAGAGCTTTCTGGGTGAAAGAACAAAGAAAGATCAATCAATTATTTACGGGAAATCCAGGGAAAAGAGCGGTTGTGCTGGGAAAAGCTCTGCCAGGGCAGTGCAAGGTGCGTGCCAGCATCATTGCTTGAGCACATGGGTTGCTTTGAGCAACCAAGGTGGGACCAGGACCCATCATCCCTCGTGTTTCATTGCATCCCGGGAAGTGGAGGGGTGCAACAAGCCCCCACAATAGATGCTGGGATACCCCCAGCCTGAGATGTGCGCATGGCAAGGCATCTCTGTGGCCCCCCAAAACCTGTCTGCATTTTATCGGAGCAGTGGCAAGGGCTGGAGGAGAAAGGAGGAGCTAGAAATATCTGGAGGCACAACATCTGGAGGCTGGAAACATCTGGTTCACTACCACCGTGACCTTTGAAGCCCTGGGAGAAACATAACAAAATTGCAGCTGCCAAATAATCCCAAGCTCAGTTTCTGGCTTTACCTGCTCCTTGGAGTGGTCGGCTCCCACTGGCAAAGCCACAGAGGGGAAAGGGAATGGCTGTGCCATCCCTCAGGATATCATGGTTAATTATTACGGATAATTTTGTTCTTTCATTGTTTTGTTTTGTTTTTTTAATATTTTCATTCATTTTTTCCTTTTCAATTTTTCATTCTTTTGTTCTTATCTATGTATCTGTCTATCTAGTTATCCAGCTATTTACCTGTTTGGCTGTCTATCCATCTATCTATTTATCTGCCTATCCACCTATCTATCGATCTATTTATCTATCTATCCATCGATCTGTCTAAGTATTTATCTATCCATCTATCTATCGATTGATTGATCTATTTATAAAGTCCATTAAGTTTTTTATTCCTTATACATTCATATTTAAGATGAGGTACATTCCTATATAATATAAACACCTATTCCTATATACTAATATTTAAGATAAAATATATATTCCTGTATCTTCATCTTTAATATAAAAAGCTGCCTTCCCTGGAGGAAGCAGCTCTGGTGTCACCTCTGCAGGATGGGGGGACATCGCAAACCATCAGTTGCTGTGTCGGTTTTGGCCCCCTCCCGCCCCGGCTTCTCTTGGCGAGCAAATCCTTCTGCCAGGAAAACTCCTGCCAGTTCAGCAGGCAAAATCTGCTTTATCAGCAGCTGCTCGGATTTGCTGGTGGAAATGGTTCTCCGCTGAGGCTTTCACAGCCGGAGCTGCCTCACGCATTCATCACCCTGCCCGCAGCACAGGTTAAAACACACTGGGTTTTGCTCCAAAGCGCATCCTTGCAGCCAAGAGCCCTTAACTGCAAAGTGTTTACCTCGCTTGCCATGAGCCTTTTGTACTTAAAAAGGTTTGAACCCCTTCAGGGGCTAAATTCAGACATGAAGAATAAAGAGGCACATGGGCGAGCAGCCGCTCGGCTGCAAAGCGAAGCCTTTCACACGGAGGCAGCTGCGTGAGGATGGGAATCAAGTGAGCCTCTGTTCCTTGGGGTTCGTCTCCAAATTTTGCTTTTGTGGTTAGATTCTTCTTTTTATTTTTCTTGCATGAGGGAATACACTGCTATTTTCAGCTGTGGGTTGTCACCATCAGTTGGTGTTTGGCTCTTGGGGTTCCCAACCTTTACATCTCGTGTCTGTCAGGGTTCCCTGGGCATTATGTGTCTCTTTGGGACCATATTGCGTACCGTCTTTCGTATAAAATGAAATGAGATGAAAATATTAAATGCTAATAAAATAAAAAATGTAAATAAGAAAATGAAATAAAGTAAAATAAACTAAAATAAACAAAATATTTTTCTTGAAGAAAGCTGTTTACTCTGCCCGGCTTAGTGACACCATGTTGAGTTCCTGACGTTCTCAGCTCGTTCAGTGCTGCTCTCCCCCAAAATCTTATCCCCCTCCTCACAGCGGTGTGGGCCTCAGGGAAGCAGATCTTCATTCCTACCAGCATATCCAAGGGGAAACTAGAGTGTTAATGCCCTGAGCATCCTCACGAGGACTTGGTCCCTCCTGTAGAGGCTGCAGGGAGGGGATAAACCTTTGCAAATAGCCAGATTTACAAAAAAACGTTCCAGAACATTAAAATCAACAGGGCTGACAAATTATTTCCTTAACTGCTTGGGACATGGTTGTGATATATTTATGTCCCTTTATGGGATGTGCTGGCCAGGAAACTCTGGGTGGCTCCTGTGCATGTTTCCACATTGTCTCTTTGGTGAGGTGACATGGGGGGAAGATCTCAGGGATCATCCCCATCTTGGTCTCCTTGGGGTTTCCCACCATCTCATCATGTCCCTTGCTATTATAGAATCACAGAAGGGTTTGGGCTTGAAGGGACCTCACAGACCACCCAGTCCCACCCCCTGCCATGGGCAGGGCCCCCTCCCACCAGCCCAGGCTGCTCCCAGCCCCGTCCAGCCTGGCCTTGAATGTTCCCAGGGATGGGGCATCGACCACCTCTCTGGGCAACAGAGCTGTTGCCAAAGTCAGCCCAGGTGCTGGACCTTGCCCCTCGCCTGGGCACCCAAAGTAGGTTGGGGATGGGATTTGTCACCCTGCTTACCTGTGATGAAGGACTGTCGTGCATGTTAAGGACATGACATGACATGATGTGACAACAGAGCCACTCCCAGACAGACCCGGAGGGGCTGGAGCGTGTCCAGAGCCGGGCAGGGGCTGGGGAAGGGGCTGCGGCACAGCTCTGGGGGGGCAGGGGGAGCTGGGGGGGCTCAGCCCGGAGAAAAGGGGGCTCAGGGGGGCCCTTCTGGCTCCCTACAGCTGCCTGGCAGGAGGCTGCAGCGAGGGGGGTCGGTCTCTGCTCCCAAGGAACCAGCGGCAGGACAGGAGGGAACGGCCTCCAGCCGCACCAGGGGAGGTTCAGGGTGGGCACTGGGAGAAATGTCTTCCCCGACAGGGTGGCCAAGCGCTGGCACAGGCTGCCCGGGGACGGGGTGCAGGCACTGTCCATGGGGGGGTCAGAAGACATATGGATGTGGCATCTGGGGACATGGTTCAGTAATGGTCTTGGTGGTGCTGGGGTAATGGTCAGACTTATGGGTCTTTCTGTCCTAAGTGATCCATGATTCTATAAGCAGGATGGTTGCACAGGCGTGGGGATGGGGAAGGACACAGCCTTCCCTTGGCTTAAGCAGAACAGGCATCCCCAAATGTGGGTGTAGGTACCCCAAAACACCTGTTCCTTCATCCCTTAGGTTCCTGAGCTCCCTGCCACTGCCACCCACACCACCTTTTTGCTCCCTGTGTGGGATTGCATCTTGGATCCCACCTTGCTGATGGATTTGGGGAGCCACTTTCCTCACTACAGCAGAAAAGGTGTGCTCAGGGATGCTCAGAGCATGACCTGGCAGCACGGGTGAATCCCCAAGGGAAGGCAGGTCCTTTGGGATCTCATTTCTCTGGCAGGATTTGATGGGAAAGTCACCAGCCAGCTCAGCTGGGGCCGCTCCGCCACCGCCCAGGACAACCCCTGACCTGGGAAAGCTCTTCCGCACCAGCACAGATGCTCGTAACCCAGGACTTGCTTATCTCAATTATGACAGTGATTTATTTTTCCTATTTTTTTAGCCAGACAGCTATATCTTACTTTTACCAGCCCATGAGTCGGGTCATTTCCTTGCTTATTTGCTTGCTGTGCTGTGCATCACTTGGGAAATTAGGGATGCATGACTGCTCTGAGGAATGCTGGGGGAGTATTTGCTCATGCCCATTGCTGGGAGGTTTTTAGCTCAATACCCAATTAATACATTTCCCTCTTCTTGCCAATACGCAACCAGTTCCTGGTGTACCCAGCTCCCACTTTCCCAGTGATGAAGATATACTGGGTCCCAGTTAGCGCGGGAGTAGTTCTGAAGTGAGGACCTGGAGCCAGTTCCAGGCTGCTGGGCCAGGATCCCTCCCAGGCTGTGTTTGTCTCCTGGATGGAGCAGGAGTTGCACATGGCTCTTTGGGACACCTCTAGCTCATTAGCTGACAGGGCAGATTAACCCATGAGGAGCCAGACAGCTACGGTAGGTGCCGCCAGCTGATCAAAATCCTCCATTTCCCCATGCAAAAGTTTTTTAAGAGACCTCAGCACACAGAACAATGCCTGAAGGATACTGGCTCATCATGCCATGAACAACCTGAGTTGCACTTTGAGCGTCCCTGACTGAGGGAGAAGCAAACCCCACCTGAAATGGCCCCATTTGCTGACTGCCACCCAACGCCAGCACTTTCCTGGAGCCGTAAATCTCTGCTTAAAGCTCATCCCAGCTCCATGGAAATGTCAGGTTTCATTAGAAATGTTTCATGTGCTTCTTTGGAGAAAAAGTAAGACAAATGACTATTTAGAAAACTACAGAAGTCCTTTGGCTGCAGGTCCCTTTTTAAATGATGCTGTGTCTCCCTCAATGATTATTTAACTAACCCAGCACCCCCTCCCGCCTTAATAACTATTTCTGTAGCAGTGGAACCATTTATTTTATTGTTTGTTTTTTTATTGCGAAGATGCTTGCTGCTTGTGGAGACCCTGGAGAACGAAACCCTTAACAAACATCCTGCACTGGTTATTCTGTTTATCCTGGTGAATATTAGGGGCTGAACCACCTTGAGCTATACGGCCTTAACTACCTTCTACAAAGGTAAAGTAAATAAATACCACCAAAATGAAAATTTAGCTCAGATTTTAGACACAGCACATCAATGCACTGGCTTCTGAATATGCCCCACATTGCTATCAACCCTACAATTGCTCCAAGCTCTAAAAACCCGTCGGTGGGTCCATCTTTTTGGAGGGCAGAGAAGCACCGAGCTTCCATTAGCTTGGTGCAAACCTTCCTGCAGTGCCCCAAATGCGCAGCAGAAACTCCCTTCTGCTCTCACAGGTCGGCTGCCGGCTGAGCTGCTGCAACCCAGAGGTTATTTTCCATCAGCAAGGAAGATTGGAGCATGTGTGAGCAACATCTGGTGCAGCTGTATCAGCGGGTGGATGTAGCAGATGGGGCTTCATTGGGATGTGGGCCACCAAGCCAGCCTGGTAGAGGATTAATTATTATATTTCCAGCATCTGGCCAGGAACTTTCTTGCCATGTATAACTTAAGGAATAATAATAAAAAAAGCACATTAGCTTCAGCTGTGATGTTCAGATTCAGCTGGGCTTGGTTGTGATCATTTGGATTTGCAAGATCCTCGGCTGCCTTCAAATCCTGCTTCTGTTTGCATGATCAAAAAGGAGAAATCAAGGGGTAAAGGCTCAGAGTATACAGCTTGAACTCAAGCTGTGCCATGAAAACAAGTATTTTTGATAAAATATGTAACACTTAGACACTTACACTATTTACTTTTTGATCATCTGCTTTATTTCATGTCTTCCCCCATCCCCCCACCCCCCAATCGTGATTATTATCAGTGTTGCACAGATGTGGAAGTGCTATGGGCATCTACAAGAGGCAGCTCCATCATGATTTATCACCAGAGATGCAAACTCCCCTGGGATCCACGTCGAACCTGCAGCTCCCTGTGGGTCAGGCTTCAGGGAATCCACAGTCAAATACATAAAATGAAATTATTCATGGAAGAATACAAGCAAGAGGTGGAAAAGCTACTGCTATGCATGATAGGGGAGGGTGATGCATCTGTTGGCAGGCGCCTAAAAAGCTTCTCAGCCCTGCGTGCAAAAGCGTGTGGATGATTTATGCCTGCACGTGCAAAGGGTTGCACGCACAAGCGCTACTTCGCAGCAATTTAGGAGGAAACTCCTTTGGGTTGCTCAGAAGAAGGAAGTGTGAGATGCAGAAGTTTTGCAGGATGACTCAGTTTGGGGACAATGAGTTAAAACACCAGGAGTTCAGCAGAGGTTGCATTTCACATCAGTTCAGCACAACGATTTCATTGCTCGGGAAGCAGGTTGTTGCATGTTGCATCATTGACTGAAGAGTTTATCTGCAAAATCCTACTCCCCCTGCAAGCCCTGGCTTCCAGCTAATTTTTCCTAGCCCAGCAAAATGCTGATTTCTAACCCATTTTCCACCCTTGAAATTCCTGCTTGAATGAAGCATCCTCTGCATCCCGAGTGCATGCCACTGCATTTGCTCATCCTGGCTTTGAGCACCATGCTGCATGTGGGATCTGCAATGGATACATGAAATAATGATTGTGCTCAGTGCTTCTGTCTTCCCAAAGCACTTTCCCAGCTACACGTGGGTGGTGGGAAATGCTTTGGATGCACTAAACTTGCTACTGGGTGCAGGGCACGGTCTTGCAAGAACACCTTCAGGGGTTTGCAGGTCATGCAGCTCAAGTAGAGATATGTAATGTATTTTCACAGGATCCATTGATGCACCACATCTCACTAATCATTTACAGAATGTTTCCCAGGGAGAATGAGTTAAGACTAATTAGCAGCACTAAATAAACTAATAGCTGGAGGAGAAAGGAGATTTCAAGTTGCGCTTTAGTTTTTTTAAGTGTTGAAGATGGTTAAAGCATCTTTAAAGGTGAGGGGTCATTTTCTGGGAGCTGGAGTAAAGCAGCTCATCAATAATAAAGGAGCCGGAGATGGAGCAGCAGCAACGCTGGAGCACTTGGGAAAATGCAATTATGAGAATTGCCTTACGCTCTGCAAACTGCCCTGGTGATTTGCTTAAAGGGAACATCCAAATGCACTTAAATATTTCAAAGATTTCATTGCAGCAGATCTAGTAAGCTAAGCCAAGCAACCTAAGTACTGGGAGGGGGGAGAAAAAACAGCACATCTGATCAGGGGTTTTTAATTCACACCCAGCCAAACATGACATTGCATGGCTGCGATCACCGTTTCTGCCTCCTGGGCTCTCCTGCATCTCACCAATGCCTGCAGTGTTCAAGGGTTCAGCTTCATCTTATTTTCCTTTTGATTAAAAGCAACCTCCTGCAAAAGGCTCATCGGCCGTTGCGTGTTTGGGTGCTCTGCTCCTGGTGTGGTGGCCTTGGGGTGCACCAGCCTCTGGGTGCCAGCCTCAAGGGACTGCTCCAGCCTCTGTCTCGGGGGGCTGAGGGCCCCAGCCCCTTATATACTTGAACTTCCCTTGGGCAGCCTGAGAAGTGCTGGAAGGAAGGTGATGGCTGCTTTTCCTCCAGTGCAGACACTGAGCACCCTGTCTGCACGGTGCTGGGGAGCACCTCCTAGGTGGCACTGGCCGTGTCCTGCACCCCAGTCTGTGTGGCTGGATCCTGCGGTGGACTTGTGCCTTGGAGGCTGGCCCAACAGACAGTGCACCAGTGGTGGCTGTGGGCACTGTGTACCCCCTGCACCCCCAGATATACACCACTACATACCCCCATGCACCCCTGGGCACCCCCGATGCACATCCCTGTAACCCTTGTGCAGCCCCCCCTGCACTCTCCCAGTGCACAACCTACACACCGTGAGACCTCCCTTTGCCTCCCCACGCACACCCTGCACCCTCCTGTGCACATCCTTGCACCCCCATGTGCACAACCTGCACCCCCCTGCCGGTAGTATCTGGATGCTACCACCACCCCACCCCCCACCCCCACCCCCCCGCCATCTCCCGGTACCCCTCATGCACATCCCCACTACCCGGTCTGGGCCCACCCCTGCTTTCCTGTGCACCCCCCTGCAACCCCTGTGCACCCCACTGCACCCTCTTGGGCAAACCCCTGTGCACCCCTGACACCAGCTGTGCACCACCCTGTACACCCCCTGCATACCCCCCCGTGCAGACCCCTGCACCTCCCCATACACCTCCTGCCCCCTCCCTGTGGACACACACCCTTGCACACCCCTTGTGCAGCCCGTGCAAATCCCTGCACCCACTGCACCTCCTTTGTGCACACTGCCATGTGCATCCCTGCACCCTGCTATGCACCCTCTACACCCTCCCCGTACAGGCCCTGAACCCCCCTGTGCACCCTCAGTGCAAACCCCTGCACCCATCTCTGCACCTCCCTGTGCACCTCCTTTGCACATCCCTGCAATCCCTGCGCACACCCCTGCACCCCACTTGTGCACCCCCTCTGCAAACACCTGCACCCTCTTGTGCAAACCCTGCCCCCTCCCTGCACTCTCCCTCATGCACTCACCCCTGTACCCCTGTGCACCCCGCTATCCTCCAGTGCACACGCCTGCAACCTCCTTCTGTGCTCCCCGTGCACGCCCCTGTGCAAACCCCTGTGCACCACCTGCACCCTCCCTGTGCACCCCTGCACTGCACCCCCTGCCCCCCGTGCACACCTCTGCACCCCCTGCAACACCCCCCATGCGCCCCCTTCCCCCCTGTGCATACCCCTGTACCCTTCCTGTGCAGCCCCTGTGCACCCTCTGCCCCTCCCTGTGCCCCCCCTGCAACGCCCCCTGCACCCTCCCTGCACCAACCCCTGTGCACCACCCTGCACCGCCCCAGTGCGCCCTCCCTGTGCACCCCCCCTGTGCAACCCCCGTGCACTTCTGTACACCCCCCCTGCACTCTGCCTGTGCGCCCCCCGTGCACCTCACTGGACCTTCCCTGTGCGCCCCCTGCACCTCCCGTGCACCCCCCCCACCTCCCCTGCGCCCCTCCCGCGCACCCCCCTGCCCCCTCCCCGTGCACCCCCTTGCACACCCCATGCACCGCTGCACCCTCCCTGTGCGCCCCCGTGCACCCCCCCGTGCACCCCCTTCACCTCCCCAGAGCCCCCCGCGCCCCCGCGCCCCGCCCCGCCGCCTCCCGCTCTGCCCGGGGCGCCCCCAAGCGGCCGCAGCGGGCACGGGCGCTCCGGGCGGGGGGCATGGGGGCGTGCCCGCCCCGCCTCTCTCTCCTCGCCCGCCACTCTATGGTGGCCGCTCTAGGCGGCTCGGAGGCCTCCGCCGGCGGGGCGGGCCGTTGGCGGGACAAGCGTCCCCTCAGCGGGGCGCTCCCGAGCCGCGCTCCGCCGCCGCCTCTTATTTATTTTTTCTTCCTCCTTTTCCCTTTTTTTTTTAATTTTTTTTTTAATTCTCCCTGAAGTCGCTTCCCCCTCAGCCCCGTCCCCGCCTCCCCCCCACCGCCTCCCTCCCCTCCCCACTCCTCAGGGCCGGGACTCGGGACGCTGCTCGGCGCCCGCCCGCCGCTGCCCGTGAGGAAGAGGCGGTCTCCTCCCCCCCTCCTGCCCCGCTCCTCCCGCCCCGCTCCTCCCGCCGACCGGGACTCGCCCCGAACCGGGTGGGAAACGGTCGCTGCCCGCTCCTCCTCCTCCTCCTCCTCCTCCTCCTCCTGCAGCGGGGGCCGCATCCTGCTGCCGGGGGGAGGGAATTGATGTGGAGACCCAGCGCAGCATCATGCAGCCCCCGCCGAGGAAGGTGAGGGCCCGCCGGGGGAGGCGAGGGGGGGGGCGGCTGAGGGGGGGGATCACTGGGGGGATGGGGAAGCTGGATGCGGGGGGGGAGCGGTGGCGGCAGGTTGGGGCTGCGGGTGGGCTGTGAGGTGGGGGAGTCTGGAGGTGTGTTAGGAGAGGGGAGAGCAAGCGTGAGGAGGGAGGGGGGGTGCGGGGGTGAATTGGGGGCGGTGGGGTCATGGGGAGGGGGGCCCAGCGAGGCGGGTGAGGGGAGGAGGTCTGAGGGGCGGTTGGAAACTGGGGGGGGGGGTGGGGGGTTGCGGGGGTGGCGTGGGTCAGGTGTGGGAGGTGAGCTCTGGCGGCGTGGGGGGGGCGGGGTGCAGCGCTTGGTCGGGGGTGCTGGGCTGGCGGTGGGTGACCCCGTGCCCAGCGGGGGGCTCTCCACAGGGAGGAGCGGTGGCTGGTAGGGCTGGCGGCGGCTCTGTGGCTGCAGGGGGCTTGGCTGCGCGGAGGTGTTGGACAGCCTGTACCGGTTGTGGGGTGCTGCCGGCTGTGTTTTGGGGGCTCGGCTGGGTTCGGGTAACTATGGTGGGTTGATGGCAACAGCGACGGGTTGGTTGTCTTGGAACGGAAGGTCACGGCTGGAGTTGATGCAAGGATGCAGGCTATCCCGGCACGTAACAGCGCGGGTGAACAGGGGCAGCCAAAAATGTGTAACATACGTGTGATGGGAACATCATGCAGCGGGGAGGCTTTTTTGTATCCATGCAGTCCATGGGAATACGGGGTGCTTTGCATTCAGGGGGAGCTGGTGGGGGAAGAGACGTAAGAAGGAATGTAGATTTGGGAAAAAGGCTCTTTCTAGTGTGGCTTGCTTGTGTGGGCAGGTTGTTATCTGGGAGACCTGAGCTGTGGTGGGGTCTTAAGCTACGTGTAAGTACTGATACCTGGAGATTTATTGGTTAGTGATTTTGAGGGTTGTATGCAATGGTCGGTGTGTGTGGGGAATGGGGGAGCTAGAGATGGTGAAGCGAGTCTCGGGATGGAGAGGCTGCTCCTTTACAGGCACCGTGGAAGGGAGTTTTGTGGTTTTGAGATTTGTGCGTGTTACATACATATTCTTTGCGATGCTGCCTGATTAGGGTGGTTTGGGCTGTAATCATTTACAGCCTGATTATCATAGCTCGCTGTAGATGTTTGAGATTTCATATGTGATGTTGAGATTTGTCAGTGAGGAGAGGGAGTTTGCAGGGGTTTGCCAGGTGGAGAACTGTATAATAGTGGTTAGGAGAGATTGGGAGGGGAGGAAGACTTGTGAGGGAGCGTAACAGAAATCCCTTGTCATCCCCTGGGCTCCCCAGTAGCCCTGGCAGGCAGCTGCAATGAAGATCTCTCCTTGGCTCATTCCTGCTTCTCGACCTCTTGTTTTGCGGGTGGACTCTGCTTTTGTTAAACAGTTCTTATTTCTATTTTAGTTTACGTTTGGTGGCTTATTTATATTACATGTATGTCATTCTTTGCCTATATTATTTCATTTAGGATTATTTCCATTACATGGGTCATCTTGTGTGGGTTTGTTTATTTTGAGTAGGGTTTTTTTTTTATATATGGATAAAAACGAAAATGCTGAAAGTTCATGTTAAAAATAGACGCTTTTTCTGCTTAAAGTCAGGGGCATACATGGTGTTTTTTTTCTTTTTCCTGTGTGAAAAACTTGTCTTTACATAATGTTGTCATTAAAAGGGTGTTTGTTGCTGGGGGTTTGTTTTCAGTGGTAAAATTGAGGAGGCTTTTGCTAGCTGATGAGATGTAGGGGTTTTTTGGGTTTGCTTTTTTTTTTTTGCCTGGCTAGCAAAGAGAGAGATCTGTGTTGTCTTTCTCTCGGAATTTTTCATCTGCTTCCCCCCTTACAGAAACTAGCATTTCTGTCCTCATGAATGCATAATGTCTTCAGATATGCTGGTGATCATTTTTTAGGCCGATACATGGATTCCCTGTGATCACTAGAGGGCTTAAATGCCAAGACCTCTTGTTTTATAAGAACAAAACAACCCCAAGGTTCCCTTCCAAAATCAAATCATTCCTGCTACCTGTGTCAGTGGTGCTATCTGCCAGTTATCAAGTAGGTTACCAAAGTGTTGAAATTTCAGCTTCATGATCACAAAGGAAAATTACACCAATACTAAAAGCATAAGGCCAACCTTCTGAAGCCTTTTATAGAGGGCTCTTTTAATCTGATGCATAATCAAAAAACAACTTGATTTTTAAATTGTCTTTAAATGATAGCAACTGTAGGATGGTCTAATAAATTTCAAAATTGTGTGACTTGCACTGAAGTGCTAAATGTATACGCTGTAATTTTATTTTTTTTTTTTTTTTCACTAGTGGCCTGCTGCTTCTTTTCTTGGTAGGCAACACCCATTTGTTGCACACAAACTACCCTCCCAGGTTTTGGAGTAAAATTTTACTTAATTATTGAGCATAAGCATGAGATTCTTGTTGTGTGCAGTGTAAGCCTGCTGGGGTGACAGCACTTACTGAAATAAGTGTTACGAATGTAGCGTAGGGTTAAACTGCACTCTTAACCTGGTGTTTGACTTTTCCAGAAATGTGCAATTTCAAAATAAATGAAGGACATGAATTGTTTTTTTTTTCTTGTTGAAATTTGACTTAAACTCTACAGAAAATGTGTTGTCTGTGGTTTTTTGTAGGTGAAAGTTACACAAGAGCTAAAAAACATTCAGGTTGAGCAGATGACAAAACTTCAGGCCAAGCATCAGGCAGAATGTGAGCTACTTGAAGATATCAGGTAAGGTTACAGAAAATGCTACCAAAATTCCTTTAAGGTCCACTTTTTTGGAAGAATGTTTGAGTTACAAAACTTCAGGAACTGACGATGGAATTTCCTCCTTGGATTTCCTGCTTTTAGGCTGTTAAAAGTTTTGACACAGCTGGAAATTATAACTGGAGCTAACACAATGCAAACCATTTTTTCTTTTCTTCAATGGGGGAAATGTTAAAAAAAGAAAAAAAGAATTCACAAACAACATACAAAAAGCACTGGTCTTTTCAGCAGTATTTCTCCATATGATAAACTAAGACTTTGATTTACCAGTTGTAAGAGGCTGCTAAAATTACTAAAATATTTTAAAACCACTGATGATTTGTATCTCACTAGAGATCGCTTTGAACAGCACTTTTAAATAGATTGTATTTTTTACCAGAAACTTATAAGAAGATACTTGCCATTTATGGTTTAAAACTCTGTACAGGTTAAGATCATTAGGGAAAATCTACATGGCATCATGTGAGGGGTTTATTATTAATTTAACCTCATGTGATTGCTTGTCTTGAAGTTAAGTTTGCTTTTAATGAAATATTGTGGTACTGGGTACCTGGTGTTACATGGAGGATTAATCATTCCATTTGCAGAGGATCAATTTCTAGAATGGTTCTTCTGTAAAATATTCAGCAGTAAGTCCACTGCTGTCCTGCTCTTTTTGGCAGTGCATAGTCTACCCATTAATTATTTAAATGAGATTTCTTGCTTTATATTTGAATATAAAATGCAAATGTCTTAACTCTGACAGGTGACGTACTGTTTGTCTTCTGTGGGTGTTGAAACACTTTTTTGTATGGGAAAGATCAGAGCCTTCATTTCCTTAGATTAAAATCAGTGGCTGTGCAGCGTTTAACTAGCAAATGCTGAGTAATAAGTAATAGACTGATCCAAGAAATTTGTTCCCCATAGACAGAAACTTAGGTTTTGAACGTCTAGGCCAGGTACTGCTGCTCTCGTCCAAGTCTTGTTAGCATTTCCTATTTTTCAGGAGCTTATAATCACTTCAGTCTGTATTCTGCTGAAAGATGTCATAAGCATTATTAGCCTGTGGATACAAACCCAGGAAAACAGCTGAAAATGCCAACTTAAAATATTTTTCTCTAATGTGATTTAATTTCTACCATCAATTTAATTTTTAAATTTTAATGTTACGCATTAAGAAACCAGGTTAATGTATTTAATTCAGAAACATGGTTGTAGTCAGTGTTGAGCGTTGTTGTTGCAAGCAGTCTGCGTTTGCAGAATCACTGTGTGGATTTACAGATTAAACATTCTTTAAACATGGAATGATGTGATAGGATATGACAGCTTGATCATGTCAATAATTTGTTCAAATATCGGAGAACAGAATAAGAGAGAACCAGAGAATTCTTGCTTGTAAGCGTTTGCTGACACCCCCCAGCCCCCTCCCTGATCTTGCTTTGTGGCGCAGAAGCCTTTTAATTCCACCTAGCTGTGAAGAGGGAACTGGACTTTGGAGACCTGGTAGTCTTGATACTGCGCCAGTCAGTGTGGAACACTTGTGTGAGAAGTTGGGTGTCAACCTCATCATCCCATTACTTGTGTTTTTATGACCGTATTCAGGATACGCAGCCACCGTGATTCCGGAGTGTTCCAGATAGCAGTGCTCACTGGAACCATGTGCAGGATCTTTTTGTCTCCGGAATGAAGAATTATTTTTATAGAAAGCACCCTGCTGTTACTAAAAAGTGCTAAATTTTAACCGAATGCTGGTTGTTTATCAAGACTTGAGAGAGTTTGGGTCCTTTTGTAGTGCCGTTGGAGCTTTCAGGCACTGCAAGAGCACAAGTTTGTACTCTTGTATTGTGGTGCTCTGAATTCTACAGACTTAACTGCTGCAGTGGCAACAAGAAACTGAATACGTGGCTTGCAAGCTAGTGATTAAGAATTCATATTTTAAAATGTTATATTATTGCAAATAATTACTGCATTTGTTAGCGTATAAATGCAAGCATTCAAATCACATAGGCAATACTTATAAACGATAGTATTTGTATAGGATTTAAAACCCTTAATTACATTTTTTATATCATTTCAGTTCAGTTTTGTATACAACTGAAAAGAAGCAATACAAGGGAAAGATCAGAAAGATCTCTTACAAGTTCTAGCAGAATACATCCATTGTCTAGTATACTAGCAGATGATTTTTGGCAGCCTACCAGATCATAAGCATACTTGCCATTCCAATAGCTTTTGATATCTTTATGCAAAACTGAGCGTGGCTTTAGATGTTTTTAGTTTGAAGACTTAAACTATGTCATTTGGAGAGAATGAAGACTGAACTACTGTTTATTCTGAACAGGATTCTTTTTGGTCAGGGCTTAGGCATATAGGTGTAACTGCCTTTTCTTTAGCCCCTCTACAGATCTCCTTGAGGGCTGTACCTAAACAAAACCACTGTGTTTATTTGAATTTAAAATATGTCGTCTTTCTGAGTGGTAATACAGTGTTTTGTATGCAAGGATGTAGATTCAGATCCTGGAGGCTGGGAAGAAAAGGCAACACAGAATCATAGAATTATTTAGGTTGGAAAAGACCTTGAAGGTCATCAAGTCCAACTGTTAAACATATTTTGCTTGTGGAAAATGTACCTGGGACTTGACAGAACTGTGTGCTGGTAGTTGAGTGGAAAGATTTACTGGTGGTTGGGCAACTATTGGCACAATCTTAAATTCTAGTACATAAAAAAAAAAATTAAAAAGTGTCCATTGCAGTCTTAAAAATTGTGTTGTGTTTTTCTTCCCTGTGGAGGTTTAGGAGCAGTAAAGCGGAAGTATCATTTCATGACTTGACAAGACTATACTAAGTGTTTTGAAATGTGTTAGCAAATAGGTTTAAAAATACATTTCTGTGTTTATAATCTCTATTTGGCTCTTCATGTTACATTTCTTCATACTTAGTGACTGGGGAATTTGTGGAACAAGTGATTCAGGATGCTTTTAGGATCATTGGCTCAGTTTTAGGCATGACATATGTTTATCTTCTCTAGCTCACTAAAGCTACCATATCCTTTCATGTGGTAGATCTGTGCTGGCATTACTATAAAAAGATTGTCTTTCTGCAACTGTGATGGAGAAAGAGTTTTTTCCCCCTGAAAGGTAAATGTAGGTTTTGTTGCTGTGAACCAGAAATCCTTCAAAGTTTCTCTATGGCTAGAAGTACTTCTTCACTCTACCTGCACCTGGATGGTTTTAGGCAGCAAGTTAGTTTTTTTTCTGGGGACCAACTGAGTTATAAATGGCTAAATTTATCAGAGGTGTTGGGAATTTTCATAAATTTTATTTTGGTTTAAAGATTGCCTTATTTGATCGGTGGTAGTAAATAAGTCACATGTAGTAGCCTGAAATTGTCCTTAGTTTGCTGAGACGTAGGCATAGTTTCCTCTTGTGTGTGTGCAAAATTGTATAATCCACATTTTACTTCAACTTGGTATTTCTGTAATGTGTCTGTATGCTATAGACTTTATAAATGTGTTAGGGGATAGTTGCTTTACCTTGAACACTATCTCAAGGCCTGCTTTTCAAAAGAACTTTCTATGCCTTTGCAGTTTTTGTTAATGTATTCAAAAATGTCTTTTTTAACACTTCTTCGCTTTCATGTTTTGCCAGAGAGAATGAGGTTGTGGTTACGTGGCTGTTTTAATCTGTTCTAAAGTCTGGACTGCTACTGAAGGGCCAGCTCCTTTTGCCAACTATTTCTGCTGTCTCCCTGTAGGAGCACCATGATGGGGGAGCCATGGGGATTAGGGAACTCACCCACCTGAAATCAAACCTTACCTGACTTGTCTCCCAAAAAGGTGTAATTTTTGGATAAAATCCATTCCCTGATCCAGCTTGTTGCGTGGCTGCACAAGTGCCGCTGCTAGCGTGAGAGGTAGGAGGAGTGAGTACCTGAGGAAGGAGAGGGAAAGCAAGGCTGTGCAGTAGCAGGCCAGGTTCACGCAGGCTTAAAGTCACTGTGTACCTGCAGCCTGATGCTCCTGTAGAAGGCACAGCTGCTGCATTCTGAACTACAGAGCTGGAAAGGCCAGGTCGTTTCAGCCTTAGCTGATTTTTCCTGTCTGGATATATTGATCCTGTGTTGTTTCATCGTTTTAAGTCAGTTGCCTGTACAGTGTATTGAAAATAGATGTGAAGATTGCATGATTTCTGGTAGAGGTGAAATAGCAATACAGGCCTTCCATTTGTTGAGTCCTGAATTCAGTATTTCATTGCTTCAACTAAATAAAAAGTGTAAAAGGAATTCTCAGAGTCACAGGCTCATAATCTTTGTGTGCTCATGATACGGATGCAGATACATGTACAGATACTTCCTTCTCTTTCTTTCTCTTTTCTGTCCTTGTGGTTTCTCCCTCCTTATTATTTAAAATACCTTCTCATTGTTCAGTTAGCATATAAACCAGTGCAAGGTATCCTAGAAATTCATTCAACGTTTGTTTTTGTAAAGCTACATTCTCCTCTCGCTCTTTCTGTGTTATTCACCTTTCTCCTGCTGCTGTCTTGCCTTTCTGTGGTATTTTCTCTCTTCCGTCCTCTCCGCCAAAGCTCTGCCCTCTGAAGATTGCTTCTTCCTGCCAGTTTGTCAAGTTACTGTTTTTTTCTTCCCACATACTTGGTCTCTTTCCTAGTCCTTTCTTTATCTAATTCTGAGCTTGTGGATTTTAGTTAGTTCTTGGGCATCACCTCTATTTCTGAGTTGCTTTTGTATTTTGTGTTCAGCATCACTGCTTACGCCTGCTAGGTTTGTTAAGCCTCTGTGTTTACTTGCTAAGGGGGGAGATTTTCTTGTGGGTCTTCCTTAACAGTCTGAGCCCTATCTGGTCTCAGATGCTGGTGCCCTGTCAGCTGGGCTGTCCCTTGCTTCTGCTTCACAGAGATGTAGCAGGTTAGATGTGGAGTATGTGCGTGAGGGAAGCAGGAATTTACAGGGGATTTGGGTGTATGTGCCCAGTATGAGGACAGAGTGCTGCTTCAACTTCTGTAACTTGGTGTCTCATTCCTGTCATAACAAGCCTGAGTGAACAGTACAGATGTTTAAAAAAAAAAAGTAGAAGTATGAATGGATACGTATCTGTAGATAGCTAGTTGCTGCTAGTTTTAACATGTCATGTTATGTATTGAATTATGCTCCACTTTAATAAAGTTGCATGTAAGCTTTTGCTATGAATATACTTTGTACTCTCTGGTGTAATTTGACTATGCTTCTGTAATCTCACTGATTATGTTGGTAGGTTCATGATAAGGTTTATGCGACTTTGGCTGTGAGTCAAGCTACTGAAGTAGAAACTAGCTGCAGTTCCAATTTTTAATACAGCAAATCCAATATAGTAGCTACAACGCAGATCACTTAACAAGTATTGTGTTAGCGAAAGGTCTTGTCACGGTGTGGATAGCACTGCAGGATAAGTAACTGGAAAAGAAAACTGTAAAAGAATATGGCTATATACACGTAAAAATATATATATGTTAGGATGCCATAAGAGATTTGGAGAAATTGTAAGAAAGCTTTACTTTACCTGTCTTCAGGCAAAGTGGTAGTGACTTTACCTCTCTTCCTGTTCTTTCTGGTCTCCAGCTGCAGGGAACACAATTTGTTTGGATGTTCTTTAACCCTGTATTGGGCTCCAGAGCATGTTTGGCTCTGGCTAGTGGGTATCTGATAAGGCCTTTTTTTTAAAACAAGACGAATCCTTTCTCTTCATGAGGAGGTAATCTTTTTTCCTTTATACTCCGAGGTTTGCCCTTCACTGCCACCATTCCTTTTTCCTTCAAGGTCATTCACTTTCTTCAGCAGATGTAATGCTTGCCTCTGGTGTTTGTGGCTTTATTTAAGTAGGAGCAGAGTGATTTTCTGTGCTTACACGTTCTGAAATCTGCAACCTGCCGAAATGGGAAACAGCAGAAGAATTAGAAAAGCTCATGAAAACTATATACACAATATTGTTTTAGTGTGGGTTTGAGTCACACTTGAAAAGGTTTTACTTGTGTGACTAGTAGATCTAGAAGCTTTTTTTTTTTTTGCTTTAAAGCTTGCAATTTTCTTAGGAGTTGACGACATCTCTTTCCTCTTGGGTTGGTCTTTCTCACAACTAGTGAGTATCGAGAGTTCATTTTTATTTTTCCCAAGCTCTGTTAATTAGTTGAGG
The DNA here is from genome assembly GCF_023634085.1 of Falco cherrug. Lineage (NCBI taxonomy): Eukaryota > Metazoa > Chordata > Aves > Falconiformes > Falconidae > Falco > Falco cherrug. Next base: position 1,851,561 of record NC_073698.1, read on the forward strand.
ACACACAGCATATTTCTTTGCTATAACACTAAATATGCAGAAATTTCAGCAGTTTTTGAGAAAAATTGGTGGTGTTACTTCTGAATAAAATTCCGTATAAAGATACCACAGAATCTGTGGTCTGGGCACGTTACCTATAATTAGGCAGTCCTTTAATGAGATGCTCACATTCTTGGTGGAATTAAAATCTGGTGATGTTTTAACTGGAACTGTTTGAGGGAAGCTTGGAATGTACTTTAAAAAACTGTTACCTACTGGGTGTGGAAGTCCAGGGTTTGAGCAAAGCAAAAAAAAAAAGTTTCAGTATAACAGCCACAGTGTAATGATGTAGGCCTGTCTTGGCACAGGGAAATTGAGAAATGGACCAAACTCCTCCATCATTTATTTTTTTTCTAATCCCTGACACACAAAAAGTAAGGATCTCCTGTTTCAACATTTCTAAGTAGTTTTTTAGGGTTTGGTTAATTGATGAAGGGTAAATTGTCAAAAGAGGTTTCTTCGTTTTTGTTTTTTTTTTTTTTTTTTTGCAGCAGAAGTAATAGCGCAAGAAAAACAACAAACCACTTCTCACATCAGAAAGAAAATTAATTTTTTTTCCCCTCTCCATTTTAACTTTAAGGTTTGCACTTGAATGAGCTTTTGTTTATTAAAGCAATTCCAACACATGCTGTGGAAGCCTGACTTTTAAGGGCTTGTGTTTTTATTAGAAGCTTTCAGGAGAGTTCAGGCTTGTTACATGAGTTGCTGAGCACTGTGCCTTAGCATGCATTTGTCTTGGAAGACAGTAGAAAGAGGATTCTGGTTCTAAGTACAACACATGCATTCTTTGCCAAAGGTTGCATTTGCAGTTTTGCCTTGATGCCCCCTTTTACAGAAATAACTCTTTAGCTTGCAGAAAGTTCTGTAGGTTTGGCTTTTTCAGAATTTTACCTGTGTATGGCCTTTCCTGGAGCTGGCTATTGTTTTTCACCATAATGTTATTTGGCAGAGTTCTAGAAAAGCAGCAGTTGAGCTGCAGTTCTGTGAAGTTGTCTTTGTTACACATTTTTTATGGTGCCAATTGCAAGGTTACAATCAACTAAGTTAGGTATGTATATGGTACAGGATAATTTTAAAGGAACAAAAAGCATTCCCTTTGATCTACTTGATCAAACCCAAGCCTGGTCCTGTGGGGAAGGCTTTCCCTTTGAGGCTCTAAGTATTTTTAATTCCAACTCTTTACTTCCAAAACGCTGTATGTAAGGGGAATTGAAGATGTTCAGAACATCCCACAAATGCCGTAATAAGCTGTATTGGAAAGAGGAAGAGCATTCTTAGCATTCCAGACACAATTAGTGTAGCCTGGCTTAATTTCCTATGGTGGTGTGTTGTATTTGTTTCATCTTGTTTGATGGGAAAAGGTTTATTTCGCAGGTTTTGCATCCTTTGCCAGTAGTGCCTTTAGCATCTTTTGCAGACAATGCTTTTGGCCTTTTTAGCATAACCTACGCAAAGACTCTTGTAAACACTACCTGCTGTGGCTTGGGACATGGAGGCTATTGATGGAGGGTACTCCACCCTCCTCATCCAGCTTCGTGGCTGAAGACGTAATTTTTTTCTTCCCCTCGCCTCCTTGCCAGCCTTCTGATTCCTCTGGAAGTTATTCTAGACGTTCACAGGGGAACATGGAGATGGGCATCCGCTAGTGAAACTGATTTCAAGTTAGTCCAGTTTATGGTCTGTTACATTGTCTGTCTTGCAGGCACAGATTCTCGTCTCTTGCCTCTGCAAGAAGGGTGTGGTGAATAGCAGGAGACAGTATTACACCACCAGACCTGGCTTCACTGAAGGGTGTTTGACTGTGTGTCAAGCTGGCTTAAAACAAGTGCAATTTTTGTCATGCTGAAAATACCCATTAGCACATTGTGAACGCTGATTCTTGGCCAGTGCCGATGTTTGTGCCCCAGGACTGGGGTAATCAGAAGGTAGAACCTTGTCGATAGTCCCTAGTGCATGTGGTGTTGCAACTTGGTGTTTCTAAGGCACAATAATGGTAAAAAAAGGTGCCTCTGTTCTTTAGAAGCTGACATGACTTGGAGAATGGGATAGTTGTTGTGGTACCTGAAGTGGTTTTTGTGTTTTTATTAGAAGTTATAATTGAGACCTGCCTGTATTTACAGCTCATAAAGGCTGGTTGAACTAATATAAACAGATGCTGAAGACTTTAAGAAATGTACAGAATTTACGTTATAGACCTCTTTACATTACAACCTATAACTTATGTTATAGACCTGTTTGGCCAGTCTTCTGATGGTGCATTGTGTGAATTTCCTTTTAATGTTTGAGTTTCTGCATTTGGGTCAAGTATGGCTTTGGAATTGAAAGAGGATGGTTGGTCTTATCTCCCATCAGGAGACCTTGAAACCCTTGTGCCTTTTCAATGCTACTGAGTGGGAAGCTTGTCCTGAAAAAAAGAGGGAAATGATATTATCAGATCATACCTCATATAAATTCATAGGGGAAGCAAGAGGTAAAAAGAATACTGTGTGGGTTTTGGAGTTTTGTTTCGGTTGTCGTCCCCACCCCCCACCCCCCCCCCACCCCCGATAGGGTCCAAAGTAGCGTGGTTATCCTGACTGCAGCAAGCTTAGTACCATGTTACTTTGCTTGCCATCCCCAGCTGGTCAGTGAGATCAGCTTCTCCTGCTCCAGTGGGCTTTCAGCCTTGCATTGTTAGTTGCAAATTGGTGATTTTAGTTGTCCAAAACTGTGCTTTTTAGTCTTAGTAAAGTCAGTGAGCTTGTTTAATCTTCTTAGTCGCTTACTGCAGTATGAAAGCACATAAAAAGGTGTTCTGCATTCATATTTTTAAAAATGGGCTGTAAAAAAAGGGCAAAACCTAGTAAAACCAAAGCTATTCAGTCAAGTATTTGCAGTAAATGAAATTGGTTTATAATATCTCAAAGTAGTGCTTTTCTGTTTGTTTTTTATAGTAGGTTTTAAAATTTTAATAATGTTTTTCCAAAATGCTTTGTAGGAACATGTTAAGTTAGAGGCTTTGTATTGAATTAATGTTTGTAAGTGTTCGGTTGTGTTTATTTCTGAAATAAACACAGTATTTCCAGTTAATACTTGAGGAAAGAAAGTAAAACTAACTAAAAAAAAAAAAAATATTGAAATCTAGTGGTTGTTTTTTCCCTGTGTACTATTGAAGCATGTAGATTCGATTCTTAGATTTTTAAAGTTTTTTAATGTTCAGAGATGTTCTTGCAAGAGTCTTTTGAGTTACTTTTAAGTATTCCTTTCTTTGTGCCTGTGAGAATGCGGTTAGGTCCAATCTACAGTGACTCCAAGAAGGTTGTTCACAGACATCTCTGTCCTGTGCTTTCTCCGGCAAGCATCCTTTTAATGAGAAAGACAAAATGCGTTGGTGTCTAATTTTATGAGAAGAGCTCAGCCATGCAGAAGACTTTTGAAGATTTATAGTTGTAAAGCCACTAAGTATAGTTATTTCTAGCTTTTGTGCCAGATGCGAGCCAGTGTAAGTAAAGAAAATTTTGGCACTTGTGACCGCGTTTGAATACATACAATACTGAGCATAAATAAGTTGGGGTTTTTTTTGGCTCCGCTATATTCTGCGTGCATATTTGAAGGGGAGAAAAAAAAAGGGAGGATGCAAAAAACCCAAACAAACCACAATTTTTATTGAGGGCATGATACTCTAATGTGATCTCTGATCGAAAGTGCTCTTAAAGGTGTTTGAATATAAGAATAAATTAATTTGTGTATTTTGTGAGACATTCCTGGCAATATTTGAAAAGGCTAGAAATTTGAGAAATTAATTTAAATTATTTTCTAAAGGTATAGAAGGTGGAAATACTTTGGTTTTAATTCAGAGTTTGAAAATGACAGCGATCAGGGCCTGATTTTTAAAAAAAAAAAATGAAAGAAATCTGTCGAAACATTTCTCAGACTTTCAACAGCACAGTACAATAGTTCTGTTCCCTTGACGTAATGTTTCAAGATAGAAATTCACTCTTACCATATGTCAGGCTGCTGAATTTCTGTTAATGTTTGATCTAAAAATCCATGTCTGTCCATCCTAAAACCAGGCAGAGACAGAGAGGCTGAAATGACTTTTGAATTTTAAAAAAATGCAGGAAAGCAATAACAGGCAGCATTGTGCTGTCTTGATTTCCAGCAGCTGCTTTTCATACTGTCCTTGTCTACCCAGCCTGGTTTTAGCCTGTCTTATCTCTAGGTGTATTTTGCTCGTTTTAAGCTGTGTTGCCACTAGTGGAAAAGGTCATAGATGGCAGGGGCTTTACATGTTATTTTAATGTGCTTGTTGGTTATGAAGTTTTCTTTCATGTTAATTGATTTTGTGTGATTGGTTCTAATTATGCTATCTAAGCTGAAAGAGGACAAGTAGATACAGCTGCCTAGTAACACCTGGTTAGAAATAGGTCCTGCTTTTGAATTTCCTCTTTCTCTTCTCATTGTTCCCCTCTTCTTAACGCTGTTAGTCCACATAGTTGCTTGAGAGACACAGTGCACAGGTAAGGTGTTCACATTTTCTGTACAAGATCTGCAACAGTATATATGTGTTTGTACGGTTGGGGGAAACCAAGCCATTTCTGGGAATGCTGGTATTACTTTCAGTATTCAGCTCCATCTAAATTGCAAGAAGGCAAAGAAACAAATTGAGAGGAACATCACAAGGTGATGTTTGTTGTTCTGTTTTTTTTAATTTGAGTCACAGCAAAGCCCAGACCTTTGAATTGTAATAAATTTATTTCACCAGCCCCTGTGGTATTGGTGTAGGGTAATAAACTTAAGTTAATTCACTATACCAGCAATACCAGAATACGCATGTGCTCCTTAAAAATAGATACACCTTGAGGGTATCTCCCCAGGGCTGTCTAACCAGTAAGAATTCCAAACTCTGCCACACCTTTGTTCTGTGAGGCACGTATTGCCTTGACAGAACCAGCTGTTTTCTACTTAGGTGAGGAAATGAAATTGCAAGCAGCAGTTGCTCTTGCTGTGTCTGTTTGATGTTATACTCTGCTCTGCTTGTATGTGGCATTGCTTTACAATTTGGTGTATGGGGAGCACACAGTTGTAGTTTGTCCTTCCTGATACTGGATTGGAGGAAATAGTTGGGTGACTGGAATGATCTTCCCCCGCCCCCCCCCCCCCCACCCGCCCGCTGAGTTTTGCAGAGAAAGCTATTGAGGTGAGTTGTGTGTGTTTAATATGTGTAAGTCTGTATCTGGAAATACATCCAGACAGAATACTGGGGAGCAGATCTGGCTGACTTTGCTCTCTAAATTGATAAAATGCAAGTTAACTGCAGTCCGTAAGTTCATAGACTCACAGAACAGCCCAGATTGGAAGGGACCTCAAAAGACCATCTTGTTTAACCTTTTGTGGAAAAGGGAGCCTAGACAAGATTACCTAGCACCCTGTCCAATCACATCTTGAAAACCTCCAGCAAAGGGGACTCGAGCATGTTCTTTGGTAAGTTGTTCCAGTGATTGATTCTTCTCCCTGTAAAAAATTTGTTCCTTACATCGAGATGAAACCTGTCTCAGCGCAACTTGTACCATTGCCCCTTTTCTTCTCCATGTGGCTCCTTGTGGAGAGAAATTGTATGACCATTCTAGACAGCAGGGAATGGGAGAGGTGCCACCTTGTAGTTTAGGCTCGGTGGTAATGCAGCCAGTAGTATTTATGCCTTTGCAACTAGATGACTACAAAACTCTTACTTTTTTTTCCTCACCTCCCTTTGATGCTCCTGGAGATGATGAGAGTGTTGGATGGGGCTATGTGTCTGGAACAGTAGCAGTAGCAGTGTTGAAATCACGTATCTGTATTGCAAGGTAATGCGGTGTATGAATGTGGGTTGTAAAAGCTGAATGTTGCACACTTCAGTACCCCATAATAACAGAGAGTTTAATTCTGTTTACTGAAACTATCCTTGGGCTGTTTAAAGACCTTTTGATGCTAGATGATTTTTTTCTCTTCCTTTATATAAAAGCATCCAATAAGTCTGCTAGAGTTGATCTCCTTGAAACTTTGATAATCCAGACAGAGAAGAAAATGCCTGTAGTGGGGTTTTTTTGCTTGTGTGTTTTTGGGGGGCTTGTTGTTTGTTTGTTTGTTTGTTTATTTTAGATGGAGTTATCTTTTTTCAGGTGTGCCTAAGCAGGATAACAGAAAAATGTGTGAATTTGTGAGAAAAAAGATTCAAGGTTCAGGATTTGATTTCCTCTCTGGATCTTTGAGCAATCTCATCTTTTCTTTGCAGTTAAAAGAACACTCAGATCTCTGTATAGCAAACGTGAATATTTTTGGGGTACTGCAGTATTGTGTATAACTGGTATCTTTGTGTCTGATAGCAGGAGTTGTAGCTATTACTTGTATTCCACATTTTCCACCCAGCAGTAGAGGAGAGATGAAGGAAAGGTAATTTCTGCAGTTTCTTCGAGCAGTTGCAGTAAGTCTAGTTTGTATCTGCCTCTTAGCTATTTTCTGTGTGTTTCAAATAGAAGTGAAGAGCTCAAAAGTGTAATGATCTGGGAGGTCCAAGTCTTGAATCACTACCTCTGTATGCGGTGGCAGACATAGGAAGCTTACTAGTTCTTTTTGGGCATTTGTTTTTTTCCCCCCTGTGCTTGCTGTGTAAAAGGTGCGAAGCACTTGATACGATGTGATGACCAATGTGCAGGCTTTCATGATAGCATCTGCCTAAAAACTTATAATCTGTCAAAATGCGTGCAGAGCTTAAATGATGTGCATTATGTTCAAATAGGTTACAAAAACCCAACCAACCAAAACAAAAAAACCAAAAAATCACACTTCAAAATTGTTCATCTGTATTTGTATTAACGTATATGAAAGCAGATTTTTGGTTAGTTACTATGAGCTAATCAGTTGTGTAGAAAACAAAGGCCATATACTCTAGCTTTTCTAAGCATTTGAAGCTTAGGCTTTTCTGCTGAGGAGGTGAACATAATCTTTATTATTACATGAGAATTCATTTGTAAATCTGCAGAATTTTGATGCAAGTGTCCGTCGACTGGTTAAAGTTGGTGTTTCGGCCTGCCTGCTGTTGCGGGAGAGGTGGCTTGACTATCTCTAATGCCAGGGGAATTAAATCCTCTGTGTTTCTGTTGGTTCTGTAGCAGCTACTGGGCATTAGATACTCAAGAAATTAGTATAAAAATCTACATAAAAGAGTTTGAGCATCATTTAGTGTGCTGCTGAAGCATGATAAAAATGTTCTTTAATTCCTTCTTCTGCACATGCTTCCCGTCTGCGCTCTCTATTCTTTTGGTAAGAGGTTGCTTTCTTCCTTTTCATCTTTACAAATGTGCATGAGTGCAAGCAGGAGTGAAAGTATGTTTCTTTTCCTTGAAATCAAGGATGGAGATGTTGTTGTTCCTGATTTCCTGGGGAGACTTGGACTTCTGACCAGTCGCTTTCTGTGTCTTGCAGCCAAGGTTTACCGTTACTGCAGAGCTCTGCTGAGCCAGAGGAATGTGACTGTCGACAGTGATCTTTGTGCCGGAGTTTGGGGTAGTCTTTTAAACACCCTGGGCCTAGATTGTGGAGCCTGTTGAGCTTTGATCTTCCTCAGAAAGTTCATTTTACTTGGCAGGGGTGCTTTGATGTTCTCTGCTTGCTGGAGCCATTGAGTGCCAAGTCCTTTACGTGGAGGTGCACTGCAATGCTGCTGTCCGGTTAATAACCAAGACCAGAACTTTTCGGCCAAAGAACTGTTATTGTGAATCTGGACACATCCAAACGCTTTTCTACTCTCAAGTGAGCAAATGGAGCTCCCCACTATAGAAGTTTATCAGTTGACATTTTGAAAATGTTTTTCTTTCTAAATTTAGCACCTTAGTTCAGTATTATGCTAGATGAGGGCTGGGCCCTGTTGTGTTGACTTAGCTAGCTAGATCCTTGAGATATGTTTTTCCTTCTTTACCTAGCTCTGTTGGCAAACTGCCGGGGCAGAGGCAACCTGTATTAGCAACTGTGTCCTGGTTCTACTTTAGCTTTTCATTCAGGAAAAATAATCTAACTATATGATACTCCTGCTCCCCAAAAGGGCTGTTTTCATAAATGAATTTCCAATTCAGAGATATTAAGACCTGATTTCTAATTCCCAGCTAAGCACCTGAGCTGTTTGCCCTTGGGGAAGATTATCCTCTGTTGGGCCTCCTGTTCCAAGGTGTTTGTAGCAGCTGATGCTACTGCAGGTAGTAAGCAAGATGAAGGAAAGCCAGTGGCGAGAAGAAACGACTTCTTGTACTCTTTCAGAGATCTTTTCCAGGAGGCTGGTTGGTGGTAGATGTCAGTTAAGTTTCTGGTTTTTGGAAAAAGGATGGCGTGGGACTCTGGTTTGTCTTTCCACCGGGGTAGGGGATGACCAAAGCAGAATTGGAAATGACTGGTTGTACTCAGAAGAACCTACCCAGGTGAAATGGGTAGAGGTGAGGAATGCCACCATTCCAGCAAAGGAGATGAGCTGAACTGGAAAAGAAACAGTTCAAGGATAGGCAGTGCCTGGTGGCAAGTGGCATTAATAAGGAAATACTAGGGTTCTTTTTTTCCTTTTTTTTTTTTGCCCCCCCCCCCCCCCCCCCCCCTCCCCAGCAGATGCTCTGCCTACAGCACTTGGGCAGCCTCCACTCCTTTTCTCATGCCAGCAATGACACCAAATTCAGAAAGTATAACTTTGTTTCAGTGCCTCCCTTGTTGCTTCCTCTGAGTCCCACCTGGCCTGGGGATAACGTACATGAACTGAGTAGCTGGGAGCTGAGCAAGCTCTATTTAGAACAGGCAGTCATGGTGGTAGTAGTAATTGTTTTTCCATAGTATGTGGACCACAGTCTGTAATAGCGAAGTAGCACTGAATTATTCTGGCAGGGAGATGTGAAGATGGCAGTGGGAGGAAGCATGCATTTCACAGTTCTGTGTGCCTGACGGAGCAGAGTCCTGCATCCAAAGTATGGTCAGGTTTAAATACCCTTTCAAGGAACACTGTGAACAGTATTGTTTATAGAAAGCTATATGGTGGGTAGGAATGTGCTTTCTTGTTACAACATCTGTGTACAGAATAGCGTACCCAGCTGTGGGGAAGAAGTTTGGTTGGTTCCAACTGGCTTGTGGAGTGACAACCATCCTTAAAGATCTTAAACACACTTTCTTTGGCAAAGTTATGAGACTTTACACTGTAGTGGCTGAGGCGTGGGCACGTTCCATGCTGACAGTTGCATGTGCGGTAGTGTCTAGGAGAGATGTGCAACAAATAGCAGCTGTTTCTTAAACAACAGCTTTTGTGAAGGTACAAGTGGATTAGCACACAGCAGTGTGATTGCAGTGTAAATGGTGTGTGAATATTGCCTTCACACAGAGGCATCTCGTGAACAGTTTTTTAGTGGTGAATGTGCTGAAGGTCTGCACGTGGCATGAAAATTGAGATAAATTGTTGGTTGCAGCTTTTTTTCTTGCTCTAAAATGTTATAAGGAATACTCTGAGATGTCTACGGACATATTTTAGAAATTGGACTGCATATTTTCAGTGAGCTATTAAATTTCATCGACTTAAAAAATAACAGTACATGTACCATATTCTTATAAGACAGAGCAACTGTGCTTTGAGGGGAAAAAAACATTAAGGTAATTATTATTACTTGTCGAATGCATTAAAATACAGAATTTGACTTCATGTTAAATGACAATGAAAACTTGTGAAGGGCATAATTTAAAAATGAAGTGCCTGTATTAAAAATATAGGTAAAGAATGGAGAAAAGTCTTTGTAATAAACCTGGGTGGCACTGTTGAGACTCCTGAAATGTGACAGATGAGTAAGGTAAAAACTCTAAGGTGGGTATTGCCTACTACAAAACATTTTGCAGATCCAGGATGAAATAAACTGTGTGAATGATGAAATGTGTCTTGGCTTCTTCAGAGTGCTGTTAAGCAAATGAGGCTCAAAGAAACTCCTCATATTCCTGTTTTCTAAAAACTCTTGGTAGTCTGAATTATAATACGCTGGTGTTTTTCTAAATAGGAGATATCTTGAATATAATTAATGAGGTCTGAGTAAGCTATAGGAAAGTATCTTTGTTTTTGTCTGAATTGTGTTTCTCCATAATGTTTGCTTAGTTTCCCATTTTAAAACAAATACTCATTAGTGATCATTTCAAATAGACTTAGGCTCTAAAGCAAATCTTCCTATTTGTTGTAAATGCTAATGCTATAAAGATGGTGCACTTCTATTTTGAAAAGGGTGACTGAAATGTTCATGCTCCCCAGCAGCTTTCTGGTGGTTCTTTTTGTTTTCTTTTTATTCTACTAAAGGGAGAACTGTTGTTCTAGCATTGTTTTGTGTCTAGATGTTGTGTTTCTCTGACACATGCTGGACTGCTAATACGTTTCTGAGACACATTGCTGAAAATAGTGACTACATTTGAGGTTGCAAGAATTCTCTATATATAGTGACAGAATTGATTTTTTTTTGGCTCTGTTGCTAGTGGCAACTCATCCTAATCCCAAACTGTACAGTAATGTGATTTATGGTGAGTACATTGCTCACTGTTGTCTGGATATTTTTTCTGTGTGTATTGCTAGAGGGTCATTGTTCAGGCACGAAGTAAAGATATTTCATAGTTTACGAAAAAGTCATTTATCGTAGGTTGTGTGGATTAGAACATTTTAAATGATGAATGAAGTCTTAGTTCAAAAGCATGCTGAAAACTGAAACTTGGAGAAAACTGCTTCGTCCTTTTTGATAGGTTTATGAAGAAGCTTTTCATTAACTGGAAGCTTGTGCTAATAAAAATCATAAATATCTCCCATTTAAACTCCAGTTTGCATGTGGGTTTGTACTGTCACACGAAGTATTTTGCATATATGTTAATATTTTTGTTTAGATAACTTTTACTGAGCTTGTTTTACATATGGCATGAAAAAGCTCATGTTATAAATGTTACTAAGATATATGTCATAAAGAGCAACCTAAACTTGCGTCCACTGGCCTATGCCAGTTGTGATGGACCTCTAAATGTCTTAGTAAAAACACTGACTGCATAATGCATTGTATGAGGAAGTTGTAGATTTTAAGTGCATCAGTTAAACCATTGTAAGTAATATACTCTTTAAAACATAAATGGGTTTTTTAGGGAGGGATATTTTGTAAACAGCAGGAAATCATTCATGTGTGAGAACCTCTGAAGTTGAAAAATTTGAAGTTAAGACTGTCTGGATTTTGTGTTTCAAAGGAAGATCTCATTTACCTGCTGTCTGTCTGTAGGTATAGAAGGCAAATTAGTTTTTTACTCGTTTGAATTGAGTGGGGTGAGGAGAACAGTAGTGCCTAGATTGCCAAAAATACAGCTGATCATCTCTTTAAACCTGTGTGCTAATGTGATGACTGAAATGTAATAACAGCACTGAGTGTCTTTTAGTTTTGTGATGGTGTGAGTGGCAGTACCTAACTGATAACAGCCTAGGGTCAATTGGAGGGTTTCAGTCTACAGAAGACTGAGAAAAACATCTAACTTCCATTGCTTACTAAGACCAGTTTCGTAGTAAAAAGGTTGAGAGAAATTCAGGCTTGGAAGCAGGCTGTCACTTGTGTCTTGTTAATCCTCTGGGTCTAAATGAGAATAAGCTTCTCCTGTGTCCTTCATGTCAAGGATGGGTCTCAGTGATAACCAAGCAGAGGCAGATAATTTCTAGCTCTGCCTCTCTTCTAGATTTTTCTAGTTCCTCTGGAATCAATGCATAAAAATCATTTTTTTCCATTTCAGAGAGTTGCTTGAGGGGAGGGCAAGAGAGGATGATCTAGATACTGAAAACTGTGTGTGAAAATGGCAGTAAAACACTTGTAGATGAATGCCAGCAGGAAAGGCAGAAGACTGCTTCTGATAGAGACACACCATGCACAACTTCAATTTCTTGATTTAGGAGGATCTTTGTTAGATAGTTTGCTATATGCTGGTTTAAGTTACAAGCAGATTTTCTACAAATTGTTTGAAACGTTTTCTGCTTTAATACCTCCGTTTACATTCAAGAGAATTTTGTTTTAGTGCAGTTGATCTTAGCTGCAAATAAGTGGGTAGTTAAAAAGTAAACATTACAAAAGACAAATTGTAGCAAAGCTGCTGGAGATGATTAGTTTTAGTGGCAGGAAGAGTGTACTTCTAATTGCAGCATGGAGCTGCTGAATTGGACACAGTTGGTGAGTTACTGTAAATCCTCTGTGTAGCAGAATAGGGGTAGAAAGATGTAGCAAGACGTGTCAGGATGGTGAAATGTTCCGTAGTGGCTGAATCAACAAGGGATTACTGCATATTTGGCCATAAGAGGGATAGGGTGGATATTGTAGCTTTTATTTGCTTGGGGAAAACTACTGTTTGAAAGTGGTGGTATGTGTTCTAGTAAGGAATTCATAGAGGAGCGAAGAGCTCTGATATGTTACGGGGTGTTTTAATTGTCAATTAATACCTTTCTGCAGGAACTTCGGAAGCTGTATTCAGAAAAGCTGACTATTAAGACTAAAGAGGAGATGGTACAAAGAGTGTATGTTAAAGTCAAGCTTCATAAAAGTACATTTATTTTTTTTTCCTTTTATACTTGGCAGAGAACTGGACAAGTACATTGAGATAAGTAGAAAAAGTGAGGGATGGCTTGCCGAGGACCTCTAAGAACAGTGCCCTACAGGGAGGATAGCTGAATTTCTTGACTCGGCAAGTAAAGAGTTTCTTGATGTTAGAGATATTTGTGCTTTAAGAGGTGTAAACATGTCCACACATCTGCTGAGATCAAGCAAACCTCAAGTTGGTTCACAAGCAGGACATGTCACTGGCTTCTCATGGTGGGTCATAGAGCTTCATTGTGGGTAAAAGTTTAGGCTGTGGGTGACCTCGCGAGGGTGGGTTTGAGTTTGTTCTTCTGGCTTGCGTGCTTTCACAGCTGACTGGAACTTGGCCTACCCAGCAACGATCGTATTAGTATGCTCTTGTTAAAAGTCTTGGCCTGGAGGCCGCAGTCACACTGCATTGAGATGTTTGTGGTATAAGAGCTGCAAATTGTCCATACTTGATGTGGGAGGCAGGCTGGTATTCGTAACTTGCTGTTAGGAGTCCTGTCCAGACTAGTGACAGCTTGGGCTTCTGTGACCACAAATTGACTGCAGGACCTGGAGGCACTCTGTCACGAGAGCAGAATTCAGCTTGTTCATGCAGTTGGTGGGCAGAATCTCCTGGGAAGCAGCCAGCAAGGGGAAGTATGCCTGGATCAATGGTTTTAGCTTAGTTTTTCTAACGAAGACTTCCAGAAAGCTTAGGAGTAAATCATGCTGTTGTGTGGGAAGGTGAGGAATTTCAGCTGAAGCCCCTCAAGGCTGAGCAAGGAGGTAAAGCATGCAAGTGAAAACAGTGGGCAGTGAAGGAGGAGTATTAAAACTTTGCTTGGCTGCTAAAGGACAGTATCGGTTACATCTACAGCTGGTCAGGGACATGAAGAGTAATAAAAGGGGTGCTATGGAAATGGTAGCAGCAAGCATTTTCAGAGGCAACAGGGGAGACAGCCTAGCGATGGCTTCTAGGGAAATGACTGCAGTACTCAACACCTCACATTTGTTTTTTGGGTTTTTTTTTTCCCCTTCAGTCTTTGCAGGTAAAATCTTAGACTTAGGTACTTAACATATAATTTGGAAAGAAGAGCCAAGATAATGCTTTGATGTGAATGTTGATGAACATCTTTCTACAGGACCTGGAGGAAAAATTGCACATATGTATCTCCGTGCAGAAGGGCATGAATGATGATCTTGCACTAATATATGAGTCAGCAAGTTCAGCTGGAGACCAGTCAAGTAAAGCCAGCCCAAAATCAAGTAGCAAAACTGTGTTTGAACTGTGCTATTAAATGCTCAACACAGTCATTTATTCTAGAATTTATTTAATAGGTGTTCCAAAGTCTTCAGCTGGAAAAGCAACAATAGTAGTGCTGATACTATTCAAACCTCACATGGAATAGGAAGTGTGTGCACACCAAAGGATCCAGACTTCGGCTCATTGATAAAAATCCTGGTGAACTGCTTATTCTTTATCAGATAAATCTGGAAGGTAACAGTGTGCGTGTAGAACAGCCACCTTTCTAGGAAGAGAACTGTTTCATTCAGATGATACAAAATCATTGAACAGTAAAGAGAGTTTGTTATTTTTAAAATCAAACTGAAAGGCTATTATTTGCTGTAACATAGCGTCTGATTATTTTTATTTTTCTTGGAGTGGCTGAAAACGAAGCTAACATACTCTGTTACAGTGGAGAGAATGGTCTTAAATGAAAGTGTCTTTCTACTTGCTTACAACTTCCTTAATTTCTTCAGTTGCCTTTTTACAAGAGCAAGGGCGTAAGTTGTAGTCTTAGAGAGGCAACATTAGTTTGACTGAAATACAGGGGTGTTTAAATTGAATCCAGCTAGACAGAAAGTGACTGGAGGCAGTCTCCTCCCTGGTGAGATATCTTTGGTTGCCAGTGACTTTCAGGTGGTCTGACAGTAGAAAAAGTTGTAATAAAGGAGTTGATTCTTTTGCATGTTCTGATTAAGGTGAAACTTCATCTTGTCTATGTGTGCTGGAAGAGGAACTTTATGCCCTATTTTGCCTAAAGAACCTTTGAACTGCTTCCTTGTGGGGTTGTCTGTACCTCTGCCCTTTCCCGGGCTGATTCAGGGAGGAAATGTCCCATTAGCCTGCTTGGATAAGAAAACTTTTCCACTGACTAGAAGAGAGTACTTCAGACAGGTTTATCCTTGCTTTCTCAAGACAGTTGAGCATGGCTAGATGGATGCACATAGATAAGCTCCTTTGCCCTATTCTCAAAGCTGGCAGGTCTGCTGGATATAGAGCATCTAGATCAGAGCTGTCAGAGGTTCAGCCAGTGTGGACCACGACCAGAGGAACCATCAGATTTGTACCAGGTGTATGGGCCTGCCTGTGACCCTTGGGACAGGCACCATGCCTGTCTTGCTCTGAACCTTGCTGCTTTCTAAGTCACTTGCTTTGTTTTTTATGTATTTATAGCTGACTGTTAATATAGAAGTTAAATTTGTGTTAGACTTAACAGATTTTTTTTGAAGAGATACTTTTATTTGTGATGCTACAATAATAGCAATAGTGAATGGAAGTGTTGGCACAAGCTTAGTTTGAAAAAGCAGACTGTCACGATAAAAGCTTTGCTGTAGAATTATGTCTGCATGCTTTATCCTTGGTTAATTTTTTGATGCCTAAGTAAAATATCCTTAGTGGTGTTCAGTGATCAGTGTAGACATTTTGGGCAAGTAGAATTTGTGCCAGGAAACGTGCTGTGGCTAGATAAGATTAAAATAAGCTGTACATAGCCGCTAATAGTACTGTCTCGATTTTTTGTATGTTGGCATTTTGAAAATGCCTTTTTTTGATGTTCATCAATGGATCAGTCTTTTGTGATTTTCGGATAAGTTATAAATAAAAGGAGCACCATAAAATTGAAGAGAAATCACAAAAAACAACCGGTGCTGTATGAATTTTCAAGTTACAGTTCTTTATTTGAAAAGCAGGTAGCCTGGTGACTTTGCAGCTGCATTAACTATTAGGGCTGGCTCAAGGGAAATGTGGTTGAGGAAAGAGGACTGCGCTGCCATTTTCACTGGCAGCACAAAGCCTTACCCCTAAATTAATGCTGGTATAATTTCAGTCATTATAAAAGTTCAGAATTCACTCTGTAAGGCCACTTAACCCTTTCCTGCTGCACTCGTTTTGATCTTCTGTTTAGTACATGGAACTTTGAAAGTACAACAGCTGTGAACTTGCTTCAGCTTACCTTTAGCTAGGTGGTGAGGGAAAGGAGGGTTATTATCTTCTGATACTTTTTTCCCCTGCTAATGCTATGTTTGAACTTTATATAAACCTGAAGAATCTTAGAGAGCTTTCCAGTTGTCTGTCAGATACTCGTGTTGAATCACGAAGCTGATGGTGATTTTTTTAGATGATATAGGTAGTGAAACAGTTCTGTTACTGTATTCCAGGCAAGACTATTGCATTGCCTTAAGACGGTAGCATTTTCTGTGTTCAGAGGAGTTTTGCTTGGGAAAGGGAAAGCCAGTCTTTTGTGTAATTATGTGAACTCCCCAACCTACAAAAGTGTCTGAATTTGAAGCTGTGGGTATTTCGTGATGAAAATTGCTTCTGATGGTTGTGCCTCTGTTGTATGTAGTGTTTTAAATTGTCTCTTTGAAGTGGCGCATTGCTTGCTCTTTTCTTTGAACAACCACATGTGCATTTACCTGGTGGAAAGGAGCTAACAGGAGACCACTACCTATTAGAAGTATGTTTCTAATTTTAATAATCTGTGGTGCTGTGCTCCGGCTTCTGAAGTCTGTATATAGATAACGTTAGAAGTCAATGCTTTTCTGTAAAGTAATTTATCCTTCAGACACTCAGAATTTTAGGCATGTCTTTTAAAGTGCTTCGGTAGTGGTAATTCCATTTAGTGTAAACTGAAAAACACAAAGAGGAGCCTATTACATGCAGCTTTTGAGAGCCTTGTCATGATGAATAATTTCTGTAGATTAATTATTGCTCCAGGTATGTTGTCTTTTGTCTCTGCTGGACACAGAAAGGGAATATTAATGCAGTCTGTCCCTGCATATACGGATGTTCCTGAAGTACCTAATTAGGCATGCAGCTGCTAGGGTGCCCTGTTATCTCAGCATTTATTGCCAACCACTGGCCTAAACTCAGCTACGGTGATTTATGTTAGTGAAGTACTTTTGAATTCAGCTGTGCCTTTGTTAGTAACACACCTGTCCTTAAATTAAAAATCAGGTAAAAGAATTTGTTTGCTTATATGATATTGATTCATTGTGGTGCATTTTTCATGTTACTGGGGAAACTGGGATGAGGCATCCAGATAAAAGCAGTGAATTAAACCTCCAAACAAGAACTTTGGCGTTCCTAAAGAAATCCTGCTTTTCTACAAGACAGGAAAATGTTTTGGCTCCTTCCCTCCTCCCAGGTATTTCAGGATTGCTCCCCTTTTGATTTTTGTAGTGGCAGCCGGAATTACAAAGAATGTTTCAATTCAATGTTGTGGTTTAACTGCAGCCAGCAATGAAGCCCCACACAGCTGCTCACTCCCTCCCTCTCACAGTGGGATGGGGGAAAGAATCAGAACAGGAAAAGAGACAAAACTTGTGGGTCGAGATAAAGACAGTTCCATAGGTAAAGCAAAACCTGCGTGCACAAGCAAAGCAAAGCAAGGAATTCATTCACCGCTTCCCATGGGCAGGCAGGCGCTCAGCCATCCCCAGGGCAGCAGGGCTCCATGACGCATGGCAGTGACTTGGGAAGACAAACACCATCGTTCTGAACATCCCCCCTTCCTTCTTCTTCCCCCAGCTGTATGTGCTGAGCATGATGCCATATGGTATGGAATATCCCTTTGGCTAGTTTGCATCAGCTGTCCTGGCTGGATCCCCTCCCAACCTCTTGTGTACACCCAACCTACTTGTTGGTCGGGTGAGGAGCAGAAGAGGCCTTGACTGTGTAAGCACTGCTCTGATAATGAAAACATTGCTGTTTTGGCACAAATCCAAAATGTGGCCCCATACCAGCTACTATGAAGAAAATTAACTCTACCCCAGCCAAAGCCAGCACATTCAGCTATGGCCATATCAAACATAACTATCTGTCTATTAAACGTCAGCTGTTGTACCTTTGAAGTGTTAAGGTGTTTGTTCTGGTATGCTGTGCCTTTTGCTTACATGTGCATGTGCTTCCAGTGAGGTTTCTCTTAGCATGGCAAAACAGTGCAGTAGAATTTGCTACTTGACATAGCAGCTGGTGCAGCATGTTTCAGGCTGCTGCTTCAGTGATCACCTTCTGGCCACTGCTGTGGGCTGACTGCTGCTGGCTCTAGCAGACAGCTTCTCTTGGCTGTTTCCTGACAGGGGAGTACTTAAACTTTTTGTCTTCAACAGAATGACCAGGGAGTGTCAAGCAACTGTTCCATAGATACTTAGAAAGTGGCTATAGAGCTGCTAGCCTGGATTACAGCTAACAGGTAGCAGATGGCACAGCAGGAATACAAGGTAGGCCAAAGATTCTGCTCAGAATGTGGAATTGCTTGAAATTGAGCAATGATGGTATCGGGAGCATCAATGGGAGCAACTACACTGACACAACAGAGATCTCAACCCAGACAGAGGACAGAATCATAGTCATTAAGGTTGGAAAAGACATTTAAGATCATCAAGTCTAACCATTAACTCAGCGCTGCCAAGTCCATCGCTAAACCATGTCCCTAAGCACCACATCTGTGTGTTTTTTAAACACCTCTGGGGATGGTGATTCTGCCTACATCCCTGGGCAGCCTGTGCCAGTGCTTCACCACCCTTTCAGTGAAGACATTTTTCCCACTATCCAATGTAAACCTCGCCTGGCGCAACTTGAGGCTGTTTCCTCTTGTCTTGTCACTTGTTATCTGGGAGAAGAGACAGATGCCCACATTGGTAATAGCAAGAAGGTCCCCTCTGAGCCCCATTTTCTTTGGGCTGAGCCCCCCCAGCTCCCGCCGCCGCCCCCCCCCCATCAGAGCTGTGCCGCAGCCCCTTCCCCAGCCCCTGCCCGGCTCTGGACACGCTCCAGCCCCTCCGGGTCTGCCTGGGGGTGAGGGGCCCAACGCTGAGCCCAGGGCTCGAGGGGCGGCCGCACCAGGGCCCAGCACAGGGGGACGGGCACTGCCTGGCCCTGCTGGCCACGCTGCTGCTGACACCGGCCAGGGCGTTGCTCCCCCCAGCTTGGTGTCCTCTGCAAACCGACCGAGGGAGCGCTGGATCCCCTCACCCAGGTCATCGGTAAGGGCATTAAACGGGGCTGCCCCAGCACTGACCCCTGGGGACACCACCTGTGCCCGGCTGCCAGCGGGATGTGACTCCATTCCCCACCACGCTCTGGGCGCAGCCAGCATTGTACCCAGCGCAGAGTATGAGAATGCTGTGGGAGATGGTGTGAAAGGCTTTGCTGAGGTCTGGGTAGACACCGCCTGCTGCCTTTCCCTCATCCACCAGTTGGGTCACCTTGTCATAGCAGGAGATCAGGTGAGTCAAGCCGGACCTGCCTTTCATAACCCCTGCTGGCTGGGCCTGATCCCAGAAGGGTGCTGGGATTCCCCCAGGATGCTGCTGTCCAGGTCTTGGGCTGCAAGGTGTGCATGGTGCCTCTCCCTGTGGTCAGCTGTGGTCTCCCTTGTGGGAGATGTGCTCTGATAAAGGACCGAGTTGCCACCAAGCGAAGAGCTGCGGAAGGAAGCAAACAGACTGCGTACCATCAGAGGCAGGCAGTGATCCTGCCTCCTACAGGAAACAGAAGCATCCATAAGCTCAGCTGACTTAGTATCTTGGGAGGTATGTTTGGTATATTTGCTGGGGAGTGAAATCCAGGATACAGCAGAACAGCTACAGAGGCTCATCCAACATGGGTGCTGTTATCCCATGTAGGCACCTAGGATGCTACCAGAGGTGACCTTGAACATGTAAAGAGCGATGGTGTGATTCTGGGGACAAGTGTGAAGTGCAGGAGAGCCTTGGTGCTCTTGGTCCCTCCTGTGAAGGTGAAGGCCTTGGGCAGGAGAGGACGCATCCAGCAAGTCTGCATCTGGCTGTGCAGCTGATGTTGCAGGCAGGGCTTTGGATCTTACAAATGTGGGAGCCTTGAAACAAAGACTGCTGAGGAGGGATGAGATCAGTCTGACAGAGTGGGGCACAAGCACCTTGGCCAACAGCTAGACCTAGTGAGGAAGGCTGTAAACTAGGTCTGCTAAGGGGGAGTTACCATAACCTGAAGCAAAGGCACTGGGTCTAATGAAGTGCCTGGGGGACAGTGTCCTGGAAGAGGCTCGCCCCAGTATGAGTGGGATTCTGTCACGGGTGCCTGTGCATGAGCCTGTGCAGCTGGGAAACAAACAGCAGGAAATAAAAGTGCATGTGCAGTTGCAGAGCTGTGAGTTTATTGGGACTACAGAGGTGTGGCGAGATAGTTCCCTGTAATTTTTGAAAGGTTATGGCAATCAGGAGAAGTTCCCCATGACTGGAAAAAGGCAAATGCCATAATGATTTTCAAAGACTGCTGAAAGGAAGATCTGGGGAATAGTAGGCTGGTCAGCCGCGTTTTAGTCCCTGGGAAGATTATGGAGCAAAACCTCCTAGAAGCCATTTCCAGGGCAAGAAGGTGATTTGGAGCAGCCAGCATGGACTTACAAAGGGCAAATTGTGCCCGGTTGCCTTCCGGGAAAGCTGGCAATGTGGGCAAGGTGACAGCAGTGCATGTTGTACATGTTGACTTCAGCGAGGTCTTTGACACAGTCTCTTGTAGTACCTTTGCAGTCACTTCAGGGACGTATGGACTGATAAGTGGGTGGAAAATTGGCTCTACTTCCAAAGTGCAGGTGGTGGAGAGCAATGCAAAGTCCAGCTGGCAGCTGGGTATCCCTCAGAGGTCAGTACTGGATCAGTACTGTTAAATGACTTTAGTAACAACCTGGATGATGGGATGGAGCATGCTCGCAGCAAGTTGAAGAAGGGTATCAGACTGGGGGGAGAAGGGCTGCTAGTTAGGCTGGAGGCAGGGCCGTGTTCAGAGTGACCTTGGCAGATGGGTGGCATGAGCTGGCAAGAACATTGTGAAGGTCAACAAAGGTAAATGCCAAGTCCTGCCCCTGGGACACACCGGCCTTGAGCAACGGGCCGGGCTGGGGCAGGCAGCTGGAAATTTCAACGCCACCTTCTACATAAATATTTCAAATGTGTGTGGTTCACCATCGGGGTTCCTCCCCTGTTACTCATGTATTAGGATCTATTTCCCTTGCTTAGAATAAATACATCTCATCACTGTAAAAAGCATTCTAAATCTGTCAGTGGAGAGAGGTAGAGTATTGATGTTTAAGGCTATATTTTAACTTGTGTGCAAGGTTTTGTTTCAAAGGTAGATCGGGGTATTTTGAGGGGGGGGAGCGCTAAGATGGTGTTCATGCACGTATTCACTGTTAGGTGATTGTTAGCTTGTTCAGTAGTGATTTTTGTCTCTGAATGGGACAAAGAGAATTAATAAAATCATCTGTATAATTGTACTTTACACAATAATGGCTTTGGAGATTTCTGGGGTTGTGCCCCCCCCCCCCCCCCCCCTTTTATTTTTTTTTTTAAATGAGAGCTGTCTGTTGTAATGTTTCTAATGGAGATTTTTCGAGTGAGTTTATCCTTTCATCTTAAAAAAGAAAACCAATATAGTATTAGTTTGGACCTCGTTGCACACTGAATGTGTGTGCTACCGGTGTTCATTATAAGCAGAAGTTGCAAAGTCATAATTTTCCACTGGCATAAGTACTAGATGTCATTAATTATTCTTGATCAACTTTCGGGAAGCTGGAAATTTTGGAGTATTTCATGATTCACTGATTCACCTCCTTGAGCGTTGGATTGAGTCAGTTTAAAATTAGTTGCGATGTGCTCTACAATTCCTACATAGATTTAATTAAAGAATTTTTGATGGAGTGAATTATTTTTTAAACTGAATTTTGATATTGCCTTAATACCTCATAAAATAGAAACAATGGAAAATCTTTTATTCTTCCATTTGTTTTCCCATTCCTTTTCTCATTGTATTGGGGCTTTACAGGTGTACTCTGTTGATCTGCATCTGCATCACTTAATGTGGGTTTCACTTCTTGTTGTCTTGGGGGGATCCACGGTTGGGAAAGCAAAGAGAAAACAATACTGACTTTGTTTTGATTCTGTTAGGTTTACAGTAGCCTCTATTAAAGGGGTTAGAGAAAGGTTTTAGAGAGTTACCATCACCATGCAGCCTGTGCATGTGTAATCATTCCCCCCCCCCCTTCCCAGTTTTTCAGCTAGATGGTACTGAAAGTGTCAATGTTGTTATTCTGTTTTGCTGATCTGTGAAATACAGTCTCTGTAGAGCTGAGCATATTATTTTCTCATTTGCTGCTCCTTGCTTTTCTTAGTGTAGCAATTGGGGACTCTCTTAGGTCAAGGTCAGTTAAAACAGGTGTTTTTCTTTAACATTCTTGAATGTTTTGAATGTGATGCTAATTTGTACGTTGTCTGGTGCTTTGCATAGTTGCATAAATTGTAAGGATTTTTTTTTTTTTAAATTAAAATTTCTAAACAAAATATCTGGATGTCCCTAGCCAGCCAATTATATTAACGCAAACTGCTAGTGCTAGGTGAGTTGTACAAGTTTAGCAATGAATACACTATTTTTTTACCATTACCACGATCTTGCGCAGGAACCCATTCCAAATGTGATTCAGGGCCCTGCTTGGCTCATTGTTGAATTTCTCAGCCTTTAAATGGAAACAGTTCACCTAGCAAAGCCCTTTCTTTTATTCAAGAGACTTATACATGAAGCATCTGTTTGCATTTTTGCTTAGCTCTCTAGATGTAATTAAATTAGCTTTTTTAATATAGAGTAATTTACTTTCCGATTTTCAGGGTGTCACTGTGTTTAACTGTTAGCTTACTGTGCAAGCTGTGACTTTCATTCTTAGATTTGTATGACTGGATAATCTTGGCAAATATAGCATTGTGTTATATAACTAATGTATATTTTAATGTTAATCTACTGATTTTTCATAAAAGTGGGAGCTTTAGGCATTTCCAGGCCAAGTGGACATCCATGTACCAAGTTGAGCCCATCTGTTTCTCCTGTTTCTTTATAGGAAGACTTTTGGAAGTATCATTCTCCACTGACCTGACTCCATAGTTCATATTTACAATGAAACTTAAAAATATATCTCAATATTTCATCACATCAGTTATCTTAAAGTGATATGAGTCATTTAAATACTTAGCAGTTGCTGGAATTTGCATTTGGGAAGTCGCAGTGACAAGTGAGGGTTTGGCACTAGTAAAAGTGGTGTTGGCAAAGCAGGGACGGCAGTAAGTGTAGTTTTCATTCCTCTGCTCCCTTACAGTTCCACTGTGTTACAGAGTTCAAGGGAAAGGTAAATTGTGTAATCTAATTTATGTAATACAACAGATCATTACGTTTCATCCAGATATGTTTTACCACATCAAGTCGTATGAATTAAGACCAAAGAATTTCCTTCCTCAGTAAACAAAGTGACCAGCTTACCCTCATGGTGCACCTTGGAGCATGTTATCCCAGGTCAGAAGCCTGGTGAGGAATGTAAGAAGGTGGAAGTGGGCAAAGTCCTGGTATGCAGCAGAAAAATCTCCACCTTCCTCCTCTTCAGATATTCTTAGTAGTTGTCAGTCTGAAAGAGAAGTCCTTTCCAACCCCAATTTTAGTCCTTACTGTCCTAATGACAGTAGGAACGACTGCCGTGTAATTCCACTGCTCTGTTTTTGACCAGACTTGGCCAATTGCTGACATTTCAAAGGAAGACAACCCTTCTCTGCAGAGCTTCTCTAGCTGTTTGTGCTTTGGAAAGAGCATTCCTTCATAATCCCTCCAGGATTAGGTTTGTTCTGGTCATACAGAGCTGTAAGCTATGGGAAGGGGCTGTAGGCAGCAGCGTGTGAGGAAATGCCGTGAGTGGCCGGCATTGCTTCTTGATGTTAAATCGTGTAGTTTGAAACCATTGAAATAACTTTCCCGAGTATGACTTTTCCTTCGCACTTGCAGCAGTCTTCCCTAGCAGCAAGCTCTTTTAAAGACAGGTGCCTGGTCACACTTCAGAGGTGTAATAAAATAGCATTTCTTTTAAAAGGTGACGTCTTGTCCTGATGGTGAGCGTAGTTTTGTTTTTATTGGTTTTCTCTTTTTGGAGACTGAAGCCAGGATTTCCCTGCAATGTGAGGATAGTGGCAAGTATGATAATTGCAATGGAAAATGGTTGTAGCATCATTATATACACCAAATGTTGCTGAATTTCTTTGTATTTATTCTTTCTCACTCTCTTTTTAAACTGTCAAATACTTTAAATACTTTTGAATGGTGTTTAGTGGGGCGAAGGGAGTAATCCTGTCACATGAATTAACATTTGCAAGATAGAGATGGTATTTAGGAATTACTGTCCAGAAACAAAAACTAAGATACTTTTTCGGATGTGCAGTTCTGGTGTTTCCTGCTCTTATTTAATTTGAGACAAAGATATAATAACAGATACTAATACTTCCTAGTTCAAAAATACTTCCTAGTTCAAATAAACCCTAAATAATGTTCCTGTTTTTTTGCAGACATACGAATTAATTTCTTAAAAACTTTTCAGTAAAAGTTAAGAGAACATTTTATTAGCTTATGGAACCAAATGTTTCCTTATATGAATGAACTTGAAATTCCATCTTGAATGATGGTAATGTCAAGACTATCCCAGCTTTGCACATCAAATCAAGATACACACATGAAAGTTTCCAGGTTTTCCAAGTTAAGAAATGATGATGCGTTTTTTAGTCAGACTCTGCGCGCGCGCGCGCACACACACACACTCACACAGTGTTTTTCTCCTGGGAAATTTGGCTACTTCAGTCTCATATTTTGTCATGTTTTGTAATATATTTATGGTTGTCACAAAAGGATTCTGGTATAAACTGTCCTGAGGTTAAAAACAGCTTTGTGTTTGACTAATCAAGGGAAATGCAGCCACAAAGCAGCAGAGAACACCAGATTCAAGGAATGCAGATGCCTGATCCTGCCAGTCTGTCAGTACTTACCATTTTTGTCATTCAGCAAAACATAGATGAAACACAAATTTAAGTATTACATAAATTGAATTACATGCTTTATTGCCAACTTTTTTGTAAAAACTCCATTTAAAATACAGAACAAAATCTAAACCTGCTCTGAAATGTTTCTAGTTTATGGAGGTGCTACTGTACAATACATTTTCTTCATGCTGGAGCTTGCAGTCATTCCAAGTCCAAGATTTCTGTTGGTTCTGCAAGTAAATTTGATTTGCATGGTATTTTGTAATTCTACACTAGGGCCAGTTGAATGCTTTTGTTTTTCTTCTCTAGTGTAAACCTTTTAATGTAGAAGGTTTTTAGGGGCTATCTTAGGCTTCCAGCTTGTCGCAATTGTTGTTACGCAATTAGTTTAAGTGGAATTTGTTTTGTATGGGGAAAAAAGACCTCATGGTGAAATACCCAGCTCCATATCTAGGTTTTGTGTAAACTGAGTATCCTTAACACTTCGCTCTGATGTTATGTTTTCAAATAAGATTAGCTTTAGAACTGGAAAATAACTGCCTTTGCCTAAAGTCTTCCCAGATCTATGTTGCAGAGAGACGCTTGTTTTCTTTTACCTTTCCAGTATTGATAAAGCGTTTCAGTTATTCCTAGTAGTTATTTCTGCAGTTACTTATACTTTCAAAAGAAAAATAAGTTCTTCTAGAAGGAAACTGTGGTTTTTAGATGTTTACTAAACTGCTGCAATATTGGACTTTGAAGCAGGAGAGCCGAAAATAAATTGCTTTGTAATATTAGATGAAATACCTTGAATGCTTTACAAAGTAGATTCATTTACAAGCATCTCAGACAGCTTTACCTATTCACAGAATTGTTTCATATCGCACGGTCATGCAGCCCTGTGCATCCACCTGAGCTACACGAGGGGGATTTAAGAAGATGGGATGTGATTATTGGAGTTGGAATATGGCCAGATCTTCAGGGCTATCATTAATCTGGAAAGAATTTTAAGCAATTGTGATGCATTTAGACTTTTGTTTTACATCTCATTGGGGCAACCGAGCCCGTAATACCCTATCAGCATGTGGATACTCTTCATGGGTGAAATGGAGTAGACAGGAGTAGAAAAAGCCTGTTCAGAGCTCCTTTTGTTTGTTTTTATTGAGTTAACCTTATTATAGGATGTTCCTGAGGATTTTTTTATTAACATGTCACCATAATTATTGTGTAACTAATTTAAATAGAATTAGATTTTCTTTTGCTGATGGCGTAGCCTTAAGCTTTGTGGTTTTTAGTACATCTTGAAGAAAATGACTCTGCTTTGACTGTTCAAAGGCCAGACAGAATAGCTTAAGCTATTGAAGCAGGAGCTTTGACACATCTAGGTATTTGAACCTTCTTCCTGTTACAACGGTGCTAGTGTTGAAACCCTCTATTTGATAATAGGTTGAGATGGTTCATCGTGAGCCTGTACATGCGAGTACAGCCCTGATGTTAGTGTGGAATGACGTGCTATGATTGGCATGGAGTTCAGTGGGTCTAATGTGATAGAGCTGCATTAATGGGTAAATCAGGATATTGCTGTGGGGCAGCATGGGTTTAAAGAGAGGCTGTTAGTCTTCTGACTGCAACTAAATCAGGTGTGTTCAGTTGCTGTTGAGGAAACTGGACTTTTTCATTATTATTTTGGGGAGAAAAAAAGAACAGAAAAAAATAAGTAAGTCCGCCTAGATGCATAAAGCCGAATTCTGTTCTGTGCTACCAAATTCTTCCCTGGGCTATACCAGTGGAAAGCTGATGAGCCTTTAATGAAGTAAACTGTGTTTACACTGGTAGTCCTGGGAACTGAATTTGTCCAATAAAACTTGGAAATTTGAACATCACATATGTGAAGTCCACATGTGCTAGTTGCTAGGCTACTGATACACAGTTGTCAAACAAGTTTGCTTTTTTTGTTGCTCATTTAACTATAAAGACTGTGTAGCAGAAAATACTTTAAAGTAAATTATTGAATTTATAGTGCTTTGCTGTATGTATTAACAGATTATGTTTTTTTCCCCCTCTTTCAGAGCATTCAGTCAGAAAAGAGCTTCAATTGAGAAAGAATATGCACAGGTAGGTTCTGGAATAATTTTATTGTCTATGGCATTGTTCTCTTGATATAATTTACTCATTAGCAAATTGTCCACAGTGTGGTTTTTTTGTTTATCCTTTCCATAAGTTACTTACTATGAAAGTATCTGTTGAAGTTCTGAATTGGGCAGCTTTTGGCCTATGCAGGACTTGGGCCCATTCTGTGCTTTCATGGACATTTTGACTAGAGGAAGTTCTTGAGTGCAGAAGACATTTTTAACGTTTTTTTCCAAATTGTTATAAAGTCAATCAACTCTTTGAGAGTTTCTCAGAAGTTAGTGTGAAACCTGTGTAAAAAGTAAAATCAGGTCAATTAGAGGGAGAGGAAATGTTTTCTGACATACTCAGTCCAAAATAAATCTGCGTTCACATTCTTCAGTGAGAGCAGCTTCCTATTCATGTGAAATAAAAGCAGCCAGATTTGGCCTCCTGCTTGTGATAGGAAGTGGAATGAATTTTGATTTGTTTGTGAGAAAGGAGGGAGGATTGATTTTTCTCCCTTGTTCCAAAATTAGAAAGCATCTAATAAGGGGCAGCTGCCTGCAAAATTTACAGTAAAGGCTCTTGGCGCTTAAGTTCAAGTACAACAGATTCAAAATAATAAATTTATTTTAAAATAGATTAAAGGCAGAATAAAATATAAGTAAGGGAGCTTGTGGAGCTCAGTATATGGTAAAATACAACTGGAGATGTGCCTGACGTTACAATTGTTGATGTTGGGGCAGTGACAGCAGTGAAATGTGAAAACACAAGCTGTCGCTAGGATGTTTCCAAATGTAGTTTGTAGGCTGTTGTGTTAAGCATCCTTTTAGTCATCAGTGCTGCATCACCCACAAGTATATACAGAACAAACGTTTTCTGTGGGCCAGACTTTACTGTCAGTTTATGAAAGAGGATTTCTGTATCTGCGATGTGAACATTTTCTAGTCCTAGATTTCCTGTGTGTTGTCTCAAGCCCAAAACTCAGTAGAAAACACTTTGCAAATCAAATGAAATTTGTGCTGAATTTAATCCAAAGGCTCACAGTAGTGCTATAAGGGCCTGCAGTTACTGGTGCTCCAATTCTTTCATTGTACATGAATTTACATTAGCATACATTGATTACGTTGGCAGTTGCACTGAATTTGATTAAATATATCAGGTTTTCAGTGACAGAATCAATATAAGCCTCATGAAACTTTGATTAAAAGTATGTATTTAGTGACTTTGTAATGACACTGTAGAGAATTTAAGATCAGTTCTTAAAAACATTTATCCCTTCTACACTGGGAATGTTTTTTATATGCAGAGACACTTACAGCGGTCGCCGCATTTAGGGAATAGTCTTGCTAAGTTGGAAAAATAATTACATTCTCAGTTTCGGAAGGCTCCGTCTTAACAACGGAGGCTTTCAGATACTTGCATTTGAAAAACCCAACTTTCCAGCCATACAGCTGCATCGTTTGAGATTCACTGAATGGCTGCTTATATGAATGAAGTCTTGTGGGATCGCTTCCTTGGTTTGCTGATAAGTGTACAGTTCAGGAACAATGCTGGATGTTTCTTCTTGGGCCTGTAAAAGGATTTCTGTTTTTGAGATGGTAATAAAATTTCACATAAAGCCTTTTGCTAAGAGACAGTGCAATCAAAATAAATGTGAAGTTGTATTCACCAACAGTGGGATATTCCTTTTAAACCAGTTATAAAGGGAACTGGAATTTCTCAGTAGTTAGTTTCTGAAGCAAGATTTCTAAATCTCTTCACAGATTCTGTCCAAATGCCTTTTGTCACCTTGGGGAACTCAAAATATTCTAACTTAGGACTTTTTTGGCAAGTTTAAAAAAAAAAAAAAGTAAGGGTGGACAGTGAAAATAAGTTTCCCAGAAATGAATACTTTGTTGGTTTTAAAAAATTGTCCGCTGATGCAGTGCACTTGGGTGCCAAGTTTCTATACACAGAGTGCTTTTGTTTGGAGAAGGAGAACCTGCACAAACGCTAGTGAAATACCATGGTTCAGTGTTTATAATTTATCCCTAATTACATGGTAAGTGGCTTGAATGTATGTGATGAATTACAGGATCCATATGTAAATTGCCCTATGTCTTATTTTATCAAGGGAGTTGTTTTAATGAGTCTTTTCACCCTATTGTACCTGTTGCTGTCAAAGTTTTTTGGGGGCTGTTTTTTTGCTTATTGTTTGCCTCCAGCAGGTTCTTTACCAGCTTTTCTAGGCTGTGCCGTGGTATAAATGGGAGAAGTATCTGATGTATCAGCCCTGGTACTGCAGTTCTGCAGTCCTTTCTAGATCTGTTGTGGAGATGCACTGGGCTGTTTCACTTGTATTTTCAGTACAGCATTATTTAATATACGCTTAGAATTCCCTTAATATTCAGAATTGAGACTGTAGAAAGGCTCTCATTTCCCATTAACAGTATTCCAACTAATAGTATTTATATTGCAATTTTGTATTATTATTAGCTATCACAATGAATAAGGTAGTTGAAATCAGTGGCTTAGAACACTCTTACTAGGTGGATTTAGTCAACGTGTGCTTTTGCTGCTATCTAGTAAAAGACTTTTACCTAGCATATTAATTAGGTAAAATGTTTGTGGGATTTTTTTTCAGATCCTAAGTACATCTCTGCTGAATTTTTTATTATTAATTCACACTTTAAACTCAGCAGCAGTCTTTCACAGTCTGTGTTGTTTGCAGGGAACATGTAGGTGACCTTCCTTGTCATGTTTTGTCATGCTTTGTTTTTGCTCGACATTTAGCTACCATTGTTTCAGAGTAAAAAGTGTCTCTAGGCAGTCAGTGTGGCCTGCCTCTGTGAGGTTGAGAGTAACCCTAAAGAGCCTGAGCTGTGAAACCTGCTGCTCATTTCAGTGCATGCTAATTAGTTGCTGACTGTAGTACCTCAGCTGAAGGCATTGATAACATAGAAAAAAGGTAGGAAAGTCCATTCTGTGAGATGCCCATAAGGAGCTTTAAATTTGAACTAAAGTGCAAGTACAAGTTTCTGTTCAGATTTTTTAAAAAGGTGCTAATTGTTATGATGTTTTTCCCTGTCCATTTTTTTCTGGAAGGCCAATTAACCCTGAAGAGATATGCCTGCTTGGTAAAAATAGCTATGTTATCTGTGATCTGGAGAGAGTGGACAGGTCACTTGGTGTCGATTGCTGTGTCAGTGGCAATGAGAAACATGATACGTTTAAAACATTTTAAAATATGGAGCAAATAAAAGGTAGTATTGTTTCTATCCACACATTCCTCTTGGCAGCTATGAGTGAAGTGCAGCATCTTTTGGTGTTATTTATGACAGTGATCAGGAGAGGAGCCTTAAAATAAGGTAAAATGAATGCCAAAGGGAAAGGAGATAGAGGGGAGAGACGAGCACTAAAGGCAAGAGGAAAGGTGGATGTAAGCAGATAGTATGATTACCTTTACCAGCTTTCCTCACCCCGTGTCCCACCAGACTTGAAAAAACCTTCTTTCAAGATATCAGAAATATGTGAATACCTGTTTTCTAGAAAATTGCAATAGCATTTTTTGTGCATATATAGTATGTGTGTATGTGTATAGCTTATATACAAACACATATAATAAATATAATTTATTTTACATAACTAAATATTTACGGCCTGCAGTGCCCAAATAGTTGCTTCTTTTTTTTTTTTTTCCTTACTGTATTGGTTTTCCATTGCTTAAAATCAGAAGATAGGAGCTGACCATTTCTTCTACCATCTTCTGACAGGGATTTGCTTTACTTACGATAAAGTGGCCTTTTTAAAAATTTTTCAGTGGATTAAAATTCAGACGGTTAAAATCAAGTGATTTTCCCCCTGCCTTGTTTTACTAACTTGTGCTGTGGCTTTTGGTTTTTCTTTGCTGTTCTTTACCCTGTAGTCCAATGCTTTGCAAATGTTAATGGATTTATCCTTCTACTCTGAAGACTGGAAAGGTGATACTATTTCCCTAGTGAGAAATTAAGTGAATTCTAGCCAACATAATATGGGTGGCTCTGATGGAACGGGAACTAGATCCCTGGTCTTTTCAATACTTTTAATTTTTTTTAAAAAAATAGAAGTCTTTGGCAATAAATGCAACTTCTGCTTCAGGAATAGAATCGCAATTATTTTTCCTCCTTTGCCTTGTAAAATGTTTTGAGGTTTATAGAGGAGGAGCCCTGTACAAGTATGTACTTGCAAAGTACCTGTGCTGGCATATTAGGAAGAAGTGAGGTGTGCTTCAGTAGATTGCAGACAACTTTATTGAAAATCAAATTGTTGTACTTGTAGTAAAATTAGAACCTTTCAAGAAAGAAAGGTCAGGTGCTAGGAAAAGTGCTCCTTTTGTGAAAATACATTCCTTTATTGCAATGGTGCAGTATTGACTGTGAAAGCAGGAGGGTGGCAGACACTACGCAGGAGCAGCAATGTCTGTGAGGCTTCGGGACCATGCTAGTGAGTTCTGTAAATGCAGCCGTTTCAGTATCGAACGCAAGTTACCTGGATTAATTCAGAAATCCTGCGTGGCAAAACAACTAAAACAACTGCAGTTTGGTAAACACAACCTCACAACAGGTTTGGAATAATAATAAAAAAAATAATAAAAAAAAAATTGGGGTGAAATGAAGTGTTCCCCCTGACTTGGCACCTAGCTAACCCTGGGGCGTCAGTAAAGAAAACTTGAGGTACCTGCCTTGAATCTCCGACAAGCAACTTTCTATTACTTCATGCCCTGTAGTCTGGCCAGAATGTGGGTTTTCTATTTTTTTCAGCCCAAAGGATACAGAAGGTTACTGTAGCCTTATGAAGAGCAGGGAGAGACTGTAGACTCTACGGGTGGGTCCCTGGCTTGGGGACAAACAAGAAGCAGCTGTAGGGTGACCGTCAGCAGCCTGTTTCGTTACCGGATGGACTTGAGGATGATAATTAGGTTTACTGCTGCAGTAAATCTCCTCTAGAGTATTTCTGTAACATTTAAGAGATGTATCTTGGTTTTAGTTTGTCAATGACCTTTGTAATCAAGCAGTAATTTAAAAAATACCTGTGAAATGACCTTTTGGGGTGGAGAAGATGTATTTTTAAGACTTAGGCATACTTCATCTTTTAGGGAATTAAGAGCTTTGACCTCAGTACCCCAGATCACCTGAGGAGGGGTTTAGATGTCAATTAACAGACAGACAGAAACTGGTTTTTTTCTCAGGCTTATAGAAAAGAAAGTTGGGTATTCCATGGTTTCTCTGCAGAGAAACTTCTGCTTGTAGTAAATTAGTAAACTATGCAGAAATTTCCATATTGGGCAGTGAGGTGAATGATTGCTATATCTGGATGTACTTGATTGCAGTTAATTTTGGAAGACAGCAAATTGCTTTGAAATTTGTCTCTGTGTGTATTGTATTTTCAAATTTTCTGAAGGAGACACTGGGGAAAACCCAGTGTAAAGTATTTTTCCATGGAGGAGCTTACTGCATGTCTTGCAGGTGTTAGCTTTATCATTGCTATTTTAAGACAGACAAAAAATTCTTAAAAAACAGAAATCTTTAAATTTTTGAATTTTGTCCATATAATCCTTCTCTTGAGACTTTCAGTATCTCTACTGTACTGACTGAGATCTTTTTAGAAAGCCTCATCCAGCCCAGCTCATGCTGGCTGCATGAGGTGGCCCCGCAGGGCCGAGATAGTCCATGTGCATTACTCAAAAGTATGTTAATAGGTTTGAGGTGGCTTCCTTCTATTTTATCAGTAGTATTGCACAGCATTTTATTAATCTTGCAGTGTTTTCTTAACTGAATCTGAAGACCACATTTTTGCCCACCGGTGCTGGGGAATGTTTTCCTCCCAGCCAGAGCTGTGGCCTCACTGTCAGAGCCTGGAGGGACACTTTCTGCATGGGCTTTATCCAGCTTCAGTGCTTTCCCATAGTGGCTGTGTGAATATGGCACCTCTTTGGCCTAGGAGAGTCCAGTTTTTACCTGTCTGTACAGGAACACCTACTGAAATCCAAGGTCCAAATTGAATTTTCTGCCTTGCCAGTTGTAGGAGTTTCTGTAGGAAAAGTCAGCGGACCCGCTGAAGCTTCACCTGACTTTTTTTTGGATGTTACTCCCTTAAGCCTTGTTGGCACAGCTACTTGGGGGAGGGGGGAAAGTCAGATTCAAGAAACCTGTGGATCCAAATGCAAAAGTGCCGGAGCTGTTCAGGTCAATTCCTGCACAGTGATATTCCCTCATGTGTACTTTGGGGCTGTGAGGCTTCTGTGTTTCTCCCGCTTTGGAATCGTGCTCTGTTGATACGATCTGTGATAGAAAACCGTGTCAGGCAGGTTTGCTTCTAAACATACTGTGCTGCTTTCTGTAGATTTCTTCCTGCTTTGTGAATAAAAATATAAAAACCTGAGCAGGTTTCTGGGAGGAAAAAACAAGTGGAAAAAAAGTATGTTCCTAACCCCAGAAACCAGGAAGGATGTAGACCTTCACAAGCAGTTGATGCTTTCTGGGCGATGTTGTCATTGGTTGACACCCATGTCACCACGGGGCACTTGAAGCACAGGGCAACCGGTGGGAGTTCTCACTTTCTACCTTCCAGCTCCAGCGGTCCTGTCTGTGGACATCTCTTACTCCTGAAGCACATGGCTTGATGCAAGCCTGAAGAACTGTATGAGAACGCATTTTGTTTCAACTTCCCTAGTTTACCTAGTGACTCAGATTATTTTTGGGGACTATTTTGTCCTCTTGGTTAGTTACTCCTTTGCTTATTTTTGTTGTGTTTAGTTGATGAAAGCACAGAATACTAAGAGGGCCTTGTGCAGGTGCTTGGAAAACTCAGCTGAACATGGCTTACATCAATGATTCTTTTGACTGTTGTGTTTTGAGGTCTTAGTTACTGGTATCTAATGTTGGTTTTAAATTAAAAATTCATTAGATACTTCATGAAAATGTGTTGCATCTACCTTGCCAATGCATAACAGTTTGGCAGTGTTCAAATGCTGACCTATGACTCCATTTGCTATGACACACTGATCTATGAATCACCTGGAAAAAATGGTGGGAAATGTCCGAGTGGTTCTCATGAAAATATTACCTGTTTTATTTTTGCAAAAGGCAGAATCCAGTTGGTCTAAATGTTAATTAAATGGCTGTTTCTTATATGAGAAAGAGCATCTCCATGCACATTTATCTTGTCCTGATATTCCAGCATTTATAAAAATGAACATCAGTGGGTCAACTGTTTTCTCTTTTAAAATGTGAGGTGTATGGGTATGTTGATTAGAAGGTCTTTCCTCATTAATGTCACACATTCTCTGTGGTACTAATACGCTTGTTTATGTTAGAAACATAAGGAAACTGCTGCTTTCCAAATACAGAATATTGATCATGTTTGCTTTTTCAAAGTCCATTTATAAATTTAATCTCTGCACCTGATAGTGGGCCTAGTATTGCTGCTAATGCCAGTTCATTGTCCATCACTCCATTAGCCAACAGAATTTCCCCTCCCCAGTCTGAATTTCTCGGTAGCCTCCATCTCCTCTTTTTCCACTTTGCATATATATTTTTTTTCTTAAAGCCTTGTACACGAATTGTGGCTTTTGTTTATTTATCTGACAAATGAATTTTTCCCAGTCTGTCCAAATTTTTGATTGTTGTTAGTTTTGCTTGTTTTTCTTATTTTGGAGTGATTAATCCCTTTTTAAGAGCTGGACAGAATTGTTGCATATCTTTGTTTGAGACTTTCTCTGCTTACACAACTTAATTGGATTAAAATCATTGATGTATAAGGCATCTCCACCTTCCAGTTTAAGAATTTAATAATCTTTGTCTAAACAAAAGTTAAATAGTTGTCTTGCTGTATGCTTTCATTTTCTGTTTAAAAAATAACCTTATAATTTATAAGAACCATCTCATGTTTTACTTTCTAGAAGTGTCCTGCAATTAGTAATAGCTCCAAAAACATTTTTCTGGAAGGCAGATTTCTAGCAGGAAAAAAGTTTATTTCATATATCTCCTTGGCAAAATAAGTTCTCTTTATTCTATGCCATCATTCAGTTTACGATATTTCTTCTGGATGATCTGTGATGATCCCTAAGAGAGGCTTAGGTTCATTCAGTTAAGGTACAGAACTAAGAAAAACCTGTTTTTCTATCTAGATTATGGGAAGTATGTATTCATCAATGAGTAATCACACTCCATAAGGGTCTTTATCCCTTGCCATTTTCCTGAAAAATCTTATATTTGGTGTGCGTTGTGTGTATGCACATGATTTCAGATGCACCTGGAGCCTGTACTATTTTTGTCTTAAATCTCAGCTTGACAGGCTTTCCAGTTTTCAGGAGAGGATCCATACCCGCTTCCTGGTCACTGCTCGATGTGGAGATCATGCATATTGATGACCTGGTTTGGTCCGTTAAGCTGTGATCCTGCATAATACATCAACAGAACTTACTGGTTCCAGAAAGAAAACACCTGCTTTATACTACCTTTGTATTATATTCTCCTATAGTCAAACACCATTCAAAACACCAGGATATCAATAAGAAGTTGAAGAAAATGAAGTGTAAGACTTGGTAGCTATTCATGCCATTCTTTCCAACAAAGCATGGAGAATCAGTGGCTGTGAATGCTACAAAGACATGATCTGCTCCATTTCATAAATGGTTAAGAACGCTATTGTGAATTTTAGAATAACTTGTAGAGACAAGTTTGGCAAATCAGGTGTTATAATGGGATTATTGATACTATTCTGCACTTGTCACAGTTCAGCCTCTTAGTGCACGTTTCCCTTTTTACTGCAAAACAAGAAGCTCTTTAGAATTCTCTATATTAAATGTCCGTTTAACATTTAATATAATATACTTTGCATGGAACAAAGACTATGGGTCTGTGTGTGACATTCCAAACAATATTATGGGTGACCTCTTTTTATGTAGATTTTGCATTCAGTCGTTCATGTACTTTCTTCTCCAAGAAACACATGTCAGCACTTAAAGCGGGGGGTGAAAAAAGTCAGGTATCTGATTTAAGTCTCGTCTCACTGACTGTTCTGTTCTCTTAGATGAAAAATTAAAATGCTTTGTACTGAGATATTTGTCCATTTAAAATTTTAAAAGGCAGCCTTTTAAAAATGCTAAGCTATCTGCTAGTTTTTATGGAATTCTTTAGGTTAAAATAATATTTCTGTAAGAACAGAGGTGGACTGTCAGCTTCTATTTTCAGTGAAAACATCTAGTTCCTTATAAAGGGGTTGCTAAGCTTAGGATTACGCTATTTCTACAAAGAAAGCCCTTCATAAAGAAACTACATTTTTTGCTGAACTGATGCAAGTAAATTTCTCTTAGCCTGCTTTTAGCCCTTGTTTTTCTTTCCAATTACTGTGCTCGTAAGCATCCACTGCCTGGAATTTTGATACGTGTAAGTGGCTCTACTTTCAGGTGAAAAACTTTATTCTTAAAAAACTGTTCATTTTTTCTTGGTCTTTCAGTTGTAGCGAACCAGGCAGCGTATCTTTTGGTCTGCAGAGTTACCTGCGAGCTGCTTCTGTGGGCATCACTCTTTTCTCTACTGTAGGTTGTGTGTGTTTGTTTCTTCCTGCATCAGCATTGCAGCTTTCTTCTAATATGTTCAATCCAAACGGTCATCCTTCCCAACATCTGCTTTTGTCTTTCCTGTGATTTAAGAGGACCAGGCAAGTCACAGCTCAATACTTTAAAAATAAACAAAATAGAAACTTCGGGCCTCCAAAGTAGTGGCAATACCAGCGCTGAGTCAGAAGTCCATACCAGCAGTATGCTACCTAGTCTTTTCCACCTCTGTCTGGATTCCTTTTTCACATGTCTTGTCCTGAGTGTACAAATGGAAGACTCTTTTGTTTCCTAGCTTTCCATACCAGTATGCCTCATACTCATCACATGTTCATCTGGAAGTTATTTAATTCTGGATTTATGTCACCCTCCTAACACAAATACTTTGTACCCGTTTCTTCTAAACCTTAGGAATGACTTGGGAGAAGGGAGTGGAATACAAAGAGGTATTAGTAGATGATCTTGATCAGCAGAGTCTAGTTCAGGACACAAAATACTTGAACATTTGCTTTCTTTAAAAGATTGGTGAGAAAAGTTGAGTAACCTGGAGATGCTAAACTGGTAAAATGTAACAGTGAGCCAGCTCAGGGGTCAAAGTGAACATCTCTAGCAAGATGTGACCGTAAGAGCTCTCCCAAAGGAACAAAGAGCTTTTCCACTTGGTGATGTGTCTGCCTGCATCTTTTTCAGTGGCAGCAATGATACTGTTCACAGTTCCTGAGACTTTTTTTCTCAGCGTTAAGAGCAGGTTTCCTTGGGGAGGGGAAGTCTTACCTGAGATTTTTTAGAACAAAAGTCAACCAAGTTGGTACTAACCAACATCTGCTGCAAGATATCTCTGCCTGTGGCAGGGGAGTTGGACAAAAAATGATCTATAAAGGTCCCTTGCAACCCAGACCATTCTGTGATAACTCTGTGATGTTTTAGAACGTGAAAAATTACTACTAAGGCGAGGCATACAGCTTACAGTAAAAGAGCCCATATCCTATTTGTGTTTGGGGTTTTTTGGGGGAAAAAGAAAGATTGTTCCAACCATATTTTAATGGTAGTTTGTTTCATTCTAGTTCTCGTGCACTTCCTTCCCTTGATCAAAAACTAGTTTTTACATCCAAGGGGATGGGTGGCAGGATTGTCCCTGCAGTGTTTCTGGGGAGCAGTTAGAGAGGAGGTGGCTGAAGTGGGGAACAAGGTGTCTGGGTCAGGTATGTAGTAAGAACACTCTTGAGTAAAATTGGAATGGAGAGCAGGTAGTGGTGGAGGGTTAAGCAGTTCACAGACCAGGAGTGAAGGTGGTGTCATTGCCATTAAGTTGTCCCTCATCGAGCCACAGTCATGGCTGCCTCTTCCTTTCCTGGGGCCTTTGCTCAATAATGGAACTCTGTTTCTACTGTTAATTGTAGAATCAGGATAATTTTGGGTGGAAGAGATTCCTGCATGTCATCTGGTCCAACCTGCTGGTCAAAGCTGGGTTGACTTTAAAGTTCAGTGAGGTTTGTGAGGCCTTCATCCTTTTTAACTTTACAAAATGGTGAAGCATGGAGATGCCCAAACCTCTGTGGGGCTGTTCCAGCATTCAGCAGCCTCATGAGAAAGGTGTCTTCATTCTCACAGCTGTTTGATAGTGCCGGCCTACTTGAGCCACCTCTTTGGCCATTTACCACCCTCCTTTTTCACAGTCCTCTGGCAATGGCTGTACCTGCCTTTCCATGCTTTATTCAGTTTGTGCCCTTGCTCTTGCCTTTTGGGCTGGTATCATTTCCCCAGGGGTGGGAAATGCATCCTGGTTTGCAAACCACACTGGAGATTTCTGTGCAGAGATCTACAAGCTGTCAATGTGCCTGTGGATGCTCTAGGTGTATCTTGTATGGTTTGGTGGGTTTTGGTGGATTTTTTTAAATCCCCAAAGTTTCTAGGTAAGAAGGCAAATATTTGGCGGACAAGCATCACCTATCAACCATTCCTCTATTTTCTAGCACGCTGCAAACAAGTAAAAAACCATTTGTCTTTTAACTTTCTTTTGTCTTCTGTTTGTGTTTATGCCCTTTCTCAGTTAGCATTTGTTCTGGAGCCGTCAGTTTAAAAAAAAATTCCTTTGTATTTCAACATAACGTTGCTGCTTTACCTAATGAGCATGTTCTCTGTTACAATCAAAAGCCCATAATTTAGGGAAAAACAGCAATCACTGAATTGCCTGAGAATGGTACTCTGGAGAGTGTAATTAAAAAGAAAATGTTTGTTAAAACAAAAAATCCATATAGAAATAAAGGTATGTAGAGTTTCATTCTTTGTTTTATCCTGACGTGCAGCTGGTTAATTCAGCTAATTAATTTTTCTGCAATTCAGAGAGTTTGCTGGTTTTCAAATGTTAGGCAGACAAAAGTAATTCATAAGAGTTGTTACTCTTTCTTCTGCGGGACTTGTTTGATTGTACCTTCTGAGTGGTAACTAGAGCAATTTTGGACTATGACTCCATGTGTTTTATGCAGTGATATTTCTGAGAAGTTATTCTTATTTTTTCGTATTTCTTGGATAATGTTACCTTAATTTTACTGAGAATAAGGTCTCAATTGGTTAAAAAAAAAAAAGTTAGCTCATTTAACCTACTGTGCAAAAATTAAAACACATAAACTTGTATGTGCACTGTGAAAAATGCCTGAACATACTTTTCACAGGAGTGGCCTGTCATCCTTGCAGTTCTAGAGCGGTCCCTGACCCTAGTGATCCAGGTTTTACGCTTGACACTTAGTAGTTTATTAGATGAATGTAAGGTAAACTGGGCAGACCACCTTGGCTACTAAAGCTGTTTGTCTTAGACAGAGGATTACTTTAAAGGGTACAGTAGATGCGTTCTTAACTATTTTTAAAAACTATACTCCCTTCTTCCTCTTTGCAACCTTGGAAGTTACACTTTCAGACCTGTACAAACCAGAATGTGTTGACAGCTAAAAAACCCCAAAAGACAGAGAGAGAATGTTTAAGTCAAATCTACCATAAATGATTATTCAGTATGAGTCTACGTACACAGTAGTGGACTTGTTCAGTTTCATACAGATAAAAGGCCTTTTATCAGCCGGTCCTGCTTACTCTCCCAAGAAAGAGGAGGGAGAAAGGAAACGTAAGGTTACCCAGGCCAGTGCAAGAGAGGAGTCCAATTGGCATCTGCAAAGTAATAAAAGATGTGCTGCTAATCTAATAAATATGTGCTAGCAGCAAAGAACTCTCTCTGTGTGATCTAGAAAAGTGTGTGTGTGCTGATGTTCATATGGCTTACTGTTACGGTAAATACATAAGTAAATGGCTAGGATGCTTCTTCCACAGGTTACAGAAATAAGTCTTATTCTTCATGTCCACTGCAGGCTCTGGAGCTACAACTGTGCAACTCTCTTACTGACTTGCATGCTTTTTGCTGAAGACACGGCATATTTATAAGCTGTAGATAAGAAACATTCACATCTTCTTATTCTTTACCAGTAATATGCAAGCATTCATTTAACAATAAAAGTGATTTGCACATATTTAAAGGAACTGTTGCAAAACATGACCAAAAGGTAGGTATCACATCAGCTTTTAGATCCAAGGGGCTTATTTCTGATAGTCCTCCAAAAAATGGCTGTTGCCTCAAACATTTCTTGTTATATTTTCAGGTCTGTGTGGCCAGCTTACCTCAGCTGGGTCATTCCTTTACACATTGTTTTAGAAGCAATAAATAACAGTATCTTAAAAGCTTGGTACTCTGGTTTTTTGTCAGTGCAGTGCCAAAGATCTTTGAGATGCCAGTTTAGAAGTGGTTTTTTTAGATGTTGGTTGTTGGGGTTTTTTTATGTAATAAAACCCACTCCAACCCTAGAATAGTGTTTTGTTTTATTTTTAATACAAAGCCAGCATTGATGAGGGAGCATGCTTTCCATCCAGATTCTGGAAAAAATACATGGTCTGGTATACGGTACATATAGATTATATGCTCCACTTGTTTACTGGGTTTGTACTATCATTGAAATAATAATTAAGCAAAAAAACCTGCAGTGTTTTCTAGAGCACTAAGTGAAACTTCAGTGTAAGTCAACAGTTGTTTGCTACTTAGGTGAAAGGTTTTAACCAAATCATGATATTTTGGACAAGTTCAACAAAACTGTTACTTACCTTAGCTGTAAAAAATTGGGATAGACGTAAGCATGTTCTTGAAGTACAATGCTGAACTGAAGCCAATATGGGGAAGTAATCTGTGTTATGACATCCATTCTAATTATATAAAATTCATGTATGTGTATGAATCTCCTAATTGCAAGTATGAAATAGTGAAAACATACTGGGGATTAATCTCTTGAAATGTCAATGAAAGTGGTGTGGTGGTTGTTTTCTTAATCTCTGAAACTGTTTGACTTAATCTTTACTCGGTAGCGTTCATTGGTTTGTATCCTACTAGTCGCAGCACTGTACTTGAGAACAGGGTAATAATTTTTCAGCGTTTTCCATGAAAAAGTCTATGCAGTTAAGCTTCATATTGGGAACTTTCCATGTATATTAAAATAAATTAACTCTGTACTTCAGGTATATTGAGCAAACATTTTGAAATACAGTTTGACAGGTAAGTTAGTGACATCATCATCAATAAACATGAATGTCACACATGAAGTATAGAAATCTAGCATAAGTATAGTGCAGGAACAAATCCTTAACATTGATTTGCATTTTGATTTGTATATGTTAAATGTTCCCTTCAGTCACCAAAATTGTTTCAGTGATTGTATAGAATTTTTCCTCCTATCCCTTTTTATTTTTTTTAATATTATTCTGTATTTTCTGCTTGACAGTTATTCTTATGGGTGTTCATTTCACTGGCAATGTGCTTCATACACTGCCATTTGCAGTTCAAATGGTAGTTTGTCATATTTTCAACAAGAATAAAAGCATATTTCATACTAGTTGCAAACAGAAACGAATTGAGTAGGAGGAAGCCTGCAGATTTATAAAAACAAAACAAAACAAAGCTCAGCACTGGTTTTCTTAGCTCTGATTGTGTACAAATGTAGCTCCAAGCTTTTTTCACCTTCACAAACCATAAAGGGGTAATTTAAGAAAAAAACCCCAACAAACAAACAGAAAACAAACAGTAAAGGCTGGTCGCATTTTTTGAGATACAAAATTTGTGAGCTACTAGATTTCCTGGATTTATTTTTGTTCAGGATGCCAAGTACATCTATGTTTGCTTTTTGGTTGTCCATATAGGCTAGCTAGAAATTTTCATTTTTCCTATCGAACTATTTTTCTTCTGTTTATAGTAGTGTCCTGAAAGACATTTTCTGCCTGGTGTTGATTTTCTGGGTTTGTTTTTCCTGATAATTTCTGTTCCCTTCAGGTAGAGCAAAGCATCTGTATGAATGCCCAC
Source organism: Falco cherrug (assembly GCF_023634085.1). Taxonomy (NCBI): domain Eukaryota; kingdom Metazoa; phylum Chordata; class Aves; order Falconiformes; family Falconidae; genus Falco; species Falco cherrug. The sequence goes on from NC_073698.1 coordinate 1,893,349, forward strand.
CAGTATATGTCCCCGGGGGGGGGGGCGCGGGATTTGTGTAGTAGGATTAATTTTTTTTTGGTGTGTTCATAAAAGTATTGTCTTCTGGATAAGAATAGTATGCTATCTACTTTTTTTAAAGGAGCTTTCAAATATACAACTATTACAGATGTAACGATGATACAATTTTTAATTTCACTTTTATAAGAATATTTGATGAAAAATGAGGAGGGAAAGCAAACTTTTCAGTTGATGTGCGTGGTTTTAGGCCTTTGGTTTTGAAAACAAGCTGTAAATACGTGCATACTGCTCTTAGACAGAAAAACATAAAGAAGAAAGCTGTAGAAATTAATCCAGGTTGTGGAGGCTGTGACAGAACATGAATGAAACCATAATAATGTATAGTCCTGTAAAACTGAACTAAGTCTTCCATAGTGAGTTTCATACATGTAAAAGAAAAGAGTACATAAGCGTTCCTTGTTTGAAAGATCATCATTCACCTGTACTCTTACATCTAAAGTCTGAGATCCTGCCACGTTCTACTTGAGTTTTCTTTGCCACCAAGCTTGCCACCATGACTGACTTGTCAGTTGTTCCTCAAAGTCAGGAACAAAAGGTTTCATGCCAATAGATGGCCAAGGAAAGGTTCTCAAAGGGACATGAGGATCAAAGATCAAAAGTTTCTTTAAACACAGCTTTCCATTTCATTCCATCATGTTGTGTGCTTTTAAATAAAAGACATGGCAGCAGTGTGAAGACCTTTGTTCATCAGCTGCTTAACCCTTGCTCTCTCCTAAAAGGGGTTGTGTGGAGACAGAAACAGCTGAAATCCATCGAAATGTTTATTTCTGATCATTCTGGTAGCCTATAGATAGCATGTTAGATTTTGTGTCTCCTCCACTTAAAGTGAAATCCCTTTCGCCTAACAACACCAACAGCATCACCAACAGCGAAATTATACAGATTCACAGAATGGTTTGGGTTGGAAGGGACCTTCAAGACCAGCCAGTCCCACCCCCAGGGCCCCCTCCCCGCAGCCCAGGCTGCTCCCAGCCCCGTCCAGCCTGGCCTTGAGCCCTGCCAGGGATGGGGCACCCACAGCTGCTCTGGGCAGCCTGGGCCAGCGCCTCGCCGCCCTCACGGGGAAGGGTTTCTTCCTCATGTCCAACCTAAATCTCCCCTCTCTCAGCTTCAAGCCATTCCCCCCTGTCCCACCACTCCCTGCCCTTGCCCAAAGCCCCTCCCCAGCTTTCCTGTCGGCCCCTCCAGGCACTGGGAGCTGCTCTAAGGTCTCCCCGCAGCCTTCTCCTCCCCAGGCTGCACAGCCCCAGCTCTCCCAGCCTGTCCCCACAGCAGAGGGGCTCCAGCCCTCTGACCAGCTCCGTGGCCTCCGACGGGCCCGCTCCAACAGGTCCGTGTCCTTCTGATTTCTGATGCTGAGGACCCCCGAGCTGGGTGCAGCACTGGGGGGTGTCTGGTGTGTGTGTCTCAGCAGAGGGGAGTAGAGAGGAAGCATGGAGGCTGACAAGTTAATATTGTACAGATCATCTACAGAAGTTGGCATGGACTGTGTGCTTTGTTGTTCTATTAAATAGTAGATTGAACTAAATCTATTGAAGATTGTGAAGATTTGGGGAATTAGCTGCCTTTTTATTTTTCCTGGCAATTCTTGAAAGTAATATAAAATACAAAATTATTAAATGGAATTGGATAGATCCTACTTGTTTAACTTGCTGTACTACGATGAAATGTGTTTTCAGGTAGCTTACAGAGTTTTAAAAGTGTGTTTCCCCCCCCCCCCCTTTTTTTAAATATTTTTTATGGTACTGTAATATCTTTAGATAAGCATTTTTGCTCTGTATCAGCAGTGCAAGACTTCATATAACAACAAAAGTATTTTTGCAGGTGTAAAAATCAGGAGGAACGCAGGTCTATTTTTTGAAGGTGAAACTTACAGCTGCTAGCATATTTGAGGCCTTCATCAGTACTGCAGAATTAATTTCTGGTATTAGTGCTCTTATTTCTGACGTGGTCTATTCATTGCATCACCTTGCATTCACACAGTGTACTCAAGTGAAGCGTTCAATGGTAGAGGAGTGTCGTGCAATTCTGTTCTTGCAGTAGACTCCAGAAAGCAATAAAGAGGTTTGATTGCAAGGAGAAATCATGGTACTTAACTAGCTGTTTTGGTATGTGGAGACTTCTTTGTAAAACCTAAAGCAAAGATGAGCATTTCAGTTCCTTCTCTTCCAGCCTTTTGTTTCTCTTGAGCTGTTTCTTTCTATGACTGATGGCAGTGGAAAAACTGACAAAGCGAAACCATTTCTGATTGCCCATTTGAACATCTGTGAAGGAAGGGACAATAACGGCAACAGCCATTGTGATAGATGAAGCATAAATTTTATGAGCAATTTTTTTATTATTTTTTCAGTAAACCCACAAATTATATCTTTTGTTCCTGTCTCTAAAACTCCAAATGGTGAAAAACGTTTGGATCCATTGCTATTATCCTTCTGTGGTCAATCTTCTTTCTATTTAGGTTGTCTTCATTAATGCCTCTGCTCCAGGTCATGGTTGAAAATGCAGTTGTTGTGACACGTTTGGCTACCTGCATTTTCAGAAATTCTCCCTATGTGATGTGCATTGACCACTCAGTCATCATAGTTCCGATTTTGGGGTTGTTGTTGATGGTGGATCACTAGAACTGAGCTATGTGAAAACAAGCCTGTCATTCTGTGGGACAGGGTGAGGCACTGGATCTGCTGGGGCTGATGTCTGAGGATGGCATCATGATGCGTAGCATGGCAAGACTTCCTAACTCACCATTTCCATCAGAGGTAGCTGGTGTCCTCGACGTATGGGCCAGATTATGTTCCCGGTATGAGGTGTGGTGGCTGTTGGACAGATTGTGTGTCAAAGAGGGGACACAAAATAGGGGGCAGAGGATCCTGTAGGGCCCTTGTGCTTCGGTCAGGGTGTATTCAGCATACAGGAAAGCCGATGGAATAAAACTACCTGAAGCAAGACGTCTTGATCAGTAATCAGTAGAAGTATTGCCTAAATACAAGGTAGTAGTTCTGCTTCCTGGCAAGTTGTTCTTCCAGGTGTTTTACTATAGTTGTTACAGCTCACAGCCTTCCACTACTAGTATTATTGCACAACAGTGAAAATTTGCCAGCTTCTGGTTTTAGCAGCCGTATGCTGCCTGTCTCTGCTCCAGATGACCTGCTCTTCATGCCTGTTCCCCCTAGTGCTGTTCCACCAACCTTCCAAAGGAACTTAATGCAAAATCCCTGATACCCTTTGTGTTCTGGAACAGCACAGACGTCACCTCAGGTTCTTGCAAAAGGTGGAAGACGTTAGGACAAGTCTTGAAGAAAACCCCTGTGAGAAAATATGGAGAACCTGTAGCCGTGCCAGCAAATTTGGCAGGAAGGCAGTGGGCTTTAGGCTCGTTTGCTGTAGATCTCTGCCTGTGTTCCCACTCTTACTGTGATTTTATTTTAGAGCATTCTTTCAGGATGTACGTCATAGTCCACGTGTCAGCTTTCATCTGGTCTTGATATCCAGCCTGGTCTAAGATGGTTTAGGTTGCCATTTTTTCCCCTTGAAATTTTAAGTGGATTTCTTTCTTACGATATTATTTCTGAATTAAAAGAGGTTTGTTGTTTGTCTGGAACTCATGAGATTACAGTACTTTCTGTTGTTGATGTAACCCAGCTTATGTGTTCTTTGAACCTTACTTCTACTAGTTTCATCTGGTGCCCTCAATGTATGGAGAAAGAGGAAACAGTTAATTTCCATCTATTGTCACCATGTTGGTCATGATTTCATAAATCAACATGGCATTATCTTGTCCCTTCAGTTGTCCCATTTCCTAGGAGAACCAGAGAATCCAAGATCTCAGAGTCATTCCTGATACAGCCATTGATCCATGCATTCTTACCATCCTTGTTCTTCTCCGCCTCTTCACTATTTCTTGGAGATGGAGCGGAGGGAAAGACTGTAACAGCGCACAGACAGCTGAGATGGTGCCCCATCTATTCCTGCAGTGATAGCAATAATCTGTTATGTTCTTCCTTCCTGTCTTAACTCCTATCACTGTTGCATTTTTTTATTCTGGATTGTGGGGGGTTTTGACTGTTAATAGTCACTGATGTTTTTCATGCACCTGCCTGTTATAACCCCAGGATCTTGACCCTGTATGGAAAAGGTCCCCCTAGCATACTGTTGTTTTCCCCTCGTTTGCTTCTCTTTACATTTATTGGTATTGAATTTCCTTCCCATTTTATTAGCCTGTGACTCAGTCTCAGTAAAATCCTTTTCCAGTTCTTGATATCAGCCCTTAACTTTACCAGTTATTCAGCGTGGTATCGGCAAATGTCAACCCGTTCATCCTCACCTGCAGACCGTTCATAAACACACGTAATAGCTGAGTCCCAGCACAAAGTCCTGTCCACTGCTGCAGCTGATGCCATCCCTCTGCTTTGGATCTTGTAAGCAGTTATCAGTTTTACAGTGACCTTCACTCTTTTGCTGTGACTGCTTGGTTTCTTTAAAAGTCTCTGGTGAGAAATCCACGAGAAGAAGGGTTGTTGCTGTGGGTTAGTAAATTGAGCTCTTGACTCTAAAAAAAGGCTGTATCTTACTACTTGCTTTGCAAGTTTGTATGGCTTACCTAAGTTTTTTTTTCTTGGGTTCTTTATTTTTTCCCCATGTGTCTCAGATGTTAAGAATTTAGGCAAAGAGCTTGTAAGGTAGAAATGTTGAAAACATCCTTCTGAAATACTTTTCAGTTCCTAATATTTGTGTTCTTTCTGGTAAGCCACTGAGCTGAAGTAAGGCTTAACTTCTGAATTAAGATATGAAATGTAGCTAAATTTAAGTCCTAGACTATAGTTAAAAATAGAATACTCTGGTTTACAAAAATTACTTTTCACTAAGTGGTGATACTTTCTTCACTAAAACCGTTTACACTAAGCAAGCTGTAACATTCCACCAACTTCAAGCTTCGCAGGGTTGCATGTAACAGTAATAGAGATTTACTCTTTCAACTGATTTCTGATGGTGTGTTTGACAAAGTTTCTCCCTGATTATTCTTACAGTTTATCCGTGTTCAGGACCGTGAAATGCTTGATGATTCATGGCAGGATTAGGACATGCTGAGGAAGCACTGCTGGAATTTAGACTTGTGAGCACGAGTGTAGCCTGGCTGGCTGATGGTATCAGCATGTGTGTTCAGCACTGTGGGATGCAGGAATAAGCCCTACGTTAATTCTATTGTTTAGGTATATTCAGTGTTTTTTTCTGATATATTGTAATTTTTCTGATATGATTTTTCTGATATTATCTGAAGTTTAAAGTGTTCAGCATGTTTACAAAGAAAAGTATCTTCCAGTGAAATGGGGAGAACATCTGAGCTTGTTCTGCTGTGCATGCATGTCCAACCCAGCTCACGTAGTATTGTCTGTTTTTCCTTTATTTGAAGTTAGGATTGAAAATACAATGCCAGCTCTTCTGAACATACCGCCTATATCGGTTCTCTTTTATTTTGCTCAGACTTCTGGTGTTGAAACTCACTTTGCCTTATCATTTTCGGGCAGAATCCTCAGTTGTCCTCAGGAACCTCTGTGGCTGCTGCACTGAGAAATGTCTGGAGTGAGTTTTTCTGTAGGTAGTTATGTGGGCTGGGTTCTAAATGCTGCTGTACTCAGGTTATCAGAAAGGCCAGTAATCGGTTTGCTGAGGCTAAGATACGATTTCACATGTTTAAAACTATGACCAGAGGCTACTGATAGGTTCAGAGATATTTTTTTACCATTTAAAAAAGACAGAGGAAACCCAGCCTCAAAATAAAAAGTACTACTAGCGCGTTCTTCAGCCAGCCACTTTTATTCTTTCATCATCCAAGAAATGTTTGTACACCCACTTGGTGTGTGTCTCTGTACTAGATGTGTTTCATTAGCCCTCTTTCAGTGCAGGAGATGTAGTTTAAATGAATGATCCTTTTTTTCCTATTTTCTGATAGTAAGTTTCAGTGCAGGAATGGAGAGCCTTACTGAGGTACTCCAGGAGAATGGCCTCGCTGCTGAAGAAAACAGGTTTGTTTGCCAAAGGGTAAACTAAACTAAACAGCTTTTGTACATAATACTCCATTGATTTTAGGCTTTTTCCATCTCAACTTTTTCTATATTTTACCTCTGTGACTTTTTAAAGCAAACTGCATTGCCAGCTGTCTCTACACTCAAAATTATACCAACACCAGTTCTGCAAACAAAATAGAAAACCGGTTTTATATTAAATTCCTTTCATTGCATAAATGGTCAATGGAGCTGGTAACCAAGTTACTAAAGAATCAAAAGCAGAGTAGCTTTTAATTAAATATCATTTGGCAAGGTGCCCAGAAATTTCACTGTTGTGGGAGTGGAGAATGAAAAACAAAATGAATAACTGCTGCTGCTGCCTTTCAGAATGTCTGGAAGATGTATTTGCTTGTATGTGCAGATACACTACCAAATACTAATGCTAATAAAAATACAAATACACAGAGCAGCTACTGTGTCAGGATGACCTTGTGTATGTGTTTTTAGTAATCTCAGTACTGGTTGTGATCAAATGTCACAGAAGGCCACATTAGGAAAAGAATGAGATACAAAAATAAATGAAGAAAAATCATGCATAGTTTTAGGATATTGTTTAAAGGTGAGAAGCAATTTAGTCTCATTAATTGCCCCTCATTTACATCAATATCACATGACACCAGAATGTTTTTTAATCATCCCTGCTTGCGTGTGGACTCATTAAATCTCTCATATGCTGCTGCTAAGGTGGCTTTATGTATGTATGGGTGGTGGTGGTGGTTGTTAGTCTCTGTTTTATGATGCCTGATTTATCTGGAAGCTTTTTGATAGCTGATTCAGTTTTCGGTCATCACTTGCCCACACATTGAGTATCTCTGTGAGGGAGCAAACTGTTTCCATGAATCCTCTTTTTCTGTATTCAGATGAGCAGTGTTGTGATTTCAGTCCTGTCTCAGGTAGATGTTCCCTGCCTCTAACCAGCAATGTGTTTGCTTTTAATTTCCAGATCTGCCCTTTTGTCTTTCCTTCTCAAACAAATGAGATTCTGATTTCGAAAACAGTGAGGCATCATCTTTCTCAGTGAACATTTTTTCGTATTTCACGTTTCGATTCATTTTTGCCTCTTTGTTATTGCCAGAATGCCTTTCTGAGTTGCCCAAGAACTAACATCCCTTGTATAGCAACTAAAATGACTTGAACAAAAGCTTTATTTCAGTATTCATGGAAATATTTGAGACAGATTCCTCTGCTTTTCTTCTATGCACGAGTGTTTTTCTGTCTGTTACTGTATTACAGTTAAGCTCCTTGTTTGTGAAGCTCTAAAGCGCCATGCCCTTGTGTAGCAGCTTGCCTCTGGTTTTAGTTCCCTTCTCCCAGTGTCGTGACTGTTTTGCCTTTGGTGATACTGTTATGTGCTCCTAAAACACTGCCTAATTTCTGCATCTGCCAGGTCACAACATGCTCTGGTTACCCTGATTATTGGTGGGTTTATTTGTGTTGGTGCTTCCAGGTAGGAAATCTGTTTCCGACTGTGTTTGTACGGCACTATGTAAATAGGCAACAGTATTTAAATGTTTTCTAATGACCCGCCCCTGTAGAAGTTAAGTCACATCAGAGCTGAGTTTGATGTCTTGTGTTCAGAAACACATCATTTATTTAAAGGAGCCAAAACGAAAAATGTGGTAAAGAAAGGTTTGAGTGGAGAGATGAGACCAGACTACAAATTTGAAGCTTGCCCTAAGCTAGACAGAAGTTGTTCTTTTAAAATCTATTATCTAGCAATGCTGATTTCAATATGAATGCAGTTCACTTTGGTTGTGATTCTATTTCAGATCTTTTAAAAACAGATTTTGTTGTCTTTTTTTAGCAGAAATTTGTTCTTAATGCATTTGCTCAAAACAAGACTTTAGAAAGCCCATCTGCATTCTCCAGTCTTTATATACAGTGCTCTCTTTCTGGCTTTAAGCATTCATGTGAAGAGCATTTTTCCTCTGCAGAAACTTTGAATTTTAGGCACACATTGGCCAGTGTGTAAAATACAGTACCGAATTAAATTAGTTTTATTTCTCTAAGTGATCTAATTAATTTCCCTGCTTTATCTCAGTTTTAAGGCTTTATTCACATCTTTGTGTCTGGGATTAATTTGACTTGGCACACTGCAATGTCTCTGTCTCCCAGGAGCAGCTGATTATTTACAATGAATTTCTTTTTCCTCTTCTCCCTATGGCCTATAGCGAAGATTTTTCTCAACACAACTCTGAATAGTACGCAAAGACCAGAAATATTTCAAGAACGAATAGCTGAGTTACCTGTAACAACTGGAAACTCAAACATGACTCACCTTGTAATGAGTCCAAAACTGTTATTTACCAGGACATCTTTGGTTTGCAGCAGAAACCAATGAATAATGAATGGTGGCACTATCTATATAGCTCTACAGAAAATATTGGGCTAGAGGCTTGCAGTGAAACAAGGAGTTTGACAAACATATGTTAATTATTTGCTAAATTAATCATAGGGTATTATATGCCAATAAAGAGGAAAGTGTGTTTTCTTTCCTTTCAGGTATAATAATGATGTGAATAAGAAGAAGGAGCTATTTGGATCTCATTTTCAAAAGAGAATTTGTTGTAATACCAAAAAAAAGCCAACAAAATCTGTTTATTAGCGCTACCTTTTCTAATTTTTTGATGTGCACTCTTACCAATTTTTTGGAAGGTGTGAGTTTGCTGAGAGTGCCTGTAAAAGTCTCAGCGTCACTGGGCTGGTGAACATTAGCTGGAGAAGGGGCATGTCCCATGCCAGTCCTTGCCTCAGCAAGAGTCTCTTCAGTCAAATGGATTTGTCAAGTAATTGCAATGGAGGAGAGAGGGGAGCACCTCCATGTGGGTCCTGTTATGGACGGGAGCCCGGTGACACGCCAGCATGGTGGTGGAAGAAACGCAGTCCTGAGAGGGAGAGCATACACAGCACTGCAATGGCTCATGTGATGTGATTTCTGGTTGTGGGAATTTTGGGTGGAAAAAAGGTGGTGTGGAGAAGACCGTGGATTCGGCTCTGTTGAGCAGGCTGGATTTATTCTGCCTTTAGCAAGCAGCATTGACTCTGTCAGCCTATTTTCGTATTCTCTATGTTTTTTTCCCTCTGTCAATGTATCTTCTGTATACCTGGAAAAAAAGACCAATAATAATTAATATATTAAATCTACTAAATGAAAGAGAGCAGAACTTTTAAGTAAAATCCAGTTATGTATGGTCATACACTTACAGCTGGTAGTGGTATATTCTCATATGCAAAAAAAATTTCTGCTATGCAGAAATAACCCCCAAAGCAGTATGAATGCTGCCATGACCTGCAGGCATGCTTTAATTAAAATAGGGAATGTGTATATTTTTTTAGCCGTGCTTGTGCTTACCTTTTTAACTCTCTCTGAAATTCCTGGTTATTTACGTGAGCAAGTATTTAGTTCAGACTCAAAATAATCCCTATCCTCTAAAGATTCAGTGAATTGCACGTGACAGTGAACAAGAATTGATAACTCTAGAGGGAGTTAGCAGTAAATCAGGATATGTTCCTAAGGCCGTCGAAGGCTTCCTCTCTCACAGAATTACCTCCAGAGCTGAAGCTAGTACTGGCATCAGTGAAGCTAAAAGCAACCAAAAAAGTGTCAAGAACGAAGATCTACGATAAGCACAGATGGAAAGAGCCAGATACAGGAAAGAAAACAAAGGAGTTGGGGGGTGGAATTTTGTCTCTGGTGAAAGAAGTAGTGAATGGTGAAGAGCTGTGGAACAGCATAAAAAATGAGATTATAGGAATGCCTGATCAAGTTTTGTGTTTCCAGGCCAAGAAAAAGAAATAGAGGTGGGTAAGGAATGAGGAGCTGCTGAGCTGGGAAGTGTTCGAAGTTGCAGGAGGGGGAAGAAAAAAAGAGATTCAGGAGATTGACCAGATAGTTGGCATTGAAAGTGGAAACACAGAAGCACCTGGGTATGGAAAGAATGGTCAGAAGAGCTTGCAGAGAGAAACCTGAAATGAGTTGTCTTGCAAAGTAAGAGAACTCTGAAGTAGAGCATTCGAATCAAAAATGTCGATACTGAAAGACAAGTAATAATTGAGAAGAAGCAAGCACGCAAAAGGAAGTAGCTGAAAGATATTTGGAAGATCTGCAAAGAGCCCAGACCCAGCAGGTAGCCTGATCCTGGAGGAGCTTCTCCAAGAAAGAGAGAGAACAGTGGAGTTAATGGAAATGCAAAGCACTTGATAGCTTGGGAAAAAGGAAGACACCAAGTCCTAAGGAGTGTTGGAATAACCGTGGTGTAATTATAGACAGGCAGGAGACACGACAAAAGGCAGCGTACATATGATGAACATACGAACAAGAGGCTTTATACAGCACTTCTATTTGTAAATTCTGTTGAATGAAGAAAAGTAGCAATAATATCAGTGATGTAAGGAGGATTTTATTAATCGCTTTAAAGCAACGGCAGAAACTGCCAAGAAATTCTTTTGAATTGAAGATCAGCATGAAGTCTTTCAATTTGTCGGGATCTGAATGGAGGAGGAGGTAGTGATCGGAAACAGAAACAAATACCAGCAACTGGGAAAGCAGAGCATGTATGTTTTGGAAACCTGGTTCAAGGACTAGGTGGTGTTGAGGTGAAGCAAAAAGAAGCATAAACCTCTAAGCTCTGAAGAGCTATGATTTTAAAAGTTAAAAACCCCTCTTTGTATAGGAGGCAACTTTTATCTGTACTAATTCAAATTACAGGACTGGAATGGGGTGAGAAGCTGTGTTGCTTTACTTGAGGTGGAGGAGGTATTGGTCTTTAAATCGCCAAATACTGATTATCATTAACGCTGCTCCTGCAAGTTATACTCAACAAAACTTGATGCCCACTGTAACTCTGATTTCCTTGTCTTTTTTTTTTTTTTGAATGAGAAGAGATCTTTATTTTATTTCATTATTCATTTGAGCAAGGTTAATGAGATGATTATTTCTTATTTGAGTCTTCTGAAACCAGCTGTAGAAGCCTTGTTCCTTTAGAATAGTAAAGAGCAAAGGATAAAGCTAACTGAAGAAAAAATGATGCTTCTTGAATCAAATATCACAACTTGTAGCCATTGTCCAGCTCACATGAAACCAGTTAGAGTACAACATCTTAGTGGGATGCAGCTGGCTGGGCTCTGGTAGTTGTGGTGGTTGGGGAATCTTCCCCTGACTAAACCAGCTGCTCCTGTACCCATTCGTGGCTGGAAGGGTTCATCTGCGGAGCTGAAATCTCGCCCTGTGTAAAAGTTGATGCTAATGGGACAGGTGTTTATATCGGTTACAACTTCTAGCCCATTAGTGTTGCTCTGCATCCATTTAATAACTGGTGCTTTGTGGGAATGGACAGTCATGCCCTTATAATTAGTCATGTCTAATTTATAATTAATAAATTTGCAGACTGGTGGTTGGTCCCATCACATTTGTTTGCCTACAGTCTTTTTTTGTGTCCTGCTGAATCCTCTAAGATACAGTTATCACATAAGCAGAAGGATAGCTGAATTATTTAGATGAGTACTTAGGTGGAAAATTGATATTTGGGAGAGATGAAAAGCATTTTATATAGAAATGGATGATTTAAACCGTGGGATCTGAAGAGCTGTGTTTGAAATATAAGAAACATTCTAGTACTTTTTAAGAATAGTTTTTATGTTCCTTTAAACTAGCCTATATTGTGGTATAAAATGCTGTACTTAAGTAAAACATGTTGAGTATCACTGGAGGACCGAAGTGAAGCAAATGCATTGGTTTAGATTTCACATTTGTTTTTTAATTATCCTGTGATCAGGCTGTGGAAATAGAAAAAAAATATATCTTCGATAGCATGAAATCCAGACAAAATTCAGGCTCCCAGAAAACTAGGTGATCTGCTGCCCATCTTTTACAAGTGTTCTGCTTGTTCTAGTAAAGCATCACTCAGCCAGCCCCACCACTCACATTGAAGTGATGTATTGCAGCCGAAGGAGAGTTACCATCTTTAAACGGCTTTGTCCCTTGCTAGAATACAAGGGAAAATGTAGAATAGCTGCGTATGAAGAATACATTTCCTGGGCTCTGAACTCCGTGTCTGACCCCTGCTATCCGCACTCCGGTATGGAAATCACGTTACTGTTATGATTTCAAGCATTTCTTAGTGAGAGAGAGCAGAAGACCAGTCTGGTAAGGGTATGTGTTGCTATCTCCTGTTCACATTCCCTCCCTTCTTTCTCTTGGTTTGTTTTCCACATGACTGGGAAACAATTGCTTCTTCCACATGGAGCCCTTCTCCCATTCCTGGGAAAATAGCAGGGAATAGGGAACATTTGCATAATCGTCTTTAGTGCTATTGTGGGCGGGCTTTGGATGCCCGCACAGAGTTGCAGACTGGCCACCTGTCCAGAACAAATGAACTTAGCTTTTGTATAACGTTATCTGGTTTTCCACAGTGTTATTTTTGTGTAATGAATAACTTGATTAAAATATTATAAACCCCCATCATTCAGTAAATGTTTACGTTAGGTTTAAATCCCCCCTTTCAGAGGTGGGGAGGGAGGGGAGAGAATTTCCTCTTTCTGTGTTAGCACAACTATATTTTCAAGCTGCCTCTGACATAGTTTTATAACTGCCTTTGTGAAATTATCCTCATGAATATTAATTAGGGGTGTGGGAAGAAAAAAACCCCAAACCTCAAAATGATTTGCATTCATCCTTGTATAAATGATAAATTATGTGTTGTCTAATGTTTTCTAATGGTCCATTTCACCTATGTAAAACAATTAATTAAACAATTGAGTTCTTTGCGAAGGAAGGAGAGGAAGGTAGGAAAGGGTGCTGAGGACACTACCCCTGCTGGTGCTTCGTCACAAGAATTAAGCTTTTTGCTATACACATTTTTTGGATGTTTGCCTGTATGAATGTTACTTCTTGATCTTTTGTACCCCTGTGACTAAAGACACAATAACAAACTAATTTCAATTTCTGTATTTAAGGGGAAGAGTACGAAAGGTGTTCTTTTGCCCAGGTTTGGTGCTTTTGATAGCCAAGGTGTAGGAAGGACAAACTCCTGGTGCCACATTTTATTGCACATCAACCTTTGCACTGAGGGTGTCTCGGTATACAAAGACTGAGTTTCAATTGCTGCACTATGATAAAGCAAAACAAACCCTTCCATACTATTTTTGGCCATGAAAAGCATGTAAATTAATGTGGAGAGTAAGATTTCCGTGTTGCTCTTTTTTACTGTCATACTTGTCTCTTTTACTGCTGGGATCTTTTGCCTGTATTGAAAAAGCATTGGCCAGAATTTGGCTAAGTAATTGTTACTGAGTTATGAGTAAAAGGAACATGGTGGTTTTTTCTTTCCCTGCCTTCTGTCTTTCCAGCAGCAGTTAAGAGGTGCATTGAGCCAGTAGAACACTATTACTTTAACTCTCTTTTTGAGCCCTTATTCAATGCTCTGCACCATCTGTGGCATTTGTGACGGGTGCCAGTGGATCAGAGGATGGGAGATAGCTGTCAATCAGCAACTGCTTTTGCAGTTAGGAGACAAGACATAGACCACGTACGGTTTACTACCGTGTTTTGCTTCTCTTTTGTTCCTGATACACACGTACCACCCTTTGAATGGGTATAGAGCTGCTCCCTTAGCAATCATTTGATAACACTTGTGATGAACGTTGCACATTACAGGTGACTTATGTGTCAGCAGTATCAGCTGTGCAGGTATTTGAATTATTTTGGAATCTGGTAGCAAAACTGCATGGAAAGACTGTCTGATCTGTGCCTCAGGTAGCTGTTGGTCAGTAGTGCTGGTTTTAAGAAAGCCAAGTATGTCTGCCAGATCACATACTTACTTTTCCAAGGGAGAACGCTAAAATCAAATCCATTACATCTTGCTATAATGCAAAATAATTTCATGATGTTGAAAGATGGCAGGCAGGAAAGGATAAATATTAAATGTCTAAATTAAGATGACAAGAAGTTTCAGGCCAAGACTTACTACTTTAGCAGTGAACATTTTCACTTACATTTTGATTTTGTGTGAATGGATGATATATTTATGTATTTTATAAAATGATGAATGCTGTTACTTACTATTACCCAGTAAAAAAGAGCTATTTTGTTTGGCTTGCAAATTATACTATAGTTGGTAAACCCTGAGCCATTAAATATGTGTTTTCTCTGCCTGAAATGTGGTGTTTAAAATCCAACAAAGTAGTGAATTGGAAAATCTGTGTATGTTGAAGAATTGGACATAGATTATTTTTTTTTTTTACCTTGTGCTGTTTTTGCCTGCTTTGCCTGTCTCTTCCATAATAACTTGAAATTGATCTTGCTTTTTATAGTCTCATGCTCTGGCTGAAGACCTGGAAGTTCCCTAATTCTTAGTGTTAGTTTCCGATTTACAGCCGTGGTTCAGAGCAATGTTTGTAGGAGCAGTTCTGCATATATGACTTAATTTGGAAGATTTTAAATCTGACTGCTGAGTGTAATCTGATTCCTTTCTGCATTACTCATTGATGAGGTTTCCTAGGTTTTCCAGTTGTCAGCTTGCTGATGTAGCTTTGAGATTTAGGATGTTATGTGGGTATGGGAATCTTACTCTTTGTTTTCTTATTAGGAGCCTGACCTCTGGTACCTCATTTTAACATTAGAGCGGACTTTTGTGAATAATGGTCTGTGTTGAAAGTGCATCCAGCTGGAATTGTGTCTTGGGATGGGGGGTAGGGGGGACTGGAATCTTTGGATGCCATCATGAAGCAATTAGACAAGCTACTTAATAATTTATAGCTTGCTGTCTTTTAAGAGTTGTAAGCATTTTGACAAAAGAGGTTTTTGTTTAACCTTTCAGTGCTTTCTGTGAAGCCTATATTTAGGTTAGAAATTATTTTCCTTTGAAGAGCAGTGAAGGATACAGAACCAGATGACTTTGTCATCTATTAATTAATGCTTTGTGTTGCTACCTAAATATAACAGTTTGCTCAGATCACTCTGAACTGCAGTGTATTGTGAGTACATAAAAACCTTTGTGAAGCAGAAAATGAACAACAGTATTTTTTTTAGCAAATCTTGTCATATACATTTGTTAAATTCCTTTCACTTGAATTTACTTGTAACTGAGTGACTTTTTCGTGTTCTGTAACCTTAAATATTATATTAAACTGGTAGATGAATGTAATGCCAGAGGAGGAAAGCAATTGCATGTTTGCTAGATTGTCATTTCAGTATAATTGCTGTTGATATGAGTGACTGTTCTTAGAAATTATATGGATACTTTATGGTGAAATAATTTCTAGTTGTTTAATATTTAACAAAATACTGAGATTCCCAACCTTTGCTACATCAAAGAAAGAAAAGCGCACCTGAGTTTTCAGGTGCAGGAGAATGAAGCGCTGTTAGACCAAGTTGCCTGAAGATGTGCACAGGCAAAGAGAACCAAAAACACAGTCCAGAGCTCCTTGTACAATGTACTGTCAGTAAATGCTGTCTCCATTTTCATAAGTAAACGAGCTTTTCTGTCAGCTTTTTCCACTTCTGTAAACATTATACAATCAAAAAGTTACGAACAATGTCTAATGATAGTGTCACAAGAAGAAATATTTACAAAATAAATTGCTGACATTCTTAGATGTGGCTGTTCCATCGGCAGTCGATGAGCAGTGGCTTTGCTCAGTTTTAGTTCTGCTGTTACCCTGGCACTGAATTTATACAGATATTCAGAGACGTTTTGATGACATTATTGATATTCAGTAATTCTTTCTTTGGCTTATTCCTGTTGTTGCAAGGATATTATTCAAAATGTAGACCTTTTTTTTTTTTTTTTCATATTGCTTTGAATTCGATTCTCAGCTGCTGCATGTTTTCCAGAATTATAGTGTGAATTCACTTTTCCCTACTTTATTCTGTCTTTCCCTTTTTGCAGTCAAACTCATCTCTTTTTTCCAAGACTGTCCTTTGGTGGAGCTGGTCTTCATTGCACAGTGTTTCTTGCAATATCAGTATTAAATGTTGTTGCTTTTTCCTAAAAATTTTCAACTTTCGTACTTTATGAGAGCTACCCAGTCCCCCTTTGAGTGTGCTTAACAGTACTCTTTGGATAACATTGTTTCTACTTTAAGGGTTGGAGTATGTCAGTTTGAGTTGCGATGGCTTTTTTTCTGAAGCTGCTGAAATGCAAGGATTTGTATAAGCAATACTACTTTTGATGTACTAGTAGTTGTAGAATGACTTTGCTAGATGTAACGTTCATCATTGTACGTATGGATAACTGCAAAGTGAACTCTAGTTAGAAGCAGCAGAGCTGGTGATCGTGCTGCTGTGCTGTAGCTTGGCTGGGTACGTCGGCTGAGCCTGGGCTACTCTTGGCATGCTCTTGGCTGGCACCATCGGCTGCCGCTGAGGGTTCAACACACTGTTGTTTTGGAAGAAAGCAGAGCAGTTCAAGCAGTTACCATTATCATGGAGTACTCAAGCCATTAGAAGAATAAAATGCTCAACCGTGCCGCTTAGCGTAGGAAAGTTACAGTTTCCACAGAGCTCAGCTCCAGCTGCTGATGGCAGTATAGCTGTGTGTGCCCTCAGGCGATTCCTTTTCTAACGCGTCTGCTGCATCAACAATGTTTGACTCTGCGCTGAATGAATCCAGTCTTGTATTTGTCACTGGTAAGACCAAGCACGCAGTTACTGCTTTTTCTTTGATGCGTAGTAATCTTAATTTTATGACTGTTTCATCATGATTACATCCAGAAAGTTTAGTAATTTTTTTTTTATTTATTTATTTATTTTTTTTTTTTTTTAGCGGCGAAGGTGCAGCACCTGAGAGACTCAGCCGGTTCTGTTGGCCCCATCTTTGCAAACACAGTTTTCCCTCTCCCTCCAGCTCAGCTGCATTGGTTTTGATAGAAACAGTTTGTGGTTTTCTAAGCAGGCTTGTGCAAGGCTATTCCTGTTGGAATAAACTTGTAGTACGTGCTAATATTTATTCCTGGAAGTTGCAGATTTTTTCTTTATCCTTGTATCTTTTTAGATACAGGGATAAGATTAGTACCTACTAATCTTTGCAAACTGAGTATTGCTGCTAGGTACAAAAAAGTAATGCTACATACTCATCAGGACTGAGTACATAATAGCTAAACATATTGCAGTATGAAGTAGTTCAACTTCATGTAACTGCTGTGTAATCTCTAAGGTGCTGGTGTGCTATCAGTGTTGCATTGACTAATGTTGTCTCATTCTTTCCTGTGCTCAATTAATTTACATTAGATTAATATTTGCATATAATTTTTGTATTAAACTTAAGGAGTTGTTACTGTATTTGATTTTTGGAGGTTTTGGTTTCTATCTTTCCGCCCTATCTGACCCACACAGAGGGTACTGGTGCTCCCAAACATCACAGGAGTCTACATGGGAAAATCTACAGCAATACACACATCTCATTTAAATTGCTGATCTGAAAATATAATTGAGAACCTTTGTTTATCATTGAAGTGAAACCTTATCATAATTATAAACGTGACAGACAAAAAACCCAAGAAGCTGCCTTTAATACTAGTGTGAGTATTGGTGAAATGTGAATGTGTTTCCAAGTCAGTCATTTCAGTCCTGTACTCGGCTAATTTTACATTACAATGTAGTATACTTGCCACCAGCACCTATTTTTAAATCTCATATTTGTGGTAATTTCAGACTTCTCTGATCTGTTTTGTCAATACATGAGTAAACTCGGTGCTTGAGAGCTTGTCTTGTAACAGTCAGTAGATACACTAATAAAAAGATTAACTTTGGGGTTTTTGAGAATGAAATTACTCTGAGGCCAGATAAGTTTGGTCCAAATAATCTTAGTATGCTTTCACTGCAGTATTTGTTTTCCTTCCTTTTTTGGTGTCCTTTTTTTCTCCTTTCTTTCCCCTTTTTTTCCTTTCTTCCCCTCTTTTTTCACTTTGTTCCCTTTTTCTCTTTTTTCCTTTTTTTCCTGCCCCTCCCCCCCCCCCCCCCCCCCCCCCCCCCCCCGGAAGCAGACATGGGAATTTGCCGTATCTAGTGTTGAAAATAGTACAGGAGGACATTGCATATTTCAGGTGGAAAAATTAGCACACAGCCTACTCAGAAAGCAGAAAAAAATACCAACACAGCAATCTCAAAAGATTACAGAGGTTTTTGAACTTCTTTTTCCTACCTAACCTGCTTTAGAATTATCCAAAGCAAAAAGCTCTGAGGCTCTCTCTGTGGTTTAATTTTCAGTATGAAAAAGCTTAGTGCAAACTACTCAAGGCCTGTTAAGGTTCTGACACAAGCTAAGAAAAGCCAGAAAATGCCCAGTTAAGAGGAAACGTACCATATGCTTTGCAGTCCTTAGCTGCCAAACTCAACTCCTTCCCTATTGTGTTAGCGTGTTACAGACCAGATGGTCCGCTTCCCCCCATCACTGGGCATTTTCTTGCTTTTCTCGGTTGTTCTGTTTGTCTGATAATACCAAGTCCGTAAGTTTCAGTTCTGAAATATGTATAGATTATATATATATATGTATATAAAAAAAGTTCCCGTGGGCGGACCTGCACTTTGCAGACATCGAGACTGAATAAATCTGTGTTGTGAATACCCAAAGACAAGCTTTCCTTTCCTTCTCCTCTGGCTAGTTTTCACTAGTTTGTTTTCTGCTCAGAGATCAGCTCAATGATTAGTTTTTTTCTGAGTTGTTCCTGTTAAATTCTTTCCTAAATGAGCAGGAAGGAATTTTTTTTTTTTTACGTGAATGAAGTCAAACTGAGTTGGACTTGGATGCTCTTGGCAGCTCTTTCAAGAGTTGGCTTGCCTTACGACTTCAGAGAAAAAACACTTTCTAATAGACTGTTTTTCCCCTTAATGAGTGCTTTGGCACCTGTATCCTGGGCTGCGGAGGGGTTTTGTGCTACAGATGTTGGAACATAAACACAATCTTTAACATCTCTGCAGTAGTTGCAACTGCATGCTCTTCTGTGCAGTTGAAAATAGATAGTTCTTTTTTAAAAAAAATAACCCTTGATTTAAAGTACCAGGATATCTTGAGGTAGCCGATTTACCCTTGGTAAACTTAAAACGCTAGTAAAGAGTTCAGTGTCACTCAGACCTTAGTTAAAACTGTGCGTGGTTTGTATATCTCTGTTACACAGCCTTACATTGTGTCTCTGCTACTGTTTGGTTTAAAAAGGACAAAACAAAAAGCACAGTAATCCTCTGAAATATAAAGACCAGATAATGCTTTTAAAGACCAGATAAAGGAATATGGATATAATCTCAGAAGTTTCTTGCATGACCTGTGGGATATATGAAGGCAGACATTCTGTGTAAGCACTAAGTAACTGTTTAATTATGTTTTACTTCCACTCAGACTTAATATGGAATCTTAGGGGGGTGGGAGACTGATTATGGTGAGGGCCCTTGATAAGGGAAGTGCAAAGCCTGTGAACCCTGAAAATCACTGCTGCGTTTTGAAAACTGGCGTGCTGGTGTTGGTGATCTCCCTTAGGGCTTGTTGAATTATTAGCCATAGTTTGCCATGCTACGTTCACCTGGGGTCTTCTCACAGCAAACTTTTTGCATCTTCACAGGGAGTATGTCTGTTGCATATTTCTACTGCTCTGTGGAAAAAAGCCACCAGAGATTTTTACTAAGCAGGGAATATGATTTTCATGGACCTAAACCAGATTTGTTCTAAATACTACTTTGAAAATAAGTAAAGAATGAAAATCTGCCAATGGATTTGCAGGGCTAGAATGAGAGACATTGTAAAATATGGTGAAACCCGTGCATTCAGACCCTTGCACAGCTGAACATATGTAAGTGTCTTCAGGGCAGATGAAAGAAATAGCTGCCTAAAGCTGCAGAGAGCTGGGACTGCAGAGAGCTGGCAGTGTGCTCAGGTGGCCACGGCGGCCAGCAGCGCCCTGGCCGGTGTCAGCAGCAGCGTGGCCAGCAGGGCCAGGCAGTGCCCGTCCCCCTGTGCTGGGCCCTGGTGCGGCCGCCCCTCGAGCCCTGGGCTCAGCGTTGGGCCCCTCACCCCCAGGCAGACCCGGAGGGGCTGGAGCGTGTCCAGAGCCGGGCAGGGGCTGGGGAAGGGGCTGCGGCACAGCTCTGGGGGGGGCGGGGGGGAGCTGGGGGGGCTCAGCCCGGAGAAAAGGGGGCTCAGGGGGGCCCTTCTGGCTCCCTACAGCTGCCTGGCAGGAGGCTGCAGCGAGGGGGGTCGGTCTCTGCTCCCAAGGAACCAGCGGCAGGACAGGAGGGAACGGCCTCCAGCCGCACCAGGGGAGGTTCAGGGTGGGCACTGGGAGAAATGTCTTCCCCGACAGGGTGGCCAAGCGCTGGCACAGGCTGCCCGGGGACGGGGTGCAGGCACCGTCCATGGGGGGGCTAAAATACACGCAGACAGGCTGTGTGGGGACATGGTTCAGTGGTAGCATTGGTGGTGCTGCCTTAACGGTTGGACTTGATGATCTTAAAGGTCTTTTCCAACCTAAGCGATCTCATGATTCTGTGACTGCACTACAGCACTGGGCAAGGGGCAAGGACAGCCTGACTGCCTCTCCAGGACAGCTGGACCTGCTGCCATGCCAAGAAGGGTGAGGATGTGCAGAGAAGCAGCTGTCCTTTCTTATCAGCATGTGAGAGAAGCAGCAAGCTTGATTTTCTAACGTTGATTTTTATATTCATCCCAGAAGTGTAAAATTCGGCTTTGCATTTAGCATGGGGAAATCTTGGCTCCACTCTGTCATCTTGGGTTGTGAATGTTGACAATTTCAGGCAAGCAGTTAAATTTCTTATCATTTGAACTTGAATGCTGCGTTGACACCTAGCATTTCATGTGCTGCAGTGTCAAGTATGTGATGTGGCAATCTATCGGTACTGACTCAAACATTAACTGAAGTAGTAGACCATGGGTTAAAGATTTTTGAGAATGTCATTTTTCATCTTGGCTCAGCTGAAGGATTGAAGGAACTTCTTTTGGTGTTTAAAAACAGAAATTGCAAAAATTTGAGCTGTCCCAACTCATCAATACTGTGTTGCTCTGACTGATGTATAATAAAGACCGAAGTTTGGAGTTATGAGGAGGAAACAGTACTTGCATTTTATCCTTGCTAGGAATGTCTTCCAAACTCTCTTGCCTGTGTAAGTGGAAGTTGAGATTTTTTTTCATTCTTAAAGGCCTATGAATCCAGTTATCAGCTCACATCAACTTCCAGATCAGCTGTCATGAGCAGGCCAGTCAGAGATTGGAAAAAACCCTGTATTTGGCGACGTTTCTCCTGAAATAGTATGTCTTGAGCTTATTAGTTTCTTCTGCATTTCCCTGCAGGACAGAATCCCATCATTTTTTATGTCTTTACATGAATGTGAGTTCTTCTGGAAAACTCTTTGGAATTGCCCTCACCCAGAATGTATTTATTCTTCCTTTTCTCTACCACAACCCATCTCCACTGAACTTCTTGAGAAATAGTTGACCAGCCCCTTTTCCTGCATCAATTTTCAAATGTCACTAACGAGCAGAAGAAAGTAGCTTCAGTGTCTGCTGACCTCCAATGTTGACATTAGTGTTGGGTGCAAATGGCCTCCTACTTACCTCCTCCTCCTCGAGCCAGCTGATTAAGCCAGCTGCTTTACTTAAGAACTCTAAATCTTTGCTTTTCATAACTGGATCATGATGCCAAAAGTTCCTTGCAGATGCAAGCATGCACACTTTTCTTCCTGATTTCCAGAAAACAATTGGGTTGTTTTTTCAGCTGAAAGAGTTGTCCTGCCAAAGTGAGTCACTTTAAGAATTTGCAGCTCTATGTGTCTTTGTCTTCTACCCTTAACATGTGTAACAGTACTTTTAGTACATACTTGTTCAGAACAACCCAAAACTTTCAGTCTAGAGATTAAATGTACTGGCTGAAGCAGCCTTTTGTAGTGTTTACACTATAATTGGCTATTTTACTGATCTATGCTTAATTAGACAAGCAGTAGTGAACCTTTCCTCCTCCTTTGCTGTTGCATTAGTTGGAAGAAAATAAGCTGGGAGGGTACAAGAAGGGAGGGTGGTACTGAGCGAGCCTTGGAAATGACTGCCATTTGACTCCTGAAATGGGTAGGTTTCGCCTTGTGCCTCCTCACATTATCATATTTTACTGTCAAAATTATGTGTTTGTATTTAACTTCTATGTTGCATAATAAACATTGTAATTTGTCCTTATCAGGATACTTCTTTTTCCAATGAGAGTATGTGAAATAATTCCTGAACCGAAGAGGTCTGGCATCAAGGATGCTGTCAGAGAAAGTAGATGTTTTTTGAAGAAAACTGCATTTATGGTTTAGAGTGTTTGTGATGGTTGTGGGGTGGGATGGGCATACCAGTAACACTTGCAATGTAGAATGAGGTGATCTGTTTTCCAGGCAAATAGGTGTTCCCTGAAGTGCTTCAGGAAGAGGTGCTTTGCTCAGTTAGCCCAGACTACATAAGTCAATAAATACATAGCTGCAGAAGCAGTCTGGCTGTGCATAATCTTTTGTTAGTGTTAATTTCATTGTCGCCATCATCTTGAATTAGAGGGTGTAAGATTTCAGCAGTGCTGAAAGTAGACTTTCAGGGCTTAGTGTTCAACAGAATGGACAAGAAATATTAGTAAAAAAAACCACCAAGAAAACCATGTAGTCTGAATAGTGGTGATAATGATTCCCAGAGTTAAATTTGTTCATGTAAACTTTGCCAGACATATCAAATACCAAAACACACCAAATTCATGAAAAACATACCATTGTGTTTTCAGCCAGATTTTTGTGTTTTCCGCCACAATATGATGTACACACTTAAACTAATGCCAAAAACTGACTTAACAAAATTTTAATATATAAAGAATATTATATAATCATATGTATTTGAATATATAAAGGTTACTAATGGCACTTTCCATATTCTGAAGATATAACAAGCTCGGAAGCTAATTGCCAAATGCAGAATTAATTTTGACACTGTGGTGTGATAAACTTCAAAATAGTAACATTTTAGTTGTTATAAACCAACCAATAAATATTATGTGAAACACAACAATTGTAATAGTTATTTGCCAGCTGTTTTTGGATAGGAAAAAAATAAGCTTTATGCTACATAAAACATGGAGCCATGTTAATGCTTTGTAATCATGTGAACCTTTAATTAAGAAGTTCCCACAGAATAGAAAATGCAAACCTGCTCAGCTGCGAAGACAAGTACAATGAATAACACCGAGCAACTTCAGAAACGGCTGGTAACTGCACTTCAGAGAATAAAACAAATTCAGAAACGTGTTTTACGACACAGAGGAACGTGAACATAGGCTGTATTCCTCTGCAGATGGAGAATGGAAAGAAGTAATGTTTTGCAGTCTGTTTCTAGTGCAATAAAATAGAGACTTTTTCAAGAAATGCTTATTAGAGGTGAACATTCCAGATTCACTAGTTAAGATCTCTAATAACTTGGCAGGAATAGCTGCCAGAAATATTTTGCAGTTCCTTACCTTCTGAGATTTCTTATAATATATCCATGACATTAAAAGCTAGTATTTACAGTTACGTTTTTCCAAAACATTAAATATTCAAAAATTGAATTATCATAAATGGCATTATTAAAAAAAAAACACCACCTAGCTGTATCTATGGTTTATTTATACCTATAAATGTGCAGTCACACAACAAGGATGAAAGAACCATAATTCTACATTCCCAGGCTCTGTGGCTGACTTGCCAATCCTAAATACAATTTTCAGTAGCAGTCTGTCTCCAAAACAAGATAGGTCGCTAACCAGTCTTTGTTTCAGTCTGACATTTTTCTATGCCGTCTTTTTGGCTCTTCTAATGTTTCACTGCTTCTTGAACTAGTTCAAAGTAACCTTAAAGTAAACAATTATGTTAAGGTTACATGGTGTGCTGGTTTGTGCGTACGTGGAATATTTCAGTAAATTTGTTGCCTTAAACTAGACTAACCTGAGTTAGGTTAAGAGATACCAAGTCTATATTCCTGCATCCCAGCTAATAAATAACTCCAATTTATGTATTCCTCTGTACTCCTGATTTCTTTGAAATCTCACCTTTTGCCGAAGCATCTGAAATTCAGCTGTGCTGCGTGTTATTGAGGGACAGTTATGCAAGTGTATTGATCTGTAGAGAGCGGTGCTTGCCTGCAGGCAAAAAGTCACTTTAGCATGGAAACTGAAATCTGTTGGGCTGGTATGGGTTTATCTGTCTGCAGTTTTTGAGAAAATACAATAACCTGTTAGATTCAAGAGATGAGTTGTGTAGCTTTATAAACCAGCATGGTGGCTAAGATGCTGTTGCCGCTATTGACAATGCCAGAGAACTCCATGCTCTTTCCATGTACATCTGTTTTCTTTAAATAAACTGAAGATTAACACATTTAATTTTGGTAAGGTTCTTATGCTGCTTAGGTCATAATTCTGCATTTTATTAATAGTCTCAGTGACTGAAGTTATTAGAATATTTCCATCTTTCTGTGACACTGCACTTGCAGGCTTTTAAAGCTAGTTGTAATTTGAACTTCCCATGTCTATGATTATTTTCTGAAACTCTATATTTCACCATGTCAAAATTCAGCTACGTGTGTTTTATAACTTTGTGAGCAAGTGGAAGTAAAATTGGACTGTGGAATTTTCCTTAACTGAACTTCCTTAGTTAACATACTGCTTTTGATGTTACATGTATTTTACAAGTTTTCTTAAAGTCCCCTTTCCTACAGTCTCTGTAGGTCAGTAATTTTGAAGAGTCTGTTTTTGTTATAGCTTAATCTGTCTTTGTGGTGACTGATGTAGTATGTAATTTTATCATCATGTTTTCAGATATTTTCCAGCCTGTGTTTTCAATTTACACTTTATTTCATATCTTTCTGCACTTGAATGTAACTATGTAAGAAAATATATACATTCTGTAATGTTACATTCTACTATGGCTTACTTGCAGTGCTATGTCCTGTGGAGTCACTATGTTTTTATTCTTGTACAGTTCTGCTTAATTTTTGCTGCACATCTGCATGAATTGGGCATCCTTTTGTCTCCCAGAAAATTGCTGCAGAATTGACTCCACCATTAAGTTGCTTCAGAAAAGCACATTTGAACTGGCACTGTGAGAATGCACTTATCCTGTTTTCAACCACTTCTCTGCCATCAGGCATTAAGTGCTATTTTGAAAGCCAAAGTTTTGATTTTCAGGTTCCTTTAAAAACCAGGCTTAAGTGTCAGGATCATCTGGCAGCATTGCTTGACCAGTCTCCTCCAAAAAGGGTTCGGTTAGATTATAAATACATCTTTTCTTTTTTTTTTTTTTCTTTTTTAAAAGTGGTAAAGAAAGCATTTCTCTTTTTAGAAAGAAAAAAACAGCAAGTGTAGACCATGACAGGTTTAAATTATTGAGGACAGGACAGCTGTGTGAATGGGTTATCAGATTTGGGAGTTACATTAACCTTTTTGCTACTTTAACAAATGTTTTGAATCAGAAACTGGTTCCAGTAGTGATGTTGAAGGTGCTCATGCGGGGCGGTGCTCCGGTGCAGATTGATGCTGTTAGAGCTGTTTCACTGAAAGGGTGAAAAAGGTTTTTCTCTTTCAAATTCTTCATCAGGCAAGTAAACTAGTTAATGTCAATTTTTAATCCTTTTTTCAGTCTTTGCTTATGAGATCCTGTCCTGATCCTTCTGTTTTGTAGAGTAGTGGTTCACATTATTCTCCAGCCAAAAATAGTGTGGAAGACAAAGTTGTTGCCATACTTCATCAGCCACCCAAGATCTGAATTACAGGAAATTGTGAATTTAACACTACACTAAATCCTCACATATTACAGGACAGGGAAGTGACAGGTTATGGTCTCGCTCAGCAAAACAGAACTTGTGGAGATAATTATGGGGAAGGTAAAAAATTGAGGAGCTGTTGCTTTTTGCCTTTTGGTTTGTTTTTTGAGGGGTTTAGTTTGGTTTTTTTCTCCTAATTGGTGCTTTGCTTTTTCCTACAGCACCAGGTCCTGATGCTTGTCTGTCTGTCTCTCCACCAAGATGGAGATCCCGCTTGGGTGGGGGGACGGAAGCGATGAGTGTTTTGGGAGACCGTAAGACTCAGTTTTGTACATGTTGCAAGTGGTTATTTCTCAGCAGTTCAAACAGGAAGCTGTGCAGAGAAGAAACATACCTCGACCTGACAGCAGCGCTAGTTCAAATCCCACATCAGATGCCTTCAAAGACATATTAAAGAGGTGCTTTTGGCTTGTCTCCCTTAAAATAGCAGAAAATGATGGTGAGGAAGCAATACAGGTCTCTCGCATCTCCTCCTCCACGGGCAGTGCTTGCTCAGATAAGGTTTGTGCAAGTGGCTCATTTGAGACAGAGGAAGGATGTGGCATTTCTTTCACAGAGTGCCGGAGAGACGGGTGGGTCCAGTAAGCATGAAAGTGGTTCCTCTGAGTGAATGATCCAACTGCTTCTTTCTATCACTTTTATATTGCTATTTGAATTACATTTTGCATGGGTGAAGATGTTGTGTCCTGATAAACTTTGAATTAATGCTAGCAATCAGACCTGTAACTGGAGAAAACCACGTGTTCAGCCATGACTCTGTTCTCTGAATACCAGTTTTATATAGTCTGCGCATCAAAACTTAGAGTGAGGGAATCTTTACAAATGGTGCTTTGTGCCCTGTTGCTTCCCAGCTATTCTGGAGCCTGGAGAAGATCTTGAATAGTTTAAACAGTTTTGGGTGGCTGCAGGAGGTGCAGCAGTCTGCCAAGGCTGGCTGTGAGCAGCAGAGCTGGTAGCACTTCTCTGCTGGCATCTTAGCACGTTCCTCCCAAATGCTGTTTAAGGATGGAGGTTGGAAGAAACTGCGCTCTTCCTCTCTGTCAGGGGTTAGTTAAATGATGGTGCTGGCACTTCTAACCTCTGCTTCGTGGGGTCTGAAGGTAAAATATCTCCCATTGACAGATGCAGGGTTCTGCAGACCTTTCTGTTGCAGTGTGGCACCTGCTACTTTCTAAAACTCGCTGATAGAAAGCATCTTCATCTAATAAAAATGCATCAGTCATTCTCCATGCTGAATGTTCATAGAATACTAAATAGATTTCAGAGGCTTTGTCCTTAATGCCTAGCGTGCTAGTCAAGGCCCAAAGTTCCTAAAAGTTTACCTAGAAATATAAAATTAACTCAGCCAAACATTGTATTGTCTAGTGTGCTGGGCAATGGCAAAGAGATCTATTTTATAAGAATCTATGGAAGACAATGGTGCCCTGTTCAGTAATACTCTACATGACTTTGGTTTACCTGTTAGGAGTGGGGATTTGCTCCAGAAGCACAGACTTTTGAACCAAGAGCAAATACATTTCTTCTCCAGAGCTGCTAATCTGCCTTCAGCTACACAGAAAAGTGATACAGTGGGAATCTTTTGAATTCTTTTAATGTAATCTAAGGTTTTGCTCTTTCCTGAGGTTTTGTAACAGTTTTGTAGTGACTTTAAGCAAGCTGGCTATGAAAAAGGACTCTGTGCATAGATTTATGAAGGACAGCTTCACAGTCCAGAAAAAGTTACTGCACACATAGGGAAGAGTAGCTGTATGTGGTCTAAACACAAGCTACTTATATTTTGAAGACTAAAAAAAAACCCTGTTTAGCAGTTTCCCACATTTCAAACTCAGTCTGGGGGATAATTTTCCTCAGGCTGCTTCTGCTTCTCTTGTTGTCTTGGAGAGTTGGGGGATGTCTGTTTGCTTGGCATATTGTACCTCCTCATAGGTTCATAGAATCACAGAAGGGTTTGGGCTGGAAGGGACCCTAAAGAGCACCCAGTCCCACCCGCTCCCCCCAGCCCAGGCTGCTCCCAGCCCCGTCCAGCCTGGCCTTGAGCCCTGCCAGGGATGGGGCACCCACAGCTGCTCTGGGCAGCCTGGGCCAGCGCCTCGCCGCCCTCACGGGGAAGGGTTTCTTCCTCATGTCCAACCTAAATCTCCCCTCTCTCAGCTTCAAGCCATTCCCCCCTGTCCCACCACTCCCTGCCCTTGCCCAAAGCCCCTCCCCAGCTTTCCTGTCGGCCCCTCCAGGCACTGGGAGCTGCTCTAAGGTCTCCCCGCAGCCTTCTCCTCCCCAGGCTGCACAGCCCCAGCTCTCCCAGCCTGTCCCCACAGCAGAGGGGCTCCAGCCCTCTGACCAGCTCCGTGGCCTCTGACGGGCCCGCTCCAACAGGTCCGTGTCCTTCTGATGCTGAGGACCCCCGAGCTGGACGCAGCGCTGTGGGGGGGTCTCAGCAGAGGGGAGCAGAGGGGCAGAGCCCCCTCCCTCGCCCTGCTGGCCACGCTGCTGGGGATGCAGCCCAGGGCACGGGCAGCTTTCTGGGCTGCGAGCGCACATTGCTGGGTCATGTCCAGCTTTTCATCCCCCAGCACCCCCAAGCCCTTCTCTGCAGGGCTGCTCTCCATCCATTCTCCACTCAGTCTGTTCTTGTGCTTAGGATTGCCCTGGCCCATGTGCAGGACCTTGCACTTGGCCTTGTTGAACTTCATGAGGTTCACACAGGCCCACCTCTCAAACCCAGTTGAGAGCAAGGTTGTGGAGCTAAAATTGCTGTGTCTGCAAGAAGAATGTCCCTAAACTTGAAGCTGGCTCTCAGTACCAGTCAGGCAGCCCTTCAGTGGATTCAGAATATGAAACATGTTGAAATTCTCACTGGACCATGCAATAAGACAGTTTTGCATCAACATAGACATTTTGTTAGGAGTAATTTAGCAAAAGGCCTGAAAAATAAACTGGAATTTTCTGAATGGCAACATATCTCTAGTTTAGCAATTTAAAGTACATAATTTAGAAAGTGGAAATAATTTCTACAGGTGCATACTCAGCTTGGACGCGGTAACTGGTTTCATTCTAGTGTGTAACTTGCTCAGAGTTAGTAGGATCTGCAGTTCAGGTATGAACATGGTGCCACATCATGAACTTGACAGTTTTTGAGTGCCTAAAATTTGGAATCCAAAGACAGGAGAACTTAGAGAAAAAGCATACAGTTTGAAGCTTAGTAAAATATGGGTTTATTTCTTAAAATTCATTGAACTATTCTGTGAGAATACTCTTAATAACGGAGGTACGCAGATGAAGAGACTTCCAACATTTGTTCTGACAGAGTAGTTACAGGGTAACAGGTCTGTAAATAGAGAAGGTGCTGGGTATCTTAACATTAGGGAGGTTATTCTTTCATGCAATGGTATAAAATGTATGCTAGGGAAGTGTGGTTGGGATTAAATGACAAAACTGTGGTGAAGAATATTTGGAAAATCATGTAGATATCAAGTGATTCTTTGTTAAAATGAATGCGTTTTCTTAGGACCTGTCCTTAATCTGGTACTAGTCAGCATTATCATTAATAGCCTGGATGGGGGGCGTAGGATGTATGCTCATTCAGTTTACTGATACTGAGCATGGGTGGCAGGTGAGTTTACCAACAGTACTGAAGTTTAAAATCTGCTTGCAGAATCAGTGTGCTGTCTTTCAAGTGTTGGATACAACGTTTCAAGGAAGGGTTTGGACCAAATGGAGAGAGGCCAGGGGAGAACAGTGAAAATGGAGGGCAAAGAAACTAAGTAAGTTACAAATTAAAACTGAAAAATTTAGGTTTGAATGAAGAGGCACATGTTTACTTTAAAGCATTAAGGAAGTCTTGAAACACTAGACAGGCTTCTAATATTTAAAAAAAAAAATCTGCTGTATTGCATGCTGCAGATTACAGTAAGTGTTATTAGGCACATCAGAGTAAAAATAGTTAGGTGTTGGGATAAGACTGCATGATCTTTCTCGAATGGTCTTCACTGGTGTAGGATCATTCCCCCTTGAACCTGGGGGACCATTATATAGGTAGCCTTTTGCCTTTCCTTTCTGTGTGATCTCACAGATACGCCTTCTACCAGTGGAATAAGCAATTTTGGGGAGTGGGCACTGGGTTTTTTTAATCCCTTTTAAGGATTGAATAAAATATCGCTAAACTCCAGAAGCAAGACATTTTGGGAAGAATTAACATGCTTCCAGTGAAGTAACAGGTTTAGCTTTAAGTTAACAAGTTAACAAAACCCATGAAGGGTAAGAGATTTGACATTTCCTTTTCTAAACCTCATTGTGAGAGTGCCCTAGGTGACGTTTAACTGCTATAAATGACTTTCTAAGCTTTCCTCTTTGTTTTCCTTTGCTTTCTTGTCATACTTCAAATATATATATATATATAAAAAAAAAGGCAGGGGGGTTGGTGAGAAATGAAGCAGCTTGAAAATGAATTGAGAGTGAAAGAATGAAACTCCGTATTTTTTGGAACTGGATTAATCTAATGGTAGGAAGGAATAGCCCGTCTCCAGGAAGAAGCAGCAACATGATTAGAGATGCAGCTTTACACTAGGTAGCCAGCCTTTCCTGATGTTTCTGGGGAGTTCTACAATTGGTGCTGCAGGCACACAGAAACCTCTTTTATTGATTGTTTAACTATATTAAAGGCAATGCAGATAAACAGTCCTGGCATAGTTTTGATCTGCTCCTTTTGGAAAGTGTTGGGATGCGCTGCAGAAGTTCATGTGCTGCCTGTTACGTGGTTTGTTTTCATTTTTATTTGTGCTGCAGCAGTGCTTTAGTCACGGTCTCATTGCCTAAGGCCCTGTGTAAGCTCCGAGCAAAATAATTGTGTCTGACAGTGGTTTTGTCGTCAGCTTATAATGTAAATTGGTCCAAGTCATATCCTGCGTGGAATCCCTGAATTGAGTCCGCGCTGAAACGGAGTTCACTCTCATTAAATCATTAAAGGTTTTATTGAATCTAGCTCTAGTAAATAAAAATACCACTTGAAATAATCACTGTGAACAGTTAATAACTATCTTGGAATTTAATATTGAGACAAAACTGTTTTTCTGTATTCAGGAGCCAGAGTCCTCACCACTCAGACTGCATTTTCTGCTCCCACACGTTCCCTTCTCCCTGTCCAAATGTTTTGAAGATTTTGGCAACAGCGTAAAATATGTTTCAAGTTACTCTTCAAGCTTGTGAAAAAAACATCTGTATGATCGATAAAGCTGTCTACTAAATTTTTGGCACTGAGTATCTTGCAACATGTTTCGTGAGTCAGACTCGTTGAGCTTGCTGAAGTAATGTAAAATCTTACTGAGTTAAGAAAAGAATCTGAGAGCATGGGGAAAGCATGACTATCTGAAATGCCTTTTTTGGATGCAGCTACATTTTTTTTCGTTTTTATAGTAGAAGCGTTCTTCAAAATGTAGAAATTTCACATACCTCAGTTGTGTGGAGTTTTTCCCTTCTCTTTTTGGAGGATTCTCTGTATACAGCAGTTTCTCTTCAGTCTCAGCCAGATTACTCTCCTACAACTAAAAATGTGATTTTAAAAATAGCTGATAGCAGTCAAAATGCAAAACACTGCAAAAAAGCAAACATTTTACAGTGGCAAAAAAAATCTTGATGTACCTGTCAGTTTTATTTGTGAAGAACGAGCAGTACTGAAATAAAATGGAATTTTCCATCTTACATGCAACTCATAATAACAGTCCAAGATCACAGATTATTTTTTTTTTCATTTAAAAATAACACAAAACCAAACTCTCTTGTGCATGAGCAACGGATGGGTTTGGTAATAAGAATTTATGCATAATAAACTATTATTTTTTCTTGCTGCTACTGGAGAGCCTTAATTTGCAGGTGTTGAATAGCACAACTAGCTTTCAAACCTCCGTGAAGTCAGTTCGGTTGGCAGTAGCCTCGCTCCTCCCAGAGAAGAAGTGAAGAGAGAGATGCTAAAAACTCCTCCCTTGTGGACTGTTTGTCTGCCAGAAGAGTACTTAGCAAACAAAGTAAGGCTACGTAGTAAACAAAATAACATCAGAACGCTGCTGCTGTGGCACGTACTACATGGGCAGTGATCTCCAGAGTCAGTCAAGCAAATTGCCTTGCATGCGTGCGTGGGGAAAAACAAAAAGTATTATTTTTTGTCACTTGGCAGTGATCAGTGCCTAAAAAGTTGCCCTTCAGACTAGAAAAAAAGTGTTTTAACATCATGCAGTAGCTAATGAATATTAAACATAGAGGACATCATCTTCCCAGCTTGGAGTTGGCTTCAGGTAGGAACTCTCCCCTTTTCTCCTGCTTTGATTTTCCTTTGCTTCTTCTCTGTTGCTGACGGTTTCAGGGTCCCTCCATCACTGCAGACAGCATGGCCGGAGGAAGCTTTTCAATCACAGACTTGTTACAGCAGCTGCTGTCCATATGCCCTTCTCCTCCGCCAGGCACAGATTTTGCATGTTGCCTAAGGCCTCACCTTCTGGCTGGGCTTTTTCTACCATCCAGTTCCTTTTTCCCACTCGGGGGGGGTGGATTATTTGGGCCACTTGCTTACAGCCTATGTTGGTGTTCCTTGGATCGCTGATTATTGGAGATTACTCAGAGGACAGTATTCCTCTCGCCATCTCAATTCAAGGTTCCTTTTTAATGCAACATAATAGCAAAGTGTAGATTTATTTGTAGAAATGAAAGTTACAAGTGGTTGGTTGATTGATTCTGCTCTGATAAAGAGAAGTGATTGAAGTGATGCAAGATACTGAAACCACCTAAATGAAAAAGAGCACTAAATTTGTCTGGTTGATAGGTATTTTCCAAAAGTCGGCATTGCATCAGTGTCTGCCATGCTTTCTGCAATCAGTAACAGGTTTTAGGGGTCCTGGCTGTCATCAGCACCTCTCAAATATTACAGATAAAGATCTTAGGGCTGCTTTGAAAAGGATGGCTGCTATGACTTTTTACAAGCTGCATAATTTCCTATCAATTATTTTTTTAACTTGGGACATCTATCTCTTTCCTTTTCTGTCAGTAATTACTTTCTGTTAGTATTATAGCTAATATTAATAGTCTTTCTTCTTCCTCCAGTATCTGTCACAACTGGCCTTATTAGAAAATACCAGTAAATAGATTTGAGGTAAGGTCTGGTGATTGTAAACATCAAATAGGAGCTGCAGCACTGGGAAAGAGGAATTTGAGCGTACGTGAAACTGGGCTGATTTTTTGATGGTCTTTCCATTCAGCAGAATTTCATTTCTAGGTGTTGATTCCTTGGATGACTGATTGACACAATTTTATGTCCCATCCATCCATCTGTTAGGCAGATCTGCAAACAGTTGAAGTACCTGTGAATGTGAAATATTAATGTTTTCGTAGCATAGTGATGCAACATGCGTTTTGATGGAGAGGAGGAAGGAAAACCAAGACATGGAAGAATGATAGGTATCGTCTTCAGATGAATTAAAGTTGGGTTTGTGTGACAGCCTCTCTATTTACACTGGTTCATATTTACTCTCTCTAAATCCTGTTTAATGTGTTAATAACTCACATAAGCGGAGTCGCCACGTATGTTTCTTTCAACGAACGGGTGAGCAGAGGTTGCACAATGCTTGCAGGGGAGTTCAGACATTTTTGACCTTTTGTGTCGATACTTATTGATAAAAAATAGTGTACTTTAAAATCAATTGATTGTTATTGCCATTCAAAAATAATTAACTGAACATTTTTTTCAAATTCAGTGATACACACCTTAGAATGAATCTGAAAAATTAAATCAGGAAACCTTGTTTGGCAGCCACTGGAGAGCAGACTGGTTTTGTAGTTTTGATGAACTATGGTTTTACATATTTATACTAAAAATTGTTTTAGTGTTTCTTCAGATATCAAAGGTTTTGAAGGCAGGTCCATGCCTTTGCACTGTACATGGAGGTGCCCAGCACAGCGGGACACAGGGCTCGTGAGCCACGTGGTGGCTGGGGATGCAGATACACTGACCTCACAATATTGCTTCTACTGAACACGATTTTAAGTCATGATACTCCAACTGTCCTTAGCCCAACAAAAGTGAGGAAGGAGAGGTTTTATGGATTTTGCTCAACTTTGGGTGGGGATTTACATCGTCATTTTTGATAGCCTCTTTACTCGGTGAAGTGCTGTCCCATTCTCTAAAATGACGTTTAAATAAATATTAAGGAAATGTTATCATCAAACAGTACTGAAATGGGGAAAGCATTCTGCAGGGACTTCTGTTCTTGCCACTCTACCAATTTATTATTGCCTTTAAATATCATTATCTCAAACCTGTTACATTGATCGATGTGCACCTTTGAGGAAGGAACGAGCACACTCCTGGGCTGCGGGTAAATTCAAGCAATGCCAAAGGTTAAAGAACTGGTTGACTTCCCCGCTTGAGCCCAACAGTGGCATTCTTTGTTTCGGTATGGCAAAACAAGAAGTGTTACGGAGAACAGAACAAGGAGGATCTCACACAAAAAGATTACACTCAACATAAAGTTTAGGAAAGCAAACCTACTAGACTGGTCTAATGAAAAACCATACATGTGGCTCATTTTGTATGAAATGCCAAATCTTCATGAACAAAATACTAAATGATTAGGCATCTTCACTATGCAGCTGGAGCCCTGTCTTCGACAATTCATTGATTTTGGTGGTGAGCTTGTTTAGTTTGGAAATAAATGATTAATCGTGCTACTTTTATCATTGATTTGCTGACATCAGTATTACTGAGGGTTTCTGTGGCAAGAATGATTTTATTTATCCCTGTTGTGTCTTTTTTGCATCTTTAATTTTTACATAGCTTGTCCTCAACTGCCAGTGAGGGTTTTTTGTGGTTAGTTTTGTGTTTGGGAATGTTTGTTCAGCATCTTGGGGCAGATCTCATGGGTGGAGTCTGATACAAAAGGGATGGAAACATGAAAATAGCACCAGGTACGGGTACCTACTAAAGCTCCAAATCTTACCATGAATTGCTCTCCCAGAGGTAAAGGAAATGTTACTTTGCCTTTTATCTGGCTTTTTAAACAGCTGTCCAATGCAATCTGTGCATCTTTTTTTTAAAATGGAAGAAACTGCAATGAAAATGCAAGAATTTATAGTTCCAGGCATAACTTTACCTATGAGCAGACTTGTTGACTGTATATTTGGACAGATATGTTCATGTATTGTATGTTCCGTGATGAAATATCATTGTGGAATTTGAAAATGATCCTTAACTGAGCAAAAAGTGCCATGGAAGTCAGGGAAGTAACCTGAGAAGACATGGAAGCTCGGAATGGGAAATAACAGCTTTCAACAACTGGCTTCACAAGGACTATTAGCATTATCCAGCTGTAAGCATCGTTAACAGCAAAAACTGGTTTGGTTCAGAGCAGTTGGCATGGTGAAATAGATGTATTTAATAGGAGGGAACACAAATTTTCTGCCAATGATATATTAGCAACAATTAACATTTTTCTATGTGAAAATGTCAATCAGATTGTAAACTCAATAATAAATTTTTAGTATCCAATGGGCTGGTAAGACAAGAATGAAATCTGGTTGTGCTTTTTGAGATACTTTCAATGTTTTTCTCTTAGAGAACTTAAAGGCTATCCTAGCAGGTGGTAGCATCCTGGATATAGTATGGCAAATGTAAAAAAAATGATGCTGTGCCTTGCCTCTCATTGAGTGGGTTAGATGCAAACATGTCCCACCCCAGGTGTTTTCTCAGGATGCACTCTTCTGGAAATCATCTGTGTGGTTGATTTTTCTTAGCTGGAAAGGGAATTTCAACCCAGGTCTCCCACTTCTTTGCTAAGTAGACTTTTATAGGAAAGCTGGAGAGTGCTTCTCTGGTGATGGTTCTTTTGAAGAAGGAACAACACTGCTCAGTGTTCATAAACCCGTTATCCGGCTCTGCAGGTTGGGTAATATACATCCTCTTGCATTTGATGGTACTCAATTCGTAAGTGATGGATACTGTTAAATGAGATTACAAGCGAAAGGAGGGATCGCTGCGACAGTGACACACCCTCCCTTGCATTTTTCACAAATTAAATCTTGCTGCTCTCTGAGCTTCAATATGAAAACGTTGTTACTGATTTTCTGAGACCGTGCAAAGTGAAATGCAGAGACTAAAGAGCATCATTAACATTAATAATTAAAAATGAACTGCATTTTTTTATCTCTGGTCTGTTGTAATCCTCTGAGTAAAGGCCTGATCCTATGAGCAGTAGAGCTTCTTTAGTTTGCTGATAACGGTGCAACCGTGAGTGATAAAAGTTGAGCATTTCAGTCTGGGCACATAAACGACCAGATATTTCATTGCTTCTCAGAACCCCATGTCCTCATTCACTTAAATAAAAAATTTTATTCTTATATCTGTGACAAACTGAGGCATTTTACTGGCAAAATTCCTGCCTCTGACTATGCCACATGCTGCTCAAACATCTTCTGTATTATAGTTTCACTGGAGGTAGGTTACAACGCAGAAATATTTTTAGAGTTGAGGTGTGCATGTGTAGATCTCAGCTAGAGTCCCTCTGATTTAAAATATAAACATTACATTCATTCATTGTTCTCAACAGAAACTAAAGCAAAAAAAAAATATTAAAAGGGGTGAAAATAACAGTCTTGCATGATAGTAGTTTGCTAATACTATGAATCGATTCTTTCTTTATATGTCAGGTTATCATTTGTCTGCTATGAGAACAAAAAATGTTAATTTAGTTACTTCTTATTTTTAACTTTTTTTCCCCTTCTTTTAACAGAGCATTCAGAAGCTGGCTAGCCAATACTTAAAGAAAGACTGGCTTGGAATAAAAGCTGATGAACGAAGTGATTATAGGTAATTTAACAGTTGGATATCTTGAAATGGCTGTCTTTATAATTTCAATTTGTATAATTATTTTACTTAATGAAACACTGCTCTTCTGTAGTTAAAAGTTATTTTTTAATTTGTTGTAGATCATTGCCAGTTAAAAATGAAGCTTTGTTTTCCACTGAAATTCTCAGAATAGTCTTAAATAGATACTTGTTCCTTGAATAATTTAGGAAGATTGGAAAAACAAAATGGCATGACAGGACAACTGTGGTTGTGCAGCATGTTTGGTTATTAGTGCTTGTATCTGAATATATCTTTTGATAAATAGCTTTCAGTTAGAGTAGTAAGCATGTGGATTTCTGCATAGGAAAATACAGCAACAGATTTCTTGTTAGAATGCCATTCTTCATGAAGAGCACATCTGACAGCAAGGAGGAGGCAAAGCAAGAAACAGTTGTTTACAAAACTTAGTTTCATTAACATAAAAGGTGGATCATAACATGAAAACAGAAAAGACTCAGTTACTGAAAGCCTCCTACCTTTGAATACTACCTCCTAAATATTTTGAGAAAGTTTTAAGATACTGTATTTTAATGTGTTCTTTGTATTCTGACACGTTTTATTTCACACAGAAAGAAATAGTTGATAGATTTGTGTTTTAGACTTCCAGTACCTTCACACCACCTGTGTATCTAAGAAGAAAGAAACCTAATTATCAGTCTTAAGTGTATATAAACTGCTCCCATAACACACCCTAGGCCCCTGCTAGCTGCAGTTTGCTCCCCACTCAGCAAGCCTTTCATGCCATCAGATACACCCACAGTGCCCAGAAATCTTCTCCAAATACCTGCCGCCCCCTCACTCCCTATGACCACGTCCTTGCGCTCTGCAAGCTCCAGCGACCTTTCCTTTCTGCCAGCTGCAGGGAGATCTTGTCACCTTTCCCCACTCTCCCTGCTCAACCTTCTCCTTCCGACTTGGGCACTTGGGAGCTTTTGTGGTGAATTACTGGAGTCCTGCAAAGCTCACTACACAGCTATGGTTATCTTTGGCACATTACAGGTGATGAAGGATCTACAGGTAGCCAAGGTAAAATTGATGAGCAGTCTGTAACTACCTGCCTGATTGCAAGATGCCTCAAATTCATGATCTTAAAAAAAATTGCCATCATCTGATCTGGCTCTGGCTGCTGCATTCTGTAGGGTCTCTTCCACTGGAGCTTCAACCAAAAATGTTCAGCCAAAAATCACAAAACAGGGACAAGAAGGAAAATGTTCGGTAATACTGTTTTTTTGGTAAAACTTTGGTGAAAATTTTTGTTTAAAGTACAGATATTTGCTAGATCAGCATGAAGGATTGCACTGTAGCATTACTCTTAAAAGCAGTCCCTGGAAGAATGTACGCTACTGTTATGTAAACGAACCTGTATTTTCAGTGTAATGCCTGGCCTCCCTTTCTTCTTTCCCCCAATGTTTCTGTGTTTCATTATTTTAGGAGCATGTACTCGGTTTGGAAGTCGCTTTTAGAAGGCACGATGCAAGTGGCCCAATCCCGACTCAATATCTGTGAGAACTATAAAAACTTAATTTCTGAACCAGCCAGGACTGTACGGTGCTTTAAGGAACAGCAGTTGAAGAAGGTATTCGCGCTTTAACAAGTTCTTTAAACTTTTTGTCATTTTTATTTGTAAAAAGTGGTGATTATGAATCTTTTAGTATGGTACTTCTAAAATATGTAAATGCTTTTCAGTCTTTTCCTATGGATGTTGTTATAGAAGTAATATAGCCAGCTTGTTGAAGAGGGATCAGAGTTCAGAATTACATTATCTGAAATGAAAATTGCTTGGAAATGATTCTTTTAGAATACAATACACAGTAGGTCAAAACTATCTCTGCAAATCTAACATCGTGCTGTGGCAATGACATTGGATGGGTTCTGCAGTGACAATTGCGAGTGGGTTCTGTGAGAATAGGCTCTGAATTTTAAGAAAAGGCCTATCTTAATTAACCCTGAAGGAATGACTTGTGAAGTCTTCAAGATGTAGAATACAGGTTATCCAGCCACCCTCCTGTAAAGGTATTGCAAGTAAGTGTTCTAAAAGCTGCTGTAATTACTCTGTTAATCCGTGCAAAGAAAATGGCATGGTTCAAGGGAAAAAGTAAACTTGACATGCATTTAATTGGTTGTTGAATTTGAAAGTCATTTAAGAGGTCTCTATTGCACCCGCTTAATACAGAATGTGTTTCAAATAAAAGGCAGTGTTCCATCTGTTTCCATAAGGCAGTAAGACATGTTTTACAACTACAGTGATGTGTATTTATGTAAAGCGAAGTACTCTTCATATTTTAATTATTTTGCGTTTGTGTTCTGTGGATTTCACTGGAGTGAGGAGAAAGCCTCCTGTTTTAATAAGTGAGCGTAGTTTACACAAAGTCACTACTGCACCAAACATACATGTTTGGAAGTATTCAAGAATGATCTTTTGAAATGCTCACTGTCTGGCTTGGGTGAAACGTAACATAAGGGGGGAAACAGAAACGGTGGTGGAACAGACTTTCTCAGACGTTAGTTGGTAGTTGTAAATATTCTTACCATAAATTATTGTTGAGTGTTTATTAATGTCATCTCTGGGCTTAATGTGAGGTTGGCTGAATGATCCATTCAAGGTAAAAGACAAAAACCCCACCCCCAAACAACACACCATTTCAGTTTTGTTTGCTAAAGAGTGGTGACAACTAACTGTAACTCGCCTAGTTAGAGGCTCTAGAGAAGCATTTTGTAAAATATTTGGCTACAAACTTTTAAATAGATGTATAGCATAACATGAGCTCTCAGTTTCTGAACAAATTATTGTACAGCTCTTAGAAGCACGTGCAATATCTGTTTTTGTGGAGGAAAAATGAACTTTATTAATGTTATTTTATTGTCCTCTGGAATTTTATTTTCCTGTGAAGCTTTCCAAACAACACTGTAACAATTTTATAGTATCATAACTGGGTAAATAATCCGCATTTTTATTCTTCTGCAAGTGCTGATAGTTCAGTGTTTATGAGTCAGGAGCAGAAGTAGGGACCACTTCCTTAAATTTATGTAAATGATAGAGGTTCCTTTTTTTCTACATTTTTGAACTAGCGGAACAAGTTATGACAACTATCAGGGCAGTACTTCAGGTTCAAA
Source organism: Falco cherrug (assembly GCF_023634085.1). Classification (NCBI taxonomy): domain Eukaryota; kingdom Metazoa; phylum Chordata; class Aves; order Falconiformes; family Falconidae; genus Falco; species Falco cherrug. The sequence goes on from NC_073698.1 coordinate 1,933,275, forward strand.
GTATTCTAACAGCAATATACTTTCTCTACAATGTGAAATAACCATCCACTTGGTGGTACTAATTTTCCTCCACGAGAAATTTGTTGTTTTATACAGTGCAATCTCTCACCCTTTCCTTTGGATTTCCAAACAGGTAAATAATCAGTTACGTTAACCTCCATCCAGACACAAGCTTACCAAAATTGAAATTCAGAGTTAGTAAAATGCTTGTAACATTACACTGGAATGGCCATCTAAAACTGAGCTTCTGTTAAAAGCAGTGTCCTCTTCCAAGATTGCAGTAGGTATTGAGTTGCTCTTGATGAGAAGCCATCTTTATTTTCCAGATGTTTCTGTAAACCTTTATTTCCTTGACTTGATAGCATATAAAAACTTCATTTTTATGACTCATTTTAATACTAAACTGGAAAAATTCCAGAAAACCTCATCATAATTCGCTGAAAAAATTGCTAAATCACAAGATCTCTGGAGCAGGGGTAATAAATGGTCTCTCCTGTAGACCATGCCTGAGCTCTTCAGAGAACCGATCCCCGGCTCTCCCTCAGCAGCTCTTGGACGCAGACGAGAAGGCTGTTTTGAGGGCAGCAGCCCACCCCCTGCCGTTATCTTTCCCCAGAGATTTTGTAAGCTTATCTCATAAGCGATGTGCGGTTTCATACTTTGGCCTTGGAAGGTAAGGCAGGGAACTGCAGTGTACATTCATCAGGTATCTTCAGGAATGCTGGTGTGGCCGCCGTGCCGACATTTGCATGGATCTGTATCAGAAGACTGGAAGGCTAATAGAATAAAAACAGTCTGCATGGAGGCAACGCAACCAGCAGCCACCTCTGTCAGCTCTCTGAAACCGATGTCTACCCAACCCAAACCCCCTAAATGGCATCCAGTCTCCTGACAATTTTTTATTCTCCAGAGATGCAAAAGCAAGATTATTTTATGGTTTTCAAAAGATCATGTTAATAACTGGGGTTATTTGATATTTTAATTTTTTGATGCCGGCAGGATACTTCAGGGATCAAAATACTGATTGCTGTAGCAAAAAAACCCAGTCCTTTTGAAATTATTTTAGGTCTCTGTCAGCTGTCCAATATATACGGATTTTTCTGCCTTTCATTTGTCAATCATACACTCAGAGGTCTTAAAAAAACCCCAGTCCTGCCTTCCACCACTCCCCAAACCACCCACCACAAAGCTTACCTTATAGAGCCCATTGCTTTATTGGTCTGCACACATCAAATACTGGATTTAGTGTGAAGTTACATGAACTTTTATGTACTTTATAACCAGTAAGGAATTTGACTTTTTTAGTGAGAGCAGAATTGTGTGGTGGGAAGACGAGCAATTTCTATTGACTGAAACAAAGAGAGTTTTTTTTACAGGTGGCTGGATGTTATTTTAACTATTGTTGAATTCTGTGAAATTAATGTTAGGTTGTTGCGTAGCATCACCTTATTAATCTTGCAGTGCTTGTAAAGTAAGTTACATGCATTAATAATTCAGTTCAGCAAGTGGACAACATGGGGCACCTTAAGTGAGAGGAGCTGTAGAGAGACTTTTTACAAGGGCCTGTAGTGATGGGACAGGGGGAACACCTTTAAGCTGAGAGAGGGGAGATTTAGGTTGGACATGAGGAAGAAACCCTTCCCTGTGAGGGTGGCGAGGCGCTGGCCCAGGCTGCCCAGAGCAGCTGTGGGTGCCCCATCCCTGGCAGGGCTCAAGGCCAGGCTGGACGGGGCTGGGAGCAGCCTGGGCTGGGGGGAGGGGGCCCTGCCCGGGGCAGGGGGTGGGACTGGCTGGTCTTGAAGGTCCCTTCCAGCCCAAACCCTTCTGTGATTCTATGATTCTGTGAAGTTGGGCATGTGATAACGATGTGAAAAGGGGTGGGAGCTTGGGCCTGGTCTTTGAAGGAGAGAAATGCAACTGAACAGCCAGTTGGTTTCCTTAAGCTGGCTTGGGGCTCTGCCTCTTGAGTATTGCCTGGAGCCTTCATTGACCACATCTAGCCTGTACTGTCTATAATAATTAAATATAAATGCATTGAACTATCACTCTTCCATATACTTAAGCTACTTCGGGTAAAAGAAAACCTTTGCAAATCTCTTCAAAATTAGTATAATTCTCTAGACATTGATAATTCACATTTGTTTTGTTAGGTAGATCCTTTCTACTTAACATAGATCCTTTCCCAGAAAGTTATTTTTTTTTGAAGCTGATAGGATGTTTGGAGAATTGCTGAACATTTTGGTAATTGTTGTGGGTTCACTGTCAGCAGCTCAGCCCCATGCAGCTGCTTGCTTACTCCCCTGGAGAGAATCAGAAGGGTAAAAGTGTAAAAACTCATGAATTGAGATAAAGACAGTTTAATAAGCAAAGCAAAGCAAGGAATTTCTTCACGCCTTCCCATGGGCAGGCAGGCGCTCAGCCATCCCCAGGGCAGCAGGGCTCCATGACGCATGGCAGTGACTTGGGAAGACAAACACCATCACTCCAAACATCCCTCCTCTTCCCAGCTCTTATTGCTGAGCATGACGTTGTAGGGTATGGAATATCCCTTTGGTCAGTGGGGGTCAGCTGTTGCAGCTGGGTCCCCTCCCCGCTCCTTGTGCACCCCCAGCCTGCTCGCTGAGGGGGGGTGGGGTGTGTGTGCGTGAGAAGCAAAGACCTTGCTGCTGTGTAAGCGCTGCTCAGAGACCCCCAACACGAGCCTGTGTTGTTTACACAGTTTTGATCACAAAACCAAAATACAGCACCATATTACACAGAAAGTTGACACTCTCCCAGCCAAAACCAGTACAGTAATTTTGCTGCTATTCCTTTGAATATAATTTTTTGACATTAAAGTGTGGTAACGCTTGTTGGGTTGTATGGAAAATGAATGGAATTATTTTCACTCCTTGGCTAGCTTGCTACGCGTTTTAAGCCTCTAGGTTTTCTTTGTGGACAACACTGATAATCTGATTTGTTGCATTTCTTATTTGTTGGAAAGCTCTCAAAAATAGTTGAAGAAAAACGAGCTCTTAAAATAACATTTATCACATTGTTCTTGTCGCTGTTGTGTTTTGCATGGTAGCTTTTGTCTTACGTTTTAAATTTCAGACAAGGAAAGATTAATCATTTTTGTATCACCTCCAGTAAATTGCCTTTGGATTTTTCCCAGTTGTATTCCAATTATTTCAAATAATTACCTCATCCAAAGCTTTCAGAACTTGTAGGTTTAATTTGCAAGTTATCATTGAATTTGAATAGTTAAACAGCAGCAGAAAGAAAGAAAGAAAGAAAAATGCGGTTTTATGTTCTGATCAGCTTTAAAAGAAAGGCATGAATAATTGACCATGAATGACTTGGAGACCGTGTTGTTCCATATAAAATGTAATAAAGGGTAGTAAAATGATGATGATGGTGTTATTTGGGTGCAAAAAGACATTAATGTTTTGCTTCTTGAATGCTTTTTATCAGTGCGTGGACCAGTTGACAAGGATCCAAGCTGAATTACAGGAGACAGTAAAAGATTTAGCCAAAGGCAAAAAGAAATATTTTGAGACTGAACAGATGGCTCAAGCAGTGCGGGAGAAAGCTGATATTGAGGCCAAGTATGTTTTTGTTATAGCATATGTATAAATAATTGCATGTGTATAAAGTAGATTTGTACTTGTATTAGTTTTTACACTTGATATTATTTTAGAAGGGAGATAATTGCTTTCAATGAACTTATGCCTTTTTTTTTTTTTTTTCCATTTTTGCTTATATACATTTTTGTAACCATTTCAAGCACGCTGCTACCCTGATAGTAAAGTGTAACTTTTTTTAGGCTGGGTTCTTTAGGAAGGAAGTTAAACTAACTGCTTTAATTTGACATTTTCCAAGGACAGTGTGTGAGCTGGCACTCTTTTTGGTATTAAAGGCTGCTTGCCTCATTTTCTCTCCACAGCTGTCATATTTGGTATCAGTCCATTTCAAGGGGGAGAGGGGATGTGATGCTGTTTTCCATTTTTCAAGATAAATTTTTGAAACTTTAGGGTTTTATGCTCCTTGACATCCTAAAGAGATTGATTTCCTTCCTTTCAGGAAAGCAACTCACATGTTTTCAGTTTGGAGTTTGGCCTGTCTTATGGGAGTTTGCCTCACCTTTGTTTGCAAAATTATTTATTTTTTTAGATTTATTTTTAGAAATCACTCAGAATTGTTCTCAGGGAATGAAAAGAAATTACAGTTTCATTAGAGGTTTTTTCTGTCTTTCACTTTATGAGGGCTCGATGAAAATACAAACTTTAATAAGATTACTTTCGTCAGGTATTATAGGTAAAAAAGCTCCAAGAAACAAACCAACAAAGCAAGCAAAAACTTGAGGTTGGGAATTTGGGGATAGATTCATACTGCAGTATTGTTCAGATTAAAATAGCTATTTACTTGATTTTTTTTCTTATTTACTTTTTACGCCACTGTCTTCCAAATAAAGTTAGCTAATAAAGTCCTTCTCAGATTTCTCTTTCATTAATCCAGTTGTGAAAATCAGAATAGTTCTGCTTTGAAAAATAAGTGTGTGTACTCGGGTACTCCTCCAGCTTCCTAGAATACAATTTCTAATGATTTTGAATTAATATTCCTTCAGATGACCAGCAGTTCAAATTTTTAGCACTTTGTGTCTAGAGGGCTAACTCAAAATGCATCAAACGCTACAAATAACCCAAGTTGCAGCCGCCACCCAATTTCCCTTTCATGATGTATTTAAATTTTGTTCCAAAATCAGGGTAGGCTGTGTAAAAGATTTCAGAACATGCAATGAAGATACCATTGATGTAGCTCAGCATGTTTAGTAATATTTTCCTTGATTGTTAAACTTTACTTAATGTTATACAAATAAAAATGAACGCATAAAAAAATTATTTAAATTAAAATCTTGCAGAAGTGAAGTGCAGTGGCCTGTTTATCCTGTACTTTTGTAGAAATGGTATAAGACAGTAATGCATTCTGTTAATTTCTGTTTTAGGTCCAAACTTAGTCTTTTTCAGTCAAGAATAAGCTTGCAGAAGGCAAGTGTAAAGGTGAGTGTAAGAAAAACTTAGATTTTGCTGCTAATTTCACGTGGCATATGACCAGAGTTGTCTGGAATTTAGAGATGACTGACATTTCAAAATTATATTGTCAGAACAAGTGATACAAACAAGTGCGAAGAACACTCTTTGAGCAGTCAGAGTGCAGAATCACATATGACCAAGTTTGCAAGGAATTTTTTTCTAATGGGAGCTATAACTGTTCTTTGAAGACCACATGAGAAATTACCGCTGCATGAGAGAAAAATACGTTAGAAATCTCTTTACTTTAAGCTATTTATTTTTATTTATTTATTTATCTACCTTAAGCTTTACTCTTAAGCTATTAATCCCTTAAAGTTTTGACTATTAATACATACATATGCATGCTAATTTACTATTAAGACATGGTTTTGTTGTTTAATTTCTCATGAGTACCTATCTCCAAACTTTCATTTCTTGTTGTAGTTAAAAGCACGACGATCCGAGTGTAATTCCAAGGCTATCCATGCAAGGAATGACTATCTTCTCACTTTAGCAGCTGCTAATGCACACCAAGATCGCTATTATCAAACAGACTTAGTAAACATTATGAAGGTAAGGAAGATGAATTATGTATGGGAGTTGGGAAGTGTGAAAATGTAGAAAGCAGAATGGGTGAAGTACAAGATTTCGGGCTGCTTTGCGACAGCAATGTTGAGGTTTCCAACATGCTGCAATATATGAGAGTGCAGTAGATAGATCCTGCAATAGTTTGCAGGAATCTTGGTACCAGTTATCAAGCTCCAAAGCTAAGCAGTCACCTTTATTATTTAGTTCACTTTTTTTCTGAAAAACTCACTTGAATAAAGGAATCAAGCTTGTAAAACTAGGACCTGTATTTTCCTATTATGGTTGACCTTAAGCAAGCTGGAGAATTTTTAGTTCTTCAGTAGCGTATCACATAATCCTTTTTTTGTATCCAGTTATCTGATCAGAACATCTCTTTATGGTATGATTAATGAATATATAGTCATTAAATACCTTCATTTCAAATGATGAATTTTAGAGAATAGCAAATCAGCATTGCTGTTCTCACACATGGCAGCTTGCCATATCAAGCTGAGAGTTGATACTTGAACTCACAGGAAATTACATACTTAAAAAAGTTTAAATATGATTGCTCACAGGTTGGTTTTTTTAAATACCATCTTAGATTTACTTAAACGTATGCTATTCCTGTATCTTAGAATTAGTTACAGATAAATTGTAAAGTTTGTAAAATCAGCTATTTAAAGCTAATTCACACTTTATGTAGTTGAATTTTATATATTGATGTTTTCAAAGTTTTATTTAAATTTGCTACCTACAAACTGTTTCCAGGTGATGCAATCAAAGCGACTTCGAAGTCTGTAATTTGCATTTAAAATTGCTTTATTGAAGAACTATCACTGTATTATAACAAATCACTGTATTATCAGCGTGCTTTGGCATACCGGGAGGAAAAAAATACTGATATGAAAAGAAGGTAACCAAAATAGAAAATGAGAGCATCAAGCGAGGCCTCCAAGGGCTTCGTATATGTAATTCCATTATATCTTGACTAAGTTAACTACTCCTCTGGCAATATATGCATGCCTCTTAGAGTAAATCAGAGCTGTTCTTATAAATTTGTTGCTGTGTCTAGTGTCTGACTTCCTGGAAGGCTAAATCAGTTCTGGGTATCTCAGAGGCAGTGCAGGTCTGGTAGTCCTTGAGGCAGCAACCCTGTCTTTGCTCTGTGTGTGTGTGTGTTTGTGCTTTTCTATTAGTAAAACATGCTGACTAAATGTTTAGTACATGGAAATTATTATAAAATATTTCCTTATAATACCAGAGATAAAATTATTAATTGATGCTTACATAAGATAATTCCATGCTTACATGCATAGTTGGCTGCCACAAGTTAATGCTTTCACTCTGAAGTAGTGTCAGAAGTGAATTTATTATGTTCGCAACAAAACAAACAAAAAGGACATTTGAAAAAATAAAAAAAAAAGAGCAGATAGCCCAGGTAAAATTGTGACTGGCTCTGGTGGACTATGGCTGTTCTCATCTCAGGGCACTGCAACATAATTCCTGCAAAGGAATTCTCGTTTCCTTTGTACGTCTGGTTGCGTTTTGTGTGTATTATGAGCTAAGCACATAGTGAACTAGACAGGATCTTCATCTCTTTGAGTTTCCATAAACATTTATGTCTTTTGGATGGTGTGGGCTTTCTGTGCTGTGAAGTCAGGAACCCACAGATACCCCAGGAGCGTGGAGGTTTTTATAATTTGCAATAGAACATCAAGGTGAAAACCACTGAATAATTTTTGAAAGGCTGAAAAATACAATAATGGAAAACCAAGTCATGCTGGTGCCATTCTTCTGCATGTGTGCTGTTGTCCATAGGTGTTCTACATGCATGGGATCCAGTTGCTAAAGTCGCTGCTGATCTACGGTGGTTTGTTTACCCGGTTACTGGGCTCCGTCTTATCCAGTCCCTTCTTTTGTAGAACTTAGTATGAATCTTTCTTCATAGTGAGCTTTTTTTCTTAATATGGAAGCATCTCTGTGCAGCCTAGTCTATATAATAATTTTACTTTAAAATTATTTTTAAAATAAGCTTTACTGAAAACCTATGTTGAAAGTACTTTCATCGAGCCAAGTTACTTTGGAGGGAAGTGATAACATTCAGGGTTCTTCTGCATCTCTCGGATATTTATAGTAGTTGAGTCTCCTCATCAGGTAAACAACTGTGTTCTTGATGAAGAACTGTAAATGTGGTGGTTTTGCACTGTTACTCATGAGCAGAAATACGTGGGAGTACACCCACATGTCTTTGCAACAGGCTCGTTCTTTGGAGTAAGGGAGAGAGTAAGTCAAAGACAAGGTCTCCAATTGAAATGGCTACTGAATGTGTTTTAGAGGAGGGGTTTAAATCCTCAGGAAAATCAAGTGCAGTGTGTCACTGGGCTCCAGCTGCATTCATCCAAGAGCTCTAAGGTAAATTCAAATGTGAAACTGCGTAAATACAAACAGCAGTGTGTAATCTGGTACTAAAACCTGCCCCAGTGCCAACAGAATGCAACAAGTGTGTCCCAGCCTTTGCAAAGGGGTCCGGGAGGGGCCCTGTGAATTCTAGATGAAGAAATCCAATTCCCTACCAGGCAGGGTGATAAAACCAGTGCAGTGATGAGTGGAGGCAGTTCACATGCGGGTAGGTACGATACAGTGGGAACAATCAACGTGAGTTATTTTGAAGAGGGAAAGCATCCTTGAAAAAGAGATCTTGAAGGAGTCAGTCAGCCTGGGGATAAGGGTGATTCATCTGATTTGATGTCTCGAATTTGCCGGGAGCTCTCAACAAACTTCCCCCTCAGTCTCTGCTTACGTAAAAGAAGGAAGTTGTTACAGGTAGGGCGGTGAGGGTTTTCTCATAGCTTAATAGCTGATGAAGAGATACAGAAGATGTAGAATTAAAGTTAATACTTGGGGTTTATAAGGGAAGGAGATTTGCTGGCAAGGTTCTGGTTTCTCTCTTGCCTATCTCCTCATTCTGAGATGTGTGTGGAGACCATGCTGTTTAAAGTACTGAGAAAATTATTATTTTATTTAGCATAACAATTTAACATAAAATGGAGAAGGAGCTGAAGAGAGAGGTGATGATTTGAAGATGAAGAATATAAGCATTATATATGAATTATAAGCAAATGTAAAGCTTTATGACCAAGAGATGTAGTAAGATCTTGACAATTTTGGGTGACCAGGCAAGAAAATGGCACATGAAAATAACATTTAAAAGAGAAAAGCAGTCAGTTGGGGAGAAAATTGTTGCCTACAGAATAAAGATCTCTGCATAGCCATTGCTGTTTATGAAAGAGATACTGGAACTGGAAAACAAAGCGAAGGATAGAGAAATGGAAACTTCATCTATTAAACATTCTAATTCTTCCTGTAGGTAACAACACCGGGAAGGGAGGTATTCCCAAAGGGTGTCAAAACCCCTTCTAGGCAGCGCAGTTCTTGTTTTAGTAGGTTGAGTGGCAGTGTGACCCAATATACGTTACGTGTTGTAATACAGCTGTAGTGGCTAAACTACATATAATAATAATATATATAATAATGTTGATTTATGTGTTGAGATTGACATTCTAAAAATGTGCCTTGTATTAGTATATATTAGTAATTCCTTAAATACTCCTGTAGTGTGGCCACCCTGCTCTCTGTATTTCTCCATTTAGCTGCTGTTGAGCTGGTAACACCTTCTGTTTGAACTCTGCAGGGCTGTCCGGGTTTCTAAATCACATCAGGTCTCTCCTTAAACTGCTCAGATTTTATCTGCCTTGCAGCACTTTTGGAGTTACTGCCTTCTTGCAGATACTCAGCTTCTTTTGTTGGTTCTTTCTTGACTGAAGTGCTCAGACAGACCTAAGCATTCCTGAAAAATTCACTTCTCATGCCAGCTGCCCTGTTCGATGGCAGACTGGAAGACTGACTCCTGTAAGGAGCAAGTAGGGGTTGTTGAGCAGAATCACTGTCATCTCAGACATCATAGGAGTTAGTTATTTGGTGTCTGCTCTTTCAGGATGAGCTCTGCAAATCGTTTATCTCCACTCTGTAGACCAGGTGAGACTCCTGTCACACGCACCGTCTGTATAGTGAGATGTGACTCTAGCACCAACTGAATTAGTTTGTTTGAAATCAGGTCCGTTACCTCACCTTTTTATCAGGGAAACTATTTTTGTATGTGGCAGATAGGTACGTTTTGAATTATTTTCAGTTACTGAATGTAACCTGTAGATAAATCCTTTACTTAAATAATACTTCAGAATGTGACTTGTTTAATACCTTCAGATTTGAAAAACAGACCACCCCACCTTCCCTGCCTTCAAAATCTCCCTGCTCCTCACCTTAAGTATCGTTTTACAATAGAGCCATTAGAAATCATGTGGAAAGTGGAAAGAAAGTAATTTTGTTCCGTTTTTAAAGACAGATCTTATATATCCTTTGTCTAGCATGGTTGTTTTAAGTGGCATTTAGGTATAAAATGATGGCTGTTTGGTACTGCTTCTTTGGAGTACATCAGTATGGATTTCACTAAGAGTCGAAGCTTTCCACGTTTTTCTATTTAGGTTACCCAAAGATGATAAAAACTTTAACTGATAAATAGTAGATTGAAATAAATAAGCTGATTTGGCTGTCTTTTGTTAGCTGTTTTCTTCTTGTATTAAATTCCTTTTTATTTCAATTTGCTAAAACCTAGGTCTTACTTAGTGACATTTGATCCAAAGGTGGCAATTTGTGTGACTTGACTTAAAGAAAGCTCTTCTGTGCACATTTAACCAGGTTGTAATTTTATAATTATGCCTTCAGTTTTCTAGTACCCAGCTGTCAAGAACTCTTTTGCTACACATGTCCCTTGACTCCTACTTAGTGAAGAGGGCAAACCAGTGATTATTACAGGATGTGCACATGAAAGGTTGGTTGTTGCATCCTGTGCAACTTGAACTGAACACTGACGGGTGATGTTAATGCATACCTTGGCTTGCCCACAGCCTAGACAGTTGTTTATTAGCAATAAAATCCAACAAAAGTTCATAGTATTGTTAAGAGAAAGGAGGAGTGGTGATATTTTTGCAGTAGCAGCATTCATTTATGCTTGTATTTGTGAAACTAATGTCAGGAAAGCATGTGTTGTGGCTGAGAGACACCTTGAGTTACTCCGTGTTCAGAAGAAGCCAACGTGGATTTTGTTCCTTGTATGTGACTCAGAAATGCTGCTGTTGTGCTGTCCTCCAACAAATGAATCGCCAGTATACATCGTGGCCTTATTTAGTTTTCTGTAATAACCAACAAATTGACATTTCCACTGGCAGGATTCCTGGTGACATACAGCTTCTGATAATTTTCAGTAGTTTAGAATATGTTACTTTATTTTGCAATATTTTTATGTAGAGGAGAAGAAATTACTCACTTTGTTATGTTTGTAACTGTGAAAGCCATTACAAACAAAACAGGGATGCTATGAAAGAAAATACAAAATGCTTCCAGCATTTTTGAAAGAATCAAGAACTGGTTTCTACAGTGCCATCCTGGTTTACCAAATACTACACTAAATAAGAAGCAAAACAGCTCTAGATCTCCCTTTAGCAAAGAGTTTAATCCTGTTTGCCTTTTTCTGCATCTGTCCTTTATGTCCAGAATTTACATCTGGACATAACAAAGTTATGCCAAAGACCCAAGCTCTGCATTTCAGTCTCTGTAGTGAAAATAAAACAAAAGCCTAGACTAAAGCATCGTGAATGTTTTATTCTTTGCCAGTTTCCTGACAAGCTGCTTAGGAGCAGTTACCATCACCTGATTGCTAAGGTACAGCCGGCAAACGCTTCGGAGCGTACACTGTCTGCCTGGTGCTCGGGCATCTGCGGAGGTTTAAACTGAGGTCAGAAGGAAGTGTAAGATGATGGGTGAAGCAAATTCAGGGCTGTTTTGATACCTGACTTTTTAGAAACTTTATTGTCATTGCTTTTCATTGTGTACTGCTCTGCTCTGTTAAGGTCCTCTCATGAACCACCTTACAATATGACTTTGTAAAGCAATTTATAATGAGGAAATGCCGATCTAAAAAAAAAAAAAAGGGGGGAGGTGTCACGACCATTTGAAATTGTTCTTAGATTATTTTTAGTAGGAAGAGAGAAGTAAAATTTCAATTTATTTCAAAGTTTATGTTTTTATAGATGACACAAGGGTCATCTCAGCAGCTTATTCCATTATAGTCAGTGGCACATGGGTGCACATGTGCATGTGAGTCATGGGGCTCAAGACCATCTCATCTGAGCTTCACATAAACCAATGTCTTTGAGACAAAGTAAAATATTTTCATAAACTACTTTATTTTGTTTCTGTGGTACAGTTTCAAAATCTGTTGCTTTCAAGGATTTCCCTTTTAATGCTTGTACTTCAAAGTTGATATCTTTAAAGAAAATCTGACTTAAGATTTCAAAAGTATTTTGTAGAGCTGGGTCATCAGTGGAGCTTCATGGCTGATGCCAAACATACAGTCACCTTTGTAGCTATAGCAGTCCTGAATGGTATAATTGGGTATAATTAAAAACAAAACAAAAAAACCCAACCAAACAAAAAAACCAAAAACAAAACCAAAAAACAAACCACGACACCCCACAAAAAAGAAATCCCACCAAACAGTTGGCAGTCACTACTGATCCAAACGTTGGGGAACATACACAGATACTGACGCTTTTTTTTATAAACAATGAAAAATTACTGATAAGGTGGAAAACAGTAGCAGCAGGTATTTCTAAATAAAACTGCTTTTTTTAAAAAAATGCATCATACCTAGTGTGGTCTTTAGTGTTGAGGACTGCATTGGAGGAATAGTGTCAAAAGCTAGTGTGCTTTCTTATTTTTTTGTCTTTGTGGTTTCAGTAGGGGTTTTGATATTGTTGTATTAGTCATCTTTTATGTGTTTTCTGTACTTTCCAGTTTGCTTGACATGAGGAAATGCAGCTGTATAATTTGGCTCTTACTCTTGATGAGGGTTCTTGTGGGGAAATGGCAGTTTTAAATAGAAACTTCATGTTAGGTAATTTCCCCGGAACAGATCTTCACTTACGCAGGGGTGATAATACCGGGACATGTTGCAGCATTGCTTTGTTAATTTGAGAGATCAGTTTTTAAAATTACAGGTGATGTGTACCGTTTTCACATCCACGCCTGTTTCTTAGCACTGTCTTGTAGAGGAAGGGATCTGTCTGGCTCCTGAGGAATGAGCTGGCAGTCATGGGGATTAAGGTGAGTTGGGGCATTACAAGGGAACACCAAGAGTGAGTATAGTGCCGGGAACACACAATGAAGAAGGAGATTCTGAGAAAAAACTCGAGTTTGCTCAGCCTAAGAACAGAAAGGGACATATTAACAGTCTGAGTGATCTACAGCTGCGTCGTGGGCACATGTGGAGAAGACTGAGTCACTGCCTCAGGCTTTTCTTTTCAAGGTGATGGCACAGTGGGAGGCGCACAAATTGAAACCCAGGAAATTAGGATTAAATGTAAGGGAAAATTTTTGCTTTCAAGGCAATCTCACAGAAGCAGGGGCTCAGGGAGGGGAGAAGCCTCATACCTTAGTGGCATTGAGAACTTGACACAGCCTTGAGCAGCCTCATCTATTTGGCCCTGCTCTGAACAGAGGTTGCACCGCTATCACCCTTTCAACCTAAATTATTCTATGATTCCATGAAATCACATTTTCTGTTAAGAAGATTCTGCTTGGGAACCCCTAACTTCTGCTTTCTGGGCTTTTTTCTGCCATTAACTGGAGTAACTGCATGGGTCAACAGAACTAGAATATTCATGTTTTGATGAACCCTGGTTTTTCTTTAATAGCGTTGTTGGGAGGTTTTGTGAAACTGAGTTGACACGTGTGTTTCAGTTTACTGAGCACTTTTAATGATCATTTGAAACAAATGTAAATACAGACTCCAAACATGACTCGCACAAATGAGATTCAGCTGAAGCTGGCAGTGTGCATAAAACTGACCCAATATTGAGGACTTGGGGGTTTTCAGTTAGTAATTTGATTTATGCCCAGAAATTAACAGGATGTGTATGGCAAATGGTTCTTTCCTCTGGTGACTCTATTTGACTTGAAAAGTAAGCTGACATGTTAGCTGAAGGTCTTAAATTGTCTCAGGAATGTTACCCTAGCAGTGGTTGGACACTGTGTGTCCTGTATAAATAAAAGGTTAACATTTACATGAGCGCATATTTCTGTAGACTGGAGAACAAGCAGGACCAATATTATCACTGTAAGAAATCATTCTACATACATGTTATTGTTTTATGCTTTTTAGAATGATTTGGAAGCACCCAGGGAATTACTTTTCTAAAATGGAGATTCTGTCCTAAATGAAAAAATAGCATTAAGATAAAATAATATTGAAGTCACTAGAGGTTTCCATTTTCTTCTATAAATCTCTTCTATTAACTCAGTACTAGCTATTCTTTTAAGATCCTGTAATACTCCCTTTAAAATGTAGAGGGAACTTATGTAAGTGAAAGAACTATTGTTTTACTTCCCGTTCTTGTCAGCTGTAAGCCACAAATATTTTGTAATTACAATTAAGCCAGCCATAGATTGCATTATCTACAGTATCAGATGGGCACAGTAACTTTCTTTTACAGACGGTTGATGAGTGTATGTTGCTTTCTCATGTTCATTCCTATGAATGGAGGATGAGTGAAGGGAGGCGGTTGCCCAACACATGATACGAGTGTTCCAGAAGATGCTCATTGTAGACTTCACAATAGCTGGTACCGTGCTGTTTTCCCTTCCAGGGACATCAGTCTGTGTGCCTACGTGCACGTAAAGCTGTGGGGAAATTAATTGCTTTAATAAGGCCCTGTTTGTAGTGCAATTAAGGATCCACGTAAATTGCTAAATAATTAATACAAAATTGTGCTCTCTTGTTTAGGCTTTTCCTTAAATGCTCATGTATCACACTTCCCAGTTGATACCTAAGTGCCGCTGCGGAGAACTTCAGCTCCTTCATAGTCTTATTTTTTGAGCATTTATATTCCAGCTGACTGTGAGTAAACATGTACAGGGAAGTGAAAAGAGGCCTCCCACTGGAAAGACAACCACTTCTGGTGGTGGTAATTTTGTCAAAATCACAAGCAAGGGAAGTTTAGAGGGCCTGAATAATAAGTGGTACTACCACCACTAGCTATAGTAGCATCTAGTATTTTCAGTTTCAAATGCACTGCTCATACCGTGAAAGGTCACATTACTCATCACGCAGCCTTTCCAAGCTAACTGGAGACAAAATAGTGGATCGGAATCCCAACTATTTCTGTCATACAGATGAAAAACTGAGTGATAGTCACATTTGCCTGATGACATTCAGCTCTGCCTCACCTTTGTTTTAGCCTCAAGTTAATTCCTTGTTTAAGCGTTTGGTCCATAAAGGCTGTTTATTTCCAGGGGGGCTGGGTATTTATTCCTCCGTGGGTGAGGAGTGTAACGTGTAAAGACAAAGCATAGCAAAGCCTAATATATGTCAGGGCAACTTAATTATCTTCAAACAATAATCATTTTGCATGGGATAATAAAACTATTTCTTGATAATCCTTCTGACTTGTCAGTGAGTTTTCCTTTGGCATTTTGACAGAAATAACTTTAGAAAAGGGTTGACAGTGGAGAAATACAGTGTGATTTTACAGATGCTCATGAAAGGTATTTCCTGTATGGGAGGTTATGTCGAAGAAGTCATGGATATATTTATATGAGACAGTTAACAAGAGGTCGGTAGCATTGTTGCAGTGGGTGGGAGTGCCTTGGGGAGGGATAAAGAGAAATTATCAGTGATGCAAGCTGAATGCAGTGCAGTAGAACAAGGATAATTACTTGAAAGCCAAAAAAATTTCCAAATCAGTGCTAGGAAGACGGCACAAAGAAAGCACTGTAAGGGTTAAGATCAGGAAGGAGGTACTTAACAGGAATCCAGGCGGTCTTGTTGGGAAATCTAGTTGAAGGAGTTAAGGAGTTAACAGAAAACTTACAGACTTTTTTGCTTTTAAAGATGTTATGTAGAAACCGTTTAGGATTTGAATGGGGCTTCAAGATTTTTTCTGTCAAATGTCATAAAACTATTCATTTTGAACAGGAAATGAAACTTTGCCATCTTGTTTCAAAGCCACGCTGTAACACAATGAGAATGGTTCCCGAAATACTCGGCTGTGCCAGAAAGCAGCGTGCATGCCTTCAAGTAGCCGTGCAGCTAGCGCGGAGAAAGAACCAAACTCAGGAAGCACCTGGTGTGCTCCGCTTGGGAGGCAGGTGGGGCTACATTGAAAAGATTTAACTAGAAACATGTGACATTCCTATTTTAGAAGTCATGGAGACAGACATCCCAAACAGATCATTCATGGGTTTTTGTTTGGTTGGGGGGGTTGTTTTTAGCAACTCCAGATTCACTTGAAGATACAAGGGAAGAGGTGTTTTTTTCCCCCTCAGCATTTTTATCTGCTATTACTTGTAACCACCCAATGTTTCACTGAGTTACCTGGAATTTACACATATTTACATTGAAACTAGGTGAAAAGCACATGTACTGCTTTTAAAATAGAATGCATGTGCCATTTGTTTGTCCTGTTAAATGAGGTATTAAACTGTAAACATTACCAAAACTGTGGATTATATGTATATATGTAAGTTGAGTGGCAGTCTGTAGGACTTCTCCGTATGAGAAACGAGCTGTCCTGTGCCCCCAGAGTGGTTATTGTAGGACAGAAGTGATAATGGAGTTGGTATGGAAAATACGATAACGTTGGATGATTCAAAGCGAAATCCAAAGGATTCCATGAACAACTGCTGCTTTGTCAAAAATGTCTTGCTGTCTTGCTAGGTATTTCTTTTTTTGATGAAACTTAGCCAGTATAGGTTGCAAATCGAAAGTGGTCATCTGGATGCAGTAGAGCTAGTAGCAAAGATGAGCTGCTTTTAATCCTCTAGCAAAGCTTCTACAAATGGTAGAAAAAAATTACAAGTGTTTGAAGCCTTGCTATAGATTTTGTGGTCTTCAAAGAATGTGGAAAGTGGTTTAGAAGGCGGCAAAACATGTTATAATGACCATCTTTTGATGCAGACTGAGGACTGATATAGCATAAACGGCAGGAAAAAACATTTCTGAGTGACTTATGAAGGAGGTAGAAGAATTAAAAGAAGGAGATAAGACCCAAAACAGCACAAGCCCAATAAATGTAAGATGGAAAACGTCACACTGAATTTGAAGCGTAATTAAATCCCAATAGACGTTATTGGGAAAACGGCTTCTAATCTATTATTTTTTTTGCATCTCAATGTCACCCTGGAGCGAGGCAAACCTCGTAAGAGATTTTTCAGAGTTGAGAACGTTTATGTAGGGTTCAGCTGTCAAACTTTTTATCCTTCCAGCTTCAAAAGCTTTGCTTCTCTGTTGCAATGTAAGTCCGTTTGATATAGTGGTGTTCGCTGGGATGGATGGATGGAGTTGAGGAGCTGCTCGGCAGTTCTCAGAGCCTGCGTGGACAATGGCTGTTTGAGCTGTCGTTTTGGCACGGTCTTTCAAAAACTTTCTTGCCTTAAGATCCTTTTCCTGCAGCTGAATTCTGGGCTCGTGCTTGTGAGCCTTTACGGGTCCCGTGGCGTGCAGCGCGCATTCAAAAAGCAGCGCACAACATGGGGTTTCGGCTCCTTTTGAGAGGTCAGTAAATAGCTCAGGGCTCCATCAGCCATGAATGGTATCAGAAGAGAGAACTGTTCCTTCCCTGTGAGCTGCTCTGAAAGGAAAAGAACAGAGCTGATCCAGGCACCGCTGGAATTAGGCCACAGAAGGGCATTAGGAGGCAAGAAATTCCTATTCGGTATTTACAAATTGCTAGGGAGATAATTGATTGGAAAGCTGGCCGAGAAGCTCAGTCGACGGAGGAAGAGGAGGAGGGGGCATCCTGCAATATGATTTGTCCATCTACCTGCTGGTTTTCATACAGAAAAAACCCTCCATAAATCCCATCTGTTCAAGTTGTCATCTCTGCTAAAAAGGTTTTATAGCTAGGATAAACCCCCTCATCGTGGAAGGGAAGCAAATGTTCCCCACCAGTATATTCATTAGATCTGTAATGCAGGAATAGTGTAGTCCAGCTGAACAAGGGTATTATTTTATAATGTTTTACAAATTATTAAAGCACTGAGGTAACTGCTTATAGAACGTGAATGCTAATTAAAAGAAATGATGTCTCTCTGGTATACCCAGTGTTGCCCATTGTTAACGGGATGAACCTGTTCAGTGCAGCTCAAGAGTTATGCGAGCTCAAAATGATCTAAAGATACTGGGAAAATATCTGAAAGAATCCTGACAATATCCCGATTTTTGAGTGCCTAAATTTATTGGGAGAAGCTACTTTTGCCTGAAGTATAAAACCGGGTGTGTGGAGATAGGTAGAAATTGGGCTTTTAGTTCAAGCTAAAGAATATTAGAAATAAATTTTTTAAACTGCTCCTATTAATTAAATTGTTCATTGTGTTCTATTAAACCTTAGAGATAATGACTTAATTTAGTAGATGAGAATTCACTTTAATAAAAGAGAAATTGAAAAAGATACGGAGTCCTAAGGAAAAGGTGGATAAAAAGAAGATGGCAAGTCTTGAGTGAGAAGCATCTTTTTTCTAAGTAAAATCTTCAAAAATATTTGTGACTGTGTGTATACCCAAATGATTTAACAAGTTTTAATAGCTGACCCACTTCTGCATGCTTCGCTGTCTCAGCGGGCATTCATTCAGCCGGATTACTACGGTGTATTTTTATGGTATGCATATGTGATTTCAGGTACGAATATCTCTATTTAAAATACATTCAATTTTCAGTAACATTCATTTTCAGTACAGACCCTGCTATCTAGTTGGGTCTAAAAGCCCCATTTCAAATTTAAAAGGGGATATCAGAAACAGTGTTCATTGAATTAACTTTGATGAAAGTCTCGATTTATTTAATTGCAAAGGCTAGATATTAAAGATAGCCTTGAGTCAAAGAAGTCCCAGGCTTACCAGATCCTTGGGACATCTCTTCCTGCGCGATGTAAACACTGCTTGCTCTACTCTGACCACACAGTGTTGTTAGGACCTCTCAGCAGTATTACTGTGAAATTAAGTAGTTTTATAAAAGTTTTGAGCATTAATCATAGTGTGCAGGTCTGTTGAAATAAGTTTGAAAAGAAGCTTACTTTAATACAATTACGTTCATCAAATGATACTAGGAAAGTAAAATATATTTAGGTGTTTCCAATCAGGCCATGCTTAAGAAGTGATTTAATTAAAAGATAGTTTAACACCACTGGATCCCATTTTGTTCACTTTTCTGTTGGTTTTTCTTACCCAGCACTGTCTGGTATCGAATAATAGAAGCTTATAAAATGCTGTCAGCTTCTGGATAAAATGATACAACCAGCAAACCCATCAATACTGGTTTAGGAATACATAGAATCATAGAATCATTTCGGTTGGAAAAGACCTTTGAGATCATCGAGTCCAACCGTTAACCCAGCGCTGGCAAGCCCACCACTGAACCATGGCCCTAAGGGCAGTCTTCTGACCCCCCCATGGACGGTGCCTGCACCCCGTCCCCGGGCAGCCTGTGCCAGCGCTTGGCCACCCTGTCGGGGAAGACATTTCTCCCAGTGCCCACCCTGAACCTCCCCTGGTGCGGCTGGAGGCCGTTCCCTCCTGTCCTGCCGCTGGTTCCTTGGGAGCAGAGACCGACCCCCCTCGCTGCAGCCTCCTGCCAGGCAGCTGTAGGGAGCCAGAAGGGCCCCCCTGAGCCCCCTTTTCTCCGGGCTGAGCCCCCCCAGCTCCCCCCGCCCCCCCAGAGCTGTGCCCCAGCCCCTTCCCCAGCCCCTGCCCGGCTCTGGACACGCTCCAGCCCCTCCATGATGGGGGGGGGGTTGTGCCAGGCTTTGTGTTGGGGGTGGGGTGGATCTGTTTAAAAGGGAGAAACCTTTCACAATATTTTCAATTACAGACTTCAAACTAAAATTATCTTTCTCCTCACTCACTGGTGCTTATAAGGAGTGCATGCATAAATTGTTAGCATGGTTCCCCTGGGAATAAATGAGAATGGACTACTAAAAGTAATAAAGCATAATTGGCACATGGAATTCCCGAGCGATATTTGGGAAACACGTATTAATCTTCTATGCTGCAATGCAGCTGCTGTACCTTTGGCATACCCCTATGATGTTTTTTCCTTTATTGTTCAAGATAATATTTTTCATTGTTCTGCGTTTCTATAATTATTATCATAATCACAGTATTGTGACTCTGAGCCATTTTCCTTTTAAGAACATGTTGGTCATTTGTCTAGATTACAAAAATTCCTGAAAATAGGTTCACTTAGTTTGGTCCTTAGATTTTAGTATGACTGGCAGAGTATTTAGGAATCCCTCAGCAGAGTGCTTTTTCAGGAACATGGGGTTCACTTATATGAAGTACGCTCTGTTCTTTTTATATTGTTTAATTAATTCATACATTAACATAAAATTAAAAACATGTTTTGAGTTGGAAAATGTCTTCATTATTCTGAAAAGACCATTTGTGTTGTAGATCAGACAATCGGTGCAATGCTACATCTGTAGGACCACATCAATCTGCAGGTTATGTCTGTTTGGTGTGATAAGAATCTGAAATGCTTAGTAATAGAATAAATTTATTAAAGTTTTTAATACTGCAATATTGCCATCACTAAACTTAGTCTGTGAGCATCTTTTGAAAAGTCTGTTTGCTGGAAGTGTGACAGGTAACTTTAAACCCATGTACAGAAAAAAAAAACATATGGAAGTGATAAATCCAAATTGGTAACAACAGTCTGTGTTGGAGCAGAAAAGGTTTTGTTCAACAGATTTATTTAAAGAAGTAAATGAAAAGCACACTGGACAAAAAATTAACTGCTGTTAAAATGATAATACAGAGTTTGAATCACTGAACAAAAACTAAAAACAGCAATGGCAAAACAGATGGTTAAAAAAATGGAAAAGTGCAAAAGGGTAAATAAAAAGCTTATGAGGAATGCATATGATATGACCAGTGTCTGATTTTTTTTTTTTACACTTTTTTATATAATCTGCTAAGGAAGTATTTTTAACTGTTAAGAAACATGGGGTTTGGTATAAAATGCATTTTCACATGCACGTTTGTGTCCATTCAAGGTTTCTTTTCCTTAGTCTATACTTCTGTAGAACATAGAAGATTTTGAGATAAGCTAGTGTGTCTGAGTCAAGGATGTTTCATCTACAGTGTGAAGGCTTATGTGGAGACTTGCTGGTAAATCCACAGCTTTGACACAGTGGAAGTCTGTAGTGAGGAAGAATTTCAAGAGCTTTCGTGGAAATGGGTCTGTGTTTGTGCCTATCAGTCCCATCGGAGCTAAGAATCGTCATGGTTCTAACCCATTCTTGAGCAAAATACATTTCTTTAACCTACTTCCCAAATCATGGTTTGTTTTTTTTTTCACTGAGCAATATAATAACTAATTGTTGGGTATATTTGATTACTGAAGAAAAAATAAGAAAGCCAGCTGCAATTGTTAGACATCCCACGTACTTCATTGCTGTTGTTACAATCATGATGATGTGGTCAGTATAAGAATCTTTGAATTGCAGTAATCAGTGCTAACATGCTGAACAATTTAAATACACATTTTTCCATGTGAAGGAATCCAAATGTTATTGGCAGGAACAGTATAGAGTACTCTTCAGATACGAAGACAACGTGACGGTGACAGTCTGCCACAAAACCTTCTTCTGAGTGTTGGATTCAAGCCAGAGTTATTTTTTTGTCCAAGAACAAGGAGGTACAAAAGCAAAGACAATCGCGCCAGTGCGATTTATTGACAATCAGTCATGTCAGAAGAAGGATTCTCATGGGATTTATTCCACTGCTATGAAAGAAAAAGCAAATAGGTCCAAGAAGTCTTCAGGGTTGATACTTAAAAACTCTTGGGAAAAGTAGGTGTACTTCTAGCTTATAAAGCATCTGTTTTCATCTTCCAGGGTTTTTTTAAGCCTTGTGCGGTACAATTTGAAGATTTTCCATTCTTATGGCAATCTTCCATCAGGGTATGCCCGCTGATTTAAGCAGAATATTTCTTGAACCCTAAAGTGTTAATTTAATGCTGTCTTCATCACATAACTCATCACTTTCTGCCTCCTGGGGAGGAGACCTATAAAGTTTTCCTTCCATGCCTGTGTTCACCTACCAGACCCTCATCATTAAATGTGACAACTACAGGGCACTACCAGGAGGTCTATGGAGGCAAATCTAGGAGTACTTAATATTATCATGCATTTTGCTTCTAGTTGTTTTAAAGGGACTTTGTCTCTGGATTGGGGAAGGCTGATGGGCATCTGTTGGTGGCCATTCCCTATTTTTCTGCGCTCAGAGTAGACTTCAGTGCACCAGCAACAAAGGCTTTGTCATTAAAAACAATGACCCTGGCTAAATTGTAAGGGAACAAAATGATGTGCAGAACAATCATCAAGTGACTAATGAGACCAAACAAAGAACTTGCAAACAAGCCCAAAACTATTGACACTAGAAAATACAAAGCTCTGGGGTAAGGGAAAGTGCAAAGTGTGTTTATGAGCACCGAGCTGAAAGGCAAGCAAACTGAAGTCAGGGCGCTTGTCTTCTAGTGTTTATTGTTCCCGTGTTTGCCATGATGAAAGCTCCTTCTCTAGGTTGGGGAAAAAAGAGGAGGAAACTAAGATCGCTTCTGCAACCTTTGTTAGTTTAAATAGACACTATACATCTTGCACTATACATCTTTTTTCATCATATTCTCTTCCTACCTTTTGGTCTTTTTTTTTTTTTTTTTTTTTAAATTTCCACTCATTCCCAGGGTTTTTTTATCATTACCATGTTCCTCAGCAGTATGGATATGTCCCTGGAATATCTTTCACTTCCTTGTTCACAGCTGGCTGAGAATGTACTTCTGAAGAACTTGCAGTCATGCAGGATGTTGATTTAAGAAAAAGAAAATAGAAAGAAACAGGAGGAGCTAATTAGCTTGGCAGCAACAGTACAGCGAGGCAGTTATAAAAATTCCTTAGCATTATTTTCTATGTAACTGCAAGAAGGAGCAGAAGCTGGAGCGGTGGCAGAGGATCTTTCTGTGGGGACTCTTGAGTTATGGGGTCAAAACCTTCATTTCAAGGAGATATGAGTAGGTTAATGGCTGGGGAGGTGGAAGGGTTTGCTCTAAGTGCAGTTAGGACTAACACAGTAAAAATGTCTACAAGTTACTACCCCTTTTTTTTGTTTTGGCTGATAGTTTGTGTCTGACAGTGCTTGACTTTCCAAGAAACTGCATGCTGCAGGAGTTGAGAACAGCTGAGGTGCACAGGAACACTTGGCGTCCACCTGTACTTGAGGGTTTGTATCTCCTGAGATACTGGCAGAGTAGAGCTGAAGGTGCCGTGTTACGAAGGAAGCGCTCAAAAGCAGCTTTGACTGGCAAATTCCAGTAAAAGTGGAGCGGTTTTGCTGCAGTATGTAATTTTTACGAAGTGTTGAAGAGACCAGCATGAGCAGATGAACAATATTCTGCCCAGGAATGCACACACTGGGTAAGGAACAAATGCTGCTGGCTCCCTGTTGTTACGTAGAAAGCTTTTTTCCCTGTTCACGTCCCAAGTAGCTGCATGGCAGCAGTCCTCTAAGAAAATCCGAGAGTTTGAGTTCCATGCTCCTTTCTGCACTTGCTCTTTGGGACTTGTCCCAGCTGTGGCAGCTCTGCATTGTGAATAGCAGCTGCCTGCCTCAAATTAAACAGAGGCCTTGCTCGCTCTGCCCAGATGTGTCTGCTTTAGGGTAGCTGTGTTTCCCTTTAGTGGGACCCAGCTAGGTTCCAGATGTTCACGGGCAGAACTTAGCTAGTGATGCTTAAGATTTGGATTTGGACCTGACTATAAAGCAGGCTTATCGCTACAGCAGCTTTGGATGTGCACGATTATCCTGGGATACAGATAGTTTTACAGCCTTAGCCTAGCACTGTTTTGCATTGGATGCAAACTGTGGCTGTGCTACTGCTAACTTGAAATTCTGATTTTACAGAGCTCAGCTTAGATGGTATGTTCTCCTTGTAGGCTGAGGAAATCCAGCTTTTTGATAATATTGATATATTGATAATTTTGATAAATAACTTTTTGATCCAGCAAAGAGGGTAGGTTTTTGTCATCAGCTTTTCTTAGCAACCTTCTGTACTTGCATTTAGCAGAAAAATAGGGGGTTTATGAATGGCGAGCCTGTAAAAGGCAGGCTAGGCAGCAGGCGTCCCCTCGTTTTTAATTCAGACTTCAGTATCGTGATCGGTGCAGACACGGCGCAGTTGTTCATACAGGATTGCAACGACTGCGAAATGTAGAAGCTCACGCTGGTTTGGTGTCAGCCGTTACACGTTGCTGCAGGCGTGCTGTTCAGGGGCACTTCAGTCGCTTTGATCTTGAGTTTGTTGGCAACTTGTACCTACAAGTCACGTTTTGTTGACAAATACAGACCTGATTTACTTTTATGTTAGGATGTCTTGATGAAGAAGAAGGGCATTTCAGCAGTGACATACAGTGCAGTGCTGGAAGAATTTAAAAAGAAAAAGACTTAAAGAAAGCAAGCTCCTCTTCTATATTAGGAGAAATTGATGCCTGGAATAAATTACCACTAGGAATCAGCATTTTTAAAGGAAAATCACTGTGGAATGTAGCTGTTAACTGAAAAGGATGGGTTTTCCTGACCTTCCTTCCTTTCCCTCCTAATGTCCTTGGGAAATACTGTTACATATCACTGATCCAAATACTGCTGAGTTTGGCAAAGCCAGCTGATTCAAGTTGTTGACTTTATTACTCCTGAGTTTTAGACGAGTTTTTCAAATGCTCTGTCCTCCACTGTCAAATAATATGAGATCCATTGCAATGCTTGGGATAAAAGACATGCAAACTGCTTTTGTTAACCTCTTGTAGACCCAGAAGGATGCTTTAGCGAATCTCTTAACAGTAGGAATTCCTGTTAACGATTAAGCTATTATTGTACGTATCCCAGCCTTTCCTTTTTGTATTCCTTTTTATATTCTGAGTTATTTGCATGTAAAAATTAAAACACTTGGAGTCTCATTTACCAAAATCATTCAACTGAAAATTCACAGACTGTACCATCTATGAGATCACACTGTTTATTTCATGGATTATAGGCATAAGCTTTAAACACAAATACTCAAAAAGCTTCACTCGTCATGCTTTTTATGTAATCTATATCGGTGGGGTTTTTTTTAATGTTAAGTAAGAAAAAGCTTATAGTAGTGTTGCATAAATGCAGGCTGCAAAAACAGAGTCCCTGTATTTAATGGGTTACAGGTTGTTTTCAAAATAAAATAGATCGGGGACAGATAAAACAGGGTTTCTGATGCAGATGGGAGTGGTATAAGAATTGAATTTTAATTCTTAATAAGCTACCTAAAATCGAGAGAAGGGAGCATCTATGATACAGATCTCCCTTTCTATTTGAGGGGTTTGCTTTGATTACTAAACAGGAAAATATGTCACATTACCATGATGCAATACCATTGACTTCATAGAAGAGCTGTCACTCCACAAACACAATGATTTTTGTTCAGTTCATTTAAAACTTTTCCTTATCATTTCATTTTCAGACTGTAGTCAGGGTGGGGTAGGATCATATCTAATTTTGTTATGTTACCTCCACCCATGTAAGGAAATTCTTTGCCTTCAACATCAGCTATATTGTTTCTGTCAAAGTGGTGGCAGCTTACAAAGCATTTGTTAAGGCTTTTAATGCTTGGCATGGACAAAATTAAAACAGGTAAAATGTTGAGTTGCTTCAGTTCACAAAAGGATGAATGTTTTCAAATGAAAAGTTAATTTGTTCCATGATGGTCACCTTATTGAAAGAATGGGATTCCAGTAAGGATTAGGGAGTTCAAAAATATATCAGCATACAAGTGCCCGTGTTTGAAAATATAAAATTATTTCCAGGCAGTGATGATTCAGACGAGAGTGGTGTAAATTAGTCAGTAAAAGCTCATGTGGCTTTACAAGTGTGGTTTTGATTGTGTTTTTTTAACTTAGTACTGTATGGTCCAGATTTTGTTGCCTGGCGGATTCAGATTGCTAAATGAGAGGTTTAATTTGAACACCTGAGTTTAAACCTCAAAAATATTATGCAGAGCTTCAGCACAGTTTAGCAGTTTCTGTGCAGGACAAACATGAATAGAATACCAGGAATATTTCAGAAATAAATGAGATAAAATGGAAGACTTGCCTTGGTGGCATTGCACAACTCAGTCTGCATTATGCATAGGTCAAATGGTTCCCATTTTTTCTTGGGGATTTGAGAAGGAATGAGTCTTTTAAAATAAAAAAATACATAGTGGTTTAGCTTGTTCTCCTTCTTCTCCAGGGAACTGAAATGGTAATTTTTAAATGGAGCGTTACTGAGACTTGTAAATGCTCTAGTGAAGAGACCTCAAAGTTAGTTACATGTATGATCATGATATGTTCAATGGTGTCTTTTCTACATCATGTGTTACTATCTCAGATCAAGAGCAAAGTCCCAAAGATAACCAAATGTACTAACAATACCTAAGATAGTTTTATTTACGTCTTTGCTTTGGGGAAAATCTTTACAGAATGTAGAATGATTAAGCCCAATGCATCCAAGTTCCTAAAATGTTTAATATAATCTCTTGAATTAAAAAGTAAAGCCTCCTCAAAATTGTGATCTGAACTGGGACTGAAATTTTGCTCACAGGAAAACCATGTTATGTTATACTTGAAAATGTTGAAATGAGAAAAATGTTCTCCTCTCGTTCCCCTCATACATAATTTATTTATTTGAATTCATGTATAGGATTTCTTCTAAAAATGCACTTTAATTTTGTTGTGTATCCATTCCCTTTGTTAACAGTTTTGGTTCTTCTCAGTCCCAATTTCAGCCATTATCTTCTAAGCCTGGACTCAGGTGGGGAAGTAGTTTTGCACTTCTACTATGACAGTTCCACTATAAAGAAATAATTTCTTAACAAACATTGACTTTTTCTATCCTTGGAAATTGTAGTTCTCTGTTACTGAACTTCATATTATCTTTGTTCTGATGCCAGATTTGTTTTAAAGAAAAATCTTGATTTCCTTTTGATGTTGAAAAAAAAAGACAGTTTTTTTCAGTCTGATTGTAATACAGTAAGTGATTTAGTAATCTTTTGAGATTCAGGAAGAGAACAAAAGCCATTGTAGTGGAACAATATATGTTGGGAGTTGGGGGGAGGGGAATATTTTTTTGTCTCCCTTGCAAGTTGTGTGATCAGAAATTTTGAAAAGACGTTTTATTTCAAACCTAAATTGTGATGTTCAGTGGTTTGAGTCAGAGTGTTTGTAAGTAAAGGAGATTCAGATTATAAAATTGCACACAAATGTGAATTTATATATAGTTCAGTTTTGTTTTAACATTAACATTTCCAGCTTGATATAATAATTACCATTTTATAGGATGAATAGGTACATTATCATTGAAAGCAATTTGTAACCAACCAGTTCTGTAATCCTGTAACTGATGGGATGTCACATTTTCAGTGCAGCAACGAGGTTTTTAGCGTGTTGATGCTGCACGCTTGGCCATGGGTTTACTTGGCTGACAAAAATGTTTGTGTTGCACTGACTTTAATAACTTCAGTTCTGGCAGCACTTGTTGGTATTTAAGAACTTCATCATATTGAAACCACTTTTAATTAATGAAAAGAGAAAGGTTGTAATGCAGTTTTCACATGCTGAAAGATGTGTATGCTTCCTAATGTTTTGCCACGCTTTTCTTTGGTGTTCTTTCTTGTATATCTTTCTTGCATATCTCTCTGTCACCCTGAGGGGGGTATATTGGTATCTCAGCAAAAAACTTGAGAGCTGTGGTCATTGCAAGAGGGGTGGGGAAATAATGAAGTTAATACTTCTGTATCTTTTTATATTCCTAGAACTACAGAATGCAGCTGTAGACGAATTAATTCCTAATGCTTGGTAGATAATAATGGCAGAGAATCAACACGTGTTGAGACTGGCTTTGTCTCACCCAGCTTTATATGACCACTGTGTAGACGTGTCTATCTAAGCTAATTGTCTGGGCGCTGTTTACGGTCAGTGAAGAGCAATAGGCACTTAGCATGCTGCGTTTCATCTGACCTATTTTAACCATCTCTCTTAGAGGAGGTGAATCACACCACAGAGGTACCAGCTTCTCTCCATTGACCCTAAAAAGGACCTGGAGTAACAAACTCCATCGTAGGTGTCTGCACTGTAGAAGACTTAAGTTAAATGACATGACCCCCTCCTGCTGGGTTTAACATAAAAAGAACATATGGGCTTAATATGAAGGCAGGGGGAGGGAGCTCTGAAATACTCATTTATAGCATACTAGAATGCAAAAATCACAGCTGCTTTGCAAACCGAGCCTTTATAATTGCTTTGCCAAGTTAAACTATTTACATTTATTAGCAGAGTTGCACTCCAGGCTGGTGTTTGATCCGAAAAGCTTTAGGAATAGATACGCTCAATCATAAAAAACTTCAAGTGCCGTTTTGGGGAAGTGTCAGGATCGCTGTTGTCGTACAGCAATTCTCCCGACAGCACAGCGAGTCTGGGCAATTCTAGACATCATTTGTGTTCCCTGAAGTGCAAGAGAGACCTGCTATTTAGACTGTGTGTATCTGACGTGAAAAGAAATGCCCTTGAAATGGGGTGGTAACTTCGGGGCTCGTGTAGCCGTGGTGGCGAGGGCTCGTCCCTTTAGCTCTGTAGAAGCACACCAAGTGCTGAAGTCCTCACGCGGCACTGGGACGAGGCTGTATGAACTGAGTGTGCACTGCGGGATGAATCCCAGTAAAACTGTGCCTATACCGAGACAGGCAAGAGCCGAACCTGCCTACATGTATTGCTGTGGGGTTTTACGGGTTTGTGGTTGGGTATTTCCTGATGTTTTTATCAATCAAACATCCCAGATGTAAGCTCATATGGCGTAATTTTTTTTATTTTTTTTTTTTTTGGCGGGGGGGCAGGTGGGGAATGATGCTTAACAGATTATTTGATAGGGCTGACATCACTTGTAAGAGCCTGGAGAAGTTAACCTGTAGCTCTTTCGTTTTAATTTCTGGTGGTTGCTGTAGCTGTGTGCTGATGGGGAGTGAAACTTTTTTTGCAGAAGGAAAATCTCCTGCATTCATCTTTTAAGTTCCATTTTTCAATTCATTAAAATTAAGTTCCAATTAATTCCATAAAATTATTTCTGTCGGATTTACATGTGTCTGCTAGCGTTGTCTTAAATGTTGGGCTTGGTTTTGCTGGGGCAGAAACCATTTCCTAAAGCTTGCACAATTTCACCCTTCCCCCCCGCCAACTTTCAAAATTATTTACAAAAACCCAACTGTATCAGCACCTTACAAATTTAAATGTGAATACTAATAAATTCTACACAAAAGTACATATTGCTTAATTTTCTTAAATTCTTTCCCTCATACAGGCTCTTGATGGAAACGTATATGATCACCTTAAAGATTATTTAATGGCATTCAGCAGGACTGAACTAGAGACATGCCAAGCTGTACAAAACACATTCCAGTTTTTACTGGAGACTTCCAGCAGGGTAAGTTTTAACTGAATGATCCGTGGTAACCGAATACTTACAGCATATAGAAATTCCCCGGCTTAAGATTTGCTTCCAAAGTAATGACAGAACTGAAGAGTTATTATTTTTGGTTACTCCTGAATGGTATTAAGTTAAAAGAAACTAGACAGTTTTCTTGGGGAAAATTTTTCCTGTTGCCACCCAGACTGAATTCTCATGAGTGCATTTGCACAGTACAGGATCTTTAGAGAACAGTGATCAAGAGATAATCAGTTATACTCACTCTGCACGTTTGGAAAAAGAAATTGCAGCTGAGAGTTCTGCACTGTGTAATCTGGAACCGCATTAGTCATCCATCACAGTAAAGCCCTGTGAAACTGTTTGGATCATTTCTTAATAATTGACTGTCAACTTAAAAACCAAAATATTACAGTGTGTTCTCCCTTGAATTAAGAATGGCAAACACAGAAAACAGGTTAGACTCCTGTCATCGACATTGTTTGCTTTGTCGAGAAGCCAGAATCAGAAATAGGTGATTGCTTCCAGGATAATTTTGATACTTAAATAATTTGTCTGCCAGGCTAAAAAAAAATAATTGCCATTGAGCTCAAATGAGCTGCTTTGGTGCAGTCATAATACTCCTTTATGCATTTACCTTAACCACCGGCACAGAAACAGAGCTCATTTATGCAGGGATTTACGTAGAAAAAACTTATTTAACACATTCCTTGTTCACCTGCGAGCATGCTGACTCACACCTTATTAGATGTAAAGTGAGTGGATTAAAAATGGGCTTCATGCTGACTTGTCTTTGAATTTACTTGGCAGCGACTGTAAAGGTAATGAAAATACTGGTTTACCTTCTGTTGGAGAAGGACTTTCAATAATTCACCTTGCTGTATATCATCCAGGTCAGCTTAAAGTATCTTCCCCAAAAATGCTGGGTTTGAATCTTTTAACTAAATATGCTTATATATAATGGCTGCATATTCATAGCTAATTTCTCAATATTGTATTAAATCCTTTGTATTCAGAATACTTGGGGGTGCTGGCTGGTGGGTCTTGCATCTAACTGAACTGTCATTTCCAAGCAGCTTGTTTGTGTAGGAATACCTTTGTCGTCTATTTGCGTGTGCTGAGCTGTGGTAGCTTGTGTTCCTAAGCCGCTGTGTGGCTACAAGCCTGCAGGTCTGACTTACTTTACACAGTAACAACGTCATGATATATGTTTGAGGAAAACAGTTCTGTTTCTGCTTTACTGAGTAAGTACAAATGCCTGGAGAACAAACAAAAATGTAAATACAGCTGTCAGGTCCGAACAGGATTTTTACAACTGGTTTATAGCTCATCCGCACCAATTTTCTCCTCTCCTTGCAGTTCAAGAATGCAGGGAAGAAAAATTTGTATTACATTACTACTGAAAATGTGTGCCTTGCTCTGAAATACTAAACATACTAATCGGTGGATTATTCCACGGACTTTTGCTTGTCCTTTCATTGCAACTTTCAGCATTTCCTGTAGGTCCACGTTGCAGGAATCAGTCAGCTCCAAAAGGAGAGGTGAATCTGGAGTAGAAACTTGGTATCAAAAGCTGCGCATGTTTTTCAACAGTAGCCTGAGCGTTAAAGGTGTAAGAAATTTGTGGGCAATTTAGTAATTTGGAGTAAAACCCAGCCTGCCATCAAAGCGAAGGTTTTAAATATTTATTAGGATTTTTTAATACTTCACCTTTTCTCTGTTTGTTTTAGGTACAAGATCACAAGCTTGCCAAGCTGTGTTTAGAAAGGACACTTTAAATCACTGGTAGAAATGCTTTTGTTTTCCCATCTGAACTATATTTCTGTTTACAGAATGGAATTAATTATATTTGCTTTAGAATGAGACAAGTAGCTTCCCAGAAGTTTGTGCTTTCCTCTTGAACGCTGGAGAGCCGGAGGTGGCTGCTTTGGATGGGCAGGGCTGTGTTGTGTTCAACTGCTTAGGAAATTGTCAGTCACCTAAAGCTAATGCAGATTGAGAGAAACCTCTTGAAAACAAGTTTTCTGTATAAAATGAAGGTTTTTCACAGTTTGTCGTAGCATTGTTATCGCAGCTTTAGAGGGTTTATTACTGCTAGGTTGGGGTGACCCATGTCGTTTCTCTGGCATGTCTGGGAAATATTATCCTCTGACACTGAATATACGAAAATGAAAAATTTAACTTCCTTTTCACATGAACAGTCTTATTCAAGACTTGTACTTCTTGCACTTTGCTTCTGGAAAAAATCTGATTTTCTTTGGAACATTTTCTAAAATTCCATTTGCTGTTTTGAATAACATTTCTGTGATGTTTCTGGTAAGAAGGCTCACCAACTTAGGGCAAATAATTTCATTTATGCACGTTTCTGACTATGCCTTCCTTCTGCATACGGTATAAATTTAACATTTGGTTTCAAGTCCATTTGAACATGTCGATTGACATCGACTTCATAAAGAAACTGGGTGAGAATGTTGAGTTAGTATCGGAATAACACGAAATCTATTTCGAAAAGGTGCTGCTCAGTCCTGAGAATACTGTGTTGCTTAGGAGTCCTTTTATTTTCTTTTTAAAAATCGTCAAATATATTGTGCAAAATGCTCCGGGCTATTAATTCACCAGACTTGCCCACCCTCCCAAGTCTCACGTTATGGTAACAGCTGTTCTCATTTCTAACAAGTACTGATGCTTTGAGGGAAATTTTCTTGAGCGCTGTTGTAAAGATGCTTTTTCTTCTTTGAAGAACTGAGTTGCTTTTGAGCTGGAGGTCTACAGCGATGGCTTATGGCATTAAAATAATCATAGAGGTTTTCACATCCTCAGTAGCTACGCTTTGTGGTTTTTTCTAATTGAAGTTGCTTTAAAATAGTCACACATATTTGACGTGGCACAGAGTTGTGTGCTGTGGGCAGTGCTCACATACGTCTAAAGGACTGTGTGAAAACCAGAGCGGTTTAACGTAAATCTCGATGCCATAGCCAGTGCTGAGCATCACCTGAAGCTGCAGGTGATTCCTCCTTCAGTATTTTCCAAATTTCTGTTTATGGGAATTCCTAATACAGACTCCCTGTATGCCTTCTCTGTATGCTTTTTTCTGTGCATTTGAATGTGTTTACATTCAACTGCTGAAATTGGTGCAGTAATTATGTACTTTACTGTTTTAGATGAGTGCATTATTGGCCCTGGAGGACTATTTACTTTCTTTAACTGGAGATTAATTTTTTACAGTTCAGTATTTCAGTAACGCAAGCATCAACATTTTGATGCATTAGAGAACATGTTGTATTTACCATCGTAAATACAGTGCAATCAGAATTCTTGGTCATAGATGATGCTGGTATTTCTGGATAAATACCATCTTTATGGTATACTTCTGTACATTTAAACCTCATTTGGGCAATAGATTTTTATAATTTCATGCTGCTATTTACGCCTTTTCATCAATTGAAGCAGTGAGTACTCTGTAGAGTTCTTCAAGCAGTGATACTATTTTTTATATTGCAATCGCTGAGTTTTTCTTTGTAAATATGTGTAAACTGTGACAGAGATTTGTTTGGGGATATGTGTCATGCTATCTGAAATGTATCATTAAACAAATTTAGTAGCTGGAGTAGTTTTGGTTTAGCAAAATGCAAGCTTTGAGAGTTTTCTCTGAAAGCAATTTAATAAGAAGAGATGAATTTTCTAACTGATTTTGTATGCATTATTCCAAATAGTCTTTTCAGCTCCCGCAACTAATAATTTGTATAAAAATAAGACATTTCATCTGAAGAAAGAACTGTGCACAAGAAGTTACACACAAGAGGAGAGAGAAAATATTTATACTAGTGACGCCACATACCGTATACTCAATAGTTGGGGGTTTCCGCCTGTTTTTGCCTCTGCAGTATTTTGGGGGGGTTAATAGCAGATATAGTTTAGATCTTTGTCATCCAGTGTGTGTCCTGCCAGTCACTTCTGCGTAACTGTGGGTGGTGCTGCCCAGCATCAGGTCCTCTATTTCCTTTTGTTGCATTCAAGGTTCTGCTACAGGTTTGATCTCTGTTTTGCAACACCGTACTAATTTCACTCTACAGCATGTTTTTAAGTTTACAAAATAATGAATCTAAATGGCATCTTTCATTTTCTCAGGTGGTGCGGGATTACAATCTACAGCTGTTTTTACAGGAGAACTCTGTGTTTCACAAACCGCAGCCTTTCCAGTTCCAACCAAGCGACAGTGACACTGTAAGAAAACCGAATTCCTTGATTTATTTCTTCTTGCTCTGTTTTTAAGTATATTGTTACAAATGGGAAGAGAATAGTGCTCACTGGTATCCCAGTCTGGTTTAAACTCATGCTGTATTTTTGGAAAAGAAAGGGAAAGTGGCCTGATTCCACCAGCACTGCTTGCAGTGGGTGGGTAATCATAACAAAAGCATCAAACAGGCTCAATGTCACCCACAGAAGAGCAGGATATTTTTTTGCTTTGGATTGTGGCTGGCAGTCCTGTGTTTCTGTACTTTCAGCTTAATTCTTAGTACATTTTGTTACCTTTTTATTAGGCTGCTGAGGTTCTCATAATATTTACTAATACTAGGTTACACCACGTGTGATGCGATGCCAAATAAAGTGTCCATTTACCTCAAAATTACTCAAGGAATACTCTAGATGCATATAAGAAGTCACTAATTTAGAAGGAATACTGTTAAAACATTGCATTCCAAAATAATATCACAAAATATAATTTCGGTGTACATG
Source organism: Falco cherrug (assembly GCF_023634085.1). Taxonomy (NCBI): domain Eukaryota; kingdom Metazoa; phylum Chordata; class Aves; order Falconiformes; family Falconidae; genus Falco; species Falco cherrug. Next base: position 1,967,273 of record NC_073698.1, read on the forward strand.
TTGCTTCCAAAGCAATTAATGACATTAAAACTGAGTAAATCATAGTATGTAAATACATTTCCAAAGAGCACTTTAATAAAAGTGAATTGTTGGTGTCCCACTGACATTACTAATGTTATTTTAAGAAATCACAGTTTAAAACTAGTCTAGAGTTTTTTAAAAAGTTAACCTTGTGCAGCTTTTTATTACTTTAATACATTAGTGCAGTGATTTGGGACAGAAATGTCTTGATCTCCAGTTCAGGTGATTAAATTCAAGAACGCTGTTAATAGCTAGGTAAGAGTGATTTTCCCAGACATACTAACATCTGTAACACAGTTTCCTGTGTCTTTCCATTTTAACAAAGTGTGATTTTGATTTTTCTTTCAACTCCTTTGTATAGAGTTAATTATTTCGATACCGTTTTAGGTTGTGAGCAGATTCTTTCTAACTGCCTTTGCCCTGCCTTTCTAACCTTTGTTGCTGTGTGTTTTCAACCTTGTGCAATCTCTGCATCCAGAGTTTTAACGCAGTCCAGCTGGTGGATATTGAGCCCTCACCTGTCAGTGCTATGAGAATGACTATAGCAGAGGTATATGATAGTATTTATGATCAGCCTTTGGTGTTTGTGTCCTTATCAGTATGCATGTGGCTTGGGATGCTGAGTTTACACTCGTGTGGAGGTGGCAACAGAATGCATAATATATATATAGCTCTAAAAAACTTTTTCCACAATAAGACTTAAAGAAGGAAAAAGCAATTTAACCGTGTTATTTGTGGAGATTGACTTCACACTTATCTTTTGCACTTGCACAGCACTGGTAATTGATATTCTAATCTTTTGGGGGCATGAATTAAAATTTCACAGCTCCAGATAGCGGTGTGTATAATTGGTTACTTCTCTAATGTGAATGGGGAAGCTTGTGTAACAACTGGAGGCTATTAGCATGCACTGATGAAATGCAGTCCTATTACTAATTTAATTTTGTTCCTTTTTCCAGAGGGCTGTCCCTGTGTAAAATAGAACTGTAATTCACTCTTATTAAACTCTTCAACGTTAAAAATTACATGAGTCTTTGACATGGCACTTGTGTGGTCTGACAGCGTACACGTGTGCTGCTTGTACTGCTTAACTTTCTAGAAGGCAAAGAATGGGTCGTTGATGTCTAAAGCTGTCTCCGTACCTCAGATGCAGTGACTGCGTTACTCGACTGACCCACCTGGGCTGTAGAATTACTGCATTTCTTCATTGCACTGCATTTTTTTGAGCTTCTAGCTGTTTATGCTGTAGCCAGTTTTCACAAAAATAGGTAAATTATGCAGGCTTCTTTATGATCCGTATAATTACACTCGGCTAACAGGATCCTACCTGGGCACTTGCAAGTTACATATTCACTATTTTTAATCAATAACTACAAGAGAATGAGAGCTTTTGCTCAGGCTTTTGAATTTGTCGGAAATTGTACATTTTCTAATTGATTGAACAACATTTAGTTGAAGAACAATTATCAAGCATTCTTTTGCCACATAGTCTCTTCGTAGATGATCTGCAGAGTTTATCAGTTGGCTTTTCGGTTTTGTGGGTTATGCATGATAATTTTCACACCGAAGGATAACACTGAAAGGAATAAGAGTGATTAATACATCTATTCAAATATTTAAAGTTAAGCTTTTCCAAGACCAAATTATGGCCTTTCTTCAGACTAAATACCTGATCCACTGAGACTGGGGTCAAAGTTTGGAGCATTTAAATATTACTGGGATGAAATTTTGAGTTTTGTAGGCAAGAAGATCATTATAAACAATATGGATGTGGAACTCAGCTACATGGAAAGCTCTGAATGCTGTTCTAAATTCTAGTTTTACATGGTCCCTTTCAAAATGTTGTGTTATGAGGAGAGATCTGTTGCCAAGAGTAATGTAGGAGGAATTGCTGTGCAACCCTTGAGTCAGGTACAAAACCCACAGCTCAATTTACTTTCAAAATATTATCAACATGCATAGTCAGAGCCTCCGAAAGAGGCTCTTCCTAGGAAAGGTGGGTATGAAATGGTTTTCCATCAATCTTCAGGATTTTTGTTTCCCCAACATCACACTAACACTGGCTGAAATGTGGACTTCTGAGTGTCCACAAAGAGAAGCCCACTACAAAATATTTTACGTCGATCAGCTATTTTCCATTATCTAAAAAATTGGTTTGAGCTTAACTTTGTATATACTGAATTATTTAGATGGTTTTAGTGTCTTGGGTTAATTTTGACTCACATAAATTTGTATTTTTTTAAAAAAAGGAAGTTTTTGAATTTTTTTTAAAAAAACATCTACCCTTAAAGGCAATGGTTTGTTTTAAAAATATTCAGTAAGAAATCATTGATAAGTTCCCAACCAGCTTTAATCCTTTCCAGCAATTAATTCACAAAATGGATTAAGCCTTTATGAGCAGTGAGATTGAAAAAATAAAAGTGTCTTTTGAAATACCTTTAGCCTCACAAGAAAAACCAGTCAGCCCATGCTGGCCTCTACACAGAGGCTGCTGCTATATTCACTGTAGTGACAGTTTAATCATCAAACATCCTCCCAGGAGGCAAGTGATATTTATTAAGTCGGCAGAAATCTATTGCATTGAAAACATACTGTCCCCGTGCTTCGCGGATAAGCCCCAGCCATAAGAACAGGGCAAAATATAAAGGAAATTAGCCAGCTTTTCTCTGTTTCCTGTTTGGAAAAGGTTCTTTTTTCTTGAACTGCATGGTATCATGTGAGAAAATGAGCCAGACAACAAAAAGCATGTCCATAGTGCCAGAGGATAACGGCAACAAAAAGCTGACACTAAACTTTTGAGTCCTTTTTCCTGTTTTTTATCTATGTGTTGCCTGTGCCTATAGTTTCCCCTGTACATTACTGATGCTGTCGTTTTCTTTGAGCGTGCATGTAAAAAACGTCGCCAAATCCGATTTGCACGACAGCTTATCAACATGAAAAAATTTGTTTTCTCACTGTACTTTGCAGGAAAACAACGTGCTTTTAATACCAGAACCGAGTAATGTGACTGTTGTTAACTATAACTTTTTTGAAGCTAAATATTAAAAAAAAACAGTTAGGAATTAATTTTATCGTTGTATAAAGTATTAGGAATTATTGCTGAGGAGTAATACAGCCCTTCAGGTAAAGAAATTGTTGGTAGATGCAAGTGGAAGGAGCCTGGCAAAGCTGTACGTTCCCTGTAAAACTTGACACGTCTTGTGCATGGCCAACGTGACTAAAACTGATTTTACGTAGTTCCCCCCACCCCAATTCTGGTTAAAATAAGGTCTGAGATGATAATACTCATATTTGGGGTTGGTATTGAAAGTTGAGTTTGAGGAGAAGGGGAAATCCACACCCTAGAGTTACCTTGGGTTGAATGTTAACATCATTTCTGAGTTACGTTAAGTATAATGAACTGGAATTGGCTCACTAGCCAATTGATTTTATTCTAATTTAGAGAACACGCTGTTAGTATTCTCATTTTTACAGTTGGGAAACACTGTTTAAGCAAAGCTCAGAAAGATTTCTAACAGTGAGACTAGAGTGCAGAAGTAATACTTGAAAGAAGTGGCCACTCAAGAAATTAAAGGTCTTTGTTTATATTACATTGAGGATACCTATGAAATCAATTTCTCCATGTCAAGGCTGATTTAAGAGGTACTCTTTTTGTCCTTTGGTTACCTAGTGGGAGCAATTTTTCTGTATTTCTAGTTATAATAGAATGCACTATAGATTTTTGGAAAAGTCGGATGTGAATGCAGCTGCTGTGACAGCTGAGGCAAATGGGAATAATTATGAGGGTGAGAATGGAAGTACACTAGCAAAAATATGCTACACCAGTTTCAAAATTAATTTCAGTGAGAAGATTAAAAACTTTTGAAAATAAGTAAGATTATAATTTGAAAAAGACTTGGGCTTTTAATGTTTGCTGTATAACAGAAGTGCTTAACACAAAAACATCAGGCACCAGGACAAGCAAAGCTCTCTTAATCACTGACATCTAACAAAAAGCAGTACTTTTAAGATCCTGGTCTTTCCAGAAACAACCAAAAACCCTGAGATGGGAAAAAAAAGAGAGCTACAACCTTTACAGAAACCCTGTTCTAATGTGTTTGGCGTCAGCTGCTGCAACAAGCTGCGTGCACAGTACGTTTTCAGAGATTTCTAGCTAATGGTCAATGATACCCCAAAATAATTATTGAACCAGAATTAAAAATAAACAACCCCCTAAAAACCTACTGGATAAATTATTTCATACATATGGCTGAACAACTGTTGTGTTCATGGGTGCTTTTAGTAAGGAGAGTTTCAGTTACAGCAGATGTCAGACAATAGCTTCAGTATTGGTTGGGATTCAAATATTTTGCTATAGAAAATTTCTTTAGTAAAAAAACAGGCAGTCATGCTGCTGGGACTATTTTTCAGCCCAGATGACATTAAAAAGTCCCAGGATCCCCTTTCTCTGGATACCCCAGAACCATTGTTCTTGTGGTGAGTTTAAATGTAATTGTTTTCTTCATTCCCTGCCTGATAGGATGTTCCTTATCCTTCTGTGGCACCCAGCACTCACCATCGTGAGATGTTAATTTATTAGATTAAAAAGCAGAATGTGGTTATATAAAGCAGCAATAGTACGTTGGTTTCGGTTTAGCTTTATCATAACATGTACAGAGGTTTACGTAACATTAATAATGGATGTAGGTCCTTTTTTATTCTTCTGAGTGGAGCAAAAGCCCTTGTATATGCTAATCTTTATTTTTAAAGAAGGGGGGGGGGGGGGGGGGGGGGGTGAGGTGTCCTGTTCGTAACATTGAAGACCTACTGAAATGGAAGTCAGCTCATTCTTGGCTAAGCTAAAATTAAATTAGTTCTATAATAATAGACTAAAAGGAGCACCAAACTTGACTCACGATTTTCTTGTAACTGCTGTATTTAGCTATGAGCTGTGTGGAAAGTGTCATGCATATTCCTTCCTCCTCCCTAGAACTGCTGATCATAAGGTTGAGCTTGCTGCTCAACATTGGCATGGTAACCTCGTTATTTTCACCTCTTTAAAAGAAATGGCTATGCTTTTGTGTTGCTGATTTGCATGCAATAAATATTTACTACTTTTTTTGCCTTTGTGGAAGTCAACTTTTTTAGTCTTCAGCTACAAAATTAAGGAGCTTTTAGGCTCTAGAGCCAACTTTTTTCTTGCTTTTAAAACTGTCCATGTGCCATCTGCATCCAGATATAACTGCGTAAATAAGAGAACGCAGCCCATGTGTTTGTCCCTGTCATAAGGGAACTTCTGCACCTGCAACAACATTTCAGACAAAAATGGAGAAGCAACATGTGTCTACAGACCAAATGCATTTGTTAATTTAAGAAATGGCATTGCTAGCCTCTAAGCTTTTTAGCTGGTTGGAGTCATCTAGTACTTTCTGTTGGTTTACTGATTGAATTTTTAGCACTAAACACTGCTTTCGCTGTAATCCAAACCCTGAGAGAACAGCAGAATGTCCATCTATGTTTAGCTCAGGTCTTTTGTGCTCTTCCTTCATTCCTCGGTCATGATACGTGGTTTTGGTTTCCCTCTCTTTTGGAAGAGGTTAAATTGAGTCGTTGGACATTTTGCCACCACCAAGTGCCAGTCCTGAAAACACTTAAGCAAGTGCTTTATTTAGTAAATCAGGTTAGGACCAGACAGTTCTGTTCCCCCACCTTCTTCCCTACAATTTTGATTTTTAGGTCTGTAGCAGATAAATCTCTGGTTTAGCTCCTTTCTTCACAGCTGTTTAAATGGCAGTTGGTTTTTCATTGCTTCCTTGATGTACCCCGCTAGCCTGTCTTTACCTGAGGATACGGACTTCTCAGGTCATCCTCGAGGTCCTCCTGAAGCACGTACTCTTCCATGCCAGTGAGCTTGCTACTGCTCCTCTGCTTATATGTTCCTCCACAGTCTTCTTAAGTGCCAGCAGCTTGGTCTTACAGGTCAGGTGAAGTCCCTCCCTGCCTTAACAGCTCCATTTATCCAGGAAGCATTCCAGGTGCTGATGGGTTTGAAACCTTTCTCCTTGCACTGTCTTCTCAGCCAAGTATTTAGGCTGTGCATTTCCACCACTCTCTCTGCTCTTGTCCAGCTGAAGAGTCCTTGTTTTCAGCTTCTTTCCCAGGAAACTAAATTTTGCCTCTTGATCTCGTCTCCTGCTTTGCCCTATGTGTTTGGTATCCACACAGACCACAGCTCTTAAGTTTCTCCCCAACTCTTTATTACTGCATTTTTAACTTGTCTGTTTTCAGACCTTTAAGCGAGGGTGAGGTCTGCTTGGATACAATACTGCTTTATGAATAACTAATATAACCACTTTGATCCAATAACAATTAATTTCTTTTTTAGTATGCCCTTAGGAGTAGCCACAAAGTTTGCATTCATTTTTCTGGTCAAGTGCTTTTGATGAAGAGATTAAAACCTGAAAACACGCTTGGGATAATACAGAAGGTTATCAAGCGACTGAAAAGAAGTCTGTATTCTTTCTTAATGAAAGTGAGATGATGAGTAGTAGCAAGGCCATTGGGAACATTGAAAATTCGTTAGATTTTATAGGGGAGAGGCAATGTCAAACGATTCTGCTCAGACTTGCAGCTGTTAAGACTCATCTGGAAGTTGTGGAAGAAGCTGTACAAAAATGCTGACTCCAATAAACTGGGTAAAAACTGAGGTCAAATATTATCTTAAGGATTGGCTGTGCCTAAATGAGTCCATGTGTTTGTCATCTTTATGTTTTTACAGTGCCCTAGTGGAGTAGCTTAACGTAGGTAGTTGAGGAGGTCAAACAGTAATGATCATATAAAGCCATCTCAATAAAAGCAGGCAAAAGCCAACGTAATATTTAAACGGAGGGGATGGGTGAAGAGAGCTGAACCTTTCTGTTCTTTGCCTACTCATTCATGCCAGAGCGAGCCACGTGCTTGTAACTTACCTCCTCCTCTTCAGAGCTGCTCTACATCTTGTCCAACAATTCCTTTTACTTGGAAAATACCATTAACACAGGCTTTGTAGGTCTGTCCTACACCAGTGGGTGAACTTCATGGTAATGTCTGTTTCCAGCTTTGAGCTAAAATATCTTGACATCTTATACTGGATTGTAAAAGCCTCTTGGGGTTAGGGGGTTTTGCTTGCTATAAGCAGTGCAGGGATGCTGCCTCCCTTCCACGCCTCTTGATGTCTGTTAGCGTGCGTATGCCTTAAGGCATTCTGTAGGGACAAGCTGAAGCAGTGCAAGCTTCTTGACCGAGTTACAGCTTTGTGAAGTAGAGGCAGAAAGTGGCCCAGGAGTCACCCGAAGCATTAGAGCCCTGTGGTGGGAGCGTGTGTAGAGGTTGTCTTCCTTTCCCTTGCTTGCCTCTACCATTGGAAATCATCTCTTTCACAACCCCCTGAATCCACTACCCTCAGCTCTCTTGTAATAAGAGGATCAATAGGAATAAAGGCCAGATTCAATTTGGATGAAAAGGCGCTTAGCTGAAATAAAAATAACAAGCTGAACCATTTTATGCCTCATTTTCAATTAAATCCTGTGATAGGATGTTAGCATAAGTTGGTATTTTTGCCTCTCCCCTGAGGGCAGTGTAATCTAAAGGCATAAAAATCCTGCTTTTAATATGACTTCAGTTTGCTTCCCAGTATCTCTTGATTTTACTCCGGTCTATACCAAATGCTGGTATTAAAATTATCTTCCTTCCTTGACACAAATGGTAGCCCTTGCCTGCTAAAATACCTGATACCACCATCTCTTCTTTTGCATCAGCTGCAGGCTTCTCACCTGGCCTGAAAATAATTCCTTGTCGTTCTGCTCTCTTACCCTTTTCCTGCTGGCAAACCTTGAATTTCTCCTTCCTAATCAACTTTTTCATACTAACGGGATCTTCTCTAGTTTCAAACTACACCTGACAAAGGACAATCCTGTCTTTTGGACCATAGAGAGTGAGAGCAAGAAACTGATGGAGCGGTGGTCCTTTCTTTGGCGTATGCATACGCAGCCTCCGATTGTTTTGAACGACACCAAGCATACACTGTCTTCTTGAGTGATAATCTATAAGGGATTTTTTTTTGGTTGATCTGAAAGATTGTGTGAGATCATATCAGCCTGAAGAGGACTTGTGATAAAAAGGAATGCAGGTGGCTCTGGACTGTTGTAACTAGCAACTGTCTTGCTAGGAAGATGCGCGTGAGTCTGTGAGCCTTCCAGGAAAAGGAGTTGTTCTTGAGAATCCGTCTCAGAGTACTGATGAACTTAAATTGGGAAACAGCTGAAATGCCTGTTGTAAGAATCTGTTCTGTTGTTCCAGGAGCACACCCTGGGAAGGTGGGGTGGACATAATGTCTTCCTTCTCACAGCTAATTTTACTGATGGGAAGAGTATGAGACTGGCTCAGAAAAAAAAAAAATCATAGAATCGCAGGCTGGTTGAGGTTGGAAGGGACCTCTGGAGACTGCCCAGGACCATGTCCAGGTGGCTTTTGAGTATCTCCAAGGCTGGAGAGTCCACAGCCTCCCTGGGCACCGCCTGCCAGTGCTCGGGCACCCGCACGGTGAAAAGGTGTTTCCTGATGTCGAGAGGGACCCTCCTCTGTTCCCGTTGGTGCCCGTTGCCTCTGGTCCCGGCACTGGGCACCGCTGGGAAGAGCCTGGCTCGGTGGTCTTGGCACCCTCCCTTCAGGTATCGGTACACATTTGGCGAGGTCCCCCTGAGCCTTCTCCAGGCTGAACAGTTCCAGATCCCTCAGCCTCTCCTCACAGGAGAGGTGCTTCAGCCTTCATAGCCATTTTTTGGATTCTCTCCAGAGTCATGATTAATAGTTATCCTTATGCAGAATAGGTGCAGTAAATGTGTACAGAATACCCACAAATATAGAAGGAATATCAGGGAACCTACTTTAGTGAAAAGATGGAGACTGAGTTGCTTCCTAAATACTGAGATCTTTATGTAAATATGCCCAGTGGAAAAGGCCGTGGGGGGGCTGGTCGGCAGCCAGCTGGGCGTGAGCCCCCAGCGTGCCCAGGTGGCCATGATGGCCAGCAGCGCCCTGGCCGGTGTCAGCAGCAGCGTGGTAGGTTTACAGTTGGACTCAATGATCATAAAGGTATTTTCTAATGTAAACAATTCTGTGATTCTACGATTAATGCACTGGGCGGTGCAGTAATGAAAATTATAGAGAGATTGGAAATTATTTTAGTAATCAAATGATGGGAAGTCTGCCTTGAGAGTTACAGACGGGTTCTGCTCAATCTGTAGACATTAGAGAACTACTTCATCTTGCTTTAGTTGGCATTTCTTGAGGGGGAGAATTTTTTTTTGTTTTGTTATTGACACAATAAAAGCAGGCATAAGATGAAATAATACCAAAAAACATTACTTGAAATTTCAGTTGCTGTTTTGCGGACAAGATTTTTTTTTTTTACAGGAATTGCCATGCTGTTCTAAAATATTTAATGGCATTACGATGTGATCACAAATTGCAAAGAATGAGCCTAAATTGCCCATTGGAACACACTTAACCTTTCAGATTTGCTTCCTATAATGCATGTTTACTTCAGAAAGTGCGTGACTTTCTTGGCTAGTTATTCTTCACCTCTTTGATACAGTGCACGAGTGAAACAGTATTTCAGTTTTATTCATCGTGAATGTCTCTCATTGCAGTAGAACTGTGTTTGGTAATCAGTATCACACTGATGTTCCTGAAACAGTTGAGTTGTCAATTCTTGTGAACTTTGATTTGCTTTTGTTGTTGGCTTTTCACAACCTGGTACCATCATAAAGTTCATAAGGAAGAGAGCCGATTTTTTTTTAATCTTTCTTGTTTACTATGAAACAAGATCCCAGGCTGATAAATATGATATAAAGTTATCCTATAACTAAATACTGTCATATCTACAGAGGTAGCCTCAGGTCTATGTCATGACTCGTTCTCCCGTTGTTTCTGTTGCAGAGTCGACAACTGGAATCAGAAACTGGAACGACTGAAGAGCACAGCCTCAACAAGGAGGCTCGGAAATGGGCTACCCGGGTAGCCCGTGAGCACAAAAACATCGTCCACAGCCAGCGGGTAGGTTAGGAAAACATTCAATTACAGATTTTATTTGTTGCAGCTCCCCACCAAATGAAAGAGGAGCGGTTGCAAGCACTGAGGAATTGGTTTTGTCATTTTACCTCTCCAGGCAACCTGCCATTTTCATCATAGCCTTTCTTGATACAATACACTCAAACTGCCAGATTAGCAGCTCCTCTAACTTTTTGGTTTATCAGTACGTTTTGTTATTCCCATATAAATCTGAAGTTACAGCTTCTACTTTGCTGCAAATAATATACAGACCTTCCTTTATTCTACACAGCCTGCCTCTGTTTGAACTAGTTTCAGGGATTCCCTTATCTCCACTATATCATGTATATGTTACCCATAGAAAAAAATAATTTATTCATTTGGAGATCAAAAGTCTTTCAACACTAGGAAAACCCATGAGTAATGCACAGTTAAATCTAACATGAAGACACAAAATTAAGTGTGTGTTGATAAATTAATTTCTATGTATGTGGCTCAGCATAGAAGAACCTAGGGCTTTATTTGGCTGTCCTAACTGGGTCTTCAGGTAAGGGAAGGGGCTGCGGCACAGCTCGGGGGGGGGCAGGGGGAGCTGGGGGGGCTCAGCCCGGAGAAAAGGGGGCTCAGGGGGGCCCTTCTGGCTCCCTACAGCTGCCTGGCAGGAGGCTGCAGCGAGGGGGGTCGGTCTCTGCTCCCAAGGAACCAGCGGCAGGACAGGAGGGAACGGCCTCCAGCCGCACCAGGGGAGGTTCAGGGTGGGCACTGGGAGAAATGTCTTCCCCGACAGGGTGGCCAAGCGCTGGCACAGGCTGCCCGGGGACGGGGTGCAGGCACCGTCCATGGGGGGGTTCAAAATACACGTAGATGTGGCGCTTGGGGACATGCTTCAGTGGTGGCCTTGGCGGTGGTAGGTTAATGGTTGGACTCAATGATCTGAAAGGTCTTTTCCAACCGAAATGATTCTATGATTCTGTGATGCTATATTGTGTAATACTCAGTGAGCTGCTGCCCAGGAGGTGGGAGACCTGGCTTCTAGTCCTACATTAGAGGTTTGAGCCATTCCTCAAACTGCCCAGGAGGATGCATTGAGCAAGAAACAAGACCACAGTAGGTGTTTACCGTTGTACCTGTCTTCTGCTGAACCTGGGCCACTCTGTAGCAAAACTCCAGAAGTTGTAGCACCTGGCAGGGGGTATTAACAGTGTTTGTGACCAAAATATGATAGGAAAAACTCTCCTCAGAGGAGGGAGCGAGCATCCTGGATTCTGGCCCTACCACCTGATGCTCCTGCTCTTTCTCCAGTGACTAACACAAAATGCATAAAGAGTCACTGAACCAGACCAGATTTGCAGATTAACTGGTGATGATTTGGGCAGGCACATGCTTTTGTTATTTTTCATTTGGATCTGTAGAGTCAACATACATGTGCATGAACCTAAGAAACTCCCATCTGTCTTCCATGATTCTGCAAATCCTCCTCTGGACACAGTGTTCCTGCAAATGCAGGAGACCTGGCTTGGCTTCCCCTACAACAGGACTACCATTAGCAACTTCTCTCTCCATGTTTAAGATACTCTCTTTTTTTTCCATCCTGACATTACCGTGGAGTGACATACCCATTTTAAATATGTAATTGGCAACATACAGATGAGTGGCTTCATACCACGGTATCATGTTTTCATGAAGATGTTGAAGCGTTCCTCTAGGTGGAATTTCCATGTGAAATACTGTGCTGTTAAATTGTGTTTTCCCTTGGTCATCATCTTTTTTCCTGGAATGGACGACTATTGGTCAACCCAGCATCTAATGAAACAATAATTTCCCTGACTTACCATAAATATTTATCATGTAAATGGCTTGCTAACATTTACTACGTCTGTGGTGTATTTTCAGACACTTGAAGAGCTAGAATGCCATGGGCCTGTGATGTCTGAGCAAACCCGAGCAGAACTGGAGCAGAAAATAGATGAAGCCAGAGAGAGTATTCGCAAGGCTGAGGTAAGTAAGGAAATTATTTTGGCATGTTTGGCTTCTTAACCACAGACGGATTTACATTACAGCTATTTAATGTTGTTTGTGGAAATGTAAGCTTGTAGCATCAAAAATGAGGTAGTTTTCAGATGTCTTTTTTTTTCCTTCATTTCATACTTCTCAAATCACTGAATCAACTTAATGAAAGACTTGAGATTAGGAAAGTAATATTAAAAAAAAAAATCCTGATGAAGAGTGATTAAACTTACTGCATTTCCCACTACTGTGCAAAGGTCTGTAATGTCTGTATTTAGGGGCTTTGTCTTAAATGGATTAAAAACAACCTCGGGTTTACTAGTTTCCTTCTGCTTGAAGGAATTAATACCAGAAAATGGTGATCATCTCTCTGTCTTCATGCTTTATGGCTTCTAGAACCAACTGCCACGTGCTGATGTGCCTTCTGTTCTAGTATTTTTTGATACACATATTGATTTGTAATGTTGATGGGAAAATAATTTAAATAAACTTTGTATCTTTCTACTTTACTCTGGGGTCCTTTTGAAAAGGTTACAGAGGTTTATGAGACCTGTTCTGGGTTAAGAAAGCTCATGAAAAGATCAAGCTTCATACTTGACTGCCAGCGTTGGGTTGGTTAAAGTTAACTGTTTCTGTGGCCAGCAATTCAAAAAACCTATTGCAAGGGACAGGAACTAATCTATTAGTTTTTGGCTGAGTGGGTTCCTTAATTAAAACTGTAGAGCAAATGTAATTGTTTCAGTTAAGTGCTTCTCATACCGCTAGATATTTGGAGTGCCTGGTGTAATTAGGAATGTGATTTACAGTTCTAGAGGTTAGAAAATACAGAGCAAAATTATTCCTCCTACTGTGTGATAAATGTTAGGCTCTCCTTTTAAAACAAATTCAGAATATGCTCTCTTAACAGTGTTTTAAAATGCAGTGGCCTTTTAGTACTTAAACGGGGCTTATAAGAAAGATGGGAACAGACTTTTTAGTAGGGCCTGCAGCACTTGGACAAGGGGTAAAGGTTTTGAACTAAAAGAGGGAGATTTACGTTAGGTGTTAGGACAAAGTTCTTGGCGGTGAGGCGGTGGCACAGGATGCCCATCCCTGGCAGTGCTCAAGGCCAGGTTGGATGGGCCTTGAAGGTGGGAGGTGTCCCTGCCCATGGCAGGGGGGTTGGAACTAGGTGGTCTTTAACGTCCCTTCCAGCCCAACCATTCTGTGATTCCGAGTCAACTATTTCAAACAGACTGTACTCCAAAGTACTTCAGTGTATATATAGTTAATGATTAAATATGCGAGGGCAGAGAGCATGAGAATGAAAGACAGAAGCAGCAGCAGAAAGAAATAAAATCAGGACAAGAAGTTGCAGAGAAGGTTCTCACATGAAATATTACAAAAGGTAAGGAAATCAGCCTGGAACTTAAGTGATTGCAAGTCTTAAGAGTGCATAATTAACAGAACCCAGTAAATCAGTGGAAGCTGAGCAAAGAAAGATGATATTTCCTTGGCAGAGATGGTGGAGAGAAAAACTGACATGAGTATTTCTGATTTGTTACATTCTGGGAAGTTAGAACTTCGAAAGTAAGAGCTGCAATAGTAATGGCTAAGGAGGATCTCCACGATAGAAGTTAGGGCACAGTCCCGTATGAATGACACAGAGAACACCAAGGCAGGGATAGCACAGCAGTTACTGTCCATGCAGTTGCAGCAAAGAAGGAATCTGAGAGCACACGGGAAGTTTTGCTCAGCAGAAGGTTGACTTTTCTGAGAGATGTAGCTGAAAGAGCTTGAGACAAAGCTGCAAGTTTCCTTGGCCACAACCACAGAACATAACTGAGGATAGAAGGGCAGTGCCAAGAAGCGGAAAGGTTTATATATGTATATATAAAAAAAGAGATGTGCGATCAGAAATAAACTCTGTAGTGTGCTGTAGGAGGTAGGGGTCTTTTCCAAAAGCAGAGGGAGGCGTAGAGCTCCATTGGGAAACAAACTGGGCAAGAAGTGCATGGCCAGGAAGGGGATTCATAAAAGTGGTGAAGGGGGAAGTAACAGCATGCGGTTCTCAGATCTAACGAGGAGCAAATGCGGAGTCATGTGTGTGCATCCTTACAAACACCCAACAGTACTGCAAAGGGGTGGAGAGCATGAATAATTTTCTCTGAGATGTGTTTTACAGTATTTGGTAGACAGCTAATACAGACAAATGATTATTTCCATGGTTTTCCAGTGCTAGCAAGTGTATTGTCGTTAAACCATCCCTTCTCTCCAGACATTTAACACGTGTCCTATTTTACTGCAGAATACAGTGAAAACACCGAGTACTTGAGTTTAAGGAGGCTCAGTGGCTGGGTGTTTTTTGCTGACTTTCTTCTTCCTCTTTTGATACAAGTTTTCTAGCGTGTATTTTGGAGACGTGAAGTTGTCTCTGCGTTTTTCAGTGGTAGTTGTGTAAACCCCATTGTGTTTGCGTATATGTTGCCACGTAAGTTATTTACAGTGTAGAATTATTTTAAGAGAAGCTAACAGATGAATGAAGTTGAGCTTTTTTACTTAAGGATGGCCTTTCCTTTTAGCTTCAACCCTTATTAGTCCCCACTCTTCTAAGTTGCGCTGTTAAGTAATGTCAGGGCCGTTAATTAGATGAGGGATTTTTGCACACTTATGATCCATAGAAGAATAAACTTGGTAAGCTTTGAGTAAAAACATTTTCTATTGTAATGCAATCATAATTCTTTTCAGTATGTGAAAATCAAACATGGGCAGCATTCCTGCATACTTAAGTGCAACTGATAAAGTTGGAATTACTGATGGTTGGGGCGGGGAATGGTATTTGTGCAGAAAGCTACAGCCACGAATTTAGGCTGCAGGGGAGCTGTGGAAGTACCTTCCCCTTCCTCACTGCGCTGTGTTTGGGTCGAGCAGCTGCAGCTGGCAAGCAAAAAGCAAAGCAAAGAGACCCTTAGTTAGCTCAGTCCTTCAAAGAGGTCCTTCTCAGGACAGCAAGTGGGGGGGAGAAGGGTGTCTGGACAGCTGGCAGGAGTCAACAGTCAATTATTGGAAGGTGCTAGCTTAGGAAGGAGAAAGATTTTTCAGCACCTCCATGTTATTCAGAAAAAGGGGGCTTGGAAAGTGGAAAAAGAAAGATTACACAGGCTCTGTTTATTTTTTCTGAAGGTCAGTTTGATGTATGTAATTGATAAAGTAAAACAGAAAACAACAAAGTCCCCAAAACATGCAAGGGGTGGTTTATGGGGTTTGCATTTGCAGCTGTTACCGAAGGCAGGGTGGTTTACGCTTGCCTGACACCGTGCATGGCTGTACCCTGTGTGAACAGCTCGAAGTAATTTGCCCTTTAACGCTAGTCGGTTCGTTATCACCTTGTCACATTAAATCTTACCATCTGCAAAACTTTGTGGATACTGCTGTGTTTGTGACAGGAAGAGTAATGTGTTCTGGTGCCGTGTCTGGAAGTGTTTGATGATAACATGTAGATTTGATTTTGTTTTAAAAAAAAACAAGAAACTATTTTACTGGGGAGGGATCAATGCAGCTTTGCTTATGCCTGCAACAGGTATTGGTTAATGCACCGCTGTGCCTTGCCACGATGGTCGAGTCTCAGATGAGGAAAGCGCCCGCTCATTCTAACGGAGTAAAGCAGGTAGAGGATAGCACATCGGGAAGGTGACAAGGGTTGCAGGGTATGAATTTCATAACCTTGAGACAATTTCCTCAAGTCAGTGGTTCCATCAACCTGCAGTAGCTGTAAAGCAGCACGTGGAGCACTTACCGTCTCTAAAGGATCGTGTCTGTGTCCTGCTAGCGCTTCGAAGGCATGGACGTTCTGCTGAATGTTATTGGTAGGTTGCATGTGTGTGCACGTCTATGTGCACCGCGTTCTCTCCTCCCGTGGTGTGTTAGATAGTGTGTCTGGTCATTCCTCATTCCACAGGTGTTTTCCCTTCTTTTTTTTTTCTTTTTTCTTTTTTTTTTTTTTTTGCGGGAGGGTGGGGAGGGGACGGGTTGGGGAGGTTGGGGGGAGCGTTTCTCTTGAAATACTTTTTATTTCCTTTCTGGAGTAGCGTGCCTGTTGTTCTATCCCATTTTAGCTTCTTGACCCGCTCCTTGATGCTTTTTCCTTTGAGAATATGCTGTCTTCCTCCTCTTCTTTCATCTTTTCTGAAGGGGTAGATAACTTCGCAAGCTCATTGGAATTAAATGTTGTGTTTCTTCTGGAAAAGCTAATTTAATCGTCACTAGACACTTCCACTTGCATGTTTCTCCTTGGAGAATTTTACATTCTTCACACATCGGTGCAGCGCCAGCCTGCTTAACTGTCGGAAGAGAAACTGGTCTCTGTGTGCCGTCTAATACAACAGGAGCTGAGTCAGCACCTTTTAGAGACAATATATCTTGGTAATGGGGTTTCTCCAGGGTGTATTGTGCATAGATGTATTCTTCTCATTGCCCTCTTGCTCAGAGACCCCGAGTCCCTTGAAATCTAACAACTGAGAGGGACTGAGGACTGTACCGTACGTCCAGCTTTGGTCTTTTCTGACAAGCGCAGTGGCTGTGGAAGCAGGCGTAATCGGAAGGTACAGCAGAGACATACAGTAGAAGTGTGCATAGGATCGAGACCTATCGGAGGAAGCAAAGTTCTTTGTCTTCTGCAAGATGCAGTGCCTGGTCATAAAAACCTTAGATTGGCACTTTCACAGCTGAGCAGGCAATTTTGGATGGTTTTCTCCGTGGGGTACGAGGTGTTTTTCCTTGCGATGTTTCGGGGAGCAGACTCCTTGATTAAAGTTTGGGGGAAAATACAGCTTATATTAGAGTGCTCCTGTAAAATTGATACATGGCAGATGATACACAATGGCTGTAACTGATAACCAGAACACGTATTTTCTTCTTAAAAATTGAAAGTTTCTGTTTTGATAAAGGTTTTTTGTTTGTTTTGCTCACGTGTTTTTAAAGGAAATGTTGGAATGTGTCTGATAATAACTTCAGCACAGGCTGAGCGCTAAAATTGACTGTGGTTAATGCTACACCATAGAGCTTAGATCCAGAAGACAAGCACTGAGAGCAGAGGGTGCTCATTTAAATTAAAGGTGGCATGATTCAAGCATCATCTGTAAAGGAGGTCAACACCTTTGAAATTCATTAATTTCAGAAAATAAACCATTCTTGTAGCTCCTTTGCACTTGCCCAACGATTCAGGTAACTGAAGCAGAATTGTATTTTAAGCTTACATTTTTGTGACAACAGTAGTGAGGGTTGTTGGGCATTGTACAGCTGTTAATTCAGCCAGTTGCCTTAAAACAGCTTCCCATGTCTCCACTGCCTGTTTCCCTATATCTTTAAACTACTGAATACAGAATTTTCCTGTCTCCACTGATCTGTGTTGCAGAAATAAGCAAAAGTTGAAGCTATTTCTTTGGTTTCTCTAATCCTCCTTTCAGCCTGCATCCTGGCCCCTGAGGCTGGGGTTACTTGAATTCTTCCTCTCATCTTGGTTTGTCTCCATCAGGCCGAGGACTCGGATACTTTGTTTGCCCGGTGTGAGCCTCACCCAGCAGTGTAGCTGGTCCGGGGGCTGACATTTTTTCGGTGATGATGGGAGATTTCCCACTTGTGCTCAGGTCTATGCTCAAAGAAGGTCTTGGGGCCTCCGCAGCAATTAATCCTATTTCCACTTAATTATAGGGGGATGAATTTTGTCTCATCATTAGGATAACTACAACTCTCAAGAGAGTGTTTGTACCAGATAAGATTTGATTAAGACTCATTATGGTGCTGTTTACTTCATTTGATTAGTTCAGAAGCTTAGGTCCATTTTTAATGGTAAATGGAGAGCTGTTTTCTCCCTCCCCTTATATTTGGCTATGAATATTTATTACTGTGCTGTGATAACAGTTGTGTTTGCTGGCTGGGCTCCTGTTCTATCTTAGGAGCTAATCTATTAATTGCGTGCTGCACGTGGTCCTACTGCACCTCAAGTAGATGTAGCTACGCTCCAGCCTGTTGTTCTTTGTGCGTTCTTCCACTTGAACCTTTCAGCTGCAGGAGTGGCGTCATTCTCTGCTCATAAGCAGTGTGAGAAAAGCTAATTCCATGTGCTTCACTAAAATGAAATGGAATAAGGCTAGCAACTCCCAAAAAGTTGAATTTGTAAAATGTCACTTGCTGCCATCTCTGGCTTTTCTCAGGAAACATATGCTTGGGAGAGCTGTGCTAAATAAACAGATTGCCTTCTCGGCAGGAGATTCGTAGGAGCTGTTAGTCTTTCCGGCCAGGCAGATTGAGAACTAGCCTGGAAGGAGGCTGCCGCCATCCACAGATCAGGAATTTTGAACTCTTCTGGTGAAAAATAGTTTAGTGAGGACATCTGCAGAGTCGAGACCGTCGTTGAGAGGAACACCATCAGAGCCTTGAAGCTATATTGTGATATTATGAAGATGTACAAGTCTTAGTACTTTATCAGCTGTATCCAAACACTTAATCATTCTGATTGCAGTGTTCAAAAATTGTATTACCACCTATGAGAACTGAATTCCCACTTTCTGATAATGACTTTTCACGGACTTGCTTTAAGTGAGAAATTTGGATGGCATGCGGTATGCTCAGATCCTACTTCAATATTTCACAGTATATCTTTTTACAAACTTGCCTGTTCTGGTATGAACAATGAGAAGGGACGTCTTCAGAACACTGGGTCGTACGTATTCACCATAATAATAAAGGATACTTTTTTCGTTAGTGGACATTTAACAGAGAAAGGTGTTTTTGGGGAAGAAGGAGCAGGAACAAACACAGAGATGTTTCGAAGCTAATGATGAAATACAGTTGTAAACATTCCTGGAAGATGTAGTCAACTGAAGAGCCATATTTACTCTGTATGCATCTTACAGATCCCTGTGTACTATAAAGGCTAGATGTCCTTATATATGGAAACAAATTAATAAGTAAATTTGAAAACATCCCACAAATAATAGTCATCATTACTTTAAACGTTGCTGAGATGAAGAATAATTTCTGTAGGACTTCGGGGAATAGTCTGTCTCTCAGATCTTTTGATAAAGGGACCAGGGATTAGTCTGGGCAACAGTAATATTAACGTTGCTTGTTTTGTAGATCTCCTTTTTGTCTTTTTTTTTATTATTATTATTCAGTTCTTTTGAAGCTGGATCACACTGAAAATCCAGCTCAGTTCCTTAAACCTGTGGTTTGAGTGTGGTGTCGTTTCACAGAGTTGTTCAGGTTATGGGCTTTGGAGGGTGTCTGTAGTCCAGCCTCTGGTTAAATCTTACTGAGTCTTTTGACTATGAAATGTATACAGCATCTTCCACTGTATTAATTAATGATAATATTTATTACCAAGACTGCAGAAAAATGTGTTAATAACGGTTTGCATACATATATTTTATATTCATCTCATTTCCTGCTTACAGAATTCAGGTATTTTCTTTCCAGTCCCATTACCAGTAGCCTGGGAACAACTTCTTAAACTGTACAAAATGCTTTGATACTGCTTTCATCTGCTGTCCATCTCCTTCCCCACCAACTGCTTTCTGTGTTTAGGCATCTCTGATGGTTTTATGTGCTTGAGCTTGGGAAAAATCAGCCTGCCAGTTGGGCTGGAGCTACGCAGGTGGGCTCTTCTCCATTAACAGTTTCACCTCTGTTTTCATCGCCTTGGCATTCACTCTGGAGACGTGTTATCTGTGTCAGTGTTTCATTTCCTCTTTGCTTCACCCGAACGGTCTCGTTTGATTTAACTCCATGTAGAATATTTAGCATATAAATTAACTAACTCTGCTGTAATAGCAGAAGCTAGAAGCTTAGAAGCTTCCCACACTTATAAAAAGCCCACTCGGGGTTGTGTTGAAAAATGTCCTTTGTTAGCTGGTTTCCTCGCTAGTTCGGGTCGCTCCTTAGCCAGGTTGCAAGTGTGGGGTGTCTGCTGCAGAAAAGAGAAAGGAAACACAGGTTAGAGCAGAAAGAGTATTTTTCTTACTGGTTTTTTAATAAATCTGTGGCATCTCATGGTCTTGATTTACAGTACTGCAGATGAATGCTGCACAGCTAAAATTACTGATAGGCTCCCCTCTCAAGGCTGAGCTCAGAGATCAAAATTTTAGGTGAGTCGCGATGGATAGGGTATCTTTTTGGGGGGTGTTGTTTTGTTTTGTTATTGGGGTGGTTTCAGCATAGCTGTCTTTCCACCCCAAGCATCAGGAAGCAGTGAAAGTTGGATTTCACAGATTATTTGCTTGTGCATCCCTACGTTAATAGCACTGGACCACGATTTAAAACTGGTTTGCATGGGAGGGCTTCTGCTGGGTTTTGAGAAATTTGTGGCATTCCAATACTTGTTTTTACTGTACTCATAGTTAGTTCTAGCTGTCACTGTGCAAATAAATCAGGTACCCCCAAAATTTAAATGCTAAATTGTTTTTAATTAAGAGAATTATTTCATGTAAATACCTTTTAAAATTAAAAACAGCTTAGAATTTAAACAAAAATGTTTCTAAATAGAGGAAAAAATAAAGATAGTATCTTTCCAGAATGTTTTGCCAAAACCTTTCCGTGTTGTTTCTTCTTAGCTAAAACAGTTTGCCAGATAAGGCTGTCCAGCCCCCTTAATGATTTTGCTCCTGCCGCTAGAATACTGCATTGCAATAAAGTAGTTCTCACAACCGATGATTTAGGTCTACTTGCAATTCTAATTTAATCCAACTTTCATATCTGAACACGCTCCTAAGTAGGACTTCTGTCTAAAATCCAGACTGAGGGGGCCACGTCAGATCAGCTCTGGTGGGTGTCTGTGTTTGCTTTTTACCCCAACACTTTTATAAATTACTTTAAAGGACTTGTAACTGAGGTGTTTGTGGAATGTACATGAATGCTGGGTTTCTACAGGCGCTTTTCCTTCTGGGAACAGAGAACAACTATGTAATCTTGCTGCATTTAATTTTCATGACTTCCAAAGCAGTTGTTTATCTTCATCTTGTGCAAGCTGTAGGTCTAAAGCCTTTACTTAATTAAGACTGGAACAGTAAATAAACAAAACTGTTCCTTCTTCCATGTAGAGCAATGATAGGTATGTGAGAAATAGATAACAATATTTATATTTTTTAAAACTTTGGAGTTTTTTCCTTTCATCTTCTTAAAACCTACCATCAACTAAGGCAAAAGAAAGGCTCAGAGAAGCAGGAACCACCCAGAAAGCTGTTTGTAAATTTTGTGGGTGGCTGATGATTTTTAAATCAGGGTAAAGATAATCCTAGTCTTTAGCTATTAAAACAGTAATTGGTAAATAGTAATTGTAAATAGCAATTTCACTATTAAATAGGACAATATTTGTCCTACTGTGAGACTTAATAACGATGACATTTCAGAGCGAGTGCTGGATTCCAGCGTTCCTGTGCTTTCGAAACTCAGCTGCCTTCCTGGAGATACTTGGTATTGCTGGGAATGCATCAAGGGGTTACTTGATTGAAAGAATTTTCCAGTCTGTGAGCTTCTGCCAGTGGAGGTCTCTCAGTCAGGAGTATGGCATGTGTGTCTGCTGGGGACCCTTTGGTTGGGAGGGGAAATCAGCGATTAAAGCCTTGTGTAGTTTTTAACGTGAAATATAGGATGTCTTTGAGGGAACGAGGCGTTGAGAGCTAGTGCATCCAAAGCTGTGGTTTGTCAGAAAGCGCACCGCGGCTCTTCCTGTGCCACTGTGTCACTCCTTGGCTCCCTTCCCGCGTCAGGAACTGCAAGGGAAGACTGGGCAAGCTGAAGTCACGTCCTTTGTGCAAGGTGGGTCCCTCCTTGATGAAGTGAGGACTCCAGCTGGCAGAAACCTCACCTGCCAAAGGGAAGAACCTACGTTGTGCTTTGGGACACATACAGAAAAGCTTGGTGCATAGCTTGGTGCTGGTGAAAACACCAGTATTTCCTCCAGGTGATCCCTTTTTTCCCTCTTAGTTAACATTTTATTGTGACACAATGAAAGCATCAAACCCCAGCTAATTTAGACATAGTGGTAGTTGAATGAAGTGCTTGTATTTCTAATCATGTAGCTGTTCCTGTGTCAGCGGCGGAATAAGTTATACTACTGTCTGGTTTGTTGGGGTTTGGTTGTGTTATTTTTCTATAGGTAGGAAGCTGTTAACCCTGGTCTACCAGTATAATTATTTAGGTAAAAATTTATCTGTATGCTTGTAAATA
Organism: Falco cherrug; assembly: GCF_023634085.1. Lineage (NCBI taxonomy): Eukaryota > Metazoa > Chordata > Aves > Falconiformes > Falconidae > Falco > Falco cherrug. The sequence goes on from NC_073698.1 coordinate 1,989,572, forward strand.
GCATTCTGCATCTTTCAAGTGCAGGCCTGACCTAATACTGTAAGTACTTTTATGGCTTGTCTGCAATGGAATGAAACTCAAAACATTTGTGGTTTGGAACAAACATTTGTTGAATATTAAGCCTACAATGTGTAAATAGAATGGGGTAACTCAGCTGGATTTGCTGGGTACCTTGAATTAAAAGCTCATGTCTGACCCTTAGCAAGTACAGTCAAGGATCGTGGAGCAGCTTGTTTATTTTAGCTAACAAGTTTGTACAAACAACGTGGTTTACAGCAGACTGAGTACTAATATGAACGACAAATGTTTATAGCATGCCTAGACTAATGTTTATTGCTGTTGCATAACTCAAGCTAATTGGAAATTGCATAACGAGGTGAAGCAGCAGAACAACTAGGCTGATCATTTCCTAGGCAACTTTTGTTGAAGGTATATGGAAGGTCCTCGTAAGACAATGTCAGAATATAAAGGCAGATTAGGGAATGGCTACTTTATGAGTGTGTGTATATATGTACGCAGAGGAACCTCAGCTTGGCAACATGATAAAATGCAGAGTTTCTCATTAACAAGCTAAAGCAAATGGCTTGCATCGACCTGCATGAAGTCAATCTATCACAGTTTCCAAAAAAGCGGTAAGAGGGTGATGTGTTCCACTGAAGCCGGTAACCTACCCGTGCCTTACCGGTGCCACAACCCCATCCCGGCTGAGTCAGCTGCCTCTGGCGAGGTGGCTGCCACGCTACAGCTGTCTGAGCTGCCTGCTCGCACGCAGCTGCCAGGCCAGGCTGGAGCTGACCGTGCTCGAACGTCGGGCTAGCAGGGTGTTATCTTGGGTGTAGGAGCATCCAGGTAAGAGGCAGGATCAGCGCTCATCTTCCCTGGGGGCTGCAGAGCCGCTCAGCTCCCCTTCTTCCAAAGGAGATGTGGTTAGAAAGTGGTTTTGTTCAAAATCTCGAATACTTGTTACCAGGAGAGGTGTGTGTTCATGTGCAGAAATCGGCATCCCTGGATTCAGCTTTTTCGGTGCAGCCCTTCTGTGCTAACATCTTTGGTTTAAAAGTGTGTTCTCTGTTTAGCCTGATACAGTGAGAAATCCACTTCTCAATTTGGTAGGTGCTCCTAAAACGATTTTTTCCAAAGAAAAGGTTAATGCTTAATTAAAACTATTATTGTTTCCATGTTCTTACAGCTTTAAAATATACAAACTAATATGAGCAGGGACAAAAGGAAAAACAACAAGTGAGAGGTATTGCCTCTCTAAGACAAATGAAATGCCTACTCCATTCACCCCTGGAACTCAAAACTGTTAACACCATCTCACACTTCTGATTTCAGATCTTTTCATAGGTATTGCTTTTGTAAATATTTACAAATTTCAGGCTGGGGCTGGGCCGTACTAACTTACGGGGTTTTCAGAAGATGCTTTGTGCTGCAGTTGAACTGAAAGAGTCTGCCTTTCAAATGGAAATGCTGATGTGTGGATCAATCTTTGGGCTCTTTATTCCTTTTAAATCACTATTTTCTGAATCTTGATGGAAGTAGTGTGATGTGCATTAATATATATTACTTTTTTCCTTATTTTCTCGCCTATATGAACGGTGTTCACAAGACATGTTAATCATTCACCTGAAGCCTGTTTGCACGGAGAAGTGCAAAACTTCACTTGGCTAAGTGACTTTGGCTTTTGTCATGGGAAATACTTCTCAAACTCATCCGACCCTTCAGTCTCCATACCCAATTGTGCGGGAGAGTGTGCATACACCTGTATCCATACAAAGACACATTTTACATAATAGATTTTACTCTTAATAACTTAGCTACATGTTAAAAATCACGTTTCTTCTAAATGGAGTGAAACCCAATATCTCTCAAAAGTAGTTTTTTGTTTGAAACAGGTTTAAAAGTCACTTGCAAATAGTTTTTAAAATGAAAATGGATCTATGTTTGGGGGTTCAGCTGAATGAAAGTTACAGTCATCTGTTTTCTGACTTTTCTTAATAGAAAGATAATAGTAAAGTGCAGCGGCATGTCAATACCAAGAAAAAAATGAGTATCATTTGAGCTCCACACAAAATTTTGTATACAGTTAGGATATATGTAACAGAGATAAAAATGTACGTAGCACCAGTTGGCATGTTAGTTCACTGTACATATGTTCTTACATAGTCTAGCGTGCTTTGGCCACTACAGAAAAAGTAATTTCCCTCTAATTTTTGCTTAGAGCCATCTATTTTTGCTGGGCTTGCTTGTCGGGGCTGCTGTCAGTTTGATTTGTCAGTACAGGCAGTAGGGCTGAATAAGGTGCTTCTGATCCCCGTGGAAAGGGCTGAAAGGCAAGAAAGGAGATGAGAATTTGCTGCCTGCACAGTAACTTGCTAAGAAAGAGCAATGCTGTGAAAGGAAATGCAGGAAAAACTCCAGGGTGATTCAGTGGGATTCTGAGTCTCCATCAGTGACTTACTGAAGGACCTTTGGTAAATCACTTGGGTTTTGTCCCTCTGGTGACCAAGTGCCACGGGGGGGATGATAGGGCTGGACTGGCCATAACTATCCTTGGTTCTGTTCCTAGGGTTGCCCCCCGCTTCTTGATGACATCTTTGAAATTCTCCTTTGCTTTTCTTGAAATTCTTCTTTTCTGGAAGTTCTAAATTTGGCATTTCTTGAAATTCTGAATTTCTTCATACTGCTCTTTCCATTCCTTCTGTTTAGATTGTTAAATAATTTGGATCAGGGTGGTGGTTTGCCATGAATTTGTTAAAGCTTTGGCTCCATCGGCCAGAAAGCGTGCCAGGATGCTGAAGTGAACCCAGCTGTCAGAAAACCTAAATTTTCATTCTGTTCAAAGGACAAAAAATCATGAAACTATTCATTGAAGTGTGATATTTATTTAATTTTGGAGTTATTAAGATACTCTGTTTCCATAACAAATAAGCTTTCTGTGATCTCTGGCAAGTGCTGACGGAAAATAGCCTCATTTGGGGGGTTGGGGGATTTGTGCGACTGTACCACATGGGATTTATTTGTGTATCACATTCAGTTTAGGCACCAGCCAAAAGGGCATCCAGGGTCTGCAGCTCAGGAGTATTCCTAATTTTAAAAATACTGTGAAGCACTGGCTTTTGCCAGGTTTTCAGACTTTGAAAAGAATCTAAACTAACCAACCACTAGAATATAGTGATAGAAAGTTAGCATAAACTAATAGATGTTATTTTAAAAGCACCAACTTGTGAAATTTTCCGTGCCTGTAGTTTTACATCTCCAGAAAACCATTCCCCGTCTCTTGGCTCACACTGCATTCCTGCAGGCAAGGAAATGAAGAACTGGACTCATTTCCATGTGGAGCAGCTTTTGGAGCCACCTGAGTAATTTGCGGATCAGGAAGTAACACATTTAAATCGTGGCAAGGAGTGAAATGTAATCTTGAAAGAATTCTAACTTGTGCATGTTTATTTCTGCAGATAATTAAGCTGAAAGCAGAAGCCCGTCTTGATCTGCTGAAGCAGATCGGTGTGTCCGTGGATACGTGGCTAAAAAGTGCAATGAACCAAGTGATGGAAGAACTGGAAAATGAACGCTGGGCCAGCCTGCCTTCGGTGACCAACAACGGCTCTTCCCACCTGGTACGGTTTCCAAGGTGTAAACCCCACCTCATTTCCACGTGGCTCTTTCCTAGTAGCAACTCTGAACTTAATCATGAATATAAACCAAAACTGATAATATTTGGTTGGTTGTTAGCTAACAGGAAAAGTCTTGTAGCTTTACATGGGTGAAGCATGTGTCTGAATTTCATGCAAAAAAAAAACAAACAAAGAAAAGGATTTCAGGGTTCTGTTGCTGAGTTTACTTTAGATGGGTGTTTCAAACCTTGGATAAGTGCCATAACATTTATTTGCCGTCACCTGAAAAGAAAAATGTCGGCATGTTTCTTTGAAGTTTCCTTGTTTACAGTATTATCCTGGATACTTGCATGAAAGGCTTTATTCTTCCAAATGTTTAAAAAACTACTGTAGACTCTACATCACCTCTTAGAGTTGTTTATGTAGAGATCACAGTGAAAGTCATCAGGAGAGCAAAGCCTGTTTTCCAAATTGATTTTGATATTTGAGAAGACAATTTAATTCATTCAAAATCAGCTTAAGGCCTTGGAAAATGGGCTGTCCCTTCCTGTGAGCAGCGTTAGATGTTGCCCTCAAAGATTCGTCATAGGCGCGGATGTTGCCACTATTCACCTGCAAGTTACTGCCCTGTTATTTGAGATACAGAAAATATTTGACATTTTATGTATGAATAGTGACACTTAAAGCAGTAAAGAGGTTAAATTGGAACAAACCACAAACTTGATCACTACTGCATTTCATCCAAAAAGTTGGTAACTTCTTAAACTGTTGAATTCCAATGGCATGAATATGTCTTGCTGTGTCCAAAGTCACGCTAACTCTTTTGAAAATATACCCAAGATTGAACCAAAAAGAAACTTTATGGATCAGTGGAAGATTGGTAATGGGTTTTTACTCAGTTGTACGTAAGACTAATTGCATTTGTAGTTTCTATAGCTGGTTTGAAAAACAGGCCAGAGACATCTCCCATCTGTTTAGCTTGGAAGAAAGCATGTTTTTATGTAATTCAAGAAAGAATAAAAAGCAAACTCTCATTTTCCTCCCCTCTCTCCTGCCGAAGAATGATATATTTCAAAATAAATCGCGATGGCTGAATTGAACAGCTGCCTGAACCAAGAAACCCTGTTCAGAAACGAGGGAGGGCTAAAAGAGCTCATAATACCTTTTTTTTTTTAATTCCCCTACATGGCTTGTGATACTGAGCTGTCACCTTTGGCAGTAAAACTAACCAATCTGTTGCTTTTCACCAGCAACCAATAAAAAAAAAATTCCTGAAGGTTTGGTTAATTTGCCTCAAACAAATTTTGGATTTTCTGTGCGTGTTTACATATTCAATGTTTAACAAAATTCAGTAGCTTTTGTAAAGTCTCGGTTTGCATGTGGATACTTTTCCTAATTAGGGTCTTCATACGCTGTTAAAATTATTTAATTCACACTTTCTTTTGACTCTTAAATGCTTTGGACAGCCGGAATAGATCTTCTGTGTAACAAAACTTGGGGGGGAATGGGGATGTGGTTTTTCATTGTGTGGCAACTGGTTTGGAGAATGGCTTGCTTTGGCTGGCCACCTAAGAAAAACAAAATCTCAACTTCAACAAATATGTGCTACCTACACACAAAAAGTCCTGCTTGTTCCCATGTTTCTTCATGCTTTTATTGTCATCTTGGTAATTGTGCCATCCTTTAGAGGGAAAGGTTTATTTTGGATGTATGGATGTTTCCATCTATGTCAACTTCAGCTCAAAGAAGTGAGCAAGCACTGGATGGAGTCTCAGCAAATGCTTCCTCAGTGCGCTCTTTGCTTTCTTCAGGGCGTGAGGATGTTTCTTCTAGAACATGACACATGGAGCTCAAACACCGTGACAGTGATTTGCAGTAAAGGTGATAATCACGGCTCCGCATAGTCTGTCTCTGCAGGATTTATTCCCACAGCTAGTAGTATAATGAGAGAGTAAAGCTGTAGTATGCAGATCCAAGCTTCAGCTTTCCCAAATCCCAAAGGACTTCTCGTGCTGAGTTTCGTTTCAGATCCTTTCTAGCTAGGATAGATGAGGATATGTTACGTAGCTGTGTTTAACAGTGGGTTTTTTCCCCTTGCTTCTTGTACTCCACCTCCTTTAACTTCCCGTCGTGCACGTTGGATGCTGTCCCGTACCTTGTTCTCTGTCTCATCAGACGGGCCAACAGCTGGCCCTGGAGCCAAGCCCCGTGCTAGTCGTCAGCGACCCAGCCGATGCCACAGTGGGGGAGGTTAAACTCTGATTCTTACTTTCCTCTTTTACGCTTATGTACACTCCTGTATGAAAGAAAAAAAAAGATAGAAAGACAAAAAAAAAAAAAGAAGAAGATGCTGTTGATTTTGGCAGGCCAGGTGAGGACAGCCCAGAGATGGAATTCTCAGAACTGTTACCAAAATGACGCTGCTTGCAATTATTAGAAGAATTACTGCAGCATAGAACAAGCAGCATTTTCACTTCATCCTTGAAGAGCCGGCAGTGTTTAATGTTCAGAAACCAGCTAGCTGCCATCCTTACACTGTGCACAGCGTTGCTCTTTGTGCCGGTAGTTGTCATGGCATAATTTGTTCAGCAAAGCTCTGGAGGTCTTTTCTTTTAAAGGGCTAAGAAGAAGAAAGCAGCATTGATGCTTTGATATCACCGTATTTATTTAACTTGCTACAGTAATGTAACAAGCTGAAGGAGTTAATATCGCACCACCTATCCAGCTGGCTGACTTTCTGATATAATGAGGAAATGTGTAATGATGGGAAGGAATAAATTTATTTCTTTTTCCAGTGTACATGCCAAAAAAGTTCATCGTCATTTTGAGTTTTAATGTCATCTAGCAAATGTATGCAGTGCCTGTGCTGCCTACAACAAAAGTGTTGTAAACACTATGTCATTTATTCAAAAAAAGGAAGAGAGAACAATGTTTTTATGGTGTTTGTGTTCTGTATTTGCTGGAACTTGAAACAGTAGAGTTGCAAGAAGCATTTGTACAGTAGAAGTGCAGTATGGCAGAGTTAGAAATAAAGGTTGCAGTCAGTACATTTCCTGTGAACCTGAAAATGGATGCTCTTAACTGCAAAGGGATAGAGAACCTTTTAACTGTAAAAGGTTATGGCATCTTTCAGTAATTAACTTACCGGTTCATATTCAAGCCTGATTGTCATCTTGATACCAGCAACCTGTGTGGAACAAGTGGTGGTTTCCGCCCCTAAACACATGTATTGCAAACGGCCTCTGGCCGAGGGATAGCCGCGGGTGCTCCGGCAGACCGCTCCATTAGCCAGGCGGCACGAAACCGCCACCTTTTTTGGCTCCTGCAGGTCAAACATCCAAATCAGATGGATGGTGGCTCAGTGTAAATGTGTTCTCTGTTGCTGCTGGGGTCTCTCCATTTCCGAGGACAAAAAAAGGGCTTTTGGTATTCTTTCTGGTATCTGATCTCTTTTGCGTAGGATATTCAACAAAACAAGATATAGATAGATAGATTCGCATGCCTTTTTTCATAGGTATAATCAAGCTATCTTGTCACCTTCGTACCTGCGTTTATTCTTGTGTTTGCTGTCTGTTCCGTACCTTCGGGATAGTTGTCTCTCATGTGTTTATTCTTTGCTTACACTGTCTGTCATCACCAGCCTCTGTAGAAAGATGAGCTTTATGAAACAAACCACTAAGTTTTCTGTACCATTATTGCTGTTTTCCCTTGGTGTGCCTACTTCGCAAATGATGCTATTCAAGCAGTTTGAGCAGCCCACACACTAAAAATTAAAATGTCTTTTTCCTCCTCGCGTTAGAGAACCAGGAGCAGATGTTTTACGAATGAGTCTTTCTGGACATGATACACTTAATTTCCGTGGTGTTTCATATGGCTGTCAGCTGCGTGGCAGTGTTGGCTGCTGGGACATAGACCATGCCCAGCAAAAAGCAATTAGAAACTGGAGGAGGAAACCTTGAACTTGTTGCAGTTTGTAGTTGCTTGTAATGTATCAAAGCATTAGCTAGGTAGGACAGTGATTTTTTTTTTATTACCACAACATCCGTGAATGCATTTAAGTAGCAAAGGATGTAAATGGCACTTGAATGACAATGAGTGGGGGGAAAATAGTATCAGTTACGAGGATGTAGTCTAAAAATCCTAACAAAGATTAATCTAAATCGGAAAATGATGAAGCTTTGTGCTCTTCTACTCCAGGTCTATTAAAGCAAAGGTGTTCCAGAGCGGAGGTGCAGAGACAGCTGCTTCAGCGAGACTGCACGGTGCCTTTTTGGTCTCTCTTGATTTATTAGCCTTTCAGTTTTCATGAGGAATACCAAATTCACTCCCAAATTAAAAGGAATAAATAAAGGGAAGATGGCAAATCCATGACAGTGTTGCCTTTGATTCAAAGAACTTGCCTGTTTTCGCATGAGATAAAGTGTTTATTCAGAATTTAATCCAGGCACAAGGCCAAAGCACAGCTCATGTCAGTGTTGCCCAAACTACATTTATAGAAACTTGTATTTTTCCAGAGTATTGACTTTAGGTTTTATTTAAACTGTTATAGCTAGTTTTTAATCATAATTCTTTCTGTAAGATTTTTTTATTTTTAATAAACTGCAGCAATCTATTGTGCAGAAGACACCAGCTGGAAGGCTGATTTTTTGGGGTTTTGGTTTTTTGGGTTTTTTTGTCTCATTTCTTCAAGTTTAAGTAATTTCACCGCAGTTTCATTTTAGAACTGGTGGTCACAGGTACATTAATCCTTTAGTAGCATAATTCTCAGTAAGATTCTTTTTTCCATTAAAACTATTTGCTGTGCCTCTGAAATGGCATCTCCGAAGTACAGTAGTCACTGTTTCACAGCTTGTGTAAAAAACAGGTAACTGTCCAGCAGTGGAGATGGAGCTTCCAAAATCTTCTACAGTTCTTTTGAAAGTCTGTGGGCCTGTGCTTGAATCAAGAAATACAGCTGAGTTAAGCAAAGATGTAATTTGGTGACAGTTCTTACTCTTTTGCTTCCCTCTATTTGCTTTGTTTGTTGACTGCTTTTCTCATGTCATTTGAGAATCATATGTTCAATGTTATTTAGTCATTGGGTTTTTTGTCCATTTTCAATGATCAGTAGTAGTAAAGAAACCACAGTGAAGAGTACAGATGAATTCCTTTTTACTGTTATTTCACTTATTTTTATTTGATAGTATAATGCCAACTTCGATTTGTCTTAATAGATCAATGCTGATGCAGAAAAGGAAGAAGGTGAAGAGTTTGAAGACAGCATGGATGTTTTTGATGACAGCAGTTCTAGTCCTTCGGGTACTCTCAGAAATTATCCTCTCACCTGCAAAGTTGTTTATTCATATAAGGTTTGTGACTTAAAAAAATATATATTAGAAAAATGAATTATGGAAGAAAAAAAGCACAATAGATGTGCCTGTACCTGTGGGAGTTTTGAGGTAGGGTGTCAGCATCTGACTCCGTAATGGTGCACATTAGATCCAGCTAACATCTAGCCATGGAAAACTGCAGCAGCGTAGAGTCTACACCGCGGTGAAGCACATTTAAACTGCCGTTCAGCAGAGCGCCGAAGTCTGTGCATGAGTTGCAGCATGCAGAGATGTCCTTGTCTGGCTTCAGGGAGACCAGCTGTGCGTGCCTGCCGTTGGAAGATGCAGTTTCCGTGGCTGAGCCGGTGTGGCTATGTTAGAAATGCCCTCTCGGTGTTAGACGTGCTTGCGTGCTGTACGACAAAGCTCTTCTCTGTACTGTCATAGTGAAACCACCATTCATGAGTTAAAGCTTTGCTGACAAACTACATTCATGCTAATTTACTTCTGCAAGCACTACTAGGTCAGTTGTACATCACACCGCTGTGGTAGCTGAAGCCAGCGGCAGACGTAGTCTTAAGAGCACGGAGTAATTAGGGTTTCAAAAGAAAATAGGGTTCGGCGCACTGGGTGGTGGTCAGGGTGCTTCCGTCTGTCCTCTTGAGTGAAAAAGAGTCTCATGAAGGTCAGTAGGTATACAGAAGAACGCTTATAAACATGTTTTAAAATACGTTATGTCACTAAATTTTCAATTTTTAAAAAACCAAAAGTTTTAATAAAAGTCTGGGTGAGAAGGTTCTTCACACTGCCTGTCCCAGTCGCCTGAAAAGACTTTTTATTTTCTGGTCTTCCTGTTCTGTACTTCAGGCTTCTCAGCCAGATGAACTGACCATAGAGGAACATGAGGTACTGGAGGTTATTGAAGACGGAGATATGGAAGACTGGGTAAAGGTATCATTTTTCTGAGATAGTTTGCTTTTCACTATTCCTTTTAGAAATAGAACTTGGAACGGAAGAAAGTATTTGGATTATTCTCAGAGCAGTATGCAACACCAGTGCATCTTTTATGTTGTTTATTTACAGGCACGGAATAAGGCGGGTCAAGTGGGTTATGTGCCGGAGAAGTACCTGCAGTTCCCAACATCCAGCAGTCTGCTGAGCATGCTGCAGTCCCTCGCAGCACTGGATAGTCGATCACACACCTCAAACAACTCTACTGAGGCTGACTTAGTCTCAGGCAGCCTGAATGGAGACTCCAGTGGTAAATGCCAATAAATAAATACATAGTTTATTAAGCTTGTTCTCAGAAGCATTCCGCCTATTGAGTTTGCCTATCACACGTGAGAATTTCCCGTATTTGACCTGTATCTGAGTACAGCTCTTCTCAGTAATTATCCATCTCGTATCAAATCTGCATAATTTACCTGGCTATCTCATAGAATTGAGATTAACATAAACTAAAATTAAAAAAAAACCCTAAAATTATTTGATTCAGCAATTATAGAATCATAGAAACACTTAGGTTGGAAAAAACCTCTAAGATTGTTAAGTCCAACCATAAAATTATATATAGTACTTCTTCTGTTTTTGAAGCTCATGCCAATTACATTTTTTATTTTTTCTGCTTCTGTTCTTCAGTCTGTTTTGTAAAAGCACTTTATGATTACGAGGGCCAGACGGATGATGAGCTGTCCTTCCCGGAAGGAGCAATCATCCGCATCTTGAACAAGGAAAATCAAGATGATGATGGCTTTTGGGAAGGAGAATTCAATGGACGCATTGGGGTGTTCCCGTCAGTATTAGTTGAAGAGCTTACAGCCTCAGAAAATGGGGAGACTCAGTGGATTGGAGATATTCAGGTATGTAAAGAGCTGAGGTGTTCGCATGCACATATGGTGATAGCTTGTTAGGAGAGTTTTGCAAGACTGCAGAGATCTGCTGCTTCTTTAGGAAAAAACCAATCAGAACCAATTTAAGAGAAAAACAAAAAAGGTGAGTGCTTACCTTTTAGTTTCTTACCCAGCCCAGTCACTACCAACTGATACATTTTGGCAAATGTAACAGATCTGTGAATAAAGGCAAGTATTTTGGTAGAAGGGGAAGGAACCAAAGGAGAAAATTCACACTCACTTTAATGAATTTATGGCATAGACCGAGACATCAAACACAACCTGGCAAAAAGAAAATTACAGGCTATCTCACTCCTAATTTAATGTTTTCATACTTAAATCTGTTCTGCATCTCAATTTTGGAAGGGCAGCATGCTGCCGAGTCTTGTATTACAGTATTTTTTGCAAAAATGTCCTCATTTCAGTATAGTTCTGTAATCCTCATATCATATTAGAAAATCAGACACATTCTCATGTCTGGTTGTGGTGCTAGACACTGGAATTCTGTGTTCCCTACAAAGTAATCCCTCCAGTATTTTTATTCTTTGATTTGAGAAGAACATGAAAACTTCACATTTAAGTGACATATATGCAGTTCAGTTGGGATAAAACTCGTGATCTTCATGCTTTTGTGTGGATATATGTGGAGAGGCACACTTGGCCAAATGACTTTTTTCAAATAACCTTCAACAAATTGGTCTAAATTATCTGGTAGAGGATGAAAATTTCTGCTCAGTGGCAACCTATGATTTAAAAAAACGTATCTATATAATCACTGTTGGATACCTTGGTTTTCCTTCCCAAACATACCTGAAAGCACTTCTGACAGATCGTTTTTCTGCAGATGACATTCTGACGTGTCAGACAGCTTACTGCCCCTTGGTGAGTGTACATAAAAACTGCGGAGGAGAAAGGCTTTCTGCAGCCCCTCTCTCTTTTTGACACAGGTATCCCCGACTCCAAAGCCTAATAACGCCCTTCCACCGCTGCCCCTCTATGACCAGCCTCCCACTAGTCCCTACCACAGTCCAGATAAAAGAGGTTCTCAGTACTTCCCCAGATCACCATCAACCAATGGTAAGAAATGTTGTGATAGCAAAAGAAACGTTTCAGCTAAATGCTTCATTTAGAAGTTCACATTTCGAGGCGGGGTGGGGGGTGGGGGGGTGGGTTTCTGCAGGATAAAGTTAATTCAGCAATACCGAGTGGCTTGTTTGTGACGGGTTGCTGCTTACTTTTTCAGAAAATAGCTTCAGTTCAGAGTCCCCTGGATTCTCACAGCCTCCACGAATTCCTCCTGAAACTTCGTATGGCAAACTGCGACCTGTAAGTTAAAAACAAGTACTGTTGTTTTTATTGGCTCTACAAAGTTGTATGGGCAAGCCTGGGTAAATGGGGGGAGGTACATCAAAGCAGGGTGGTGATACAGCACCTGATGGTTTGGCTCTGTGTTCTGTAAATCCAATCACTACGTATAAAACCGTGGTATCTCAGGTGAGTGCTGCGGAAAGGTCTGTTCACTCCCCTTTGATAATACCATAGATGTGTCAAAAAGCTATAGAACACGAAAGCCATTTGAGATTAAGTGAACACTAGGACAAAACAAAGCTGCATTTGTCCAAACAGTAAGTCATTGTGTTTAAAGATGACCTTGAAGCTTATCCATCGCCTATCCTGCATCTAACCTGCCCTTCCCTATCTGCCTTTATAGCTGTAATACCTGCACGTCTCTGTGCAAGGCGCACAAATCATGAAATCTAACCTGGAAGGAAATTACATCTGTAATGATAGTAAAATAAATGTTAGGCGATAAAGTTTTACTGCCTTTTCAGGCGGTAGGAGATTATTTCTGTTCTTGCCACATGTAACAACCCCTAAACAGAACTAAAAAAGAGGTGGTGAATAAATGTCAGAACAGTTTAATCACATGGTTTGTACAATTGCTGCTTTTCCAAAGTTCTGGCAGACAAATCTGCTTGCCGGCAGTTTGACATAATATGCGGTCCTTGGGACTCCATTGCATTGAGGGTGAAATTTATTTCCGAACCCCTTGATTTGGGGGGGTTTGAATTAAAAGTTCTTAATGATAAGATCTATCTATTTTGTGATGTCTTTGCTGCTTAGAAAGAGAGATTTTGCCAGAAAAGGAAAGGAAATTTAATCACTTAGAATTTGCAAAATCCATCTCCTAGGATTGACTTTGAAACCAAGTTTTGGGGGTTTCAAAGTCCTAAACAACGTCATATTAAGACGTAACATTTGTATTTTCCTGGCATTCTCAATGAATGAGGTTGCAGGAAAAGAGTGCTTTTGGATATTCAGAAATTATATTCTGAATATTCCAGTAGTCAGAGAGTTATCCTTACTTGTTGACATAGGCGAGGCAGGGGTAGTACTGCATTGTTAAGTACTTAAGTATTGAACAGGGAAGTTTCAGGTTATCATATTCCCTTGTAAAAAGACACTGATTCAGCTTTTCCATTTTGTAGCTTTATATTTTCTTCACAAGTTTCCTGCAATTTACTGTATTTTCTAGATACTACTACAGTGTCATGCCTTCATTGAAAGGATTTCTATTAAAATTGCGTTTTAAACATGCCTGGTTTGAAAACATTATGAAGTTTGTTACAGTGTTGCTTCGCAATTCATGTTTTCCATAGCAAGTCACTCTGACGTATTCTGAAATCATGTGATAAAAGTCTTGCATGAAATGCTGTTAGCACTTAAGATAATCTCTGTCAGGAACAATAACAACTTTATTGATGTGACAGAGTGTAGAAACATCAGTTTTCAGGAGTATATTGTTCAGGCCAGTGATTGATTAAATACAAGTAAGCCACTTAGATGCAACGAGGCATTCTTGTAGTTTCCAGCCCACGTAAGTTGCAGGCAAAGGTGTCATCAGATCATTTGATGTAAAGTCCAAAGTCTGCCCCTGGTTTACATACCAGATTCTCCATGGGTGCAGGCAGAACAGATAGGTCATTTCACTTGGTGAAACATTTGCCCGGTCGTGACCGCTGGTCATCCTGGAGAAAAACCACCTGAGAGTGGTGGCAGGTTGTAACAAAGAGCCTTGATGGCTTGATCGGAGACGGGGTTACTCGCTGTAGTTCTGCTGATCTTAACACAGAGTCTGTATATTTGTCATCTCGAGGCACGAGCCCAAAGTTGCAGTTCTAGGCTATACAAGTTGTGAAATTTTGACAGTTTTCTGATAGTTACAGGCTGGTTCTGGCTGTTTCAGGTGCGAGCAGCTCCACCACCCCCTACACAGCATCATCGCCGGACAACAGAGAAGATAGAGGACGTGGAAATTACTCTGGTGTAATGATTGGACTAGTTAAGTAGTAGTGCTACAATCAAGGCCAAATGCAGTATTTGGTCGATCTCGTTTCTAGGCACCTTTGCATGATGAAGACTTTTAATAGGGCAAGAGATAGGGAGGATTTTATGTGGCAGTGACATGGCGGATTCCTTCCCACAGTCATGACTATTTTGTGCCTTTTTTTTGGTTTTGTTTTCTATACATCATTCTTCCTCTCTTAGCACAAACCAAGTCGGGCCAAACAGCGAGCAGAGGGTTGCCTTGGAGCAGGTTTCTCTCTTGGCTGAAGATGGTCAATTTTTATATACGGAGGCTGAGGAAAGAGCCTCGTTCATGCAACTTAGTCATAGCATACTTCGATCCACGTGCATTAGTACAGTATATTACTGTTGCCATAGGAATGTGTTAAAGATTGTCAATTCTTCAAGTAGCATTACTTGTCTGATTAGGTATTAATCAGATCTTGCGGAATGAAAAAGGGAACTGAAAAATAAGTATAAGGAGAGGCTGGCTCCTCTTTAACCCCCTTGCAGAAAGGAAGAAACAGGAAAATAATCTTATAGATAAGGAAAACTGATGCAGATCATATGGCGTTAATTACATTAATGCACACCTCTTCAATAATTAACAGTTAAACTGTTATGTTCTTTGTATTAATATTTATGCAGTACATTTAGTAATAGAGTATCTAATACGGAGGTGCTGAATTAGTAGCAACATCTTGTTCCATAGCATAAACCAACTGGTAGAAAAGTAAGTGAGATTTTTGTCTAGATCTGGAAATTGAGCTTCATTTTTTTTTCTTAGCAGATTTTGGGGGTTTTGGTGGTTTTTTTTAAAGTATTTGGGTCACTCTTATCCCAGTTATTGCCGTGTACTTTATTATCTGACGTTAGCAGTATATCTTCGTCATCAAAACATCTGGCTAGAGTTAGAAGTTACATGTAGAGTATTTACATGCATTATTTAGTTTTTGCATTGGATGGTCCTGTAGCATTTTCCCATGCGAAGCCCGTTAACTAGCCAAAGCCAGAGTGCCAGGGAAGGCTCTGGTTTCTGCAAAGCCTTCACACCGCCTTTGTGGCCCAGACCACAGTCTCAAATTACTCTTAGGGAAGAGAGACTAAAAGAATTTCAAAACTCATTTTAATCTGAGATCTCTGCAAAGGAAGCTTTTTGCTGTTGTTTGAAAGAAAAGGGCAGAGGATATTCTGAGGTTATAACACACAGAGAAATGGTCAGAGGAAAGGGAAAAACTGGATGAAAACAGGTTTTTCTTTGTATACTTCCTAAATTATACTCAGCAATCTCCATCAGATCAAAGCTTCAGTTAAAAGGCATCGCAAGGTTGGTTTTTTTGAGCTGTTATATGGGTTCTATTGAATGCGCTCTTATGTTGTCTTTTTTTTTTTTTTTCCTAAGCCAGTAAGTTTTCTACCTTTAGTTTACTAACAAGGGCTATTTTTTGAGGCTGCATTTACAAAAAAAAAAAAAAAAAAATCATCTAACAAGATTTTATCATAAACTTTGCACATACTTGTAAATCCCAACCCAGGCTGGGTCTCTGAGACATTCGTGTTTGCCAATCTCCTTTCCCAGTGGGATCTTTAACCAAGAGTGGGGCTGTTTGAAGAAAACAATTCATGGGTCAGTTCTGAAATCGGAGACTGTCCAATGAAGTCTTTTCCATATTTTTCATTCTTTTGCACCTCTTGTCCTGTTGATCTGTTTGAGGTCTTTTTATGTGTTTATCAAACTTATTCTTAAGTTTAAAAAAAAAAAGTTTTTAAAAAAGATTTAACTGTTTGCAAAAATTTTGAAAGCTTCACAATGCAGAAGAAAGGCAAGTATTGCCAATAACGTTCACGTTCAATTTCTTTGGCCAGTTTTTCTGTGTCCTTCATACCTGGACTTTCAAAATTCAGAAAGTGTTATTTAAAGTCTCTTTAGTTGTATTTTAAAATATTTTCTGTAAGAGCTGCTAATTTTATTTAAAAAAAAAAAAAGTTGTAAAAATATGCCTCCTTTTTAACTATGATTTCTTCATACAGGGCATGTATTCGACGTATCATCGTGTACAGCGTCAGTACACTGAAAGCATAGGTGCAAATGCTTTCTTTATATTGGCTGTAAAAAGTTTGTATTTATTATGTATAAAAAGTTGAATAATAAAAAAGTGGAACTAAATCCATGACATTGCCTTGCTACAGACACCACTACCCCTGCGGCAAAATGTCATTAGAAGGTTTGGGCGTAGATCTGTGGCTGAGGGAGAACCTGGCACTGAGGGATAAAAATGTCCATTTGCTTGGGTATCGTTTGTATGGTTTACGCTTTTACACAAAAGTTTGCATCTCCTGCTCAGGAAAACACTTAGGCATGTACATAAAGCGATCTTTTAACATCTCTTTAAGGTGGTATTTACATGAGGAATAAATCCATGCCAAAAATGAAGAGCCAGTAACAAAGCTGCAGTTATCAAAATAATTGCTGAATAGCCTTTATGCAATTAGCATAATTGCGTAAAGAAAGCAAGAGAAGGGTGATTGAGAAGAACTCTTCAGTGTGATTGTCCTTTAATAGGGTTGATTTGCCTAATTGTGAGGAGTGTTTCCACTGCATCCCAAATCTCTGGCTTTAGGATCCCTTTTTGTTCTGTGTTCCCATGGTTTATTTATTTACCAGCGCTGGGAAGCCGCCTGCCGGTGACCAGCTCCTTGCCTGGCTGATTTCCGTTTCTGGGAGGTGAGTTCTTTTTGCATTCGGTGCTGAGCAATACATGAGCTCTGTGTGCCCATTTCCTCACGGGTTTTGCTTTCAGCTGTTCGGGATTGAGACTGTTTTACCCAGTTTTTGAACACAGCTCGCTGCACAGTCGGCCGCGGGTCGCTGCCACGGTGTTGATTTAGATCTTTAATCATTTCCACCGTTCATGCAGAACTGTTACACAGGCTTTCATCATTTTTTTCCCTGAGCTCCTGCAGCCTCTTCCTTTGAGAAACTCCATCTTCCCGTGCTTTTTAGATGCGTTCACCGTGCTCCTCCAAAAATTACTGTCCTGGCTTGCTGCTTTGACCACTTTGTCTTTTTCTTTAGCTTCTTGCTCGTTGAATCTCTCCTTTTCTCGCTGCATCACACGCAAATCTCTTGGCTTGTGATACTTTTCACTGTCAGTACCACTCATAAATGATGTTAATCCTCAAATCCACCAATGATGCCACTTTTCATTTCTTCTGTGTTTTAACAGGCCCCCTTTGTGCCTCTACTTTTTCTCCTTTCCCCTTCCTTAAAAGCTGTGCTCTGGCAAAACAAACCCAGCAGATAATGCCCATTTAGCAGGTGTGCTGGGATTGCATCATTCTTGCCATTATCGTGAGCATATTTATTTCCATGAAAATCTCTTCACCCTGAAATGCTTTCCCAGCTGAGTGGCAAGCCCCCGTTGCTGCCGTTTGCCTTGCATCAGGGAGATGGCTGCAGTTTTAACAGCACACAGCAGCCATTTAGAGGGAAAAAAAACCCAAAACAAAGGTTCTGAGGAACGCCAAAGGCTCCGCGGTTACATTATGTTCTGCTCGGGGTATACAGAGAAGCAGTATGGGGAACTTGCCCAGCACGAAGGTTAAAATACCGGTCTCTGGAGGTCGGCAGCAGGACCGTCGCTATCTCCGTTGGAGCCGAGGTTTCCTCTGATGGCTCTAGTTCCCAGATTTTCAAAGAGGATGAGACTGACAGAAATTCAACCTTACTCCAAATTATTTGTGATTTCTTTTTGTTTGTTTCATGGAAATATTAGAAGAAACCCGGGCATGTGGGTGAGTTGTCTTTCCCATATAGCAAAAGTATCTCTCACTGTTCGTAGTAATTAAAAAGGAAAACAAAACCCCACCCTCTTCCCCCAGTGAGGGATCTTTTGCTGCTCTGCATAGAACGTGGAGGACTGGCTGCTCTGCAACTTGCACTTTTTTCCTGCTCGCTCCTCCAGTGATGTCCTTATAATTAACAACCTGCAAATCTCAGCACGGCAGTGACAGAAGTTGCCGGAAATCTTCCTTAATGAGCCTCTCCTTCTAGTGAGCCTCCAGGACGCTTGGGAGGGGAGATGCTGCTGCCGCGCAAAGCATCCTGTCTCCCCACATTTTCTGCGTTTGCAGATCTGCTGCCCTACGTAAAAATGATGGGATGGGAGGGAGTGTGCTGCCCCCTTCTTTTGTACATCTGGCCAGCTTGCTTCAAGAGGTGAGCTTGGCGGTATCAAGACCTCAGTTCAAGGCACAGGGGGAAGCTGGAGAAGGTAAGGGATAAAGGGAAGGAAAACTTAGCTGAAGTCAGGGATGCAGCAAATGAGCCAATAAAAAAATGCAGCTAGGAAAATGCAGACGTGCTTACTATACCAAGCAGTTTCCTACTCCAGGCATTACCCAGGGGGATTGAGGATTACAGATCTGGCAGAAGGATCACTGTAGCAAGTGAGCCTCTGCATTGCAGGTCATTTAATCCAGAACACAAAAGCACTGCAGTGATAGCGGGGCTGGACTGGAGAAGGTGAGAAATCTCTGCAGTTAGCGGAGTTGAACTGGAACCAACACCGGACCCGCCGTGAACAACCAGCCCTCGGTTTGCAGCAGGGGGTTTGCTTCAGCGGAGGCGCAGTCGGTCACCGTTTCAACACCGCTGCATTTGTGTGTGGAGTCTGGGCACAGTCATGTCACAGCTGTACTTCCCTGCGCAGGCTGAAGGGAAAACTGCAGGCAGGGGAGGCAGCAGGTAGCCAGGCTGTCATTTAAAATGCGGGAATGTGCTCTACGTCCTCGGGGAAGACTCAGCCCTTCCCACAAAAATATACCCTGGAATTATTTTTATCTATAGCGGACTACGATTTAGTCTGTATCACATACAGCAGCCCCAGTGGGGGATAAAATTGAGACGGGCTGAGTGAAAAAAGGTATCTGCTAGTAAATGTAGTTATTAAAACTATTTCTTGTAGACAGCCATCACTGAGTTTTCTGTGTGAGTATACGGTGCTGCTTTGTTTGAAGGCTGATGAGATTGTCACCTGAAAAGGCATCATAGAATTGGAGGCTGGTTGACGTTGGAAGGGACCTCTGGAGTTCCTCTGGTCCAGAGCCAGTTGCCCAGGACCGTGTCCAGGTGGCTTTTGAGTATCTCCAAGGCTGGAGAGTCCACAGCCTCCCTGGGCACCACCTGCCAGTGCTCGGGCACCCGCACGGTGAAAAGGTGTTTCCTGATGTCGAGAGGGACCCTCCTCTGTTCCCGTTGGTGCCCATTGCCTCTGGTCCCGGCACTGGGCACCGCTGGGAAGAGCCTGGCTCGGTGGTCTTGGCACCCTCCCTTCAGGTATCGGTACACATTTGGCGAGGTCCCCCTGAGCCTTCTCCAGGCTGAACAACTCCCTTCTCTGCACTCTGGGTGCACGCCCTGCAAAGAAGAGCTTTTAAATCAGCCAGGAACCTCTCCGAAAGCAAGTGCTGCGCGCTTTGTGTTGTCTGCGGATCCCAGGTTGCTGCTTCAGCTGGCCTGAAGCTTCCTCGCTCTGACACAGAGAAGCTCAGTGTTGAGCAGTGTGTTGGGGCAGGCGCTGTGCTACGGCCACGGAGACTCGGAAATCAGATTACAGGGTCCAGGCTCCAGACTGTACCTCCTTAACGGTCCATGAAAGCAGTGTGCTGACATGGGCTTGTTTCTGGTCCCAAAAGCGCTTTGGAAAAAGGACACATACTGTAGACTCGCTGCTTTGTGCATTGGAAGCAGCTGGTGGAGGCTTTCAAATCCCGAGTCCAGATCGCATCACCAACTGAATGAGGCACGGGGTGGTGTCTGCCAGATCAGCCTGCAGCCCAGTATCATTCCTCCTCCTCTTCCCATTTCAGGTTTGCTCCCTGCCATCAATTTTCCTGCCTCTTGGCCTGTCTCGGATGTGTTAAGCAGCGGTTCTTCCGCCACTTTGTTTAAAACCCTCTTTTGCTGTCTTCTGAATTTCACAGCTGGTAGCTGAAGAAGGCGCGGTGGAGGAAACGGGCCTGGCGATCTCCATCTAGCCTTACTGAGCAGGCATTGCCTCGCACAAAAACTGTCACTGCTCCTTGACAACCTGGGCAGCGGCCAAGGATTAAATGGACTTTGCAGAAGGATTTGGATTCTCTTACATCATTCCACCCAACAAAAACGTAACCCTGTGAATATCTCTTAAGTATTCTCCCGGGTCATCCAGTATTTGCTGTGAAGGACAGGAGACGTGGTTCAGCTTGCCTTTTTAGTGCTTCGTCTTCGCTATGAAAGTAGAAGCTATTCAACCTGGAATCTGCAGGCTGAGCTCCACAGATGGTTTCCCCAGCTGCTGCAGTTCTTGCACCTAAATACATCACATCAAAAATGTGCTTGGGTGTAAAAACCGGCAGCGTAGGGGGCCAGAGAGGGAGAAAACTCTGGGTCCCCTTCTGAGTGCTTACGGAGAGGGAGTGTGCTGTGGAGGCCGAGAGTCAGGCTTGGGTCCCCCGTACACCCACGTGGGGTGTCGCAGCTGAGAACGCCTCACTAAATATGCGGCTACGATTCGACCCATGGGATTTGACGGCACAAGAACATGCTATTTGGCATTGCATGCTGGATTTGTAGCGAGGACAAAACCAAAATTAACGCGATGCTTTGGAAGAAGAGGTCGGGCTGAGAGAGCAGTGTTACCAGTCAACACAGACGCGGTCGTGGCATTAGTGAGGTGGATGTGAAATGGGCCTGATCAGGGAAGAGACAGTTACATTAAACATTGGATTGAGGAGCTGGGAGCTCATTTCTGCTCCCCGCTCCAATGTTAACCTCCCTGAACAAACTCCCTGTGCCCCTGTGTCCTGTTTGCAGAACAGTGCCAGCATCCACTGAAGACTTATCTTTACAAAGATAAATGACTGAGAAAATAAAAGATTAAAAGAAAGATAAATTGTGCATTATCAAGCTGCATGATGAAGTACCCTTCTATTTTGAAATTGGTCTTACTGAGCTCCAAAATTCTTAGCTTTTTTTAATGGAATGCTTTTTGGTTTAGATTTTTCTTTTCTAATGCAGATTCAAGAGCAATTGCTGTGAGGTATGCTTCTGTTCTGGTGTAATTAGTTTTGTCTGTTGTAATTGCTTCTCCTTTTTCCATTGTTTATTGAAAGGCGAATGAATTTCCAGGTCTGGTTGCACTGGGAATGCTGACAGCAGCTTTTTTAAATCCCATAGCACAGCTATTTGTCTTTTTTACTCAGCTGAACCCTGCAAAGTGGGCCAAACTCAGCTTCACCTCTGTGTCCCAGGCATGTTACTGCACTAATTAATTTCTGTAAGACTGGGGCCTCCTTCCTGCTTAGTGAAGAAGCATGGTGAAGTGAGGGCACCCTGTCTGCAGGCATCAGGTGTGGACAGAAAACACAGCAACCTCAGATTAACTTGCTGAGTAAACTTGCATGAAGAGACGTGAGCAGCTGATCCTTCAAAAGTAAGGTTACAAGATATAAAAAAAAAACAACTATAAATTCCTGTATTAATTCCATGTCCTCCTTCACAAAGCTATCTTGGTTTCTGACAAGTGAGGTATGATCCATTGTATTGTGTGTTTTTTCTGTTTATGCTCCCTTGGTTTATTGCTGCAGGTGTTGCTTGTGGAATGAGCAGAGCTGATTTTAAAACAGAGGAGTTGGTATTTTTCTCGGGAATTAGATGACAGAAATTATTGCTGCTCCTTAAAAAGGAGGAAGAGGTGCTCTAGGTGGCAGCAAGACAAGAGGCAAAGAGGGAACTGTGGCTGAAGAACGTGTGTGGATGCCAGAAGAGAAAGACCCTGCAGAGGGAAGCTTCTTTTGGCAGAGCTTTGAAAGAAAGGGAAGCAGTGAGTGCTTGAACTTCCCAGGAACTTCAGTGCAAGGATCTGAATGCACCTCTTGGGGTGCTTGAGCCAGCAGAGCTGAGACTAAGCCAGATAATAATCACTTGTTAAGGCATGAAAGTGGCAGGAGGCTTTCTGAGGTCATGGTTCGGTGACAGAGCGAATCCAGCTTTAGGGCACCTTGTGCTAATCCGGGAATGCCATGGCCCTGTGGAGCGCTGGTCCAGATAAACTCCCTCTGCCAGCTCAGCTGTGTCCAAAATGCTTCAGCAGGTTCAGTTTTGTCCCAGCGGGCTGGGGGTTATCTGCCTGTGTCACTCTGATGTGTCAAATCCAGTGTCGCACGTTCCCGTGCAGCAGCGTGGCAAGGGAAAGCTGCTGTGAGTTCTGTGCTGCTGGTTGTAGCTGGTTCAGCAGAAACAAACTGGGGCTGGTTCAGCTTTGTCTTGGTGGACGCTGGGATGTGTCTTGTTTCTGAAATGAGAAGGCAAACTGAGAAAACCATTAACATTTTTTTTTCTAACGAAGTAGATTTCATCAGGAAATGCTGGTTTGGCAAAACCTTTTAAAGATTTGTAGCAGTAGATAAACCAGAACACTTCACTGCTTCAGACAGTTGTGTGGAAGCTTGGGAGAGGACTACGCCAAGTCCTGGTGAGCATTGCTGGAAAGTGTTGTCCCCCCACGGGGTTTTGAGGCTCGCAAACCGCTGAGTCCTCCTGCTGTCCCCTTGGGGACTCCCAGGTTTCCACTGAAGACACACCTTCCCACCGGGGTCAAGAAGCAGGCAGCTGTGTGGAGCTGGAAGCCCACGAACACCACGCAGAGACAAGGACCAGCCGTGTGCAGAGCCAAGAAGCCCTCGATGCCTTGTTGGGCTTCCCTGCTGGTAACGGGGACCCTCTTTTGGGTCACGGCATCCAGGATTCACGGCATCTGCCCCTGTTTTTGTGAAACAGGTGGGGGGTTCTGCCAGAGTTTTAACAGAAATTTAATTCCAAATATTAAACTTTCTAAATATGTATTTCTGACATGTTAGACTTGTGAGCAGAACAGAAATGCCGTGTTTTGGGCACCCCCCTAGTGAAAAGCCCGCAGACATCTTAAGTGGAAACCCACTACAATGCAGAAGGCAGCCCCAGGAGCTGCATGGTTGTAGGACTGAAAGGGGGAGTGCTGAATTCTTCGCCCCGAGTGACATTTGAGGGATTGCAGCAGAGGAGAGGGCTGGCTGGACCAAGAAGTGCATCGGTAATTCTGCTGCTGTGATCTCCTTTAACCCAGCCTTCATCTTGTGAATGTCTCGTGCTAGTTGGCTTTTGATTGCCGTTGGCTTCACAAGGCCAGGTCTCCCTGCACCATAAATCAGCGCTGCTTCCCTCAAGTGACGTTACCACATCCCAGCTCTGCGAGAGGCGCCACGCTGGGTGTGAGAAGGCTAAATGCCAGGCAGCTAATGTTCCTGGAAGGGAAACCCGCATCACACCTGATGCTCAGACTGCTGCAGATTGTTGTTGAGGTCAGTGCAAATTATTACCCAAGGACACTGGCAGAGTGTGATTTGTTCTCGGATAACAAGGGGGATCTCATGTTAATTCAGCTGGCAGAGCTGTTATGACTAATAGCAGGGAACTGCTGCCGCTGCTTTTGAAATTATCTGACTGAGCTAATCCGAGGATGAGGAGACAATTTATTGATCTGAAGTCGTAGCCAGACATAGATGGAGATAATTCTAGGATGTTAGGGGTATTATTCCTGCAGAAAAGCGGGCTTGGTAAAGACTTTTCATTTATTTATTAGCCCCTGCAAAACGGTTGTGTTGTATTGCAGCTTGAATGTTTTATTTAGAGATGTGAATAGCTGAGATACTGAAAATAAGAGCTTTCTGGATGACAGTCATTTGATATTTTTGCTGAAACTGCTTGTTTTGTAAAGCAAATAGCCACTCAAACTGCTAACACCGGTGTGAGCTCACCCTTTCTGTAAAGCTATTTTTGAACCACACACACACACACACACAGAGGTGTTAAGTTGGCAGCTCTGCTTTTGCATTCTGGTCAGGTGTCTTTTCGCTCTTCATGGGTCTCTTGCAAGCTGGCTTCTGAGGGCTGCAGTTAATGTCCTAGAAAATAACCTTGTGCTTAGACTAAGAGCCGTTTTATCACTGCTGCTCTCTTGCTGTTTCTCGGGGGTGGAGAACTGCCTGCAGGGGCAGGGCAAGGCAAGACCCAGGTTATTGCCCCACAGCTCCCACTCTGCTGCTGCCCCAGCGCGCCCTGACGTGTTCCTGCCCGCCACGGCTGGCTGACCCAGGGTTTTCACTCAGCCAGCAGCCTGGCAAACCATCCGTTACAAAGATCAGATGTACATATTGTGAAGGATGGGCTTGGACCCTGAGACTCAGCTGGTGATGGGACCTCCAGAGAGTGTTTTACCCCATTAGTACTCTGTCTGTCCTCTTGCCAATGGCCATTAGAAGGAACTGCAGGATGGAGGTCAGCCAGTGCTGGATCAGAAAGCCTCCCCGAGGAGCCCTGGTGTTTGATTACAAATAAGGATGCTGCCTCTTTGATGCCTTCATCTTCATTCTCTGCATTGCAAAGTAGTTTAGCTTCCCCTAACCCAAACAAGCAGGCGACACAGCTGAAATCTTTCGAGGCGAAGATCTGGGACTGAGGGTCTGGGCATCGAGACCTGTCCTACTGACTCCTGCTGCAGCCTTATTCGATCACTTCACCAGTACTTGCCTCTAGTTCTCTTAATTAAATGTTTTGAGAGTGTCGCCCCCCGAGATGGATGGCTCCACAGAGAAGTGCTGTGTCTCAGAGACAGAGCAAACACTGCTCATTTCTGGCCCTTTTGGGCCTTGCACGTTACTGTTCCCCACGTGGAATCTTTCACCGTCAGCTTTGTTTTCATTCGCCATATTGCAGTCGGGCTGCGATTAGCTCCTTTCATTCTCCTGAGCAGGGAAAATCCTACATCCTCCAAATCTACCGTAAAAAAAAAACCCAAAATCCTTATCACTGCAGCATAACAGATTTCACATTCTTGAGCAGCATGTCCTCTGGAAGGCAGCTGCCTGCCTTCTCCAGAGATGAGGACAGCATTGAGCGTAGGTGTTGCATGTTTATAGAGAGACAGAACTGGCAGTTAAATTGTTTGAGTATGGCCAACTTAATGTCACCCAGCCTCAGTGTCTGGTGTTTGATAGCCCCATTATACACAGGCTGTTGATATGGCTGTAGTTTTATTCAGGGCTTTGTCACTCGACAGTAATAGTGTGAAAATAAGGACTGTTTTCATGAGCCTGTGGCCAGCGAGGAGTGCATGGGTGTGAGTGTGACGTGGTGCTGATCTGCAGCCCTGGCCTGACAGTGCTGTAGGAGATATTGGCTGCATTTGGCTGCCTGCGGAGGGCTGCACCGCAGCAGGTAAGGGAGGAAATGATTGGAACCGGCCCTATAGCACCTATAGCAGCGCTGACGGGTCCACAGTGACTGTTTGGTCACGGCCACAGCTGGGGTTGCATGAATGTCGCCAGAGGCAGCTATGCAGGAGCAAGCCAGGTGGAGAAAGCCTATGGACTGGTGCTCCTTGGAGAAGCAGCTCTGCCGAACTGTGCTGACTGCTTTGCTTTACACTAAAAAGAGAAATAAAAGAGGCCAGTTAAACCACTGGAACCCGATATTCGTGCTCCCATCTGATGCCTGCCGTAGCAATGGGATTTAGTGCTCAGTGTGCACGTTGGCACGGGTGCCCCTGAGCCGCCTGCCAAGGCTCTGCTCGCCAGTGCCACATGCTGAGCCCAGAACTGGGGCGGGCTTGTGATCATCCCCAAATGACGCAGCTCCAGCGTGGGATGTCAGCGGGTGTCCTGCGATTCTCCCGTTGGAGCTGGAGCCAGTGCTGACATTTTCCATTACCAGAAGCATGGGCAGGGGAAGGTATTTTAAAAGTATTTTTAAACCTGTGCTCTTATGCACTGTTTCCCAAACTTTGGGTGAAGAGGAGAAGAGTCAGGGATTTGTGTTAGGCCATATGGCTGCTGGAGCTTAGGAACAACAGAAGCATGGCTCCCATTTGGGAGAAAAGGGGAGTAACACGGGCTAAGCTGATCACAGTCGGTGATGGGGTGCATGTGGGGAGGCGTGAGGAACAAAACACTGGTGCAGTGGATAAGGCATCTGTGTCCTCTCCTCTACTGAACCACTGCAGCTCCGTGCATGCTTTTCTCTTGCCTGTCCTGTTTCACAACAGTGAATAAGGGATGTTTCCATTATAGGGGGATACAAGTGCACCACGTAGGTGTGGAAAGCACATGCCACTGCTCTTGAGTTCTGGGGAGAAAGTCCCGCGTGCCCACAAGTGCATCACAGCCAGACATTCTCCTCCGCCCACGTGCAAAAAAAAGCCCAGGGATCCCACCACAATGTTTGAGCCTCTGGACTGTTGGGAAATGTTTGCTGGCAGGAGGAAAAGCTCCTCTGCAGTTAGTCTCCAATGCAGCACGACATCTTTGTGAAAAATATAAAAAGGATGTAATTTTCTGGTGCTGTGTTTCTCCTGCTATAATTACTGCTTTTAATCATCTTATTACCTAGCAGAGAAAGGAGCGTAGGACTGTAGGTAGCAGCACATTGAGGTTTCAGGCTGTGTTTTTTCACGCTGTGCTTTGGGGCATTAGTATTACTTCCCTCGAGGACCAGCTCTCCCAGCAGAAAATTGAAAGCCACACGAAGAGGAAGCAGGAGAAACACAGCCGCAGCAGGGAGAGCCCTCATCGCTTGACACTGCCGCAGCTGAGATCACCATCAGGTCAGGAGGCTTTGTCCAGGTGAGCTAATGAGACATGAATGCCCCTCGTTACAGCAGCCCCAGCACTCCAGCACCATGTGTTGCCATGCGTTAGGGCAAAAAGCAGTGGCAGGAACAGAGGGATCTGAAACTTGGCAGTATGGTGCTTTCCCACTCAATATAAAGCAGCAGAAATGCCTCCTGCGGGATCCGTGCCAGCCTCAGGCTTGGAGCACCTGTGGTGTTCCTCGCTTGCTGGCCAGAGGAGCAAAAGCAAACCCTTTTTCCCTGTTTTCTCCCCATCCTGAGTGAGTGCGTGCTCTGAGCATGCACACCTACGTCCATCTCAACAGTCCGGAGCAATCCTGGGCTCTCCACATCCTCCTGTGTCATGTAACCATGGCAAGTGGTTAAAGCATGAGCTGCCATCTTATGGAGTGCATGGAAGAGCTGGTAATGGCCTTTGCGACCGGCCTTATCTCAATGCATCTGATACAGATGCACCCGTGAATCATCATAAAATGTGATACTGGGGGACACACGGACAGACTGACCACAACGGCCACCTCCTACCCTCTGCTTATTTCCTGGAGCTTGAAAGCTGATTAAGAATCACTTACTTAAGCTGATGGGTTTCAAGTGATACTACCAGGGCAAACTGCTCTTTGAAATGCCCATTAAAGTTTCAATTTACATACCTTGCACAGAGCTGTAGGGCCAGGGTGTGAGCTGCTGGAATGACCTCTGTTAGCAGCCAGTCGGTTCATTAAATAGTAAAGAGCCGAGCAGTTTCCAGCTAAATAGCACACCGATTGTCCTTATTTCATTTCCTGTTTTTAAAGGAAGTATAAATTATTTACTAATGTGCTTAAATCCTTTAAGTGAATCCAAGCAGTGAAGAAAAGTCTCGTTTACCAGGGCAGATGCCGAAAGGAAAGTGTAAAGAGTGAGGGACCCATTTGTGAACAGCCACTAAAATGCTGCCAACAATTTATCAGATTTAATGGAGGTAATGGGCCAGGATTATCATCGAGTCAGGCTGGTGGGGCAGACTTCCGTGCTTCAGTAATGGCTTGGTGATTGCTGCAATTTGTGCACTAAGTAAGTCCAGAGAATTTCTGGTG
The DNA here is from genome assembly GCF_023634085.1 of Falco cherrug. NCBI lineage: Eukaryota > Metazoa > Chordata > Aves > Falconiformes > Falconidae > Falco > Falco cherrug. Next base: position 2,017,518 of record NC_073698.1, read on the forward strand.
CAGAACTTCTATGTTTGCCCATTTATAAGTTTAGGGGTGTTGATTTTAAAGCCCTGTGACTCGAAAGCTTTAACCACATTCTCACATGTGTGCAAGTCTCCTCCTGGAGATTCACACCCATGTTTCCAGAGCCCCGTTTCACTAGAGCAGAGTTACTCGTCTTTAGCTGCTTCTGCTGCAGTTTCAGTCCTGCTCTGGGATTCCTTTAGCCAGCTGCAGGGAAGGAGACAGGATGGGGGCAGCTGAATGCTTTCTCTGCCTGGAACCACGGTGCCCTTTCCCCTCCCTGTCCTGCAGGATCACGCCGCCTTCCACAGCTGCTGGAAGGTTTGCTGCACTTAGTCCCCCATGTTCTTGCCAGGCCAAGAAACAGAAAATCCCCCTGCCCGTGAAATGTTTACAAAAGGCCTGTGAACGCGGCCCTGACTCCCAGTCCTTCTGGCTGTGCTTCCCCTCCATCTCACCCCGTTCTGATGGCTTCCTCGGGCTGCTCCACGCGGGAAGGGGCTCGCCAGACTTGGGCTCCCCATAAGGCAACCGGCTCCATGGGGGCAGAACACATTTCTCAGGAACTTTTCCAGAGCTGCCAAAGAGTTGTGAGTAACTCGGTGAGGGGATTTATAACAGGCATGGCAATTCAACTCGAACAGTAGCAGCTGCTCCAACTGCGGCAATCAACTATAATACTCCAGCTCTTGCAATAAAACTCCCATCTGAGTCAGACTTTACAAAGGCTTTACAACTGGTGCTTGCAATTCATCATACCTCTACTTGAATTACTTTCCAGGACTGGTCTCCATTCATTTAATGCAAACTGTCTCATCTTGTCCATCTCTACCCTGGGTTTCATTTTCCACAGTTACTTGCTGGGAAAATGCATGAGCTCTGTGGTGTGTCTGGTGAAATTGCTGCTTGTAGGGATGGTGATTTGGATGTTTTTCTTCTCTAGGTCTCCAGCTCCTGTACAAAAAGATGGTGCAACATGGGCTTAACTTCGAGCATTGACCTTGGTCTTGTTTCTTAGTGTCACAGCAGGGCCTGAGAACTTTGGATGGGGGTCAGGCTCTCGGGAGTGGGGGACAGGCAGCATGGCCCACTTTTGGGACCCTGATGACGACCATGGCCCAGTTCTGGGATCCTCACAGGACACAGCAGTATCCTACAGACACAAGGTCTTGTGCCCTGTCTTGTCGCCTGGCTCTCATCCTGGCTCGGCAGAACTGACAGAAACAAGTCTGAATGATGTCTGAACAGATACTCGTCCAAGTAGGTATTTTGGATTGCTCATGCTCAAATTACTCTGATTCAGGGCAATGGCTTCTTTTGCAGTGAAACACTCCACGAGGAGGTTGCTCAGCAGCCTCCATTAGAGATGTGAAGAGAGCTTCTGCCCTGGGCTGCTTCTGTGTGTGATCCTGGTCCCTCCTCTGGTCCTGGCAGCACTGGGCTGCCGTGATGTAGCTCCCAGCCTGCAGCAGGGCCTTAGCTTGGGCTGGGGTTTCTGCTCTGTGAACATTTCCCACAGCAGATGTTCACCCCTGGGACCACCCCACTGCAGGAGAGCTTCCTCGCTACTGAGAAATGTGGTTGGGAGCTGACTGGTGTAAGTGTGGGGGTTTTTTCTCCTCCTTTGTACAATTTAGTTATTTCTGTAATAGTGATCATCACCTTTCTTGCTGCTGGGGGCAGCTGTTTCCTTGCAGAAGTGATCTTGGTCCTCCACAGCTCCTCCTTGCTGTTCCTCAGGCCTGCAGGTGACTGGGGTCCGGTGACCCCTGTACTGGCCTTTAGTCCAGTATCACAGGTCCAGGAGTCTCTGTCCCAACAACATGGGGCTTTAGTACACCATCGTGCTGGGAACAGCCAGCCCTGGGGAGCCCATCTCTTAGAAACCATCTAACAGCCTCAGTCAGTAGATTTACATCCAGACAGCCCCCTCTGAGCAGCCCCCACGTTTCCTTTAGCACCAGCTCCATCTCCTGCTGCCCCCAGCTGCAAGGAGAAAAGCCCATCTACTGTGAAAGGAATGTTTTTAGAGGCAGGAGTGACATGCCTCCTACACCCCAAAAAGCTTTTGGGGGAAGGAGGTGCACCCTCAGAGCCAGAGCTCAGAAGAGAGTCCATAGTGAGGAACACACTCTCAGGGGGCTCTTTCAGGGTCTGCCGTGGATGGAGACAAGGCCTCTGCTGAGGCTGTCGAAATCCCCCCATAGCATGGCCCCAAGGACTGCGCCACGGCTTGTTTTCAGAGGGAGAGAAATCAAGAAACAGGCTCCTGCAAGGGAGGTTTCTGAACTGCTCAGGCATATCCAGAGAGGTGACAGGGGCTGGCCTGGGCAGGGACACAGTTTGTAACCCAAAATCCCACACCCATTTGAGCTCAAGGGATTACAGGGATGAGATTTTACCTCACCTCTCTCCCTCTCTCGAAATTCAGTTTGCATCTTGCTTTGTGAGCGCAGGTGGAAGAGGCTGCACCGGGCCACAGCTGCCGGGTGTCACTGGGGGATGGCTGTCTTGGCACAGCGGGAAGGAGCAGGCCCTGTGTTTCTGCCTGTACTGATGTGTCTGGGGGCAGTTTTGATGACCCCGAGGCTGTTCCCTGATGCTTTCTTCCTTTGCAGAGCCAGCATGGTCCCTGGGTGCCTGCAGGATCTCCCTGCAGTGCCGGCATTATTTTGCCATGTGAAAGCACCAGCAGCGGCAGTTGGGGACCTTCCCAGGCAGGACATTTGCTCCTGATGTAACACTTTACCATCACGCGCAGAAAGCACCGGGTATCCCAAAATCCAGCATGCCTACAAGCCAGGAAAGCTGCTGGCTGTCCTGGCCCCTTCACTGTGAAGGGCTGCCAGCCCCTCCCGGATGCTCTGAACAGGAGCCAGGTTCCCGGGGAGAAAACGCTGGGATGCCGGCTTAATTGAGCCTGTGCAATGGCCTTCGGCTGCCATAAACCATGTTGCTGTCTGGGCAATGAAAGGAGCTGGGGGGAGGCAGGCCAGCTCCCGATTCCCGAACCTGCTCCAAGCCAGCATCCCCCACAGCGAGGAAACCTGCCGCTAACCCCCGGCACCTGCAAGGGGACCTCAGCAGGGGCACAAAGGGGGTCCCTGGTGCTGTCAAATCCCACATCTGGGGGTAATATCCCTCCCGTGCATCCCCTGCTTTTGCTGCTCCTCATGGCTGTGAAAGGGAACCCATTTTGAAGTGCAGATCCAAGCAAGAGGATTTTGCAAGAGGAGATCCAAGCGCTGCATGCCAGAGTGGGAGCAGCAGCAGGGGTTTTAATGCCAACTGGGGGCAGGTGGGATGTCAAGGATGCCCACTCTGTGCCAGGGAGCTAGGTGGAGGGTCATGATCGAAGCTGTAGCTGGTGGCATCCATCGTTGTGGTAGCCTACAGGGACTAACCCCAGGTGCTGGGCAGTGGAGTGAGGCCAGGCTCTGCAGCAGAAGTGGCACCACTGGCACATTCCTGGCCACCCCTGTTTATCCCAGGGGACTGCCTGGTGCTCAGAGGATGAGGAAGCCAGGGAGGATGCTCTGGGGATGCAGCTGGGGACCTTTTGCTTTTGCTGCAGCAACCCCAAGGGGTTTTCCATCCTCCTGGGCCTTGAGGACAGAGAGCATTCATTGGACATGCTCCATTCCCAGCTGTGAGGCAGCTCCTGGCCTCTCATGGCTGGTGGTGGGGAAGTGGGAGACAGTGGGGCTGCAGTCCTCAAGGGGGACACCCCTTCCCCTACTGTCTGGCCCCAGAAACCTGAGTGACAGCCACCCCCATCACAGGGTTTACATATAGTCCCAGGCATGCTGCAGATCCAAGCCACCGACTGGCCTCACTGGGGGCTGGGAAGCCACCAGGACCCTTCGAAGCAACTGGACCAGACTTGAGCTCTCAGAGCACATCACAGCTTTTTCGAGATGCTGCTGGTCTCCATTTTGGCAGGGATAAAGTGAAAATGAACTCATCCCCATTTGGCTGCAAACAGCATCTCAGAGCATCACCACGTATCTCTGGGAGCCGTACAGGCTAGGTCAGGCTGCAGCTGGGCACAGCCAGAGCTGCGGGAGGAATCCCACGTTGCTATTTGTGGAAGGGACTGAAATGTTCCTGGCTGTGGAGGCAGCTTGGAGCCCGCTGGCTTAGCTGGGCCATGTCTAGGGGGGAGAGGGGACATTCCCTTGCTGCCTAACACCACTGAGGCCCCTGCTTTGTGCCAGGGTGCAGCTTGACCCTGGCTCCGGTTGTCGATGCTGACCCTGAAATGCTGACACAACACATAGTTTCTCCTTAATAGGGCATGCAAAAAGCAATGCACGTCAGGGCCAGGCTTTTTGCTAATGTTGTGTCTTTCCCTGTCTTTGTATGATCCAGAAATACATTGGTTGAGTCTCTCCTGGGTAAACTCAGCCTCAAAAAAACCCCACGATGATCTTGGGCAGATACTTCCTGCTCTGGCAGTACTGTGGTCCCAAGCTGGAAAGCAGCAAACAGAGTGGGTTTTGTGCAGGTTAGGAGAGTCTTTCCTTAAAAATTATTTGCAGCCTTGATCAGTAAGGTCTTGTGCTTGGATCCCTGCACAGACATCCTCAGCTCCTGGCCACTTCTCCAAAGCCAGCATCTGATAGTTTGGCGGTACCCTGGGGTGAGGACCTCAAACACAGATGTCCCCTCAACTTGCCATGGTGCTGGGACCATGGGTTCCCAAAGTGCCACCCCAAACCTGACCACCTTTGTGGTCTTCCGAGGAAAACGTTCCTGCCTGGCCCCATCCCCCCTGCTGTAATTTGCTGCCCTCTCCTTGGTGCTCACAGGCTGCTGTGGAGCTGGGCTGGAGCAGGGAAACGAGCAGGGCTTTAAATAACCTCCTCTAAAATGTATGTGTTTGTGTTGGATCGTTTCTGGGAGCTGGTTGACAGCCGGGCTCCAGAAATTGTGGGATGGGACAAGGAGGAGGGGGAGGAAGGCGCAAGGGGTGAGGGAGGAAAGAGGAGAGCTCTAAGCCTCTTTGCTGCCAGGGAAAATGCGATACTGCATCATGCTGGAAGAGAAAATGAAAGCTGTCCTCGGAACTGAGACTTCTCCTGCTCATCTTGTGTCACAGTGATGGGCTAGGGAAAGGTCACACATGCACTTGTGCTCGTTTGTGTCCAGTGCAGAAATGCTGTGCTGCTCAAACCTATGGTCCAGATGGATTAGGGATGCTTGGGGCATATCCCTGGCCTGTTGGCTTTAGTATCTCCTCATAAGGTGGCTAGCCCGTCACCTTATCCTACCTGCTTTAAGTTCTGGGATTCCTCCTGAAGTCCCTTGCAGCTCTGCCACAGCTCCATGCAGCCCAACGGCCCCAGCTCTTCTGGAGGATAAGACTTAGTGGGATCCCCTGAGGGGTCAGTTCCGAAAGCACGGTGAGGAGCAACCTGAAGATGGGAGGACAGAAGTTAGGGTGCCTTACACCTAGGCCAATTTGTTGCAGATACAGGCTTGGAGGAAGTGTCAGCAGAGATTTATACAGCACTGGGAAGAGACCAGCACCTCTTCTGCCACCTGAACAATGAGCTGGTTTTGTCTCACTGTGTCCAGGGATGCAGATGGAGAAGACTAGAGGAGCGCACAGAGTGCCTAAGCAGGTATTTCTGTCCACGCTAAATCAGCCCAGTCTAAGCCCTGCACCCTCAGTGCCCCTCAGATCCATCCGTGGTCAACCTGGCTCCAGTCCGCCACAGCCCCAGTCCCCGGGGCAGAGACTGGGAGATCGATGGAGCTGTGGCTCTTAATTTTGGTCAAGAGGAAGCGCCTGTTGAGAACAGTACTGCTGGGGTCCGTGGACAGTAACTGGCACTTGAGGAGCACGAAGATGAAAAGAGAGAGAAGGATGGGGCCACCAGAGCTTGCTGAGGTCGGTGTGTTTTGGCAGCCAGAGAGAGAGGGAAGAGAGTGGAAGCAGAGGACAGCAGGCACAACCAGAGCAGGAAAGGGGAGTGGGGGTGAGGGACAGCATGTCCTGCTATGACCCTTCTCTCTGAAGAGACCACAGCTCTCTGCAGAGGGAGGGGAGAGAGGTGGCAGGGTGGTAGGTGTAGGACAGCCAAGGTTGGACAGGCCCAGAGAGAGGGGAAGGAGTTGGTCAAGGCAAGGTCATGATGGCTGGACACACAGAAGTGAGAGAAAGGTGTCTGGGGACAAGAGAGGACACAAATCCCTCACTGGCAGCAGCTGTCCTTGCAAAGTAGACTGTGAGCTGCTGCGGACAGGCTCTGTCTCATCGGTGCTCCGCCATCCCTCAGGTCCTGGACAAATGAATCCCTGGGGGAGAGGGAAGAGGGAGGAGAGGAGAGACACGAAGCTTTCCCTCCGTGGAAACTGTCTCCACTGACATCTAGTGGCAAACCAGGCCTTTCCCTGGCAAGGCAAAGAGGAGAGCTGGCTCCTCCAGGCACAGCCGACTCCCCGCTGCTCCCCATGGGCCATGCTGGGGTGGGTGTTTGAAGGAGAGGTGTTTTACCAGCGCTGTACTGGTCATACTGGTATTTCTTGCAGAGTTTGCCTGCCTACACCTTAACAAGGCAGCAAAGCAGTGCCAAAAAAAACACAGGCCCCAACACACCATCATTGGTACAGTGACACTGTTAACGGGGCCCCGGTGGGGTACGGCCCAGGAGTTGACATGGGCCAAACCTCAAGAGGTGTTGAGATGTGGTGACCCTGTTTGGGAGAGAGCTTAAACAGCTGGATGAGGGCTGGGCCATGTCAGACAGCCTCACCCATGCTCCTAGATGGATTCAGAGTGGGTGGCAGAGGTCCCACTCCGCTCTGTCCTCCCTTCAGTGGTTGGTACCAGCTCCAGAGCAGAGGTGCCTTCTCCACCTTGCTGTTCCCAGAGTGATGCTAATTGCTGCCTGGCACATTTATGGGGACCTGCTCTTTGCTCATCAACTTCGCACAACTTGAGCAGCCCAGTCCGAAATGGAGTCAGTGTGGGAGATGGTTGCCAGGCAGACCAGCCTGTGGCAATGCCTCTTGGTGGGGCAATCGGGGCCATCAACTGTCTAATTTTGAACATTGGCCCTAACCTGCAATCCGCTACTGTCAGCTACCTACAAACAAGAGAGCAGCTGTGCTGGTTCAGGAGTAATCTAGTCCAGAGTTTCTTTCTGTAGCCAAAACCCCAAAGGAAACAAAATACAACAAACCTGTTTGCAGCAAACACCCACCTCCCACTGCCTTCACCTGCCCTTTGCGGGAGGACTATGAACAGTCACACCCTGCCCACCCTCCTGAAGCTTCTGTGGGTTGGTAGATCTTGACCACATTTTATCTTTCCCAGGTTGAGTCCCAACCTGCACAGTTTACTTCACAGAGAGGTGCTCCCGAACTGGTCAGCTTCTCTGCTGCCCTGCTCTGCCCCTCTCCCAGGTCTCCTTCACACTTTTGGAGAAAGAGGACCAGATGTACCCAGTGGGCACACCACGGAGTTATTTACAGACCCATGAAATGATTGTCTCTTATTTCTTCTTTTTTTTTTTTCTCTCCAATAATTCTAACATTTAATTTCTTCTTTTGTTGCACAGTTCCCTGCAGCATCCATGTAAGGAGCAAAGCTGTGCAATGCCCCTGCCTTCGCCCATGGTTGCTTCGTTTCTGTAAAGCCTCTGGCAAGGTTTTCCAGAGAAGCCTTACAAAAAGCCAAGCAGCTTATCTCAACCTTTTTTGTCCTTATCCCTGTATCTTCTGGCTCCCTTCTGGGAGGTCTGCAAGGCAGGACTTCCCTTTGCTGACTCTTCCCAAAGAGACTATATTTACCCACTAGTGTCCAGGTATTTTCATGCATCACTTCCTCCCATTATTATTATTATTTCTAATCGAAATGTCACAACCAAACCCCTGTAATCCCCTAAAATCCCTAAATCATTCTAAAAAATCGCTGCTTTCCCCATTTTTGGCTACCACAGAAGTTTCAAGCGAGAATTTCAAGTGAGAGTTTCAAGCTGTTACTAATTTAACCCAGTGCCCACACTGTAGAGGTGATGATTGCATCATAGGAGAAAAAATAAACCCACAGAAGATCTGTCCTGGAACTGCAGCTGTCCTATTTACTGAATCATTTGTCTTTCAGCAAGGACCACAGCCCTGTTGCTCGAGATGCTGTACACACTGCAGGGAAGACCTGCAATACCTTTAGGTTTAGTTAGCTATTGTCTGTATCTACAGTTAACTATACATTGTTAACAGTTACTGTTAAAATTTGAATAAAGCAGCAAATTACTGGATACGGTATTCTCTGGCGGCAAAGATCCCTGATGTTTCCCTGGAAATAACCAAATAGCCTGTATGTGAATTTTCACACCTTTTTCCCGACGGGAGTTTCCTTCATTAGTGAATACCTTAAAAACCCCAAGGTTTAAATTACAGAAGCAACCTGTTAGAGAGGGGCTCTGCTGCTCCCCTCACCTCCTGCTAGCCCGCCGGCTGCGCTCCCCTCACACCGGGGCTGGCCGGCCGCAGTACTGTGAGGGAAGGGCCTCTTTCCCACCACAGCAAGGCTCCAGGTAGAAAATCGGGCTGAATTATCATGCTGCTAACTCCTGCACGCATTACATATCTCTTTCACCGCCTTTTTCAATGCCGGCTGTAGGCGTTCACAGCAGCCTGCCCGGGCACTGACAGCGGTACCAGCGGGAAGCCTCCCCAAGATGGCGGCGTGTCCGGGCACTGGAAGGACTACATTTCCCATCGGCCCCCGTTCGCCAGACCACGTGATACCGCCGGCCCAATGGGACGCCACGGAAGGCAGATATAGCACGCCCTCAGGTGCTGGAGCCCTCCTTTCCGCCGGGCGGCGCGGCTCAAGATGGCGGTGCAGATCTCCAAGAAGCGCAAGGTGAGGGCGGCGGCCCGCCGAGCTGCGGCTGCGGGGCACTTCCATATCGGCGGCGTCACGCCCGGAGCGGCCCCGGGCCTCACCGGGGTGAAGCAGCGGCGAGGGGATGGCGGCGGATGCGGGAGGATGGCGGCGGATGCGGATCGGAGGCCCGGCGGGGAACATGGCGGCGGGAGGCCGGGGTGAGGGAGCGCGCGGAGCGGGAGGGAGCCGTGATTCCCCCCCGGGCCTGTGTGGGGCTTGCACGGGGCTCTGGGCTTGTGTGCACGGGGGAGACAGGTTGGGGTTGTGCGTGGGGGTGCGGAACGCTGCTGAAAGCTGCTGAACTTACTTAGGTTTTTTTTGTTTTTGGGTTTTTTTTTTGGTAGTAGTAGTAGGAGAAGTTTGGGTTTAGTGACTCCCCGCTTCTGTGGGGCGGCAGGGCTCTTGCCTGTCTGGGAGAGGGAGGGAGGCCTGGGGCCTGTGCCCTGTCACGGTGGAAGCTAGAGCCCTAGCAACAGGCCCTTGTGGGGCTGGTAAAGGCATTTGATCCCTGTATTTATTTTATGTAAACTCATACCCGAATCAGAGTACCACCGCGAGACGTAGCAGCGAGCTATGATTTCAGCCTTCAGCACGAAGTGTAGCTGTGGCGAGGTGTGGAGCAGGCAGTGGTGTAGGCTCCTGCTACAACGGAATTGTCTCTGGGAACGTAAGGGAGGATGCGTTTATTGCTCCCCACTGCTGCTTCCTCTTCGTGGGGGGAGAAACTGCTGGTCTGCATGATGTTCCCAGGGATGAATTGCACCCAGACTCAAAATGTGAAAAAACTTAAGTTCAGGCTGCGCTCTTCAACAGAGCTTGACTTTGTCCGTTTGTTTTTTAGTTTGTTGCTGACGGTATCTTCAAAGCTGAGTTGAATGAGTTTCTGACTCGTGAATTGGCTGAAGATGGGTACTCTGGAGTAGAAGTGCGAGTCACTCCAACCAGGACTGAGATTATCATACTTGCCACCAGGTAACTGAGATGCTGCTGTTGACTAACTGTGCAAGGCTGTAAGGGAGGCGGCTGGAGCTTAGAGTGATAGATAACATTATAAGGAACCTACTTGGGAAAGGGATCCTGAAGTGATCTTTAGTGATACAGCAGTGTTACAACCTTTGAACTAATTTAGATGTTCAGCCTGGAAGCATTTTGGGATGATTACAGGCCCGGACTTGGAGGCATTTTTCTCAGTCATACTGCACTTTTTTTCTTCCAGAACTCAGAATGTCCTGGGTGAGAAGGGGCGTCGCATCCGGGAGCTGACAGCTGTCGTGCAGAAGCGGTTTGGATTCCCTGAGGGAAGTGTTGAGGTAAAACTGTCTCGGTTAAAACAGTAGCAAGCAGGTTGTGCAGTTGGTTCTGTGCACTGTCTGGATGGTGTCAGCTGAAAGGCAGTTTGACTTGGAAGATAATTTGGGGCATGTTTTATCTATTCTTACAAAACTCTCTTGCACTGAAAGAAAGCATTATTGTTTGTGGTATTTTGAAGTGCTGTTGCTTTGGCTGGTTTTCTCTGATTTCCCAGTAAGTAGGATGCAGACAAAACTTTTTAAACTTCTCTGTAAATATTTTGCAGAGGATGTTGCTTTCCCAATATTGAAGTGAGAAGCTCGTCTTAACAACGTAATGTTTGTTATTCATGTGTTAGCATTACCTTTATTGAATTCATGATGTTTCTGTCCTTACAGAGAAACTGTTCTGGTGCAAATATTTGAGATATTTGAATGTAATACTGTAATGAAATAAACAGTGAAGTGACACACCATTAATTTCCGATATTTTAATGTTTGGAACCTGGTGTCCTTACTAGTACTTCCCTGTCAAACAAATCGGGTGGGGGGGAATGTGTGATCTGGGGCGATGCTCATAGTTACACTTGCTGGGCCAGTGTTGCTGGATCACATTATACAGTGAATTTTGCGGTTGATCTCCAGCAAATGCTTAAACATCCTGAATGGCACAAGCCCTCACAAAGCACAGCATGATCTGTCAGCTCTAGGAATATAGTGTGCCTGATTTTGAATGTCAGCTTCTTCTGACATACCAGACTTTGGCCTCTTGGAGAGGTTAGATTTAATACTCTCCTAGCTCACTCTCCTAGCTTTCAAAAATCAAACCTTTTACTAGGTTTGATTGTAATACTTAAGCAAACTGATGTAACTGATATTTTGCAGAAACCATGTCTTAAGTGAAGTTCTTGTGACGGTCTGGATACCTCTCTGCCGTGATACCTAATGTTTTGGGGCTGTTTGAAGCAGCAGCTCTTTGAGACTGTGCCATGGATGTGGCTTCTGACTTTCAGTGAAGTGTCATCAGTGTGTCTCAGCTCTGCCAGGAGACAGGCACCATATGTATTAAGGGTGTGTAGTGTACAAGGATGAAGCTTCTGCATGCAAATGTGGAAAGACTAGCTGAACTGAGTGTAGATAGTGGAGCATAGAGCAGTACAAAGCTCCAGTTCTGTGAAATTAAAACTATCTTGAAGTAGAGCCCTGTTTCTGAGTTTACTTCTTTTCCTTTGTAGCTCTATGCCGAGAAGGTGGCTACGAGAGGTCTGTGTGCAATTGCTCAGGCAGAGTCCCTACGGTACAAGCTGCTGGGAGGTTTAGCAGTGCGTCGGTGAGTAGAGCAAATTGAGTGTGATGGCATAGTGAAGAATTCAAATACTATTTCAGGAAAACTCCTTGCCAACCCATCTGTAGTTTGAAAATTTAACCTAGTAATGCTGCACTTAGAGAGGGCAGTTCGTATTTTTGACAGTTTGTACACAGTTGAAAGAGATATTTGCTAGATAATGTATGTTATGCATAAAAGTTGAAGTCTTTAGAGTCTTAGATCAGATTACAAGTTGTCTGACTGGTGTGCATAAAGCTTGCATTTGTGGGGGTTTTTTTTGTGAATGAATAGGTGGAGGACTGAAACACTACTTCAGGCCTTCTTGCTGAGCTGTAGCTCATCAAGTGACAGTGACCTTGCTTCTCAGATCCCTTCTGTGATGATAAGATGACGAGTCAGAAGTGGGTGGCTCTTGTTGCAGTACCTCTGCAGTGCCATGTTCTGTGATGCTGTGGGTGGTTCTTCAGCAGGAGCATCCTCTCATCATTGAATGATTTAGAGGCATTTGTCTGAGAAGGGCTGAGGAGCTGCACTCCTGACATGGGTGTATTGGGCACCTTCAGCTGTGGAGCTGCTTTTGTGTCACAAAGAAGGTGTGCCTGTCACTGTTTCCACCACCTTACAAGGACCATAAGTCACAAGGGTTTTCTTAGGCTGGGTTTGACAGTGCTAAAACGGTGTGGAGATTTTTGCTGCTTTGAGTAACATAAACAGAGCTTTGGTTGCACGTGTGTGTGTTCAGAAGACTTTACAAACAAAAGTTCAAGTGTGATTGCCTGTGCTGAAATTGGGGTAAAATGCCTCTGTGGAACCATGTAGATTTGGCAGAGTGGGAGTAATGCTGTGCCTGCTCTCTTCTTGCAGAGCCTGCTATGGTGTCCTTCGCTTCATCATGGAAAGTGGTGCCAAGGGTTGTGAGGTGGTTGTGTCTGGCAAACTTAGAGGTCAGCGCGCCAAGTCCATGAAGTTTGTAGATGGCTTGATGATCCACAGTGGAGACCCTGTGAATTACTACGTTGACACAGCTGTGCGTCACGTCCTTCTCCGGCAAGGTGAGTGGCTGAGATGCAGATCCCTTTGCAGCTCTGTTGATTTCCTTCTCTGGGTTTTCAGAGTCCAAAGTTGGAAGTGTTGGAAGCCAGGCTGGATGGGGCTTTGAGCGGCCTGGTCTAGTGGAAGGTGCCCCTGCCCATGGCAGGGGGTTAGAACTAGGTGATCTTGAAGGTCATTTCCAACCCAAACCATTCTGTGATTCTAAGATCTCAACTCCTGGCATCCTGTGCCTGCAGGTTGGATGTTTCCTTCTGTCACCTGTGAGTGGTAACTCACATGATATTGATGCACCACGGATCCTGCAGAGTGGTTCAATTGTGCTGCTGCTAGTTGTTCTTACTGAAAATCTGTTATTTTCTTGGGCTTTTGCAACTAAGCTCTCACCGTGGAGTTTGCAAGTTACATCTGAAGTAGAACTTTATTTGTATTTGTGTATGAGAATGGGCAGCGGAGAAGGAAGGGGCCTTCAGCAGACGACAGGATTTTATGTAGTCATCCCAGGTCACCCACTTTTCTAGTGGTGGTGGCTGAATGTTTCCAGTTGAGAATGTTGACTAGATTTTCTAGATACGCTCACTTGTATCCTGTGGCCAGTTACAAAACAACTTGCAAATGAAACACACATTGACTTGAGTTGTAAGAGCTGTTGGCAGTTTGGATTCTGGCTTTCTTGGCTCTTAGGGGTAGGCAGGCAGAACACAGGTGTTACAAGACCCATGAAAAAGCAAGTGTCAGACAGTTTTCCCCCATAGCTGTGCCCTGGCAAGTCTTCCCAGCTAAACCAGCCAAGCCTGCTTACGCTTATCCTTCCTTCTGGTAAAACACAAATGCCTTGCCCATCTTCACTGGCTTTGGGTTACTTAATTACAGAACACCTGATGTGGGGATACTAGCATAGACAAAGCTATTTTTCACGTTCCCTTTGGTGATCATGCGATGACAAGTCAGAAAGGATGTCCTTGTGTCATTGCAGCCTGTTCAGTGCCATGTTCTGTGGTGCTGTGCTAAGGCTGTCCTGGGCAGGATGTCCTACTCGTTGGATGATTTGGAGGCATTTGTCTTGAGAAGGGATGCAAAAAAAACAGTGCAATTTCCCAGGAAAGTGAGCTGGGCTACCCCAGGAAGGACAGGGTTTAAAACCAGGGATAGCATGACTTCAGAGTTAGCATGTTTTCATCGTAGTCCCAGGCTGTGCTTAGCAAAGGCAATGAATTGGATAAATGTAAACATGCTGATGTAAATTCACAGTAATTAGATTTTTAAGCTGTAACAAGTTTGTGTTGATCAGTTTGCATCTTCAGTGTTGTCAGGAGATGTTTTTGGTGTAGGTAGCATATTTTGCAACGTTGGGGCTTGTCCCTAGTGAATGTGTGGCTGATACTTTGTGTTGAATGAGCGTGTCTGTTTTCCTGTTGCTCTTCACAGGAGTACTGGGCATCAAAGTAAAGATTATGTTGCCCTGGGACCCAAGTGGAAAGATTGGCCCCAAAAAGCCTCTGCCAGACCATGTCAGCATTGTGGAACCCAAAGAAGAGATCTTGCCCACCACCCCCATTTCAGAGCAGAAAGGTGGCAAACCAGAACAGCCAGCTATGCCTCAGCCAGTTCCCACTGCGTGAGGGGTAAGTGCCTGAAGCAGTGGGAGGTGGGTTTGGTGAGGATCCATGTGGGGAAGATGTCTGTCACCAAAAAAGCTGTCATGTAACTGGGGTACTGGGAAGAAAAGCTGCTGTGCTGCACCAAGTGCAGTGGTCAGCAGGATTGGATTGAGTGTTGCCGTGGGCGAAGGGGGCATCTGCAAAGGCATGCCACAAACCACCTAAGCACACCCTTCAGTGAAGATGAGATGACGAGTCTGAAGGGGAATATCCTTGTCCAAGTGCCCGGTTTCATGTTGTGTTCTGCAGCATGGATTTGGGGACCTTGGGTCACAATTTGAGTGACTTAGAGGCATTTGTCTGAGAAGGGTTCAGTGCCTGTGATGTTTTCACATTGTGCCACCTGCTGCCAGTGAATTGTCTCTGAGACAGGGTGTATATTTCTTAGATACTCCCCCCTCCATGGGATCTGGTTTGGGATAGACTTAGAAGCTGGTAATGTTCAGTACAACATGTAGGCTAGTTTTGTAAGTAAATAATCAAGGTTTGAAATCCTGTCTCCCTGAATGAGTAGCTTCTAAAGACAGAAATTGATAGCTTGAAATTGCCTGAGACCTGCTTGGGGTTGTTCCCAGTGAAAATGTGCAACTTGCTGCTTCTGAAAGTTTTGCTCGCTTTCTCTTGAGAGCAGCAGGAGGCACAGGGCCTAAGGCCTCTTCCAGAAAGCCGCCTTTGCCACTAGTGAAAACCGGGCTGTGATGGTCTCTGACTGAAGCTAGCCCTGCGTGAACTGGGGAGGGTTCAGGGTGTTTGCAGAGCTACGGTGAAACAAGGGAATCTGACTAGCAAGGTCTGCTCCTGTTGGGGAAAGGGGGATCATTGGCTAAAATGCACCAAGTTAGAGGTGCCATTTAATTCGAAAACTTGAAACTTGTTTATTAGTGGTTATGGGAAATGGTTTGCCACCATCTCACTTGGTATTTTGTTTTTTGTTGTAGGGTTTGTAACATCTGCAACCAGAAGCTTGACTGTCCTGGAAACATGTCTTAATAAAATCACAAAAGACAGTGTTTGTGGAGGTGCTTTTTTTTGCAAGATGTATTCCAGGAAAGCCTTGTTCCCATCTTTGGTACGGAGTTGTGTAACCCTTTTGGAGTGAACTCACCAGATCCTGATCTAAGAGTGGGGAAGAATGCTGATTTCTAGGTAGAGCTGGAGCAGCGTTCTGGTGTTTAGGGGGTCATTAATAACACCCCATTAACTGGAGTAGTACTGGTAACTCTTCACTTACCAGTCCCTTTCTCTGAGGTTTCCAGAAGGGGAAAGCTTAGTAGTGTCCAAAGCAGTTGCAGTAATTGGTATCTTTCTGGCTTCAAGTGAAACACTACTACAGTGTACTAAATGCTTTTTTCACATCTGTGCATCTGTTTCCCTTGTCATCACTGAAAAGACATTCAGTATGTGACTTTCAGGGCTTTAGACCGTATAGGAACGTTATAGCTCCTTTTAGGGTCAGGTGACCTTAGCTGGCGGAGACGTGGGGTGAGACAAACTTCTGAGTAGGTATTTAAACATTAGTTGGGGTGGGGGGAGTGTGCACTGTGGATTTCAAACCTTCTGTCCTAAGCTTTGGGATGGAAATACATTGAAGTGATTGGGGAGGAAACTTTACAGGGCTTGAGTAGACAGTCCATTAATGTGTCACTATTAACAACTGGCTTTAATGAGCTGTAAGACAACATGGGTAGATGTTGATAATAGATCACAAGGCTACTTAGACTATTGAACTTCATAGTCTGTAGGCAGAGGTGTGCTTTTACCTCTCTTCCGTTGCTCTATTAATTACTGTTGGCGCTGTTCTTCTCTGCTGCGGTCAGGCTAAAGCCCTGTGGCTGAAGCAGTCACACTGAGCATTTGGTTAAGTTTCAGGCAGAGATTCTAGTTTTGTCAGCTCCTTTCCCAGTGTTTTTCAAAGTCCAGTGTAGTAATGGGAAGAGATTATAATTGATCATGTTGTGCCTAGGATCAAGGCTTTGTTTTGTTCAGATTTTGCAAAACTCAGAATCTGTTTGTTGCATTAACAAAAGTAGCACAATTCTGCGAAATAATTTCTTAGGCATAGCTTTTACATCCAGATTTCCATTTTCAGGAGGCTTCTCTGCAGGAGCTAGGCAGGCAGTTTACAAACCTAATTTCAAACAGACAGTGTCAAGAACTGGTCTGTCTGGCAGCATGTGTGGATGTGTGAGCCTCAGTCCTGTTCCCGGCTTCTCTGGCAGGCCTGGAAACCCAGCCTGGCAGGGTGCTGGCTGAGAAGCTGGTTAAGTCTGTCAGAAACAGATGTGCCTTCTTGGGGTGTCAGAGAATGAGTCTGATCTCAGGTTTCTGTGCCATCTTTCAGTGGAAAGTTTTAAAAAAAGTTGTATGTTAAGTGTTAGGGTGAATAATACATCAATTTTTTATTTATTTTGAAATAAAAATTTGAATTTGGAAAAGAATTCCAGGGGGAAAATGGTGACAGAGCAGGTTTGCCATTTTATAGGAGCAGGAAATGCGTAAAAGCTGGAAGGCTTTAAGCAGTAGAAAAGTGACACGCAGTGCAAGGCCATGTGTGTTGTGTCTATAAATTCTTAAATGTCCTGGTATGCTAGGTGATGATCAGCTAGAAATTCCTCCTGCAGTCCTCTAGTGAGGGCTGACTTTCCTGGAGACTGCTGTTTCTTTCTGGTCTAAAGCTTTCCATCCCAGTCCATCAGCCTATTAATATCACAGTGCAGATCACTGGTAGAATCAAGAGATAATTAGTTGCTTGTCTGTAAGATCGAGGTGTGTGAGTAGTGTGTTTAAGACTCGTATTGCTGTACCTCTCTTGCTAGATCCATCATGTTGTGAGAAGTTGAGGACAACATCAAGGATTACCACTCTGGTGAGACCCCACCTGCAGTACTGCATCCAGCACTGGGGCATCCAGCTCTGGGGTCCCCAGCACAGCATACATGGCCCTGTCGGAGCGGGCCCAGAGGAGGCCACGGAGCTGGTCAGAGGGCTGGAGCCCCTCTGCTATGGAGACAGGCTGGGAGAGCTGGGGCTGTGCAGCCTGGGGAGGAGAAGGCTCCGGGGAGACCTTATTGCAGCTGTTCAGTACTTAAAGGGGGCTTATAAGAGTTGAACAGACTTTTTAGTAGGGCCTGTTGCAACAGGGCAAGGGGGAATGGCTTTAAACTAAAGGAGGGAAGATTCAGACTAGGTGTAAGGAAGGAACTATTCACACTGAGTGGTGAGGCACTGGTACAAGTTGCCCAGAGCAGCTGTGGGTGCCCCATCCCTGGGAACGTTCAAGGCCAGATTGGGCAGGGCTGTGAGCAACCGTATGCAGTTGAAAATGTCCCTGGCTGTGGCAGGTGGGTTGGACTAGAACTTCAAAGGTCCCTTCAACCCAGACTATTCTGATTACCCCATAATGGTCAAAGTTTGCATGTGTGAGCTGAATACCTGTCTGGCGTGCATTGGTTGGAGTATACTACCACTATGAGCTGTTAGAAGAAGCTGCTAAAGTAGACTTAGAGGGAGCATTCAGTTCTCTGTGCCATGAGGGTGCTCTCTTCTCTAGGATGAAAACCATGAGCGTTTAAAGCTGCAAGATGAGCCTGGAGCGGGATAAACTCAGGAGCTCTGGAAAGCTTTTAAGTTGCTGTATTGACGTTTGGGGTTGGTGGTGTTCCTGGGCTACTGGGTGTTAGTGCTGGAGATGGCTTCTGTAATTTTGTGCAGTGAAACACTGATCCAGCAAGCACTGGGTGCTTTTTTAGTCCGTGAGGAGCTTCGTGTGGGTGTGTGTGCCTGCCCATCCCAGATGTGGCTGTTTTGGTATGGAAAGGGGAGATGACTGGCTTTTAGTTGCTTGTGGCTGTGTGACAGAAGGTTGCATGCTTGAATGGACGGCAAGTTAATCCCTTTCCAGCAGTGGAAGGACATGGGCCAGCAGGGTCTGATGCTGCTGGATTTTTCAGCTACGGAAGGCATCTTTAGCTGTATAGCCACAGTGATGGTGCAGGTTCTTTGCAGTTCTTTTTCCTGCTGTTTCCTTTTATTAGATCCCAGCTAGAGAAGCTTTGGGTTCTCAGGTCAGGAAGGCTGGTCCCTGTGGCCTCTTCTCATTCCTATGCTACCGTATTTTAACAGTCATTTGCTGCTGTGTTAAACGGCAGGGCAGTGGGTCCTTTACCTGTTAAGTATTAAAGATGCTGGATACTTGCAGTTTCAGGAGAAAGACTCAAAAGTGAAATGAAAAGCTGACCTGCTAATAGTGTTCCTTTCCCATGTCACAGGAATTCATCTGTTGTTGTGTGTTAAAGTGTAATTCTTGTCCATAATTGCCAGATTGAGAAAGGTGTATTGGATTTAAGGGTGGCAAGGAACCCCTTGGCTTTTGTTGAAATGTTTTGTCTCCACCCAAACCCTCCAAGTGACTGTGGCTTCCAGAGGTTCATTGAAAAAGTTTTATTGCAAAATTATACAACTGTCATTGTGTGGTACAAGAACAGGTAATAAAAGCCATCAGACACCTGCATCCATATGATGCAAATTATTCACAATATCACACAGTGTGTTCTTGCCTTGCCCACCCCCTTTACCCACCCCCATCCTCCGTTAACGTGCTAGCCTGTGCGAGTTTCAGTGCACCGATTCACTGGGTAGTGTCTAGCATACACACTGGGCTTTAGGCTTCCTGTGCATTTGGGTACATCCTTGTGGATTGCCACCTGCTTCCCAAGACAGCAGGGAAAGCACCTGGGAATATGATCTGGGAAGAGGCTTAAGGAGAATAATCTCCCATTCCAGCTGGCTTGGATAGGAATTGGGGCGGATGAGCTCGTCTGCAATTGTGTAACCTTACAAACCTGGAGAAGGCATGGTTGGGTCAAACTTGGGAGTGCAAGCTGCTGTATTTTTGCCTGTAGGAAAGCCTAATAAACTTTGGAGTTCTGACTTGGTAAGTGGACATAGTCCTGTGTGTTGTCTGAGAAAATGCAGTATTGGGCTTCTGTGTAGCAACCTGACAGTAAGCACATTGGCAGGGAAATAAAACAAAGCAAAGCAATGCAGTCACTCTCCTTGCTGGTTTTTAAATAACTGGCACTTACATTGTGACACACAGATTTCTCTCATTTCAATAGTTTTGTCATTACTTGCTTTGCGATGTCTTGCAGTGCATAGCAAGGCTTACCTGATGTGCTTCAGTGTTCACAGGATCATGTTACTTCTTTAAATGGTGTTAACCCAATGGTATCTTTGAAAGAAGGAGGAAGATAGGAGTAGCCTCCAAGTCTAGGCTGGATCAGGCTGTGAAACTTGCTCATCATCAGACATAAATAAGAGTATAACTATAAATACATTTGTTTTTCAGCATGCCCTTGTCCAGGTCAGCCAACAGGGACTTAAAGTATCATGGTGGAGAGGATCTTCAGAAAAGGGTCATTAGGAAGTCAGGTAAGGGCAGCTCTAAAGCTTTGTATTTAAACAAAAAAGAGGAAATGAACATGATCCACCTCCCTGTGAGAAGCCAGCAGCAGTCCCTTAGCCTGCTACAACAGGTCACAGCCCTGGTTGTAACTGGGAGAACCTTCACAGCACTGTCTCTTTCCCAGCCCTGTGTGCTGATGCAGAAGCACCAAGAGAGTTCCTCTGTGCCTGCTACAGGATGTTTAATTCCAGATGTTGCCCCCAGAGGGGTGGTGCACAGCTGTTACACACCACTGAAGACAAGAGAGAAGCAAGGAACACTGCAAAGCGACCAGAGCAGCTCTGGTGTGGTGCTGTGTAGCATCAAAGGGGGAGAAAATCAAGTGGCAGAGCTAAATGTGCAGAAGCATTTGAGATGGAAGGGTGGAGAGCCTGTGCCTTTGCAGGGCTGATGGTAGCAGCGAGACGCTTACAGGAGGCTAAACTCGAGTGCAGGGAGGAGCTAGGCGTTAGCCTGAACGTCTTGGCCGAGTATGCCAGCAGCTCAGACAGTGCATGCCCGTTGCCTTCCCCTCCTGGTGACCCTCTTGTGCCAGGCTCCACTGATCCTCTCTGGAGGTGGGTTTGTGCAATAAGTATTTTGGGGTGAGGTAAAGTGTATGCTGGTTTCTCATCACAATGCACCCTGGTCTGAATAGCACCCATAGTTCGAGAAGGATACAAAATAGTGTTTCCCCTTTTTTGAAATCCCCCGCTAAAAACACACAAACCAAAGCTCCGGGAAAAAAACCCACCACCCTAACAACCTAACTACAACTCATCACGCATCTTGTCTCCTTTGGGCCTCACGAGCCTGCCAATGAAGAGAATTGAGTTGGTTTTACTGTCCTTGATCATGAAGATGAAGGGGTGGTCAGCATAGAAGAGCTTGGGGTTCCTCATCTCCTCTCGGCCATAGATGTCAGCATCATAGGGGTTTCCTTCAGTGTCCCACTCAAGAGCAGCAGCGTGGAAGACATTGGATAGGTAAAGGTCTTTCTTGCCAGAGATTTTTGACAAGTCAGCCTTGGTTTTGTCAATGGCTTCTGTCAGGCCCAGATCGGCCAAGTGTTTCTAGGAGGAGAAAAGAGGTCAGCAACCCTCCCAGAGATGACACTGCGCAATCCTTTCCAGCCATGGTTAGACTAGCCGCTGGAAAAAGGATGATGGGCACAGATAACCTGTCTTCCCGCTCTCTTCCCTCCCACTCCAAAGAACTGTAATGCCCCACTGTTTTCTTTAAGGACTTTCTTTACCTGAAGGTCATGGCTGACTTCCAGGATGACTTTAGGCAGTGAGATGGCCACTGATCTCTTCTTCATCTTGCCAGCCCAGGCCTTCAGCTGCTCCCTGGTCAGCAGTTTCTCAACCCGCTCCAGAGGCTCCACATGGTTTGGCATGATAAAAATCATGCTGGAGAGCTTGTGAGCAAGTGGCATCTCTACCACCTGGAGCTTCTCTGTCTCATCATCATAGTAATTGTAGAGACCTTGAAATCAGAAGCAGGAAATGGTGAGGTGTGGAATAGAGGCAAAGCTACCCACAACCTTGTGAATTCACCCTGGACTTTCCCCAACCAGCAAGCGAAGTGAGTCTGAATGCTGTTTTGGGAACTGGTCCAGCGCTATTGGAGCTGGCAAGAACTCAAAACTGCAGCTCCTATTTGCGTGATGAGCTAGGATTTATTCCTAACAGCCAAGTACCCAATAGTAAACGTGGATTCTCTCTGTTCAGAGGGACCGAGTCAGCAGAACAAGCGCAGCGTGCTTTGTTCTTTCTCGCTAATAAGTGAGGCAAAACAATCTTGGAAGCAGCTAGTGGAAAACCGGATAATGGAGCAGCAGTGAGCGTACCTTCAGTTGGTCTTGACATGGGGCAGGTTTGCAACTTACCGGTGCGATGCATCATGGGGACTCCCACAGTGTAGGAACGGGTCACCATGAAGCCACGGTTGTCCACCATCTTATGATGGAACTTCTCATCCCAGTGAGCTACAGGAGAGAGAAATTCAGCTTGTAAGAAAAGGGAATGGGTAGTAGTTTCATGCGCAGCTCCCAGCTGCATGCTCTGAAAAAGAGCATGCCTCCAGTGGGCCTAGGATTAGTTCAGCTTCCAATTTGGGCTGTTCTGTATTGGCTCAGGCCAAGTTTTGGGTCACTTATATCAAGAACTGAAGGTGGAACTTACGCTTGAAGAACATGGCATTGACAATGAGAGCTCCATCAGTTTTCTCAACATCTTTTGTGACCTCTGGGAGTTTCCCATCTGTGGTCTGTGCTGCCCACTCGTTAATGGATTTCAGGGCGCTCCTCTTGTCTCGAAAGTTGATCTTGGAATGCTCGTAGTTGTAGTGTTTCTTGCTGTTCTTCACAAAGTCATCAGCAAAGTTGATGGAGGCGGGGCCGTACAAGCGGTTGCCAATCTTCCAGGTGACATTGCGGGCTGTGCTGTTGCTGACCTCGTTAAGGAGCTCAGACAACCCGCTGTGCACATAGTCATCATTCAACTTGTCTGCGCTGAGCACTGCCTTGGCTTGGGAGGCAGTTGTGGCCTTGCCCCCAAGGGACACAAGGCCAAGAGAAGAGGCCACGACCACAGGGGACAGCAGGATGTTCTCCATATTCTTGTCTTTTGCCATGGCATGGTAGAGGTTGAAGGCCAGTGTTGTGCTTCGGTCAGCCAGCGTTGTTGCCTTGTCACTCAGCTTCCTGTCCTCCGAGGGCACGGCTGCAGCGAGGCCGCAGAGAGCAAACACCAGAATAATCCACATGGCTTTGGCAGCACCGGACGCCTCTGAGGACCTGCTGGGGGGCAAGAAGAGCTCACCATCAGCATGATTCAAGCCTTTCCTGGAGTGTTCAGAGATCCCAGGGGCTCTTCCAGGGAAACCCACTCCTGTGCTCCAGTGAGAGCCACAGCATCTGCATTAAGGTTTCACTTGGGGTGCAACAATGCCAAGTCTGTGCTGGGCTCTTTCCCTGAGCAACAATTAATCTTCAAGAGGCCAGGCTGCACTCTGGCATGCAGAGCCTGTGCGTTTTGAATGAAAGCTGCTTTTTTTTAAGCAATTTTACTATGTTACTACGTGCTTATGTACAGTAAATGATTTAAGGAGGGGCCAGGGACTGGAAGCAACACACATTTCTCATACAATTTCAGTAGGACATGGGGGAATGTCTTTAAACTGAAAGAGGGCAGATTCAGATTAGGTATAAGGAAGAAATTCTGCACTTTCAGGGTGATGAGACATGGGAACAGGTTGCCCAGAGCAGCTGTGGGTGCCCCATCCCTGGCAGGGCTCAAGGCCAGGCTGGACGGGGCTGGGAGCAGCCTGGGCTGGGGGGAGGGGGCCCTGCCCCTGGCGGGGGGCAGGACTGGCTGGTCTTGAAGGTCCCTTCCAGCCCAAACCCTTCTGTGATTCTCTCCTCAGAGCAGAAAGTCAAGCCTCCGCCCTGTCAGGGAAAGCTAAAAGTGGAATGTTTCTGCTGCCCAGGGACCACATAGCACGGTGCTGCCTGTCGATCCAGGGGCTACTGCAGTCAGTGTATGGCAGGGCTCATCCTGCCGGGGGACCTCAGCCCGGTACCCAGATGCTCAGCTCTCTAGACACTAGATGGAGCACAGGAGCTTCCATTCCACCAAGCTTAAGCCGGAGAAGCCCCTCGAGAAGATCCAACCAACCCTCTCAGTTCAGCTCTGTTTGACTTTGGTTTGCCTGTACAGCCCTGCCAGGGGGGTACTGGGGCAGAGGAAGGTGGTGGACCCCTTCCCCCCCTAGCAGAGCCCCCTCCCAATAGGTTCATGCATTAGGTAGGTGCACCCATGGCCCAGTGAGGGCTCAGAGCTACTAGCTCTTGATAAATCTGCAGACTGATCAGTCTTAAATGCTATGTCTCAAAGCTCTTTGGAGCTCATCCCACCTGCCTCCAGGGCTATAACCTGTCCACAGACCTTCCCTCCCTCCTGACTTCACACTGCTTGCAGCAAACCTTCCTGATGGCAGATCCTCAGGGCTTAAATTCCACCTTCACACCCACAGTGAGCTTTTGGGTGAGCTTTTCCTTGACAGGCTGCATCATGTCCAAGGTTAAAGTGACGTTTTGGACCTTGGTCCTCTCCTTCTGCCCTGCTCCTGGCCAGCCTCAGAAGCTGCTGCTTGCATTGGGAGACAGGAAAAGGCTGCAACGGGGCAGCTTCAGGGTTAAAGCAAACAGAGCAGGAAGCGAAGGGCCCGCTGGGATTACATATGGAAGGAAACATGCACACAGCCCGAAGCAAAGGGAATGCGCAGTTGCACCAGGGTTCCTTTGCCAGAGTGGGACTTACGTAGCCTCAGAGAAGGAGGCAATTTTTATCCTAAAATCCTTTTAGGAGTAGGACTCCATTGGAAGAGCCATCCCAGCTACTTAGGAGCAAAGACTTGTGCAACAGGCTCAAAACTGCCCTTGTCACACTTTTTAAGGTGCAGACAGGATTGGGTGCAGCAAGCATTTAAAATCTGAGGGTTTTTGGGGTTTTTTTTTTCTTCCCTTTTATTTCTAAAGATACCTTGAAACTGTTTCATAGTGAGGTCAACGTTTGCCTTTTTCATTCTGAAAGAAAACAGATACATGGAGTAGTTCTCTTGTGAGCAACGGGCAGCCCACGCCACTTACATCCTCAGCTTAAAAAAGGTTCATTACTTCAGAGACTGGTGAGAAGTTTGGCCGGGTGCGCTGGGCTGTGATGAGTGACGCAGCCTGCAGCAGCAGGACAGAGAAATTTTGCCCATCCTTGGATTATGGCCGAGATTATTGGTGAATTCATAATGCAAGGTGAAAATCAAGAGGGAATCTAGAAGAATGGCGCAGCCAGTAACATCCTCTCTTGCATTTGTACGGCCCAGCCCTGCAAGGGGCCGCCCCACGCCAACGTGGCATTCCACAGACCTCCTCGGGGCTGTGGGGACCCGCTCTTTGGCAGGGTTTCGAGGTGCCATCATCCACGACAGCCAGCCGGAGGCACGCACCCCTTCGAGGGCTTATTTCTCCTGTGACCAAGTAGCAAAGCCACAGGACGGAGGCAATGCAAGCAAAAGGCCGTCTCCATGTCAGCAGCGGGCCGCGACACTTTGTTAAGGCAGGCAGGACAGGGTTAGTCAGTCTCGTTGCAGGGAGAAGAGCTCTGCCCCCTGCGCTGGGCTGGTGCCCAGGATCCCGAAGGCTCCCAGGCTGGGCAGGAGCAGGGGCTGGAGGATTTTCTCGGCCAGGGCTGCTCCGGGATGACTTGGACCAAGTTGGTGCTGCTTTTACCCTCCTCTCGTCTTTCTTTAACCCCTGTAAGTTTCTCCTGGGTGTAAAAACCAGGATGCAGTTTCACCGCGACAATCTCTAGCAAACTGGAGGTGGCGGGGAGAGGGATCATCTCACATCTTTTCTCAAAAAACAGACCCAGCTTGTGGGACGGTCTGTACCGTACCCATATCCCCCACATCAACCCACCCCGCTGCAACCCTCCTCCCCCTGCAACCCCCTTCCCCCCCCCGTGCAATACCCCCACCCCGACCTCCCTGCCCTGTGGGGCCAGCCAGGAGCATGCAAGACCCCAAAGTAACACTCGGCCTGCTGCAGCCTTAGCTTGGCCGCATCCCAGCCTGCTGGTGGTCTGGGGGTCCTGCGAGCCCAGGCTGCCCTGCCCCGCCCCCCCGCGTCCCCTTACCTGCGGCGCTGCGAGCCGGGGCGCTGCTTTGCTGGGCTCCCCTGTGCACCTCCCGGTCCCGTGGAGGGGGTATATAAGGGGCAGGCGAGAAACTTCTGGAAAGTTGGGAAAAACCTCTCAAAACCGCCTGGGGAGGGAGAGGAAGGGGAGGATCCGATCCAGCTCTCCCGGCCTGCCGCCAATGGCAGGGAGCGCCCGGCCCCGCTGCTGCTGCTGCAAGGGGGGGCCGGGGGGCTGCGGGGTCCCTCCTTCTGCCGGAGCTGCCTCGCCGCCGGGCCTTGCAGCAGCAGGACAGGACCCTCTCCCTAGTCAAACCCGTGCTTTTGCATGTTTACGGGGCAGCGGCCCATCTCACTCCCTGCCTCCCCCCGCCCCCCGGAGGCTGGGTGGTTGTTGGCATGTCAGGTGGGTGATTTATTTATTTTTTCCGGGGTGCCATCCTCCATGAAGTCAAGGGTGTTGCAAAGTGCTTCAGCCACAACCACAGCAGTCGCAGGCAGCGCATGTTTAACATCTGTACCTGGTTCAAGCCACATCTTGCCATCCGAAATGCCCCCCTGCCCCCTCCCCCACCCACCCCCACCCCCACCCCGCCGGCTCAGGGGTACCCAAGGGGACGTGCATTCGCCTTGCAGGGACCCAATGGCTGAGTTACAGGTGGCTGGAGAGCTTCTTTGTATTGCTGTATCCCAGAGACTGGTTTTTCACCCATCTCCCCACCTGTGCCTAACACCCATCTCTCCCTTTCCCCAGCAGCTGGGCTGATGGAGTGGTGAACCTCTTACCCATCAATTCTTCCATACTTCCAAATTCCCCCCTGTGCTGTAGGTGGGAGATGAGCAGGGCAGTTGGGGTCTGTTCTTTGTTGTAGTGTAACACAGTGGCAAAATCCTCATGTCTGGCAAACTCACGCAATTTAGAAAAGCATTATGGTAGCAGATATCCACAGCCCCCACAGGAACGGTGAAGGAGTTAAATGCCCGTGCTGCCTGGTGCCAGACTGCCTTGGCCAGAGGGCTTACAGCAAAGTTATGTGCCATAGGGAAGTTTCTGCGCTGAGTCACGAGTATTGAACACCACTTGGTTTCAACCCTGTCACAATTTAAGATAGCATGGGATTTTTTTTAACAGCAATCTGGGAAATAATGATACGCTAGGTACCACCCAGTAATTAAGCACCATTCTCATTGACATTTACCATGTTACCAGAACGATGCTGCATCATTCTGTTTTTTAACTGATGTCTCTGTCTTCCCTTGCTCCTAATCACCGTGTAATTTCATTTCCCTGCCCTGGTTTTGGCTCTGCAAGTTTCTCGGCGTCCCTCAGAAGACAGGGGGTCTCTGCGGGTTGCTGTCTCTTGTTGCTATAGTAGAAAACAGCACCTGATTTTTGTCTTCTGGCTTTGAATATTCTACTCTCAGACCTGGGTTGTCTTGCAAGCACCTTGCATCAGGATCACCTCATCTTTCCACTGTCTGTTCCACTGCATGACACCAGTCCACTGATAGTAGAAGATGGCATCAGAAAGCAACATTTTTCTTCTGTCTAAACCATTCAGATGATGCTATGTGAATAGATACTCCACACCTCAAATGAGGGGAGGTCTTTCAGCCCTCCCTGTACAAAATTTTCCACCACCTGCAATAACACAGTGTTTCTACGATGATTTCGCTCACAGCACAGTTTGCAGCAACAAGACCTTAATAACAGCAGTAGCAGATAACGGGAAGTTTGTTCTGGTCACTGGGTGTTTGCTTCTGGCGGTGAGAAAGATTATGCCATTCATCCATTCCCAATAGCCTTTATTATGGCTGAATTGATCCATGCGATGTCATTTGCACTAAAGCTATTACAGGGGAAAAGTGCCAAGGGGTCTCACTCAGTGGGTGACCTTTTGGGTGCCGAGCATGAAGACCTTTCGGGTGCCTGAAGGCTCCTATCTTTCTGTGAGTTGTTTACTTTTGGGTTTGGGTTTTTTTGCTTTTTCAGTGGTGTGTGTGTGGAGAAGGAAATACCTGAACAAAACACATTTCCAGCTGCCATCTTCCCTGGGCATTTTGCATTCAAGCAGGTACCTTACGCTGCAGTCTTTAATGATAACGGTCCTAATGGCTTCACAGCAGTGATGTTCAGAGATCCACTGCCTTCTGGGAGGGAATTGGTGGGAAAGAGGTTTGAAGTACCTTAAGCGTCGTATTTTTTGTGTTCACTAGTGTATATATTTGGAGCAGTTTTCCTGGCTTTGTGTCTGCATAAATGACTAGAATGTGGCCCCGGGGTTTTTATAGCACAATCTTTGCTTTATTACTACATTGCTATAATAAAAGATGAATTTGTGGATAGCAAGCAGTCAAGACACAGGTGAAATGTTACTGGTATGTACCAGCTGAGAAATGAGAAAACCTCCTTTAAATTTCAGTGTCAGCTGGTTTTCTCTGCCAAGCTCTGAATTGCTCCACCTTCAAACCCTTTTGTGTAATCACTTCCCATATAAGAATTTTTTTTCTTCTTAGTGAAATTTAATATAAACTCTAAAACTTTTAATCTTGATCTCTTTCAATGCCTCCCAGAACCAAACTCCTTTGACACAAGTACAGGGCTCTGTGCTTCAGTCCTTTTAAATGGCTTTGCCTCAATAACGAGTATCAGGAGTTCAATTAATATAGTTATTTGTGTTTGAGGACAGGCAGCCCTGCATAAAGATATTTCAAATTTTTGCCTGACTTTTGGATCCAACCTATTCCTGCTCTTGCAAACTGCTCCATGCTACTAATTCATCTCCCCAGACAACACAATCCTGAGCGCATCGCTGTAAGACAGCCACAATAAATCTGCAGGATGTTAGGATGTGTAGAAAACGAGTAAATTCTACCAAAATGTCAGCAATCAGCTTAATCTTGACCATGAACACTTTTTCCAGGGCAAAAGTATTAGGAATCGGGCTGATCTGCATTGCAGGGGGAGATTTCTTTTGCCTTTGAGTGATTTCCAAGTGCAGTTGGACTTTGCAGGCGTTCTGGCTAGCATTCCCTGCCTCCACAGTGCCACGTAGGAGATCCTACAGCAGTGGGATGGGGGGAGAGGACCGGGAGGGGGGAGCGATACTGGGAGTTGCCTTCTTCCGTCTTCTCTGCTCCTTTAATGAGAGGGCCCAGCTGCCAAAAGACACATCTACTTCTCCAGCACAGCTCCTCCCCTCCAGCTGCACAGCTTTAAAAAACACTTGCTCGTAGGGCAAAACTTGAATTTCTTTCGTTGCAAGTTAATTGAAGTGCGGTTATGCTCCCTGGGGAGCCTTTGGATTTAGGGGACTGCAGACCTACTAAGCTATAACATACTTTAATATAACAAAAACACAAACAGTTTGTGATATGGGTCTGATCCTCTGCACTCTGACAAAGTAGATGAGATTTGCAGCCTGTTGTCCCAGGGCCTGTGCCGGGCGTGGGGGAGCTGCTGGGGTGTAGGACAGTGAAATCTGGCTGGTACTGGGACTCCTACACCCAGCTGTGCGGTAAACAACCCATGCCCAGACATAAAACATCTGAAGTGATGCTGTCGTGGTTGTTTGGCTTGTCTTATTTAAAGCAGTGTTACTAATTCACTTGATTATATATTAAAGGAGCACTTTATTTCTACAAAAGCCAACAAAAGCAAACACTGCAGTCTAACAGGCTCTTTGGACAGAACTTTTAAAATATAAACTCCAGCAGCTTTGCACATTCATCCTTTCCCGTAGGCTGCAGTGACCCAGCAGACTGACCCTTGTTTTCCTGTGTCAGTGACAGAGTCTGTCATCTTCTAAGCTGCCATGAAGCAGTGCTGGTGCTGGGTTTCTGCTTTCCAGGATCAAGCATGGTCTGTAGCAAGGATAGCAGTGAAGGCAATTTGTAGAACAGATACTTAGTCCTTTCTTGTAACTCTCAACTTTAATGGGGCAGGAAATTAAGGCTGTTCACCAGATCCTACAGTTAAGAGCATGGAGCTAGGTAGAAGCTAGCAGGCGATGATTTTAAAAGAGATCTTAGGCCGTTCTTTTTCATGCAGTTGCAGCCACAGGAGGCAGATGGGATCTAATCTAAAAGGATTAGAGAAAGTAGACTAATTAGTTCAAGAAGTAGATATTAATGGGGATGTACGCTGAACATCCCTAATCCAACAGGTCTGGGTGCTGGGGTCGCACAAGTGCAGTGGACCACAGGCAAGCTGGAACCAGTTGCTTGCCCTAAAGGTGCTTGGCTCTTGCATGGCTGTTGGTGGAGCAGAGCTAGAAGAACCACCCTGGCCTAGCAGGACATTTTGTATGTCCTTCTGAGCCTCAGAGTTTATAAGCCTCACTTCTTCTTCCAAGTAACTCAATTACCTTGGGTTTCTCTGTGCTAGAGATGAGTAAGGCAGGGATGCTCAGAGCCAGCATGAGAGGCCATCCTGAGGTGCTGAACATCTCTTGGAGGGAGCGGAGCACATGGCAGGATTAGCTCTTGGAGGATTAAAAACCATGGGACCTGCAAAGATCACAGAGGGGGCAGCAAAGGTAATACTGATCCTCTTTGCAGCCTGAACCTTGAATGCATCTAGTCTTCCTGCAGAGGATGCAACAAGTCTGGGAGACTCCCTGATACAGTCAAATTCCTGAACCTGCATGTCCCTGTTGTGTCTCCCATCTTGGTGACAGCATTATTTCACCTGCCTGCAAGGGTGAGACAAAGGCAGCGCTGATGTGAATGCTCCCCTGCCTCTGCACCACTTCTTGCTTCTCCTGCCTGCATCTGCTGGGCATCTTTTTCTCACCTAATGAGTAGGAATGGACAGAGAAGGTGAATCAGCCTTAAGAGAACCTGCCTTAGGTCAGGTCAAACCTTCTTAAATCAGTTCAGCTCGCCCCAGACCATTTCTCAGAGTTTCCCAGGGTAGCCCCAGGAGCAATGTTATCACTGATTCATCTGGGATTGCTGAGGAACTTGCATGTGTCTCAGTTTCATCAGCCAAATCTCTCCCCAAACCAGAGCAAACAAGGTCTGGATGGAGCCTGGAAGCAGCCGTGGTTGATGGAGGGATCCAACCTGAGGTCATCTCTCAGAGCTGTGTGAGGAGCCCTGGGAGCAGGGGACGACGCAGCCAGCATGACTTCAGTCTCAGGTGAGTTCCCAGTAGCACTCAAACACCATGGCCTCACCTCTGGGCATGTCAAGCATGTGTTGGGTGAGGGCTTCCCCATCCAGAGCTAGGAATCACCTAGAGCTAGAACCACCTGGTTCTCTGGGTACCCAGATGCAAAGGCTTTGGGGGGGATTCTGCCTCTCTGCTCAGCTCAAGGGCAAGTTCAGGGTTGATGCTTTAATTTTTCCCTTGCAACGTCCTCCTTTACCACTCTGAACTCATTCATGCAGCTCAAGGCGTCACAGAGTGATGGTTTTCCAGGCAGCGATGTCTCGGACTTGAGCAGAATCGCAGCCCTTTTCTCCCACTCTGGCTTGCAGCCGTGACCGGATCCCAGTTTGGTTGGAGCTGGAAACAACCCGCTTTATCTGAATAGACGGCACACAAAGGATGGCAGTGAAGCTGAAAGGCTGAGTGTCCTGTGGATCTGTGCACTGGCCTGTCTGGTCTGCAGCAGTGATGAGCCAAACTCATCTCTGCTAGCCTGCTGTGCCCAGAGCTGGGGATGCCAGCCCCTGGCTTTCTGGGAGGTCACAGGGTGGGTTTATATGCCCTGAAGGTGCAAATTCTGCGTATGGATGTGCAAATTCTCTGTAAAGCGTCAGCTTTTGCTTCTTCAGCAGATGTGATGGAGGAGAAAAAGAAAGAGGAAAAAAACTGTGATTGCCCTGGAGGGGAGCGAATTCTCTATCCGTGGTATCACACAGGTATGCCGTGATGCATGAACAAGAAAGGACAGGCTAGCAAGGCCACAGCTGCAGCTTTCCCACAGGGCACAGAGGAGAGAGACTCCCTTGATCCCATTTCGTAATCCCTGTTTAATACTGCCAGAGAAAGGTTCAAAATCCACAGGGTCTCCAGCCAACACGTTGAGGCGGGGGGAGGAATTCCTCTGGTGCTCTCGGGTGGAAAGAATGACATCTGTGTGGCCTCGGCAGAGGTCCAGCATGGGTGATGGCAGGTCAGATTGCAAACCCCTGCAGGAGCTGGGATGTGAGGGGAGTAGATGGGGTCCCTGTGGACAGCTCAGGGGCAGTTTGCTGTCCCTGGGTGACAAGCTGGGAGGACACACGTGCCTGCCAGGTCCCATGCTCTCTCTACACTGATACAGGAGCTCTGGTTTAGGGTTGTGGGAAACCAACAGGACTCAGGACTCTGGGGTGCCCTTCCCAGGCTGGCTGGGTGACTGCCTTGGACTGGTAATAAGCACTCCTTACCCCCTCCCTTCTGCCGTGCACTGACCAGGACCATCTGGATCCACCCAAAAGTTAACTGAAAGAAAAAGACGGTGGTTAGTTTTTCAGCCACGTCAGCCCCAACAAACGCCAGGGCCATCTCAAGGGCAGGCTGCGAGAGCAGGGTGAAACCAGTGATTTGGGATGCTGGAACTTCAGTTTCCCCACTGCGAGGAGCCTGAGACACAGGCAGCAAGGAGCGTGCCATTTCCCGTTTTGGATCCCTTATGATAAAATATGAACAGAGAAGGCCCAGGAACGCGGAGGTTGGTCTGCTCAGAGTTGTGCACGGAGTGGGGCTGCGAGAGGGAATCTCTGATGTCTCTTTAAACGCTGAGCTCCTATCTGCTGTGATGTTAAAGCTCTTCCTGGCCGTCTGCTTTAGGCCTCTTGTAAGGAAACAGGATATAAAAGGAAACCATTTGTTCTGGAGCCAGCTGAGGGAACAGAAACGCCCCTACAACCGACCCTTGCTTGGAGAGAAATCCTCCACCAGCCAATCTTCTGCTTCCAGCACAGAGCTGCGCTGGGGCGGGTTCAGCGTGTGCACGCCTGTGCAGACGTGTGCACATGTGTGCATGCCTGCTTGTGTGTAATCACACAAGTTACACAACTGCTTGTCTCACCAGTCTTATCGGTGTCCCTCAAAGTGGTGACGTTGTTGGAAATTAGGTCCCCAACAAGCTGAGCTGCAAAACTGCCACTGTTGATACCACTGGGATGCAGGGGCTGAATGCAGGACAGGGCTGGGGCTGGTGGTTTTGCATCGTTGTGGACTTCAGGGTGCTTGATGCAGCAGTTTTAAGGCAGGAAAGGAGGAGGGGAGAGCTGAAGCTGAGGAAAGACATGGTGGGCTCGGCACCCCCCCTGCACTGGGCACCAGTCCAGCAGGAGCAAATTGCATGTGCATTTCTCATCACCCACATGCTGCGGATATGTAAGCAAAGGGATGCTTAGGAAGGGGCTTGGCAGCCTCTTTCTCTTTTCTGCTCTAGAGAGGCAAAAGAAAAGCTGCTCAGAGAGATACAACAGGAGAAGGGGCTTCATCCTTCCCAGCATCCAGGGACCACTGGCTCTTGGTTGCCCCAACCCTGGTGACCTTGTGCTGGTCTGGTGGGACCAAACCAGTTTGTGTCTAGATCTGAGTTGCTGTGTCTTTGCTTGGGATGCCAGAATGCACCCACATGGGAGGCAAGTGTCACACCTGTCGGGTCCCTTCATGTAGATCCAAATTGGGTCAGTTTGTGGCAACTTGTGGCAGTTTAGGATGTGTCTGCAAAGGGCCAAGACCAGTCTCCAAGGCAAGGGGGCCAGCTGGTGGGACCATGCATTGATCAGAACATAGGTAAGGTATTTGAGGGTTTCTTTGATCTCTGTCATAAACGTGGTTAAGCTCGAGTGAAAGTTACCCAGCTGAACTTAGTTTGGCCTTTCAGGCTTTTTAGTGCTTTTTTGCAGCTTTAATGCCACTTCTGATGTCATTTAGCAGTGCATGATAGATACATAGTGTCACACGTACTGTTTAATATGTTTAAGCACATATTTCTCTGTCTGAAGTTTCTTATATCCCACAATACTTGTTCTGCATGTGGGACCCTTAGCAAAAAGGGATGTCTTTTGTATGTTCCCATGCGTTAAAAACCACAATGCTACGCTTAGCCTAAATACTCCTGCCTGTTTAAAATATGCCAGCAGAGAATTGCAGGGTGTATTTCCTAGCCACTGTATAGATTTTCAGTGAAAACTTGGCAGAAAAGAGGTGGCAGGGAGGATTTCTGGAATGTTCAAGGAGCCCACATGATGCAACATTAATGCATTCTTGCAGAGCGATGCCTGCTAGTGTAATCTTTAGAAGGGGTTGCTAGCATTTTTCTCCAGATGTCAACAGGCTGCATCCACACGTTAAAGACTTTCCCAGGGTCAGATCTCTGTCCTGCCAGAGTGCCGGTGTTAGTGCTGCTGGTATGCAGAGCCACATTCATGTGTCAGGGAGAGTTATGTTAATTTTAGAAGCAAAAGACACTGTTAGATTTCCATTTTCTTTCTTTTAGAACTTGCAGGCAGGGATGAAAGTTGCCAGTCATCCAGTGAACTTTTCTCTATTTCCCATTTTAGAATTAATCACAGCTGGTGCAGGCTTCACTGAAATCACAAAAAAACACATCCAGCTGTTGCAAACAATTCTTCTTTGCTTCTTCTTCGCAAATTGCCCTCTGGCCAGTGGACACAGCAAGTCTTGCAGGGTTTAAGCTGTGCCTGTGGCTGAGTCTTGTTACACTCAGCTGGTGTCCTGGCCATCGGGAACCTGAAGGCTTTGGCAGGTAACTGGGATGGGATGGAGGGGGTAGAAATGCCTTTTGGCTGTTCCTGTAGCTATATTAGCTACTCTGGGCATTGGCAGCAGTTACTGTAGTAAACATACCCTGGCCTTCGTCTCTCTCTTGCATCATTGCATAGACCAGGGGTTATATTCATTCATAACACACTGATGCAGATGTTGCTATGACCCCTGTATTGCTAACAGAAGTGTTTAATCTTAGAAAGGCTTTTTTCCTGGTCTTCCCAAATGCGTCTAGAAACTCACAGTAGTTGTGGAAATAGTCAGGCACTCAGGAGACGTCTGTGGCTGTGTTGCTGCAGTAAGAATAGCAAATACAGATCCTGGAGCAGGGGAAGCTCTGTAGCTGTTCAATGGGAGATGGCCACGGTGATGCAGGGCTCGGCATCTGCGAGCTGAGTCACAACAAGGGAAGATCTGACTCATCACATCAGATCTGCATCTGCAGATGTCCAAGCATTTTAGGAAGCTGGGCAAGGCTGAGTGTCTTAGCTTAAGACAAGGAGACTGAGGCACAGAGAGCAAGTCTGGGGCAGAACCAGAGCCAGGCTTCCTGCACCACTGGTTTGTGCTGTTTTCCTTCTCCAAAAGGATGCTGAGTACTTTATAGGAGTCACGGAGGCATCTTCTCATTCCCTGGACAGGTAATCTGCCTGGAGGGATGGTACCCTGGGATGTCAAGCTGCTCTTTGCCAGCTGTACTGAAGCAGGGCAGAGCCCTTGCAATTACCCCAGCTCAGATCTCATCCAACAGAGCTGGACCTCATGGCCAGGCAGGATGCATGGTCCTCACAGCCACAGAGCAGCCCTCTGTGTCCTTGTTTTCTCTCCCTGCTTCTGGTTAGTCTGCCATAAACCACAGGCAGAAACAAGTCTTGCTTTGTGTTTTTGTAGGCCCTAGCACCGTGGGACCATGATCGATGACCCTTCTCCAATGTGGATGCCCAAATTTTGCTTTAAGCAAGGGGCTGTCTGTTTCCCACAGTGGGAAGAGATGCACAAACTGCCTCTCTTTGCACCTCCAGCTACAGGGCTGCCCAAAGGCAGCTGCGTTCATGCTCTTGGCTCAACACACAGCAAATTAAACATTTCTGCGCAGCACCCGGGACTTGACAGGCCATTTCCAACACTGGAGGAGGCATTGGTGCTGATGAATTTGGTTTTGCACACAAGGTCTCTTGTTCAGTGTGGGGCAGAGGTGGTTGGGCAAGCGTGGGAGAGGTAGGGTGGGAGGATTAGGTGAATGAGAACCATTGTTTCGTTCCTGATTACCTTCAGGGGGACACTGGATGTTTACCAGCCATGCACAAACAGCTTGAATTTAGTCTTTAAAATCATTTGCACTTCGGGACTCTGTTGGCTTTGACAGCAAGACCTGTATCCCCCTGTGATCACTCCAGGTTTGGTACCCAGGGGCATGCTGTGGTTAGAAAGACACATATGAATCAAAGCCTCTTACAGCTGCCCTTCTTCTCTCCTGCATGGATCTGGCTCAGCCCCATCCAGTTGGAATTTATTTCAAGCTCATTTGCTGCCCGAACATGGAGCAAAAGCAGCAAAGAATGATAGGCAGCTTCCGAGCTTTGAATAGTTCAGGATGAGAATCAAGGGGTGCAGTTTATTTAAAGGGAAACACTCAAATCCTAAACTTTGAAGGCCACAGGTATCTGTTGGATATGGCAATACCCAGCTGTGGTTATTGTTGACTGCAGTTTCCAATGGCAAAGCTGTGTGCTGGACACGCAAAATCACGGAGAAACTGTAATTTGTACATTGTACGGTTTGTAATCAAGCCAAATTTGCTTCCAGGTGGAGACAGCTGGAAGATCTCCAGATCCCAAATGCCAGTTTATTTTCAAGCCCATAAATGGTTCCCGCCCCAGCAGCCTCCCTTGGTGCTGTGTCTGCGAGCTGTAACCCACCTAGCAAGCACTCCCTTCACCATCCTTTTCTAGGAGAGCTCTCTGGCACCAATTCAGACACCCAGCATCCACATGGGAACCTGCAGTGGCATGGGAATCTGTTTTCTCAGTGAACACATTTGTGCTGAGGGGTTTGCAGAGTAAAATGCAGAACATTTGGTGTCTCCTCTTTACCTTGATTCATGCATAGCCATCAATGCCACATTTCCAGGCTTGATTTCACATTTTTTCAGGAATCACCCATGAATATCTCCATTTTTTTCTTCCTGCTTGTTTTTACGTTTCAACCTTTAAAGTTTATTTTTAACCCTTTCTCATTCTCTGTCTGGACACAAATGCAGGAGTTAAAAGCCATTTCTCCATCTCTTCCATAGACCCTGCACCTCTGCTTTGAGCATGTGTCTGTGGTGGGACTCCTAGGACAAACTTTCCACGTAGCCACTAGTAGGGGATAATTCACAGTGAGGGCATGTTGGGCCATGACTTTCACTTTGGTTAACATATCTAAAGGTCTTAGAATCTTTCAAGCACCTAAATTAAATGCGTGGGTCTCTCCCAAGAGATGGGAACCTCATGAGATGAATCTAGGTCCTTCTTCAGACCATGGAGGAAGTCTGAGATCAAGTCTTATGTTAGAGCACATGTAGACCCTCTTTCTAGGCTTGACCTCCAGCTGCTAATCCACCTCTTGGCTGGATTGCAATGGTGCATCTCAGGATGTCTGAAGTCTGGGAGCATTGTACACCTGGAGAATTCATATCAGCAGCTCTTAGGGAGTGACCGTCGAATGCCAGGGAACATCTTACGGTGGAGTGAAAATTGAGGCTTGCTTGACACTGACCTTTCCTTTATCCTAGTGCCCATCAGGGGTGGGCATTTGGTACAGCCAAGCTGTGAGAGGGGCATGTTTTCCCCACCCCTGATGAGACTCCACGAGCACCTGCATCACACCAAGCCTGGTGGGATTGCTCACCCTATTCCTCCATTATTCCCATGCCACCTTCACTCTTCTTTACACCGTGTTCTGTTCATGCAAACCCAGGGGTAATCAGCTTATGAGCTGATTTGATTGTGTATTACTCAGTTGTTGCTGATGTTAGGAAGTGCAGGCAGATGACTGGGTTGCCTGTGTATCTTAACGGCTGGTGAGTGGGTCTCAATTCTCCTGTGGCATCACCATCACACGGTCACCCTGGGAAGTAGGCAGTGGAGTCTGGAGCATTTAGGAACACAGGACAGAAACATCTGAATTTCCCCCGTGGAAGAAATTGCTGAGAGCGCTTCTAGGGGGCCAGAGCTGCTCTTGGTGCTAGGAAAATCTCCTGTGTTTGATTCATTTGGTGGACAGCATAGGGAACCGAGGGGGGATTGAGAGGCACCTTACAAAGGAACAGGTTTGGGTCTCAAGTGGAGGGAAGTGTAAACGTGTGGATGCAGCAGTGAGAAGATGCTCAAGTGCCGGAGAGCTGGTAGTTCACATTTCCAGTCTAACCATGCCACGTTGGTGGAAAGCTCTTAGCCCAGCCTCATTAAAACAAAGGTAAACTGATGTGTGCGGCACCCACATGTCTGGGAAGTCACCAGTGGGGTCACCAAGGTCACAAAATAGGGTCTCCTGGGATAGGGTCAGCTCCATCTCTGGGCATGCAGAAAGCTGAGTCGGTGTGGGGGTTGCTGGGGGCTACTCAAGAGTCTGGGGGTCTAGAGCAAGAGTCTGATGAGTGATGAGCAGCCAGAGGTTGGCAGGTATCAGATGCTGGGTGTGAATGATGTTGTTTTCTCCACCCTCCTCTGCAAGCCAGGGAGTCACCCCAGCACAGTAAGTTTTAGTGACCTCAGTGGTGGTGGAACTATCTCTAGGACATCATGACCCTATACAACTCAAAATGAAATGTTACATGTTTCCTATGTGCCCGTGGTGAGAAGAATTACCTGCTAGAAGTGGTGCTCTGTTGATGGTGGAGGAGACGCACAAACCCTTTCTGATGTTACAGGGACAGCTTTGGGAGGAGTGGAGGTTTTGTCCCAAGGGTCATTGCAGGAGCTCAAATTCATTGTTCATTTGGGACAAATGAAGTCAGAAGGGGCGATTTTCTGGCCAAAAGAGAAAACCACAACACTTACTTTGAAGGAAACATTTTGTTTCACTATTCTTCTAAAGTAAACAAGGGCTTAATGTAGCCTCAAGTATCATTTTCAGACAAAGAAAATTAAAACAAATTAAAGCCATCAAAACAAACTGCTTAATTGGTTTTGTCCTATTTTTGTGTTCATTTTTCAAACACCCCAAATTCAGAAGTATCTTCAGTCACTGTGACAGTGCCTGTCTTGATGATTTAACTATTTAACAATCATTCTCTCCCTAATTCCAGCAAACAGAATAATTGGATCTGCTGGAGGCAAGTTCATAAAATGTGGGATGCATAATGAATCCACTCTGGGCTCTGCCACTGAGTAACCCTGTACCTTTGAATGGAGCAATTCACTGCTGCCTCAAGCTTTCCTGATGGCAGGTTGAGCCCCAGGATTTGCAAGAAGGTCTGTGGCCACCATGTGGAAGGGGCTATGAATGTCACAAAGGTGAGTCACTGGGCCACAGGGTGGGGTGACACCCAAAAGCCATGCAGGAACCATCTTGGGCACCACAGGGCTGATGTAGAGTTGGTGCAAATAAATCCTCACCGATGTAAGGTTTCAGGGAAGAACAAGACATAGAATCATGTTTGGGCTGGAAGAGGCCTTCAAGACCAGCCAGTCCCACCCCCTGCCCCGGGCAGGGCCCCCTCCCCCCAGCCCAGGCTGCTCCCAGCCCCGTCCAGCCTGGCCTTGAGCCCTGCCAGGGATGGGGCACCCACAGCTGCTCTGGGCAGCCTGGGCCAGCGCCTCGCCGCCCTCACGGGGAAGGGTTTCTTCCTCATGTCCAACCTAAATCTCCCCTCTCTCAGCTTCAAGCCATTCCCCCCTGTCCCACCACTCCCTGCCCTTGTCCAAAGCCCCTCCCCAGCTTTCCTGTCGGCCCCTCCAGGCACTGGGAGCTGCTCTAAGGTCTCCCCGCAGCCTTCTCCTCCCCAGGCTGCACAGCCCCAGCTCTCCCAGCCTGTCCCCACAGCAGAGGGGCTCCAGCCCTCTGACCAGCTCCATGGCCGCCTCTGGGCCCGCTCCAACAGGTCCGGGTCTTTCTCTGCTGGAGGCCCCCGAGCTGGACGCAGCGCTGTGGGGGGGTCTCAGCAGAGGGGCAGAGCCCCCTCCCTCGCCCTGCTGGCCACACTTCTTTTGATATGGTGAAATTCATTGTCCACTTGGGACAAATGTATCATGGCAGCATGTTCTGCAACAGGTCCTGTACAACCTCATCACCTCTATTTTCCCATTAGCTGGAGAACCTCAGCGCTCTTGCTTCAGATAAACAGAAAATTGTGTGTCTTGATGTCACCCCTGCATCCCGGGACAGCATGATTGTGCCCGTAGCGGGGGAGATCAAGGCGGAACCCTCCCCCAGCCTTGACAGCCACCAGGGTTTCTCTTGCCTTCCCAGCCCCAATCCCACGCCCTGAATCCTGCCCTGGGAATACACTAGTGGCTGCCTGTGGCGGTGGCCAGCAGCTTCCCATGCTTCCATAAGTGCCATAAACCCACAAGGAACAGCACAATCCCCGTGCTGCTCTCTCTGATCCCTGGTGGAGCTGATGGTTACACTTTGGAGAACAGTTATATTTAGGAGGACTTTCCGGGCTGTAAGTGTCAGTGAACCGTATGGAAAAAGCTGCACCAAAGCAAGACAGACCAGTGGAAATAGGTGGATCTAAAAATAGTAGAGACAGAGGAGATGGGCTGGATGAGATTCAGTAGCTAACGGAGATGGCAGCACACAGATCAGATTAATGTGCTGCAGGATTAATTTAGACCCCAGGGCGAGACACCAGCCCTGGGCAGGGCTTTCCCCCACAGACTCCCCCCATGCCCGTGGCACTGCTGCCCCTGCCGCTGCCCCGGGGGGGTCCCGACCCAGCAGTGGCCAAGCACGGCTCCCCCGGCTCCACCATGGCCCTTTGCTGCGTGGCGCCGGGCCCCGCCTAAGCCCATCCAGCGTCCCGCTCTGCAGGGCTCGGGGCTGGCATCCCCCAGCCTTGTCCCCCACGGAGGGTCTCCCCTGGCTGCCGGGAGCCTGGAGACCTGCTGCTGGCCTGGGCCGGGGGAACCCCCCCACCCCGCACCGTGCCCGTGTCGCGGTCTCGCTGCTCCCCCACCGCCCGGCTCCTGCACCGAGCCTCGGGGTGCGCGGCAGCCTCCGGCCTCCCCCTCCCACAGCCCACGCCTCGCGGCACGGGCACCTTGGCAAGGACATGGGCACCCAGGAGGGCACGTCGGGCAGCCCGTCTGCGCCGCACAGCTGCTGCGTGCCCCACAGCTGGTGGTGGCACAGGGCTCCCGCGGCTGCGGCGCCTGCAGAGCACAGAGGTCAGGCGCCTCGGGCCCCCTGTGCAGGGACGACGGGGCTCTCCTGCCACGTGCTGCGGGGCCACCGCTCTCCCAGGCCAGCCCTGCCCGCTGCACGGAGGAGAGCGGAGCAAAGAGCCGGCCCGGGCCAGGCAGAAGACGGGCTTTGACCTTCCTGGGGCAGGAACCAGAGCTCCGGCGCCCATGGATGTGCACTGGTCGCTTCTGGGCCCTGGCATCGCTCTGCGGGGGGATGGTGCCGCTCCCTCCCATGCCTGGCTGCCTCCGCTCCTGGCCAAGGGCTGCCTGCAGGCTCCTGAGCAGCTCCTGCTCTCCGACCTCGCTATGTCACCCTCTCCGGTGGTGGGTCAACAGCGACCTGGCATGAAGCCTTCACAGAGCTGATGAAGGTCTTAGGCTCCTTTTTCTCCCTCATGGATGCTGTGGCCCAGTAAATGCAGCATTGCCACTGCTAGGGCCAAGTTGCAGGCTTTGTGCCGGGTTGTAAGACCTTGGGAATGGGGTTTGCCAGCCCTGCTTTGTCTTGATTTGTCTTGAGCTTCCTGAGGCTTAGTTTTTTATTTTGATTATAGTTGTAACAGCAGGGTATTTTTCATAACCAAGTAGCTATGGCTAATTTGTTTTATTTCTGCTTGGTTTTGTCTGCTGTAACCAAAGTTTCATGTAGACTTTAGGAACACACAATTTATCTCTTTGGAGTGAAATTTTTGTGCCTCTGCTAGGCTGGTGCAGGGTAGAAGAACAATGTGGCAACGGAGGTCCTGAGCAGGGGGATGCAGGATGAGAGGGGCCACAGGCTGGTACAGGAGACCCCAAGGCTGTTTCTACGGCCAGTGGCACTATAAGGAATGTGTATTTCTGAGCCAAGCACAGTAACAAGGCTGGGTGGGGCCAGGAGGGAAAATATGAAGCAAAGATGGATGCATTGCACCACATTTCATAGGGAACATTTTCTTTTCCTTAGTTCTTGATGGAACCATCCTCTCTCCCGTCCTCTGTCCTCAAATTCTTGTCTCGTCTTTCTTCTTTATAGCTGATTGCTGAAGCTCAGGTTGGCTCACTGCTCGTTGTACCGGCTTTACAAAAGGTTCAAGATTCCTGGTGATGGAAGAGAGTTCTCAGCATCCCTGGGGTAGCCAGCCTGGAGGTAATTTATTCTTGGTGGCACAAACAGCTCGTGGCATTTATATAGCTGTCAGCAGATGTTTCTGCTGACGCTGGAGAGGAGCTTAGCAGGAGGAGGAACAGGCACTGATTTAGCAGGGACCTGGCTTTGCTTTCATGGAAACACCATTCCCATTTAACAGTGTGGGACCGCTGTGCCCTGTGCAGATTAATCTCTCAGCCGTGCTCACTCGTAGCATCCACAACACTCCCCCGTGACTCTCTGATGTGCCACTCGGCTGGTGCGACATGTTGCCTAGTTAAGGGGACATTCTGGGGACAACACACGTTGCCGGCCTTCCCAGGAGGGGCAGCCAGACCTGCGACTCCCCAGCACGAGAGATGCTAAAGCAAGCTGGGCACTCACCCAGCCTCTACCTGCTCTGGCAGGGTGACACTGTTAGGGGCAGCTGTGGCCCTGGGGGGCTGATGCTGCTCCGATGCTACAGGTTTTGGGTGGGACAGAGAAACAGGGGGGCTGCAGGCCTTCCCCCTGCAAGTGCTGGCCCTGAACTGATGGGAACTTAAAGAGATATTTTCCCCTAGTGGTATTAAGATCTTCAGCTGTAAATTGTGTGCTGTGATAGATCTGGGGCACCCTCAGAGCCCACCCTCAGCTGCGAGCAGGGGATAATCCCCCTGGCTGCAATACGCCTGGCTATAACATCGGTTTATTTTTGGGGTACTGGGGTGGATTTCCATGAATTAGAGTTACTTCTGCCCAGCATCTATCAGAGCGGGGCACAGATGTGAGTGACACCCTGGGGCTCTGCATTTGTCTTCTCTCCTGGTTCATCCTGGTAAGAAAGACACTTAGACTTTGTGAAGTATTATTTAAAATGTGATTTATTCGAGTTAAAACTAGAAAGAAGGCAATGATAGTATAGATAATCCCATTCCCTTTCAGATGCTGAGGTTCCCAAATTGTGCAGCACCGAACGGGTGCCTGACGAGCACGCAGCCCACCAGGAGATCCCATGTGTCTTTTCAGGTTTTGTTTTAAAAGCTTTGGTCAACGCTGCTGTTCTGCTGGCGGGCAGGGAGAGGGAGCCCTTCTCCTTCTAGCGGAGGCGCCTGCAGGATCCTTTTTTCCTAAAGACATTCCTTCCCCAGACTGCCCAAATCCCAAACGCAATGAGGACTCTGAACCACACAGGGAGGGGAAGATAAGCAGGGAGCAACCGGGATCTGCAGGAAAACCTTGCGGGAAGAGCATAGAACAGGAGGGACTAAGAGCAACTCTCTCATGTAAAATCGTAGAATCATAGACCACAGAAGGTTTGGGGTGGAAAGGTCTGCAAAGACCATCTAGTTCCAAGGGTGGGGACACATTGCACTAGACCAGGTTGCTTAGAGCCCTGTCCAACATGGCCTTGAGGGGAACATAACTTATTTCCTCTGTCCTTGACTATTATCGAAACTACAGAGGATTCGTGCCAGGTCGCTGTTGACCCACCACCGGAGAG
Organism: Falco cherrug; assembly: GCF_023634085.1. Taxonomy (NCBI): domain Eukaryota; kingdom Metazoa; phylum Chordata; class Aves; order Falconiformes; family Falconidae; genus Falco; species Falco cherrug. Next base: position 2,060,638 of record NC_073698.1, read on the forward strand.
GGTGACATAGCGAGGTCGGAGAGCAGGAGCTGCTCAGGAGCCTGCAGGCAGCCCTTGGCCAGGAGCGGAGGCGGCCAGGCACGGGAGGGAGCGGTACCATCCCCCCGCAGAGCGATGCCAGGGCCCAGAAGCGACCAGTGCACATCCATGGGCGCCGGAGCTCTGGTTCCTGCCCCAGGAAGGTCAAAGCCCGTCTTCTGCCTGGCCCGGGCCGGCTCTTTGCTCCGCTCTCCTCCGTGCAGCGGGCAGGGCTGGCCTGGGAGAGCGGTGGCCCCGCAGCACGTGGCAGGAGAGCCCCGTCGTCCCTGCACAGGGGGCCCGAGGCGCCTGACCTCTGTGCTCTGCAGGCGCCGCAGCCGCGGGAGCCCTGTGCCACCACCAGCTGTGGGGCACGCAGCAGCTGTGCGGCGCAGACGGGCTGCCCGACGTGCCCTCCTGGGTGCCCATGTCCTTGCCAAGGTGCCCGTGCCGCGAGGCGTGGGCTGTGGGAGGGGGAGGCCGGAGGCTGCCGCGCACCCCGAGGCTCGGTGCAGGAGCCGGGCGGTGGGGGAGCAGCGAGACCGCGACACGGGCACGGTGCGGGGTGGGGGGGTTCCCCCGGCCCAGGCCAGCAGCAGGTCTCCAGGCTCCCGGCAGCCAGGGGAGACCCTCCGTGGGGGACAAGGCTGGGGGATGCCAGCCCCGAGCCCTGCAGAGCGGGACGCTGGATGGGCTTAGGCGGGGCCCGGCGCCACGCAGCAAAGGGCCATGGTGGAGCCGGGGGAGCCGTGCTTGGCCACTGCTGGGTCGGGACCCCCCCGGGGCAGCGGCAGGGGCAGCAGTGCCACGGGCATGGGGGGAGTCTGCGGGGGAAAGCCCTGCCCAGGGCTGGTGTCTCGCCCTGGGGTCTAAATTAATCCTGCAGCACATTAATCTGATCTGTGTGCTGCCATCTCCGTTAGCTACTGAATCTCATCCAGCCCATCTCCTCTACTATTTTTAAATCCACCTATGTTCAATTCTCTCCCTCTTCCCACTTTGCAGGTCTTTTCTATAAGCTTCACTGGAGGAAGCAACCTGCCATAGAGCTGGGGGCAGCCCCCTGGGGATCTGCAGGGCCAGTCCTGCAGTCACAGAAACCTTTTAACACCCGGTGTTGGAGACAACATGGACCTCGGAGCATTTCTGAGTGATGCAAAGAGAAGAGGCCACATCCCATGGTGTCTCACGTCACTGGTGCGTCAGGGTATGTGTCATTTAAGCCCTAGTGTCAGGATGGTGGGGTTGGTAGTTTTTGCTGTACATTGTTTCTTTCCTATTCTGGATTGCCGGTCCTTTTGGGTGGAAAATCAATGTCCAGGCATATTCTGGGTATCCTAATATGCTTCAAAATTGGTGGCTATATTGAGAAGAGGGACATGCTGCCCTCTGTTGCTGTAGCTATTAGTCACTACACCATGAGGTGCCAGATCTCCTGCTTCTGGGACACATCCATGCATCCTTGAGGGATGTGCCAGGGTGCAGAGACCATCCCAAGCAGCAAGCAATCCCTTTAGCAAGGGATGGGAAAGGCTAGTTTCCTACAAGGCATTAGCATCCAGAAAATAAAGGGCTGGAGTCATCAGAGCAGGCTTGCAATGATAGGCTTATGGTCTCCCACTTGGGTCTGACCCAAAACTGCAGCCTCCCATCAAACATCAACCAGAAAGGGAGGCTTGGCTTGTAGGGAAGCATTTTATTTTAATTAGTTCGATCTGAACTGGATGGAGACCAAACATTTTCTCAATCACCAGTGAGCCCTGAGCCATGCAGTGCATGATCGGAGCTGACAGCCTCGGTGGTGTTGGTGCAAATGCCAGCAAAACCTACCAACCGACCTGAAAAAGCCCTACAGATCTGACACAAACCATTTCATGCTCAGGGAATGGATATTTTAAATGAAACATCAGGAGCAGTTTCTGCTCAGATCCCCTCCTCTCCTGACTTTGCAATTGCTGCTAGCGGTGAGGAAAATCCCTGCAGAGTAACTCAGACCTGCTCTAACAGCCTCTTGCATTGGAATAACCAACAGCAGTGATAAGTTTTACCCTATATATATCCAGGACAGAGCAACTGGAGCCTGTCATGATTATTACAGCCTGTAAGTGGTGATTTACCAGGTGTTTGAGTGCCTATGCACACATCTCCAGGTGCTTCACATTTGCCTTTCTTAAGGACACGATGTGTCCCGCAGGGATCTGGTGAATGAAGGGGGAATTAAAGGCGTATGTTATTCGCTGACACAGTTCATCAACAGGCCGTCTTCCCAAGGAGCAACAGCTCAGTGTCTTGCCTTTGAGAGAGGATCTGCTTTATCATGGCATGGCAGCTTGCCCAGGGAAAGCCAACGCTGCACCCTGCCTCGGAGACAGCTGTGATTTATTCCGGAGCCAGATTTCTGCTTCTATGCAACGAGGCGGTGAGAAGTGGGGTTGGAGAGATGAACCAGGCTGCGTCAAGGAAGCAGAGAGGTGGTTTCACACTTCCAGCATCCTTCCTGTAACCACTCCAAAGCTGCATCACCAACCCAACCTGGAAGGCAGGTCCCAGCACCACCGGGGCTTTGCCTTCCGAAAGAAACCCCAGTGCTTTTTTCCTGATGCCCAGAGCTCACTGCACAGCCCTTGCCCTGACCTCTGCACAGAGGGCTAATCAGATGCACAGAGGGATGTTTGATCCGCTTTGTTTCATGCCTGGATATGTGCTTGCTACCCACCCTGCAAAACTCTGCAATTGCAGCTCATTTCCCTTGGGGAGTCTTGTTCCAGCTCTAAACCCTATGGCCTTTTGCTTGCAAACACTTTATTTCCATCCTCTTGGCTCCCATCTCTGTCCTATAAACGGAAAGGCTTAGACAGACACTGCTGCACATTTAGGGCTGTGTGACCATGAGATTTACTGAAGCAAACCCAGTCAGCTGATCTATCCCGGCACTCTCATTAAAGGAATTATTTTCCACTGACATTCAATCTGTGACTGCACAGGATGGGGGGAAAAAAAGGGTGAGCTGGCATGTTTTGCATAACTGGTGAATGAAAAGCACGCCGGCCAGTGTCTCCAGGAGATGGAGGCACCTCTCTGCCATCCCTATATCGCTATCTGCTATACTCTTTACCAGGGAGTGTAGTGATGGGACAGGGGGAATGGCTTGAAGCTGAGAGAGGGGAGATTTAGGTTGGACATGAGGAAGAAACCCTTCCCCGTGAGGGCGGCGAGGCGCTGGCCCAGGCTGCCCAGAGCAGCTGTGGGTGCCCCATCCCTGGCAGGGCTCAAGGCCAGGCTGGACGGGGCTGGGAGCAGCCTGGGCTGGGGGGAGGGGGCCCTGCCCCTGGCGGGGGGGTGGGACTGGCTGGTCTTGAAGGTCCCTTCCAGCCCAAACCCTTCTGTGATTCTACCTGCAGCCTTTTCTCCTGAGTAGAGTCTGCTGGGCTGGGATTACAAAGACCTCTCTATTCTCATAGGAAGTTTTCTTCTGAGCAGCCAGCGTGAGCACTGCAGAGAGAAAGCTTCTCACAGCAGATCTGAGGATCAGTACCATGATGGAGGAAGGACCTACCCCATGCTGCATAATACTTTCTAATGTTTAAACAGCTTTTCCCTCTAGGAGACCAAAGGACTTGTTGTTTTACCCTGAACACAGTTTGCAATGGATGTGACCAGCTCTGGGGTACAGCACAACCCCTGGCACCAGCTGTGATGATGGGAAGGGATGGCACAAGCCTGGGAGGCATTGGAAGAACAGAGGAGGCCATGCCCTTGTCCAGCAGGGTTTGATGCCATTCAGGGCTGGAGTAATGTCCTTCCCAGTGTGCACGTCCTATGCTGGGGGATGGACACTAGCCCTGCCACTTCTGAGCTTGTCTGGAGGACATAAGGAGGAGGAGATGGCTGGAGGAACTCTGGCTGATCGCTGGATGTTTAAGTGTGTGATGCTGCGTGAGCAAAGGCAAGTGAGATCCCCAGATGTACCTGGAAGGGTGTTTTCAGCAAATCAGAGAAGTGTTAGAGCTGTGGCACAGACCCGTTGGGATACCTCCTCCTCCTCCTGCACAGCCACTTTGCGGGTGGCACAGAGAGACCAGCCCACATCCTTGGAGGGACCAAACTCCTGCTGATCCCAGTGGCTGTCAGAGACTGATTTGCACATCCTAGGGAGTCTTGACAGAGCAGGAATGTGAATTCAAGCATCTGATGCCCCATCCAGTGCTCTAAATGCTCAGCCATCCTCTCCCCTGACTTGCCAGTCCCATGCTGGCCCTACAGAGCTCTCTGCCAGCAGCACTGCCCATGGAGGCTCATCTCCACATGCTGTTCTTGAACATGGCTGAATTACATCAGAGGCAATTCCAGGCTGCACCATCCTCTCCCAGGCTTCCAAGACCTCTTAGCACCAGACTTTTAATTGGGAATACTTACACATGCCATGAAGATTTTGGGTCACATAGCAGGGTGCATTGGAGACCAGCCTTCAGCCCTTTGGACCTTGGATGTCATCTCCAGAGCCCAGATGTTCTGCTTATACTTGTCTTCTCTATTAAATTGCCATTTTTCTGTTAGGTTGGAGAGGGGGACAGAGGAGGATCAAAGCTCTCCATTGGTATTGTGGATGTCTCCTGCAGAGCTCTCCTCTAAAGGAGTATCACTAAAAAGATGTCAAGAAAACTCCTTTCTGGCAGCTAACAGGGCCAAGCAGTGCGGGCTGCCTGAATTTTTGCTGCTCTGAAATCAAACTCAGCTCCAAGTATGTTTTTGTAATGTGATAAAAATCCTGCTTTCTGCCTTGCCCCATTGCATCTCTTGGTGCAAGACATCATGTTTCTTAAGCCAGGCTGCAGTTTCACCTGGTATATTCTCTTAGCTGTGTTGTATTTTTAAACCAGGGACAGGTTAAAGCCCCAAAGGACCGACACCAAGCTCCAGTGACCAGATTTTCATCTCTGTGATGGATCAACCTGGAGATACATTTGAGCAAGGCAGAGATTTGGATTTGGTACTGAGATCTGAACTTCCATTCCTAAATGGCTGGCTTCACGTAAGGGTGCTGAATCTAGAGCTATTCCATAAAATGCACAGCTTAGGCTAGAAAGAAAGCCCAGCTGGGCATATAACAGATGCACTCTTGGGTTCAGTTCATAGCAGCTGAGCTCAGACCTGTTTCAACCCTCTTTTGTTTGCTCCAAGTGGATGTTTTTGTTTGGGTTGAATCTACACTGAGTTGGCCCACTGTAATCTGCAGCCTTAAACTCTGTAACTTCCATAAAGAGTATTTCTAAGGGGGCTGGGAAATACTAAGGCCCTACTGAAGTTCAGTTGAAATGTCACATACAGTTCCTGCAGTTTGGATCAAGAAAAATCAAGTCAATCTGGAGCAAGTGCTGTTGAGCCGGTGATGGGTTCTTCAAGACATGGCAGGTTTGGAGAGGGGGCATTGATCTATCACTTGCTGGGACACCAGGCAAAGATGATGGTGTTGATGTGAAAAAAAAAGGTCAGCATCATCCTGGGATGCATGTCTGGGAAACAACAGGCTGCCTGCAGTCATATGCCTTGGGGAGCCTTTGGCTGTCGGGCTGTATGCAGCCCACTGCAGACAGCAAAATGGGGGGACCGACGAGAGGCTTGGAAAAAATGATGAGAGAGACTGGCAATCAGGAAAATGCAATGTCTTGGGGGGAAGTGGATTGAGGTGGGATTTTTTAGCCAGAAGAAACCAAGTGGAGACATAAAACGGTCTTCAAATACATAGGAAAAGTTGGTACAAAGAGGAAAGGAATAAATTTTTCCTTGCCCAGAATGCATAGGAGGAGATGTTAGAGGCCTAAATCCTACTGATTGAGGTCAGACATTAGGGAAAAAATGTAAGAATGAAGAAACAGGAGGCTGGAGAGGGCTTGGAGTTCCCATCACTGGAGGTCTTAAATCACATGGTAGATAAACATGTACCATTGCTGGGCCTGCCTGGGGCAACAGATGTCTCAGTGGCTTTGTGAGGGCTCTGTGAATCCAAGTGAAAAAGATTTGTTTAGTCTAGGAAAACAAATGATGAGGCATCACTGTCCGCAAGTATGTAGGGAGTCTGGAGAGGGAAAGGATAGTAAACACACTGGAGAGAAAAGTGACTTTGAGACAACTTTGGGACAGTAGGGACTAGCCTGGGTGATGGCTAGGCCAGAGGAGGTCTCTCAGCATCAGAAGGTCCCATTCCCGGCGGCTTCTCTCCTTCCCAAAGCAGAGAAGTGAGAAAACCTGACTCACTGTAGGAAGAGCTCAGCAGTCTCTGGGTGAGGTTAGGTTATGTGCCTTGGTGCAAATGAGGACTGCACCCAGGTTTCCAAATTCCTCTTGAGCCGGTAATGAAGCTCAGTGAAAACATCTGATGAAACCATGGAAGGCCCTGAATTTTGAAGTTTCAATATAGGATTATGGTTTCAACGTAACTCAGGCTTGCTGTGATGGTGGAAGGTGTCTCCTCGTGAGCACATCCCTCAAGCAGTAAGTCAAACCCATCCCAAATAGCACAAGCCATGACTGAGACTGCAAACATCTGGCCCAGCTCAGACAGGACCATCCTGCTGCTGGTGGCTGCTGTGTCCTTGTATGCTGGTGACCTCTGGTATGTTGCTGCCAGTGAGTCCACATCTGGACTCTGTCCTTCCACCTCCAGTCTTCCAAGATCTCCTTTCAGGCTTTGCATGTTATGCTCCCCTTGAGAAGTCAAGGCTTGCCCCCAGGGGTACCCTAGGCCGCCATCAGCACTGTAAAGCGTGCAGGGTTGGATTTCTTGCTGTTCTGTGGTGAACTGAGCTAAGGTCTTGTATCACATTAGCAGCTGCTGCGGCGTCGGTATTTGCAGCTCCTACTGATGTGGGCTGCAGGACCAGGGTGCGCTCTATGGGCGCAGCCAGAGGCACGTTCTGCTCTTGGGGGTTTGCTGCTTGTCTCGAAGGAGAAATGGAGGCAGAGGGTGAGTGACTGCAGCTTACCCAGATGAGGGATGTGGTTATGCCATGAGTCACGGGCTACCTGGCAGTGTGGTCATCCCTGGATGTCTCCTTCTTAGCACATGGCTGGACCGGTTGTCTGTGCACACGCAGCTAATCTGAGCTGGTAAATAGACCTGAGGCTTCCTGGGAGGGCTGGGGTCCCTCACCGTGCCTTGCCCAGCCCTGGTGACCACAAAAGCCCTGACTGCACCTAAGGACCATCACTGGGACAATTTGCACGTGAGATGTCTTTCTTTTGATGTCCAGTCCCCTAACTGTCATGATGGGGCAGCTCTCCTCAATGTTTCAGAATTTCACCTCTCCTTCTTTCCAAAACATGCATTTGGCAGCTGGGAGGGAGCGGGGACCCCAGGGGCCTCTGGGACACATCCCTGCACAGCTGCTGACAGTTGGGGCCAGGGAAGGTCTCTGCTTCTTGGCTGCTCTTGACAGCTGTCTTCACCCCTGAGACGACTCCTTGTTGTTTTCCAGGGGATGGCTGAAAATCTCCAGGCGGAGAGAGGGGCTGGAGGCGCTCCCACAGAGGGGACAGTGTGAGATGGAAATTCCTGCCAGGGATGAGTCACGCTCCGCGTGCACGACTACGCCTGGAAAAAGCAACCACTGGCAACTGCTTCCCATCCTGCTGCGGTGCTGGAGGTAAAGAAGGGCTCCGTGGTTCCTTTGGGATCACTTTTTTTTTTTTTTTTGGCTTTCTTTGTTTTGATGGGGACGAGTGGCAGGCTGAATATTTGCTGGGAGGCTGCAGCCCCTTCTCCCATGCATGAGCCTTTGCCTTAGCATCACTCTGAAGTGCCCAGTGGTGTTTGTGTTGTGGGATGGGGAGAAGGGAAGAGGGGAAGGATCTCTGAGGGAGTCGGGCTGGTGTAAGAATGCCTCTCCAAGCAGGAATATTCCTGCTGTGCTCCGTGCATTTCAAAGTGGCCACCCACAGGGAACCTCAGCTCCTCCAGTCCCTGGTTTGGGGGTGGGACTGTTGCATGGGAGCAAGCTGTCCGCGGGCGTGCTGTGGAAGCTGCTGTGTACATGCTCCCAGCCTCCAGACATTTCTAGCAAAAAACCATGGTTGTGTTTTGGTGGGGTTTGTATTTGCAAAATGGTTTTCTTCAGAAAATGTTAATTGGTTGAACTTGCCCTTGCATGCATGTCTGTGAGCTTGTGTGGTGCTTACCAGGTCGCAACACACTTCCATGAGGAACAGGCTTTATATTTTTTGTGCTCTAAGATAAATTAGGCTGGAGTTTCACTCAGGTTTGAGAAGAACAGCAGAGATGGGAATCAAATCCCAAATGACTGTCCAATTCCTAGCTAGTCAGGCACAAAGCATAAGGGTGACTTTTTGTATTTTACTCACATCCGTAGTTATTTTTTTTGGGGGGGTGGGGGGTGGATGGGGGGTGGGGGTGGGCAGTGGAGGGTGCAGTGTGAACCCCAGAATAACTGAACAAATGCCAAAACCCCAGCACATTGCAGGATGCAAAAATAATTTTCCTTCCCATCTCCCGGAGAGACACTACCCCGTTTTATAGACACAGCACCAAACTGTTTGCTCACAACCACTGATAGTCAGGCACAAAGATTTATCTGTGCTGCTGGGTCTGGGAGCATCCTGAGGGCCTGGATGCAGCACTCGGTGCTATGCAGTACCAGTGCCATCACAGAGCAAGGTCTGGAGCCACACCAAACCCCTCTGCCTCCATATCCCTGCAACAACCACCTTTCCAACCCTCTGAGTTTTTCCCTATCAGCCTTTCCTCCATTTCACATTTACTTTTGTGGCATTTTGCCTTGAGATCAAGCCATCCACATCCCCACGTTTGTGCTGTTATCGCCGACCACCGAAAGCAATCCTACCACTGTTTTTATTTCTGGTTCCCACTCTTTTAGCTTTCCATTTTCTGAAAGATCCTTCTGCACGAGAGTCTCCTTCTGAGCGACAAACCATTGCGTGCACTTTGTAGGAAACATCTCCTGCTCATGCCTCTCCACCAAAGCTGAAACGCTCCTGCCTATAAAGCTATTTGTCAGTCAGGCAATACTGGACATGGTTTAGGCAGAGAGGGAGCAGCACTAAACCAGCTCTGAGCATGTGTTTTGGTTCTGTGATAGAGCTGCAGAGTGTAATCTGTGCTTAACTTTGCCGGGGTGCAGGATTCATGCACCAGGAGAATAATAACTGGTCCCCCAGTCTGAATCTTTGGCTGATGGCTGGAATTTGAGGAAATCCTGTGAGTTTCTAATCTTAGGCTGCTTTTCCTGGGTGGTTTATTCCTTTAAAATAGAAAGGCTTAAATGGGATTGACTCCTACAATCCTTCTGCTCTGGACTAGCCTGTAATCTTTAGTGTCCAGTAATGGGCTTGGGCACTGCATCGCTCATCCCTTCTGCTTCTGCTGTGAAAGGAAGACAAGGCTTAGGTGGGCTCACTTTCTGCTTCTTTGTCCCATCCAACTACTTTTGGGGCCAATGTCAGACACACTTGATGGGCAGTAGCAGCCTCCAAGCTTTGTGAAACTGGGTAGGCAGAGTGAAGTTATAAATAATCCATGGGGGAAGGGCTCGAATACAAGCACAACCCTTTATGAGGCACTTGAGAATCCACATGGCAGAAAGCCTCTATGGCCACAGCCTGTCCTGGTTGTGACTCAGTTGTACCATGTGCCCAGAGCATCCCTCATTCTAAAAACAGTCCAAGGACATCTGAAACGTAATGTGCTACTAAACCCATGGTGGAAGAAGAATGCTCTAGAGATGCAGTTGAAAGGATGGTTATACATGGGTAAATCTGGAGGCTTAACCTCCAAGTAAGACACTTTGGAGTTTCTAATTGGGTCATTAATTCAGAAGAGCATAATTAACAGAGTAATTTAACCAGGCATGAAAGCCAAAGGCAGAAAGGTCGCCAAGTGGCTATAAATCATCCTGCTGAAGAAATCCCACTGGGCCAGCTGGTGTTGGCAGCCCAGGTTTGGTGCTGAGCAGGTACCGTGGTGGTCCCAGCTGCAGACCTGTCCCAGCCCCAGGCCTGCCCCCTCAGAGTGGCAGGGAAAGCACCCTGCTGTTTGCTGCTGCATGTGTCTGGGCCTCTTGCTGGTTTCTCCTGGGCTTTTTGAAGCCCATGTGAGACGGGGAAGGAAGGAGTGGGTGGCAAAAGTGGCCTGTGGAGGAGAAGGGTGATGGACCCATTGCTGCAGCTGCTCCGTTGCCCCAGGCCATGCACCGCTGATGCCAGACCATTGCCCAGGACCAAAGGAGCAGAAAAGCTGAATGTGACGTAAATGAACGAGATACAGCCCCGGCCATGGGGAAACTTGAGAGTGGGTGCATGCCTCTGAGATGTGGCAGGGCTGTTCACACTGGCAAAAAGAGGTCCCTGAGGATGCAGTCACTTCTGGGGTGAGGTGCTGCACAGACGAGCAGTGCCCAGCCATGCTGCATCCCTGTCTTTTGCTAACGTCCATCCGTCCACATGAGAAGTGCGGCAGACACCTGGATCCCAACCGCACAAAGACGCTCTCATCATGGGATCTTTTGGGTGAAACACCTGGGATGCTTGCTAAAGCTTATTTTTTTGGTCTGGAAGGGATCACCTTGTTTGTCTGCTCTGACTTACATATGAAATGAGTCAGAGAGCATTGTCCCCCACAGCCTGCAATGCCATGGGGAAATATCTTTTTTAGAATGACCAATTCTGTATCTGGATGACCATTTACATTGCAGATCTCTGGGAGAGCAGTCCGCCTCATCCCTGGTGAGTGACTGCAGGTTTCTCTGTCATCTTCCAGCAGGATTTGCAGTGGATGGTCACAGACTCGAGAGCTTGGCAGCCTTTTTGGTGGTGCTGTTTGCTGCAGAAACCACTGATTTTTATCCTTGTATGGAATAATCATCTCCTGATACCTGTGCTGACATCTCTGATTGGCACGGCCAGGCTCCCTAATTTTACAAGGTCTGTGCTACTACCCTTTGCAGACCCCAAAACAAGGCACTAAGCCTGGCTGTACCCATCCTCTTCCTCACCTCTGCAAATCCTTCTTCCTAAACCTATCCCTGGCCCTTCTTCTCAGCCAGAAGTGCGTGTCCTGCAGGGCAGGTCCCACTGTGTGCCAGCTGATGGTTGGCAACCTGTTCCCATGCTGGGCAGCAACTCCCAGACCAGATCACCTTATCTTATCCCTGTCCAGAAGAAGAGTCCTTGCACTGCCCCAGCCTACACTGGTTTGCCCACCCTGCTGATGTGTCTGCAATGCCCTCTGACGTGTCCTCAAGGCACAGGGGAGGGCGAACAGAGCATCTTCTTCCTTCCACCACCCTGTCTTGGAACGTGTGGGAAGTTCGACACTGCTGGGAGATTGCAATGAGTCAGCATTTGCACATCTGAGTCACTGCAGGGAGGTGCTGGAGAGGAGCGGGGGATGCCCAACCTCATCGGGGGCTGTAAGTGTCCCAGGTAGAAGATCTGTCTGGACACAAATCCCTATTAATGAAACCCATTGAGCTGTCAGGGACAGGTCACCACCTAGCAGGGTTGCTTCTAGCAGGGCCCCCATGGACCAGAAGTGTCACCCCATGAGGAAAGGTATCGCTTGGCCCTGCCTCCATCCAGATCCTTTCAGATGGCCCCCCAGCTCATCATTTGGGAGGTGTGGCACATCCCTACCCATGGCTGCCCTTGCAGACCTGTCCTGGGACACGCCAAGGGGTGCCTCTTGGTAGTTTCACCACACCAAGTCTGGGGAACCACGCCATCCAACAAGCCATACGGCAGGGAGGCCGTGGAGGAATGACTGGCAAGTCCACAAAGCAGGGCTTTTGGGATGTCTTTTGAGTGTAGATAATTCCCAGTCCCCCCACTGATGCAGTTAGTATCATTGGAGGGTTTTTTAGGTAAAAATGCTCCTGAGCATGTGAAGGCTGCAGGTGTGGGTTAGCTCAGGACTTCATCCCTGACGCTCAAAGCAGGTTTAACATTTAAAGGTGAGAGTTGCAGCACAGGCAGATCATCTGTGCTGGACACCCTTGCTGACACCCCCACAGACAGTCCCTCGATGCTTTAAATCCCAGAAGATCTTTAAATACACATCCCCAAATCATGCTGTCTTGCCAAGCACTTGCTGGCTGTAGGGATGCTCCTCGCAGCCAGCCTGAAGGAGTCCTGGTTATTTTTATCAAGCCCTTGATTTCCTCTCTGCTTTCTTTCAGCTATAAAATGAGAAAAAGAACGAGTCCCTAGGATGGTGACAGGTTCAGGAGGGACAGCGAGGGGGACCCTTCCCTCCACGGGTGCAGTGGGAGCTTGTCCGCACCACAGTGGAGCCAGATTTCTTCCAGAAGATCTTCCTCCCTTCATCCTATCTGGGAGTTAACCTGTTTGCTTTCTTATATGTGGCTTGTCTTTACCCTCTGCCCCTCCTGAGAAGCAGGCCACAGGCAGGACATGGGGGCATGACAGGGGTTCAAACCCCAAGGAGATTTAGGGTGACATTTTTGCTCTTGTCAAATCTCACTACTCCCTTCAGGCTCCCTGTTCTGGCTCAGTTCAGTGACAGAGTGAGGTAGTCCTGGCTTTAGATTTTCACTTTCATTTCCAGCTTCAATGGGATAAATTTCCAGGTCAAAAAGAGCTGGAAGAACCACCCCAGGAGTTTTTCATCTCGGGGTCTCTGCTAGGACCTCCCTTTAACATGAAATGCATTTTCTGTGCTTGCTCAGAGCAGAGGCCATGCAGGGAGTGTGGCCAGAAAAACAGGGGGTCATGCTGGAGTTTCTTTTTTTCTCCACTTAACTCTGAAATGAAAATATATCACAAGCTTGTTTTGGGATTAACAAGGAAAAATTCATCTTGATGGGAACCATCTGTGGCTGGGAGATGCCTGCTGGCTCTCTGCTTTCCACCCAGCACAGAGACGCTGTTATTCGGGGTGTGTTCCTCTCCCAAATATTATTCCTCCCATCCCTCTGCTGATCAGAGGAATCCCAACTATTTAAGGAGGCTTTTGTCTCTGGATGGGCCCAGCATTAAAAAGCAACAGCAGCTCATTACACCTATATAACATAATATTTGCTTTCCTCATTACCACACCGCTGCCTGGCACAGCTTGCTGGTGGCTGCTGGTCTCACTAGCATAAATACTGGAAGCATCTTTGTTGTAACCTTTCCACCCCAGACGTTACCTCATGTTTAAAGCAAATATCTCATGGCCTCTCCGACCTGTCCTGCAAACCAGGAGGGGAAATCTGCCCCAAGGAGCAGAGCTGCCCCTGCTCCACATCTGCTGTGCTGCTGAAAATGGGTGTATTCACACCCATCCCCCCATGGTGTAGAGGCCCGTGGTGATTGCTGGGGTGGCTGCAAGCCCCACGTGGGGTTTGGGGTGGCTGCCAGTGAAATGCAACCACTTCTGGGTTGGAGGATTGGCCATGGGAGGGTGAAGAGGTGTGTTTGCAGCATCAGAAACACCAGACAGCATTCGGAGCAGGAAAAAAGCCTCCTATACCAGGAAGAGGAAGGGAAACTCAAGATGAAAACAGCAGAAGGCAGGGCAGGTCTGATGCCAGGAGGAGAGGATGAATATGTCTGCTCTCACCATGATTCCAGCAGATGAGGAGGCTGCCTGGCTGAGATGTTTCCCCCTGGGATCAGCTCTTGGCAGGTTGAGCAGGAAGCTGGAATTGAGACGAGATCAACAGGTTCTCCATGCTGCCGGGTCTCCGAGAGCCCTCAGATGGTAGCTACATACCTGACCTGGGATCCACCCTCTGCTGAAGAGCGAGGTGCGGAGCTGAGCTAGCTAGGCATGAAATAGGTCAAAATAAGCACTTTGGGGGCTTTTACAAACCTGGTTCAAAGAAGGATTTTTGTGTGAACCTGACTAAGCTGTGACATCTTCAGAGTGAGTCCAGACCCTGCTCGGGAGATTGCTTGGACTCATTTGCAGAAGCGATGGCAGGACGTGTAGGTCTTGCCTACAGTGCCCTCCTGCTTGTCCCACGAGGACAACCTGCTACATTGAATGTGGGGCCCCCCAAATTATTTTAACCTGCCAGAGCTGAGTTAGCTCATATCTCCTCCATGGAGCCCAGCGTGAGCTGGTTGGCAAAGAGGCTGCTGCTCCCACATCATTGCCTCCTTCCCACTAGGGCTGGCACGACATGTCCCAGTGTCACAGGCACTGGTGGATTTTGCAGTCCGGGGGCTGAAGACAAAATGCCTTCCATCTCTGAGGCTAGCAGAATTCATCTGTAAGACACTGACTTGTCCCCAGAGCTGGGGGGTGCAGCCCACACTCCCACCCAAGGAACGTGGGGCGCTCTGACACTGCTTTGCCCAGCCCTGCTCTGACCATGGGCTGAGAACAGTCATTGCTGCTCTCCTCGGCCAGGCAGCCAGCCCTACCCATCCCACCTGTCTCGCTTCCCTAGGGAACTGTATGATAATTGCTGAAACTCCCTTGAGTTTCATCCTGCCCTGGCACTGCAGGACCTCAGGGACAAGGAGTCCTTGCAGCTAAGTGCTGGCTCAGCCCTGGCCCAACCAGTGTTCCCAGTTCAATGGGACTGTTTTGCTGCTGGTGACCATGAGGAAGTAGCAGGAGCTCTGCCAGCACAGCTTGGGTTGCAGAAGTAAAATTCATGCTGTGCCCAGGTCCTTTGCCTCCTCCTGCTATTTCACACCAGGCTTTGATTTCATCTAGGAGAGCACAGACACTGCCTAAGGACTATGGGCTTGAACACAAAGATATATTTGGGTAGTGGTATGCATAGCACATTAGTGATGCAAATGGAGCAGTGAGGTATTAGGAAAAGCTGTGTGGTCTCAGCTCTTAATGTGCCACTAGAAATCTCCTGGGAAAAGTCTTCATGGAGTATTTGGGGCCAAAGATCTTGAGCTGCTCCAGGAAGGGATGGGCAGCACACGGGCAGTTCTGCCCTTTGACTCACCTCTGGCTATTTTAAGGTGCTCATGCTCTCTCAACGCACATGGCCTCCCGGGCGGCTGCACGCAGGGTCTTGCTCAGTCTTACTGCTGAGCCATAGCTTGGCCAGTTCCCACCACGCAAGTTCTGAGTCCTCCCTGGCTCTAACACGAGCTGCAGGGTCCAACTCTGCAGCTGTGCTCAGACTAGTTTTGTGAGATGAGGGGTGACCCCCTTCATCCATCCCTGCCTTTATCTTTCCTATATGAACTGATTAATCAGCTTTATGCTATCTCTGCAGTAGGTTGTACCACAGCACCAGAAGAGGAGAGTGGTCCTGCTTTTCTAGTAGGTTTTTTTCAGGGATGTTGAACCTTTCGGGTGCACCCAACCTTCAGGCAACATCAGCTCTGACGCTGACCACTCCATTCTGCTTCAGATTGTCTCTGTGAGCCCAGGCCACCCAAATGCTGGCTAGCACAGTGTTCTGTCAGGAGGACTCATCTTTCCAAGATCTTATATTAAGGCCCTGATGGGCCAAATATGCCCCAAAATGCCAAGCTGACTTTAAGCAGAGGAGTGTTTGTGCATAGCTACTGATGCTTGGACAACTGAACTCGGATGCACCCCACACACGCTGTATTTCACCCATCAAAAAGCAATTTACCTTTTAAATTTATATAAACCACTGGAACAGCACCATGTAGGACCACATTATATTGTGACAGGAAGGAAATACATTGCTTCTTTAGTAGAAAGGCGGGGGAAATGGATTTACATAGCATTCTCCAGACAATGAGGTTTTGAACTCTGGGGGTTTTAATTTCAGCATTGTTTGTGCAAACATGCTCCATCACAGACAGATTTAGCTAGAGGCTGTGATGGGTCTTTCAGCCCAGCCTGCAGATAAAGCCCCTGTTATGGGGTCAGCGAACAGAGACCTTCAAACCCTGCGTCTCCGTCCGAGAACACTCTGGGATGGAGGTAATCAGAAAACCAGTGTTCCCCTTTGCCTCGCTGAATAAGAGAGGCTTTGTTCAGGGATGCAGGTCAGGTCTGTGGCAGAGCTGCTTGCAAGAGATTTTATTTCATCTACCTGCAAAGAAGCTATGAGAAAAATGTGGTAGGTTCCTCTTGGTCTGGAGAAATAGAGAGATATCACATGAAGGTGTTTAATATTAACTGGGCTAGGGCAGGTGTGAAAGGTTTGATTGTGTGCCCCTCTCTGTTCATATATAAACATCACCTCCAAAGTCACAATAATGTGGCTAAAGCCTTGCATAGGCTGGAGCAGGTGAAAGTCCTCCCGGAGGGAGCTGCATCGATGATCATTTTTGTCAATAAAGATAGATTTCTGTGCGGCATCAGGGGTGTAAGGCATGAACCCAGACCTTCCCATGCTCGATGATGTGCAGGTGCAAAACAAAGGCCTCATTGAAAGTGTTTGATTAATGTTTTTGGTTAAGAGAAAAGAAGGGGTGGACAGGCAGGGAGCAGAAGGAAGCATTGCAGCTCTGTTTGCACGGGGAAGCTGGCAAGTGGCTCTTGGGAGGATGCTGGGGTTTGCTTTCCAGGATGGATGTGATGGGAGCTCCTCCAGCAAAATCCACGGTGATGCAAGCAAGGTCTGGCCTTCATACTCATCCTCTCCAACTCTTGGGGCCAGATGCTATCAGAATAATTTCTGGTAAAGCTCCTCACGAGGGCAGGAAAATCTTGCTTACACAATGACAAATACATTTCTTTCGTTGCTGTTTCAGTCACCTTTGTTCGGTAAATGAACCACATCTAGGATCTAGAAAATGCTGTTAAACACAGTCATTTTGACTGATTTAGTTCAGAGATGGCTTTACCTATGTGCCCTGAAGTTCTCACAATGTATCCAAACACAGTCCGGCAGTAGGTGGATAGCTATTCCCACCTACAGCTAAATGCGCATTTCAAAAAAGGAATTGCAGGCTTGAAATTGGCTCGGTTGCCACCAATTATATATTCAGGACTGGATTTTCCTCCCTTAAACTACCTTCATTCAGGGAATCACCAGATAGTGGGGAGGATGCTGGTTTAATGGCTTTTAAAAATGGAGGAAAAGGATCCTTGGTGGTGCCTAGATGTCCCCTTCCAGGAGCAAAGGGCTTCAATATGATCTTAATTCATCTCTTTTCATATATGATGTGGTGTGTAACCATCTCAGAGTGGTCTGGCTGCGTCTTCCTGGCCCTTGAGCACTGCGGGCGGAGTTGCAGGACCAAAGACCTGTCCCATCTGTATATTCATCATCTGTGTGATGCTGGTTTGTGTGGCTAGAGGGGAGGAAAAGAGATGGAAGCTGGTACCAAGAGGATGCACGGATGGGTCTTGGGAATGCCGTGCATTTCATCCCAGCGATGAGTGCTGCTGGCTGGGTCGGCATCCTCAGTCACTTTGGTTTTCTGTCCACCTTCCTCCTTCAAACATCTTCATGTGGACACCAGATGTACGCTTTCTGCTAACAACATGTAGCTGGCGTCAACAGGCGCGTGTTTCATGAGCGAGGCCATGTGCAGCCTGTAGGTGGATGGGGAGTGAGATGTCTGGTCTAACTCCCCACCCCTCAGCCGAGCTGGAAGGGGAGCCACTAGTCGAGAATTATATCCAGTATTTATTGTACTGCTTCACTAACTGAACGCAGCCATGAATGTCTCCAGCACTCGTAGGCCTTTGGTAATGGAGGCCGATGTGTGAGGCGGTATGGGATGTTGTACCAAGGCATGCCTTTTTTTAATTCCTCTGTAGCAGACCTGTATTTGTCCTGTGCTTCGTACTAAGAGCGGGAGCTGAGGCTTATAGATGGGTTCGTTACTTCCAATTGTGCATTTAATGTGGGAAAAAATGCAAAGAAATGAAAGGTCAAAAGCTTGGGATACAGGACTGAAACTTGCCACCAGCTCAGCTTTGTGGCAATGGCTGTCCTTCTCAATTAAGATGTCTGTGCAAGATCATGCACCACTTCCCACCTCACCTGCATCCAGGAGGCTGTGGATAGACTGCTCAGACCCGTGTTTCTCCAACCAAGCCTTTTGAAGGGCTGTGGCACTTGCCCAGGAGCTGTTTGCGTAAGACATTGCTATCAGGGCTTCAGATGGAAAGGAGGGCACAGGATGCTCTTCATCCTGAGAAACCCCGATGGAGACAGACATCCCACCTTGCCATTGGGCCACCATCACCACAAAGATTCCTTCTGGCTCCTCCAGATCTTCTCATCTTTCGACAACCACCTTCTCCCCCTCCTCCATCCTTTTGTTGCCTCTTTGCCCATCTGAAGGCAATCAATGCTTCCTGCAACCCACTTGTTTGGACCTTGCTAGCTTTATCCTTACTCTCTTCTGAGTTTACAGAGTCACTTACTGGGGAAGTTCATACTTTGCTCCTGAGGAATCGACTGGGAGGATGGCGATGGAGAGGGGGATGGGGCTGTGATAGCCAAGGGCATGCCCAAGTGCTGGTTAACCCTTGCCCAGTGCTTGTTCAACTGCCTGTCCAAGGGCTGGACTGCACCTTTCAGTTATGAAAGGAGAGGGACTACCTCATGTGACTGACCTGATAAAACATCTTATGGCCTATTCTGCATTTATTTATATAAAACAGCCTATATTTAAATACCATTCTTGCAGCAGAGGAGCACCTAGTTTGCCATAAAGACATCAAATGGGGAGACTTCTGCTTCTGTTTATCACTTCCCCCAGTCATTTCTCCTAACAGCTGAAAAAATGCTCATTTGTCTTCTCAATTGACTTTGCTGTTGACTTCCAGCCACTCTGTCTATGTGGAGATGTGCTCAGGGCTAATTTTATACTGATGACACGCCACAAAGTATTTTATTCTGATGGTGGGGAAAGGATGCAGGGTGCTGACTGTAATTCTCTCTTCCAGACTGTGCCAGGATAAAATCCGTCCTTTGCTTTTGGATGGGTTTTTTTCATGACTGGACTATCAATATGGCTATACTTTCTCCCCCCGCCGGAAGACTTCACTGCAGTGATCAGGGGAGGCTGAGGGTGGCTGGGGCCTGATTTACCTGCAGCAATAATCCATGTCAGTGACTTTCCTCTTATTTAAGTACATTCATCACATACATACATCAACCGTCCTGAAAGGGTTGCAGGGCTGCTGGTTAACCTACTACAGAGCAGGCAAACACAGCTATTGTGCAAACAGCCAAAGTGTTTCCTGATTTAGCAGACAAATATCTTCATCTCTAGTTGCTGGGTAACATTCACATACTTGCCCTCAATGATCTCTTCAGGGCTCACAAGTCCACCACCGCTCCTGCTGCAGGGACGGGTACCTTGCACGGGCTTGTTGGGGCAGACTGGTGAGCGAATAAAATGTGAAGGAGAGGTTGAAATACAGAGGATGGAACAGCAAAAGAGTTCTGCAAGTTCTCCCTGTAAATGTTATTATGGTAAAATAATTGTGCCTAAGGGGATGCTTTGCAATCAACACCCTCCTTACACTTATTACAGGCACAAAGGCCTGGGAGAAAGAGTTAGGAAAAAGCACCTTAATGAAAGTATTTGCAGCACAAACACAGGAAAGCGCAGATCTCCCTCCTGTTTGCCCTGCATTCCCTGAGTGTTTGCATGGGCAAAACAATAGCGTGTCCCTTACCATGCTTCCTTCCCCTCCCCAAGGCTGGTCAGATTCTGCTGGCTCTGGGGCAGCCGCGATGGGGATTTGCCTCCCGCTGGCTCCGCTGCCAGGCACGGGCAGGCAGGCAGACAGACAGACCTACACGTCTTGGCTCGCTTCCCGCCGGACGGCCTCTAGATAAATTTGGCCTTGCTTTTTTCATGCTTCATTTTCTTCTCCTGCAAAATGGAGACAGTATGGCAAATCTCCGAGCCTTGCTCAGTGCCCTCCATCCAGATGTGGCATCGTCAATTAATTGGATGTTTGTTCCTTGCTCTTCCCCATAAAGCCAGCCATGGAGGAATCCGCTGTGCTTTCACCGTACCCTGTCTTGTTTCCCAAACCTTGCTGTTGCTACCCTGCCACCCCTCAGCACAGCAGCAAAAGCTAAAAAGCAACATCCTAAGTGTTCTGGCATATCGGGGAGGAGCAAGGTACCCTGTGACACTAAAAAAGATCCACGGCTGGGTCACCAGAAGGGCTCAGGCAAGTGTTTCTCCAGCAAAGACTTCCCTCCTGTGAGCCTGGAAAGGGGAAGAGGGTTTTTTCTCTACTTACGGAGGGGATGAATTCCGTGGAGGAGGGTGATGCTGCAGTTGAGGACACTTTACCCCCTTCCCTTCATTCCCACTCCCGCAGGAAACTGCAGCATCTCCTTCACCCAAAATACCAAAGTGCCGCCTCCTCTAAGACTCTGCACGTGATGCCCTTCTGCATCGCCAGATCCCCAGTCTCGTATTTCCCTGCCAGAAAAGAAAAATTTCCCTTCTGGACCGATTTTTCCTTCCCATAAGCGTATAATGAAACGCTTTCAGGATGTGGTGTGAAATCTGCCTACGCCTGAAACTCACCCCTGGTTTAAAGCATCAGCGCTGAGACGGGTCCTAATGGAGCAGCTTAAATAAAAAGTGACTGCACACAGGAGTTCAAAGGATTTTAATGAGGGTGTTGTAGGTGCATCATTTTGAAATGAATGTGGCTGGGGACATACGGTGAGGAATGGGCACAGCAGAAATCCTAGCTGTGCCGAAGGGAGATACTTAAAAGAGTTTTGAGCATTCAAGACTCTAAGCATGGGATAAGGAACTTTTATAAATCTGAAAACAACTTTCCCAATCCAAAATTGCATCTATTTTCCTAGAAGCTGTCTCAAAATTTGCATGAAATTTCCTTCCGTTGGCTGCTCCGTGACTTTTTTTTGACATTGCACAGCCTTTAGCAGCCAAAGTGCTGCTAGCAGCAGGGGAAGGATGGTCTTTGTGCTCTTCATTCCTCTTTTCACAGCTGCTTGGAGGTGGCTTGAAAAGGAAACCTTCCCCAGCCCTGCATCCCCGGCGGGAGCCTGTGTCCAATTCAGATGGCCGAGTCGAAGAAATATGCTGAAAATGTGCGTACTCTGATTCTTTTTGGAGGCATTTTCCTCAGCAAATGGATGCTTAAAAAGCAAATTGCTGGCTGACGTTAGGAGCAGCTGCAGTGTTTCTGGAACCTCACAAGTTAGAAGAGTATTTTCTCCCGGTGCCAGAAGAAAATATTTTTCCCTTTATCTTACAAATGGCTGAACTCTTTCTGCTGAAATTAAAAGGAGACCATCCCTAGGCAGACACCCAAGCATGTAAAATGTCATCCCCACTGTTTAAAGTCTGGCAAAGTCACAAGGATCTACAGTCACGACTTTATATGCCTCGAAATACCTGCATCTGCCCTGTACCCTGCTGCACAGCCACCCGCGAGCCTGCAGGAAAACACAGCCTAAAGCTGTGGACCCAGCAACCAGGCAGCAAATAAAATGCTCCCACAGGATATATTTTCATCAGGATTTAAAATAATCACAGCTCTAAGGGACTTCTGATTTTGAAATGCCTGCCGTCAGCAGTACTGTAAGGAACGGTGTTTGGCAAACAGCTACCAGGACCGCTGCCCGTAACGCTGCCTGTAACGCAGCCCATATCTCTTCTGCTGGGGCTGAGGCTCGTCACTTTGGATCAGACTTTATATTCTGATTTTTTGCCTCCAGTCTTTTCCTGCAGGCAAGGTTTCCCTGCTAGTGGGTGCAGCTTCTTGGTTTATTTCTGCACTCCTTAGGAAAAGAGACAGTTGCTAGTGAGCCATAGGTGTTGTTTGTCTCGGTAAAGATGAGCCTGGCATCTGTCTCACACTTGCTTGTTATTTTGACAGCAGATCTCCTCCTTTTGCACCATTTGGACCGTGCACTCCTCCGGAGCTGGCTCTGAGCGTGGGCCAACATGGTGGAAAATGGCCAATTTGCAGAAAGAAAGAGATCCGTTGCTCTCAGGTGAGTATTTTGCCACCCTGCATCAAGAAAGGCAGGAAGTTGACAGCAAAGATACAGTTCAGTTTTTGTCCACGGTGCCGGGCAGCCCTGGACATCCTTCTCGCCCTGATTCACCCACACTGTTGAAGTGTGTAGAAAACAAGTTCTGAGCACGGTGTAGACACATCAGCGCTCATCCTTTCCCCAAACTGGTACAACTTGAGGATGCTACTCCAGGATGGCCATAGTGTGTAGGTCAGGTCCAGGGAACCCGTCCATGGTGCACCTACATGCTTGGGAGATGGGGATCTAATATAAGACCAAGTGCAAGTGATGAAAATGGAGAGAAAAATAAATGGTGGGTGAGTTGGGAAGGGCACATTTACAGGAGCAGGAGTAATCTGTCCCTGATGCTTTTCACCCTCCTCTGTCCTCTCACACGAGAACACCCTGCTGCGCAAAGCATCCCTCCTAGCAGGCTTTGAGACATGATTGCCTTCGATATAAATACCAAGAAACCGAAATATGAATGCTGTATTTTCCCTTGTGACTCCACTCCTGGCTGCCAAGCAGGGATTTACTGGTGCCCAGTTAACAGCAGCCCGGGGTGCACAGGGCCATGCGTTTGCTCTAACTTGCAGAGGTTTTCCAGGCTGGCTTTGTATTTTAGCTACACTCTGTGTGTGTGTACGTACATGTTGCTCCCCGGGCTGGACAATTTCCAGACATCCCAGTTCACGGGAGGAAGATGAAGGTGATGTGTGGCGATGATGCGTGATGAAGCTGAGGGGTCGCTGCCCTTTTTGGGGCTCAGCCTTTCCAGACCCCACAGTGCAGTGCCAAGCCCTGCCTCCCCAGCAGAGCCCAGGTTTGGGGCAGCACCGGGAGGGGGGGCATGTATTTTCCCTTGGCAGGGGTGCCCCAACCTTCCTATTAGCAGGGGACCCCCCAAACCAGACCCCATGGGGCACCCCACGGCGGGGGGTGTTGCTGCCAGTCGGGTGCATCTCCGCAGGGACACACCGCCCCTCCAAAAAAACCCCACCAACCAACCAACCCAACAAAACCCAAACGCAGAGGGGCTCCAAGCCTTCGGGTGCAGCCTGCCTCCTGCCTCCTCTTCCTCCCGCCGCCGCCGCCGCTGCCCGGGGCGGAGCCGCCCGCCCCAGCCCCCGCCCCTCTCCCGGGAGCGGGCGGCGGAGCCGAGCCGAGCCGAGCCGGGCTGCGGGGACGGGGACGGGGACAGGGTGGTGGCACCTCCGTCTTCCCTCCCGGCCCTTCGGGGTGCCCCCATCCAACCCTCTGCCAGGGGACGGCGGCAGCGGGGAGCATCGCTCGGCGGGGCAGCGGTCCCCCTCCCTCGGGACTTGGCGACCTGGAGGATTTCCCAGAGGCAGCAGGTAAAGGGTTGGACTGGTTGGACTGGAAGGAGCGGGTGGCCTTTTGCACCCCCCTCCCGTCCCTGCCTGCCCGGCGAGGGGGGTGCCGGGTGCCCCGGAGGAGGGGGGAGATGCTGAGCCGTGGGGGTGGGGGGGTGTGTCGGGTGTGTGACAGATACGCCGGGTTTGACCCCCAAAGGGTGACTGTTGTCTAGAAAGGTGTTTCCCCCAGAAGGTGTTTCTGTGCCCTCCGTTCCCCCCCAAAACAGTGTGTGCCCCCCCATGGGTGGCTCACCTGGAGCATCCCAAGCAAAGCTGGGATGTGATGGGGTACTACCCTGTGGTGGGGGCCATGGGTGGGCACCCAAGTGGGAAGAGGTCCCACCATAACCTCCGGGGTCTCCAGGACACCCCCCCGCCGGCAGTTGGCAGGGTGTGGATCTGGTCACCCCCTTTTCTCCTTTAGGCCCTACTGGTTTTACAGGTAACGCTTCATTTTTATACACCACTCTCCGAATAATGACATCTGCAGTGTCCCACTCCCCCGGGGTTGTCCGACACCATAAAATCCTGAGGCAGCAAAATCCCAAGAGGGATTTATTGCCGCTAGCCCGGCTGGAGGAGTACCCTGCACCCGGCCAGCACCCAAACTCTCCTAGCACCCTCTGAGAATGCAATAGCGATACCCTGTATGGCTCCTGTTAAGGACCCTGAGAAAGATTGAACGTGGAGGGTATTATTTTGTCTTGATGCTTGGCAAAGAAATTGCTTGAAAAAAGGAGTAATTCAGGGAAAAAGTGGGAAAAATTTAATCTCATGGCTGTTTTATTGAAGCTCCCTCCCAAGTCCCGTATATTCACCGCCTAGAAAACTGGGCATTGAGGACTTGCAGTGGAAATGTGAGCCTTCCTCTGGAAAAGGTCTGTTGTAGCAATTCCTGATGTTGAAGCTGTGAAATTTCACCCCTGGCAAGATGGAAATGGGGATTCTTCAGCCAGAAAAAACCTGGCTTTGTCAAACTGGCCGTGCTTTGGGGTTTCAGGGGTGGGTCTGTACAGCCACTATTATTACTTGTAATCGTGTTGGCTTAAGGGTTATTTTGGGGCTGGAAAGGGATTACGGATAGATGATCGGAAAGTTGTGACCACACTGCATGTGAAATTAAAAAAAAAAAAAAAAATTATGGTTCTTTTTGCTGGGTCTTTGTCCCTGTACGAGGGAAAACGAGTGCTCGCTCAGTACGCCCGTACAGGTTTTTCTCCGTTAGAAAGTTACGCCATGCATGAGGAACGTTAAAGCCGACTACGCCGTTCGGATGCTGTATTCTCCTCAGGGTGCTCCCAGCTGCCAGGAAATTTAGACTGTTGCTTATTAGTGAGCAAAAGTTAGACCAGTGTTTGTTTTTAAAGAGCTTTTTTGGGTTTGGATCACACAAGGATGCAGGATAAATGCCTTCTACCTTCTTTCCTTCTTATAAATTGCTAGCTTGCACTTGGCAGGTGTGGCTGGGGAAAAGCTGAAGTAAATGGATTTCCTGCCTTGCATTTTGTCTGGCATGTCATCAGATTGCTATGGAAAGCGGCCCATTAATGCATTATACAGCCTTTACCCACCTGAGCAGTGATGCATCCTGAATCCTTAAAGCCTGCTATTTTAACATGTTTACCTCTGTCAAGACTTGAAGCGTCTTCACGCCGATATCCCAGCAATATTTAGTTGCGGAATATTTCTCTCTGATATAGAAGGTGCTTCTTCAATGGCAAATACAAGCCCTGCTTCGAGGCAGAGTTAATTTTAGAGTGGGTGTCTCTGTCAAGCTGTACTTTTTCTATTAAATAAGCATGTTCTGCACGTTATGCTCTTCCCTGCAATGAATTCTGTAGAAGGTGAAGCATGACTGATGTTTGTCTTGTGTGTTGACAGCGAGCAGCACAAAGAAAATGAGTTCTGGTTAGATCAATTTATTTGGTGTTGGGTTGTAGATTCATAAACTGCTGCCTTGGAATTAATGATAAAGGTTTTAGATTTTGCAAGGCAACAAATTGCTTTGATGAACCAGGAAGATTATAATGAGATACTGAACCAGCTGCAAGGGCTGGGGACCGTTTGTTGTACTTTTATCCATAAACTGCCATGTGTTTGTTTGATCTCAAGTAGCTGCATTAAAATTGCCATGGTGTTTCACACTGCTCAATGCCAAAATCAGTATATTTAGGTGGTTTTGGTGTGTTTTTTTGTTTTTGTTTTTTGTTTTATATGGGTTACAGTAACTCACGGTTGCAAATGATGTTGTAGGTTGAGGTCAGGATGCACTGGTAGCAGGTGGCTCATTCACCTTGTTGTTTGCTTGGAGGCACTTTGATGCTCACAGGTGGTGGAAGTTAGATCTCAGTCCCCTTTTAACTGACACACCTATGGGCAATGTTGTCCTTTAACTTGCTTTGTAAGCCCTAACAAGGGTAAAGATGAAAGGGTATGGTTGCACCTTTGAAACACTTGTGGCATTGCTGCCCTACAGCCACAGGCTGGTGTGTGAGGGTGTGGTTATCGCTGACATTGAGTGCTGGGGTTGGATGTGGATGGGCACTTGGGGCTCCTTCTAAGAGCAGCTTTTCTACAAACACAGGGCGTAGAAATATGCTTTCCCTGGAGGCTGTGATGCTGGTTTGAAACTCCTTTTTCTTGAGAAGCTGTAGCCAGAGGGGCCATGCTCCTGTCCAAAAGCCTTTTAGTGAGATGCTTTGCACCTTCTTGCTGATACTGAGATGAAGTGATGGGACCCACCTGGTGCAGCCACTTGGCTGTGGCCATAAAAAGGCTTCGTTAGGTTGCAGTAGCTGATAATTACATTTCAAGGGGACCACATGGTGGTATTCACTCTCGTGCAGAAAAAGCAAGCGCTGCTGGTGTGAGGAGGCTGTAGCTGCTCTCGGCTTTGTTGGTGTTAACTGTGGTTGTTGTGGGGTGAGTGGTGTCTCAGCTTTTCTCCTTGTAGTAGGGCATTTGCTCAGGGCTGCTGCTCTTCTAAAATCGTACTGATGAGCTGGGTGTGAAGCTGAGCAGTTCCTTCTGCTCAGGAGAGGGCAGTGTCACACCAACGCGCTTTTCCTTGCCCATGCTGAAATAGCTGTGGAGATGACAACTTTTGCCCATCCAGGGATTCAGGAGGGTCTTGGCGGGGGGCAATATCCAGTGTGGGTGTGGGACCCAGGCACCTAATTCTGCTGCCCTTCTTCCTCAAGCAAAATGTTCCCCTTCTAGCTGTGCTCTCTGGTGGCTTTCCCATGTCTGAATATGCTGCTGGTGTTTAACAGACCTTTGTAAGAATATCCTAAGCGTGATGCTGGGAAAAGGGATTTAAAAGACTGTTTATAGCAGTTGCTTTTGCCTGCTAGCCTCTCTATAAACAGTGATTAGATACAGCTACTTTGATGCATGTCTTGACTTTCAAAAAAAAAAAAAATGCAAACCCTTGTGCAGTGGTGTCTGGCACTGCTGCTTTTTCCTCTTTTGCTGTCCACTGTGTTCTCCTCACTTCCTTCAAAAATACCCACAGATACTGGCAGGGCAACTGCCTGAACATTTGGTTAAATAGTCTGTCATTGCTCAATAACCTGAAAAAAGGGCCTTGTTTTTATATGTAATTAAATATTTGTATAAAATTTCTGCCAAGGAGTGGTTTCAAGGTACAGAGTGTTCCCCTGAAGGGTATTAAAACAAGGACCTTCTTGGGTGGCAACTGGAAATTTTTCTGTGATCATGCCTATCTCGACACATCGTGTGTTTTCACATGCTGAATCTATTACACGTTGTGACTGAGATCTGTCTCTTTTGCCTGCCTGGTCTTTGGGCAGGATCAACTTTATGAAAAATGTTTCTTTTGTGAATATATTTTTGCACCGGTGGATTTTTTTTGGGAGGGGATTGTGGCTCTTGATCCATGTAGTGCTAAAGTGAGCTGGTGTTTTTGGTTTTGGTTTTTTTTTCTGCTGGTTGAAGGGTGGGATGGGGATAGGAGGGAGGCAGATGGCACCTTTCCTGGGGTGATGTGCAAATCTGGGCACCAGCTCAGTCACCGGGCCCACATGTCTGTGCAGTCCTGCTGGTGGCTAATCCCTTCCTTGGAAATAGCTCTTACTGGTTTTAATGTAATTCCTTAGTCATAACAAAACTGAATCCTCCTGCTCTCTAACCACTGTTGTCTGTGTCGCTGACTGCTCGGGAGCCAGGCTTTGCCTGGTGCTTGGGGTCCGGGCTGCTGGATCCCAGAGGGCTTGGAGGTGATGGACTGTGAGCTTATGCTGCTCTTGTCTGGAAATGCTCAAAATAATCTGTTTCACTTTCAGATTTACCGTGTGGCACTGTGCGAAAGCAGCTTCTATCTTACACTTTTCCCCTTAAAGCAAGCTTGCCTTTTATTTATTTCTTATAATCCTGCAATTTCTCTTAAAACTCTGCTGTAACTTGTAAAATCTCTTTATAAATGTCTGGTCCCTGCATTTTGCTTACCTCCCCCCTCCTTGGCGAGCTGAAATGAAACTTCTCCCTCCCCCAGCCTGAGGTTAGATGCACAGTGCAGAAATATTCCGGTTGCCTGCTGTTTTTAGCTGCACCAATTTTCAGGCTCACACTTGCACAGGTAGCTCAGGAAGCATCTTGCATTGGCCTTAAATAGCACAAGGTGAAGACCAGAGTTTTCTTTAATAGGTATTTTGGGTGTAGCATTTAAAAAGATGTAGCGGACTGGCTGTACCCTTCGATGTCCAAGCATTCTTCTGAGCCATTCTAATAGATTATATCTTGGGCCACTTATTTGATGAATCTCTTGAGTTGACAGTCACCTAATCATAAAGCAAATTGCCTGAGTCTAAAACCAAATCAGTGGTCTGATTGCCTACTGCAGAACTGCAGCAAAACAAATGTATTAAATTTTCAGATTGCAGATGGCTACAGCCCCATGGCTAGCAGTTGGGACTTGGTACCTGAAGGTTGTGGGGTGGCAGGGTGATGTTCTGGGGGCTCCACGGGGTAGTCAGGAAGTAGGTCTAATCCTGGGGCAGGTCACTTAACAGCTTGGAGAGGATTTGGAGCTTGTGTCTAGGCTTGCTGTCCTACTAAATTCTCTAGGACCTTGCCAGGAGGAGGGCAGAAACCTGGTGTTAAGGGGCAGGCTTGGCCTTTCCAAGGTGTCTCTTGTGGGTGACTCCATCTGAAACCCATGTGCCGACTGCAGGGCTGTTTTCTGAGCAAAACCTTGGAGAGTGGTGGTAAAGCTGGGATGTATTCAGGGCTATGCCTCAAGTTCCCTTGCTGTGCCCAGCCCTTCTCCATCACGCTGCCAAGGGGCAAGATGGGGCTGGGGGCTTCCCAGATCAAGTTAAGTGGAGGTGCTCCTGGTGCCCAGACCTGGTCTCTGAAAGGGACGGGGAGGGCCTGGGCTTGTTTACAGCGATCTACCACAGTGGTGAGGTCACCCTGTGATATTTGGGTGGATTTTTTTTGTGTGTGTTTTTTGGGTTTGGTTGGGGTTTTTTTGCCAAGAGGTAATTAATGCTTTCCTTGGGATTAAAATGTTTCCTTTGTGTCTCAGCTGTTAATGTAGTTAAGGAGTCATCCAACCCTTTGACCTTTGAGACAAAAAAGGCTTTTTTTGAGAAGAAGAGTAAAACCAGTGTGTCTTTCTTGCCCCACTACTTTCTTGTATGAAGAAGCCCCATAAAGAAGTTTCCTGAGGCTGTCAAGTAGGTGATGTGTTGTAGGCAGTCGCCTGTTCCAGCAGTGATTGTTTGCGGGTCTTGTGGGAATCTCGGTGCCAATCTACCTACTAATTATTTATGTCTCTTGTCTATGAGACCTTAAACTATCAAACCTATTGCTGTTTGATACCCAGCAAACAGGCAGCACTCGTGTCCTGCTCTGGGTGTCCAGGCAGAAATCCAGCTGCCTGATTTGCTCCATTTCTCTCCAGCTTTTTGGGCTGTGATTTCCCCATCCCTGGCCGAGAACTGACTGTTTGAGCTTAAGAGATCTGCGCTATAGTAATGGCTGAACAGTCCTTGTAACCTGTGGATGGTTTTGAGCTTGTTGGGGGCCCTGGAAACTGTCAGGCCAAGAGGTAAGGCAAGACCTATGGCTTCTCAAAATGTTATTTTTAGATGCATTCCTGTTCATATGCAAATTATGTTTATCGTAAAGGATTGCTCTGCACTTAGTACACTGAACTTCTAAGCCCCACTTTCCAGCTTTTACAAGGAAATCAAAATGCCTGCCAAAACCAGATGTATTATGCTCACAGGCTCAGTCCTATGAGCTCCTGAGCCACTTATAATGTTGCATTTGATGCTCTGTAAATATATAATGGTGGGTGGCTCTAATTTTAGGGGTGGTTTACCCCCCCTGCTTGGGCTTTGGCATTAGCTTCAGAAGTTGCTGGTGTCTGACAGCCTGCAAGCTTTGTGCAGTTGTGCTTGTCTTCTCCTCTGTTTCTGCTCCTGCCCAAAATCTGGAGGCAGAATCAGTGTTAGAAATGAAGCAGCTAAACTCATATTTAGCACTGAGTTAATCACTGAAATGCAGAGTGCTTGCGGTCCTCATTAAAAGCCTAATTTAAAGTGCAAGGTTGACAGCTCGGCTGGAGATACTTTCCCTTATCACAAGTATTTCCTAATCTGTCTCCTTTGCATCAGGGTGGCTTTTTTTGTTTGGATCTCTTGCTCTTGGAGAGGTGTATGTTAAAGGAATGCAGTGTACTTGTGGGTAAGACAGCTGTATATGCTAAAATGTTAATGTGGTGGGAATAAGCATGCTCTGGTGTCCCTTATGCTGGCAGGCAAGCATTTGTGCCTCGCAAGGTCACACCGCTGCATAGATGCGTGTTCCCGAAACGCAAACAGTGCAGGTTCTCCTTATACAGTTTTGCTTTGCAAAGAAAAATAAAGCTGCTTGTTGGATTATAGCAATAAAGCTGTTGTCCCTGAAAGCATGGGCAGGAGCGGTGCGGCTGAAGGCCAACATCTGAAGAAATGTCCTTCCTTGCGTTTGTACCCAGGCAAGTGTCAGGCCTGCAGTGTGCTGTGGTTTCTGCTCTGGTCCTGAGCTTGCATGGGGTGTGAGGAGTAACGTGGGCAACAAGGAGCTCAAAATTTGCTCTGTGGTTTGCTAGACCCCTTGAGCTGGAAGGGACTCTCTTGGGTGCAAGGGGGTCTTTGTACCTTTTGTGCAACCCAGTCCTGAAAAGCCTCTGGGGAAGGTGGGCATCTCTCCTGCTGTCACAGGAGCTGTGGTGGAGGCAGTAACCTGTTCAGCTTCCTCAATGTTGTCAATGGGACCAGCACATATAATTTGGAGCCTTTAAAAATAAAAAACAGTCCACCCAGTGCACCTTGCATTTGATGACAAGGATTTAGCATCTACCAACCTTTTTCATCTGCTTCATTTAAGGCTAAAGTCTTCAACTGAAGCAAGCTGGAAGCTGTGAGCATTGTCTGAAGGGAGATGGATGTATCACAGCTCCGTTAACCTGATGTAGTTTGGAAAATTGCTCTCCCAGTGGAAGGATGAGAGTGTTAGGGAGGAGGTGGGGGGTGTTGCCAGCGGGGATGTAACCAGTACGGGGAACCTGGGTGCAATGCTATCCTTGCAGTACCCCAGAGTCTTGTGAAGCCATCATGCCTGCTGGCACCTGTGAGGTTTGGGCCCATGCTTGGTACCCGCTTGGAGAGCGGCACAGACCAGTATCTTTCTCTGGGCAGTGAAGAAGACCACAAAGAAGCTGTTTAATAGTCTTTTTTTTTTTTTTTTTTAAAGGCATAAAAAACATGGCAGGAACTCACACAACCACTCGCCATAGCTCGATGGGTACTGGTGAGTGATCCCATGTGGACTAATGAAGTAGATGGGAGACCCCAGCACAGGGCAGAACACCCTGCCAGACACTGGGGGAAGTGGGAGGCTTTTACTGTGTTGGTTTTGGGGGGTGGTTTTTTTTGTTGTTGTTGTTGGGTTTTGGTTTTTTGGGTTGGTTTTTTTCCTCTCCAGGGGAGATTAAAATAAATGGCCTCTGGCTAGGAGTTGTCAGAGCTCTTGGGGAAATATGTGTACGTAGAGCAAATCTGAATGTACCTATTTGTCTTCTCCAAAAAGAAAGACAGGGTGCAAGCTGTGGATCTCAAATGCAAGGGTTTCCAGCCTTCAAAACCTGCTCTGTTGTGCTGCTCCTCTGCTGGGTCTGTTGTGCAATTCTAGCTCCACCAAATGTTGCTGCTGGCTGGGAATGCTGTTTGTTAGGGCTCACCTTTGTGGAGGTGTTGCAAACAGCTTGCCTGCTGCAGTCCATCTGCCAGACTGGGAAAGCTTTGGTGCACACTGATCTTGAACCATGCTTGGCTGAATACCAACATACTGGGAAGCCTTAATGATGCTGGTGACCTGCCTCAGTGTCACCTGGAGCAGCGGGGTGAGAAATGCCTTGGCTGGTGGATGGGCCCTTCTGGTCGAGGGTGAGAGGTGTGGTGAGAGAGGTTGCCTGGTTAATAGCAAGGCTGGATTTGAGCGGGTGCCTGAAGGCAAAGGTTCCTGCTGGGCTGAAAACCCTTTGTGGTTGTCATCTTGATGTGCTCGATACCACTGTATTACAGTGGGAATGTCATGAGTTAGCAGGGATGAAGCCTGTGAGTTTATTGGGAAGCTGTAACCTGATGTCCAGACTTTCTTAGAGGTGTCCTGTTGTGAACAGCTATAGATCCACTTCTAAGAGCAGAATAAGCTTAAACAGGGAGGGTGGGGGGAGGCTCTCTGTATTTCTAAAAGTGTCAGCTTGTAATGTTAAAACCCTCCTGTTGTGAGAGTCCTTAAATCTAAGCTTCTGGGGTAATGGTTGGGTTGTACTGAGTGCTGTATTGGACCCGTGAGACAATCACTGTTGCTTTCTTGGCTTCTTCCCCCCAGCTCATGGTAAACACTGGCTTTTTCCCTATTTTCTTGAACTTTGTAGCTCAGCTGCATGTTCCCTGGGGGGACATATCTGGGCCACTGGCTTAAGGTCTGGAGTCCGCTCCGCTCCTCTCCTTGAGCAATTTGTGGGCTGGATGTAGGGCTGTTCTCGCTGGGGGCTATGGAGCTTTCGAGGGTATGTGAGGTGAGGAGCAGGGAGCCCCCGAGGTCATGAGCTTGGGCAGAGTCAAAAGATGACATGTCCACTCGTATTTCTGCACCTTCTCTTCCCAGGCATTACGTGCTTCTCTATCTCTGCTGATATTTGCAGTAGCGATAAGAAAGGCTCTGTAACAAGTGTGCTCTGTGGCAGATAAAACTTACTGTGCGCAAGAGCTGTTCCAGCTGAGAGCTTATCAGCACTATTAAAACCTTAATCGTCAGCAAGGCTTGAGAGATGTGGGTGTTTCGGGTCTTCTAGCAGTACAGAGACATCTAACAAAGAATTGTGCTGCTGCTCTGTAAGTCTCTCTCAAATGTGTTGTGTTTTTTTAAAAAGGAAGTAGAAAATTTGGGGATTGAGGCTTGTAAACTGGTCAAGCATGTGCCTTAAATGCAGCTGGCTGCTTACGGTATGTTTGTGCATGTAATGAGCTGACTGATGCTTAATGAAGGCGGTAGCTGGTCTCAGTGTGGACTGAATTAAATTGAGGGAGGCACTTGCTCACACCTCACCAGGCTGCTCTTTGCTTGGAGAAAGTGCTCCTGGAGCTCTTGTGCAACCATTGAATGTTTGTGCAGGGAGGACAGTTGTCCTAGCTTGGCTTGGTGCTCTTTCAGGGCACTGATCTCTGAAGGGGTGGTGAAAACGTGGGTTGAAGCTGGTAAAGGGTGCAGTGGTGTAGACCTGGGCCAGGAATCACCTGGCTCCCACCTTGATTTGGAAGCACACAATTCCCAGGAGCTCCCATGTGTTGCTTGAATGTGCTGAGATGAGTGTGTGGGGAATGAGTGTGGGCATGTGTTGTCCCCCTCAAATCTGGGCACCTGGCTCCATGCTTATGCAGACATCTCCATCCTCATGGGATCCGCAACTTGCAGTGTCCTCCAGAGGATAGGTGCCCACAGCTTCTCTCTAAAAATGGGAATAGTGTTTATTTTCTTGTGCTAAGCTCAGAGAGACATATGGTGATACCTGCTTTATGGGAGAATGGTGTGATCAGAACAGCTGTGTAGAAATTTCCTTTTCCTTTTGGCATGAAGAAATGAAAATGTTCATCTCCAGCCTCTGTAAAAACTCCTTCCCCAGGAGGGATGGAGCCTGGAGGTTTAAACCAGACAGCCAAGAACAAGTCAAGGCCCTGAAAAGGGAACCTGATTCTTTGAATGCTCCTACTAGGAAGTAGAGCCAGGGTGGGAAGGCACTTTCCTTGTTTGTTTCCTTGTTGTTCATGACTCCTGCCAGCGATGCCACAGATGTACAGAAAGTCATGGGAGGGTCAAACGTGAGGTTCACCTGCTGTTGGTCATGGCAGGAAGGTCACTCTTAGGCTGCCGTCCTGTTGCATGAGTGTTCCTTTTGTTGTGAACACAAGACAAATGAGTCCTCATTGTTGTCACGTGTTAGGCTGTCCCAGGCCCTACTCTTGAAGGCTTTATTTTTATCCCAGTTTTAGAATAACTTTATTTGCTTTGCTGTTGTGCTGACGTGCTGGGAGGGGTTCCCTAGAAGGGCATGAAGAAGGCTGGTTTGAACCAACTGGTGGCATGGCAGGAGATGGAGGAGGGAAGGAGCAGGGACTTGGCAAGAGTGATGCTTGCTGTAGTGTGCCGGCAGAAATCCGCCTGCCCTCTGCAGGGTGTAGGCTGGCTGGGCCGGGGAACATCAGCCCTGGCTGTGCTGCAGATAGTCTGAGCTGCTGGAAGAGATGGCTTTTGACAAAAGCGGGAGCAAATGCTTGTTGTCGTTATGTGCTGCTGCGCACAAGGTCAGTGTGACCGTCTGGTTCCCAAATTGGGCAGTCGGGTTCACTTTTTCAATGAACAATTGCTTCTGCTCAGCCGTGTAATCAGCTAATAGGATTTAACACAGCATCCAGTGTTTCTAACTTGGCTTTGTGATAGCAACCTAATCCAAAAAAGCCAGAGTTAAAGTAAGTGGAAACTTGAGTTCCTGGGGCTATCCAGTTCCAGTACCTCACGGAGCAAAGCCATCTGATTGCTTCCAGAATTGATGTACTAATCATTATATCTGAATTGACTCAAAATGTCATAAAGCTGGGGACAAATTGCATCTGTTGTTACTTACTACAGCTCAAACATCCCATGCTTAAGGCAGTGTCTCCTGTGAAATTTCACTTGTTCGCAATCAGAAAACACAAAGCAACCATTCGCATCAAGGGAAGGTGGTTTGCAGTGATTTCAAATCCTCTTCTTATCTGGATAGCTGCTAACTGGATCCTTGACCCATTTCATACTGTTTAGAAGAAGTTTTCTTGCTTCAAGTTGGAAGTGAAATACAACTGTGGTAGAGCCTGGGGTCAAGTCTGGGAGGAAAAAAAAGTGAGTGGTGGTAGGAGGCAGCAGCAAGCACAGCTTACATCATGTTACATGTACAGTCTCCTCTTTAACCTTTCAGGCTCTGGCATCAGGTCTGGACCTCAGCCCAATTTATTTCCTCACATAGGTTTTCTTTCCAACCCTTTATTAGGCTCCAGAAGACAATTGTTTCCTGAGGCTTGTGGAATCCCGAGGGGCATGTGGGGAGAGGGAAACTCTTGTCTCAGTGTTGCTGTTTCATGGGAATGCGCCAGTGCTTGGTCAAGAAGCTGGACTTCACATCCTCCTCGTGTGTCTCAGCTCAACCGCTGTTGTCTGCTACTGGGTGCCCATAAACTTATTGCTGCGTTTCAGTATTGCCTGAAGTAATGAGATGTTCTGCTCCTAAACTGGCCACTTCTGGCAATAGATCCCATGTGTTTGATTCCAAAAAGGCTGGCGCTTTTATTTTTTTGGAAGGAAAGGTATGAGGTAAGTATTGCTTGAAACACTTGCGGCTGTCGGCTCTACTGAGCTGGCTCTTGGACATGGGTGTGAGTAAAACCCTGTTATGTCTCATGCACCATCAGGTTTAATGCTTGCTAAATGGCAGAGCTGTCGAGAAAAAGCATTGGGCTGAGACAATGTAGCTGGTATTAAAAAATAAATATGGCTTCAAGTGGCTGAGCTTTGAAATAAGTTATGCTGTGGCTGTTTGACTGGATATATAGGGACTACTGAGGTGTCTGCATTCCCCTCAAGGCTCATTGCCAGGTGGGAGATTTCGGAATTTGGAAAGGCAGCAGTTACCTGCCTGTGGGGAAAATTCTGTGTCTCAGTAGTAATAAATAGTCTCCTTCCCATGAAACACAAAGGCTGTGTTTAAAACACTTCTTCTAGAGTTGAAATCAGCTACAGAGTTTGATCTTCTAGCTTATTTTTGTCATGTTCTAGATGATGAACAAAGTAGGGTTTGATACTTCTCTTGCTTTCACAGAAGAACTGTAAAATGCTGAAAGCTCTTGGTGTCATGGTGTCATAGGCTTAGTGCAGACCTGTATGCCATGGCTATCCTGGAGCTCTCAGGTGCTTGAGGTCTGCTCAAGCTGATGCATTTTACTTCTGGAGTGCTCCTGTTGGATGAGTCTGGAGGAGGCCATGAAGATGACCAGGGGGCTGGAGCCCCTCTGCTGTGGGGACAGGCTGGGAGAGCTGGGGCTGTGCAGCCTGGGGAGGAGAAGGCTGCGGGGAGACCTTAGAGCAGCTCCCAGTGCCTGGAGGGGCCGACAGGAAAGCTGGGGAGGGGCTTTGGGCAAGGGCAGGGAGTGGTGGGACAGGGGGGAATGGCTTGAAGCTGAGAGAGGGGAGATTTAGGTTGGACATGAGGAAGAAACCCTTCCCCGTGAGGGCGGCGAGGCGCTGGCCCAGGCTGCCCAGAGCAGCTGTGGGTGCCCCATCCCTGGCAGGGCTCAAGGCCAGGCTGGACGGGGCTGGGAGCAGCCTGGGCTGGGGGGAGGGGGCCCTGCCCCTGGCGGGGGGTGGGACTGGCTGGTCTTGAAGGCCTCTTCCAGCCCAAACTGTTCTGTGGTTTCGTTGTGTCCTGTCCCGCTTCAGGTCAGGGAGAAAGTGCCTATATTTAAGAAACTTTTTGTTTGTTTGCTTAGGTTTTTTTTTTTCTTTTTTTCGTCCTGGAAGTTACTACTAAAATGGCTTGGCTTTGGTTTCCCTTATTCCCCTCCAAAAAGCTAAACCTTTCTCCTATGTAGCTCAAGTCATGCTGGGTTTTAGGGCAAGTGTTTGCTTTGAGCCCTATGGGATCACAGGAAGCAGAACTTCACCCCTTGGGTGTAGGTGGCTTGTGTCCCATGTCAGCCTGTGTCCCCGTTGGATGCTCTCTGACTGGTGTGGTCACTTCTGCTATCATTTGTGCTGTGGAGCCCATGAAAGCAGGGAGTGCTGGTTGCCCCTGGGTCCTTGGGGGCTGATGGGCCTCTTCAGTGCTTAACCAGGAGAGCTTGAGTGGCTGCATGGTGCATCATCAGTTGGCAGTGAAGGAGAAAGCAGAAATGTTGGTTGGTCTGTCCACAGCTGGATGCTTCTGCTACAGCTTTGGGGATACTGTCTGGTCAGTCTCAGGTCTCACCTCTGCCTGGGACCTTGTCCTGCAGCGGTTCATCTCAGTGGCACTGTGGCAGCCTGAAGTCCCAAGCAGAGATACTTCTCCTCCCTTGGCCATGCAAGAGATGTTTGTTTGCAGGAACTGGTGAACTTGGTGTCCTTCCTCTCCAATGAAGGCATCTCAAGAGAGGAGAACTTAATTCTTGCTTGTGCTATCTACCCTGTTTCACCCTGGGAACAATGAAGAGCAGAGCTTGTTATCCTGCCTTCTAGTTTAAGAAATGCTTGAGCTGTTGGTTATTTGTCCTCAGATACAGCAAGGTAGCCATGAAGTCTTGGGTTGCTGCACTGAAGGAATTGGGTGATGATTGGAGCTCATCTGTCTACTTTATGCAGACATCATTGGTTTTTGTCAAGGAGAAAAGTGTCTTTCCTAGTTCTGCAGTAGCAAAATAAAGGACATGGCACTACCTCAGTGGGGCAGGATGAGCATGTGAAAACTTGGATACCATAGAAAGGCAGGTAGATAAGTAGATTTTTTTTTCTTCCTTGAACTGTATTCCCACAAATCCAATTTCTTCAGTGCTGGTTGTTGGCTAATTGTGCTTCTGACATAACTGCTTTGAAGACATGTGTGATGTAAAAAGTGAATGGTTTCATGTAAGAAGTCAGGTGTCTGCTTTCCAGTACACTTGCATCCAGGTCTTGACATCTCCTTGGATGAGAGGAACCAGGGGGACCAAGTGTGAGCCACCTCTTGGAGGTTTGCCTTTTGGGAGGCAAAAATGTGTGTTCTCAGTTGAAGACTAGTGTTAGCAGCTTGTATAAACCTTCTTCAGGCTCACTGTTGTTAACAGGAGTATTTATGCACTGGTCTCCTACGTTCAACCAGTAAAGTGATGCAAGCATGCTGTTGAGCAGTTGTATGTCAAGGTAAGAGGCTCGTTCCTGGAAAGTACGTCTCCTTAAGTGGGCTGCTCAGCCTGTTCCTGTTGTGATACTGTTGGTATGAGCTAGTAGAATCTTCAAACAGAGTCATTTAGGTTGGAAAAGACCTTTAAGATCATCAAGTCCAACCGTTAACCCAGCACTATCAAGGCCACCACTGAACCATGTCCCTCAGTGTCAGTCAGGTCTACACATCTTCTGACCCCCCCATGGACGGTGCCTGCACCCCGTCCCCGGGCAGCCTGTGCCAGCGCTTGGCCACCCTGTCGGGGAAGACATTTCTCCCAGTGCCCACCCTGAACCTCCCCTGGTGCGGCTGGAGGCCGTTCCCTCCTGTCCTGCCGCTGGTTCCTTGGGAGCAGAGACCGACCCCCCTCGCTGCAGCCTCCTGCCAGGCAGCTGTAGGGAGCCAGAAGGGCCCCCCTGAGCCCCCTTTTCTCCGGGCTGAGCCCCCCCCAGCTCCCCCCGCCCCCCCAGAGCTGTGCCGCAGCCCCTTCCCCAGCCCCTGCCCGGCTCTGGACACGCTCCAGCCCCTCCGGGTCTGTCTGGGGGTGAGGGGCCCAACGCTGAGCCCAGGGCTCGAGGGGCGGCCGCACCAGGGCCCGGCACAGGGGGACGGGCACTGCCTGGCCCTGCTGGCCACGCTGCTGCTGACACCGGCCAGGGCGCTGCTGGCCGCCGTGGCCACCTGGGCACACGGGGGGCTCATGCCCAGCCGGCTGCCGACCAGCCCCCCCAGGCCCTTCCCCGCCGGGCAGTTCCCAGCCCCCTGCCCCCAGCCTGCAGCGCTGTGGGGGGCTGGTGTGACCCACGGGCAGGGCCCGGCACTCAGCCCTGTTGGGCCTCATACAACTGGCCTTGGCACTCAGGACGATCTGCTCCATAACCTGCCCCAGCACCGAGGTCAGCCTGACAGGCCTGTAGTTCCCTGGATGCTCCTTCTGGCCCTGCCTGCCGATGGGCACCGCACGGGCTGACCTGCCGTCGGCCGGGACCCCCCAGTTAGGCAGCACTACTGGGAGATCATGGAAAGTGGCTCGGTGAGCGCTGCTGCCAG
Organism: Falco cherrug; assembly: GCF_023634085.1. NCBI lineage: Eukaryota > Metazoa > Chordata > Aves > Falconiformes > Falconidae > Falco > Falco cherrug. Next base: position 2,099,493 of record NC_073698.1, read on the forward strand.
ATCCCTCAGTGCCCTTGGGTGGGTCCCACCCGGCCCCGCAGACCTGTGCGTGTCTACGTGGTGTAGCAGGTCACCGACCATTTCCCTGTGGATTATGGGGGCTTCATTCTGCTCCCCGTCCCTGTCTCCCAGCTGAGGGGGCTGGGTACCCTGAGAACAACTGGGGTCTGATTGTTAAAGGCTGAGGCAAAGAAGGCATCGAGTACCTCAGCCTCTTCCTCAGCCTGTGTCGCTATGTTTCCTCCCACGTCCAATAAAGGATGGAGATTCTCCTTGGCCCTCCTTTTGTTGCTAACGTACTCATGGAAATGGGTTTTATTGTTTTTTACAGCAATAGCCAGATTAAGTTCTAGCTGGGCTTTGGCCCCTCGTTTTCTCCCTGCATAACCTCGTGACATCCCTGTAGTCCTCCAGAGCTGCCTGGCCTGTCTTCCAAAGGTCACAAATTCCTCTTCCCCTGAGCTCCAGCCAGAGCTCTCTGTTCAGCCGGGCTGGTCGTCTTCCCCACCGGCTCACCTTTCGGCACATGGGGTCAGCGCGCTCCTGCGCCTTCAGGATTTCCTTCCTGAAGAACATCCAGCCCTCCCGGGCTCCTTTGCCCGTCAGGACTGCCTCGCGAGGGCTCTCAGCCAGGCCCCTCCACAGGCCAAAGCCTGCCCTCCAGAAGTCCGCGGTGGCAGTTCTGCTGACCCCGCTCCTTACTCCTCCAAGGATCTAAACCTCTATCATTTTGCGATCGCTGTGCCCCAGATGGGCTCCAACCACCACGGCACCGCTAGTCCTTCTCTGTTCACAAACAGCAGGACCCACGGGTGCCAGCCCTTGCTGCTCCCCCACCAGCTGTCGGGAAGGTCTCTCCTACACGCCCCAGGAACCTCCTGCACCGTTTCCTCTCTGCCGGATTCTATTTCCAGCAGACACCTGACCAGTTGATGTCCCCCACAAGAACAAGGGCTCGCAGTCATGAGATTTCTCCCAGATGCTTAGGAAGTATTTCATCTGCCCCTTCACCCTGGTTGGACGGTCTGTAGCACACTCCCACCGTGGTATCTGCCGTGTTGGCCTTCCCTCCAATTCTTACCCAGAGAGACCTGACCATCTTGTCACCATCGTCAAGCTCTAGACAGCCAAAACGCGCCCTAACGCCCAGGGCTGCCCCACCGCCTCTCCTGCCTTGCCTGTTGCTTCTGAAGAGTTTATAGCCATCCACTGCAGCATTCCGGCAAACTCCACTCATCAGGTGCCTGCTCTAACAGGTGGCAACCTCACTCCAGTGACATTTTCAGAGTACTTTTGGCAGGTTGACTGGAGGGAGGGTGACAGCCCCTCCAGCAGAGCAGAGCTACTGTTGTCGCTGTTGGTGGTCCTTCAGATGTACCGTGGGTGACTCTTTGGGTGCAGACAGATGCTGCTCTTAACCACGCAGCATCCCATCTTCTCTCTGTTAGGCGGCGAGATGCTTAATTCAAACGTACCCGAGTATCTGTAGCACTGTGCTTGTGATGAAGCTGGGATTCAAAGCCTTGTCCTGCAATCCCTGTCCCTCAAGTGCTTTGTGTATGCACTCTTGCAGTAGGCAAAAATATTCTCCGAGATCTGCTATGGGGAACTTGAAGGTGGTGGTTCTGCAGCCCTACAGAAGGAGCTGAGTGACCTCTGCGGGGAGAGAAGTGACTTGATGGAGGTTTGTCTTTGGCGAAGGGCTGGAATAGGCAGGGTGTGCAATGCCTCCATAGTGGTGGTAAGACCTACCTAAGGGGTGGGATTCTTGGGAGGTGGTGCAGGCTGAGATGTGAGAGAAGGTCTTGAAAAGGCTTTATAGGAGCCTTTGCCTGGCTTCAACATTTTAGTCCATAGTTTTTGCTCTGCTATGACCATAACCTGAGCATAATGTCACTGTTTGACACAAGCAGTGATACAGGTCCGCTGGAAGAAATGGACTATGTGGGATGGGACGAGAAAAGGGAGTCTGTAATAGTTTTCCTCCTTCCCTTTGCCTTTCTATCAGTTTTTCTCCAATGCAACAGCCAAATGGTGAACACTTGATTTGTGATTATTTTTTTTTTTTCTTCCCCTAGTGATGGATGGTAACTAGATACCATAAATAGTTTCAGCTTTGGACACAGCCTGCCAAAAATAGCTGAGACCTCTAGGGGGGTTGTTACTTGGCAAAGGGCTCTGCTCACTTTATCCCAAGCGTGCCAACAGACTGAGTTCACAGAGCGCCTTTGGAGCCAGCAGGGTGTGAAGGTGGTAATGGGAAAACCTTCCTGCTGCTGCGTCTGTGACACAGGGACTGTTTCATCACCTTGTGGGATGCTCACGGTGGTGTGTTTTGCGGCTAGAAACCATTACTCGAGCACCGCTGCTTTTCACCCCAATGACTGAGTACTTTTTGGTACCCTGCGATTGGACTGGGAACATAACAGAGGTCTTCAAACCCAGGCAGCTCCCCGCAAAAGCGGCTTGTAATGGTTTCAGATGTGTTGAGGAGTCATCTATGCCAGTAACTGTGGATCGGCTGGGGTGGGAGTAAAATCCCAGTCTTACGGGTCTGATTACAGGATTGTGAGCTATCTTTAGCCGCTCTTCCCTGAGCGGCACTTGCTGCACATGGTGCAGAAGTGTCTGGCAGCTGAACCTGTCTCTGCTGCACCCTCTCCATCCTGCTGTAGAGACTCCATGGGTTGCTGTGTGAATAATTTGGGAGGAGGGCAATAGGGAATGTGTTGGCTCCTTGCATTCAATAGGGAAATGGCACTTTCCCATGTGGGGGTGGTAATAAGTGGGGGATGTTGCTGGAGCTGATGAGCGTGGGAGGTCTGCCTAGTTCTGGAGGCTCTGCTTTCCACTGGTGTTATCAGGCTGACCTTGAGGTTCATGTTAAACTGTAAAGCATCATTTTTGTGGTGCTTAGTCACATGAAATAACCTCTCCACCAGGGGCGTGAACAGCATGGGGGTTGTTTCAAACGATGTGATTTAGCTTCTGCAAATACTGTTGGTGAAAGGATGGTTTTCAAACTAAATATGGGGTTTTTTTAAGGACGGCTCATGAGCTGTTATGGGATAAAACACAGAATAAAACTTGATTTAATCAAGAGAGTTTGAGGCTGCTCTGTATCCTTACCCTGACCAATGTGGGCAAGTCCGATTTCTGCTGAGCAGGGGCTGCTAACCTGGTGAGTCTCACCACGGCGTAGCAGAAATGGCACAACAAACATTGTCATGAAATACGATGTGAAGCTGATGGGTGGGGTGAGATGGAGGTGAGAAACTGCTAAGGGAATATTCATAGAGTCCCCAAAGTCCTTGATCCATCTGGAACAAAAGAAGAGAAGAAACGAGACATCTCAGAGGTGATTATCTTCCAAAGAGCTTCCTTGCGATGTGAGGCTATTTGCTGGCAAGTTGGGGACAGTAGTGGGGTTTGTCTGCTATGGGTTATGGGGAACTTTTTATGTTACTTAGGCTGGTGGTTTTCTGGCGATATAGGAGCTTGCATTGCTGGTACATCAAGATCCTGATCTTAACTGAGATTCGTCATCCCTCACACTGTAAGGCAGAATGCTTTAATGCCTCTCCTAGCCCAATCTCACAAGTAGTTTTGGTACTTAGGTTCATGTTCATAGGAACACGTGATGCTGATGAGTAACTGAAAAGTAACTTCTGGTCTCCTTTGTGAAATATGCCTGTGAAGCTCAGTGGCCTTTATGTGTGGAGGGGAGAGCAAGGCCAGCTGCTCTCTGGAAAGATTTGTTCCTAGATCCAAGGGTGACGCCTTTGGCCATCAGCAAGGACTTGTGCGCCAAACTGGGTCCAGCTTGGAGGCTGCAACTGGGTTCATACATGGCATGGCTCAGCTGTGGGTTGTGTGTCTGAAACAGCTTCTGATATGGCATGGGATGCCCATCATCTGGTGGCATTGAAGCTCCACGTGGCACCCAGGTATGCGCAGGCTGCAAGGGCAGGGCTTGTGTTCAGACCTTGGTCCTTCTTGTTCTCCCCCCAATCCTGCAGCCCTTGGAGGAAGGAGTTGGTGACTGGTGCTCTGCTGAAGGGAGAGCTCTGGTCTGTGAAGACCTTTTGGCTTCTCTCTCAAAATGCTCGTGCTTTTCAAAGCACAAGCTGGGTGTTGGTTTTGCTGTCAGCAGACTTGTGCCCTTGACATCTCTGTGGATGCCGACAAAGGGCTGGATTCCTTGTGAAACCCTTTTCTGTGCAAGCCGCTGGCTGCATGGGCGCAGATGCACAGCGATTATGTGGTGCTGCTTCATGCCATATTTTACCTGTCAGGGGACAGACCTTCTGCCCACGTTGTCCCCCTGGGAAATGCAGAGCTTGCCCATCATGCATGCTGTGCACTGGGGAAGGAATATCTTGCTATACAGAGGGAACCAAACCTTGCAGAGACACTCTATCCATGCAGGAGTATACCCTGCGTATGATGCTGTACAGCTCGCGGACTAAAGCCAGCTTGTGGGAAGGTGGCTACCTAAATAGGGTGGCTGCTGAAAACAGGGTTAGAAATTTCAGTGGTTACTCTGGCTTGAAAGAACTGAGTGTGCGGCAGAACTTTCTGTGCAGCATTTGCCTGGTCGAGTGTGGCTAGGAAGATGCTGGTGGGCATGCTGGTCTCGCTGGCCCCTGTTCCTGCCTGCTGGCTGCAAGGGTGGCAGTATCAAATTGCATCTAAGCTGTCACTGAGTGCAATGACTTTGCCGTAAGTCATTGGCCTCCTGGTGCTAGTTTTGGCAATGGGGTAACTTGGCTTGACTGCCTCTATTTATACAGCGCAAATGGATTTGTCACCCAGTAGCCTGATCACTCGTAATTACACCATTGAAGAAAATAACACTTTTTGGTTCCTGCCTGCATACCTGCTTTCTCGCTGTTCGGCTCGCTCTTTTCCTCCAGCTCACTAATGCCTTAATGCAGCCTCTCTGCTTTGAAGACTACAGACAGTGCTCAAGTATTTTTAATCCTGTTTCTTGGTGGGTGCAAACGATGCTACTGTGGCTTTTGCTTGCCTAACCCTGGCTATTGGCTGTGCACTGTAGCACCTCTGGAAAGGCTTTAATATTTTTTTAATAGTAGTTAAATTTGAAACAAACAGTTAACAGAGTTACATATAGGTGGGATAGTTGTCTGAGACTGATGTAACTTAGGAAACTTCAGTGTAGTAAAAAATGGCTTCAGAAAGAGCTCTCCGCCTGAGTTTCTCCTGGGATTGTTTAATTTTCCTTTTTACTCCACGCTGTAAGACTCTCACTTACTGATGCTATACATTGTGTTTGACTTACTGGATGGGTCTGGGCACTTAAATAGTACGAAGATATTTGCCTTGCACCCAGCCCAGAATAAACCCTGAGCAAATCCAGGCACTAATTTTGGCATCACACACCTCGCCGCTCCCAGTGTGGGAGAGCGGTGATGGGAGGCAGGGCAGCAAAGTCACAGGTACTTAGCAGAGCACCCTCAGAGGAATCTTTATCTTGGTGGAAACAGATGGAGTTTGACTTTGTCAATTATGAGCCTAGAATAACTCAATTTTATGGCAGAGGAAGTGGAAAGGTACAACGCTGCCACAGCCTGGATGCTGACAAGCAGGAATTGAGCTCGGAGGACAGCCGTGCCTGGCACGTCCGTTGTTTCCACACTTGAGAAGTGTGGCTACCAGAAGGAAACTGCACTTGTCGTGTTTTGTACAGGCCTCCACTCAGGAAGGTGCTAAGCAGGGGCATTACAAAGCATCTTTTTGAACTGCAGCCTGGTGACAGATCCCATAGCTGAAGGCTTCTCTTGAAGGGGCGTCATAGCGAGTATAGAAGTCAGGATCTAAGGGATAAAAGCCTTAAGAGATCCTCTCTTCCCCTGTGGCTTGCTCATTGCTCATGCATAACACTTGGCCAGTTGTATGTTTGGGAATGAACATGGCAGTGTAACAGATTTCATGTGGTTTCTTTGCTGTTTGCTTTTTCTGCACAGTTTGGGTGTTCTGCTCACCGTCGCACATCTTGGACAAGGAGGTGCTGGGGATGCTCAGCCAGTCACTACTGGCTCTGCTCAGCCACTGTGTACGGTTTTCCTTGTAACTTCCCATTTCTCCCCTTCTCTGTGCTTGACACACAAAAGTTGATTTTGCAGATGGGTCAGAGCTGGGCTTTTCTGAGCACCATCCTGTCCAGGGCTTCCAGCAGTCACCTGGACTCCAGCAGTCTTCAGAGGTCTCGGCTCTCTACCTGGATGAAGGTACACAATGCTCTGGGTCATGGTTAGATAGTGGCAACCTATCTGCTTGGGTTTTATCATGTCCCAGAAAGGCTGTCTGGAGCTATAGATCGAAGAGCATTTCACAGGGAGCTTCTACGTTAGCCTTTCAGCCTCCCTGGGGCAAAATGCAGAACCATGTGAGTGTGAGGCTTCTGGTAGGTTCTGGTTTCTATAGCTTCTGGGCTCCATAAGCTGCTCCTTAAACTGCTGAAGAGCTGCTGTATCTGTTCCACAAGATTCTGTGGGAAGGCTGGACATGGTCCTACTGCTTTTCCCCCAGCACGTGGGGAAGAGCTGCTAGCCAACTTTGTGTTAGTGGCTTGCTGAGGTCTCCAGCTAAATTAATACCTATGCAATGACCTCCCGTTTGCTAAAATGGAAAACAAAACTGTGGAACTACCCTTGGGAGGGAAGGAGGAGCTGTCCTCTTGGCTAGCAAAGATATTTGTGAAGGCATTGAACTGAACGCTTACCCTGGCCTGCAGCCTTCAGGGTGACTTAAACACCAGAAAACTGTGGCTTCAGAACTTACCTCTCTCAAGCCTGTTGCCAAAGCTGTTATTTATCAACTGGTCTTCCTGAGCTAGGGATAGGATTAAATTCAGCCTTGGCTGGATCTGCTCCCCAAGCTGGGGGTATTTCTGCTTTGCATGCTTTTTCTTAGTGATCCTTGCTCTCCCTTGAGTAAGAAGCAAATATCTGAAGAGCCTGCAGAGGATGTGGGCCTTGTGGAGGACATCTCTTCAGGCAGCAGTATTGCAATATAAGTTTCTCATAGCCCTGCATGTGGATGCTTTTGCCTGTCCCTACCTGTGTTTGTGGTGCTGAGCCCAGCTCAGTTCACTGCGGTCTGTGGATGGCTTCTCAGCCAGGTCAAAAGTAGTGGAGGGGGTGAAATAAAGGCTTCATGTTGCTACCAGCGTCTCTTAAATGCCCCTTAATATGCTGCAACTAACTTATTAAACCCGGGTCTCTTGCTTCAGCAAGTGTGGGCCTCTCCTAAGCCATAATTAAAGTTTAATCCCAATAGTCCTTGCTAATGTTTGTCTTTTGCTTTAGAGGAAGGAAACATGATCCTAATCTTGAGATCAAATGGCATCTGTACTTCCATTGAAACAAGTAAATTTGTAATGTGCTTAACAAAGCCTGCAAAGATGATTCAAATAGTGGACAGAAAATATCTAACTCTTAAAAAAAAATCTCGCCTCCCAAAGTTCTTGCAAGACTTCCTATTATGCTTAATAAAGCTTTTTTATACTTTGAGCTTTCAGAGGAGAAAATGCCCTTTGGAAAGCTGATGTCAGAGTTGAATTGCATGCTTCTTCCCTTAAGATTTGGGTTGAAAGTGTTCCCTAGAAACCAGTCTCTGGCTCGGTGGGAGATGCCAATGAAAAGCTGCAGGTCAAAAATGGAGAGAATTTCAGAAATCTGACTTTGCTTTTCAAACAAACTCCTCAGATCTGGGGACTGTGTATGGGAAGCTGGTTACTATAATGGGATTCGTAAATTCTTGTCACAAAATTCTTCTCTAACTTGGAGTGGTGTATTACGGAGAACAGCTTCCCTGGCAGGTCTGTTGCTCCCGTGCTTGGGTTGTGTGTGTGATGCAGGAATAACTTATAAATAAAACTGCCCATTGGTAACTGGGAATGGGGGAGGGAAGGTCTAATAGGCTGTGAGCCCCATGACTTAAAATACCAACTTAATGTCCAGCCAAATGTGAGCTAACACTATCTTTTTTTTTTTTTTTTTTTTTTAAGGTGAGTGGGTTTGTTGCTGCCTTCATGTGCAGTGGATCAAACCCAGGGCTGCCAGAGCACCTTGCTCCTTGTGTCTCGAGGCATGTGAAACACCGCAGGCAGCTGGATTAAAAGCTGTTTAAAAGAATGGCGAAAATAAGCGGAGTGCACGTGAAAGCAATCCTCTTGGTCCTGGCTGGATGCCATGGTGTCTTGTTCTGGCAAGATACATGGTGACATAGGGGATTATAGGGACAGACTTTTCAGTAGGGCCTGTAGTGACAGGACAAGGGGGGATGGCTTGAAGCTGAGAGAGGGGAGATTTAGGTTGGACATGAGGAAGAAACCCTTCCCCGTGAGGGCGGCGAGGCGCTGGCCCAGGCTGCCCAGAGCAGCTGTGGGTGCCCCATCCCTGGCAGGGCTCAAGGCCAGGCTGGACGGGGCTGGGAGCAGCCTGGGCTGGGGGGAGGGGGCCCTGCCCCTGGCGGGGGGTGGGACTGGGTGCTCTTTAGGGTCCCAACTCTACCCATTCTATGACTACCTAGGAGAAGGTGGTAGTGTGGCTGGTAGCTGGCTGAAGGAACAAGAAAATTGAAAGGGAATATAATTGTTTTCTGTCAGTTTTCAATTTCAAAACCATTTTCAATTGTTTTTGCATTTCCAGTTTTGGGCTGAAATCTTGGCGAAATAAGGAAAACAAGAGGAAGAATTCTATCTTTGTTGGGAGATAGGTGGCTTAGATTTAGTAGCAGGATATCTTTCCATTGGTAGTGATGTGCTTGGGCATGGCTGTAGGACCTCAACGCTCCAGGTTCTGAGAGCCACTTGGATGACCCTCGTGCATGAATTACAAATTAATCCCCTCTGCAGACGTGGAAATCAAGTGACATCTTGAGGGTCTCCCCAGCACTATGCTTCAGATACATCCCTCTCCTTAATGCTGCTAGGACAGCCTCAGGAAGTCCATTCAGCTGGTGACTGCTGGTACCCTCTCCTCTGCTTGGTGGAAAGCTTATTTCCAGAGAGTCCATAGGAATTTTTGAGAAGGTATCAGCAAGGAAGGAGTGATATCTGACCTGATGTTGCTGCTGTAGCATTAAAACATGCAGAGATATCTGTAGGAAAAAGCTTAAAGGTAATGGGGTTTGTGAATGATAAACAGACGTGTCCAGTTTCTTTTGGGAAGAGGTGCAAAGATGCAGTGTTTCTAGCACTGAAAAGGCAAGTGGAGAAGAGTGTCTTGAGGCTCTTGCAGCGTTTGAGATGAATTCAAGTCCAAGCACAGCCATCATGAGGAGGTGACTTCTTTAGCAATCACTTAAATGTTGCCCTGACCTGTACTTTGAGGGATGAGGAATGATCCAATGTAGTGAAGCTGCACTCCTGGATGCTGGGGTGGACAGGGACAGAGACCTGGGATCCAGCAGTGGATCACTACCACTGTTAGCACTGAAGGGCAGCATAGCTTTGGTGGGATTAGCACTAAAAGCTGTGCACAGGAGGATGCTTTGAGACTTCAGGTGTTTTGAACCTCTCTTCTTTGAAGGAGAAGATATGGTTAGGATGTCAGTAAAAACCCAACAAAAACAACCAGCTCTAATGTTACAGTTACAGCCTGATTGTTATGTGCTAGCAGGATTTAATCTCAAAAGATTTTGATGAGTGGGAAAAGTATCTCAAAGGACCGCAGGTATTTTGAGAAAGGCTTAAGTGGAATAAAATTCAGCTGCACTTGTATTACAGCAGGGAGGCTTGAGTTCTACCACTGCTAAACCAGGTGTGCACAGCCCTTCCTTCTGCCTGTGCAGATACCCTGCGGTCTTCCCTGCTGGAAAGAGGGAGATCTTTTCCATGGAAGGGGGAAAGGCCAGGGATGTATTGGGTCTGCAGGCTTTCCCGTGAAAGCTCCTGAAAAGCTTGCAGGGTCCTGCTACTCCAGGTTGGATTTGAATTCATGACCCATGGTGAGCGGCTGCACTTTGCTCCTGTTTCCTTTGCTGCAGGACTCCTGGGAGCTGTTGAGCAGTGCAGTGGAAGCATGGCCCCGTTGTCCTGCGGCCTGCTTTGCTGGCGGAGGTGGAATGAGGAGCCAGGCTCAGCCTTTGCAGATTTGAGGGAAAGGGGAGAGTGGAAGGTTTCCTTCCTGGGGAAAAGGGCTGGTAACGCAGCTCGGGGAAAAATCAAACAAAGCAGCTTCTCTTCCCTTCTGGCTCAGAGCGGGTGTATGATGTCAAGGTGGAGCTGAGCCTTCCCAAAGACTACGAATTATTTTTTTTTCCTTTTTTGAGGGGGTGGGCTTGGGGGATTGGTTTCTATGCTCTTTTGTTAAATCTCTCAAACAATGCTGCTTCCTTCCTTGGAGCAATTGTTCCCTGTGCAGCTGACTCTCTTCCTTCCCTTTCCTCTCCATCGTGGGAAGCACTCTCCTGATGATATATAGGCTCAACTTTGGTCTCTGGTTTACTTTTCTTTGTCCTGCCCAGGTCCCTTTTTTATAATTTCTGCCTGGATCCTCATCCTAGGGTCCACAAAACCAGATGTTTTTGCATTGGTGGAGAGAACTGACTACCAGAGCAGCTTCTACCTGCCAGAGACATGGGACCACAAAGTCTTATCAGGCTTCCTAGGTTTCATCTCTCAAGTTGATGTAGCCTCCTCATAGGAGGGCTGCTTTCTTCCTTAAGGAAAATCTGGTCTTTTTGTGATCGGCCTCATCTTTTCAAATGCTTCCATTTGGGGGGACAAGACTTTTTTTTTAAAAAAAATATTCTTAGTTTATTTTTATTTCTTCACTTTTGAATCTGTGATGCCTAAGCATCCCTTGCTTCCTCCTGTTGGGCCTTTCATCTTCTCTTCCTGGATCAGACTTGGAGGAGAAGAGATGAAGTCAAACCAGACAGTGGGTCTGAACAGCCATCAGCCATGTGGCTTAATGGAGCCAGACACCTGCGTCTTCAGCTGGGGCAGGGGAAGAAGAAAATAGTGCAGATAGTGTCCAGCTCAGACCAGCTAGTATTTTGCAGATAACTTGATGAAATGCTAAAGCTGTGCAAATCCCTACTTCTATATCAATCCCATATGACATCTGCTATACCAAAAATTAGTAGGCCTTCCTTGAATACCATTGATAAGAAAGACAGGGACCTGTTGGAGCGGGCCCGTCGGAGGCCACGGAGCTGGTCAGAGGGCTGGAGCCCCTCTGCTGTGGGGACAGGCTGGGAGAGCTGGGGCTGTGCAGCCTGGGGAGGAGAAGGCTGCGGGGAGACCTTAGAGCAGCCTTTCAGTACTTAACAGGAGCTTATGAGATGGGGGCAGGCTTTTTAGTAGAGCCTGTAGCGCTAGGACAAGGGGCGATGGTTTTAAACTGAAAGATTCAGACTAGATGTAAGGAAGAAATTTTTTACAATGAGGATGGTGAGGCACTGGCACAGGTTGCCCAGGGAGGTGGTCAATGCCCCATCCCTGGAAACATTCAAGGCCAGGTTGGACGGGGCTGTGAGCAACCTCATGTAGCTGAAGATGTCCCTGACCGTGGCAGGGGGGTTGGAACTACATAACTTGGAAGGGTCCCTTCCAACACAAACTATTCTGTGTTAAGGCTTGATATGTTTTCCAAGAGCATTTCCAAGGAAAAGCTGTTACACATCAGGCCTCGAGAGAGCAGCATGAGAAGGATGTTCATCTGTTCACTATGACTTTACTGCAGGCACATGGATTGACTTGGACCTGAGTAATTCATGGTGTGCCATATGCAGAGATAATAACCCCTTGGATATTACAGGCTTAAGGATGTAAGCAACCACCTGATTATGCAGTTACTTTGCTATGACCTACTTCTTTTTCAAAATATCCCCTAGACTCCATGACGGAGCAGATAAGAACTTCCAGGCGCTTTCAGCATTTATCAGAAGAGCTTCCTGCAGGGACCTGTTGGTGATTACGCTGGGGAGGAAGAGGAAAGGTGGCTTATGTGAATGTTTCATGATAGGCTTTGGATTGCTTAGCTCATGTTGTGAGCTAGGAAAGGCAGCAGCAAACTGATGGATTTTGCCCTCTCCTGTTAAGTGGAAGTCACGTGGTCTAATTAAGGAACAGAAGTTCTTGATAATATGTTTTAAGGGATTATATCATGCTTCAGCAGAACGGGGCATGCAGCCAGAACACATTCATCCTGTTGATAAAGCCAACGCCCACGGTAAACACAGTTATTAACAGTCTGAGCCTGTGCGAGATGGAAGGCTGTAACTTGAGAGTAAGCAAGAAGCTCAGAGAAGCCCACGGTGTTTTTTTTTTTTTTTAAAAAACCTTGTTCCCTTGGGCAGTGGTAAACTACCTCCTTGCATAGGGTATGTAATTAAGTTTATGGAGAGAAGTGAACCTAAATCCTTTCAGCTGTGACTTACATGTGATGGAATGATGTAGTTGAGCTTCAAAGACTGTCCTGATGTCTAGGGTCTTTCCTGGGGCACTGGGATGGTGGTGTTTTGATATTTTGCATGTAGGTTTTGGAGCTGGATCCCTTGACTTTGTGCAGTTTGTGACTGACTTGGTGTTCTCATTCATCAGTTTGCAGAGCAGCAATAAAACGCTGCTACAAGACCCGTTCTAGCAAGTTGGTGCAGAAACACTTTTTCTAGCAAATAAGAGCCTTGGCATTGGAATTTAGGAGGAAGAAGAAACTGGAAAGTGAGAGCACATGTACACTTCCCTATTAAAAGTTACTGGTATAGAGCAGGGGAGGATGTTGTCTCCCTGGCATACAAAGAGGATGAACCTCTGAAAACTTTCCACTCAGCAGGGCTGGAGATGAAGCTGTCTGGTGGGATGGGTGACTATTCCACTCCCCGGAGCTGGGAAGGTGTATGTAGGTTATTTACTCCAGCTCTGCTGCAGAAACTCATCTTCATGGGACTTGTTAGTGCCACAGTTATGGTTTTGGATAGAAGCTTCTCTGGAAAGGTTTCTGTGGTGGAGGTTTGCATAGCTGGATGCTTTGTGGGAGTGTGATCTTCTAAAGAAAACACCTCATGTAATAACAGGGAGTGTGAGGCCTTTTTTTGGTTGACGTTGTTGGTATCTGGCTTGGATCCTACATCAGACGTCAATTCTAGGACATGTGGTGAGAACCGTTATAGAGCTGTAACAAATAATTGGCCGACTGAGGATTTCACACCACGCTCTGCATCCAGTACAGTGCAGAGGGTAAGTTTGGGATCCAGTTGTCACTGGAAGGCTCCAACTTTGCTCAGGAATTTAAATTTTTCAAATTCGAAGTGAGATTCAAGTTTGCTGGCTTCAGTGGCATTACTAATGGTTTGGTTGAATTGTTTCTAGATCACTGATCTCTGGGATGCCCTTACAAAGCCAATGCTGCTATTGAAAAATGGGGAGGGGGGGAGTTACTTTTCCATTACTGATGCAAGAATCCTCCAGAAAAATAAAAATGGGGCAGAGCACTGATCTAGTATATATGTGAACTCTGTATTTGTGGAGTCATCAGTTCTAATATTTCTAAAGGATTTTTTTTTGTGTGTGTTAATATAAAATGAGTCTCTTCAACCTCCTTCCCCTACACGTAACAAGGGGGGGACAAGAAATGCCAAGGCATTGGGCACTGTAGGTAAGACAGAACCTGACCTAAACATGACTAGTTTAATTTCTTTAGAGAAGCAAATGGAAAGGTTATAGGGGGATGAATATATTGCCTGGACTTAATGTGACTTTCTGTATGAGTGGAGGACAAGATGCTGCAGGGATGAGTGTTGAGGCTCTTGTACAAACTGCAGTAGTTTCCCACCTCTGATCATGTTTATGTCCCAGGTTGTGGCCAAGCTCGGTATGAGCACCCTGGATTTTGGAAACAGCGATAGGATTGTGCTTGCAGGAGATGTTGATGGATGGATGTTACACGGGCCAGGCTGTGGGGAGGCAAGAACACTTCTAAGCCCTTCTGGGTCCAGGAATGGAAATTACCTTCCAGCAGATGTTTTGTCTACGAAAACATTGGACTAAATCTGTACTGTAGAAGTATTACAGAGCAATTCTAACACTTGCTCTGGCCAAGGTGGCTTCCCTCCCCCCCCCCCCCTTTTTTTTTTTTGTTGGATGCTTGTCTAACTGGCCATGGGTACCATGAGGTGCCAGACGACTGCCTGCCTACATGTGCAGGAATGGAGGCTGGTTTTGGTGTCTTAAAGAATTGAAACCAATGCAGATTCTCACTCTTGTCCTGTGAGATGTTGGGCAGACATCCATTATTATTCCTGCTTTTTTTTAAAAAAAAATTTTGTGCCCTTCACAAAACACATGGAGATTAGGAATTGCAAGTAATCCTCTGAAATGATTGACTGAATTGCTTGAAAATTATGCTGTTTGCTGACTAGGCAGATAAGACCCTGAAATAGTGGGATCTAAGCTGTACCTAAGCATCTGTCCTTGCCATATCACTGTCACTGTGGGACTTCACCTGCATCTGTAGTGGTTGAAAGCCAGATGTATTTTTAGACAATGTTTAAATAGACATTGTCAAAACTGCTTAATGCTGTCTCATGGGGACAAGAATGGTTGCACAGAGGACTTTTCTCTTGTACTGAGAGCTTATTTGGGCATTGTGGGAAGTGCAAAGGGGATGCTGATGTAGTGGGAACTGGGACAGTGGTGGCTGCAGCACCTCAAATGCTACCCCTGATGCTGCTGAGCAAAGCTGTTAGGCTGTTCTCTCAGATTCCTTTATTGCTGCTTTTAATTAATAGATAAATCAATTGCAAAGCGAGGAGCTATTGGGAGATTGGCAGGAAAGTGAGTCTCTCTTTACCAGGGCTCCGAACACTGAAATGGTGACCTGGTGCTGGCCAGGCTGGAGAATCTGGGGCTTGAGACTCCTCTTGGTGGACTGGTTCTGGGAGGTGGGCTGAGAATTCCCCCTTCTCTCCTCTTGGGAGGTGATAATGTGTACTCCAGAGTATCCCTTGCTGGAGGAGGATGGCAGAAGTCTGGGGAGAAGTCCTGCAGAGACCAGCTTGGGTACTCTACAGCTCTGCCTTTGTGTAAGGAATAACACTGCTAGCTCATCCAGAAATGTCAAATAAGTTTCCAAGTCAAACTCCCGTGTAATCTGCAGCAGCCCTTAGATTGCTGGAGCCTGTTTTGAATCAGCAATGCTCCACAGATACAGCTGTAGTAGTGTTGTTCTGAAGTGCTGATCCGCTTCCTTCCTTTCCAATTCCTCAAAAGAAAACAAGTCAGTTGATTTAGGTGCCAGAATATGCTGCTGACTCTGCATAAGCTGTTTGCTCTTCTCTTGCATCCTTTTTTTTTTTTTTTCTTATATGAATTGCCCTGGAGTTTGGGCCCCAGGGAAGGTACTTCTGGGAAGTCTTCAATGCGAAGCCGATCCTGAGGCATGGAAACGAGCAGAGGAAGAGTCGATGCTTAAAGATATGCTAGCGTTGGATGTATGTTTCCAGCCTCCACACTTGTTGCTTGGAAACCTCTTGCATTAGCTGTGTAATACTTGTATCCCTGTTTAAATACAACCTTTTTTTTTTTTTTTTTAATAGGTCTTGGTGGAATTTGCTCTTAAAAGCCTATTCCCCTTGAAAGTCTATAAAGTTGGTCTCCCCAGTGACCTATCATAGAATTATAGAATCATTTAGGTTGGAAAAGACCCTTAAGATTGAGATCTGTGCCAAGGAGTTTTGCAGACAAGCTGTCTGCTGACAGTCACTTTGAGTATTGGACTTGCCACTCTTGGTGAAACCACGTTGCAAAGAGCCCAGGAGGCTCTGACTCCCGGGGTGAGTTTTGGGCTCCTGTATGCTGCCCTGTCTGTGCGGTTTTGTCCCCAGACAGACCATGTGCAAAGGCACCAGCCTTGGCTTGGTGCTGCAGAAAGCCATGGAGGACGTTTGCATCATGTCCCTTGGGATAGGGACCGTGAAGGGCACGGACAGGGCATGTCTGTGCTGCTGCTGCATGGGCGGCTTCAGATCCTGTTCAGCCTGACCTTGGTCATCTGAATGACCCCATTTAATCCCTATACTTATTTAAAATTGCTGTCAACAGAGCGCGTCTGAGCAGAGATTAGTGGCGGATGAATGAGGCTGCCCGCAAAAGCGTGGAGAGAATTGACTTTTTTCTAGAGCTTAAAATTACCCCCAAATTCTTGTTTGTGTTGGGTTTTTTCAAATTCTTTTTTAAAGCTTCATGTTCTGAACCAGCTACTGGAGAGCTCCCTCACGGGCTGTAGTGCAAGGGAGACCTAACGGATGGACTCCTCCATCTAAGTAAAACCATTTCTGTTCTCTTCTGGATTCCTGCAGCACGCTGGTGCAAGCTGGGTGCCTTCGAGGTGCCAGCTGTGGGGTGGCCCGGCTGTGTGCGTTGCTCTGGCTGATCTGCATGAATGCGCTGCTCGTAGGGTCGAGCCTGGCTTGCTAGTAACAAGCAGCTTTGTGGGAGATAAACACCAGACTGACCTTATCTGTGGCCATCACATTTGGCCCGAGGCGAGCTTATTAGCCTGTGTTTCATACTGTGGGGTGTGCATATGTGAAATAAGGAGGGAAAAGACAGGTTTTAAACTATCAGAGGAACCTTTGGAAGGAAAGGGCTGCTTAAAGAAAACCAGAGGTTTGCATGACGTAGCTGGAAGCACCACTGAAGTGTTGTGGTGGCTTGTGCTGGTGCAAGTCCTGTCCCCCTGGGACTTTCCCACTCTTTTGGGATGGGTGACAGTGGTGTGGCATGTGCCTTGCTCCAGCCCAATTCCCTGCATCTCCTTGGGACCTCAAGGAAGAAATGAATCTCTGCTTTGGGGACATGTTGGCCAAAACGGAGGATAACCAAACCTCCTGCCTTTGAGGTTGCTCTGCATCAGGGACTGCACTGCAGGGTGCAGGAGTCCCGATTTTAGGCCAGAATGGGCTGCTGGTCCTGTGTGGGTTTTTTTGGTGTGGTTTTTTTTTTTATTCTACATCAATCCCTGTGAGATGAGCAGGAGTCCCTGTGTTGCACAGGTGGATGGATGGAGGGACAGAACCCGTTTTCTTGTACAGCATGAGATGATTCAGCCTCTCTGTGTGTAACCCTGGTGCTTGTAAGCGCCATGCATAGACAGCTCTTTGGCCCCTTTATGGGGAAGCACTGATGCTCAGCATCACACACTGCGCATTTAAAAGCAAATACCCGAACCAGAGGCTGCTGTTGAATTCTCATTAACACCAGCTCTCTTGCACCTGAGGTCATCCGCTTTTCTAAGCGGTTACAGTTTAAAAAGCAGTCTGGGAATCCTGACTGTGCTTCATGTGCTCTTTCAGTGTCTGTGCCTTCTGGATATGAATTTAACATGAAACAGCAGTTTTCAGATGTTTCAAAAGCTGCCCTACAGAAATATTGGGAGGAAAGCTAACGTGAGGGCAAACTTTCTGGGAGATGGGAGAGTGTTTGCTTTTGCTTTTCCTTTGGTAGAAAGGCTCAGGGTATGTTTCTTGCTTTTATTAACTAGCAGAGCCAGACATCTCCTGGGCTGGTGGGATCTACTCTTCTCTCCTAGGTGTTTGGATAAAAAAGGTGCCTGGGAAGATTTCAACAAGGAAAGGCACTAATGAATATTCATCAGGAATAACTGCTTTATTCCATGGTGTGCTTGCCATTCTGTTATCTTTTTATGCCTGTGTTTATTCCTGGAGCAGTAGAAGGTCCCAGTGACATGTATTAAGAGTCCAGCCATCTGTATTGGTCACACAGTGGCTGTCCTTGTAGGCTGTTGTCTGCAGCATTCTTAGTTGCTAAATACTGCTGTGACAGTGACAGCAGGGGTGCTTGTGTGGCAGAGGAGATTCAGAAGCACAACAGCCTTAAACGCTTCCAAAGAGTGAACCGCCAGCTTCTGTGGATGCTGTTGACTGGTGTTGGTCCAGTTCCTCAAGGTGTTTCTTGGATGCTTGGGCTGATGTGATACTTTAATCCTGCTTTGTTATTTGTGGTAGAAGCTCTGCGAGCTTTTAGCACAGAGAAGCTGCTTTTACCCTGTGAATGGAAAAAGTGGGGGTAGAAATAAGAGTGCAGAGTATGAGTGGTGTCATGCTTGATGTCATCCACTGCCCCAAACTGGGAGGATAGTGGGAAGGGGCCGCAACAGTGGCACACGTGCTGCCTTTTGTCAAGCCATGTTGCAAGGCCAACTGGCTCCCCAGAGCACTGAGCTGTAAGTGCCTGACATCAAGTTACGGGTCAGGCAAGGGCACTGTTTACATCCTGTAATTAACATCTGTGCAGTTAATCGCCGGGGCTGGCAGACCCAGAGATGCTGGATTGGAGTCGTGCTGTCCGTTGCAGTTGGATCCCTGTCCCAGAGATGACAGGAGGCTAATAACGAAGATGCGATGACTTGGACTGACTGTGCTAATTTATCCTCCTCCCCTTTCCAGCGTATGTTTGCAGCCTATAAATCCACATCTTTATAAATCAGTGCTTTGATTGAATTTCTTCCTCCTTTTTGGTCTTTTAGAAAACAAGGTTTGTGCAGTGGGTGCAGCTTTTCTTTTTAGCATGTGAACCTGTAGGGCAGGTTGAGGAAAATGTAGCAAAGGCAGAGCCTTGAACACAGCGTTTCTGTGTGAGCCGGAGCA
This sequence comes from Falco cherrug, assembly GCF_023634085.1. Lineage (NCBI taxonomy): Eukaryota > Metazoa > Chordata > Aves > Falconiformes > Falconidae > Falco > Falco cherrug. Next base: position 2,118,135 of record NC_073698.1, read on the forward strand.
TGGTGGGACATCAGAGCTGCACATGGGAAGCCAAACTGAGCCCTTGTTAGGCTGCACAACCATTTCTTTGACTCTTGGAGACTTGAGTATCTTGATTACTGTGCAGTGCAACTGAAAATCTATTTTTTGGCAAATAACTCTGTTCTGAAATACGTTAATAGCTTGCTGGAGTGATTAAACTTGCAAAGCAGGAAATGTTTGTGATGTATTGATTCCCTCCCACCACTATCTCATTTGGTGAATGCCATTCTCATTAAGCCTGCAAAAAAAAGATTGCTGGCCCTCTCTGGTTTAATGCAAACTTCAGAGGTTGCAATTACTGTCTCTCACAGAAGGAAGGAGAAAGGGAAACGGGGGTGATGACTTGAGATAATCTCTTCCATTGTGTCGCTGCAGAACATGGACCTGAGATGTCCCTGGGCTCCCTCAATCCCATCTGCATCCCAGGCACTATTAAATGCAGCTGGCCTTTCTTTTCTGCTGTGAAAATGACTTTGCTGCTATGAAGGTTTAAACCCCACTTTGTGTGACCTGCTTTCTCCTCTTGATTGATTGGCATTAACTTGCCTTGGAGGTGAAGAGAAATCCATATGCTCTCTTCCATCTTGCTCTAAGCTGTGTATAAAGGCTTAAATTCTGAATCTCTAAAAAGGCTAGAGGTGGCGAGGTGCAAAATACAGCTTTCCTAGCAGATACAGAAGTGACCTTCTTGTTAAAACTGAGGCAGTTAAGACTCCTACAACAGCTAGGTCTGTAAGAGTAAAGACACACTTAATTAACATTTATCCAAATATGCTAGGGAGCTACTTTACATCCTTATCTCCTTAAAAATGTTATGGAAGGGTTCATGTGCTTTTGTCTTCCGAAGTGGTGAAACTTGCTAAGTTCTGGTCCAGAAGCTGTGCGGTAGGACACTGTTGAAGCCACTCATGAGTCATGCTTGAAGAGTGTGTGTGAGCAGAGGCAGCAGTGTCCTGCCAGCAACCTTGAACAACCCACTAAACCCTTGTATCCTTGTGAAGAGCAGCCAGCAGCTGCCAACAAATCTGACTGGAGTTGGCTGGTTAAGTTATATGGCCAAATGGGTTTGGCAGGCAGCTGGCAGGGCAGCAAGACTGCTGAGGACAAATACTTCTGAGTGGTAGAGTACTCCCAAGCTCCCTGTCCCTGTGCTGTTCCACTAGCAGTGGCTCAGACAAGGGCAGACCTTGGGAGCTCTTCTAAACATCTGCTTGCTGTCTAAAACCAAAAGACCAAAGCAACAGGGGCATAGTGTACTTGGTGACTCTCCATCCTGGAGCAGAGAGCTCTCTTCCTCTTGGTTCGAGTAGAAATGCTGTTGATGGACAAGGCAGGTGGCTCGCCTGGGATGTGAGGGGTAGACAACACAGGTTTGAAAGTCTTTTGTGCATCCCAGGTACCTGTCTAAGCCCTTGGGCTGTTTACGGACTGGTTTTGGGAGGAAAGATTCAGTGTTTTTTTTAATGTCCTAGCACACTTTGTAGGGTGGGAGAGGGAAATTTCTGTAAGCTGCATCCCATGAAGCTGGAGAAAGTTGTTCTGCTGGGTCAGCTTAACTGAAATGCAGCCAAGTCTGCCTGCAGCCCTACGGAAAAGGCCAAAGTAAATTATGCAGGTGGTGTTTGAATGTTCCAATCCCTGGGGAAGAGGCCAGAGAGAAATGAGGGGTCATCTGGCAGGTTGTGCTTTGGGTGTCTTCATAGATGGTGATGAGCAGGATTTGATGTCCTGTGTCTGCTGCAGGGTTACTTGGATGCATGGGAGGCTGGAAGAACCCCAAATACCATGTATGTGATTCTTGTTACACCAGAGATGCCTCCAGAGCCCAGGGTAGTGGCATCTATTTATGAGAGATGAGAACCCTAAGGACTTGTGGTGATTCACCTGCTGACCTTCAGGATGAACCCAATATTTACTTAACTAATGCTGATAAACAAATTCTTCAAATTGGAGCTATCTGATTCCTCATAGATTGGTTCCCCCCCCCCTCTATTTTCTTGCAACACAGTCCCTGAACAGTCTTTAAATCTGAACTACATCTTTCTGCTCACCACTCCTGTGATGCTGATAATCCTTCTTTACCTCACATCCCTTCGCCCCCAAATATTTATGTGCATATGAACAGAGGAGCAACAAATTTGACTTGCCACCACAGGGCTCTGTGACTATCTCAAACATAAACTCTGTTTAGCTCTTCGTTCCCTCTTACTCAGCTGCATGACTGTTTCTCCACATAATAAATAACCAGCATTTATTGGTCTTTTGACATGTAGGTTTCCCAAGGGAAGGGAAGGAGACTGGCTGAACAAAGCCTTCTCTATAATCAGAGTTTGCATTAGGCTTTGGACAGAAATAGCAATTGCTGGCCAGTACAGCAAGGATTTTATGGCTCCATCTATAACTGCATTTGTGCCAGCCAGGAGGTTTGGGAGATGCTGGATAATATACCTTAGACTGTATCGTTGAAGAGATTAATGTGCGTAATGTATGATAGTTACTTGCGCGTCAAGAACTCATGAGAAATCAGTGCGTTTGTGGAAATGTATCACTGGAGAGTTTTAGATGCTTGTTTCTCCTGCTGGGATGTGGGACTGTCGGTGCTGTTCATGTTCCCATTGCTTGAAATTTGGCAGGTAACTTCTACCCTCTGTGGGCACGGTGTGCCTTTATGTGAGCGCTGGAAATGTGCTGAGACTTGGAGCGGTTTGAAAACTGCTACTCTCGGTGCTTCTCTGAAATTGTCCCAGTTTCTTTTCAGCTGGCTGCAGTAAGGCAGGAACATCCGATAACCTCCACGCAGGCATTGCTTTAGCAGCACCAGCTGTGAGCTCAAAGCCAGCTGCATTGTGTGCCCTGGGTGAAGATGTGACTCTGTAAAATGAGCTGGATCTCTGGTTGATGTTAAGATTGCTAGCTCTTGGTTGCATTTATTCTATTTCACCTTGCACTGAAACTGCTTGGCGCTTTAATGAAAATATTTTGCAATAACACATCTCGGACTCATCTAACCTAAATTGATGGTTAACCCAATCAACTCATGTCTGTGTGAGATCGGATGAGGTTTTTCATCTGAAAGGCTTTTTCCTGTAGAAAAATATGTGGAATAACTTGGGAGGAAGACTTCTCATGACTCCTAAAGACTGCTTTTGGTCTTTGCAAGTGCATGGAAAACTTGACCTTTTGGAGTCTAAAAGTACGGTAGGGTGAATCTTGCATAAATGCTATTGGTTCCCCTTCAGCTCTGGTTGCAGTGACTGGGCTGCCTGGGCTCCGTCCTGGGGTGAGAAGTGGCTGAAGGCCGGTGACTTTCCTGCACGCTGACCTTGCAGAAGGGTGGTGGCTCTTGGGTGGGTAGCCCAGCAGGAAGATCCAGTTCGAGAGCCTCAACTTGCATAGTAAGTGAGAAACATCCTCCAGTGGAGGAGCTGCTGAGTGAAACTCATCCTCTTCTGGCTCCACTTCTCTCCTGTGGGATTTTTCTTGTATCGTTGGCCTGTTGCACTGGGAGAGCAGATGGCTTTCATGTGGCTCTTGGTCTGGGAAGCTGCTGCTGTTCATGGGTGTCCTTTGATATTGTAGTCAAGCCAATGTGTGTGTCACCAGCGGCTTTGTCCCTGTCTCCCTTCCAATCTTGGAGGCTGGTTTTGAGAGAGGCTTTTATGACGGCATCTGACCTCCCACCTACCTGGAAGTCACGACTCTTCCCCATCCTGCCTGAAGCAGCACTAAGACAGGTGCTGGCAGAGGAGCCCAGTGGGAGATACTGCTGGCACGAGAGCTGGATCCAGGACCTTCAGAGACACCCCTGCTCATCTGTCCTGGCTTCACCTGCTGCTGGGCTTGGGTGGTTGTGGGCTGGTTGCCTGGGCAGAAGGATGGTTGCCCTTGCCCCTGTCTTGCAAGCAACCTGCGTGGACCAGCCTGTGTCTGGAAGAGGCATCACTGCAGAGATTTTGGCAGGTCTCCTGCTCATCTTTTCTGCTTGCAGAGCAGCAATAGCAGCTGCCTCGTGCCCTCTTCCAGCCAGGAGGGAGAAGTAGGTCAGAATTTGCATTCTTTGCCTGGCTTCTCTGCATAACTTGCACACTTTTTCCTTTTTTTTTTCTCCTCTTTTTAAACAAGCTGTTCCTGTACGTGCATGTTCCTGGGGCTCCCCTGAATCAGAGGGTGAAGACTTAAATTCAGATGTATAATTGGGCTTTAATGTCTGTCTTCCCTTCAAGAGCACTTCTGGGAGACTCTGAAGGGCCGATCCCAGCATGTACAAATCTGAAATAAATGCTTGGGGCACTGTCTTCATGTTTGGCTGTTGTATTGTCTGGATCAGGATTTAAATTTTCTCCTGTAGCTCTTTTTGCATGACAAGAGCAAGTAATTGGGATTAAATCATCTGTGCTGCAAATGTGATGGTGAGATTTCTTTTCAGCGCTTCTGTGTTTTGTTCCTGGTTTACAGTGCTGGGGTGGGGGGGAAGAGAAGATGGGGTGCAGTAGGTTAGTGCAACCAGAGAAGCATCTGAGCAGTGCTGCAGGGCAGTCAAAGGATTGTTTCATCGTGGTTTTGTGCGCTGGGGGGTGGGGGTGGGGAAGCTTTGTTGCAACAGTGTGCGGAAATAACAGGGGTGCCAGGTGAGGTCTGGTGTAACAGGGCATCTAGCGGGGAGGCTGGGACAGGAGAGCGGGGTTAGCTGATGTGCTGTGGTGGGAAGCATCCTTACGTGGTTCTGTAGGTTTTAAGGCACAAAGTGGCACCATCCATTGGCATGTGTGTGTTTTGTTTGCGTTTTGGTGGTTGGTTTTTGTTGGGTTTTTTTCGCCCCCAGAGGCTGGTAGAAACCTGGGTCAGCCTGTGCTACCCCACGTAGCATGATGACAGCTTGTCCTGTGGTTTTGGGAGCAGGGGGCGTCTTTTTAGGATTTCTAGCTCTCATTGTTTCTTGTCTCTGGTTGAAAACAAGGTTTGGTTTCCTGTGTGATTCAGCATCTCTAGCAGATTCTTTCAGTAATCTGGCAAAAAGGGGAATGTAACATCCTGAAATGGAGTATTTTTTTATATATGATATATTTTTATATGTATGTGATAGTGTTTTTTTTTTTAACTTATGATGGAAGGAAAAATCTGCTGCATGGTGCTGGTCTGTCTTCATCTGTGTAGGTGAGTTGCTGTGGGCTTTTCTGGTTACGTTCTCTAGAAGCCTGTTTGCTTTACTGTTGATCAGAAGTATAAAGCCAACTGTGTGACCTGGAGGCAGGTGTATGAGTAAAAGTGGTAGAAACTATATTCATGTGATGCGGTCACTGTTTTAATGGATTTTCACTATATTTTTAAAGTAGGGATAATTCTTCACTGAAACTTTGCTTTGTATTTGTGGTAGCATGTACACACATTTAGCCAAAAATAAGTCTCTTTTTTCCAAGGAAATTTCAGGGTGGCTTACCTGCTGTATCTGCTTTACACTAGTGAAACTCCAACCTGAATCTAAGGTTTCTGCAAGTAGCAGGCAATGTCATGTCTGTTCCCATTTGTGCCCCTTCAGCTAAAGTTAGCTGCCAAAAAGTGTCAGCAACTTTGAGATGTTTCTGCACAGGAATGACCTTTTGGGAGCTGAATTTTCCCCCCATCCTGCACTGCTGTTTGATCTCTCTCCTTAGGGCTTTTGCATGTTCAAGCCTTGATAATAGGAAGGCTGCTTAAAAAGTAAATACAAGATAGTCTGAGCCTTTTTAAAGGGTTGGAAGAACTTAATTTGAGTGTAGTTTTGGGAATTGCAATGAAAGCACATTTGATTTCTTTTTGTTTCCTCTTGTACCTGCCATCCAGCCTGCTGTTCACATTAATCCATACGGATGTCCTATTGTTCCCTTCAGGTATTAAGTTTCTAATTGTGCTGTTGTGTTTTAAAAGCACCGTGGCTACATGCTGAGAACCGCTTTTCGGAGTCGTGAGGCATGTGGGTGTATGTAAGATCATCTGCGCAGGAGAGGTGTTACAAGAAGTGGCTATTGTCTTTCCGCTTGAAATGCCCTCTGAGACGAAACACCTCCTGCACGTGTGTATACATGAACATAGCTAATCCTCCCCTCCCAGGGCACTCAACCATCACGAGTTATAGGAGCTTCTAAGGTAACCTAGTTTTGTGGCTGGAATACGCCTCCTCCATCACGTATTCCCATTTCTAGCAAACAAATGGGGGAAATCATGTGCTGGTGTTGCAGCCATGGGGTGGGACTCTAGTCCCTCGATGATGCTGTGGTCAAACAAGAGCGCTGCAGCGGTCCTGTTACCCTGTGCTCAACATACCTGTCTCCATAAAGAGCTTTTTTTTCCTCAGTGTTGTGTTGCGTCTGACCTTCTCTTCACCTCCAGGTGTGGTTCAAATAAAACCAGTATTATTCTCAACTCTGAAACTTCTCGCTTTCTCTCTGTTCAGCTTGCTGGTGCCGAAGTGATTCTGTACATCGGGCAGGCGTCTTGGTGAATAGCCTGTTCTGCATGCACTCAGTAGCACACAGATTGCTGCGAAGAATAGCTCCATGGCTGCTGAATCTATACGTAAATCTGCCGTCCTTTGCCTAGGTCTGGAATCTCTTCTCTGTGCTACAAGGCTAAGGCCAGGCAAAACGTTGGAGCTGCTGTGTAGGTGAAGTCTCGGCTACCTCCTGTTTCCAGTTTTGCTGCGAGTTTCCAAATTGTGTTACTTAAACCATCTCATGAGGAGAATATCAAAGCCCAACAAGATTAGAATATATAATGAGTTTCACCTGCCTCTAGGACCTGATTTTAGCAGGAAATCGATGATGAGCTTTAGCTTTCTTGTGCAGTCTTGTCTTGTAAGTAGGAGGATGATGAATGGTACCAGTTCAGGTCCTACTAGGCAATAACCGCAGCTGGAAAGCCTTTCGGCTAATACATTGCACTGTAACTTAAAGCAAAATTCAGGACTGTCATAATACAAAGATGGAGACGATCCTGAATACAACTTATGGCTGCCAAGCTAAAAATAAAGAACTTAGTAGCGATAAACTATTCTGGATAGCATTTACTCCACAAAGGAGGAGAAAAGCTGCTGATAGATCGTGTCTTCAGGAGTCAAGTGCTTCAGCCTCCAGAGCAGAGGGGGCTGGTTACAAAGCATGAATGTGCAGTGAACAAAAATCTGCAAAACTCCAACTTCTTGCCAAGAATGTTTATTGACTGTTCTCTTAAAAGCTGTCACTTATGCTTCTGATAAGCATGGCATGGGAGTTGTGGCAGGAGACTTACCTGTCACAGTGGTGACAAGAGCAGGTAGAGGAGAGAGATGACATTTTTCCTCTCTATTTAAATGGCATTGTTGGGGCTGGGATTGTCTGATGGGTGTTGGCACCGGATCTGCTGGAGCTGATCCTGTACCTGCTTTTTTCCTCTTTGGCGGTCAGCTCTAGCAGCTTATTTAGGTTTTATTTTAGAGCAAAACAGGTCATCCACTTGGCTCTGCAGCCTTTGATGTGATGCATGAGAGGCTTGAAATTTTTGTGTGCTACTTGCCAAACTCTCCTGAAAAAAACCCTGGCTTATTCTGATGTCTAAAAATGTCAGCTTGTCATGTTTAGTTGGTTTCTAGAGTGTGTAGGGAAAGGTTTGGGCTACCAAGCAACCAAGACACACATTTCTCCTGAAACCTACCACAGGATGTGCCAAACCCAGGATGTTAATGGTTGGAGGAAAGAAGTTACTTGTAAAAATAACTGTAATAATGTCCTTTTTGAGTGCGCTTTAGAAGAAGTTTGTAAACCTCCTCATGTCCCCCTGCTATCTTTTTGGCGCTCATGAGCACGTCAGACCCTTTTCCTTCTGGGACTTTGTTTCAATCACTTCCACTTGATAGCTTGAGTGGGATGGAAAAAGGGAAAAACCTATAAATAAACTGGTGAGTTCAAGCTGTTTGTGTAAAAGCAAAGAGAGTGGCAAGGATGAGATTGCTCTTAAATACATTCCTGATGTAATGAAAGACTTGGTGATTTCTCTGATTTACTCTGCATGCTCTGCTCCTTCCTCCTGTGGATTCTGGGTGTGGTTGGAGCTGATGCTCTGAGGATGCTGTTGTTCCTGTGTTTTGCTCATCCTAAAGTAATGTTTAACAGGAGGAAGCTCTGAAGATTAGGGATGTTGGCCCCTGCAAGATGCATAGGTTTGTAGCCACTTAGCTTAGTCCCCTTAAAATAATGATGAAGCAAAAAAAAAAAAAAAAAAAAAAAATCCCAGACCTCCATTCTTCTCTCCTTATCTCAACAGCAAAAAAATGAGATGCTGCCATCTGTGCACAAAACCCTCAATGCTTTCTGTGAGAGCCTCACCATGCTGCTATGGGATGGTTGTGTCTTGATGTCACTTGTTCTGTAGAACAGGGCTCTTGGGACAGACAGAACAAAGTGCAGGGAGTTCAGTTGTGATGATAACATAAGTGAAGCCTTTCCAAGCAAGTGTGGAAGGTCCCACTACTCTGCATCTTACCTAGCTCCTGAAGTCTCTGAACAAAGGGCCAGGAACTGGAGAAGCTGATGTAGAAGCTGGTGCCATAGGGCTGGGATTTACCAACTGAGGGTCATCTCTCTCTTGATGTCACTGCAGAAGAAAGCAGAGCAGTTTCCCTGCATCAACTTATGGCGTTACCCTCTGTGCTGCTCTCCTTAATGGCAGGGTGGTGTGAGCTTAGTGGCACAGCCACAGAGTCTGCTTCTGTCCAAAAGGCAAGCAGCCTTATCTTTTGGAAAAGTTTCTGTAGATAAATGTGGAGGCAGTGGTTTGGTGTGGAGAGGCTCAACCAGTGTTGTGAGCGTTAAACGCATCCTGTGGCATCCAGCTGTGTTTTGATCTCTGCTGCAATAGTGGGATAGCAGCACTGGTTGGCCTGGTTCCAGCACGTGGCAGGGAACTGCCTGTGTGGTGACATTACAACGGGGCCTTGGGCAGCTCTGTGCTGGCTGGACATAAGGCTGGGTTTACCCTGGGTCTGGTCTGCAGACAGCAGCATAGTGTTGAGTTGTACTCATTGTCTTGCAGTTAGGTGCAGTCTAGCGATGTGCTGGCTGTGGACCACATGGAACTCTTGCAGCCATGACCAAACCATCAGCAGGATTATCTCCTGCCATGTGGCTGAAGTATTTTGGGTAAGACTGCTGTTACTTTCTATGGAGCTTAAGAACTTGAAGAAACTTCCTTCGAACCCTATTGGGAAAGATTCCGTCATAGGGAAAGGTGCAGATTACTGAGCATCCCATTGCCAAAGAAAAGCTGGTTCTACTCCTTTCAACTATTTCTAGAACATGTGTCTGTACCTGTGCTTATTTCATTGTGCCTGGTGGTGAAGCACCAAAGCTGGGCTTGTCAAATTTGCAGATCTGTTATAGTAAATAGCCGGGGTTTTCATCTGCAGGTTTGAAAAACAACAGCTTTGACACGTCAGTTTAGCTTCGGAGAAATCCCAAGGGCTTTCAGGAGCCTATGTTAAGGTCTACTTTGTGCTCAGGGAGAGTTTTAAGAAAAATCGTGCTTACATCCCCATAAAGACTGAGCCACCTGTTGCAGACAGGGCTCTTGAGCTTGGGTGTGCTGAACAAACTGCACGAGCTGGGTTCAAACCTGTGGGCTGAACAAGTGCTAGGTGGCAAGATACTTTTCCAGCATGGGGAGCAAAACCTTATTAAGCTGTGAAAAGAAACACAAACAGCCCGTTGAAAGACATAGCTAGACAAGACACGAAGCTGCCCGTGTTTTCACTCTAGAGGGATGCTGTGGAGCCAAACACTGAGGACCGAAGCATAGGTAGTGTGTGAAGAAGGCACTTGCGTAATGTCACCAGAATAGAAATGGGTGCATGATGCTCTGCTCGTGTCCCTGTTGCTGGAGGAAACTGGTGTTATCAGCTGTTTGGGGGAGGGGGGGAAAAAAAACAGGAAGGTTTTAACAGGCTTTGGCCAGTCAACACTAAATGGAACAAAAAAGGAAAAGTGTGCTGTTCTTGAGGGCTTGGCAGAAGATTTAACAGCAAACAACTCCTCCATTTGAAAACTGCCTAGAATTCAAGTTGATTTTACAAGATCTTAGTAATACTGGGGACTGTGTGTTCTAGCCCAGTGAAAATGTCATTGCTGTTTTTTAAATGCTGCTAAGGAAGATCAGGCTAAGGGATGAGGACTTGCCTAACTAAAGTCTCACTGTCTATTCAACAGCTTGCAGTTGCTGAGCTGCTGAAGAGAGAAACGGGCATTCTTGGAAAGCAGCAAAACCCCAACTTGCTGGAATATGTAAAATTGCTTGGAAAGCTAGAAGTTAATAGCCAGGATCAAAGAGGGAGAAGATAGTGATTTACAGCAGTTTGGCTAACGTTGCTAGCTTAAGGGGTTTATGCTGGAAAAGTTGTTTCCATCCCAACCAGCCACGCTCTTTTGGAGTTTGTACATTGGCTGGAAATCTCAGGCTGTTTTAAAAGTTGGTGAAGCGCTTAGTTTCTCTAATGGAAACATCCATTTAGAAAGGGACGGAAAAGGGAAAATAGTAAGTTCTCCTGAATTCTCTTTCAGAGTGTCCTGGTTTCAGCTGGGATAGAGTTCATATTCTTACTAGCTGATGCAGTGCTGCGTGTTGGATTTGGTGTGAGAACAATGTTGATAGGACACTGATGGTTTTGGTTGTTGCTGGGTGATGTTCATACTAAGTCAGGGACTTTTCAGTTTCTCAGACCCTGCCAGCAAGAGGGATGGAGGGACACGGGGAATGGGGAGGGGACATGGCCAGGACAGCTGACTGCAGCTGGCCAAAGGGATATTCCATACCATATGGCATCATGCTCAGCGCATAAAGCTGGGGAAAGAAGGAAGAGGGGGGGATGCTCGGAGTGATGGTGTTTGTCTTCCCAAGTCGCTGCCATGCGTCATGGAGCCCTGCTGCCCTGGGGATGGCTGAGTGCCTGCCTGCCCATGGGAAGCGGTGAATGAATTCCTTGCTTTGCTTTGCTTGTGCACGCAGGTTTTGCTTTACCTATGAAACTCTCTTTATCTCAACCCATGGTTTTTCTCACTGTTACCCTTCTGATTCTCTCCCCCATCCCACTGGGGGGGGAGTGAGTGAGTGGCTCCATGGTGCTGGCTGGGTTTAAACCATGACACACAGTTGCTTCTGAGCACAGAGTGGCGGTCGCTTTTTCCCAGGTTGCTGGGTTGTGCTCCTCCTGCCCAGGAGGCAGAGCCAACTCCAAAATCTCTCCTGTATGGAATCTGCCTGAGCACTGTCTTCCTTGCCTCTCTTCTCTACAGTGCCTTGATGCATGGGAGGAAAATTGGCATGGGTCTGTGAAGAAAATGCAACACCTCTGGGCTTTCAGGTTCCAGCCTTTTTTTTTTTTTTTTTTAAATTCTTCCCCTCCCCCCCATTAGTATTCAGTAGTTTTTTCTATTTGCCTCCTGTGTTTTCTTATACTTCGAGATGGCATCGCTCACATGTGCCTTGCTCATCAATATTTTTGTACAAGGGACTGACACCAGTGTCGGTGATGGCTGTAGCTGGAGGCAGCCTAGGACTGGTCACATTGGTCCTCCTGATGCAACAGGCAAAAGTCCAGCTGTGTTTTCTGTAGAACAGGACCATGTTTTGCCTTGATTGACAGCATAAGGAAATGAAGACTCACAAGCATTTATGCAGAGTGATAGGGCATCAGTGTTCTAAAAGAGTTAGAAAATGCCTGTGGCTCAACAAGTTCTCTTCTGGGTGAGTGCTTTTCCTGTAAGTCGAAGCCAGTTTGGAGAATGTAGATTCTGGCTGCCTTGTAAGAGCAGATATTGGGTGCTGAGAGCTAGATGCTCCTCTGAGCTCAAGTGGGTTTGTAAGCCCGGCTCTGATCAAGCAGTCTGCAGAAGAGGAGGTGTTCCTTCACTTTGTCATGCCATTTCGGAGAACTTCCTGGAATGCAAAGCTTGGGTTTTGAAGCAGAGCCTTACATTCTTTGAAGAAAGTCATTCCTGTACATAAAAATAAAACCATAGGGTAAGTACCTCAGGTTGGGAGGGAGATCAGGAGGTCATCTAGTCCAACCACCTGCTCTCTTGAGCCATGAAATTATCTGAAGAGTGAGTTGATCAAATAACCCTGACAGCTGAATCCTGTGGGTTGCTAGAGCCTGGTATGATTTTGCAGGGTATGTAGGCTGACTCTAAAAGCACTGTTAGATGAGCAGGGACCACCACAACCCCACCCTGTATCGTACAGAAGAGTGTGAGCTGAGGAGTTTAAGTTTGCTGGGTTTTTTGACTGATGTGCAATTCGCAACAGAATTCACACACTGAAAAGTACCGAAAGTACCGGAGTTACTCCTTGAATTGGCTAGAAAGGGAGGTGTCTTCTAGCAGTTACTTTGATTTTTTGGCCTCCTTGTATCATTTGTATGTCCAATCATTGACTCAACTGGAAAGGGTAGGAGGAATGTGCAGAGCTTGATTCATGTCTCACTTAACACCCATGGATTTAAAAGTGCCAAGGAAGGTAACTAGTTTAACTCAGTTGGCTTTAGTGGGTGCAGAGATTAACAATGCTGCTGTTGTTTGGTCTGTTTTTTTCTGAGCGAGGCATCTTCTGTCTCATCCACCCTTGGGACTTCTTGACCAGCTTCTTGTTGACTTAAAGATGCATATGCTCGGTTATTCCCAGCTTTATTGGCTTAAGAGCTTCTGAAACTAGATTTATGTGATAGCTGAGCCGTGGTTTGACTGTACTGGAAAAGGTAAGGCACTGGTTCAGGTGGTGTTTCTCAGTCGTTCCATTCAGTGCCTTTTCAGAAGAAACAATCTGTTTCGGAAAGCGCTCTGCGTTCTAATACCTAAAATACTTTAATTTTGGGGAGCTAAGTGGTTTGTTTTAAATCTCTGAAATGAGTAGCTTCGGTAAGGCTGCGGCTGATAGAGATCTGGAAGATGTGCTAATAATGTCAGAATTGAGGTCGGAAGAAAGTGCTTCCTTCCCATTGTAACTCAGAAGGGCTCTTACATAACTGTTCTTAAATCGGCTTAAGACATAGCAGAGATGGAGGGGGGGAAAGAAACCACAACCCTAGTCAAATGTATTGCTGATATCCCCAGAGAATCCAAAAATAGGATCCTGCTACCGGGAATGAAGAAGGACCTGTTGGAGGCAATGGTCTACTGGAGATTTGATGGTTGCTTGAATTTTTCTGTCAATCAACCATGAGCCAGAGAGACCTGCTGTCACACATCAGCTGGGCTGTAATCCTGATGTGAAGATGCCTGTGTTGGTTTATAAATTATGTCCTAGCTGGGAAAGCAAAGTCTTCCAGTTCTGGCAAGCAGTGTGGGAGCTCTTGTATCTCCCATGCCTTACCTAGACCACAATGCTCGCATCTCATGGATGCAGGGCAAACTGGAGGTCAAACTCCTGCTGTGGTAAAGCAGGTGAAGCATTAGTGTCAGATTCCCTGCTTTCAGTTGAAAATAGTTCTTAAGACATGGAGAAACAGCTAGATTGCCAGATTTGGGAACAAAGGCATGAAGTACACTTGACTATTTCCCTGCCATTGTCTCTTTTTATTTTATTTTTTTTTAATTGGTGATGGATTAACCTGCTGATTTGTTATGCCAGAGTAGTTCCCTTCTGCCTTGTGCTTTCAATGAGCCCTTGAGGACTAGCAAGATCCTGGTCATTTTTGTAAATGGGGAGATTGTGTTAGGTCCTGTAAACACCTTGTAAGGACTGGGAAAGTGATTGACCTCAGAGGAGCTTCTTACCCTGGAATACTTTGAGGGGAAGGTTGCTTGGCTTGGAGAGCACTAAAGGGTATTTTCTGAACTTGGTAGCAGCAGTGGTCTCCAAAAATTGTTGTTCCTATTGAATGTATTTTTTTTTCTCAGTCTGTCATGTAGTGCCTCTACCTTGTTAATGCAGAGTATTTTATGTTCCAATTTATTGTGTAAATCGGAATAAATTAATTCTCACTAAATGCAGTCCTTTTGTTTTCCTGCTGCGCATCTTCCCATTAGTGCTCTGAAGCATGAGCTGAGATTCTTCCTCCTCTTCTTCCTCACTGCATAAATACACATATTTCCCTGTTACTCTTTACTTGCACTATCAGGAACAGCCTGCCTGGTGTTTACACCTCTGACTTACACTTCCTAACTCCGTCTTCCTTTCCCCTTTTCCAGTCTGACCAGTTACCTGGCTGAGAAAAGCTCTCTGCAGCCCTCCGCTACAGTCTGCCAAAGAGTAAAGAGATACTCTCTTCTTCTCTACTCCTACATACACTTCTGTGGTCTGGAGGTTATAAGTTTTGCAGGAAACAAACCCCTCCTATAGCTTTAATGTTCTTTCTTTCTTGGCCAGCTCTGTTCCTTTAAGAGTCTTCTGTTTTATCCAGTCTGGATACTGGTGGTTTGAACTCAGGTGTGCTCATCCAGAGAACAGTAATTTTTATGTTGGTTTTCCTTTGAGTTTCAGTAATATGTAGGAACCATTACAAAACAAAATATAGTGCTGACGGGTTTTTTGTTTGCTTCTAGTATTTATAAAACCTAATCCTGAAATCTCTTGCTGAATTCACGCTTGCAGAGATGCTGTTTTGGGTACTTGGTGCTTCTCTTAATTTGATCAATATGCCAGTAATTTTTCAGGACCTTTTCAGTATGTTCAAAAGGGTGGCAGAAACCAGCTTGGCCATCCATCCAGCAAGTTATTTAATGTGAGGTGCACTCCGTTTTTTGGTTGAACAGTAAAACATTGACCCCCCTAGAGCAAATGAAGTGTAGTTTCTTTGGGACTTCTTTCAAATCCTCGGTCTTCCTGCTTTCATCCTTTCATGTCTCCAGCTGTATGTGCTGACTAGTCTTTGATGGTGGGCTGGACTAGAATTGCTCTTCTCTTGGGGGTGGGGGGAGTTCGTTTTACCCTTTCCCACCCAGCAGCAGCTCCTCTTGGAGAGCTTGCCAGTGTGTAACTGCTTCCTGGGTTGGAAAGGCCAATGCTCCAGGGCATTGCTCCTTGGGGAGACAAGGAGAGGTAGGGGAGGGCAGAGGAGAGCAGGTGATCAGTCTGTTTTCTTAGGAAAATAAGCTGAAAACATATTTTTAGCTCTTGGCTAGTGTAAGGAAAGCTGCCTGTTTTCCTAACCACACAGTAGCTTCTCTCAATGTTCTTATTGAGGCAGGCTCTTAATCTGAATTGATTTAGGATGAAAACCCAAAGTGGCTTACTGGAAGCGAAGCAGGCTGAATTAAAAACCATTTTATCCTGGAAATGCTGTGTTTGTGTGCAGCTGGCTTCCCCTTTCAAGTTAAACAGGCTTATTTTCCTGGGCACCTCTTAATAAACGATGGGGGGTGGGGGTGATTAAAAAAAAAGGCAGCTTTTCTGTGGGAGTTCTGTGCTCCAAAAAGTCTTTCTCTACTTTCCTGAGATATGGCTGTTTTCTGGTCTGTATTCCAGACATGTGAGGTGCCTGACCCACCTGGGGTAGGTGTTTCTGTCTTCAGAGCCAGCATAGCCTTGAAGCCTTGCACATGCTTCCCTTGTTTCCTTGATGCTTGTGTAAGGATGGCTTATCACAAGATGTGTAGGAAGCCCTTCCTCCCCCTACTTCTTTTCTGGTCCTCAAAGGTCTGCCTTGAGCGCCCTTGTCTTTGTGGTGACATCTATGCCTTTCTAGGAAGGAAAAGAAAGGTCATCTTGTTGAATGAACCGGTGTTCCCCATGGTCAGTCTTATTAGCACTGACTGAATGTTTGCGTAATTGCTCTTTAGTCTGTGATGCTGAGAACTCTGCCCTGGTAAAAATCTGGGTATCTTTTAGTTTTCTTTTCACTACTGCAATGTCGCAGAGCTACTAAAGAAAAATGTGCTTTCAGCTGCCTCTTTCTGAGGCCTTTTCCTAGAAAGCTTAGTGTTTTACAGGGAAAGGACGAGAAATGCTGGTGCAGTTGCATCCAGGTCTTTGGGCTCCTGTGGGGCTTGCTGCTTAGCTGCTCAGCTGCTCCAGATGTTTGGATAAGCTGCTGTGGGCTGGAAGCAATTCCCACCAAACTACATAGCTACGTATTAATGGACCCCTTGGGGTCTTGCCTTCTCTGTAGCAGGAGGCTGAGGATCATCAGCAATGACCTAAATGAGCGCTTTGCAGCGTGCCAGATAGAGCTTTGTGCCAGCATCCCCAGCGCCTCAGGCTCATCATAACCTGGCCGCAGGTTTGCTTTGGCTACCTTTGCCTGACTGACATCAATTGTCTGATGGTTGTGAAAAAGAGGGGGGAAAGACGTAGAAAGGGCTGTAAGGATGAGCAGCGATGCTCAGCATTTCACAAGTTACAGGTTACCCCTGTTCCTTAGAATTTACTGTCCACCCAAAGAACTCCTGTTTGGCTTTGCCTCGAGTTCCACTGGAGGTGAGGTGGAGGGAAGGTAGCCTCTTGCTGTGAAGGCAGTTTGCTGCAGATGTCATTGTTTCACTCTTAATGATGATTATCTTGAATATGCCAGTTTGGTCATCACTGTCGATAACGTGCTAAGTGGTGGTGACATTGGTAACTGTCTGGAAGAGGGTCCCTGATGCTGGGGAGGGCGCTGGGATGGAGTGGGTTAATGCTCATTGTATTACAAGCCCTCAAAAATGATTGAAAGCACTTTGACTAATAGGTCTTGGATATGCATCAGTAAATGAGTTTATGAATCCCTCATGCCTGGTCCTTTCCATAAGGAAAACAAGATAGTAGCTGATGCAACTGGCAGATGGAATCTTGTGTTTATGTTTTCATTAGAACAGGATTCTCCAGGCATGGGCTGGAAATGACGATGAATCTCTTCTGTTGACGCTGGTCGTCACCCTGTGGATGGAGGGGCGGTTTCCTTCCTGACTTCACCCTCTCTCCCCTTCCCTTGATGTGTCACTTCGATTGTCAGTCAGAATGACCTTGACCAGCACTTCGGCATACTCTGTGGAAAGCAAAGAGCATTTGAGAATATTGCAACTGCCTGCCAAGTCAATTGAGAGAGTTCCCTTCTCCTGAAAGATTTATGCTGCTGTGAGCAGAGTAAAATTCACTTTGTTCTTATTCATGTCTTCCTAAAGATCAGGTCCAGGTTTTGAAAGAATACACACATCAGCAGTCAAGACAAGTGTTTACCTGGTGTTGAGTAACTCTGTGATGGTGTGGTGATAACCTGTTCCTCGTTACCCGCTTGCTGCTTTAGATGCAATTTTCATTCACCACGCAGTGTCTAGGTTGAGCCTGTAAATCCTCTGGGAGGGAAACTCATGTCTCTCTCTGTGCATTGAACAGAGACAGATTCGTATACAACTGCGAAAGAATTCAGTAATGACTGGAAGGAGGCTTTAGGAACATGTGACAAACCTGTGCTTTGAGCATCTTTGGAACAGAAGAGGGGTAAATGGGATGTTAAATGTTAGCCCTTTCTCTGTCAGAAATCAAAATCTCTGCTATGCAATAGGGATGGGGGAGGGGGTGGGGTTGTGTAGATCTCATTTTTCTGATACTGTTTTTGTTTCCGTGTTTTTCAAGTGACCAGAAAGCTCTAGGGGGAGGCGGTGAAACAGAAACAGCCAATTGTGCACGTTTGCCCTGACAACTTGTGAAAAGGGGATTATTTTTTCGCAAACTGGAACAGCTGTGGGGTGCAACATGTTAAATTTGGAGTAGCTTTATGAGAAGAGCTTCCAGGATGTGCTGTAACTGCTTGCTTGAAAAACATGCTTGTGTGCATCGTCCTGGAAACTGAGGCCTCTGGGAGGGTTGCACTGGCTATTTCACTTAATCTTGGACCTGTCAGGTTGATTGGGTGGGAAGGGGACATCGGGAAGTCTCTACTTAGTCTCAGCCTGCTCAAAGCAGGGTCAGCACTGAGCTCAGAATAGGTTGTTGAGAGCTTTGTCCAGTCAGTTCTTGAAAATCTCCAAGAGTGGACCTTGTGGAACCTTTCAGCAATACCTCTATCATCAGAAGCCTTCCTGAGTCAGAATTGGTGTCTTCAGGTCTGAGAGCTGTGGTCCACATGTCCTCCATGAACCTTTCAAACAGCTTTCAGAGCTCATCATGTCTGGCATTCCCAGGCATGAGGCAGCAGGTCCTATTGTTCCTTCATATCACGTGCATTCATGCTGTTGGATTTGCTGAGAACCTTGGTATTTCCCATTGCGTGCCTACATAATAAATATCAGTCAACAATCCTTCTGTATTCATCTCCTAATCCAGGCTGACTTTGTTGAACTCTCCTGGGCTTCATCAGTTACCTGGTGACATTTGAGAGTGCTTTATCCAAAAATGACTACCTAGGAAGCCTTTCCAGTGTCAGATAGTCTGTCTTGATTGCTCCAAATCAGTCCAATTGCAATGAGAAGGCCAGAAGCTCTCCAAAATCAGGGAGCTGGAGTTGACTTCTCTGAGTCTCTCACATGATCAGGTCCTGCTGACTATCTTTTTTTTTTTTTTAATTATTTTTGCCACAGCACATCCAGTGTGTTTGTAGTGGGAAAGGAGTTAGCTGTGCAATTAGAGTCTTAGCAGATTAATTTATGTGCTCTTGGTGTAGGAAGCCAGAAAGGTATCCGGCTTGTAGGACAAGGGAGCCACAGAAGCCGCCAACTGCTATGAAGCAGTGCATGTTTGCTTTAGAAATGGGAGCAGAGATGACGTCTTGGAAGATGTGGAGGGGATAAGTCTTGTGCATGCAAGTCTTACTGACGACGTGACTGGTGAAGGCATTTTGGGGCTGCGCTGCATGCGCTCGCTGTGCGCGGAAAGGGAGGCAAGGAGCAGCAAGTATGGGAAAGCAAGTTTGCTCCTTCGCTAATTTAGCTTCTCTGTTGAAGGCTGTTTCTTGCAGCCGTATGGAAGGAATCAATCATAGGAAATAAAGAGCTTGTAATCCACTTAACTAGGACTTTCCACCTCTCATTAAGCGCAAGACATTCATGCTGAATTCTGTGGATTGCAGTTGCACAGCAGATGTGCAAAGTATCGATTGTAAAATGAGTCTTGCTGTTGTCACCCCCCCCCTTCAATTAAAGCGTGTGCAGTGGGTGTGGAGGCGTTTTACTTATTCTCAGATGAGTGTTAGAGTGTTATTGGCATGGTTCACACAGTTTTCTCCTGCTGGCAGGAACCAAACTTTCAGCAGTGCAGCAGGGAACGTGTCTCAGGGAAAGCAGATGACAAGCCCTCTACCAGCCATGTGTTGGACAGGCTTCTGCTTCAGCAGCAAACACCTTCCAGAGAAGATTAAAATTGCCCCTTGGAGGGTCAGCTAATACAATCCATGTGTGATTATGGTGAACTCTGCATGGCTGTGTGTAGGGGAGGGTAGTCGGGGAGGGGGGAGAAAAGTGTGTCTATAAAGGAAGCGGCTTGTCAGGGTGCGCAGGTTCAAAACCGGTTCTGCTTCCACTTAATCCTTCAGCAAAAGCACATGCTGAAAGTGGATAAGGCTTGATGTAAACTTTTGTTTTGCAGCTTGGTAAAGATGGCAGAACTCTCGGAGTCTGTGGAGAGGAAAAATATGATGTGATATTTTAAGTTTCTTAAATATTTTAAAAAATTTTGTCTGTGCTTGAGCCCCTTCAGAGTTTTCTTCAGGATCTAGCTGTGTTCCTAGATCTTGTTTTCCACTGATGGCTTTTCCTCTTTTCTCTCACCTTGGCTGTCTCTGTGCTCAGCCCTGCTGATGTGATTTCATCACCCAGACCATGCTGGTATCGCAGTGCATTCTCTTTCAGATGATCTTTAGGCAACAGAGGTTTAACACGGGGTCTCTTAGTAAAAATGCAGCCTCCTTTCCCTTCCAACTTCTCCCAGACCTGTTTGGTGCTTTCCTGCATGTCTGTTTGGTTTTGTGGCTCAAGCTTCCTCTGCCATGTCTTCTGCCAAGATCAACAGCCACTCCTGGTGCTGTCTGTCCTTGTGTTGTCTCGCCCCAGCTTAACCGTTGAGCTGTTATTTTTTTCGTCTTAACTGTTGAACCGCTGTGTACTTGTGCTGGTCCAAGCATTTCTGGCACGCTGTCCCAGGGTGACTCTTCCAGGCATGGTGCCAAGGCAGTGCTCACCACTGCTCCAAAGTGATGTGCTGTGATGACTTTGTGTGACCTGTGTGTCTTCCTCCCCAGCGGAGCTGATGGTCCGAGACCAGATGCATACTGGAATCACTATGCCCTGTACGTGCCTGGGGAAGTCAGGGGCACTTGGGTGTATTTGGCTCTGTGCCTAGTAAAAACCCTCTGTCCCCAACCTGTTCCAGTGGCTGGTGCTGGCTGTCACCCAGAGGTTCCTCCCTGCGGTCCCTCCACCGTTTACCAGCAGTGGCATAAATTCAACGGTTGGCTGTTGTAACATGGAAACTCCTGACTGCCTCCTGGATGCTGCCCTCCCTCTTCCCAAACACTGCCATCCCTGCTAGCTGGAATACTACTTGAATGCAGGAAAACTTTAGCAGCGTGACTGGCACCTCTTCCAGTTGACTTGGCTATGGGTTTCAGAGCCCTTATTTTGAGCAGCACTAGGATGTCCTCGTCACTCTTTCTATTTAACCCATTCAGCACCTTTTGGTGCCTGACTGAACTTTTTCAATGCATCAAGCCCATCTTTCTGAAGGACAAAAAAGCACCCTGACTTTTTAAACAAATTTTTTTTTGGTCCTCCTGGATGCCACTGAGGAGCACCTCCTTCAAGGTGATACTGGCAAGGCCCTCTTGGAAAGTCTAGTTGGCTTTTTCTTAGGTAGTAAAACTGCAACTTGGTATCTGCTAAAGTCCACTGGTTTCCTGGCAGTTTTTAGCTTGGAAGTTAGTCTTGGCTGCATAGGTTGGGGTACACTCCCGCACAGTCTAACAGTTGTGCAGCAGTTGGGCTGCTGTAGCTTTTCACATAAAACTGTTTGCATTTCTAATCGTGGTCAGTGACTCTGATGCAACACAGACTCCTAGCTTTTCTCAGCCAGAAGGCACTATGTCGAGGAAATGTGCTTATAGGACTAATTAACTCCTTGGCATGGGAATTCAGGGTGTTGCTGTTACTGCCTTTATAATTTTTTCTTCTACCTTTTTTTTAATATTATTACTCTTGGCTGGGGGTGGTGGGTACAGGATGACTCTTTCAGCTTTGCTTACGACAGAATTCATCATTATTCTACTGCCGTAACATAAACGTTTCTGTGCCTGCTGAACGCTGGTCTGTCTTGCCTGACACTTGCTGGCCTTTCTTGTCCAGCACAGGAGATGTCCTACTATGGGCACCCCAACTTGGGCCTCCCCTGTGACATACTCTGAGATGGAAGCAGACTTTTGACATATCCACCAGCTACCCTGAGGTGGGATCAGCTCTGCTCATGTCACTTAATGCTTTTTTTCTAGCTTGTTTGGGTACTTTTGACTTACCCCAACCATCTGTCTCTGCAGCAGCTAATAGCTGACTTTCTCTGCTGGGAAGAATGGGGTTTTATACGTCTTGGGCTGCCTAAAACTTCTGTTTGCTACTTTTAAAAGCCAAGAACCTCATTAGACTTGCAGATGGGAGCACATCATGAGTTGTTGCCCGTCTCTCCACCAGTCCCCAGAAGATCAAACTCTTCATACTCGGATTGCCAGGAAGTCTTTGGCAGAGGAGACCAAAATTATCCTGTGTTTCCTCTTAATTAAAAGTCTTCGTGCCCCATCTGTTTTGCCTGCTGCTTCCAGTAACTTCAGAATCTGTTTGTGGTTTCACCTGAGTTTTTTTTAGATATTAGGTATTTATTTATTTTTAAGAATAGTGGAGGTGTGGGAGACAAGGCTTACAGGGCTTGTTAATAATGAAGAGTAGCATAGAGGAGACGAGCCAAACAAGGCAAGGGGGAAGCTGTTTTTTGAGGTCTCTTGTTGAGCCACAGAGGTTTATTACACAGGAACTACCCTCATGGCAGGAAAAACTTTGAGCAGAGTTCGTGTTTTGGCCACTCGTATCTAAGCAGGAGCCAGAGGCTTGGGAAGATGGTCTCTGCTGCATTAGCTTGCTCTCAGAACTGTTGTGCTTTGGAAAACCAACTAATAAATTCCAAAGCAATGTGGACTCTTTGGTCTTTTCCAACTAGGGAAGCCTGGGAGATGTCGGGCGTGTTTGTTTATTACCTGTTATTTCATAGTCTGAAGTGACTTTAGTCTCCTTTTGCGCATAAGTCTTTGGTCTGCATTACTTCTTATTTCTCTGATTCTGGAACTGCCTAGGCAAGACGGCATCCCAGGTAAACATGTGGAGTGTCCTCATGGCTTTTCTGTCGACGTCCAACTTTCTGTTGGTTTCCTAATTTCTGAGCATTGAGCAGAACACACTTGAAGCGGTGACACTGGTTTCCAGTGAACAGTTACTTATAGAACAGGTAGGCACAGCTCATGGGATTCCTTGCATGTATTTGTCAGCTCTCATCTGTTACCACCTAGGTCTCCGTTTCTGAATACCTGTCTAAGAAGAATCTGAACTGACCGTGAACTGGATTTTTTTGTGCTTTGTCCATCCCTAGTGGTGTTTGCCAAGACAAAGTAAGTTGATCTTTGTCTTGGACATTGCAGCTGCCACCTGGGGTTATTGCAGAACCATATTGCTGCTGTCTTTTGAGGATATGCAGATGCAAACTGTTGTTTACATAGAAATTGAACTAAATGGGGAATTCTCTTTACTGGGACTAAGTTTGCAATATGTGATCTCCTTGAGGGCATGCTTGAAGGAAAGGACTCTGCTGTGATGTGTCGTGTAGGTACAATCTGAAGTCAGGCACTGTGTAACCACAGCCATCACAGACAAAAATGCATCGTAGTCCTACTAATATTAAAAAAAAATAAAAATATCTGTGTAACTGGTATTGGTCACCTCCCAGTGTGGGGGTAGGAGAGAACCTGGCTTTCCTCAACAGCTTTGAATGTAGCAGCAGGTGTTGAGTTTTCAGAGCTGTGCCCAGGCCTTGACTTGCAAGGTTTTATTGCAAAGGCTTGTGCAGAAAGCGGAGGTTGCATTTGGTTATTGCTCTGCGAGAAGTTTGTGCAGGTTTTTCTGGTATCCTGTTCCGCTTCTTCAACCCTTTTAAAATGCTAGGCACCCAGTATGCCCTTAGTTTGTGGAAAACGTTAAGAAGCTAGATTGCAGAGGGCATTAGTACATACTGTGCTTATTTATTTAGTGAGATTAAAGTCTACGTTTTTCTTCTGTAATCTCTTTGAAGTGTTTATCTTTTGAAGTCTGAATTTTCATTAACTGGAAGTGTACAGCCCCCAAACTACATGCTGCCCTAGTTTCAAAGTGTTATTGTTCTTAATTTTTTTAAAAAAATTAAACAACAGGCCGGACCCATAGGGGCTGCACGTCAGCCAGATCCTGACTATTTAGGTCACCACTTGCCACTTTGTGAATCAAAGTGGCTCTGCAGGCTGTCTCCCTGGATTAGGATGTAGTCATGGGGTTTGGCATTACCAGACATCAGGGGAATGGTGATGTTTGCCTCCAGAGATGTGCAAGTTCTCTAATAAATCAAGATATGGCCTGTAGACCTCTCTGTCAATATTAATTTTTTTTTAATTTTACCCCACCCCTTATTTTCTGTCACTATGGCAGCAGCACTTGGCTTTTAGGACAAGGGTGTTCTACCAATGTGTGCTTTCCTGCATCAGTTCTCATCCAAAAGACTCCATTTATATACACACATGGCAAACTTTGCTGCAGATTATCTTGTTTGTTTGTTTGCCAGGGAAAAAATTCTAAATGGCAACTGGCATTTTAACACATCTGCTGTTCTTATTTGTACAGAGACTCTGCGGTGTTATCTGTATAAAACAATGTTTGTAGCCTGGGAAAAGTGGGTGGGAGACCTCTAACCCAACCCAGTTTCCACAGCAGGGAATAACAGTGTATTGGAAAGAATAACCCTGCTGGGTCATCAAGAGGTCTTGAGCCGTCGGGGGGGTCATTACCTGGGCACCTTCCACCACTGAAATGCATCACCATGGCAGTTGAGGCTGTGCATGGCTTTGGGGTGTTCTCTTACCGTTCTTGCCTTGAAATTAAATCTTGATCTTGCAAGTTGAGATGCTCTGGGTCTGGGCCAACAAAATGTGGAAAGTACTGCTCGGTGTGTGTGTGCATATATATTTCCCCCTGTGGGAATGGCTGTAGCAAACATCCCTTTGTTAGAGCTGTTCTGTTATTAAACAGATGGGAATAGCGTCCCTCTTCCATTTCCATCTTCTGAGTCGGGGAAAGTGAAATTGCATTACTCCGATTTGGATGAGTTCAGTATGTTAAAGAAAAGGTTGCCATGAAAGCCATGAAGAGTCCTTGAAAGTGTCAAGAGTTTAGATCAGTTCCATGAAGCGCTTTAAATCACTTCAGCCCTGGCTGGGCAATAGAGGAGATTTCTTCTCTGCATGGAGAACTGGAGGGTTTGCTCTGGAAGAGCTGAACTTCTATTGTTTAGAAAGTATTTAAGGAAAATCGGGATTTTGCGGTATAATTGGGGAAACATTTCAGGAGGCTTACAAGAATATCAATAGGCATAACTGGTTATCAGTGATGTTCTCACCTGATTGGTATAGGTAATTATTTGCTTAACAAGGTTTTAAGCATAACTAGCTTGCTAGAAGTTTTAATAGAGATGGAGATGTTGAAACTCTACAGAGATTCTTGACAAACAGTGATCCCATGAGTCACCAATGAGAGGAAAACCACTTCTTTTAATGTGGAAATCAGTAGAATCTGTCAAAGCTCTCTTAAAATGGGTTAGCTTAAAAAAAAATCTCAAACAACCCTGGAATTTCTATTTTCTGCATTTATTTGCATTGCAAGTGGGGCAAGCTTCCTTGGGCCTGATTTTTGGGAGACTGCACCGCAGAGCTTGGGGCCCACTTTGGTTTTGAGTGTCCCACTGCTGCAATGGCCTTTTGGCCTCACCAGATATAGGGTGAGGATGTGGAAATATGGCTGTGATGGTGTTTCTCTATTATCCCCCTCACTCTCCCAGCAATTTGCCTCTGAAACCATGGGAGCCTCCTTGTGGAAAGCCCAGGCTTTCCATTTGGTAGGTCTTTTCAGCCATGTCTTGATAGATGGAGATGCTGAAGACCACAGGTGTTCTCCACATCTTGATGGCTGGGGATCTTGTAGAAGACCACAGGTGTCCTCCTCTCCCCAAGTGCTTGGGTTTGCACACTCCAGCATCTCCTTAGGCTTCGGGATTCACAAGCATGCATCAAAGCATCCTTGGCTCTCTTTTGATTCTTCTTGGATATGCTCATCCAGTTTAGGATTAAGTAAGGGGTCATGTGCTTATCACGCTGAGCCTCAGGGTATTTGGGGGAAGGCTGGAGGTAGCAGGTCAAGGTAAGGCAAGCGGGAGCCTATAGCTCTCTTCTCTCCCCACAGCTCCCCCAGACCACCCTGACCAAACCATACGGGTATTCAGAATAGCGCTGCCGATACTGCACATCCAGTGACACTAAGCTGCTTGTCTCTGGGATATTAAAAGGCTTGTCCCAAGATGCTGAACGAGATCAGTGTGACCTGTGTGAAACTGGGTTGACAGAAAAAAATAAAAACGGAGGGGGATTAAAGGGATGGGCTTGGACTGTACCAAGCCTTGTGAAAGGGTTAGATGCTATTAAACCCGCTATTCTGTGGCTTCATTCACATTATTTACTCAGTGCACTTCAGGACTTGCGCTGCTGCTCTTCCCTTCGCTAAAATGACAGCACTGAGATGGTTTAACAGTCGGTCCCAATGGCTCTGTTCCCTCTCCACGCCAGGTTTCTGAGTATCGCTCTGAGGCTACAGGGATGGACGAGTTAACTCATAGAGACAGAGATCCAAATTTTTAGGCCAGATCTCCCCAGAGAGCTTTCCTTTTTAAATTTGCAACTTGAATTCTCTCTTGCTTCCCCCCCTCCCACCCCTTAGAAGCTGTTTGGTAAGGAATAATGTGTCACAGGCTGTAATGGATACCTACAGTCCAGCATCTCAGGAATGCAGTGTGTGCTAATTAGGCATCCTGGAGCTTTCAGAAAATGCTTCCACTGTATATGCAGATGGACTCTACCCTGCTCCCCCTTTTTGGGGAAGCTAGCTGGCAAACTCAGTTATTCAGCTCTAAGAAGTTTGTAGCCGTTGGCAGATGATGCATCTTTAAAGTCAAGGTTGATAGCTTGTGTGGGTTTGTTTTCTATTTTATTCCCCCACCCCCTGTGTGTGTATGTGTTGCTGAATGTAAATAATTAATATATGTTGTCTTGCTTCCTGTTTTCACTTCTGTATGTAATGCTAACCAGCAGAGGTTTGAATCATTCATAGCCTGCTTTCTCCACCTCAAAGCCGTAGATGTCATGGGAACAGTGGTACGGACTTTCTGCTTCTCTCCATTAAATCAGTTTCTGGAAGCAGAAGTAAGTATTCCGTCCCTGCTCGTGACCAAGCAAGGGTCTCTGGACAGATGGTATCAGCATGGTTTTTTCTGGAGTAGCATCTTGCTTGCTGTGTTTCAGTTTCTTCCTGGATCTCGTGTTACCATTCAGGGGGGCGTGTGGTGGGGAGGATGGGTGATGTTTTGTGCGTTCCTTTCTGTTGTGGGCTTTTATGCATCTGCTCATGGCATTTGTGGAGAAGAGGGAAGGATTTTAGGCTTGTAGGTTGTGCCTTGCGTGATTCATCTGCTTTTAGGAATGGCTTTTTTTTTTTAAAGTCTTGTGTTGGATTTCTTCTCTTTGTGCTTCTCCTCACTGCTTTTATGGACAGCAGCCTGAACCTGTGGGCTCCCATAGCATCTGCCTGTGCTGGGCTTCAGTGAGAGGAACCAGGGTGGGAGCTTCACGTGGTGGCTTATGGAGCCTTTACAGCTGCATTTTTCCCTTGCTTCAGATTTTTATCCTTCTGGCTGTTTTTAGTGGTTTCTGCTGCTCTTAAAACCTTCCAGCAGTGCCTTCTGGTGATACTGTTGGTGGGCAGGTGTGCTTTTGACTTGCCCTTTTGTACTGAAAACACTTGTGTCCCTCCTGAACTCCTCCAGGAGATTGGGAGATGCTGGATTAGATGCTGTTGTGGGAGGCTGATAGATGCTCTTCTGAACCGGATGATAAGCTCAAAGTTTTTGCATCTACTGTGGGTGTTAGTGTTTCTGGTAGGATTTTTCTTCAGGGAGAAGGCTTGATTGCTGGTCTCTCTGCACCTCGGAAGTGCACTTATACCTTACTAAAGCAGTGCTGTTTAAAAAGTCTTTGGTGCCTCCACTCTCTCTGGTTGTGCAGCAAAGTTCATGCCGATAGCTTTGGACATGCAGTCATGAGAGGGATGTTTGTATCTCAAACAGGCTGAATCAGGGATCCTGGTGACAGCACTGAGATGAGGACTCTTTGTGTACCTGCTAACTTGTGGTGCTTGCCCAAGCTCACCCTATTCTCTTCACAGCCTTATCAGTTGCCTCCTGCGAGTTGTGCTGTGAAATTTCAGTGGGGGACGTAAGTGCTGGAGCTTCAACTTTGCTAATGGAATGATGGATCCATAACAGGAGTTATACTATTTCCAAAGGGCAGCCTCTGCTCTTAGACTCCCTGACCTTCAGAAGAATTGGATTTCTCTTTGGAAAGGCCAGGGTTTGCCAGCCTCGGCCCTCTGTATGTGTATGGCTGGTGCACAGCACCTCTTTCCCAGGTGTCTGGGCTGGAGAACAGCTTCCCTGAAGAGTGGAGCGATGAAATGCTTGAGTGTACCCCTTGTGTTCGAGTTTGCAATGCAATTCTTGTAAGCTAGCAAATAAAGCACGTGGTCTAAGCTTTTATAGATGGAGGTGGTCTGCCTGCCCCCTTGCTTTGTGCGACTAAAGCAGGAGGAGGTGGAAACCGGGAGAGATTAATTTGTGAAGGATTTCCTGTAACGGCCGTAGCCTGCTGCGTTTTTGGGACGGTAATGTGGGGCTTGGCAGCAGATTTGTTAACAATCTGTGTGTAATTTTTACATCTGCTTATGTCCCACAACATCTTTTACATCACTTCCTGCTTAGGGTCTTCAGGGCAGAGATGATGGCGTTGTCCAAGACCCTTAAGTAGCATCTAACTTTGCACGTCCTCCGTGTTTCTGCCCTATTCGAACTGACAGTTGTTTCTGCCGGTGATGGGGAGGGCAGAGTGGGGAAACACACTTTGTAGGGATGATCTCGAAACAGGCAAAAGCTGGAGATAGGAGGCAGCTTGTGCGGTGACTAATGCTGAGCTTTATGAATAGCATGAGAAGAGATGACATGCAGGCAGGGAGGTGACCTCAAGCGTGAGGCCATGGAGGTGGTACAGCAGCGCTTAGGGGCAGATGAGCTGGGAGAGCATGGGTGAAGCGATCAGCCTACAGCTCTTGTTTCAGGCTGGATGTGTTTGTGCCTCTGTCCTGCATGCCCTCCCTGAGGGGATGAGCAGAACCACGCAGGGATCCAGGCCGGCTGCCTATCAGTCTGTAAGTCCTGTACACCTAGTGTCCTCTGCCCTGGGTCGACGCCTGGCGCAGCGCCCAGAGCATTGCAGAGAGGTTTGCTGAAAGGACAAAGCTACACTTTGTATGTCTGTCTTAAGAAGAAGCCGGAGGTTCTGTGCCTTGTGGACTCTGGAGGCAGCGTGCTGTCACAGTCTGGTGGGCTTTGAACCCACACCAACCAACTAGCGCGATCTGTCTGCCTCCAGGATGCTGAGTCCTCATCAGAGACAGTCAGGACAAGGCTGTCCTTGGCTGTCGGTATGAAGCATAGAGTAAACAGACTCAAAGAAGGATGGAAAACTGGAAGGGTTGAGCTATCTCTGTCCTCACTGACATTTCTGAACTGCCAGCGTTTGCGATGTGTGTAGCATACCCTTATACATTAGCCATAATGAAAAATATGGTAAACCCCATTCTTGGAGGCATCTTTCCATGGGCTGTGGCAATGAAAGGCTCTTAGGTGGCTCGGGTTATCTCCTTAAGCTGTGTCATGCTTTGCTGATGCTGCTGAGGGTGTTGCTACTCAGAACTATCATAGCTTTTTGCACGACCTGAGTGCAGGGGATCCTGCATCTAAGGAAATGAAGGGTTTCCTCTAGAGAGGGAGATTTCCTTACTGCCCACACATCAAGCATGCGACTGTGCACACTCTGGAAAGGTAGCTAAGCATGTAGGATGCTCAGCTGCTGTTGAACATCCCTCATCGCACACTGTCTGTCCACATACCAGCCATGTGTGGGGCTGTGGGTGTATGCTTGTGCACCAGAAACCGGTGGAAAACCCCTGGTGAGAGTTAAGTGCAGCTGAGAACAGCATGACGCCACCAGACTGGCAAATATTTGCTCTGAGGTTCCCATCCCTGAATGCTGACTCTATGAATTAGTAAAAGCATATGATTACTTGGCTTGTTCTTGTTACGAACCTCACCAGAGACAAAAATGAGTGTGTGTGTGTATATATATATATAAAACTTTAAAAAAACAACCAACCCAACCCTGTGATGCACAAAGCATGTAATTGATGGAGCAGAGTACTTTCCTTCAAAACAGTGATGTTCCTGTGATGGTAAATCAAGAGTTGCGTTGGAGTCAGTCTGGTCCTTTGGGAGCGAATGTGGTTTGGTGGAGAGGGGATCTCTCTCCTGGGTGAAGGCTGCAACCAGCTCTGCATCCCTGTGAGTGCTTGTGTGAGATGCCTATAAAGAAGAGGGTAACACCTGCCTCTTCCAGTGCGCACAGAGGTGTTAGTTCCTTGTCTGGGACCGCTTTGCAGGCTCCATGGGATGCTCAAGATAAACTGATTTATCTTGGCTGGGTTTCAACTTTACAGAGGTCTCTGAATCAATTTTAAGGTTGTGCTTGCAGAGGCTTTAGTTCTTTACGTTTCAGTCATTCATAAAAATCTAATCATCTGGGCTGCAAATAAGCAGTCTGCTGCTCTTGTCCTTGTGTGGCTTTTCTTACTGATAACTCCTGTGAATACATTTGCTTTTAGTGGTGTGGGAGAAACTGCACAAGGAAATAAAACTTGCAAACTAATTAAACTTCGCAGCTTGTTGAGTAACAAGGCAGAGATGCTGGCAAGGCTGGGAATAGATCTGATTATCATTCCTCCTCTCGATAGCCAGAGGACATGGTTAATTATTAAATTGCTTGTTAATGTATTGAAATATTGCTTGGAATTTTTAATTTCCTTTTTTGTTTTAACATCCCCCCACCCCCTTCCTTCTTTTTTTTTTCTTTCTTTTGCTGAAGGGCGCTCCCAGGACCTGATGGATTTCTGATACCTCGCTCCTGAGGGGCTGGAAGGAGCATGGTTAAACACCAACCGCTGCAGTACTACGAGCCGCAGCTATGTTTGTCCTGTCTGACCGGGATCTACGGCTGCCGCTGGAAACGGTACCAGCGGTCACATGATGACACCACCAAGGTAAGTAGTTGACTGCGTCGCCTTGTCCCACACACTTTGGATGGAGAGTTGTTGTGGTCTTGGTTGACAGTGCTGGGTATTTGAGTAGTTGTTGTTGGCTTGGATAGACCACGGAAATCATTGGCCCCGTGGCTGGAGGTCTGCGAGAGGTCCTCACCGTGTGGTTGATGCAGCAGATGGCCTTGGTTAGCTGGTCGTGTTTTCAAAGGGGTTCATTGGTATGGCCAGATCTGTTTGTATTTTTCTTTTTTTGTTACTAGGGGAGACTTCTGTTTTATTCCTTGCTCTGTGTCTTATTGGTATGCTTGCAGTTTCTCTGTCTCAGAGTGCAGGACCCACATTTCTGCCTAGTCTCTAGCTTTTATGAAAATAAGTTTGTAGGTAGGGAAAGGCAGCAGGAGGTGAGAACTAGCTGGGGATAAATGGAGCGCTGTTAGAGGTGACTCTTCCTTCCTCCAGATAAATGCAGTTTTTGAGAGCTCTGGCAGAGGGAATCCAGGCAGCGGGGCTGGACTTGCACCTTCCCTGTTATTTGGGGCTGCGAGATGGGATCTTGTGAGACCCTATGTATTCATAGTAAGAAGTGTAGAAAAAACCTGCTGTCAAAGCGATGCTGTTACATCTTCTGGGTAATGGTTGTGTGTTGCTGTTCTTCGGTGCTCTCAGCTGTCTCTTTGGTGGTTTGAGTACGTTGTTGTTGTTGTTGTTTTGGTTTTCTGTTTTTTAGTGTGCTTGTTTCTTGAGTTTTGGTTTGGGGTTTTTTAAGTTCTGTTTCTTCTGGCAATGCTCCCAGGAGATAATTCTGTTGCTTTTTGAGGGCTTAGTTTAGCTCTGGTGACAGTTAGCGTCTCTGTTTTGTTTTTAAGTCTATAACCAGGGATCTTCCTGGCTGCGGAGTGCTTTTCCTCTGGAAAAGAGGCTGTTAAGGAGAAACCACTTCTGGGTGGCAGATCCTGTGCCAAAAGTGCTCCTCATTCTGAATTGCATCGATTGGTGGTGCAGCTTGCCCGGAGCTCCCATGGGAATTGAAAAGTTACAGCTTGTGTTTGTGCAGCATAAAACAAATTTCCTTTTGCAAAGTAGAAATGTTTGTGCTGGTTTTCCTCCACTTTCAGCCTGGCCGGCTTAGTCTGAGCGACCACTTCTGAGCCAGCAGAGCTTTTCTTCAAACAAATACCCAGGCACATCCGTAGCGGAGGCTGTAGGTGGGTTTTTAAGACTCTGTCAGGAAAACAGTGGAACGTAATGTCTTGGCATCTGTGCATGTACTAACTTAAATACTCAACATGCCTAATTCTGTATGCCTTTATGAACCAGAGCATTATGCTTTTTAGCTAAAAAGCCATAGAACAATTGCAATTGACTTAATTTTTCAGTGAAAGCTGGCTCCACTCGCACTGATTTATTTTACAAAAAAATACCCAGTGGCAATCTTCCAATTCTGCTTGGAAATTCATTTATTTTTCTAGTGCAGAAAGGAATTTGTTGTGTATAAAGGTACTTAATCTAGGCTTAAAAATACGTCCAGTCTCAGAGCTGGTCTTTTTAAGGTCTGCATGAGGCCTTGACTTCCACTTTGTTGAACAGAGAAATGGAAATAACTGCTATTGCAGGAGCAAGAGAAGAAAGGCTAAAATTAGCTACAGGCTGCGCAAAACCAAGGCACGAAGAATCTGTTCCCATCTTGCTGTCTATGAAGCATCTTGCAGGTGTCAGTGCTGGAACGAGCAATGGTAGCACTGTATTTGAAGGGGACAAATGCAAATGAAGGCTAATTGTCCTCTGGACAGGTCTGTTTGCCAGCGCTTGAGTACTGCAGAGAATAGGTGTGAACTCTAGGATATGTGTGAGATGAGTGAGAAACCTCTTTTATTATTATTATTATTATTATTTTGCAAAATAATCCTTGGCTGTTTGAGCAAGTAGGTAACTTTTGCAGGCTGCAAACCAGTATCAGCATCCCTCTGCCTCTGTGAATGGGGTGGGAGGGCATTTCATGGTATAATACCATAGCAAAACTTAGGTGCCCATTTGCTTTACACAAAGACAGTGGCATTTTGATGATGATACCTGTTGTATTGCCCTGTATCTGACTTTGTAGTAACTCAGCCACTACAAGCCCAGAGTAGAGGCAATTGTAGTATAATACATGTTTTCCTGAGCATGGTTTCTATAAAAAGGTGTATGGTATACTTGAGACATCTTAAGTCTTGCGAAAACCTAGAACTCTGGGAAGGAAGGAATACACACATTATGTTTCTGTTCTTTAACTATCAGAAGGCAAGGCATGTATTCAGAGAGCAGGGTTTTTTTAGGATAGGCTATAGCGTGATTATCTGTTTTCTTTTTAGAAGATCAAACTTTCTTCAAACCCTTCACCTAAGTTTAGGTTATGACCCAACCTTGTGTCCTTGCAGTATTCTGCTGATGACTGTGAACATTTGGTTTTTGACTTGTGCTGCAGCTCAACAGCCAGAGTTTTAATGATTCCTCTCCTTTCCCCCCAAATGTATGCAGATCAGGCTTTCTACTACACGTTAAAAATTTACATGAAAAAGAGAATTTTAATTGTAAGCTTGCGTTCTAAATTTTTTGGGAGACTGCTTGCTAGAATTGTAATTATCTTTTCCTTTCCCCTCTTCTTTTGAGAATGGAAGAGAGGGGCTGAAAGCACCCAGCCTGCACTCGGTCTCCTTTTTAAATTTTGAACAGCTGCAAAATTCCTTTTTCTATTGTGTGCCTTTAGCTTTAATGGCAAGATTCCCTTTAACGTTTTTTAAATATTTAATGTTTATTTAATGAAAGACATAGAAAAGAGAAGAAATGGTCTGGCTGAGATTCAGAGCATTATATTCTCTTCAGCTGGTGTGAGGAAGCAATATCTGATCTAACTACAGCTTGTTCATCAGGTATTCGACCAAGGAAATTCTTATGAAGTCAGTGCATCATCTTAACAGGGCTCTATTGCCCTAAACACAGAAGCTGCGGGTAAATAAGCTTTGGCTTGTAGCTGCCATATATGCTTTTAAGGGTCTGAAGTTCAGATGGCAGCTTCAGAGGTAGCTCCCAGGTACCATGATCCTGTTGATGGATTGTCAGCAATTAAACGCAGAGAGCAGCACTGATAATTGCAGTGTATAAACTTGATGCTCTGCACACAACTTGTGTGCTTCACCTGAAATGAACTGCTGCTGGGTATTACAACACCAGAATAGCTCTTGCTTCTGGGGTAAAGTCCAGGGCTGGCAGCAGCCTCTTTTAAAATCCATCCAGAGATGTTGCAGGATCAGTATCCTTGTGGGAGATGTTGATGGGTTGCGTTGTATAAGCATGAAGTTAAATCTATCAGCTGGTTTTGTTCAGGGTTTGGGGGTTTTTCCTGTTGTTTTTAAAACCTTTGTTGTTTGTACACAGCAAGTATCACACCTGGGAAATCATCCTAGGGGGGAGTGAGGAAAGAGATATTCTGCAGAAGAAAACTGCAATGATTATTTTTTATCTATCCAAGAAACAGAAGAAGCCACTTCTATTGGCTGGCTGGTTTGTGGGTTTTCTTTGTTGAGGGTATTTTCTTCCCTCTGTTACTGTGTATTGAAAAATCTTGGGATCTGTTTTATTTCTCTTCAGTAGCCTGTCAAATAGGATAAAATATTATGACCACTTGCAAAGAGCTTTGGCTTCTCCGCTTAGCAGCAGGCATGGCTGACACTGTACTTCCCAACCATGAACCTATCTGAGATACAAGCTGAGGCAAACAAAATGTAACTGGGACCTCCTCTTGTCTCTCCCATTTCCCTTGGAAGCTTGCCATGCTTACAAAACTACCTTTTCCTTAAGAAAATTGCCAAGAATAGACAAGGATAGTTGCCTGGTTTGATTACATACAGTAGGAAGGACCATCACCACCTGGGAATAAACCCAAAATTTGCAGCTTTGGATCCCAGGTGACTAAAATGTCAAGATCCCTGTGACTCCTGCTCTTCAGTGTCATCTGCAACCTTTAAATGGAGGTCTCTTCATCAGCTTTCTGTGCATGGTGCACTTCACGATGCTTGTATAATCTCTCTTCTTCCCATTTCTCTTGTAAACTCTCAGAGATGATGTGTGTGAAAGGAGCAGTACTAGTGACAAAATCCCACTGCTCTCTGAATGCTGTAATCCTGCAGGTGTTAACCTGAGCATCGAATAAACCAAACCCTTGTTAAGAACCTGGGATGATGTTGAAACTGTTGCTAACGAGACCCACATCCAAGCTGAGGAGTGGATTTCTTTGAAAGCTTTGGGGGTGGTCAGGACTGGTAGGCAATGAAATGTGGGTTTGTGGAGTTGGATTTTGGGTATAATGTTAATGTTTTCTTGTCCTTAAAACAACAACTTGTTCAGAATCCAGCTTAAAAAAAAAAAATCCCTCTTATCTTTCAGTGAGGCTCTGTAGAGCTGATGCATATATTAACACAGCCTGTTTCAAGTCTGGGCCTCCTAGAAACCTCATATTTTTAAAGCTTGTTTTTGTGCATCAGAGGCATTGTCCCCCTCCTTTCTCAAGAGATCTCCATCAGGGAGGAGCACAGGGACCTGGCTCAAGAGCTGGAAATGCTGGTTGGTTGTACCCACCAGCTCCTGGTGTTGGGTTGCTACTCCTGCAACCCTTGCTTCCAGTGCTGCCGTTGGGTGGCATTTCCCCACTGCAGTATTTAGACTCCATTTCTATGTGCTACCAAGTGTCCCTGTTTCTCTGAGTTTTGTTTTTTGGGTTTTTTTTGTTGTTGTTTTCCCCTCCCTGAATATGTCCTTGCAGGTTGTCTTTTCCCCACCTGATATGTGGCTCCTCTGGTCCTACTAGTAGCTGCTGCAACCTTTCTTTTTCTGCTCCATCCTCTTCTGACAGTGGTAACTCAGTAATTGCAGCAGAGAGGTTTCCTCTTTGCTGTTGCTGTGTAGGCTTGCCGCTCCTGTCAGCGAAAGGCTGTGAAGGCTGGAGCAATGCCTTGTAGTGCGTCTGCTATTCTGAACCCAACAGCAGATGCTCCACAGTTTGTGGGGTTCAGGAGCTGCTGTTATGTGCTGATGAGTCACAGTCTGAGGGTCTTTGGTACCCACTTAATAAAAGGGCAGCACTAGCTGGATCTTACAGGCTCCTTGGGCGCACCTTGGGCCCTGGGGTGTTGCTCTATCGCTCTTGAATACCAGGCTTTTGTATCTTTGCTGGGGAAGACACTGAGAAGCGTTTATGAATGCCTTCCTGGGGCTGCTCTGATTTAGTGCACTAGAAGCTTAATAGGGCTTGGCAGAGCATCTCCACTTTCCTGACCTGAGGCCTCTGCAGCAGATGGCCATGGCAAAGCAAGGAGGAACTGAGAGCTTCCCAAGCCAACGAGTTCTTGCTCAGCACTCTCCAGGTACCCCTCCGTCCTCCCCAGTGCGATGTTCTGGTGTTAATAAATGGAACTGCTAATATTCAGGCAAAATACAAAAGCCTGTAATCAACACAACCTCCCATATTTATCTTGCAGTGTGTAATGTGGCGTAAGTCCGTCTGCCAGCTTGGTGTGTGTTGGGGTTTTTTTATTATTATTATTTTCTGTAACTGGTTTGACTGAGGCACAGAAGTAAAGCTGCTGAGATGACTTGGTGGTGGCTACCATTGAATTCTGAATGCCAGGAATCATCCTAATGTGGACACTTCTCCCCAGTACCTGTGGATATGCTTAGGGGCGTCCTGATGGCACTGACTGGTGCCTGTTGGCTTGGAGGTGAGGGGCTGGCAACAGTACGTGGTGTGGCCAACGCCACCAGGAATCACAGCTAACTTGGTGGGGCGTAGCTGGGTTCTCTGCAGCTTTAACTTCTCTGCCTGTGAACTTAGGGTCTGGGTAATATTATAAGTGGTCCCTGGGCAGGGCTGACCTTTTTAAAGGTGATTGATTAGCTCACGTAGCAATGGCTTACAGGCTTTCTAATACTTTGTCATTACTACTTTATTTAGAAACTTTGAAGTGATCCATGTGCAAGCTCCCTGTGATAAACGGCCAGGCCAGCCCCCCTTGGCTACACAAAGGTGCCTTGTGACTTTCCCAACGTTATGGGCCTCCAGGGTTTTATTCAGTTTGTGGCATTTCCTTGTTACAGCTGCCAGATGTGCTCCTTCCAACTGTTGTTTCTTTATGCATTGTACTAATAAGCTGGGTGAAGAATTACATTGCTGGAGCCAGTCATCCCTCCTTCCTCCCGTTTGCTCTTGTACCTTTTCAGGAGGATATAGCAGATGTTGTTTCTTCTGTGCTCCTTGAAGGGACTGTGTGCATTGGGTTGCCTTAAAGTATAATTGGGGAAGGTGAGCTCAACGTTACTGAATGTCAGTAGGTTGTTTCCCTAATGAAACCCACGCCAGATGCACCACAAAGTCCCCAAGTGGCTGGTGAAGCTCCAAAAACAGAAGAGCAAACCAAAAGAAGATTGTAGGGATGGACTTTTGCTACCCCCAGTTTTCATTCTGCGTTGCAGTGAAAACCGACCTTGAATGAACAGTTTAAACCAGGGCTGAATAATTAGTGTGTCTGTGGTCTGCGTAGGCAAGTAGATCTGAGGATCCATGGCCAAGTGCTGTGTGTGCAAGAAAAAGAGGCTTTGGGCTGTTGAGGAGGGAATGGGGGGAGCAACACCTTAAAGTTAGGAGAGGGTATAGGGATAAAAGGGACCTTTGTACCCTTTAAAGATCCCCAGACAACCAGGACAAAACTGGACTTGTCCTGTTTCTGATATTCAAGAAATCTCCACGTTTCCTTTGTCCTTATTCCAGCAGCAGCAGCCTGAGGTGATGGCTCCTGTATTATTTTTTTTATTATTATTATCCCCCCCCCCCCCCTCCCTTTATCTCTGCTTTCCAGACAGAAGTCTATGCTGCCTGTGTTTCCCAGGAAATCAATTACACGTTATCAGGGGGTTTAGCCAAGCCTTTCCTAGAAAGTCTTTGGAAAGCAATGACTTCAGACTTGCCACGCTCAGCCTGGGGGAGAAGAAAGTCTGAGAGCGGATACGGTGGATGCCTTGAAGCGCTTGAAGATAAGTGGTGCTGAAGGAGGAAACTTTAAAGGCTCACATGGTTGGCTGTGAGAGCACTGGTTTCTGATCTCTTACTGGAGTGAGGTTGTGGAGAGGGAAGAGGGAGCAGAGCTGGAAGGCTTCCAGAGGTGGCTGATGGAAGAGGTGGGAGGAAGCGGTAGCCCGTTGCCTCATGCCCTGTGTTGGGAAGGCTGATCTGAGACATGAAAGTTGTGGCTGTTGCCAAAACAGCCACCAAAAATAACTTCAGGTGCTCAGCTTGAGATTGAGAGATGTTCACCCTGATAATTTTCCTTGAGGTTTCTCTCTGAGTTCCTCCTTGGATGTTTATGACTCTGCCAGCGTTTCCGTGACAATCATCCAGGTTTTGGTACTTGGAGGCAGGGGTTGATGGATCTATTGCCTCCTGATGCAGTGTGTCCCATCTGGGATACTGCAGTACAAGACTTACTGAACAAGTTTGCTTTGTTACTTTTTAAAATCTGGATAATACAAAGGTGTGGTTTGTGGTTTGGTTTTTTTAGTCCATTGACCAGCTACAGATGTGTTTAAGGCAGAAGATACTTAGGCTGATGCATCCCTTTGCGCCTTCCTACCACCCAAGAAGTGGTTGCACAAATCAATTAAAGCAACCCAGTGCAAACCCAGGGAGAAGCAGAGTTTCCTCCAGTCTGTGCCCACAATACAGGGTGCTGTGTTATAGGGGGTAATGGTAATTGTAATTAAAAAAAATAAAAATTGAACACGGTAAATGTTGTAGGTGATGGTACAGCATGCGTCGGCTGCTGCTGAGCTATCAAAACATGCTTTTTAAAATGAGTAAGTTCTTAGAATCATTTCAGGTTGGAAAAGACCTTTAAGATAATCAAGTCCAACCGTGTTGAGGTCACAGCAAAGAGATGGGGGTTGCTGGGGCACATGTAAGAGGAATGGAGAAATACAGAAATGCTCAGAGCCAGATGCATCTCCCTGTCCTTTTTGCAAGCAGCATCGCTTAAACATCAGCAGTGCTCACTTAGCAGGAAATATTGGAGAGCTGCTTTCATGGCGATTAGAAACCAAACTGCCCCTTTATGATTTAAATAAATGTTTTATGCAGATGTCCTGGTTGGTGTGTGTTGTGAGAGGTGAAGGCACTGGGTTTGTTATGGCACATGGAGCCACTGAAGATGCTCGTTAGAAAGCAGCACTGTTGTTGGAGGAGCTGCATGGCTGCTGTGCTTTGGGAGATGGTGTTTTTACATTGCGTATCTCCTAATCCATGGTTAAATAAATGCAAAGTGTCTGAACTGTGTGGAAATGGGAGGAGAGATGGGAGGAATATCTAAAAACTTGTGATTCCTCTCCGTACCTTTAAGGTGTCTGTTGCTGTTCATGTAGCTGCAAGCCAGTATAAATGAAATATCAAACCCTTTCTAATGAATTGGGCACTCACTGTCAAAATTTATTCCCTTAATGTGAAATGCAAATGATTCAAGATGGTCCATTTGGTTAAAAACATCACGTGACCTTGAACTGAGGCTTCAGATGGCTTTTTTTGAATCCTTTTGTGAAAAGACAAATGAGGAGCTGTGATCCATCGACATAATGGATTGCAGCGCTGTGTCTGTGGTACGTGTATTAATTCACTTCATAGTGAAATACTCTTGTAATTCCCACTTGGCAAGAACTCTTAAATGACCTGAACAGATGATCTAAGCCATGTTGGCATGATAGATCTGTGTGACCATAGGCTTTTAGAGCTGGGACTTTGCTGGGTCTTCAGTGCTAATCCCCAGACGGCCAAAGGTTACTAATCACAGAAATTGCTTGCTTTGCTGAAAACTGCTTTTAGAGGATGGGTGAATTCACCTTTTTCCATGCAGTTTCAATTTGTTAATGTTCCTGACTGTAGGCCTAAGGGCATGGGAGTTTTTGATGGAAAGAGGCTCCTTCAAGCCTGTTTGGTTTGAGGTTGAGCACTAAGGCATTGGATGCTGCACATTCGACATGACGAGTGATTGAGCTGAATCCCCATGAATGGATGTGTCAGATTGTGTTGGGGTAATGGGATAAATGCAGGAAAATCCAATTATTGAATTAAATATTGATTTCCACACCCCACACACCCCCCCCCCCCAATGCTTAGAATTGAAAGCAAAAATTACCCTGTTTTCAGGGCTTTACAATTCACTTAAACATCCTTTAAATTAATCTTTGAGCCCTTCATTTTACAGGGAGGCTGTGAGGTGGCAGAGGTTGTGCTGGGAAGGTGTTTGAGATGTTCATAACTGCATGTGGACACCTCACCCTGCCCAGCCTCTGGCTGCTGCTGCAGGTTTTGCTGAACTCCCTCTGAGTTGTTGTCATAGTAGTTACACTGCTGCGCAGGAGTTACGCTGCCTGTGTTTGAGGTCTTGCTGCCTCATGAAATCTGTTTTGCTTGGCTCTGGGAGATGCCTTGGAATCAGGGAAAAGTGCAGAACTCTCCTTGTGTCTGGGGTTGCAGGTGGTTCTCCTAGGAGTACGGGCCCATTCAAGTCTTGTCTTGCTCAGTGATGTTTGAATGCTGAAACACATTCAAAGCTTTAGC
Organism: Falco cherrug; assembly: GCF_023634085.1. Classification (NCBI taxonomy): domain Eukaryota; kingdom Metazoa; phylum Chordata; class Aves; order Falconiformes; family Falconidae; genus Falco; species Falco cherrug. The sequence goes on from NC_073698.1 coordinate 2,158,221, forward strand.
AATGGTGGAAATTTTCTTCCACAGTGGGGAAGATGAAAAGACAGGATTTCTCCCAATTTTTCCTAAGGCCATCTACCAAAGAAAATCTCTTCTGAAGTGTAACTGCATCCAGCCTTCGGGGCTGAACCGGATTTAGACAGGGCATCGTGCTGTTGTTATAACATGGTTTTTCTCTCCTCTGTCTCCTTGTCTCTTCATTGTGTATTCTGAAAGCAGGCATGTGGTCAGCTGAGCCGGGCTGGAATTGCATTTACTGTGTGTGGTGCCATCAGACCAGACATTGCAAGGCATGTTAGGGAGTCTGTCTGGGAATGGCATGTTTTGGCTTTCACGAAGGAGCAAGACCTCTCTTAGGCTGGACAGGAGTCCTGTGCTAGACTGGCGAGGAGCAGAGGGGTGTGCTAGCCTCAGAAACTGCGCTTTAACCTGCCAAAAGCTTGCTTATCGTTCAGACCCGCACCCTTAGACAGCTCCTAGGAAGGCTAGGGTGAACCTGCCGCAGGGCAAGGCTGATGCTGAAGCCATTAGGCAGGTGAGCCTGCAGAAGACCATTGCTGGTCACCTCTAGATCCTACTGTGGAGAATCTTGTACCATGGAGGTACAAGCCTAGAAAGCTGGTGTGTTCACGCCTGCTTGACCAAAAGGCTGGGCTGCCGGGCAGCATTATAAATTACAGTCTATTCAATAAAGACATTTTTAGTCTTAATGGGTTTGGGTTGTGTTTTTCCTCAAGTCATTTTTCAATATAAATAGTTGGCTGTTGGTTGCAGATACTGTGGCTTCTGTAAATTCCTGCTGGCTCCATGTGAAAGAAGTTTCCTACTTCAGTAACGCTTGTTTGAAGGATGGGAAATCCCAAGCCCTGGAAACACCAGGAAAGCCACAGTGTTTGATAACTTGCAGACTGGTGCAGCCTAACGCTGTCAGGGTGAGGATGTTTGACTAACGCTAGATCTCTGACTGAGTCCTGATGTAGGCAGAATGCCTGTGGGAGGGAGTCTGCAAAACCCATTGACTGTTGTGCCTGAGTTAGGATTATGGGCTCAGACTGGGTGATTAACATGCCCTATGATTTATAATGCTTTATAGGTGTCAAAGGTTTTTATTGTAGAGCATCTGCGAAATGTGTTTGAGGCTATAAACAGCCAGCACTGAACTGGGTCTGCACCTGGCGAAAGCAGGGAGGCAGGTGGGAGACATGGGAAAAGAGGGATTTTGGAGCCGTGGTGCCTTAGGGCCAGCCCTGTACTTTGTGAACAAGAGTTTTCAGATGGGTTTTTCTAGGGCTTTTCCCTGGACACCTGGATACACCAACGTCCTTGCAGTCATCAACAGTGGTGTGCAACCACTCTTGCAAAATCTTTACTGGTTTGAAAGATGCTGAGTGAGAGATGAGACTTGAATGGCTCGATAAACTCATGGCTTAACCCATCACCCCAGATGGGAGAGCCTTTCCAGGCTGTCCCTGTGAGTCCCCTGTACTGGTTTTGGCTGGGATATAGTTAATTTTCTGCGTAGTAGCTGGTATGGTGCTGTGTTTTGAATTTTTGACCAAAAGTGTTGACAACACAAGGATGTTTCAGCTATTGCTGAAGGGTGCTTATGCAACATCAAGGTAGAATATTTACTGAATTCCTTCTAAAAGGGGGAGGGGCAGGGAATGAGGTGTTTTTTCTGCTTTCTTTCCAAAACAAATGTTTTTCCCTCCCAGCTGCGTAGTTGCTGTTAGTGCTAGAGTTAGACTTTTTAAATTGAACTGGATAACTCCTTTTTCAAAAGAGGCAACGGGAACCTGTACTCCTGCCAGTGCAAAGTTCGTTGTTGATAGCTGCACTAGCATGGGTTAATTCAATGTGTTGCTGTTGACTTAGATATTTAGTAATTCCTCATGTCTAGGGATGTAAGCGTGTGAATTTTGAAGAGATGAACAAATGATAAAGTGAAATGATATTAACATCATGGAAGTTTGACTTGTTGGTCTGTTCTGGTGTCTGAAGCCCTCTCTCTAATACCAACGAGGATAGTGAGAAACCAGGGTCCTTTTCCAGAGGAGACTATTTTTCTCACCCAGAGGTAAGCGAGTGTGACCTTGCTGCCCATCAGTTGGACTAGAGTGGTTTGCTTTCCTTTTGGGGCTGAGTTTGCAAGTATACTGGTCTGCTGAGTCTGATTTCCTAGTGCTGTTCCCAGGTGTTCTGGAAGTGATCCAGGGACAGTTGTGCTGTGACAGAGCCTAAAACATTGGAGAACAACTTTGCAGTGTGTCCTGGGTGGCTGTGTGCCCTGGGAGGGTGTGTTGGCCAATGGAGAAGGCTTTTTTTCCTCCTCCCCTCCAAACAGGACAAATCTCCCTGCCTCTCAAAAGTAGACTTTGTGGAAGTTGATCAAGAATGCTATGGGTCCAAAATGACCACAAAAATCAGCTAGATGAGGAGGAAACCTGGTGCTAGTGTGAGTAAAGGAATGAAATGGAGGAAATAAAAAGGAGCAGGGTGAACTTGTGATGATGTTCCCTTGTTAAGTGTGTGTGGAGGGACAGAGGTGGAAGTTAGACAAGCAACAGTTTGAGGGTAGATGGGGTCTCCTGCCTTCCCCAGCATACGTCCTGTCACCTGGGATGCAGCCGCCACCTCCTTTTCACTACTGCTTGGCTCCATCCCAGCTCTCAGCCAGCTGTTCCCACCAAAACTGTGAACGGCTGAAAATAATCGTTCAAGATGTTGATGGAAACTAAGAGGCTGCATTCCCACAGGGCCCTGCTTGGGGACTGCTGATGAGCTCTGCTTTGCAACCAGCCTCTCTATTTTCAGCTGTGGATTAGGTATTTATAAGAACAATTTATACTTGGCATCACTTTAGCATTGATTTTAAATGTCTCTGAATAGCAGCCTTCAGGGAAGAGAGAAAAGGGAGTAGAGATCTCTGTGCTGAAGAGGTTGAACTTCCTGCAAAGCCACGTGTGGAGCACAGATGGTCCAAGACAGCGGTGTCCTGCAGCTATGGCCCTTCTCAGAGGCGTACATCAGTTTCCATGTGAGAAGTGGATGCCCCATCCCTGGCAGGGCTCAAGGCCAGGCTGGACGGGGCTGGGAGCAGCCTGGGCTGGGGGGAGGGGGCCCTGCCCCTGGCAGGGGGATGGGACTGGCTGGTCTTGAAGATCCCTTCCAACCCAACCCACTCTGATTCTGTGTGTGAGTGGGTTTGAGTGCCCTGCGAGGGTGCTGGTACTTCACCAGCAGAAGGAAAGTTGTAGTGATGGAGAGCCTAGTTCTTGCCAGATGTGATGAATGAGAGATGCTGCTGCGCAGATAGTGGGGCACAGGCTGATATATAGGTTGCTGCTATGGGGAGACAGAGCAGGCTTGAGATGGGAAAGCTTCAAAATAGCGATGAGCTGCCAAATGCTGTGGAGGAGAGCCTGCCTTGGTGGGGTGAAAAGGGAGAGTTGGAGGGAGAAAGTGAGGCTTGAGCTGGAAGCGGTGCCTTCGTGTCCTGCATCATCTGGGAGAAACCTGTCCAGGTGTCTGCTGCACTAAAGAGCTTTTTGGGAACTCTGTGCAACTTGGTACAGGGGTGCTTGAGTGAGGGATTGAAATATTTGCTGTGAGCTGCAACCGCATATGCAGCTGAGCCCGCCCAGTGTTTTCTTTTTATTTCTACTAATTCCTCTGCCAAAAGACATGCGCTGTCCTTTAACCTTATCTCTTTGTTATTGGATTAATGTAGAATTGAGAATAAAAGACTTGGTAAGTAACTTTTTGGTTAAGTACAGTTAAACAGGCAGTTGCTCTTAACAGCTGCTGCTATCTCATGTGTTTATTATGAAAGGGTAGAAATGTCGATGTAACGGGAAGCAGAAAGCCTCCACCAATATGCTCTTCCCTCCCATCCTTTTCATAGAAGTCCTGTCTCTGTGCTGCTGATAACTGGTTTGGAGGTCAGGAGGAGGGCAAGGGAGGCTGGGGAGTGGGACTCTCTTGTGTACTTTTTTCCACTACTGATGTAATTTTGATTGCATGTGTATCATCTGCTCTTATTTTCCTTGGGTGACACATCCAGCTGCTTTAAAAGCTACGGAGAGGCAGCGCAGTGTGAAAGAGCAAGTGCTTGTGTCACGCTGTGGTTCCCCTGGCCCCACTATACTACAACAGCTTTGCACTCCCTTGCAGAAGGCAGCGGCTTGTGTGCGGGAAGGTCCTTTGGCTGAAAATGGCAGGGGAAACCAGCGTCCTGCAGGACTGCAAAGTTGTGATTAATGGAGCTGTGCAATAAGCCTTGCTCAGAAACCTTGGCGGAGGGAGCAGGTTTTGGAGCTTCTCAGTTCCTACAGATGCTGAAAATGAGCATCTGGGAAGAGGGCAATGTCTTGTAGCCATATGGGGAAAGCCTGCAGCTAAGAATTCTCTTCTGTCTGGCTTGCCACCTGGCCCATGAGCATAGACCCAGCTAGCATGGGGTAGATAAACAGCTACCCACTCCAAATGCTATACAGAAACAGTCATTGTCTTTTTCCTTCTCTTGTCCAGCATGAGGGCTAGTCTATCTTGGTGGTCTCTGGCTTTGACCACAAGTTGCATCCTGGATTTAAGAAATTTCCTGATCTTGTGGTTTCCTGGAAAACTTCCACATTTGGCACTTTTTTGGAAGGTTACACTAAAAAATCCTGATGTGCTGCTTTCTTTTAGGCTGATTTTTGGGTTTTGTTAACCTGATTTTCTTGGCAATTGAGTGCGCAGGCTCTCCTCACAAGGTGTTTTTGTAGTATGTAGCTCTAAATGAGGCACATCTTGCCATGTCTAAAGATGGTGAGTGGGAACTGCCTCATGCTACGGACCTGTGGACCTGTTAAGGTTAACCTGGAGGTTCTGGTACTATGTTCCGAGTGCTCTTCAAGGGTTTTGATGCTGTTTTACAAAACAGCATCATCTTACACCATGTTTGGCCTGCTGTTTTAGGGAGTGGGTTGCACTATTTCACATTGTCACATGTCCTCTGCGGCCTTAGGAAATACTGCAGGAATGGTTTAAAGTCTGTAGCAACCATCCTGACTTGCATTGATGGACATAGAACCTGCTCAAGCAAAACTAACAATTTGCAGAAGCAGATCACTCTGATCTATTTCCCCTTGTTTTACTGCGGGCAATGTTGAGGATTCTCAGTCTCTGAAACAATCAGCTGCCTTTTTAGACAGTGTGACTAGAAACTATGTTTAGCTGTAGCACAATATTCAAGTAAGTGGGTGACATTCAGTGCCCTTTCTTGTACAGAAGTCAAACTGGATGATTTAATGGTCCCTTTGGTTTTTAAAATGTATGTGTTTTATTTCCTGATGTAAAGCTTCTAAATTGAGTGCAGAGGTTAGCTTGCCAAATACATCGCAGCTGTTCATCCTAATTTGGAAGGAGAGGCTGCTAGAAGTCCTGGAACACAAAGGCTTTGGAAGCTGAGATTCTTTTGCATAACAATATCTTTCTGCCTTTTAATACAGATATTCACATTCATGCTTCCTATTCTGGGAGTCTGGCCAAGTTCCTGCGTAGAGGAACTGTACGCAGTTCCTGGTCCTGTCCTTCATCCCAACATTGTCCCAGAACAGGTACAGCCTGAGATTAATTTCCTTGCTGGAGTTTCCATTAGCTTTTATTAATAAATCAAGCTATATGCTGTTCCAGACACACGGTTTTTGCATTAATGGGGTAGATAGAGCATATTTCCCTGGGGGGCAATTGGTCTTTGGAGTTTGCAGGCTAGTCCCATTAAATTAAAAAAAGCCACCACAAGCTGAAACTCTGCAGCTTGCTTGCGGTGTGTGGGTTGTCGTAGTGATGCTTGTTCAGGGGATCAAATCTGATGGTTGTGGCTGCGCCTTCCTCCCCCTTTACCAGCAAAATGCTGTAGCAGCTCAGCAGATTTTTTTTTTTTGTATGTGTGCTTATTGCACGCATTTTTGGGATGCAAAGCTCTACATCAGAAGACTCTCTATTCTTCATGTAGCTTATTGTTCAAACAGAGTTTTGGCTTCTAGAAAGGTGCTGCGATTGATGCACTACTTTGATCGTGGCTGTGTTGTTTAGGACCGGAGCAGACACCTCCTCTGCCAGGCTATGTGCTCTGGCCCAGGTTTTCAGGAAGCTGCAGTTTGGGTCCAGGGAAACATGGAGATGACTGAAAATTTTCCTTACTCTGGGCATTCAGTGATGGGATTACTTACCATGAGATTTTTCTAAACCTCAGGATGCACCATCTGAATCGCGTTCCTGACCCCTCTCCCACCCTGCCTTGCACATGAGGGCAGAGGAGCAGTGTCCCAGATGAACACCACTGCAGCAGCAGCTGCCTGGCTCCTGTAAAGTCTGGCTTTTCAGCAGCTGGAGCTGAAGAGCATTGCCCATGATTGTGAGATGAGATAAACAGGAGGAGTTGGCAGCAACATCTCTCCTGTGCTCTTAGCATATACGAACAAGCAGCTAAGCCAAACGGCGTGCATTTAATCCTGAAGTTTGGCTCGTAATGCCTGCTCTGAATGCCCTTCAGGTCTCGGCAGCGACGCGGTCATAGCCAGCCCCACCAGACTTCTTGTAATGCTTTCCCTTGTGCTGGTTGCATGGTGGAGGCAAGCAAAAAGCCTTCCAGAACGTGCTTGCAGGTGGCCATATCCTTACCTGCAGTGAAGGCCAGGCTCCTCTTTGAACAAAGGCTGGGTGAAGCTGGGAAGCTCATAGCAAAGACTAGGGAGTACAGATGGGTTATGATGGTGTTTTGGGAGTTGTTCTTTCAAGCTGTTCGTGACAGACATTGAGCAAACACCCAGAGTGGCTGCCAGACCAGCTCTGCCTCCTGACCCAGAGGTCTATGCACTTGGGGGTTTGTGTGAACCTGTGAAATCTTGATACTAGATATTCCTAATGTCAGAGCTTGGCTGTAGTTGCTGCAACCTCGTTCCCGCTGAACTCTGCTAGCACACGGTGTTGTGCACTTCTGTTGGTTGCCTGTTCTCCAAGGTGCTATCTGCAATTCAGTTCTCAAGCCAATAAGTATATTAGTGGGGTGAGGAGGTGAGACATTGCTGTGCAAATGGGGCTAAACTGACTATGAAGTTAAATCCTTGGCCTGTAGTAATGTCCTTCACATAGTCCTGCAAATAAGACTTGAGCTGGTAACACCATGGTGGTGTGCAACCTGGTCTCTGCCTCAGCTTGCCAGTGTGGTCGGAAAGCCTGAGAGCCCCCAGATGTCTGACTTCCACCTTGTTTGGGTGCTTGGATGTCCCATGGTGTGTGTAGGTTTCTGATGCTTTCAAAAGTGTTGCTGGGTGGTGAGTAAAATGAAGCTGTGCACTGTGCCCACATGCACGGGGGTGGTTTGGTTTCTGGTAGGTAGCCCTACAGTGCTGTGTGGTTAGTGGAGAAGAACTTGAAGGTATGTGGAGATACAGCTTTCCTGGCATCTGTCACACGGCATTTCAGTAATTGGCCACTATGCTGTTTTAGAAATGACTTAACTGCCTGTGGCATCTGGGTGGGAATCCAGACTACTTCAACACTGGGGTGTTCCACTTGGATTCCAGAAATGCTTGTGTTTTTATGAATTGGGAACCTCTGTGCTGCTAACATGCTACCTTATTAACAAAATCAGTTAGCAATGCTGAAAAATACAATGACTGGTCTTCATTGTTGCCTGTGAAGTTGATCTATAATTTTTGTCTGCCTTTACTGTCATGGAATTGTTTAGGTTGGAAAAGACCTTTAAGATCATAAAGTCCAACCATTAACCCAGTACTGCCAAGACCACCACTAGACCATGTCCCTAAGTGCCACATCTGTGCATTTTTAAACACTTCCAGGGGTGGTGACTCCATCACCTCCCTGGGCAGCCTGTGCCAGTGCTTGACCACCCTGTCAGGCAATCGGTTTTTCCTGTTATCCAATCTAAACCTCCCCTGGTGCAACTTGACGCCGTTTTCTCTTGTTCTGTTGCGAGGCCCTCTTGAAAAGGGGCCTTGAATTTAGGGTGTGTTTGATTCCCAGTTCAACCTTTTTCTCCAGGTTGTTTCCAAGGGAACTGCTGCTGAGTTCCAGAGTGTGATGTCAAGGGCTTACACGGCAGCTGGAGATGTGCAAAGAGAAGCTGTGCTTGTTTGTAGCTGGAGGTTTTAATGTTTCTTTGGTGGCTAGGATTTGTGGCTCACCTCAACCTTGAAAATTACTTTTTTTTCCACTGTGCCATCTCTACAGTGAGGTGTTAAAGGAGAAGAGCTGATGAAGTGGTCTGGGCCCATCATTTGTCATGTTCTTGACGTGTGGTTTTGAGCCTTTATTTGGTAGCATGCTTATTTGCAGATGATGTCAGCCAGCACTTGAGAATCAATTGACTTTGATGCAGTCAAAAGGAGCCCTTTTTCAGGGACAATTATGGGAAAAAATTGAAACAGGGCCTCATTTGAAGGCTTCTAAACATGGAGCACTCTGACTTTTCAGAATTGAATCAGCTTCCCTGTTTGCCTTCCTGAACCCTTTTTGGCCAGCTGTAAAGTTGAAGTTTACTTTTGGGTGAGAAAAAGCAGTCCCAATTGCCACCAAATAAAGTTTGGATGATTGTTCAAATTGCTTATGTGTGCCAAAGGTGGCCCCTGCTCTCAGAGCAGCTCTTACCTCCCTACCTGTCAGTTGGGTGACTGAGGCTGGTGGGCAGGGAGCGTGCTGTGATAGACAGCGGCTGACTTGAGGGTGATGTGACTAGCAGAAGCCTGGTGCCTTCAACCTCACCTTTGTGAAAAAGTCTTCTTGCTGGGCTGAAACTTCCAAAGGGATTAAAAACTCAGCCATCTCAATGGGTTCAAGTCAGTCGGGCCTTCAACAAAGGGAGAGGAGAGAGATCCAGCTTCTCTTTTCATATGTTTCAGGAGAAACCAACTCATCTCTTGATCGTGATGGTTGGGGCAACGCTTTTTTTTTTTTCTTTCTTCTTCCCCCCTGCCCCCGTGTTAGTGTTGTGCAGGACTCCGGTGATGTCAGCCCTGTAGCCAGCCTGAGGGGCTGCAGGCCAACATCTAAGGAAGAGCGTGTGTTGGCTTTTCCACTTGTCCAGACTGTTGGTTTCACCACAAAACTGCTCTTTCATTCTTGCTAGCTGCTGTCTCTTGGTGTTACATTTTTTGACGCAGCTATGTTGGCCTTTTGGGAAAAACAAACCACCTCCTGGTTCCTCTAATTCTTGAACATGCTGCTGTGCCTTACTTTAGGGTTTGCTTAACAAGCCTAGTTTGTAACCACCTAAACCGCCACAGATCTTGAGCAAACCGCACTGCTGGGAGCCATGCCTTATTGTCTTGGTGTTTTCCTTTCCCAGTAAGCTCAAGAGCTTGAAGTTGAATGGAGTGGGGTGGTGTAGCTTTTAGCTGAGTGATATCAGGACAGGATATCTCATTTCATTGCTTTTCTTCTTGAGGTTGATGGGAAATGGTATGTGTGCATGTGTTTGCAAAAGTTACTAGACACCCACGTCTGAACGAGCTGTTTTGCTGCAGTTGTCTGCAGCCATCAGGGGTTCCTGCTTCCTCAGCAAGAAGTGAATGATAAATGGCACAGTTCAAAGTGAAACCTGCCTCAATGCTGCTGTATTATGCTCCAGTGCATTTTATCTGTGCTGTGCAAGTGTGGCACTGCTGTGGCTATAAGTGTGTGTGGCTATAAGGCCTTGAATAAGCTATTGTGTGATGAGCAAACTCCAGCACTTAAATAATTCTCATGACGGCTGATACTGTACACCACCCCCACTACCCCCATATTTAGCCCTTGAGAGGTAAAAAAAAAAAAAAATACATAAAATAAATCCTACAAGCTTCTGCCCTCTCCAGACAGATGCTGGCTTTGGATATTCAGCTGCTGCTGAATCTTGTGACTTCATTTGGTTTCCCTCTGCCAGTGCACTGAACAGATTTAAATCTTTTACAGGGAAAATAGGTAAATCCCTTCCATATGTCAAGTATTAGAAAAATACATGAATTTATTTGACTTACACAAAGCGTCCCGTTGTCTGGCAGATACAGAAACAAGTGCACCCTTGTTTCTGGGAAGCAGAGCTCTAACCTCATGCTGGTAAATCTGACTTGTCACTGTCCGCTGTTTCAGATAGTCTCTGTTCACATTAGCTGAGCATGTGGAGGCTGGGGAGGACCCTGATCTTATCTATTTTCCCCTTAAAAGAGAGAGACTTCAGTTTTCCCCTCCCCTAAATCTTTCTTATTATAGCTCTCCAGGTCACTGGGTTGCCCTCAAAGATGGGGGAGGAAGCATTTTGCACATCAGTGTGTTCAATGGCTCTTGTTAACAGATGTGTCTTTGCCCTCTGGATCTCCTCACGTGGGATAAATAAGTCTGTGTATTGATGGGACAATGTCTCTGGAGCAAAGGGCAAGCACGTGGGACTTGCCAACGGCGTCAGACAAAAGGTCGTCTCGCCTGGCATTCTGTCTCTCCAAGGGCCCAGCAACGGGTGTTTGAGAGGAGCAAGAGATCATCCTGTTTGTGCTCCGTGCTCCTTTTTCTCTCCTGGCTTCTAGCAAGCAACGGTTGAATGCAGTGCAGAGCAAAGCATTGCTCTGTGAAGCTGCCTGTGCTCATCTGGAGTGACCTTGTGCCAACAGCTTCCTCCAGAAATGCTCTAAAATTAGAAGATGGCTTGTGATCTGACAAATGATCCTTGAATCCCTTTGAGGAATTCCTGGGAAATTGGACGCTGGCTTAATTGGCGTCTTTGAAGGATGTGTTCCTCTCATAGGGCTTGCAAAGGACTAGGTTGTTGCTTTCCAGCCTGGTATCTCCATCTGGAGAAAGGCTTCCTTAATGGCAAGCAGTAGAAGCAGGGGTCAGGCTGGTGGGGGAGAGCCCAGGCCTCCCCCAGGGTAGCACGCGCTGGCTGGGGAATGGGCTGTAACTGCTTTCAGGGTAACTGGAAGGGGACACAAGCATCTGTCATTACCCATTGCTCCATTTAGGTACACCATGACCTAGGGATGCTGGCCAGTGATGAATACGTGGGATAAGACATGAACCTTGGGCATCTTCCTCTTCCTGGGGCAGTGGCTGGTCAACTTGGCCAAGGGGAAGATAGTGGCGAGACAGGCAGGGCCTTGGGTGGGAAGGGTTGGGGTGGTGGGGTGGTGGTGAGAATAAATGGCAGGGGGGGAGTGTACACACAGTCTCAGCAAGAGCTTTTGGAGATGCTGGAAGAGGTGATGGTGGCTGTGCACCCGTGTGCTGGGGTCTTCATTCTGGCAGAGGATGTCCATGTGCTGGGACTTGATCTTCCTTATGGATGCTTGTCTAGAATTAAACCTCCAGAAACAGGTCAGTGTATCTGGTGGTAGGAGGTCCCTACTTCGGCAGGTGGGGATGGGGAGGTGGTGTGGAACAAGGATGGTGGATCAAGCTTCTGGTCGTACCTGGAATGGGCTGAGGAGGAGTGCTCTTCTGCCATAAACGTTATCATTGTTCTTCCCTCCTGCTCTGTTTCAAAGACGAGGATTATAAAGAGGCTGTGACTTGCCTGGCACCTTTGTTTTAAGAGGATTATGAGCAGCCCAAGGGACAGCCTTCAACAAAAATTGTAATTCTGATGAATGCTGAATACACCTGGAGATTCATTTACCTAAAAAACAAAAAAAAAAACCAAAACAAAAAAAAACCCAAAAAAAACCCCCCCCACCATACAAAAAAAACCCCAAACCAAACAGACCCAGATTACAGCAAGAGAGGGATTGAAGTCTGAGTGCAGGTGATGGGAAATTTGCTTGGCTAGTATGTGTCCCTAGCAAGGAAGTCTTTTATTTGACTAATAAATCACAGGAGGTTGAAGGCGCTACAGACTGTCCGCATGCAGCTGACCATCAGCCTTGCGCAGTGTAGTCCTTCACACGACTTCTGCAACCGAGGCACGGGCAGTTGGCTAAGGGAACGTGAATTGCGTGGTGGTATGTCTGATAGGGGGATGAGTACTGGTGTGAAGCTTCACTCGTTTTCCTTTGTCGCTGTCTTCCCATCTTGCCCTTTTTGTTCCTTTCTAGCAGTTTTTAGCTATATGGATGGACTGAAATTCCAATCCTTTTTCTTGTGCTTGTGAGACTGAATTTCTTTTATATGTGCTTGCTGCCTTGGTGCACTGAGACTTGTAAAACCTCAAGACAAAGCCTGGGGAAGAGGAACAGGGGGGTGAAGGGCAAGGAAATAAAACAGCAATGAGTAGAGATGTGGCTTCGATCCAATATTTGGCCACACTTTTTGATTTTAATTATCTGGTGTCCATTAACTTGCCTGGAAAATGAGCAGAAAAACCTTTCCAACTTAATAGATATTGCTTGACAGTATCTTGCAACTGGAAAAAACATTCCATTTTCTAGTGAGACTGCTTTGGATGGACACATGGACTTCTTCAAGTATAATGAAATGGCATTAGTGTAACTTTTGAGCATTCTCCTTCTGAAAACTAGACAATTGGACGAGTGGCTGGAGATAGCCCCAGGGACCTCCTTCCATATATTGTATTTTCACATACTTCTTAATCTAGGATATTGTTCTACTGCTCTGAGCCTTTCCGTGTACTACAGGACTTGGGCAGAGCTTCCTGCATGGAAGTAGAAACAAATCCAGGATCATCATCTCTTGGTTGTATTTTTGCTGGATTTCTGCTGTTGCTGTCTAAAGATTATTTTTTCTTTTTTCCTTCCACAAGGCAGTTTTTTAGCTCTTCTCAGGAGTGTCATACTAAAATATCTTCATAACGCTTCTAGGGAGCCCATGTCTTATTGGATCTAAACTTGTGAATTAAGTGCTTTTTCTTCCAACTTCTTGTTCACACATGGCTTAGTCTGATCTTTGCATCTTCATTGCTCAGAAGCATGAGTTGAGCACCCAAAATGGTGCAGGTGACCTCATGTAAATCGGTGCGGTTTGTTCGCATCTGACCTAGACCCAAGCTGTGAGCTGCTCGTGAATGATTTGACTTCATGTTCTGAGGGAGATGCTGTAGGTAAAGAGGATAAGGTTGTGTGTGCTGTAACGTGCAAATTATATGAAACCTCCCCCCCCCCCCCCAAAAAAAAAAAAAAAAAAATTATTTCTTGATGAATTTTCCCAGCTGGTTGGGATTTTGGATCTGGACCAGTTCTTTTGACCTGTGTCTGTACTCAGAGGATGTGATGCTCTGGTGTCCTCAGATTATATATAGATATTTTCCCCAGGTTGTACAGGTGTAGGGGAAGGCTGCTGTTGTATTCAGCCTGATTACTCAGGGTTGCCATGGCAGGTCTGGTGTGGGGCAGTTGTCTTGAGGAAAAGCATCATGACAGTTTTGCTGTGGTGGGAGAGGTTGATGCCAGGGCATAACCAATGCAGAGGCACCAAGAGGATCTGGGTTTTTATAGGTCTGTATTCAGTGGAAATGCTGTTTAATAACAGTGACAGGTTGGATCACGCTGGAGAATTTGGTAGCTGAATAGTTCCCAAGAGACTGATAGCATAAACATATTTAGGAGGAGAAAGATGAGCAGTATCTGCCCGGCTGGGGGGCATCTTTGTAATGCTTGGCATGAAAAACATCACATGGCACCATTTACCTACCATCAAACATGTGATGTGGGGAGCTTGGCTCCCCTGAGAGCTACCAGCCTATTTCTTCCTTGCAGCAGAAATTTCCAAAAAAAGTTACAGACTTGGTAATTCCTCTCCTTTTTTAAATCTCTGTTGCTGATTCTGGAATATAACTCGTAAGCCTCAGCAACATGGCTTGAAAACTTCCAGCCGACCTGGGAAATAGTTATTATTTTTCCCTTCCCCATCTTCCATGGCTAGCTGGAACAGGGTTTTGAGCAACTCCTTGCTCTATAATTCAGTGGATATTCTCACTGGGTTTGGTTTCCTAAGCTCTAGCATCGGTTCTTCACTGGGAACCTGTCACTGTTTCCATAATAAACCACAATATTTATGGGCAGCAGGTAAATCTGTGAAAGGTTTTCTTTTGCCTCTGAATGAACCTTCAAGTAGAGAACTGGGAGGACTTTCATGTATTCAGTTGTTAGAGCCAGAAGAAAAAAGTTACCCATTTCATTTGCGGTGGTGTTTTATTATTTCAATAAAAGTAAAAAAATTGCTTTCCCTGTTTTCTTTGAGTTGGACTGCTTATGGTTGTGGAATAAGGAAATACATTTGAAAGAAAGTTTTTCTGAAGTTACAGTTAGTTTTCATCAACAGTTGTCGAAAACTGGAGCTTCAGTTTTTGTTGAAAACTGGTACTTCGAAATTCATTACTGGTCTTGTGATAGGAGAATTTAGTGATGGGGCCAGTCTGCGCCCTGCAAATACATTAAACCAAACAGGAGGTGGCCTCGTGTTTCCTATAAAAGACAGCTGAGAAAATCAAATAAAAATAGCCCTTCTGCCCACCCCGGGCTGAAGTGCCAGCAAATTCTGTTAAAGCAAAGTGTCATTTTTATGTCAGAATTCTAGTGCTAGTTTCATTGGGATGAACCCAGAGGGCTGACCAATGGGATAGATGGTAAATTAATTTCTTTGGGATTGATGACAAACTCTGCTCAGATTTGTCTTTTAAGTAGTTACTCAGTGCAGAGGCAGTGAGCCTTTAGCTATGCTTAAGCATTTTAATTGTCTTCAGTGGGAATAACTACTGAATAGATAGGTCCGGTACTTGCTTTCATAAGTTTTAGATTTGCAGCAGTTCTTAATTAAAAAGCAAATGGTAATCTCAAGGTGTTGGTTTTGGGTGGTTTTTTTTTTTTCTGTTTTTTTTTTTCCTTGCTTTCATTTTCCCCCCACACCTCCTTTCCTGCTGATTTGCTGTAGGGTCATGCTCCAATCAATCTCAGACCTGCTGTGAGAGGAGATGTCTGGCAGAGCAGCACAAAACTGACCTGAACTGGGGGGAATTGGTGGAAGAAAGACCTGGGATGTGGTTTCTGGCCCTGGCTCTGTGGTGCATCTTTGCACAAGTCCCTTCCTAAATAGAAGATGTGCAGTCATGGAGCTCCATCTCGTTACCACATTTAACAAAGCTGGTTCTTCTGGGGTCAAAGAAACTACTGAGGTGCAGGTATTTCCCATATAAGCCTGTACCAGCATTCCATCCTCGGAGAGATAAATGTGTGCTGGGGAAAAAGGAGTGTAATTCAGCACTGTGACTCGTCGATTGGTAAGCCTGTTGACAGCATTATGATTCGGACACTCCTACTGTTTCAGCCTAAAGCGTGTCCGTCCGGGTGGCAGTGCTGTACTGCCCATCCCAGGCAGATGCACCCTCTCTCATGGCAAGTAGGTGGTGGCTGTGCAACAGATCACACAGGGACTGTTGGAGGAGATGCAGCCTGGACCATATTGTAGGACAGGCAGCTCAGCCCATTGTCACTGAGACTGTCTAAGCCTCTCTTGCAAGTAGGATCATGGATGTGAAAGGGATTCCAACCTGTGAATACATGCGTGAGTGCTTTGGCTTTACTCTCCCCACTTCTAGGCTGTGACTAGAATAGAGGTTGACACAATGGATTTATTCTGATTTCAACCCACCAAGGTCTGATTTGGGTGTAGGATAACACTGTTGTAATCAACAACCCACACACTGCACTGTCAGCACTTGTTGGATAATGTTAAGCCAGGTATTTGCATTTGGTGGTTCCTTTCAACCTTAGTTCCTCATTTGACTTTCTGGTTGGTTTGGGATCTGTCTTTGTGTCCTGCTTTTTTTTCAGTATTTATTATCCAGGGCATAGTGTGTTCAGGAGCTTGTTTCTGCTGAAGGGTTGGTGGTATCTCAGTACCACTTGAATAAAAACTCTTGTCACTCCTTCCTTGCCCTGGTGCATTACAGAGGGAAAGAAAAATAATGATCACCAAAGTAATTTGCTTTATATGGTTTGGCTTGTCTGATGGAGCCTGAGGTGAGGAACTAGTTCGACTTTGCGGTGTGTTTATTAATGTGAAATATAAACACATCTGGCTCACCAGTTTTCCAAAATCAACGTGTCCTTCAAGGTTTGATCAGGTTCCTTTACACTGGCAAAGCGGTGGTGATGTTGAGAGCTGATTGATGTAGAGAGGTGCCATTTTTCTTGGAAACATCTCTTCTCTGCCCTGATGTGTCTAACTGAAGTGGGCATATTTCAGAAAGTAAATGGATTGATATGAAACAAAACCATTCGGGACTATTTGCAAATGAAACTTATCCCTGCTTGGGGAAGCCGGAGTCCTGTTAGGAGTTGCTGCTCTATATTGCTTCTTCTGATATGTCTTTTTGAATAAAATAAAACAAATAATGGTGTGCTTGCTTTGCTTACCAAAAACCTTACCAAATTTTCACTTGGTTTGCCAAGAACGTTCTCATCGCAGGCTGTGAAGTGTTTCCTTGGGTGCTATTGATAAATCTTCAGCCTCCTCTATAAACTGCTAATTCTTCAGGGCTCAGGGAGCTGCTTGTTTTGTGCAGGAGTGATCCTAGCCGAGATGGGGAGTATCAGCAGTGGTGCTGTGTTATGCTAATAAACTGTGATTCAGTGCATTTTGTTGTTTCATTATGTGAGACAAGTAGAGTTCACTGAATGGTAAAAATTGTGCTTGGTCCTAAGGTTGGTGTCTGTTTCATTATTTATTTTTTTTAACATTCTTATCTTTAAGCAGCCTGGACTGTGTCTGTGCTTCTTACCTTAATATTCTATCTCTCCCCTGGTGTCTTTTTAATTGTAATAAAAGCCCTGAATGATGGATGTGATGGGGGCTGGTAAATTAAAAGTAGGTCTGCGGTCTGGCCTTTGTCTTACCAGTCGATTACTTTCAAGGTGTTAATTTAATCCTTCACCTGCTGATGTGGAGTGCTGGCCTGACATCAGTGAAGTGGCATTTAACGCTTCCAGTGCTATGAAAATATACGTGCAAAAGTGCTGAAGTGGTGTTGAGCTGGTTAACGTGTGTGTATCCCATTGCTTGGGGACCAGATGTTGCAGTGTGCAAAAAGATGTGCTTTTGCCCCTGTGGAGGAGATGTGAATTAAGTTGTAACTGGCTGTGGGCTATGCCTGCCATGGTGAGGTTGGAAAATATTAGGAATGCTTGTAACCTGTCTAACCCTTGGTAGGCAAGGCATATTGATTTCTCTCTGCTCTTCCTGCATTTTAAGTAGAATGTGTCTCGTGGAATATTTACATACATACAAGTTTATAAAGATTCTTTCTACTTCCTCCTGTAGCCAAATAATTGGTGTAAATGTCTTTCTCCTGGGATCTTGTAATGAAAGTGTTTAATACCCTCCTGGCATATATAAAATTGAGTAGAGGTAGATGCAGAGTGGTGAGAAGAGGTGATGTTTTTTTGTCTCTGAACATGACAGCAATGCAGTGATGCTGCAAAGGCTTTTCAAAGGCTGTTGGAGAGTGGACTGCCTGCAGGAAGGTGCTGATGTATGCAGACACTTGTGTGACTTATGGGATACAGTGACCTAAAGGGCTGCGATATGTCCCAAAGCAGTTCTCCAGGCCTGATGTCTTCACAGAGACCAAATGCCATCTGGGGAGATGCTATGGTTGAACTTACGTTACTGTGCTCAAATATAGGGATCAGTGGATAAACTTCGCTGTGGAGCAGCCAGGCTAAGTTATTTGAAGTTACTCCTTTCTCCCTTTCCTAGAAACGTATGCAAAATTCAAGAAAGCACTTTTTCCTGCTCTATGAAACAAAACTTTCCTATGCTGAACTTGGTCCTTAAAAGCAGATGTATGTAAGAGCATCTCAGCAGTCACAGCTGGGGAAGAGCAATGAGGAAGTTTGCAGGAGCTGGGTCTGGGCGGGAGGCTCTGGCTGAGGGTCCCTGCAGTTGTCTCGGTTCAAGTCTTCCTTTTGCTGTTTTTAATCAGTTCTGCATCCAGGTAGCATGTTTGGTTTTCAGTTTTGCTCTGTGTTGCATCCTCCTTGTGTTTCAGCAATTTCAGTGTGAAAAGTTGGGAGGATGCTCTTTTTTTCAACCTTGGACCGTTGGCTAAAGGGATCTGTCCGTTGGATTGTGGCAAGAGGGAACAAATGTCTATGCTGATGCTAAAGATGTTTTAGTCCCTGGCTGCATTGACCTGTCAGGATGTTTTAAGATATTAAGTCAGCTGAAAACTGGAGCTAAATAATTGTATTTTGCAACAGGGTTAAGGTTTAGCAGAGTTCTCTTCCCTCTCTGTCAAGGTGTGATTCATGAGATAATTCACTGCCTGTGCTCCCAAATTGTTTCCCTTATCAATTATCACTTGTTCTGCAGCCTGTCATTACCTGCGGTTGGAAGCTGGGTGCACTGGCTTCCCCAGGGGCATGTATTTGCCTCCGGGACTGCCAGCAGTGGTGGATGGGTTTGCCTCGACTCAGGTGTAGGCTAGAAATGCTCCTGTCACTTCCTTCAAAATGATGCTGGGCAAGCATATAAAACGTGATGGATGGTGGTGATGTGGTTTGCAGCAACTTGCAGTGGATGCTGGAGTGAATTGCTGGTTGCTTTTCTGTGATCTTTTAGGGCCCATTTCGCTGCTGTGTGTGAGATGCTCTTGGACTCGTTTTGTTCTCAGGGGTACTTTCACCCCTTTAGCTTATTATCTTGTAAAACACTGCAGGCCATCTTGGGAGATGAAGAGCCATCTTCCCCTCCTCCCTTCACTCCCTCTGACTTGTCTATAAATGAGAATAGTCATCTTCCCCTTAAGATAGTGCACTCGGGGGTGTTGCTCTGTCTTTGCTTTGTAAATGACTCCCATCAGTAGCATTGGATATCATACCAGAGGGGGAATTTTTGAAATTAACTGGTTTATGAGTGGTTAGCACTAAAACTGCAGTATGGGAGGCCAGCACTCAACTTCTTATTAGTCTAGTGCCTCTGTGGCTCAAAAACAAATTAAATTTGAGATTTTCAACACTTGCAACCAATGTTTAAAGCTATTAGAGGGTTAGAAGAGGCTGAAATGACTGCTAAAGCCCCCATTATAATCATTACCACTGATTGAAGTGTTTTGCAGAGGTGCCTTGTAACGCTGAATGTAAGTGCTTAATAAAGCAAACAGAAAGCAATGATACGCTGCAGTGGGTTTTGAAGCAGCTTCTGGAATTTCCTCCTTCAAAAGTCTGCGGTGAAGTTGGGAGGGTGAATGGAGTCGGGGCAAAAAAGTCTCCCAGCCCTGGTGCTGATGCTTGGTGGTGTCTTTTGTAGGGGTAGCCATGGTTAAGGGGACAGTGTCCCTGCTGGAAACAATCCCCTTGAAGCCTCCAGAGGATTTGAGGTCAGAAAAAGCAACAGGGGGAAAAGAAAGGTTCCGGCTTCTCAATTTCTGCAGTGTTTCTGGAACACGGGCTTGTTCAACACCTAATGTTGCCCTGAATGAACTCCCTCCTCCCCTCGCCCACCCCCCACCCCCCCGCAGTAAAATTGCACGTTTTGCTTTGTGTCTTTTATTTCATTCGTGCACGCTTCTTCCCGTCCCTTCTTCCCAGTTCTGTTTCTCCCCCTCTTTCTGTGATGTCTTTTTTTTTTTTTTTTCAATTGCAAGGAGAGAAATAAGAAATCTCTTTCCTAAGAGCTGCAATGCCAGTAACATCAGACTGTTCAAATGCAAACTCCTTTTAACTCTGGTATCTCATTTGCACTACAGCTCGCTGAGGACAGTGAGTTCTTGTATTCTTATTCCTGATGATGCTGATTTTAAGACAACACCAGGCTAAGAAAGAGATTGTTTTTCCCCTGCTTTGAGGTCTGTAAAGAAAAGAGCTGGGTGACATTCATGGCACTTCTCAGGAACAGGCAGAGTGTGTTTCTTCTGGGCAGTGCTATTTGTATTCTTGCTACTTTTTTTTTGTTTTTTATGTGTTTGAGCAACTTTATCACGACCCACTTGCTTGGATGCTGCTGGGCAGTAGGTGTGAAAATTGGGTGGAAACCCTTGGAGGAGGAGCAGGGGAAATATGTGTATACAGGCTATCATTGTTTCTTCTGTGTGTATTTGTGTCCTCCTTGGAGCAAGTTAGAGCCTACCTGAGCTCTGCAGCTTCATTTCCCACTGATCTGCAGTGCCCTGTGTATCTCTTTCTCCATGGTGCAGGGGAGACACTGCTAACAGCACAGAAACCTGTGTCAGAGACCAGAGGAAAGACAAGATTTAGGAAATGCAGCCAGAGAGGTACAAGTGAATTGAAGTGACTAATACGGTATTCTATAGATATTAGACATCCTGAGCTCTTGCACAGATGAAGTTGCAGGGTGCAGAGGCTGGGGTTCTCTTGGTTGAGGGCTGTGCTGTTGCAGAAAAGGTTGGAGGCTGCCTTTGGCCAGCTGTGCATTTTGCAAGGAGTTGGAGGTAGCTGTGCCAAATTGGGGCTGTTTAAATGACCCTGGGGTAGTGATGAGTCCAGCTGTTGCATTGTAGAGTGAATATTGCCACTCCGTCACTTCAAGGCTTGTCTGTGCAGCTGCTCTTTGTGCCCAAATTTAATTATAGCAGTGGTATCTAAAGATGAGCACGTCCCTCCTTGTGATACCACCCCCAAACTAGTGCCCACAGAGGAAATTCCCCTTTTTCTTCCTGCTAAATGTGAGACTGTCATTTGAGAAATGCTCTTGCTTCCCACGCAGGGGACCCATGAGAGTGAACCGATCCAACGCTGCGTACAGAGGTCAAGGGCACGGAGTGTCCCTTGTCACCTGTGGTCTGCTCTGGCACGTTTGGATGGCTGCACTTGCCAAAAGAGCCTCAGAGGTTTCAAAGAGGAATGGGGATCGAGGTCTGTGTGCTGAAATGCTCATACAGAGGGTAACAAGCTTGTAATAATAACAAGGCTTACCACTCAGCAGAGCAGGATATCAAGTTAATTTTACAAAAGTCAGCAGGTTCTTTTAAAATAGCTGCTTCTTCATGCTGGAATGGATGGGACTATAGAGAGTGGTGATAAATCACTACGTTTAAGGAAATGCTTGAAAAGGAGAGGGATTTGGGAGCAGGAGAAGACTCTAAACATGGAGCAGGAAGGGAAGTGATGGTCTTCAAAATCATACCTCTCCTGTAGATGGAGGAGGCCTTCGAGATGCAAGATCAGCAGATGCATTAAATGCCACCCATTTATCCTCTGGGAAGTCAGTGCCTAGTTGGGAAACTGGTATCTTTCGAAGAATGGGAAGGATGATACCTTTGTGATGGAGGCCTTGACCTTAGCAGGTCTCTCTGTCTCCATTTACAAACCACCCATGGTTCAGGCTGGATTACAAGCTACTAGGACTGTTTGGAGGGTTATGAGAGGTATGTCTGGCTTGAGACTGCCTGCAAGTACCTATAGTCTTTGGTACTATATGGCTGTTCATGAATATATAGAGGAATTGTAGTGTGTTGCCTATTTCTTGGGTGTCTGAGGTATGAGCCTCTGTCCAGGGCGGTGGCTGGGGCCACATGCTGGGCTGGAGAGCACAGGGTCTGGCTCAGCATGAGATAATGGCAGTGTTGCGCAATGTTGTCATCGTCCCCCTCTCTGGAGCTAGCTGGGGATGGTACATCTCCTTTATAAAGGAAGAAGGTTGGTGAGGGTTTCTTGTGGTGGTTTTTATTTGGTGGTGGGGGGGTTTGTGGTGGCTTTTTTTTTTTTTTTTGGAGGTCTTTGGAGCTCCAGGCAGTGCAGTCCTCAGGGATGGATGGTGTCGAAAAGCAGCTCTGAAAATGTACTGGTTGATTTGTTTAACTTAAAGCTGCTGCTTTTTGCTGTGAATGATGATAGCTATGCAACCACATGTGCAAGAGGAAAACTGAATTTCTTCATTTGCCTGTCCAGTACAGCAGTGTTCACTTCAGATGTGGGGCTGGATGGGCAATGCCAGAGCTTTTTGTCCTGTTTTGTCCTGGGATAACATGGTCTTGGCTTGCAGCTGTGCAAAATGCATCTCCTGGGCTGGTACACAATAACATCTGGGTAAAAGCTGTGCTCTTTTACATCCTTTATGTGAACAGGGATTGACTGTTGTCCCAGCCCATGACAGCTGGGTTCAAAATCCCAGGCTTATATCAGCTCTATTCCATGCTCTTTAAATCCTGGCCCTGCCTATCCCGTGTCTTCTGCCAAATAGACTTATGCTCAGTAACGAGTTGATTGACATATGTTTTAGTAGCTTAAAGCTCTGGCTTTTCTGGAAAAGGGCCAGTGAGTGTCATGAGAATGCTGCTGTTAGCTGCCCTGTGCTGGCAGGTGAGGTCCAGTCCTTAGCTCCTGGTTTGCCATTACTCTTGTCTTCAGAGGGGACATACCTGCTGTTTTTCTGTAGCATCTTGGTGATGTGCCTCAATTAAAGCTTATGTCTAATCATCCAGCCTGCCTCTATTTTAGTTGTAAGGGGATGGGTCTAAAGTCTGGTTTGTTTTTTTTCTTTTTCTTTTCTCTCCTTCCTTCCTCTTTCTTTACCAAACTTCTCCTTTTCTGTAGTGTCTGTGCTCTGGAGGGAAGCACAAATGAGATGTTGGTATGTCAAGGCTTTAAGGCCTCTCTTCTGCAGCATTTCTTATCTGACTGGGAGGCCACGGCTTTTGGAAGTGCAGCTTTCACACCCTTTGTCCATGTTAGCTCTGAGGATTCCTGCTCTTCCCATGGCTCTGAGGTTGATGTGTCCAGTGTCACCGTCTGAGTGCATGGGAGCTGATCTCCCAGGCCTCTGAGAAACCCTTGAAGTGAAAATATTCAAGGCTAAAGGCTCCCAATTAACTATTTTTACCTTTACAGTTTTATGAAGGCAAAAATCTGACAGAGAACATACTGAATTTGCTTTTTCCTGTGTATTGTCTCATTCTGTAAAAGCACTTCTGTGTTCTGCCCAGTTGATTGACTTTGCAGTGTTATAACAGGGTGGTTTGGCCTTAGCAAAGAGAAATCTCTAGCAACGTGAACGCTGACCTGTGTGTTGTGTGCGAAGAAGGCCAGGCACAAAGGGTCCTGGTGCTTTTCTGCACTTTTTCGCTTTTCACTATACAGACACTTCTCCCTCATGATGTTGTAAGACTGCTAGGCTGTCTCAGCTACGCAGTGGTGTTAAGTAGCTCATTGCTCCATACGGACCTTGCCTTGTTGTCCTTCGTTGGATATCACTGATGCATGTTTGAAAGGCTATAGGAGCAAGGATCCTGCATGGGTATTCTTCTCTATTAACCTCTCAAAAGACAAGGCAGTAGTTATTTTTCAGATGAGTTGAGCAGTGATGAATGACTCAACCCTTCGAAGTCCATCTCTAAGATCATTTGGATGAAGAGAAGTAGCATGTGTAGGAGGAACGGTGGTAGGTTATGCTCCTGGGTTGTCTGGATGTAGACTTGGTTGGCCATGCCAACAGCTTCTGCTATAAGACAGGAGATGCACTCTGGATACCAGACTGGAGACCGGGGAACATAAATTTCTCACTTTAGCATGGTGCAAGATCACCTTGTTTTCAAGGATTGGTGCTGAAATCAGATACTCCTACTGCAATGATATTGGGGCATTCCCAGAAGTCTCAAGTTATCTCCTAATTTAGGGTTACCCACAACCTACTCTTGGCTTCAGGAGGATGTTAAGATGCCTGCTTGCTTCTGAAAACTAAGCTGCTGCTTATATGGGTTTGGATGATGGTTTCACTTCCGTATGTGAAAACAGCTCCCACTGTTCCCACTTCTGTGCTCTGGGGTAAAACTTCCCTTGAAAGAGATACCATGAAAGTTGAATTAATAAACAGCTTTAAAGAAGAATCCCAGCTCTTATTTAGGACTTTTTTCTTCTTCTTCCCTTTTCCAGTTGTCTAAGGACAAATAAGTGTCTATTGCAATTTCTTGGCTAGATATAAGTAAATGGGTTCCAAATGTTAAATGAAGAAATCTAAAGTCTGAAGTCCTGGTCTTGGTATCAGTGACAAATGTAAGAGGCACGTAGCCTAAATTTACTGGGATTTTTATTCCCTATTGGGCAAATCACTGCTGCTCTTTGTCTGCTTTATATTAATGGGATACCAGTTAGTTGTTGGCTGGAGAGCCGTGTGTCAGATTGGGCTGGGCAAATGGCGTGCTGAAGACCATGGCTAGATGTCTGGAAGGTAAGGTGTTAACTAGAGGTTTGCTAACTTTTTTGTTTAAAACTGCAAGTGCAAATGTACCTGTCTCCAGTTGTTGCCATGCGTTCAGTGGAAACACTTGCGCACAGCCCTACCGCATGCCAGGTCAACTTGGGGTGGTAAAATATGCAAAGTGGTGCAAAGACACCTGCCAAAACAGAAGTGACCCCAAATAGAAGGAGTGCCCTTGACTTGTCATCATGCACCCAGTGCTGCAGCTGGCGGGTGGGTTGGCATGCGATCAGCTGGGTTAAGGTGCACTTAAAATAATCAGGCAGCCTTCTGAGTCAGGGCAGTAGATAGCTGCAAAGAATAATTTAGTCATTTCCCTTTTGATGAAGACCAAAATCCTTTCTATTTTTTGAAGCAGGGATCATGATAGTTTAACAAATCCATGAAGGCAGCTGTGGTAAATGTACCTGTAACTGCAAATCACGGTGCTGCATTTTATTCTGAGTGCTGCTCTTTTACTATGATGAGTCAAAACGGGAGTACATTAAGTAAAGTCCAGAAATGGCTTGCAAGCCTCTGGACTCCAGATGTTGCTGTTCAAAATGGAAAGTGCTGTTATCTTCTAATTAGAAATTAATTCTTACCTAGCATCCTCCATTGTGTTCACCTTCCCATCAGGCCTTGGTTAGAACAGGAAAATGCAGCTAAATATCCAAAAATGTTTTGAGTTGGCTCAAAAAACCTGAAAGAAACAGTGAAGCTCGGTCTAGAATTCGGCATGACAAAGTAACTGTTTTTCTTGCCTCCTCAATATTTTGTCCAATAGCAGTCATTCTGGCAACTCTGGAGGTATAGCAAATGTATCTCAGGTTCAGAGAAAAGTAAACAAAGTGCTTTACTGTGGGGCTTTAGGAAG
The DNA here is from genome assembly GCF_023634085.1 of Falco cherrug. Lineage (NCBI taxonomy): Eukaryota > Metazoa > Chordata > Aves > Falconiformes > Falconidae > Falco > Falco cherrug. The sequence goes on from NC_073698.1 coordinate 2,183,215, forward strand.
TATCTGCTTTGGAAAAGGGACTTGGGAACCTGGAGTTTTGTTTTGCAGACCCGACCTCTGAGTTTGTTGCTTTAAAAAAAGAATTATTATTCCTAGAAACAGAACCTGCCTTTTTGGATGGCTTTGCAGAGCATTGAGAGCATGAGCTGATGCCCATCCCTCTGGAGAGCACTGTGTATAGAGAAGAGATCAACCTGTCCCAAAATCAAGAGCTTACACTCTCTTACCTGGGTGGTCAAAGACAAAAGATGACCAGGACAGAGTTACTAAGTGGAGAAAAAAAAAAAATATGTGGACGTGCTTTGGGGAGATGATCACTGAGCAAATGTACTGGCAAATTTTTGGACTGGTGTTTTGCTTGTGGGATCGTGATGAAATGCTTTTTGCATGTCTTCTGAATTGGTGAAGAGGCTTTCAGCTTAGTAATTCATGTATCAACATCTTGAGTTTTGTTTAAACACTTTTTTCTATGATCATAGCGCTGGCTTGAAATAGGATTAGGTTTGTTTTTCTTGGCTTCCTGAAATTTTGCTTAAGGAGGACTTTAGCTCTATTAAGCCACATTTACTATGTAAGGACAGTAACATCAATGATGAAAGCTTGTGAAATAATTCATGGGCTTCTGGTGTGTTTGGCTACTGCTTCATATTTGTTAGAGCTTTCTACAGTAGATTTGCTTTCATATAATTTGGTGGGAGGAAGGTTATATACATATGAATCCAATTATTTTAAATGGTAGGGAAGGAGTCCTCCATAGCTGCATGCTCTGTCATCCCTGTCTGCAAAACTGCATCTATTTATTGTCCTCAGGGTCCTGTTACAGTCAAATTCCAGATGTCAGAGTTTGCTAGGTTTTAAAAAATGATTTTAATTTTCTCAGAGGTGGAAAGAGGGTGTCAGGATTGATTTGCTGTCTGTGAATAGAGACTTTGCTTTTGTGGGCTCTGAGCTTAAGAGACAACTTCAGGGCCACTGTGTCTCTTTCCGTATGCATTGCAAATATTGAAAACCAAATTATCCAGGTCAGTCTCTTCTTGAAAATGTTACTTTCCTATAGAGACATTGGGGAGGTTTGTGGGGAAAATGCAGTAGGTTGGGTTATTGTGATGCAACATTTTGTAGCTACAAAATGTATCTACTGCAGTAATTTCAGAGCCAAATAAATACAGGCATCCTGTGATGGGCTTGATGCAAGAAGCAATATTTTTTGCTTTCAGGGCTCACAAAGTGTTATGCTCTTTATAAGCAAAGAGATATCAGAGTTGTGGACTCCTGAAAAATTCAAGGTTTAACCTCTTGTTTCCCAGTTTCTGAACTGCAGGTAAGGGTAAAAATAAAGTATGGATGCAGCAGAGATCTGCTTGGCTGTTGTGAAGTTGCTGATCATTACGATTCCTCTGGAAAAGCTTTCCTGGTATTGGCTTTTAGGGAAAATGGGCCATATTTCTATTAATCGGTTGGGCAGTTTTATTCATGCGCCCTCCGTCTCATGTAGTTCTTCCTTTTTACTTGGCCCCAAAGCTGGGCTTTCTCTACTTGCTGTACTCGTTAAAAAATAATTTTTCTGGCCAGGAATGAATCCTTGTGGTACATGGTTTGTGGATAAGGAGGAGAAGCAAAGTGCAGAGGGGTCAGGTTGCATTTCGGGAGGTTTGCTGGACTTCCTTGCTGCAGGCACCACCTTTTTCTTGGCCGCTGAGCAGCGTTTCTTCTTTGGGGCCGAAGGCGGGTGTGATCTCCTTTCACACACCCATGAAACAGGCAAAGAAAGAATAAGAACTTCTGCAGAAAGTGGGGAGAGTTCACACGTCTAAGACTGACATCTATGTGGTCCAAGCAAAACATCATCAGGGTATTGCTGCAGGCCAGTCTGCCTTGCTGGAGGAGATCCCAGTTCAGTGGCTTCCTGGTATGCTGGCTTTCCCTTGCCTCACTTGGTGTGCAGGGATGCTCAATACAGTTGTTTTCAAGATGCTCTTATTACTTATTGGCTGCTATTTGAACCTCGATACAGATCTGTTGACTCCTTTGGCCTTTCTGGGACGTTCCTTCTGGAGCGTCTTGATGGTGGTACATCCTTGGAAAAGGTTGAATTGTTTTCTTGGAATATGTTACGCTAAAAGTATGGTTGAAGAGTAGAAAGCTGGGCTAGCGCAGGTACCCGGGGTGGCGGGAAATTAGAAACGCTGAGTTTTTTGGGATGCTTGTAAAAGGTAGGGAGCTGGCTGGGTTATGGACTAAGCAAGCAATAAATCTTCTTCTAGTGCCTGCCATGTGTTCAGATGCCGTGTGTCCTCAGAAGACAAAGCTGTATCTCTGTTCCAGAGGACAACTTTTGAGGGAATTTCTAGGTTCAGGGGAGTCCCTGTAGCTGTTAGAGTTGCTTTTTATTGTCATTTATTATTTTTTCTGCCATGGGTACTTTCAGAGCTACAAAGCAGGTTTGCTTGTGCGTTTGTCGTGTTCTGGTCAGCAAACTAGGACCATAATGAAAAGCCTCCAAAGACATACCTTCAGGCTTGTGGTTTCTACATTTGTCTGTCCCTGGCAGTGGTGGCTGGACAGACCTCAGCTGAGGAGCAAGGCTGCTGCAACTTTTCAAAGCTTGGAAGCTGCAAAGGCTTGCAGTGTGCTTTTTGCTAGTCAAGTAGTCCCAATGTTTGACCTTAGTGCCAGAGGAGGTTCTGGAGCAGATCATCCTGAGAGCCATCACACAGCACATACAGGACAACCAGGGGATCAGGCCCAGCCAGCATGGGGTTATGAAAGGCAGGTCCTGCTTGATGAACCTGATCTCCTGCTATGACAAGGTGACCCAGCTGGCGGATGACGGAGAGGCTGTGGGTGGTGTCTACCTAGACCTCAGCAAAGCCTTTCACACCATCTCCCCAGCATTTTCCTGGAGAACCCGGCTGCGTGTGGCTTGGCCGGCTGTGCTCTGCGCTGGGTACAACGCTGGCTGTGCCCAGAGCGTGGTGGGGAATGGAGTCACATCCCGCTGGCAGCCGGGCACAGGTGGTGTCCCCAGGGGTCAGTGCTGGGGCAGCCCCGTTTAATGCCCTTACCGATGACCTGGGTGAGGGGATCCAGCGCTCCCTCGGTCGGTTTGCAGAGGACACCAAGCTGGGGGGAGCAGCGCCCTGGCCGGTGTCAGCAGCAGCGTGGCCAGCAGGGCCAGGCAGTGCCCGTCCCCCTGTGCCGGGCCCTGGTGCGGCCGCCCCTCGAGCCCTGGGCTCAGCGTTGGGCCCCTCACCCCCAGGCAGACCCGGAGGGGCCGGAGCGTGTCCAGAGCCGGGCAGGGGCTGGGGAAGGGGCTGGGGCACAGCTCTGGGGGGGCGGGGGGAGCTGGGGGGGCTCAGCCCGGAGAAAAGGGGGCTCAGGGGGGCCCTTCTGGCTCCCTACAGCTGCCTGGCAGGAGGCTGCAGCGAGGGGGGTCGGTCTCTGCTCCCAAGGAACCAGCGGCAGGACAGGAGGGAACGGCCTCCAGCCGCACCAGGGGAGGTTCAGGGTGGGCACTGGGAGAAATGTCTTCCCCGACAGGGTGGCCAAGCGCTGGCACAGGCTGCCCGGGGACGGGGTGCAGGCACCATCTATGGGGGGGTTAAAATACATGTAGATGTGGCGCTTGGGGACATGGTTCAGTGGTGGCCTTGGCGGTGGTAGGTTAATGGTTGTACTTGATGATCTTAAAGGTAGTTTCCAACCTAAACAATTTTGTGTTTGGGTAATATGGACCAGAGTCAGGACTGTGGGAAGCTGTAGATAGCACATTGGGTTCACAAGCGATGTGGAAGGGGAGACTGAAACCCTACATCCTGCATGAACGCCTGAGTTTTGGCACATGCTGGTCCAACCCTGGGGAAAAAGAGGGTGGAAACTACAGCAGGTTTGCCTCTCCTTACTTGACTTTCCCTTCCATGTAACTTCTGGCTTATTAGATATCTCTGAGGTACTTGTGTTAATCAAACAAAATGTCTGTGCAACTTCCAGCACTTATTAATGCTCATCTAGCCCATTGAGACTGGCTTGCTCCTTCAAAAAGCCCAATAAAAGCAGGATTTGTTAAGGCAAAAATCTTTCCCCTGATTTAAACCACATCAGCATGGGTTGTGTTGTAGCCAGTCGAGTTGGAGTTTCAGTGAAATTTGGCTGTCCCCCTGAATTGTTGTTTGGAGAAGCTTCTTGGTCTTCCCGCTTGCCTTCTCAGTCAACCAGCTAAATGGGTTAGTGAGGATATAGCCCTTGGATCTCAGCCTGAGCTGTCATTGCTTCCTTATTTATCATCATGCAAAGCGGATTGTTTGCCTCCTGTATATCCCCCTGCACAGATGAGTAAATGTTCTGATTTGTGGGGTATTTTCTTATCCAGTACAGGAAGATTATTTGGTTAAAAAGATGCTGTTGGAGACAGATGCTCATGCTACAGAATTTTTATCATACATTTAAAGTGAATCTGAAATGTAATGAAGAATAGAAGGGCGTTGCCATGTATCACTATTTACAGCATTATGATAATTGTGCTTCCAAAGCAGATTTTTAATTTGTTCCCTGTAGAGATGTTGACTTTAATTTATAATCCAATGAACCTATAGATCACTGCTCCAGACAGGCATGTTATATCAGGCCAGACCTAGTAATTTAGAATTAGTAAGCTCAATAGCATCTACGGTGCAATTGGTTTTATGGGCTGCTTTATCCCATTTGGCATTACCTTGTTTATTTCTAGTGTGCTGCTGTGTTCTGAATTTATTGCTGCAATCCAAGAACAACTTGTCTAATTTCTCTTGATGGGGAAATGAGCCTATCTACATGGTGATATACTTGCCTTCCAATATCTCTGTGCTGGAGAGAGGTGATTCTCTGAGAGGAGACTTAGGAATAGGTGTGAGATGACAGTGATGAAAGGGATGCTTTTGTACTCTTCCGAGTGAGCTTATTTCTGCCTTGATGTATAGCTTTTGTAGACCCTTTTGCTCTGTAAGTTGGTTGGCTGACAGGGTAGAAGTTCCTTTGTTGCTCTTGAATGCTTTCTGGGAAGCAACTTGGTGGAAGAAACTAATGGGGAATTTTGTTAGAGAAAAGTAGGACAGGAGTCCTTACACTCCAATAAAGAGCATGGCCAAAGCTTTAGTCACCCAGACCGCATAGCGCTCACATCATCTGGGAGTCTGGAGATAGTCAAGATGCTTTGTGTTATTCACAGTCCAGCACAGTGAAGTAACTGAATTATGTCTGAGGAATCTTTATTCAGGCCCTTCAATGATCTGAAATCCAGGGAAAGGATGGGACTAGTTTTGCTGAGCCTTGATGAATGAAGGCATGAACTTTATAATGTCATGTCCTGTCACTTTCAAAGCTGTTTGGGGATGTTTAGCCATTGCAGACAAGTTTTCTGCGAAGTATCCATGTGAGCCCTGCTGATTCCAAGTCCATAGCTGGTGCAGGGATGGTGGTTGGTTTTTAGGGGTTTTTTTTGAGGCTGCTTTGTCCCAAATCAGAGATCTGATGCTTCTTTTTTAGGAAGTGTTTAGTGACTGTAACCTAGGAAACATCCTCAGTGATAGTTGGTTATCTACATAGTGCCTGTTGAAAGGGGGAAGCTGAAATAGTTGGAAGAAAGATGAGCTCTTCACATTGAGCCCTCCCTAATCCATTTAAGGGACACTCCATCTTAGCGGAAGAGTTCACATTTAACTATGTGCCTTGACCTCCCTGCTTGTGACGGTGGAGTAGTGGGATGATCAACTCTTTATACCAGTGCAAGAAACAGGTTAAAGAAGAAATCTCCTTCTTTATTTTTTGCTATATCGAGCCCTGTGACAAGGCAGAGGAAAGTGAATGAAATCACTTTTAGTGCTGACTGGCATACTCAATTTATTACCCAAGCATATGCATAAAGCCTTTTTTGTGTACCACAGAACTTAGTTTAGATATGGTGAAGTTTTTTCTAAATACCTGCTAGCAGAAAACTCCAGAGTTTAACTTTCTCAAGCTATTGTGTGATTCAGACACGATATTGTATACTCTTTCGTGCATGACCCCAGGGAGCTACTGTATCTGTCTTGTGGTTTCCTACATGTGCTTCTGCTGTGTGAAATGGCAGTCGCTGGGGAACACTGCACACTAGTAACTCTGTTTTGGAGACAGCATTAAGCATATGAAGGAGAAAAAGATTCGGCCACAAGAATAAATCTACCACTTCCACTGAAGTCCACATAGTTTGTTGAAGATTTTCTGTGCAGGTAATGTGCAAGGAGAGCACTTCAGTCTAATGAGCACAACCCAAACTTCTGAAGAAGAGTTGGAGGACCACTACCAGTGAGGAGAGAGCACCAGGGCACAGTCTTCCCAGCCATGCAAATGACTGCTGAATATTTATTCAGTAAATAATCAATTGGCAGTGGACAGAACTGCATGCAACATTGGCCTGCACTGGTTCTGTTCTTATACTGAATTAACCCATGGGCTTTGGCTGAGAGGCGAGTGAATTTGGCTTATAGTTTCCCATTCATGCAACCTAAGCCTTTGGTGTTTCCAAGCATAGAACTTTCCATTCCCTCGTTGCATTTTTCAGGCGTGGATGTATCAAGCCAAAGGGAGGTGATGTACTTCAAGATGTACCCAAGAATGTGATATGAATCATGTATGGGACCAGCAAGCTGGATCTGCTCACTTAAATGGTCCAGCATCTGTTATATTGGAGACTTGGCTAAACTGGATATCTTAGCACCAGGCTCCAGCAACAATTATCATACTGGAAATACCAACATCCGTGTGCAGTTCTCCCTGTGGTTTCCTAATATGAGGTTGGAGGGGGTCACATTCCACATTTTTCCCTGTTGCTTACCTCCTGCAAGCTCAGCTGTAAATTAGGTTGGGCTGTGGTCACAGCCTGCTTCCAGGCTGCTGCCATGTGATTTATTAACATTGGGGGGTGGGGGTGGGGTGGTTTTTTCTCTGCCCCTCCCCCCCCGCATAGTGCAATCGTTTCATTAGGCAGGACTTTTGTGAGGGTCCTGGGCTGGAGAAATCAGTTCTGACATTTCCTTAATGGATTAAAAAGTGACAGAAAAGCGTTGCTCATCAAAGATTCATGCCCTTTTGGTGGTGGAAAAAACCCTCACATTTCTAATGCCAGGCAGGAACTGGCTCCATCTTTTTATTCTCTCAATCCTTTGTTATTCCCAGGGCTACTGGCCACAGGCAGCAAATGCTTTGGGAAATGCCCCCTGCAATATGAGCCAGGTAATTGAAAATTCAGCTGTCTTACGGGCATGGGTTGATGGTGCTAGCAGTCCTTGAACTTTCAGCATCTGATGGTAATCATTTGGAGCTAGAATGCTGAGGGAGATGATGGAAGACCCTTTGCCTGAATAATTCAGGTAGAGACGGAATGAAGACTGGTGGGGAATAATCCCATGTTACTGGAAATCACAGTTCCAGGTGAATATGATTGTTGGACAGCTGTGCCCATCAAGGAGATGGGACCACCTTGCTTCAGCGGCCAAAGCTCACAGTTCAATCTATTTTGTCTTTTCATTGTGATGAGTTTCCTAATAAAAATAACCAATATGGTATTAAATATGATAAGGAAGTTCAAAAGATTGCATCCCTTAGGGAGTTGGGAGCTACTGCTTGTACTTAGCATTAGACCTATTGCTTTTCTTATTTGCCTCTTCTAATAGCTGCAGCGTGTTTGGTACCTGGAGTAAGTGCAAGGTGAGTCCCCTCTTGAGCTTGTAGATTTAAACATCAGAGGCATCTTCTACCTCTGAGATTCCTTACCTGTTTTTGGATAGGAAGGAGCAAAGAGTCCTTATGCAGCTCAGCAAAATACCCGTTATATTCTTTTAGCGGATTTAAAGCATTAATAACACAACTGCTAAAGTGATTTATTTTTTTAATCACATCTATAAAAAAATCGGAAATCTGGCTTTGCATGTACTATATTTAGAAGTGCCATCAGTCCCACTGAAATGGAAGCTGAGGTGCTGTAGATAATTTGGATATTTCCTGTGACAAAGAAACCTGGATCTGTTTGGATGGGCATCCCGCAGGCAGCCAGTTGGCAGCCTCACATTTGGCTGTGGGTTTATAAATCAGGCTTTGCTTTTCCTTTGCCCTGCACTTTGTGTAGGCAACACTGACTGCATTAATCAGTATGAACAATAAGCGGTCCATAAGCAGGTGTTTTATAGCGAACATGCCTTGATATAATTAGTCATAACTATGAACCGTTGTAGATATTAAAATATTAGGCATCCTTTCCTCACCACCTGTTTCTCGCTAGAAAAGCTTGGATGCTTTGAAATGCACTGAAGAGCTCAGGGCCCAAAAAAGCCCAGCTAGCAAGTGAAGCCAGAACTATGGCCTGTTGTAGACCATTCATCCCCCAAAACATCTAACTCGACGATACAGTTTCCTGCTTAAGGATTTCAATGTCAAAGCCCACAGAGACGACAGATGCCTTTTCAGTGTGCAGATCTCTCCCTCTGCCTTTATAACTGCTTGTGCAGCAAAACCCACAGCAGGGAAGTTAAATAGTCTGGAAAAATAGTCTGGAAACCTTTTTTTTTTTTTTTATTTAGATAAAGATTAAATTGTCATAAATTAACGTAAAATTCAATATTTTATTTTTTCTACTGTGCATTTATCTCCCCTCGTTATTCCTTGAAGACTTATTTGTCATGGTCTGAATAGAGAGGAGGAGAAAAAAATGCTTCTGATAGCAATGTGGTCAGCAGCCCTTACAGCATCTTGACTGTCTACCAAGGTTTCCTTCTATTGTGTAACAAGAAATATGTTGAAGCGCTGCTATTAAACTTCTGAAGTGGAGAAAAATGCCTGTCACAACCTGTGTGCCCAAGCTGGCTGCTCGGCATCTCTGCAAGACTTTCACTTAAGTACCTTGAAGAAAGTCCACGTATTGAGCTGTTAATGCCTGGATAGCTCTGGTGGGGGGCGGCAGGGGGAGCTGGGGGGGCTCAGCCCGGAGAAAAGGGGGCTCAGGGGGGCCCTTCTGGCTCCCTACAGCTGCCTGGCAGGAGGCTGCAGCGAGGGGGGTCGGTCTCTGCTCCCAAGGAACCAGCGGCAGGACAGGAGGGAACGGCCTCCAGCCGCACCAGGGGAGGTTCAGGGTGGGCACTGGGAGAAATGTCTTCCCCGACAGGGTGGCCAAGCGCTGGCACAGGCTGCCCGGGGACGGGGTGCAGGCACCGTCCATGGGGGGGTCAGAAGATGTGTAGACCTGACTGACACTGAGGGACATGGTTCAGTGGTGGCCTTGATGATGCTGGGTTAACGGTTGGACTTGATGATCTTAAAGGTCTTTTCCAACTTAAGCAATTCTATGATTCCACTGAAGTTTTTATTAATGACAAGATACCCGACGAGTGGCTCCTTTTGAGTGTTTTAATGCCTACCTGGGAAGGGCTGCTGGATACAAAGGCTTGAGCTAATCTCTGCAAACTCTAGCTATTGAGTCCTACTACCCCTTGCCCTGGTATTCCAGCTCCTACGTTTGCATGTCAAAGATATTATTGGCCTGTCTGCCAGGTTACCTTGTGCTTTAAGGAGTTTTGTGCAGGCCGTAACTTATTGCAGATTAATTGGGATGGAAAGGGAGCAATACCTCCCATGAATGTGGTAGCCTGTGGCCAGTGCATGAGTCTGGGCTGATACCCCCACCGTTCAGATCATGGCCCTGTCTCTCTTGATATCCAGTAAGATACAAGGAGAAAGCAGTGCCATATGAGAAACAGCTCATGGGGAAATATCTTCATTCGCATTAACCATCGTGAGGAGACCTAATGAAAGACCAGCCGGGTAAATTGCCTGGTACCGCTTTTTAAAAGATGAGAGAGATGGTATACCAGCATCTGAGCTGCAGGGGTGGGATGTTGCTGTGATCGCTCCTTTTCCACAGCTTCATGGGTTGCGTTGTCCTGCTGCATCTCTGAATCACAACAAGGGTTTAAACTATCAGTAAAGTGCTGTTGCCTGCTGATCTGGATCATCCCTGAGTTTGAGGTGGGGTTTATGGGTTTGCAACACAGTGCCTAGTTGATGAAAACCATTGTAAAGTGGAAGGGATTGATTTGCTTTCCCACCCCACCCTGTGCACAGGGGAGGTGGCACATCCACAAAGTGCTGGTGCATGCAGAGCCCTAGGACTGTCTGCCTCTGCAATTGCAACCTTTCTCCTTTAGCTGCAAAAAACAACATTTACACCCAAGGAGGCTGGTGCTGCTCTTACCCAGCTGTTTGTCACGCTCTGGTGCTCACAGCATTTTTGGCTTCTCTGTAAAGGAGCCTGTTTTCATGCTGATAAAAGCAACTCTGAGTTCAGTAAGGTGTTGGGGTTTTTTGTTTTAAACTTGTTGAGAAGGTGAGTAATGAATATACATATATATATATGTATGTATAAGTCCGCTGGACATGTTAAATCTGTAGTAGTGTGGGGAAGAGCTCAAACTCTGCTGTTACTTTTTACAGGGTGGATTGTGACTTGACCTGTGTCACAGAAAGCCATTCCGTTGTTCCATGAGAAAGTTGATGAAGGATCGTTGAATGAAGGCTTTATAACTTGGTGCGATGCAGGTTGTGCTGAATTTGGGGCTGCAGCAAACGGGACGAGTATCCCCTGCTCGTTGTGTGTCTTTGTGCTTTTGCTGCAGATGGTCATACAGTAAATGAAGAGAAGAAAAACATGTTTAGTTGGGCACCCCACAGGAAGGAGACTGCCACAGCAGGAGAGAGATTGTGTGTGGTTTCGATAAGAGTATCTTTTGGGATGGTATTGTTAACACTGTGGCCAGTGCCCATGTCATGTTCTATTCTTGTGCTTGGTAATGTTTTGTTATTAGCATGTATCCTAGATGTGAAGCCAAAAGCCATGTGGTTTGTTGTCTATAAAATCCCAGGCTGCAAAACAGTGATGCTTTGGGAATTCTCTTCCTGCATACTTCCCCAAGCTGTTTTTCCCGTGCACGGTATCTGTCTGGTCCATTCATCTCCTGGCCAGAACAGTGGTTTTATCTCCAACTTGCTTAATATCTATGGTGGCTTGTGCAAAGTGCAGAATGTCCAGTGTCATGTAGGAGAGCTGCAAGATTAGCATTTTTGTCTGGTATCTTTTACAACCAACGGGTGGTGAACCGGGAAGAATCTTGAACTTTGACTGTCTGGATTATTTTCAGCGTGAGCTCTGTTGAATTTCCAGGAAATGTCCTCTTCAGGTTATCTTCTTAAAGATGAGTAGAAAGTCAGGTTGGCTGTGATGCTGCTTTGAAAAAAAAAACTCTTGAGTACATCAAGGTACAGAAACAGTGGTATAGCAGACTCGCTATTTCTGTAACACCTTCTATTGGAGGAATTGAAGTGCTTTAATCAATGTGCAGCTCTTGATGAGTGGGATAATTATTTCCATTTTTACAGAGTTGAGAATATAAGAGAGATTAAAATGCCTTTTCTGAAATTGCAAACAGTTTTATTGCAAGGAAACGAACTGAGCTTTCTCTCCAAAGTGCATCCTCCCTGTGTGCTTTGGTTGTCTCCAGGGGCACCCACTGGGCATGCCAGCAGAAATGTTAAGTTTGCTTAGATTCTGGAAAGGTGAATCAAAAGTGTCCCTCCCCTGGAGGCTCCATACCTCTTCTCACTTGCGATATTCTCTGCTTGTTGTGTGTCTTTGGTTTTGCTGCAGAATATTATACAGTAAATAAAGAGAAGAAAAGTATATTTAATTGGGCAATACCATTATTTTAAGATTTGAAGAACAGTGCGTGGGCCAGCCTGCCACTGGAAAGCACCAGGAGACAAAGCACTTGCAATGCCTTTTTCAACATGTGCATAGAGCAGTCAGGCTCTTGCTCCTGCTTAAAACACGACGGAAATGACTTCTCTTATCTGCAAGTTGGGTGTTTGTGTTTCAGTCGTGGTGATGGGTACTGAAAGGGAATAGCTTCAGGGGAATCTCATGGCTCCCCTCTAGACAAGCGGGGCAGAGTTGTTCTTATATAATTTGACTTTGCTATGCCAGAATTGTAAACATCACGGAAAATGCCTGGCTGCAACAACAGGGTTGTGTGATTTGTCAGAGTTCCTGCAAGTGGAAAGGGGACCTTGTGTAAGTCGGATCTTCAGCTTCTCTGTTGTAGCTTTCATTAGGCATGTAATCATCATTTTTGTGCTCTCCAGACAGTGATTTCTGAATAAAACAAGCATGTAGGTATCTACTGCTTCATATTTTCTTGCTGCTGTCCTCAGCTGGAGTCCAGCTGACCCATCGGGCAGGATAGCTGGGTAGTCAGCCCTTGCAAATGCCTTTTTGAGCTGTCATTGCCTGTCACTTGTGACACTGATGGAGAGAGAAGAGTGAGCCTATGTAGATTTCCATGTAGGGTAATGTTCTGGTTTGCCTTTTGGCATCGTTTTTGTTGATGTTCCTGGTTTTGCTTTCTCCTTCTGCATCTGCTGGTGTGGGTATGGCACTCTCTGAAGGTGGACCAAAATGACCGGTTAGACAAGGCTGGTTTTGGGGGTGTCAGATTCCACATGAATAGCCTGTCACCTTGTGTGGAGGGTACAACATGTTGGTATCTGTTGTTCATGTAAAACACAGAGCTAAGCAAGATCTTCCTAGACCCAAACCGAGAATTTCCTACACCCAAATCTAGGGTGTAATACAGGAGTCCTTTATGATTGCCCCTGCTGGGTGAGCTGCTTGGTCATTTTGTGAACACTTGATCCTGCTCTCTGTGAATCTCTCCTTTGACTCCTTCTCCTTTCAAGTTGAAGGCTGTTTGTCTTTCCTTTTGAGGGAAGGTGAAAGACCTCATACTGATATCAAGAATGGCACGCGTTGCCTCTTTTGCCATCAGGTTTTTGTCTTCCAGCACTGGATGATGATGCTCTCACCCTTTCAACCAGCTAAGAAATCCTTGGGGGTTTTTTTTGTGCCAAGCTTCATGACAAAGCAACATTTTTGGAGTTTGGTTTGCAGACGTTTGCTGCTAAGAGTAAGATGCAAGGGAAAGCAATTGTCCAAGGAATAAGCTTACTGGCTGTTTCTTCCCCCACTGCAATCCTTTGCCCTTGAATACATCTCACATCTGTATCAGACTATTTGGGATAGGGCTATCTGCTCTGAAAGAGAACATTTTACAATAGAATTCACGTAAACACTTGTGAAATACAGTAATTGCCTTTAAATAGGGATAAATATTCAGTATTTATCCTACCCACCATTCTTCCTAATGAAAGCCATGCTTATTAAGCCCATAAACACCAAACAGGCAAGAGCTGGAGGCACGTCAGAGCCTGCGATTAGACGGAGCTGGGCAAACAGCAAAAGCAGTCTGGGGCCAGGACAGAAATAGGATCAACAAAGGCAAATGTGGAGCTATTTCCTTTGCCATTGAGTGATCTGTTGAAATGCAGGGTAGTTGGGCCACAGGTTTGCTGAAGATATCTGGGGTTCTTAATGGCTACAGCCTTTTCTAGGCCTGGTATAGGAGCCATAGAGCCAAATGTCTTGCTGCCAGCTGGGGTCAGAAGCAGATAGGTACAGAAAGACCTTCCAGAACTCCCAGGATGTGAACAGAATGATCCTCTTTCTGGTAATCAGTTTTTCTGAGATTTCTTGAGTAAGAGGTGTCAGAGGCCATTACATTTAATAGCCTTCATTGGCTCTATTCTTAGTTGACTTACATAGTTCTTTTTTATTAAAACTATTTTTAATCTTAAAACCTATTGCCCTGGTCTGTTGGTGCTTTAATTAAAGTGAACCATAAGCTGAATGCAAGTCAACAACATCATGTGCCTGTGAAAATGACTGTCATGGGACTGGGATGTGTTAGCAGAAATAACATCCTCAGGAGGCATCAAGGATGTAGTCCTCCTGCTGCTTGATGCTGATGAGAGCTTAGCAGGGATGCTGTGCCCAGCAAGGTGCTCCACTTCAAGCAAGGTTTGGACCTCATCCAGTCAGTCTGTGCAAGAGCAATGGGCTGTATTATTTATCTTTTTTTCTCCCTGGATGAGCCTCATCAGTAGAGACTGAAAGAGCTGGACCTATTTAGACTAGAAAAGATAGCTGCCTATCCTCAGCCTCCAAATATGCAAAGTCTTTGGTAAAGAGAAAGGGAATAGTTCATCATTAGCATCAGTAATAGGTTTGTAATACTTGCATTCTTCCCATTAATATGGCCAGAAGCACTGGGTATCGCTGGTTATGTTGTTTAGGAAAGGTCCAGTAGATTAAAAACACATTATCAGGAGCTGGGGAAGTAAATCATTCTGCCGGGGGTAGATTGGGGAACCCCTATTGCTCTGTCCTGTTTTCTCATGAATCAGAGGCTCCCTAAGGGATTTTTGTTTACCTCTATGCTGAATGAAAGAGGGAGGATGTAACTGCAGGAGGCAGAGCTGGTCTCTGCTGCAGCAAGTCCCCTGGGGCCACTAATAGCCAGAAAAAGCCCTGGCTCCAGCTGTGCAGAATCTCTGAAATGGTGTAGGAATTCCCATCACAGTGCCATCGAGAGTTGCTGGCATAATTTGTGATGAGTACAGCTGCTGGGATACAGCTAGACGTTGCCTCTGTTCAGTGAAGTACACCTAGAGGGAAGCTGGTCCTCTGTAGTGGCAGAGTGTGGGGGGAAGGAGCGGCAGGCAAGTATGGGTTATCCCATAGTCCAGATACCTTTATCCCTTTGTTTGCTACCTGGGCAAGCAGAACTGCCCGGCTGCTCCTCAGCTTTGCAAGGCTGCAAGCCCTGAAGCCTGGGGGAAATTAGCAGTCCTGCCTGACTACTCTTTCTGGTTGTGTTTTTGGAGGCTGGGAGCCCAAGTATTTAACAAAGTGTAATAATGTTATTTTTAGAGATTTGGCACTCTTTTTGTTGCATCTGTTGATCTACAGTTCAATTACGGCAGCCCCAGCAGGAACGCATATTTCAATAATATGTTCTCTGCCACTTTCTTTGACCTGCTAAATTGAATTGTAAATGGAGCGTGTCACAGCTCAGAAATCTCATTCATGGCCTTCTCTAACAAGGTGTGCAGAGAGCTGTTAGCCTAGTCTTTACAGTAATCAAGTAAGATATGTCTGAGATGTGCAATGACTTACTTGAGGAAGCATCTGGTTAACTATTGAAGCCTCCACAGCCGGAATGGCAGAAATATTTTTTCCTTCTCTTACTTCAGACCCACCGCAGGGCATTAGACCCAATTTCTTACTTGTTCTTCCCATTTATTTATTCATTGGCACATGCCTCTTACGCAAGACCACAGCATGTTACCTAGGAGTAGTGAATCAGCCAGAACCTTTGCAGTGTTTATGAAGTGGCCAAGACTGGCTCAAATGGGTTGTGGTGAGAGACGATGCACCCTTCCAATCAGTCCATCTCCTGCCTGGAGAGGGCTGTGGCAAATGGAGAAAGTCGTATACCTTATGAGATTTTAAGTACTAAGCAAAGATGGGACAAGAGAGAAAGCTGAGGATGAAGACTAAAAAGCAAGAGCTGGAGAATGTGCTCAAGTGGAGTTTTGCACCAGATGTTCGTGCCTTGGTTAAGATGGAGAGATAATGAAGCCTTTGGACAGGTTACAAAGTACTGTGAGAGCTGACTGCACTGTGGAGTCCTGCAGACTGCTGCCTGCTCTCTGAGTTCACAAGTCATAAATCCAGCAGAGGGGTGAAAGCCTGATCCCTCTTCAGCCTCTTTAAGGTGATGGAATCGAAGCCCAGGCGTCTTGATTCTGTTCCTGATGTACATAAGGTCTGATATGTCAATATCTGCTAGTCAAGTGTATTGATTTGCTTGCTTAAATGCTTCAAATCCTTGGAGCGCAAGGTACTTTCCCTCTGTTATACCCCTCTGCAATACAAGATTCAGCTATTGGATGTACATTTAGCAGTGAAGGCTGATTGCATCCTGGACTGCAATAGTGACAGTGCAGCCAGCAGCTTGAAGGGTGGGGGTTTTATTCTCTACTACAGAGACCGCATCTGAGCACTCAGCCTGGCTTGGGGCTCTCTAAAACCAAGGCAGGCAATAACGGACAAAAGCAAGCCCAATGGGGCCACCAAACTGGTTGGAGCCTGGGAAATACAAGGAGAGGCTGAGAACTGGGGTTGTGCAGCAGGGGAAGGGAAGGGGGCATCTTACGGCTCCCTACAGCTATCTAAGGAGTGGCTGTACAGAGGATGATGAATCTTGGCAAGGGGCAATGGACTGCAGCAAAGGAAATTCCAGTTAGACAGTAGGAAAGTTTTTCCCCATGAGGGTGGTCAAACCCTAGAGGAGGACCCAGAGGAGAGTGGGAATTTCCATCCTTGGAGACATTCAAACCTTGCTGGGACATTACCCTGAGCAACCTGACCTGAGCTGGCCTTCCTTTGGGTGGGAGTTTAGAGCAGTGTCTGCCAGAGGCAGCTTGCTTGCCTCACTTTTATCTTTAATGTTTATTGGGATCTGCATTTGACCTGTGACACTGCTATCAGAGCTAATGAGGTCAAAATCAAATGGGATGGAAAACGGTTCACACTTATGGTATACCAGTCACTGGTTTAAGGACTGTGCATTCACATACTGTGGGTTATGAAATTTTGTAACTTCACTGTAGGAACTAAGTATTGTGCACATTGACAAAACGCTCCAGCTGATATTTGTTCTTCATCTGCACTTCCTGGTTCTAATGGGTGCAGCTGGGAGATGTAGTCATTTTTCATCCTCAGAGATGATTTAATAACTTGCTTGAAGATTCTCTTTTGTTTGTTCGCATGAGGTCTGATTGGGTAATCTGGAAATGAAGGATCGTGCCATCAATTTTTCTTCTGTATTTACTAGATAAACATTAGCTTGCCTTCTTTATGCTCTAAGCTAATACTGATAAATGTTTGCAGGAAATTCATTCTTGAAAACGTCAGAAAATAGTGTAGTGAAGACTCATTAGTGAGCTCCTCATTGTATCCAGGAGTTAATTTAAACGACCTGAAAACACACTTGAGTAATGGTGGTGCTATGATTGGAGTTCAGCTCTAGTATTTGCTCTTGAGGTAGAGAGCAGTTATTTAAGACTGTATGGCCTTGAGCCTTCAACAAAATCCATTCATTGCTAAAAGCATGTGCCTGGGCTGGTGGGTGTTTGGGGACATGGGGCTGGTGTGCACTGCAGGGACATAAAATACCTTTTTTGTCTTGCTGTGTTTGTGAGTTTGAGGGCCTGGTTGTATTGGATGTGTCCATGAATGTTGTCTGAATGTAAAGCCTTCAGTACAGAGATTTACCAGTGTTTTGTGGGAAAATGATAAATATCTTATGGTGGGGAGATGGAGGTGAGATTCATCCATAGCTTGCTTAACTGCTCTGGTTAATGTAGCTTAGCTCGTCTGAAAGTGCTGCGTTTAAACTGCTAGGTGCTTTCTTCTGTGGTGGAGGGTTGAATTTAAAAGGAGTGATGGGAGGAGGAGTGTTGGGGCCATGAACAGAGGAGGGGTTCAGGGAGATCTCACCATAGCCCAAGGGAAGCCCGTGAGCATCTGTACATCTGATCTATGTGGAGCTGTGGAGGTACTGTTTGATGTTACCGCTTGCTTTACTGGTTTTGATGTATTTCTAACAAAGTTGAGTAAACCTGGCTTGCTCCTGGGTGATACCCTTAGACTTTTAAGCAGATCTGACCGGGGTGTATTAACCGAGCAGTCTAAAATAGCTGCTGTCTAGAGATGCTAGTGCTGGCAGGGCTCAACTAATATAGGGTGCTTTCCTCCAACTGTGGATGTGACCTGTGATAGGGAGAAGACAGAAGCCAACAGAGCATGATCCCAAGGCTGAGTTGTGTGCAAATAAACAGCAAATGAGATCGGTGACCAGGGTTATGGTAGCAAGCTGACATTCAAGAAGCTGAGGTCTGTCCCTGTCACTTGCCCATATCTTCAGCACGTCACATCGCCCCACGTCACATCATCCCACGTCACATCACCCCTCCAGATTTCTGAGTTTTCCTCTTTGACTTTTCTGTATAGCCTAGTTTGCATCTGCAGTTGTTCTAGTAGCATGGCTGGATGGGTAGAACTGGTGAGAGATGCCCACGTTTGAGCTTTGTTTGGGTTTTTTCTGTGTGTATGTGTGGTCAGATCCATGTGCTTGTTGTTCTCCATCTGCTTGTGTATGTCCTGACCGATGTGCTGCCAGGTTTTGGGAGGGCTCAGTCTCTTTGGTTTCCTCTGACCAGAAATTGCAGCATCAAGCTGAGATGCCCTTCAGCAAGAAATTGCTTTAAAATATATTTCCTATAAAGGACTTCTGTTTTTCACAACTGGAATTTTTTTTTTTTTAAATCAAAATAAAAGGTGGGGGGGGGGGGGGGGAAGACATTGCAAAAAGCTTCTTCTCTAGTTTGATTTTTATTTACTTATTTATTTTTAATGAATGAACAGGAGGTTTGCTGTAATCAGGAGACAGAGAATGGGTAGTGTCCATCATGAAGACTGAAACCCATGAATTCCCAGAGGCGCTTTGACTTGAACAAGAGCCCTCTTCGTGTCGGATGACTGGCAGTTCCAGAAGCCAGCCTGTCTCTCCGATTGCTCCTTCAGTTCCAGCTGGGGAGTGCCAGCTATGCTAGGAGAGCTTCTCCAGCAGGCACATCTACCACCTCACATGGCATGCTGTGGTCATGCTCCAATGGTGGTTCTGGCAGAGGTGCTGGAGAGAGCGGAGTGGAAGCTGGGACTGTTCAGCACCCCTTGTACACAAAGTTATTGTGAAAATCCTCTTTGGTCATGGGGAATGGAGGTGGAGCATTCTGCTATTAATGTTGGTGGAAAGAGACCCATGGGCTGGTGGGAAGATATTAACGCTATAGAAAGTGAGAAGATAGCTTCAGAGGCTCTTTATATAGCCAACAAAAAGGGCCAGCTTCTTTCAGAGCAAAATGTAGATAATTTAATTGAAACCTTTGTTTGGAGCAAAGCTTTGGTTGACTACATGGAGACCACTATAGCCTTATTTACGCGTAGATAATAATTCTTGTCCAAGGTAGCTATAGAGAAATACACTTTCTATTTTTTTTTTTCCCCCCTGTAGAGCAACTTCCTTCCACCATTTTTTCAGTAGCAGGTTATATTTATTAGAAACAGGCTTAATGTCTCTGACCACAGAAACCTCTGACCAGAACATAGATTCTATCAGCAGATGAAACGGAAAAATAATTTTAACTAACTTGTTAGGTTGGATTATGCTGCACAATGTGTATTATAACTCGGTGTTAATGTGGAGAAGTGAGTCAGATGTGTTTCTGGCTCTGGTTTGTGCTGACTTTTCTAAACATGGGACCGTTTGGATTTGGAAAGCCAACTATTTTAAGAGGAAGGTTGAAAAAATACATATTTAAAAGCAGGAAGGGGATCTTTGAATAGTTTGGCAGAATAAACCTTGGTTCTGCTTGAAGCAGCAATCGGGCAAGGAGGGAGTCTGCTCTACCAATAACATTTAACGACGAGTGATTTCCTGGTGCAGTGTGAAATACAAATTAACAGCCAAGAAGAATGCAGAATTGAAAGAGAACTCAGTTTATCAGTTTTCCTGAAATAATGAATCTAGCAATAGAAGATTTTTGGTTCAAAGCCAGAGTGCAAGGAAGTGAGTTGGAGTTTTTCTATTGATTTTAGTGGGCTCGTCTAATCCTCTTGCTGCCCTTCAGCCTCCCTGCCGTCATGCTGCCTTTCTGGGTGGTAGCAAATGCTACCTGTCTTTCCTGTCTTTGCTCTTCAAATAAAGGCTGAGTTTTTACAAAGTGGTCTGTGGTGAAGGGCTCTTTTTTTTTTTTTTTTTTTTTTTTCCCCCTCTTTTTTTTTTTTTTTTCTTCCCCTCTTTGGTCTGTGGTTTAAAACTTTTTGCTTCTTTTTCTAACTGTTAGTGATCTATATTGATTTGAGGCCCTCCAGGCTAAGGGGGCTTTAAGTCTGAAGGAAATCAACAGCTGTTTCTCCCTCTCTTTTGCGTTTTGCTGTTTGAGCCCCTCTTTCAAAAAAAACTGTATTCTGTTTTATTGAATGCTCTTAAAAGACCAATGCACCTGTAGAGCCGACTCACTCGAATTGTGAATGCAGGTTTGTTCTTGCCTTCTTTTAAGCCTCCTTATGCTCTCTGTGCAGGGTTTTCATGGGGCATTGGAAAAGAAAATGATAGTACCCCACTTGCTGCACTTGTCTGACTTAACCTACTGTTTTGTGGAAGAAGTTTGTTTCCTCTGACTGATTTCAACGGTCACTTAGTGTCAAGTTGTTAACATTTTCTGCCTTTTATCCTTTTAAAGAAAATATCTTTTAATCAGGAAAAGACATCTGCTTTGTTGTGCATCTCCTCACTTCCATGCAACCACAAACTCACCCCTATATATAAGGGTCTTTCAGAGGCCCATTAGGTGAAATCTTGCTCACTGTGGTTTCAGCTGCTCTGGGAGAGCTTTGGGAACATACTGCTACAGAAGGTTTGATGTGAGTGTCGGTGCAATCCTCATGGTTGGATGTGAATCAAAAGGGGGACTGTAAAAAAAAAAAAAGTTTCCATCTGTGAGCTGCCATAGTTAGCTGTACTGGTATAAACTGGGGCAAGCTTGCAGCAGCATAATAGCAACGGCATTTGACTTCCTTCACCGGAAAGCTTCTAGGGATGCACAAGTTGGAAGGGGCCCAACTTTGCCCACATTGATTGATTGCTGGACTGTTGTTGGCTATGAGCTAATCCACGTAGGAATGGAGCCCTAATCATCCAGCACTGGCATTTCCTCCTACCCGTTCACGCTTCAAAGCAGGCTTCTCTCTTATTTTCACACACACATGTGCTCGCCCCCCCCCCCCCCCCCCCGTTCATTTTGAAACTGTGTTGCTTGTGGGTGCCAGAGAAGATGCTGGAGGTGGTGGGTTTGTTTTAGACAGGAGCATTTTAAAAATCCTCCTGCATTTTCATCCCAAGCCAGGAGGCGCATCTCAAGACTGCAAGTCCTGCTGCTCGCTTGGGATGAGCTGACAGAGATCTCCAGCAGCAACTGTAGGTGGAGGAGGGCATTTCAGGACTAGTGTCAGCTGGGGTGACTCCAACAATTTCAGTGAAGGCAAATGCTTATGCTTTCCTTCATCCATAGGCTGCTAGCAGCTCATCTAGCTCTAGCCTTGGCTTTAATGGAGCAGACCTTGAGCCAACTGTACTTGCTCTCCCTTCTGAAAATGCAGCCTTCTCCTCCAGCTGGGCACAAAGAAAAGAGCAAGAGGGGCAGCTTAGCTCATTCCACAGCATTTTGATGACCTTTGGGAATATACCTGGTAATAAATAAGCAATTTAATGTGATACCGCATGTGGTACCTCTCTGTTTTGCCTGCATGCCCCAGACAGGGCTTGGGACACATTTCCTGACAGACTCAGCTTAATTATCAAAATATTTAAACCTCAGGAAGAGGGGCATGTGTAAATGCTGTGATAGCCGCTTCTGATCAACGGAGTCTCACCCTGGGCAATCTTAATTCTAAGATCTTCAACGTTCCTTCTCTCTGTTCCAAGTCCAACTCACACTCTGTTTAGATCCTGATGTTGTGCTGATCTGCTTTTTGGGAAGATAATGGGCAATTTGGTGGTCTAAAGGCCTGATAAAGGTATGTCAAGTCAGTTATCAAATGGACATGGTTCTGGCTTCTCTAGAATGGCACAGCATTGCATTGTATTCGCGCTATAATTCAGCAGGGAGTAGCTGTGGCAGAGAAATGTGCATTAGCTGTGCACGTGGCTAGTTTTGGCAGAGGATCACTTTCTAGTGACAGCCAAGGAACCTCCACTAAAGAAACTTTTGAAAAAGCACAGATTTTTTTGGTTGAAGAATTTTTTTGGTTTATAAATGGTATCACACACAGAGATTTCTTCCAGCATATGTGTGATCAGCTAGAATATAGAAATGAGTGAGAAATATCATCGCTTCTAATACAGCAAGTTTAACTAAATTGAAACAATCCTTGTAGGAGGGTTAGGTGGAAGTGTGTACGTAGATGAACTTCACGGTATCTCCTACAGATCTTACAGGAAATAAAATAATCTTCCTGAGCCTCTGTTTTCCTGCCAGGTGGTAAATAATGCTGCGACGTTTGTCTGGGTTGGGTAGTTGCAGCAATAGAGGTTGGTGCAGACTTCAGCTAACCAAAACTAATCTCCAAGTTGGAGACATCTCTTCCATGCTCTGTGATATAAATTTCAGGGCTGTTTCAAACAAGTAAGATTAAAACTTGCAGCACAAGAGCAGGTAAAATGCGTGAACCAGCTTGACAGTTGAATCACAAACTGGCTTTTTCTGTGGCAAATTCCTTTAGCTTTTTTTCTACCCCACCCCATCCCTTACTTTGGAGCTGGTTGTGTTCCCACCTGACACAGGGTGGAGATTGGGGATGCACAAAACTGGTGGAGAATGTGGATGAAATGCTGATATGTTTGTTTGGGATTTTTAAAGAATTTTATAATTTTAAAAAATTGCTGGCAAACTGCAACTTGGTAACATGTCTCAGTCTTAACTTTTTTTCCCTTTTGTGGCTCTTCTGATTCTGTCTGTAGATACTCTTGGAGTACGAGATCTTATTCCCATTGCTACAGGTGGCTCCACAATAGATCTGAGATCACAAGCACAGTGGTATGTTTAAGATGCCTGGTTTTGAAAGTGCTTCTGCAATGAAAAATCTTCAACCCATGCCTAATCCTTTTAAATAGTCTTACTTCAAAGTTACTTATCTTATTTTAATTGATACTTTCTCCATCCTTCTTTGGGCTGTGGCCATCTCAGTGGATGTGCTCCGCAAAGACTTTGTCTGCATGCTGGTTGGCTTTTGAGGTTAACCAAGCACATGGTACATGTCCTCTCTGGCCATTTAGCTGGAGAAAAAGGGTGGCTTTTCATTTATTGCTTTCTTTTAAAATTAGATGTTAGTATAATGAGGTTAATACTACTTTGTGCCATTCTGTAAGACGTGGCTACATCGGCATTAGCAAGTAGGGTGGCCCTGGAGATGTTTGTGGAAGGAGGTAGTTGGTGCCAAGATTCTGACATCCGTGGCCCAAGCATTTGGGAGGTGGTGGTGGCGTAGTCACTTAGGACTAGCTCTAATTGGGTCTTGTGGACCAAGTGTCCGTTGGTAGTGCTTGGTGGGGTTCATCTGCAGGGTGATACTAAGTAATGTGTGAGCTGAGTGTGTTTAAGCGTAGTGCAAGTAGTTGGTAACTAGTGAGCATGTCCTCTTATCTCAGTGTGAAGAGGGAGAAGCTGAAAGGCGGGGAAGGGGTTTTTTTCTAGAAGAAATGCCAAAATTGTTCGTGCTGACGTTCTTCTAAAATCTCATGGAGCCAAAAATATGGATGTTTTTTCAAGCATCTTCAAACTTTCTAGTGGTTCTGCCCGAGTTCCTGTAGGTGAAGTGGCACTGTTTTCCCCACCTACTTGTGGCTGTGCTTGAGTGATCAGGATGACTGATTTTAAGTGTTTATTTTTGGCAGTAGAGGCTTGAAGCTGTTGCACGCTGCAGATTTCACCTTGCTTTGAAGCATATGGGAGCTTGCAAAGTAGGGGCCTGTAAAGCTCTTCTGATGAGGGGCTGTTGGAGGGAGGTTGTACAGAACCTGGGCTAAATCCAGTATATTGTGCATGTAGGTCAGATTCGTGTAGGCTCAGGTTTTGGTTCAGTTTGTGCTGAATAGCTTCAGTGGTGCTGGGAAGATGTTCCCTGTCCTTCTGAAAGCCCACCCAGACTTGTGTTTGAACTCACTGAATTATGTCGAGCCTTAAGGAATTTAGCTGGGTTTTCACAAAATCAGCCAGGCAAATATTCCTGGCAAGTACACCATCAAGGACAGACCAAATATAGCTTTTGGAGAGCTTGACACAAGCTACGCTACTTGCATGTAAATGGGGACACACATACACACAGAAAAAAAGCCCAAATACGTTCTGAAAAGTTTTTCTTGGCTTGTTTATCAAATCAGTGTCTAGTGCATGAATACTGTCATAGCCTGCTGAAAGGGTTAGCACTCGCTTCCTCCTAGGGAATTTTGGTGGGATGGGGTGAACGCGTGAGTGGGTTTTGGTTTGGGTGTTTTGTGTAATCCAGATGTTCCGTGGGATCTGAGACTTCTTGGTTGGAAAGGGTTGGTTTAGCGGTGCAGTGGTGGTTGGCGTCAGGGAGGTTCATCGTGGAGAGGTGTTGTAGCCTTGCTGCTGCATTTAGTTCTGGAGAAGGCCAGCGTTGGCTGATGTAGATGCTGTGACTGGCATCCTGCTACCAAAGGCAGGGTGTTTTGTGGGAAAAACCTCATTCCAGCCTTAGTGCTTTCCCTCCAGCAGCTCAGCTCTGCATATAGATGCAGTTCTGGGCGTGAGGTGAAGAGATTGTAGTCTCCAAACTCCTGGCAGAGCAGTTTGGCCATGTGGTTTTGAATGTACTTGGTGATTGCACTGTAGAAGTCCCTTTTACCACCTCCTGGTCCTTTTTGCCCCGTTTATCTGGAACACCAAGCCCCTCATGGGACTTACACACCTGCTTGGTAGAAGTTGGCTAACAAACAAGCTGAGCTGAAAAAAATGTTTTAACCATAACCCCAGTCAAGAATTGGGAACTTCTAGCAGAAAACATAAATTCCAGTGCAGCAAAAATTACATAATTCTGACCCTTTTTATTGCTTTCTCTTTCTTTTGGCACTTTTTATAAGATGGAGCATAAAAGGATGAGCTGTACCACAGGACTGGTATCCAGGGTGATGCATGATGGAAAATAGTCAATACACAGTTAAGCAAATGGCTTCAGCTCTTAAGATGGAAAGGAAGGGCAAAGAATAGCAATGTTTCTTGTATCACTAAAAGAGTTTATATTGGTTGCATTGTTTTGCATAATTGAAAAGCCATGAGACAGTTCACTAGAGAAAAGGGCATTTTCAAGAGAGATAAATGTTGTGCTCAGGGTCTAGAAGGAATTTATAGTAGTAGAGTTGCTCGTACACTTTTTCAATTTTCCTTCCTACTTGCTCATTCTGGGAAGAGAGGGTTCATTTGAATATTTTCCATAAAGAATTTATTTCAGTGTTTTGTTCCAGACTGGATGCTATTTGAAATGGAAACATGTGTGGACTGTTTTAATGCCTGCAGATTAAAACCAACAAGGACCACGTGGAAATGGTCCTGTTTTCTTGCAACACTGTTCTCTTTATGGATGTCCTTGTGGTTTAGGATTTTACTCATGCTATTGGAGCAGGTCACTGAACAGATGTTTTAGGGATTTGGGGGGGGGGGGGGGATGCATGTGTGTGTAGTGTTATTTGAAACATTCATGAAAACTGAATGTTGGTGCAAATCTTTCATCCAATGCTGGTGTAGTCTCTCCTCTTGTCATACTATTTGCAAAAATATTTGCATATGTGGTGGTGGGAATAAATGTTGCAGATGGGTGGTTTAGCTCTGCAGGATCTGAGTGCCCTGGGGGAAGGAGTAAGGGTTTATATGTCTGTGTTGTAGTTATTTGAGCTGAACCCATGGGAGAGTAAGATGCCAATTTGCCCCTCTCGCATGTGAATGGAAAAGTAAAAAAAAAACACCCCAAGCCACCAAACCTTCAACCAAACAAAAACAGCAGTTCTGTATCCAGAAACGCTCCCTTGTTCCACATGCTTTGAGAGCTGGAGAAATGCTGTCCCAGCCCTACGTAAGATGGGTCTATGTAAGCAGCCCCTCTGCCCAGAGCTGGGAATAAGGGTTGCATCTCCCACCTGCCCCAGGGAAGCAAGGATCTGAAATCTGCCCTTGGAAATGTCTAGTTACTCCATCCACTCTCAACAACTTCTAGGTGAGATGTGGGGCAGCACTGGCCCTCAGATGGGATAGTATTGATGTTGGCTTCTTTTTCCATTCTCAGTGGGAGTGCCTCTGGTTCCTCATCCTCACCTCGTCCTTCTTCCTGACTTTGGTCTGGTTTTACTTCTGGTGGGAAGTTCGCAACGACTACAATGAAATCAACTGGTGAGTAGAGTTTCCCCATTGCAGAGGGGCAGACCCTTCAGTTTGGCTGCCATCATGTACCTCTGGGCTGGATGTGTTTGGGTCCTTCAGATGGAATTGTTAATGACAGTAAAGGGAGAGTGAGCTGGGAAGTGAGGGTGAAGGAGGGCTGCTTCTGCCTGTCTTCACTAATAAATGTTGTATGTCCTCACGTGTCTATTGCGTGGCTGTAATGGAGTGTGGGGTAGGTGTGCTCCCCCGTGAATGGCATGCAAAAACAAAGATGGTGCTGGAATCATGTAGAAGCTTTTCGGTTGGTTTTTGTTTGTTTGTTTCTATGGTTGGCTGATTTTAGAAGTGGCTGAGCAATTTGACTGCAACTTTCCAGAAAATATAAATGACAGGAATTCAGCCTGAAGCAGACATGGGTGTGGAAAATTTTGCAAAGTTGGAAGGAGCCGACAACAAGCTTTCCAGTGGGATGTGCTGGGGAGTTTTGGGTGTTGCCAGCTAACCCCAGTGCTGGAAATGATTCTTTCTTTTACTACCTCAGCAGCATCTTGAACATTTTGACAGTACCTTGGGCTCTCTTCTAACGAAACTGCATTGACATCATCTTCTTGTCAAAGATAATATGTAAACTGGATTTTAAAATACAGTGGATAGTTGGTCCCTTAAATAAATCACCTGCTTTAGATGCTGAAGTTGCGTGAGGGAGAGTGTTTACTAATGTAATGATGTGAGCTGTCTCCTCCCAGGAGTGTGTTTTTTCCTCTTTGCTCAGACCCGTGCTTTAAGAACTGAAACCATCACCATTGCTCTTGATTATTTATAATACTAGCATGGGAAGAATGCCTTTTTTTAAAGGATATTTAAAATTCCTCTTTTTTTGGTTTGTGTTTTTTTTTATACCTTCAGTAAAAAAACATGAACTCTCCTAATCCCTCCAGTGCAAAACAAAATCTGTTTTAGCTTGAAGTTGAGAATGGGCTTTAAAAAAAAAAGAAAATCATGCAGAGATGAAGCAAAGCCCTGGGAATGCTGTGAATGAGCATTGTGGCTGTAGTGCTGAAAAGTTTTGGATTCCCAAATATTTTTGCAGGAATGAGGTGAGATGTGCAGGTCTGCTCTGGATCCAACAGGTATTGGGCTTTAAAATGCTCATGCATGCTACCTGCAGACCAAAGCCCCTTTCCTCTGCTATGCAACCCCGTGTGCACAGGGTGCTATAAGCAATTCTGGATTGACAGCGCTGGAAAAGCAAGCC
Organism: Falco cherrug; assembly: GCF_023634085.1. Lineage (NCBI taxonomy): Eukaryota > Metazoa > Chordata > Aves > Falconiformes > Falconidae > Falco > Falco cherrug. Next base: position 2,210,501 of record NC_073698.1, read on the forward strand.
TTCTCGTGCACAAGAGCCGTGGAAGAGGCTCTTTGGATGCGAAATAGCAGGGCTACATCTGTTCAAGCATTGCCATTCAGTGCTGAAAATGGGTCAGTGCTTTGTATGTGCTGTAACCCCAGTTAGATCCCTGCTCTATGCTATGACGCCAGAGGTCGAGGAGAACAGCAGGGTTTCTGAAAAACAGCCTGAAATGCTTCAGAAAGACTGGGAGGAAGGATGATAACATGGGGCAGGGTTTTAATCATGGCCGTGCTGATTCCAAACAGAGAGGAAATTTCCAGTGGGTCCATTCAGGCTGATCCTGGCCCTCTTCCCTCCCAGCACAGATGTGTGGGCTCCATTAAACCAGAAGAGGTTTCAGCCAGACAGGGTGTAATGGAGATGAAAGCATAATTTTGGTCCCAACAGTGCTGTGAGCCTGTTCTGATAAGGTGTAGTGGGGTCCTGGCTCTTAGAAACCCCGTCTTTGATGTTCCTCAATGGCTATTACTTCTGGGTCATTTTTGTGGATAAAATTTCTTTGCTACTTGTTTCTGTGCCTGCCTTTCTGCTCCACTGACTTAATTGCCAGCCATGACCTCTGTCGGACTAGAAGGAGGACTCAGGGGGGGCATATTCCATCTCTGCACAGGACTTAGCACACCAAGATATTGGCAGGGGCTCCCTGGAGGAACTGGGACAAAGAATTGCTGTCATGTTGGTATGATGCACTGCTGAGCTTGTTCCTGCCCTCCAGAGCTCATCCTTGTAAGCTTTCCTTTCTCGTGCCATGTGCAGGCAACTACACTGAAGTTCTTCAACCTGTCCCACCATGGCAGGGGAAGGAAGGTTGGAGGCATCTGTCAGACCAGCCCCTTAAAGGAGGACTATTGCCAGCAGTAGATCAAGTTGACTGAAGTCTTGAAACTGTAGGACTTGTGCCAGCACTGCACCGCCCTCTGTGAGGAGAAGATTTCCCAACCCAAACCTCCAAGGGCCATTTCCCCTGTGACAGTGTCTGTCACTCCTGAAAAGTTTGATTTCAACATTTTCATAACTGTCTGTTAGACAGCATAGTTGGCAATCAGGTCATCTTACAGCCTCTTCTCTGTAAGACTGAACTAGTCCAACTTCTTCAGGCTTTCCTAGCAAACTGTGTTCCCCGGGTGCCTCATCGTCTTGGTTTGGTAGTTCTCCATTGGACCCTTTCCACATCCTCCTTGAACTAGGAGGCCCAAACCAGGGAGGGCACTGTGGGGGTGGTGCCCCCTCACCAGTGCTCAGCAGAAGGGATAGCAACTTCCCTTGGTCTGCTGGTGACACTTCTCTTAAAGCCACCCAGTGTGTGGTTGGACTTAATCACAGGTGGAGGCACCCTGTTGGCTCATTCAACCTCACATCTTCTATTTCCCCAGGTCCTGCTCGGCGGAGTTATTAGCATGCTAATGTAAAGCTTCATTATTCTAGTTGAAACTGCAGTGTGCTGCAATACCTCTCTTCTGTGTCCTTTAGATTGAAATGGTACTTGAAACCTGGATTCATTAAGATGTTCTTTGTTTCGTAACCCAGATGTGCAGAGCATTGCTAAGTGCGGCTGAGCAGCTGCTAGCAGAGACCAACAGATGAGCATAGCAAATGCTGCCTGAGTTCAGGCAGTGGTTTTGGGGTCCAGCAGCGAATGCATCTAGCTGTGTAAAAACAAACTGACTTAATTAGATTGTGGCAGTGGTAGGGTTTACCTACCTGAAGGTGGGGGGTTGGCCTTTAAACTTGTAAAGACTTAGGGGACTACTCTGGGATTGCAGTGGGCTTCAGAAAGACAAGGCAGAATTATAGCTCGGCATGTGTTGCTGCAGGCTTTTAACCTTTTTCAGTGAGGCTGACTATGCAATGAGGTCCTTGTCAGTGAAAGGGCTTTGTGCCTTTTAAATTTAAGTAAATGCTTTCTTTAGTTTACTGCTTCAGGCATTTCACTTTTTGGTGTCTATACTTAATGGCATTATACTTCAGATCTCCGGTGTGTGAGGTTATGTGCTACAACAGAAAGCTCAACATCAGTTAATGAAGGATGTGGGAGATGCTGTAATTTGTGAACCTGGCTGTGTTCCCTCTTGGAGCAGGGCTATAAATGCAAGTCTGTGTAGCAAATTTTTTTGTTCCTTAGTTCTGGAGAAGGCTTATCTGGTTCATAACTACCATGGAAACAGCTTTTTAAAACAGCCATTTGCACATCAGGTGAAGACCTGACTCTGAGGGCCATTTGAAGGGACATCAGAGCAAAAAATTGATTGTATTAAAGATGAGCTAAGGAAGCTCTTGGTGGTGGTATTGAGCAAGGACTTCAGAGAAGCCCTCTTCTCTTTCTTCCCTCTTCTCTACTAACAGCATGTCTGAATCCCTCTGGATCCCTTTTATGTCTCTTTGAATCCCAAAGCAGAACCTGGACATGGGTCATGTATGTTTGAGCTCAAGGATTTGCTCTCCGGATCTTCTGTGGGAGTTCTATTCCTGCACAGAATAGATGAGGCAGTTGCCAGACCAGAGTTTGTGGCTTAGGAACGATGCTGGATTTGAGTGGTGGGAGGGAGGTTGAATCTTTGACCTGCTTGCATGCAGCATTTCAGTCTGTTGTAACCACAAAAAAGCAACAAAAACCTCAGGTGCTCACCTTGGCCAGTCCGTTGAATGAGCTGGTGGGTAGGGCAGAAGAAGGCTAGTGGGACCGTTTGACCTGAGACCCACATTGTCAGCTGTTGGAGAAGCCCAAGGTCTACTGTGTTATGGAATCCCTTCATATCGTGAGGTCTGTCTCAACTGAGCCTTCTGGAATATCTGCTCAGGTGTGTCCTGAACCTGGTTGCTCCTCCTCAGCAGGACTTAGGCCTGAGATAGGCAGGTCAGGGTGGGCTTCGTGTGGTCCTTGCATTGAGAGAGAGAACACAGCAGCCCGGCGCTGCTCCAAAGCTTGTGTTTCTGCTGGGTGTGTGTGAGCAGTACTGCTGCGTCATCCACCCTGAAACCTTCTTGTCCTTGCTGTACCAGGGGATTTACATGGAGAGAAAGTTAACCCCAATCCAAGTCAATTTAGTGATGTTTTTTTCTAAGAATCCAGTGGAAAAAGTTTTAATCCAGGTCAGGCTTGAACTCTCCACAGCAACATTAATTTTTCTCCCCTGTCCTTAGTACTAATTAGTTCTATATTGTATTTATTAGTCTACAGGCACATGGGACAGGATTGGATCTATCATTTAGGCAAACATCACCACAAGTGGGGATACTTTTATCTTGTTTCTAGGGTGTGTTTTTTTTAAAAAACCTCAAGCACTGATCCTGTATGGTTTTGTTGGTTGTTTGTTTTTTTCTCTCCAGTGTCACATTGTTGCTGTTTGACATAATTGTCCAGTTCCTCTCTACAGAGTTAATTTCCCATGGGGGATCAAAGCACAAACGTTTTGAGTTTTTATTTCAGAGTGACTTGTGCTTTTTGCTGCCTGTGTCTCATCTGTACAGTAGGAACAGAAAGACAGACCCATTTTCTAAAAAGTTTTGTCTGATCCCAGTGAAGTTGTTACAGTGCTGAATCTCTTCGTAATCTGTACTTCACGCTTGTCTTTCAGGTTTTTATATAACCGAATGGGATATTGGAGTGACTGGTCCATTCCAATACTTGTAACAACTGCTGCTGGCTTTACGTACATTACAGTGTTATTGGTGAGTAGAATAAAATGCCATTTTCTAGAGGTTTGTGTGTTTGTTTTTAAAAGGGCATGAACTTCTCAGTCCACCTATGGCTTGAACAATTTTTTTTCTGGAAGTGATTTCTCTCTCTTTCCTTCCCCTGTGCCTTAAGTTGCCTAAAATAAATAGAAAGTGAAAAATTGCATGGTCTTTGACCTCAGATGATGAAGAGCAAAGACAGAGACTTTGATACCAGTGATGCAGTTGGCCTGAGGAGGAATACAGCTCTTGTTTTGCATAGTTTCCACTTTGGTGTGTCTGCCAGTCGCAAGTGCAAGTTGTTTCCCCCCACCCTGGGGTGCTGGGACCTTCAAGGTGATGTCCATTCCCGTAGCATGCTGGTCCCTGGCCCCATGTAGGCACTGCTTCCTGCAGTCCCAGAAGCTGTGTATCCATGGACCAAAGTCTCAGCTCCCTGCCTCTCAGAGGTCAGTGTCTTTCCCTTCATATCCTTGGCTTTGGAGAAGATCTGTTTGTACAACTGAAATAGGTGGTGTCTGCTGGACCATCTTCCTGCCAGCCCTGTTTTCTGTCCTGGCCTCTTTGGTTATCTTTTTGGATGACGATGATGTTCCTGCGTGTTCAAACACTTAAAGGTTGTGTTGTGCCTATGTCTGACATTTGATTTCTTCCTCCCAGATACTAGCACTATGTCACATAGCTGTGGGACAGCAGATGAATCTGCACTGGCTTCACAAGGTAAATAGCTCTTCTCATCTTGGAAGGGAGCAAGATCTCAATAAAACGGGAGTCTAAGAAGCAGGCGGTGTATGTGGCACACACTTTCATGGGCGTTTTGGGAGGAGCATAAATTGTAGATATCTGTGGTGCATGTGTCCTCGGCTCAGAGGACTGAGCAAATTGCACAGCAGGGGCAGCCAAAGCACGGGGACTAAGACCTTGGTGAAATGCTTTGGGGTCCCTGCTGACAGGGGGTCTAGTGCTGGAGACTGAGAAACACCAGGCCATTAGAGAAACCCGACTTCAGTCTCTGCTCAGCACGGTACTCCATTGTGAACCTCTCTGGTGCTCCTTTCTGTGCTGAACCCAGCCCTGGAAGAGGGGCTGAGCAGATATGAAGTTGTTCTGCACATGCTTGGAGGAACTGATGGGAAAAGCCTTGGGAGGAAGATGTAGGTGTTAAAACTGGGAGTGTGCAAAGTGCAGGTTGTGGTTTGCTGGAACCCAAGGAGGTCCTGATTTATACATAAAGCAGTTTGGAAAACATTGCAGTGAAATATAAGTGGAGATGCAGATCTGACGTTTAGAGCAGAGAAGGGGAGAGGAAGGATATGCAGCAAGCTGCCGGAGAAGACAGTGCCAAAGAAAACTGCTTGGCAGGATTCAACTGTAACTGGCAATCTGCTAATAGGTAATTAAGGGACCAGTCCTGAATGTGCTGATACACATCTCCTCCTGAAACTGCAGTTGTACTGCATGTGACAGGGTCTTGAAAGATCAGAGCCTGAACAGATGTACCACCCCCTAGGACAGGGAAAGCACAGACCACCTCACCTTCTCCTTGGGGGCTTTTTTTTTTTTTTTTTTCCCCTAGAAATGCATAAATTATGCTTCCTTGGAGGAGGGGATGCAATGCAAAGAGGGGGCAGGGACCATCTGACTACTGCTGGAAGACAGTTGATTCTTGAGTCTAACATATGTTTCTTCATCAGGGGAAATGGTATTTTTCAGACATGCTCCAGGTGGCTAGTGGGTTTGGATGAGTAAGTCCAGAAGAGGAATGTGTTGGTGGAAATCAGTTAATTCTTGCTTAGAGAAACTTACCCTTCCTTCCCTTCTTTCAAAAAAGTCCACCTTTCATCACAGCTCAGACGTGTTGCTCTGTCTCGCTTTTTCCTTCCCTGCACCTCCCTCAGCTTTCTAAGGAGGCTGACATAAGAGACTGGAATAAGTTAATATTCTTCTCTGCAACTGTGCTGATTTACCTTCAAATATAGATTAAAGCACATGGGAAGGGCTGGTATGTGCAAACTGCACGATTCCTTCCAATTTTCTCCTGTAATCCTGCAAAAAAGTTGAGGATTGTAAGCCAAGTTGGAGATGCATGGAGGGAGGGTAAGAAGCAATAGATTGGAGCTGATGGGCGGAAGAAGTAACGGAATGGAGATACAGTTGTGTCCTGACACCTCTGTGCCACACAGGGCAGCAACATCAAGGGGAATTAGGGTTGCACTTGAAGAAATGTAGTTGATAAAGTCTTCTGTTGATGCTGAATTTGGAGTTCAGCTTTGGTGGATATAAAGTGGATGAAAAGTAGATTCAGAGTTGTGTGCTGGTGTTACACTCTGGCAGGCGGCCCAGAGGTCTGGCCGCAGGGTCGGGGAGCAGAATGCCTACTGCATGCAGAGCCCCACCGCAAAGCGCAGTTGTCCACATGCATTGCTTTGTGTTGTATTAGTTCAGAGTCCTTAATCAGGAAACCTCTTGCAATAGTGTGGATTGCCCCTATAGGTCACTGAGGGGTGCCTTTTAAATAGGCAAACGGACCCTGTCCTGCCGTGGATGTGCAGAAATGGGTTGGTTAGATTTAGGAAGTGGTTTGAATGCAGCCTCTTGGCGCCAGGATTCTCATCAGCCTGTGACAGCTGGATCTCTTGGCCCCTTCTGCTGCCCCACGTGCTTTGTTCATGTTCCCCAGAAGGTGGAGGCTCAGAGCAAGCCACTGCTGTCCTGTGGAAACCTCTTATGCTCTTGGCAGGTCCATCTGTGGGCATCTAGGAGAGGAACAGCAGGTGCGAACAGAAGCTAAACTAGAAAGAGAAATCCTGTTCTTATGTACAAAAGTAATTTCTGTAAATGCTGGGAATGTGTGGGTTTTTTATTTGTTTGTCTAAGGTATTAGGTAAATCTGAAATTGGGTCTAGAGATGTCGCGTGCATCCTAGATCAACTCATTGCGAAGTTGGCCTTTTCTGCCCCAAGACTCCCACACAGATTTCAGACCTAGATGGTACATGAGACTGAGGCGTAGAGCATCCTCCTCCTCCTTTGAATCTGGCAGGCATATGGAACAGCAAAGACTGATATACTGATATACTGGATTTTAGGTCTTTACAGCTGGAGTTATTTCTAGTAGTCTTTGATGGTTTGAACTTTCTACCTTCAAAATGGAGGTGACGTTTTCTTTTTGACTGCCTCACTCAGGCTTCTGAGTGCTTCCATGTGGAGGGAAAGGGAGGCTAGGGGGGAGGTGGCTGATGAACTGGGTCTTGGTCTGTCATCTCAGTTCAGCCACCATCTCATCCAGAGCCTCTTCTCAAGCTGCATTGTCGTTAGAACTGTTCTGTCAACGTGGCTTGGATGCTGACTGCACAGCTGCTGCCATTTCAGACCCAGGCGAATTGTAATTGAACCATCTCAGGATGATCGCTTAGTGATAAGGATGCACAGCCCTGCTTGCACACGTTCACCCTTTATTGAAGTGCAATGTTCGTTGTTTGTTGGGTGTATTCCAGGCTTATGTCTGAACAGAGGTGTTGGACAGTCAAGTTGAACAAAGCCTGCCAGACATCCCACGTCATGGGCTGTTGCAGCAGGGCCAGGAGAGTCTGGGATCACCTCCTGAAGTTGCATGGCAGAACCCAATCTCTATGGCAGCTGGTATTGATCCAGTGTGTTGGCAGAGAATATGACCTGATCTTTCCATATCATTGTCCGCTGTGTGAAGAAAGTGAGAGATATCCTCCATGAGATGTGCCCTCCTGGGACTGTTCAGGCCAGTGTTATATCTCCAGTGGTGGAAAAGGGGAGGTTGTGCTGGGACAGTACATGAGCCCAGCCTCTTTCCTTGTGGGCCCTAAGGGTAGTTGGCTTAGGCCTTTTATTACATACAAAAGTTTTCTTTTTCTCTTTCCCAACCTGTAAAACTGACACCATGATAGGATCCAGTATGTAAGTACTCTCATATTTGTTGCAGATTGGCCTGATTACGACTTTAATAACTACCGTGGTGACCATGTCATCGATAGCACAGCTTTGGGACGACGAATGGGAGATGGTATTTATTTCACTGCAAGTAAGTTGTCTGCAAGGATGCTTTTCTGGGTGAGGAAAAGGGCCAGTGCAGCTACATGTTGGATTTTGTGACTTTCTGCTGTATAAAACCCTGTCCTGATGTTTGTCACTCCAAATACTGAAATTCTGGCAACAAGAAACTTTACAGCAGAACTCTCACAGAGTCCTCAAGGCTACTGTATTGCTTTGTCTCCATCTCCTGGGCTTTTTCCTTTAAACTCAAAGCAGGGCTTGGCTGCAGAGTTCGATGTGGAAGATACTGAGGCTGGGTGTGACTCATAGTTGTTGGAGGGAGAGGGCAATTCCTCTTCTTGGTTTGGCTAGCGATGCTCTGGACGTTGGTGTCCAGGCCTGGAGCATCATGCTTTTCCAAGTCCCTATGGGAGGAGTACTCTGGGTTTGTTTTTATATTACACATACATTCTTTTTTAGATTTAGATAAATTTAACTTCTGTGCTCTAGTCCTGTTTTAAGGAAGACTTGTGGTATGCTGTGGGGTTATATAAGTACTAGAGGAAAATAGTTGCAAACTGTTAATTTCTTGATAGACCTGCTCTCTGTTTGTTCCCCACCCCTTCCTCAAAAAGGGATAAAAAATACTTTGCCTGTGAAAGGTTTGAGAGGTTTTACTGGTGATCACTGCTGTGTATTTGGGAGTACACAAATACAGGAGGGAAAAAATAGCATTCACACGAATGACTAACATTTCTCAGAAGTGCTTCCTTTTTCTTTTTTTTTTTTTTTAAGTTTTAGGCAGGCAATTGGAAAACAGAAGCATGACTCAGAGGGTCCATCTCAAACTTTCCCTCATGGTGGTACATCATGGTGATACACAGTCCAGTGTGTTCATAGAATGACAGAATAGTTTGGGTTGGAAGGGATGTTTAAAGGTCTAGACCAACCCCCCTGCAATGAGCAGAGACACCTTCCACCAGATGAGGTTGCTCACAGCCCCGTCCAACCTGCCCTTGAATGTTTCCAGGAATGGGGCTTTGGCCACCTCTCTGGGCAACCTGTGCCAGTGCCTCACCACCCTCATTATAGAAAATGTCTTCCTTGATATCTAGTCTTAAGTCTACGCTGTGTTAGTTCAAAACCATTAGCTCATGTTGTATTGATACAGACACTACTAAAAAGTCAGTCTCCATCTTTCCCACAAGCCCCCTCCAGTTACTGAAAGGCTGCTCTAAGGTCTCCCCGCAGCCTTCTCCTCCCCAGGCTGCACAGCCCCAGCTCTCCCAGCCTGTCCCCACAGCAGAGGGGCTCCAGCCCTCTGACCAGCTCCGTGGCCTCCGACGGGCCCGCTCCAACAGGTCCGTGTCCCCCTTATGCTGGTCACCCCCGAGCTGGACGCAGCACTGTGGGGGGGTCTCAGCAGAGGGGAGCAGAGGGGCAGAGCCCCCTCCCTCGCCCTGCCGGCCATGCTGCTGGGGATGCAGCCCAGGGCACGGGCGGCTTTCTGGGCTGCGAGCGCACATTGCCGGGTCATGTCCAGCTTTTCATCCCCCAGCACCCCCAAGCCCTTCTCCACAGGGCTGCTCTCCATCCCTGCATCCCCCAGCCTGTATGGATAGCGGGGGTTACCCTGATTCAGGTAGTGGACCTTGCACTTGGCCTTGTTGAACCTCATGATATTCATGTAGGCCCAGTTCTGGAGCTTATCCAGGTCCCTGTGAATGGTGTCCTGTCCCTCATGAGTGTCAGCCACACCACTCTGCTTGGTATCATCTGCAAATTTGCTAAGGGTGCACTCCATCCCACTGTCTGTGTTGCTGGTAAAGATGCTGAACAGTATTGGTCCCAATAGGAATCTCAAGGGACACTACTCTTTACATCTAGACATTGAGCCATTGATCAGCATTCGACTGGACTACAAGAAATTTAATAGTTGGTGGAACCAAGAGCCTTACTTGAATTTGCATGGTGTTTAAGCAGTCCTTTGCTAAATGTTTGTGTTATTGGGTGAGCTCTTCCTCAAGAAGGGGGTTAGACTTTTCCTGGTTTGCCTTCATAGTGGCCTGAGTGCTAAAGGCAATGGTAAGATTTGGAAGAAGAGATAGCCAAAACAGATGCAGGAGCCTGATGCAGGAATGGTGTGAAATCCAACTGGAAATAGAGCGATCTGTGCCCTGTGGAGCCTGCAAGATCAGTGAATTTGCAAGGTGCTGGGGTGTTTGCAATAATTTTTTCTCTTCTGTAGGCCACAGCCCCCTTCTTGCACATAGGAGCGCTTGCAGCCATCACGGCCCTGTCATGGTTGATAGCTGGGCAGTTTGCACGAACAGAGAAAGCCAGTAAGTACCATGTGTGTCTTTTCATGGTGGTCAGGGGCTGGTGGGTGGCTACTGGGGCACTGGGTCCTCTTGCTGGGAACCAGCTGGAAGGAGGCAGTGCTGGTTCCTTTCCAGGGCTCAGCACCCTCCAGCTCTGCCATGCTGAGGAGGTGGATGCTCTCCTAGAATAACCCAGGTGGAACTGGAGTGGATAGATCTGGTCTGGGCATACACCCAGATCCTATGTCTGTCAAGTTGCCATCAGAAGCACACCAGATCTGGAGGTGAAAGGGCTTTTTTTTCAATGATGAAATGAATAAAAGCATCTAGATTTCCATCAGTCTGCATTAGAAAATATAAATACACCCTCTGCATTGTAACATTCAACGTTCTCATAAGCACCTCTCCCTTTCCCTGGCTCCTTGGCTCTCCTTCACCTGCATTTGTAGCTCTTGAAAGCTACTTGTTGCTTGTGGTACAGTAGGACCCAGAGGGCTCAGTAGAGATCTGGTCCCCTGGTTGCTCTGTGCTTCCTTAAATGCATGTTGAGATATGGTCAAAGGCCTAAGGGAGCAGAGCCATAAAGGGCACACTGAACCCAGCTCTTCTTGTTGATAGTCCCATCCACTGAAATAAGGTCTTCTGGGCATCTCCCCTGTCCCACCTCATTGCCAGGGGCTCTCCCAGGCCTGAGCTGTTCCTCCAGGTTTTCTTGTGAAATAATCTGATCCTTCTGTGCCCTCAGAAGTTTTTTTTCTTCAGGGTATCCATGGATATTCTCAGACCTTTGTGCCAGCTCCAGGAAAATTATTTTCATTGGTATTTAACCTGCAGCAAAATACAAGCCCTGGAGGGATTTGGCAGACACTTGCAAAAGACTTCCAAGAAGTGGGAGTTAAGAACGAGGAAATGGTGTCTGAAGATGGAAGGATTTTTGATATCCAGAGACACCTTTCAAGAAAGAATTGCTCTGCCTTAATTCATAAATATGCCAGTAAAGCTGGACCTGGTGGTTCTTAAATATGTCCTCACATGTAATTAGGCTGGCAGTTGAGGGAGGATGTGTAGTTCCACCTAGAGCAGAGGCTGCATGTGCTCCTGAATTCCTCATGCTTTTACTCTGGCAGCTGAGTTCCCTGAAAATGAAAATGGCGCTTTTCTTTTGCTCCCCACCCTCCACCCTTTTTTTAAAATTTATTTTTAAATAATCCAGGCTGCTGTTTTCCTTTTTTTTTCTCCTGGGTTGGGGTTTTTGTTATTGTTTGCTTTTAAGGAAGAATGTCCATCTCTTCTGTACCATTGTGTATTACAATTTATTCAGGGTCATTTTACTTGCAAAAGGTATCTTGCCTGGAGGCATTTACAGGCTTTTTGGTGCAGGTATGCTTGATATGGTGGTGTTAAAAATTGAAGAGAAGAACTGAAATCTCTGTGAGAACCTACAGTCGCTTGTAATGGGAAAATAGGATTTCACTCACTAATAACGTTTAGGAAATAACTGGTGTAGCTACGCAAGTGTGTTCTTGCCATTTCTTTGAGGCATGTGACAATCTTCAGCAACTGCCTTTTCTGAGCAAATTTATATGTTGGTGGGGTTTTTTTGTTGTTCTATTTGTTTGTGTCCCCCCCTGCTACTTTTTCTGAACCCGAAAAATAGAAGTTTCTTGACTAGTTAGTGTTTTAAAAGATAGTAGCTGGTTTTTCAAAAGCTTGATTCAGAGGCTAGATAGAAAACATTGGACTCAAAACATCCCTGGAAGTCTTGGGTAGCAAACAGGAGTGTGAGAAGCATGCTCTTCTGGGAACCCAGACTAGGCTGGAGTGATCACTAAGAGCAGGAGGAATGAAGAAGGAAGGCTGCTGCTGGTGGTGGCGTCATGTTGTAGAAAGTAGGAGATTTATCGGTCCTGCTTGCTTGGCTTGGGTGGTCACCAGAAGAGCTTCTTCCACACAGGCATCCAACCTCAAATTGGACAGTGTGTACTTGGTATTTCATTTTGGGGGTTTTGTGCATGGTCTCAGTTGCCACGTATGCATGGCTGGGTGAGAGGTCTTCAGCTCCATTTTGACAGGGTCTGTGACCCATGCGGGGACTTCCTTTCCTTGTGGGTGCAGTCCAATGATCAAAATATTTGAAAGCACAGGCATTTCACGTGGTACTTAACCTTCAGTCTGAATCTGAGCCGTTTAATCTCTAAACTGCAGTACTAGGAAGGAAGGGACCAGATTTTTTGCAAAGCCTGAGACTTTGCTGACTCTTAGGCTGACTTTCAAAGCCTGGTTGGTGTGTGGTGTTCCTGGGGTGAGCAAGAGTTGGGTCAGGATCATGTCCCGTGTCCATCTGGAGATTTTGATGCTGGTAACACGCAACTACAGGGCACTGTACCTTTATGGCGCAGGACACAGCATGCGCTCACTTAGCAAGATGCCATTCAGTTCCTTGAGTGCTCTGTGGGTGATTGACAACTCTTCCAAAGAGGAGGAAAAATTAGCTGGCAAAGTTACTAGTGTTACTTTCTGGCTTGTAGGAACATGTTTGAATGTGGCTATTAGATGCTGGAAGCAAAAAGCAGCTTATTTATGTGTGAAACCAGATCGGTGTGGTCAGGACCAGAGCTGGGCTATTCTGTCTCTTTCCTAAAAAAAAAAAAAAAAAACAAAAAACAAAAAAACAACAAAAAAACCCACCCAAAAGAGCTTCTCCATCTTGCAGCCATTGCAAATATTTGTTTTAAAGGGTTTTTTTGGAAGTTCCCCCTTGAGTCCCAAAGCCTTGATGAGTTTGCAAAATAAATAATAATTTAAAAATAAAAATGTCTTTTGCTTTAGTATGCGTGGTTTCAAGTGACTCCAAATAGCTCAAGGAGTTCAAAGGTGCCTGTTGTTCTTTATAAGCAATCCACATCTGTTGAGTACAAGGGCTGTTTCTGTTGCACTGTCAGCACCTTTGAAAGATTCCCAGAGACTGGAATTTGTGAGAAGTCACTGGCTGTCGGAGGTGGGTGGCTGAGGCATGGTGTGGGTGGCAGGACTGCTCCTCCGGCCCCAGGCGTTGCAGCCGCCTTGCAGCCGGTACCTTCAATACCCTCATTGCTGCATTTGCCGATCCTGTGATAGTTGCTTGCGGGAGACCCTGGGGAGTGCAGCACCACCACGATCCAAGGATTTATTTAAACGTGAGCAACTTAATCAGTAAACTGTTACTGCGAATTAACTCAGTTCTGGCTGACACAGTTCTTTAATGCAGAAGCAGTTAAAGTGGCTTTACCCTGGCTGAAATGGGTGGTGGCAGTGAACCACCAATGTAAACACAACTGATGTAAACCCAAGTGATGCTAAATGCAGCAGCATGGTGTCATGACTTATTTGTAGGTATGTTTAATGGTCATCTACTTCTGTTGTTCAGGCAGGGCAAAATCCGGTGCTGCCCTACCCAAAAGGCTGGAAATCAGCAGTGTTTTGGGCTGTGTTGCTGGAACTTTAAGCAATTTGCTTAACTTTGTTTCTTCAATGCAAAATGTGAAAACTTCCTTCAGGACTTGATTACCTCAGAGTGGGTTTTTGATTGTTTTGTTGTTTTGGGGTTTTTTGGGGTGGGAAATTGCGTTTGGTTGTTGTTTTTTTATAGAATATGATCTTCCCTAAACACAGGGTTCTGCTATTGTACAGGAGTCAACAGCTGTAGACTAGTCTCTCCTCTGGAGGAAGATGAAGGTGTCTTGACTTTGCTGCTGTGGTGTGGGGTGGTCAGGAGCAACATTTTCATCAGCTCTTTCTCTCTCTTTCCATCTCAGCTTCTCAGATGCTGATGTTCACTGCATACCTTGCAGTTGTAGTTGCACTTTACCTCGTCCCCCTCACCATCTCGTCCCCTTGCATAATGGAGAAGAAGGCTCTGGGACCAAAGCCAGCCATTATAGGTCACCGTGGAGCACCGATGGTGAGTAGTTTCATGTTACTAGTACTGTGGTGTCTGACTCTTCTGCCTGTGTAAAGGATGGTACTGGGTTGGATGGTCTCCAGGCTGCTCTCCAGACAATATATATGACAAATACAACATTAAGGCACCTCTTCTGCATAGAATTACTGTGGCGGTAAGTCAGCACATGAACCCAGAGTCAAGTCATGCCCCAGATGTTCTAGATGCCTTACAAACAAAAGAGACAATCCTTGCCTTGCTCAGGACAGTTTGTGCCATTGCGTTTTTCTGCTGCTGATTCTGCTGGGTTTTGCTCTCCAGGCTTGGCTGTTGAGCTGCAGCAGTAGAAGTCTGTAATTTTTTTGTTTTGTTTTTGTTAGAGCTTGAGGCTCAGTCTTTGTGTCCTTTGCAGAACCCCACCAGCAGTGGTTAAACTTGGCTCATAGCAAGATGTGTTGAGTATGTGGCAATCTGCAAAAAACAAAACAAACGGGCTGTGCTGACCCTACATGACTGCACGGTAATCTTGCATTGCAGATCATCATGGGACTGGGTGAGGTGATGAAACGTTCCTGTCATCTGCCTCTGAGTAGACCCTGAAATCATAATCATATAGTCCTTTCTTCTCCAAGGTTTTTGGGCAGGTCCAGGTTAAAGCTGGAGCATGTTGGCTTGGACACAGCCCTGGGCTTGGGTAGATGTCCTGTGGTCTTTAGTCGTACTGGTCTGAGTCTCTAGTTTGAGTACTTCTGTACCTAGGTCTGTTGAATACCTCTGACTGTCTCTGCTGGTTGACTGACTTCAGACAAGATAGCATACTGTAGCGTAGGCACTGGCCTTTTGAATGCCAATTATTTTATTTTTTTCAAGGCATCTAAGTAACTTTTTATGCTGACATTCAAAGCAGAAAAAATATCTCTGTAGGCTGTCAGAACCTATCTGGCAGGCTTGGAGCATGCTTGAGGTCCTCTTCAAGTTCAAGAGTGCTCACTAGGAGTTTCATAGGTGATATAAACACCTGAAATGACACAAGTATTTTATTTTAGTTATCTTTGTTTTTAATGATTTCTTTCTATAGGCAATTCCTTGGAATGCCAGCTTATTTTGCATCACACTTTTAACTACATTGCCTCTGTGGGCGGTGGAATGAAGTTCTGGGCATGATAAGTGTTTTTCCCTGTCCCACTGGGATTGTACCATCCATGGAAGCCAGAAGCAGCCAAGTGAGAACCTGGGCTCTGCATGCTTTCCGCATGGCAGGAAATCACAAAACCTGTTAGATTTCCTTCCTGTGGCATTTTCAGGCCTGTGTGCCCCCCATAGCCTTCTAAAGAAACTAAGCAACAGACAAATTCCTTCTATCTTCCAGATAGCTTTGGCAAACCTTATCTGGAGCAAGACTCCCAGCAGAGACTTGGCCCTTTGCTTGGTTTCATGTTCTTCCTGAGAGACAGCAAACACTCCTTGCAGTATCAAATAAAAACATCTGGGAAGATGGTGCTTGCATGTTAGGGTGCAGAGGGCTGCAAAGGCTGATTGAGAGCGGTGGTGGAGGATGCTCAGTGCTGCGTGTGGAGCTGTGGCCCGGGTGGCGTTCAGCGGAGTGCATCCCTCCCCTTCGCTGTTCCCCCGATGCCCAGAGCTGGTTGTCTGTTAACAGCAGATGGCTTGCTCTGAAGCCCCCAAGAAGCAAGATCAGAGACTAACAAGCCTTGTTCCAACCTCCAAGCAATAGTGTGCATGTCCCATGATGAGTGGGCAGTAGGTTTATCCAGCAGCTTTGCCGTCGTATGTGCAGTGAGTGTCCTCTGACTGTGCCCTTGAATGGGAAAGTGAAGATGGGATGAAAAAGATGAGGACCAGAGAGGAGGTGGCCAAAACTTCCTTCTATACTTCCATCTATGCCCAGCTTTTCACTATATTGAATGTCACCTTGAGTTTGAAGAGCTCCACCTACAGTGTAAGCCTTTGGGTTGTACGAAATCATATCTGCTTGGAGACTAATGATTTTGAAGCCTTGCCAGAAGGCATTTCTGTTAGTAGGGCCTTGTTTCATAGGGCTGCTTGCTGTGCTTTTGCTGTTGAGACCAACGGTATGTAGATTTTGTTTGGAGAAATGGCCAAGGGGAGTTGGGGAGGAGGAAATAGCCCAGAGAAGAGTCTGGAGACTGGGCTGTGGGATTCAGACATCCTTCCTTGGGCAATGTCAAGATCAAAAGTCTGCAGAGCCTGGGAGTATGGGACCTGAGGTGAAACTTGATCTAGTGGGACTGGAGATGAGAAGAAGTGATGCAATATTTGCCTTCAAATCTCCTGAAGCAAGACAAATGGGATTTCCTGTGCAGATGAAGAGGCTCTCTGATAGAGCCTGATGGCTGAGCGCTTCGCCTGTCTGGCAGGACTAGGTCCGTGATACTGCATTTGCACATCCAGCACTCTTACACTAGAAAGACACAGATATAACTGAGTGCTCTTCTGATAAAAGTCAGCAAAGGAGATCCGTGGGCTGGCTGAAGATGCTTGTTGTCCTGAAATAAAAGATGTGTTGAGGGTATAGCATATGGTAGATGGGGCAAAAGAGGGTGAAATGAAGTTTTCCAGGACAGCTGTAGATGTGTGCACTTCCAGAAGGATACAATACTGAGGGATACTGATCCATCACTGCTCGCAGCCCCATTTTCAGAGAGGGGTAACGAGCTTCCTTTGAGCTCCAGGGCCTGCTTTTCTCCATCCATGCACGCACCCTGTCTCTCTTCTCTTGTCCCTTCAGGATTTTTAAGAGGAGTGTTCTTAGCATCTGTGTGAGTGTGACTCAACTGCTGGCCTTGTTCTGTGGAGGAAAAAAGTGAGGACCAGAGGCCATATGGCTCATAATTTGGCTTGAAACACTGGAGAAGGGAAGAAGGCCTTGCATTTTAAGTAGCAAGAAAAAATCAGAAACCGTTTTGTCATCTGTACCTACATGAGGTGTGGCTTTTTGCAGTACAGGAGAGCTACTGGTTTCATACCGGCTGACCATTTGTCTGTAGTGGTGTAATGCTCCTCCAAGCAACATCCCTTTGGTATCGTCCTGTTCCCCCGTGAACTTTAATTCACTGCTAGGAAGGCTCTTCTGCATGACTCCTCCTACCTTCCCTTGCCTAAATGTCATCCAGTTATGCCCACTTTTTGCTGTGCTAGATGTCTGTTCCCATCGGGGTGCTATCTGAAAATCCTTTCCCTTAGCAGGTGTTTAGTTAATCAATCACTTCCTTTTCAAAGGCTCTTTTAAAATTAATTATTCAGTCTCCGGATCTCTTTCTTTTTTTCTGGACCCCCATCAGGATGGCATCAGGGTTGTGGCAGCAATGTGCTGGGAACTGAGGGCTCCAGCCCTCACTTGATTTCTGTTGGTTTGAAAGGGTCTTGTCCTGATGGGTCCAGAAATCATCCAACACCCAAAAACATGACGTGGGGGTTCTCCATAAAGTTTGCATGTTAACATGTTAAACACTTTGGAGCGTTTTATGAGCAGGTGTCTGTTGTCTTTAGTCTTCCATCTTTGTTTATTCTTTTTCCAGAAATCTAGTTGCATTTTGTCTTCACTGTTGATAGGCTTGACTGCCTTCTCCCTGTGGCAGTAAATACGCTGCATATGCTGAGGATAGACAAAGTAATGGTAGAAGGTAAGAGCTGTGACCAAATCTGGGATGGAAATGAGGAACTTCTTCCAGTAGGACACCAACTTCAACTGCTGTCTGCGCCTTTAAAGTCTTCTCCCAAATGTCTTTCATTACACGATGCTTCAGGCTGAAGCAGGTTGTCTTTGCTTTTGGGATCTGAAGAAGGTGTTGTCCATACTG
This sequence comes from Falco cherrug, assembly GCF_023634085.1. Taxonomy (NCBI): domain Eukaryota; kingdom Metazoa; phylum Chordata; class Aves; order Falconiformes; family Falconidae; genus Falco; species Falco cherrug. The sequence goes on from NC_073698.1 coordinate 2,228,289, forward strand.
TTGAATCCTATTTGGGTTTAGGTTGTTAAGTCATAAATATACATTCCTTAAAAATAAATAGGCTCGTCATGATGATCTTTGATCATCAAATTTAGTAGATCGCACAAGGGATTAATAATAGCAAGGATTTTTCTGAGCCAGAGCTGTATCTGTCTCCCTGGAAACCTTCATGAAGTCTGGAAACTCACCTCCTGTTCCTGGGACCAAAAAGATGCTGGCTGGCCTAAAAACAATCAGGGTAAACCTGTGGAAACCATCTAAGCATGTTGGGGGAAAGAATAGCTCTTGATTTTAGAGCTGGAGACTACAGATAGCATTGAAATAAACTCTTTTGCCAAACCACCCATACAGCTGGGTTTTGGCATGTCCTAACGGCACTGAGAAGGGCTGTGCCGCAGCAGCTGTCCGTGTGCCGTGAAGAATACAATGCTCATGCCGTCGAGCTCCTTACTGCACGGCAGGCAATGTCCATCTCCTTGCCAAGCACAGGCACCGTGCAGAGGAACGTTTTTTGGTGGTGCTGACTCACTGGCTTTGCACAACTCCAGTGTGGAAAAGTACCCATTGCTGGGACAAAGTACCTTAGTGGGCAGCCAGCGTTACGCTGTGCTTAGGGTCTGCCTGTTGGATTATTGCATGGGAATATTTTGCCTTGACAGGGAGTGTGTCGTGCTGTTCCGGGGGAAATTCTAGCAAATCCAACCTTGCACATGTGGGATTGTGTGCTTTTTGGTTTGGTTTTGGTTTGTGGGTTTTTCCCCATGTTTTGGCACCTGAAGGTGAAGCCCCCAACATGTGTGGGCATTCTCATGGAGATGCTGGTTTGTCATCCTGTGGTGCCAGCGATCGATAGAAACAGTAATGAAAACTTCCGGTTGGGATTGTGGCTTATTGGAGAGCTTTCAACTAATGGGGAACTGGTGATTTCTTTCTATTGTTTTAGAGGGTTTGTTTTCCTGTTGGTTTTGAGGACCTTAATTGCATCTTATCTTGGGTACCAAAACTTTACCACCACCTCTTTGGGATGGCTTTGTTTTTTAAGGGCTCTGAAATGCTTTGGTTTGTGCTGCTGAAATCCGGAAGCATTTTTTGTTTTGCTGTACATCTTACACATGCCCACCTGTTAAAAATAAGGTCATTTAACCTGTCTGCTGGTCTGATTGATAGTAAAAATCAATCACAATTAGCATCTTCTGTCAGACCTGGAGAAAGGCTTGTGTTCATTGAAATAAATCTGCATAAGGTTAGGTAGTGTTTCACTAAATCAAGCTTCAGCTTTCTTTGTGTGCAGTACAATAATAAATGAGTCTCATCTCCTGTATCTAGTTATTAAATCCCTGATGGCTATTTATCAGTTTATCCTGTTGTCCAAGGCAATACTTTGAATTTTTTTTCTTTGTTTTGCACTCTTTCACTTCCATTCAGTCTAATTGAGCTATTTCTAGGAATGTTAGGTATGGATGCTCTCTAAAATGCCTTGAATTCCTGGGGATAAAACCACATTTTATGTTTTAAACAGTATTGTTATTGCCTGATAGTGACCTGGCACAATGGGACACTAATCCTGAAATCCAATATGTACTGGCAGATCCCATACTAAGCCCCACACAAGGAACTTCCAAAGGGTGTCTTTTTGCAGGAAGGAAAACTTAGTTTTTCAGGTATTGCCCTAATCATGCCATGTGCTTTTTAGTCCAGTTATTGGCTCACATGCAGATTGATGCTGGAAAGGAGAGATAAGGGAGGAAAAATAAATTAAAAAATGTTAAAATGATGCTGCTATCTCCAAAAGGATGAGAAAACATTCTTAAACTTGTTTATGAAGCAAAAATCAAATCTGTTTGTGCAGCTCAGGGCACAGTGCCAGAGGTGTGCAGTGGCTGCAGTTAGTTCGGGCCAAATTCAGTTCTTCTGTGCAAGCTTCTTCATTAGCCTCCCCAACGTGCAAATAATGCACTGATTTTTTTTTATTATTTTATTTATTTATTTTAGCTCTGGCAAGGTGGCTAGTTAGGGGGAAAATACAATGTAGTGATGTCCAACTGTAGCAAGGCTGTGCTGCTGTAACTCACTTTCCTAATCTTCGTTAAGGAAGGTCCAAAGCTCTTGACTCCATTTGAAAGCATTTGCAATTGACTTCTAAGCACAAAAATAGTCAACATGAGTTCATTCATGGGGAATTTTCTAGAAATTTCTTGCTGTGTCTCTGTAGTAGCAGGAAGAAATGAATAGCGGCCGGGTTTCTGCAAGGCTGTGCCTGTCAAACAAGTGCGAAGTGAGGGAACAGCTTCTAGGAACCCTGCACAGGGTCTGTCTGGCTTTCAGGGGATGTTGGCATGGGTTACACAGGGCAGCGGCTTTGGAGTGAAACCATTGCTTTGTGTCCCAGGGTGTCTTTTGCTTCGGCACTGGTTTCTTAAGAAATCGGTTATGTCCAGTTGCACTGCGTTCCCGGAAACCAGGATTTAGGGTTCAGCTATAACATGCCTGAATGTGTTGTACCAAGGAAGAACCCCATAAAAGAAACCGGATGGAGACAGAAATACAAGCAGAAAGATTATGCATTTATTTTAGTTATTGAGGTTTTGCTGTAAAACCTTTTAGAAAAGATTTAGCACTAATCTCAGCTAGGAATTCCTGTACCAGCAACTGTCCCACTTGGACGCATCTCTGCTCTAAACATGCTGAATTTGGGGCTTTGGCTCCCTGTTTCATGGAGGGAAACAGAGACAGGCTGGGATGATGGAAAAACCTGTAACTCGGATTCTCCTTTTTCACAAAAGCCTCATATTGCAGGCGATATGAACTCCTGGTACAGAGAAATCCTGCCCCCAAAGCAGTGCCAGGGGAACCTCTGGGAATAGACAGCATCTGATTTTTAGGGGGCAGGATTAAATTTGCTTTCCTGGCTTTCTGGTTGACCTTCATTGGGTTATGTCATTGGTGTGAATGGCTTTGTTCAGTCTCCTCAAGGCTAGGGTTGACCTAGAGGTTTAGAAACCTGGGAAGACAGCTTTCTGCATCAGTGGTAGACTCATTTGGAGATGCAATTATCTATATCAGGGTGATTGGTTCTGGCTAGGTTAGCAGTTTACCCACCACATGCCCACACGAAGATGATGTCTTTGTCTGCAAGGCTTATAATCTACTTTTTTAAAAGCTTCTGACATACAGGGAATCAGACTGGCAATTAATAGCATTGTGGTGCTACAGAGACTACCCAGCAGGTGCCATCGTGGGGCATGGTGTTACAGAGCTACAGGACTTCTGCTGATGTCCGTGCTATATGCTGCTTCAGAGCAGCCAGAGATGTTCATCCCTCTGTGCTGCCCTTCAAGGGGATGCTCTTCACTTCTAGTGGTGGTGTGATGAAGGTGACGTTACAGCTCCTGACCATCCGATTACACACTTAGACCTTAAGTGACAGCCTGCTCTTAGAACAGTTTCAAATGCTGTTTCCTCTGCACAGCTGCAAAACCGTGTTTTCAACATAGATCTGGCCAGAGTTTTGTAAGTTTATTTAACTTGTGTTTGGGGTCAAGTTCCTGGGGAAGGAATGGATGTGCCTTGTATCTCAGCAGCCACATGCAGCCCTGCTGGGGTGCAGTTAAGTTTTGCTCTTCTTGAAGAGTAAAGCTTGGTCTGCAAGCTCTGTAGCGACTAGAGATGAGGCAGGAGTGGGATATTTCACTCCAAGGGCTGAGATCGTATCTCCATGGGCTTAAGCTCAGTGGCAAATGTCTGAGTGCTGAGGATGGGACAGTCATCGTGCCCAAGTTTTAAAACTGAATGAAAATCTTGGGGTTTAGCTTGCTGCATCATCTATTACAGCACTGCCACTAAGATGCATGAACATGACTGCTATCTTCACATGGCCAGATTTGTCCAGCCTGGCAAAGAGAAATCCCGTCCCCAAAAAGCTGTTTTTCTGTTTGGCTTTCATCTGTCGCTTCCACGTGCAGTCTCAGCTCTGTCTAAATTTACTTTTCCCCAGTCCAGGTGATGGAGACCCTTGTGTGTTGACTTGCCACCTCAGATCTATTTGGCTCAGTTTCCTTCGAGTGCCTCCAGCAGTGGAGGCTGGGGCTCCCCGGTCACTGAGCCTAAAGGTTCCCCTGCATCTCAGACCAGCGCTGTCTCAGAAGGGATGGTGTTCAAGCAAGGCTTGACCCTGGTCCTGCAGAAAATGAAATACACTGAAAAGATGCAAGAAGTGTTTTTAATCTTATCAAACAGCAGATCTTGTGCTCTCTCTATGTTAGGATTCTGCTGTTGAGCCAGAGTTTGGTGTACAAGTAAGATGTGAAAAAAACCTTGGTCATGCTGGTCCACCTGTGCAGAGGTGGAATACTGTTGTAGCCACGCTTGTGGCTACATGAGCTTCAGTTCATGCAATGTGAGCTCTTCACTGCATAGGTAGGTAGTTGCAATTTGAGTTAAGATGGACAACAAATATTGCAATACACCCATATCGATTAGTTGCAATGGCTCACCTCTCACGGTGTCTGTTATGGATCACGGGTTCTCCTGCTTGTCTCAGCTACGCTGGGCGCCAGTTGTTGTAGTCGGAGGCCAACTCAGTCAGCCTCTCACGGGGCACCCATTGCTGCAGCACAAACAAGCTAGCAGGCTGCAGCAAGGCTTTTACCATCGGTCAGATTCTACTGTCCTGCTGTTTGTCCTTCCTCCAGAGGTCAGAACTCACCGCTGTGAGTAACAGCCGTGTCATCCTAGCCGTGCCGTCGGTTTTTACACTGATTGCTTAATGGAGGTAGGCCAGCATGCCCTTTCAGCCTCCCTTAGCCTGAGAGATGATTTACAACACGGTACGCTTTTCTTTTCTGTTCCTTGTAGTCCACCTCCTTGGTGAGACTGCTTTATAGGGGTGTGAGTTCAGTTGCTGCATGACGTGGTGGCACATCTTGAGCTGGGACTTGTGCTGCATCTACCCAGCAACCCTCCCTGACAGGCTGGGGGTCTTGGATTATTGCCCTTTGGTTCCTCTAGGTCAGCTGTCTCTTGTTTGGAGACTACTCGCTTTATTTCCTTGGGATTGCTGCAGTCTCCAAAAGCAAATATTGAGCATTACCCCGTAGAGAGCAATCACCTTGCAGTGTGATCCTGAGGAAACCTGAGCTGCTCGGGAGGGGGAAACCCGAGGTGCTGAGAGTAACCCAAGGAGATGGAGCAAATCTGGGTGGGTTCTTCAGCTCTTTGTGGCTGCTGCTCCCTGCTGACAGCTCTGGGTGTTGCGTGTATATTGCAAAAAGTTCTTTCAGCCCGACCTTGCGTGACCCAGTGCTGAGCTGTGCAAGAGGGTGCGAGGGCAGCATTGCCTCGGTCCTCACCTAGACAACTCAGGCTTTGATTGGGAGCTTTTTTTGGAAGATAATGTGCCTCTGTGTTGCCCTCGTTGAACAAACATGAAAATGAACTGGTATTGATATGTGGCTTCAGCCAGAGGAATTCACTGGAGAGATACTGAAGCTGTGTGAAGGCTGTTGCTGACATTTGGTCTGATTATTTTACCCCAAAGCTTTGCTGACCTGAGCGTGTAAAGCAATCTGCTGCAAGAAAACAAATGATTCTTAGAGGCACCTTGAACCATCCAGCAGGTTTTGGTATTTGTTGTGCATCTTGCTTGCAGGGTGCATTTAGGCCTTTGTTCTTAATTATTCCTCTTTCCAGCCCCTGAGTAATTCTTGAAAATCATGGTTTGTGAACGCTCATTGTGTCTTGACGGAAAGTTACTGGTCCTAGTGGTGGCAGAAATGAGTGGATGAGCAGGATGTTACAGGTACTCTAAACCTGAAAGCAAAAGTGGAAAGAAGAAAATGTTTTTTAAAACCAGCTTTTTTTGTATGTGCTCAGGTTTCAGTGCAGAAAACCTGCCAGTTTGTCTCTCCGTAGTTGTGCAATTTTTTTTTGTTTCTGGTCTGCCTGTTTGTTTATGGACATTTTGGGGCTAGCTGGACTGTACTGCTTTTCCAGAAAAGCGAAGTATTTGTCTTCACACCGTATTGTATTTAAACAGACCCAAATTCTTTTACCATCTGTTGCATTCAACAGGAAGGAATTTGAAATAAAAATTGAGTCCTTGTCTGTGACAGCCATAGGGATAAATTTTCTAGGCTTAAGGCTATGTTTAAAATTGTTGTTAAAGCTAACTGGAACGCTTGTTATTAGAGAAATAATCTGATCGTTAGACTGAATAAAAGATGACTTTATTGAATAAATAGATGTGGAAATAAAATGTGTGCTACAGAATCTGTGGTGTAGTTGTTGTCCATGGTATGGGTAATACCCTGGTTTATGGACTTTCTTCTTACTATAATGGCATTGTAATCACTGTTTGCATGGAAAAGTAGGAGAATTAAGAACTGGTAAGATGTTTTAGATAGCTCTAGATATAACATGTGGATAGAAAGTTGGTATCACATTACCCATCATTTTCTGGGGATCTCCAGCAAGCCACTGTTTGCGGGACCATGCTGGCGAGCAAATCTCTTGTACACTGATTTTGCAGCAGACCTTGAGCTAGCTGGGTTTCTGGTATTGCAGGCTGTGGTAACTCTGCATGGAACTCTTTGTGTGAGAAAGACCATCAGTGGAGTCAAATGTATTGATCGTTTTCAGATTTCAGTAAGACGCAATTTTGCCTGGGAGGTGCTGGTACTCCAGCGTAACTGGTCGCTATGTAATCTGCAAAACAAGGTTGTTTTGGCTCCCTAATATCTATAAACCTTCATTCCAGCGTCCTCACTGACAGTGATTCATCAACTTTCCACTTACTACTAATACTCATTGGTCTTTTTTCTCACTCACCCATAGCTGGCACCAGAAAACACTCTGATGTCCTTTCAGAAGGCAGTGGAGCAGAAGATATATGGAGTCCAAGCTGATGTTGTACTGAGGTAAGCCAGTGTGCTGGTTGGTCTGAGACTCTCTGGTCTGGGCCGTCCACAATACGGGTGACTCTTCCCTACCTGGCATGGGTCCGGCTGTCACTGCTTTTTCCCTGTTGAAAAGGGCTCTTGTGGTCAATCTATCTGCTAACTCCTAGCTGCCTCCATTTGGAATGCACAGATACTACCAGTTGTTCCACTGAGATGATGACTGATTAAAGGTAAAGTTGTCCAGATGGGGGAACCTGGATCTCTTTGTCATGAAACTAATCTTCGTTTGCAGGAAGACTAATTTATCCTAGAACTGTCTTTATGGCAGTGAAATGCAGAACCTGGTTTCTAGCCTGGCTTGAAATCGGCTGGCCTTGGGAAGAGACACGGCGGCTCAAATGCTTATGGTTGGACTTGATGATTTTAAAGGTCTTTTCCAACCTTAATGATTCTGTGAATCTAAATGGAATTTTTGCTGGGATGCCCCCGGCGCAGAGTGCAGAGATCCCAAACTGACTTCACTGCACTGCAAGTCTTCAGGAGGGTTTTTACCAGCCTTGCAAAACTGTCACAAGAACTCAGCAGCCCAGGCAGTAAGCCCTTTCTCCTCCTCCCCTCCCTCCCATGTCACTAATGCTGGGGGAAGAAGGGGCACAGCGATACTGTTGACTGTCAAAAAGTCCTTCCTTGCAGGCAAATAAATGTTAGGCTGAGTTGACAAGGCCAATTTAGAGGTGGTATAGAGAGGGTTATTTCAGGAACTGTGCTTTTTTGCAGGAGTATGATAATTTTTGAACATTCTTGTTCGTTTTCTGAACTTGTTTCGCATGAGTTATATAGATGTGCAAGAGGGCAGAAGTGGCACAAAGGGAGTAGTAATGCTTTATCTTGGTGATCCCTCAGTTTGTTATAAATACAGGAAAGACTCACGGCTGATGTTTTATTTTTCCCCAGCCTCTTTGGAGGTTGGTGTTGATGGAAAGATATTTTTGCCTGGTGGAAGATGGACTTCTGAAGTGTAATTGCTAGGGTCCATTTTTTATCTTGTATAATCGTTTGAGAGTAAATGATATAAAATCTAAAGGAATTTCTTCCCACTAGGGAGTGGAGGGTCATTGTGGAAGGATGAAGTATGAGCTGGGATGTGATACAATTCTTGTTCTTTCCAAAACTAGTTAGTTAACTGTTTTGTGAAGGGAAAACGACTGTCCAGGCTCACAGATGAGTGCTTGGATCATGTCACTGAACTGGTTGCTTCCCTTAGCACTGGCCAAGGAGAAAGGTGGACTTTTGGGAGGAGGAGAGCTGGAGAAACTCCGAGAGCTTTCGACGTTGCCACTCATCAGCTGTCCCAGAGGAGCACTCCAAGCATCCATAGCTTAAACGATGATCTTGATGGCTCAGTTATCTGAGACCCTCTCTAGGAGACCCAAGTGTCTTTACAAAAGGAAGAGTCTACTGACCTTCAGACAAAAAAAGTGAGCTATCAGTACAGCTGACAGCAACTTTCGGAAGGGTTTGTGGCACAACACCCATTGCTGTCCTTACCCCTTTGAAAGATGCTCTTTGTGCCTGTGGCTGATGGGTCCGCTCCACCTGGGATGTTTCCATGTTCTTCTAGGTACATATCAGCTGTGGGTGGGCTGCTTGGGCATAGGTTCAGACCCATTGCATCCTGCTCCCTGCCCATTACACACCCCAAACTGGTTACCTCGGTTATAAAACCAGCGCTGGTTATACCAGCTTTACTTCAAGCAGCAAGGGCACAGTATCACTGCATGCCCCTCTCTCATCTTCTACTTCCTCCCGCATCTCTTCTTCTAAAGCTCTGATTTCTGTCTCTGAATTAATTTTTCAAACCTGTGCCTGCTAGTACATTGTGGTTAGCTTTGGGTGGTGCTGAGTGACTCTGTAAGGGGGAGGATTAGAAAGGAGGGAACAAATGGTATGTGCCCCATAGGATTTCTGCACTGTGGTTAAGGCTTAGCAGTATCTGATGATACTCTGCTGAGATGTTAAGACCTGAGCTCCTATCTCCCGTAAACACTCCACAGTCTTAATTGTGCAGTTGCTTAGCATCTTTTCTTTTTTTTAAACTGTATTTATTAAAACCCCTTCTGATTGCTGCAGCAGAGCATGGTATTGCTGTGTCAGCGTGTTGCTTTGGACTGGGGGGGAACTAGTTGGCAGTGCAGGCTAGAAATAGCAAATAAAGGTGCCAGTGACCTTTGTGATAAGGGACTTCTGTAAGCAATAGTAAAGCTGAGGCAACATTTGCTCCATCATCTAAAACTGGGTTTTGTTTTCCCTCTAGCTGTGGGGGTGAGTGTTCTGGGTTGTCTCCTGATTCAAATGGGGCTTGTATTTTAATCCCGTCCCATTTCCAGATCTTACCCCAGTCTCCTTTTATGAAGATGGGCTCCCTGCTTTGGAAAAGGTCATTGTAATCAGGCTGGCTGCCCTGGGTTTATCTTGGTTTATTAGTGCAGACAACTGTCCCCCTGCCCTTGATAGAAACCAGCACTGCCCTGCACAGTTACCACTGACCCAGTCACAGAAAATTGGGTGGAAGACAGTTTAAAGAGCTTTTTAGGTTTCCCATTACCATTGTTCTGTAATATCTGGGTGGCTTAAAAACCACAGGGCATGCATTTGGCTATTCAGTTTCATCTGAGCGGTGGGTTTTCTTTAGGATGCGTGACCTTAACTCATGTGAGCATGGCTGTTTCCTGAAACCAATTTTCAATTGGAAAAATCAATTTCAGAGAAATTTTGGTAGCTTGGAAGCCTTGCATCTTGCTGAAAGGCCATGAATGTTAAGTTCCCATGTAGTCTGAGAGCCTTTGAAAAATCTTACTCGTTATCTGCTATTAACAATTTGAGAACAGTTTGCACGTGTCTGTGCGTACAAGGTTTGAAAAAACCTCTGACGTTTTTGGGAGCTACAGACACTGTGGAAAGCTTTGGTTTGTGTGAGCATTCAGGGTGCGTGTTCCTGTCCAAGCTATGGGAGTTTGGCACTCTAGAAATTTTTGAGGGGGTGGTGGGAGGAGGGAGGGGATGGGTAGGGTTATGTCCACGTATGAATGACTGCAGACATCTTGCAGGCATTGCAGAGGCTTTGTTTTCTGGGTGTATCTCATTTCAAGTGATCTGAGGGAGCTGGGGATGTGCTAAGCTGGTTGAGATCTTCATAATGATTTTGATGTGAAGCCATGAGAGAGGCTGGAGTGGGAACGGGCATTTCTCTGGTACTGTGTATGTGGTTATGCACCTCCACGTGTAACGGGGCCTCTGTCTTTGCAGCTATGATGGAGTGCCATTTCTGATGCATGACAAGACACTCAGGAGAACCACAAATGTGGAGGAAGTGTTTCCAGAGCGGGCCTATGAGCACTCCTCCATGTTCAACTGGACTGACCTGGAAAAGCTTAATGCTGGAGAGTGGTTCCTACAGGTGGGTACAGCCATGGAGAGAGTGTCCTGGGGCCGTGACTGTGGGATGAAAGCTCACGACTAAACCTTATTTGAGGTGGACAGGTGTAGATCCATCCCTTGGTGGAGTGGTCTGAAGTGCAGCTAGGCCAAGTGTTCATGAACCACATTTAGTTTTGTTCTCTACTAAACTCAGACTTGGTCTAAAAGACATGTTCTCTTCCTGTACCTCTTCTACCACCTGTAAGAAGGGGCCTTAATGCTTGGTTGACACCACAAAGAACTTCAGGAGGGAGGACGTGATTATAAAGAGAACACAAGAGACAGCATGTTATGTGCTGTTCCTTTTTCTTTAATTTACTCTTGGAAACAATTGTCTTATAAAGAAAAAGCAAGAAATTCAGCCTTTGAAGTCTGGAGAGAGGGGGATGAAATGCTGTGGGATGGACTTGTCCCATCTTTCAGCATGCAGCCAGGTTGCAGGTGGGACTTCTTTTTGCCAAGCTGCTCTCCAGACAGTGGCTGTATTCTGCTTGAAGCGCACTGGGGGTGGTCTGGAAGGAGGACTGCAGCGCTCTGGCACAACTCACGCACTTGAATGCGGTTTGCCGAGGCGTTGCTGCAGTGATGCAAGCTCAGGTACCAGTTTCATATGCCTGCCTGGAGTTCCCTGGGTGCCTGCTTGGTGGAAGCCTGAAACCACTGTAGGCTTCACTGCCGTTCTGAGCTGAGCTGGTCTGTGGAGGTGTGGTGGGGATGTCTATGTATTACAGCTGTACAGAAACTTCCTTGGCTTGCAGGTGTGGTTGTGGGAGTGGGAATGCAGGGAAACTGCTGCTTGCCAGATGAGAAGGGCCAAGGCAGCATCTGGAAGGCTGTTTTTTGGCACGTACTTTGAAGCAGTCATTCCTGAATGCCCTTAAGTCAGGAGACAGTCTCTTCCAACAGCCCCTCGCTCCTCTCTGATCACTTAGTTGTGTCATAGCTGGTCCTTTTTATTTTTGGATCCTGAAGAATCCTTGGTGATTGAGTACACAGTGTGAGAAGGTACCCTTTTAGCTCACTACCTTGGAAACTTACATGACTGGCCTGTAGCTCTGTTCTTCCTCTGAAAATGGGGTTGACCTGTCCAGCACAGCTTGCTTTCACTAAGGATCTGTGGCCTCCCCTTGGGCAGGGAAACTGAGGCGTGGAGAAACACTTCAGCAAACTGCAAGACTGTCATCAAAATAGCTGTTGGCATGTCCCACTGTGGCCAAGGTGGGATAGAAAAGGGTCTTCAGTTGTACTGGGGAGTCTGGACTTCGTGGGATGTAATACAGGGATGTGCTTTGCTTTCAGAATGACCCTTTCTGGACAGCTGGGTCTCTCTCAAAGTCTGACTACTTGGAAGCTGCCAACCAGTCAGTTTGCAAGCTGGCAGATATGCTGGAGGTGGTCAAGGACAACACATCACTCATCCTGAATTTCCAGGACCTGCCATCAGCTCACCCCTACTACAGCACTTATATCAACATCACCCTGGAAACCATCCTGGCATCAGGAATTCGGCAACAGGCTGTGAGTTCTGTGGGGTTGGCGATGTTTCCAAAATTGCCTCCTTGTGGGTTTCCCTAAATCCTTGAGGGTCTCCATTTGGGCATCAATCCTTCAGTGATCCGTTTCGGACACTTGATTTGAAATGCTACCCTATGCCAGGAAGTCATGTTGGGGAGGACTGTGCCACCAGGCTGGTGGCACCAGAGGCTGCAGCTTGGCTAGACCATGCTGTCTTCTCCTTAGATATTGGGATGGAGAACAGCAGAAAAATAGTTGAAATAAGATGTGGGGTTGTGAAGTGGTATTTCTCAGCCAGGTTTCATGGTTACCTATTGAAAATGCATATGGCTGCATCTGTGCTGCTCTGATGCTTTGGTATAGAATCATAGAATGATTTAAGTTGGAAAAGATCTTTAAGATCATCAAGTCCAACTACTGACCCAGGACTGCCAAGTCCACCACTAAACCATGTCCCTAAGCATAACATCTACAGGTATTTTAACTACTTCCAAGGATGGTAACTCCCCTGCATCCCTGGGCAGCCTGTTCCAGTGCTTGACAACCCTTTTGGGGAAGACATTTCTCCCATTAGCCAGTCTAAACCTCCCCTGGTGCAACTTGAGGCTGCTTCCCCTTGTCCTGTCACTGGTTCCTTGGGAGAAGAGACCAAACCCACCTCGCTGCAGCCTCCTTTCAGATAGTTGTGGAGAGCAAGAAGATCACACCTGAGCCTCCTTTTCTCTGGACTAAACAACCCCAGTTCCCTCAGCTGCTTCTCATAAGACTTACACTCTAGACCCTTACCCAGCTTCCTTGCCCTTCTTCAGGCATGCTTCAGCACCTCAATGTCTGTCTTGTAGATGAGCATCACTGAGTAATTAAACATGGGTTCAAGCAATGCAGTGCCCAGTGGTACTGCTGAGATCACCTGGCTGGGTCCAGCCTCTGCGCAGCGCAAGCCATAAAACTGCCCAGCTTGATTCCTGCATCCACTTTACATCTAGCAGCTCAGCATGTTAATAGTAATTAATTTGACACACTTTCGAAGTGTGGTAGGAACTTGGGGAAAGCCTTGGCCTGGGTTGGAGTAGATATAGCCCTGATAAAAGAAGATTAATAAAACTAGTCTTAGCCATGGGAGCACGAGAGGCTTCTCCACGCATCCTGTCTGTGCTGTCAGTTTTTTAGCCTTATGCCCTTAGTTCTCTTTTTGCCCTGAACTGGGCACAGAGGTCAGGTTTTCAAGAAGCCCTTCTCGTGAGCCTTTGGCCTGACCCCCTTGTGTACCTTCATCCTTTTCACCTCTGAGATGTTGTGCATTGAAGTCCTTTGGGTTTGAGGATAATCCTGGAATATATTGAAGATGTGGGAGGATCTGAGTGTCTCCTAGACAATCTGTATGACAAACAAGGCAATGTCTCATGTGATTTTGCTTCTGGCTTGGTGCAAACCCGCTGTCTGCAGAGTTGCCTCATGTTACCAGCTTTGCGAACCATCTTTGCCATAGCTGTCCTTGGTCTTGCTCCCTCCGCAGGTGATGTGGCTGCCAGACATGGAGAGGCAGCTGGTCAGACAGATTGCGCCAGGTTTCCAGCAGACTTCTGGCCTCAAGCTGGGTGCGGAGCGCATGAGGGAGAAGGGCATCGTGAAGCTCAACCTGCGTTACACCAAGGTCACGAACGAGGATGTCAGGTACAGCTCTCTGTTTGGACACTGCGTGATAGCCCATGCACTCTGTGGTGGGTGTTCACAGCTCTGTGCACCCTTGTGCCCTGCATGCATCCCTGGCCCAGCAGCATTTCTTCTGATTACCCTAGGCTGTCTTATCTGCACAGAGATATCTTTTTCAGATGGACTTGCTCTTGAAAGCTTGAGTTGTGCAAGCTTGTCCCTACCCATCACCCAGAATCCAGGCTGTTCCCAAAGAGCTGACTCATAACTCTATATGCTAATTCAGTATATGATGATCCTCTTTGAAACAAATATATTAATTGTCTGATTCTTATTACGCTGTCAGCTTTGGGGAAAAAGTGAAGGCTTTTCACACTGAGTACCTGCAAGTGCTGTTTCATCTTCATTAGCAGCTGTCCTTTGCTGCTGTTCATTCACTATAGACTTGCTATCACAGAATTTTGATTTATCTGAAGTCTGGATATACTTTCAGAAATTCCTCTTTGCAAAGAATTCGCCCATTTCATTACTGTCTTGTGTCAGGTATTTGGACTCATCAGGTCTTCTGTTTGAGAATGCCACAGCATGGAATTTCTCTCCTGCTTGAGCCTGTATTTGAACTGTTCCGCGTGGTAGCTCCCAGCTTACAGGTTTACAGAAGAAAAATATGTCCAAAGGAGCGGTCTTACTGTATGTCGGGGCTGGATGTAGGGAAGAGCTGAGCCTGCAGCTTTTTGAGAGCGTGGTCCTATTTAGTGTAGTGCATTGGTGTCTTTCCGTGGCTGCCAGCAATTGGTCTAGTTGCTCACCCTTAAAACCAAGTCTGTGCTTTACCTGCAGGATAATTTCTGCCTGGTTTTCCCCGCTACTTACATCCTCTATCTCCTGGAGAGGACCATATGCCAACTCCCTCAACTGTAACAGCTCATCAGCCCCAATGAGACATCAATCCCACCTCAGCTGTCTCCAAAGTCAGACCTGCCACCGGAGTGTTTCTCGAACCCTGAAGGCCTTGTGGTGCCCAGTTAAATGTTGCTGCGGTCCTGCAGCATGAGCTGGAGCAGGCTCAGTAGGCCCTGGTTTAACACAGTTCTATCAATCCCCCCAAAATGCGCATCTGCGTGTAACATTACCGCAGCCACCTCTGCCCTTGAGAATCCCTTAGCCTTTATAGCAACTTGATCACGTTGTGAGCTTTGAGATGTCCACAACTTTTACAGTGGCTTTCCACCCCAGAGTGCTTTGCCCATACTGAATCGCAAGGATTAATCTCTGTGCTGCCCATGCAAGGGAGATTAGTGATGCTTCTGCTTCATAGATAAGGAAACAGAGCAATTTATGCCAATCGTATGGGCACAGGGAGTCCACTGTCAGTGCTCGGTTTGCTGCTGACAGCTCCTGTACCCCCAAGCTTGCAGTTTTAGCTTCTTGGAAGATGACCTCAAGAGAATGGAAGCTGTAACTGTGCAACTATCTGTAAAATAAGGGTATGGAAGTTGTTGAAATTGATGTTGGAAATGAATCTGTTGGGTTTTTAATTAAGCAGATTGCCTATGAAGGGTTACAAGCATCCGAGTCTGATATTAATTTTACGTGGCTGTGACAAGGCAATTGTTACAAAAATGTGCTATGTCCATCATTCATGTGGAGGTATCTGAGGGGGTCTGTGGCCTGGCTTGGATAGCATTGAAGAGGTGAAGAAAGCTTTCTGGTTCAAACCATTTGATTACAATGCCCTTGGGTCGCTTCTGAAGTAACTGTGCCCTGTTAAAAAAAACCAAACTTTCATGCAATTCAAACCCAGTAAATTTAGCTGTGATTACAGAAGTGACTGATGGCAAGAGCTCTCCTCTTGGAGATGAGGGTCTGATGTTTGCTGGGAGACTCATATCTCACCCTGTCTGTCTGCTGGCAGGGACTACACCATGGCGAACTTGAGTGTGAATCTCTACACTGTGAATGAGCCCTGGCTATACTCCATCCTGTGGTGCGCTGGCGTCCAGTCGGTCACCTCCGACAGCTCCCACGTCCTTCGCAAGGTGCCTTTTCCCATCTGGCTGATGGTAAGCACGATGCCTGGGAAGGTGCTGTGAACCCCTGGAAGGAGGGGATGCAGTGGAGGGGTGCAGAGGTGGCCACTGGCCACTGCAGCCATATGGCTAGTGGTTTTCTCCAGGAAGCTTTTGTTGGGTTCAACGTGCTATTGGGCTTGAGGTTTTTTCCCCCCTCTGTATGCCTAAGCCCTGAGCTGCTAACAGATCAATGATCCTCTTGCATAATCCCTTCCTTCAGATCGCCTCATCTCTCCCCACACAGGGTTTGGGTTGGATCCTTGGAGATTGCATTGCATGCCCCATTTAACCCACATGATATTTTCCATTTTCATCTGATGGAAAAACATCTTTCCAGACCTGCTGAGCAGCTCTTAGAGTTGCAGGAGAAGCAGGCTCATAGGTGAACCAGCAGCCTGGCTCCTGTGTGTTGGCCAGGCTGCAAAACTAGCTTTTTGCCTGTTTTTAATACCCCATGAGGACAAGTTTTACCTCTGGCTACTGCATTGTTGGACAAGAAACCAGAGACCAGAGGTAGCCCTCTTTTCTGTCATGTAGCCAGTAAATGCTCTAAAAACGCCCCTAACACTTTGAATCTCTGAACCAAACAGAAATATTCACGTTGGATTGGAGGGAAAATGATGAAATAGTTGCATCAAAGTATTCCCCAAACAAGATCTCAGCTGTGGAGGTGTAAGTGCATGTCGCGGAGGGGCTATTTTCTGATGACGGATCCTGTTGGGGGGTAGGACAGGAGGCAGCTGTTCTACCTGCTGCTCTGGCAGATCTGCTCGGCAAAGGGGAGAACAAGATAAGCGCGAAGAGAATTTGATGGTAATGAGCTACCTGCATCTGTAGCTGGAGATGGGACCTCAAGAATACTGCCTAGATGGATGAATGTCTATGCATGATGTCCTTAGCTTAACCTACTGCTTGTGTCTGACCACACAAATCCACGCTGGTGTGTGCTGAAGCTGGAGAATTGGAAATAGTTTTATAAAGACTGAATCTGTTGGCAGAAGATATTATCATCGTCTGGGCTGTGCTGCTGCAAACATCTGTTCTCCACTACAGCTGTCAGGAGTTGTGGGCACATCACTGGCAGCTTTTTACTCCAAAACCCTCTTTGCTGATACTTGGAGCTCTCCTCCAAGAGCTTTCCCATCTGCTGGGTTTCCAACTCAGCCTTCTGCTGCAGGTGCACAGTCTTACCTTACTGGCAGCATAAAAATCCCCTGATTTCCAGCATATTGAAGTGCCTGAGTGATGTAATCTAAATAGCTTTGCTGCCTGAGCCCCTCCACCACATGGCTTGGGAGCTGGAGTGAAACAGTTGTTTCTGCCAGGCTTTGGCTGCCCAGTGCCCTCAGGGGCTTCACTGGGCTTTATCGCCACCTGAACAGCACAAATCATTTCTGCTTCATTCACTCGGGGCGATTTGCAATTGCAAAAATACATTTAACTTGTGTTTCAGTGAAATAAAAAGTAAAACAAAGAAGAAAAAGTGACAATGTCTTTCCCCTCTACTCTTGATGGAAAGCTGCTGGTAAGAAAAGAGGCCACCAGACATGGCATAAAGGAGGAGTTTGAAAAGCTTGAGCTGGAGTTCAGCCCCCAGTTTGATGCCCTTAAAGCAGGGGCCTGGTGTGGGATCCTGGTCTGCATTTCTGGGAGTCGCTGTCAGAGCCAGGGTTTGAGCTGCTCTCTGCCTAGTTACACTGAATTGATGAAAGGTTTGATGGTCTGTAAATGTGAGGATTTCAGGAATAGGACTTATACTGGGTAAAATTTCTAAAAACCCAAAGTAATCTGACTGAAACAGCCCTGCCTTAAAAAAAAAAAAAAAAAAAAAAAAAAAAAAAGGAAGGAACTGCAGGTGAAATACAGCAAATTCCTGAGCTTGCGGATGGAGCAGAATAGCAAGTTGTCTCCTTAAGAGATGTTTGCTGACCCATGGTCCCTCCTCTGCAGTGCTGAGGAGGCATCAGTTTGCTGAGTCGTCTTAGTATTGATGTGTGGGGTGCATGTCTTTGGAAAAAATCCAGTTTTTCCCTTTTAATCAACTTGAAATTCCATTTTTGTCACTTATAAAACCTTGATTTGGTACCAAAAACTTCTAGCTTTGAGCTTTCTGCAGGACTTGGGGCCGGGAGGGGAGGGGAATAAAATATATCTATATGTAATGCCTGTAATCAGATGCTGGAGTTTGCCCAGAAAGCTGTGTTCATGTCTACCTATTGCTTGGGGTATATCATAAGAAATGCAACTTTTGCACTCGAGGAAAATCTGTTGTTTGGGTTCTTCAGTTGTGAAATACCAACAGTTGCATAAATGAAAAATTTACATGTGTAGATCTTCTTCTAATTTAGAAGACTCTTGAGTTCTCAATCAAAGTAGTTATGATGGTGCTTTCCCGCCAAGAAAATGGGAAACACGTTTTGTGTGTCTTCGTCTTAATAGATGCAGCAAACATAACATTTAGTGTCACTCTTCTGTAATTAAGCTGGGAAGTAACGAGAATTAAATCTCAATCAGAAGCATTGACTAATTACAGCATTACCCTGCTAATTCTAGGGCACACTTTCACAGGATAAAGTCAGAGAGACAAAGATTCACTGAGCAGAAAAATAAGTTGATCTTTTCTGGGAGACAGAGGTAGCAGAGTTGGTGTCTCCCAACAGGTTTTATCCGTGTCACACTACCGTTGCGTGAACTCATCCGTATGCATTACGTACTCTGTTTCTCTAATGAAATATTACTTGTGTGCATTAACGATGGTGGTTCTGATGGATCTGCCTGGTATGAAATCAACAATTTCTTCCTGGCTGGGACTAGTCCAGGTTTGGGATAGGAGAAATTCTTTAGCATCACTGGTGGCTCTCCTGGGTCAGTGCTTTCTGAGCATCAGAGTTGATCATTATCTCTTCACTTTGTTGTCTTTCCTGGGCAGCACAGAAAACAATGTGAAATAGTGTACTTCTGTGCTTGGTTCAGACTACGAGTTCAGCTGGGTTTAGCTGGTGCGATGGTCACAGCTGCCTAGGCTGGAAAATAGAGCCAGAGCTACCAGTGCCTGAAAGGACAGAAATTGAGAAGTATATGCTTATAGCATGGGGACTGTGCAGAACAGCCAATATTAGCACTCAAAATGGACTCCGCATGTCTCGTGCAATGTGTATACATTTCCTTGTTTTCCCACAGACTTGGGTTTCTAAACACCATCTTACCCTCACCTCGGGGTACAGCTGAGAGAGAAAACTTTCAGCACACAGAGCTCTGAAAAAATGTCAGCACACAAAAGGAGGGAGAGTTTAAAATTGTTCCTGTTTGCAGTTTTTCATGATAACATCATTTTGGATTACAGGCTAGCATTAGAAATGTCATAAACGTTGTGATTTATGCGTGACCCCTGCAGTTCTGTGCTTTTCTTTCTGCCCTGGTGGTCACTTTAGCAATGTGTGATCTCTCTGTGGCTGTACAAACCAGAAGGTTTAAGGTCTGCTTCTGTTTTTTGTCTTCCAGCCTCCAGATGAGTACCACCTAATCTGGATCACGTCTGATCTCATTTCATTTATCGTAATTGTAGGAGTTTTTATATTCCAGAAGTAAGTAGCATTGTTACAGCTCGAGTCTCGTGTATCTGTGATGTGTGTTCTTATTCAGAGCATGGGGTGGAGATGGGAGAGAGGAACACCATGCTCCTCAGATGCTTGGATTGCAATAGCAGGGAAACTGTTTATTAAAAATCCTTACAAAGACTGCAAACAATAATTCCACTTTTGAGATGTGACAGTGAATTGGATACGCGGTCACTACTTTTTAAGAAGAATGAGAGATGTCAAAATAGTAGCGATAGATGCCTTGCTCCGCTCATAAATGTGTGTGGGAGAGAAACTGTAAATGCTGTAGGGAAATGGACATTGAGAAAGAGGTTAAAGTGCTTTAAAGGAAGAAGAGATGTTTTGAGATTCCACCATTAGAGTCTTCAAAATGAACTTCTTAAATAGTTTGTTCCCATTTGGATGAAGAAATAGAAATACTATGATTTTGCAAATCACATCAGTTGCTTAGTTTGATGCATAGAGAAAGTATCTCCATTTTCCAAAGAAAAGGGGAGAGCAAGGATTTGATGAGTGCATGGCAGAACCCTCTGTTAGCCAGGGTCGCTGAAAACAAACGTGGAGCATAAAACCTAGGAGCAGAGCAAGTTCAGACACTGAGCACTGATAAATCAGGAGGAGGCAAATCAACTTCCTAATGGCAGAGTTGGCCAAGCTACCCTCCTCCTGATTATACCAGAGGAAACCATGGTGTCTTCCCAGTGATGTGCCTTTTCTTCTAGGAGGTGTTTTAGCTGTCAGTGGTGACAGTGTAATAACACTCTCTGGCAAAAAGCATGAGCTCGGAGAGATGCGCTCCCTCCCGCGAGAAGCAGCAGCCTTCTCCTGGGAAAGTGTGTCATTGGCTCTGTAATCTCATCTGCTTTGGCATGCACAAATGACTGTCCTAGAGACATGAAGGGACCTACATTTTCCTCCTTAATATCCAAAATGCCTTCGCATTAGAAGCAGCAATTTAATTTGCTTCAGCCTCATGAGCTAGTGATTTTGCTGTTGTCTTGTCCCAGATCATCTGCTTGCAGTAATCTCTTTTGCTCCCCTGGGTGCATAATTACCCAGGTATTTTTGCTGTGTTACAGTAGGCTATTGCTCCTGCCAGCACTTGTTATGGATTTGACTTCAGGCAACATATCGGGTTCGTTTATCATTGTGTCTAAATTCATGACTTGCACAGTCCCACACTGGTAAATCTGTGCCCAGTGGGTCCCCAGTTCCAGCATGTGATGATGGAGTGGGCAGCAGATTGGACCTCCTCTCAGATTGGTTTTCCTAACAGTTAATGAAACCACTGACCAAGATGAGATCAATTTTTTTTTTTGAGAAATCTTATCTGAATTGTGGGTGATCAAACCAGAAGGGCATTGTTGCTGTTGTTGTCTGGAAGCTTCCTCCACGCGCTCAGATTTGTCAGTTGGTTTAGTAAGAGATGTCCCTGCTCTTCAGACCCTGTATTTCTCTGTCAGATACAGAAATAGACGGAGGAGTCTGGAGGCAGGGATTGACCTCTCTGAACAGCAGAATTTGAAGGCCAAGTTGATGAGATAGTTGCAGTCTTCTGCGTCATCTCCCCAGGTCAGTTTTAGAAGGCTTTCCTGAATCGGGCCCAGGAGACCACAGCTGAAGAAATTCAACTGACTCAACCTGCAGAATGGGAGCGCTAGGTCCCAGAGCACAGTGAAATGATGTGTGCTTGGAGAGAGGGAGAAGTCACAGCTATGTGGACTCTGCAACAGCTGGACTCTTCCTCTCTGCACAGATTGAATTTGTTCCACTTTGGAAGAGGTTTGATGGAATAGGGCAAGAGGAAGCAGGATAAGGAAGGAAAGCAGTATTGCAGGATTTCTCTTCTACCCTCTGTGTAAGTGTGATACAGGTGAGAAGAGCTGGAAACAGCCACCAGCTTTCCTCAGGGTCCACCAACCTGAAGCACTGAGCTCCCTGCTCAGCCTCTGGACCTGACGTAGAAAGGCAGTTGCTCAGAGAGGTCTGTCTGTGTGGGGTCTGTTGTAGCAGGGCCAAATGTCGTCTTTTGGATCTCTCCCTTGAGACAACTCAACCCCAAGTCAGTAAAAGGAAGAAGGAGAAACTCTAGTACCAGAGGTTGGACTTTGTGCAGCAAATGCTCTTCCAAGAGCCTTGTGCCGGAGACACCCATTTCCCTGCTGTTCCAGTTTCTCCACCACATGAAAGAATTGACAGCAACATTGAAGATATATAAAAAACAAATCACGGCACAATTGCCCAACTACTACCTGCTGATGTGATTCAGCTCCAGGATAGCGGGCTTTGCATTTGGCCCTCAGTTTGGGGGTGTGTGGTGGTGGGTTTTTGGTTTTGTTGGTTTTTTGGGGTTTTTTTTTTGGGGGGGGGGGGGGGCACAGTGGTGGGGTGCTGTTGTTTTTTGGGTCAGTGTGTCCCCCCTCAAGTCTTTTTTGGGGCAAAACAGCTGCTTCCTTCATGCAAGGATGGGGGGGGTGGGAACAGAGCCACCGCTTCGATGTGCTCGTCCTCTCTCCTACGCGTGGCTTGTCTCTCCTCCTTACCCACGGGTAGGGATTGCTCCTGCTATTCTGCTTCAGCCCTGGTGACAGGATCGTGGCAGCCTCTCTCCGGAGGGGAGTACCAACTGTGATGACTTCTAACTGATCTTTTTTTGCCTCTTTGCCTTGTTTATTTTCTTACTGCTCTGACTGTTGTGCATGTTCCTCCTCTTTCTCTCTCTGCTGCATTCTGGCATCTCACAGCTATCACATGATCAGGTAATTCTGGTGCTTTCCTCCTCTTTCTCTTTTTTTCATTCAACCTTGCTTTCTCTCTTTCTTTTGCCCTCTCTGCTATGGCTTCACTGCAGATGGACAGGGCAGGATACAGCTTTTCATGATACTTTCAACATCTGGCTTCACAGAGGGACCATCAGGGTCAGAACATTGCATAGGCCATAGCCATGAGCACCATGGAAGTCTGATGCTGCAGCCAGTGGATGTTCTGAAAGCATCCTGACCTTCTGTTACAATGATCTAAGTCGCTGCTTTTTAAAACAGCCCTATTCTGAGGTCCTGCAGCATGCTGTAATTGGGAAGTTTCCAGTGAATGTAATGCCTTCTCTATGGAAATAATTCCATGCAAAATACCCTCTTCCTTCCTGCATTTACCAGAAGTTTTTGAGACCAACCTCTTCTGAATTGGCCAATTCTAAAGAAACTAAGGTAACCTGTTCAGCTATATAAATAGTGCTTCTCTAGCCCTGGGAATGGATTAATAAGGCCAGTAGTAGCTGGAAAGGTTTGGCTCAACAATTGCTGCACTTGGAGCTGGGGATCCTTCAGGAGTCTCGTCGCAGTTGCAGCACTGAAACTGAAAATGCAGGGTGAAAATAAATAGCGCTGCACCCAGGAAGGGTAAGAGCCTAGGATGCTGGATTTGAAGTGCTATCAATTGGAAACCCAGATTTCTCCTTGTATTGGCTGGCTGCTCTCCCATCGTTTTCACCCGTTTGGAGGGAAGCGCTGTTGCTTTTCTGCAGTAAAGCCTTCGCCGTGTCCGTACTCGGACCAAAGTCTTTGAGTGCCTTTCTCCATTCCTTCAGTTGTGTGCCATAGGGTAGTGTTTCTGAGGACCTGGCTGCTTCCTGTCTGTGATTATCTGCCCCTCTGCCTACGCACCACCTCAAGGGTCAGGGTTGGCCACCTGCCAGCATTGCCTGCTCCATGAGGTTTCTCGGACTTGGGGTGTTACGTCCCTGCGGCATCTCCCCAAAGCGGGACCTGGCTATGGGGCTGGGCAGAGCCCTTCTGTGGGTGCAGGGAGGTTGGGTGTTTTCCTCTTCTTGCCTGCCCTTTGCTCCCTGGCCCATGGATAAGGAGAAGACTGGCATGGAGGTAGACAGGCTTTTGGCAAGAGCAGTTGCAGGATGGGGACTCTGGTTGCAGCTGGCTTGGCTCTTTGCTCGCTCCCATCTTATCACCTCAGTACCAATCAACCTTGTTTTCTTCCTGACCTGTCCCTCTCCCACCCCCTTTCCCTGCCATTTAGCATCTGCCCTCCAAACCAAGGGTCTGGTCGTGGCCCTAACATGGTGTATGCTGTCTCTGTGTTGTTGTCCCAGTATTTTTTAGTCTGTTCCCACCCTGTGTCCGTCTGGTCTGCTTTGATGCCAACCTCCCAGAACAAGACCTACCTGCTGTCTGTCTGGCCTTTTTGCACGCTGCTGTCCTAAACGTGGTCGATCACAACAGAGTCCAAGGGGGTAGGAGAGGTGCTATTTTCTTTTAAACAAGCTTTCTGTAGGCCAAAAGGCTACTGAGCACAGCAGAGAGTATTTCATATGGTATCGATTGGAGTTGTATTGTGGTTAAATGTACTGGTGGCTCTTCTAAGACAGGGTATTTCAAAGTACCTCTGAAAAATGGGGTTACCCTCTCCTAGCTAGTTTAATTGGAGTAATGCACCCCTGTGACAAGAGTCACTTGCCCCTTGTGCATATTTAACCACGCTGGGTTTGACTGCAGCCGCCATGGGAGAGGGAGAGCAGAGAGCAGTGCTTTGTCTTCTTGGCAGGAGGAGAAAAGCCCTTGGTCCCTGCACCCCTTTGAGGCTGGGCTGTCTATGCCTCGGAATGGCCCGTGCCCTCCATGGGATGTCTAGGACCTATGGGCAAGAGATCATCCTGCCTTTTGGCCACACAGCCCAGCCTGATGCTGAAAACCCTGATGGTGTGGGCAAAGACAAGACTCATCGTAGCAATATGTTTTGGTCCTGATTATAATTTATCGGAGGGTCTTTTTCTGTGAGATCCTGTGCGCTCGCAACCACGTTGACCTTAGTGGGATCTGCCTGCAGGGGCCACAAAGGGCAAAAATGGGGGTCTTCCATCAGGGTGGCTCAGCTTAGATGATGATGATAGAAGAAAATAATTTTTTAAAATATTTTTTAATATACTTTAATATTAGTCTTTGTCTCCTTGTACTTCCTCTGTCTTGCTTCTGTCCGTGGATCTGTGCGTTGTGTTGTGGTGCCATCCCACCCCTTTTCTCTGTAGCGGAGCATCTGCCTTCCATCCACACCCTGGTCAAAGCCTCTGGTGCAGTGTCACCTCCTGGGATTTGGGAAGGGGATGGAAACCCCATGGAATCAACAGCAGCTAGCTTTTCCTGGGGAAAACTGCAGAACCTGTTTTGTGGATGTTGCTTTGTCAGGCTGATTTGTGGACCCAGGCTGGAGATGTGTGGGGCTCCTCAAATCCTCTGCTCCTGGGTAGGGGCCTAGAAATTTAAGAGAAGGTGGTTGCCACCTTCTAAAAAAATATTTTTTTAAAAAAAACCCTCACCTTCTCTTGTGTGGGTGAGCCACTAGATGGTGCCAGAAGATCAGTAATCCCAGAAGCCACCCTAAATCCCTGCTGTTTCTCCTTCAGAAATGGCCTTGTATCATCCCTGGCTCTGGCAGGGAGAATGGCATTATCCTTGAAAGCCTTCCTCTGCAGTCAGGAGGTAGGACAAATTGGTGGGGTGTGGGCTATGAAAGCCTGGCCTGAACAGCATCCCTTTGCAATGGGATTTGGGGTATGGCTGCTTTCTCTGAGGCCACCAAGCCCTGTTTTCCCCTATTGCAGCAGCAGCCCACTTCCCTTACTAATGCCAGCAGCTCTGCAGCTGAGGATCTGCTACAGGGGTGCTCTCAGGCTGAAAGCAGCCTTAAAAGCAAAATCTCCCTTGAACTTGCTCCCGTTGCTTATTACTAACATCAGTAATTTTCTTTACATGTGTTCAGTAATGAGAATAAGAGTCTGGCTAATTTTAAGTCAAGCCAAGTTCCCATCAGCCTCATACTGTTCATGTGGTAGAAACTTCTGGTGAACACTTGAGCTTCATCAAAGCTTAAAAAGTGGAGGATGTGTATGTAAATATTCCGAAGTAAAGACCTGGCATTTGGGGAGGGAAGTGCACAGGGAGAAATTAACACTTAAGGGCACTGTACGTGACAGCCGCCTGCATGGGGACTGCTTGCACTTTTCTGCAGAGCAGCTCATGGCAGTGGCTTCACTGTGTCTCAGGCTTGAGAACTGGAGTTGTCTTTGAGCTCTCTTCTCCCACAAACGTGAGCATGTCACTCGGTGAGGAAAAGATGGTTTCTTTACTTGGCTTGGCCTCTTGTTCTGTTCCCTTTTCCAACCCTAAAAGTCAAAACAGCCCTGTCTCCTTTGGGCAGCTGAATAGCTGATGTGATAGAGAAGGATTTGGGACATCTGCAATCCTTGTTGGAATTAGTGGAATTAGGATGCTCAAGGTGGTCAAAGATGACCTGCTTGTATGTCTGTACCCCTCTGAGATAACATGCTCATCTCTAAACATTCTCCTACCGTTCGGGGTTGTGCAGATGCAAGGGAGCAAAGGTGTTGAGGGTCTCTGGGACTTGTTGGTCTCCACATTGTTGTGGCTGCTTGGATTGAGGATGCTGCCGTGGTAGGAGAGACCAAGCCCTAATACCTCCTTTTTGTCTTGCAGGTGGCGCCTAGGAAGCATCAGAACCTACAACCCAGAGCAGATCATGCTCAGCGCTGCTGTCCGCCGGTCCAGTCGGGATGTCAAGATCATGAAAGAGAAGCTGATCTTCTCAGGTACAGATGGGGCTGGCCGGTCAGAGCCGTTTATACCATCCCTCAGCTGTCACCCTGCTCTCTTCTGATGGAGGAGGTTGTATCGATATAGGTGTCATCTCCTGCTGGTGGGACAGGGAAAGGGTGGCTGGGCTGACCCTGCTGCACTGAACCACTTGTGGAATATGGTCATGGTTTATCCGTCCCAAACTGTTGCAGGTCTGAGCATGGATTTGCTCAGAAATCCTGCATTTAACTTCCCAAGTTATGCCATGCAGCTCTCATACTGTCCCACATCTTCTCTGCTCTCAATTGTCAACAGTGTGTCAAAAGCTATAAACCCCTTTGAAATAACGGAGTAAGTCACTGAAAATAGTGGTGATGAGTTTGGGGTAAACCTGGAATCCAGTGGCACTATAGATAGGTTGAGGGGTTCCTGATACCCTTGTGCTCTTCCCAGAGGATTTGTGCTGGAACACGCTGGCAATGTGTCCATCTCACCCCACCGCTAAGAAGGATTTCAGAAACGTGTACAAAGAGGGAAGCATTTAGCTTTAAAAGAGTAAAGTTGGTGCATGAAGCTGGAAAACTTACGTTTGAAGGAATGTGAATATAACCTCCCCTTGAGCTTTGTTATGGGTTTTCTTTCTCTGTATTTAGTGTCTAGAGACTTGTAGCGGGGTCAGGGTTTATTGTACTGGGTGCACACACAGAGCAAAATGATGACTCCTGCTTCAAAGAGCTTATTGTGTGACATGCAGGCCTGATTCTGCCCTCTAGAGATGGTTGAAAATGAGATGTAAATCAAGGGAGTCCAGAGAGGGAAAGCAATTGGTCACAGCAGAATTAAACCTCCCCAACTATTCTAGACATAAAATATCCTCAGAGGCAGGGAACGCATATTAAAGTTTTGTGCCTCTGAAACAATTTTTTTTTGCTTAGGGAGGGTGTTTACAATTAAAACACTGGTGGTTGCACATTTTTTCCCAGTGAAACCAGTGACTATAAGAGTCTACCCTTTTCCAGAATGGCCATGTGGGTAGAGATTACGTTTGAGTGTTTTGCTCCCTTTTCTCACAGGTGACTAATTCAGCCTCATAGCATCATGTGTATGGGGGGTGGGGTGGGGGGTGTGTGTGTGTCTAGTTTTGCCTCTGATGGTGGCAGGATTATCAAGGTCTGAAATTTAGAGGCCATCTCCTATTTGAAAGCAGATCCTGTTCAGAACTGATTTTAAATGGGTGCAGTGTTACTAAAGTTAGGGTGAAATCCCTGTAGGATCAGATGGATCTCATGTGCTGGAATCACACAGCTGCTCAGTGCCTCGGTTTCCCCATGGGGGGTGTGTGTGCTCCTGGGACTTGCACCCCTGTGATGATGTCCCTGCTTTCTCTGTGCTCCCCAGAGATCAACAGTGGCGTGGAGACCACAGATGAGCTGTCTCTTTGCTCCGAGAACGGCTATGCCAACGAGATGGTCACACCCACGGATCACCGGGATACCAAGCTGCGGATGAACTGAGGGGCTTCGGTCCAACCCTGGTGCATGGCTGTCCCACACATTCGCTCTGGCAGCGAGAGCCATGCTCCTGCTTGCTGCGGGATGGGAAGCTTTGAGGAACTGCTGGTTGGGCGGAGACCCCTTCCCATACCCTATCACTAGCTGATCCGCCTCCCTGGTTGTGAGGTTGGGGGGCTTATTTTTGTAAATATGTAGAAAATCTGATATTTTTTTTTTTTAGTGTAATTTTTCCAGGGCATGAGTGGAAATACCGTGTTCATTAAATCCTCGACCTTATGGCTGAAGTTATTTGAATCTTGACGTGATAGCCTGATTCCCTTTGAGGGGTTACAGAAAGAACACACTGGACATATCTCCCCTTTCTCCCTCTTGCCCTGCTCTACTCCTTCCCTTGGTGCAGCGACTGTGTAGCTGAACATTGTGGTGTTCTTGTGAAGTGCTGTTTTTATTATGGGTGGTTGTTTGGTTGGCTTTTTATTTTGTTTTCCCCCTTTCCTGGGCAATGAAGTTTTAGCTCTAACGCAACAGGAGACTGTTTGGAGGAGAGAAGCTTTCCTAGGAGAGGAGATAGCACTGCTCTTCCCTGCTGAAGTTCAGAGCCAGGGAAGGGGTTGCGCTGGCTCAGTCACTTGAGCACCTTCTTCCTGTCCTGTCCAACTTCCACAAAGACTGGATGCTCACAGGGAAAGGGCTTTCTTGAAATGTCCTGCTGCAGTCTTGAAGGTAAATCCTGAGCGGTGGCTGGAGGCTGGCCTCTGCTGGCGGCAATGCTTTCTCTCCCCCACACCCCCTTTTTTTTTTATTTAAAAAAAATAAATATCTTTCTGTCTTCTCCCTGATTTGGGCTCTGTCGGGAGCCTGGGTGGCTTGCAAAAAGCAATGCCATGAGCACCATCACTGCTCTGATCTGGCTAAAGTGCCTGCCACTCTAAGTGGCATTTGCAGTTGCTCCTTGCTTCCCTGTCTTTGCACCTGCATAAGAAGAGAAGGTGGTGGTGCAGTATGAGCTTCCCCCTCTTTGGGCCAAGGAGATGCCCATGGGTGAAGTAGCTGTAAATAGTTTGGAAGGTGAAGCAGCCCTGGAGTATAATTTATTCCTGCAAGGAGACCTTTCCTCCTTGCTTTAAAAGCAGGATCTTTAAAGCTGCATGTTCATGTCCTCCAAAGGAGTGACAATCTTGCAGCAGATGCTGACAGGCTCATGAAAGCAAGAGCTCTCATCAGCGTGTTTCCAATGCAAAAGGCTTTAAACCAAAATCCTAGACCAGAGGTTAAAAGAGGTAAAAAAAGAAAAAAAAAAAAAAAAAGTCAGAAACTAAGTAGATAGTAGTTGAATTTTATCCCCTCCCTGAAATGGCTCGCAGCCAGCCCAAGGGTGGTCTTAACTCTCTGCTCTTGACCTTCAAGACATCATGGAGAGAAGCCTGGTTTGGGGTCACTGGGCTGTTCACACGAAGCTGGTTCCCAAGGCAGCTGAAGCCAGCCAGAAGGCTGCTGGAGCTGTGAATGGGCCTTGGCTCAGTCCCCATGGCCTTCTGGTATTGGGTTGCTTCCTTCCTTGCTGGATTTTGGTCGACACAATGTGCAACGTGAGAAATCCCTTTGAGTGCGAGCTTCCTTTCAAGCTTGGCATTCACCGCCTTGAAAGCAGTGGGACCATCAAAGTTGTTTACCGTGGGGGGAATGGGAGCTGAGTCTTCGGGTGCTAGCCAAACTGGGTTGTAGAGCCCGTGAGTGGCTGGGAGAAGTCGTCTTGCAGAGGAGAAGGTGGTCTGGGGGATGCTGATGTGCATCACACACCCAAAGCAGGCTTGGAAAGGCCAAAAATAAGCCATGATAAAACCAGCCTGAGCAGTTTGCTTTGGCAGCACTGAACAGCTCTATCTTTTTTAAGATGTACTGCAGTAGTATTTTGAAACCCCAGAGTCTTGGGCTTAGTGTCTAAGAATTTTGGGCAAAAGTGGCCATCTTATCTGTGTAAAAGAAAAATGCCCCTATTGATTATGAAAATATGAATTGTGATGCTTTAATAAGCACCTTCTAAGCAGTGTAAATCCAGACTTTAATTCCTTTGCATCTGCCCTGGGGTTTTATGAATGTAAGTGGAATAAGACCCCAGTCCATGGTTCCTTTTACTTTCCCCAAATACTGTCCTTCTATATGGTACTCTCTCAAGTCGGTGAAACACTGTGGGTTTTTTTCTGCAAAACTGCAAGGTTTTGGTGGATTTGAAGGCTTTTGAAAACAAAGTTGCTTCTCCCTTTAATGTGGTGCTGTATTGAAACATTCCCGGTGGATTGTCGTTGCCAAGTCAGAGATGTGAAATCTAAGCATCTGTTGATAATCACCTGCATGTCTGTTTTTATCCTTAGAGATTACTTTATTGAAAGGTCAAGTGCTTAAAATCTTGGAAGTGTTAAAAGCAATCCAAAAAAGAGTTGTTTTCACAATTCATTTTTCTTTAATCTTTTTAATGATGAGATCCAAACTTCATGCGTAATGCGCTGTCTGTTACCATTATCGTCCTGAATATTTGCTACCTTTTTTAAAAAAAAGGATGATACTTTTTTGATGAAAATAGAGCTAGACCAAAATAAACTCTGCAATGCTCTGTGAAATAAACTGTTAGTATTCCCCTGCCAGTCTGCAATGTTATTTTGTGTTCTGAGCTCGCTTGCAAAATGATGCCGCCTTGATCTTCTTTCTGTGTTTCTGCTTTTTTGTGCTTCGTGAGGGACCTAAAGGTTTGACCAGAGGGAGGTTTAGAGATCTGTCCTTCTTGAGATTGGTGCAGTTGTGTTGCATCTCCTCTTGATGACACAAAGCTGAGCGATGTCGTTGAAACGCCTGAGGGACAGGAAGCTATTCAGAGGGACCTGGACAAGCTCCAGAAGTGGGCCTTTGTGAACCTCATGAGGTTTAACAAGGCATGTGCAAGGTTCTGTGCCTGGCAGCCCCTGGCATCCATGGGGGATGCAGGGATGGAGAGCAGCCCTGTGGAGAGGGGCTTGGGGGTGCTGGGGGATGAAAAGCTGGACATGACCCAGCAATGTGCGCTCGCAGCCCAGAAAGCCGCCCGTGCCCTGGGCTGCATCCCCAGCAGCGTGGCCGGCAGGGCGGGGGAGGGGGCTCTGCCCCTCTGCTGAGACCCCCCACAGCGCTGCGTCCAGCTCGGGGGTGACCAGCATAAGGGGGACACGGACCTGTTGGAGCGGGCCCGTCGGAGGCCACGGAGCTGCTCAGAGGGCTGGAGCCCCTCTGCTGTGGGGACAGGCTGGGAGAGCTGGGGCTGTGCAGCCTGGGGAGGAGAAGGCTGCGGGGAGACCTTATTGTGGCCTTTCAGTACTTAAAAAAGGGGCTGACAAGAAAGATGGGGACAGAATTTTCAGTAGGGCCTGTAGCGATAGGACAAGGGGCGATGGTTTTAAACTGAAAGAGGGGAGATTCAGACTAGATGTAAGGAAGAAATTTTTTACAATGAGGGTGGTGAGGCACTGGCACAGGTTGCCCAGGGAGGTGGTCAATGCCCCATCCCTGGAAACATTCAAGGGCAGGTTGGACGGGGCTGTGAGGAACCTCATCTAGCTGAAGATGTCCCTGACCGTGGCAGGGGGGTTGGACTAGATGACCCTTAAAGGTCCTTTCCAGCCCAAATCATTTTCTGATTCTATAGTTCTCTACCATCCAAGTCTTATAAGACAGTAGCTGAAAAGCAGTCACATGGAAAGAGGTGGCTGTGCAGACCCAGGTCTTAAACAGTAACCACAGAATAATTTTTCAGTGTTTGTGGCCATGTAGAGATAATGATGCACCCATAGAATCGATCAGGCATGAGTTTTAAACCAAACGGGAAGCAATTTAACACACATTATGCAAGTCATTGACCCAGGGTGCTGCGAAGGCCAGAAACCATAAGCAAGTTTGGAGAGGAATAAATGGCTTGTACATCCATTAGCACTTATTAAACACAGGACTTGGGTGCAAGGTCCGGCTTGGGAAGTCCCTGAGCAGTTCTTTGCTAAAAGTGTATTTTAAGGGAAAGGCTTGCTTGGTGCTTGCTCTGGGGTTTTTTTTATCCTTTACCCCAGGATCTGCTCCCAGCTGCAGACTGTGTGTGCTTTGGGTGAGAGAGGGTCTTGTCTTGGTCAGCGTGGGATTATTCTTTGTTAAGCAGCTGTTTTTTCCAGCCCCTGAATGGCTGCATTTAACTGATAGTTGAAAGGGATTAAAGTAAATACAGTGCTATCTCACTGGTTGGTGATGGGTCGTCAGTACTGTGTCATGAACTTGGCTGGCTCTGGGAATACCGTCTGAGTGTTAAATAGAAAATTGCCCTTAGGGGAAGGGGTAGAGCTCCAGATAACTACAATATTGAATAATCCCTAACTGGAGGCTGTCGTTGCTGTACCCTAGGGAAAGATACTGAAAAGTAGAAAGGAAAGAAGCCAGAGTCATGTAGGCTGTGCCTGTTGTTCAAATAAAAGAGCTGAGGATTGGTTGCTGGCTCTAAGCCCAAATGGCTTGGGACAGCCAGCATTGTGCTATTTAACTCTTTTTCTTCCTTTCTAAAACTGACCTTTACCTTTAAGGGCTTTGTGGTGCAGCTGAGATAGTTCTTGTAGTATCTGGGATTTTTTCTAACCCTTTAAATTTGCCAGTAGAGTTGTAGTCCTGGGGTCTGTGAGGTGATTTTGCTGTGACCATGCCCTAGACCTATGTAGTTATCTGCCATAAGAAGGATCTCTTATACCTCAGCTAAAGCCTTGATATGATGTAGTGGCTAGAAGCTTTCAAAGTTCGTGTGAAAGTTCTAGCCATGATATGAGCAGCAGCAACATGAGGCTGATGGCTCGTTCCCCTTCTGGACTCCAGGTGCAAGCAACCTCTTCTTGCCTGAAGCTCCTGACCAGGTTTCAAGCTTAGTTTGAGTATTGATCATATGTGAAATAGGAAGCCAAATTGTTTTTTTTCTTCTTAGTTTTCTCTCTTCTGTCTGGACCCTGTTTCTGTTCTAGTTACTTCTCTGCCCCTACTCATCTACTTGGCTTTCCTGCTTCAGTTTCTTCTCTCGGAGGCTGGTGACTGCCCTTCACTTCTGCCAAGTGCTGATGGCGAAAAGAGGGTGTCCTGACTCTCCGTAGCAAGCTGGAGCCATGGGTGGTGGTACCAGGAGTGCATAGAGGCCCGCCCTGGACAGGATGCATTTCCTTCTCTTGGGCATGTGGTGGGGAGGTACAGACCACAGCATAATCAAGTCCTAGTGACATCTCCCTCAAGATGTCTCACTGTGGCCTCTGTTCCCTGCTTTATCCAAAACTCTCTTTGACCCTTCCTCATGTGCTTTTCAGTCTTTTTTTCCTTGCTTTCTCTTCAGGTTCACTGCATCTGTTCTTCTTCCTATTCCTTTCTCCTGGCACTCCTACTCTGCTGCTCCTTCAGGAAGCTTTGGTCCTACATTCACAGATGCCCAGAATTCCTGGTTCTATATACTTGTATTTCTCTTTTGCACCTTTTTAATGCTTGTAGCTTTGTGCGTAATGGCTTCCGTGGGCCATGTTCCAGGGGCTGGGCATGTTTAATGTGAAGAAGGGAGAGTCCTGATCCATTGTAAGATCACTGCTTCTGATCTCTGTGTTTACCCTGAGAGAAGACCCAGGGCACTGGGCGCAAAGGAGAGGCTGAGCTCCTGCCCCTGAAGAAGGCGTCCTTCCTGTGGTGCTGCCTAGCAGACACCCCTTTCCAACACCCCCATGTCCTGCAGCTCTGTGGGGTATTTAGTGCCTTTGGTGTCACGCAGAAAGGCCATGGTGTGGGTTGTGACACAGCCTTTGCATGGTGACAGCTGCTTTGGGGCATGGTGACATCAAACTGGAAGGTCTAGGGCCAGGTGCAGCCTGGCTGTAGAAATCCACTTGACAGGCAGCTTGGCATGGGCGTAGGGATAGCTGCACCCTGGAAAGCCTTCTTGTGGTGGGAACTTTGTGCATTTACAACTGTAGTAGCTGGTCCCCCCTACCCCTGGGGCTGCACACACTGCTTGAAGCTGAGGTTTGGCTTTGAACAGGTTGGTAGCCCCATGCTTTATGGCTGTAAGGAGGTGACAGTTTTGCAACCTTGCTGAAGACTTTCCAATAGTCTGGAGCCGTTTTTGCTGGGCCCCACAGGGCAGGATCAGTGCTGTGCTGCCATTTGTCTTGATGACCCGCTCCCGGTCATCTCTAGCTCCACCTGTGCATAGACATGGTTGCACCCCTGGTCAGTCAGTGCCGCCTGGCAGTGCCAATTCTATCAGGGTGGAAGGTCCTAAGAGCAAATCCCCCGCAACGCTCCCAGCCCACTGCACAGGCTGGGAAACCACAGTCCCTTCCAGGTTGCCAGTGATTCATATGCAAATGTTGGAAGCAAACAGGATGCCAGCTTGTGCCCTCTGTCCCAGGGATGGGAGCAGAACAGAAAGGAGCCAGCCAGCAAAAGCGGCGGTGGTGCCCCCCGAAAAGGCAATTGCACTGTGATGACAATGTGCAGTGGCTGGTTATTATTAATATTTCTCTTCTGTCTATGTGAAATAATACAAGTTGTTCAAAGAGATGCTGGGCAAGAGAAGGCTGGCTGCATCACATCAGGGGGTCTGACAATCTTCAGTACAAGCGTTGCTTTGTGGGGCTTCCCCAGGGCTGCTTTGATCCCTGCTTATAACCGTTTAAAAATTCAGCCAACAACTGGGATGGAGTTACAGGGGAGGGTGCAGAAAGCCACATGGGGCAGACCTCCCCTTCTGTCCTCATCATCCTCAAGGACATAATTACCTAATTATCACACATTAACAAGGGGGACTGCAGCTTCTCCCTGACCCACCCTGTTCTTGCTCCAGGAGTCTTTTTGCTTACAGAGCCATATTTTATTTTTCAGCTTTAGTGTGGTTTCCAGCAAGATGAAGTCTCTATCAAATGAATTGTTCCACCTGGACCTCAATTTTCTCTCCAGATGGCTTGTCCCTCTTAAGCTGCCCTGGTGTGATATATTTTCCCTGAGCTGCGATGGGTTCTCCCTGGGTCCTGGCTCCTCCCTGGCTGGCTGTTATTGACAGCTGCATGGCTAATGCTCCGTAGCTCTGTGGCATGTCATTCAGGAGAAACAAAAGCGGATTGCTCCCCCACCTCTCAGGCAGTGAGGATAAAGGGGACGCTTTTGTGCTTCCCCAAGCACTGCTGCAGAAGGGCTGAGCGTGCTTTGTGGAGGGGACCTGTCTCCGTCGTGGATGGGAGCTCTCCAAGAGGGAAGTTGAGTCTTCTCTAGGACCCACCTGGAGAGCACAACTTGTGGGCCAGGTAATGTTGGACTTCTTGTACTAGCAGCTGGGGAGGCTTGCAAAAAAACCCAACCAACCAACCAAAAAATAAAAACCCACACCAAACAAACCAAAACAACCCCCAGCATCTGCTGCTGTGTGGCACTTGGATGGAGATGGTGACCCAGAGAAGAACGTGCATGGCTGAGGGTAATGGGGCAAACCCACTTTTTCTTTGGTGTTGGCATCGTTTGTCTCATGGGTGGACAGAAGGGATGTGAGCTGGGGAAGGGCATTTGGATTAACTGGGGGGTGGGTTGGTTGTGTCTCTTTGTAAGGAGGTCAGCCTGACCTGTTTCTTCCCAGCACTGAGCTGTGCACAGCTGTGCACAATCCTGATGGCTTGGAAGTGTGTGTGGATCAGGGAGAGAAGCAGGGATATAGATGTGCTTTTCGTTCTTGGCTGGAGCAGCATGTGTGGGTGAAATGTGAAGTCTGCTGTGCTCTTTGCAAAGGCATCTCTAGAGAGCTGCCTTTAGTGTAACTTCTCTAAATCACTTTGAACCGATTAACAGCTGCTCCTTTCTGTACACAGCCCTGAGCACCCGTCAGTGGCATTTGGGGTGTTTAGAGCCTCCACAGAATTTCTTAAGACATTTAGTTAGGGCTTGTCATGCTGCTTCACTGCTTTTTAGGTCTCTGCAGCTCCCCATGGTACAGGCAGAGGTGTTTTCCCCACTGCTGGGGGATTCTGGAGGCACAAAGGTTACAGTGATGCTTTCTCGGAATGGTGGGGTGAAGATCCTCGAGACTAGATTTGGTTGTCCTATACACAGCTACCTTGGTGCAGGTGCAGCCAGGAGGTGTCCTCTGGAGCGTGGGAGAATCTGAGCACCGTTGGGGTCTGTGGTCAGATGCGATGGCTGTCTGGGAGATGCAGGTGTAGGAATAGAGAGGCAGGACTAGAGCAAAGACAGGGATTTTCACTCATGAGAAATTCAAGGTAACTTTTCTCAAGGGATGTGCTACCTGCCTTCCTGCAGGGGAGTAAGTGGACACCACAAAGCCAGTGATGTCTTAGTAATACCTTCTAAAATTCTAAAAATTCTAAAATTCTGAAATTCTAAAATTCTAAAAAGCGTGGCTGGGGTGGGAAGGGACCCCTGGAGCCCACCCAGCCCACCCCCCTGCTGAAGCAGCTCTCCCAGAGCAGGTTGCACAGAGCCGCGTCCAGGCGGGTTTGAATGTCTCCAGAGCAGGAGACCCCACAGCCTCTCTGGGCAGCCTGTCCCGGTGTCCCGTCACCCTCAGGGGAACGATGTTCTTCCTGACATTCAGATGGAAGTTCCCGTCTTGCACTTTGTGCCCGTTGCCCCTTGTCCTGTCGCTGGGTGCTGCTGAAAAGAGCCTGGCCCCCCCCTCTTGGCACTCGCCCAGAAGTAACTTAAAAGCAGAAATTTGGCCACTGAGATGGGATTAGATTGGACATAGCCTGGTGCTGTCGCCGTACTCTGGTTTGGAGGAGGTTTTGGTTGCTGATGAGAAGCCATATGTGCTGATGAAGGGGCAGAATCTGTACTTCCTCATGGCACCCAGGAAGATGCAGAAACCATGATGGTGTTGGACATTGCAGTCAGGTGTTTTAATAGTGTACTGTTCTCTTGTCTGCTTCGCAATCAGGATGCATCGAATGATGAAAGAAGAATCAAGTTTCAGGACAAGCAGCTTGGAAAACATGACGCGGGACCCGAGCAAAGAAAAGCTGCACATGAAGCTCTGCAGTGGGTCCTGCCATGCTGAGCAAATTCTCCAGACACTGAACTCCTACCGGCAGAGTGGCATCTTCACAGATGTGGTGCTGTTAATTGATGGACAAGAATTCCCCTGTCACCGTGCCACTTTGTCAGCCAACAGCACATATTTCCGGGCCATGTTTGGTGGCAATCTCAAGGAAGGCCACCAGGATATCATTAATATCCAGAAGATATCTGCTTCCACTATGTCTCTCCTTCTTGATTATATGTATGGGGGGAACATCATAATTCAGGAGGACAATGTTGAAGGCATCTTGGAACTGTCTGACTTGCTGCAGATTTCCAAGCTCAGAGATGCTTGTGTCACCTTCCTTGAAGGCCAGCTTCACCCATGCAATTGTTTGGGCATCATGAAGTTTGCTGATTCATTCTCCATCGCGTCTCTGACAGAAAAGAGCAAGAGGTTCATGCTGGAGTGTTTTGTGGAGGTGTCGTGTCATGAAGAGTTCCTGGAGATGGGTGTGAAGGAACTGGTTGAATATCTGTCTGATGAGCAGCTGGTGGTCCCCAAGGAGGAAGTGGTCTTTGAGGCAGTCATGCGCTGGGTACGGCATGACGTACCTGCCAGGAAGGGAGTCTTGAAGGACCTCCTTGAGCATGTACGTCTGCCCCTGCTTGACCCCACCTACTTCCTGGCGAAGGTGGAAATGGATGGACTCATCCAGGACTCAAAGGAGTGCATTCCTCTGCTGCATGAGGCCCGCAAGTACTACATCCTTGGGAATGAGGTCAGCTCTTTGCGATCAAGGCCCAGAAGGTAAAACAGTGTCTTCTTCCCTAGACCAGAAGGGCTTAAGTTGATGAATCTTAAAGTTTGAGGGGAATTCTTGGATTGTTTGGGGTTGTTTTCCCTCTGATTGCTTCTGATTTGGCCTCCCTGTTTCCAAAATGAAAGCACCGGAGATGTTTGCCTGGCTTAAGAGATTCCTGTGAAATTTATACTTATGTATGTGATGCTTTTTTGTTGTTGTTTTGTTTTTTGTTGGCAAGAAGTACTTTAGTCACACTGCTCTGGGTGTGCAATGCTGCTATTCAGACGTGTCCGAGCTATGGGCAGGAAGGGGTGTTGGTAGCTCTTTATTTCTATCTGCTTTCACCGATGGGTAGAGCACTGGGTTGAGACCTGTTCTCCATTCCCAGCTTTGCCACTGGTCTGTTCTCCTGCTCCAGGCTGTCTGTTAGCAGAAAGGCTTAGACTGGTCTCAGTCCTCCTGGCCATCAACGTGGTGCCTAGGTCAAGGGTATTGCTGCAGCATCAGGAATCAATGTCCACAGAAAAAAAAAAAAGCAGTTACTGTCCAGATGGTTACCCAGGCATCCCCAGATTGTTGTTTTTATTTTTTTTCTGGTTGATTTATTGATGAACAGCAAGAAGATAGAGATTCTGGCCCAGGCAGCTGCCAGTGTAAAGGCGAAGAGGCAAAGAAAAAGTGATATATAAAGTTGTGTGTGCAGAAATCTGCACCTTTTTGTGACTGTGAAGTTTGAATTTGATGAGCCATATTTTCAGTTTCTTCATGGTGCCACAGGTCCCTTAGGGTGCGCTTGGTAAGAATCCTGATGGACACCTCTGCTCTGGGGTGGGTTGCTGTATCAAACTGAGTTGGTTTCCAAGGCTCCACATCCTTTTCCAGAGGACACCCATGACAACTGGGCTGCAGGGCCAGGGTCTTGTGCTCTCCTGCTCTTCAGCCCAAGGATTGCAGGTTTTTTTGTCGCTTAGTGGAGCGTCCTGGACAGAAGGATGGAGGTTGCTCCAGCGCATCTCAGAATTCCCAGCCTGGTATATAGGTAATGTTTCTGTCAGGTGGAAGAGATGGTTTGACACATCTCTATGCTGAATACCACAACTGGCTATTGTATACAGAACTGCTAAACAACAAGGCCTGTGGTGACCTCCTCAAGGATGCAAACAGCTAAAATT
The DNA here is from genome assembly GCF_023634085.1 of Falco cherrug. Taxonomy (NCBI): domain Eukaryota; kingdom Metazoa; phylum Chordata; class Aves; order Falconiformes; family Falconidae; genus Falco; species Falco cherrug. The sequence goes on from NC_073698.1 coordinate 2,266,643, forward strand.
CACTGGGGATAAACCCCACTCCGTAGCATCCACATTCTACCTCCCTCCTTTTACAGCTTTGGTTTGTGCAGGCAATTCACTTAACACCATGGCAAAGCTGGGGACTGGACCAAGTCTTTCAAATCCTCTTTCACACTCCTCTTTCCTCTCCCCTCCCCTCCTGCAGAGCCGTTCCTCTCTTGCCTCCTGTTAGTTGGAAGGATTTTCCTTCCCCTGCTGTCTGTCTCGTCTGCTCGCTGCTATTAGGGCTGGAGAGATATTTCCTGGAAACACTTCTCTCTCCAGGCAGACAGCTTGCCGCAGGCAGGCTGCCAGGAATGGTTTTCCATGCCGGTGTCTGTGCCTTGAGGATTATTAGATTTGATTGTGCTGGAAGGGGGAGGGTGAGTGGCAGGAGGCAATCTCACGAGGGACTTCTAAAAGGTTATTCTCATTCTCTTTACCTATGCAGTTTGGATCACTTCCCACCCAAGCTGGGAGGTGCTTTTGATTTGATCGTGCAGACAGAAGGAAAGGTGCAGGGGTGAAATGATTTGCCCAGAAAATCAGTAATAGATGCAGTAGAGGAGCTTGCCCTATCTACAGGACTGTGCTGCCACAGTGTCCTAGATAGGATGGGAGGGATGATAGAAAAGAGTAGCCTGGCCCGGGGATTTACCCATGCTATTCATGGTGTAGGTTCATGGAGCTGGCAGAAGTCATCATTGTCATTGGGGGCTGTGATAAGAAAGGCCTTCTGAAGCTGCCCTTCACAGACCTCTACCACCCAAAGAGCAGGCAGTGGACAGCCCTCTCCAGCGTGCCTGGCTACACCAAGTCAGAATTTGCTGCCTGCACACTGAAGAACGATGTGTACATATCAGGTGAGATTACCCTGGGCCAGATGGTCCTTTTCTGGTTGAAAACACAGCACAACCTCTGCTCGGACAGACCGCTCCTTAGGTCTGTTCACTAGGACTCATTCACATATGTCTCAGCTTTGGAGCAAAGTCACTTCTTGGTGAAGTTTATCCTTAGGTGGTTTGGATTTTGCTGTCCCAAGGAAAAATTTCACCTTTGAGGGGAAGGTTGGCAGGACTGAAAAAACCTTTCCCCAGGATTCAAAAACCTTTCCCTCCTCTTTGGCATCTGTCAAAAACGTTCAGCTGTGGAATGAGCTGGTTTTGGTGTGTGCTGTCAGGCAGGGTTTCCTAAAACATCAGAGTCTCCTGCTTGTCCCTCACTTGAAGTATCACAGAATGGTCAGAGTCACAGAAGGGACTTCTGGAGATCATCTAGTCCAACTCTGTGTTACAACAGGTTCATCTACAGCAGGTTGCACAGTTGCATCCAGGCAGGTTTTGAGTGTCTCCAGAACAGGAGACCCCACAGCCTCTCTGGGCAGCCTGTCCCGGTGTCCCGTCACCCTCAGGGGAACGATGTTCTTCCTCACATTTAGATGGAAGTTCCCGTCTTGCACTTTGTGCCCGTTGCCCCTTGTCCTGTCGCTGGGCACTGCTGAAAAGAGCCTGGCCCTGTCCTTGTGGCACCCACCCTTGAGATATTTGTAGACATTGATAAGAACCCCTCTCAGTCTTCTCTTCTCCAGGACTATCAGATGAGGCCTACATAATGCCTATATAATACCTATCAGATGAGTTCTGTGTAAAGGATGGAGCAGTGTAACAAGTGCCTTGAAGTCCAGATGTAAACTCAGCTTTCCAAGGGAGGTACCATGGCCATAACCCAATAACCCAACAGCTTCTGGCCTGAGCTGTTCCATTGCATGGAGGAACTATGCAATATTGTTGTGTAGTGAGGTGATGGGGCTGTCCTTGGGATCACACCAGCCCTCTGTACCTGTTTTTCAGGAGGACACATCAGCAGCAATGATGTTTGGGTGCTGAGCTCCCAGCTGAATGTCTGGATCAAAGTTGCTTGTCTGCAGAAAGGCCGATGGAGGCACAAAATGGCAACACTTCAGGGCAAGGTAAGCAATGGCCCAAATTTTGAAAGGAGCCACGTGGAGCACTTTCCCCTGCTTCTTCTGCTGCCCGGTACAATGAGAAGTAGTCAGTGTGTGTTTGTCTTCTGAACCATTTAGAGATGGTTTTGATTGGGGAACAACTAGGACATGACTAAGACATCATTGTTTCAGTTGCCTGTGTGTTGTCACCTGAAGTAGCCACAAATGAAACTGTAGTAATAAGATCTACCGTGGGATGGTGCAAGACTTCTGCAGATAGTGGTGTTGAGTCTGGGTGAAAGCTATACAATGTGGGGTGTTTCATGGAACCATAGAATGGTTTGGGTTGGAAGGGACCTTTAAAGGTCATCTAGTCCAATCCAAAGGTTTTATCATGGCTTGATGTCAATCTTTCTGACCAAGTTCTAGCCTCTTACGTGTGCTGTGTCCATGTAGCCCATTAAGTAAGTCCAGGAGTTTCTAATCTACCTGCTTTTCTCCTTTTGTGGCAGATCTACGCTGTGGGAGGCTTTGATGGCTTTTACCGCCTCTCCAGTGTGGAGTGCTATGATACCTTCTCCAACAGCTGGTCAACCTTGGCCCCATTGCCTCAAGCCGTGAGCTCAGCAGCTGTGGTCTCCTGCCTGAACAAGATCTATGTGCTGGGCGGTGCTGTGGATGACACCGCTAACACTGACAAGGTATTGCTGGGTCATCAAGAATGGGCAGAGACCTAAAAAAGAAGGTTTGCCAGTGAACGTGGAGCATAATGGGGTGGTCCTTAAGCTACAAGGGTGCCTGCCTTTTTTTTTTTTTTTTTTTAACTAATGAAGGCTCCCTTATAATAAGATAAGAAGTCATATATTTAAATGGAAGCCAAGGAGGCTTAGGTACTAGAGAGATAAGGTGTCAGGAGCGGTCAATATATTATGCGTGGTTTCAGTAGAGCCTTTTCTGCTCTGAAGCCTGGTCAGGCCTGAGGCACCACAGGAAAAAACCTCCAACACTGTAGGCATTCACTTCACAGAAGCACCAACAGTAGTAACTGTCCAGGGGAGACCTCTGCAAGCCAGGCATGATGCTTCTATTCTCCTGAGCTGCAGAAAGTGCCATCAGTGCTTCTCAGCTCCATCTCTGAACACTTAACTGTGCACTGTAGTCACCTTTGGGGCTAGTAGTTTTTCTGGGAGACGTGAATGCAAGAAAGAATGGTAGAACCCCTCATTCCTTTGCTCACTGCACTGGTCTTTGGGTGTTGAAGCTACCATCTGTGTTTCTGTCCCTATGTGCTTTTATTTCTAGCAAACAGCAGCTTCATCCACGCAGGGAGATGTGGTAAATTCATGTTCCCATAGCTCTGTTTCTCCTCCCAGGTTCAGTGTTATGATCCAGAGGACAACACGTGGACGCTGTTGTCTCCCACCCCTTTTTACCAGAGGTGCATCAGTGCTGTCTGCTTGGACAACATCATTTATGTTGTAGGTGGACTCCTCAGTAAAATATTCAGCTACGATCCAAGGAAAGACAGCTGGCGAGAAGTGGCCACCCTCCCTGGGCCTCTGGTAAGGAAGAGGTTTAGGAAAGAAGCTCTGAGCCTTCCCTTTCTCTCTAGAATAGCAACCATCTGAGATTGAAGGCAAAGAAAATACATTGTGGACTTGGCTCTGAGCACTTGAACGTGACCTCTGCAGAGCAACTCAAACATATATACTTGCCACCAGTGTCCATACTGCTTGGAGGATATCTTTCTCTCGGCAAACCCAAGTTTTCCTGATGAGGCTGGGTCTACACTAGCTATTAATGTCAGAGAAGTAGATCTGTAGGGTGAACCCATTAGTGTTGAGGACCTGCTCTCCATGCTGCAGGTTTCAGGGTGAGGGTTATATTGGCTCTGGTCTGGTCCATGGACTAAACACAGACTAGTGGTGGTTGTGTATCTTGGTTCAGTGTCATTACAGTTTTGCACTCCAACCATCCTGCAATGTGAGCCATGGCGCAGTGAAGAGGAATGATGGGGGACAGCTTGCCCCAAGCTGGATTTAAAATGCCCACGTCCATGCACCCTTATAAGTGGCTTTCACAGAGAGGTGCTGTCTGGCTCTCTGGAGTCTCGGTGTGCTTGTGAGTCTGTACTGTGCCTGGGGGACTGCCAAAAATAGCAATGAACCCATTACTGTCTTGAGGCATTTCAAGTTCCTAACCTCTTACTGAAACAATAAGATTGCACCACCCCAAAAGGCAGACATCACTTCTCTTGCCTACTTTTTCCCCTTCTCCTGGGCAGCTGAGACTTGAGCTCATTTAAATGACTCAACCTCCTGCTCAGCCCTCTTTCCTAAAGCTAAAGGTTTGTTCCTCAGCTCTTGGGCTTTCCTTCTGCTTTCCAGGAAAGCTGTGGCCTCACAGTGTGTGGAGGGAAGATTTACATCCTGGGTGGCCGAGATGAGAACGGGGAAGGCACAGACAAAGCATTCACTTTTGACCCGGTAACAGGGAGCGTGGAGCAGCAGCCACCGCTGCAGCGCTGTACCAGTTATCACGGCTGTGTGACCATCCTGCAGCGCACGAACAGATGACCACAGGGCTCCAACTGCATCTGCCTCACCTTGAGACAGTGGCAACCCAGCATGTGGACAGACATCTCACCTTTGTGTGGGGAAGGGCAGCGCAAGACATTGAAGATGTGCTCCAGCCAGCCCCTGAGCAACATCTGTTTTGTTTTTCCTGGCCTACTGATGCTGATGGCTTTGATGCTGATATAGGTGAGAGGATGAAAGGGTGCTGGGCTGTGTGAAGTTGCATTGCAGACCTTGCCACAGTAGGGTTCAAGTATCCTTGCAGCCCCTGGAACTATTGAATTGGACCTTTACTTAGGTTTTCCTGGCTGTAGATTACAGTTTTCTGTTATGTTGGCAACAGAGGCTGGCTGTCCTGCAAGGACATGTATTTGCTGCTTTCTGACATACAAAACTTGCAGTAACAATTACGGGATCCAATTCTTCAGCTGAAGCTATCAGATATTTGTGTGTTTAGCTCTGTAGAACCCTGTGTCAAACCATGGTGGTGACCTCAATGGTCATTAATGTCCATGAACAGTTAGCCCCATTACAGCAGAGAGCTGAGACTGAAAATTCAAAGCTGATATCCCAAGGTTTCTCCACTAAATCCCCAAAAACCTGGTTAAACAGTCCAAGCTCTGCCTCCATTCTGCATGTACTCCATTCTACAGTACTGTATGAGGGTCCTTTCCCCTAAAGCACAGAGTGCTGTCTTTTTGCATACATGTTTTGTGGTTGGACTGCTGCCTTGCTGTTTCTCTGTCATTGAGAGGACAAGTGACTTGTAGCCAGGAGTTCCCTCTTCAGAGAGCAGCGGCAGCGGGCACTATTAACGTGTAGGAATTAAGCATGAAGACCTGAAGCCACAGAATCACATCTGGCTCATTTTGGCTCTGGAGTATGCTAGCAAGTATTAAACTCAATATTTAACAGATTTGATACAGTGTCCCTGGGAGCCTAAACATGCAGCCCATTCAGAGGGCAAGCGTTCAATTACACAGACTGCATTGCTCCAAGCCAGTTGGTCTTAGGTCCAGAAATTATCCTGAGCATATTTGATTTGGTAGAATAGCCGTAGCTTTTGGTGTCAGTATCTTTAGTCCACATCTGGAACTGGTAATTTCTGATGGCTCCATGTAAATGTTTGTGTTGTTCTGTTAGGGACTTAGTTGCTGCCAAATGTAGAGTGGGCTCTCTTAAAAATTCCCATTACTTATACATTGCAGGGTGCACCCCTCTACAGCAGGCTGCTGGCTGGCTGCTGTTTTCTCTGCACCTTCCTTTCCCCCACCCCAATGCATTTCCTAAAGGGAAGAGGAGATCAGTGTGCCCCAGTTACAGCCAGTTTTGGTTCTTCAGCAGGAGCTTCTTCTTGCCATGTTTTACATGTCTTCCTGAAAAAAAGGTAACAACTATGTCTGCTGGCCCACATACTCCCCTTTTCAGGGCCTGTTAACTGTCATAAACCTCCTGGTTTTGCCTGCTTCCCCTATACGGTTTTTACGTGGTTCCCTTTAGTACTTCTGTTTGCTGTCAACTCTGAGAAGTTCACCTCCTCTTTGTGATGATATCAGGCTCACCTGTAAAACATGGCAAGAAGAAGCTCCTGCTGAAGAACCAAAACTGGCTGTAACTGGGGCACACTGATCTCCTCTTCCCTTTAGGAAATGCGTGCTCTTCCACTGCCCGAGCAATGATCTAGGTGTTTCATTGCATGAAATGTACCTTACCCTCCTTATAGTTACATCTGGAAAGTCTTAGGGCTATAGTAGCCATTTTGCTTGTCAAGGTGCACTACTTGGACATGCTTAGCCTCAAATTCTCCTTAAGGTTTGTGCACGTGTGGTAGCCCTTTTATCAGATCATGGGCAGCACAATGTGTCCTTTAAGCAATATAAAGGAGATTCAATACTGGTATAGGTTATTCCCATGAGGAGAGAAAAGAAATTAATGCTGGTAAGAGGCAATTTTATTTGCAATCAAATTGCTTCCACAGTTGGGTCTTTAATGGGACTGGAGATTTCAGGAGAAATTAGGACCTTTCCTTCAGTTAGTTGAATTGGCACAAAAGAAAGCATGGGCACATCAACCCATGCGGTGACAGCCCTCGGGGCCAGAGAGACCTTTCATCCTCTTACAGCCTGGGTTCCTGAGGCCCACAGGCCCAATTGCTTGTGATGCTTGCCATCCTCAGCTGAGCAGACTTTGCTCAATGCATGCCCTTGATACCAAAACGGCACAGAGTAACTGCTCAGAGATGAATGTTGTCTTTAAGCAGCAAAGGTATTTATTTCATGCAACGTTGGGGAGCTAGCAGATTCGCACCAGACAAACTAGCTCCCAAGTTTTCAGTGAAAGTCAGGTAATTTATACAGTTTTCTTGAGAGGTTACAACATCTTTACATACATATTCATTTAATTTCAACGTCTAATCATCATATTCATAATAGGTGGGGTTTAGGCAGAGCTTGAGGTGCAGTCTTCTAGAATTGTCTTCTGGGGAGACTTTTGGATGGTCATTCCTTTTTTCGGCTGGAGCTTGCAAAACCTCCTGACTCATGGCCTTCTCATCTCCTTCAAATGTCCACCTTATCATCATCTATGACTGCTAGATTGCTCAGGGTACATTTCTTCTGTCTCTTACTTTAGTACCGTCAGCAGAACAGAACAGGCCGTGCCGTGTCTGTTACATCTCAACATAAACAGAGCATCCCCCAGACCATGGTACCAAACCCATCCTGACCAATCCTTTAAAACCTTGCTCTGTTTCACCCTTGCAAGTTCTGGATGTGCTCATTCCCTTGAAACACCAGTAGTGTTTTCTGAAGTGCAGACCACGAGGAAGGACATGCTAATGGGACAGTCTGTGGAGAATTAAAAACCTCCTTGGCCGTATGAGTCATGGGGCAAGGTGGAGATACTGGGTCCCAAGCCACACACTTTGAAGGGACACCCATACCGAAGTGGTGAATTGCTTAAGACACAAGGGAACATTAAGAGAGGCAAAACTAGGGAGACGAGATGGACTGTGATTTGTGGTCCTCTTGAAAAGAGCATAGTAATATATTTAGACAGAACAATAAACTTAATAGGAAAAAGGAAGAGTTTTTCAGTTGCATTTACAACTTCTCTCTCCCCAGTCTTTCCTGATTTTCCTAATGCCTCCTGGGAGTGTCTTAATCCTCTTCATACTACTTTACAACTTATTCTTGTGGAAACAAGCACACTCAAAAGGGTGGCAGATATTCTTATCAGCTTTCTCATGTGCTTTTGACACGTGTGATATGCTGCGATAGGTGTAACATGGTGGTGGATGTTGTGGCATAGATTCTATAACGTTTGCCTCGTTCTTAGTCCTGATATTCATTTTACCACTGAAATGTGTTTGTATTTTGTAAGGACTGTGAGCTGTGGGCATGCAGGGGAGGGTTAGGGAAGGAATTTAACTTGGTTCCATTTAGAAATATATATTCACCTTGACTCCTAAGGGCTTTTGCTGCAGGAATTTAATTTGTGCACATTTGCTTCATGGCATTCCAAAAATATATTGCTGATGGAGCATTAGAGGAGCTTCAGGAGCACCATCCTTGAGGTGTCCCAGCCTCTGTCTGCGATACCTGAATTCCCAGTCTAAGCAAGTAGGAAGTCCAAGGTATTACTTTTTGTCTGCAGGGAATGATATCTTTAACTATTATGTGGTTATGGGGTCATGGCCAAGTCAGTGTTGAGAAGGTGCTTGGATCTTTCAAACTCAGCTGAAGAATGGGGAAAATTTTACTCATATTTTGACATGATGGAAAAATTATTTCCAGAGAAAATGAAAAATTGTGTTGGCTGATTCTTGGTCTTCCTTGCTGTGGCAGAAGAATACAAAGCATGAAACTGTCTGCTACTACAATCTGCTTCAGTTTCTGAGAAGACTTTTCTCAGACCACGAATAAAGCACCTCCTTGCTGTGTTTACAGTAATGTATAGACTTGCTGTGGGAGCTCTGTATAGCAAAAGATGTAGAAGAAAGTAGTGATCATCTGCAAAGCATGTGCAGTAGTTTCAGCTTTATGTATTTAAGCTTTTAAAAACAAAATAAATGACTTTTTTTGTACCCCAAAACAGCGAGTGTCAATCACTTCAGAGTAGTACTTAAACCATTCCTTCCTTCCCCCACCTTTCTGGTTTTCCTGCTGCTTGTGTTAGTAGTTGTGGTTCTTTGTGTATGTTTGTATTTTGGATGGGAGCCAAAGGGAAGAAAAAGCTTTTTGTTAACAAATCAGACAAGTGGTGTAGACAGCAAGATCTTCATAACTTTTGTCCGTGACACACAAACTAGAAGAATTATAAATAACCTGGAAGACAGGGCTGCTGTGGAAAGCAAGCTGAACTGCTTGGTAGCCTTGGCTACCTAGAGAAAAAAATGCCTTTTTCCTGAAGGCAAATGAGACATGATGCAACTGGTCAAGAAACAAATTTCACCCAGGGCTAGGGAAGGGTCCTACGCAGCAATGAAAGAAGGATTTGGTGGCTAGAGTGGAGCTGCTTCTCTGGTGTGACATGTTAGCAGAGACATGATTCTGGGATGTGTGAGCAGAGGGGTGACACAGAGGGCTGCACTGGGTCGCTGGCAGCGGAGAAGGGACTGTGGGAGCAGATCCATCTGGTCGAGCATGTGAAAATCCTGAGGAGCAGAGAAGAGCCATCAAAGTTATTCAGGAGTAGTGTAAGGATTGCATAGTACTCAGTCTGTGGTATTTAGCAGAAAGAAAGCACAGACACATTTGATACTAAGTCTTCATGACCTGAGTGTCGTGTGCAGACACTGCGGGGTCCTTCAGTGCTCCAGCAAGCAAAACCCAACTGTGGGAAGATCAAGTCTTGTAAATCTAAATGAGGGTTTATATACCCGAGGTGAGGTTCATAAGCTTAAGCTTTCAGCCATCAGAAAGGCCAGTGTACTCCTCAAAGACAGAAACTGGAACCTCCTCCAAAATCACCAGGGAAAAGAGGCCCCTTGAAAGAGCGAGTTAAGCCCCTTGCCTGAATGCGTCTCTTGGAGCAAGACGAGTAGCCCACTGGCATTGCCTCTCACTCCTGGTGGACCTGAGAGAGACTTGATGACTACTTTGAAGTAGCTACTTAACCTTTAGGTAGAAAAGGCTTCCTTCAGGAGGAAGCCTCTCTCCTGTGCTGCAAGTCTTTTACATCAAGACTAGATACATTTTTGTAAAAAATGTTTTAGTTCTACCCAAATTATCATGCTCTTGGTAACTGTGATAAATGAAGGAATAATTATAGCACTTGTCCCAAAGAAGGTTTGAGCCTGCTGCATGGAGTGTAACCATCTGCCTCCAGCTCTGGTCTGCTGTGGCATCATGGAGAGGTCACTACTCTGTGCTTTGGCAGGAGGTTAGAGCCATCAGTGCTTTGCAGTGGGCATTTTGGGGAATATCTTTCACCACCCAATGCTCTCTCTATAATGCAAGGCTGAGATAGCTCCATTTAGGCAAAGCTTTCTCATGGGAGACTTACTCAAAGCTTACTATGGGAGATGACCACAGCTCCCCACTTTTTTTGCCATGGATTGGAGTTGGGCTAAACCCACCACTGACTTCCACTGACACAGAGAGAGACCATCTTTAAGACTTGCCACCTACCTGTGACACTATCACTGGTTATAGAAACTATTTCATCCTTTCATTCCCCGTGCTGCCCTTTCACCTCTCCTAAGCCCAGACCTTCCTTTTCTAGTTTTGGATTGTCACATACAGGCTTTTCCTCCAAGGATATATCACTTGCCCCATGACATCCCTTTGGCCTAGGCTGTTTTGCCTACTCCTGTTCCTTCTTACCCGATCACTTCAGCCTTGATGCATGTGCTGTCTCTAATGAATCCAGCTTGCTTGCTCATATGGTAATTGTTTTTAATGCACAGAGCTGAAAAAACACCTCCCCAGCATGAATGTGGCAGGGCATCACTATGCTCTGGCCCTGGAGATGTTGAAGTTGTCTTTGCTTTTAGCTGTCCAGCTGGCAGGAGATGATAGCATCGTGGGGCAGGAGAGCAGCGCACAGGGATGCAAGTCCCATCTGAAAGAATGAGGTAGTGCTGATTAACTCAGATTAAGGGTCACAATAGCCAGCTGGGAACTGGTGGGCAGAGGTAATAGCAGTTTCAGTGGCTGTCTCTCTAGCTTTAAATATTCCTGTAAGGAGGAAGGGGAGGGGGGAACTGTCAGATTTATTTCTTATTAAATGCAAATAAAGGTAGGACCAGCAGGGTCATTTAGATGCAGTACCTGCCTTCAAATTTCCACTTCATGTAGAATAAGATGTTTACCAGTTTGTAGTGATAAGAATTGAATCCTGCTTTTAGGACTCATGTACACACTGCAGCTCATCATGGGTGCAAGCACTGTGTTGTGTGTATAGATGCAACAGGGGTTGTCCAGCTGTTGGGCTTCATGTGTTAGTTATCAACTGCTTCATCTCATGTGGTACAGTGGCACCTGAGAGAGTTTGTGCCCGAACGTGAGAGAATTCTCAAGTCCTGAGACACAGTATTGAACAGCAGCTGATATTTTATGGCCTATATACTGTTTTTCACCCTGTGACCACACAGTATCAGAGGGTAGACTGAGAACTATTGTGAAGTAAAGAAACAAAAAAAGATATTCCTAGGCATGCAAATATCAGACAAAACTGGGTGACCTAAAAGTCCTAAACATTTTGATGCCAAAACAGCACAGAGTAACTGCTCAGAGATGAGTTTTGTCTTTAAGCAGCAAAGGTATTTATTTCGTGCAACACTGGGGAGCTAGCCGATTCGCACCAGACAAACTAGCTCCCAAGTTTTCAGTGAAAGTCCAGTAATTTATACAGTTTTCTTGAGAGGTTACAACATCTTTACATACATATTCATTTGATTTTGACTTCTAATTATTCTATTCCTAACAGGTGGGATCTAGGTGGAGTAGACCTTTCAACTTTCTTTGTTCAACGATTTCCTGACTCATGGTCTCCTTATCTCCTTCAGGTGCCCACCTTTTCTTTTCTTATTATTCAGAGTACATTCCTTTCTCAACACAAACAGAGCATCACCTAGAGCACTGTACCAAACTCATCCTGACTAATCTTTTTAAGACCTCTCTGTGTTTCAATTTTTAGTTGAAATAAATACATATTTACTTGAAAGGCAGAGAGTTATGCTGACAGCCTAGATTCTCTGAAAGCTTCGATGGTCTGCAGGTGTTCCCTTCGTTGGCTTAAAAGTTTATTGGATTCACAAGAATAAAAAATTGCCGATGTAACAGTCTTAGAGGCCTAGGAAGTGATCAAAATCTTAAAACTATACTGAAGAATGAAATAGAAAAGATGGCAGCTACCCCTGAAAGGAGGGTGAGGGACTTGGTTTTTTCTTACAGAGCAATCAGTTGATGCACAAAGCACAAGCATTGCTGGAAGGTCACCCATAAAAGAATCTGCATGAGCTGGAGTATAGGTGATAGATGGCATGAAGGAGGCATGTTGCTCAAGCAGATAGTGGGCTTGGAACAAGCATTGCCACACCACACCTTTGCAGAGATATTAAGATACAAAGTACGTAAAGTTCATTTTGCATCAGCCAGTCATGACGACACCAGACTGAGGCACCAACACTCACCCAGCTCCAGAGAGCTGGAAATGTGCACCTGAGCAACCTTGATGAGAAGAGCTTACCCTAAAACGCCACTGTCTGCAGAAGGGGTGGTTGGAGTTGGGGTTGTCCCCAGGGGCTCCACTGCACAGGTGGGCAGGGGCTACCATGTGTAACATCTCTGCAAAAGGTGGTACTTGTCTCTCAGTGCTGGCCGAGGGTACCACACTGCTCTGCATGGGAGGGTTAGCTGCGCTCCCATCCAGCCTGGGCTTGGCGAAACACTGGTCATTGACAGTCTGCGTGGTCTTCGGTTTGGTTCCCATTAATCTCTGCAGAAAGGGGATTCAGAGGCATGTCTGGGCTGTGGCCAGCAGCATTTTGTGCTCGCTGCTTTGGTGACAGAGCCTGTTTTCAATGAACCGCCAAGACACCAAACAGAGACTGAAAGCCTCTGTGTGCACCAGGCCCCATCAGTAGCAGGAATCAGGGGCTGCTCTGCCTGGAGGAGCCACAGCTGCTCAAGGAGGCTGTTCTACCCACCTAAGCTGCTTGGGCATCTCTGTCCTCCATGTGGGGCAGGGATGCTCAAAGAAGCAGCAAGAGCTGGATGCGAAGGCTGAGAGGAAGGGAAAATCCAGGTTGTGGAGTAAAACAGAGGTGATCCTTTGTGATAAAGTACAATGATGGTATATAAGAGCTAAACTGGTTGCTTTTAGTTATTAGGTCTGCCTAGCTCAGCACATGTGGCTTCCGCTGCTTGAAATATGCTTTGCTCTTTTTAATACTCCTGTGGGGTAGGGAAATAGCTCAGTCAGAGGGGGCATTGGAAGCACAAGAGGTACATGAAGACCCAGCCCTGCAAAGCTGTCGGGTGCCATGGAATATTTCTCCAGTCGCTATGGCCCCATAAATCCACAGTTCAAGGACTCGGGTAGGAAGCAGAGGTGGGGTCAGGAGTCTCCCCACCTGACCTGAACTACTTTATAGAGGTCCTAATGTTAAAACCCTGCAGTCAATAAAGAGATCTGGATTACCTTCTGGTGATGCTTTTCTCTTTTCACTGAATGTAAAAGTGTGGCTATCAGATAGGGTGATAATTTGAATTCATCAGTTAACTAATAGAGCTGGAGGGCAGTCACTAGAGCCTGACCCTGGGCTGCTGTAAGTACATAACTACCTTTAGTCTTGAACTCTGGTGCAACATCTTAAAGATTCCTTCATTTAGCCATCTCTGAAGTTGCACTGCTTAAATCCTAAAAAAATCCTAAAAAAAATCCTAAAAAACCCATGCCTAACCTGTTCTTGGTGTCTTATTTGTCTATTAAAAATGTATCTTCAGAGTCAAGTGTAACAAAGCAACAGCAAAGATTTCATTTTCCTATTGCTCTTACACTTAATGACAACAAAAAAAAAACCCTTACATATATCTTTAACCAATATTTCTCAAACTTCACTGTTTTTAAAATGTCATTGTTATGTTTGTCACCCTAACAGCTGAACTTGATTTAGGTGGCATAGAATTGTTTAGGTTGGAAAAGACCTTTAAGAATATCAAGTCCAACCATTAGCTCAGCACTTCCAAGTCCACCACTAAACCATGTCCCTAAGCACCACATCTATAGGTCTTTTAAATACCTTCAGGGATGGTGACTCCATCGCATCCCTGGGCCACCTCTTCCAATGCTTGACAGCCCTTTTGGTGAAGAAATTTTTCCTAGTATCCAACCTAAATCTCCTCTAGTGCAACTTGAGCCCATTTCTTCTTGTCCTTTTGCATTATCTGGGAGAAGAGATCAACCCCCACCTCACTACACCTTCTTTCAGGTAGCTGGAAAAGCAATAAGGTCTCTATTACAGCCATTTTGCTTGCAAATCATGAGCTTTACATTTTGATGCACCTTGGCTCTTTGTCGTTCCAACCCACAGCTGAACACCTCAACACAGCATGTGGTACAAAACCTGCTCCTGCACTGACCTAGCCAGTCACAAGAAATGCGTATTGGCTGGCAGATCTGAGCAGATCTGAAGACCTCTGGGGTGCCAAAAAAAAAAAAATCTTCAGAAAAAATGAAATAGCTGCACAGATCATGTTCCCCTTTTTTGCTTTGAGGAAGTCTGGGCAAGTCCCACTAGGATGTGGCTCATCCTCTTGAAATAAAAATAATACCTCGGTCATGCTTGAGCCATTCCCCACAGATGCATGTACTCTTAGCAGCCTTAGTAGGATATTGCATGTATCGACTGTCGTCACCTGTGGTTTAATTAAGCCCTGGAGACAGCTTATTTTATTTCCTGTCTTCTTTCTAGAGAGCAGGGTGACTCTGCATCAAGTCTCTAGGTTGACCCAGTATTTGTCTTTGCCAACTCTTCCCTAAGTGACCTCAACCAAGTCATTTAACTTATCAAATATCTGTTTGCTCATCAGTGAGTCCAACATATCTTCCTTCTCCACTCTATAGCACCAGTTCCTGAAGAAAAAGCTGCAGTTGGATCAAACTGAATTCTTCACTGTGCTGTAAGAAATCTGAAGAAGCACAGCAAAACAGTCTTCATTTTGGGAATAGTTGGGTGAAATGCCAAAAAAGTAAAATAAGGCTTTAAATGAATGAATAATTTCTCTGATGTCTACAGAAATTCCTTGAGCAGTTCAGTGAACAAGTAACTGAAAGGACAACTACTCGACAATCTGTTTTGATGGGTTTATCTAAATTATACATATTTTAAATAAATATCTATATAACAAATGTATGACACAAAACTAAGTCTTAACTTATGAACAGAAGTTCTCAAACAGGGGACTACAGCAAATCTAATTTGTCAAGAGACCATTTCCATTTAGGATAAAGAATAAGACATTGAGATAGGAGGTCCACAACTGATGTTTTCACTAAGAGCAGAAGAATGTCAGCAGTGAAATAATCCTTGACAAAATGGTGCAAAACACACAAGTGCAACACAAGCTATGAAGAGGGATAAAATCTTCCTGAGGTCCTTGAGCCAGTGCAGTTGTCTCATCACAGCTGGCTCTGAGGAGTTTTCTTGATCCTGTCTCCATTCTCCTGCAATGAGCCCATGGGGAACCAATACTCATGGTCACATCTGTGGGGAGCTGCTTGCTTCGCTGCTTCCAGCCATCCTGCATTATATCGTTCCTCTGACTTTGTATATATGGATAAGCTCTCTCAATGCCTCCTATAACCAAGAGGTCTGTTGCTTTTCTTTCCTGTATTGCTGCTGGATGCCTTCCAATTTGTCCTAGAGACACTGAGCAAAATTTTTTAGGTTTTGAGCCTCATCTTTGTCTCCTAGCATGTCTGTTATAGTTTGATAGTCTTCACATGCAGCCAACTGGTCAGCCATACCACTGATTTGCAAGATGAGTTGTTAATTGGCACTCTTCAGAGTATTGTTTTTGTATTCTAGCAGTCAAAGACTCTCTTCCCTTTGTTGCAGCGTGTCTTTAATGTTCTTTCTTCTGCAACTCTTCCACCAACGTCTTGTAAAGGCCCATCTTGGCTTGCCAGCCATGGTTCAGAATTTGCCTGTCTTTGATTTCTTCCTTCAGCTACTAATTTCTTATGCTGAGGCTGGTGACCAAATCTCTGAGGTTTTGCAATTGCATTGATTTTGCAGTGTTTCATTGAAAGAGGTCAGATCCTGAAACAACATTTGCTGGAGATGTCCATGCTACTGGTGGAGGAAAGGAGTGGGATCTGGAAAGCTGAAGTTTTGGAAAACTGTGGAGGAAGGGGGCAGGGGGTGGTGGGGAAGTTGCATTTTGATCGCTTCGGTTATTCAGAATCTGATGCTTAGTGTTACTGCATTTGACCACCTGTCCTGCTTCTAGTGAACATTGCTCTTTATCAGAAGGACCGTTTTTAGTGCACCATTACTCACACAGATTAAAGTGCCTATGAAAATTGTATGTTGTACACTTTGGGCACATCCCTTTGGCTGTGGAGGGACAGAAATCTACAATACAAGATCTCGGTAAACTGTAAAGCATATGGCTTGAGTCCAAGCAAACCAGGCTGCAATCATGTTCAGATCTAGTTAAAAATAAATCAGCCATGAGAAATTTCTCCTAGTAAGTCCACATCTTCCCGGAACTATTTCACCCCATTTCTTTCCTTTTAGGAAGAATATGGCTAAGACCCTTTTAACTAAGAAGCCTGGATTGAGCCAAGAGCCTGTTAAGAAATATAAAAATAGCACAATAAAGCCTGGTTTTCTTAGTTTTTCCCCACCTTCACTTCAAGCAGTGCACTCCCAGGGCCCCAGTTTCTAGAAGAAATTACAAATAATGGAGGAGATCTATGCTTTTCAGAGACACCATGCTCTCTCCTCTTTTTCATTAATTAAGGCATTCCAGGAGTTATTACAGGAGGTGTTAGCAATGGTATCAAAGATCTTCATAGTAACTAAATCCACCCCCTCCATTTTTTAACTGTTGAAGCCTGATGCAGAACACAGGAAAGCTAATAAAAAGCCTTTTACTCACTACAGCAGACTCAGGGCCAAGCCCTCTTTTAACCCCTGATGTGAATGGCATGCACAAGCTGTCATCAAAAAAACTGTGTCTAAAACTGCAGAACGGCTCTGAATCAACTTTTACTTTCATAATGACACAAGGGAAGAAAAAAAGCTGCCTTTATGCACATGAATAGATGCATCTTTAGGCCACGTGAAAATAAATGATGGTGAACCCTTGGAGTTGCCTTCACTCCTCTGCACCAGGCCCATCAATCAACATGCTTAAACAGGCACACACTGCCCCACATCCATAATGCCTTTGGCATCTCAACGGCCCTCTTTTAGTGGAAGTTGCTCAGCTTCCATGCAATGAGAGCAGCATGGATACCTCCAAAGTAGGAAATATCTGTCTCCCGCTGAACCTGATGGGACATGGGTGTCCAGTGCCCCAGGGGGCTGTTGTTCTGCTTTGTTTGCTCAGGGTTGCCCAGCAAGTCAGTGGCAGAACATGGATTTTGATGTACATCTCCCATAGTCTGTGCCAGGGCTTCTGCAGGCTCAATTCTTTCAGCTCTTGTAGTCTGCTACTTGCATGCAGACACGAGCTTGCTTGGTTACAATCCCTTGCATTGTCTGCAATTCCTTGGCCAAAGGGAATTGAAATAGTCTTTGCCTGACTCCAATGCAAAACCACAGGCTGGCTGGGAGAGCTGGAAAAGACATCACTAGACAGGCAGAGACATTTTAGCCTGATAAAGAGAAATATGACTGCCCTGGTTTCAACTGGGATAGAATTAATTTTTTTCTTAGTAGCTGGTGCAGTGCTGTGTCTTGGATTTTGTATGAGAACAACGTTGATAGCACACTGGTGGTTTTGGTTGTTGCTGGGTGATGTTCGTACTAAGTCAGGGACTTTTCAGTATCTGGGGCCCTGCGGGCGAGAGGGATGGAGGGACACAGCCAAGACAGCTGACCCAAACTGGCCAAAGGGATGTTCCAGACCATACGGCGTCATGCTGAGTAGATATAAGCTGGGGGAAGAAGAAGGAAGGGGGGGGGACGACATTTGGAGTGATGGTGTTTGTCTTCCCAAGTCCCCGTTACACGTGATGGAGCCCTGCTGCCCTGGGGATGGCTGAGCGCCTGCCTGCCCATGGGAAGCGGTGAATGAATTCCTTGTTTTGCTTTGCTTGCACACACAGCTCTTGCTTTACCTATTAAACTGTCTTTATCTCATCCCATGGCTTTTCTCACTTTTACCCTTCCAATTCTCTCCCCCAGCCTGACATGGAGAGAGTGAGCAAGTGGCTGTGTGGGGCTTAGTTGCTGGCTGGGGCTAAACCACGACAATGACAGATGCCAGAAGTGATTTAAAGACAGCAATAAAGAAAGCAAAAAAGGAATATTTGGTCATTTTCATAGTGCACAAACTACAGGTCATTTAGTTACATTACCAGGTGGGAAGCTATGAACTGGCTGATATAGGTATTTCTCTGCATGTCATTAATCTGTGAAGTCATTACCGAAAGACATTGTGGATGTCAAAATTTTACATGGGCTCAGGAAAGCAAATGGACAAAATTCATGAAAGAAAAATCCTATAGGGTGTTTTAACTCAAAGATACCATTTCTAGCTCAAGTATACCATTAGCCACAAACTGCCAGGGCAATACGCAGTGAAAGCTGTGCTGAGACCCCCCCACAGCGCTGCGTCCAGCTCGGGGGTCCTCAGCATCAGAGGGACACGGACCTGTCGGAGCGGGCCCGTCGGAGGCCACGGAGCTGGTCAGAGGGCTGGAGCCCCTCTGCTGTGGGGACAGGCTGGGAGAGCTGGGGCTGTGCAGCCTGGGGAGGAGAAGGCTGCGGGGAGACCTTAGAGCAGCTCCCAGTGCCTGGAGGGGCCGACAGGAAAGCTGGGGAGGGGCTTTGGGCAAGGGCAGGGAGTGGTGGGACAGGGGGGAATGGCTTGAAGCTGAGAGAGGGGAGATTTAGGTTGGACATGAGGAAGAAACCCTTCCCCGTGAGGGCGGCGAGGCGCTGGCCCAGGCTGCCCAGAGCAGCTGTGGGTGCCCCATCCCTGGCAGGGCTCAAGGCCAGGCTGGACGGGGCTGGGAGCAGCCTGGGCTGGGGGGAGGGGGCCCTGCCCCTGGCGGGGGGTGGGACTGGCTGGTCTTGAAGGTCCCTTCCAGCCCAGACTGTTCTGTGGTTCTGTATCTATTTGCACCCTCTATTGGACTAGAAAGAAGTGTAAGCTGAAGCCACATAGCTGTTCCTGGGGCCTAAAAGGCTGAGTTTACAACTCGCCCATGTAATGCCTGCTCCAAACTGGAAGACCCAAGAGTGGGTTGTTTCAGCTGCTGAGCAGCACCAGCCTTCACACTACAGGCAGTATGAATTACTGTAATGTCCTGTTGGGCTGAACTGAATTTGCCTCAGAGAGATGATTTGGCCTTAAACAGCTTTTCTGCCAGAGATAGAGGGGTACAGGGGCTACGGAGAGATATAAACCAGCTGTCTCCACTGCACCCCTCAGAAAGATTGAGTGAGGGGAGTCATCCTGATTATGGACCTTTTATTTGAAGGCAGGGTAAACAATACAGATTTATTCAGGTCAGGGGAATACTGAGCAGCTGATCACATGCTAAATATTTATGTCCATCTGGGGGATTCCTCAGAATGGTATTTTTCCACCCATCTGTAATGAAGCTGGCAGCAGATGCTTTCCCGAGCTCATTAATGTAGTGGTAACTATGTCTATAAATCCAGATGTCAGGACTCGCCTGGGCAGCAGACAAGGCTGGATTTGCTTTGGTTGCAGATGAGATTTTTGTCAGTGGGTCAGACGCTTTCCAGCTCTGAACTCGTGAGATTTTGTCCCTTGCTCTCTAACTCCACTTCACTGGCTGGTGACAATTTGCTTTCTAACTGGGGGCCAAAGAGGAGAGCTGCTGGCTTTGATTGCAAAGTCAACAGTAGATAAAACAGATGATAAAAGGCTCAGGGCATTCCTTCTCTCTTTCTCTGCTCCCTGTTCAGTCTCCAGTACCAGTCAATGATAGAGTATTTCTGTTTCCACTAGGAATATCCCCTCCACCAATCTGGGGTGGTGAACTCCTAGAGCCTTGGTCAGCATCCAGCCACTCTTCTCAGACACAGCTGAGAATATGATCAGCACACAATGTATTATACGAAACGCTTTTCTATAGGGTTTTCTTACAATCTCACTCCTTTCCTGTTGTTAGGTGATTTTGATCTCAGCCTGCTCCCTTTTGGTAAGGGACAACAAGTCTTGGCTTGTCACAGAGTGGTTGGGGTTGGAAGGCACCTCTGAAGACCATCTAGCCCAACAAGCAGGCTCTCCTAGAGCAGGTTGCACAGGGTCATGTCCAGGCAGGTTTTGAATGTCTTCAGAGAAGGAGACTCCACAACCTCTCTGGGCAGCCTGTCCCGGTGCTCTGTCACCCTCATAGTAAAGAATTTTTTCCCCATATCCAGATGGAAGTTCCCGTGTTGCAGTTTGTGCCCATTGCCTAACCCTGTCACTGGGCACCACTGAAAAGAGCCTGGCCCCATCCTCTTGATACTTGCCCTTGAGATATTTGTAGGCATTGATAAGATCCCCTCTCAGCCTGCTCTCCAGGCTGAACAGCCCCAGCTCTCTCAGTCTTTCCTCGTCAGGGAGATGCTCCAATCCCCTCAGCATCTTTGTAGCCTCTGCTGTCCCTCTCCAGTAGCGCCCTGTCTCTCTTGAACCGGGGAGCCCAGAACTGGACACAGTACTGCAGATGCGGCTTCACCAGGGCAGAATAGAGGAGGAGGAGAACCTTGCTTGACTTGTCTTTGGTTTAGGTGTTGGCACAGGGGTTTGCTTAAACCTAGGTATGTCATAATCACTTGTGAGGTCTACCATTTCAGTGGAGGTAGGGGATGGAGATCCATGCAGCAGCAAAAGTGCAAGGGTTACTGATGTCTTAGAAACCACAGAAGAAATCACCGTCTGAGAATGGTCATGTAGGAATGAGGGCTTCTTCCCCCAAAAAGGCTGCAGGATCAACAGCCCAACTGAAGTGCATCTACACCAATGCATGCAGCACAGGCAACAAACAGGAGGAGCTGGAAGCCATCATGCAGCAGGAAAACGATGACATAGCTGCCATAAAAGGTGGGATAACTCACACAACTGGAATGCTGCAGTGGATGGCTATAAACTCTTCAGAAGCAACAGGCAAGGCAGGAGAGGCGGTGGGGCAGCCCTGGGCGTTAGGGCGCGTTTTGGCTGTCTAGAGCTTGACGATGGTGACAAGATGGTCAGGTCTCTCTGGGTAAGAATTGGAGGGAAGGCCAACACGGCAGATACCACGGTGGGAGTGTGCTACAGACCGTCCAACCAGGGTGAAGGGGCAGATGAAATACTTCCTAAGCATCTGGGAGAAATCTCATGACTGCGAGCCCTTGTTCTTGTGGGGGACATCAACTGGTCAGGTGTCTGCTGGAAATAGAATCCGGCAGAGAGGAAACGGTGCAGGAGGTTCCTGGGGCGTGTAGGAGAGACCTTCCCGACAGCTGGTGGGGGAGCAGCAAGGGCTGGCACCCGTGGGTCCTGCTGTTTGTGAACAGAGAAGGACTAGCGGTGCCGTGGTGGTTGGAGCCCATCTGGGGCACAGCGATCACAAAATGATAGAGGTTTAGATCCTTGGAGGAGTAAGGAGCAGGGTCAGCAGAACTGCCACCGCGGACTTCTGGAGGGCAGGCTTTGGCCTGTGGAGGGGCCTGGCTGAGAGCCCTCGCGAGGCAGTCCTGACGGGCAAAGGAGCCCGGGAGGGCTGGATGTTCTTCAGGAAGGAAATCCTGAAGGCGCAGGAGTGCGCTGACCCCATGTGCCGAAAGGTGAGCCGGTGGGGAAGACGACCAGCCCGGCTGAACAGAGAGCTCTGGCTGGAGCTCAGGGGAAGAGGAATTTGTGACCTTTGGAAGACAGGCCAGGCAGCTCTGGAGGACTACAGGGATGTCACGAGGTTATGCAGGGAGAAAACGAGGGGCCAAAGCCCAGCTAGAACTTAATCTGGCTATTGCTGTAAAAAACAATAAAACCCATTTCCATGAGTACGTTAGCAACAAAAGGAGGGCCAAGGAGAATCTCCATCCTTTATTGGAGGTGGGAGGAAACATAGCGACACAGGCTGAGGAAGAGGCTGAGGTACTCGATGCCTTCTTTGCCTCAGCCTTTAACAATCAGACCCCAGTTGTTCTCAGGGTACCCAGCCCCCTCAGCTGGGAGACAGGGACGGGGAGCAGAATGAAGCCCCCATAATCCACAGGGAAATGGTTGGTGACCTGCTACACCACGTAGACACGCACAGGTCTGCGGGGCCGGGTGGGACCCACCCAAGGGCACTGAGGGATCTGGCAGCAGCGCTCACCGAGCCACTTTCCATGATCTCCCAGTAGTGCTGCCTAACTGGGGGGTCCCGGCCGACGGCAGGTCAGCCCGTGCGGTGCCCATCGGCAGGCAGGGCCAGAAGGAGCATCCAGGGAACTACAGGCCTGTCAGGCTGACCTCGGTGCTGGGGAAGGTTATGGAGCAGATCGTCCTGAGTGCCAAGGCCAACTGTGTGAGGCCCAACAGGGCTGAGTGCCGGGCCCTGCCCGTGGGTCACACCAGCCCCCCACAGCGCTGCGGGCTGGGGGCAGGGGGCTGGGACCTGCCCGGCGGGGAAGGGCCTGGGGGGGCTGGTCGGCAGCCGGCTGGGCATGAGCCCCCAGTGTGCCCAGGTGGCCACGGCGGCCAGCAGCGCCCTGGCCGGTGTCAGCAGCAGCGTGGCCAGCAGGGCCAGGCAGTGCCCGTCCCCCTGTGCTGGGCCCTGGTGCGGCCGCCCCTCGAGCCCTGGGCTCAGCGTTGGGCCCCTCACCCCCAGGCAGACCCGGAGGGGCTGGAGCGTGTCCAGAGCCGGGCAGGGGCTGGGGAAGGGGCTGGGGCACAGCTCTGGGGGGGCGGGGGGAGCTGGGGGGGCTCAGCCCGGAGAAAAGGGGGCTCAGGGGGGCCCTTCTGGCTCCCTACAGCTGCCTGGCAGGAGGCTGCAGCGAGGGGGGTCGGTCTCTGCTCCCAAGGAACCAGCGGCAGGACAGGAGGGAACAGCCTCAAGTTGTACCAGGGGAAGTTTAGATTGAGTATTAGGAAAAAAATTGTTCACTGAAAAAGTTGTCAAGCACTGGAACAGGCTGCCCAGGGATGCCATGGTGTCACCATCCCTGGAGATATTTGAAAGAGGTGTAGATGTGGTGCTTAGGGTCATGGTTCAGTTGTGGGCTTGGCAGTGCTGGGTTAACAGTTGGACTTGATGATCTTAAAGGTCTTTTCCAACCTAAACAATTCTGTGATTCTGTGATGCCTGGAAGGCACATAGAGTAATTCACTAACCTGTGAACAAGCAGGGAAAAAGAAAAAGCTGTCTTTTAATATAAATCTTGCCTCTCTCAGCACCACACCCCTTAAAGAACAGCAATTAAGGGAGAAGAAAAAAAAAACAGTTGTAATGTAGAGGTGTTCAAGGAAGAGTGAAAAAGTGCCAGAAAATTGCAAATTTTTTGTGGGTCATCTGTAGGGCACCAGCAGTTTATTTACCCCGGCACATCTGACCATACCCAGTCTGATCTGCCAAAAGGCCAGGCATTAGACCGTTTCTGCCTCTGCTCTGCAAGTAGATATTTAAGAGGCTGGCCACTAAATCTGTCTTGTGATTGACTTTGTGCTCTTCTCCTATGATAAGGAAAAAAAATCCTTATTATGCACAAATCATTGCGGGAGAAATTCCTGGAAGTCCACTTATCCACCCAGAAGATAGCCTTGATTTTTTTTTCTCCTGTAAGAAAATATGATGTGGGATAAATCAAGTAGTGATCTTGCCATCTGATGGATTCTCAGCACATTTCACAGTGCACTTAGGAATAAAAGGAGGGTGTAAGTGTGCATGCTGCTGTTTTGAGCATGTTTTGCTGTTTGATAGTTTGACCTCAGTTTTTATAAGACCAGACAAATAAAACAACTTTAAGAAATGTAAACACTCCATGAAAGAGCATTTAGTTTTTCAAGCAGATGGAAATATTTTGCTATAGTTTTCATGAAGTAATAATAACAATAACAATAATAATAACAATAATAACATCACTACTACTACTAATAATAATAATAGTAGTAATTCAAACCAAAGGTATTCTGGTTAAAATTCTGAAATAAATACCTCTAGCTGTAAAAGCCAAAAGTGGTATTCTGATTTCATTGAAAGCTATCCTCCTCTCCCTTCCCCTCCTCTCTCCTCTCCTCTCCTCTTCTCCTATCTCCACTCCTCCCCTCCAACCCCTCCGCTCCTATCTGTTCCCCACCCCTATTCTTTACTCTCCTGTCTTCCCCTCTCTTCAGTTCCCCACCTCTCCCCTCCCCACCCCTCCCCTCTCCTGCCCTTGCCACTCTCCCCAACTCCTCTCCTTAGCTCTCCTCTCCTGCTGTCTCTTCCTCCCCTTTCCCCTCCACACTGCTTCACTCCCACCCCCTACGCAGGCTTCCCCTAAAGTTAGACTGATTAAGGTTATGTCGATTAGTATACTTAGGCTTAGGACATTAAAGTTACTTAGGGTTAGGGAAATTACTGTGTTTAGTGTTAGGGTGGTTAGGGGGAGAAATTCAGATTCCTGAAACCTGGCGAAGATGCTAACCAAGGTAAGTTTAGGCCCTGAAACTCGGTGACGGTTCTAAAAATCAATGAAGGCCTGATGTACTGAGGCCTGAGCCACAGGCCCCGAGCCAAAGTTGACCTTTAGATGGAGCTGCCAACTGAATGGTATAGATGTTGGAGGAAAAATGCTAGATCAATGCTGCTGTAGGCTGTACACCTCAGCTTTGTCCCCTGTATAGCCTCAGACCACGACTGCAAGCACGGTCGGCAAATAGATGCTAGACAATGAAAGTTTAATATTAGTAAGACTGTACCTGACAGTTCAAAGAAGTTTCTAAGTACACAAGACCCTGACCTCTAGGAGGCTGAGACGGTGGAGATTGTCCATTGTGATTACTCAGAACTGAGACGTGCAGAACCTGAAGTGATCATCCTTGAAAGAAAAAGTAAAATAGCGAAGTGGTCAAGATATAGAACAACTTGTGAAACCGACTGTCAAGATAATGACTAATAAAAGACTTGTTTGAAACCAATAGATTAGGTAATGCTTTGTAGAGACTGTAAATGTAGAGCTGAAAATCTTGTAAGCTTGTCACTCTCTGCGGAGGTGACCCAACGCTGCTGGACCGATTAAAACTGCAAACCTAGAGTAACCCATAAGAGTTGGAGTCTCTTCTTTTACAATAGATATATATGTATATTTAGTATCCTGTCATGAGTGAAACAGGCATGATCCTTAGTGATCTATGTACAATCCTCAGCAAAAGATGTAGCTTAGACAAACTATAATCCTGAGAGAAGAGATAGTGCATCCTTCCTTGCTTAGAGACAGGTGGCCAAGGCTGTGAATCCAGCTGTTTGGCCTTGTTTGGAACCTGGTGAGAAAAATCCAGTAGATAAAGGAAACTCCCTCGCATCCTCCCTGAGCCCTGGCCAGGCTTTGGTGGGACCTGAGAGGAGAGTGAAACCAGATGTTTCTGCATTTGCCATTAGGTGAGCTTGTTTATTCAATAGTACAAAAGCTGGACCCTCTTGCAGCAACTTTGGAGACCTCAGCTATGAGGGGACACCCTATGTAGGGAGCGGGACCCCTGGGACCGAAACCCCTGTGGCTCGGGACTGGGACAGGGATCCCTGGGACTTGGACACCCACAGCTTGGGACCGGGACTTGGACCCCAGTGGCTCAGGACCAGAATCGGGACCCCCGCGGCTTGGGACCACAACCCCCACAGCTCAAGACCGGGACCCCATGACTCGGGACCAGGACCCCCGCAGCTTGGGACCAGGACCCCTGGGACCAGGACCTTCGCAACTTGGACCCCCCTGGCTTGGAACCCCTGCAGCTCAGGACCGGGACTCCCAGGACCCCTGCAGCTTGGGGCCTGGACTGTGATGCCCGAGACTTGGACCCCTGCAGCTCGAGACCAGGACCGGGACCCCCGGAACGGGGACCACCATGGCTTGGGACCTGGGCTGGAACCCCCATGGCTTGGGACCGCCACCAGGACGCCCAAGAAGGGAACCCCTGTGGCTCAGGACCAGAACCCCCAGAGCTCAGGACTGCAACTGTGACCAGGACCCCTGGGACTGGGATACCTGGGACCAGGACCCCCGTGGCTCGGGACCAGGACCGGGACCGCCAGGGCTCAGGACCAGTACCGTGACCAGGACCCCTGGGACTGGGACCCCCACGGCAAAGGACCTGGACCGGGACCCCTGGGACTGACCCCGCAGCTCAGGACTGGCACCAGGATCAGGTCCCCCGGGACCGGAACCCCCGCGGCCAGAGACCGGGAACCCCGCGGCGCGTGACGGCACCACGACCGGAACCCCGGGACCGGGAAACCTGGGACCGGGACCCTCGGGACCGGAACACCCATGGCTCAGGAACAAGCCCGGGACAGGGACCCCCAGGACTTGGACCTCTGCGGCTCGTGACCGGGACCAGAATCGGGATCCCTGGGACCAGGACCCCCGCGGCTCGGGATCGTGGCTGCGACCGGGACCCTGCGACTCGGTACAGGGACCCCCGAGGCTCAGACGGGGACCCCCGGGACCGGGACCCCCGCGGCTCGGACCGAGACTGGGACCTGAACACCCGCGGCCCGAAACGGGACTGGGAACCCCGGGACCGGGACACCGCAGCTCGGGCCGTGACCAGGAACACCGCGGCTGGGGACCGGAACTAGAACCGGGACACCCGTGGCTCGGGACAGGGACCCCCGGGACCGAAACCCCCGGGGCTCCGAGCCGGGACCAGGACAGGGACCTGGACACCGGGACCGGTACACTCGGAACCGGGACATCCTGGGCTCGGGACCGGGACCGGGACCGCGACCGGGACCCCCGAGTTCGGAATCCCGCGGCTCGGGAATCCCGCGGCTTGGGACCGGGACCGCCGGGAACGGGACCCCCCGGGCGTGGACCTAGACCGGGACCCCCGGGACCGGGACCCTTGCGACTTGGGACCGGGACAGCGACCGGGACCCCCGGGACCACAAAAGTTGTGCTTCCTGCTTTCTGCGGCGAGATGGGGAACCCCAAACCCCACCCCAACGCTAGCCCGAACCCCAATTCGTAATGCGCATGCGCTTCCGCAACGCCGCCCGGCGGAGTCACAGCACTTCCGCGCGTGCGCCGCCCTCAGTTTTGCCAGTGACTATATCGCGCGTGCGCAGTGGCGTTACCGGAAACCTACGGGCAGCGCATGCGCGCTCGGCGGGTAAGACCCGGGCTCGCGCTCCGCACGGGCAGAAGCGTGGCGTGTCCGAGTGGGCGGGAAATTAAACCGTGGAGGGGCGCAGCTGCCCCGCACCCTGCGGTCCCCAGGTGGGGGCTTGTCGCCAGGGGCGGGGCCGTTGCAGCAGCGAGCACCCGCGGGCTGCCTTTGTCCCGGGGCTGCAACGGCGCGGCAGCTCCGTACTCCCGTGACAAGCACGCTCTGGCAACGTGCTCGGGGGACGGCAGCGGCGCCTCCTTACCGGGAGGCAGCAGCAGCGGGCGCCGCGGCGCTACCCGCAACAAGGGATCGCGATGCCGTTAACGGCGGCCGGCAGCGCCGACTGGGGAGGCGCCACCGCGCATGCGCGTCGCCAGGGCTGCAGCACCGATTTTTGGCCGCCGGGTCACAGCAGCAGCGCTCCCCCAACCGGGCGGGTGCAATACCCACTTTTGGTCGCCAGGAGGCAGCAGCGCCCCACCAACCCTGTGCCGAGCACCGGCCGGGCGAGCACTGGGCCGGGTCTCAGCCCAGTTTACGCCACCGGACCCCGGGAGTGCTGCTCGCTGCGGCTGCGGGGTTCCGTGCGCTCTGCCCTTTGCCCACTCGCAGCCCGGGCATTCATACTTATTGCCTCTGTATGCAAAAGCACCCACGTGGCTCAAGCTGTTAAATCCTTTCTGTATGATGCATTCCGTTTTGCTGTGGGAACTAGGGGTGCATTTGCTCTGTTTGCATTTGGAAGCATCTGTTAGTAACAGCACCTTTAAATTATTTTTTTAAAAAATAGAAGAGACTTCGCAGGACTGCACTTTTTTAGTAGGAAGAAACGAGTGGTGTAAATATGTGGCTTAGGAAAAGCTCACACTAGGTTTTTCCTTGCATAACTAAGCCATTATGAGCTGTTGCACGATTTAACCTCTTGTGTTCATAGCCGTTCCCTGTGACGGGAAAGTGAGGTGTTACCGGAGTGAAGGGGTGCAGAGTACGCGGCAGGGCTGGAAGGTGGAACAAGTGAGCGGGTCTTTCCCTCCCTCCCCCCCACCTGCCCCCGGCAGCGCGTACCCTCCGGCGAGGATTTGCTTTCCGCTCCGTCGCTGTGCCAGCCGGTCGGAGGGGCTGCTCGGTTGCTCTCGGCAGAGCGTCTGTAAGCAAGTGCAGCGCCTTGCAGGGCGGGGTCAGCGGCGGGCCGGGGGGCTGTGACACCGAGCGGCAGCTGCTCTCGGCCAGCAGCTTCGCCTCGGGACCGAGCCCCCCCAGGCAGCCGCTGTGGGCACAGCCCGCACCCCGCGGGCGGCCCCCGCAGAGCCCCGGGGCCGGCAGGCTGAGGGGAGCCCGCGGCGGCACCGAGCCCCTGCCCGCCCCGGCGCGGAACGGCAGCCCAGCCCCTCCTCGGCCGGCTCCGGGCCGCGCTGCCCGGCGGGGCGGGGCCGGCGGGCGTGGGCGGGGCCAGCGGCGGCCCCGGCCCGGCCCCGGAAGGTGGGTTCATTTCCGGCCACGCGGCGCGCTGGGGAGTGGCGGTGGCGGCGCGGGGGGTCCCCGGCAGCCTGGAGGACTTTCGGGTCAAGGCGTGCGGCGGCGCGCTGGGTGAGCGGGCGGGCCCGGGCCTCGCCGTGGGGCAGCGGCCGGCCGGGGGGCCCATGGCGGGCCGGCGCTCGTGGCCTGGCGGTGGGCGGGACCAGGACCAGGACCGGCGGGGCTGCCGGCGGTTCTCGTCTCCCCGGCAGTGACGGTGGTCCGCGGGCTCCTCAGGGTGCTGCCTTTTTTTTTTTCTCGGAGCTGCGCCGCTACCTCAGCGAGGAGGCCAGGAGCGGCGGTGGGGCGCCCCACCCCCCCCCCCCCTCCCCGTCTGCGGGGGTTTTGTCTTTCCCCCAGCCGCTGGCCGTGGCCGTGGCAGCGGGCTGGGGCTGCCGGCCCCCGCGGGCCGCAGAGGCTGCCTTGGAGCCTGCGGTCACGCTGTCGCAGGGCGGTGGCTCAGGAGCCTCTTCCCGCCCCTGCGGGCAAGGGAAAGGAATGATAGCCGGCAGCGGAATCCCCCCCACTCCCCCCCGCCCTGACTGCTGTCTTTCTCTAAAAAGTATTGCAAATGCCAAGCGCTTAGGTAGCGGGGAGGGTTGGGAGGCAGCAGCTCAGGTGTCTCGCTGCTCCTGTGTCGTGACAGTCAGCTCCTGGGCCAGAGCAGCCGAGGGGAAGAGGCCTTTGGATTCGCTTCTGAGCGGAACGGGGCTCTTTGTTTTTTCTTTGTACCTGCGTTCATCTGGAATTGTACGTTGACGCATCAGGGGGAGCTAAACTGAAGGCCAGTCTAGATGTTATTTTTCCGTGTATGCCTTGTGCTTGTGGGTCGGACTGCTGACTGTGGAGGGATAACTTTTGTACTTGCTGAGGGCTCACGGGGCTCCGTGTGCCTGCTGCTTCCGAGTGCTGCGCTGCTGCTTGGGCAACAGCCGGGGAGGAATTGGTGGTCCCTCGTGGTTAGGCAGCCAGGCCTGCTGGGCGCTTAAACCAGCGCGTCCAGTCGGGTGGTATCATTTTTCTAGATTGTAAATGAGCCTGAGATTTAAACCCACTTACGTTTCTATATGGCGGTGTACTTTGTCAGAGAGCTCAGTCGCACTGACAGAGCTGGCACAGAGTTCCCTTGGGACTCCAGACTTGACTGTCTTGTTGACAGGCTCGAGAGCCTGCTTTGGAAGTCACTTGGCAAGGCACAGCTTTGCCGTGATTTTGGTACCTGAATTCTGACTGTAATGCCAGTGCCACACGTTAGCCTTTCTCCGGAAGTTTTCAAAGCAGAATGAACATTAATAATCTGATTACCTTTTAACTAAATTCAAAACAAAGTTGCAGGATGAAGTAACTGCAAGTCCTGCAAGTCTGACTGGGTACTGCTGCTGCGCATGTTACCTGCCTGTCTACCAATCGTTCCTGCCTCTTGTTCTGTTGTAGTAATTCCTTCAGGTAATGCGTTGGGCTCTAAATGTAGTTAATCTTGACTTCCTTCTGATCCCCCAAGATGTTACCGGTCTTTGCCTTCCTGTTGCCTTCACAGGCACACGGTGACCTGGGTCAGGAACGGCACGGCGGCCGACCCCTGGCCGCGCGGTCCATCAGCTCACAGACACCAATGTGTGGATGGCAAATGGCGTTTATTGCTGAACGATGCGACACTATATAGCCTAGGTTTACAATGTCACTTCCGTCTGCTTACATCATAAACTAAAAGCTGTTGGCTGCTTGGAGGGGGGCCCTATGTTTCCATACAGCGTGAGATCTTCCGGCCGCCAGGCCCTACCTAGCAACATTTCCCCCCCCCCCATGCTTAACTAAACAGGCTAACATATACAAAGATAAGGCACACTGAGCAATTGGCACTTGGGAAACGACTGGGGGTAATGGAGTGTGGCTTGGGATATTTGGGGAGAGCCAGGGAGAATCGGGGGAAATACTGATCAAGTACACTTTTAAAGCAGTTGTTGGTGCTCTACAAACATGATGTTGACCCTTTCTAGCTGGTGCTGGACCCCCCTGCAGGGGCTGTATCGCCGTTGTCTGGACTCCACCGGTGCAGAGTCCTCAGATGCGGACAGGCCGCTTGCCAACTTGTCGTCTTCTCTTGTCACCAGGGTATATGGGTTACGGGGGTGTCCGATGATCCGGTACTGCAGATAAAAACTCACAGTTTTCATTAGTTTTATTCTGAAGGTCTGGCTTGATAGACTTAAGTGGACACCATTTGATTCTGTTATCTTTTCTGACCGCAGCATACCCTCGCCCTGTCAGAACTAATTTCCACCCTTGTTCCCACTCTCCTAGCTCATTTCTGATCATAACGTACGGACCTTCTTCTAGCGCTCGAGTGGCCCAGTGCTTCTGGGCAGGGCTATTCACCTTGTCTCCCCATGGGAACTGGTTTAAAGCTAATAGGGCTGTCGCTAATAAGCATGTCTGGTCCCTTGAGGGAATGGCGTTGGTAAAACCTTCTGGTTTTGCTAATACCTCTAATTTAGATTTCAGAGTTTGATTTGCTCGTTTGACTATGGCTTGTCCTGTACTATTATATGGGATGCCGTGTATCAGAGTAATACCCCATTTCAGAGCGAATGCCTGGGCTGATTTAGACACAAAATTCGGACCGTTGTCCGTTTTGATCTGATTAGGGATGCCAAGCCACGCCATGGCTGTTAGCCAATGTTGGATGGTTGCCTTAGCGTTGGTCTTAAGGTGTTGTGTCGCTACGATCACCCCGCTATATGTGTCTACAGTTACTGCTAGCCATGCTCGAGGTTTTAGCAATTGGCAGAGCGTAAAATCTGTCTGCCACACCTCGGAGGCTTTAAGACCTCTGGGGTTGACTCAGCTAGACCACAATGGTGCTTTTTGACAGTGGGGATATGTAGCTACTATATGTTTCGTGTCAGTGGCCGAGATCCCACATCTCTTTGCTAACGCTTTAGCTCCAGTGTGGAGGGACTCATGTAATTGGCGGGCATCTTTCAGTGTCCACAGCCCTTTTGCAGCGGCGTCTGCTTTGTCGTTGCCGATTTGGAAGAACCCTTTGATTGGGTTATGGCTGTTGACATGGATAACCGATATAGTGCCCTTTCGGGGAAAAAAGTGCTGCTTCTAGCATCAGAGCTATTGTGGATGTTGCCACACCGGGCCCTGACATGGCTAAGCAAAGCTTGGCCACAAACATTGAATCAGTTACTATGTTGAGATGTTCTGTTGGGTCAGACCGCACGCCAGCAATACAGCTGCTGCTTCCAGCTGTTGGACGGAGATCGCACGATCGGTCATTTTGACGCAGTGCCATTCTCCTCCCGACTGCCATACTGCTGCCACGGTTGAGGTCGCTGAGGATGCGTCTGTGAAGACCATTGGTCCCTGTTGGGGCCGGTCCATGATTTTCCGTGGAAGGTCGACGTCGACAATAGCTAGCATTTGAGTCCAGGGGGGCTTTGTGGCATACCAGACTTCCCCCCCAAATCTGGCGAGGGCTATAGCTAGATATTCTGACATTGCCACTGATTGTGCTGGGAGCTGTTTGCGAAAGGGTAGGTATATTCTGGCTGGCTCAATGCCCAGATGTCAGGGCGAGTTTTCTGCCTTTCATGATGAGGTTACCGAGGCACTCGACTCCTGGAGAGAAAGCACATGACGTTTTCCCCAGAACTACCCATTGTATTGGCTGAGCTTTTTCAGGAGGGCCTTGGGCCAGCGCTCCTACTCCCCCCCTGCTCCGTGAAATGCACATACAGATCGAGTGGTATAGCTGGGTTCCACCTGGCGAGCGTGTTTGATGACACCTGTTGTTCGATAAAGTCGAGAGAGTTTATTGCCTCTGTTGTCGTCGGTTTTTTGTTCCCATGGGTGTTTCCCTTTCAAAAGATCGTACAGGGGGGCCATGATTTCGGGAGGGATCAGGACAACATTGTGGAGCCATTGCAAAGACCCCACTAACTGTTGCATATCATGGAGTGTTTTAACGGTTCGACGGATTTTTATTTGAGGAGGTGTTATATAAGAACTTGTGATTCCCATTCCCAAGAAACTGACACAGGGTCCTCTTTTAATTTTCGCACTCGCGATTTCAAACCCGTTTGTCTTGAGGGTTTCTGAAATTATTGTCACCAGGTGGTCTACCTGATTGCCTGATGGTGCGGCAATCAGAATATCATCCCTGCCCCATCAAAAATCAACCTACAAGTCTGTTTTATATCGAATGGGAGCAAATCATCCCCCCCCAAAACCCCATCTATGAGGGTGGAGACCATGGCAGAATTGAGTCCTTTGTCCGCGATTGCTTTAACAATCGCTTGTATATCCTTAGGGCTTAAGGGCGAATGAACCCTCTGTCCCCCGTCCGTCGCTCGGACCGGGAATGCTAGTGTGTCTGGTGGGGCCCAATCGGCACATGCAATTTGTATTTTTCTCCAATCAGTGAGCGTGATTTCTGTCCCCTTATGTCTTTCTTTTCCCGTGAGTGGTGATAATTTGGTCTTTGTATTTGCAAGCCAATTCTCCCAGTCGGAGTCGGAGTCGGAGTCCGACTGACTGCTCACTGCCGGGTGCTGGTGGTGTGTGGTCGGGCTTCGGCCCCTCCCTTGTCTTGCATAATCAGGTGGTTCTTTCCCTTTCTGCCCGCCCAGCCTCCCGCTTGGGGAGGCGCCTGCCTTATAAGGACGGTTTTGGGGAGGGTCATTCTGATTGGCTTTCTGCCCCTCGCTCGTGATCTTTTCCCTTTTTTGGTCATGCCAATCACTCTTTTCCTTCCCATTCTCCTCCTCCCCTCTGTATGCGCTTATTAACTCTAGCGCTGCCCCCCTGCTCCCGCCAGGGCGGTCTCGCCCCGCCCTTCCCCTTGCTGCTCGGCGCCATCTTGGGGCATATCGGGTGCTGGTTCAATCCGTGTATTTTCGGCCTCGGCTTTCGCCTCAGCACCCCTGGCCTCTGCAGCCAGTTTGCCCCAAAAGGAGTTCGCCGAGGAGTCAGTGGGCGAGCTGAAGATGTTAGAGTCTTTCGGACGCTGAGTGGGCGCGTCACCTTTCTGTCGGCTTTGAGGGTCGACGGAACCCTCCTCAGCCGGGGGGCGTGAGGTACGCGTAGCCGCCCCAATTCCCACCCGCGGGGTGGTTAACAGACAATCCCTGGCAGCCTTCCAGGTCTCCTGCTCGTGTCTAGCTTTTTGGAGAGCCTGGACGACTTTCCCCCACGCTTTCAGATTTTCCCCACTACCAGTAGACATCGTTTAAACGCATAAAGCGCGGGAACATTTGTCCCACGCATCTGGGTGGAGTATATCCACTGGCTGGTCAATGACCCCGAGCTCCAAAAGTCTCGCAACTGCGAGAGTAAAATCTTTGGGCTTACAGTCAGTACCCCACTGCTTATGCAGCTGTAATACGACCTTCGCAAGAGCTTCCATCCTCTTGGTTGGTCCGGGAGCGTCCTCCCCGCTGGGCTGGTCCTGCCGCTCCGGCCGCCGTTCACCCGACTCCAGGTGATTGTTCCCGGGTTTTGGCACCACTTGTTGCCTTCACAGGCACACGGTGACCTGGGTCAGGAACGGCACGGCGGCCGACCCCTGGCCACACGGTCCATCGGCTCACAGACACCAATGTGGTGGATGGCAAATGGCGTTTATTGCTGAACGATGCGACACTATATAGCCTAGGTTTACAATGTCACTTCCGTCTGCTTACATCATAAACTAAAAGCTGTTGGCTACCTGGAGGGGGGCCCTATGTTTCCATACAGCGTGAGATCTTCCGGCCGCCAGGCCCTACCTAGCAACACCTTCCTCGCATTTAAAAGGGCGTAGGAAGGCCAGAGAGACTGGGAGCCTCAGCTGTTTCGTGCGGAGAAGCTGTCAGCCTTCTATGAGAGCATGTAGCCAGCAAGCACGTAGTGGTGCTTTGATACCAAGCTGAGACCGCAGACTTCAATCTTCTTTGTGAAAAGAGATCACAAGGAAATGTGCTGATGTTGAAGGGGGAAGGGTGGCGGGGGAAGAGGTAGGAGGCAGCTTTCAACCAATTTTAGGCTTAACTCCTGCGTTCCTGAGAATGGTTCTGGGCTTTGAGGGGTTTGGTTTTGGCTTTTTGCCTTAAGTGCGTCTACCTTTCAGGGTAACACTTTCTTGGAAGTTGTAAATGGTTCTTCTTGGACACCAAACCCAATCCCGTACCTGGGAGGGCCATTTAGCATGCTGCAGCATGCTTTTTATTCCCTGTAGGTCACTTGGCCCCAGCCGTGCACACTCTCCCAGTTTGGCACATTCTTACCCTGCTGGCTGAAAGATTCTGTCTTTTCACTTCCTCAGCTTGCCACAGGCCGTAACAAATGTGTGTTCATAGACCGCTTTCCTTGCTCATCACTGATTTCAGATTTGAGTGTCAATGCCATGGACGTAGCAGGAGAGCAGCAGCTGGACGTAGAGCACAATCCATTTAAACAACGCTTGGATAAAGCTGCCAGTCATGTGACTCCAGAAGCTGAGAGACACATAAGATGCTATTCTGCTTTTCTTGGATGGATGCTCTCATAGTCTTTCCATCACTGTATGCCTGCTGTGAGATTCATGGGAAAAAGGGACGGCTGAATTCAGAGCATTTTCAATGCCACAAACTCTTGAAGAGTGTATAGGACACAAATCTATTACACTGGCAGATCAGACAAGCTCCTGTTATACTCGGTACTTTTGCGAGGCAAGTCTTTGCCTAGTCCAGGGGTCCTCTGTGGGCTGGATACAGCCCCCCAGGGTCCTCAATCCGGCTCCCCGTATTTACAGAACCCCCTTGGGCCGCCCCCCCCCCAGGGCGGGGGTTGGGGGTGGAAACCAAGCAGCCGCAGATGACTGCCTGCCACTTCATCCACGCACTGGCCCCCTGGTTAAAAAGTTTGAGGACCCTTGGCCTAGTCCTTCTGAAATTGCGACAAGGACTCCTGGATGCATTTCGGGAGTAAAGCTGCTGAGTGAATAGGCTTTTTCTACTAGAAATCAAGCAGCTGTTCTGGCAAAACTTGACTTTGGTTGCATCTTTAAATCCTGGTAGGCTGACAAATGGGGTGAGCTGGTTAGAGGAAAGGGCCTCCCTCTCTCCAGGGAAGGCTCCACTGATTTGACCCTTAAGCCTAAACTTGCATCTTCCTACGTTTACTTTGTGTGTGTTAATGCAGACCTGTTAAATTTTGGTTTTTATCAATTTCAGTTGATTTGTCAGTTACAAATTGGAGTAAGTGGTGCTTGGCTATACATAAACCTCTCCTCTCCACACTTTTTACGTGCTATGTCTAATGACTTACTGTTGTACTTCAATACACACCAGGAATGATTCTGGTAGTGTTGCAATCTAATGGTAATACTGCATTGTCTTCTCTTGTCTGTGAACAGAAGGGAATCAAGCCGACTGTCGCTGTTCCGCCAGGCAGGATGGACACCTGAACAGCTTCGGTCTCAATGCCCAAGCCTGGGCCCAGCCCAAGAAATGACTGGCTGCTTAAATAATTTGGCCATAAGGTATTGACTGGTTGTGTGGGAAGGCACCTAAACAATGCTGTCTGTTCTTTGTTTCAGTATGTCTGATCTATAATGGATTCTTAAACGTTGGGTGTTGCCGGAGGCTTGGAGGGGCTGTGCTGGTCCCTGGCCGGCAGGCCGTGCCCTGTGGCAGGGGCTGGGGTCTGCGGGTGGGCAGAGCTGCAGTGTGCAGGGGTGCAGCCCGTTCCCCACTTTGTCACTCTGCTGGCTGCTCCAAGGAGGCTGCTTTGAGCAGCACTTTCGCTTTTGTATTCCTCTTGCTGAGAGGCAATGTTTTACTTTTGTTCTCATGAGATTTTGTCACGTTAGCTTTAGGCCCGTTTCCCACTTATTAACTAAACCTGGACTGCGAAGGACTGGGGATGCCCTTTTCCCACCCCTGCCGTGATGTCACATGCAGCTTTTGTATGTACAGTCTCTGTCATCCAGATTTTGAATGAAGATACTAAGCAGACTAAAGCCCAGGGCTGACCCCTGTTCAAATACTTGTCTTGTTTGACAGTCAGTCGTCGAGAATTGGGCTCCAAGTGCAGTATTTTATACACCCGTTCAAGCCACCCACCTTATGGTAATTACAGCATGACAGTATTTCCCTTGTTTGCTTATAGGGAAGTTGCATGGAATAGGGTTATGGGTCTTAAAAAATGTTAGGGTACAGCCCATCCCCTGCTTCCCTCTTCTTCACTGATCCAATTATCCTCTTAAAGGAATTAGAATGGTATGCCACTGTTGGCTCTTGGGGAAAAAAAAATGGTGACTGTTTTCTGATGGAGTGTTACTTTTTAGGTGCTTGTACGTCTGGTTTGGTGTCCCATTCCCCTACCCTGTGGTTCATCCTAGTATCTTCATATTGAGTTGAGGCTGACCAATGTGTCCCTCACCGCTGCTCCTTTCGCTATAGGAGCAGGCAGATGGGGCAAGTAAGAAGCAGCGGTTAAAAGTGCTGAGCAGAGGATTTGGTTCTCCCTTTCCCAGCCATCCCTTTGATTTGCTTTGTGACTTACTCCCTGCTCCTTTATTACCTCTTCTTTAAGAAAAGATACGTATTTGCCACACTGCTGTGACGTTTTAATGAACCCACAGCTGCACAAAGCAGAACAAACGTAGCATAGATAGTTCTGTCATTCATTGATGTGCTTTAGGCAGGTAAAATGAAAGGAAGTTTACTCTGGAGACCTTTCTTCCCTAGTTGTTCAGCCTCTGGCACCACCACCTATCTATCGCCCACTTCAGTCCTACATCTCTTTTCAGGGTTGTGCAGGTTATCAAGGCAGATAGGTTGTGTGGGGTCTTACTTTCGAGCCTTGCTTCTTTGGAGGAGATGCCCTTGTCTGCACAAGGGTTGGGGCATGTGTCACTGTAGACGTCCACCAAGAGCTGGACACCTGGCCATCCTGACATGAGGTGTCTTGAAATAGATCCGTATCAGTCGTGCCAGTCTATAAATGTGCAAGATATCAGGAAGAGCTGTAAGAAAGCAAATGCAGCGTAGTCGTGTATTCTGCACATACACACCACACACTGTGGTGTTCTAAAGCAGCCTTCTGCTTTCAGCCTCCCAGGCAACATTCCTTGTGCAGGACTGTGCCTTTTTGTGACGGTTCCCAGGCTCGTTCAGTCTTGTACTGAGCCCTTCTTTTATGGATGGATGGTTTTTCTATCGTAGGTGATAAACAGGGCTTGTATGTGAATCTAGGGCTGGAGTTTGACGGGTAATCTCAGTGGAGCAACAGTAGTGGGTAACGGGTAAACTGAAGCCAGGAAAGGCAAGAGCACGCCTGCAATTTCGGGCAGTGAGGGCTGTAAAGAGGCTGTGGAAGGACACTGGTGATGACTAATACGTTGTCCTCTCTAGATGCAGACTTGTGTGGTTTGCAGCAAAACAAAATAGCAGGTCAGCACAGGATACAGATGCATTTCCACAAGTCATGACGAAACGAGCGTTTTTGCCTTTACAATTAATTTATCAAAGCATTTCCAGTTCCCGTTTTGAGGCTAGAGGCTAATGATAAGTATCACTTCAGGAACACTACATGGTGCTCAGCTCAAATGACATTCAATTAGAAAAACAAACAAACAAAAAAACCCCACCCAGCCCTGCAAAACCGGAGGAGTGGCTGTTTTGGCTGGAGAGTATTAAGCAACCTGGGAGGACAGCTGAGAACACTTTGTGTGTGCTAAAGTAAACAAGAATTTTTGTTGCCAGTTTGGATTTGGAGAGTATACAGAGATGTTAATGCAACAAATCAGTCCTCAGTTCAGAACTTAGATGCTGATTTGCCTGGGGGACCCTCCTATACATTTTTTGTATTTAATCAGTGAAACCTGCTGGCTGGGAATTGATTTGGGGGAGTGTATCCAGAAACAGCCTTTCTCTGAAAGGCAGCGGTAACAGCAGTTCAGTAGAAAAGATAAACAGCCTGATGCTTTGATCCCAAGCATGCTTATAGGTGTCTTCTGACACTGAATATTGGTCTAAGACCCAGATTACTAGAAATGCTGTCCTTCTAGGCTTTAATAATAATCTAAGTGTTTATATAGGTTTTCTATTAATTAGGATACATAGGGGTGTTTATTGACCATTGAGAAAAAAGTCCAGTATTTATCAATCTTGCTGTGGTGTTGGCCGCTTCAGCTTGCTGGAATTTGCCACTTCTAATTTGAGGACAGAACTCCATGGTTCTCTATGGCTATTCCAAGAATTCATGAGGGAGAATAAAAGGTGTGTTGTTTTGGGGTGGGGGTTTTCTGTTTGGTTTGGTGGGCTTTTTTCGTTGTGATTTTTTTTTTTTGTTGTTTTAAAAAACCAGCAACCGCCTCAGACACACTGTCATATCTTAGTCTTAGTCACCTCCTCATTTGCTAGTTCTGTGCAAACATGCTGCATTAAAATGCCAGTCTCTCTCGGTCTGCCCTTACGGAGCCAAGGCAGTTACGGCTGTGATTCCAAAGAGAGGCTATGTCCTTTATTTCATTTGTTTCCTATTAGCTGTAGCATAGTCACTGGACAGCACTGAAGGATGCTTTACTAAATATCCTGTCCTGTTTTTATTTACCCAATTGCCTTAACGGCACAGAAACCATTAGGAACAGCCTTCAGCAATAAGTACTTAGACCCTGTTCAGAGCTTTGAGCAGTCACGTGAATTATCCGCTCTGTTCCTCTGTGCTCTTCAAATTTCAGTTTTCAGAGTAATTGTGGAATGTGATCAAGTACATTTTGGAGCGATTTCCAGGCACTGCTTTTGGAGCCCATGACGAACCGCAAATGTAAAATAATGCCTCCTGCGCCGCTCATCTGCATGGGAAGCTGTGGGAGCAGCACTAAGCGAGGGTTGAGGGCAGGGGGCTTGAGGCTTCTACTTCTTGCCTACAGGTAACAAGCCTGGCCCCAACCAGGGACTGGGGCTCTGTGGAGGAGTTTTCCCTGCCTGCCGCGTCCGGTTCCCATGGCTTCTGGGGCGGGACGGCTTCTGCAGCTCCCTCTGTGCTGATGCTGCAGGCAGCAGCTGAACCAGCCCCGGCCTGGAGCCTATAAAGAGTGTCGGAAAAGCGTACTGAGTTTTCCGATGTCCTATCCCAAGCTAGGTGCCCCCTTGTTTTTGGACCAAGGACTCTGAGGGTCTGTGCGGACTTCTTTACAGTTTGAGCCCCCTGTGACCAAACGTGGTGATGACCCCGCTTTATTGAGACGAAGGATGGCTGATGCTAACTAGTCATGTGCAGAACTTCCTGTGGGAGTTAACATGGGCATAGAGAGTTCTTTTCTTTAATCCAATGCTTGGTGGCACCAACTGCTTTAATTTTGACTTAAATGAGACCAGGCAGTTAGAAGGCAAACTGCAGCGATGTTCCACTTACAAGCAAAGCATTTGGTGTGTTCGCTTTTTAAAAAAACTGAACAGGCAGTATAAATGAAGTAAGCAAGCTGAATTGTAAAAAAAAAAATAAAAAAATAATAATAACAATCAGTGAAACTGTGTGTACCCTCTAGAAATTCAGCTAGCTAACATACCAGTGGGTGAGTTTTGTGCATTTTTTCTTGGTGGAAAAATATTTCTGCCGTCTGAGCCCTGAGGGTGGCACTGATAGCAGGGAGAGGCAGTTTCTGTCACTGTGCAGGAGGGTGATGCTTCTGCTTTCCTGGCTGGGTTTGGTGGTGCCGTTGGTGGTGATTGTGTGGCTCTACCAAGATCAGTCATTTGAAATGTTGCCACTTGTTATGTATACTTGGTGGCTCTGGCCTGGTGGGACATGCTGTGTGACAGGCCATCAAGACCATGTGTCAGACTGGTTATGCCTTTACTGGTGGCTATAGACAAAATCAGAGGGCAAGTGCTGCTCTTCACATTCACTCTTTCCACCTTCCAGTAGTTTCTGCAGGCTCTGTGAGAGAGCACCCAGATGTGTTTGAAACATCTGGGAATGAAGCAGACATGGCTTTGCCACCTCCGTCAGGATCTCGGAAGGGGAAAATAGCAAGAGAAGCTGCTAAACCCCCAGCAGAATTGGGACAGGGGAGATGGGAGCTCCCAACAGAGCTGGATGTGTGGGAATTGCCTGCCAGACAAGTACAGAATAAAAGCTACATGTGAAGCAAAGACACCGTAAGGTGAGGAGTGTGTGAAGGGCATGTTTGTATGGAAAAGAGCAGTCTGAAGGCACAAAAGGAAAAATGGTTGAACACAAGGGTAAAATAAAGGAAAGCATAAAGCAAAAGCAAGAAAACAAAAGTAGGTAATGATTTTTTGGAGGGGAGTGTGTGTGTGTGTGAATCCCAAGCCTTAGGAATAACCTGCAATTTCTAAAAAGCCACCCCCAAAAAGGGCAGGACAGGGGGAGGAAAAAAAGAGACTGTGGTCTAGGAGAAACACGCGAGAACAGCAAAGAACCTGGAAAGGGCATGAGGTTTAACAAAACTTTGAGGTGCCACTAGCAGCAGGAATGTCCACTGCTAGCCTGTATAAATGCGTGATCTAGTGACACGGCCTCTCCTCTTTCTCCTCTCGGTCCCTGTGCTCCCCTAATAAATCTGCCTAGTCTGGGCTATGCTCCTGCCCCATCGCTGGGGTGTTTGTGCTGTGGCCAGGCTGAAGGGTCCTTGGTTTCTATTGTGCTTGTGGCGGTTCACTATGGTACAAATAATGAATATAAGCTAATTGTTAATGTAAGCTATGTTGTCAATGGGAGGCTGAGTGGGAGAGGAAATTGACTTATAAAGTAAAGGTTTTCAAAGAAAATATTTACCAAAGAGTTTTCTCTATTGATGTGTTCCATGCCTTGGAAATGGGGAATGACTGTTAAAGAAAAAGTGAGTAAAATAAGCATAAAAAAAAAAAAGAACTAAGTGGTTACTGTGCCACGTGCACGCTATTGCCAAACAAAGAACTTCAGACTTGATGACAAAGCTGTATATAAGCTTGCATGATGAAATCCGAAGCTGGATGAACACAGCTTGGTTTTCGTGTATAGTTTCATGCCTGTAATCTGTCCAGCATCATAAAGATCTTAAAGCTGAGCCAAGTTTTCTGAGACCTTGGGTGAGTTATAGTTTCTGAGGGAAACTATGCAAAAAAGGATAGGCTTTCATGCCAAAGCAGACAAAAGTTATGGTTTTGACTGTGTTATGCTTCAGGTTTGGGAATTAAAAGTCTAAGCTCAAAGTAAAATAAAACTCAGAGACTTCTGGCCAACAAAAGAAAAAGTTAACTGGAGCCGCTGCTGGCATGCTGCTTTGTTTTCGGTTTTGTGGGGTTTTTCTGTTGTGACAGTCTGTAGTCTGCCCTTGTGGGGTTTTTTGTTTGTTTTATTTACCACATTGTCATAAATGAAAATGGAATACAGATTCTGTTCTGCCTCTTGTTTTCTTGTTAACAAACATCTGGAGACTCTGCTTCTGTAATAAATAAGCCTTAGCAAGTAGGTCTTGCTCTGCACTCTTGGGAGTGCTTATATTAGTGCTGGCTCTGCTCTAGAGGAGGAAGACAGCTCAACTTGTGTTTTCCCGTTGCAGATGTTGTCCTGGAGAAGGCCATGCATAAGTGCATTCTGAAGCTGTTGAAGAGCCATATTGAGGCGATGTTGAAAGAGTTTGATACTGCAGATGGTTCTTGGAAACAACTGAAGAAAAACATTCAGTTGGTACGGCAGAGGAATCATCAGGAGCTGGGCGTGTTTGTTCCAACACCAGACTTTGTGGATGTTGAAAAGATTAAAGTCAAGTTTGTGACCATGCAGGTGAATGTATTCACCTGAAAAGGAAGTCATGCTGCTGCTGAGAGTTTGCAAATTGATTTATACTGTTACGGAGAATAACTTGGGTATGGTGCTTCTTGTGGTTCAAGGTCACTGTTTTTTTTTCTAAACCTGGGGTTGTATTTTGGTGGAAGAAATCAGACCACCTGATTCTGCAGATGTCACCTTCTTCTGGAGCTCTTGTAGCATCTCTTTGCCCTTTTGAGAGGGATTCTTTCTCTCTGCTTCCTTCCTGATATCTCTGCATCTGGCAGCGCATCTTACAAATTCAGTGTGAGGCAGAGTTGTGAAGCAGCTTAAAAAAAACAACAACAAAAAAACCCCAAACAACAAACGACCAGCTTTGCTTAACTGTAGGCTTTTGAAATTGGCTGTCAGAAAGTCTGTCCTATAAGCCTAGAATTTGACATTGGTTCTATGACGACTACAAGAGCTCTGTGTTGATGGGTGGAGGAAAGCAGCCCCTGGTCCAGTATTTTTGACTTGCTGTGCCTCTGAATGTTCTCATTTGGACACTTTCTTTCTGTTTTTGCAAGAGAAATAACATCTATTTCGGTGCTGTGGCAAGAGTCCAAAAGTGACCTTGAAATGTAGATGGTGAAATGGAACCACAGACCAGTTAAGACCAGCTTGATTAGTCAGTGGCACAATTAAAATGCTGTGCTGGATGGCATGAATTCATAGGTGCAGCTCTGTTGCCTGACATCTTATCATGCACTGCTGTGGTAGGTCACGAGCTAAGGTGAAGCAATGCCGGTGGTAGTGGGAGATTTTTTTTC
Source organism: Falco cherrug (assembly GCF_023634085.1). Lineage (NCBI taxonomy): Eukaryota > Metazoa > Chordata > Aves > Falconiformes > Falconidae > Falco > Falco cherrug. Next base: position 2,309,715 of record NC_073698.1, read on the forward strand.
CCTAAGAAAGTATAAGCTGCTGCAGGTGGTTGGCAGTTTTCTTTAAAGCACTGAATCTGCAGCTGGGTCCTGTGCCGATCAGGATGCTTGCTTTCTTTCGAGATTTGAGAGAATGGTGAAAGCTTCTCGCTGTAAAAGACGCCCCAGGCACTTCGGCAAGATTTGGGCAGGAGCTTAGACCTGGCTTATTTCTGTGCAAAATCCTGCGTTTTACAACGTATTTAGGAATCTTTGCCAAAGTGCTGCAAACTTTTTTTTCCCCTGTTGAGTACTTCCAATGTGCAAAAGTTCTTAGTAACTTCTTAGTAACTAATGCAGTGCTGTGTTGTGGCTCTGGCGTGAGAACAATGTTGATAGCGCACTGATGTTTTTAGTTGTTGCTGGGTGATGTTTATACTAAGTCAAGGACTTTTCAGTTTCTCAAGCCTTGCCAGCCAGAGGGCTGGAGGGGCAGAAAACGTTGGGAGGGGACACAGCCAGGACAGCTGGCCCAAACTAGCCAAAGGGAGGTTCCATATCACGGGGCGTCCTGCTTGGTACATAAACTTGGGGGTGTGTCGAGGTTTAACCCCGGCCGGCAACCAGGTACCACGCAGCCGCTTGCTCACTCCCCCTCACCCAGAGGGATGGGGAGGAGAATCGGAAAGGAATGTAAAACTCAAGGGTTGAGGCAAGAACAGTTTGATAGGTAAAGCAAAAGCCGCACACGCAAGCAAAGCAAAGCAAGGAATTCATTCACCGCTTCCCATGGGCAGGCAGGGGCTCAGCCATCCCCAGGGCAGCAGGGCTCCATCACGCCTAACGATTACTCGGGAAGACAAACGCCATAATGCCAAATGTGCCCCCCTTCCTCCTCCTTCCCCCAGAGTTTATATACTCAGCGTGACGTCATACGGTATGGAATACCCCTTTGGCTAGTCTGGGCCAGCATCCTGGCCATGTCCCCTCCCAGTTTCCCATGCCCCTCCAGCCCTCTCGCTGGCTGGCAAGTTGGAAGCTTTACTGATATCAGCCAGCAGTAGGTCGTTCCACTATGGTGTCTCTCCGGTGTGTTCCCTTAGGGAGCGACTCTTTGGGACAAAGCTAACCTCAGGTGTCCGATTGCCTTTCAAAAACTAGTCCTGAGACCTCTCTTAGGACAAGCGACATGTGCCTGTGACAGGACCGGAGGAAAATGAGCCTAGCTCCAGATGTATTTGTGTCGGGTAATATAAGCCAGTAGCAGTTTATTAAAGGGATACTTTGGTCTTTGAAGGAAATGTCCTGAATTATTTCAGTCTAATCCTTCATTTACAACTTAATTCCCTAAATAGGGAATTCGTGAATTCCTAGTGCTTGTGAGGTACAGAAATGGACAAATCATTCTCTCTGTGTTACTGGCCTTCCAAATTGCCATAGGTCCCACAGCCTGGACTGTCCCCTCAGGCAACCTTGGTTTTCAGGAAAAATATTAAAGCGGTATCTGGAACAGAATTCTGTCAGGATTCCGTGAAGATAATGGTGTTTCTTGGCACCTGCCTCTAAAGAGCAAACCTTTGTACTTTACTGTCCAATTACCTTAAAAAAAGTATCGAAGTTGGAATAAGGCCAGCTTGTGTATGAGGTAGTGCTGAACACTGAGAACGAATGCCTCTGTTCAGCGTAAAGAGAAGGATCTGAAAATACTTGGAAGGAATAAGAGAAGAATGATTTAATTTCATCTGGAACTCCAGATACTCTTGTGTGTACTTCCTGCTGTCTGTTGGATGGTGAGAGGGTACAGCTACAGTGGCTGTTGCAGAGGTCCCCTTGTCCATGGTATCGTGTTCCTTCCAGCTGCTTGTGGGACCATGACATGGTAGAGAGGTGGTGGTTGCTGCAAAGTTCCGTTGCCCAATCCTGCAGGCACCTTTGAGCTGCCTGTGGGAACTGGATGGGGTGTAGATCAGGTAGATGGTGCGGCGCCCTCTTTGCCCATGGCTGTGGGCACCTTCTTCTGAACTGTGGAATGAAGACACACTGCAGGTAGCGCGTGTGTTACTGGGATCCACTCTTCCACGGCTGCGTGTTGCGTCCCTTTTCCTGTGGGACCCCGGCATGGCAGAGAGGGGGTTGTTGCTGCAGAGGTCCCTTTGTCGCAGGCTGTGGGCACCTTTGAGCTGCCTGTGGGAGCTGGGTGGCGTATAGGCAGGGTGGGTGCTCTAGCTCTGCCCTTGTCCATGTACGAAGGCACCTTCTGGCTGTCTGTAGGATGTCGGGGTACAGGTACGGCAGGCTCTGTGGTGCTCCCGTTGTCCACGTGTGCAGGCACCTTTGAGCTGCCTGTGGGAGCTGGGTGGCGTACGGGCACGGTGGGTGCTGTAGCCGTCTTTTTGCCCACCTGCTATGAGATCTTCTGTACGTCTTGTACCAAGGCTAGAAGAAGGGGCTAGAACCAGTGTTAAAACTCAGGTGATAACTTTAGGGTTTGAAAGGTTTCTTTTTGTTTGACCAGTCTTCTGTATGTAGAAGTGTCTTGAAATGTCAGAATATGAGATGAATGGAAACCGGGGAGAGTCGACTGGAACAGCTTGTAGTTACCTGCCAAGAAATCGTGAACTTTAGTAAAAGGTAGCTCCGGCAGGGGGAGATCGCGACCACCCACTCATATACCACCTACCCAGATCGTACCCCAGACCCATTTCTAGACCTTTCTAAGCTCTACTGAGCAGAATCGGATCTAGGAGGAGAATATGTTAATGATTTATGGGAAATATCATGGTTATGCATGAATATTTAATGAATATGTATGAATAAGTTCTATATATGGTGTCTGATTTTGAGACCTGGCGTGCGTTGATCGTGAGAGGACTCGCTCACGCACCCGGCCGTTAATAAAGAAGTGTCTGCTTATCTACATCACATTGGTGTCGATAAGTTCTTCATTCCGAGATTTCGGTAACAGTTTTGGCACCCCAGATGGGACCTCGCTGAAGGAGACCGGAGGAGTCGGGGACCTGATCGGTTCCAGCCGGCACCGAGGATTTCTCGGGGATACCCGTCGATCCCCGATCCGTAAGGCTCTTGGCGACGTTCCCTGCATTTTTGGTAAGACACTTCTTTTTTTTAATTGTAGTAAGTGGGTTGGAGTCCCACTAAAGTAAGTAAGTAAGTGCACTAGAGGAAGTGGGTAGGAGTCCCACTAAAATAAGTGTATGGGAAGGAGTGGGATGGAGTCCCACCAGTGGGTTGGAGTCCCACTGAGTAAGTCTGCCTGTCAGAGGCGGTGAAAGAGCTGCGCAGGGTAGGACTAGGAGTCTGCCCGTAAGACATAAGCGAAAGCTGTTGCAGGGTTGGACAAAAGTGTAGACAAGAGAAACTATATGCTATAGTGTTCTCTAAGGTAGTGCCTCTAACAAGAAGTTAGAAGAGGTTTTTGGGGTTTTTTTGTTGTTTTGTGAGTTTGTGTATTAAGAAGAAAATGAAGAGGTATAATATTGTGTTATAGGTTTGTTTAAAGTAACTGTGGGAAAGTGTGAGTGTGGCTGTAAGGGTGAGACGTGTAATTGAGAACGAAAGCGAGTGTGGAGTGTGGATCCGCGGATCGGAGTGACAGAGTTGAATAATTGTGTATTGTACTGTGAGTAATTACACCATGGCAACTAAGTTAACTCGGTTGTTTAAAAGTCAAAGCATGGGCAATCTTGCTGTAAATGACAAAATCCCGAAAAATTCTTTGTTGGGATGTTTATTGGCACATTGGGGAAATTTACAGGATGATCTGCAAAAGAGCCAGGTGATTGAGTATTGTAATAATTTGAGTACTGTAATAATTGGTGGCCTTTGTATATATTGGATGATGAGGAAAAGTGGCCCACGAATGGGACACTGAATTATAACACTATTTTGCAGTTAATGCTGTATTGTAAAAGAGAAGGGAAATGGAATAAAATGCCAGATGTGGATTTGTTTTTTTTATTTAAGACAAAGAAAGGATTGGCAGGATGAATGTAAGCTAATTATTAGAGATAATTTGGTAGTGGCTATAACTTCTGATAATAAGAAAGTGGAAAAAAATGTTGTTTAAATTGTGAGGTTGGGAGTGGATACAGGAGCGACATTTTTTTATTAAATACCTGTAAAGGAAAAACTGGAACAAAACCAGGCCATTCCTGCAACCCCTGGATTTGAAATTTGGAAATAAGATAATTACACCTGAATTTTTGTATGTACCAGAATGTCCGATACCCTTCTTAGGAAGAGATTTGTTATCCAAATTAAATGCACAGATTGTTTTTGACGAAGGAGAACTTTTCTTGAAAATACCTGAGTCAAAAACGGGAGAAATCCTGATGATACAAGAAAAGGTAAAGGAACAAGAAATTCCACCGGAGGTGGATTTGGCAGTGATCCCTACTGTATGGGAAACAAATATTCCTGGTAAATTGAAACTAGCAGAACCTGTTAAAATAGATTTGAAGGAAGGCGCAGGAACCGTGAGAATTAAACAATATCCAATCAAACCAGAAGTGAGACAGGAATTGAAGAAATTGATTGATAAATTTTTGGAGTATAAAATTTTGGAAGAATGTGAATCTGAGTATAATACTCCTATTTTACCAGTCAGAAAACCCTCGGGTGAATAGAGACTGGTACAAGACTTGAGAGCAGTAAATCAGATAGTTAAGGATATTTATCCTGTAGTAGCAAACCCTTATACACTGTTAACAGCATTGAGGGAGAATTATCAGTGGTTTACAGTGCTTGATTTAAAAGATGTTTTCTTTTGTATACCTTTGGAAAAGGAAACCAGAAAACTGTTTGCTTTTGAGTGGGAAAATCCTCAAACTGGGCGAAAGATGCAGTTGACATGGACTAGATTACCCCAAGGATTTAAAAACAGTCCAACTATTTTTGGCAATCATTTAGCAAAGGAATTTGAAATCTGGAAACAGGATAAATCAAGACCTGGGCATTTATTTTTACAATATGTGGATGATCTATTGATTGCTACAGAAGAAAGATTTATTTGTATACAGGTGACTATTGACCTTTTGAATTTCCTGGGACTAAATGGGTATAAGGTATCCAGGAAGAAAGCCCAAATAGCCTGCCAGACTGTGATATATCTCGGCTTTGAGATTTCAAAAGGACAACAACAATGAGGAAAAAATCGCAAAGAAGCTCTTTGTGGTGTACCTGAGCCGAGAAATATTCATGAACTCGGAGCATTTTTGGGCATGACTGGGTGGTGTCGCCTTTGGATCATGAACTATGGGCTAATAGCTAAACCGCTGTGCGAGGCCCAAAAGAACTCTCCCTTTGTATGGGGCCCACAACGACAAAAGGCTTTTGTAGAGTTGAAACGTGCCCTAATGTCTGCACCTGCCTTGGGACTGCCGGATCTAACCAAAGATTTCCAGCTGTTTGTCCATGAAAGACAACACCTTGCACTGGGCGTGTTAACCCAGAGGACAGGAAGCTGGAAACGACCAGTCGGATATTTCTCTAAACAACTGGACACAGTGAGTAAAGGGTGGCCAAACTGCCTTCGAGCAGTGGCCGCAACAGTGATGCTCATACAAGAAGCTCGGAAATTGACTTTGGGAAGAACAATAACAGTCTATGTTCCACACATGGTGATAACTGTCCTAGAACAGAAGGGGGGACATTGGCTGTCCCCCAGCCGAATGATGAAATACCAGGTGGTATTGACTGAACAGGATGATGTGATTCTAAAGACAGCTAACCTGGTAAATCCTGCAGTGTTTTTAAGTTCCGTACAGGAAGAAGGACGACTGGAACACGATTGCTTGGCTACCATCGAGTATGTTTATTCCAGTCGTGAAGATCTGAAGGATGTGCCATTGGAGCGACCAGACTGGGAATTGTATACTGATGGAAGCAGCTTTATGGAACAAGGAGTCCGATACGCCGGATACGCGGTAACAACAGAGACCACAGTTATAGAAGCAGGAGCATTGGCGAGTACCACATCAGCCCAAAAGGCAGAACTCATCGCTTTAATTCGAGCCTTAGAGGTAAGCAAAGACAAGAGAGTAAATATCTGGACTGATTCAAAATATGCCTTTGGGGTAGTGCATGTCCATGGAGCTTTGTGGAAAGAGAGGGGGTTATTGTCCTCTCAAGGATCAAACATTAAGCATCAAACAGAAATTTTACGATTATTGCAAGCAGTTCAAAAGCCAGATCAAGTAGCAATCATGCACTGTAAGGCACACCAGACTGGGAATACAAAAATAATAGCTGGGAATAATTTAGCTGATAGAACAGCAAAAAAAGGTAGCAAAGAAAGAAGCATTGCAAATGGCAGTAATTCCTTCTAAAGCAGTAACCCTTCCTAGGGAAAACCCGAGATATTCAGAGGAAGATGACAAATTGGGTCAGTTATTAAATGCTAAGAAAAACTTAGCAGGATGGTGGGTAACTCCTAACGGACAGGTAGTAATTCCACCTCTTTTGATGAGAGAGATAATTCAAACGAGACATCAAGAATGTCACTGGGGGGCAGAAGCCTTAGTAACATCTTTACGAAAGCAAGTAATATCAGTTAAAATGTTGGGAATAGTAACTGCATAGTAACTGCAAAATGTGAGGTATGTTTGAAAAATAATCCAACGATTAAGAAGAAGGTTCAAATGGGTAGGCTGAAGTCTGGTACAGAACCTTGAGATTATTGGCAAGTAGATTTTTCAGAGCTGCCTAGACAAAATGGGTACCGGTACATCTTGGTAGGGGTTGATACTTTTACAGGATGGCCAGAAGCCCTTCCCTGTCACACCACCCAAGCAAAAAAGGTTGTAAAGTGGTTATTACAAGAAGTAATTCCGAGATTTGGAGTTCCTATTGGAATTTCCTCTGACAGAGGTCCACGCTTTGTTGCTGAAGTAGTCCAAAGTGTTAGCAAAGTATTGGGTATTAATTGGGATTTACATTCATCTTGGAGGCCACAATCTAGTGGGAAAGTGGAAAGGATGAATCAAACTTTGAAACGACAAATAAGTAAAATTTGTCAAGAAACCAGTCTAAAGTGGCCTCGGGCGCTTCCATTGGCATTATTATGAATCAGGGTACAGCCAGAGTGGAACCTCAGTCAGTCCTTATGAATTATTATATGGAAAACCATATGAGTCTCTAGAACCAAATCTAAACATACATGTATGTGGATAACTGGCTAGCTGAAAAGGGTCACATAGACATAGTCCAGCTGGCTGGACAAAAATGCACATGGCTCTCAGCTGATCTGAAGTAAAGCAAAATACACTGTCTTTGGCTGTCCTTGTTACACAATAACAGGAAGATTTTGGTGGGAAAAGAACGTTGCAGGTGGGAACAGATAACTACAGAAGAGAAACTAGGGGCGGGCTTGGTATTTAGGCAACTAACCAATAATGAGCTTAACTTTTGTAATATGTATGAGCTAATTATAACAAGGCATAAAAGGTGACTGTAAGAGACAATAAAGGAAGTCTGCTGATCACTCATATTGAGCGACTGTGTCTTCCCTCCGTCGCGACACATGTAAAAGGAAAACAAGGTGTGTATAACTATTTGCTTTTTCTAAGGAAAACTTTGGCTGCGATTTGGTGTGCAGTAATTTGGAATAGACCTTTATTCCAGGAAAATTCAGTGCGTGATTTCCAACCAGGAGACTATGTCTATGTGAAGACCTGGACCTCCGAACCTTTGCAGGAGCACTGGAGAGGACCTTTCCAGATACTGCTAACCACTTTTACAGCTATCAAGATAGCAGAATCAGACGCTTGGATACATTATACTCAAGTGAAGAAAGCACCTACTCCGTGGAAGATTGTCAATCGTGACCCAGAGACTTTAAAATTGACACTGAAAGATGTCTAATTTTTATATTGGATTTTATTTTGGTCGGTAGTGTTGGTGGGATCATGGGCTGACTTGGTGGACAGGAACAAAAGACAAATAGAAACAGAACAAGTAATTGACATTCCCAAACAAATGGCTGAGGAAAATTTGATGGTAGGATTGATTAAAGAATTTGCCAATTTACAAAATGGCACGCAGATCGCTGCTTGTTTGCCAATACCGAGGGCAGTAGGTGAATCTATTCCATGAGGAATTTTAACCATGGATCTGACCAATCTGGAATATAAAAATGAGACCACCTATTGTGAACAAAGGCCAGTAACTCAATGGTATGAACAAGTAAAGGTTATTAGAAAACAGTGGAAGTCACCAGGTAAAGAAACAGATTGTAAAAAAAACAAAAAAAAAAACCAAAAAAAACCCAACCCAAACAAACTATTGAATTATGATTTTATAACAGGATCCCGACCTAGTGCCATAGCTTGAGTTCTTCTTCCTGGGGGTCCAAATCCCCAGTTAGGATGGTGTTCTTATGATGAACAACTTAAAACCAATGTGAGCAGAAGTATCATGAAATGGAAGTGTAACAAAACTGGCCAAGGTACCCAATTAGTAGAACAATGGGACTCTATATGGTCTATGTCCATATTTTCTCATTTTCAGTATATAGCAAGAACTTCTTGGTGTTTTACCTGGGATGGAAAGGTTTTTTTAGTATTACCCTGGGTAGATGATAGGTCAACTTCATCGGGAGAGAAGGAAAATAAAGTAGTGCCATGGTGGAAATGTGAAGAAGTGTATGATTGCAGTAACGCAGACTTAGTAATCCAAAGAATTCCTCCGTAGGCCACTGTTTTGAAATACGGTTGTTTTTGTCGAGGTCTTAAGAACACTCTCAATTTAACCAGCACTTTTACAGTTAGAAAAGGAACTTTGTTTAGTTGTAGTAAAACTACTATTCGAAGTCCAGGACATTTAGTTTGGGCATTAAGTGCTGGAACCTGGACAACTCACTTACCATTAGATGGTAAGGTGAAACAAATCACTTCAGGCATGCCAACATTGTGTCCAATTTGGAAGAAATCACCATTTAAAGGATCCTTAGAGAATTTAGAATTGAAACGAATAAAGAGATCTGAGATAAATGATGATATTTGGAATGAACCATTTACAGGAGTGAAAACTGGTGGGGGACTTGAATCACTTTTAAATCCTATAGCTTCATATAGAAACAGAGCATGGCTCTATCAGTTAACTGGTCAAGTGGAAAAATTAGCAAACGTTAACAAAAAGGGGTTTAAGGAATTGAATATATAATTACAGGCGACCTCCAGAATGACTTTACAAAATAGAATGGCACTAGATATGCTCCTACTTAAAGAACATGGAGTATGTGGATATCTCAAGGATAAACTGGACCACTGTTGTATCCACATTCCAAATGTCACTCAGGGTGTGGAACATGATCTAGACCTATTAGGAAAAATTGAAAAAGAAACTGAAACAATTCAACAGGATATGTCAGAAGATTGGCTTGGGAAAATTTTTAACAAACTGGGATGGAATTTGAGCTCTTGGATACAATCTATAATTAAGACTTTGTTTCTGTTACTAGTTGTGTTTTTGATGAGCATGCTAGTATATGCATGTTTGAAGAAACAGTTTACCAATAGAATTGCAGTCACTGGTATGATTATGAGAGAAGTACCAACTATTTTATCAAGACATGATCCATCACCGAGATATGTTGAAACAAATGATATGTAAATAATGTGAAAGTACTGAAAGAATGATTTTCAGCACTTTTAAAGGGGGGAAATGTTATCGATTTGTTAATAAGTTAAGATTGATTGACTTTATTTGATTAATTGATTTTATAAAATCATTTTATAAAATTGAAAAATAGAAGGATAAGAAATGTTTTTAATGAAACTTATAGCTGCACAGTAAAAGTTGTTATGAGATCTTCTGTACATGCTGTACCAAGGCTAGAAGAAGGGGCTAGAGCCATTGTTAAAACTCAGGTGATAACTTTAGGGTTTGAAAGGTTTCTTTTTGTTTGACCAGTCTTCTGTATGTAGAGGTGTCTTGAAATGTCAGAATATGAGATTAATGGAAACCGGGGAGAGTCGACTGGAACAGCTTGTAGTTACCTGCCAAGAAATCGTGAACTTTAGTAAAAGGTAGCTCCGGCAGGGGGAGATCGCGACCACCCACTCATATACCACCTACCCAGATCGTACCCCAGACCCATTTCTAGACCTTTCTAAGCTCTACTGCGCAGAATCGGATCTAGGAGGAGAATATGTTAATGATTTATGGGAAATATCATGGTTATGCATGAATATTTAATGAACATGTATGAATAAGTTCTATATATGGTGTCTGATTTTGGGACCTGGCGTGCGTTGATCGTGAGAGGACTCGCTCACGCACCCGGCCGTTAATAAAGAAGTGTCTGCTTATCTACATCACATTGGTGTCGATAAGTTCTTCATTCCGAGATTTCGGTAACACTCTCATCCAGGGTGTGGCTGTCAAGGACAGGAGAAGCAAGGACGTCAGCAGCCACTCTCTATCACCATGAGCAGCCCTAGCTGCCCTGCCTGGAACAGGGCCGGCCTTGCGCCAAGGCTGTCTATCATATGGACCCCAGAGAGCCAGGCGACACGTGCCCTGGACCAAGGCTGTCCCTTAGCCACCATGACATGGGCCACTGCTGCTGTTCTGCCTGCTGTGGCATGGACGGGACGGGACATCCCCGGGGCTGGTGCCCAGCCCTGGGCTACCCAGGGGAGAGGGTTGTGAAGCTACCTTTGCCTATGGTGTCGGGAGGCTCCCAGAAAAACCAGGATGGGCTAGAAGCCAGGCCTGTCTTACCTGTCCTGTAGAACGCCGAGAACTCTCGCGCCAAGTGATGAGCTGAGAAAGGAGAGGAGCCGTGCTCTTGCTGCGTCCTTTTCCAAGAGTCTGGCTGCAATTCCCAGGAGAAACAACAAAAGAGAAGTCACGCTCCACCCCTGTGGTCAGCCCCAGCCCCCTTGCCCTCCCCTCGGTGCCTGCTCCTCGCAGCTGTTGCTCACCTGCCTTGTCTGGCGGTCTGAGCCAGCACAGCCCTGAGGTGGGGCAGCCGTGTCACCGACCCCTTGGTGAGGTGGCCAGCCACGAGCAGTCCCCACTGTGATGCGTCCATGACATCACCAAGGCTGGTGCCTGGAGTTGGTGCTGCATCCATGTGATCCCGCTTTTCCAGCGGTCAAATGAGAAGACACAACTAAATAAAGAATAAAAATGAAACAGAAAACAAGAGTCGGTAGCGCTGGGGAAGCAAATAAAGTAGCTGTAGGATGTGAAGAACAGCAGCTCAGCAGGGGTTAGAAGAGAGTTAAAAGCAGCACGTCCTACGCTCTGCTCTCTGTTAAAGAGTTTGGGTGGTACTTGCCGAGATTTGCGGGTTTGAAGGCTATTCTGGAAGAAAGAAGTTTGGGGAGTTTCCTGGAAGGGGACCTTTCACAACTTTGGCACTGAGGACGTGTCGCGCTGCCCAGCCGTCCACCCAGGAGTGGCGGGCAGTGTTGTGTGAAGTGCAAGACAGTCGTCTGTCTGTCCCTGAAAGGAACCAACGTGTTTGCCTGGCGCTGCCCTGTGCTTGCCCTTCAGTTGGGCGCTGGAAGAAAACACACGGACCTGTGTGGTTCGCTACAGACTGTTGCATCCTCTTTAATTCACAGGGTATGAGGCAACGGGTGCCAGCTGAACCACAGGAGTTTCCCTCTGAACCTCAGGAAACACTTTTTCACTGTGAGGGTGTCCTGGTTTCAGCTGGATCAGTGCTGTGTTGTGGCTCTGGCGCGAGAACAATGTTGATAGCGCACTGATGTTTTTAGTTGTTGCTGGGTGATGTTTATACTAAGTCAAGGACTTTTCAGTTTCTCAAGCCTTGCCAGCCAGAGGGCTGGAGGGGCAGAAAACGTTGGGAGGGGACACAGCCAGGACAGCTGGCCCAAACTAGCCAAAGGGAGGTTCCATATCACGGGGCGTCCTGCTTGGTACATGAACTTGGGGGTGTGTCGAGGTTTAACCCCGGCCGGCAACCAGGTACCACGCAGCCGCTTGCTCACTCCCCCTCACCCAGAGGGATGGGGAGGTGTCCAGGCCTGGAATGGTCTGGTCTGGGGAGATTCTTCATTATTTTCAGAGTGAGATTCATACACAAACAAGGTCATATGCAGTAAAAAAACGAGGTTTAATGGTAGAAAAATAACTGCTTGTTTAAAGGCAGGAAATGGAGAGAGAGGGAGGAAAAATAAAGTAAAGAAAAATGCAAAAGCTTCCACCGCACGGCGCTGCGGGTCCCGTCAGTCCTGGTTGACTTCACGTCATGTGGGGTGCTGCAACTGAGAGACGGGACACAGCTTGATGCAAGCAAGATGTCGATTTATTGTACACAATCTTGAGTTTATATATGTTTTCAGTAGCTGTGTATTTTAAACAGATTGGTTCTTTAAGCTAAGCATTGCATACTAGGCAATCCGTGATTGGGTAACAACAAACAAGGACAGTTTAAGTGAGTTTCCACAATAGCATTTAAGCCTTCGTTGTGCAACTTGTTACTTCTCCTTTGGCACCATCTGTTCCTCATTTCAACATCTTATCTCGGTATGACTCCTCAGTCAACATTCTGTCGGTAGTTATCTATTACCCTCCTTGTCCTCCCAGGGTTTGTGGCTTACAAGTTCCAGCACATCCCTGCTTATCAGTTGGACAGTATTTGGAGACTTGCTCCTCAGGCCTTGTCCCACATCTCCCCCTTCCTGTTGCACAAAAAACTTTCTTCATAGAGCGTGCTACCCACTTTTGTAGGCACTGCAACAAACAGGGCAAAAAGAGTAACAAGAAGACAAAAACGGCCAAGGCATAAACAATTGTCTTCACTAAACTCCTTAACCATCGCGACAACCCCCATCCTCCAAAAAGTTTATCCAACCAATCCCAGCTATCGTCTTGTGAAAGTTTAAAGACTCCAGCTTTAAGCTGTTGAATACTGGCATGAACCGATTCTGAATGGTCGGAGAGATTCATGCAGCACATGCCATCAATATCCTCACAGCCATGTCCTTGAGCCAACAACAAAAGGCTAATAGTTGTTCTGTTTTGTATGTAATAGTGGTAAATTTGACTCACATTCTTAACTGCCTAACAAACAAGATTTAACTAATTTAGATTAATTAATTAATCTAAATTTTAACTAAAAAAAAAGATTTAACTCTTTAATGTTTTCCCTGCTGTTGCTCTGGATAAGAGAAGAACCGCTGTTATATGTTCCTATCATAGCCTTCTGTTACACTAGCATCTACATAAAAACAGCTATTGAATTCAAAGTGTAAACAATATCAACTTATTTTGGATTAACGTTATACAGAGGTAATCAATTATCTCAAATATCAAGGCTTTCAGTAAGATTCTTCATTCCTCACATACATTCACTTTTTTGCAACAATGTCTGCAGGTCAGTTTCAAGGAAGTGCACACCAAACAAGAACTGGTTCAGTAAGGAGACCACACATCAGTTGTTGGGTTGACCGGTGGCAGCAGCGGTCCCATGGTCCGGCACGTTAAGCTCAGGCCGCACACAGCGAGCGGGTATCCATCGCGGACCTTCATCTGTAGAAACACAAGCATAACCTCTCCCCCAAGTTAACAATTCATCGGTCTGGACTAATGCCTGGTATGAGGGTCTTTCATACGTAGTAAGATGCCTATGTGCTTTTGCTGTTTGTCACCAATTGACACAAAGTGTTGCACAATGTGAGGCATCGCATTGTTGACAGACATTTTCAAAAAGTTCAAAACATAACATGATTTCTCTGAACGTACCTCTTGGGTCATTCCCTTAATTTTCCTCTTTTTTTTTTGACTACATGCAACCAGAGACACTTCACCGTAACATAGAAGCCCATATTTACATCTCTGAGCCTGGACACAAACCACAGCTGCATGTATCACCAGGCTCAGGGCAGAATTCATTCACGTAGTTACATAGTTATGTATCACTATAAGCATACAGACACCTATTTATCACTAGATAACCATGTTCATCTTTCTTACGCTCCTTCACAACACCTAGCTGTTCTCTCATCTCTTGTTAGGTCAAATAATTCTCTGTCTTCCTCTTTTTTGCTTGTTAACTGTGATGAGGCAAAGGTTGTGTGTAGCTGGGTGACCATGACCTGATTTATGTTACAATCAACTAAACGCTGAATACAGGAAATAAGGCATGGGAGACATAAGGCAAACATCAATAAGGTGGTTAAAATAATTATAATAAATCCTGTAATACTTTTGAGTCATGGCCCAAAGTTTCCCATCTGTGAGAAAGAGACTAAAGGCATCCCGCCCCTGGCTCTGCTGCAGATTTTTGGGTTTAAGTTTTGTATGCTTTTGTGAATTAACTCAGATTCACATAACACATCCTATCAAAGTCTTCACACTTGTATCCCTGTGTTAATAATAAAAATTGATAGCAACTCGGTTCTGTAGCAACATATGACTGACATAATCAACATCTGTTAATAAGCCAGAAAACAAGAAATAGTATTTGTAGTATTATTTTCTTTAGTAAGCTAGCAGCCTAATTTACTAAGCAAGTTAAGAATGTGTACTATTCTTACAGAAGAGATTAGAGAAGCAAACAAAAAAAATGTGTTATGTTATATTCGAGAACTCAGCCCGAGAGTTACAGTCTGCTGTGTGTTCTGTGTTATACTCATTTGACACATGTTGGGGTTGCGATTGTGAAAGTTGCCCGTTTACAATTTTCATTGGCATTATCATAGCTAGTGGTTTTAAAAGCAACCCTTGAGCTTCCTCATGCTCGACTTGTTGTTGCAAAGTATTCTGAAGCCGATCAATAAAGTTAGTATTAAAGTTAGTGACTCTCTAGGACCCTGCAAGACTGAGGCAAGACTCCGGTATCCTGACTGCTGTAATAGCCATCTCCTTCAGTTGTAAACAGTTGTCCCTGGGATACCTTGCCTGAGTCACAGAATTGGCGCAATTATTTTCTCCAGCCAACTGCTCCTAGTTAACAGCAATTCTCCGATTAAGGTTTCCAATCAAGGCTACTACACATAGCTCATAAAAATCAGATAACCATATCATATACTGTGTCAGAGTAGGTATAACTCTTAGGGTTAAGTCTTAACGCTAAGTCTTAGGATTAAGTCTTAGGGTTAGGTCTTATGGTTAAGTCTTAAGGCTAAGTCTTAGGGATAAGTCTTAGGTTTAAGTCTTAGGGTTAAGTCTTAAGGTTAAGTCTCAGGGTTAAGTGTTAAGGGTTAGGTCTTTGGGTTAGGCCTTTGGGTTCAGTCTTAGGGTTAAGTCTTAATGTTAAGTCTTAAGGTTAAGTCTTAGGGTTAAGTCTTAGGGTTTAGTCTCGATGAGGGTCCCCCGTGGAGAGTTGGCCAAGTCACGACAATCACACCAATATGGCTACATGCCGTGCTCACCTTATTAAACAAACAGGTCATATTTATAACTTAAACCAACTGCTCACACGACTTTACACACAGGTGATTGGATAAAAGTCTCTGGCCATGCAGGTGTTTGTGTCACTGATTAGTGAGCATGCTGAAGGCGCCTGATCGGAGTGTGCTGATGAGAGTGTGCTGATTTCGCAGTTCCCAGGACTTGCTCTGCACCTGGCTTTTTGTTCGTGCATAGCCTGTTTTCTTTCTCACATTGCTTGTTCCAAGGACAATTTAAAGTTGCTCTGCAGCTTCAACCAACAGGCCTGGGTTGTCCAACCCAGACAATGGTAACATATGTCCTCAGTCCTTTAAAAATTCCCCTATAGAGAGCAGAGGAGTTAAGACTGGAGCAGAGAAGATAAGATTTGCATGGAGGAGATACGTTTGGAGTGGAAGAGATGAGATTTGCACGGAGGAGATGAGTTTGGAGCGGAGGAGACCGGAGGAGTTGAGATTAGAGTGGAGGAGATGAGATTTGCGTGGAGGAGATGAGTTTGGAGTGAAGGAGAGCGGAGGAGATGAGATTTGCATGGAGGAGATGAGATTTGCATGGGGAGATGAGACTGGAGCACAGGAGTTGAGATTTCAACGGAGGAGAGTGGAGGAGATGAGATTTGCTTGGAGGAGATGAGTTTGGAGCAGAGAAGAGCGACAGAGATGAGATTTGAGTGGAGGAGATGAGATTCGTGCAGAGGAGATGAGTTTGGAGCAGAGGAGAGTGGAGGAGACGAGACGTGTGGAGGAGATGAGTTTGCGGAGGAGAAGAGCAAAGGAGATGAGATTTGAGTGGAGGAGATGAGATTGGAGTGGAGGAGAGCGGAGGAGGTGAGATTTGCATAGAGGAGATGAGTTTGGAATGGAAGAGATGAGATTTGCTTGGAGGAGATGAGAATGGAGCTAAGGAGAGCAGAGGAGATAATATTTGTGCAGAGAAGATGAGTTTGGAGTGAAGGAGAGCGGAGGAGGTGAGATTTGCGTGGAGGAGATGAGTTTGGAGCAGAGGAGAGTGGAGGAGATGAGATTTAGTGGAGGAGATGAGATTGGAGAGGAGGAGAGTGGAGGAAATTAGATTTGAGCAAAACAAATGAGATTGTAGCAGAGGAGAGCAGAGGAGATGAGATTGGAGCTAAGGAGAGTGGAGGAAATGAGTTTGCATTGGAAGAGATGAGATTGGCACACAGGAGATGAGTTTGGAGTGGAAGAGATGAGATTTGCGTGGAGGAGATGAGTTTGCAGCTATAGGAGAGTGGAAGAGATAATATTTGCTCGGAGATGAGTTTGGAGTGGAGGAGAGTGAAGGAGATGAGATTTTCATGGAGGAGATGAGTTTTGAGCAGAGGAGAGTGGAGGAGATGAGATTTGAGTGGAGGAGATGAGTTTGGAGTGGAGGAGAGCAGAGATGAGATTTGCGCAGAGGAGATGAGTTTAGAGTGGAGGAGAGCGTAGAGATGAGATTTTCATGGAGGAGATGATTTTGGACCAGAGGAGAGCAGACCAGAAGAGATTTGAGTGGAGGAGATGAGATTGGAGTGGAGGAGATGAGATTGGAGCAGTGGAGAGCAGAGATGAGATTTGAGTGGAGGAGATGAGATTGGAGCAGAGGAGAGCGGAGGAGATGAGATTTACGCGGAGGAAATGAGTTTGGATCATAGGAGATGAGATTTGCGTGGAGGAGATGAGTTTGGAGCGGTGGAGAGCGGAGGAGATGAGATTTGCACAGAGGAGATGAGATTGGAGTGGAGAAGAGCAGAGGACAGCAGATGAGGGCAGTGGAGAGCGGAGGAGAGTGGAGGAGAGCGGAAGAGAAGAGATTGGAGCGGACAAGAGCAGAGGAGCTGAGACTGGAGTGGAGGAGAACAGAGGAGATCAGAGGAGAGTGGAGGAGATGGGATTGGAGCTAAGGAGAGTGGAGGAAATGAGTTTGCATTGGAAGAGATGAGATTGGCACACAGGAGATGAGTTTGGAGCGTAGGAGAGTGGAGGAGATGAGATTGGCACACAGGAGATGAGTTTGGAGTGGAAGAGATGAGATTTGCGTGGAGGAGATGAGTTTGCAGCTATAGAAGAGTGGAAGAGATAATATTTGCTCGGAGATGAGTTTGGAGTGGAGGAGAGTGAAGGAGATGAGATTTTCATGGAGGAGATGAGTTTTGAGCGGAGGAGAGTGGAGGAGATGAGATTTGAGTGGATGAGATGAGTTTGGAGCAGAGGAGAGCGGACCAGATGAGATTTGAGTGGAGGAGATTTGAGCGGAGGAGATGAGATTTGAGCGGAGGAGATGAGACTGGAGCGGTGGAGAGCGGAGGAGATGAGATTTGCATGGAGGAGATGAGATTGGAGTGGTGGAGAGCAGAGGAGATAAGATTTGAGTGGAGGAGATGAGATTGAAGCGGAGGAGGGCGGAGGAGATGAGTTTGGATGGGAGGAGATGAGATTTGCGTGGAGGAAATGAGTTTGGAGCGGTGGAGAGCAGAGGAGATGAGATTTGAATGGAGGAGATGAGATTGTAGTGGAGGAGAGCGGAGGAGAGCAGATGAGGGTGGTGGAGAGTGGAGGAGAGTGGAGGAGAGCGGAAGAGATGAGATTGGAGTGGAGGAGATGAGATTGTAGTGGAGGAGAGCGGAGGAGAGCAGATGAGGGCGGTGGAGAGTGGAGGAGAGTGGAGGAGAGCGGAAGAGATGAGATTGGAGTGGAGGAGAGCGGAGGAGATGAGGCGAGTGGAGGAGAGCAGAGGAGAGCAAAGAGAGTGAAGGAGACGGGATTGGAGTGGAGGAGAGCAGAAGAGATGAGACTGGAGCTTAGGAGCGTTGGTGCAGAAGGCTCGGACACAACCTATACAACCAATGTGATCAAGTTAGTGCCACTTTATTCAAGGGATACACAGCAATATATACTGTACAGGTGCTATTAATAGATCCACACCAATTTATACCCCCAGCTAAATATACACAGGCTGTGCATGCTTTGTTATTTAAAAATGATCGGTTAAAACTACTCGTTCACACGCTTCCACTTCCCCTATGACTGGTCCCGGTGTGGTGCCCACACGCTGCTCCCCCCTTGTGCAAGCATCCCGGTTTTCCTCATCTTTCTGTCCTATTCTCTTACCTCTCTGTGAATACACAGTTTCTTTATCTCCCTTGGCCTTGCATAAGTCCTTCATAACACCTGCAGCTTGTTAGGGCTGCAGCCTGTTATTACAACCAAGTTATTCGGTCTGGATTGCTCATAATATGCCCGTTTTCTTCCAGCCACTCCACAATTCCCCCTTTTTGTTTTTGAGCAATCCAGACCCCATTCTTGGACATCCGTTTAATTGACCCATTCATTATGCATTGCAAACATTGAAACAAACAAGGTAGTAACAATATCAAAATCAAGAACACTATTAACACTACCAATGCTCCTTTAACTGCAATCTGCAACCATCCCCTTAGCCTGAGGCTACTGAGCCAGTCAGAAAAAGGATCATGTCCTTCAGTAACATGCTGTTGCAAGCTCAGGCAAAAACCTGTTACCCCAGCTGTATTTGCCCATGTTACTCAAATATTTGTTCTAGGTAAAATGTCAAAAATCCCCTCACTACCTGGTAGAAAACAAATCAACATAACTATGCTCCGCGTTTGAGGTGTTGCCATCATTTTACCTCCTTTTTCCAACTGCTCCAATGCACCTGCAAGCTTCGAGGAATGTTTAGTCTAATTCTACAAATCCTGTCAACTATCTTATTATTCTGATTAATACACTGCAAAGCTAAGCATCTTAGAGGCCTGAAACTAATTTCTGCTAAAAACCCTTCACCCAAGGTCCTTAATTAAGCTTAAAACCTCAAGAAAACTACTGTTATTCTCTAAGTATTCACACTTGTCTTTCTATATTAGCAGCAGATTGCCAATATGCTAACAAACCTACAAGGTCAGACAACCCGCTCACTTCAGAACAAAACACAACCCGATCATTACATGAGTGACATTTAAACACACTATCCCCATCACATGCACGTGCGACTCTCCAAGTTTTCTTGTCACACCACGTGCAATGTATTAAAACCCAAGGTTGACAGTTCAGACCATGCTCTCTACAAGCTGTGTCGTTTTTCTTGATCTGTTCTGAGCTGAGCAGCTGTGCTCACATGGGGTCAAGACCAAGTTCAGTCGATGCTGGTGTCATCGAAGTGCCTCAGGATGTAAGGCTACCGTCGATATTGACCCATGCCCTGTAAAACATAAAAAATTAAACCTGATCCTCTACTTCAACCTGATCCTCTACTTCAACCTGATCCTCTATTTCATTATTCTTAAGATCTCCTTTCCAGGGCCGCACCCAGCTACTCGGAATCTATCTAACACTGGTATCTGTAACAACACAAGCATATCCTCGCCCCATCATTTTTAGTTCCGCAGGTCCCTTCCATTCTCCTATAGCGACATCTGTGTATTGAACAAAAACACTATTTCCACACTGGTTTACCCCAGATCTCAAACCCAAACTATGTATTATTACTGGCGGTTCCTTTCTATCACCTGTAAACCGTAAATAGTTCAATACGTATATCGCTTTTGCAAGACGCTCTGCTGGACCCAATACCTCTCCCCCTTTTTGTTTTTGCAAAAGCGCTTTCAGTGTTTGATGCGCTCGTTCCACAATGGCCTGTCCCGGGGGGGAGTGCGGTATGCCTGTGACATGACGTATACCCCAAAGCTGACAAAAATGAGTAAAGTTCCGAGAAGTGTAGGCCAGGCCATTATCAGTTTTTATTTGTGCAGACACTCCAAGTGCCATAATGGCAGCATGCATATGTTTAATTACATGCCATGCTGTTTCAGCAGCTTGCACCGTTGCCCAGAGTGCTAGGGAAAAAGTATCAATTGAAACATGCACATATTTAAGCCCACCAAATTCTGGGATATGAGTTACATCCATCTGCCAAAGCTGTAGAGGTCAAAGTCCCCAAGGGTTCACCCCCAAACCAAGGCCAGCTCCTGCCTTCTGACAATCAGGGCAGGACTGTACAATTTCTCTAGCATCAGCCACAGGAATGTGAAATTGCCTGGCCAACACTTCTGCTGATTGGTGAAAATATTCATGTAATAATCTAGCTTGTTCAAAGGTTTTAACAACAGGACCTGTCCAGGCTGGAGTGATAAGCTGATCAGCCCGAGTGTTACCTAATGCGAGACCTCCGCATTTCTGATGACTGCAAATATGCACAATAAAATATTCATCCCGACGTTGGTTCAAAAGCATTAACAATTGTAACAACAGAGTATACAATACAGGATTTCACACAGGTTTCACCATACTATGTTCCAAACACTGTACCGTACCCACAACATATAATGAGTCTGATACTACATTAACAGGTTCTTGAAACCAGTGTCGAAATGCCCAAATAACAGCTCGGAGTTCTAAAGTCTCTAAAGAGTCTCCAGTCACCCCAGGGAGTAGTTTATGTTCCCAAGTTTCTCCTACTTTCCAGGTGACTGCAGCTCTCTGAGATTTTCGTCCAGCATCAGTGAAAAACATTTATCCCTTTTACAGGAACCTCCGATCGCAAAGGCAAATGTTCAATGCGCTGATGAGATATCAATGGCAAAAGTTTGTCCGAAGGGTAACTGTTTGTAAGAGTTCCCAAAAAATCAGCAGCTGCTAATTGAAATTCGGTTGAAGCAGACAACAGTCAGTTCAAATACAGTTGAGACACAGGTACATATATAACTGTCGGTTCAAGGTCTGAGATATCTACAATTCGCTGCCTGCCTTTGATCATAAGCTGTGAAAACAATTCTGGGCATGTAACCACTGTCTTTCTGGGCTGGAAAGGGAGAAAAACCCATTCCAAAATTCATAAATGCAGTCTCCCTTCTCCCATCTGGATAATAACCCCTAATGGGTGTTCTCGCTCACCTCCTGAGTTAATTATCATAAACGAAAGAGCTTGGTCATCTAGTCGTCTGTGAGCATAAGTTGTTACTATCTTATTGGTGATCACCTGCAACGCCTGTTGCTGATCCTCATTCAATTGACGGTGCTCCTGAGCCTGTGCAGATGTTCCCAGGAGCGGCATCAATGGTTTCAGATCATCGTTCGTAATTCCGCAGATATTACGAACCCACTGGATATCTCCCATTAATTTTTGCACATCAGACAATGTTTCTATTGCTGTGTTAATTTTCACTTTCTGAGGTCGAATCATTCCATTTGTAATGATCCAACCCAGGTACAACCACGGCCCTTTCTTTTGAATTTTCTCTGGGGCTATCTTCAACCCCCTTTTTCCAAGACTATGCGTGAGCTGACATAAAATCGTCTCAGAATCCAGTTGTTTTCCTACAACCAAAATATCATCCATGTAATGATAAATAAGTAAATGAGGATACTGCTTACGAATAGGTTCTAAAGCCCAGACAACAAACAATTGACACATCATAGGTGAGTTTTTCATTCCCTGCAGCAGCACCACCCGGTGATATCTTTTCACTGGCTCTGCTTTATTTATCGATGGCACTGTAAAAGCAAACCTTTCAGTGTCCTGTGGATGTAAAGGAATTGTAAAGAAACAGTCTTTCAAATTGATAATCACCAAATCCCAGTCCTCTGGTAACATAACTGGAGAGGGTAGCCCGGGTTGTAAGGCGCCCATATCACACATAACAGCATTGATTGCTCATGAGTCATGTAACAGACGCCTTTTCCTAGATTTCTTTGGGATTGTAAAACTGAGGTGTTCCATGGACTAGTTGAAGGCACCATGTGTCCAGCATCTAATTGTTCCTGGACCAAATTATTAACAATCTGCAGCCGGTCTTGCTTTAGCAGCCACTGATCAATCCAAATTGGACCATCAGTTTTCCAGCTGATTTTTAGAATCGGCTGCTGAACAGCGGCCACTCCTAAAAAGGCAAAATAAGGAGCCGAGCTCCCACCTGACTGAGCAGATCTCTTCCAATTAGTGCCACCGGCAGATGTATTGCATAGGGACATGTAGTTACTACCCTACCATCAGAAAACAAATGCAATTACGTCTCTACTGATAAAGGTAGCGTGAGTCCCACCAACCCCTACAATGCTGGTAGCCGCTGGTATTGGAGGCCACTGCCTAGGCCACTTAAAAAAAGGTACAATCGTTACATCAGCTCCGGTGTCTATAATCGTCTGCAATTTGCACACTTGTCCACTTGGGTGTCTCAGTTCCGTTTGTTCCTCTAGTTTTCCCCGACTGAAGTCCATGGCTAGCAAAACATCGGGCTGACCGGTGGATCCAAAACCTTCTACATCCCTTTTCTTTTGTTCTGCATTAGGCACTTTTGCTTCAAAACGAATTAATTGAGCAATTTTTGATCCCTCCTTAATAGTTACAGGGGGAGTTAGTTTGTAAACCATTATTTTAATCCGTCCCTCAAAATCAGCATCAATAAGACCTGGGACTACAAAAATACCTTTCCTAGATACTGAAGAACATCTGATTAATAAGGCGCTTAAACCATGTCCCAAAGGTCCCACAAGATTTGAATCAATCAATTGAACTGTGGTGTCGGTAAAAGTAATAGCTACTGCTGTTGCCAGGTCCACTCCGGCGCTTCTGGAGGTGGCGGCGGAGCAGCGGTCCAAGCACCCTGGACTTGTGTCGTAGCGCGAGGCCGAGACGCGCTCTGTGTCTCGTTTCCCTTTTTCCGACAATCACTGGTGTTATGATTATCTTTCCGACACTGCACACACCATTTCTTTTGCTGTGTGCCTGGAACATGACATTGTGATTTAATATGTCCCATCCTGCCACAATTAAAACGTCTTCTATCTTGCTTCCTGTTATTATTTTTTCCTTGCACAAGCGGCTTCACTGCAGCTCCTACCGTGGCAGCCATAAAGGCATTTTTTCCTGATCAATCATTCTTTCTGTCACCTCCAACAGCTGGGCAGCTGATGACCCACACGGCAGGAGGCTTAAAGCTTTCTTAGCATTATCATAAGTAAGCATATCAAGAAACTTTACTTTCATATCCTCATTCAGATCAGGATTACTCATGAGAGCAGCATGCAGTCTGTCTATAAATTTTGGATAAGATTCTGTAGGTCCCTGGTTTATCCCCGTAAATGCTGGCGCTATTTTGTCATCATGGAGGGCAAAAATCATTTTCAGAGCTAGTTCCTGCATTAATCGTAACACCTCGGGTCAGAATCCCACTTGCCACTTCAGGGTTAGCAAAGGGGCCGGCGCCTATCGGCGTTTGGGCATTCACTCCAAACAGTGGATCCCCTTGCTGACGAGGCGTGGCCGCGGCAGTGTCACAGGCTGCTTGCCAGCGTTGAAAAAACTGTATCTGCTGAGAAGCCGTTACCAAAGCTTGTGCAACCATACGCACATCATACCGAGTTAATAAATCTGCCGTGAAAATATGCTGAATTATTGAGTTAGTATATGGAGATTTTAACCCATATTGTGTTACTGCTAATTTCGCTTCTTTAATTACCTTCCAATCTAAGGGTTCCCACTCGTTACCCTGTGGTGTTACTATCACAGGAAATGCCATCGGCCCAAATTGCCCAAATTGCCCCTCTATAATTGCATCCCAAATGACTGCCCGCCATCGATGTGTTGGATTACAATTACCCCCCACGCCTCCCATTGGAACCAGTGGTGGTAACGGTCCTGCCGTTAATGTCTCCTCAGAGCTGCCCTCCCCACCTCCACCCTGTAAAAAAGGATTAGTAGAAAAAGGAGATAGTGGCGGTGCTGTAGGAGCAGGCTGCGCCGATTCTCGCACCCACATCTCAAGTTGCTCCAATTTTTCATGAGATCTTGCAGCTGCACATTCTCCAAACCACAGCGACGTTCTGCAGATGCCGATTGGAGTGACGGAGGCGTGGATGGAGGCAGAGGTGGATAGAAGCTGTCCTCTGTCGAGACGTTATACGTACATTCCAGGGATTGCTCTCTTGAACTTGGACCGGGAGATTCAAGTGGTTGAAGATTCGTTTCCTTTGGCTCTTGGCCCTTTAGCCACACTACTGCTACACGTGATGTATCCCTGTCCCTTCTTTTGGCTTTTGGGAACAAGGATCCCAAGAATGTCATAGCAGTAGCAGAGCCTTTTGCTCTAGCGCCTTCAACTTCTGCTGACAGGGCAGCAAAAACAGATGTGGTAGTTTGTCGTTCTGCTTTCGTCTCTTTCAGAGTCTCTAGGATCAGCCTCCACACTGTGGACAGCTTCCCACTGTCTTTAGAGCCTGAACTAATGTCCTCCCACAGTGCTGCGCCAATCTTTTCCCAAGTGTCTAGTTCAAAGGCTGCACTCACTGAGGGGATCAGTCCTCACTGCCGAGCCCATGACAGCAACCTCTTCAGGCTTCCCTCATCATAAGATAACCCTCTCTTAGAGAGGATATGTTGGAGGAGCTTCACACTGCTGCTTCCTCTTTGCTCAGCATGGACCCCATCTCCTCCCTGACTGCTCACCTGATCAGGGCGAGATTCCAACGGTTGTGCTCATGTGTCTTCCCAGGCACAGGGGCAGCGCCTGCTACACTGGCTTCTTATGCCCCCTCTGAGCCACCTCTTTGCTCCTGGAAGCATGAACGAGAGGGTCCCTGTTCAGGCACCACTTGTTGGCACAGAAGGCTCAGACACAACCTATACAACCAATGTGATCAAGTTAGTGCCACTTTATTAAAAGGCTTACAGCAATTTATACTCTCAGCAAACGATACACACGCTACATAGGCTTTGTTATTTAAAAAGTGATCGGTTAAAACTACCCGTTCACACACTTCCACCTCCCTTATGACTGGTCCCGGTGTGGTGCCCACACGCTGCTCCCCCCTTGTGCAAGCATCCCGTTTTTTCCTCATCTTTCTGTCCTATTCTCTTATCTCTCTGTGAATACACAGTTTCTTTATCTCCCTTGGCCTTGCATAAGTCCTTCATAACACCTGCAGCTTGTTAGGGCTGCAGCCTGTTATTACAACCAAGTTATTCGGTCTGGATTGCTCATAATATGCCCGTTTTCTTCCAGCCACTCCACAAGCCGCCATCGCTGTCGCAGAAGAGGAGTCCGAGGTCACTCAGCCAGAGCTGGTCTAGGCGTTAGTTGTCTGAATTCTAATCAGTATCTGTAGGTATCTAAAACATTTAAGAAGCACAGATGGATCAGCGGTCAACGCTCTACTATTTCTTATGCTTCACGCGTGGATGGGATGCACAGATTTTCGTATCAGCTTCCTGTGCGCATCTTAAACAGTGCGTGCATGCAAAACCCATTGCTTACCCGCCATTCGGCGCCTGGTGTCAGGTACGGGATCTCTCAGCCTCGAGGCATAACCTTGAGAGGCGTTCCTGCTCAAGGGGGCTGCTGTCCCCCACACACCCCTGTGGGTCCCCCACGCAGCAGCTGGGGAGCAGCCGGGGAGCAGGGAGGGAATGGTGCTGGGGGAGCAGCAGCACTGGTGCTGCTCGGGGTGGGAGTGGGCGCTGTACCCGGCCTCTTTCCTGGGGTCCTGCATGGCTGTGATGAGGTTTGGGACTTCCACTTCTGCTCAGCAGTGAGTCTGGGGGCCTATCTGCAGGCTGCCTCCTCCAGTGCCTCCAACTGCTGCACTGCCCCTGTGATCCCACCCGGTTTGGCTCTGAACCTCAAAGTGCAGGACCCAGCACTGAGCCGTGTTGGACCTCAAACAATTGGCCTCGCTCGGCCCATCGATCCAGCCTGCCCAGAGCCCTCTGCGGAGCCTTCGTACCTTCAAGCAGATCAACACTCTCCCCCAGCTTGGTGTCATCAGCAAACTGACTGAGGGAGCACTCCATCGCCTCGGCCAGGGTGTTGATCAATATTAAACAGAACCGGCCCCAGCAGGAAGCCCTGGGGAGCAGCCGGTGTGACCGACCGCCAGCGGGATGTGACTCCATTCCCCACCACTCTTTGGGCTCAGCCAGCCAGCCAGCTTTTAACCCAGAGTAGAGTACGCCTGTCCAAGCCATGAGCTTTGGCTCACAGCTTTGGCCCTTCTGATTTCCCGCCTGCATAATTTCACGGCATCTTTGTGGTCCTCCCGAGTGTCCTGCCCTTCTTCCCAAGGTCAGAAACTCTCTGTTTTCCCTGACTTTCAGCCAAAGCTCTCTGTACAGGCAGGCCAGTCCTCTTCCCCGCCAGCTTGTCTTTTGGCCCATGGGGATGGCCTGTTCCTGCGGAGCAGGAGCCCGATGGAGGTGACGAGGAGATGCCCCACGGGGCCACACAGAAGCAGCTCCATGGGCCCGGCCAGCACCATCCCCGTGGGGCCAGGCACAAGCAGCCTGGCAGAGCCCACATCACCGGGCACCCGTGGGCCGGGCACGTGGCCAGGCAGCCCCAGGGCATGGCTGGGCAGGACGGTGCCTGGGGAGAGCCATGGCACCTGCTGGGCTTTTGTGCCGTAGCGAGTTCGGTGACCGGTGCGCAGCGCCAATTCACACACGAGTCGAGGTATTTCCATCCCTGTGTTCCAGTTCGTGCAAAGCAGGGCACTGGGTGGTAACCCACAAACGCCTAGCTCCCCGGCTGCCAAAACTTTATGCTGTTTATACAGTTTGGCAAACCAAGACATCAGCCTTCACTGGTGACAAGTTACATATTTCTCTCAGTATTTTTGGCTTGTTTTCCTATTTGCTAACCAAGTCTCTCAGTTTTTATGTTAACTAGTCTGCATGCTCAGCCTCTGCTTCTCTTTGGGCCAGGGCGTCTCTTGAGTCGGTGGTCGCCATCTCCCCGGGTCGCAATTACCTTTCCCCTACTTAGCGCTTAGTTTTGCTGAGCTCATTTCTTGTGGTAAGCTTCCAGCCAGCTCATTCATCACGTGATGCTACTTTCTTCTTTCTTTAAGTTCTTTCTTTAAACAAACGACTTGCTGGTGCTTTACAAAGCGCTTACCAGGGCATACCAAAATGCCTGTAACTGAACCTAACTGTTCAGGTACCAACCATGTACTTGATTTTATTCAGCGCTCGATATCCGGGATACGTCGTGGGGCTGGGAGCTGCTCTCACCTCCTCACCCAGCTGCTGGGGGTCCTGCAGGGCCGAGGGAAGAAGTCAAAGCATCGGAGGAGCGTGGCGAGAGCCCGGGTGGAGGAGCAGAGCAGCGAGCAACCCCGGCACTGGGCACCCCACAAACGGGTGACACCCCACAGCAGCCCTGATGTGGGGCTTTGAGCTGCTGGCCACTGTAAGGGACGTGGCCCAACTGACTGTGCTGTGAGCCAGGGCCACGCTGCGAGAGAAGGTTCCAGAGGCAGCAACAGGCAGTCATGGGGAGGTGGGGCCTGGTGTCCCTTCCCTTGACTGACGGGTGTCTCCAGCACTCCTGGAGCTGGGGAGAGAGGCGGTTCCGGAAGCCCAGGGACTGGGGCCAGTAAGTAGGAGCAGGTACAAGCCTCTGAAGTGCTCTCTGCACTGAATACCCCCATTGGCAGGTCTGACGCTGGGTGCAGGACTGGTGATCTCCCTCCCTCCCTCTCTCTCTCAGGGTGTTGCCAGGGCTCACAGTACAGTCGCATGGGCCTCACAAAGACTCATCAGAAGATCTGCAGCTGTTAATACTCCTCAATACAAAAAGCAGATTATTTAGTTACAGTAGCGGCCAACCAGAGCCAATTATTTGCATGTTGAGCTCACAGAAATGTATCCAGGGCACCTTGTAGTACAAGAGTAGAAAGCCCAACGAGCCATCCTGTGATAAGGGAGGAAAACAGGACTGCAGTCTCCTTCCAGTGATACGCATGCCATTGCTCCAGCTCCTTCAGCTAATACCACAGAACCACACAATCAGGGGATGGCTTGGGCTGGAAGGGACCTCACAGACCACCCGGTCCCACCCCCCGCCAGGGGCAGGGCCCCCTCCCCCCAGCCCAGGCTGCTCCCAGCCCCGTCCAGCCTGGCCTTGAGCCCTGCCAGGGATGGGGCACCCACAGCTGCTCTGGGCAGCCTGGGCCAGCGCCTCGCCGCCCTCACGGGGAAGGGTTTCTTCCTCATGTCCAACCTAAATCTCCCCTCTCTCAGCTTCAAGCCATTCCCCCCTGTCCCACCACTCCCTGCCCTTGCCCAAAGCCCCTCCCCAGCTTTCCTGTCGGCCCCTCCAGGCACTGGGAGCTGCTCTAAGGTCTCCCCGCAGCCTTCTCCTCCCCAGGCTGCACAGCCCCAGCTCTCCCAGCCTGTCCCCACAGCAGAGGGGCTCCAGCCCTCTGACCAGCTCCGTGGCCTCCGACGGGCCCGCTCCAACAGGTCCGTGTCCTTCTGATGTGGGGGGCTCTAGAGCTGGGCGCAGCGCTCCAGGTGGGATCTCAGCAGAGTGGAGTAGAGGGGGACAATCACCTCCCTGGGCCTGCTGGCTGTGTGGCTTTTGATGAAGCCCAAGATTCAGACTGCATCGCTCCAGGTTTCATAACCTGATGTGGGGTGATCAGCCGCACTGATTGAAGAGCTATGGCTTGCACTTTGTCAGATTGAACTTCAGGTTGCTCTTTGGTTCACAACACCAATAACACCGTTTTGATGCTGCCTCCTGTAGATAACGCACGGGTATTTGTTTAAGATACCTGAAATACTAGAACTCAAGAATCCGATACCAACAGAGGATGTAAAAGAAGAGGAGAAGTTGGGGTGCAGAACCATACCGCATTCTCTGTGGTTATTATAGGAATCCTCACATCTAGACTGATATCACGGTCGCAGTCCCACCACACAATCTGTTGGTGCAAACAATTCAGTTTCCCCTGTGGTTAGTATTCTGGGAGAGATACCATCTGAAACAATTTCAATCCTCACCATGTTTTGTACTGGAGGTGTTGTAATATGATCATAGAGTGTTTGATTATGAATAATCCATCTGTTTAAAAAAACCCTCTGCTTTAGTAAGATGTGAACTTCAACACAGCAAAGTTTTAGTACCAAGTAGCTTTTTGAGTTGTTGTTTTTATTATTACTATTGTTGACTTTTCTTCCTCCTATTTTATTTTATTTTAATTAATAAATTGTTCTTATCTCAGCCCTGAGGTTTTACATTCCTTGCCAATTTTCCTCCCCATTCTTCTCGGGGCACTGGGGAGGGAGCAGTCGACTGCATGGTACTTATTACTAGCTGAGGTAAAACTGCAACAGCTCGTATACAGTGATATAACAAAAGGGTGTTTCTTCCTTCGATAAAGTGGGGCAGGGGTCCCACAGAGCCCCTAGCCCTGTGCCAACACTGCTCACAGGGCTCTCAGCAGGGACCTGAGGCAGAAGCAGGTCCAGGCAGCTGCAGGAGCATGCCCAGCCCCATCTGGCCCTCAGTCCGGCGGGGGTGGGCTCAGCCAAACTTGGGGACAAAGTGCAGGGGCTTCAGGGTAACCCCAGGCATTGGGGGGGAAGCTGCTTGTTGCCAGTCCCCGATCCCTATGAGGCTGGATGGGGGCAGAACCGAGGTGTCTCCTGGCTCCTTTATAGACAGCCTCACCCAGGTGGGTTTTAAACTCTTGTCTCCAGGCCAGAGTTTCATTTCTTTCTCACATTTGCTCCAGCTCCAAGTGACCTGGAAACGGGTGACACCCTGCAGAAGGCCTGGCCTGGGGCTCTGGGCTGCTGGCCACTCACACCATCTCCTCTCTTGGCAGCTTCTCCCCAGGCACATGGAGCAGCAGAGAAGCCCACACCAACCGTGGAGATGGGGTAAGCGCAGGGGACACCCACAGGTCCTGCCCCAGACCCTCAGCCCATGCCCTGCCCCTGCCCACGCTGGGCAGCGCTGCCTGCCGCCAAGGAGGGTGTGCTGCCCGTGAGTCCTGCCGGAGGGGCCGGGTGCAGCGGGGGTCTCTTCCCTCTCCCCCTCTGCAGGGCAAGCCTGGAAGCGTCAAGCGTGGAGCACTGCTCCCCAGAGACCGTGCCGCACTCCCTGTCCCGGAGCAGCTCCTCTTCACTGAACTCCCCCTGCTCCTTCCCAGAGCCCTGGCCGGCTGCAACAGCAGAGCTGGCTGCAGGGACCTGTGTGGCCCCCCTGAGTCCTGCAAGGCCATCAAGGGGCTCTCAGGAGAGCCAGGGCAGCCGTCAGCCTGGACACTCCCCTGGAGCTGCCAGCAAGGCCTAAGCAAGTGTGGGTTCCTGGGGGCAGTGGGGACAGGACACAGAGCAGGGAGCACCTGTCCCCGCAGGCCACGCTGGCTTCCATGCCTTCCCTGGGCTCCATCCACTCCTTCCTCGAGCCCTGGCCCGGTGCAGCCAGCAGCACTGACTTGCACAGGATCTTCCCTGTCCCCTGTCCCCCAGGGACGTTGAGGGTCCAGCGGGTGAGGTGGGGCTGTCCCTTGGCCTGGAGCCCCCACTGGAGCTGCCAGCGCAGCCAGAGGAAGAGTGGGTCCCCAAGGACAGAGGGGACAGGGACAGGGCGCAGAGCCCCATAGCTGTGGAGACAACTTCTGGCAGCCCCCCAGTCATGAACGTGGCCATGAGGGAGCTCTTCCTCAAGACCAACAGCTTTGTCCAAGCCACGCACACGATGAGCAATCAGTTGCAGGCAGCGCTGCAAGCAAAGGTGGCCCAGCAGCGAGGGGGTGCAAGGGCTGGCAGGGCCGCCGGTCATTTGAGCCCCGCCTGGGTGCTCTTCATCCCCCAAGTGAGGAAGGAGGTCCAGGTCCTTCTGGGGCTGCTGGGGACCAGAGTGTGGCCTAAGGGCCTTGGAGTGGGGGTGCCAGGGGTGGGGACAGACATGGACAAGGTTGCGGATGGGGACAAGGACAAACATAAGGAGACAGGACCAGGCAGAGGCAGCCCTGTGCAAGCAGGCAGGAGGAGCCCGATGGAGGTGAACAAGAGGAGCCCCGTGGAGCCAGGCAGAAGCAGCACCAGTGGCCAGGACATCACCTCCGTGGGCAGGAGCACCATGGCAGACCCCAGAACCCAGCACCAGGCGCAGGGCACGTGGCCAGGTGGCCCTAGAGCTGTGCTGGGCAGGATGATGCCTGCGGAAGGGCTACACCTGACTGCGTGGCTTCCTAGAGGACTGGTGGAGACGCCACTAGCGGCCCCACTGCATCCGCTTCTGCAAGCCCCTGTGGTGGCAGCACTGGTGCCAGAAGAGGAGCACGATCCCCTGCCAGTGAGCAGCTGGGGGAGTGCAGGGCTGGAAACTGCCTGGGAAGCTCCCCCCCCCATCTGAAATGTTAAAAAAGAAATGTTTTCTCTCTCCCTGGTGCTGTGGCTCGTCCATCCATCCCACAGCTGGGGCTGCGACACCGTCAGTGCCCAACCCCAGTAGGGACGGGCTGGCACTGGGCACTGCTGGCACCCACAAAATGGGGGGTGGTCGTGTCTGGCACCCCAGCGGTTGCGCTGCCTTCGGAGGACCGGGCTGGGCTGGAGAAAGGGGCTGGCAGGAACCTCACTGGGTGCAGCAAGTGCCGAGTCCTGCCCCTGGGGAGGAACAAGCCCCGGCACCAGCACAGGCTGCGGACGCCCGGCTGGAAAGCAGCTTGGCAGAGAAGGTGCTGGTGGGCACCAAGTTGACCATGGCCAAGGGTGGTCAAGGGTGTCCAGGGCTGCATGAGGAGGAGCACGGGCAGCAGGTCAAGGGAGGGGCTCCTCCACGGAGAGACCTGGGGCTGTTCAGCCTGGAGAAGAGAGAGCTCAGGGGGATCTCACCCATGTACATTAAGACCCGCAGGCAGGTGCTAAGAGGATGGAGCCAGGCTCTTCCCATTTATACCCAGTGCAGGACCCAAGGCCATGGTCACTTGCTGGAACACAGGAGGTTCCCTCTGACCATTTGGAAAGACTTTTCTCTGTGAGGGTCCCAAGCCCTGGCAGATGTTGCCCAGGGAGTTGGTGGAGTGTCCATCCTTTTGGATGCTCAGAACCATCTGGACATGGTCCTGGGCCACCAGCTCAGGGTGGGGTTCGATCAGATGGTGCCCAGAACTTTCTCCAGCCTCAGCAGTCTAGTTCTGTCTCTGCCTCAACACTGAGTCAATGCCTCCCTCCCCAGGCAGAGCTCCTGCCAGGCCCCACACTCCTTCCCACAGGGAACACTACATGTTTATCATTTAAGGCATCGAGGGTCAGATCCCTCCATCCTTCTGAGGTGACATTCTTGCCTCAGCCAGCACCGAGAGGAGATGGGCAGCGACTTCCCCGCACCCTCATTTGAGTGGTGTCACGGCAGTCTCACACCTCTTTGTTGCACATGGCATGCACACCCCCAGCCCATGCCAGCTGGTGCCAGTGCCGGTGTTGCACCCCTCCCCAGGGCAGTGAGGTCCTAGGACCCCCCTAGAACCCAGGCAGGAAAGAGAGGATTCATGCTTCATGGTTTATTTCCAGTTTGTGGGATTTCTGGGGTGCAGGGTGCAATGAGGGCACATGGGTGCATGCCCTGGAACAGCTGTCCACGGGACTGAGGCCCCTCAAGCCTGCAGCTCAGGGTGGCCCTGGCCAGGGTTAGGGTCCCGCTGTTGGGTTTCTCTCCTCCAGCGCTGGTGGAGCTCCCACTGTGAAGCTCCATGGGGGTCCAATGGGTGCTTGGGATAAGCCACCCTCATGGGGCACCCATGGTCACCTCTGTCCTTGGGGGGCATTGTGGGCAGGGGGTGTATGGGGGCAGTTGGTGTGTGAGACCGTCAGGCAGCTTTGCACAAGACTAGCACACTCATGAGGAAGACCATGAAGAAGAAGACCCACATGAAGAAGCGGTCCATCACCTTGGCCACCTTCTTCCACTCGCCGGTCAGGTGCTGGGTGGCTCGGTGGCGTCGGAAGCAGCCAGCGATGTAGCTGACGTTCCTCAGCAGGCCATCATGGTGGCACAGGCAGCAGTCCCTGGGGCAGCCCCCTGCCTCGGCACCTGCCTCCCCCTCCCCAGGGCTCTTTCCCAGACCCCCAGCTTCCCCACTGCCTGCCCGCCCACCCAGGACCCGCCGGGAGCTCTTGCAGCTCTCGCCCACCTCATAGACGCAGCAGAGCCGGGCCATGTGGTGGAGGATAAGCCACCTGGCCCAAGGGGGCACAGATCGGGCCCCTGGGCCACAGTGGTGGATGTTCATGATGAAGATGGTCAGCGCAGTGGAGGCCGTGATCATGGTCATGGTGGCAATGTAGTACTTCCCTGTGTGGACAATGGGCGGTGACACTGTGGCGGAAGGGTTAGAGACCTGCAACCCCATCCCTGTGCCACAGCACTCCAGTTTGGGTGCTGTGCATTCACCCCAGCGCAGACACCCTGGTCCCATGGGAGGGTCCTGGGTGCTGCTGAGGCTCACCGATGAGTGGGACACTCTCCGAGGGTGGCATGCTCTCTGCCACCAGCAGCTGAAAGACAGTGAGGGCCAGCAGCACTGTCACCCCCAGCGAGACCTTCTCCCCTGAGTCGGCAGGCAGGTAGAAGCCAAGGGGTGCCAGAAAGGAGACCATGATGCAGGGCAGGAGCAGGTTGAAGATGTAGAAGGAGGCACGGCGGCGGAGGAGCAATGTGTAGGTGACATCGGGGTAGGGCTCGGAGCAGCAGCCATAGGTGATCACGTTCCTTGTGGCTGGCATGCCCAGCACCTCCCACTCCACATTCTCCACAAAGTCTGTCAGGTCCCCGGTGTCTAGACGGTTGCGGAGGTCGATCTGGTTCCCATTGTAGGTCCAGGAGCCAAAGGTGAGGCGGCACCGCTGCCCATCAAAGGGGAAGTAGGAGACATCCACCTTGCAGGAGCTCTTGGTGATGGCGGGTGAGTCCCACATGATGTGCCCATCAGAGCGCAGCACCACATTGGTCTCCATTGAGCCACCAAAGCGGTCATCAGCACTGGGGGAGGGACGTCCATGGGGCCAGGATAGCCCCGAGCCCCATATGGGGTGAGGGTCTGCAGGGCCAGGGCCAAACACCTCCACCCAATACCACGTCCCCTCTCCGTACCACCCTGCCCCGCAAAGAGGTGGCTCAGTGCCCCTGGCCACCCCCATGCTGACACGTCCCAACCAGCAGGCTGCTGCCAGGCACACCTGGCTGTTGCCAGACCCCCCTGCACCTGCTGCCCCCCAGTCACCCATTTGGTATGACCATATCCCTACATCACCCACCCACCTCCCTGCTCCCACCCCACGTGCAGCCACACAGCCCCAAGGCAGGCAATACCCTGTGCAGCCTGCCCCAGCCCCAGCCTGAGCCCCCTCCACTTGGGGGGGGGGGGAGGGGGAAGGGGGGGGGCGGGGGGCGAGCATAACCCACTTGTTGTAAAGGACGATGTCTGGCCGCCAGACATAGCTGCTGGGGATGCGGATGCTGTCGATGCCGTCATAGGTGTCCTTGTCCCAGGTAAGGTGGGCATCCAGCCAGGCCTGGCGGACCCACAGGTAGGAGGTGAGGACCTGGTTCCTCTCGTCCTGCCAAGGAAAGAGGGTGGGCATGGGGAGAGACCCCGGTGTTGCCTGGCCCCCCTATCTTGGACCCCCACCCGATCGCCTCTGTAAGGGTCCCAAGGGATTGAGCTGGCTTTGAGGAGGTTGTGATGGTTTTGGGGGTATGGAGGGATGTGAGCTGGTTTCAAGTGGTCTGACCTCATGGGGGTGTGGGGGTGTGGCTGGGGGGGGGGGTTGTCGGGGGGTGTCTGTCTTCTGTCTGTCTGTCTATGCTGGTGTTGCATGGTCAGCTGTGTTCAGGTGATCTGAGCTGTTGGGTGAAGCTGGGCTGGTTTTGGGGGGTATGGGCTGGTTTCAAGGGATGAACATCGACTCTGGGTCGAGCAGGACCCGCTGCGGGAGAGCAGAGCTTGGCCAAGCAGTAACCAGGAGCCAAAAACCCAACAGCCTCGGTTGGGCTGGGCTGGGCTGGGCTGGGCTGGGCTGCCGGGGCTGGTGCCACACCTGGCCACTCACCATGTCGATGATCTGGGAGAGCGTGACCTGGAGGGTGACGTTGAGCGCCCGGTCTGTGTCCTCCACGGGGCGCAGGGCGCTGGAGTAGTTGGCAAAGAGGTCGTGGAGCAGCTTGTAGGCGAACCTGCCCTGCGCCCCCCGGCAGCCTGCAGGCACCCAGACTGCGGCTGGAGGAGCCGTGGCGCAAGCCCCAGGGGTGCAGCAGGACCCCCCCGAGGGATGCCCAGGACCCAGGCACGGGGACCCCCTGGCAACCGAGCGGGGCGGGGGGGAGCATGCCAGGGCCCCTGTCCCTCCTCGCCACCAGCCGGAGCCCTCCATCCTACCGACACTGTCCCCCTCCCAGAGATGCCCGATGTGCAGCGCTGCTGCTGCTTGCAGGGGCTGGCAGACCCTCTTCCCACGCC
The DNA here is from genome assembly GCF_023634085.1 of Falco cherrug. Lineage (NCBI taxonomy): Eukaryota > Metazoa > Chordata > Aves > Falconiformes > Falconidae > Falco > Falco cherrug. The sequence goes on from NC_073698.1 coordinate 2,345,330, forward strand.
CAGGGCTGGGGGTGGGGTGTGGGGGTGCCAGCACCCCCTGCCATCCCCTCTGCTGCTTACCCTGGGCCAGGAGGCAGCCAGCAAGGCAGAGGGCTAGCAGCGGAGCTCCAGGCTCCATCCCGCCGCACTCCCGCCCTGCGCAGGTCCCGGGGGACACGGGCCGGGGCGGGGGGGGGGGGGGGCGCGCTGCCTGTAAGTGCTGGGGTGACGTCAGGACTGGGACGGGGGGGGGCACAGCCTCCCTTGGGACCGACAGTCTCAGTGCAGCAAGCTCTGTGGCAGAGGGTAATGGAAAGCGACCCTGAGGGTGCCCAGCTGGGACGTGGCAGGGGGTCTGGGCGGGGGTTTGGGTGCAGCTGAGCCCCTTTGGCACGGGTCTGGGTGCCGGGCAGTGACATGCTGCCTGTCAGCTGCCCCAGCCCAGGGAAGGCTTTGCCCACCGGCACCCTGAACCGTCACTGCCACAAGACCCTCCTGGCCGCACCAGTGGGCAGCCCCTTCTCTGCCTGCGCCAGGCAGCTCAGGGACAGGACCGTGGTGACAAGGACCGTGCAGCAGTGAGCTGGAGCAGGCATGGACAAGGTCACTCTTTGCCATCTTGTCCGGAGCTTCTGTCTGCCCAGAGCTGGCAGCAGCTTCACTCTTGGTTGGCAGCTTCGTGCACTAGAAACCAGCAGCCTGAGGGACCTCTGGCCCGGGGGGCTGCAGGGAGAGGGCACCACTGCCCACAGTCCTGGCCCAGAGCAAGCTGGAGAAGGAAAGCCTGGGGCTGACCGGGACACACTGGGGCACTGAAGCCCACTGAGGCCAGGGCACTGGGAAGAGCCAAGGGCAGATGCTGCAGGCCCCTGGGTGGAGGAACTACCATGCACAGCAAGGGACATCCCACTCCCCAGTAAAAGAGCAAGGAAAGGGAAGGGGATGATTATTCCCATCTGGTGAGAACAAAATTCCAGGAGGTTAAGGGACATGACCCAGGAGACAAAGTAGCAAGTGGCAGAGAGGTCCCTGCCCAGGGGTGCCGGAGCAGCTCCCTGGCTCCAGCCATGGGGGGAGGCCACTGCCTCCTGTTCCCCCAGCACCTCCCTGGCACCTTTCCCATGCTGATCCCTGGCAGCAGATGCCAAGCAGTGCACCGATCAGTTTTAAGGCTGGAGGTTTTGTTTCCAGGTGGTGAATTATTCATCCCCAGGCCAAAGTCCTGGGCACTCTGTTCCTCCGCCCAGGGCAGCAGCTGGGTTTGCAGAGATGCAATTATGCTAATGGAACGACGCAAAGCCAGAGTGACCTGGCTCTCCGCACAGCACAGCCCAGTGTCAAGTTTACATGTGGTGATGCTGGCACAGCAGGACAGTCACCTTGCATGGGCAAGAAGATATAAATCACCACTGCTTTTACAGCTTTTCATGCCAGAGAGCTGGCACTGGGGAGTGGGTCCCGCCCAGCCCCCCATTCGGAAGAGAAGAGACTGCCAGGCACCCAGCAACACCCAGCCCTGGGAAGCAGAGGTCTGGATTGTGCCCAATCAAGGATATTTATTCAGGGTTTATTTCACGCTTTTACCAGCACACGCCAGTTTTTAGCCTGAACAAACCTTGTGTTGCATGGGAAAAGCACTTCCCTCCCTTTGCCATGATGATGTAATCTGGTCCATCCCTCACCTCTTTCCAGAAAATCCCCTTCCAAGAAAGGCTGTTCCCCCACCCGTCTCCTTCAGGATCCCCTCTACTTCCCATCTCCACAGTTCCCAGGACATGCTCTGTCACCGCACCAGGTGAGGCTCACCACCCCGTAGCTCCATTCTTTCACACTTGGCCTACCCTCCTCGAGACAGGGGTGACTTTTTCTTCCACAGCTCTGAATGAACCTTCTCCATCACCACAACCTTCTAACACTATCAAAGCGATCTTGCAGCTCCTTCAGCCCTCATGGGGCCACCCTGCCTGGTCCCAGGTATGCAGGATGCCCCCTCTAAGTGCTCCCCAGCCACACCCCTCTGCACCAAGCCAAGTCTTCCTTACTCTGACCCTTCCCACTGCTCCCAGACATCTGTGGCTGCTGGAGGCCAGTCTTACCCAAAGATAAAGATGAAGACAACATCCAGTACCTTCTCAACGTCCCTTGTGCTGCATCCCTGTTCTCCTTCCACACGGAGCCACCTTTTCCCGTATCCATCGGTGCCAATACACCTGTAAACACCTTCCCTGCTGCTCCTCACATCCAACAGATTCAGTTCCAGGGGAATTCAGCTTTCCCAACACCATCCCTGCACCCGTCACACAAGCTGTGCCACCACCTGAGCCAGCCCAAGCCACCCAGGTATGACAAGCCAAGGGTCACATGCCTATGAAACTGAAGTCTTGCTTAAAAAGCAAAGGAAACCATGGGAATACTATAAAGATTTTATTTATTGTTCTCAAAAAGACAGGAAAATAATCTAGATCATTTATTTATATTTTTTTTAATAAAAACCTTTACATAATCCTCATGCATAAAGACCTTCAGTGAGCCAATACAAAGCAGCACCAGGTGGGCTGGAAGCCACTGTGAGCCACGGCTGGCGGGCCATGGCAGGAGGTGCCACTGCAGTAACCCTGAAATCAGAGCAGACTAATAGACAGCTTTTCTTTTTTTCTTCTTCCAAAAATAGTCGGTTTCCAAACACAGAAAGTCAAGACTGTACATACCAGAGCACAATGCCACGGTCAGCTATGTGCTTGCAGGATGTTCTTAGACTAGACGGGGGCTCCGTAACACGTGTTGCTCTGTGTAACACGGCAAACAGATGAGCGCGTGTGCCAGGTGGCACATGCTGGTCGAGGGGCTGCCTGTCTGAGTGCACACACCCCTAATACCTACACCAGCTGCCATCCGACAGCGCAGAGGCAGGCTGAAGTGCCAGGGCAGCCAGGCTGCTCTGCTCCTCGGGCAGGTGACCTTTCTGGCAGTTTGTGCTTTCTGTGCAGAATTTGCCCCCTCCCATCAGCAGCACGGAATGCAGCAACTATGAGGACAAGCTCCTGTGTTTTACTGCGCACGGGACCCAGGAGATGTCCACCCTCTGAGGCCTGCATGGTGCAGAGCTCACCATAAGGCACACACAGAGGTGCCACCTCCTTTCCTCTTGAGTCAGGAGAGCAGCCTGCTTTACTTTTGGAGGTGGAGGATGGAGAAATTAAACAACACGTTGGCAGGTTTCCAACCGAGCAAGAGAATGCAGGAAGGAACTTCCAAACTTCAGTCCCTTCTCCCACCCCCAATCACAGAGCAAACTTTTAACACAAAGCCCTAGTTAAAGCTTATCCGCCATGAGTTCAGATGCCAAAGGTTCATTGGTTTACCAAGCGCAGTCCCACCGAAGTGGAAATCTGCCCCATGGAAAACTGTCCCAGAATTTGCTTCACCATCCTCTGTACTGCAACAAAAGGAGTGAAAAGGATCAGCCAGGAGACAAAGCCCACACTGTGCCCCACTCCACAGGGACAATCTCACCTGCAGACAGGTTTGGCAAAAGGTGTTTTATTGACTCTAGGAAAACGTTGTGTGGTTGAGGGCACCAGCCAGCAAGGTCAAACCAGTCTCAATGCTCCCCCAGGTTACAAAAATCCCTGTGTTAGCCCACAAACTAAAGCTGTTTTACACCTCTGGAAAAATCTGCGTGGCTAGAGAGGTGGTTCGCCCTCAGAACAAGGATAAACAGTTAACAAACAATAAAAACTGTCAAAGGATGGAAAGGATTCTTCCTCAATGAGTCACTACTGTCAGCTCCCTCAGGTAAGACTGGGTGAGGCTGCGGAGCTCCTCCAAGGCATAGTCCTCCGGCATAGGCAGCCGTCCAATGTGGGGAGCGAGCAGGCGAAGAGGGACACGCTGTGGGTCAGGCATGGAGTCAGTGACGGGCTCTGGGGCATGCTGCAGGCTGAGGACCACCCGCAACAGGTTAGCGATGCGCTTGGCCATATCTGGAAAGAGCAAGAGGAACATTTCTGCAAGGTCCGCACCATACTGCAGAGTAGGAGCTAGCATGTGAGCTAAGAGCTCAGCCTGCAGAGGTGTGCGCTTGAACAGCAATTCAACATCAAGTTTTGAAGCAAAGACATCTGGCTGGGCTGGTGGAGCCGTGCCAGTGTGACCTGGCCTTTTCTCAGCTCCAGCAGTGAATCTCCTCTCTCCACACAGACTTTCTCCACCACTGTAACCAAAATTTGACCTTATTCCTTAGATTGGACTGCCTTCTGCAAGTATGCTCATGGCTGTATGTGGAGCTGTAAAATTAAGTACGGACAATATGCTTTACTGAAAAGGCCAGACATTGGATGCCACATCAACTAGGCAACAAAGCCTGCCTGAAATTATGATCAACAGCCACATGTATAGTAACTCCTGGAGCAACTCAGGACTCACCTCACTGACCACAGCCTTCCTTCTCCACACACACAAAGGGACAGATATTCTGGCAGCCCAGGTGACAACCAGAACTAGCTGGTCTAGGATGTAAAACCAGCTTTCCCAGCAGGCTGCTAGATATTGATGTCACTGTACCTGACTGAGCCAGGCGGTCCTTCGCACTGTGGCACTGTATCTGCTCTATCCTGTTGCACAGCGATGTCACTTTGGTATGTAACCGCTCCAGTTCGTAGGTGGAACAATCCAGCTAAAAGCAAGTGAGAGTCAGCCAAAGCCTTCCAGCAGAACTGCTCACAGACCACTTAAGAGCACTCTAAGCCAAAACTCATCCAACAGAAGGCAATCTACACTAAAACCTGTTTGAAGTTAACACCTGAAATGAGAAGTCTGGAACTGAATTAGGGGGGACAGACATGCAGACTCCCCACTAGCCAGCTAACTGCTGGTTTTATTCCTTCTCTTCCACTTATCTCACCGCCATACTACATAAAGCATATCTACAGGAAAGAGCCCACATCTTATTTTGACAGTATCTACCAAATCTCTCTATCTTCAGGGGTGTACCGTATTCTGTTTGTTAGTGTCTGCAAAAGGGAAACATTAACATTAGCACTGATCAGTGAATAAAAGGTTATTCTAAAAGCAAGACTCTGTATGTGCTTCCAAACTGTAGGGAAAAAAAATACAATTTTTTTTTAGTTTGTTACCTGTTGAATCCTATCAAGCGTCTCAATAACACGGATGTAATCTAGGTAGACCAGCCCTGCCACCTCCCAGTCCTGGATGAGTACACTACGCTCTGGAGGGGCGAGACCTTCCAAGAATCCTTTTAAGTACTTGTAGTTTTCATTAATAATAGCATCTAAAGAGAACAAGCGTGTCAGTAACAGAACAAAAAAGTTTCTTACAAGTCAGGCACATTGATTGTTAGAGAAAAAGCAACTGACAGACTGCACTCTCAGTCAGTTTTGTAACTCTTTGACAAGCGTTTCTGGCAATACTTGTATTTATGACCTACAAAAGGCAAGACTACAGCCATTCCATTTCCTAGAGCAGGGACACCCACAGAATCAGGGCTCCAGGAACGCTACCACTGCCTTTGTTCCAAGGCACCCCTGGCACAGCAAGGTGGATGTGCAGAGGGTGAAGCACTGCCCTTATCACGTGCTTGCAGTGAAGAATCATCATGCCAGGTACCACATTTTGAAACAGCCACTCTCTGCAAACCCTGTTGCTAGAAACACAGCCCTACCCCTCTGAATTACTGAATGCCCAATGACTTCTGTTCCTACTGCGTTTGTGTGCTGTTCAAAAGCCAGAATGCAAAAATATTAGGAGAGCAGACTCACCAGAGGCCAAGTGCCTGACAACCAGCTTGTGACACTGGTTCCAGTGCCCAGCCTTGAACAAGAAGAGGGCTTCTTTATGCTTGTCGCCCTCCATCCTTGCTCGAACTGCCTTTGCCTCATGAATCCACTCCGGGGGGACACAGAGCCTCTGTGTCAGAAAAGTCTCCTCGGCCCAAGACTCCGGTGTCTCTGAGAGAACACAATGCCGATTTAGGAGTTCACGCACTGCCTTCTCCCGTATGCTGGGGGGAAGAGAGGACAAGGCATTACTCAAGCAAGCAATCCTGCGTTCTGCACCACGCAGTCCAATACAAGTAGCCAAAGGCTAAACAGCAGGCTGCATAGTATTTATTGGTGACTGCAAAAGCCAGCCTTGTCAGGTCTTGCAAGACTTAGTTTAAGGCAAGCTCTAAAATTTCTTCAGTGCGTGTTAACCGCTAAGAACAATGTCATTGCTAGTACCTTGTAATATCTTAAATGTTCTAAGCTTACAACATTTAAGTATCACCCAGGCCCCTAAAAGTAATATACAGGCTCTATTTGAAGTTATTGGCTGGAAAAAAAAATTCTAATGCAGTGCATTAATGACAGCTGTTTCACAAAAGATGAGTTATTTACAAATTTAAGACAATTTTTTAATTCCCAAGCTTTCCTTTCAAACACACTTGCTTCTGTTCAGCTCCAGCGGGTACAGTTACAGTATTCTAGCATTAATGATGTTTTCAAGGCAAGTTCTTGAATGTAGTAAGCTTGCTGAGCCACAGGCAATATACACAGCTCTAGGTTATCAAAATTACTATGATATCTGCTTCAGTAGCATGGTTCAGGACTTTCAGTCATTACAATACAATGCTATTTAACATCTAATGACATTTAACTAAGCAGAATTATTCATGCCACTTTGTAATCCCAGCACACAATTTTTACAAGTGGCATAAAGATCTCCAGCTGCACAGTTCCAGTTCAATGTGAGAAGCCATGATAATTACAGTGTACAGAGCAGGGCTTTAACACAGGCAACATTATTTTCAAGGCAGAAAAAAAATATTCTTCTACTCACTGTCTATCAGGCTCATGCAGCAGTATAAAAACAGCCCATTTCCAAAGACCTTCACTCTCAAGCTGGGCAGCATAGCTAGCATTCAGCACTCCTTGACTCTGCTTGGATAGATGGGTGTAATTCAGAGCTCTGAGCACTTCCCACAGGTGCCAACTGAGACGATAGTCCAGAGGGTCAGATGTTATACTCCTGGGATCAAGCAGCTGGTCAAGATCATAGTGCCTGTAGGGAAAAATATTTGCAATATAAATAGCTAATTGTGTCCACATAACAAAATCAGACACTCACTGCTACCTAGTTCTTTCCCTTCACCCACCTCCAATTATTGTGTATGTGACTTACACCAGTGTGGGGGTTTGGGGTTTTTGTTTTGTTTTTAAAAGACAGGAGCAACTCTTGAAATCTTTTTGCTCTTCTTTTGAGTCTGCATCCAGACTGTCACAATCTTTTATTTTGTATGTGGCTCTCCTACAGATTTCTTGATGCCTTCAAAAAAGGTAACTACAGTGCAGCATGCTCACTGCATTCTCCAGGCATAGAAATCGTAAGAAAATAACACAAGTGTGCGCCACAATTGAAGTTTCATCATCTATACCATCACCAGCAGTTGCAGTGTTGTTGCCCCATTCTGTAAGGGTGTACACGCAAGGCAGACTTTTGACTGCTCTAAGTGGTTCACTAAACACTGAAGCTGCTTTCATACCCCTGGTTTGGGAATTCAAGAAGTCTGATCAAGATTTTTCTAAATAGTTTTTGAACTATTTACCCATTTACCTGTCACTGTAGAGCTTTAACAAATGGAAACAGACATCTCTCAGAGGTCTTCCCGCATTATCGTCTTCTTCAATTACACAACCAGAATCTTCTAGGTAAGGAGGCAGAGGACAGCATGCGTATTTCTCACACTCTGGCGTTTTCTAAACAAAAAAAAATTTAACAGTCAGTTTAAAAGACAGTACTCTGAACAAAGCTGCATTCTGCATTCCAAACAGCTCAGCACACTCATGAGCATGCTCTCTGCTTTGAAGCAGAGGGCACAGCCTACCACACCTGTGGTTAAAACTTAAGCAACTATATACTAGCATGATGCTAAGAAGGAAAAAAAACCACCCAACACCCTAAACCCAAAATGTTTCAGCAGGCTCAATTTGATCTCACCCTGAGCTCTCAAAAGCCACTGTGTGGAGGTATAGTTAGCTCTCTCACACAACCTGTATTCCTGAACAATTTTATAGCTGGAAAACCACATACGTCTCAATCAAACGGAAGAGCGCATCCCTGCAAGCTTTCCCTCCCTCTATAGCTAAGCAGAGTCTGGACAGTTAAGTAAGCAGCACTGAACGCCCTGAATCACCAAGTACAGGGTACTGAGCCGCCAGAAAACTGTTCTTTTGTACCATCTAGCCAGGATGAATCACCAAAATCCTCAACATTTTCACTGCTAGTAGGAACGCTAGATATGCATTTGGGAGAGCATTCCACATTCTGCTGGCTTCCAGTTATTAGCCCTCTTAGACAAAGTTCTGAAAACGAGATGTATCTACTTCTCTACATCATCAGGCTGCAGCGAGACCACCCCCACATTCTAACCTAATAGCATTACCTTAACTTTAAGTCACGATAAAACTAAAGCTTGGTATTTTGAAGTGATGAACACTTTATACTGACACACTACGTACAAAGGTAACACGAAATAGTCTTGCAGCATTAAACTTGCATAGATTAGAAGTTACTAGACTTGATGCTGTGCTTGGGCTATCCTTAGGCATACGGATCCAGGGCTGAAGTACCTTTAGTTAAATGATTAAACACTTTTTTCAACAGAGCCCTTTGCCTGTCTGTATACAGAGGCTGACAGCTCTACAGCAACAAACAAGGCTTTGCATAATGCATGTACCCACATACTGTCTGTAAGGCAGTTTGCTGTAGAAATAGCAAGCGTAACAAACTGTATAGCTCAGCAAAGACCCTTTTAGAAGTGAGGTAGCTGAGTATCAGTCATCACACTGGGAAAACCGACTGGCTACCTAGCTCAAATGGCCTTCCTGCTGCTGGCCACTACCCATCTTCCCAATTGCCTAGCCATCAAACACCTGGAAGCACTCAGTCAGTGGGAGATATGCTTCAAATAAGTTGCCACAACATCCTAAAGAGCAGATCCTAAGGTTCTGAAGTGAATAGAACAGGGGTCCTCAAACTTTTTAAACAGGGGGCCGGCACGCGGATGAAGTGGCAGGAAGTCATTTGCAGCTGCTTGGTTCCTCCCCCCCCCCCCCCCAACCTCCAGCGGGGGGGGGGGGGGGGGGGGGGGGGGGGGTCTGTAAATACCAGGGGCCAGATTGAGGACCCTGGGGGGCCGTAGTTTGAGGACTCCTGGACTAGAATTATCAACCCAGTGCTTTATTCCCATTCCAGTGGGGGAAAGAACATTCCTATCTAAGTGAACTGCTGCAAAAACTCATTGTTAAAGCTAGTGAAGGAATCTGACGCCGTAACAACTGAAATAATGAACCCATATGCAATTCCGTACGCAGTACCTCCACAGTGATTCTTGATTGCTCACAGAAGTCTCAGTGGAGCATCAGTCAATTGTACCGAGTAAGATCTCCTTTCACCCAGGCACAACTGACCTACCTGAAAGGCTGACTCATACATTGCAAGTGCCTTGGAAATAGAAGCTGTTGGAGGAAGGAGGTACCAGAGGTGGACAGCCATGCAACGCTTCCAGTCTAGCAGTGAACACACATTGATACTTATTGTCTCTGATAACTGCCACACCTAAAGAAACAAATAAGTTCAGTCAAACTTAGCACACAATGGTCAGTACATTCCAGACATACCACAGTAAGAGGCTACATCGGTGAAAAAAACATGCATCACCACGTTGTACCACTTTCCTGCTGTGCACCTTGTGCTGTGGTTGAGTGCTACAGCTGTCAAGAAGGGGAAGTCAAGTCAATGACAAGACAGCCGAGTAACAACTTACAGGCTTCCCTGCAAGCAGGGCAAAGATGCGCAATCTCTCTTCCTGGATGAAGCAGTCTGCCTGCAGCCTGTGCCAGTCCACCAGCTGCATGGTGAGGAGGTCCCGGATGGGCTGGCTGCCTGCCAGTTGGGAAAGGAGCAGAGCAAGCCTGTGGTCACCTGGAACAGGGGACAAGAGCACATCAGACAAATCCTCCCACCTACCAGTGCCACAGCTATCCGTTTCAGAGTTGTGCAGCTGTAGGCTGATCAAAGTGCCTCACAATTGGTTCCTTGTACACAATTTCTTATTAAATAACCCACTACATAAACACCTGCTAGAACGGGGCCCATGGGGAGAAGACAAAAGAATGGGAAGCACAGAGTCCCCAGAGGAAGCAAACAGAAAAGATGTAAGCCAACATAAAAGACCAAGATGAAACTAGCCATCAGGCTCTGAAAAATATACATTTTTTAAACAAGTGTAACCAATTAACAGAAACTCAATTAAAAAGAACATTAAGAAAAATTCAAAAGGAGATACAATGCAAAAAAAGAGTTCCAAATGCAGTACAGCATCACTTCGTAACTGTAGGAGAGCTGACAAGTAAGCCAGTGTAAATGTGACCATGTACTCAAGCAGCAAGTAGACCCGTCAACCCCCCCCACTTAGTCACTGCCTGACAAGGGAAAACTCTGTTCTCTAAGTGGCCGCTCCCCAAAGTTTAAATCCTCTTTATTCCCTTCCTCTTCCCTGCAAAAAGCTGAAAGACTTAAACATCTTACCTGACTGCTGTGCCAGCCTGCAAGCTTCACCAATTCTCTTCCCAGTAAGGCAGCTGAACACAGCCTCTATGTGATTACCGTGTCGGGACAAAGAGACTTCCTCCTCAATTCGTCCTGCAGCAGTCTCCGACAGCCAGCGAGAGAAGGCTTTTCTGCGCTCCAGTGCCAGGATGTACTCACTGGGTTCCTCCAAGTTGGCCTCTAACTCTTTCAGGTTCCCCCAGATTGCTTCACATAAAGTCCATGCCAAGCACCAGTGCTTCACAATAGCTGTCAGAACAGAGTTACTTGGTCATCAGGAGTGAAAACATACAGAAGAGTATTTAGAGGTCTCAGGAAAGACTATAAGCATAACCTTGCAGGGTATCTTAAAGCATATCCTACTGTTACAAGTTGATGCAGTAAGTCAGCTAGCTCCTCAAATGCCATGAACCATGTTTATGCTTCTAGGAAGAATGCTGAGGTACAGTCCATTTTTCTGTTTTATTCACATTTCACTGCTCTGTTGCAATCCGAAATTAATCTGAATTGGACAGCTTTCCAGATTGACTATCACCACTGTGAAAAGAATTATTCTATACTCACTTTCTGTCAAAGCGGTGTCCTCGGATGCCTTCCTAACCCAGTGAGCGTAGTCATGAATAGCAGAAACTCCTGGGTTGGGTGCTAGAAGAGGACAGTGCTCATCCATGTGGACAGTACTGTGTTTCAGCTTTATCTCCAGAGGGATGAGATACAGCTGTTTGTCTCTGTCCACCTTCTGTTGTTCTAAGCTCAACTTCTCCACATGAACCTTGAAAGAGGATTCCAAGAGTCTGGCAGAAAAAAAAAAAAAAAAAAAAAAGATAAAACCAGCTAGCAACATTCTGAATTGTTCTCCATGCAAGTGAACAGCACCCATCATGGAGCAGCTGCATTGTGCAGCTTGTCCTAACTTTAACATGGTTAACAGTAAGATGTACGATTCCAATGTCAACAGCCAGGTATGAAAAACCTGGTTACACAGTCTGGGACTTAGAATCAGACTTTGGCTAATAAATCTCACTGAACTGGGTGCTTCAAGCTCTCAAAAGGCAATTAGCACACCTTACCATACCCCAGTACATTCTGTGAGAGCACCTCATTCTCTCAGCAAGTTGGATACACTGGAGAACATCTCAAGAAGGTTCCTGGAAGACTTACATGGCAGAACATCTAGCTGTATTCCAGCCAAGTTTAGGTACACAGTTACACAATCCAAGACAGACCTCTATACTGCTTTATACACAAGCAGAACTGAAGGGGCCTGAGAATTCAGAATCTAAAGAAGAGATTTCTTAGGTAGGTCAGATTCTCAGGGAGAATCAGTAGCAGATCAGAAGCCTCCTGGACAACAATTTTAAACTTGCTCACTTAAACCTTTTGCTGGATGACTGTGCTATTTACTTGTTCAAAAAAAGTAACTACTCTTACTATGCATTATTCCAGATCTTTTGACATACAGATTTTTGTGAAGTAGTAACCTGAAGGAAATCTCCATGGCTAACAATGATCTTGCACCACTTCTGCATAACAGAAGGACGATCAAACTACAATCAGGATTTTTTTTAAACACAGAGAGAGAGCAGGGCAGAACCATCCTGAAGGAAACCACTACTCACGATTTTGGGGCAACAGGAGTTGGCAGGAATCCATATTCCACAGACTCACACTGAAGATCTTCCATTTCATTTGATCCACTCAATTGATCTCCACAATTGACAAGTGTCCAGTTGGGTCCCCAACCAACACGAAATGAGCGCCCCATGAAGAGTGCCATATCCATCAGCAGCTTCCCTTTTCCGTAGGTGATGGACTTTTCCAGAGGTACAAGCCCCTGCTGCCTGCGGACGCCAACTGTTTTTACCTGTACCTCAGGGACCGACAGAGGTACAGAGAACACAGATGCTAATGGAGAAGTCGCTGACCAAACGGCAATGGAAGGGGAACTGCTCAAAGTCCTTGGCCCCTTGAAATCTTGCAGAGCACCACTTGGTGGTTGGAAAGCTAGATTAGCAAATTTGGATTGCAGCAACCCACCAGCTACAAGGAAGAAGCAGGAAGAACGTTTAAATGAATGGGATATTCCCTTTTCAGCAGTACATTTCTAGGCTTCTTTTAAAAGGTATTTTGGGGGGGGGTTTAAAAGGTATTTCAGTACTTCTTGAGCAGCCAGTGAAAACATCTGCTGTGGTTTGTGACGGTAACAGCTAGCTAGGTATGATTATTTGCAGCACTAAGGACCACTAACCCCACCTTGCATAGCCTAATTTGCATTATCAAAATGCAAGCAGGTAGTATTACACCAAGAATAGTACAGGTACAGTCTCACCCCAAAATGTGCCATTTCCAAAGAAGTCCCTAATTTCAGAAAGAGCTTGAGATGCTACACAGGTAGGGGAAAAAAAAAAAAAGAAAAAAAAAGCGCAAGAACAGCAGTGCAAACACTAAGGTCAAAGAAAGAGGTGAGGAAGTGCTTCAGGCACTGGAGCAGGTATTTGGCCTGCAGCCCTTGGGAGAGGGCTCATGCTGGAGCCTGGGGGGCTGGGGGGGGGTGGGGGGTGTAGGGGGATGGGGGGGGGGGGGGCAGGGGTGTGTGAAACTGAAGGAAGGAGCAGCAGAGAGGATCTGCTATGGACCCCATGCCCCACCCCCCTGCCCTGCCAGGGTCGGGAGGAAATAAAAGAGTCAAGAATGAAGACGGGTCTGGGAACGGAGGACAGGGTATGAAAGTGTCATTTCAATTTTTCTTTGTTCCTCACTACCCCAGCCTATTTTAACTAGCAATAAATCAATTTTACTCAAGTCAAGTCTGCTTATTAGGCACTCTCACAAGTAAAACCATCTCCCTGTCTTTATCTTAATCCATGAGCTTTTTTCATTTGATTTTCTTCTCCCATTCTGTTGAGGAGGGGGAGCAAAAGTGCAGCTAGGCAGGCACCTGGCTGCTGACCAATCCTAACACCACAGCACACAACTCTTCTGCCATATGTTCAGCCAGTGACAGAACTTTGCCTGTTGAATATTAGAATTAAACTTTTATTTCATGCAACGTGTGGTTTCTCACAATACCGGAGTATCTTTTCTGTCCTTGTGATTTTGAAATAGGGAGCCTCGGAGAACAGATCTCTTGTGAAGTATCCATTTTTACAGGTTGTTTCCCAGGATAATGATCCAGGATTAAATCTACGTCGTCTTCATCGGCAAGCAAAGAAGCTTTCATAATCTAAAAAGGTAAGCCAAACCTGCGCATCAGCAACCACTCTCAAAGCAGTAGCTAACTGATCTAACCAATCCTTCCCAATCCAAGTAACACGTACATGTTCCACATGACCAAACAATACATTCATGCTACAAATATTTCAAGCAGCAGTGAAGGCACACAGTTCAGGAGTACCAAAAGCAAGCTCGTCAATTGATTATAAACTCTGACGAACTACTGGGTAAATCAGTGTCACAGTACTTGTTAGGGATGGGTGTGAAGTCCTAAAAATCACAGAAGGGTTTGGGTTGGAAGGGACCTTCAAAACCAGCCAGTCCCACCCCCCGCCAGGGGCAGGGCCCCCTCCCCCCAGCCCAGGCTGCTCCCAGCCCCGTCCAGCCTGGCCTTGAGCCCTGCCAGGGATGGGGCACCCACAGCTGCTCTGGGCAGCCTGGGCCAGCGCCTCGCCGCCCTCACGGGGAAGGGTTTCTTCCTCATGTCCAACCTAAATCTCCCCTCTCTCAGCTTCAAGCCATTCCCCCCTGTCCCACCACTCCCTGCCCTTGCCCAAAGCCCCTCCCCAGCTTTCCTGTCGGCCCCTCCAGGCACTGGGAGCTGCTCTAAGGTCTCCCCGCAGCCTTCTCCTCCCCAGGCTGCACAGCCCCAGCTCTCCCAGCCTGTCCCCACAGCAGAGGGGCTCCAGCCCTCTGACCAGCTCCGTGGCCTCCTCTGGACTTGCTCCACAGGTGCATGATCATCTTATGTTGGGGACCCCAGAGCTGGATGCAGTGCTCTGCTACTACTACTAAAATAATCACATTTTCTTAGATCTAGCTCTGTCTACTTGTTTTTCAGCTTACATAATAACTTTAGGACTACTTCTTCCTTACAAACTAAAAATACAGGTAGAAACCAACAAGTGTTCAAGGTACTATCCTTTCACCAAACACACACACCAACACTAAAACCCAAATCAAGACCACATTTCCTATTACCTTGCTGTCCACAAACTGGGCCCAAGGCAGTCCTGTCTGGGTATCGGTTTAGCTAATCATACTGTCCATACTTCAGATTTTAGAATTCTAAATTATAGCATTAAGATGAGTAAGCTTTTCTTGCCTATGAAGATTCAGCACAGAAGTCTCACATGCAAGTTTTAATCATACTACAGGTGTGATGTAGTTTTTTCACAAGTTGGTAGATAAATACACTTAGGGAGGCAAACTGAGAAGTCAGTGATCAATACTACCAAGTCCTCTCTTTCAGAAAGAGAGGAAAAGGCAAGACACTCACCTGCAACACATGGGGGTTAATACCCAGGGTTGACACAATGTGAGTCGAAGCAGGCACTGCCCCCTGCTCTTCTATCACATTATCTTCTGCAATGGGCTCCTGGGTGATGTCTGCCATATCACTGTCCAGTTCCACAACCCTGCCCAGCTGCTCCATTTCTGGGGTCTGCAGACGTATACAGAGGCCATGTCAGACAACCACAGATTGCAACAGTTTGCCAAGAAGTATATTTAATAGTTCCAACAATCACCTGCAAATGGAGTGGAGCACACCCTTGCTTGTGTCAAGACTCCATAATAAGTTTAGAGATGACTATATATAACCTATTCCCATTTTCTTCAGAGTTGTAATGTAACAGTGCAAGTGAAGAAGTCACAGTTTAGTGATGCCCTCCTGAAGTTTACCACGTTCTGCCATTCAGTTCAAGAAATTATTCTTCAGTTTTCCATTTTTTACATGACCAACAAAAAGGAAGAGATTTTTGTTCCTGCCTTCCTCCCCTTCTCCCTCAAAATGCTACCACACAAAGAAGAGTTTTGTGCGCCTGTGTTCAATCTAGGACATTTTAGATTATTGACAACCAGTTTAAAAGCAGCAATCCTCCAACATTAACACGTGGTACCACTGGTGGCTGATGAGCATATGAGTCACTGTAATATGTGTTTTATTTCCCCAGCTGTGACATAGTACAAATTAAAACCATTGACTATATTCCACAAAGAACTTAACAGAAGTTTTAAGTGGACATGAGCCCCCTGCAAAATAATGTAAGGCTGGGTCACAGAGCATGTGTGTGCACACATATACATAAAATTACTTTAAGATTTTAAACTATCACTGCACTGTAAATTTTTGGGGTTTTTCCAATGATACTCTTATTTATCACTAGCACATCAGCAGTCAGAAGGTTAAAATATAGTAGTTCTCTTCCAATCTGCAGCTACACTTCTCATCTCTACTGCTAGTCTGAGGCAGGAGGAAGAATTAATTTTATGATTTTCCTGAAGGCATCACCTTTGCGATGAGCCTAAGGTGAGCTTTATACACCTTCAATCACTTAAGACAACTTGAACTCACACTCCAGGCAGGGCGAGAAAATGTTCAGCCAGTACAAACAATGAGCAGACATCAGAAATTAACTCCGAGCACTGCCATCACCTCTTTCTGCCCAGCTTGCTGACTATGGTGTCAGCAGTCAGCTCCTACCTGGTACATGGAGCATGACAGAGCGCTGCAACCCATTCACTCTGTCAGCTCTGCTAACAAACTGATAGGACAAAAACCCCTGGAGAATGCCACTCAGCACTGCTACTGTGCAGCTAACAGGCCACTCCAAAAGAAGCACCTGGCCCAGGAGTCATTTGCCTGTGCCACATTAGCTGAATGCCTCTCAGGTGGCTCCTGGTAAGCTCTAACCACCACCCCTATCTCCAGTCCACTGGTTTTGCTCCAGTCTAACCATCCCCTGTTGCTTAGACACGAGTGTCCTGTGAAAGATTCATGCTTACAGCTTACTTGGTTTGCAGAAGCAACAACGTACAGACTATGGAAGCAATGCATATATATGAGCAAGGGAACCATGGCAGGCAGTGCACTGGAAATAATGCTAAAGAACTTAAGAGCATATTCAAATGGCTGCTTCTTAGCTCATTAGAATCAGCCAAGAAATGCGATGAAGGTTATCAGATGAGGCAGATTAGACTAGGGGGTCTGTAAAGATAGAACCTAATGGCAGACATGGAAGGAGCATTAGCTAGTGGTATCTGAGCATGCCTACAGTATGAGGAACAGATTTACAAGTCAAAATATGGTTACAAGCACAGAAGTTTCACTACCCCCTTCATTGTGCTTTAATGCAGCCAGGTCCTTGGTGTAACTATTTCCTGTGGACCTTGCAACATTAATAAATTCATTAATATTCAAGCTAGCAAGGGAAGAGAAAGAAATTCTAAGTCTAGATCCTAAATGCTTCCCTCTGATCAAATAGTATTATTTGCAGATGCTTTACACACCAGGAGTTTGACAAGTTCTTAAGTCATGCTACGTTGTTTCCCAGGGGTTTAAGAGACAGCTAGATGGTTTTCCTATTTTTAAAACCAAAACCCTTAGCTAGTAATATGCAAATGAAAGAGGTTAATTAACTTGGAGAATTTTTTGCTAAGTACATTTCAATCTGTAAGACAGGTCTGAATAAGTCACACATATTCCCAGTATTTCCGACAGCTTAAAATATCAGTTCTGGTCCCCATTAATCTGACGAAGCAGCAAAAAGGGAAACTGAAAGGTAGCACATGCAGCCAAGTCTGTCAGACAACCATGCATTCCTCTCAAAATGCAAATACTTAAGGAATCTACTTTATGACAGCAGGATGAACAGCAGGTTTTAATTAGTCAGTGAGCCAGGAGGAGCAACAAAGCAGCAGCTGTACACAACCTTGGGATTCTCCAAAGCAGAATCCACAGAAGAGGTGGCAGCTCATCTAATGTGACACTACAGCAGGATGTGCTTGGCTTGAAGAGCAGGCTGCACTGTTACTGTTTGTGTGGGGATCAGGACTCATGCCACTGGGATCCTGAAATGCACCAGTGCTGGCTGTACCGAAGGGCATTTAGGTGAATTGCTGCTGCCAGAACTCCACTTTAGGCCCCTCTATCCTGCATGACAGCCTGACACGGCGGAGATGGAATGGCTTAGGTATTTCTACAAAGGTTGTAACTAGATCACAGACTATCTAAGACCAAAAGCAATTCCTGGTTGCATTAATGTTTTCCTACCACAGAAGTAAAGAAATTGTGATTTGTTGTAAAAGAACTCTTTCTTACTGCTTGTGTATCTTCTGACACGAAAAACAGACCCTTGTCCACAATCACAGAATGACAGAATGTTTTGGGCTGGAAGGGACCTTCAAGACCAGCCAGTCCCACCCCCCTGCCAGGGGCAGGGACCCCCTCCCCCCAGCCCAGGCTGCTCCCAGCCTCATCCAGTCTGGCCTTGAGCCCTGCCAGGGATGGGGCACCTGGGCCAGCACCTCACCACCGTCACAGCACAGAACTTCTTCCTAACACTTAAACTAAATCTCCCCTCTCTCACCTTAAAAACACTGTCCCTTGTCCTATCACTATATGGCCACAGCCACTGGCTAATGAAGGGAAGTGATACTACAACCATCTCCTGGTTTTGAAAAGACTAAACCCAGTACAAAAAAACCTGTTCAACCTATCTGCGTGTTAAGCTGTTTTTCATGCTTTGACTCCAGAGATCCAGAAATAAAACCATCCTCTGCTTCCCCATGATACAGAACACCATGAACTCTGGCCACATGCCAGGCAGCACCTTGGCACACAACCGATGCCTCTGTGAGGTACAAGCTTAGAGATCGCCTTTCACTGCAGTCACTGATTACTGAAGGGTAAAACAGAAAGCCTGCTTGTGCACTGCAACAAAAACCTCCCAGCACATCCTATCCAGCTGCTAAACACCATCTGCTCAGCCCTCCTGCACACTAACTACCAAAGGTTTACTTGCAAAACTAGGCAATCGAGAACCCTGTTCTCGAAAAAAAAAAAAAGTAATCTGCTCTCTATACCTGCTTTCTGTTTTAAGAAAAGTTACTTGAAAGAGCTGTAGGTAGTTCACAAATGTTTACCACTAACACCCACATAAAGAGTATGTCCTATCCCATCAATGACAGGACACCTTCCCAATAGGCTGTTTTTTCACCCACAATGAAGTAGCTCCTGATTTAGCTTGGCAATATCCATACTAATTACATTTGAAAAACACAAGTCTATCAGCTGTGATTACAGTAACCTTCAAAACCATGTAAAATAATTTTTTAAAATGAAATTAACATTAAACTTCAAGGGGTTACCAATGAGCTGGATAAAATGCTACCTTCCCTATGTAAGGCAGAAGCATACCGCTGAGGAGGTTTCACAGAGCTTTAGAAGCAGTCACATCCAGCCCAATTAAGTTTAAAAAGCCAGCATATAATCAGCCTTGAAAAAGTAATTTTAAATTTCTTGAAATATAAAGCATACAGTCTTGCATACTAGATGACGGTAAAGTCAAATTAATGCACAATATCATTCTCAAGGCAGGCAGCACAAGGCGTTATCATTATATAGCATATATTCAATATTCACAAAAACAAGTTTTCTTCCCTAAGTGGTGCAAATATGCTGAACTCCGTCTAGACCAGAATTTAAACATGAAGTGTTTAAAGCCTTCCCATCCCCCACACATCCTCAGTATGAAATGTCAAGTTATCTTAATGAAAAAGAACATGCAAACACTCATCAGGAGGTCAGAAGAGCTACCAAGTTTGTGTGAGTTTGTGTAAGGTTTTGCTCTTCAACTTCCAGGCTATTTGTTACTTCAAGAACCACTCTCTAGGCACCAGCTGCTCTAAAAAGGAATTAATAAAATGAAATTTTAATTCAGTCCTCCTCCCACCTGAGATGGAGGTGTTGGCTTGCCATTCAGGGTCATTTGCTGGGGTGGCAGATGCCCTGGAGGCAGCACAGATGTGGTTTTTAACTTCTTTGTGTCCACTTTTGAAGGATGCTCTTCCTCTTCCTCATCTGAATCCTGCAAGCCATACTTCGAAAAGTGTGCCACCTGTGTAACGAGAAGGGCAGATGTGTCATACCTGGGAAGAGGTATTTCAGGCATCCATGTCTGAAAAGCCTGAGCAACAAGCTGGTTTAACTGTTCGCCTTACACAGCAGTTGTGGCACCCCAAATTCACCTTTTGTATAGACCAAGAACATCTGCTGTATGCAAGTCTTAAGACAAAGTTTTGGTCAGTTTGATGAGGACAGATTGCACTACAGCTGAAGGACTTGAGAGTTTACAGAAATTTAGCAAAGTTGTTTGAATTCCAAGTTCTCAGGAGAGTCTAACTTCAGACTACTTCTGATATTCTTGGAAATCACTTTACAACTAGAACAAAAATGTTACCTTAAACACCCAGGATCCAGTCTCTGGGCGATATTCCTTGAATCGAGCGCCTTGCTTCCGAGATACAGACTCCAGTCTACCTTCATAATTCATCTCTGCCAGTCGTTCAGGGCTTTTTATCAGGCAACGAGATGTTTTATCTGTAGGCCAGACTCCATCTAATGTAACTTCAGCTCGTCTGTTAAAGACAAGAAGAAAGTGTTAAGAGATTACAAGGTTTTGAGGCAGAGCTATTAAGGCAGGCATACAGGAGCTGAGAATTGAGCATGTGGGCTCAAACCAGCTTGTAAACCCAATTTCTGGATCAGAAACTTGCAGGTATCTAGTAACTGCATAATGCTGGAATCTGAATGCACACCTCAGATTTAGATTTCTTGGTAGCTGCCTGCACATGTAGTAGATAATCAGTGTTATAATTCTACCCTTCCTAGCCACTGTCCCCACACAGTAAGTATTTTAAAATTACCTATTTAAACCTTCACCGATAGGTGGCTTTCTCTCATCATCAGGGTAAACAATAACTTCTTTTCTACGGATGTGCACAATGTCATCCAGATTCAAGTTAGTTAGATTTACTTCCCCTTCAAAGTAGATCGATCCGTAGCCTGTAAAAGAAACCAAAACATCACTATTTTGTCCATGAAAGAAAACTGCATGCCAGAGAAGCTATGTTCCTGCTATACTCCTTTTTCCCCATCTTACCACCTCACTGTCATCTCTCCGAACAAAGTACAACTGCCATGTGAAAATGCTGAAGATGTTATTTTTAAGCCAATTCTTTTGCACAGAAAGCTTGTTATCATTCAGCTATTCATACTGCCTACACAAATACTATGGGTGCCCTCAGCTTTATAACCTATTTAGAGCAATTTTTTAAAGAAAAACAGTATATACCAGGGGTCCTTAAACTTTAAACAGGGGGCTGGCGCACAGATGAAGGGGCAGGCAGTCATCTGCAGCTGTTTGGTTTCCCCCCCCAACGGGGGGTCTGTAAATACCGGGGGCCAGACTGAGGACCCTGGGGGGCCATATCCAGCCCACGGGCTGTAGGTTGAGGACCCCTGGTATATAATTCTTTACATTTTTAATTTCCCCCCAAAAAAACCCAGCAGAGAATATAGTTTGGGCTGAAGGCTCTTCACTAGAGCTCAGTCAGCTCCAGCATAGATCACAACTAAAAAGAAGCAACAACAATCAGGTTTGCATCAATGCTCCAGCAAGTTTGGATTTCACAGCAAGCATCTTTAAAGCAGGAAGTGCTTCCGTTCTTTTCATATTCATATTCAAGCTTCCTAAGTCATCCCATAACAGAGGTTGTTAGTGCTACCAATCCAAACTATGACAAGACTTTGATGCAAGTTGTTCACAATGTTCACAATGTAGGGGCACTGTTTATAATCATACTGAGGGCACAGAACCCAGGTTCAGATTCCATAGCTTTTAAGTTCAGCTTTAAGCAGCTAGAAAAACTGTACGTGCTCACCTTTGCGGCCTATGGTGAAGTCTGTCACAATACATTCATTTTTGTCGTTGGTAAATCTAGCTAGCTCCTCCATGGAGGGGATGGTGTAGTACCCAGCTCTTGTGAGAAGAATTCCTACAACAGAAAATTCATTGAGAACTGAGCCGGCAGCAAGCTTGCAGCTTTAACATTTCAAGAGTTTCAGTCCATTTCTTCTGCAAGCCTGAACAACTGAAGGTCTCAAACTGAGAATCAGTGCAACAAAAGCAAATGAGAGAAATCAAAATCCCTTAATTCCACAGCCTTCATAGCAGATTTAAGACAACTGCTATGCCAGGTTTTTCCAACCTAACAACCTGTCGTCAGAGATCAGTAGCAGGTGTGTAGGTCAGAAGACAAATGCAAACATCTACAGCAATATTTGACAGAAGCACTCTCACAGCTTCAATAATGTGGGAGTTCAGGCACCGGCTGGCCAAGATGCAGCACCTTTTCCATTTAACAGCTGCCAATCTTTTTTCATCTATTAATTTATCTAATGATCTTCAAAATCCACAAAAGCTTCTTGCATCTACAAAATGTCTGAAGACATTTATTTTGAACATGTCACCTGCTACTTTCATTACATGCCACATATTACCTGAAAGGAGGAACAAGTCTCTTACTCTTCACCTTCTCCAGTTCACTCCTGAGTTTAAAATATTCTAATATACACTCCTATCTCTTCAACAACTATAAAGTCTTAACTGAGAGAAAGGTGCTCAAGACCCCTCATCACATCTTCACACTTCTCCACCTTTTTCAGTTTTACAAACCCTGTGACCAGAATTGGGAGTACTGAAAATACACACACAATGGTCCTCTAGAGACACAACCACGTTCTATGGCCCATTCTTTTCCTGGCAAACTCTACAGTCCAGTTTGCATGTTGATAGCTACCAAGCATTAGATTTCTAAGTTTAAGATCTTGCTAATGAATGATAGTCAACTCAGTGTACTACTGCAGAATAATTAGATTGGGTCCTCTTTCTCCTTCTCATGCACCTCACTACCCCAATCTAATATAAAACTGAGCAATGCAATTTAAACGTTCATTGACTCAGCAGAAAAAAATTTCTGTACTAGGTAGGAAACTGAGAAGCAAGACCTGTATTCAGAAGAAAAGAGAAAGGAATTTAAAAGAAGCTGAGGGTCTGAAACAGTAAAAGAATTTCAACAAAGCATGCATGAAAAGCTGTCAGGAGCTACACATCTACTCCCCTCCACCCTCCCCCCCAAGCCTAACCTGCAGGATGCAGATGATGCACAGTTTCAGGCTCTTCTTCACGGTCATCCTGAAGAGAATCATCATGAAACGAGGCATCCTCACTACTGCCTTCCAGACCGTTCCGCAAGGCCACCCGCATATTCAGAGCCACAATGGTGTCATCAAAATTGTTCTGGTGTTTGTGCACAGTGTTCTCTGGAGTCTGTGGGATGGGCTTCGCAATGGGGTTAGTGTAAAACCTCGTCACTTCATGATGATCCTCCTCCTCCTCTCGCTCACCATCTTGTCTGTGGTTTTCATCAGGAGGTACTGACAAAAAGAACCTGAAGAAATAATGCATAAAGTTGAGTTATTTAGTTCCAAGGGTCTTACGTCAACATTAAAATTCAGGTCTCTTTTCATATAAAAAGTAAAGAGAACCACCACATGACTCTGCAGAGTCAGCAGACCAAGGGAAGCAATTACTCCCTTTCACTCTGCCCTTGTTAGACAACCTCTACGATTTTGCCTCTAATCTGGGCTCCCACTACATGAAAGACAGCGGTAAGATCAGAAGCAGGGTACCATGATAGCTGGGGGACTAAAGCATATGCCCTGTGAGGAAAGCTTGAGTGAAATGGGTTGCTCAGTCTGGAGAAAAGACTTGCAAGTTGGGGTGTAATAACACCCTTCCAACATCAAAGACAAAATTCAGGCTCTCCACAGATATGCATGGCAGGAGGATGAGAAAACTGTCAAATTAAAACAGCGAAATCAATAAGGACAGTCAAGCACTGGAACAGAGACCCACAGAGGCTGCAGAGTCTCTACCCATGGAGGTGTGAGACCCCCAACTGGACAAAGCTGCCTAGAGACACTGTAGATGCCCCATTGCTGGAAGTGTTCAAGGCCAGACTGGACGGGGCTTGGAGCAACCAGGTCTAGGGGAAGGTGTTCCTGCCTGTGGCAGGGGGGTTGGAACTAGATTATTTTTACAGTCCCTTCCAACTCAAATTCTATGAAAGTCCACAACAACGAGGTGTTAATTCAGTGTTGAGACTGCTTGACGAACAGAGACTGCCCCCCCCAAGGTCACTCCACTTCTGATTGATTCAATGAATTGTGAACCGGGCTGATACACTTTTAAGCCCAAAATACACAGTTTTACAAGAATGGGATGATTAAGTCTTGCAAGCATCATGATCAAATCAAACTTGAGAACACTATTGTGACAGTCACTCCAAAACACCAGCTTCAGAGAGCTGGCTGTTGTACCTGGCTGCTGGCAACAGCTATCAAATGCCTCTGCCCCATTACAAACTACCTAAATCAGGTCTAAGGTGATCAGAAACAAGGTTGCCCACTCCCATCATCAGTTCTTACTTGTACTAGCTTTCAATAAAATCAAAGTGTTGAGCTCGTCAGGAATTTTTCCAGCTTGATTAAAAGAAAACCAAACCGAAACCCCAGTTCATCTGAAATATGGCCACAGATTATTTTTTTTTTAGGGGAGATGGGTATTCTAACTTCTGCGAGAAGAGACTGTCTTAGAGATTCCTCATTTTAATATGCAGAAGATACATTACTACTATGAGACTCCTGGATCAGTGGAGCTTCCCTACAATTCCCATGTTACTGAGGACCAAACACAAGGAGAGGCTCCTCTCACTTCAGGGTCAGTTTTACTGCTTCCCTCAAGAAATGCCCTAGCTTCTTGCTACAGGGAATGAAGAGAGACCTATCCAAAAAGTAATTCCCCTTTGAAGTCCTGATTTTGGATGGAATGTATTGGTATGTGACCACACAGGAAAAATATGTGGCTAGATTATGAGGAAATGAATCTCACAACAGGTCAAGTTGCTTCCAATGAACATTTAAGACTACATCCCTGAAAATAACTACCTATTCTATTAATAATAATTTAGAGACAGGCATAACCAGTTTGCATTTCTCGTGAAGTATAAACATCTGCATGATGAATCAACATACCTATCTCCATTCTCTGGATACTCTGATGGAGAAGCCAGGTCTTCATTTTCACGATTGACAGGGGAGAACAGATCACTACTGCTGAGATTCTTCAAAACCAACTTTTTGATGCTCTTCCTAAAAAAAGAAAAAATAAAACCAACAACGAAGAGAAATTTGAATATATCCACTGCATAAATATATATTCCATGCTTAATTCACATGCTCCAGTGACCAGACACCAGCTGTGTAAGCCGTGTTCCCACACTCACGACATATGAAGTCTTCTGTAAGAGCACTGCAGTAGCTGAGATACTCATAAACCAAAGCCTCCGATAGAATTCCAAAAAAAGTTGTAGTAAGTGTAAAAAGCACAGGTCACTGAAAGCTTCAAAACCCAGGTTCAGTAAACCACAGTATTATCCGTTTTGCGAAACAGCTTCTCCAGCAGAAGCACAGAATCCTGCAACAAAAGTCTGGCCCACAGATGCAGTTTCTTCTTTACTACAGTGTCACGTTAAAACCAAATCCATGGCCAGGCTAGGGTTCACTGCCTGCAATCTGAAGATCACTGAATATCTATGCCAATTACACCCAAAAAAGGCCAAGTATTCCCATGTTCTGATCATTTGATGTTTTTCAATAAAACACTTGAGTAAATCCATGCTCTGCCCCCTCTCCCTGGAAAGTGAACAGATTGTTCAGGCTAAATTACAGACAAAAAGTTTACAAAAGTTACAAGATATTTTCTAAAAGCCTGTGCTTACAGAAACTTTAAATGACGGACACCTTTCTCCAAAGCTTTTTGTTGATCATTTTGAACTAAACTCAAGCTTTCTAAACCCCTTTTCAATTTTATTGCCACAGATGCTCTTGAACACTGAAATCAAAAGCTTCAGTAGGGTAAATTGACATCATCGTTATTTATTACTCACAGAAACATCTGGGTAACTGAAACAGAACCAGTGCTAGGCTATGAAAATGCCAGAAATCTGCCTTCATTCTGGCTGCATTAGCAAACCTAACAACACTTCTATTTCAGAAGCAGGAAGCATTACACCATACAAGCTTTCCTTGTAATAGTTCCTAATTGACTTTATAGGAGCTTTGCTCCAATCATGGGATGACCTCATTTTACAGCTTATTTAGCCTAACAGTTTAAGCTGAGCATTTTTATCTCCTCTACTGAAAACAGTTCTGTTCAAGTTTTACATAAAATTTGTTATTGCTACTCATATTTGAATCAGGCCACAAAACACTCATTGAATTTAAGACACTATACAAGAGATTACTTAATCTGATCAGAAGATTCTTCCACCACCTCCTCCCTCCAACATATACAAAAGAAAAACTAACTTTGGCATGAAAGCACCATTGGATAGGGATGGCTCATCATCATCAAGACCATCAAAGAGATGGGATTTAGCAGAGCCGGCTGACTGCAGAGCTTTCGGTCGTACTCTGGTTGCTGGACGTGGAGTCAGTTTGTAGTGGGTGGGTGTTGTCAAGGCCTTCTGAGCTGCTGGGTTAGTGGGTTTCAGCCTCTGTAACAAAGAGATGCAGAACTGGAGTTTTCATACCATGTACCATTAGGGTTCACAAACAGCGAGAGGGCCTGCTTTAAGGTTATTAAGTCAAGGACCTTTTAAATGCAAATACGTGAAGGAGGAAGCCATAAACAAAACCAGACAAAGCTAGCTGACAACAGCTAAGGGAAGCAACACCAGAGACCAGAAGTTTCCAGTCAGTCAGGAGTGGCCGTTCAGAACCTACAAGCATATCTTTGCAGAAGGCCAATGCGGACCTCCTGTCCAGACTGAGTGAATGTGGGGACAGACCAGGGGTGTGGGCTCCCCAGGGCTCTGCTGCCACCAGCTAGAGCGAGAGGAAACCTCAGCATCTGGAACAGATGTGGGTGTCTGCTCAAGCCCCTGGGATGGGACCAGTGCATGTCCCAGGCATAGCTACTGGAGGGACAACTACTGTGAGTGAAAGATTGTGCAACATCCACTGAGAAAGACCACAACACTGTCTGGCCCATGTGCCTGGGCCACCCAGCTGGTGGCAGAAAGGGGTAGACAGAGCACCCACATCGTCCCTGAACCTCCTGTGCGTGGAGGTGCATGTGTGTAGTTCACTAGCAAGCGTCAAGATGGACTGGCCTGCAAGTAGGAGACCCTGGGTCCTGGCAGGGATACCACAAGCAGAGGACTCATGCCGGTATAGAGGGATTTGTGCGTACAGGGTGCCTACAACACAAGTGTGAGTGCACACGCTTTTTGCAGCAAGCATCAAGCTGGACCAGCCTGCTCTGTGGAACTAGGAAGAGGGCTCAAGATCTGGGCAGGGCTATCAGATGGACAGAGAGGCCACGCTAACAATCAAGGGATTCATGTACATGCAGGTGAGCCTAGAGAACATGGCCATGTGTGCTTTTACCAGGGAGCTTCATTAGCCAAAGGGGAGGAAGAGGATGTGGGTGTATATGCTTATATTTTATGGTATTCCTAGCAGTTACACATGGGGGACTTAAGGTAGTGCCTTGCCCGTGGCTGCGCTGCCAGCTGTGCCAGTGCACTCTGTGCATCTGGGATACATGGCCCAGCTCCACAACTGACTATGCTGGCAAATGGGAAAGCAATAGCCACATCCATCAGCCTGAGAAGGAGACCCCTGGGTCTCTAGGCAGACCATGCCTGGCTCCAGTGTCTGGGCAGGAAAAATCTCTAACCCAGGAATTTGCCCAGGGGCAGCAGCCACTTAGATCCTCCCTTAAATTTTACGTCTGAAGACTATTCATTTTGTTGCCTAATAAAACAAGCCAACAGGGTATGGTTTATCAGAGACTGACAAAGTGTCATAAGTAAAGCTCAAGCTTAGCACTAAAAATATTGTAACCAGAGGCATTTACCCATTTTTACTCTCAATTAGCAGCACTGAGCATAACAAGAACTACTCCATAGTGAAGGCTCCGATGCACTCAAAGGCAATAAATGCAAAGCCACAGCACAAGCAGTTTGCATCCTGGAGAGCATAAAAAGCCACTGCACCAGTATGAGTATACAGATGGCAACTTATTTTGCTGCTCATTGTGTACTTAAGTGAAGAAAGTGAGCGCAAGATACAAAGTTATTTCAAATCTCACGCAAAAAATGAGTTTATGTTTATGTGCACTTACCTCTTCTTTCTTCTTTGGGTCTGACATAGGGTTTCTGAAGAGCGGAGAATCTCCAAAGGGTGAATACGTCAAGCTATTGAGATGCTGCTGAAGGACTGCCTGCTGGGCAGCTGATGCATTTGGGTCTGTCAGTGCTGTAAGAAGAGTATCATTTTTTAGTTTTAACAGCTTTACTAATAGAACCAAGGTAGGTGGAAAAGATATCCTTCCAATCAGAGGATCTCCTCATATGAACTCAAACTTCTATACGAACTTCAGCATTTCTTTCCCTTGATCTTCAGTCACCATTGCAGCGGCAGTTTAAAGGAAGAAATCAGACTGTATTCCTCCATTAGAATTTGCAACCACATTCCATAAGCTTTTACTGGTGAAAAGCCGGGGGCATGGAGAGCTACACATCAGTAGAATGAGCCTGGCCTGCCAAAGCCTTTAACTAATACATTTGATTTCTGAAACATTTTCCTAGAGCGAGGGAAGTATTTCATGCAAAATTTTTACATTCCTGCTACAGCAATCAAACTTACAGGTCTAGAGTACTCTCTACAACAACGGCCTCTTAATTTTTTCTTTCCCCATCTTCTAGCATCTAATCTTAATTCCCATAAAACGCTCTAAGTGTTCACACTACAAAGCATTTGAGCAAATCTAAAGAAGCTTATTTCTAATCCCAAGAAAACCAGATTGCATGCATGCATTCCTGATGAACAACAAAACCACTCCCAGAGAAACAACAGACAAAGTCTGCAAGTCAGCCAAGACGACAGTTTGAGACAACTGGTTCTTTATCAGATCAAAATCTGGTTTCACCGAGCCAATGATAGCCAGTGAGACCCTTCCCTAAACTGCCCCACTGCAGCTGTTGCCTACAGAAAGGAAAACTTGGATCCTCTATAGTGTTACACCAAGGGAGGCTCAAGCATAAGAAACACAGAAAGACTGCAACACACTGATGAGAGAATTTCATCATGCAAGAAGGTACTCTCTTCAAACACATTTTGGCTGTTATCACTAGTATATGTGGTTACTTTGATGGGTGTTCACAGGATCATGGAACAGTGAAGCGGGACACACCTCTGAAGGTCAACTTGTTCCAAGCCCCCTGCTGAAACAGGGTCATCCGTGCCAGGGCTTGGGCACCCTCACAGAGAAAAGTGTTTCCTGATGTTCAGAGGGACCCTCCTGTGTTCCAGCATGTGCCCATGGCTTCTGGTCCTGCACAGGGTTCAACTGGGGAGAGCCTGACTCCACCCTCTTGGCACCTGCCTGCAGGTCTTGTTATGTGTGGATGAGATCCTTCCAAATTGTCTCTTCTCCAGGCTGAAGAGCCCCAGGTCTTTCAGCCATTCCTCACAGCAGAGATGCTCTAGCCTCTCCATGGCCTTTCATTGGACTCTCTCCAGTATGTGTGAGAGTTACATACTGGCAAGCCCAGCATTGGACCCAGCACTCTTGATGGAGCCTCACCAGTGCTGAGCAGAGCTGAGAAAACACCTCCCTCCTCATAGTGCAGCACAGGGCACTGCTGGCCACCCTTACCACAGGGGCACATTGTTGGCTTATGGCCAACTGTGCTCAGCAGGACCCCCCCCCCCCTCTGCCAAGCTGCTCTCCAGCTAGGCAGCCTCAGCCTGTGCTGGTGCCTGGGCTTGTTCCTCCCCAGGAGAAGGACTTTGCATTTCTCATTGAATTTCACAAGGCTCCTGTCAGCCCACTTCTCCATCCTGCCAAGGTCCATCTGGATGGCAGCACAACCCTTGGGCAAATCAGCCACCCCTACTCTTCCTTTTGTCACTTACAGAAGCCCTCCTTGTTGCCTTTAACATCCCTGGCCAAATTAAGTTCCAGCTGGGCTGTGGCTTTCCTAAACCCATCCCCGCATGCTCAGACCATGTCTCTGTATTCTTCCCAGACTCCCTGCCCCCGCTTCCACCTCCTGTATGTTTCCTTTTTGTGTTTGAGCTTTACTAGGAGCTCCTCATTCATCCATGCAGGCCGTCTAACATTCTCCCTGCGTTCCCGCTCACTGGGATGGAACTCCCCTGAGCTTAGAGGAGGTGACCCCCGAACACCAAGCAGCCTTCTTGGGCCCGTCTTCCCACACAGTGTCATGTGCTTCCCCTGCCTCAAGTTTAAAATAAATTTTCCTGAAATCACAGCCTCAGGGGGCTACAGCATGTTATGTACACCATTCATTTTAAGTGCTCAGATCTGACACTGCTGGAAGTAGTAGGTATTTTAACTTACAAAACGGTAGCACAAGTGCCTGATCTAAAGACCACTTATTTCACCAGTGGCACAGCATAATCTCTAATTAAGTCCCTCCAGCTCTCCAATCTGGAATTACTGAAGAAGGTAACACTACATTTCCCTTACTTAATTTTTTTGTAAGCACCTACTGTTGCTACCCCAAATTCAACGATGGGAATTACATCAGCAATCTTGCAAAGTTCTAAAATAGCTACAGTTATTAGTAACATTATGAAACTTTGAATTACTGCAACTACATATCAGCACACAAAAAACTTCATTAACATGGTCTCCACTGCTACCAACAACAGAAGTGGCCTCAGATTCTCAAAACTTTTTTTTTCCCCTTGCAAGCATTTGGGTGGGATGTTTAGGCACACCTGAAACAAGGGAGGAAGCAGCAATTAAACTCAGGCCAACGTACACGTACCTACAGCAGGCTGAGGGGCTCCAAAGCCCAGAGTAGCTGTTGATGTATTGAATCCTGGTGCTCCAAATGCTCCTGTTGCTAGCGATCCACCAAGTTTAGGCTGGGTGTTTCCAAATAAAGATGTCTGTCCTGTCCCAAGAGCTGTGGCATGAGATGACTCATCTACTACATGACTGTGGCAAACTTACAAGCCAATTTAGCCCACAACAAAGAACCAAAAAAACATTCAACATGTCCATGAATGCTACAGACATTCAAGACTCATGCAACCAAACCAAAGGCTTGAAATACAGAGGATGCCACCAGTTTTATGAACCATTAAGCATCACTGTAAGCAATACTACCTATAATTGCTAAAAAGTTACTTAGTACTGTGTTAGCAAGCTCTGCTTGGTTCTGATTTGAGTCCAATTCATGACTTCAAGCTAGAACACATACATTTGAATTGGCAAGTAATACCAAGGCTATATTATCACTGAAGTTCGATGACCATGCTTAGGCTGACATGAAATAAGCTGCTAAAACTGTTTACCTGTTCCAAATCCTGTTCCAAGTCCAGTTCCCAGAGACCCAGTTGCAGACTTATTTCCAAACAAACTATTTCCACCTGTGTTGGCACAAAAACCTTCAAGAACAGAACCAGTAGCTCGTTAACCTAACATTATCAGAGCTGAAATTTAAAAAACATGTATTGAAGTAAATGAGCATCACTGGCTCAGAGAGAGCCCTGCCAAAGCCAAGATCAAATTTCACAGTTTACAACAACCCAAGTTAGGCTGACAAGCATCAAGAAGGGACTTCAACAGCAAACAGACATATTTAAGTTATGAACACAATACTATAAACATCAGTACAGAAGAAACACTCTTTTGCCTTCATAAGCTTTTCAGTTTGTACCAGACTTCAAGGTTTTACTGAAAGCCAGAATGGACATGATGCTGCTGCATCTGGCAACAGAGAAAGACTTATTAAATTTCCTCAACTGCTTGGATATACCACACACACATTTCTCTTCTCACCAACAAAGCAGGTAACAACTCAGAACAAGCACACAGTTCAAAGATAAATCTCTAATTATAAATAAGTACAATCCAGATCTAACAGGCAGGATTAGTTCTTAAACTGAAGACTGTGAAACCATCCTACGGCTGGTCAGTATGCAAAACCAGAATTACACTAAAAAACTGCAGTCATTGACCAACAGCAGATACACCTTAGAACCAAACTCCGTTTTTCCTATAAACTGTACCACTGCAAGTAAAGCAGGCAAATTAAAACCACATACTACAATCAGTATTGTTCACCACCAAAGTGCCAACACACTAGTGTTCTACTGTTCTCCAAGGTCTTTCTAGCTACAAGGGAATGGGTAGCAACTTTCAAAAGTACTGTATTAACGGTTTGCCCAAGGTTGGTCACCAGAGAGAAACTGTGCTTGCTAAGGCGCTGCCCCTGGCAGGCTGGGAGTTGACACTTTCTTCTGTCTATGCTGGCAGGATAGCAGGGCAGGCTCACTGCCCTGTGCAGACTTTATTGCCAATACAATAAAAAAAATAATCTCAATGAACCAGACAAAAAAAGATGTCAGGGTCTAAATCCACTCCCACTCACTTTTACGAATAGTTTTTTTGTTCAGAAAAAAGAAGGGGGGAGAGAAAAAAAGAAAAGAGGAGAGAGGGGGGAGAAAAAAAGAATGAAAATAGAGACTAAACCCATTTCAACAGAAGTTCTGTGAAGGAAGATTGCCATTTACTTGAACTATCACTGCACATTTCTTCTGCTCAATCACACACTCATTCAACACTGGTTCTCTAACATTAGCGTTAGACACCAACATTAACACAAGACCCAGTTCTTTGGGACTTTGATCCTTTGCACCATGAAAGATAGCAATAACCATCAGCTAGACAGGAACTGACTGTTTCATTTTACCTTCACTTCAGTGCAGTATCTCCTACCATCAGGCTACAGATATCACTGGTTTTACTGCATTCCCTTCAGCACTACTTTGCAACCACAGCATATTTGCAGCCTCGTAACAAACCTCTATGTCTTCTGAATTTTTTTATTTCAGTAGTTTTCAACTACAGGTTCCACCTTCTCTTAAGCGCTCGCCTAATACTGGTACTGAATTTTCTACCTCCCAAGCCAGGGAGTACCATCAAGAGGAAAGGTATAAAACAGCATCCAAGACCTTTCCCTGCAGCAACATGCATCAGAAGCATGGCTTACCTGAGAACTTTAACATTCATAATCATTTAGCATGTGCTATTCAGCAGCCAGGTGTGTGGTATATGCAGTATAGTTTTAAGTGATTGAAATCTCACTTTTTTTATATGTACCAAAATTAGAAACATTTGTATTGGTTCCTAAAGTCAGGGTTGGTTTGTTACCAAAGAGCCCGCTGCCAGTGGTTGTACCAAACGAGGGAGTACTGGTCGTGGTGGTTCCAAATCCAGCAGGCTTGTTACCAAACAGGGTCTGAAAGGAAGAAAACATGAACTTGGAAACCCAGACAGACATTAAAAGAACAGCATTAGTGTTTCAATGTAGGCAAGAAAGCAAAACTCAAGCAAAGCACAACTTCGACCACAACCTAGATTCCCAACAGTGCTGCGTTATTTGCAAGCCACACACGCTAGTATATGCAAGGACCTTCTGGAAACAAGTATTACAGTTGGACTCTATGATCTTAAGGGTCTTTTGCAACCTAAACAATTCTGTAATTTTCACTCCATTACAACCAAAATGACTGAGTATCAAGAATCAAGTCCACTTTCCAGTTAAGTCACCAATCATCACAACTTCAAACATCTGTATTTTCAACACTATGCTGGGGCATCCCCAGGAATACATAGGTAGAGAGATGCTTGGTCTCTCTTGCTGTCTTATCAACCAAGACATTACTTCTTAGAAAATGAATCTCTGAAACACTAGCTCCATGTCATGTTTTTAATCCCAGCTGGTAATTAAGTGCCACAGTGACTCACTCCCCACTCCCCAGGGCGGGGCAGGGGAGGTGGGTTGTGGGAAGGAGAATCAGAAAATAACGTAGAACTTGAGGGTTCAGAAAACAACAATATAATAATTAAAATAAAAACAAAAGAACAATAGTAAGGTAACAGTTATAGTAAAAAGGAGGGAGAAGGGGAGAGGACGAAAATCCAAAAGGAAGGGAG
Organism: Falco cherrug; assembly: GCF_023634085.1. Lineage (NCBI taxonomy): Eukaryota > Metazoa > Chordata > Aves > Falconiformes > Falconidae > Falco > Falco cherrug. The sequence goes on from NC_073698.1 coordinate 2,379,082, forward strand.
AGAAGAAAACCAGTGACAGGACAAAAGAAAACTAGTGAGGCACAATACAACTGCTCACCACCTGCTGACCAATGCACAGCCAGTCCCCAAGAAAAGATTACAGCCCTGGCCAACTTCCCCCCTCCCCCCCATCCCCGGTTTATATACTGAGCATGATATCCTGTGGTATGGAATATTTCTTTGGCTAGTTCAGGTCAGCTGATGTGGCTGTGTCCCTTCCCAGTTTCCTGCACCTCTCCAGCCCTCCCCTATCAGCAAGGCCTGAGAAACCAAAAAGTCCTCACCCACACTGATCCCACACTAAACCCAAAACACAGCACTAGCCACCAAGAAGAAAATTAACTATCCCAGCCAAAACTAGGACATTCCGTTACGCATGCCTATACTGTATCCTTCAGTTTACATAAAACCACACTAATTTTGCATCTTAACTCTTAAGATGACACTACTTTCATGGAGGTCAACACCCAGAAACAGGGCTCCAAGCCATTTGCTTTTCATATTTTTTTCCTTCCCCAGGTTATTCTGTTAAGGTACAGACATACCGAACTGCCAACACCAAATCCTGTGTTAGTTTGTCCAAAAAGACCAGTTCCGGTTCCAAATCCAGTACCAGCATTTGTATTGGCAGGTGTTCCAAAAATGCCTCCAGGCTGTGAGGGCTGAGTTACACTAAAGAGACCCTAAAAAACAGGAACCAGGTTAAGATAACGCTGCAATGCTTTTCAAAGTCTAGCACTGACAGTAACAGAACCAACGCAAAAATCAGTTGTTAAAATGATGCTACATTACCCCTTTTTCTGGGGGCAGAAGATGGGTGAAAAGCATTTCAGAAGCTTTAGTCATTCTCCAACAAGTCATAAAAAGAAAATTTAAAAAAAAAATCAAAGAATTTATGCTCCACGCTGAAAAGGATATTGGAATTTCCTCATCACTTTGTGTGAAGGAGATGGAAAAGAAACATTTTGCAGAGTTTTCTGGGAGAAGTCACAACATACTCAGAAAGAATACAGCATATTTGGAGCCAAAGGCCCGAGCTTTACAGCAAGTGGCAGCTATGTAGCATCCTTCTATCAAAAGGGCCCATGAATACTGCTCATTATTCACCAGAAAGTACAGAATTTGTTCCCACAAAATGTTAACAATGGGATCATATTATCTGTGTGAACACCATTGGAAATACTTGAATTGGTAAGAGAGCAGACCACTTGAAGGGAATGGGTGAAGTTATTCGTTAAAAGCTATACTGTGTCCAGTTATCATGAATGAAAAATGCTGATTGGCAAGAAGTGGCTAGCTCAGACAGCAGAGTTCAGAGCTTTGCATCCTAGTTTTATGAAGCTGTACTACAATGAGTAAGATCTAAATCACAGTATCACAGCCTCCTGTGTCTAGCTGAAGTACCTATAGCACAATTTTTAAGGGTTCAAACAATTTGTCTTACCATTGTGTTTGTGTTTGGCTGCCCTAGGGTGCTGGTATTGCCAAAAGAAAAGCCAGTGTTCTGCGTTGTTGTGGCTTGACCAAATGGTTTGTTAAATAGACTCGTAGTTTGAGATTGCTGACCAAAAAGACCTGTTGTTCCTGTTCCAAAGCCAGTCGTACCTACAACAAACACACACACTGGTTAAAAAACCCTCAAGTACTTATCCAATCCCATTTACATTTCCACACTCAGCATGTTAAAACAGGAAAAAGACCCGCTTCAATTCAATGGAACAGCAAGACACCCAGCATCATCAATACAGCACAGCACCTCCATTCATGTGGAAGTAGTTCATGTTAGGTATTTCATCAGGTTCTCCTTCTCCTAAAGTCAATGTGAGCATAAGACCCAAGAATTACCAGCAAGTTTACCTCACAGATGGATCTGACCAAGAAGATACCAGCTTTGGTATGGTCAGTTTGTTCTCCACTGTACAAAGAAAACTGCACCATGAGGACCTGAAAGAGCTCCCTAGCCAAGAGGCAGGCAGTGCCCTCCACACCAGTTCTGTTCTATAACCCACACAACTACTACAGAAACTTCTACCCAAACTTCAGTCACCATCACCGTCTTTCTCCCCAAAGGAAAAGGGCTATTTACATGTAGTAAAAACGGCATACACATCGAGAAAAGCTTTTGCTCCTTCACTCAACTGCCATTGCTATCTCTGCAGAACTAGGTGCTTTCTTCAGAGTCGTCTGCATGAGAAACACATGAAGCCTGGCAAGGCTGCCAGGTTGGGCAGTCCGTGGATTTTAACAAACTGTACCTTCACGGGGTGCAGAGAAATACGGCCACCTGTACATTGATCTTTCTCCAGGACAGCAGCTTAGCTAAACCCAGGCATGCCCAGAGACCGAGTCCAGCAGTGTCTGTCATTAAGGACACACACAATTCTAACCCAACACAGTACAGCTTTTCTTACAGCAGATAACCACTTCCATTTCTACAGACCACAGGATTTTGATCTGCTGTTTACAGTCTGATTCCACAAATACAGATATCTACTTGCATTTAGATTTGCAGCAGAAACTAATAAAAATAGAATTTGTGTTTGAACTTTTCTGCATGTTTTTTTAATGCTAAATTCAAAAAGGTCCACTACCCTGTTAGCCCAACCGACACGCAACTAGCAGACAGGCAAGCACTTATGGGAGTTAGTTACTTCATACCTGGCTTTTAGTTTTTGACCAAGAATGCCAAAACAGACAGCATGCAACCAGGAAGGCACAACATATAAACAAGTTCACATCCTAACCCTGCTCTACAGTGGAAAAAACCTCCTGGAAAATTCTAGTCAGGCTACTATAAATTAACTTGCCCACATAATTAATTTCTAGGGAATTTACTTTTGCTGATTAGCAGCAGTAAAAAAATCTTGACATTACTATTAAGTGATGCCGTCACTCTACTGATCACTAGCAATATCCTGGTTGTTTTATTTGCCCACATAAACAAGCTTTCTTGTAAAGCCAGATGCTCTAATGAATGGTCTTTCAGCAAAACCTGGGGGATGCAGAGGAAGTTTGCAAACCCTGAAGAGTAAATAAAGAGATTTCTATGGCAAAGAACCTAATTATTGAATGGCGATAATACAACCAGTAAAATTGAGCTCACACCAGTGTTTCCCCACCTTTTTTCATTACAGAATTTTCATACCTGAAGAGTAGTTGCATATTTGCATACCAGCAAAGACAGGGGACAGGCAGTACTTACTGGTTCCAAAAGCAGTTTTGTTCTGTCCATACGAAAAGCCTGTATTAGTAGAATTGCCAAAAAGTCCTGTAGCTGTACTGGATGTAGCAGTAGAAGGCCCAAACAAGCCTGCAGCTGCTCCTGCAGGATTCGAGGGCCCTTTCCTGTTTGCCTGGTAGTCTTCTAAACGGAGTTCCTAGTAAAGGAAAATCCAGCTCTCTTTACACACTCTTTTTACACAGTATAAGGTTAAACAAGTGTCATTAACATGCTTACACAGCATTCAAACCCAAAACAAGGTGATGGTATCAAGAAAAGGCTGTTAACACTGCATTTTTAAAAACCCAAAACATGACCTAAACTCAAGATTCACGTCAGGGCTTCAATTTTACTTCCCAGAGTTTAAGATCATTTGAGTACAAGATCTGTTTTAAAAGTATCAAATAAGTCAACTTGAACTGAAAGACTTCAGGTTATACCCTTGGGAACACTGGGTTATATTGAACAACTGTGAGTTTTGTCCAAGATTCTGCAGTTATCTCAGCAGCACAGGGCTGCTCCCAACTGGGTCTCTCACCCTTCTGGCATACAGCAAGATGGAATTTCAGCTCCTCAAAAGCTGCAGCATTAAGCATTTAAAAACAAATGCAATAAATATGGCGATGAAATAAGTATTTTACTTGATGATACTTCTCCTCTGTGAGTGATGCAGATACTGAAGTTTTTACTCATTAATGAGCATAACAGATCCTTATTACAGTTTAAAAAAGCTCTACTAAGCCAATGCTTACAAACAGCCAAACAAGACAAGCATGTTTGAACACTCATTGACTGACCTCAAGAGATTTACTTTCATATTCTTTCATAGCAGTAATACATTGGTGCTTGGTATTGATGTTAGTGCTTACTCCAGATTTTACCATAGTATCTGTACCAGTTGGTGGCTGCAAGACAAGAGGTTAAGATATCAGGTTTAAAATCCAGGTAGACTTTCATTAATACAGTTATTACTGCCTCAGCAGATGCTGTTGAAAGCTAAATTCAGCACACAGGACCTGAAGCAGTGTGTGACTTACCTGTACAGCTGTGGCCTCACCCAGTGATGAGGCACATTCAATGGCGTTTAATAGTGCAATTTACCTTAGTAACACTCAAAACAATGCAGTACAATTCATTTTTCAGCTTCACTTTAAAAGTGGTTTATCTAAAGTTGTGATATAAATCATTTAACTATGCATGGATTCCATTATCTGCCTTTTTTTTAAATTGTGCTATGAAAGTATATTAACAGCACTCAGACTGCCCGAGTTACCACCACAGTTCTGTCTATGCCCTGCAATAAATAAGTCTGTTAAATCAGCTCAGCCTAGAAATAGAGGGCTGAAATACAAACAAGTATATGGCAAAAAGACTGACTCTTTCCAGCAGATTGATCAGTTAACCCATTTCCATGACAGCTTCTTTTCTGAGCCACCCTCTATTTCCAACCGCCATTGAACTCTCAAGACATTATTCAACCCTTTCTTAAAGGGAACTCATCCAGAAAACACAAGGGATCAGTCTTCACATTTCAGCTTACATATCCAAAGCCATGCTGACTTATAAGAGAATGGCATTTGCTTTGACCTATCCCAAGATGTCTTTAATCTTTACTGCTGTTAGCATTTAGTGTTGATCACCTGGACTTCTGTGGCACATCCTAGCTTCCTGAGGAGGCTCTGCTTTAAGAGCTGCTTTACCTCTTTAACACAGCTCTAAGTCTAGGAAGTCTAGATAGTGCACTACTCCACGGCATTTGGTAAGACTGTCAAAATCAGCATCAAAAAAATCTAGCTCTTTGGAGTTAACTAGACATCCTATTTCCACTGCAACAGTTCCACTAAAGGGGACCTTTTCAGGTCACTTCAGAACACTGCATACTTCCATATTAACTACTCATTTTTTTCAGCTCAGTGACCAAGACAGCACTTTATACAAATAACAGCTGTTACCCTACAATTAGGTTAACATAGGCTGTTATCCTACAGTAAACAGGCTGGATTAAGAAAGAAAACCAGGACTTACATTAAATTTAATAGTTGTGCCAGTTGGAGCAGCAGTAAAACTAGTTGGGCCGAACAGAGAGCCAGATGTACTCCCAAAAGGATTGGAAGTTGTGTTAGTGGTTCCAAAGAGACCTCCGCTGCTGGTACTAGTTCCGAAGTCTTAAGAAAAAGAAAAAAAAAGATTGGTACAAAAACAAACCTGATTTTTAAAACTTAAACCCAGATATTTTATTCAAATTACAAAGTTGTCTGGGACCAGAAGAAACAGCTAGAGGATTTTTTTTTTTATTTATTTATTTTTCTTTTACAGCAGAGGTAGCCAGTTAATCCAGTATTCTGCTGCAGAAGACTGTCCTCAACTCATCAGCCCAGGAAATCTTAGAATAACCAGAGCACCCAGTTTCATTTTACTCCCGACAACACTAAGAAAATTACATTTATAAAGGGAACCAGTGAGGTTTCTTTTCTCAGAAGGGTCTGCTAGCAGTTGCTTTTCCCTCAGGGAAAGCAGTAGTGTTTAAGATGCATTTCAAGCATTCTGGTTTCAGAAGCAAAATCAACTATAACAGCTCTACAACAGCAGAATAAGAAGCTAGTATCAAGCAGCGTCAAAAGATATTTAAGAACAGAAAATGCCAGCCAACCACCTTTTTCAACTTATTTTAAAACTCATGGCTAGAATTGCAGCATACAGCGTTATCAGGCTCACCCTTGGCTACCATGGCCTGCAATAATGTCACTATATCCTCCAGAAGAAAGAAAAAAACCCCACCAAATCGCCACATTAACACTTGTACCAGATCCACCAATACATCCAGCACTCTGATCTTCAATCAAAGGAAATAAGCAATGCTCAAGAGAGATGCAGCAGGTTTACTCACTTCCAAACCCAGTAGGCTTATTCTGTGCAAAGGCATTACTCTGGGATGAGAAGAGGCCTCCACCAGTGCTGGTAGTTCCAAACAGGCTATTCGATGTCCCAGTTGATGTTCCAAACCCAAAGCCAGTGCTTGTGGAGGAGGTAGCTGGCTGATTAAATGTAGTCGAACCAAATAATCCCCCTGAAGACAGACATAGACTATTAATAATTTGCAATCACTGACTGCTCGGGGGGTTGCTATTTTGGAATTTTTGTGGGGTTTTGTTGCTGCTTTTGTTTCTGGTTGTGTCGGGTTTTTTTGTTTTTCAAGTTTTTTCTCTCTTCCTCCCCCACCCTTTTCTCAATAACATCCTTCTCTCAGGATCACATTCCACTACAGCCATAAGACAGCAATACCTGGTTTTGTCTGTGTACCCCCAAAGAGGCCTCCAGTATTATTGTTCGACCCAAAGGCTGATGTTCCAAACGCTCCTCCACTTGTAGTGCCAAAGCCAGCATCTGAAAACCAGCATTATAGCTCAGATGAAACTATATTCTAAAGAGGTGTACTAGAAACTAAGTTCTGTCAGTGCTTTTTTAACTTTTGTAAAAAGATTTGTGCATGACCACCTACACATCAGCATCTGAGATAGGTGGAGTGGTACAATTAATACTTCTACAAAGCTCCTGACATAAAAGCCTACAGTATTTGGAGTTGGCCACTTCTACAGAATGTACAAGACACTCCTCTGCAAGGCCTCTACCACTGTTTGTGACACCCAGAAGTTGCTCTTTCCATGCCTTGGTTTAGGAATAATAAACAGAATTATTGTGTTTCCTACTTAAGAAATAGAGCACATACACATGTAAATACCACAGTGAGTTTTCAGCCATTACAGCAGACCATAAACTGGTGTATCTCCAGAAGACACCCCTCAGATTACATGCCTTTTCTTTCCAAGTCTTCCCAACAAACCCAGTCCCTATTGAAGGGACTCTTCCCATCCCCTCCCCACCCCACCCCTCCCCCCAGAAAGACAGCCTTCATCCAAGCATTTTAGTTTCCATCCCCTTAAAAAAAAAGTTTCAACAAGTGTATGTGGAATCCTGGTATCTATCCAAATCAAAAGCTCGGTTACTGGAGAAGCCTAGGGCTTCTGAACCTGATTCACTGCAGAGCAAGCTGGACAGCCTAGCAGCACCCCAACTCCATCACACACAAAGAATAACCACCTCCACCTCATCCTCTAGCTGCAACCCAAGGAAAAAATACCCCGAGTTCTGTCTAAAACATCAGTTTAGACTTATTACTTACTTTGTCCAAAAGTTGATGTTGTCCCAAAGCCAGTGCTGCCTCCAAATGGGGTTCCAAAGGATTTGTTAAACATTTTTGCGATGTATCACTTTTTCCCCCAAAACCTGGAAAGAAGAATTCAGCTTTTCTTTAAAGCTTGAAAACTTATTTTTTCATCTTCTTCACTGTTGATGTAAGCAATCTAATGTGAGTGCTTAAGCCATAAAATGCTTGACAGCATGTTTAAGTCACACTAAGCAATTTAAAACACTGTCAGAACCCCAGACGGGACAAAAACACTGACTTTTCAGTGACATCACAGGTAAGGTGTCTCCTATCCCTAATTACAGTTAGATTTTCTGTATGTCTTACTGAAGACTGAAAAACTAATACATGACATGACTCCCCTGATCCACATTATTCCCACCAAACCCCTCTAAAACATCTAATACCAACAGCACCTCCCACATCTGTTTCTACTATGTTTGATTCACACTGGGCAACACTCCTTTTTTGATCAAGCATCTCAATGCCTGAAAGATCACCACAACACCTCTCCAAGAACATGCACAAGGATCTGCACCAGGCTACAGCCACTTCTGTGAAGCTCCCATGATTTTCTATTAAACCCTGTTTGCCAGCTACTTCGAACAAGACAAGTGGAAATGCACTGCACAAAAATTACAAGCATACACCTTCCATCTGCTTCCCATTTATTGCTCGCCAGGCTGCACTAGGATTTTCTGAACTTTCTAAAAGTTGTTTTTAAATACTTGTTCAGGAGAGTTTTACCCCATTTAGACAGGGGTCCAGTTTACCTTCAAACACTTGTCATTTTATTTACAGATACACTGAGTATCTCTCACTCCAATCTCTTCTCCAAGTACAAACACAATGTTACAGCTTTTTTTCAAGAAACCTGAGCAAGCTAAAATAAAATCATGACAGATCCTTGGCCACACTCCAGAGAAATTTGTAGTCTCTTTCTGTTTTGGGGCTAAAAACTGTTAGCTCCACCACTGAAAATGCCAATATTATCCACAAAAATTCACTGCTGGCAGCATTAGCTAATCCACAGCAGTGCAGAACTAGTAAGTTTAGAACACTGTAAATATTCTTGGTATGGGCCACATCTTACAAAGTACTACTTACTATCATGTTAGGATAACATTGATTTATGTAATGACACACTAACTTTTAGCATGTCAGCTTTCTTTAACTCCATTTATGTTTTCTAGGAGGCTCAACACCCAGGATGGCAATAAGCTCCTATCAAGTACTTTCCATTTGGTCACCAATAATTTAACCTCAATATCAACACCTTAACCTCTGCCCAGGTGGTTTGACAGCTTCTCTATAGCTCCCTAATTCCAGCTCCTTTTATATCTAACTAAAATGAAGCACGCCCATCCTCTGCGTATTGCCCAGTACAGCCACTCCACAGCAAAGTCACTAAACCTATTTTCCCATCCATTAAATCCTAAGTATTTTTTTTCCCCAAAAACCCGTATCACCTTCTGGGAAAAGCCAAATCCAGATTTTTAGGCAGCTGTAGCTACCTGCCATACCACTGCAGCAATCCCCGTACTATCAGAGGCTGAAACAGTCAAGGGCAAATCAGTATCTGAACACTTGTACTGAAGAGCAACTAAAAAGTTGTTTTGTGAAATCTTTTAACTGTTCAAAACAGCAGTACATCACAATTTTTTGGCATTGAGAGGCTTCCCACTCACACATGCAAGCCCTTATGGACTACCTTATGTCCATAAGGAGTCCTAAGGAGTACTTTAAATAAAATTATTCTGGTAGAAGAAAGAAAAAGTTGATCTGACAAACTATCAGAGCATCCTAAGCCTAGAGCTGCCTCCTGGCAGAAAAAGCACTGCCTGTCACACACCAGGATCCTTCTCTGAGATGCAGGGGATGCTGCAACACATTACCACCTTTATGAACCCCTCCCTCCCTACGGGCCTGCTCTCAAACACCCGTGCCACTTATGCTCCCCCCTACACCTGCAACTCTTCCTTAAGCACCTCACCTTTGCAGTGCAAAGGCTGCTTTTTGTTTTCCATCAGAACCTGGCTTTGGATACCAGGACAAAATACAGAACCACCTCCCATTTGCTTCCTCAAAATCCAACCTCTGTGCTCCAGCATGACCATACCTGGCTTTCAAGAACATCCATCACCCCCACCCACTTCCCAATCTTACCCCAAAATTCATGATTTGCCCTCCCTTGCACTACACCACCTACTACTATGCCTTAAAAAAACTCTATGTTTTTTTGGGTTTAGACTTATAAGATGGATTTTATCCTGATGCCCAACATGAGTGCACTCCTTTAACTCCACACACCCACCTGAGCTACCTTCTCCTCTGCCTCCATAGACTATTTTCGGTCCTCTTACTTTGCCCCTAAGCAAGTCTCACTGAAGGCCAGATACAATGTCCAATGCAGCTGTCAGCTGGTTCAGTCTTGTTACTCTCAACCTTATCTGCAATTCATAAAACCCCTCGTTTCCCTGTTCCCCTTTTTTATGCCGCTACTATTTCAAAGTCAGCATATTGAGGATTGTTAAATGCCAAATTCTGCATCAGAAGAAATATGAAGCAGAATTTTCTAAAATCCAAAGAACTTATTAACAGATTTCACTCTCCCACGGGGTTTGAAGCTTTGTTTTCCTTTGATGCCCACCTTTCCTTACTTACTGACCCCCAGCAGCTCAAGTTCAGCAAGCAGACGCCTTTAACCCAAGCCAGTAGCAAGGCAACACCACAGGCAACTGACTCACAACTGCATGTGCAAAAAGTTATATTAACCAAACATGCTCTGAGCTGCCCCATGGAAACCAGAGCCCCTGGCCACAGAAACACCAGCAACAGCTAAACACTGAAGAAGAGCTGGATTAATAAAAGTTGGTGTTTCTTATGCAATGGTTCTCTCCCACTTGCTGGACACCATCCACAGGCAAAGAGGAGCCATTCCCTCACTACTGAGGAAAAAAGCTCTAATTACACCTTTACAGTGATGTTATGTAACCCTCCCATCCCATCCAAACAAATTCAATTAGTTTATCAGCATAACTTTAAAAACCCCTCCCGATAGCAGCCTACAGTTACATCCTCAGACACCCACTACAGTTAAGACCCCGGAGCCAGGTCCGCCTTCACCCCCGCGTTCCACCACATACCCCCCACCGCTTGCCGTGTGCTCCCCCGGCCGTACTCCCACAAAGCCCCCCAACGCTACCGGCTCTCACGCTGCCAGCAGCGCAGCCCAGCCCAACCCCCCCATTCCTCACAAACACCCCAGCACCGGCAACGAGAAACCGAAACAGCCGAAAGCCCCCAAACACGGGCGCGGGGCGGCACGAGACAGACCCACACACACCCCACCCCACCCCCGGGGACCACCGCAAGAGGAGCTGGCGCAGCGGGCGCCGTCCGCGGGCTCCCAGCCGCCCCGGCCTCCACACACCCCCTTACCTCGGCTCGCTCCCTGCCCAACGTTCACCCGCGGCCCTCCCAGACCAGGCGGCCCCACGGGCCCAGGCCGACCCGGTCTCCCCGAGCAAGGCTACAGAACAAAGGCCGCCAGGCGCCCCGACGGCCAGGGACAGAGGTCCCAGAGCGGAGCCCGGCAGACGCGGCGCTCACCGCTGGCGCCCCGGGAAGGTGCGCGGAGCGCGGGCCGGGCGGGCCTGGCTCCACCGCGTAGGGAAGGAAGCTGCGTCAGAACGCGCTCGCGCAACTCCCAACCGCCCCCGCTCTCTGTTACCACCCTCCTTATTGGCTAGCCCCTCGCCCGGCGCCTATTGGCTGCCGCCCTTTGAAAGCGAGGCAGTTCTGCCCCCTCCCCTCAGGGAACGGGGAGTCTTTCTCTCTGATTGGTTACAGCAGCGCCTTACGTCACCGCGCCCTGCGCGCCTACCGTTCTGACGTGTGGAGAGGGTGGAGATCGGTGTTGCGGAAGGATCCAGAAAAGCACGCCACATCCGGCACGTTAGGGGCGGGATTTCCCCCGAGCGATCCAATCGGAGAGCGCTTCGGACCTTGCGTAGTGTGACGCAAGGGGGCCGGGACCAGAGTCTTAAAGGGACCGTGAGGAGGCACGGGTGCTGAGGTGACTTGGGCGGTGGGGGGCGCCCCGGGCCCGGCCCCGCGGAGCCGCCAGGCCCGGCCTGAGGGAGCGGGGAGCCTGGCCGCAGCGGCAGGAAAGGGCGGGCGGTGGGAGGAGGAGGGGGTGACGGCGGAAGAAGAGGCGGGGGCGGTGAAGGTGGAGGCGGGGACGGGGACAGGCTGGGGCATGGAGCAGAGCGGAGGGGGCTGAGCGGTACGGGGCCCTGAGGTGGTGTGGGGCTGGGGGAACAGGTGGGTGCCCGCGGGGTCACTCGCAGCGCTGTGAGGTCCCGGGGGGTCCATGGGGGGTGTGGGGTGCCTTGGGGGTCACAGCGCTGTGAGGTATCTGGAGAGGGGGTGGCTCGGGGGAACAAGGAGTGCCCGGGGTGTGGGTCTCTGGGGGAATATAGGGTGCTTGGTGGGGTCTGTGGTGTGGGGTCCCTGAGGGATGTGGGGTGTCTGGGGTGGTCTCTGGGGGGATGTGGGGTGTCCAGAGGGGTCACAGCATTTTGAGGTCTCTGAAAGGGGGTGGCTTATATCGAGGGGGGGGTGTCTCGGGGGAATATGGGGTGCTCGAGGGCAGGGGGGAGGCGTGGGATCTCTGGGGGGATGTGGGGTGCCCGTGGAGGGGGTCACAGCACTGTGAGGTCCTCAGCTGGTGTCTCTGGGAGGAGGGTATGGGGTGCCTGGGGATGATCTCGGGGGGAGTCTGGGGTGTCCGGGGATGTCTCTAGGGGTGTGGGTGCTGGTGCCGGGCAGGCTTGGGTCTCTTCAGTGCATGAGACAAAAAAATTACTATTTTGTTTGCTCCCTTGTGAGAATGTGACAGGGGCTAATCAGGGGCTCCCTTTTTGGGGTTGGTGGGGACACTGTCCCCCCACACTGTGAGGCAGTCCCCCACGCGTGTCCCCATTACACAGTTCAGTGTGTCCCCACAGCTGAGCCCACCTCGAGGGAGGTGCAGGGTGCCAGGTGTCCCAGCCCCCCATCCCGGCCTCGCTCTGTGAGAAGCGCAGCTGCCCCCAGCAGCCCTGCCCGTCAGAGGCATCTCGTCCGGGTCACTGCCAGTGGTGGTCCTGGGGAGACAAGCCTGGGGGAACCCCCTCCACCTGCTCCTCAGTCCAGCTTGCTGCAGTCCTGGCCCCAAAGGGCTCTGGCTGAACCACAGTAGAGCTTCCCTTTCACTTTGCTTTCATCCTGCAAATAAATCGCCCCTCAGCAGCCTGCAGAGCAGTGGCACAGCCCAGGTGAGGGGGCTGAGTTCTGTTTTCCATAGCCCTTTGTTGCTGGGGTACCACAGCACCAGCGGGGACAGTCCCTGTGCCAGAAAAGGGGGGGGGGGGGGGCTTGTGGTGCTGGAGGAGATCGTGGCCATGCTGCCCTGGGGCAGCTGCCCAGACTCCTGCTCCTGCTGGTAACTGCCTTCTGCAGGGATTGTCTGTAAATCGGATTTGTCCTGGAGCCTGAGCGGGGGGTGAGGTGAGGCAGGGATCCCAGACTGCTCACTCATAGCAGAACATCGCATCCCCTTGTTTGAGCTGCTCGGTGGCCCTTGTCCCCAGGCAGGAGGGAGCCTGCTGGGACAGAAGAGGTCAGGGCCAGGCATGGCAGGAGGAGAGCCCAAAGGAAGATGAATGCGATGATGACCTTTAACACTTAACGTGACTGTGATCCCAGGAGTTAAGAGGGCAGCTGGGCTGTGGCCAGGGGTGCAGGGATGAACAACTGTGGCTGAGAGCAAGAGAGCAGCTAGCAAGTGTTGAGACTGAGCTGATGGAGAGCCATGAGCTGGAAATGGGCTGCCAGGCTTGATAAACCACTTGTCCCAGCTTGCCCAGTCTGATAAGCAACAGCTTTATTGTTGTGCAAGGTGTGGGACTTGCAAAGTCCTGATCCTACAGCCAGAGTCTTGCCTGTAAAGGTGCTGAGTACTCGGCTGGGATGGCGCTGGATGCGGGGCTGCGGTGCAGTTGTGCTGCGGTGGCAGCAGATGATGCTCTGGGTGGTTGGGGATGCACTGGAGGAGCTGCAGCTCACAGCAGCACTGGGCAGTATGCAGTGTCCTCGCTCTGTCAGCACTGTGCTGTGCTGCAGCTGCAAGCACAGCCTGGGAACAGTCTGGATAGACGTGCCCCACAGAAAAGAGCTCACGTGCTTTTCCAGCTAGATCGGTATTATGGCCTGCAGCACAGTGTGGGACGTCCCACTGCCTGCTCCTCCCTGCTGCGTGCAGGACACTGCTCTGACCCTGCTCGCTGTTGTACATGTATGCGGGATACTGCTCTGACCGCTGTTGTACGTGAGTCTTGGGCTTCCTGTGTCTCAGAATGGTGCTTTTGGTGCCTGTCCTTGATCCCACCCTAGGGCTGTGCTGCTATTAAACACGGGTGTGAGAGGCTGGCAGCCAGCCGTGTGCATTCCTGCCCAGGGTTGTCTGGGGCTGGATCTTGCAGGACAGAGAATCCTCATCAAACATTTGCTTGCTCGTTTGTTTGTTTTCAGGTCCATCAAGATGTTACAGGTGCCGCTGCCCCTGGATCGAGATGGGATCCTCTTCCGGCTCCGTTTTACCACATTAGCCATTGGGACTGTATTATGCCCGCTCTTTGGTTTCCTTTTCTGTGTGATCTGGTCTCTGCTGTTCCATTTCCAGGAGACAACAGCAACCCATTGCGGGGTAAGCAGCTCCCGTCATCAAAATGCAAAGTCCTCCAAGGTTGTGGCTGTTTGGCAGCGACAGCGAGTGGGATGGCAGGGCTCTTGTCGTCTTCTGGGCTTTCCCACCAGAAGTGTTACAGACCTTGAACAAGCCTCTTGATTATATTGTATTTTTGACACCTTGGGACTGGCAACTGAGGTTTTTGCTTTTTAAAAGGGACCTAGGTAAGTCCAGACCGGTCAGGCTGATGTCTGTACTAAGCACATTGGTGGTGATTATGATAAGGAATAAAACTGGTGAAGCTGCAGATAAATATACTGCCCTGTGGAAGAGTTAGCCCAGCTTTTATAAAAGGAATTGATGCCCCTCAGATCTACTGGAGTTCTTCAGAGGAGTCACAAAAACATGCCTGGGGAATGAAGGTTCAGAGGGACTGCCTGGATTTCTGAAACTGATGAGGTTGGCTTCCTTCCCAAGGTTTTCAAGCAGCCACAGCACAAGTGTTGATAAGCAGCTGGTTAGAAGCCGGGAACAGTGGGCAACAGATATTCTCCCACCAGCAGGAGATGACCACAGGGCTTTATGGGGTCCGTGCTGTTTCTTGTGCCCATACACTGTGGGCTGTCACAGAGTGGTGGCGATGCCGAGATCCTGGAGCAGGGATAGTGAGGCAGGCTGCTGAGGGGGCTGACTGGGCAACAAAATGCCAGGACAGTTTGATTTGGAGAAATAAGTGATGTTCACATGTGGCATGTGGTTCTGTCCCCTCCTCACAACTTGAGTGTGTGGGGCAGGGCAGTAAGGATGCTCAGAGGTGTGATGCAGCTCCTTTTCCTCGGGTGGCGGAGTAAGGGCACTTCAGCTGTGTGCAGGAAGAGACAATGGGCTGAGAGCAGGGAGAGGCAAGACAGAGACCTAGTTCATGGCTGGCCTGGAGAGGGCAGGCAGGGACCCAGTGCTTGCCTTCTGCCAGTATGAGAAGTAGGGGATGTCCTATGGAGGTGGCAGGTTCTGCTTGAGGAACCAGCTCTTTCTTGGCTGCCTTGAGAGCAGCTGATCTGGGGAACACCTCTCTGCAGGACACTGGGTGTGCACAGTTCTGTGGGGGCTCCAGCAGAGACTGAGCAGGATCGTGGAAGAGTGGAAGAAAGCCTGGGGTGCATGAGGAGGACCATGGCCAGTAGGGCCGAGGGAGGTTATCTTTCTCCTCTACTCTGCCTTAATGAGGCCACATCTGGAGTGCTGTGTCCACTTCTGGGCTCCTCAGTTCAACAGAGACAGGGAACTACTGGAGAGGGTTCAGTGCAGGCTACAAAGATGAGAGGGTAGAGCATCTCTCTGATGAAAGGCTGAGGGAGCTGGGGCTGTTCAGCCTGGAGAGGAGAAGACTGAGAGGGGACCTCACCAATGGCTACAAATATCTTAGGGGCAGGTGCCAAGAGGAGGGGGCCAGGCTCTTTTCAGTGGTGCCCAGCGACAGGACAAGGGGCAACGGGCACAAACTGTAACATGGGAACTTCCACTGAATGTGAGGAAGAACATCATTACCTTGAGGGTGACGGGGCACCGGGACAGGCTGCCCAGAGAGGCTGTGGGGTCTCCTGCTCTGAAGGCATTAAAACCCACCTGGACATGGCTCTGTGCAGCCTGCTGTAGGAGAGCCTGCTGTAGCAGGGGGTTGGGCTAGATGGTCTCCAGAGGCCCCTTCCAGCCCCAGCCATGCTGCGATCACATGGCACGTAGCAATTATAGTGTCCTTGGCCATGGCAGGGGATTGGACTAGATGATTTTTTTAAGGTCCCTTCCAACCCAGACCCTTCTGTGACTGGCTCAGGAAGTCCCTGGACTGTGAAACTCTGGCAGTTGGGAGTATATTCCAGGGCTGCGTTGATGGTTTTGCTGTTTTTATGTTCCTCCCTGAACAGCGTCTTTGCCTGCTGTTGCTATTGATTCTCTCCATTAGTGTTTCACTAACAAAACCATGCACCCTCCTCTCTTCTGTCCCCAAACTTGAGGGCAAAGAACACATGGGGGACCATGACTGAGTAAAAGGAAGGAATAAAGGTCAGAAGTATAAAGCTAAGAAACCCAAGTGGGACCCTGAGCAGGGCATGCCAGTGCCTGGGGACTGACCTAGCAGAGCTGGGGGCTTTGTGGTCCTGGGGGATGAACCAGGGTTGCTGCCACATTATTCCTTTTTCAAAAGCCAGGGGACATAAACTTATTTGGGGAAAAAAAAAAACAACCAAACACCAAACCAGTTTTAGCATCTTGGAGAGCTAGAAATACAACAGTATGACACGCTCCCTGTGCCTCTCCCCATAAGCTACTGTCTCTCTTCCAGGTCCCTAACTACCTCCCCTCCATCAGTGCTGCTATCGGGGGAGAGACCCCTCAGCGTTACATCTGGCGGCTCTGCATTGGCCTCCACTCAGCTCCCCGCTTCCTGGTGGCAGTTGCCTACTGGAACCACTACCAGAGCTGCCACTGCTCACATCCTCACTACCTGCACTTGTGCCACTTCAACCTGCTGCTCAATCTGCTTGAAAATTTCGCCCTCCTTATTCTGACGTATGTGTCCTCATCTGAAAACTATGGTAGGTGTCTCCTCCCACACTCTCTGTTGACCATCTTACTGGTGGCCTTGCTGACAGCTGCCGAGGCTTTGCAGAGCTCTGCTTCATGTCAGGGTTTTGGCGGTAGTCAGTTTGGAGGGGAAAAAAGAAGTTTTTTAAAAAAATCTATTAAAATTAGTACTTATAGAGCAAAGTTATGTCCATAATATGCAAATAGCCATGTTTGTCCCAAAATTCTTGGGTTGCTGCTAATTGGCCAAAACCATAGGCTGAATTTTTGTAGCAAGCGTAGGATCAGGCTTCAGCACTTGGTTTGCACTTGCGTACCAAAGCCATGCTTAACGCTTCTCTCTGAAGCTGAGCAAACGCAGGTTAGTTTTCATCCTTGTTATCCACTCTGCCTCCACTGCTGAGCTTTGGCTCTGAGCTGGCTTCCAGCCCATGCTCTGTTCCAGCTGCATTTTAAATACCCTCTCACAAAATTATTTGTGTAAAATTTCCTGTATTGACCTGAAAACAAAATCAGAATTTTTCAGGTTAAGTCAGTGTGTGCAAAATACGGTCACAATAGGCTGGGAAATGCTCTTCTCCCACATGGTCTCATCTGAAATGAATTTAAGTGCCAGTGATGATATCCAGCTGCTGTTTAATCCTGAGATCTGGAGGAGACACTGGGGATTGACTTAAGAGGACTCAAATCCATGGACCAGCAAGGTGGTGCTGTTGCAGCAGAAACAAACCCAGTTCTGGGACTTGTCGGGAGAGTTGTGTGTTGGCTGTGCCTGCCCAGAGGAGGATGATGATGGATATCCTGCCTGGCTGTGGGACCACACTGGAGGATGTAGTCACAAAGCCTTGCAAAGGGAGGCCAGGCCAGAGCTCCAAGAAAAGAGGGTTTGGAGCAGTGCTGGGGAGGGATAGCTGACAGAACAGGGTTTGTCTCCTTGCAGCAAGGCAGGTGAGGTGAGGAGGTGGGAACTCAGCTGATAATTGTACTGAGGATATTTTGCTACTCAAAATGGGTGAGGAAAACATACTCTCAAAGGCAGGTGCGGTGGGGGTCAGGAAGCCTTGCAACTGCTTAAAGCAGCAAGCTGGAGATGGGCTGTGGCCACCGGAGCCCTCCAGGAAGGCTGGGAATGTGACTGTGGGGATGAGGGGTCCAGCCCCAGTGCAGAGGACCAGGTGCATGATATCTGAGGCTCCCTTCAGCCCACTGCTACCATCGAAGCAGGGTTTCACATTCAAAGCACAAAGCAGAGCAGTGCAGGTGCTGTCCTGATTCCCTGTCAGAATTGGTGTTTGAAGATATTGGATCCTGCCCACTAAAACAGCAAGCTGTTGTTCAGACTAGATGATCTCCAGAGGTCCCTTCCAACCCTGATCATTCTGTGATTCTGTCCAGGAAAAACAGCTCACAAAGTCATGAGCCCCTGCACCCTCAGGCTGGTGGGACAGCTGACAGCTCGTTGTCCCTGTGCTTATTGTCCTACTCACAGATGCTTCTGTCTTTCGCAGTGCAGTGGTTATTGCATTTCTGCTCACTGCTCATCGCTCAGGAGCCATGCCCAGAGCAGTTTGGGTTTGGGCCTGTCAGTCTGATGAAGCTTCCCACAGTTTAGATGCTCACTGGCTTCTGCTGGGTCTTCATCAGTAAGCCTGATGGCTTCAATGCTGCGGTGTCATGAGCAGAGTCCAAGGACCTCCACAAGTCTTTAGGGTGAGGATGCAGATCCATAGTGGAGCCCAGTGTTCTGGGATGGCTGGATGTGAACCCCGGCCAAGGGAGGTCTGTGGTCTAGGAGGTGTTCCTGTCCAGCTCACCTTCCTTCTCTCCTGCCAGCGCTCCCTATCTCCCATGATGGTGAGGCATCCCATCACCACCCCACCTGCCTCTGCTGATGTCCCCAGCTGCCCCCACCATGGCCAGGGACTGCAGACTGACCTGCCAGTGGGGCTTCTCTGGCCCATCAGGGACTAGCAATGTGGCCTTAGAAATTCAGATGGTCTTTTGGGGTTTGGATACCTCAAACCATGCTGTCACCTGAATGGCTCTGCCTGTGGCTTGTTTGGCAGCTGACAGCTCTGCTCAGCTTGTGCAGAGCTTTGCAAGGGGGAGACTGAGGTGCGGCAGAGTGGCTGGGCAAAAGCTGCATTGAGAGCTGAAGCTAACCTGGTTTTCCCAGATCCTTATTACAGACTAATCTCAGGTTTGTGAGGAAGGAAGGTTTCAGACCTTGGCTTCCGTGCTGAGATGAGAACAGGCTCAAGTTAATCATCTCTGCAGGACACAGCTCACATCTTCACCTCTAATAGCTGTCTTTACCATTGCTCCTTGCATGGTTTCACTTTCCCTGGAATCAAGAGGGGAAGCAGGGAAGTTCATTTCTTATATTCAGGTGGTTGGGCATTCAGCCTGTGGTTCAGCTCCTGGAGAAGAAGCTGGGAAACTCTTAAATGGAAGCATTCATTTGAAAATAACTCACCTGAAGTTGCATGGGCTTTGTGTGTGGCTTTGGGGCTTCGTGAGCTGCTCTGGCTCAGTGTTGCTCCAGCTGTATTTCCAGCCTGACCCTGTATCTGTGCTACTTCAGTGATGCCTGAGACTACCTCGGTGCTGGTGGTGGGGCTGATGACAGCTGTTAATTCGTAGGTACATAATGCAGGAGGCCAGAAGATGGCCCTTTCTGGATCTTGGACTGGCTCACTCCACAAACCCCCACTTCGTGCCTAAGTTTCCCTATCCCTAGAATAATAGCAGGGATGCTGAGCTGCTCTCAAGCGTGCCCAAAGTTTACAATAGTGTGAAGCAACGGAAGCTCTCAGACCAGGTCCCTTCTCTGAGGGTGCGGAGCTGTGCCGTGCCTCTCTGCTGCAAAGACTCTGGGTCCCTGGAGCTCTGCTAGTGGGGGGTGGGGGCACAGCATCTCCCAGGTGCTGGGACTCCCAGAAGGACTGCATCCTGCAGAAAGCAGTCCTTCACCCTCCCAAAGCCTGCCCCATGTTCCCGTTGTGCTCTTGGCTCAGATTTAACCGTAAACCTTTGTCTTGTTGATTCAGCAATCCACGAAAATGCCTTTATCGTCTTTATTACATCGGCTCTGGGCCACATGCTCTTAACGTGCATCCTCTGGAGAATGACTAAGAAACACACAGTAAGTCCTGAGGTACAGAAACTTTCCTTTCTTCTCTTCGTGCGGTGCTGGGGAGGGGACACTCAGCTGGCAGTAGAGACTTTTGGCTGGTGCTTGCTTGTGACTGGGTGCTAAAGGAGTTAACACTAGCGGGTGAAACTGGGAAACATGGTCACCAAAAGTCATGGTTTACCAAAATGAAGTGGGGAAGAATCTTTTGATTTCCTATTTTCTGGTTTTCACTTAGAGCTGATGTTTGAATACTACCCCATCAGTGTGCCTGCAGGTTGAGTTTGCTGACCTTCTTGCCTGAAAATGCCTGTTTCTGAGCTGAAATTTGCTTCTTTGTGCTGGGGAACTGGGAACAGCTGCCAGGAGTGGGCAGCAGGTGTTGTGTTATTCCTTTCCTCCAGGAATTGGTGCACTGAGCAGACTGGCTGTGGGTCTGGTTCCCTGTGGGCTCAGAGACTTGCTGGTCAGACAGAGCATCCAGCCAGAGCCTTCTGGCTCCATCACCTGGATGCCGCTTTGGTGCCATCCTGGACTATGGGCACCAGCACAGCCACAGACAGGCAGGGCAGGACATTCAGCTTTGAAATTCTGTGTGAGAAAGTTGCTTCTGTGCATGCATGCCTCTTGTATGCTCAGCTTTGCCTGGGTCTCTGGGCTCCCTGGACCTCTCAGTCCTTTTCTCCTTAGGGATGCATCTTGCCCCGCTGGTCCCCAGTCCAGCCCTCACAGTCCCCAGTAATACCTGAGGGAGGTCCCCAGGGCTCCCTGGACTGTGTTGCCCCAGCAAGGTCATCACTTTGCAAAGCAGAGACCTTCAGAGGAAACTGGTGGAGGTGTATGCCTTTATCTCAGGACTGGGAAGCTGGCAAGGGCTGGGAGCAAGTCTTTCTGAAGGGACTGCATACAGGGCAGGATGAGTGCTGTGTGCAGGGTCTGCTTGGACAGTTCAGAGAGCGCCTTGGTAAGGCTCCTGCTTCATCACGGCTGTTTATTGTCCCTTTCCAGCAATTCACTGAGCCCATCCCTTTGCTGGCTTATTTCAGAGACCTGGAAAAGAAGCTTCCGGCAGTTGTTTGGCTGCAGGACTCCCTGTGAAAGGGACTTTTGGAGATCCTGGGGTTCCCCTCTCGCTGGGAAGCAAGCTATTGTCTCTGGTGATAGGGGGAAAATGGGAGCTCAGCAGTCACCCCTTAGTGGCTTTACTGTGGCTTCCTTTATTGATTTCGTCTTTTTTTTGGCTTGTTTTTCAGTTTATTTTTTTGGTTGGGTGGGGTTTTTTTTGTTTCGTTTTCTGTGAGAGCATCAAGCCCCTGCATCTCTTCCCCCAGCGCTGCACCTCAGATGTCTCCCCATGCAGCAGTCGCCCCCGGGGAGCACCTGCCTGCAGTCCTTGCACCTTTGCAGACTGTAGCATTGCAGCAAGCCCGTGAGTTTTGGTTGCAGCATATTAGCAGCAGCGCTAGTCCTGCTGTCAGCTGGCAGGAGCAAAAAAAAAAACAGATGCTGGCTGTGAGGTGGGGACTGTGGCTGTTCCCTGGGCTGAGCTCTGAGCCTGTGTACCCCGATGGTGATGGGTACACATCGCTGTGTGTGGCAGGGACTGCAGGCAGAGAGCTCTGGTGTAATGTGTCCCTGACCCATCACAGCATCAGAGCCAGAGGATCGGGTCAGGGGGGTGAGCAGCCTGCCTGTAAATGTCTGCCTTTCCTCTGCTGGTAATTTTGGTGGGTTTCTCCCAAGTTCATGTTGGGGAACACCATGAGCAATGTCCCACCAGTTGTGTTTTGATCCGGTGCACCCTGCTGCCATCTGACAGCACTCCCGCCTGCAGGTTGCCTTCCTCTGCCATGTCACTTGGTGGGGCTGGTTCGTTACCTGCCCCTGAGGAGCTGAGGAAAGCAGGTGGGAGGTCCTGTCATGGCTGTCCAGAGCCAGTCCTGTGTGTCTGCACGTCCACAGCTGGTCTGTGAAGCTGCCGTGTGATGGTGGCCTTGCTGGGTGCCTGCTTGGGGAGCAGCCTGCGCCTACAAAGCCTGCAGGCTCAGTGCTGCTGGGTGCTGTCACCTGGGCTCTCATGCACCTGCTGGTGCTGGAGCACCCTACGCATCTTTGTGTTGGTGCTGCTGGGTTTTGGGCATGGGAGAGGGGCACAGCAAACCTGTCTCCCCATCCTGCAGGACTCACTTGGTCTGGGGGCTGCTACCAAGCTGCAGCATCTCCAGCTGTGTGCTGCAGTGGGCAAGGTGGCAGCTTTTCCTTCTTACCCTCTCCCTGATGCTGCAAGGCTTGAGCTGTGCTGGGGGCACTGCTGTGTCCTGGTGCATGTGCCCAAGCCCAGAAAAGGAGCATTTGCTCCCTCCAAGGACGTGTTGACTGTGGCACATCCCTGGGTGGAAGGGTGGAGTGGCACAATGATGATGCCCTGGCTGAACATGCCACCACCTGGCATGGCTTCCTCCCATCTTGGAAAGGCCCTGCTGATGGAGAGGAGCTGCCTGCAAGGGTGCATGATCCTCCCCTGCCAAATCCCCACGGAGAGAGTTCCCCTTTGGGGCCAGCCCTGACCTGGAGCCAGGGCTCATCTGCCTCTGCCTGGGAGCACCGTGTCCCCTGCACCAGCTCCCTGTGTGGCTGCGTGTCAGCAGATGGAGCTGTCGCCCGGGGAGTGAGGGTGACGGGTGAGTCCCTCCAAAAAGGAAAGCGCTGCAGGGTGACGATGCAGCTGTCAGATTGGATGTATCTGGACGAAGTGGGCCGAGGGCTTGGCATGCTGCTGGGCATGTGCCCGCAGGCGGCATCGTTTGATAAGCAGGCGCTTGCCCTTATCACCACTCTGCAGATCTGCCTTGTCACACCATCGGTGTCCCATGATGTGCAAGTTGGGCTTCTGCTGTGAATCACTCCCAGGGGGCCATGGCTCCTCTGGGCTGGACAGGGTCTCCTGGGACTTATCCTGCCATTTGGGTTCCTTGGGCTGCATGCCTGCTTCACTTCCCAGGCTGGTGGCAGCAGGGCTCCACGGGGCTGCCGGTGGGCTTAGCCCAGCTCCTGCAACACCTGCGGCTTGCTTGGCTCGGCAGGGGAAGGGTGGCAAGGCCATGGTGAGCACGGTGCCACTGCCACATCCTCCTCACCCCGAGCCGAGCAGCCGGTGGGAACTGCTGGCCTCAGCAGGAGCAGGGAGAAGTTGGGCAGCGCTCGCTGAGCATCTGGTTTAGGGCAGCGTGCAAGTGACCTCTCTTCTTGCAGGTCGTGGTATCTCAGGACCAGATTCTCTCTCAGTTTGTCATGGGGGGGGGTTATTTGCCTTTGCTACCCCCAGCCTGTCCCCTTCTGCCACTGCCAGCTCCAGGACAAGGGGGATGCAGGGTACCAGAGCAGAGGAAGCCACCAAGGGTCCCCAGGGGAGTTCACATTCTCCAGAGCCAAACCTGGGACCATCTCCAGGTCAAGCTCCATGCGAGGAGCTGGAAGGCTGGACCCAGCCTTCCTCCTGGTCAGTCCGGAGGAGGGAGCGGGGGTGTGTGCACAGCCCTTCTCAGGCTCCATGTCTGGCACAGCTTTTTAGCACTGCCAAAGAGGGGCAAAGCTCCCCAGGTTTGCTAGAGTTTCAGCACGTGAGTCACAGGAATTGGTCTTGCAAAAGCCTTTCGTTTGTCAGGGCTTGTGTTGCAACTGCCCGCCTTTCTGCAAGGGCAGGAAGGTGCTAAGGAACTTGTTCGTAATGGGGAAGTACAGACTGTTTCCAGTTACAAGGTGGCAAATAGTAAGAGAAAGGAAAATAAAGCTCTGCAGGAGGGAAGAAAAGAGAAAGCAAGCTAAGAGGACGAGGGGAAGGGACCAAGCAGAGAAGAGAGCTCAGGTGGGAAAAGGGAAATGGAGCCAGGGAGCCTCCAGCTGTGCAGGGATCATAGCAGACTAGAGGCAGCACACCAGTCCTTGGTGCTTGGCTGTGGCTAGCGTGCCGTTGCCCTCTCTGGCTGGTGCCTCTGCTCCTGGCCAGCTGCGCACCCTTTAAAACCCCCCTTCCACAGCTGGCTCTGCCACCTCGAAGATGATGTGCAGCAGAGCAGAGCAGTTTCACTTCTTGTTTGCAAACATATTTCCCCCCCCCGCCTCAGAGGCTGGTGTCACTAGCGGCTGCATTTCAGCCAGGAGACACGCATGGCAGCTGCCAGGCTGGCTGCTTTAGGCTCATCAGTAGGGCCGGGTCCTGCCGTGACGCTGGTGCTGGAGCTTTGCCTCGCATCAGCCCAGGCTGCAGGCAGCCTGCTTTGTAGGGCTGAGCCCAGCCCCAGGCTGGCGGCTTCTGGAAAGTGTGTCATGCAGCAAGTGTGAAGGCAGAGGTGCCGCTTGGCTGCAAATCCCGCCTGCACGAGCACAGCGGGGCCGACCAGCGCCTGGCTGGCAGGCACCATACTCGTTCCGCGGCTGCTCCTGTCCTCCTCAGCACTGGTTAAGCCATTTCTGCTTGCACTGCCAGAGCAGGACAGCTGAGCTTAGTTTCCAGCAGCTGCTGGAGCCATGCAGAAGGTACCACAAGCGTAGTCAGTGAACAGGCGTGCTTTCAGCCTGACTCCTTGGTAGCACCGTCACCTTGCTGGCAATCTAGCGACAGCAGCCCATGGCGGGGTGACGGTAGCTCACACAAGCCCTCTATAAATATACCAGTGCTAAGCTGTCGGTGCTAGGGCAGTTTGGGTTCACCACAGGGGAGCCAGAAGTGCGTGATGGGGAGATGGGACCAGTGTGCAGCACATAGCCTCGAGGGTGATGCTTGTCCCCCGGGAAGGGACAGCTCCAGGAGCAGAACCAGTGCTTGGGAGGTCCCAGGAGAGCATAGCTGTTGCATTTTGAATTAATGTCACTTTGTCATTCCATTTCCTATCCCTGTCAGGAGCTGGGGTGTGAACTCTACAGGGGTCCCTCTTCTTCTCCAGAGGCAGTGGAAGAAGCAGGAGGCTCTGTGCCTCCTTGCTGCTATTTCCCACCTGCCTGCTCACAGCAGCCATCCTCCGGCCATTGGAGCCAGGTTTGCAGGGCTGGGGGCTCCCCTGGTATGGGGGAGGGAGATGCCAGGCACCTTCCACAGGCTCAGAGCCACACGGGGCAGTGTCCCGGGGTGCGGCTGCAGGGCTGTCCCTGCCAGGCTGGCTTGGTACAGCCAGTCTGTTCTCACCCCCATCATCTGGCCTCTTGCTCCTGACTCACCTTTGTGTGCACGGGGAATGCGTCCCAGCTCAAAGCCTGGAAGCTGCTGGACTAAATATAATTTGCCTGTGGTTTTCTGGGCCAGACATGCATCCAGCTACAGAGAGCTGGCTTGGGGGTGGGGGGAGCTGCGTGAAACTGGAGTGGCTTGTAGGGGACACTGGGTGCCCCAGTCTGTCTTGCCAGGCGGAAATTGCGAAGCCATGGTTGGCAGCTAAGTGTTGCTGGCTGCAGCTGCACCAGCCCAGCAGCCTCAGCAAGTGCACCTGGGGGCCTGAAGCCACCAGAGCCTGGAGCACGCTGTCCCTGGACAGCCGATGCCTGCTGACCATGCCAGGCACGGGAGCGCCCTGGCAGCATCCCTCTGCCCCAGCCCTGCAGGGGAGCAAAGTTCTGCACCGCACCATGCTGGGTTAAGGTTAGGGTCAGGATTCTTATTTCCCAGAGAAGGGGTGCACCAATATCCCTCTGGGTTTGCCAGGCTGTAAAACCATCCTTCCCACCTCAGTGTGCACATCCTGAGCATTTCACAGTCACTTGGGATTTCCTGGGATTTTCTTATCCCGCTTTTTCCTTGCGGGGATCTGGAGGCTTCAGCCTCCTGCCAGGCTGCTTAGAGCTGCCGGCTCCCTTCTAGGGCACTGCCCTGGGGGTCTCCTGCACCTGCGCTGCCCCTCGCCCTGCTGCAGGACCCCTGAGGGCCAGGACCCCTGAAGGTGTCCCCAGGCCCGTGTCATGGCACCCTGTCCCTGCACCTCTGGGGCCTTGTGACTGGAGAGTTTTCCCGGGTGCTCACCCTCTGCTTCTCCCTGAAGGGCGAGTCCCTGGACTGGGCCCAGCCTGACCAAGGATTATAAAAGGCAAGTGGATAATTAGGTGTTAATCCCTAATGATTGGGCACAGCTCAGCCCAGTGCCCCAGGGGATTATGCCTGCAAGGTGCTTGCTGCCGGTGGCGGGTCCCCAGGGGCGCACAGGGGTTGGGAGGCAGCACATTGTTGTGACAGATGCCCATGTTGCTGAACAGAGGTTTCTCAGCAGCTGCTGGCTTGAGATCTGGCGCTGTTTGCTGCTCCTCGGGGAAGGTCCCTGCAGCAGCATGGGCAGGACACCCAGCTGCAGCAAGGAGCCCTGGTGCAGGAGGAGGAGGAGGCAGGAGCTGCCTGCGCTTCAGGCACTGCGGTGGGAGCTCCAGTAGCTGCCGGTGCCTGATGGAGGTGAGCTGCCTGTCTGCTCACCAGCAGGGACGGTACCCACTGTCTGGCTTGTGGCTCAGGCAGTGCCAGTCAATCACCACTTCCCATAGCCCCGGTTTTGCTGGAGATCCCCCACACGTGGTCCCTCGCAGCATTCCCTGGGGATGTCCCAGGAGGTTCAGCTGCCTGGTATTCCCCAGCCTTTGGCTGCTGGATCACTGGGAGCCTCTTGCAAGGAATCTGGGGATGCCTTAAATCCACTGCAAGCAGCAGCCTCCTGAAAGGCGTGGAGTCAGGGGCTGTGCAGCGCTGTGAGGTGCTGTGCGGTACAGTACAGTGGTGTGGGACAGCACGGTGTGGTTTGGAGCTCTACAGTGCTGTGCAGTGCAGAGTGCTGCAGTGCCATATGATGCAGTGAAGCATCCCAGGGTGCAGCGTGGTGCAGCATGACACAATGCAGTGCAACACAGCGTGTGCCGTATGACCCGGTGCAGTGACATGCAGCACAGCGTGGTGCCATATGATGCACTGTAGTGCCATGCAGTGCAGCATGGTGCTGTGTGACATGGTGCAGTGCCGTATGAAGCCGTGCAGCGCAGCACGGTGCGATGCAGTGCAGGGGAGTACAGCGGGGATCTGCTGCTCACCTTGCTGTGACGAGCAGGACTCGGCTGCCGCTTTGTAGTGCAACCGTTTCCGCTGCCGTGGGACCTGGATGAAAACAAGGCTGTTTTGTGACCCGCTTTTCCGGTGTGAAACTTTACATAGCGCCTCGACCCTGGCTGCTCATTGTTATTTAACTCTGGGGTTGGCACTGGTGTTCGTCCCACCCCATGCCCCTGGCCCCGCAATCTCATGGCTGAGCACCAGCCACCCCCTGCTTCCTGGTGGGCAGGCGGGCAGGGGCTGTGGGCAGGCTGCCTGCTCCTGCCTGCAGGAAGCCCTGCTCCAGAGCGTCCCGCGAGCTGATGGGGAGAGAGACCCCCATCAGCCTAAGCTGGGAAGAACCTGCCCAGGCCCTGGGGGGTGGAGGCAGCATTGGCCCTGTGTCCCCAGGTGGTAAAGACAACCATGGGGCCATCCTTCCTCTCTGGGTTTTCCTTCCTGCCGTGACCTGTTTGTGCTTACAGGGTGGCTGGCTGAAGCCTGCCAGCACACTTTCGGGGGGGTAATGGAAAGTGTGATGGGGCAATTTAAATTTTCCTCATTCTCAGCAGTCCCTGAAAATGGAGTTTTTGTCTCACGTGAAACATCAGACAAGGGGGAAATTCCCCTCCCACCCAGAAATGGTAATAACAGCCCATGTCTGGGCCATCCATAGCATCCATAGCTGGCCCCCTTCTTTCCAACCCCCCTGTTCCAGGGCTTGGCTTGTTGGCTGCCCTGCACTGGGGTGAGATGTTGGGGTCTCCCCTGTATCCTTCGTGGTGTCCAGCTGTGGTTTGGGGTTCCTCTGCCACAGGGGCTTGCTGTTCACTCCAGGGCCTTGGGTTTCTTTATCCACGATGATCAGCCTGATGGAAGAGAAGAGGAAGGGGGCTGGAGCTGGTACCCACTGCAGCCCCCAGCTTTGGGGGATGCTGGGCAGCATGCATATAGGGCAGTGGGTTGGGGGAGCCCACCGTGGGGGAGAGGGCTGACCCCTGGGCTGCTCCCTTTCCTGGAGGGGATGGACTCTGCCAGCACAGAAGCAGCAAACTGCATTGCTGAGGGCATGGGGGGCCACTGGCAGCAGCCCCATGCTCTGCTCCCTGCCGTCGTGCTGTCGGAGGTGGTGCTGGGGCGGAGGATGGGGGCCCCCCAGCCCCAGGGTGGCTTGTGCGATGCCTCCGGTGCAGCGCCTGCCCCAGCTGCCACCCCTTCATGTGGTTTCCTCCTCCCTGGTGCAGTTACAAGTGAGGAGGTGCAGTGCCAGCCGCCGCTGCCTGCACACACTGGTGAATTCCCCGTGCCGGGGCGGTTGGGCAGCGCCCAGGGGAGCCGGGGCCACCTGCAGCTGCCCGGTCTGCAGCCAGAGGATCTACTGTCTGGTAGAGCCATTGGCCCATCTCTGGGGAGCTACAAGGGCCCCATGTGCCATATACATCCCAGTACCACCACAAGTGGCCGGGTGCTCCTGCCCCGGCATTCCCAGGGGGCCGTGTGGCTTGTTGGTGTCAGATGGTGCCAGAGGTGCCCGTGGCTCCCATTGCTCCTCACTTAGCTGCAGCAGCGAGTTCCCAAGGGAAGAGCTGGGTGGGAGCTGGTGGCATGCCGCAGCCCCCTTTGGCAACTTGCCCTTGGGGCTGCCTTATTGCCCCACCACAGGGAGCCTGGGCTTGGTTTATCTCCACGTAGGTGTGATCCCCCAGTGTGTGCCCAGGTCACAGCCCTGTCGAAGCGGCCGGTGCGGCCCGTGGTCCTTACCCAGCTGGCTGTGCCCAGGGAGCTCGGGTGCAGAGGGGCTGCAGTGAGGCCCAGGCAGAGCTTTCCTGGGGATGGGGATGGCTGCTCCAACACGTCGGGCATCTGCAGAGGCAAAGGCTGAGCTGCTTGGCCTCCGCAGGTCCCTGCCGTGTGGGGTGAGAGGGATGAGGCAGGCACCAGGGACTGACTGGGGCTGTGACCCAGCTCTTGGCCTCTTCCAGGAGCGCAAGTCATACAAGTGGAAGCAGCTGCTCTTCTTCATCACCTTCATCACATTTGCGTTTGCTGTGTGTGTCTTCATCCACCACAACTGGTACTGCAGCCCTGGAGGTAAGAGGGCCAGGGCAGGGACGGGACGGGGTCCTGCCGTGGCTCTGCCGTGCCTGGTGCCTGGGGGGATGTGCTGGGGGAAGGGGCCAGGGTGACACCTTGCCTGCCAATCCCAGCCAGAGGCCAGGAGAGCTGCCCCAGGAGGAATGGTGCCCAGCTGTCCTTCTCCCCTAGCCTGGTTTCAGGCAGAGGACACCCCACCCCCACCCCACCCCCAGTGCCCTGCTGCCCCAGGGAGGTGCCCCAGGAGATCCCCCAGCTCTTGGGCAGGTCTGGCTGCAGGTTGTCCTCACCTGCTCTGTTTCCTCCACCAGTGTACACCATCTTCGCCTTCCTGGAGTACTTGGTTGTCCTCTCGAACATGGCCTTCCACATGACTGCCTTCTGGGACTTCGGCAACAAGGAGCTGGTGGTGAGCTCGCTGCTGGAGGACAAGCACTTCTAGCCGGCCTTGAGCTGCAGCCAGCTGCGTGGCAGCCATGGTGCCGGTGCCAGGCGGGCGCTGTGCTTTCCCTAGAGGAGGCAGAGAGCCCCTTCCCTCTCCTGCTGCTCCCAGGGCTGGGGCCAGGGTGTTTGCTGTGAAGCTGCTGCAAGGATCATCCCGGGGTCCTGGGCCCCACAGGTGTCTGTGCATGGTCCCTGTCTGCACCTGGAGCTCTGGACTATTCCTGGGGACCCTCGAGACCAGTACCCCCTGCCCTGGCTCCCTGCCAGATACTGGCATAGGAAGGGAGGACAGAGGAGGGGGCCGGGTACCTGCTGCTTGTTTCTCTGAAAGATGTTCTGGGCAGAGCAGGATTCTGCTCCCAGCATCGGGGCACAGGGGGCCAGCCTTGCTGTGCCCCTGCTTTGCCTGGGTGGCCTCATGGTTTCTTCTCCAGGTTTGAGGTCCTTGGCCAAGGTCCCCAAAAAGGGCTGGTGGCCTTTCAGGCCTCGAAGCTTAAGGCAACCTGGGGAGAAGGTGCACTTGCTGCCCCTGCACCTCTCTAGTTGCACCCCAAAGTGGAGCAACCCGCAGCCTTGACTACCTGGAAAGCCTTTGCTGCAGGGCTGGAGCTGGAGCAGAGTTGGGCCCATGCTGCGGCTCCTGGGGCAGCATCCAGGCTCCTCCTGAGCCCGAGCCCCGGGTGAGCACAGGAGCCATGGCCAGGAGCCGGTCCCAGGCACTGCTGGTCCATCCAGGGCTGGGGCAGGGTCCTGGCCCATCCATGCCTGGTTGCTGGGAAGGGAGTGTCTTCAAAGGTGCTATCTTGTGCACAGACTGCACGGGAACAAGGTAGGAGAGTGCAAAGGCAGGGGTGCACGGGGCACAGCAGATGCCAAGAGCATCCAAGCCCTCCTGCTCTGCCTGTCCCAGAAGCCATCTCCAGCAAGCAAGGGGTGTTCCACTTCAAGCCCAGTTTGGGGAGGAGGGGCAAGTGATGCTGGAGATCCTCACTCTGGCATCTGCACCCCCTGTGCCATGGGGCTTGAGCTGGGAAGTGCTGGAGTTCAGCGGTGCTGCTGCTGCCCCAGGAGGAGAGTGCCAGTGGTGACCCCCCAGTCTGCGGGTTCTGGCTGCCAAGGCACAGGAGACTGGCATGGCAGTGGTGCCATCTGGGTGCTAGCAGTGTCCCCAGACTCCTCCCCTCCTCCCCCATGCATGGCCAGACCCCGGGCGGTGCTAGTGGAAGGGGGCTGCCACTGCTCCGGCTCACAGAGGCCACAGCCCAGGAAGACTTGGCTGCGTCCTGTACAGCGGGGCACCAGGGAGCTGGTGCTGTGCTGGGAGAGCAGCACAGGGCTCACGCCTGGAGGCTCTCTGGAAGAGGAATGGGCAGGAACTGCAGGGAGAGGGAGAGGGCTGAGCCTGGTGGCATCCGGAGCGGTCTTGAATTTGGGGAGGTCTGCGTGCCGCACTCGGCTGTGAAGGACCAACGTGGGTCCTTGCAGCTGCCCCTCACGTGAATGCAGCCACCACCAGCAGTCCCTTGGGATGTCCCAACACTTGTCACCGAGGCTGGGCCACAGCCTTCTCCTGGTGCCACCCTGGCCAGTGGCCCTGGCTGAGCCGGGCCCAGGCTGGCCTTTGTGTGGGTCCTGGCATGCACGTGTCCATCCGTGAGTGTTCCCACCATGCCATGCAGGGCTCCATCCATCTCCCCTGCCTGCATGCGTGTGGCGTGCTGCCCGCTGGCAGCATCTGCGCCTTGGTTTTGAGGTTCAAATAAAGCACTGAGTATTTTTGTGAGCTCTCAGCAGACTCTATGCCACTTCCACGCAGCCTGGCCGGCAGGTCCCATCCCTTCCCAGGACCCTGGGCTAGGGTGGGGTCTGGGCTGGAGCGCAGGATGTGGAGCCTGAGTGCTGGGGCTGGCGTGTGAGATGCAGATCCTCGGTGTTGGAAGCTGGGAGGTGCAGAACATGGACCCTGGGTGCTGGGGTGTGGGACACGGATCCTGGGTGCTGGGGTGTGGGACATGGACCCCGGGTGCCAGGCAAGGTTGGGCAGGCTTGGCAGGGCTGGAGGAGGCTGGGAGCCAGCCAGAGAGCTGGGCTGTGTCCACCCCACAGCTGGCGGCTCTGCTCCCCACCCAGCCCCAGGGACTGGGCTGCAGAGGCTGTGGATGCTGCGGGGCAGGGGGCCAGCACAACCCAGGGCGGTGAAGCCTGGGGCCAGCAGGGTTGGGCTGGGCATGGCCGGGGTCCGCAGCATGGTGCTGGGGCTGAGCAGGGCAGGGCAGCTGCCTGGGGCCTCAGTTTCCCTCTGCCCCACTCTGGGGGCTCCTGCCAGGGCAGTGGCTGGACCCCGACCTCATGGTGGCCAAGCCAAGCCAGGCCAGGGAGCGGCTGGGAGGGGAACAGCTATGAGCTCATCCCACCATTCCAGGGCCAGGGCAGGGCTGCATCCTGCTGCCTCTCTTGGCATCCCACCCTGGGGTCCCTGCCTCGTCCCAGCACCCATTCCTCTGCTGTTCTCTGCCAGGATGGCACCTTGCCCACCGCGGGGGCTGCAGCCCCTGCCTCCGCTCTGCCAGTCCTGGGGGTGGAGCGTCTGCGTTGGTGGCCTGGCAGGAGACCTCCAGCCAGCTCCTGCCACAGTGCCACAGCCACAGGGAGGTCCCTGCTGTGGCACCCCAGGCATACGGAGGGTCCTCAGGCAGCACAGTGCATCCCAGCAAGGGAGGGGGCCCCGCGCTGCATGAGCCCCCCAGCTCTGCCCGGTGTGGCCCCACACTGTGGCACCCATCGCTCTGCCGTCAGCCCTGCCCACGGGAGCTCGTGGGGTGGCACAGCCCCTCAGGTGCTGGTGAGGGACCCCCCGACACAGCACAGCCCTCCCCGACAGCAAGCGGGAGCAGGATACAACCCTCATGGCACCGTGCGGTGGGAGCAGGACATGGCCACAGGGACCCCCGCGGGGGAGCAGGATTCGGTGCAGCTGGGAGCTGCCAGCCTGCTGGCGTGCACCCTCCCGGGCCGTGCCGTGCCGTGCCCCGGCGTTGCAGCCTCCCAGGCTGGGGGGGCCGAGGGGGCCACGCTTCGCATCAGCACCGGGAGGCTGCAGCAAGGCACGGCCGTGGGAGGGGGATGGGGATGAGACACGGCTGGAGCCACCCTGCCTGGCGGCACCGTCGCCCACGCCGGCCCCCGGCGGCCCCCGTCTCTGGCCGGGAAATGGCAGCAGGGAACAAAGGCGGCTTGTGGCGGTGGCGGGTCTCTGCCCTTCCTGCAGGAAGGCCCCGGGGCCAGGCAAGGGGCCCGTGTGCGCGGCAGCAGGGGCCCTGCCGGGCCTCGTCGGATCCAGCCGCCGGCCAGCACGTGCCGGCAGCCCGTGGGGGCTGGCAGGGGGGTGGCAAGTGCAGCCGAGCAGCTGGGTCTGCTGCCATCATCACCATCCTCGGCACTCGGCCACAGGACTCGGGGTCTCCCAGGACACCCTGGGCAGAGGGACATGTGGCTCTGGCTCCAGAGTGGGGCAGGACAGGGCAGAGCCAGAGCCGGGGCTCTGCCAGGGAGAGGGCTTTGCTCCCGCAGCCCCCTACGCCCACCCCTGCAATGTCCCCATTTCCACCCAGTGCAATGTCCCCAAGCCCCCTGCAAGGGAGCTCGGTGCTGACCCTAAGCAGGCATGGGGGTGGCCAGAGGCCATGGCTGGCGATGGCAGGGGCAACCCGGGCTTCCCTGGGCAGAGACCCCCAGCAGGCAGCAGCGCTGCCATGAGCACCCTTAGCTTGGCCCTGGTAGGGTGAGTGGCCCTGACCTAGCTCGGGACAGGGGCACCCATGCCCCCCCTGGGGTGGTCGCAGGGGGTTCCTCATGCCCAGGAAAGGTGGGTGCACGCAGGAGAGCACAGGAAACTGAGAGCCTGGGCAGGTCTCTTTATTTAAGGAGAAGCAACTCGGGGAGCAGCTGGTTGCAGGTGAGTCCCGCTACCCTCCAGAGCCCCAGTGGTGGCCAGCATGGGAACACGCTCCTCTGGCAGCATTTGTCAGCAGCACCGGCTCCACTCTTGCCAGGACTGGACTTCCCCAGCACTGGCCCCAGGGAGTTGGTGATGCTGCGCCAGGCTGAGCTTACCCCAAACACCCCCCTGGGACACCTCCTGGCGCAGCTGCCAGCACCCTGCGGTGGGATGGGGCCGTGCCAGCACCAGGGCAGCAGGATGCTCAGAGGTGGCCAAGAACCGGGGCTGGCACAGAGGGGTGAGGGCCTCCCCCCATGCACCCCACAGCTGTGCTGGTGCCAGGGGATGGGGCTGGCAGGTCCCCATGGGGTGCTCAAGGTGGAGGTGACAGGTCCCTGTGGGGTGCTCAAGGCAGGACAGGGCTTCGGCTACCCCAGGCATCCCCTTGCTCTGTGCCGGGACTGGAGAGGCATCACCAAAAGCAAACACTGAGAGCCAGGGCCGGGGTGGGGGTCCCGCAGGGCTGTGGGAGCCACGCTGCCCCCAGGGTGGCCAGTTAGTGCAAACAAGGTCTGTATTATTAAAGCTGGTGGCTTCAGGCTGGCAAGCCCCAGTCCCACCATCCCTGGGGGGGACAGCGAGGCTCGGAGAGGCACCGGAGCAGGCAGGGGGAGCTGGCAGCACCGAGCAGTGTCTCGGGGCGCAGCAGGGCCAGGGCAAAGGCAGCATTGTCTCTCACTGGTCACCAGCAGCCCCATCACAAGAGGATGCAGGGCTTCTTGGGCTTGGCCGGGACAGGGTTGAGCACGGCCCTCACTGCCTCTGTGAAGACATCCTTGATGCCCTCCTGGTTGAGCGCCGAGCACTCCAGGTACTTGACGGCACGGATCTGCTTGGAGAGGCTGATGCCTTGCTGGGTGGTGATGGGTGCCTGGTTCTGCTCCTTGAGCCGCTTCATGGTCTCGGGGTTGTTTCTCAGATCCTTCTTGGTGCCAACGAGGAGGATGGGCACGCTGGGGCAGTGGTGGCACACCTCTGGGTACCACTTGTGCTTGACGTTCTCGTAGGAGGGTGGGCTGGCAATGGAGAAGCAGATGATGAAGACGTTGGTCTGGGGGTAGGAAAGCGTCCGGAGGCGGTCGTACTCCTCCTGGCCTGCCGTGTCCCACAGGTTTAAGTTAATAGTCCTGCCATCCACCGTGTTCTGGGCGCTGTAGTTGTCGAAGACGGTGGGGATATACTCCTTGGGGAAGGCGTTGGTGGTGTAGCAGATGAGCAGGCAGGTCTTCCCCACCGCCCCGTCACCCACCACCACGCACTTGATGCTCTGCATCCCTGCAGCTTGGTGACCCTCGTGTCCCCCTTCAGCAGCCTGTGGGGAGGAGAGAGGGTCAGGAGGCGTGCCAGGCTGGGGTCACCATGGCCTGCCACGGAGGGTGCAGAGGGACGGGTCACACTCGGCTCACCCTCCAGCCCGCAGCCCGGGCGAGCTTTCTAGACAGGCACATGCCCCCAGCAGCCCAGAGACACCCTGAGGGGGAACCACATCCCCTGACCCAGGGCAAATGCATGTGCCACTGCAGCTGGCCTGCATGGGGACCGCATTGTCCCCAGGATGCTGCTACCAGGACAGCCAGGCTGCTGCAGCACCCTGTGCTATGCCATGCTGTGCCATGCCTCCAGCCAGGTACAGGATGGAAGGCAGCAGGGCACGAGGCCAGGGACAGATCTGGGCTGTGGGGGCGGGGGGGCTGCTGCCATGCGCCCCAGCCCTGGTGCTGCACACGCTGAGCAGCCTGGTGCTGGCACCGGTGAGGCAGAGGCTGTGCTGGTGCCATGGCTGGGTGCAAGAGCAGCTGCTGCCGTGGCCCCCGGCACTGACGTCCGCTCCGGCAGCTGTGTTTATCCTTGAGCCCAGCGCATGTTTCCCTGTTTGCTTTCCTCAGGTTCCCTCTGCAAATGCCATTAAGGGCTGCATCCTGCTCCCCTTCCTGCTGCAGGCTGGAGCTGGGTGCTGCTGAGCCCAGCCCAGCTGAGGTGCGGGGGCACTGCGCAGTGCCGGGGCAGGAGGGTGCCCACCCGTGGGGCCAGCAGCCTCTCTCCCCACCGGGAAAAGCTGCCGCCCGACAGGATGTATCACAGTGGGAGGGTTACCTTGGCTGGGGCAGCGGACACACGTGCCGCAGCGATGGGGAGGGAACGGAGGTGCCAGGGTGGAGGGGCCCAGGGAAGCCACATCTGCCCAGAGCCCTGGGTTGGCCGGGGACCCCTTTCCCCAGAGACCCTGGGGCTGCAGGGCTGGGGCAGTGTGGCTGGGGAAGGGTGAAGGGGCCGTGTCCCCCGTCCCGAGCTCCCACCGCACCGGACCCTGCCCCCTCGGATGGGGAAGTCGCTCTTCCTCTTCCCGGCCTGACACCCGGCTTCCTGCCCGTGGCGGGGCCGGGTGCGCCGTGACCCCCGCCCTGCCTGGCTCCCTGCCTGCACCGCCGCATCCCCGGGTACAGGCAGGACAAGTGGGAAGGACCCTGGCCCGAACGCTGCCGAAGCCACCCTGCAGTGCCCTGCCTCAGTTTCCCCACTGCAAAATGCTTCCACGGCGATGGCTGGGGGCATCCCCAACTCTTCAGCCTGTGAGCAGAGCCGCAGCACCGGGGTGCAGCAGGGCCATGGCAGGCAGCCCCCCCGCAGGCAGCGCCTGCCCGCAGCAGGAAGCCGGGCGGCCACGGCAGCGCCGGGTCTGCTCGCACGGCCTTCGGCCTCGATTTTCTCCCTGCTTTGGTAACAAACGCAGCCTGAAGGGTTTCCTCGCACCAGACGGGGGGGCGGGGCGGGGCAGAGCCTGGGGGACTCGGTGACAGTACAGGCAGAGCAGGCAGTGGGACCCCCACCAGGGTCTGTGGGGCTTGGAGCGGCCGCGGGAGGCTGGGGTGGTGGGAGAAAGGGCAGAGGGGTGGGAGCAGGAGCAGGAGCAGGGTAGCGGGAGGAGGTGCACCAGGGCAGTGGGCGCAGAAGCAGGGGGAGCGGGAGCAGGGTGGGTGGGAGTGGGAGAGCAGAAGGAACCAGATGAGGGTGATGGGAGACTGAGCTCCTGCCCTGGCTGTGCAGAACCGTCTCCAGGGATAGGTACCCTCCCCAGGGGCTGTAATGCCACCCTGCTGCCTCCTGCCATCACCATGCAGCACCAGGGGAGGGGACACAGGGGAGCAGGCAGTGCTGGGGAGGGAACCCCCGGGGACACCCCAGTGCCTTGGCCCCCACCTGGGGGTCCTGCCTGCCTGTGGGGGCCGCCCAACTCAGACAAAGTACTAACTGCCTGTAATGCCCAACGCACCCTCATTTCTCATCCAGTGGTGCCGCTGGGTCATTGCCCACCCTCAGCTGTCACCCCCAGCCCCATCATGCCCAAAACAGCCCTGCGCCAATGCCCAGCCCTGGCCACCCTGCTTGCCCCCCGCCGCTGGGGACCAGTGAGACTGGTGGGACCACACTGATGCAGTGGGGCCAGGGGATGTGGCACCCCGTAGCCCCCGTGCCCCTTCTGTCCTGCAGCCACCCTGTCCCTTTGCCCAGGGTTCCTGGGGCTGAGGGGGTACCCTGGGGCAGAGCCTGCAGCAGGCTGCAGCTGCCCCCATTGCGCCATGGCAGGGACCTGGCTGAGCTGGTTGGGACCCTGTTGGGACTGATCTGACCCCATTTGGACCTATCTGACCTAGTTGGGACCTATTTGACCTGGTTTCAACCTTTTTCTCCCCTGTCATCTGTGAGGCTCGGGGGGCACGGGCACCCCACTTGCCCTGCTCTCCCTCAGCCCCTCCGGGGCAGCTGGCAGCACTGCAGCAGATTATTTTTTTCCTTTTCTGATAAGATCAGGTTGAAGAAGAGACGGCAAAAATAAGAGTTTTCCTGGAAAACCATTTTGGTTTGTATTTTAGATTTAAATTCCCTTCTTTTCCTAAGCCAAAGGCCGGCAGGCATGTGGTTGCCAGGAGCTGGAGCCAGCCACTCCCCAGCCGAAATAAACCCAAACCAGGCTTTGCTTTGTGGAAAAAAAACCAACTAGCCAACCAAAGAGAAACAAAAAAAAAGCCAACCCAAAAGGTTATTTCTAAATTCCAGCCTTTGGTTTCCTTTGCAAAACTGTATATTCCCCTCCAGGAGCGGGAGGTGCGCCGAGCAGCACCGCGCTCAGCTAGACACAGGGAGCGTGCGGTGGGTTTAAAACCACCCAAACGGTGGGATGCAGGAGCTGTGAGCAGTGGGTGCAGCATCCCCGCTGCAGGGGCATCACTGAGGCGCGACCCGGCTTGGGGGTACGAGGGCATGTGGGATGCAATAGATGGGGAAGGCAGGGAGGTGGAGGGGCCCGGGGGGGATGAGGGGCGGCACCCCAGAGCAGGAGCCAGGCTGAGGCATCACAGCACCCGAGGGTGCCCCATAAGCCCCCAACAAGGCACACAGCCCCCTGGCACTCCCAGGCTCCTGCTGTCCCCATGGTCCACAGGCACCCCAAGGTCACTGGTGTCCCCATGGGCACCCCATGGTCCTCATAGCTATTTGCAATCTGGGCAGCCACTCTGCAGCACATGGGGGGCTCAACAGAGGGTCCCTGCTGCCCCCCAGGCGGAGGTCCCCTGGCTGCCAGGACTGGCTGGCTGTGGTGTGACACCAGGGGATCCCCTCAGGCTGGGACAGTGGGTTCTGAGTGCCAGCCAGGGTCACCCAGTCAGCTGGGTGGGAGTGAGAGGGGTCCCACAGCAGCCCCAGACCCCAGGTCAATCGAGTGTGGGGGCAGTCTGCTGCCCCAAGAAGCCACCAGGGCACCCCAGGGAGTACTGGGGTCCTGGGGATGCCCCATCGGTGGAGCAGCCAGGGGGGATGTGACCAGAGCCCATCACTGTCTACTAATTACCCAGGGGAAGAACACGGGTGGGAAGAGCCACCAGAGCCGAAGGACAATGTTGGCAGCGGAACAGACCGGCAGGGACTGGCCCTGGCGGGGGACCCGGGGAAGCCGCCACAGCCAGAAGTGGGGTGCAAGGAGTGGCTCTCCCAGGGCACAGGGGCAAAGTGGTGCCCCTCCTGACTGCAGCTCCCCATCCCTCAGGGAGCAGGGAGGGCCCTGACCAGCCACGGCCCTGCGACAGTCCCACAGTGGGACATGGCATGTGCTGGTCACGCCGAGCTCAAACCCCACACCCACAAACCGGCCGTGGGGCCACTGGCACCCCGGGATGAGCTGGCACCCAGCTGGCACCCATCCCTATCCTGAGGAAGGCCCAGGCTGAGTCAGCAGGGCTGCTAAGGGGATGGCGTGCAAGTGGAAATGCTCGTGCTCATGAGAGCATCGCTGCTACAGGGAAACAGAGGAAAGGAGGAGGAAGCAGCAGGCGGTGGGCAGCGGACCGCTTCTCTGTGACTCAGGGCCCCTGGGGCTGTGAAACCCCAGCGTGGCCCAAGGTTTGCCACCGGCAAGCAGCAAACGCGGGCGCACATGCAGCCTGTGGAGGGGCCGTGGTGGGAGCCGGGTGCTCGCGCAGGACCCTTTTTGCTCTCACCGTCACTGGTACCATGGGCACTGCTGACCCTGGGCGTGGGGCCGGGGCCAGTGGCACAACAAGGTATGGCTGTGTACCTGCATGCCAGGGCTAACTGCTCACTGGGGAGGCGGCCTAGTGCAGATGAGAGCCCCTGCAGCAGCCAAAGCCCTGAGCCCCGCTTTGGGTGCCAGGGAGGAGGACAAGGGTGGCAGGAGGGCTTCAGCTCTGGACCCCTCAGAGCTGCCCCTTCGCCACACGGATGCTTCTAGCCCCAGCCCTCCCTCACCTGCCTGGGGGGGAATGAGGGGTGTTGCAGGGGCCACTTTTGTCCCTAACCCACAGCCACATGGGCCCCAGCCCCCCACCATAAGGTGACAGGAGGGGAGGCAGGAGCCATGCCAAATGGCAGCCAGGACCCCCCAGCCAGGATAGGGCTGGGGCAGCACTGGGCAGAGACTGGAGGTCACCCATGGTCCTGGTAGCATCCCGACACCAGGCCACTCGAGGGTCCTGCAGCCCATGGACCCTGGGCAGCCCAGCCACTGCCTGAGGACACTGGGTGAGTGCAACCCCTGGCCCTGGTGTGCTGCCTGCCTTGCCTGCTGCCAGCACCACTGCCTGCACAAGGCCAGCTCTGTTCTCCTGGGAAGTCCATAGCCAACAGCACCTTTAACCCCTTCTGGCCCTCCTAGAGATGCTGGGTGGCCTTGTGGGGCTGGGGGGCACAGCTGGTATGGGGCACAGCCTGTGCGTGGCACCGGAGGCACCTGCCCCTTCCCAGCCCTGCACCCTGGCCCCATAGGAGGGGAACCAGAGGAGGAAGAGGAAGAGTCAGAGCACTGGGGGTCTGCATGATGCCCAGCCCCAGGGCCCAGCACCCCCCACCCCAGCAGGACCCCAGCCACCCTCCGCACTGCTGGGGTGTTCGCCCAGGATTTGGGGTGCTGGAGAGAGGGCACGGGTGGGTGAGCAAGGCTGTGGGTGATGCACCCACAACCTCCCCACCCCTCCATTGCCACCAGCCGGGGACGGGAAAAACGACTCATCTCTTCTTCAGCAGAAAAGGGAAGCAAAACCCGCTCACCATCACTCACAGCCAGGGCATACCCCTGCTGGGTTTTTCCACCAGGGGAGCGGAGCAGCCGCCCCCACGGGCTCCTCTCCTGCTGCTGGCCTGGCCAGCCCCAGCCTGGTGGCACCC
This sequence comes from Falco cherrug, assembly GCF_023634085.1. NCBI lineage: Eukaryota > Metazoa > Chordata > Aves > Falconiformes > Falconidae > Falco > Falco cherrug. Next base: position 2,419,228 of record NC_073698.1, read on the forward strand.
AAACCTGACCCCACCAAACTGAAGCGTGCTGCACAGCCTGCGCCCTACACCCTGCACCGCAAACCACTGACGGTGCGCTGTGCATCACACGCCACACGCTGTGCAGCCCACACTGCACCCCATATCATGCACCGAACCTTGTGCACCCCACACCGCGCACCCAGTGTGGTGCCGGCAGGGAACAGAGCCTGCAGCCAGCATGTCACTGCCCGTGCTCGTGGGCCAGGCAGCAGGTCCATCACGGACTTGCCCGGGCCCACGCGGGGCTGTGGATCAGCAGCCATGATCAACCCTGCTCTGCAGAGGGAGCAGCACAGCGCAGCCGCCCCCCCACCCAGTGCTGTCACTGGTTCAGCAGGCAGAAAGAGGAAACTAATAAAATCTATAAATACCAAGTGGGGACACCGTGGAGGAAAGCGTGCCGGCCCAGCACCGCAGCAGGAGCAGGGTGGGGGTGGTTTCTGCCACAGCCACGGTGGGAACCCAGTGCTGGTGTGGCCGAGATGGGGTCCCCACTCTGTGGGATGTGCCCCAAGGTGCACTGCCCCCGGTAACCCCAGTTCTGTCCCACGGTCCTGTCATCGTAGCTAAAATAACTTCCATGCTGAGTCGAAGGGTTTTGATTTCCCTCATTTTCCAGCTGCAGGCTCGTCGTGACTAATTTCCTCATTTTATTTCCCTCCCGGGCTGGAGAGCTCCAACACTGGGTCCCAGTCTGCCTCTCAGCACAGCCACAGCTGCTCCCTACCCTTGGCCTCCTGCTCAAGGCACTGCCAAAGCCAGCAGCACTGGGGGCCAGAGTCGGCTCCAGACTCCCCTGTGGTGCACAAGCAGCCCCTGAACCAGGGCCAGCCCTGGCCAGCAAACCCCCTCCCCCACCCAGCAGTGGGCTGAGGCCAGCATTGGCCAGGGCTGCTCTCGGTCAGATACAGTTGCCTGCATTGGGTGGATCCTGGGACTGATGGAGATGGAGGGATGGGGCCAGCCAGGCAAGGCCACATTCCATGGCCTCGGGGTGAGAAAACAGCCTGGCACTGCTCACACCTACGGCGAAGGCGCAGGCAAGGCAGTGTGTTGAGCATGCCAGCACCAGGCCACTTTGGCACCTCCCGATGCTACGGTCACACCAAAACCCCAGGCATGGGATACCCAGCCCCTGCTCCCAGCCCATGCAGGGCACACACCACACCTACACCCGCTGGCCAGCATCACTGCTGCCATGAGGTGTGCCAGCCTTGGGCGCCTACCAGCATCACCAGAAGCATACCTGCACCCACGGATGTTCCAGCTACCTGCGCCCTGTGGTCCCAGCACCAACCCCGCTGCCCACTCCAGCCAAAACACCCACGACAGCTCAGCCCAGGTGGTGGGGGCTGAACAATGTCCCCACATGCCACCACTGGCACTTCGGAAGCTTCTCCTTCCACCAAGAAAAGAGGAGCGAGCCCAGCAGGAGCCCAGACCATGTGCCCACCCTCAGAGCCATGGCCACACTGTGCCACTCCCAGCGGGGGCATTCTCCCCCAGGCACTCAGGGACCCAGGGGTGCCCCCATTCTGCAGCAAGCTGGCAGCGGGACGGCACTGAGAGGTGGCACAAGCAGAATCAGGAACTGGTGTTCGACCAACAGCACAGTGCAGCCTTCTGTTGCCCCCCAGCACATCCCCCCATGGCCCCACACTGGGAGGAGAGGACAGGGCTCCCCAAAGCCTCTCCCCAAGCTCTGGCAACTTTCACAAAAGGGGAGTTGCAGGGCCACAGCACAGACTCACCATCCACCCAGCCGGGGGGCCTGGGGTGGCCCCACAAGAACCACCCACCACAGCCAGACACCCACCCTAGGGACAGCCCTGTCACACAGTCAAGCTGACCGCGCTGTGCTGTGCCACCCCCACACCTCCCAACACGCCACAGCATGTGAAAGCACAGTGGTGTGAGCACTGCAGTGTGCGCTGCGGCGTGCAGTGGGCACAACAGTGGCAGGGATGCAGTGTGCATTACAGTGCCTGTGCTGCATCTGCTGAACGCCTGTTGCAGCACGTCTGTTGCACTGTGTTGCGGTGTCAGCAAGTGACACACGTGTTGCAGTGTGTGCAGTGTTGCAATGAGCACTGCAGCATGTAACGTGCGGCATATGCAGTTAACAGCTATGTTGCAAGGTGTGTGCAGTGCGGTGCTGTTCATGGGTGTTGCAGTGGGTGCAGTGTGTGTGTGACTGCAATGATGTGTGGTGCAGCATGTGTACAGTGCCCCATGGCGTGAGGTGTTGTCCCTCTCAGTGGGTGCAGTGTGCGGTGCAGAACCCTGCAGTGCATGCACTGGGTGTTGCAGTGGAGTGCTCAGTGTGCAGCAGGTGCAGGGAGCAGTGCGGTGGGCACAGCGTGCAGGGCAGTGCCGTGCAGGGGGCAGTGCAGCAGGCGCAGAGTGCAGTGCAGGGGGCACCGGGGGCAGAGGATGCAGTGCAGGGCAGGGGGCAGAGGATGCAGTGCAGGGCGCAGGGCAGTGCCCTCTGGCGTGCAGCGCAGCCCGTGCAGCGCCCGGCACGGCGGGCAGTGCCCTTGCGTGCAGTGAGCGGTGCAGCCTGTGCAGTGCGGGCAGCGGGACCGCTGCACGGCGCGGGGTGCGTGGCAGGGGGGTGCAGCGGCGGTGAGTGCAGCGGCTGCGGTGGATGATGCGGGTGCGGTGGCGGGGGGTGCGGGGGGTGCAGCGGCCCCGCCGAGGGACCGGGCCGAGCCGGTTCTGGCCCCCGCCGTGTCCCGCCAGCTGCCGGTCCCGCTCCCGGGCTCCGGGCCAGCGCCCCCGGTACCGCGCTGTCCCTGAGCCCCGTTAGCCCCCGGCCCGCCCCGGGCGGCTCCCGGTGTCCCCGTCCTGGCCCCGGCGGGCAGCTCCTCCCGCCGCCCCGCCCCGGGCCCGGGACCCGCCGAGACCCCCGGCAGCGGGTCCCCCGTCCCTCTCCGGCAGCCCCCCGCCCAGCGGCGGGACCCGGCCCCCCCCCGGCCCCGCACTCACCCCGGGGCATGGCGCGGCGGCGGGCGCGGGGCCGGAGCGGCGGCGGCGGCGGCGGCAGCAGGAGGAGGAGGAGGAGGAGGAGGAGGAGGAGGAGGAGGAAGTCAGCGGCCGCCTCCCGCCGCCCCGGGCGGTCCCGCGGAGAAACTTCCCTGGGCCGCGCCCGGTCCCGCCCGCCCCGCCGCTTCCTTCCTCGGGCTGCCCGGGGCCCGGGGCCTTCCCGTGGGACGTGCCCTGGCTGAGGGGTCCCGGGGCAGCGCAGCCCCCAGCACCCCCCGGCATCACCCCGCGACCCGGCCTGGCGCCTAGTTACACCCCGGCCCCCCATCCCATCCCGGGCTGCGGGACCTGCCCCCATTCCCATTCCAGCCTGCAGAAACCCCCATTCCATCCCAATCCCATCCCAGGCTGTGGGACTCCACATCCGCAACACAGACTGCAGGGCTCCCCCTTCCCCATCCCAGGTTGCAGGACCCCCATCCCATCCCATCCCATCCCATCCCATCCCATCCCATCCCATCCCATCCCATCCCATCCCACCCCATCCCATCCCATCCCATCCCAGGCTGTGGGATCCACCAACCCATCCCATGCCCATCCCGGGCTGTAGGACCCCCCATCCCATACAGTCCCGTCCTGTCCCATCCCGGGCTGTAGGACCCCCCATCCCATCCAGTCCCGTCCTGTCCCATCCAGTCCCGTCCCATCCCATCCCATCCCGTCCCATCCCATCCCATCCCGTCCCATCCCATACCCATCCCGGGCTGCAGGACCCCCCATTCCATCCCAATCCCATCGCAGGCTGTGGGACCCCTCCTTCCCCATCCCAGGTTGCAGGACCCTCTATTTCATCCCATCCCATCCCATCCCATCCCATCCCATCCCATCCCCATCCCATCCCACCCCCATCCTGGCCTGCGGGACCCCCTGTCCCCATCCCATCCCAATCACATCCCCATCCGGGGCTGCAGGGCCTCCCCTTCCCCATCCCAGGCTGAAGGACCCCCCATCCCCATTCCCATCCCACACTGTGGGACCCCCCAATCCCCATCCCAGCTGTGGGGCTGGGGGACTTGGAGGCCGCAGCAGGTCTGGGGCAGGACCCTCAGCTGGGGTTTGCCCACCCCCCCCACCCCCCTGTGCCCTGGCCCCGGGCTGCGCTGCAGCAGGCGGGGGTCTGGCTCCCAGGGCTGGAGCTGTGCCTGTCCCCCCAGGGCCAGGCTGGGGACAGGGCTCGGCTCGGGGACAGGGATGAGGACAGGGACAGGCTGGGGTAGCCCACTGCCAGCCCCGGGGCCCAGGAGCTCTGGGACACCTCAAGGCAGAGGCAGGGGTGCATGGGGGGCTGAGGTGGGGAGCCCACACCGGCCATCGAGGCTGCCTAGGGACATGGGAGGGAGGGCGGCCCCTGCCCTCGGGTCTGGGTGGGGAAAGATGTGACCGGGTGAGGGGAGGGGGGGGACCTGCTGCCCCAGAGGGTGAATGGCAGGGTGCCAGGGCTGCTGCAGGGGCAGAGCCCCCCTTAGGGCAGCCTGCTCCTGCGGGGTCAGGGCCAGAGGAGACCCAGGTGCTGTAAGGGTCCCCGCAAGGGCCAGGTCCCCCCGCAGCACCCAAGGCAGCACCCGCTGCCCGTGAGGGGCCTGGGTGCCCAGCCTGGGGCTGGGGGGGTCTCACAGGGGAGACGTGGCTGCCCAGGGATGGAGGTGAGGCTGTTCTTTGAGGGGCAAGTGTACCTGTCACCGTGCTCATCCCAGGGTGTGTCACAGCCCCAGGGGCTCCTGAGGGACCCCCTGCCCACACCTGGGATCTTTTTCCATGCCAGCACGGAGAAACAGGGCTGGGACCTGCCTGGGACCCCCCCTGCCTGGCACTGCCCGCTCACCTCCGTGGCCAGGCCTGTGTTCCATCCCCAGCACCCACCGGTGCTGCGGCTCCCCTTGCAGCACCAGCCCTGCATACTGGTCCCCCCCATGCTGCATCCCAGTCTCCCTGCCCTGCATCCTGCATCCCGGTCCCCCTGTCCTGCATCCTGCATCCCATCCCCGTGTCCTGCATCCCAGTCCCCACACCCTGCATGCTGCATCCTAGTCCCTCTGTCATGCATCCTGCATGCCAGTCCCCTTGTCCTGCATCCCGGTGCTCTCATCACTCATCCCGGGGTGGTGGCGCTGGACACTGCCCGGCTGGCAGGCGCCTGATCCAGGGCCAGGGCTGACACCCCTCAGGGCAGCGGGGCAGGAGCAGGATGGGATTTTGCTTCCAGGGTGGTGGCTGCAGAGCTGTTTTGGGGCCAGATCCAATCTCTGCAGGGAGCTTCACTTCTAGGTCTGGTGCCAAGGGAAAAGGACATGTGAAACCTCAGCCCGCGACCTTCCAGTCCCCCACCACAGGCTGGGGACTCTGAGCGCTGGTGGCTGTGGGCCCCAGTGGCACTGATGGCAGTGGTCCAGCGCCAGTGAGCAGCAATGCCTCCAGGAGCAAGTGGCCCCAGCGGGGTGTTGCAGTTCTCAAGGGCTCTCAGTGTGGAATCCCGGGCCCGGCTGCGAGCGACTACGCTCAGGCATCAAAATGCTCTGTCCTGATAGGCTGGGGTGCTCTGATGTGTCAGGGTGCTCCAGCAACCTGGGATGCTCTGGTGAGCTGGGTTCTTCGATGAGGTGGGGTGTTCCAGTGGGCCAGGGTGTTCCGACGACCTGGGGTGCTCAAATGTGTCGGGGTGCTCCAGCAAGACGGGATGCTCTGACGAGCCAGGATGCTCTGACATCTGGGATGCTCTGACGAGCCTTCCCCGGGGCTGGAGGCAGGCTGCAGCCAGTAAGGTCACCCATACAGGCATCGCTCACAGCTGTCCCTGCTTAGCTTCCTCGCCGCGCCACGGGCCCTCGCCCAGCCTGGGCGTTCCCCGCTGCGCCCGCCAGAGGCCGCTGCGGCTCAGCGGCGGGCTCGCGGAGCCCGGAGGAGGTGGGGAAGGAGGGGGAGGAAGCTGGGGGCGTGGCTACCTGCCCGCCCCTGATTGGTCTTGCAGCGGGGCGGCCCCGCCCCGCGGAGGTCCTCGCACGGCGGCGGTAAGCTCCGCCCCCTGTCACCGTGCGTGCGGCGGCGGCAGGGCCCGGTGCGCAGCGGGGCGCGCGGAGCCTGGGAGAGACCACCGCTGGGGGGCGGGGGGGGGGGGGGGGGGGGGAAGCGGGGCTGGCCCAAGAGAGATCGCGGCGGAGGGGGGTGTCCCGGGAGAGGCCGCAGCTGAGGGAGAAAGGAGCGGACCGGGGGAGGTTGAGGGAAGGTAGGCTTAGCCCGGGAGAGCCCACTGCTGGACACGCACACACACACACACGGACACGGACAGGGCTCTCCCGGGAGAGCCCACTACTGCGGAGCGGGCGTAGGGTTGTCCCGGGAGAGCCCACTGCTGCGCGGGGGGGTGGGCTCTCCCGGGAGAGACTACTGCGGGGGGGGTGGGGTGCTGCTGTTTCCGGGGGCGGGCGGGGGCTGGTGCAGTCGCCGGTGCCGGTGCCAGCTGCCCGTCCCGGGGCAGCGGGAAGCCGCGCTTAGGCGGGAACACCGAAGAATAACCCGCAGTCCCTCCCGCAGCTGGTGACGGCCGCAGCCCCGGAGCGCGCAGCCCGCTCCCGCCTAGGCGGTGGGGTCCGGCGGGGCTGAGGTGAAGCGGGCGGGCCCGGCAGCGGCGGCGGCGGGGGCCGATGCCGAGGAGGAGCTGACAGCGGCGGGGGAAGCGGCGAGGCAGACGCGGAAATGGATTTACGATCGGGAGTGGCCGTGTGGGTGCTGTGCGGCTTCCTCCTGCAGCAGGGCCGGGGCGAGCGGCCCCCCGGCTCCCACCTGGACGAGACCGCCATCGCAGGTGAGACCAGCCGGTGGGGCCACCCCTCACCTCCGCTGCCCGGCGGCTCCCGGGGCCGCCGCCGCGGTGCCGGGCCCCCTGTGGAGCCGGGCCCCCTGTGGAGCCGGGCCGGCGGCGCGCTGTGCCCCGCAGCCCCCGGGGCCTCCGGGCAGGTTTCCCTGCGGAGGGGCGGCCAGCCCGGGCACTGCGCGACGAGCCGGCCCCCGTTTTTCAGGCTGTTCCTGGGTTTCTTGGGCAAAAGCTGCCGCGGCTGCTGCTCTGGTTCGGAAACCCGCAGCGCTCCGGGCAAGGGTCGAAGGACCAAAAATAATCCGTGTTTATTTTTGTAATGGACTCCAGCTATTCGCTAATGGGAGTGTTTTGCAGGGAGTTTTGGATCGTGAGTCCGTGTGTTCAGAAAATGCCAGTGCGTAGTTTTTTACTTTTAAAATTTTCTAAGGCTATTCCCAGAGGGGCGGGCAGGCAGCGGTCTGGGGCTGGGGGATCCCAAGGCTCGTGTAACCCTGGCACGGCCCCGGCTGGCCCTCTGCCCTCGCCCTGCTCGGGGGGGTGCGCAGCCCACCTCTAGACCGTGAAAGGCAGAGGTAGCAAAAGGCAGCTGTTTTGTTTTCCCCCTTATTTCCCTCCCCTTTGCCCCAAAAGCCAACATTCCGGCAGAAAAGGAGAAGCCCCCGCCCCTCTGGGCTTGCATGGGTTTCCCCCCCAGAAGCCAGGCTTTGGTGGCACGCTGCTGCCAGAGCCAGCCCAGGCAGAGGGCCAGAAGTCGGTGAGACCACCGTGGGCACTGGTGGCTGCTCTGTGTCCTTGTGAGAGTCCCTGAGGTCAGAGCTGGGAGCCTGCTCACGAAACGTGCTTTTAATTGTCGGTAGGGAAACAGAAATCCTCAGCTCCGTGCCTTTTCCTTGCAGCAGCCTGGAGTTCTTACATGCAAAGGAAGGCCAGGCTGGACGGGGCTGGGAGCAGCCTGGGCTGGTGAAAGGTGTCCCTGCCCCTGGCAGGGGGGGTTGGAATTGGATGGTCTTTAAGCTGCCTTCCAACCCGAACCATTCAATGATGCTATGAAAAAACCTCAGTGAGCTGTGTGCAGTGAGCATTGCAGGTGAAGAAATAAATTGGTTTCTGAAGGGAAAAACTGCTGAAGCTGAAGCGCTGCTGGCCTGGGTGCAGGCCAGCCCAGCTAAGCACGACTTTCTGCTCGGCAGCAAGTAGAGCTTGTCAGCATCTGAATGGATCCGGACCTCCACTGCCATCATCCGCAGCCTGGATCGGCTCTGGAGGGTCCCGTCTGCTTGCAGGCTTCCAGGAGGGATAACGTGCCGGTTCAGTGCAGTAGAAAAAGGTGGTGGCGAGCATCTCTGAATCCTGATTGCAGTGGGGAGGTGCCGTCTTTGACCCTGCGTGGGTGCAGGGCTGCTGCCTCACAGAGCTTTTCAGGCTGATATGTTGGCAAGGACCCCGGGACCAAAGCTCATGGAGGGTTTTTGGTTGGAGTGGAAGGTGCGGGTGTGGACGTTCAGGTTAGTACAGATGAAAGTTGCTGCAGCAGTGTTGTTAAGGAGGCATTTTTGGCTTTGTGTACAGAGCTGGTTGGTGAGAACAAGGCAAGTCCCTGGAACCTTGGTATCAGGCAAACGATCGGGAACTCGGTGTCTGATTCCTGGGCAGGCAGATTGTTTCATCTGGGCGACGTGATGATTTATGCGAGTTAACTTTTTTTTCTTAATACTGACCGCATGCTAGCTGTTCTGTAACAAGTTGCTTTCTACATTCTTTTATACGTGATCCTAAATCCTTGGGCCAGTTCACATCCAGTCTGCTCCATTAAGGAATCTGGATCTCTGCAGTCCTTCTGAAGCAAGGTTTATGCCTCCAAGGAATTTCCAGATGAGTTATTTTTGGAGGCCCTGCAGAAGTGTGGCAGTCCTGGTGATTCAGCTGCTGACTTACTCTTCTCTCTTGAGCAGAGGCAGAGCAGGCAGGGAGCAGTCCAGAGACCTGGTCTCTAATAAAAGTAGGTGCTACAGGTGGGCTTTTCCTGCAAAAGAGGTATTTTTCACAACTGGTATGTTCTAGTTACTTCTGGGTTTAAAAACCTGCAGAGAGGCACGTGGCACCTTGCAGAGGAATAGCGGCTTACAGGTTGAAACCCAAAATGTGCAGATGAACGCAGTCAGGAAGGGATTTGTTCACTCCAAATGCAGCTAGTTTACACTGTAACTGCGGCGTGTCCCTTGCTGGGGTAGCTGGGAAGTTTGATGGTGCTCGCTGCTCTCTGCTAGCACAGCTTAAAGTCAATGCATCCTCTGAGATCACTTGGCCATTTGCTTTTTAGCTTTGAGAGCTGTTGCTTGCAGTTAAGTGCAGCGAATATCCCCAGACAGCACATGATGCTTTCTCTTGTGTGTTCCCTGCAAGCAAAAAATGAGGGTTGTGCTGTCTGCACACATCTATTGTAGCACAGGCTCTTACTGTGAAGCAGAGGTAGGTGTTGGATGGATTTCTGAAAGTGAAAGTGTTCATTTCTGACAGATTCTGGAAGTGAAAGGGTTCTTTTTGATGTGAGATTTGTGGGGTTTGGGTTGTTTTTTGGTTTGTTTGTTGTGTCTTTTTTTTTTTTTTTTTTTTTTGACATGCCATGATTTTCATGATAAACCATTTTGACAGCACCGGTCACTTTTCCCTGGAACACTGAAATTTTTCAGGCGACATGGGGAACTGTTGTTTGCAGAAGAGCAGAAGCATGAATTTTAGCAGTGTTGGCTTGTTCGGCTGGGTTGCTTAGATTCCTGTGCACACTTGAGGGATGCATCAACATACTTTATCAAGGTTTAGTATATGTTTCTGATTCCTAAGTTTGTTTGTTTGTTTGTTTTTTAGGTAAGGGTTTGAAATGAGTAGTTTTATCCATGGAGGAAAATAAGAGTTGGGGACTGAACTCCAGGAAAAATCCTGGCTTTGACTTGTTCCAAGACAAGCGTTGCTAGTGAGTGCTTAATCTTTAATCTTTTCCTGCCTATATAAATTTGGTTATGCTCAAAAGCACAGGAGCTGTTTCTCAAGGCATAGAAAGCAAGACGGAGGTGGTGCGTGTTTTAGAGCCAAGGGCAGCCAGTCCCACGGTCCGAGCCTCAGAGCAGTGTGGATCCCCAAAGGTGCTTGACCTCCTGAATCTCCCAGCAGCCTATTTTTGTGCTAAAGCACATGTTTCAGAAAAACACGGTGTCATGAAGAAGGCGGTCGGTCCCCCCGCCGCCGCGCAGGATGTGTTGACAGTCACCCTGCCGTTATTGTTTTCACCCGCTGACGGTTATTTTTAGCATGAATTTGTCTAGCTGCAGCTTCCAGCCCTGGGATCTTCAACATACACCCCCCCTCTAAAAGGGGCAAGAGAGGCTCCTCCTGGCCATGATTACAAATACTACTTTCAGGTGGTAGGTTTTTCCCCCCCTCTTTGCAGTTACTTGCTGTAATCTGTCAGTTGCCTAAGCCTAACCTATTGAATGCAAGTTTTGTTGGTTTTTCTGCTGGCAGTAGTCCATATCAGAACGTCATCTGGGGTTATGTCAAATGTTTTACATAAGTTTTATGTGTGTTGTCAGCTGTTTTGGTCAAATGTTTTTAAATTTTATTTCAATGAAAACAGTAGGCTTGCTCGATAGCCTGTTTTTCATTAAATTGCGTTAACTGTTACCAATGAGGTTGTTTCTAATTTTTTGCTTGATTTACCTTCTGTGCAGACCAGCCGCGGGTGGACAGGGAAATGTCATTGCTGCAGCTTATGCTGGGAACCTTCAGGTTGGGCTTCAGGTGTGCTTGTAGGAAATCCAAGGAAAACTGACTGTGAAGGGGCTGGGATTTGGATGACTGGGATTCATTCCTGGTTCCCTTAACGGTGATACTTTTCATCTTTAGCTGTCTGCTTTGCTGGATTCATACCTATTCTGTCTCCGTACAATAATACGGAAATCATAGAAGTATACATCCTCCTGAGCCTTACTTTGTTGTATATTGAGATTGCTTTCTGTGGCCTGAGATCCGTAGGGATGCAGGGCTGTATCTGCCATGCTCTGCCTGTGCTGGAGGTGGATTGGGGTCCTGTTTTGGTCCCTGTTCTGGCATCATTTAGACAGATTAGGGATCCTGGTATGGATTTTCCCTGTCTCTCTTTTCTGCAGCAGTTAAAAAATGGGCTCTGGGCAGCGAGGTGAGGGTGACCCATTTTCTGGGTGATGTGTGCCCAGGGGGCTGATGAGGGGCTGGACCCCCTGGGGCAGCAGTGGCTCAGGGAAGGGTTTGGCATTGACCTTTGCCAAGGCACAAAAGCTCCTCTTCCCTTTGCCATTCTGCCTGTGCCTGCCTTTTGCTCCCCTCTCTTGATTCCCTAGTCACAAGATTTCTGGAGTTGTCTTTGCTCTTGTTCAAGTGGTGTTTAATACACAGGATTCTCTCACCCCAGCCAGCGGGGGGTGGTTCGTTGTGTTATCAGAACACAAATTATAAAAATATTCCAAAAAAATGCTTTTGATGGTATCAAAACAAAACCCGAAAGCACATGCTCAGATTATTATGTTTGCCTGTAGCACGAAGAGTCTAAGCTACACAGAAGAGCAACATCAATGTTTAACAAAGTAAGTGTGATGGAGAGCTATAACCAGAAGCTTTTAACTAGTGATTAATTTTATAGGGGGCACAAAAAAATTTTTACTTTCTGGATGAGGATGCTGTGTCCAAGCACTGCAGCCGAGAACTCCTATACTTGTCAAGCTAAGATGCAGGGGTTTATTGAAAGTTAATCCCTGGCTGCAAAACCTCTAGCTTGGAAAGTGATCGGTTTTGGACTTTGAACTTGCAGTGAAATCTTTTGACATATGAACAGGTTGTGGTCTTGGTGTCTTTTGAAAGCTTGATGCAGTAATCTTGCAAAATGGGAAGGCAAACGGATGGTTACTTCTTTATCTACCAATTTAAATATTATTGTTGCTAGTTGCTTAGTTAATGAAACATTATGTTAGTGCATTTATTTCACAGTGCTGATGTTTACGTCACCTACCATGATGCCAAAAATTCACATTTGCCTTCTGTTCCTTTGCCAGAGCCTTTGATTTCATCCATCGCAGCAAGTAAGATGCTTTTATGAGTTGCCCTTAGAAAAAGTCTTACCAGTTGAAGTCAGGAGGTCAGCATAAAATTGGTGGTGTTGAGATACAAGCAGCTAATTGAGATACTGTTGATCTGTCTCTCTCTGATGTTCATTAACCTCCTGGTGGTGTGGAAGAAGGACCGTTGCAGGATTTCATCCCCTGTATTAGCATGCTGGAAACCTCTGAGTCCTCCTGTGACCTGCCCTGGATCGAAGCCTCGAGGAGGTACATGACCCAGCTTGTCAGAGCGCAGCAACCCTGCAGTAACTCTTACAACCCCATCTTTCCCACAGACCTGTAGGAGTTAATGAAATGCAGTGACCTGCTATGCTTTTCTTGCTTTATGATTAAATGCTTTTTAAAGGAGTCTTTGTCTCCAGGACTTTGCTACTGTGCCTTTTGCTTTAGCTGTAGTTAATTCTTTCTAGGTATGCACTTTCACTGAGTTAGAAGTTGCACGTGTGAGTAGCAGTTTTGGGCTGGGCAAGGGAGAACAGTTCTGAGAATACTTGGAAAACTCTGCCAGGAAATAGCGTTCTTGACCAGCTTGATTGGAAGCCTCAGTGGCTTGCACAGCCTTTACTTTGTTTAGGAACGAAACTCTTCTCGAGGAATCACCACTCGTGAGAGCTGGAGAAATTGTCTTTTTGGCATCAGATGTGGCCTCGTGTAGAAGAGGAGCAGGGCTGGATGGGCATTTGTTTGGGCTGGTAGTGCTGCTGGGGGGCTCCTGGCTCCCGCCTGCTGATTCTATTCCCTGTGTTGGCCCAGAAACTTGGAGCAATGCTCAGCTGGCTCAGAGAGTGGATTTTTTTATTCTGTTTAAAAAAAATTATTTATTTATTAGTTGGAAAAGCAACTTTCTTTCATGCCTCATGTGCCTCGGGTAATACTTTCAAACGGGGCAGCGCTGCTGTGGAGCTTGCAGTGCTGCTGCTGGGGTGCCGTCTGCTGTTGTGGGGCTGGAGCGCAGCAGCAGAGGAGGTGAGCTCTCTGGGGTATTTGTTTTCTCAGGAGTTCTGCCGGCGCAAATACATATAAAGCTTATGTTCAGACTTCCCAAGCTGCCTTGCAGCTTTTTCCCTCACCCCATCCCCGTGGGAGAGAAAAACCTGATTTTAACTTTGACTGCCTGGAAGGCAAAGGCAGGGGAGGCTGAGCAGGCGGAACACAGACCTGAGCATCAGAGCAGGCAGCCAGGGAACCGCGTGTTGTGGTCCAGAGATGCCTGGAGGAGAAAACAGATCTTGCAAGTGGCTGGAAACAGAGGCTGAATGTGGTTGGTGAGCCTTTTCTGTGTCTTCATTGCTGAATCCTCTTTTTCTCAGGGTTGCACCTTAGAGCCACCCCCATGTCTCTGTCCCCTGTGGTCTATGGCAGTCTGGAGCAGCTTTGGCTGTGCGGGGCTGTGCCATCACACAGTGTGGAGCAAGGCGTAACTCAGGTTGCTCCCTAACTGTGCAGTCCTGGAAGGAAGGAAAAAAAAAAAAACAACCAAAAAACAAAAAAACCACAGCAGACTTTCTTTATATCTTGCTTCAAACTGTGCCTTTTGGTTTGGCCTTTCCTGAAGTGATGCAGGGATATGTGTGTACATGTGTGCACACACAGGGAGTCCGAAGCAGCAATCCTTCTCTCCATCCTTTCCTCTCAGGAGGGAGTGAAACAATAAGTGGGTGATGAAGCCTCCTGACATCCCTTATGGTGTGGCTGGCAGGGTCTGTGATGCTCTGAGAGTCTTGGTGAAGCAGAGCATGCCTCATCTGAAAGGGAGTAAGAAAGAGGGGGGAAAAAAATTTGCTTTTCTGTTGCCTGCTCAGTTTGTGCTTGGCTCATGGACTGCTTGGTGTACATTTGTACATCATAATACTGTCCTTGCTAAGTGCTCTTGCCTCCTCTTCCTCCAGGCAGGGGACATATGTCTGTCCGGTGCATGCTGTGCTTTAGGCTGATACCACAGGGGAAACTGTTATCATGCAGTGAGTTTTATTTCAAGATCTGCCCGGTTTTTGGTTGAGGGGAAGTAAAAGGGCATCCTGGGGTAATTCCACACGGATTTGTTTGTGAAAAGGAGAGTGTATGAGCAGGTGATTGAAAAGCAAAAGTTTCCCTGTGAGGTTTTTCCTCTACTCCTAAAAGTTCTTTTGCTTATTCAGTTTGGAGGCTGCGCTCATTAAGAAAAGGTGCTGGCAGTGGCATTCGTCCCCTTGTAGTTTTCCAAGCCCAGGGTTCTCTCCAGCTCTTCTGCTTTCAACTGCTCGAATGTAACCAGCCTTGCATTTTGTATTTGAAAGTCCTCATTGCACAGCCTATTAGTGTTGAAAAAACCTGTTTACTTAATTAGCTTTGCTTTAAAAACAAAGCTAGATAGGGAGAAATAAACTTCTAAGCAAGCAGAACAAGCTGGAGACGGGGAATCGTGGTTCTTTCTGGGCAAGCTCTGGGATTCCTGCTGTAATGAACCTTTTGTACTTGGTGGGGTTCATTTTCCCTGGGTGCTCTGGTGGCGTTGAATCATGCTGGGGATACCTGCTGAGGCAGGAGCATGCTGGAGATGGGAGACAGGGCTTTAACCGCTGTTGGGGTGAAGGTCTGCAGTGTGAACTGGGAATCCCTCTGGTCCACAGCTTGAAAAGGAGATTTGACCATCCTTCATTATATTATCGTCAAGTGCTATTAATAACGTGGCTTTTTGACCTCTTATCTGTGCTCTCCCTGTTACAGGGTACTGCCATCGGGACCTTTTGTCTCCTCATCTCCTGCCCCGAGGACGTAGTTTGCTTCTGCAGTTTGAGATGTGGTTTATGTGTCTGTAGGCAGTGGCTGTCTAGCTGACCTGTTTGCCGTGATTCGCGTGTGTGATCAGATCCAACCAGCTTGCTCTTCCAGATTAATTTTTCCTTTACCTTCATTTTAATCAGCCCCTGCAGTCCTGCCTGATTAATTTTCTGGCACCTCCATAACTCCGGTTCATTTTTTAGCAGTTGATGCTGGCCCTCTGGTAGGCATAGACGATGAACTCTTTAATTAAGCCATTGCTCTGTTACTCCCACGGCACATGCGAGTCTTGAGAAGCTCCTGCTTCTAACTGTGAGCCTGTGTGTTAAAAACCATCATTGTGCCAGCACGGCTCACCTAGGAGTTGAGTGTTGGGCACCAGGGTGGGAGTGTTACCAGTGAATTGTTCTTTTAACTTCCTAAAACTAAATAAATACTAGCCCCTTGGCACCGACCCCTCTCTGGCAGCGGTTGTGTACTGAGGTGAGCTTTTCTGCGCTGTCCTTGCTGCGGAGCCTGGGAGCCGGGTGATAACCGGAGCGATGGCACAGCTTTGACCAGCCAAAATATTTGTTTTTACTGGCAGTTGCAGGACGAAGTACCCACCTCTACGATTGATACGAAAACGGTCAGAGGAACATAAGGAAGTCATTAAGATAGCCGTGCATGTTTTTGTATGTGAATTGTCTGTACTTGTTTGTTTGATCTTTATGAAATAGTATCAGGATGCTTGTTTGTTTGGATTATGGACCTATTTTTAAGTAACCTATTTTTTCCACTTTGGAAAATGCATTAGCTTGCTGTGTATCACAGACATTCTGTGCAGGCTGACTTTGGGAACCACTGAGTGTCCCTTGAAGCTGCTCTCTCATCAGCGTGAGTTGTTGCTTCTTCGCCTGGCAAGTATATACATTGCTAACCTTTGCTATAAGAGATGTCTGCAGGAGCCACAAAGGCAAATAGAGTGCTTCTTTGTAAGTGTGCTTTATCCTACCAAGGAGCTTTCTTTTATCTTAATTGCACTGTCCCTTCACTTTCGGGACTTGGAAAGGACAAGTGGCTTTGGTGATCCCAGCCAGCCTTCTGAACATGGAAGCAGTAGCAATCTGATAGGAAATGGTGATGTTTGTTAACAAGCACACGCTCACACCACATGTTTGCTGAAAAAGACACTATTTTTGTAGATAAGTATTTCTTACATCTTTTTCCCTGAAGGGCAGAGTTTTAAGGTCAGTTTAATTCATTCCTTCAGGTTTTGAGCTCTGGTGCCTGAAATTCTGTGATTCTCAGAGGATAGAAATAATAATAAACACGAGAACTCTAAGAATGTTCCTCGTCTGAATTACAAATGAACAGCTTGCTTGTTTGAACAGTCTGCCCCTTTGCTAGTCAAGTTAAGCTTTGTATTGCAGGGAAGGGAGAAATAATTCAGGATTAAAGCTGCTAAGCAATGCGTATGTTTAGATTTGTAAGTGCGCCAGTACATAATTAATGTGCAAGTAAGCCAAAGAAAACATTTTTTTTTTAACTTGATATAGAGAGATGGATGCAGGATAAAACCTGAATTTTGGTGGGGGGAAGAAATAATTTCTGGAAATACTATTTTCCAAGTAGCTGCTATTATTAATGCCGCCCAGGTGTTTTTCATTCTAGCTGCTTTGTGGTTTTAAGGCAGAAATCAAGGTGTGTCATCTTGTGCTGGCCTGAAGGACTTGTGCTTATTATTGAAAAGCTCCAGGGTTTCAAGTATGAGGATAACCTCCAGAACAGTCAGCCTGTTGAAGTATTATTCCTTCTTAATCCTGCATGCGATGGCTTTTCCTACCTACCGAGGATGTCAGTTAGCGCTGAGGGCTGGTGGCAGTTGTTACGGCTTATTGCTGAAGGAAAAAGCAATGTTAACAGGCTGTGCGGGTCCTTGGGGAGCCTTTAAGCTTTTTCCTCTCTGATATTTCTACAGCTGGATCAGTCTGACCCATCATTGGTGGCCCTGAGCTTGTAGGAAGTTAAATAAATTGGGAATAAAGCATTTATTTGATTAATAAATGGTGGTTGATTAAAGATCGCTGAGCATTTTGGAAAGGAGATAGCAATTTGCTGTTCCCCGTTATTTCACTGTGTATCTGAGGGGTATCGGGGCCGTGTCGGATGCAGGCAGCACCACAGCTGCTGAGCATCCCACAGTGTGGCATGCCTGGGATCATGCTGCTCTTGGAGGCTTCTTGTGGACTATGCCATTTCCTGAAGATTAGCACTCCATCTTTTATAGATAAACAGGTTTTCCTGTTTCTCGTTTGTGTTTGTTTTGTCATTAAGTAAAGAGGTGGAAAGATTTATTTTTGGGGGCACTCTGTGCCTCTCTTACGCCACAGGCAGCAGGATGAATTCTACAAAAGCCTTGCTTACAGCTGTTGATATGAGAAGTGGGAGGTGGGATCCCCTGTTATTTTTTTTTTTTTTTCTCCTACCTTTTTTTTCTTTTTCCCCCTCCCAGGAAAGGAGAGCAAATGTTTCATGCTCATGTGACTTAATAAGGGTGAGGCTCAACCCTATGAGTTTGTCTTTTAGAAGCTGTATCTTAATCTAAATGTCTAGTATTCCTGTGCCATCGCTGCAGAGATGGTTATCTTCAAATAGTTGTTTCATCTACCTGTATTAGATGGAAGAATTGCTCTCCAGAGGTACCTGTTCCTTTCTATGGGCTATAGAAGGAGCTTAAGCAGCTGGCCCTGGATGGACAAGGTGTCCCTTTTGCAGTGACGAGTGACATTGTCTTTGGACACTGCTTTGGAGTTCAGCTTTCTGAAGACGGCTCAGTCTTTGTCCTGCACCCTGCTTCCAGCTTGTTGCTGTTTGCTTTAGCGTTACAGTTTGGGTAAGTTGTCCAGCTGGTTTGTTTTTCATCTTGTGGCTATTTTCAGCCACTCAGCCTAACAAGGTGAAATGTCTGAGATGCTTTACTGTTCCCTGTGACCGTGCTATAAGGAGGTATACTGCTTCCCCTGGCAGGCTCCCTGGTGGGGGGGGCTTACCCCAGCCTTCTGGTAGCCGTCGGCTGTTTTCTGGCCATGGCTGTTTGCACTGCTTAGTCAGGTCTTTTGTAAGAACAACAGTCAGTTTTTGCACAGAGAGCTCCAAATCCCAGTGTTACAGTTGATCTTCTGAAACACTGTGGCCGGGTGTGCGGGGAGGATCCAGCACCTTGGCTAGAACAGACATAGCCAGGCTCTGCGTAGGAGAAGCAGCAGGAAAGCCCAGCGAGTAGTGCAGCCTTGCTGTAACTGCAGGGATGTGTGCAGTACCACTCCTGGTCCGTGCCAAGAGCATCTGGAAGTGCTCAAGGCCAGGTTGGACAGGGCTGTGAGCAACATGGTCTAGTGGAAGGTGCCCCTGCCCATGGCAGAGGGCTGGAATTTAATGATCTTTAAGGTCCCTTCCAGCCCAAACCATTCTATGATCTGTATGAGGTTGCCTGAGATGTGAGAGGAGGGGGACGTTTCACCCCACCTCTTCCTTAATACAGTTGTAAACATGTAATTTGTTCATTCTTGAAATTGTACTTGTGATTAACCTTTGGGGTTGGGAGAAACTCTCCGACCGTCATTGACACAGGTAAAATTAATTTCTAAACCAAACCCAACTCTTGC
Source organism: Falco cherrug (assembly GCF_023634085.1). Classification (NCBI taxonomy): domain Eukaryota; kingdom Metazoa; phylum Chordata; class Aves; order Falconiformes; family Falconidae; genus Falco; species Falco cherrug. The sequence goes on from NC_073698.1 coordinate 2,437,659, forward strand.
TCCTTGGTTAAAGTCCCAAGAGGACCTGTGAGCAAAGGTGGCTTCTCTCCAGTGTCTGCCAAACAGCTGCACTGGGGATGTCACTTCAGACTCCTCAGAGTTCCTTGCGGTCTCTAGTACATTTAACCTCATAATACTATACGATGTGGAAGCACTGGTCTTCCTGTTTCAAATGAAGGATTAAAGTGCAGAGATATCATTGTCATGCAGGAAGTCCTCTGGCAGAGCAGGGACTTGAACCCTCTTACAAATGTCAGCTTGGTGGCCCAGCCTGTGGGACATCCATCATTTCCTGGGCACTGCTTAAGAGGCAGTTTGTAATGAGGGAGTTCACCGAAATCTGTGCTGGCTTGTGAAGTAAATTTAGCACCTTGATGTCAATCTGTTCATCTGCTGGGTCAGCTACCTTCAGAGGGTCTCTGCAACACCTTCAGAAACATGTTGGGATGGAGAAGCAGCAAGCAGTTGTGAATAAAAGCATCTCCTAGGCTGTGCTGTGCTCTGCCCATCACCCTGCACTCCCAGTTTCACAGTGGGGCCTGACAGCATGCTGCTTCTCTGTCTGGAAGCTGACACCAGTGGTACTGGGCATCTCTGACCTGCAATACTTACGCTAATCTAGAAAGAGAATGGAAATTCAGCATTTGAATCTTAATAGCCAGAAGTAGGCTTCTTGTCTGTGTTAGCTCAGCAAATCGCTTTGTGGTGGTGTGGGGAAGTTTTGTTTTGGGGTATGACGTGTTTGGTAGCCAGCAAGGAGGCCGGGGTTGCCAGAGGCAAATTATGACCAATGAGGTGGTTGGCAGCTGCGTGTCCCTCCAGGATGCAGATTTCTGCGGGGAATGGTTTCCCTTTGTTTTGGTAACTATTCCATACCAATTTTCCTGGTCTTTCACAGGAAGAGGGTTTGCAGAAAACAGTTTGTGTTATGGATTTGAGCATTGCAGAGCTGGGCAGCCCTTTAAACGTGTGCCTGAAGGTCGGGTGTTCGATGTGATAGGGATGTGGCCTCCCATGGAGGTACAGCTCTGCTGCCATGTCCAAAATCCAGCTATCACCAGCATAATTTTTCTTATTTATAAATTCTCATCCACAGCAGCTTTAGCTGGTGTCTGGATGAGAACCGAAGGAGGAGTGAACAGTTGTTTGGCCAGCCTCCTGCCGGTGTAGCAGCAGGGATGCTCCTTGCTCCCGGCAAGCCTCTGAAAACAGGATCCGGCAGGACCACGAGGTTCCTGCAGCTGGCACGTGCCCAGAGGTCCTCATTTCTCACTCGTCCAGGCCTGTCTCTTGCAATTAAGTTTGAGAGCTGGCTGGTGGTAATACCAGTCTCAAAGATTAAAAAATACAATTCCAAAGAATTGTAATTAAAGCTAGAGAATGCGTTCTCTTCACTTGTGTTAGTTTTACTTTTAATTGCAGTTGTCTTCCAGCAACTTTCCATTATTTATTCAAAATGTAAATGAACAATTGTTACTACCATTATAAACCCATTTTACAGCCACCTTGTCTCCTGGTAGCGTTTGCGTGGGAACAGTGTATGTGGATGACGTGAGGTCTTCTTTTTTGATATTGCCTAAATTCTACTGAAATTACCAAGCTCCTGGTGGAAGGTTTGCTGACTTGGGGGGCAAACTACTACTGCAAATACAATTATATGGTTTCTTGGACATTGCACCGGAATAACATCTTAATAAATATATAAATTACATATTAATAAAAAGAGAAAACTTGCTTTGGAAAGCATGAAGGAAAAGGTTTTACTGTTCAGTAAAGTCTTTGTGTAAGTATTGGTGAAAGTGCACATGTAGGTTTCAGTGCAGAATGTGAGAAAGGAGACTTTAGTGGAGGGGAGTGCTAATACAGGATCAGGCAACTGCAGGAAGCAGAGGAGAAGAGCTCGTGGGATCTTTTCCCCTTTATGCTGATACTGGGACTAATGTTTTCTGCCTGAAGAGTTAAGAAACGATGGAGTATCTCTTTTTCTATTTAATGAGGTACTAAAAAAGATTCAGAGGAGTCCACACTTGTATTCCTGAAACACCTATGTGTTTGTGTTAGGATTTGGCAGAGAATTTTACTGGTAGCCAAAGTTACACCTTTAGTAAACAGAATTCTTTAACTTTAATGTAGCTGATGCTGAATAATGTATCAACATAACCCAGATCCAGTACAGCAGGACAGGAATAACTCAGAATTTTAAGCACTGACAGATTTATGGTTTTTTTCAGTCTAACGGATCCAAGTGCTACTGCTCAGATCCTGGTGCTGCCGCTCCCCCAGGCCCTGCAGAGATGGTGTCTGCCTGGGAGAGCTGCGAGGAATTACCACTCTCTGATGATGACATATTTTTTTTTTCAAAATGTAGATGTGGTGTAAATGTATAGTTCTTTGTAGGTCATTGTAAAGCAAGCAGTATTTTCACAGAGCTCCTATCATCAGATACAACCAGTTAATAAAAAAAGCAGCTCTATTTTCATCAGACAGCTGAAGGGAGGGAAGAGCAGCCTCAGCCCGCTGAGAGCAGGATGTCGCCTGACCAAAGACTGCGTCAGGCTGGAGGCTGCACAGAGGGAGTACAACCAAGCTGAAGAAGCTCCTTCTCCCTCAACGTGTTAATGTAACAAGGCAAATGGGTTGTGCCTGTGATGCAGTGGCCTGAAGATGAGCACTACAACTCTTCTCCGCTTCTATGGATGCTGTAATAGCTGGTAAAAAGCCCAGAGAGTAAAAGCTGCTAAAGCTGTGATAGTTTTGGCTTTGCTGGTGCTTCTGACTCTGATGCTTAATGATCCGCTGCCTTCGAGGTATGACTCTAGAAAATGGAAGGGACTTAGAAGAGATTTATCAGTAGCCTAATGATTGCTAAACTTAGTTGCCTGTTTCCTGGCTCGGAGTGTGCGGAAATGCTGTAGAGGTGATAGTTCTGCTGTTGGGAAATAAATATTACCAGCACATCCCGTGGCAATGGTCCTGTGCTTGTACTGGTCAAAAGGCTTTGGCAGGACAGAGTTTATAGGGAAAAAACCAATATATCCTTTTGTTTTTGTTGTTCAGCTGAAGTAGCCTGAAAAAATCAGGCAAAACTTTTTCAGCACAAATGTTTTCTCCCTGCCCCCTTCCCTCCCAAGTGAAGCTGAAGTCTTTGTTTTTGCCCAGTTTCAGCTGAAATCTTTGCTTCAATAGGACCAGAAGCCATTTTTGCTGCAGCTCCCCTGTAACTCTTTAAACAGAGCGGGTATGTTTTCCACTGAATCATCCAGCCTGTGTCCATAAAATCTTCATTCTTTACAGATGTGAGCAGGGCAGTCACTTGCTGTATTGACAGTGTCATTATAATTACCTTCTTTGTGTCTCTTTTTGCAAGAGACCAGATGCATGTTTCTGTTAGGGTTTAACTATTTTTAAGCTGTCTGTGATGGTAATAGTGTTCTTTTATTCTCTTCCTATTTGTACACTAATCACAATATTTTCAATTTGAATACTGAAAACTACTGTCTCAGGTTCGGTGGTTTATGTCATGTGAAAAGTCATGGTCCCTCCTATATGTGTTTCATAATAATAATTTTTTAAAATAAGTCAAGGCTATTTTTTTCTCATTTAGAAGTACATAACTTAAATAGCTTCTTCAATAGCTTCTTCTATTGTTGGAAGCTGTGCTAGTCTATAATTAACTTAAAATTAAGTGTTCTGTTTCTGAATACAGTTAATGGACACTGAAGTTGATTACTCATGTTGGTCATAAACTATTATAAGCTGCTGTTTGATTCAGCTTGACATTTCTATTCTGATATTTGATGTTTCAGCACTTGAAGTGCTTTGCTGTAGGGGCTTTAAAGTTCAAAGAAACCTTCTTGATAAGAATATCGTTATCCTAAGGAGATGTTCTAATACATGCTATTCCCATTGAAGTGTGTCCAGCCCTTGGTATGTGTGTGGCTGCTGCTGGCATGGCCAGGAGGACACAGAGCACAGGCGCCAGTGAGGAGCGGGGTCAGGCTGCTGGGAGCATCTCGCCATGGCAGCGAGCCGACCTCGATGACCACATACGTCTCTTCCATTTCTAATTTCTGATTCGGTGGCCTGCCAGCTGTAAGCTGCATTGCAGGCACCCACACGTGTAGGAAGGTATGTGAGGGGGGAGGGCAAATAACTTCTGTAATCCCAAACCAAATATAAAGTTCTACTGGGAATCATTCCTTAACCAGAGGCTGGATAATGCTTAGTGACACAAGGGTCTCGTACCGTCGCACCTGAATTGTAAACCCATCTGCGTGGAGGATTTTCGGAATGCCGAAGAACAAGTCTGCTTAATTTATTATTTTGCCCTCCCTGTGCTGTTCTGCACGCCCGAGCACCTGCTGTGCTGTGGAAGCACGCCTGGCTGCTGGCTTTGGGGGGCCAAAGCTCCGACATTTCTCAATTCAGACTCTCCTGTTCCTTTATTCAGTCGTATGTGATCTATCCTTCTCATTGAAACTGTGGGGCGAGTTTCTTACTGAATAAATAGTTATGGAAAAGATACTGTTTGTTCAGCTGAAATAATGACAAATGGGGTCAACCTCAACTCCAGTCTTTTGGAGTTGTGCCTGGGGTGGCTTTGAATGGTGATTTCCATCCTTGGTATTTATAAAAAAATGAAGAGAGATTGATCATGTAGTTTCTGTTGCGAAAGCTAGCTGGGAGTTCAGGAGCCAGTGATTAGATCAACTGTTGTGCAGGCTTAAATAGCACATCCAACACCTATCATACAGTGCTCGCTTTGCCAAGGTGCAGTAAAGTGCGTGCGTGTACTGCAGAGCTGTAATGTGGAGAAACTGTGTCAGTAATGCTCAGTCTCTTGAGAAGGCGGAAAGAGGATTTCCCTGTAATGTGCAAATGTGCGGCGTTTGCTCTGGAGGTCTGCGTTACCTGTAAGACTTGTGGAGAAAACAAAAGGTAAAGATAAATGATGCATGGGGTTGTGTGGTTTGAGGTGCTGGAACCCTGAAGGATGGAGGTCCTCCGAGGTGATGGTGCTGGGGTGCTGTCTGTCCTGAAGCCAGCTTCATGGAACACCCTGGCTACAGTTTTTGATTAAGGCATCTTTTGCTTCCTCTGGCATTTCCTTAAGTCGTGCATCCTCTCCAAATTACTGCTGGCAGGCTCAAACGTGGTGTTCTGTGGTCAAACACAGCAGTAATGTCTCTTGAGCTGTGCAGCGTAAGCCAAATAGGGGCTTTTAACCCAGCCCAGGGCTCCATGTACTGTGTTAACATGCTGCGTGTGGCTGTTGGGCCCTTGCAGCCCGCCACCCTGGCTGACTGGTGTTTGGAAAATTGCATCTCTTCTGTTTTAAGTTACCCTAAAACTGCATCCTTCTTGCACACCTCTGTGGGAGCATGGCCGTGTTTTGGACAACAGCATGTTGCAAAACCTGTGATACAGTCTCTCTGGTCTGCTTAGCGGGAAGCAGCAGTGCAGACAGCTAAATTTTGGCTTAAAAATGACAGGGAAGAAGGTGAGCTGTCGCACTGTGGGTGAACCCTAATGTCTGGTCAAACCTACAAGGATGGGCCCTGTTTTCAGCAGCTGCTGTGCTGCCAGGTTGCAGTGAAAGCGTATGTGCAGGGTAGGCTGGGGGAGGATTAAACAATGCAATTTAACAAAGTCAGTGGAACCAGCTGCGATACCAATGGAGCTGTGCTAAGGAAAAATTTGGTATATTCTAGTTTCTTCCTTGGGTGTTTTACTTATACAACAACATTGCTTTAAAATGCTGAACATCAACACGGATTGCATCATGCTGAAACTCTTCCCTGTGTGTCCAAGATGAGGACCACGTCGTCCAATGAGTTGTCAGCTTGCCTTTTAAAGCCATTTTATTAATGTGAATAGCCTTGAAAGTTTTTGAAAGACTGTCTTCGGGGGAAGGAGCAGATGTGGGTTGTGATCACTCTGAAATCGCTGCTGTTCCAGAAAGCTCTAATGGCTATACCATCCTCTGATCTGCAGGCAAGCCAGGCTTGGGAGCTTGGCTCTTAGTATTTTTTCAAGCAAAGGGAGAGGTTTCAAAAGATGCTGAGCTGACTGAATAACAGCTTGCTGTTGCTGAGAAGAGTTTCCTCCTTCCCTCCTGCTTTTGGCAGCGCCTGCTCCTGTACCCTCGGCAGTTTGGTGCTCAGCAGAAGCAGTCGGTCTTGCACAGCCCTGGGGTGTGTGTGTGTCTCACTGTGGTGGTGTTAGGTCTGTGAGTGGGCTGCCCGACTAATGCTGATGAGGTTTGATCAGAACAGACATCTGTGCTTGGTGTGGACATGCAGGGCTGACAGCCAGCCAGCCTCGAAGTCCTCTGGTTTTGTAGCTCATAGGCGGCGACACAGGCATCTCTGGGTTGTGTTGCCTTCTGCTGCCCCAGGCTGAGTGCAGTCAGCACTGCTGGGACCCCTCTGGAATGAGGAGCCTCGTGGTTTCAGTGCCCTTAGTCACCATTCTGCTCTATGAAGTTTCTCTTTCCCTTGTCACCTACAGAAAAAACCCACTATTAAATTTATTATTATTGTGAGAGTACTTTGCAGGTGTGAATCTCCCCGCTCTGTCCTGCAAAAGGAGTGTTTCCATTTTCCAGCATTACAAATACCTGATTTAACCCGTGTTCCACAATGAGTCATTTCAAGACTTTTTTTTTTTCCCCCCTTTTTTTTTCTTAGTAACAACCTTTATTAGTGAGATGGCATCAGCTCAGCTTCCAGCCAGGCAGGCCAGATTTACTGACAGCGTGGTGGCCGCGCTCAGCAGCGCTGTGCCAGCATATGCCTTCCCGCACCTATGCAGCAGCACTGCTCAAAGTAGAGGTTTAATTTTTTATTTTGGCTTTGTGTTCGAAGATGGCATCTGTCCCTTTGGAGCAGAAAAATTATAATTTAGGAACGCCTGCCTTGTAACAGCATGCTTAGGACTGTTGCTGTTTGCAGATTCTCTGACATGTTTTTCTCCTGGTATACTTGCAGTGTGCTGTACTTGCATGCTGTCATCTCTGTACTCTTGTTACCCGTGACTGGGTTATTAAAGGGGGAGAGTACACCCGGGGACAGGGAAGCATGGCTCTGCCTCTTCCCAAGCCATCTGTGTTTCCTGCAGGTCGTGAGCGTGATGTTTTCCAGTGGTGGATCACCGTCAGTTGGAGGCCAGGCTGGCAAGTGGCTTCCTCCTTCCCTGTGTTGCTTCCTCTGGATGAGGGCTGTTTGGGCTTCTGGGGAAGCTGGCCTTGGAGCTGATGTAACCCAAAGTGCTCCTTCTTTGCTTGAGCAACATGTTTGGTTGGCAAGTTAAAAATTAAAAAAATCTTGTTTCCCTAATGTGAATAGTCTTTGCCTACTAATAAAGAGTTTTTATTTTAATTTTTGCCACCGTTGGTCCTCCTAGTTGCTGCTTTTTATGTTCTGCTGCACTGTGTACTGAGCACTGTCACCTGGCAGTAACTAGTCCCAGCACAAGTGAAGTACATGGCTATTAGCTTAAATCTTTTATGTCAGTGGAGATGTGCTGGGTTGTCTGGGAAAAGCCTGTCCCCTACCCTGTAGGGCTGCCATGGGGAGGTCAGATGGTCCCTCTTGCAGGAGGGGAGCTTTGTGAATGCTCTCCTGCAGCTTTTTGTGCAGAGTGATGTTGCTTTCTTCTTCCTTTACCTTTATCCCTTGCTCTTTTTGTTACCGTTTAACAAGTTAGGTGTGAAATCTGGTAGAACTGGATTGCTAAGAGCACTTCCTAGGTAGTGCCCAACACATCCAGGATCTTGTTCTGGTATGGGGTTCCTGACTGTTGCTGTTGCATGCATGGAACTGAACTGGGTCTGCAAGCACCAAGAATAACAAAACTTGGGTTTTCTGCAGATTTGTGTCATTGTAGAATGGTTTGGGTTGGAAGGGATCTTTGAACATTGTCTAGTCCAACACCCCTGCCACGGGTCGGGACATCTTCCACAGGACCAGGTTGCTCAAAGCTCCGTCCAGCCTGGCCTTGAACGCTTCCAGGAAAGTGTCCTTTGTTCATGAGCCCCTTCCTCCTTCTCCTCTTCCTCCTCCTGCTTTCCTCTCCCCATCTCTTTCCCTGTCTCACCTCGTGCTGCAGCTTTCTCCTCCACCATCTGATGGGACCATGGGTGGCCCATGTGTGCCTGCTGACCTCAGGTCCCCCCTTCACCAATGTCCTGAAGCTGGTGGAAAGCATTGGAGAACTGTATTTGAGACATTTCTTTGGTCGAGTTTGGGGAAGTAGGAGGATAATAAGATGATTGGAAAGCATTGGGTTTTTTCTGAAGAAGTCAAGGTAGCAGTTGCATAATGTTCTTGAGGTTTTTTGCAGAATGTCGTTTTCCTACTAGGTCTGCCTGTGGGTGCTGTGGCAGGCAGCATCTCACCTTAGGATGATGGCCTTGGTCCATTAAAGAGTTGTGCTCTTAAATGGGAGAGAAACAGTTGGCTGGATTCAGGAGGAAAAAAGGTCTTGTAAATGAGAGAACTTTTTAAGGTACAGAAATGTGTTTCCAGTGAGCTTGCTGGATGCAGCAGTGCAGTTATCCCACATGATGGTTTATTTGCGAGCAGCAGCTGATTCCTTCTTGCTGCAGGAAAGACACCCAGAGCAGAGTGTGTGCCATCTCTGAAAGGGCACAATGAGCAAAGGCTGTTGTTGCTGCGTTTTCTGCTCTCCAGAGTTTCTGTGAAAATTTAAATCATCAGTTTGTGGTAAGACACATGAGGGATAAATAAGGTTAAAACTGGGAGAAGCTGTCCTTGTATGGCAGCATGGGAATGGTGCTGCCTCACTTGAACTAATTGTGCAGAAGCTTGTCTGTGAATGGATTACGGGGAGTCCTCAGTTCCTGGGCTGTTGTGAGAGGAGGAGGAGGATGGGCAATGCATGCAAGAGGTCCTTCTGGCTTGTCTACGTAGGATGCTCTTCTTCCTGATCCAATGTGCTCCTTCCGCTGTCCTCAGAGTCTGTGAAGATGAGATGGATGGGACTTCAGCTCAGGGGCAGGGGATTCTGGAAGAAGGAGCAGAAGAAAAGGACACCATTGAAAAAGCCCCATGGCTCTGGAAGCTTTGTTTTGGTCCAGTATTGAGTATTGCCAAGATGTAGCTGATAAAGAGACTTGGGATGTAAGCCTGGTCTTTCGGTCAATTCTCTGCTGTCCATCTGATAAATGTATAAATTTCCGAAACCCTCCACCCCTGCCACTGCTGTTATTGGAAATCCCTTTTTAAATGCCTAAGGAAACTCCCCAAACTAATGAATTGAAAATTCAATAAAATGTAATGGGAATATATTAGCGTGACCCATCTCTAGCCAGAGGAGCTGTTTGGGTCTGAAGTGCTTCGCCATTGAGATGTCAAACCCTTGCAGAAATCAAGCCTTGAAAGGAAGGCTTGGTTGGATTGTTGGAGCTGCTGTCTGCAGTTCTGCTTGCTAGCCGAACCAAGGATAACCTAGAATGAAGAATTTAGTTCTCCAGTTATAGTAAGTAGGCTCACCTTTTCCTGTGCTTTCCTTCCTCTGCAGTGGGGAATGTAAGGCAGCAGTGCTTTGGACTGGAACTAATCTGTTAGCTGTATGTTCTGTGTGCACCTGCTACGGGCTGCTGTGAAAGGTTTAATTCAGCAAGGGGTTAGTTTATCTCTGAAGCAATCACATTTCACTTAAAGTTGCTTTAAATCTTGTTCAGCACCTTTAGTTTGTGCTACCTACGTGGACAGGCACACTCGACTTTTAGGAGCAATCTATGGCTGTTTTTTTCTTCCTGAAGTTGCTGTGTTTATGGCTTATGTGCATCCAGCTGTGCAGGAAAACTGCTTTACAGGCTGCTCATGGTAGCTGGGAAGAAGTCAGCACCCGCTTGCAGGTGCATAAACCTAAGATGCTGTTTCTCTTATCTCTTTCCACATCCTGTTAAAAAAAAAAAGTAAGCAAGAGATAAGGGAGGAAGAATGAAAAGATAGTTTCTGTGAAGTGGGGGATTAACTACTCCCTTCCAGCATTATGAGCACAACTTAATATTCCTGAGCTAGACTGGGAGATGCCTGGTCCCCCTAAGCTGAACGAAATACTAATAAACAAGACACTGGTTCAGCCTTGAAGTGCAACTTCTATATAGAAAGCTCTTGCTAAAAAGGACTATCTTTTTCCTTTTAGAAGTGATTTTAATTTTGACAAGTTAGGATGTAATATTTAAAATCATGGAATTGTTTAGGTTGGGAAAGACCTTTAAGATTGTCAAGTCCAGCTGTTAACCCAGCACTGCCAAGTCTGCCCCTAAACCATGGCCCTAAGTAAAAGCAGGTCCCTAATTTAGGCAATGGGAGGACAGAGAGAAGATGGAGTGAGGCTCTTCTGAGGTTTGCAAGGATAGGGCAAGAGGGGGTGAGCACAAATCACAGCAGGGCAACTTCTGATTAGACATTAAGGATGTGTTTTCATAGTGAAGGTAGTTGGCCATTGAAGCTGGGACTCGGAGAGGTGGTGGAACCTCCAGCCCTGGAGATACCTGAACGCAACTGGATGGGGCCATGGGCAAGCTCATCTAAATTTGACTTGATTTGCCAGAGAGGTTGGAGCAGATGAACTCCAGAGGTCCCTTCCCGCTGAAGTGATTTACATGGCATATGTAATTGCTACAAATAGAGCAGATTTTTTTGCATGGTGTAATTGCTGCTCATCTGGTTATGCCCATATCCTTCCCTTGCTTATTGACATGTTTCATTACATGTTATGTCAGGGAGACCATTAGAAATGCTTGTCTGAATCATCTGGGAAGCCAAAAGGAGCACAGGGTCAAGAAGTTGCTTTATGGGAACTGTGCTCTGCAACCCCTGCTTGCACTGGGTCACCTGCAGCAGGTTGTCCTGCACCAAATAATGGTGCCTCATCTTGTCTCAGTGTTTCCTGATGCCTCTTAGTTGTGTGTAATGGATGAGAGCAGTAGGAGTTGTATGCGTGAAGATACAAGGAAGTTACATACCCTTCGATATCCAAATAGTAGAACTATCCAAGTATTAGAAGTACAAGTAGCTGCAATGCAAAAGCTGCTTTTTGTGCCTAAGCTTGCTGCTGCTTGCAACTGCTTTTCTCAGTTAGACTGATGTGTGTCTACAAGGAATTGAATGTGAACCCAATTAGAATGAAGAAATAACCTCCAAATTTTGCAGATAACTTTTTGAAGCAGTCTTAATATTAGTAATAAGGATCAAATTTTAACAACAACAACAAAAAAAAAGCAGCAACAAACCAAACAAGAAAGTCAGACTGCCACTATTCTAGCTAAAGGCAAAAATCATGGGGTAGAGTGCATTTTTGACCTGATTTACTTGCATGTACATTCTTGTACTTCAGTGTCAGCTGATGTAATCAGTTGGGTTGCGTCACTGTGGGGATGACATAATTCAGGAGACAGTGACCTGCCCTGAAATAGCCTGTTTGAAGGAGAAGAAAATTGAGTTAGGAGTGTGAGTGATAAGGGAAAAAGTTTACTTTGGCGGAAATCTGTGGTTGGAGCAGGCTGGTTGCAGGAGCATGCGTGGTCCTCCATGATACGAGCTACTGCCTGCCCCAGCCCCTGCCTCACAGTGCCCTGTGGATGCTCTTTACTAAGTGTCCCACGGGTCCTGAAGCCTTTACTTTGAAGAAGAGTATTGCATGTTGAAGGATCACTTTGCCATAAGGGTTTATGAAAGCCTGTGCGCCAAGCGATGCTCCACTTTGCACTTCATGCTTGGCTTGCAGTTGGTAGTTTTTGAAATAACACATTGCAAGGGTGCTTTGGGGCAGCCCTTGGAAGCAGTGTTCTAGCCACCACAGCCAGTCTGCCCTGTGCCAGCTCCCTCCTGCATCTCCCGAGGTGCCAGTGAGTTGTGGGGCTCCTTGGGGAGCTGTGCCATGGAGCGGGGCCAGCGGCTGACCCACTCGTGCTGTGTCTGTGGGGTGGTTGCACGGGACGGCCTGTGTCATGGCTGTGGTGGCAGCAAGGGCTGGGGAGCAGCTGCAGGTACCCGCACTGCCTGGAGCCTGTTTGGTTGCCGTGATTCTGCAAGTTCTGTCACACTTTATGTGACTTTTTGGAGGTAGCTGGAGTAGCGCTGACTTGTGCTTGGGTTGACACTGGTGACGAGCATGTTTAGACTGGGGGTAAAACCACCTTCGTGCCGCAAAGAAGCGGAACGGCTCAGCTTTGAGCTGGTCTGGCATATTCTCTTCTTTTGGAGACACAACCACAGCATTGAGGTGCTCCTTCCCAGCCTGCAGAATACTTTAGACTTATTTAAACTCTCCTTAATTTTGTAGGTTCTCTGAAGTCTTGTATCTCCTTTGATCCTAGGGTTGGCCTCCAAAAGTTAGCTGTGGCCAGGGTGGATAGAGCCAGCGTCAGTTTCAGGTTTGTTGCTGAGGCTCACAGGTGTAGGGTGCTGTCCCGCCGTCCCCCCCATGCCTCTGGCATTACCCTCTGCTTTCGAGCAGCAGCAGGGTTTGAGCCAGGAAACAACCACATGCAAATTGCTGTAGTCTGTGCAGGTCACATCAAATCATGGGGAGTGCTGGAGAGCAGAAATGTCCCTTGAAGGGACCTGGACAAGCAGGAGAAGTGGGCTGTCAGGCACTTCTGTTAAACTTGAAGCTTAATAAAAGATAATGCAAAGGCTTGCATCTGGGACAGAATAATTCTGCTCGACAGTGCGGGCTGAAGGCTGACTCTGTGGGAAGCTGCTATGTGGAAGAGGATCTGGGAATCCTGGTGAAGAAGTTGCCCATGGGCAGAGAGCCCTTTGGTAAGGAGGGTGGGAGGAGATCCATCAGGTCCAGAGAGGAGGTCCTCCCCTTCATCAGGCAGTTATGAAGCTGCACCTGGATGCTGTGCTGACTTTGGGGCTCCCCAGCACAGAAAAAGTGTGGATGTGCTGGTGTGAGTCTAGCAGAGCCACCATGGTGGCTGGGGGACAGGGGACGGTTCAGCCCGGGGCAGAGGAGACCTCACTGCTGCCTGCAGTCACCCCATGGTAGTGTCCAGCGACGGAGCCAGACCCTTTCCCAAAGTGCTCGGTGCTGGCAGGAGAGCAGCATGCATGGGCTGCAACACGGGAACCCTGACCAGACGTTAGTGAGGGGGAAATTTACTGTAGGAGCAGCCAAACACTGAAAGGGCCCAGAGAGGTGGTGGGGTCTCCATCCCGAGCAACCTGACCTGATTTAGACCTGCTTTGGTAGTTGAACCTGGATGAGCTCTGGAGGTCCCTTGTTACCTATGCGCTATTCCATGACTGTGGTTTTGTCATTCTAGGATTCTGTAATTTTAATTGACATCTTTCTTGTATAACGCATTGCTTTGGTGGTAACTTTGACTAGCCTTGGGGTAGATACCGTTGTATTCTGGTCTTGCCTGAATAATAAAATTAGCATTGTTTGTATTAGGTGTTAGGCATTTATTAAATAAATACCCTCTGAGCGCAAGAGGGGAATTAAATATTTCTCTGCGACCTTGTGACAGCTACCAAAATTTTTGCTTCTTTTGCAATATGAAATTATGTATCTTTAGCTCTTCTTGCTCCCAGTATTTTTTGCAGCATATATCACATACTGGAGCACCAAGAGCCAGGGACTGGAAATCCCTGGCTTTGGGCGAGTGCTGCTGCAATAATGGCTTGTGGGGGTCAAAGATGATGAGATGGGAAGGCAGAAATATCGTAGGTTTTTCTTTGATTTCTTTGGCGTCTCAAATTTTTCAGGCAGGAATGACTCACTCATCCATTATGTGGTTTCCTGACTTCTAGCAATTTCTCTTTCACTTAAAAAATAATAATAATTATTAGTTTTGCATCACCATGTGCAGCAGCCAGCATTCAAAGCTGTGTACTGTGGGCTGTGGCTGACTGGAGCAGCTGAGTCATGTCTGGTACAGGTTTTCAGACCGATGTTGATGTCTTCCCACCCCTCACCGACTTGTCTTTTAGATTATCCATAAGGCTGGTTTTGGCCGTGTCATGATCTCTTTGCCTCTTTATAGAGCTGCAGTGTTGTTGATCCTGGGTCCTGGAGAACAGGACCTGGATCCCCTTGGGTGCAGGGACTGCGGGCCGCCTGCACAGCGCTCCAGCTGCAGCCTGCTGCGCCTGGGCACTGTGCCTGCGGTAGGCGTAGTAGGGTTGTGCATATCATTCCCCAAAACATGACCTTATGTGAATGGAAGGGACTACAAAGCAAGTGGAGCAGGGCTGCAGGAGCTGGGAGCGAAGTTGTCCAAGGTGATGAATGGGATGGGAAGTTAAGAGCTGGCTTGTTCTATCTGTGAGGGTTTAAGATCCTTCCTGGCGAAGAGATTTATTACTTGCTTGTGGCAGGGGCTGGAGTGTGGGTGTTTGGGGTGTGGAGGGGAAGAGCTGGAAGCAATGCTGTCTTTCAGAGACTGATGTTCCTGGTGAATACATGGGAAGTGATGTTTCCCAGTCAGGGCTTGTGCCTGAGCCTGTGCTGGACTCCTGAGATTCCCAGTTCCCAACTGGGAGCAGGGTCAGGCAGTACCGCTCTGGGAGCATTGCCCTGCAGAGCGACCCTCTCACGCACCCGCTGCCCTCCACTGGCACGGCCCGTTACTCTTATCTTAGCAAAGTGCCCACAGGTCTGGCGAGCGAGCTTTCCTTCCTCGGAGGGTTTGCTCTTGGGGGAATAATTGTTTGCACTTTATTTCTTCAGGAATATGGGTAGAGGTTGCTTGCGGAAATTATCGCATCAGTGGAGCATAAAGAAAAATTGCTGCTGTTCTTGGCAGATGCTGGTACTCTGGGAGCCCCCTGAAGCCACACAGCCAAGAGTTTTACAAAGACGGAGGAAGGAGAGGTTTTTATTTTGCCAGTGACTAGTGTTTTCTGCTGTTGGTATTTGCAATGCCAGTAGGTATCAGATCTGTATCTACAGTTAGCTGAATTATTGCAGTTTTCAAATTATTCAAAATACTAGAAGATTTAAATTAGTCAGTGAAACTTTACTGGTCTCCGCTGAAGTTGCTTCTAAAGAACATCAGCTGTGAAGGGACAGTTGTACTGAGGGAAGGATGTCCTTGAGGTCAGATTGGAGTGGCCTTCACTGTTTATTAGTTTTCATTACTTAATTTTGTTCAGCACAAAAGAGGGAGGATATGTGAGCAGTTAGATTACTTAGTTTATTATTATGAAGTAACTCAGTCTCTAGTTATTTAAGCTCATTACCTGCCCATGGGATATTTCGGCTTTTGCTGCTCATCTTGCAGAAGGACTTGACATGGTATTTGCTAGCTGACTCAGGGCAAAACCGCTTTGCCTTACAAGGGTGGTACTAAAACAACTTTTCCTATCTTATTTAGACAGCCCAAGAGAAATATTACAGAGTCCTCAGATGTGAAGAAAGCAAACCAAAACATTTATCAGGAAGGAAATACATGAAATTGGCACTTTGAGGCCAGAGCACCCAAGCGAAGACGCTGAGGTCTGCTCTGGGGAGGTTTGGGAGCACAGAATCATACCCAGGGGGGTGGCGGGGGCAGGAGATGTGATGATTTCTCATAAATAGGTTAGACCCTGTGCTGAGACAGCATGGGCAGGAGGGGGCATGGGCACTGCTAGGACAGGCTGATAGAGACCCGGGGTGTGCGATGGGCTTGGGGGTGTCTGCTTCCCAC
Source organism: Falco cherrug (assembly GCF_023634085.1). Taxonomy (NCBI): domain Eukaryota; kingdom Metazoa; phylum Chordata; class Aves; order Falconiformes; family Falconidae; genus Falco; species Falco cherrug. The sequence goes on from NC_073698.1 coordinate 2,453,338, forward strand.
CCTGACTGGGGGAAAGAAGCTTGTTGTGTTGGGGTGTGTGTGCAGTTTTTAATCAGCTGGAAAGAGCAAAGCATTTGCAGAGGAAGAGTGGAACAACAAAGATTTGTGGTGGAGGGGAGTGCGTGGAAGCAAGGGTTTAAAGAGGGCTCTGCTGCTGGTTGCAGGGAAGAATGAGAATGTTTGGAAGAAATGGGATGAAGCTTCACTGATATTTAATCAGTAAATTGTTTCATGGAGAAGATGAAGAAGGCTGATTGCAATTAGTAATGAGGGAATTAATTGTAGTAAATAAACTGAGCTTGTGCCAACAAGAGAAGCCCATTTCTGGAAGAAATTTTGAATTTTTAATTTAATAAGAGCTAATAGCTGTACAGCAGTGTCACTTTGCAGCTTAATTGCTTCCTGTACGTGGCTTCGGCTGATGGTGGTAATGTCAAGTGGTTGAGTGTCTGAGTCTTGATGAATCACTGAGAGCTTTCTCCTGCATCTGTTTCACCTCACTGAGTTTTGTCGTGTTGATCCTGAGAGATCAGGGGATTTTCCAGAACAGGGGAGGCAGATTTGGCCCTGTGAATTCTGCATGGCCTGTTTCTCTGAACGCTGTATTAGATGGTGTGTGCACATTCTTAGTTGGACCTTCCAGCAGAGACACCTGAGGGCATTGTTACTTTCCTTAAAAGTATATTAGGGGTACAGTTGTCTGATCTCTGGTTGTATTTCCATTTTTTCTAGTTTAGGGTTTTTTTTGTTTTGTTTTATTTGCATTAGGTACGGGGCTTTTTTTGCATCAAGCAAACTGTTTCATTAAAGGAAAAAAGTGTGTCTTTGAACTCCTGCTAATACTTAGTAGCTGAAGGTTTTCTAGTAAGACTCATGGGCAAGGTTACTTGGGGAACTGGGGATCTGTGCCACAGAAGCAGTTTGCAGGGTTTTGTGTGAAGTGGAAAACTGGATTACTTCAGTGAACTTGTAATAAACTGATTGCTGCAGACCCCACTGTTTCAGAGGAGGCGGTAATGCAACAGCAAGAGGACATGAATAATTTAGCGGTGGTGAGCGAGATGCCTGCCTGAATGCTTTTTGGCTGCTTGTGAGGAAACTCCCTTTGGCTGTCATCTTCCACCTGCCGAAACCCCTATGAAAATAACTAGCTGGAGTTGGAGTTCCTAGGCTCTAAAGGAGGTGGAAAGATGGATGAGGTCTGTGCTTTCAAATACCAGTGAGCTGTCAGATCAAGACACATCACACAAGAGTCACACGTTTCTGCCTTCCAGAGCAAGGCTTTGTGCCCTTCCTCTGCACCTCCCAGGGAAGGAATTCTGCTGCCAAGGAACTAGTTCAAATGAAATAGGGGAAACAGGCATGCGTTAAAATCCCAATACTGTTCAACAAATTCACCTTTAAAAAAAATTTCAAAAAGTTACATGTGCATTTTCACATGCATTTGTGAATTAGTATTATGCATTAAACATGGCATAGTGCCTAACATTCTCTAGTAAATAATATCCAGCTGTACAGTGTAAATTTGTAGTATAAAAATACTTTGAGTACTTTTATGACAGTGGAGATGGCTGTATACTCTTGCAACTTTGCCAGGCTCTATTGTTTGGTAATTAGAGCTGGAAAACTATGAATATTCTGCCATTTTTTTGCCTTGCTCCCCATGCTGCTGCTCTGTGGCCTTGCAAAGTATCTCCTGTTCCCTTTCATTTTCCATACCCCTCCAGGGGGAATGATAATCTCTGGATACAGTCCTTACAAAACCATTTAATGTCTTCGTTAAAATTTATGAATTTCTGCTTGGCATTTTTTTAATTGAAAAAAAAAAACAAAAAACCAACAAACCAACAACGTTTAGGGGAGGAACCCTGAGCAAGGAAGTTAAATGGAATCCTTGTTTACAGTAGTAAAAACCAATCTTTTTCCCCAAATATAAGAATTTTCTTTTTTCTGCCATGCCAGTGGAGCTACGTAAATAACAATTCTTAGAATTAAACTGATATCTAATCCTATCCTGATGTCTGTTCTTTCTATAAAACTCAGTGTTACTTGAGGCAGTCAGCTGCAATGGCATTGGCACAGCTTTACAGCATTATTAAAGTTACAGAGAATGATTTGGGTTGGAAGGGACCCTTAAAGACCATCTAGCCCAGCCTCCCCACCCCCCAACCCAGGGGGTTTGGGACAGGTGACCCAAACCATCCAAAGGGGTATTCCATACCATATAACGTCATGCCGAGTGTATAAACTGGAGGAAGGGGGGCACATTCGGCATTATAGCATTTGCCTTCCCGAGTAACCGTTACGTGTGATGGAGCCCTGCTGCCCTGGGGATGGCTGAGCCCCTGCCTGCCCATGGGAAGCGGGGTATGATCCCCTCCTTTGCTGTGCTTGCCTGCACAGCTTTTGCTTTACCTGTTACACTGTTCTTATCTCAGCCCTTGACTTTTACATTCCTTTCCAATTCTCTTCCCCAAGTCTCTGAATGAGGGGGACTGAGCAAGTGGCTGCGTAGAGCCTGGTTGCTGGCTGGGGTTAAACCACAACAATCATCTCCTTAGTTCATAGAATCATAGAGCAGTTTGGGCTGGAAGGGACGCTAAAGACCAGCCAGTCCCACCCCCTGCCCCGGGCAGGGCCCCCTCCCCCCAGCCCAGGCTGCTCCCAGCCCCGTCCAGCCTGGCCTTGAGCCCTGCCAGGGATGGGGCACCCACAGCTGCTCTGGGCAGCCTGGGCCAGCGCCTCGCCGCCCTCACGGGGAAGGGTTTCTTCCTCATGTCCAACCTAAATCTCCCCTCTCTCAGCTTCAAGCCATTCCCCCCTGTCCCACCACTCCCTGCCCTTGCCCAAAGCCCCTCCCCAGCTTTCCTGTCGGCCCCTCCAGGCACTGGCAGCTGCTCTAAGGTCTCCCCGCAGCCTTCTCCTCCCCAGGCTGCACAGCCCCAGCTCTCCCAGCCTGTCCCCACAGCAGAGGGGCTCCAGCCCTCTGACCAGCTCCGTGGCCTCCTCTGGGCCCGCTCCAACAGGTCCGTGTCCTTCTGATGCTGAGGACCCCTGAGCTGGACGCAGCGCTGCAGGGGGGGTCTCAGCAGAGAGGACTGTAATAATAATGATAATAAATGATAATGGTAATACCACCTTGCAGAAGAAAATTGAGAACTTTAAACAAACAGATTTCTCATTAGAGAGAAACTCCTATGAGAAACCAAAGGTCTGGAACAAAATAATGTTACAGTCACTGAGGCTGGCAGGGATCTCTGGAGATAGTCCTCTCCAGCCCTGCTCAAGCAGAGTCACCTGGAGCAGGTTGTCCAGAGCCATGTCCAGTTGAATTTTGACTGTCTCCATGGATGGAGAGACTCCACACCCTCTCTGGGCAGCCTGTGCCAGTCTTGACATCTTTTAGGGTAGGTCTTTTCTGATGTTTAAGCTGGATTCTCTGTATTCCACTTTGTGTCACTGCCTCTTTTGTCTTTTTGGAGCAGGCTGGGGCTGACAGGGTAGTTGCAGCAGAAGGGGTAGAACTGGAAAGTGTCATTTCTCCTAAGATGTTTCATAAGACATGGTCATTCTAATCTGTTCATAAACCCAACCCAAAGTGCTTTCCATGGTGGACATCACTTCAGCTCTGCCTATTCTGCTCTAGCATTTAGGCCCAAGCCTCTGTTGATAATCTAGGTGGTTGCACCCCGTGGGCTGGCAGCAGGGCCCCGGAGCAGTCTGCTTGTAGGAGATTGCATGGGAGATTGCAGAATACCTTAAGTGGGAGAGAGGGAGCCCTGAGGGGTGATGGTGGGTGGGTGGGAGTGCAGAACAATGGCAGGAGCAGGGATGTAAAGATGGCATGTGAGATAGTGCCAAGGCTAGCAGGCCATCATCTCCGTCTGTCCCTCCCATGGGGTGTCCTGAAAAGGGACTTCTGGTTCTGAAAGGAAGGACAGATGGTAGCTATTACCAGATGATAATGGAGAGATAAAGAACAGGGCTGGAGGCACAAAGCAGCAGGATGAAGAGACAAAAGAATCCTGATAACTCGGAGAGGTGGGGTGGGAGGGTCGAGTGGAGATGATGGTGTCAGCTCCAGAGGTCTACACCCCTAAATTCCGGCGTGGTCTGCCACCTAAGGGCAACCAAGACATGTGATGAGGACCAGACAGCAAGTATCTTTTTGTAGAAACTGCTGTAGCAAAAATCTCTAGGCTTTACAGAAGAGGGAGATATTATTTAAAACCAATTTCACACTCATTTCAAGGCCTTCACTCACTGGAGGTGCCACACCTTGTATCTGGAATGGCCTGACATGGAGCATCATTGTGGCGGGGAGGGCAAGGCATCCTGGCTGTTAAGCCCTCATTACATTATCAGCCTGTCAAGAGGAACTTAGGTCATGATCTGGCTTTTGGATAGGTCTTTTTTGTCTCCTGCTGGGAGACCAGGGTTGTTAGGGTATGATCTTTTTGCTTTAATCTTCTAAAAATCTTAGGCAAGGTTGCTGGCCCTGGTCTTTGTTGCTTCATTTTGGGTATTTTTGCAGCTGCAGTCTGTCTTCCCGTTGAGATAACAAAGGGGAATGGCTCCGCTGTCTGGTGAAACCTCATGACCATTCTGTTATCGGTTCAGAGTTTTCTGCTGATTAAATCACTTGTGCCCTTATTCAGGCTTTTTCTGGCCTTGAAGCAAACAGAAAATTCCTCTCTGTTTACTAGCTTGATTGCTGTTGATTGCCTGCTTGGTTATCAACACGTCAGTTCTTGCCACCATTGCTTCATTGCTTTCTGCCACTTTCACAGTCGTGCTTCATTTGTAGCATTTGTGTTAGAATACCTAGGGGTTCTCCTTGTGGCTGCAAGAAATCTGGGCGAGATCACTTCAATACATGTGTTTTCTTACCTGGAGGCTGGACGGGCTGCATGGACAGACATAGTTTGGGGCTCGAGTTAGGTGATTATGAGGGTGTTAATATGAACGAAACCACTCTTGTTTTATAATAACATGACTTTCCCTTCCTATAATTTGAAGTTTGCTGGAGTGTTGCTACAACCATTGCTATAATAATAAGCACAGGCTCAGAATGAGATGATCATGTAATATTTTGGGAGATATCTTTTAGCCTGATTTTTCCTTCTGAAGTCAAGTCCAAAGGCGGTATAATTACAATGACCATCCTGTGTTCTTGCGCTCTGTCAGTGAGATCAGCATGACAAATCATCGCAGAAAAGGCCCGGCCCAAAGTTCTGAGCTCATTTTGCAATAACTATGAAGAAAATTCTTGCAGGGTAGGAGAGGAAAACCAGATGTGTGCAAAACAATGTTAGGGCATCCAATAATATTTAAAATAGTCCTGCCATGTTCCTCTCCCTGGCCAATTAAAATCAACAAAAATTATGCAGATGAAAGATTGCTTCGCCCAGTTTGCTGTGAAGTAGTCGGGCGATGTTGTGGCCATGCAGTGCCGTTACTCAGTCCTACACCTCTTGCTGCCCCGGAAGGTGTAATGGAATAATAGAGGCTTCCTGGCACACCCGAGCAGGGAAGTGCTGACTTCACCTCCTGAACTGCCATCGTTTCTCACACCATGGTGTTGTCCCTGGCTGCTGCTTCGGTTGCTGTGTGTTGCTGTACCGGATGTTTTTCCCAGGTCCAACCACAGGCTCCGTGAGTCCAGGTGTCCCCGATCTCCACCAGCTTCCTATGGTGACTGGCAATGAGTAACTGTGGAGGACAGCCCTGCTGGGAAAGGGAGAGCTTTCTCAGCTTGCTCACTGGTTTGGGTCACCAGTTTATAGGGTTGGTGGATTCTCTCGGCAACACGGACAACCATGAGTTAGCGCAGAATAAACTTCCTGAGGTTTGTGAAGCAGCAGGACACCAGCCCTCCCTCTTCAGGAGCGCTCAAGTAGCCTCCCCCATTGTCCGAGTCATCCTTCTCTATCTGTCAGCAGGAGCAGCATGTTTCAGTGCTTATTTCTTCTTCTTCAGCTAATGAATGCAGAAACCCAAAACTTTAGACAGAGCCTTCTGGCTAGTGGCCCAAGCACAGTATTTGCTGTGCTGGACCTGAGAGGGTCTGCTTAAGCTGTGCTTGGGTCCTGGGAGCCAGCATGGGGATGCAACTCTGTGCCCAGCAACTGGGGCACAGCGATGCGCCAGTGGAGGGAGGAATCACTCCTTTTATGACCTTTTCTTAATTTTTTTCTGTTTTTTACAGATGCTTTATGTGTGGTGCTATCATAGGAAAACTTGAAAGAATCTGATTTATTAAGTTCTAGGTAATTTTACATTTTTTATAACTGAAGACAGCAAAGGATAAACAGACAGCAAGCAATAGGGCGCGAGGTAATTTGGACCAGAGAGAAAAATGGCTTTTAATATAAAGTAATTTGGTGGAGCTTGTTGAATCTTTGCATTTGAAATAAAGCAGCACGTGGCCTCTTAGCATGCCCTGCTGCAGGGAGGCATGCTGGGTCTGGCTTTTTTGAAGCTAAACTATTTTACATTTTCTCCTGGGATTTTTTCCATAACTAAAGAAGGTAGAAGAAGGGGATTGTGCTGAATAATAACTCCTTGCCAATGATGAAACTAAACCTATAAATTCAGGCCAAATTATGCTGGTCCCAGGCCTGTCAAAACTTGTAACTTGCAGAAGTGCTCTGATACGAAAATATTTTGTCATTGATCAGAATGTCCTAGAAAAAAGTCACTAAAGAAAACCCAACCCCCCAAGTGGCCAGATATGGGGTGGATGGAAGAGCGGGGTGCTGGAGGGGTGTGTTGTATCCCAAAGGTGCTGAGCATGGTTTGGGGCTGTTCTGGCCATGGCAGGTACACCTCACATCAACTTGGTGAGCGAAGCGTGGGTGAGTCTTACTCATTAATGTGGGCTTCTGCTCAGCCAGATGTATGCAAGGGGGAGTTTCTTCTGGTGAGATTGATGTCGAAAGCATCAACAGCCATAGCTAATGTTGGGACGAAGCCAGTCAAGAGCTGTCATGGTGATGTTGCCTACATGGCCCATGCTCCCTGATGCACACGTGTGCATCCCTGCTGCCTGATTTCTCGTCGGTGCTATTTTGCAGCGGTAGATTGTACAGCATGTCTTCTCCCAGCGTTCAGTTGTGAGATCAATTCGTCTGCATGTCCCTAAAGGGTGAGTGGGGTTTCATGTCAGAAAGCCCATTTTTAAAAACCTGCTTTTGTAACAAAAACGGCTGCTTCCCCTTGAGAAATGCGGTTTGTCTGAGGGTTACCAAAGGCCACTTTGGAGAGGTGGTGTGGCTGACGCTCTGCATGTATTGGTGGCGAGGCTTTCTGTGCTGCTCTAGAGCAGCGCTGAGGCTGCGGGCACTGGGGATGTGTGCTGGCATTGGTGTGGGCTGCCGGCAGCTCTGCCTGCAGTGGCACTGAGCCACGGGGCCGGAGTTGAAGAACCCACTGGGATGGTTTGCTCACCAGGTTTGAAGAAGAGAGATTTTTAGGTATGAACAAAACCCATTCTGATCCACATTGTGCATGATCAGGGTGCGTGCAGTGAAGTCATGCCAGGAAGTTGGAGGGTTGCACCAGAAGAGCTGCTTGCTGTCAGAGGGTTTAAGGGCTTATCTACCAATTTTTACCGCAGTGGTGGAGATTAGAAGTATGTTCTTCTTAAAAAGCTTTAAAGGATAGACTAGCCATGGAATTTTAGGGTTTTTCAGGTTTTTTGGTTTGTAGTTTCAAGGGCTTTTGCTCTTTCCTAGGGGAAGTAATAAGTGCTCTAGACTCCCGGCCTTGGGGCAGCAGGGCGCAGGGCGGGTGTGTGTGGCGCAATGACAGTTATCCACACTTAATCATTGTTATTAGCAAAGCATTAATGGATTTGAATATTTAATGATGGCAATTTTTAGCATGCATGCATAAGGTGCAGTTGTTTACAGGGGAATTTTCTTGGGTCCTTCAAGCGCCTTGAAGGAGCTCTCTTTTTTTCTCTGAAGCACTAAATGATGATCAGCTGTTCGGATCTCCTGAACATAGCACAAAAGCTCGGTAGTCTGAGCAGGGTATCTTACTTAAAAAACAAAACCCCACAAAACTCCCTTTCAATTTATAGTGTATGACAATGTGCATCAGTATATAAAATTAGTTTAGTATTTGAAAGATGCTAGTGCAAAATCTGTAGCTAAGACCTTGAATCTTGAATTGTGTATATGAAAACACACCAGGAAGTACTGTTGCATGCCAAAATTAAGAGCTTGGTCTGATTTGATTAATGCTCTGACGTCCGTTTCAGTGTTTTTTGAGTCACTTTGTTTTAAGCAGAACGTGACTTTAAAGAACATATTTTATTCTGCTGCAGATATTAAAATCTTCATCCTTGGTCTGTGTTCCTCAAAATTAAAATCCCAGTGCTATATTCAGCCTCCTGATTAGGGATGCATACATTATAAAGCTGGTTTTCAGTCGTGTTTAGTGTGGGGGCAGGAGGTAAGGAAAAACAACAGGTAAAGGTAGGAAAACAGGCTTATGTTTATATGGTATTGTAGTTTGTTTGGGTTTTTTGTACTGTGTTATCACAAATATTTAAGCTGGCTCGCACGGACACTTAAATTCTAGTAAATCAGTGGCAAAACAACAATATTTGTATTTGTATATATGCTTCTGTCTGCTCCCTTAGTGTATGTTCACTGCATTTGTTCTTTGTTTCCATTCTAGATTGGCAGTGTGTTCTCCTCTAACATTAACCTACTTGCAGGAGCAAAACCTGCACCTGGAACAGCTGTATGAAGCACAGCGGGGTTGTGTTTGTGTAATTCGTTTAGCTTGGGTTTGTGTGGGTTTTTTGGTTTGTTTTCTGGAGGTTTGGGGTTGTTTGGAGGTGGTGGTGGTTTTTGTTTGGTTGGAGGTTTTTGTTGTTTTTGTGGGGTTATTTTAACCAGTGCAGAAGTGAAATCTATAAATGTACATGGCACCAGCTGGAATCAGTCTGGTTTCTTCCATGTGGAAGGCTCTGTGCTTACTGACATTTAGAACAGAATAAACTTATTTCAGGTGGAAGGGACCTACAATGATCATCTGGTCCAACTGCCTGACCACTTCAGGAGATTAAGGCATGGTATTAAGGGCATTGTCCAAATGCCTCTTTAACACTGACAGGCATATGGAGATTGGTGCTATTACAGACTCAAATTACAGAATCAGACTTGTTGAGGTGGGAAGGGATCTCTGGGGTCCATCTGGTGCTAACCTCCTGCTCAAGCAGGGCCGTCCAGAGTTGATTGCCTGGAACCATGTCCAGATGGTTTTGAGTATCTCAAAGAATGGACGCTCCCTGGGCAGCCTCTGCCAGGGCTTGGGCACTCTCGCAGAGAAAAGTCTTTCCCAATAGTCAGAAGGATCCTACGATGTTCCAGTGTGTGCCCGTGGCCTCTGGTCCTGGCATTGGGCACCACTGGGAAGAGCCTGGCTCCATCCTCTTAGCACCTGCCTGCGGGTCTTAATGTACATGGGTGAGATCCCCCTGAGCTCTCTCTTCTCCAGGCTGAACAGCCCCAGGTCTCTCCGTGGAGGAGCCCCTCCCTTGACCTGCTGCCCGTGCTCCTCCTCATGCAGCCCTGGACACCCTTGACCACCCTTGGCCATGGTCAACTTGGTGCCCACCAGCACCTTCTCTGCCAAGCTGCTTTCCAGCCGGGCGTCCGCAGCCTGTGCTGGTGCCGGGGCTTGTTCCTCCCCAGGGGCAGGACCAAAGCAGGGCTATTGGCAGGCAGGTCTGGTAGTGCGAGTCCTCAATTTCACAAGGAAAATGACTGGGTGCATTTTTAAATGTAGTAGGTGGCATATGTTCTGTTAGAACCTCTGATTAGAGGAAGCCCAAAGGCCTCTTGGGAATCTTTTTTCCATAGGGATTGTGTAGTATGTGCTAAAATAAATGAAATAATATTTTAAAACTTCTCTGGATTTAATATTCAAAAGTCTTTTGTATTGATGGTGAATCCAAGTACTTGCTGGTTGTGTGGAGATGTGTCAGAGAGGTGGATAGTCCAAATGATCATTAAGTAGCAAGGTAAGTGCATGCCCAGCTATTTGCAGCAGATACAGTGTGTGTAGTAGCAGCAGGAGGAGAAAATACATCTACTTTTCCTATAAATAAGTTTGTCTTACGTTGAGAGGATCATCTTAGAGTTTCGTTTGAGCTCATACGTAATTTGGACTTTTCTGCTGAAATTCCTAGGGATTCAGTCTGAACTTTTTGAACAGGAAACCTTTCTAATGGGAACTGGGCCAGGAGCTATTAAACTGGTTGCACAGCGATCTTGGAGCAGTCACCCCTGGATAATTCATAGTCATTATCTGCTTACGTGAATCTGGTATAACCTCTGTGAAACAAAAGGGTTTTTCTTAGTGTGTGTCATACAACGAGCTCACTTTTGGGGGCTATTTTCAGTGCCTGGCATGTGTGCAATTGTCTCTGCACCAACAGAGACAGCTCTGCTGCAGTTGGTCTTCGGTCGTCACGGTGAGTCACGTGTTGCCACGTGGCAGTGCCGTGGGAAGATGGATCGGCCACATTTGGTACTTAATGTGTACTCAGGCGTGCAGCAAAATTTAAAGTGTTAGTCTTGAAACAGAAAAATATGTGATAGCTAGGCACAGAAATCCATTTCATAATCAGGAAGAAAGCTAACTTTTTAAATGGATGTGTTGTATAAACATACTACTCTTACTCTCAAAATGTCCTGCCTAGATGCTGTGCCAACACTAACAATCTCCAAGTGAGGAATGAAGCTTGTGAAATAGGAGGTAAAATAACAGCTGCAGTCCTCTCCTGCCCCTGCCAGCAGGCACTGGTGGGCATGGCATGGGTAGGAGAAAGCCCCAGCTGTGCAACCTGCCCTCAGCGCACTGGGAGGCCCGGGGCGGTGGAAATGGTGAGAAGTTGACCTGGAGAAGAGCAGCCTTGCTGAGGCCATGACCTACCCTTTGCTGTTGGGGATTTCTTAGGACGCTGGCTGTTGGACATACTCCTGCTGTGAAGGACAGCACTGGGATGCTTTCTCCAGTGCTCAGCGAGCGCTTTTCAAACACAAGAAGCTTAGTGAGAAAACACGTTCACAATATTTTTGGTACAGGCTACCTAACGTTGGTGTTTTCTTCCTCAGCAGAATTCTGCCGCATTGACAAGCCCTTGTGCCATGACGAAGATGAGCAGCTCAGCTTTGAAGCTGTCCGCAACATCCACAAGCAGATGGATGATGATGCCAATGGCAACGTGGACGTAGAGGAGAGTGACGAGGTTAGTGCTGGGCTGCTTTGCTGTCCTTCTCCCACGCAGCACTCTGCTTTTGCAGAGGGCTGTCCTGTTACAGGTATTGCTGATGTGGCAGGGTGCCTGAAATTCAGGTGTGCAAACTCTTAGGCTGTTGGCTGCCTATCTCTTCGTCTGGCAGAGGAAGCAACGTATCATCTTGAGCCAAGTTTCTGATCCAAACGGTGCATTTCAGTACTGTAATCTTTAGCGTGTATGGATTTCCCTCTGGTCTGGCGTTTTTTAGCCACTTAATCTTCTTCTACCGACAAGGTATTATCAATTTACTCCAACACTTAAAGACAAAGAGATTGGTTTACATGATTGTTGTTATTAGTTCATTCCTTTTTTAATTGTGGGGTTGGGAACCACCTCTGAATTCTGATCGAGCCTCTCTGACACTGTTGAGTAAATACACTGGCTCCTGTCACCGTCACATTACAGTGTTTACTACGTTCTTTCACCAACCCAGCTGAAACAGTTACAGTACATATATGCATACTGCTGAAAAAAGGAACAATTCTTTCGTTGTCTTGGCCTTGGGAGATTTTAGCTGATAACTTTATTAAAGAGAAATAAAATTCCTGATTTCTTACATAAGCACCAACAGAGATAAGTGACTACTAGAAAAAGGAAAGCTGTTTATTTATAATGTTGCCTCAGTTGCAGTGGATGCTTGTTTCCATGGCTCTGTGCCAGGTGAGGAATTCCATCTTGTAAAGATACTGGCATCTAAATAAGAAAGTCAAAGTTTTGGAGGCTAAAAGAAAACAGACTGGTGAAGGGATCTGCTGCCAGTCACAGGCAGTTCTCTAGGTCCCAGTTCATAGAATCACAGAATGACTTGGGCTGGAAGGGACCTTCAAGACCAGCCAGTCCCACCCCCTGTTCAACGGCAGGGCCCCCTCCCCCCAGCCCAGGCTGCTCCCAGCCCCGTCCAGCCTGGCCTTGAGCCCTGCCAGGGATGGGGCACCCACAGCTGCTCTGGGCAGCCTGGGCCAGCGCCTCGCCGCCCTCACGGGGAAGGGTTTCTTCCTCATGTCCAACCTAAATCTCCCCTCTCTCAGCTTCAAGCCATTCCCCCCTGTCCCACCACTCCCTGCCCTTGCCCAAAGCCCCTCCCCAGCTTTCCTGTCGGCCCCTCCAGGCACTGGGAGCTGCTCTAAGGTCTCCCCGCAGCCTTCTCCTCCCCAGGCTGCACAGCCCCAGCTCTCCCAGCCTGTCCCCACAGCAGAGGGGCTCCAGCCCTCTGACCAGCTCCGTGGCCTCCGACGGGCCCGCTCCAACAGGTCCGTGTCCTTCTGATGCTGAGGACCCCCGAGCTGGACGCAGCGCTGTGGGGGGGTCTCAGCAGAGCAGGGCAGAGCAGAGGGGCAGTTTTCCTAATCCCTCAATCCACAGCAAAACCACTGCCCAGCTAGGGGCATGCTGCATGTCACTGGGCTCAGGGGGACAATGGATGGCTCTAGAGCTACATGAGCTGCTTCAAGGGTAGAGACAAAAGTCTCATGCCATGTCCCAAAACTGAGGCAGGGCTGTGCTGGGAGCAAGGGTTGTTGAATGATCTGAATTCTTGGCCCTGGAAGGAGGCAAGCTGGGAGCTGCTGGGATCACTGCTGTTGGTGACCCAGCACCCAGCGTGCACCAGACTGGAGGTAGGTGGTGGGGCTGGCAGCTGCCTGTGTTGCACTGTGGAGCTCTGCTGAATGCATCCTCAGGCCTTTGCCTGATGGAGACGGTGGTATGTGTTTGTACAGTTTGTGGGAAAGCCTGATATAGTCTCTGTGGGGTTGGGAATTTACAGAATTGTGACCTTCTGCTTGTGGACCAAAAGGCATCTCTTTTTGCACCCATTCTGATGCAGATGGCAAACTGAAGGCGTGTGACAGCTGTCCTGAGAGCCGCTGTCCTCATAGCCCTTCTCTAGGGTGTGTTATTTCTGCTTCTCAGGTAAAGAAATAGCAGTCCAGGGAGGTTAAATCCCCCACCCAAACTAATGCAGCAGTTCAGTTTATTGGGCGAACCCAGCCATCACAAGGGCCCTTCGGTTTCTGGGGCAGCGACAGTCTCCAGGGACATGGCACAGCAGCCGGGAGCCGAGCACCCTGTTTATGAGGAGCCAGCGGTGTTGGTTGGCTGTTGCCGGGTTGCAGTGCCGTTCCCTTTGCCTAAATCCCACTTTATGGAGTAATTAAAACAAATGAAAAGCTTTCAATTGCATTTCCTAAAATTTGATGTGTTCTCTGGAGGCGGTTCTCAGTTCAGAATTGCTTTGGAGCTGCAGCTCTGCCTCTCCCACTGACTCCTGGGGTAGCTGCAGGCAAATCAATTCACTCAGCGCATCCTACTTGCCTGTTATTAAATTGAGGATAAGCCGTATGTTGTTAGGGTTGGCCATTAACTAGCAATTTTTATGTGTCTCTGAGCAAATCTTGCCCTCTGTCCCAGTGGACTAGTTTAGAACTTCCTGCACAGTCAGTAACAGTATTATAGGTTCGAAGCCTTTGTACTGTCAGTTCCTTTTATGTATAGATATTGCCATTGTATGAGTAATAAAATTTATTTTTCTAAAAGGCTTCAGAATTACTGCCTTGCTGCCATTGCTCAGCAGTCTTCAAACCCCTTGTAGCTGGATGGCAGCCATGCCAGAGCCCCTGCCATCGCCTGTCTTGGTCCCAGCAGCTCTTTTCCAGCTTCTGGTGTGTGTGTGTTATCCCTTCATGCCCATTAGAAGCAGAGCCGCTGGGACGCTGTTGCTGGACTTGGTGGTCGGACTGTTGCATGTTGCGGCTGAGGGGTCTCGCAGTGTTCCCCGCTCCTGGGTGCTCCCAGTAGTCTCCTGTTAATTTTCCCCCAGCCCTTACCGGTTGCTACCCCTTGCCCTTTGCCATCTGCTTCCAGGGGTCGTTGATTCCCGCATTGCTTTTGCCTGCAGCTGTTACCTCGCCCTGCTCATCTGAGTGGGGTTCGTTGTCGTGTTGATCCCTGGCTCCCTTCCCTGAGATCCGCTCTGCAGGGAAGCGGAGTGCAGACACCCCGCATGCCCTTATGTCATGGGTTAGCCCTCACCAGCGCCCAGGGGCTCTTCTGGGGTCACCGCAGCCACCGCTGCACCCCTCACTGCTTCTGGCATCTCTAGTGTCATGTTCTGAGCTCTTTTTGTGTCTGAATTGTATTTGGGGGAATTTTGCAGTTGTCACAAGCTTCCCAGCAAAAGGTGGTGGTTCTCCTTAGGAAGGAAGGAGATGATGGTGTTTCTGTTGTTTAATGGAAAAAGCTTTTTTTCTCTTCCGTCTGCTGTTGATGGTTGGACATGGGTAGTTTGAAGAAGTGGATAAATGTGGATTTTTTTTAATCTAAGAAGTCTTATGTTTTTTCTAAAAGTTTGTTGTGGCTAATTGAGACAGCCTGTATTAAATGGCTTCCTTCCTATAATTTACCTGGGCATTAAAATGCTGCCAACAAACCCATCCTTCTCCTTCCAGCCCCAAGTGCAGCCCAGCACCAGGCTCTGCCATGAGAAATGTGTTCTGACTGTCAGTGCCTGCTCTAGTGTGGGATTTTGCTGGCGGGAGGAGGAAACCCGCAGGCTGGCAAAGGCAGACGGTGTTTAAGCCGAGCCTGTCAAACACCAAAACCCCAAGGAGCGGTGACTGTGGTGAGTCACTGGCCAGGTGCAGCCAGGATGGCCCAATGGCACACGGGCAGGAGCAGAGGTGCTTCTCCTCGCAGGGGCTCGCTGGGAAGCATGCATCACAGCGAGATGGTGCACGTCTGACTTGTAAATGAAAACAAGGACATCTCTGTGGTGGTTGTTGTGATGGCTCTTTCCCTCCTGCTAACCCGCTGCTTTTCAGAGGTGGTCTGTGATGATCATCTTTGGGTTCAAGATGGAAGGAAACAAGCAAAATAAAATAGAAACCACAGTTCGCAGTTAACTCAATATTTTAAGTATGCATCTTTTCTGAGAATTGACAAGTTTTTCCCTGGTTTCCCTTTCATTCTCAAGGAGTGTGCTGTGCATTTCATATGCAAATATTGCTCTCTGTGGTAGACGCTTGTGTGCACATGTAGGTAGGTCTCCGTGGCTGGCAGTGAGTTAGTATTGATACCTGTTTTACCTATTGACAAAATGTTGTAGTGACCCCAAGTTGTATCTGGTGGACCTGGCAGTCCTGGGTTAACGGTTGGACTTGGTGGTCTGAAAGGTCTTTTCCAACCTAGACAATTCTATGATTCTATAAATACAGTTGCAAGCTTTACCTCTGCTAAGCTTGAAACTTTTATTAAAGTTGAATTAAATTAAACTTTCAGTAAAGGCTTTGAAGCCACTGAAAAAGGTATTTCGAGAATCTTCCTTGGCGAGCCAGCTACTGCCTGAGCACTTGGCTTCTCTGCATTCAAGGTTATCAGCTTTAACCCCTGTGTGCACCCTGTAATTGTGTTTTAACTCCCTGCCTTTGGTGGTGGGACAGCTGCTGGAGATATTATTTGAAAGAATGCAAGAGGCTCAAATATAAGCCTTTTATGGCTTTTACGTTTAATCTTTGTACACCCTTCTTCTTTCAGTGTGCGAAGCTCCCACCTTCAGAGCGGGCGTAGTGGGTGGTATGGCATGCTTCATTTCCGTAAACTTTTTGGAAAAGGGTACGGACGATGAGCCAGGAAGGCGTGTTAGGGCAAAGGGCTCGTGCCTCCCCGACAGCAGGGACAGGGGGAGCGCCAGCTGCAGGGGGCACGGCCAGAGAGGCTGCGAGCCCTTCCCTGCCTGGGGACCTGAGGGGACCTGCTGGCAACGGGGCGAAGGTGGGCTTGGGCAGGCTGGGGAGCCTCTTGGGGGGTCACAGGATAGTCTGTGGGGCAGGACCTCAGGACATCTCTATCTGGAGGGTACTGATGTTGAGGTGGAAGCTCTTGTAATGCCGAGCTGCCAACAGTCGCTCTAAGTAGTCTCCCTTTAGTGTAGGATTATGTACTTGGGATTGTTTTTTGGGTGCTTTTTCGTGTTTTTTTTTTTTTTATTTTTACTAAGTGGATTTGTGACAGAACAGAATGAGCTAACATCTTAACGTAGTTCCAGAACAGAATGTGTTGGTGACTGATCAGCCTTGCACAGAGATACTGAGCTGAGTTGATGAGTTGCCTGATAAACCACAGTTCTCTGCTGTTTGCTTTCATATATTAATTCCTTAAATTATTTAAAAATAAGTAAAAAAAAAAGCTTCCTCTGTTGAGGTAAAGGCCAAGGTAATTTTGAAGCTTGGGCTTAATCATGTCTACTCCAGAGGTGTTTGCAAGCTTCAACAGAGACTGTGGGTCTCAGGGTCTTGCAGATGTTGGTTGTGGAGGCAGGTGCTGAAACACCCATCCATGGCACGTGGTTTCTGTGCCTGGAGCACAGCGTGGGGGGACGCCTGCACAGGGGATGCTCGTCTGTGGGAGAGCAAGCTCTTCGCTGCCACACTTGTGTTTCCCTGGTGGGTTGAGAGCTTTGTTTGCATCATTATTTTGGCCCTTTCTGGAAAGTTATTGGGTGCGTTTTGTTTGGATTAAAAGACCTGACTGGCAGAAAGGGAGAGTCAGACAGGTAACTGTATTTTTAAAATGTTCTAATTATAGGAGAAATCTTGTCTGACAACTTTATGCTGTCCTTAAATCATCATTGCATTTTTCCCTTCTGGAAGTGAGTTTTCAGTGAAGTTTCAGGTGACATCAGTGACCTCGATTAAAAGGAAAGAACTGTCCCTCACGGGGATATCTTCTAATTAGTGATCTATTTCTGCTCTTCGCACTCACTCCAAAGTCAGCTCCCGCTGTTTAGGGGCGACTCTGATGGAGGCTCACACTGACAGGTCTCTCGGATGCTGTTAGCCTGGTTTCTTAAGGAAACATGGTTTATGGAATCACAGAACTGTTTGGGCTGGAAGGGACCTTCAAGACCAGCCAGTCCCACCCCCCGCCAGGGGCAGGGCCCCCTCCCCCCAGCCCAGGCTGCTCCCAGCCCCGTCCAGCCTGGCCTTGAGCCCTGCCAGGGATGGGGCACCCACAGCTGCTCTGGGCAGCCTGGGCCAGCGCCTCGCCGCCCTCACGGGGAAGGGTTTCTTCCTCAAGTCTAATCTGAATCCCTCCTTGTTACTCATCCTAATATCTAATCTAAACCTATCCTTTGTTATTTTTGATCAATCCCTGGCTCCTCTCAACCTCTGATCCTGGGGTCAGGCTTGTTAGCAGAAAAGAGGGCTTGAAGGCAATAGTTTTCTGCAACTTGAATGAAAATCAGTAGTTCAGATGTTAACATTGGTGAGCTGACTGAAGGAAGCGATGCGTGATGAGCTCTGCAGTTGCTTGGTCAGTGTTGGCCCCTTATCACCCACACCGTGATGTGTTGGTGCATGCATGCATCCCTTGCCCAGGTAGTAGTTGGCGCTCAGGAGGGATGATGAGCTGAGATCCAGGGATGTGAGAGGGATGTAAAGGTTCAGGGTGCGGAATGCAAAGATCCTGTAATTGGACTTTCTGCAAAAAACAAGAAAAAACCCTCACTTTTCATGGAACCACAGATTTTTGATCATGCTTTCAGCCACTGAAACATCAAGTTTGTCTTAACCAAGAAACCCATGCAATGCAAACTCCTCACCCTTTTCAGAGTGGAGAAAAGCATACTGGTCACGGGATTTGGTAGGTGGAGAACTAAAATGTAGTTTTAAAAGGTTATATAATCCTGAAATGGTTCTGTAATTGTTTTTTCTGGAGAGGGCGTGAATCTCTGCTTCGGGTCTCCACCAGTGCCTCCAGCGCTTGCTGGAAACCTGGGGCCAGGGCGGCCGTGAGCAGAGGACACTAAGAAAAAGTATTTTCATCCTAAAATGGAGGTAATTTTCTGCCAGAGGCTGCAGTGGGTGGCTTTAGCAGGGATTGGATGTATTCCGTCCCCAAAATACTTTAGCTGTCCTCTATGGCTGTGCAGGTATGCGCTCCTCATCACCCCACTGCCCTCGCAGAGGTGGTCTCCCATGGGTGGGCATTTCGGAAGGATAAGCAGGAGCTGGCTTTTATGTGTCTCGGATTCTGCTCCTTCTCTTTATATACAGAAACCTGTTAAATTATAAAAGAAATCTTGACATCAAGAAGCGTTCACAGGCTGAGTCTTCCTGCAGTGATCTCACGCTGGTTTTCACGTGTAGCAGTGGTTCTGCTCCTGTTGCTTTTGGATGATGTGATCAGGTTTGCCTCTCTCTGAACTTGGTGAGACTCTTGGTTGACTGTATTTCCTTCTTTTCTTTTTGTGGGTTCGCAGACTGGCTGAGGCTGGAGGGGTATCTCCAGGGATGGGATCAGCAGGGTCTTTAGCACTTGTAAGTGCTGATCTTGAATGGTTTGCAAGTAGGTCGATATTTTGTGCAGTGGTTTTTGTGCCTGGTGTTTTCAACATCTGGGAGTCCCATGGTGACTTTATATATACATATATTAGTATATACGTAGTGTGCTGCACGCTCAGTACAGTTACCTGTGTATGTGAAATCTTGGGGAGTTCCTCCAATGGGTAAAAAATGAGAGCTAATCCCATGTTCAGAGTTGGGCCCCTCAGTACAGGGAAGACATTGAGGTGCTGGAGTATGTCCAGAGATGGGCAATGGAGCTGGGGAATAGGCTGGAGCACAAGTCTGATGGGGGCAGCTGGGGCAGCAGGGGGTGTTTAGCCTGGAGAAGAGGCAGATGAGGGGGCACCTTCTCGCTCCCTACAAATATACAACTATATTTTCTCTCCCCTGCCTGGTTTAGGAGGTTTTTATAGGGTGGTTTTGGTGGGCACCCAGCATCCAGCCTGGGTCAAACCACCACAATGATACTACAAAAAGGTTCATGCAGAAGATGTGCAAACGTGGGCTCTGAAAGTGCCCTGAGTGCTGCTGCTGCTGAGGACCCGGGTGTGCTACAGTCTGTGCAACAGGAATTCCCATCGATTTGTGCTGGTTGGCAGCACGTGGAGGTTGGAGAGAGCGCACCTAGCAGTGGTACGTGTCTGATGGTAGCAGATACAGAGCTTGCGGGTTCGCAGTCAGCTGCAAACATCTCTGTTTTCTAGCATGGGTCAGAGGAGCAGGGCTGAGACGCCTGCACGGCACCAGCAGCCAGCCTTTGTCTCCAAAGACGATGCTAGGCAGTTTGGCTTACTTGCTGTGTTTGCACTGTTTACTTCTTTTTCATCTTTTCCCCAGAAGATACCAAGGGAAAATCTGTTTTGAAAGTTTCCTCAGGTGGGTGCAGCCCAGCTTCTCCAGCCTCTCGGGCTGTGGCATGCATGAACAGCTCGTCCAAGGAGGTGATGGCCCCATCCTCCATCCTCCCCCCTGCTCGTTTATAGAGGTGTTCTCACTGCAGCCAGCTCCGTCCCCTCCAGAGAGTCCTTGGGGGGTTTGTTTTGGTGATGGTGTGCTGAAGGAAAGCTGCAAGAGATCACTTTTCCTTTCTGTGCTCCCGGAGCTAAATATACAGAGCAGCAGCTGATCCCTCCAGTCCCGGTGGGAGTTGGCAGCCGTGCAGTCCACAGTGCCGGGTGACATTGCCGCGTTCCCTCTTGGTCACGAGTTAACAAGCTGGGAGGCCGACAACGTGGCCTCTCCCTGCCGTGGGTCGGCATGGCTGCCCACCGACACCTGGCCGCTGCCTACGGCGGGGGGCACCGGCAGGAGCCCCCGACATCAGGGGGCTGCCCTGCTGAAGCTGCCCGAACTTTCCTATTTTTCCATGTTCCTCTGCAAGATGGGAAGAACAGCTGAAGCTTTCAGCCGGCTGGAAAGCAAGAGAGCAGAGAGGCAGCAGGCTTGAGCTGCCGGTACCTGTCGGTGGCCTTGGTAGCATCTGCGATGGATTTGTAGAGAGCCTGGGCAGTGAAAACTTCCACAGATATTTTCCATGCCCTGTCTGATATTAAAATACTATCTCCTTATCTAGAGATGACTTCTCTTTTTTTTGTAATTGTGTTACATACTTAAAAGATCTGTAATAACGAAGGCCGCATGGTAATCATGCACTGGATGATGCATGCAGGGATGTAAATAAGGAATTATCTTTTAATCTTGTTGCGTGTGTTAGGTACCGGAATGTGAGCGATCCTCTTTCTTCTGTGGTTTCCATGTGCTTTGCTTACCTCACATCTCAGGAGTCCCTCCTGCATGCAGGGCAGTCTCAAATCTTTTCAGTCTTTCTTGCACTCCCCTTTAATTATTATTTTATTTATTCGATTTTCTTCACTTTTCTTTGGTGTCTTCTGTTTCTGGTCCATCTTCTCCTGAGATGGAAAGGGGTGGGAACACACCAGAGCACATTATTATGATAGATATGTAGCCTGTGTGAATTATGATATATCCGCAGACCATACTGATGTATTATTTTTCATTAGCGCTCAGCCTACAGGGAAAATGCCTCGCCTCCTGTAGATAGATAGCATTTGTTTCAGCTCTGATTTGAGGATGCAGGTCAAATCTAATAATCATTTTTTTACTTCGTACTCCATTGATGTAAAATTGGTTCCATTGTGCCGTTTAGCTGAATTTTTGATATTACCATTCAAAGAAAAGTCTGGAATCCCAAAAGCCTAGGTTATATTAATTTATTATAAGGAACTAACTGTATTAAAATCAATTTAACATTTATACTTACTGAATATTTCTTGGCTTGTCATGCCAGGAACAGAAATCTTTAGATGTACTGCAGAGAATATTAATATTCAGCTTATCTGTCAGTTTTGTGCAGCAACTAAAAATACTTAACTAATTATTTTATTACAGATACGTATATATTTATATATTATATATCCATAACTATATATTGTTTATATAGAAATATAAACCCAGAAATTTTAATATATTATTATAGTTACTCCAATATTATTTATACATGAAAATACTATATATATATAAAAACAAAAGCACATACTTTCTTTTATATATACCTTTAAAATATAACTGTATATGTTGTTATCTATAGTTATTTATATTTTTCTCAGTCCCTTCCAGTTCCTTTGCTCCCGTATCTACCCGCTTGCCAGAAAAGCACAGTGTGGGCAGGGCAGGTTTTTTTTTTTGCAGCTGCACTTCCAGTTGACTCTAGATGTGACAGCAGACGAGTTGCCACTACCGAGCATGATGTGTGAATTACGGAAAGGAATCCCTGGTCGAATTCGCATTGACACAGGAACTCCTACAAAATAGCAGAGACTGTTGACTTGGCAGCGTTGGGTGATTGTGGTGACCTACATTTTGATGCAGTCACATACAAGGTCTTACAGAACCAAGAAAGTGCTTTTCAGCTGGCAAACCTTCCATTGCTTGCTGGATAGTCTGCACGTTGAGGATTTGCTGAAACCCAGAAAACCCAGTTTTACACTTTGCCTCATCTTTGAGCAAGGATAGCTTCTGTTTATCTGATCATGCAGCGTTGGCTTTGTAATGGAAAAGGTTAAGTGATAACGCCTACCTGAAAATGTATATTTGCAATAATGGAACAAAGTTACAAAAAGCTAAAATAATAAATAAAAAAGAAAAATATGTTAACTGTGATTATACAGAGCAGTTTATATCCTTCCTTATTTTCTGAGAATCTCAAGTAGCTTTTGTATTTTATCTTCACATATTACTGGGTGGCTCCAGGACTCCAGGTGAAGATTCCTGTGCTGAAGGTGGTTGCTTTCTGCCTGCTCCAGCATGGCTCCCCTCCCTCCCTGAAGATCCCTCTGTAAATACCAAGACCTTGCTGCTTTTCACTGCTGTCCTTGATTCCTCCTTAATTTTTTCCATGTTTCCTGGGGCTGCTCTCTTCTGCCCATCTCTCCCCAGAGCACTAGAATAGCAAGGACCCTGTCATTTGGCTTTTCCTCTCTGTGTTTCCAGCATTATTGGGTTGATGCTCCTGTTGCACATCTCATTTACACTACCCTGCCTGCAGGCACCACCTGGCACAGTCTGGTGGCAAACTTCTGAGCATTTGCTGTTTGTTGTAAGAGGATGCATCTTTTTTAATTTTTAGGTTTATAGCTTGTGTTATTGCGTAACTATTAGAGGATATTGGAGATGGGGAGATTCCTAATGGAGTGCTTGATTTCAGCAATACTCCCTTGTTCCCTTGATGGATACTCTTGGGGTTATGGGGTCTGTCTTGTGGGGACACACACAGGTGGCATAAGAAGATTTTGATTTCTGTGCCAGGAGAGAGGGAGTACCAGGAGAGAAGGATTATTGGTGCCGTACCTATGTGTGCGCCTTGAGCAGGTGCTCTGACCTCTTCTTATGCTGATGTGTCAGTAAAGGACTCAAAAAGCAGTCAGCTGGAAAAGAACAAGCAGAATGCTTTGATGTCTGGAAGGATTGCTTTTCTTAATGAGAGGCTGAAGCTCCTAAGCTGGCTTGCTTATTGGTAGCGTGGCCCCAGGCAGAAATCTGCTGGCAGAGGGCTAGTTAGCAAAAAGGTGGCAGAAGAAAATCCTGAAACTGAAAGTAGAGAAAAATGCAAAAGGTGCAGGTCTGTAACAGATGGTGTTATGTATTAGAGGAACTCAGCGGCTCTCCTGAGAGCACCCCCCACCTCTGGAGTATTGCATCTGGTTTGGGGGTCCCCAGCACAGGACAGACATGGACCTGTTGGAGCGGGCCCGTCGGAGGCCACGGAGCTGGTCAGAGGGCTGGAGCCCCTCTGCTGTGGGGACAGGCTGGGAGAGCTGGGGCTGTGCAGCCTGGGGAGGAGAAGGCTGCGGGGAGACCTTAGAGCAGCTCCCAGTGCCTGGAGGGGCCGACAGGAAAGCTGGGGAGGGGCTTTGGGCAAGGGCAGGGAGTGGTGGGACAGGGGGGAATGGCTTGAAGCTGAGAGAGGGGAGATTTAGGTTGGACATGAGGAAGAAACCCTTCCCCGTGAGGGCGGCGAGGCGCTGGCCCAGGCTGCCCAGAGCAGCTGTGGGTGCCCCATCCCTGGCAGGGCTCAAGGCCAGGCTGGAGGGGGCTGGGAGCAGCCTGGGCTGGGGGGAGGGGGCCCTGCCCGGGGCAGGGGGTGGGACTGGCTGGTCTTGAAGGTCCCTTCCAGCCCAAACTGCTCTATGATTCTATGAACTAAGGAGATGATTGTTGTGGTTTAACCCCAGCCAGCAACCAGGCTCTATGCAGCCACTTGCTCAGTCCCCCTCATTCAGAGACTTGGGGAAGAGAATTGGAAAGGAATGTAAAAGTCAAGGGCTGAGATAAGAACAGTGTAACAGGTAAAGCAAAAGCTGTGCAGGCAAGCACAGCAAAGGAAGGGATCATACCCCGCTTCCCATGGGCAGGCAGGGGCTCAGCCATCCCCAGGGCAGCAGGGCTCCATCACACGTAACGGTTACTCGGGAAGGCAAATGCTATAATGCCGAATGTGCCCCCCTTCCTCCTCCTTCCCCCAGTTTATATACTCGGCATGACGTTATATGGTATGGAATACCCCTTTGGATGGTTTGGGTCACCTGTCCTGGCTGTGCCCCCTCCCAGTTTCCCATCCCTCCCAGCCCTCTGGCTGCCAGGGCCCAGGAAACCAAAAAGTCCTTGATTTTGTATAAACATTACCCAGCAACAACTAAAAACATCAGTGCATTATCAACCTTGGTTCTCACGTCAGAGCCAAAACACAGCACTGTACTAGTTACTAAGAAGAAAGTTAACTCCATCCCAGCCAAAACTAGGACAATGATGTAGTTCTGGTCAGAGATTAAAAAGACCAGAGATGCTGCATCTCAGTTATTAGAACTTTGCCATAGAAATTATTCTGTGACAACCCGTGGATGTAGTAATAAGGAAGACAGGTGAAAGATTTTCCTGTTTTGTTAATGCTCCTCATCTCTCTAAAAGATGAATCAAAGAATAATCCTGCTGTTTATTCTTCTCCTAGTTCTTGAGGGAGGACTTGAATTATCATGACCCAACAGTCAAGCACAGCACCTTCCATGGAGAAGACAAGCTCATTAGCGTGGAAGATCTCTGGAAGGCCTGGAAGACATCTGAAGGTAAAAGACAAACAAGCAAACTGAAACAGCCTGCTCCACACCCCTTGCCATAAAAGTGATAGAAGCTTTGGATTTCATACAACTGTGGCAGCAGTGTGTATACCTCCCAAGAAAAATAAGCTGCTGCTTCTTTTGCTGCCTTGTACAAGTACTCTTCTAGCTTCCTTTTTTTTTTGTGGGGGGCCTTTCAGGATTTCATTGGTCTTGGTACTTCCCAACTGTTAATGCTGGCATCTGAGTATGGTCATAAAGGTATAAATTCTTGTTTAGTTTCTCTGCTCCTATAAATGTGTATTAAATAGAGCCAAATACTGTCCTATTCCAGGTTCTCCTTCAAATACCCAGATTCAGATGGTATTTTTATGGGCTAATAGCATCTGAAAAATTCAGTGGAGCTGCATGGGAGTTTTCCTACATATCGCGTTTTCCTTAGAAGAAATTTGCTGAACCTGAAAAGCTCCTTAATCTAGTGAAAAGAAGGTAGAATTAAGTCCTAAAGCCGGAAGTATACATAAATACATTTGATGTAGAAATAAGCTGAAAGGTGTTGAGAAAAGGGTATTATTCATCACAGCAAGTTAACCTAGGGAGGTGGTGGAAGTGCAGTCGCTGGTGGGAAACTTCCTGAAACTTCTGAATCTTGGAAAAAAACTTCAAAGTTCACTGGTGCTTCCTTGGCCACAGTGTGTGGGTTGACCTGCACCCTGGGCATTTACAGCACTGGCTGTTTGCAGGCTTCAGGAGGGTGTCCAAGGCGGTCAGGAAAAGGCACAGTTTCACTTCTACTTTTTCTCTGACTGGAATTTGGAAGTTCTTTTTGAGAGATCTTAAACCTGATCTTTCTTCTTTCTAGTTAAGAAACTTCTTATTGTCAAATTTTGGGCTTTGTTGTGGAGTGATATTTTATCTTATGGCCAGTAGTACGAGTAAGAAAATCTTTGGTGCCTTGACAGTGAAAATGTGGGGGATGGTATAAAAGTAGCAAGTTTGCGCTTTTGCAAAACATAGGTGCATTGTTTACTGTGTGATGCATTTTCATTTACTGATTGCATTGTGAGTGGTGTGTAGATGCAGATCACATCGGTATATTGGGTCCTTTTGTGATCCGTGGCATGGACAGTTTTTGCCAGTGGCTGCCCTTCACTCTACTTGTGCTTCTCCTTTCCTCTCAGTGAAGTCTTGTTGCTCTCAACCCCTGGAACATCTTTTCTTCCAATACTTTTAACTCTTGCTCTTCCTTTCACTTAGTCCTTTCATTTCCCTCTGTCCTTCAAGATCAGGTAATCTTTCCAATCCCCATCGCTTGAAAAATTAGGTTTTAGTCTTCTGATCAATTTGTCAACTAAAGATTTGATTTCTCATTTGTGTCATGTTCTGTTTGTATTTGATTTTTCTGTCTTAGCCTTTAAATTACTTGTAAGGCAGAACGTGCTCAGTGTTTTCAAAGCACTTTGTAGAAGATACAGCTGTAAGCCTGTTACAGTCTGTCACTATCCCAGGAAGACCAGATGAATAATTAGGTACAGCATTTGAGAGGTGGTTTGAAACCACAGTGGTTCAGTGCATGGTCCTTGAGTCGTTCATCCAGGACCAGACTCTCTGTCCCATGGAGATGGGCAGCTACAAGTTGAAAATTTGTGTCCAAACCACTTAAAAGGGTGATGCTAATGATTCACTTTGTCTCCTGTGTTCAAGGAAAGCCTCATGTAATTATTCTCTTGTGTGGCTGTTTACAGATGACTTTGCCTTTGTAATGTCAGCTGGGAAAGGGTAGAAATCATTAAGGGTGGAGGAGAAAGTCCCCTGATACTCCTCAGTCCCTTAATTGCTGAGCTGCTCCCTGCTTCTGACATGCACGGGACCTGGCACATCTTTGGGTAGAGCTGCTGTGGCATAATGGTTTTCCTTGTGTTGGTGCTAGTTACCACTCTTGTTCCTTTCTCGTCATTCCCTCTATCTAAAATACATGTTTAATGTCTACTTGATAAAATAAATTACTAGTTTCTAAAGGATGCTGTCATATGGAGCCTAATCTTGGCGTTTGAACTTCAGTCATAAAACTAGTAGGACTGGGCTTGTAGGAAGGGTCTGCTCCTTCGTGTGGGCATGAAAAGCAGCTCTGAAAGGGGACCGAGGTCTGATGGCAGGCGGTGACAGGGGCAGCTATGCCTGTTTCATCTGTTTCCAAGCCACATGCTTTTCCTACCTGCTGCTGCTGCTGTTCCTGGTCACACATGTAAACTAAAAAGTTGTTTCCGCCCTCTATTTATCCAAAAATACAAAGGCTGTGGTGCTCTTAGAGGGTGCTGGATTTGATAGATGAAGCCCTCTGTAAGTATCACTCTACTGAAGCCACTGTACCAGCAGATCAGATCATTGTGGCAAGGATGCAGGGCAGGGGAGCTGCTCATCTTTGCACTTGAGTGTGCTGCCTGACAGTGCCAGCTTGTTTCTCAGTGATTTCTTCCAAAAATAAAGATCTCTGGATATGGAAGGCCAAAAAGAGAGAGAGCTTACATTGCCACCTGGCCCCATGGGTACCATCACTGCCCAGCTGGTGGGCTCTCAGTGGTCTGTGACAGTGACATGTGGTGGCTGGGCTGTCCGCCCTCGTGCCCTGCAGCTTCCCCTGCCTGCTTCACCTTTGTCATCTTGGTTGTGGCCACAGAAATCAGTTTGCTACAGTTTGTGGGCCAGCGACCATTCACTGCAGGGAGTTCCCTTAAGAGAGGGCTGTTTGCTGGCGTTGCGTTTGCTGACCTGCATCTGTGCGACTCCCTACAAGCGCATGCAGAGATGACACCTTTTCACATCTTGCTCTCCTTTGCTCAGCGCTTGGCTCTGACTGTCTACTTAGTCATCTTTCCGTCGAAGGCATTTAGCTCGCTGGAGTGAGCTCGAAGATGTTTCTCATATTTGTAGGGCAACTCACTGTTGACATTTAAGAAGTGGCTGTGCAGCTCTGAAACTCGGCAGTGCCGCAGCCCTCAGAGCCAGCAGTAAATGGGCCTTTTCCCCACTTGGCTGTTGGAAAGGGCGTGTGAGAGAGGGACTGACGGATGTTGGGCCAGAAGCGTGCGAGGTAGTGACTGTCAGCAGTGGGTGATGTACCGCATAGCGCTCTGGGTTGCTGGAGCCTGGGTAAATGGTGCAAGAGCTCAGGCCATGCTAAACAAAGACAGAAGTTGATAATTTACAGCATAGGAAACCCCTCTCTGTCCTATGAAAAAAATCTGTTGCATGATTTTCTTTGCCTTCAAACCATTGCTCTAATTGCATCAAAACTATGGCAAAGGCAGAAGCTTTATTTCCAAAGATTTCCTATCTGTGACTTTCGAGCTATATGTCAGCTCCCAAAATAATCCACAAGTCCACAGGTAAGGCAGTTAAGGAGAAAAGTTCACCTAGTTCCCTTAGGCTGCTGCACCCACTCCACCTCCTCCTCTAAATCACTTCCTCAGGCTGTTTACAACCACGTTCCTACAGCATTTCTCCATATGTGCTTTTCCTTGATTGGTACTCACGGGTCCATGGGTCTGGAGGAAGGGGTGAGGCTTTCAGAGCATGTTGCGGAGATATGTTAGCTGAATTCAGTATTTCAGGGGTTTGGGCACATGATGAGGATGATGAACGTTCCTTGTTGGGAGTTTGGAGACAGCAACATCACTTGTATGATTATCAAAGCCAGGCTGGACAGGGCTTTGAGCAACAGGGTCTAGTGGCAGGTGACCCATAGATGGTCTTGAAGGTCCCTTCCAACCCAAACCAGTCTGTGATTCTGTGATAGAAAACGAAGGGATTTCACTTGCCTGCCCAGCACTTTGGGCGTTGCCTTTCAGAGGATCTCAGCCTTGGGCCCTTCTGGTGACATTGAAAGAGTGAAGCATCACCTGCGCCAGCACTGAGGCTTCTCCTTTATCTGATGGCCTCATTGCATGTTTTTCTTCCACGAGCTGGAACCACAGCATAAAATCAACCACCTCGAAACGTTTGTTGCCAGAGGCTGCCGCTGGGAAAGCCCCAGTCCTTATGCGTGGTTTATGCGTGGTGCAGTGGGGTCTGTTAAGACTAAACATGTAGCAGCCCATCATGTCTATGCTGAATCTGTAGCAGGCCATCGTGTATAGAACTAATTAGCAAAAATAAGCATGCAAGCAACCAGGTAGAGGCTGAGGACCTGCAGGGTTGCCTGGAGTACCCCAGAGAGATTATTTCTTGTCTAATAGTCCATAGGAGTTAATACCCCTGCCCCAACTGCACTCTTAATAGGAATGTGCTTAAACTTTGCAGATACTTTTCCTTTGCTGAAAGTGATAGGTTGAGGTGTGTCTGGCGAAGTTATGCTGTTGTTGCTGGCTTGATGATTTTAGTTGTTTAGTTAAAATATTAAGCTGCTTGCTTATTTTCTACCTCTCCTACAGTGTATAACTGGACAGTTGACGAGGTGGTTCAGTGGCTCATTACCTACGTAGAGCTGCCACAGTACGAAGAGACCTTCAGAAAGTTGCAGCTGAGTGGACATGCCATGCCCAGGTCAGTGCTCACTGCATTGTCTTGTGTTCCTCTGGGATGTGCGCCAGGGAGAAAAACAGATCTGAGGCGGCTCATAACATCGTGTGCAATTCCTCAGCACGTACAGAGCCAAGGCTAATTCCCGTTCCGCTTCGGTTATGTTCAGAGGCTTTGGCTTTGCTGTAGTCCTCTCCGCAGGGAGTGGTTTAGCCCTAAGCAAGTGTGTATCTGCTGTGGGTGGAAGGAGAGGCGGCAGTCCGAATCGTGTGGTCGTGATTCCTGTCCTTGCTGGTTTGTATGCTAGGCTTCACCTGCCTGCCCCTGAAGCTATGTATTTAGAGCTAAAATCCTGATCTGGAAGAGAGCAGACCTAGGCTACATCCTGGCTCTGCCACAGCCTTTCTTCATAACCTCAGTCCAGCTGTGGAGCTTCTGTCATTGTTCATCATGCTCAGCAAAGGAGTATCTCCGCTTTCCGGGTTGCATCTACGTTAGCATTTAAGATCCCAGCTCAAGGGCTGCTGGTTATGTATCCCTGCATCGCCTGGCACTGGTATGTGCTCGTATTAACTTGCACCCTGTCATGCTCCAGCAAAGGAGACTTCTAAGCCTTGTGTTCTTCAAGAGAAACGCTGGCTGGGAGTTGGCCTGAGCTCGTAACAGGTTTGGAAAAACTCAGTGCAGCTTTTTGGGTAAAGGTTATTGCCATTGAAAAGGGATTTGTAAACTGACTGGGAAGAAGAGATTAACTGGGAATAAAGTAAGGTTTTCGAGGCAGTACATGGTCTGCAAAATAAGATGTCAAAGGCTAGCAGTACAGGTTTGATTTAAAAAATAAATTGGTGATTGGTAGGACACCAAAAGATCAGTTTTGATAGGAAATCAGTAACTTAGGTTGTCAGGATTAATGAAATAGTCATAGCCTTGTTTTTCCCTTCTCTCTGCGAGTAAAAGCCAAAGACACTGCTGCTGAACTCTTTCACAGAGATATCCTAGATCAGAGGGGACAATATTTAAGGGATTTCCTTTGTCCTGATAGCTGAAGCAGGGAGCTTTCAGGTCCTGCTCATCGTATTTCTCCTCCTGTAGTCTCCATGTTAGTAGTTTTTGGTCAGTTTTTAATCTAGATGGATATGACCCTGCCTACTTCTGTTTTTTATGTATTTTTTTTTACAGGCTAGCAGTGAACAACGCTACCATGATGGGAAGTGTTCTGAAAATGACAGATCGAAGCCACAGGCAGAAGCTGCAGCTGAAAGCTCTGGACACGGTGCTTTTTGGGCCTCCTCTCTGTAAGTACCATAATTCAAAGTCCTTTGGCTGTTCATCAAGAGGATCTGTGTCTGCCGAGTATCCGACAGCAAAGACAGACAGATCTGTGTGAACCAAACTTTGCCCTACATAGCCTCACCTAGGTAAATCATCCCTGGTGCGATTCCCCTGAAACAGGAACAGGTTGTCTCTGGATTTATCGGAACAGCTCTGTAGCACAGAGGCATCCTGCCTGCCGGGCTTACGTTTCCATCTCTGCCAGGCTGCTTGCAGGGGTGCGCTGTCCTGCTGGCATCTCCCATGTCCGTAGGGTAGAACCTTCCTGTCCTTCCTGTTTGTTGTGGTGCTGACTGCGTGTTGAGGTTTGCAGTGGGATCTGTTGGAGCTGGAGGGAAGCTGCTGCTGGGGACCTGGGGCTCCCTCGGTGACTCAGGCTGCAGATTACCTGCCTCTGGATGAGGGAAATAGCAACAGGCTGCATGGGAAGGCGTTTAGGATGGATGAGAATGAGGGACTGGGTTCCTTTGATGGTGATTATAGGCGTCTGTTGGCAGAATCTCAGACCCCTCTGATGCTTATCTCGGCAGTGCTCGGGGTTCTCCTGTTGCATTCATTCTGTCTGGCTCATGTCTGCTGTCTATTAAAGGTACTTCTGTCTCTCTCCCTCTTACTCATGGCTTTCTCATGAGCTTTGGGTGCTTTTGTGAGGTGAGCATAAACCTTGCTTGATCAGAGCCTGTTTCTGCTTGGCATCCTGCAGGCAGGATGCGTCTTTACGGCAGGCTGTGTTGCCTGTACAGGATTTGAGCCCTCTTATGCAGTACGCCTCTTTCCATTTTAGTTGTCGTGTGTCCCCTGTGTGGGAGGTTTAAAATGAATGCGAAAAGGTACTTTCTTACCGTGGTGCAAATGCGGTAGTCTGGGCGCAAATTCTGGCCCCAGCTTCGGTTGCTGGCAGTCGGAGGTTTACAGCACCAAAAATACCAGTTTGTGCTTCCTCTGTTCTTTGTGTAGTATTTTAAGCATCTGCAACTGTCTGTGGCTGGAGTAACAGATAGGATATACCTTTGCTCTGCGAGACACGGATCTGCTAACAATCCAATAGTGAAGTTCAGGTTTGTCAGCTTTTTTCCAGCCTTCCCTTTCTGGGCCGCCCAGCACTTGGCCGATGGGAAGTGATAAGGTGCTTCCATTATTTCTTAAATTTTTTTTTTTTTAAAGTCCAACTGTTAGTACAGTCTTTTTTTGTTTTCAGTCTGTGTCCAAGTTCCTGAGAAAAGGTGCAGTGAAGCAAATCCTGGGGAAAATGGCTGCGTAGAGTAAAGCAAGTGAAATTCATGAGGCTTGGTAGAGATGTAAGCTAAGTGAAATAGAAGCCTAGGTTACACAATCAGCCATTTTGGCTTCCAGTTATTAAAAAACACATGTTCATTCAGGAACAGTTTGCTTTTTTTATTTATACTTGGTCTGTGTTGCAAGCAAAGCTTTTTGGTTGGTCAGTGGTGGTGGAGACATGGTGGATGTGTGGCTGCTCTCACTGCTCATCGATAAAGGCTCGAGCCCGTAACTCCAGTACTTTTGGCGGAATTTTTCAGGCAATTCTTGGATACTTTGTAAACCGCAAAGTAAATCACTTGTAATAGCTTAATAGCCATTCTTCATGTTCAAGGTGCTCCATTTCACCATGCAGCTGTCATGGCACTGGAATATGAACCTGCTGTGGTCACACAGATGAAGGTGTGCAGTGAGCTGTCCTCATCGGGCTGTTTCAGATCAGTAAGGGTTTGTTACAGATTTTGCGGTCTGCATACGTACGTGTTGGGTGTATGAATAGAGGAAATATACCTTAATTTTTCAACTGAAGTAGAGATTTAACACTTTTTAGAAGGTAGTATTTTCTGTTTTCTGGTCAACCGAATGGGTTTGTCTCCCGTTCATACTGCAGGGAGAGGTGGTTTATCTAAAACATGTTCCTTAAAGAATGGCTTGCGGAACAGCCATTAGCAGTGAGCAGTTCTGGGAAGTACTCGGTGACCTTTTAAGCTGCAGGAGCAGCTTTGGCACAGTGATAGATTTAGTGGTTTTGGATACATTCCTGTTATGGTTCGTTTCACATGGTCGGTGGCAGTGGTCTGCTGTGATCCTCCCTGTTGAAGCTGCTGGCAGTGGTCGGTGCCTCCCAGGTGCAGGATTTCAAGGGTTTGTCTTTTCCCGTGACATGGGTTTTTCTTATCTCTTGAAGATACTTTATATTCGCCACAGATATAAAAGCATTACAATAAAATAAAATAAATTAAAATAAAATCAGCCTAGATTGGAGCACCGTGATTGCTTCCTGCAGACTCATAAAACCAGAGACATCTCCTCCTCGGTGGGCGTTGTAGCACACGTACCAAGGTATAGTTCCACGGGGCCGTGTGAAGCCGGGTGAAGCTTTTTCCCATCCTGGGGCTAGAAAGCTTGTTCTCTGATGTCTCCTGTAATTTGTTGCAGAGGCTTCAGCAAGCATCAGGTGGTTGAGTGGGGCACCTGGCCAGGTTCCTTGCTGATCAGTAGACTCCTGTAACTCTGTGAGGTCTGTTTTCCTATGCCAGACTCCAGACGTGCCATTTCCTACTTCAAACAGGTCTGCCCACTTGCAGGATTGCGGCTTTGTAATTAATTCTGGTGCGAAGGAGTATGGTAAAATTATAATCTAAGCAAGATGAAGCGATTGCTGCTTCTGTGTCTGTGTCCCATTCCTGTGGTTCAGGAATTTATCCAGCACAAAATATCACAACTTCAGGTGAAACAGGAAAGGTGAATTTAAGAAAACAAGCAGTAAAATTCAAAATCATAGATAAAGTGAATTTAAAATTTTATTCTTTATAACTCTTGAGTGATGGAGGCTGAGACATGTCTCCCTGCAGATGGTTCAAGGCACCACTGTGGTACTGTTCAGGGTTATAAGACAATCAAAATGCTGTGTACAGAGTTATCCATCCTGGTCACTTCTCCTGGCCACCTTTCCAAAGGCCAACAAAGTGGGACTTTTGTAGTTGCCTGTGGGATTTCAGGAGAGGTTTCTGTAGCTCCACTTCCCAAGACAGAACCCTCCAGATGCTCTTTATTTCACAGCTAGGCACAAGCCATGGCAGTTTGCCAAGCCGCCCGACCGGTACCTGCCCTGGGCTGTGCTGCGGGGAGTTTGCCCGAGACTGGGGAGCGCTGCTCAGTGCTGCTCACCCCCCAGCCTCAGCACCCACAGGACCAGCTGGGCACCCTGGTGTGCCCATCACCCTGGTTTCGGTGCACCCCAGTGCCTCCCACACTGTACCAATCTGTCTGTGTGGTCCTGCAGCACTGTGGGATGGGGTCTCTGCTGAACCCCCAGCCTTTCTTATTCATGGTTATCATTAGTTGAGCGTTACCCTTATTTATTGAACGTCTGTGCGTGGGTTAACAGACGTGCAAGGACTGGGTGCCTGGAAAAGGAGACATCTCCCAGGCAGGAGGTGGCACTTGTTGGAGGTTTCTGAACAAACTGACCTGTTCTGGTTTTCATTAAGCGTCCATTCCTTGGTGCCTTCACTCCGGGGTGAATGAAGCCGTATTACATTCAGTATAGCTTCCAATACAGCCAGTGTGTTTCCCGTTGTTATATTAAAAGTGTATTTTACAAGTACTTTGAGATCAGTTGAATCATTATTTGTTTAAAGTGGTAAAATTTCTTAACCAAATACCAGATTAATTTATCGCCGTGAGATTTACCATCCACTTTAAATATTTACACTTAACTGGATTGTGTTTAGATTACCTGCACCTAGACAGAAAAAGCAGCTCTGTCTCATTAATAGGCTGCATAGGGTGTGTTAGCATTATTGTAAAGTTTTGTCAGTCTGTGTGCCGGAAGCACCTGGTCAATAAGCTGGGGCTTTAGGTTTGGGTGCTCCTTAAGGAGCAGTAGCTCCAAACCTGAAAAGCCAGGGAGCAGGGCAACAGAGAAACCTGGCTGGTCGTACGGGGTCCTATATTGCCAGTGAAAATCAGCACATTTGTTAAAGTTTCCTTCCACAATTGTGGGTGCAATAGCAAACAAAAAGAGAGTGTTCCACACTCAGGAAAGGACTGGGGCTTGGTATTGACGGAGAGAAAAATTACAGGAATTACAGGTGCCATCTCAAGGTCTTAGCTTCGTTTGGGTGTTTTTAGAACGGAGGCATTTTTTTATATTTTGTTTTATGCCATCATGCTTACAGCAGCTGCCACCAGGCTGACATTAGAGGGAATGTTGCCTGTCCCACAGCTGTACCCTGAGCTTCTGCTTCTTCTTCCCTGTCTTGCATCTGAAAATGTCTGCTACTGAACAAGGAAGGTGGTGTCACTGGTCCAATTAATTCATACAGGGAAATTAAAAAAAAAATAGTACTTCCTATGTGTGTTTTTTCTGATACTTCAACCTGAATTTAAATAACCGGTATAGAATTTACTGAGTATGTATATATTCTTCTATTTTAGCAATGCTTATGTAAGTTACTGTAAAACTGCTTCTTTTCTAATCATCCATGCTGGTTCTATTCCCAGAGTAAAACTTTGTAAACCTTTTTGTTTAAAAGATGAGGCTTTGAATTGGTGTCTTGCATGGTGGGACACTTTTGCTTAAGGCACTTGAGGTTACTGTTAAGTTTTACTGTGGTATAACTTTTTACCTTGCTCCCATAAAACATAAAACAAAGGCGGTGCCACACACCTGACATG
This sequence comes from Falco cherrug, assembly GCF_023634085.1. Classification (NCBI taxonomy): domain Eukaryota; kingdom Metazoa; phylum Chordata; class Aves; order Falconiformes; family Falconidae; genus Falco; species Falco cherrug. The sequence continues at coordinate 2,488,161 of NC_073698.1, forward strand.
ACATTAATAGGCTTGCAGTCGGTGTGTAACAACTACTGTCTTTGATAAAATCAATTCTGTTCTTCCTTCTCTACCCCAAAAAGAAAAGGAAAAAAGGTATAGAAATCAGTGTTCCTTGGTGTACATTGCTTTTTCCTGCAGCTTTTGCAATTGTAACATGCACCCAGGTTTGCCTGGTCGCAGTTGCTTGTGCCGGGAGCGAAGGGGTGAAGCAGCGCAGGAGCAGCAGAGCAGAAGAGGCCACACGTGAGCAGGGAGAACAGGCTGTGCCAGCCCGTCTACAGGCTAGGGAGAAATGCAGTGTGATTTAAGTTGCAATAAACTGGACACAAACAATCTGAGCTTCGGCTATAAAACCTCTGCTCTCTGTACAGTTGGCCTCTGTCACAGAGTGTTAGGTACAGAGGCTAAATAGCTAAAATAGCAGAAAGTTCTGGTACAACACGTTAAAAAGCAGCAAGAAAATAAATTGACAGTAGAAAGATTATCTTACTGTGTTGCCTTGGTGATACAACATCCCAGCGGGTCACTCCACCGGCAGCTGGTACATGCTGTAGGAGCACAAGCCTTGGCGGGTGGTCAGAGGGAGAAACCGATGCCAGCCGCGATGGCAGAGACTGATGCCATCCTTTGCGCAGGCAACGGTGGCAATGGGCAGATGTTATACGTGGAAAATGCCGTCTTTTTCTGCTTGACGTAGGTCTTAGGACAGAGATTACAGCAGCAGGTCAGAGCACTGAACGCCCTCTGGTTCTTCTGACCCATGCTGTGCAGGGCACCTAGGGCTGGTGAGAGTAATTGCTGCAGGGCAGTCCTCATTCACTTTTCCGTGGGTGGCCTTTGCTTAACAAGAACTTTTCTGGAGAAAGGTAGTTTATGCCAGAACACCTCTCCTGTCAATGCTTGCGGTCTTTCCCAGTGTTCTGCCTTGGACAGGCACTCATTACCCTGTAGGAGGGTGACTTGCCCTGCAACAGTTATTCTCACCAGCTTCTGCATGCAGAAGCAATAGTTCTGTCTGCTTCTTCTTCCTGACAAATCCTAAGTGATTTACAGTGATTTACAGAGTTCCCATGTCTTTGATAGATTGATAGCTTGGTAGTCCCTGTATGACATTCGTGGTCATGCGTGGCAGTGGTGCCCACCACGTAGATCAAACTGAACATGACTCCTGCACCAAGTGTTTGATGGAGCTGTACCAGCGGTACGCAGCGAGCACAGATTGGGTCTTAGAGTACTGGATATCCTCAGCAAATTTGCCAGTGACACCAAGCTGAGTGGTGCAGGTGACATGCTGGAGAGAAGGGATGACATCCAGAGGGACCTTAACAGGCTTGGGAGGTTGCCCCGTCTGAAACTCATGAAGTTCAAAAAGGCCAAGTGCTTCTAGTGTGCAGGCTGAGAAATGAGGTCATAGCACCGTGATGCATCTACAGTGACATATGTGAGCCTGGCCCACACACCTGCATGCTCCTAGCCAGGTATCACAGAACTGTTTGGGCTGGAAGGGACCTTCAAGACCAGCCAGTCCCACCCCCTGCCAGGGGCAGGGCCCCCTCCCCCCAGCCCAGGCTGCTCCCAGCCCCGTCCAGCCTGGCCTTGAGCCCTGCCAGGGATGGGGCACCCACAGCTGCTCTGGGCAGCCTGGGCCAGCGCCTCGCCGCCCTCACGGGGAAGGGTTTCTTCCTCATATTTAATGTAAATCTCTCCTCTTTTACTTTAAAACCATCACCCCTTGTCCTATTGTTACAGGTCCTACTAAAGCCTGTCCCCGTCTTTCTTATAAACCCCCCTTTACATATTGAAAGGCTGCTCTAAGGTCTCCGCAGAAGACTTGAATTCTTCTGGTCAACCTATATCTTACAAAGAAAAGTTCTAGGAAACAAAAAGGCTACATTTACATCTGAGCTGACTTTTCCACTGAGTTTCGTTATCCACTTGTTTTGAGTGAAAGTTGCTGAAGAGGAAGGATGTTTGTCAAGTCTTTGTGTGGTGGAGCAGAGAACGGTTGGCTCTGGCAACGGGAGTAGGAGATGAATCAGCTCGAGGTGGGGCTGGCAGGTATTTGTGCAACAGCTAAATGTGCCTTAGCTTAGGGCATTAGGCTGTGTGGCTGGGGAGGTGGCTGTGCTGGCAGCGTGCTGGGCAAAGTAGGGAATGGCAGTGGTGGAAGAAACAGTAAAGGAGAAAAAAGCTCTAATAGCTGTGGGTGGGTAGAAAACAAGCCACCTGAACACGTCAGCCTAGCAATCTTCTCAAAAGGTGAAATAAAAGGGATTCAAAATTATGTATCTGCAGCAACTTGCCAGAATCTGTTCCTGAGGAGGAGGATGTTGTGATAATCCATCTGGAATGGGAAACAGGGAATCTTGTTTATTTCTTCAGTGTTGAATTTACGAGGGAACGTTTTCAAAGAATGATTGAACTCTTCTGTGGCAGGTTAGATGATGGATTTCACGGCAATGTTTGTGAAGATACGGGGAAATGGTGCTTGGGTGTCTGCTGAATGTTTGGAGATGGGTCCCGTCTCTTTCCTCCCACGGGGGAAGGCCCCTCCACTGCAATCAGGGGAACAGCATCACTGTCCCTCCTCCATGCAGATCCAGTGCAGGGCTTCTGGGCAGCCCCCGCGTGCCACCCCCATCCCATGGTACACATCTTCAGGCTTCCACCTCCCAAGCGAAGCAGCCTGCCCCCAGGTACCCTTTCCTCTTGGCCCCAGCTCTGCTGATGCGAAACACGTATTTTAGCTGTGATCACAGAATCACAGAAGGGTTTGGGCTGGAAGGGACCTTCAAGACCAGCCAGTCCCACCCCCCGCCAGGGGCAGGGCCCCCTCCCCCCAGCCCAGGCTGCTCCCAGCCCCGTCCAGCCTGGCCTTGAGCCCTGCCAGGGATGGGGCACCCACAGCTGCTCTGGGCAGCCTGGGCCAGCGCCTCGCCGCCCTCACGGGGAAGGGTTTCTTCCTCATGTCCAACCTAAATCTCCCCTCTCTCAGCTTCAAGCCATTCCCCCCTGTCCCACCACTCCCTGCCCTTGCCCAAAGCCCCTCCCCAGCTTTCCTGTCGGCCCCTCCAGGCACTGGCAGCTGCTCTAAGGTCTCCCCGCAGCCTTCTCCTCCCCAGGCTGCACAGCCCCAGCTCTCCCAGCCTGTCCCCACAGCAGAGGGGCTCCAGCCCTCTGACCAGCTCCGTGGCCTCCTCTGGGCCCGCTCCAACAGGTCCGTGTCCTTCTGATGCTGAGGACCCCCGAGCTGGACGCAGCGCTGCAGGGGGGGGAAGTCTGTTTGTACCCTGACACAGCAGCTGTGATGCTCTCGGGGTGAACACGCTCTGGTCCCTGCCTGGGCCCCTCGAGAGCTTTGCAGGGACCCCACCTCAGGTGCCGTACTGACTTCTTGGGCCTTTTGCCTTACATCTAAATGTAGCTACAGAAAGAAGCCAGCCTCGCTGAAGTTGTGTGTGTCATGTTTGTGGGTTTTCCCTGTGTTTTGGGCAGTCTGTCTGCTCCAGAAGATCTCAGATTTCTATATGCAGAACGTCCATCATGTTGCATCAGTATATTTCTGTCAAGTGGGATACTGAGCTGCTTTACATCTGTTTCTTGAGCTGGCTTATGTGTATTCCTTGTTTCTGGCTCTCAGTCAACCTCCTACCAGCCACAGACGGCAGCAGCCCACTTGAGTCACTCCAGAAATCATTTTTCTGCTAGTGAGAGTGGCCCCATTAGACTGATGCACTTTCAGACTGATTTCACTTGCAGCAGAGTGAGGGGTGCAGAGAAACCAAAGATGGGTTGTGACCAGAAAGAGTCACGGGATGGAATCTGGTGCCATAACCAGGGTCAGACCCCCGTGTTTTGACATGATGGAAGATCACTGCAGGCGGTGGGTGTCACTGGTAATGAGCTCCATGTGATATATCCCTTAGGATGCAGTCAGAGGAGTGGGAGCATATGCATCCGTCATCTGCTGCTGGGGGGAACTGACCTTTAAAAGCCTCATCTTCTAGTTATGGCACATGTCGGCTGTTCTTTGCTTAACAGTAAATAAATCAGAAAACTTGAGATCCAATACAAAGCTATTTCCTAGTTTGATGCCCGTAGCACTGTAACACATCTATTCTTCTGTCTGTATGTTCCGAGTCTAGTTTAGTGCACATCTTCTGCTTTGCTCTGCTGCATTTTCCAGGCTGATGTTTTCTCCAGTTCATGTCTGCCCCTGTGGCATAAGGCAATATATTCCTTAGACTGAGACTGTATGTCCCTTCACGTGATGCTTCATCTAAAGCCTTTGACTAGGGATCATTCATTTTGGCAAATTTTGATATTTATGTGTGTGTGTTTGTATTTTTCTTGATAGTACCAGAATATTCTGTCTGTGGCTTGTATCCAAACTGCTAAGGATTCACTGTATCAGTTAGGTGACGGCTTCTGTATGTGAAAAAGAATTATCTAAGCTATCATCTGTGCTTGATGGAGATATTCTTACAGTCACCACTATTGTTCTCCCTTTGCTGGGAAATCCCAAGTACATAATTCATTGGAGGTGCATGAAAATGTAAAAAAATATTGCCAGCCCACCTTCCCCCAAATACTGAATTGTATCAAAGCCAGGGGAATTGTTTTCTCCTAACTAAAACGCACCAGCATCCTCCTTTACCACTTTTTCATCTTCACTTTATCACATTTCACATGCTAGCAATAACCTCTAGTTTCTGCATCTTGGTCTTGACTGAAATAGAGGTTCATGAGGAGTGTTTTGGGGATGAGTTAAAGCTAATGTCTTGTGTCCCTGCACTTGATTTCACTAGGGCATCAGGACATTTGGGGGTACAATAAATGTTCCTGCCTTGGCTGGGAAAGTCCTTGTCCCTCCAAATGATGGAAGTAAATTAATTGATTTATTTTTTTTTACTTTTTATTAGAGGTTTTGACGAGAGAACTGACACCAATAATTTCTCAACAGCCTGAAAATGTCTTCACACCTCCTCTTAGAAGGTGAAGTCTCTGTTCCTTGGGTAAATTTACCTGGTTCTTGAGTTTCCTGGGGAAAAGAGACCTGATTTTTATGCTGTACAGTGCACTCTTCATGTTTTGTAGCTTCGGATTTCTCACAAAATTGAGAGAACACAAGCGCTGAGTAGAGCCTGGTGTGTATCCGAGTTAGAAATGAACCTAATAATGTATTGTTGGGGAACAGAGTTGTCGTATCTTAATTCTTTCCATTTGAAGGAGCCACTGTGTCTGCATAAAGGTATATGTAAAGTTCTTTTTGTCTTTACCGCCTGTTGGGGATTTTACCATAGGTCAGTAAATTCAGTCAGAGACTTCAAACGTGGTTGTTCAGAGCCTTCACCATCACTGTGATGTGATAAATGCAAATTTCCAGTTGAAAAGGCCAGTTGAACAGTTCTCTCTTGAGTTGTGCAAACCTGATGCTTAGACCTCAGCATTACAAAAAGCATGTAATACTTCCCTTTTTCATAAGCTTTACAAGAACAATATATTGGAAAAGCCTTTGAACGCTTGCAAAATTTAAAAGGAACGGAAGTGAAACCCCTAAATTTACTATGTGTGTGTCACTTTGAGGGAAGGATTCCTTTTTGGGGGGGTAATCATGTTTGTTAATTCTATTTTAAGGTAGCAAAGATGAATTTAAGGCCCTGCGGGACTCTTTTGTCTACATTATAATGCTGTGAAGGGCAGTACTTATTAAAATTAAGATCATTATGTCAAAATTTTGTTGGTAGAGATTGGTGTAATCAACAAATTTTTAAGGTCTGTAAAACTTCAGATAAGATGGAAAGGCATTTGGAGAAACTCCTTGCAGTGGGAGAACAGCGGTCGTCTTGTTGCTTCTTAGTTCATGAGAAAGCAGTAGATGCATTGTTGTAACTGGAGACAAATTGCTGAAGGATTTTGTGTAAGATGAAGGACCCACTTTCTCAGGGATGCAACAGAACTCATCCAGCAAGTGTGGCATAGCAGTGCCTTGCGTAACTGTTTGTAAGCCCCCTGACAGCCCCTGAACAGAAAGTGTTGGGAAACTTGCAGCCCAGGTGGTATTTTATGCTTAATCCATTCACATAAGCTCGTCTGCCGTGCACGGGAAGGACAGGGCCCAAGCAGAGATGGCAATCAATCTGTTCCCAGCTGGAAACTTGACTGCGCAGTGACCCCTCCAGACAGTCACAGCCTGGCTGGGGTGGGAAGGGACCCCTGGAGCCCACCCAGCCCACCCCCTGCTGAAGCAGCTCTCCCAGAGCAGGTTGCACAGAGCCGCGTCCAGGCGGGTTTGAATGTCTCCAGAGCAGGAGACCCCACAGCCTCTCTGGGCAGCCTGTCCCGGTGTCCCGTCACCCTCAGGGGAACGATGTTCTTCCCCACATTCAGATGGAAGTTCCCGTCTTGCACTTTGTGCCCGTTGCCCCTTGTCCTGTCGCTGGGCACCGCTGAAAAGAGCCCTGGCCCCCTCCTCGTGGCACCTGCCCTTAAGATATTTGTAGGTCTTGATGAGGTGACCCAGGGCTGGTTCTGTCCTGCAATCTCGGCGGTGGGAGCTGGCATCTGCCCAGCCAGCATGGGCTCTGTCTTGCCACCTTCAAACACAAAACACATGCCATGAATCGAGGTGCTCACAAAAGAGCTGGAAAGGGGGCACAGCCATGCTGGCTGCTGCCTCCAGGCTTGGCAGTAGCTTCTCCTGCATGTTGGGCTCTTAAAGGTCTTTCCCAGCCTAAATGTTTCTGTGATGGAGAGCTGCTGCCAGGTGCTCATGGATGGCGTGGGAGAGATCCCGTCCCTGTGCAGGCTGACCCTGTGCAGCATCACTTGCTTCTGTGCTTCAGTTCACTCTCCTACAAAATGCATCCGCACTTTTTCCTGCCTGTGGTGGGCAATAGCATTACCTTTGTCTTAAAAATATTTAAAAATTTGTATCTGAAAAAAGGCTAATCACAGTAAACTTGTTTTGTCATCTGTAAAATGTCTGGTCTTTGGCTTTCCCACATCCACTCCTTTTGGAAAACAACAAGGTGCAATTCCTGTCCCATCTTAATCTCTCCTCACCGCTGTGACTTCCCAGTGCCCAGGCCCTACTCCCTGCTGTGCTCGTCGTGACCCTGACATGCAAGAAGCTCCTTTTGGGGGAGTCCTGCTTGTGCTTGCCAGGCTGCCATGAGCTGTTCGCCCCACAGGCAGGCAAGTATTGCCCCAGGGATCCACCAGCAAGGGCTTATGTCGCTAAATAGTGTTTTTCCTGTGAAAGTGGGTGATGCTTTGGGCGCAGTCCATCTCATGCATGCTGAGTTGAGGTGTCCTCCAGCCTAGGTGCAGGGCAGAGGGAGGGGTGTTGCGATTTGGGGAAAATAGTGTTGCTGACTCCTTTTAGACTAACTGTGAGATTGCGTTACAGCACATAGTTTGCAGTTCCTCTAAGAAAAAGCCCTTTGGTGGCTGCAGCTTGCTGGCAGCTCTCGCCTCTGAATCCAGAGATGACCCAGCTGCCGCTCTGTGCTCTCAGGGTGGGCAGTAAGGGGAGAGGGCAGGTTGCATACGTACATGTCTGTGTTTAAAAAAAACTCTGCTCTTGCTTCAGGGAAGCAAAGATGTTTTCTGGTTGTGCCTGTAATGACTCTTTCACTTCCCTTGTAGCTGCCAAGCTAAATTGTCCCATCAGTCTTGTCTGTTTGGATGCATTGCACGGAGCTGGGCAAGTGGGGTGGCTGGGAGCTGCTGGAGCTGCACGGCATTTGCTCTCAGATAAGCACCTCTTCATGTGATCATGTCCCTCCCAGGATCATATAGAGTGATTTAGGTTGGAAAAGACCTTTTAAGATCATCGGGTCCAGCTGCTAATTAACACTGCCAGCCCCACCACTAAATCATGTCCCTAAGCACTGCATCTATGCGTTTTTTAAACACCTCCAGGGATGGTGATTCCACCTCCTCCCTGGGCAGCCTGTGCCAGTGGTTGACCACCCCTTCAGTGAAGACATTTTTACTAATACCCAGTCTGAACCTCCCCGGCACAGCTTGAGGTCATTTCCTCTCGTCCTGTCGCTTGTTGGGAGAAGAGACCGACCCCCCCTTACCTACAGTCTCATTTCAGGCAGTTGTAGAGAGCAAGGTCCCCCCTGAGCCTCCTCTTCTCCAGGCTAAACACCCCCAGCTGCTCCTCATAACACTTGTGAACTCCTACATTTACAAGAACCTGATGTAAAAGCCTCTGGGACTTGAGTGTGTTTTAGAGGAGCCTGTGTTGCAAAGTGGTGTTGGGTCACTGGTGTGTTCGTGTACAGCGCTGTACGGAGCGGCTGATACGCCCCGTGCTGCTGGGAGCTGCCTGTTATCCCTCTGATGCCTGTAGACCCCCATGGAGATCGGCATGCCTAGGATAAAACCTGTGGTACTGCTAGCAAGAAGAAATCGGCACTGTGTGACGTGCAAGTGGAACGTTGCGCTTGGGGGTTTCCAGTGTGCAGAATCATACAGAACGCTCTGGTTGGAAGGGACCTTCAAGACCAGCCAGTCCCACCCCCTGCCCCGGGCAGGGCCCCCTCCCCCCAGCCCAGGCTGCTCCCAGCCCCGTCCAGCCTGGCCTTGAGCCCTGCCAGGGATGGGGCACCCACAGCTGCTCTGGGCAGCCTGGGCCAGCGCCTCGCCGCCCTCATCATGAAATATTTCTTCCAAGTATCTGGTCTAAATCTACCTTCTTTTAGTTTAAAACAAGTAGCTACTGAACGTTTAGTCACAGCTACCTTGACTAAGCTTCCCTTTCTCATTTTTCGCTTTCTCAGTACATACTTTTTTGATGATTTGCTAAACAGTAAACAATAAAAAGAATTCTGCTTGAGTCATCAGTTTGGGTTTTGTTTAGCACTTAAACCATGCATCCACACTTTTTTTTTTTAAAAGAACTGCATTTTGCTAACTGTTTAAAAAGGGGGGTTCCACATTTAGTTGTAATTCTGATGGGAAGTTTTGCAACCTGACAGTTTTATACTTGATGTGCCCCACCTCTATGATCACAGTTAAATTTTTGCAACAAAGTTATTTTTTTTTAGCTCATTATATTCTATGTAGTTCAATGTTACCTGTATTGTCCTAAAAGAGCACAGCTGTTCTGGGGCTTGCTATGTGGAGGCTCTCCTGTATTACCAGGCAAATTGTATCTACACAAATTGTATCTATTTCATCTTTTTTTTTGTTTTCCTTCCCCATTCAAATTGAATAAATGTTGTCAAGCTTCTTTTTTTCCCCTTAAATATCAATGTAGCTCACTTTTTCCCCTTTGTGAAACCTGCTGCAGTTCCTCCTGATGCTGTCTTAAGTTTTCATGTCCAGCTCTGGTGCAGGCAAAGCACTGCAGAGTTAATTGTCATGTTCTTTTGAATTCAGTGGTATCTCTGGTCTCTTCCAGTAACTCGTCACAACCACCTGAAGGACTTCATGCTGGTGGTGTCCATCGTCATCGGAGTGGGTGGCTGCTGGTTTGCCTACATCCAGAATCGCTATTCAAAGGAGCACATGAAGAAGATGATGAAAGACCTGGAGGGACTCCACAGAGCTGAACAGTCTCTCCATGACCTTCAGGAGAGGTAGGTTTTATGTGTCCATCCAGTTGGAGTGTTCCAACTGTCGATCTTGCCTGCAAGTTTGTTATTAATATAGATTTCAGGAAAGATTTTTCTTTTTAGCTGTCGTGCTGTACCAGTCAGCACCTTCCCCAGCGACCGTAGCAGACCTGCCAGCCAGAATTAATGGCTCAGGCGGGTGCCTGGATCATCAAGGAGTTCAGTTACCAGGCTACACATAATGATGTGTGCGTGGTCACTTGACCTGCTCTTTGGTGGTGACATGCTAATTATTTGTACTTGCAGTCTGCCACGTGAAGGCCTAGGCAGTAAAAACTCCCTCGTGTTACTACAATCCTGAAACGTGGCAATGAAGCCACCTGAGCAAAGTGACAACATCCATCACCAGCTTCTCCAGCTCCAAGGGCTCCAGTGCATGCTGACATGTGGTCTAGTGACATGCTTCCGTGGAGTTTTGTTTCCTTTCCATGCTGTTTTTATGTCGTGTTTTGTCTCTTTAGTTCCGGTTCTGCTCTAACGGTCATTACTGGTTCAAAAAAGTAGTTCCCAAATTTCTGGGAAGACTTTGTTTAGCTTTGCTGCTTTTGGCGTGTGAGTGGTCTCCTCCCTGCGCTCAGAACTTTGCTGCTTTAAGAAGTGAAACATCCACCTGAGAAAAATGGATGGGAGTGCTCCTTCTGCACTCAACAGTGGCCGCTTCATTTGGAGTGTGTTTTGTTATTTTAGATAGGTGCTTCCTATTTCTTTACCACATTTAATTATATAGGAGCAGTGAAATGTACAGTGGTTGCTACTCCCAGTCTGACTCATATCGAAAGTATATCAGATCCCCACCCGTCAAAATTATAGTAAATCCATACCTAGAGGGGAAGAAGAGCCTCTTCCAGGAGTGTAAGGTAATCCAGCTCACTTAGAATGTGTCATCCAGGCTGATCAGGTTGTTACACCCTTGCTTTTGACAGGGAAAAAGCATGCTGGAACAGTGGAAGCAATCAGTGGAATTACACATCCCCTCTTGAATTCTTTGAGCTATATGTAAAAGCCTGTGCTTCCCTGCTTGCATTGTGATACCTGCATCCAGGAGTGTTGCCTGGAAAGAATGAAAAAAATAAATAATTTTGGAGTATTAAATATGATTATCTAAACTCTAGGAACCTGGGCAAAATACTGTAGCCCTGGGAATGTGAGCTCTACTCAGAGAAGTTATTGCAGTGGTTCCAGTAAAACTACTTCTCGGACGACATGCTGTGAAAGAGGCCCTCTGTAAACACAGGAGCCTTCTAGGAAAGAAAAGAACATTAAAAACTGTTGATTACAAACCAGTGAGGTTTTTTGGCAATAAGGTATTTTTTAAGGGCAGATTTAGCAAATAACATAGTGTGATAGTCTTGGGCTGTAACTAATTTTCATTACTTTTAAGTGTAATTTTGGAGGATAAACCTTAATTTGGCTGCCTTATAAGATGATGGCTACCTTCCCAGTGGCTTCTCTGAAAGCGGAGCACAGCCCCAGGTACACAAGCTGGCTGCGCACAGGTGGTGTAATGAGCAGCCTGTGCAAAATCCAGGATCTCAACAATGTCAGCCTGCCATGGAGACTTGCAAACACCGTGTCTTCGGAAACGTACAACATACCCACAAGCCTTCAGCCTGATTTCTCACCTACATGCTCATGACAGCCTTCAGGGAATTTTCCTGCATGTTAATGTTGCTTGAAAGGCTTTCATCTTCGAGCGTGATCATATCCATTGGTGTCTATGTGGGGAGCAAACACTTGAGAGAGTACCAAGGTGATGGTGCCAAACTGGGCACATATTTCTGGCAGTAGCACTGATACATGACCTGCTTGCTTTTTGGCATAGAGATAGAATAAAGTGCATTTCCCCTCTGCCTACTGCGGAGCTGGCTCTAATCCCGCAGCTGGTCTCACAGAGCTTTGGGTAAATTTACATTACAGGTTGGAAATACCCCAGAGAAAAAGTTTTATTTTTTTATGGCCAGGACATGGGGATTCCTTCTCAATATCCATCTCCTGGCACAGCAGAGCTCTGCCCAGGGCAGGGGGTCTCTGCTGGGTGTCACTGAAGAGGGCATCACACCAGAGGTCCAGACAACACCTGCTGTGAATGTGATGTGTGGGGAATGACCTTGGGATCTGCTGCCGAGGATAGAGCCACGTAAACAAGTAATGTGCCTGGGAAGTTCAGCTAATGCTCTGAAGCCGGATAGGAAGAAACGCAAAACCACGTATACTGAGCATAACTTGAGTCTTAAGCCATAGCAGCTTGTGATTTTTCTGCAGGGTGTGCAGCTGGGAGGGCTTGTCGTCCAAAGAGGGCACTGAGCTGGGGCTCAAGAAGCGGGAGGCGAATTCCTGGACCTTGTGGGACCTCTTGGCACAGGACTGATGTAATTCTTCTCTGAAGAGGGAAATAAGCTTTCAATTCTTCATCCTTGCGCCCAGCAAGGTTCAGCTGTGGTCCTCATCTGCTGTATAAATGTCAAAACCAACCAACAGCATCAGTTCCCGTGGACTTGTGTAGGATTTCTTCTGAAGTTCTGCTCAGAAACTTCTTTTCTAGAGCTTGAAGTAACCTTCTTTCCTGGCTCATTGAAACTCAGTGCTGAACAGACCTCCAGAAGGCATGTGATCCCTTTCTAGTTGCCTGCCAACTGCTAGTGCTGTTATTCGATGAACAATACACTCTTGAAGAGCTGGGAAGGGAGGATTGATATAAAAAGTCATTTTTTGTTCATTTTCAAAGTATCTTTTGAGATCTTCCCTCAACATTGACACTTCCCAGTCAATTACATGACCCATCGAGATAAAAAAGTTCATGTCTTAGCACACCCTACTGATGATTGAAGAGTATATGAAGGTCTGTATTGAAGATCTACTGATTACATTGAATTGTGAAGCCCCCAGACAGACCTTGATTTCTTGCCCTCACTACAAGTGTAGCTCTGAAGGCACTTGGTCGGTTGGCTGGGTTTGAAAAGGAATGCACAGGCATAATGTGGTTTTGTCCATAACCAACATAAGAAAATGGGCTCTGCTGTCAGGAAATAATATGATAGTAAGGGGAAATACAATGTTAGAGTGCCTTTGAGAATTATCTTAAGGATAAAATTCCTTCCCTCTTCTGCATCATAGTATGGGGGAATTTCTCCTTTAAACAGAGATATTTTGGTGGTTTGGGATTCTTACAGCCCTAGTATGGAAGAGCTTTAGCACTGATGCACAGGGCAGAGAGCGTGGGTTTATCTAAAAACTTGGAATGTCTTGGCAAGAGTCTCTTTAAATTGGGAAGAAAAACATTTGAGTTTCTGAACAGAACTGTAAATTAAAAATGAGCTTTTTCCAAGAGGAGAGCCAGTATCACGGCTGATGAGAGCCCAGCCCATCCATTCCATTTTAAATGGCCATCTGCATGCCAAGGAGGAGCCTGAGGAGGAGAAGTCCCAGGCTGGGACGGTGCACGGCTTCGCTCTTGACCTGAAAGTTAGCGATGGGTCCGGTCCTTGCCGCAGGCACACACGGGCTGTGCTCCGTCCCCCGTCCCCAAAAGCATGACCAAGTGCTGTCCTTCGATACGAGGCTGAAGGCGGGACACCTCTGCGTGTGCTGCAGGGAGCAGCGTTTGTAGCGACTGAGGATCAGTTTTTCCCTTTCTCTCGGTGCTCAGCTGGTCCAGGATGAGTGGGGGCCGCTCGGGGAGCCCAGGGGTGCCCTCCTGGGATGTGTCACTCTCACTCACAGCACACCTGGAGCCAGACCTCGCTGCCCCTCTCGTCTCTCTCCCACATGTTGCTGTGTTGGTTTGCTCTCCAGATTGGATGTTGATGATGATCTTGAGCGGGAGATTTTATGACCTTGAAATACTTGATTTCTGGTTAAGATTATTCTGTTTGTGGGTTTAGGGTGGTTTTTTTTCCCTTTTCGTTTTATGGATAGTTTTAACTTGGCCACTGAAAATCTCTGGTGTAAGCCGCTACTGGTTTTGCTAACCTCGTGAACATTGCTGGTAGCTTCATTGTAGGTTAGCACCTTATTTAAGGTCCCACCAATCCATGGAGAAGCTGCCTCGGGAGGGCAGGAGGTGCATGCAGGAGAAGGGGCTGGTTTGGGTGGGCAGCAGAGCTTTGCTTCTCGTGGCAGAAAACATGAGTCTCCTCAGTTTGGTCTGGGTTAAAAGCATCACCTCTGCTGCTCTGACAGTATGGTTTTGTCCAGCTGTTACTGATTTATCTCCAAGTGTGACAACTGAGACTTTTGAAAGAGAAGTTCATGTTTAAAAGGTGGGACTGTTAGATTGAGGCACCTGGTTTGACAAAGTAAGCTACAATCCTTTATTGCGTTCAGTCTAGTACATGTTCTGGAAATGCATCACATCTTGATTTGAAGTTACCCAAAGATGGATGTACCACGTTCCTCAGAAATTTGGTCCAGGGTTTAATTGTGGCCACCATTTTCAAAAAAAAAACCCAAACAAAATAAAGGTATTTATTATTTGATTCATTAGGCTGGTTCTTGCCAGAAGCCCTTTAATACTCCTATTTCTTTCATTTGTCTTACTTGTTTAACATGATTTTTCAGAACCTTCATTTTGAAGTGAACCTCTTCGTTTCATTTCAACAAAATATTTGTCAAATTTCCGCCCCTGCCCCCCCCCTTCTACTTGGCAATCTCTGTGTCTCTAGTAGCACATGGGTTTGGGACTGTATTTAAAAGAGGCACTGCTGGCATTAGGGATTGTTTCGGTGGCAGCAACCAGAGACTTCGCCACCCTACAGCACAGTCCCATGTGGGCCAGGTTCATTCTTGATGCCAATTTGATTTTACTGAACTTGGGTGAGGGTTTACACTAGTGCAGCTCCCCTGAAATGCAGACACTGTAGAAACCCTAAAACGTCTTGCTGCGGCTGCAGTGGTGTCTCCTTCAGAGGGCTGAGGCTTTCCAGGCTGAACAGTTAGACCTCCCTGAATGGGTACAAGTAATCTGTTACTATTTTTTGTTGCCATGTGTAATTCCTACTAATTTAATTCTGTCATGGGGAAAAATAATAACTTCCAGGCAAGATCAAGACATGTCTAAATTTGAAGGCTTTTGCAAGGACATTCCATCTGGGTGGTCATACCTGCTCAGGCAGATCTTCCCTTCCTTTTTTTTATTAAAGAAAAAGGTCCTCACTTTTGTAAAAACACATGTGAAAATTCAACTTAATTTGAAGCTTATTAAAGGAAATCCTGATGTGCTTTGGAAAATTATGAAGACAGGTACTGTGTATTTGATAAACTAAATGAAGCTGAGACTGCGTAGCTGACAATTTAATTTCTTCCCAGGCATGGTGAACTTTCTCCTTGACTGTTCAAATACAGATCTCTGTTGACATCAACACAGAGTAAATAAGAGCAGGTTTAGTCTAGATTGTGGCTGGCCAGCCTTTGCACTTTAATATGTAGGCTCCTTTAGCTGTGTACGGATGGCTGACACATGTAGCATTGGGCTTTTGGTCTTTGTGTGTTGCAGACTGCAGAAGGCTCAGGAGGAGCATCGCTCTGTGGAGGTAGAAAAGGTGCACCTGGAGAAGAAACTGCAAGATGAGATCAGCATTGCCAAGCAGGAGGCACACCGGCTCCGAGAACTGCGGGAGGGCACAGAGAATGAACTGAGCAGGCAGAAATATGCTGAGCAAGAACTGGAGCAGGTAAGGGCTCAGCCAGAGGGATGCACTGGCATACAGGACATGTCAGCAAGAACAGTAGGCGGTTCCTCATTCTGCTTCATCCTTCTGAGAAATCCAGTGAAGTCCTGCTTATAATGCTCTTCCACCTTCACTTTTCCACTCCCCTTTGTGGAGGAAAAGATCCAAGTATTTCTTCTGCTACTCCACATTACGTGTCCCCCGTGCAGTGTAACAGTGCTGCTTCTGTGTCGGGTAGCAGGGACTGTGCAGGTGCTATCTCAGGAGCGATGTGCTGCTACCACACACTGTCCCAGCTTGCCCTGCAGAAGGAGAGGTGTTGAACTTGACCTGTAGCTGCACCCCTCTGATGACTTCTAATTCCCACTCCAAACCATAAGCTCTTCCTTTTTTTTTCTACTTTATCTTTTCATGGGTTTAGGAGAGATTTGTAATGAGTTTTCTTGTGCTTTACCATGTTTTCATAGAATCATAGAATCACAGAATGGTTTGGGCTGGAAGGGACCTTCAAGACCAGCCAGTCCCACCCCCCGCCAGGGGCAGGGCCCCCTCCCCCCAGCCCAGGCTGCTCCCAGCCCCGTCCAGCCTGGCCTTGAGCCCTGCCAGGGATGGGGCACCCACAGCTGCTCTGGGCAGCCTGGGCCAGCGCCTCGCCGCCCTCACGGGGAAGGGTTTCTTCCTCATGTCCAACCTAAATCTCCCCTCTCTCAGCTTCAAGCCATTCCCCCCTGTCCCACCACTCCCTGCCCTTGCCCAAAGCCCCTCCCCAGCTTTCCTGTCGGCCCCTCCAGGCACTGGGAGCTGCTCTAAGGTCTCCCCGCAGCCTTCTCCTCCCCAGGCTGCACAGCCCCAGCTCTCCCAGCCTGTCCCCACAGCAGAGGGGCTCCAGCCCTCTGAGCATCCTGTGGATGAGAGAGGTGTAAGAAGGTAATTTCCTTCTGAGGCCATTTAGCACCAGATTAGGATCTGTACAGCAAAGTTAAAAGAGTTCATATGCAATTCTCAAAAACATTAAAGTTTACACTAGCAGGAAGACATGTCCCCAGTTTATGTATTGTGATGTAGGCCTAGACAGAATATTGTGTATAATGCTGCTGCTAGCAAAAATGAAACGCTTTTTGCCCAGAAGGATACACAGAGCATTTGTAAAATAATCTGTTGTAGGTCAGAAAAAACACCCACCATTCCTACACCTAAAAACCCTGAGACCTGTAACAAAACCTGTAAGGTTATAATGGAAATCAAGGATGTTGCTCATGGCACCTGCATGCAGTAACAGAGGGCAGAGAGCAAGGACCTGGGAATTTTACCTTAAAACTGCCCTTTGCCCAAACCTACAAGACGACAATTACAGTTGCTCCTCCAGTTTCACCTGAGGGACAATTCTTACCTGACTTTAATTTATAGATTGGTTTAAACTGAAATTGTGTGAGCCAGAATTGCATGAGCCAAACAAGTACCTTGGATGTTCTGAGGCCATCCTCCCAACCTGACTGTGTGAAATTTTTTACGCCACCATGGAGGATGGGTAAGAAAATGAATTAAGAATCTGGGGTTTCCACTGAGAAGGAAGAAACAAGTGTCCTGGGCCATCAGGGAACCATGGGGCAGTTTAGCTTAGGTATGCAAATAGTCAGCAAACAGCAAATTTATGTCCTGCTTTTGAGTACCAACAGCCCAGACGTCCACAGACGCCTCTTACTGGCTTTGCTGTCGTGATCCAGCATGATTCCTCCTGACTGGTCATCCAGCCTCTCTGCAAAGTCACTGTGCTCCATTTCAGGACACTCACTGGGACTTCTGTACTCACACAAACAGAAATTTGCCCACTTTGTATTGTGAGCCATTCAATAAGGATGTATAGCCTTCCTCTTTAACCCCAAGCCCTTATACCTGACCTGCTCCTGGCTTTTGGTGAAAGCAGGGTTTCTTCCGTCCCACTGCCCCCTCAGCTTTACGTTTGTTGAGAAACCCCGAAAGCTAGAGGTGACTTAACCGCTCTGTTGTTTCTTAGAGGCCTTCAGGAGGGATGCATTGGCAGGGTGAGTATTGGTTTTACCCACCTGACCCACACTGTGTGATTATAACATGATCACCGTCCCAGCAAGCTGTAGACCACAGATAACATTAACCAGTCACTCCCACTGACCGTAAAACTCATCCAATTTTAAGGTATCTTTGGGTCCCAGGGAATACTAAAACAAGACCTTCTTTTGCACTGGTTGACTCTTATCACTAAAATGATACCAGAGGGTTTAGAAGCTCCTACTGGAGTCAGGTGTATGAGGTGGAGAAGCAGTGTTTCTGGGATGGGACTGTCGCGTACTGGGTTGTTCATACCAATCGTCTCTCCTCGCTAGGTCATCCTCCCCCAGACCGTGATCCCAGCCGGGGCCGCTTACCCAGAGGGCATTCCTTGCTTTAGAAATTGTTGCTCTTAGCAATCAAAATGGGATCTTTGAAATCTTCACAGGAGTGTAGACACATAAAGTAACTCCTATTTGTACTGATTCCCCTGCAGAGCCCAGAGGGTTTGTGTTTGGCGCACTGCTGTATGATGGCTCATCTCAGCCACTGGTCCTTGGCTGTTGTTCTGCACCGCTTCCCTTTTCCACCATTCCCTAAAAATATTGTTCCTGTAAATGTTTTCAGCACTCCTCTACCCCAAATACCTAGTGGCAAGATTTCCTGCCCGCTTATCCTCTGTATTCCTAAATCACAGATGCTTGTGGATCATGGTCAGGGTTCTGCCTGTGGTGGGAGCAGTGCCTGGTGTCAGAGGGGAAAACCCAGACTTTCCTGGCATCTGCCGTTCTGAATTTGTAACTTTGTGAATGATTTAGGCAAACGTTATGCTCAACAAGACTAAATCACATGTAACTGATATAAGTAGTTGAACTCTTCTGTGTGATGCCTCCTGACTGCTTCTCGATGGACTGTGCAAATGTCCTCCAGGATAAAATACAGGATTTCATACTATTTGCATGTAACCTGGTGCTTTTGGCTCACTAGAAATCACACCTATGTCAGACTTGGTGAGACGTGACTGAGTTAAATAACAGGTTAAGGGAAAAGATCCAAGTTTGAGCAATCTTTTAAAAAAACGATTTTCTTCAGTCTGCTTGTGACTGTGCTCTGTGGGAGATGGAGAGGCACCGGCACCAGGCAAGGAGTGTAAGCACAGAGGTGGGAAGTGTGTGTTGGGCATTGGGAAGGGGCTGCTGCGGAGCCCAAGCAGGTCGCTGGATGCACTCCCACTGCCTCCATATTTCTTAGACGAGCTCCGAGCTGTAGTTGCCATCCTTCAGTTTCTCTGGTGTGGGACACGTTAACTTCTTGCAGGGCTTGTATCAGGCTTCAGGTTTCTTAGTCTCTCTGTATCATGTGTAATGGAAGAGAAGTGTTAATTCTTGATGGTCTCTAGCACTAAATGCTTTGATGTAAGGTTTTGGTATCTTCAACTTGCTTGTCACCCACTTCCTTCTAATTTTATAATCGCTCCCTTCTCCAGCAACATAAGTAAGTGTGTGGAGGAGACCAGACCGATGGTGTGTGGAGGAGACTCAGCTGGGATGGAAGGAGAGTCCCCCAGAAAACTACAGAAACTGCTGATTCCAGACGTGTGGTTTTTTTTTTTCCTGGGCAAGCAGCACATGTTTTGTGTCTAAATATTTTTATCATCTTGCTCCAGTGTGAAAGTTGTCTCTTGACAAGCTCCATTTGGCTCAGTAGCTGCAGTGAGGAGAAGGCGATTGCCTGCACCGTGCTGTCAGTGATTCTGCCTCAGGAGGAGAATCTGTGGGTTTTTCAGACCTGCAGGGAGGCAGAAAACTTTGCAGAGGTTTCTAGAGGCTATGATAAGCACCCTGAATATCCTTGCCTGAGATCTCATTCTCCGTTAACTAACTTGCACATCGTACTGTCAGCTCTGGAGGGTTTACCTGTGGTTTATTGCCATTGCAAGGCAGAGGAGCTGACGCAAAGAGGCAGAGCAGGTCAGCGATGAAAGCATGCTCCGCTTCTCCTCCCTGAGAGCTGAGGCAGGACATCGTCGCGACAGCTGGAAGTTTTTGAGGCAGGAGCTCGCCTTTAAGGAAAGCACTGTAGGGTGTCCTGGTTCTCGGTGGGATGGCTGCCCTGCCGTTCTTCTGTCTCTCACTTGCCCACAGTACCAGGATGCCCCATCTCTCCTCCTATTGACTTTTGCTTCTGTCCTGAGAAAGATTGTGTGGAGGGTTTGGGGTGGGGTTTTTTGGGGTTTTTGTTTGTTTGTTTTGGGTTTGGGGTTTTTTGGGGGGGGGTTTCTTGTGGTTTTTTTGTGGTTTTTTTTTCTTTAATTTTATTTTTTCCGGTGCCTTAAAAGCACCGGGTTGGCAGCCAGTGGCTGGGATGACCCTACAGGAGGGCAGGCTGTCCCTTCCACTTCTGCAATGCCATGCCGGCTGGTTCTCTCCCAGGTTCGAATGGCACTCAAGAACGCCGAGAAGGAGCTGGAGTCCCACTGCAGCTGGGCTGCGCCCGAGGCTCTGCAGAAGTGGCTCCAGCTGACCCACGAAGTGGAGGTCCAGTACTACAACATCAAGAAACAGAATGCGGAGAAGCAGCTGCTAGTGGCCAAGGAAGGGGTGAGAATTTCATAGAATCATAGAATCATTTAGGTTGGAAAAAACCTTCAAGGTCATAATTTCTAACCATTTATCTAACACTGCCAAGCCCACCACTAAACCATGTCCCTAAGCACTGCATCTACGTGTTTTTTAAACACCTCCAGGAATGGTGACTCCACCACCTCCCTGGCCAGCCTGTTCCAGGGCTTGACCACCCTTTCAGTGAAGAAAATTTTCCTAATACCCAATCTGAACCTCCCCTGGAGCAACTTGAGGCTTTTCCCTCTTCAGCATCCTTGTCCCACATCCTCCCCATGCAGCTGCGGGAAAGGGTTTGGGGAATGAAACCTGCGGAGTTGGTTTCTCTGCACCTTTATTTCCATTTTAATACCTTAAATTTGCATATTTTTTTTTTGAAGTCCAGCATAAATCTTCAGAGAGGCCTAAGTAGGGGCTGAAAATGAGAGGCAATTGCCTCTCGGGGCACAGCAGGCACTGACCTAGGCATGCCTGTCAGCTGCATTAGCGTGTCTTCTGCAGGCTGGAGCCCCTGAAGTATGAATTGCTGCCTGTGCAACAGCACTGTGGGTAGTTACTGAGCAAAAGGTTTTGTACCTATTGAGCATAATCCCTGCTCTAGGTGATTTACATGCACAGGCAGCAAAATTTCTAACGCATGCATGCAATCTGTAGCAATGAATCATTTCTGTATTCCCAGTTGTTTCAAATTTTCTGTGCCAACCAAAAAGCAATGTGCTGCAGGGAAGCTGTTGTAACATGCATTAGTCTCTATGGATTTATGCGGTAGTCAGAGCTGGCAGCATATAAAAATTTCTCTGCCTTAATATGTTTTTATTATGAACTTTTTAACGTCTAAAATGGTTTTCCTTTTACTGTGTCAGTTCTCATGTCCACGTTCTTAGTTTACCTTTTGTAAGTCTCGAGTTAAAGCCGCTTGATCTGTGAACCAAAGAGCTGTGTGCAGACACTTTAATACAGGGAAGGTAAAAAAAACCAACCTCAAACCAAAAAGCTTCCCCAAACCAACAACCCCAGGGCATTAACAGTATTTGGTAGTTTACTCATGGGAGAGACAAAACAAGGCTTTATGAGAGCCATTGGCTGTGTGAGGTAGCTGGTTCAGTCCCCGCTGACTTCAGGGAGAGCAGGAGAAGGGCCAAGGAGTGTGAAACCCTCAACCTGCTTACTCGCTGCTGGCAAATTCCTCACCCGCTGTGCTAGGAAGAATAACATCACATCCTTCAGTAAGAACACAGTTCACACTATTTACATGTGTGCGGACAGCTGCAGGTACTATTTCTGTCTCAGCCCATCCAGGATGTTCTTGTCCTCGAGAAGACATAAGGTTGTCTTCTTCCTGTGACCTTTTTTTTGTTGATGTTCCAGGCTGAAAAAATTAAAAAGAAGCGAAACACCCTGTTTGGAACATTTCATGTTGCTCACAGCTCATCCCTAGATGATGTTGATCATAAAATCTTAACTGCAAAGTGAGTATCTACTTAATACCTTCCGTTATTTCTGCCTTCCTCTTTCATCCCTCTCGTGTTACAGACACGAGTGTGTTGTAGCCTGTACAGGTGCTTCTCGTCTGACTTTGCTGAACTTCTGTTCTGTTGACTTTAGTGAGCTGGGATTGGACTTGCTCCTTTTAATCAATAACCTTTTAATTTTATCTGAGAGAAACAAGAAATCACAGTTATGCAGAGCAATGAAAAGTCCCGTCAAAATGAGGGTTCGGGAAGCTGCAGTATTCTTAAGCAATTTTCCCTGGATATTTCAGTAGTTGCTGTTTTTCTTAATACCTGTATTCCTGAAAGTGGAATGAAAGATGTCTCAAATATTAAGATACAAAGCTGAACCAGTAGACTCTGTGTTTCAGACAACTTATGGTGTGTTTTCCCTTCGTTCCCTACATTCTTCCTTGCTTGAACCTTGCTTCCAGGCAAGCACTGAGTGAAGTGACGGCTGCGCTGCGGGAGCGCCTGCATCGCTGGCAGCAGATAGAGCTGCTCTGTGGCTTCCAGATCGTCAACAACCCAGGCATCCACACCCTGGCATCAGCCCTTAACATTGACCCCAGCTGGATGGGCACCCCACGGCCTAACCCCTCACACTTCATCATGACCGATGATGTAGATGATTTGGATGAAGAGATCGTGTCTCCCATGTCCATACAATGTACGTAGTCTGTGTTAGCTGTGCGTGGTGAGTCTGTATCTGCCGGGTGCTGCAGGCTGGGGCAGACCTGGAACGGTAGCCTAAATGCGTTAGGAGGAATTAAGTCTTTTTTTTAAACAACCAAAGGCAAATTGTTAGTTTTTAAGGGTCAGGAATGTCTGTAAGCGCCAGACCACCACTGCTGGGATTGCTTGGGCCTGTTAATTCCAGCAGACCTAATAATTTATAGATGTTACTAGTCGTCATTTAAACTATGTATGCTGTTCTGTTCAACTCACTGAATTTAAGTATTTACTAAAAAAACCCAACAAAGCCATGGGCTAGACTCACAAAAGGGGGAAAGGGAAATGAAGTGCATTTTCCCTATCTCCCCTTGGCTAGAGCACTTGTTTGGGGTATAAAAGGACTTGAAGACACCCCCGCCTCATGCACAGCTTTGGACTTGCACATCTTGCCATTCCGCGTGGGGAGGAACGGTCTGCTGTGGTGATGCTGCCCACCTGTAACGACCTGTTAAATGTTTCCTGGAGCAAAGCCTGGAAGCCCAGTGCTCCATCTCCTGCGCATGGGTTGTAGTCACCACAGTGGACGTTCTCTTGTTCCATATTGGTGACTGTTCCTAAACAAAGTGCATCAGCTCCTGTGAGGAGGAATGGGGCTACTGGAGGGGGAGGCTGGGTGATCCTGCTGTCATCAGCCCAGATCTCTTGGAGGAAGCAGTTGAACTTGGGTCACCCTGTGCCTGTTGCACTTTCAATTGCTGAGCTCTTGGATTAAGTGGAGGCTGTCTCCTTCTCTGCAAAAGGTTTGAATCAATCCTGGCTACTGTTCCCATGTTCAGCTGACCCAGATTCAGCCTTGCTTCGCTCAAAAATGCATTTTCCAAATACAGTTTCCTATCTCTAGCTATTGCACAAGAGAATGAGAGAACGGAAGACGTTCTTTGACCCCCTGTGACAGCGGTCTGGGTGGCACAGGGAGCAGCATTGGCTAGAGCCCAGCTTTCTGAGCTGGAAGAGGGGAGCCCATACTGACAGTGTTAGCTACAGGAAACTTAATAATTGTCTCTGACTCGGGTCACTTGCTGGAGGGATTCATCAAGGACAGGTCTGTTTAACTGGGTAGAAGATGTGGGGGAGGAACAGAAGAGTCTTGGGGCTGGCAGCATGCGCTGCAGGAGATGCTTTATGTGCCATAGCCATCCCCTCCTTGTGGTCTCAGGCTCTGGTTCGATGCCGTGAAAGTCTGGAGGCGAGTGCTGAGGTTGAGCTCAGGGTGACGGGGGCTGAAGGCAGAGCACTGAGCGTTTGGGTAGCCTGCAGGATGTGAAGGCAGGAGCAACCGGGGGTCTCTGCACGTTTCCTGGGCTCAGCAAACATGGTGGTTGCGGTGGGGGTTGATGGGGTTGGGTGTACGTAGGCAAGGTTTAAAGCCTCAGACAGGTAATGGTGTCCTACTAGTCTTCGTGATTATCAGTCACCACTAGAAAGCAAGCTAGACAGCTCTAATAAAACTCTTGCAAAGATGCAAGCTAGGTATTAATGAGAGAGGGATGTCTGAAGAGATGTCCTAACACATGAAGCACGTTCTCCAGAGGATGTGAGCTGTACAAGGCACGAGCCTTCATCCAAGATTTTAAGCCTCAGCTTCTTTGTGCCTTGCTGGAGACACCTTGAGCGAGGTTTTTGCAGCCAGGACTTGCAGTTCCATCAGTCCAGTGACCTGCAGTGAGCCGGCCTGTCTGCCTCTGTGCCGCAGCACTGGTGGCCATCCCTGCGGGTGATAACTCCAAGTTCCCAAAGCAAGGGAATCTTTGCCTTGCCCTGGGGGATTTTTTTTTTTCTTTGTATACTAAAATCACTTCAGGAGAGAAGCACAGAGTTTTTCCTCCCCAGACATGTTGGGGGTGTTGCTGACTGCCCGTGATGATTCTCCTGGTAAATCACATTTTTCTCTCTCCCACTCACACCTGGTTGGCCCATCCCAGACGCAGCCTGGCTTTTCGGGCGCAGGTTCAGTGACCGCTCGTCTCTGTCCTCGGAGGATCAGTCCCTCTGGAAATACCCTGGTTTGGTTCTCTTCAATTATATTTTAATTTTTTATTCTACCCTCTGCCCTTTTTGCTGACTAAAATGCGTACACAAATTTTCCAACTTTCTGGCACAGAAAACTAATGAATGTACCTCTCTTCACTGAGTCATCAGCATCTTTACTAACTTGCAGGAAGTCTGGTGGGATGAAGAAGAATCACAGTTCACTGTAGTTCTCACGTGCTCTTGGGTTTTGCTTTTCAAAAGAAATCCAGTTAGGAAATGTGGAGAGTTGTTCTTACCCCTGAGGTGGAGATTAAGGATTCAGGCTAGGCCAGGAGGAGGTGATAACTTTCCGTTTCCCATCCCACCTCCTTCTCGGTGCAGGTTCTGCTCACAGCCCCTCCGCTGCCAGCTGAGCCTGACCCCGATCCCTCCCCACTGGGGCTGCTGCTGATTGCCATGCCTTTCTTCTCTCAGTATCATTAAATAATTTGAGCGATGCTATTATGCTAATCTGTCCCTTATGCCGGGGACACAGGGACAGCACGCTCAGCCCCAGAGATGCCAAGCCTCCTGTTTTCTGCTGGAAGCCTTCCCTTTGTGGAGCACTACCGAGCGCTGGCCATCATGGCATGGAGGAGGACAGGCATGTGCAGCAGCAGAGAAGGCTGTGCGCTGGCGTTGGTTAGGGCTTGCATGGTAGTGGTCTTCCTCAAGATGATGAGCAGGTTATTTAGCTAACATTGACAAAATGTTTGTAGTGGCTGGACTGAAACGGTGTTTGGGGGAAGCGAGGGTCCGCTGTGGCTGTGCAAGGCTGAGGTCTCAGCCTTTGGTCCTGTGCTTATCGTAGGGTAAATCATGCAAAAGGAGAGACCAGAGGTGTAAGGCGTCAAGTTGGTAAATGAGGAGTGGAACACCAGGGGAAAAGAAGTCCACCAAACACCCTTAGGGAAAAAAGCGTGATCCAAGAGAAGAAGAAACTTTAGCAGAAACCTGTAATCCCAGTTAATTATTCTGCAGGGCTTGAATCCCTGTTAGCCCTCCAAACAGAGGCTTCTAAACTGTATCCCTGCCAGCAGTGGGCAAGTAGGGATGAGCTGTGCTATTCCTGTCCATGCTGCCTTAGTTAGCAGCATTGCTGCTGCAGAGGCACAGCAGGAGAGCTGGAACATGCTCCGGTTCTGCCCCTCGCCGCCTCTGATCAGATTTTTGCAGTCCCTGCCTGGAAGCAAGGGATTTTTTTCCACCTCGACTGTGTGTGCCTCAATTTTACTTAATTTCAGCTCTGGAGCGCCTAAGAAAAAAGATACCTTGAAGTAGAAAGTGGATGGTATAAAGAGCTCCAGTGAAAGGTCTGTAGATGGGCAGTGTAGTACAGCAAGAAGCAGCAAACCTGAGTGGTGCAACCCTGTGAGAGAAACTGTGATGAACTTTGGGAATGTGGAAGCAGCAAAGTTGCCTGAATTATTCTTGCTTGTTCCTTCTTCCACTTGAAATATGTCCCACAGTGATCCTTCAGGTACCTGAGTCGTCGCTGTCAGATGAGCTGCAGGAGGCTCGTGTTTCCTGGCTGTACGCTTTTATAGCAGTGATTTGCTGGTTCTTCGATTCCTGAAGGAGCTCTCCTTCTACTCCATTCCTTAGCTTTCCTGTCTGTTCACCTTTTTAACCCATTTTTACATGTATTTCTTCTGCATATAAAAAATCCTGAACAATCCTGAACACCTTATCTCCTGCAAAAGAAGGAACATCTTGTACGGAAATTACAGCTAGTGGATTAAACACAACCAATCTGGTTGTCTTCAGGGTGGCGGTGCAGCCCAGTGGCTCCTTAGTTTTCCACATGTAATGCTCTGCCTGACTGGAACGAGCATGCAGGAATCGCCATCTCCACCTCCACGCAGGTGAAGGTGCCTCCCTGCACCTCTCCGAAGGCGACTCCTGCCTCTGGCTCGGTGTGTAGGTGTGCTGCAGAGGTAGTGTTGGCTGGGTGCAGGGGAACTGGCTGAGCTCTCTGGCCTGCGTTACCTACGAGGTAGGACTACGTGGCCAGAAAGATTATTATGATCTTTAAAAGCTATTAATCAGCTGGTGACCGTGCACTTGAAGGAAACAGTCCTCTGAACCAAGACGAATTTGCAATTAGGGAAAAATATTTTTCAAATTGAATCATAGAATCACAGAAGGGTTTGGGCTGGAAGGGACCTTCAAGACCAGCCAGTCCCACCCCCCCGCCAGGGGCAGGGCCCCCTCCCCCCAGCCCAGGCTGCTCCCAGCCCCGTCCAGCCTGGCCTTGAGCCCTGCCAGGGATGGGGCACCCACAGCTGCTCTGGGCAGCCTGGGCCAGCGCCTCGCCGCCCTCACGGGGAAGGGTTTCTTCCTCATGTCCAACCCAAATCTCCCCTCTTTCAGTTTGGTTTAGCGTCTCTTTGATCAGTAAGCTAGTCACGAAATGGACTGGGAGCCGGTGATACCACTTTTGGACCAGAGCTATCATTTTGGGTGCAGACTGTGATGAAAGCCTGTGCCAACCCAATTAATACCATCGTTACTGCACATCTGCCACGTGTCCCAGCCGTCCTGCCCCGCAGAAGGGTACGAGGCTGGGAGGTTTCTGCATCTTCATAGAGGCCTTCCTGCGCCTGAACACATGGTGCAGCTGTACTTGGCAGCCCTGCTTTTGGTCCCACATGCCTGCGCCTTGCTCCAGGAGTTGCACCGGCACGGCCATGCTGGAAGCCGGAGCAGAGCTGAGCTCCGCTCCTGGAGTCACCTCACTGGCTTTAGGTGCCTGCATCTGAACTGAGCACTGGAGGCTCCTTTTTTAGGCTGTGTAGGGAGATAGTACTGCAAGGCATGAAGCATCTGAACAGTTTGGATGTCTGCGTTAGGATGAAATGAATCATGCCCTGAAAGTACCGGCTTCTTCACATTTGCTATAAAGGGAGCCTGGGTGGTAGCTCTGACGTAAAGTTGGATAGGATGAATCATGCAGCCAGTTTCTGCTCCAAGCAAGATGATCAGATAAGGTGTTCAGAAAGCACCTATATCGGGAATGTCAAACATTTTTTCACGGGCTGGGCATTAATCTAGCATGTTAAGCAGTAGCACCAGCTTAATGCTTCTTCTGCATTAAACCAGCATAACTTACAGCACAAGGTGGGATGGCTGCAGTGGCCTTGGGCAGGTGTCCCGGTGACAGAAGGCACAGTGCTGTGGTGCTGTAGCCCTGGCTGTGGGTGGCAGCTTTATCGCGGTGCCTCCTTGCTGATTTGATGTGCAGTCTCCTTCCAGCTGCATTCACCATTCTCCCCTTTCTCTCATTGCAGCTCCTGCCTTGCCCACCACAGTTCGCCAGCGCCTGGTGGACCCACAGCACGCCCACGGATCTCAGAGGTTGGTAGAGAGTTACGTGCAAGGCCAGAATGAGTCAGGCCAACCTGCCCATTACCGGGCAGGCAGAGTCTCTCTCCGTCGAATGCATAGCCTCTCCTCTGGACAGTCTTTCAGTTCCGACCTTCCCAGCACCAGCCCATCATGTGCTGCCACCACCACCTCTTCCACCTCTTGCTCCTCATCCACCACCACTGCATCTGCTCCTGCTTGCCATGTCCACCCTATCTATTACCATCACACCACCTCCTCTTATTTCCTTCAGATGGACTCCATCCCTGATCTACCCCCTCCTGATGTCACCTCTGGAGTTCGCTGTCGCACTGAGAGCTTTGGGTATATTGCTGTTTCTTTTTTAGCTCCCTCTTGCCTGCTGTGTCTCAGAGCTGCTGCTTGCTCGGGTGCTCTTTCTCCTAGATTCCTTGTGCCTTTTCCTTTTGGGCCTTTATTTCATGATTTTTCCATGTTTGTTTCCTCAACCGCTCTCCTGTGCTAGTGGACCCTCTAAGGAGTGCTCCATGGCCCATTCCCATACCAGCAAACTCAGTGGGTGCATAAACCAAGGAGGTGCTGTTGTTTAACTGTAGCTAAGCAAGCGAGAATTCTTGGGCACTCAGTTATTGCTAAATAAGTCAGTCTTTCACTTGGGTGATGCACCTGTGAGAACAAAGGTAACGCAACTAATCAAACAAACACTGACCTTATTTGAAGCCTTGACTTATTTGGGGTCTTCACAAGCGAATTGCAAAGGAAACATGTTGGGTAGATACTATGAGATAGTAGTTGGTGTTGCCAGAGGGATGAAGAGGTGGCGAAAAGCAGCATTCAGGAATTTTGTATTTCAGAGTGACTCCTACCTCTGGTTCAGTAGGGGATGAGGCATGGTTGTGTTTTGACTAAGGAACATCTGAATAATGAGGAGGGAGTTGGAGCTTCTTATTGCTGGATCACTGGCATTAACTTGGTCCCTTTCAATAGTGACAGCCAGCAAGTGATGGCTCTTTGGAGACCTCTGTACGATGGCATCCAAGGGACCGGTTCCCATCCACATCCCTAAATCCCTGACCTCTCCTGATTCATTGTGCTGGCATTAGAGAGGCAAATGACTGGGTGGGCTGTAGATGCGGGAATCCTGTCTGGTCTAACTGGGGTGCTGCACAGGGCCCTGGGGCAGCCATCCCCAGTTCAGAAATGTTCTTTACCCCAAGCACAGAGGATCGTGTTCCTCGGGCGGCCCCAGGGTGGCTTTCTTCTGAACAAGGTCCGTGGGCAGCAGTTTTTGGAGGTCCTCGCCCCGTGTGGCTCATGGACGCACCCAGCTCCAGAGCACTGTTTGAGCCTGCATCTGTTCCGATGCTTGGTTTAAACTCTCGGCTAAGGGGTGAGTGGGGTGTGTGGTTTGTATGGTCTCTAGTTCAGGGGCATTGCAGGCGCTCAGTGCAGAGGTGTCAGCACTGGAACAGACAGTGGAAGGGGGCTGTGATGGGCCGTCGGGAGTCCTGTCCTCCTGCTCTGCTGGGGAGCTGCCTATGACCATGGCCAAGTCATTTCATCTCTCCGTTCTGTGCTTTCTCCTTGGTAAAATTAAAAATAGTCTCCTTATCCTCAGTGTTGGGGAACAGACTTCTGGGAAAAGGCTGGAGGTCTCTCAGTGAGGAAGTCGATAGGGGCAATGTCCTTTCATGTTTATATCCAGGCAGGATGACATTCGAAGTCAGCACATCTTCATTCCTCCCAGCACATTGTACCATTATTCCTTTATCTGTAGGTACCTCTGCCCTTAGGCGTAGGTTCTCTCCTGACGTCGTTTACACAGTCTCTGTTTCGGATGCCTCACCCCCTCACTAACTTGTGTGTCTCACAGCTGGGCTGCCTGCGGACCGGAGCATCCCTAAGCCCAGGCTGCGAGCAGCAGCGCCGGCAAAGCCCCACGCAGCCCCAGGCAGAACATGGACTCTGGAGTGTCGGAGAGAGGGGGAAATCACTGCACCTGCTCCACAATTAGGCAATTACAGAGCAACATTTTGGTTAATGTAGTAATGTTTGTTTGAGATAACAAGCAGCATAATTAAAGATTTAGATTAATTACTGCCAATTTGCGTGCAGTTGCAGCTGTCCTGGTTTGACCGATAAAAGCTGGGAATGCTTCTGGTAACATCACACAGCCCCTGTTTACCATCGACCTTCCTGTCTCTGTAGAAAGCAGGGCTTGTCCTGGGAGCTCGAAGGTTGATGTACTGTTTCAAAAATAGCTGTATAAACATGATTATTTTTTTTCAGCTGAGGCCTGTGATACACTTAATTGCTGACCAGGTTAAAGTCTCAATCCTGCAGACTCCCCTGAGAGTGGCAGGGGGAAATGTGGTATGACTTTGGGATCCTCATTAGGAAAGGCAATGCTGCTGAGGGGTCATTAGAAGAGAATAACTGGGGTCTTCTCCTTATTCTCCACAGGCAATTAGG
This sequence comes from Falco cherrug, assembly GCF_023634085.1. Taxonomy (NCBI): domain Eukaryota; kingdom Metazoa; phylum Chordata; class Aves; order Falconiformes; family Falconidae; genus Falco; species Falco cherrug. Next base: position 2,518,160 of record NC_073698.1, read on the forward strand.
AGCTCGTCAGAACCTCATAGGTCACAGTTCAGTGGAAGGTGGGACTGTTTTCTCTCTGTTCCCATAGCAAAGACCACCTGTTGATGCAGGATAATTTAGCAGTGGAGTTTTGCAGGGTATGAACTTCTCACCTAAGGTTTGCTTCAGCTACACAATAGCAGATGACTCCAAAATCCATGCTCATCCATTCTCTGTTCATTTCAGAAAACAGAAATGAAGACTTGGGTGCCCAAACGTGTTCTTATTTTGTTGCTTTTAATTTTTTGTCAAACTGCATCGTTAGCAGGTCCTGCTTAGATGCATCTCTAAAAATACGGCCATGGAGGCATGCCACAGCACAAGCCAATATATTGCTCTTTCTCTTTTATATAACCAGTCTCGGAGGCCTTTACATACATCCCTCGAGCTCCGCAGCCTCCCAAAGAGGCAAGCAGAACAGATGGGGAAGCTGAGGCTGAGAAAGGCCTTCCAGGGAGTCATTGCCAAGGATGAAAACGGAACCCAAAAAATTCCTGGCTTCTGGCTCCCTTGGTAGGAGGAGAGTGCTACCTTGAGTGCTTTGGGCTGCTGGATCGCTTTAGCCTCTCTCGTATCCAGCAGATGCCAATGTTGGCGAGACCTCGCAAGAGATATCATCTCAAACAAGCTGTTCCCCCAGAGAAAGGCTCGGGGATTGCTTCTCTCCGTGCAAGCTGTATACGGTGCTAAAGTCTGCTGGGGGTTGACCTGGTAGGGACCTTCTCTCCAGGCAAGGCCAGCGCGTGGCCGGTGAATTGCTTTCATGAACTCCTCACTGTTTGCTTCTCTTTTGCAATTGGCTTCAGAGGATCCGGTGCAAATAAGGTCAGAGCTGTTCTGATTTTGAAGGCTGATGTGTGTTTTTTTTAATGTTAACGAAGGGGACTGGGTGTCCCTGGGGGGGAGAGGGGTTGGAGGATGCTGTGTGCACAGAGGTTTCTGCTGCCAGTGCCTGCTTCAAGTGGTACCTGTGGATGAACGTAATGGAGATGGGAGTGTAGGACCAAATCCCCACGCTGGTGGCCTTTTTCCAGCGGGGATGGGAGGCGGCAGCCAAAGCAAAAGCAGTGTCAGTAATCCACAGAAGAGAGTCATTCACAGCTCTTCCAGAATGGAGGGAAGGAAATCGCTGTTGGATTTGCGTTGTTGAGGCTGTTGCAAAACCTCCGACTGTGCCGCACCAAGCTCAGCAGAATAACTGAACTATATAGCAAATCTGACTCTGCCTTAGGGGAAGCCTTTGCTGCCGTGGTACCATGTGCTAGCTAGGTATATAATGTATAGCCTTGCAGCTATGGGTGCTCTTCGTAAAGAGCAGGGAGTGGTAGAGGCACCGAGGTCTGTGTGAGGCAGGTAGACCAAGCCCTGCTCTTGTGTCAGATGCCCTTGAGCCACTCATAAGCTTTCCTGCAGCCTCTGTCCTGGCCCACCAGAAATCATTCAGTGGGCTGCAGAGCTGAAGAAAAAGATTCTAGATCATCCTCCTGCCCTCTCCCCTCTTTCTCCACCACTGCCAGACTTTCTTTACTCCATGCTTTGCTCTCCGCTTCTTTTGTTTGCAAAGTCAGTCCATTCCCATCTTCTCACCCGCTCTCATTTACTGCGGTCGGTTCGGATTCGTGGAGTGGCACGGCAGGAAGCGCAGGTGAAAGCAGATAAAAACCAGCAGCAACGTGTGCATCCTGCCTTCACGTAGGTGAACGCTGTCAGCTTCACTCTTCATAGATTGTAAGTGGGCCCAGCTACATCAAAAAGAAAGCAGCAAACAATGCAACATTGTGGCTGGGATGGAGGAACATGCTGTCTTACATCAGGCTCCCAGGTATTTTCATGTTCAGTTGGTGGTCTGAGGTTTTCAGGAGGGACGAGTATTCAGTAGTTGCTGCTGTACCGCAGAAGTTCTTTCTGTGAAGGCACCTTCCCGTCATACCGTTGAGGCTGGCTGTGTCCTGGGCTAGCATTTCCTCTTGAAAATGGAGCATAAGCCTTGTGAAAATTAGCAGGATAAAGGCCAGCCCTTTTTGGCTGAGCCTCACCCAAGATGACTGGCAATATCCTGGCAATGATCTTTCCTTCCCTCTTGTCCCGACACTGGACTTGGGAGCATCCCCTCCTCTTTGCTTTCTCGGACAAAGCCAGTGTGCATCCCAGGGAGTCATGTCCCTGCAGGCGCACACCTCCCCTGTCTTGCACTTGCTTATGGGAACCACCAGGAAGGATCATTTTGGGCTGTAGAAAGTCCCAGCAATAGTTTCCAACTGTTGGCATTCACTTGTGAAAATCAGTTGGTGCCCGTGGGTGCCGTGGCAGGGATGCAGGTGGTCCCCCTCTGCGTGTGCCTGAACATCCAGCTCCGTCAGCTCTCGGGGTGGGTTAACAGACCAGCCGGCCCCTTGAGCCATCCGTGGCACGATGAGTACTGTGCCCATCTGCTGGCTCCTCACGTGGTTGAACTGCAGCTTTGCAGAGTGCCCTGGGAGCTGCTGCTGCTTGAGGTCTTCTCTTGTCCACTGCTGACGTGCCACTTGGCATGCTGGTGTCAGCAGTCACGGTGTCCTGCCTCTACCCTTCAGGAATGTATTCCTGAGTTACAGCTGGATAGATTATGAGTAAAATTGGTTAGCTTAGAACCATTGGGATATCTGAAAAGCATGTGCTCGTACCCTGTTTCCCCCATCAGCTCCTTCAGTCCCCCTCTGGATGGCAAGCTGGCAAGCTCAGAGAGAAAAAAGTGTGGTCCGACAAGGTTGGACCAAGCACAGCACCCATTGCTGTGCCATCCGTCGGCTCCCGCACAGGGCATCCCCAGGGATCCACAGCGACAGCCACACCTGCAATGGGGAGGTGGGCCCTGCAAAGTGACCACCGACCCCTTGATGCCCAGGGGACCCTCTGTTGTGGTGAGAGCGGTCCTGGGAGGAGACGTGGTGGCTGTGGTGTGCACCAAGGACCTGCTGTGAGCTGCTCACCTGCCGGCATTGGCCAGAGGCAGTGTTTTGCCTCCCTCTACCCGGGGTGCAGGACCAGCTGTCCAAGGATCAGGTTCCCAGAGTCTGCGTTTGGGGGAAGAAAACCCTCCTGGACCAGAGGATGTTTCTTCATGTGCTGTCGTCATTTTCTCCACGCACTGCCATAGCCACGGGATTGCTTTTGGCTCTTCTGGATTTAGGACTGTGCACTAGCTTGTGAGAGAGGGAGAGGCTTGCTGGATGGCCTCTGAGCTGATGGGTGTTTGCAGATCTCAGCAGGGAAAAAACTTACCTTCTTCACAAATGAGGCATTTTTGAAGTCACCTCAGTTTAAAAAAAATCTGGGTTTTGCTGTATTTGCTACCCTTACTTTTGTTTTAAAGGATTATTTTTTTTCCTGACTCTCACCCAGACACCTTTGTGATTATGGATTGGGTCGATTTTTACCAGAAAAGAGTAACTCCACTTCAGTGGATTACAAAGTTGAATTTCAAGCGAGCAGGTGTTACTGTCTAAACCTGCCTTCACTGGCCATGGTGTGCTGCACCTGCACTATGCTCAGCCACTTCATTGGGTGAACTTCAGCAGAGGGTGCAATGCTTTTTGCACTGAGGTCTGCAGGGAATCGGTGATCTGACCCTGCTAGAGCGGTATGCCAGCCTGGTGGGATCAGCTGGAATGAGTCCAGAGTGGGCACTGTGGACCTGCCTGCGCTGCTTGGAGGTGGTCCTGCCTGCCTGTGGTCCTGGCTCAGATCAGCGTCATCTCCAGCCAGGGTTTTGCCCTGCTGCCTCATATATCTGCCTGCACGGTGGTGGCTGAGCAGTCATGATGGACCTTTTTCCCTTGAACTCAATGCTGCTGACCAGCAGATGTGTGGGCAGCAGGATGGGCAGCTCAGAGGACGCAGCTTCTGCAGCAGCCTTGCTCCTTCTCCTCAGTGTGCTGGGAGCGAGCACCATCCGGGAGGACACACCGACCGCTGCCTTCGCTCACTTGGCATCGGTCTGTAGGGCTGGTGCCAAACCACGTGGCCAAAGTCAGCTTTGTTTTCATGGAAAGGGGGCATTTTCCAAGTATTCGTGGAGGAAATAAACCTCTAAAAGCATGTTGCTCGGCACCAGCTCACCCTCGCAGCATCTCTCGACAGCAGCTGAGCATGTGCTGATGGCTTCTGCCACCCTTTCTTGAGAGAGGTGACACAGTGAGTGGCCTGGCAGAAATTCCTCAACAGAAATTTCCCCTTTGCAGATGCGTTAAGCAATGGTGTGAGTAAGAAACATTCAAGAGGAGCATAAGACTCCTCACTTTCCTAAAGGAAAGGACTTGAGTTGTTGTGATTGCAGTTACGTCTTTATTCTCCATGTACTAGCAGCAGCCTGAGGTCTCGAGCCCCCTGGCTTGTGTGGGTGCCACTGGTGTCCACCTTTTGGAAGACGGCTCTGAAATACTCTTGTGTTCAGTCCCATTAAGTTTTATTGATGCTGCTGTTCCCAAAGCTGACTGCCCATGACCCACCCCAGTCATCCCAGTGAAAGCTGTGGGCCACGGGCCATGACAGCGACCTTCTGCGGAGCTGCGGTATCTGCCGGTGGCGTTGAGGAATTGGGAGCTCCTGTGGCTCCATACGGTGTGTTTCATCGCAGTTGTCTCCCTTGGATGGCCTCCAAGATGCTCACTCAGAATAGCTGGGGATTTCACACCATCCAAATTGTTCAGTTCCTGTTCTCCCCTGCCTGCTGCTAACCTTGAGGATGCAGCTCTCCATCGCTCGGATGTCAGATGGGCTCAGTTGTGTGTGTGTGAAAGGCAAGGACTATTCCAGATATGCCTGGGGCTATTTTCTTCTTGTTAAAATAAGAGATGAGACGGTCTTCACAGCTGGGCTCTCACAGTGGATCTTGGGCTGTATCCTAACCATCTGCGAGGTATTTTAATACCCCTTTCCCTTCACGTATTCCTACGGAGCTGTTAAATGAGGGCACAAGTTTACGTGGTGGGTTTTGTTAAAAAATACCCTTGTTACCATTATGGAGGGCAATCACAGAATCACAGAAGGGTTTGGGCTGGAAGGGACCTTCAGGACCAGCCAGTCCCACCCCCTGCCCCGGGCAGGGCCCCCTCCCCCCAGCCCAGGCTGCTCCCAGCCCCGTCCAGCCTGGCCTTGAGCCCTGCCAGGGATGGGGCACCCACAGCTGCTCTGGGCAGCCTGGGCCAGCGCCTCGCCGCCCTCACGGGGAAGGGTTTCTTCCTCATGTCCAACCTAAATCTCCCCTCTCTCAGCTTCAAGCCATTCCCCCCTGTCCCACCACTCCCTGCCCTTGCCCAAAGCCCCTCCCCAGCTTTCCTGTCGGCCCCTCCAGGCACTGGGAGCTGCTCTAAGGTCTCCCCGCAGCCTTCTCCTCCCCAGGCTGCACAGCCCCAGCTCTCCCAGCCTGTCCCCACAGCAGAGGGGCTCCAGCCCTCTGAGCATCATGGTATTTATGCTGGTATCATAAAAGAGGAACTAGGGGCTTTTCACGTGCCATACCGGACGGGTTTGGTGCTGAGCGTGGCAGGGCTAGGCAGGGCACAGTCACCCAGGTCCTGGGGCTCAGCTGTGTGGGGAGTGGGGAGGGCTGCACCTGGAGCGGAGAGGCTGAGAAAGTGGGAAACACCTCCTTTCTCTTCTGACACCCTTTTGCTTCTCTTTGCTCCTTTTCTCTCCATTTGCCTTTCCCATTCTTTACCACTTGCCTCCAGTCAGTGTGGACAGCATGAGGCAGGGGCTGTGTCCCCTGGCAGCCCCCGGCCCTCCCTGCCTGTGCCTGCCCTGGCAGGCAGGAGGGGGCTGGCTGTGTGGCATCCAAGTCTTGAGGCTAGCGTTCAAGTAGGTGGTAGCAAGAGCAGTGTAGCTCTTTGTCTGACTGATGGGCACGCTGGCAGGCTTTGGCAGGGCCTGTGGGGATGTCAGGTACAGCAGCATTGCACCCACCTGGGTGATCCCGGCTGGAAGGAGTAAGCTGTGATTTTCCATTTCTCCCTTCCTCCTGCCTCCCACTCTCCATTTCCAAAAGATCTGGGAGCTCCTCAGGCTGGCGCAGCAACGCTCCAATGCCATTTGGAATCACAAGTTGGCACCGGGCTGGGGGCACAAACCGCTGTGCAGCAGAGGGTCTGCAGGCAGCGACCACAGGCAGCTGCGTGTCAGGAGCACGCCGCTCGGGCATGGCTTCGCACGGGAAAGCTGAACCTCTAATTCCTCCCTCCAGGATTAGAGGTTTCCACGGGCTGACCCAGGAACAGGGGGAAACAGCCAGTCTGGCGCTTTCTGTCCCAGGGCTGCGTGTGGTCAGGCTGCAGCCTCGCGGCTCGGAGGGGCGAAGTGGGGGCACGCGCACACAGATGCGACCTGAGCAAATGCAGAGGAGCCCTCTGAGGAAGTTGCCCCCAGTCCTGCAGCTAGAAGAGCATCAGCTCTCTCAGCTGTACCGCTTCTCTGTGGGCCAGAGCGAGCTGTGCAATGTGACGAGCTCCCTGGCCCATCTCCCACTGGGATCTGTGGGAAAGAAGCGGGCTGGCAGGGTCATTTTCAAGGGAGCGGGAGGGAGCTGCCGGCTCCGCGTGGAGCCCAGCCCTGCTGTGTCTGGCCGAGGGCCACTGGAGCCATGGCTGGTGCCTTTGGACCCTCAAGCTCAGGGCTGAGTGCTGGCAGCTGCCTTGTGGACTGGGGCCTCGATCCCTCTGGTTCTGCCTCTGTGCACGGTGCTTCCTTCCAGCTCCGCGTGGCGCTGAACAGAGCGGCGTCCTGCCTCGTGCGGGGCACGTGCTAGCGGTGCGCTCACCTGGGCTGGGGAGAGGCAGCGAGCAGCCCTGCCTGCCTGTGCCGGGGGGGGGGGGGCAGTCGCATCGCCCCATCTGCTGGGTAGCTGGCATGGGGCTGGACAAGCCCCCCCGTCCCTGGGGGTGCCCACCGCAGTTGTGCTGCTGGCACTGGTACAGAGGAGCAGAACCAGAGGGCGAGGTGGCAGGAGTGGGATCAGCATCTGCCCCGCTCCTGCTCCCCGGGGGCTCGCTGCAAGCCATCAGCGCAGGACGGGGCTGCCTCGAGGGGGTTCCCCTGCATCGCCCTGCCCACCGGCTGCCCTCAGCTGCTGCATCCGTGTGTGCACGGGCTCGGGCGCATGTCCCCGGGGTGCCGGGCCAGCGGCACTAACAGCTTCTCTCTTCCCTCCATCCTCTCCATCCCAGAGACTTAACTCGCTGCGACTCCGACTCCTCCATCCCGCACCTGAGCGACCACCAGCGTATCCCCAGCTCTGCACCCAAGCTGCTGGCTGCCCGGCCCAACCTTCTGACCAGGTCCATCGAGGAGGCTGCCCCCGGCCACCCTGCCATCGGTGCGCCCACCCCCAACGGCAGCAGCAGGCACGTGGAAGTCTCTGCCCTGGGGGCTTTGCCGGAGCGACTGCCCGAGAGCCCCATGGTGATGAAGAAGATGATGATGGTGAACCACGGCATGGAGAAGTCCTCCAGCCTGGGGGAGATCAGCCACCCGACAGCCGGCAAGCACAGCCACTCGGATTCCTCCCGGTCCCACAGCCCCAGCTCCACCGACCCCGACACCCCCTCCCCCATCTCTGACTGCCGGCCCAGCAGCGCCAAGAGCACCCGCATCCCGCAGCTGGCTGCCAAGAAGAGCCCGGGGGACGAGGACAGCAGCTTGACAGGCGATGAGGTTGACCTCGGCCAGAGCAAGAAAAAGTTCCCCCTAAAGATCTTCAAGAAGCCCAAGAAGTAGAGAGAGGACGGGGGGGGAAGAGGAAACCCACCCAGGAGCACGACCCACTGGGACCGGGGGGCAGCCGTGCATCGGGAACGCAGCACACCCGCCCAGCCCGGACCCTGCGGGCTCGGGTGCTGGCCAGCACCCACTGCCCTCCCCTCCGCACCCTCCGTTTCTGAGTCACCTCGCCTAACACTGGCAGTGGGAGGAGCTATTTAAACTTATTTATTTCCTGATCTCTGAGACAAAAAAAGAAAAAAAAAAAAAAAGACGACGACTGCTCCCCCCAAAGAGAACAGCCGCCCTTTCTCCCCTTCCGATTGCTGCAGTCCCTGGCTTTGCTGTGCATGGCTTCCAGTTACTCCTGCCTCTGCTCAGCCACACGGCATTTGGGTTTGGTTTCAATGTGGTTTTATTTTTTTATTTTATTTTTTTTATTATTACGATTATTAATTTCTTTTTCCGGTTCTTCTGCCTCTTCCAACTTTTGCACAGGCTGTATGGAAGGTCGGGGTGGTGGGAGCCTGCTGGGGAGTGCACGGAGCAGGGCCGGCTGCTCCCCGAGGAGGCAGCGTGCTCGGCTCTCGGGGTGACTCAGGTGCGAGCGTTCGGGCGAGCTGCCTCGCAGACGTTGCAGCGGTTCTCTCCTCATTTCTGTGAGTCATTTTTGACACCCCGGCCCCCATCGCTATGACGGTTGGGGGAATCCCTGTTTGTGTGCTCTTGATAAACAAGAGCAAGTAAAATGCCCTTGTGAGGGAGGGCTCTGCCCTTGCCGGTACTTGCGCATCCAGGAGCTCTGCCCGCAGCGTGCCCTTGACCCCCTTCCCGCTTGCGCTGGAGGCAGCTGCAGCCCGATGGGTTTCCGTGGTGGGACAGAGCTGCCCACCCAGCTGCTTTGCCTGGCCGGCCATGGCGCCAAACCCAGCTCCTCCAAACCCAGACATGCCCTGGGGGCTCAGAGGGGCGAGCAGTGGGGTCGCGGGTGATGGAGGAACACCAAGGGGCGTTGGTGCAGAGTCAGGTGCAGCCGCCAGGCCGCACAATGAGGGGGCTGCGGGGGCTGGTCCCTGTCCCTGTGTCCATGTTTGGCAGGGCACAGCGGGGCTCTCCTTGGCTGGGAAGAGGCAGGCTGTGTGGGCAGGAGTCTGAAAATGCCCTCCCCTCTCCAGGGTCTCCCCTGAAGCAGGCTTGCCCTCAGCCCGGGTGCTGGGGGCTCTGCACCCTCCCCGAGGGGAGGCAGGCGGGGATGGAGGTAAGGGCAGTGTGGGCAGCAGGACGCTGGGCGGGAGGACCCCTGCCCTGAGGCCACGCTCCAGCCCGAGGCCGGGATCTGCCTGGCTGTGCCAGCCTGCGGCAGGGCTTAGTCCGTCCCAAACTGCCGCCCGGAGCACTCCCGTCCTCCCTCGGCAGGCTGTGGGTTGCATCCTGCTGCTCAAAGCCCTCGTCTCGGTGTGCTCCCCCCATCACAGCCCTGGCTGCTGAGGGGGACTCCCCAGTCCAGGGCCGTCGCAGTGGGCCAAGTCCTGCTCCGTTTGGTGCCTCGCTCCATCCCCAGGGCCAAGCCCTGCTCCGGGCACAGCTCCACAGCCCCTGCCTGCAGCACCCAGTGCCGGGCCAGCAGAGGAGACCCCAGCCACCCTCCCGCATCCCTCAGGGGGCTGCTGCCTGGCACGACACGCCCTGCCCCCCAGAGCTCTCCACCAAAGCCTGGGATCCCTGCCCCTACTGCCCCCCTCCATCCCAAGCCCCCCGTGCTGCCATCCCACATCCCCAGAGGTGGGCTGCTGCCCGAGGCCGCCCCAGCTGCTTCACCTGCTGAGGGCAGAGGAGGATGCACGTCTGGCAGGGGAAGGGGAGGCAGAGGAGGCAGGGTGGGATGCTGAAAGCCCCTCGGGGCCTTGCTTTATGCCAGAGTAATATATATGTGTATGTTGACAATACAGGAAGGGCTATAAAGGTGTTTTTTGTTTCATAGGTGGTAGTTAGACAATTACACTGTTGCTTTGAGATAAGTGAAAAATTCCTCTAAATGACTTAAGTGCCTGCATTTCCCCGCGGCTGCTCTGAGGCGTGGGGAAGGGGGGACGCCACGCTCGGCCCCCATGGTCGGGGCTGCTGCTGCAGGCGCCCCGCCGCCACGGGCAGGGCAGGCTCCGAGCAGCTCGGCCACCTCTGGGAGCGGGGCCGGCGGCGGCGGGGTCCCATGGGTGCCTGGTGAGCAGGGGCTGCCCGGGCTGGAGCCAGGGGCCTGGTGGCACTGCTTGTGGTGGCGGAGACCTGTTGATGCTTCTGGAGAAGGGGTTGGGGATCCACCAAATGGCAACTGTTGACGCATCTGCCAACTCTTGATTTTTTTTTTTTTTTTGTCATTTCATAAAACTTTTAAATCCAATAAAGCATGTAGTCTATTTTACGAGCCACCATCTCATACTCTCTTCTTTCAGCCCTTCCCAGGCTGCAGAGCAGGGGTCCCATCTTGGGGGGGGCACGGCATTGGGTGCCTACTGGTGGCAGGGGGGTTCTCTGGGGACTGTGCCCCCAGCAGCCAGCCCCACAGCCCCAGCATGGCCAGCAGGCAGCAGGGACGGACAGATGCACTTGTTCCCCGCCACCACCACCCCTGCACCAGGGCTGTCCGCCGTGGCCCTGTGGTCTCTGACCACAGAGTCCCCACTGATAGGCTTGGGGTCTGTACTTCTGCTCAGCACCAAAAAGAACCCCATGCTGCCTGGGTCAGTGCAGTGGTGCCAGGCCACGGGGTGAGCTGCTGCTGCTGCCCTGTTTCTGCTCTTGGGGGACAGCCTCATGCTGCCGACACAGCTGCGGAGCTGTACATCGTCTGCACATCACCCATACATCGCCGGGCAGGGGCACTGGGAGGGTGCAGCTGCCGCAGTGCTGGGCTGGGGACTTGCAGGAAGGACACCGTTGCTGGGAGTGGGTTTAAAACCATTTCCCTGGGGCCCTCTCGGCTTCCCTGGTGAAGACAGCAGCGGCTGACCTGGCCCAGGGCAACCTCAGCCCCTGCAGAAGCCCTTCCCCTGCTGTCATCCCTCTGCTCCTGCAGCCGAAGCCTGCAGGACGTTGTCCCCTCATCCCAGCAATGAGCCCGAGGGCAGGCAGCAGGATGAGGCCCCATGGGCTGGGACTCCGCAGCCAGGCAGCACAGGGCCATCAGGCTGGAGGCTGCATGCAAGGGGAGGATGCAGCAGGATCTGTCCCATCCCGGAGGAGCTGCACCCAGGCCCTGCGGGGCTCTGGTGTGTCAGCAGGGCAGTCGGTGCAGCCCTGCCAAGGGACACCACTGCCCTGGGCAGCAGGAGCACCCGGCTGGGATGTCAGCACTGAGCCCTCTTCGCTTGTGCTGCACGACAGCCAAGGCACAGCCCGGGGGGTGGTGGCACCCTGCACACAGTGACATCGCTCTGGAGAACAGCTTTATTGCAGCAGCAGCAAACACATCATGCACTTGCAACTGCTGAGGCTACAAACCCAACCCTGGGGCTGCTCTGGCCCTGTTCATCTGCATGGGACAGGTGAGTGAGGACCTGCCCCAGGTTTGGGGCTTTGAATTGGCTTCTGGGCCAGCCCAGCCCGCCAGCACAACAGTACCAGCTGTGCCAGAGCTACTGGCCCCAAGCACTGCCTGGAAGGTTAGCTGATGGGGCCTGGAGCCCACTCCAGGGATCAGCATGCCATTTCCACCTCCATGGTGGGCTCAGCCAGCCTAGCCCCTGCCCAAGGTGTCCACCAACGTCAGGGACTCTGCCGGCAGCTGGTCCTGCCAGGACTGTGCTGGGCTGGGGCTAGAGACACACACAGCCACCCCCAGACCGCTCCGACGAGACATGACAACTGCCCAGAGACAGGTGAAGGGCTGGACCATGACCTGGGCGGCTGGTCCCGTTCACAGAGAGTCCCCTAGAAACACCTTTGGAGCTTGCAGAACGTTTCCAGGAAAAAGAATTTAAATATATGCTGGGATCAGCAGTTTGCATCTGCCAGGATGGGTGATGGCACAAAGGGAGCCACATGCACCAGCAGCCAGCCCCTGGGCAGGTGTCCCCAACACCAGTGGGTCCCGTCTTCCTGGGGGGCTCTGAGCAAGGACGTGGGGTGCCCTGAGTCTGGCATCCGCCTTCACTGCTGCCATTGGGCAGAATGGCGAAGCAGCTGCTGGCCAGGTTGATGGTAAAAGGCATATCGATGACATCTCCAGCCACGTCCCGGGCAGTGGCCATCCTCCAGGAGCTCAGAGGATGGGTGGCTTTCTGGAAGTGCTGGAAGTGCAAGGGTGAGCAGTGGCTGCATCACTGTGGGAAGGGGCAGCCACGGCCATGGCCACAGAGGGGCTCAGACCCCACCACTCGCCCTGGCCCCAGCTCCAACCCTTTTTCTCTCTTGGGGAAGGGTCAGTGTCACCTCCGCTCCATCACTGGCCTCTTCTGCCCCATCCCCAGCACCAAGGCAGCCCCTGCGCTGCCCCTGCCTCATCCCTGTCCCCATGCCCCATCCCACCTCCCACACTCACGTTGCTCAGCATCTCTGACTCGCAACACAGGGCCACGGTGGCCCAGAGTGGGATCTGCAGGCAGGTGGGGATGCCCATGCAGATGCCCAGGCTTGTGCTCCAGACTGGGTACCTGTGGGTGCCGTAGTGCAGGAGCACACTGTACAGTCCAGGAAGGTGTAGATCAGCGTGAACTGAAGGGCAGAGCAGGCAGGAGCAATGTGACACTGCAGCACTGCTTTGCCCCAGCTGGGCACCTCAGGGACACCCAGGGCTGCCCCAAACTCCCTCCAGTAGCCACAGAAAGGCCCAGGAGGGTGCTGGGACTGGGGCGGTCTGACTCCAAACCCACAGCAAGAGCTGCCCCTCTCAGAGGGGAGGGAGAGATGGAGGGAGGTGAGCTCTTCTCCCCTCAACCTCCAGCTCCATGTGGATACGTGGTGCTTACCAGCAGAAGGGAGAGGGTAAACAAGGCCCAGCACACCCTGCAGTAGCCCAGCATGTGGCTGCACCAGGGTGGGCACCGGCACATTGTGTCCGCGATGTCCTGGCAGAACTGGTTCATGCCTGCGGTAGCCCCAGGAGAGGGTCAGGCCCCTGCCTGCCCCTGGCACAGCCCTGCCAGCTGCACCCTCGCCAGGGCACCCACGACACCCCATGTTGGGGCTGAGCTGTGGCAGTGCTGGGTGCTGAACACCCACCATACTTCAATGGGTGGAGAGGAAATTGCATCCCCCATACACAGGGAGGATTGCACCTTGGCTTTGCAGCATCTCCTTGCAGGGCTGAGCTGCACGTGGTGGGCAGGACAGGGGTAACTCCCTGCCCACCCAAGCCACAGGTGCACCCTGCAGAGCCTGGCTACACTTTGCACTGAGCCCCAGGAAGGCTGAGCCTTGGCGGTGTCGTAGCCAGAGGCTGCCCTGCGCCATCACCCTGTGACAGCAGTGCCCCAGGGCTGGCAGCACCTCAACCGCCTGCTGGCTGCACCCCACTGCACCCCTCAGCACCAGCTGCAGCGCGCCTCGAACTGCCTGCTGTGTTCACCATAGCAGAAGGCGATGCCCAGGCACATGAAGAAGGCAAGAATGATCAGCCCAAAGCAGGTGCTGTAGATGTCAATGAGGGTGAACCAGAAAATGCCTCCCTGTGAGGCGGTGAGGGACAGAGTCAGCACAGCTTGGGGCAGCGAGGGCACCCCACGCCACCATCGATGCCAGGGCCCACGCACAGCCCTCCATCCTCCCACCTGAGGACTTGTGCAGAGATTGGAGGGAGAGGAGGCTGCTCCCTATCCTCCACCCTGGTATCAGGTTGACCAGCAGGAGTCCCAGGAGGTAGAAGGAGGTGCAGAGAGCACCCAGCAATGCTGTCTTCCTCCTCCCATCACGCAGGGCTGAGAACTCATCCAGGATGGCCGTAGTGATGCTCTCAGTGTTCCCAAACTGAGCAATGGGGGATGTCAGTGGCGGGGGTGGTTGTCCTGGTCTCTGCCTCCCCAGACTGGACACAGGGGATGGTCCTCACAGAGGAGGCATTGCAGGGCACTGTCCCCATGCACATTCCCATCCCTGTGACACCTGGGTACGTGGAGAATCCCATGCCCTGTGCCAGTGGGATGTGGCTGCATCCCTGCCCCATGACTTTGGGTGCAGCCCTACATGTGTGGGGTCATGCATCACCCCTAGCACAGCACCATCCTGGCCCATGCACGTCATGCCATCTGCATGCCCGAGATGGGGTATAACCTGGCACCCCAAGGCCAGGCACAGGGCAGAACATGGGGCTGCCTGAGGTGACAATCACCAAAGTGTCCACTCCCAGCATGAAGAACATAAGGAAGAGGATGGACCAGAACAGGGAGCCAGGCAGCAGGGAGAGGGCTTCAGGGCACACCATGAATGCCAGCCAGGGGCCTGGGGGTGAGATGAAGAGAAGCGTGGAAGGGCACACCGTGGTGAGATGGGCCAAGCCCAGCAAGCCAGTAGCCAGGCTGGATGTGAGCTCAGCTGCAGCCCCACGGCTTTGTCCCTGTGCAGGGCACTGGGATGTTCCCTGCCATGGCATGGCATGGCATGAGTCCCTGAGCCCCGAGCCCACACCTGAGTTGGTGATGCTGTCTGTGGCGACTTGCTCCCTCCAGGCCATGTGCCCCAGCACGGAGAAGATGACAAAGCCCATGAAGAAGCTGGTGGAGGAGTTCCTGATGGTGATGACCAAGATGTCCCTGCCAGGGAGGGCATCACAGCCCCATGCCCACGGGATGAGGATGGAGATGGGGGCAACCCAATGGGCTGTGGGGCTCAGACCTCCCCATCACCACCCTGCTGCTCCCCAGCTGCAACCTGGGGGTTCCCTGCACCCCCATGCCGCAGCCCCACTCACTGGGTGATGTTGTTGTCAAATGTGTTATAGGAGGCCATGGAGAGCAGACCCATGAACAGAATGCCCAGAGAGCAGAAGATCCGTGATGCTGCATCACTCCACACCTGGGGGACAATGATGAGGGGGGGCTGCAAGACTCCTCAGCCCAGCCTGCCCCGCTGCTCTCAACTGTGGGAGGGGGGAGATCGCTGCTGTCAGGGACCCCTCAGCCCTGGTGCAGGGTTACCTGGGCACTCTGCAGCCTGCTGCAGACTGCAGAGAGGTAGAAGCAGATGCCTTTGAGGGAGCCGTCCAGCGTGGTCCCTTGGGTGATGATGATGAGGATGACCACGTAGGTGAAGATAGCTGTGAAGTACACCACCTGTGTGGGGCACAGCTCAGCCCAGCCCCACTCTGTCAGCACGGCAGCCCCCCTGCTGTCCCCCTTGCATTGCCTTTCACCTTGTCTGAGCTGTGGATGCCCTTCAGCATGCAAAGGAAGATGAGGATCCAGGTAGCCAGCAGGCACAGGGCGAGGGGCCAGTGCATGGGGCTGGGGTCCCTGAGGCCAGAGCTGTGCGTCACCCCCAGCACCTGCTCGCTGCAGTGCAGGGACATGGGTCAGAGGGATGGGGAATGCGAGGCACCCTCGTCACCTCTGCAATTGCCCACCCCTCCACCTTTCACAAAGCCTCCAGCATTACTGCTTGTGGGGGCTCAGCCCTGGCCCTTCAGGACCAGGGGGGGTGGAGCCGGACCCAGACCCCCAGACACGGATCAATGTTGGAGGCACACATCGATGTTGCCACCCAGGGACTTACTTCCAGAAAGCCTCACTGGCACTGACCCAGCTGGCACTCCCCAACATGTTCTGCAACACACAGCCCCAGCAGGTCACCGCCACTGCCACCACCACCATCCCCAATGTCTCTCCTGTCCCTGTCCCCAGCCCACGCCCGACTTTCCTCTTCAGGCACCTCGTGCGGTGCCTGACCCCGCAGCATCCCACCCTGGGACCAGACCCTGCAACATTGCCCGCCTGGGGGACACTGATTTGGCAGAGGTCCCTGTTCCCGTGGGCATCTCAGGATCAGGGCAGGGGGCTCTGGAAGGAGGAGCCCAGGTAGTAGAAAGCCCAGGCGATGATGACATTGTAGTAAAGGGACACCAAGGAGGACACCATCAGCATGGCAATGCCAATGCCTGCTTAAGGAGATGACCTGCTGAGGTGGGAGGCAGGGGCCCACCAGCATCCCACAGACCCCTGGCCCCAGCATGAGTCCAAGGGGCTAGAAAGGTGGCAGACTTGCCTGGGGCTGCCCAGGGACTCGGATACAGGCTGGGGCCTCACCAAGGGGGTATCTCAGCCCCCATGCCCACCTTGCACCCCTTCCCGCAGCCCAGCCAGCTGTGGGGACAGGAAGGAGAGGTGCCCCCAGCCCTCCCTTTCAGGAGTGGGCAGCATTTCTAGACAGTGATGTGCTCTGTGGTCCTGTACTGGCCCAGGCTCTGCTCCATCAGGAGGAGCGGAAGCCCCGTGATGAGCAGCATGGTGAAATAGGGAATGAAGAAGACGCCTGGGAGGAGAGCGGAAGTGTGTCGCGGGGGGGGGGTGGCTGGCACCAGTCCAGGCTCCCCAGGGGACAGACATGCATGGTTTGGACACATGGCAGGGACATGTGTCCAGGCAGGATGCAGCAGAGCAGGGAAAACTCCTGGGGGCTGCCGGCTCCAGCCTGGGGGCCATCCCCAGCAGACGAGTTCTCCATGAGCCCCACAGTGGGGGCCTGAGCTGGGAGCTTGTGGGATCCTGCTGGCCCTGGCCTGGGCTCGGTGGTGGGAGCAGCACTGGGGTGCGGCCGCGGGTGCTGCAGTGGTGCTCAGGACTGTGGGATATGCAGGGCCCTGGGATGCGTCCACAGCAAATCCTGGTGTTTCTTCTGGCGATACACTGACATCTCCATCTTTACACAGCTTGGCTCACCGACGACTTTCTCTGTGGAGGAAATTATGCTCTGTGCAGCCTCAGCCAGGCCAAATTTGTTCCGGAAAAGGACATTTTCCAGGGGAGAAAACGGCATTTCCCAGCTGGCAGCCAGCTGCAGCCCAAGCCCATCCTCTCCCGGTGGCAAAGCTCTGGCACCGTGATCGCTGCTCCTTGCGGTGGAGCAGCTCTCCAGCCACGATGCTGTATTCAAACCCCGCTCCCCCGTAGCCTCGCTGACAGACCAGATGTGGGGCTGACTGCTCATTAGGCCGGCTCTCATTAGCACAGTGCTGGAGGGGGGCAGGCTGCCTCCGCATCTGCTGCGCATACTGCAGGGGAATCACCAGGCAGCTCTGGCAGAGGCTTTGCAGGGCTCAGCCTGGGGAGGAGGGGACCACCGTGGGTTTGAAGTCCCACTGGGACATCAGGAACTCCTGCTTGGCTGTTGGCAAATGCTGGGAGTGAGGGGTGATGGTGCTCCAGTCCCACTGGCTCCCTGCAGCTGGAGATACCATCCGTGCAGCATGTCCTTGCTCTGCCCACGACGCTGGGAAATGGCTCTGGCTGCTTTACAGTCGGTCCAATGTGTCCCATGGGTGCTGGCACTGCAGGGGTCTTCTGCAAGCGGTGCCGCGTGGGGACAAACCTCCTGACCTCCCCAGGTCCATGACTGTGGGATAAAAACCCCCACAACTGCCTGTCGCCCCCATCCCCATCCCTTGGGGCAGGAGGCCAAAGGAGCAGCAGCTCACCCTGCTGCCCCATTCCTCCTGCTGATCTCGAGGCCCTTTGGCTAATGCCACTCACAGGGTGGGCAGGGATCGGTGTCCTTGTCCCTCTCGTGCTGGCAGTGTGAGCCTTGCACGCCAGGCAGGCGGCAGTGACATCCAGTGGCAAGCACACCCATCACTGTGCTTGGCCAAAGCTGCCCTCACACTGTTGGGACAAGGGGTCTGCAAGGGCCCTGGGGTGATGGACCCCACAAGGCTCCTGCAGCAAAGCCCATCTCCTGCCCCTTCCCGGCCCCGAGGGAGCACCCAGCTTTGGGCACGCGTGGTCCCATGTGGTGCAGGCAGCCCTGGGAGAGGGCCTGGGGAGTGAGCAGCATGTGATGGGTGGTGGGAGCAGCAGAAATGGGAGGAGAGGAGTGTCCTGCACGCCTGTGGTCACTGCAGCAAGGGAAAATCCCAGTGTTCTCTGCAGCTGTGCCAAAGGCCGCCACGATGGGGGAGGCTGCACCAGGTGGGTATGGCTATGTCTGTGTCCCCGGTCCTTGGAGCAGGTCACCCCACTGCCACCCCCATCCCTGCACCCCAGGGCATGCACCAGTGGGTGCAGCAACTCCCACAGGCGCAGCCACTTCTCCTTCCCCCTCTTCCCCCTCCCTGGTCTCAGTGCTAACATGGGCCAGGCTGTGCAGCCCCCCGAGAAAAAGGAGATGTCTCCCCAGGAGGATCCGCAGCCAAGCCTGCACCCCAGCCCCATCTCCCAGCAGCAAGCGCTGCACCAAGGGCCAAACTCCCCCCTGGTTAGGTGAGACGCAAAGCTCGGCACAGCCCAGCCCTGATACATCCTGCTGAGGCATGGGTGCTGCCCCAGACCAGCATGGCATTGCAGGGATGGGTGCCAGCCCTAGTTATTGGCAGGAGCAAGTGCACATGGGGCATGGCGTTTCAGAGCCAGAGCTGCTCGCATCAGCTCAGCCAGGGACACCTGTGGTGTGGAGGATGGCTGGGGCATGGGGCAGAGGTCTGGGGGGCCATGGAGTGCCAGGCAGGGTCCCATACTCCTGTGCCACATGCCTGACTGCCCGGTGGCTGTCGCCACCACACAAAATTGCCTGCCATCCAGCCATGCCCTGAAGAAATCAGTTGGCCTGTTAGCAAATGACTTCAGTTACAGTGATTTAAGGGGCATCCATGGGGCAAAGGGAAAATCGCCAATTTAACCGGGCAGTTTGGAATGAATGTAGAAAACCAGTGCAGTAAAAACCCCACAGACTGCTCTGGGGAGGGCAGGCTGTGGGGCTGGGCAGGCTGCAAGCCTACAGAGCATCGGGGATCTGGAGGCAGCAGCAGAGCGGTGCAGACTTCAGTGATGCCCAGTGTAAAAGGAGATGGCAGAGGGATGTGGGCTCAAGGCACTGCAGTGCTAGTAAGGGCCAGATGGGGAGAGGTGGGCCCTCCTTCTGGGTACAAAAGGACCATGTCAGGGCAGCAGAAGCAGTGAGGAGCTCAGGAATTACCTTTGGGAAGGTTTCTCCCATTTCACAGCCCAGAGACACAGCACTGCATCTTCCTGGGCCATTGTTACCAGGCACCAGTGACATGCTGAACATGTTCTGCCCTAGAAATGTGACAGGTTATTGCCCCCATTTGGCTACCTTCCCAGGCACTCCTGCACGACTGAATTGGGCCATGCACCTCCATGCACCGTGCACAACAGCCTGCAGCTGCACAGCACCAGATAGATGGTCCCTGCTACCGCTGCTGCAGAGGGGCTGACAGGGCTGCAGGGGGGTCACTTTTGGGCCAAGCCCTGCTTCTGCAGGCCAGGGCAGAGATACTCTGCCTGGAGGAGAGACGTTCTGCAGATGGGCTATGCCTGGAGGCAGCGCTTTTTGGCCCAAACCACCCAGGACAGTGTTGCAGGCTGCTCTGGGCTTGCCCCAGAGGTAGGCACATCTCTGAATGGCACAGGGCAGCCTCAGCAGGTGCAGGAGAATTCCTCTGGCAGACTCCTGGGGGGATGCTTTGAACTCTTAAAGCATCCTTCCTCCATGGTCCTCATGGTGGGGTTAAAGTGGTGGTGTCCAGATGGGCCACACAAGACCCTGAATCCCACCAGTACCCATGTTTTGTGTCCTGGAGAGTGCAGCCCCCATGCACAGGCACACTGTTCCTCCCCAGTCCCCGTGCTTCTGGCCTCCATCCAGGAGAACTGAACAGTGCCTGGGTGTCCAGGGAAGGGGGGTGTGTGCCCACAGCAGGGACTTACCTCCTCCATTGCAGTAACACAGGTAAGGAAAGTGCCGGACATAGCCCAGCCCCATGCAGTAGCCCAGGCAGGGCAGCAGGAACTCATACTTGCCGGCCCAGGTTTCCTGGGGCAGGCTGGGGGCTGGGTTCTCAGGCTGGGGTGGGGGTCCTGACCAGGGCTGGCTGGTGGGGTCAGCAGTCGGATCCTCCATCTGGAAGATGTTGACCTGCAGAGGGGAGAAAAGCATCAAGAACCACTGGCTGCAGGCTGCAAAACCCGCAAGGCTCCTCAGCAGGGCTGGGCATGGCAAGCTGTCCCTGAAAAAGTATCTGGTTCCCAAAGGGGCTTTGGGGGTCTCCCTGAAACCTGCCCAGCAGGAGCCCATGGTGGGTCACATGGGACATGGGAGGCTTGAGCTGGTCCAGAGCTCTGTGCTCCTCCCCAGGCTCTGGGAGCCAGGCGCAGGTCCAGGCAGACCCCAGCCTTAAAACCCTGGGCAGGTTTGATCCAGCAGATCCTCCTGTAGCATGAAAGTCAGCAGGGGGCATTCACCACCACCCCATGATGGGTTTTCACCTCTGCTCTGCTTTATGCACCTAGGACTATCTAAACACAGGGACTGCCTGGACTGGCACCCACCCCCGTGCCAGGCAGATGAAGGTGGGTACAGGGATGCTTGCCACTGCTTGATGCATCACCCATCAAAGCCCTCCTGCCAGTGGGGCTATCTCCAGCTCCCACCAATGCCAGAGTCCTGACTACGCACCCTGCCAAGGAACCCCTGGGCAAGGGCTATAGCTGTCAGCTCATGCTGCACCACAACAAAGTGGTGCTGGATGCAGGGAGGGGAGACCTGGTGCTGTGCACCCTGTGCAGCCCATCGCTTGGCATAGACAGAGGTGGGGGACCAGCAAGGTGATGGGAGCTTGCACCTCTTGCTAGCCCCAGACCCAGCACCCTGGCCCTGCTGGCACCTCTGCTGAAGAGGGAATGAGCATGGTAGGGAGAGAGAACAGGGATATTACGTCTCACTTGTTATCGTGAATTACTTCCCTGTAGAGGAATGAAGCTGGGATAATTGATAATAGACAGCTGTGGGCTGGCTTCAGGGGTGGCGGGTTGGCCAATGTAGATAAGGTGCAGCTGTGGCTGGTTCTGTTAAGGGGTTGGGCAGCCAGGGAAAAGAGAGAGGAAGAAACAAGAGAAGAGAGATTGTGCCCTGGATGAGGCTAGACTAGGAGAAGGCAGCAGAGGGACTGGCATGAAGAGTGTGATGGTATGTGGTGGTAAAAGACCTTGTTGCAGCTTGATAGTTTGGAGAGTGCTGCGACACTTCCCCAACTGCTCCTGCAGCCTGCCCGTGGCTCGGTGGGGCCCCAGGGCCCGCAGAGGCTGCAGGACAGCCGCTCTGCTCCCAGGGCACGGCTGGCAGCACTACAGGGAGCTGCAAGGTCACAGCAGGGTTTGGGGCTGTGATTCCCTTCCATCAGCACCAGGCTCCTTGGGCACAGGTCCTGCCACCATGGGAAGGACTGAGGGAACTCCCAAATCATTCTGCAGAGCTGAAGTCATGCCTGGGGGACCCAGAGTGGTCTGGTCCCTCCAGCGATCTCCCAAAAAGCAGCATCTCTCTGAGACAAATGTGTTGTCTTAGCTGCCCTGGACCCTGGGCCACAAGGCTCAGGTGTGCTACTTGGACTAAGAAAAAGTTGGGCTGCAGCACAAGCAGATAGAGAACCCTGGCAAGGGCTCTGTGAGGTGCTCAGCACCCTGAGACTTCAGAGAGAATGACACCAAATACTGTCCTCATCAGGTGCTGCCACTGTGCTGGTCCTGTGTCCCACCCCACCGCAACCTCCTCTCCTCCCCGGGATGAAGCATGCTGCCTGCACCCTGCCTGTTCCAGCCACGTGGTCCTTCCCTGGAGGCCCCCTCTCCCACCTGGGCTGCAGCTTTCCCCAGGTCCCTCCAGGACAGATCCTGACACACACACCCCAGCAAGGTCAGACTGCCTGGAGAGAAGAGGATGAGCAAGAGAGAGAGAGGGGACTCCTCCCCAGCCCCTGGCCAGAGTGGCTGGTGGTGTGATGGATGTTGTTGCATGGGAAATTTCTTTTAGTATCAGTGTCACAACAGATGCAAACGGTTATTCACAGCGCACCTGTGCGCAGCCCACAGGGGATGGAGCACAGGGCCTCAGGAGCATGTGGCTCTCATCCCAGCCCTACCTCTGGCAAGCCCAGTACTGCTGTGACTCGGTTTCCCCGACCTGTGGGAACCTGTGGGGGAAGAACTGCTCAAGGCAGAGGAGTGTCACTCAGTGATGAAGCAGCATTATGATTCACAGACCACAAAGATGAGAAGATCAGACCTGATCTCATGTGCAAAACAAGCCAAAGGCTGGACTGCCCAGGCTTTGCTCCCACTGGAGTGTGAGGGTTTATTTTAGAAAAGGAGTCAGTTTTGAATTAAATAAAAAATCCCGCCTCTGTGATGCAGTGTCCCTGCCCAGGCTTGAGGGGGCTAATCTAGTGTTTACTTGTCCTGCACAGCATCCTTTTCCTTGATTCACCCCTTCCTAAGCAACAGGATGGGTCATTGGGAAAGCAATCTGCAAACCCTAGCCACGTGGAAAATGATCTTCCATCTCTGCTGTCTCCAAGGGCTGCAGGGGCCCTGAAATCCAGCACATTCCCAGTCCCCACCCCTTTCTCCTGGGGCTGTGTGCAGCAGAGAAGCTGGCAGGAGCGCTGGCCAGGTTCAACGGTGTGCACTGCTGAGAGTGGATCTCCTGGGGCGGTGGCGCGGGGTCCCTGAAATACGGGCATTTGGGGGCTGTTCAGAGGCAACTGTTTCTTGTCTGCATGCAGCCCTGGGACACTGAAATGCTTGCTCTTGTGCAAAGTCCATGGGTGCAGCACAGCTCCCTCCAGGTACCTAATCCAAGGGGATTGCGGTCCAGGAATGCCAGCATCCCAGTGAGCTTGTTTACTGCAGAAACAAGGGTGAGCCTCACCATGCGCCTTCCTGCAAGGTACCAGGTATCAGCTCTCAATTGTCTGTGGGTGGTCGACCCAAGGTACAGATTAACTGTGCTATCAGCTGAGCAGGCACTGCCTCGCATCTGGCACTGCATCAAAGTTGTCTGTCCTCCCGCAGCTGGCTGGGAAGCACAGTTCAGGGACACCCAGTGCATTTACAAGAGCCAGCCCAAGCACAGCAGGGCCACTGCGGACCTAGCTGTGGTGACAGTCCTGCCGAGCCTGCCAACCTGTGCTACAGGTGCCCTGAACCCCTGGCAGCCATCTCTGTACCTCCTGGGGCTTCCCACTACCAATGGAAATGTAGTCCTAACTGCTTACTTTTAGTAAGGGGCCACACTGCCAGCCTCCCTGCTGCTTTGAACAGTGGAGGTGATAAACGTGTAGCACCTTCCGTGGGGAGGTCAATGAGAATGGGCAGGCAGTTAAAATGCTACCAGGGAACACTGGAAACCTGCCACAGGATGATCAAGGGTTTTCTGGGCGAGTCTCCTGGCCCAGGGTGCTGCTCTTGCTCTTCTCCCACAGGGCTGCCTTGTTCACACACCTGCAGTGCCCATGTCCCAGCCACGGGGCAATGAATGCAGTTATCACCCTTCCCCTTTTCCAATCATGCTTTATAGATACTGGAGCTGTGAATGGAAATTCCCTGAACAGCCTGTCTGGCCCCGCTGGCTCAGCAGGACCTGCTCCTCACCACCTTACCCACCACAAACGCTGGCAAAAGTCACTGGGAGGGTCTCAGGAAGGAGTGAGTGACAGGACGGGGCTGAGGAAGAGCAGTGCTCAGCAGCCTCAGCACAGCCAGTATCCCAGCCTCACTGCTCACTCCCTGCTCATCACGGCGAGATGGCACAGTGGGACACAAGGGCTGTCAGCCCAGAGCATCCAGAGCTGTCACTGTCACCAAGCCCTGTCCTGTCCCATGTGTCCACTGCAGCAAGACCTGATGGCTGAAGCCCTGAGGGCAGCTCACAGCCCCCCCAGGCCAGACCACAGGGGCTGCGTGTAGGGGACTGTCGAGCAGCCCCATCACCCCCACCATTCAAGTACCCCATGCTGTTTGGAGTTACCTGGGAGCTGTGACCCCCTCAGCTTGCCTGTCCCATACTTTCTGTCTCCCAGAAGAAAATCTGCCCAGGGCTGCCCCATGCCTGGGCTGCACAAGCCGTTTGTGAGCGCTCTGACACAAGGATGAGCAGTGGGGTCCCTTCAGCCCTTTGTAGAGATGCTCTGGCCAGTAAAAGGCATCAGCCCCGCCTGCCCTCGAGAGGAGAGCGGGTGTCATCAGGCACAGCCTCCCCAGAGCCCTCCAGATGGGTGGGAGATCTGCCCCACCAGGTTCCGGCTGCTTTGTGCACCCTGGGAAATCTTGACAGCTCCACAAAACTGCAGCCACGGGGCAAATTGCAAGGAGGTGCCCAGCCATCGGGGATGGAGAAAGGCATTGCTCCACGTGGAGGGACTGCAAGAGGAACTGAGCCGGGCTGAGACCCAAGGGTTGGCCATCACCTTGCCATGTGGGTGGCTAAGGGACAACGATCTGTGGAAAGCCCTATAGGATCCAGATATGCCGTGCTGCTCCCACCACAACCATGGCTCATTGTGGGAGGTTCCAGCTGCAACAGCACTGTGGAGGGCAACTTGCACCCCATGGATCCCTGGCACTGGGAGTGGGAGCTCCTGCAGCCTGGGGCAGCACAGGGCAGGACAGGCACATCCCCTCAGGGCCCCCTGGTCCCACCATGGGTTCCAGTGGCATGGTGGGTGCCAGGGGCCCGGCATTTCCTGCTCAGTGGTGGGAGGGAGGGATGGCCGCGTTCTGCTCACCTGCACCAGGTGCAGCTCCACCCCGGCCTGCTCCGGCCAGGGGTGCAGGACCTACTGTGATGGGGTTCCCATGAACCTCCCTGGAGCCCACAGCCTCCACAGCCTCCCACTAATGGTTCATCCCACTTGGTTTTGCAGCCAGAAGGGACCAGAGGCATCACTGCTTGCTCTGCAGAAGTTCTGGGGACAGGGCTGCACTCAGTAGGGTGAGACAGGACATGTGGCTCATGGAGAGCTGGGTGCAGGGTGTGCACTGGCGTGGTCCCTCTAAGCACCAAACGTCTGCTGGGATGTGGTCTCCTGCTGGGCTCCCCACACGCCTGTGGTTAAGCCACGTTGCAGGAGCAGCCTGGTGCTTTCTCCAGCTGTGGGGGACATGCACAGGAGGGACACGAGGGCTGCAGCTGATCCCAACCCCACTGCAGAGCAGTGTGAGGAGGCAGGCAACGGTACCAGGCTTCCACCCAGCGCTGAAGGCCAGTGGGCATGAAGGCACGAGGAAGAAAGGAGGAGTGGTACAAAGGGACACATAGGGGTCTGCTGTTCCCCCCAGGCTGAACAGCATCCAAGTGGAAAGGAAGGAGTCATTTCAGGAATGGCTCCATCTCCCTTTCCAGGTTATCTTTCATGTCTGCATCCCACAAAACACCCATTATTGTCACCCTGCTTCCCCAGTTAGTGTCTGCACTCTCCTGGCCTGTTTGCTGGGAAAACCAGACAGCCAAATAAGGAGCAGAAATTGTGATTCAGTTTTCCTGGGAGACAGACCGTTGCCGCCTTCACAGGGGCTCAGCGTCAGCAGTAGTAGCAGCTGCTGAAAGACCTCAACTTAAAACTGTGATCTGTCCATGAAAGATTCAGTATTTTTCCCCCAGTTCCCCTGTTCCAGCCACTGAGTCATCTTCTATTCTTGTTAGAGTTTCTGTCTCCTCTGCATCTTCCAGGGGACACTGGGTTAGATCCCTGATCCTCTGCTATACACCAGCTTCTGTCTGTCTCTCAGGATTACGTGTGTTTCTTTCATGCCTGATGCATGCCCCTGCCTTTCTTTGGCCATTGCCATCACGCTGCATCTGGAGCCAGCTGTTTCTAACTTCTAGAATAGAGCAGGCTTCTCAGAAGAAGGAAATACCTGTTGAACCAGGACTATCCCCAAAAATGCAGCGAGGAAGGGAGAGTGGAGAAAGGAGCAGACCTCAAATACCGGTTCAGCAGAATTAACTCTTCAACGGAGAACACTTTTGCAAGATGGGTATGGGTTGTGAATTGTCCAGTGATCCACTAAGCTGGTGATCCCCTCTGAAAGACTGCATAAAGTCTTTGTGGGGTGACTGCAATCGAATCTAAGTTGGGAGGAAAAAGGAAGCTCATCATAGGAGGAAACCAAAGGAAGAAAGAGTCATGCTGCTCGGTGAATGTGGTCGCCTTCAATTCATGACATCTGCCAGACTGCTGCTGTGCTCCTGCGGCTGTGAAAAGTCCTAGACCTTGCAAGAGAGACAATTAAAATCAAGCAGTCTCTGCAAATGAACAGCATTGCTACAGATGTTTCTGGGTCAAGGAATTAACTGTAACTCCACACAAAAGAGGGAAATGGAAGAGGTATTTTTATTTTGGGTAATTTTGGCGGTCTTGTTTATGGTAGAGCTTTGCAAACAGTTGGCCCAGGGCAACAGGGTGACTAGTAATCAGAGCTGGGAAATCAGTATAGTGTGCTACGATGCACAAAACAACCAGGAGGTGGAGGATTAGACTCTTCCATCTGTACTTTCTCCACACAGACTGAATCCTGTAAGAAACCCCCAAGATACCTAAGATATTTGCAACTTCCACTGTAGCCTAGAGGCCCCCAGAGCAAGAGTCACAGAGCAGCCCAGACCTTTGTCACTGGCTGGATTAAGATATCTCTGTGCAGCTCAGACTGTGGTTCAAGGCTTCTACCTCATTCACATGGTTTCCCCTGCTTTGGCTGGAGATGTTCCTCAAGGCCAGCAGCTCTCCACTTGCACCAGGAGTGCTGCCAGCCAGGCAGCCTGGCATTGCAACACTGTCAAGGCCTCAGGATGATTATTCTCAGGGCCCAGTCCAGTACATGACCTACAAGCACACAGCATAAGCCAGCAAGACTGGGAAAAGCAGGAGATCTTAATCAGGAGAACTGGAGAGACACTGTTTTCTGAAGATGCTTGCAGCCTGCCAGGGACAGTGGTCCCTGGGTGATGGGGAGCACAAGTGTGAATCTGCCCCTCCAAAGGGAAGACGTGAACTCAAGACTTGCCCAGCTTTACCAGCTATGTAGTCAGATACGTAATCATCAGCATTATCAATGGCTGCTTTGGAAGAGAGGCCTGAACCCTGTTCCCTGCTAAAAGGGAAGCTGGACTTTTTGACCCAGAAAATGTGTTGGCATCAGGACATCACATAGCTCCGGAGTGAGACAACATGCAAATCTCTGCAGCAATCTGATGGTCCAGCATCCTGGGCTCCCTACAGAGCATGCCAGTGTAGTGGACTTGCATGCAGGCTCCCAGCTCCTTTCATACTAGGTAAGACAGGAGTATGTGGCCAAGAGGTGGGAGCCACTCTTTCCTTGGTGTGACTGTCCCCTTGATACACGGCAGGATCAGATCCGTTGCTTTGTGGCTTCATGTTGCTTGAACAGAAGGTACTGAAGCAATCATGGTTTGGTTTTGAGTGCTGTGCTAGCTCAGCGCTTGTTTCCCACCTGGGAAAAGCTCAATGCCCTTGTGCAGTTGAGGTGCTAGCTGCAGGTGCCTGTGGCTCTGATAGTTTCTAATGAAGCAGCTTGTTCAGAAAAAGGAAATTTCTCTGTGGAAATCAGTAAAGGAGTAACAACAGGAACCTGTTAGCACAGCTGCTTCACTCCAGCCAGAGCTGTCTCAGAGCTGGGTGGAGGTAAAGTATTGCACAGCCTCAGGAAGTTTGTTTCTCGTTGCTACGTTTCCTCCCAAAACTCACCTCTCTGAAGAGTTGAGTTTATCTCAGCCATTCTGATCTCACCACAACATGCTGGAGGGGAGGAGGCTGGTTTTTCTCTGCAGCCGTTTAACTCACAACATACAGTCACATCCTCATAAAATGAAACCACTGCTCCACCTACTACTGTTTCTTTCAAAAAAGGGTGAATAAAACACAAAGTAGAATAACTTCAGGGCAAAGATCTGTGAGCACGGCTCAGTCTTCAAACAGATCAAAATGCCATGCTTTTTCCTTCTGTAGGCCTTTTCCCAATAAAATAGAGAAACAACCCCGAATTTATTCCCATTTCCTGATCACTTCCAAAAATTCTGCGTGTCACATCTTTGACATGAGAGCTTTTTGGGCTGACAGCCTCTGTGTAGTGCTCTTGTTTGGCTCGCTCGAGCTGAGTGGGATCAGGCTGACCTGCTGGTGCATGCTGGTGCACTGGACACCTTCAAAGCAAACCTGGGTGCTGAGGAATTGCTAACTGCCATTTTTTCTCTGAGCCTGAATGGAACCAACACCCTCATGTAGGAAGTCACAGTGGCCCATCCAGAAGAAATAAGAACTGAATTTCCAGCCACTTTGTGCCACCATAGCTCCTGGGATCTCTTTCTGAGACTCACAAGATTAGCTTTGGCTAAAGGGTAACTTGCACATTGGATGATGATACTCTCATGGTGCAAAACCTGAAGTTTCCGGTGCGGTGCCATACTCGCCTCTGCTTCCCCTTTCCCACTTGCAGAGATGAGGCCATGCAGCGTTAAGCTGCTCAGCATTGTCGCCTGCAGGTAGGTGTGCTTCTTGGGGTGGTTGAAGAAGCACTTCACAGGCTCTGTGCAGAAAAGGAAGATCCTGTAAATGATAAATGCAAGATATTATCATGCCGCTCAGACTCAAGTGCCACAGCTGCTGGTTGGCTGCTGGTTTCCAAGACATTCAGAGCAGGTTAGCAGAGGAACTACTGATGTTTTGGGTTGGATTATGTACATAAACCTCAGCACTGCTTTGGGTGCTGCTGCCGGTGAGCCCTGTCTGAACACCCAGGCACTAATGTGTCTGGTTCTGGGCTCCCAGTTCAGGAGAGACAGGGAACTACTGGAGAGGGTCCAGTGGAGGCTACAGAGATGATGAAGGGTCTGGAGCATCTCCCTTAGGAAGAAAAGCTGAGGGAGCTGGGGCTGTTCAGCCTGGAGAGGAGAAGACTGAGAGGGGACCTCACCAATGCCTACAAATATCTTAAGGGCGAGTGCCACGAGGAGGGGGCCAGGCTCTTCTCAGAGGTGCCCAGCGACAGGACAAGGGGCAACGGGCACAAACTGTAACATGGGAACTTCCATCCGAATGTGAGGAAAAACATCATTACCTTGAGGGTGATGGGGCACCGGGACAGGCTGCCCAGAGAGGCTGTGGGGTCTCCTGCTCTGGAGCCATTCAAACCTGCCTGGATGTGAGTCTGTGCAACCTGCTCTGGGTGAACCTGCTGTAGCAGGAGGTTGGGTTGGAGGTCTCCAGAGGTGCATTCTGACCCCAGCCATGCTGTGATTCTGCGATTCCCTTGCCGCTGCAAGGAGCGAGCACTGCAGAAGATGGTGGATGCCCACAGGAGAAGGCTTGC
The DNA here is from genome assembly GCF_023634085.1 of Falco cherrug. Classification (NCBI taxonomy): domain Eukaryota; kingdom Metazoa; phylum Chordata; class Aves; order Falconiformes; family Falconidae; genus Falco; species Falco cherrug. The sequence continues at coordinate 2,547,226 of NC_073698.1, forward strand.
CCTCCTGAAGCACAGGGGAGGGTGACCCTCATCAACATTGTCAGTCCTAATGTTGTAAGAGCAATTATAGTTTTCTTTAACATCCCAGAAGGTCTTTGTGGAGGGATGTGTGCCCTTGATGTCACCCTTAGCTGGGGCACCCGCCGCTTTGGCTGGGAATGGCAGCTCAGTGTCCCCCGCTGCCGGCCTTCAGAGCCCTCCGGGGACTGTGTGTCCCCCAGAGGCATTTCTCCTGACAGGGCCAGCTCCCCTCCTGCCCATGGCCCCAGCCTGCTGGCAGGAGAGCCTGGGCTGGGTGCCATGCTGGTGCACGGGCCACCATGCCCGTACAGGCCTCTGCCCCAGGGGGGCGGCGTTCTGTGTGGGGTACAGGCAGAAAGGGGGTTGGGGGCGACCGCCTCTCGTTCCGAAACTGGGCCTTGCTTTATCATAATTGTAATTGCTATTGTTGCTGCTATATTGCTTATCGCAGGATGAGGGCGTTTTGTCCCTTGGCGGGCTCCATACGTCCCGCCCTGGAGCCGGCGTGCACCGCCCTTTCCCGTCCCACCGCCTCCTGCCGTGGGAGGCGGGCCGTCGGTCGCCATCTTGGAAGCGGGCAAGCGGGGTGTTGTTCCCCGGCGGGGTGGTGTTTCCCGGGAGAAGGGGTCGGGGGAAGGTAGGGATGGAGGAAGGGAGGAGTCTGCGCTAACGGTGAAAGGCAGCGCTGAAGTCGTTGGCGGTGGGGGGAAGAGCACAAAGACGGAGACAGTGCCCGGAGGCAAGATGTCGCCCTGAGCCTCAGCCGGAGGGGTGGAGCGCTACGGCGGCGCAGCGGGGTCAGTGCAGTTGGCGGGAGCGGGAAGCGCTTGGACCGCGCTTGGCGCTGAGGAGCCGTTGAGAGACCCGGGACGCCGACCGCCGCCATGCACGTCGTCAAGCGGGGTGAGGAAGAGCCCTCCGCCGTGGAGGGGCACCGGCCGGGCACGGGACTTCCCTCCGCACCGCAGGGGAGGGGATGGGGTCGCCCCTCTCCTCTGGGGTGGGGGTCTCTCTCATGGCTCCGAGTGTAGGGGGGTGGGGTAACTCCTTCTGCTTTGGGGGGGTCCTTCTCCTCGCATCTGGTGCGAGGGGACGGGACCCCCTCTGCTTTGGGGGATCCCTTTCGTGGCGCCTGATGTGAGTGGACACTGGATCCCCATGGCTTTGGGTGGGTCCCTCTAATGGTGTCTGGTGTGAGGGGATGGGACCCCCTCTGCTTTGGGGGTCCTTCTTCTGGCACTTAAAGTGAGCAGATGGGGACCCCTACTCTGTTTTCAGAGGGTTCCTCATGGGATGTGGAAGGATGGGATCCCCTGTGCTTTGGGGGCAGCTTGCATGGCACCAAGAGTGAGAGGATAGCACCCCATCTGCATTGCAGGGACCCTGGAGTAGTGAGGAAGCTCCCCCAATGACACTGAGAGTGAGGGGTGAGACCCCTCGGTTTGCTTTGGGAGACATCCTCCACCCACCATGGCAACGTGGTCTGGGCTTGGTCCCCACACCTTTGATCAAAGGAGAGTGTTCGGCCAGAGGAGGAAACCCCAGTCTTTGGGGGACAGGGGGGCTAAGGTGGCCCTCACCTGGGTTCCCCATCTGCAGCGGTGGTCCCGAGAATTGCATTTATGCAAAGTTTTAGGTGTAGTGGGGTGGGAATTTCTTGGCCCTGTAGCGCGTAGTTGTACCCTTCTTGAAGTGGTGGGAGGTCCCTGTTTTTCCTCACGATACTGAGACCTGTGCCTCTGAGTGAGGGGTCCCGTGTGGAGTAGATCATCTGCAGCAGGAGCATGCTGGGGTGGAGGGGTAGTCTTGGGCCTAAACAGAGAACATAAGCGGGTTGTCCTTGGTGATTCCCATCCCAGGCTTCCCTAAAAGAGGGCTGGCCTCTTGTGTGAGGTGCTAGGTTAGGAGGATACTGTGCTTAACTCGTTCTTTATTGTAATGGGAGCTGTTGTGATCGCAACCTTTTCTCCAACAGATGGACGTCAAGAGCGCGTCATGTTTGACAAGATCACGTCGCGCATCCAGAAGCTTTGCTATGGCCTCAATGCTGACTTCGTCGATCCTGTGAGTCTGTCCTTTTTCCTGCTGTCCTGTTCCCTGCCTCTTGGGTGATAGCTGCTAAAAGCTGACAGTGGTGAGCAATTGTTACCCAGCTCTTCTCCTTGGCAAAAGCCAGCCATGGCAGCCTGCACAGGAATTCTGGGCAAATGCATTCACAATGTGTTTCTTCTAATTGTTTGTGTTCTGAGGTTTTTTTGCTTCACAGGTACAGAGTCTGAGGGTGGTGGGGAGAAAAATCAGTTTACCTATTGTAAATTGTTTTTACCTTAGACGTTGAAGCAATTTAGCTTCTTGTGCTTAAAAAAGAATTGTTGGTTGCTCCAATTCACATATTTTGGTTTTGGTACACTGCTCTCTATTTCAGTCTGCAAATTCTGAGCAATACTATATGGAAAGTAGCTCTTGATCTTCTCATCATAAAATAAGGTGCCCTTTCTGTCTGACAATATCCCCCTGTCATTATAGTATCCCTACTTTGTTTTTTCGAGCTGTGTACGATTTTGAGTGCATGTTGTAAGCTTGTTTGAGTGCACTTGTGTAAGCTTCTCCTTCCAAAGCCTGTACAGAGGCTGACTCCCTTGCGGATCCACCGATCTCTGTGAGACTTTTTTTTTTTTTTTTTTTTTTTTTTTTTTTTTTTACACAGATGTGCAGACCCAGTGTGTTCATTCTGGAGTTGTCAACTTAGGCTTTTCACATCTCTATTGATCTATTTTCTTAAATTGCATCTGTAAAATATCTTGACATTCATTCTGCACCAGAAAGTAGCGCTCTTCAGCCATGGAGAGAGAGCAGGAGGAGGAGCGTTAGTGACTTGATTACTGAAACACAAAGTATACTGACTTGATCTCAGTGACGTAGGACAGAAGCAAGATTCCTATTCCTCCTGACTCTTAATAACCCTGTCTTAATAATGAAGCTAATCTTACACAAAGTGCCGCATTCTTATTTAGTCTGCAGTAGTGTGTGACATCTCTTCCTGGAACTGAGTTTCTCCTTTTGGACTTGGATCTTCTTGTGCCAGGTGCTTTACAAGCCAATGCTAGAAATCCCTGACCTCATGTGCTTACTTTCAGAGGGTAAGGTTTGAAAATTACAGGTCCTGGTTTTGTGAGGCTGTTGACAATTCCAGCACATTCAGCAGTTACCACGCTAGATCAGACCTCCCATCTCCAGTATAGAATATACTCTTCCTTGTAGAGATCAGTGCTAAATGCTTGAGAGAAAAGCAGAACATACTTTAGAGATGGTAGATGCAAAAGTCTTCCCACAAAAGGTCCTAACTGGCAGATGAAGATGAATTTAAGCCATGAAGCAAAAGCTATTGTATCCCTTCCAGGCTTGGGTTTTTTTTCGTTCTTGTCATGAAATGATTTTAAACATAGTGCTTCCATGTCTCAGAAACTGATAAAGTCAAGCTTCGTCTGGAGTTTCAAAACTTCCAAGCAAGTACTGTTTTAATCTCGCTTTTTTCCTTATGAACTTTGCTGCTACTCTATCCTAGCCTTCAGGAAAGTGCAGAATAAAAACTGTTAATGATTCTGGATTGGCAGTTTCTGCTTTCTTCACGCTTTCCTCACTCTCCCTTCTGCCCCAGTATTATTTTGAAATTTTAGGAGTCAGTACCTCACTGAGAGGGTTTGGTATTTTAATTCACTTTTCTATTCAAACAGGGTGAATGGTACTGCTTATAGTGAAGCACATCTTACATCTCAAATGGTTGAAACATGAGGATTTTTTTTTTCCTCAACAACAGGTAGCTAACCTCTAGAATTTTCCTTTTTTCAGGCCCAGATCACCATGAAGGTGATTCAGGGGCTGTACAGTGGTGTCACAACGGTGGAACTGGATACACTGGCTGCTGAAACGGCCGCAACCTTGACCACCAAACACCCGGACTATGCTATCCTGGCAGCAAGGATTGCGGTGTCCAATTTGCACAAAGAAACTAAGAAAGTATTCAGTGGTAAGTCTCTTCAGGGGCACTTGCATAGCAATTAGTCAGAAAGGGAGTAGGAGTTTCAGGGGATATAAATAGGGAAATCTCTTTCTGAAGCAGAAGTTACTAAGTACCCAGGCTAACTAAAAATGCCATGGAGATGGAAAACATGAGTCTTAGGCGTGTCACAAGGAATATGAAATTGCCTGTTTTGTGAAAGGTATCTGTATAAGTAGATTGATGAAAAATGTAACTGATTGAAATTAGGTTGCACCCACTTTCTTTTCCATTTGTTATGTGTTATAAATTCTATTAAAAAAGCATTGTAAGAGAAGTGCATTTTTAAAGTTAACAGATTAGTAATAGTACTGAGCAAATAGAACAAAAGTTTCACGCTTGTAGAGCTGGAGGGCGTTGTTTTAGAGGATGGGTAGTCCTGCCTGTTAAATCCTTAAAAACAAATGGCAGGTGATGCATATATGTGTGTGGTTGTCCTTCTTTTTAAATACCTTTCTGTTGCAGATGTGATGGATGATCTCTACAACTACATAAACCCTCACAATGGGAAGCACTCACCAATGGTCTCCAAAGAAACTCTAGACATAGTTTTGGCCAACAAAGATGTATGTAATGGTTTTTTCACTTTTTCACTTTTTCAGTTTTAAAAATTCAGTGAACTAGTTCAAATAATTTATTTTTCTTATTTTTTAAGTGAGCCATGTTTGCTTTAGGACAGAAAGACAATGCAGAAACCAGTGCAGGTGGTAATTGCACTGTTTTGGAGAGTTTAAAAGAGAGGATGTAGGAATTTCCTTCATGTAAGGATGTTTCTGAATTAGAATCTTCTTGGATGTCCTTGTAGTCATGATCAGCGGAACCGATTAATTTTGAGGAAAAGTACCTTTTGATGTAGCAATCTGTTTTGTTTGCACAAAAGGGGGAGTTGATGTTTGATTTCTGACTTCAGGTTTTTTCAGGTCTTTGTGCTTACGAGGAAGTCACGTTTGTATTTTCATTCTATGTTGTGTTTCTTAGTGTCTAGTTAGATTTCATTAAGATGTAGCCAACAATTGTGCATTATACTTGGAAAAAATTTGTTAAAACTGTGCATTTGTTGTTTCAAGCTAAGTGCTCTTCCCTACTTTATTCCTCTGATGTGATGTCAGTTTCACTAGATCTTTGAGGCCAGAAATGCCAAACAATGATAGCATTATTATACCTTAACGTGAGGCACAAAAAGGCTGTAAATGTAAATTTTTCTCTGTATTATTTCCTTTCAGCGCCTGAATTCTGCCATTATCTATGACAGAGACTTCTCCTACAACTATTTTGGTTTTAAGGTAAAAAGCACATTACTCATGATAATGAAGACAGCTGTTTTGATACTGTCCTGGAGCTGAGTCTTGTGGGAAGAGTGAGAATAGTTGTGGAACCATCTAGATTTGGGCAAGGAGGGCAAATGGAGTAGGTGGGACGTTAATGAGTTTGTTAAAAAACGAAGAGTACCTGCACAAAGCAGCTGCCTAACTAGGTGAATCATGTACTTTCTTCTTGGCCTCATTGTGTACCCTTGGCTGCTGTAGTATTTTAACTCTTGGGCTCTAACTGTTTCGCAGTAAATAGCAACTGAATGTTGTTGAAAGCTTCCCAGCTCATGCAATTCCTCAAGGAAGTAATCTAAATTTTAATAAACCAAAAAAGGGATTTTGGGTTTTCCCCATTGTTTTGTGTAACAGTTGTTCTCAGTGTGTCATCCCACGCATTTGTCTTCTTCCATGCTGCTGGCACATCTCTCCGACAACCGGTCCAGTCTGCTGTGCCCCCACCATCTGCTCCTCCTGCTCCCCTCACAACATACTGTTCTTTGCCTAGTTGTTTTAGTGTGCGATGCAGTGGGCTCTCTGGAGAGTTAGCTGGAGAGTATTTCACAATTCCATAGCACTGGGTACTTCAGGTAGTTCTTGTGAATCTAAGAACTGGGGGTCTTCACCTAGAGTTTCCATTGACACATCTGATATGGTGCCTTCTAGTCTGGGGGAAGTAGTCTGCAATGAGGAAACGTCTAGTGCGTGTCAAGAGCAGAGCAGCTGTGGAAGCAGCATAGGCAAGGACGGAAGGAGGGGACCTTGAATGCGTGTGTGTGTTTCTATATGTATATAGGTATGAAATTCTTGACATCCTCTAATTACTGATGTAATCCAAGCTTAATCCAAGCATCTGCTCTAGTTGCAGCATTGCCATATTTCTAATTTTGTGTGTTCGACACCCAGCACTGCAGACTGTGATACAGGTTGTCTGGAAAGCATGCTTGTGGCACAACGGACAATACTTTAAGAAGGGACAGGGTTGTGGAGAACAAGAACTCCCTTTTCTTCTACCCTTCATTCACTGTGCATTGAGAGGTAGCGGTGAATGTTGCAACTGCACGCACTACTACCACTCCATAATCCAAAGTATAGACTCCTCAGTGTTGGAATCTCACAGTGGACTTCTGTTTGTTTTTTTTTTCAGTCATTAGTCACCTAATACCCTATGTCATTAACAAGAGGGGGACTGGAGTGCAGGGCTGGTGCTTCTGTTGAAGCCCAGGTTAAGGAGCATGAAGATACTTAAGTTTGGAGTTAATAGGATTTTTTTAAAAACTGTCTGTCTACTAAAATTCATTCCCTCTTTTTAAGACTCTAGAACGTTCCTACTTGCTGAAAATCAACTCAAAAGGTAAGAACTGTCTGTATCAACTTAAAATAGTATTTAAAATCAAGACCATGCATGGCTCAGACTAGGGGTTGAGGAGGTAAATAGGCTACCTCACAGCTTTCCCTATAGCATTCCGGTAAAAGCACCATGTACTGTTTTTAAAAAAAATAGCAAAACATTCGTAGTAGGTTTTCTCTGGGCATGTGCAACTTCTTTCCTTAGGCTAAGAATCTAGCATTTTTTTGGTGGCAGTGGTATGCTTGCAAGGGGAACAGCTGATCATTAAAGAGCAGCACTGTGGCAAATTTACTTGAGTGTTCCAAATAATGGCAGTGTGACCTGGACAGCTGTACTTCACCTCTCTGTTCTAAGGACCTTTGTGCTTTGAAAGCTACCTGTTATCTGGGATGTAGAAGATGAAGCAGGTCGTGTCCCGCTGTGGACTTGTTTCATAACGCTAAGCACTTTCTAATAAATTTAAACTTGAAAGAGCTACTGGGCTATCTGTGCCAGTTATTGCAGGTCCTTAGCATGAAAATCCTAGGACACCGGAAAGATGAGAGGTTAATTGTAATATAATAAACTTAGCAATTGGATGCAGGTTTGGATATTTGATTGGATTTTAACTGTTAGTACAGCTGTGTGTTCGCTTCTCCGTGTGCCCCATGAGAACAGTCACGCATTGGAGCAGGTTGTTGAGCGGGGTTATGCGGTCCTTGTCCTTGAGTTTTGAAAAACTCTGCTGGGTAATGTCCTGAGCAGACTGCTCTGACTCTCTCAGCTGACTGTTCTTTGGGCCCGAGATTGGACTGGCAACCTCCTGGAGTTCCTTCCAACCCGGTTTATTCTGTGATTCTATGAAAACTATGGCTCTCAAGTGGCCCACTGCATGCTGTTTGTAGCTTATTGCCATGACCTCTACGTCTGTCTGTACCAATAGTAAATGTCACACCGACATTCTGTTTTCTTCTTTGCTTTTTGCATTCAGTTGCTGAGCGTCCTCAGCATATGTTGATGAGAGTATCGGTGGGGATCCACAAAAATGACATTGATGCTGCAATTGAAACCTACAATCTTCTCTCTGAAAGGTGGTTTACCCATGCCTCCCCCACGTTATTCAATGCAGGTACCAACCGGCCTCAACTTTCCAGGTACCTTTGGCTTTCAAGTTTGCTTAGTGCATAACTGGGAGAAGATAAAGTTTTGGAGATCGGGTCTGTTCAAATGAAATAGTTTCACATCTTCTGAAAAGAGTAGCTGTGTTTTTGTGATTGTTCTATGAAGTTTTGAGAAGTTGCTGTCAAATTTAACCTGTTACCTAGTGTAGTCTTTGGGGAAAAATACATAGGTTTCTGTAAGCTTCTAAAGCCAATGGTAATGTTTACATGACTATATTTTATTTAAAAGGTACCTATGTGCGTAGTCTTCTGTAGATTACAAAACAAATCTTGGTAATTGTTTTCTAAAACCTTCTAAAAGTAGTAAGCATAACTGAAAAGACTCTAAAAACCTTTTGCTTCAACAACACACGTTTAGGTAATACAACTATTGCTCATGATGTTTTTATAAAACTATCCTGTATTCCACTTTGCAACCTATGGTTTTGCTTCATTTATTTGCTTTGCATAGCATGTTAAAGATTCAGTGTTTACCTGTGTTTTACTGCAGCCTCGGTGAAATACTTCTTGACTTTTTGTTTTAATCTTTGTATGCTAAAGCTATTTGTTTTCATTAGTTGTTTCCTGCTGTGCATGAAGGATGACAGCATTGAAGGAATCTATGACACTCTCAAGCAGTGTGCACTGATCTCAAAGTCTGCTGGTGGGATTGGCCTTGCTGTGAGCTGTATCAGAGCCACGGGCAGCTATATTGCTGGGGTGAGCGTGCAGATGGTGTTCCCAGCAGAGGTTAACCTCTTGGTTTCAGGAAATCTCTGTATTTTGGTTGCCAGATCAATGCTGCTTCTACCAGTCAGTTTAACACAGCAGCTTGTCTAGCTCAGTAGTCCTTCCCTTTCCAGTATGCTCTAAGGCAAAAAGGTTGGTTTTCCTTTGTGTTTTGGCCTCCTAATAGAAGTCCTTCTAAAAAGAGGATCTTATTCCACTGTTTGATCAGACAATTCCAGCTTATTTATGTATGAGCAACCTAGAGATGTACTTAGAGACTTGTGCATTAGCTCTTTTCCTTTTTGTACGTCTTTAACTGCCCAAGATCATCTCTGAATGTGTGTTTGGTTTTTTTTGTCACAGCATATGTAACCTCTGCAAACCTCTAGATTACACAGTGTAGAGGAAGAAGTTAGGAGGTACATCTTTTTAAACTGTGGGACCAGTAGCCGATATATATATTTTTGTCTATTGGTAAAAAAGGTGTGGGGAAGGGAATACCAAATAACTGATGGGGGTGGTCAGTCCCTAGCTTTCAGCATAAAAGTTTTGCAGACTGCTGGAAGACATACAGAAAATGTAGGCCCATCTCTTCAGGCAGCTGCTTTTCAGTATTGATGGTTTTCCTGTGCCTCTGCAGACAAATGGAAATTCCAATGGGCTTGTTCCAATGCTGAGGGTCTACAACAACACTGCCCGTTATGTGGATCAAGGTGGAAACAAGGTACTGGCTTCCCCTTAAATTGAAGTCAAGAAGGGAACCTCAGGTCAGAGAGGGAGGTTCCACATCTGTGAAGGATTGACCCAGTAACGTCAGTGAGTGATGCAGTGGTTGTAGATGAAACACAATTAAAATAGGGCATTTCCCCCCCTGGTTGACATTCTGGTGTTCCCCTTTCACTATGCATTTTATCCTGCAGGTATGTCTTTTGGTATATGCCCGTACATGATACGCACATGTTAGAGCAGCCTCTTGCACTGGTTGTTAGTCAGTCCTTGAATGCCCTGTAGTGAATTAAGGCATAAGGCTGTAGAAAGCTTCTTGATCCTTTGTCTTCACACAGTCCAATGGAGGCATGACACAATAAGTAAATCCAAGATTTATCAAGCTCTTGTTTACACAGAGGATATGTATTTTTGTTACTAATAATTTTTATTGAGAATCTGGAACTAATACCGTGGCCCAGTTGCAGTAGGTGAGAGAACAGTAATGCAAAAAATACTGAAATTGCTTTAATGAGAGTATAAAACTCACCTCCAATTAGTTTATGGTATTGTGTGCAGTCGGGAGCAGTGCAGATTTGCTTTCCAAGGGCAATGTGTTCTGATGTTGACTATGTTTTATGTAACAGAGACCTGGGGCTTTTGCCATCTACCTGGAGCCATGGCATTTGGATATCTTTGAGTTTCTTGACTTAAAGAAGAACACTGGGAAAGAAGAGCAGCGAGCCAGAGACCTTTTTTTTGCCCTCTGGATTCCTGATCTCTTCATGAAGCGAGTTGAAACCAACCAGGTAAGAAGCTTGATTGGTGCAGAATAGGCCTGGTAATGGAGGAACAGGTGACCAGCCCTGGGATGGAGTTCATGAAAGGTTGCAGAGCTGTCTTCCTAGCAGCAAAGGAGCTTCTTGAAAGAGCTGCTGCACCATATTTGAGAAGTAGGCTGTGTAGGTAGACAGTGGAGTTGGAGAACTCCAGTGGGATACTTTGCTTCGATGTTTAGTCTGGCAGCCCATGACTTATGTACTTACACTATTACATTAAATTTTTACTCTGGAATTTTCTTAAAGCATCAAAATCTTCTCAGTAAATTGATCTGCTTATGATGGCTTGTGTTTGCTTTAAAACAGGTTACGTCTTGAGAACCAGTCCTTTCAGGACTAAACATGCAGTTTGGTCATAACTATTTGTATCATTCCTTTTTAAATCTGACTAGTCTGATAAAACACCTTCCCCACGTCTGCTGGCAGAGTTGGTTCCTGGATTCTTAGCAGGGGAAGTGTAATTTGCATGTTCCTGTTTACAGCAGGATTTGTTGATGAAGTTGTATGCCTTTAGTTAATGAGGTGCCTAAAGATTTTCTCTGAATGTTTTTCCTTCTTACAGGACTGGTCCTTAATGTGTCCAAATGAGTGTCCTGGCCTAGATGAGGTTTGGGGAGAGGAATTTGAGAAACTATATGAGAGGTAAGAAAAGTGAATAGACTTTTAAGTAGTAGTCACCCATTCACAGAACTGTCCTTGGAGTGTGGTGTCTGGGAGCCAATGCACGGGTTGGTGGTGGTGGCTCGTAAGTGGTCAGTGAATTCTGTTATCAGATGGTAAAAGGGCAAAGATGGGGAATGTCTGCTTACTGTTTGCTTCAAACTCTGACCTGCTGGAGATAGAACGATGTATGTATGATTGTTTTAGCTTGTTAAAGGGAAATTCTGAAGTGATCCCTGCTTAATGCGGTCGATGGCTTTGTTTTGAAGTAGTTGCGTAGGATGTTACAGTGAAAGATTTCTGTTTTCTTTAAACAAGGACAGTCTTGATACCCTGCTGATACTCTTCTGGCTAGTTCAGAAGAGAATGGGGTCTTGCCTGCCTGAGAACCTGATGTTGTGTTAAAAATTACTGTCTTTCACTGCTGGTTTTGGAGAGCCTGGGAATTATTAAGCAACATTTGTCCTCTTGCAGTTATGAGAAGCAAGGCCGTGTCCGCAGAGTGGTGAAGGCCCAGCAGCTGTGGTACGCTATCATTGAATCACAGACGGAGACTGGCACACCATACATGCTCTACAAAGACTCTTGCAACCGAAAGAGCAATCAGCAGAACTTGGGGACCATCAAATGCAGCAATCTGTGTACAGAAATAGTGGAGTATACCAGCAAAGATGAGGTAGGTGGAGAACAGGAACTTGTAGTGTTTAGGAAAGCTGTGCATGCTCTTGTTGCAGGTTTCTAGAATATTATAAAATCATGAAATGGTTTGGGTTGGAAGGGACCTTCAAAACCAGCCAGTCCCACCCCCTGCCAGGGGCAGGGCCCCCTCCCCCCAGCCCAGGCTGCTCCCAGCCCCGTCCAGCCTGGCCTTGAGCCCTGCCAGGGATGGGGCACCCACAGCTGCTCTGGGCAGCCTGGGCCAGCGCCTCGCCGCCCTCACGGGGAAGGGTTTCTTCCTCATGTCCAACCTAAATCTCCCCTCTCTCAGCTTCAAGCCATTCCCCCCTGTCCCACCACTCCCTGCCCTTGCCCAAAGCCCCTCCCCAGCTTTCCTGTCGGCCCCTCCAGGCACTGGGAGCTGCTCTAAGGTCTCCCCGCAGCCTTCTCCTCCCCAGGCTGCACAGCCCCAGCTCTCCCAGCCTGTCTCCATAAGGTAAGATGTATCTGACTGTTGGTTGGGGAAGGGAACAGGTAGCTAAGAAAATTCTGGGAATGTTTCAACTGAAGTACTTACAGCTCTTCCACTAACTGTGTGTGGGTTTCCCCTCCCTTCCAAGTCCCATGGAGGATTTGGTATAAAACAAGATACCCACTGAAGCGAACCTCTGAAAGTGTGAGGGAGAAGTGAGCTCTTTGGCTTGCTGGTAGCTGATGTAAGCATCTCTTCAGCTAGTGATTTGGTAAAACCATGCCTCTCTTACCTCCAGGCCTATGTATTAGTAACAATTCCCCCTGAGTTCCCTATGTACTACCCTAATCTTGGTGCTCTGTGGATGTGTTATGTTAGCATTGTGAACAAAAAAGAAAGGCAAAGGAAGAACATAGAAATGAGGAGTACATCATTGAGAATTTCTTGTGCAGTAAAGCTCTTGAGGCTGCTGTAACTGAGCATATCAGTTTCTACTGCCTGAGCCCCTAGTAGTTCTTTAGTTCACGCTTTTTGAACTACTCAGTATTCATAAAATCCTGAGTAGTCTAGAAGAGGTGGAGAGTCATCTTGCCTGCCTGCACTGCGTAAGAAATCGTAGCTGACGTCTTTCAGTTCTTCTGGGATTGGAATTAATGTTCATGTTAGAAAATGCCCTAATATTCAGATCAGCTGCAGATTCTAGTAACAAAAGAAATCGTTAGGCTTCATTTATGTAAGGATGGCTTGCAGGCGATAAGATTGACCAGGCCAGAGAACTGAATTTTTATTGTGATACTGACTTCTACTAATGCTTTTAAAATTGTTGTCACCCCTTTTTAACAACTCCTAAGATAACATGGAAACGAGGAGTGTTTTTTCCCCACCTTATAGGTTGCTTGATCCTTTTGTTTCCATATAGTTTGGATAGAGGGTGTGTTCTGGAACTGAGATTGTGGGTTTTTTGCATGGGGTGTTTGGCTGGCATGCCTGTTTTCACTGTTTTCTCTCCACAGGTTGCAGTTTGTAATTTGGCCTCTATAGCCCTGAACATGTACGTCACTTCAGAGCATACGTATGATTTCAAGAAGCTAGCTGAGGTCACTAAAGTTATTGTCCGAAACCTGAACAAAATCATTGATATCAACTACTACCCTGTGCCAGAGGTGAGTGCAGTGCTGAGCTGATACAGGGCTGAAGGCATGCCAAGTGTCTGCTGACAAAGGGCCCGCTGTTCTGTAGCGATCCCAGTTCAGTCTTGGGCGGAAGCAATCAGTGAGGGATTTTGTAAACCTGTTTTGGCAAATAGTTGGGAGTTCCATGAACTACCTGTTTGCATTTGTGACCCCTTGTTAGTGGCTTCTTACGCTTTAACCCATAATGGTTCCTTAGCAAAGCAGTTGTAGAAAAAGCCTCCCCTTGAGATGATTCTGCAGTTGGAATTTTTTCATGTGTGAGGATTTCCATAAAGCACAGAACAGCACTAGGAATAGACTGGAAAGCGGAACAGAGAAAAGAGTGCTGGAAAGATCCCAAGGTGTAACTCGGTCTTTTTGGTTTTATGCACTTTTGGAGGGTGCATAGGCTGCTTTCTGGAAGGAAAGTGGGGAGAGAGTTGGCAATTGTTGAAGAGGAATGGGAGCAGGGTTTGTTGCATTGCAAGAACATAGAAAGGCAAGCGGCAGAGCTGGGTGTTGGAGGAGGAAATAAACAAATACCCAAAGTGTGAAGCCAAACCTGATGAGGATCAGATTTTTCTAGCGTATACAATTTGAATGCATGCGTTTAAACAAGGCTTAGTGCTGGCTGCTGCACTTGGGTCACAGCAACCCTGTGGAATGCTACAAGCTTGGGGAGAGTGGCTGGAAAGCTGCCTGGGAGAAAATGGATGTGAAGATGTTGGTCGACAGCCTGGCTGAACATGAGCCGGCAGTGTGCCCAAGTGGCCAAGAAGGCCAACAGCATCCTGGCTTGTATCAGAAACAGTGTGGCCAGCAGGGCCAGGACAGTGATTGTCTCCCTGTACTCTGCACTGGTGAGGCTGCACCTCGAATATTGTGTTCAGTTTTGGGTCCCTCACTACAGGAAAGACATGGTGGTGCTGGAACGTGTCCAGAGGTGGGCAACAGAGCTCGGGAAGGGGCTGGAGCTCAAGTCTGATAAGGAGCGGCTAGGGGAGCTGGGGTTGTTTAACCTAGACAAAAGGAGGCTCAGGGGGAACCTTCTCGCTCTGTACAACTTCCTGAAAGGAGATTGTAAGCAGGTGGGAGTCAGGCTCTTCTCCCAGGTAACAAGTGACAGTACAAGAGGAAACAGCCTCAGGCTGCACCAGGGAAGGTTTAGACTGGATATTAGGAAAAATGTCTACCCTGAGACGGTTGTCAAGCACTGGAACAGGCTGCATGGGGATGTGGTGGAGTCACCATCCCTGGAGGTATTTAAAAGACACATAGACGTGGTGCTAAGGGACGTGGTTTATTGGTGGACTTGGCAGTATTAGGTTTACTGTTGGACTCAATGTTCTTAAAGGTCTTTTCCAACCTGAACAATTCTCTGATTCTGTTCTATGAAATGTCTTCACGGGCCTGTTTTTCAGAAAGTGCTTAGTGTTCACTTCTATATCATGGCTTCCTTTGTCAGGTTGAGCAGTTAAGGTTGGTGATCACTTCTAACAAAATTAATTTGGGTCATCAAAGTCTTGCCCCACCAAACAGCAAACAGTGGGGAACTGGGCAGAGTTGAAAGGCAGGTTGTTGCAAGAGAATGGATGGCTCAAAAGTTAAGGCAATGGTATGGATGAAAAATTCCTTTCAGAGGTCCTTTTCAACCTTATTTATTCTATGATTCTATGTAGTTGTGCTAAAGGTAATTATTCTCTTTGCTTGAATGCCACGCAGGCTGAACGTTCCAACAGACGCCATCGTCCCATTGGCATTGGTGTGCAGGGCCTGGCAGATGCTTTCATTTTGATGAGGTACCCTTTTGAAAGTCCTGAGGCCCAGCGCTTGAACCAGCAGATTTTTGAGACCATTTATTATGGTGCTTTGGAAGCCAGCTGTGAACTTGCCAAGGAGCAAGGACCGTACGAAACGTATGAGGGTTCTCCCGTCAGTAAAGGAGTAAGTACCAGGAGCTGTCGTGTGTCAGTGCCAAAGCTATGAAAAGCAGGTAATGTGACTGTGCCTGGCCTTTGATACAGAAGATGTATGACTGAAACACCTTAGGCTGATAATGTCACAACGGTACAAATGGTGCTTGAGTTTTCCTCCACAATACGGCTTCTTAAGTGCAGTAAGAAATGCGTAAGTTAAACTGAGGTGCAGAGAGCAATAAAAGAAAAGCAAGGCTCATCCTGTGTTGGCTGTCATCTTTAGCACAATTAAAAGATTGAGTGTAAGATTATGATAGAGGAGCTTTGCTGAAGCTGAATTGTAGAGAATAGTTAATAGGAATAACAGGTCATTTTACAATGTGATTTATAGTGTGGAGAAAAGAGTGCAGTCTAATGTGGACAATACCTGTGTTCTTCAGATTCTTCAGTATGACATGTGGAAGGTCACCCCATCTGATCTTTGGGACTGGAAGGCTTTAAAGGAGAAGATTGCTAAGTGAGTAGTCTTACACAGTTTGTATTAGATGTAAAATACATTCGTTGTGTTCTGACTAAAATCAAAAGGGCAGAAGGGTAAAAATGGTCCTATGTGTTTTGCCCCAGTAGATCTTTCTTCAAAACTGTTTTGTGGATGGCTAGCTGCTTGCTTTTTTTTTTTTTTTTTTTTTTTTTTTCCCAAGCCAGAGAGAGCCCACCCCCTAGACTGGTTTAGGTGAGCTCTTACTTCATCTTGAATGTATCAGCAGAATGGTTTGTGTACCTGTTAAACAAATGTAGTGATGAGTTGGGACAGTGTCAGTTGGGTTTGGGAGCTCATGGAAAAGCTCTTTGGGAGCTGACATGGAAAAGCAGCTGAGCCTTGAACATCCTGAAGATTGTTAAATTGTTAAAGGAATTGTTAAAGCTGAAGTGCCTGTAATGAATTTCTTCAATTTGTATGGCTCTAATTTTAAAATTCAGTAAATCTGTCTCTGTCTTGTGTATGGAGAGTTCTCAGGCTCTTCGTGGGCTGCTCGTTTTGGTTTTGCCTGAGTGCTGTGGAGTTGTGGAGTGCCTGACAGATTTTTTGGGTTTTTTTCCTCTGCCTTTTCTCATGACTAAATAATTTGGGAAAGCCTCTGATTAAAGGCAAAAATAGCTAAGGCTTTAGTTACACTTCCATGTTGACCCACGTTACAAGTTTAGTGGAGCTTCCTTTTTTTTACTGCAGGTAATCTGAGGGTTTGCAGGTTACTGAGAAGTGAGATTTCTGAGCGTGTGAGCCCAGAGTTCCTTATACTGGCCCTCTTGCTCTTTGCAGACAGTATATAAACTCTGTTGTTCTTGGGTCTTTTCTGTCTTGTCTCACATGGTCGAAGCTTTCTAACTCTTGACTATTGTTATTAGATATGGTGTCAGAAACAGCCTTCTCCTTTCTCCCATGCCAACTGCTTCCACTGCTCAGATCTTGGGCAACAACGAATCCATTGAGCCCTACACCAGTAACATCTACACACGCAGAGTCCTCTCAGGAGAGTTTCAGGTATGTTGTGTGAAAGAGCTTTCCTGTTTTCATATCTTTTATGACTTTCGCTGCTTAGGAAGACAAGATGGAGGCCACACACTTGGTAACTGTTCAGTTGGATGTTTATGTTGAAGGCCAAAAGCACCAAGGGGAACGTCAGGCCTGTACTACATACTGTAGTAGTACAGTTTTGCTTATTCCACAGCAGTCATTGTGGAATACTCAGAATTGTAAAGAAGTGCTGCTTTTGACTGGAAAAAACCTTTATGAGGTCTTCAAGATGGCCTGCAGGAGAAATTGCTAAACGAATGATGATTACTAAAGTTATTGAAGGGACATGCATGCTATGGGAAGAGTAACTGAGGCCACAGTGCTGCTTTGCACAGTCTTGAAGAAAGAGCTGTATTGTATGTAAAGTGCTGAAGAGATCTGAAGAGGTCATGTAAAAGCTTTGCAGATGCAGAGGGGTCTGCTGTTCAGGAAGGAGAAACAATATGAGTTCTGGAGGCTGGAATTAGCAAAGACCTCTATGTGAGGCCAGGGGAATATCTAACTGTTGGGGGGTCTGGTCTGTCCGTCCCCTCTGAGGTGTCCCCTCATCGATGTTAGAGAAAGCACTCCCATTTCCTCCTGACTGCAGGATCAAATCAGGCGTGTGTAGTGAGGTCAGAACAACAGGTTTATTAACCTGCTCTGCAGGTCAGGTGCAGGGCTGCTGGACAGTTGTCCCCAGTCCCAGCAAGCAAAAGTTCACTGTTTTTTCTTCCTAGATAAACAGCCTGCACCTCTTTTGTTCTTTCCCCTTCTGACCGCAGTCCTAGTGATTTTACTTATTTAGTAATTCAGGTTGTGGTCAGCGGCCCTGGTAAACCCAAATTTCTCCCTTTCACATCTCTTGGCGTTCTTCATGCGGGGGAGTTTCATACACTGCCCTTTCTCGTTTGTAATGTCTAGTAGCTTCTCCCATTACTGTCCTACTAGTTCAGCCCCGGGCTGGTGCCAGCTAGGCATTGCAGCCAGCCTTCTGTTGTCATCTGCTGTGGCCAGCAGCATCTCACAACTGTTACCTTGTTTTAACCTGGTGCCTAGTCTGGCCTCAGTGCTGACTGACAAGTCAAACTTTGTCAGTACCATACAAGGTCTTACTTAACCATTTACAAACTGCGTGCATTGGATTTGCCTCCCCTGGGAAGGTGTAGCTGCACCATAAGGTAGGGCGTATAGATGAGAATATACAGTGCTTTCATTCTTTGGCCTTTGCCCCTTGCAGGTGGTGAATCCGCACTTGTTGAAAGATCTCACAGAGAGGGGCCTGTGGAATGAGGGGATGAAAAACCAAATCATTGCCCACAACGGCTCTATCCAGGTACGTGTGAGAAACAGGGAGAAAAGTGCAGGGACTCAACTAGTCTGTGAGGTGCTGGCAGGGGGGCTGTTTTGCTGCGGAGTGCTTTTGAGGTCTGCTGTATGAGTGACTCAGCTAGCCTGTGGAGGAAAAGCTGCAATGTGTGGCATTTCCATTAGAAATACGAGGGGATGTGCCTGAGCTCAGTGATAATCTGTTCCTGCTGGAGCCTGCCCGTGTGATCGAGAAGGCCAATGGAAATGTGCTGGTTTGCTAGAACAAATACTGAGTCAGGCTGCTTTACTTTAGGCAGGTTCTGCAAATGTTTGGATTCCCATTTATCATAAAGATTATAAAGGGGTAATTTTGTAGCAGGGAGTAGCTGAGTATGTGACATCCAGATCCAGAAGTTACATGTAGAAGTCTGCGTGGGATGAATCATTTATGCTGTGGAGTCTGAAATGCTACTGTGGCTGTTACGCTTGGTATCATGCGTGCTAACAAAGTGCGTCCACCTTGAAGTTTGAGGGAGTACTAGCTGTTGGGTTGCTTTTTGTAAGACCTATTCAGGGCAAAACAGTAATGGTCTGTTTGCAAACAGCTTTTTCTCTCAAATTTCCTGGAAGAAGCTGTCCTCTTTCAGCAACTGAGGTTTCTTTACGCTTGTGTGCTTTCAGAATCGGGATGCTTGGATTCAGTGATAGAGTTGGGCTGTAAAAAGCCTTAGTTCTGGTCAGGACTGCTGAAGTTTCAGCAATTGGTGAAGAATCCGATTTATAAAATCAAATAGTATTTGTTAAATTTTTTCAAAAAAGTGAACATTTGGGCTGTCACTGGTTACACTGCATTGGAAAATTCTTCCCTTTTCCTTTTAGAATATACCTGAGATTCCTGATGACTTGAAACAGCTCTATAAGACAGTGTGGGAGATATCCCAGAAAACTGTCCTCAAGATGGCAGCAGACAGAGGCGCTTTCATTGACCAGAGCCAGTCTCTCAACATCCATATTGCAGAACCCAACTACGGCAAACTCACCAGCATGCACTTCTATGGGTGGAAGCAGGTATCTGGGAGGGGTGGGTGGGAGGCGTGTTCAGAACAGAGAGCAGATGCAGGCTGCTAAGTTCTTTCATGAAAAGTTGGTCTCTCTGATTCTTAGAAGGGTAAACGGCTGTTTCCTTCCATGAATCTGGTGTTACTAGTGGAACATCTCTCCAAAGCAGTAAAGCTGTGGATGCTTGTAGCGTTGCTCCCATTAGTCCTGGCTACTGCTAGATGTGACTCTGAGGCCAGTACAGCGGTATGGGCTAAGGGAGGTCAGCCTCAGCAGTTCAGAGTTTGGCTGTATTACTCGCCTGACCTCCAGCTGATTCCAGCTCTTAGACTCATGCTTTTGCTCTGCAGGGTCTGAAGACTGGCATGTACTATCTAAGGACAAAACCAGCTGCTAACCCCATCCAGTTCACCCTGAACAAAGAGAAACTCAGAGAGCGAGAGAAGGCCTCCAGGGAAGAGGAAGAGAAGGAGAGGAATAAAGCAGCCATGGTGTGTTCCCTGGAGAACCGGGATGAGTGTATAATGTGTGGCTCCTAATGGATCTACCCTGCAGTACCAGCAAAGCCATTTCACCTGCCTGGAGTCTTTCTAAGATAGAAACAACTAGTGTTACTTCAGGATGTAGTGGCTTGCTGGAACTGTGGCAGGGAGGGGCAATCACAATAGTGTTGTTGTAGCTTCCCCATCCACTTGGGGGTTGGTGCACAGGTATGGATAGGGTGCATGAGAAGTTTGTATATTGCTTTTGTAGCTGAGCTTTCTGAAAAGTTAAGTGTTCTTGCATGGTTTTACATTGAACCCTATAGGCAGGACTTCTGAACAGACAGGGGAAGTGCTAATGGCACTTACCTTAAAGATCAGTCCTGGGGTCTTCAGACAGTTCTTTTCATTTACTAAAAACTGTTACTTGTGTCTTCAGAGAAAGAAGCAGACCTGAATGGTATTTTTTTCTTTTCTGTGAAAGACAGGCAGCAAGAAAACATCCCTAGGCTGGGTGTGTCGTATGCTTGCTGTGCTGCCTGTCATGGCAAAGGAGCAATTTATGTTAAGGTTAGAAAGCTGGAGTGTATGCCCATCTGCCAATGAGACCCTTCTCCCACCATTTCTTACTCCTTGTCCCCTCCTGTTCCCTTTTCAAAAAGCTTTTTCAAGGAGCAAACTGGTGGTAGGTGTGTTGCTGCCTGGAGAGTTCATCTCCATCCCAGCCTGACAAGGCAGAGCATTGCACTTGGTAAATACTCCTTTTCAGTTTTGACCAGGGGATGGCAGAACTGTTGCAGTGCATTTTATTTTGCATGGAAAACCTACTCTTAATTTATCAGTTTTCTGGTAATGGGCTTCCATGCTGCCCTTGGCTAGAAGGCCTTCTGAAGCACACACACAATCTTTTTTTTTTTGGAGAGCTACATTTATCCACCGCAGCTAGTTATTGGATCTTTTCGAAGTAATACATTTTTACTTATCCATGTACTTAACTCCCTGCTCTAATGCGATGGGGCTTCACCATTCAGTTCTTAAATATTTATTGAATTCATGTACCATACAACTAACCCTTTAATCCAGCCAAACTCAATAAAATGTGGAATGTGAAAGGAATGAGCAGTGGTTTCTTGGGAATGGCTTCTTTGATTAAAAATGAATTGTAGCAGCTGGAGGCTGGTGCCTTGTTTGTGAGCCCTACACCTCCTGCGCACAGTTCCTTCCAGAGAACTCTCTGAAGGCTCTTGTTGTGTAAAACAGAGCATGTAAGTGGAACCCTGTATTTGCTGGGGCAGCCGTGCTTAGCTCAGTAGGGTGTCTCTTGTTTTGTGTCATTTTGAAGACTGGAGCTTAAGGTAAACGTGGAGGGGCTGAACTAGTTCCCGTAACTTGCAAAGGAGGTGTGTCGAGGTCATGGCAAATCTGGGACTGTGCTAGAGGTGAGGCTTGAACCCTTGCATCTTGTTTTTCAGTCCACCACAACATATTTCTTCTGCTTCTTTGTCTTAGAAGTTTTTCTTATAAGGCACCACTGCACATATGTTGGGAAGGGGTGCTCTCTGCTTCCAAGGGAAGGCCGTTGTGTCTGATCACCAGTCCTGGTGGCTGTGCCACCCAAGAAATTTCACCAGAAAGACTCTGAGGTGACAGGGCCTTTTGACTACAAAAATCCTCTTTCCGAGTGACTTTTGGGAAGTTCAGAAGTTGCAAGGCCTGGGGCAGGGTTGATGAAGAAGCAGAATCCCTCTGGCAGAACATGCTAACCTCACCTGTCGGATGGGGCAGAGAGAGTTTAGTGAGAACTGAAAAATTATGTGTTGGGGTGTCAGCAGGTGTGTGGGGAAGGCATGGGCTGGCAGCAAAAATCTGCTGAGGAGTTGCTGTTGAGACCGTAATGGATGGGTTTGGGGAAGTTACAAAGATTCTTGTGCCTGTCTGTTCTCACTTACTCGCTGGAGAACTTCAGTGGGATGGATAGGGTGCTTTCCCCTCTGCTGCTGCTCCTGCCCATCTCACGCTGCCCCAGGGTTGCTCAAAGTGGAGCATGTCTTCTGCAGCCAGGTCAGCAATGTGCTGTCACTCAAACAAGCCTTTGCTCATTGAGCGTCATGAGGCGAGTTCTTGGGAGCGGGCGTAAGTGGGTAATGCACTGTTACGGCTTCCCTGTGTAAACAGGAGTAGCTCCCAGGGGACCTTGCAGTCTTGTTCTTGTAGTATGCTTTTGCTGCTGCTTCTCTCTGAGACACTCCTAAACATGAGTGCTGTTGAAATCAGCACTCCTGCCTGATCTGGTCTCCTGGGGAAGAGTGAAGAGGGCGTACGTTCCCTGCGACACAGAGAGGCAGTTAGAGAGGAGCTGGTGGGGGCAGAGAGCTGCACTGAATGCTGATGCTCCTTTTGGGGTGGGGGGAGTCCTTGGGAGCTGCCATCTCTCCTGTACGCAGTTTGCCCTTAACCACTGCCCTGGCTACTGTTTGCCTGGCCTTTGGGCGCTCTCCTGCTGCCTGCATTGTTCTGGCAAACATTTTTTATTTCCTTAAAGGTCAATCAGATGTTCTAGTTGCTGTTTCCTTAATCCTCCAGCTGCTGTCCCTAGTCAGGGAAGCGCTCTGTCATTGCTTGAGTGGGGTCGGTTTTTCTCAGTTCCTTTTCTGAACCTGTTCTGTTACTTCTGCTGCGGTTGGGCTAAAGCAACACCAAACAGACTGTTTCCCTCTCGAACATCTCCCTGCTTGACAGCAAGGTGCTGCTGCTCTCTTATGAAATAGCTCTGAGCTGCAGAGAAGGGAAAAAAGAAAAAGGGAGGATTTAAATGCTAGAGATGCAGACTGGTGGTGACTTGACTGTGTGTGTCTCCTGGAGCTGGGGGAGAATGAGGGAAGCTAATGGGGTGATAGCGGTAACGCGCTGAGCAGGGGCTGCCTGGTGGGGTCTGTGGGAGATCCTGAGGAAAGAGAGGCTGCGACCTTTCCTGTCAGCCCTGTGCACGCTCTAGCCATGGTCCTCTCCAGACAGCCAGTGCTCGCTGCCCTTCTGTCCTATTAAATATGACGTGGAGGTGGTGAGACCACCTACGTATCTCTCCCTGAGGCCATGAGGGCAGGGATTGCTGCCTGCCTTGGCCCAGAGCGCTCCTGGGGAGGGACTGTGTCTGCAGAGAGGCAGCCTGGAAAGGGAGCGTGCCTCTTGCTGGTAATGGGACACTGCAGCCAAAAGGTTTAAATCCTAGAACAGAATCACAGAAGGGTTTGGGCTGGAAGGGACCTTCAAGACCAGCCAGTCCCACCCCCTGCCCCGGGCAGGGCCCCCTCCCCCCAGCCCAGGCTGCTCCCAGCCCCGTCCAGCCTGGCCTTGAGCCCTGCCAGGGATGGGGCACCCACAGCTGCTCTGGGCAGCCTGGGCCAGCGCCTCGCCGCCCTCACGGGGAAGGGTTTCTTCCTCATGTCCAACCTAAATCTCCCCTCTCTCAGCTTCAAGCCATTCCCCCCTGTCCCACCACTCCCTGCCCTTGCCCAAAGCCCCTCCCCAGCTTTCCTGTCGGCCCCTCCAGGCACTGGGAGCTGCTCTAAGGTCTCCCCGCAGCCTTCTCCTCCCCAGGCTGCACAGCCCCAGCTCTCCCAGCCTGTCCCCACAGCAGAGGGGCTCCAGCCCTCTGACCAGCTCCGTGGCCTCCGACGGGCCCGCTCCAACAGGTCCGTGTCCTTCTGATGCTGAGGACCCCCGAGCTGGATGCAGCGCTGTGGGGGGTCTCAGCAGAGGGGAGCAGAGGGGCAGAGCCCCCTCCCTCGCCCTGCCGGCCACGCTGCTGGGGATGCAGCCAGGGCACGGGCGGCTTTCTGGGCTGCGAGTGCACATTGTTGGGCCATGTTGAGGTTTTCATCCACCAGCACCCCCAAGTCCTTTCCCTCAGGGCTGTTCCCAATCCATTCTCCGCCCAGCCTGTATTTGTGCCTGGGATTGCCCTGCCCCACGTGCAGGACCTTGAAATGGGCCTTGTTGAACTTAATGAGATTTGCATCTCTCAAGCCTGTCAAGGTCTGGACAGCATCCTTTTCATCCAGCGTGTTGACTGCGCTCCGTGCAAGGCAGACCAGAAGTCGGCCTGAAGGACAGTAGCTGCCTACAAGTAGCAGCCTGGGCTGTGCTGGCTTCCTCTTTTAACAGCCCTTGAGGATGTGGGCAGCTCTCGCTGCTCCCAGCTGAACCCCAGACAGTGGCACTGAAGCTGGGCACATTCTTCCTCAGGCTGGCGTGTGAGTCATCGGATCTTCTTGTAGCCATCAGCTTTGGTCCAGCGCCGCCCCAGGAAGGAGGGAGTTAACCCTTCTCCAGTTGTGTGGGACACATTCATGTGAGGTGTAGGCTTGAACTTCATCACATGTGGGTGAGTGTTTACACCAAGACCTGCCACCTGCATGATAGTTTCCAGTGTCCAGGTGTCTGTCCACAGCAGCAGCACCTCTAACATGCTGGGGCCACTGTGCTTCATGCTGACTGTGGGTGCTGAGTCTGTCCTGCAAGCAAGGACAGGATTGGTGCCTCTCCGTGGTGTTGGGTTTGGGATGGCTGCCTGTCAGCTCTTAATTTAGCAAAGTCTGGGCCTGTGCAGAACTTTCTTGGTGAGAAACTTACCCAGGAGCTTTGGTACTGAGTCTTATTCAATTTGAGTTCAGGAAGGCGCAGGCTTGCAGCTGGGTTATGCTGATTTAAGAGGGCCATCCAACTGCTGTTTGTGTTGCTGGCCCTGCGCTGGCATACCTGTTGTCCAGCTGTGCTTCTTGTCAGTCCGAGAAGGAATTGCTTTTATTGCTGTGGACTGTACCGCCTTGCAACTGCTTGCACGAGCAGGTGGGAGGTGGTGGGTAGGAGCAGCTGAAGGGTGGACTCTCCTTCTGTAACCGTGGGAGTTTGGACTGGGTTAAGCAGATTTTGAGGCTCTGCCCGTAGTCATGCATAAGGATGTGTGCCAGAGCAGTGCTGCTGCCGTCACCACCTTCCACTCCTCATCCAAGTTGTTTCTGTGCTCTCTGCAGCTGCCTTCTGCAGAAAGACTCAAGTGTATTTTTAACCCTGACTCCGTTACCACACTGGCTGGAGAGACTTCCTAAGGTTTTCTCCTTGAAGCCTTGTAGCGCTGAGCATCTTTGTTTATTTCTCTGCTGCTCCTAACACAGGATCTCTCTTGTGTTGTAGCTTTCATTTATTCCTGGGGAAATTACCCTAGAGTTAGAAAACGGCTTAGCAAATCAGGTTTTTAGTTTTCGGGATGTATTTAGAGCATTCATCCTACCTAAGCCCATACCACAACTTCCATGGGATACGCTGCTGGCACCTGTTCCGTGGTGTTCAGCAGCAAGAGGTGATCAGCTGGAGGTTTTGTGGTGCAGAAGGTAAAGCTGGAGGGGGGTGTCTGGGGAGACAGGGCCCCATCCCCTGCAGCCACAGGGAGACCTGGCACCTACATGCTTCCTGAACACAGCCTGTGCCGTCCTAAAACTGCCTTTCTCTGGATTATTTTTGTCTTCCCTGCTTTCACTGGGAGTCTGATCCATGCTCTCGGTGTCTAGCAGACAGCTTGGGGCCAAAAGGAGTGTGTTCTATTCACAGTGAACTTCGTCATGCTTTTTCTCCCCAGGTGCGCTGCTCAGGCATGTGTTTTGTCCCACAGCTTTTTGATTCACATCTGGATGTGTTTTTGTGTTGTGTTACTCAGAAAAGCTGAGGGCAGCTGAGCATGCAGAAGCCATGCGTGGTGCACGCGTGCTGTGCATGCTGCTTGGTGATGGCAAACACGTGCCGGTGGCGAGCGGCGTGTGCCAAGCCACTCCTGCAGCTGTGATCTGTGGCCTCGTGCTTCTGGCAGGGTACGTGCTCACTGTGTGGTGCACGACCTGCTCGCCGTCAAACCATAGCATGGTGTGGCTGCAGGAATATGTGCTCAGAGCCAGGACCCAGGCAGTTTCTGAGAGCTGCTCATTTAACCTGCTCATCAAAGCCTCTGGTGAAGGGTGCTCCGTGACTTCCTTGCTTCTAGTGTTTCATTACTGTCACTCAGAATTCCCTTAATTCCCAGCTGAATTATCGGTGCTGCAAACTAAGCTCCTCACCCTTCCTTTGGTAGTCACAGAGAGAAACAAATCCCCGGTCTTCGGAAAAGCCTTTTCCCTCCTGACAGAAGCCGTGTGTTTACCCTTCTAGTTCCCTGTTTATTCAAGAAAACAAACCTAGTGTCATTATTTTCTTACTGATCTGGTTCATGTGAATTCTTTCAGTTTCTGCCTGAGACTGCAGTGCCCAAACCCCGGTGTGGTACTTGGCTGAGACCACTTCAGCACCAAGCAGAGCTGAATAATAATACCCGTGTCTTGTGTGCAATGCTGCTGTTACCAAGCTTCAGAATTAGGCAGGTCTTTTCTGGTACTGGCACTGTAATGCCAGCTCATCAGGGTTGTGGTCTGCCCCAAGCCCAGCTCCGTCCTTACCACCCCGCTGCTTGCCCAGGGACTTCTCGCTTTGGAAACCATGCTCTGGTTTTCCCCATGAAGTGTGCAACTTCCCACTGGTGGTGGCTGAATTTCACATTGTCACACTGATTTCAGGCTCTGTCCCATTGTCAAGGTCACTTGACATCCCCTCCTGTTCCTGGGGCGAGTCCTCGGCTGGTTCTTGGCCCCAGGTTTTACTCTATCGCTTGAGTTGTTTTGGGCTCAGCCCAGGAAGACTGTAAGAGCTCTGACTCTGAGCCGCTCAGAGCTGTAAGAGCTCTGACATTTTTCCTTTTCTTTTTGCCTCTGTGTGTGTTTGAGCTGATGCTTCTTAGTTTATGGCAGTAAAGCGTAACAGATTCGTAACTCGGCAGCCGCAGCACAGCAGGAAAACAAGGAGCTCATCTTTTGCTCCCAAGGCTCTTTCCTATCTATTTTCCTATTTTTAAAATGGCAATTTTTAATGTATCACTTTCTTGCTGTGGAACTTGTCCTCTGAACTTTTTGTAGACACTGGTGGGAAATATCAAATGGCAAGTACAGAGAAGTACTCACAGACTCTTCTGTTTCTGCCCAGAACTCATTTGTGCCTCTTAAAAAATGAGGCTTTTGTGCTGGGGGAAGATGCTAATTTCCTGGAGTTCTTGCATTGCCTAGGATTTATTTTTTTTCCACCAGCATTGAAGTCAAACTCAGTAACAAGCGTAAAATATTGCTGTGCAGCTATTTCTGTTTAATATTCATTTTGCAGCTCAGTCAGCTCCTGATCTCTGTTGTTTCTCATACAAGCCTGGTTCCCAGTGTAGCAATACCATGCAGGTGTTTAGACATCTATCTTCTCATTAATTTCAGCCCAGGTTTAGCAGCAGGAATAAAATGATGGCAGGCTTGTAATAGCTTTTATGAGACTAAGTGAGATAGCTGGGGAAGAAACGGCAGCTGTGGGCACAGGGTCCTGTCTTTGGGTTGCTCCTGGGCTCTTTGTGAATATCTCAACAAACCCTGGCTGCCACGTAAATGAAATAATAGATGTAAAAGGTATCTGAATTGATTCAACATCTGAAAGAGACATTAAAGATTTCCTCCCAACCCCCAGTGCATCCCAAAGTCTGAGTCCAGCGGCCTGAGCCAGTGGGAGGAGGGCACCTCACTGGCAGCGCAGCCAACTCGGTCCTCCCCCAGAGCTGTGCTCCAGTGGAAGGACAGTGGAGGGAATGGGTGGTGCTCCCCAGTTCTGAATCCAGGACTTTCAGGAAACAGGTCTGGATGGAAATTGTAGAGACCAACTAGTCCACCCCCTTCCCGAGGCAGGATCTTCTCACCCTGGGAAATTTCAGAGGGGTGTGAATCTGACCTGATGTGAAATCCTCCAGTGATGTAGGTTCCTCAAGCTCAGTACTCAAAGCTGTCTTATTGCTAGAAAGTTTTTCCTTTGCTAAGCCACCCTTGGCAGTGGTGAGCAGAGGCTTGTTTTCGAGGAGCCCATGGGCTCCTTGCTGTCTCCGTAGGGATCTCGGGATGCACTGCCTGATGTCCTTAGTCAATGCCCTGTAAAAGGTAGGGTTGAGAGTGGGTGGAAGCGATGGTTGGCACTGAGCAAGTTGTGTGTGAGCCCTGAGAAGCTGCCTGGCCAGTGCAGTACATGATGGAGAAGGCAAGGCAGGAGAAATACGTGGGGAGAACTGCCAGCAGCTGGGGGCTGCAGATGTGAGGAGCTTTGCTACTCAGGCTGTTGGAGCCAGGGCTGCATGGCTGCAGCCAGCGTACAAGGCTGGGATGCAGGTGGCATCCACTGGGATGGAGAAAGTGCCCAGCACCATGCCCATGGTGCCCTTCTGGGATGTGCTGCTGCAGGCTGGGCGTGCCAGGGCTGTACACTCGCAGGCATAAAGCTGGATCAGCTGCAGTGGCAGAGAGAGTTTGGAGTCTGTGGTACCAGCCACAGAGCAAGACTACCAAGGTTAGACAAGCTGGCAGCTGTGTGGAGGTGATGTCCACGTGGTGTGGTGGCTTGCAGATTGCCCCATCCCCATCCAGTGCAGGATGGAGGAAACCAGGATGAGTATCGAGCAAGTGAGCAGCATCTGTGCCAGACAGTGGGATAAAAACCAAATGCTGGCATAGGGGAAGGATCGAGGCAGCATCTGGGGCAGAACAGCATCAGTCCCACCGAGCCCCAGGCAGAAGCGGAGCTGGAACACCTGTGGGAGAGCATAGGCTTTTCCCCATCCCAACTCCATGGGTAACCACTGGGCACATGAGGGCAAAGAAAGGGAAGAAGAGCAGAGCCTGAGGTTCCTAGAGCACGGGAGTCCTGAGGGATCAAACTGGTGTCAGAAGATCCCTGCCTGGCTTTGCAGCCCTCCTGTGTCCTGGCCAAGCAGCCCAGCACCATGCAGGGACCCGGGGACATTTGCCTCAACAGCCAAAGCGCTGCGCCAAGACGCTGACTGCAAAATGAGGGGCAGCTTTGCAGAGACATTACACTGAAATGGCTGGCTCTGACAGGAGCTTTATCTTCCTCTCTGTTCGACTGAACCACTGTTGCCGTGCAGCCTGGGCTGCGGATCGAGGCGTGCTCTCCGTGCGAGATCAAACGCCGTGATCCAAGGTGACAGCAGCCCATTAGCAGTTTGTTCCTGGAGTGACAGGCTGTGTCTGAGACACTCTCCTTGCGTACCTCGCCAGGGCAGGTGGGAGGACTGCTGTGACCAGCACCGAGCTGGCTGGGGTTTGTACCTTTCTCCATGCACATCCTGGGGGCTGATCTCAGAACATCCAAACCATGGAGCTACAAGCCTGAGCATGTGCTGAGAGCAGCTTTCTGCTCCATGCTGTACCTCTGTGGTTTGTACTGGTGTCCTGTGCAATAAGGACATCTGCTCGCTGTTGTTACAGCACGTTGGCTCTATTTCAGTACATTGCATTACGTTGTAGAGGGGTTGTGTGGGTTTTTTTATTTTTTTTATTTTTGCAGAGGTTGTTGTCCAAATTGGACAGAAGCCCTATGGATGTCTGGGGCTGTGTGTTATCGCTGTAGGTGAGTTTTGCAACGTTGATTTTTAATTTTTTTGTAATAAAGATACCAAAGAATTCTTTTTCTCAAAAGGAAAAACTGTGCATGTAAGGAATTCAAAGGTTTTCACAGCTGCAAACAGAATGCTTTGTACCTGTGGTCAGAGCCTACCTCTGACTTTCAGCCTGAGGCATGCTTTGCCTTGCAAGGCTGAGACCCCTGGAGCGAGGTGGTTTCCAGCATGGATCACCGCTGAACTTGATCCTGGAGCACTGGCCTGTCTGAGGCTGTAACTCTGTGCCCCGTGGTGTGTCAGCCAAGAAGCCCAGCAAGGCTGTGAGAACAGCCGGATGCTTCTCTACATCGGGAAACATTATAAAGTAGCTAATACTTGATCTGTGATGCCCTGGATGTTCCTCTGAGCATCATGAGCATCTCCCTGGGAGAAGCCCTTGTGCTCCTCAGCCCTGCTCCCCTCCTTCCAGGTGCCGGAGATGTGACTAGCTGATGAGGTTGCTTTTGCGTGGTTTCCTTCAGAGGTGATTTGGTACAGGAGAGAGAAATGTTTTCTCCTGTCTGATGGGTACCTATGGGGACTGACTTAGAGGTGTGTGAATATTTCAGTCCTTGGCCACTCTTCCGAAAAACAAGGGAAGAGGAGAAACTGGGTGCAGAAGATCTAGGAGAGGTCCAGGATCTTGCTCAGATCTCCCTCTTGGCCAGCTGCACTGGGCAAAAGTATGTTCTTTTAGCTTCGAACTAAACAAAATATCTGTATATTTACCGATTCAAACCTTAGATGCTTTATGTGAGTAAGGAGAACTTGGCATTAGCAATACCATGCATTTTGTTCTTTGCCTGCTGCGGGTTTTTGCATGAATTACCACTGTAACTCATGTTATTTCTGCAGCACTTCTTATCTGATGGTCACTTAAGAGAATGAAGCGATTCCTGGGGAAAAAGGGGTAAGGTGATCTGGTGCAACCATGGATTCCTGCGAGGGAGGTAAATGGGGGAGAGTGGCATTTGGTGTCTTGCACTCCTGTCTCTTACTTTTTCTCCTATGCATTTGCTGCTCTCTGCTCTTGGAGCTGAGGCACTGGCTGGACCTTTGGTCTGACACGGTTTGGTGTTTTCAGAAGATGGGAAGATGCAGCCATACCAGGGCAAGCCGGTTTCCCCCCCAGAAAGCGGCTCTGCAGCCCCATGGATGTGCATGCAGTTACAGGTTTGAGGGAAGGGTGCTTGCAGCTGCTGAGCGGTTTTGGGTGCTGACTGGTTGGGCCTCTTACTCGCTGTCTCTGCAACTTGCAGGTTCTTTCTAATTGGCCCCGGGCAAGTAAACTTGAGAGAAGAGCCTTCTGGTGCGCTTCCCCAATTGATATGAGAGCAGGATTTGTATCCTGTATGTCTGAAAGGAGCTTTCAAAGCACCATGCTTTGCTGGGGATCTTCTCACTCCTGTGCATTGAGTAACTTGGCATGTGATGTGTGGGGATCAGATCTAGCAATCAGGAGAACACCTACCAGCGGGATACCCTCCTCCACTTAGCCCCTGGTCCAGAAGGGCCTTCACAAGCAAGGGAGGTCAGTCTTGGTGATCTCTTATGTGCTTGGGTTAACTGGCAAGATCTCCATCAGGGACAGTTGGGAAGAGGCAGGCTATCTTTACTGCAGCATGGACTGTTAACTAGTCTTGGGACAGAGAAAAGCTACAAGTCACAGCAACCAAAGCCCGGGATTCCTAGATGCTCTGCTACATCTGTCAGGCTGATTCCAGGGAACTTATTCTAGATCCTCTCATCCCCATGGTCTGTGAAGGGAGCCTGTGGTTTGGCAGCCCTGCTCCTTCATCTTAAACTGGTGGGTAGCAATGACTGTCAGATGCTTGTAGGAGGCTTATTGGAGTGTAGAGGGGAAATTCTGGGACTTGACAATGTGTAGCTGGTCCAGAGAAGCTGGAGATTGCTGCTTTGGGCACATACAGTCTCTTCTTTAATGCTTTCCTTTTCCTTTGACTTGCCCTGCTAAATTATCTCATGTCATCAAACTCTCTTCTGCCTGACAGAGGGTATTCAGAGCTCTATTTCCATGGTGATGTGCAGGATGATGTGTGACTTCACAGAGAGGTGTTGTCTCCACTGGCTTGTGGCTGCTGCCTTAAAGGGGATTGACACCAAACCTCTTTTTTCAAGAGTTTTAGGAGGTGCTGCCTGATCTCTTTGGTCCTCACACCATAAGCGATAGGGTTGACGCCACATGGCAGTAGCAGGTATGTCACCCTGATCAGGTTGTGCATGTCCTCAGAGAGCCTTCCGCATCTGATAAATTAAGGAGGAAGACCAGTAAGTCACCAGAATGGCCATGAGGCGAGTAGCACTTATGTGGCAAGCTTTGTGCTGCACTACCAGAAGGAGTTTTCAAGGCTGTGTGGATTATCGTGGAGTAGGGTGTCAAGAGGAAGCCTAAATCGAAGACAATCGTGATGGCTTTCATGGTCCTACCATCTTGTTCCTGGAGGTGTCCCCTCAGGACAGGCTCACCGGGGCCGTATGCTCACAGACAAAGTGCTTGATGACATTAGCGTGGCATAAGTGCACCTTGGATGCCAGGATCACCACAGGACTGACAAAAGAGATGTTCCTCACCACTGCAGCCAGGGATAACCAGGACATGTATTTTCTGGTCATTACGTCTGTGTTGTGCAGTAGGTTCCAAATGACCACATACCTGTGGCCATGAGGAAGGTGTTGCAATCCAATGTGATGAAGAAGTATGGGAAGAGGATCTGGGCCATGCAGCCCTGCAATGAGATGTGGCTGAGATGAAAGAGGAAACCCAGCAGCATCTTGGGCACAAATGTGCTGGAGCTGCAGAGACTGACCTTCAGGAGCAGAGTGATCAGCAAGTACAAGAGGGAATGGAGGTCCTCCTCCAATCCCATGGTGTAGGTGAGGCTGGTGTTTGCTGTGATGATCAGAAGGTGCAGGAAGCAAAAAGGGATGAGGAGGAGCAGTCTGTGCTTGTGGACTCCGAGGAATCCACCCAGGAGGGATTCAGCCTGGCAGGTGCTGGCTGACCATGTCTGGTTCCTGCCTGCCATCCCAGAGTGTCAACCTGCTGGAAGGGCTCAGCTTTCCTGGGCCTGAAAGGAGAAGGCACACCTTCTTCTGCTGTGGATGCAAATTTCCCAACGATAAAACACTTTTCACAATGGACAGACCCATGAAAACTGCACTGCAAGCAATGAGAATGAGAGAAGGCCTGAGGGCTGGTCAGGGGCTGTGCTCACACAGCAAGCATAGCACTAACTCCCACTGTGTATTTTCAATGCCTTTAGTAACTGAAAGGCAACAAGACTCAAAAATGAGCCAAACCTGATTATTTTTGTTAAAGAAGCATCTATATACTCCAGGTTGCACTGAACTCAGTCCAGCTGTACCCTGCCACTAAATGTATCCCCTGTCAAGCAAGACTGGGAGGAGAGAAACAGGATGGAAGGATAAAGTGATGTGCTTGAAGTCATGAACCCAGCCAAAGGCAGAGCCAGATCTCCTCTGTCTCACCCGTCACTGAACTGTTCCACCTTTTGGTCTGGGTGATGTTCAGAGCACATTTCTCAGGAGGAAATCAAGCAGGTGACTTTCCTGTGTGGTAAAGAGCAGGTTTCGGTACGCACACAATCTTCCATGTCCTCTCCACTCAGGTTGAGTAGCTCGGGGGAGCAGGGTAAAAGCTGCATAAGTACCAGAAAAATAAACCAGGACTAGGTCCTGGACATTACAGCTTGGCTGTCCACACTGTTAAATTGCTGGTGTGGTCACTGGTATGGTTTGGACAAGGGACGACTACCCCAGACAATTCCTGGGCGTGTTTGGGGGTTAGCAGGGGCAGTTGCAGTGTGGTCACCTTGTTTTTGAGTCTAGAAGATTTTTAGTGTGGAAGCATAACAGATGCATTCCAGTTGGCCATGGGGCCACAGGAGGGTGCTCTGAACCATTTGCCTGATATTGGGTGTAGAGAGAAGTCAGCAGGATTCCTGAGAAGATCTGAACGCTGATGTCCTTTGATATAGTGGGCACGAGTCCCTTTCGTTTGTTTTGGGCAGGGTGCAGCAACACTGGACAGATGAAATGAAGCTGCTTAGATGTGGGTAGCACCAAAGACAAACCATACATGTGCATGCAAATTGCAGTCCTCATTGCTGGGGCTATTTGGTGGGGCTCTGGAAAGGACAGGTCCTCCCAGATGAGACTTAGGCAACACGCTTTCTTGCATGTGTGCTGATCCAGGGACAGCATTAGTTTCAGATTGGGTCCAAGATACAAACCCCTCATTTTTTTTCCACCTATGCACTGATGGCTGGTGCTCAGTGAACCCTGTTTGCATCTTTCTTCCCAATGCCATGATCTAGGGTTGAAGAGAAGTGCCCTGGTTTCTGTCTCTTAAGGTTTTCTGTACACAGCTCCCAATGCTTTGCCTTCAGATGCTGTGACTCAGGCACATGTTTTGTTCAGGGTAAGGAAGCAAGCTCACTGCTACAGTAGTGCAAAAGAAAACATTTTCAGCATGTTTTCTTGGTCTGAACAGAGCTAGGATGCTTTGTGAATCTTGATCAGTTTATGGTGGGGATTATCTGCCAGCTGAGACCTGGGCCCTGACACAGCCGGTCCCCTCTGTCCTGTGGGTGGGTCTCAGAAGTTACCAGTGTACAACATACACATGCATACTGTCCAGGGAGCGCACAGTGAGGAGCACTCGCTCTTCTCCCTCCATCTTTCCTGTCTTCCCCTTGTTTATGCAGCGGGGAGCTCTGTCCCTGCAAACACCCCTCCATCAGGGCTGGTGGATGGGGATGCTGCTAGTGCATGGAGAGATCCGGGGAGGGGGCTGGATCAGGGAGCCGTTGCTGTGAGATGTGTGTTTCTGTTTGCTCTGGAAGGACGAAAGTCTGTCTGAGTGTTGGCAAAGAATAGCTAAGCACAATTATCAACACAAGCCGGTTTAGAGTGGGGAGATGGAGATTAAAGGGATTCAGGGTTGAGTGAAGCATCCCAGCTTCTGTGCATATATCTTAGCAAATCTCTTCCACTCCACTATTTCCTTAAAAAATATAAATCATTGTTTTCCTGCTGTGAGCTGAGCTCCAGTCCTGCCCTAGCACTGCCAAAAGTCTCCTCTCTGAGAAGAGACCGGAGCAGGAGGTGGAGCTGGGGCACCCTTCACCCCAGCACCCCTGCACACATGGCAGTGTGGGAGCCTTGAGCCTCCTTTTGTTGCTCACAGGTCACCACATCCAGACGGCTGCTGTCACCAGCATCGTGGCATATAGCCCCAACCACAGCGCTCTGAATGCCTTCTGGAGCCCAGTTTGGTTGTTTTCCCCTTCTACTGAGATGTAGAAACACCAAGCCCCAGCCCTCTTCCAGCCTAGCAATCTGCTTGGTTTCTAGCTTGCTCTCCTGGGTTTGACAGCACCTTTGGATTTACGTGGCTTGTCTGCTTCCTGAACACCCGCCAGCCGAGCAGCCTGACCCTCTTGCAGCAAAGAGCTCTGTGCTCAGAGCAGGGTGGCTCTGTGTGGCTAGAGCAGGGGTACGGAGAATGGAGTCTCTCCTCAAAGGTGTTCCGTAGTGCAGGGTTGCTTGGTGGCTGCTTTCTTCCACGGGAAAACACTCACCGGCACTGAGGCACGGGCAGTTAATGGGAGACTGCCAATGCACAGCCAGAGACTGAAGATTAGAGTTAATGCCCTTCAGCTCGGTTTCACAGGAGGCAGGTTTCTGGCAAAGAAACCGTCTGTTTTTTCTTGGAGGATTGTATGTTCCTCCACTGAAGCGCGTGGGCTTCACCACAGGTGGATTTCTGCACGGTTTCTGACAGAGTGCTGCAAGAGCTATAAACCCTGCTCTGTGAGGGATGAGTGGGGAGCACTGGAGGATGCAGTGGCTCATGAGTCACTCGCAGTGCTCAAGGCAGCTTTATTAATCGGGAGGCTTTGAGGTTGTTTGCAGCAAGGACTTCCAGCAATTGCTTCTTCCTCCATTCCTGTTAAAGATTTTTGTTGGCAATCTGGATATCAGTGTGAGGTCTCAAAACTTTCCTCCTCTGGATCCCCTGTGATAAATCCCCATCCTCCCTGGGTGAGGCCTCCCAGCCTTGGGCTGTCAGCAGATTTCATCAGCCCCTCCAGTTACTAATAAAGTCTTTAATGACAACGTCAAACAAGCCCCAGGATGGCTACTGCGGTGCTCCCTGGGGCTGGTACATCCCTTTTCGGTGCTGCCTGATACCATCTGTCCTGGTCCTTGCTCCTCTGCTGGTCCCTTGTCTCGTCACCATCTTCTTCTCTTGAGCTGTCCTGTGGCATCCACTTCTGTACTGGGATCTGGCTGGCCTGGTTCTATGGCCAGGAGTAAGCTGGTCTGACACCCCCCTCCCCTTTGGGTTGACCCTTGATGTATTTTACCCCATTTCCACTCAAGTCTAGTTATTCTTCTCTTCAAGCCAGCAATCATTTACCAGATGAGTCACAGAGCACAGCTTGGGCAAAAATCAAATCATAGTTTGGCAGGGGATTTATAAGCGCCGCCCCCCACTCCCCCATCTATTACACAATAGAGAATAGTTAGGGAGCAGTCAGTATGAATGCTAATTATGACATTAATAAAATTAGAAAGAAAAGGGCAAAGTCTTTATGAAAGATTGTTGGCTGCAGGGTGAAGGCTGAGAAAAAACAACAACCAAATACATTGTGAAAATATTTTAAAATTAATATAAACCAAAGCAAATATTGTCACTAAGTGATGGATGTGGTACAGTTGCTGGTAATGCTGCAAAGGGAGGTGTTTGGCTGAGCACAGTGTTTGAAGAGAAGCCAGCCATTGCCCCAGCATCACAGGCAGATCAAGAAGCACCTTTAGATCATCTGGGGACAAGGTGTCTGATCATCTGCTCGAGGTAATGGTTCTGAACTGACCAAATTCTCTCCATCTTCGAACTGGATGAGAGGGATCTAGCCCAAAATCTGGATGCTGGGACATGCTGGTTTTTCACCAGTCCTGGTTAACTGGATTTCCCTCCCTGGCAAGAGAGGGCAAAGACCAGAAGGTCAGCAATGTCACTTGGTGTGGCCACCTGGCAAGTATGTTCTGTTAAACTCCAAAGTCAGGTAATTTGGGAAAGGTGCCTGTGTAGACATCACACTGTAAGGTGTCTGACCAGCATGGGGGTGTGTTCTCACCCAGCTGCATGCCCTGTGCTGGATCTGCAGCTGGCAGCACAAGCAGCATCCAGCTGGGATCTCAAGAGGAGACGAGCAGTGCATGATGTGAACCAGGAAAAGGACAAAAAATCATCAAGGGTCTAGAAAAGGTGGCTAGAAGGAAAGGCTGAAGGATCTAGTGACATTTAGCATAGAGAAAACTGAGGTAAGATACAGAGGGACTGACCTAGTGGCCTTCCGAGGTCTGTTCCAGCCTGGTTTTGGGATGTGTGTGGGCAGTCATGCAAGCAAGGCTTGGGACCTGGGACTCTCCCTGGCCCAGGAGGAGCCGAAGGGGCTCCCACTGAATGGGGTCTCTCAGCCAGCCTCACCTTAAACACAGACCAAAGGGAAAGGGTGTTTCAGACCCCTGAGCAGAGAAACCCTTTGCAAGCAGGCACCACGCAGGCCCTGAGCCCCTGCGCCCCCCGAGGCAGCCACTCACCGGGGCTGCAGGGCCCAAGGGCTTCGAATTTGGGAAGAACAAGACATCAGCAATTTCTGGTCCTGCTGTTGCTGCTGCCAGTGAGGCAGCAGGCATACTAGTTAGCTCTCCACTGGGGATCTCAAAAAATTAATAAATACTACTCCCTTGATCGATGTGATTGTTAGGGTGAAGAGATCCTGGCTGTGTACCAGCTCTGCAAGCATCCCAGCATCCCAGCTGGTGGGACAGTGGGTGGCAGACACGATGCTCCTCCACCGTGCATCTCATCGCCCACCTCACTGGTCCTGGCGTGTGCAGTGCCAGGATGCAACGGCGGGGTGGGATTGTCCCTGAGACTGTTGCTCTGTCTTGAAGAGAGCAATGCCTTTGTGATCATGCCACTGCAGCTGCCACCTCCCTCTCCTGCCAGCACAGTGGCAGGGAAGTGGCAGCAGGTGACAGGAGGTGGCAGAGCATGGTAGGGGGTAGCAGAGATGTGGCAGGAGTGTGGCAGGGAGGTGATGGGGTAGCAGGGGCTGGGCAGGAGGTGAAAGGGAGTGGCAGGGGGTTGTAGGGAGGTGGCAAAAGTGGCATACAGGTGACAGGGGTAGCAGACGTGGCAGGGAGGTGGAGGGGTGGTGGGGGCTGGGTAGGGAGGTGAGAAGGGTTGGCAGGATGGTGATGGGGTGGCAGGGAGGTGACAAGGAAGTGACAGAGGGTAGTAGGGAAGTGGCAGGGATGTGGCAGGAAGTGGCAGACTGGTGACAAGGTGGCAGGGGCTGGGCACGGGGGTGGCAGGGAGGCGGCAGGAGGTTGCAGGGTGGTGATGGGGTGGCAGGGGGGTGGCAGGGATGGAAGAGTGGTGGCAGGGCGTTGCAGAGAGGGGACGGGGGGGGGGGAGGCAGGGAGGTGGCAGTGTTGGCAGGGAGGTGGCAGGAGGCGACAGTGTTGGCAGGGGCTGGCAGTGCTGCCTCTGGCCAGGAGGTGCCTCCCGCGCTCCACGCTGGTGCCGTCCCCGCTGCCACAGCGATGTCCCCAGGGCTGCCCGGCGCCTGCTCGCTGTTCGCCCAGCACAGTGGGAAGAGCTTTGGAGGCACTTTCACTGCTGGTTTTCTCTTCCCATGCTCTCCAGTCACTAATTAGCAAAGCAACGAAGCCATGACCACCCTTGCAGGGGCACTGGCAGTTTGGAAGTGCCACGTCTTACCAGAGGTGTTGGGAGGTGTGCAGGGCATCACCCAGACACATGCATCCCTCTGCAATTGAAACTGCACCCATGGCCTTTGCTAGCCCATCAGCCTAGAGCTGGTGGGTTTGGGCATCTCTACTCTTGCTGCTCCTGCAACCCCAGACAGGGCATCTGCTCCTGCTGCCACCGTTCTCCCAGCTTGCCTGCTGGCAGTCCAAATGCCACCGTCCTCCTGGCTCACCTTCCAGTGGTGCGAATCTTGGAGCAGGGAGAAAATCTGCTCCAGGAGCTCAGCTTTGCATAGCCCCATTAGGGGGCTGAGAGGATTTGGTGTTCAGGCTGGGACCCCTGCCCCTCTGCCATAGGGGCTGACATAGTATCAGGGTATGTGTGACATTGCCCCTCCCTGGGGTCCACCATCTGAGCGTGGAAGGAGCTGCAGGTGGCTCTGACAGACCCCAGGGCCTGTTTCACTTCTGCAGCCATGAGTTGGGTGTGTAGGACTCTGCAGGGGCCTGGGGCCAGCCGTAACCTGGAGGATGCACACTGCCTTTTACACTGCCCATTGCCAAACTGGTTCACCAGCAAATCTCCTGCTCCTGGCCAGGCATCAGCTCCTGGGCTTGCATGACTTTGGTGGGCTCAGCCCAAGGCAGCATGATGGGGCTGTTTGGGGACAGTGGCCAGCAAAGTCCCCTGTGACTGTGGTGCCAGGGGCTCAGCTCAGCAGCTCCCTGCAGCCATTCACAGGCTCAGACCACCCCTCTGGTCTTGCCCCTCTGTTTCCCCCAGTTTAAAATGCTCTGGGTGTACCCAGGACACCCTATTCCCAGGGTATGACAGGGCAATGGGAGCATTTTGCAATCCAGACTCTCTCCCTGACTGCTGCCACACCAGTCCTGTCCCCTTGGCCACTCCTCAGCTGCCCAGACCTGTGGGGCTGTCCCAGTCTACTAGTGGGGATGGTCGCAGGAGGGAGAGATGGCCAACAGAGCTGTCACCAACGCGCTTAGCTCCTGCTGCTGCCTCCATGGCCCCGAAGGAACCTACCCTGGACTGCTCTGCAGCTTGCTTTCTGCTGGGACCTGGCTTTGAACCAGCTCAGGAAAGGCCTGATGACATTGTACCCATTGCAAAGGCAGCTGGTTGCACAGCCAGGCACAGCACTGGGGGAAAGCACAGGGTGGCTGGATAGGGGCTATGAGACCTCCCCATCCCAGTCCAGACCAGTTGGCAGGCTGTCTTCTACTGGCTGTGCTCCTGAAGTAGCTCCAGGGCATCAGACCCTGGGGGAGGAGAGTTCGGGAGTGCATGGTACACCGTTGTTGTCGTGGTTTAACCCCAGCCAGCAATTAAGCCCCACACAGCTGCTCGCTCGATTCCCCACCCTGGGTGGAACGGGGGAGAGAACTGGAACAGTAAAAGTGAGAAAACTCGTGCATTGAGATAAAGACAGTTTCATAGGTAAAGCTGTGCACACATGCAAAGCAAAACAAGGAATTTAATTCACCACTCCCCATGGGCAGGCAGGTGCTCGGCCATCCCCAGGGCAGCAGGGGTCCATCAGGTGTAATGGTTCTTTGGGAAGATAAATGCCATCACTCTGAACGTCCCCCCATTCCTTCTTCTTCCCCCAGCTTATATAAACACAGCATCACATTCTATGGTCTGGAACATTCTTTTAGCTAGTTTGGGTCAGCTGTCCTGGCTGTGTCTCCTCCCAACTTCTTGTGCCCCTCCAGCTTCTTGCTGGGAGGGCCAAGCAACTGGAAAGTCCTTGACTTAGTATAAACATCACCCAGCAACAACCAAAACCATCAGTGTGTTATCAGCGTTGCTCTCACACCAAATCCAAAGCACAGCGCTGCATCAGCTACTGAGAAGAAAATTAACTCTATCCCAGCCAAAACCAGGATGACAATGCAGGATACAGGGTGAATGGTGCACAGCGCCTGGTGCAGGGTGCACCACAGGGTTGCTGTGCAGTATCTGTACCCAAAGCAGTGCTGTCCCAGTGCAGAGGAGATTCGGGGTTTGGGAGGCACAAGCTGAAGGGTTTTGCTGGGGAGCTGCTTTCAGAGCAGCACCAAGAGCTGCCCCACAACCCTTGCAGCAAGGAGGGCCGTTAAGGCTGTCCCCCTGCACCCTGCTGTGTTGCATGACCCCAGGTGCAAGAGAGCTCCCTCACACCCCCACAGCACTGCCCTGAGTTGCACACCACTGGTGTGGCTGTAGATCACAAGCACCCCAAAAACAGGGGCAGTGAGGACTAACATCAGGGCACTCCCAGAATTTCCTGCTGGGTAAGAGGTGGCCTTGGGCAGCAGAAGCCAGAGCATGGCTTGGTCCCTTGCACCCAATGCGCTCAGCGTGCGCCCCCGGAAAGGGGGGAACAGGCTGCTGGCTTGGGGAAGAATTGCTCCTGGGTTTGGGACCCTCCAGCACTCCACTGCAGCAGAACTGGGCACGGTATTTTGTGAGGGAGCATCACTGTGCTGGGTGGTGAGCCAAGCACAGCTCACCCCAGGGACCTGATCCTGCCTGCAGAAGGGCACATGCCGTTAGCCTTGGCAGGCGACTCACTCATGCACCGTCCCCTTGCCCTGGGCAGAGATTTTCAGTCATGTGGCTGGTGACACAAGGAGG
The DNA here is from genome assembly GCF_023634085.1 of Falco cherrug. NCBI lineage: Eukaryota > Metazoa > Chordata > Aves > Falconiformes > Falconidae > Falco > Falco cherrug. Next base: position 2,587,684 of record NC_073698.1, read on the forward strand.
CAAGAGAACCCTCCAAGATGTCTCAGGCTCTCTGACTTATTTTCTTCCTTGACATTTAGAACAAGTCAAAGTTAAAAGCAACTGAACTTTGTTTACTTTTTTTTTTTCCGTCGTGCTCCCTTCCTGGGAGTAGTTCAATTAGTGCTAACGAGCTGGATGGTAATTACAGCACGGGGCCACAGGAGGACTGATTGCTGGTTGGCTGGGCTGTTGCGGCCCTGGTCTCCCTACTCTCTCCCCCACCCCCTCCAGTTTGCTGCTGAGTGGCCAATTAGCGGATTTGCAACTGATGATGCTTCCCTGGGGTTTTTGCTTCAGTTTCTTGGCTGGAGCCAGGGCTGGTGGCACTGGGGTGGGGTGACCATCCCAGCATCCCCGTGGTCATTGTACCGGGGGGGGGGGCTGGGGGGTGGGGAGTGGGGGGCGGGGAGGGGAGACCTGGCCGCAGGACAACAGTCCCTCTTTCCAGACCCTCACCCTCCCCAGTAACTAGCTCCTTTCCAATTCCCCCCCAGACCTGCATGGCCATCTGGCCCCTTTGCAAAGGGAGGCATGTTTGAGCCGCTGTGCCTCCTTTTCCCCGATGCCCTCTATGGCCAGGCAGGGATTCTCCCGGGATGGCCTGTGGGGATCCCCAAACCCCTTCCTAGTGCTGGGGAGTTTTCTCCAGTGCCCCACGCTTGGGGCGGCTGCAGACTTCGTGCAGCTCCCCTGGGTCCATGGGGCAGCTGCCTGATACGAAGAACAGCAACCAAGTCCAAACTTTTCAGAGGTCTGTAAAAATCAGTCACCCTCCCCAAACCCCAGCCCCAGAGCTGGGACATTTTTAGGGGCTGAAAATGCCACAGTAAAATGAGGAAAACCTGTTCCAGTGGCACCTCCAGCACCCACTGCCCATAGTTCAAATTTGGGTTGTGTTTCCAAAAGGGACCTTTTGAACTGCAGATCCCAAGAAGGGTTGTACGCTACAGCCTTGTGAGGAAATGCTGCTGAAGAGTGTTAATTTAGCTGGGATGAGAATACACGCTAATTCGGAGAGTAGCTTGAGGCTGGGGAGTGGGCTCTGGTGGGAAGGGATGGTGCAGGTTCTGTGCTGTGCAGGCAGGGGGGTGAACAGGCAGGAGGATGGGTGGGAGCTGGAGTCTGTGCCCAGCCTGGGGCCCCAAGCAGCCAGTGCCGGAGTTGTCGGGGGCAGTATGTGCTGAAACCTTTTAATTTGTGCATGCTCAGCCAGCTCTTTCACACTGTCCCGCAGACAGGTCTGTGTTTTGCCGCTGCACTAGAGGAGTTTGCACCAGCACTGCCCAGGGAGCTGCAGCTGGATCAGCCTCCCCATCTCCAGACGCCGTGGTGGTTCAGGGGTGCTGGCCTCGCACCAAAGGCTTTACAACTCTGCAGCCAGCAATGGAGGGAGCAGAGACATCTCCATGCAGGGCCAGGGCTGGATATTGCTGCCCAAACACACCAGCTTTTGCAGAAGTCTCTGTGCTCCCCCAACACTGCCCATCTCTGAACAGCACTGATGTCAAGCACCTACCCCTGACCAGCACTCACAGGGTTAAACTGTTGTTTGCTTTGGACACTTCACCCGAAGGAGAGATTAAAAATTAGCAAGTGAGTTATGGCTAATAGCTAGAAGTGTCCTGAGGCTAATTACTCAGCGATGATGATGATGATGATGATGATGCATCTATCTGTTTTGCTCATGGCTACTTTGCAGGTAAACAAGGGAAAATGCCTCTCTCCTTGGGGCTCCTGGGTGGAGCCTGGGTCCAGGGGAGATACCCCAGCCAGCAGCAATGGGGAAATCACACACTGGGAGCTGCTAGGTATCATGAGCAGAACTCCAGCGACAGGGACACCCCATATCGCCCACTACTGCAGGCCCGTGCCCAGCAGCAAAGCCCTGTGGGGTCCCCTCTGCAAACAGCCAAGTCAGTGGGTCTTTTCTCAGTGAAATCATGAGTATCGGGGACCACGTACTGACCACCACTGGTAGGATGCCTCCTTAGCCAGGACCAACCTTTCCATGCTTGTACTTCTAAAGTATGTGGAGGAGTGTCCAATTCTGGGTTTCCCAGTTTAAAAGAGACAGGGAACTACTGGAGAGGGTCCAGTGGAGGCTACAGAGATGGTGAGGGGCTGGAGCATCTCCCTTAGGAGGAAAGGCTGAGGGAGCTGGGCCTGTTCAGCCTGGAGAGGAGAAGACTGAGAGGGGACCTCATCAATGCCTACAAATATCTTAAGGGTGAGTGCCAAGAGGACAGGGCCAGGCTCTTTTCAGTGATGCCCAGTGACAGGACAAGGGGCAATGGGCAGAAATTGCAACACAGGAACTTCCACCTAAATATGAGGAAAAACTTCTTTACTGTGAGGGTGGCAGAGCACTGGGACAGGCTGCCCAGAGAGGCTGTGGGGTCTCCTGCTCTGGAGACATTCCAAACCTGCCTGGATGAGATCCTGTGCAACCTGCTCTTGGGTGAACCTGCTGTAGCAGGGGGTTGGACTAGATGGTCTCCAGAGGTGCCTTCCAACCCCAGCCATTCTGTGTCAGTGGCTGGTTCACTTGATGGGTGTGCTGGTTTCCAGAGGGACCTTGGTAGGATGGAGAAATGGGCCAGCAGGAACCTCATGAAGTTCAACCAGGAGAAGTGCAAAGTCCTGCCAGGACTGTGGAACAAGCCCAGGCACCAACACAGGCTGGGGCCACCTGGATGGAAAGCAGCTTGGCAGAGAAGGACCTAGGGGACACCGAGTTGACCATGAGCAAAGGTGGACAATGGTGTCCTGGGCTACACCAGGAGAGGCATTGCCAGATGATTGAGGGAGATGATCGTTCCCCTCTGCTCAGCACTGGAGAGGCCATATGTGGAGTGCTGGGTTCATTGCTGGGCTCCCCAGTATGAGAGAGACATGGGTATAGAGGAGAGAGTCCAGACAAGGGCCACAAAGGTGCTGGTGGAATGGAGCATTTTTGCTGGGACTGCTCAGCCTGGAGAAGAGAAGGCTCAGGAGGACCTTATTATGTACATAGATACCCAAAGGGAGGGTGCCAAGAGGCTGGAGCCAGGCTCCTTCCATTGGTGTCCTGTGCCCGTCATTCTGGACCAAGTTCATAGTATCTTGAGATTGTATTTTTTTCTTTTTAGACATCTTGGTGGCTGAGATGAGCACCGGCTATGATGCATGGTTGGGGACGGGGTTAAGTTTGCCATCACTCACATTGCTTGAGCTTTTCTGTGCGGGAGGGTAGGAGGTGGCAGGCTGAGAGCTCACCTGTGATTTCTGTTGGAAATGAAATTTTGAGATTTTCACTTTTGTTTTTTATTTGTGGAAAAATCATCCTGTAGGTGTTCTTGATGCAGAGAACGGGAAGCATAGACATAAAAGATTACATTTAGTTTTCAGTCCTTTGCTTTTTCAAAGTCCCCCTGCCCAGAGACATGCATTGATCTCTGGCAGTGTTAATGAAGGCAGAAGCATCTCTTTGGTGACATCGATAGCAGAGAGCACACTGCATGACATCATCACTGACAGCGGTGCTGGTTCTGAGTGGTAATAAACCCCCTGTTTGCCTTGCTGACTGAGGAAGTGACAAGAAACATAACCAGAGGTTGTAGGAACATGTATGGAACCTTTGTCATACAAGCTGGGAGCACTCTACATGCTGCCCTTCTCTGCACAGCAAAATGTTCCCAGTTTCAACTCTCTGTGGGTTTATCAAAACCCTGTCAATGCCCAGTGCCAGAGGGCCTGGAGAGGTCCCCCGGCGCTTTCTCCTGTCCACAGCAGGATTGGCAAGATGCTTGTCTAAGTTTCGCCAGTGGTGGATTGCCTCCTTTCCAAACAACCTGTTCAAGTGCTGAACACTTTCCTAGTAGGCTTTTTAAAAACATGTCTAACCTAAACTTTCATAGGCAAGATTAGTATACATTTTACATATACAATAGCCTGTCAAGATTCAAGGAGCATCTGGACGATGCTTTTAGTTATATGGTTTAGTTTTAGACAGTTCTACGAGGAGCAGGGCGTTGGACTCAATGATCCTTATGGGTCCCTTTCAGTTTGAGATATTTTGTGATTCTATGATTCTCTGAAGCTTTCCAGCTGATGCGTATCAGTGGGAGTCTGGTGATTTATGTTGGTTTTGAGACAAATTTGGATGATCTAGAAAGGGAGGAAGGAAGGAATGAAGATGAATGTACCACATTTTACAGGAGGCGTTTTCTTTTCCTTACTTCTTGAGAAGATCACCCTCTCTCCAAAGAGGGTAATAAATCTGCATTCACTCTTTGCAGAATTATGAAGTAACTCTATTTCCTAGAGTGATCTGTGATCATTCTTGCACCTGTAACCGTAGGTTATGTCAGGAATAGCAAACAGCTTTTGCTTTAGATTTCTGAGTGATTTTCTGAGCTCAGTGTATGCAGCAGCAATTGCTTCTAGGCAAAACACCATCCCCATTCTGGAGGAACCCTGCAGTTCACATTTTTCACATTCTGGAGGAACAGATTCCTGCAGTGCTGGCACTTGGGTCAGCTCACTGCTCCTTGTGTTTGCTTTGTTGGATTTGCAGACACCTGTAGGAGAACTTGAAACACTTCACCTTACCATGTTGCCTTTGCATTGATGTGCATGTGGTCCTGGTCAGAGCTTGCAGTGGAGATGTGGGAGGTGATGCCTGAGACCACTGCAGTGAATGGTTAACTGTAGCCTTTGATTAAACAGACTCCTCTTCCTGGATATCCTGGTAGCCACAACATTTCTCAGATACTCTGGTCTGACTTCTGGTTAGAAGCAGCAAGCAGATACCTTCTGCATGGACAGGTGGAAGAAACTCTGGGGGAGCCATTCCCACCCCTTGTGAGCTGGGAAGAGGTCAGAGCATCCTTTTCTCCCCTCCACGTGGAACCTGAGGCAGTGAGCACTGTGGTATCATCTCACTAGTGCTTGGTGGACTGAACTGTCCTCTCTGGCTGATGCACATTGATCTGTGGGGCACCTCAGCCATGTGCCACAGGGACTGAAACACAGTGAGATCAGAGAGCTACTGTGAAGTAACATTCCCAGGTGATATCCTGGAAAACAGGAGTGCATTGGCCAAAATGGCAGTCACCCAGAACCCATCAGGACTGGCCCATTAATTTCATGTTAATCAGCTACTGCCTTCTCAGCATTAGGCATCTGGTCCAGGTTCACTTTCTAGTCACCATAGAGAGATGGACATTTCTGGGGGATAATTCATTGCACTTAATTTCACAGCTATTCTAGGATGGGATGAATTATTTTCTGGTGGTGCTTCCCTCTCTCAGCTTGTGAGATCCTGAGTCCTGTCAACTGCTCCAGCAGTTTGAAGATCCCTTCCTGGATCCGCTGCATCTTTATGCCTTAAATGAGGGGGCTGAGCATGGGAGAGACCATCAAATAGAAACCAGCCACCAGGACTTGGATGTGAGGTGCCAAGCTGGAAGAGAACATCTGCAGATACATGGAGAGTAGGCTGCCTGTGTAAAACAGCAGGATGATGAAAACATGGGACCCACAGGTCCTGAGGGTCTTAAGACAAGCCTCTTGGGATGGCAGACTCATCACAGACCTGAAGACCATAGGAGAAGGTGATGAAGACAGTCTGTTTCCACCAATACTATTGCCACGATGAGGCTGTAGAGATCACTGACAGGTGGGTTGGCACAGGCCAGCTCCACCACAGCCATGTGCTCACAGTAGGAATGAGGGATGACTCAGGTTTTGCAGTAGGGTAAGCTGATGAGGAGACACATTAAAGGTGGTATGACACCATTTTCCCTGGCCAGAGACAGCAGGATCATCCTTGAGCTCGTAGTGATGATGTGGTATCTCAGGGGGTTGCAGATGGCTATATACCGGTCAAAGGACATTGCCAGGAGCACCCCTGACTCTGCTGCCATGAGTGTGTGGATGAAGAACATCTGGATGAAGCAGGCCTCAAAACAAATCTCTCTTGAATCCAATCAGAATACACTCAGCATTTTGGGAACTACAGCAGTTGAGAAGATGAGGTTGATGACAGCTGACATGGAAATGAAATAATACATAGGCTCAATGGAGGTTTTTGTCCAGCTTTACAGTGAGAAAGACCATGCTATTTCCCAGCAAGGTCATGACGTATGTAAAGCAGAATGGGATGGAAATCCACATGTGGAGAGCTTCCAGGTCAGGGATGCCCATCAGGAGAAAAGGTGGTGTTGGATTGGTTGGTGGTTGACATGACACAAGTAGGCCAAGCCACATATTTGTCCCTGTAACAGTGACAGAAAGGTTGGGATTTTGCTGCCATCAGTTTGATCATAAAACTGTGCACACTGCAGTTCTCAAGCATCACACAATTTTGTTGTATTTACCTGGGGGAAAACTTTCAGAACCTATTATCTACAAGACAGGCTTTTAAACTGATGCTGTGGTCAGTGCTTACCAGAGGACACATCGCTGGAGAGGCCTGGCTGTCCTATTGATTGCAAGGGGCTTCCTTCCCTTCTGCTTCTTGTTCCAGCCCTGATTTACTTCTAGCTTTTGCCATATGTGTGTCTGTCTAAAGGCTGGCACCATGGTGTCCTGCCCTGCTGTAGCTTCCAGCCACTATTGCCACTATCAGGGGGTAGAATTGGAGCATAATGACCCCAGGCTCTTCAGCCCTTGCCCAACCTTCATCAGCAATGTGATGGCAGGGCTTATGGCCTTGCTGCAAGGATTTGCAAGCAATGCCTCCCTCCCCATGCCCTGCTCAGAGAGAGGACTGGGCATATGGTCCAGGTCACACCAGTTCCATCCTGTTGCTACTTTGGGTCATGCAGAAGCTGCACCTGGACAAAATGTCCATGGTTAAACTGGGCTGAGAGAAACTGCAGCCAGAAAAATGATGCTCCAAGCTGTGACCCAGCACTAAAGTGACACAAGCATCACTTGCAGCCTTTACCTGCTAGCTGCAGTCAAGGACAGTACAATTAAAATGGTACTACCCTTCCTCCACACTCATCCATTCATGAGACTGAAGGTCCAACTAATGCAGAATACTGTCCTGTCAAAAAACAGTGGTGTTATACCCATTTCTTCCTCCCTGGAGCCCAAGAACACAGGATTTGCTAAAGCATGCTTTCCTGAAAGAAATGGCACTATTGCATGTGGACTTTCAGAGACAGAGAACCTTCATGCCTTGACTTTTTGCCTGAAGTGCTAATCATCCTTAGTGTTATAACCATGTACTTTTCTTCCCATTTGACATTGCTGGTCTGCTCCTCCCAGCCACAGCATCCTCCTCTACCTTCCTATGCTTGGCCAGAGAGCTCTTCATGACAGAGTACCTTCATTGCACGAAGGTATGTACTTCCCATGACCAAGGAGTTATTCTTGATAAACTAAAGACCTAGAGCACTGCAAGTTTCTCATCTCCGCTCACCTGTTCTACTATCTGTCTTATTGAGAAGGTTTCTTTTGCACATATCCAAGATTTCAACACCTTTTTTGAAAAAAATATCACTTCCATTTCCCTCTGATGCATCCAAAATTGCACTAGCCCTTTGGGTCCCAGTGTTACCCTCTCAGTGTGCTGTCAGCTGCTTTCCAGGGCCTCTGTTCTCCAGGATACAGTGCTCCACTCTGAAAACCCACCCAACGTTCCTTACCCTGGTATTTAGCTTGTTGCAGGCAGTTCCCTTGAATGACCAAGTCTTCCAATCTCTATATTTCTCTGCATAACTTGCCTTTCTCCAGCACTATTTGAGACACAATTTGTGCTGATTTTGGGGCATCTGATGAAAGTTGTATGGAATGACTTCTAGTCTAGAGCCAGCCACTGTGGCAACCCTGCAGAAACACAAGCGTTTTGTAATGATGGTTCTGAAACCTTCATTTTGAGGTCTTTTAATCATACAGTTCCTCATCCACCTGAAAGCAGTGTGGTGGAGGCACATTTCTTTTAGATAACTCTGTGTACCCTACTTAATCACACACACATGCACAGGTTGATTAACTAAACGTGCTAACTCATCAGAAAATGAAATCAGGTTTGTTTGACAAGAGACATTTCCTGCAAAGCCATGTTGATTGCCATAATTTAATTTGATTCCAATCATTAATTCTTTATTGACCAAATCTCTTGTTAACTTCTTGGGCATTCTGCTGGGCATTGACGTCAGGCTAAGCAATCTGTAGCTAATCACATCATTGTACTTTCTTGCTAAAGTAATGGCCTGAGGAAGTGTCTGCAGTCACTGCAGCATGCCAGGACTAATAAAAGTTTGGCAGAACAGGCCGAAGACCTCTTTGGCCAAATCAGAGATGTTTTTGCCTCGTGCAAATTACCCAGACTTGCTGCTCTATTTGTTTTCTGTTCTTAGCAGAAGCTACTTTCCATCCTTCTCAGCTATCAATTAAATTACATTAAAAAATAAAGTTCTATGGTTGCCTTTCTCTCAGAAAGGCATGGGCCTCTCTTATCCATGCAGAGGAGCAGATGACTTTGTCTGCTTTTATCTGATTTCTGTACTTAACAGCTTCATTTCACTTTGTCCGTGGTGCTTTAGCTGCAGCTTTCAGTGCTCCATCCTAATCACAGCTGTCCTTGCCTGCAGGCATGCAGGGGACCAGGCTCTGCCATTAGCTAACTTGTTCAAAACACATCTTAACTTTGCAATTTCCTTGTTCCCTTGTTCCTGGATTCCCTCTGCCTTTAAGTTCCCTCAGCTTTGGGAAAATGGAACTTGAATGAAAAATCAGTACTGCAGGCTGGAGCGCATTGAGGTCACTGCCACCAGATCCTAGACACCACCAGATTTCTTCCCCTGTAGTTTAATTCTTCTTTACTCCTCTTTAACTTTTAACTTTAACTCCTTAATTAACACTAAGTTAATTACTGCTGAACCCAGAAACCTTTGATTGAAGGAATGGTCCCTGCGCTCTCCTGTGACTTTTTATGTCTGCCTTGTCACATCTTCCAGGCTGAGCTCTCCCCATCTCAACCCTTGCACCCTTTTCCTTCTCATCACAGACACCCTGGTGGCAGTGGGGGATTGCCCACTGCAGCACAGCACATGCCAAACAGACTTTCCTATGGAGATAAAACTGGATTATTCCAGGACAAGGCACAAAGGTGAGTGCTGCTTGGCTGCCAGCACTGTGCTAAGGACACACATTCACATCGAAGGCAAAGGTCCAGCTCCAGCCTGTGCTCTGACTGATGAGTGTGTAGCTGGTCTGGTGTGTGTCCCTGGGGCAGTCACTCCTCTTCCACAAATTGCACCATGGATGCAGGATACCTCCCCAAAATAATGCTTTGGTCCCCTCGTGGCTTGGGATCCTGGGCCAATGTCCTGCCTGCCTTCTTCACCTCTCCACCCCATCCCCAGCAAGCTGTGACCACACGTGACATAATCCAGCCTATTTCACCAAATTCTTCCTGTTGGCGAGAGCCCCTGGCTGCATGCCCACAGCTTTCTATTCAGATACCTGCTGTTGTATGCAAGGGATTAAGAACATTATCCATGGTTGAAAATCTAGTTTTAAAGAAAATGTGTATTTAGCTAATTCTTTATTAATTTATACAAAGAAAACCAAGCTGATTCTTTTGCAACAAACAATTTCTGATTTTGGTTAAAAGGTTTGCTTTACTTTTTTAAACTGAAGTCCTATTTTTACCTGAAAAATACTTAAAAAATCAGAATTCTGCAGCCATGGGTCTGCAGTTTCATTCAATAAGAAACTTTAAAACTTTGAAAAACTCTTTAAAAAAAAATTCCAGCTTTTCTCATAACTCACATTGTGAATGTGTACAGGCCAGCTGCTGAAGTCCTCTCCCATCCTTAAGCACCTGGAGCAGCCTGCTGTGCCCTGTCTCATGCCAGTTCTGTCATACAGCCACCCACTTTGCTCTTAGCTTGCAGACAGCTGCCACCCTCGGACGAGAAAAAAAACGTCTCCTGTGCGCAAGGGCAGAGCCACAGGGCTGTGCATAAATCACCCCAAGCAATACCAATGGGAGTCTTCTGGATGAAGATCCCCAAAAGCATGAGTCTTCTCCAGTCATCTTCTGTAATAACCTCAGTGAAGGGGCTGGATGGTAACATCCTTAGTCCCAAGTCAATTCTCTCTCATCTAATTTCTTTTACAAATGGCAAGTTCTAGGAGATGACCAAGCCAGACAGGAATAGGCTGCACAAGTTGTCTCCAGAAGAATGAAAGACCTTTTTTGTGTTGCAGCTTGGAGCAATGCAAACGCAGTTTCATTTCTGGCTCTGCTGAACCAGTAGCTGGAAGTCTCTCCTGGTTCTCAGTACAAAGGGCCATACCGTGGCATGAGCTGTCCTTGCCCCCAACAGACACCCTCCCCAAGTCCTAGGCAGCATAAGGCTGAAACGTGCAAACCCAGTATAGCAAAAAGTGCATATTCAGGATAGCAGAAACATTCTGTCAACTGTTTTTTTTTAAGAGGTCAGGGAATAGTGCAGCAGAAAGTTGTATAAACACCACAAAGACAGGAAAATTTATTTTTGATGTGGAGAACGACACATTCAAATCAGTTTTGAAACCATGCATTTCACTGAGTTTAATTTTCAAATTAATGTAGAAGCGAGGACTTAACATGACAGCTCTGGGGACCCCAACACTAGAAGGACATGGGGCTGTTGGAAAGAGTCCAGAGGAGGGTCATGAAGATGATCAGAGGCCTGGATGGAGCACCTCTCCTGTGAAGAGAGGCTGAGAGAGTTGGGGCTGTTCAGCCTGGGGAAGTGAAGGCTCCAGGGAGACTTTAGAGCAGCTCCCAGTGCCTAAAAGGGCTGACAAGAAAGCTGGCGAAGGACTTTTTACAAGGGCATGTAGTGATAGTATCATTTAATCATTCAGGTTGGAAAAGACCTTTAAGATCATCAAGTCCAACCATTAACCCAGCACTTCCAAGTCCATCACTAAACCATGTCCCTAAGCACCACATCTATGTGTTTTTCAAACACCTCCAGGGATGGTGACTCAGACACCTCCCTGGGCAGCTCTTCCAATGTTTGACTGCCTTTTCAGAGAAGAAATTTTCCTAATATCCAATCTAAATCTCGCCCGCCCCCCCCCCCCCCCCCCCCCCGCCCCGAACAACTTGAGGCTGTTCCCTCCTGTCCTGCCGCTGGTTCCTTGGGAGCAGAGACCGACCCCCCTCGCTGCAGCCTCCTGCCAGGCAGCTGTAGGGAGCCAGAAGGTCCCCCCTGAGCCCCCTTTTCTCCGGGCTGAGCCCCCCCAGCTCCCCCCGCCCCCCCAGAGCTGTGCCCCAGCCCCTTCCCCAGCCCCTGCCCGGCTCTGGACACGCTCCAGCCCCTCCGGGTCTGCCTGGGGGTGAGGGGCCCAACGCTGAGCCCAGGGCTCGAGGGGCGGCCGCACCAGGGCCCAGCACAGGGGGACGGGCACTGCCTGGCCCTGCTGGCCACGCTGCTGCTGACACCGGCCAGGGCGCTGCTGGCCGCCGTGGCCACCTGGGCACACTGGGGGCTCATGCCCAGCCGGCTGCCGACCAGCCCCCCCAGGCCCTTCCCCGCCGGGCAGTTCCCAGCCCCCTGCCCCCAGCCCGCAGCGCTGTGGGGGGCTGGTGTGACCCACGGGCAGGGCCCGGCACTCAGCCCTGTTGGGCCTCATACAACTGGCCTCGGCCCCTCGGCCCGGCCTGCCCAGACCCCCTGCAGAGCCCCCTGCCCCCCAGCAGGTCACACTGCCCCCAGCTCGTGTCCTCTGCAAACCCACTGCGGGTGCGCTCCAGCCCCTTGGCCAGATATTTGATATTAAACAGAACCGGCCCCAGCAGGAAGCCCTGGGGAGCAGCCGGTGTGACCAACCGCCAGCGGGATGTGACTCCATTCCCCACCACACTTTGGGCTCGGCTGTTCAGCCGCTTTTTACACAGAGCAGAGCACACCCATCCCAGCCATAAGCAGCCAGTTTCTCCAGGAGAATGCTGTGGGAGACAATGTAAAAAGATTTACTTAGGTCCAGGTAATCACTATCCACAGCCTTTCCCTCATCCACTAGGTGGGTCATCTTGTCGTAGGACATCAGGTTTGTTAAGCAGGACCTGCCTTTCATAAGCCCCTGCTGACTGAGCCTGATCCCCCGGGTGTCCTGCACGTGCTGTGTGATGGTGCTCAGGACGATCTGCTCCACAACCTTCCCTGGCACTGAGGTCAGGCTGACAGGCCTCTAGCTCCCCAGATACTCCTTCCTGCCCTTCCTGTAGATGGGTGTCACACTGGCTAACCTCCAGTCTTCTGGGACCTCCCCAGTTAGACAGGACTGTTGATAACTAATGGAGAGTGGCTTGGCAAGGTCCTCCACCAGCTCCCTCAGTACCCTCAGGTGGATCCCATCTGGCCCCACAGACTTGTGCATGTCTAAGTGGAGCAGCAGGTCACTGACCATTTCCTCCTGTACTGTGGGGTCTTCATTCTGCTCCTCGTCCCTGTCTTCCAGCTCAGGGGGCTGAGTACCCACAGCGAAGCTGGTCTTGCTACTGAAGACTGAGGCAAAGAAAGCATTAAGTACTGCAGCCTTTTCCTCATTCTTTGTGGCAACGTCCCCTGTTGCATCCAATAAAGGATGAAGATTATCCTTGGCCCTCTTTTTGTTACTAATGTATTTGTGAAAACTTTTTTTCTTATCCTTTACAGCAGTGGCAAGCCTGAGTTCTAGCTGGGCTTTCACCTTTCTAATCTTCCCCCTGCATAAACTTATGACATCCTCCTAGTCCTCCAGAGTTGCCTGTCCCTTCTTCCAAAGGTGGGAAAATCCTTTTTTCCCTGAGTTCCAGCCAAAACTCTCTGTTCAGCTAGGCCAGTCTCCTTCCCCACTGCTTTGTCTTTTGGCACACAGGGACCACCTGATCCTGCACTTTTGAGACCTCCTTCTTGAAGAAGGTCCAGCCTTCCTGGACCCCTTTGCACTCCAGGACTGTGTCCCAAGAAAATCTGACAACCAGACTCCGCAACAGGGAAAAATCTGCCCTCTGGAAGTCCAAAGCAGTAGTTCTGCTGACCCCCCTCCTTACTTTTCTGAGAATCAAGAACTTTATCATCTTCTGATCACTGTGCCCAAGATGGCCTCCAGTGATCGCATCACCCAAAGGTCCTTCTCTGTTCATAAACAGCAAGTCCAGGGGGGCTTGCCCCTGGTTGACTCACTGACCAGCTGTGTCAGGAACTTATCTTCCACAACCTCCAGGAACCTCTTAGGCTGCTACCTTTCCACTGTGCTGTATATCCAGCAGGCATTCCAGCAGTAAGCTGAAGACCAACACAAGAAAAAGGGCTAGTGATTGTGAGACTTCTCCCACTTGATCTTGTAGAACATTTCGTCTGCCTCTTCATCCTGGTTAGGTGGTCTATAGCATACTCCCACCATGATATCTACCTTCTTGGCCATTTGCCTGATCCATACACAAAAAAATTTGACCATCTTGTTACCGTCATTAAGATCTAGGAAGTTGAAAGACACCCTAAAATATAGAGGATGAAGGGTAAATGTCAAATAGGAAGGCTTCTCCAGCACCTCTCTCCCTGAAAACCACACTGATCGCCTGTGCTTCATACATGACCTCCCCCCTGAGAGACTGCAGGGTCAGGGGATACCTCCACAAGGTCCAAAGGTTTACAAAGCATTCACTAAAGTTCACGGGTGCTTCAGGATGCACAGGTGGAAGGGGACATTCAAATAGAGCCCTAAGAGTCCAGGCTGCTACCTTGTGCCCCAGAAGGGGTGCAGCGCCACTGGATCCAGAGCCAAAGCGACTTTTACACCAACAGGCTTAAGCCAGGAGGACATATGCACCCTTGCGTGTGTACCAGGAAAGCAGCTAGGCATGCCCAGAGGGGTGTTTGCCCACCCGCAGAGAAAATCTTCCCCCTTTGTGGACCAGAGTTCTGTTTGGCACTGCTCGATGCTGAGACAGACATAACCCATGCAGTGAGAGAGGGCAGTGTGTTTGCTGACAAGCCGTTGCTATTCCTGGCTATCCCCAGGCAGCCCTTTTTCCTCTGTGATGACGACAGTCTCTGAAGTCCCAGCAGTGAGGGACTGGGGCGACTGGGGCCCTTCAGACCTATAACTACCTCCATGCAGGTCCTTTTGGCACGTTGAGGAGTTGCTTGGCTGTGTGAGAGAGAAGCAGTATTTGAAGGTGATGTAGGTAGAGCCAGGGTGGCATCCAAATCGTCCAGGTGAGCTGGGTGGGGGTTCTTGTCATTCAGTCTGGTGGTGTGCCACTATTTTTATGCGCAGTGCCAGTATTTTTATGCGTAGTGCCAAGCTCTGAGCCAGGGTCAACTTTTAGCCACATGGAGGTGGAAGATGAAACAATCTACCGGGAGAAGCTGCTGTGCAGCTATGCCAGTACACCTAGGTGGACTTCGCCTCCTGTTGAGTTAAGGAGCTCCTTTTTTACTTCCAGCTATCCCACATTAAGTGAGTGTTGTGGTGGAGACCTGCCAGGCAGACACCTGCACCCTCGGTTTGCTTCCTTGCATAGGTCAAGTACAGCAGTGCTAATTATTTGCCTGCAAGCTGTTCCTTGGTTAAAGCAGCTTCAGGCAAGCTGTAGGCACACAGGTGTAACATCCACCGACCCAGTCACCTGTGAAGACCTGCAGTTGCCTGGCCATGGCCCTAGGCCTGGCCTTCTTGCTTGCGCAAGCCTCAAGAGGATGCCAGACGCCACAAGGAAGGTAAAGCTTTGTTCTTCTCCCTTCTGGAAAGGGCAAAAGTCAGGAGCCCCGGTGAGATACAGGCTTGGCGCTAGGAGAATGCTCGGGAACAGGCGATGTGGGGAAAGTACGGAGCTTTTGCAATGGGAGATGAGGTCGTGCATGTATCTACCAGAGGTTCCTTTTGATCTTCTACTGGGGAGGGGGTATGGGCTGGGTGATTACTCTAGCTCTCTTCAAACCCCACGTTCCAGCTAACTTTCTTTTGTGCAGGCTGTACGCTGGTCAGGAGTGCTGACTGGCACAGCCAGGGCAGCATGTGGTGGCCAGAGCAGACGGCTGTATGTTTTTTGCCGGCTCAGACTGCCTGGCTGGTAGACTGACAACGTCTCAAAGGTTAAGCGTTTCAAATCCGGTACCTTTAATGGTTATTGCTTAGCAGCAGAGAGGCAGAGCTCACCCGCGCGGGTGAGGAAAGAGTTACAATCTCAGCTTCAAGTCCCAGGATCTACTCAGTCCTTTCAAAGGCAGGGGAGCTTTGCCAGTATGCTAGCAACTGGAGATTTCCACTCCTTTTGCACTTTGTTCAATACCAAGCATCTTGTTCTCTGAGGGCATTTTAAGCTGTCCCACCGTTCAGGAAAGAAATACAGTCAGCAACTCATCTAACGGGGTACAGCAAGCTAGGTCAAGGTGCCCAGCGTCCCCCATTTCTAGAAAACCTTCTGGATTTTGACTACTGCAGTGAGCAAACTGGTCACTTTACAAGTGACTGAACTACTGAATTGCACAACAGAAAACCCTGTCAGCTTTTCAAGCCACAGCAAAAGCACAAAGGAAAAGCTCAGAAGTGTGTCAACTGGCCTGAAAGCGCCGCTGCCCCTGAGCAGCAACAAGTCTGCAAGTGCTGCTCCCATCCCTGCTGTTGCGTGTACAACTGCAAAGCAGCCAAATCGGCAGCAGTATCTTCCTAACACGGCACTCGTATGCAGGCTGCACCTGCAGCCGTTCTTGGGAGCTGGTGGTAGGAGAGGTCCATGCAAGGCTGGCTTGGAGCGGAGGAGATAAAGGAGAAGCTGCTCCAGGTGTGATGCTCTGTACCCGGCTGGCACCTGGCACTGGACACCTGGCACCGTCTCTCAGTGTGTGTGTGTATGAGAGTGTGTGTGTGTCTGCACGTGTGTGTGTTGGGGGTCTGGAGGCACCTCTGGCTGCTAGCTTACTGGCACCGTGGCTGCAGGGCACGTCAAGAGGAGGACGCACAGAATGTAGAGGAGGTCAGGTGTAACGTGGGTGAAACTGAAGCGCAGCAGGGACAGCTCCTTTGCATGAGCCCAATTACAATTAACTTTGTCTTGGCAGCATTTCCCAATATTGCCGTTGCACTGTTTGTACTCACATTGCAAACAGCAATGGCTAGAAACAGAGCAAAAGGCCTCTTGGTTTGTGTCATGTGGAGGGCTCAAAGCGCTTTGGAGGAGAGAGGAAACTCTTCAGGGGTCAAGGAAGTCAAATGAAAGCCAAGGAGATGCAGTCTGGTCCTTGGGTATGTTGGGGAAAAGAGGGGGCACAAGTGAGTGAGGAACTTGCATCTAACTCCCTTGCTGCCAGCAGGCTGATTTAACCCTTCTGTGCCTCCGTTTTCCCTACAGGACGGGGACAATTCACAGCACTCCTTGCCTTTGGCAGGGGCTTGTGGATAAGGAGGTACACACACCCTGGGAGAGTTAGCGCCGGAAGGGAGCGGCACTACAGCCTCAGGACAGTTTTTGCCATGACACTGGTTTTCCTTCCTGATGCAGGAGACAGGGACCCCATACGCAGGATGCCTGTTGAGAGAGGGACTCCAGCAAGGTGGTTTGTATTTGGGCTCCAGCAGGAACAGCCCCCAGAGCTGACAACTAATAAAAGAAAAAAATTAACTATCCCAGCTGAAACCAGGAGAAATGTTTTACGTTGGGATGAAGTCTAAAGACCATCTAGTTCCAACCCCATCCATGGGCAGGGCCCCCTCCCCCCAGCCCAGGCTGCTCCCAGCCCTGTCCAACCAGGACAGGGACAATTCACAGCACTCCTTGCCTTTGGCAGGGGCTTGCAGCAAATGTGTTACACACACTGTAGGATGGTTGCTCTGGAAGGGACAAGCACTACAGCAGCTCTTTGTCATGACACCGAATGGCCTTTTCAACCCAACAGAGCATTCTGGATCTTTCCCCTGCTCCCATCTTAGATTTTTGAACTGATGGCAACTAAATGTTGCTTTGAGCTTGTGACTCCCAAACTATGGAGGGGACGGGTGGAGACAACAGCCAGCGGCCAGCCCGGGGTGGGAGGAGAGGTAAGGGAACTCCCCAAGGTCCAGGCTAAGACCATGTGAGTTTGCGTCTTCCCAGTGATGGCACTGAGTGTACCTGCATAAGAGGCACGAGGATATGAATCCTATCGTACAATGGTTTCATAGAATACCTCGAGTTGGAAGGGGCCCATAAGGGTCATGGAGTCCAGGTCTGTGTGCCTGAGAAGACAGTCGGGGCTATTCTGGCTGTGGCTGGGGTCCACAGCAGTGCTTGTTCCAGCTCATTGCTCTCCCTGCCCATGCCAGCTGTTGCTGTGTCTTCCCTTCCAGCTCTGCAGCAGTGCCTCATGTCCTCCTCCAATCACTCCAGTCCCTCGTCCTTCATCCTGACAGGCATCCCTGGGCTGGAGGATGCTCAGTTCTGGATTGCCTTCCCATTCTGCACCATGTACCTCACGGCAGTGCTGGGGAACATCACGCTCCTCCTGGTGATCAGGATGGACCCAAGCCTGCACACACCCATGTTTTACTTCCTCTCCATGCTGGCTGCCCTTGACCTTGTGCTCACCACTTCCACCATGCCCAAGCTCCTGAGCATCTTCTGGTTCCACTCCCATGAGATCAGCTTTGAGGGCTGTGTGGCCCAGATGTTCTTCATCCACACCTTCTCCATAACGGAGTCAGGGGTGCTGCTCACCATGGCCTTTGACCGATACCTGGCCATCTGCAAGCCCCTGCACTACTCTGCCATCCTGACTGGTCCCACCATTACCAAGCTGGGGCTGGCTGCTGTAGTGCGTGGCGTCACCACCATCTTGCCCGTAACCTGCATGGTGACCAGCCTGTCCTACTGTGGCCCCCACGTCATCCACCACTCCTACTGTGAGCACATGTCAGTGGTGAAGTTGGCCTGTGGGGACACGCGGCGCAACAGCATCTATGGGATCACGGTAGCCACCGTTGTGGTGGGCTCAGACTCCAGCTTCATCGCTGTCTCCTACATGCTGATTCTGAGGGAAGTCATAGGCCTCTCCTCTAGAGAGGCTCGTCTGAAGTCCTTTGGCACCTGTGGCTCCCACATCGGCGTCATCCTGCTCTTCTACACACCCGCCCTTTTCTCCTTCTACACTCAGCGCTGGGGCCAGAGCATCCCCCCGCAGCTCCACATCCTGATGGCTGACCTCTACCTGCTGGTGCCTCCCATGCTCAACCCGCTCATCTACGGCATGAGGACCAAGCAGATCCGGGACCGTGTGTTCAGCCTGCGCTGGCAGAAATAGATCCAGCCCAGGTCCTGACCCCAGCCCGTCACTAATGCCAGGTGGCAAGGGCTACGGTTTGGAACAGGGAACAACGGCAGCATCTTTGGGGAGCAAAGAAAAAACTTAAAAAGCTGTCTGCTGGAGAAGCAGGACCATGCTGTCATCATCTTGCCCAAACCCTGAAAGCTGGAGGCAGCATGGAGAGTTTGACTGGTGAGACATTATAACTTTAGAAAGTGAATTCTACATTCCTGTTCAGAATGGGAAGGTAAACCGTGTCTAACTCTATCTGTGTCCTTGGTCCTCCTCAGATCTGCACCACCTCCTGCCTCCCCTCTTCATCTCAGCTCTCGATAAAAGCCTGTTACCGCTTTGGAAATGAAAGTCTGTTCATGGACTCATGCTCCCCACGTACCTTTTCCAGCCAGTCTGTAACTCGCCACCTCTCCACTTCCTAGTTTTTAGCAGCTGCCTGATCTTGGTGCCTGGCTATGAGGGGGGGGTGGGGGGTTGCATATGCACACTTAGACACACGCACCCCTCCAGATGCTGGCCCAAGCAGATTTTGACTCTTGTCTTGAAAGCTTACTGAAGCATTTGCAGCAATCCCCAAAAGCCAGCTCACCTGAGAACAGGGTCTACAAGTCACACTGAAACCCCGCAGTGTCGCGTTGGGTTTTGTTCCCTTCTTATTAGAAACACCAAACCGGCATCAGCCGTGATGTGCATTCTACAAAACGTTTCCCAATATTTTGAGGAGTGTCCCTACCTCTCTGTGTTGCGTGTCTTCCCTAAGCGTATAGGCCCCTGCAATGGCATCCTGAGGTGAGGAGCAGAGTGTGGGTTAGAGTAGGGGGGCAGAGAACAGGCACTAAACTCCTCTTGTTCTCCTCAGAAAATCTGTGCGTCACTTTATCCATGGTGAAGCCTCATCTCCTAACAGCACAAAGTGACTGACCATCCCAGCTCTCCTTGTGCC
Source organism: Falco cherrug (assembly GCF_023634085.1). Taxonomy (NCBI): domain Eukaryota; kingdom Metazoa; phylum Chordata; class Aves; order Falconiformes; family Falconidae; genus Falco; species Falco cherrug. Next base: position 2,606,923 of record NC_073698.1, read on the forward strand.
TTCACCCCACAGAAATCCGGGCACAGAGGCCTGGTCCCTGAGCAAAGTCTGAGGTCCTACATGTATCCTGCACGGAGCCGGAGAGGAAAGGGGAGCGTTACAAAGACCTGTGTTGAACCCCAAAGACAAGCTGGTGGCTACAAGCTCAATTCTTTCAGTGCCTCCTGACACTGCTGCCTCTGGGTGCCTTCTGGTCTGCTTACAGTCGTATCCCCCCACCGTCACCCTCCTCGGCAGCTGTACAATCTACATGATGCCCAACACCTAAAGTGCAGCGCTGATCCTCCCGCCTGACTCAGACACCAGATTCTTCCAACCTGAGCCTTGTAGTCTTTGTCCAGGTTGGGGCTGGGAAGTGCCAGTGCTAGGTGTGCTGCTTGGAGTCTCCCAGGCGGTGGATTTATTGTCCACTTACAGGGTGGCCTCCGTGGCCAGTGCCTGGTGCTGCCAGGTCGGATGCACTGCTCCCAGTATCAGCCTACCTCCCCTGCCCTGGGGCACCCAGCCAGGTTTGGTAGAGCTCTTCTCATCCCCTCCAGGGAAGCACACCATGGCTCCCAATAGACCTCTCGCCCTGCAGTGCCAGCTCTCTTTGGTCAGGGGGTTTCCAAGGCAATTCCTGTCTTTGCAGCTGCAGGAGACCCTAGGCAAATTTAGTCTGCAGTAGGCCAGAACTGATCTGCTGCATGAGCAGGCAACATACGTGTTGCAAGCTGGAGTGGCCATCACTGCTCCTGCAGGGGCTGGGTGAGGTGGGTGCATCTGCTCATTTATTTGGACAAATCTGCAGCAGCAAACCAGGCAGGTCACCCATCACTTTCTGGACAAGTAGTACAAGAGGATCTGCTGCTGCAGACTTCTCTTTATAAACTTTAAGAATATAGCTATTACATATATATAAAAATAGATCAATAGATAGGTAAATAGAGTCTGGAAAAGGCCCCATGAGCCTCTCCATTCCCATACTTCTTGACCACATTCTCTAAAAAAAAAAAATTGCATCCTGGCTTTTGGAGAAAATCTTGGGCAACCTCGCCTTCTTGCAACAGAAAAATCTCAGACCACCTTGCACATTGTCATCTCAGGGACTTTGCAACTGCATAAATTTCAGGGTAAACTTTATCCACAGGCAAAAAGCTTTTCTTCTCCTCCATTCTGTTTGCTTAGTCTCCGATGCGGGACTCTGTGTGGAGGAAGTGGGGAAGGAGCGTGCGTGTTTGGTTTGTGAAGGTGTTTCTGCAGTCACTCCCTGGGCCAGGGTCAGAAGTCGTGTAGAGAAGTGCACAAAACCTGACCTGATGTGGCACCCTTGCCAGTACAAGGTGGCTGTACCAGGGCCATTCCTAAGAGATTTCTTGTCTAACCTGGTTTTCTGCAAAATCAGAGCATCAGTCCCCTTGGGCACTGCAGTTCTATTCCTCATCAGGGCATTGCTAGCTTTATCATCAGAAAAAAATTTCGTTAAGCCTAAACTCGTCCTGGCATTTAAAGCCCTGACTTGTCCTTTCAGAGGACATGCAGGACAGATCCTTGCTTTCGGGGCCACTGTAGCCTTGCACACGTTTCCAGGCTTTTCTCAAGACCATTCCCCAGGCGAGCCAGTCCCCTCAGCTCTCCATCTTAACTTCATCCTTATTTCTGAACTCCCTCTACTTTGCCATGATTTTCCCTGAAGTGCCCACCACTGGACACCTCCACCTGCAGACCTCCAGCTCTGCCCTTTGCCCCTGCCCTTCACCTTCATCCTACCCACTGGTGTCCACCCAACAAGCAGTTCTGAGGGTATGATTTGCTGAGAAACTTCACTTTAATTTGCTAATGTGTTTTATAAATGACCAGAAAGGAAGCAATCACATTTGCCTGGGAAGATCTGCCCTTGATAACGTGATGCTTTCTGGACAAGGTCACACTCTGTCTGCAAGGTCCTGCCGGGAAACAGCAATTAATTTGGCTGAAAGGTGCACCCCTGGGAAACAGAAACCCCAGTGCCTCTCCATGCCAAGTGGGAGAGGTGAAAGTGATGTGGGCCCCTGGACCTCAAAAGCTTGGGACTACTGAAACCATATGTAAAGTGGAGCTCTTTGGAGACTGGTCTTGGGCAAAGCATTGTGCATCATCCAAGACCCCTTTGTGAGACCTCGTCTGCATGACTCTAACCAGGCAGGGGGGCGAAAGAGCAGAGACTCTTTTGCTTAGCAAAGATCAGGCTGGGTTGTGTGTCTTCATAGACATGTTGGGGTGCAAATGCCAGGGAGGGAAAAGCATAATCAGATTTAACTTCAGTAGTGATAGCAAGTGGAGGGGAACACACTGAGGGAGGAAAGTAGAGGTAATCTCCCAGCTGTTGGAGCAGGGTGGGGTGTTGGAGCTATCTGCCAGCAGATGCATGGAAGCAAAGTACCCTTAGGTGGTGACTACCAGTTTCCCTGGGTAAGGCCAGCTGTCACATGCAAAGCAACAGGTGCTTGGCTCTGTGATGCAGAAGGTCCTCTTCAGCTCCATCTTTGTAGATACAGAGCAAGACAAATGGGAGATGAAGATGGCAAATCAAATACTCGGTCCTGATGGAGGGGTTAAAAATCCTCCTGCAGGTCTGCAATAAAACTTCCATCATCTGAGGTGTACTTATTTTCACATCTCCTGGTGGCACATGGAGGAAAGACAAAGGCTGACTCTTCTCTGCTTGTTTTCATATAGGAGCTACAGGATATCAAATGAGGATGCTCAGCCCATGGCCACATGTGAGACCTCCAAGTTGGCCAATGGCAGAGGGTCTCCCTCCTTGCCAACTCACATGGCGTACTGCCTACAGGGTGTTGGGGACAATCGATATGGGATGCCAGGTAGAGGCATTTGGGGACTGTGTGGCACTTGCTATGGCATGTTTAGGGGAGGAACCAAAGGCTGGCAAGGGGAGGGACGAGTGTAGAGTGGGTGCAATCAAGTGTGGGAAAGCCAAGGGATAAGGGGATGAAAGCGTCCAGTGCCACGTAAACAGGCGGTTGGTCAACACGCTGTCTGTCTGTGCTTGGTGCCTGATCAGCACAGTCTGCCCTCTTTGCTCGTTAAACTCATTTTTAACAACGTACTTGGGTGAGAGGCCCTCTAATCTGTGTGCATGTGTGAGTACCAAGGGCTGAGCACCAGCTCCTGGTGTGGTGAGCATGGACCGTAGTGGCCCATGAGTATTGGGTGCCAGCGCTTGGAGAGACTGAGTTGTATACGTGTGGGGTGGGTATGTATGTCAGTGTGCAAGCACCAGCAAACATTAAGAAGATCCAACCAGTGATTAGGCTGAGATTTGAAAGCCAGGTATAAGTGAGGCTGTAAGCCTTGGCTGCATACTGTAGAGGCCAGAATGTGCGAGTTTCTACTGATGAAACCAGGACAGTCCAAGCTAATGCTAGTGCAGAGAGCATGGAGTGAGCCACTGGTGATGCCACAGTGTTCAGTCAGCTAAGACAGCGGTTCACACATGTGTGTGGATATGCATGAGGCAACTGGGGAGACCAGGGATGCAGGGCCAGCTACTGGATAGACTGAATGTCTAAGCACAGCTACTAGAGGGATCCATATTATATACATCTATATATAATTTCCTCTAAAAACGTTCACCCTAATCAGCCAGAGAGGAGAACAGGATCAGGCCATTGAGGATGTTTGCAATTTTGTGAGTGTTTTCAGTCTCTGTTGACCTGCATGACTAGTCTCTACCTACCAACTCCCTGGAGCAGGGTCAGTGTTTGTACTCTGTTGTCCAGATCAGCAGCCAGGAATCTCCTGGGTGCAAGACCAATAAATACAGTGACATTTATGATGTGACAGGCCCCAAAGTGTGTGAGAGGCATGGAGGGACCTCTCTTGGGAGTACAGTCTTGCTTCGGGTGTACTGAGACTTCCTGATCTACTATTAAGACATATCAAGCACATGACCTGACTCCTGAAGACACTCCCTGTGCTCAATGGGACACAGTGCCAGTGTACGTGTCTGGAAAGGAGAAATTGCAAGGCATTGTTGCTATCCAACATGCAGAGATCCCTGCAAGATGGAGGCTCAGGGACATTTCTGGCTGGCTGTGTTTGTTCAGGTGTGGAGAAGACATGGGTCCCTGGAAGGAGGAGAGGCCAAGAAAAAAATGTGCCTAAGACCATGCAGAAGAGGTAACATTGAGTCCACATGGAGCTGAGTGATGGATGGTATAAACATCTTGTACTGAGCAGAAACTTGCTCAGCTGTAACTCTTACAGGCTACTTTGAGGTAGAAGTTCTGACAGACTGAAGCGTCCCAAGTGTCAGAATTGATGCACCCATCTGACATCAGGTCTGTGCCTTCTAGAACATGCATGGGGCCAGGCAGTCTCAGACACCCTCCCAGGCTCTCCAGGAAGCTGGTTGGTTGGAGTCAAGTTTATGGGACAAGAAAGTTTACATAGGGACCACTCAAGGAAATGTAGATGCATTGGAGGATGCATCTCCATCTCACACCCTGAGTGCACACACACATTCTTCTGGGGACATGCTGTTTGCAGAGTCAAACACAGAACACAGAGGCTGAGAAGAAAGTGCTCTTAGTGCAGGGAATGAAGAACAAAATCCTTGCTTTAGGAAAACCACCCCTTTCTGACCAAATCTCTGGGAATGACATTACCCACATGTCACAAATGACCATGTCTTCATTTCCTCCCCCATCTCACACATCCCTCATTGCTGAGCCCCTGAGTTGAACAAATTCTGTGCTGTTCTGTCCAACTGAGATTTATTTTATTGGGGGGGGGGGGGGGGGGAGGGGGGGGGGGAGGGGGGTGAGACCAAGCAGAAAGCATTGAGAGTGGAGACAGAAAAGACAGGACATGGCAGAAGAGTATCTCAGTGGGACAGAGCAGGGATGGAAGCCCTCCAAGGCAATTCTGCCTCTCCCCTCGGTGCCATGCTTGGCCCTGACACAGCCTTGTCACTGCCATAAAACAAATGTATCCCTGCTTACCATGTATCAGTCAGAATAACTTTATATGGCTCACAGGAAAGTGAAGGACGAGCTCCACTGCAGAATGGTGTTCCTCTTGTACTGAGCTTCTGCTTACATCTGCGCTTCCCCAAAAATCTTTTTTTTTTTTTTTTAAATAAACTGAAAATTAGGGAAGATTAGGGATTTATTCCCTAATGAGCTGGCATCCTGGCAATGATCCTTAAAGGAAGGCCTTACACCTACTGGAGGTTTACCATAATGTATGGTTTCCTTATGCATGATATGTAGGCATCATTCCTTGCCCATGTACTGCATGATGCAGCCAAGGCTCAGCACCTTCTGTGAGATCCTACCTCCCTGCAACAATTCTTGCACAAACTCTTCAGGGACTCAACAGACATAAAAGTTTGCTGTAGTGGTTCTGAGCGGAGAGAAGAGTGGAAACCCAGAGTCTCCAAACTACCTTGCTCTCTCTGGCAAAACCAAAGTGATTTTGCTTCTCTTCAGATGGACTTCAGAGTTTACATTTTGTACATTGGTCTCATGGGCACCCAGCAGGCTCTGGAGACCACCACAACCCTGAGACCCCAATGGTATGACACTGCAAGAGAGAGCTAAAGAAAGAAGCTGAAACAGTCTTGAAAATTTCTATCTGCTCAAAAGACAGACAACCTAATCTGTGTTCTCCATCTGCTGTCCCTTGGGGGATTTCCAGAGGATGGATTAATACTCCCATGTTGCTGCACTTAAAGATAGGCAGAGACGTGCTACTGCAGCCTTCCAGGTGACAGTCCCACAGGCGCAACAGATACCTGTGCTTATTCTTCTTAGCAGAGATCAGAAAGATCAGAAGCCTTTACTTAAGCTGCAAAGCTCTTTTGTGTTATATTTTTCCATCTCCCAGGCTAAGAAGTCCCACTGATAAGGGTTCTTCAATACTTCTGCAATACTGATAATAATATTGCACCAGGCACTGGGTGCAGAAGAGACCTTCTGGAAGAAAATACCTTCTTGCCTTGGATGTAGGCATGTGGGGACATGGCTCTGGATTCAGACATACGTAAGTGCCTGGAGGTAGGTGTCCACATATGCTTGTGTACATGATTTCTTGGAGTGTGAGCACTGCGTACAGCCAGTGGAGATCCAGCCCCTATGGTTCCTTGAGAGCAACTCAGCTCACCCTAGGGCAGACACCTACATTTAAGGAGTCAGTTACTTTGTAGGCTCCATGCTCGAGCCCTTCTCTGACTACAACAGGTTCTTAGACCCTCAGAGTGTCATTCCACTGCCACTTACTTGGATGTCTACAGCCACTTGAGATGCCTCCAGGTACCCAAGGCATCCATGTGGGAGAGGTGGACCATTACCAAGGGTTTGCAAGGACCTGTAACCTGTTGGATGCAAAAGGAGTAGAGGGCAAATGGGATACATGATGGATCTCAGATGGCTCTAGGCACCTGTGTTTAGGCAGCTGAGCCATGTCCTGAATCTTTGCAGAGGGACCCTCATGTAGACAGACCCTGAGATCTGGTGTATTAGACTAGGGCTTGCACCATCCCTAGGTGCACAGCTCTGTTTTGCAGCAGGGGCTGGTCTGAAAGGCTGATCCGTGTCCCTGGCAGTATGTGGGTCTGCTTGAGAGTGTGCGTTGGTAAAAGCAGCCACAGGTTAACCTCACTGCTCAAATCTGGATTCACACCTGACTCCTGCAGCTCCTGGTTACCAGGATGCAGAGGGTCAATGCAGTGCAATTATGTGCAGTAATTAAAAAGAAATTTTGATCCTGTTTCAACCTCTAAAATGTCTTGATTCATAGACATTTAGGCCAGAAGGTAAGCCAGCAGCTCCTATAGCAACCCCAAAGCTGGGGTTAAGTTATAGTTCAAATGGAGACTTCAAAGCCTACAGAAGTCTGCTCTCTATTTTAAAACTTCAGATGCTGTGTTTCTTTAGTTGTCTCTGAATATCTTTATTTCTATTCTGAACTTATCCAGCTTCTGCTTCTCAGTAGTGCCACATTGGTTGTGACTAATGTTAAATTTTACCCTAAATGATGATCCTGTGGCAGGGCTGTGCACAGGTGAATTTTACTCCACGTTGTCACTATCATGGATATTGTTAGCCATGAGCCACCCCACAGCTTGCTGCTTGCTAAAAAGCTGCTGATGGATGATCCAGGCAATTTATTTTAACAGGCAGGGATCTGGTGTGATCCTCATCTTCCTGGTCTTTGCCACTGTGTGTGAGGAAGCAGCAGGAGCAGTAGCAAAGTTCTGGCATGAATGTGTAGATCCTGCCCACCATACTCAGACCCTTCTTGTCTCTCCAGGATTGTTCTCTGGAGTTTCTGTATTACCTTCAAGCTTCTTCCACCAGAATAAAACCTCAGAAGTTAACATTTTCCTCTGACTACCATCTAGTTTTGTGGGCTTCTTTCATGGGTGAATGACAGAATGAAGACAGAGCAGCAAAAGGCTTAATGATGCTTAATGATGATGCTTAATGTTGCAGAGCACTTTCTGAGACCACTTCTCGCCCTGCAAATTTGGAGAAATTTGCTATGCTGAGCCCATTGTGGGGAAGCCAGGGCTGCTCAGGCAAAAGCTCTGTCTGAGGGAAGCTGGATGCAGGCATTTTTTCTCTCCTCTTGCAGCTTATTTCAAGATGTCATCTGAGCAGTGGTGAGTGACCAACAAAGAAATCAGCTTTTCACAAGCAACAGACTGTAAAAGTCCCTTGGTTGTCCCTGGTGGCACAACTTGGAACATGAACTTCTTCATCTCATAGGAACTTTCAAGCCGTAACTGCCCGATTTATTCAGCATTTCTGATCCATTCCCCCTGGCTGGCCATGTTATGCTGGATCACTCCTATCTCACACATCATAATAACAATGTGGATTCCGGATCTGGCTTTTGCGCTGATGAAGAGTGCCCAGCTCATCCCCCTTGGTTCTGGACATCTCAGGGTTTAAAACAGGGCTCCTGTTTTTAAGCACAAAAGCAAGATTCTTCTGCATGGCTTCTGATCCCTTCAACCACCCCAACAGCAGCTCCTCTTCTTTCATCCTCGTGGGTGTTCCCAGCTTGGAAGCTTTCTCCACCTGTCTGGGCATCCTTTTCTGCTCAGCCTATATCATCACCTTGGTAGGAAATGGTGTAGTTTTGCTCGTCATTGGGTTGGACAGCTCCCTGCGTGACCCCATCCACTGCTTCCTGGGCATGTTGGCAGTCGTTGATGTGATGATGGTAACATCCATTGTCCCTAAGATGCTGAGTGTATTCTGGCAGAACTCTACTGAGATTGGTTACATGGCCTGTTTTGTTCAGATGTTCCTTGTTCACTTCACAACATCAGAGGAGTCGGGAGTGCTGCTGGCCATGGCTGTTGACCGTTATGTTGCAATTTGTCACCCCCTCAGGTACCAAGCCATCTTGAATCACCAAACAATTGCCCAAATAGGCCTGGCCATTGTAGTGAGAGCTCTCCTTTTCATGGTCCCCTTAACAGGGTTAGTGACAAATCTCCCCTATTGCCGTTCCCATGTGGTTCCCCATTTGTACTGTGAGCACATGGCCATGGCAAAGCTGGCATGTGCAGACCCCAGGCCCAGCAGGCTTTACAGTGTGGTTGGGTCCTCTCTTATAGTAGGGATGGACATGGCTTTCATTGCTGTGTCCTATGGGATGATCTTTAAAACTGCCCTGCAGAAGAAATCCTGCTGGAAGGCCTTCCGCACCTGTGGGTGTCATATCTCTGTGATGCTGCTGTATTACATCCCTGGGATAGTCTCCATATATGCACAGCAGTTTGGCAGCAGCATATCTGTGCATGTACAGGTTCTGCTGGCTGATTTTTACCTGACCCTCCCCACCATGCTGAACCCCATCATTTACAGCATGAGGACCAAGCAGATCCGGCAGGCAGTGCTCAAAATGCTTTTTTTCAGGAAGGTTCATGCCTGACACAGTAGTTAGTAGTTTTCCAATTGTGTTCATCTATGCAAAGACAGCACCAATTTCATTCCCATTGAATGCACACGGTGAATAGAAGCAATGAGAGAAAGAGGAAGGACTCATTGACTTTAATGACCACATGACACCCTACTCTGATGAGAGTTATTTGGGACTGGGAGCATGAGCAAAGGTCAGGTCCTATTTCGCTTCCTGCTTTCCAGATGATTCAGAGAAGTAAGCAACAACCTTTGAGTTTTGGGATGTTCCCGATGCCATGAACATACCTGTGATAATTTAAAGCAGCATTTCAGGGCTCCAGGTATATTTGTGTCAATATACAGATTCTTTTCCAAATGGGGAAATTTCTTCTGTGTTGTCTTCTTTAGTCCTCAGGACTGGCAACAGGACACTGTCACACACTGCAGGTGCTATAGCCACAGAGGCTCTCCTCTCTGGGCTTCTCTTGTACAAAAGGTTGACCCTCACTGAGAATGGACAAGCTTTTCTGGGTTTCTGGGTGATGATGGAAACTGAGCATATTCAAAGATAAGCTCTTCAAAGCATTCTGTCCATTCAACAGTTCACACAAGCTGGGTGGGGAAACCGAAGCAGGGAGATGCACAATGGTGTTTCTCACTGGATCTAAGTGTCCACAGCTTGTGGTGGTGGAAATAAACACTGAGGCTCCTTGGGGATACTTCCCAATCCTGTGTCTTCTTGTTGTAATGAGCAAAAGTACCTGAATAGATAAATCTAGCATGTCTTGGAGGCCTGAAGGACAGCATGGAATAGGTCTGAGTGTCCTGAGCCAAGCGAGCTCTTGCTGATATTAGACGAGCTGCATCCCGGACTTTTTTGAACCCTGACTGAGCCAGCCAGCTATGTTCAGCCAGGATTGACAGGCTCTGTCTGGGGGCTGCAGCACCCAACCATTCTGAGACTTCCCTGTTTGTGAGAGCCCTCTTCTTCTGGAAGCTGTGACCTACCTGGGAATGACCCAGACAATCCAGGTCTCTCAGCAATGTCAGGTTTTATCTGGAAACTGCACACACAGGAGCCGTTTTGAGGCTTTACAGCTTATCATCAGGAAACACAAAGTCTACCATCAAAATGAGATAAGGATATTTCTGCAGGCATTATTGTGAACTGGTACTGGAGGCTCCCAAGCAGAGGGGCAATTTCAGTGAACATGAGAGTACATGTCATACATGCATAGAATGACAGAAACATTTGAGTTGAAAGACACAGTTGAAAACATCTCATTCCGCCCTACGTGCCAGGGACAGGGAAACCTCCCACCAGGACGTGTTGCTCACAACCCCGTCCAGCCTGGCTTTGACCACTAGCAGGGATGGGGCACCAAGCACAGACAGACAGCATATTGACCAACCGCCTGTTTACGTGGCACTGGACGCTTTCATCCCCTTATCCCTTGGCTTTCCCACACTTGATTGCACCCAGTCCACACTCATCCCTCCCATTGCCAGCCTTTGGTTCCTCCCCTAAACATGCCATAGCAAGTGCCACACAGTCCCCAAATGCCTCTACCTGGCATCCCATATCGATTGTCCCCAACACCCTGTAGGCAGTACGCCATGTGAGTTGGCAAGGAGGGAGACCCTCTGCCATTGGCCACCTTGGAGGTCTCACATGTGGCCATGGGCTGAGCATCCTCCTGGGACAGCCTGGGGAGCAGCCAGGCTGGGGGCTCTGTTGGCTTGGAGTGGGATATTGGGGTCCCCCCGCCTGCCATGTCCCTCTGCTGCTTTGGGTTCATGGTGGTGAACCTTTAATCACACATCCCAGAAACCTCGGCACATGGCAGACAGGTCCCTGCTGCAGGCCCTGCAGGAGGATGGCATCCATGCTTGTCGTGGTCTAGAGCCGGTAGGCAGCTGAGCAGCACACAGCCACTCACTCGCTGCTCCCCACAGTGGGATGGGGCAGAAATCAGAAGAGGAGAAGCGCAAATACTCATGGGCTGAGGTAAAGATAGTTTCATAGTAAAAATGAAAGAAACCTCAGAACCACCAACAGCAAAGGAAAACAAAAGCCGGGAAGACAAGTGATCCAGAACGTAGAAGAATGGCTGCAGAAACATGGCCTTACAATCTCTGAAGAACTGCACAATCCAGGCCTGGTATTAGAATAGGCCTGTAATCAGAATTGTACTGAAGTTGCTGTGCTGAAGTCAACAAGAAAGTAGCCTTGACTATTCTTGAATCCTGAGACCAAGAACTTATGTTGTGCCAACAGGCCGTGGCTGTAACAAGCTACAGCTGCTGGGAAAGCAGGTGCAGGGCCAAGAAAGATAGGGACCGGTATGGGAAAATAGGGAGTAACAAACTACAAGGCTGAAGCACAGCAACACAATTAGCTACAGGGATAGAATGCTTATTTTAGTCATGATAATTAGGGGTGTGAGAACCGCGCACATTTAGAGACTACTAACCAATGATATTTCTGCTTTACGCATATGCATGTGTATCGGTTCTATATAAGCAGTGTTAGAAACTAATAAAGTTAAGCAAGATGCATAACTCATATTGAGCATCTTCTTGACTCCGGCGAACCCTTCTTCCAACACCAGAAAGCACCAGTTGCCGAGCACCAGCAGAACGATGCCCAGCCAGTCCCTGAGCAACGGCAGCCCTGGCAAACCTCCCCCATCCCCAGCCCTCACCGCTGGTATTGCTGACCATGATGTTGCATGGTCTGTAACATCCCTTTGGTCAGCTGGGGTCAGCTGTCCCCGCTGGGTCCCCTCCCACCTCCTTGTGCACCCCAAGGCGACTCACTGCTGCGGCAACAGGAGGAGCAGAAAAGGCCTTGAGGCTGTGCAGGCACTGCTCAGCAGTAAATAAACCATCGCTGCGTTATCAGCACCACTGTGGTGCGTTCACCTTGGCTGGATGTCAGGTGCCCACCAAGCCGCTCTATCACTCCCCTCCTCAGCGGCACAGTGGGGGGAGAAAATAAGATGGAACAAAAGCACAAACAGCTCGTGGGTCAAGATACAGGTGGTTTAATAAAGCCAAAGCAAAGTCTGTGCGTGGCGGCAAAGGAAAACCAAAGACTGATTCTCTGCTTCCCATCAGCAGACGATGTCCAGCCACTTCCCAGGAAGCAGGGCTTCAGGACGCGTAGCCGTTCCTGTGCAAGACAAACAGTGTAGTAAGAAATGCCCCCACCTCCTCCTCCTTCCTCCCAGCTTGTACTGCTGAGCAGACCTCGTATGGCGTTGGAATATGCCTTTGGCCAGTTTGGGTCCTCTGTCCCGGCTGTGTGCCCTCCCCAGATCTTGGCCACCCCCAGCCTCAGGTACTCGCAGAGTCTGGTGTCTGAGTCAGGCGGGAGGATCAGCGCTGCACTTTAGGTGTTGGGCATCATGTAGATTGTACAGCTGCCGAGGAGGGTGACGGTGGGGGGATATGACTGTAAGCAGACCAGAAGGCACCCAGAGGCAGCAGTGTCAGGAGGCACTGAAAGAATTGAGCTTGTAGCCACCAGCTTGTCTTTGGGGTTCAACACAGGTCTTTGTAACGCTCCCCTTTCCTCTCCGGCTCCGTGCAGGATACATGTAGGACCTCAGACTTTGCTCAGGGACCAGGCCTCTGTGCCCGGATTTCTGTGGGGTGAAGGCACAAGGAGAGCTGGGATGGTCAGTCACTTTGTGCTGTTAGGAGATGAGGCTTCACCGTGGATAAAGTGACGCACAGATTTTCTGAGGAGAACAAGAGGAGTTTAGTGCCTGTTCTCTGCCCCCCTACTCTAACCCACACTCTGCTCCTCACCTCAGGATGCCATTGCAGGGGCCTATACGCTTAGGGAAGACACGCAACACAGAGAGGTAGGGACACTCCTCAAAATATTGGGAAACGTTTTGTAGAATGCACATCACGGCTGATGCCGGTTTGGTGTTTCTAATAAGAAGGGAACAAAACCCAACGCGACACTGCGGGGTTTCAGTGTGACTTGTAGACCCTGTTCTCAGGTGAGCTGGCTTTTGGGGATTGCTGCAAATGCTTCAGTAAGCTTTCAAGACAAGAGTCAAAATCTGCTTGGGCCAGCATCTGGAGGGGTGCGTGTGTCAGTGTGCACATGCAACCCCCCACTCCCCCCTCATAGCCAGGCACCAAGATCAGGCAGCTGCTAAAAACTAGGAAGTGGAGAGGTGGCGAGTTACAGACTGGCTGGAAAAGGTACGTGGGGAGCATGAGTCCATGAACAGACTTTCATTTCCAAAGCGGTAACAGGCTTTTATCGAGAGCTGAGATGAAGAGGGGAGGCAGGAGGTGGTGCAGATCTGAGGAGGACCAAGGACACAGATAGAGTTAGACACGGTTTACCTTCCCATTCTGAACAGGAATGTAGAATTCACTTTCTAAAGTTATAATGTCTCACCAGTCAAACTCTCCATGCTGCCTCCAGCTTTCAGGGTTTGGGCAAGATGATGACAGCATGGTCCTGCTTCTCCAGCAGACAGCTTTTTAAGTTTTTTCTTTGCTCCCCAAAGATGCTGCCGTTGTTCCCTGTTCCAAACCGTAGCCCTTGCCACCTGGCATTAGTGACGGGCTGGGGTCAGGACCTGGGCTGGATCTATTTCTGCCAGCGCAGGCTGAACACACGGTCCCGGATCTGCTTGGTCCTCATGCCGTAGATGAGCGGGTTGAGCATGGGAGGCACCAGCAGATAGAGGTCAGCCATCAGGATGTGGAGCTGCGGGGGGATGCTCTGGCCCCAGCGCTGAGTGTAGAAGGAGAAAAGGGCGGGTGTGTAGAAGAGCAGGATGACGCCGATGTGGGAGCCACAGGTGCCAAAGGACTTCAGACGAGCCTCTCTAGAGGAGAGGCCTATGACTTCCCTCAGAATCAGCACGTAGGAGACAGTGATGAGGATGGAATCTGAGCTAGCCACAGCAACAGCAAGTGTAATCCCATAGATGCTATTGCGCCGCGTGTCCCCACAGGCCAACTTCACCACTGACATGTGCTCACAGTAGGAGTGGTGGATGATGTGGGGGCCACAGTAGGACAGGCTGGTCACCATGCAGGTTACGGGCAAGATGGTGGTGACGCCACGCACTACAGCAGCCAGCCCCAGCTTGGTAATGGTGGGACCAGTCAGGATGGCAGAGTAGTGCAGGGGCTTGCAGATGGCCAGGTATCGGTCAAAGGCCATGGTGAGCAGCACCCCTGACTCCGTTATGGAGAAGGTGTGGATGAAGAACATCTGGGCCACACAGCCCTCAAAGCTGATCTCATGGGAGTGGAACCAGAAGATGCTCAGGAGCTTGGGCATGGTGGAAGTGGTGAGCACAAGGTCAAGGGCAGCCAGCATGGAGAGGAAGTAAAACATGGGTGTGTGCAGGCTTGGGTCCATCCTGATCACCAGGAGGAGCGTGATGTTCCCCAGCACTGCCGTGAGGTACATGGTGCAGAATGGGAAGGCAATCCAGAACTGAGCATCCTCCAGCCCAGGGATGCCTGTCAGGATGAAGGACGAGGGACTGGAGTGATTGGAGGAGGACATGAGGCACTGCTGCAGAGCTGGAAGGGAAGACACAGCAACAGCTGGCATGGGCAGGGAGAGCAATGAGCTGGAACAAGCACTGCTGTGGACCCCAGCCACAGCCAGAATAGCCCCGACTGTCTTCTCAGGCACACAGACCTGGACTCCATGACCCTTATGGGCCCCTTCCAACTCGAGGTATTCTATGAAACCATTGTACGATAGGATTCATATCCTCGTGCCTCTTATGCAGGTACACTCAGTGCCATCACTGGGAAGACGCAAACTCACATGGTCTTAGCCTGGACCTTGGGGAGTTCCCTTACCTCTCCTCCCACCCCGGGCTGGCCTCTGGCTGTTGTCTCCACCCGTCCCCTCCATAGTTTGGGAGTCACAAGCTCAAAGCAACATTTAGTTGCCATCAGTTCAAAAATCTAAGATGGGAGCAGGGGAAAGATCCAGAATGCTCTGTTGGGTTAAAAAGGCCATTCGGTGTCATGACAAAGAGCTGCTGTAGTGCTTGTCCCTTCCAGAGCAACCATCCTACGGTGTGTGTAACACATTTGCTGCAAGCCCCTGCCAAAGGCAAGGAGTGCTGTGAATTGTCCCTGTCCTGGTTGGACAGGGCTGGGAGCAGCCTGGGCTGGGGGGAGGGGGCCCTGCCCATGGATGGGGTTGGAACTAGATGGTCTTTAGACTTCATCCCAACGTAAAACATTTCTCCTGGTTTCAGCTGGGATAGTTAATTTTTTTCTTTTATTAGTTGTCAGCTCTGGGGGCTGTTCCTGCTGGAGCCCAAATACAAACCACCTTGCTGGAGTCCCTCTCTCAACAGGCATCCTGCGTATGGGGTCCCTGTCTCCTGCATCAGGAAGGAAAACCAGTGTCATGGCAAAAACTGTCCTGAGGCTGTAGTGCCGCTCCCTTCCGGCGCTAACTCTCCCAGGGTGTGTGTACCTCCTTATCCACAAGCCCCTGCCAAAGGCAAGGAGTGCTGTGAATTGTCCCCGTCCTGTAGGGAAAACGGAGGCACAGAAGGGTTAAATCAGCCTGCTGGCAGCAAGGGAGTTAGATGCAAGTTCCTCACTCACTTGTGCCCCCTCTTTTCCCCAACATACCCAAGGACCAGACTGCATCTCCTTGGCTTTCATTTGACTTCCTTGACCCCTGAAGAGTTTCCTCTCTCCTCCAAAGCGCTTTGAGCCCTCCACATGACACAAACCAAGAGGCCTTTTGCTCTGTTTCTAGCCATTGCTGTTTGCAATGTGAGTACAAACAGTGCAACGGCAATATTGGGAAATGCTGCCAAGACAAAGTTAATTGTAATTGGGCTCATGCAAAGGAGCTGTCCCTGCTGCGCTTCAGTTTCACCCACGTTACACCTGACCTCCTCTACATTCTGTGCGTCCTCCTCTTGACGTGCCCTGCAGCCACGGTGCCAGTAAGCTAGCAGCCAGAGGTGCCTCCAGACCCCCAACACACACACGTGCAGACACACACACACTCTCATACACACACACACTGAGAGACGGTGCCAGGTGTCCAGTGCCAGGTGCCAGCCGGGTACAGAGCGTCACACCTGGAGCAGCTTCTCCTTTATCTCCTCCGCTCCAAGCCAGCCTTGCATGGACCTCTCCTACCACCAGCTCCCAAGAACGGCTGCAGGTGCAGCCTGCATACGAGTGCCGTGTTAGGAAGATACTGCTGCCGATTTGGCTGCTTTGCAGTTGTACACGCAACAGCAGGGATGGGAGCAGCACTTGCAGACTTGTTGCTGCTCAGGGGCAGCGGCGCTTTCAGGCCAGTTGACACACTTCTGAGCTTTTCCTTTGTGCTTTTGCTGTGGCTTGAAAAGCTGACAGGGTTTTCTGTTGTGCAATTCAGTAGTTCAGTCACTTGTAAAGTGACCAGTTTGCTCACTGCAGTAGTCAAAATCCAGAAGGTTTTCTAGAAATGGGGGACGCTGGGCACCTTGACCTAGCTTGCTGTACCCCGTTAGATGAGTTGCTGACTGTATTTCTTTCCTGAACGGTGGGACAGCTTAAAATGCCCTCAGAGAACAAGATGCTTGGTATTGAACAAAGTGCAAAAGGAGTGGAAATCTCCAGTTGCTAGCATACTGGCAAAGCTCCCCTGCCTTTGAAAGGACTGAGTAGATCCTGGGACTTGAAGCTGAGATTGTAACTCTTTCCTCACCCGCGCGGGTGAGCTCTGCCTCTCTGCTGCTAAGCAATAACCATTAAAGGTACCGGATTTGAAACGCTTAACCTTTGAGACGTTGTCAGTCTACCAGCCAGGCAGTCTGAGCCGGCAAAAAACATACAGCCGTCTGCTCTGGCCACCACATGCTGCCCTGGCTGTGCCAGTCAGCACTCCTGACCAGCGTACAGCCTGCACAAAAGAAAGTTAGCTGGAACGTGGGGTTTGAAGAGAGCTAGAGTAATCACCCAGCCCATACCCCCTCCCCAGTAGAAGATCAAAAGGAACCTCTGGTAGATACATGCACGACCTCATCTCCCATTGCAAAAGCTCCGTACTTTCCCCACATCGCCTGTTCCCGAGCATTCTCCTAGCGCCAAGCCTGTATCTCACCGGGGCTCCTGACTTTTGCCCTTTCCAGAAGGGAGAAGAACAAAGCTTTACCTTCCTTGTGGCGTCTGGCATCCTCTTGAGGCTTGCGCAAGCAAGAAGGCCAGGCCTAGGGCCATGGCCAGGCAACTGCAGGTCTTCACAGGTGACTGGGTCGGTGGATGTTACACCTGTGTGCCTACAGCTTGCCTGAAGCTGCTTTAACCAAGGAACAGCTTGCAGGCAAATAATTAGCACTGCTGTACTTGACCTATGCAAGGAAGCAAACCGAGGGTGCAGGTGTCTGCCTGGCAGGTCTCCACCACAACACTCACTTAATGTGGGATAGCTGGAAGTAAAAAAGGAGCTCCTTAACTCAACAGGAGGCGAAGTCCACCTAGGTGTACTGGCATAGCTGCACAGCAGCTTCTCCCGGTAGATTGTTTCATCTTCCACCTCCATGTGGCTAAAAGTTGACCCTGGCTCAGAGCTTGGCACTACGCATAAAAATACTGGCACTGCGCATAAAAATAGTGGCACACCACCAGACTGAATGACAAGAACCCCCACCCAGCTCACCTGGACGATTTGGATGCCACCCTGGCTCTACCTACATCACCTTCAAATACTGCTTCTCTCTCACACAGCCAAGCAACTCCTCAACGTGCCAAAAGGACCTGCATGGAGGTAGTTATAGGTCTGAAGGGCCCCAGTCGCCCCAGTCCCTCACTGCTGGGACTTCAGAGACTGTCGTCATCACAGAGGAAAAAGGGCTGCCTGGGGATAGCCAGGAATAGCAACGGCTTGTCAGCAAACACACTGCCCTCTCTCACTGCATGGGTTATGTCTGTCTCAGCATCGAGCAGTGCCAAACAGAACTCTGGTCCACAAAGGGGGAAGATTTTCTCTGCGGGTGGGCAAACACCCCTCTGGGCATGCCTAGCTGCTTTCCTGGTACACACGCAAGGGTGCATATGTCCTCCTGGCTTAAGCCTGTTGGTGTAAAAGTCGCTTTGGCTCTGGATCCAGTGGCGCTGCACCCCTTCTGGGGCACAAGGTAGCAGCCTGGACTCTTAGGGCTCTATTTGAATGTCCCCTTCCACCTGTTCATCCTGAAGCACCCGTGAACTTTAGTGAATGCTTTGTAAAGGAGTGCTGGTCCTTTGGACCTCGTGGAGGTATCCTCTGACCCTGCAGTCTCTCAGGGGGGAGGTCATGTATGAAGCACAGGCGATCAGTGTGGTTTTCAGGGAGAAGGGTGTTGGAAAATCCTGGCTGGCAGACTGAGGGGGGCTGCTAAATCCAGAGGTCAGCCTATGTAGAGCAGGAAAATTTGCAGCTTTGATGTCACGGTGCTGATAGTGAGCTGGAGGTAAAGAAGGTTCTTGTTGGAGCTCTGCAGGCTGCATTTCTTCTCTTTCTGTGTGCTAAGGAAGTGAGCTGGTGGTCTGCAGGTCCTCTCCAAAGAGCTACTGATGCTGCTGGACCATCTACCTAAAGTAGGTGGTAGAAAGAGGGGACAAACCTTTTTGTGTTTGCAGGCATCTGGGAGAGGAGTGAGGTTCATTTTGCTGACCCTCACTGCTTGGATGAGGGGGCGGGTAGTGGGTGATGTCCACTCCTTGGGTACATGGTACTAGCACAGGCATAGCCCAGCCTGGAGCCCCACACCTTCTTTAGGCCTCTTGGTTAGATGTGCAAAGGCTGATGATATATCTTCTTGTAGGAGAATTGCTGACATTTCTGAGCTTGAGCTGTGGGGAAGCCTCAGTAAGGGGAAGGTTAAACCTGCTGCACGTACCTTGTTCCCCATCAATAGTGACGGTAGAGCGCTGCTCTCTTCCTCCATCCCTATATGTACCGGGTGTTCTGGGCACCAGCTCCCAGTCATGGGGAGGAGCACAAACACCTGTGAGCACTGATTTTCGAGCTGTCTTCATTTTGATAGTCCTTACACTATTTTGATGTGGTTTCTGTTGACTGAGTTATTGAAGTGCTAGGCTGCCATTGTTCCTATTCATAAATCACTGCTTCAAATACAGCACACAAAAAAAGAATGTATTTCGTAGTATTTCTTCTGAATTAACCTATCTATTTCCTTTATTTTCTCCAAGTCTTACAGTAAGAAGCATAAATATGCAACAAGTCTGGCATATTTATAAATCTGGACTACTGCAGGAGATTCCTGTTCAGAGTGTATAATGAATTTATGTGGCACAAGAACAAAGTCTGGACTATTCTACTAGTAGATCTGTAGCTGTTGCATCCCTGATCTGGCTTTTGCAATCACAGCCCAGCAGGTGAGAAAAGCCCACATCCAGCTAGCTCATATTTTATGTGGTGGCTCATTGCCCACACTGCCAAGAGGGTCACAGGGTCTTGTGTGTTCTCTGCTTTCCCCAAGCTGTCCTCAGCAGCTCATTCTCCAGCCTAGATACCATGGCCAAGGAGAAGCAATAAATTGTTATTTTTCACACTTGTGGGAGATTGCCAATTAGCTGAGCAGGTAATTGAGCTGTAAGAGATACCGGAAAGGATGTGAATTGGATTATGAAACTTTTTATGAAATCACTGTACCCAGAGTAGTTGAGGGATTATGGGAGAATTTTGCAATGCTGAGTGATGAAGTGATAAATTGGACAGTAAAAATGAGTATAGTTTCATTAAAACTAGGTGCTCTGGCAAAACACGGACCTAATTTTGTAGAGACAATATGCTACGAGCTGCCTGTTCACACTCAGAAACAGGCATCTTGGAGTTATTACTGATGACTCCTTAAAAACATCAGAGTTGTACCCAGTGATGCGTGGAATCGAACTCTACAACTCAAGGGGAGTTACAAGGCAGCTATGTTTATTGTGGTGCCGGGTGCAAGGGAGATCGGTCCTCCTAACTTGCACACTGTTTCAACAAGCCATCCAATATTTATTATACAAAGTCATGCATATACATAGGGTTTTCAAACATAGAGAATCTCCTCCCTTTGGCACCTCTACAAGATGTACTTTTCATCTTCTTGGGCAGTTACCTGAAGTTCTTGTTTATCTTTGCATACATTACCAGTCTTTGTTATTTAGTTTCTGTTATTTTAAAACATCTGCTAGCTAACGATTAGTCCTTCCTTATTGTCCACTCTAAACATGTCAAGCTAATACATGCCCACTGGGCTGGTTTTAATCTATATCAGCATGATCCCGGGCAGCGGATCCACCTTCTTTGGGGTGGGGGCCATTTGAGTAGGAGGTCACTGATCTACTACCACAATTATTTTACCTTGGTTTATTGTCTTTTAGAAGTTAGCAGGTCAGAAAGCTCCTTATTTACATTCTTGTTGAGCTCATCTACATCGGTACTAATTGTCCCTTCTTGAAGTGCTAAGTGCTAAGCTCCCACCCTTCACTCTTTCGGGTGCTAATGTTTCTGTTGTCTATGTAGCTTCTGTCTGCAGAAGAGTTCTAGGTTTTTTTCACTATATCACCAGTTACTTCACTCCATACTCCCCTCTCCTCCTTGTTGTCGTCACTGGTTCCCTCTGAGTCCTCTCAGCAAGGCAATGATTGGCACAGGTCAGAGTCAGTACACAATGGTTTCTCTCTGTCATTCCTTCCTTCTTGCTCATTTCCAATATTCCAGCATGGGCTGCATTCCATTTGGGGTTGTCTCTGCTCCGGTGTGGGTGCTTCATGCATTGCAATCCCTTTGGGGTCTACCTGTCATGCCCTTATTCATGGGCTGCATTCCCTTTGGGGTCGTACCTGCTCCAGTGTGGGTCCCTCATGGGTTCAGTCCCTTTGGAGCTGTACGTGCTCAAGAGTGGGCCTTCCACAGCCCACCATCCCTTCAGTGGGAGTGCTTCTACCACCATGGAGGAGATCCTACTGCTCTGACCATGATGTTTCCCTTGCTGGTTCTCATACTTTTTGTTCACTTCTCTCCCAATCTCACATTTTCTGTTCTTTCTTAAGTATGTTTTCACAGAGGCACTACGAACAATTTTAACTGGCTTCTCTTTGATGCATGATGGGTCTGTTACTGATCCAGCTGGAATCACCTCTGTCTGGCACAGGGCAGCTTGGACTTCCCTCCTTACCGCCCCTGCAACTCCCTCCACTACCAAAACCTTACTACCTACACCCAGTACACTTCTGCACAAATATCTTGAGCTGCTGTTTACAAATACTGTTTTGTTTTGTGCTGTGTGGACAATGAGTTAATTTGTTCCTAATTCAGTGAATGAAACTCTTCATCAGATGTGTTCTAGAAATTTCTGTTTCCACAAAGTGGTATTTATCTGTTTCTTCCAAAAATAATTTTATAAATTATAGGCAGGGAATAATCGCAAGAAAAAGGTAATAGTACACATTTAAACACAGTGAAAAAATTAATAGTAAATGAAAGTGGTTTATGCTGCCTGTCTGTCTCACTGCCTTTCTGGAATTCACTGGCATGCACTGCAAGGAAAGGAACAGGCCATAGCTAGTGCTAACTCCTTAAGGGCTCTGACTACATCCATGAAGCCATCAACCCGCTGAGCTTGTGTAGCTTTTTATTACAGTACTAGTGCTTGTTGCACAGAGTGTATTTACTCAAAAACTTGTAGTCATAAATTATGGTTATTTGTGTTGTGATAGTGACTGAGAGCCTGTCAAGGGCTAAGGCAGCACAGAAGCATAGAATCATTTAGGTTGGAAAAGATCTTTAAGATTATCAAGTCCAACCCACAACCAGGACTGCCAAGCTGACCACTAAACCATGTCCCTAAGCACCACATCTACGTGTCTTTTAAATACTCTCAGGGATGGGGACCCAACCACTTCCCTGTGCAGGTTATTCCAGTGCTCGACAACTCTCTTGGTGAAGACATTTTTTCCTAACATCCAATCTAAACGTCCCTTGGTGTAACTTGAGACCATTTCCTCTTGTCCTGTCACTTGTTACTTGGGAGAAGAGACCGACCCCGACCTGCCTACACCCTCCTTCCAGGTAGTTGTAGAAAGCGATCCGGTCATCCCTCAGTTGCCTTTTCTCCAGGCTAAACAACCCCAGTTCCTTCAGCCGCTCCTCATAAGACGTGTTTTCTAGACTCTTTCCCAGCTTTGTTGCCTGTTGCTGGACACGCTCTGGCTCCTCAACGTCTTTCCTGTAGCAAGGGACCCAAAACTGAACACAATATTCAAGGTGTTAGCCTCACCAGTGCTGAGTACAGGGGTACAATCACTGCCCTAGTTCTGCTGGCCTTGCTTAGGAACCAGTGTGTGCAGTAATAACATGCACATCTATGGGTGAAAAGTAAGAGCCTCCATCTCTTTGTGCTTCAATCTGTTGTGAGGAAAAAGGAGAGATCTGAGGGTTAAAGGCACTGACTGTGGCTTAGTCGAAGTGGAGCTGCAGAACTGGTTTAGTTGCAAAAGGGCTGGAGACACTGACACTGACACATTCCAACTGACTATTGGAAGTGCAAAACAGAGTCTACTCAGAGTGTTGAGAAAACGGTAATGGGGACAGTAATGTGGATTTCAGAAGAAATTCCAATCTGGCCACTAATGGTGACCTGCTCCCTGTAACCCATCTGAGAAATTCCTATGTTTGGCAAAATTCTCACTTCTGCTTTTCTTTCCTGTGCCGTTGCCCTGTAGTGATGAGGGAGTGATTAATCTAGACTTCTCCCGATAGTCTTGTTTTCGACTGGAGATCAAACATCACAAATCCTCTGAAGATGTTACTGTTCCATCATCCCTTTTACACAGTGAACCAGCTCCCAACTTCTCTTACCAGTAAGGACCCCCCTCAGGCACCCCTCACGCCTCCCCACCTCTCAGCCCCAAGCACTTGTCTGCCATTACACCCTGCCCTGCCCCCGGCAGGGCACCCCCACACGCATCTCCACTGGCATCCCAGCCAGGCTTGGGCTGTGGCCCTGGCTAGGGACAGACCTCCAGAGAAGTGCTCTGTACTTTACCAATGCAAAGACCACAACAAAAGGCTGAATCTACTGCAGTTAATCTTAAAAAATAAAACTCTGCTTCCCAGTTTTTGCAGGTTTTCCCCTTTGCAGTCTTTTAAACATCCAGCCCATGATGTGCAGGTACTTTACCTCCTGAGATGAGGACATGAACACCAGTCCCACCATGGTCATCCCTTAAGTGGTTAAAATTGACTTGTACTGCAGAAAGTTGTGGTTTGCCACAAAGCTACCGAGGGTCAGCAGCAGCAACATAGACATCTCCGTAAGCAACAGGGAGTGGGTGAAGAAGATTTGAGGGAAAGAAGCACTGCAGCTGATTTCCTTGCACTTAAACCAGAACATGGCAAGCACAATATGTCCTGAAGACAGACAGTTAGAATGATGGACAGTGTGGCCAAGAAATAGTACATGGGCTTCAGACCTCTAAATGCATAAAAGATGGGGAGGCATTGCCAAGGCTCACAGTGAAACAGATAGAGCTGAAGTAAGAAGTTTCCGAGCCTGGGAAACCTGTTGGGGGAAAAATGCAGCCTGAAGCAGAAGTTCTTGAATGCTGACATGAACTCCATGCAGATTTGTTTCAGCTCCTAAGCCTTGAAATGAAAAAAGGTATTTATCAGGTATACTATTATAATTGGCAACAAGAATTTAGAGGCAAGGATGAAGCACAGAGAAGCATCAGTATATCCTACTTTGGATTCCTGGCTCAACCTCCACCCTACCTGACTGAGGCCAGTGGAAGTATCTGCACTGACTTTAGCAGGAAAGGAGAAAGGCCTCTATATTTCAAATATCCAGTGCAACTCCTGAGCAACTTCCACTATTACCACTTGCAATAGTATTTGTAGGCTCATACCCCATTGTTCTGGGCACTGAACCGTTGCCATAGCTGAAAACATCTGCACTCCTCAAAGTCTCCTGATAGGGTCAATCACAGACACAGTGTGTGTGGAGGAAGGAGGTGGTAAATGCTGTGTCTCATTGCAAACAACCATGTTATCTTACACAGAACAGAAGTCCCAGGAAAGGATAAGTACTGTAAATTAAGTTCCAGGGAACTTTGATGGTAAGGGTAAAAAGTTGTCTTGCCAAGTCCAAAGTGAGCGTGTTTCTGCTTAGTCTAAATTGTGTAGGTTTTGTGTTCACAGTAATGTTTTTCAATTTGATGTCTCCCACCCCTGTGCTGTCAGCTAGGGCACAAAGTATGTAATGGCAACAACAGGGAAATATCAAGCTGATAAATATATTCACAAAACACCATCTGGGAATAGTTTCTTTCCTCCCACAGTCCTGATAAAGACCCTGCCTGGCAAGCAAAGCAGTCAGAGTCCTTCTCAGGGTATTTTGCATCACCTGAGCTGCAGGAAGTGTTGAAGAGACTGCTCTAATGCCCAGAGCATGCTGGCAACTCCTGCTTGGCTTCAGCTTTGCTCATTGTGAGCTGAGCTACCTCATGTCTGAAAGGTAACACAGCCCCAGGGAATGACTGCTCTTCTGACACCCACAGCTCATTAAGCTGCAAAAACTGAGCGTGAGCTCAGGCTCCTGGTGTTTGGAGACATTTTTGGGCAAAGTCTGGGACAATCACAAAAAGTGCAGTGCTGCTGATGACAGAAACAACCTCAGCAAAAACTGGATTGAAGGAGCACAGAGAGGTCACACGTTGACGATGGAGGAGATCCTGGAGACCCAACCACTTCCCAAGGCACCCACAGAGTTGCACTTCTCACCACAGAACAATGTACCAGCCAGGCTCAGTGCTGCCAACACCAGACAAGCCACAGGCTGCCCTGTTTTATAGACACCCTGATCTGTCCCCCAGGGCACAGAACAATGTTGGAGGAACTCGGCTGCTCCAGGGGATTTTGCCTGTGCCCGCAGCTCTGCACTGTGAAACGATTCTTGGTCTTCTCCCCACCACACCAAAATATTCACCTCCTGGACAGGCTTCTTGAGTCCCAGGGGAGAAAAGAGGCTGAGTTGTCCAGCTTGAAGGGTCATGATCAGTGACACAAGGCCTGTCTGGAGGCCAGTAACTAGTGTAACCAGTGAGTCAATACTGGGACCAGTACCCTTTAACCACTTTGTTAATGGCCCACATAATGGGGCAGAGTGCACCCTCAGCAAGTCTGCAGATGATGCAAAACCTGAGGGTGGTGGGGTGGCGGCTGATCCCCACTCAAGATCCTTCTATTTTAATTTTAGGAGGAGGCTTATCTGCTTTAGACACCCCTCAACAATGCCTCTTCCAAAACTCTCCCAATCTCCTTTTGAACTCATATAAATAATTTGGATCCACAGCAACCTTCAGCAAGGAGTTCCTCTGATCTGCAGCCCAGACAGGAACATGATCAGACCATGCCATACTCCTGCCCTCTCCCTCCTCACCACCAGCCTGAGAGTGTCACCGCTTTCTACAAGGACATTGACCGAAGGGTAAGGAAACACACCCAGCCCCAGTTTGTACTCCATCAATGGTGGGGAACAGGCAGCTGGAGGCTCCTCACAGCTGTGGACAAAAGGAACATCACACCACCCTCCATCTCTGTACCCCACCACCCACCCTCTCTATGTGAAACTCATCACAGAATAAGAAAAAATCTCAAAATAAAGTTTCTGATTATGAATCCATTGGCTGGTTGTTTTGGTTTGTGGTCTTTTGTGGGAACCTTCTGGGGATTTTCCTATTGTCCTCTCCTTATATTTAACCTATCTAACTATCTAAATGGGATATACACAAATATACTTATATAAAGTATACTTATGTGTGAACTGGGGAGCTGCACAGAGGTACCCAGGGGAGTAGGTGCCCAAGAAGGCACCAGAGCTGGGTCTCCTCACTTTCCAGAATGCAAAAGTTTCACAGAGCAGGACAAAACTGGGGTATTTTCTGAATAAACATTTTTTTGGCAACTTTTTTTTCTTTTACAACCAGTGCCCTAAAACTGCCTTCACTACTATTTTTGCACTCTTCCATTTTTTCAGAGAAGACAGGAAAACATGCTTCTACGCAGTCCTGTGGTACTCACACCCCCTGAAGAGCAAAGACATCAGCTGTGGCTCCCTGGGTGAGACCCACGGGGTTTGCTCTGGCTGAGTTAAATACAGCTTTCCAGCTCTCTGCCCAGTGCCTGCCTGCAGCAGTGTGCACAGCCAGGGCTCTTTCTGGTCCTCAGCCCGCATCCTCTGCTGTGACCTGGGGTAAGTACAGGGTGGGCTGCCTGAAGATGACAGAATAATGTTCTTCCCCTGCAAGGACAATCTGTTTGAGGGCTTGCATCAAAACAAGAATTTACTAAAGTCTCTGGCAGAAACAACAAACAGCATATTAGAAAAATGCGAGGAGCAAATGGCTTTGTTAAGTATTACTTTTGGTCTTGTATATACAGATGAGCTTGATTGAAATCAACCTTTGTAAATAATCAAAAATTTCTCTCATTCTCTCAAGCGTTACATAAATAGTATGTATAAGTTTATTTATACCATACCTTTTCTCCTCACAATTCTTTACACTCTCCGTTACGTCTTTCACTGTCCCATTTCTCCCTGTTCACAGTGCTTAGTTCAGGCCTGATCCTTTGGCCGTTGAAATCCTGATTTTTTGTGTTTTGTGGGTTGGGTTTTGTTTTTTTTTCTGATAGCAGATGAGGTCTCAGTGTGTGTGCATGTATGTACAGACACACTCTGGGACAAATCAGTTTGTGCTCCTCAGTTATATAAAATGTATTAATTTCCAGCTGAATAGACATGCACTTTCCCTGATGGGCTGTGGCAAGAACACCAGCTGTTCAGCTGGCACTTTTAAGATGCATTTAACTGCATTTGCAGAGAAGCCTGTTTGGAATATTTCTCTGGAAATCTCTCCCACCTGCCCCAGACTCCTGTTGCTGACCATCACAGCTCATGCTCCTGGGGTGGCAAACCTGCCCAGGAAAGCAGGAGGCTTCCAGAGTGCTTAAATGGAGACCCGGTGTTTGCTGTTGGGTTTTCTAATGGCCTCAGACAGATGAAACACCACTTCAGGTTCTCGATCTTATTTGAGCCTCTGAATTTCTTCCTTTTCATTTAAGCTTTTTGTCAGCTGTAAAGCACAAGTCCATTTTCCTTCAATCAGGGTTGGTTTAGTTAATTGACTTGGAGGTTTAGATGATAAAGCTCCCTAAAACATTACACGTTTTGCCATACTTAACAAAAAAAAAAAAAAAAAAGGAACGATTCAATAGAGAATCACATATAATGGGGCTATTTCTCATCTCAGAGTGAGATATTATCTCTTGTGGTCTGACCGCATTCAGTTCACTACAAACATTAATCTTTCTCTGACTTTGCCTCTCTTCTTTTCCATCTCTCCTTACCTCTCCTGTCCGTGTGCTTCAGCCTTGCAGGGACCAGCGTGGCCAAGGCTGCTACTTCTACTGCTGTGGGAAGCAGTCAGCCCTGTTCCCAGGGCTGACCTCCAGGTCCCCATCCCACCTCTCCTCCTTTCCCAAGCAGGAGCACCCTGGCCCCAGGCTGTCATCCTGCCTACACTGCTGAGAAGCTTTCAGGCACTCCCAAAGGGCTGAACACAAAATCTCCTGAAGCCCTGGGTATTTAAAGATTGGGGACTACACCTAGGGGAGACACAAATTAAATGCCACACTGCTCTTTCGTGGTTATCTGCTGCTGTGCACAGCCCAGACAATGATCCTGGGACTGGTCCACTGTGGTTTTTCCTTGGTTGATGTGATGGTTATGTATGAAGGCAGCTGCACAGGGGTTTTTGGCTCTTGGGAGCCTGTCCCAACATCATTAGAGCTGGGGTGCATGGGATGTCTCATAACAGGGCTTTTATTCAAGACACTATTATTTCCAGACCCTGGGACCATCAATACGTGAGATGTCATCTTCCAATAGGACTGAGCCCAGCACCCTGACCTTCATCCTCACTGGTATTCCTGGTCTGCCAATGAGCAGCTACTGGATGGCGTTGCCTCTCTGCTGCTTGTACCTCCTCATGCTCCTGGGGAATTGCAGCTTACTCTGGATGATAAAGACAGACCATAACCTCCATACACCAATGTACTACTTCCTCTTCATGCTGTCTGTGGCAGACCTGGGCTTGTCTCTCTCCACCCTGCCCACCATGCTGGCCATTTTCTGGTTCGAGTCCACCTCCCTCTGTTTTGATGCATGCATTGTCCAGATGTACTTCATCCACTGCTTCTCTGCCATCGAGTCTGGCGTTCTGGTGGGTATGGCTTTTGACCGCTTCGTTGCTATTTGCTACCCTCTGCGCTACACTTCTGTCCTGACGAGCTCCCTGATAATGAAGGCTGGGGGGGCAATCTTTATGCGAGGCATCTGTGTGGTGATACCTGTTGCTGTCCTTATTCAGAAGATGCCTTTTTGCAGGTCCCATGTCCTTTCTCACTCCTTCTGCCTGCACCAGGACATGCTGAGGCTGGTTTGTGGGGATGTCAGGGTTAACAGCTTCTATGGGCTGACCGCGGTGATACTCACCAAAGGACTGGACTCCCTGGCCATCCTCCTGTCTTACATGATGATTATCAAGGCCATCTTGAGCATCGTCTCTCAGGAAGCACGAGCCAAAGCCTTTAACACATGCATCTCCCACATCTGTGCTGTCCTTATCTTCTACATCCCACTCATTGGCTTGTCCATCATCCACAGGTTTCAGAAGCACCTGCCCCCCCTCACTCACACACTCCTGGCTGATGCCTACCTCCTGGTGCCACCTGTCCTGAACCCACTTGTATACAGCTGGAAAACCAAGCAGATCCGCAGGCGGATGCTTATCCTGCTCTGCTGGAGAGGGACCCAGCAGCAGGTCTAGTCCCAGAGTGACAATGCCCCAAAGCTAGTCTCCTCCTTCCTTTCCTCTCCAGAATGGTTGCTCATGGACAATATGACCTCTTGGAGAAAATCATTCATGCTCATTCACTTCCCAGGAGAAACCTGTCATCTCTTCCACAATACAGGTTTTTTCCTCTCCATGGAGGGATGGATTATAGCAATTCACATTATTCCAACTCCCATTTTGGGATGCCCCACTTTTCAGGAAGTCTGCAAGAGGGCAGAGCTGGTATAGCCATGTGATGAAGTTGTCCTCCCTGCATGTAGGGAGAGAGAAGGCTACTGAAAGCAGTCTTTCACCAAGGAATTCATTGCTAACAGCAATTTTAGTCTCTGAAGAAATACAAATAGTGTTGCCAGACTTGTGCTTTTAATTACAATATTACTGTATTGGTCCATTATATGAAACTGTTAGTTCCCAGAGTTATGTGATCATATGAGACTCCTCAGCTTTCCTTCTACAAATAATGTGATTCACACCTTTACAGCTACAGAGACAGGAAGCAATGGCCTATGGACTGTAACTGAAGGACACAAACCCAGAAAACTGAGTCCAGTCTCGTTGCAGGGTCTGCAAGGGGAGTGTATGGGTTTTATTGTCTCATATCATCTGCTCTGCCTATAACCCTTCTGGGAACATGAGGAAAATCTCTCCCCACCCCCCAGGTTATGACCCAAACGAGGGTAGGCTGGTCTGGAATGGAGGTAGTAGGGTGCAATGGGCATGCAACGCAATGCAAACACATCCTGCGACACGTGGTGCTGTTTGTATGCTGCCACGTTTCCTTAGGGACTCAGGTGATGTATAAGTGACATGCTTCAGACCCAGGGTGGCTGAGCTGCCCCTTTCAGAGCATCAGGCTGTCATTAGAGGACTTCCATCCCATCCCAAGACAACCTACCTCCTGATCTGCCTACCCTTGTCATTGTGTAAGATAATCCACCCTGCAAACCAAATCCCCTTAACTTTGTCATGTCTGCGGGGTTGTACCAAACCAGTTGCTCCTTTCTCCCTGCAAATCACTGCCTTCAGTCTTCCTCATGCGCTGGTCTTCTCGGGGCTATCTCAGTCCAGCCTTTGCCTCATTCCAGTAGCTGAGTGGTCAAGAAGGAGGGAGGAAGGTGAAAAGGAGGGGAAAGAGGAACCATGACCTTGCAGGTGAGGAGTCAGCAGCCCCCATCTCATGGGAAAGAGCATGCTGCATTGATGCTGCAAGCAGCACTTGTGCTGGGGAGGGATGTAGGCAGAAGAAACCACTGATTTCAGTGCAGGCACTTGGCATGGTCAGTCTCCAGCTGTGCAAAGAGCTACAAGGTCAAGGCTGGAGCTTGGGATGGCCTGGCCACCTCTCATCAGGTTCCAGAAAACTGGAAGATGCTGCACATTGCAAGGATGTGCTGGAGAGTTTTGGTAGGGAGAAAAAAAATGATGTTTCTCTTTAGCTTTTTATTTGCAAGCAGCACCCATGTGTTCTTGCTGGTTTTAGTGCTTGGCACCTCCCAGTGACAGTACCTGGGAGACTCTGGAAGAGAGAGAGCATTGCCCTCCTCTGAAGAAAAATGCAGGTACAATTTGCCCATAACTCTCTCATGCTTGCCAAAATGAAGCACCTAAGTCCCTTTCATGGCACTGATCCTTGTCATTTGGACTTTCCATAGCAGCACCTAGGACAGCTGGGAGAAGCTCTCAGAACATTTACCAAAGCAGCTTTTGGAGCTATATGGGGTGGGTGGAAAAGCATGCTGCAAAGTGTCATGTCAGTCAGATGCTAGGAAGGGACTGGAAAGATGAATGCAAAACCAAAGGTGGGCGCATGGCAAATGAGTTTAACCTGCAAACTCTGGGCCTCATGGCTGGGAAGCTGCCAGAAGTGTCTCCTGTTTATTTCCAGGGGTTTGTAAAGTAGATGTCTGAAGACACGGAGTCTGTGTATGTCCATGCAGTGCTTGCTGAAGTTGTTGAGCCGCTTCTATTTGCCAACAAGACGTCAGAAGCTGGGGACCTAACCATGGAGACCCCAGCACTCCGCAGTGTTACTCTGTGCAGTAACCACTGGCATGTTATTGTGTGAGTGCGTGAAGGAGTACATTGTCTTGTGCTTGAACGTTTTGCTAAATCCAGGGACTCCAACTGGGCAAGCCATGGGGAAGAGCAGATGTTGCTGTAATCAGCCTGTGGACAGCAGAGAGCAGTTCCCTTGGAGGTTAAGGCAGCTGACACATATCAGCTGCTGATAAATCTGGCAGCTGTTTTGAACCAATTGCCTCGAAGGTATGAAGGAATTGCTCAAACTATGAGCAATTCACTCATTTCAGCCAAGCCCTGCCAACTGACACGGTGGCTCTGAGTCACCCAGCCCTGAACAGCCCATGTATCTTCTTCCCGGACAGACGTGGTATGAAAATTTGTCCATCCCAGCCCTCTTGGAGGTGGCCTTTGACTCAAGAACTGAGCACAGCTAATGCATTGCAACCCTGAAAGGTCTGTGTGATGCTGAGTAATGAAATCTGTAGTAGTGTCAGTTTGTATTTATCCTAAAATCATCTCACCCACTTTACAGAATAATGTGGCCAGGTACCTTGCTGTCTGTTGATTTAGGTTTACAACATGAAACACACTTCCCTGAGGCTTGCATGCATGCTCCATACCTGCAGTCCTGCCGAAACCCAGCTATTCTCCATCTGTCTCTGAGTCACAGCAATTTGCCAGCTTCATTTAATAATTGACAGGAGCATGAGTCTTGCTATCATTTACTGTTTGTTTTTCTATGTTTGACTTTCCATCGACGGGGCCAAAAGCAATAATGTACATACCAATTTTTCTACAAGTGCTTTACACCTGTCCTTCTCTTTCTCTTATCTGCACTTGCTCAGCCCTGTACCTACATACTACATTTACCATCACAAAATTCCCTTTTGCCAGCAAACAGCGTAAGTTGTCAACTTCTATGTCACACCAGCACCTTCACAGCCTGGTAAGTACAGTAGCTCTGGTGATGCTGCACAGGCATGTGAAAATAAGTGATGTCCAGACCCTGCCTCACTTGCTTCTTATTCTGGTCAACATTTGTGTTTTGTACCAATCTCATATTTTGGCTGTGTGCGCAGCTTTCCTGCTAACACAGCTAACGCACAGCCCTTGCAATGGATTCAGCTGGTTTTGTGTTAACAGCTTTCATCAGGTTTTCCTTCCAAGAAAGGGGAAGGCTCTCTGCAGCAGCACAGCTTTCTTACTGGTAAAGCTTCACCTGCTCTGCAAGACATAGAAACCAGGCTCTAACTAAGAAGTTAAAGGAGTCTATGGACAAGCTCTGGGTCAGATCCGGGACACTGGTACATAAAACTGAAGTATTTGGTTTTCTTTTTATTATTTTTAGTAGCAACCACCCAACTCCTCTGCTTATGCATCTTGGGATTTCACTGTTATGAGGTCCCATTAAGTTCCAGGGAATTTTGTAGCAAATCAACATGAATGGGGTGATCCTGAGAAGGGTTACATGCTCATTGGGAAAGTTTATTTTATCTTTGAAATTGGACATGGACTAATGTTCTGACCTAGTTTAAGACCACAAAATCCCCTGTTTATGCCTCCATACCCATATGTTTGCACATTGCGGGACAGAGCAGCTTTTAGCTCCATGTAAACAGATTTCATACATTAATCTCAACCCTGAGAATGAAGTAGGTTACAGCTGAGGCCAAAATGAATTGGACATTTTAAGTACACAAAGTGGGTGCCATAAAAGGGCATACAGCTTTTCAAAGTGCTGAGGAAAAACTCCAAAAATCCACCTTCTGGGTTTCCCTGGATTCAGCCCTGCATTCAGTGTCTCAAATTTGGGTCTACATGTGGGCCTGGGATCCAAGCTCCCATGACAGTCAGAGGTGGTGAGCCAATGCAGTCCATGGAGCTGTGGAGCACATCTGCTCTAAGGTAAGCTGAGACACTCTGTAGCTTCAAACAAGGAAACTTCAAACTAAATCCTAACCCCCAAACTACATCCTAGGTAACAAACACTTCATTTTAAATTTCACCTGGTGGGTGTGACCCTTTGGAGGTGTTTATAGCTCTGTAGGTTATGCATGAATAAACCCTCAGCTGTTACCCCACAAATATCCTTCAAGAAGCTCAAGGTGGGTTATGCTGGGTGGGTTTCAGAATTTGCAGAATAATCCTAGTCTTCAGCTGTGGCAGCAAATGAGGCATCGTGGCTGCCGAGGCTGACCTCGTCGGATCGCACGGAGACCTGGCCAGCCCATGCTGAGGAGCTGCTAACCACTGTCAACAGGGGATGTCTCTCCCATGTCCTCCTCGTCTTCTTCCTCCTCCTCCAGCTCTGTTAAGTGTGGTAAGTCATGTGGCTTTTGGCTCTACCATCGTGTCTCTTCTTGCAGAGAAGGGGTGTTTATTCAGCCTCATTTAGAAACCTGTGAATCCACTTCAGTGTGAGGGATGGACCAGATGACCTGTTCAAGTCCCTTTTGACCAAATTGTCTATGATTTCTAGGATTAGCACAGAACAGACAGCATAAAACTGTAGCATTGTGGCTTTGATGGTCCTTAGGGCACTTGGTTAGATATTCACCTCTGCTTTTATTGCAAGGTACTACTACATTACTGACTCTGGGCTACAGCATCCAGAAGCTATTGCCAGCAACAGCAGCATCTTTAATCATCAGACATTCATCCTGATGGGTGGCAGTGACATTTCTGTCCAGCCTCTGTGGTCTAATCTCCTTATACTCACTAGAAACTACATTCTCTGTATTGCAAAAGTGAAGAGCAGCTTTCATGCACCCAGATATACTTTGCATTTTGTGCAAGTCCTCACAGATTCAGTCCTACCTTTTCTGATACCACCAGCCACACCAAGTCTGATTTGGTCTAATTCCATGGAAATTGCCTTCAGTGCCTGCACACCCTACAACTTCTTGCTCAATGAGGTTAGCCTGGTTCTGTGTCCCTGTTGCAGTGCTCTTCAGTGAATTGATCAGGCTATCAACCTCAGAGAAATACCTCATTCTTCCTAAACACTGATAATGGAGAAAGCAGGAGCAGTGACTATCCAGAGCCATTTGCATTGTCCTCTCAGGCTCCGGCTTTTGTTAAATACTCTTTTAAAAACCTGACGGAAGAGAAGATGGCCTGTCTCGGCATAAAGGTCAACAACCTGTGGGACTAGAGTACCGTACACTGTGGCTGGCCCTGCAGTCTCACCTTCTGACCCTTGTGATGATGCTGGACACCTGTCTTCCCTGACTTCCCCCTTCTCTGTCTCCTGCAGGGACTTGTCCTTGCGCACAGGCTGGCAAGACACCTCTGTGTGCCCAGGGTTGCCAGCCAGAACACCAGGCAGCTGTGTAGGAGATCTGTAAAGCAGTCTGTCCAAAAAGCAGGGTTTTGGTCATAAAATTGCCTCCCAAGGGGATGTTATTCTCAAAGGAACTGGAAGATTCATGAGGGCAAATTCTAATGGAAAGTTTCCCTGCAATCCTTTGAATTGCATCTCTGGTTACGCTGGTATTTCTCCTTTAGCTGTTTGCTTTGCTGTCACCCCAACTTTTTAAGAAACTATTTCAGATATACAACCAGTCTGTGAAACAAACTAACAATTGTATGTGCATGAGCAACAGCAAGATTCTGACTTCACTCAGCGTCTTGTGTCAATTATCAAATCCCCTTGATTCTTCCTCTGGTCTCTTTTGAAAGCAGAGTCATCTGACATTTTCTCAATTGTCAGGTTGAATTTTGACGAGTTCAATGATATCACAGTGATTTATTTTGAAGAAATCATTGCAGAATAACAATGTAACTTAGTTACTCATTTCCTCGCTGCTGTTACTGAGATCGTCCATTGTGAGATCTTAAAATCATCACATTTATAGCAGACTGATAAAGATGAATGGACACATTTGGCCTTATCAGAATGAAACTCCTACAACCTACAGAATACCAAATATTTTGATGAGATCAAAACTCAAAGTCTTTTCAACCTTTTCAAAATGATATTCTGGAACCTCGGTCTCTTTAAACCTTGCAAGCTGGGGTGAAGACAAGTGTGAAATTCCTGTGGCACGGGTGTACTGCAGTCCAGCCACCTTGATCCAGATGGGGCCAGGCAACCTGGAAACCCTTTGGATTAATTAATTGACATCATTCTTTTTCCTTCTAAGAAGGAAATCCCCCTGCAGAGAAGATCATGGCTGTTCCTGCCACCAGCAAGCACCTGGACCCCTTTGACCCCGATTTAGGTACTTCAGGATACACCTATAAGTGAAGTGTGCTTTCCACACACACTTTTTAATTTTTTTTGGCAAAACAGTGGTCTCTCTACAGGTAATGCTGTGCCCTCTACTTCCACCAGCTGTTCCTGGTGCAGCTGTGCTGCAGATGGTGATCATGAGGAGGTAGAAACCATGCTTGTAAGGAAATCCCTAAGGAACGATGCTTGTCCAAGAGTTGTGGCACACACTGCTGAGTCTGGGGATCAGGCACTGCTCTCATTGAGATCACACACCAGGAACATGTTTCACAGCATTACCTCAAAATTTCTTCCCCATCAAGGTAAATTTATTGCATCCCAGCTGTTATTTACAGCCTTCAGACAATGTTATCTTGCTAGTGGAGGTCTGGGACATGCTGTGCATGATGCTGCTTTGAGTTTGTATTTTAGCAAAATATATGCAGGTTGCGTGGACCTACGTTCACCTCTCAGTTGCTTCTGAATCACCTCTATCTACCAGCTTCACTTAATATGGGAAAATGAAATACGGAGCTTTGCAATGTTTGCAGATTTCTCTGGGATTGTTTGATTTTCCACCCTGCACACTAAAAGCAGAGACTTTGCTGCCTTTGTGACAGGACTCCCTGTCCTTTCTGCATTTTCTAAATCCCACCGTTGTATTATTTGTGTGATGTACCAAGTCAGGCATTAAATATGTCAATGTTTGCATGTGAAAGAGCTCATTTGCTTCTACAGGATGGGGTGCTGGTGATCAAGTATCTCCTGTCTGTCACTCAGGGCAGCACAGGAAATTGGTTGACACCGCTTCACTTTACCTAGGGTTTTTGTAGTGATTTCAATTAAAGACACTATCTTTCTGCTGAAACAGCCTGGGCAGCTTGGCCTCTGATCAAGCTGCAGTTGTACAAGACAAAAAGTGCTCCGTACAGGTTTAACAGAGGACCACGCTGGAGTATCATTGTCTGCCTCTATAATTTCTCCCAATCTCTGTGTTGAGGTGACCCTGCTGTTCATAAGCTGGTGAAGTTAAAATGGACCAGCTTCAGGAGGGATAATAGAGCTGGAATGTGTGGTGTTCTTTCAGAAGACTGATTTCTATTAGCAACCACGCAATGAGGGTTTTCTATTGAAAAAATGTATGAGCATCAAGGTGATAAACACTAAATACCAAAACACAGCAGTATGACAGAACCTGGGAGAGTTTTGGAGGGTGCTGCACGGTGCTTTCCTGGCAGGGCACTCAGTACAGTAGCAGAGCCAGTCAGGGTTTCTGCCATTTTGGAAGTTTCCCAGAAACCCTGCACACAAATATATGGAGTCACATCTGGGCTTCACCACCTCTTGATCCTGTCTTTCATAGTTCAGACTACAAAAAGTCTTGCAGCCAGCTTATTTACCTCATAGAGTGCAGGACATTCACCCTTGACACCAGGCACAGCAGCAAGGTCATGGGCAGAAGGGAGGGACCTCTTGTCCCCTTTCAAAGCTATTTAAGCTTTCAGAGTTGAAGTGATGACATTCACACAGGTGTCCGCAGCAAACTCTGTTTCCAGGTACAGACACTGACATTTTTACTTGCACATGTACATCTGCCTCTGACTTGAGTCCTGCCATATCTAAGTCCTTCATGCACTTACTGCAACTCCAAACTGGACCCTGACCAAAATCTCCCTTCTTCATCCTTCCCCAGGACTTCGGACATGGTTTAGTGGTGGACTAGGTAGTCTTAGGTTAACAGTTGGACTTGGACTTGATCTTAAGGGTCTTTTCCAATGATATATCTAAATGATTCTATGATACTACGCTTCTATGACTTCCTACCACAATCAAAGTCTGGCCCCATGGCATGCTTTTCCAGCATCTGCCCCACACCTTTCAGGCCAGGATTGTACTCCCAAACCCATCAGTTCCACCATCTTCAACCAGAACCCTCAAGACACACAGCAGGGACCAGCAATAGCTGCTGGCTGCGAGGAGCTGCTGGATCTTTGGTGTTTAACCCATCACACCTCCCCTGGGTTGTTAGCTGGTACTACAAGCTCATCCCTGGACCTCAGCAGGAGAGGGATTCCCCCTAATGCTAGGCCCCAAGGGAGATCCCAAAGCAGGAGAGATCCCTGGCTCCAGGGTTACATGGTCCTTTGAGCAATCTGTCATTGAAGCAGCTGGTCCATGTCCAGGTCCTGACAAGCTCTTCTCCTCAGCGCTATATTCGAGCCTTAGTAGGTGGTTGACTTGGAAAAACGTTTAATCACTGCTGGTGATGTCAGAGCTGTTAGTGGCAATGTGGTCAGCTGCTGCTTTGATAGCAAGTGGGAAGGAGAAGCCTGCCAAGGAGAAGACAGCCCATCTGGACTGCAACCTCTCCTTCCAGGCAACTGGGGTGGTTTTGTCCAGCTCAACACATCTGCTGCAGCCAAAGAAAACTGCATATGATCAAACAACCTTTGCATTTTTGAAACTTTTTGAAGCACAGAAGGGTAGGGGACATGCCTGCCTTCCTCCCCTGCCTTGGATCTACAAAGTCTGGAGCAACCCAGAGGGACACTGCTGGGCTGGTGGGAGGTGAAACCTCCACAGCAGCAGCCTTTGAGTCTCACCTTTCAGTTCAGACCTGTGCATGGACACCAGTGGAATCCCTCACCAGGAGAAAAGAAGGAAGTCAAAACTGGTGCCAATGTGGTGATTTCAAGTAGTAACTGTGCTCCTGTTCTCCTGGATCTTCCTAAACCCTTTCCCATTATTTATTTGTGTATCTCCAATGAGCATTACCTTCCTAAATGTTATAAGCATGCTTGTTTTGAAGAGGGTCTTGTAAAGGCTTTTACATGGGAGGACCAACACCCCCCACGCCCACCCCCAGTCTTTCCCTTCCCTCCTCACTGTCCCTTCTCACCCTCCTATCAGTACTCCAACACTGAACTCTGGCCTATACAGTAAATATGATTAGGACTTGATCAGGCTCAAATTATAAACATTTCCAGCAAATAGACTGATGCGTGCCAAGTGGTGATCATGTTCGCCCTTAGCTGTGGTTCTGGGAAAGCAGGAGTTTTTTTCCAAGATGGGAAAATAGATACAGAGATCCTCACACCACTTCTTACATACACGCAATACCTACGCTTCTAGGAAAAGGGGTTAAGCAGAAAACCAGCAAGAATGACTTTGTGGGAGCACAGTATGGAAACCACTGCAGGAAGCTTGGTGCATGTGGGCGAGTCTTGAGACACAGATCAGAGGGAATCACAAGATTTTTGAGCATATCTGGTACAAGATGAAATTATTTTACACTATCCAATAGGCATGGGGGTGATTCAAGCAAGACCAGTGTTGGGCATTTTATAGTGGCTGCTGGGAGCATGAGCCCTTTTTCTCATCCAGCTGCTGGTCTGCTGGATAACCATGAGCAGATGTTTTCATCTCGAAGCCATTCCCTTGTCCCAGCAGATCCTATGCAACCCATTTCTCCATGCCAAGTATAGAGCCAGGCTGCTCAGCACACTGGTCTGGAGAGGACCCTCAAGCTCGACTTTCATGCTAGAAATAGGTTATCATTTCAGCATATGTAAGATCAGTAACAAGGGGAAATTTTCACTCTGTGAGTTCCTAGGGGTGATGCTGCAGTTTGCAAAGGCAATCATTGCTTCCACCTGCACCAGACACAGGTTTGCTCAACACAGTTTGTCTCAGCATCTCATTGCAGGAGGCTGAATGAGCAATGCTGGAAACTGTCCAACATGTGGAGTAAAATGGTGACAGAGAGTCCCAGGGGGAAGAAAGTAAATGTGCATGAAAGATGAGCATGTGCATGAGAGATGAGCATGCGCATGCAGCTGGGCTGGGTAAAGCAGGGAAACAGATACTGCATCATTTCCACAGATCACAGAATCATCGTAGAATGGTTTGGGCTGGAAGAACTGGATCTTAAAGATCAAAGATGCATGAATCAAAAAAGATTCAAGATTATTCCTTTTCTGGAGAGCTGTGGAAAAACAGGTCTGGAAGGGGCCTGGAGAGGATATCTTGCTTGTGCCTTTGCCCTGAGACAGGTTCAGATCAGCTGAAACCATTACTGAGAGGCATTCAGGAAAACCATCTGTGGTGGCAGCTCCGTGACTATGCCAGTCTGCTCCCCTGCTTCACTGTCCACCCCTGTCCTAGCGTCAGGTCCACTTCTTGCCAGTTCAACCCATGACACTTCGTCTTAGCTTTGCAGTCTGGTTATTCCCATCTCCGCAGCATCTCTTTGCTTTGCTGCAGGACACTTCCCCTGCTGCTTCCAAGGTCATCTCCTGCGTTCACTCTGCACTGTAGCATCTCAGCCACCCTAAACCCATCACACCACCTTTGAGTTTTGTGCTTATCATGGCCAACTGGGATACAACTTTCACTTTCCAATGTAAAGACATTGTTCTCTGGCTAAAGCTTGTTTGCTCTGAAAACTGTAAGACCTATGCTACTAAATCAAGCTAAAGGTACCTCCATCCTGCCTTGAAAAGTGGCTATTAATGGCCATTTAAAAAGGTCATTTACAGTTTATCCTTCCCTTGGCACACATCCCAGCACCTAGCAATCAATTTAGAGGCTTCCTGAACAGGAGGCAGCACCTCGACCATCATGTTTAATAGAAATCAGTTAATCTCTCACGTATGCGTTTGTCTAATACAGTTTTTCACTTGTATATACTTAGGGCTGACAACATCCAGTGGTGATGAGTCTCATAATTTCATTATAAGCTCTTTAAAAAAAGTATTTTTGAATTTGTTTTAAATCTTTTGCCTGATATTTTCAGGCTGTGTTCTCCCTCTCCTAGTTCACATAGTCTGAGAAAAGAGGAATAATCATTCCATACGTATCCTCTCCTCCCCATTCATTGTCTTATAGGCTTTTCCTGTACTGCTTTGCTGTCTCTTCTCAAGCCTGATGAGTCCTTTTCTGATAATCTCCACTTCTACAGGAGCTTCCCTGAAATGGTCCTCTTTTTTTCACATCTCACACATCTAGAGATAACAAACCTCTGCCAGGACCATTTGGATGACCGTCACAAAGGCTCAATGTATTCAGCTGTAAGCCTGGCCATGAGGTTTAACAACCAGACAGGAACAGGCAGCTGTCTTACTTAAAATTAATGCTTGTAAATTAATTATTCTTTGGCACTGAGGCCACCCAGCACCAGGCGTTCCAGGATCATGCCAGCAAACCCTTTAGCCTCTAAAATGAGGCAGGGAAATCATGCAGACCCCTGAGCCCCTGTGTGGGAATTGTTGAAGCACCAGTTGGCTCTGGTCAGCAGCATTGCAGGGACCATGATAACGATTTCCTGGTGTCTATCATGGGCAATGCCCCAGCACAGTCTGGTTTATGACCATAGACTTAGGTCCAGTGGCTGTATTTACTATAGACACTTCACAGGAGAATGGGCAAACCCATTAGCTCTCCTGTGTCTTGCTTTGACAGCCACAAAAACAGGAGGGGTTAATAGCAATTTCCACCTCACAGCTGAGGTGGCAAAGCTAAACTTATTAACACAGAACATCTAGATACAACAGGCTTCTGGACCATCTGGGAGGATATCCGCTAATGTGTCTGCATTTGGCTTTGTAATATTTAGTTTGTTTTCATTGTGCAAAATATTATGCTTTTAATTAAACATTTCATGTCTCACTGGTCACAGGCGGATAGCTAGAACTTCACCTCTGTTACTCCCTCAGAGAGATGCTGCAAACACTCTTCTTGCAAAATTTATTGTTATTTGCATTACAGATCCATTCTTACTATAAAAATTACATGTATTGCCAGCACTGCAGCATTGCCAGCCATAAATCACAGTGAGCTATAAACATGTCACCCAATAAACTATCAGGAGAAAATCATGCCTGCTGGGAGAACATCATAAATGGAAAAGATCATTTACTTCACACACTATTTTCACTGGTACGCCTCACACTGTTTACGCAGGGGAGCCTGGGCTCCGCACCGCTCCCGGTTGATTGGACAGGGTCAGTCCTCGGGGCACGTTATAAGCGCTGCCCTTCTGGTGCTGAGACACGGATGCAGGTTCTTCCTCTGCATCACAGCAGGGTTGTGCTGCCTGCGCAGGTCATAAAGCCCCTGGGTCCCCACCGCCACACTCGGTAAGTACCCTGGGCAATTAGCAGCCTTTCCATCATTGCACTACTCTTTTACTAGTGCTCTGGCTGTGGTTTATGGGGCTAGACATCAATAAAGGTGGGGAGGTGCATCTCCAAAATGCCACTTGGGAGGTCCACACCACTCCAAAGGACCCACTGGGTGGAATGTACTGGTGGAAGTGGGCAGGTGTAATTTCAGGCAGTGCTGGCATCACAGTACTGCTGGGGAAGATCTAGCCATTACAGTGCTGCTTGCCATTGTGCTGTGGGCTTTGTGCAAGAATTAGTCTGCTCTTCCACTGTCTGGTGGCCTGGCTCAGCTGGTGGGAATGGCACATTCCTGTTCTTGTCTGTAAAGTCAACAGAAATTTGGCTCTGTGGGTGCTGTGTCCTGAGTCCTCCCTTCGCTGAGCAGCTGAGCCCTCACTTGGGTGCTTGAGTGGGCAGTGATCCAGTTGTGAAAATACCAAAGTCTCTTCTTGGGGAAAAAAGCAAATTTCTTAGGCTCATACTTCCCCAGCCCGCTCTTCCAAACCCCTGCTCTTGCATATGCTGAGAAGAACTCTTAAAGCACCAGTACTTTGCTTAAGTTACTGGTGAAAATCAGTCAGAGACAGACAAGAAATCACAAGGTGGCTTTTGAGGGTTGGAGAAGGAGAGACAGCACTGTGTCCTCCATGAGGCATCTGCATTCATGCCTGACCCCTTTCCTCAGGCAGTCTGGAGTAGCTCCTGGGGAGCAGAAATGCCTTGGGCACTGAATAGTCAGACAGCTTTCTCTCTGTGGTAGAATGCCTTTCTAGGCTAGCATCAAATACTCCCCAGGTGCTGCCATTAATTTTTAAATTTGTATCCTCCACCAGCTGGAGGTTTGTTTCCTCATCAGGGCTTGGCTGCAGCATGAGAGGTGTAATTACTGTCCCATGATATTCAACTAGGAGGTGTAACCTATATGTGTGCTACATGTTATATATACACATATAAACATACATAAACATAAATAAGGATGCATAGTTGTTCATATATTTCATATATATATTTATATATATTACTTATAGACACACACATAAAATATGGAGAGGAAAAAATGACTTGGAGTGGGATCTGTATCTTTAAAGTGTAGGGGCACATCACAAATCCGAGTAGCTCAGAGAGGAGCAGAGCTAGTAAAGCCCATTTCTAAATAACTTCATATTGCACGGTAGAAGTTGCCAGTGTCTAACAAAATCAGGATTGCATGAAGGTTTTCTTGTAGGAACATCTTCTCGCCAGTCCTTTCTTTCCCTCCGTGCTCTAACAGTCTCCCTTCTTTATCCACCTCCATATTCCTGGAAACCTCTTGAATCTTAATATCCTTGAGAGTTCTGGATATCTGCCAGATGCTGCTTTAAGTGAGACAGTTAGACAAACAGGCATGCATGCACTCAGGTTTTTAGGTTTTTTTAACCCAGCCTCCAGACGAGACTGAATTGCAGGAGTCTGCAGATTAATTCTCACTGCTCAGATGCTGTTGGATTGATAGAAAGGAACAGCTTTTACCTTTGGGGAGCTCTAAGGCACCTTGTAGGACCAGAGGTGCCTCTGGACAGTTTCCTTTTGCCAACGTCGACCACTGCCAATGTGTTAGGGAAAGCGTTGGCTGCCCATCCACGTCTGTGCCATCCCATGTGCCGGTGAAGAAAGGCTGTGACTTGTCCCTTCAGCAACTGACACAGTGGGGCTATGTGCTTGTCAAGATGATTCCTGATACTAATGTGTAACTTTGCAATGAAGATAAAGTGGTCCTGCTTGGAGGAAATTAAATGACTTTGTGTCTTCCTCAGTTCTCATCAGTTAGGTGTTGCTTTGGCCCTGGAGCAGGAAGATGTTTATCCTTGTTAAGCTTTGGGATTTATTGCCACACTAGACTTTCAAGCAGGCTGAGAGTCTAATGGAGTAAAATCATATTAGGAACGTAATAAATACTTCATGGAAGATATGTGTGTTTATTCAAAAATGAAGTGTATTATAGTAAGCCCTCTTGCTCATAATTCATGTACTCTTTGACCTGCTTGTTTTGTATCTTATGGAAGGTGCATTAGGACGGAACCCACAAGTATTTCCTTTAATTAGCTCTTCTTTTGCACATTGACTGTTTTCCCCCATCCACCCAGCCAGTTATTCTGCCACAGAAGCCACAGAGAGGGCTCGAGGACCCTGTCAGCCTCTCCAGCATCTCTGTTAGGGTGCATTGTCATGTGCAGTGTAGGAACCTGGATTGTGCTGAGATGGCTGAATCCTCCAAGGGGACTGAAACCTGTAATAAGATCACAGGCACATAGGTTCATTGAACAGTTCAGGTTGGGGAGACTTCAGAAGATCTGGCATGAGAGCTGGAACTAGATGATCTTTAATGTCCCTTCCAGCCCAAACCAAGATATGATTCTGTGATCTGTAGTCCAAGGTCCTGCTCAAAGCTGTGAGGTCAGACAAAACTGCTCATGGATTTATCCATTGGGATCTTGAAAACTTCTAAAGATGGAGATGTACAACGTCTCTGGGTAACCTGCTCTGATGCTTGACAGTCCTCATGGGGAAACATTTCTTGTTGTGTCCAGTCTAAACCTCCCTTGTTTCAACTTACACCTCTTGTCTTTCATCCTTCTGTCATTCACTGCTGTGAAAAGCCTGCCGCGACCTTCTTGATAGCCTCCTTGTAGGCAGAGGAAGGCTGCTGCTGAGTCCTTGCAAAGCCTTCTCCAGGCTGAATAAGCCT
Organism: Falco cherrug; assembly: GCF_023634085.1. Lineage (NCBI taxonomy): Eukaryota > Metazoa > Chordata > Aves > Falconiformes > Falconidae > Falco > Falco cherrug. Next base: position 2,650,876 of record NC_073698.1, read on the forward strand.
CTTTCCTTGATCTCTTTTCCTGGTGTATTGCTCCAACCCCCATCCATCTCAGTGGCCTTCTGCTGGCCTCTTTCCTTGGTCTCTTACCCTAGGACATTGCTCCAACTCCCATACATCCCAGTGTCTTTCTGCTGAACTCACTAGAGTAGACATCTGCTAGATTTCTGTAAAGGCCTCAGTTGCCTCATACTCTTGATCCCTGTGTAAAAACCCCACCATATCCTCTGTGCCCCTCCCCTCTGATTCAGACCCAGAGACTTCCTGTGGATGCCTTAGTGCTTCTGAACCTGCAGCTTCTTGTGCCTTGGCTTGCATTTGCCTGTTATTAATGAAAGTCACAGGCACCACACAAGTGCAGTTTTGCTCATTTATTCCCCAGCGCCTGATAGTAAGGTAGATTATAAAATGAGCAACAACTTGGATGTGAATTCCCCTAAAAATCTACCTTACACTGGTGGCCATCTTCTGAGTTGAGAGTAGCAGTGTTTAAGTGCCCGATTCTCTGTTATATTTTGCATTTTCAATGTTGATTTCTTAACTAAGAAGTCAGAGTTAAACTTTCACCATTTTTGTGTCCTTTGATCTCCAGTTATCATGAAAAAGAAGCCACGTGCTTAGCAGCTTAGTCTTGGTTGGGATGACTGTAGAAAAAGCATTTGCTCACTCCATAGAGCATCTCAACCTGTGGAATTTGGGGACAATTGTAAAACAGTAGCACTCACTAGGAATGTTTTCACTTTCATTTCAAGAACATTTTTTCTTTTAAAGAAAAACTGTCCCTCCTTTTCTTTCATTTTATAGTTTAATGGATAAACAAGGGTCTAGTTTTATGTGCCACTATGGTAATTAGTGTCCTAAACAGCATGGGGGCATCTTCATAGACTGGTGGGATGGTAGAGGGTTGTGGCAGTTGTCATTACCCACTTCTACATTCAGTGGAGAGTCCAACTATTTGGAGTTTCTGTTGTTCATTTCTTTTAGGTATAGGTCATGTGAGAGCTGAGCTGGGATGGAGCATGACTCACATACCACGTGGGAATTAAATGGCTCCTTCTATCAGCCTTCAGCTTTCCTCATGATGGGCATCCCAGGCCTGGAAGCCCTTCACCACTGGATCTCCATCCCTTTCTGTGCACTGTACCTTATTGCTCTCCTGGGAAACTGCATGATCCTCTTCATCATAAAGAAGACCCAAAGTCTTCATGAACCAATGTACTACTTCCTTTCCATGCTGTCAGTCACTGACCTGGGTTTGGTTCTATGTACGCTGCCTACTACTCTGGGCATTTTTTGGTTTAATATGCGAAGGATTGGTTTTGATGCTTGCCTCACTCAAATGTATTTCATCCACATACTGTCCTTCATTGAATCCTCTGTGCTCCTGGCAATGGCATTTGACCGATTCATTGCCATCTCCCATCCACTGAGACATCCATCCATACTGACAAAGACGACTGTCATAAAAATAGGTTTGGCAATTATAATGAGGGGTATGGTCTCCCTCCTTCCCATACCCTTCTTGCTCAAGAGACTAACCTTTTGTGGGAAGACTGAGCTTTCTCATTCTTTTTGCTTCCATCCTGATATCATGAACCTAGCATGTGCAGATATCAAAGTCAATGTCTTCTATGGTATGATTATTCTCTTATCAACGGTGGGGATGGACTTCATCTTCATTGTGCTGTCCTACATCCTGATCATTAAAACTGTTATCAGCCTTGCAACCAAGGAGGAGTGTCTCAAGGCTTTGAATACATGTGTCTCCCACATCTGTGCTGTTCTAGTGTTCTTCATCCCAATGATCGGACTGTCCATGATCCACCGCTTTGGAAAGAACATTCCTCCTCTGGTCAACAGTTTGGTGGCCTACACCTACCTTATAATTCCCCCTGCTCTCAACCCCATTATCTACAGCATAAAATGCAGCCACATCCGTGAGGCTTTGCTCAGGGTACTGTGGAGGAAGAGTGAATCTGAGTGGTAGCTTCCTTTGCTATTTCTGTTAGAAAGTACTGGTGAGACTGGCTTCTTGGTGCTCCATCCACGTGGGTAACTGCCAGAGGAAAGATCTGTAGATCCACTCGGACTCTGTCCCTATACCCAGAGCTGTGATATTCCATGTTTTGTCCTAGTATGATGCTTTCGTCCCTTGCAGCAGCCTGCAAACACTCCAAGCATTAATGCCAGTGATATATACAGATGGAAACCCCAATTAGAAGAAAACAGTTAAAGAAAAATGAGCTGCGAGATTTTCTCTTCTCAAATCATGCAATGGGGTGGATCAAGAAACCTCTGCAATGCACGTAATACAAACTCCAGTAGCCAGATAATACTGTGTAAGCTTCACTCATACTCCCTTGCATGGGGCCATCATTCCCCTATGGCATATTACTGCATAGCTAACCCAGATAGCAAGTTCAACAGGACAGGGCTTGGGCCAAGGGTTTAGAGCGACTCCGAATATCCCAGCCATTAGCTGTTCAACTGGAAACATTCCACAAAATGGAGCTCAGCTCCAGAGGCTGAACACAGATAATTTTCTGAAGATTAGGTCCTGTTAAGTGGGCCTGCAGTGCTCTTATTCCTTCTAAAAAAACCCCTCAACCTTCATCTTTGTTTGTGTTTCTAAAGTGCCATCCACATCTACAGTAGTGGAAACAGTACTGCTTTTGCATCTCTTTTTGATGCCTTTGAGTCTTACCATTTCATCAAGTCTAATGTTCCAGCCATTGTTTTGCATTGAATGTAATGTATGTGCAAAAAGTCTTCAATAAAAGACACCTATAAGTCAACAGACTTGATGAGGCCATTTTTTTCTGTCTATATGATGCAGAGATATTATCTTAGAGTCGCTTAAAATCTTCAGGATTTGCTGTGGATGAGCACAGGATTATATGAATTAGGGATGCATGGGGATGGTGCTTCAGCATCTGGTGTGGCTAGCTTTCTTGCTGAAAAAAAGTTTCAAAAGTATAATAGAAATAGCTAAACTTCCTGACACTAAGGACCACATTCTACAGTCTTCCACCTGAGATCTGCCATGTACTGAATGTACCATTCAGAGGGACAGGAGGAGATCTCCAGGGGTAGTCCACAGATGAAAGGTGACAATGTGTCCCAACATATTACTGCTCTGCTGTAGGATGGGTCTCAGCCAGACACATAGAAAGGTTTAATTACCCTCCTTACTTTCATCCTCCCACAGATAGAATAAAGTTGCCCCAAATCTTTCATGCTTCCAAATTATGGAGCTATAATTTTGTTGCTCCAAAGACATACTTTGGCCAGTCTTGACCATGGTGGAGAATAAGAAATTGTGTCCACCTTGGAAAGGTGAAGCAGCAGAAGGTATGAGGACAGGATTACTTACCAGAACTGGCCTGTTTCTGCCTGCTGCTAAGCACTTCACACTTCAGACTAACCCAGGATTAGTGTCTTTTTCTATTCTGCTGTACACATAACAGTACCTGGAATAGAGAGAAAAGAATGAGGGAACATCTCCAAAAAGAAATGTAAAGGGAGAAGGGAAGATTCCTGAGGGGAGGATTCCCAGGCCACTGTTTGTTTTGTGCTGTGCCAGTTATTTTGCTGAGGATCCCAGTGAGCCCTTGCACAAGTTAAGATACTGTTCAGCAGACCACCCCAGAACATCTGCTTGAGCATTGGCACAGTGGGTCTTGGGGTGGAGGTTCTGTTTGCATTGAGATAGCACCCAATGGGACCACTCTTTGCTCAAAATATCTAAGGTTAACCTGGTGCTTGTAGCCAGTTATTATCAGAGGAAAGATTAACGTAAGGGAACAAACACAACTTTCAGTGGAAAAGCCTAGAAAAGAGCTTTGCTGGAGAGGTGCTTATCTTGCAGGATCCTTACACAACACTGCTCCCATTCTGAAAACTTCCAGACTTTCTCTGTGGATAGCTGTGCTTCCTGCCTACAGCCATTCTCTGAGACAGAAAAAGCCCAAGGAGGCTCTGCCACAGCAAGCAAACATTCAGAGGAGACAGCAAGGGAGGAAATGTGTGGGAGATTTGTTAGCACATTTATTAACACAGCTGGAGACCATGGTGGAGTAAGGCTTGCAGTGGCATTTAGTGCATCCCCATCATCCAGTTCAGCAGAGCTTCATCTGCCACCACATCTTCTTCCCAACCTGTGTAGCTGGAAGGTACCAAGCAGACCCTCAAGATACGGAAACTTCTGTATAAGGTACTGTGTTTTAGGAACATATGTTCAAAAACCTTTGTGGCTGCCTTGGGGAATGGGAAACTTAGCTGTGTTTTAAAATCTGTGTAAGAGAAGAGCTAAATGAACCACTTAAAGCTGCTAATTCCTATTTTGTGATGCCCTGAGCTCTCTGCTTTGTACATGGGATCACTTACGGTACCTGCCAATAGCTTTCTTTTGTATGAGGCACAAGGAAGAGCAGTGTGAGGCGTATCAGAAGCATCTCTTGGAGAGGAGAGGAGAAGGAGGAGAGAAGGATGGGAAGGGGAGGGGAAGGAATGGGAGATGCAGAGAGGGAGAGACAAAGTGGGAAGAGGAAGGGGAAGGGAAAGGGAGAGAAGAAGGAGAAGGGTAAGGAGAAGGAGGAGAAGGGAAAGGAGAAGGAGAAGGAGATGCAGGAGGAGAAGGAGGAGAAGGAGAAAGGAGAAGGAGAAGATAAGGAAAAGGAGAAGGAGAAGGGAAAGGAGAAGGAGAAGAGAAGGAGAAGGAGAAGGAGAAGGAGAAGGAGAAGGAGAAGGAGAAGGAGAAGGAGAAGGAGAAGGAGAAGGAGAAGGAGAAGGAGAAGGAGAAGGAGAAGGAGAAGGAGAAGGAAGGAAGGAAGGGAATTCCTGCCATCTCCATTGGTTCCCACTGCCAGCTCTTCCCATCTCAACCCCTCTTCAAGCCTGCACTGTGCATCTCCTTCCTCTGCCCTAGGAAACTCTCCTGTTACCCACATTCACATGGAGCCGTGCTGCAGTCCCTGCTGTGCTCTGTGGCTTTGTCCACATTATAGTTAAAAGAGGGATAAGGACAATTCTCTGTCCTGGAGACACCTGGTGCTTCTTGACCCCGTCTATCTTTTCTTCCTTTCCTAACCAGGATGGCTTTACTCCACAGCCCAGTAGACATTATTCCCAGGCTGGTACTACCCCCTGATTCACGCCCAGGCACTGCCTGCGGCAGGGCTAGCTGGGAGCAGCCAGGAATGTCCCCGGAGGTGAGGAATGAGTAAATGGCATGGATGATGCTGTGATGAGTCTGCAGCCATGTTTTGTTCACTTTAGTACAGGCACAGCTTGTAGAACTCCAGATATAGCAAGTGCCTGCCCAGAGCAACTGATTTAGCCAGGACCTGGGCATATTTATGAAATAGTAGCCAAGTTACAAGCAGGTCCACAAATGTTCTGCTTCAAATGATAACAAACAGCTAGGAAAAAAACCCAAAACCACATGTGATCAAACCTTTGCTTAAGATTAATTTTAATTTTGATTCAAAAATGCTTAAGTGATTTAATTTTTATTATGATTTTAATTTAATTAAGTGATGTCTTGTGGGTGGTTTTTTCTTTTCCCGTTTCCCTTGCAGTAATGTTTTGGCTTGATGTATACTGTTTTTTAACAATGAGGTGATATGGAAAAGTGGCTACATATTCAAAAAGGCTCAGAGCACTTTGAGGGGGTATATATATTCCCCTGTCACTGCCATATCATAGGAGGGAGTACTGGAGATATGGATTCAAGTGATGAGACTGTCCCATTGCCTGCTCCATTCTGGAAAATTGGTCTAAAATCAGTTTTGACCCCATGGGACAAACCTGGTCAATGTTTACGAGCATTTGGTGAGATCAGCTGCTGTGGCTGCTGTTAGTGGTCCTTTGGCTTTGATGGTTTTACTATCTGAATGTGCTTACCTCTTGTTAAATGCAATTACCAGGGCTTGCTGGTGGAAGGATCCCCCTAGGAAAACAAATCTGCATTTACTGGTGTTTTTAAAGACACAGACTCACTTTTCACCTCCACAGAAAGCAAGATTATTACAGTACCTGGTCTGCATACCACTAGCAATCCAAAACTTTTAGTCACTTCTGAAAATGTTGGTTCATTTATCGATGCTATAGAATGAAAGGTAAACTGAAACATCCAGGGATTGTTGACTTTGTGTGCCTGTCTCTCACAGCTGTATTCTTGCAAAATAAATGGTATGGCAGAAATTTTACAATGAGACTCATAGTGTAGTTACACCTCAGTGGTTGGCAGGTAAGTTGGCTCCAATACTTGTTGGCAATTACTGAAACACATTGTTCATTGAGGTTGCATCTTAATGTGTTTTGCTGAAAATTCCATCACTAGAATAGCTATTAGGCAACTGACAACAACAGCCCACTTACGTTATTTGTAAATTGTGTATAAAAAGCTAGAATATGAATCTTATTTGTTAGAGATTCAAGGGGGAAGAATCCCACATCAGGGAAATAAATCATGATTGTTATTTTAGGATAAGGGCTTCACCACAGATGTGCAGTAAAAACACAAAACACATTTTCACAACTGAATGTTACTTTTAAAATAGCTGTATTAATAGCCTGTGGAGCTAGCTTGACATTAAAACGTTTTGTATCCTCATTTTACATGGGTAGAGCATGAAAGAAATATCAGAAAACTGCAGATAGCAGTTACGCACTTGACCTTATGCTGTCCATACAGGCCAGGGGAGAGGGTGAGTTTATTCCAGCATAGGTACAGCCAGCTGCTAGCTTGCTGCCTGATTCATTGGGGTGGATGGATAAAGTCCCATACCACCATGGAGGTAGAGCTAACCCCCTCTTCTTTATGGTCAGAGGTGGGGACTGCGAGTCAGGCAGGGTCTGCACCTCTGTCCTAAGCCAGGCTGGGCTGTGCAGCACTGGGACTTCTGATACTGCCCTTGCACCAGCCTTTGACGCTCCAGCCCAACACTTTCTAATTCCCAATATTTTTAAAAATCTGATCAATGGGAATACAAAGGCACTTAAAGCAAAGGCATATCTTCCTGTCCATTCTCATTAGGTCACAGCACCCCTGGAAAGTTTACAGATACAGAATAAGGAGAATAATCAGACTATTTTTTTCTCTACAGATATTCTTATAGTTCCATATGTGTTTTCAGGCAGAAAGTATGAAAATCCAATCCCTGTGTGCAAACAAATAAATATGCATGTCTCACTGTGCATGTCTGAAGTGCTTGGGAGTGGTGGACCGTGGGAGGCAGCACAGCCAGTTTCACAGAGTACATTTCTGACAGGGCAGCACAGCACACATGGGAAAACTCAAGCATAGCTGATAGTTAACAGTAAGCAGTAACTTTTTTTTTTTTAATTTGCCCTTTAAAAATAAAAGAAAACATGTTCAGTTGTTTGGTTTATAATTTAAAATGTTGATTTTACAGTGTTCTGTATTTAAGAAAATTCAAGCAATTCCTGTTCAAATTCAAATGCCACTATTTTGTGGCTGCATATGTTATTCTATAGAGCCATAATGGGCTAAAGAAATAGGAGAGGAGCTCTCTGTATCAGTATGACAACTATAAGATCCCCTTGCATTTCACAATCCCAGTCCCATGGGATTCACAGTCATGGGAAAGGATTTATAAAGCTGCTGTTTCTCTTTTCCTTGCAGCAGGGGATGTGCCATGGCATAGCATGACAGCTTTTCACCCCACACGCCATGCCCTTCCCCAACAGCTCGGACCTCAGCCCAACCTCGTTCATCTTGGCCAGCATCCCAGGGCTGGAGACTGCACATTTCTGGATGGCGATCTTTCTGTGCTCCATGTACATCTTGGCAGTCACAGGCAACTGTGTGGTGCTGTTCATCGTGAAGACAGAGCCCAGCCTACACGCTCCCATGTACTTCTTTCTCTGCATGCTGGCTGCCATCGACCTGGCCTTGTCCACTTCCACAGTACCACGTGTCCTCTCCTTCTACTGGTTCAACACCAAGGAGATCAGCTTTGGTGCTTGCCTTGTCCAGATGTTCTTCATCCATACCCTCTCAGCCATCGAGTCCACTGTCCTCCTGGCCATGGCGGTGGACCGCTACGTGGCCATCTGCCACCCACTGAGGCATGCTGCCATCCTCACAAATGCTGCAACAGCAAAAATAGGGCTGGTAGCCATGGCCAGGGGAGTTCTCTTCTTCCTACCTTTGCCTTTGCTCCTCCTGCCCCTTCCATTCTGCAGCTCCCGGGTGCTGTCACACTCCTTCTGCCTGCACCAGGATGTGATGAACCTGGCCTGTGCCAACACCACCCCCAGCATGGTTTATGGCCTCACTGCCATCCTGCTGGTCATGGGGCTGGATGCCATCCTCATCTGCCTCTCCTATATCCTGATCCTCAAGGCTGTCTTGCAGCTGGCATTGTGGAAGGAGAGGATCAAGGTGTTCAGCACCTGCATTGCCCATATCTGCGTGGTCCTGGCCTTCTACGTGCCCCTCATTGGGCTGTCCGTGGTGCACAGGTTTGGGAAGGATCTGGCTCCACTGGTCCATATCACCATGGGGAACATTTACATCCTGGTGCCTGCTGTGCTTAACCCCATCATCTACGGGGTGAGGACCAAAGAGATACAGAGGAGGATCCTCAATTTAATTCATATATACAACAACAGAATTTCCCAGTGACTTGTTCTTGGTCACTGTCTCCTGTATCCTCATACCAGTTCACCTTGTTTTACACTCAGAGACTTTGGTGCAGGACTGTCCTTTGTTTTTATGGCACCTAGGACATGGTAGGAGACTGTGGTGCCTACCACAAGGCAAGAAATAAACAGCAATTGCAAACTCTTTCCAGGACTGTTAACCCTCACCAAACGTGGAGAGAATCTACTGCAATGATCTAAATCCAACCCTGATCCATCAGGTAAAGCAATGGGAAGGAAAAGTGGCTCAGCAAACTGATAAAGATGTCTTGACATTGCACTTCTTTGTTCCCATCTCACCTCTAACAATGGCAGAGCTGAGTGAACGCTACAGTGTTTTTTGAATGATTCAGTTAATTCATGGTTTCTACTTGTGGCACGTTTGTTTTCCAAAAACAATTTAGCAAAATTTTTGCCAGAAGCTTTGTTAAATATAATATCACTCTTTTAAGTATGTAAGTCCAGGACACAACATTATAGATAGATAAATGCACTTCAGAAGTCCTCCACCTCTGTGATCTTGTCCTGTCCTATTGGGTCGTCAGTCAGGACAGCTCAGCCACTTTGTAGCAGATGCTCTGGAAAAATTTCAGAGCCAGACTTATTGGTAGCAATTGTAAAAATAATTGCAGTTACTAATTATAGCAAATAAAATGACAATGTCTCAAGAGAAGAAATAAGCAAGTTATAAATGTTAGCGATACTTCCAAGCTGAAGGAAGTGGTAATTCCAGGTCAAAGGTGTTTTGTACCTTTGAGTTCACACATGCTTGGAATTCCTAAGAAGTTACAAATTAAGTTCAAAATTTTTGGCTTGCAAGCTTTTTTAATGCTTCCTAGGTATTGCCCATGAAACAGAGTACCTGACAACCTTTCCTCTCTTTATTCTCACAACTCTTCTACCAGTGGGACACTACCATAAAAGTCTTAATACAATGAAAGCCAAGAAGCTGTAGCGCCAGTGAAGGTCTGAAAGAAAACTGCATTTGCTGTTATACCATCACAGAATCACAGAGTGGTTGAGGTTAGAGGCACCTCTGAAGGTCATCTTGTCCAAGCCCCCAACTCAAGCAGGGCCAGCTAGAGCCAGCTGTTTGGGACTGTGTCCAGGCAGCTTTTGAATATCTCTAAGGATCTCTAAGGATGGAGGCACCACTTCATATTTTGGAATAAGATTAAAGAACCTGGGAAAGGATGTTTTACAAAGGATTTGCAATAAGATTTTGCAAAGAAGCATACAGATTTGAAGAGTATTCACTTCTAAGTTTTTTTTCCCCAAATGTTCTTTGTCTTTTTAAATATGAATCTGTTGCTTTATAAATAGAAAAAAAGAAGCAATCTCTTCTTTTTCATCTTGGTTTTTAAACTCTTACTTTGTTCTTGGTTATCATGAATTGTGGTCTTCATCCTTGAAGCGGCTGCCATGCACAAGGACGCGTTTGCTGTTCCCACTGCAATAACCCACTGGGATTCCTCCAGTGAGAGGTGCCAGTGGGGTGTGATCTCTAATTTGAACACACTATCTTTCATTGTGCAAGGAAGTAGTGCACAAAACCTTGCACAGCAGGACCCTTCAGAGATGACTAGTGACCTCAGGACATCTCTAATCCAACCTCCTGCTCAAAGCAGGGGCAGCTCTGCAGTCAGCAAGGTTGCTCAGGGCTTTTTTCAGTTTGGTGTTGAAAGCTTCCAAGGATGGATGTTGCATAACCTCTTTGGGACTCTATTACAGTTCTTGATTGTCCTTACTGTGAAAAACCTTATCTTCATATCCAGTTTCAATTTTTCTAGTTTCAATTTACGCTTGTTTTCTGTCATTCTCCTTCTTGCCATGCCACATTGCGCAGAGCTTGGCTCCATCTTGTTGATAAGGGCAGGAGAATGCTGCTCTCCTGCCGTTGGGTCTTCCCCAAACCTTTTCTTTTCCAGGCTGAACAAGCCCATTTTCCTAAGCCTCTCCTCACAGAGCATTGCTCCAACCCCAGCCACTCTGGGAGCCACCAGCTGTACTTACTCCACTTTGTTGATGCCTTTTTTTCACTGCAGCCCAAAACCAGATACGGTACCTTGATCTGGTTTACCAAGCATGGAGTAGACTGTTGGATAATCCTTTTGGAGCATGGCAGATCACTCTGGAAAGATCAACCCAGAGCCCCAAACAAAAAACATCAGGAAGAACTGCTAGAGAAGGAGGAAAGAGAAAAACAAAAAATACAGAACATGTAAATCTGCACTGATTCACACCATGCAAGTGGAAGTTTGCTTGATGGTCTAAGATATGTAGGGAGAAGTTTCATTTAGTGTTAGGCCAGTTTGCATGGGGTTTTCTCCAGCTGGGTCCTAAAAACCTTCCAATGATTAGGCAGCACAACCTCTCTGGGCAACCCTCCTTTGATTGGCATGTGCTCCTGTTGCCCCTGTACATGCTCATGTAATATAAGCAAGTTTAGTTGTGAAAAAGAAAGAAATTACTTGAGAAAAACAGGGAAATATGTGGAAAGCAGGCAATGAATAATGAGTTCCCTCAGGGAAGACAGAAAACATGTCTGAGTGCTACACTCAAGGGTTCCTGCCTCTTGTCCACTACTTCTAGGTGTGCTAAAACAGGTGTCTCACCTAAGACACAAGCTGTCTTGCATCAGGGCTTTCAAATGATGGCCATATGGTGCAGTTTGCTCCAATCACCAACTAACACTGAGAGTGAAATAGGTGTCTTTTTCATTGTCTGTGCCTGTATAGCTTCAGTCTTCATGAAACACATCTTGTTACAACCCTGTCTGCTAAATTAAAGAACATTTTATTTCAAACTAAATACTTTCATTTAAGTGAGTTACAAGTAGTTGCCATCTGGGACTTCCAGGCAATTTTGCCCTGTCATTTTTGTCATATCGTGTTTTAGTAGAGCTTAGAAGGGTAAAAAAATTTCATAAAAGTGAAAACAATCTGTACCTGCCTAAAGTGATTTGGGAAGTGCGAATGAATTCTTTCAGAGGCACACTGTGGATCTAAACCCTTTTCAGATGGCTGTGGCATTGAGAAATGTCTCCCACTCATTCTCCATATGTTGCTTATATTTTTTCATTTCATGCTGAGAGAAAAATGAATAAAAATGAATGAACCATCCTGAAAACGCTGTATTATATTTCCTAGCCATCTTTCTTCAGGATAGACAGTTACTAAAGCCTCAGAACAGAGAGGCATGATGAATTTCTCCTGGGTGCAGATTACAACTGTGTGGGATTCTTCCTCTCTTGCTTTACAAACTTTAGTCATAGAGCTTTGCTTTGCTGGAGAAGAGAGGGAACATGCCCTCTTCCTCAACATGTGTTTTTGCCAACAATGACAATGGCTTTCCAGCTGAAATGTCCATTGCTGAGGCACTGGGGTCAACTCTGCCCTGCAGCAGAAGGAAAACTCCAACCAGGGCATGGGGCATCTGAATCCAGGTCTCCTCCATGAGCAGGGCCAAGAGCCAGAGGTGGGGATGGACTGACTTAGCTGCATCCCAGCTGGCTCTGGGGAGGTGACAAAAGGGTGGGGCAAGGAGAGGGAGGAAGGGAGTGGAGGACAGGATGGGAGTGTGGTTTGCACAGTGGTGGGGCAAGGACTGGGAGTCACAGGAGCCTGGAAATGGCAATAGGGCAACAAGGAGTTGTACTGAGCTGGAACAGTAGTTGGAGATTGTAGAAGAATGAAGCTGGGTTAATTAGCATTGATAATATACAGCTATAATAATATGTGGGCTGGCTGCAGCGGCAGCAGGCTGGCTGATGTAGATAAGGTGCAGCTGTGGCTGGTTAAGTTAAGTGGTTGAGAGCCAGGGAAGAGAGCACAGCCAAGGAAGAGAGAGGAGGAAGAAGCAGAGAGAGGGAGAGAGGGCTTGGGCTCTGGCTGAGGCGAGACAAGGAGAAGGCAGCAGAGGGACTGGCATGAAGAGTGTGTTGGTATGGGATGGTAAAAGACCTTGTTGCAGCTTGATAGTTTGGAGAGTGTTGTGACAGGAGATCTCCTGGGGGTTCTCCAAGTATTACCCTCCCCCTCTGGAATCGGACATGAGGACCCAGCATTTTTGGAAACTGGCATTTCTGCTGTCCCAGACTCTCTCAGTACCAAACCCAAGCCTTGAGGTTTGATACAGTTCCCCAGTCATTGGAGGGGGGTGGGGGTGGTATTTGTATGATTGGTGTTTTAATTGAAATTGGCATTGCCAAAGATTTGGCATAGTGATCTTACTTTGCATGAACTCAGCACAGGGGGGTGCTGTGTGCCACACAGCAAAGTTACTTATGAAACATGCAGAGGGCTCTCAAATGTGCCTTTCAACATTTCACCACTCTCCAACTATGTAATGGGGATGATGTTATCAACTTTTCTCTCAAAGCCTCTATTAGAGCTATGGATGAAATGTAGCACAGAAAGCATAGATTGCTCTTGTTCAGAAAGTATTTCATAATTCATGCTGCTGCAGTTCTAATTACCAGCCCAGTCCTGTGATCCAATCTTGAACTGCCCCATTGCTCTTAAGTCTCCTCCAAATAAACACACTGCAAGAAGACATGTACAAAATGGGACAAAATGCAGTTGTGCCTATGACGTCCCCAGCATTAAGATGCTTAAAAACTGTCTATTTGTCTCTCTCTAATTACACTTTAAGTAGCAGGGGAATACAGACAGAAAACGGTCTCCTGGTGTCCTCAGTGCAGAGTCCCTGCATGGAAACCTGTAGCACTCAGATGAGTATTTAGGCTTTGGGCAGTAATGTGTTGCTCTCCAGTCAGGCCTTTGATGCCACTACTCACCCTGGGCGGCAGCAGCAGCAGCAAGCACTGAACAGCCCCGGGTCCTGTCTCTCTTATTGCCTTTGTCTGGGAATTGCATTCCCCATCCTGGCATTCTCCATGGAAGAATGAAGTTTTAGCAGCACCAACAGAGGCAGCTGGCAGGAAGGAGGTGGAAAGAAGAACGAAAAATATCAGGAATCTTAATTCCTAGGATGTTTACAGCCACATGGAAAAAAGAGAGGAAATCTCTCCCAGAGCACAGGTGACCCAAAGCCATATGTATCTGTAAGGTCTCAAGTGCAGCCCCGCCAGCCCAGCCCCAGCTGGTTACTGCTGGCTGGGCTGAGGTGGTCGTGGTGTGAAATCTCTCTCTGGATGGAGCGGGAGTGCAGCTGCTGGAGCTGGCTTGGCTGGCACCAGACCCTTGGGGAGGAAAAGCTCAGCTTTCTTCTGCGAAGCTGCTATTGTCTCCTCCATCCCTCTGCTCTTTGCGGCTCCAGGGAGGTTTCTGAAGGGTCAGGAACACTGGCCTCATCTGTGCTGCCGGAGCCTTCAAGGAATACTTTTCCCAAAGTGTTGGGGAAAACCCATGAACTGAGCAATGTGCAGGGGCTGAGCAAGCTGCAGTCTTTTCTGGGGGGAGAATGGACTGTGTTTGTAGGTCGGCAGGGTGTCAAACACCGTGGCACTGGCTAAGATTTTTACCCTGAAATGAGTTGTTCCTTGACTGAGGCAAGCCCTCGTTGTCAGTGTGTACACTGGCAAGCAGCACAATGCTGTTACAAGTTTCTGTAGAGCTGGTGCTAGTGACTTCATATCCCCACCATGCACATTTTAAGAAGGTTTACTTCAGACCAACTTTCATCTGGTCTCCTGGGCTGGATACCCTTTGGACACTGGAGAGTGTCAGGTATGTGCCTTGAGCAGTCTTCCCATTCAGTTTGATCTAGCATGCTCCAGGACCACTCCATCCACTTGGTGGACAGAGCACTTTCAGTGGAAACTGCCAGGACTCTTGCTTCAAAGGGGCTCTCCTGAGCCAGTGCAAGCAGCTATCACAGGGATGGCTGCCCATGGGGGGAATTTGAGCTTCTAGACCTACCTCATGATGGTCACTGTTTGCAGTGACCAGATCAGGTTGAGTGTGTTTGATGCTTTTTTTTACAGGATGCAAGAGCCCTCAGTGTAGGCCAGAGACAAGAAGGGTTTCATGTCTCTGAGCTCTACTGCATTCTCCCACCCTCCCTACTTCCTACTTATTGGCATCCCTGGGCTGGAGCAGGAGCAGTTCTGGCTTGCCTTCCCCTGCTGCATCAGGTATGCCATTGCTGTGCTGGGGAACATCACTCTCGTCCTCATCATAAAGGCAGAGCCAAGCCTGCATGAGCCCATGTACTTTTTCCTGGCCATGCTGGCCTTCACTGACTTGGTCCTATCAACATCTACACTACCCAAAATGCTTGACATATTCTGGCTGGACTCCAGGAAGATTGGGTTTCTCTTCTACCTTGCTCAGACGTTCTTCATCCATACTTTTTCATCAGTGGAGTTGGGCATGCTCGTGGCCATGGCCTTGGATCGCTACACTGCTATTTGCTTCCCTCTGCGGCACTCCAGCATCCTCTCTGTGCCAGTGGTGGTGGCCCTCGGGAGCCTGGTGCTGGTGCATGGGGTTCTCCTGTTGATTCCAGTCTGCTTCCTCCTTCTCAGGCTGCCCTTCTGCCAGCATCACATCATTTCCCACTCTTACTGCAAGCACATGGCTGTGGTGAAGCTGGCATGTGGGGACACCAGACTCAGTGTCATTTATGGCCTTTTCATGGCTTTCATAGTGACAGTATTGGACACGATTCTCATCTCTGTGTCCTACACCATGATCCTGCGGGTGGTGATGAGGCTGTCATCCTCAGAGGCATGACTTTAGTCTTCAGCACTTGTACATCCCATGTCTATGTCATCCTTTCTTTCTATGTAGCTGTCCTCTTCACATGCTTCTCCCACCGCTTTGGGAAGAGCATCCCTCCCCACGTCCATATAATGGTGGCCAATCTCTACCTGCTACTCCCCCCCATGTTAAACCCCATTGTTTATGGGGTGAGAACAAAGAAGCTCCAGGAAAGGGTGTTCCTCTTCTTCCAGTGAAAGGCAACCTGGCCCATAGGTATGTGCCTGAAACTGTGCTTATCATTTACTGATGATGCTGGTAAATTTAATAAGCAGCAGCACTCTGACTATTGATTTGTTCAGGGAGAAACCCTCCTTCAATGCCTGGAGTTTAAGCAATGCATTCTTGCAGAAATCACTAGATTGCCTCTTCTATTATTGCTGTCCAGGAGGTTTCAACCACTGTGTCATGAATCTTGGCATAAAAACATTCAGTCCAGCTTCTACACCACTGGGAGAAGGAGAGTTCACCCCTCCCAGCAGTTGAACTCTTCACTGTTAAAATTCCTTCGCTATTAAAAAAAATATCCTCTCATGGTGAAAATTGTTCCACTATAAGCCTGAGTATCTCCAAAAGATCTTCATGCGGTGCTTTCATTATTTGAAAAGTGTTCCCTGGGCTGTGTGATGGTATTTAAAACACATGTAGAAGTAGCACTTAGGGACATGGTTTAGTGGTGGACTTGGCAGTCTTAGGTTTATGGTTGGACTTGATGGTCTTAAAGGTCTTTTCCAACCTAAATGATCCTCTGATTCTATGGGAAGGTGGTCACATGGGAACGGTGACTATCCTTGCAGAAGGAAATGGTAGAATTCAATTTTAAGGCTTAACCCTTTTTTTTTTGTGTGTGTGTGTGTAAAGGCAAAACCTACACTAATCTTATGCTAGCAAATTCCAACAGTGCCATGTAAGTGTAAACCCTTTCAAAAATATCAGAAATCTTCATTGATGTGATTATGTGGAGTGATTTATCAGAGAGATCATTGCTAACAGGATTGTACTGCATTAATATAAGGCAACTATCCTAAAAAAAGTGGCAAACATGTTTTACAAAATCACTGCTCTGTATCTCAGAAAGGTAAGCAGCAGAATGAGGTGAAGGTCAGGCAACCAAACTCAAGTTACAACATTCAAGCACATTACAGACCCTTCCTCTATTTTTAGTGCAAACTGAAGAGCACTAAGGGATGGAGAGGAGGTCTCTGACCTGGCCTGGTGTTTCTTGGAGCTCTCTGTCTTCTTGAGCAGCGCTGACTATTGTGGCCCCCCATGAGGAGTCTCCCACCTCTGCTCTCTCTCCGTGAGCTGGATGTTAGAAGGCAAGCATGAGGGGAGCCCCAGGAAGAGAGCATGCACTTCTGCTGAAGCAAAGCAGATGTGAGGCTGCAGGCAAAATGGGAAACGACTGGGTTTTGGCACCATTTCAGTAGAATACTGAAATTTCAACTCAGTGCATACTTTTTCTTCAGATAAAGCAGAAGTAGCTTTTCACGGACCACAGGCAAGAGGCAGGGGAAGCTAAAGGAGGAGAGAATTGATGGCAGTTTGTCTAAGAACTGGTCTCCGAGCACCCACTTCATTAAGCAGTGCACACTCATGAAGAATTCCTAAATGGTTCACACTTCTTGTGGACTGATGCTGACCCACCTCCACTCTGATGAGGTAGAACCCCCATTTTTCTGCAGGGTCCACAAAAAATGTGTTTTTCATTTTCATGAAGAACATGGGAGCTACCCTCATGACCCATGCCCATCCATTCCACCATACTGCTGCCTCTAGTGGCAACGGGAGGTTGCTTCCAAGAGATGCCTTTTGAAAGCAAGAAATAGCAGCAGGGGGTCGCTACTGGCCACATAAGTGCAAAGGTGGCTGGCTGATGCATATTGCTTTTGTGACCTGTGAGTTGTGTGCATACACACCATCACCACCACATAATGCCAGATACTCAGCACAAACAGCTTAGGCTCCCACTCGGGATTCCCTCCTCTGTAAATAAAGCAAGCTGGCTGTGACATCTGGAGCATTGCACAGTATGGATGGGGTGGTTGCTGGGGTGGGAGGGTGTCAGCAGTGCCCTCCAGTCAGTGCTAATGCTGCATGTCAGCTGCCTGGAGAAAGTGGTGGGAAAGCCAAGGAGGTCTGTATCCAAACCAGGGACACAAGCACACTTTCTCAGGGGGTGGGTGTGTACAACTTTGGGCTGGTGCTTTGAAATCTAAAAGCAATGCATGGTGCAATTGCTGAAGAAGGCCAAACCTGAATGTTCTGATGGGCAGCGCAGTATTTTCAGGAGTTTTACCCCTGACAATGGTGCCTGAGGCCACAGCTGACGGGAAAAGGACATTTTGCCACCATCACTCTCTCCTGTCTGTAGGTTCGCATCTGTCCTTCTCATCCCTACGGAGGGTCTCTCAGGAAGGTTTCCTCCTCTTGGATGTCTCCTTGTTGAAGCCAGAAGCCAGAACCACATTCCAGTCCTCCTTTGATTTCACACCTCGTTTCTAGCCCTACTTAGCCATTCCACAGTAGCCTTCCACTTGACACTGGGTTTCATTCCTGATAGTCTGTTTGCATCATCTCCTTTGAGACAGTGGCTCGCTCCAAAAAAAACCCCAGAAGCAGCAGTATCCAGTGAGCCTGGGACTCCCAGGGGATTTGGTGAAGTGGGGATATGGAGACGTGTTCACTGGCAGCCTGGAGGCAAGATGCTCAGGCAGCTCATATTTGACTATTGCTCCATATTTAAGGCAAAGTGATCTGCTATTTCTGGGCTGCTTTTCCCCTGTTACAAGTCTCCGGTTTGATAATTTCAGAGAACTATGCCAGTATTACTACAATATTACTGTTCAGGTGATTATTAAAAGGAGGATGTGCATGTAATGAGGAGCTTGTTACCTCAGCTCAGGTAAAGGAGCTCAGACCCTTTTCTTGTTGATGGGGGCCTGTACACACCATTTATCTGACCAAGCTAGACATCAGGGTGAGACAAACTGCCTTCTGACAGTGCCTGTTCCCCAATGTGCCTCACAGGGCCCAGGCAACCACCTGAGATGCTGATCCCTATGCAGCAGGCATCTGCACCCAGCTGAGGGGACAGCGACCTGTAAGGAAGAACAAACAGTCCCTGCCTGTGTTACAGCTTGGCAAGGTGGGCAAGTAAGACTGAAATCTTCTCTTCTCAGCATGCAGAAGTGGTTCCTGTGCACCACAGGGAGCTGCTGGAGCTGTCCTCCCTGCTAGAGGGTCATTTGGTTGTTGTTTATTACATTTACAATGCAAAGCAGCACTTGTGTTTGCACAGACAAGAATATCTGAGTCCCACATCTTTCACTCTTGGGCTAGCAGATGTTCACAACACTGCTTTATGGCAACATGCTGGTGAATGCTTGTTGGCTGGATCCTGCAAAATGTTGCTGCACTACATGGGTTCTCAGCTGTGCACAGCTCTCAGATGCAGAAACCACTTGGTGCACAGGCACTTATGTCAGGTCTTTGCTGCCAGGGTTATTTTTAGGGAAGGAAAAGATCACCAAGTCTGATAATCATTCACAGAAAGAAAGAAAATTGAGGTGCAAAAAAGTAACAAAAAAAAAAAAAAGAAAGAAAAACATCTGAAATGAGGATGAAGCTCACAACCGGCAGAGAAGACATGCTCTGAAACGCTAGCACGGAAGTGATGTAGGAAGCTCATTCATGCAGTACTGGAAGCCACGCTCAGATATGCGGGTGAGGGAGTCACCTGGAAGTGTCAGAGCACAGGGGTAGGTATCTGCATGGTGCTCCTTTGTCTTGCTCTTCTGCAGGACAAGGAAACGCCAGAGCTAGGGCGGGTGAAGTCCCTCTGTGACTCCCGAGTCCAGATGTGGGCTTTCTGTATGAGATACAAGTCTGCTTTCAGCCTTCATCCAGGATGCCAGCTCCTAAGTCTTTTTGCCAGCTGGTGCCACACAGTCAATACACTATCACACCTGCCAATCTAGTAAAACGTTCTTTGGGTCCTGGCATAGAGGTGGCCATAATTCAGCCATCAGCTAGGTACTGTGTCCCTCCATCTCCACAAGCTTTCTAACTTTTAGGAGCTGTAGTTCTCCGTGGCCAGAACTGATCACAAAGGTAAAATGCCCTCTTGCTGTCTCAGCAAACTCAGAAGTCTGGGTCCCTATGGTCACTGTGAGAGAGACGTAAAGAACGCTCTGCTTTATGGTGAGATTACTCTCTCATGTTTTCTGTGACTTCTTTTGTAGGAGTGGGAACTACTGCTTGGTCTTTGATAGGACGAAGATGCTGCACTAGGAAAATGACCAGCAGTATCTTCCTTATACCTTCTACCTTCCTTCTCACAGGAATCTCAGGAATGACAAATGGGAATGTGTGTCTTACCATCCCCTTCTGCTGTATGTATGTCATTTCGATCCTGGGAAATAGTGCAATCCTCCTTGTCATCAAGGCAGAGCGCAGCCTCCATGAGCCCATGTACCTCTTCCCGTGCATGCTGGCTCTCGCAGACCTTGATGTGTCTCTGTCTGGTCTCCCCACAGTGCTGAGTGTGTTGCTCATTGATGCACACAAGATTGGGTTTCATGCCTGCATCTCCCAGATGTTTTTCATTCACTTTCTCCATCCTGGACTCTGGGGTGCTGTGGGCCATGGCCTTCGACTGCTCCATGGCCATCTACAACCCCTTGCAGTATGCATCCATCCTGACCAACCCCAGGGTAGGTGTCATCTGGCTGGGGCTTGCCGTCAGGAGCCTTAGCCTCTTGCTCCCCTTGCCAATACTTCTGAAGAAGCTGTCGTTCTGCCAGTCCCACATGCTGGCTCACTTCTGTTTGCACCCCAACTTGCTCCAGCTGCCCTGTGAAGATATCAGGGTGAATAAGCATGTATGGCTTATTTGTCCTCTTGGTCACCTTTGGGCTAGACTTGTTGTCCATCATCCTGTCCTACATCATGATCATTAAGACTGTGTTGTGTATTGCATCCAAGTGAGAGCGTCTCGAGTCCCTGGACACCTGCATCTCTCATATCTGTGCTGGTTTGATTTGTTATATCCCAATGATCGGCTTGTCCATGGTGTACAGGTTTGGGAAATCTCCCTCTCTTCTGATCCGTATCTTCATGGCCAGTATCTGCCTCCTTGTACACCCTGTGCTAAACCCTGCTATTTACAGTGTCAAAACTAAACAGATCTGCAGAGAGATACACAAACTTCTCACTCCAAGAAGGCCCTGATGTAGGACACAGAAGACTCAAGAGCTTTTGCATATGGTAGAACAGTTGGTGAATAACAGTGCAGATGCTCTCTACTCCAGCCTGCCATCCATTTGAGTGCTGAGCATCCTGAACCTTTAACCTTTATGCAGTTGGTGAAGTCTACCCTGTTTCGAAGCCCACAGCATTTTCTTTGCCGTATAAAGGGGTGTCACAGTATCTATAGTCTCGGATGCTTTCCTGGTCAATAGTGCAGGGTCTGTAACTGCCTGAGGAGTTGCAACTGCAGCCTCCTAAGCTAATGGCCCTTCTGGTCAGACAAGGAAGACATAGCAATGGGGCATGTCGGGATAAGAGTTATCTGCCTTCACCATGGCACTGGGTCAGCTGGACCCAGGGGTCCTGTCAGAACAAGGGAGCTGATCCTCCTGGCCAGCACTGCCTAGGGATGGATCTGCATGGGAAATATAATGCTAACTAGAGGTGCTCAGCCATCTCGCCTCTAGTGCAGCAGCATGCACTACAGCACAGATTACATATGTGCAAGAGGTGTTTAAGATGAAAGTCACCAGACATTTCCCTTCCCTAGGACTGTAACCAGCCCACTCCAGGGTGTTGCAGACTCACAGCAGCTGGGATGGTTCACCTGCTCTGCCTGGACCAGGGACTTTCTACAAGGGCATGTAGTGATAGGACAAGAGGTAACAGTTTTAAACTGAAAGAGGGCAGACTTAGGTTAGATACTAGCAGGAAATTCTTTGCTGTGTGTGTGGTGAGGCACTGGCCCAGGCTGCCCAGAGCAGCTGTGGGTGCCCCATCCCTAGCAGGGCTCAAGGCCAGGCTGGACGGGGCTGGGAGCAACCTAGTCTGGTGGAAGATGTGTCCCCCCATGGCAGGGGGGTTGGAACCCCCATGTCAGGGGGTTGGTCTCTTCCGGCCCAAACCACTCTGTGATACTGATTCTGTGACCAGCAACCAAACGCCTCAATGCGGACCCACAATGGAAATGGAGCCTGTGCAATATCATTGCAACAGCACCCAGCTCACGATACCATCAGGGCATAACAGGAGCGGGATTATACACAAAAGGGTTCAGGTCAGATCCCCAGGCGGTGTGAGTAGGTCCAGCTCAGCCACCACACTGCAGCTCCACCATCCTGTATTACAGCAATAGGAGAGCCAGCTCCCACTGGGGACCCCTGAAACGAGGTGCTGCCATGCGCACTGTGTGTTTAATGCCCTACCCCCCAGTAGGAGATCTGAGCAAGACAGAGCCTGCAGAAGAGTGGCACAGATTCCCCTAAAGCAGATAGTTGGGGTTGGTTTCACCCCAGAATATCCTGCCTGCTCCCCATGCCTCCCTCTGCTTTAATTTCCATCTTTATGAATAGGATTGCTTCAGCATAGGGTGAGAAAGCAGAGAGGCGAAGCAGTGCTATGCACTTAAAACTATTGATAGCAGTGCTGGTCGCAGCCTTGCTGTGCACAAGGCTGTACATTGAAGGCAGCGCCTTCCTCATGGTCCTGAAGCACCCACCATCTCAGGATGGGCTAAGAAGAGCCCAAAAAAATCCCGTTTTCTTTTTTTCCCTTACAGAAAGCTGTCATTACTGAGAACAACCAAGGAACACTGGTATGTACTGAAGCCTAAATAGGCACATGAATACCCAAGGGAAATGACAGAAAACTAACAAAAAATGCCCTGTGTACTCCAAGTCAGACCATGGACTGAATGGCCATCAGTGCTTTACAGGCTGATCAGATTTCTCAGATGTGATCCAAACAACAGAAGCCGCCTGCCTCAGGCTGAGCCCTCTTCCTAGGGTTTCAGGGTTGAGCACTGAGTTTGACAAACAAGCTTCATGGCATTTCCCTGTCTCTCATAGCAGCCCAGGAGAACTATCCACAGATGGATTATGTATACATACCACCATGCAGCAAGAGTTTCCTCAAACTCCTTCATTTTAGACCCACTCGCATGGGACTTGTGGTCCAAATAATAGCTTACTCATTCAGGTGTTACCAAGTGTCATGGTGGTTCTGTGTCTGTTGGGGCTGTGGTACCCTCAAAAGCTTGTTAGGGCAAAAGGAAGCACACCATCTATGTGGAGCCAAGAATTTATTGTCATTGCAATTAAATTTTTAACAATGTTACAAAACTACAGAAGACAGTTGCTGTCAGTACCTTGGCCGACCTAGTATCATCTGCAAGCTGTGATCGTTCACTGTGCGCTCCTTCATCCAGGTCACTGATGACAATGCAGAAAGAAAGGAGTTCTGGCAGAGATCCCTTGGGGAGGACACTGCTGAGTCTTCTCTGGACAGAAAATGGCCTACCCTTACTTAAACCCACTGTTCATCCCTTGAAGAGAGTTTCCTCCAATCCCCCTACAAAGTAATTTCATTAAAAGCATTTAGTCAAAGGCTTTGGGGCATCCAGGTGTATTATGGCCATGGGATCCTTCCAGCTGGAGCCCCCCTCACAGAAGTCCAGCAGAGCACCAAGGCAGGATCTCCCCTTGCCGTAGCCTGGCTGGCTCCACCACAGCTTTACCCCTAAGTGTTTACCCTTACGCTTAGTGACTTTATTCTTTATCACAACCTCTACTGTCCTACCAGTGAGAGAAATCAAGGCTACTGGTCAGTAGGTCTCAGGAACCCCATGGAGCCCCTTTTGCAGGCGGAGTTGAAGGGATGCTCCGCCCTGCAGCACCATGACCATTTGCAATAGAGTGCTGCACCCTGAACAGCAGCTCTGCAGCTTCACATCTAAGCTTCTTCCAGACTCTCGGGTGAATGATATCTGGTTCTGGGAGGTAGTGATATCTAAGTGATCTTTCTTTGATGGAACACTTCCTCCATATTTACTTTGAACTGATCAAAATCCTCTAATCCATTTGCTATGAAGACGGTGCCGGGTATAGAAACCCCATGGAAAGAATTCCTGAGCTTCTCTGCTGTGGCCTTATCACCCATGAGTACGCTTCTCACCCTTGCTCACCTGTTTCCCAGACAGATTCCTGCTTTTGATGCATTTAAAAAGTGTTCCTCTGACAGTTAGAGCATCCTTTGCAAGGTGCTCATCCCATTAATTTTTGCCTTTCTTAAACTCCTGCTTATGTTCCATCTGTCATTTCTTGTGGGAATTTCATGTAGGCAAGCTTCCCACTTCTCAATGACTCCTGGGCTGCTGGCCATGGCCAGGCCAGGCCAGTCTTGCACACAGGAACCTGAGGAGGCCTTTGCGAATGGGCTTGTTTTTCATGCTGTAGATGATGGGGTTCAACATAGGCGGGACAAAAAGGTAGATGTTGGCCATGAGCATCTGGCTGAAGGGTGCAGCATTTTTCCTGTACCGGTGTATAAAGGAGAGGCCAGCCATGGGGACATAGAAGAGAAGAACAGCACAGAAGTGAGAGACACAAGTGTTGAGGGCTTTGGTCTGCTCCTCTCTGGAGGTGATGCCCACCACGGCCTTAATGATCATGCTGTAAGACAAGATGATGAGCACTGAGTCTAGGGTGATGAATAGCACCAGAGTTAGGCCGTACAGGCTATTCAGGGTGGTGTCTGTGCACGCCAGCCGTATCATATCCTGGTGCAAGCAATAGGAGTGGGATAGCACGTGGGACCTGCAGAACGGCAGTCGTGTGAGCAGGCAGATGGGCGGGAGCGCCATCAGAGAGCGGCAGACCATCCCCAGCCCAATCTTTGCAATCCTGGCACTGGTGAGGATGGAGGAGTATCTCAGCGGGCAGCAGATGGCCATATAGCGATCAAAGGCCATGACCAGAAGCACCGAGGATTCCATGAAGGAAAAGGCGTGAATGCAGAACATCTGGGTGAGGCAGAGCGGGAAGCTGATCTCTCCAGTGCCAAACCAAAAGACACGCAGCACCGTGGGTAGGGTGGACAGAGTCAGGCCCAGGTCTGTGGTGGCCAGCATCGAAAGGAAGTAGTACATGGGCCGGTGGAGCCTTCGATTGGCTCTCACGACCAGCAGGATGGTGCCATTTCCCAGCATTGCGATGAGATACATCAGGCAGCAAGGGAAGAAAACCCAGTGCTGGAAGTGAGCCATCCCAGGAATGCCAGTCAGCAGGAAAGTCAGGGCATGGCTGCTGTTCCCTGGGGACATACTTGCCCCACCTTGATGCTCTGCCTGGGTTAAAGCCCCTCTTTTTATTAGTGTTTCAAAGTTGATGCCAGGTTAGATTTCACAAGGCAATGAAAATGAACGGTTCACATGAAGATCTCATTTCTTTTCTCCTCCTTGAAGATGTGCCAGAGCAGAGATGAGCACTTTGATGTGCCAGTTCTGTCCTGTTTCTTGCTTTATTTTCTCCCCAGGCTCCTCCCCTGTAATGTCAACAGTAACATCATTTATCACACAGGGGCTACCTCCATCCCAGGACATTGCTATGGCCTCTCCTCTCAGTTGCTGTACGCAACATTGCTGTCCTTCCCTGGCACTCAGGTCCTGGTCTCTGCATCCATGTGGGTCCCTCTTCAGCTTTGTTTTTGCAGCCTCTCCCCTCAGTCCCCAGCCCCTTCCCCACCTCTGCTCTCAGTCCCTGATGCACACAGCCTCACCCCATGCACTTCCATGCAGGACAAAGCAGGAGGACAATGGTCCCTCTGACCATCCTTGCTTCTCTGGGCAGCCCTCCCCTTGCCCATGGGCTGTTGCAGCAGATGCCAGATGCCTGTTTCCGCTCCCAGGCTGTGCCTCCAGCCTGTTCTCTGTCCTTACCTGCGCGTACCATCTTGCCCAGCCAGCTCCCTCAGCTTGCTTGCTGGATGTTCAGCCTTCTCCCTTCCACCCTGTGCAGGATGCCCTGCCTGGAGCTCTGCAAACCACCATCCCCTGTCTGCCTGCTGAGCTGGGACCGTGGCTTGGCTCTTGGCAGATACGGTCCTGCTTGTCCTTCTGTCCTCCACCTGCACCCTTTGCTATCGCTTAACCTGCCCTTCAGCAGGAGGCAAAGGGGAAAAGCCCGCAGCTTTCCCCTTGGTTTGCGTCTGTGCAGCACCCAGCATCGTGGCACTGTGTTCCTTGACAAGGGTCCCTGGGAGCTACAGAAGCAGCAGCAGTTACCAGAATTTATCTGTCACCCACTCTGAACCCTGAGGGGACACGCTCACTCCTACCAGTCTACATTTGGTAAGGCATTGGCAAATTTAGGACATTGTTGTTTCCCTCCACTCCAGAGATTATTTACTGTTCTAATTGTTGTTGCTGTTAGTGCAGTTCTTAACGATAGCACACCAAGCTCTTTGAAGTGACAGGTATTCCAATTGATGTCTGTGTTAGTAATATACACAAGCAACTGTAATTCTTAGCAGAAATGTTGTTCTTACAGTAACAGTTATGGGTAAAATTAAGCAATGTGTACACAAAGCCAGCTCTCATTTCTTCTACAGAACTGTAGCCAAGGGCTTCCAGTCAACAGCCCACAGAGACCTCAGGGAAATACAGTGCTATGTGGAACACAAATCATAAAAGAAAAGCAATGTTTAAAGGGCTGAAGCTCTGAACACAGGGACAGTACTTTTTGGGGTTGGAAGTAAAAAAAAAAACAACCCACCAACAAACATGCTGTTATAAAATGCTCATCTAAGGAATTTGCGCTCCATCTGTCTATGTAAACAGGGAATGTGGCATTGCTTAAGTGGAGGGTTTGTGGCTAAAGGCAGGACTGTGCCATGAGAAATTTAATTGGTCTATTCCCAGCTGCCCCACTTGTGCTGGGGGTGCACAGGGACTTGAGAAGGCACGCAGCCAGGACTGCAGCTGACCAACAGCATATTCCATACCAGATGACATTGCGCTCAGCCATAAACCTCGGGGGGGGGGGGGGGGGGGGGGGCTGTTCGCTGAACATTGTTGGGGTTAAACCACAACAAAGGAAGAATGATGGGTGCATGGGTGGGTGGATGGATGCATGGATGGAGTGTGTGAAAGAGCTGCAGGAATGCACAGTGACAGATAAGCAAGCTGGCTGTGAACCAAAGCTCCCTTTTAGCACAAATTCTGAACTGAAAATGTCCCACCCAAAATTAAAACATCAGTGATGAAGCAAGGCTGGCAGGGAAGTGCATTGAGCCTTCAGATGTCCTTACCTCTGTTCAGCTGAAGTCCTTACACAGAAGATGCGGAGTGAAAGGGAACCTTGCTTCTGCCCATTTCACATGCAGAGGAAGCTGTCTGGTTTTGTAATGCCTGTGTGAAATCTCAGCAGCAATGGCAGTCACCTGGGACCTGCTGCAGGGGCTGAGGCCATGAAATGCAAAACAACTACACAGTCCAGGAAGGCAATGGTACTCCCATTTGTACCTTAACTGCTACCACCCTGGCAGCAGCACAAGGGTAAATACTACACGAGCAAAAACAAGGATCATAAATGTTTAGGAACTGGTGGTCAGAGCAGCAATGACACACAAAAAAAAAAAAAAAAAAAGTTTCCCCAAGATTTGTCTTCCCTTTTAA
The DNA here is from genome assembly GCF_023634085.1 of Falco cherrug. Taxonomy (NCBI): domain Eukaryota; kingdom Metazoa; phylum Chordata; class Aves; order Falconiformes; family Falconidae; genus Falco; species Falco cherrug. The sequence continues at coordinate 2,677,969 of NC_073698.1, forward strand.
CATAGAACCATGAAGTAAAACACACCCATCCCTGGCAAGCCTTTCAGTGCAAAAGCTGTGCCTCACTCTTCTTCCTCTGTATGCTTGAAAAAGTTCTACCATGGCAAATGTTTGGGGAGAGAGAGTTGGGGAAGGGATGGGGAGAGGGATATGCAGTGCTCACAGGTGCAGCATGTACCAGCATGGGTGTAGGGTGAGCCTATATTTTGGCCATGCAAAAGCACTGTCATGTACACATTGCATTCTCAAACATCAGCAGTGGAATCCCAATAAACCCTCTTACAGATGGATACATTTTATTTTCCCCATCTTACGGACAGGGCAACTAAAACAAAGAGGGAAACCAGAAAAAGCTAATACCACTTTTTATTTACTTCTCAAAAGCTTTAAAACATCTTTTTCAAAATCAGAACAAGTACATTACCATTCATCCTCATTTCAAATAGTGTGGGAAAAAACAACAAACATTTCACATGGGTGGCTGAATTTTGTTACGATTGTATTCCAGTCCCACCAGTTCCAAGACCTGTCTTCTGAAATGCTCTATTATGCTGACACTCCTGACAGCATATTCCCTCTAGAGGCATAAAATCGTGCCTTACACTATATATAACCCCACCAGGGGCAGCACAGTCAGTGAAAGTATTTTTGGCTTGTGCTAAGAAGTGAACTGGGGTTTTTTTTTTCTGCTCCTGTTATTTTGGTAAGTGTGGAGATCAAGACAGATTAAAATAATTCTACCTGAGAGTCCCCTGGTTAGCCTGCTCCTTAGGCTGACATTAAACTGCAAATAAGAATTCCTTAAAAGGCTCAGGGGGTTGATTAATTCATTGTATTTTCTAAGCTGGAGTTTTTAAGTTTCCATTTGCAAGCAATGTGCCACAGCATTTAACAAGAGGATTTTACTGTAGAGAAGACAGGAATGTTTCTCTCATAATCACAAAATGCACCACCACATTTTTCATTGTGCACACTCCATTAAGTATCCTAGCACATCTAGTCAACTACCTCTTTTTATTAAAACCTGTTAACCACTGCAAACAATGTCTATTATGAGATAAATGTGCCCCAGCTCTTTCTTATGTGCTCCTTCACCCTCCTGGAGTCAGCAGTGCTTTTTTCCATGCCCCTTCATAAGCTGATGGCTCTCTGCCCCCCATGGAGGTGTGTGACCATGACAACAGGCATTAGGGGAGCCAAAACAGGGCTGGACACAACCACAGAGGACTATAGACCTGATCATACCCTGTCTCCTTATCTCTTCTGACTGCCTGGTGACCAAGGAGTGCCTTGTCCCATCCCATTTGCCTCCATCTCACGGTGACCTGGCTGCCTTCCAGAGAGATGGCATTCAGTAGCATCTATGCCCCAAACCTAATTTTCTTCACCAAGGGTTCAGTTCTCCTCTTCATTTTGTTGTCCTCCATCATGGTCCTTGTGACACCTCTCAGCATTGCCTCCAAGGGCAAGGGACTGAAGATTGTGTGGTCTCAGTCTTCTTCATCCCAGAATATGGCTAGCCCATCCTGCACAGATTTGGGAAAGAGGCACACCTGTCTTACACGCTGTGATGGGCAACATCTACATGCTCCTCCCACCTCTCTTCAATCCTCTCGTTTGCAGCATCCAAACAGAGCAGACTGACCAGCAGGCTGAGGGAGGTGATTGTCCAGACTTGACCCTGCTCTGATGAGACACCCACCTGCCCAGCCCTGTGTGTCCAGCTCGGGGGCCCCCAACATCAGAAGGACACGGACCTGTCGGAGCGGGCCCAGAGGAGGCCACGGAGCTGCTCAGAGGGCTGGAGCCCCTCTGCTGTGGGGACAGGCTGGGAGGGCTGGGGCTGTGCAGCCTGGGGAGGAGAAGGCTGCGGGGAGACCTTAGAGCAGCTGCCAGTGCCTGGAGGGGCCGACAGGAAAGCTGGGGAGGGGCTTTGGGCAAGGGCAGGGAGTGGTGGGACAGGGGGGAATGGCTTGAAGCTGAGAGAGGGGAGATTTAGGTTGGACATGAGGAAGAAACCCTTCCCCGTGAGGGCGGCGAGGCGCTGGCCCAGGCTGCCCAGAGCAGCTGTGGGTTGCCCATCCCTGGCAGGGCTCAAGGCCAGGGCTGGACGGGGCTGGGAGCAGCCTGGGCTGGGGGGGAGGGGGCCCTGCCTCTGGCGGGGGGTGGGACTGGCTGGTCTTGAAGGTCCCTTCCAGCCCAGACTGTTCTGTGATTCTGTGAGTCTCTAACTTACAAAGGCACCTACAACTTGTTTCTTTATGGACCCCTTCAAACTAAGCCATAGGTGAGCAAAGCAAGCAAATGCCTTGCAAACTCAGAACTGAACCACAGAACGGTAAGGGCACTCCAGGGATCTCTGGTCTGATGCCCTGCTTGAAACAGGGTCAGCACATGGGTTGCTCTGCTGTTGGCTGCACAGCGTTTCCAGGAGCTCAGTTCTTCTCCATATCCCTACAGATTTGGCACATAGGAGAAGCCTGCAGAATCCAGGTGAGATGAGGGCAGATTTTGAAAGATTATGGTCCAAAACAACTGTGTCCTCCCTGGTAACTTCAGAAACTTCTATCACAGCCAGGTCTCTGCTGTGCCAGATGCTGTAAACAGCACTGGTTGTCAGCCCCCTTGTGCAAGGTGTCTCCAGTCCTGGTTTAAGAAAAGATTTAAGAGTAAGATAGACACAGTCCTGGCTATTTTTATGGTGGGGTTTTTTTTTCTGTTTGGTATAATAAAATAGCTAAAAAATAATTGAATTTGTCACCTTTGTTCCAATGAAGGAATGACGAAGCCTGACACACAGCCTGGCTCCGTGCACCATGAAGGCCCCTCGGATGGGATAAGGAGGGCCAGGCACAGAAAAGCCCCAATACCAGCTAGTGTGGTGGGATTTTTTTCGGCTGGGTTATGCTGGGAACTGAATCCCCTTGGTCTGGACAGAGGGGGGTCTTTGGGACTGTGGGTGCCTGGGGATGAGGATCTGCTATGTGCATCAGCATGAAAAATGCCCCCTGGAGAAGCATATCTCCTGTTAGACCAGCTGATTACAGCTAGAAGAAGTGGACATCTCCTGAACCTCCCAAGAGTCAGAGTTGAAAGGTTTTTCTCCTGCATCAGCTGGTCTAAAAGGAGATGGTCCATCCCCAGCCCTAGAGCAGAGCAGGGCAAGGCAGGCACCAGCTACCAAAGTGCAGCAGCAGCTTGGCTGGCAACTCTGTGCTCCAGATGGTGCTGGCTTCACCTTATTTCACATTAATGTAGAGCTGGGAGACCAGATGTGGATTCTTCACAATCTCGCATTATTGCTATGGCCCTCCCTGAAACAGCCCCAAGTGTCAGGGCCCTTTGCATGGGTTTCATCTTCACAGGCACCCAAGCACGCACTAGCAGGGAGCACACATGAGACAGCACTGCAGAGTTAAGGAAACTGTTTGCAACAGCCCTTAGAAACAAGAAATGTACCCAAACATGGATGGCATTGTGTGGAACAGCACAAACTCCCCTGGCCCCCCTACTTTCCTAGCACAAAGACTCTGCAGACACAGTGCTGGAAAGCCTTTATTTGGTGGTTACAGCCTGTCAATACCCACAGGGCATCTCCTCGGGTTCAGAGGTGCTTGTGGTGGAGCAGGGATTCTTCCTTGCACGGCTGGTCCTGGGATGCTCAGTGGTACTTGCGGGCCAGAGCGTGAGCCACGACACCGACCAGCTTTTGCCAGGCAAACTGGCAAAGCAGGGGTGAAATCCCTGCCAAAGTGGGAAGCCAGGACAATGATTAGGATGTCTCCAAGGAGCTGGAGGAGAAAGAGGAAAACAGACAGGTTCAGTGCTGCTTGAAGCATTGTGCCACTGCAGACCCCAGAGCAGGGAACTGGCATCCCTGAACTGGGGCTGAGCTGTTGCACCCACAACCCCTCAGAGAAGGCTCTGTGCTCCTGCTTTTCACAACTCCACCAGCCCTACCCTGCCCTGCCATGTCTTTAGCTCTAAACAGCTTCTTCCTTCATGCAAACTCCCTGTCTCCCTGGTTTTCCTGCTGCAGACTTCCCTTGGTCCCTCTCCTTCCCATCCCCCACCAACACCACCCTGTAACCCACAGGCTGCATTTCCCTTCTCCTGACTTCTCCCTGAGGCTGGACTTCCCTACTGAAAGGACTCACATGCTGCACACACCTCGTCTTTCTCCTCAGCTCCTCTGCCTCCTAATAAGTGACCCTCAGGCTCCAGGGCTGCTTATGGCGACTGGCTCACTCCCCATTCCCTGAGACTGCTACAACAAAATCCTCAGTCGTTCCTTAGAAATCTCTGGGATTTCGAAAAACTGTATTTGCTTCAGTCTTAAAAAAAAAAAAGGAAAGAAAGAGCCTTGAAACTATTCCCCACCATTTTGGGGATGCTAAAGCAATTTGGCCTGAGACCCACCCTGCAAAATGCTGTTCTGGGTTTTTTTTTGGGTTGTTTTTATTTTTTTTTTTAATTCTTTTTCTCCTTTATATGTAAATGGAGAAAATTATCCCTTTCTATTTAAAACTGTTGGAGGAGCAGGGAGTGTCCCATCCAGACAGGCAGCCCATTCTCTGTGCTTTTCCGGCACGCTAGCCACTCATCTTGCTATAGGACCTATGATTTCCTTAAATGCTCTTCTTTGCTTCCCTCTGCTTCCAACTCCTCCAGCCCGTGCTGCACCTTCCCTGGGGTTTGTTTCTTTTGTCCCCCGACCAGATCTCCTTCAGGTAACAATCTCCCCATCACTGTGATGGTACTTAAAATGGGACTTTTCACTGTGAAAGTCACCCACAACCTTGCGAAGAGTCCCTGCACAAGCTATCACCATGCTTGGGTACTACAGAGGGACTCTGTTTCCATAAAGCACCCCTTGGACAGAGTTGTTGGAGGAAATACCAACCGTTTCAAAGCAAAATCTGACTTCTCCCACCCGAGGTAGGGAAGGGGCTGGGACTGCAAACATGTCTCACCCTAAAGTTCTCAGGGTCCACGTGCAGCTTCTCACAGTGCAGCTCAGACAGCTTGGCGTAGGTCAACTTAATGTTGTCCAGGTTCTTCACAGCTTCCCCAAAGGAGGTGAGCACTTTCTTGCCATGGGCACGGACCTTGGGGGTTGCCGAGGATGGCGGTGGGGCTGGAGAGGTTCCCAAAGGAAGCAAAGAACCTCTGGGTCCAGGGGTAGACAATCAGCAGCCTGGGTGAGAGACAGAGGGACACAGACACAATGTTAATGCTCCCAAATGCAATTGCCATGGTTTGTCCTATCCAGGGTGCAGCTGAGCAGATGCCTGGGAGATGGACCTACCTGGCCAGGGCCTCGGCACCGCATTCCTCCACATTGACCTTGCCCCAGAGGCTGGCGATGAGCTGCTTCTCTTCAGCTGACCAGTGCACCATGGTGGCAGGCGGCTTTGCTCAGAGCGGCGGTGAGGACACAGACCCTGTAGCTGAGCTGCAGACCCCATGGAGGTTTTTATCCCCTGCCAGCAGCTCCTCCCTGTCCTGTGCTATGGGGTCATTGGCTGGGGCTGGCTGGGGTGGGGGTCCCCAGAAGTGGTGGAGCAGAAGGGGATGGCCAGGGTGTGGCATCCTGAGAAGGGGCCCCTGGTTATCCTGAGCTCAAGAGCTTTATCCCTTCCCCTCTGTGCAGGCAATTCTCTGTTTCACCTATCAGATGTGAGCCCCTTTGCAGAGAAAAGACTGCACAATCCACTGTGCAGTAGTCCACTATGCTTTATCATGGATGAGGACCTTTGGAGAAGGGCATGTAGTGATAAGACAAGGAGGAATGTCTTTAAATCGAAAGGGGGGTAGAATTAGATGAGATATTAGGAAGAAATTATTTGCTGTGAGGGCGGCGAGGTGCTGACCCAGCTGCCCAGAGCAGCTGTGGGGTGCCCCATCCCTGGCAGGGCTCAAGGCCAGGCTGGACGGGGCTGGGAGCAGCCTGGGCTGGGGGGAGGGGGGGCCCTGCCCCTGGCAGGGGGTGGGACTGGCTGGTCTTGAAGGTCCCTTCCAACCCAACCCATTCTATGAGTTTATGATAAGTGCATGGGACTCAGTGGGTGAGAGCCTTGTGCCTTGGCTCTCCCAAATGCTGGACTCTGCCTTGCCTTAGCCTCTATCAGCAAAATGATGAATGCCCCTGCCAAAATGCATCCTGTGGCAGAGCAACCTAGAGGGATTTGCCACCAGGAAACCGTGTAGATACCTGTACTGCAGGAGGATTCCAGTGTCCTTGCACCACCAGCAGCTGTGAGCAATGCTGGAGTTGTCCAGAGGATGCTCAGGCTTTGCAGCTGAGATCTGCATTAACCCTATTTTCCTCCTCCTGTAACAGAACTTGACCTGTTTAGTTTACTTATCCCTTTTGGAGTGTGAGGAAGCTCATCCAAATGTTCTCCCCTCAGATGTAAAAAGGACCACCTAGATGCAGCGCTGCTGGACAGGGAGCAAGTATTAAAAAGGATCACCCTTTTCATCCCATTTCTGCTTTCATCCACATCCATAAAAGGCAGGGGAAATGGGCTTTGAACACAAGGGTTTCCACTTTGGGATCTCCTTTGTGTTCAAAAAGCAGCAAAAAGCTGTGTCCAACCTGGAGGAGCCCAGGGCCTTTCCCTTCTGAACCTGACCTGACAAGGTTGCTGTATTTCATGTTTCACCCCAACGTTTCAGCCAGGCTGTGCCCAACCTCCTTTGGCAGGAAGAGATATTTGTGCTTCATGTGAGTTGCTGTCCTGGGACACCCCTCAGCAATCTGCGGGCAATGGACCTTTGCCAGGAGCCCTTACATGATGGTGGGGGGGCTCTCCTGATTTATTTTCTGCATAAAGCCCCAATAAATGCTGTCCTTGCTGAAAGCACACGGGCTTTGATCCTGATCTCAAGGCACCTAGGGCAATCAATCCACTGTCTCCCTGGTGTTTTCCATAGGATTTGGATTGGGCTACGTAAGAGGCACTGGGTCTTGTTGGTCTGGGGGCTGGGTAAGATGAGGGGCATTTGGATGGCCAGGCTGCAGTGGAGCTAAAGACCTGACAAAGTTCCTGTCTGGACATCAGGGCTTGCCTTCCTCCATGTTCCTCCTGCCAAGTGTCTTCAAGCCTTTTACTGCAAATACACGAATGGGAGGAAGTCAATTAAAAGAAAGAAAATACTGAGGGAGATTTTCAGCCTGATAATATCTCTTTACCCTTTTAGTTGTAGAGGTTTTTTTCAATGGAATAGGGATGAGTAATCTTCATTAGAGCTGCCTACATCTGCCTTTTCTTAAGGAAACCTAATGCATGAGGCTGGTGTGCTGGAACATGATGAGAAATCAAGCTGAGCACTGCCTGGGTGCATGCATGGGGGAGAGAAACACACAGGCAAAATGCCACCGGGCTGCTGCTGGTGCCCACCCTCCTGCACCGCCTTATCACGCCCCCCCCCCCCGCCCCCAGGACCTGTGGTGCTGCCAGCACCGCACTGCACCAGGCATCGCCCGGGCGGGTTATCAGTTCCCACATCGGCCATCACGAAGGAGACAAAATGGGAGCAGGCAAAACAGCATGGGGAGAGGACATCCCGCAGGATCTATTTGCTGTAGGGACATGAACCAGGGTGTTACCCCCTAGCTGCAGCTGGGGCTGGGGCATGAAGCCACGGGCAGTGCCAGTGGGCACTGTACTGGTCCTACCCTGCTGCCAGGTGCAGGGAATGGAAACCCTCGTCCCTGCTCCTGGGAAAGGGTACGCCAGCAGGAACCACAACAGTGGGAAGAGCCCAGCCCTCCCTTGCTGTACTGACATGTAGGATCTAACCTGAGAGGTATGCTTGGCTCATTTCTACCCCCAGACACCTCACTTGCAGGAGAACACCAGCTTGTTCAAATAATTCAGTCATTTCTGCCTAAAGTCTTATGAACAATCACGTTCATATAAAAGTTTATGAATATTTATCATGAAACCTATGAAAAACCATGTAAGAATCTGTTTCTTTGTGACCCTGGTCTCCTGACCAAGACACCACACTCTGTGCCTGCCCTGACTCCCTGCAGGGAGGAAAAAACCTCTGGGATTTACTACAAATCATCTTCTCACCTTCTCAGAGTCCTCCTCAACACCAGAAACAAAATACCTTTTCCTTCGAGTAAGGTGTGTGAGAAGGGGCATTTATGGGTCACAGAGGGCTTTTAATACCCTCCAGTGGGTCAGGGACAGTGAGTGGGATGCCCATAAATGTGGATGAAGCTGGGATAAGACACGGTGCAAACAGAGTGTCAGAGACACGGGGATATATAGGTATGCCCTTTTTTCCCTTTAAAAATAAGCATGTCTGTTCAGCTAACTGTTGCTTTTACTGCATCATGCTCAGTTCACACAGGGCAGGACAGTGCTTCCCACACCAAGAATAAATGCTACCCTAGAGACTCCTGCTCTGCAGACACTTAAAACACCCAAAATGCTCTGCATGCGCTGAGCATCGATTGATACTCGCATCCGAAAATTATTAATAGTTGCCACTGTTAGCAGGACTGCCCTTCCCTCTCCCCTCCCCCTCCCCCCCCCCCCCCCCCAAATTGCAGAATGGGTGGTGCAGGGTGAAAAAGCATAAACAAAGTCTGGACAGGTTTTGATAACAAAATGTTTATCTAAAACCTACCCCCACCCAGCTGGCTGCTTGGCCAGTATGAGTCAGCTAATTTCTTGTAGGCTTTATGCCAGGAATGAGCTAGGGTAGATTAAAGTCATCACTTTGTTTATTGTCCCTAAAAAAATATGAATTCCACAAGTTACCGTTCCCTGCAAGAAAATACGCAGGTTTCACACTAAAATACTGGTGAGCTCCTCAGTGCAAACTTTCTGGTGTGTGACTACAGAGGCAGCAGGGCTATATCTACACAGTACTCTGTAGGCATGATTTCCAGAGGCAAATCCCCCACAAGCCTCCCAAAAAAACACAGAACAAAGGGAGGTGGCATTTCCTCGGAGGAAAATGCCCACTCTGCTCAAGCTTACACTTCAGTCCTCCTGCGGGTACCCCAGGTCCCCATTCCCCCCCCCCTCCCCCAGCCTCACAGGGACACACAGACTCAATGGGAGACTTCACAGGATGAGCTTTATTTGGTTGTTAAAAGCTGTCAGCCCCATAGTAGCATGTCAGCTGGTGCACAACACGCAGGATGCTGCTCAGGCTTTTCTGCCGATGCTTTAGTGGTACTTGCGGGCCAGAGCGTGGGCCACCACACGGACCAGCTTTTGCCAGGCAGCCTGGCAGTCAGGAGTGAAATCCTTGGCGAAGTGGGCGGCCAGGACAATGATCAGGATGTCACCCAGGAGCTGCAGGGACAAAAGCACCCTTGCGTTAGCAATGCCCAGGAGCCTGCAGATCCTCAACACAAGCACTTGCATTAGACCCAGGGAAACCTCCAGGTACTTTGTAGGCTTAAATATTTCCCTGGAGGTTTTTTTAAGATGTACCTTAAACTTGTTCTCTGTTTTTACTCTAAAGATTCAGGTTCTGCTACTGCTGTGGGAAAAGTAACCAAAAAGCCTCCAGAAATTCTGTTGATTAATTTTTTTCTTTCTCCCTTCTGGCTTTGTTTGGGAGTTTCCCCTGAGCAGAAGACACAGATGAGCATCTGCTGCACGGCAAGGATCCAGAACTCAGCACTGCAAAGTGACCTGGCACGAACAATGAGCTCATGCTAAGGTGGTGGTGGATCTCTGCCAGCACTGGTGACAAATGTCAGGGTTACTTCCCCGCTGGGAAACTCTCAGCTGCAGAGATGTGGGAGCCAAAGTTTTCTCTCTCCCTGAGTCCCATTCCTCTTTCACTTTTGGCATCTAGCCACCATGCCTTGCTCCTCACTCATCTCTCCTTTCTTCTGCATGCCAAGCTTAACTCTTGCTCCGTTGCTTTCTCCTTGGCTCAAACCTCTTCCTGCTCAACATCTGCTTTCACTTTACTCTTCCCCTCCTTTTCCACACTGAAACCACTTCCTCGCCTCCTTCCCATCTCCCATGCGTCTTTGCTTGCACCCTCCAGTCCACCTCTCCATAACTATCACCTCTCAGCCCCTTCGGTGCATTCTCACCAAGCTGCAGGTTGGTCCCTTCCCTCTCCCTTCCTCTCCTGCATCTCCCCTAAACCCAACCAACAACATCTCTTCCATTTGCACTGGTCTGTCTAAGGTAAATCCCTCACATGGCAGGGCTCAGGGTTAGAAGAGAAACTGCCCAGAGATGCAATGGGGAGGATGGGTCCCCCAGTCAGGAGCATGGCTCACCCTGAAGTTCTCGGGGTCCACGTGCAGCTTGTCGCAGTGCAGCTCAGACAGCTGGGAGAAGGTGTTCTTGATGTTGTCCAGGTTCTTCACAGCATCCCCAAAGGAGGTGAGCACTTTCTTGCCATGGGCACGGACCATGGGGTTGCCAAGGATGGCAGTGGGGCTGGAGAGGTTCCCGAAGGAAGCAAAGAACCTCTGGGTCCAGGGGTAGACAATCAGCAGCCTGGGGAGAGGCAAAGGGACACAAGCAGACACAGACATGTTAACGCTCCCAAATGCAATTGCCACAGTTTGTCTATCCAGGGTGCAGCTGAGCAGATGCCTGGGAGATGGACCTACCTGGCCAGGGCCTCGGCACCGCAGTCGGCCACATTGACCTTGCCCCAGAGGCCGGTGATGAGCTGCTTCTCTTCAGCTGTCCACTGCACCATGGTGTCGGGTGGAGGATAGCGTGTGGCTGCTGGCAGGTATGGAGGAAGTCTCGGCTCTTGCTCCCAAGGGGATCGCACGCTGGTGACCAGCTCTCCCAGTCTCCATTTTTATATGCTACACCGGGCCCCTCCTCTTCCACATGCACCCCTCCATTGGCTGGGCCTGCGGGGGGGGGGGGGGGGGGCCCACAGCCCTGGCACCCCAAGGGAGGGGACATGGTGTCAGGGTGGGGCCCGGGGCAAGATGCCCAGATCCACCACTGGGATGGGCTGGCAGACTGCCCTCCCCCCGTCTTTGATTTCCAGCTTTGCAGCTCACTGATGACGAGTGGCATTTATCTCCATGCAAAGCCCAAGCACGGCACCACGCAAGACCTGCACAAGCCCTCAGAGGAAGCTGTGTGCAAGGATTGGCACCCCTCGGAAGGTGCAAACCACATCAGGCTGCATGGCTGCGAGGCTGAAGACTTGGACTTGAGGCTTGTTGGGTCCTCCATTTGAATGCACCAGCAGTGTACAAGCTGTTTCTCTTTGTCCTCTTCTTGCAGGACCTGTCAGGCTTTGGGTTGCCCTCATTCTTTCCTATCAGCTATTTAATAGTGTGCTAACATCAGAATAACACCAAGAAAACCATGGGCAGTGGCTTGCAGTCTGAGAGAGCTCCTGTCTCAAAAAGCCTGTTAGGAAAGGCCAAGCAACGTTGGAAGGGAAATGTTGTAACACAGGCATGCTAATTGCACGTAGGGTTTTAGCTCACAGGGGCCCCAGGAGAGCTGGGGAAGACTGTGTATACTGGGGTCTGTGCAAATGTGCAGCAGGAGACAGTGTTTGAGCTAGTGATTTTGCAGCCAGAGGAGCAGTGGCCCTCCCAAGTGGTGGGAAAGGCAGCTTGGTCTCCTTCAGCTCCCAGCATAGCGGGCTGGAGGTGGTGGTGTGGGATACAGGCACTGGGGTCAGGGATGGAGCTTGGGGGTAGACCCAGGCAGCACACAGGGATGCCAGCTGGTCCAGCAGGGTCTGGATGACCATGGATCAATGGGTTTGCATTGGCTGTGCTGCCACTGTAGTGATTGCTGCTCCGGTTCTCCCCTGCCTGCTCACTTCAGGAGTGGGCTTGGCCAAAGGACCCTGGGGACATGCCTGGGGGGTGACACTGGTCCCCAGCCCTCCACGCTGAACAGTGCAGTGTTTACTGCAGAGCTGCTCTGGAGCCATTCACCCTGACTTCTCCCTGATAAGGGGGTGGGAGGGATTCACCACCCAGAAACCCCAGACATGTCCCTGAATTGCTCTTAGTGCTGCGGGGATGCTGCAAGTCTGAAAGGAGGATAGGAGGCTGGTGAGGGCCATGGTCCTCCACGTGGCATGGGGACTGTTCAGGGAATTTCGTTTTGCTTGTGGAAAGTTAAACATAGGTGCCAGTGAAAGCAGATGCTTTGTCTCTCCCATCTGTGAAATTACCTTCTTGGCGTATTTTTTGCATAATATATAGTTGTGTCTATTACATTCTGCCTTTAATAATTCGAGAATGGTAATGATTTAGTCAAAAAACAACAAAAAAAGCATTTTTCTTTCCATGAAGGAAGTTACAATGGCCCTGATCTCACTGCCCCTTCTCCCACTGCACGTTTTTGTACAAAGTTTTGTTCCACCTAATCTGTGAAAAACTCATAATGTTAAACTCAACGATGTTGCCTGAAGCCTCAAAAAAGCATCAGAGTATTTCTGTTTGCATTTTGTAGTGTTTATTTATTTTTTTTAAATTTCCCCCTGGATTTTCCAGCTCAGACAAGTCTCACTTGCATGAATTCACAGACAAGACCATAGCTCACATTACCCTGTGTGTGTGAGTACCTCCTTCCCATTCTCCAGCACCTAGGGGTGGCCCCCACCCCAGCCCCACAGAGAAGCAGACACCTTTTCATAGCTGAAGCAGTTGGTGTTTATTTGGCAATTAAAGACCAGCAGAACCAAAGGATGTTTCCCCATGAACCAGGAGAATCTCCAGGCACAAATGTTTGCAGGAGGCTCAGTGGTACTCGTGGGCCAGTGCATGGGCCACCACACGGACCATCTTCTGCCAGGCGGACTGGCAGGCGGGGGTGAAGTCCTTAGCAAAGTGGGCAGCCAGGACGATGATGAGGATGTCACCCAGGAGCTGGCAATGGAGGGAGGAGAAGGCATCAGCCCGGTGCTGCCCCCCTCCTCCCTCTCCACCGTCACACCACCCAGGTGTTCACACATGAAGACCAGTTATTGGGGAATGCATCACAAAGCAAGGAATGGATTTATCACAGTCCTGTGCAGAGCACCAAGCTCCTTGCACAGCTTGCATCTCTGGCACTCATCAAGATGCCTGGATGTGCTGGATCCTCCTCCCCACACACCTTCCTTTACCTTCCTCCCTCCTCTTCAACTGGGTTTATCCTTTCCTTTCATATCCCTACCCACCCTTGCTTTCTCTTGGCTCAAATCCCCTCCTTCTGGTGAAGTGGCTGTGTTTATTTTCTCTGTTGGCTTAACCACTCCACCATAGCCAAGCTCAGCTCTGTCCTCCAAACCCTGTCTCATTTTCCTCCCTTCTGGTCTCTGGCCACTCCAAGCCAACATTGCTGACGACCAGCACGTATTCGACTCTGCATTTCATGCCCATCCACCTTGCCTGCCTGGGTTCATCCTCTCACAGTTCCCAGTCCCATAACTCCTCTCTATTCTCCCGAGTGTGCCTGTTCGCTCCCCTCTCCCCTCCACCGCCGCTGCCCGCCCTCAGCAGGCACCCAGGCTCAGGCAGCCTCAGAGTTTCTCTCTAGGTCTCAATGACTGACAGACACCTCAGAGACCCCTAAAGCTCCCTCCAGAGAACAGAAACCCCTGCCCAGCTGAGGCCGGACTCTGAGAACAGCTCACCCTGAAGTTCTCGGGGTCCACGTGCAACTTGTCACAGTGGAGTTTGCTCAGCTGAGCAAAACATTTCTTAATGTTGTCCAGGTTCTTCACAGCTTCCCCAAAGGAGGTGAGCACTTTCTTGCCATGGGCACGGACCATGGGGTTGCCAAGGATGGCAGTAGGGCTGGAGAGGTTCCCGAAGGAAGCAAAGAACCTCTGGGTCCAGGGGTAGACAATCAGCAGCCTGGGGAAAGACAGAGGGACACAAGCAGACACGTTAATGCTCCCAAATGCAATTGCCACGGTTTGTCTATCCAGGGTGCAGCTGAGCAGATGCCTGGGAGATGGACCTACCTGGCCAGGGCCTCAGCACCACATTCGGCCACATTGACCTTGCCCCAGAGGCCGGTGATGAGCTGCTTCTCTTCAGCTGTCCAGTGCACCATGGTGTAGAGCAGGAGGGTTTGCCTGGGGCTTCCCTGAACAATGACAAGGAAGTGGAGCAGAAGTCTGCCCCAGGGATTTTTATACACTAGTAACCGCTTGTTCTAATCTCAATTCACGTAGCTATTGGTTGGGGCTGGGGAGGGAAGCTGGGCTGCACAAGGAAAGATAGCAATTTTGGATGCTGTCCAAGGGGAAAAGGGGCCCTTTTCCCCCTCAGTCTTTGAGTGGACAAGCATCATCTCATACCCATGCACTTGTATTTGCAGCCCCAAGTGCAGGTGGAGCTGCCTGCACGGCTCCTCCCCAGCTGTGGGTTTCGAGCATTTCAGCGGCAGCCAGAGGCTGGGGGCTGAACATGTGATGCAGACCCAAGAAGAAGATGTTCAAAGAGTTTGCAGTCTCCATCTTCACCATGTTTTCAGGCTTTTAATGTGCATTGGTGCCCTGCATTCCTGGAATTCATCCTGAACAGCTCTAGGCATCATCCACCCCAGCTCAAAGGAGTAGAGGATTACTGGGGAACAAGGATTGAATGATCACTCCCAAATCTAGGACCCATGATTTTAACGTAAGAATGTTCTTTCTTGTCTCTCCTAGCAAAGAGCTTCAGATTTGTTGTCCATCGTCATTGTCCATCATTACTGTCCATGCCATCATGAACCTAAACTCTATTTCCCATCTCCAGTGCAATTCCCTGTCAACAGAGAAAGTGGATTCACCTTGAAGGCATGCCTCTGAGTTGCAGGTCTCAAGAGCACAGCGCTACCCCTATCCTTAGTCCTATGAGGAATCATAGAATCATAGAACCATTTAGGCTGGAAAAAAACTTTAATACCATCAAGTCCAACCGTTAACCCAGGACTGCCAAGTCCACCACTAAACCATGTCCCTAAGCACCACATCTACACCTTTTTTGAACATTTCCAGGGATGGTGACTCCACCACATCCCTGGACAGTCTGTTCCAATGCTTGAACACCTTTTCAGTGAAGAAAACTTTCCTAATATCCAATCTAAATCTCCCCTGGCGCAACTTGAGGTACAAGCCAGACACATCACCCACGTGGACAGTCAGTCCCACCTGATGCCACCTAGGACCAGGCTGTACTGTGCAAAACCAATGTTAATTTTATCTGCTAGCCCTCCAGGAAGAGGGCAACACAACTTTTATTTTGTTTAGATATTGAATGCTTCATTACTGTATGGGGCTGATGACTATCCCTTATTCTAATAACTGGGTGGCTTTGGGGCACAGTTCTGAGCCTGATCAAACCAGGAATAGGGTGTACACCAAATAAAAGGCAGAACCAAATAGGGACCTATTTATTTTTTCAGACAGCTAGCAGAAATAGGTAATAAAACCTTGTCTGCATGGCAACAGTTGGATGGTTTTGCTGTACCAGGCACTAGTACTGACAAACTCTTGAGTGCAGACACTGCTTACACTTGAAAAAAAAGTTTTTTTGGTATATAGCATACCTTGTACCCCAAAAGCAGTATGCTGTCCTGGCAAAGCAGCAGTTCTACTGTTGGTAGAGCTGTCTTGATCAGATTCCTTGTTCACATCAAATAATTCAGCCCCAAGAAATGGCCTGGCAGGGATGATGTCTCACTGGTACAGGATGAAGTCTGCCCTCATGTCTTCTTCTTAGCAAGAGCCTTTACAAATCCAAAGAGCTCTACCTTGTCTTTTCTCTGCCTGCTCCAAATAAAACTGTCAATAAGTTCTTCCAGCCTTACATCTGGTCAATACCATTACTCCCTGCAGTTACTAGATCTTTGAAAGTTGTGACTTTTTCCACCCTCCTACTTGAGAAGGCGTCTTGATCCAAGGTGGTTTTTTACTAACAAGGGAGGCTGTCAAAGTATTCGTACCAGTATAATTTTTCAAACTGGGTCCTGATGCACTGTAGGAAGCATTGATGCAAGAAGTGTGTTATAGAGTGAGGTACTGAGCTCTGTCTTCAGCTGCAACTGGTGACCTGACTTTAAACTAAATTGTCTAATTGCAACTCTAGTTCTGCTATGTTTGCAAAATGGCTCATGCACGTGTTTTCCCATTTAATATAGACATAAGAAATGAGGAAGCTGTAATGTCAGCAAATTGCTCTGCGGACACAGCTTCCAGATTCTTTATTAGCAGAGTATACTGGTGAACTGGTGGCATCAGTCCTGTGGTACCTCAGCACCAAAAGAGCTTGGATGCACCATCCCATGAGGGCAGTTTCAAATGCCCATCCCAGGCATGAGGCGAGATGCTAAACCAAGAGAAGCAGCAAAGGATGAACAGCTCATGGGGCTTGCTGAGCTTTGGCTTATCTTGCCTTCCTTCTCCTTCAGCCCTGTCCCTCCACATCCTACGTGGCTCCTCCTCACTCAGTGCTGTGGGCAGCAGCATCTCCTGAGCTTGCAGTGTTTCTGCTGGAGAACATCGTCCCATCTTGGCAAGTGATTCCTTCAAGGTGCTTTTCACATCATCTCCAGCAATTCCATCAGTGCCACGGGGTAGTTATCAGCTGACAGAAGGAAACAGCATGACACTAAACTCCCTGTGAAAGACTTCCAATGGCTTTTTAGTTTTAAGGGTGGTTAGCCACAAAGACATTTTAAGGAAACCTGCTATGTTGGGCAGGCCTGGAGGCTGTTTACAACAGTTGGGCAGTGGTCCATAATGCTGTCAGAGGCACAAGCTCACAGTCAAGCAGGTACAGCCCCGAAGGTGCCTGCAAGGATAACAGGGTGATCTCAGCCAGGACACCATGAGCATTCGCTGCAAGCAGCCCTGTACGCTGTGGGATGGCAGAGACACTTGGCAGAAAACAAAGGTGCAAATAGCCCAGACAGTCCAAGCCCTGTGCTCTGCTTGGGGCTTCTTCAGGGGTTCCATCCACCGCATCCATTTTTGTAAGAAAGAGTTCATTTTAAGTACATTTTAAGGCCACCGGCTTTATGTCTTGGGGGCAAAGGCCTGGCTGGCAATTTTTGGATGCTCAGAGCTCCCAGTACAGGGGTTGTCTGCTGAGGGAGCTGTTTGGTGGCACAGGATGGGAAGGGAAATGCTCATCACAACCAAAACAGTGCCAATTAGAAGCAAATTCTGTAGCTTTTTTCCAGTTCACAGTGTCAAAGGGAGATCTTTCCCCTAGTGCACCCACAGCAGTACCCTACAGCATGCTTATCCCCAGAAGGAAAATTAGGGCCCCTTTTTCTGTCTGCCTGGGATGGATTTCACTATGGTCAGGACTCTTGCCTCAAGCATCCTTCCTGCTGGCTGTTCACTTTGGTGGCTGGAAGATTCCCAAAATTGTTCTTCATTTCTTGGCCCCTCACTAGGCCATGCCCACTTCCATGGATGGGAACCATCCCTTTTAATAGATAAATGATCCCAATGATGGCAAAAGGCAGCTACAGTGACAGTCTTTCTGAAACAAGCAGAATTTATTTGTCACTGATTGCAAAAGGGAGTGTCCAGCACCAAGCTTCACCAGAGCCCTTATCAGCAGGAGTGATATCCATACCCAGCCTCTGCCACTCTGGATCCAGGCCAGCCTCTTCTCCCTCCTCCAAAACATGCAATTTCTTGTGTCATAAACCAGTAGATTTCAAGGGCGTCTTTGTTCCCACTTTATTTGCTGTGATCTTCCTTTCCCAGCTGAACAACCCTGTCCATGCTCCTCTCACTCTGTGCCAGTACCTTGTGTTCTCCTAGCTGAGAGCAGGAGCTTGCTCCTTCCCCCTGGAATGGAAGCAGCAGACAGCAAAGTGGGAATGTGCATCTTCCAGCCCTGCTTTGATCAGGCCATGGAGGGCTGGAACCACTTCAAAGGGACCCTGGGCTCCAAAAGGGTGTTTGCACTATGTAGAGATGCTGGGGTTCATGGTGAGCATCTGGGGCTCACTGAAAGGGTGTAACAGAGAGCAAGGCAGAAGTCAGGTCCTGAATGTGAGCTAGCTGCTAAGGACCAAGCTGATGGCTCACTGTGTCCTGGACATTTCGTGGCTCCCAGCCCTGCCTGAGCATCCCAGCATCACTCTGCACAGCCACTGCAGAAATGCCCTGATGACTATTTTGTCTCATGGTAAAACACCAGCACTGCTTTTGCCCCATCACTGTGCTGGTGAGGCTGGGCTCTCCTC
Organism: Falco cherrug; assembly: GCF_023634085.1. Lineage (NCBI taxonomy): Eukaryota > Metazoa > Chordata > Aves > Falconiformes > Falconidae > Falco > Falco cherrug. The sequence continues at coordinate 2,696,145 of NC_073698.1, forward strand.
CCCAGAGAGGACAATGTGCACAGCGTGATGGCCTGGAAATGCACATTTGATTCCTGCTTTCCCACCAGCTGTTGGAGGCACTTTGATCAAGCCACTTTCCCTGGGCTGCTCCATTCCTTGGCTGCAAAGGAAGGAGCCATTACTGACACCACTTCCTCTGTAAAGAGATGTTAGAGCTACTGATGCCACACTGTGGGGACTAGGCAGGTCATTTCAACACCAGGTTTGCTGTGGTGTTTGCCTGGCTTGCATCCAGGACTCACCTCTAGCCCCCCTTTGGGGTCAGAAGGGCTGTTGGTGGCCATAACTTTGCTCTTGCTTCACACAAGAGAGGTGCAACTCTCACCTGGAAAGCCTGGTACACTGGCTCTGCAACCCCAGCACTGCATTCTGCCCCTTGCCTGTACCTCTAACTGCAGATTAAGGCTGAGAGGACCATCCAGGTGCTGGCATAGTGCACGGCTAGGAAGCAGGATACACTCCACATCACCACTGGTATGTGTCCATGGCACAGGGTGGGAGAGGAGGAGCAGAATGATTAAGACATTCACAGACCCTGGAGCAAAAACATATTGCTGAGGTCCACAGACACTTTGCAAGCATTTGCTGGTTTGGGACCCAGAGGTATAAAGACATGAACAGACAGAGCGTGTGCTGCTGGATGCACGCACAGCCATTTTCTTGCTGTTACATCCACCCATGCCTCAGGCACAGGAGCCCTTTTCTGTTTGGCGGCAGATTTCAAGGTTTTGAACTGCACTTTTGTGCTAACTGGAACAAGACATTGAAAACAGTCTTATCTCCTAAAATCCTGCTGAAATGCCCATTTGCTGACTGAAAGGAGAATGATGTGCTGCAGGAAAGCTGGACTGGTTTCTAGGGTTTTTTTACTTTTTCTTTTCCCCCAGCCCAGGATGTGCTTGGTACTGCCAGCAGGGCTGGGTCCTTTGCCTGTTAGACAAGCTGCCTGTGTGGGACAGAGGTGTCATAACATAACTTCAGGAGAAAGGTAGAAAATTTATTCCTAAATCATGCAAAAAAAAAAAAAAAAAAAAAAAGATTTCAACAATCTGCAACACTCACATGTCTGTCCCTGTTGCTTTTTAAGTTATTCCTGGAAGAGCATTGCTGAAACTGATGTGCATTACACAGAATCCTTGCATTCCAATGAAAAAACATTCTTCCATTGAGCCAATCTGAGTGAAAAAAAGCTCTGATCAGTCCTGTTTCAAAGCAGCCCTCACTCCCCCCTCGTGGGTTCATACACATTTTAGATATCGTACTCTCATCAAAATGTGCAAGAGTAATGGTAAGAGCATTTTCCTTGCTGATTCAGGGAACGCTTTTGATGAACTTTGTAAAAATACACAAAAATTGGTACTGGTACTAAAATACAAAGCGTTAAATTTCTGCCTAATCTAAACTGGCTTCAGTGAATCTCTACAAATGTATATCCTTACATGCATCACAGGTTGAGATGTTTAGGGACAGAGGGGCCCTTGCTTGCCCTGCAGCTTCTTCTGCACAGAATAGGTCAGAAATACACACACATACCCCCCGCTGATTTCAGCAAGCTCAGAAGTACTAGGTGGGCTGGGATGTGCCCATCACTGGTTTAGAGGCCAGTATCCCCAGATGTCCCACTGGAGCTCCATATGTGAGGTGCATCCTAGCAGCTGTCCTACTGTAATACACTTGGTAAGGCTAATAAGTTGAATGGGTGGGTATGGAGCTGCGCTCTGTTTCACTCACCAAAACTGATTTATTTATAGTATCACCTCTGAGAAGTACCTCTGTTCTATCATGGATCTTCTCACTGAGTCTTTCTACAGTGTATTTTGTTATCTTGGAAGTCAGATACAGGAGATCAGGGCACCTAGACTTCCGTCTTTGTTTTGCTGTCAGGATATCATGCTTTGCATAAGCATTTTTCCTGTGCCTTTGAAAGCAATGTATTTTCCCTCCCTGGAAGACAATAAGGTTTAAGCTATTGGGCCTGCACTTAAAGTGAGATTTATGGTTTACAGGTGGACTTGATGATCTTAAGGGTCTTTTCCAACTTAAAGGATTTTATAAAGATTCTATGATCACTTTGTGCATGGAGGTCCAGGACCAGTACTGCTGGGCAGGCAGGAAAGGGCAGCAGTGAGTACGCTGATGCCTTCTGGAGAGAGGCCAAATAGCCAGCAAATGTAGCCTCCCCTTTGGCCAGCCTGGATGCCTTTCTGGACCATGATGGTCTCAGCAGTCCAGAGCCCATCTTCCCCCTTCAATGACCCTTGCTCCCTCCCTCCCATAACACAGGCAGCCAGAGACAGAGGAGCACACTAAGTCCAGAAAATGTGGGGTTTTTTATTGACTGTTACAAACACATTGGCCTCCAGAGTGTTTAATGGTACTTGTAGGCCAGAGCATGGGCCACCACGCCAACCAGCTTCTGCCAAGTGGCCTGGCAGGTAGGGGTAAAGTCCTTGGTGAAGTGTGCAGCCAGCACAATGATGAGGATGTCTCCTAGGAGCTGGAGAGAGAAGGAAGGAAATCACATCAGCATGGTGCTAAGCACCCCTGCACAGGACCCAGGGACCAGAGGCTGGAGGGAACGCAACTCTCTGGTGGGTCCTGGAGGCTGCGACCCGGGGAAGAATTTTTAGCTGAATTCTCTGTGCAGGAAAATAGTCCTGTGCTGATCGTATGCACCAGTATCCACTTGATCTGTCTCTGCTTCTTCTCTCAACTGCCTCTTTTTCCAGCCTCTAGACTGTATTTCCAGACATTTTCTGTCTTTTTTCTTTTCTTTTCTTTTTTCTGCTGTGAAAATCCATGCCTACTTGAGCAGGGGGTTAAGGTCATTATGAGGTCTACCTACTACACCCCCAAAGTCAGGTTTAAACAAAGACTCACTCAGAGGCCATCAGCCACATCCAGCTCTCTCAATCCCTTTCAGTCCGAATTTTCCCTCTCTTCACCCGCAGTGACTTCTCACCCCCCTGCACCCTGATCTCTTTTGCTTCATTCCCTCCCGCTCCCCTCCCTCATCTGCTGACCTTGTCCTCACATGCAGATCTGTCTTCTCTCTCTCTAATCCCAGCCTGAATCTCTTCCCATCAGTGTACAGCCCCTGACCATCCCACACTTGCTTTTCCCTCTCCTCTCATGTTTTTTCACCTTGGAAAAAGGTGAAATGAAGTGGTCCTCATCCTTGGGGTGAGGAGGTGCCAGGGAGAGGTTGCCCATGGCGCTGACACAGCGAGACTTCCCTCTATGCTCTCCACCCTCAGCCCCACTAGGCCTCCCGACATCCTTGTACCACTTCTCCCAAACCATGCCTGAACAAGCCTCCAGGCTTTCAGAGCATCTCCCTATAATTGTCCCCAGACCCCTCACAGCCTGGAGCCTGTCATTTCCCTGGAATTGTCAAATGCCCAACCTCCTCCTCTCCCCCAGTTTCCATCCAAACCAGCCCCTTTCTGTTTGGTGACTAAAATATATGTTATTGGTGCTTGCCTGGAACCCTGCAGGCACTGAGGTACTTTACAGGATGGAGGGAGAGGGGGTCAAACTGATGCAAACCAAGTGCAGCTCACCCTGAAGTTCTCGGGGTCCACGTGCAGCTTCTCACAGTGCAGCTCAGACAGCTTGGCGAAGGTTGCCTTGAGATTTTCCAGGTTTTTCACAGCTTCCCCAAAGGAGGTGAGCACTTTCTTGCCATGGGCACGGACCTTGGGGTTGCCAATGATGGCAGTAGGGCTGGAGAGGTTCCCAAAGTTATCAAAGAACCTCTGGGTCCAGGGGTAGACAATCAGCAGCCTGGGGAGAGACAGAGTGACACAGACACAATGTTAATGCTCCCAAATGCAATTGCCATGGTTTGTCTATCCAGGGTGCAGCTGAGCAGATGCCTGGGAGATGGACCTACCTGGCCAGGGCCTCAGCACCGCATTCCTCCACATTGACCTTGCCCCAGAGGCTGGTGATGAGCTGCTTCTCTTCAGCTGACCAGTGCACCATGGTGGCAGGCGGCTTTGCTCAGAGCGGCGGGAGGACACAGACCCTGTAGCTGAGCTGCAGACCCCATGGAGGTTTTTATCCCCTGCCAGCAGCTCCTCCCTGTCCTGCGCTGTGGGGTCATTGGCTGGGGCTGGGGTGGGGGTCCCCAGCAGTGGTGGGTCGGTCTGTCCACGCAGTGGTCAGTCTGCGGTGAGGTGTGGTCTTCAAGGAAAAAGCCCTGGGACATGCTTAACAGCAGGCTCAGGACATAATGCCCTCTTATCTCCTGCTCCTTCCCTGCTCTCTGACTGCCTGCTCACCCCATGACCTGCAGTCTGCAGCAGGCACTGACCCATGTGTAAGGTACTTTAGAAGAGATCCATGCCAGCAGCACCCAACCTTTGAGTTGCAGCAGCACCCAACCCTCTGCAGGGTTTACAGGCTCTCTAAACTTGAGGGCTATTTCTCTGATGGGACAGATGACCTGATTATGAACTTAGGCACTTCACAGATCCTTCTGCACAGAAGCATATTGGATATGCTGAGTGCTCTCACCCTGCGCTGCAGCTTTGCACACACAGACCAGCAGAGAAGCCCCTCTCTGTTTTCCTAAGCAGGCACCTTTCACCAGGCAGAAGTGCAGAAAAAATCAGCCTGTCAGTCCAGTTCCTCCACACCTGAAGCGTGTGCTGGAGATCCATGGATATGCAGCCTGCTTGGTGTTAATGAAACAGAGATCCTCACGGTCTAGGTTTCTATGAATACCTCTGTGGGATGCTGGTGCCAGGGCAAGCTGTGACTGGGTGCAGGCTCCTCTGCTCTTTCAATATATGTACAATATTAAAAAGGCAGACACTTCACTGGCCTGTCCCTGCTGGGAAATTAAATGCCTTGCACAAGGATAGCAGGACCGACCATCTCACAACCAGAACAGCAACATCCATTTCCACCAGTTCAAGCTCTGACCAAAGGCTTTTGCTTGACTCTAGGTATCACCTTCTTATTGAACACCATGGGTGTTCTCCTGTTTTTCAGGCTTCGGGTGAAGATGTGCTCCCACACTCAGAAAGGCAAAGCCAGGGTGCATGAGGTGTAGGGAACCCTGACAAGACCATGGACTTTGGGTGTATCTGCAGGCAGTTTAGGAGGTTTCATCCAGACCTCTGACCCATTACAGATCGATACCAGTCCATTGATCTCATGGGAGCCACACTGAGCAGTGGCACAAGCTCATCACTATGATCCAGATAGGATGGTTCACGTCTGTGGTTACATTTCAGCTCCTTGCCACAGGGTCCTAGGAGGCATTATTCATTCTTTTAAATTTCTGAATCCTAGGCCAGGCCCACAGGCCCCTTTCAGCAGCAAGCGAGCTACTGGCATGGTCTGATAACACGATGTGGAGCAGAGGCTGCTCTGGGCAGATAAAGGCATTGTGCAGGTGGCCAGTGCTTGCTTTAGTTACTCACCTAAAGAGCAGACACACGGTCACACACCCTCGGTTCTTAAGATCTGAAGACTTCAAAAGCTGTCTTTTTTCAATATAACAGGACTCAGAGAGTGAAATCCAAAATGTGTGGCCCTAAATTCACAAGCTATTCCCATCATGTGAGTCAGCCAGCTCATACAACTGAGCACAGTGCTGACCAAAACAGCCATATCCTCAGCTGGGGGATGACAGTAAATGACCTAGCAGGACCTTTTCATTTATTATTTCTCTCACCCTGTAGCCTGCATTTCCTGGCATTGAAAATAAAATCCAAGATACATCTGGGTCTATTTTTAGCAATGCAATCATCTGTGATAGGAGTCTCATTTTCAGCTCTGCAAAGCTGAACTTTAGAAGAGAAAAGATAATGATGCTTTTCTTTTGCATTTGAACCAGCAGCATGAAAAAGCTCAGGGAGGTCTGGCAGGGACATGGAGTAGTGCGAAGCTGGGACAAGCAGGACATCAGGCACAGAGGTTTGGAGGAGAGTATTAACTGCAGTATTAATATTTTATAAAAATGTGGTTAGTAAATGCTGGCTTTCTGGACTGCAGGAAAGGCAGCAGATACGTGGCTTGTAGCGAGAAACCCCAGGTCCTGGTCCCACACTTTGACCTATTTAGGTTTTGGGTTTTTTTCTGTTGCAGTTGCGTGAGCAGGACCACTTCTTCACAGAATGGTTAACGATGGTCACAAAGAGCTGCGGGCAGGGGGAAGAGGGAAGGCGGAGGAAACAGGAGGAAGAGAGGCTGAAGTCATTCTACCTTTTCATTGGGGTACTCTTTCATTTGGTGCTGCTCTACTGTATTGATTCCTTTTAATGGCTTGGTTTTTTCCTTTTAATGGCTTGGTTTATACCCACAGTAATTCTTGACACTCTCTTAATCCTGTAGGACAGGCACTGTAGAAAAGGAATAATGGGTGAATCAGCCAGCTAATCGGGTTAGGGTCATATCAGAGACTTGTATACCTCTGGATGTTGAAAGCCTGTAATAGCAATGACCTTTTACAGCCACTCTGGGCTGTAAATTCGTATATGAGCTTCAGACTACTCCTACTCCATTGGTCCTTTTGGCTGTGTCCAGTCTACCACAGGTGCCTTGATTTAACTTGAAGACCAGAGCTAGCTTCTCACCACCACACTGCTAATGCAGATACCCTGTAAAGGGTTGCTCCAGAAATGGTGCTTGGGGCAGCAGGGGTTTTCAGGCTGCTGTAGCCCAAATTCAGGACCACAGCAAAGCCTTACCAAATACTCACAGACTTTAAGGAAACTGGCAGAGCAGCTGCCCTAAACCTGTTCAGGATGTGGTCAATGATGAATTCAGGGAAATGCAGAGCAGCAGCGGGCTGGTCTGAATTACCATAATTTATACAGCTTTCCCTGGCTGGGACTGTTTGGTCACTAGCCTGAATATAAAAGACAAGGAGAATTTCTGAAAATGCAATTCTTCTCCTTAGGAGGGAAAGGGAGAATAGGAAAAACCACAAACAGAAGAGGTACAGGCACACCACAGTGGAGATTTGGAGCAGATTGGAGTTTTTCAGCAAGCAGACAGAGAGCTTGATGTTATTACTGCAAAGAGAGTTATCTAATTTAGCTGTGGCTCATCGCCTGGGGCACTCTGCTTTCAACATAGAGACATTTGAAATTGTTTCTGTGCCGTAACAATAAACTAAGGGAAAATATAACTGCAGGTTAAATGAATGCCTCTCTGCCCCTAACTGTGGATCTCCAATTTCAGGATCCAGGTTTAACCCTTTGTACCTTTTAGGCCTGACTCCAAGAGGTGCAGAGCACCCCTTGCTCTGACTGCTCTGGCCTGAATTTCACGCCACATGATGACTTACTTAGCACGCAAGTGTGGGCCTCGGTGTTTTAATTGACTTACAGCCTTTTACTGTATTGCTTGAATTTTGTAGGAAATCTCCTGGGTCTGAAATTTGGGTCTCAGGTGACACTGTCTGGAGGTTAGGGGCTGGCTGCAACAGAAGTGGACAGGGGAACTGCAGGGCATGGCAGATGTGACCTGACTCTGTTCATACATCCCTGTCCCTAAATTGCTGTAAAGGGATTCACCAGGACATACTCAGCACTAAAGCCAACCCAGTGTCATAGGCTACGTTCAGATCTGAATGAGTGAGATGAAGGGATGAAAGGCACAAAGTCAGGAATAAGAGCCAGTATATTCATGGAAAAGTTAAAAATTTAATTAAACAGCTTCTGAGTTATTCCTCAACACAAGAACTCGGGCAAAAGCAATCTAGAAATGGGCAAACCCAGGTTTTTTTTTTATGATGAGCTGTCTCCAAGACAGTCTCATTTAAGGCAGTGTTTTTTCTGCCTATAATTGAGCTGATGGTTTGCTCTCACCCCTCACCCTCAATGAGGTTTTCATCTGCCTAGTGCAAGAGGGACACAGGTTACTTGCAAGAGGGTCCAGCCTTTGACTTCCATACCAGAACCTCTACCCTGGGCTGCAAAATGAACCGACAGGAGCTCTGGGTTGGAGGGGACACCAGAATGGGGCTGTTCAAGTGACAGACGTGGTTGGTACAGCACTTCCTGGGGTGCAGAGCAATGGCGCAGGGGTTGAGGGAGCCAAATGAGGTTTTCCAGCTGTGGCCAGGTGTGTGACGAGTCTTACACCATGCACACTGTGCTGCAGGACCATGCTGCACCATTGTAGCACCACTTCTTCCAGAGCAGGGCTCTGCCTTGCTTTGCAGTGCTCAGGCTGGCGCAGCATCCCCGGCCCCAGTGATGTAGCATGACACCCAGCTATCAGCCTGACAAAGGCTGGCTGGGACCCCACCTCCCTGGCCATGCCCAGCTCCCCCTCTATCACCCACAGGCAGCTCATCGCCACCCACACCCTGTGAGCCCCTCGCAGATAGCTCCTCGCCACCCTCACTGCAACCTGAGATAAAAGCCAGCACCCGGCTGTGCTCAAGATGTGACAGCCTGTTTTCTGCCCCTGGATTTAGCAGAAATGGGCTTCATCATTTAGTGGGGCTGGGGTCCGGCTCTGCTGCCTGAGGGCTCACAGGCAGAGCCAGGCAGCCATACCTCTATCCACACATCAGCTGCCACTGTTTGTTAGTCACACCAGCATGCACCCCTGTTATCTATGGGGTAAATTGAGTTTTCCTATAATTTTTTTCTTTTAGGGCAGGAAAGAGGTGCTACAGGACAGGATTTCAGAATCTCCTTCATAACTGCCTGGTGCCCAAAAGCAGCATTCACACCAGAGCCAAGCGTGTACCAACACAGCTGATCAGGAGGGTGGGAACTGGTGCTCAGCCACTCAGCCACCCCCTCTGCTCCTCTAGCAATGTGCATATCCCCCAAATGTGTGTTCCCCAGGGCCTCTGGGCACTGCCAGAGCAGGAGGTGAGCGGAGGAGGGAGAAAGGGATGGAAAATCAGGTCCCTTCTGGGGTCTCCTGCTCATACAGATGAAATAAGTGATTGCAATACCAGGGGATAACACAGTGCCACAAATTACAGTGCCCTGGTTAGGAAACCTACAAAGCAAAAAGCCTGCAGGCATTGACATAGCCCTGTGTGTGACACTGTGTCCCTGCGGTCACACACAAATCCTGCAGTGCAGCTGCTCTGCTGTCTCTTGCTGGCAATTCAGCTCAATCGTGGCTAATCTCAAAGTCCTGATCCTTGGTGGTCTGCAGTATCCCTGCAGCCCTGCAGGCATAAACAGTGTCTGGAGCTGGGGGCTGTCCTGGTACCTTCAACCTCCTGCATCTCTGCACTCTGACAAGAATTCCCCTGGATTCAGCTTTTTTTGCAAATGCAGGTCTGTTGATGCAGGACTCAAACTCACAGCTGTCGATTCAGAAGAACAGAAAGTGGCCAGAAAGACCCATTGCCCAAGGCTGGACCCTGGATGCTTTACAGGGCCAGGAAGGGAAGAGCTGCAGAGCAAAATAGGTGCTGGCACAGGAGGTCAGGATCAGCCCACAGAGCACAGAGCGTCTGGGCTCACCTGCTATGGGACAGGCTGGGGAGGGAAACCCCTGTGGGAGGTAGCCCAGCCATGCCAGGCAGGTTAGAGACCATCCTCAGACCTTAGACAAGAGGCATGAAACCTTTGCCTCTGAAAATCCTGGGGGTTTTGCAGTGCTCTCAAGGCACCCGTAGCTCCAAATGTCAAGTATGGGCACCAGCCACCTCCTTTGCTTAGCTGCTAATGGCATCCAATGCTGCCTTCCTCCACCGCTCCCCCTTGTGCGTGCTTGTGCTTTGGTGAGCGCTCTCACACCTGAAAGGTAAGGCTGCTCTCCTCCCCACATCTTTCCTCAACTGTGGCCACTAAGGGAGCCAGGGCTCCTTGGACAAACTGAGCTGAGTCTTGCTTCAGGAAGAGCAAAGGAGCCTGCTGCTCCAGGAAGATGCTTCGTTGTACTCATGCTGGTCAGCAGTGTAGTATGCGGAGCAGGTAACCCTCCACACATTTAAACCCCAGAGACTTCAGAGTAAGGGTAAATGGACTTGCTTTCCCCTTAACAAGGCTCCAGCATCCTTTTTTTCTAAGGAGCAGGTTAGCTCCAGGGGACCTAGCCACTGCTCCCAGCACTACACCTGCTGCTGCTCTAGCTGGCTCTGCCTGCCATTGCTTTACACAAGGAAAAAAAAAAATGGTTAACAGAAGACACCCACAGACACCCCTCCAAAAGAGCCATCAGCATTGGACAGGAGCCACAAGAGCTGTGTCCAAGACTTTCCAATCCCAGGTCAGTTGTAATGAAAGATGTCCCTGTGAGCAAAGAAGGCTCTTATGGGACCAAGGAGTGCATTGCTGAGCTCAGACAAGGACTTTTCTCCTCCTGTTTGTGCATAGGACCAGCTGGGTCAGGAACACATTTTCTGTATGGGTAATGGTCCCCTGATGCCTTTCAAGCAGTTAATGCTGGCAATGGACAGAGGCAGACCTGTTTCTGTTTTGGGACAGTTTCAGGAAGGCAGAAAAGGAGATGTGACTCCAACCTGGCACCCACTTATTACTCAAGTGACTCTGAAAATGGGATGTCACCTGGGGCAATACCTCTGCAGCCACCAAGTAGCTGTTTGAGGGCTGCCTGCACCGCATGTCCCCCACATAAGAGAGCAGCCCCCTGCCCTGAGTGATGCCAAAGCCCCATGTTTGGGACATCCCTTGGCAGAGCCTGTCCCCTGGTGTTCAGCAGCTTGTCCCAGCACCTCTGCAGTCCCAGGGCTTGTGGGTGAATCAGGATTTGGCCTGAAAGTCATTCATTTTGCTCAGCTCTCCACAGCACCAAGACATCACCCCAGCATCATGCACTAGGCAGATTCCCTTTCTCCCAGGGAGTCCCAAATAACAGCATTTCTGTGGGGCTGAGCTGAGATGGGGGGCAGGGAACATCCCACAAACCCTGTTTCACCCCAGCCCAGAGGGACACTTTATTCTGAGGGTCTTCTTCAGACATCCAGGCAGAAAAGCAGCTCTGAAACCAGCGTTGCCTGCCTGGAAGAACCAGACGAGGCTCAATCCCATGCCTAGGACTCAAACCCTGTTTCCTGCAGCAGGATGTTTTAGATATTTCTGCTGTATTGCTGTGGCTGTCTCTCCCATCATAAATTGAGTGCAACAAATTTGCACCGGCGGCGGGCACGGGCTGCAGGATGCTGAGTCACAGCAGCCTCCCCCAGCCCAGCTTCAGCATGGGGCTGCGGTGAGATGATAACCCGACAGCACAAACAGGAGTCCAGCTGGGCACAGATAAGGCAACCCTTGGCTGACGGGCAGCATTCCACTTTATGCTGTGTCAGACTTCTGACGCAGCAGAAAATATGTCTGCTGAGGCGGTGTGGCAATCAGCTGAAAAATATTTGGCTTTTTTTTTTTTTTTTTTTTAATTTTTCTTAGGAGATCCAGGAGAGATAGGGCAGCCTTGGATTACCTGGGCAAGTGCAGGCTGCTCAGCCCTGCGGCAGCATGGTTTCCCTGACTGCAGTTCATCTCTGGGGTAAAGCCTAAGACAGGCTCAGGTGACTCATATTCCCAAAGAGATGGTGGTAGGAAGTGTCTTGATAACCAGCCCCTCTTCATCCTCCCCTCTTACCCTGTTGCAAGTCTGGGGGGTGAGGGTGGAAGCTGAGTGCATCAAATGTGCTGGTTACTTTTAAAACGTTTCCTATTTCCACAGGAGAGGGAAGCACAGCACCTTGCTCACCCTCCCAGAGAAAGGCTCTCAGGGGATTAGAGGGCTCCCCTGCCTTCTCCTGCACTGGCTGGCAGGCAGAGATCTTTGTGGAGAAACTGAGTCACCAAACAGGTGGCTGCTCACCCAACATGCCATGAAATGCTTATGACAGGGCAGGATCCACGTCAAGAAAGGGAAACGTTTGCTGTCCCATGCCCTCCTACCCCAGGGATACAAGATAGAATCTTCCCTAGCCAGGTTTTCATTGGCATTCTGGCTGGAAATGGGTGCCAGGCCAGTTTGGTGCTTGTGCAATGCCCTCTCAGCTGTACGGAGCACAGCTCTGTGCAGGTGAGTGCTGAGCCTGCTGTGCCCGGGGCAAGCTGTAAAGCTGGCCTCTTTCGCTGGGACTGAGGAGCTTCTGGGTAAATGTGATTTAGGGTGAACCATAGCACAAAACATTTGTGTTTGGTAGCATTAAGCTGTCCAGACTGTGCTCCCATGTATCATAAGGCACAAAATTCACCTGGGATCTCCTGTCATACTAGGAGCTAATGTTTTTGCATAAGCCTCTCTTCCAAAAGGGCACACAGGCATCATCACTGCCCTGGGAAGCACCTTTTCTTTTGTGGTTGAAATGTAGTGCTCCCTGGGGCAACCTCTGTGCCGGTGGGTGCATGCAGCGCTGTGAAGAGGACCAAAAGACCTTCAGGCATATGCAAATGAAAGCAAACCCTCTTTTTCCAGGCAGGGAAACTGAGGCATGGGTTTAAGAAAGAGAGGGGGAAAGAAAAACAAGGCTGGCCAAGCCACCCTGCAAGAGTCACTGGAGCAGACCTGGATTGTCCCCCCCAGGACCCCCTGCCTCCCCACGAGGCCCCCGCAGCACCACGTGGATTGTGTGTGTGGCTTTGCACAAGGAAAGGCACATCATGGCTGTGGGAGCCCAGCACGGCAGCAGCGCCAGACCCGCGACCGCAGACCCCGTGCCCTGTGGCGCTCCACAGGCAGTGGCAATTTTGGACTGTGGCAAACCCGCTGCTGAGGGAGAGATCCTGCTCCCTCCAGTGTCAGTGAGACCCCACGACGTGCCCAGGCCAAGCCAGGGCAAGATGAGGTGAGTGGGGGAAACTGAGGCACAGCCTCGGACACCTGGTTGTGCTGCCAGCCTGCGAGCATGGGGCAGGGTGATGCCTGCTGGTACCAAGGCTCCCTCTGGACCATGTTCCTGTCAGTGACTGGGATTTCCAGAAGAGGGCTGGGATTCAGATGTCCCAAACCCTTACCCAGTTTGGGTGCTGATTTTCTAGCTGGGCTGTGTTTGGTACTAACTGCTGCTAATCTGGGGCTTAATCCAAAGCCACTCTCAGACATACAACCCAGGTTTGATTCCCTGTGTGATGAAGGGCAGAGGAGCACAGAGCAGAGCTGGGGGGAATGAGCTTCCCCCACCTCCTCCGAGGTTTGATTTACGCCACTCACTCCCAGAATTACTACCAACATGAGGCCAGAGCAGCAGTGCAGAGCTCCGCAGCGCTTTGCACCCTCATTTGCATGCCAGCAAGGTATGTGAAAGCGCCTTGCACCCACCACCCCAAGTTATACGCTGTAGGTCTCCAGCCCACGAGGTCAATCCCGTCATGGTGACAAAGCAGCATCAGAAAATGCCTGATGAGGCCAAGGAGGGAATGGGGGGGCCTTGCAAGGGGCTGGCTGCTCCCTCTGCACACAACGGACCATCTGACTTGGGGTGAATTTTTCTCCTGAGCTGACCTTGGTGATAAAAATAAGGACCTTGGGCATCAGCATGAGGCGGGTGTGTAGGGCCACCAGCTCAGAAAGGGGTGAGGAGAGTGTCTCCCTGCCCTGATAAAGGCCTTATTCTGCACTTATTGCTGCACAGCATGAAGCTGTGCTGTTCCAGTGACCCCCCCTACACACTTTAGTAAATCTCTCTGTTAACAAACTCAGTTTTGCCTTCTCATCAGCTGACTCCGAGGAGGAGGGCCTCACCCTGTCTTCATCAAGAGCAAATGCATCTGGCTGCTGCATTGTCTGGCTTTTCTGGGCTGGGATCAAGTCCCTTCCCACACCTTCTGTGTGATGAGATGAGCAACAAAAGACTTTGTAGGTGAATACCTCTAGTTTCTCCCTTTTCCTCCTCTCTACCCTTTCTGTCCTTTGTTCTGACCCTATAACAGCACTCCGCGACTCTCTCTTACCCCTCTTTTTAACGGGAATTACCCACAGACACAACTGTTTCAGAGGCTGGTACTTTCTCATTGCCTGTTTGGTCATGGAGAAGACTGGTCTCTACTTGGAAGGCTCTAACTTCCCCTCCAGGTGAGCTGGTTTACAGAAACTGGCTCAGCACTTCTGTGCTGTGAGAACACACACACACACACACACACACACACACAAACACGCACGCACGCACCAGTTTATCCCCTGGCACCAGTGGGGTTGTGTCTGCAAAGAGTTTATCTGTCATCCCTAACCCTGTGTCTACTGGAGGAACTGGGAGCAAGGTCCATGCACTGGGATGAGATCCTGGCTCCGTACAGTAACCTGCTGCAGAAGTTCCCAGTGTTGCAGCCATTCTGCAGTCAGGCTGCGTGGGCTGTGCTCTGCTCGGTCAGGGCAGAGGGACGGGCTGGGTGCCATTTTGCTGTCCCCTGGGATGTGCAGAGTCGGTCCTGGTGTCTGAGCTAGCGCTGAGCAAATGTCCCCTCCTGACAGTCTTCGTGGACTGTGCTTTGTGTGTGTAGCGCTGTGGAATTTACACCCAAGTATCCAGGATGGGAATACGGTCTGCTTATCTCAGTTCACTTTGAAAATAAGGCATCTGCCACCACTCCTAGGCCACCACCCCAAGCAGGACCCGCTGTGATGAGCCTCATGGTCCTGGAGAGCTCAAGCCTGGTGCTCAGCAGCAGAAGCGCTGCAGCTGCTGCCTCCAACCCCCTCAGCTGAGGGGGTTGTGACAGTTGTGGTTAACAAACCTCCATCAAAATGACTGCACAAACGCAAATGTTTTAGATCTTTAAGTTAACACTTCCCTAATGCAATTCGTCCTTGCAATAAAAAAGCATTCCCTGTATCCCTGTGCACCCTACTTCTTCATTACTGTTTTACTGGTGGGGGAAGATAGGCCCCAAAGAATACGGTAATAAGTATAACTTTAGATACTGAAATCCGACCATCTTCATCCACTCTGAGGCTCTGGAGCTACAATGTTCAGCACTAAATAATCCATTTCTCCCTCTCACCGACAATGGCCATTAAAGTATTTTGTTCTCATCATTTCCTCTAGTCAGATGAAATCCTCCCAGGGCATTTATTTTATTATTATGTTGTTTTCAAAACGTTTCATCCATCAGTGCACAAAGTGCTGCATTAAAATCCATTCCAAGATTTAGGAAGAACCCCATGAACCTTCTGCCTCTCACAAGAACATTTCTGAGGGCTGAAAGAATATTTTACTCATACCTAGACATGCTGCTGACCTTCTGAACTAAAGTATAATTGCAACACTGCAAGAGTGTCTGCTTTCACATGGCAAGGGCACAGCAAGAGGTCTGTGTGGGGAAACCCCACAGAGAGCTGATGGGGATGGAGATGGGATGTCTTGGAGCATCTCTTCTGGTCTCACCGAACTCAGAGAGGTACATGCTCGTGCCCTGCTCCCTCTGAGGACCATCCCACAGTGATCACTTGAATCCTATTTCTCCCTCACTACTCCAGTGGCTGCACTTGGGAGCTCACAGTGCTCCTCACCCCCAAAGCACCCCAGCAGGAGGACTACAAGCAAGGTGAGTTACTGCAGGAACTTGGAGTGACCCAGGGCAACTGGAGGGAGCTGGGATGCTCAGGCTGGGAAAGTGCTCAAGGAATTACTGAGCACATGTGCCCTGTTCTTATATTCTTTGTTTGGCAATTGCCTAAAGCCACTTTTGGGGACAGGACACAAAGCCACATAGCTCTGGTCTGCTCCAAAGACCGGGGACCTGCTAGGGTTTCCTTCCACACCCACAGAACTGAAGTGGGGCTGGGAACAACAACCTTTAGGACTCATCTATGCATCACCCTGCCACGGAGCAGGAGCAGCTTTACCCAAACCATGTCTGGCCTTATTCTCTGTGGAAGGGGAAGCAAGGAGGAGGAGGAGGAGGAGGGTACCGCTGGAAAGTGTCTCCAGGGTGCATCCCCTGCCACCATCAACAGGCAGTGACTGGCACAGTGCAGAGCCGTGTTGCATGCCAGGATGGACTTGGTGCTGTGGGGGTTAATGTATCTGCTCTGAGCACTGAGAAACCAAGAGCCCTCCTGCTCCCAGGCCAGCCCTCTCCTGTGGAGGGATTGCTCAGGGTCTTCTATAAATCTTCCACTGCTGTGAGCCCTGAGGGTCAAGAACACGCTGCTTCCTTGGTTAGGAACAGGCTGCTTCCTTGCAGTGGAGCTGGTGGGAAGCTCAGGGCAGTCATGAGTGTGGCAGCTGAGTGGGCTCTTTGCTCTGTCGTGGAAGATTTCGTTGTGGCACTGACAAGGGCTCAGCTGGGTCCTGGCTCCTCACAGATGTGGACAGGGTCCGTGATGCCTGCTCCTGCAAACACCCCTGTCACCCTCCTGTGGGCCAGCTCATTTCAGCTACCTGAGGTAGCTCCAAAGAGCTGTGCTCTGTCCCCTTTCCAGAGGGCTAGCATGGAGGTGGGAAACCTCTCAGACACCCCAAACTCTCATATCTCCCTGCTTGCAAAGGGGAATATGCAGCTCTGCATCTGCTCAGAGAACCACTCTGCGCTAGATCAGGGTGCAGCCTCTTTTTCCACTTACAGCTTCATGAGGACACTCATTCTCAGTGGAATCCTGATGCGCATCTGTGGAATTTGTCATTCTCTGGAGTACATCAAACTGTAAGAGTTAAAATGAATCATCACTTAGAGAAGCAATCAAAAGGATTCAGCCCTCTTATATGCTCTTCCTGACAGGCTGTGCATGCAAGAGCTTAGCATGGACCTGATCTCAGATTTAGGAGGGTCTTTGCATTCTGCCAACCCAGTCCCAGCTCACACTCTGCCTGCTTAAAACAGCGATGCTCACTTGCTCCAGTGCATGCTGCAGTGGGGAGCGTGCTGTTTTGTTGCATAAACAAAGGTGGATGAGACAAGGGAGTTCCACAGTTTTTCATGCATGTAACTGATGCAGCATCCACCTAGCACAGTGTGTGTAAAGCTCTGGAGGAAGAGATGGGGCATACCAGAAATTTAGGGCAATTAAAAACGACCTCTGACAGTTCCTGTACTGTCAGGGTGGAGGCTGCACTTGAATTATGGCTGCTTTAACTGACCCTGTCAGATGTTTGTGTCTGAAGATAACTTTCTCCTGTAACTCCTCCTCCTCCCCTTCCATGTAATGGGGGGGATGATCTTTGATAAACTTCTCTTGAGGACTAGAGAAAACTCCCCCACATTAAAGTCTGCAGCTTAGTGCAAGCCCAGGTCTATCCATGGAATTTGTTCTGTCTTTGCAGTTATCCAAGGGTGCTGCACTGTGTACCGAGACAGGGAAGGGCGAAGAGAGATGCTGTGAGTTAGAAGCCTTATGAATCTGAGGAAAGAATGGCAGTATTTCTGCAATTTTATGAACAAGTGTAGATATTTTTGAAAAAAATTAATAGGTTTACAGTTATTTAAGTAATTTCATAAACTTTCCTAGACTTACAGGTGAATATTACAGATAAGGTGACATAAACATCCATAATAGATCTCATTTAGCTGTCAAAACCTGTAATTTCCAGAGCAGTTCCTTAAAAACCCTCTTATGCACCCTTTCATTCCCACTGCCTTCCTCCCTGTTGTTTTCCATGGGATATGCCTGGGGCAGGGGCGGAGTGGGGGGTGGGGGGGAGGGCAAGGAAGACTTCTCTAGATGTTAGAAGCCAACGCAGACCAAACTGAGCTGAGCTGGTGCTCTGGAGACCCCAGTGACTCTCATGACAGATGCTGAGGGTGCACTGGCTTTGCTCCCTGCAGACTGTGAACAAGCACTCACGAGAGCGTGGGAGGCCCTGTCCTTTGAAGACAAGACACAAGGACCAGAGTCAGGCATGCAGAGAAGCTTACAGGTACTATGGGGAGAGTGCTCTAGACATTGCAGTCCTTGAGTCCTGTCTCCATTCTTCAAGGCAGCATGAGTTTACAGAAAGAAAACTTTTTCTAAAAGCAGTTCTGTCTCTCCTCCCTATATTTCTAGTGGGAGGATGTCCAGAGACATCCTGGTTTTATAATGATGTCCTTGTAATTTCCAGCTTACATTTATCTTGTACAATTTACACATATTGCTTTGTGAGTAATACTATCCTTCAGTTTAAGTAGATCTTTTTCCCTGCATGTGTTTGTAGATGGCATGTGTTTTGTTGGTTTAAAAGGGTCAGGCTTTACTGGTCTCCATTCCTAAGAAAGTTGCTCTGTTTCCACAGGCAGTATCTAATCCATTATCACCTCCTTTTCCTTCACCAGATATTCCCAGCAAAAGCACAAAATTTAATATCAGAGCTCACCACAGTCCCCTCTAATTGCAATGTCACTTCTCTCTCTTGATTTGCATTTACACAAGCGCTCACAGACTTTTTTTTTTTTTTTTCTTAATTGTTCATTCCCCTGCTATACCAGGCAGCCAGAACTAGGACTTGCCTACACTGGGCATGCAACACATACAAGTGCTTTCTGCCCGTGCATGGTTCCTGTGACAGAGTGTGCATGCAGGAGCAGGTGAGAACTCTCAGGCTGTTTCTGTACAGCTCCTGGTAAGTTTTGCTATAGTGCAGCTTTGCTGGTCATGGTGATGCCTCTGATCTGAAGCTTCAGAGGAAGGGCTCCTGGACTACCCCCATTTCTTACTGCCTGTGTGAACCTTGCTGTCTTTCCTTCCAGGGCAGCTATTCAGGGATAAGATGGAGCATCCTTGTTTCATCCCAACAAGGACCAACAGTAGTCAGACCAGGACCCTATCCTTCTTTTTCGGTGGCTTTCCAGCATGAAAAACCACGCATATGTGGTCAGCTGTTCCTCTCTACTCTACGTACCCCCTGGCACTGCTTGGGGACTTGACCATTCTTTCTATCATTAAGGCAGAGCAGAGCCTCCACACACCCATGTATCTATTCCTTGCTATGCTAGCTGTGCCTGACCTGGGCTTGTCCACATCCAGGTTCCCAACCATGCTGAGGATGCTGTAGCAGAGGGCCAGGGAGGTCAGCATTGCACCTGCCTTGCCCAAATGTTCTTCATTCACACCTTCACAGATATGGAATCTGCTGTCATTCTGGCAATAGCTTTCAATCTCTATGTAATCATCTGCCACCCCCTACAATATTCCTCCATCCTCACCAACTCAGGGACCACCAAGATATGTGTGACAATTGTCATGAGGACCACCCTTGTCCAGCTCCCACTCCCAATCCTACTGACTCGGCTGCGTTTCACTAGAGTCAGCAAGCTCTCCCATCCCTACTGTCTGCATCCAGACATCATCAAACATGCAGGCTCAGGTACAAGGATTAATAGTACCTATGACCTTTTTGTGCTACTCTCCACACTAGGTTTGGACTTGCTATTTGTCCTCCTGTCCTATCTTCACATCCTTAAGACGATCCTGAACACTGTGACTTGGAGGGAGCATCTCAAAGCTCTCAACACCTGCATCTCACATATCTGTGCTGTCCTGCTTTTCATTATCCCCATGATCTGCCTGTCCATGATGCACCGGTTTATCCCCCCAGACCTATGATTTCACAGCCAGCATCCATTTTCTTGCTCCACCCATCCTGAATCCTATCATATATAATGTGAAAACCTAAATGATCCGGAGATGGATACTAAGAATGCTCTGCCAAACAGGGGTCCGCTAGTCCAGCATTGCCATTTAGTGAAGTCAATAAGATGCTCACTGCTATCCAATGCGAGATTGAACCCCAGTGAAGACCAGCCCAGAGACGGGAACATGTCAAACTTCTGCTGATGTAAGGGTATGTGGCAAGTAAGGTTATAAGGAAGGTAAAAGGTATGTGGAAGGTAAAGGATATGTTGATACCGGCAACATAAGAACCATGGTTTGTAAGAATATCTAGTCAGTGGCTCTTCAACATATAAACAGAGGCCAAAGACAGGAAAAATAACAAATCGTACCTAGATACGCAAACCCAAGACCCCAGGAGATAACAGAGACAGTAACACAGGCCACAACCTTCAGGTCAGTGATTGAGGAGTGGCTGGAGGAGCCAGGAGGAAAGAGGTTCAAGCAAAACTGCTGAGAAGGGAGAAAGAAATTATCATGGTTCTCCCGGAAAAGAGCAGACTTGGTGCGGGATATTCGATGGGGCTTATGTGAAATTTTTTATTGAATGATTTAAGGGGCTTGTGCAAATGTGCAAAATACATTATGGGGCGTTTAAAGGAAGGACCAAAGGTAAGGGAAAGGAGGGATCTAGGTGTATTGGGAAGAGCCCAGCATGGGAAAATGGAGGGGGACTGATAGTGGGGCTGATTAAGTGTAAACAAGTTGCTGCTCAATACACTCTCCAGGCCACTGCAGCCTGTCCTGTCTGCTCATTAAACTCACTTCTAGCTCTTTTCTGAGTGACCTTACTTGGTGTACAGGGTTATATGGGTGGGATTTGGTGACAAACATTAAGCTGGACTAACTGATGAGTGGGAGGAGACCAGAACCTGGAAAGACCCAAGCCTGGAGCTGAAGAGTGAACAAGCAGGGCCCAGGGTCTGGGTATAGATCTGGGTGGGCTTCTGGTCTGTTCCCGGGTTCAAGGGGCCCATGCACACGAGAGTGGCTGTGAACCAAGTGGGCAAGGGTCATGTCCTGTCCTGACCATCCATAGAGGAGGAATGGGGCTGAGTCATGCTGGTCATGTCTATTTGAGCACTGCTGGTGTTGGTGTGGGTGCCAGGGCAGGCGCTGCTCTCTGTGACAGTTTTTTTGGCCGCCTGGGACCGTGTATGGCCCCAGAGAGACCAGGCTGGTCACTGGCCATTCAGACTTGATCCACTGTATGTGAGGTGGAGGATAAGGGTGATCAGGAGCACGGGGAGACAGGTCTGGCAAGGTTCACCCTCCACAGACACAGCTGGGCTTGTGTCCCAGACAGGGGGCTGGTAATAGAAGCAGCCCCCCAGGTCTGCAGGGGAAACCCTTTATAGCAAGTAATGACTTTTGAACTCTCAGACATTAACCAAAAGTATTGTCTTCTCTTTAAAATGCAAGTGCTTTTGTCCCTAGGTTTTTCTTTGTTTCACTTGAGTATTTTGCTTGGGTTAGACCACAATATAAGATTTCTGGAAATAGCTGCCCCTCCTGAATTAGCATGCACAAATTAGTATGCTGGAGTTTCCATAAGTCACTGCAGCACAACACCTCCTCAGACTGGCTCATTTAGACTTAAAAGATTGATTTCTTCCTACTACTTGAGCTGATGAGGTAGCGTGGCTTCAGAAGAAGCAGTTCTTTTCCAGCTGACCCAGAGGTGCAGGCACTCTATAAGCTGACACCCTTGGAAGGACATTTTAAAACAGTTTAAACATTTAGGAACTGCTTTTGTGTGTGTTCTGCCAGTGTTTGTAATGGACCGGGTACCTAGTACTGTAACAAGTAAGATCATCATGTCCTTGGGAGTGCTGTTACTGGGAACTATAAATATTTTAAAATGTGGTCCAGTGGATTCCTCCAGCCTTTCCAGGCTCAGACCCCTTGGCACACATCTATATAACCCATGCAGACACATACGTGCATCCTCCTATGTACAATGAAATTACAAGCCCCAACAAAATACCCTGGAGAGCAGTAATTCTGCTTCTTCCAGAGTCTAAGTTTTGGGTAATTCGGGTGAGAGCTTCCGTCAGACACCCTTTGCCCAAAAGCTGCTTGGCAGAGCCTTGCTCATGCATGAGACCCACAGCCCTCCACCTCAGAGCTGCCCTTCTCTACTGAGGAAGAGCTCTGCAGTGTGTTGTGGATGGCAAAAGTTTCTACAAGCACAAAAACCGGCAAGATAAATACACAGGAAAGCAATCCTTTGATAACAAAATAGCCTCTCTGACTGAGTAGCCCCTGCGCTCTTCTGCATTGAGGAGCACCATTGCATGTTTGCCTTGTGCTTAAACTCTCCCCCAGGCATCTGCTGGTGGCCACGCTGTTGGGGCTGTTGGGTTAGAGCACGTTTGGACCAGCTCCTTGCAGGACTCCCACGCCAAGTGCAGGCTGAGCTGAGCTCTGCCGCCCCAGAGTCAGTCCTTCCATCACAAACTGGAATCCCAGAGGCATCAGCGCGGCCGAAGCTGGATGCCGTCTCGCCAGCCGAGAGCCTTGGCAGCAGCACCGGGGAGGTGTGAAGCCAGGAGCCTGCAAACTGGCAGTACTCCCCTTGTCCTGGGGGATGAGGCTGCGTTGCCCGCAGGTCAGGCCGGGTACCGCGGGGCTGGCCTGGCGGAGCGCGGCTCGTTGCTTCCCTCTGCTGGGTGCTGCGGCGTGGGATGCGGGATGCTCCCCGTCCCCGCTGTCCCAGGTCCCGGTGGCCTCAGCCCACAGCAGGGAGCGCCTCATGTCAACGAAGAGGGGGGCATGTCTCCGCTTCGGAGACCACAAATGAGAAAGCAGATCCATGGGGGTCACACAGCTTGCCCCATGCCAGGCTCACCCCATAGGGTCTTTGTCCCATGTCAGCACCTTCATGGAAAGGTTGTTTCTCCTTTTCTTTTTCCTTTTCTCATTTTCCTGAAACGGGGAGACAGACTAGATGTAAAGTCTCCATGAGAGGGTCCTTCTGAGTGGCTTACTGAAGGCATTTTGCAGAGGAACCCCTATCAAGCCTCTGTCAGAGAAAGGGTACATGTGCACAGAGACCTGCACACCACCACAACACACACACACCCCTCCCCCCACCCCCCCAATACAGCTGCTGCATTCAAAAGGTGGCTGTGCTTTGATTTTTGAGACTTTTAAAACCCCAAAGCTGTGGAGCTTAATAGCCATGCCTGCTTTTCAGACCTGAGTTTAGGGGGCTTCAAAATCTATTCTTGAAATACTGATTCCCAAGATGACAGGTCACAATTTTCCTGAGAAAGAAAGAGAGAGAGAGGGAGAGAGAGAGGAAGAGAAAGAAAGAAAGAAAGAAAGAAAGAAAGAAAGAAAGAAAGAAAGAAAGAAAGAAAGAAAGAAAGAAAGAAAGAAAGAAAGAAAGAAAGAAAGAAAGAAAGAAAGAAAGAAAGAAAGAAAGAAAGGAAGGAAGGAAGGAAGGAAAGAAAGAAAGAAAGAAAGAAAGAAAGAAAGAGAGAGAGAAAGGAAGGAAGGAAGAAAGGAAGAAAGAAAGAAAGAAGTCCGTCTGGTTTTATTTCAGCAACTAACTCTAGATTTAGTGCTTAATTTAAGGTACCCAGGTTTGACTTTCTCCATACTTTTATTAGTTTCCCCCACAACCTCATTCTGTTCACCCACTTGTTGACCATTCCCACTCTTGGTTAATATTGGATTTTCTTTTTATGCCCCCAAAGAGAGTCCTCACAGGGTACAAACCAATGCTGAGTATTCACACTAGGAACGGCAATGAAAGCCTGCTGCAGAGAGCACACACATTTACCGTATTAATCACCCTGGTGCTTGAAGCAGCAGTGTTTGAACACCCACAGAGGCAGGCAGAGCAAGGCTAGAGGCAGTGATAGCAGCAGATCCTGTGTCATCTGTAGGGCTGGCTGGAGGAGGTCAGCATCACTCATCTGTATGTCTTTAGCCACCCCACCTCATCTCAATTCCCCTGTAAAGGAGGTGACACAGCACACCAATGGCCTTATGTGCTCCATCCCATGCCATAATTTCAATGGAAGGTCTCACCTGGCAGCTCACATTAAAGGTGTTCCACTCAAAACCCCATGAATTTTGTATTTTCATCATGTTTCTCCAAGAAGCACAGACCAGATGCTGCTCCCAGCTACACATGAGCCCCATGGGGCCTCAGGGGTAGGGTATAAATATCACCACTTCCCTGCCCATCTCTGCAAGCATCCCTTCAGGTTCAGAGGCAGATATCCTCAATCCTGGCTGTCACGGGAGCTGGTGAGTTGTTTGCACTAGCTGTCATTTGGTGGGTTTTTGTGGCTGAGGTGCCTGATTTGAACTAGAAGGTAAAATTCTGCAGCTGGGAGAAACTCCCCCAGGCCACTCCAAGCTGCATCTTTAGGCTCTGAGATGAGAAACACCATTTTCCAGGCAGGGTTTGTGGTGTAAATGCTGCTACTTTGGCTCCAGGACTTTTCTCTGACCAGAAGGGTATGCCACTTGCAGCACCTACCTGCAGGACAGTTTCTCAGGCTCCACCTCAATTAATATTTCATGCAGGAGATAACAGCCTGGCTCTAAAAAGCTGACAGCCTGCCTGATGCCCTCATGCTGCCTGTCATGTATAATTCCCAAGAAAAGGGCCAGGATGTGCCTTCAAAGGAGAAAAAGACTATCAGCAAAATCTTCTGCTGTCATCACCAGGTTATTGCTAGTCAAAGCAGCTGGAGACCTAGCCCTGACCACCCATCATCTGTGAAAGGTTCATGACTCTTCTTCATGTTTTGACTAGCTTGACTGATGCTGCCCTCATAGGTAGCTTTGTTATTTTCCCAGAAATACTGCAAATCACTTTCTTGGTAGGGCTGAGCACCCTGTAGAGGAAGAGGAAACACAGACAGAAGTTCCAAGGCAGCACCAAGGAGAAAAGCTGCAGCAGTCCCTGGCATGTACAGAGAGGACTCTGCATGCACAAACCCAGTGCACATTGGGTCACTGCAGGATATGGGCTTGTTCAGTGCACATCTGGCAGCAGATGTGGCCAGCTGAGACCAGAACACGAAGATGTGACACAGTGTAGGGCAGACTACACTCAGGCAGCACTGCTGGATTGTATTTCACCCAGCTGCAGTGCAAATGTCCCTCCACCCCATCATGCAGCGGGACAATCCTTGTGCTCTGACATGAGCAAACACTGAGGATTCTGAGCTCCCCTGGGTACACCTGACGTGCGGAATTAGACTCTATAACTCGAAAGTTATAAAGTAGGTATGTTTATTGCGCGCAGATGCACGGGGGATCGCTCCTCCACAAGCGTGCATACCCGAAGTGACGAACCATCTCACATTTATACAATAAAACAAATGAATATTCAATTAACGCCTATACATATTCGTTACCTAAACCCGCTTACTCTCTCTTCGTATGTTAATCAGCTTATCAGTCCTTTGCCTGCAATGTGGTGTTCTTGCAGGTTTGTAGGTGATTCGTGTTCTTGTGACCATCCCATCTTCTCCAGCAAGGAGACTTAGCACTCCCTCCCTCTAGATAGCATTGGAATATCTCTTATCCTTTTCTCATTCTTTTTTAAATAGCCCCTTTGTTAGAGGAAGAAGGGCAGGCGTCTCCTCAAAACTGTAGTTGTCTCCTCAGAGCTGTGTGCCTATATGACCAGACACCGCACCCATGACTAGTCACCATACCCACATTCCTGGGCAGATATATACAATCACAATCGATGTCCATTGTCCCCATTTCACACTATTTCTCCATATCACACCCTGTGCCAGGATTGCACAGTTTTCCTACCACCAGCCATGCTCCGCCTTAGACAATTGCTTCTGACTTTGCTTTAAAATTCAGTGGCTGTCGTGCCTCCCTGGCACACGGTCATTCCCTGAGATCATGTACTCTGTGGGGTGTTGATCTTCCACTCTGCTTTGCTCTGCACAGCTTCATGGATCACCCTTTCATATTGGTGCAATGCAGTCATCAGCAAACAGCCTTGTCGCCCTGGATGCTGTGCAAGCCTTCCTTGCTTTGCAGGAACGGTAGCCTGCTGTCATGCAACATGTGGTGAGAATGAGCGAGGAAAGAGGTAGGGCAGGTACTGACAGAAACAGCATATTGCATAAAATCAGTGTTAGTCCCAGCTTGTCACCTGCCTCATATGCTTTTGGGTTCTACAGAATGAAAGCACAACAAATAACAGCAACTGGAGCTGGAGGGGCTGGATTCCTGGGTCCTTTGCCAAGCTTTTGCACCAGATTGCGAACTTTGGTAAATTCCTTTGCTGGATTTCAATATATGAGTCTACAAAATACATTTTTAATTAAATTTATTACTTAATTGGGAGTCAGTATCTCAAGCACACTTCCCCGATGTGTATGGGAGTGATGTTGTAAAACACTTTGGGGTCCAGAGAAATAAAGTGCTTTAGGGAAACTCGGGGTTTTTTTCTGTTATGAACTGTGCTCCCTACCTCTTCCCCTATTTTCACTCGCAGGGAAGGGAGCCCAGACAAACTGAGATATCATCCCACTATTGTGGCTCTCAATCAAACCAGCTTGCAGCCTGCCTCATTCCTTCTGCTGGGCATGCATCTGCACTCCCAGCTCTCCATCCCTTTCTGCCTGATGGAGTGCTGGGTGGGTGGAAAGGAGAAGGTGGAGCAGTGGGTCACAGGGCCAGGAGAAGCAGCTGCAGCAGAGTGTATTGGGAGGGGAAAGTGGGAAGCCAGTGCTCGGGACCAGCAGGTATCCCTGGGTAGCCTAGATTTCCCAAAGACATTTTTGAAGCTCTGCTGGGATGGGGAAGGGAAGGGGACAGACCCCACTTTAGTCTGGAAGTCTCTCCCAGATATGGACTAGAAAATCCTTCATTTCACCATCCCCATCAGAAGCAGATGCAAGAAACTCCCCAGTTGCCATCAGCATGGTAATGAGAAATCTCACAATCCTAAAACAGCAGGATTGGTCAAGTAAGTCAGGGCCATGTGATGAGTAGCAGAGAACTCAGGGTGATAAAACAACTCTCTGAAATTCATAGATCTTTGAAATTCAGACAGAGAACTCCATGTATTAATCCACTTCTGCCTTCAATGTCTAACCTGAAGTGAATGAAAGTGCCCATGAGCAACCAGAGCCCAAGGAATTCCTCTTTGCCTTGAAGGCACGTGATTAGTAGACTGCTAATGCTCTCCAAGGATGGGTCTTGACCATGTATGTCTTGTCCTTACCTTACTATCTCTGTCCCACAAAGCTGTGCATCAGCTTATTCTTTCAGGGTCTTGAGGAAAAAAAATGTGAAGTATGGTTCAGCCTTCCCACGGCACATGCCAGCAGATGGCAGACGCCTTTGCTCAGAAAGGTGCCTGGAGGCTCACACCATCACATAATGGGTATAAAATGCTGGTGGAATGGGACATCTGAGTGCCAGACAGTGAAATGAACTTCTCCCTTCTCCAAATCCTGTTTGTTTGTTTGTTTACACAGAAATACAAATACAGGGTAAATTCATTCATTAATCATGCATGCATTGCTAAGTAAAGAAGACCCCCAGTTCTTAATTTGCCAAAATACCAAAATTTTGTAGGTATTTGACATGGTTTGGCATGCCCTAGAAACACCAGCCTCATGATGCAGATATATACCTTTACTTTTGTGCATGAAACCCCAGGCAGGCCTATGGCAAACCCATCCTCATGGTGGGTCTCACAGCTTATCCAGTCTGTTTGAGATGATTCATCCAGCAGGAATCCCACCTCAGGGATCTCCCTTGTCAGCTCCTCTGCAGACCAACAGACCTGGTTCTTAAAACTGCCTCTTTCGTGATTCTCTTCCGCTGGTTAATCTTTAACTCTCCTTTGTACCCCCTGAGAATAACTGTTCTTACCGATAATCCCTTTCCAATCCTTACGATGGCTGTGTTCCCTAATTAACTGATACGAATAGCTGATATTGCTAGCATAATATTGGTGAATACATCCAGTACTCTGCTGCAACATTTTAAACTTTATTGAAGCATTTATTCCTTCCTTTTTTATTCAACCAAAGAAAGCAGAGAGAACATCATTCTCCGTTAGACATTATTGTAAGAGGAAAATCAATAGGCAAATTTATGCTTGGTTGAAATATTTATGCAGTTACATCACTCAGAATTATTGCTTTACCTATTAAATTGTTCTTATCTCAACCTTGAGTTTTACATTCCGTTCCGATCCTCCTTCCCACCCCTCTGGGTCGGGGGGAGAGAGCAAGCGTCTGCGTGGTACTGGGTTGCTGGCTGGGGTTAAACCACAACAATGCATTTCTTCTAATTAATAACATTTTGTGTATGCAATGCAAGAAGCTGCATCTGACCATAAAAATGGCACATCTTTCAACTGGAATTTTGTTGCCCAGGTCTTAGCAGTTATTCAAGGTGGCACCAGGTGATGAGTTTGCCCTTAAACTTTGAACATCATTCTCATTGCCTTTCTGAGCTGTGTGACTCCACTGCTGCCTGCAAGGCCTTACCCACCCACCCGTGCAATCACGGTCAGACCCCTCAGCTTCAATGCAGCTCACACCTTGACTATGGAGTCACACCTGGCTTCTTGCAGCTTGCTGGTGGTCCGGGTACAGATCCATTTGGTTTTCACACTGTACACAATCAGGTCATCATGGTGGGACCAGCAAGCAGATGTTGGCCATGAGGATGTGAACAGTGGGAGAAGAGTTTTTCCCAAACTGGTGAATCACAGACAGACTGATTAGTGCGATGTTGAAGATTAGGACAGCATGGATGTGAAAGATACAAGTGTTCAAGGTCCTGGACCGCTCCTTCTTGGATGCAATACTCAAGACAATCTTAAGGATCATGATTGTACAACAGAACATGTAACAGTGAGTCTAAAGCCATTGAGGAAAGAGCAAACACTTAAGCCATAAATGCTGCTATCTCATATATGTCACACAAATGTGACTGAGCCACACTGATGATATCCTGGTATAGACAAGAAAGAGTGCAAGAGGCCACTGACCCAGCAATATTGCAGCATCTTTGGGAGAAAGGAGACCGGGAACACCAGAAGTACCACCTGAATAGTCAACCCCACACCAGTCTTGATGCCATGGAGATTGTCAGAAGGGATGTATGCCTCAGGGGCTGTAGGTCACAACAGACATGTCAAAAGCCACAGCCACAAGCGCAACAGATTTGATGGTGGAGAAGGTGTGGATGAAATACATGTAGTTGAGGTATGCATCAAAGTGGACAACTTGGTAATAAAACCCACATAGCCCAGGCTCCAGCACCCGCAGCCTGTCACTGCCTGTTGTTCTGGGAGACCCAGACTGGAGTTGCCCAGACATGGTCTCACCTGTGCTGAACTGTTGGGGAACCACTGCCCTGCACAGCCTGCATGCCCCAGCACCCCCAAAGGTCCTCTGGTGATGTTGGGGTAACTTGTACTCACTAGGACCTCAGGTCTTTTTCTACAGATGTTCTGTCTGGCCAGACAGACCTCATCTAGAATAAAAGCACCAATTAAAATGAAATTAAAAAAAAACACCTGTGGGACAAATCTATTTAGACCCAAGGCCACCTGTGGCAGCAGCACACGATGTCCTTTACTTGTGCTAATTACCATTTATAATAACAACTGACTATTACAACTCAGCTGAATACTTGAACTCTGTGGGATTTAATTTCTACATTTCACAGTCCTTGAATCATTCTGATTTACCTAAGATTATCAGCCCACAACCATTTCTGTTTACAACCCTACTAGCTCAGCCATCAATGAGCTTTGATGCCCACTTACAGCTTTGGGAGCTGGGATCAGCATACATCATAGCTAGCAATCTTCTCATGGAAATACCTCCCCCTCTCCAGCTGGGAGTCCCTCTGTCCCACATAGTAAAGCAATTCTTTTTCCTGGAATTTCCCATGGAACAACAACCAAAAAAAGTCTCCTTCCAGGCTGGATTGTCAATCAACTTTGAAAGCCTTTTTGTCTGAAGCGTGATAACCATCCTTACCAGAGAGACAGACACACAATTAACCATTCATAAAACACCTAGCATTTCCAGTACCACTCACAAAGTTAATACAGATGCTGTGTTTCTCACTTTATACCTGACAGAGTTGAAATCTAAATACTTAAGAGTTCAGTTTCTCTTAAAATCCACCAGAAGGTAAAAATGGAAAAGCTCAGGAACTGAGTCAGTGATCAGATCTCATCTCTTGTAGAGCAATCGCACGTGTCTCACAGGGAAAGCTGCTCTGGGTGCATCCCAGAGCGATGTCCCTCCTCTCAGCATCACAACACCCGTGACTGCTGTGCAGTTTATAAACACCACTGTCACCTCTCCGCTGTTTCCTGCTATCCATCCCCAGTTTTCCCATCCTGAATGCAAATTATATTGGTGGGGGGTTTTTGCAGACCATTCCTTCAATTTTTCAGAATTACCCTGGGCATTAATCTTTCTTTTTTTCTGCACTTCCAGAGAAGCTGTATTTCCTTTACTTTGCTACCCAGGCTAATACAAGTTCCAGGATGCTCATTCAGATTCTCCCTTCATCTTTCTTTGCAGTAGCACAAATGGGATTTGGAACTTCCCCATAATGGTTCAAGCTCAGCAATATTCTCTGGGTCATTTATGAAAATAAGAATGCTAATTCATCTCAGAAATTAAGAGACATATTCTTTTCCTCTATGTACAAACTGTGCTATTCTTCCACACAAGAGAAATTATCTGATTGACATGATTTGTATTTGACAATATTGTAAAAGTTTCTGCTGGTCTCCTTATTTGCCAAAACCCATGATTTGATTGTTCATTTATGTATACATTTTCTAGTGATTGTGACTAAATTTTACCCTAGAGTCTGAATACAAGAGCACAAACATCTCAGGGAGTCCCTAACAGGTGAACTGCTGGCAGCTGGGAGGGTTTTTGGGAAGCATCATGGAGCTTGGTGGTATAAGGACCTGCACCCTGTCCCCAGGGCAAGCGGTGCAGCCCAGACAACTTGAGGCAGTTAAATTGTGCATGGTTCAAAGACAGTGACCCCCACCAGCCCCTCTGGCCAGGACAGACCCTGCAGTTTGCTTGTGCAGACTTTGCCTGTGCTCGGCACCTTCCTATACTTTCCTTGTGCTGATACTGGAGCGTTCAGACCTCCTTTTCTCCCAATTTTAAAGATATTTTTTTTCCTCCACCTTTTTGCAAGCTCCTGCTCTTTCCTCCTTCTACCACCATGGTATCTGAACAGCAGTGATGATGTAAAATTGCTTGCTTTAGTAATACTTGAGGCTGAGATGAGATCAGTCACCAACCTCACTATATTACCGTGAAATAGAAATGGGACCATCACCTTTAACAGAGTTTCTCTAGATTCACACTGATTTTGCTGAAGAATATCAGGGTCTAAATCTGAATAAGGAAGGACAGGCTATGTATGCCACTTCAGGTCCCACCATGCTCAAATGGCAGAGTGTGCTCCAAACTCTTAGAGTAATTGGAAAAAGTTTCAAGAGCAAGATACTAGTTTTCTTTTGTTAACTAAGAGCAAAGTGAAGAACCTGAAAGATAAAACCCATCAATAGAGTGATTTTTAAGCAAACACCAGACAGATGCCTGGATAAATGTTTTCTTACACGAGTAATGCTGTAGCCAGCACAGCAGAAACAAAGCTTTCTGCTTGTCATGATATTTGCATAGCACTTAAAATCCCTGAAATGCATTTCATATGAGAGTTGTATGGACTCCTGAGGGAGGATTTACCGTGGAGCCCAGTGATCCCTGTAAAGATGTTCTCAGCTGGGAGTCTCACCTGGTGTTTATGGCTTTAAACTGCAGATCATCTTTAACATTGCACAAGCAGTGAAACCCTCTGTGGGTTTATTCAGTCTAGAACAGTCTTTGCCTGTTTCAACTTTGGTACTTAATTTCTTTTCAACCTCACTGATTGCAAAAGACGAAAATGGATGAATCCACTGCACAGCAGACTGTCAGTCTGACTGACAGTCTGCTCCAGATGACAGAGGGTGTGGCAAGGCAAGCCAGGTGCTCACCTTGTTTAAACAGAAGAACAATCTTATACGAATTATAAGGTGCTGTCCCTGTTCTTCAAAAGAAGAGCATTGTTATACACTTACACATCTTCCTGAGGCAAACTTCCCACATTAAGAGCAGCAATGACACTGATAAATCCAAGGAGCGCAGATTTCAGATCTTCCAAGCATATACATACATGGAAATACATCATAGCAGACCACCAGCTACAATTCTATTCTCTGTGGTATTTACAGATACAGCCCTTCTGCTGGACCTTCAATCACCACCACAGGGGCCAGGTTCCACCTTCAGAGCCATGGATATAAACTATCTGGCCACTATATTTGTGGCTCACAGCAAGCAAACTGCTCCTGCCTGCACCTCAGGAGGTTGCTTTGCTGCATGCACAAGCTCTCCTCACCATGCCACCTCCATCCCCTGGGGTGGATACCCACCAGCCCCCTCCTTGTGCCTTTTGGGGACACCAGCAATGCATGGCAGGTGGCAGATGCTGTGGTCTCTGAACATTCACTTCCTGAGTTAAGATCAAAGCAATCTTTAAGTCTAAGTACAGGTTGAGAAGAAAAATGCTGCGATGAGAAGCTGGGTCTGTTGCTCCCTTCCTGCCCCACGGCGGGCTGTCAGCACCCCACGGGCTGTACACTTCACCTCAGAGAGGCCCCCAAGCTGGTCCCACAACGGTCCCACCCTCCCAAGGTGCAGCAGGCAGCTGAACCCCATCACGACATACAGTGTTAACAGCCAAAGTGACCAAGATGGGACAGAGTACATCTTAAGTTGCCTAAATGGGAGAGGGACAGACACAGAGCCACAAGCTATGCCTGGGAAGGACCCAGAGATTGCAGATCCACCTGCCAGGCTTTGTCCACTTGCTGCAGCATCTGCATGGGGATTTGCACAGCTGTCCTGTGGGCCAACAAGGTGTCTGGTATGGGAGATTGAGGGCATTGATCACACAGCTCCATTGCTGGAGGACCCTCCCCACAGTTTGGTGGCACTGAAAGGACACAGAGGATCAAAGCTGCTGCTCTCATCATGCTTCTCAACCTCCTGCTTTGCCAGTCTGACACTCACCTCTGCCATGTCGTGCTGACAGTTCGCGTGGGGAGCAGCACCAGTGTGACCACAGCATCCCCTGCATCTGTGTCTCTGTCTTCTAGCAGCCTGCACTGGGAGGAGGAAAGGTGGAGAACCCGGTGCTGCACACATCCCCAGGGAGGTGGATGGGTCCCTTCCAACTTGAGATATTCTATGATTCTATGAGTCTTGCACCACAGGACACATCCCCAGGCTATGCTCATCCCTGCCATCCTTTGCTGACACTCAGGGGCAGTGAGGCAGGTGGACATGCTCCTTTTTGTGCATGTTAGGGTGTGGAGAGAATGTGAGGCAGAACCAGTCCAGGGAAGAAGGAATTTTTCTGCCATTGCATTTCAGCAGGCAATTGCCTTGTGCTCAAAGCAAATGGAAAACCTCCATCTCCGGTGACTGACAGGCAGGGACATCCACTGCAGTGATTCTGTGCACGGCACCATGGCCATGCCGGTGTCTGCAAACTCAGCGTGTTCAGAGCAGAGAAGGAGCCTGGCCACACATGAGTTACAGCCACCAAAGGGGCTGCACAGTCACATCCCAGTGCCGGTGCAGCTCACTTGGACACCATGTTGAGCCAGGCTCTCAGGGTGGGTGGTTGCTGATTTAGGTAGCTGCTGCACTGGGTTTTTCCTACAGCTCCTGCCTTGGGAATTGTTATTAAAGACACAGAATCCCCCCTGCACTGTCAACACATATCTGTCCCCAAGACCATGATCCTACTGTTGGTCTCTGCCAACAGCCCCTCACACCACCAAGGATGAATAGCAAAAGCTTTCCTAGGTTGGGGCTGGGACCACTGGGACACAGTGTGGGACCATGGCAGGGCTCCTTGGCCCGCTCCTGGGATGTGGTTGAGGATCACAGAACAGCTGTGTCCTCTGGAGCCTCTCACACGTGTGCACCAAGCTCTGGAGGATGGAGAGCCCAGTACTGCCCAGAGCTCCCTGGCAGCAGTGGGGGACACACATCTGCCCCACAGCCCCAACAGCAGCTAAAGATAGGAAAACATAGGAAACCCCACCTTATCTCAGAGCTGGATTTCAAGGCAACCACCATAAAAATGCAGACTCCTGATTCTATGGATGCTAAAAACAGGCATGAAACAGGAAAGTGAGATATGTGCCATAAATCTCAGAGCTGTTCTTCTTAGGCTATATTTAACTGTGAAGATTGCTACCTTTCAGACTGGAAGAACAGCTTGTGAGTTTGGTAGATTTTTATAGTTTTTCTGACTGTAAGTTCATCTAATAAAAGACAGTACCTCTCACCACAAATTATATTTGTCTGTCGTATTTGCAGCTACATGCTTACAGAAGCTATGTATTTATAATGATGCTTTTATAGCTACAACAAACACTGCCTCTGCTAGCCCTACCCTTGGAGTTTCTGCAGCCATCCTGCTCATAGCTTCCCAAAGGCCCCAGAGTCTTTCTCGGGGACCTCTGTCCCACAGTTTGCTTTGCACTTGCTGGTGCAAAACGCTTTGGTTGACATGAGGGATAAAGCATGTTGACTGATGCTCAGGAAGGGGTCAGATGTGTTTCACATTCATTTCAGTTAAGGACCATTAGGGAGGGGCAGAATATGTGTTTTTTATTCCCCAGATTCCTCCTGGCTTGGGGTGTGTGGCCTTCTTGTGAAACAGGATTGGAGACCTGAGCAAGAGTGGAAACAGACTGGGAGGAGATGAGGTTTAAAATCTTGGTTTCAGTTCTGCCCTAAGATGCATTTTGCTTTAAAATTTTGTGCTGAAAAATACTATTAATCAGTATAGAGGCTTTGTTTGGGGCATGTGTTTTCTAAAATGGCTAAAAATGTCTAACATAATGATTTAGAAGTATTAAAAAAAGTATTGGTGGAAAAAGACAGTATGGCTGAAGGATAAGAGCTGGGGATTGCAATCAGGGCATATGTGGGCATGTGTGATTGTGAGAGCATTTTCAGCAGACAGTGATGCTTTGTCCCTCATGATTTTATCTGGGAGAATAATTTTTCAATAAAGCTTAATGAAAAATCCATTTATTATTCAAAACATACTGCTGTTTCAGCGTGGTTTTAATAAGTGAACAAAGTATAGCAATCAGGTATTTCTCCTCAAATGTGAGCTAGGGCACAAGGTACCACATAGCAGTGATGCACTGACCTTCTCCTCCATGCTCTTGGCTCCACCAAGGATGATAGTTTCTGTCTCTGCTCTGTACCAAAGAACACAGACTGGGACAACAGGGACCCTCTGAGTCTTGGCAGGGTGTCAAAGACAGATGAGAGGTTCTTTGTCCTGGTGGGGTTACAGCTATTTCAAGGAAAGAAGAAATATAAATCTGTGTGTGGGCATCAGTGACCTCCCCGTTGAGTTCCCACCAGCTGGGCAAAGGAGTGATGAAGCATGATCATTGATTCAGGGATTGCACGAGAAAATCAAGACCACCTTAAATCTGAAATTTTCTCCAGGATGAGATGCAAGATGCAGGGGTGATACAGAAAGTGCTTTACACAGCCCTGAACCACCATCATCGTGGGACAGGCAGAATGGAGCAAGCCACCCTCAGGAGCACTGTCCAACATACAGATTTCCCTTGTGCTTTGAGCCTTCGTGTGCTAAACAGAGCAGGTCTGGTGTCCATTTGCATGTAAGAAGACCTTTTTATGTTGCCTGCTGGCAAATCTGAAATGGCTTTAGGATTTACCTTTCAAGGCAAAACAAGGTGCCGTGACTACAACTCACTGATGGAATAAGTGACCACAGGTGGTGGTGAACACTGCCTGTGAAAATGTTTCACCCAGAGCCTTCCTAAAAGGTCTCCATGACACAAAATAGTTTGTGTGGAGCACAGAGTCTTTGGGGGAAACATTAGAGCTGAGGTAACAGATGACATCAGACCCATCATCTCAGCTGTCTTTAAAAGCTGTGTCCTGCAGGTCAGAAAGAAAAAGCATATCTAATACAGAAGAAAAAAAAAAAAAAACAGGAAGAGGGGAGGTTGCTGAAAAAAACTTGCCCTGGGAACCCTCCCAGCCCCTCCATTCACAGAGCTTTTCTGAACTTGGAGAAACCATTCTTTTGAAGCTCAAAGTGGACGAATTATTGATAGGGAAAGTTTCCTGACTGCATTGACTGAATTCTAGAGACATTGATAGTGTTCTGCAGCAGCTATGAAACACATATGATAAATACAGTTGTCTCTTTTACTCAGTAATTCACTATTTCTACAAGCCTTTTCTTGTGGTTTAACCCTGGTGGGCAACTCAGCCCCACAGAGCCACCCTGGTGGGATGGGGAGAGAAATGAAAAGGTAAATGTGTCCCCTCCCCACTGCTTGTGCACCCCAAGACTACTGTCGCATGTTGGTCTGAGACCGAAGCATGGTTCAGTTTGTATTCTTGGGAACAGGAGTAAGACTCAAAATGGAGTCAAGAGCCAAGGAACTTTATTTGCCCAACAATAAAACTGTGAATGCAAAGGGAGAGAGAGTGAGAGATAAAGAGAGAAAGGAAGGAAAGAAAGAAGGGAAAAAACAAAGGAAAGA
This sequence comes from Falco cherrug, assembly GCF_023634085.1. NCBI lineage: Eukaryota > Metazoa > Chordata > Aves > Falconiformes > Falconidae > Falco > Falco cherrug. The sequence continues at coordinate 2,732,329 of NC_073698.1, forward strand.
GTTCACAGCAATAGCTACCACCCCGGAGCTGCAGTGTCCCAACAGTCCGATTTGTTTCCAAGTCTGGCAGGTGAACATTCTGTTCCAATGTTAGTTGGTTCCGTTTTTTATAGAGTTGTTACAAGCTGTTCTGCTTAACCACACCTTCCACCCAGCAATGGTGTACGTGTCCAACATCATCAGGTGGTCCTCAGGAACCTCCAGGCACCTTGATCCCCCTGATCCCAGGTCTGGGCGCATGCACAGGAGTTTGGTTAAGTTTTGCAGGATCAGCCTCCCCCATTGCTCCATGGCATCAGTTGGTTTCCTCCTTTAACAATGTATAGATAAATCTCTGTGGTGGCAGTGGTGTTATCTTCCTGCCTTAACAATGTATAGATAGATCATTCACTGTGGTGATGGCAAGAGTTTCCTGCCATAGCAATGTTGAGACAACACATCAGCTGTGGCAATGGTGGATCTCACTGGCGCAGTCTCTTACAACTACTTGCTGGTGTGGTGGCGTCGGAAGCAAAAAAGGCCATGAGGCTGTGCAAGCACTGCTCAGCAATAGTGAAAACATCCCTGTGTTATCAACATTTTTTTCCTCACAAGTCCAAAACATAGCTCCATACATGCTACTATGAGGAAAGTTAGTTCTATCCCAGCCAAAACCACTACGCCTTTCCTTCTTATTTCTATGTAAAAAAAAAAAGATCATAGGTAGACGTTGTTTTGACATGCAGTACAATTTCCAGAAATACCTTATCAATGGGATAAGTGCTTGGGTCCTTGCTGTAAAACAAGCAGTAACACAAAATGCCATATCACATTGCTGTCCTTCAAACAACCACCCTCCTCCTGCCCCGTTCTTTGCCTGTCTTTCCCTCCTGGACCACCGCAGTCTTCCACTGAAATGCCTCAATGACCATCTCAATGTTCTCCACAATACTCTCAACATTGTCCTCCGCCCTTTCTCAACCACCTCAGCTTTTTTCTTCCTTTCACTAATCTCTCCAAAAAGATACCTACTTACCAGCCCAAGCCCACAAAGAGCTTTTTGTTGCCTTAAGTATATGCTTTTAACTCACGACATGTTGCCTAGTATGAGTAGAAACCTTTCCTTCTGGGGTGCCCAGTTCCTTTGCTTGCAGCACTCTTGGGAGTTTCTAACACTTGTTTCTCTTTCCAGCTCTCTCAGCAGGCTAAAGAATTAAGAACTGGATTTTCCCAAGTGATAGAGCTGTCTTTGAACCACAGACATAGAATAATTATTTCATTCATTGGATAACACATGGCTGATCCATACAAATCAAGATACAGACATGCCAACAAAGTGGCACCCAAGTCCATCACTGATATTTATTTATATGAGATTTTGCAATTGAAAGTGTAGTTTTTTTCTTGCTATTTAACATTTTTTTTCTTATTTGCATCTCAATCACGTAGCCCAGGAAGAGAAGCAATTAGTAGCAGTAGTATTTAGTATCTATACCTTTGCTATACACTGAAGCACAGATCAGATACTTCAATATAATATTAGAGGTGTGGAACAAAAAGAAAATCCCTGTTACCAAGATCTTCAAATATAAGGACAGAAGAACACAAAGAAATGAGGGGAGGAAATGAACAATAAACAGCATGGGTCATCATGAGAGGCTACGGGAGCTGTTAAGTATCACTGTACAATACGAGGCAAACGAGACTATATTGAAAATTACAGATTTCATTAACAGAATCAGATGGAAAAGAGAAAGGGTTGAGATTATTTAAATTTTTATTTTCATGTTGCTCTTCTTATCAAAATCATCCCAATCTGCAGCAAAAACACAAGACAAATATCAAATAATCATCCATGGCTATTATAATGTCACTGAAATTGGCTTGTGACTGATTGTGCAGCCTTTAGATGGAACAGAGCTTATTCAGGTACTCAGGGTGAAAAAAACATGAAGTCAGAGGACAGGCATAACTGCAAGAAATCATGGGCTATAAAAGGCTCTCACAGTCAGCATCAATCTGTAGACCAGAGAAAACTCCTGGCTGACCATCATCAGGGGCATGGGGACAGACCAAGTGTCAGTCGTGATCCACTCCACATGCTGAGGTTTCTGATTAGTTTGTTTTAATGTATGGATAAGAATACTAACTGTTAATACATTAATTGGATAGATGCCCCACATGATGCAAAGCAGATGCACTTTCCAAAAGAGGAACTGGCATCCGAATCGTTATGGTGAGTGTTTCCCAGAGCCGTGATCTTTGCCAGAAGCATCTCTCATGTGCCTTCAGGTAACTCCCTCTTGAAACGAGGATCCTGAGGACACACCCTTGCAGATGTGTTTAGTTTTTATGATGTAGATGATGGGGTACAGCATGGGAAGGACTGGCATGTGGATGTTTGTGGATAACTGGCTAGCTGAAAAAGGCCACATAGACATAGTCCAGCTGGCTGGACAAAAATGCACATGGCTCTCAGCTGATCTGAAGTAAAGCAAAAATACACTAGGAAGATCACGGAGGGAAAAGAATGTTGCAGGTGGGAACAGATAACTACAGAAGAGAAACTAGGGGCGGGCTTGGTATTTAGGCAACTAACCAATAATGAGCTTAACTTTTGTAATATGTATGAGTTAATTATAAGAAGGCATAAAAGGTGACTGTAAGAGACAATAAACGAAGTCTGCTGATCACTCATACTGAGTGACTGTGTCTTCCCTCCGTCACGACAGATGTTGGCCATGAAGACATGAATGAGAGGGCTGGCCATAGGCTGGCCATACCGGTGAACCATGGACAAGTCAACCATGGGGATGTACAGGCTCAGGGCTGCCAGGATAAGAGACACGCAGCTGCTCAAAGCTTGAGATGCTCCCTCTGGGACACAATGCTCAGAATGGCCCTGGCAATCAGTACCTATGACATGAAGGTGAGGATGACGTCAAATGTCAGAAAGAGAATGGCTACAGCAAAGTCACACCAGTTATTGAATGTGATGTCTGCACAGCTGCTTGATGACACAGCAGGTGATGGCAGCCCTGCTGAGAGGCATCTGCACAGGGCAGGCAGCCCAGTCCTGCCTATTCTGGCACTGGTGAGGATGGAGGAGTATCTCAGCGGGTAGTAGATGGGCACATAACAATGAAAGGGCATGGCCAGAAGCACCGAGGACTCCAAGAATAAGAAGGAATGAACAAAATAAAACTGAGCAAAACAGCCTCCAAACCCAATTTCCCTGTAGTTGACCCAGAAAACTCTCACCACGGTTGATGGTGCAGAGACAAAACCAAATCAGTGATGGCCAGTGTGGACAGGTAACAGTACACAAGCTCGTGGGGGCTCAGATCAGTCCTGATTACAAAGAGGATTTTGCAGTTCCCCATAAGTGATGCAGTGTAAATGCAAGTGAAAGGGATGGAGAGCCAGACGCAGGAAACCTACACAAACACACACATACCCCTGCCCACCCCCCTCCCCACCCCCCTCCCCACCCCCCCCACCCCCCCAACACCCACCCACCCCCCTCCCCGCATGCCCACCAGGGTGAACAGCACGAGAGGAATGAGAGAAACTGGTTCTGCTGCAACACAACATGAGCTGAAGCACAGAAAGGCAAAGTAATCCTGTAATCAGTGAACCAAAGAAAAAAACATGAACTAGATATGATCCAATATCATAAATCTGCCAAATCTAAGCAAACAGATTTATGTTATGCACTCTGGCTCTCTCAGGGTGCTGCAATACAAGCTCTTATTTAAATGAGAGTTTGATGGCACAGAAATATACCATTAAACATGTAAACATTGCATTTTGTTACGGCAAGAATAAATACCACATACCTATGAGCCCAATAACTTCTTAATTTACCTGTTACTGTGAGAAATATCAACATGTAATGTCACTGTCATTATAGTATCATTAAGGAAAAGTGAGGAGAGTTTGCACTGGTTCCCCAGGTAAGTAATGACTAACGAAATGTACTAGGTGAAGCAAAGACATTTGCATCAATTTTATGTGCGCCCGTGGCATTTCAGGGCTTCTGCTTTATGGAGTTGAGAGACCTTGCATCACTGATATGTTTTCTTACTCCAGAAATAAGCAGGAGCCTCTCTTTATGTGATGAATTTGGCAGCGCTGCTGAGCTGTCTAGACTGCCCTGTCTGCGGGAGGAGATGTGGTTTCATGCCAGATGGCTCTCCTCTCTCTCCTCTCTTCCCACACAACACATGCTCCAATGCTTTCGTTTCAAGGAGTCCAGCTCAGCTGAGGAACCACATCTTCAGGTGCCACTACCCCTTGCTTACCTAAACACAGCCAGGGAATATCCTTCAAGCCTGCACAGCGATTGCCTGTGCTTTACAGCAGACTCTTGGAGAAACAGCTTACAGGAGAGCTGTATTGTTTTTATAAGTATATAGTGCATCCAACACCGAGACAGTGCAGAAATGCTGTATGTTAATTTTATCTATGGAGAATTCCCTAAGTACCTGTCAAGTGCACAGGACTTCTAATCTGAATACCTTTTAAAGAGCAGTAAAGCATAATGGGACATAGCAATATAAATCTGAATAATTCATACTAGACACCAGGGTCTGATTTTATGCTGAGCAGGTAAAACTGACTTAAGAGAGAATTTGCCATTGTGGTCGGGAAGCCAGTTCCTGAAAACAGAGCTTGCTTTGAGGTAACAGGGGAAGAAAGATAAGAAGCTTCAGCTGCTGAAGGAAGAAAGGTTTGGTAGCTCAATGAAAATGGGGAGCACATTTTTAGTTGAGATTTTGCATTTTCCCATGCGTGTTACCAATGTACTAACACAAGGCTCCTGCCCTGGGTCCCTTACCTGAGTTGAAGTCTGAGCTTGCTCTCAGTACCCAAGAAGTGCTGCAGAGCACAACAGCAGGCTGCAAAGCAGGGCCAGGGTTTGCAAGCTGAGCTTTTTCTTTCGCTCCCTGCTCAGCAGCTCCACGGTTAATGATCAGAAGGATTTAAAGAAAAAAACCCCAAACTGAATGCTGATAGTGTTTAGGACTGGAATCAGCAACAGGGAGCACTCCTGATTTTGCTGCATGAACCTGGTGTTTGCTCAGACATCCCGTGCTTCTGGTTCCTTCATCTCAAAAGGAGCACAGGTAATTTGTAGGACAAGGCCTCAAGGACAAGAGTCCAAGTACTGATAGCCTGATGAATAGAGACTTGTTAGAACTTGTAGGGCACAAGCCCTGGGAACAAAGGAGCAAGCTAACTGCAGGCCCCTGAGCCGTTACAGTTGAGGAGGCAACCAGACGGACAGAGAAACAAGTAGCCAGATAAGGGAACGGATGGCGCCAATATGTAATTAAGAAAGCCGCGTAGAAAGAAACCCCCTAATTTTGGAATAGAAACTGTTGCTATGTCAAGGTAAACTAGTAAGTTCCTATTGTTCTAACGGTGTGCCTTAAATATCAACCAATCAGTGTTTTTTACGCTGAAGATTTAACCAATCAGTGTGTAATATGTAGAAGGTAGAAACGTATATAATTGTAAGAAAATCACTAATAAATGGACAACTTGCTTGCATCAAGCGGCATCCCGTCTCTTCATTCGCCGCAGTAATTGGGATGTCCCACACTCTGGTTCGCTTACCAGTGATCCTGGGCACGTGTGGCAGGGGCAAGCATGTCTGAATTCAGCTGGTTGGTTTCTTCCCAGTTCCCTCAATTATTTACTTCCAAATAGAAACAGACCATAACAGAAAGAGAAAACAGCATGCTAGCTATCGCACTCGGTCAGAGCAGAGCAGATACCAGGAGGACCCTTCAAATTCTTTGGCCGATGACAGGTTGACACTAGCTTCAGCTTCTTTCTGACCCTATGCTTCCCTTTCTTGATCAAAATCACCCATTTTTCCACTATCTGTTCCAGACAACAGTGACTTCATCAGCCAAGACCCAAGGGACCATGGGCAGCAAGAACAGCCCTCTCGCCTTGGATGCTGACCCACAAGACAGCACTGATGTTGGTGGAGATGAGATAAACATATGTTGCTGCTCCTGTGGAAGGAAGGGTGTCCAAGAAGTTTTCATGTATGTCCTTGCTTATGTAGTTTAATAATTGCAATATTGTATCATCATGCATGAAGGAACTTTGCACTGATATTACCTTGGCAGTTTGTCTGGCAGAAGGTTGCTTTTTTGGCAGACATGACAGCAAAAAATTGCTGCAGGTCTGGCCTTGGTAGAAGACATACGAGACTATGGAATACCAGGCTGAATGCATAGCAGTTACTCACCAATACTAAAACTGTTTGAAGCTAGAAGAAGCAGAGAGTAATACCTCTTTTACAGAGAAGTTTCTGAAACTTGTTTTCACAATCAGTTATGACAGAGGACATCAGGGAGTTTAAAAGTTGATTATACAAATTAATGAGCAATGGGTCCATAAACATGTATTCTAGTGATCAGTCAGGGACCTCTATTATCACTAGTAAAGCAGTAATGGAAGTTGGGGCACAATGAGGGGAATAAACTGTAGAAACTGGCCAAAGTCATGTACCCTCCCTACTCAGATCCCAGCAAACTTCCCTGGGGAGACTTGCAATTCATTAAGTGCTCTGCAAGGAAGAAGCAGGACTGTTGCAACGGGCTGTCGCAGACAACCCCCTCAGAAGGGACACGAAGCAATGGCCTTGGTCTGCCCCCCAGGTGTGCCCACTGGGGAAGTGCTGACCTGCCACAGCACAAACATTGATGGTACACAGGGCGTTGGGGGTGAAGCTGTCTCTGAGCAGAGGAAATGCAGCAGAGCTGAGAGCAGTGTAAGAACAGAGATAAAATGAGGAGTTACATACTTCATCGCTTATGTTCAGGGATGATCTTGGGGAACTACAATCTCACTTGCCTGATTTAATCTCACTTCAGTGTTACAGCATATTCCCACGCAGCGAGGAAGCTTGTTCCACGGTTGGCTTGTGTGATACACTGGACAAGCACTGGGCCAAGATACAGCAGCAAACCTCCTGCCATTCCTTGATGCGCATCCAGGTAACATCACCATGCTAACACAAATCTGCTACAGAAGAGTCAAAATACATTTAGCAGTTGGGTGAACTCAGGAGTTTTCTTCAGCTTCTCTTCTGAACTGCCTTCCCCCTGCATTTCCCCAGCACACCCATGTGCACGTGGTTTATTTTCCCAGCCTGTGTGTTCAGAGGCCAATTTCCATCTTATTTTGTGGCTCCCAAAGACATTCTGCTCTTACCATGGGTCTGAGGCAACATGTCTGTACCCTCTGTGGGACACCCCTGAGGCTTTTGAGACATTTCATTGTCAGGTAGGAACTTTAATTTTTAAGAAAGATCACTCTGTGGCTCTGTCTTCATTCATATATCTCTTGCTATCATTTTTCCCTTTTTTTTTTACTCCTTCCTTGCTTTCTGTTCTTAGGTTTTTGGTTTTTCTTGCCTCAGATGTAACTTACTTCTATATGTATAGCCTCTTCATTCAGGGGTATTAAAGTACTTTATCAAAAAGAGGCAGTTTCTCTTCCTAACCTTCCAGCAAGCAAAGCATGTGTGTTACCCTGTAAAATAAATGATCGGCTTTCTTGTTGCAGAGCAGCAGCAGAACAAATTAGGTTCTGCAGTCTCTCTATCTGTATCTGCCATCCCTCCACCAGCACCTCCTCATCCTGAAGTACCTGAGTGCCCAGCATCCTTTTGAACAGCAAAGATAACTCCTTTCCTCATCTAAGCTATCCACCTAGACAGACCTATATTGCTTATTCTCCACGAGCAAAGATAGCAACGTCCCCTGACCTGAACAGTTCATCAAACTGCCCTGGTGTGCAGGGACCCAGAAAACTTCTTGTTCCCTGTTACAAGACCAAAGTGATCCAGGAGTTGTGCCATTTAATCTCCAATCTCAGTTTTAACAACCATCCTCAAAATTCTAAAATTTTTTTTACACAGCAAAGATTTTGATGGATGGAGCAATCAAGTATTTGAAATGAAAAGTCTGAAGCAACAATATCTGTCCGATGTAAAGTATATCACCTTTTTCCCTTTCAACGTGCATCAAAAAATCCCCTGTTTATACTCACTTTTAAAGTGCATTTTAACCAGTTTTTCTGGGGAAAGGAAGAAAACATTAGATGTTCTCTCAGGGACCCTGCAATTATCTCTGCTCTTCTTGTAGCCAAGCGCTGATTCACTCCTGGAGGACTCCAGGACTGAGATGCAGCTCCAGAATGAGATGGTTAAGTATTCTGTGGAGGTATTTCCTTGTGCTGGTGGTGGGTGTCTCTCTGCAAGGGTCCCCATGTGCATGGGGTGTCCCAGACCCTGGCAGCCAGTGGTGACCCAGAGCTCAGTTTGGTTGCCCCCTGCTTGTGCTGAGTCCCATTCAAGGTGTCCTCAGCATCCACCTGGCTGTGCAGCTGTGACACAGGTCCTGCATGCTGACCCTGTAGCTCAGTACCACACATGGTCAGTGCTGGCCACAGACTTTGTACTGAGTTTACAAGGTCTCAGGACTGAGGCGTGCCAGCTTTGCTCTCTTTGAACTTGTCTTGACCTGCCTGGAGCTTTTTTTTTAACAGATTCAGCAGTAATGGCTATTTTTATTCTGACTACGGCTATGGCTTTTTTGCTTATTGTTGTACAGTGCAACCATAGTTTCAGTTTTATGCAGCTATCAGCAAAAAGTAACTATTGTGTGCTGGACGAGATATTTGTTACTTAAACATAATGCTGTAGTGCTGAAAAATACATGTCTGGCAGGATGGCAGGGGCCTTGAGAGGTAGGGACATGGGATGCGGCACAGGAGTGCAAGCACGAGGTGATAAGAGATGGGATGGGGCACAGGCTGGTACTGAAGACCTCATAGCTATAAAAAAACCTTAGGAACGGTGAGTTGAAGAAATGCAAGCTTGGAGCTGGACAAAAATAGTTTGGGGGTGACAGCAGCAGATCACCCAATCGGACCCCAGCGAAGAAGCATCCAAACCCTGGAGAACAGGTTGCACAAGGCAAATCAGCTGCATGGAGCAAATGAGGATGCACTCAGCTACATACCCATCCCATTAAGTACAAGGATATGGGCAGGACTACAGTGAGAGGGAGAGAGTTGCCCCATTTTCTGTGCTGTTATGTGTACAAGTACTCCCTACAAGGACAAGGTCTATACATTCACACGGGACACTTTAAAAGGCTTTCTGGAGAGATCGAGGGATCTGCACAGCTATGCACATGGTACCTTCATGGGAAAAGTCTGCAGAAAATGTGATAAAGGTTTGAATCCACAGGCACGTGGATAAGTATGCCATATGGGGAAGGGTCGGTATGGATCTTCTAATGTGTAGACAGGACTCCCTAACATACCGCATATCCTTGAAGGGCTGGAAAGGATTAGGGCTGAGGCTGATCCAGGTGGATTCCCAAGGGCTCTGAGCAAGGTCCCCACAGAAGGTCATCAAGCAAGAAGCCATGGAATGAGAGTAAAGTTCTGCACACCACTGAATAACTGAATCATAAAATAAAGGTGCATGGCTATCCTTTACAGTGAACCCCTACAGAAATTTGTACTGGGATTTCTGTTTTTCCACAATTTTTTTTTCTGGGAAAGGGAGGGAAAACAGCAAGGCAACCAAGTTTCTGATGATACAGAATTACTCCAGGGACAGGAGAACCAGCTGCAAAAATTTGCAAGGACCCTAATAAGACTGAGTCACTGAACAAAACCCCAACAGATTAATAAAAAAAAAGAAAAAGTGAGATAAACATACAGTGATGCACTTGGGGAAAAAAGGGAACACTTCAGATAGGAAATGGCAGGCTGGTAGCTGACAATTATCTCTCAGGAGCAAGCTGCCACAGTTATGATAATGTTACAACAACATAGTTCAGTGATCAGCAGTTCCAAAACCAAACTAGATATTAGAAATTCCTAGGCAAGGACCAAAAAACAAGGTCAGGACAGTGTTGCGCATCTGAAATACTTCTGCAGCCCTGATGCCTCAGGGAGCAGAACACCTGTCATGGGACAAGAGTGAGCAGACCATGGCTTCTGTTGGAAAGAGGTGACAGAAGAGGTGGCAAAGGCTCAGAGATGTGTGGGGGAAGATCTGCTCATTGTCACTTCCAATAGGAGAGGTAGAATAATGAGAAGTTAAAACAGCATGCATCTAGTTCAGAACAAATACAAAGAGGTAATTATTCATGCAACGTGTCATTAGACTGTGGAAATCACTAAAGCAGTGTCTCTTAAAGTGCTCATGCATTAAATTTAGGATGATGAGCTCCTTAGACAAGTGGGTTCATCACCAAAACATCAGTGATGTGACTGAAGAGCAAAACAGCCCCAAAACCTGTGCTGTTCCAGGAGGAAGACTCTGCCCCTTTGCTGAGGGTGAGGGCTTTGCAAGGAGTCTTGAGAGCAAACCTTAGCTTTTATCTCCAATCCCACCCACCCACCAAACTTTTATCTCCTCAGTTTTTTGCAACAAGATCCCCTCATCAACTAGCATTTTTGTGTGTGTGTGTGTGTTGGGAGTTATTATTCTTCCTTCTGAGACAAGAGCACTTACTGCATGTCGTTTTTATGTGACGAGCATTAGCACTTCTCTAGTTATTCTCAGTGCATGGCAGAATCCTGCATCTCTCCCTCTTTGGCTTTTTTTGTCTGATGCAATGATGCAAATCAAAACTGCCTGGTGTAAGGCAAGCAGAGGAAAAGGGGCTTGTTATGAATGGCCAAGGTCGATAAAAGAGACCCGCTTTTTGAAAAAAACATGAGATTGTTTCCCAGGGAACAGGGTGTTGCTTACGAAAGAGGCTGGAGAGGCTGATTGTCACCAAACCAAATGCTTCTAAGGTAACAGCTGCTGGAGAAGTTAAACCTCATTAAACGTATTAGAAGGGACTTTCAAGTGCCAGCACCTGTTAGGTTAGAAGGCTTTCCTATTAAAGCTGACCCCAGGAAGCTGCTGTGTTGAGTGTTTTCAAGGTCTAGCAGAGGCTCTCTGGGCTGGTAAGGTTGATAGGTTGAGGTTTTTCAGTTTTATGGTTGGTTTGGTTTTTTTTTTAATGTTGGTTATATAGTTGAAGTTATGATGCAAGTTAGTTACTTCTTAGTCCTCAGATTTATGTGTCTGCTTCTTTAGTTCTGTATTTGTTTTCTGTGTTGTTTTATACTGATTTAATGTTGTGTTTTTTCTTGCTCCTGTGTTTTGCAAAATAGTTTTTAAAAAGCAATTCTTTTTGACCCTTGTGCTGTATTGACAAGGAATGGAAGGGAGCACTGTGGCGTGTGATGTTTGGGGTTTTTTTGGTGGGGGTGGATGCTTGGGGGTTTTTTTTTGTGTTTTTATTTTGGTTTTGTGGTTTGGTGGGTGGGTGTTTTTTTTGTAGTAAATTACTTTAAAGCTCCTATCATCTAGGGGAGGCTAAGGCATGACAGTGTGAAGTGTCTCTCATTTGGAGACTTCAGGTGTGGGTCTCTGAAGGCCCAGATGCAGACAAACCAAAGAAAATGCCTTCCTCTCTTAACATACTCCTGAAAACAAGGTGGGCCTCCTGCAGCTCATAACCTGCATAGCATGTCAGTGTGCTAGTGCATCTAATTACCTCCTCTGAACTACTAACTAAAGAGATCCCTCAAGTGTAACGTCTGGTTGCAGAAGATTTGGGACCTGAAAGCTCCATGCTAAAACAGCAGGGTGGCTTAATGCAAAAGAACCCAAATTAGAATGGGTCTCACAGCATCCCCTTTCTGACTGGGACTGTTTGCGATGAACTGTTGAGCAGCCCAGGCACTAAAAGAACCATTTGTCTTTGCATCACTGTCCAGAGGATGATGTGTAGCTGACCTTGCAGCCTTGCTTAGCAGGGCTGCACTTGCATGCACTTGTGTCCTAGGGCTGTGAATTGCTGATGGGATGCTGATGTGTCCTCAGGAGTGCCTGACCCCCACAGCACCTCATTTACTGCTGCTTGTCACAAAATCTCTCCCATGCTGTTCCCTTTCTGTACAGCTCCATCACCTCCCAGCTCCCCAATGGCTGTGAGAATAGGAGTGGGGCAGGTGCTGCTCATGCTGTTGGCTGCCTGCACAGTGATGCCTACGAAAGACCCATTGCTGAGCATCTGTATGGATGCCAAACACCACAAAACTAAGCCTGGCCCAGAAGGGATGCTCTATGGCCAGGTATGACTCCTGCTGATGTGTTAGGTGGGGTTGTCTGGGTCCCCTGTGCCTACCTCCCCAGATAATGTGGGCTGGTTTGGGCTTGGCAGCCATTTGCCTGAGGAAGAAAGCCTCTGTTGGGTATGAGACCTGTTTGCTCCTCTTCTTCTAGTAGGTGGCTAGGGCAGATGCAGTAGTAAGGATTTCTGTCAGTCCACTGTTACCCCTTTAACCAAGAGACTTCCCCTTACCAAAGTCTAGGTACCCCAGATCAGAACAAGGTGAAGGATGGCAAGGGAAGACCCTTAGCTGCTCCCTCTCTGTGTTACAGCCTCCTCCTGCTAACTGAGGAGCTCTGCCCCAGGTCCTCAGTAGAGATGGAGCTAAGAGTGAGCCAGGGTGCAAGAGAAGGGAGTTTGTTTCCATTCCTCAGTCTGGCACTAATTACTGGTGAGGATCTGACCTCTTCTTTCACCTTGCTGCAGCCCTGAACCCTTCAGTCCAAAGTGCCCAAGGGTTTGCTGGAGGAGAGAAAATCCTCTTGCAGCAGGTTTCTTGCTGTAGGTTATGCAGGGAGCTGGCACCTGCAGCATCCTCTGACTTCCTTGAGCTGGTGTGTGCCCCCCTGACCAGCCTGTCTTTTTGCTCTGTAGTGTGCTCCCTGGAAGGACAATGCCTGCTGCACAGCCAACACTAGTTCAGAAGCCCACAAGGACCAATCCAACCTGTACAAATTCAACTGGAACCATTGTGGCCTGATGCCATCTAAGTGCAAGCGCCACTTCATCCAGGACACATGCTTGTATGAGTGCTCACCCAACCTGGGGCCCTGGATTGACCAGGTAGGATCAGACCTGCTGTGATGAAGACAGTAGGACTTGTGCTGGCTACATAATATGTTATATGCTGGTCCCCCATATAACATACCCCTGGCACTGATGGGAGAGTGCTTTCCAGGGAGAGTAAACTTTCCTACAGGGTGGAAAGATTCATAGCATGGTTTAGAAGGGACCTTCAAGACCAGCCAGTCCCACCCCCTGCCCCGGGCAGGGCCCCCTCCCCCCAGCCCAGGCTGCTCCCAGCCCCATCCAGCCTGGCCTTGAGCCCTGCCAGGGATGGGGCACCCACAGCTGCTCTGGGCAGCCTGGGCCAGCGCCTCGCCGCCCTCACGGGGAAGGGTTTCTTCCTCATGTCCAACCTAAATCTCCCCTCTCTCAGCTTCAAGCCATTCCCCCCTGTCCCACCACTCCCTGCCCTTGCCCAAAGCCCCTCCCCAGCTTTCCTGTCGGCCCCTCCAGGCACTGGCAGCTGCTCTAAGGTCTCCCCGCAGCCTTCTCCTCCCCAGGCTGCACAGCCCCAGCTCTCCCAGCCTGTCCCCACAGCAGAGGGGCTCCAGCCCTCTGACCAGCTCCGTGGCCTCCTCTGGAATTGCTCCAACAGGTCCATGTCCTTATGGGGGGGGGGGAGGGGCCAAGCTCGATGCAGCTTTGCAGGTGAGGACTTGCAATGGGCTTTGCTAGACTCTACTTGCGTAATCAGCTCTGGAGCCCAATGGGAGGGATGGAGTGGAATCTGGGATGTGGCAGATCCTGCCCTTTAACTTTCCAGGGCCGTTACCAGTGTACATGGTCCTGTTCTCTTGCAGGTTGACAGCAGCTGGCGTCGGGAGAGGATTCTTCATGTGCCACTCTGCAAAGAGGACTGTGAGGAGTGGTGGAAGGATTGCAAGGACTATGTCACATGCAAAGAGAACTGGCACAAGGGCTGGAACTGGGCAACAGGTTGGTGGGCTGTGTGGAGTAAGCCTCTCTTCTCCCCTGGCAGTGTCACTACTGCCCGCCTAGTGGCTGGAGCTAAGACCACTAATTCCTCATGCCTGTCTGTGGGGTTGGCAATTAGAAGGTGGCCAAGCCACTGTCCATCTGCTAAGATGCAGCAATGGGCTGTGGGCAGGTTGTCTGCTCTTCCCAGGTGAAAGGACATGAGTGAAGTGTGCTAGCTCGTGTTTTCTTTTGTGGTGCTGTCTTCAGGAACAAACCGCTGTCCTTGGGGCTCCATTTGCAGACCCTTCAGCCATGTCTTTCCCCAGCCGAAAGACCTGTGTGAGAAAATCTGGTCCAACTCCTACAAATACACCACAGAGCGCCGGGGCAGTGGACGCTGTATCCAGATGTGGTTTGACCCTGCCCAGGGAAACCCCAACGTGGTTGTGGCAAAGTACTATGCTTGGAAAAAGAGAACCTCCCCTGCTTGGATGGAAGATGAGACTCCTGAAACTGACAAAGCTTTGTGTGTTCTGCCATGGCCTCTCCTGACCTTGCTGCCTCTGATCCTTCTGGTACTCCTTGAGAGAGCTGTTGGTCCCATGGATGCAGGGTTCTGTGACTGCTCCCTGAAGGGACATGGCTTGAACTGCTCCAGGTGCCCTACAAGAAGAGCTGGCATAGATAACTTGGGTCTGTCTGTTCACACTGGTCACACCCTCCAGTAAGTGCTTTTAGCTGCTGCTGAAGGCAGTTGTTTCCTTGACATCCTAGGAAGGGAAATACTCTTTCTTATGGTGTAAGAGCTCTTTTGCATCTGTTCCCACCCTGTGACTGTGCTGGGTTGGAAGTGCTTGTTCAAGGTCCTTGGCTGAGCTCTGATGTTTGGTCCTTCAGGCTGCTCTGACTATCTGAACGGTGGGAATGGTAATAAAATATTCCTTTGAATCATACTTGCTGTACTGAAGTGAAGTACTAGTGGGGAGGTGGAAGCGCTCTGGGGGTGGAACAAGGTTGCTGGTCTGGATTGGGAGGTGGTGGGTGTGGGATCTGTAAACGTGGGAGTCCGGGGAGTAGGAAAGATGTAGCTTCCTGGGTAGATGTACATACAGATTTCCTGTCCTGACCAAAATGCGTCCATGTACAGGGAAGTCACCCTGATACTCAGACAGAGACTTTGGAAGTGTGGTCCTGAAACTGCTAAAAATTAGCTCTGCAATTCAAGGCTCAATCTGTCAAATATCATGCTCCAGTCATGACTCTGCTGCCGTTACTGCTGCTACATCTTCAGGCTGGGAATTTCCTCTTTTCCACACAGCTCTTCGGGACCGTGATTTTTTTTATACAGGGTAAGGCAAATTGCCAACGCTATCCAGTGCCTTGGTCCAGGGTATGAGGAGCCCAGACTCCTCTCAGTCCAAGAGCACAGCAGTATTCCCCCCACTGTCCTGTCAGTTCTTGTTGTGTCACAGGATGCTTCCAAGCTGGCTGTAGGTTTCTTCTCATGTATGTACGTAACTGATTGCTGCAGCCTGAGAGGTCCCCCCTGTGGTTACATACAAGCCAAGACCAGCTGGAAGGAAGGCTCTGTGTTGGATGTGATTCCTGGGTCTCAGGAGCTAACTGCAAGAGCTGAAAAATGGACCAGGAACATCAGCTAGTGAGGGATGTTTGACTATTTTTTGCTCTCCAGCTAACAGAGAAGGTAACTGGTAGAGCTGACAAAATACCACCATAGCTGTAGCTATAATGGTCTGCTACAAGACTGTTACCGAAATCTCGGAATGAAGAACTTATCGACACCAATGTGATGTAGATAAGCAGACACTTCTTTATTAACGCCCGGGTGCGTGAGCGAGTCCTCTCACGATCAACGCACGCCAGGTCCCAAAATCAGATTCCATATATAAAACTTATTCATACATATTCATTAAATATTCATGCATAATCATGATATTTCCCATAAATCATTAACATATTCTCCTCCTATATCCGATTCTGCGCAGTAGAGCTTAGAAAGGTCTAGAAATGGGTCTGGGGTACGATTTGGGTAGGTGGTATATGAGTGGGTGGTCGCGATCTCCCCCTGCTGGAATCACCTTTTACTAAAGTTCACGGTTTCTTGGCAGGCATCTACAAGCTGTTCCAGTCGACTCTCCCCAGTTCCCATTAATCTCATATTCTGACATTTCAATACGCCTCTGCATACAGAAGACTGGTCAAACACAAAGAAACCTTTCAACCCTAAAGTTATCACCTAAGTTTTAACAATGGCTCTAGCCCCTTCTTCTAGCCTTGGTACAGGATGTACAGAAGATCTCATAACAGCTTTTACTGTGCAGCTATAAGTTTCATTTAAAATTTTTCTTATCCTTCTATATTTTAATTTTATTAAATGATTTTATAAAATCAATTAATCAATCAAATAAAGTCAATCAATCTTAACTTATTAACAAATCGATAACATTTCCCCCCTTTGAAAGTGTTGAAAATCATTTTTGTTTCAACATATTTTGGTGATGGATCATGTCTTGATAAAATAGTTGGTACTTCTCTCATAATCATATGACTGACTGCAATTCTATTGGTAAACTGTTTCTTCAAACGTGCATATACTAGCATGCTCATCAAAAAGACAATTAGTAACCGAAACAAAGTTTTAATTATAGATTGTATCCAAGAGCTCAAATTCCATCCCAGTTTGTTAAAAATTTTCCCAAGCCAATCTTCTGACATATTCTTTTGAATTGTTTCAGTTTCTTTTTCAATTTTTCCTAATAGGTCTAGATCATGTTCCACACCCTGAGTGACATTTGGAATGTGGATACAACAGTGGTCCAATTTATCCTTGAGATATCCACATACTCCATGTTCTTTAAGTAGGAGCATATCTAGTGCCATTCTATTTTGTAAAGTCATTCTGGAGGTCGCCTGTAATTATATATTCAATTCCTTAAACCCCTTTTTGTTAACGTTTGCTAATTTTTCCACTTGACCAGTTGACCAGTTAACTGATAGACCCATGCTCTGTTTCTATATGAAGCTATAGGATTTAAAAGTGATTCAAGTCCCCCACCAGTTTTCACTCCTGTAAATGGTTCATTCCAAATATCATCATTTATCTCAGATCTCTTTATTCGTTTCAATTCTAAATTCTCTAAGGATCCTTTAAATGGTGATTTCTTCCAAATTGGACACAATGTTGGCATGCCTAAAGTGATTTGTTTCACCTTACCATCTAATGGTAAGTGAGTTGTCCAGGTTCCATCACTTAATGCCCAAACTAAATGTCTTGGACTTCGAATAGTAGATTTTCTACTTCTAACTGTAAAAGTGCTGGTTAAATTGAGAGTGTTCTTAAGACCTCGACAAAAACAACCGTATTTCAAAACAGTGGCCTACGGAGGAATTCTTTGGATTACTAAGTCTGTGTTACTGCAATCATAGGCTTTTTCACATTTCCACCATGGCACTACTTTATTTTCCTTCTCTCCTGATGAAATTGACCTATCATTGACCCAGGGTAATACTGAAACAAACTTTTCCATCCCAGGTAAAACACCAAGAAGTTCTTGCCATATACTGAAAATGGGAAAATATGGACATAGACCATATAGAGTCCCATTGTTCTACTAATTGGGTACCTTGGCCAGTTTTGTTACACTTCCATTTCATGATACTTCTGCTCACATTGGTTTTAAGTTGTTCATCATAAGAACACCATCCTAACTGGGGATTTGGACCCCCAGGAAGAACTCAAGCTATGGCACTAGGTCAGGATCCTGTTATAAAATCATAATTCAATAGTTTGGTGGTTTGTTTTTTGGTTTTTGGGGTTTTTTTGTTTTTTTTTTTTACAATCTGTTTCTTTACCTGGTGACTTCCACTGTTTTCTAATAACCTTTACTTGTTCATACCATTGAGTTACTGGCCTTTGTTCACAATAGGTCGTCTCATTTTTATATTCCAGATTGGTCAGATTCATGGTTAAAATTCCTCATGGAATAGATTCACCTACTGCCCTCGGTACTGGCAAACAAGCAGTGATCTGCGTGACATTTTATAAATTGGCAAATGCTTTAATCAATCCTACCAACAAATTTTCCTCAGCCATTTGTTTGGGAATGTCAATCACTTGTTCTGTTTCTATTTGTCTTTTGTTCCTGTCCACCAAGTCAGCCTATGATCCCACCAACACTACCGACCAAAATAAAATCCAAAGAACAATCATAACCTGATACGAAAAATTAGACATGTTTCAAAGTCAATTTTAAAGTCTCTGGGTCATGATTCACAATCTTCCACGGAGTAGGTGCTTTCTTCACTCGAGTATAATGTATCCAAGCATCCGATTCTGCAATTTTGATAGCTGTAAAAGTGGTTAACAGTATCTGGAAAGGTCCTCTCCAGTGCTCCTGCAAAGGTTTGGAGGTCCAGGTCTTCACATAGACATAGTCTCCTGGTTGGAAATCACGCACTGAATTTTCCTGGAATAAAGGTCTATTCCAAATTACTGCACTCCAAATTGCAGCCAAAGTTTTCCTTAGAAAAAGCAAATAGTTATACACATCTTGTTTTCCTTTTACATGTATGTTTAGATTTGGTTCTGGAGACTCATATGTTTTTCCATATAATAATTCATAAGGACTGACTGAGGTTCCACTCTTTGGCTGTACCCTGATTCATAATAATGCCAATGAAAGTGCCTGAGGCCACTTTAAACTGGTTTCTTGACAAATTTTACTTATTTGTCATTTTAAAGTTTGATTCATCCTCTCCACTTTCCCACTAGATTGTGGCCTCCAAGATGAATGTAAATCCCAATTAATACCCAATGCTTTGCTAACACTTTGTACTACTTCAGCAACAAAGTGTGGACCTCTGTCAGAGGGAATTCCAATAGGAACTCCAAATCTTGGAATTATTTCTTGTAATAACCACTTTACAACCTCTTTTGCTTGTGTGGTGTGACAGGGAAGGGTTTCTGGCCATCCTGTAAAAGTATCAACCCCTACCAAGATGTACCGGTACCCATTGTATCTAGGCAACTCTGAAAAATCTACTTGCCAATAATCTCCAGGTTCTGTACCAGACTTCAGCCTACCCATTTGAACCTTTTTCTTAATCGTTGGATTATTTTTCAAACATACCTCACACTTTGCAGTTACCATTTTAGCTATTCCCAACATTTTAACTGATATTACTTGTTTTCATAAAGATGTTACTAAGGCTTCTGCCCCCCAGTGACATTCTTGATGTCTCGTTTGAATTATCTCTCTCATCAAAAGAGGTGGAATTACTACTTGTCCGTTAGGAGTTACCCACCATCCTGCTAAGTTTTTCTTAGCATTTAATAACTGACCCAATTTGTCATCTTCCTCTGAATATCTCGGGTTTTCCCTAGGAAGGGTTACTGTTTTAGAAGGAATTATTGCCATTTGCAATGCTTGTTTCTTTGCTACCTTTTTTGCTGTTCTATCAGCTAAATTATTCCCAGCTATTATTTTTGTATTCCCAACCTGGTGTGCCTTACAGTGCATGATTGCTACTTGATCTGGCTTTTGAACTGCTTGCAATAATCGTAAAATTTCTGTTTGATGCTTAATGTTTGATCCTTGAGAGGACAATAACCCCCTCTCTTTCCACAAAGCTCCATGGACGTGCACTACCCCAAAGGCATATTTTGAATCAGTCCAGATATTTACTCTCTTGTCTTTGCTTACCTCTAAGGCTCGAATTAAAGCGATGAGTTCTGCCTTTTGGGCTGATGTGGTACTCGCCAATGCTCCTGCTTCTATAACTGTAGCCTCTGTTGTTACCGCGTATCCGGCGTATCGGACTCCTTGTTCCATAAAGCTGCTTCCATCAGTATACAGTTCCCAGTCTGGTTGCTCCAATGGCACATCCTTCAGATCTTCACGACTGGAATAAACATACTCGATGGTAGCCAAGCAATCATGTTCCAGTCGTCCTTCTTCCTGTACGGAACTTAAAAACACTGCAGGATTTACCAGGTTAGCTGTCTTTAGAATCACATCATCCTGTTCAGTCAATACCACCTGGTACTTCATCATTCGGCTGGGGGACAGCCAATGTCCCCCCTTCTGTTCTAGGACAGTTATCACCATGTGTGGAACATAGACTGTTATTGTTCTTCCCAAAGTCAATTTCCGAGCTTCTTGTATGAGCATCACTGTTGCGGCCACTGCTCGAAGGCAGTTTGGCCACCCTTTACTCACTGTGTCCAGTTGTTTAGAGAAATATCCGACTGGTCGTTTCCAGCTTCCTGTCCTCTGGGTTAACACGCCCAGTGCAAGGTGTTGTCTTTCATGGACAAACAGCTGGAAATCTTTGGTTAGATCCGGCAGTCCCAAGGCAGGTGCAGACATTAGGGCACGTTTCAACTCTACAAAAGCCTTTTGTCGTTGTGGGCCCCATACAAAGGGAGAGTTCTTTTGGGCCTCGCACAGCGGTTTAGCTATTAGCCCATAGTTCATGATCCAAAGGCGACACCACCCAGTCATGCCCAAAAATGCTCCGAGTTCATGAATATTTCTCGGCTCAGGTACACCACAAAGAGCTTCTTTGCGATTTTTTCCTCATTGTCGTTGTCCTTTTGAAATCTCAAAGCCGAGATATATCACAGCCTGGCAGGCTATTTGGGCTTTCTTCCTGGATACCTTATACCCATTTAGTCCCAGGAAATTCAAAAGGTCAATAGTCACCTGTATACAAATAAATCTTTCTTCTGTAGCAATCAATAGATCATCCACATATTGTAAAAGTAAATGCCCAGGTCTTGGTTTATCCTGTTTCCAGATTTCAAGTTCCTTTGCTAAATGATTTCCAAAAATAGTTGGACTGTTTTTAAATCCTTGGGGTAATCTAGTCCATGTCAACTGCATCTTTCGCCCAGTTTGAGGATTTTCCCATTCAAAAGCAAACAGTTTTCTGGTTTCCTTTTCCAAAGGTATACAAAAGAAAGCATCTTTTAAATCAAGCACTGTAAACCACTGATCATTCTCCCTCAATGCTGTTAACAGTGTATAAGGGTTTGCTACTACAGGATAAATATCCTTAACTATCTGATTTACTGCTCTCAAGTCTTGTACCAGTCTCTATTCACCCGAGGGTTTTCTGACTGGTAAAATAGGAGTATTATACTCAGATTCACATTCTTCCAAAATTTTATACTCCGAAAATTTATCAATCAATTTCTTCAGTTCCTGTCTCACTTCTGGTTTGATTGGATATTATTTAATTCTCACTGTTCCTGCGCCTTCCTTCAAATCTATTTTAACAGGTTTTGCTAGTTTCAATTTACCAGGAATATTTGTTTCCCATACAGTAGGGATCACTGCCAAATCCACCTCCGGTGGAATTTCTTGTTCCTTTACTTTTTCTTATATCATCAGGATTTCTCCTGTTTTTGACTCAGATATTTTCAAGAAAAGTTCTCCTTCGTCAAAAACAATCTGTGCATTTAATTTGGATAACAAATCTCTTCCTAAGAAGGGTATCGGACATACTGGTACATACAAAAATTCAGGTGTAATTATCTTATTTCCAAATTTCAAATCCAGGGGTTGCAGGAATGGCCTGGTTTTGTTCCAATTTTTCCTTTACAGGTATTTAATAAAAAAATGTCGCTCCTGTATCCACTCCCAATCTCACAATTTGAACAACATTTTTTTCCACTTTCTTATTATCACAAGTTATAGCCATTACCAAATTATCTCTAATAATTAGCTTACATTCATCCTGCCAATCCTTTCTTTGTCTTAAGTAAAAAAACAAATCCACATCTGGCATTTTATTCCATTTCCCTTCTCTTTTACAATACAGCATTAACTGCAAAATAGTGTTATAATTCAGTGTCCCATTCGTGGGCCACTTTTCCTCATCATCCAATATATACAAAGGCCACCAATTATTACAGTACTCAAATTATTACAATACTCAATCACCTGGCTCTTTTGCAGATCATCCTGTAAATTTCCCCAATGTGCCAATAAACATCCCAACAAAGAATTTTTCGGGATTTTGTCATTTACAGCAAGATTGCCCATGCTTTGACTTTTAAACAACCGAGTTAACTTAGCTGCCATGGTGTAATTACTCACAGTACAATACACAATTATTCAACTCTGTCACTCCGATCCGCGGATCCACACTCCACACTCGCTTTCGTTCTCAATTACACGTCTCACCCTTACAGCCACACTCACACTTTCCCACAGTTACTTTAAACAAACCTATAACACAATATTATACCTCTTCATTTTCTTCTTAATACACAAACTCACAAAACAACAAAAAAAACCCCAAAAACCTCTTCTAACTTCTTGTTAGAGGCACTACCTTAGAGAACACTGTAGCATATAGTTTCTCTTGTCTACACTTTTGTCCAACCCTGCAACAGCTTTCGCTTATGTCTTACGGGCAGAGTCCTAGTCCTACCCTGCGCAGCTCTTTCACCGCCTCTGACAGGCAGACTTACTCAGTGGGACTCCAACCCACTGGTGGGACTCCATCCCACTCCTTCCCATACACTTATTATAGTGGGACTCCTACCCACTTCCTCTAGTGCACTTACTTACTTACTTTAGTGGGACTCCAACCCACTTACTACAATTAAAAAAAGAAGTGTCTTACCAAAAATCCAGGGAACGTCGCCAAGAGCCTTACGGATCGGGGATCGATGGGTATCCCCGAGAAATCCTCGGTGCCGGCTGGAACCGATCAGGTCCCCGACTCCTCCGGTCTCCTTCAGCGAGGTCCCATCTGGGGTGCCAAAACTGTTACCGAAATCTCGGAATGAAGAACTTATCGACACCAATGTGATGTAGATAAGCAGACACTTCTTTATTGACGGCCGGGTGCGTGAGCAAGTCCTCTCACGATCAACGCACGCCAGGTCCCAAAATCAGACACCATATATAGAACTTATTCATACATGTTCATTAAGTATTCAAGCATAACCATGATATTTCCCGTAAATCATTAACATATTCTCCTCCTAGATCCGATTCTGCGCAGTAGAGCTTAGAAAGGTCTAGAAATGGGTCTGGGGTACGATCTGGGTAGGTGGTATATGAGTCGGTGGTCGCGATCTCCCCCTGCCGGAATCACCTTTTACTAAAGTTCACGGTTTCTGGGCAGGCAACTACAAGCTGTTCCAGTCGACTCTCCCCAGTTCCCATTAATCTCATATTCTGACATTTCAATACGCCTCTGCATACAGAAGACTGGTCAAACACAAAGAAACCTTTCAACCCTAAAGTTATCACCTGAGTTTTAACAATGGCTCTAGCCCCTTCTTCTAGCCTTGGTACAGGATGTACAGAAGATCTCATAACAGCTTTTACTGTGCAGCTATAAGTTTCATTTAAAATTTTTCTTATCCTTCTATATTTTAATTTTATTAAATGATTTTATAAAATCAATTAATCAATCAAATAAAGTCAATCAATCTTAACTTATTAACAAATTGATAACAAGACCATAACATCTCTTTTTGTCCTCCTAATATAGAACAAAATGTTTCAGTTGGAAGGGACCTACAATGATTATCTAGTCCAACTTCTATTTGTAGAAGAAAGCCATGTTCTGGGACACAAACTGTTCTGTATGTTTCATAGATAAGCCATATTCTCTAGCTGGAGACTAGAGGCAGAGCAAGGCTCGGAGTCCAGTGCACAGCAAGACCGCACAGAGCTGTAAATGAGGAGCCCCAGCACAGTAGAAGCTTCCAGTCCTGAGCGTCAACCCATGCATAAGCACCTGCATGCCAGATGGCTGGCAGTGCCCTTTCCACTCCAAGAGCAGCTTGGAGACAAGGAATGCCACCAGCTTTACATGTGGACGTTTGTCTATAGGGCTCCTGGTCAGAGAGGTTGCTGGAGAGGCTGACCTCCCACCAAAGGAGCCTTCTTCTCACATCCTACATGCAAACCACAGGGGGAAAGTAACTCTCCTGTGAGCCCTCTGCCAGAGGACCTTGTACAGCACCCTGGGCAGCTGGCACAGAGATGCTTGTTGATCTGCCTGGCTCTACAGCAAGTGCTGGCCAAAGCAGGGGGAATGAAGGAAGGGTCAACTGTGCTGGTAGGAAGCTCTGAGGTGCTGCTGGTGCTCCCCAGGGACTCCAAGGGCTGCTCCGTGCCACCGGATTGACGGGTAAAAGGGAACTTCTCTCACCCAACTCTAGACCTACTGCTAAGATGATAATCTTTGTCCAAATACTTAGAACAAGAAAACTGCAAGAGCTCTTTGGTGTTAATCACTTAACTAAGGTTTTTGTAAAATAGTGATATGACACAGGTGCATTTTTCTTATCTCCCATATTTAATATGCACAGAAGTATTTTATTCTTATGCTTATTATTATATATTATAATAATACATATATATAATAATGTGCTTATTATTATTAAGCAGCATACTCTCTCTGAAAACTACACTACAATGTTGCAGCTTATGACATACAGAGAAGGAGAACCCCAAAATGAGTTATCTGTGTATCTTCTGTGTGTGACCTTACCTTAAGATAACTGAACACCCATCTGCTGGGCTACCCAGGACCTGAAGTTTGTGGTGTCTAATCCATGTCCCTATTTGGCATCTGTGTTCTTTCAGTTTTGGCTTCAAATCTGTCACATTTACATGTGTTTGCTATGTCCTCTTAGACTTGCTACTTTGATTTCTTTACTATTTCTTTTTCTCTGCAGGTCATCTCTAGTACATCATGTCTCTCAAGAAATCTGTCTCCACACCAGTCACATTTATCCTTACAGGCATCTGAGGGCTGGAAACTGGCAGCATCTGGCTCTCGTCTTTTCACATTCATTCATGTTGTGTCACTTCTGGGGAACATCACAGTCCTGTTTGATACCAGGACAGAGCTGAGCCTTCATGAGCCCATGTACCAATTACTCTCCATGCTGGCCACCACCAAACCAGTTTGGGTTTGTCTCTGCCTACAATGCCAACTGTGATGAGTGTATTCTGGTTTGATGCCTGGCAGATTAGTCTTAATGTTTGTTCTGCTCAATCTTTTTTAATTCATTCATCCTCATTCTTGGAGCCCTCAGTGCTCCTGGCCATGACCTTTCATTGTTATGTGCCCATCTGCTACCCGACTTCTCCATCCTCACCAGTGCCAGAACAGGCAGGACTGGGCTGGCTGCCCTGTGCAGTTGTGCCTTACCAACTGTCCCCCATTTGTGGTATTAAAAGGATTGCCCATCTGCCAGTCCCATGTGCCCTCCCACACCTACCGTCTGCATCAGGACCTGATCAAGCTGGTGTGTGCAGACATCATGTACAATAACTGGTAGGCTTCACTTTAGCCATTCTCTTTCTGACATTTGACGTCATCCTCACCTTCTTGTCATAGGTACTGATTGCCAGGGCCATTCTAAGCATTGTGTCCCAGAGGGAGCATCTCAAGCTTTGAGCAGCTGCGTGTCTCTTATCCTGGCAGCCCTGAGCCTGTACATCCCCATGGTTGACTTGTCCATGGTTCACCGGTATGGCCAGCCTATGGCCAGCCCTCTCATTCATGTCTTCATGGCCAACGTCTTCATGCCAGTCCTTCCCATGCTGTACCCCATCATCTATGTCATAAAAACTAAACACATCTGCAAGGGTGTGTCTTCATGGTCCTCTTGCCCAGGCATCCCTGTATGAGACTGGGACAGGTGACAGCTGTAGGGCAAGACCTGGTATGATGTGTCTGTGTGACAAGGGCCAAGCCAACATCTTAAATGCACACATCTTCCCACTGAGCATCCTCTGGGTGAAAATCATCCTATGTTAATGATACCCTGTCATTCATTAGGGTCTCTGCTGACTGAGTCCACATCCAAGGATAGCTGACAATGTCTGCTCAAGTGACCACAAAGGCCAGGCAGAGATCAGAAGAGTGGTGACAATGTGGGGAAAACCAGGAAGGCTCAGTCCTCTGTATCTACTAATACCATCAGAGGTGAATTGTTCAGCCATTGTCCCCATTTGGAAACTAGAGCAATTAATCAGAACAAACTGTCTCCAGGACACTACATAAATTCCTGGATTATTGCCTGAACAGGTATAGGATTTTTGTGTCATGCCTGAAGAAGGATTTGAGGATTGAACAAGAGAATTATGGAATTGTACAGGATTTATCATTGGATGTTTAGCAGAAAGGCTGACAGCAGGAATTATTGGGAATTACTGAGGAATTATTAAAGGAACATGTGTTTGTAGGTGTGTGCAATCCACCAGTGAACTTCTGGCCAAAGCAGCGGTCTGAGGTTTGGGGTCTGGGGTCTTGGAGGGACAAGATGGCTATAGGAGATGGTTATAGGAGAGACTGAGGATTGGGAGCAGCTTTCAGAGAGACCCACTGTAGTGGGGGTCCCTAAGCTGCTGTCTGTAGAAACAGGTTTGAGTAATTTGTGCTGTCAGTGTGGGTCTACCCTACTCCGCCACACTGGGGCACCCTAAACATAGCTACCAAACAGGCTTTGAAAATCCCAGCCTGGAAATCACCTATGCCAGCTGTCAGGCTTGAGTGGGGCAGTGTTTTGAGAGTAAGCTCAGATTGAAAGGAGAAATAAAAATAAATAATAAAAAAAAAAAAAGCCCCATTCGAGGTAGTAAGACCATGTCTACAGAGGGACAGCCAGGCAGCAAGCAGGCATCAGAATGAGGTGGATGGTGGGTTGGGAAAATGGGAGCTGCTTTTGCATGCTGTCTCCTGAAATGTCAAAATATTCAGGGAAATGCCAGCACAGCGGAGATGTCAAAGAAAGGTTTGCTGGGGCGAGGGGAAGACGAAAGGGAAACGAGCACATCTGCAGCCTTCTGAGCAGTGTGGCTGGGTGAGTGTTCAGGGGAGCCAGCACTGCTGGTCCCCCTGCCCCGGGCACATGTCTGCAGTAGGGCTGTGCAGTGGGAGCAGCGTGTGGCAGGTGACATCCCTCTCGCCTCCAACTGCAAATGAGCTGCTGCTGCTCCATCTGCCTGGGACTGCCAAAATGCAGATCTGGAAAAACCTGGCTCTGCAGGTCATTTTCCAAGTGTGGAAGGAGAAGGTCAGTAAATCCGGCTGTGTTGGAGGTTGTGCTTTTGTTTATGCAGCTTTCTGAAGGGAAGGAATGGTCACTGGAGAGTTTGCAGAACAACAAATTCTAAGGGTTGAATATTTTCAGTGATTCCTCCCAGATCTGATTGGTTTTAATCCCAGAAATGGTGGGCTTTAGTGCAAGTGGAAGCTGCACACACAGGCTGTCCAGGAAAATGTGAACAGGCTGAGGAAGATTGTGCCCAAACCAATGGGTTGAAAAGGAGAGGGTGGTTGGTCTGCAAAAGGCTGCTGCAAACCAGGTCACTGGATGAGCAATATTTTGGGAATGTTGTTGGGGCTGAGGATGAGACCAACAGTGCAGAAGGGATGATGCACACAGCCTTGGGCAGGCTGAGACCCACAAGGTTTGCCAGGAGTGGAGCTGCAGTGGCAGCCAGGACTGTGGCATGCAGGAGGTGATGGAGAGCCAGAGTTAGGCAGCTGCCAGTAGAGAGGCAGAATTTGGTAGCAAGATGAAGAGAAACTATTTGGTCTCAGCACTGTCCCAAAATACCTTTCTTTTCCCTGTGATACTTGACTTTTACCCAGGGCTTATGGCTTTGCCCAAACAACTCCATAGGCATGTACAGGAATATTAAATTTCCCATGGTGTCCATAGTAATTATTTCACGGAAAGAAGCAACACCACTAAACACAATTACAATTTTTAAAATATCTTTATTCTGTAGGGGTTTTTTATTTGCTTTTGTTGTTTGTTTGTCTGGTTTTTGTAGTTGAAAGCACTGAACTTCAGCAAAGTAGACTTGGTAAAACTGAAACAGTGGTATCTCTTGAGAAAAACATCTAGAAGAATATTTTTCAGGAAACTATGTAGTTCATTAAAGATGCAATACAAAAAGCATTTTTTTTCAAACCACATCAATAGAATTAATAAGCAAGAAGGGCACCAAAAGTCATCATGCACAAATCATCACCTTTGCAGTGATCCCTAGCATGAGAAAAAAACACGGGTGTTTGAGCTTGGTCAAACCATTAGATTTACAGAAAGAAATAGCAAGAGCATATAAAGAAAAAACAGAAAGGAAGGGAAAGGCAAAAAGCAATTTGCTTTTAGTTAGACACATAGATTAATGTAAAAGTTACTTTGTTATTCAAATGCTAGCGAAGCATATTGAAAGACAAATGCTATAAACATGCATGAGGGTTTTTTTAATATAAATTATTTTCCCCTGAAATTATTTCAGGGGAAAACATCAGCAGCAGCAAAGGGAAAAATCAGAGGAAGCCGTGGGTGGGGGTGTGAGGTGGGGGTTAAAAAGTTAAGAAAACAGATGGCTGTAAATTACAAGGGCACCTAAGGCCAGGGTGACATTCCACTTAAGAGTACTTAGAGAGAGGGCAGGAGCAGTCCAAAGGCTGTCAGCAGGTATCTTTGAGAATGAACAGAAGATAAATAAGAATGAAAACTAGACTGGAAGCAGGTAACCCCAGGGCCTGACTTTAGAAAGGTGGGAAAGGGTAAAGAAGTGATAGGGAATTAGAAGCCAGTCAGATTCACATTTATTTCCTGAAAAATGTCCTTAAAAGGACCAAACATTTTTGGAACACGCATGGCATATCAAGGAAATAAGCAGCTGTGGCTGTGAATTTCTTAGGAACAAATTGTGACAAAGCAATCTAATTTTTCCTTTAGATGGGGTAACATGCCTTGCTGACAGGGAAGAAACAGAAAGTTAAATCTGCCTTGACTGTAATTATGCTTTTGACACATTTCATATAACATATTCAGAAACAAGAAAAGGGAGAATGATCTAAATGAAACTACCATAAAGTGAAGGCAAAACTCATTGAAAAAGGGGTTTTTTTGAAGAAAAGTTATCAATTATTCATTGTCAAAGATGAAGCAAGCAGGAATTTGAAGGAAGCTGTCTTATTTCTGCAGTTACTCACTGTTTTCATTAATAAGCTTTTAAGGAAACAGCAGTTTCTTTGAGTCTGAATGTAGTTGTTGTCATGTCATTCTGGGGACGTAGATCTGATCTTGTTTAAAAGATCTGGCGTTTAATCAGTGTATTCTGTGTGAATGTACCAGACTGACATCTTTTATTATTCTGCCTATTTAAAATTTTCCGTGTAACTCCAGCATGCCTCGGGTAACTGGCTGGGGAGACTGTTTATTGATTTGTCGGAGAGAACACTGCAGAAGGACTGAAAGTACAATGGGGAGAAGGATGACATTCAGAACTGTCCTGACATGCTGGACATGAAACTAGAAATGCAATTCACACCGTTGGGCAGGTAGGGTGTCCCGGTTTCAGCTAGGATGGACTTATCTTAGGAGCTAGTGCAGTGCTGTGTTTTGGCTTTGATGTGAGACTTTCAGTTCCTCAGGCCTTGTTAGTGAAAAGGCTGGAGGGGCACAAGGAATTGGGAGGGGACACAGCCAGGACAGCTGACCCAAAGTAGGCCAAGAGGCATTCCATACCATGGGACGTCATGCCTGGTATATCTACCTGGGGGGCTGGCCGGGGCAGGCAGGTCATTGCTCGGGGCCTGGCTGGGCATCAGTCAGCAGGCAGCGACCAGTTGTGTTGGGCACCACACGTTCCTTTCTCCCCTTCCCTCTGCATGTTATTCTTTCCCCCTTCCCCTTTTCATTGTAACTGTTATTGTCATAATTGTTATTACTGTTCATTCATTTTTTTTCTATTTCACTTCATTAAATTGTTCTTAACTCAACCCTTGAGCTCTACATTCCTTTCCAACTCTCCTCCCCATCCCTTGGGGTAAGGGGGGAGTGAGTGAGAGTAGGGAGTGAGCAAGTGGCTGCGTGGTACCTAATTAACAGCCAGGGTTAATTAATTAAACAATTACATTACAGCCTCTAATCAGTCCCCAGTAGCTGGGCAGGGCATCCAGTATTGAACGTTTTCACTGGGGCTGGTGTCTGCTCAGAGGTGTCTTCAAATTAGCAGAAAGGCTCACAGGGAGGATGTTTCACTGCATTCACTGTAAAATTGGCAAAATTTTGGAAAATTTGCCCATTTTCACTGGCAAAATTTCACCAGAGCTACAGGGAACATGGTTAAAGGCTTTAAATGAGAGCTTAGCTTAGCCGCACTCTGCGTGAGGAACCTTGTTGTCTTTGGCGGTTTAAAATAGGTGGCTCCTTTTGCTTTCAGAAATCATGAACATTTGAGAGTTGCACCAATGGCATCTCCAATAAATGTTGTCATCAGCTGGAGCGACGGCATGTGGCGTTGGTCTGGTGTGAGGACAGAAATCCTCCGTTGTTGCCACTCCACAGACAGGCACAAGTATTTTTGGTGGTGCCTCAAAAGCAGCCCTGTGCTGCTAGTGAGGGCCCCGGGTGCTTGCTGTTCAGGTCCCCCAGTATGGGCAGCAAGAGGCTGGAGCAGACCAGGAGCCCTTCCCACCTGTGTCAGGGCACAGGGATGGACCTCAGGGCAGAGCTGGGGGGCAGCGACCAGCCACAGCCCATGTTCAAGCCACCGAGAGATGACCCAGGTTGTTAGGGGTGAGCTGATTTTGTTCTGGTCCCACATAGGGACACAGAAAAAAAGGAAAAAACATCTCATATACAGCTCAGTCTACAAAGCTGTAAAACTTGGTAACAGAGATTAATGCATCAGCCTGGTTTTAATGGAAAATAGATCATGGCCAATTAACTTCTGGAAGGAGTTTTCTTTAGCAATTGCCTAACAGTCTCATATTGCAATTACACTCTCAATTGCAGTAACATTGTCATTAAAAATGTATCAGCAAATCACAGAGTAAGTACACTACAGAGTGAATAGATTTCAAAACATATCTGTTAATTGATTTAAAGTATTAAATAGTTTGGAACTAAGGGTCTGTCCAGATCCTAACAGAAGCCATGCTGCTGGGTGAAGGTTACCAGGAATCTGAAATCACCCACGACAAAAGTTGCGTATTTTCCCCAGGCAGACAACTTGTCTCCTCCACCAAGATCAAGCTCCTGAAACCCACTGCTGCGTTGCACCCTTGTGAGGAGATCCGGGGAAGTCGCAGTCCTGGGCTCTCGGCGCCCCAGTCTTTGGGTGCAGCAGGGCAGCTCTACAGAGCGTGCATGGCAGGGTGAGAGCATCACAGGTGGAAACGCCCCAAAGTGCTTTGAAAACCTGGTGCGGGTTCAGGGGAAACCTGCAGAAGTGGGTTGGAAAGGAAATCGTCTTGGAGTTGGAGCTGAGGAGCCAGACTGCTTGGCTTAAACACGAGGCAGCTGAAAACAGGATGATTCTTCGTGTTTGTACACGGGGAGAGCATACCTGGCGCTGCAGTCGCGTGCCTTCACCTGGAAAATAAGAAAAAACGGATATGATTGTGAGAAACTGAAGATGGGGAAATCAAAAGACTGTTTGAAAAGTTTCCCTCAGGGGCAGCCTCCTGTCACACAAACTATTTTAACTCTGCTTCCAGCCCGCAAGCCAAGACTCCCTCTGGCTCAGCCCGGGCACAAGACCCACGAGCTGCTCCTGGGGGCTGCCTGGCATCCGTGTACACCCCCACACACACACACTCCCTGGAAGCAGCGTGTGACAGGCTGAAAATGGCCTCAGAGGGATCCTTCCCCAGCAGCTGGAGGATCACAACATTTCCTTCACCCAGATACCATCACAGCAAAGGTACTCGTGGTTTTCAAACTCATGGACTCAGCCTGCTGGCTCACATCTTCAAGGCAGCATCCCCTCAGGGAGACTGAACTGGTACTTAATAAAACCAAGCAGACAGGAAAACAGATGTCGAAGCCACAAAGATAAGGACAAGGTGTTTTGCCCACATGGAGACAAAGCCAGAGACAATGTCTTGGAGCCAGCTTTTGGCTGTCTCACATCTCACTGCACACTGCAAGGACTTCCAGGTACGCCTTCAGAAACCCCAATGACACAGAAAGCCAGGGCTCGGTTCCTGCGGCTGCCTCGTTCCTGCCAGACCTGGGGAATTGGACCTGCACGGGACAGGGGTGGCTCATCTCTACCCCCCCGATATGACCATCCTGCCTAGCATCCCTGCAAGAGGGGTGCGATGGAGACGCTCTCACCAGCCCGACCTCATCCCCTCTGCTAAGTCAAGCAGCTGCCGTGCAGGAGCATCCAGCCAGCTCAGGTGGGGAGTAAATGGCACAAACACTGTCCCCAAAACACTTGTTCCCTTCCCTGTCATGCACACGGGGAACGTTGTGAGCCACAGCTCTCTGCTGCTCTGCTTTGTTACCAGACATGTCCCTAATCCTTTCCATCTTTTCAGAAACAGCTTTGAGATATTTGCAAATAATAAACTGTTTCCCTGCAGCCCGGAGGGAGGCCAGCGCTCAGCCTGACAGCTCATGCAGACGGCATGGGAAAAAAAACACACGCCCCCACCTAGGACCGGCAGGGATTTATAAAACCATGCAAAATTTATTCCGAGGTTCCCCGTTTAATGGAGGCACATCTGCTGCCTGCCGGCGTGAGCCTGATCGGGGGCTGCGAGAGCATTTTGCCGTGGCATTTTGGAAAGGGGGAGTGAAGAACATTTTATATTTAGCAGTTGTTATTTACGAATTAGGAAAATAAATGCTTCTGTGCCGGCTCCGCCGGCTGTGTGTCGAGCAGGTGTGGTTGGCAACGCGTTTGCAAGCTCTGGAGGAGGAAGAGGCAAAGACAGGAGATGCCGCCAACATAGACAAAGGGCTGAGTATTGCTCAGAAGTACCCAAGGGATGCTGGAGGCTGGATTAATTGAACTGAGATTAAATTTAACTGTATGTGGAACGAGGCCATGCTCTGCAGACTAAAAAAAGAGGCTTTTTGGTATATCAGGATCTTGTCTGCTAGGAGCTAGAGGTGTGCAATACAGCTGCAAAAGGAGGGCAACAATTTCTCCAGGGTGCCTAGCGCAAAAGATCTTGTACTCGCTGAAGGCAAGCATTGGAGCTGTTGCAGAGGGCAATGGCAGGACTTCACCTGCCATTTCAGCATCCCAGGTACCAGAGAGGATAACCCAAGCCCCAGTGGGATCACAGAAAGCCTGCCAAAATAGTGGGGGAAATCAGCAGCCAACTCTAGAAGCAGTGATGTGCTGCTTAGCCCGTTTTGCTGTCTATAGCTAGGGTGGGGGGTAAATGGGAGAAAAAAGCAGGGGTAATGGGGAAAACAGCACAGTTCAGCTAGATGATGACCCTGGAGCAAAAATGAATGAGTTCAAATTGGGTGCAAATTGATCTCACCTGGAAATGAGGGGGGAAAAAAAGTCTGAGCAGCAGTGATGCAAGGTCTGGAATAGCCTCCTGCGGGCTGGTGGGGGCAGAAACCCAGAGGATTTCAGCCTGGGTGGGCTGGAGGCTGCAAGGATCTGGTCAAGGGTGATGGACCCGAGGCCACCACGGTGGCTGCATGGGTGGTGAATATCTGGGCTGGGCAGGCAGCATCAGCCAGTGCAGGAGGGCATTCCCAAGGGGCTCCCAGCAGTGCCCGCTGGCATGCCTTCGGTCTGGAGGAGATGTGGGTGCAGCTGGACCCTCCCACGGCACCAGGGCCTAGAGCAGGAGGGAAGAATTGCCCACGCTGAGCCAATTCCACACCGGGATCCCATCTAGGATGAAGGCAGCAAACACTTCCCAACATGGCTGGACCTCACCACAGCTCCCTCGGAGCACAGTGCCCATTGCCAGCAGCTCTGGCTGAAGGGAAATCCTCATCTGCCCACCGTGTTTCCTGAATAAAGACACAAGAGGCAACAGAATATTGAAATCTGGAAGCTTCTTTTGGAGGCCAATAATGAATGGTGCATTGTGTCAGGCACCTATGAAAGCCAAAAGCATAAATAATTACAAAAGGGAGTAGCAAGCCCAACTGATGGTTCGCAGGTGGCGTGTTCGGTGTTCAGCCACCAGTTCTGGCAGGTGTAGATTATTGACAAGGAATAGCTGGGAGAATACACTTTTTTGTCTCACCTTCTTTTAGAATCTTCACTAAATATCTGTAGGCAATTATATTCATAGAAAAATTTATATATTTTTTCAGCCGTACCTTACGTGGCCACCCAAAAGACACAGCAGAAGCACGGCAGTCATCCCAGCACGTGGATGGTAATCTGTAAGGTCACGTGCATGGGTTTCCCCAGCATGCAGATAGTCTCCTCAGCTGCACCCCCCAACACATGCACATCCTCGCTTCCCACCCAGAGTTTTCCTCCTTTCCTGCACCCACAAGCCCTGCACAGCCCTCACACACCGTCCCCCCCAAATATCCCCTCTCACACCTCCTTGAAATAGCTCCAAGGAAGGAACTGGGAAGTCCCCAGCTGAAAGCCAAGGTGAGAACACAGCCGCCCCTCACCATCAAGACATCCACAGAGATTTTACTGCTGGAGCAGAAGCCAGGCAGCATTCCAGCACCAAAACTGCTGATGGGAATGCCGGTCTGGAGAGCAGTCCCCGTGCCAGGCCACCGGAGTGGCTGAGCTGAAGCCTAGCAAAGAGCCCCCATCACACACCCTGAGCTGCAGGGTCTCTGTGCAGACACCTCGAGGAGGAGCCTCCTGCCTGCACGCCCCAGGCTGCCCCAGCTCTCGTCCCACCAGGGCAGTCCCTGCTGTCCCCTGGGTGCAGAGGGCAACAGCTGTGAGGATCCCAAGGAGTACAGGCAAAGCAAAGGCCTCTCACCATGCTCTCCTGTGCAGCACGACCAGGCTGGGCAGAGCTGCCCAGTTCTCGTTCCCCATTCCCACCTCTGTCGTGCCTCACCACTGGGTATCTGGCTCTCCCCTGCCCCACCTGGAACAAGTGTCTTCTGATCTCAGCACGTTCCCACTCTGCACTACAGTGTTTTTTATCCACCCACCTGCCCCACCAAAGTCCATCCTTTCCTTAATTGCCTGAGCACAAGTGATCCCTGTAGAGGCATGAAGCTGGGTTAATTAGCACTGGTAATATACAGCTGTGGGCTGGCTGCAGCGGCAGCAGGCTGGCTGATGTAGAGAAGGTGCAGCTGTGGCTGGTTAAGTTAAGTGGTTGAGAGCCAGGGAAGAGAGAGCAGCCAAGGAAGAGAGAGGAGGAAGAAGCAGAGAGAGGGAGAGAGGGCTTGGGCTCTGGCTGAGGCGAGACAAGGAGAAGGCAGCAGAGGGACTGGCATGAAGAGTGTGTTGGTATGGGATGGTAAAAGACCTTGTTGCAGTTTGATAGTTTGGAGAGTGCTGTGACGATCCCTGCCCGTCCAGCGTCAATGTCACCCCACAAGACTGCTGTGGGTGGCAGATGCTGACCCGTGCCCCTCCTCATGCCATGAGAGTTAAGACCAGTAGGAGCCGGAGATCTTCTTACTCAGCCACCGCTGTGCTGAGCCGGGGGTCTCTCTGCAGTATTTCAGTCCCTGAGCGGCTGCTCCTGATGTCTGGGCCCACTGGCACCGGCTGGCTGCAGCTGGGCATTGGCTGCAGGCCATGTCGGGCAGCCTCAGCCCATGGCCCACGCACCCCGCTGCGGATGGAGCTGCCAGGTTTCTGAGATCCAGGTCTACGGAGCCAGGAGGAAAAACTTTTCCTGAGCTGAAAGCAGCCAGCACAGCCTGTAGGGGCCCCTCCAAAGGGACACTGGGCCAGCATGTTTGTTTCCTCCCTCTGGTGCTCTGTCCCCTGCTACAGGCCAGCCATCCCAAATTCTGCAGGGGCAGGGAGAAGAACCCCAAAGGTGTCTGTCCTCTCACAAGCCGAGCCCCACCTTGTACTGCAGAGCGCTGGGTCGGGCTACAGGACAAGGGGAGCTTTGACAGGTTTTAAAGGAAGAAAGCCCAAAAGAGGGGAGGAAAAAAAAAAAAAAAAGAGAATAACCATAAATGCCAAGAACTGTTATTGTGAAGACATCACCATGGTGAAACAACTTTTTAACCCTAAGGATCATGAACTATGGCTAGCATGCTGCCAGCTAACAAGTACAAACATCACTCCATAGCACTGTGATATTTATTGTTAGCAATAATAGTATTAAAGATCCACATTAGGTCTTTATCCGCTGAACAGATTCATACTCACACACATTGCAATTGTTTTGCCCAGGAACGTGTCGGCTCTCAACATCACAGCCGAAGCCGTCCTGCCCAGGCATCCCCTAGACGTGCCATTAGCCACCATCAGAGTGATGGGAAAATGCCTGGAAGTTGTGGCAAACTTGGGCCAGTAAATCTCCCACTGGTGGGAGTACTGGGGAGCCCATGGCACACACACACACATGCATGCACGCATCCCCCATTTGCTTCTTTGGGTCTTTCCTGGTGCTTCAGGTGATGACCAGGGCCTGGAGACGTCTCCGTCTGTGATTCCCCATCTGCAGTGGTTGAGTGAGGGTTTCCTCCTGCCAGGGAGAAAAAGCGACTCTCAGAAAACTTCTTGGTGAAACCTCAAATCTTTCACAGCTCAACCCCAAATCGTGTTGGCTGCCACCCCCTCCCTGCCCGAGCTGAGAAAGGGACTCGCATGCTTCTCTAGGCTCCCGGGACCGGGGTGTGGATAGGCAAATGCTGGGAGCTGTTTTGGGGGCATGCCATGCTGCTGTGACCCCATGTCCTCCTCTAGACCCAGCACAAGACAGCCATCCGCCCAGTCCCATGGTGGCTCCATCCTGGCTCAGCCTGGATGTGCATCTGCAGGGGAGGGCACGGACATCCGTTACTCATCACCATGGGCCTTCTGGGCTCAGGGACGAGCTGGCATCCCCAGGGGAGCAGGAGCTGCGCTACAAACATGGCTCCTCCGCAGCTGGCAGCAGTATCCCAGCCTCTTTGCCTTGGACAGGGCTCAACAAACATGTCCCCAGATGGTTGGGGCTGCACCTTCTGCTCTGCAGCACCGTAACAAGTGTGACCGTGCCCTGTGCAGCATCCCAGTGCCAGGGCAGTGCCGACGTGCTGGGAGCAGGAGACCGCCAACAACTCTGAGACTCAAACGTGGGGCCAGGGCTCTCCTGGGAGGCCACCACCAGGGAATATGAAACAAGCGACGAGACGAGAGATGGCAAAAACGTTGGGCAAACCCAAGCACCGGTGGGGCCAGGGCCTGTACTGTAGCCTCGGGTCTCACCAGAGCTGTCCGTTTCTCTCCCTGCACTCACAGATGACGTCCCCACCGCCTGCTGCCTCAGCTACCAGCAACACCCTGTCCCACGGGGCCTCATCCTCTGCCCACATCACCAGCAGCAGCTGCACCCAGCCGGGGGTGATGTGAGTACCCACCGTTGTTGGCGTCTTGGGGTGCAACGACTGGAGCACTGCCCCAAGGGTTGCCAGGTGGTGGGACAGGGACATGGCCAGGGCCACCCAGGTTGCTGCCAGTGCGATCTCTTCAACTTACTTCAGTTCAACTAAATATTAATTGCTGCAAAAAAGGAAAATATAAACATATTTTGAACTATGTCCAATTAATAACCTAACCCAGAAATAATTTAACTATATCGATATGCCTGTTAATGAAGAGTCAGGAGTTTTGGTGCTGCAATACAGAATGCTATCGATCACCTTGGGTGTCTCTGAAGCCCCTGCTGGGGCCACAATGTGAAAGAAGGGACCCACAGGGACCACCTTGACCTTCCAACACGATGGGATCGCTGCTTCCGTCAGAGCGGGTTGTCCTTCGACCCAAGGCAGCTCCCACGGTACTTCGCCCTCCCCAGCCCAAGTTCAGATCCAGTGCCACCCAAGACAGCCCCATGGGGTGACACTAGAATCTCACCTGGGGCTGCCAATGCCAGTGGGCAGCCTGTGCCAGTGATCTTACTGGGAGCGCTGTGCCAGGGTCCCTGCGCCAGGGGACAAGAGTCTGGTCCGGCTGCAATGTCGGGCACTGCAAGGGGCAGGGAGATGATGAGCACAACAAGCCCCTGCCACGCTCCCTCCCTCCACGCGTCACAGCGCCTGTCCCCAAGTCCCCAGTGGCTGTGGGAGCCACCACGCCCTGGGCACCCTGTCCCCCCGCTGCCCCCCTCACCGCTGTGCGTGCCGCTGCAGTCCCTGCACTCCCAGGACTCGGTGGCATCTTCCAGGGCGGAGCAGCACTGGTGGGTCCCACGGGAGCCACCGGAGCTGCAGACCAGGACTCTCCAGGGCCTGCGGAGAGCAACGGTACCTGCCGCCACCAACAGTCCCCGAGCTGTGGGCCAACAGCCCCGGCACTGTGCCGAGCCCAGCTCTCCCCTGCTCCCGTCCTGGCAGCCGGGGCTGAGCTGCCAGAACGCACCCTGCGCCATGCCTGGCTCAGCATCCCAGGGAACCTCCACCCCTGCCCGTCAGAGGAGACGAAGGCATCGTGTCCTCACTGGGGCTGCGGGGTCCGGGGCCACCGGCACTCACCCCGCCTGCTCTGCCTGGTCGCGGCCCAGAGGGCACAGGCACTGGTCGGCGTCGCAGGAGCTCTGCCAGAGCACCAAGTCGAGGAGAGAGCCCTCCTCCTCCCAGGCAGCATCCCTGTGGGAAGAGGGGAGCACTCAGCACCGGGGACATGGGGGACACCCCGTCGGCACCCAGGGGGGCTGGAGGGGATCCGCTGGGGTATTGCAGAGGGCAAGGGAGGCAGCGGGGAGGGTACCGACCTGTCGGGGATTTTGATGCCCAAGCGGAACATCTCTGCCTGGAAGGCTGTCATGTCCCGGCACAGAGGGCACCGAAAGTGGTGCAGGCCCGAGCGCAGCGCCTGGCCCTAGGGCAGAGGTGGCATCGGCATCAGCAGTGGCGGGAGGGACCCGTTCGCTCCCCGGAGCTGGGTGACGGGGTGACCACCGGGCTGACCATGTCAGGGACCGGGGCGATGGCGCCTACCTGGATGCAGCGGCGGTGGAACCAGGCGCTGGCGCAGCTGGGGCAGACCATGGTGGTATAACAGGGCCGCCCCGCCACCTCGTCCCGGCAAGTGGGATGGGGGAGAGGCCGGAGGACATTGTGGCCTCTGCTTCCAGAGGTGGGCATTGGCCAGAAGCCCCTCTGGCAGGTCCCCAGGGGATGCATTGCACTCACCGTCCACCCTGGGGCCTGACACCGCCTTTTGAGCAGGGGGGACGCACAGGAGGGTCTGGCCCCCTGCTCCGGCCATGCTGTGGGGCACTGGGTCGTGAGGGACCGGGGCGTATCACGGTGCCTTGACCTCAGGTCCGTCAGCGCAGCTGCAGAATAGGGGGTGGCGGGGCATTGGGACGTTCTGGACGGTCATTCTCCAGCACCACTGGTAAACACACCCCTGAGCTGGGGGCGGTTGCGTGCATCTATTCAAGAGCCCTGGCTCTTTATGACACAGCACTGCAAGCGTGTATAGTCACCGATGGGGTTTCGCATTTGCTTAACCTGGTCTTAAGCCTCCCACGCCCACTCATCCCCCTGCCTGCATCTGGGACCCGGGGAGAGGCCCAGGGCTGTGCTGCGTGGAGAGAGGGAGCGTGGCATGGGCAGGACGGTGCATGAGGGAGGGCTGCACCCGTCTTGGGGCTGCCCAAAGGTTTGGTGGAGATGCCACTGCTGGCCCCACCGCATCCGCTTCTACAAGCCCCCGTGGTGGCAGTGTTAGTGAAGAAGAGCAATGGGTTCCCCTGCCAGTGAGCGGCTGGGGGGTGCAGGGCTGGGAGCCTCCCGCAGTGCCCCCCCATCTGGAATGTTAAATATTTCCTCTGCCCTGGTGCTGTGACTTTTCCATCCATCTGTCTCCGCAGGTGGGAGTGTGACACCCTCGGTGCCCAACCCCAGTGGGGACGGGCTGGCACTGGGCACTGCTGGCACCCACAAAATGGGGGGTGGTCGTGTCTGGCACCCCAGTGGTTGCGCTGCCTTCGGAGGACCGGGCTGGGCTGGAGAAAGGGGCTGGCAGGAACCTCACTGGGTGCAACAAGTGCCGAGTCCTCACCTGGGGAGGAACAAGCCCCGGCACCAGCACAGGCTAGGGCCACCTGGCTGGAAAGCAGCTTGGCAGAGAGGGGCCTGGTGGGCACCTCAACCAGCTGCCCGTTGAGCAGGGGGTCTGGACCCCTTGGAAAGGTGGGATCCGGTTTGTATCGAGACCCCACGGTGAGCCCATATACCACAAATTTAACGTCCCATTGTCCCCAGTTTGGCCTGTTCAGATTTGTAACAAATGGGGTATGGGCTTGGTCCCTTCCATATTGTTTTGTCCAATGCACGTAACAGTTGATACACGGGAAATAAATCCCCGAGCCCATGAGAACACTTCCCTAAGGAATTGTTCACAAACAATGAGCTGTGAAACATGGTCGTGGGACCCAAGGGACGGAAACCTGGTGTGCCCCAGAGCTGCGAGCCTTTATTTGGCATATACGTACTTGTTGGGGTTTTCCGGCATCAGGGTTTAAACCTGGAGATCCCACATGTTTTGGAAAAACTGTCCATCGAGAAACAGCGTTGAAGTGTAGAGTATTGCCTACCCACGAAGCACAGTGGAATTTTGTGTGGGAAGGAAAAGGAAAAACCTACGACCCGTCGCCACCCTCCACCGCTCAATATCCAGCCCCTCCGAGTCCTTTCTGGAGACGTCCTCGCACCTGCGTGTGCACGGAACAGCGTGTTTACGCGGTGCTATCGGTACCCCGACCACATGCCCCTCTAGAACATTGGCCTCTGCTGACCCCAAAGAGAGCCGAGGGAAACGGGATGTTCAAACCCCTCGGGCTGCACCCGAGTGGGTAAGAGGGGTGCAAGCATGTGGGGAACATCCAGGGCCCATTTCGCCCCAGGCGTGCTTCTGAGTGGAGAAGCCCACACTGAGCTGGAGATGCAGTGAGTGCAGGGGAGACCCCCAGATCTTGCCCCTGACCCTCAGCCCATGCCCAGGCTCTTCACAGTGGTGCCCATCCAGTTCCTGGGCCAGGTTGCCATAAATGTATATACAGAGGTATCTATACTGTGGCATCATTCAAACACACGCACACACTTTTTTTTTTTCTGGAGGCTTTGAATCTTCAAAATCAAAAGCCTCATTTAGATCAGATAACTATAATATTTGCTCATCTTGCAACATAGATTTCCAGGGAGGTTCCATCTGATACAGCTACATGTTGTCAACAAAACTACGACAGCGATACCTATAACAAGGATAGTTTGTAAGGGATTCGCTAGCCGTCCGGTTATTGACCGCCCGCCTAACTCTTGAAGCAGCCATTTGCATCTCATCCAGCTGTTTCTGAACTGGGAGACGCAGCCCCGCTCGCTGCCACAGGGCAAGTGGAACGTCCGGCGGCAGCGCCAGCCGCGGCAGGAGATGGAGGCTCCCAGTAGCTGGCAGATGCAGCACCTCTGGGAACGGCACGGAGGTGGATGGCGTCAGCACCGCATGCCCCTGGGGATCCCGGTTTGCCCTCACCATGAAGACTCGTGCCTCGTTTTGGGGGGCCACCAGGGCAAGGACACCGGGCCACTGATAAAGCAACCACTCCTCTCCAAGTCCCCAACTCCCACAGAAATGGGTCGTTTTGAATCACGGAGGACCTGGCGGTTGCTTGCAGCCGGCTGCCAGAGCATCCCTAGAGGTTGCTGGCCCATGCAGCGCGGCACGTGAGGCATGGGAACAGCGCTGGGGGCACGTGGCCCCCAGCCTCATCTTCTGTGCTGTCCGTTTCATCACCCGCCTGACGTCGCGGAGACTTGAGAAAGCCATAGAAGCCATGTTGATCGGCCCCTCTCTGTCTGAGCCTGCTGGCGTGGAACTGCAAGAGCGGAACAGAGGGCATGTGCCAGGGGCTGCCGGCGGTGTGGGGCTGGGAACTCCAGGCTGTCGGGGAGCGGGGGATTTCGAGCCCCGGGGACTCACCAGGCACTTCTCGTGGACACAGAGCTTACGCTTTTGGCGCAGCTCCCCAACGATGTCCGGGCCGCAGTCTGCTCGCTGGCACAGCCCGCACACTGCCAGGGGACAACGGCACCGTAGCGTCACCCCCTGTGCTGCACCCCACTAAGGCCGCGAGTGGGATGGGGGAGAGGCCGGAGGACATTGTGGCCTCTGCTTCCAGAGGTGGGCACCGGCCAGAAGCCCCTCTGGCAGGTCCCAGGGGGATGCTCTGCACTCACCGTCCATCCTGTGGACCTGACACCACCTTTTGGGCTGGGGGGGGCAGAGGAGGGTCAGGCCCCCTCCTCTGGCCATGCTGTGGAACACTGGGCCACAAGGGACAGGGGCCTCTTGCAGCGCCCTTACCTGAGCTCCATCAGCGCAGCTGCAGCAAAGGGGATGGCTGGACGTAGGGACAT
The DNA here is from genome assembly GCF_023634085.1 of Falco cherrug. Classification (NCBI taxonomy): domain Eukaryota; kingdom Metazoa; phylum Chordata; class Aves; order Falconiformes; family Falconidae; genus Falco; species Falco cherrug. The sequence goes on from NC_073698.1 coordinate 2,774,551, forward strand.
CGGGACGGTCAGCCACCACCCTGATCTGACAGCACCCCTGGCAAACACACCACTGAGCTGGGGGCGTTTGGGTGTGACTATTTATAGGTCGGGGTCTGCCTGCACAGCGTCCGAGATGTGCTCCTTGATTTCCCTGTAGAGCTGCTCCAGAGCTGCGTACCCACCAGGGATGCTTTTGAGGTTGTTCATGGCCAAGTCATGGTTCCTTATGATTGCTCGTATTATGGCAGGACTGCTGAGGCCCTCTACTCTTTCTCTGATACTATGTGAATTAGTGAGAAAGTAAGCAGTCACAGGATTTTCTTAAGCCAGCTGCCACATCTGAAGGTTGGACTTGACGAGGTCCCCAACAAGATCAGTCTTGTCAAGGATGTTCTGCCCAAAGATGCTCTGCAGCATCTCGCTTACCAAGCTGTGCATCTTGTTCTGGAATGCTACTCCTCAAGTCCAACATGTCTGTTGAGTCCAGGCCTAAGAGATGTACACCTGCCACCCCAAGGTGGAACCTTAGCAAAAATGCATTGTTGTTGATGGTGTTCAGATCCAGGCATGAACTGAGGGTCCTAGGCAAGAGGTTCTCCATGGTCTGGGCCACTATTTTCTGGCTGAAGGTCAACAGCTTAGACAAGTTATGATGGATCAAGCATGGGCTTGGCAGGTCAGGTATGCTTCCCTAGTCGAGTAAGTTGGAATTACTGTGGCTGGGAGGTTGCAACAGGGTGGTCGTTCTTCATTGATCTTCCAGGCTATCCTGTGGTCTCTTTGGGGACCTGATGACCGTGTGCATGCTGAATCCACTGTGAACTCCTCGCTAGCTCAAAATGTCTTCATCCTTGAGGACTTTCCCAGCAAATACCAGGACCAGTAGATCAAGGAGTGTTTTGAAATGTTTGGCAACTTCTTCCTTAAACTCCTGGATGGTGCTGCTCTGAGCTACCTCAAATGGCTCCTTCTACCTGAGGGTCTTCACAGTCACTTTGATGATATTTGAGGAATCCATGGTGACAACAGATCGATGAGTCTCCATTGCCTCTTTGCTTTCAGACATGGTGGCTCTCAGACCAGGACTGTGTTTCGGTCTGCTGGAACGCAGAGGTGCTGGCAGAAGGTGGGCAGCAACAGGGGTCAATGGCTGCCACTGGAAAAAGGGGGATGGCTGCTGCCCCTGCTATGGTGACAGCTGCCAGGAGGGAGCAGTGACACAGGGACAAAGACGGCCTCTCCCGCCAGTACAGACCAAATGCACGTACCAGCCAGATATTTTATAGTTGCTCTGCTTGCTCACCACCTGAGCAATCCCACCATGTTCTTTGTCCCACTGTGGCCTTGTCGCATGCCGGCCCAAGACCAGAGTGAGGTTCTGCTTGTATTCTCAGGAACAGGATTAAGACTCAAAATGGAGTCAAGACCCAAGGAACTTTATTTGCCCGACAACAGGTTTGCAAATGCAAAGCAGAGAGAGCGTAAGAAAGACAGGAAGGAAGGAAAGAAAGAGGAAAGAATGCAAACATTCACAGCAACAGCTACCACCCTGGAGCTGCAGCATCCCAACAGTCTGATTTGTTTTCAAGCCCAGTGAGGGAACATTCGGTCTGATGTCGGTTGGTTCCATTCTTTTGTAGGGTTGTCACGAGCTGTTCTGCTTAACCACACCTTCCACCGGGCAGTGGTGTGCATGTCCAATACCATCAGGTGGTCCTCAGGGGTCTCCAGGCCCCTTGATCCCCACAACCCAGGGTCTGGGCACATGCACAGGAGTTTGGTTCAGTTTCTCAGGATTATCTCCTCCCGTTGCTCCCTGGTGTCAGTTGGCGGGTTTCCTGCCTTTACCATGTTGAGATAAACCTCTGTTGTGGTAGTGGTGTTGGCTTCCTGCCATAACAATGTTGACAGAAACCTCTGCTGTGGTGATGGTGTGAGTTTCCTGCCATAGCAATGTTGAGACAAACACCTGCTCTGGTGGTGGTGGTTCTCACCAACACAGTCTCTTACAGGCCTCCTGCCCACATAGAATTACCATGCAGCCATCCCTGTGCTGTGACATCATGGCTGATGTCAGAGTGATGAGAGCAATGGCCTGGAGACAGTGCACCTCCCCTGGAGCTGAGCTCAGGCTTCCTCGCCTCCATGGTCCCCAGTCAACCAAGTCCCTGAGGCACCGGCAGGACAATGACATGGGAAAATCCAGACTCAGGGGACTCCAGGACCATTTCCACTGGAGATGACCACTGCACCCAGCTGCTTGCAGGCTGGCATCACCATCCCACCAGTTTCAACAGCACCCACATTTAATCCCATGTTCAGAAAACAGAAACACTCCAGCACCATTAACAGAACAAATCTCTCCTTCACCCAGCTAAGAAAGCTGGTGTTTGTTTCAAATCAAAGCCAAAATGAAGTAAATTTTTCTTAAAATCCCATCTTTTATTTCTTGTTTGTATGATGCTTGGAGAAAAGTTTTCACAGTCCCCAGGTGGGTCCTTCATCTGCAAAATTCAAAGACTAACCTTCATGGATTCAAGATACAAATCCAGGTGCATACCAGAACAACAGGTTAATTTGTTTAGCCTCTTTTTCATAGCTTTCAAGTTATTTGATGTTGACATTAATTTTCTAAATTACAAAAGTTTTCTTTTAATCAAAAATCTTCTGATCCATTTGCAGAGTGCTTATGTCATATCTGCTAATCATGCAGCACAGTAGCTCCCCGAAGAACATGGTACGTTTCTGTTTCCAGACAGCATGCCAAGAGAAGAGCACTTCCAAAGCCCCAGCATTCTTGTCTGCTATAACAAAGAGCTCCTCTGTAATTACGAGTTTAGATAGAATGCGTTGACATGCACACCCGTGCCGGGACACCAGTAACAAATTACCCTCTCCTCTCATGATTCATCCCTCCATCACTGCCACCGACAACCTTTCTCCCTGCTGCGTGCAGCAGTAGTAGCACAGGGCACCCGTCCCTCTGTGTGGTGACCCCACAGCCCTCTCGTTGTCACTGGCTCTAGTTCGCTAAGAAGTGATGGGAAAACAGTGCTAAATATAGCGATGGTGCGTTTGATCACTGTTTTCTCTGTTGGTTGATTGTCAGAGCACGGAAGTAAGAAATGGGAATGGTCCTCCTGCTCTCTTGTGGACATCAGTAAGAGCCGGGGAAAACTGACACCTTGGAGTCAACACTGCCATGAGATCTCACATGCATACTGCAACAAGCAGAGATCCTTTATCACGTGTACTGCACCCCAATGCCAAGGCACGGGGCACCTGCCGAGGGGACCCAGCTCTGAGCAGCCTGTGCTCTTCAGGGCTGGGTGGTGCTCACCTGCCATCAGGAGCACAGGGTGTCAGGGCTCTCCCAGGCACGAAAAACCCATCCTGCCTCACCGGCACACGTATCCTCCTTTTTGCAACACAGCTCCGTGTTAAAAAGGGGCTTACTCACCTCACCCCCGCTGCACTACCTGGAGCAACCTCTAACAGGTGAGAAATTCCTTCTGATTTGCAGCCTATATTTATTTTTGATGCCTGTATTAACGTGTGCCTAGGGAGTGCCTCTCCTCTAACAGAGTCAGGACATAAATCAACCTGCAACAAAAATTCTGATGGAATTTCCCAACCACTCTAACACTTCTCTCCCCACTAAGGAGGGTCATTACCCTGACTAGCTCCAGTTCTTCTTGGAATTTGGCTTCTGGAGCTTGTGAGGATTGGAGACTGTCCCAGGAACTGCACGCAGCATTACAGTATGTTCAGATGCTGTTGTTCTGACACACCACAATCACACACACCGTTTTCTTAGGAAGATGAAGTTTGGGCCTGCTGGGAAAGTAGGTATTTGTGTCTCACTAGAGACACTTGGTTGCAGGAGGCAAAACCTTTCCAAGACAGTTTTGCACATTTCTTGTTGTCATGTGATCCACATGTCATATTCTTACTTTAGCACATACTGCTAAAACTGAAAGCTTTGGTGTGCATCGAGTGGCAGTGTTGATGGCACATGCCACCCAAGGTAGGACACTTCACTGCAGCACTAACTTCCACTGGCTCCCTGCTCTGGCAGCTGTATCCTGAAATGCATGCCCAGCACTGAGCTCCCTGAGGTGCCAGTGGGGTCTGGGCATCAGCAAAAACATCTGGTTAGCAACAAACATCTGGAAAGGACTCTACTGGGGTGAAAGCTTTCAAGCTGGTTATTTGTAGCCACAGGGAAGTTGTCTGGTACCTCGGCAGCCTCACCAGGCTACTCGCCGCTGCCCATGCACACAGCAGGGAGACGTTGAAAGGAGGAACTGTTTCCCTCTGGCCTGGCTGGATCTCCCTTTTCTGACACCCTGGGAGGTGCTGATGACAACCCGCAGGTTCAGCCCCAGCCCCAGGACCATCGTCCTCCTGCACTTCCACCAGGCAAGAAAGCAGCTCATTTCTCTCTGCAACTGTGATCCCACCTCATCCCCTCTTTCTGACTTGCTCTGGCCCATCACTCAGCTCTCAGCAATTCTTTAAAAAGAGCAGAGGTAGTGCTTTCTCATAGGGACAGCTTTTTAGAGAGGGAAAGAGAACAGGACACACAGAGCACTGAGAGAGTTTGCCTGAGCAGAGAGTAACACTTCTGAGCCAAAGGTACAGCTGGGATGCCTGATCTGATGCCTCTGAAGCAACCCTTCCTCCGTTATAAACCTATCCTACTGAAAAAGAAATCTTCAGGTGGTTTGGGGGAATAGTTTTTAACCTATGTGTTTACTCTAAGTATGGTCCAATAGTATAGTTAAGAGATGCCATGCATGCTAACATGCAACACTGGCTTTTATTTGTGTTACGCCTTTTGAAGACTTTGTCAATACCATCATTTTTAATAAGAAAGCAATTCCTAAAGTGAACTCCATCACACCCCCGTGGTTCAGAAGAACAAGTTCATGACATGTCTTTTCACCTGACTCCACAGATAACAGCCAAGATGTAGATTTATTGTCATGCTACAGTGAATGCTGCCTGCCTCCACCTTGCAGAGGACTTCCCACAAGTGACCTGGGGTAGGTTCTCATTTCTTTGATCACTCTCCTTCCACTGCCAATTAGAGATCCTGACTTTTGTCTTTGTCTTACATGTTCTACAGCCTGTTGGGGAAAGTGATGTTGGGTGTTCTGCATTTGGCTGTGACAGCAGAAGACAGACATGTTGCCTGCCAGTGTAAAGAAAGCATTTGGGGTGGGAGGCTTAGAGTCCCACCAAGGTGTTCACTTTCTGACAATGACACCTCACCCTCACTCTTGAAGCAAATGACTGTTGGGGGAGATGAACACTTTCACAACCTTCTCTTTTATCTGTTTTGTTCTCACGCCATACACAATGGGGTTCAGCAGTGGAGGGAAGAGCACATACAGGTTGGCCAGTAGAATGTGGACATGGTGGGGGATTCCCCGACCAAAGCGGTGCGTTAAAACAGTGAAAAAAGCAGGAATATAGAAAAGTAATGTGACACAGACGTGACAGCCACAGGTACTGAGAGCCTTGTGATGGGCACTTCTGGAGGGGAGTCTGAATAATGCCAGAAGAATTAAAACATAGGAGACAGCAATGAGTACAACATCTACCACTATTGCTGCAAAAGGTACCGCAAGGCCATACAAGATATTGATGGAGATGTCAGCACAGGCCAGCCGGGCGATACCCATGTGTTCGCAATAGGTGTGTGGGATGATATTGTGCCCACAGAACGGCAGCCTTTTCAAAAGAAATATACATGGAAAAATGACACAGAAACTTCTCAGCAAAGCCACCAGCCCAGTTTTGATGACGGCTGAGTGGGTCAGCACTGCTGGGTACCGCAGCGGGTAACAGATGGCAACAAACCGGTCAAACGCCATGGCCAGCAAGATCACCGACTCTGCCGAGAAGCTAAAATGAAGGAAGAACATCTGGGTCAGGCAAGCGCCAAAGGAAATTTCCCCAGTGTTGAACCAGAACAGAGCCAGCATCTTGGGCACAGTTGTGGTCGACAGCATCAAGTCAGTGATGGCCAGCATGGACAGAAAGAGGTACATGGGCTGGTGCAGGCTATGTTCTGTCCTTATGACAAACAACACAACACCGTTTCCCAGCAGGGCTGCCAGATACATGGAGCAGAATGGGATCGAGATCCAGATGTGCAGCTTCTCCATGCCTGGGATGCCAGCCAGTATGAATGTTGCTGGCGTCAAGCTGGTAAGGTTGAGTGGTGGCATGTTTCACCTGAAAGCAAAGGCAGAAGACACTGCAGAACATTATTTTAGAAACTTAAGACCTTCCATCATTATCAAATGTCTTGTATCACCATCCCTGCTCTGCTAATAGCCACAGCCAGATGTAAGATCCCGCATTATGAAGCCCTGTGGTCTGCAACGTACTATGCATGGTCAGCATGTACTTATACTCCTATTATGTGTAAACAGCAATGTCCAAATTTTCTCTTCACTTGATTTTAACACACTGTAAGTGTATTTTCCTCCCAAGGACTCCTACATAGACCAGAGTAAATGGAGATGGAATCAGCCTTTATTGCACTAATACCTTAAACTGATGCTCTGTAAGTCCAGAGCAGAAGGAAGAAGTCAGGCAACAAGAGAGGAAAGGTCAAGTGTTTGCAGGGATGCACAAGATGTACTTGGGCATCGGGAACTGTGGAAGGGACATCTGGGAGTTTAAAGATAACTGGGCTCACTCTAGATTAGAGAACAAAATTAGCTCTAGGTTTCAAGTTGGCTGCCCTTGTTCCTTCTGTATTTCCAAATGTCCCTCTCTTTCTTTCTCGTTCTGGAACCCAGTTCAGCTGGCTTTGCACCTATTTTTCAGCGCAAATCTAGCAGAAATAAAATTTAACCAGGCACTTTGAAAGAGCTTTGTGTCAGGGGAAAACCTGTGTGAGAAGGATTTCACCCAGCAGACAAAGAAACGGATGCACTGCTGCCCTGGAGAGGTCTAAAGAGGCTGGATCAGACCCAGACTCACACCACTTAAAATGTGATGTGACTTCTCAGCAGCTTCTGCATTAAACAGTCAGCTCTTCAGTATCACAACTCAAAATAGGAATTACTTATAAACGTTGAGAGAAGAAAGTGATGCTCCTTGCACTTTAAAAGAAAACCTGTGAGGTTGCTGCATACAAAAATCCTGCCTCCATGTGTGAGAAGGTAATTGTATTTTAAACAAGATTTGATTCCCTGTTCACACTCAGTGAGAGACACGTTTCATGTCTAAAATATGCTGAACTGAGAAAGGCCAAGGAGCCTGCTCCATAGAAGCAAAACATGACAGTGAACTGTCTTTAAAAATAAAATGAGTCAAAGTAATACCTATCTAATTATGTAAGTTATTTAAAACAATTCAGTATAAATATTGCATGAAATAAAAATATATGTGATGTATTAACTGAAAAAATAGTACTAATGCTGAGAGCTTATGTATTCTGTTCTGCATTACTAAAAGTTGGTCACCTCTTGCAAAATGCTAATGTTAAACTGCAAATAAACAAGGATCCAAGGCACCTGCAGATGTGAATCTCCGTGCAACCAGGAGCTCTGCAACAGAGGAGCATTAGACCCCCTTCTACATAATCTAATCACCACTGTAAAACTGTACTGATACAGATACAGCTCTAAGGGTTCAGCTCCTACAGATACCCCGAGCAGTCCCTTGGATTCTTCTTTCCTAAAATCTTGTCATCCTAATTTAAACTAAAAGCTATAACACACACACACACACACACACAAAATATCACATTCCTACAGAGATGCCTAAGGATTACAGAAAACTCTGCAGAAGTCTGCTGACATCGCTGGGAAGGCTGTAGCTGCCTGCATCTCTGGTTTGCCCTACATGTCCCTGGCCCCCAGCACAAGGGATGTGGTCACAGGATGCAACTTGCCGGGGCTGCGGACCAGGAGGGGATGGAGCCCTCCTGGCTGCCATCCATGGGGGAAACCTAACCTGCAAGTAAGCAGCCTTCAGGAGAGAGGTTAGGGAAACAAAAACGGGGCAGAACAGAAAGGTTTCATTGGTGATTCTTCGTCTCCCAACAAGAAAATGAAAATAATAGAAGTATTTCTCTTGCACAGCCTGAGCATGTCGGCAGCTCTCCCACAGGAGTGAGACTGGGATGCTGCAGCTGACCCAGGCAAGCTGCAAGCACCGGCTGGAGCGGTCCACGCTGGAGTTGCCTCCCTGTACATCACCGTGTGTGTGGTTTGTTCCTTGCTCATGCTGCTCCACCATCCTTAACTCAGCAACCCCAGCCCTGAAAAACACATCCTCTCTATCAGAGAGTGGCTGTTCTCACAGGCAAGGCTTTTCACACGGTTATCGTTAACAGGGAATTTGACATCTCTGTGCCAGACTCCCAACACCCTTGAGATCTGTCTGGTCCCTGGTTTCACAATGCAAACAGTTCACCAAATCCCTGACCTTACGAGGAACGAGGAACTCCAGGCAGAGGCGGCAGTGCCGGAGCAGGGATGATGGGGGCACTTGTACCTCTCCGCAGGATGCCAGGGGTCGGGGGAAGTACTGTGCCCTGCTCAGCAGCTCCGTCAGAGCCCTCCAGCTGCAGAGACGTGCCCTGGGATGTCCCCTCCCCGCTCCTCCATCCCTGCCTTTGCACCACACACATTATAAGCATGTCGCTCTCTGCAGACACGCTCGCAGGTCCCTAGTGTGTGTCTCCATGTCTGCCCTGCCTCCCTTCACACCAAATGCACAATTTTACCTACGCTGCTTTGCATCTCCTCCCCTCGGGGCCATGGTTGGACTGACTTGGTGTAGCTGCAGGTTGTGTCAAGAGACAGGCAAGGTTTGGAAAAACAGTCCTGATGACTCCTAATAAAGTGGTTTCATTTATCAAAAGTGCTGAGCATGCAGATGTACAAACTCGATGCAGTTACTTTTGCAAATACCTTAGCACATACGTATAAATAGCAATCCACATTCTGAATAGATTAGTCATTAATGCAACAAAAGGAATTTGGAAGAGTTTCTCCATAGCAGTGACAGGCGATCTGTGGGCTGGGTGCCTCGAGAGGATGGGAGGAAGAGGCTGGGGCTTTGGAGCTCTCCTTGATGAAGGACTGGACACTGCACCCACCTCCCAGGTCTGTGGGGGACCACCCCTCCCTTCAGCCCCCCAGGAACCTCACCATATATGGGGTTAGAAACACATTAGCCTGCAGGAACTATTTTCTGCAGGTTGAATCATTCCAGTACAAATTAGCCTCTCCGCAGAGACAGCTGTGGATGTCACAGGCTCAGCAGCACACCCACACCTGAAGAAACCCAGGAAGATTTGGACCATTAAAAAAAAAAAAAAAAAATTCCACAAAAGCAATTGCGGGGCACAGCATTCAACACATGTAAAACCCCCAAGGCAGAAGTCCCACCATGCTGAGTCCTGTTTAGGATTGCAGGTATTGCAGGTTTTTGGGATTGCTACACAAAACAAACCATGATGTCTGGCTGTGTCAGAGCTCAGGGCCAGGACAGGTGGCCAAGAAAGATGCAGGATGGCTGGATCAATGCTGCAGTGGCATGGCTGCTTCAGGGACCTAGAAAAGCACAATGAGTGGTGTCAAGGGTGACGCTGGGCAGAGGATATTCATTGTCCTGGCCAGGCTGAAGATGCCTGGAATCATTTACTGCTGCTGCCCGTGCCAGGGAAGGAGCCAGTGCCAGGGAAAATGGGTGGGCACTGACGCTCAGCCATCTGTACGAATAGGTGGTACAGCATTCCCCAGGGAGTTTTCAGCCTGCAGCCAGCAGACTGCCAGATGATCCCTGGGCACAGGAGCTAGCAATGCCCAGGGCTGGATCAGCCCCCTGATTCAGAGGGTGGTGAGCATCCCGGACACAGGCTGTTCCACACCGTCCAGGCTCCCGGTGGAGCACCCACGCCAGCAGGTGCCCAGGTTCCTTTAAAAAAGCCCACCTTCCAGGGATGAGGACCAGCTTGTGAACTAGATATATAGTTGAAGTTTATCAGCCCAGCTGCCTCTATGGACAAGGACAAGAGAGAAGGACATGAAAGTAGTGGCAGAGGTCATGCTGTCCTACGAGCACAAATACTCTTTATGCTCCCCGCTACACAGACTGCAAGGGACCACAGTCTTCCAGCAACTGCCAGATCACACATAAAATCCCATAAAAAAACGGAGCAAAGTCAGGAGGACTTTTTTGTGGGAAAGAAATATTTACATCCAGTGACGACTTCTTGTGTCATTGAGCTCCTCCCAGGTTCACCCAAATAATTTTAAGAAGAAAAAATAAAAATGTTTTTAAAATGGCAAATTATTTTAGCACTTTTTTGTAACTGAAACCTTAAAACCACTTCATTTGAAACACAAGCATTTTCAAGAAATAATTTGTTCCACCAATCTTTTGTGTGTAAATGCTCCATCGATTTTTAATGCACTTTCTGAGATACCCTATTCTGTTCCTTGTCATCTCCAGCCACTGATCTAAAAGGACGCATGTGTCTTCTAGGTCCTGTGTCACATCTACCAGTTCCATGCAAATGTCTCAGATGCCCAAGGGCATCTCTGGTGGCACTGGGCTCCTCCATGTGAGAACAGAGCCATGCCAAGATCTCCACCAGATGCAGCAGGAGCCTGGATGCAATCTCACATCTAGATCCTTACCTTTTGGTGTCTGCCACCCACACTTACCTCACTCCAGCATCAGCCTTGGACAAACAACCCAGCACAGGTCATACAGGCTCTGCGCACATGTTCAGCCTCTTATGACTTCAGGGGCAACCGTTGTCATCTTGCATCTTCAAGCATAACCCCAGGCAGAGGCATTTTGCAGCAGCCCGATCCTGAAGAATCAATGGCAGTTTTAAACCACCGGGGAAGTTTCCAAAGTCTTGACTTGGTGTAGGTAACACACTCCTCTGGCCATGGCTGCTGCATGAAGATCCCAATGAACCCGTGACCCCCACCCCTGGGATAAACCACATCCCTGTGGCCGAGGGGAGAGGGCAGGGCTGAAGCTCTTGTCCATCAGTGAAGAGAGGACATGACCAAGATCAGTTTGTCAATTACTGCCAGAGGCTAATGCTGTCATAAGGAATTAGCTTTATCCCAGCAGGTCAGACAAAGCACAGCTGCTGGTACATGCATAGTCACACAGAGGTTTGCCACAAGAGAAGAGCATTTTCCAGCCACAGGCTAATGAGCACTAATCCCATCTCCCCAGGACCAATCCTCTAGTCAGCTCTAGAACGGTGAAAAAAGAGGGTGTGGGGAGAAAAAACGAACAAGATGCAAAATAGCAAGGAGAGACGAACAAGATGCAAAATAGCAAGGAGAGACGGGACACGAAAAGCCTGAATTTGGCATAAGAAGAATGGTGGCTGAAGAACCAGAAATGGGGCAGGTGGAGAAGGTGTTGAAAGAAACAGAGAGAAACCCTCTCACTGGACAAGTTGTAAGGGAAGGATGCTGGGAGAGAAACTGCTGGCAGGAGAAATGAGTGGGAAACCCAGAACAAGAGGAAGATGACTCAGCTCAGGCGGCAAGGCAGAGGGGATGGGTGAGGAGCAGGAGTGGAGGGATGTAATGGGACTGGTGGAAAACTGGACAGAGGGGCCAAAGGAGAGGGATCTGGGCTGATGCTGACCTTGTCCACACCAAGCAAGGTTGGGAGAAGGGAAGATGGTCCAGAGGAGCACAGCCAGCCCCAGCTGCTCCAACTCTGCTGTGGCAGCAGGAGGGCTGGCCAGAATGTGGGTTTGAGACAGTAGGGGCAGGTCTGCAGCAGCAAACCTTGAATGTCTAAAGCTCCCAATCTGTCATCACAATTTGTGTTACTGAGACAAGGCTTTAAAGAGCATTATGGCTGCACATGGTACAACCCTGTTCACAGCCTCAGACTCACCCACACAGCAAACCAAAGGGTAAAAGACTTGCAAAGACAGCTCTGGTCCTGAGGAAGGGTCTGGAGAAGATGCCTTAATCCCTGGTCCCATGTGTGACACTGAGCAAAGCACAAAGGGTGTAGAATTTGCTAATGGCAGAAGCTCTGAACTGATGAACAAAACTAAAAACTTCTGTGCAAGAAGAGGTGGGTAAAAAACATATTCAGGGTGAAAATCTGACTTACAGCCATCACTGATGGTTGCCATGACCCTCATGGACTTCACTCCCATAGGAGAAGCAGTGGCAGAAATGGCACATGGACTTTCCAAACAGCATTTGCTCAGCTGAGGGAAGGCTGACGCCTGCAGTGACCGGAATTGGGTGGCTCAGACACCCCCTGCCCCTCTCCTGTAAGGCCAGATGTAAAAAAACCAAAAAGCAGCTGCACCACTGTTTGGTTTGAAGTCCAAACAGGAGCCAAGCTCATTCATCATCTGGTCTTCAGTATCTCTGGATCTCAGTTCATAACCTGTAAAAAAGCTAATTTTCCCTCTCTGGTGTCTTTTCTTGGCATACTTTTCCCCTGCACATGCACCTGGATCACAGACTCTATCTGTAAAGGGGCAGCACCACACTCAGGTAGGTCCTGCCCTCACAGTTTCACAACACAGAAAGGTCTGCATGTCTATTGCCTTTGAATGCAAGAAATCCTTGCAGCTAAGAGGAAATCAGTTCTCACAGATGGAAGGATGCTACAGCACGCGACTTTTTAATATGCACCCTGCTGCTTTTAGTGTGCAATAAGACTGAAATACAACCATCAACAAATGAGGTACCATAACTGATTCATTTGGGCAAGACAGTTATGGCATCTTTTTTGATGATTTGATGACACTGCTGCTTTGATCTCTCCTTCTGCATCAATCAGTGCCTGCAAGTTGCACTTTCGTCCTGGAAGCCCATGGCACTGAGCTGCTCCATTTGTCTCTTATATCTTGCCTGTAGCACCTGCTCATCCATCTCCATCTGACCTCCTGCTTCATCCTCGTCTGACACCAAAACTGCCATCATCCTTACACTCACTGCTTTGCGCTGAGTAGTCCATGCTCTCCGGATCCAGCTCTACATATGAGTCCTCCAAACTAAGTATAAAATCTGGTACTTCTGTTGAGAGTGTCTGTAATCCCAGATGGATATGCAGCAATGTCCACAGTGCTCTGGCGTTTCTCAGCAAGAACGAGATCTCAGCATTCTCCATCTCCAGTGGCAGCTGCTGGGCCTGTTCATCTTGAGGTGGAGAATTTCCATCACTTGATACATGAGCGCTATTGAGCAGCATTTGTGCTGGGCCCTTGGGGTTCATTAACACACACTCCGAGTCGTGCATGAGTTCTGTGTTTCCTGTTAGCTGCTGAACCGTGCTCTGAACCTCACCCGAGCTGGGTACCGCTGCACCTGCTGCAGGACCCAAACGCAGCAAGGCAAAACTGTTGCCTGCACTGCTGCTGGCACATCAGCCATCACAGTCATCTGCGTTATTACTGGCTCTGTGCATCCACGGAGCCCAAGGGTTGGGTAACGGCCTCCGCTTTTTGATGTGAGCTGGTAGCCTGGCTCCACTCAGGGGTGGGTTACTGTCTGGTGGAGCAAAAGGGTTGCTGCCCAGCTGTGCCTGCACAGTGTCCGAGATAGGCTCCTCGATTTCCCTGTAGAGCTGCTCCAGAGCTGCGTACCCACCAGGGATGCTTTCGAGGTTGTTCATAGCCAAGTCATGGTTCCTTATGATCGCTCGTATTATGGCAGAACTGCTGAGGCCCTCAGTATTTGCAGAGATTTTGGTATCCGCCCTAGAGCCCACCAGCCATGGCAGTGACCTGTGCTTCCACCACAAGCAGCCACAAACCCCACTCAATCTCTGATCAAGCCTGCAAGGCCTGTGGGTTAGAGACCACCACCACCACTTCTGAGTTCCGGGTTTGCTGGAAGAAATTTGGCATCCTCTGTGCAATTTCTTGTTGCTGCATGTCCTTGGTGTCCACAGTCCCAGTGCTGCCTGCTGGGACCTCTGCAGCAGCAACACCATCATCTGCTTCGTGGGGACATGCACAACTTCACCATCAGCTGGAGGGATGCAGTGACCTGATGGAGCAGGCTGTGGACACCTCTTGCCTCAGCCGTCCCAACTCCCAACCCAGAATCTTGTCTGAGTAACAGGGAATTCCGTCCCAGCAGGCGAGTGGTGCTGCTGGTAACCCCACAGCCAGTCAGCAGAGCTGTTGCTCCTGCAAACACTGTGGGACTCAGGGAAGGAGAACGAGATGCTGATGGTCCCTGGTATCACCACAGGAAAGCTGGCCTGTCCTGCTCACCCACCCTCTTCAGGGAGCAATTCCTCGCTGAGGAAGCAGATGGATTGTTTCCAACTGACTCATGTGCAGCACCAGGCAATGCCTCCTGGCACCTGGTGCACACACACGTCAACAGATTGTCACCTCCTGGGATATTTTCAGGCTTGCTCACTACTCAAAGTTGACACCGATATATCTGCTTGAAGGACAATACAACAGGGCTCAAGCAATCTAGGAGATTTGTACATACATGGATGTCAACTTCCTGGCACAGGCAATGAAGGAGCCAACAATTATGAACTGGTCAGGGGCATGAATGTTGGAGGCAGCCTTGGCCACAGCGACCATGAGATGGTGGAGGTCAGGATGCTGGGAGGAGGGAGCAAGGCCTTGTCTCATCCAGCAGCATCACTACAAATGATGGGAAGGGGAGCACAGATGGGGCAGGGTGGTAGGGAAGAGGTAGGACAGGCACTGTAACTGCCAACAACTCTCATCACCAAGCACTACAGAAGATGATGTAACTGGCCTTAAAGTGCCAGTAGCATCTATCCTTGCTCAGAAGAGCCCTTCCAGAAAGAATGGGCAGGGGCATATCAGAAATACCACAAATTATCATATTGCAAGCATGCACATAGGTATTGCTGGAGGCCAAAGCAGGCATGTGGACTGCTTCTTGGTCCTCCACCACTCTGGAAGCCAAAGATCTTACTGAGAAAATAACTTTGTACCAAATAACTTCACTCTCCACATGGTCATATATATACGGGTATAGTCACTTCTGGAAAATCTACTGTTGCTTTCATGAGCTTCTCACAGCAGTTAATTACTCTCATTATTCAGAATAAGGCTTTCATTTCTAATCATGAGTCTGGCTTCATTTTCCATTCATTCAAATTCATCCTTCTCAAGGGCATTACAATGATCCTTAGCATCAGATATTTTCTCCTGAGACTTCCACCCTGCAATGAAGATGCCTCTACAGCTCTTTAAAAATTAATATGTTTTGCACCCTTTATAGATCAAGTATTTTCTCCAGCACTTGTTTATGTCTGCTCTGTCTCTCTCCCCTCCAGACTTTTTTGCTGTCTTTTAAAACACTGACCCCAAACCAGAGGGCAGGACTACAGCACCACTCTCACCATGAGCAAGACCACTCTCTCACTTCACTCCATGACTGACATTAACCTGCTCATCCCTAGCAATTCATTTTAAGGCTAAAATAGATTGTGGATTAGTAAGAGCCCCATATAGGTTGGTCAGGCCAATCGTCCACCTGCTTATCCTCCACTGAGCCCAGAAATGGGTATTTTTTAGGATGCCTCTGGTCAGATGTGCTTTATCTCCTGACCTCATATTGCCCAAGACAGAGCATTTCCTGGGGTACACTCCAGTGCTCAAAGGCTGCACTAAAGCACCCTAACAGCCACAAATTAGCAGAGCAGACCTCTGGATTTGGCACTTTCCTTGCTCTTACCTGCTGCTCTAGCAGCATTTGCTGCTGCCTGTTTCTGCCTTCAGCTAGGGCAGCACAGTTTCAATACACCGTGCCCACCAATCACCAGCAAGCTTGCTCTCCTATATTTATTAGCCAGCAGGTTCACTCCTGCAGCTTTTTAGATTAAATGTCTCTTTCCCCATTAACCTGCATTAAGCACAGCTCACACCATAAATAATCCGTGCGCACACATATATAGGAAGCTACCATACAAATGCAAATATCAAAACTTCTTCTTTGCAAACCATCAAAACTTTGATGTTTGCAAACCACTTCAGCTTGTGGTGCTGTACCACACTGCAGCTCTAGAGCAGATTGGATTTAGGACATCAGCAAAAGCTGAATGCATCTGCCCCTACATCTCCCTGCCAGCCCCGGAGCCCTCCCCTGCTTGGAGGGGAAACCTTCTGGAGGGGGACAATTTCCTCCACTCCCACCCTCCCCACCTTGTACCCATGCACTCCAAATAGTGCCCGCACCACAAAGTTGCATTTGGTCCCTCTTCTGAACATCAGCACAGATGTCTGGGTGGGAAGAGATTGTGCCAGCCCACGGAAGGCAGTTTTCCTCACCTGCTTTATACACCATGTAAGAAAAGCCTGTCTGGCCCCTGGGGCAGGTTGTCATACTTGCAGGGAGCACCCCACTGGTCCCCCAAGAAAGGCATGTCTGAAAGGAGCCATCCAGGTCAGCTATGAGAAAAGCAAAGCATCTCCATGGGGCAGGCCAGGGCCCCATGCATGGAGCAGGATGGTGCCAGGGTGGAAATCACTGACCACGGGCTTTTGCTGTGCATGTGGCTGCTCTGAGCTGGCCATTGAGCTTCTGCAGCCCACCAGGCGTGGGCAAGGTGCCCACAACCACAGAAGCACACATGTGATAAAGAAGCAGGAGGTGCTTGACTCAGGATTCTGGGCTGAGTCTGAGGGGCAAGGGTCTCTGCATGTAGCTTGTCTGTGTTTGTCCTTCCAGATGAAAGCTGTTCCTGCTGGTGGTGCCCAAAGCCTATCTGACCTAGAGTGGAATTAAAAATATCCTTGCCTGCAAGCCCTCCTGCCAGCCCACCTGTTGCAGAGCTGAAGCAGGAGGCATTTGGTCCCAAGCAGCAAATCTGAGGGCTGTGCCTGTGGGCTGACGCCGCTCACAGATGAGGGTCGCTGAGGCGCAGGTCTTGCTGCTGCGGTGTAGATGCTGTTGCCTACTGCCCTGCTCTGCATGACCAACCCTGCACAGGGCTGCTGCAGACCCAGAGGTCTGTGCAAGCTACAGCAGAGTATTGGTGTCCCATACAAGCTCTGAGGAAGCAGAGTAAGGGAGCAGTTGACCAGCAAGCCGGTGGCAGGCTGACAGCCCCCAGTCCAGCCCAATGCACAGAATGGGCTCTGGCCGTGGCTGTTGTATGTCCAGCTCACACAAGTAACTGGACACTGGGCAACAATTCCTGTTTGTGATCCTTCCCACTGCACTGTCTCACCTCAGCCCAGTCCCCCAGACAAGCAGAAGCTGTCACTTCTAGAATAACATATTTCAATGTATTCAAAAGGAAAATATAACTTTGGTATCCAAGTCCTGAGAAGTGTTTTCCTGCTTGCTGGCTCAGCAGGACACCTGCTCAGCCACAGCTGCGGCACTGGTAAAGCACCTGGATTGCACTCCCTTGAATCTCTTTGTTTGTCACTCCATAAATGCTGAGGTTTAACTTGGTAGGGAAAAGCACACAGAATCTGGCCATGGTGGTAACTCGCTCGGATATTGGCCATAAGATTGCTCACAGTAGGTGTGAAGGGGGAGTTTGTTTCTTTTGTGATCAAGTGCTTCATGAGAACACTAATGGGGAAAATGACAGGTAAGCTTCTTGCTAGAGCAGCCAGCCCTATTGTCCTTGTCATTCTCTTTGTCAGGAAAGTGACATATTTGAGGATCTTGCAGATGGCAATGTACCAATCAAATGCCATAGTCAGCAGGATTGCCTGTTCAGCACAGGAGATGAGATGGATGAAGACTACCTGTGTAATGCAGGCTTCCAAAGAAATCTCCTCAGTTCTAAACAAGATGTCAAGTATCTTGGACATGATGGTAATGGATAGCAGCAGGTTAGCAATGGCCAGCATGAGCAGGAAGTAGTACCTGAGCTCATGGAGGGTTTTCTATGTCTTGTTGATGAATGACAGTACAAAATTCCCAAGGACAGTAACCATGTACATGAGTGTAAAGGGGGTGGAGACCCAGAGGTGAGACTCCCCCATGCCAGGAATGCCCGTTGGGACACAGGTGATGGGAGCAAGGGCAGTGCAATTGCCAGCTGACATTATAGCTTATTCCTTGCACTTGCTACAAGGCTTCCAGTGACTAAAAAGAAAGGACAAAACAAATTTCAGTGTTGCAGGTCTTGAATACACATGCTCACAAGCTCACTGACACTGCCAGAAGACCTAACTCATAACACTCATGGAGCCACAGAACTGTGGGGCAATCCAGGCTGGACAGGAACTTGGGAGGTCTGTGGTCCAACCTCCTGTGCAAAGCAGGGTCACCTAAGGGCTTTATTCAGTTGAGTCTCAAAAACTTCCGAGGATGGAGACTGCACAATCTCTCCAGACAACCCAATCCAGTTTATGCACTAGGTCTGTAAATCAGTCAGCCCTGTGCAACTATGGACCAGCCTTCCCTGCAAACAGATGGGAGGTCGGTGCACTGAGGGTGATACGAGAGCATCCTCCTCTAAGCCTGAACAGGGAGAGGCTGTTTCCCCCTCCTCCTCTACTCATCTCATCATGGCATAATCCAACTCTTGGCTAATAGGTACTGGGTGAGTGCAAAGGTGTGGCCAGGCACGGGCGCCTGCAGGGAGCAAAACCAGAACAGGCTGAAACACTGTTTAACCAGGCAGCAGTCTTCTGACACAAAGCCAGGCAGCACATCGTTGAGCCTCTGGCAGTCACACAGCAGGCATAATTTTAACTTCAACAGTTCCAAAGATATAACACCTTTTTAAAAGCCCACGGACTTGCTCACTCTGTGGATTCCTGCTCCAGCCACTAAGGAGGGTTTTCTGTCCACAGCCCTCAGGCAGGGATGTGCACATGGCCAGGAATCTGCTTTCACAGCAAGGGATGGGGGTATTTATAGAGCCTCTCTGTGAACCCCAGGGGAC
The DNA here is from genome assembly GCF_023634085.1 of Falco cherrug. Lineage (NCBI taxonomy): Eukaryota > Metazoa > Chordata > Aves > Falconiformes > Falconidae > Falco > Falco cherrug. The sequence continues at coordinate 2,793,430 of NC_073698.1, forward strand.
CCACACTCAGGAGACAGCTCACTTTGCTTCCGTCCATCTGCACCCTGTCTCAAAATGTGTTGATTGAAAAAACAGAAAATTAGCACTTTCTTCCCATTTCATCTGATAATTTACATTGTTCAGTGAAAGCCGTGATACTAGGCAGATATTTTAGACTCCTCTGTTGCATTTATGTACAGGAAACTCTCCAGATGGTGCTCATGATCCAAAGATGTCCATGACTCAAAACACAGGGTTTTGCTCTTCTTGATTCATCAGACAAGGGGAAGCATATTTTATGAGAGAAATGCTAAAATAGGCAAAGGAAATTCACCCTTTTAAACCCCACCCCAGGGTGAAGACCATGCTTCTTAATTTCAAGCTAGCACCCCATGTCTCACCTGAAGTCACCAGCTCCCTGTCTGCTCAGCAGGCACTCAAAGGAGCTTCTCTTGACCTCCAGCAGTTACTAGGACCAAAGGCTTATCTTTCATGGCCTTTAACACCGCCAAGAACTGCTGTGATCACCCAGCTTTGACACCTTCATAATATCATAAAGCATCTGTAAGACGTTTTGCTTTCATTTTCATTAAAAGGGGACTGTGAACCAACTCTTAGCCATTATTGTTGCTGAGCAAAGTTGGATCAAAGTGCTGGTTTCTCCTGATTTTCTCCCCCACATCATCACTGCAGCAGTGGGAGGGTGTTTCACAGGGACTGGGCAGTGCTGGGGGAAGGAGTAGGAGCTCTCCTGGAAGCCAGCATGACTCCAGCCTCCCCCAGTCCCTCTCCATCTTGCCCAGGGCAGTACAGCATGCATTGACATCTCCTTCCAGCTCACCATAAGTTTTCAATGGACTTGGGGTCTGGGTGAAGTATTTGAGAACAATCCAAATGTTCTCAGTCCAAATGGATCTGTATTGCCCACCATCATCCCTGCACAGCTATGGGAACACACTGAGACTCTCACATTGACCTGCTGGCCAAGCATCAGCCAAAGTGCACCCACCAAATGCCCCATCCTTTGGATGCCTGAGCTTCTGTGGAGCCACCTCTGCTGGGACCGTATCCCCTTTCTCTGATACAGCCTGCTACCCCTCCTCCTTAGGAGTATGACTTTGCATTCAGCTCTATTAAATTATCTGTCTTTGAATCATATAAAACCTTATTAGCAATGATTTTATACTTGCTTCTACACAACTGGTAACAACCATACATAGCTTCAGACCGAGCATCCAATCAATCCCTGCTGAATGTCAGGAATATATGGAAAACTAGTTCTCAGTGGGGAGCTATCACTGAAAGAAGACTTTGCAGTTAGCCAGACTCCATTAACATCTGCTTTACTTATTATTTGTTTGTTTGTTTGTCTGTTATAATGAGGTATATATCACAATATTGTGAAAATAAAAAAATACTCACAGTTGTATCCAGCCTTCGGGTAACTTTATCACCCAAATGTGGAAGTCATCAGAAAATTAAATGACATGATTCTACGTAAGATAAACAACAAAAATAAGTACTGATTGCCATTAATTACATTCTTGCCCTTTTTACACTTTATTGATCAAGTCTCATATTCTCTTTTCCATTATTTTATTTGGAGCTAATGTCAAATGAAGCAGTGTCAAATTTCTCCAGTAATCCCATTTCTCCTTTTAAATATAAGCATGTCAGAAACTTTTTTTTTCTTTTTTCTTTTTTTTTTTTCACTAGTTTTGCTAGCCTGGGGATACCTGAGGAAGACTTGCAGGCTTGGTGGAGGAGCTTCCACCTGGATCCCCCAGGCACATGTTTTCTTGACTGCTGATTTCCACTTGCCTGAGTCCCTGTTCCCAAAGGCTATGGATGGCATGAGTCTGCGGTTGAAAATGTGAATGGAAATATTCACAGGTGAAATCTGAATTGAAATGTGCACCACAATGTAAAGAAGTTCCAGTTGCAGTGGAGACTTTGGGGTTGATGGAGGTGTCTGTAAAATCCAGCAAAACTTAGTCATTAGGGATGGATGCACCAGAAATACTGCCTGAAGTGGCTGTGTCAAGGCAGAAAAGAAGTCCAGGGAAAGTTTCCATCTGCACACCACAGGCACAGTCAGGGTCTGGGAGGGAACCTCTACCCTCGCCTCCATTCACAGACCTAAACCAGGTCTTTTTTCCTTGAAAACCAGGCAAAGAGGAGACACCCTCTAGTAAAATTTCCCATCCATTAAGGTGTGACATTGGGAATGGGGGGACACAGACCTTTGGTCCATGCCCGTGGTTTAGCAGCTTGGTCCCAAAGCCTTCAAGACTGGTCCACACTACGGATCACCAGGCTGGTTGGTTTCTTTGTCCACATCTGAGGTCCAAATCCGGCAGGTCAGTAGCAGACACATTCAGGTGGACATACCTCCTAGCTTCCAGAGGTCAGGCTTGTCAGGGACTTCTCTGAGCTAGGGCTAGCACCCAAATCTAGACCTAGCCCATTCTGGGTGCAGAAAAAGGATGGAGAAGGGGTCTAGAAATTCAAATCAAGAGACGGAGAAAAACAATGTTTCTTGTATTTCTTAGCATCACTACACAGGCTCAAAACTGTTGTCATCTCAGCTTTCACCAACATAAATATAATGTTACTGCCCTTACCTGTATTCCTCTATTAACCCATGACAGCTTCCTCATCCTTAGGCAATGTCCTGGTCACACCTCCCTTTTTTCAGTAGATGTGGCCCCACTACAGAAAATATACTGACGACCAGCTTACCGGTGTTACTAGTGAGAATATGAATATTTGCAAAACACTTTGAGATATTTGAAAGATGAGTACTGATGACAGGTAAAGTCACATTTTTATTACCACAACTGATGTTATATCAGGATTTGCTCCCCAGTTTCCTTCCTAGTTGGCCGCCCCAAGAAAAACCTCTGCAAAAATGGTAGGAGAGGAGTTTTGGGGAGTTGGAGGTATCTATCCCACTGGACTTGGCTCAGTGCCCAATGTGGCATCAGGGCCACTTCTCTGTGCAAGCACGTTATACTTCAGTTGCATCCAACATTATCTCATAGAGGTTTTCCTCCTGTTTGGACACCAGGCTGGCTCAGTGCCTCTCTGGGAGTCTAGAGACAGAGATGCTGAGACAGGACCTGGATGTCTCCTGTTACCACTGACTCCCCTTTCACCCCAAAGTGCCCAGCTCAGCCAAAGGCATCAGATCTTCCCATCCTTACCTACAGCAGAGTTGAGTGCACAGATCTGAGCTGCAAGAGTCAAGCAAACCCATGTTGCATGCAGCAAAGCCTGCAGCCTCCCCACAGCGCACAGCTAGGGAGGGACACTGGGACCTGATCAGCTGGGATCCTGGCAAGCTATCCTCAGCTGCCAGGCTGACAGACACGATGGCTGGCTGTGGTGCAAACACACAGGCTGGGCTGAGCCAAGCTGGGCAGAGAAGCAGTGCTCCCACTATCTCTCTTGGAGGCTGGACTAGATGATCTCCAGAGGTCCTTTCTAGCCCTGACCATTCTATGATTCTGTGACTCTGTGTCCTTGCAGCCTTCTGAAAGGGCACTAGGAGAGAGGAGACCCAGTGGGTCCTCTCAGACCTGAGTGCCTTCAGGGAGCATCACTGCCCCAGCCATGCCTGTTCCCATCCCGTGCAGACCACACCCAGCTCAAGCAGAGACATTTGTATACTGAGATAACAGGTACGGACATTATATGTACTTCTCTAATGTTTTCTGTTTAATTAGATCCTCAATAGTACCTCAAGTATTCAGAAACTGTATTTTTGCTTGCAAAGGACTTGACTGTACAAATACCCAACAGGACAATGCAGAGGACCCCAGGAATATGGGAACAGTGGTAATCCCCAATGTCTGGCTCCTACTGTCCCAATGAGTTGTTTCACATCAGTACATCTGGGAACCTGTCCAGCTTATTTGCTACAGAGATACGGGTTGGATGTTGATGTCCACTGAACACACTTATCATAGAATCATAGAATCATTTAGGCTGGAAAAGACCTTTAAGATCATCAAGTCCAACCATTGACCCAGGACTGCCAAGTCCATCACTAAACCACGTCCCTTAAGTGCCACATCTACACATCTTTTAAATGCCTCCAGGGATGGTGACTCAACCACATCCCTGGACAGTCTGTTCCAGTGTTTGACAGCCCTTTCGGGGAAGAAATTTTTTCTAATATGCAATCTAAACCTCCCCTGGCACAATCTGAGGCTGTTTCATCTTGCCCTCTTGCTTGTTAATTGGGAGAAGATAACAATTCCCACCTCACTACAGCCTCCTTTCAGGCAGTTTTAGGGAACGATAAGGTCCCCCCGAGCCTCCTTTTCTCCAAGCTAAACAACCCCAGCTCCCTCAGCCACTCCTCATCAGACTTGTGCTCCAGACCCTTCACCAGCTTCGTTGCTCTTCTCTGGACACACTCCAGTGCCTTTCTTGAAGTGAGGGGCCCAAAACTGAACACAGTATTTGAGGCGCAGCCTCACCAGTGCCGAGTACAGGAGGATAATCACTTCCCTAGTCCTGCTGGCCACACTGTTTCTCATACAAGCCAGGATGCTGTTGGCCTTCTTGGCCATCTTGGCACACTGCTGGCTCATGTTCAGCTGGCTGTTGACCATCGCATCTTGAAAATGTTCCCATCTGGTCCACATTTGCCAGGTCCCTGCTGTCTTTCATTCATTTCCTTCTTTTCAAAGCTTCATTTCACCCCTCTCACCAGTAGACCAGCGCAGTTGCCCATTCCTGCCTGCCCAGCTATGTCCTGCCACTCAAGCCCCTCAGCCTGAGCAGGTGAGCCACATGCTCCCGTATCTGCTTTGTTCTCCACCCCATAGACGATAGGGTTAAGCATGGGCAGCACCACGATGTAGAGGTTGGCAAAGGAAATGAGGATATGCTGAGGAACGTGCTGGCTGAACCGGTGCGCTAGGAAGGAGAAGAAGGCTGGTGTGTAAAACATGGTGATGACGCAGAGGTGGGAGCCGCAGGTGTGCAGAGCCCTGGGGGAGGTGCGTGGGGAGGGCAGCCCCCAGAGGCACCTGAGGATCAGCACACAGGAGACAGCAATGGAGATGACATCCAAGCCAGCTGAAAGGAAGCCAGCAGCAACCCCATACCAAATGTTGATGGAGATGTCGGTGCAGGCCAGGCGGCCCACACCAATGTGCTCACAGTAGGTGTGGGGCATGACATTGTGCCCACAGTAGGGCAGCCGCTTGAGGAGGAAGATGGCAGGCAACATGATGCAGAAGCTCCTGATTAAGGCTGCCATGACAACTTTCCCCATGACAGAGTGTGTCAGGACGGCTGTGTACCGCAGGGGTTTGCAAATAGCGATGTGCCAATCAAAGGCCATCGCCAGTAAAATGGCTGACTCCACCACAAAAATGAAATAGATGGAGAACATTTGTGCCAGGCAGCCACTGAAAGAGATTTGGGTGGACAGAGACTGAAGGACACCAAGGATTTTGGGGACAGTGGCAGTGGACAACAGCAGGTCGCACACTGCCAGCAAGCACAGGAAGATGTACATCGGCTCGTGGAGGCTGCGCTCCTTCGCAACGGTGACCAGCAGGACCAAGTTCCCAAGAAGAGCAGCACAGTACATCATGCAGACTGGGATGGAGATCCAGGTGTGAGACTTCTCCATCCCAGGTATACCCACCAAGATGAAGAATGTGGGGTGGGATCGCGACGTGTTGGGTGCTGACATGACTCAATGCAATATCTCATGTCATTTCTCACTTGCAGGAGCTGTATAATGGTAGAAAGAAAGGCTCTAAGAGCAGCTGAACTATACCCAGGATATAAAGGAGAGCTGAACTCATGATAAGCATCACTCATGGCACAGACACTTAAACGTCTGAACCACGTTTTATCCAGAAGTGTTAAATATTGGACAATTTGCTCCATCAGGGTTCCCCTCCACTGTTCAAGTCCCTTCGTCTCTGCTGTTTGAGTCTTTGAAATAAGGAGTCTTCTGCCTGCATCCACTTGCAGCTGCTGGAGCAAAATATACAGGAGATTCACTCTTGAATCAGTGATCACAAGTGCTTCTCTAGCAGATAGACTTGGATGTGACCACCATTTATGCTGCAGTTGAGAAATCTCTAGCATTGGAAATATATTAAGGAAAATTCTCTGCTCTCCCATGACTTCCACAAAGAAGGCATGTGCATTGCTAATCCTCCTCTGGGACACCCAGTTTAGTGACTCAGAGCTGTTTGAAAGCTACCTATGAAATCAGGACACAAGGAGCTTGGTTCAGTCCTGTCCTTCTTGGGACTTCACCTGCCTGTATCAGCTCCTACAAAAGGTCTGTCTCTGTAACTGTGTGAGCTCAGTCCACCAAGAACAAAGTGGGTGAAAGGCAGGGGAGAGCCCCTTTCATCCCAACAGCTCTGCTTCATAAAAGAGCGCCAGACAGCAGTGTCCAATCACCCAGGTATCTGGAGAAATTCTCTTGTCAGATATGCAAAGAGACAAAATTAAAAGGCACCAGCAGCAAGGTGTTATCAAAATGTCCAGGATCTAAAAGGGGATTTACAGTGCCATGAGGAGTAACCAGCTGTGTGTCAGGAGCTGCCATCTTATGTATTATGTCCACAGAGCATAAGCCAGGGCTCTGAGTTGCTGTGAGAATTCCAGGTGCTATTGAGCCAGTACAAAATAAATAATGAAACCCTCAGAACTCCCTGGCACTGGGGACTACTGTTTTACAGAACACTGAAAATGTACAGGCAAACCTCTATGCTAGTCCCACCCAGTGCACTTTAAGTATTAGAAAAACACAAGTCCGTTCTCACTCCACATGAAAATCCTTTATATCCACTATGTCAGGCAGAACTGAGCAGGAGGAGCATGCTGCTTCCATCCCCTTGAGAAACAAGTTGCCCAGTGCCCTCCCTGCCACACTCATGCAGGGAGTTTGGGACAATGCAGCCAGAACTGCTGCCAGGAAATGTTTACGTATCTCTGGCAGTGGTATCACACAATATATCCTACATGGACCCAAACCATCTCCCCATCTCTCCAATCCATCTCTGCTTCACCAAACCCAGTTGAAAGAACAATGTGGTGACCCAGCCAACTCACTCACCTCCTGTGCCAGCAATGGGATCCTGCTTGGATGGAGGCTGAGCCAGGGTGTTTATACTGCACCCAGAGAGTGCCCTGGGGCACTGCGGGGCATGCATGCTTGCACTCATACCCTGATGCAGGTGTTGAAGAGCACCAGGGATATCACCAGCTCATTTTCCCTGGGTATTTCCTACTACCAGGCTAATTGGATGGGGACTGTACAAGCCCTGAAGGCCTTCAGGCTGTCCCCAAAGCAGCCTTGGTGAATCCTCACTGCCCCTTCACTCACTACCACCCCAACCACAGCAGCTTCTGCAAAATCCATTGCCTGGTCCTGGATCCCACTGGGGTACCCAGGACTATGCATGAGCCACCCTGGGGCAAGCAGGGACATGTCAATCAGATGTGAGTTTTATCCTTGTCCTTGCCCTAGATAGAAAGTGCTCTGGGACCAGGACCTATTTCAGCTTTTTTGAACCATGATGGAGAGGCATTTGGGAGCTCTGAGAGAGAGAGCAGCAGAAATTCCTGCTATAAACCTTTTAGATTATTTTCTCCTCATTTCTGATTTTAGAAGAGAGCAATGGATTTATTGGACTACTGCTTGTCCCCTAGAAACCTGCAGAGACCCTGAGCAGACTGTTTGGTGGGGTCAGGGGAACTGGAGACCCTGAGCAGACTGTTTGGTGAGGCCAGGGGAACTGCAACCAGCAGCTTCCTGACTGCCACAACACTCTGGGGAGCTGTCAGGGACCTCTAATGCATGAGAGCAAACCAGTCAACCTGGCTTCTGAGTTACCAGCTCATTTTAGGCAGGTCAGCTTACAAGGATGTGCTATTTATCATCTGCCTGTCTGTGTAGTGGGGATTTTTATTAAACCAACATTTGCTAAGACATCATGGTCATGGAGGTGAGATGAAGTAAAATTGTTAAGCTATGCTACTCTAATTTATTACTCACAGAGCTCTGCAGATGAAGAACAATTAATAAAGCACCACTGTTTGTAAACAGCAATAAAAATGAATGGAAATGTGGTACTTTAACTCAGAACACTCAAGGCTTTGTTCATGATGAAAGCCATGCTTGTGTCTCTCTATCCAGCAAAGCATTCAAATACAGCTGAAGAGCATTTTCCTTTAAGCATATGCATAGAGATTGACTCAGCACAGACCTGAAGCATGATCTCCACTTCAGGCGCAGGCTTGACTCCTTCTCAGTGCATGTAAGCATGAAAAGCCTGCCTACGCATTCACCAGGGACAAAGGAGTGTTTCTTACAGTTACTCCATTTGACTTCTACTTTTCTCCCAAAATTTTTGAGATTTCATTTACTTTTTGCATACGTGGATGCTGTAAAAAAAATACAGTCAAAATCCCTTCCTCCTCCTCAGGAAAGGGTCCTTGCAATCCCAACATGCTTACAAATAGCCTACCACATCAACTGAGCTAAAAAAACCCCAGGTCTTTCAAGTGGGAAATTAAATACAAAGTGCAGAAGTTCTGGTTCCACATCTTGTATGAGTTATTAAGCTAACATTTTAACCACGTTAGAAATATAAATCTTCTTGATCAGCTGGCTAATACCCCATTATGCATGCCCCTTTGGACACTAATTGCTAAGCTAGTGATTCATTGACTCAAGGATATTTGCCTGTGCAGTTGGCTGCTACATCCATCCAAGGAGCAGAGCAGCACAAGGGCCATGAGTTTAAAACTGCCTCCTCAGTTGTTTAAAACTGTTCTTGGAAACCCAGAGGAGCAGAAGAATCCCTGAAATGCACTTGTCTGGTACCACAACACACACAGCCCATCCCAACCAAACTGGTTGCGAAAATGCAGGTGAAAATGTGGATGCCTGCAGGAATGCATCGGCCCTGAGAGAGGATCCCCTGAGTACAGAGGACCACTTGCTGGAGTAACTTCACCCCAAGTGCCAGTGGGAGAGTACAGTAACGTAGCATGCAGGCTAGCACTGTAATGTCGTTGCCATTCCTTACTCATTTTTCATTATATATACTTTGTTTGGAAGCAATTAGGAGGCAGGTCTTTCGTTTTGCTTTTGTGCAACACCTGCCCAGGGAGATTCTACCTCCCACTACCTCCATGATGAAGATGATGATGGCACAAGACTAGACTCCTGAGATTTATAAAAGGGTCCCATCTCAGGATCATGCTCAGACTCATGCCACCTGTGAGCACACACCCTCATTTTGCCTGCACTGCTGTTGTGCTCAGAGTTATGTGTGTGCCTAAGTTCATCACTGAGGAGAAGCCAGAGGGAAGCAGTGAAGAAGGGGGCAGAAATAATCGTGTGAGTTAAAGCGTGTAACAGAGACACCAGTAACCAATATTGTTCTTTAATATTGACAACTTTAGATGGCAGCTCAGTTATTATAGCTGGCCAAAAGGCTTTCAGGAGAAAACTCTTCAGCAGAGGGTGACTTTGTTCTTGTTTTCAGGTAGGAAGGCAGGCCGAAGGAGACCTTCTGAATCAGCAAACAAGTCTCTTGCAGTCATGAGCTGTCTCGCATCTCACCCCTACCTCCAAATCTGCTGTATCCCCTGTGACAGCTGCTGTGCAGCTACCCCAGGTCCTCCATGCCCCAAAGACCTCAAAGCATCTATTTCAGTCTAAATCTATTCATGTGTTGCCTATAACAACTTGCTCTCCTGACACTTTTTCTTTCTTACAGCTCTGTCAGCTACCAGAAAACACATGGACTTCTCTGTGTAAATACTCTTTCTTTTTGCTAAGAAAGCTAACACAAAGACAAATGTTTTGAGGACATTAAAAAAAACCAACAATATGAGCAGCTTTTGTAACCAGTTCTGTTATCTTCACTGTTAAGCAAACAGCTTTTAATGAGCAGACTTTCATTTCCCCTGTGCCTGTCACAAGGTTCCCACCTGTGATGAGATCAGGGAAAAAAAAAAACAACAACAAAAAAAAAACAAAGAAAAAAATAAATTAGTTGAAAGGCTGAAGAACTTTGTTGGTTTTTTTTTAATCTGAAATCATGAAACACTTTCCCTTTTCTTTTGAAGTCATAGCAGCATTACTGGGATGACTAGAGTGGAGCAGGGTTTTGGTTGCTGTATTTGTGTCATCTCCTTCGTCATTCAGCTGTGAGTTATACTGGCTAGACCCGAGGAAGCCCTTGAGCTCAGGAGGGGACTAAAAAGTGCCCAGTCCCCCATGTCTCAGTGGTGCATAAAAGAGAAGTGCAGCTGACAGTAGATATGTTGCAGAGAGGAGAAGCAAGCATTTGTCTCAGCACATCCCACCCAGTGGGACATGAAGGAAAGGTCTCTGGGCTCTCGTGCATTCCCTCCTCTTCCTCATCCCAGAGTTCCTTGCCACAGTGGAAAGGAACCTGCTGCCACAGCTTTGAAGGATACTGGTGGTTAGTGCTTAACATCCCCTGGGAGCCACCAGAGCCAGAGGAGCTCATGGAGGGACAGCAGTGGGGCCTCTTTAACCCTGCATGTTGACCAAGCTTAGGCTGTGCAGGGAGCAGGCTCAGCAGCTGCCAGGACCATCCTGCCTGACCTTCCTAGAGGAGGGCCTGCTGCATCCTCCTCTGCTCTCTGGAGCCCTGAGCAAGCACCAAGAGCATTGCCTACTCAGAGTCAACAGCAACTCACACTGCAATTTTTGTAATGGGTTACATAAGCCTCGGCATTTACAGCCGAGTTAGAATGGCCATCAGGACTCCGCTGTCAGAACAAGAAGACAGACGGGTCCCATCGGAGCATGTGCTGCCCACCAAGTCAATGCTATGCAAAACACTGGACAAAAGGACCTTGTGCTCTGGTGATGAGAGCTATGCAAATGGGAGTGTTGCTGTGACTTCTCTGTGGGACTGAGAGGCTCCAGCCATATGGGAACAGCCCCATTCCTGCTGTAATCCATGCTGCAGGAACCAGAAGACTCCTGACAGGACTGTGGATGTTATAATGATATGACAAGAATGCACGTCAAAAGCAGTGCAGGGCACGCTGACCTTCCAGCGCAGATGTGAAATTCTGGCAAGGTTCCCCCTGAGCTCTCCAGTGCTGCCTTCACCCGCTTCTCAGTACTTAAAGGGGGCTTATAAGGAAGCCGGAGAAGGACCTTTTACAAGGGCCTGTAGTGATAGGACAAGTAGGAATGGTTTTAAACTATAAGAGGGGAGATTTGGACTAGGTACCAGAAGGAAACCCTTCCCCGTGAGGGCGGCGAGGCGCTGGCCCAGGCTGCCCAGAGCAGCTGTGGGTGCCCCATCCCTGGCAGGGCTCAAGGCCAGGCTGGACGGGGCTGGGAGCAGCCTGGGCTGGGGGGAGGGGGCCCTGCCCCTGGCAGGGGGTGGGACTGGCTGGTCTTGAAGGTCCCTTCCAGCCCAAACCATTCTGTGATTCTCCCCATGGGTCTTTATGTACACCGGGGACACCAGCAGCACTGGTGCTCACTGGGCTGAGATGAGAATCTCCTTTCTTTCTGACCTTGCCACTCATGAGATTCACTGAAGCAGAGAGAGCAGATGAGTTTACTCTGACAGTCTGTATTGCTGTCTTTACTGAGGAAGGGAGAGGTGAGGAAAAGGGCTCTCCTTGCTAGTCAGATTGACAAGAAGTTAAACTCAGACTGTTCACAGATGTACAGAACTGTCCTTGCTGCTCCTCCAGCAATATCTAATGCTCACTCTTCATGTTTGCACTGCTTTTCACAACTGTCTAAGACAGGTTGCCACTGACTTCAGGTAGATTAAGGTATTATTGATACAACTGATACACACACCAATGAGAGGAACACGAAAAAGTTCAACAAAACTGTTTTGGTGTTGAAGGATTAATCAAATGAACTGCAACAAAGTGATGGGCAATCAGCCAGCCGTATGGTCAGACAAGGATTTTGAGGTGCAATGTACTTCATGCTGAGCACTGCTTAGCAGTGCAGTGTTCTTGCAAAGACAGAAAATATCCCTATGGGATGCGTAGGATGTAGGAGACCGTTGTCCCTTTGCACTCCATTCTAGAGGCTTGAATTCTGTTTTGGACAGCACGGTTTAAGGGATATGTTTCCCTTAAACACAAGACAATAAAACCTTTCCCATAGGCCATGCTCACACTTGGCTCTTAGCATGTAAGCACCTTCAGCAGCAAGAGGTGCCAGAGTCCCTCAGCAACGCAAGCTGTACCCTTGAAGACAGAAGGACAGACCATTATCTGCGCCATGGTAAACAGCACTTTCCCCACCCAGCTATGGTTCATATACCCAGCTCTGGTCTGATGACCAACAAGGCATTCATGGTCTAGGCACTGAGATAACAGGTGAGGGAACAAACAGAAACAAAGTTGTAGGACAGCAAACAAAATCAGCAGCAGTAGGTGATGGCAAAACAGGAGATGTAAGAGACTTGATACTCCTCAGCAGAACTCTGCCCAGTCTCTAATGGACCATTCAGGGGAAGCATCTCTAGGAGAAACCAGTAGCAATGAAGGAGCTGATGACTCAAGCCCATGTTTCCAGAAATCCCACCACTCTCAGCTTCTCTTGAACTTCTTGGGCAAATCTGTTCCTCCAGGGTGAGAACAGCATGCTGTGGCACTCGATGCTGCTTTCCAGACCCTGTCCCACATCCCCCTTCCCTCCAGCAGCACTCAGCACCTGCTCACCGAGCCAGGGCAGGGGCACTCCCCCACGGGGCACAAGAGGCGGATGACGCGCTCCCGGATCTGCCTTGTCCTCACCCCATACACGATGGGGTTGAGCATCGGCGGGACCACAACATAGAGGTTGGCCAGGAGGATGTGAATGTGACTTGGGATGTGGTGCCCAAACCGATGTGTGAGAAAGGAGAAAAAGGCAGGCACATAGAACATGAGGATCACACAGAGGTGGGAGCCACAGGTGCTCAGGGTTTTGAGACGAGCCTCTGGGGACGGGAGCCGAAAGACTGTCCTGAGGATCAGAGCATAAGAGACAGCGATGAGCACAACATCCAGGCCAGAGGAGAGAAGAGCCGTTGTCAGCCCATACCAGACGTTGGCTTTTATGTCAGCACAGGCCAGGCGGGCAATGCCCATGTGCTCACAGTAGGTGTGGGGCATGATGTTGTGTCCACAGTATGGCAGCCGCTTGAGGAGGAAGATGGGTGGGAACATGATGCAGAATCCTCGGACAACAGCAGTCACGGCTATTTTCCCAATCACTGAGGGGGTTAAGATTGAAGAGTACCGCAGCGGGTCGCAGACAGCTACGTACCGGTCAAACGCCATTGCCAGCAGAACGGACGATTCCACGATGAAGCTGAAATGGGTGAAGAACATCTGTGTAATGCAGGCATCAAAGGAAATTTCCCTGGCACTGAACCAGAAGATCGCCAGCATTTTGGGCACTGTTGTGGTTGAAAGCATGAGGTCAGCAACAGCCAGCATAGCGAGGAAGAGGTACATGGGTTCATGGAAGCTCCTGTCCGTGATTATTACAAAGAGAAGGACAGAGTTGCCAAACACTGCAGTGATGTACATCAGACAAAAGGGGACAGAGATCCAGATGTGGGACTCCTCCATACCCGGGATGCCCGTTAGGACGAAGGTGATGGGATCAAAGCTGCTTTCGTTGAGTTCATACATGGTGTTTCAGTGCTCAGTGTCAGCCTGACTCTGCTCTGTGCAAGAAAGAGAAGGGATAAAAGGCCTGGAGAGCCTGGTGTTAGCCCACGACCACCTACAAATCTGTACAAATCAGTGCCTACAATGTCCTATTTGCAACTGCCTTCCAACCCCAGACATTTCTGAAGGCCAAGGGGTTGACTGGCTCTGTTTTGCTGAATAGGAACCTATTCACCCTTTCCTATCAACCCTAGAAACTGTGTCTGTAAGAAAAACATCTTCTCTGTACCTCCATTTGCACCACAAAACAGACTGGGTCTTTTTCTATCTCTGTTTTATCCAATGTGGCAAAAAGTCTGGTAAAAAGTCGTAATTACTTGCCTTGTTGCTGTCGGTGGGCTCTCTAGCTGTGTGCACCTGGAAAGGTGGGTGTCTTTGTCAGGATTCTGTGTTTCTTCAGGGAGGTGAAATAATACACATCACTCTTCCAATCAGTGACCAATTCATTTCTGAGAGCTGCTTGTACAAACTATTAAGATAGGAATAAAAACTGTACCAGTACCAACACTACTAGATGTCATGTTATGGGGCTGACATTCAACTACCAGCTCTGAAGGTTGTGACTACTCCTGCAACTTCTGCCAGACACACTACTCCCCATGTTTCCATCTGTATAAACATGTTCAGCTGCTTGCACACACCACAAAGTGCTTTTTGTACCTCTCCCCCATCCCACAGGGGGATCAAACACCAAGGGAGAACAGGGAGAACTAGGCTGGACGTTCAGCCCATACCCAGGTTTTCTGAATGACCTGGAGCAACATTCTTACCTGGCAGATTCCCTGCCTTTTCCTCCATTCCTTTTCCTCTTCTTTGTAAAGAGGGGAAAATACGTGGTGAGCTGAACAGCATGATCTTTGGACAAAGAAATCCTGGCCCAAGATGCAAGGCAACAAGCGCTACCAGGGCAGCCAAGCCATAGTAATGCTCTGGAGAGATACCCTGAGTGCAGATTTCTGCACAGATTGATGCTCAGCCAACACAGGACCTCTGAGCAGTTTCCCAGTTCCCTAAGTGCCAGGGTAGCCTGAGCTGGGAGCACTGTCCCATGAAGGGCTGATCAGCCTGAGGGTATTTTTGCAGATTTGAATAACGCAAACAAGCCCAGCCTGCAGAGTGCTCTTTGCCATGAGAAGGGCTTTGAGGAAGAGGAAGGCTGCAGAACTGCTGGGTTTATGTGCTTCTCCCCATTTTACCCCTGTTAGTAGCCCCACCCCATCCCCCATGTATCATACACCAGGAAAAGCCTAGGCCACGGCTGGGATGCAGGAAAATTAGTCTGATTTGGACCAAAGCTAAACTTTTGTTCTTCACACCTGCTTGCACCTCTTTTATTTTCATTGCAGATGGCAGAAGTCTAAGCCCAAGGCTTGTTTTCATTTCTAAGCGTTTCCATTAAAAAGGATTCTTGTCCTCTGTGAACCGAAAGTCCACTGAAAACATCAATCAGTATAGAAAAGAGCTTCATCTCATCACAAATATTTATCCAATTGCCTCTTCCACTTTTAAAACCACGTAATTCAACAGAGGCAAATAAAGCTAGGCTATATCTATAATTGTAAATTAAATCAGCCTGGGAACATTCCCAGGCACCAATGCCAGCCGATGCCTGATTGCATATGGTTTACAAAGCAGTTCAGCAAGACTTTACACCTCCAGTTCTTAGTGATATGGAAATACAATTTTCTCACATGCTGCTTCACTTCCTTTCATTCTTTTCAAAGAAGCAAGCATTGCCCCAAACACCAGTGTTCAACATAAAATGACTCACCAAGGGCCAGCCCCAAAGAGGAATGAGGAATGAGGAATCAGCCCTGCTCAGCGCCGAGCTGCAGGGGAGTGCAAATCCCTGTCTGTGCTGCCAAGGGCTGATGATATTAATCCTTCCCTCTCCTGAATCTCAGAAGGAACATCAGCCCGTTGACTTGTGGAAGTTTACACTGCTAGTGCATTAAAGATTAACAGCAGTTAACACTCCCAAGTGAGTCAAGATATTTCCTGCTTTTCCATCATTTGCATTGCAAGTGTTTTCACTCGGCACCGGCCACAGCTCCTGACTGCAGTGAGGACTGCAGCAGGAGACCGGCACAGCACCCTGCCCAAGCTGCGTCCCCAGGCTCCAGAGGAGCATCTCTGATGTTCAGCAGTGTTTTATCCCCCACAGGGTGAAAATTGCCTTGTTATACTAGTGAAACCTCCCAAAACAGCCTCCCTGTTTTGGCCCTGCTGCCCAGTGCCTCTGTGGGAGGGGTTCCTCTGCCAGCCCGTCTCCAGCCCATGTCAATGATCTACAAGTACCGAAGCCTATGAGTGGCTGCGAGCACAAAGCTGCCTTGGTTCTTGCAAAACAGAGAAGGCTGCAGAGATTTCTACCCAGACCAAGCTGCTAGTCTGAACTGGCATCAACTGGAAAAACAGAAACACCACAATTGCATAATTTATAACATACTGTTATTGCAAAACAAAGTACATGATGGCGGCAAAAACCCCCACACCAATCTAAAACAATAGCTCTGTCTGTTCAAAGGATGCAAAAAATTAATTAAAAGATGATCTGAAAATATTTTGCCTGCAACCAACATGTTGAAGATCCATTAACGCAGCAGAAAAAAGTGCCTGAATACATAGGACTGTATGAATTAAAAAAAAAAAATTCCATCCCAGGACCAAATCAAAATGATTGAAAGTAAATGTGATTTTTGTTTTAATGAAAGAAAGGGTATTTATGCACTTTTCTGCATCCAGGCACAGTTTCTTTTGCAAAGTCTGCTTCTGTAGAATGCAAGTTTCAAATATCAAATATTTACTTTTCTGCTGTCTACAATTAATCATCATGATGATGAAATGCTGTTTGAAATTACTTTTGGATAATAGAAACAATGCTGTGACTGTATTTAGTAACATTGTAGGACTGAAAGTACTTGAGTTTCATTGTATTGCATTAAAAGCTGCACAAACCCATGTGCTCAGAAAATGGCCATGTAGAGAGAAATTGGGCAAAGCATCCCATAAACCACATTCACCTGGGAACTCTGACATTTTCACAGTGTATGGTTGGATTCGATGATCTCAAAGGTCTTTCCCACCCTAAATGATTCTGTGATTTTATGAAATCTATAACTTGGCCTGCAGTGAATTGTTCATCATCCAGTGATTTCTTGTTTTGATTCAGTGCTGTAGTGCCTCAGGTTCAGAAATAACATGTAACCAAGGCAGGCAGACAGAAAACAGATGCCTGCCTGGGTTTTTAGCAGTCATATGTAAGTGTGGATCATTTCCCTCCACCATATTGCCCTGCCCACCATGTGCTGAGCCCTTGCTGCTGGAGCACCAGGTTTTATCTACCTGGAAAATACCCAGTGAGTTTTGGGGGATGCTGCTTGTGCCATTACTGACAGTCATCACGCTCGGTCCTGCCCAGGTCTCCGTTCGTGTATTTGCTCAGGAGGGTAGATTTGCTTCTGAAATATCACAGTAATTCCCAATTTAACATCTCCTGCCAGAGAGAGGGCAGATCCCTGCAGTGCCTGCTGGGATGAGCAGGGGGGGCACACAAATACCCCTGGGGCTGGGGGCTGCCCATGCAGCTGGGGTGTCGATGCCAGCCCAGAGGATGGACCCCAGCGCCTCATTGGGGTTTGAGCAGTCCTTTCTGCTGCAGCAGAGTCGGGCAGGAGAAGACCTGTGGTGTAAAGGGCAGGAAGCCTGCAAGAGAGGACAAGATATCCCCAGAGAATTCAGTGTGGAGGTGCAGCGCGGAGGGACAAGCCTTGCCCAGGCAGGATTTGTGCTTCTGCTCTGCTGGGCACTCCTGTGGCAGCTCTGGCCCTCGGAGAGGGGTGCTGGAGATGAGGATGGGACATGCCTGTCCTTCCCAGAGAAGGGCAACGGAGCTGGGGGAGGGGATGGAGCACAAGTCTGATGAGGAGCAGCTGGGGAAGCTGAGGGTGTTTAACTTGGAGAAAAGGAGGCTCAGGGGAACCTTATCACTCCCTACAACTACCAGACAGGAGGATGTAGGCAGGTGGGGGTCGGTCTCTTTTCCCAGGTAACAAGTGATAGAACGAAAGGAAAGGGCCTCAGGTTGCACCAGGGGAGGTTTAGGTTGGATATTAGGAAAAATTTCTTCCCCGAAAGAGCTGTCAAACATTGGAACAGGCTGCCCAGGGATGTGGTTGAGTCACCATCCCTGGAGGCATTTAAAAGATGTGTAGATGTGGTGCTTAGGGACATGGTTTAGTGGTGGACTTGGCAGTATTAGGTGTACAGTTGAACTTGATCTTAAAGGTCTTTTCCAACCTAAATGATTCTATGATCCTGGGAGCAGGAAGCACCATTCCTGGCAGAGGCTGACCTGGGCTTTCCCTGTACATGAATGCTGGTGTTCTGCCGTATGATGGGCCACAGTGCAAGGCATTTGAGAGCATCACAAGGACACTCAGTTTCTGTGGGAATGGTCCAACACTCCTGAATATCTCAGTGTTTGCAGGACCTGGGACAAATCTTGAGAAGGGCTTGTGCAGGAGAAACCCCGCCTGTTTTCCATCAGACAGTCCAATAATCATTCTCCCATCAGACAACACCTTGTGTCTTGGCACCTTGCAGGTGCCAGAGATCTTTCCAACCCATGTGTCAAGTTCATCTTATCAGTGTACAGCTTTTAATTTCCTTTGTGTTTCTCTGCCTGTGGATTCTAGGGAACAAAGCTGTCCCAAAGCCTTTCAGACTGAGGAAAAGCTGTTCCACTTCTCAGCTGTTGGAAATGGGGAGGAATTTGGATTTGATAGATTTCACATCAGAGAGTATTTTTAAGAAAAGGTGGGGTACCTTCTTTATACCATCTTTATACTGCAATTATTTGTTTTCCAGAAAGGAGGAGACATGATAACAGCCCGCAAATATGTGACAGATAACTGTGAACAGGCAGGGGTGCTACCATCCCTGGGGCAAACCAGAAACAAAGAACAGTCTTCATTGCTGGGATCAGACACTGGGAACACACTAGGAAGTTAAATCAGAGGTGAACAACTTCCAGAGGGACCAGACTATGCCTTTCTGGGGATCTAAAATTAGGTTAGGCGAACGCTGATCAGGAACATCATAAAAACACGTAGATGCAGTGCTTAGAGGCATGGTTTAGTGGTGGAGTTGGCAGTGCTGGGTCAGTGGTTGGACTTGATCATCTCAAATGTCTTTTCCAATCTAAATGATTCTGTGATTTCATGATAAAACTAAAAGTGGGGACAAGCACAGGTTGGAGGTCTCCACCTTGGAAACTTGTATTTTGGCTGCCAAGCAAGCCAGGCATGGGAAGGGCAGAGATGTAAGTTCTCCGTCCAAGCCCCTTGCCATATTTCTTCATCAATATTGTCCAGTTCTGTCGTGGCACTTGCACGACACTGCCTGATGAACTGACTCACCAAAAGCACGCAAGTGACCTTTGAGGTAGCACCACGACAACACAGGCTGCAGGGTCCAAGACTCAAAGAGCATCACCTTGGACAACAGAGCCTTTCCCCCACCTACAGCGATGACAGCAACAGTGTAAACATCTGGGAAACAGCAGCAGAAAGCACCAGCACAACACCAAAACTGGACAGAGTCCAGCATGATCCCTAGGAACCAGCTGGGCTTCCAACAGCACATTGGAGACCGGTGGAAGCAGGGGCTGACACCCCAAGTGGAGCATCCCACATTGGTCGCTTGAAAGCCACAAGCTACGCATGGCAGGGGTCTGGGGTGACACAGCCATTGCCCCCATGCACCTGGCTGCAGGGGCTCCAGGCCTGTCAGGGGCTGCAGCAGGGCAGGTCCACCAGCATCCACACCTCCTGCACAAGTGATGGAGCAGGGATGCACATCGTGTGTTTTTCTGGTTCTCCCACTGTAGTGACAGGACTGTGAGAAAGCAAACAGAAATCATTGTGACTGTCAGCCGGTAAATGCAGCAGATCCACCCAGCAAGCTGCAGACAGCATCATCTGAACCACCTCATCCCCCAACAGAGAAATGGGGCACAGTCAGGAAAGTAGCCGCTGTCTGCAGTAGGGGAAGATGAATAGCTCCTGGAAGTGCCCATTTTCCTCCACTGGTGCCTGAAATTACTACTTCAGGAAAAGATGTTTTAAGGATATTTTAAGTTAAGTGAGTTTAATCTGTCTCAAACATTCACATGCATCTATGGAAGAAGGTTGTGTTTACTTTCCAAGCTTTTCCCTAGAAAAATGACACCTGAATTATATCCTCTGTCACATATTCAAACAAACCACATTTTTAGAGACCAAAGGGTAATCTTGCCAGAAGTAAATAGGAATTATATTTATTCCAGAAACTACTGGGCAGTCAGTTATTTCAGGTCTTCAGAACGTTTTAGTAGCTGAAGTATTTCTAATCAAGCACAACAATAACCTCATTTTACAGAGTAATCTGAATACCTTTTCCCTGCCATGTAAAATTACTTCATGTGAAACACTGGAGTTTTTTGTGTTCCCACTTTTTCCTCTGAACTCTGGTATGGCAAATTATGGAACAAAGGAGTACACATCCTCTTTTCTCTCCCTTAAATTTGCTTTGTTTTGGTTTTTTTTTCCTACAATGGTGTGTTGCTAGGGTGGTGCAGGGCTGCACTGCACACGCAGCAGCAGCAGCAGGAAGGTTCTCCTCCCAGCCTTAGCGTTGCTGGCTGACCTGCTCCCTCAGCTGCGATGCTTCACTGCAGCTGGCTTCAGCCCTGATAACAATGAATCAATGGAGTTTTTCACCCAATTCTTGATAAATTGTTAAATTTCTTGCCCAGCAGGAACAACAGAGTCTACAGCAACACAAAAATTCAAAAAAAGAGCTACAAAACGTAGTCGTCTCCCAGGAACTGGTTCCTGATCAAAGCCCAGTGACCTGGAGGCAAAGACGGAGAGAGTTATCCTGCACAGAAGGCACGGGAGACCAGAGGCTGTGTGCGGGGAGGCCTTGCTGTGGGTGCTGCACCCCAAACTCCTCACCCCTCTGGACTCAAGGCGGGGGGGTGGGGGGGGGCAGTGTCTTCAGGAGGAGTCCTGGGCCCCAACTCACTCCCACAGCACCTGCTCTGGCATTTCTGTGTCCCTGGCAAACCAGGTTCACAGTTTATGCACTTAACCACACACATATTGGTGGTGCAAATCTGCAAGTAGGAGAAAACGTGCCTGAGGAATCCAGCTCCTGGCTCCCCATTTTTAAGCATTTCCAGAAACCTGGAGACAAAACAACCTCTTCCTTGCTCTGCACCTCTTGCTGTCACCAGACCTGTGCAGGGGTGTGAAGCACTGCCAAGCCCAGGCTTCGTTCACTGCATTGGCCAGCATCCCTCAGCAGCTCGGCTGTCAGCACGAGCTGTCTTCATCCAGCATCTGCTATGGAACACTGGAGTCTGGTCTTAGCTGGACATGGGGCCAGAGGACACCAAGACACGATGCAAAGCAAAGCAACATCTCCTCCAGCAATTCACTCTCCAAAGGCAGCTCTGGGAAACACCCAGGCAAAACAAACGCAACCGTCTCCTTCCCAACCTGCTGGTGAGCCCTGGTTGTGCCCAGGGTCCCATTCCTGTTGTGAACAAAGATCCAGGTGAGCTGTCACAGGCAGCTACAGCTCCTTATACAAGCCTGGCAGGCTCAGCCAGCATCTGCCATGGCTGTGTCGAGGGCTGTTAGCTGATGGATGCAGCTGCAGTACAGAAACCAGCTCCATTTCTACCACACCTGCTGCAGGGAATATCTTCCAGATCAATATTATTTTAGTTCACAGCCCTTTAATTCAGGATGAGCTTTGGCCACCTGCCTGACACAGCACGCTCTGAACACATTCCCAGCATGCTGAGATCTCAGCAGCAAAGCCCAAGATTTATTTTGTGGAGGCTCTGTCCTCCCCTGCCCTTGTAGGTGCTCTCTGGATGGATATGCACAGCTACAGGGTCCATGAGGCTCCAACGACCCCTGCAGCCAGTGAGGGGATAGTGGAGAGGAGCTCACAGGACCTAAGCCCATCATCCATCCCGCTGAGCATCCCCCACCCCAAGCCTGGCCAGCCTGGGGCTCAGTGCTGCTTCCCCATCAGCATTCAAGCACCTTGGTCCTGTCCCTTTCCCCACCTCTGGTCGGTGCCTCCACAAGGTCCCAACTCTCACTGTGGGGTGGAACAGAAGGCTTTTCTGCAGGGATGCCCAGCTCTTTAGTCCCGGAGGGGATTAGACACATCTTCTTGGCCAAAATGATGCAGAAGCAGGCTATACACACCCAGTGGGAATACGGGCAAATCAAAGGGAGGGGCTGGGCAGGGGTCGGCATTGCCATCTGTGGGAAATAAAGGTCTCATCACGACTCTGAATGTGCTCTTGCTCTGCCCAAGGCGAGGGCCAGAGGTGCGCAGGCAGATGCAGCTGGGTGGCAGGGCATGGATAGCAATGTTCCTGACAGAGAAGCTAACCTGGGGGGCCCGGATCCCTCACCCACCGCAGGCCTGCACCCTCGCAAGCTGGTCTGCCAGCAGCTGCACGCCTGGTGTAGACCGTTTCTATCCAGGTCAATGGAGAAATCTCTGTGCTTGCTTCTCGCCTTTTGGAAGTGGGTGCAGAGTAACGCTGCGGCCAGCTGGAAACCCTGCTAACCATAGTGTTCAGTGGGAACGCACTGTGAATATTTCCTGACACCCTTTACCTAAAGAGCAACATGCAGATGGTGAGATACGTGAACTGAGAGATGATGCTCCTGCCGAGTACAAAGGCTGCGATTACTGCTTCTGAGTTGCTGCTTGGTCTAGGGTGAAATCTCCCCCCATCCCTCCCAAATTTGGAGAGGGTCTGAGCAACCTTCCAGCTCATCACCTCCCCAGGCTGGTACGGCCAGAGCCAGGCTTCACCCTGCAGACGCAAAGAGGAGTGTCTGAGACTCTAGACTGACTAAAAGTGCGAGGATGTTGTTATCTTCCATGCCTCTCACCACTCCCCTGGCACACAGAGCTTTGCACCAGCCCAGTATGGCAAACAGCTGGTTTCAGCCTTGGGGTGAGTGACAACCCATTCAGCCTTGCAAAACACCCGTAGAAGAAGGATCTAGCAGAGCTGACATTCTCTGTGGCACTATGACAACAGAAAACAAAAGTTTTGCCTTTAAAAACCCCTTCTCTTTGGTAGGTAGGATCTTCCATGCAGGAAATGAATGCACCCTGTTCAACACCCCCGGTCTGACATGGGTTAGTGTCAGAAAAGACAACATTTGACCAGCGCTCTGCAACACCCAGGGGCACTGATCTCCTGCCCCAGCCCCTCCATCCCCATCCTTCCAGGGCCCTTTTCCTCGGGCCACCTCTCTCTCCTCCCTTAGAGCCAGGGAATGCCTCTCCATGGCTCCTGGGGTAAGAAGGCAGCGGGAAAGGGAGGCCCTGGTCTTGCAGAAAGATCTAGGAACCTGGAAAGGCAATAGCTCTACAACAAAGTATCATAATGCTCACAGTAGTCATGGAAATCTTCAATGGGAGCCATGGAAAGAATTAGAAAAAATTGTTTTGTCTCTTTTCTTATGCATTGTGTATTTCAAAATGCATCATTTTGATGATTCCACTCACTTCCCACTTCAGGAAGGAATTTGAATTATGGTGAGCAATCCAAGCTGGGTTTCTTCCAGGGTCGGAAACAATTCCTTCTGCAGCCAGTAATGATATCCCATCCTCACTGCCCGCTCTGCCAGCACTGAGCCACCATGTCCCAGCAGAGAGCAGGAGCTGTACAGGACATGGAGGATGTGCCACTGCTACCCTGCAAACGCAGGGCTTAAACAAGGAACTCTGGCTTTCCAGGGAGCCTTCCTACTATGGGCCAGTTTCCAGCTGCCCCCTCTGTGGCCACTGCCTCCCCGCACCCAATGCCATGGACACCCCAGAGCGAGCCAGAGCAGCCCCCAGCCATGTGCCACATGCCATCCCATGCCAGCCCAGGTGCCAGGAGGCTTTGGTGGGCAGATGCCCTCTATGGGGGGTGCAGCATCCATCCTTGGGGGATGCCCCAGCATCCATCACCAGGGTTGCTGGGCTGAGCAGAGCCCCAGGGACAAGGACAAAGTCCCAGAAACAGAGGGTGTCACTAGGAGGGGCAGCATGCAGAGGTGGTCCCTGCTTTCCCAGGCAGCTGAGTCACACAACAGGGGACTTCTCAGAGGCTGCTCTGAGGTAGGGGAGTGTGCTGTTCGATGAACAACAGGCCTGAAAAGCTCATGATGGTGCTCCAGCCTGCAAGAAATAGTGAGGCATGGATGGCAGCCTTCATCTGAGAGCAGAGAAGCACTGAGCGTTCAGGAGAGTGAACTCTAGAGGTCTCTGCGCTGCAAGAAATCCTGCAGTCCTGCGGACCCGAAGCTGGGCTCTGCGGGGCTTGCAGTGGCCACACTGCTGGTAGCCCTCACCCAGGAGCCAGACCCCACGGGCACAGGGCAGCGGGTGGTGGAGGCGCCAGGATGCTCCAGCCGGGAGGAGGAGCGAGTGAGGAGAGGGAGAGAGATGTTCTGCAGCCTGGCACAGAGCAGGGATGTGGGCTCAGTCTACCGGTCTGTCATCCAGGACATGAGGGGTTGCCAGGCATGTCCTGACACGGCCCCTCACTGAGTCCTCCAACATCATAAAACCATAGAATTGCAGAACGGTTTGGGTTGGAAGAGTCCTGAAAGACCACCCACTCCCACTTCCCTGCCCCGGGCAGGGCCCCCTCCCCCCAGCCCAGGCTGCTCCCAGCCCCGTCCAGCCTGGCCTTGAGCCCTGCCAGGGATGGGGCACCCACAGCTGCTCTGGGCAGCCTGGGCCAGCGCCTCGCCATCCTCTCCAGATAAGTTGCATTTACACCACATCTGAAGTGAGCTCTGACTTTATCAGAGATTTAAGGAGAAGTACTCAAACACCGCCAAAGCCCTTTGGCTTCCATCCATGCTGCTTTACCATGCACTACTACTAAATGGAGTGGCTCATACGTGTGTGCGTGCGTGTATTCAACATAGAAGGCCTGCATACGGTTTAACTACAAATAGTTCAGACTGCCACCCCATGCCCCTCCCCCGGGGGACTGTCTGTGCAAAACCTGCCCATCTCTGCAGCCTCTCAGTCTGCTCCCAGGGCTGCAGCCACTCAAGGGGGGACAAAACCCGCACAGGAGCACCAGTACATCAGTGTGGTCTCCATGTAAAGGCAAAGCAGAGACACTGTGAAAAAAAGGTTTGAAAGGAGTTAAGAAAGCAGCATTGGGTCTTGTGGGAGCAGTGATGAGCACAGCTGGTTAAAGCACACTGTCACCATCTTCACTCTGCCCCATCTCAGTGCAAAGAGCAGCTGAGCTGCTCTTCACCCCAGGGACAGCAGTGACAGGAGCGAGCCTGGCAGACTGAGAGCAAGCGAGGACAGGCTGGGCTCGGCACGGTCTGTGCCCCCTGCCCCGAGCAGGGCAGCCTCACCTGCTGGCTTTCCCAGGCTGAGCTCAGCTGGCTCCTGCCACAGCCCAGGCAGTCACACTAACAGCTGCTGTACCATTGTTTCCAAGGGTTTTTTTTATCATTTTCATCTATTGCACAGGCCTTTTTCCACACAGCACCTGCCACGTGCAAGGAAGCAACTTTTCTCCTCCCTCATCGGTACATCTGAGTACAGAAAACCTGACATCTGGTCTGGATTAGACTTGCCCCCCTCTGCTGTGGCTCAGCCCCATCTAAGGAGAGCTCCTCTGGGCTGATGCTCATGCTTTTGAAATCTCTCTTCCCCATGCACACGGCAAGCCAAGCGCATCCTTAACTCGGGGCTGCACTGGTAGCACAGGCAGAGGAACCTTTGCACTGATGGAGGATGCTCCCTGCATCCCATGGATGGAGCTCCTCACAGCAGCAAGGCAACCAGGCACATGCCACCAGCCAGCCCACGACACATCCCCGCTATGGTCAGGCAGCCCTGGCTGCTTGCCATGTTCAAAGAATGGGTCAGCAGGTCAGCGCAGGACCCAAAACCATTCTGGCACTGCCCACAGGGGTGCAGCTTCCCCGGCGGGCACACCAGTGCATGAGGAGGTAGGACAGGCATCTGAAGCCCTTCCCACAGCAGCTGTAGCCATGTACCTTATCCAGACTGCTGCTGGCTTGGGTCAGCTAGCCCCACCGCGGTCTTCCCACTGTCAGCATGGAGGCACTTCTGGGATCCAGGGCGGCTGCATTCGTGCAGGATAAGGCCTGCCTGGAAGCTGAACATGTGGCAGGGGAACTGGAACTCCTTGGGTGGCACAGCCAGTACAACACCAACTCCAAGTGGCAGCAGACAGTCCTCCTGAACTGGGAACACTGGTGGGGATGCTCCTTGGTGGGGGTGTGCTGGTGGCTCTGCAGGAAGGGGTGCAAACAAAAGCCCCCTGTGCAGTCCACACAGGGAAAGGACTTGTCCACTGGCCACAGCAGGGACTGTAGGGAACCCTAATCCCAGCCCAGGGCTGCAGGGCCAGTGGAGGGGGGGTCTGGGGGGTGGGGGAGGAGTGGTAGTGTATGCTGCTGCACAGCAAGTACTGCCTTGTGCAAGCAGTTTCTGCCACAGAGGGTGCAGAGGATGAGGGTGGTGGAGCAATGGCGCTGGTGCTCTGGGGGTGTGGTGACACCCAAACCTTTCCACATAGCTGGTGCAGATGAAGGACCACTCTGCCTGCTCCCGCAGGGATGCCGCATCCCCAGACTGCAGCTCACAGTCAGTGCAAGCCAGCACCGGCACCCCAGCCCAACCCCCAGCACAGCCCTTCCCAGGGTCATCAGGGGACTCATCCTGCCCCCTCTCCAGCTGCCTCCCTCCAGCAGGTCTCACTCGGGGCCATGCCAGGCTCCATACAGGGCATCCCTGCTGCACAGCAGGCAGCAGCTCCTCCGTGCTGCCTTCTCCAGCCCCTTCTTCTCTGATAGCCCTTACGCCACCGGAGGAGAGGAAAGGCCAGATGCTGCCAGGGCGGCAGAGGAGCAGCCCCTTCTCCCTCTGGCACAGGCACTGCCCCATGAGTCTGCCTGCTCCAGGGGAGCCAGAGCAGGTCCTGCCTGGGCTCACCCTGCCAACAGCAGCAGGCACCCAGCCCCAGCTCTCCTTCCTCTCCAGGAGGCTCCCAGCCTTGCAGGTCACATGCCAGACCACTGCTGAAAGCCCATATTCCCACTTATTTTGCAAAGTGGTGGCAGATCAGGCCCAGCTCTGATGCTACATCATGGCCACGTCAGAGCAGGAGAGACAGCCGGAGTTGAGGACCCCACCACCATGAGACCAGCACCAGCTTGAGAGAGCATCAAAGGCACCCCAGCTGTGGTCTGGTTCACATCAGCTTTCCATGTGAACTCAGTGTCCTGCTGACACTGCGTTTGGAAATCTCCCCCAGGCAGCCCCCACCTGCATTCCCATCAGGATGCTGAAAGGAGAAACTGTAAAAACCACACTGAGATGGGGTATTGAGGCTGTGCAGAGCTCAGAAGTGAGTGGGGCAGGAGTTTTTTGTTTTCCACAGAAATGCTGTCAAAGCAGATTTCAGCAGAAATCGTCTACAGCAGCTCTCCCAAAAGTTGCCTTTGCAGATCAGCTCCTCAATTCAGCACTGGGCTTTGTTCTTTTTTTCATTTCACCTTCAAAACCAGAACACTGAACATCCCCATAAAGAGATCAGAGGCACACAGAGCTGAGCTCTCTATCAACCAGGTTGGGTTTACTTGGTTTTCTTCTGCTGCTGTTTTGCGGTGGGGGAGGGCAGGGAGGGCAGCTCACACAGCAAACAGTCTCAGGAGGATCTCTCCTGCCTCTTGCTCCAAGGCCAAGGCCAGGTTCTGCCATCCCAGTGAGCAAAATTGAAATCCTCCCTTAGTTCTTGTCCAAATGCACAATGCTTGGTTTGTGTTTGCCTTTCAGCTACAGAACCTCATTGAGCGATGGCCAGTATATATTTAAGTGTTTTCTCCCAGGAAGAAGAGCACAGTGAGCATGGGGCTGCAGAACATGATGCTCACAGTTTATAATAGCTCAGTGGCAAGCACTGCACAACCCTGAGGTCAAGAGAACAAAGATATGGACAAACAGCAGCACTGATGCTCAAGTGTTGTTATTTTTGCTCCCAGACCATCTTCCCTCTAAGAGGGTTTTACCTGCACGAGGTAGACATCACATGGCAAAGCCAGGAGATGTTGGGCTGGAGGACACGACCGCCACCAGCAAATGTTCAGCTTTATTTCCTGACCTCTCCACTCACAAAGTGCCACAACACAATTTATCACCCCCACGTACCACGAGCTGCATCAGGTATGAAAGAGCTGCTGTGTGCTGACAGCAGCTGTGCCAAAGGCTGAGGACAAGCCCTTGTTACTCATGCAGCACCTCTGAAGCATCACACAGTGACACTGTCCCCTGCCTGCATGGGCACTGGGCGAGCTTCCCTTCCTGCCATGGCTGTGTGTCCACCTCATCCTCCCCTTCTGCCATCACAGCCAGGTGTGCTCTGGGACCCTCTGCAGATAAAGGAGGTGTGAGCCGCTCTTCTCCCCACTGTCCCCACAAAGGCCCCCACAGGCGGCCTGAGCTGGCCCAGGAAGCGCAGCAGAGACCCCAGGGAGGGCTGCCTGCAAGAGACCCCTTCCCACACGCAGCACCAAGACTTGCCTTCAGTTTTCTGCACAGGTCTGACGGGTCCCACAGACCCAGCAAGGCACTGCACCATCCTCAGGCTGGTAAGGCTACAGCCCTGCCCCGCTTTCAGACCAGAGCTGACTCAGCCCAGCTGCAGGTAAAAGAGTAAAACATCCCCCGGCCCATCCGCAGCTTGCGAGGGCTGGGGCATCATTGGGAGCCCACAGGCACCAGGCAGCTCCGCGGGCTGGGACAGCTTTTCCTCCCAGTGCCGAGATGTGTGGAGCTGCTTCTGGGTGAGGAGCACCCTGCAAGCGTGGCACAGCAGCCTACCAGCACAGGCTCTGCACCTGGAAAGGGTTTGTCCAGGGCCAGAACGGAGCCTCAGCTTCTCCCAGTCACCTGCCACAGGGTCCCGCAGGGACAAATCCTCCGCAGAGCCTGGGGGATCCACGAAGGGGGCTCATCCTCCTCCAACCTTTACCAAAATGTCCGAGTGGGAGGGATGGTACCCTGGCAGGAGAGAGCGTGGGAGCACACCCACCCTTGCTGCCCGCAGGGCACTCAAGCAGTGAGTACTCCATGGGGTTGGTGCCGTTGCCGAGAGCAAACGTGTCCCCTGTCCCCATGCAGAAGGCAACGCTGGGAGCCCCTGGCCCGCAGCAGCTCCTTGCCCCTTGCCAGGCTCTGCAGCACAGCCAGCACTGGCCTCATGACCAAGCCCACCCTGCCCCAGCCTCCATGTCCTGGCCACGCGCTCTGCCAGCCCTGCGCCTGCAGGCACCTCTCCCCACAGCTGGGACCAATGTTTCCCTGTTGTGTAAAAACATCCCCTCCTGTGCTCTAAACCTGTGGTTGAGTGAGTTTCCTCTTACTGTCGCACTCTCTCTCACATTATCTTTGCTGATGTTCACTCCTGATTTGTCTTGCAGTTTATCACCTTCCTCCTTGTTCCGCCTACCAGGAGAGCAGCTCATCTCCTTCCTTTTCTCAGGCACCCACCAAGCCCAATGTCTGTCCTTCCCCAGCCCAGCAACATCATCTCCTGCCTGTAGGATTTCCAGCTCTTTGCCCACTTCCATTACTCTCCTCTGCCCCCCCCCAACAGTGGGTTAGGGTTAGCTGCCCTTTGCTGTGCAGCAGCCTCTACCGCAGGGGAGAGGAGCTTCATCTCACCCCTCTGTGGGCTGAGATCGCTGTCCATCCATCGACCCTGCCAATACACATCCACCTGCAATCTACACCCCCTCCAGTTCTCAGCCCAGCTGAGCTCCCGTGTTTGTGCAGCTGACACCCTGCCCTCCACACCTGCCCGTACGTCCCGTCCCTTCCACAGTTCATCAATATTAGTTCAAACTTGCTCACCCGCAGCCCAGGGCTCCAAGCACACACCCATCTCCATCTCCAGAGGCCAGCAATGAAACCAACAGCGAGTGGCTGTGCTCCGGCCCATGGAAGTGCAGGAGTCACTGGTAATTGTCCCCTGCATGCACCGGTCCAAACAGCTTCACTGCAGCCACCTCACAGTGCTCTCCGCAGCCTGCGTTCCACTGGCTTTGTGACTGTATGAGGAGTGATTAAAAGGTATTTGTAAATGAAACCAGTGTATGGAGCCCAACACCTATCACAACAGGAATTCAGGCTGGGTGGTTTTACTCCGCAACTGCACTAACTGCAGATCCCTCCCAGTTATTTTCTACAATCTTGAGGCAGGTTGGCTATGCTCTTATTTTTCCCTGTTTTCCCCTGCTTCTGGAAGACTGGCATACATCTTTTCCCCTTCACCATCTTCTGAACCATCTTCCCATTCCCCACCAGTCTGACAGCCCAGTGCCAACAGTCCAGAGTTTGTCAGCTACCAACGGAGCCGATCCCTGCGGCCCTGCTTATGTCCTGTCACCACATCCCAGTAGGTGGTGTCACACCTTTTTGTTCATGTGCATGAAAGATGAAGCAATACTCAGCCTCTTCTTTTCTACACTAGACCCACTTCCCTGCTCCTGGGACAGGATCAGCCAGGATCTAGAAGGGGTCACCCAGGCAGGGAAGGTGGTGATGCCTTTCCTCATACTCAGCAAGTCATGTCTTTGCTTCAGCATCCCACAAGCTCCTGCCTTATTGCAAACCGTCATCATCCCGGGAGCCCGGGGTACCATCATCCAGTGGCAGAGCTGCCAGCAAGGTGCCCCCGGCCCCGGCGTCCCGCGGGTCCATGCGACATGCCCAGCTCTGGAACACAGGAAGAGACCTGGGGAGCAGGGAAGAAACGTGGTTATCACACTTCACCAGCAGCTCACTTACAGTGGCAGGAGGGTTGAACTCACACCCACGTGCATCCTAGCAGTGTTAAGAAGACTTCTCTGTTTCCTAACCAAGTAATTTTTCTGAAAGCTTTAGCAACAGGGAGGTTAATTTAGCGTCAACACCTCCGTCTGGTAAACCAGCAGCCCAATAAATAATTATTAATAACAGGTATTTGCAATCTTGTGCCCTTCACACATGCTACACCACCATCACAGGGGAAGGCACTGAATGCAGCATGACACCCAGGCCCTTGCTAACGGTATGTATAGTGTCAGTGCTGTGCAGGGCAGCCAGCGCATGGCTTCCCCGGGGTGAGGCTGCCGTTGAGCACGAAGGTCCAGAAACCCTGGTGCAGTAGCCACAGCCCAGGCTCAGGGTTGGTCCACCAGAGGAAAATCCACCGCACAGTCCTTTAGCTGGGCTCTCACACCCCAGCAGAGCCAGCATCCAGGGAAGGCACCTCAGAGCACCCCACAGCTGAGACCCCAGCCCATGCCCATGGCTCTTCTGCTGGGCACTGGACAGATACAGCACTGTGCTCCCCCCACCCAGGCTACCCGGGAGGCCTGCCAGGCCCTGCACGCCCCCCCCAGCCCTGAATAGCATCTGCCCCAGCCTTGTGTTGCACGCCTGATCTGGCCCTACACAGCACCTCCCAGCCCTGGAGACCATCTTAGCCTCAAGTCCTGCACTGAACGTGCCCCCCCAGCTCTGCACTGCAATCCTGCCAGGCCCTGCAGACCCCCTCACCCAGCCCACCACAGCACTCCCCACCCCAGCATGGCAGAGCACCCCCAGCCTGGACACAGCACCCTCAGGCCTGCTCAGTCACCCCCAGGCCCTCAACCATGCAGAGCCCCCCAGCCCCACACAGCCCTCCAGCCCTGCACAGCCCCCTGAGCATGCACAGCCCCCCCAGCCATGCACAGCCCCCTCGAAGCTGCACAGCCCCTGCCAACCCTGCACAGCCGCCCCCAGCCATGCACAGCCCCCCAACCCTTCACAGCCCAGCCATGCACAGCCCCTGATCCTGCACAGCCCCCTGATCCTGCACAGCCCCCCCAGCCATGCACACACCCCCCAGCCCTGCACAGCCCCCCCAGCCATGCACAGCCCCTGATCCTGCACAGCCCCCTGATCCTGCACAGCCCCCCCAGCCATGCACACACACCCCAGCCCTGCACAGCCCCCCCAGCCATGCACAGCCCCTGATCCTGCACAGCCCCCCAGCCATGCACCGCCCCTGATCCTGCACAGCCCCCCAGCCATGCACAGCCCCTGATCCTGCACAGCCCCCTGATCCTGCACAGCCCCCCCAGCCATGCACCGCCCCTGATCCTGCACAGCCCCCCAGCCATGCACAGCCCCTGATCCTGCACAGCCCCCTGATCCTGCACAGCCCCCCCAGCCATGCACAGCCCCTGATCCTGCACAGCCCCCCCAGCCATGCACCGCCCCTGATCCTGCACAGCCCCCCCAGCCATGCACCGCCCCTGATCTGCACAGCCCCCCCAGACATGCACACACACCCCAGCCCTGCACAGCCCCCCCAGCCATGCACCGCCCCTGATCCTGCACAGCCCCCCAGCCATGCACAGCCCCTGATCCTGCACAGCCCCCCCAGCCATGCACCGCCCCTGATCCTGCACTGCCCCCTGATCCTGCACAGCCCCCCCAGCCATGCACCGCCCCCTGATCCTGCACAGCCCCCCCAGCCATGCACAGCCCCTGATCCTGCACAGCCCCCTGATCCTGCACAGCCCCCCCAGCCATGCACAGCCCCTGATCCTGCACAGCCCCCCCAGACATGCACACACACCCCAGCCCTGCACAGCCCCCCCAGCCATGCACCGCCCCTGATCCTGCACAGCCCCCCAGCCATGCACAGCCCCTGATCCTGCACAGCCCCCCCAGCCATGCACACACACCCCAGCCCTGCACAGCCCCCCCAGCCATGCACAGCCCCTGATCCTGCACAGCCCCCCCAGACATGCACACACACCCCAGCCCTGCACAGCCCCCCCAGCCATGCACCGCCCCTGATCCTGCACAGCCCCCCAGCCATGCACAGCCCCTGATCCTGCACAGCCCCCCCAGCCATGCACCGCCCCTGATCCTGCACTGCCCCCTGATCCTGCACAGCCCCCCCAGCCATGCACAGCCCCTGATCCTGCACAGCCCCCTGATCCTGCACAGCCCCCCAGCCATGCACATGCCCCGCAAGCCCCTGCACAGCCCCCAGCCACGCACACACCCTCGGGCCATGCAGCGCCCGCAGCCATGCACAGCCCCGCCCGGGCCGGGCCGCGGTACCTGCTCGGCTGGGCCGGGATCGCGGCGGCCCCGCGCATCGTCCGGGAGAGTGGCGGGGCGGTGGCGGCGGCGGCGGCGGCAGGACGGGGACAGAGACGGGGACGGGGATGGAGGGCTGCCGGGAATGGGAGTGGGAATAGGAATGGGAACGGGGGGGGGGGGGGCGCTGCCGGGAGCGGGATCGAGCACTGGGAACAGCAACAGGAATGGGGGGGCTGCTGGCACCGGAAACAGCCACCAGGAACCGAGGGGCTACTGGGAACAGGAACGGGAGCTGGGGTGCTGCTACTCCGGGGAACAGGAATGACAACTGCGGAAGGGAACGGGGGAATGGGAACTGGCGCTGATAACAGGGCACTGGGTGGGGGAGCTTTGCTGGCACAGGGAACCAGGCACTGGGGAACAGGAGGGGGTCTCTGCTGGTCATGCCACAGGGGGCTGGGACCCAGGCACATGGGGGTGGGTGCGTGGGAATGGGGTAAATGGGGTGGGTGTATCTGGGGATGGGTGCCGGGGGTGCACCCAGAAAAGGGTGCATGGGGATAGATGCATAGAACGGGGTGCACAGGGAAGGGTATCCAGGTCAGTGTGCCCAGGACAGGGTGCCTGGGGATGGAGTTCATGGGGACAGGGTGCGTGGGGAGCCCTGTGCTTAGGGACATGGATTAGGGATGGACTTGGCAGTTCTGGATTAATGGTTGGACTTGACAGTCTTAAAGGTTTTTTCCAGCCTAAATGATTCTAAGGGCTTGGGGCTGCAGGGGTTCTCCTCCTGGCCACCTACGCTGGCTTTCCCAACAGTATTCCCTGCTCCTGCCTGGCCTGGAGTTACAGCCAAGGCCTCAGTGATTTTTGCAAAGCAGCACTGGGCAGCCCTGTGCCTCAGTTTCCCCACATATGCCGAGCAGCCTGAGTCCAGCCTGGCCCCAGCACTGCTGCCTTCCTCTCCTCCCTGCCTGGGTGAAAAGCACTTGGGAAAACCTGGGTTTCTGGCTGTGATGTACCCAGCTCCCCACTTCAAGTACCCTCGAAATCATTGTGTCTTCCCATTGCTCCAGGAGCTGAACTTGACTGGAGCCCAAGAAGGAATTCTCAGACGAGAAGGAACAGGATGGTGAAGTCAAAAAGCTGAGACAAAAAGTTGGTTGAGGCTGAAACTCCCCATATGGGGGTCCATAAATCTGCAGGAATTGCCTTGATTGCTGCCTCAGTGTTTTCTTTTTCATGGTGGCGGTGTTGGGGATGGGCTGTTACCACAGGCACTGCTGTGCATGGCATTCGGGTGACCCTGAGCAGTGGTAAGGGGCAGCAGAACTGGCGTCAGACTTGGGTGCTTCTGCAGAGCATCCCTTCCCTGAAAAGAATTTCACAAAACTGAAAATTGGCTTGACAAAAACTGAAAATCAGGTGAAAATCGTGATATTTGGCCTGTTGGAATTCACACCTGTGTCACTCTTCTTGAAAAATGAATTATGAAAAATGAAAAATGAAGGGGAGGATGATGCAGAGGCTGCTGGCAAAGCTGCCAGCTCCATCTCTGTGGGACTGAGTGGGTCAATAAAGTAGTGTCTTCACTACTGAAGTTTTTGTGCTGCAGGATGCAGGCTCTTTGCTGTGGCTGAAGCAACACACTGACATCCACCGAGCACAGGGATGCAGGCACAGCAGGTGCCTTTTCTAATGAACACTGAGGACATGCATAAGTCACCTAACAATAGAAGAACAAGTGGCAATCCACATCACATCAAGACGGGAGACGCTTTTGTGAGTTGCCCTGATGTCCTCTCCTTTCCCCTCTGGCACCTGGATGGTGACAAGAGCACGGGACAAGGATGAGACACTCCTCCCAACTCGTCACACACAGCATGTTGTGTTCACAGTGGAAATGTTTGCACTGAACAAGCAAGGTAAACACAGGCTGGGAATCATTTTTTAATGCTACAGAGAAAGGCTTCTAATGGGTCACCCACACCTGGGACAAAATAGATCTTTTATCGGAAGAAAAGCAGCAGCGTAGGGCTCACATTGCTCAGATAACACAGCCCAGGTGGCTGTTTCTGTTGGAAATACTGGGAAGAGGAAGATGGGCATCAGAAATAATCCACTTACCAATCCTGACCCACTTCATGGCCAGGCATTTCCATCACCAGAGACACAAGGAAGCCGAGGAGGATTCAGCTGAAAAACGAGAGGTGCTGCACATTGCCCATGACAATGAAATGCAGTCAGGCTACTTGTTCAAGCCTAAAACTGACAGAGAAAATGAAGGTCTTGAAAACAGCAAAGCCCAGAGCACATAAACCCAGGGGCCTGGACCACACAGCTCCCAAGCCCCGTCCTGCACAGACCTCAGAATCCAGTGGCAATGCCAACTAATGAAGCTGCTCAGCCTTGGCTCCAGCACAGAAATGGGACATCTAGCCTCTCTCAGGGAAGAGAGAGGAACAGAAGCTTCCTGTGAAGGCTTTCTCACCCCTGGGCAGGCACATCACAGAGACAGGGAAATAAGGGGAGAAGGGCGCTGGGAGGGCCATGCCAGCCTGATGGAGGAGGTTGTGTTGCATATAAATAAATAAATAAACAAACAAACAAATAAATAAATAGCTGCTTTGTGCAGAAGCAGTATGCGTTTTGCCCTGCGCCACATGCTGAGGACATCACGGATCCAGCACCACGGCTGTGCTCCCCCAGTGCCCAGGCAGGTTGCAGGGCAGGCTGACATGAGGGCTTTTCTGTGCATTTTGCATTTGCTTTGCATGCCATCTGACTGGTGGCCTTTCCAGGGCCGGGACTCTCCAGGCTGTGCTGGTGCAGAGCCCAGGGTGTGGAGGGTCCTGCAGGGGAAATCCTGTGCCGAATTGCCAGCACAGCCTTGGCCCCAGCTCCACGGGCAGGCACGACACCGGCACATCAGACCCCCACAAAAACAAGGGTTCAGAAGAGTCATCACATGTTCTTTTTGGAGTGCATTCAGTCAAGGATAGGTTTCACTTCCTTATACTAAGAATTTCTTTTCTGACCAAAAGATAAAAAATACTTAATGAAATACGTATTCTAAGATAGGAAGCAATTACCATTAACAACATCATTATCACTGCTGAGCTATCCCTCAGCAAAGCTTGAGTTCAATAAAAGCGCACAGGCACCAACACCTTCAAAAGCAACAGGGATTTACCAGCCTTTTAGATAATACCAGCAGCTGAAATCTCCAGCCACAGCTCATTGCTTTTTGCAGACTGAGCCTCCTTGTTCTTTGTTACGATATCTGGCAATACAAAGGTTTGAATCCATTTACATGGACAAAGCATTCCTTCCACACAGTTAATTTTAGCAACCCGTTTTCCATCGTCGCTGCCCAAACTGATTCCATTAAAATAGCAAAAACATCCCTCCGCAACAAGGATGTCACATTCTGGCATCCTGCTCTTCTCCACAGGGCTGGGCAAGGGCCACACTCACACTCTGCACTGGCAACCTTGCCCACACAGGCACAGGCTCAGTCTACCATTATCCAAAGGATGGATGGCCCAACACCATCCAGCAGTTCATTTGGCTGCTGCTTCCCAGTCCCAGGGTTTCTGAAGTGCTTGCTGGGGCATGACAGGACAGGCACAGAGATGCTGCCCCCAAGGCAGAGGGAAATCCTCTGAAAAAGCAGGGCATTTCCATATTGCAGGAGACTTGAGTCAGTCATGCTACATATGACACAGTCACAGAGCCAGGATCACCTAGAACAGCAAGGGCTGGGGATAGAAAATGTGCCAGTAGGACAGGCTGGGAGGTAGGAAAGATGCTCACTCCTTCACCCTGCAGACCCGGAGGGCTGCAGCTCATGTTTCTCTGCAGTCATTGCTTGCTGGAATTGTTCTTCTCTGCCCACCATCAGGAGCCTCATCCCTGCCTTGGAGACCCTTAACGCCAAGGAAAATGTGGGTGATCCTTGGCCTTGGTGCCCCACAGGGCCCAGACTGCACACATCACTGTTTCAGCAATCTCTTTGGCTTTCGCTCCGTGAGTGATGGGGTTTAGCACGGGGCAGCAGCCACATCGACACTGTCCAGGAGAGTGTGTGTGTGGTGGGGATGCTGTGACCACCAAACTGGTGGGTGAAGGAGAAAACAGTGGCTTTTCTACAACAATGTGTAGAACATCAAAATGATGCTGTGGTGGAAGCCCTGGTGCTGATTGCCTGGAGACAAGCACCTGGTGGGGGAGGGGGATGGAAGACCCTGAGAATCAGTCTGCAAGAGACAGCAACAATCCCCACTGGCAGCAGCCTGACTGTTCAACCACATAGAATCACAGAAGGGTTTGGCTTGGAAGGAACCTTCAAGACCAGCCAGTCCCACCCCCTGTTCAACGGCAGGGCCCCCTCCCCCCAGCCCAGGCTGCTCCCAGCCCCGTCCAGCCTGGCCTTGAGCCCTGCCAGGGATGGGGCACCCACAGCTGCTCTGGGCAGCCTGGGCCAGCGCCTCGCCGCCCTCACGGGGAAGGGTTTCTTCCTCATGTCCAACCTAAATCTCCCCTCTCTCAGCTTCAAGCCATTCCCCCTTGTCCTGTCATCACAGGAGAAGCCCTTGTAAAAGGCCCCTCCCCAGCTTTCTTGACATTGACTTCTCTGCTCACGTGGGCCAGCCCAGCGACACCCAGGAATGAGGGATAATGCGGCTTCTGCAGCACAGCAGCTGCCTCTGAAGCAGAAAAATGAAGGGGAGGATGATGCAGAGGCTGCTGGCAAAGCTGCCAGCTCCATCTCTGTGGGACTGAGTGGGTCAATAAAGTCGTGTATCTCCTGGGACTGCAGATGGCAATGTCCCGATCAAATGCCACAGGCAGCGAAATCACTTACTCAGCAACAAACGTAAATTGAAGAAGCACCTGGGCAAGGCAGACACTGAAAGAAACCTCCCTCACCCTGACCCAGGAAACAGCTAATGTCCTGGGCACTGCAGAGGTTGAGAACAGCAACTCTGCTACTGCTACTGCAGAAAGAAAAAAGAAATTGGCTTGGGGAGGCTTCGCTATCTTGATATAAAAAGCAAGATGAAGCTGCCTGGAAGTGCAATAATATACATGGAAAAGAAGGGGAGAGAAGTCCAGAGCTGAGACCTCTCCATGCCTGGGAGTCAAACAGGAATGAAGGTTCTGCATCTGAAGCCAGCATGACTGACAGCTGCCATAGGCGTCTTTGATATTTTATTTAAAGCATCTGAAAAATAAAGTACAGCATAAGAGAAACCACAAATCCCAGCAGAGCCCAGCAGAACTCACCAGGGGTGAGCTTCTGTCTCTGCTGGACCCAGTGTGAGTTTTAGTGTTCACACCAGAAGCCCGTCGTGATGTGAAGCATCAAGAGGGACTGCGCAGAGCTGGACCCTGGACTGATTTTGTGTGGCAGCTTTTCTGCCCTTCAGTCCTCATGTTGATGATGGACAGGGAAGCTGGAAGCTGCCGAACCCATTCCAGGTCATTGGTTTCTGGTAAAGAAAAACAGAAACTTGAGGGTTAGTCTTTCTGTTTGCCCAAGTGGATTAACTCCAGGAGAAGCAACATCAGCGAGGAGTTGGGCTGCATGGACAGTCCTCAGCAGGGTTCCTCCAGCCCTGAAGGCGAGAGTTAGGTGGCACCAAGGGCTGCTGGCAGGTGGGCACCCAACCACCCCCATCCAAAGAATCACCTGGCACCAAGCCCAGCTGGGATACTGGGAGCAGAGGAAAGGCAACCAGGTTTGATCCTCCAGGAGGAGAAGGAGCAGATGCCTCTGGGCTCCTGTGACTCCAGGAAGGGAGGACATGCAGTGATGCTTGCACAGGCACTTAGACTAGGCAAGAGGAAAGAGGGGGAAGAAGCTTGGCGACAGCCCAGCCTATGGCATGGATGTCAGCACTGCAGCAGCAAAGTTCAGGGCAACAAACACAAATGGGAAGGAGAGGTTTAAGCCTGCCTTTAGACAGAGCCTGCCTGGGTGCAGGTGAGTAGAGATTGGCCCCCGTTCAAGCCCGCTGATGAAATCCAGTGGCTTGCCACAGTCAAATCTCTCAGACCTCCTCATGCTTCCATGTCCCCAGCTCAGCAGAAGCTGGAGGCCTCCAGCTCTGGGGCAGGGGGGTCCATCTTGCTGAGCTTGGGGCTGCAACTAGTACTCACCACTGCTGGTTCCCTTCCAGACTGGGCTGGGAGCAAACCCTGGGACCAGTTCATTGACCAGAACACTTTCACCTGACTGTATCCATCCCTCAGCCATGTCCTGCATCCCCAAAAAGCTGCAACCAGCCAAGCCTGATGCAGGTTACATCATGCCCTGCAGGACATCTCATGTCCACTTTGGGAGCTGGGACCTGCCTAAAACACGCACCTTCGTGTTGCTCAAACATGCAGCACGACTCTCCAACCTCGTGCTGTATCTTCCACCTCTGCCAGACCCCACCACTCACTCCCCATTCTGTTACAGAGCACAGCTGCATCCCCATAGCCTCGCGGATTCACAGGCCCCCAGTTCTGGGGGAGACAACTCAGGGGTCATTGTGCCATGGCAATAAGGAGCAGCCCTGGAGCCAAGGGCTGAACAAGGGGACTCAGCAGCCCTTGCCTGGACCAGGAGCAAGCAGCTGCTGTGGGTGATCACGGTGGAAGATTTGCAGTAGTGATGTCTTAGAGCTCAGCACATATATGCTGCAAGTCCCAGAAGGATGCTGTAGGGTCAAGGGGAGATGCAGGACTCTGATCTTCCGGTGCTTCCAGATGCAGGCAATTAAATGCAAATCTGCCAATTAACACTATAGGTGGTGGAAGCAAATCCATTTGCAAATCTGAACAAGCAGGGGAGAGCACAGAGAGGAGAAAACCAGTACAAACTATAAAGAAAAAATTTGGAGTAGTAACTGCTTGGCGTGCGGAAGAAAGGCAGCATCCTGCAGTCAGGAGCTGGCAGAAATTAGTGGGTCAGACAGAGCACAGTAGAAATGAGACCTTTTGCTTTGCTTTCATCACTTCAGAAATAGTTGCTTGTCTGCGAGCTGTAGCTGTCCTTCTCCATCCATCACTCCTAACAGCTGAGGCAGCCCATTTGGGGTGAGGTGGGAGGGTCATCAAACCCTGTGAACTTTACAAATCTAATGCCATCTGGTATTTTGCATTATGCAGTTATCATGGTTGCATTAATATGCAAGATGTAGGAGTGTTTAGACCTTGTGGCTGCTGAGAAAAATACTTTTTCTCTACCCTTCCATTTTTGATCTCAAGCGTGTATTTGCCTTGCATTTTAAGCTGTTTTGCTTTGCTTTTTGCCAGTGTTTTCTGGGATGCAGATTTTTTGGTTCCCAGCTCACACAGAGCCTCTCCCTCACTCAGCCTGACTGATCAGTCCCTCTCACTTTGGCAGATCCCCACCCCAGTTCTCTGTGCTGCGCAAACCAGAGGGTTTGTCATGCCCTTTCATGGGGGAATGGAGCAAAGTGGAAGCAGTGTCCAGGCACCATGGTGGGGTAGGACAATGAACTGCAGATCTGCATGACCACAAGGTATCAAGGTGGCTGCAGAGCTATTTGAAGGTGAGCCCTCATCCAGACGGGTATCAGGATGGACAGCCAGAGTCTGAGCTCTCCCTCCCCCAGCACGGTGCCTGCCTGCAGCGTAATTCAAGGGGTGAAGCATCACTTCTCCAAGTAGAGCCTTTATCTGCACAGATTGTGTACCAACAGCAACACCAAAGCTCCACTACTGCGGCCAGCTGCTGTCACACCTCCTGGGTGCGCAGAGCTCAATGGACCATCCCTCCACCACCTTGCTTGCCCTGACACACCACAAACCAGCAAGGACCTGTGTGGAGTTTGGACTCTGGTGTGAAATCAAGCCTCAGGCATACACAATGACCTACAAGTAGCCCTAAAGTTAGTATCTTGTTCTTGATCCTCAACAATCCTCTTATAAAATAGTCCTGCTGCTAATGGGCTGACTTCAGTAGACCCATCAGATCTACTAACATGCTCCCAACTTATCTGGCTGTGTCCTAAAAAAGGAGCCAACCCAGTCCCTCCCAGCAGACACCCCAGGTGGAACTGGGAGCTGAGTCACTCATTTTGGTTAAATGAGTCAAGCATCTCCCAAGCTCTCCCAGAGCACAGGCCAACACATGAGAGCACAACGTGCCACAGCAGTGGTGACAGTGGGGTCTGAACACCACAATGATGGCAGGAGGGGACAACTAAGGGCAGAGAACAGGCCTACCCACACCCCTGCGATCCGTGCATGCAGTCAGGAACATGAGCAAGGCAGATCCATCTCCCCCCCGAGGGGTACCCAATTGCTTCAGCACCTGCCAGCATTCACCACACAGCCGGTGTGTCTCCACCAGGATACCAGCAGTACCCAGTCCCAGCTGCTGTGATACATTAACACATGCCAG
This sequence comes from Falco cherrug, assembly GCF_023634085.1. Taxonomy (NCBI): domain Eukaryota; kingdom Metazoa; phylum Chordata; class Aves; order Falconiformes; family Falconidae; genus Falco; species Falco cherrug. The sequence goes on from NC_073698.1 coordinate 2,834,798, forward strand.
CTCCAGAGTCCACCTGGGAGAGTCAGGAGTATTCAAAGACTTTGCTGCTGAGGAACCGGATCTTCTGCCCTGTGGGTTTGTGACCATTGGCAGCTTCCCTGGAATGGATGAAGCTTGAATTAATTGATTCACAGATTAAGTGGAGAAAAGACTTTTCAGTCCCCCAACTGCTCCTTCCCATGCAGTCCCAGGATAAGACATCATTCAGTCCAGCTTCTGGCAGAAAGATGCAGCCTCATTTAAAGAGAGGTCCAGGCAACTGCCTCCCCACTGAGCTGTTGCCGTACTCAGCACCCCTGAAATCTGAAAGCACCACCCTGAGGTGCTGCAGAGGTCAATACGTATGGCCACAGCAAGATGAGGGTGATGAAGAGAAATTCCCACAGGGCAAGTCTCATGGCATGCAGCCATATGTGAAATGCTACCTCAGCGTGTGCTGAATTAACCACAGCAAATATTTTCACAGCATACATAAAATGGCAAAGATTATGTATAATTACATGCATATGATTCACACTAAAGTGAAGGCCCTTCTTATCTGCCAGAAGCAGACAAAGGGCAGTGGCTTCCTAGAAGTCAGATAAACAGCAGTTCCACTACTGAAACCCCCTCAGCCCATTTCTGAAGGCCCCTGAGCTCCTGGCCGCTCCTTGCTGAAGGTGGGAGCTCCCTGCCCAATGTGGAGACCACCCAGGTGAGACAGGCAGGGATGGGGCTCCTGGGGCTGAAGCAGAAGGTGCCCCACAGCCTAGGCACTGCAGCAGCATGGAGAGGAAGGTGAACATGGGATCAGGGCTGCTTTGCTCCATTGCAAGAAGGAGAAACAGCCCAGGGGGACAATCTCAGCTTGACACTGGCCATATGCAGAGCATTCAGTAAAGATGAGTGAGCCATTTTCAATTATTACTTACAAGCTGAATATATTTGCTGCTCCCCGCTGTGCAGTGCGGCACCCCCCACAATGTGTGCTGAGCAGAGGTAATTTTCTGAAGACATCTGCATTTTAAGAAGATCCTTTCATGTGCCCTGCTCCTCGGAGTGGGAGAGCACTTGCAGGCAGTCCTAACAGCATCCTTCCCAGAGCAGCAGAGGCCACAGTGCTGGGGCTGATGTTATTAGAGCTGTAATTTTTTGTTTTAAGAGTGTTCATCTTCGATGACCTCTAAAAGCCCCAGCTACCTTCCCACCAGGTATCATTTGCCAGAACGTTTTGGCAACAGCTCCTGGTGTCCCTGGTCCCCTGTGCCACCCTTGCAGTGCCCTCCCAGTACCCCTCTCCAGCCAGCTCATCTCACCTCTTCTGTCCCCACAGCCGGCTGTGCCTCAGGGTCCGAGGATCCTGCCTGCCCTAAGACCAAAGTGCCTGTTTCTCTTGCAGGTTGTGCTGGTACACCCATTACTCTGCGTGTGATCCTATAAGGACCCTGCAAATGCATCAGTCCCTGCCCTCCCAAAGCAGGAGATGAACCATCCGTGCGAGGCCGCCAACATGTAAGCCGGATGGTGCAAGACAGAGAGTCTAGCAAAATTATGGGGGAAAATGGAATGAGAGAGACTTTTGTTGACCGTGAGGTGATGCCACACCATGGGACAGGACTGGAAAACAACAGCCCAGGCCAGCATGCGGCAACAGCCCAGCTGCGTAGCTGTCCAGAGCCCTGTCTGAACAAATCTTCAGATAGGTACAGAAAATGTCACTGGCCTGGGGAACTGCTTGGGCTGTGTCAGTGCCTGGCTGGGACTTACAGGCTCGACCACTTTGCCTGCCTGGTGGGACAGCCCCTGGCAGACCCCTCACTTTGCCACCAAACCCAGCCCATGGCTGCTCCTTCCCAGGAACCTACTATAGCTTCTTAACTGCCTTTCACCTGCCATTATTTAATTTAAAATTTAATTCTAGCTGCAGGCTGGCTTTTTCTCCTCTTTGCCTCTGGTAAATGCCGTGCTAAAACTCTAACTCAGAAAGTTTTCATTGCTCATACATCCCAGTGGACCCAGTGTCCAGCCTTTGGTAACATCTGCGTAGAGCCATGGCACAGCTCCAGCACTGCACACAGCGGTTCAGCCCCAACCACCTTCTCCAGGCAATTTCCAGCCCAGCACGCAGAGTGCCTATAGTGGGGAGTGATGCCAGCACCACCAGCATCTACAGTAGACCTATCCCTGTGGCTGCTCTGGCTGGAAAAATCCATCTCCCCTCCTGAGGGCCACTGCCGATTTCAAACTGCCATAGCCAACACTTGCACCAGCCCTGTAAGTGCAGGCACTGCCAGGACCGTGCTTTAAATAAGCATTTTTAATAGTCGAGCTTTTCCATTAGTTAATTCATAATGTTAAAACTTGTTTATTCAAACACAACATTCGCTTGTTTTTTGTTTCAAATGGCATTTTATCAGGTTGCTCTAAGAGTTAAAAATATCACTGGTTTTAAGTGCTTTTGCTGTAATTATTTCTGGTGCTGTCTGTAAGCACCACTTGTTTTCATTTTCACTGGAACTTGTTTGCGCTTCTTTAAGCAGCTTAATCACAGCACATTATTGTTCTGAAGTTTGTTTTTATTTTCGCATTTTGCATTTTCTTGTGTCATCTGATTTTTCCCTCCCAACACTTACTGTTCTTTTCTACTTCATTATCCCTGCTAATTTACAGTCAGAGTAGCTGAGGGTGGCACAGAGGAGGAACAATCCTGAGGAGCTGCAGAGGGATCCTGCAAAACAGCAATCTCTGAAACTGCAGATGAAAGTCGATCTGCATCAATGTGGTGTGATACATGTGAGGGAAACCAGATCCAAATTCATGGGCGAAACTGAGCTCTACCCATCCAGCCTGGGGCTTTACCCCCACTCAGGCTCCCCATCCCTTTGTACAGGTCCACGCACTCCTTGTGTGGTGTCCTCGGGGGGTGGGGGTGGGGTGGGGTGGGGGGTGGGGGGTGGAAATGGAAAGTGCTGCATCCTGGTTGTTGCCGTAGGGATGTGGGGCCAATCCTGGATCCTCAGGGAGCAGGCACTGGCCCCGCACCAGTATTGAGAGGTGTGAACCAAGTTATGGGGCAGGGTCTCACCCAGCAAAGAAGGACCAAGCCCCTCCTGCCCCACGCAGGGTAAAGGCATGGTTTCTCTGACGTGGACTCCATCAATAGCTGGATATGGCCCCATGGACGATGGCACAGGGCTTGCATGGCATGTCCTGCAAGGCAGCTGGCCCCCAGCCCTGCCGCACTCCTCTCCCGGGGGCCCAGGGATGCTGAGGCTCTTATGGAGGGGCACGGGAACAGGACACGAGGCAGTGAGCGGCAGCAGGGGAAATTTCCATGAGATACTGGGGAGAATATTTTCACCATGAGGGTGGTCAAGCAGTAACCCCTGCAGTTAACGTAATCCCAGACCTGGGCTGGGATTTCCAGTAGGAAAGCAGCTTTTACCAGTGAGACCAGAATAACCTAGAAACCTGCAGAGAGCAAATTGCCCCTGACACACACTGTGAGCGAGAAGCCTGGAGCATGGGCTTGAGACCGTGGTCTCCACTGGCAACCCTGCACCTTGGTGAATGCAAGGGCTGCAGCAGCTCAGGAAACACCCGGAGCTGGGAGCAGCCCAGGAGAAGCATCATGCATTTGCCATGTTCATGCTCTTCCCTTGGGGCCCATGTCTGGCAGAGCACAGGGCTGGAAAGACCCTTGGCCTGAGCCAACATGCTCCATTTTATGATCTGATAATAAGAAGTGGAGGAGTTCATAGGGACCTCTGTAAACCTTGTCCCCATCCTGAAGCACCATGCTGAGTCACTGCTCCCGGGCACGGCGGCAGCTGTGAGGTACAGGAGGGTACCAGCAGCAGCAATGGCTCTCCCATGTATATATCAGGGTGGCAGAGCCCAGCGGGGCTTCTCAGGGCACCACCCTTGAAAGGGCAAGAGCTCTGGTGCATCAGCAGCACCAGACACCCGGAGAGCTGGTGGCACACACTGTGGTGGCTGCCCTGTGGTTCCACAGGGGTCACACGTGTGTCTGTCCCCGTGGCAGCTGTGGGATGGAGTCAGGTGTTGTGGGCTGATGGAAAAACTCCTCTAGGACCTGACCTTGCACTGCCTTGAGCGATCCCCAAGAGGTGATGGCTATTGTCCCCTGTTTGCCATAGGAAGCATTTAGCAATTCCTATGCTGGGACCTGAAGTGCTCTAATGCTGCAGGTTTCCAACCCATTTGGCCTCCATCCCAGCTGGCAGCACCACACCAACTGAAGGCAGAGCCTTGGTGAGTGCCCTTAGCTCCCTGCGAAGGACAAGGATGGGGACGGTGCTGGGGGGAGTGGCCAGCCCTGGTGCCTGCACACACATGCTCCCTCTCCTCCATGGAGGGAGCATGTGGTGACTCCAGGTCTTCTAACAATTTTCTATTATGCAAAGCTGAAAGTATCATCATTTACATGATGCTCGAAATTTCTTATAGCCAGTACAGATTTAATCATGCCATAATCAGGCTTTTAAGGCTCATATCTGAATAAGTGCTGAGGTTGTTATCTCCTAATTACTTCAGCAAATTTTAATTAGTCCAGAAGTAGTATCTAAAATCCCTTTGCAGTGGAAGCTGTGTCTCTGGGGACAGACCTGGGATGATAAGGGTAGAGGGTGATTGCTCAATCTTGCTGTGCAACCAAAAGGAAACCTTCCCCGGCAGTGAACACTGCCCGAGCAGCCATCATCCTGCGACTGCTGTCTCCATCTGTCTGTCCATACCACTCCCCAGGGAAAGAGGGAGGGAGCACATAAAATGCAATTCAAGACTGTGGACAGAGAGCTTGGCGGTTCATAGGCTCCTCGGTGGCATTTGCTCTCTGCAGGAATTGCCTCAAGAGGTGAATAATTAACCACAGAAATGGCTTGTTTTGCTCTTGTCTTTATGAGAACAGAAACCCCAGATTGTGGTTCAGTTGTCCAGACTCATCACCCATGCTCTGCAAGTGAAGGGCGGCAGCCTCATGAGAAGGTTTCCACATACAGATGATGAGCAGTGATGATGATCCCAACCACTGCTTGTGCCTGGACCCTGCTCTTGTGGTCCCTGCTGGGCAGGAGGAGGAGGCATCAGCCAAACTATGTCTAGAAACTTTCCATTGCACCCTGAATCACTGGGAGCCTCGATGAACTCAGCAATGAGCTCACTCCATGTCAGTGCCTCGAGGCTCATTAGTTGTCTCATTTTAGGCATCTCAATAGGAAAATTTTGACATATGAAAACATACTCTGGGGGCAAATCCTGTATGAAAATATACACCTACTAATATCGGTTGGACATTTCCAAAATAAGTATCTGCATTTTGTTGCAGTCCATCCAGCCTTCCTCTTTCCTTTCCATAACATTGAGTCCTGTGGGCAGCAAGACCTGCCAACACATCCCACACATCCCTGAAATGGTGGCACAGGTCTCTGCCCACTGGGCAGTCACATGGACAACCTGGTGCCATCTCCCCTGTCACTGGGATGAGAGAGGAAGGAAGCCTTCAGTGCAGACTTCACATAAGCCGTCAAAGTACAAGGTCATGAGGGGGGAGCTTTACACTGAAGTGTGGAGCAACACCAGTGCTGGCAGAAGAAATGACTGGGTTTAGGAGCAAAACCGTGGAAACTGAGTGTTCTCAAGTGAAGGACTAGAAATGGTCAAAAATGAAAATAATAGTGTTGCTTAATAGAGGTGCAGAGAGGGGAACCAAATCAGTGGTGCGTCAGCAGCACTGCTATTGGGCTAAGAAACAAGATGAGAGCTTCGGTGCTGGGCCTTAATTGAGAGCACCACTGTAATAAGTCTCCTAGAAACTCAACAAAACAAAGACAGCCAGGAGGACACCGATACCAGGAAATCTACAGAAAGAGGAAGGAGCCCATGCTGGCAGCGTAGCACATCTCCATGTCTAGGAGATCTTCAGATTAAATTGAGTTAGTAAATTAAATTCCTCAACAAATAATGAAATACACACAGGCTGATATTCAGACCTGAAGAGTTTATGCTACATCTGCCATAGCAGCTGCCCAGCCTGGGGGGATGGGGGTACCAGGAAGAGCTCACACAGCACAAGGCTATAGGCATGCTCGGTGTCTCACAGAGCAGCTCTTCAGAAGCTCAAAACTGGAAATCCAACCTGGATTTGGCCACCAGGAGCTGCTGGAGGGAAGAGCAAATGTAGCAGCAATGTGAAGAGCTGGGTTCTCCGTCACAGCAGAAGGAAATCCTTGCTGGCAGGCTGGAGACTACACAAGGACATGGTGCTGGAAGACTGCGGCCAAGGTATACCTCCAACTCAGAGGGCCAAAGGCAGGGAAGAGGGGAGCCAGTCCAGCTAAACAGAGGGGCTGGATGGACAAAAATGCTGCAGGCACCTCCAAGAGAAGAAGGCAGGTGCAAACTCTGGCAAACGCAAGGCAGGCTGAAAGCCACTTGTACAGGGGTTCCAAACCAGCCTTAGACCCTTCTTCAAACACCTCTAGAGCAGGGAGCACAGCAGAGAGCTTGCAGGACCAAGGGGTGGTCCTGGCCAAAAGGAGCCCCTGGAGCACATGGAGCCTTTGAAGAGAAGATGGGTAAATTATTTGCGTTTATTGTTGATAGTTCATAGCTTCCCCAAGAGTAACCAATAGAGTCCCCTGGCAGACCCTCCTTGGGTGGGGGGCTGCCCCCCACCATCACAGAGCACACCCCAGCAGGAGCAGCTTCTCCAGCCCATCCGCCAGCCTGTGCCTGGAATGGAAAGGCTTGTTCCTATTCTCTCTTCTCTTCAAAACCATGTCCACCCGGATCCTGGTAGATCTCATCGACTTTAGGAGGCCCTCAGGCAGCATCTTCATCATGGGTCTTTGTCATGATCTCATCTTAAGGGTCATCATCATGACCCTCCTGATGAAGGTGAAAGCCCCACAAGCGTGGCGCCATGATGTGAGATACACTCCCAGCCCCAGCAGCCAGACTGGAACGCAGTGGGAGGGCACTGCCTCAATTCAGCAGGTCCTCTCCTTCCATCACATTCACTGCTTACCTCCAAATGAAGGGGAAGGCTCACCTGAGCCCAGCACACTTGCTGCCTCAAATTTCAGTGCTTAATCTCACCTGACAGTGTCCAAGTCATACGTGAGCCTCTGTCACACTCCTGTCATTTCTGCCTGGATATGTGTTTTATTGTGTCATCTGCAAAACAGTTTCATCATATCTGTTTTCTAAACAACGCCATTCTGTTACCGACAACATTTTCTTGGCAAAAGACAAGAACTGCACTTAATGAATTTAAACTGCCTGATAACATCATTTTGACCTTTTATGCTGCTGTTTTTCAAAGTTCGTATTTAACTTGCTCTTTGAGGGAAGACATTGCAGCAGACACCAGAAGCACACCCATCCCACCTTGCTATTGTAGAGGAGGTCAGCATCACAAACCAATAATTCAATCAAAAGCATCTGCAGGATCTTTCAGGCGGAAGCTGTGTGCTGATAATCTCAGCAGAAGTGTATTCTTCATGACAAAAATGCATCTATTCTTGCATCATGGCAAGAAAGCATACTTTTAATAATTTATTAATTAATTCCTAATCTCCTTAAATGCATTTGGTACATAGTTCCTCCCAGAGAAAAGAGCAAACCCACCGTAGATCAATTACATAGATGGGAGGCTGAGTCAATCCAGCAGATGAAATGCCCAGTTTGTCACCCCAAAGTCTGCATGGGCTTCTGGGGAGAGAGCTAGGCGCTGCCAGCTCTGCTCAGGCACCATCTGATCTTCAAAGTCACTCACACGTTGATTTCAGACTCAATCCTGTTACGACTCCTCGTGTTTTAATGCTCCTTGTGTGAAATGGTTCCCCTGAGTTTTCTCTATTCCATGTCATTACAGGAAAGGGAGGAAACTTTAGCAGGGCAGAATCATCAGCTGAAGTTTGGCCTTTTCTTTGGAGCAGTACCAGTAAAGAAATCATCTCTGATGTACGTTTTCATTTATATTATTCAGCCTTCAAGTAAACCTCCCCAGATTTACACCAAATAAGAAACAGATACCCCACATTCAAATTCCTCTGAAGTTGGGCATTTCCCCCGTTCTCTTTCTGCTGATCTTGCAATCTCTGCCAGGATTACAAAATTTAAGCCAGACTCCTGTTTACCAAAATTTACAACTGACAAGTCATGCTAATTTGAACTGTGGACTCCGCGTAAATTCCAAGAGGATGCAGAAGAGGGAGCTCACACATCTGCAAATCAGAAGTAATTGCAGCAAGCCAGCAGAGCTGTCCCGGTACAACATGCCCACCATGTCGGACCAGGTCCATACCTCCCTGGGAATTTGTCCCCAAATCCCAGGCTGTTCCCACCTGCTTCTTGCCAGGATGGGGCTGAGACAGCTTGGAGAAGCTGGATCTCACCAGCACCTCTGGCTCTGCAGGTCCAGCATTCTTCTGGTCAGCACTAACACTCGTCTGAAAGGAAATTCCAAACCACTGGAGATGCTTCCCATGCTGACTATGGTGATGGTCACCTCCTGAGTCTAAAGCAAGCAACAGCGGCGCTCCATGCAGACTGTGGCCTTTCCACACACCATATTGGGGCTGGAGCTGGAGCTGACTGCTGGCACAGCAGAGCCTGTCACAGTGGGGACACCAATGGGTGCCAGCCAGGAGAGCACTGACATAGGGAGCAGCTCCATGGCCAATGTCATCTCCAGAGGAGCTGGGGTACGGGCAGCTGGCATGGGACCGTGGCGCAGCAGAGGACATCCCAGGATGGCAGAGCTGGGGCTGCAGCCATGCCAGCCCTGGGTGCTCCGCAGCCGTGCGTGACCCTGTGCACAGCCCCATGTTGGCTGGCTGCACCACTGCCACATGCTGCTCCGGTACAAGCGATGCTTTTCCCTCTTCTCTGAAATTCAGATTTCCAAGTACCTGTGTGGCGGTATCGCCCCCAAGACCACAGAAATCCTCCCACCACCCTGAAATGCAGCAAAGGACCAGGAGGAGATGGGAAGGACCATGACAAAACGTAGCAGGAAAGTCACCTCTGCTTTATAGCCACCGTGCATATCTCAAAGTCTCTGAAATGCAGCCCTAGCCAATCTGCTTGGGCTTGGGGCAGGGAGGGCTAGGAAAACAGAAGGGTCACTGGCTTGGTTTGGCAAGAGTGCTAGCCCCCTGAATAGATGAGACAGTGCCTCAGTGGTGCTTTGTGCCTCTATTTCTCTCCATCTCAGTTTTTAGTGTGTGTTTACCTTTGGTGTGTGGGGGTGGAGAGCCAGCAAAAGCACTCGGGCTGAGGTTAATAATTCAGCATGGCAGGGGGGCGGGGTGTGTGTGTGTGTGTGCAGCCAGGCAGCAGGTGTGCATGAGTGTGTCTTCCCAGTGCTGCTTCTGACAAGCACTGACCTTCAGAAACTTGGATGCAGAAGATAAGAAGTGGGCCAAATACATTCTAAAGCGGAGGCAATAATGAAATGATGGCTCGCGCTGTCTACAGGAGCATCATTTCTCCAGCCCCCTGTCCATGGCAAATGCAAATTCAGGGAACTCTCATAATCTCCTTCCCCCTCCTCTACCCAGCCCCTGCCAGAAAAACCCCAAAGAGCCCGAAGTCCCCCGTGTTGCCCACAGACCCTCTGCAGGCAGAGACACCAGGCGGAAGGGGACAGTGCAATGGGACACTGTGTTGAAGTTGCTTGTCCTGCAATTTATCACACAGATGGAGACAGCTAATCCTGGTGGGAGTTTTTCAGCCATGGGAGCGGCAAGGAGGGGCACACACGAGGAGGAACACGTGCAACACTTAAGGATGGAGCTGGGAAATTGCTAAAGGTGCTCTGTGAGACAGCAACAGTGGGTGCAGGGCACCGTCTCCCTGGCTGCAATCACAGCAATCTGCTCTGTCCTCCAAGTTTATTAAATCACACTCGCTGCCAAAGGCAATATCTTTCATTACTCTGCAGTTTATTACTCTGATTTGTTGGGGTTTTTCACTCTTCAGTTGTGGTTTATATTTCTATTCTGGTACAAGCTCTGCTTTTAAAGCCTGATAAAATATCAATGTATGCACTAGCCCAGTATGTTAATTGACCCTTCAGCTGATAAAACACCTCCTTCATTAGGCATCATACCTCATTAAAAAAAAAATAAAATATATATATATATGTGCACCTTGATATTACCATCGCCAACAACCTCCCACAGCAGATGACAAGCTGCCATTCTGTGTTTCATGCTGAGCCACCCACATTTGAGTAGCATGCAACAAACACCTCCTCTGGGTTAGGGTCACTGGTGGGGGTGCCCCAAAAAGCTGAAGGACCGTGGGATCCCCCCATCCTTGCAGACAAGCACAGGCACATGCTGCACTTTGGCCACATCCAAAGCAGCCAGGGAAACTGCAGCACTGAGCTAGCTGCACAAGAGAGCCACAGCTTCAGCTTGAAAAGCTGAGTGAAGGCATCAGGGTCCTGACCTGCAAATTCAGTTTATTTATTCAAAACAAACCAGCAAAGAGATGCTGAGATTGGGTTTTGCCTCTCTAGAAAAGGTCGTGCTGTCTTGCCTGTCTGCACAGGTGATGAAAACAGGTTTCTCCCCCTCTTACACACACGTGGGTGCCTTCAGCAGACAGGTCCCAGGGACAGCTCCCCACCTTGAAATCAAGCAACCTGTCAGACCTATAAATGCTTATGCATTTGGAAACTTTGCACTTGGAAATTGAGGTGTCATGGTCAATCTGAAGGCTGGCAAGTTAACTTTCCATGATACGAGGGCTGCAAGCGGCAGGGAGGGTATGAGGAGTTTTCTTAGTCAGCTGCAGCAATGTAGAATAATTGAGCTTCCTGATGGGAGCACTAATTCCAAGATTTATCTGAAAAGCACTGACCTTGAGAAGTTGGATGAAGAGATAAAGCTGATCAAGTGCACCCTGAAACTGAAGTAATTAATGAAATTGCCACTAGCATGTATCTGGGGTGCATATATATTTTGATGCTGGGAAGCATCATATATTTTGTGCTGCAGAGCGACTGGCTTGACTGAGGAATCCACCCAGGGCCATAGGATAACCATCGGCTCTGCCAGCACCACTGCTTGTGCCAGGCAGGTTCTCCCCTGCCAGGCAGTAGCCATGCTGTCTCGCTGCACTCAGACCACAGCAGCAACAATAGCTCTGGTCATGGACACCTCTGCGGTGATTAATGGCTGCTCTTACCTTGCTGCAGCAGTCTCATTGCCAGGAGATGCAACTCTCCATCCCTGCAGCCTGAGACCAGGGGATTCCTTCTTGGAATTGTGGGGATGAGGTAAAAGGACAAAAAGCCCTGATCCTGCTTCCAAGATGAGTTTGGTCAGCCGGCCTCTGACGCTGCAGTTTCTGTGAACTTTCATCAGGAGGAAAAAAATCAGGAGTCTTGGTACGGCTCTGAAATGCTGGGGTACCCATCCCCAGTGCGGCAGGGGATGCAGCACAGGAGGAGGGAGCACCAGCTCCTGTTGACCAAGGGGACACGGATTGCTCCCCACACCGCTGCTGGGGAGCTCCTTCCCCCCAAAAACCCAAATCATAGCACATCTGAGTACAGATTGAGTACTGAGACAGCTTGTCTGCTGTCATCAGAAGGGCTTAAGGAAGGGATTAAGAGGGAAGGCTTTTAAACACAAGCTGTTCACTGTGCCATTGCTGATGGGCAATCACTCAGCAGGAGTGTCACAGGGAGCAGAAGCTCCCAGCAGGGCTCAGAGATTGGTCAGGCCACCCCATGTCTTAGATGCCCTTATTCTCTGATAAATTTATGATTTGGTTGTTAAGAACAGGCTTGTTGGGCTAATTCACAAGACCAGCACATTAGCCCAATAAATCTTCCTAAAGAAAGCACAAGAGTGAAGGAGGACTAATTGCTCTGGGGAATAAAGGCTCTGGTTAATCTCCCAAAGAGAAAATAATTAGGGCCTTAAGGCATGGGAGGGGACCGAGGCTTCTCAATCACTGCAGGCCCTGGAGCTTCAAGCATCAGTTCCACATCTGGGCAGTTAGGAAAGTGTGGGGAAAATGCTCACAAACCCTGGTGCCACGCTGGTGACAGCCCAGAAAAGTCAGAGAGGCTTGACCTCCTGAGTGTCCCCTGGAGAGTCCTGGACCCATCCAGGAATGCGAATCACAGCTCCAGGGAGTCACCTTGAAACATGGTTCTTAATTCCTGGGACAGAGGGAGGGAGGGAGGATGGAGAGGGAAGATGGAGAGAGAGGATGGAGACATGCAGGATAAACACTGGGAGCTGAGAAGCAGATGGATAAAACAAGCACTGCTATTGTGGCTATCAGGACAGTGCAAAATGAGATTCAGAAAATCTCATTTCATCACCAAACTTCAACTGCCATTGCTTGCCAGTCCTACCACCATCCTCCTACCTGCCTGTGGTGCAGCCTGCTGTTTACCACCACTGGTCATCTCTGCTCCCTTAACCTCCAACCACACTCAGGTCCTGCCATGAGTCTCCTGTGGCCCCCAGTACCACCAGTGCAACCTGCTGTACCTGAGATGGGTCTCCTGGGAAAAGGAGGAAAAGGAGACACTGTCACATACGAGAACACCGAGGACAATGAGGGTTCCTCTATCAAAGAATCCCTTTCAGAGAAGGTTGCATAAAGCAGTTTGAGCACTACTCACCTGGGTTTAATAGGTAAAGATGCTCCCCAGCCATAACGCTGGAATCAGTGCTTACCTTCCAGTGGAACACAAAGCAGCATTCAAAAGCCAAATCAGTGCAGTTTCAAATGGCTTGAGGTTACATCTGGGCCAACTCAAGACTAGTTGCAGCAAGGAGGCAAGTGCTTTTCACATAATGTCTTTTTTCATAAAGCACCCCCGAGCTCCTCCCTACAGCTGTGTCACTGCTAGAGGACCTCCGAAGGAACAGCCTGCAAGGGGTAACCTTTTACTCCTTATTCAGAGAAAAACATCTTTTATTCAAAGCAACAGAAGCAGCACAAAGCCACTGGGCCAGTCCTTGCTGCTGGCTCGTGCTTTGGGCAACACCACTCCAGCCAAAGAGCAACTGTCATCCTCAGGTGATTCCTGGCCGGCTGCTCTGTCTGTGCCTGCTACATTCATTTCTTGTTTCTCCTTTGGCTTAATCCCCACACTCAGTATAGCTGGATGGATCCAAGAGACAGTCTAGTATCTGATCTGATAAATCCTCATGCTGAACAGCCACACACTGTCCTTGCAGCCACCAGTGCCTGGAGTGCCTGTGCTGCCTGGCTCTGCTGAGCTCTAGGGCTATTCACAGAGGAAACACTGCTCTCTGGGTAGCATTACTGGTGAAGGACTGGCTGGGAGGTGGTGGGAGTGGCTGGGGAGGTGGTCCAGTGGCTAGGAGGTGGTCAGAGCAGCTGGGAGGTAGTAGCAGCAGCTGGGGAGGCAGTGGGAGCAGCTGAGGAGGAGGCTGGGGAGGTTGGAGTGGCTGAGGCAGTTGGACTGGCTGGGCAAACAGTGGGAGCATCTGGGAAGGCAGTCAGAGCAGCTGGTGAGCTGGGGAGCAGCCGGGCAGTCGGTGGAGGCAGCTGGGATGATAGTCGAAGCAGCTGGGGAGGTGGCCAGAGCAGCTGGGAGATGGTTGAAGTGCTTGGGAAGATCGTAGGAGCAGCTGGGGAGGCAGTTGGAGCAGCTGGGGAGGTGGTCAGAGCAGCTGGGAAGGCAGTGCTAAGGCAGGCGTGGTGTAAGACCTCTCATGCTCCCACTGCCCACCGCACCCACTTCTACAGTCCCAGCTGCTAAGCTGCTGCCTCACACAGCTGTTCCCATGCCCTGGTGCCCATCCACAGTCAGCATCAGGAGGGTCTGCCCACCCCCCTCCATCCCAGCCCATGCAGCTGCTGGGCCCCTGGCTGAAGGCTGGAGAAAGGGGAAAGGACTTTAGGAGAGGCCCGTGAGTCAGCATGTTGGCAGACAGCTCTGAAGGAGGCATGCAGGATGAGATGTCAGTCCCTAGGAGGACAGGAACAAGGTTTGGCAATTCCAAAATAACCTTTGAGAGGAGAACTGCAAAGTTCACAGATACACAGAATGGCTGAGGCTGGCAGGGACCTCTGGGGTCCATGTGGTCCAGCCTCCTGCTCAGGCTGGGCCACCTAGAGCCAGTTGCCCAGGACCGTGTCCCAACACTGAATATCCCCAAGGATGGAGACATCACAACCTCTCTGGGCAAACCAAGCTGTCAACCCAGTGGGCAACCAAAGATGACCAAAGCTGTCATCAAAAGTGTTAAGGTGTCAATGTAGTACTCCTGCATCTTCCACAGCTCACTGAGACCTGTGGGCGAGCACTCATTGCTGCACAACCAGACTTGCAGTGCTATGATTTGCACAGCAGTGAGAGAAATGTCTACTGGTGAAAAAAATATATCAAAAGCTACCACAACTTGTACCCATGACTAGTGGTATAATCATCAAGTAGTCAGACTACCTCCAGCTCCACACTTGCTCAGTCCTGGCAAACCTCAATGTCTTCTCTGAGGACAACATCCAATAGTGATGTTAGCGACACAGACAGTGGGATCGAGTGCACCTCAGCAAGTTTGCTGAGTGGTGCGGTTGACATGCTGGAGGGAAGGGATGCCATCCAGAGGGACCTTGGCAGGCCTGAGAGGTGGGCCCGAGTAAACCTCATGAAGTTCAACGAAGGTCCAGCACCTAGGTTGGGGCAATCCCAAGCACAAATACAGGCTGGGTGGAGAATGGATTAGAAGTAGCCCTAAGAAGAAGGACTTGGAGGTGTTGGCTGACATGAAGCTCAACATGGCCCAACAATGTGTGTTTACAGCCCAGAAAGCCAACCGTGTCCTGGGCTGCACCACCAGCAGCGTGGCCAGCAGGTCGAGGGAGGTGATTGTGTACAACTGTAAGACAGAAGCCAAGTTATGTACTGGAAAGGGTCTGAAACTCTGAGCTTTCCTTACAACAGAGGTTGTTAATTTCTCTCACATTTATATTCAGTGCACATCCACGGCACTTTCTTCTCTGTGCTACCCCTGACTTCAGACATCAAGTCTGCCTGGGGCTTCCTTGCAGACACACATTAGGGAAGAACGATAAATGTGCAATGTGGTGTTTCTGCAGTATTTGATATGTGGGTACATGGTAAGTGCAAATAACTTTTCAGCAAAGCTTTATATATGAATTTGAAATTGGATTGTTGGGTCACTGGTATAAATAGCAGCAGTGCTTCTTTTTTAAGATTTTCAAGAAATTTTCAGGGAGATGCAATCTTTTTCTGTAAAGATCTCTAGACAGTCTCTAATTTCCTAAACCTTCCAGATAAATGTCCCTTTGCCTGCATGTGTTCACTGTTGAGTGAACCATTCAGCAGACAAACAGATAATGATCATGCAGCTGCTGCACCTCCGCCAATGCTCAGCAGGTTCCCTTTGCCGGGTTAAGAGCCACAGTGAGTTTGCCTGAAGCGCATCAATAGGAAACTGAAGGATTTTGCTTCGAGGGCACGCTGAAAGGAGGTGTCACTAAGCAAATGGTAAATGAATCGCAGCTGGTGGACCATGACAACTACCAGTGAGAGTCACTTGCTGAAATGCAAAGGGCTGTGAGCAGACCACAGCTCAGCTACTGGTTCTGCGTGATGACCCCATCCAGAGGATACCTGCACCACGCTGCAATGTTTAAAGCAAAACCAGAGTTCACCCATTCAGAGACCTCTAGGCTCCCCCCAGACCCTCCTCATTGCATGGGTGAAATCTGTAAAACACAGTCCCCAGCTGGCCTGGCCCAGGACCACCCCAGGGCATCACCCTCTCAAGGTCCAGCTCTCTGGGCTTAACTCAGCTGAGACTTAGGGCTATCAAGATGATGAGGGGCTGGAGCATCTCCCTGATGAGGAAAGGCTGAGGGAGCTGGGGCTGTTCAGCCTGGAGAGGAGAAGACTGAGAGGGGACCTCATCAATGCCTACAAATATCTTAGGGGCAGGTACCAAGAGGACAGGGCCAGGCTCTTTTCAGCAGTGCACAGTGACAGGACAAGGGGCAGTGGGCACAAACTGCAACACAGGAAACTCCATCTGAGTATGGGGGAAAACTTCTTTACCTTGAGGGTGGCAGAGCGCTGGGACAGGCTGCCCAGAGAGGCTGTGGGGTCTCCTGCTCTGGAGACATTCAAACCCACCTGGACGCGGCTCTGTGCAACCTGCTCGAGGAAAGCTGCTTCAGCAGGGGGTTGGATTAGATCACCAGAGATCCCTTCTGACCCCGACCATGCCGTGATTCTGAGACTTCCAGGCTTGGCAGTAGGCAGCAGTCTCTGAGAGCCATCCCCCTCTCAACCCACATGTGAAAGCCTGTGCAAGCACATCCACCCACTTTCCACCTTCTCTGCAGTCAATGCTCTTATGCTCCCAATCCCTATCAGTGCTGACGGATGGTGCAAACTGGAAAGAAGGGCAGATCTTTCAGCAGGACCAAGCCAGACCCAACACCTCTCTGATATGCTGTCACCTCCAAGAGGAACATCAGTGCTGAGGCTGCACTGGCCCTGGCTCTGGTAATCCAAGTGCAGGACATTTCTACCAACACCCGACTTCATCCAACCAAGTGTCTTTCACAGGTGCCTCATCATGGAGAGGTGCTACACTCTGACAACAACTTTGCAAAGAAGGTGGTCATTGAGCTGCTTCTTTGGCCAAAGTCTTGCTCTTAGGCAGCCCCGTTTTGGCACATGCTGTCCTTTCAGAGGTCTCTCACAGAGTCTGACTTTTTAGCCTAGAATAAGGAGATAACTGAAGGATGAGCATGTTATTTCTTCTGGTAGAGAAGACAAGCTATGAGAGACAGTGACAGGGAAACAGCTGGCAAGGGCACATACCAATATCAAACCCTGTAAACACTTGAGTGAATTCCTGTTTTCCTCACCTTCTGCTCATTTCATACTTGCCTCGCCTCACATGGCCTCTAAAATCTGTCCCTTTACACTCAGTGTCTGTAAGCCACAGCAGCAACAGCCAGGAACATAAACCATGTGCACTGAAACACAGAAGTGTTAACCATCTCAAAGCAAGGGGCTCTTGTTTACTTGACATGACAAGATGTTTTCTCAACCTGCTCTGCCATTAGCGCGTGATATTTGCTTTTAATGGCACCCTTCCTGATCCTGCTGCATTCATCCCACCCGGCATCCCCAGCCTTGATGTTGCATGATTGTTGTGTTAAAGGGGATGGAATATACCACTATCAGTCCAGTCGCATTTAATGTGTCTATTAAACGACCACGGTTCTGGATACACAGATAGCAGTCTGCACTGCCAGTCCAGCCGTGCTCATGAACTAGCACAGCCACACTGCAGGGTTTGGCCGCGTTCAATGAGAAACTGCGACAACCAGCTACTTAACAGTGCAGTTTTATTTGTGCAACAGATAGACAGGGGTTTGGATCGCTGGTGATAGTGACTGTCTGCAAAAAGACACATGCAATGTTATGATGTTATAAAGTATAAAACACGTGGAAAAGTTATGAACAATACAGCCTGGCTATAACTGTTAAAGAGTAACTCTCTAGAGTTTAGCACTCAGTTTAAGTCTCACCCAAGGTGTCCCAAGCCGGGGAGAAGAAAGGCTTAGCCCATCGGCCGGTCCCAGGAGTCAGTCTTGGTGCATCTTCCCTTAACCTGTTCTTGGTGGTGTCTTTCCCACTTTTCCCCTCATTTATTCACTTTTTTACTTCTCGTTACTCTTAGGTGGAGCTTGGGTGACTCTAGTCATACATTCTTTTATTGTGATTGGTGCAAAGTTCTCTCACTGTCATTTAAATATACAGTTCATTTTAAATTTACTGGGCATGCTCCCAGAGTGGGGGATTCACTCTCTTCGGGAGGGCCATTTGAGTAGGAGGTTGCGATCTCGATCTCCCACTACCACAATTACTTTACCCTAACATCCTTGAGTCTTATCTCTTCAGCAGTTTGTTTTCTTTTAGCAGTTAGCATGTGCTCATCAGAAGGCTCCTTATTTACATTCTTGAGCTCATCTACATCTGTACTAACTGTCCCTTCTTGAAGTGCTGAGCGGACTGAGCTCCCGACCTTCTCTCACAGATAATGAGGCTCCTGTTTACATCTTCACCACAGTTGCTGGCCCAGCAACAGACATCTCATATATTTTCCATTTGACAGCCTCTATGTAGCTTATCGGCTATATGGTACCATCAGGTTCCCAGTCCTGCAGGGAGCACAGCAGAGCCTGGCCGCAGTGTCCCCACTTCACTCCATCCTCCACTATTCCTCTAGGATAGCAGGTTGTGTGGCTTAGGGACCTGTGGTGATGTCAGTTCCATGCATGCCAACCGTCCTGAAGGCGATAGCTGTATTTTACGCTAAAAAGCTTTCTGTAATACTACGTTTATAATACAGTTTAACATCTTCATCAGTGACACAGCCAGTGGGATCAAGTGCACCCTCAGCAAGTCTGCAGATGACACCAAGCTGAATGGTGTGGTTGACATGCCTGAGGGACAGGATACTGTTCAGAGGGCCCCCGACAAGCTTGAGAAGTGGAGCCCTGTGAACCTTGTGAGGTTCAGCAATGCCAAGTGCAACGACCTGCACTTTGGTCAGGGCAACCCCAGGTATCAATACAGGCTGGGGGATGAAGGGTTTGAGAGCAGCCCTGCGGAGAAGGACTTGTGGATACCGGTGGACGAAAAGCTGGACATGAGCCAACAATGTGCACTCGCAGCCCAGAAACCCAACCAAATCCTGGTCTGCATAAAAAGAAGTGGACAGCAGGTTGAAGGAGGTGATTCTCCCCCTTCAACTCCACTCTGGTGAGACCCCACCTGGAGTACTGTGTCCAGCTCTCGAATCCTCAGCACAGGAAAGACATGGAGGAGACCACAAAGATGATCAGAAGCTTGGAGCACCTCTCCTGTGAAGACAGGCTGAGACAGTTGGGGCTGTTCAGCCTGGAGAAGAGAAGGCTCTGGGGAAACCTTAGAGCAGCCTTTCAGTACTTACAGGGGGCTATAAGAAGGATGGAGACAGACTTTTTAGTAGGGCCTGTACCAATAGGACAAGGGGCAATGATTTTAAACTAAAAGAGGGGAGATTTAGACTATATATAAGGAATAAATGTTTCACACTGAGGGCAGTGAGACACTGGCACAGGTTGCTCCGAGAGGTGGTAGATGCCCCATCCCTGGAAACATTCAGGGCCAGGTTGGACAGGGCTCTGAGCATCATGATCTAGTTGAAGATGACCCTGCTCATGACAGGGGCTTGGACTAAGTGACCTTTAAAGCTCCCTTCAACCCACACTATTCTGTGATTCTCTGAAACATGTTTTGCTGATTGCTCAGTCGCTGTTGCCCTACTTAACTGCATCTTTGTGCCCGGGCTGCAAATCATCTGAAGAGAATGCATTGTGCCTTCTCTCTGCAGGCCTTCAGTATATTGTGGAGTAAGTGCAATTGCAAATTAACTTTTAAACCTGCTAGGTTTCAATATCTCAAATAGTAATGAGTAGAGGAAGGACTTGAGAGTCTATGTGAGGTCAATATACTGGACTTCGGGCAAATAAAAAATTGCCTAAGATGGGAAAATAGTTTGCAATTTGGCTACAAGAACTCTGGCTGTCTCCACCTGCTCAGGACTCTATGTGACCCACAGACCTTCACAGATAGACTGGAGCTGACAGGGTTTGAGCCTTTAGCTGTACTATAGGCTTGGACTATTTGAACAAGCCTCAGAGTTTAGGCTAAGTTCATGCAATTGCCATTAACTTCACCAGGTTTTCAGTACTTAATGACAACCTGTAACTTCACAACTAGAGTCATGCAGAGCTGCAAGAGCCACAGGAACAGTTGCACATTTACACCAAAAAAGAGAGAACAAAGCACTTCAGCAACAGCAGAAGAGGACACAGGACCTCATGTACAGGGACCATGAGCCATGGTGCAGAAGGTTCCCTAGCTGGTTTGGAGGTCCTTACTGATTTTCCTGTGAAAGCTGGTATAATGAGCAAACTGGGATTCCCCTGGTCAGCTGGCTAATCGGAAGTCAGTACTGGACTCAGAAAAGCATTTCTCAACCCTTTGCCACCCACAGGCAATTTCACTTCTCTGGGAATGAAAGGCCACACCTCAAATACTGTGTTCGGTTTGGGGCCCCTCACTATAGAAAGACACTGAGGGGTCAGACAGTTCATTTTCCTAAAATGCCACTGCAGTCATCCTAGCTCTCAGCGACTGAGTTGCTCTCAGCAACTTACATCGACTCTCTCAAGCTCCTGGGACCCCCAAACAAGCTTCACCCTCCAGCCACCTGGCAGATGTTTATGGTCTTCACACACCCACAAGGGATGGTCCCTCTTTGCCATCCCCGTGGCAGTACAGATGGCCACCCTGTGGTATTTTGAGGAAGAGAGGTTTCTTGTGCCGCTGACTCTGCGCTGCCTTACCCCAGGACAACTGCTCCTTGCCCTGGAGTGGCATAAACCCCTGCTATCCCTCAACAAGTAGTGTGGGGAGCTCCTAGTGCTCTGGGGAATACAGATGGGAGAGATTTCTGGCAGTGCTCAAGCTCCCGACACCCCACCTTGTGCCTCTGTGGAGCTGAGGTATGCCTGTGTGAATACTGAGCTGTGCCAGGAACGTGTTAAGCCACTGCTTCAGAAAACCTGACCACCACAGCTGTTAACAATCACTGAAAGATCTAATGAGACGTTAACAGGAGGGATGTCAAGAAGATAACAAACAAAATATTTAATGGGCTGCTGCTTTAAAGCACTTAAAGCCTTAACTTTGTGCTTGGTCAAGCACAATTTGCTGTTGGTCAAATCCATGTCAGCTGCTCGATTACCTTCCTGTGCTTCATTTGTTTGGAGACAGGGATCACAAGAGGATATGCTCTATGTTCTTTCCAGGCTGAGGCTGACCAGTCCATAACAGTCTGGACTCTCCTTTTCCTTCTGAAAGATTAGAGTTGCATTAGCTCTCTTCCAGATATCAAGAGAATTCCTTTAGTCACCCCAATTCTCCACAGAGGATAGACAGGAGCCTTAAAATCACACCAGACTTGAGAACCAGGGGGGAAAAAAACCCCAACTATTCAAGAGTTAAGCTGCAGACTAGGGTCAGGAAAATGGGTGTCAAGGGGGTCAGATTGCCATGGCTCAACCCACTCTGCACTGCACTTCATAGAATCATAGAAAGGACCTTAAAGACCATCCAGTTCTAATCCCCCCACCATGGGCAGGGCCCCCTCCCCCCAGCCCAGGCTACTCCCAGCCCCGTCCAGCCTGGCCTTGAGCCCTGCCAGGGATGGGGCACCCACAGCTGCTCTGGGCAGCCTGTTCGTATGTCTCACCACCCTCACAGAAAAAAATTCTTCCTAGTATCTAATCTAAATATCCCCTCTTTCAGTTTAAAGCCATTCCATCTTGTCCTATCACTATATGCCTTTGTAAAAGTCCCTCCCCAGCCTTCTTGTCAGCCCCTTTAGGTACTGGGAGCTGCTCTAAAATCTCCCTGGAGCCTTCTCTTCTCCAGGCTGAACAACTCCAACTCTCTCAGGCTCTCTTCACAGGAGAGGTGCTCCAGCCCTCTGATGAGCTTTGCAGCCTTCTCTGGATTCACTCCAACAGCTCCGTGTCCTTCTTAAGGTGCAGTAATCTGCACCCTGCTTTCTGCAGAAGCTGAATTCAGCCAGCACCACTGGGCACGCATGGTACAGGATGAAGTCTATGGGTTGTCTCCCTCCAAGCCCATCATGTCCTTGATTTTTCTACCTCACACAGTACTCCTGGTAACCCTGAACAGGGCTGGCTGATGCCCCGTTTCTGCTTGCTGGCTGGCAAGGCTCTCGTGAGCAGAGTGGGTGCCATAATTGTGCCTGCAAGCTTCCAGAGGCACCCTGGCTGCTCTGCTTGGTGAGCAGGGTGCATGGCCACAGAGAGGTACTGTCCCAGCACGCAGCTCTGCCCTGCTTGTCCACATACTGGTTTGGATCTGCAGGAGGAGATGCAACTCTCGTTGGTTCGTCCAGAGCTCCCTTATAGAAACCCAGAGGGGTTTGCTTTTTCAGAGCACCATTGCTCACCTGGCCTGGGAGGAATTCATCAAGTTAAAAAAAGGGCTGAAATAGGGACCATTCCAGCTTCCAGGGAACAGGACAGCTACTGAGCCCTGCTCAGTACTCAGGTTTTGAGAAGCAGCAAGAGTAGAGACTGCTGAACACCAGCACAGGCTTGAAATTAGCCAGATGCTAGTCACAAGGGGCACATTGGCAGCTGTAATTCCCAAACTTCACCGGGATGCAACATGCACCCGGAAATACAGATGGGCCCAGATGTGTTACCACAGTCTTTGCACCTTACCTATATCAGCTATAAAACATAACGACTGGACTCAGCAGGGTGACAGACAACCCAGTGACTACGGTGATCTGGCACAGATGCCTTGCATGTATCCCCGTCTGAAGCTTGCTGCTATCACATCAAAACACTAGGGCACAAATATCACTTCTGAAACGTTTCTCTCTTCTTGCAATGGATTCAGACAATTCTGTGCACCAATTCCACCTGCCCACAGTGAGCGTCAGCAAAGCCCATCATCAGAAATGCTGCACAGGCTGCACGCTCTTAATGAGGCACAAAGGAATCTGTGTTGGTTGGCCCCTCGGCACACTGGGTAGCCAAAAGGTATTGCCATAGCTGGACCCAGGTAGGCTGCAAACTCAAGTACTATCCTGAGCAGACTGGCAGGGCATTCCTTGTTCTTCTGTGGGGCCGCTTCTTATAGAACACAGGACTGACTGCAGAAAAACATATTACAAGTGAAATAATGAGCTGACAAAGATAATGGGACAGTTAATACTAAATAAATACTGAGTAACTATCAACATCCTAACAAAGGCCTAAATGCGCCTTCTGTGGCACTGTGAGGAAGAGGACGTGCAGATAGTTCAATGTCTACCTAAACAATTAAAATATGCATTGAGCCCACAATGCTGTAAATGTTTGGTGCTGTGTTTGGTGGGAGTGCTGTGTACAGATAAAGTAACTGACCACCTGACACAGGACAGACAGGTGATAGGAATGCCACCCTCAGAAGACATAGAACAAGGATCTAATTGAGCTAAGGTAAAAATGAAACCACGGTTTGAATTAATTTCTGTCATGCATTTAGACCCTAGTGTGTATAACCATCAATACATTATAATCTCTACTGTCTACAATCAATACTGCGGGGATTAAGAAAGCAGACTAACAAATTCAGCACTGACTGTACCATCAGGTGAGCGAGGCCAAGAGCCAGTCTGCTCCCAGAGTGGATCCCACTGCAGCCAGAGGCCAAGAACCAGCCCCCTGGAGTGTCTATAGGATCCATGTCCATGGAAAGCTGGCTGCACTCAGCAGGGAGAGGACACCCACCTTCAGACCCCAGCGAGTATCTCCTCTCTGCCACGTCACACCACACCTTCATGCTTCTGTTTTATTGAGCCACGCATGACAGCACAGTAGAAAGGGCAGAAATGCTTATCTGGGAGGGACTTCAAGATGGCACCGAAACCAAACATGCACACCGGGAAAGGATCAGGCTGCCCAAACAGAGCACATTCAGTAGCTGTTAAGTCTATTTTAAAAAAATCAGTGAAAGCAGTTCCATAATCTCTCATCATAACCTGATGCTGCAGGTCATAAAACAAGAACACAATTTTCTGGTTTCTTCCTGTGTCATTTCAAAGTGCTTCAGAACCTTCTCTCGCTGCCAGAAGAAACACACTTCCAGGCAGTCACTAGTTTCCTCAGCTCAGTCTCTGAAGGTGCTGAAGCTTCCTTGAGCTTCCTCTGAAAAGGCAATATGGCTTCTGCATATTTCCTTATGGCAAAGGCTTGATGGTACCTCCTACAGCCAGACAATGCTCAGAGGAAAACCCCCTCTCTCGCCACACTATGTCTATGATTTACCTCTATTTCCTCCTTGGACCCACACAATGTTCTGAAGCTGTTTCCTGCTGCGGGCCATCAGAAGAAACACAGCCTTACACAGAGGGCTGCTAGCAGGATCAGGGGAAACGCCCTCATGACACAACTCAGGGGCACTAGTAACTCTTGGAGAGAAGACTCCTCACCTCAGTCTGGACATGTTCTGGTGGAAGAACCTCTTTCTTTGCATTCTAGCAGCCTACCAATATGCATATTCTCTCCTAAAGCCACAGCACTCTGCTGCTGATTAATCAGGGGTTAATCAGGGATTTCTGATTAAGCCACTGTCTGAAATTCCCTTTTGCTCTGTTTTGCATCATCAGGATCAAGCTCAGCAGTTTGACTCCCCCACCTTCCTCCCTCGTTTTGAACACAGTTCCATACCACAAAGTGGCAGCTATTCTCCAACTGCCGCTGCAGATGCTGAACTCAAAGACAAGACTCTTGACTGGCGGCAGGTTCATCTGAGCAGATGCAAACACCTACAGAATGTGCTCACCTAAATGAGAAAAAGATTGCTATTATTTCTTTATTCCCCTATTCTTCACAATTCATCATGAGTTAAAGGCAGCAGATGACTGAGTTTCATTTTTAGTGTCAAACAAATTAGTAAAGAAATGGTATTTTATTTATTCATCAGCTTATGGATAATTTGCAGAGCAGAACAGTGTTTTTCAAGAGAATTTAGTTACATATCTCCATTTCAAGCTGCTTTTCCCCTGAGAGTTTGAAAGGCCTTTGAAAACAAACACAAAAATCCTTGAGGTCTTCCTACCACCTGTCCAAGACCACAACGTTGTAGTGACCAGTGCAAGGGCCCATCTAGGCACTTACTAATCACAAAACCACCAGTGTCCCAGCGACCAAAATTTAAAAATATTTCTGCCCTACTTCAGCCCACTGGACAGGATCATCCCACTGCCCCATCTGGGTTGCAGATCTGAAGTCTCTTCTGAATCAAGGTTTGCTTTGCCTCATCCACATCCTAGTGCTGAGGATTTTCAGCCCAGACTTCCTGAGCTGCACGTTTTTGCTACATATTCAGCAAACACAAATGGATTTTTCCTCCATGAACCTGTCTAGTCCCTCCACAAGCCCCTGTAAACTTTCAACATCCCCAGTTGCTCATTGAGGAGTTCTGCTATGGCTTACTCCTGTACAAAGAACAAACTGCTTTTTATTTTGAAACTGTTCCACATCAGCCCTCATTTCTCATGCTGCAAGAGTCAAATCAGCATCCACACAAGGTAGCTCTTCATGGCTAGAAATTACTTTGCTTTCAGCTACTGAAGTTCTCCCTGCACTCAGCCCCTAAGGAGGCAGACAATGACTAACAGAGAACAAAATGCCTTTTAGCACAAGGGCTCTAAAAAGCCCTAAAATCTCCCTTTAGTCTTCAAACAATTGATTAATAATGCGATACGCAGTAAACAGGGAACTATATTCTGTTGGTTTAATATAACTTTATTTGCATCACAAATGATGTTAAATTATACTGATGTCTTTTTGTCAAACTACGTAAAAGCAGATTTACTGCCTTTTCTGAGGTACACTGCCGCATGTAATATATCTGTTAGCAGGAAGCCATAAACTGTAATTTAGGTCCAACTCCAGTAATATTGCTAACAGGTTCTGAAAAAGACCTTGAAGAAACAGAAGCACTTGTCTGGACGCAGAGGTATCCACCCAAAAGGTCCCCCATTTTCTGGACATCAGGCAGCACCAGCACATCTGGAGACCCCTTGACAGCATATGCCCTCACAGGTGGATATTTTTGTCCCTTAGCCCGAGACCAGGAAGAAATTCCCACCAAAACCCTGCGGTAGTTAAATTTTCCCTCACCCAAAGGAACACTACAAACCCTAGGTCTCGGTATCAATACATAATGTGCTTCTCCTGAGAATTTCCCTCTCTGCTGTCCAGGTAGGGAACCAACGCAGAAAAGGTCTCACCCCGATTCACACGTAGGCTTTACAGAGCTCAGCATCTCAGGAGCTGCAGCCCACAAAGCCAGCCAGCAAAGCAAAGAGGCACTAGCAAAGCTGTTCCACGGGGTGTCTGAACCAGTGGCACACAACTGAACTGCTGAACCACTGTGAGTCAGCCTGGGCTGTGTCGTACTCCCTTTATTTCTTAACCGTCGATGCTGCCCTGCACCTGCTCTTGGAAAAGGTCCTCCAGAAATCCTTCACTTCTCCTACCTCCGTCACGTTGTTTGCATCTTTTCCTCTTAAAACTCCAGCACCCAACATAGCAGTCACGCTGCGGCAGGAATCCTCCCTCCGCATCCTGCACGGCCGCCCGTCCCCTGATCTAATCCACCATGCTTGGGACAAGAATCTCTTGGGCTGGCGGTGCGTTCACCAAAGCGCTAGGCATCCAGCCAGCTTCTGCCCTTCTCTCCCCAGCAGCAGCCAAGCCCGGCAGCACCACAGGCGGCCAGCGCGTCCCGGCCTGCGCCTAGGCCGAGGGCGGCGGGGGGGACAAACGGTAACGGGGGCGAGGTGGGATGGGGAGTAGGGACACACAGTGACAGAGGCGGGAGGGGGGGTGGGACACGGGACTACGACGAGCCTAGCACCGCGCCCCCCCGAGCCAGCAAAGCGGAGCACGGGCAGGCACCTCTGCAGCTGCTCTGCCTTCGCTTCTGCGCGGCGGGAGGAAATGACGTCACTCAATCGGCCTCCCCGTGATGTCGCTTCCGGCTCCCTCGCCCCGCCCCTGAGATAAATAGTGCCGCGTGCGCCGGGACTTCCCCTTTCCAGCCGCGCGGTGCAAGATGGCGGACACGCAGGTGGGTGCTGCTTGTGACTGGGCCCCGGCCGCCCGGCCGGCCTCGGGACGGGCCCTTCTGGGGTCGCTGCTCGCCCCGGCGCTGCTGGAGGGCGGGGAGGATGCGGCCCGGCCCTGCGAGGGGTGACGGCGGGCGGCCTGTGGGGCGGGCGGGCGGGCCAGGCCGGTCGTACTGGGTGAGGTACTGTGCCCTGGGGGGCGGGGATTGCTGTCGGTGTCGATGTGGGGCCTGACATGTTCCCGGTGCTGAGGAGGTACCGTGCCCCAGGGCTGCTGGTGATTCTCTCCTCGCCTTCCCCTACCTCAGACCGAACGGGCCTACCAGAAGCAGCCCACCATCTTCCAGAACAAAAAGCGGGTGCTGCTGGGCGAAGGTGGCAAGGAGAAGCTACCCCGATACTACAAAAACATCGGCCTCGGCTTCAAGACTCCCAAGGAGGTAAGGCCTGGCTATCTGCAGGATGCAGGTGGGCAGGGCTGCCCTGCCTCCCGGCCGTGCTTCCCGAGCCCGGCATCTCCTCCCACTGCAACCCAAAGGCCGTGATGGTCCCGCAGACTATTAAGGCGATGTAGCTGTGACTCCTCTGAGCACGGTCACTAGGCTTCGGTGCTGCCTGACCTGTTGGTCTATCCAAATGCTGACAATTGTTTCTTTTTATAGGCGATTGAGGGCACTTACATCGACAAGAAGTGTCCCTTCACTGGTAATGTCTCTATCCGTGGCCGAATCCTGTCAGGTGGGTTGTGTAGGCACCTTAAGGAGTAATGATATAGACATAATCCCTGGACTGCCTGGAAGTGGGTACACATAAAGAAGAAATTCTTTTTTGTGAGGGCGGCGAGGCGCTGGCCCAGGCTGCCCAGAGCAGCTGTGGGTGCCCCATCCCTGGCAGGGCTCAAGGCCAGGCTGGATGGGGCTGGGAGCAGCCTGGGCTGGGGGGAGGGGGCCCTGCCCATGGTGGGGGAGTTGGAACTAGATGGTCTTGAAGGGCCCTTCCAACCCAGAGTGTTCTGTGATTCTAAGCAAAGCCTGTGAGCAGCAGTCTGGAGTTGCCTGGAAACTGCTGTGGTCCTTGAGCTGCATGTGATGCCATTCTCTCACGATGGTCTTCTAAGCCTTACCTTGAAGGGGCTTTGACGACAATGCTGCACGGCTTTGCTGATGCCCAGTGAAAGGACCAGTTGCTGGCAGTTACCCTTCCAGATGTGCTGTTCTGTAGTGCAGATGCTGATGTAATGCAGTAGCAGATAAGGTAGGGAGCATTGGTTCTAGGCAGCAGGGCACAGTATGCTTAGAAAGTCTTAAAAAAGACAAGAGAAACTTGTTTTAAAATACAAATTTGAAAGCTGTAACCTGGCAGAAAAGTGGAAAGCCATTTCTGCCTGGTAGAACACCACAGCAGTCTCCAAAGGATGTGTTGTCGTTTACTATTAAAGTAGGCAAGGAGAAATGGCTGGAATTGATAGGTACTGCCTTCAGGTGTCAGATGCCACTCATCTCTGCTGATCCTCTTGGGTAACTCTTTGAGAAATCTTTTACGTGTTAAGTTATAACCCCAGTCTCCAGCCAGTTTGCCAGTGGTCAGTGCATCCGTGCTTATGGTCATGCTCATCACATTCCCCCCGACTTCTCTTGCCCAGGTGTGGTTACTAAGATGAAGATGCAGCGCACCATTGTCATCCGTCGGGACTACCTGCATTACATCCGCAAGTACAACCGCTTCGAGAAGCGCCACAAGAACATGTCTGTGCATCTCTCCCCCTGCTTCAGGTGCGTGCAAGTTCCGGCAGTGACAGTAGGGGAGTGTTAACCCCAGGAGAAGAGATGTGTGGGAGTGCCATACATGCTCAGAACATGTCATATGTGTTGTTTATATGTATTGCTTATAATGCTGAACTCTGCTTTCACGTAGAAACTGCAAGTGTGCAGTTAAGGTGACACGTGGTTTTATTGCTGCTTCTGACCTGGAATCTGCTTACTGGTGGTGATGTCTAAACTCACGATGGTCTTCAGAGTCCCTGCTGGTGAGAGGGGACTGCTGACAACGCCAGTGGCAATTGCTGAACCGTAAGAGAGGTTCCAGTCAGTCTGCCTGTTGCCTTCTGAAACCATCCACTGTTACAGCATTGCTGTCCTTGAGAAAGCATAACAAATATGTATGTTTCTGAAGTAAGTGCTGAGGTCAGAGGGGACAGGTTCAGAGGCTGGCTCTTTTTTTTTTTTCTACTTGCATGTTTCCTAAGCCTGTCTTTGTAGTGCAGCATTTCCAGAAAAACCTGAACTAGCGTTGCAGTGCAGCTGATTTGGCTTAAGAAGGGCTTCAAGCCTGTGTGTGACTGGAAGGGAAACTCCCCACCTCTGAAGGGTTTCCCTTCTGTGCTCAGCACTCATCCTGTTCTTGAAAAGCTCGTGTTTAGCCTTGTCTTTTGAGTTTGAACTTAGTGTGGTCAGACTCGGAAGGCTTTGTGTCAGCTGCTGCAGGGTGACTGCTGTTTATCAGGCACATTCGTCTTTGCTTAAAATTAAACCGCCTTGCTTCACAGCTTATCCAAGGTCGCTTTCAGCACTGCATTACTCGGTAGCGTTATGCAATGCAAGTGCCTGCACTGCAGAGCAAACCAACTGCATATGTGGGAAATTCAGAACTACTGAAATAGCAGCAATGTCTTTGCAGGGATGTCCAGATTGGAGATATTGTCACCGTGGGAGAGTGTCGTCCCCTCAGCAAGACTGTCCGGTTCAATGTCCTCAAAGTCACAAAGGCTGCTGGTACCAAGAAGCAATTCCAGAAGTTTTAAAAACAGCTTATGGAAGATACACAGGACAAATAAAACTTGTAAAAATGTACCCTGTGTGTGTAACCTGAAATAAACAGCATGGGGACGCAAAGCCACATGGCATGCATCGGACTGCAGAAACAGGCAAAATGAGTGCATCTCTGGAGGAAAACATGCGAGTGTTATGCAGCTATGTTAAGATATTCGAGGTTTTCTATTCAGAAATGATGACAGTTTGGGTGACGGACAAGGAGTGAGTGTTGTGCCTTTGTTGATAAATAGGGACTGCAGTATTTTTCAATGGCAGTGACTCACAGTCCAGCTGGAACCCTCAGCAAGTGCTTGGTCTGGGGTGTGTCACAGCCTGTCTGAAGGAAAGGTGCCTTGGCAATTTCTTCTCCTGGCGCCTCTATCCCAGACAGGCTTACCAAGGCTCAAATTTTTATTGTGTTGAAAAGCAGGGCACAGAAAAAAAAAGCACGTCCCCTTTTGCTAACTGTTTTTAGTTACTTTCTGGAGAGTTCTTGTGGCTTTCCGGTTCAATACTGATGTCTGGTGTTGCCATTTCACCCCTTCCCAGCATTGCTGCAGATGGTAACAGATGGGAGATTATGTAATAATTTGGTTTAGAATATAAAGCCTCTTAGTGATAACAAAGGCAGTTGTGATTTTAAAAGATCATTTCTCAGAAAGCTTAAGTATGTATTTAAAGAGAGATGCCATGTGGCATTTTCACACTCGGAGGTGTCCGAGCACATTTTTACAAGGCTGTGGTGTCAGCAGCTGAAGGGAATGGGAGTTAACGCTGAAGAAACTGCTTTTTCTGCAGATTTTTTTTTTTTTAGAGGTGATAGTTGCTTGTGGTTCCAACAGTCATAGGAAATGTTTTTCTGGGATCTGAGTAAGCCCTTCGTAGGAAACCGATCCTGTGTTCAGGGGGGAGAAGCCAGAAGGGAGCAATGGTATGACATGGTACAGATGACAGGAGGTGTGTATGATAACCAGATGTGGAACAAGGAAACAAAATCCAGTGTTTTAAACGCATGTAGCTCAGCTGGCAGTTACCTTAACCCCAGGCTGACTCTGGCAGTGTTGCCTGTTGAGTTGGTGCTAGGAAGGGCTGCAAGAGCAATTCTGTGGCCCACAGCTTGTAGAAAACTGAATTGTGGCGACTTCTATATTAACAGGCACCTGGCTTGCAAAAGTTCAGTAGCATTTTTGTGAGAGCTGCCTTGTGCCTTTGTGGCGGGGATGTCCTCTTGCATCTAGGGAGAGTGATTCAGTGGGATCTGGGAGCAGTGCTTGCTGCGTGCCAGGCTGGAGCTGTTGAATAAAGCTGATCTCTAGTCAGTCCCATAGAGCGAAGGTAGGATCCAGAATTGTATCGGTCTATATCTTTGCATTGGTCTCTATACCTTGGTATTTTAGTGCCTACTGAGCAGAAAGCTTTTAAGCTCAGGGTCAGCTTTCACTAGGATATGAGTGGTTGTTTCCAGCAGCTGCCGGGTCAGACAGCTTTTCCTTGCTTCTGAGCGGGAAGTGTCCTTCCTGCCAGGCTTCACAGCAGCCTGTCCCTCCTTCCATGGGGCTCTACCTGAGCTCTATTTTGACAGGGATGTAACAAACTGAACCAGCCCAGTCTGGGTGGCTGTACAGTCATGCCATGGCTGTTACCTGTGGGGACCCTTGGATGAGGATGCTGGGCAGCCAGCTGCGTGGGTTTGTGGTGCCCTGAGGTTTCTCCGCTGAAATCTGTGAGCTTTGAGGGAGACTGAGGTCAGGGCTGGGAGAGAGGAGGAGTGGAGGCACAGCTGGTGGTACGGGATCCACGCAGAGCTCCAGAATGACATTCCCACCCAGGCTGGGGGATGTTGCAGCCTCCGTGGCATGTCACTGCTGGAGCAGCCAGCACGTGCATCAGCTCCTCTGCTCTGCTGCCCAGAGCTCGGATGTGCCGTCTGCCTGGAGCAGAGGGGGTAGGAGGCAGCGGGTCAGGCCAGAGCAATGAAGAGGTGGCTGGCACTTTCCGAAAGTTGCTGAGGCCAGGGCTGAAACAGGTTGGCCATAGAGCAAGTGGGAGGAGCACCTCTGGAGGTCCATCCCTGGGTGTCAAGGAGTCAGATGGGAGCTAATATATGGGAAGGCACCTGGAAAGGTGATGGTTTCCAGAGGGCTTGCCATGCCTGGGCATCTCCTTGGGGATGGCATTGTCACACTGTGGCTGTGCTGAGAAGGCACTGGGCCTGTTGCAGCAGTAGGCTGAGGGATTAGGGATGCCTCACTGGCTTCACACCAAGCAGATAAAATACTAATTATTTACCACTTCCACATACAGCAAGACCACTGCTGGAAGGTCTGTGTCCTGCTGCTATGATGTAGCAGCTTCCCCAGCGCAAGCAGTCCCTGTGGATACAGCATTCGGCATGTCTCTGCTTGCTGCCTCTTAGCAAGAGCATGTCAGCTTCTGTGGCTGCAGAAGTATGTCATCTGTCCCTTAGAAGCTCTCAGAGGAGAGAGATCAGGCCACTTCCAGCTTGCTCAGAAGCTGAAGGAGCAGCAAGACTGCAGCATCTGAGGGTGGCTGTGTGACCCAGTAAGGCTGATCTGGTAGCTTGCTGCCGCCCAATGGAGGGGTCTCACTGTCCTTCCTCCTTCTCCCTCCCAGCAGGTTTTGCTCGTTAACCAGTCAGAAAACAGCCAGCTTTTCTTCTCTCCAGGTCATTTTCTGCTGGTTTGGTGAGCTGAACAATCTCACAGAGAGGTGAGCTGGGAGGAGGGGGGATAAGTGGCCTCACTGTCAAATCTGCACCCCCCACCTTCCTTAATGTCACTGTCTTTGACAAGGATGCAGCTTGGCCACTCAGCCGGCAGCTCCCCCATCCAGAAACCTGCTTCACCCTCATTTTGGGCACCCATCAGTGGCTGCAAGGAGCCTCCGCTCATCCAGCTCTCCATGTAGGTCATCATGCCAAAGGCGTTTGTCTCAGCTGCTGAGTGGGACCCATGCACTTATCTTTGAAGAGATAAAACTACACTTTCAATATTCCCAAACCTCTTCTGGAAATCCTATTACACCTTCTAATCAGTCCCCAGTAGCTGGGCAGGGCATCCAGTATTGAACGTTTTCACTGGGGCTGGTGTCTGCTCAGAGGTGTCTTCAAATTAGCAGAAAGGCTCACAGGGAGGATGTTCCACTGCATTCACTGTAAAATTGGCAAAATTTTGGAAAATTTGCCCATTTTCACTGGCAAAATTTCACCAGAGCTACAGGGAACATGGTTAAAGGCTTTAAATGAGAGCTTAGCTTAGCCGCACTCTGCGTGAGGAACCTTGTTGTCTTTGGCGGTTTAAAATAGGTGGCTCCTTTTGCTTTCAGAAATCATGAACATTTGAGAGTTGCACCAATGGCATCTCCAATAAATGTTGTCATTAGCTGGAGCGACGGCATGTGGCGTTGGTCTGGTGTGAGGACAGAAATCCTCCGTTGTTGCCACTCCACAGACAGGCACGAGTATTTTTGGTGGTGCCTCAAAAGCAGCCCTGTGCTGCTAGTGAGGGCCCCGGGTGCTTGCTGTTCAGGTCCCCCAGTATGGGCAGCAAGAGGCTGGAGCAGACCAGGAGCCCTTCCCACCTGTGTCAGGGCACAGGGATGGACCTCAGGGCAGAGCTGGGGGGCAGCGACCAGCCACAGCCCGTGTTCAAGCCACCGAGAGATGACCCAGGTTGTTAGGGGTGAGCTGATTTTGTTCTGGTCCCACATAGGGACACAGAAAAAAAGGAAAAAACATCTCATATACAGCTCAGTCTACAAAGCTGTAAAACTTGGTAACAGAGATTAATGCATCAGCCTGGTTTTAATGGAAAATAGATCATGGCCAATTAACTTCTGGAAGGAGTTTTCTTTAGCAATTGCCTAACAGTCTCATATTGCAATTACACTCTCAATTGCAGTAACATTGTCATTAAAAATGTATCAGCAAATCACAGAGTAAGTACACTACAGAGTGAATAGATTTCAAAACATATCTGTTAATTGATTTAAAGTATTAAATAGTTTGGAACTAAGGGTCTGTCCAGATCCTAACAGAAGCCATGCTGCTGGGTGAAGGTTACCAGGAATCTGAAATCACCCACGACAAAAGTTGCGTATTTTCCCCAGGCAGACAACTTGTCTCCTCCACCAAGATCAAGCTCCTGAAACCCACTGCTGCGTTGCACCCTTGTGAGGAGATCCGGGGAAGTTGCAGTCCTGGGCTCTCGGCGTCCCAGTCTTTGGGTGCAGCAGGGCAGCTCTACAGAGCGTGCATGGCAGGGTGAGAGCATCACAGGTGGAAACGCCCCAAAGTGCTTTGAAAACCTGGTGCGGGTTCAGGGGAAACCTGCAGAAGTGGGTTGGAAAGGAAATCGTCTTGGAGTTGGAGCTGAGGAGCCAGACTGCTTGGCTTAAACACGAGGCAGCTGAAAACAGGATGATTCTTCGTGTTTGTACACGGGGAGAGCATACCTGGCGCTGCAGTCGCGTGCCTTCACCTGGAAAATAAGAAAAAACGGATATGATTGTGAGAAACTGAAGATGGGGAAATCAAAAGACTGTTTGAAAAGTTTCCCTCAGGGGCAGCCTCCTGTCACACAAACTATTTTAACTCTGCTTCCAGCCCGCAAGCCAAGACTCCCTCTGGCTCAGCCCGGGCACAAGACCCACGAGCTGCTCCTGGGGGCTGCCTGGCATCCGTGTACACCCCCCCACACACACACTCCCTGGAAGCAGCGTGTGACAGGCTGAAAATGGCCTCAGAGGGATCCTTCCCCAGCAGCTGGAGGATCACAACATTTCCTTCACCCAGATACCATCACAGCAAAGGTACTCGTGGTTTTCAAACTCATGGACTCAGCCTGCTGGCTCACATCTTCAAGGCAGCATCCCCTCAGGGAGACTGAACTGGTACTTAATAAAACCAAGCAGACAGGAAAACAGATGTCGAAGCCACAAAGATAAGGACAAGGTGTTTTGCCCACATGGAGACAAAGCCAGAGACAATGTCTTGGAGCCAGCTTTTGGCTGTCTCACATCTCACTGCACACTGCAAGGACTTCCAGGTACGCCTTCAGAAACCCCAATGACACAGAAAGCCAGGGCTCGGTTCCTGCGGCTGCCTCGTTCCTGCCAGACCTGGGGAATTGGACCTGCACGGGACAGGGGTGGCTCATCTCTACCCCCCCGATATGACCATCCTGCCTAGCATCCCTGCAAGAGGGGTGCGATGGAGACGCTCTCACCAGCCCGACCTCATCCCCTCTGCTAAGTCAAGCAGCTGCCGTGCAGGAGCATCCAGCCAGCTCAGGTGGGGAGTAAATGGCACAAACACTGTCCCCAAAACACTTGTTCCCTTCCCTGTCATGCACACGGGGAACGTTGTGAGCCACAGCTCTCTGCTGCTCTGCTTTGTTACCAGACATGTCCCTAATCCTTTCCATCTTTTCAGAAACAGCTTTGAGATATTTGCAAATAATAAACTGTTTCCCTGCAGCCCGGAGGGAGGCCAGCGCTCAGCCTGACAGCTCATGCAGACGGCATGGGAAAAAAAAACACACGCCCCCACCTAGGACCGGCAGGGATTTATAAAACCATGCAAAATTTATTCCGAGGTTCCCCGTTTAATGGAGGCACATCTGCTGCCTGCCGGCGTGAGCCTGATCGGGGGCTGCGAGAGCATTTTGCCGTGGCATTTTGGAAAGGGGGAGTGAAGAACATTTTATATTTAGCAGTTGTTATTTACGAATTAGGAAAATAAATGCTTCTGTGCCGGCTCCGCCGGCTGTGTGTCGAGCAGGTGTGGTTGGCAACGCGTTTGCAAGCTCTGGAGGAGGAAGAGGCGAAGACAGGAGATGCCGCCAACATAGACAAAGGGCTGAGTATTGCTCAGAAGTACCCAAGGGATGCTGGAGGCTGGATTAATTGAACTGAGATTAAATTTAACTGTATGTGGAACGAGGCCATGCTCTGCAGACTAAAAAAAGAGGCTTTTTGGTATATCAGGATCTTGTCTGCTAGGAGCTAGAGGTGTGCAATACAGCTGCAAAAGGAGGGCAACAATTTCTCCAGGGTGCCTAGCGCAAAAGATCTTGTACTCGCTGAAGGCAAGCATTGGAGCTGTTGCAGAGGGCAATGGCAGGACTTCACCTGCCATTTCAGCATCCCAGGTACCAGAGAGGATAACCCAAGCCCCAGTGGGATCACAGAAAGCCTGCCAAAATAGTGGGGGAAATCAGCAGCCAACTCTAGAAGCAGTGATGTGCTGCTTAGCCCGTTTTGCTGTCTATAGCTAGGGTGGGGGGTAAATGGGAGAAAAAAGCAGGGGTAATGGGGAAAACAGCACAGTTCAGCTAGATGATGACCCTGGAGCAAAAATGAATGAGTTCAAATTGGGTGCAAATTGATCTCACCTGGAAATGAGGGGGGAAAAAAAGTCTGAGCAGCAGTGATGCAAGGTCTGGAATAGCCTCCTGCGGGCTGGTGGGGGCAGAAACCCAGAGGATTTCAGCCTGGGTGGGCTGGAGGCTGCAAGGATCTGGTCAAGGGTGATGGACCCGAGGCCACCACGGTGGCTGCATGGGTGGTGAATATCTGGGCTGGGCAGGCAGCATCAGCCAGTGCAGGAGGGCATTCCCAAGGGGCTCCCAGCAGTGCCCGCTGGCATGCCTTCGGTCTGGAGGAGATGTGGGTGCAGCTGGACCCTCCCACGGCACCAGGGCCTAGAGCAGGAGGGAAGAATTGCCCACGCTGAGCCAATTCCACACCGGGATCCCATCTAGGATGAAGGCAGCAAACACTTCCCAACATGGCTGGACCTCACCACAGCTCCCTCGGAGCACAGTGCCCATTGCCAGCAGCTCTGGCTGAAGGGAAATCCTCATCTGCCCACCGTGTTTCCTGAATAAAGACACAAGAGGCAACAGAATATTGAAATCTGGAAGCTTCTTTTGGAGGCCAATAATGAATGGTGCATTGTGTCAGGCACCTATGAAAGCCAAAAGCATAAATAATTACAAAAGGGAGTAGCAAGCCCAACTGATGGTTCGCAGGTGGCGTGTTCGGTGTTCAGCCACCAGTTCTGGCAGGTGTAGATTATTGACAAGGAATAGCTGGGAGAATACACTTTTTTGTCTCACCTTCTTTTAGAATCTTCACTAAATATCTGTAGGCAATTATATTCATAGAAAAATTTATATATTTTTTCAGCCGTACCTTACGTGGCCACCCAAAAGACACAGCAGAAGCACGGCAGTCATCCCAGCACGTGGATGGTAATCTGTAAGGTCACGTGCATGGGTTTCCCCAGCATGCAGATAGTCTCCTCAGCTGCACCCCCCAACACATGCACATCCTCGCTTCCCACCCAGAGTTTTCCTCCTTTCCTGCACCCACAAGCCCTGCACAGCCCTCACACACCGTCCCCCCCAAATATCCCCTCTCACACCTCCTTGAAATAGCTCCAAGGAAGGAACTGGGAAGTCCCCAGCTGAAAGCCAAGGTGAGAACACAGCCGCCCCTCACCATCAAGACATCCACAGAGATTTTACTGCTGGAGCAGAAGCCAGGCAGCATTCCAGCACCAAAACTGCTGATGGGAATGCCGGTCTGGAGAGCAGTCCCCGTGCCAGGCCACCGGAGTGGCTGAGCTGAAGCCTAGCAAAGAGCCCCCATCACACACCCTGAGCTGCAGGGTCTCTGTGCAGACACCTCGAGGAGGAG
The DNA here is from genome assembly GCF_023634085.1 of Falco cherrug. Classification (NCBI taxonomy): domain Eukaryota; kingdom Metazoa; phylum Chordata; class Aves; order Falconiformes; family Falconidae; genus Falco; species Falco cherrug. Next base: position 2,872,095 of record NC_073698.1, read on the forward strand.
CCTCCTGCCTGCACGCCCCAGGCTGCCCCAGCTCTCGTCCCACCAGGGCAGTCCCTGCTGTCCCCTGGGTGCAGAGGGCAACGGCTGTGAGGATCCCAAGGAGTACAGGCAAAGCAAAGGCCTCTCACCATGCTCTCCTGTGCAGCACGACCAGGCTGGGCAGAGCTGCCCAGTTCTCGTTCCCCGTTCCCACCTCTGTCGTGCCTCACCACTGGGTATCTGGCTCTCCCCTGCCCCACCTGGAACAAGTGTCTTCTGATCTCAGCATGTTCCCACTCTGCACTACAGTGTTTTTTATCCACCCACCTGCCCCACCAAAGTCCATCCTTTCCTTAATTGCCTGAGCACAAGTGATCCCTGTAGAGGCATGAAGCTGGGTTAATTAGCACTGGTAATATACAGCTGTGGGCTGGCTGCAGCGGCAGCAGGCTGGCTGATGTAGAGAAGGTGCAGCTGTGGCTGGTTAAGTTAAGTGGTTGAGAGCCAGGGAAGAGAGAGCAGCCAAGGAAGAGAGAGGAGGAAGAAGCAGAGAGAGGGAGAGAGGGCTTGGGCTCTGGCTGAGGCGAGACAAGGAGAAGGCAGCAGAGGGACTGGCATGAAGAGTGTGTTGGTATGGGATGGCAATAGACCTTGTTGCAGTTTGATAGTTTGGAGAGTGCTGTGACGATCCCTGCCCGTCCAGCGTCAATGTCACCCCGCAAGACTGCTGTGGGTGGCAGATGCTGACCCGTGCCCCTCCTCATGCCATGAGAGTTAAGACCAGTAGGAGCCGGAGATCTTCTTACTCAGCCACTGCTGTGCTGAGCCGGGGGTCTCTCTGCAGTATTTCAGTCCCTGAGCGGCTGCTCCTGATGTCTGGGCCCACTGGCACCGGCTGGCTGCAGCTGGGCATTGGCTGCGGGCCATGTCGGGCAGCCTCAGCCCGTGGCCCACGCACCCCACTGCGGATGGAGCTGCCAGGTTTCTGAGATCCAGGTCTACTGAGCCAGGAGGAAAAACTTTTCCTGAGCTGAAAGCAGCCAGCACAGCTTGTAGGGGCCCCTCCAAAGGGACACTGGGCCAGCATGTTTGTTTCCTCCCTCTGGTGCTCTGTCCCCTGCTACAGGCCAGCCATCCCAAATTCTGCAGGGGCAGGGAGAAGAACCCCAAAGGTGTCTGTCCTCTCACAAGCCGAGCCCCACCTTGTACTGCAGAGCGCTGGGTCGGGCTACAGGACAAGGGGAGCTTTGACAGGTTTTAAAGGAAGAAAGCCCAAAAGAGGGGAGAAAAAAAAAAAAAAAAAGAGAATAACCATAAATGCCAAGAACTGTTATTGTGAAGACATCACCATGGTGAAACAACTTTTTAACCCTAAGGATCATGAACTATGGCTAGCATGCTGCCAGCTAACAAGTACAAACATCGCTCCATAGCACTGTGATATTTATTGTTAGCAATAATAGTATTAAAGATCCACATTAGGTCTTTATCCGCTGAACAGATTCATACTCACACACATTGCAATTGTTTTGCCCAGGAACGTGTCGGCTCTCAAAATCACAGCCGAAGCCGTCCTGCCCAGGCATCCCCTAGACGTGCCATTAGCCACCATCAGAGTGATGGGAAAATGCCTGGAAGTTGTGGCAAACTTGGGCCAGTAAATCTCCCACTGGTGGGAGTACTGGGGAGCCCATGGCACACACACACACATGCATGCACGCATCCCCCATTTGCTTCTTTGGGTCTTTCCTGGTGCTTCAGGTGATGACCAGAGCCTGGAGACGTCTCCGTCTGTGATTCCCCATCTGCAGTGGTTGAGCGAGGGTTTCCTCCTGCCAGGGAGAAAAAGCGACTCTCAGAAAACTTCTTGGTGAAACCTCAAATCTTTCACAGCTCAACCCCAAATCGTGTTGGCTGCCACCCCCTCCCTGCCCGAGCTGAGAAAGGGACTCGCATGCTTCTCTAGGCTCCCGGGACCGGGGTGTGGATAGGCAAATGCTGGGAGCTGTTTTGGGGGCATGCCATGCTGCTGTGACCCCATGTCCTCCTCTAGACCCAGCACAAGACAGCCATCCGCCCAGTCCCATGGTGGCTCCATCCTGGCTCAGCCTGGATGTGCATCTGCAGGGGAGGGCACGGACATCCGTTACTCATCACCATGGGCCTTCTGGGCTCAAGGACGAGCTGGCATCCCCAGGGGAGCAGGAGCTGCGCTACAAACATGGCTCCTCCGCAGCTGGCAGCAGTATCCCAGCCTCTTTGCCTTGGACAGGGCTCAACAAACATGTCCCCAGATGGTTGGGGCTGCACCTTCTGCTCTGCAGCACCGTAACAAGTGTGACCGTGCCCTGTGCAGCATCCCAGTGCCAGGGCAGTGCCGACGTGCTGGGAGCAGGAGACCGCCAACAACTCTGAGACTCAAACGTGGGGCCAGGGCTCTCCTGGGAGGCCACCACCAGGGAATATGAAACAAGCGACGAGACGAGAGATGGCAAAAACGTTGGGCAAACCCAAGCACCGGTGGGGCCAGGGCCTGTACTGTAGCCTCGGGTCTCACCAGAGCTGTCCGTTTCTCTCCCTGCACTCACAGATGACGTCCCCACCGCCTGCTGCCTCAGCTACCAGCAACACCCTGTCCCACGGGGCCTCATCCTCTGCCCACATCACCAGCAGCAGCTGCACCCAGCCGGGGGTGATGTGAGTACCCACCGTTGTTGGCGGCTTGGGGTGCAACGACTGGAGCACTGCCCCAAGGGTTGCCAGGTGGTGGGACAGGGACATGGCCAGGGCCACCCAGGTTGCTGCCAGTGCGATCTCTTCAACTTACTTCAGTTCAACTAAATATTAATTGCTGCAAAAAAGGAAAATATAAACATATTTTGAACTATGTCCAATTAATAACCTAACCCAGAAATAATTTAACTATATCGATATGCCTGTTAATGAAGAGTCAGGAGTTTTGGTGCTGCAATACAGAATGCTATCGATCACCTTGGGTGTCTCTGAAGCCCCTGCTGGGGCCACAATGTGAAAGAAGGGACCCACAGGGACCACCTTGACCTTCCAACACGATGGGATCGCTGCTTCCGTCAGAGCGGGTTGTCCTTCGACCCAAGGCAGCTCCCACGGTACTTCGCCCTCCCCAGCCCAAGTTCAGATCCAGTGCCACGCAAGACAGCCCCATGGGGTGACACTAGAATCTCACCTGGGGCTGCCAATGCCAGTGGGCAGCCTGTGCCAGTGATCTTACTGGGAGCGCTGTGCCAGGGTCCCTGCGCCAGGGGACAAGAGTCTGGTCCGGCTGCAATGTCGGGCACTGCAAGGGGCAGGGAGATGATGAGCACAACAAGCCCCTGCCACGCTCCCTCCCTCCACGCGTCACAGCGCCTGTCCCCAAGTCCCCAGTGGCTGTGGGAGCCACCACGCCCTGGGCACCCTGTCCCCCCGCTGCCCCCCTCACCGCTGTGCGTGCCGCTGCAGTCCCTGCACTCCCAGGACTCGGTGGCATCTTCCAGGGCGGAGCAGCACTGGTGGGTCCCACGGGAGCCACAGGAGCTGCAGACCAGGACTCTCCAGGGTCTGGGGAGAGCAACGGTACCCACTGCCACCAAAGGTCCCCGAGCAGTGGGCCGACAGCCCCGGCACTGTGCCGAGCCCAGCTCTCCCCTGCTCCCGTCCTGGCAGCCGGGGCTGAGCTGCCAGAACGCACCCTGCGCCATGCCTGGCTCAGCGTCCCAGGGAACCTCCACCCCTGCCTGTCAGAGGAGACGAAGGCATCATGTCCTCACTGGGGCTGTGGGGTCCAGGACCACCAGCACTCATCCCGCCTGCTCTGCCTGGTCCCGGCCCAGAGGGCACAGGCACTGGTCGGCGTCGCAGGAGCTCTACAAGCCCCTGTGGTGGCAGCGCTGGTGCCAGAAGAGGAACAGGTTCCCCTGCCAGTGAGCGGCTGCAGGAGTGCAGGGCTGGGAGCCTCCCGCAGTGCCCCCCCATCTGGAATGTTAAATATTTCCTCTGCCCCGGTGCTGTGACTTTTCCATCCATCTGTCTCCGCAGGTGGGAGTGTGACACCCTCGGTGCCCAACCCCAGTGGGGACGGGCTGGCACTGGGCACTGCTGGCACCCACAAAATGGGGGGTGGTCGTGTCTGGCACCCCAGTGGTTGCGCTGCCTTCGGAGGACCGGGCTGGGCTGGAGAAAGGGGCTGGCAGGAACCTCACTGGGTGCAACAAGTGCCGAGTCCTGCCCCTGGGGAGGAACAAGCCCCGGCACCAGCACAGGCTAGGGCCACCTGGCTGGAAAGCAGCTTGGCAGAGAGGGGCCTGGTGGGCACCTCAACCAGCTGCCCGTTGAGCAGGGGACCCGGACCCCTTGGAAAGGCGGGATCTGGTTTGTATCAAGACCCCACGGTGAGCCCATATACCACAAATTTAACGTCCCATTGTCCCCAGTTTGGCCTGTTCAGATTCGTAACAAATGGGGTATGGGCTTGGTCCCTTCCATATTGTTTTGTCCAATGCACGTAACAGCTGATACACGGGAGATAAATCCCCGAGCCCATGAGAACACTTCCCTAAGGAATTGTTCACAAACAATGAGCTGTGAAACATGGTCGTGGGACCCAGTGGAAGGAAACCTGGTGTGCCCCAGAGCTGCGAGCCTTTATTTGGCATATACGTACTTGTTGGGGTTTTCCGGCATCAGGGTTTAAACCTGGAGATCCCACATGTTTTGGAAAAACTGTCCATCGAGAAACAGCGTTGAAGTGTAGAGTATTGCCTACCCACGAAGCACAGTGGAATTTTGTGTGGGAAGGAAAAGGAAAAACCTACGACCCGCCGCCACCCTCCACCGCTCAATATCCAGCCCCTCCGAGTCCTTTCTGGAGACGTCCTCGCACCTGCGTGTGCATGGAACAGCGTGTTTACGCGGTGCTATCGGTACCCCGACCACATGCCCCTCTAGAACATTGGCCTCTGCTGACCCCAAAGACAGCCGAGGGAAACGGGATGTTCAAACCCCTCGGGCTGCACCCGAGTGGGTAAGAGGGGTGCAAGCATGTGGGGAACATCCAGGGCCCATTTCGCCCCAGGCGTGCTTCTGAGTGGAGAAGCCCACACTGAGCTGGAGATGCAGTGAGTGCAGGGGAGACCCCCAGATCTTGCCCCTGACCCTCAGCCCATGCCCAGGCTCTTCACAGTGGTGCCCATCCAGTTCCTGGGCCAGGTTGCCATAAATGTATATACAGAGGTATCTATACTGTGGCATCATTCAAACACACGCACACGCTTTTTTTTTTTCTGGAGGCTTTGAATCTTCAAAATCAAAAGCCTCATTTAGATCAGATAACTATAATATTTGCTCATCTTGCAACATAGATTTCCAGGGAGGTTCCATCTGATACAGCTACATGTTGTCAACAAAACTACGACAGCGATACCTATAACAAGGATAGTTTGTAAGGGATTCGCTAGGCGCCCGGTTATTGACCGCCCGCCTAACTCTTGAAGCAGCCCTTTGCATCTCATCCAGTTGTTTCTGGAGATCCTCAGTAGCATTTGGGACATGTGAGCAACATCTAGTTCTACGTACCCGCATACTCCATGTGCTTCAGCCGGTACTAAAGCTAACACCAGCCGATTCTGTAAAGCACACTTGCTATTTGCTTGTACTTGTTCACCCATCAGTTTGAATCCCTTTTCCGCTGCTTTAGCTAGTGTTTCCCTTTGCCGTGTTCCATGTTCTAGCAACTATCCATCCTCTAGTGCCATTAAGCCAGCTAGAATAAAGCTGCCAAGACCCCAGTTTGCCAGTTCCAAAGTGGGGGGTCCATGCCAGGGCTCTTCTGCATTTTGAGCTCTTTTAATTTTTCCCCAATGTTTACATTCAATTGGTTTCTGTCTCCATGTGGGGCATAAGGTCGGTCCACCTAGGGTGACTGGTCGAGTTATTTTTGCAAGCTCTAGTCTCGCTGTCTAGTATCCATCTCCACTTGCCCGTACCAAGAGGCCCGGAGCAGAGAGGCCTAGGGAACAAGATTTTCCCCGATTTTGATTTTGCTTACAGGTATTCATTATCCAGAATCCCTCTTTCAAAATCCTCATTTTCCTTCCATCAACAACCTTGGTGCAGTTCCGTTTCGACAGGGTCAGATTCCACGCGTTTTGGTGTCCCCGTCAAGGACGCCTTCAAACACGCGAGGTGCAGTTCCATTGCCCTTCAATTCGTTTAGACCATGGTTTTGGGGACCTCTTCAAGTCTTCACATTCTGGCCGGCTAGTTGTACTTCACTGGGTAGCCTTTCCTATACGGAATGTTAGGTGGCACTGCATCCAGGCTTCCGGAAGCAAATCCTAAACCTAGGGCTGGTGAATTGAGGGGGCACTCACCAGTTCCTGATGAAAACAGAGTTTTATTCCCTCTGGTCAATGGAGCGTGAAGTCCCTCGCCTCCTCGCTGTCGACACCGGCCCTTTTTGCCAAGAAAATGGGACGCCCCAGCTTTGTGGGCCTCGCCGGTGACGTGACCTACCCATTCTAAATAACTGTCATCAACTGGGAGAAGGCCCCGAGGTGCTGGGTCTCCCACAGCCGGAGGTACAGGAACGCAAGCACCGATGCCGCTCGGGTTTCTCATTCTTCCCAGCTCTCGCACCAGTTTTGCGATCACATTCTCCTGTGTTTCGCTTAGGCTTATGCTGCTCAGTAGGAGGATGAACAGCAACTTCCTCCTAACTGCTTCAGTGGGAAACACTGTACCACGCTACAAATGCCTATAACTATTGATTTAACAATTTATCTGGCCTTTTCTGCTGTCCCATCGATTCATTAATGCCATTTCTAAAGGTTTGAGAGGGGCCAGCTGTTCTGCTGTCCATGATGAAGGGGCTCGTTTAATTCTTGAATAATGTGTCCAGGGTCCTTTGCCCCAACTCTCGACGGCTGTAGAGGTTGTTAAAAGGATGCGATATGGTCCTTTCCCCTTTCCCCTTAGAGGTTCCGCATTCTACCACTTGATACGCAGCCGGTCTCCGGGCTGGAAAGGATGAGCCGTGTGTCGAGTTCCAAGGATCTACGCGCTGTCGTGTACTTCTGAAATTCCTGCAAAATACTCCCTAAAAATAAATATTCCCTAAAGAAACTAGCTGAGTTTTCCCGTTTCATTGCCCCGTTAGATGGGTATCAGAGGGTGTATGTGCAGCCTGATGGGGCGATCCATGCGACAGCTTGTATGGGCTCAAATCGCCCTTCCCTCGAGGCTGGAACCTGATTCTCAGTGCCGCCAGAGGTAGTGCCTGAACCCAAGTCATAGGTGTTTCCTGACCATTTTTTCCGAGTTGTTGCTGAAGGGCGTAGTTCACCCGCTCCACTTGACCGCTAGATTCCGGTCTGTATGGAGTGCGGTAATCCCAGGTTAGGAACAAATTTTTACCCAACTCTTTTACGGTTCCAGCGATAACGTGGGACCCATGGTCTGATGGCACTCCTGAAGGCATACCAAGGCAGGCAGTAATCTCTTGTAACAGGATTTGGGCTACGTCCCCCGCCTTGTTGGTTCAACAAGCTTTCCAGCTTCAGGCCATCCACTGAAGGTATCAACCAAGGCCAAAATGTATCGATATCCTTCTTTTCTGGGTGAGCCGGTGAAATCTATTTGCCAATAATCTCCAGGAGAATTTCCTACCTTAGTCACCCCCATGATCAGCTTCTTAGTAGCATTTGGATTGTCTCTAAGGCGTATTTCACACCTCCCTGTAATGGATCTGATAACCTGTGCGTGGCCCTACTTACAAGTGCCTTGCGGAGGAGTTTCACTGAATTTTCAATTCCCCAGTGGAACTGCCCATCCCTTTAGCTGTTCTTCGGCCAGTGACTTAGTTATTCACTTATTATCCTCTTTCATCATGTTTTGGCGGTGCTTCCGGCGGGACTCTCCCCTCTGCAGGGGTCAGAGTCAGGATACCTTTCTCTGCAGCCCCCTTTGCAGCCATACCTGCCCACTGATTTCCTTATCCCGGAGCGGTCTTACCAGCTTGACGTGCCTTGCAATGCGTAACTGCGGCCGCCGCTGGTTTTTGAATGCTCTTTAATAATTCCTGGATCTGAGGCGCATATTTGAGCACAGTTCCTCGAGCAGATGATAGTCCTCTCTCTTTCCAAAGAGCTCCATGCGCATGAACCGATCCAAAGGCATACTTGGAGCCTGCCCGTGTGGGGGCTCATTTCCCTTTGCTCAGGGCCCGTGCCCTCGCGAGGGCATTCGGTTTGGCTTCCCGAGCAGAGACCTTTGCAGGCAAAGCTTGTGATTCTGTTAACCTCATCAATGGCAGTTCCAGCGCACCCAGGCAATCGTTATCCCTCTCGGGGGCAGCTGCTGCCGTCAGCATACAGCTCCCAGCCTGCTTCTTGAGATCTGGGGGCTGGAGCAGACTTCCTCAATGGTCCGGGGCCAGCCGACGTCCTCCTTTTTGTTTCAGTACCGTCATGACCAAGTGTGGTACCTAGACGGTAACCTTCTGCCCCACGGGAACTTAGGGGCCTCGTGAATCAGCAGCCCAGTTGCTGCTGCTGCTTGAAGGCATCCAGGCCATCCTGAGCTCAGCTCATCCAGCTGTTGGGAGAAGTCAGTTACAGCGTGCCGCTGAGGCCCTAAAAACTTGTGCCAAACTCCTAAGGCCGTACTTTCTCTCTCCTGGGTGAAAAGATCAAAGGTCTTTATTAAAAGCACGGGTAATGCCAGCACGGGGGCCTCCGTCAGAGCTCGCTCCAGGCGCTTGAAAGCAGCGTTACCCCCTTCTGTCCAGTCAATGCAGCCACTGCAGGAAGCTTTCAGTAGCTCATACAGCGGCTTCACAACGAATCCGTAATTGGCTCTCCGAAGCCGACACCATGCCGCCATTCTGCCAGATGCTGGTACGGAAGCTGCACAGGGCTACTTGTGCCCGGGCCCGTGTCCTCATCTTGGTCTTTGTCCCCATCCGCAGCCTTGTCCGTGTGCGCACCTTCCCCCGGCAGCTCGGCTCTAAGGCCCTGGGGCCACACTCTGGTCCCCAGCAGCCCTGGCACCCCCTGGCTGGGGCTGCTCCTCTTCCCTGGTGAGCAGGGGGGAAGGAACCCTGGGGAGGGCCCCAGCACAGGCCGCCCCTCGCCACTTGGCCATCAGCACTTGCAGAAACGTTTGGTACCCCATGGCCATCACGAGGGTGTCCTGGACGATGCGCATGAGCTCTTCAGCGAGGTTATGCGTGACCGTGGCCGAGGGGCTGCAGGGGGTGGCTCCACATCGACGGGGCTCTGCGGCCTGTCCCTGCCATCCGTGGGGAACTCCTTGTGCTTTGGCCCCTCTGGCAGCTCCAGTGGGATGGCCTGGCCAAGGGTGAGCCCCGGCTTCCCCACCAGCACCCAGGTGGCTCTGGGGGACCGGGCAAGTCCCATGCGCGTTACTGCGGCTGGCTCTGCCATCGCACCAGGCCACGGCTCCGGGACACAGCAGAGGGAGCCCAGGGAAGAGGAGCCGCTGCATGACAGGGATGGCAGCGGGGCCTGTGGGGCCTGGTGCTCCCTCCTCAGAGCATCTGCACTTGCCCGGCACTGGAGGATGGGGAAGAGCGAAGGCTCTTGCCCTGCGGTGCTCATGCACATCAGCAAGCCCACGGGCAAAGTTCAAGCTTCTGTTAGTGAGGATCGGCAGGTTTCTTGCACAGCAGCTGGGAGGGCAGTTGCATGTCAGGTTGTCCCTTGAGAAGCCTTGCTCAACTTCCTCAGCCAAAGTGCCAGGGGTCACAGAACCACACCATGGTCAGGGCTGGAGGGGACCTCTGGAGATCATCTAGTCCAACCCCCGGCAAAAGCAGGTCCTCCTGGAGCAGGCTGCACAGAATTGTGTCCAGGTGGTGCTGGCACGTCTGCAGAGGAGGGGGCTCCACAGCCTCTGGGCAGCCTGTGCCAGTGATCTTACTGGGAGCGCTGTGCCAGGGTCCCTGCGCCAGGGGACAAGAGTCTGGTCCGGCTGCAATGTCGGGCACTGCAAGGGGCAGGGAGATGATGAGCACAACAAGCCCCTGCCACGCTCCCTCCCTCCACGCGTCACAGCGCCTGTCCCCAAGTCCCCAGTGGCTGTGGGAGCCACCACGCCCTGGGCACCCTGTCCCCCCGCTGCCCCCCTCACCGCTGTGCGTGCCGCTGCAGTCCCTGCACTCCCAGGACTCGGTGGCATCTTCCAGGGCGGAGCAGCACTGGTGGGTCCCACGGGAGCCACAGGAGCTGCAGACCAGGAGTCTCCACGGCCTGCGGAGAGCAACGGTACCCACTGCCACCAAAGGTCCCCGAGCTGTGGGCCGACAGCCCCGGCACTGTGCCGAGCCCAGCTCTCCCCTGCTCCCGTCCTGGCAGCCGGGGCTGAGCTGCCAGAACGCACCCTGCGCCATGCCTGGCTCAGCATCCCAGGGAACCTCCACCCCTGCCCGTCAGAGGAGACAAAGGCATCGTGTCCTCACTGGGGCTGTGGGGTCCAGGACCACCAGCACTCACCCCGCCTGCTCTGCCTGGTCGCGGCCCAGAGGGCACAGGCACTGGTCGGCGTCGCAGGAGCTCTGCCAGAGCACCAAGTCGAGGAGAGAGCCCTCCTCCTCCCAGGCAGCATCCCTGTGGGAAGAGGGGAGCACTCAGCACCGGGGACGTGGGGGACACCCCGTCGGCACCCAGGAGGGCTGGAGGGGATCAGCTGGAGTATTGTGGAGGGCAAGGGAGGCAGCGGGGAGGGTACCGACCTGTCGGGGATTTTGATGCCCAAGCGGAACATCTCTGCCTGGAAGGCTGTCATGTCCCGGCACAGAGGGCTCCGAAAGTGGTGCAGGCCTGAGCGCAGCGCCTGGCCCTAGGGCAGAGGTGGCATCGGCATCAGCAGTGGCGGGAGGGACCCGTTCGCTCCCCGGAGCTGGGTGACGGGGTGACCACCGGGCTGACCATGTCAGGGACCGGGGCGATGGCGCCTACCTGGATGCAGTGGCGGTGGAACCAGGCGCTGGCGCAGCTGGGGCAGACCATGGTGGTATAACAGGGCCGCCCCGCCACCTCGTCCCGGCAGATTAGGCAGAGGGTCTGGTGTCGCTGCATCGCCCTCACTCGCTGCACCAGCCGGTGCCTCCAGCAGAAGGACCTGCAGGATGGAGGTGGCAGTTCATCCGCAGCCCTCATCCTCGTCCTCTTCCTCCTCCACTGCCACACAGCGGGCCCAGCGGGGCAGCCACACCCCCGGCAAAAGCAGGCCCTCCTGGAGCAGGCTGCACAGAATTGTGTCCAGGTGGTGCTGGCACGTCTGCAGAGGAGGGGGCTCCACAGCCTCTGGGCAGCCTGTGCCAGTGATCTTACTGGGAGCGCTGTGCCAGGGTCCCTGCGCCAGGGGACAAGAGTCTGGTCCGGCTGCAATGTCGGGTCCCCTCCTCCGGCCATGCTGTGGGGCACTGGGTCGTGAGGGACCGGGGCGCATCACGGTGCCTTGACCTCAGGTCCATCAGCGCAGCTGCAGAATACTGGGCTGCGGGGAGCGGGGCCTATTGTGGCACCTTGACCTCAGCTCCGTCTCACAGCGGCAGGAATGGGTCTATCTGGGCATGGGAATGTCGGGACTGTGTAGTGACCACCGTGATCCGCCATCTCACCTGGCAAACGTCCTTACACCTACTCATCCCCTTTTCTTCATCTGGGACTTGGGGACAGGCCCAGGGCTGTTGTGTATGGACGGAAGGAATGTCACTGCCCCTTGACATGCCCTGTCCTTCCTTCTAGCCAGCTTAGACTGGCTAGTCTAAGTACCCCAGAGTACCCCAGCACAGGTACTCTTGCTTAGCGCCCTGATTCCTGATTCTTTTGCTGAGAGAGAAGAAGCCAGGGTCTTCCAAGGACAACGTGACACCCAAATTCCCTTCTAGCCCCTCTGCAAGAAACCTGGAGATCCTGACTCATAACAGCCAGAACTTGCCATGTGTGCTTGTTGACATGCAGGGTCTGGTGGCAGGACCAGGCTGGAGAAGGAGGGAGGCTCAGGCTTCTGCTGGAAGCACTGACCAGTGGCCAGCACTGCCCATTCTGTGGCTTCCTTTCCTTTTCTAGCTCAGCAAACCTGGGCAATCCTAACATAATTTCTTTGCTACGATGCATTCATTTTCTTTCCTTGAAACCCTGCGCCTGCACAACAGCCAGGGGTAAAAGAAGTGCATTGCCACAGGAGACGAGTATCGTGCAGAGGAGAGCCCCGCAGCCCCAAAGCTTCAGCCCCAGTCACAGTTCCCTCAGCCCCACAGCACAATGAAGGTCCCTGCAGCCACCCTGGTTGCTCTCCTCCTTGTGGCCACCTGCTCTGGTCCGAGGTCCGAGGCCCATCTTGGTGAGTCTGGTATTGCTGCATCTCCCCAGGGCTGGGTCTGCCACCACTCCACAGGAGCTGCCAGGGCAGCCACAGATTCCCAACCCTGTCAGCATGGATCCTCATGGCTGTGAGGAGGGCTGGGAGCAGGAGACCACCGCCAATGCTGGGACTCAGGTGTGGGGCCAGGGCTCTCCTGGGGGACCACTGCCAGGGAATATGACACAAGGAGGGTAATGGGAGATGGGTCCCCATCCTTATCCCATCCCATCCTCATCCCATCCCCCTCTTCATCCCATCACATCCCATCCTGCTCCACCCATGTCCCAACCGTCAGAGTCAGCCCCTTCCTTCTGCTTGCTCTCCATGTGCAGCCAAGCCTCCAGGAGCCAGCACTCACCACGGGGATGGTCCCAACCCCAGAACGCATGAATCTGGGCATGGCAACATGGGGGCAAGCTCAAGGTCACTGCCTCCCTGCTAAGGACCCAAACTGCCCCTGCCCCTGTGAGTTCTGCTGCCAGGGAGGGAGGCTGCTGGAGTTCTGCAGGGAGCAGCATTAGGAAAGCTCTGGGTGATGGCTGTGAACAGGCAGCATGGTCCTGGGTGTCTCAAGAGTCCTGGGGTTCCAGGATCATGGCTGCCTTTGTGCTGCCCGTTGGCCATGCTAGGCTCAGGATATGACTCAGGACCCAGCTGGTTTTGATGGAGGAAGAAACAAAACAAAGTGGAGGAAATGTGCAACATGCTGACATGCTCTCGTCCAGGGCATGTGTCTTTTCCCCTGCAGCCCCCAGCAGCCACCAGGACCAGGGTTCTTGTGGTAGCCCCTTCCTGCCAGTGGGACGGGATGGTGCATCCCCCTGGCACATGCTCTGCTGGTACAGCATGTCAGGGCAGGACCAGTCACCCTAGCCTGTCCCTTGGTCCAGGGCCCCATGCACCACAGGCAGCCCCAGGAATGATGCCTGCCCACTGCCCTGCCTGCCTGCCTTTTTCTCTGCCTGGCCCTTTGTTAAAGGAGGCTGTGGCAGGGAAGGAGGTGAATTGTCCTCCAGTTGATCCAGCAGCACTCTCATCCCCAGGCAGAGCAATGGGCTGCCAACCCTCCAGCCACAGCACAGGCACAGCACCCCTGTGCTGGCTACGTCAGCACTGGCACATCCCTGCCCAGGGGCTGGGGCAGTGGCAAGCCTGGTGCCACTGCAGCAGGGAGGGAACTCCAAAACCATATAACCATTATTTTCCCATTAAGTAAAGACACAGTGAGTTGGAATGAACAAGTGCTGGTGCCTGGAGCTGAGTCAGCATCCATCCACCCTGCGCCAGACCCCCTGGGTGAAGGTAAATGCTCCTCTGTTCTGCCTGCCTGGTGCTGAGCACATCTCGGTCTCACAGGGTGGGAAAATCACCCTTGGGGGGTGGGGTGGGGCGGGAATTAGAGAAAAACTGGGTCCTAATAGAAGCGTAGTATTACAGAAAGCTTTTTAGGGTAAAATACAGCTATCGCCTTCAGGATGGTTGGCATGCATGGAACTGACATCACCACAGGTCCCTAAGCCACACAAGCTGCTATCCTAGAGGAATAGGGGAGGGTGGAGCAGAGTGGAGACACCACAGCCAGGCTCTGCTGTGCTCGCTGCAGGATTGGGAACCTGATGGTACCATACAGCTGATAAGCTACATAGTGGCTGTAAAATATATGAGAAGGTGTTTGTTGCTGGGCCAACAAATGTGTCAAAGACCAAGCAAAAGCCTCATTATCTGCAAGAGAAGGTCGGGAACTAGGCCCCCTTAGCACTTCAAAGCCTTCTGAGGAGGACATGCAAACTGCTAAAAGAAAGCAAACTGCTGAAAAGATAAGACTGAAGGATGCTAGGGTAAAATAATTGTGGCAGTGGGAGATCGAAACCTCCTACTCAAATGGCCCTCCTGAAGAGAGTGAATCCCCCACTCTGGGAGCATGCCCAGTAAATTTAAAATGAACTGAACCTTTAAATGACAGTGAGAGAACTTTGCACCAATCAAAGAATGTATGACTAGAGTCACTCAAGCTCCACCTGAGAGTAAAGAGAAGTATAAAAAGAGAATAAATGAGGGGAAAAGTGGGAAAGACACCACCAAGAACAAGTTAAGGGAAGATGCACCGAGACTGACTCCTGGGACCGGCCGATGGGCTAAGCCTTTCTTCTCCCCGGCTTGGGACACCTTGGGTGAGACTTAAACTAAGTGCTAAACTCTAGAGAGTTACTCTTTAACAGTTATAGCCAGGCTGTATTGTTCATAACTTTTCCACGTGTTTTATACTTTATAACATCATAACATTGCATGTGTCTTTTTGCAGACAGTCACTATCACCAGCGATCCAAACCCCTGTCTATCTGTTGCACAAATAAAACTGCACTGTTAAGTAGCTGGTTGTCGCAGTTTCTCATTGAACGCGGCCAAACCCTGCAGTGTGGCTGTGCTAGTTCATGAGCACGGCTGGACTGGCAGTGCAGACTGCTATCTGTGTATCCAGAACCGTGGTCGTTTAATAGACACATTATACGCAACTGGACTGATAGTGGTAACTTGGACATCACTTAGAATTTAAACCTAGCACACCTAACCTCCCACCTCGGTGAGGAGAGTTGGAAGGTGGGGGCAGGGAGGGTATTTTCTGCTAAATTACTCCATCCCCTTTAATGCAACACACAGGCTTTACAGAGAGCGTAGCTCCAGCAGCTCCTTGCACACGCATGTACATGCTCGTGTACACACACACACAGACACGGCACCCCCAACTCTGCAGGGGGAGTCAGGAAGGAGCCCCCAGGACTCCACAGCCCCATCGCAGCCCTCAGCCCAGCTCAGCTGCAATCAAGCCTGCCAGATGCCCCGAGCTGGCCCCAGGTGGGAGGAGAGGTGTGAAGCAGACCCTGGGCTCATTCCCTGCCTTGCCTTGGCTGCCTGTCACTGCCAAAACACCACCCATATTTTTATCGCCAGCATAACGAGCCTGCACATCTCCCGCATCACTTGGTGGAGGGTCAAACCCCTTGTTGGCCCCACACAGCTTTCAGGGTTGTCGCTTGGGTTTTGCATGGGGCTGTTGCTGCACTGCCGGCGACATCCAAAAGCAAACCAAGCCACATTTCCTGGAGCCAAAACCCACATCCTGCTTGTCACCATCACTGCCAAACCAGGCTGCATTTACCCATCCCTCACACATGCCCTGTGCCATACCCATGAGCTCAGCTGTGCCACCTGAGGAAGCCCCTTCCCTACAGGCACTGAGCAGCACCAAGGGGGCTGGGGGACCACCGTGGGCACTGAGGCAGCACGAGCACTGGGAACATAGCCAGGCAGTCCTGCTGCCTGCCAGCAAAGCATCCAGCAGGCACATCTCCCCTCTGCAGGACCCTCCAGGACCCACCCAGTGCTGCTTGCCAGGGAGGACCGAGTTGGCCAAAGGGCACCCTGGGAAGCTGTTCCCACCAGGCTTCACCCTTCATATTATACCAATGCAATGGCCCAGCCAGCGCACAGGAATGTCTGTGCCCTACACTTTCTCCATCCCACCATGGTCTGTCATGCCACAGATCTCCTCCACCTCCCAAGCCATGCACCCAGTGGAGAGAAGCATTGCCGGAAGCCAATGGGCACAAACAGCTTGGGGTCTTCCAGAGTCAGGGGTCCTGGGGTAGATCTGTGCCATCATGTCAGATTCCTCTATGTGCCAGGCATGGCAGCCAGCACCTCCCCTACTGCCCCTGGGACTCAGGTGCCCTTACAGCCCCTGCAAAGACGTGTGTCCCCTGTCCCACCCACACTTCCCTGGGCAGTCTCTGCAGCAGGACACACGCTGGAGGGATGCTGTGGTGCACAAGCATCCTTATTTTGAGTCCTAACTCCAGCTTCTCTCACTCCCACAGGAGTCAGCCCTAGCAGGAGGGATCCCCCTCTGCTCTGTGCTGACATGACGTGGGGCATCTTTTCCCAGTAGCTAACCCGCTGTTTAGAGATGCCCGCTCGACATCCCATGCACAGGCAGGTTTAGCCAGCTGGCCCCAGCCTCCAGAGTGGGTGCTTTCCTGACCCAGTGTCCAGCCTCAGCCCTGGGCTGCAGAGGGTGCAGAGCTAGAGATACCACCCATGTTGGCTCCCTGGTCCCCTCCACAGCAGTTTCTGGGGGTGCTGATGCTGCACCCCGTATTCCCCAGGGTGACAGAAAAAACCTCCCAAACACCAAAGCTGTTGTGGCTGTGGTGGCTGCAGAGCCACCTGCCTGCCCGGGGAGCCACATGTGCGGGGACCAGTGGGCTGTTTGGGGCAGAAAACGCTCACTGGGCAGCCCAGTGGTGGATGCCTGCCCCAGTACCACTGGGAGGCCAGATGTGTGGTGAGCACTAGGAACACCAGCCAGCCGCAAGCATGCACCTCAGTGGGAACAGTCAGGGCAGTGGGGGGCTGCTGCCAGCAGGACATGAAGCTATAGGCTGCTGCTTGTTTCCATCTGTCCATCCTGGCAGCACTGCAGCATTCCTGCGAGATGGGGCAGGTTGCTTGTCTTCATCCTGCAGAGCAGGGACCAGCAAGACACTGAGGGAGAGGGGAGGGTGGGGGCTGAGGAGGGACATCACCCTCAAACCACAAAGTGCCTTTGTGGGGAACATTGGGACCCTGCCCTGTGTGCAATGGCCACTACACTGCACCAGGGACCACATCCCTGTGCGAGGGGTGATGGCATCAGTCCCTGTGCTGCAAGGGATGGGGGTGTAGAAGGATCCCGACAGTGCAGGACACGCAGTGCAGGTCTGCCAGCAGCGAAGGAGCAGGACCCCTGCCTGGAACGGCTCCATGCTCCCACTGATTGCAGGCTCCAGAGGGGTGCCAATCTGGGACCTCTCCCCAAGACCGAACTGTCCCCTGCATCAGCACTTCTGACCACAGTGACACCTCTGTCACTGAGCAGCATGGTCCAGGTGATTTTCCCATCTCATCCAGTGGATTTGCATCCAGCTTTCCAGCGCCCAAGGAAGCCAGGCAGGCAGGAGGCACATCAAAATCCTGCCAAACTCAGTTGGGGCAAGCTGGAACTTGCAAATGAAGGCTTAAAGGGCCAAAAAGGTAATGAACACCCATCAACACCACTCCCTAGAGCACTCCGATGGTTTGGGTCACCGGTAGGTGCAATGTGGATGCAACCTGTGGTGCAGGGGGTGGTGAGGCCCTGTGCAGTATCCACCAGGACATTACATCAGATACCACCGATACAGCGTATTTCCATTTAAAGACCAGTAGAAGCAGTGGATCCCACGGAAACAGCCGCTGGTGATGAGAAGCCCACTCCAACACAGGGGAGCTGGCACTGCAGCTGAATGCTGGGGACCTGGCCATGCAGGGGGTTGTCAGCGTCCAGGCCAGTCCCCCCCTGCCCCACCAGAAGCACAGGCAGCGGCAGGCGACGCCCTCGACCAGACCCTTTATTACAGAAGGGCTTTTACACAGCACAGACACACGCAGCCCTCCTCATGCACTGCCCCAGCCCCGCTGCACCCTGTCCCCCACAGCCCCACACCCCCAGTAGCACAAGTGTGCCAGCGAGGGCGGCAGGCGTTGCATAAAGAGGGGTCGGGGGGGGGGGGGGGAGGGGGGGGTGACAGCTGACAGCGGCGCTGTTGAGCCCGCTCTGCACCAGAGCGGGGCCCTGCAGCACGTGCAGCCCCTGGGTGAGTGGTGGGAGGCAAAGGGGGGCAGAGCCAGCCCGCCCCGAGCCCCCACTGCCATGCCAGGGGCCACCCAGGGTCCTGCCCTGCCACCCCCCTGAGGGCAGCGGGCCACCGGTCACTCCTGTACATATTGCAGCAAGGTCTCAGCCAAACATTCGTCCCCAATAAATTAAAAAGGTCCGTGTCCTGGGGGTGGTTAAAAAGGCGCCGGCCGGGTTAGGGGGTCACTCCTCAGGGGGCTCAGTCAGGAAGGGGGAGGTGACAGCGTGGGCCTGGGTGATGGCAGCCAGCTCCTTGAGGAACTCACTGAAGATGACGGCGCAGTAGACAGCATTCTTGACGCGCAGCGCTTCACTCTGTCTCTCGGCCGAGCCACGGAAGAGGGATGCCCCAGCCAAGGCCTGCAGCACCTGCCCATCCCGCACGTGCTGGAAGGCGAGCTGTGCTGCCTGGCGTGCCCGTGTCGGGCTGTTGGTGTGCCGCAGGATCAGCTCCCCGATGGATGGCTTCCGGCTCTTCACTGTGGGGATGGGGTCAGTCCTGCACCCACGGCCCAGGGCCCCAGCACCCTGGAGAGGGGCCCCCAGCCCTCTGCAGAGCCCCCAGCCCTCTGTACCATGCAACACACAGACCCCAGCGCCCGCGTAATGCAGGGGACAGCCCCCAGCCCACTGCACAGCCCAACATGCAGCCCCTGGCCCTCCCTGCAACGCAACATGCAACCCCCAAACCTCCGTGCAGCCCCCAGCCCTCTGCACGACACAACATTCAGCTCCCAGCCCTCCATGTAGCCCACAGCCCTCTGTACGATGCAACACACAGCCCCCAGCCCCTGTGAAATGCAACACACAGCCCCCAGCCCCACACACAGCCCACATCCCTGTGTACAAAGCAACGTGCAGCCCCCAGCCCTCCATGCAAGGCAATGCGCAGCCCCCAGCCCTCCCTGCAACACGACATGCAGCCCCCAGCCCTCTATGCAATGCAGTGTACCAGGGTTTGGGGGCTGCAAAATTCAACATGCAGCTGCCCAGCCCGTGCCGTGCCTCGCCGTGGCAATCACTGCCTGCCCTCACCCAGGGTCTCAGCACGGCGCAGGGAGGGCACTGCGCTCGGCGTGTCTGACCAGTCCAGCTTCCCCCGGGCGATCAAGTACTTCTTGGCTTTGAAGAGCAGAGCCGGAAAGTCTTCCTGGCTAGCAGCAAAGCTTTCGATCTTGTTCTTCACCGAGCCAAGAACCTGTGGGGCAAGGGAACATCATGATGGCCTACCCTGGGCGCATGGAGGTCCAGAGGGAGCTCTGCCTGCCTGGCCCAGGACATACCTGCAGCAGGGACTTAACGCTAGGCTGGAAGACCATGTTGGTGTTGAGGAGGAAGGAGCGCAGCAGGGGCTGGGGGTAGCAGGCCAGCTGGGCCACCAGCCCTGTCAGCAGAAAGTTGACGTAGAGCGAGTTGTGCAACATGTTCTCCAGCTTCCCAAACAGCACCGAGACGAAGGGGCCTGTGGGCAAGGGAAAGGGACATGTCAGACAGGGCCACAGGCAGCGGGGACCCCCCACCAGCACCGGCCCCACCTGTGAAGGGCTGGCTGGGGGGCGGCCCCACCGCCCGCGGTGGGCTAGCCACCAGCTGGGCCAGGGGGTCCTGCAGCCGCAGCAGTGCCCGCCCCGTGGTATCCCCCTCGGGCAGGGCGGCGAAGCTGGCAAAGGCCTCCTCCTCCTCACGGGACAGGGGCACCTCGGGGGGGTCCTGAGCAGCGGGCAGGGTCCCGCCACCACTGCCATTCTTCATCTCAGCCTCAATCTCCTGTAGCTCCTCGGTGAAGGCCTCGATGGTGACACCAGCTCCATTGGGCTCAGCCGGCACCCGGGCCAGCAGCTCCTCGATCAGCGAGTCCACCGAGGGCAGCGGCTCCCAGCCCGGGGGCTGCGGCCGGGGAGTCGGAGGGACCGTGGCCCCGTTCTGCGCTGGGACTGGCCGGTGCTCCCGCTCAGGGGGGGCCCCCACGTCATCACCCTCCCCCTGGGGGCTCCGGCGCACCTTCTTCACCACCACGTCCCCCTCGGGCCGGATCGGCTCTGCTGGCCCATGTGCTCCGTTCACGAGGGTCCCCGAGTCCCGGGCCTCAGGGCCAGGCCCCCCCATGCTGGGCTCACCACTGCTGCCAAGGGCACCCCCCTGCCCTTCCCTCGCCCCCTCCTCCGGCAAGCCCCGCTTTTTAGTCCGTGGGGTGGGGGGTCCCAGGGGGCGTGGGGCACCGAGGCAGTCAGGGCCAAGTGGGGGGCCACTGTCGAGCTGGGGGACAGAGCCACCAGCACTGGGCTCCTCGCCATCATAGGGGGCCGACCAGACACGGCAGGCCCAAGCACAGCGGTCAATGCTGCGGCGCGCATCCCGCAGGTACTCCAGGTAGTTCCTGTCCAGCTCAGACACCTCCTCCCACCTGCCAGCCCGGTGGCAGGGGCTGCCGGACGGGGTGCTGGGGGAGCGGGGTGCCGGGCCGGCAGCCTCAGGGGCTGTGCCCTGCTGCCGCATGAAGAAGGAGAGCCGGGAGGGAGTGGAGGGCTTCGGCA
Source organism: Falco cherrug (assembly GCF_023634085.1). Lineage (NCBI taxonomy): Eukaryota > Metazoa > Chordata > Aves > Falconiformes > Falconidae > Falco > Falco cherrug. The sequence goes on from NC_073698.1 coordinate 2,892,726, forward strand.
CCGTCACCACCGAGGAGGTGTCCACGTTGGGGCTGCCATGGCCTGCAGGCAATGGTGCAGAGGAGGCTCAGCACAGAGCCGGGATGGGGATGGGGCAGCAGCCACAGTACAGGTCCAAGGGGACCCCGGTACCGTACCCTTGGACCAGGCAGCATGCTCTTCCTCCCGGTCAGGCAGCAGCAGGCTCTCGGGACGGCAGCACCGCGGGATGAGGGAGAGGAACTTGGCAGCTGTCTTCCCATAGATGTCCAAGTCCCTGACCGCCCGCTTCTGGCTCAGCATGACATGGCTGCAGGGCAGCAGGTACCTGGGGGAGCACGGGTTTGCACGCAGGGGCCGCAGGCAGGGGGAACACACACAGGGGAGCGGGACACAGCCAGGGATGGGGGACCGCGCTGGACCCCAGTGCCTCCAGCTGTGGGGCAGAAGTTGCAGCTGCCCCAAACCCACAGGCACAGCAGGGAGCGATGCCCAAGGCCATGTCCCAGACGTGGCGGCCCCCAGGTGCCGGGCAGCAGCAGGTCAGCCCCTGGCATCAGCGACACAGGGAAGTTACCTGAGCACCAGCTGGAGCATGACGTCCTCGCAGTTGAGGCTGAGCAGCGTCCTGAAGAGGCTCAAGGACACCATGCAGAGCTGGGGACAAGTTGGAGGTGAGGGAGCTGCAGTGGGGCAGGACAACAGCGCCCTGGGTGGGCAGCAGTTCAGGGAGCTGTGGGGGTCCGTGGGGGAAGCCCAGCACCTCTCACCCGGGAGTTGCTGTTGATGCGGCCCACAAGGGTGTCGAGGATGGTGCTGTTATCGTGGCGGTGCAGCAGAACAAAGCGCAGGAAGGTTTTCAGCAGGGCCGTCTCGCTGACGCTGCGCAGGAACAGGTCCAGGTAGGCTGTGCTGGCAATCATCTCCTCGATGGAGGTCTGCAGGTGGCAGAAGCTCAGCACAGGGCTGGGCCACACGTGCACCCCTGGGCCCCCCTCCCGGACACGTACAGGCAGGAAACCCCCTGCCCAGGCTGGCAGGCAGCCCGCTGTGGGGAGGTCCCTCACCTTGTGCAGCGCCGGCCCCATGACAGGGACGAGGAACCCGTTGTGGACATAGTCCACCAGCTGCTTCTGCACGAGGGGGTGGGCGACCTGTGGAGCACGGGATGTCAGGGCCATGGCCAGTCCTACTCAGGGCTGGCAGCCTCCCAGCCTTACCTGGATGACAGCGTTGCAGAACTCCAGCGAGTTCATGAAGAGAACAAGGGAGGAGACGCCAATCCAGTCCTCACGGCGCAGGAAGTGCCAGTCATCCCCGCGCACCTCAATCTTGCGGGGCAGGGAGGAGTACAGGGCACTCAGGCCCGTGGCCAGGACCTGGGAACACAGGCAGTCAGCTCCCCCCAAGCCACCAGCCCCACTGCCAGGAAGCTGTGGCACCAGGCAGCGTGCACAAGGACAGCCACCACAGTGCCCCACTCACGCTGAGCCCACCAGGAAGGTCCCACCCCCACAGCCCAGCACGGCTGCACGTATGGATCCACTTCCAGCCCTCAGCACAGCCAGCACACAGCCAGGACTGGAGCCACAGTTTGCCAGAGCCAGAAGGAGAGAAGCAGCAGGGCAGGCAGGGCAGGCAGCAGGAGGAAGGTGGGTGCAGGTGACTGCAACACTGCCCTGGCATATGCCACGGAGCCCTGCCTGCTCTGCTCCTGCCAGATGCTGGAGGCTCTGGGTCTCCAGCCATCAGACCCAACCACTCTCCTCCAAACACCAATCCCACAGGGAAGCCTGCCCTCCTCCATCCTGGTTCTAAGCAGGGGAGCTTTGCTGGGTCCTACATCTCCTGCTGTCCCCAGGGAACCCTTGTCTCCAGCCCGCTGCCAAGCCCTCCACCTCCAAGCCTTCCCTGCTCAGCAATCCCAGCTCCCCAGCCAGGGCAGGACTTCCCTCCAGGGGTGGCTGTGGTTCCTGCCCCAACAGCCAAATCCAACCCTGCATCAGCAGCGGAGCAATTCGACCTCCCAGCACCACTTTGGGGTAGGGGGGCATCACATCAGGTCCCCAGGGCAGAAGTAGGAGTTGTCATGATGGACTGTGCTGTACCGGGCAGAAGTAGGAGTTGTCGGTGATGGACTTGGCCACAGCATGGTTGCTGGCAGACATCGCCATGATGAGCAGCAGCGCATCCCTGGCCTGCTGCCCTAGGACACCCTCATGGTGGATGAAGGGGATGAGAAGGGAGAATATGATGAGGTTGGCGGGGCCCTGGTCCGTGTGGCTGTGGAAGAAGAGCTCCAGGATGGAGGGCTCCTTGGCCACGGAGACGCAGAGCTGATTGAGCAGCAGGACGAGGCTGTTCTCCAGCAGGGCAGAGCTGGGCTCAGCACAGAGGCTGAGTAGCCGCAGCAATGGTGTGAGCACCGGCTTATGCCGCAGCAGGGGCTGCCGGGCCTGGCTGATGAGCATCTCATAGAGCTTCAGCTGCTCCACCTTGCGCTCCTCGGTGAAGTCACCTTGCAGGTGCCAGCACAGAAGCCGCTCCAGCAGATTCTCTGAGGCCACAAACTCCAGGATGGGCCCCCGCGCCGCCTCTCCCCGTGGCCGGTCCTCTGCCAGCAGGTTCAGCATTTGGTAGGTGTTGTTGCGCACGGCACTGAGGTCATCAGGGGCCGGCTTGCAGCCGCGCCGCTCCAGGATGCGCAGGACCTGGGTGAGGCGAGGGGAAACACAGTGCCAGCACTGAGTGCTGGGTGGAGGGTCAGGGGGTCCCCATTACCAGCCCGGCGCCCCAGCCCCCCATCCCGGCTCACCTGGGACCAGTGGTTCTTGAAAACCATGAGGCAGGTCTCTGGGTCAGCGGTGACAGGGCTCTGCAGGCTGGCGCTGCGGGGGGCACGCTGCCCGGCTGCCCGCGGGTTCAGCTTGCTCAGCCAGCTCATCCTCTCCATCAGCAGTGTGGGGGACGGTCACAGGCAGCGGCAGGGCACCTCGTGGGCCGGACCAAATTGAACTGCTGCCTCGAGGTGCCGTAGGGGCATGAGGGAGCAGGCGGGCCACCAGGTCCCTCTCTCCATGCTGCTGCCACCCCGGGCTGGGCTGCGGGGAGAGTGGTGGCTCAGAGCAGACACAGTCACGGCAGGCACCTGGCACTGCTGGGGTGCTCAACGCCATGACCAAGGAGGAGGGGGCAGGCAGATGGGCCAGGCCTGGCAGCACAACCCATCAAGCAGTTGAGATGCACGGGATCGCCCTGGCTCCTCCTTGACACCCCGCCCCAGCCCAGGGCCCCCCCAAGCTGCCTCTTCCCTCCGCACCAATACGGCTGGCGAATGCAACAGCCCTGTCCAGCCTGCCCCGCAGCTCCCCACCCTGCCTTGTCCGAAGGCAGCTGCCCATTTCCCTGCATCACCTTCCACCACCAAACCTCACCTTGCAAGGGGAACCCAGCACCCAGAGGCTGCTTCTGCCCCGGGGCAGGGCCATGGCAGGCAGCAGTGCTGCCCACAACCCTGTGTTTGTCTTGGCTTGTCCAGCACAGCCACAGTGCTGCCAGCACGGCAGCAGGGGGCACGGATCCTGGCCAAGGGCACTCGGGAGAAGCATCGTCCTGGGGTACCTGGGCAGCTGGAGGTGCAGCCACGCTGTCCCGAGGCCAAAGCTGCCACGCCAACCACAGGATGGGCAGGTAGAGCACAGCGTGGGGGGAGCAGTGTGGGGGCAACTCCTCACAGTGATGGGCAGCAACCACCCTGCCAGGCACCACCAGCTCAGCCGCAGCCACTGGCGCGGCAAGGCAGGTCACCACAGGAGCAACAAGCCAGTGGGGAGGCACCAGGGAAGCCCTTGAGAACCAAGCAGCATCAGGACGGCACGCAGCCAAGTGATGCCGGCCCCAGGCCCCGGAGCCGAGGTTGGTACAGCCACACAGCTGTGGCTGGCACCATCAAGCAGGACAGGCAGCACGGTGGCGAGCCAGGCAGCCAGGCCAGAGGAGGCACAGAAGCACACAGAAGCAAAGTTGGTGCCAATACCGTCCCGCAACCCTGTGCCAGGCACAGCTCCCTGGGCAAGCAGCCATGGGACAGGTCAGGCAGAGCAGCCACATCACCTACCTTGGTGAGCAAGGCCACAGGGCCACAGCTCCCCAGCACTGCACAGGAGCCAGCAGCAACACCGCACCTGGTGGCTTTGCCCCACGAGTCACTGCCAGCCCTGTGTCAGCCCCAAAAGGATGCACGCTGTGGAAGTGGGGTGCTGCTCCACAGCTGACCCCAGGCCTGGCAGAGGAAGGAGTGCTGGAGCACCAGGAGGCGGGCTGGGGAAAAGGAAAGGCAAGTGTGCCAGGGCGGCACAGGCCGGGAGAGCTCTGGCTGCCAGCCCTGCCTCCACGCCCAGCCCTGTACTTTGAACCCAGGAGCCGGCACAGCCCAGGGGTGTGGGAAGCACCCAGCAGCCAGCCGGGACAGCCACCCACCCCCACATCCTGCACCCAGCAGGACCAATGGCCCAGGAGCCACCAGCTTGGGGGGCAACGAACCCCCTGACAACTGCAGCCAGAGCCTGGCCTGACAGCAGCCACCAGCTGCACCACTGCCATGCAAGCAGGCAAGGAGGGGAATGAGGTGCCCCCAGAGCCGCTGCCATGGGAAGCAGAATGCCCACAGGCCCCTTCCATGGCACTGGGCACAGGTCCTGCTCAGCACCTTCCCCTCGACCACGGTGTCTCAGCCCAACCACCAGCCTTGCCACCACAGCAATGGTGACAGGGAGCAGTGGATACCCCTGCTGCCCGCGACTGGTGGTCCCCATCCCTCAGAGATGGGATCCCCTGTTCCCACCCACAGCCACCAACAGTCCTGTGGTGGGACATGGCTTCGTGCACGAGCACCAACACAGGCACCTATCCTGACCCCTCAGCCCAGCCCAGGGTCTGCTCTCCCAGCACCCCAGCTCCACCCCACACCAGTCTCAGCACATGCTCCCTGCCCTGCAAGGGAGCTGGGGAAGGCAGTGAGGCTGGGGCAGCTGGCTGCCATCACAACCAGAGCCCATGGTGGGACATGCAAGCAGGCTGGGGCTGACCCAAGGCAGCGCGCAGGACGGGGCTCCCACCGGCCCCCACCACTGTCACCTCAGGGACGGAGGCACTGGCAGCATCGGCCCTCAGAAAGGTGGGGAAAGCCCAGCCTGGCGGCTGCAGCAGCACCAACGGCGCACCCACAGACGGTGCGGCACGATGCTGCTGCCAGGGAACCAGCAGGGATGGATATTTATAGGGCCCTGCGCCCTGGCACCCCGCCGCTGCTTGGGCCCACCACCGCACAGTGGCCCAGAGCACCGCAATGCCCAGGGAGGCAGCTGCCTGCACCCACCACTGCTGCTGGGGCCCCTGGGGAGCGCGGGGCGGGAGCTGGCCCCAGAGAAGCCACTGTAGCACCACAGCGCCTGTCCCAGAGACCCTGCGCCCATGCAGGGCCCCACCAACCCCCTCAGTGGAGCATGGAAAGAGTGACAGCACAGAGAGCTGGCGTCGGCAGCCCCTGCGCCAGCTGCCCCCCCACCCCGGCAGCTGCCCAGACCTGCCAGAAATAACCTCCCAGGGTGGCCGGGCAGCACACACTGCAGGGACAGCCAGATTAGGGCCAGGTGCCACACGTGCCGAGCACAGCAGGCATGCCAGAGCGTGCCAGGGTAGGGAGGGCAGGCACTGAGTGCTCTCTGAGGATGGCAGCCCAGTGCAGATGTGGCCAGGAGCAGCCAGCACACACAGCCCCTGTACCAGGACACGGCTCTGGGCCTCCACCTCCTGCCACTGGGCCAGGAGCAGCGCCATGGCCTGGCAAGTCACCGCCAGCAGCACACGCACACCAGGGCTCGGCAAGGAGCACCTTGCAGGGAGGCGGGTGGCCCAGGAAGCCTGGAGGGCTGAGCCTGAAGCTGCCCCCTGAGGACACAGCCCCATGGCAGAGGGGACAGAGCAGCAGCACGGGCAGGAGGAAATGAAAACGGCCATTAAAGAGAACCCAAACCACAAGAGGCAGAAAGAGGGAAGCTGATGGTGGCAGGGCTGGAGCAAGAACAGCCAAAAGCCAACACAGGCAGGGCAGGGCCCAGCACCTTCTCAAAACACATTAACGAGCAGGTCAACGGCCCCGGGGAGCTGAGCACAGCAGCGCCAGCAGCGGGAGGCAGGCACACACACCCTGTGGTTCAGGCACAGGCCAGGCATATTTATACCACGGCAGGACCAGCGTCCTGTTCCAGCGCGGGTGAGGTCTGATGCAGTTGCTAAAGTTAGACCTTGCAGAATGCCAGCGTGCTGGGGTGAGCTCTGAAGCAGACCGGTCAGGGGTAGGGGCACCGGCACCACAGCTCACACCCACACCGGGCTGCGGCCAGACTGCCGGGCACGGTGTCACCACATGAGCCCCTCACGGGAGCTGGTGAAGTGGGGTGGGCGACAAGCCAAAGCAAAGTGTTCACTGAAGCAGGGACATGATGGCAAAGAGCAGCAAAACCCAAGGTGCAGCGCACACCATGGGACATCCCCCGCCATGCAGTAGGCACAAAGGCGTGCAGCCCCATGGCCAAGCTGGCATGGGACCCATCCGCCACGTGGCCAGACTCGTGCCAGCGGGATGCTGGCTGCCACCACGCAACAGCCCCAAGAGCTAGGACTCACCAGCTCCATCCCAGCACCGGCTCCCTCCTCACCGCAGCCACAACCTCCTAACCCCAGCAGCTCCCACCACACATGGAGGGGACCCAGCCGCCAGTCAAGAGCCAAAAGGGACAGTATGGTGCTGTCAAGCCTGCCCACACACCGGGAGCATGTGTTTCACCCATCATCACCAGCATCCTGGGTCGGTCTGCAGCAAGGCATCCCAGCTGCCAGGGAGCACCCTCTTGCCAGGAGGCGGCCAGTCTTTCCTGCAGGCAGCAGCTATCCAGTGGCCGATGACACAGGGAGGCAGCCAGGGTGCCACCGCAGCCAGGGCTGGGATGCTGGGGGCACGGCTGCCCGCCCTGACCCTGATCCACACACCAGACACTGAGCGGAGCGCCCTGCCCTTGCCAAGGGCTGCACACTGGGGAGCTGCCCAGCAAAGAGCCCGGTGGCAGTGCCCAGCAGCCCCAGCCCCCACAGGGACAGGGACCAAGCCCCACACAGGCGGAGAGGGATGAGGGGCTGCAGGGGCAGGTGGGCAGCCCCAGGCAGAGGGGTGGCAGCACCTCCCAAGGGGAGGCATTCAGGTCCATCTCTGTACTCGGTGGGTACCAGACCCCCCCCACCTCTGCACCCCAGCGGGCGAGAGCACAGCGCAGGGCTGGCCCTGCTGACTACGGGGCAGCTGCGGGGTTGCCATGGCACCTGGTGAGGCCAAAGGCCACCCTGCAGCAAGCTGCCTGTGCCCACCACCAGCCTGGAGGCGCCAGGCCGCAGCTCAGCCCCATCTCGCTGCCAGCCGGGCCCTTGTGCCGAGGCAGGGGCTGTCAATGGCAGCCACCAGGAGCCGGGGGGCTGAGGTCACGGGCAGGGTGCTGGGTCCCTCCAGCTGCAGCAGGGCCCCCGACACAGAGACGCTCACCGTATCGCCATGTCCCCACTGCTGGGCGGGCATCACACCCTGGCTGCCCGGGGCTGCTGCCAACCGTCCTCCCACCAGGTCCGGGGTCCCCCCGCGCCGTCCGAGGTGCTGCCCACCCAGGGCACCCCCCACCCGGGGAATCACACACACACACACACCCCGGCGCAGGGCAGGGCTGCCTACCTGTGGGGTCAAGGTCGCGGTGGGTCCGGTCCCATCAGCGCCGCACCTGGGCAGGGGGAGAAGAGGCGTCCGACGCGGCGCCTGGACCCCCGCCCCAGCGCCGGCCAGGGCCCCCCCGGGCCGTTGACCCCTCCACACCCGCGGCGGCCCCGTCCGGCCCGGCCCAGGGCCCGGCCCAGCTCACGGCACCCGCGCACCTCCAGGCTCCGCGGCCCGGCCCGCACACGCCGCACCCCGGGGCCGGGCGGCACGGCACGGCCAAGGGCAGGCGGCCACCCGGGCCGCCCCCGTGGCAACCGGCAGAAGGGTTCTCCGCCCAGCCGGGTACAGCCCCGCCGGGCCCCGGGACGGGCAACATTTCCCCCGGCCCCACCGCCCCGCGCTCACCAGCCGCCCCCGCTGCGGGCCCCAAGCGCCCGCCGCCATCTTCCCGCCGCCGCCCGACGCACCAGCCGCGCAGGCCCCGCCCACCCCGCCCCGCCCCGCCCCGCCCTGCCCGCCGCGGGAGGTGGCACCGGCCCGGCGGGGCTCGGGCACCTCACTGGCTGCGCCGCGCAGGGGCGGGGCCCAGGGGCGGGGCCAGGAGTACCGGGCGGCCGGCGGGAGGGGTCGGCGGCGCGGGGTTCGGGTACCGCCGCGCCGGACACCCCCGCACCGGGGGCTCCTGCACCACCCCACAGCGCGTCCCCGCTCCGGTCCGCCACAGCCTTTGGCAGAACCGGGCAACGGCCCCGGCACACCGGCGCGGCTGAGGCGGCGGCTGCCTGCAGCCCCGGCGGGCCGGCGAGCGCCGGGGGAGCCCCGCGTTGCCAGGATGCGCCCAGCGCTGGAGGAGCCACGCGGCTGCGTCCCGCTGAGGGACCGTGCTCGGTGCCGCAGCAGCGCTGCGCACCCACTGGGCGCAGGACCCTCCCCGGCACCCGCGCCCGCCGTGCAGGATGCACAGCCTCGGCTCCCTGCTGTCCCGCCGCTGGGTTTGGCCCCGGCGGCGCAGCAGCACCGAGCTCGCCGCCACGACCGACCCTGGCACCGACACCGGACGCGCCTCGGGGTGAGCAGGGCGCGGCTGCCCGCCATGGGGCCCGGGGCGGGAGCGCGCAGCAGGGACCCCCCTCGGTCCCGTGGGAGCTGCGGGCGCGGAGCACCCTGTGCCAGGGCGAGGGGCCGGCGGAGCCGGGGAGCCACCGGCAGCAGCGGCTGGGTGCCGGCCGAGGGGCACCCGGGCGGGAGCCTGCAGCCAGCTGGGGATGGGGAGGCTCTGAGGTCCCTCTGCCTCCCCCGCACAGTGCTACCCGCTCCCGGACCTGGATCCTAGACCCCTCTGGAGACTGGTACTACTGGTGGATCAGCATCATGGCGCTGCCTGTCCTCTACAACTGGATCTTCCTCATCTGCAGGTACCCAAGCAGGCACTGCTACCGAAGGCCCCTGGTGCCCACAGCGAGGGTGGGGGCCGGCATGAGGGCACGGGGCTTGCTGGCGCCTGTTGGCACCATCTCAGCCCTGGTGACACCGCTCATACTGCCAGGTCCTGCTTCCCTGACCTGCAGGAGCAGCATGCAGTGCTGTGGCTGAGCCTGGACTACCTCTGCGACGCACTCTATCTGCTGGACATTGCTGTGCACTTCCACACCGGTTGGTGCCCGTGCCCCAGCATGCCCCTGCCATGCCCTGGTCCCACACCTGTGCCATGCCTGCCCCAATTGCACACCCAAATGCACGCTCACCTGTGTGCACAGACATGTTGATGCCCACACATGCACACCAGCACATATGTGCACTCCCAACTACATGTGGCAAGCAGCCATGCATCATGCACTCGCATGGGCATGCCTACGTGTACATGCACACACACATACGTGTGTGCATCCATGCACACGTGCTCCCAGCAGGCAGGCATGGCTGTCACCCATCAGCCAGCCCAGCACAGGGTGGGCACTCTGGGGTTCCACCACCCACCACTGAGCCCCTCAGCCCTACAGACAGCACAGAGGACCCCCAGCCCACAGCAGCATTCCACAGGACCCCCTGGGTCCTTTCCAGGAGAACCAGGCCCAGGGACCCCCCTGTGCTGGGCACCCACCTGGTCCTCCATCAGTAGCCTCCTCCTGCACAGGGAAACCCTGGGCACCCTGAGCTTGTCAGACCTCACTTCTCCGCCCCCCTCGCTAGGACACCCCCCAGTGCCAACGTGCCCCCCACCCAGGAACCCTGGCAGCGACTGGGGTCCTGACCCACTGCTCCCAGGCTTCCTGGAGGATGGTATCCTGGTGCAGGACCATGGCCGGATCCAGTGGCGCTACCTGCGCTCCCTATCCTTCCCCCGGGATGTGGCTGCAGTGCTGCCCACCGACCTGCTCTACCTGCGCCTGGGGCTGGGCGTGCCGGTAGTGCGTGCCAACCGCTGCCTGCAGGCACCGCGGCTCTTCGAGGCCTTTGATCGCCAGGAGACACGCACAGCCCACCCCAACGCCTTTCGTGTTGCCAAGCTGATGCTCTATGTCTTCATCACCATACACTGGCATGGCTGCCTCTACTTTGCCCTCTCAGCCTGGCTGGGCCTGGGCACGGATGGCTGGGTCTGCCCCAACGCCAGCCGCCCTGGCTTTGCCCGCCCACTGCGGCAGTATCTCCACAGCTTCTACTTCTCCACCCTCATCCTCACCACTGTGGGTGACACGCCAGAGCCCCAGCGCGAGGAGGAGTTCCTCTTCGTCACCACTGGCTTCCTCCTGGCTGTGCTGGGCTTTGCCACCATCACAGGCAGCATCAGCTCCGTCATCTCCAACATGAATGCGGCCGATGCTGCCTTCTACCCCGACCCTGAGCCGGTGCGGCACTACCTGCAGGCACAGGGTGCAAGCAGGCGGCTGGCACGGCGGGTGGCCCGCTGGCACCAACACCTGCGGGCACAGCAGAAGCTGCCGGCAGAACGGGCGGTGCTCCAGTACCTGCCGTGGGGGCTGCGGGCCGAGGTAGCAGCCAGCGTCCACCTCCCAGCACTGCGCCGTGTCGGACTCTTCCAGAGCTGGGAGCGCAGCGTGCTGCAGCAGCTGGTGCTGCGGCTGCAGCCCCAGGTCTTTGGACCCGGCGAGTTCGTCTGCCGCAGGGGTGATGTGGGGCGTGAGATGTACTTCATCCGCGAGGGGCGGCTGGCTGTGGTGGCAGAGGATGGCATCACACAGCTTGCTGTCTTGGGTGAGGGGCTCTACTTCGGGGAGATCAGCCTCATCAACATCAAAGGTAAGCCCACCCCGCTGCACACTGCCACAGCTCCCCTGCCCCTCCACTCCCAGCCTCACCGCAGCCCCCACCCCCCAGGGAACATCTCAGGGAACAGGCGCACAGCCAACATCATGAGCATTGGCTACTCGGACCTCTTCTGCCTCTCCAAGGAGGACCTGGCAGAGGTGCTGGTTGAGTTCCCCAGTGCCCGGGCCATGATGGAGGCCAAGGGCCGCGAGCTCCTGCTGCGCATGGGCAAGCTGGATGTGCACGCTGAGGCAGTGGCGGCAGCAGCAGAGGAGGAGGCTGAGCGCCAGGTGCAGGCCCTGGAGGTGGCCCTGGAGGGGCTGCAGACCCAGGCAGCCCGGCTGCTGGCCCAGCTGGAGTCCAGTGCCTTCAAGCTGGCACTGCGCGTTGAGCGCCTCGAGTGCCAGCTCCAGCGGTCTGCCGGGGAAGCAGGTCCTGCAGAAAAACCAGCTCCTGCTGCACCGCAGCAGCCTACTGGGGCACAGCGTCCTGCTGGGGGACTGCCCTCCCCCAGGGCACAGGGTCCCCCCAGAGCTCAGGGTCCACCCAGGGTACAGGGTCCCCCCAGGGTGCAGGGTCCCAGTGGGGTCCAGGGTCCCCCCAGGGTGCAGGGTCCTAGTGGGGTGCAGGGTCTCCTCAGAGCTGAGAGTCCCACCAGGGTGCAGGGTCACAGTGGGGCACAGGGGCCCCCCAGGGCACAGGGTCCCCCCAGACTGCAGGGTCACAGTGTGGTGCAGGGTCACAGTGGGGCGCAGGGCCCCTCCAGAGTGCGGGGTCCCCCCAGTGTGCAGGGTCCCAGTGGGGTGCAGGGCCCCCCCAGAGTTCAGGATCTCCCCAGAATGCAGGGTCCCAGTGGGGTGCAGGGTCCCAGGGGTGTGCAGGGTCCCAGCAGGGGCCGGGGTCCCACGCGGGGGACAGGCCCCCGGCGCTGAGGGTTGCCTGAGGTTGGGACAGCAGCGACTACAGCTGCTGGATGACGGTGACAACCGTTGCTAGGTAACACTGACAGCTGTTGCTAAGTAACAATGAGTTGTTCATGATCCAGGACGGCGCTGCGACGGCGGTGGGACAGCTACCGGGATCGGGATTGGGATGGGGACAAGGACCACGACCGGGACTGGGAGGTGGACAGGGATGGGACAGAGACCGCGACCGGAACTGGGATGGGGCAGGGACCGGGATCGGGATTGGGATGGGTATAGGGATGGTGCAGGGACCGGGACCGGGGTGGGGACAGGGATGTGGCAGGGACAGGGACAGGGGTCGGGGCAGGAGCCGGCCAGGGAGAAGGGCCCGAGCAGGGCGAGGGTGGGCAGAGGCGAGACCCGGGCCCGGGGAGGGGGCGAGCCGGGGCCGGGGCCAGCCGGGGTCCCCCAGCCCTGCCGTACCGCCCCAGGGGCACCCGCAGGAAGCAGCCGCGGCCGACGGCACCGCCGCCTGGTGACAGCCAGCACAGTGACAGCCACCACGGTGACGGCCGCCTGGTACTCCGCGAGCGTTCCGTGCAGGAGCCCCCGGCGAGCACCATGCGAGTCCCGCGACCCCCCCGGGGCCCTGGCAGCCCCGTCCCCTGCCTCCCCCCGCTCCCTGCCACCGCCCCCCGGCCCGCCCCGCGCCGGGCACCGCCCCCGCTCACTCCCCCAGCGGCTCTGAGAGGAGCGGAGCGGAGCGGAGCGGAGCCTGCTCCCGGTGCCGCTGCGATGGGCGCGGGGCGGCTCTGACGGCGGCTCCGCCGGCGCCATGGACCCCCGGCGCCTCAATGAGTCGCTGCAGGAGCTGCTCTGCCGCCCCGGGAACGGCTCCGGCTCTGCCACCGGGACCGGCACCGGCTCCGCCGGGAACGGCTCCGCCTGCGACCTCCTCCGCAGGGGCCTCCGCGGGCCCCCGGCGCCCAAAGGTGAGACCGGGAGGGGACGGGAGGGAACCCTCGCTGTCCCTCCGTGCGCCCCCGTGCACCCAACCTGCCCCGGTTCAGACTATCGTGCCTCCCGGTGCACCTCGCCGTGCCTCCCGGTGCAGCCGCCCACCCAATGCACCCCGGTGCTCTCGTCCGCCCGCCCAGTCCCACCCCGGCGCACCCCATCCGGCTGCCCGACGCACCCCGGTTTACCCTGCCATGCGCCCCGGCGCTCCCCGTTTGCATCCCCGGTGCAGCCTGCAGCACCCGTCGTGCCCCCCGTGCGACACCGTCCCGCTGCAGCGGGCCCGACATGCCTAGCCAACCGCTGTCCCCAGTCTCGGTCCCCGGTCCCCATAGGGATGTGCCCCGCGCTGGGGGCTCGGCGGCACGGGCACTGCCCAGCGGTCCCGGTGTCGGCTCCCGGGGCTGCTCGGGGAGGGGACACAGGGAAGGCAGAAGGGGACCCTGGCAGGGACCCCACGGAGTGCAGCCACTGTCTGCTCCACTGCCGGGGTTCGGGACCCCCACCTCACGCCACCGCGCCAGCCGGGGCTCCGCGGGCAGTGAGATGCAGCACCAGCACCAGCTGCCGTTCGGTTCCTGGGGATAAACAGCCCTGGTCACGTCCCAGCGCGGCCGAAGGGAGTGGGGACTTGGGCAGCGGGCTCAGCCCTGGGGACAGCCAGCACCGTGGCTCCAGCCGCGGCACCCACCAGGCTCGGAGTGTCCCAGCACTGGAGCCCAGCCCAGCCAGCGGCACCCCCCTGGAGCCAAGTGAGTGGGGCAGGTGGAGCATCCTGGTCCCATGTCTGCTGCGGCAGCAGCCACACGGAGGGAACCCAGGTGCCTGGCTGCCAGCTCCCCACCAAGTCTACTGGACACAGCTGGAGCCAGCTGGAGCCCAGGTGCCTGGACCATGCTTGGCCACGCTGCCCACCCATGTTGGGGTGCCACCGGGGTGCCCACGTGGCAACCCATGACCCTGCTGCCCACAGACCTGGACCTAACGGTGCGCATCCTGCTGTACACGCTGATCTTTGTGCTGAGTGTCTGCGGGAATGCCTTGGTCGTGGCTGTGCTGCTCCTGAACCGCGGCCTGCGCACCGTCACCAACTCCTTCCTGCTCTCCCTGGCACTCAGCGACCTGATGCTGGCAGTCTGCTGCATGCCCTTCACACTTGTTCCCAACCTCATGGGCACCTTCATCTTCGGAGAGGCCATTTGCAAGCTCATGGCCTACCTCATGGGTAAGAGGGGGTGGGCAGGCAGGGGCCGGGGGAGGGCTGAGCCACGCCATACCATGGGTGCTGACCCTCGCTACCCACAGGCGTCTCCGTCTCGGTCTCCACCTTCAGTCTGGTGGCCATTGCCATCGAACGGTACAGTGCCATCTGCAACCCACTGCAGTCCCGTGTCTGGCAGACACGCTCACATGCCTGCCGGGTCATCGCCAGCACCTGGCTCTTCTCAGCACTGCTCATGCTGCCCTACGCCGTCTACAGCACCACGCATGCCATGCCCACCCGTGGCACGCGCCTGCCCATCAGCCAGTGCACCCACAACTGGCCCAGTGAGCATGTTCGACAGGCTTGGTGAGTCAGCACTAGGACTCCCACCCACCCCCAGGACCCTCGCATGACGAGGGACATGGTCTGCTTGCCAGCCCTGCTGCTGCAACTGGGCTGGCAGGGAGCCACTGAGCAATGGGTACCATGTCTTTCAGGTACGTCCTGCTGCTCCTTATCCTCTTCTTCATCCCAGGTGTGGTGATGATCGTGGCTTATGGGCTTATTTCCCGTGAGCTCTACCGAGGCATCCGCTTCGAGCTGGACATCAAAGGGGAGGCTGCAGGTGAGGGGCTGGGCTGGTGTGGGGTAGGGCTGAGGGCAGCACTTGGCCCTGCCTTTGCCTCCTGCAGCACGGCCCCCATGTGGGCAGAGCTCCCTGCCCTGGGACAAGGGGGAAGTCTGAGCCCCCACCCCAGCTCCCTGCAGCTGGGAGGTTCCCTGGGGACCCCTTCCCTGCGCAGGGGCCTGTGCTGCATGCCATCCTGACACCCTGCTGCATGCCAGCAGAGGATGTGCTCAGGGTAATGTGGGTCCCCATGGTGCCACGGCTGTGACCACATCCCTTTGCCCCACAGCTCAGCGCAATGGCAGTGGGGAGCCAGTGCCCACCTGCGACGAGGGGGACGGCTGCTACCTGCAGCTCTCCCGGCCGGGTGGCGCGCTGGAGCTGCGGGCACTGGGTGCAGCAGGTGCGCAGCAAGACCGAGCGCGCATCAACAGCTCAGAGGCAAAGCTGGTGGCCAAGAGGCGTGTGATCCGCATGCTAGTGGTCATCGTGGCCATGTTCTTCCTCTGCTGGCTGCCCATCTTCACCGCCAACACGTGGCGTGCCTTCGCCCCGCGGGCGGCCCAGCGAGCACTCTCGGGGACACCCATCTCATTCATTCACCTCCTCTCCTACACCTCCGCCTGCGCCAACCCCCTCATCTACTGCTTCATGAACCGCCGCTTCCGCAAAGCCTTCCTAGCCACCTGTGCTGGCTGTCGCCATGCCTGCCCACACCGCCCACTTGAGGAGGAGGTTGCCAATGCCAACGCCTCACTCTCCAAATTCAGTTACACCACTGTCAGCAGCCTTGGACCCCCCTGATCTGGCCCCCCCGGCCCCCCCTGCTCTCCCCCAGGCTCTGTCTGCATCCCCCTGTGCCCCCACCTACCCTGGCGTCCTCCCCATGGGCCCCCCTCCATGCCTGGCACAGCTCAGTGCACCACCAGCCTCTATGCTCCCGCCGAGTACCGCCTCACTCAACTGCCACTGGGCCACGCCAGTCTGTCCCACGAGCCCCTGGACCCCCAGTGCCCCCAGCTCCACACACCGCTGTGCCCGGGTTGGGCTGGGGGCAAGGAGCCAGGGCAGGGGTTCCCGGGCCTGGCAGCTGGGGGCAGGGGGGAGAGTGAGATGCCCCCAGCCAAGCCCAGCGACTCCCTATGCTTCTCCCTGGCTCCGGACGCAATAAACTTGCCCTGTGCCCGCCTGCACCCGCCTGCGCCACTGCTTCCCACTGCTCTCAGCCTGACCCAGCACTGGGAGTCCACAGGCCAGAGACGGGTGGGATGGGGGCTCCACAGCACTCGGGAGGGCCAGGGGCCAGGCCCCTCCACTGTGGGAATCCTGGGGCAGTGGCTGGCGCAACCAACAGCACTGGTGCACCCCATGCCAAAGGGCTGGGGATGGCCTGGTCTGAGGCAGCGTCACCAGGCTCTGTACCAGCACCGGGATGGCACAGCATGGCACTGGCATGACACTGCATGGTACCACACTGGCCCCAGCGTGGCTGGGTGGTTCCTGGGCAGTGGGCCCTGCCAGACCTCCCAACCCACCCTGAGGGATTACTACCCCACGGTGCCCACCGTGACCAGGACTAGACTGGCACACACGCACACACCTGCACACTCACACGTGCACGCACAGACCTGCCCATGCACGAACACATGCGCACACACAGCTGCACATAACCCCAGCCCACACACAGGTGTGCACATGCTCACACACACACAGACGCCTGTACTTACAGGCATGTCCTCACCTGCAGTGGCTGCAGGGACCCACTCATCGGTGTGGGGACCCCAAAGCGACAGGGAAAGGACCCCCAAGAGATACCATCTCCCACTATGCCCAAGTGACTCCATCTCCCACCGTGCCCGAGAGACTCCATCTCCCACCGGACTCCATCTCCCACCGTGCCCCTGGGGCCCGCTCCCAGCGTCCGTCCGTCCCCCACGTGTTCCCGCCCCTTCCTCGGAGCCCCGCCCCGCCGCCCGCCCCGGCCCCGCCCTCCCGCGGCGCAGCGTTGGTTCGGCCATGGCGGCGCGGGGTGAGGGCCCGGGCCCGGCTCCGCCGCTCCCGCTGCCGCTCGCCCTGGCCCTGGCCCTGGCGCTGTCGCTATCGCTGTCGTTGTCGCTGCCGGCGGGGTCGGCCCCGGGCGCGGGGGGGGCGCTCCTCGAAGCGGCGCCGCGCTGGGGCTGGCGAAACGTGTCGTGCCCCGTGTGTCACCTGCTCTTTGGGGTGCTGGACCTGGCGCTGCAGGTGCGGGGAGTGGACGGGACAGGGGGGACGGGGACAGGGACCGGATGGGACAGGGAGGGGATGGGGGGGAACGGGGGAGACAAGGGCGGGGGAGGGTGGGGACAGGACAAGATGGGAGGACGGAGACGGGGAGAACAGGGACAGAGATGGGGTCAGGGGCGGGACGAGGGAGGACGGGGACAGGATGGCACAGGGTGGGGACCGGTAGGAACAGGGACAGGGACGGGGTCAGTAACAGGGTGACGACAGAGGTGTACTGGGACAGGGACGAGAGGGGATGGGAACAGGCAGAGCAGGGCCAGTGGGTCCGGGACAGGAACGGAGTGAAGGGAGGACAGGGAAGGGGTGGGGGTGGGGGGGAACGGGCTAGCAATGGGGACAGGGAAGGGGTCAGGACAGGGCGGGAGACAGGAGCTCGGACAGGGATGGGACGGGACCTCGTGACAGGGCTGGGGACAGGCCAGCGGCTCTGCTCTGAGCGACAGGGACAGGCCGAGGCCCCCCTTCCTTCCTCCAAAGGGGAACTGGACTGGGGCTGGGGTGACGGCAATGGAGGGGACCGAGCCAAGCTGAGCGGGTTGGGGTGGCTGGCAGGCGGTGGGGCCGTCCTGGGGACCCCGCGGCAGCCCAAATGGTCCCTGCCCCACAGCTGGAGCCCAACGTGGCACGCGTGGGGCACTTGGCGGCCCGGCTGTGCCAGGACCTGCGGCTGGCGCGCCCCGAGATCTGCCAGCAGGCCGTGCAGCTCTTCCAGCAGGACATGGTGTCAGCCTGGGCACGCTCGGTGCTGCGGCCTGGTGAGGCCTGCGGGCTGCTGCTGGGCCAGCACTGCGGCCACTGGGACATCTTCGGTGCCTGGAACATCACCCTACCTGCCACCCCCAAGCCGCCAGTGCAACCACCGGTGCCCCCCCCACCCGGCGCTCCCACCGCCCGCCTCCTCTTCCTCACCGACCTGCACTGGGACCGCCACTATGTGCCAGGCAGCGAGGCTGCCTGCCCTGACCCACTCTGCTGCCGCGGAGCTGCCCACCCTGGCCCTGGCGGTGCCGGCTTCTGGGGCGAGTACGGCAAGTGCGACCTGCCACTGCACACCATCGAGGCCCTGCTGGCCCAGCTGCCCAGCGCGGCCACCTTCGCTGCTGCGTACTGGACGGGTGACATCCCAGCGCACGACGTCTGGCAACAGAGCCGGCAGGACCAGCTGCTGGCCCTGCGCACTGTCAGCAGGCTGCTGCAGAAGTATCTGGGTGACCTGCCCGTCTACCCAGCCGTGGGCAACCATGAGGCTACCCCCGTCAACGCCTTCCCCCCACCATATGTGCAGGGCAACCAGTCCTCTGCCTGGCTGTACGATGCCATGGCCCAGGCCTGGCAGGACTGGCTGCCCCCCTCAGCACTGCGGACCCTCCGGTGAGGGCAGCTGCCAACAGGGGCCGGGTGGGCAAGGGAGTCTCCAGGCTAGCAGGGGCTTGGGGTGGGGGGCCTGGGCTAGCAGGATCAGGGGTCTGAGGGATGAGCACAGGGCAGTCTCCATACTGGTTGGGTGAGGGGCCCTGGGCTAGCAGGGGCTCAAGGCTGGGAGGGAAAGGGGGGCCTTTGGCCTTGCAGGACTCAGGCCTGGGGGACTTTGGGCTAGCAGGGATTGGGGGGGCTCCAGGCTGAGGGGCTTCGTGCTAGCAGAGGCTCACGGCTGGGGGTGCACAGAGTGGTTTCCAGACTGGAGGGGGCAAGGGGGATCCCAGGCTGGCAGGGTGCAGGTGTGTCGGGTTAGGAGGGGTCAGGGCAGGTGTCTCCATCCTGGGAGGAGCAGCAGCGTGGGCTCATGGCTGGCAGGGGTGCAGGGCGCTTTGGGTGGGCAGGGGCAAGGGGGGCTCCAGGTGGGGGGTGTGGTATGCTGTGGGCAGACGGGAGGGGGTGCAGGGGCAGGCAGGCAGCCAGCTGGGCCTAGGGCATGTCGCGGGGCTGTGGTGAGGGGTTGCAGTGAGGGGTGGGGGCCAGCAGTGCTCACTCCCTGCCCCAAATCCCTGCAGTGCTGCCGGTTTCTACACAGCACAGGTCTGGCCTGGGCTGCGCCTTGTCTCCCTCAACATGAACTTCTGCTCCCAGGCCAACTTCTGGCTCCTCATCAACTCCACTGACCCTGCGGGGCAGCTGCAGTGGCTGGTGGGGGTCCTGGCTGCTGCCGAACAGGCCGGGGAGAAGGTGAGGGTGGTGGCAGGGGGACTGGCCCTGCATGCAGGGGCGTCCCAGGCACACCCCAGCCCTGTCCTCCCCTGCCTCCTAGGTGCACATCATCGGGCACATCCCTCCGGCCCACTGCCTGCGCAGCTGGAGCTGGAACTACTACCGCATTGTCAGCAGGTCAGCCCTGCGGCCCAGCACCCCCCCTGCATTGCCCAGCCTGCGGTGGCACAGGCGCAGGAGGGGATGGGGCGACGGTGCCGCGCCAGAGTGTCCAGAGTCAGAATCCCAAAGCTGCCTGTGCCAGGCAGGGCCATACCAGAGCCGATGGGCATGGCCTGGACATGGGGTGTCAGTTGAGCCTGGCGCGATGCGGGGGCTGTGGGTCATGGGATCAGCTGCACCACACCAGCTGCCGAGTGGTGCAGCGGGGATGGGATGGGGGTGTGGGCATTGGCAGCACTCACGCCCTGGCCCCGCGCAGGTTTGAGGGCACCATTGCAGCTCAGTTCTTTGGGCACACACATGTGGATGAGTTTGAGATGTTCTACGATGAGGAGACACTGACACGCCCCGTCTCTGTCGCCTTCGTGGCCCCCAGTGTCACCACCTACATCAACCTCAACCCAGGTACGCCTGGACCCCCAGCCCCCTACAGCCCACCACTCTGGTGGTGGTGCCAGTGCTCACCCCTGACCCTGCCTGCCCTGCCCACAGGCTACCGTGTGTACGAGGTGGACGGCGCCTACCCCGGGAGCTCCCACGCCGTGCTGGATCATGAGACCTTCATCCTCAACCTCACGGAGGCGAACGTGCCGGGGGCAGAGCCACGCTGGCAGCGCCTGTACCGCGCCCGTGAGGCCTATGGGCTGCCCAGCGCCTTCCCCGCTGACTGGGACCAGCTCATCCGCCGCTTCCAGGATGATGAGCGCCTTTTCCAGCTCTTCTGGTTCCTCTTTCACAAGGGCCACCCGCCCCGCGAGCCCTGCCTGGCCGCCTGCAAGGCAGCGCTGCTCTGCGCCCTGCGCACCGGCCGCTCAGCCGACCCCAGCCTCTGCCAGGCCCTGCGCCCAGCACTGCCCTTCCCACGCATCCAGGCGCTCTGGCGGCAGCGGCGGCTCTGCTGAGGGCAGATCGGGCACCGGGACACCGGCGGTGCCTGGGCTCGGCAGGGGCTGAGGCAGGGCCCTGCCTGTCCCCAGGCTCCTGCTGGCTGCCACCCCCACCGCGGCACAATAAAGGCGTGATGGACCCAGCGGCTCCTGCCCGAGGCCCCGCGGGACGCGCCAGAGGGTGCCTGCTGCTCCTCCTCATCCTCCCAGAGAGTGCTGCAGGAAGGGGGCAAGGCCGGGCTGGTGGAATGGGTTTATTAATTATTTAGTACGACACAGATCTTCATTACAGCAGGAGTGGCAGCTCCGGAGCCGGTGGCCCCGGGGAGCCCCACGCTGCAGGTTAGACCGCATGCATCGGGGCAGGGTGGGCCCTGCACCCCCGCCGCGCCAGCCCCATCGTCCCCGCGGGGCAGCGGGGGGCTCATCCCGGCGTGTAGAGCAGGACACCCCCCCCAGCCCACCGCCCTGGGGCACGGCCGCGGGGGGCAGAGCCACAGCACGGCACCATGCTCGGCGCGCACCCCCTGTGCAGGTACGTGCCCCACAGCCCCTCGCACATGGCTCGGCGCATGGGGACACTTGCACACACACACGCACACCGCTCGGCACGGGCTCATCCCCCCGCTGGTGCCCCGCACTTCCGAGGCGCTGCCGCCCCCTCCGTCCCATCCCCCTGTCCCATGCCGGGGGTGGCAGATGGGGAAGGGGTCTTGGTTGCTCCCCCCATCCTGGCTCATGGCGTCTGGGCCCCGAGGCGCTTGGGCTTCAGGCTGCCCAGGAGGGTCTGCATGCCCCGGCGGACGGAGGAGCCCACCCGGCGTGCCACCGAGTCAGCCGGCGGCGCGGGCAGGCAGGAGCTGGAGGCCTGGGGCCGGGCATCCAGGCACTTCTGGTAGCGCAGCTGGGGAGAGCGGGGTCAGCAGTGGGGCCAGGACCGTGGGGCCGGGGAAGGGGCTGAGCAGGTGGACACTCACCATGCAGGCGGCCTGCAGTGCCTCACTCAGCCCAGCGGCGTTGGGCTCACACCAGACCATGTGGCAGCGGAAGGCACCCGGGGCGCTGGCCATGATGAAGGCGAAGGAGCGCACATCCCGGCCCACCCCCATGAAGGACAGGAACCGCACGCGGCACTCGCACAGCACCGCCTCCGTCTGCAGGCATGTGGCCAGGGGTCACCACCATCCCCACCATGCCAACAGGATGGGGACGGAGCACCGCAGGGCCAGACCCACCTGCTCGTGGATGATGGTGAGCGTGGCAGGTGCCACATTGACCACAATGGGGGTCCAGTGCTCCTTGCTGCTGGTGGCTAGTGCTGCCTCTAGTGCTGCATTGATGACGTCCATGCCTGGGGATGGGCAGGGGGCTCGGGGACGGCCAATGGGGCCAGGGCACCTACCCCATGGCAGCCCCACAAGGTGCGAGTGCCCCCCCCACTCACCCACAGGCTTGGCAACGGGCACGCAGCCCAGGTAGCACACCGGGAACTTCTGCACCACCTCGCTCTTGGGCGCCGGGAACTCCACTGTAGCACAGGGAAGGGTCAGCCCCCACCAACATCACTGTACCCCAATGCCTGGCCCCCCCAGCTGGCCCCCAACAGCCTGCACTGCCCCCCACCCCAGCACATGTGGCAGTGGGACATACGAGCTCCCTCCCCCAGTCCAACCCCCCATCCCCTCCCAGTGTCCCACATGCCCCCCATCACGTCCCAGTGCCCCCTCTACACACACACCCATCCCCTTCCTGCGTATCCCCCCCGTGCCAACACCCCCTATCCCTTCCCAGTGCCATACACCCACACCCATCCCCTCCCAGTGCCCTCCATCCCCTCCCCGCCCTGCCCCACCATACCCTGGAAGGGGATCTCCACCAGCCTGGAGGGGTCCATGGAGAGGCCATTAGCCAGGGCCCGGGCACTTCGCCGCTCCACCATGATCTGGGGAGAGCATGAGGGGCACCGCCCCCGCCCCCCGCAGGTTGTCATGCCACAGCCCCCAGCCCCTGTCCCCCACAAGGGGCCATGGCACCCCATGGTGAGCCACCAGCCGGCTGTTCCCTGGGGACATGGTGAGGAGGGGCTCACCTGGGAACAGACCTCAGAGCTGGTTGGGGGGTCCATGAGGGGCTTACCTGGGGCTGGGGGGGCTCACCTGGGAGCAGACCTCATGCAGGCTGGTGGCGATGTTCTTGGCAGGGCTCTCACAGCGAAAGACATGGCACTTCAGCATCTGTGTCAGCTGGTCCCGGGCCACGTAGGCGAAGTCCCTGTGGCAAGGGGTTGCACTCAGGACCCCCCCCCAGCTACCCAGCTGCCTGAGCTCCCCGCCCCGGGTGTCTCCACCACCAGCCCAGTGAGGGACAGGACTGGGAGGACTGGTGCAGGGCTGGGCTGCCATACCTCTCCCTGCATCCCCGGCCAGCGCAGCAGAAGAGAGCCAGAGAGCAAAGTTAGTGGGCCCGGGGCACACGCATACCCCTGGTCCCCCCCACGTGGGACCCCCATGCCCACCAGGGTCATGCCCAACCCATGGCACCACAAGACACACACACACACCCAGGATCACTAGGGGGCTTAGCCTTGGGATCCCGCATGCCCGCACACCGTGCAGGATCCCAGGGCCCCACACCCTGTGTGCACCCACATCCCCCCACACCCCATGCACATGGGACCCCACAGCCCCACATGCACGGGACCCCTGCAGCCCCATGCACCCCATGCACCTGGATCCCTGCACCCCACACGCACAGGACCCCCATGGCACTGAGCCCCACGTGCACCCAGATCCCTGCACTCCACATGCACAGGACCCCTACATCCCATGTGCACCCGGATCCCTGTACTCCACACACGGGACCCCCACAGCCCCATGCCCCACATGTACCCAGATCCTCGCACACCCCTGCACCCCAGATGCATGGGAGACCCCAGCCCCACACCCCATGCACACCTCTATCACTGCACTACATGTGCACTGGACCCCCATCAGCCCTGGACCCCATGTGCACCGGGACCCCTGCATGCTCCCGCAGGCACCAGACACCCTCTGCCCCCAGGACCTGCACCCCCCCAGCCCATCGTGCCCCCCGCACCTGCCACTGTCACGCCCCACACCCCAGACGCGGATGCTGGCCACGGGCTGCGCGTGCAGCAGGGATTGATCCTGCGGGTCCACCAGCTTCAGCGTCTGGCTCTCCAGCAGCAGCAGCATCGCCCGGCCCTGGGGGTAGCCGCGTCAGGGTGTGCGGGGGCTGTACCGGGGGCTGCCAGCAGCAGGCGGGGCGGGGGGCACTCACCTCCCCCCAGGAGCCAGGGGGGCCGCGCTGGTGCAGGGAGAGCTGGCGGATGCAGTTGTTGACAGCGATGCTGCTCCGGCCCGGTGCCAGCTCGTCCTCGCTCATCTCCACCCAGCCCAGTGAGCGCACAGCAAAGCGCTGCGGGGGACGGCATGGGGCAGGCATGGCCCCAGCGTGGGGACCCCAGCCACCTACCTGCCCCCCACCCCCCGAGGCAGGGCAAACCCCGCAGTGGAGGCACCGCATGCCCCAGACTCTGCTGAGCCCCCTCCCATGGCGGTGACAGCATCATGGCACCACCGGGCTGCAACCCCAGGGTGGGGGTCCCAAGCCGGTGGGGGGCCTGGGGCACAGGGAGGGGCCGGGCTGGGCCCCCAGCCTACCTTGGAGCCCAGCTTGTCCTCCTCGGCCAGCGCCGCGCTGCAAGAGCGAAGGGGGTATCACTGGCTGATGCCTCCTGGAGACCCTGGTCCCCTGCACAGGGCGCAGCTCTGGCCCCACACCAAACTGGCAGCCCCCCTCCCAAGGGTCCCACTGCCCTGCAGGGCCCAGGCGCAGCCCCACACCCCCCAGGTCCCCCGTGCCTCACACACCCAGTGCCCGGCGAGGCCAGGCCCGGCGACGGCGGCTCCGTGTCCTGCACTCCAGGCTCATCATCTGCCTCGTCCGCCGCAGGGTCCTGGGGAGGGAGCAGGGGGGGCTGGCAGCAGCTGGGCACCGCAGCGTGCTGCCCCCCCGGCTGCCCACTGCCCCCCCCCCCCCCCTCACCTTCCAGAAATCCCCCTCTCCGAAGCGCTCAGCCGGGGCGAAGCCCGTCCAGGCGAGCTGTGGGAAGAGCGGGGCCAGCTCAAGGCAAGTGCTGTGGGGCAGCCCCATGGCGCCCCACGGCTGGCCGGGACTCACCGGTGGCTCCTCGGAGGGGGTGATGCCCGGGGAGCCAGGGGCCGAGCCACGGGCCAGCCCCGAGGGGGGCTCCCACTGCGTGGTGCCGGTGGGGATGTGCCAGTAATAGGTGCCCGAGGTGTCCTGCACCCGCATCCATCCCGCAGGCAGGTCCGAGTCCGTTTCGAAGGAGTTGCGGGTCCAGAAGGAGTCTGGGGGGGCGGGGTGAGGGGCGCGGTCGGGGCCGGGTGCCACGGGGGTGGGCCCCTCCAGGCAGCCCCAGCAGGACACGGCCCCCACACCCAGCCCCAGGGAGCCCCCCCGGATGGGGCACCCACCCAGCAAGGTGGGGACGCCTCAGGACGGGCTCCAGGCTCCCCCATCGCCATGAGGACGGGGCCGTGGACAGGCAGGGCTGAGGACCACTCCCGGTGGCGTAAGATGAGGGTACCCCACACCGCTATGAGGACGGGGGCCCCCAGCCGGGCCCCACGGGAGGACCTAGAGGCGCAGCAGGGCAGCAGCCCCCTCCCCCGCCCCGGGCTGGGCCGAGCCGCAGCCCCCGCGTCCCACTCCCCCCCCGGCCCTACCTGGGCGCGGGTCCAGCAGGACGATGGCCACGAAGAAATCCGCGCTGCACATCGTGCCCCCGCCCCATGCCGGGGGTCGGGCCGGCTGCCGGCCACAGCGCAGCCCGCAGCCCCCGCGGGCCCACCCGTGGGGCCTGCCCTGCCGCAGCCCCCCGCACACACACTGCCCCACCCGCAGCCCCGGCCCCACGCAGCTGTGGGGCAGCCGGGTGGCGGCGGGGGTGCCCGCCCCACGCTCACCTGCGCCGGGGCTGGACCAGGCGTTTCCCCGGCAACCGCTGACGACAGCGCCGGGGCCGGCGGGATGCAGGATGCGCCAGAGGGATCGGGATGCGCGGGGGGGCGGGGACATGGAGGGCGGGGGGGGGGACAGAAGGATGGGGGAGAGGCTGGAGTGCAGGGATGGGGGGGACAGCACGGTACAGTGCAGGCTGTGGGGCACATGAAAGTGACACTGCCTACCGTGGGGACACAGGGGGGGCATTTACTGGCCGGAGGAGGGGGGAAGGGGACAGGCACACAGAGGTAGCGGGGGACACAGCAGGGCCAGAGCCGCAGAGAGGGGTGGTAGGCAACGGCACACCAGAGCCTGCACCATGGGGCACAGAGCTGCCAGCAACAGCACAGGGTCATGGAGGGGGTTGGGGGGACATCAGTGGGGCACACAGTGGAGTGCCACGGAGCTGACAGGGGCTGGGGGGCCAAGAACAGCACCCAGCGGGGATCAGGAACACAGGCAGCAACGGGTAGGCTGGAGGGCAGCGGTGGGCACACAGCCAGGAATAGGCGGAGGAAAATGTAGAGCTGACAGGACCAGGCTGGGCATGACAGGTTGGGGGCAGGCAGGGGCTGCCATGGGGCAGTGGTGGGGGAAATGGAGCAGCCATGGGGCAAGCAGAGGCAGCTATGGGTCAGACAGGGCCCACTGTGGGGCTCGCAGAGACAGATGGGGGGCAGGCAGGGCCGCCATTGTGGGGCAGGCGGGGGCCACCACTGAGCAGATGGGGGCCGCCGTGGGGCAGTCAGGACAAGCCATAGGGAATGAGGGGCAGGCACAGGACAGGCAGGCATAGCTGTGGGGCAGGTGGGGTCCACAGCGGGACAGGCAGAGCCGGCAGGGACAGCCACAGGGGAGCCAGGACCAGCCGTGGGACAGACACAGGCGGCTACTGTGGGGCAGCCGTGGGGCCACCTGGTGCCCGCGGGTGCCCACCTGCATCGTCGGGGGAGCTGCCGGTGGGGCTGCCCTGGCTGAGCGTGGCCCAGCTGGAGTCCTCATCGCTGGCAGTGCCGCTGCGCACCCCGAAGAGCAGGCTGGCGCTGCGGCCATGCTCGCGGGGCGCCCGCTCCCCACTCTGCTCCGACTCGGCCGTCATGGGGTCACTCTGCACCGGCGTGGAGTCCCCGTCGCCTTCCTCCTCCTCTTCGTCCTCCTCCTCCTCCTCCTCGGCACCTCGCAGGTCGATGAGCAGGGGCAGGGCCCCCCCACCGGCGTTGTTGCCGGCGTTGCGGGCGTTGCGGGCCGAGACTTCCAGCTCCTCGGGGGGGGGGGGCCAGCTCGTTGCGGTTCTGGTCCCGCTCAGCTGCCCGGCGCAGCTGGTTCTGCCCGTCCTTCACCCACTTGGCGTTGGCCGGCTCCTCGCCGGCCGGGCCTGGCGGCCCCCCCCCCGCCCTGCAGCTCGGTGCTGCCATACAGGCGGGGGCCCTGGGGGGAGCCGGGGGGGGCCTTGGGGCGCAGGGGCTCGGGGGCGCCTGGCAGCCCCAGGCTCAGCCCCAGGCAGCTGTTGTCGTTGGCCAGGTCGCTTCGCTTGCTCAAGGCCCCCGACATCGTCGGGGCCTGGGGGGGGGGGGGGGGGGGGGGCACGGACGGGGACAGGTGGCACCGCCGGCACCGGGGGACACGGCGGGTGCCCCCCCGGACCAGCCCCCGCCCGACCCTCACCTGCGGCTGGCGGGAGGCTCCTACAGCCCCCGGGGCGCCGGCACCTCCGCGTCCATGGGGCCTGCGGGCAGCGGGCGGTGGGCAGCTGCGGCACCGGGCCCCCCGCGCCCGGCCCCCCGGCCCCGCGGGCCCCGCCACAGCCCCGGGACCCCCCGCCGCGCCCCGGCACCCCCACCCCGGGCCTGCGGGATCCCCGCAGGCTCCGATCCCCCCCCCGGCCCGAACCCCGGCCCGGCCGGTACCTGCGGCGGCTCCGCTAGGGGGGCGGGGGTCCGCTTCCGCTTCCGCTTCCGCGGGCGGCGCAGCCCCTCCCCTCCCGACTGGCACCGGCGCCGGCACGGGGCTGGCACACAGCGGCACGGCACTGGTGCCGGCGCTGTCCCCGTACTGACAGTGCCACCGGCAGGGCACAGTACCGCTCCTCTGCCACCGGCACCGGCTGGCACAGCGCGGCGCGGCATGATCGTGCCACTGGTACTGTCACCGGCACGGACCGGCACCGGCACCGGCACCGGCACCGGCACCGGCACCGGCACCGGCAGGGGTGGGTCCGCAGGGCGCAGCACAGGGTGGCCTGGGCAGGGCCGGGGCAGAGCGGCACGGCACGGCACGGCACGGCTCGGCACGGCACGGCTCGGCACGGCACGGCTCGGCACGGCGGGAGCGCGGTGGAGCGGCCCGGCCCGGCCCGGCCCAGCACGGCGCTGCACGGGACACAAGGCCTGGAGCAGCAGCGGCGAGGGGCGCAGCCGGGACCGGCAGAGCACGGCACGAGGGCACACGGGGTGCTGGCACGGCACGGCAGGCGCAGGGTGGGCTGGCAGGGACCAGCGGCATCGGCCACAGCGCGGTGATGCTGGCAGCGTGCCAGGGCTCCTCTGGTCCAGCCCCTCTCCCCCGGCGACGCGTCCAGCCCCCGGGCACAGCGACTGCAGCACCGCCCTGGGCAGCCTGGCCCGTGTCACCGCCTCGGTGACGAGGCTTTGGGGCTGCTCGGCGGGGCCCCCGTGCCATGACTCTGGCACTGCCGGGGAGAGCCCGGCTCCCCCTGCCCCCCGCGGGTGCTGATGCCCACGGATGGGACCCCCCGGCTGGCACCTCTCCAGCCCCGCAGCGCAGGGCAGGATGGCACGGCATGGCACGGCATGGCACAGGGCTGTGGTGTGGCACAGCACAGCAAGGCATGCACAGTACGGCACAGTGTGGTACGGTACAGTATGGTATGGTACAGTACAGTATGACATGGTATGATGCGGTATGACATAGTGCCATGGGGCATGGCACAGCACGGTGCGCTGTGGCACATTACAGGGCAACACATTTCAGTCGGCACAGTATGGTGTGGCTCAGCATCAAACGATGCTTTGTGGTATGGCACAGTGTGGTAAAGCCCAGCACAGCCGTGGACACCCCCCCCGCCCCTGTACCACATCCCCCAGGAGTCATCTACCAGGCTCCTGGTCCTGATCTACCATCACAAGGCTCCTGCACCCAGCAGGTCCTGCCCCACTGCCCCTGCCACACCCAGCCCAGTGGCACAGGGACAGTGCTACGCCACCCCACAGCTGCCACAACACAGATGCACCATCCCCTCCACCCCCCGGCACCCCTAGACAAAGCGGGGAGGGTCTCAGGGTCTCCCTGGCTTTTATTGTGTCCCAGGCACAGGCTGGCTGGGGCCCGCAAAGTCCCGGTGCCAGCAGTGCTGCAGGGGCCTGGGCGGTGGCACCGGCCCCAGTCACTGTGGGCAGCGGAAGAAGTCGGTGGTGATGCTCCGGAGGGGGGCAGGCTGTTGTGCCCCTAGCAGCTGGGCCACGCTGGGGTACCAGTAGTAGCCAGTGCCATCGAAGAGGAAGACACCATCGTTGGTGCACATGGCACCATCCACGTGGTCGTGGGGCAGTGGTGTCGGTTCGCCCACGTGCCGTGGTGTCTGCGTCAGGTCCACCAGCCGAATGTGGTCCCCTGCCAACACAGCACCCATCAGCCCCGCACCCCGGCAGAGACCCCAGCAGCCGGGGGTCCTGGTGTGCCTGCTGCCCACCTGTGATGAGGTAGAGGTGCGCAGAGCCGGGGCAGGTGAAGGCAGCGTCGGCACTGGGGACCCCCAGCTCCTCCTGCAGCGCCCGTGGGTACCCCAGCACCCGCCGGTGGCCCTGCTCCGAAAGGAAGATGGAGACCTGGGAGCCCTGGGGAGAGCAGGCAGTGTGGGCCGTGGGCAGTAGTGGGGACACAGCGTCAGAGAGTCCCCAGGCTGCCCCTGGGGCAGGGACACACACACACAACATCCCCGAGGTCCCCTGGTCACGGGAGGGATGTCTCCCAGCAGTCCCTGAGCTGCCCCACCTCAAGCACCGGCCCAGGAGTGTTGGCAGTGGGGCAGCAAGCTGGGACGGGGGGCAGGACCCACAGGGCAGAGGATGGGGAGGGGGCAGCCAGCAGGGTCAGACCTGTATCAGGTAGGTGCGTCCGTCCCAGGCGAAGGCAGCATCCACCTCCCCCTCCAGCCCTGGCCACGTCTGTCCCAGGGGCCAGGCATGGTGCCCATCCTGCCACGAGTCCAGGCGGAATGACAGACCCCCTGCGGACTGTGTCAGTCATACTGCCCCACAGACCTGCCCCATGATCATGCCCCACGCGACCCCACCCCACAGCCAGCTCTATGGTCTGTGGCCCCACAGAATGGCTGGGACTACAGTTCTGTACCCCACAGCCCCCAGCATGGTCATGCCCCTCCCCCAATTCCCCCAGCACAGCCATCCCACAGCCCCACGCTACCCCTCACCGCGGAAGGCATAGATGCGGCCGGTGTCATCGGAGAGGAGGGCCTGGAAGGGCATCTTGCTGCAGCCATGGCCGGCGTCCCCCCACGAGGCATTCCCGTGCCCTGCCAGCAGCGTCAGCACTGACAGTGGGGCCAGACCCCAGGGCAGGCACTGGGGTGGGGGTCTGGGACCCCTCTGCCACTGTGGGGCTGGGCGTCCAGGCAACTGGAGCTCAGGACCCCGTGGGGGGGGGTTGTCCCCAGGATGCACGTGGTTCCATGGGGGTGGCCAGGTGCTCACCTCGCCCTGGGCAGGGTATGAAGTAGTCGCGGAGGTCGCGGGGGTATCCTGGGGGCACTTCGCCTGTGCGGGGGTCGAAGCGCTGGAAGCGGGTCCCGCGCAGGCAGTAGTACCGCTCCAGCCAGCGCAGGGCAGCAGTGCAGGGGCCCAGCCCCGGCCATGTGCGTGGCTTCGTCACCCGCAGCTCCAGGTCAAAGGCGTACACCGTGTCCCCTGCATGCAGCAATGGCACAGCTCGGCATGGCTTGGCACGGTGCAGCTTCTAGCACCTGAGCCCCACATGCCCAGCAGCGCCCACGCACCCCACAGCAGCCCCCCGGACCCCACTCACCCTTGAAGAAGAGGATGCTCTCGCCCCCGCACTCCTCAGGGTGGCACTCGACGGCGGCGTCCAGCCCCCCAGGGACCCCCGGGAATTCATCTGCCACACGCCGGGGGAAGCCAGGACGCAGCTGCCCCCCAGCGTAGGCCCAGACCTGCTCGCCCTGCAAGTGCCCCACAGGGTGAGCCCCACGGGCACCACCCCCAGGACCCCCGTGGGGCCAGACCTGGGGGGAGACCCCCAGGACAGAAGCTCCCCCAGCCAGGACAAGGCAGCCCCGCCCCCCCCCCCCCCCCCCCCCGGCCAAAGATCTGACCCACAGGCTGGGACCCCCAGCTCCATCCCTCCCCCAGCCCCATGGACCCACAGGGGGGGCTGGGCAGAGAGGCAATATCTCCTACCCCCAAGCAGCCTGCCTGAGCCCCCATGCAGCCCGGGCCCTGCCCCTGCCGCCCCCCACCCGTGGCCGTGCCTGGAAGAGGTAGAGGTTCTGGTGCTCCTGGGGGTGCTGCCGGCGGTGCAGGCGCAGCGCCGCGTCCACGGGGCCCCCCAGCTCAGGCCAGGATGCAGCCAGGGGTCGGATGTGGGGTCGGTGCGCCCCCCGAGAGATCTCCCAGACTCCCTCGCCTGGGCAGGGGCAGCGGCTAGCCCCACACTGCCCCACACCATCCCACACCCCACTCCCCCAGCCCCCAGCCCCGGGGCACCCCACAGCACCCCCCACCCCTTATTGTCCCCCAGGGCACCATCTCCACCCCCTTCCACATTTATTCAGGCCCCTTCCCCAGACCCCCATTGCAATCTATCCCCACAGACCCCCTCCCACCCCCATCCCTCCCCCATCTCCCCCAGACCCTCCCATGCCATCCCCCCTCCCAACCTCCCAGTGCCAGCTCACCGTACCCCATTTCTCATGGACTCACCAGGACCCATGTGTCACTGTCCCCCCTCCAAGTTCCCCCAGACCCACAAACTCCATTCCCCTCCCCTGTATATCCAATTCCCCCCCACATTCAAACCCCATCCTCTTCAGAACCTTTCCTCCAGTGCCCCCTGCCCCCCCACCCCCATGGCCCCCATCCTGTGCCCCTAGCCCCATGTTCCCCAGCGCCATGTCTCCCAGTCCTGTGCCCCCCAGCCCCACGCCCCCCAGCCCCACGCACAACCCCCCTGCCCCCCCAGCCCCACCTCTGAAGAAGAGCATGGTGCCATTCTCATTGAGTGTGGCGGCGTCGAAGCTGCCCTCATCCACGCAGAGCTGGGCCAGGTCTTGGCGGGGGGCAAGTCAGGATGGTGTGGACCCCCCAGACAGACCTCCCCCAATGTCCCACCCCCAGCACCTGCTGTGCCCCCCCACCCCCACCCCCCGTGCCCCACATGCAATTCTGCCCTCCTCCCCCCATCCCTGGGGTCTCACCAGTGTCATTGTTGGGGGGCTCAGCCTCATGGGGGTGCCCTCCTCCAGCTGCCTCTGATTTGCCGTGGGGCCTGGGGACGGGCAGCACCATGGGCTTATGATGCAGCCCCTCCAAACAGCCGCATACGCACCCCACATCATCACGCAGCCCCCCACCCCACACAGCCCCCCACAGCCCCCTGCCCCAATACTCCTCCTGCACCACACAGATCCCTGCCCCACATAGCCACGGCAACCCCCTGCCCCACAGCCCCCTGCCCCACGCAGCCACCGCAGCCCCCCACAGCACCCCGCAGCCCCCTGCCCCACACCCATCCCCAGCACCCCACACACAAAGGGTGGGCGCATGCCAGGGCCAGGGCCCAGGCCAGGCAGAGGGCGGCAGTGGAGACCCTCATGGTGTGCCTGGGGCTGCTGCGGTCCCTGGACCTATATAGAGCAGGAGAGGCCGTTGCACAACCTGCCCTGCCCCATTGCTTAACCTGGCCTGCCCCACGCAACCTTCATCCGCACGGGGGGGCTGGGGGGGGGACATGGCTGAGGGACAGGGCAGTGCATGGAGGGGGCGGGACAGGGACCCCCATCATTGCCCTCCAGCCTGGCTGGGGCAGCACAGGGGGGATGGGGGTCAGACCCCAGTGTGGTGGGGCTAGAGACAGACCTCACTGTGGTGGGGCAGGGGACAGGGGCGAGGGTCCAACTCCAGTGGGGCTCAGCCCCTGACATGGGGGTTCAGCCTGCGGCGGGGGGAGCTCAGCCACTGATGTGGCAGGGACAGGGTGAGGGTCCCACTCCAAGAGGGCCTGGACCGACAGGGCTCAGCCCTGGGGAGGGGGCTCAGCTTTGATGTGGCAAGGAAGGGAAGGGGGCCCAGACCCCGGTGGGGCTCAGCCTCCTATGCAGTGGGGCTGGGGAGGGGGCTCAGACCCCGTTGGGGTTCAGCCCCCCATGTGGCAGGGTGGGGCCAGGGGCCAGCCTTCCATGTGGTGGGGTGGGGAAGACGCTATCCCCCAGCAGCCTGCCCAGGGCTGGGGGTGCAGCAGGGGGGTCTGGCACCATCCCAGCCTCTTCCCAGCAGCCAGTGCTGGGAAGGGCCTTGGCCCCACAGCGCCTGTTTGCTCTGGCCACGAGCCATGGGCACGGACAGGCCCGGACAGGCAGCCAGGAGCGGGCAGCTGGCAGCGGTGCTGGGGGTCAGGGGGCTGCCAACGGCCGGGCACACCCTTATGTGGGGTGCACATCCTGCAGCTATGTGCCCCATAGCCGGGGGGGCAGCCCCTGTGTGTGAGTGAGCCTCCCGTGGGAAAGGCCCCCCCTTCACCCCCCTCCCCGTGGGGAGGGTGAGCACAGACCCAGTATGGGCCAGTCCAACCCCATTCCCGCTCCCAGTATGGACCACTCCAACCCCGTCCTTGTGCCACGGGTCAGGGTCACAGCTGACAGAAGGCTGTGCCAGGCAGGTGCTCAGTGTTGCCAGGGAGCTCCAGGCACTGTGCCCATCCCTGCCCGGCCTGGCACTGCCAGTATCTGCCACAGCCCGGGGGTCCCACCATGGCACAGGGGTCCCGCTGTGGCATCAGGGTCCCACTACAGCACTGGGGTCCCACCATGGCCTCCGGATCCCACTGTGTCACTACAGCACTGGGGTCCCAGTATGGCACAGGGGTCCCGCTGCAGCATCAAGGTCCCACCACAGCCTGGGGGTCTTGCCATGGCATGGGGGTCCTGCCACAGCCTGGGGATCCCCAAGAGTGCTTCAGCAGCACCCAGCCTGGCTCAGGTCCCACCTCCCCTGGTCCCGGACCCCTGCCCATGCCCCCCAGCCCCCAGGACAGGGGCACCCACCACTGCACCTGGTGAGGACCCCTGGAGAACATGGTGCCATGGCCACAAAGTCGGTCTGTGGGGTGTGAGCTGCCGTTGTTCCCACCACCTGTTCCCCCTGCTGTGGGGCTGGCAGCACTGGGGGACAGAGTACTTCCAGAATACTTTATTTTGTACATACAATTTGTCAGCGTACGGCGGCAGCCCCACACAGCCCCGCTGTGGGGCAGGCAGGCACGCGTGGTCATCCCACAGCTGGGGCTTGAGCTGGGGGAGCGGGGCCACAGTGCCAGGGGAGCAGGGCTGGGGGGGACAGCCCCTGTAGGGCACAGGAGCTCCGGGACTGGCTGCCCCGCAGCTGCCCCACAGCCCCGAGCAGTGCGCACAGCCCCCAGCTCTGCCTGGTGGCTCCTCCTGCCCCACACGCCCCCAGGACCCCTGGCAGCAGGGGCAGTGGGGCTGCTGGGCCTGCTGTGGGGCCAGAGGCAGGGCTCGGCCACAGTCCCCAGGCAGCCCCCACCCCAGCTGGACCCGTCCTTGCCCCCATTCTGGGCCTGGCTGCCCCCCAGGATAAAGTGCACATGAAGGTTGGGGCAGCGCTTGGGGGGCAGCGAGAGCCATGGGGCAGTGAGGGCTGTGGGGCAGCCACTGCTTAGGGCATCCCGCTGTGGGTACTCTCCCAGGGTCCCGCAGGCCCTGTCATGGCGTGGGCAGCACTGGCAGCGTCCGCATCCCCATCCCTGTCCCCGTGGCGGCTACTGCAGGTAGCGGTAGGCCTTGAAGCAATGGTTGCCGGAGTCAGCCACCACCACGTGTCCGTCAGAGGTGAGGGCCAGGCCCTGCGGCCCGTACAGGGGGTCAGCAGCCGTGTTGATGTAGGAGAGGAAGGAGCCCGAGCTGTCAAAGACCTGTGGGGTGGGTAGAGATGTGCTGCACCCACCGTCCCCCATGGCCCCGCTGCCCTGGGACTCCCTGCCCCAATGGAGGTTGTCCCCCTGCCCTGCGCACGCTTCAGCGCTTGGGACACAAACGTCATCCCCACTGGCAGCCCCGGGAGCAGCAGCACCAGTGCCAGTACCTGGATGCGGCTGTTGCCCCAGTCAGCGACAATGATGTTGCCGTTGGCGTCGACAGCCACACCAGTGGGAGCATTGAACTGGCCATTGCCCTCACCATGGGACCCGAACTTGAACAGGAACTCACCATCCGCATTGTACACCTGGGGAGAGCGGGGGTCACCGTGGGCTCCCCCGGCACGCAGCACCGGGGATGGCACGGAGCCAGGGACACCAGCGGCCACGGCAGCACTCACCTTCACTGAGTGGTTGTGGAAGTCGGTCACCACAATCTCATTCTTGTTGTTGACCGCCACGAAGTGGGGTCCTGGGGAGAGGAGGGGGCTCAGCCCCAGCCAGGGATGGGGGGGCCTGGTCCAGTGCCAGCGCCGCGGAGAGCGAGGGATGCCCCTCAGTCCCACAGCAGGTGGCCGGTTAGTGTGGTTAGTGCCGCGCGAGCAGCCGGTGAGGCCAGCACAAGGGGGTTAGCGCAGGCAGTGCTCGGCCCCCCATGGCTTGGGGGGGCACCCAGCTCCACAGTGGTATCGGCGCTGGGGATGGGCCAAGACCCCAAAGCCTCGACCCGCAGGGACAAAGCCTGCTGCCACAACCACAGCCCCAAACCTAGAGCCCCAGTCTCGCTCCAGAGGCCCAGCCCAGAGCCCTGAACCCAAACCTGAGCCTGAAAGAAGAGCCAGAGCCCAGGACCTGAACCCAGGGCCTTCAGCCCAGCCCCAGGTGTCCTAGTGTTGGTGGGGCACCAGCCGCTGTCAGCGAGGTGTGCTGTACTCACCGTCCCAGCCCGGCTCCGGCACAGCGGGAAGCCAAAGGCATGCAGTAAGGAAGAGGGGACTTGCCAGTCGGTGTATTACCATCAAGTGTACCTGCAAACTGCCGCTCGGCCGTGCCACGGCTCCCAAACTTGGTGACGAGCTTGCCATTGGACTGGAAGATGAAGACGCAGCAGGCCTTGTTGTCCACCACGATGATGTGGCCATTGCGGTCCACAGCGACGCCCTTGGGGCCCATCAGCCGCCCAGCCCCAATCTTGGTCTGCAGCCAGGGAGGGTCGTCAGGGCCTGGTATGGAGCTGCAGCCCCCCTGCCCGGCAGCTCCCCCCTCACCTTGAATTTGCCCTCGGGGGAGAAGATGCTGACCCAGCGGTTGTCATAGTCGGCAATGATGATGTCCCCATTCATGTCCACGGTGACACCAGTCGGGCGCTGGAGC
This sequence comes from Falco cherrug, assembly GCF_023634085.1. NCBI lineage: Eukaryota > Metazoa > Chordata > Aves > Falconiformes > Falconidae > Falco > Falco cherrug. The sequence continues at coordinate 2,928,652 of NC_073698.1, forward strand.
TGGCCTGGGGAGCGGCCCCGCACCCCGAAACGCAGCCGGAACTGCCCCTCGTTGGAAAACACCTGGGAGGGGGCAGCAGGGGGGGTGTCAGTCAGGTGGGAGGGTGCGCCGGGGCCGGGGCCGGGGCCAGGGCCCTACCTGCACGCACTGGTTATTGCTGTCAGCCACCACGATGCGGCCGCTGCTGGAGGTGGAGATGCCCTGGAGGTTGGTGAACTCCCCCTTCTCCCGGCCACGGCTTCCTGCGGTGAAACTGGGGGTCACGGGGGGGCCCACTCACACCGGGGAGCCCCCACCACCCCCGGGGAGGCCCTGCCGCTCACCCACACGGAAGATGAGCTCATCCTCGATGGGGTTCTCCTTCTTCTTGCCGCTGCTGTACATGCTGGAGGGGCGCCGGACGGCCTTCTGCCGAATGTGCCCGCTGCTGGGGGACTTGACGCGGCGCTTGACGTCGTCAGGAGAGGGGGGCACGTCCGAGGCCTTGATGGCGCGGACGCGGAAGGGGCTGCCATGGATGGGCTGCCCATACAGCAGGATAGAGAGGAGGAAGTCGCCCTCAGCACGGGGTGTGTAGAGCAGCTCGTAGGTGCCATTCTTGTTGTCCTGCACCTCCGCCTCGGCCGCGCCACCGTCCGGCGCTGTCACCTGGAAGTGCAGGCTGGCACTGCCACTGCGCACCAGCTCCCCATCCTTGTCCTTGGTGGTGACACTGAGTGAGGAGGGCTGCCCCACCACGGCATGCCGCAGCCCCTCACCAGTGGCCACCGTCTTGTGGGCTGTGGCACTGGTGGTGATCAGCACGCCCAGGTTGAGGATGGACTTGCGGACACCCTCAGTCTCCACCACATAGTCGAGCTGGGCGTTCTCATGGGGATGCTCGGGGAACTCCTGGCTGGCCAGCTCACTCAGCCGCTCGCTCATCTGCTTCTTCACCAGCAGCACCTCGGTGGCAGTGCCGTGGTGCAGTGCCTGCTCAGTGAAGGCGCAGCTGCTGAGGATGCTCTCCTGACCCTGGCGCAAGGTGTCCAGCTGCGCCTGCAGCACCTGCCGGGATGGGGCAGGTCACCCTCACCGCTGGGCTGGGACCCGAGCTGGCACCCCGACCCTGGCCACAGCTTCAGCTGGTCCCATGGCCCTGCGCCCAGAGCCCAGCTGCTGGCACTGGCAGGGCTGGGGCGGCAGGCAGGCGCAGGGGAGGGATGCCGGCACAGGAGCATGGTGGTGCAGAGAACAGTGGCGCAGGGCACAGCGGCGCAGGCACTTTACCTTCTGCTTTGCCCCGCAGGTGGCCTCTAGGTCCCGCACCAGCAGCCCCTTGCGCTGCCGCAGCGCTGTCTCCAGCTCCTCGAAAGTGCTGCCAATCTCCAGCACCGCCTCGTTCTTGCGCTCCACCAGCTGCTGGCTGATCTCTGACACCAGCCCGATGGCCGCTGCCAGCTGTGGGAGCCTGCAGGGCAGCCGGGCACAGGGTGGGCACTGCTGGAGGGGACCCCCAGCAGCGCCCTGGCCCCAGCAGCGCCCCCAGCCCTGTACCTGCTTCTGACGGCATCAAGCTGCTGCTGCAGGGCCGCCTTGTGCTGCTCCACCACATCGCGCAGCGGCACGGTGATGTGCTCCCGGTGCTCCCCCTCGGTGCACTCACGGCACATGGCGGTCTCGCACGGCTCGCAGTAAAACTCCATCACCTGTGCACGGGCACTCAGGGCAGCCTGCAACGGCCCCCCCAGATACCCGCACCTCCTCCACGGCCCAGCAGCCCCCCCAAGACCCCACAGTGCTCCCAGATCCCTGCACCCCCTCCCCAGCCCCTGCAGTCCCCCCAGATACCCACGGCCCCCCGAGCCCCTCCCAAGTCCCCCCACCTGCAGGGGCGACCCACCTTGCCCTCATGGTTGGGGCAGCAGAGAGGCTGTCCGGTGACAGCGCTGACGGGGTCCAGGCCGCGGCCAGGGTGGGGGCCGCAGCTCTCAGGGTCCCGCTGCAGCACCTCCATCAGGTTGGTGATGAAGAAGTTGTTCTGGAGGGCGGCGACGCCGCGCTCGGGCAGGATGGAGGTCTGGCGGCAGACGGGGCAGGACAGGGTCAGGCTCTGGGGCGGGATATAGTTCTGGAGACACCTGGGGTGAACGGGGACAACCAGAGGGTCAGGACCCACGCAGTGGGGAGGGAGCTGGGACAGAAGGATTGACGGATGGACAGACGGGGCCAGGGGTGTGCAGGGCAGGAGCAGAGGGCCAGGGGAGCAGCCAGCCAGCGGGATGGACAGACAGAGGGATCAGGGTGCGCAGGACAACAGCAGAGGGACCAGGCTGGAGGGGCGGACAGTGAGACGAACAGACAGACAGGAGGGATCGGGGTGCATGGGGCAGGAGCACAGCCATAGGGCCAGGGAGGCAGCCAGCTGGTGGGACGAACGGATGGACAGGAGGGCTATGCTGCGTGCGGCACACCGGGCTGCAGGAACAAGGGTGGGGGATGGAGGGGCAGACAGACGGCAGGACAGATGGACAGGAGGGCTGCACCATGGTGCCATGAGGAGCCACTGCCAGCACCTGGAGGGGTGGACGGACAGACAGACAGAAGAGGCCAGGCTGGGGGTGAGGGGGTGGTGGTGGGTCTCTGGGGAGGCACAGAGAGAGCAGACATCAGTAGAGAGTCCACCACCGCCCACCGCAGCCACAGCCCCCAGCCCCCTGGCACTGGTGGGCACCAGCATTCGATCAGCCCCGGCTGCTACAGGCCATGGGGGCAAGACGGGTGGGGGGCTCAGGGACAGGCTGTGCAGCCCTTACAGGGAACTGGGGGGTGTGAGGTCAGTGGGGATCCCAGCCCCCCACGAGCAAGTGTTGGGGGGAATGTGACTGCGGAGTGCCAGGGTCCCAGCTCCCCACCCCTGGGGCACAGCAGGGCTCAGCCCCATCTCTCACTGGGGAGGGCTGGGGGCCGTGAGTGTGCCGATGGGCCCTGGCTCACCACTAGCCGTGGGGGGGCCTGGGGGCAGAGGGGGCTTTGGCTGCCCCACGGTGGGTGACGGGAGACACGTGGGGAGGGCAGCTCTGCTCTCGCTGTGGGTTTGGGGAATGCTTGGGGCATGCAGTGGGGTACAGCTGGAAGGCAGCGTGGGTGCAACAAGGTGCAGGAGGGGTGCCGTGGGGCACAGCGGCCCCAGCCCGTCCCCTGCTGGAGGTGCAGGCAGGGAGTGCTGGGGATACATGGTGGGGTGCAGCATGGATGTCAGGGGTGCGGGGACTCCAGCCACCCTGCTGCAGGGGCTGCACGAGGGGGGTGCCGGGAGGGGCACAACGGGGCCCAGGGCGCAGCAGAGGGGTGCAAGCTGGGGGACGCAGTAGGCTGCAGCAAGGCACAGCGGGGCTGGGGAGACAGTGGGGTGCAGAGGGCACAGAACAGGATGCAGTGGGGATGCACTAGGGTGCAGTCAGGATGCAGTGGGGCCCCAGGGCACAGCAGGGATGCTGGGGGGATGCAGTGGGGCGCAGTGACAATGCAGTGGGGCTGCAGTGGGGTGCAACAAGGATGCAGTGGGGCACAGTGGGGATGCAGCGGGGATGCAGCAGGGCACACAGTGGGGTGTGTGGGGCTGGGTTCTCACCTCTCGCAGAAGGTGTGCAGGCAGGGCAGCACCTTGGGGTTGCGGTAGCGGTCAAGGCAGATGCTGCACACCAGGAACTGTTTGTCAATCTGCCGCACCACCGGGCTGGCGCTGGCCTCCCGTTTGGCCATGGCGGCGTCCCCGCGGCCCCACGGTGCTCAGCCTGGGGGCAGGGAGGGTCAGCGAGGCCGAGGCAGCTCCACTGCACCCCAAAGCCCCCAGCCCTGCCAGATCACGCCCCACACCTGCCCCATGCTGGACACACAGCAGCATGCTTGCCCCACAGCCCTTGGCCCTACATGCTCTAGGATGCACGGTGGGGGGGCCCTGCCCCCCACCTTGCCCATGGTCCCTGGGTGCCCCAAGCCAGCCCCAGAGCTGCCTGGCCCAGCCCCACACACATCCGCGACCCACAGTTCTGCCCTGCATCCCAGTGTCGGGGTGCACAACATCCCTGCCCCGTAGCACTGGACCACATACATGCAAAGCCCCTGCCTGCCCCGTGGCACCCACCCCCTCCCCCAAAGCACCCACTGCCTGCCCCATAGCATCCACCTCCCTGCCCTGCGGCACCCGGCCCGTGCCCCACAGCACCCGCTGCCTGCCCCATAGCATCCACCTCCCTGCCCTATGGCATCTGCTCCCTGACCCACAGCACCCACTCCCTGCCTCCGCTGTGGCACCCACCCCATGCCCCACGGCCCCCAGCCCCTACCCTACAGCATCTGCTACTTGCCCCACGGCCCCCAGCCCCTGCCCCACGCCTCCCCGCGCCCCACGGCCCTGCTCACGGCGATGCGGCGGCTCCGCGCTCCAGGCCCCGGCCCCGCCCCGGCCGCCATTGTGCGGCACCGCCCCCCCCCACCGGCACCGCCACGGGGCGGGGGAGAGGGGCAGCGCCCGCGGGCCCCACCGTGAGGATGCTGCGGGCCCATCCCCGCGCCCCCCCGCCTTCCTTCTCCCCCTTGACGCCTTGTCCCCCCGCCCCCCAACCCCGTGTCCTTGTCCCCAGGCGCCCCCACCCGTGTGTGTCCCCCCTCCAGGCCCCACTCACCCCCCCCGCAGCCCCCTCCTCGCCCCAGCCCCCGCCGAGGGCCGGCAGCGCGCATCCTCGGCCCGGCACGGCTCGGCGCGGCGCGGCGGGGACTGCGCCAGGGTTGGGCAGGGGAGGCAGCTGCCGGAGCGGACCGTACCATGCCGCCGGCGGGGGTGCACACGCTTGTTACACCACCCCCAGGACCGCATGCGACCCCCCGCGCGGGTCGCCCACTCGGGAACGGCGCCGCGGCGCCGCGCACCGCGGCTCCGTTCCCGAGTGGGCGACCCGCGCGGGGGGTCCCGTGGGAAACCGGGGAAAGAGAGCAGCACCCCCCCTCACCGCGAATGGTCGGGTCCGGGCTGTGGCTCTGCAGTAGGGGGGGCTCCGGGCGCGCCCCCCTGCATCCCCGGGGTACCCGGCTGTCACCACGGCAACCGCATCCCACCCGTCGTGTCCCCCCACCGAGCCCTCAAAGTGTGGGGGCTCGTGGCTGGCAGACCCCTAAGTGTGGGGGCCGGGGCTGTCCCGAGGACACGGACACGGGTGGGGTAGAGCCCACGCGTAGCTTGAATGGGGGTTGCAGCCGGGGCACGTGCATGCCCCCCCCACCCCCCACCCCGCCCTGCCGTGCAATGGTGTAAGTGTGCAGGCAGTGCCCGTGTGCACGCCCACCCACCTGTGCGTGGGGTGGGGGGTGGGGGTGTGCGCACACGCTGTGCAGTGTGTGTGCACTCCTGCCCTCCCAGGGCTGCGCACACTGCGCCTGTGTGCTCACGCCCCACGTGTGCAGGTATGCACTCTCACCCGTGTTCGGGGCGCTCCCGTGCCCATTTGCACACCCATGCACACCCGTGCCCTGCCTGTGTGTGCCCTCCTGCTCTCTGCCGCTCCTTTGGCACAAGGGCGGTGACCCGGCGACCCTCGGGGTGAATCTGCGGTGCCACTGTCCCCCACCTACACGCCACATGCCTGGCACACACCACCTCACCTGCCCCCGGGAGCCATCCTGGATGGAGGGTCTGGTGGGATCTCCGCCGTGTCGCCGGGGCTGGCTGGGCACCGTGCTGCTGCTGTGTGCCGTGCGCCGGAGCGCCACTGGCAGGCGGGTGGGCTCCAGGTATGCAGCAGGCCCTGGGGTGTGCACACACCCACGTGCAAGCGTGCAAGCAGCCGCAGCGCAGGGCCGTCGGTGCAGGTGGGGTGCTCAGGTCCCTGAGCTGGCACTGCCCCTGGGTGCGGCAGCCCTGCGGGACGGCCTGGCCCCAACCACACAGAGCAACCGGCTGGGTGACATTCCCACCTCACACTATTGCCATCCAGCATGGCACCACCGCCACAGCCACGTGGGGCCTTGGGAGGTGACCCGGGTGAAGCCACCCCCAACCGCCTTGTCTGCCCCCCGTGGCACAGCGACAGTGGCCACAGGTGACAGCAGCCATGACTCTTGGCACCTTCTCCCACAATCGTCTCACCCGAGGCAGGGTGTTACGGTCTGGGGGGCTGGACAGGGGGTGGGTCACAGCCAGGCTGGAGGGTCGGGCTCAGAGGGCTGTGGCTCGGGAGCTGTGCTCTGCCTGGAGGCTGGTGACAAGCGGAGCACCAGCACCGCAGGGGCCAGCCCGGGCACCTCTCCTGCTTAGCAGCCTCAGCAACGGCCCGTGCAGGACCAGAGTGCACGCTCCTCATGGTCACACGCTCCTCATGGTCACAAGTAACACCAGCCGGGGGTGTGGGGGGGATGAGCAGCTGACACGCTCGAGGGCAGGACTGCACCCCAAGGGCAGCCGCAGGGAACCCCGTGAAATGCAGCGAGGACAAACGCCAGGGCCGGGAAGCAGAGCACCCCCGCGACAGCACGGGTCGGGGAAGCAGCTCCAGGGAAAATGTCCTGGGGGTCTGGGTGGGCAGTGAGCCGGGCACGAGCCACAGGGCACCCCGGCAGCCAGGAGAGCCCGGCAGAACCCCGGCCGGTGCCAACGGGGGCACTGCCGGGAGGCCGGGGCCGGGGCTTCTCCTCCCCTCTCCTCAGCCCTTGCTAAACCGCATCCAGACACCATGTCCAGCTCTGGAAAGACCTTGACAAACTGCAGCGAGTTCGGGGCCGGCCGCTGAGTTGGAGCACCTGCCCTGTGAGGAGCTGCCGAGGAACCGGGGCTCGCTCAGCCTTCAGGGGAGAAGGCTGCAGACCTCGCAGTGAGCTGCCAGCGCCGACAGTGAGCTTACCAAGGACACGGAGCCAGGCTCTTCACAGGGGTGCACAGCAGGAGAACAAGACACCACAGGCACCGTCTGAAATGAGAACTTTGGGCGGGCACGGTGGGAAGCCTGTGCCCTGTGAGGACCGTCCGGTACTGCAGCAGGTTGCCGAGAGAGGCTGTGCAGCCTCCATCCTTGGGGCTTTCCAAGGCGTTACTGGATGAGGCTGTGAGCAGCCCGGTCTGACCCCACAGCTGCCCCTGCTTCGGGCAGGAGGTTGCACCAGAGACCCCCGGGGTCCCTGGCTCCACTCCCCTCCCCGGTCACGCTCCAGGCTGCATTGGGCCCCCCACAACAGCCCCCCAGGACCCGCTGCCAGGATGGAGGGAACCAGCCATGGCGACGGAGGGTGTGTGCAGCCGTGCCTGGCACGGCCAGCACCAGCCCCACAACAAAGGGCATAGTGATGGGGCTGGCGGATGGCTTGCTCAGTGGGGACACTGTCCAGTGCAGGGCCGGGGACACAGCTGCTGCAGCTGCAGTGCCAGGCACTGTGGCACAGCCGTGGCATGGGGGCAGCAGGCAGGGAGCTGCAGCCATGGGCAGCAGGGCCAGCACCACGCTGTGCTGTGCTGGATGGAGGCAGCCAGGCACCGGCGTGGCCTTGTGTGACAGCCAGGCAGGGCAGCGCAGCAGCCAGGTCCTGAGCAGGCAGCCAGGGAGATCCTCAGCGTTTATTACCACAAGAAACCAGAGGGGAGCAGGGAAATGGGGAAGGACAAAAGCAGAATGTGGCAGCCCTGCAGCACCTCAGCTAGGGGAGGCCCAGCACCCCCTCCTACCAGCCAAGCGCCAGAGGAAGCCACACAGGGCAGAGCCCTCAGTGGGGGTGGCTGGGGATGGCGGGGGGCACTCAAGACCCCTCCGGGCCCCTCTCTGCCTGAAGAGGCTGGCCAGGCTGAAGGGGGCCGAGGCTGCCACTGGGGCAGGGGGGTCCGGCAGCCCGAGCTCAGGACTGGGCTCGAAAAGCCCCCTCTGCCTGCTGGCCGGGGTGCCCAGGGAGGGCTGGTCACAGCCCCCCACCATGGGCAGGGGTGGCAGTGCCGGCTCCATGTGCCACCGGAGGAGGGCCAGGGGGGTTCCAGGTGACCAGGTGGGACTCTGCAGAGCCAGGGGCAGGCGGGGGCTCCAGCAGCCTGGGGGACCAGGCCGGTTGTCCTGGGGGGTCAAGCTCAGGCAGGGCTGGGAAGTAGGGTGCAGGGAGTGTATGTCATGCTGTGGTGTGAGCGGGAAGGGGCTGCCAGGCTCTGCGTGCTGGGGGGCCGTGTCCCACGTGGAGCACATGGCTACGGAGCGGCGCTTCAGCCTGTCCCGCTCCAGCTGCTGCCACCAGCGCTGAGCCTGCTCCTGCACCCAGTTCTCCTGTGGGGCAGAGGAGCGTCAGGGCCAGCCAGGCGCAGGGTGGCAGAGCCGGGGCTGGTCCCACACACGATGGGGCTGCAGGGGCTGGTACCTTCGCGGCAGTGTGGAGCTGGCCTGCGAAGCTGTGCAGGATAGCACACAGCTCCTGCAAGCCGTGGGGCACCGCATCCTCGCAGAAATCAAGGGTGGTATTTGCAGCGTGGTGCATCTGCTCCAGTGTATCCCAGGTGTTGCATAGCTCCTCCTCTCCTCAGCCGTGCGCAGGAAGGGCTGCAGCTGCAGCCCCAGCCCCTCCGTGCCCAGGCTCTGTGCTCCCACCAGCTGCCCCGCCAGCTGCCGCAGCTCCCCCTCCCCCTCTGCCACCTAAATCCTGCCAACATACCCGGGTCACCCATCCCCCACTGTGCCACGATGCTCTGCCCCGCCCCCCCCCCCCTCCATGCGAACTGCAGCCAGGACCCCCTCCTACCCCTCCACTCCCACCCTCGGTGGGTGCCAGCCCCCAGGGCAGGGTCCCAGCTCAGTGCTGGGATGCCCTTACCGTGAGGCTGGGCCCACATGCTGCAGCTTATTGGGGAAGTCCAGCAGGCTCTTGTCCACCCTGGCTGCCTCCTGCGGGGAGAGGGGCAGCGATCAGCCCCCACATGGCCGAGGGGCATCCCACAGGGCCCTGGCAGAGCTGGATCTTGGTGGAATGGGTGGAGGTGACTCCCCATCTGTGCAGCAGGGCTGGGGGCCAGCTTCGGGCATGCATCCCCAGCTAGATGTGCTGCCAGGTCACTGCGGGACTGATCTGAACCAGCACCCATAACCGAACGGCCAGGAAGGGCCAAAACATCCCTGAAGGCACGGGGGGCTTCAGGGGGCGCTATGGCAGTGGCAACAGGGTGGTACCCAGCCAAGGAGGAACAAGCCCAAACCAAGAGCAGGAAGGTGAGGAGGTGGCAGCAGGGGCAAGCATGGGAAAAACCACACGGGAGCTTGCCTGACAGGGAAAACAGCCACCCCTGCATGCGAGCCGGGCACATCGCTGTCAGGGCAGTGACCTTGCACAGGGCAGAGGAGGGAGCAGTGTCTCCCCAGGGACACACAGTGCCCACAGCCATGGGGTTGCTCTGATGAACCCCACTCCGGTGGCACCTTGTGGCTCCCAAGCATGGGGAGGCAGCTGAGGATGGGCCAGTGATGGCATGCTGGTAGCCAGTGGGCAGAGGAGCTGCTGCAGAGCCCAGTCCCTGCAGAGGCTGGTGGCTGCAGCCCGGGAGGGAGCCTGGCACCCCGACAAGGACCACAAGACTGTGGGTGCTGCCACAGGGACAGTGGGCAGGGGACTGGGATGAGACTGTGGAGGGGAGCTGCGGCGGTGCACAGGGATCACCTTCCATTTAGGACCACCACCAGGGAAAAGACCACTCCAAGCACGGACCAGAAGCTCTGCCATAAATGGCTGCCCTCCCAGAAAATTCAGCCCCACCACGCTCATCATAGCCACGAAGTGCAGCAGGTCCATGCCTGGCTCGCTGGCCTTGATGTCGGGCAGCTTCAGTAGTGAGGCAAGGCAGAACCCGGTGGCACCGCCAGCATAGCTGCCCTGGGAGCAGAGCAGGGGAGTTGCCGTGGCCCTGCTGTGCCAGGGGGGAGCGGGGGCAGGCAGCAGGGCCCCTGTGCCACGGGCTCACCGAGTTCAGGTGGTTGCCAACACTCAGGATGAGGTGGAGGATGGTGTGCAGCTCTTCACACTCCAGCAGCACTGGGGAGTGGCCGGGGAGATGAGCAGGGGCAGGGATAGTGCCCCCCCCCCCCCCCATGGTTCCCAGCGCACCCCCGTGATATTGCTCACAGACAGCAGCGTCCGCCAGGGTCTGGATGGAGCTGTGCAGGGTGCTGATCTGGGGGAAGAAGTCCTCCTTCAGCACCAGCAGCTCCAGGCGCCGGGTGTAGCTGGGGGCAAGTGCAGGGTGAGCAGGTGGGGTCGTGAGAACCCCCAGTGCACGGGACCCCTCTGGTGCACGGGACCTGCCTCCCCCTGGCTCCCACCTGGGCACCTCTGTCAGCAGCAGCATGAAGAGCTCGGGGTCAGCAAGCTGGTGGGGGCTGCCAGGGAAGAAGTGCAGCTGGGACACCTGTGGGCAGAGGTGGGGGGTCAGGGGGGGTCACCAGGGACCCCCCTCTGATCCCAGCCCTCACCTCTGCAGAACTGAGCAGCATTCTGGACAGCTCCAGCAGCTTCTCTGCCCCTCAGGGACCCCGACACCCTCCTGGATGTCCTGCACAATCTGGTGGATGGGCCTGGGGGGGCACATCAGACACTGGTGATCCCCCTGGCCCAGAAACATGGGCAGTGCTCTGCACCCCCCGCAGTGGGGTAACAACCCCTGGCGGCCAACAGACCCCTTCAATCCCTCCCAGGGGGGCAGGGACACCCTGACCACCTGCAGTGGGCACGGTGGGAGCACGCACCCGTCCGCGTCCATGCCTGGTGCCCAGAGCAGCAAGAGCCCCTATTCCCACCCCTGCGACGGGACCCCCCCCGTGAGGACAGCTCTCGTTCTGCCCCCACCATGGGCTGGACCCGGGAGGGGGGATGTATCACATGGGTGTCTCCCCACCACCCCTGTACGGGCCCTGGGGCGGGGGTACTGGTTGCCAGGGCTGGGGTGTCTCCCGGGCGGGTGGGGCAGTGTTCCGGCGGGGGTCGGCGGGGTCTCCGGGGGGCGTCCCCGGGGAGGCAGCAGCTCTCACCGCTTGATCTGCTGGAGGAAGATGCCGACGGCAAGGCTCCGCTTGGGCTCCAGCAGCGCGGCCTGGGGGAGGGTGGGCACGGGGCGGTCAGGGCGGCGGGGAGTCCCCGGTCGGCCCCGCGGGGCTCTCGGAAGAGCAGCCGGAGGCGCGGCAGGTCGATCGGCGGCAGGGGGATCCGCTGGGTCCAGACCGAGCGGCGGTCCCGCGCCCGCGCCGCGGGCACCATCTCCCAGTGCAGCGTCCGCAGCCGCTCGCCGCCGGCAGGGAGGGCAGCGGCGGTGCGGTGCGGCGCGAGGAGCCCATGGCCGGGGCGGGCCGGGATGGGACCGCGGGGGGGATGGGGCAGGACGGGACCGGGATGACCAGGACAGGACCGGGTTGGGATGGGATGGCGGGGCGGGATGGGGCGGGATGGCCGGGGCGGGACCGGGGCGGGACCGGAATGGCCGGGATGGGACCGAGGCGGGATGGGACAGGGGCCAATGGCCGCCCCGTGGCTCTTGCGGCTCGGCCCACCCCGCCCCGCCCCGCCCCGGGCCCGTCCCACCCCGGGCTGGCGGCCGAGGGCAGCGCCGGGGCCGCGGATGCCCAGCCCGCTGCCCTCCTGGGGGGGTGCAGCACCCGGCTGGACCCCGGGCACCCCGGCCCCGCTGCAGGCGTCCACCCCGTGGGACCCTCCGAGCCCCCGCTGCGGCCGGCGGGACTGCGGTGACAGGCAGCGCCGGCCGCCCCCGGGAGCAGCAGACCCCCCGTCCGTCCCCGGGAAACGAGCCCCGCCGAGCCCCTTCCCTGAGGCCACGCATTTGGCTGCCAGGCGGGAGCGGCGCTGTCCCGGCAGCCGGGTCCCGGTGCCTGCCGGTGCTGCGGGGGGAACGGCTGCGGGCATCAGGGCCAGGCCGGTCGCCCCAGGGCTCGGCGAACAGCAGCACGTCTCGGGGTCACAGCCCGGCCGGGGCTGCAGCAGCTCCCCCAGCGCAGGCTGCCCAGGGCCGCCTCCAGGCGGGTTTGAACGTCTCCAGAGAGAGACCCCACCGCCCATCTGGGCAGCCTGTCCCAGCGCTCCGCCACCCTCTGTAACGTTCTTCCTCACGGCCAGGGAGCGAGGAGGAGGATGGAGCCCTCTCCCGCCCCTCCGAGCCAGACGCAGCACTCCCCAGCACTCCCTCCTGCTCACTCGCCCAGCCCCCCCAGGTGCCGCACGGCGGCCCCGGGCCCTCCCAGCGCCAGCTCCTGGCCCAGCCCCCGGCTGTTTTAGGGGCGGTTTGGGGACTTGCCTGTGGTCGGCCCCCGGCAGCCCCGTTCCTACCACAGGGCAGGATGGGGCTGGAAGAGCCCCGAGCTCCCCAGAGACATGTCCCCGGGACTGCCAACCTGGCCGAGGCTGCACGCAAGCAGGATCAAGCAGTGCCTCTGGCCCTGGGCACAGAGTGGGCAGGGGGCCGAGGACCAACGGCCCCTCGCTCCAGTGCTGGCAGTGGGGAGGAGGATGGAGGGGCACAGCCCCTGCTGCCCCCCCAGACCCCCACCCGCAGAGGGCAGCTGCAGGAGGACCCCAGCCCACAGCCATGGGAAGGGCCAGCCTCACCTCGCCGCCCCCCAGGCCCACAGCCAGCCACCAGCCCTGCAGCTCCACACGCAGAGTGATCCGTACCGTTTTATTCTGGAGTCTTACACAAGTAGGGAGGGAAGACCTTCACCGGGAAAGGCGGGGGGAGGGGTTGTCAGATCCAGACTAATATTAAATTATCAGGGATTAAATTAGCAAGAAAAACATAACTGTTTTGTCTCAGGAGAAAGTGCCCAAGTGCTGCATGTGGCCAGGGCTGGAAGCAACACTCAGCTGGAGCGGGACAGAGCTCTCTCATTGGGACGCCGGCCAAGGCCCTGGCACTGCTGCGCGTGGCACACATGCCCTCGGCACACGTGCCCTCGGCACACGCACGCAGGCATGCACATGCACCTTCCTGGGACGCGGCCAGCGTTTGGTCCTTGGTTTGAGTCCCCACTTTGGAGCCATCTGGCCTCCAAGCGTCAGGGCGGTGAGAGGACCCGTGCCTGGCCAGCACCTGCCCACCCACCCCTGGCTAGCAGCAGTGCGCAGGGCCCCCCACCAAAGACCGGGTAAGCACAGCCCAGGCTGGGGGATGCGGAGGGGAGGACAGGCATGCTGTAGGCCCAAAGACAGCCGGCACAGCCCACCCTGCGCATGAGGGAGTGTAGTGTGAGGCTGGGGGGGTGGCCCCTGGGTCAGCTTGGCGGGGGAGTGCAAGAGCAGCTGCCTGGGAAACACCAGGGATCAGCCAGGAGGGAGCTGCAGCAACCCCAAAGCTGGGAGAGAAGGCAGGACCCAGCCCCCAGGCTGCCAGCTGCAGCGGGTGGGAACCCGCAGCCCCTCCATAGCTTCGTCTTCATCTGGAAATGAAGGCGGCAGGGCAGGGCTATTCCTGGTGGGCAGGGAGGAGGCCCGGGGCAGGGGGCTGCACTCCTGTTCTGCCCCTGGGGGCTGGCAGAGGGAGAACTGTGGGGCGTCCTGTCCCACCCCAGGGTGTGCAGTGGGGTCTGGGGCATGCGGGCCCAGCGCAGGAGGTGTCTGCTGGCCCGCAGGGGTGCCGGGAGGCAGGGGGGGCTCCCAGCCATCGTGCAGTGCCAGGGGTCTGTGCGGAGAGAGTGCAAACGAGCCAGGCAGGGCTGGACTCTGCCCTGAAGGGGAGACGTGGGATGGGGAGCGCCCCAGCCTCCCCAGGCTCCTCTCCCCAGGCAGGACCAGGGCCCTGCTTGCAGCCTCCCACTCCCTGCCAAACCAGACCCCCTCCCGTGCTCAGCAGGCAGCCCCTGGCTGCAGCAGGGCCCAGGCTGCATCCCCCGCTCACCCCCGAGCACGTGGCCCAGCCCCACGCCAGCGGCCAGAGGTCACAATTCAGGTCCATGGTGCCCGTGGCCAGAGCACACAGGGGGGCGGTGGGGGCGGCTCACTGCTCCTCCAGCCAGGAGGGCTTCTCAGCACCAGGGGTCTTCAGCTTGATGTTGAACTGCTTGAGGGTCTGCTCCAACTGCTGCTGGTTCCCAGCAAAGTAGGCAGAGATGGCATTGTGGAAGAGCAGTAGCTGCTTGTGCATCACCTTGATCTGGGAAGAGCAGGAGGGGTCAGCCCGCCGTGAGCCCGCACCAGGAGAAGGGGCAGGCAGCAGGGACATGGCCCCCACCTAGTGCAGGAGCGGGAGGTCAGTGCTGCTGCTGACAGCCCCCAAAAGCTGAAAGCTGGGAGAAGGCCGTGCGGCAGAAGCCACAATGAGAGGTGGGCAGAGACGGGTGCTCCCTTGCCCTTCCCCGCTGGTGCTGCCCACCCAAAGACAGGTCTTGGGCAGGCGGCTGCAAGGCAGCACAGCCAAGGGACACAACCGGTGCATGGCAGACCCCCACTCTGCGCCCCGCGGCCCCTTCCCAGCCCCACCTTGTTCTCCTCCAAGAACTTGAGCTTGATGGCCACATCAGCACGCAGCTTTTCGTACTTGTCCTTGTGACTCTGGAACTGGCTCTGGGCCGCGTCCAGCCGGCACAGGGTGCTGGCGTCCCGAGGGCCCATGCTCAGCTCCTCTAGGTCCGTGCGGTACGCATCGTACTCCAGCCTGCGTAGGGACAGCCGGTGTCAGAGCTCCGCTGCAGCCCTGCAATCCCCCGCCCCGGGAATGCCATGCACCTGTCACGAACCCAGCCCCAGCCCACACCGCCATTCTACCTGGCTGTCTCATACTGCTTGACTGTCATGAGTGTGTCCTCCATGGTCTTGTTCACCAGTGTATTGATGCTGGAGACAAAGAAGTTGACAGCACCCAGTAGTGTTTCTCCATTCTTGCAGAGCAGTTTCTGCGTTTCCGCATTGTAACCAAACTCCTCCTGGGAGAGGAGGATGAGTCAGGGTCCATACCAGCAAGGCCCCCTCTCTCCTCCCACACACCCAGAATCAGCCTGGCCCCAGGTGTTGCTAGGAGGTGCTGTGACAGGGCCTTTCACGCTCTCCCTGGCCCCACAGCCTTCGCCGAGGACAGTTATCCCCAACCTGCTCCTCCTCACGCACCTGAGGTGCTGTGGAGCAGAGCGCCGCCCCCAGCTGTGCTGCAGAGCCCAAGGTTGATTTGGGTGTCTAGCTCTCCTTCCCAGGCACGAGGGGCTGCAGCACAGGCAGAGGTGAGGCATGCGCCATCTCCCCAGCGGGCATACCTGCAGCTCAGGAGACTTCTGGCTGAGGTCCGCAAAGGCATCCCCCAGGGCGTGCTGTGTCTGCACCAGGCTGTAAAAGTGGTTGGTGAGAGCCCGTGCGAGCTGCAGCACACACTCGTACTTGCGCTTTGTCTCCCGGAGCAGCTCAATCTGCGTCTCCAGCTCCAGGTCCACGGTGCGGGAGCCCCGGCCAAACCGCTCTGAGATCAGCTGCTTGGTGCACTACAGGGCAAGGGAAAGAGGCATCAGGAGCTCCCGGGTGCCCGGTTGACAGGGACAAAGCATGCCTTGCTGCTATGGGCAGCAGAAAGCTGCAGAGCTGTCTCTGCAAATTCTGCAGGGAGACCCCTGGGGGCATCCTCCACCTCCTGCTACTCCTTCACCCCTAGTGCAGGGACTGGCCCAGCTCTGAGCTTCCTGCATTGCCCCTGGCAGCCAGCTGGGCTATCCTGACGGTCCGGAGAAGCAGCTCACCTTGTATGTGTTGATACCCCATTTCTTGACGATATCAAACTTCTCCACGGCGATGCCACGGACGACTTCCTCTCCTCCAGTGGCTGGGCTGGGGTGGGGCTGGTGCAGCCCAGAGCCTGGAACAGAGCGAGCCCTGTGTGGCATCGGTTCAGCAAGGCAGCAGCGTGTGCAAGGGCACAAGCCAGGCTGCTCACCCAAAAGCAATGGTGTCCTCCCAGGGCACCGTGGTTCTGCCTGGAGCACTAAGGGCAGTGCAAGAAGCACAGGGTTTCACAGGGCTGCAGTGGGGCTTGACAGAGCCCACGTACAACAGACTCACGGTCCAAGCAGCACCCACTCCTGTCCAGGAAGCTGCTGCTGCGCCTGCTGCAGCACCGTGCCAGGCACCTTGCCCTGCTCAGGCCCTGGGCTGGAGCAGCTCTCCCTTGCTGGCGTTAACAGGCTCCAGCCAGCCTTGCACTGCTGCACACCAGTTAACCGTCTTGCTGCCATCATGACCTGATGCCTCGTGCGTGCTTTCAGGGAACCGGCTGCTACAAGCCCTTCCAGAGTGTTCCAGGCAGGGTCCCAGTAGTGCTGGCAGCCAACCCGGCAAGGAAGGCAGCAACCTCAGCCTGCCTGCAGGAACCAGCCCTGGGGCTGACTTGCCACCAGCCCAGCCACGTCTGCTCTCACAGACGGGCCCCGGTGCCTCCCAACTCGTTCCTTGCAGCCCTGAGCAGCATCCTGCCCAACTCCCCTCCTCACTGAGCAGCCCAGGGCAGAGATGGCGACTGGCAGCACCTTGGGGAGGCACACACATGGGCTCCTCGCTGCAGGAACCACCTCCCACAATCAGGCACCACCTGGGTCTCACCTTTGAGCCACCGAGGGCCCTGGCAGCGCCACCCTCTACCCCAGAGCACTGGGACAAACACCCTGCTACAGCTGCCATGGGAGGTGAGCATTGGGAAGCTCTTCCTCCTGCAGCAGCGGGCTCGCCTGCCTGCACGCTGGCAGCAACATGGGGCTGCAGCCGTCTCTGTGAAGGTGCCCCGAGGGACCTAGCACTAACCAGGTGCCCTAAACCCAGGGTGAGGAGCCCAAGCTCAGGCTGGGGGGCTGTGGAGCACCAGCCAGGGGCCAGATGGCCACAGTACCTGCTGAAGCACCACCCTGGTTGGCCATCCTGCTGGCGGCAGATGCACTGGGGGAGACGGATGGTCCTCGGGGTGGGTGAGGTTGGACAAGACAGCCTGGAAATGGAGGGGCTGGCAGGTGTCGAGCAGAGAGGGGTGAGAGGAGATGGGGTGGTGTGACGGGCATGGGGGCAGGAATGGGCAGGACAAAGGATGAGTGTGCGGGTAGGATGGCAGCAGGGGAGAGCAATGGGAGCAGATGAGTGTGAAGTGAAATCAGAAGGCACAGCTGGCTGCCAGACGGCCACCTCCCATACCAATCGTTCCCTCCCCACTCCTTCCATCCCATCCGCTGACACCATTGTGTCCTGTGAGCTGAGAGCTGGACAGGCCTGGCATGACAGAGACATGGGGACAGAAACCACTACACATGCCCCTGTGGCAACGTATTTGGAAGAAAAGGGACATGTGGCCTATCAAAACGCACTCTTGCCTTAGCAGCTTGATACGATTAAAAGCTTTGCCTGCTCAGCAAGGCCGCAAGGTTGTGAGAAAGACACTGAGAACAAAGAAAACGGGATCTTTGGCAGTTAAGCAGGCAGAAAAACAGGAGCTGAGCTGGGAGCTGATAACTGCAGGAATGTCAACAATTTTAAAGATGGGACTAACTGCTCGTGTGCTTTTAACCAATTAGTTAATTTTAACCAATTAGTATAGCAGTGTCTGAACAGGGTATGTAACCAACAGAATTAAGGTGTGATGTGTGTACGAATATGAAAATTGTGTATAAGCTTGCAGAAACTTAAGTAAAGCGTCTTCAACTAGGATCATATTGATATGTCATTGAGTCCATTATTTCACTCCTGCATGCCCCCTCCTGGCACCCACCCATGCTGCTCTGGCACAGCAGGCCGGGAGCAAATGCATACATTCCCTCTACCTGTGCAAATCCACTCGCTTAGGCCCAGCATGGCACAGAGTGCCCAGGGTTGAGCAACAGCCTGCTGTGGAACAGCCGCTTGGAGCAAGAGTCAGGGGACAAAAACTTGTGTGAAACAGGACCAGGAGGGATATGGCTGTGCCAGAGCTGCCCCAGCAGTGCTGGCTTGACCCAGCCCATCACCACTGATGATCATCACAGACCCACTGGACCTGGACAGTGATCCCAGGGGGGTGCAGGCACCAGCAGGGCCCCGGGGCTGTGGAATGCCTGTCCATGCCACCGCCTGGCAGGCAGGATGCTCACAGCCGTGCCTTGCTGTCAAGAGCATCTGCAACTCCAGGACCGGCCTGAGCAACAAGAAGAGAAAGTAAGCAGAGACAGGGGGCTCAGAGCCACCCTGTCTCATCCTGCCACGAGCAAGCTATTCCCGTCCTTGTCGCACAACTGCTGGCACCAGCACCCCCAGAGCTTCCTGTTCACTGGAGGAAGGACTCGAGACCCACCCCACCTCAGCATGGCACAAAACCCAGGTGCCACAAGCCACAGCCCTTGGCCCCGGGAGCATTATGCAAAGGACCCTCCCCAGTGGGAGACCCCATGCCTGCAAGACAGGGAAGTGCCTGTGGCTCAGCCCTCCTGTGGTACCTCCCTGTTAGTTCCTGTGCATGGAGAGCACGAGAGGAGCACAATTAGCAAAGTGGCAGCCCCTCGCTCCAAGGCTGCCAGGCTCTGCCAGGGGCACATGTGTGCCAGCCTGTCAGCAGAGCCCAAGCCCAGCAGGAAAGAAAGGGAATGAGCTGCCTTGTGCTGGCAGGAGCTGCCTTCCCAGGAAGGAAGGAGGCATTGTGCCAAGCGGCCAGGCTGAGGCAGAACTGCATATCAGGACCAGAGAAGGGACACACTCCAGGGCCCAGGCGACGGTCCAGCTTGGAGACAGAGCTACTGCCCATGCACCCACACAAGACCCACACAAGACCTGCCCGGCAGCACTGCAGACCATGGCCTGGCAGAGGGGGCAGGCTCCTGGGCCCTGCAGCTTGAGAAGCATAACTCCTTCCCTTCCCTGCAGGCTTCCACGGCCCAGTGAGGAAATGAGCCGTGCCGTCCTTCCCGTGATGAAGCCTCTCCCTCCCACCTCTGCCACTGCACAAGGAGCAGCAGTGCCCTTGCCAGGCAGCCCCAGCTTTCCTCCACTGCCCCAGCCTCGTCCACGCAAGCCAGCACTGTGGTCCAGCCTACCTTTGATGGTGCTGGTGGGGATGATGCCTTCTGCTGTGCCCCCGTAGCCACCAGATACGATGCTGGTTTCGTTGAGGTTGGGCCCCGACACCATCACTTGCTGCAGGTCCTGGAACAGAGGGAGCAGCGCAGGCAGCTGAGGCGCAGAGCCAGAGCGTGTGGCAGAGAGAATAGCACAGCCCTGATGCATACAGCCTGGGGCACAGCAGCGTGGCACAGCCCTGCCTGCCCCATGCAGCCCAGAAAGCAACATCCGCGGGTCCAACACATCCCCACCTGGCCCCAGCCACAAACCTGCTCCAAGCTGTCATCCTCCGGCAGGCTGCCCGTGTCCCCATTGCTGCTGATGGGAATCTCCATGGTGGCAGCCTTGCTCATGATCCCATCCGACATCCTCAGGGCCTGCAAGGACACAAACACTGCACTGGAGCCTGGGGACCACGGAAACATAGAGACCGCCCCCCCGAGGCCAGGGTCCCTGGGCTTTCCAAGCGAGGACTCCACAGGACCAAGGCCTGGGCTGAGCTCCCGACGGCCAGCTAGCAGGCAGAGGACAGCAGGCAGCTGGTGCTGCACTGGCAGCTTTGTGCACTGAGCAGCCTCTGCCATCTGCCTAGGGGCCTCCTGCAGTCGCTGCCCACTGCAACACTGCACAGCGATCCCTTGGGATGTGCCACCCTGGCTCCCAGAAAGCTCCCAGCAGAGCTGCACGTCCCAGAGGAGCCAGCCCCAGCCCCACTCCCCACAAGCCTGGAGTATAGCAGCTGCCAGCCATCCTGCGCTGTTCTTCCCATCCCTTTGACCCACTGCTTGCATGCCTTTGAACAAGATGGCACTCCCCCACCCCTCACGAATCGCTGGGTACAGCAGCAGTCTGTCTGTCCGGACTGGGTGGCAGACCCTGCCCCAGGAAAACCGAGGCTTTGCAGCACAGCAGCTCCTGGCCCTAAGCCCAGGAGAACAGAGCCAAGAGCCACGTCCGCAGCCAGGCCAAACACCAGAGGGGGGAGTGGCAAGGGCCCCACTGCACCCAGACCGGTCAGAGCACATTCCAGGGCAGGATGCCAGGCACCTGAGCACCGGCCGGATCCAACAGCCCCACGCTCCGTTACCTGCCTACCTAGATGGGGACACTGCCCCAACGGCTGGACCCCCGGGAGAGGGCCCTGGCTGAAGGGGAACCGCGATGGCCCAGCTGGGGAGATGACAGTGCGGGAAGAGCTACAGCTGGCAGGGCCGGGACTCTGGGTCCCAGCGCCCTGAGGTGCCCGGCGCCCCTGGCTGTGAGGCCACACAGCTGCCGGTGGGCAGAGCCGGCTGCCCCGGGGCAACGGCCGGCACCGGCGGCCGCTTTTGGCAGGAGGTCTGTAGAGCCGGTTCCGCACAAAGCCGGCGAGACGCAGCACCCAGCGCGGCGGGACAGGCCCGGGCAGGCGGCCAGAGGCAGAGGCTGCGACGGCGGCCCCGCTTCCCAGCCTCTCTCAGCCAAACCTCCCCGGTCCCCGGCGCCGAGGGATCGCCTTGAGCTGGCTCCCTCTCGAACTGGGGCGGCTGCAGCCGGGGAGGGGCCGCAGGGCCCGGCGGGGGGCTCCGCGGGCGAGGGGGCCGGGACCCCCCCAGACCCCGTCCTGGGCGGGACGCGAGGTCAGACACGTCCCCAGCCCTCCCGCTGCTCTGCCCTCGGCACGGCCGCCCCGGGAACCGGCCGTCCCGGACGGGTCCCCGCCGCGGCCCCGGGCTGCGAGCCCCGCCGCGGAGCGCCCGGCCCCGGCCGTCGCTGTCCCGTAGGCTGGGCTCACCCTGCCCGGGCTCCCGGCGGCCCCTCCGGGCCCCCGGTTCCACCGCCAGCCCCGGCCCGTCCCCCGCCCACCTGCGCCGCCCCGGCCGCGGCCGGGCCCCCCCGCCCGGAGCTCGACAGCCCCGCTCCGTCTCGGTCCCGGGCACGCCGGAAGCCGCGTCACGCCACGAGCGAGGGCCGCCGGGAGACGGGCCGGAAGTGGCGTCACCGGCGGCGCCGGGCGGAAGCGGACCCTCCCGGCGGAAGCGCCGCTGCAGGGGCCGGGCTGCCCGCGGTGGTGGGGCCCCTCCGAGAGCGGCGGGGCCTGGCAGGCCTCTGCGGCATGGAGCCGGCGGCCGAGCACCAGCAGCAGCTCCGCAGCGTGAGTGCGGGGGCCTGGGGCTGGCGGGAGCCTCGGCCCTTGGGTCGGGGGGGCTAGTGGCGCCTGGGGCTGGTGGGGGCCAGGGGTCGGTGGGGCCCGGGGCCGGTGGGGCCGGTGGGGATGCAGGGGCTCCGCTGGGGTCCGGAGTCGGGCCGGCTGAGCTGGTGGAGCCCCGGGTTGGTGGGGGTCCCAGAGGTGCTCCTGCCTTGGCTGGGACAGGCACCGGCGTGAGCGAGCATGTGCCGGTGTCACCTCTCTTCCAGCTGCGGGACTTCCTGCTGGTCTACAACCGGATGACCGAGCTCTGCTTCCGGCACTGCGTCTCCAACCTCAACTACCGCCTGCTCACTGGGCGTGAGGTGAGGCCCCGGGGTGGCCAGAGCCCCTGGGTCTGGCAGGGCTGGCCCCTGCGAGCTCCCTTGCTGCACTGATCCTCCCCGTCTTGCAGGAGATGTGCCTCGACAGCTGCGCAGGAAAACTGGTCCACTCCAACCACCGCCTGATGCGTGCCTACGTGGCACTGATGCCCTCCATCATGCAGCGCCGTGTCGCTGACTATGAGGCCAGTGCAGCCCCAGCATCCCAGAGCTCAGCCCAGGAGAAACATGCGCCAGTAACTGCCCTGCCTGGGGCTGGGGGCCCCAACCCCTCTCCTGGCCCACCAGCAGCTCCAGACCCTGGTGAGCCCTTGCAGGGGGCTCCAGGCACTGGCACATAGCATGGCTCTTGATCTGGATTGTGCCTTCTGGCAGCAGCGGTGGGCTGGGTGGCTGCAGGATGGATCCAGGCCCTGCATCACCAGTGGGAGAAGTAACGTCTCAGCACTGCAGCGCAGTCTGGACCTCTGCATGCTGCCAGTGGTCTGGAACAGCAGATCTGCCCTGCACTAAGACCCAGCCTTGTAGATCTGTGTCCTCTGTGCGTCGGCATCAAGAACCTCGTGGCAGTGGCCAAGTCTGTTCTGTGCCTGGTGGGGCCAACAGTGTGCATGGGGGGCACCAAGAAAGAAATCACAGTGCCTGGCTCTCCGGTTGGGTGGGATCCCACCTAAACTCTGCCCCAATGGCTCCCCTGCTGGGCTTTCCTGCTCTAGACTGGGGTGCCTGTATTTCTAGGAAACGGTTTCCTAGGGCTAATAAAATGGTTTTTTGTTAATGTCTTGCTACTAACGCATCATGAGGGTGAGTAGAGCCCTGGCTCCTCTGGTCTTACTGGGTGGTGCACCCTGCAGGGGCATGGGCCATTCTCCCTGGTGCCAAGGGTCAGTGTTGCTCGTTCTGGGAGCCTTTTTGTCCCCACTTTGGCTGTTGGCATCAGAACTGGCTGCAGGTCGTGGCTCTGCAGGTGCGAGTCCTTCCTCGAGGAGGTAGCAGAAGCATCCTCGTGGAGTGCAGCCAACTCTGGCCCTGGGCAGAGCAAGGAGGTGCTGGATGTGGCCGAACCCGGTGGGGATTCAGAGAGGGGTCAGTTTCTCCTGGTGATGTGATGGGTGCACGGCTGCAGTGGTTCTGGGCTTGCCAGGCCCAGCCGCTGAGGCTTGTAGGCTACTCAGGCTGGAAGGCAGCCAGGACTGCCAGCCCCACAAGGGACAGCCACCCGTGCTGGGTGGTTGGGAAAGGGCTTGGGGGGACTGTTCACCTGGACATACTTGAATTTAAAGGTCCTTGAAGCTGTACAGCCTGCCAGCTTCCTGCAGCTCCTGTCCCTGACTGTGGGGAGCAGATCCACAGCACAGCTTGCTTGCAGCTGATCTCAGCGATTGCCACAATGGGCAGTGCAGGGCTGCAGTTCTGCCAGCAGAAGGGTCACCCCGGACCCCAGAGAAGGGGGTTTCCATCCTGCACCCCTCCTCTGAGCGCCTGCGGCAGGGCTGTAGCCTGCCTTGGAAGCACACTGTTGTTTAGGGTGCCAAAGACCTTTAAGGTCATTGAGCCCAATTGTTAACCCAGGACCGCCAAGCCCACCACTAAACCACGTCCCTGAGCACCACATCGACATGGTTTTTAAACACCCGTGGGGATGGCGACTCCACCACCTGCCTGGGCAGCCTGTGCCAGTGCTTGACCACCTCTTCAGCAAAGACGTCTTTTGCAACATCCAATCTAAACCTCCCGTGGCACAGCTTGGGGCTGTTTCCTCTTGCCTTACAGACCCGTTGGCATCCAGGGAGGGACACAGCCCTCCTGGGCTCAGCCAAGCCTTGTCCCTGGTGTAAGGGTCCAGAACGCTTGGGTGTTCCCTCCCTGCCAAGGTCCCTGCCTGCCCTCATCCTGTCTGGGAGGCAGGGAGTGCAGAGCCCCAGCCACCCCTTCTCGCAGCCTCTCCAGTCCAGGTGCACGCTCTCCACCTCCAGAGACTTTTTCCAGGCCCCTGGTGTTCCCAGCCCCTTCCCCAAGCCCCTGCCTCGGTGGCACCTGGGTTAGCAGCAGTGCTGTGCACAGTGCCAGCACTGCAGGGGCTGCACCCGCAGCAGCAAACTGGCACAGGCAGCCCTTTCCCGAGCCCCGCAACACCGTGGTCTCTGCGCCCACTGCCAGCAGAGCTGACAGGTGCTGCTCACGGGGACGTCTGCCCTCAGGGATGTCTGCCCGTGGGGGATGTCTGTCTCCGCTGCCCTCTTCAGCATCGGCGCTGGGAGGTGGCCCCTGTCGCCCTGCTGGTGGTGCTCGGATACGCCACTGTCCCTTCTGCGCGGCAGCACCGTCTGCTCCCCGGGGCCGCGGGGTCTGCATCAGCCCTGGCCAGGCAGAGGCCGGGGTTGTGATACATTAATCACGATTTCACTGGTGTATCAGCAAACATTGAGCCTGGCAGCACGCAGCTATTTCTAGAGTTGTTGTGTGGCTCCAGGCTTCCCAGATCATAGTTCTTCTCTTTTCACAGTTCAAAGATAATTTTCTAGAGACAGGTGTAAATGCACTCTGACCCATGAAGCTGTCTGGCTTTGGGCTGTGAGGACTGGGCAGGGACTGGCAAAAGCTACTTTGATGCTTTTCCCTAAGCATCTCTTGCTTGTAGCTCTCAGAACATTACTGTAAGCAAGCCCTTCGTCTGACCTGGCAGAGCCCGTCTTCAGAACAGCCTGGGTCTCTTCCTACATGAATTGCCTCTGCTCTGTCTTTCTCTCCCAACAGTTCGGTTACTCCCTGGCAGTGGGATGGTGGCTGCGTGGCAAAGGGAACTGTTGCTCACAGCAGAGTCTCTGGCAGCTGATCACCCCATCCCACAGAGCTGCATGGGTGTAACAGCCAGCTTCCAGAGGCCCGTGCCTCTTCTCCATGGGGCTGAGCACCCCACTGCTAAAAAGCAGCAGCTGGAAGGAGATCTTCATGGGTGAGCTGCAGTCTGAACGGTGCCCGAGATGGAAGGCAGATGCCCAAGCGAGGAGACAGCATGCCATGGAGTCCACCTCTGTGGCACGTGGCTCTCGCGCTGGGGCTGCTCGGTGCAGGACAACCCCTGATGGAGCAGGAGGACTTACAGCAGCACTCCCAGCCTGCTGGGAGGTCGTGTCCTGGTGGAGGGGCAGCTGAATCTGCCAGTTTCAGTGCAGCACTTGCAGCATGGGGAGGAGGCTGTGCTGGGGATCTCATCAGCATGTATGAACAGCCGATGAAAGAGGGGAGAGATGATAGGGCCACACTCTTCACGGTGGTTCCCAGTAACAGAACAGAATCACAGAACAGTCGGGGTTGGCAGAGACCTTTGGGGGTCACTGTCTCCAACCCCTGCTCAAGCAGGGCCACCCAGGGCTGGCTGCCCAGCACCGTACCCAGATGGCTTTTGACTGTCTCCAAGGATGCAGACTCCACCAGCTCTCTGGGCACCCTGTGCCAGGGTTTGACCACCCTCATATGAAAAAGTTTCCTGGTGTTCAAATTCCATGTGTGTTAATTTCTGTCCTTTGCCTTGTCTGGCATTTCTCCATGCTGAACTTCATGAGGTTCCTCTCTGCTCATTTCTCCAGCCTCCCGAGGCCCCTCTGGATGGCAGCACAGCCCTGTGGCCTATCAGCCATTCCTCCTTGCAGACTTGTAGAGGGTGGTCATTAATGACCATCATCCAGGTCATTAATAAACAACATCATCCAGCATTAAGCAGCACTGGCCCCAGTGCTGAGCCTGGGAGACTCTGCTGGTGTCTGGTCTCCAGATGGACTCTGCGCCACTGATCACAACCCTCTGCGTCCAGCCAGTTGCCAACCCACCTCGCCGGCCACTAACCCATGCTTCATTGGCTTGTCTATGAGGAGGAAAGGGTGTCCCAAGGGTGAGAATCCATGGGCATGAACTGAAATTCGACTTAAACATAAGAAAAACTTTTCCACTGTGAGGCTGGTCTAGCAGTGGCGCAGGTTGCCTGGTGCAGGAGTGAAATAACGGACTCAATGACATATCAATATGATCCTAGTTGAAGACGCTTTACTTAAGTTTCTGCAAGCTTATATACAATTTTCATATTCGTACACACATCACACCTTAATTCTGTTGGTTACATACCCTGTTCAGACACTGCTATACTAATTGGTTAAAATTAACTAATTGGTTAAAAGCACACGAGCAGTTAGTCCCATCTTTAAAATTGTTGACATTCCTGCAGTTATCAGCTCCCAGCTCAGCTCCTGGTTTTCTGCCTGCTTAACTGCCAAAGATCCCGTTTTCTTTGTTCTCAGTGTCTTTCTCACAACCTTGCGGTCTTGCTGAGCAGGCAAAGCTTTTAATCGTATCAAGCTGCTAAGGCAAGAGTGCGTTTTGATAGGCCACATGTCCCTTTTCTTCCAAATACGTTGGCACAGCCTGTGGGGTCTCCATCCTTGGTCAGCACCAACTGGATGTGGTCCTGTGCAACTGGCGCTGGCTGATGCTGCTTGAGCAGGGAGTTGGACCAGGTGACCTCCAGAGCCCCTCCCCCTAACCGCAGCCATTCTGTGGGTCTATGAAAAATGCTTCACCAGCTGGGTAAAAGCTGGGTTACTGACAGGTCTGAAAATGTAATTATGAGAGTGAAGCATCATGTAGAGATTTTAGCTCCTGGCAGAGACATGGCTGCTGTTGGGCAGATCGTGCTTTTCAGTGTGTTTGTCATCTGCCTGTGGAGATTAGTGGATGTTTGCCACCTTTTTCCTCTGCCCAGCGCCTGGTGCACAATCTGCTTCTGGAGTTGTTTTACCATCTTACAAGAGATGACCTGTGTTTGCAGAGCTATCTGCACAAGAGCGTACCCTCAGCTACAAAGAATGCAAGTCAAGGTTGTGATCGGGCAGGTGGTGTCCTGATGAACAGCTCTGCTGAAGAGGGTTGTGGGGGGTGACTGTGGGAACTGCCAGGAAGCCAAGTTCTGGGCTAAACAGCATCATAGCTACCAGCACTGAAGGGGTGAATGCTGCAGTGCTCCGCACCAGTGACACTGCGGCTGTCCAAGTTCACAGACCAGAGGAGTACCGAAATGATTTGGGGTCTGGTGAAACGCAGTGTTTGGGAACTGAGGGCAGACATGTCAAACAGAAATGTAGCAGATATTTTCAGCAGGAAAGAGGATGAACTGTGCAAACAACTTATGCAGGACAGTGGTGGATCGCTTGTCACCAGGAGACCTGGATGTTTCAGGGCTGTGTATGCAGGGAGGGATTGCTAGTGCTCCACCTCAATTCAAGGCAGGTCTAGGTAGAGCAGGTTGCCCAAGGCAGTGTCCAGACGGATGTTAAATATCTCAAAGGATGTAGATTCCCCTTACTCTGACCCTGCTATAATGTGTGATCACCTTTATGGTGAAAAGTTTTTTTCGGGGGTCCCCACTCTTCGTCACAGCCTGGCTGAACTTGGTGGTCAGCCTGGCACACTTGGCTTTCTGTTCCTGCTTGGGCACTGCTGTTGGGCAAGCAAGGAGAAAGCCACAGAAGCCAGAGCTGAATTGAAGGTCCCTGGGGACTGCCCAGGGCCCCAGCACTCCCTGTGCTGCGAGAGGTGCGACAGCTTCAAGTGTGTGGCCTCTCGAGCTGAGCAGGGAGATGCTCCACCTGGGAGCATCTGCTGTGCTCCTTGTCTCTTTGGGCAGAAGAGGCTGATGCCATGTGGTCAGGTCACCCTTGGGCTGAACCAGTATCGCCACCAGTCTCTGGGCAAGCAGCTCACTCTGCAGCTCCCCGGCTTTGCAAGCTGCTGCCCACAGGTCGTTCCTCAAAGTGTTTGTGTCAGGACTCCGGCCGCTCTCCAGCTGCGCAGACCCTGATGGACACTACAGCAGCTAGGCCTTGGAGCAGCTCCCTCTTGCAGAGTCACTCGGTCCCTGAAAGCAGGGGGGGCTGCGCAGGTCAGGAGTTCCTGAATACCCCAAACATGGGCTCCATCTACACTACCTGTGGGCTGCGCTGGGCTCCCATCCATGGACCCTCAGCACCTGATGTCCCCCCATCTCCTGCCTGACCCTGCCACTGTGCCACCCCAGGGTTCACACCATGCCCTGGGCTGATGGCGGTGAGGGATTTCCACCCTGCAGCCTTGGGACAGCAGGATGAGATCCACAGGATGTCAAGGAGACAGTGCTGCCATTGGGGGTTGGGATGTGCTTGGGTTAAAGCCACTGGCATTCGTGACCAGTGCCACCACCCAGCACTGGGCCAGGGTCACCATGGCAGGGCCACAGGACTCCCACGTGCACCAGGACATGGTGAGGGGTTCCTTGAATATCCTTGTTAACAATTACTGGTGGTAAAGCAAGTGCATGCTTGCAGTCATTCACTCACGGGTGTCCAGACGGGTGGTTCTGAGGTGCTGCTGGGCCAGCGGCCCTCACCAAACCACCCCAGGAGCTGGCTGGCTGGTGGGTACGC
Source organism: Falco cherrug (assembly GCF_023634085.1). NCBI lineage: Eukaryota > Metazoa > Chordata > Aves > Falconiformes > Falconidae > Falco > Falco cherrug. The sequence goes on from NC_073698.1 coordinate 2,956,644, forward strand.
TGTCATCATGGGTGAGCCGGGACCAGAGTCAGCACCGTTCCTGGCAGTGGGAATGGTGTCCTCTTGGCCGACCCGGCACTGCTGAGACACCTTTGCATTCCTGTCCCCAGGACCAGGATCTCTCCTGGGGCTAGCAGCCCAGCCGGGGAGGCTGATGACCCTGCTCACCACGTGCCAGGACCACCTGCCACAGCCTCACAGACCAGGGACCGCAGCCCGGCGCGCAGCCCAGACATGGCCTCACCAGCACTCCTGCCAGGTGCAGGAGCAGGGCCAGCATGGAGCAGCCGTCGCTGCTGGGTTGCAGTGCTGTCGCAGGGTCCCCACCACCGGGCAGCCTCTCTGGGCACTGCTGGGCAGCACAGGGCATGGCACAGCACGGCACGGCACGGCATGGCTCAAAGCGGTTGTGGGCAAGAGATGAGCTCACCTGAAAGCAGCACGCTTGCTTCTGGTGCAGCAAGGGTTCAGGTTTTGTATTGCAGAGACTGGAAACATTTATACAACATAAAAATAAAAGAGCATAAACTTAAGAGGCACGTGATATCAGTCTCTAGTTCTGGCCACAATTAAGTAAACTTTGGTGAATTTTCTGAATTCTCGGTGACCCAGCGTTGGTTTATCTTATTTCTCAGCATGCTGACAAAACCCATGCTGGTGCCTGTTTCCTGCTGATCCTGTGTGCTGACAGCTGCTCCTGCCAGCCCCTGCACCCCGTGCCGGCTGCTGCACCCCACGCTGGCTGCTGCACTCCATGCTGGCCACTGCAGCTGCTGCACCCCATGTCAGCCCCTGCACCCTGTGCCGGCACAGCCCACAGCTGCTTCATGCTGTAGCACTGCTCTGAGTCAGTCAGGGTTGGGAGAAGCCGCGGGGATGACTTTGTGTGAGAATAGATGGCTTTGAGAAATAAAGAGGGAACTCAGGCCATTTGTCTCATTTTGTTTATTGTCCCTTTCCAATACTACAAGTCCAGTCACCAGATGCTGTTCTTGGCATGGTGCATCATCTGCCCTTCCCTTCTTGAGGGGAGGTGGGGAGAGGGGAAGGGGAAGGGGAAGGGGAAGGGGAAGGGGAAGGGGGAGGGGAAGGGAAGGGAAGGGAAGGGAAGGGAAGGGAAGGGAAGGGAAGGGAAAGGGAAAGGGACTGCTGCAGCGCAGTTCTGCTTTGGCATGTAGTTACTGTGGATCTCTGATCTGCCACGCTTAAGGGACTAAGCCATCGCAGATGCTGAAAGCTGAAGCCCATTGAAGCCTCGTCACACAGCAGCAGCCCCTCTGATATTTTTCCAGGGCCTTTCTTGCCATACGTCCTGCTGCCACCTCACAGCCCAGACTAACATCTGGCACTGCAGCTGGACTCATGCCCTACCCCTCAGACCCTTCCTCCGGGCATTGCCTCTCTCCCTGGCAGGACCCTGCCCCATCTGCCCCAGTGCCGGCCAAGCCTCGTCTCCCAGACCGCACCTCTGGCTACTGCTCTCCATCCAGGGCCAGGCCATGCTGTGACCTGCTCCACAGACTTTTCTCCATATCAGATGTAAATCCCTGGGCATGCCTTCATATCTTCCCATTGTTTTCACCGTCCCCCAGTAGCCAGGGTGATGCTTTGCTTAGGATGGCAGCTCTGTTTGCCTCCTGGTCTGCACCCCCTCAGCACCCTGTCAGCCCACTGTGTCCCCCCCCTCACCCACTGCTGCCCATCTCCCTGCATCCAGCAGCCCCCATCCTGTACCTGTGGGTGGGAGGCTCAGAGCACTCGCCAGCAGATGGAGTGTGGAGCTGGGGAGGGATAGGGAGGACAAGGAGACCTCCATAGTGGAGCAGGGGTCTAGCCAGACAGGGGGTGCTCAGATAGGGCTCATGGCAACCCCACTGCCCACCCCTCAGTAGACCCCACAGGTGGCTCCCCGGGAAGACATTGTTTTCCCATCTGTGTGTCCTGTTCCCCCTCCCTTCTCTCCCTCTGGCCTTTCTGCTTGGCTGGTGCGAGGTCTCCTGCATTGGGTGGGGAGAGCGGTCTCCTGATGGGTGCCACCATGGGCATGAGAAGGGACAGCTGCCTCCTGACTGCCTCTTGTCTCTTAGCAGCTCCTGGAGCAGAGATTTAGTACAGTTCAGGGAGATGAGGCTGCCTTCTCCTGCCCGGAGCCTTCCCCCAGTGTGGCACCAAGAGCTGCTGGAGAGATGGCAGGACTGTGTGCTGGCTGCCACGGTCTCCTGGAGCCCAGGGACATGCAACAGCAGCTCAGAATGGTGCTGTTGTGCCCTGGTTAAGCTCCTGAAATCCAGTTTTGCTGCTTGCATGACACAGCTCTGATCTCCTGCCTGTGCCTGGGAGCCCACAGGAGCCACAGGGCACTGGTTGGCACCAAACAGCCCCTGCTCCATGCACATGCATGTCATTGCTTTTCTGTCTGGCCTTGGTTCCTTGACCCAGCAGCCCCTTACCTGGCTCCCAGAGGGCAGGCAGCAGGCAGGGCGATGTGTCTGGCGAGGCAGGTAGGGACGGGGCTGCACAAGGAGCCTAGTGCCCCAAAGGGAGGGTGAGGAGAGCCCAGCCTGCTGCGGACCACAGGGATGATGTCCCCAAACAGAGTCCTGGCAGTCTCCCGTGATCATATTGTCTTCCAAACGCTGCAGTTTGGACTGTGGTGTTTCCTTGAAAAGCTCCTTTACCGCACAGGGCTCTGGGAAAGGTAAATATGAACAGATGACATTCTTCTTTCTGCTTCTCCCTGGAGTTTTCAGAAGCCCTAAGGAAGAGGGCTCTGGGTAGAGACAGTCTCCTTTTTCCCTCCATCAGCCCAGACCTTCTCCTCAGTGATCAGGACCCAACAAGTCACACGGTGGCACCTGAAATAAAGTTTCAGGTGCCACCCAGGTACAGACCCCAGCCTGGAGCAGAAGCTCCTGCCTGCTGCTGGCAGTGGACAGGGCAGGAACACAAACGCTGTCCAAAATCCATCCGACACTTGCTCCCTCTCCGGACTCAGAGGCAGGCTCCCCTGGCATGCAGCTCGAGCAGGCAGGTGGCGATGCCGTTTGCAGGCTGCCCCGTGCATACACCGGTGCTCAGACATTAAAAAGCTGCTGCAGAGTGCGGGGTCTGTGCAGGGGTGACTGCCACAGCTGCTCTCTGCTTGCAGAAATGCCTGGGCCAGGCTGCCTGGTGTGGCTGGTCCCAGCAGGCAGGAGGTCTGCCATCCAAGGGCAAAGCTGGCTGTCATGTGCCCAGGGGGAATTGCACAGGCTCCCCAGGTTGACCTTTTTTGGTGCGTGGGACACCTGGCAAGGCCACCCTGAGATGGCAAATCCAGCTGTGCTGTGGCAGTGGCCAGCTGTGAGCAGTGCAATCGGTGAGGGTCACTCTTGCTGCTGGTGCAGAGGCTGGGAGAGGTCCCAGCAGCAGCTGCGCAGCAGATGTATGGCACGCTCAGCACACTGTCTGCCCGCCCTTGGCAAGGTCCCTCCGCAAAGGCTGCCGAGGAGCCACAGGTGCCCTGAAGAGGCGAGCAGGTCCTCTGCTAGGAAGTGACCAAGCAAAGAACAGGGGCAGGGGAGAAGGGTCGCTGATCCCTGTGGAAGGAGTTCACTGGGGAGTCCCACAGAGACCCCCCACGGTGGCTGCCGCTGCTCAGTTTGTGCATGAATGATCTGGCATGGTGGCAGAGCGAGGTGAGAAAGTCTGTTCACGGCAGTGGGTTAAATAATGCAGCTAATTAGGCTCTGAGAAGCTGCGGTAGAACATTGCAGTGCTGTGTGATATAAGGGCAGGATCAACTCAGTGTAAATAAATGGAAAGGGACACCCATTTCATGTTTTGCAGGTAAAACAATGAGTTCTGAGCTTACCACCGCCCCTCAGGAGTTAGGTCTCCAGGGGATGATAGCTATTTCTATGTAAACGGCCATTCAGGGCATAGAGGTGGTCAAAAAGGAAAGAGGAGCTAGGTGCTAGGAAGTGGAACAAAGGCAATCGTGGAGGACAGAACAGAACATCCTTACGGTCTCCTTCTCAAAGTGGAAAAGGTCCAGAGAGTGGCAGCAAGGGAGGTCAAAGGGCTGGAGCAAGCGAGCAGGCTGTGCATCTTTGGTGGGGAAAGATGCTCGCTCCATTCCTGCACCGGATCCTGGTTGGACCAAGACCAGCTGCCAAGTGGGGCAGCAGTTGCTCCTTCAGTCTGTCTCAGAATATGGCTTTAGCAAAAACTGCTTTGCGCAGTGCAAGTAATTTAGGGCTGTTGATTTCAAAGGAGCGTTATGTTCTAGCAAATACTTAACATCCTTCTAGATTTCTTGTCCTTCCTTGCTTGCCAAGAACCAACAGCTTCACAGCTGAAGAAATTGAAAAAAATCTCACAAGTTTCTTCAGTCTGAAAAGACTCCTCCTGATTAAGTTTAATGTTGGCGTTCCTCGTTGTGGGAATTGAACCTCTTTGCAGTATCAGTTACAGCTGCTGCTGGCTACGACTGTCCTCTGCTCACTGGTGTAGGATGCAGAGGAGCACAGGCGTTGACAGCCGCCCAGCAGTCAGGTCGTCTTCTCAGAGATGTATTTGCAGCACCTCTCATGCTAAAAAATATGGATTAAAATGTTTCAGGTACTGCAGTGATGATTTGTTCTGGACTAGCTAGTGGCTTCAGCATCTGTGTCCCAAACCAAGTCCTCCCATTGAGAGACAGCTTTTCTCCCACGTGCTGCAAGCTGACGCGTGCAGCAAACACCCGGTTCTCTCTCTGGGAGCCTGCGGTCCCAAGACACCTCTGACAGAAGTGCAGAGCCGAGCTGTTGGCTGTAAAAGAAATGCTGGCATCTTTAATAGCAGTTATGTCATTTTCCTCACACCCATGGACTTATTTCAATCCATGTTACTGCTCCTGATCAGATTATAGACAGAAAGCCTCGGCAGGCCTGCCTGTGTGCGTAAGCAGGTGAACGTGAAGCTGTGCACTGTGAAACGTTGCTGTAATCTGGCAGCTCAAAGGTTGGCAGCAACAGAGGACGAGACCCTTGGCGTACCTGTCATCTTCACAGGTTCCAGGGTTGCATGGAGCAGCTCCAGGCACCAGAAATTCCTCTTCCAGAGGGCTGCTCACTTGCATCCCCAGGCTAGCCATCATGCAGCAGAACTGCTGTCAGTCCTGCTTTGGGGTTACTTCTCTCCTGGTTGCTTTTCTCCTTGGCAGCCCCAGTGCCCACAGCCTGAGCCTCCCCAGACCGCAGTGGTTCCCATCAAAGCCAAGCTGCAACCCCCCCGCTGTCCCCACCTGCAGCACAGCCCATGTCACGGATGCTGCCCATGGCCCGGCATTGTGCGGGGCAGCTTTGGGCCCCACTGCCAGGACACAGCTATGAGGATCTCGGTGGTGTGGGATCTGGTTCTCAGTGCGGAATCAGCTGACACGTGATGACGCAGTCAGAGACCTGCAAAGCTGTCAGCACAGGTCTTCTTGTCCCTGCTTGTTGCTCTGCCTGGTGCTACAGATCTCATGCCACTTTTGCCTGAGAGTAAAAACTTTTAGAGCCTCATTTATTGGTTGTTGTGTTACTGAAGACTTTGTCAGGATAGATGTGTGTAGGCCAGGACTCTTATGCAAAGAGTGTACCTCACCGGTTTTATGGATCATTCGTTATGTGGATAACCAGGTGGTCTTCCAGGGGGTGCTGAAGAGGGATCCTAATTGCTTCCATATATACCAAAATAAGTGATCTGGAAGATGGGATCAAGTGTACCATGATGAAGTTTTCCAATGATACCAAACTGAGCAGGCAAGTGGACACTTCAGAAAGGAGAGCCACCCTGCAGAAAGACCTGGATGGCTGGAAGAGTGGGCTGACAAGAATCTTATGAAATGGAACAAAGGAAAGTGTAAGATCCTGCACCTGGAAAAACATGATCCCTGAGTGCAGCACAGGCTGGGATCTACCTGACTGGGGAGCACCTCTGTGGAAAAGGGCCTGGGGGTCCTGTGGGACCACAGGCTCAGTATGAGTGACCAGTGTGCTGCTGCTGCAGCAAGGAAGGCCAACAGGATGCTGGCCTGTGTCAGCAAGGGCATCACCTGCAGAGATAAAGAAGTCATTGTCCACTCTACTCAGCATTTGTCAGGCCAGACCTGGAATATTGTGTTCAGTTTTGGTCCCTGCTGTACAAAAAAAGATACAGGCATGCTGGAGAGGGTCCAGGGAAGGGCCACAAAGATGATCAAAGGACTGGGAAGCCTGCTGTGTGAGGAAAGGCTGAGATAACTGGGTCTGTTCAGCCTTGAGAAAAGAAGGCTTATGGGGATACCTTATCACCACGTTCCAGTATTTTTTACAAGGAGTCACATGGAAAAGATGAGGGGTAATGGGTGCAAGTTACTCCTGGGGAGATGTCATGGTTTAACCCCAGCCAGCAGCTCAGAACTACGCAGCTGCTCGCTCGCTACCCCCCTGGTGGGATGGGGGGGAGGATCAGAAGGGTAGCAGTGAGAAAACTTGTGGGTTGAGATAAAGACAATAAAGACAGTTTAATAAGTAAAGCAGCTGCATCCCAGCCAAAACCAGCACAGGAGATTCCGACTGGACACAGGAGGAAAATTTTTCGCCATGAGAACAATCGGCCATTGGAATAAACTCTCCAGGGAAGTGGCAGACCCCCCAACACTGGACCATTTTAAGATTCGGCTGGACAGGGTGATGGGCCGTCTTGTCTAGACTGTGCTTTTTCCCTGAAAGGTTGGACCAGATGACCCTTGAGGTCCCTTCTGACCTGGTGTTCTAGGATTCTGTGATTCTGTTATCCTATGGAAAAGAGGAGTCGGAGCCATCACAGAGGTCTCTGACAGACTCCACTGGGAGGAGCCGTCTCCACTGTGAAAGAGGCATTTCACCCATAAACAGTGTTGCAGAAAATTCAACCAAGAACAAATGGCATCTGCCCAGTCTTTCAGTCTTCCGAAAAGATAGCATGTGGGTGGGATGAGAGGGAAGATTCTTTTCTTGAACTCTATTCCTTCATCACTGACGTTTTGCAGCTGTCTTTGAAAAGGCAGAATGATCCAGAACAGTTTAAAATAGGGGCCCTGGGGATTTATATTATTTTGGGGAAATAATTTATCCTAAAGGCAAGTGGGCAGATTTGTTTGGCCAGCCGCTGCCAAATTGCTTACTGTCACGAGCAGGGCGAGGGCAGTGTACAGCAGCTGGTGACACACAGTTGTGCACTGCAGCTTGCACAACTGCTTGAGGTTTTGTGCAGCTGGTTAGTGCAACAGGAGCTCACAAGCATGAGTGGACCCTTGCAGCACAGCTGGTGACAGCTTATTACGGCAATTCTGAACTTGTCACCTACCCAGCAATGCCGGATCTCATCCTGCTGCACAGATCGGTGAGTTTCCCAGTGAGGCTTTCTGCTCTGTTTCTTTGCTGCCTTCCAGATCACAGCATGTCTCATCTCCCCAGGTTTCTGGCTCAGCATATCTTACAAAAGCTAGTCACCCCTTTTGCACTGGATTTCACCTGGAGGCTACTTCCCGCACACAGACCAGACTGCAAAGCCCCCGTCGTACAGCGTGCGCAGCTTATCCCACTCCCAAACCTGGGAGAAAGCGAGCGTGCCTCACTTGGCGAGATGCTATCCACCACCCCAGCAGTGCAGTTTGCTTGTCTGAGAGCAAACTGCCATATTGCATACATGTGTGAACCTGAGAAAGGCAAAGCCAAGTCAAAGCCTGCCTGCTGAAGCGCCTGGCTCACTCCAGCCCTCCTTTGCCACAGCCCTACCTGTGGCACCGCTCGTGTCTGAGACTGCACGCCTGTGGTGTGGGCTGCGGTGCTGCCATCACCCGCTTGGCATCGGCTAGAGGGTATGGACCTTCTCTGGGTGGAGTTTTAACTGTGTACGTGCATCTTCACTGCATGTCTGCAGACAAGTGCCACTGACAGCAGTGTTTTACTGTACCACTGCCCAGCACGTCATGCTCTAAACTCTGTTCCCTTTGCATTTATATTGTCTGTAAACAAGTGGAACATACTCTTTCCACCAAAGCACTTGTTCCTGTACTAAATGCTTTTTATAGCCACCTTCTCTCACCCCCCATGCCTCATGAAAGGCCTCTTTTTATATTGTTGAGGCCTGTACATAATGCGCACAGACACGGACACATACATTTACAGGCTTCTCTGTGTTTTTACAGACAGCTCTGCACTCCTGAGAGACACTCATCACCTTTATTGTCCAGTCTGCTCAACAACTTGCCAGCTCACTGCTGTACCATAAGCACAGAACCCCAGAATGGCTGCAGTAGGGGGGAACTCTCGTGGTCACCTGGTCCAAGCCCCTGCTTGGGCAGGTTCAGCAAGACCTGGTTGTCCAGGACCATGTCCAGTCGGGTTTTGAAAATCTCCATGGAGGGGGGCTTCACAACCCCCCTGTGAAACCTGTGCCAGTGCTTGACCACCCTCACTTGACCATAAAAAAATATATGTGTGTGCGTGTATGCACCCTTTGCCTGTTGTGCTTTCACTGATTCTCTCTACACTTTCCCTTCAGGTATTTGTACAAATAGATGTGAACACAGTGAGCCTTCTTTTCTCCAGGCTGAACAGTCCCAGCTCTCAGCCATTCCTCATAGGAGAGATGCTCCAGTCCCTTCATCGTCTTCATGGCCCTTCACCGGACTCTCTCCAGTATGTCCTTCTCTCTCCTGCAGTGGGGTAGCAGCACTGGACCCAGCACTCCAGCTGTGGCCTCACCAGTGCTAAGTAGAGGGGAAAGATCATCTCCCTCGACCTGGTGGCATCACTCCTCCGGATGCATCCCGGGATACCGTTCGCTGCCTTGGCAGCAAGGGCACGTTGTTGGCTCATCTTCAACTTGGTGGCCACCAGGGCCCGCAGGTCCTTTTCTGCCAAGCTGCTTTCCAGCTGGGTGGCCTCCAGCACATAGTCTTGCACGGGGTTGTTCCTCCCCAGGGGCAGGACTTTGCACTCCCCCTTGCTGAACTTCATGAAGTTCCTGTCAGTCCATGTCACCAGCCTGTCGAGGTCCCTCTGGATGGCAGCGTGACCCTCTGGTGTATGAGCTGCTCCTTCCCATTTTATGTCACCTGCAAAAAATCAGAGATTCTGGCAGCAGAGTTTCTTTAGTCTCTTCTGCAATGTCAGCATCCCCCGCAGGATGGACTACTTCCAGGAAAATGAGATGCAGCCTTTTTGCAGCTCTGGTCTTGGTGATTCCTGTGGAGAGCTGGAAGCTGGAACCTGGAAGGCACAAGTTAGCTCCTGCAATGTCCCCAGGGGCTCTGTGAGCCTGTGGAAGTGTGCACACATAGGTTTACATGTGTCTGTGTGCACGTGCCCACATGTGCTCCCTTTTACTGCCAGCACCGTGATACAGGCAAAGCCCTGGCCATACCCCACATCGCTGCATTTCCAGATGTGTCAACAAGCTGTTTTACTGGTCCCCTGCCCCAAGTACCCCTCACCCTCTTGTGCCCATGGTGTGCCATTCCACTCCTGCTTTCTTTGAGTCAGTTTGCTGGTTTACACTAGCCGAGAGCGGGCCCTGGGGCTTTCTGCATTGCACAGGCATGGGGCTGGGGTTTGTATGAAATGATGAAATGCTTTTGGGCATGCTGGCAAGGTAAAACTTTTCTCCTGTCTCCATCTTTGGCCCTTTGGCCCAGGGATTGTAGGCTGGAAGGAACCGAGGAGAAAGGGCAAAGTGGCTTTTTCTGGTTGGTGCACAGTGTGTATGTGACATAGTCTGATGGGTGAATGTTCTGGGCAGCAGTGCTTTGCAGATGGGTATGGATGAGTGGCTTAACAGACACAGCTGGAACAGCAGCAGGTCCAGGTAGGCTTGCTTGCCACAGCAGACGGTCAGACGTGGCTCAGTCCATTCTTCAGCAGCAGCTGCTGTGACAGATTCTTGGAGAGCTGGCGGGTGAAGCAAGCCTACCATCATGGTCTGCAGCGAGGTTGACCCAGCACATGCTCCCGCAGGCTACCCCTCAGAGCACTCAGGGGGTGGTCTCACAGGATGGTCTAGGTGATACCAGGACTGCTGGGGCCTGAGGGATTCACCTGTCTCAAGGTGGGGAAGTATTTTGCTCATGACTTGGAAGAGCTTCAAACTAGGTTCAAAGCAGGGGAATGGATAAAATCAGGCTTACTGGTGATAAGCTGTGGGGTGGTGTGGCAATGTCTGAGGGATGGCACACTAGCAAGGGCTTTCACTCTGCGCCATGATGTGTCGCGTGCGCTACTGCACTGCAGCAGGTGCGAGTGTGTGTCTGTCACGGGCCTCTGGTGGTACAGCCACCCGGGGCCATGGCACAACCCAGCCCTGCACACTGCCCCTGCCTGCCAGAGAGGGCAGGACCAACAGCCTGCATGCTGCAGTGCCCACGCACCATCCCCACCTTCTGCGAGACACCCCGGCCTCGCTGCCCCTCCTGTCCCACACCCGCAGGCAGGCGCTGAGCCAGCATGTGCAGCACGGCACAGCACTCCTGCTGCCACATGTCGGGCTGCCCCGTGCTGCCAGCGCAGTGGCGCTGCTCCCCTGGCCCCAGCCCACGCTGGCTGCCCCCACGAAATCACACGGCTGCTCTCCCAGCCTCGCCATCATGCAGCAGCACACAGCACAAACTGTGCCTTCAGGGGCGGGGGAGACTGGGCCCAGCATGTTACACACCAGTTGGGCTGATGACAGTCCCTTCTTTCTGGGTCAATTCTTTATGGAGGCCGTATTCTGGATGGAGACACAGCAGCTGCGCAGAGCCCGACTCAGCAGTGCCTGGACACTACAGCCCAGCTCCCCTCTGAATCCCAGAGCCTCCTTGCTCCTCTCCGAGGATGCCTCAACACAGGTAGGAACGAGCACTGACCTAGGGAAGCTGGGCCGTGCATGCATCTGGGGCAAGAGATGGCTGGGAAAGCACACGGTCCCCTAGTGCCAACGGCCCCTCACGGCAGAGTGAGGGTGAGCCATCCTCTGCAGGCTGGAGGGCAGACACAGGGCCACAGGCCTGCACTGCCTGCCGCCACGTCTGCCCGAGGATGAGGTGACTTCAGAGAACCAGATGCACATCCAGCAGCTCAGCAGCCCAGCAGAGCCACCCCCCTCCAGGGCAGTCCAGGGCTTGCAGGAGGAGCTGCTGGCAGCCGAGCTGCACCCTGCTCTCCCACCTCCTCTGCTCCCAGCACGCCTGGCAGCTCCCGCTCAGCCAGCGAGCAGCCCCAAGGCTTCTAGCAGAACAGGCCCTTGCACTGGCATCAGGGCTGCCGCAGGACCTAGAGATGCAAGGACAGGAGGCAGAAGCCATCTTCCACGTGGACAACATTGGCTGAAGCCCTGACCCCACAGGAGGCATGGAAGATTCCCCGCTCCACTGCACCAAGTGGGCAAGGTCCTCAGCTGCCTGCAGGACAGCTTGAAGAGAGGAGGGGGGCTGCCAGTCACCCTGCTGCTCTGCCGTCCCGTGAGCACTGCAGCAAGGAGCAAGGATGCCTGCCACGGTGGTGGCTGCGCCGCACCCTGTAGGGCCAGGGGTCCCAGGGAAGCAGCCGCAATCGCTACAGCTGCTGCCAGCTGGTACACGTCTGCCTGGGTGCAATGGCAGGGCTGCCTGTGCTGCCTTCCAGTACCCATGCCACCTCCTGCTGGCCCTGCTCCGAGGGCTGCCCCAGCAGGCCACAAGAGCTGGGACAACACTAAAGGTAGCGCTGCCCTCCCCTCCATGCACACACCCCTAGCTACAGCAGAGCTCAGGCCCCATCTCGTCTCCCTGTGGTCCACGTCCAGGTGCTGCCCGGTCAGTTGCTGCCTGCTGCACCATCTATCAATCCACTCAGCCCTGTCCGCCTCCCTCTGGCTGGATCAGAGCTATGCAGAAGCAAAAAAACCGTGTTTGCTCACGGCGCTGCTCCCTTCCCAGGTGCAGTATCGGGGCTTCATCTTCTCAGGACAGCTTCATGAGCCTCCCTGCCTGGCTGGCCATCAGGCTGTGCTACCTGTGGTGCTGCTCTGCAAGATCCCCCCAGCACTGTGTGCTCAGCGCTTCATGCCCACTGCCAGCCCACTGCCATGCCCAAAATACAGAACCTGGAATCCACAAACTATGGGACTCCAGGCAGAGGGCACTCCACCAGACAACGTCATCTGTGTGCTCGAAGAGACAGCTGGTCTCCGAGGTCAGTAACTACGGAAAGTCTGTACCCTTCCTGCTTCTGGCTGGAATCAAATGGGATGGGCTGCAGCCACCAACTGCTCCCCCAGAAGAGACAAGCTCCAGGAAGGAAGGGCTCAGGGAATGGCAGGGGTGGAGAAGAAGGCCCCAGGTACAGAAATAAATCGATATATTAGTGTGTACAAAACATGCTGCTTCCTCTGTACAGTGCCCTAGCCGGGCGCAGGCTCCCCACAGGGAGTTCACACATATATAAATAAGGCCCAGACAGCTGCAAACAGTATTTACAGCCCGCGGGGGGCTAGTGCCTGCTCTGGGGCCAGCCCCACCAAGACCAGCTGCTATGCCCAACCCGCGGGATCCTCCATCCCACCCTGGACTGGCCAGGTTCATTTCAGGTCCACATCAAAGTCCAGCACCAGCAGCTTGGTCTCCTCCGTGCCATTGCGGCTGCCCACCGCACACACGAGCTTGGTGTTGGAGGCGCGGATGCGCCACACTACGCCCCCACTGCCCCCACTCTCCAGTGCAACCAGGTTGCGCACAAACTCGCCCGTCTTGAGGTCCCAGAGCTTGACGGTACCATCATCGGAGCTGGTTACCACAAACTTGGAGCTGAACTGCAGACAGGTCACGGCACTCTGGTGCTTGCTGGGGCCTGGAAGCAGAGGGTACTTGTTAGTTCTCCTGGGCTCCCACCTCCAACCCCAGGCTCTTCAGGAGCACCCGTTGCTGGGCATCATCTGCCCTGCTCCTGCCACATCTGGCAGCTAGGAGCAACATGACCCCTCTCCAACAGCCCTACCAAGGGGAGCTGCTCCATCCTCCTTTACCCACCCTGCAGTGTTTGCAGGCACTGGCCCGTCTTGATGTCCCAGATCTTGACTGTTGAGTCAGCGTTGCCAGATACAAGGATATTGTCACGTAACTCCATGCCACTCGTGAGCGACTGGTGCCCCATGAGGGTGTGCAGGCAGTTTCCACTCTCTACGTCCCACACTCGAATCGATGTGTCCAGAGAGCCACTCACGATGTGCGTCCCATCAAACTGCCCAGAGAGACACAGATCAGCACGGCCTGCCCAGAGAGGGGAGGAGTGTTCTTCGCAGTCTGATGCCAGAGACTCGGTGCTAAGTGATGTGCTCACATCCCCTTTGGCTAATCAGGATGCACATGTGTTTGGCAGCATCTTCCTTCCAGGAAAGGGACAGTGTGTGTGTTCTGTTCCCACAGTGCGTGCATGAGTGTGGGTCAGGGTGAGTGTGCCTCACCTGCAGGGAACAGACATGGCCTGTGCATCCCTGCAGCATGTGTATGGGGTGGGGAGACAGCCTCTCACTTGCCAGAACAGGCATGGCTCATGTCCCTGCAGCATGCGCGCGGGAGGGAAGGGGAAGCCAGGGTATTACCTGCAAGGAGTAGACGCGGTTCGTGTGTCCCTGCAGTGTGTGAGTGCAGCTTTCGCTCTCGGGGTCCCACACTTTCACTGTGTAGTCGTACGCACCGCTCACCACCTTGTGCCCATCATACTGCACACAGCGTACAGCAGCCACGTGCCCCATCAACACATGCAGACATTGCCCAGTCTCGATGTCCCAGAGGCGCAGAGTGGCGTCCCGTGAGCCACTCACAACCCTGTGGGCAAGGGTGGACTTGGAGCCTGGTTGTGTTGACTCTGGACCTCACCCAGCTGAGTCAACCCTGGATACCCGAGCTTCCCCAAGCAGCAGGTCCAGCTTCTCCTCCCTAGGGATACCTCTTCCCACACAGCATCTGCCAGCTACAGATCAGACCAAGCCCTGACCACCTCTGCACTCTCACTTGCCCCAGTGCTTCCACACTTCCACCTGCCCCATTCCAGAGACCAGACCAGGCCTTCAACACCGTCACGCCCTTACCTGTTCCCGTGCAAGTGCATGCAGCGCACGGTGGATGTGTGCCCATACAGTGTGTGCACACATTCACCTGTGTCTGCATTCCACACCTTCAGTGTCCGGTCCGTGGAGCCACTGATGACAATGCTGTCCCTCATCTGAGAAGACCACACACCGCCTGTGTGGCCAACCAGTGTCTGCACACACTGCAAAGAACAAGATGCGAGACACTGGTTGGGGAAAGGCTGAACACCACAGCAAAAAGGAAAAGCAAAGTGTAGGACTTCCTCCAGGCAAGGGATCAATCAGGCTCTTCAGGCCAGCGATCCACCTCCCTGCAGACACACTCAGGTTCCCAGCCTCTCCGTGACAATGATCAGCTGCTATTCCAAACCCAGTCAAGTTTCTTGCCCTTCCTGGATCTCCAGAAGGGTGGTCCACACTTGCTGACTGCCAGTTAAAACATGCGTGTGGCCAACTCTTGCTCATTCCATCCGAGTAGGAGGAAAAACCTCTTTACTGTGAGGGTGGCAGAGCGCTGGGACAGGCTGCCCAGAGAGGCTGTGCGGTCTCCTGCTCTGGAGACAGCCTGGAGGTGGCTCTGCGCAATCTGCCCCAGGTGAACCTGCCTTAGCAGGGGGTTGGGCTAGATAGCCTCCAGAGGCCCCTTCCAACCCTGACCATGCTGTGATTCGTTACTGTACCAACAAACCTGCGCTTAAGGCAGCTCTTCCCACTGCTTCTGCAGCCACAGGATCTATCAAATCCTCTCCCCAGCTGCACTTTGCCAGAGACAAGATAAACCCACCGAAAAGGCCACTATGCCTCTCACATCTCCACCCTTTCCTGCAGCAGTGCTGAGGATCAGCATGCCTCCCAGCGTGCCAGTGGAGCAGCTCTGTGGTGTGACTGTGCACAGCAGCTCACCTCCCCAGTGACAGCTGACCACACTTTGAGCGTATTGTCATCTGAGCCACTGACTATCCGGTTGCCACAGAACTGCAGGCAGGTAATGACATGGTCATCATGTCCCTTCAGCACCTGCATGGAGAATAACACGAGTCAGGAAGGAGGCGAGGGCAGCTCAGAGCCCTGGACCCTGCAGAACCTCGGGCCTCAAAAGCAGCCTTTGGGCATGGTGGGTAAGCAGAAAGCGCTGAGGGTAGGAAGAACAGGAGAGTCCTTCTAACACCAGCCACTTCCCTATTGCTTCTCTACAAAGCAGCAGCTACAGTAAGAGTCAGGGGAGGGGGGTGGCATTTGGTGGCTACTGCTGTGGGACAGTGGGCTATCTGGGGACTCCAAACCATGGATGGACCTTTGTGGGTATTAAGGCTGCACAAGCTGCCCCGCTCAGAGCTGCATTCTGTCCTAGACCAAAACCTGGCAGCCGTTACCCACAGTACATTTAGGACCACCAGCTCCACTGGCCACACAGCAGAAGGCAGGCAGCACACAAACAGCTGCGCACCAGCTGCCACCTCCCCAACACAGTGACGTGCGAAAAGGGCAGCAAAGGCAGGTAATGATCGAGTAACATCTGCAGGTCGGCAGGGACCAGGCAGGTTAGGCAGGACCCCAGGGGACGAGTTGGCACATCAGACCTGGCCGAGCCATGGGGAAGGGCAGCACAAAGGTGAGCAGCAGTTCAGTGTGAAAACAAGACCAGAGCTGCCCTTTGCAGGGAACATATTGAACTTGCCCTCAGCCAGAGGAAGGTACAGGGCAGACATCCCTGAGGGCAGACGTCCCCGTGAGCAGCACCTGTCAGCTCTGCTGGCAGTGGGCGCAGAGACCACGGTGTTGCGGGGCTCGGGAAAGGGCTGCCTGTGCCAGTTTGCTGCTGCGGGTGCAGCCCCTGCAGTGCTGGCACTGTGCACAGCACTGCTGCTAACCCAGGTGCCACCGAGGCAGGGGCTTGGGGAAGGGGCTGGGAACACCAGGGGCCTGGAAAAAGTCTCTGGAGGTGGAGAGCGTGCACCTGGACTGGAGAGGCTGCGAGAAGGGGTGGCTGGGGCTCTGCACTCCCTGCCTCCCAGACAGGATGAGGGCAGGCAGGGACCTTGGCAGGGAGGGAACACCCAAGCGTTCTGGACCCTTACACCAGGGACAAGGCTTGGCTGAGCCCAGGAGGGCTGTGTCCCTCCCTGGATGCCAACGGGTCTGTAAGGCAAGAGGAAACAGCCCCAAGCTGTGCCACGGGAGGTTTAGATTGGATGTTGCAAAAGACGTCTTTGCTGAAGAGGTGGTCAAGCACTGGCACAGGCTGCCCAGGCAGGTGGTGGAGTCGCCATCCCCACGGGTGTTTAAAAACCATGTCGATGTGGTGCTCAGGGACGTGGTTTAGTGGTGGGCTTGGCGGTCCTGGGTTAACAATTGGGCTCAATGACCTTAAAGGTCTTTGGCACCCTAAACAACAGTGTGCTTCCAAGGCAGGCTACAGCCCTGCCGCAGGCGCTCAGAGGAGGGGTGCAGGATGGAAACCCCCTTCTCTGGGGTCCGGGGTGACCCTTCTGCTGGCAGAACTGCAGCCCTGCACTGCCCATTGTGGCAATCGCTGAGATCAGCTGCAAGCAAGCTGTGCTGTGGATCTGCTCCCCACAGTCAGGGACAGGAGCTGCAGGAAGCTGGCAGGCTGTACAGCTTCAAGGACCTTTAAATTCAAGTATGTCCAGGTGAATGCCTCTGGCCTGTGCCTCCTGAAGATAGGCAACTTGTGATCTTTGCCCAAGGCACTTTTAAAATTCTCAGTGTTGTTTGCATCCTGTTGCTCATGGATATTTCACTGCTACTTCCTTCCTCTACCAGTTTGCTACACATCAAAGCTCTAGAGCCTGGTTCTCAGCAAGGACTCCTGAAGGCACCTACCTTGGGGGCTTTAAGCTCCCCGCTGCGCCAATTCATGTCGATTTTGTGCTGCCTCATGAAGGCAAATTTCCAGGGGCTGTACATGAATCCAGGGCTCAGCAGGCGCCGCTTCCGCAGGTTCAAGGGCTCCTCAATTCCTGCAGGGGGAAAATACAGTAGCGTGCCTCATGGCACACAGGCAGCACATGCCCTCACCCTCCTGGGGAGCTAAGATGATGCACATCTGTGGGAGCTGTGGGCTGCTCCACTGCAGATCCCAGCCACTATGTGCCATGTGGAGTAGTTTTCCTTACCTTCTTCACGGCATTTCTCTCTCCAAAGCAGGTTATCTTCAGCCAAGACCCTCCAGTAGCGACAGGTCTGGGCAGCACGGAGCAGGTCCCGAGGCTCCAGGAATGAGAGGACATAGAGTGCCAGCTGCAGGAGAGGAAGCCAAGTCACAAGGGTACAGAGGGATCCCACGGCCGGTAACGGGTGGCGAGCACTGAGGCCAGCCTGTCCCTGCCTCAACTCACCTCCTTGGGCAGCAGGGAAATGAAGTCTCTCTGGAACTGGGGTTCAATGACCTGCATCATGTACTTGATTTGGGAGGGCTCACAGCGATCGATGAGCTCATCCAGAGCAAGCAGCTTCTCTGGGCCGCTCCACCGCTGAGGAGAGGGACATCAGTCTCAATGCCTGTGCAGACAACAGGCCCTCACAGGCTCCCCTGTGGCTCTCTGCAATGCCTATGCCCAAAGCCCAACCCCAGCAGGGACACCAACCAGCACAGACAAGACAGGCTAGCCAGCCCTCTGCAGCAGGCCAGGGCTCTGCTACACAGATGAAGGAACCACAGAGACGGGGCTGGGAGCTCAGTGCATCACACAAGACAGAACACAGGTGCTGTATGATGGCAGTGAAGGCAACACAACTCTAGGACAAAGGGGAGCAAGATGGGGGCTAATGCCACTTCTGTGCTCCTTTACTCGAGGCAAAAACTCACTGGAAAAGCACTGTGAGACCCAAGCCCCTGACTGTGGCAGGTTTCACGCAGACAGACAGACTCCCGAGGGCTTGGCTCCCCTCCTGCCTGCCTGTCAAACCCACAGCTTCTCAGGGCCCTCCAAGGCGAGCTCTTTGGCCAGGCTCCTAAGCCTACCTGGAAGGTGCGGAGCCAGTCCTGCAGCTCGGGAGGGGGGGCAACCGAGGGGATGCGGCGCCGCCGTGCCTGGCCTGCCTTGGCATTGCGCAGGTCCCCGAAGGTGGTGGTAGGACTGGGCATGCAGGGACCCAGCGTCCTGGACCATGGGGAGAGACCAAAGCAACAGTGAGACACGTCAGTGCTATGCTGGGCCACGCTCTGCAGTCCTCAGAACAGTCTCCATAAACCACCAGCTGTGAACCTCCTGCCAAGATAACCAACCCCTGTCCCCATCACTTCCACTGGGACCACAGCTATACATGCAGTCCCCTTAGCCTGGCCCGCCCTACAGGACGACAAAATCACAGGCTGGGGCTGGAGGCAACTCCAGAGGTCCTCTGGTCCAATGCCCTGCTCAAGCAGGACAACCCAGATGGCTTTTGGTCTCCCCAAGGATGGAGACTCCACAACTCAGCAGGACACCTAGACGCCTGAGGGAGGAGACTGGTAGAAGGAGATCTTCCCACCTCCCAGGTACACTTGCTGCTCAGCAGACAGAGCACTCACCTGCTGTACTCAGAGCCCTTGCACAGCTTTTTACCAGGGGAAAGGGCTCTGCCATCCAGGCCGTTCTCTGACTTCCGCTTCATCTGCAAGGAGAAGGCAAGTTCAAGGCTGGAGCAGAGCCTTCTGCACACATTCTGGGTCACTCATTTTTCAGCCCAAAGTGACAGAGTAGGAGGCCCAGCCTAGCAAGTCTTCTGAGCCCACACTCATGCTGGGGACCTGCAGAGGGAAGCTGATGGCCACCTGAGCTATACAGCTGGCAGAAGAGTTAATTTCTGTGGGAGGGATAGAACTTGGTCCTTCTGAAGGGCATATCAAACCTGATGGGGAAAAAATCAGCAAAACAGCTGCACAGGGACAAAAGCAGTGGCTGAGAACACCTGTCAGTATGTCCACTTGGCCCCTCTCTAGGTGCAGTTCAACACGGAGCAGGCAGACCTGCAGCCTGAGCAGGGACCTCGGCAGACCGAAGCCTCCCAGCAAACCAGTCCTACAGCCAGGCCCCAATGCTGTTCAGCATGCCCTGCTACACTGGGCAGCTACTGGGAGGGCTATGCTGGGACCTGTGGCAGACCATACCCCAACGTGGCCACATCAAAAGGAATCTACATCCTTCTAGCTCCATACAAGAGGAACTGGGTTAACAGGAAACATGAGGAGAGCAGGGTGGCTACTGGACAGTGCTGGCAGCCACCAGAAGGTGAGCAGGGAGCTCCCCCAACCCAGGTAGGAAGTTGGGGGCTCTTCCCCTCCAGTAACTGACCTGGGCACCAGCTGCGGGGCCCTGTGTTCAGGGCTGGCTGGGGCTTCTCAACACAACCCCTTCATCCTGCAGAAACCTCCCCGAGGCCTTTGTCTGCTCCCCAGCAGATTCCTGCTGCCCCAATCCAGGCTCTGCACTATGACATAGGCGCCCCAGCGCAGAGCAGGGTGGCCCTGCTGGGAACGGGCATGGCTGGGGACTGCCAGCAGGGCTTGGACAGACTGGGACTGTCCCTCCTTCCCTCAGCCCTAACAGCCAGGCACAACCTGCACCACAGGCCTTCCAGCCTAGCCAGCACCCAGCAGGCAGCCCGAGCTCCCTGGCTGCTGCATCCTGGGGGTCTGCAGCAGAAATGCCAGCCAGGCATACGCCCCACGCAGCAGGAGCTTGAAGCGTTACGGCAGTCCATGGCCCACTCTGGCACCACCACTCCGGCAAGCAACGGCTCCGAGGCCACCAGCCACCAGGACGGGACCATTGTCAGCGTGCCACTGTCAGCTCCTGCCTGAGAGCTACCTGCCGCACAGGCAGCCCTGCCCTTTGCAGAGCCCTCGTCTGGGGCTGCCCTCCCAGCAGCATTACCTTGGGCCGCACGTGACGGAGGCCACCATCCTCTGTCCGCTGCAGGTAGTCTATCCAGCGCTCTCCAATGGTGTAATAGAAGTAGATGTTGCTGCCATCCTCCCCTTCCTCACTGTAGCAGCTCCCCTCTTCCTCTTCTTCCTCCTCCTCCTCCTCCTCCTGCTCCCCGCAGACATTGGAGCTGACAGGCTCCTGCGCCCCTCGCCCACTGGAGCCATCAGCCTCTGGTCCTGACCCTGGGCTCCCTTTCCCAGAGCGTTCTGGCTCCCAGGGGCCCGAAACATCCTCCTCCTCAGCCACCACCTACAACACAGGGAGAGGCAGGGTCAAGGTCTGTCTGCTGCAGCTCTGTGCAGCATGCCCCGGGGCCCAGGGAGCTGAGGGGGCTGCCAGTCAGAGCAGCAGCCCAGGGAACACCGAGGCTTCCCTCGGCAGCGTGGAAAAGGGAGTGATGAGCTAAGCAGAGGCAAAGATGGGAAGAGGGGAGCAGACTACTGATCTAAGGTACTCTCTAGGGTCACAGGGCAGCTACAGCCAAGCAGTCTGGGGGCAGGTCACTTCCCAGCCCCACAGGGAAGCACAGCCACAACATGACCGTGTTACGTGGCAGCCAGCAACTCTGCAACTGAGCAGAAAACACAAACCCTGCAGGAGCATCAGTGGTGCTGAACAATACCAAACTTGCCAGCTCCACCTCTGCAGCGAGCCATCTCCCTGCCTGCAGCTGGGAACAGCCCTCTACCCTTCGCTGATCAAAGCAAGGAGCAGAGCTGCCATGCCCAGACAGGATCCCAGCACCAGCAAGGTGCATGCTGGGTGTTTCAGCCCTCAGCACCGTGCAGAGGCCCCTTCGCCCTCCAGTCAACCTGACCAGGATTACTTGAAAGGTTGCAAATAGCATGTGCCCATCTAACGCTGCCTGCACCCTTCCTCCCCAAAGAAACCAGCGCTGCTGTAACATCACAGGGAAAAAAAAAAAAAAAAGCAAAAAAAAAAAAAAAGCAGAAAAAGCAGAAGTATCCAGCAATTACTTGGAGGAAGCAGAGCAATGCTCCTGTATCATGTGGGAATGAGGAACTGTTTTCCAGTACACCAAGAAAATTACTTAATCAGCAGCCCAGGATAATTTGCACATAAGAGTCCTAGGGAGTAGTACAGGAGATTACTGGCCCACAGCAATTATTTTTTGTTAAATCTTGGAATACAGGAGAAAATGCAAAGACAGGAAAGTGTTGTGCCAGAAGTGAGGAAGGCGGGAGGAAAACGAGTCTTCACATAGCCTGACATCTGACAATAAAACAGCCGGTGCAGCATTCAACGAGTAAAAGATCAATGACAGGGACATGCGTTGCACCAGCTGATGAGTCTTTACGAAAACACATCTTTTCAAATACAGTTGAGTTTATTCCTTGCAGTGTTACATTTGGTCAAAAAAACCAATTACATAAATCACATCGATGAGACACACTCATACACTTCTAAGCATTTGAGCAAGGCACAGGCCTCTGACAGAGACACTGGCACACCATATCCTCTGAAGGGTTGCTGGATGAGATGGCTTGGATCAAGAAAGAGCTAGTGAGCAGCTCTCAAAATGTACCTGTTAATGGGAAACTGTGCATTTTCTGCTGATGGGCCTAGCACAGACCTGTAGGAGTGGGTTGTGTGTGTGGAAAACCACAGCAGTTATAATTTGTTTTATTCACAATATGGAAGTAGATAAAATCTTTTCTGATTACATTTTAAGATTGACACTTGGGTAGGTAGCAAGGACAGAGCAGTTACATGGTGTGAGCTGCATCACTTTGTAAGCTGGGCTCACCCAAATTAAATGCATTTCAATACATCCAGAAGCAATGTTCTCCATTTAAAGACAGGGAGAGCACGGCCAGCTGGGCACCAGGCACTGTGCGCCCTGTAAAGCAGTAACTGAAAAGGATTGAGGGGTTGCACTCGGCACAAGCTTCAGGCTCAAAAACGTGAACAGGGAAGCACGAGCAGGAAAGCAGTACTATCCCCTGTGCTGCCCTACACAGATGAGTCATGCAAGGCCCAGCCCACTTTTAAACACAATGCTTAAACCTCAAAGCTATTGCTTGATCTCCTCCCCTAAATGATTCAAAATCTGGAGAAAATAAGAAAAGAAATGGAGAGGCAATATAGCTGGGGAAGGAGAAATCCTCCTACCAGGCACTGCAACGCTGACCACAGTTAGGGCCAGGTTTATTCACATGTGAAAATTAGGCTTTAGTGCTCATGTGCCTAGCCCTGGACAGACACGCCAGATCAGAGGCAGACTGGTCATCTCTTCACACTGCCCAGTTAGACTGGACCCTGTCTGGCAGGTGGGTTTGGAACAGGGCTGGACTCTCAAGCAGGGGCAGTGGCCAGATGAGAAGGCACAGCACAACAGCCCATCTGGACACACCTTTTTGAGAGGGAGCACTGAACCCAGGCTTCTCAAGCACATCCTCTGGCATCTAGAATCGAGGGTCGCACCTAGGTGTCGGATGATAACAAACTCCAGGACAATGCTCCTGGGGCAGAACAGTCACTGACACCTCCCAGGCAGTAAAACACCTTCTAACAGTCATCCTCTCCCGGCCGCACAGTGTGCTCCAGAGCTTGACAGGGCAGGGTTGCTCTTAGGTGAGTGAATTTCCTCTGCCCCACAGCACTGCGGGAAGATAACACTCCTGAAGAAGTCCCCAGAGCTCAGTTGGGTGTGTGCCAGCCCAAGTGGACAGCATGCTGGCTGCTGCTCTCCGCAGATGAGGCAGACGACAGGCTAGAAGGCTTGGCAAGAGACACAGACTCTGGCCTCCTCAGCTGTTGGTCCAGAGGAAGAATCTCTCTCCACACCCAATTCTGGCCTCCAGCGATGAACAACAGTGGAACTTAACAACTATCTGCAGGAGATCTATGGATGGCTAGCTGCTCTGGGGCTGTGGAGGCTGCAGGAAGCCATGAGTGCCCTCTGGGGTCAGAGCAGTTTCTATCAGGGATGATGGGGTGGGCGCATCACAGTGGCCAGAGCAGCTCCCAGCCAGGCTCTGTGCTCAGGGGTTGCTGCAGCCTCTGGCAAGATACCACAAAGCCAGCTAGGCCTGGAATATCTCAGCCTTCCCACCAGGATGCTCCCCAAACCAAGCTGCCACCTTACAGGAAAACTGCAGACAGATCACTTGGCTGTTTGAAAGGGCGCAGCATTCGTTTGGCCTCCTCGTTCCAGCGTCTCCTCCCTTGTAAACCTCCTCTGACCCTCTCCCAGCTACCAGCTCTCCCAGCATAAGACACCCTCCTTAACTCCTACACCACGAGGACCACCTCCCTGCCAGGTAGGTGGGGGAACCCTAGCTTTCTTTTCCTACCTGAGGCACAGGAGCTTTACTCTCCCCCTGCAGACCAGGGCTCACCCTCGCAGCTTCTTCACTGCTTGGCCTCCTCCTGCAAGTCATCCGCTGACTGTTCAGCTCCAAGATGCGGGTGGTGATGCCTTTGACATGGAGAAGATCATCAAGTGAGTTGAAACCCTTCAGCTCCTGTGAGAAGACAAGTAAGATTCGATATGGAGTGGAGAAACCCCAGCATCAAAGCTGGACCAAGTGTACTCACACCCTCCTCAGACAGGCTCTCTCCTGGCTGGTTCAGACCTACCAGCCTGCATCTTGCTTACAATTGCTATCTCCCTTTAGGCCTTCAGGGAACGCAGGTCGGGTGCCACAGCAGGGTGGTACCTTTGTACTGCAAGTCCTTGCTGCTGCTCCCACTCACTGTACAGGATGCCTTCTGCCCAGAACAGCCACTCCCATACAACCCCTAGGGTTTCCACAAACCTTCCCTGCCTGAGCGACAACCACAATGCCTGTAAGATCAGGCAACAGCACCAGAGCTGCTACCAACAAGGGGAGCAGTGGCCCAAAAGCAAAGGCTAAAAGCTCAGAAAGGAGAATTGTGCCTTCCTGCTGGCTAGTACCAAGCCTGGGAGCATTCCCCAGTCCACACAGTCAATCTCCCTTACCAGCAGCCCGAGGGAATGGCAACAGCCCCTGCCTCCTGCGTGGCACCCACCACCCTGCAAAAGGGCAGGTCAAGTACTGCCCGGCCCTGCGCTCAGAACCACGCATTGCCACCAACCACACCTACAGCCCTGGACTCCAAGCAGCTTCTGCCATGAGCCTGAAGGGCCCACACGCAGCAGGGATGGCCTGCCTGTTACCAGGAGGGCAGGATCCCAGCGTGGAAAGCATCCACCCTGTCCAGCTAACACAGACATCAGGGCCAAGACACGGTTCTGATCCTCATTTCAAATCCACCATGCGTCATTTTAAGGCGCTTGTGCTGCTTCTCCCCTATAAATGGTTTTACCCAAAAGCTCAGCTCTAGCAATAAACCCCATTTCTGTCAATCTGTCCTCACGTGCTCTCATACCAGAAGTCCTCTTGTTTAAATGCCTCTTGCTCTTCTGCCTCCAGTGTTTACATTCCTGTTGTATTTATAGCTAGTGGCTCTGCCCCTCTCTCAGCCTCCTCTTTTCCAGGCCAAAAAAAGTCAAGCTCTTCTAGTCCTGCCTTGTCAAGCCAGCCTCCCCTTCCCCCGATTCCTCCTGCCTCACTCCTCTGACTGCTTCAACACGGATGCCGTATTCCAGCCATGATCCTACCAGTTCTTCATGGCATTAGTGGCAAAAAGATGGCATTAGTCTCCTTGTCTCTGCTAAAAGCGTCACGGCCGATGGAGCCTAAGATCACGCTTACCTTTTTGGTGGCTGTGTCACGCTGGCAGCCCAGTCATCCTATGAGTGACTACCACACACAGGCTTTTCTCCTACTCTGTCATTTGACAGAGCTCAACAGTCAATCAAGGGGGAGCGGCAGGACTTGCAGCCCATCCTCACCACACCAGCCGCGCTTCTACCCCTTCCTGCTCCTGCCCGTTCCACCCAGGAACTCGTTTTTTTTCCGCTCTTAGCAAGCAACGTCACCTGCCACCAGCCCCCGGGGCTCTGCCCCGAACCCCAGCAACAAGGAAACTGTGGAGCGGGGCCGGCGCGCCCGCCCCAGGGAGGCCCTGCCGCCGCGGGAGCCCGCCCCGGCCTGCGCCGGGAGGCACCGGGAAGAGGACGCCGGCCGCCACGGCCCCGCCGCCGCACGCGAACCGAAAGCCCCTCGGCCCGCTCCCCTCGCCCGGAGCGGCGCCAGCAAGCCCCCCGGGGGCGCCGCGGTCCCCGCCGCCTGCCACACGGCCCGGGGCCGCTCGCACCCAGCCCGGCCTCCCGAGGCCGGCAGGCCGGAGGCGGCGGTCGGTTGCCCCAAGGCAGGGCCGCGCAGCCCAGGCCCTCCCCGGGCTCCGCCTGCCACCGGGCACCGGCACGTCCCGCCGCCCCCTGCCCGCGGCTGCCCGCCACCGCCGCCCGGGCCCAGCAGCCGCCCCTCGCCCGCACCTCTCTCTTCCTCACGATGCCGCGGGCGCGGCGGCGGCCGATGCCGCTGAGCGCTCCCTCTAGCTCGGCCACGCCGGCACGGTTGATGTCCAGCTTCCCCCCGCCGCCGGGGCCCGGCCCGCCCGGCCCCGACATCCCCGGCAGGAAACACCGCTGCTGCCGCCGCCGCCGCGCAGGCCCCGCACGCCCCGCGCAGGCGCCGCGCCGCCCCGCCCCGGACACCGGCGCCGTGCGGGTACAGCCGCTTTATTGGGAACTGCGCCTGCGCCACTCAGCGGCGCTTGTACAGGCAGGGCCGCAGGCGCAGGCCGGGCACCGGGCGCCGGCGGGGGGGGCCCGTCTTGGCGAACTCCAGGAGGTGGAAAAAGGCGCTGGAGAGGTCCTGGGGAAGCGCCGCCTCAGCGCAGGCCCCCGGACCCCATCACTGTCTCGTCCCCAGTGTGCCCGGGGTCCCCGCTACCCCATCCTGAGCCCTGCACCTCATCCCCTTCGGGCCCCAGGTCACCCAAACCTCCTCACAGACACACCCCCCCCCCCCCGCCATGCCCCGGGCCCTCCTACCCCCAGACCTTGGCTTGGACTCCAGCACCACGTCCCCGGGGTGCCCCAAGTCCCCCAGATCCTGGCCCAGACCCCAGCACCACGTCCCCAGGGTGCCCCAAGTCCCCCAGATCCTGGCCCAGACCCCAGCACCACGTCCCCGGGGTGCCCCAAGTCCCCCAGATCCTGGCCCAGACCCCAGCACCACGTCCCCGGGGTGCCCCAAGTCCCCCAGATCCTGGCCCAGACCCCAGCACCACGTCCCCGGGGTGCCCCAAGTCCCCCAGATCCTGGCCCAGACCCCAGCACCACGTCCCCGGGGTGCCCCAAGTCCCCCAGATCCTGGCCCAGACCCCAGCACCACGTCCCCGGGGTGCCCCAAGTCCCCCAGATCCTGGCCCAGACCCCAGCACCACGTCCCCGGGGTGCCCCAAGTCCCCCAGATCCTGGCCCAGACCCCAGCACCACGTCCCCGGGGTGCCCCAAGTCCCCCAGATCCTGGCCCAGACCCCAGCACCACGTCCCCGGGGTGCCCCAAGTCCCCCAGATCCTGGCCCAGACCCCAGCACCACGTCCCCGGGGTGCCCCAAGTCCCCCAGATCCTGGCCCAGACCCCAGCACCACGTCCCCGGGGTGCCCCAAGTCCCCCAGATCCTGGCCCAGACCCCAGCACCACGTCCCCGGGGTGCCCCAAGTCCCCCAGATCCTGGCCCAGACCCCAGCACCACGTCCCCAGGGTGCCCCAAGTCCCCCAGATCCTGGCCCAGACCCCAGCACCACGTCCCCAGGGTGCCCCAAGTCCCCCAGATCCTGGCCCAGACCCCAGCACCACGTCCCCAGGGTGCCCCAAGTCCCCCAGATCCTGGCCCAGACCCCAGCACCACGTCCCCAGGGTGCCCCAAGTCCCCCAGATCCTGGCCCAGACCCCAGCACCACGTCCCCAGGGTGCCCCAAGTCCCCCAGATCCTGGCCCAGACCCCAGCACCATGTCCCCAGGGTGCCCCAAGTCCCCCAGATCCTGGCCCAGACCCCAGCACCACATCCCCAGGGTGCCCCAAGTCCCCCCTATCCCACGCCAGATCCCAGCACCATGACCCCAGCATGCCCCAGGCCTGCATACCTCCATTCAAGACCCACACCGCAATGCCCACAGGACCCAGGTCCCTCAAACCTCCTCCCAGACCTCAGCACCATAGCCCCTATGTGTTCTGTGTCCTGTCCCCATCCCCCCACCACATGCTGCTGTCACCACCCCCAGGTCCACTCCCTACCAGCACCAGGCCAAGCTGTGCTGCCCTGCCCTGCTGCTAGAGCAGGAAGGGTGGTCTCTGGCTGCCAGGGGCACAGTGCACCCTGCACCCAGCAGCACAGGGCACACATGAGGACACACCTTAGAAATGCTTTTGAAGCCCAGCTGAGCCATGGCGTTCACGAAGGCTCGGATGTCCTCAAAGCGGCTGGCCACCTCGGCCACCATCAAGGTACCCCTGTGGAACACCCAGGCCTGAGCGGCAGTGGTGGCAAAGGTGTCTTCCAGGGCACAGCCCAATGCCTCCCAGCTCACCCTGATGCCCCTGTGCCCCACCACCCAGCACCAGGGCAGCACCCGTGTCTCTGCCTACCCCTGCTTCAGCACGCGGTTGGCCTCTTCCAGGATCTCCTGCAGGTTGGTGCCCATCAGCGCCAGGCAGAACACTGCAATGTCCACGGACTCAGCTGCCAAAGGCACCTACCAGACACCAAGCAGGACACCCACCGCAGGAGGAGGATGGTGACGGGGCCCGGGCAGCCCTTCCATGCTTTGCTACTCCCTGAGTTCTTGGCTTCAACTGAGCATCTTGTCTGGAGAGCCCACAGACAGAAGCACCCCAGTTTTCTGAACTGATACATGCTCTCTGTCATGCCCCTGCAGCACACAGCCTGGCCTACCCCCACCCACACCCTGGTGGGTGCAATGCATGCACTGCCACCGTGCCACAGTCCTCACCCCGCTGAGCTGCCATCCCTCACCATCCCCTCCACGTGCTGCCCAGCCCCCCTACCTTGGCCATGTCACAGACAGTGACCAGCGGGCTGAGAGGTACCAGGTCAAAGGAGTGAACCTTGTTCTTGACACTGCTCGCAATCTTGCAGTCACCGCACCCAAAATCTGCCACCACCAGCGAGGCTGGCCTGGGGGATGGTGAGCAAGAACTCAGAACATCCCTTCCCCCTTGTCCCAGCGCTTCGGGTCGCTGCAGCTCAGAGAGGGCCCTGGCCCCAACTCCCCAGTTCTGCCCACTCACCGCTGCCGCAGGTAGCGCACGATGCGATGCACGGGGTTCTCTGGCCAGCGCCCCACTTGCTGGGTGAAGCCGCGGTGGTAGATCTCGAATGCTTCGGGGTCGCTCTGGAAGAGCTGCGCCGCTTCCCGGCTGGTGGACGTGTAGAGCTGCTGGTTGATGTACCGGAACCGGGCGGCGAGGAGCCGCTCCTCCATCCGTGCGCGCAGTGCCGCCGACCGTCCCGAGGGAACTGCTCCCCGGCCGGACGCCTCCGGGGCTCCCGGTGTCGCCCGACTGCCCGCGCCCTGCTCCCGCCCCGTCCCCGCCCGTTCCTGCTGCTGGCGCCGTTTGCTCTGCTTGTGCCTCCGCTGCCGCCTGCTCAGCCTCCGCGCTGGCTCCCCAGCCGCAGCCCCCGGCCCCCGCGCCCCGGGCTCCGCGCCCGGCCGGGGCCGCCCCCCCGACAGCTCAGCCGACGCGCCTGCGGGGACCAGGAGCGAAGTCAGGGCGGCGACGGGGTGTGGGGGGGCTCCCAGCCCGGCTCCCTACCGGGGCCCCCCCAGCGCCTCGGGAGCTGCCCTCGGCGGGCGGCGGTACCTCTGTCCGGGCGTTGCCCGCCCTGTCGCGGCTCCCGCTCCGTCTGGGGCTCCCCGGAGCCGTCCCGGCGCCCCTCGGCCGCAGCCCGCTGCCCGCTGGCTTTCCTCCGCGGCCCGGGCCGCTTCCGCGCTGGCTCGCCGTCCCGGCCGGGTTCGGCCACGCTGTCCCTCGGCCGGCGCCGCTTCCCCGCAGCTGCCCCGGGACTCTGAGGAGGCCGGGGGACTGGTCACCTCCCGGGGGACTGGTCACCTCCCGCGCGCCCAGGAACCGGCCCGCCGCGGCGCCGTGCACGCACCCCTTACCGGCCGGCCAGGGACACCCGCCCCATCCTTCCTGTCCCCCTCCGCGAGCATGGCCCGGTGGCGCGGCGCCCGCCTGCGCCGGGAAGGGCGGCGCTGGCGCGGGCGGCTCCGCTGTGAACCCCCAGGCCGGCCCGGCCCCGCCGCCGTTACCCACGTGCCATCCGCGCCGCGCGGCCAGAGCGGCCCCGGCAGCACGCGCGGAAGCCCCGCCCCCCCGCGGCCAGGAGGCCAAGCGGCCCGGCTGTGCGGGGCAATGCCGCGGGCGCCCCGCCCCGCCCCGGTTAGTCCCGCCCTGCCCCGGTTAGCACCGCCCCATCCCGGTGCTCCTGGGCCGACGCCCCGCGCCCCCTGCCCAGGCCGCGCCCCCGACCTCGCCGCGCCCGGTGCCGCCCTCGTTTCGCTGCGCCGCCGCCCTCGCTGCGCTCCGCCGCTGCCCGGTGCCCCGGCGAGTGCAGCCCGTGCGGGGGGCGGCCGGCAGGGGGCGCTGGCGGCGGGCGGTCCGGGGCGGAGCCCACGCGCTGCCCCGCGCTCGCCGAGCCGCCGCCCTGCGCCGCCGCTGGAGCCGGTAAGGGCGGCCGGGCCGGGAGGGAGCAGGCCTGGGGCCGGGGCGGGAAACGGACAAAACGGGGTTGGGGGACCTGGCGGCAGCCGTGGCCGCGGTGGGTCGAGTAGGGCCGGGCGGAGACACGCAGCGCTGCCCCGGGCCCCGCGGCCCGGCCAGGGACCGGTGCCGTCGGACGGGACGGATGCCGCGGCCGGGCCGAGCCCTGGGGTTGCGGGGGGCTGCGGGGAGGGGCAGGGGGGCGGCCTGCGGCTCCGCATCACGGGGCCACGGCCCGAGCGGCGGGGAGAGGGGCGGCGGAGGCTCGGCGGGGCCGCTCGTTTCGGTCAGGGGGGCCCGGCAGCCGGGGTGGTGGCAGCCGGGAGCGCGGCAGCCCTGGGCGGAGCCGGGGGCCGGCCGGTGCCCGGGAGGCGCTGGCGATAGCGGGTGCGAGCGCCGCAGGGCTGGCCGGGGACGGGGTGTCGCTGGGGTGCCCTTTCCCTGGTGCCGTCCCGGGTGGGTGGGTGAAGGCAGCGCGGGGCTCCGGGGGCGGCAGGACCCGCAGGCCGTCAGGGCACGGCGCTGGCCCCGAGCGGAGCTGCGCTGTCTGTCCTCCGCAGCCGCTGATCGGGCAGCGGGGCCGGTACTGCCCGGGAGGCGCCCGGTTCACCAGAGTTTGCCCCTTTGAGGGGTCTGCTGCATCCCTGGCCCCACGGGCAGGGCGGCCACCCTCGGGGGGCAAGCTGCCAAGCGCAGAGAGCGTGCTGGGGCCCGTCCTGCCTGCGCAGGATGGGTGGGGGGTCCTGCTGCAGCGGGGGCAGCGCCAGGCCCACTGCCAGTGTACACTGAGGGCACCGTGCCGGGTCTGTCCTGGCCGCCTGCACTGTGCGACTTGCCGAGGGCAGCCCCGCACCCCCACTGGGTGCTGCAGAGCCTCCAGCAGGAAAGTACCTGCCGGGCACGGATGGCACATCCCTGCGCTGCTGGGAGCCTGGGGCAGCGTGGCCCTGGGTCTCAGTGAGGCTGCTGTTGTTGAGGGGGTCAAAAATGGAACCAGGACGCGCTCTCTGCCTGGCTGTGGCCTGGGGTGTCGGTTGATTAGAGTGGAGAAAGGGGAAGCTTGTGGACCTTTGGGGTCTCAGTTTCTTGAGCGTGATGCTGTGACAAGTTCAGCCGAGCCTGGGTCGGAGCTGGGGACCATGGCCTTTCTGCGAGATGCGGACACCCAGGTCTGGCTGGTCCTGGCGATAAGCCTGTGGATGCCCAATCTGCTTCCTGCGAGCTGCTGCAGGCGCTCGTGATGCTGAAGTCAGCTGTGAACTTCCCGTTCAGCTGTGAGTCCAGCTCTGTCCCCAGCCTTCCAGCAGTCCTCACGGTTTTCTGCAGGGTTGCCAAGGAGGGGGAACATGAGGCTCCTGTCCTTGCTCCCCAGGGAGACACCCCAGCTGAGGGGGCTGCCAGGAGCAGAGGGGCTGTGGGAAGCGATGTCCAGGTCCCCGGGCTGCCTGTGGGAAAGGGGGACAGGGAGCCCAGCCCCACAGCTGGGCCCCGTGTCTTTACGCACCCCTCCCCACAGCGAGAGCCGCGATGGACGACATCTTCACGCAGTGCCGAGAGGGCAACGCGGTGGCTGTGCGCCTCTGGCTGGACAACACCGAGAACGACCTCAACCAGGGGTGAGCAGGAGAGGACCTGGCCTGGGCTGGACCTGCCAGGGTGCTGTCGCCCACTCAGCTGCGCCACTGGCTGAGGATGCTGGACCAGGGCTGGGGCTTGTTTCCGCTCCGCTCCGTGTCCTGGGGAGGGAGTGGGATTCGGCTCCTCCCCGCCGGGAGGAAGTTACCGCATCGCTGAGGCATGAGGGCTGCACATCCTCCAGCCGCTTCCTCGCTGCGCGGTCGTGGGATGGAACGCGTCTCATCCAGCGGTCAGGCTGGGGGTGCTGGGGAGAATCGCCCTGTCCCCAGGGTGGTTGGCATGTCTGGGTGACCGCTTCTCGTGTCCCCTCTCTTGGGAGCACTGCAGCTGACATGTGGAAGCACGGTCGGGGTCTAGCAGGAGGGCTGGGAATGACCCCAGGGCCAGTTGCTGCGCAGGGTACTCATCCCCGGCCAACCTGCCCCAGATCTCTGCTCCTCACAGCACATACCCTGCTCCAGGAGCTCCTGCCGGGACCATGCGGTCCAACATGCTGCCTGCCTGCCTTTCAGGAGTGGCGTTCAGGCCAGCCACAAAGTTTAGAGCAGACATCTCCATTGCCTGTGGGCAGGTGCAGCCTTCTGCCCGCACACTGAAGATCCTTTGTTGGACCATGGCAGCATCATTCCTGAACTTGTTCTGGATGAGGGGCCTTCCCTTGGGCGCGTCTGTCAGTCCCTCCTGGGCGTCCCGGTCCCATGGGTCCTGCCTGAAGGATTGGAGGCCAGCTAGCACTTGCTGGGGCATTTTGGTCCCAGGTGCCTGTGCTGGGGTACCCCGTGACTGTGGGGGTGGTGTCAGGGGAGTAGATGGGATCTGCCATGCCGGGGAGCTGGGGGGCAGCTGGGGCTGCAGCCGCTCCCCCCTGCCAGGCCCTAAGCTCCTTTTAAGGCCTGGCTGGTCTCCTCCTCCCTTACTTGGCCAGGCACTGCCAGAGCGAGGGGGGGCCGGGGAGGGGATCCAGCTCCTGCCAGCATCTCTGTGATCCAGCCCTGGAGAAGATGAGATTTGGCCAGGGCCTCTGGGGCCCTCATGGGGATGGGAGAGACGGGGAGAATCGCTCAGCCTGTCCCCTTCACCTCCGTGGCCTGTGTGTGGGCACGCAGGGCAATACCTGCCTGGCTGTGGTGCCACAGCAGCACCCTGGCGGTGCTCGGCCCTTCTCTTGGGCCAGGGGAGGACGCAGTGGGCAGGCTGCAGCCACTCAGCAGAGCTGTCCTCGCCGCCTCCGCAGGGATGACCATGGTTTCAGCCCCTTGCACTGGGCCTGCCGCGAGGGCCGCTCCAACGTGGTCGACATGCTTATCATGCGGGGAGCACGAATCAATGTCATGAACCGCGGTGACGACACCCCGCTGCACCTGGCTGCCAGCCACGGCCACCGTGACATCGTGCAGAAGGTACCTGCCTCCCACACCCTGCCCCTTCCCCACCACCTTCCAGGCACCCACCTCATGCCTTGTGCGGCCTTGAGCAAGGACTCTGCAGCCCTCTGCCCTTTCCACCCAGGACACACTCCCCGCTGTCACCTGCCAGCTTCCTTGCCACAAGCTTACTGCATCCCCACCTCGGCACCTTGGAGCACCTGCACCCTCCCCACAAAAGCCCAGCCTCCAGTCTCAGCCCCCTCCCAACAGCAGACCTTGCCAGCACCAAGGCAGCAAAGGTGTTGCTGTTGGTGCTTCTGCCCATTCCCAGGGCAAGGTGCTGGGTGGAAGGGAACGTATTTATGAGTTTGTCCTTCTGCCCCCAGCTGATCCAGTTCAAAGCAGACATCAATGCGGTGAACGAGCACGGGAACACACCTCTACACTATGCCTGCTTCTGGGGACATGACCAAGTGGCAGAGGTGAATGGAAGCACCTGGGACACAAGCAGGAGCCCAGGGCAAGGGAGGTGGCTGAGGGAGGCACGGGGAGGGCAAGGAAGGATGAGGCAGGAGGCTGGGTGCAGTTGAAGAGGCTGAGGATACAAACTCTGCAGATGCTTACTTTCTTCTCCCTCAGGACCTGGTGGGCAACGGGGCCTTGGTCAGCATTGCAAACAAATACGGTGAGACACCCATTGACAAAGCCAAGATGCCACTGCGAGAGGTCTTGAAAGGTAGTAGGTTCTCATCCTGACCCCAGAACCTGCCTGCAGCTCCCGCACTCGGCATCACTGAGCTCTCTGCTTGGGCTACCAAACTCCTTGTCCCTCTCCAGAGCGTGCTGAGAAGCTGGGCCAGAGCCTTACCAAGATCCCCTACAAGGATACCTTCTGGAAGGGCACAACCCGCACGCGTCCCAGTAAGGGCAGAGCCTTCCTTAATGGGGCACACTGTTGAGGGGAGAGCAGAGCTCTCCTGCGCGGTAGGGTGGGCACCCCACTGGTACTGCCACCCTCTGCAGTCCCAGGTGGACATCAAGAGGAAGGTCCGTGCAGCCACAGGCTGCATCTCATCTTTTTCTTGCAGGAAACGGAACTCTTAACAAACTTGCTGGAATAGACTTCAAACAGCTGAGCTTGAGCCAAAAACTCAACGAGAACCAGTCAGGAGAGGTACACAGGGCTGTTGTCCCCTGGGACAGGGTAGCTGCACCCATGCAGACCACTGCTCTCCCCCCAGCCTCTGGCTGGCTGCAGAGCACAGAGTGGGGGCATGACAGCTTGGTGGGTTTCCACCTCCAAGTGTGAGGCTGGCCCACGCAGAGGAAAGGCACCAGCCTGGGATTGAAAGGGCAGGGTTCGCTGTCGTGCTTTGTCGTGGTTGCTCCACGTCGCTGTGGACCCATCAGTTCTGTGGGCTCTGTAGGCCCCACAGCCCTGCGCAAGGGGCCAGGAGGGGCTCAGGGACTGTGTGGCCCTCCCACAGCAACTGTCTCCATCTGCAGTTGTGGAAAGGGCGCTGGCAAGGCAACGACATTGTCATCAAAATGCTGAAAATCCGGGACTGGACAACTCGGAAGAGCCGAGACTTCAATGAGGAATACCCAAAGCTGCGGTGAGTGCTGACATCCTTCCCCAAGGTGTCTGTGGCTCTCAAGGGCAGGCATGCTCTTCTCTCCAGAGGGATACAAAATAGGTCAGGGGCAACCAGGTCTGCAGGGTCGGGTGGGAGCACTCCAGAGTGGTGCCCAGCAGCTGTGAGGAAGCCCTGGGAGGACGGCAAAGGGCAGGGGGGCAATGGGGGGGGGTGTGGGCATCACCCACTGTTCTCAGGGCTGTTGCTTCTCTTGCAGGATCTTTTCTCACCCCAATGTGCTGCCGGTGCTGGGCGCCTGCCAGTCCCCCCCAGCACCACACCCCATTGTCATCAGTCACTGGATGCCCTATGGCTCCCTCTACAACGTGTTACATGAGGGGACAAGTGAGTGCTGATGGGGTGACAGAGACAGGGTGGAGGCTAGTCTCTTCATCCTGGAGAAGTTGCCTCTCCGTGTGTTCGGGGGAGTAGCAGGGACCCCTCCAGCTGCAACACGGGGTGGGGGGGGGCCCTGAGGCGAGCTCTATCTCCAGTCTGCATGCCTTCCACACACCCCGTGTGCTGTGTGCCTGCCAACACCACCCCCTTCCCACACACACTGCAAGTGGCATGGCACCCTGCCTCGCTTGCTTACCCTCATGCCACCTGACTCCCTGCAGACTTTGTGGTGGACCAGATGCAGGCGGTGAAATTCGCCTTTGACATTGCACGGGGCATGGCCTTTCTGCACACGTTGGAGCCCCTCATTCCACGCCACCACCTCAACAGCCGCAGCATCATGGTGAGTGCCAGTGTTGCATTGCCCAGCCCCTTGTCCCACAGACTGGGGCAGGGCAGGCTCCCCTCTGACCATCCCCCTCTCCCCAGATCGATGAGGACATGACAGCACGACTCAGCATGGCCGACGTGAAGTTCTCCTTCCAGTGCCCAGGGAGGATGTACGCGCCAGCCTGGGTGGCACCAGAAGGTGAGTGCCCGGTAGCCAGCTGCCTCCTGCTGCTTGGCCCCTTCCGACCCCTTGGGCCCATTCAGCCCCCCATGCTGGCTTCCCTACAGCCTTGCAGAAGAAGCCAGAGGAAATTAACAGGCGCTCGGCTGACATGTGGAGCTTCGCAGTGCTGCTGTGGGAGCTGGTGACCCGTGAGGTGCCATTCGCAGACTTGTCCAACATGGAGATAGGCATGAAGGTGAGGAGAGGGCTGGGCAGAATGCCCCGATCCAGACAGCCAGGGCACAACAGGGCCCAAGCAGGCAGCAGGGGCAAGGCCCACTACCTGAGGAGAACCTACCCGCACTCCTGGAGGTATGGGCTCTGCCTGTCAAATGCAGGGCTGGGCCCAGATTGCTGATGTGGCCCTGCTCTCCCATGCTCCCAGGTGGCACTGGAGGGGCTACGTCCAACCATCCCACCTGGCATATCCCCACACATCTGCAAGCTGATGAAGATCTGCATGAATGAGGACCCAGCCAAGCGCCCCAAGTTTGACATGATCGTGCCCATCTTGGAGAAGATGCAGGAGAAGTAGAGAGGGAGGTGCCTCCCAGCCACCTGACGCTGCCATGCTTCCCCTCCCCACCACCCCCAAGTGCCTTCTTTAACCCCAGAGCCAAGGGGGAGCAGGGAATGCCCCCTTACCCTGAGCCAGCCATGGACACACGGTACAGACAATGCTGCCTTCTCTGGAGCTGCTCTGCAGGCTTCAGTCACTGGCACCAAATCTATGGCAGCACCTCCATCCTCCCTGGCAGCTATGGGCAGAGACTGAGCAGGAGGCCTGGCCCACCACACTGAGCATGGCTGGGCTCTGCTTCCTGCAAGGCTGGGATAGGGCTGCCGAGCCACCCTGTCCTCCTCATCCCCAGGCCCAGAGCAGCTCGCCCACTTAGCCGTCTCACAGTAGGCAACGGCCAGTCCTGGTGCCCTTCCCTGCTCAGGACGGTGGGGTGAAGCTCGCCTGTTGCGCCCAGCACCACCCCAGCTTTGCGCTTCACTCTTTATCGTTTCCATCCAGGCCACGTGGAAAAGCCGCCAGCATCTGAAATAAACATTTGTTACTAAAACTGGCTGCTATTGGAGGGGTGCGTATGTGCACAGGACATTGCCTTGCAGAAAGGGGGCAACACTGACATGGGCACTGCCCAACAGTCTGTGGAGTCCTAGGCTCAGGATCTGAGCTGCTACCACATTTTCTCTGGCGACTGCAGCAAAGAAAGCAGGTGGGCTAACAGCACCCTCCTCTCTCAAGAGAAGGGCCTGGGTTCTGTCTGCAGCACTGTTGGTGCAGGCCCCTGAGTGTTCCTCTCGAGAGACAACAGGTGTGTTTGGGAAGAAAAAAAAAAATGAAGAGCACTGGGCAGTCCTGTTAGCACTACACCCACTTCCCCCTTCAGCTTCTTGGGGCAGGGCCAAGCCCTCCTGGGAACAGTGGAAGGTGCAATTAGAACCCCACCAGTTGCGAGCCCTACAGCCAACCCCTCTCAGCACTGGCCTTTCAAAGTCACATCACCAGCTTCTGGTGCACTGAGAACAGAAGCCCTGGCAGGCCACTTGTGTGCTGTTTCACCTGTGGGCAGGGTGTTAATGTATGAGCAGGAGACAAGCTGCCTTTCCACAAAAAAACTACCCAGCTGTTTAATGGCACAGAAGCGACCCTTAAAAATTCCCAGTGACAATCCCTCAGTCTTTATGTGAAGTAATGTGGCTTTTTCACATTGATGCCATATTCCGCAAGTGCTGGTGTCAGGTCTTCCATGGTCAGCGTGTACTTCTTATCCTGAAGGGACAAGGAGGAGTGTCAGTCACAGTGTGAACAACCTCTGTTGCCAGGTATCCTTCAAAACCTTGTGGGTTTACAGTCTTCCCCCTACAAGCTGTGGTGACCTGTACAGGCAGTTTCCAGAAGCAGCTGCAAGCTGGTGTTTGGGGCACTAGCCAGATGCTAAATATCATGTGTTTAGTTTGCTGTGTGCCCTCGGCGGACAGAAAGACGCTGAGCATTACTCAAGGCCATAAATTACATCACCCTCATGAGGCCCCTGAACCACAAACAGATGACTGGGAGAATTCCCAGAAACTATCACTACACGCTTGCTACCCATTTATGTTCTTCCCCAAGCATCAGTTTTAGCTGCTGTCAGAGGGATGATGCAGGGCTAGATGGCCCTTGGTCTGATGAGGTGCAGTTACTCACACATTCCTGTGAAGCCACCAAAGTGTACACCGCAAATTCCACCGCCCTCCTCCTTTTCTTACCAGTGTTCCTTTTCCACCAGCAGAACCCCAGCTTATGAGCAAACACGTTGACCCTTCAGGAGCACAATGGATTTAAGACTTTCTACAATCCCCCTCCCCGCATTCAGTGGTGGCAAGATTAGCTTGCTACAGCTCCAGGAGAGGATGTTTCCCCTCAGCTCAGCAGCCATTCTGTCCTTCTCTCACCTTGCTTTTATTGCGGGAGCTGCCCGAGGCTGTTCCCTTCATCTTGCAGTGCTGCAGCGCATCGTTGGCAATGTCAGAAATAAACTTCTGCGCGGCCAGAGAGATCAAACGAATGCTACCCAGCAGGGAAAGAGAAGGGGGTAGTTTCAGGCAGATAGCACAGAGCACCACTAGGATTAAGGAATTCCTACAGGGGCCCCCAGCTACAGGACCCTGTGCAGGATCCCGGAGGCCACGCTCTACCACTTACATGCGCGGATCGGAAGCCTCGAAGCCTGCTCTGTTGAGGTAATAGCCCGTGACGGCATCTGGGATCTGTGAAAGAGAGAAGCTGGAGGAGCTCTGCCCCGCCGCGGCTGCCCGCGCCCCGGCACCCCCATACCGTAGGCGTGTAGTCCTCCAGCTGCATGAGGAAGTCGACCAGCGGCGTCGTGGAGACCACCGGCTTCACGTCCCCGTTGGCCGCGCTGGGTGGCACGTAGACCCCATTGGACATGGCCCCTTCGGGGGGGGCCGCAGCCACAGCTGCCGAGACGGGCACTGCGGGCACAGGGCGCTCGGTAGGCCGCAGCCACCGGGAGCAGCGCCGGCCCCCCACCCGCCACGGGCACCCGCGGGCCGGCCCCCCCGCGGCCTACGCGGCCAGTGCCAGGGTGCCAGGGCAGGCTCTCGGGCCGCTCACCCCGGGCCCCGTCCTCTGCGCTCCCTCCCCCCGGGAGCCCAGGCGCAGCTCGACCCCCTGCACCCCGCACACCCCACCCCCCCGGCTCCGCCCGCCCGCGCTCACCGGGTCCCCTCCCGCCAGCCGCGCCGCCTTCCGCTCCCCGCGCCGCACCGCCCACCGCGCCCGGGGCCGCCCCGGGAACACCGCTGCCGACGGCGGCCGGGCTGGGTTTGTTGTCGGCGGCGGGGGCGGGCGGCGCGGGGGCGGCCGGGGCCGCGGGCGCGGGGTCGGCCTCAGCGTTGCCGCTCATCGCCCGCCGCCGCGCGACACCGGTCGCCGCCTCCCCCGGCGCCTGCGCGCTCCGCCCCGCCCCATTGGCCCTGCCGCCCGCTCCGCCCCGCCCCATTGGCCCTGCCGCCCGCCTCGCCCCTTTGGCCGCGCCCCGCACGCCCCCCAGCGGCGTGGCGCGGCAGAGCACAGACGGAGGCGGGAGGGCTGCGACCCCGTGGCTTTATTGTCCGGGGCCGGGCGGATCACGGTGTCGGCAGCAGCGCCCGCAGCAGGCGGGGGAAGTTGGGGGTGCCCCAGCCAGTGACCGGGTCCCAGCCGGGGCCGGCGCAGAAGCCCTGTCCCTGCACGGTGCCGTCCAGGCAGGAGAGGTGGCAGCCCTGTGTGACCTGCGGGGGGGATGAGACCTCTGTGCGGCCGGCAGGGACCCACCGCAGGGGAGGGACACCACCGCCGAAGCCCACAGCGGGACTGGAACCCCTGGGACACACCCGTGGGTGGGCACGGGAACACCCGGGACAGCCCACGGGGCAGCGGACACCCCTGTGCAGCACTGGTACCCTCCAAACACCCCAGCAGCTCAAGAAGCCACCCCTCCCCTGCCCCTGCCCCGACACCCCTCCAACAGGAACGTGCCGCTGCCCCAAGCCTCGGGAGCGGGATGTCCGGGCCTCCCCCCAGCGCCACACAGGATAGCCACCCCAGCCCCCCCGCAGGCCCCTGCCCAGCTCACGTCGTAGAGCGCAGCGCCATGGCCCTGCTCCTGCAGCTGGTAGAGCGCGGGGTTGAGGAAGCCCAGGGGCGCAAGCCCCCGCTGCAGGCGCCGGTCGTTGATCAGTGCCACCATGCCGGCCACCACGGGCGTCGATGCCTGCCAGAGATGAGGGCGGCTCAGCACACAGCAGCCCAGCCACCACACGCCCGCATGGGGCTGTACTCCTTACCGATGTCCCCGACACCCAGGGCAGCGGGATGCGGTTGGTCACCACCCAGTAGTTGTCAGAGAGGGCAGACAGGTCAGGGTAGGCACGGCCGCTGCTGTTGTAGTAGGAACTGGGAGGCAGCTTTGAGGCCGAGTGCAAGAAGTGCCCGACTGCCGCAGCCTGTGGACAGCACAAGGAGCAGGAGGCCAGGCAGTGAGACCCTGCCTGTGTTCACCTCCCCCCCTCCTTCCCCTGCCCTGCAGCCCACCACCTCCGACCACAGCCCGTTGTCACCCCTGCCAAGCACCACACAGCACCCCCCGGCCCCAGCCACTGCCCTGGGTCTGGCAGAGCCGGCACCTCCTCACCTGGTAATCTGGCATGGGGAAGATGTTGCTGAAGCCCCCTCCACTAATGTAGTCCGTCACCTCTGCGGTCACCAGGAAAGGGTTCTTGAAGGATGTTCCTCCCACAGTGGTGACGTAGGGACTGGGGGGACAGGTGGGCATTGCAGATGGGCACGCAGTGGCACTCCACATGCCAGCCCCCTCCCAAGGAGCCGCAGAGATGCCCCCACCTCCGAGGTCTGTGAGTGTCCCCAGGCACAGCGGTGGGGCTGACCCTCAGGAATCCCCCAAAGTGGCTCAAAACCAGCTTGAGGCCACAGCTGGCCACAGGCTGGGGCTTGACGTGCCAGCAGCAGCTTTCAGCTGGCCCTGGCTGCGGGTGAGCTGCAGCAGCCAGCTCTGCACAGAGCCTCATGTCTCTGCAGAACCCCAGTTAACCTCTCCACATCTACCTTGAGGCTGGGAAGCTGGGCCGGAAAGTGTGGTTCCCACTGCGCACCCTTCTGCACCCAGCACCGTCGTCACCTGCCAAAAGAAATGGACAGGGATAACATGGCAGCATCCCAGCCACCCAGTGCTCCCCGGGGTGACCCAGAGGAAGGTCTCCCTCCACTTTCCAGGCTGGTTTCCCAGGCAGGGGACCCTCGCTGCCTAGAGGCAGAGCATCCTCATTTGGTGACCAGCACAGAGGTTCTCCGCCATGCTGGGACCCCCAGACACACCTGCACCATGCCAGCAATGGCACGAACCTGAGGCAAACAGGATGGTCAAGCCCCGGGCAGCTGCCTTCATGAACTCCACATTTATACGCTCCATGTAGGCTTGGGACAGGCTGTCCTCGTCATCCCCGTAGCTGACAGAGTGCACCCAAGGCAGCGATGACATGTTGCTGAGCAGCAGCAGCCAGGCCAGGAAGGGCTCCTGGCTCTCGTGTCTCCCTGCAGAGACAGAGTGTGTGGGGGGTTCAGCTCCTCCTAGCACACCAAGCTTGAGGAAAAAAGGGGGACAGCATAGGGGGGACCATGCCTCAACGGCACCACTAGCACCGGGCGCTGAAGGTCCTCCAGCTCCTGCCCTGCCTGCAGAGAACAGACGCACAGTACAGCCGGTTTGGAGCTCTTCTGTGAGCTCTTGCTGGCAGCACAGCTGATCTTGGGGATTGTCACAGCGGAAGGCACCAGGCTCCAGCTCTGCCAGCAGGTCTGGTGAAAGGGTCACCTTGAACCCGAGCAGGGGGTCTACACTCATCCACTCCCTCTCTCAGCATCTGTCACAGGGCTGTAGCCACCCTCAGCATCCAGGCAGCCCTCCTAAGACCCAGCCAGGCCTTGGCCCCTCTACCCGCAACAGCGGGTCCCAGACCTGTTTGCTGTACATTCCACTTCCACCTGCCAAGGTCCCTTCCTGCCCCTCACCCCTCTCCATGAGGCAGGGAGAGCCAAGCCCCAGCCACCCCTTCTCTCTCTCAGCTGCTTGAGTAACTGCCTGTCTCTGCGCCCTCCCCAAGTCACCAGCTGTGCGGGGGAGGTGCAAGTCAGTGCAGAGCTGTGCCTGCCTTCCCCATCAGGAAGGCAGAGCTGGTAGTCCTAAGGGCACTCTGCCTCCTGCTCAGCCAGTTTCTAATCTGGGACAGATGACACTGTCCTACAACACCATAGCCATATTTGTGCAGGCTATTTTGCAACCTTGTTTTCTCAAATCACATTGCTCTCCTTTATCCACTCTACCGGTTGATTCATGGGCAAGAGATCAGCTTCAACCCCAAAGAAGCAGGAAAAACTCCAGTAAAATACAGCTGCTGTGCCCTCCCTCCATGGAAAGGCAGCTGAGTGCTTTTCATTGTGTAGTCAAGCATGGAAGGCCGGGTTACGGGATACTCTAGGTGCTGAAAGTTCACACGGGCTCAAAAGCAACTGCGCACAAATCAATGGAAGATGATCACCTTTGGAGCTATCAGCAACCAGCATCAGCTCCAGCTCTGGAAGCCCACATGGTATGCTCCTGTGGTAGCTGAGAAAGCATCCCGGGGATGTACCACAGCCAGGGTGCCATTCCTGTATGCCCTCCAGGTGTCCCCCCTTAACAGACACCAGATAGACTCAGTATGGCCATTTTTCTGCAGACGGCAAGCCTTTCCCTAAACTACAAGCAGGTGTGTTGGTGCTACAGCAAGTGGGATGCACGGAAGCAGGCGACGCCGGAGGGGGATCAGTACCTGCATTGCTGAAGACCCAGGTGGAGATGTTGGCACCTGTGCTCATGATGTATTCCACATCCAGACTGGCCTCCAGCCCAGCCTTGCCCTTGCCCTGGTGTCCAACCACTTGGTCAACCTGAGAGCGGTGGCCAAAGCTGCTGCCAAAGAGCTGCATAAACTCAGCCAGGTCAGCTTGGTGGAAATACTGTTCCAAGAACTGTGGGGACAAGGAACAGACAATTTTCTTCTCCCG
This sequence comes from Falco cherrug, assembly GCF_023634085.1. NCBI lineage: Eukaryota > Metazoa > Chordata > Aves > Falconiformes > Falconidae > Falco > Falco cherrug. Next base: position 2,999,060 of record NC_073698.1, read on the forward strand.
ACTTAGAAAACTGGCTCAGCACGCGTCTGTGAAATGCTAGCCCACCAGGTGCTCCCACCGGCCACTGAGGAATCCCCACAGCTGTCATGGGACCACCAGAGCAGCCAAGTGCTGGAGAAGCACCGATGTGTGGAATTCCCACAGCCTGTGGGCCTCTGACCTGGACCGGCCCTACCAGTTACCTGGGCACAAGCCTGGCTGTTGTTTGGCAGTAGCCCAATGTCTCCTCCTGTCATGTTGTATCTCTTACGAATGATGGAAGGCGTCACACCCAGGTGGAAAGCCGCTCTCCCTTCATAGTGCTGCCTTGACTCCATTCCCTTCTTGGCCCAGGCTCTGCTTACCGCCTTTCTCTCTGCAGGGAACCGGTGCAGGCCACCCACTGGTGCACAAGCAAGCAGGAAAAGAAGCAGCTGTTAGGGCCCAGAGCTCCAGGAGGACAGTATTCCAGTCTCTTGGCTCCCTCTCCACCACCCTCAGGATTTGTGTCCAAGAGGGCTGGCCAGCAGCAGGGCTCAGGGGAGCCCATCCCCTGCAGCACCTGCCCCAAGCACTGCACAGGAGGTGGGGAAGTGCTCCCTCAGCTTCCTCACCAGTCCTCACAAGTATTCCCAGGCTGCATAGCTCAGTCTCCCCACCACCAGGCCACTACTGCAGCTTGGCACCCCTCTGCTCTCCTCATGGAACAGGTGGGGATGCCCACACAAAAGGGACTCACGGGAGCTTTTTCCACCTTGGAAGCAGCTGCATGGTCTGCAGAGACAGGCTGCACCAGAACTCTCTGCACTGAGAATCCAGGCCTGAGAGCACCAGCAAGAAACACAAGGAAAACTTTGGATGCTGCCTGTCAACATCACAGCACAGTTTGGGTCAAAGTGACCTTTAAAGGCCATTCAGCCCACACCCCCTGCAGCCAGCAGGGACATCTTCAACTAGACTAGCTTGCTCAGAGCCCCATCCAGCCGAATCCTTGAGTGCTTCCAGAGATGGAGCACCTACATCCTACCCGCAAAGCTCCTCACGGGGACCTAGGGGCAGCTGGGACCATGGCCAGAGGGCCTGCCACGCTGTCCTCTGGGACATGGAGATGGCCAGCCTGGCTGCTCAATGCTTAACCTCCCACCAGCATGTGCATGCCAGGCAGCAAGAGCTCTGCGCAGCCTCAGCTCCCCTGTGTGGGACGTACCGAAGTCAATGTGTTCAGCCAGCTCCTCGGGAACAGTGTAGGGCAGCGGGGAACGCACGATGCTGCGTTGGCCCTTCACATAGCGGTGGAACTCGGCCCCTGGCAGGAGATGCTCAGCCGTGCTGCAACACAGGGACGGCCATCGTGTGAGGAGTCATGCCGCCATCAGCATGCTTGTCCAGCAGCATGCCCATCCTCTGCCCTGCCTCCCGCACCCTTGCCACCCCTCCTGCTACTGGGAAGTCAGGTATGAGCTCTGCTTTCCACCAGCAATGCTGGCCTTGTAAGGCAAATAGCACCTTCTATGCCCAACCAATTTCCATCACCAAACCAGACCTCCGATGCTTGCAGGGTCCCCTGCAACTCTACCCCCAGCCCTTCAGTGGGGACTCTGTGGCCCCACAGAAGGCAAGAGGAGGCGTGGGGCTCGACCAAGCACCTAATGGGTACATGTGTCTTGTTTCGAGTACTCTAGATCTGTGACTCCCTCCAGCACTGGGACCCAGCACACAGGCAGCCAGCTCTTGGCTGTGGAACCCTCGAGCCCAGGCACAAATGCAGCTCAGCCCTCCATCGCCCGCACTGCCCAGCAGAGCCCTGGGGAAGGGGAAGTCGCAGCAGGCAGGGTCAGTGTCTGGCTTCTTCTGTCTTTAAGGGAGCAGCACAGCCACCACAGCAGGGCCCAGCCCCATGCAGGGCTCACCTTGCTGACATGCGGCACTCCAGGAAATCGAGGGTGGTCACACTCCTGCAGTTCTCAACACCACTGCCTTGCAGCCACTTCAGCACTGCCATGAGTGTGGCTGGGGATGGCTGGACAAGGTCCCGTACCTGCTCCAGGGACAGGTACTGGCCTGTGAAGCACAGAGAGAGTCAGAGCACCCTGTTTGCAGGCCTGATGGGGCCGGGCAGGGTTCAGGTGCGCAGTCATTACCATATCGTGGTGAGTGAGGGTCTGAGACGGCATTGACGAGCTGAGCAAGGCGCTCCATCCCTCGCTGCCGGACAGCAAAGGTCAGCTGCACTTCATGGCCAGGGTTCACACGGCCTGTATGGGTCCAGCCGGGGGGCATGCTGCGGGCACGCTGTGAGCGGCTGGTGGGCACCAGCGCCCAGTCCCATCCCACCGACCCCGGCACCTACCGGAACGGCTGGTCCCGCTCCAGGGCCAGGCCCACAGCACAGCTCCAGGCAGCGGCACACAGCGCCAGCACGGCGGGGACCCCCCAGCACCTGCAACAGGCTGTCAGCGGAGACAGGGCACCGGCGGCACCTGCCGCACCAGGGGAAACCGGGGACTGCCAGGTACCTGCCCGAGCCCCCGACGGCCCCGGGCCGGGGAGCCCCGCCTGACCCCCGAGCCCCGCCACCCCCAGGCGAGGGCGCCCCGCCCGCCCCCCGGGCCGAGCAGCCCCCTTACCCCCGCGCCATCCCGCCGCAGCGCCTCGGTCACGTGTGCGGGCGCATGAGGGGCGATCACGTGAGGAGGCCGCGGGTCACGTGGCGGGCCCGCCCCGCCCCCTCGGTGCCGGGGCTCCGCGCCGGAGGCCCGGGCGGCTGCGGCGCCGGGCGCGGCCCCGCTCGCCTCCCGCTGCGGCCCGCACTGCCGCGGCCCGGTCAGCCCCGTCCTTCTCCCGGCCGCCCGCCGGCGTTCTGGGTCCGCTCCCGCGGCAGCCCGGTGGGGCGGCCCGGACGGGAGGTGCAGCCTCGGCTGCTGCCCCGGGCCGAGCGTCCGTATAGGGCTGGTGGCCCCGCGGGGGTGCTGAGTTGGGGGCAGTGGTCCCACGTGGACGGGGCTGAGGAGCCGTGGCTGGGGGCCAGCTGGGAGGGGCAGGGGTCCTGCCCAGCGCTCCCACTAGGGATGGGGTGTTTGTTGTGGGAAGCGGGCCCCGGCAGGGGAGGGATGCTCAGGAGCAGCAGGGCCCGCACAGAGAGGGTCGGGCTGGAGCTCCCCGTTCCTGCACTGCCCCAGGGGCTATTCCCGGCACTCTGCCCCAGGGGCTAGCTGCAGGGGAGCGACTGCCAGCTCTGGGGCTAGCTGCAGGGGAGCGACTGCCAGCTCTGAGCTCCTCTGGGGGCAGTCCCTCTGTGGCTACCCCATGGCTTGGGGCAGCAAGCCCACACGAGCAGGCCGCAGTCCAGGGCGAGTGCCCTGGATGTCTTCTGTGCGCAGAGGCTGGGCGTCATCAGTGAGTCCCAGCAAGAGCCGGGAGGCGTGGAGCCAGTGGCAGCGCAGGTCTGTGTACCCTGCTGCCCAGGGCTGCTGCTTCCTGGCCCTGCCGGCCTTCACTCCCCAGCCACCTGGGACTGCGTGCAGGGACATAGGGAAGCTGTGGGCACGGGGTGTCTCGGTCAGTCAGGAGCATGGGGTTGTGGTGGAGGCTCAGGAGACTATGAGCGTGGGACTCCGCTTGGTTGTGGGAGTGGGTTGTGAGGTGGGGATGGGTCGCGCAGCAGAAGCCACATGGTGCTGCTGAGCGGCCAGTGCAGCATGCTGTCCAGCTGGCACCAGCACAGGCAGCCACTTGGCTCCCACAGTGCTGAGCTGCAGCTCTCAGCTTCCTGTGCTTGTTCTTTCAGATACTTGTTCCCACACTAGGAGCTCACCTAATTAGGATCACAAAAGTGGTATTATGATACTTGCAGATCTTGGGGTTGTGGAAGGTTCAAGCCATTTTTGCAAGGGAGCTCTGGAAACGGTGCCTGAGACACCATGGAGGCTGTCCCCCTGCCTGCAAGATGAAGGGCAGTGCTGGAGTGGGTGTTTTGGAGGTGGCTGGTAAGGCAGAGGGTGCTGTGACCCTATCTGCCCCAGGCCAGTTTGGCTCAGCTAGCCTAGTCTTTGTCCCAGTCCTGGTCACATGCACAGACATGCTGCATGGCTCCAGCATTTCCGAGATGCTTTCCTGCTTCTGAAGAGCAGAGTCCAAGCCAGGAAGAGACAATGGGAAAACCACCTGCCTGGCCCAGGCTGCCATGTCTCCCACGCCAGAGCTACGCTCTGGCCCTCCAGAGCAGCAGCTGCCAGGGGGAAGAGAGGCCCGGAGTCTCTCTTGCCTCAGTAGCAGCATAAGGCATCAACAAAGAAGTGGACTGATGCTTAAAATTGTTGCAGGGTAGGTGAAGGTCCTTTCCTAGGAAAGGCCAGGGCTGTAGTAGTCCCACTGTTCCTTCCTGCTTTTAGCCCTGCTGTGTGGGTGGTGCTTTTCCAGTTGCACCATGTGTGTGGCTGAGAGCTGGAGATGCCGTGTGCCCAGGCGGGCAGTGCCTGCTGCAGACCTTTGGCCCTGCTCCTTTTGGGTGAAGGGAGGCAGCCAGGTGACCCAGCATCTTTCCTGTTCACAGACACCACCCAGCATCTCGTTGACACTGGGGTCTCAGCCCGCATTCCTCAGGCTCACCCAAGCCCTTGCCTGGCCTCCAAGGTACTTCCATGGCCACCTTGAGGCTAGTTTTTGTGTCTTCTAGGAACCCAGTGCTCCATCCCTGTTCCTTACAGGATGTCCCGGCACTCCTCTGTGGGTGCTGCCCATAGCATTAGTGTCTGTCCAAAGCCCTAGGGCACTTCTGGTTCCTGCAATCGGAAGCATATGTAGCGTTTCCACGCATGCAACACTGTGTGGTTTGCAGGAGCTGGTTGCCCGCCTGAAGCTGTCAAGTTGCATGGTGCAGGGCTGTAGGGGTGAGCAGCGGGGCTCTGTGTGGGAAGACAGTGGCCGGGGAACACAGGGGAAAGGGCTAGGCATGGGTGGGTGCAGGGCTGGCATTGGGGGTTATGGGATGTGGGGCCCAGTGCAGCAGAGAAGGTTTAGAGGGAACAGCCCAGCAATCCCTCACACCCAGCCAAGCCCTGTCCCCCCAGCCTCATCAGTGGGAAGAGCTTTCTGCTGTGCCACAGGAAGGCTCCTGAACCACGCAGAGGTAGCTGCCTGCCAGGGCTGGGAGTCACCCATCCTGCGTGTGAGTGTCCTGCTGAAGCGTGGGTCTGCCCAGCTGGAGGTGGTTCTGGGTCCTGTCCCTTCCCAGGGTCCTGTGAGGAAACAAAGACTGGGGATGTGCAGGGAGGTGTGTGGGGCCCCGACGGCACTGGGATGAGCAGCTGCAGGGCGGAGTGCAGTCCCTGCACCCAGGCTGCATCTGGCTGTTCCTCGTCTGCTGCGCTGTGCTCCCAGCTGTGCAGCCCTTGCTGCTCCCTCATCCTGCCAGGGCACACAGACCTTCCCATGTCCCAACCCTCACCCTGTCCCACCACGTACGAGGTGGCCCACCTTCCTATTCCTGGTTCCTTGCTGCCCCAGACCCAGCCAGCCACCCTAGCCTGTGTGGCACCAACCCAGCAGCTACAGCTGCAGCCTGGAGGGACTGGACTCACTGCTCAGCCTTAACGCATGTTGGCTGGGGGCCTGGGGTGCTGGACAACGTGCACTGCCAGAGAGCTGCAGACCACCCAGCTATCCAGCTGGTTACAGCTTTGGGCAGAGGTTTAAGTGGGATGAGATTTGTAGGAGATTATTTCCGGGATCTGTCTGGCCAGCAAAGATTAGGTTGCCCTGACAGAGCTAATTACTGTAACAAGCATCTGCTGCTAGTTTGACTAGCTGGTCTGCAGCAGTCAGAGGACAAGGGAGCCTGAGCATCCATCCAGTGAAGCTGCCAAGGTGTCCTTGGTGGAGCTCTTCTCACGCCCCAGGGTATGCTTGTGTGCATATCCTGCAGATGGAAGCAATGTGCCCCCTCCACTGGGCAGCTGGGATTACGGGGAGGTCAAGCAGTGCCAGGGGAAAACAGTAACGTCAAAGTCCTTCCTGCTGGCCGAAGACCTCCTTGGTCTCAGCCACAGAGCAGCGAGCATGCCCAGCATGCACTTGCATTGCTGTTGCTACCAGTCAGGGAGCTGGAAGGCATGAGGTTAAGTAGCACAGAGGAGTGGCAGGCAGAGGAACCCCAATAACCGAGTCAGAGAAGGGGACACCCTTCCTCAGCTCTGCCCAGGCTGTCACTGGCTCATGATCAAGCCCCTGGTCTGCAGGTGGCACTCATCAGAGTAAGTGAGTGGGAGCTGCTCTCCCAGTCGTGCCACAGACTGAAGGGGCACTGCTTAGGAGTACGGGACACGTTAGGAGAGGCAAAATGCAGAGCGTTTTAGGGTTGCACAAGACTTATGGGGTATTTAGCAGAGGAAATAAAAGGTGAGGAAAGCAAGGGATCAGGGTGGTTTGGGGAGGGGAAAAAAATGGGGAAAAAGGGATAAAAGTGGCTGGTCACATGTAAAAGGATTGATGGCCAGTACATTTGTCTGGCTGTGTCCTACGCCTAATGACTGCACAGCCTGTCCTGTCTTCTCAAACTCAATTTCTATTTTCCTGGGCCAGGGGGCCTCTATTCTGTATGCATGTGTGTGCATCAGATGTGTGTGGAGTCAGATCACAGGTCACAGGGCCAGCATGCCCATGGTGCCAGCAACTGGAGAGAGTGAGCAGGGGTGTGTGAGTGTGGCATTGCTAGCAAACAGCAAGCCAGACTAGACAGTGAGTCGGTGAAGTGGCCTGGGAGGCAGAGGAGTCAGATAGAGAGTGTGTGGTGGGACCACAGGGGAGAAGGCTGCCAGGGGGATCGGGGAGTCCTAGCCAAATGCCAGAGAGACCACAGGGCTTGGAGATTGCCTGAGAACCACTTGTGTGTCTCTGCATGCCTGTGTCTGTGTGTTATGCAGCAGGGGGTGAGGAGATCCAAAGGCAATCTACTGCATACATCGATTTTCTAAGCTCTCTTGCTGCAGGAATCCACAGTGCGTGTGTGTCTGTGTGTGATGGTGTCTGTACTGGGAGGGCCTGTAGCAGCTGGAGTGGGGCTGTGGCCTCTGGAACTCATATGTCCAGGTGTTGGCAACGGGGGAGACTGGGAATCTGGGGGGCACCTGCTGGGCAGACTGTGTGCCCGAGCCCAGTTGCTGGAGAGCTCCACATTTTAGGGGTGTATTCGTGCTAACAGACCTTCATCAGCCAGTGAGGGGAGCAGGGTGAGGCTGTTGGTGCTGTTTGTGTCTGTCCGTGTTGTTCTGTGTGGCCAGCTGTGTGAGTGCATGTAGTTGTGTCTTGTACACCTGTGTTTGTGTGTGTACCTGTCAGGAAAACATGCTCAACCTTACTACTGGTTAGACCTGGGGCCATGGCACTGCGGCAGCCTCACCTGCTGGATTCAGCAGCCTCTCACAGAAGGACTTGCATGATGTAGTCACACACGTGGGTGCCGGTGGCCTGGCCAGGGCAACAGCCAAGCCAGGGCCGCGTCTGCAGTGATGCCGTGACAGGCACCACCAGAGCAGCCAGGGGCACCTCGGCCAGGCCCACAGCACTGTGCTCAGGCTCTTGATTTCCTCTGCTATGCTACAGGCTGAAATACCTGCACCTCATGTGCTGGCCCGACCTGCTGCAGAGGCCAGGAGGCAGGCAGCCGTGGCCAGGCAACAGGGCTACCTGGAGCTGGCGGTGTCTGCCCCAGGGGCCAGAGGCAGCCACAGCACAGCCCATGTGTCCCAGCCAGTCCCAGCTCTCCCAGCTAAGTAGCTGCCCAGAGCCAAGTGCAGGGTATGGGTCCTACCCGGGTGCCTGTGGCCCACGGCATGTCGACAGCAGACAAGCCACGTGCTGAGCCCCACTGTGCCTCACATCTCTCTCCCACCTGCCAGCATTCCTGGTGTTCCTTCCCAGCACCTGGTGGGGCCATGGTGCCAGCCCGCCAGCCCAAAGCAGCAGTGATGATGTCCATCTCTGTACAAACAAGTGTGGTTTATTAAGGCATTTCTTTGAGAAGTTGGCACTTGGGTCCAGGCTGTGCTGGAATGGCCCAGTGTGCAGGCCGATGAGCAGCGCCCAATACATGCAGCTCAGCGAGACACGATACAAAAGGTACAAACAAAGTAGAAAACAGGAATCATAGTACAATGTGTAAAAATAAATAACTGGAGGCATGGCTCCTGGCTGGGCTCAGCAGCCCATGGCTGTGTCCCCCCAGACCAAAGTGGGGCTGCCGTGTGTCTGACCCTTCCATGTGGCATGCAGGGGGAGTGACCCATCCACATTTCCCTGTCCCAAACATGCAGGGCGGAGCAGGACTGCATGGCGACCCCGGCCAGCACAGGGCTCAGGGAGCACACGGCACCCTCAGCGTGCTCCCCACGGTGCCCCTGAGCAGGGTAGCCCAGCCAGGAGAGAAGAAACGAGGGGTGCCTGCCCCAAGAGCCTCCATGGGCTGTCCCTGTGCTGAATGAGGCAGAACCCATCCTCTTCTCCCAGAGCCACCTTGGGTCCTCCATGTTTCCAGGCAGTGCAGGCATGGCCCTGCAGCCCCCCTGGTGCCACTATCCCTGTCCTGTGTTGCTGCCTGGTGCCCAGGACAGGTCCCAGGCACCAGGGACCCATTCATGTGTGCATTGTGAGGACCAGGGTGCAGCACTGTGCCCACGATGCAGGGACACTCACAGTGCAAGCTGGGCTGGGACCTGTGGCAGAAAGGAGGAGGCTTAAAGCTGAGACAATGACAGATGGGGCTGCAGTCACAGATGGTTCTTAGTGGGAATTGGGGAGGGACTGGGAAAAAGTGGTGGGTTTTGGTTGCTGTGACAAAACATTTTGGGCTGGAGTTGCAGCCGTGGTGCTGACATGCTTTGGGCTGAGGCTACAGAGTGGGTCTAGGAAAAGTGTGACAGGGAGGAAAGTCCCCCAGACCCCCTTCTCAGACGACTGGGTCTCCTCCCTGACACCACAAATGCTCACACCCAGGCTGCCTGTGTAAGTGGGGCTGCCGTGGTGCTCCACAAGCCCTGTTCCCAGCCCTCGCTCTGCACCCTTGCCTGTGGGTCACAGAGACTGTGAGCATCCGGGGGCCCAGGGCCGCAGTGGCAGGCCCTAGGACAGCACTCCCTGGGCACAGGGCTGCGCCACACGTGCCTGCTCCACCATGAGCAGCCACGGGCTGTGAGGTGAGCACTGGGTGTGGGCTGACTGTGAGTGGTGCTGGAGTGAGGATGGGGACCAGCCCCACTGAAGAGTGGCTCTATCCCATGCTCACAACATGGCATGAAGGAGTGGTGTGGAGCCGTCCCTGCACAGAGCGCTGAGGTCCAGGGGGTGGTGGTTCTGGCACCTGCCCACATTATTGAGGTGCCCTGGTGAGCATGTCGCACTACAGGCCCCTGGGGGAGGCCAGCTGCCCAGTGTCCTACACTGCGGCTGTAAAAGAATGAGCTGGCTGCCACCATGCCAGCTTCAGGCCCTGTGGCTTTTTGGGGTACCCCCTCCCACCTGCTCCCCTGCAGCCCTGCAGGCTGGCCACCAGGCCTGGGGCAGATGGAGCGGGAGGAGGTCACTGGCTTGTGTCACCAAGGGGCCACATCACTGCCTTTCCTGGGGTCAGCTCTGCCGCAGCTCTCACACTGCTGCTCCTGCCATCCCCGCTGCACAGCCTGCCTGGTGCCTCGGCAGTGTCCGTGTCCAATGCTCCAGCCAGCCCGCAGCCCAGAGAGGTACATGGCCCCAGGAGTAGATTGTCCGGGAATGGGGCTCCTGTGCTGAGCAGGGCACCCACCTCCCAGCCCAGGCCCCAAGGAACAGGGCTCTCCAGAAGCTCTGGGAAGGAGATTCCTTAAAGGGGTCATATGCAGTGGTGGGAGCTGGAAGGGCTTGAAAGACCCCAAAGGATCCCCTTTCCCCCCACCAGCCATATGGGCAAGCAAGCAGAAAGCAGGCACTGCCTTCTCCTCCCACTCCAGCTTGGCCTGGGATGGGCTTCCCCTCACTATCAGGAAGCAGGTTCAGCCACCCCCGGCCCCACAGGCAGCACGGGCAGACTGGCAGGCTGCCGTGGCTGTGCCTGCTGTGCAGCGCATCCCTGCCCTGGGATCCCTTCTCAGCCCTGTGAGCTCCCGTGAGGAGAGGGCCAGTGGGGATGGCTCAGCGTCCTGCTGCACCCAGGCTGCTGAGTGGGTCAGGCAAGTGGCCGGGGAAGGGCAGGGTCTGCAGTCTGCAGAACCCCAGCCCAGCAGGACAGGGAGCACCCATCTTCTCCCAGCTTCTCTCAGAGCGCACAGTACCATGAAGCACCGTCCTGCCAGGCACCGGTGGAGACACCATGAGCAGTACAAGGAACCATCGCCAAGGGGTGCTGGCACTAGGATCAGCAGTCCACTGAGCATCAAAACCAGCACTGAATCTGCCAGACCACAGGGAGTGGCAGGAACCAACAGCCCCAAAGGACACAGGAACCCACAGCCCATGGGGGCCCCGGGCCAGACAAGGTGCTGGGAGAGCAGGATTAGCACCTGTGCAGAGTAGCCCTGGCCTTGGCCCCGCTCCTGACCCCACAGTTACGGGGGGGGGGGCAGAGGAGTCCACGGGCCCAGGTCTAAATCCTGAGCTCGGCCTCCTCAGGGGGCTCCAGCGAGTGCTCGGCACTGATGGCGGAGGCAGAAGGCCCCTGTGAGATGCCAAAAGGCGAGACCACAGGGGAGCGGGCAGCCAACGGGGACAGCGAGGGGGAGAAGCTGGGCGACATGGCAGAGGATGAGATGGAGCCCTCATGGCTGATGGGCGAGCGGCGCAGGGAGGACGGGTGTGGGAAGGTCCTGCCTGGCGGTGGCTTGGGGGGCACAGACTTGGCACCTGGGTGGGCCACTGATGTGATGAGGGGTGGGGGGTCAATGCGAGGCTTGGGCTCTGCCTTGGGCTTGGTCGGGAAGGGCTTGCGCAGGGAGCTCTCATCCTTCAGGCGGGCAATCTCTGTGAAGACGCTGGCCAGTGGCTGGAACTGGGGACACCAGTTCAGCAGGTAATCCCAGTTGTAGCTGCCGCGGAGCTCCTCATCACTGGCCACAATGGCGGTGAGCGAGCCCTCCACAGAGGGCTTGCCATCCTCTGGGAAGGCATAGTCCTGAGGCTGGGAGGAGACACTGAGGCCGCAGCGCACGCCGAGGAAGGCGCTGCCTCCTCCATCCTCGCGGTACAGCTGCGGGGGTGGCCCTGGCAGCAGCAGCCCAGAGCCCTTCTTGCTCTTGAACCACTGGGCGCTCTCCAGGGCAGCCGGCTCACAGGAGATGTCGGACAGCTGGTCGGCATCTTGCTGGATGCCGGAGTCAGGGCCACGGGCAGAGATGTGCTCCTGCATGGAGGCTGTGATGCTGGCCACTCGTGGGTACTCGTTGATCATTCGGATCTCATCGTCTTCAGCGGCTTCAGCAGAGCCTCGGCCACTGGAGTGCGAGGGGTCCAACGAGCCACCCCGCGTGTAGGGCCCTGCCGGCTCGCCCCCATACCCCGGCAGGGCCTGGTGGTAGATGTGCTCGCCCCCGGAAAGTGGCGGCTCCTCGTGGCCGAGCTTCTGCAGGGAGCCGCTCTGTACACGGCCCAGTGGCCTGTCCCCCTCTGCCTTCTCACGGCCCCGGCGGTGCCGGGAGCGGACCAGTGCCAGCACAATGGCCACGGCAGCCAGCACCACCACAACCCCCAGTGAGGCAGCCACAGCCACCAGCAGCAGGTTGAGGTCTGGAGCCAGGCCGAAGGAGGTGTGCGTGACATCAATAGTGACCTGGGCAGCGGCAGAGCGGGAGGCGGGCAGGGGGCTGCGCGCCTGCACCTCCAGGCTCATCTCACGTGGCTCCCTCTTGGCGCGCCCAGCCCCAGCCTGGGGCTGGCTGTCCACACGCAGGTAGATGGTGCCTGTGGTTTGGTTGATGGCAAAGTACGGCGAGGGCTTTGCCAGGGAGTACAGTACGACGCCGTCAGCCCCCTCGTCCTCATCTGTTGCCAACACCCGCCCAATGCTCTGCCCTTTGCGGGCACCCTCAGGGACCTCAAAGTTGAAGGAGGGGCTCAGGAAGATGGGATCATATTCGTCCTCCCCTGTCACCAGCACCCGCACGGTCACTGTGGCAGAGGCATTGCCAGCATCAGTGGCCCTGACTAAGAGCTGGAAGGCTTTGGCTCGTTCATAGTCAAAGGTAAGTCGGGAGCGCAGCTCCCCAGAGCTGCTGTTGACAGCAAAGGCATCCCAGCCCTCCACCATGGTGGGCTCCCCCACTGGCTGCTCCAGCACTGTGTACCGCAGTTCCCCAAAGACACCAGTGTCTGCATCAACAGCACGCAGTGTGGTGACGAGTGTGCCAGGAGGCAGGTTCTCCCGCATGCTGGCACTCAGCACCTCCACCGGAAAGTACGGCTTGTTATCGTTGACATCCTTCACCTCAATGGCTACAGGTACCAGTGCAAAGTGCCCGCCCGGCACGTCTGCGGCCTGCACCACGAGTGTGTGCAGCGCCTGGGCCTCTCGGTCCAGGGGCCGTGCCAGGCACAGGGCCCCTGTGCTCTCATGAAGCTGGAAGAGCCCATGCTGGTCACCTGAGCTGATGGTGTAGTGAATGTGGCCGTGGGGCCCCGAGTCGGCATCATGGGCCACCACACGCAGCAGCTCCATGCCAGGTGGTGCACTCTCACTCACTGCTGTGCGGTACTCGGCTCGGGTGAATATGGGTGGATTGTCATTGACATCCCGCACAGTGATGAGCACAGGCACTGTGGTGCTGCGCTGCGGCAGGCCCCGGTCTGAGGCTGCTACAGTGAGGTTGTAGACAGGGATGGTCTCAAAGTCCAAGGGCTCCACAAGCACCAAGGCACCCTGCGTGCGGAGATGCCCCCCTGCCCAGGCCACCCGGCTCTCCACCTGGAAGGCATTGCCGCCATTGCCACTGACAATGGTGTAGTCAAAACCAGCATTCTCCCGGGAGAGGTCGGCGTCACCTGCTTCTAGTGTCAGCACGGTGGTTCCTGGGCGCAGGTCCTCAGGGACGCTGGCATTGTAGCGTGGCACCTGGAAGCTGGGGCTGTGATCATTCACATCCAGCACCTGGAGCTGCACTGTGGCCCAGGATGAGAGGCTGGGAGAGCCATGGTCACGCGCCTCCACCACCAGGTCCAGGGTGGGCTGGCTGGCATCGAATTCCACCCGCCGGATGGTGAAGAGGGTCCCTGTGTGGGCACAAAGCCAGAGTCAGCATGGGGGACAACAGGGAAGGGTGTTAGGTTTATTGGCTGGAGGAACCAGTCATCTGGGACGCTGTGGTGGGAACACCACCCCATCACATCTGCCTCACTGACCACCGCAGAGAGTGACCAGGTGAGAGGATGGGCCTGGGTCAGCATGGGGACACCTCCCACTGCAGGCACTGTCAGAGTAACCCACAAGATGGGCCCCACACAGCAGCCAGCCGCACGCACCATTGCTGGGGTCGATGGCGATGTCAGGGCTGGGCACGGCCAGGTGGAAGGTGACATCCCCGTTGCTCCCTGAGTCTGGGTCAGTTGCGCTCACAGTGAGAATGATGCTGCCTGCAGGCGTGTGTTCCGGCACTGCCACCTGGAAGAGGAGGAAGCCCGTCAACGCCAGGTCCCCTGTGCAGGCGCCTGATCCCCCTGGCCTGGAGCCAGCCCGCAGGGCTGGGGAGAAGGGCTGGGGCTTGCCAAGGCAGAGGTAGCTAAGGTGGCCCAGCTCATCACTGTCCCCACCTCCGCACCAGGGCCATGGCTGGCACACTGATGGGGCCTGTCCCACATGCACAGCACCTAGCCTTGTTAGGGTGAGTCCTAACCAGCTTCAGCATCCAGTTCCTGATCCTTTTCACTACTTTGCTCTGCTATTCCAAATAACTCTTTCATAGCTGGTATTTTCTGCACAGAAGGTATTTTACACAATTTACAACACCTCTTCTTCCCTCTTTGGTGTGCCAGACAGCATGTACGGACAGTTCCACTGGTCCATGGTCTCACAGCCTTCAAGCATTTCTGGGGCTTCCCAGCTTCTTGCATCTCTGCTCCAGAGATGCAGCACATTGCACAAGTCACCTTTCATCTAGTGATCTGCCTATGGGCCCCCAGGCCAGGTCTCACCAGAAACACTTGTCCAGGTTGAGACCAGTTCTGGCCCTCCAACTGTTCCCACCTACTCCAGCATGTACCACCTGCATGCAGCTGTGCAAGCCCGCAGTTGCTGATGCCAGGGCTATGTGCCTGGGTTCAGCCTCCTGTCCATGCCACAGTGACAGCACAAGGGGTGTCAGGATGGCGGTGGGGGTGCAGGAAGAGAGGGGCCGGAACAGGCTCAGACCCATCCTCAGGGGGATCTCTGTGCCTCGTGAGGCCAGGCGAGTCAGGCAGGAGCAGGACAGAGGCTTGTCCAGGATGGCCTGCGCTGCCTGACACACCTGCGTATATAGTACCTGATAGAAGCCCTGGCTGAAAGTAGGTGCGTTGTCATTCACATCCTCCACAATGACGGTGAGGTTGGCCTCGGTCTCGTGGCGGGTGTCAGAGGCACGCAGGGTAAGGGTGTAGTGGCTGCGCTGTTCATAGTCCAGTGGCTCTGTCAGGGCAATGTGTCCCCCATATCGCAGCACGCTGAATGTGCCCACGGCATCACCATCCAGCATAAGCGTGTAGGAGAGTGCGGGGCCTGAGTCCACGTCGTTCCCAGTCAGCTGGGCTATCTGGGTGCCCAGCAGCGTGTCTATGGAGAGGCAAGGCATGAACAAAGTAGCCCCATCTCCTCGGACAAGACCTGGCTCATGTTGTGGGAACCCAGCTCAGTCCAGTGCATGAGCACTGGGAACAAGGGGGAGATGCTAGGGGCGAAGGGGAAGGTCTGGGGCACCAGGCAGGGCAGGTTGAGGCTGACACAGGCACAGGGCACACAGACTGAGGACAGAGAGCAGGCAGGGCAGGTACGTGGAGCTGGAGTCCCTACAGTGCGGGCAGGGGGCCAGGGATGAGTTGGGAATTCAGCTGGTTCCTTCAGGACACAGCTGCAGCACAGGGGCCATACAACCCCCAGTCCCAGGCTGCTGCAGATGGGGCAATGCCAAAGAGCTCAGGGGGAGCTCAGCCAGTGGGTCAGCACAAGCCAGCCCTTGGCAAGGAAATGGACAGGCCTCTCTGGGGGCTTCTCTCTGACCCGCAGGTGCCCATCGCGCCTCAGCGCTTGCCATCCGTGACGCATTACCTCATGGGGCTGAGCTGCACTTACTCTCTGGGACCCGCACCTCCCAGGGAAACGGGATGGTGGGGCTATTGTCATTGATGTCCATCACCACAACTGTCAGCGTGGCAGAGCCCACAAGAGGCGGAGTCCCTCTGTCCATTGCTGTTACCACCAAACTGTGGGCAAGCACAAGGGCACAGCACAAAGTTCACAGACATGTGGCCGTATGTGTGAGGAGCAATGCATGCATATACAGCATCTGGAACTTGTCAGGGGGTACTGCATGTGTGCACAAGGTTGGAGTGTGTACATGTGGTAGTGGAACTGTGCACAGCATCTGGAATGTCTGGGACAATGGGTATGTGCAGAGCACGTGGACTGCATGTGTGGGGCAGGGGATGTGTGTACATCAAGAGTACAGTGGGGCAGGGCAGCAGATGGATGCATATCTGAGGTGCACGTTCGGAGGGCAGTGGGTTTGTGTCCAGCACCTGGAACATGCGAGCAGGCAGTAAATGTGGGCAGTGGATTCCCACACAGACCTAGCATGGGCATATGGGGACAAAAGATGCACACATAGTTGGAGGCTTTTGCAAGGGGAGGTAGTGGGTGCACCCACAGCATTTTCAGTCTGACAGTGGGCAGGGGGTGGAATGTATGTGAGAGATGATGCAAGCAGAGCATGTTGTGTGGTGCAGGGAGACAGGCATTTGGAGCGTATCTGGGTGTTAGGGAATACATGGAGCCTCTGTGCAGAATGGTGATGGGTGTGTGAATGGAACGAATGCCCCAGGCCTCCCCATGCCTGGGAAGAGGGGAGGGAGACACGTCGCCACTAGAGCATGCACACAGCAGACAGAACATAGCCTGGGTGGGGTAGCAGAAGTTGTTCCTTGCATCTGAACCACGCATGCGTAAAAGGGTAGGGGAAGACTTAAATTCACTGTGTGTCATGTTTGCCATTATCTTATATACATGTGGCTAGACATGTGCACATGGTGAGGGGCCCAGAGGACCTTGGCTGAATGCAGAAGGACTTGCAAGAGGGTTCAGGGCAGTGCATAGTGCCTGAAGCGTGTGTGTCAGGTCAGGAGGGTACAATGCATGGGAGTGGGAAGGGACTGAGCATATGTGGTCTGGATTGAGCAGGCAGGAAAGTGAATGGGTGCAGCTTCTGAAAGAAGTCCACGGCCTCCTCTCACACTCTTCTCAGATGTGAAGAGACCAAGCTGAACATGGCCATCTGACATGCCTTTGATACCATTTGCTTCCCGTGTTAACACTAAGACTAAGTTCCTGCTGTTTGGCAAAAACATTTTGCAGACAGGGCTGAGACAGCTTTGGGTGGCACCAAGTAGCAGAGTATCCTCCGCAGCCTTGGAGATGCTGCTCTGCAGCTACACTCCCCTCATATCTGTGGCACAAATTAGCTGGCTCCACTCACCGGGTCTGGGACCAGATCTCCCTGTCCAGGATGGCGGCAGTAGTGATGGTGCCAGTCTGAGGATCGATGTGGTACAAGCCTGTCATTGGCAGGGACTGGTTGATGGCATAAGTCACCTGCCCATTCGCTCCCTGATCCAGATCATCTGCCAGGACCTGAAAAGCGACATGAGAGATGCAGCAGTGCAGTTGTGGAGCCCTCCAAGGCTAGACCTATCTGTAGGTGCCAGCCCCAGGCCCACGGCACAGCTCCCTCCCCCCTCCCCCTGGCACAGAGTCAGGCCACCGGCCTGGATGTCCCTGTTTGTGCCCCCAGCAATACCTGGATGACTGGTGAGTCATAGCTCTGTGACTCCCAGATGAATGCCACATAGTTCTGCAGCTGGAAGCGTGGCAAGTTGTCATTCACATCTTGTAGGTTAAGGTTTATGGCCATGAAGCCAAAGGAAGCTGCTGTCTCTGCCTGGACAACAAGGCGCAGCCGGGGGCTGGACTCGAAATCCAGGCTGCTGGAGTCCTGAACAGAGATGGCACCTGGGAGCAGGGAAACAGCAGGACGGGGTGAGTGAAGAGGGGCTGAGTGATGCAACAGCACATGCACCCCTCATCTTCTCTTTTGCTCTCTTGCACTCAGTCCATCCTTCTGCTCACCCATCCATTTTCAAATAGACAGAACAAACTCACTGAGCTCTTGTGAGCCCTCTCCAGACTGACAGCCTTCTCATCAGTTCCAGCCAGCTGCCCTGGGTGATAAATCCTGCACCTTGCTTGGGCCGGACAGCTTCTGCTGACATTAAAACATGCAATAGTCATCCCACTATGGAGACACCATCTGAGGTACTGGCCGGTTTAAAAAAGAACTGCTCCATGTCAAGCTCATACGACTACACAAGCTCATCAAACTCCAAGCCAAAGTCATAGAATCATAGAATCATTTAGGTTGGAAAAGACCTTTAAGATCATTGAGCCCAACTTTAAACCCAACGCTGCCAAGTCCACCACTAAACCATGTCCCTAAGGGCCACATCTACACATCTTTTACATACCTCCAAGGATGGTGACCCAACCACCACCTTGGGCAGCCTGGTCCAGCGCTTGAAAAGTCACGTAGCTGCAGCTATTAGTCTAGGTCAAATCCTTACAAAGACACTGCAGGAGCTGCCAGCAGTTCTTCTGCTATGGGTCTCAGGACAGACATCCATTATTGTCCTCCTGAGCCACTGTGCACCTGGAATTTCGTAATGACGAGCTATTGCTGTCCCACCCAAGAAGGTGGAGGGCATCCCAAAAAATACACTAAAACAGCTGGCAGCATTCCTACAGGCACACACTCAAATCTAATAAGGAAGAACAGTGCTCCTGTGGCTGAGTTCCTGCCTTGGGGAGTCCTGCACAAGCCTCACTCTCTCTGCAGCCTGTTTCAGCATCTACATGCAACTATCAGGTGAAGTGGTCAGGTGATAGGGTTGTGGTATCAGACACCTAGAACAGCTATGTGGCCTTGGACGAGCTCAGCTTCTGTGTAAGAGCTCTGCTGGCAGCTTTGGATGACCATATGAGTTCCAGTGCACACAGCTGAAACCAGGCCATACATCTGGGAATGGAAAACACAAGATTACAGTTACCAGCATGGCAGCCTGGTTTGGAGAATGGCTGCATCCTCACCTCCTGCAAGGTGGTGAGGGCTGGGAGCTGGCTGTGCTCCCTTGCCCCTCTGGCACCATTTGCCACAGTATGGGGCTGAGGATGCTCCTGTGGCATTCCCCGGCTCTGGTCTTGTCCACAGTGGGCACTTTAGACATTGGAGCTCTCCAATGCAAAGCTCCCACACAGCTCCTGGGGACATCACCTCTGGTCCTCTCTGGAGAGGAGATAATCCTGTGGGTGGCTTGAGGATGGTCATGGACTGCTGCCATGCACTGGTCCAGTGTCACAACAGAGCTGAAGGACAGGGGCCCAGTACAGCACTCTTTGGCAGCTGGCAGAGGGCAGGAGAGCAGCACTGTGCCAGTGCCCTTGGCCTCCCTCACTGTGGTGCTCCAGCAACCCATACCCAGTTGCAGCATGCAGTCTCTTGCCCTGGGAGAAAGCAGGGAAGTATCTCAGACAGGCAAACGGTACTCAAGGAGGGACACGTTTTTAAGGGAAAAATCCTGTATTCTGGGGACTCTGCCCAAGGAAAATGTTTCCTCATTGTGATGAAGTGTACTGCCACAGCAACCAAGATGCAATGCAGGTGCAGCCAGGGTGTGCCCAGGGTTCTGATAATCACTGGCACACACAGCTCGCGCAGAGACAAGACAAAGGGATGCAAAGGGACTGGGATCACAGGGGGATGTGATACTGTGACCCCATAAGGCCTTGCTGCAGCACAGCATGGCAGCTTGCCACGCAGGCCAGTGTCACAGCCGCACACGGTGTAGCACAGCCCTGCTCACAGTACCTAGGACAGCAGGGAGAGGAGTCCTCACTGCATGACTGACCTCAGAGGTCTCAGCCTCCCACAGTGGGGAGCATGGTCTCTGCGTGCAGGGTCTGGCTGCAGACCTGGGTGGAAAAGCAAGGAGAAGGAGAAGTCTCTGTGAGGACTGTTCCAGCTGTGTTGTTGGCACTGGGTTTCAGGTGTGAGCTGCTGCAGTGGTGCAGGGCTGCACCAGGTCTGCTCAGGGGCAGATCCGAGCAGCCCCCGTTCTCACACAGCCTGGCTCTGAAAGGAATGGCTGGGACAAGGCATGGCTCTGGCAGCCCCATGGGCAGCCTGGGAGTCACTTGGGGTTGCTTTCACCCCCAGGCTATGATGTAGACTTTGGCTGAGAGACCTGGGTACACATAGGAGCAGGGTGACTGCTGGCTCACAGATCTGGGTGCTGGCTTAGGGACCAGACAGAGTTAGCCAGGGTGCCACCCTGTCAGCCCTTCCTTCATGGACACAGCAGCTTTGGCCAAGCTCCATAGCTATCACACGCTTACTTCTGAATGGCAGCTCCAGACAGACACGCTCCTTTGGCAGTGTGCAAAGGCTGCTCGTTTGGAGGCAGCAACCCCTGGGACTGGCAGCACGCGGGGAGCTGTGGGTGCAGCAGCTCTCCACAGTCAAAGACCTCTGTGAGCCCGATTGGTGTTTTAGTACACCTGCCTGTTGACTCTGGGTTTCCGGAACTGCAAAGTACCAACGCCTGAGCTCAGTTTGGGATTGGGGGTTACACTGTCTGGGTGCTGGCATGCACAAGGTGACAGAAGAATTGTGGTCAGGCTGTGCATATAGCTTTGTTGCAAGGTGGCATTGGGCCCTCTGGGACAGCCAGGGTGCAGGCGGTTCTGCAGAGGCAGCTCAGCATGGTGCTGGGCCAGCTGCCATCATGCAGGGCTGCAGCAGGAAACCCGCAGCTGTAGATCAGGTTCCTCAGGAGTCAGTGGGGCCATGCCCCACTCGGGGTTGGGACCTCCTTCATGAGATACGGTGTGCTGGTCCAGCCTCTCCACAGTGCTCTCAGTGCCCATGCTGTGGCTTGCTTGCAGCAGCAGCACGGTGCAGTGAGTGGCTCACAGTGACACCAGGGCGCTGTGAAGCCTGCATGGTGGCTGAGGGGATGTGTGCTAACACTGGGCACTGTGATTTCAAATGGGTACTTGTGCATGGCTGAGCATTTCCCACCATCTGCAGTGGCCAGTACTTTATCATGGTGCCAACGGAGGGCCCACTGTGCCGTACCATGGGTGGTTCACAAGGACCTGCAGAGCGGCCATGGGCTGCAGAGGACACAAGCAGTATCAGAAAGATCTCTGTCAGCCTGGGATCCTGTCCCAAGCCCAACCATCTGGCAGGCACAAGAGAACAAGGGTTTTAGAAGAAGGTCCATCTTGAAGTCTGGGCTCTGAAGACCAACTTTCTCATATCATAGAATCACAGAATCACGTAAGAGTTTGGGTTGGAAGGGACCTTCAAAAGTCATCCTAGTTCAACCCCCCTGCCATGAGCAGGGACATCTTCAGCTAGATCAGAGCCTTGCTCAGAGCCCTGTCCACCCTGACCTCAAGTTTCCAGGGATGCGGCACTGACCACCTCTCTGGGCAACCTGTGCCAGTGTGTCACCACCCTTACAGTAAAAAATTTCCTCCTTATATCTAGCCTGAAACTACTCTCCTTTAGTTTCAAAGCACCCCCCTTGTCCTACCACTACAGGCCCTACTAAATAGTCTGTCCCCATCTTTCTTACAAGCCCCATTTAAGTACTGAAAGGCTGCTCTAAGGTCTCCCCGGAGCCTTCTCTTCTCCAGGCTGAACAGCCCCAACTTTCTCAGCCTGTCCTCACAGGAGAGGTGTTCCAAGCCTCTGATCATCTTTGTGACCTCCTCTGGACTTGCTCCAACAGGTCCATGCCTGTCCTGTGCTGAGGACTCCAGAGCTGGACACCGTATACCAGGTGGCATCTCTCCAGAGTGGGGCAGAGGGGCAGAATTACTTTCCTCAACCTGCTGGCCACACTGCTGGGGATGCAGCCCAGCATTCTGTTGGCTTTCTGGGCTGTGAGCGCACATTGCTGGGCCATGTTGAGCTTCTCACCTACCAGTACCCCCAGGTCCTTCTCTGCAGGGCTGCTTTCAACCCCTTCGTCCCCCAGCCTGTATTGATACCAGCTGTTGTGATATCCCCGTCTCTTCCAAACTACAGGGCAAGCACCAAACTCACAGCAAGGCACCCCTCACCCTGCTCTCAGCCAGGCTTTCCGTGATGCCGAGGAATGTACGGCCCTTCAAAGGCTGCCCTTTGAAGCATGTGGTGCAAACAATGCCAGCTGGCCCAGTGTCACTGGGCAGCACCCTGCAACCTGCATCGCTGCTCTGCCTGTGCCTGTGCTACCAGCCACCCACAAGCACCACTGATGTGTTCAGCACCTGCTGGCTGCTCAAGAACAGTCCGGTGCAGAGGGAAGACTCCGTTAGAATGCCCACTGGACAGTGTGCGGTTCCCTGTTTATTGTCACCTGTGGGACTGCACGGAGACAGTCATGAATCCACACCAGTGCTGCAGTCACAACAGCTACATGCATATCAGAGAACAAAGCATGGCACTACAGGTCCCTGGCTCTTGAGGCCCCAACACAGCATGTGTCACTTGGCTGAACTTGCCATTTGAGGCAGGGACTGCAACCAGATTGCATCTTAGTGATGGTCCTGGCCTCTGCTAACTCCTGAACCGGGCCTAGGAGGTTTTTGGGGAAAGGTCCAGTTAGGGGGGACCAAAATTGCGCTGGGAGCTGTGCTAACAACCTCTGGACAATGACAGGTTAGTGTCCATGTCTAAATGCTAAGACTATTTAATTCACTGGTATACAGGTGTAGACTGTGCTCCTGTGCCTTTGAGGGGGCTCTGAGCCTTGTGATAGCTGTGCAGGCACTGGCAGAGCACAGGTGGCCTCCCACGTACTACTTCCCCAGGTGGTCTCGGTGCTGTACCTGAAGTGGGCTGAATAAGGAAAGCATTCTTCTCGTTGCCGCTGATGATGCTGTATGTGATGCGTCCAGAAGATCCCCCGGTGTGCATAGCTTGGATGCTTGCCACAGCAGTGCCTGGAAGAGAGAGAAACACTGTGAAGGGGCAGCAGAGTCTCAGGGCAGGGCCCAGAGAGGGTCAGGGTGGTGCTTGGGCAGCACGTGCTGTACCACAGCAGCCCAGCTCTGCCCAAGGACGCTGCTGCCAGAGGAAGCGAGATCTAATGGTAACTCTGGGCTGGGAACCAGGATTCCTGTGGCCTGTCCAAGGCCCCTCTGTAGTCTCACTGTGACCCCTGGAGACCTTCCAGGAGTAACTGGGCACTTGTCATTGCCTAGTGATCCAAACACCCTGAGGCAAACGCACAGGGATTACCACCCTGAACAGCTTGGGCACCAGTCACAGCCTGCAGTCCCTTGGCTCTATCCAAAGCATAATGGGGCTTCCCAAGACCCTGCAGTGCTCCCTGGTTTGAGTTTTCCACAGCTTTGCCAGCCCAGCACCCACCTCCCATCCTGTTCTGTCCCAGTTCATCCCAGCACTTGCTGGTCACTCTGCTCAGCTGATACCTGGGGCAGCATTTTCTGGCAGGGCCACATCACTGGTGCTCCGGGGAAAGCGCAGCCCCCAGTAGGGCTCTTCCTGCAAATGGATCACCACCACACCAGTAGAGGAGAGTGCTGGTTGCCCCAGGTCTGTGGCCAGGATGAAGAGTGTCCGCTGGCGCTGGCTGAGTGACCCCAGGGGCTGCAGCAGTTGGATATCCCCTGTGTAGGAGTTGATTGCGAAGGCAGAGTTGGGGGTGGCAAGGCGATAGAGGATGGAGGCATTGGCACCTGCATCCCTGTCCTCTGCCCTCATGGTGGCCACAACCTGCTTGAGGGGTGTATGGCGGGACAAGTTGACGGTGAGTGGGCTGTGCAGGAAGGCAGGGGCATGGTCATTGACATCTCGCACTGTGACCGTGACACGCACAGCTGCACTCTTGGGCTCCCATGGTGCTGAGTCCACAGCCTTGGCCAGGAAGCTGTAACTAGGTTGGCGTTCCCGGTCCAGCACCTGGGCACTTCTGATGTGCCCACTCTGCGGCTCGACCTGGAACATGCCAAGTGACTCATTGCCCAGGTAGTAAGAGACCTGCCCATTGGTGCCCTCGTCAGGGTCCTCAGCCACGAGCTGCAGCACCAGGGCACCAACAGGCAAGTCCTCTGGCACCTCCACCACATAGGTGGGTTGAGCAAAACCAGGTGCATTGTCATTTAGGTCCAACACCCGCACGTTCACTGACATGGTGGCACTGCGTGGGGGGGTGCCATGGTCCTGCACCACCACAGTGAGGCTGTAGGAAGCAACTTGCTCCCGGTCAAGAGCACGTGCAGTGGAGAGGACACCAGAGACTGGATCTAGACTGAAGTCCTGCCTGGGGTCTCCATCTGGAAAAGAAGAGGGAATAACAAGACTGCATGACTATAACTGGTACAAGGAAGGACAGCATGAAGTCCGTCCCATTGTGACCTGGCAGGGAGGGCAGAGTGAGCTGTTCTCTGTAAGGGCCCAGTGAGATTGAATCTCGTTGGTCCAGGGGTGTGTATATGTAAGAATTGACTCCAACAGCTTACAGGCCGGTGCAGCTGCCAGAGGGAGCCCCCAGATAATGCATGGCATGATAACAGCAAAGACGTCTCACTTCGCAACCTGTAAATTCAACAGGTCAGACTAGCCAAGAGAGGTATGGAACTAGTCCAAGCCTAGGGAACCAGGCAAGAGCCTGGGGAATGAGGAACTGCAGGGTGTCTAGATCTTGGGGTGCACTTTACTGAGGGCAGAAAAACTAGAAGGCTGAGAGGTGGCAGCAGCTACATGTGGTTTGGAGCAGGAGAGAACTGAAGCGGAACATGAACTGCCATGGTTGATGCTTCGCAGAGTCATGGGCAACCCAGGGTAAACAGCCCTTACCTACTGCTAAAGAAAGAAGCTACAGAGCTCCCTGTGCTCCTCACCTGCCACATGGTATTCCAAGCGCCCATTCTCGCCTCCATCAGGATCGGTGGCCCGCAGGGTGTAAAGTGCCACAGAGCTTTGGTTCTCAGGGACCTCCACAGAGCAGGACTCGCTCTCTAGGTGTGGTGCATGGTCATTCTCATCCCCCACTGTTATCCGCACGGTTGCCTTGGAGAGGTTGGGGGGCAGGCCACCATCCCGTGCATAGACTGCAGGAACACAGCAAGACCACTGCAGCTTGCCCTCCTGACTGCGAGCTGCTATCAAGGCTGTCATATGCAAATGCCCAATCACGGGGGCAGCCAGGCATGGGATCACTGGCACTCCTGCATGCTCAATCTACCCAACAACCCTATTGCCCCACAAACCCCCATCACATCGCATGGCCTCCCCTCCCTGCAATACTGCCCTACCCCAGCAGCAGGGAGCACCCATCTGCCTCCCCTGTGCTCCCTACCCCTACGCTGCTGCACCCCTCTCGCGCATCAGCACAGCCCTACCCATCAGCACGTGTTGCTCCTGCTCCTCGCGATCCAGGACACGTGTGGTGACAATAAGCCCCGTCTGTGGGTGGATGGAGAATGGCCCCCCAGAGAGACCCCCATAGGACACCTGCCCGTTGGCACCTGCAGGGAGGAACGTGGTTTGAGGGCAGCCCAGCAGTGACCCCAGAAGCCTCTTATTTGGCTCACAGCCCTGCACCTCCCTCCTCCCAGGCTTCCCACCCAGGGGCCACGAAGGCTGTGGGAGAGGATGAGCTCACTCCCTGGCAAGTAAAGCTGGGGCAGAGGTGTGTGGTGGAAGAGGTCCTCGCCCAGCCCAGCTTATAGAAGGGAAGATGGGCCAGTGAACCTCCAAGGAAGCAGAGGAGCTTGGAAGAGAGGCTTAGGGAGCAGAGGGAATCACAGTCCCTGTTCTCATTCTCAGCTCCTCCCAGGATTCAGCCTTCATCTCTTATCTCCAGGCCAGGTGATGATCCTTCCTTCCATGGTCATCCAGGCTCTCCAAACCAGGTGGAAGGAAGCAGAATGCACCCAGTTCTGGGTGCTGCATCTCCAGAAGGACCCCTGAACAAACTGGGCAGCTCACCCTTGCCCTGCATCCTCACCCAGGTCCCGGTCCGTGGCCAGCACCTGCAGCACAGGGCTGCCAGCTGGCAAGTTCTCCATGATGTGTGCTTCATACTCAGGTTTCTCAAAAGTGGGAGCCTCATCGTTGACATCCAGCACCAGCACGGACAGTAGCTGTGTGGCGGAGCGGCGTGGGAAACCATGATCCGTTGCTACCACGGTCAGGTTGTGCTGTACCACCTCCTCCCGGTTCAGGGCCCGCACAATGGAGAGCGCGCCTGCAGACACAGGGAGACTGGCAAGCTGGGACCACATGGCACCAGGGCAAACTGTTCCCAGGACAGAGCTATTGCAAGGCTGCAGGCACTGCAGTGAGCCAGGGACAGCCAGGTCTCGAGAGAGACAGCAGTATCATGCCAGCCAGGTGCTATGCTTGGGGCTCTACGCACCCCGCAAGTCTCCTCCTCTGGGTTCCCCAGCCCATGCCCTCCTCCTGCGCACCATGCTACATCCCCTTGTGCCCCTGCACCCTCCTCAGTCCCCGTGTTCCCCGCATCCCTGCTGTGCACCCTGCACCGCCCTGGGCCCTCACCAGTGCTAGGGTTAAGGTGGAAGCGGCCGTCACTGTTGCCTGCTCGCAACGAGTAGCTCACGCGTCCGTTCTCTCCCAAATCGTTGTCCTGGGCCACCACATGCAGCGCCACAAACCCCGTTGGCTGGTCCTCCATGACGCTGACAGCAGCAGGTGAGAGGAACACGGGCGCATTGTCATTCTCATCAGTCACAAACACACGGGCCGTGACAGCCGTCGAGCGGCGCTGGCTGATGTTGCGAGCCTGGTCCGTGGCCTCCACCACCAAGAGGAAGGAGGCAGCAGCCTCCCGGTCAAGGCTCTGGCGGAGGGTCAGCAGCCCTGAGCGGCTGTCAAGCTGAAAGGGAGCCCCGGAGGGCTCCTGGTGCAGCAGGGCATAGCGCACCTGGCTGTTGGGGCCCACCCCGTCCCCGTCCAGTGCCTGGAAGGTGAAGATGGATGAGCCAGCCTGGGCATTCTCGGGCACCACGATGGTGATGGGGTCTTCAGGAAAGGTGGGTGCCTGGTCATTGCAGTCTTGCACGTGGATCTGTACCAGCACTAGTCGGCTGGAGGGATAGCCATGCTGTGTGTCCTCAGCACTCACCTGAAGCACATGCCGTGCCCCAGCTTCATAGTCCAGCTCCCGGGCAGCGTAAATCTCCCCTGTGACACTGTCAACCACAAAGGTGCCATCCCCACCACCTCCTACCACTGTGTAGGTCAGCTGTCCTCGCGCAGGAGCATCTGGAGGTGCCACCGAGCCAATCACAGACCCTGGCCTGACCCCCTCAAGAGGGTGCAGGGTCAACACAGTGGCATCAGGCCGTGGAAGCACCCGGGAGGATGGCAGGACCTGTAAGGAGAGGCAGCAGTGAGGGACACATGCCAGGGTGCTGTGTGCCAGGAGGTCCTACTGGGGAGCCAGTGCAGAGTGGGACATGGGGCCTGCAGGGAGCAGCTGTCGGGAAGCAAAGTCTCATCTATTGTGGCCTAACAGATGAACAGCAACCTGAGAACCTGAAAAACACACTGAGAACAAGCACGGGTTTTGGCAGGGTGAAAGACGAGCTTCACCAGGAGAGTTAGGGTAGGTAAAGACAGACAGAGCTGCTGACTGGGCAGAGGAGGCTCAGGGGGGATCTTGCCAAATACAAAAACCTGAAGGGAGGGTGCAAAGAGGACAGAGCCAGGCTTTTCCCAATGGTGCCCAGTGCCAGGACCAGAGGCAATGGGCACAGGCTGAAACACAGGAGTGTCCCTCTGAACACTGGGAAACACTTTTCACTGGAAGGGTGACTGAGCACTGGCACAGGTAGCCCAGGGAGGTGGTGGAGTCTCCATTCTCAGAGACAGTCAAAAGTCACCTGGACATGGTCCTGGGCAACTGACTGGATGTCTCTCCTTGAGCAGGGTGGTTGGAAAAGATGACCTCCAGAAGTGCCTCCCCACCTCAACCATTCTGTGAGTCTGTGATTGTGTTAGATACTGCAAAGGCAACAGACACCAGCAGAAAAAATTGTGCAAAACATAAGCAAGAGTGGGAAAGATGAGAGGTAACACTCATCCAGATGAGAGATATAGAGAAGAAAGATTATCCAATATTACCCAAAGATACTGGATTTAATTTGGGGATGAAGTGCACCTGCAGATGGGACAGAGGATGCATGAAAAGCCACAGTGTTATCTGAAGGGAAAATATGTTGAAAAGCTCAGTGCACTCATGTCAAGGAGCTGGGGAAAGAGAGAATACAGCAAAACTGTCAGCCCAAAGGGGTATCAAAACTCGCAACTGTCAAGCAAATTGCTACATTATAGGGATGCCAACATGCACTTCAGGGACAACCTGCTTGCCAGCCTGGCCTGAACACTTTGAAGGCTGTAGAACAACTTTAGTGACAAGAACAGTTACAGACACGGCATAAAAAGGAAGTGGAATAAAATGCATTGTGAAATGGCTAAAGGCAGATGTGTCAGGCTAACACCTCTGCTCTCCTCAAGGACAAAGGAAATGCAGTGATTCTAACTTGCCTGGGTTTTAGCTGGGCTCTGATGCACATGGGAGATCACTCATTACACTGAGAAAAGGCACAGTATGAGTGTGGCTGTGTGACAGAAAGGACTAGAAGACTGACTGGCTCAAGGAAAGCCATTAGCTGGCCTTTGCAGAGATGGCTCTTGGTGCTGGTATTTGCTTTTGACAGATGCAAGGGCACAAGAAAGCTGAGCACATTATTAACTTGTTGACGATGTTAGAGGGCACGGCCAGCACAGAAAGCAGCAGAATGTCAAACAAGGAGAGTCAGATGGCTTTGGGAACTGCAAGAGCAGGGACAGAAAGCTGTGGAATGGTGTGCTGTGAAGGTGCCTTAACTAGGGGGAAACCGAAGTCTCTGCTGTAAAAGGAAGCTCATTACTAACAACAGAGAAAGGACTTGGCTGTCTGGGCCAACACACCAGACAGCAAGCGCCAAAGTTATATGGACATGAAGAACACCCCGCATGTCAGGAATGCTGTTTTCAATAGCTGCTGGGAAGGATTAATTTGTCTGTGCAGGGGACCTCTGAGGTCTTCTCTGCAACAGCATATCCAGGACAGGCTTTGCTGTCCAGGAAAAAGACAGAACTGCTTACTATTAATGCTGTTGACCACTTTACAAATGAGAACACACACAATGGCAGACAGACCCACCCCTTCCCGTCCCAGGTTCTCCACACAGATTTTAGGGCTGGATCAATAGCTGAGCAAGGGCAGAGGGTGCACTGGGATGAAGGCAGTGGAGGGTGGGAAGGCAGGGAGGAGGGCTGCCAAGTAGCTAGATGGTGTTCTCCAGGACGCGAGCAAGGGATAGATGGTGCAGGAGAAGAGGAGCAGGGGTGCTGGATACCTGAATGCGAATGATGGCTGACGTACTGCGAGGTACCGTGCCCCTGTCACTGGCTGTCACAGTGAAGATGTACTCGGCACGATCAGATCGGCGTAGAACTGTGGCAGTCCGCAACTCTCCAGTAGCCATGTGCAGTGTGAAACGCTCTGCCCAGGCTCCTGCAGAAAGAAGGTGAAATGCTGCAGGAAAAAGCAGAGAGGAGGGAGGGCAGGGAGCAGGTTGGGATGGAGGAGGGAGCACGGTATGGCAGAGCTTGGGCAGTGGGCACCCATTTGCCCACAGGGGTGATGGCTGCAAGGCTGAGAGCACCATCAGTCAGTTCTGCAGCTCATACCTATCAGTGAGTAGATGATGGTCCCATTCTCACCCTCGTCGGGGTCCTTGGCCTGCAGGGAGGCGACTAGAAGTCCCGATGGCTTCTCTTCCAGCACCTGTAGCACAGCCCAGGGAGCAGCTGAGTGGCACAGGGCACCCTTCAGACTACCCCCACAAAACCCCGAGCATGGCACAGGATCTGCACCTCCCTACAGCAGCTGCACACCTCACCCAAGGCACAGATCCTGCTGCAACACCCACAGGCTGTGCCCGTAGCGAAGCTGGCAAAGGGAGTTTCTGCCATGCCAGCCCTCCTCCCATACCGCCCTGTTTAGCAACCAGCTTAGCGGCGCTGGGGCATGCTGCAGCAGTGAGCTGCAGTGTGATGGCGGGACACCATTTCACTCCTGTTATGCCTAAAGCCTCTACAGCTAGGTAAACCAGGGCTCCACCACCGTCCTGGTTCTTTCTGCCCCCCAACAGACCCCTTCAGCAACATGCAAAGGTGTGAGCACTGACGGGCTCAGAGGCCAGTCACTCTGGGAATGGAAGATGACTTTCTCAGTCCCCACCAGCCAGCCCAGGGAGGTCTGCAATCTCTGGAAATGCAGCTGGCAGCTCTTCCTGCGCTTGGACACCTGGACTCTTAGGGCTTTTCCCTTCTCTCTCTTGTTCCTAGCTAGCACTGCTGACTACCTGTCGGTAGGCACTTAAGAACACCATTTTGTGCCAGTGCATCACAGTACCATCAAGGCATTAATTATGCACATGCTCCACTAATCCCATATTCTCAGGTGAGTTACCAGCCTCCTGACAGAGACCACATGTAACAGCATTGCATGCAAACACCTTTCCCAGATAGTTATGGAAATGGACCCATCCCCATTACTGTCCCTCACCACCTGTCAGTTTTTGGGATTACCCTCAGCAAACAACCCATGCCTGCTGGCTGACCTGTCTCTCCTCCAGCACAGACTCCTTGCAGCCACCCACACCTGACGGGTAGGGCAGGTTCTCCACTTGGCACAAATTCTGTGGTCCCTTCCACACCAGAAGACATCAAATTCACATCCTAAAGCTACAGACCTCAAATGCACATCCTATCAGCACATCCCACAGCACAAATCATCCTCACAGATCTAGCTGTGCTAGGTGACCTCTGTGTGGTACCACTTTAATGTATTCATGAAAAAGACAAGTGGAATCAGAGCAAGAATGCAAGGAAAGAATCCCAGGAAAGAAGCTGCAAGCTCCTGAGAGGAGGCAAGTGTTAATGCTGTTGCACAAGCTGCTGGCATCACACTGGTAGCGCTCAGGGAGGGGAGACCAGAGGAGCTGGCCTTGTTTAGCCAGGCCAAGCAGTGATGTGACTGCACTCTGTAAACACTGGGGAGAGGGGAGGGAAATTCCAAGGAGAGAGAAGAGCTCTTTAAGCAAAAACACAATATTGGCACAAGAACAAATGAGTATAAAGTGGTCAGAAATTAGTTTAGGCTGGAAATTAAGAGACGGTTTTTAACTACCAGATCAAGGAATCTGGAACAGCGTTTCACAGCAGCGATGGAGGCAGAGGACCTTCTAAATATAGCTCAGCTGTTTATGAAAAGGAGTGTCTGCGTGGACACCTCTGATTGGGGCCATGCTTAGGAGGCCCCTTCCAGCCCCTCCTCTGTAACAGGCTGGGGCAGAGCCTGCCCCCCATCCTGTCCCTAATCGCCCCCCATCAGGATACAAGGGGCTCCTGCTTCATGTGCATGGCCGCGCTTCTCTTCCACAAGGACTCAAACTCCATCTGGGGAAAGTAGTGACTCAGCAGAGGAGTTGGATCTACACAGGCTCCATGTACAAATGCCATCTCAGATGTACAACCAGACGAATAAACAGCAATCAAAATAGTCTTGCCTCTGCAAAAACCTCAGCCTTAGTAAAACTGCTACCAGGCAGACTTGTCCAGGTCAGGTGTCCACCCTCCAAGAAGGCTGCTGCAAATACCAGTTTGGTCTGAAGATCAGAGAGCCACCTCAACCACTGGCCTAGCTCTGACAGTGGCTGGCAGTGGATGTATAGAGAAGATGCAAGAAATAGGGTATGTATGGAATAATCCTTCTGTGAAACCTTCCCAGCTTCCAGCAGTCTGTGGCTAAAGTCACTTCCTGAGCCACAGATCGTATTTTTGTTCAACAGCCTTTGATGGATTTTTTTCTTTCCATAAATTCATCTAGTTTTGAACCCATGTAACTTTTGGCAATGATTTCACAATTTAATTATGTTCTGCATAAAAAAGTACTGCCTTTGTTTATTTGAAACCTGCTGCCTGGTCATTTCTTATGAAGCTGCCTGCATAGGTCTTGTGTTGTGAAAAAAGCAACTTCTAATGTCCCCATGACTTTCTCTGTGCCATTTACTGCACACCTCTGTTATATTCCTACAGTTTCTTCCATGCCAAAGAATGTTAAATTACTTTCTTTCTGCATGGAAACCATTATCTGCTGAAGATCACATTAACATCCTTTTCTGAACCTTTTCTAGCACTACTGCTTATTTAGTAGAATGGAGGCTGGGCAGAGCGTGTGTGCGGAATTTGAGAGGTAGGGTAATGATGTTTTCTTTAATTCTCTGTTCCTTTTCTAATAAAACTCAGCATTTGACTTGCCTTTTTGAATGCGGCTGAGCCCTGAGCTGACATTTTCACAAAGCATTCATGGTGACGCCCCAATCTACTCCTTAAACTTCCATAACCAGTTCAGAGCCCACCACTGTGTAAGTGAAATTCATATTGCTGTTTGCCATCTGTATCACTTTCCAGTTAGCAACCGTGACTTTCATTCCCCGTCTTCTTTTCTAATTGGACAGTCAAACAAGATCTTTCTACAGTTCTTCTCAGGGAGCCCTCACCTTTATTACTATGAACACTATGAACAGATCAGTAACATCAACAACCAACCACCTCTTCCGGAGGACATATGTAAGCACTAAATAGCAAGGGCGCCAGCACCAGTCCTAGGCACCCACCAGTGATATCCCTGCTCTGTGAATACAGACCGCTTCTCCCCCCTCTTTGCTCCCTCTCCCATTTCCCAGGGATCATTCCCTGGGAGGATCTATTACAACTGCAGTTCCTGGTAGTACTACTGCAACCACCTGGTCTTGCCAGTGTGCTACCAATGTGCTTGACAAGCGCATCTTGCAACCCGGCACTGGGAGATACCCCTCTAGCTGATGCTTAAAGCAAGGTGCCCATACAGAAACCTCCCTCTGCTTTGCCTAATGAACATTGATATGGACACTCCAGTGAGCAAATCTGCAATAAATCACTTGAGCTTTTATCATTCAGGTCTTACTTTCCCCTCCAAGCTTTTCTTCTACACCTAAATCATGACTAACAGCAGCCTCTTCCTCTGCTTCACCCTTCCCTACCTGTGTTTCTAGCAGGAGAGCTTCAAACCACAGTGCTCCAATACTTGTTTCGTTCAGAACTGTCATAGCATTTACCTGCCTTCAGGACTCTAAATCTGTCCCGACCTCACTCTTTCCCGCAGGATGTGTATGCTTTTGTGGTACCTTTGTATGAGAAGACACCTCCCAAGCTCTAGCAGGACACTCCCAGCATTTCATGCCCCCAAACACTGGAATCAACTGCAGAACCTGCTGTGCAAGTGTGCGGTGGGTATCCCTGCCCCAGAGAGAGGACACTCAGCAGGCTGCAGACACACAGTGTGAGCTATGCCATTTTGCAGAGCCTGTTCAGTCACAGCCTCGGCAATGCCACGGCTGGCCCCTGGCCTGCAGGAGAGACCCAAAGGCCAGAGCCCTGCTCAGACAGAGGACAAGACTAACTTTGCCCTCCTCTGCCTCCACCAGGCCCTGAGAGACGCCTTCATCCAGGCCAAGCCTTGACAGTACTGCAAGCCGAGACTGCCAGCTGGACATGCAAGAAGGCAGCTGGGCAAGGGATGGCTGCAACCTGTAACAGGAAGGGAAAAAGCAATGAACAGGGAAGGTGTGACTGGAGGTGCAGTGTCCCCAGGGTCCTGTGCTGATGGTCATCCAGGCACGGCAGTGACCTGCCAATACAGTCCTGCCTGCTCTGACCTGCCTCTGGTGTGCGGCTCAGGCAGGACCTGTGACAGACAAAGGCTGCCATCACTGTGATGGTTTTAAACCCAGCACAGCACAAGTGGCTTTGAGAGCACTGCCTGAAGCGCAGCAACGTGCAGAGCAAGCACATCCTTTTGGCTGCAGGTTCTCCTCACTCTGTGCAGAGGAGATGAGGACAGGGCTTCTACTGCTGCCCATCCTGCTCCACTGTGGCCAGCACCACTCGCCCAGCTCCCGCGAGCCCTCACCACAGGGGCTACAGCCGAGCAGATGCAGCCAGCTGGGGCTGGGGGTGGAAGGTTGGTCCTCACCCACTTCTGTTGAGCAGCACAGACATAAATCGGGTTGCAGCACACTCAGTGCCCGCGTGACTGCTGCCACCACACAGCACTGAGGGGGAAGGCTGGCCTGGGACCCATAGCAGATTCTCAGAAAACCCTTGTGAGTGCAAAATCCAGCTGGGCAGTGCTTTCTTGACCTCCTAGAAAGCCAAGTGGCTATACCAAAATTCCTGAGACCTAGATGTTAATGGCAGCCCATGCTTCTCTGCTTGCCAATGTCTTTCACCCCTGGCTCTGCTGGACCAGGTTTTGGGCTCCCTTTCGCTTTCCCTGCTTGCAGACGTGTGAGCCAAGAGCTTCTGCCTGCTGGTCAGTTCTATTGATCTCAGAGCCCTGTGCAGTCCTCACCTGCTCTGTGCACAGGGTTGTCTGCATTTCCCAAGGACATGACCAGTCGTACCACATCTCAATCAGATTTACCAGACTGCCCTGGCTGCTGCATAGATGCAACTTGTGCCTGCTTATCTCCCACCCTGAAACTTGGCTGGGTGCCCCTGCCCACTCCCTTTGCCCCTGCAGAACTGCCTGTCCCCAAACCCAGAGGCTATCACACCCCGGCCTCACCAGGGCTTCAGCCTGCTGCCCCTACCTGCACGGGTAGCTCCTGACCACTGGCCACGTGAAGAAAAGCAGGAGCATTGTCATTCTCATCCAGCACAGTGACATAGATGGTTCCTGTGGCACTGCGGGGTGGCGCTCCCCCATCCTGCACGATCACCAAGAGCTGGTAGCTGGACTGCTGCTCCCGGTCCAGGCTATGCTTGGTGCTGAGCTCCCCTGCGAGGGAGAAGTGGGGACACAGCTCAGCCCAAAAAATGCTTTAGAGAAGAGCCAGTGCTCAGGTATGTTGCTGGGGAGCCCAGCACCACAGAGGGAGGAAAAGGAGTATTCTTTTGTGGCGCTGGCCTGGCCCGCATCACTTTTGACCTGCCCTGGACTTTCTCCCCAGCCAGCCCCAGCCTAGGAAGCCAAAAGTCTCTCACCTGTCTGTGTGTGGATAAGGAAGTTGGGATCGTGCTGGAGCAGGCGGTAGGTGAGCCGGCTGTTCTGCCCAGCATCCCGGTCACTTGCCATCACCCTTCCCACACTGCTACCAGGAGCCTGATTCTCAGGAACAGTGAAGAAGTAACGCTCCTCACTCAGCCGGGGGCTGTTGTCATTCTCATCAGTGATGCTGATCCGTACAGTGCTGGTGCCTGTTTTCCGGGCTTCCCCCCCTGCACCACTGCCTCCTGCTGAGGCCAGCACCGTGAGCACATACAGGTCCCGTGTCTCCCGGTCCAGTGCGCTTTTGACATACAGCCAACCACTCTCAGGCATGATGCCAAAGCTGGCAGCATCCCCATCTGCACGCAAGTGGTAGGTAAGGGTCACGGATTCTGCATCGCGTGCCAGGGCCCGCACCTGCAGGAAGCGGGTGGAGACGGGCACACCTTCCTGCACCTCCACGCGGTAGGTGAGTGTGTCGAAGATGGGCCCATTGTCATGCTCGGCTTGCACGTGCACCAGCAGTGTGAACGTGGAGCTGAGCTGGGGAACACCGCCATCGCGGGCCATGATGGCCAGCCTGTAGGCTGCACTGGCTTCATACTGCAGGGCCCCGATCAGTCGCACCGCCCCTGAAGAGCGCTCCACGCTGAAGGTGCCATCACCTCCTGACACCAGCTCAAAATACACCTGACCGTTGGCACCACTGTCACGGTCCTCGGCCTGCAAAGTGTACACTGTAGTCCCAGGTTCTGTGGCTTCTGGCAGCAGAATGGAGTCAGAGGGGGCTGGGAACACCGGCACATTGTCATTCACATCTGACACAGAGATCTTCACGCGTGTGTTGCTATAGGCGGGAGGTGAACCACTTCGGGCTTGGACATCCAGAACGAGGACTGCCTGGGACTCATGATCAAGAGGCAGGCTGGTGCGGAGCTGCCCGGAGGCAGAGTCAATAGAAAAGTAGCCATGAGGATCCCCCGAGGAGATGGAATAAAAGATGTCATCAGCATGACCTGTGGACAAGGAAACAAAGACAGGAAGAACTATTTGTGTACCCAGCTCACCTCCTCAGCCCCCTGCAGACAGCAGCAGCATTGGGCAGCGCTGCCTGCGGCAGACTCTGCTTGGGAGGCGTACAGTGGCACTGTGTACATGTACATGTATGCACAGATACATGTGTGGAAGTGTGTGTACACACACGTGTAAGCACACATGTGAGAGCATGCACTGAGCTGACTGACAATCGCATGGCTGCACATTCGGGTATGTGTGCCCCTGTGTGTGCGCAGAGCTCCCAGAACAGGGTTGCTCTGTGAGGAGCACCTGCTTCAAGATGACGTGGGGACAGGAAAAGTGACTGTGTATGAAAGGGACAAGCTCATACCTGGAGGGTTCTGGGCCCGGACAGCTCCCACACTGGCACCCTGCAGCATGTCCTCAGGCACTGTGAAGAAGTACTGAGCTTGCTCAAAGACAGGGGGTGAGACTGTGCCCTCCACGATGCTGATGTTCACCTGGGCATTGGGCTGTGCCTGTAGGCCCCCACCATCTTGTGCAGAGATCACCAGCTGCACCAGGGTGTTGGCTTTACCACTCAGCGACCATGAGAGGGAGATGACACCTAGGGAAGAAAGCAGCTCAGAGGGCACTATGCCCGCACCCCTGCCTGTGTCTGGCACCAAGGGAACAGGCCGAACCATAAGCTTGAAAAGGAAGACCTAAGGGGACAGTCAACAATGCGTGTGTGTTGCAGGGGGGAGGTCACCATGGAAGAACCGGAGTAAAGAAGAGGAGCCCGCCTGGGAAAGCCTCCCCAAATCCCCCCTTCTCAGTCTTAAGCCCAGCCCTGAGCTAAGCAGGGGTAAGGGCTGGGGGCAATAAGCCAGAGGGCAGGTCTTGGGACAGGGGAAGGAGTGAACAGGGCTTCCCCTGCGGGGTGCAGGGTCACGACACAGCAGGTGGGATCTGGGCTGTGAGGAGGCTCTTGGAGGAGACACAGAACTGAAGGACCATCCGCAACAGGCCCTACAAAGGAGGTCGCCCTGCATTAGGATGGCTGGTTGGCCTGTCTCATCCCAGTCACATTCTGGGAACCTGGGGACCAGTGTGGAGGGACCCTGATGCCTGTGTTGAGCACAGGGCTCCTTCTTGTTCTGCTGAGAGACCCTGGCACCACACACCCATGCACTCACCTCCCTAGCAGAAACTGCTCTGGCTTTGGTGGCCAAAGCAAGGCAGAGCAAATGCAGCCAGCGGGAAAGGTGGGACTGAGCACAACAGAGCGTCACAGGGATGAAGAGTAAAACTGAGCAGGGGAGGGGAGGGAACAGGGCAGGGACAAGGAACTAAGCAGGATACAGCCTGATGGGGCAAAGCAAGCAGCATGCAGGAGGAAAGGCGCAGTGAGTCACGGATGGGGAATGAAAGAGAGGAGGGAAGACAGGACAAGTGAGGAACAGAGCAGGGGGCAGAAACAAAAGGTCAGAGACTGAGTCTGGGAAAGGGCTGCCAGAGGCTCAAGAAGCCGAGGCAGGGAAGATGTGGCAGGGAGAGGAACAGATGTATCCTGGTGGCAGATTGCACTGCTGAGATGACCAAGCACTGTCCCTCAGGCTGGTTCTTACACCTGCCCGCATCCCATTGCTCTGAGCGCTGCCTACTCTGGCTGCCCTTGAGCTCTCTCTCACCTGTGTCCTTGTTGAGGGCAAAGAGAGGGGGTGAGTTTCCCAGGACAATGTGGTAGGTCACTCTCCCGTTGAGCCCCTCATCCTTGTCGTGGGCAGTAACACGCAGCACAGCTGTACCTGGCATGCTCTGCG
This sequence comes from Falco cherrug, assembly GCF_023634085.1. Classification (NCBI taxonomy): domain Eukaryota; kingdom Metazoa; phylum Chordata; class Aves; order Falconiformes; family Falconidae; genus Falco; species Falco cherrug. The sequence continues at coordinate 3,036,298 of NC_073698.1, forward strand.
TGCTGATGCTGGCAGCATACTCCAGGGGGTAAAACACTGGCTGGTTATCATTTATGTCCTCCAGAAAAACTTTCACATAAACCATGGAGTTCAGGCCACCCTGTGGAAGGACCTGATCAGAGACGGTGCAAAGAGCAGGGGCAAGAACAACAGTGTCCCCTGCACAGTGCCGAGACAGCAGCATCGCATCCCCGCGGCCACTCCAGCACTCACCCCATCAACAGCAGTGATGGTGAAATCATAGGCAGATGTGCCCTCATCACGATCCAGAGGCTGCACAGTGCACAGCTGCCCCGTGTGCTTGTCGATGCTGAACTGTGTGGGGACAACACTGCCGATGCCAGAACCAATGGAGTAGGAAAGGGAGCCAAATGTGCCGCTGTCTGCATCTGTGGCTGTTACCTGGATGAGGGAAGGCACTACATGAACAGGGCTGGCATCACAGAGAAGACCACGAGCCAGACCCAGCCCATCACCACCACCTCCGCAGTCCAGGGCCGCCATCTGCTCCGTGGCCCACAACCACTGCACAGTCCTCAAAGCTGTCCATAGTCAAGCAGACCGACAGTTACTGCCTCAACCCTGCGATCCCCTGTCCCAGACAAGCCAACACTCCCTCTGCAGCCCTCCCTGCAAGAGGACAGGGTGTCCCAGGGCTTCAATGACTGCAGACAGTGTCCTGGGCCCTGCTGCAGGCAGCTGTGGGGCATCCCAGGATCAGCCCATGCTGGCCTGGTCCCCGTGAAGGGTCACAGAGGTGGGGGAGCACAGAGCTGAGACTTGTAAGAGCTGCACCCTGCTTTTCTATCTACAGTGCTGCCATGGGTCCCTGCATCATCAGAGGTGCCTTGTTTCAGGTGATACCTCCCTTCTTGCACCCCTGAGGCAACATCCATGGCCCAGGTCAACAGACTTGCCTCAGCAAAGGAAAAGGTGCAAAAGGAACCCTCAGCAAAGGGGGTGCAGAAAGGCCAAGCCTTACACAGATGCCAAGGATCTAGCAGCCAAGCATCCCCCGTGCATCCAGCTTGATTGGCCAGCCAGGGACAACCTGCACCTTTGCAGAGCTGGCTCTCTGCTCCCTCTTTTCTTCAAAGACACTTAAGACAAGCCAGGAAGAAAACCAGCTCCCTTGTCACCATGACCCTGCCCCTAGAGCTCTGTGCCCAGCAGCCCTGGGCTAGCCAGGGCACATGAATTGCATTAGCAGTTACAGATGCAGCAGGAGTATTAAAACTGCTGCCTGCTTGCAAGGCTCCAGTTCCTCCTTGGGCTTCTTGCAGAGCTCGGGTCAGCAGAAAATGGCTCCTTCCCCTTGACCCCAGCATCACTGCCCATGGCTCATCCACCAGCTGGGAGCTCTGCACAGAGAACAAAGCTGGAGGACGGAGCCAGGAGGGAGGCAGCTGGGCCAGGCCCGGGTGAAGTGGAGTTCAGTCCTCGTCAGCCACAGCTCCTCCCAGCAGCAGCGCTGGGGCCTCGGCTCCCGTGAGCGAGAAGCACAGGAACGTTGCATGCGCGCCAAGGAAAGGGCCCAGCTGGGGGCTGCAAACAGCTCTTTCCTTCGGGCAGGGCCCCTAACCTGAACCACTCGCCCAACCATCAGAGATGCAAGGACAACAAGAGTACAAAGAACAGCTGGGACAGGGAAGCAAAACCAAATCAGGCAGAGGGGGGGCCTCTCTCCCGCCCTAGACCATACACTCTTGCTCTGCACCCCAGGGAGGGGAGGCAGCACCTGCGGCACATCCTCACCAGCTCTCCTGCCCCACTGCCCGTGGTCTAAGGGGATGCCTGAGGGGAGAAGCTGAAAGCACACCTACAAGGAGCACCATGCTCCCTGTACAGAGTATTTGCTCCCCAGCCCTGCAGCAGCTGCCAGAACTGCCATGCAACAGGATCCCCCCTCCCTGCTCCCGCTGCAGAGCACTCAGAGCCACAGGTGCCATGACAGCAGCCCGGCCACTTTGGGAAACTGGACCCACCTGCCTCCCCCCTGAGTTCAACATCATCCGTCCCTCCTGCCCCAGCTCCCTTTGCTGTGGAGCTGCTCATCTGAGTGTAAGTCTGACCTCGCTGACATTGCTGAAACCTGTATTCAGGCTGCCTGTACTCTGGCTCCATGTGGGATGTTATTACTGGGGTAACAGCCCTGTACCGATACACTGGACTTGTGTGTCACGCCTGGGTTTCAGCTGGTAGCATTCTCTACCACTGTGGTTGGAAAAGCACCTGAAACTGGTGAGCTGCTGCAGTGACTGGAATAAGCATTATGGGGCAGATTAATAACTTTTTTCCTTCAAAATGAACTGCTTATCACTCTGAAAGCACTCTAAAATGCATGTCAGCTGCTTTTACACACTGCTTGTACAGCAACAAGCTCTGCAGCAGAGTAAAATACTTTCCTTGGGCTCCTTGGGCCAAGGCTTCTGATGCTGCCGTAACAGCCTCACTTCCCCACCTTAACCATCCTCTGATGGTCGCCATCCTAAGATACGCACAGGGGAAGCTATCTGGAAATCCAGTTTCTGCCATAGGAGCTGGGTCAGATAACAGGAAAAACAGATGAGGTCTCACTGTTTTGCAGTACAGCACCATCTCCCTGGCTGCTCCCTAGTATCCAGGGCCATCTCCCTGCAAGACTGTCTCACGGAGCCAGCAGTCTGGCATCAGAGCCAAACCTAGCTGCAGCGCCAGGGCAAGGCAGCCTCAGAAAAGCTCCCTGCTCACATGTGCCTGGTCCTCTGCCTCCCCACCCTGCTCTGGGACGGTCTGTGGACCAACAGTCTAACACAAACCCTGCCTGTATGAGCCCACACAGTGTCCAAGGGAGGTCATCCTTCCTGGACGTGCCCCACTGCTACACCAGCACTGGGAGAACCACTATGGGAGCCTTGTGCCTGGTCCTAGTCTCACTTGGAGGGGTGATGCTAAGCTAGTGCCCAGAGAAAAGCCACAGGAACAAGAAAACACCTGAAGGAGCAACTAACAGCATTAGCTCAGCATGGGGTGGCTGGACAGTTTGCTTTGCATCTCTGCCACTGTGTGGGGAGAGTGGGGCTGTGGCTGGTGTACCCCCCAGCCCGAGCTCTTCTGCCCGCAGGCAGGCAGTGCCTGCAGACCACTGATGTCCTGTGTGTGCGTTCTGTGGGACGGGCTCTGAAAGGCAGCGCAGGGTTTGATCAGCCACTAGGTACAGCTGTCACCTCAGCCTAGCTGGCATGCGTAGCTGGGACCCACTGCTGCAGACTGCAGAGCACACACAGTCTGGGACATGGTGCACATTTTTAGCTGTGGGGATAATTAACCACCAAAAGGGCTCATCAAGGCCTGTGGTGAATTCGCCATTCCTGGAAATTTTTAAACCAAGTCTGGATATTTTTCTAGGAACTTTGCTAGAAGCTAATCCAGGGCAGCCCTGGGCTCTGCATTTAGCACCCATCCCAAATCTTGGATCAACAGCTGGTTTTACTGTAGCTTACTTATGAGCGTCCTGATGTTTGCCTGAGAAATAAGAGGGAAATGGGGCCAAGCTGTCTATGGGACAGCCCAGGAAACACTCCATTTAGGGTTGTGCAAGGCCTGCTGCTTGAATATATGGGAGCAGGAGTCAGAGCTCTGAGCCTGAATGGAGCCCCTACAGCACCCTCACCTCTTACTTCTTTGAACATCCTGTAGGGCCAAGACTGACTGTTCCCAGGAGGAGCTACGTGAGTGGAGAGAGAAGGAGAAGGCTGTGGATGGGAACAAGACCCCTGCAAGATCTTGCAGGGTCAGCATGCAAATACAAGATGTGGACAAAGCTGTGGGGTTACCTCATCTGCACAGGACACCTGTGCAAGCTCGCAGGATCACCACGGATATACCAGGCACAATGTGCAGAGGTGAAGTACATGCTGTGTTTCTGCCCAAGACTACAGGCTGTCCAGCTGCAGTTCCAGATGCCAAGCACAGGAGGGTTCACAAAGTGCAAGTGCAGGGAGACTCCTCGCACTGGGTGAAAATGTTCTGTGCTGTGTCGTGAGACAGCAGTGATGCCACAGCCTGGCACTCTCTCCCTATATTGGGACTCCAGAGGATGCCCTGTGAGGCAGGGAGTGTAGTGACCCTGGAACTCTGATATCAAATCCACGTGTTCCCATTCACAGACCCAGCAGTGAGAAGGAAGCTATGGTGAACCGTTTCTATGGTCCATTATGTCTCTGTTGAAGACCTACTTCTAATCACTGCTGCTACCCCCGTGTCTGATTCTAAGGGGTGATTCAACCACTAAGGGGTGGTTGTTCTCAGAAACCCTCTCAGTATTGGTATTGGTGGGTGAACCAGGCAACCCATCCGCTTTCTGGATAAACCAGCTGCACGGTCAGAGTGTTTTCTGGCCTGCAGCTTTTCCTGCTGTATCCTGCAGGACCCCATCCTCCAAAGGAAAATCCTTTGCGATCAGGAGATAATGGCTGCATGAATGCAGCCTGCTATTGCATATGGGGTGTGTAATCAGCTCCTTGGTCTGGAAGAGAGAGGGAGACAGATTCAGGGTCCTGCAGACCACCCTGCTCAAGTCCAGAATCAGGCCAGGGTTTCTGAGCAGCACAGGGCCAGTGCTCCTGCCTTTCAGCCTTGCTAAGATCTGCTTGGCTGCAAGCATGGTATTTCTCTGGAACCTGCTGCAGCTGCGCACAGCACATGGAGCATTACTCTCTCTCCATGCCTTGTCCTCTCATTCTGCCTACAGCATGCTCCCAGGAGAGCCCAGCCTTCACATAGCCTCGCATAGAGCCCACACAAGCCTAGGGCAGCACCGGGGTCCCCAGCACTGCACAATGTGCTAGAGATAGGCAAGCCAAGCCTGCAACAGGCTACTACACCTCTCCCATGTCCCACAGCACACCCCGTCCCTAGCTGCCTCCTACCCACACAGCTCTACCATGTCCCAGGCCCCATACAGATGCTCCCCCATGGGCACTAGGACTGGCGCCTTTCTCTTGTCACCCCCAGCAACACCTCCATCGCCTCCCTGTATTGCCATCTTCCTCCAACACCCCCTGTCCAGGATATCCCCCGGGCCACGCAGTGGTGCCCCACAGTTCTGCCGAGGCTGTGCAGAGCTGGCACCTGGCCATGGACTCGAGAGCATCACCTGGCCTTGAGGTGCTGGGTCTTCCTGCATGTTTGCCTGCCTCCCTGCAGGGCAGCAAGCAGGCAGTGCAGCATGGCCATAAACTGTGTTGAGCAAAGGGTGTGCTGGCAGTGCTTGGGTTTGGGGCCAGACGGAGCTGGTTGCTCTCCAGCAGTGCAGGGTTCAACAAAAATGCAACAATGTAGAATTCCTTGCTTCAGGGCACTGCAATATCGAATTATATATATTCAGAAAGCAACTGCCCACGTTCACAGAGAAAAATCCACTAAAGGCTTTAAACACAAGGACTTCAATGCTGGGCCAGGAAATCCCTGAGCTGAAGCTGCCAAGGAGGCAGAAGAACCTGAGGGAAGCCTCTGGATCATAGTATCAGCACCAATTTCTCAGTATCAATTTCTCAGGCTAACCAAGGGTGATGCACAGCTGGGTCTGCCGTTCACTAGAAAGGGAGAACTGGCTGAGGATGTGTAGCCTTGGCTGTACTGACCATGAAGTGGTAGTGCTCAGGATCCTAAAAAGAGGGAGGAAGAGGAGTAGCAGAGTACGGGCTCTGGACTTCAAGCCAGACTTCAGATTATACAGGGAACTGGTAGGTGGGAGGGGTCCTATGGGAGGCAGCTCTGAAGGCCAAGGGAGCTCGGGAAAGCTGGCAAGCCTTCAGGACAGCATACTCCAGGCACAAGAACAGTCCACCCCAGTATTCAGGAAAACAAGCAGACGTATCAGCAGATGGCCTTGACTAATCATGGACCTTAGCTGCAATGCAAAAAGGCAGCATATGGGAGGTGGACACAGAGGCAAGTTACAAAGGAGGAATTTATAAATATTGCCCAGGCATGTAGCGATGGTGTCAGGAAAGTCAAAGTTCAAGTGGGGCTGAGCCTTGCAAGGAAAACTGAGGGTGCTAAGAATAGCCTCTAGCACTGCATTGGTAGTAAAAGGCTGAATAAGGACCCATTTCCGAACGCAATGTGTGATTAGTGACAGCAGACACAGATGAGACTGAGACACTCAGTGCCTCCTTTAGCTCAGTCTTCACCAAAAAGGTCTCCCAGGCCTCCATGCTTTTTGAAATGGTTCACAGAGCTACCAGACAGGGATGAACACTGAGTCAGGATTTCTTCAGCAAACTTGATCCCTATGAATTCACGGGAACCAAGAGGCTGCATCAATGGATGCTGGCGGAAATGGACTTGCAGGGACGCTCTTTCAAACATGGTGGTGATCGAGGGAGATCCCTGACAACTGGAGGAAAGCAACTATTGCAACCCGCCTTCAAAAGAGGCCAAAAGGATCAGCTGAGGATCTACACTCTTGTCACCTACGCTTCAGTCTCTGGGAGATTCATGGAGCAAGTCCTCTTGGAGCATGTTTTTGGCCACATGGAGGAGCCTGGGAGGGGAACAGCAGGCACAGTTTGACTGTCCTGTTTGCTTTCCACGATGCAATGATGGGATCTGTGGCTGAAGGGATGGCAGCTGTGGATGACAACTGCCCTGACTTTAAGAAGGCTTTTGGCACCTTCTCCCACAATCGTCTCACCCGAGGCAGGGTGTTACGGTCTGGGGGGCTGGACAGGGGGTGGGTCACAGCCAGGCTGGAGAGTCGGGCTCAGAGGGCTGTGGCTCGGGAGCTGTGCTCTGCCTGGAGGCTGGTGACAAGCGGAGCACCAGCACCGCAGGGGCCAGCCCGGGCACCTCTCCTGCTTAGCAGCCTCAGCAACGGCCCGTGCAGGACCAGAGTGCACGCTCCTCATGGTCACACGCTCCTCATGGTCACAAGTAACACCAGCCGGGGGTGTGGGGGGGATGAGCAGCTGACACGCTCGAGGGCAGGACTGCACCCCAAGGGCAGCCGCAGGGAACCCCGTGAAATGCAGCGAGGACAAACGCCAGGGCCGGGAAGCAGAGCACCCCCGCGACAGCACGGGTCGGGGAAGCAGCTCCAGGGAAAATGTCCTGGGGGTCTGGGTGGGCAGTGAGCCGGGCACGAGCCACAGGGCACCCCGGCAGCCAGGAGAGCCCGGCAGAACCCCGGCCGGTGCCAACGGGGGCACTGCCGGGAGGCCGGGGCCGGGGCTTCTCCTCCCCTCTCCTCAGCCCTTGCTAAACCGCATCCAGACACCATGTCCAGCTCTGGAAAGACCTTGACAAACTGCAGCGAGTTCGGGGCCGGCCGCTGAGTTGGAGCACCTGCCCTGTGAGGAGCTGCCGAGGAACCGGGGCTCGCTCAGCCTTCAGGGGAGAAGGCTGCAGACCTCGCAGTGAGCTGCCAGCGCCGACAGTGAGCTTACCAAGGACACGGAGCCAGGCTCTTCACAGGGGTGCACAGCAGGAGAACAAGACACCACAGGCACCGTCTGAAATGAGAACTTTGGGCGGGCACGGTGGGAAGCCTGTGCCCTGTGAGGACCGTCCGGTACTGCAGCAGGTTGCCGAGAGAGGCTGTGCAGCCTCCATCCTTGGGGCTTTCCAAGGCGTTACTGGATGAGGCTGTGAGCAGCCCGGTCTGACCCCACAGCTGCCCCTGCTTCGGGCAGGAGGTTGCACCAGAGACCTCCCAAGATCTCTCCAATCTGAATTACTGTGTGGCTCAGTGATCTAGCTGCTGCGCCCTTTCCCCAGCACAGGCTATGGGACACCAGTAAAGTAGCTCACTTTGCTATAGAGAGCTTTGCTCTGCTGTACTATAGCTGCTCTTTGGCTTCTCACCCAGCACTCAGTGTAGCCCTGTGCTATACAGCCCTTTATCTTGAACACTGTGGGATCCCTGTCTCAGGAGTCACAACTGCTGCACACTCAGCAGCAGCCCAGTTTGCTGCAGCACATCCAGACAGTCCCAGCAACGGATGCCCCCCCTCCTCTTCTCCCACATGCACACGGGCTAGTTCACAATTCTTCCTCTGAATCCATGCACACCCCTCCTGTGCCCATGAGGCTGGGCAAATGCAAGACATTTGGGAGGCCTCCAGCAACACAGTCCTCCAGTCCCTGTTAATCTTACAGGCAGAGGGCTGCAGGACTAGTTGGGTTTTCCACAGACCTGTCCCCTACAAGAGGGCAGAAGCTTTGCACCAAGCCAAAGGCATACAGCACCCTAGCGTCCCTCCACGTGCATTTACACCATGTGGCTCTGCAGCTGCCCCTGAATCCATCCACAACCCACAGCAGGCGTTACAGCATGCTGAGGTCCAGTGGAAAACAACAGGTACAGATTCCCAGATCTTTCCAACAGAATCTACATCTCCCAGACACATAAACATGCAGTGACACTCTCAGACACTGCAAACAGCGGTGACTCAATATATCACATCCCACCAAGCCTCTACTCACCAGTGCCACATAGCAGAATGTACACATGCTTATAGGTTCATCCTCTGTTTCCTTAACCTCACCTGCAGGCTGCTTCTCTCCTGCAGGACTGCCTTGGCTTCACTGATGCCCTGCACTAAGCCTAAGCCCACCTCTAGCACCTTCAGAACTTTTGCCTTGGGTGTTTTCACAGTTCCAGCATGTGCAGGGCCCATCTTTCATACAACTCTTCACACTCCTGGGTCATAGCAAGGGTAAAGCCACCTTGTGCTGGCACAGGCTGAGAGCTTCCAGGTGATATGTAGCCAAAGAGAGAAAATAATCACTGGGGAAAGGAGAAAGAAGCATGAACCAACCCCTTCCCCAAGGGCCATGAGACAGCCACTGTATTTGGCTTGGAACAAGTTTATGCATGGCAAAAGACAGCAGTGGTCAGCATGATCCTGTGCCCTTCATTAGTTAATGTTTCAGTCCTAGTTCATGCTTGAGTCCTAACAAGACAGGCTGGCAATTTTAGTTATTTGCAGACGGGTTGTGTGCACGGTTTTTGTTGTTTCCTCCTTACACTGGACAAGGGAAGTAAGAAGGAAATACCAGGGAGAACAAGTGGCATGCTCTGCAGCAGCACAAATCAAGAGCTGGGCTGCAAAGGAAAACCCGATGGAGAGGAATCAGAATTGTGCTTACTAAACAAACAAATTAAGCAAGAGAAGGGAGAGGCAGGTGGAAGCCAGGAAAGATAGGCCACTTCAATATGAGGGGACAGCCTGAAGCAGAGGCCAGCATCCTGGTGCTGCAGAAGGAAGTAGACAACCTGGAGGTCCAGCCAGAGATCAGGGGATGGAGACTGATTGCAGGGCCAGAAAGCATCAGCAGCCTTAGGGAAAAAGCTGCATTTCACTGCAGACTTTGGAGAATAGGTGTTTAGTATGGGCAGTTGTTACTCAGTGCTGCAGCCATGCCCCAGAGCAGGATGGCGGAGAGAGGACTGAGGCACTCAAATGGTGACAGCTGCTGAGTGGGCAGCGAGCCCTTGCAGACAACCCCAGCAGGATGTTTTGTACATTAGGCGGCCTCTCCATGTCTACAGGAGTTGTTTGTGACCACTATAAAAAGGCTGAGGGACATTCTCAAGTCTATATGCATGACAAACAGTGAATAATTAGAGATGTGATTAGCCACATACTGTAAACTCAGAGTTAGGAATATCATGAAAGTCATGTGACTGCTAGTATGTAAAAGGCATGCCAGCAGGAGAAATGTGCTAACTGAAAACCACACAGAAATGCAAAACCTTAAAATAAAATAGCTACAGTTTGGCACAGTCACCATCTATGTGCCAGGGAGAACTGGGAAAGGCCTAAAGAGGCAGGAGGACAAGGGGTAGGATGGTAAATGTAAAAGGAACAGCACAGTGTAGTGGTAGCAGAAGGCTGGGATATACTACCGTTGGTTTTGCATTAAAAATCACAGAATCATGGAATAGTTTGGGTAGGAGGGGACCTTTATAGGTCACCTCATCCAACGCCTCTGCAATGAGCAGGGACATCTTCCACTAGATCAGGTTGCTGAAGTAAAGTCAGGAAGAGAAACCTGATGAAAGAGACAGATTTTATTTATTTATTTAATTACTAATAAGATAATAAAAGTATAAAATAATATTAAATTATTTAATTATTATTCCTTTCAAATAATGGATGCAAATGAAATGGCATGTGCCCCTTGGGACCTAATTTTGTGTTAAGGAACCCAGGGGATGAACCTGATGCTGTGTTTTCAAGACTTTTCTTTGATAGGTATAGAAAAACCTGCTACCACGGAGGGGCTCAGGGAATACATCTTAGACATTTTCTGCTGACATCACTAACTGATCATTGTAATTACATGGAAATGTAGCTGTTTGCATTCAATTCCCAAGTGGATTTGAATCTGGCAAGGGATATCTAAGTCAAGAAGAAGGGCTTCTGTAATTACACAGGTAACAAAAGGAAGGCTAGGGAAGATGCAGGCTCAAAGCTGAAGGAGACAGGGGACCTGGTGACACAGGACATGTGAAAGACTGGGGAACTTCATGCCTTCTTTCCCTCAGTCTTTACTAGTGAGACCAGTTTTCCAGGAATCCCAGGACCCAGAGGCTGGGCTGAAGGAACAAAGAAGATGTACCCTTGATTGAAGTGGATCACATCAGTGAATTCTTAAGCAAACTCGACACACATAAGTCCATGAGCCCTGATGGGATGCACCCATGACTGTGATGGGAGCTGGCGAACGTCATTGCAAGACCACTCTCAATAAACTTTGCTCAAGCACAGTGTTTAGGACAAGTACCTGGAGACTGCAGGAAAGTAAATGTCACTCCTATCTTCCATAATGTCAAAAAGTAAGATCCAGGGAACTACAGACCAGTCATCCTCACCTTGATCCCTGGGAAGCTGATGGAGCAGCTAATCCTAGGAACGATTTCCACGCACATGCAAAACAAAAAAAATCGTTACAAAGATGATGAGGGGCCTCGAGCATCTCCCTTAGAAGGAAAGGCTGAGAAAGGTGGGGCTGTTCAGCCTGGAGAGAAGACTGAGAGGGGATCTTATCAGTGTCTACAGATATCTTAGGCGTGAGTGTCAAGAGGACGGGGCCAGGCTCTTTTAGTGGTGCTCAGCAACAAGACAAGGGACAACGGGCACAAACTGCAACACAGGAACTTCCATCTGAATGTAAGGAAGAAGTCTGAGGATGACAGAGCGCTGGGACAGGCTGCCCAGAGAGGCTGTGGGGTCTCCTGCTCTGGAGACATTCAAACCTGCCTGGACACAGCTCTGTGCAACCTGCTGTGGGAGAGCTGCTTCAGCAGGGGGTTGGGCTGGGTGGGCTCCAGGGGTCCCTTCCCACCCTGACCATGCTGTGATTCTGTGATTCTGTGATCAAGTAGTCAGCATAGCTTCACCAAGGGTAAGTCACACTTGACAAACTTGATAAAAGACTGGCCTGGCAGATGAAGTAAAGCAGTGGATATTGTCTATGAGGACTTCAATAAGGCCTTTGACACTGTCTCCCATGAGATCTCATAGACTAGCTCTCAGTGAATGGGCTGGATGAGCAGACTGTGAGGTTGTCTGAAAACTGGCTGATTGGCTCAGCCCAGAGAGTGACGATCAGCGGCACGAAATCTACTGGGAGGCCAGTAGCTAGCAGTGTACCCCAGCAGTCAATCCTGGGTACAGTGCTGTTGAATATCTTCATTAATGATCTGGATGATGGGGCAGGGTGTACCCTCAGCACGTTAGCTGATGAGACTAAATGGGAAGGAGCAGCTCATACACCAGAGGGTCACGCTGCCATCCAGAGGGACCTTGACAGGCTGGTGACATGGACTGACAGGAACTTCATGAAGTTCAGCAAGGGGGAGTGCAAAGTCCTGCCCCTGGGGAGGAACAACCCCGTGCAAGACTATGTGCTGGAGGCCACCCAGCTGGAAAGCAGCTTGGCAGAAAAGGACCTGCGGGCCCTGGTGGACACCAAGTTGAAGATGAGCCAACAACGTGCCCTTGCTGCCAAGGCAGCGAACGGTATCCCGGGATGCATCCGGAGGAGTGGTGCCACCAGGTCGAGGGAGATGATCTTTCCCCTCTACTTAGCACTGGTGAGGCCACAGCTGGAGTGCTGGGTCCAGTGCTGCTCACCCCACTGCAGGAGAGAGAAGGACATACTGGAGAGAGTCCGGTGAAGGGCCATGAAGATGATGAAGGACTGGAGCATCTCTTCTATGAGGAAAGGCTGAGAGCTGGGACTGTTCAGCCTGGAGAAAAGAAGGCTCAAGGGGCACTGGGTATAAACTGAAACACAGAAGGTTCTCTCCAAACATCAGGAAGCACTTTTTCACTGTGAGGGTGACCAAGCTGTGGCACAGGTTGCCCAGGTAGGTGGTAAAGCCTCCATGTTTGGAGGTACTGGAAACCCATCTGGACATGGTCCTGGGCAACCAACTCTGGATGGCCCTCCTTGAGCAGCGGGGTTTGTGCTAGGTCCCTTCCAAATTTAACTGTTCTGTGATCTCCAGTCCTTCTGAGAGAGCTGATCTGCACACACAGCCCCTGCCCTGACAGCACTGTGCAGCAGCATTTGCTTCCTGCCCCTTCTTCCCTGAGAGTTTGGTGAGCAGACTTTGTTTGTGTACCCTTCAGCTACTGCAGCTGGGCAGAAAAGCACTTCATGGGGGTGCTGTGGCCAAAACAGAGCAAAAGTGGATGACAAAGAGGAGCAGCAAGATGGCTCAGAGTTAGACAGAAAGAACCCAGAGCACCAGTCTTAGGGAACTATGACTGCTGTTAGGGAAGGAGGGCAGGCGCTGGGCAAGTATGCCTCTCCCTCTGCATGGAGAATTGGGAGGGCAAAGATGGGCACTAAGACCTCCTCCTAGCTCCCCAGCAAGACAGGAGGGATGAGTGCAGCCAAGGCAACACAATGCTCTTACATTCCTCAGAGCTGCGGATGGATGGAGAAGCACAGCCCCACACTGGGGTCCTCAGCTGCATCACATCTGTTCAATACCTTTGTCAGCAACACAGACACTGGGATCGAGCGCACCCTCAGCAAGTTTGCTGACAACACCAAGCTGAGTGGTGCGATTGACATGCTGGAGGGATGGGGTGCCATCCAGAGGGACCTTGACAGGCTGGAGAGGTGGACCAGTGTGAACCTCATGAAGTTCACCAAGGCCAAGTGCAAGGTCCTACACCTGGGTAGGGGCAATCCCAAGCACAAATACAGGCTGGGCAGAGAATGGACTGAGAGCAGTGCAGTGAAGGACTTGAGGGTGCTGGTAACATGAAAAGCTCAACGTGGCCAGAAACCGAACCATATCCTGGGCTGCATCAAGAGCAGCGTGGCCAGCAGGTTGAGGCGGGTGATTCTCCCCCTCAACTCTGCTCTGGTGAGATGCCTCCTGCAGTGCTGCGTCCAGCTCTGGGGCCCCCAACGTAAGAAGGACATGGACCTGTTGGAGTGAGTCCAGAGGAGGGCCATGGAGATGATCAGAGGGCCTGGGGCACTTCTCCTATCAAGACAGGTTGGGATTGTTCAGCCTGGAGAAGAGAAGGCTCCGGGGAGACCTTAGAGCAGCTTCTGGTACCTAAAGGGGCTGACAAGAAGGCTGGGGAGGGGCTTTTCACAAGGGCCTGTAGATACAGGACAAGGGCTTTAAATGGAAAGAGGACAGATTTACATTAGAAGTTAGGAAGAATTTTTTTCTGTGAGGGTGGTGAGACACAGGAACAGGTTGCCCTGAGAAGCTGTGGCTGCCCCATCCCTGAAAGTGTTCCAAGGCCAGGTTGGATGGGGCTTTGAGAAGCCTGGTCTAGTGGAAGGTGTCCCTGCTCATGGCCTGCCATGGGGTTGGAACTAGATGGTCCTTAAGGTCCCTTGCAACCAAAAGTGTTCTATGATTCTACGGTTGCCTGTAGGAGTCAAGGCTTCTCCTTCCAACAGACCCATCGAGAGTGCAGTACCAGAGCCCCTCAAACACAGCCATCCCATGCTCTCGCACCCTTACCACTGACCCACGTACTCCCCTACAAAGTCCACAGTGCTGGGAAGGGATGGAGTGCTCCTCAGCAGCTTGAGCCTCCATTCTCTGGCTGTCCTCCCCACCTCCAGCAAGCGCAGTCAGCAGGCAGGGAGCTCATCTGGAGCCCTGCCCTGGCTGGATCTCTGCTACGCACATGTTACGCTGTGGCTTTGGCAAACATCTGGCTTTGGGCTCCCGCCCCTCAGAGTGACGGCTCTTGGTGGGAGAGGAGGGGAGGCTGGCGCCAGTGTGGTCAACGATCCCACGCACAGCTCACTCTGCCTGAGTGTGTGCCAGGCATCCTGCCCTCCCCAGCCCTGGCACAGCTGCTGACCAGCTAGAAGCAGCCAGGGAGCAGCCATGGCTGCTATTTCAGGAGCTGCCTCTGGCTCCCAGGCTGCATCTCAGCCTCCAGCATGCTCAGGCCTCGGGGGAGTAAGCAGGGTCAGGGTTCGGCTGCAGTGATTGTCCAGCACACGTGGCCAAGGCGAGGGTCAGACCCTGAGGCTGCAGGGAGCATCACATCTGGGGGGAGTCTTCTGCATCTGCACAGCTGCAGGCACTGCCTGCTTGCACCGCTGGCTCCCTGCAGCCCCAGGGCACGGGCAAGGGCTCTGGCTGGCGGCCTCACAGCCACAGCCTAGACACGGACAGGCGCAGGGCTGCCACAGCCATACATGGCAGGCTACAGAGAACCTATGGCCTCCAGCACTGCTCTGAGACGGCGTCAAGCCCTCAGTTTTGGGGAGCAGGGGCAGCAGTTAAATCACAGACACTGGCAGGGAGGTCTGACTGTGGAGGATGAGGCTGGGCAACAGGCTGCAGGAGCCTGGAGGTGAACACTGCCCTTCTGGGAGTCCCAGTGCCTCTGAGTGCAGGGGCAGAGTAAAGCACAGAAAGACGAGGAGCAAGGCTCACACATGGGCAGATAGGTAACCTCTCTGGGGGGGCAGCAGGGCGCTGGAGTGGGAGCCCCACAGAGTGTGCTGTTTGGGGCCTGAGCAGCAGGGCAGGGAAGCTGGGGCTCTGCAGAGGAAGAGTGCTCAAGGTGGGGACCTCAAGTGGGGCAGCAACAGTGCAGTGTGGGCAGACAGGGTCTGGCCACAAGGGCTCCAAACCAGGCTGCTGGGCTGGGTTTCGTCTGTGCAGAGCTCAGGCAGGGAGTGCTCATGGAGCAGCTCTGCACAGCGAGATGGGACATAGCTGGACAAGACATGCAGGTCGGACTGGGCTCAGTGCAGCAGCAGATGGAACGTGCCGAGCAGGGTGACCTTGGGGAACGAGGCAGTGATGGGGAGCAGGAAGAGGCTGGAGTGTCATAAAGGTCACGCAGGTGAGGGAGAGCAGTGCCAGTGCCAGCTACCTGGGGGCAAAACAGTGAGGGTCCCGGGGGCGAGCCCGCAACAGCAGCTGGCATCAACCAAGGTGTGTGGAGAGAACAAGAGGGAGTAGTGACTGAGGTACTGGGGCAGGGTGGGGGGGCACACTGGGGGGCTGGGGCTCTGGGAGGGGAGGCACAGGGACTGGCACTTTGGAGGGCAGCGTGCACAGGTGTGGGGCTGTGGGTGGACATGGAGGAGGAAGGGTGTGAGCAAGGACTGTGGGAGGAAGAGGAGTCGAAAGGGGCCTGGAGCTAAAGCAGAGGTGAGGGAAAAGGGGCAGCAGCAAGGGGGCTGGGGATCGGCATAGAGGAAGGAGGGAGCTGTGCGAGGGGGCTGGGGGGAGGAGCAGAGCATGGGGGGAGAGGAGAGCGAGGGGCTGGGGCCTCTCGGCTGCAGTGGAAAAGCTGCTGCAGCTCCAGGGGAAATGCTACTTGAATTAATCATGGCGCTGGCTGCTGTGCCAAGCCCAGGAGGAGGCTGCTGGCAGTGCAAGGAAATAACTTTCACAGGAATTTGGAACAAATGCAGCTCTTCTGGCGGTAACAACAGCACTCACCTCCCCCACAAGCTCCCCATGTACCAGCATCTTCCTCATGTCCCCACTCCTTGTGTACCCCCAGACCCTTCCACATCACAGCCTGCTCTCCCAGAAGCATGATGCACTCCCTCTCCTCACACTGCTCCCCAGCAAGCTCACAGGCGTCTCCCCATCTTGCTTCAGGAAGATTGCCGCCTCATTTCCGAGGAGGGGGAGGCCTGCTCTATGTCATGCAAAGATCTGAAAATAGGTTAATGCTGAATCCCTTGTCCCAGGAAAATGAATACATGTAGTAATGTCCTCCCCACCTCCCGCCACTCTCTTTGGCAGCAGTCACTGAGCGTTAGTCCTCTTGCTGTTCTAGTCCCCATGTATGGCTACTCCCTGTGCCCTCTCACAGCATAACCGATGCATCAGGATTATCTGCCAAGACTCTCAGAAATACAGTATATGTGGCCTGGTCTAGCCTACAGCACTTCATGCAGTGATGGCCCCTATTTAATCCCACAGGAACAGCTCTGTCTGAGCCTTAATCATGGATCACACAGGGTTAAGTGGTGGACTTGGCAGTGCTGGGTTGACGGTTGGACTCGATGATCTTAAAGGTCTTTTCCAACCTAAACGATTCTCTGATTCTATGCAGGTCTTCCCACCTTGAGGCACAGTCCAAGAGGCAGTCCTGGTGCTGTGCATGCAGCATAGTTGGTCCCACAGAATCACAAATCAGTACTCAAGCTTAAAACTTATCACACTTGTCCTCAAAACTGGAAGATAAGACTGTAGGTCAGGTGTGTTGCTGGTCAGCTTTTGATTTCTGATGTTCTTGTTCCCCGACAATTGTGTGTATGGATGCAAAGGAAATATGTAAACCCTGGTTCCAAAATCATTAATATTGGATCTGTGCAAGAATCGATAATCCACTATCTCATCTCAATCGCATTTCAGTCAAATCTGCCTGTGCTCACAACATTGGGCTTGCACAGCTCTCTGTGCTTTATGCTGGCTGCCAGAGGACAGACAATACTTGATTTATCATGAGAAGTTAGCAAGGCCCAGAAAGACAATATCTGACCATGCATGCAGCTTGCTGGTACAAAGTCAAATGTTTAAAACAAATTTAAGCCATCAGGGTGAATTTACACCAGAACAGTGCTGCACATCATGCAACCATAGTCTTTGAATGTAGCCTGATGAGCCCTAAAGCTTCTATATTTTCGACCCACGGCCATAGAGGGCAACGAAGACAACCAGTCATTGACTGTCCCTTGCTCTACTTTCTGCTCTAGTCATGTTGACTGATCCTCTGGGCTCCTTCTCTGCTGGTGTTTCTCTCTCATCTCAGACTTGAACTGTCAGTTTGCTATTTCCTTTGCTTAGTGCTCCTGCAGAGTCTGCTACTGTGGGACCTGGCCCATGATAAACATGAGTAATAAATAAAGAAGATGTTATGAGATCCTTTTTCTTTCTTGGAAGAGCAGGCCAGCAACCTGCTCTGCTCATCTCTGTTCAGACAGCAAAGACAAAGACAGACCTGGCAGAGCGGATGGGGTGTGCAAGGGACCAGGAGACCTGCAGCCATTCTTCAAGTCTCTCTGGGTCATCGCATGGACTCCCCATTTCTCCATCATTCTGTCCTGCCCATGGAGAGCAGACATCACTGTCTGAAAATAGACCTGGTCCTCCCAGGGTGTTTTGCTCAAGAAACATGGCAGTCTGATGGTGAATCGAACACATTCAGTTCTGTGCTGACCTTGGAGGCTGTCCTGTGTCCTGCATATCACACTGGCAGGGCCTGCCCATGGCCTAAGCTCTCATGACCATTATGTGGGTCTGGACCAAATCCAGACCTTGACAGAGACCCTTTAACCTCCAAAGGCAGGGTGAGCTCTGATGCCCAGAAGCCACATACAGATGGAGTCAAGAGGGAACAATTGCACACGGGGGCTGTGGGGCAGCACATCTGACATGGGCAACCCCGTGCCAGCTGCTGGCTACCGTGTGACCCCTAACAGCGCCTCTGAAGCCCTTCTGTTTGGGGCAGCAGGGGTGCCGCGGCTGAGGGGTGGCCACACCAGGCAGCTGTGCTCTGAGACCTGGACTCTCTGCCCTGGCTCTACCAGGCTCCTCGACCTGGCTTACTCCTGCTGCGGCCCAGTGCCGAGCCGGCAGCCTGGCCAGCCTCCTTTCCCATCCTCTCACATTTCCCGGCTCAGAGGAAGCAGCAGCAGATGTGTGAGCTGTTTGCTTTGTGCCGAGGCCACGCGGGAGTTACCTGTGCTCAGCCCAGACGCGCCGTTTCCAAACGAAACATGAAGGCTGAGCCAAGACCATCGAAATCTGGCCAAACCCTCAGTTGCTGCCGGCCGCCGGGCCAGCACCTTTCCCTGTGCAGTGCGGAGCTGGGCTGGCCCCTGCGCTACATTGGCCTCACCGTGGCCAGGCAGCCGGGTGCTGGACCAGCTTCTCTGTGCCATCCCCATGGCCCTGCACCGCCTCAGCTCCTCCAGAAGTCCCATGCGCCGTCCCGCCTGTCCCTGCACTCGCAGTCAGGAGCCCAGCCGCCATCTCCGATTGCATTTCCAGAGCGCCTTCCCACACGGCAAGCGGCACTGAGCAGGAAGGCACGGAGAAGGAGAGAGAAGGGGCCTCCCTTCGGGGGCTGCTGCAGCCAAGACATCCCTGCACACGCCTGGGGCCTCCATGCTCACTCAGGGACACATGGCTCCTCCACTCTGACTCTGTCCCCAAGCCCACCCCCACCCTTGACCCCTTCCCCATCTCTGTCCCCGGGCCTGGTCTTGTCCCTGTCCCCATCCCCACCCAGCTGGGACAGTGTGGAGTGTTGCCCTGCACAGACCAGATTCAAATCTTTCCCCACCTAAACCTTCCTCATCATCCCTCACCCACTTCTTCTGCTCAGACTTTCCCCCCAGTCCAACCCTGACCCACTTCCTAGCCCCCCAGTTCTGCCCCATCCTAAACCTTCCCCGTGTCCTTTCTCTGTTCTACACCTGTCCCTTGCTCCCACACAACTCCTCCTTACCCCCAGCTCCTACCCCCTGTCCCCAGCACTCACCCACCCCACGATCCTCTTTCCAGCACTCCCATCCCAGTCTCCTGCATTCACACACCCTAGATGGCCCACACTCACCCGACCATGCCCCCGTGGTGCACTCACAGCATACCCACAGGTGGGTTTTTCTCGCAAGCTCCACTGCCTCCTCCAGACCCACCTGGAAGCCCTTTTCCCTGGCCTCCTCCTGCCTTGTCTCATGGACTCCAGAATTCCTGCTTCCTCTTGCCCCTTCCTCCTGGCCCCAGGGGCACTGCTCACCACCTGGCTCCACAGCTCCTCCCAGCCCCAGCCAGACATCCCAGTACCCCACGACTCCAGCAAAGAAGTACCCCAAACTTCACAGATGCTTGTCCTGATGGACAGTCTGGACGCTGCTTTGGTTGGCAGCGTCTTGCTGCACTACCACACCAGCTCCCCCCTGTCAGCCCCAAGCCCCGTGTCCCTCCATCCTGGCTCAGATGGGCTGCATCACCTGCCTTCAGCAACCAGGGCTCCAGGGCCTGAGCTGTGATTGAAACAACAAACACAGGAGACACAAAAAACACAAAACACAAAAGGCATCCCTGGAGTGTCTTGGGGTCTGCAGAACCTGTCAGCAGGGCAGCACTTCTCCAGGCATCCAGACCTGGGACCTCTCCCTACATGAAGGCTGATGCTGTTTCCAAGGATGTAACAATACCAACTGTTCATAATTATTGCTAATGTTCACAACCAGCCTTACAAATGCTAATAACGTAGGCTAATGATCTCACAGGGGGAGAGAGAAGTTAGCAGCTTGGCTACAAGCAGCTTCCTTGAGGTCCTACCCACTTTGAGTGTTCTGGCTTGCGAGGCAGCTCCACATTTCTGCAAGCAAGGCCTGGCACAGCAGGCTCCAATCTCAGCTGAGGTCAACACTGTGCTTTACACCTCGAGGTGTGCTCATAACCCAGCAGTGGCCTGCAGAAAGGGTGTAACAGGCTCTGCCTCATTTCCGCCTCACACCGAGCACAGGGACCTCTGTCCTACCATTCCTGCTGCAACCAGTGCCCATCTAAGCCATGACAACTGCACCGAACAGCCTTCAGTGGCAGGTCTCCCATCCCAAGCCTTCCACCACCCTGGCCATGCCCTCCTCAAGCTCAGCTCCCGACAGTTGTACCTACCTGTAAGAAGCAGGTCCCAACAGGGGTGTTCTCCTTCAGGGACACATTGTAGAAATTACTCCTGAACACTGGCTCATTGTCATTGACATCCTGCAGGGCCACATGCACCACAGCTGAAGAAGAGAGGGCAGGCGTTCCCCTGTCTGTGGCCAGCACAGTCAGCTGAGGCTGAGGATCCTTCTCATAATCCAGTGGGGCAGCGGTGGTGATGATACCTGTGGCAGGATCAATGGCAAACCAGCTAGAGTGGGTGTCACGGTCATGCACGATACTGTACCGCACTTCCCCATTGGGACCCTGGTCCTTGTCACGAGCTGTCACCTGCAGTACAAAACTCCCCGGGTACACAACCTCAGGGATGCTTTGTTTGTACTCCTGCTGGTCAAAGAGTGGAGGGTTGTCATTGATATCCATCACTTGCAGCACAAAGGCTGATTCTGCCCGGAGTGGGGGTGTTCCTGAGTCGGTAGCCGTCACCCGCAAATCATAGGAGTCTCTTTCTTCCCGATCCAGCAGCTGGTCCACACAGATGAGGTAGATGATGTTGTCCTTCGTAGTGAGGGCAAACTTGCCATCCCCTCCCTCCAGTGTGACATTGACGTTGGAGTACTCGCCATAGTCTGGGTCAGAAACAGAGATGCGTGCCACATACTGGCCAGGCTGGGCTCCCTCAGAGATCTGAGGGGAGCCATCTTCGCTCAGGAAGATGATAGTCATAGTGGGCTGGTTGTCATTGTAGTCACGGACATGAATAGTCACAAAGGCTGTGGTGACCTCAGGATGGACAGCTTTATCCCTTGCCTGCACCACCAGCTCATGCACCTTCCTTACTTCATAGTCCAGACCCTTGTTGAGCTTGATGACTCCAGTCCGAGAGTCAATGGTGAAGTACTGGTCAGGATCGCTCTGCCGCCGGTTGATTTCATAAATCACATCCCCATTGTCACCTTCATCTGCATCAGAGGCAAAGACCTGCAGGATGCTACTGCCAGGTTTCAAGTTCTCTGAGATGAGAGTATGATAACGGCTCTGATTGAAGCTAGGAGCATTGTCATTGATGTCCTGGATGGACACATTCAGTGTCATCTGGGTAGTCTGGGGAGGAGAGCCACCATCATAGGCTTCCAACAGCAGCAAGTACGATGAGCGGTTCTCCCGATCCAAGACATTGCTGACCACCAGGTCCAAATACAGGACCCCATTGGGTCCTCGACGTGTTTCCAGGCGGAAGGCCTGTCCCACATTCTCTCCCTTAATCACATAGCCTTGTGTATTGAGTAGACCACTGTCAGCATCAAAGGCAGGGTCCAAAGGAAATCTGCTGCCAATGGGTGTGTGCTCTGGGATCTGGAAGGTGCTGTGTGGTTTGGGAAAGGCTGGAGCATGGTCATTGATGTCATTCACTTGAATGTTCACTTCTACTGTAATGCCCTCCGGGGTAACAGCAATGAAGCTGTAGCGGTCCCGAGTCTCTCGGTCCAGGACACGAGCTGTTTTGATGATACCGGTGTTTTCATCTATCCCCAAGTCAGTGGTGACACCGCTGCCCTCCTGTGCTGAGATGAAATACATGTAGGCACTAGTTCCAGGGGGCAGGCCAGCACTGATATCCCCAATGATGGTGCCAGCTGGCTGCTCCTCATCTATTTGTAGATCCAAGGTGCCCAGGACAGCAGAACCCTTCCCTGCTCTCAGACCCCCAAGAATTAGCAGCTCCAGCAGAAGCACGGCTGACCCCTTCATCTGCTCCATTGCTAGTGACTTGCAGAGCAGAGCGTGGCTAGATCTCCTTTGCAGTGTGCGCTTTAATCCTGCATGGAATGCAGACCAGAGGATGCTGGTTAGGAGGGAGCAGCAAAGGAAGCACAAGGAAAAAAAAAATCCTGGAGAGGGAAGATCTGCTACGTACCTGCTGCCTGATTGCCCTGTATCACCTATACCTCACAAAGAGCGAAGGTGAAAATGCATCAGAGCAGAGTGTGCCCAGAAGGGAAGTACCTAAAGTCAGCCAAGCAGGTCACACCTGACAGTGCACTGAGGTTAGCAGCTAGTACCTTATATCACAGAGGCTCTCTCCTGCACAGCCAAGCACTCTTCCACCCACCCACCCTCCAGGCAACACTGGATCCAGCTGCCCTAGAGCAGTGTTCCTGTGCCTTTAACAGCTGAATGCTTCCTGGGAGGCTGAGAGGCTGTCTGCAAGACCACAGAGATTTTTGGACAAACAACAGCCTAGCACCTCTCCACCCTGAAAAAAGCTGGTCTCAAATTGGGAGAGAGCTGAACAAGTGACCGTTCTGAGACCCCTCCAGCCCCTGGCCCTGGCAGCGTGCCTTTAAGGACCACAGGGAAATAGGTGCCAAAAACCCCGTGAAGTGCAAATCTGGTGTCCCCGGGAGGGAGCAGCAGAACTGGAGCGGGCTTACATCCAGTGAACAGTAAATCAGAATGGCTGTATTGCAGAGGATGTACCCACAGCTGGGAATGCCCAGGATAAAATCAGACAGGCCCCATTGTTTGGCCTGGCACAGAGATCTGTGGATGCCCCAAGCTGGTACCATGGAGGGTGGTGGCAGTACAGTAGGAACGCAGCAACTCCCTCTCACTGCCAGCTGCTCTGGCTCCTTCCCGGTCCCACACCCTCCACTGCTTACTCTCCTCCTTTGTCTCCTTCTCACTGCTCCTTGCTCATTCTGGCTCCTTCACTCCATTTCCCCCTGCCGTAGCTTCATTTCACTGCAGCAGTGGGGGAGGGACGAGCAGGGAGGAGCGGCTCCCTGCAGCAACACCACTGCTGGACACGCTCCCAGTGCCCAAAGGCTGTCAGCCCTCCAGGGCTCTGCCCACCCTCCCTGCGAACAGCCAGAGAAACACAGCAGTCAAGGAGGACATGAAGAACACCAGTCCCAGTGCTGCTTTCGGCCCCCGGTAAACGAGGCTTAGTGGTCTGCAGGGATGGCGGCAGCATGAGCTCACACTTGGACTCTCTTGAAAGCATTTGCTGCTGGTCCCATAACCACACTCAGGAGCCGCTCATGTCAGGCGCAGGACAGCAGGAACCTCCCTGTCTTGGGGGATGGAGGTGGCTGACATTGCCTAGTTTGGGGACTAAGAATGTCAGCCCTTGATCTAAAGAACCCTCCAGCAGTGTTAACTCTTTCTGGGCGACACAGGACTCAGGAATAATCGAGTCCTCTTTCTCACCTCAGGTCAGCTGTTCAGATTGGTTTTCCCTGTGGAAATCCTGGGTTAGTGACAGAAAGAAAAACATTTAAAAGTGTTTTCTACATATAAATAAGTGTTTGTTTATTTCAGTGGGCATCCAGTGTCTGAGATCCATGGCAAATAAATCCACCTACTCTTCTTCTTCCACCTTGCAAATATGAATCCTCATTATGTCTCAGGAGCAGAAGTCAAAAGAAGGTACTTTTATCACTGTGGGCTGCTAGCTGGGGATCTGCACTCAGTGGTCCTAGACAGGTCTGTGTACCTCTCTGTTGGAGCGAGGTGGAGCTACCCAGCTGGAGGGGTAACTGCATACATCCAGAACGTGCAGAGCTGGGGAACGGGGTCCCAATTTGCTTCTGTGATGAAGCTGCACTATCCTAACTGTGCCCCTGCCACTCAGGTCATGGGGAGGTATGGGGCAGCGGGTTTAAAGCCTTGGCAGGAGGTTAGACAAAAACTAAATAAAAAGTTGAGTAGAAAAACAGACAGAGGGACAAGGCTCCCTCGGGCAATCTCAGTAGCTGAGGACAGGATGAAGCTGAAAGGTCTTAGGTGGTGCCTGGAACAGATCAGGGGACAGATACAGTGAAAAAACCCACCTGGTTTGATTAGTGATGTGGCTCTTGAGAAACAGAAGGGAGTGCAGCAAGGCTTTGTGGGCTGCTGGTAGGGAGGAGAGAAACTTGGAAAAAGAATCTGCGGAGTGTGAAGAGCAGCTGAGAGCACTGGCACAACCAGGGAACACAAGTTATGGTCCTTGGGGTGGGGAGCTGGTGATGAAGGTCTGTGTAAACTTCATTTCCATCCTCCCTGGATACAAGTGGGTAGTTCCAGAGCCTAGTTACCTCTTCAGCAAGAGATGCAGCAGCCAGGTTGCCAAATGGCACTAGTGCAGGATGGGCAGACGGCCATCCATGGTACTAGCAGCCCTCTGTTCCTGTGAAGCTTGCAGGCTTGGGTCACAGAGGAAGACTGCAGTGACCTCAGTGGATGCAGAGTCACCATATCTGAACAGCTGCTTCTAATTAGCAGATAGCCCAGCGCTAGGGGCTGGCTTGACTGGTCCAGGCCCAGCCTGTGTAATGTGAGCCAGACTGCCCTGCTCCCTCTCTGTCCCTCCCACCATCGGGCACTGAGTTCCCTAGTAAAAAATGGCAGCAGAATCCTCTGAAGGAAACGGCTAGCATGAGAATCTGTCCAGAGAGGCGTTTGGGGTCCAGAGCCATAGTAAGGAGGTTGACAGGATGGTTAGCTAAAACGGAGTGAGCTGCAATATACACAAGCATCTTCAAGCCCAGGGCTGACAGACCAACGGCACCAGGAAATCCCAACCTACACTTAGCAGATAAGTCACATTTAGCAAAAAAGACACAGATTTAGAGAGGGACCACTGCATGCATCCCTGCCTGCCTGCCAGTGGGCACCTCACATCTCATGTCAGCCATGAGGAAGGGGAAGCAGGCCCACAGCGGCCCCAGCAGAGAAGCTGGAAAGACGGCACCCACTGTGCATGCCACAAACAGATGTCAGAGTGCTTGCTGTGCAAAAGCTCCATCAAAGCTGCAGATGCTGCTGGTGCCATACCCAAAGTCTCACATGAGAGGCCATGACTCACATAATGATCTTTTTGAGACTTCAGTCCAGATGAGGAAGGATTCAGAAGCCTTTTTAATCTTTGCTGAGCACCAGCCACTGACCTGGACTATGCTTTTCTCTCCTACATCCACACAGATGTCTGTCTCTGGAGTTTCAGATTATCTGCCCTCAGAACCAGACACAGCCCAGGCTTGCCTCCAGTGCAGCCTCAGGCTAACGACTCACTTTCAACCCCTGCTATCTACAGTCAATCTCCATGCCGCCTAGCCCTCCTACCACCTCCCACCCAGGCCTTCAGGACCAGCACTCTATTGCTCACTCCTAGCCCTGCCACACAGCCTCAGCTCCCTCTGACAACAGGTCTGAGTGGTGGCCAACGGCGGTGACCATCCTCTCATGAGGATGCAGTCAAGCTCCACTGCATCCCTGTGCATCCCATTTCTGTGCCACACTGGAGCTTCCCGCAGGCTGTCATGTCTCTGAAAACGCTTCCCCCACAAAGGAAGCTCTAATAAAATTTCCTCATGCATCAGCCAGTTCCCACAATCCCAGCCTACATGCATCTCAGCGCTGACCTGGCCCCTGCCATCCCGCATGCCCATCGCTGAGGTGCCTCAAGGCTCTCTCTGCTCCCTGTCCACCGGTGCCCCCAGGCTGTCGGGGTTTTCTCTGCCCCAGAGCTCCCAGGCAGCCCGGCCCCCCAGGCTCACGGGGTTCCCCGCCCCGCCTCGGGCTCCCCAGCCGCCGGGCCCACCGCCTGCTGCTGCTCCCCGTCCCCCCGCACAGCCCGGCCCCGGGGGGAGCTCCGGCACGGTGCGGCCGCCGTGCCGGAGCCCTGCCAGCCCCGGGCCCCCGCTACGCTCGGCCCCCCCAGCCCCCGCCCGGCGCCTCCGCGGCGACCACTGCGCGCCCGCCCCTCGGCGGCGCTGCCCCTGCGGCGGCACCGGCGGCGCCGGTCCGGTCCCGCGCCCGCCCCGTCCCGCTCGCCCGCTGCCAGCGGCGGCCCTGCTGCCGTCGCGCCAGGGGCGAGGCCGGTCCGGCCGCGGATCCGTGGTGCTGCGCCGCCGTGGGCGCGCCCCCCCCCGCCCGCCCCCCCCCGCCCCATTGTCTGCGCAGCGGAGGCAGAACAAAGCGCCCGGTCCCGGTCTCAGTCCCCGTTCCGATGCCGGTTCTGGTCCCGGTCCCGGTCCCGGTCCCGGTTCGTGTGCGGACCGGCCCGCCGTGCGGCGCTGCCGACGTGCGGCGGACCGGGGCGGGCGGCGGGGCAGCCGGAGCGGGCCGGTGCCCGGCGCTGCTGGCACTTACACCGTACGTCCCGCGCCGGCGGCGCTCACATCCCGCAGGACCCGGCCCCGCCGAGACGCCCCGCAGCCGCGCCGGTACCCCGGTGCGCTCCGATACCGCGGTCGCTTCGCCACCGCTGGCCTCTCCGGTACCCGCAGCTCTCCGGTGCCCTGCCGTGCCGCGGCCGCCCCGGTGTTCCGGCGTGCCGGCCTTCCCGGTGCGGCGGCCGCCCCGGTGCCGCGGTCGCCCCGCGGAGCGCTCGGCGGCAGGCGGCGGGTCGGCGCTGGCTCGGCGCGGCGGCTCCTGCTGAAACCCGACCCAGCGCCGCCCTCAGCCCCCCGCTCCCCCCGCCGCCCCCATCCCCGCCCCGCCACCGGAGCGCGCGGCAGAGCGCGGCCCCGCAGCAGCCCCGGGCAGCGGGGCGGCGTGGCGGGGGCACGGGGTACGGAGGGGCCAGGGAGCAGCGGCGGGGAGAAGGTGGTCGGTGCGGAGCGGGAGGAAGGGCTGGAGCCCCGGGGTAAGGGGGGCTGAGGGGAAAGCAACGGGTGACGGGAGCCCGGGCAAATGGGAAGGGGTCGGCAGGAGCGAGAGGCAGGGCTGTGGTGGGCCGGGACAGGGCTGGGCAGGAGATGCAGGGAGGCAGTGGGTGACACCGGGGGCGTGTGGGGGCACGATCGAGGAGGCACAGCCTGTTCTCTGCTCTCTACCGCAGTCCCGTCCTCAGCACAGAGCCCAGAGCCTGAGCACGTGTAACCTGCCAACACCTTGACTCACATCAGGGCTTCCAGTGTCCAGGCTGGAAGGTCTCACCTGTAGTGCCTGCGCTGTGAGCGACTGGGGCCCCACCAAGTCTTCATAAAGCGACAAACCAAGAATCTGCTGCGTGACTGTCTAGGCTGCTCCACCAGTGGCTGGCTCTCTGGCTTGTCTTGACCCCTCAGACTGGTTTTCACTGCTCCAGACGGGCCAGGCCACAGCCGTGTTGGTGCGTCTGTTGGGGGCCACTCAGCTTTCAGGACAATCATCACTACTGGGCCTTCTTTTATTTCTTAGCAGAGAAATTGCCATCGACTGAGGGCTGTGACAGTCCATTGCTAAGATCGTGTGCTATAAAGGCCACAGCTCAGTCTGCTTCATCAGGAAACTGTCTAGGGTCTTCCGTCAGTGACGATCAATTCAAACAGAGAATGTGGACCTCCAGACTAGTTTCATAGAGAAAGAACCCTTCAAAATTTGCGTGTCTGCACCCCTTCCCAAATACCTTATAGGCTCAGCTGGATTTAGAAACAAGAAGTAACTAACTCTGGATTACTTTTACTGATCTAAAGGTACCTTGGAGAAACCAAATACTCTGGACCCTGAACAGCACATCTTACAATTCTTAACATAAATTCACCAAGCTATAATATATTCAGTTTATTTCCTCCTACATCTATCTTCTGCAGGTCACAGGAAGACAGGAAAGAAGTTCAGAAGAAGGGAGCAAGGATGATAAAGGTCCATCATCTTCAATGCATGGAACAATTTAGTTTCCATTTTGGAAAGGAGGCAAACAAGGGGAATGAGGAAGAGGACAATGAAATTATGAATGGTCTCTGGGGGTTGATTTTGTTCAGCTCTGTGGAGCTGATTTTGTTCACTGCATCTTCCAATATAAAAGCGGCATGAAATGAGGCCAACAGAAGCCAAGATCGAAACAAACAAAAGAAGGTGATACTTCATGTGAGTGGCTGTGGACCCAGGGAACTTCTTGCCATAACATGCTGTGGATGCTCAAAATTCACATTGGCCCAGGTGGTGTCTGAATTAGTTCACAGAAGAGAAATTCTTTGATGGGTCCTGAATAGAGGAAACCACCTCCAGCTCATAACGTCGTGTGAGTCACGAAGAGTTGGGTCTGGAGGTGTACTCGAGGTGACATATTGTGTATGCTTCTCCTGCTCTTCCCACACCTTCCTGTGCATCCACTCGTAGACACTGTTGGAGCCTGGGCTAGAGGGAGTCTTGAGCTGACTCCCAATGAGATGGTCCCTATAATCTTGTGTCTGTCCCAGTTTTAACAACAACATTTCAGCCTTGATTTAGCTATTCTGTCTTTATCTCTCTTTATTTTTGTCTACAATTTTTTTTCCTTACATTACCTTATTCCCTCCCAGATATTTTCAGAAACAGCAGTAAGCTTATCATTCAGCATCTCTTCTTCTAAATGGAACAAACTTTGTGCTCTTATTTTACGATCAGCTATCCATTGGTGTTATCCTAGTTGCTATTCCATATGTATGTCTTCTAGTTTAAATTAATGTATCTTTAGTATAGCAGATCAGCGTTCCCACTGTGTTCTGAAAAAATATCATCTGCACCTTACAGAAAAGTATTTAAGGGAAGGCTTCTTTACTGGAAATGTCTTGTTTACTGTACTTCAGGATGACATTTGCTTTTTCATGGTTGCGTCATCTTACTGTCTTACATGCGACACATGCAGGTATTCTTCCCCTTCTGTGGTTTCTAACTAGGGTCATTTCCATCTTCTGGCCAAATATTTTCCAATACATTGCTAAGACCAAGATCCACAACGTGATTTAGGCATATACTCTCTATGGTTTCTAATACCTTGGTGGCAACACCTTTATAGATACGGGTTCAAATGCATTAACTTTTACTTTTTGATACATTAATCAAATATATGGGGCTGACGGTGCTGAAAGATGTTGATGTGATCACAAGGCTGCTGTCTATATAAACATTTGTGCCTTTGGAGAGGTCCTTGCTGATTAGAAACAAGTTAATAAAGCTGGCAGATCTTTAATGACACTTCACATAGAGGGCAACAGCTCTTGAATCCTATGTGTAAGAAATCAGGAAAGGAAGGCAAGAGACTGACATGGCTGAGTACAGACCTGCTGGTCAAACTAAAGGGCAAGAAGGAAATGCACAGGCAGTGGAAGTGGGGCAGGTATCCTGGGAAGAGTATAGGGACCTTGCCCGGTGTGTAGGGATGGGGTCAGGAAGGCTAAGGTGGAGCTGGAGCTGAACTTGGCAAGGGATGCAAAGAACAAGAAGGTCTTCTACAGGTATGCCAGCCAGAAAAGGAAGGTCGAAGAAAGCGTACCCCCTCGATGCACACAA
Organism: Falco cherrug; assembly: GCF_023634085.1. Classification (NCBI taxonomy): domain Eukaryota; kingdom Metazoa; phylum Chordata; class Aves; order Falconiformes; family Falconidae; genus Falco; species Falco cherrug. The sequence goes on from NC_073698.1 coordinate 3,065,684, forward strand.
CTGGCAAATTGGTAACAAGGGATGAGAAGGCTGAGGTACTCAACAACTTTTTTGCCTCAGTCTTCACTGACGGCCTCTCTTCCCACACCTCCCAAGTGGATGGATGTCAGGGCAGGGACTGGGGGAGCAAAGTCCCTCCCACTATAAGAGAAGGTCAGGTTTGAAACCACCTGAGCAACCTGAACATACATGAGTCTGTGGGACCTGATGAGATGCATCCCAGAGGCCTGAGGGAGTTGGCTGATGCAGTTGCGAAGCCACTTTCCATGATAACTGAAAAGTCATGGCAGTCAGGTGAAGTCTCCAGTGACTGGAAAAAGGGAAACATTGCACCCAGTTCTAAAAAGGGTAGAAAGGAACTACCGACCTGGCAGCCTCACCTCTGTGCCTGGGAAAGTCATGGAACAGATTGTCCTAGAAGCTATGTTAAGGCACATGGAGGACAGGGAGGTGATTCAACACACCCAGCATGGCTCCACCAAGGGCAAGTCCTGCCTGACCAACCTAGTGGCCTTCTATGATGGAGTGACTGCATCAGTGGACAAGGGAAGAGCTACAGATGTCATCTACCCAGACTTCTGTAAAGCCTTTGACACCGCACCGCCCCCCCCCCCCCAACATCCTTCTCTCTAAACTGGAGAGAGACAGATTTGATGGGTGGACTGTTCAGTGGATGAGGAATTGGTTGGATGGTTGCATCCAGAGGGCAGCGGTCAACAGCTCAATGTTTGGATTGAGATCAGTGACCAGTGGTGTCCCTGAGGGGTCTGTATTAGGACGTGACACAGCCAGTGGGATCAAGTGCACCCTCAGCAAGTCTTCAGATGACACCAAGCTGAATGGTGTGGTTGACATGCCTGAGGGACAGGATGCTGTTCAGAGGGACCTTGACAAGCTTGAGAAGTGGGGCCCTGTGAACCTTGTGAGGTTCAACAGTGCCAAGTGCAACGTTCTGCGCCTGGGTAAGGGCCAGTCCTGGTATCAATACAGGCTGGGGGACGAAGGGGTTGAAAGCAGCCCTGCAGAGAAGGACCTGGGGCTACTGGTAGGTGAGAAGCTCAACATGGCCCAGCAATGTGCGCTCACAGCCCAGAAAGCCAACAGAATGCTGGGCTGCATCCCCAGCAGTGTGGCCAGCAGGTTGAGGAAAGTAATTCTGCCCCTCTGCCCCACTCTGGAGAGATGCCACCTGGTATACGGTGTCCAGCTCTGGAGTCCTCAGCACAGGACAGACATGGACCTGTTGGAGCAAGTCCAGAGGAGGTCACAAAGATGATCAGAGGCTTGGAACACCTCTCCTGTGAGGACAGGCTGAGAAAGTTGGGGCTGTTCAGCCTGGAGAAGAGAAGGCTCCGGGGAGACCTTAGAGCAGCCTTTCAGTACTTAAATGGGGCTTGTAAGAAAGATGGGGACAGACTATTTAGTAGGGCCTGTAGTGGTAGGACAAGGGGGGTGCTTTGAAACTAAAGGAGAGTAGTTTCAGGCTAGATATAAGGAGGAAATTTTTTACTGTAAGGGTGGTGACACACTGGCACAGGTTGCCCAGAGAGGTGGTCAGTGCCGCATCCCTGGAAGTATTCAAGGCCAGGTTGGATGGGGCTCTGAGAAACCTTATCTAGTTGAAGATGTCCCCCCGATCATTGCAAGCGGGTTGGACTAAATGGCATTTAAAGGTCCCTTCTGACGCAAAAATGTTCTGTGATTGTGTGAATTTAACATTACACTCGCCTTTAAGAAAGGCAAGGAGGAACTCAGAGTACCATCAGTTTGTCAGGGTCATCTCCATTCCCAGAAGACTCATTGACCCCATTCTCTTGGAATCCATTTTTGAACATATGGAGAACAAGGAGGCAATCAGGAACAGTCAGCATAGATTTAGCAAGCACAAATTGTGCTTGAGCAGCCCGGTTAACTTCTCTGAAAAATGACTGGCTATACGGATGAAGGGAAAGCAGTGGATGCAAAGTGCCTTGACAGTGAATTTTCATTTTTAACCTGAGGAAATATGGGCTGAATGAATGGAGCATTAGGTGGGCTGAAAAATGGCTGCCCCTCTGGGCTTGAAGGGTAGTGATCAATGACTCAATATGAGGTTGGTGCCTGGCAGCCAACAAAGTACACCAAGCATTGATTTGGGAGACATTATTCAGTAATATTCCAAGATGACACAGTGTAAGTTTGCAGATGGCATTAGGAGGGGTGGCCAATATGTTGCATGGCAGAACTTTGGTCCAGAGAGATCTAGAAACTCCAAGAATTGGATTAGCAGAAACCTCATGAAGCTCAATAAAGAGAAGTATAAAGTTCCGCACCTGAGGCAGAATAATGCCGTAGTTGGTACAAGGTTGGGAACCAACTGGCTGAGTTGCAGTCCTGCTGAAATGAATGTGAAGGCAGGGGTGGACACTGAATTAAGAGGCAATAATATGCTCTCGTTGCATATGCTTGCATTGCAAATAAAGCAAACACCTTTACTGCACTACATAAGGAGAAGGGTGAGCAGCAGATCAAGGGAAATAGGTATCCCCCTTGACTTGGGAGGTGGTGAAGCCACACTTGGAATCCTATGTACGTTTGGCTCCCCCTGTTTGTGAGGGATATGGAAAACTGTAGGAGATAGGTAGGGGGCTGATTTATAAAGAGACACTGAAGAAGCTGGGCTTGCTCAGTCTGATGATGAGTAGGCTAAGAGGCTTTTTAATGGCATCCTACTGCTACTTAAAGGACAGGTTAAAGAGATGATGGTACTAAATGTGTCTTCATAGCAGCAGACAACAGAACAGTAACAATGGCCACAATTACAGCTTGAGAGATTCAGAGTGAGCATTAGGAAAACTTCTTTTCACCCGGAGAGTAGTGTAGCACTGGAAAAAGCTGCTTTTGAGCTGTGAATCTTGGCTCCTTGCAAGTTTTCAAGGCTGATCTGACCTATCGACAGTCTATCTTCAAATGAGAGGTTGGAATATGCGTCTCTGGACATCCTTTTTTAACCATGAAGGACTGTCTACTATGAATCTATGAATTTCATTCCATTTCTGTTATGCTGCTCCTTAATAGTAGCTTTTCACTTTTATGATGTTTTGGTCATCCTCTATACTCACAATGCCTCTTTAATTTGTGTCACTGATCAACCTTATCAGTATACTTCTTTTTTTTTTTTTCTGAGATCTTTACTGAAAAAAATTAAATAGATGAGCTCCAAAACTGATCCTTGAAAAGACGGTGCATTTCTTCAAGCATAAAAATCTTGATTTACTGGTAATTTTTTTTTTTTTCCGTCTTCCCCATCTTACAATTTTTGTATTAATTTCTGTCTTCTCCATTTGAATAAATAATTTCTCATGTGTTACTGTAGTCTGACCAACTTTTTTTCTTGGTCCCCCCAAAAAACACTTATAAAGTGAGTTGTTTAATGTGCTCGTCTGGCATGATTTGGCAGACTTGGTGCATTTGATCACATTTGCCATTTATTGTCATGTTTTCAAATAATCATTTCCCTTTAAAATCTGCTTTGAAATCTTTATACTATTGCAAGCAATCTGAATTTCCCTAGGTCACTCACTTCAGTCCTCCTTTCTTCAGTCTCTGTAATGTTTGTTATTCTTCAGCCCCATGGCATTACCCCAGATCATTAAACAACCCTTCTGTCAGACTTGCAATTTGTACACGAGTGCTGCCTCTACTTAGAGATGGAAATTAGTGGATTCCTTTTGGTCTCCTAGTAAATTATAATTTACTATATATTCTTGGAGCCCCATGGCAAGAGAGGGAAGAACAGATCCATATGATGTGCTTGCACATTCAGAGAGATCTTGGACAGTCTTTCTGATAAGCAAGCATCTTTGGAGCTGTATGTAGACTGGTAGAAAAATTTAAGTCAAGGTATGCCTTGTAAGAGCAACTAAGACACAGAAATGAGCAGAAATATGTTATTCAGCTATTAGGGCAGAAGGTTACTGCTAGTAGTAAAGGTTGAGACAGGACTGCAAGGCTCCCAGCTGTGTCATGCCTTTGGGTAGAATTATTAATGATATAGAGATCAGACTATGGAGAAGGGAGCAAAATTTGAAGATGAGTGAATCAGTGCTTTGCTGAACTTCTGAAATTGAAATAATGCAAGAGCTAGTGAAACATGGCAAACTGGAGTCAGTGCTGACCAAAGCATAGCTGGTAGGCAGCACAGAAAATGTGCTTTCTGCATGCTTTGTGTTTCCCTAGACCTACAGGCAAATACTGCAATGTAATGGGAAGTCGTGCTATCTCTTATGTTGCTGTTCTGCCACCACAATGACCCTGATCCTGGAGCCATGCATGTCCCCACCCAGACTGGACTTTGCATGCTCTCACCCTCATCCATAGCAGGTGGGAAGTAGTCTGGCAGTTTAGCACCTTCCTGCTAGATGGCAACTTGCTCCTGAACCGGATGGGAGCAATCTGGCAGGTAGCCCAGCAGGACTGAGCAAATTGCTCAGAGGCTTCCATTCTTGCAAGCTGGAGTCTGGCTCAAAAGTCCCAAACAGGAAATCCTTCTAGGATGTGCTTAGGCTCTGATTCCCGGATGTTCACAGCAAAAAAAAAAGACTTCCTGCATTCAGAGTGAAGGTTAAAAATAAAAGAAGCCAGGCACCTGCTAGAAACATACATAGCCAGGGCAGGGATGGGGACAGAAGTGAGTGGATAACTCTCCCCAAGACAGGAGTAAGTTTTTTTGGCTGAGATCCGAAGTTTGCCTCTGTCATTTGGAATGCCCTTGAGATCCAAGAAAGAGTTGCAAGATCATTTCACCCAGCAAATGGAGCTGGTACCTCGGCTTTGCGGCTCTATATTCACATCCTGGTCAAAGGGAAATGCTGCTAGTGCACTGCTGCTGGATGTAACTTGACTAGGTAGCTTTGAACCTTGCAGTGGAAGAGTTCTTCTGCATCTCCTGCTTGTCTAGATGGCCACAAATCACATAAAGTTCTTGCAACAGGCATATTTCTGTGCCATAGGGTTTGTTCATGAGCAGCCTGGAGCCCTGAATGTAAGCTGCTCTCCCTGGGCTGCATGTGATGCATGGTTTTAGGGTAGAGCAGGCAAAGTTCATGGCTTGTGTTAATTTGTTTATATGCACATTTACAATCTTGAAAATTTGGGGAAGCTCTGTCAGTGTTGGGAGCAGCTGGATTTAGCAGTGGTCTTATCATCACACTTATGCTCCATTATAGAGGAATGAAGCTGGGTTAATTAGCACTGACAATATACAACTGTGGGTTGGCTTCAGGGGCTGTTGTTTGGCCAATGTAGATAAGGTGCAGGTGTGGCTGGTTAAGTTAAGTGGTTGAGAGCCAATGAAGAGAGAGCTGCCGAGGAAGAAGCAGAGAGAATGCGTGCCTAGGATGAGGAGAAGGCAGCAGAGGGACAGGTGTGAAGAGTGTGCTGGTATGAGATGGTAAAAGACCTTGTTGCAGCTTGATAGGTTGGAGAGTGCTGTGACACTCCATCATGTTTGAAGTAAGGATACCCAGCCATCACTTCCTCTTGCTTCCTGTGTTTCTCATGGTAACCTGGTAAGGACTCCTACAGTCTGTTTTCTAGGGGTCTATCTAGCACAGCCCTAAATGCCCTGAATGCTTCATTTTCAACCTTGCCTACTTTTTTAGACAAATCTTTTAGCACAGCAAGACCTGTGAAATAGATGGTCTTAAAATGTTGCTCCTTGCTACCTCCTTGTTTTGAACTTACATTATACCATGCATCTTGCAGGCTGGGAGTCCCCCTGCTCATTGTTTTACCTGGACTTGCTCTTAATTATGCCAGTTCCTTGTACTCCCAATTATCGGTTCTCTTGTAATTCAGCTTGGGACTTCTCAGGCCGCTCTTTTGATATTATTTTAAGTTATAGCAGCATCTAAAGGTTAAGACTTCAAGTGCAGCAATAAGACAATTCATGTGCAGAAGGCAAAATAATTTAAAGTCAAAACAAGTAGGTAGATACCACAAAGATCATGGAAGGATAAGGCTACAAGTAAGATAAATAGCAACTATATTCTTTGCTGGTACTTTCTAAACAGCATAGCATAGGCAGATTATAAACAGTAGGAAAAAATCTAGGGCTGTCAGCTGCTTCATTCCCATTCCTCAGAGAGGGTTCAATTGAACCCAGAAGCCCCTGTCATGCTCAGCGGATGAGCGCTTAACTAGTTCTTAAAGTCTTCCCATAATGAAGACTTCATAAACCTGCCACTCAATCTATTCAGTGTTAAATTTTCTTTGCTATTATTTAAACACATTAGTTCTTGTACTATCTGTCACGAATACTGGAAATTGTTTGCTTTGCAACTGTCTTTTACAAATCAAGGTGGTTATCGTATCTTCTCACTCTTCTTTAAACTAAACTGCCCAAGAGCATTTAATCTTTCCATATTGTATTTTCCTAACCTCTAATCATGTCCTCTGGACTGTGTCAGATTTGTCTGAAGTGCACAGACTGAGACTAGGCATGGTACTGCAGCTAAGGGCCTTATCATAGCCCTGCAAGTCATATTCCTGTTTATACCGTCTCATATGATGTTGTTTTGGTTTTGCAACAACATATCCTCAGCTGATTCACATTCAGCCTACAGGTGACTATAAACACACAGAACTACTGTACAGATTGTTGTTTCCTAGTCCCTATCTGCACAGCTTATTATTATCTATCAAGCAGATAATCCTCCTACCAAGGAATAATAACAATAATTTTAATATTTCTATCAATTTTGTTTAGTATCTTGACTAATAATCTGCAAGGAAGTATGGACTGACTAAACAGGAACACACAGAACAATAGGGAATCGCAGAATCACAGCGTGGTCAGGGTCAGAAGGGACCTCAGGAGCCCACCCAGCCCAACCCCCTGCTGAAGCAGCTCTCCCACAGCAGGTTGCACAGAGCCGTGTCCAGGCGGGTTTGAATGTCTCCAGGGCAGGAGACCCCACAGCCTCTCTGGGCAGCCTGTCCCAGCGCTCTGCCACCCTCAAGGTAAAGAAGCTTTTCCTCATGCTCAGATGGAGTTTCCTATGTTGCAGTTTGTGGCCACTGCCCCTTGTCTTGTCACTGGGCACCACTGAAAAGAGCTTGGCCTGGTCCTCTGGACAGCTGCTCTCAAGATATTTGTGTACATTGGTAAGATAATTATATTACTGCAGCTTTAGGAATGTAAATTTAATGGTCAATATTTATAAAGACTGTAGAAAACTCACAGCGGTCAGAGTTGTGACAGTAAGTCAACATCTGTAGAACAAGTTTCTGCATGGAGAGCGTCAGAAAGATTAAAAAAATAAGTGATTTCTAAGGATCTGCAAGAAAGAACTTTTTAAATTGTGTATAATGTTTCAGTCTAGTGAATGAAGGCAGAACAGGAGCAATGGGGTGGAACTGCAGTTATACAAACTGAAAACAAAGAGCAATAGTTCAATGGAAGGAGGAATCAATTACTAGAATAAACTAAGAAAAATGTGTAACAGATTCCTGGTCAAGGTTGTCCATCTCTGGCTGGACAGGGGGCTGGGTCATCTTGACTAGACCGTGCTTTTGCCAAGAAAGGTTGGACCAGATGATCCTTGAGGTCCCTTCCGATGTGGTATTCTATGATCTTTTGCAAGAGATGTGCTAGCTCAGCAGAAGTTACAGGGCTTGAAAGAGGAGCCTCTCCTTCGAGTTCTGTGAGCTTTGTGATTTTCAAAAGTCACAGACAGTGTCACCCAGTCCTCGTGCCTGAACTGTCCTCTGAATCTGTGCGCTGCTCGCCCCATTAATCTCTTCCCAAAGAGATGGCTGAACTGTGTCAAACCAAGGGATGATTTTTATGATGAGAAAAGGGAATGAGAGAACAATGAGAAGGAAACCATCTAATACTTTCTTGTCTGTGAGCCGAGACAAAACTGAAATCAACATTTCCAGAGAGGGGAGTTGACGGAGCTGAGCCCGGTGCTACTGACTGCTCTACTTCCTGTCCTGGCTTCCTCCATCCTCCTCTTCTGGAATCTCTTCATCCACGTTTCTGCAGCAGGGTGACCTCATTTGGCAGCAGCCTCTGCAAGCGTACGCTGACTGAAGTGCACCATTCTCATAGGTGCCTCTTAGAAAGCTGCTCACTAAGGTCTGGACTTCCTCCCTGGTAGCAAACAAGTCTCCTTCTGTTCCCCTGAAAATCAGCTGGGAGGAAGTGAGATGGGGAGGTGGTTTCCGAAACACTGTGGATTGTGATTACAGACATAGTCTCTGAATCCGTGGGGTGGGGGTGGGGAGCACAGGAGCTGCATGGGGAATCCAGATTATTTTCGTGAGGTGAACACGTGCCTTTGATTGACAGTGTTCACAGACAGATACAAGCCTGAAGGCAAAGGGCCTGCGGCTGTTTTGTAAAAGGCAGAAAGCATTTTGAGGTCTATCCCTTCCCAAAGAACACGGCTTTTGCTTTGGAGGAGCTTTCTATATATAGTGAAGTGATTATTTCAGAATGGAAAATGTTTGTTCAGGAAGGAAAGGCTCTGAGATCAGCAGTCAAGTCTCACCCACATGCTGTCGACTCCAGTGGACTCTTCTGCCTAGCAGCAGGGAACTGGGAGGAGGCTGGAGGGGCAGTGTGGCTGCCCAGGAACACCCATCTGGCTACCTGTGGTCTCCTCACCCAAAGAGCTTGGGTTCAAGCTCTGGTCTGTCACAGAGGGGCAGGTTCTGAAGTAAGATCAGATGATTCCTCCAGGAAAAAGAAAACCCGAGATGGCCTGACCTTCTTTTTTGCCTTCGACAAATTAAGTTTATCATCCACAACCAATGCACCCCGGCATGCAGCGTTATTCCCCCAATACACTATGCTGCGTGTGCCCTGTGACCAAACAGTCCGTGCTAAATATGCTGCATGCATCTATGAGGGCTGAAATGCACTAAATATACCTGCCATAAATAGACGCAGGAAGCTGTGGCTCTTGAACTGGAGGGCGACACGCAGCCACAGGCGCACCCCGCTGCCTCCCCGCCCCCGAACCGGCGGGGCACAGCGCCATCTAGCGGGCGCTTGCGTATTGCACAAGCGGCGCCGTGGGGATGAGTTATCCGTGCTGGAGCACTGCTTGGGTCCCAGGTACAGATCAGTAGCTGTGCTACACTTACGGTGTTTACCTTATTTGAAAAAACGAAAAAAATAAATAAAATAACTTGCAGTTTGAGTTGCTGTGATGCACATAACTTGACAAAGATGCTGCCTTTAGGTAACATCAAATGCTCTAGTCCAAGTCACAATCCAAAAATATCCCATGGGATAAAACACACATACAAGCCTATCACACATTTGAAAAAGTTACTCAGACCTCCAGGTTATATCACAGCTGTGTAGCTCCTCCAATAGCAGAGCCAGGCTATAAACAGCCACTTGGGTGATTCTGCCTTGCATAACCCTTAATGGCCATAACTGACCTTGCAGAAGGAAGAAAGTAAGTTTGGTTTCAGAGTCAACTTAATGATTCTTAAATATCTAAAAATAACTCGGGCCACTGTGAGATGGAAGAAAAGACAGGTAACCCAGGAGGAATACAGAGATGTTATCCAAGCAAGCAGATATGGGTTAGGGAAAACCAAAGCCCTGCTGGAGTCAAATCTGGCAAGAGATGTGAAGTGCAACAAGAGAGGCTTCTGCAGGTATATCTGCAGCAACAGGAAGACTAAGGAAAATGTGGGCCCACTGGGGCAAGCACCTTGGTGACAAAGGACATGGAAAAGCAGCCTTCAGGAATCCCAGGCCCCTAAGACCAAAGGGAAACTCCGGAGCAAGGAAGACTTACCCTCAGTGGAGGAGGGTAAGGTTAGGGACCACTTTTAGTGGACTGGGCTTACAGAAGTCCCTGGGACCTCACAAGTAGTGAGGGAGCTGGATGGCATCACTGTGAGGACACTCTTGATTATCTTTGAAAGGTCTGGTGACTCGGGGAGGCTCCTGAGGACTGGAAGAAAGCAAATATCACTCCGATCTTCAAAAAAGGAGTATCCAGGGAACTACAGGCCAGTCAGTCTCACCTCATTTTATGAAAGAGAGAGAAATATCATAGAATCAGAATGGTTTGGATTGGAAGGGACCTTGAAGACCATCTAGTTCCAACCCCATTTGCCATTGGCAGGGACACCTTCCACCAGCCCAGGGTGCTCCCAGCCCCATCCCGCCTGGCCTTGAGCCCTGCCAGGGACGGGGCACCCACAGCTGCTCTGGGCAGCCTGTTCCCATGTCTCACCACCCCCACAGAAAAAAAATTCTTCCTAATATCTAACCTAAACCTACCCTCTTTAGGTATAAAGCCACTCCCTCTTGTCCTATCACTACATGCCCTTGTCCAAAGTTCATCCCCAGCTTTCTTGCAGTCCCTCTTTAGGTACTGGGAGTTGCTCTAAGGTCTCCCCGGAGCCGCCTTCTCCCCCAATCCCAACTCTCTCAGCCTGTCTCCATAGCAGAGGGGCCTCAGCCCTCTGACCGTCTTTGTGGCCCTCTGCTAGACCTGGTCCAACAAGTGCATGTCCTTCTCATGTTGGGGGCCCCAGAGCTGGATGCAGTGCCGTGGGGACATCTCACCAGAGCAGAGCTGAGGGGGAGAATCACCCGCCTCAACCTGCTGGCCACACTGCTGGTGGTGCAGCCCAGGACATGGTTGGCTTTCTAGGTTGCAAACACACATTGTTAGGCCGTGCTGAACTTCTCACCAACCAGCACCCTGAAGTCCTTCTCCTCAGGGCTGCTCTCAATCCATTCTCCATCCAGCCTGTATTTGTGCTTGGGATTGCCCCAACCCATGTGCAGGACCTTGCACTTGGCCTTGGTGAACTTCGTGAGGTTCACTCAGGCCCATCACTCCAGCCTGTCAAGATCCCTCTGGATGGCATCCCTTCCCTCCAGTGTGTGAACCGCACCACTCAGCTTGGTGTTGTCGGCAAACTTGCTGAGGGTGCGCTCGATCCCAGTGACCATATCTCCAACGAAGATGTTAAACAGTGCCAGTCCCAACACTGACCCCTGAGGAATGCCACTCGTCACTGGTCTCCACTTGGACATCGAGCTGTTGACTGCAGCTCTTTGAGTGCGACCATCCAGCCAATTCCTTATCCACTGAGTGGTCCATCTGTCAAATCCATGTCTCTCTAATTAGAGACAAGGATGTTGTGCAGGACAGTGTCAAATGCTTTGCACAAGTCCAGCTAGATGATGTCAGTTGCTTTTCCCTCATCTGTCAGCACTGTAACCTCATCATAGAAGGCCACTGTAGAAGAATGAAGCTGAGTTAATTATCATTGATAATATACAGCTGTGGGCTGGCTTCAGGGTCAGCGGGTTGGCTGATGTAGATAAGGTGCAGCTGTGGCTGGTTCTGTTAAGAGTTTGGGCAGCCAAGGAAGAGAGAGGAGGAAGAAGCAGAGAGAATGAGTGCCCTGGGTGAGGAGAGATCAGGAGAAGGCAGCAGAGGGACTGGCACGAAGAGTATGTTGGTATGAGATGGTAAAAGACCTTGTTGCAGCTGGCTAGGTTTTGAGAGTGCTGTGACAGACCATGACATTTGTCAGGCAACATTTGCCCTCAGTGAAGCAATGTTGGCTGTCACTAGTCACCTCCTTATTTTCTGTGTGCTTTAACATAGTTTCCAGGAGGATCTGCTCTGTGATCTTGCCAGGCACTGAGGTGAGATTGACTGGCCTGTAGTTTCCCAGGTCTTCCTTTTTTCCTTTTTTACAAATCGGGGTTACTTTCCCCCCTTTTCCAGCCTGTGTAAAGTTGACCAGACTGCCACGAGTTCTCAAATATGATGGATAGTGGCTTAGCCACTTCATCCACCAGTTCCCTGAGGGCCTGCAGATGTGTCTCATCACGTCCCAATGGACTTGTGCACCTTCAGGTTCCATAGGTGGTCTCAAATCTGATCGTCTCCTACAGTGTGTGGTTCTTCGTTCTTGTAGTCCTCTTTGCCTTCTGCTACTACTATGTATTATCTGTCTATTACATAGACATAGCCCATTTTTTCCGCCTTTCCTTATTGCATCCCTCACGTTGTGGACACTATCAGCAGAGCACATCTGAGAGGTTTTGTAATATTGCCTAATAAACCTCTGGAAGGTGTTTAGATTTTTGTAAGGAATACAATTATAAACACTATGAACTGGAAATTGTACCTTTTCTGCTTTGTGTGCCTGTGACCTGAAGGCAATTTAGTGGCTGCCGAAGTCTTCCATCATTAATCACAGATAGCATCCTTCCCTGTTCATATTCATCAAAGGAAATATCATAGAGGAGAAAAGGATAATAAACTTTGAAAAGTTAAATTTAAAATCACACTGGAGCTCATAAAAATAAATAATAAAAACTTTGAAGGGGAAGCTAACACTCTGGCTCTAAAATCTGTGACTCCATGCAATAGCTGTGGGACTAACATTCTCTGCAGTTACAGAAAGTATCATGCAAGTTAAATGGAAGGAGGAAAAAACATCCCGTGAAGGTGTTCTTAAAAGTGATGTGAGAAGTGTTTAACCTGTCCTGTTACCGAGAGTGTTCAAGGTCAGGTTGGATGGGGCTTTGAGCAACCTATTCTAGTGAAAGATGTCCCTCCCCATGGAAAGGGGAATTGGACCCTTCCAACCCAAACCTTTCAAGCACATCAGCAGGAAAAGGATGACTAGGGAAAAAGTGGGACTGCTGCTGGATGAGGTAGGCATGAAGGATACAGAGAGGGTGGAGTTACTGACTGCTGCTTTTCCTTCAGTCTATTGCTAAGGCCACCCCTCAGGAATCCCAGACCCTGGAGGCAAGAGAGAAAGCCTGAAGAAAGGAAGACTTTCCCTTGATTGAGGAGGATTGGGTTAGAGATCATTTAGGCAAACTTGACACCCACAAATACATGTGCCCTGATGGGATGTACCCCCGAGTGCCAAGGTTGCTGGCAGGTATTGCTAAGCCATGCTCCATAATCTCTGAAATGTCATGGAGGACAGGATAAGTGCCTGAGGACTGGAGGAAAGCCAGTGTCACTCCAGTCTTCAAAAAGGGCAAGAAGGGGGACCCAGGGAACTACAGACTGGTTCCAAGCCTGGAAAGATGATGGAACAGCTCATCCTGGGTGTCATTTCTAAGCATGTGGAGGAAAAGAATGTTATCAGGAGTAGTCAACATGGATTCACCGATGGGAAATCACGCCTGACCAATATGATAGTTTTCGATGGTGGAATGACTGGCTGGGTAGACAAGGGGAGAACAGTAGATGTTGTTTCAGTCAACCTCACTGTCTGCTCATCCAGCCCATTCACTGACAGCTAGATCACTGAGATCTTATGGGAGACAGTGTCAAGGCCTTACTGAAGTCCTCATAGACAATATCCACTGCTTGACTTCATCTGCCAGGCCAGTCATTTATCAAGTTCCAATACTTGACAACTCTTTCAGGGAAGAAATTTTTCCTAATATCCAACCTAAACCTCCCCTGGTGCAACCTGAGGCCCTTTCCTTTCGTTCTATCACTTGTTACCTGGGAAAAGAGATCGACCCCCACCTGCCTACAGCCTCCTGTCTGGTAGTCATAGGGAGTGACAAGGCCTCTCCTCAGCCTCTTCCTCTCTGGGCTGAGCCCCCCCAGCTCCCCCCGCCCCCCCCGAGCTGTGCCCCAGCCCCTTCCCCAGCCCCTGCCCGGCTCTGGACACGCGCCAGCCCCTCCGGGTCTGCCTGGGGGTGAGGGGCCCAACGCTGAGCCCAGGGCTCGAGGGGCGGCCGCACCAGGGCCCAGCACCCAGGTCAGGCTGACAAGCCTGTAGCTTCCCCCATCTTCTTTCCTGCCCTTCTTGTAGATGGGTGTCACACTGGCTAACCTCCAGTCAGCTGGGACCTCCCCAGTTAGCCAGGACTGTTCATAAATGATGGAGGCTGGCTTGGCAAGCTCGTCCACCAGCTCCCTCGGTACCCTCAGGTGGCTCCCATCCACAGGTGTGAACGTCTTCCTGAGCTAGCCAGACCAGCATGGGCTAAATATATGCATGGCTTAGCCCTACAAAGTGAACTTTGAAGAGAGCAATGGGCTTGAGCTAGCTTCAACCCATGTATCCCTTCCCCAACTGGGGATGACCAGCATCTTGACAGTAAGCATATAGAGACTGGTAATGGGAATCATGTTTGTATTGAGATTCAACTGTATATTGCAATTCCTATATTATGCTTGTGTTGTGACTTCAGTATAATGCTGTAACACTACACTAAATTAAATCCCATGTAATGCCATGTTTCTTCAAATAAGTAAATCTGCTACCAAACATTAAACCCTCCTCATGCAGAATTTCTAAAAGAACCTCGACAGAGAGTATCAGACCCTGACAACTGACCAAACAAAACAGAAATGGTTTTCCTGAACTGATGGCCCAATATAAAGTAGGGGATATACACAATCTGGATTGATCTGAAACTCCAAATATATGCAGCCTTTGCATTTCACCCTGCAGCAATGCAAATTGGTAATACTAGCTTGAACTGCTACTTGTGCATGAAGAGTGCTCTCAGGAATCACTAACTGTTTCTACTTGGGACCATTAGCAGACAACATCATCCCACATAAATCCCATTATTCCCATTATCTATACAACGTGTTCTTGATTTCCAGCTTCCTCCTCATATCACATACAGAATAACTGAAAGATCACTGCAACACTTACAACAGCCATCTTACAGGCAGTACTGCCCTCTCAAACACTGCAAGTTTTCACATTCTTGGTGGATTTTGGCACATTGGCTAAGGTGTCTCTTGGTATTCCCTTTGAAGCTACAGCACTCTTTAATGTGGTGTTAGAGTACTTCAGCACTCTGAATCCCATTCAATGTTTTAACAGTCTAAAATTTCAATCAGTTTTTTTGTTTGTTTTGTTGTTGCTGTTGTTGAACTGAGGCCCAATATCATGCTTTCATTGGCTAAGGCACCAGACTTCCCTGTACGAATAACTACTTTTAAAAGGTAATAGAGATAAACTTAGAATCTATGAAAGTGGAAAAGCAGCTGATTTCTACACCTGAGAAGCATGATGTCAAAAGCACAGGTGCTAGTAGTAATAAAGATATGGAAGTGTTAATTTCTCTGATGGAATCAATTAGAATTCAATTTTAATTTGGTTCTTACATTGCCTCTGCATCCCAGAATGGAAAGAATGGGCATTCATAGTGCAGCGATTGATAATGTAAGCAACTTTTAAGCAATTCTACCACATTGGAGATGAAATATTTAGTAAATATCTGATGCAATGCCTCTATTTAGGAAGAGATTTCTTAAAAATTAGTTTGAACAATTACAGGTCTGTTAGTTTGATTGTAACAGAATGCACTGTCCTGGATGCAATCTTATAAAACAGACCAATTCAGCTCAAAAGCAAGATACAAACTTTTAACACCCGAAGTAATTAACAATATGAACAACTTAACTGATGACGTTGTGAATTTCTGCTGATCAGTGACTGCTGAATCAAAGCATGTTTGTGTGTGGTTTTGCTTTCCTTTTTTTGGTTTCACCCTGAAATGTATGTCAGTAAGTGAAGGAAAAGGTAATTCAGGAAAGTTCTATGGCATGTGTTTTACAAGATGACAGACTGATTGACAGTACTCTTTTTGTGGTTTTATGATTTATGAATGCTAGTAGCTGTATCCCAGATTAATTTGAATCCTACTGTTCTGAAGATAAAACCCACAGTTACACATGCAATTAGACTGTAGATCTTACAATTGCAAGACACAATTAAACAGAAGGGTCAACAAGGTTGGAGGTTTTCAAGGATAAGAATATTCAGTGTCATGTTACCATGGGTTCCCCCCTGCAAAAAAAAGCTTTGATTATGGGGTCTGCTTCTGGCATAAGTCAAATCTGTATCCTGCAAATAGAAAATGAGGCAATTGGGAAGGGGAAATAGGTAATTTTTAAGTGACATAATTCCAGGATATGGTTGGCTTTCTGGGCTGCAAATGCACATTGCCAGTTCATGTTGACCCTATGTCATCCTTTCATCCACCAGCACCCTGATGTCCTTCTCCTCAGGGCTGCTCTCAATCCATTCTCCATCCAGCCTGTGTTTGTGCTTGGGATTGCCCCAACCCATGTGCAGGACCTCGCACTTGGCCTTGGTGAACTTCGTGAGGTTCACTCGGGCCCATCACTCCAGCCTGTCAAGATCCCTCTGGATGGCATCCCTTCCCTCCAGTGTGTGAACCGCACCACTCAGCTTGGTGTTGTCGGCAAACTTGCTGAGGGTGCGCTCGATCCCAGTGACCATATCTCCAACGAAGATGTTAAACAGTGCCAGTCCCAACACTGACCCCTGAGGAATGCCACTCGTCACTGGTCTCCACTTGGACATCGAGCTGTTGACTGCAGCTCTTTGAGTGCGACCATCCAGCCAATTCCTTATCCACTGAGTGGTCCATCTGTCAAATCCATGTCTCTCTAATTAGAGACAAGGATGTTGCGCAGGACAGCGTCAAATGCTTTGCACAAGTCCAGCTAGATGACAGTCAAAATTCTCTTTTGTATGTGTGAGATGCAAGATGAAAACATTAGCAGGTAATAAACAGCAGTCTAGCAATAACAAATGCTTTTTTAAATCAACAGGCCAAATTGATTTGCACTTACGAGTTTAAAAAAAGCTAACTGAGGAGATCTACAGTTCACTGATCCTGCATGAGCATGGGGCTTGGACAAGATGACTTCCAAAGGTCCCTTCCAACCTGAACCATTCTGTGATTCTGTGGTTCTGTGCTTACCACAGAATGGTTTGGGTGGGAAGAGGCCTTTAAAGACCATCCAGTTCCCCCCCCCCCCGCCATTGCCAGGGACACCTTCCACTAGGCCAGGTCACTCAAAGCCCTGTTCAGCCTGGCCTTGAACAGTGCCAGGGATGGGGCGTCCAAAGTTTCTCAGGGTAACCTGCTCCAGTGACTCACCACCCTTATAGTAAATAATTTCTGCCTTATGTCTAATATAAATCTACTGTATTTTTCTTTAAAACTATAACCCCTTGTCCTGTCACTACAGGCCTTGGTAAAAGTCTGTCGCCATCTTTCTTGTAAGCCCTCTTTAAGTACTGAAAGTCTGCAATAAGGGTACTTGGAGCCTTCTTCAGGCTGAATGACCCCAACTCTCACAGCGTTTCTTCACAGGAGAGGTACTCCAGCCCTCTAATCATCTTTGTGGCCTCCTCTGGACCCGCTCTAACAGATCCATATCTGTCTTGTGCTAGGGACCCCAGAACTGGATGCAGTGTTCCAGGTGGGGGTCTCACCAGCGCAGAATGGAGGGGGAGAATCACCTTTCTCAACCTGGATATTGTATTCTCAGCCAGGATACAACTGCTTTTCTGGGCTGCAGGCACACATTGCTGGCTCATGTCCAATTTTTCAGCTAGCAATATCACCAAGTCCTCCTTTGCAGGACTGTTTTCAATCCATTCATACCCCAGCTTGTATTCATACCAGGGCTTGCCCTGACCAAGGTTGTTCTGTGGTTCTTTAGTGAAGACAAAATATGATCTTAAGCAACTTAAGCAGTCTGTATTCATCATGCATCTTACAAACCTGAAAAAGTATTCAAAGTAAAATCATATAAGCAGCGGTCACAACAGTAGAGGAATCAGATATTTTTTTTTACTTTGTTAGATGGTAATCCCTGTCATTTCACTGGCAGTTTGAGTATCATTTCTAACTCTTCAGAAGTGTATTGCCATAGCATGTGTAACTCAGTGAAGCTGCACTGATTTCATTAAAACAAACATTTTGTTCAAGAAGTAGTTGCACATTAACTTTCCGGGGTTCTTTCTCCCCCACCATCCTCAAAAATCAGTATTATTTCAACGGTGTAGGCCTATATTTACACACTAAGAATCTCTCTGTGATTCAATACAGACGTCTGTTTTGGGTTTTTTTTCTGGAAGATGTGATGTTTTATAAAAGAAAAACTTCACAATGTTTCTCAGGAGCTTGTGTGTTGGTGAAATACAAAAGGGAGAGCTGGCAAATTCTTGGAGTGTTGCAAGTTCTTATATCTGTCTATTAAGTTCTAAAATTGCAGGGAAACCCCCCTCCAACAAACCAACAATACCCCCCAAAAAGCTGTCATATTCCCTATCAGCATCCAAAAGAGAAAAATACTTGACTTAGAAAAAGTAGTGTCAAAGCTAAGAGGTGTGTATGGAGTGGTGGTGTGTATGTGTGTTTATATATATAAATTATAAATATATGTATACACATACACATTGTTCTAATATATATTGTATGTATTATAACATATACATTAGAATAATTATGGTGTGTTAGACCAAAGACGCATCTAGCCAAGTGTCCTCTCTTCAACAGCACATACCTAGCAAAACATGAGAAAAGAGGAAGCATATCATGACACTTCCCCAGAATGCCACTGGAACCTTTGTACACAGGTTAGAACATCTTTTCTTGCTTTTATGAGAAAGTTAAATATAGTTTCTTTCTATCTTAATTTTTGAAACAACCAGATTACTGAGGATTTGGGCATAAATTTTATCACATTAAAAGGTTTTCTTTTATTATTGTTATCAGTTAAAGAAACGCTCACCACATGTATCTAGAGGGATGTGAAATGCATACTCCATAAATGAAGATATCAGTCCAAAAGGTATAATGCCCAATGGGTCTGTTCTTGATCTGGAGGCTTTGAGCTGGTAATCTGCAGAGGAAGGGCAAGCTTTAATTTTGTGTATATATCCTGATCATCACTGACGGATGCTTAGCTAAACTCTGATGATGATGCAGGTATTACAGTAGTTTCTTTGCAGCATTTTACAGAACCATTTGCCAGAGACAGAAAAATGCACACTGGCCAGTGAATGATACCTGCTGTTAATGTAGGGCGCTCTGCTATTGCAAGTCCAGATGTTTTTGAGCTCATCATAGAATCCTGTAACAAGCCACCTTCTATTTCTCCACAGTCCTTCCCTTTGCAAGAGACTCTAACACTCCTTGTTTCTCTCTCTATTCTTGTGACCTAATTCCTCTTGTTATAATACCTCTGTGAATCTTAACTGTGTGTGTCTTTTTCTTAGAACAGCAGCTCTCCCAAGGTTGCCTGTTTGCATGTGTCCTGGTTTCAGCTGGGATGGAGTTTTCTTCTCAGTAGCTGGTGCAGTGCTGTGTTTTGGATTTAGTATGAGCATAAAGTTGACAACACACTGACGGTTTTAGCTGCTGCTAAGTAATGTTTATACTAAGTCAAGGACTTTTCAGTTTCTCAGGCCCTGCCAGCGAGAGGGCTGGAGGGGCACAAGAAGCTGGGAGCGGACACAGCCAGGACAGCTGACCCCAAAGGGGTATTCCATGCCATTGAGCACCATGCTCACTTTATAACCTGGGGGGAGCTGGCTGGGGCATTGCAATTGCTGCTTAGGGACTGGCTGGGCACTGGCCAGCAGGTGGGTGAGCAGTAGCAATTCTATTGTGCATTATTTGGTTGGGTTTTTTTTTATTTTTTTCCTTTTTGGGTTTTATTCCTCTCTCCTTCTCTCTTCTTCTCATTACAATTGTTGTTATTATTACTATTTTATTTCAATTGTGAAATTGTCCTTATCTCAGCCCACAAGTCTTACCTTTTTCCCAATTATCCTCCCCATCCCACTGTTGCGGGGGGAGGGGGGAAAGAGCGAGTGGCTGCATGGTACTTGGTTGTCAGGTGGAGTTAAACGATGACAGCATGTTGCAGAGCAAGATTAATTTTTAATTTTTGCATATTCAGGTATTGACCTACTAGGAGGCAGGGCACTGTAGATCTCCTGCTTTCCTTCTTATTAAGGCTGACTTGTGCAGTGACTTGAATATTATGTGCCACCGTTACAGTTGTGAGGCTTTTGATCTAATGTGAGCATGGCTGAGAAAATGGGTGGGTAGTAAGAGGGCAGAATAGCGCATGGCTGTCACTGTTCATTTGGGATACATTTCTGTGTGACGCATCTCTCTCCAGGCTTGGACACCAAGAGATACATCTTGCTTATGCTTTTTCTTCCTGAAATATGCTATATAAGCTGGATGCTTCCTGATTTCATCTGGCCCTGGCATCCTCTGCTTCTTTCTTCCATGTCTGAATGATGTTTGAAAGTAGACTGAAGCACTCTTCTTTCCTATTCTAAATGGGCATGTTTGCTGCACCAGTTACCTCTAATGCTGGAAGAGGACTCACGGAATGCTTTCAATGCTTTTTTTTTGCCTCAGCCTTTAATGCTTATGATAGACCTTGGGCTCCCCGGTCCTCTGAGTTGGAGGACCACAACTGTGGGAACCCTGACTTTACATTTATGGACACTGAACCTGTAGACTAGTTGTATCAGCTGAACATCCATGGGGCCTGATGAGATTCATCCCAGAGTACTGAAGGAGTAGTGGATGTTACAGCAAGACCCCTCTCAATCATGTACCAAAGGCTTTGGGAGTCTGGGGAGCTCCCTGCTGACTAGAAGTCAGCCAATGTCATTCCAGTTTACAAGGATGTGAGGAAAGACCCAGGCAACTACAGACCCGTGAGTCTAACCTCAGTACCTGGAAAAATTATGGAGAAATCATACTGGGTGCTATTGAAAGGTGTTTAAAGGACAATGCAGTTATCAGGCACAGTCATAATGGGTTCACAAAGCAAAAGTCCTGTCTAATTAATTTGATATCCTTCTATGATAAGGTCGCCCACCTAGTGGATGAAGGAAAGGCGGTGGATGTAGTTTTTCTGGATTTTAGTAAGGCTTTTGATACTGCCCTTCACAGTATCCTTCTGGCCAAGTTGTCCAACTGTGAGATGAGCAAGTACGTGGTGTGCTGGGTTGAGAACCGGCTGAATGGCAGCACTCAAAGGGCTGTAGGGAAAAGGGTTATATCTGGCTGGTGATCAGTCACCAGTGGTGTTCCTCAGGGCTTAATGCTAGGGCCAGGTCTGTTCAGTATTTTTACCTATGATCTGTACGCAGGAGTGGAATGCACCATTAGTGTGTCTGCTGATTCTGAACTGGGAGGTGCTGTTGACTCTCTTGAGAGACATAAGGAATTGCAGAGGGATCTAGGTAGACTGGAGCATTGGGCAATCATCAATGGCATGAAATTTAACAAAACCAAAAGCTGTAGTCTGCCCCTGGGGTGGAGTAATGCCAGGCAGAAGTACAAACTGGGAGAGGAGTGGCTTGAGAGCAGCCCTGCAGGTAGGCACCTGGGGGTGCTGGCTGGCAGCAGGCTCAGTATGAGGCAGCAGTGTGCCCTGCCAGCAGAGAGGGCAACCTCCGTCCTGGGGGGCATCAAACACAGCATAATCAGTCGGCCAAGAGAGGGGGTTGTCCCACTGTATTTAGCGATGGTGCGGCCTCACCTTGAGTACAATGTGCAGTCCTGGGCCCCACAATTTAAGAAGGACATTAAGGTACTTGAATGCATACAGAGGAGGGCAACAAAGCTGATGAAGGGGCTGGAAGGAATGTCCTATGAGGAACAGCTAAGGACTCTGGGTTTGTCTAGTTTGGAGAAAAAGAGGCTCAGGGGCAACTTCATTGCTCTTTACAGCTTCCTGAGGAGGGAATGTGGAGACGGAGGTGCCGATTCTTCCCCCTGGTGTCCAGGGACTGGGCATGTGGGAATGGTTCAAAGCTGTGTCAGGGGAGGTTTAGACTGGACATTAGGAAGCATTTCTTCATAGGAATGGTGGTCAACACTGGAACAGGCTTACCAAAGAGGTGGTTGATGCCCCACTCCTGTCAGTGTTTATGAGGCATTCGTACAATGCCCTTAATGCCTTAAAGCTTTAACTTTTGGTCAGCCCTGAAGTGGTCAGGCAGTTGGACTAGATGATTGTTGTAGGCCCCTTCCAAGTGGAAATATTCTGTTCTAATACAGAATAAGAATAGTTATTTTCTGGTTTAATTACTGTCAACGGTGAAAGACTCTTCTTAGAACTTTCCCAGGTCTGTTCCACCCAGTGTCCAGATCTGCACACAGACAACATATCCAACATCACTCACCTAAGAAACACTGGGAAGTGCAGTGGCTTTAGCATCCTCTGCCACAGCCATGTGACTGAACGAACAATATGCAGCTTCTAGAACCCTGTAATTCTGAGAAACGTTATCCCTCACATTACACATAACTACAGGTCTTCTGTGGTATGCTTACTATAGATTCTTTATTTCTCAAACAAAGAAGCAAAATACAAGGTGTTAAGTGTCACAGAAAATTAACACAACTCACAGCACTTGCTTCGTGCTTGAGTGATTTTGTGCATCACAGGTTTTATGTTCTCACTCACATTGTATCTTGTAGCCTTGGAGGCTGAAGTCCAGAGCCCACTGTGCTGCAAACTCACTATTTGTTGTAAAAATGCCATCTACAAATGTCATCTTCCCTTCTCGTGTAAACGATGAAAGAGCCACATAAATTCTTTCAAATGCTGCACTTGAAATCCTCAGAACATGCTACCTGGGCTTACAGTAACAGAATAAAGTAGGTAAGAAAATTCTGCATTTGTGATGGGAAGAAGAAAGAGAAGAATGAAACCAAGGCAGACAGAAAAGGTTACTTCTTGTTCCTTTCCTGTGGGAGGAAGCAGAGAGCTCTAACAAAGAATGAACTGAAAGTAGCAGGAGGAAAGAGTTTAAGGAATGAGCTAAAAGAGGCTAAAGGAACCTGAAATTGAGGATAAGGGATTAAGTAAAACTTTGAACCTTCCCATTTTAAACTAGGAAGATGGCAAAATGAGAGTGAGAGGAAAGGCAGTGAACTGGCAGAATTCAGACCGTTTATGGGAGTTTGCTAACACCAGTGCAGCAGGTGAAAGAGACTCCAGGAGTATGTAAAGGCTGAGGACTTTCAGGATAGAGCTTGTAATGGAAGAGAAGGGGAAAATGAATCAAGGGTAGAGGACAACAGAGCATGAACAGAATTAGCCAGTGGAGGAAAGCAAGTGATGAATGTGAGCAGAAGAGAAAATACCAGAAATTGAAAGAAGAGAGAAAAGCTGGCAGGGTGGACCCGGTGACAGCAACACTGAAAAGCTGAACACAGCACTGCTCTGAAGAGGAAGAGAGGAAAGGAAGCAGGGTAGGTGAAGAGGCAGCAATGGAAAAGCATTCTTCCCCCTCAGCCTGACCCAATTCAAACAACATGATCCATCGGGAGTTTTGACCTTGAGAAATGTCAAATAAAGGCATCAAAGTCTCTGAAGGACTCAGGACATAGAGAGGCCATGAAGATGCCAGGGACAGATGCATTTTTTACAGAGGGCATTTCAGAAACAGCAGCAGAAGGCAAGGCGATGTTAAAATTAGCTACATGACCTGGTGAGTAAGCAGAAAAGACGGAAGGAAACATTGATCGAACGAAGGGGGAGGGAAGGAATTAGCAGCTCTTATAATAGGGATGCAGGATTTAGATTTATACTTTCAACATGAAAGCAAAAACAAGGCACAGAAAGGAACTAGCAAAGGTAATGTGAACCATTAACAGATAAGGGTAACAAGATGGAGAATTAGCATCAGGAAGACAGGAGGAATAAAAAAATATGAATCGCACCTAAATGAGAACCCTCCCTCAAAGCATCTGAAAAATGCTGGGCAGATAATTTTCACACCAGGACCCCAAAGTGCTGGACTGTACCAGGCTACCCTGGAAGAAAAGAGCATGATTGCAAAGCATAAAAATGAAGACAAGAACATCTTCCATGTGGTTGCCACACTCCCTGCTAGGTTATGGACAGCAGTAGCCTGAGTTCTACATTAGTCCTTCGGACAGGTTAGAAAGACAAGCCCGGAGTGCCGTTCTCCACAGTACAATGTCACCTCAAGCAGAGCTGAGAGATGGGACAAAGGTGAGAAAAGCCTGTTGTGCTTCAATTCCATTTCTAAGTGGTGTTTGCTTTACTGTAGTGCTCTGAGACTGGCAGAGGGAGTCCTGTCCTCTTGGGAAGAGCTCCATTCTGCATCTTACTTAGAATTGGTCTTGTCATCCAACAAGGACCCCTTTCCCATGGGGTGAGAACATGCTCCATTCCTGCAGTCATTCTCACTGCAATAGACTGGACTGGGACTGCACTGCTCACCAACTCCTGCAACTGCAAGCAGCACAGCTGCTCTGCACTGATGGGAGATAATTAAAACCTTCCTTGGTATTGCTTTCTCCCCTCAGAACGGAAAGTGCCTCCCTCTCCATTATGAAACCCATTCCCAGCCCAGAACAAAGGGTAGAAGCTTCTGGCAAGCACAGATCTCACCACAAGAAAGCAGGGGCCAGCACAATTTCTATTGTTTCCTTCCTTGCCATCTTTGTGTGGGGCCTCAAAGTGATGACATCGTGGCTCAGATGCTATAAACAAGGCCAAGTTCATTGACCAGAGACTCCCTGAAGACTGGCTAGATGTCTGTGTTAGGTTATGAGTTCCTGCAAGCAGAGAAAACAGCAGGGTGAAGCTGAGAGAATGGGAAGTTGCAGAACTGGGTGTCGGGACACTGGAGAGATACATTCCCTTTGCTAGTCCTGTTCATCTGAGCTTCCTAGGAAGAAATTGGTGATGTGATTCTGATTTTAACATCATGTGGATGGGGAATTCTAATTGGGGAAAGCAGCACTATGTCTGCTGGCAAACATGGCAATTTCATTGAAACATCAGGAAATTGGTAAGAAATAATGTCACCTGCCAGCAGAACGCAGAAGGCATCACATACCTGGGACCCTGACAAAATTTACTCATGGTCTAAATACAGATTGGACATTATTTTCTGAAAGTCCTGTTGTGGTTCCATACTGGTTAATTTTACAACCATTTTAAAACTGAAGAGACCCTGTGCCTTCAATCCCTGAATATAGCGGAGACCTCAAACCAGAACTCAACTTGTAACCAGAATGGGTTTGAAATGCTGATCCCAGAACACAGATGTTATGCCAGTAATCATTATACTAATAAAATATACATATGTAGTACTAATCCTTTTTTGCAGTTGGACTAGATTATTGTTGTAGGTCCCTTCCAACTGAGCTATTCTACTCTATTCTAATTATATTGTCCCTTTTATATACTCTTCCAAATACCTTTTGGCATAGCTATTTTATCAGAGAATGAACTCATATTCTATTGGTCATGTAATGCAATCAATTACGCCTTCAATTCCTGCTTTCCAGCACACAGCTGCCAATCTGTAACCATGAACTGCTCTGTGGGACTCTCCTAGAAACAACCCTGCTGGCTTACAATCATCCATTATAAAATACAGCAACAGTTTAAGTCAAAAGTGGATGAATTACTGCTCAGTATTTAATCATGTACTTCTTCAAGTAATACTGACAAATGCCTTACAGAAATCCCTTCTCGATCTCTGATGTACTAAAATTCCTTTTTTCTTTTTTTCCTTATGCTTTCCCCCTTGGAGGTATGAAGTTTGGTCTTATCCCCATTTTACAGACAGGCAATTGAGACAGATTTGAGGAGGAAACCATATAAGAGCCAGATTTTTGAAGGCTTTCAAGTCACCAAAGAAATCATGAAACAGCCAATTTTTGCATTTGGAGAGAAGAAAAAGACAGGGTCTTTATCTCTAAAATACAAAGGGAGCTCTGAGAGACTTGAGTCTTCTGGTTTAAGCAGCTGGGGGAGCAGCACCTCCATACAACAGGCCCCTAAACACAGGCAGAAATGTTACTTTTGAAACTTCCCTCAGTGGAAGTTAAAGGTTCCTATCTTGCTCGTACCTCTTGAAAAAAATCCACACTGGACAATGACTCAGATTGGAGTGTAACCTGTTCAAAGAGAAAAGGCAAACAGACAGTGTGACAAGGCCTTTGAAGTACTTTGAAGTACTAACACACGTGTGCAATACAGCATAAAGGGACATACCAGTTTATCAGAAGTATCATGGGTGCTTTACCCCAGTCCATGTTTATTCACAAAATGTAGAGAATCACTGAATGTAAATGCAACAGATACACTTGGTAACGTGTTAATTAAAATGGGGAAAGTGGCAGG
This sequence comes from Falco cherrug, assembly GCF_023634085.1. Taxonomy (NCBI): domain Eukaryota; kingdom Metazoa; phylum Chordata; class Aves; order Falconiformes; family Falconidae; genus Falco; species Falco cherrug. The sequence continues at coordinate 3,091,693 of NC_073698.1, forward strand.
TAGTACAGGAGCTCTGTGGCGAGTAAGGAGATGAAGAGTGCCTCCCGCCACACAAATGAAAGGCAGAGTGGGGGTTGGTATCACTTGATGTGAAGTGTATGAGCATCCTCCTGCAAGGAGAAGACTTCAATACTTTTTTTTAAAAGCTCTGGTAGTTTTTCAGAAAGAGTTGGTCATAGCAGTGCCTAAGGTCAAGCTCTTGTCCTTTAACATGGAATGGGCAACATCATTTAATGAAGTTCTGAATTATTAACAAGGAGATTTTAAAAGACCCCAACATTACATGGGAATAAAACAGGGAAGCAAACCTCCCAGGATATCAACATATCTCCACTGATGGTATTCCAGACGTATAATTATCTTACTTAGAAATGTATATTGGTTGTATAGTTAATGACAAACATCACTTCCTCTTACAATGTGTGGTCAACCCTTCCACTATTTTGCCCAGGGCTGATACTGTATGAAGTGTCCAACAATTTCACAAGACACGTCATTTTCATCCCACAAGTATCAGTGCACTGGCAATTCCCCAAGATCCTTTGGTCCATGATCTCTGCAAAACAAAAACAAAAGAAAAACATTCTTTGTCCTCACATCTCCCCAGCTGGTTCTTTTCACCCTCCCTGTTGATTCACAAATCAAAGTCCATTGTAGTACTGGTGCAAATATTATTATCCAGGCTAGTATTTAAGCCATATCCTTACCTCAGTTCCCTCTTCTCTACCGTACAGTCTCTACAAGGCAATAAAACAAACTACTTCTTTTATCTTTTAAAAGTCCTCACAACTGTTTCCTGCACTTTGTAACTTCTGTGACAAGACACAGGATGCTTGTTTCTTCTCTCCACTTCCAACATCACTGCCATTAGTATCCAAGGATATCTTCTAAACTTCATTTCCATCACTTTTTTGGAAGAAGACATTCCACTGAACACCAAAGAATAAGAAAATCACAATATCTTCTTTCACCGTGATGGATTTTTTTTGGAGATGTATACGTTCCTAACAATGACTAGGAAGTTGGTTCATGTGATTGCATTCTAAGTGTTTAAAGTCAGGTTGGACAGTGCTTTAAGCAACCGGGTCTAGTGGAAGGTGTCCCTGCCCATGGATTGGGGGTTGGAACTAGATGGTCCCTTCCAACCCAAACCATTCTGTGATTCTGTGGTTGTACTTGCTTTGTTAATCACAGCCTGTTTGATGACACAGATGTACTTTTATCAAGTAATTAGGTTGTAGACTCAAGACTTTTTTGTGCTTCTTGGACTGATAACTTACATTGTTTATCTCTACATTTTGCTGCACTGGCCTTAGCCTGACAAGGCCGTGCCCTGTCACTGAGACCTCACTGTGGTATTACATTACAATAAAATGATTGAGATCTGAGACTCATACTATATGTTCTCCTGGATCCAATTCTTACCACGTTGTCCTAGACTGGCAGATGAATCTGGCCTCTGTTCTTGCAGCGATTGGGAGCAACGGGACAATATCAGTAATATTTTGGTCAGCAGTTTTTAACACAGTCCTACTGTTTAGCACACCACAGATCTGTAACCTTCTTCTCATTTCTAGAACCAGGTGCAAGCTGATACAGAGCCTGTGCTGCAACTGATAACCTTGAGCATACACCCAAGTGGCTAAGAAAGCAGAACAGGTAAGGGAAAATGATTGAAGTAGATCAGAAGCACAGATTTTGTGTTACTGAGTCAGCCAATGGAAAGACCCAGACTTCTTTGGCCCACCTTGAATTGAAGCTAGAGTCTTGATACTGTGGATACAGAGCACCCTTCTGTGGGAACAATACCTCCCATTTTATGTCTTCTCTCATTTAGTGGTACTGGCATCTCACCTTCCATGCTGGGTAGCCTGGCTGTTCTCTCTCTGAAGCACTCCCTGTTATTCATTTGGGGTTCTCTGACGTCAGCTCTGAGGTCAGGCAGGCAGGGCCACGCCTGTCCCTTGCCCGATCCCAAAGACAAAAGACTATAGATAGCTGCTGCAGCAAATGCTTTTCATTATGTACTCCCCTCTACTCAGACCGCCTGCCCAGTTGGGGGTGGGAGCAGCATGGGGCCCCTAGATGCCTGTGCTGCTCTGCTATGTGTTTTCTGTTATTTGGGGTGAGTTGTGCATTCCTCACAAGCTTTGAATGTTGTGCAGAGCCCCAGGGGAATCCTCAGAGGAGTGGGAGGAGAGACCAGGCAGGGGAAGGTTGCCCATGCACACCAGGGAAGAGGCATCTCCTCCCCCATGTCAGCCTGTGAAGATGTCCAAACCAGAGGGAAGTGCCAGGTCTATGACAGCATACCCGCTGCACACCGCATCCATCCCCTCTCAGAAATGGATTTAAAAGCTTTCTACTTCCCACTAGCAGAACTTTCTTAGCTAGCCTTAGTCTGGCAAAACAGACCAAGAAGTGATAAATCTGTCTACTTGCACACTTGGGAGTCAGTGCCTGAAAGGCAAATGAAAAATTTTAGATTAAGACTAATTGTGACTCAAGAAGAAATGGATACAAATTGGCCATTAATATATGCAACAAGAAATCCTGGCCATTAATACATGCAACAAGAAATCTGGAGGAGATTTCTAGCTATTGCAGCAATCAGGCTCCAAAACATCATTCCAAGGACATAGAAGCAAAAATCCCATCTGCTTCTAAACCAGAGCCTGATAAAATTGTGATTACAGGATTTTGTATCTGTGACAGCTAGGGATCGGACACACAGGCCCAAGAATGGCTGCATACCATGTTCTCATCCTTTACCAAGGAAATCTGATACAGAGACTGCCTTCCTGGAGCACACATGTGGTGTCTTGTACTAAGGACAGGAAACTAACCTCCCCCCACCCCACCCCCAACTGTTCTGGTCTCTGTTCTAGTGTTAAACCAAGATGTCCAGCTCATGTTTCAGTGTCTGCTCACAGAGTCTGCACAGAAGATTGTTATGTATATAGAAATGTAGGACTGGAAAGGACTTCCTGGGATGGCTGGATGCAGTGAGTTCAGTGGCCACTCCTCAACTTGCTGCCATGTGTTTCGTTCCATCATAATCCTCAGGATGCTAGTGTAACTGGAAATCCTGCAGGATCTGAAGTGCCGGCAAGATGGGCTAGCATGCCCTGTAAGTCTTAACCTGTAACTAAATCAAAACATCATTTCCAGATCCCAGAAATGTGACAAGATGGACAAACGATGAACTAGGAAAAGGGAAACCTGGAGGTTTCCCCTAGCTAGGAAAAGGGCACCTGGAGGAAAAGGAAGCCTTGATCTCTGCAGAAACTGTGCACACATCGAGAACACAAATAGAACTATAGGAGCTACCATAGTGTAATGTGTCCTGCACTATAACTGCAGCAGGTAGGACTGCCTACCTCAGGCATGCCAGGAGTCACCTAAAAGGCAACATGAATCAAGTACACCTCAGAGAAAAAAAAATCATGTGACTGTTGATAAAATGCTAGCACTGGGCTGAGGATTGAATTTTATGGGTCCCAGTTAGAAATACGCATACTGACCATTCTCCATAAAAGTGGCATTCTGAGACTAACTTATTGAATGCACAATATACTAATTTGTGGCTTACAAGATGCATAGAGACACCGAATAGGGCAGTAACCGTAGTACTCGTGACTCATCTTACATAGCTCAGGCTGCTATGGCTCCTCTACAACTGCTAATACAAAGCCTAAAGAGAAATAGCATGAAACCACTTCCAAGCACAGACACCCTCATGGCCCTGCCTGTCTGGCCGCGGCACTTACAGCTTGTCCACCCTCGAGAAGCCGTGTCCCCAACAGCCACCCAGCGCCAGCCCCGCTCCAGCTGGCCGCACAGGGAGCGGAGCATGTGCACAACGCCTGGGGGTGCCGCTGCGCCGGGCTCTGCCCTCCGCCCCGGGAGCCCCGCGCCTTCCCCCCAGGAGGCCCGCACTCTGCCCCGGAGAGCCCCACACGTTGTCCCCAGGAGCTCCGCATCCTGACCCTGGCGCCCCGCACCCTGTCCCGGGGAGCTCCGCCCTTCTCCCCCCGCCCCTCCGCTTACCGCGCAGAGGCTGCCCGTTGCCGTGGCGACGTGCCCTGGGACCCCTCGCGCTCGCGGGTCCGCCGGGAGGGGGACGGCCAGGCCGGGCCGGGCCGCCGGGGCCCGGGATCCCACGCGCGGGCGGCCGGTCCAGGCCAGTCGCCCCGCGGAGCGGAACCGGCATTCGGAGGCGGGGCGGGGACGGGCGGCGGGCGGAGCGCGGCGGGCCCGCCAGGGGGCGCGCGCCACCGGCAGCTCCCCGCCCCCGACGCCCCGCGGGCGGGCGCCGCGTCACCGGCTGCGCCCGAGCGTCAGAGCGCGGCGCCGCGCGTACGATGGGCCGCGGGCGGCCGGGCGGCCCGTGCCCCGCTGCCGTGAGTGATCCCCGGGCGGGCCCCTCCGTAGGCGGGGTCCCGGCCCGCGTGGCGGGGCCTGGCCTGGCTTCGGGGGGCGCGGGGGGAGGTTGGGACGTGAACGGGGCTCGGCGGCGCCGGCGGGAACTGCCCTTCCCTGCGCTCGGAGCCCCCCTGGCGCCGCCTGGCCCCACCGTCCCGCCCCGGCGGGCCCGGGCGCTTCTCGGCCCGCGGTGTCGCCACGGCCTTGCGCCAGCGCCGTGTCCTCCTTGTACCCCGGCGGGTGCAGGGCGCCAGCGGCAGCAGCGCCCTCAGCAAGTGCTCGGCGGCGGCGCGGGGCTACATCCAGGACCGGTTCCTGCCCCTCCTGGTGGGGCGGCGGCGGCGGCGGGCCCCGCTTGTCCACCGGTGAGGAGCGGGTGCGGCGCGGGGTGCCCGGCTGGCGGCTGCCGGGCCCCGGTGCGGGCGGCCCGCAGCCTCCCCTGCCAGCTGCGGAGGGGCTCCAGCGGCTCCCCAGGCTCCTGGCGCTTCGGTTGGAGGCACAACTCCATGAAATGCGTTTTTAGGACACGGTGACAGAGTGGCAACTTGCCGAGCACTGACTTTCAGTGATGTCACCTTTTTAGACACTTAGTATAATTTTACATGGCTTACGGGCAAAAATTGAAAGCTTTGTCCTGAGTGAAATGTGTCACCGGACTGGTTCCTAATTCCCGTATTCAATGCTGCTGAAAACTGCTTAGGATCTGAATACTAACTTACCGAAAATCTTAGCACATCAGTAGTTTTCTCATTAATTATCAAGAACATTGTAATTTTGGTAAGGTATTTGGTGGCTCAGGGTAACAATATTATCTTTTGAGTCAGTGGTATCTTATCAGTAGGTCTTCTCTGGAGCTTTGCAGGACACAGGCATGAATGTTTTAATGTGTATGTGTGGAGGGTTCTATGCTGATATGGTAGTGGAGTTTACATAATACGAGACTAACGGTTTAATGCAATCAAATGGCTGCCCATCGCCAAAGGAGTTTCATTGAGGGGGGCGAGAAAAAAAGCAGTATTCGTGCAGAAGCTTGCAGGCCTATGGAAATGAGTGTTGCTCACCAGGGAGCTGAGCCTGTGTGACTTGTTGCATGACATTGGCAAGCCAAACTAAATACTAAATTCATAGAAAGAGTTAAGTATTGCAGTTGTCAACACTGTCATAATGAGTTCTGGGACATCTTAGAATAGCTAGTGAAATCTGTAGCCCTTTTGAGGTGTGGGGACGATAACATGCTTGTTAAAGGGGTTGATAGGAACTGGTAAGCCTGGTGGGGATGTGGTGAAACTAACTAAAAGACAGTGCCAAGGAAAAAGAGGTGCTAGTCTGTGCTGGACTAGGCAAATGGTAAATGCTTTCCAGGAGTTAGACTTACTTAGTTCCATTCATTCAAAAAACAGAGAATGAAAATCCTTCCCTGACTTTGCTTCTCTTCCTTTTTTATTCCCCACTCACTGCATTTGCATGCACCGTCATTCATTCTGATATACCCAATAGCCCCTTGTAAGTAAAGGAGTTAATTTCATATTGTTGTTGGAATCTGATTTGGGGCAGGAACTCTGGCGCTGGCCACCCACATTGCAGAGGAGCATCCTGACTGTACGGATTCATACTTTTTCACCCAGTGATGGTTGATGTATGCAAAATGGAACGGGTCCAGCTAGGATGACTGCATGTTTTCTCTGGGTTATCCGTAGTCTTGTTGGTTAGTACACTTACTGAATACAGAAGATCTGTATTTATTAACAAGCTCTAGATATGACATGTCATCAGACATCTTGCGGTGCAGTTCTATCGATGTGGGGTTACTGGATAGAGAAAAAAAGGTTTTTGAAATGCAGGATGCCAGTGGTGGAGAAATAGAGTTCCTGGACAGTGATTACAACTGAACTTCTTTCCACAGGGGTTACTACATCCGTGCCCGTGCTGTAGATCACTGTGTTCAAGACTTTCTGCTGAAGACCCAAAGCTACCCTAGGACACAGGTACGTTTTCTCTCTCTGGGTGTACTGGCAGTTTCCATTACATGTGTGAAAAGACTTTTTGGCATCTTGGCACAGCAGTAGCGTACTATTGCATCTGAACAGAATGAACTCAGAGATTTGACCGGCACTACTGTGACTGTCCATTTGTCACTTTGACAGAAATATGTGGGAGGGGGCAGTACCTACACAAAACTCTTCTACCTCTTGCAGGAGATTGCCTGATTTTGTCACTATAGATGATGTTATTGAATATTTTTCACACCTAGATGCTCAGGATGCTGCTAGACATGAGTATAACTTTTTCTGATACTTTATCTGCAGATCCTGTCTTTAGGTGCTGGCTTTGACTCCTTACGCTTCCGTTTGAAGGACGTAGGTCTTCTGCATCACACTGTGGTATACGAGGTGGATTTCCTAAATGTGGCATGCCAAAAAGCTGCTCTGATCAAAAGAATGAAAGAGTTGTCAGCACTGGTGGGAGATACCGGAGGGGAAGGATTAGGTATGGTATTTATGGAAGGTGTTCTGGATACTAAATGTTTAGAAGAAGCAAACATAACTTCAGCCTTTAGAAAGTGAGGTATGATGGTAGAGGAACTACAAAGTTGTAGACAAAAAGCATGGTTTTGCTGAAAATTTTTGGAACAAACAGATAATTTGTAAGCATTGGGAGATGAAAAAAAGATGTGTAGGTGCTGGAATGGATTTGTCGGGAATGGATTATATCAAACCAGGTTCAGTTTCTTTCAGTTACAGTTTCTCAAGTACTGCATCTGGCTTTGGGATCTTTAATACAAAGGCAGTGGCAAACTGCAGCATGTCCAGTGAGAGGTCACAAGAACGATAAAGTGGTGGAGCACGACATAGGAGGGCAGGCTGAGAGAACTGGGTTTGTTCAGCCTTAGGAACTGAGGTGAGGCTTACTGCAGTCTTCAACTGTCTAACAGGAGAGGATGAAAAAGGTGGAGCCAGACTTTTCTTGGAGGCACAAAGCAAACAGTCAAGGGGCAATTGTTGCAAGTTGTAGCAAAGGAAACTTCAGTAATGTGTAATGAAAATGTTTGTTTCTTGGTTTTTTTTCTGCCACATGAGTAGTTAAAAATGGGAACAGATTGCCCAGAAAGGCGGTAGAAACTCCAGCTTTGGACATAGTTAGAGCTTGACTGGACAAAGCCTCCAGCAGCCTGATACAGGTAACTGCTGTGAGCAGGGAGTTGGACTAGATGACCTTCAAAGGCCCCTTTCAACCTAAATTATACTGTGATTTATGGCCTTTATGGGTAGGAGAAAAGGTATGACTCTTGGGTGTATTGACTGTAATAAAACATTAGTTGTTATGTTACCTGCCTTTTTTTTTTTTTTTTTTTCCCTCTCTAAGGCAGGAGAAAAATGAGCCTTATGAAACTACCATAGAGTGTAAGTAAAGCTGAAAGGATTATTATGCCAGCTAAATACTAAGGGGCAATTCAGTGGAAAAATCGAGGAATGTAAAGTATGGGGTTCACTAGAGATTCCTCTTGCATCTGATTTTCTTGAAGGTGTCTGTTAATGTTCTAGATGATATGCTGTAGAAGGTGAAAATGTAATAAACCAGCAAGAAACAGGGAGAGCTGAATATGGTGGATGAGAGTAGGATTTTGATAAAGTACACGAATGGTCTGGAAAGTCTGGAATGAAATACAGTAGGGACAGTAATGAAATACAGTAGGCTGCTATGCTTAGACTGTAATAATCGGTTTAAATACAGATGGAAGACAGGTGCAGAGCACAAGTCCCTGGCTGCCATGAACAGTTGGATAAGTCTTAGTGAGTAGCTCTTCCATGAGCTTGCTCAGTTTCCTCCTGAATCCATTCTTGTTTTTGTGGTTGGTTTTGAATCCATTCACTGGCAGCATCCTGTAGCAAAGAATTCTGTCTGTACCAATAATCTTCAACTACTTCAGCTGAAAGGCAGGTGTCAAAAGAGTTGGGAATATCCTATTTTCTGTGCCCAGAGGGCAGGAAGCGATGTGTAGATCAGTTAGTTGTCAGAAGAAGTTAATAGGGAACATGGAGATGGGCTTCTAGAGAAGGCTGTTTTGCCTCCAGTAATGAATGCCTTTGAGAAGTGTAATTAACAGTTCTCAGGGCAGGGGTAGTTGTTGGATTGCACTGGTACAGAGACATAGAGTAGGTAATTTCTAAAGGTACTTTACAGTTTGTTTCTGATCTGGTTTTGCTTGAAACAGCTTAACAAGCTATAGCTTATGGAGTACAGAGGTATGGTATTATAATCATAGAATCACAGAATGTCTTGGGTTGCAAGGGTCCTGAAAGACCCCCTGCCACGGTCAGGGACGTCCCCCACCAGCCCAGGCTGCTCCCAGCCCCGTCCAGCCTGGTCTTGAGCCCTGCCAGGGATGGGGCACCCACAGCTGCTCTGGGCAACCTGTTCCAGTGCCTCACCACCGTCACAGGGAAGGATTTCTTCCTTATATCTAATCTAAATCTAATGCTTGCAAATCATAAATTGGAACTTATTTCTGAGAGCGGTGATCTGGAAGACTAGTCCTGGTATTTGCAGGGAGCTAGCATGTGCTGGTTCAGGATTCAATGCAATTTTACAGAAAGAAATCTTTAAAAAACAAACCTCAAAAAACCCTTGAGAATGGTTTTATGGTTGTTAGGCAAACCATTCAAATTCTGTCAAAGCACTGGTACTTAGCTAAACTGAAAGGTCTGTAAAAGAGAGCCCTTCAGATTTGATTCTGAATTATAGTGGCTCTATAAAAATGTTCTTAAAGTAAATATGATAAAGTTTTGTTGGTATACTAAATGTGATAGTTCTGTGAGACATCTGTAGGTGAAATTTGCATTAAGAATAATGGAGTTTTCGATCTGCATTTAATGGATTGCTTCTTGACACTATCCCTTTATGGTTCATTTAGCAATGGGGATTTTCTTGTACATGTCCCAGAGAAATTGAGTTGATGGGCACAGGCTTGTGAGCGATTGCCTGCGGGGCTGATATTCCTGTTTGTCCCTTTTGGTCTCAGTATTGCATCAGCACTGTAGTGAGGCTGGATAATTTTTGTCTCCCAGGAGTCATTACCTTTTCTGGAGGGGACTATAAACTACTGGGAGTGGATTTATCAGAGCTGTCTGAGCTGGAGAGAGCCCTGGAGGAAGCAGGGCTAGACAAAGAAATTCCCACCCTCTTCATAGCAGAGGTGGTGCTCACCTACATGGAAAACAGCAGGTCAGTTGAGTTATCTGCTGTTAACTAGGTGGTAAAATGAAAAGAACAAGCTTCTTTTTATGTACGCCACTCATGGCTGGGAGACCTGCTGTCTTGTAACTAAAGCTTCAGCAATTCTGTGGAAGTCCCAAACAGCTCCTTACTTCATAATTGTGATGGGATAATTGATGTCCATGACATCCTAAAAGGGAGGAAAAATAAGAAAAACCTTGAACATGTGATTTTGAGGTTTTTGTTCTGCTCATCCCCTGAATTCTCTGCACAGATGGGAGAGGAGAGGTTCATAAGTTCCCAGCACAGGATTCTCTTTGGTATATTACCTGTGTCAGGATGCCTTAGTAGCATGCTTTATAGTGTTGCAGGAGGATAGATTTTGTCTGCCCCTCAGTGATTTAATTCCTTGTACACGATCTGCCTGACAGGTCAGATGCCTTGATTCAGTGGGCAGCAGAGCATTTCTCTCAGGCATGCTTTCTGCTGTATGAGCAGATGCACCCAGAGGACCCTTTTGGACGTGTCATGCAGCACATTTCAGCCAGCTGAACTCTGCACTTCATTCTTTGTCAAAGTATCCTGATTGTGAGGCACAGCGGAGGCGCTTTTTTGAAAAGGTAAGTACCTGCAGCTCTAAGGAACACATGAAGCGTGTCTTACCTGGGAAAGATTGTAGCATTAAATAATTTTGGAAGTCATCAGATGTGTCAGTTACGGGTTGAAGAAGACAGGGCCAAGGCTGGGCCACTGCCTTCTCTAGTAGCATGACTAGTCATTTGAAGGTCTTTCCAACCAACTTGCAGTCTGCTTTCTGGTATGGCGTTAAGGCAAGATGGGTTCCTCTGAGGCTTTTGGTATAAATTAAGTTCTTAGGAGCTTTACAGGTAAGAGATCTATTCTTACCAGACTCTGGGCTGCTCTTGTTCCAGCTAGACAGTCTTAAAGGCCCATGCAGGTGTTTAATTTAGGGTCTTTGTTTTCTTGTGCGAAGTGAGTCTATCCTTCCAGAGCTAATAATTTTGAGGGGTTTCTTTTTTAGGGCTGGACTGAGTGCAGCGTCGTGGATATGAATATGTTTTTCACCTGTTGTACTCTGGAAGATGAGCAGCAAAAATTGCAGGCTCTGGAGCCTTTTGATGAATATGAGGTAACTCTTCTTGATTCTGAACACCAGTGACCTGGTTTTGATATGATAAGGTGTCTGCAACTTCTTATGGTCATAGTTCTGTACAAGAGTTGCTGAAGCATAGGTGTTCATGGAGGCAGAAAGGATGTTGAATCAGGCAGTTCATGCAGAGCCTGCAGGAAGCTCCACTTGAAGCTGGGGCAGGTAGCACTGGAAGCAGACTCTTGCTTGTTCCTTCCCCAGTGAGCGGTCTCTTAGGGAGACAGCCTTAGCATAGCAAACTAGCTGGTGGTATAAAAGGTGCTGTTGATGCTAAAAGTTTGCATGGGTTCAAGGGGCAATTATTTTAATGAAAGAGAAGTCTATTGAGGATTACTGAATAATATAAAAATAAACCTGTTGTGAGTTTCCTGACTGCAAATGGTTGGGAGCTGTCCTGGGAGAAGTAGATGCACTCGTCCTGCTCTCCTGTGTTTCTGTAGGCTATTACTGTTTGTCATTGTTGGACTCAGGTTACTAGTTTCAGATGTTTTTGGTCTGATGTTGTGCAGCCATTTTCTATATTAATGACTGAAATTTAACTATGACTCTGTTCTTTGCCGTTTTTATGTTAACTGCTAGCGAAGTTTGCAACTATTTCAAGTGTAGAAGAGAAGTCAAAGATACTGAGTAACTTCAAGATAAAGATCCTGTAGGGCACTTACTAGAAGTTTCCCTTTCAATTTTGTGATTTTCTGTTTATAATTCTCTCTAGAAATCTAACAGCATGCAGTATGAAAACTAAGTTAGCTTGCTTGCATTTATTTTGCCAACATGGAGGATCTGCTCTGCTACATGAATGCAAAATTGATCACTGAAAGATGCTGGCAGATTTGCAAAGTGGTGTAGAAATGCCTGCAAGAATTACTGTAGATCAAGACAATTGCTCATACAGTGAGAAAGAAAAGACATTTTATCATTTTCTTTATAGAGGAGGTTAACACGTACACAAGTCTGAGCTGAAAAACGTGCACAGGAGTAAGATACGTGGTAACAGAGAGCTCTACAATTAGCCTTTGAGGTAAAGTAAGGTCCAGATCTTACTATAAGCAAGCTTGATTGAATTAGGTAAGAAATGTAAAATATACACTTAGTGCTGAGGACAATTAATTTTTAGAATAATTTGTCTAGGGGTAAATAGTGGATTCTTCAATTCTTCAGTATTTACATTAACTTTTGGATATCACTTTTCAAAAGATGCTTTTTACTTTGGTAGATATTTGGGCAGTGATGCTAATATTGTGGTTTCTTGTGCCTTTTAAATTCATATTTATGCCTTCTAGTCACATAGTTGGCTGAATATATCCCACCCCATGGGAATGAACATACTAAATTCCCTGATGTCCATAAAAGCCAGGGTGGACCCTAGTGTTGCTCCTGACTACCTGTGCAATCCTTGTGCTTGTGCTTCTGCCTCTGAGGTATTCCAAGGCCAGACTGGAAATCGTATTTATGTATCATTGGCCAGCTGAGACCATATTGCACCTTTGAACGTTTGCAATTTCTTTGGGATCACTTCTGCTCCATGACCTTTAGGAAACCTTAATCCCTCTGGTATACAGCTCTCACTCTTTTCTATGATTAGAACTGGGAAGCATAAAGGGAAGCGGATTCCAAAAAAAGAAAGAAGTTCCTCATGCAACATGTAATTATTCTGTGGAACTCCTTGCTGCAGCAGCTTACAGATGATAAAAGTTTATGTGAGTTCAAAGAGCAACTGAATAGATTAATGGATGGGAAAACCATTGAGGATTGTTCAGTACAAAGACTCAGCTTCTTGCTTAGAAAATCCCTGAGCTGTACATTTTTGAAGATTGAGGTGAGGAAGGTATTTACACACTTGCTCTTTCTCAGATTCAGCTTTAGTCTTCTGATTTTGGCCACCATTGGAAACAGTGCTAGGCTAGGTTTTGATCACCCTGACCGTTCTGAGATCCTTACTATTGCTATAAGATTTTGAGGGGGATTGTTTGTTTTTGGGCTTGGCTGCAGGAATGGCATCTCAAATGTTCCCATTACTTTGTCTTGACTGCGTCAAAGGGGGTGGAACCTTCCTGGACACCATTGTTATCCAGTATGACAGGTACATACTGACTGGTTTTCATAGTATTCTTTTATCTCCTGCAGGCTTCACTGAGAGATTTTAGGAGACAGTAAAACCCTGGAAGGAACAGATGGGATGCTGCCACCTGAGTAGCTTTCTCCATCCTTCTAACAATGGTTCTGCTGTCCATAGTGAGGCCAGGGCCACCTCCTGACTCTAGTGGTTCTGATCAATTTCATTCTTATAGTTCATTGAACCTTCCAGTCTGAACAGCTCTTCTGTCTGTTTATATGTGGGGCCTTCCAGTGCATGGCTGCAATGCCAGTCTACCACGATCCTCCTTCTATTTTTGGTAACCCACAGGCTCTCCTTTTTCAGTTTATTCCTGCTTGCCTCTATACATGGTCCTCTGAGCCGTTCTATCCTTCCAGCTTCCAAAAGGTTGTTATGTTTACTTACTGCGCTATCAAAGTATCGTCCAGCAGAGCACTCAGGAGCGTGTCATGAAGTTTTGTTTTGTTATCCCCTGTGGGTGGAATTGTACATGTAGTATTTCTGTTTCTGAAATGTTTTTAAATCCGTACGTTACTTTTTTTAGGTAGGAGAAAAGTGGTACAGTTAGGGAAAAGCCAAGACCAAGACTGTGTTTCTGTGATTAAAAGGACTTGGCAGCAGTAGCAATCTAAGAAATACCTGCTTTTGGCTGTTTGCTTCCTTTTTCAGGGTGGAAAGCAGAAGGTTATTTTTAAGCTGTTTCACATCACTAGTCTTGTTCGCAGTATAGCACCACAAGTAGATCTGTCTGCAACTGAAAGTCGAAATCCATGTTCTAGGGAGCAGGAAAAACAGCTGGAAAAGGATAAGGCAGGATGACGTTCGTTAACCTAACAAGGCTATTGTGTTGTGTCTTGATTCGATCTGAAAATGTGTAGTGAAATTGAAGCTAAATGGATGTGGGTGTGGTTAAATATATTGTGTGATTGTCACTAGTCCTTATGTTAAAACCTTAAAAGCTCCTAAACGCGCAGGCTCTATCCATAAGTTAAAAAAAATCTGGCATTTGCTTAACTGACATGAGTACAGTGAAGACACTTGATTCATTAGAGACAGGAATAGGGTCTTTTTGCTGTTGACTGTTGTATTCCAAACTGATAGCAGGGGCTTTGAAAGTCTGGTAAAGTATCCATTCTTAGATATTTTTTTACTGGGAATGGCAAAAGGTATGTCTCAAGTACCAGTATGTGCCCCCAGCTATCCTATCAAATAGATTTGGGTCCCTCTTCAAGACAGTTGCAAGTACTAAGCCTTCTAACAGAGCACAGTAAGTATATTTTCTGAAACGAAAACACCCATCAGTCTTAAAAAAAATAATCTGTAGAAAGACATGCAAGTCCAAGAAGATGAAATTTTTTATTTCATCAAACAATAGAAAGTCTTGTACTAAGCAGCATTCAGTAGACGTAATTTTTCTGGGTATGGCATACAAAAAAATAGACTGAGAGCTGCTTTTCCCGCACCTCATCATCTCTTACAACATAAGAGTAAGGCACTTGCTTAAAGCAAAGAAGACACAAATTTGAAAGTCATTAAAACAATTTGTACAACGTGTAAGTGAGCTAGAGTCTTGTGTTTAAAGCTTGTTTCACACTAAGGGATGTAGTATTTAGAGAGAAAGTATCTAGATAACTGAAAATATTCTCTTATAGTAGGGCTGTTGGAATTAACAGAGATTATTCCTCATGCTTTAGAATTGTATTTCAGTGCTTTTCTGAAGGTAGGATCCAAATCTATCAAGAAACTTTGAAATCCAGCTTCCGGGTCTTTGTCCTTTTTCTGCTGTTCTTTGCTATTCAACTAGCCAAATATTGTCTTCATCAGAAAGGTACTCCCTTTGAAGGTATTGCAGTGATTCCTCTCTTGCTACAGCAGTTTAGGATACTGCAGTCTCTTAATCTTACTTCCACCCCATTAAAGCAATCTCAGAACTGTGTCAGGAGTTGAGGGAGCAGTAAACAGAAGTAAAGTTGGCACAGTGGTAGTTCAAACCATTAAGGCTTTATTTCTAGGGCATGTCAGGTTGTCTGTGTCCCCTGTCAACCTGCTTCACAATTTTTTTTTTTTCTTGAAAAGCTGTACAGACTTGCTCAATCTCTCATTTAAAACGTAGTCCTTGATTCTTGTTTGTGCATAAGTTCTTTGATTCTCTTTGGCTTGCAGTTTCTCATCATGAAGGTTCTGTCAGGATGGCTGGGAGTATCACTGCAGCAGTGTGTGCAATGCACTCTGAAGTTTCTGGCCTGAGATGTTACAGTCACCACTCTGTTCTTATAAAACCCAATGTGGTTCTCACCACTGGAGGCTTTGGGGAGGAGGATGGACAGCACTGCCGTATGAGAAATTTTCATGTGCTAATTAAGCATGCAGGCTACTGGAAAGCTGGCTGTGTGAAAAAGAAAAATCCTGATAAAAAATGGGGTGAGTTCCCATACTGATGCAAGCGTATGGAAGTCGTTTTTGTGCTGACAATGAAATAATGTCTAGTGGAAAAGTGATGTCACAGCATGGTTATGCTGGCAGTCAAAGAGATCTGAAGGTTCTGAATGCTAAGTGCCAGGTCCTGCACTTGGGTCATAACAACTCTGTGCAACACCACAGAGTTGCGGAAGAGTGGGTGGGAAGCTGCCCAGCACAGGAGGAGTGCTGGTCGGCAGCCGGCTGGGCATGAGCCCCCAGTGTGCCCAGGTGGCCACGGTGGCCAGCAGCGCCCTGGCCGGTGTCAGCAGCAGTGTGGCCAGCAGGGCCAGGCAGTGCCCGTCCCCCTGTGCTGGGCCCTGGTGCGGCCGCCCCTCGAGCCCTGGGCTCAGCGTTGGGCCCCTCACCCCCAGACAGACCCGGAGGGGCTGGAGCGTGTCCAGAGCCGGGCAGGGGGCTGGGGAAGGGTCTAGAGTACACGGCTTGTAAGGACTGGCTGAAGGAACTGGGGCTGTTTAGCCTGGAGAAGAGGAGGCTGAGGAGAGGCCTTGCCACTCCCTACGACTACCAGACAGGAGGCTGTAGGCAGGTGGGGGTTGGTCTCTTTTCCCAGGTAACAAGTGGTAGAATGAAAGGAAAGGGCCTCAGGTTGCACCAGGGGAGGTTTAGGTTGGATATTAGGAAAAAATTATTCCCTGAAAGAGTTGTCAAGCACTGGAACAGGCTACCCAGGGAAGTGGCTGAGTCACCATCCCTGGAGGTATTTAAAAAGCATGTAGACATGGTGCTTAGGGATATGGTTTAGTGATGCAGTTGGACTTGATATTAACGGTCATTTCCAACCTAAATGAATCAATGATTCTATACATTTCATGGGAGAAAGACCAGTGTGACCTGTGATGTTCTGTATCTCCACAGATGAGCAGTTGTACCATACTGTGTCGTGTCTCTCGAACAGCCTGGCCCTGGTGGTAGGAGGACGAACATCCCCAGCGAGTGCAGGCTTGGGAATGTTGTGGCTAAATTTCCCTGAAACCTGTAATGCTTCTGACCTAGGTGATATTACAGTGGACCTTTTAAGTGTGCAGCCTGCTGCTGAACCAGCTGCTTTGTGTTGGAGACACAGTACAACTGAAGTAATGTTCAAAGGTAAAAAGCCTGGAAAGAGTGGAAATGGCTGTAGGTATGCAGAGGTATAGAAATTCCAAATACATGGGGTAGTCCTGTCCAGAGAGTGAGGTCTAAAAGGCAAATTGTCATGATATAACCTTACTTTTTATGTAGTACAGGCTATGCGGTTAATGTTGGTGCATTGTATTCGTTTGAAACAATAGCTTTTTGCTGAACATTTCTGAAAGCATATGATCTTGATAGATTCATCACCACTTTAGAGAATCCAGTTACGTTTTGTAAAGGTTTTGTTCCAGTGGTGATTTTTTTTCCCCTGGGCTTAAAAGAGTCAAGGCTTAAATTTTGTGTGAATGTATTCTTATCGTATCCACCCAGTTCTTGTTGTGCCTTTTTGTTTGTCAAGCCCAGAAGTATATGTGAGAGGCTTTGCTAAATCTGACAAAAGGGACAGACTTGAGTAGTCTCAGCTGAGTTTCCTGAACTGAGCAACTGAACTCCTTGATCCAACAATTTGGCAGGATTTCAATTATCTATACCGTTAATACATGGTCAATTCATTACAGAACCTGTATGACAGATACCTTGTGATAATGACTTTTATTATAGATGAGCTGTAATCTTGTTAGCTTTCTAGATGCAGGGCAGGAATCAAAAAATAGAAATGACTGTATAGTGCTGGAAAAAAAGTTCATAATGCATTTTTTTAAAGTGCTACTATACACTTGCAACTGCAGTTTGGTTGGCTCCGCTCTCACAAACACACCTACCCACAAATTAAAAGACTCATTTCCAGCTGTTCCTGTTTAAGATGCAGGATGTGACCAGACAGGCATACTGACCAGCAACCTGCTTACATGTCACTAGCCCTTTTTATCCTTTTATCCCTCTGTCTTCCTGTGTTCGTACCTCCACAAATCACTGATATCCATCCCTTTTCCTGCCTCTGATTCTCTCTTGAGCACCCCATAAGTCTTACGCAAACCCCAAATCCTCTTTCCCTGCAGTACCCACCTCCAGAGAGTTGCTCCTGTTTGCTCATTTTGATGAGTTTCACAGCTGGTAATGGGGCTGACAGTTCCCCTTGGGCAGCTCTGGGAGGAGCTGGGACATATTGTCTGATTCTGTAAGCATGTAATTGGGGTTCTCTTGCCTGCACAACTGCTACTGCTTCTCTGTGCCTCCTCTTGTGTGTGAGGAAATGAGCCTTTTATGGCTTGATTGCTCTCCTGGAAGCAGCTGAGGCAGGATATTATTTGGGTTCTGCCACCTTGTTTTGCCTCTGTGCTCCTCTTTGACTGTGCAGGTGAGCTTTTTAGCGTGTAACCTAGCACTGCGAGTGAGTGAGGCTTTGTATAAACAGATGCTTACAAGAAAAGCAAAGTAAATGTTAAGAATTCTTAGCGTTAAAAGAATTGCTAGTAAAGGAACAAAAACCAGAATGGAGAATACTGTTCTGCCATTATGTAAGTCCTAGAATTGCAGAATGGTTTGGGTTGGAAGGGACCATAAAGACCATCCAGTTCCACCCCCCCTGCCATGGCCAGGGACACCTTCCACTAGGCCAGGTCACTCAAAGACCCGTCCAGCCGGGCCTTGAACAGTGCCAGGGATGGAGCATCCACAGCTTCTCGGGGCAACCTGCTCCAGTGTCTTTCCACCCTTATAGTAAAGAATTCCTTACTTACGTCCAATGTAAATCTACCCTCTTTTAGTTTAAAACCATTACCCTTTGTCCTGTCACTACAGGCAGTGGTAAAAGTCTCTCCCACTCTTTCTTATAAGCCCCCTTTGAATACTGAAAGGCTGCAATAAGGTGTCATTGGAAAGCCTTCTTTTCTTCAGGCTAAACGACCTCAACTCTCAGCCTTTCTTCACGGGAGAGATGCTCCAGCCCTCTAATCATTTTTGTGGCCTCCTCTGGACCCACTCTAAGATGTTCATGTCTGTCTTGTACTGGAGACCCCAGAACCGGATGCAGCGCTCCAGGTGGGGTCTTACTTCCCTGGACCTGCTGGCCACACTTTTTTTTTTTTGTGCAGCCCATGGTACAATTGGCTTTCTGGGCTAAAGGTGCACATTGCTGGCTCGTATTTAATTTTTCATCAAACAGTATCCCCAAGCCCTCCTTTGCAGGACTGCTCTCAATCCATGTATCCTGCAGCCTGTATTGATACTGGCAATTGCCCTGGGCCACGTGCAGGACCTTTCTCATGGCCCTGTTAAGCTTCATGAGATCCATATTGTCCTACTTCTTAAGCCTGCCAGTAGAAAAGAAATTAAAAGAAGCTTTGAGATCTCTTCTTGACACTTGAAATATGATGATTTCCTCTTTTGTATGCTGCATTACCCAGTGGTAAGTAGCATTGAAACCTTACGGACATAATCTGTTCTGGAAGGCTGGGTCTTGGGATCATTTATGGCTGAAGTTATTCATGCTTGATCACACCAGAAAGAAGTTTCAGAACTTCCTCACTGAAGGATAATATTTTTAATTCTGGAGCATTATGGAGCAGGATCCCTAGCTCTTTATCCAGGAGAAGTGCCTCAGACGAAATGTTACTCTTCTAGTAGCAATTGTCAAATATTCAGTAGTTCTGAACAGGTCTAGAATCAAGCCCTGCAATGGCATGCTGAAGGTTTGTTTAGTAAAATATATCGACTGTACGGGGCAAAAACTTCAGCAGTTATTAGCAAGTCAGTGGTGGGTCCTAGTGGAATTCAGGGAGTGAAAGCTGTCCTTTCTTCAACTGTTTCATTCTCCGCTAGCTGGCAGGGAGCTATTGAAGGGGAACACCAGGGGAATTGTTAAGCAGTCATTAGTCTAGTCTGGAGCATACTTTGAATTTGTGGAGCAGTGTTTAATTAACACCGTAATGTAATTTAGAGTTCAGCCTTCTAGTCAAAATTTTATATCAAAGAAGCAACTGCTCAATGGGTAAATAACGTTTTATAAATGATACGTTGGTTTTTGTTTTTGTTGGACTGTATTGCATCATTTTATTTTTGCCCTGATTTTGCTTTGTAGCTGAAGTGACCAACAATTGTGTTATTTGCCCAGTCCGTTACGAAGAAGTAAGCTGACAGTACATAGTGCAGTTAACACACATCCTTGAAAGCTACCAAGAGTACTTTTGCACATTTTGTATCTCCTTTTTGAGGCTTCTCCAGATTAACTCCTACACACTTAAATTACCATTATCTCCCTTTTGCAGGAACAAATAGACATTCTTGTTGCCTTATGAGGATTTATCTGTTTTCTTGGGATAAACACAGATGTCATTGTGGTGCTATGATTTATGTATTTAGGGTTTTCTAGTTTTATTAGTTCTACAGGTGTAATCTTCCCATTGCCTAGTTTTCATTCCTTATGTCCGTTAGGTATATTAAAAAACGTGCTTTCTCCTTTTGGTTTTGAGACTATAGTGTATGATTTCCATTCAGACTTTACATATTCAGAAACTACATAATATAAGTGGATGATAAGGGTCTTCTTAATGACCACAAACATGAAAAATGTTAATAAAAATATTTAGTCTTCCATGTGTCTTATAAAAGGTCTAGATAGAAGAGTAATTCCTGTATCTTTGAAACAATTTCTTGCATTTATTGCTAAAGTCTGGAAATGTTTGTCGGATTGCTATGTCTTAATATAAAGTGTGTAAAACTACTGCCTGACTGCATTAATTTCTGTCTTTGGTTAGCTTTCGTTCTACAGGAAATTTAACCAAAAAATTTAACGAAGTAAATTTTTGCTTTTGTGACGTACCAAATTCTAACTTCTCTTTTCACCTTTTTCCATAGGCAAGAAGTATCTGTTTCTGTATGGTGGCCGCTCTGCTGTGGAGCCTGTGCTAGGTGATTGGTATTTCCTGCACACTCAAGAACTTTTCTGCACTGTGGTAAGAACTTAGGGAGGCCCTGGGGAGTAGAAGTTGCCTTTGCTTCATAGGTGCATGCTGCTGTATTGCAAGCCCAACTAAATCACAGTGGTATTACCATACTGAAGTGGGTGACGCTGGTAGTACTATCACACTCTATAGTGATTAGAGTTAGAGCTAACTTGTAAGCACCTTGCTCTTTAGCGGAATACAGTCTTCACAGAATAGCTGAGATTTGAAGGGACATCTAGAGATCACCTAGTCCCTCCCCCTTGCTTAAAGCAGGTCTAACTAGAACAGGTTGCTCAGGATATTGTCCAGTTGGGTTCTGATTATCTTGAAAGATGGAAACTCCACAACCTCTTTAGGCAACTTGTGCCAGTGCTTGACCACCTTCATAATAAAATGTGAGGAGTTTTTATCTTTAAGTGGATATTTTTGTATTTCAGTTTGTGCCCATTGCCCTGTTGCTGGATACTACTGGGAACATTCTGTCTCTCTCTTCTTTCATTTCTCCCATTGGGCATTTATGCATGTTGATGAGATTTCCCCATGAGCATTCTCGGTCACCAAGGCATGCGGCTCCAGTGCCAACAGTCTGCTGTGGATGCTGTAGCGTGTGGTGCAGGGGAGGTTCCTGAACTGGGAAAACCTCAGGGGAGTGCAGAGATGGGGGCCAGGAGCAACTGCGGCCAAGAGCCCCACACCTCTAAAAGAAACCCCTGGGGAGCACTAGGGACCAGGGCAGGCAGGCAGGGCCTGGTGTGTCAGCCAGGGCGTGTCAAGGCGGTTTGCATGGCAGGGTGCTGTAACTTGGCTGGCTCGAACAGGGAGCCGTGGTACCTGTCTGGTAGGCGGCTATGTCTGCAGCTGACACGGCTTCCCAGGCAGAGCTTCCATGGGAACATGCTGCTACCCAGCCGTCAGGCTGCAGGGTGTGCCCCACTGCGGTACCAGTATCGGTGGCAACAGTGAGCACACCTGTGGGAGGTGTGCCCAGGTGGAGGAGCTCCTCTGCTTAGTGGCAGTGCTCCAGGAGGAGGTTGAGGAGTATCAGGGAGTCTGCGAAGGAGATTGTCTACTGGAATCCTACCTTCCCTGGGACAAACCTGTCAGGCAGACAAGACACGTGATATGGAGGATTCCCTATCCCTCTGCCCAGCAGAACATGGTAATTTAAGGGATAGAGGAGAACAAGTCTCTTAAACCAATGGTGGGCTCTTGGACCTCCAGAGCCCACTGTTGGAAGACCATGACTGGAGGAATGATGAACTCCCAGCTGACTCTGAATTTGTTCAAGACTTGCTGCCTCAGCTGAATGCGCATACATCTATGAGGCCGATGGGATTCATACGAGGGTACTGAAGGAGCTGGGTAAAGTTATCACAGGACCTCTTTCCATTATTTTTCAACAGTCTTCAGTCTAGAGAGGTCCCAGTCAACTGGAAACTGGCAAATGTCCCAGTTTTCAGGAAGGATAAGAAGGAAGACCCTAGTAATTACAGGCTTGACAGTCTTACTTCAGTGTCTAGTAAAATTATGGAGAAGGTTTTTCTGGGAGTTGCTGAAAAACACTTGAGAGACAGTGCAGTCATTGGTCATAGCCAGCATGGGTTCCCAAAGGGGAAAGCCCTGTTCAGGTAACTTAATTTCATTTTATGACAAGGTCACCCTTCTTGTTGATAAAGGGAAACCAGTAGGTGTGGGTTTTTTGGATTGTAGCATGGCTTTTGTTGTCTCTTGCAGTATCCTGGACAAAATGTTCAGCATACAGCTAGACAAGCCCATAATATGATGGGTGAACAGGTCAGACTGAAGGAGTTAGTAAATGGGGTTACGTCAGGCTGGCGGCCAGTCACCAGTGGGGTTCCACTGGGCTCAAGTATAGGGCCAGTGCTCTTTAATGTTTTAATAAATGATCTGGATGCAAGAGTTGAATGTACCTTAAGTAAGTTTGTTGATGATACCAAACTAGGAGGAGCTGTGGATTCCCTCAAGGGCAGAGAGCCCTTACAGAGAGATCTGGATAGACTAGAGAGCTGGGCAATTGCTAGCCATATGAAATTTAACAAGAGCGAGTGCCAGATTCTGTACCTAGGATGGAGTAATCCTGGTTATACTTACAGACTGGGGGATGAGAGGCTGGAGGGCAGTCCCACCAAAAGAGATCTGGGGACTGGGTTGATTGAACGTGAGTCAGTGGTGTACCCTGGCAGCTAAAAGGGCCAACTGTGTCCTGGGGTGCATCAAGCACAGCATAGCTAGCTGGTCAGGAGGTGATTGTCCCACTCTATCCTGCACTGGTGCAGCCCACCTTGAGTTCTGTGGGCAGTTTTGGGTGCCTTTATTTAAGAAGGACAAATTAGAGTATGTCCAGAGGGGAGTGACCAAAATGGTGAAAGGTCTTGAGGGCAAGATTTATGAGGGGTGGCTGAGGTCACTTGGCCTGTTCTGCCTCGAGAAGAGAAGACTGAGGGGTGCCCTCATCGCAGTCTACAGCTTCCTCAGGGTAGGCAGTGGAGCAGAGAGGTGTTGACCAGTGACAGGACATGAGGAAACAGAATGAAGTTGCATCAGGGGAAGTTCAGACTGGACATCAGGAAAAGGCTCTTCACTGAGAGCGGCCAGTCACTGGAACAGGCTTCCCAGGGAATTGGTCACAGCACCAAGCCTGTCAGAGGTAAAGGAACATCTGGACAATGTTCTTAGTCATATGGTTTAGTTTTAGATACTCCTGTGAGGAGCAGGGAGTTGGCCTCAATGATTCTTATGGGTCCCTTCCAACTTGAGATGCTCTGATTCTGTGGTTCTGTGATTCTCTCCTTGAAGGCAACCAACATGGTGAAAGGTGTGGAGCACAAGACTTGGAAATGCATGCTCACATACGTGCAAGGTTCAGGGAAAATACAAACACACAAGTCTGCCCTCTAGCAGCTGGCATCCAGACACATGGGTGCCGTAATCCGTGGTCCTATTCTAGCTGCTGAAGCTGAGCTGCTCACTTGATTCAGTTGCCCCAGTCACCCAAGTAGTTGCCTCTGGGTCATGCACAGGTCCTGTGACCTGTGATGGTCTTGTCTTCCACTCATGCCACAGGCCCAGGAGTGCTTGCATTCCCAGTTTGACTCGTTTGTTGTCCCAAATTCACTCGCACCGGCCCCTCCAGTAGCTGACAGTCTGGAGGCAAAGTCTTTGAGAGCCATGAAGATGCTCTCAAGATCTGTGGCACCTCCAACTCCTGATGCTGAGGCTCTTGCTTGTTCTAGCTGTGGGCACAAAAGGCCCAGGAGTGTTTTCCCCTGCTGCTCTGACTCCGTTTTCTGGTTCCATATTCATTAATGCTTGTCTTTGCAGTTGCAGGCACCTAGTCTGTGCATCACTTGCATGGAGTAGAGTGTGATATTACACAGAAAGGTAGTTAAGAAAGGATTTAATCAGTAAGATAGATTGATCAGGTGCAGAGCTCAGTCAGACAAGTGTACTGACCGGTGACTGTTTACATGCGACTGACCCCTTCTGTGCCCTTTTGTGTTTGTTCCCCCTCTGTTCCCTAATGATCCTCTTGTAAACGTTTCTTAGTAAGTTTTGTTTAGTCCCACAGGACCCTCCTTTGAGTCTTTGAATCCTCTTGTTCGTCACGTCCACCTTCTTATCAGTTTCAAAGTCCAGGTTGACCATCCTCAAGCTGTGCCTGGAGTTTCTTAATGGCCCATGAATTAGTGATGGGAGACTTTTGATCTTTGGTATTGTCTCTGTTGTCCCTTGTCTGTCAGGTTTGTGTCTCTGGTTTTGTTTTATCAGTTCCCCCTTTACTTATTCCATTTGCATTGAAAGTGACTGTGATCCGGTAAACTTAATGAAACAGGTGCTCACCCTCCACATATGCTTTGAACTTCTACAGAAGCCAAATCAACTGTATCTCAGGTCCTCAAAAATACAGAAACTGATAGTAACAGATTATAAATATCTGGAAGATAATTGGGAGGTAAGTGACCACCAAGAAGAGTCCAAGAAGTTATTTGTTTAACATTATTTGTGTTTCTGTGGCATGGCAGTAGATTTTTTTTTTTTCTGAAGAATGCATATGTATCAAGACTTTAGTAGGACTTCACCTTGTGTGACACATTCATAACGTTACTAAGAAAACATGGTTTAAAGATGAGTGTTGCAGGGCGGTGCAAAATTATTTGGAAGTCAAACTGAGAAAATTTAGAAATGACACTCTATGGAAATGGTGTCCCACAGGATCAGTCCTGGGGTCTGATTATTAATGACAAAAATGATGAAGTGAAGAGTATTTGTATCTTACAGGTAGTTAACATCAGGCAGAGTAGTCTCAATAGTACCTTAGTGGACAAGAAGAAAACTCAAAATTACTTTGACATGGAGGAAGTACTTGTGGAAAAACAAATTGCAGGTTATTAAAGATAGACTAATTTTTAAAAATACTGCATAGCAGAATTATGCATAATTATAGGGGATCACAGGCTAAATAAGAGTAAGCAGGGTCATGCTGTTGTGGAGGGCCTAAACAGTGTGTTCAGGTATGTAACCAGTAATGTTATCTCTAAGACACATGAATTGGTCCTTCTATTCTCTTCAGTGTTCTTAATCTCAGCAGGATCCTTGTAGAATACTCAGAGCTGATTCCGGAGAAAAAGGGGTGGACAGGATGTATACTATATACAGCTCTATAGAGGTATGCAAGAGAATGACCAGACCACATACCTTATAGCGGAAGATTTTGAAAGGCTTGTGGCTATTGAGCCTGGAGAAGTTTCAAGATAGAAAGAAGTGTTCAAATATGTAAAATATAGCTACAGAGAGGACAAACATTGTTCTCCATTTTTACCTTGAGCACTACAGGAAATCTATAGAAAGGGCAACTTCAACAGGACACTGAGAGAAGCTGTTAATTATGAAGATTGTAAAGTGCTGCAGTAGACTGCCTAAAGAGATGAAGTCTTGTCACTGCAGACTTTCATAGCTATAGTTCCATTTGCTTTAGGAGAAAGCAATGGACCAGATGGCCTCCAAAATTTTCTCCACAGCTTTTTTGATATGATATTCTTTCAAATCCCTCATCTTAATTTTTTTCATTTAGTGCAAGCACTAAAGGTTTGCTTTCTGCACATTAGTACTGCAGTTCAGCATTTTACCTTGCTCTGTGGTTTGAGCGCTTTGCTGGTCACTGCATTAGTCCCTGTGTTTGTAAACTTGTGGTTCTCAGGTGCATGTCTTGAACAGAAAGCAGCATGTAAGAATGCACATAAAGTTGCCTGTAATAAATGTGCAGAAGTAAAACCCTCTCAAGACTGAATGGTACTAAATACACTGAGGGCCAGAGACATATCGGAGATAGTCTAAATGGAAACACTTCTACTCAGCAGTCCCTAGGGGAATGTGTGTTGGTTGGGTTTTTTGAATTGTTCCCTATCGTGGTTACCCTGTTCCCCTCCAGCAACTGTTCCTATCCTATGGCAGGAAGGACTGTTACATCCCACAGGACATGCAACAGGAAGAGATCATTTAAGAGCCTTGGCATGAAGGAGACATTTAGCTTGCCCAACTTGACCCTTGGACTTACGTTTTCCTAGATTCCTGTTGAGGGTCCAGTACCAGAAAGCCGTCACTCTCACAGTGCCTGCAGCTGGAAGGGAGGAGTGCTAATTGCAGGAGGTCTGGGAGAAGCTGAGCAGCCCTTAGGTTCAGTTTTCTTTCTGAGGGAGCCTGAACATGGCTTTCAGTGGCAGACAGTAGAGACGCACCCTTCTCTCATCCCAAGGTAAGTAGAAGGCATTCAGCAGTGAATCTTCAGCCTGTATCTACCTACCTCTCTGACTAATGGAGTTTCTCATTTTGAACTCACAGGTATTCACATACTGCACATGTGCATGATGGAAAACTTCTGCTTGTTGGTGGAGTGTGGTTTCACTCATCCTCTGTGCCAGGCATCACTGTTCTTGACTTAATGACTGGTCTCTGCTTGGACTATACGATTAATGTGGTAAGTACTGACATTTTTCTTTCAGCGTAAACAGTGTAGTGTGAAGGAATGTTAACTGTAGGGGTATTCCCTGAAACACAGTAGGGAATGCAAAACAGGCAAATCTGTGAGTGGAATAAACATTCCTTGTTTGAGATGGAATCTAATTTTGAAGTGCTCTTACCAACCCAAGAGTACAGAACAGTGTTAAGAGAGGGAGAGTCTGAGTGTGCAGAAGACTGGAGGGCACAGAGCTGCTCTATTCCAAACAGGGGGAGCAGAACTGAGGTAGGCACAAGCCCAGTAATTTCAGGGTGCCTATGGAAGAAGAGAACAGATCAAACCAGAGCCTAAATTAGTCTTCATGGAGGTCTGTGGTATAATTTCATTAAAAAATTCATGGTGGAAATAGGTATGTGCTATAGCTGCTTCCTGAAGTATAAGAAGAAAATGGCATGGATATAGTGGAAACTGCACTTAAACATAAGAAAACTTCTTACTGTAAAGGTGATTGAACTCTGAACAGATTCAGAGAGGCTGTGGTTCTCTGTCATCCAAGATACTTAACACCTGACTGGGCAAGGTACTGAGCAACCTGCTGTAGTTGAGCCTGCTTGAACAGGTGTGGTTGGACTAGGTGATACCCAGATGTCCCTTCCAACCTCATCTATTCTGTGATTTTGTTCTGTGATTCAGTGAAGAACAATCATACAGGTGATGTCACATACCAGGATTTTGGCATACTCTGGGCAAAACTTACTCTAAATCTGTGAGTAGCCCTCACCTGTGATAATGCCACCTGAAGTACAATAAAAACCTGGACCTGTTGGAGTGGGCCCAGAGGAGCGCCACAAAAATAATCAGAGGCTTGGAACACCCCTCCTGTGATGACAGGCTGAGAGAGTTTGGGTTGTTCAGCCTGGAGAAGAGAAGGCTCCAGGGAGACCTTATTGTGGTCTTTCAGTACTTAAAGGGGGCTTATAAGAAAGATGGGGATGGACTTTTTGATAGGGTCTGTAGCAGCAGGACAAGGGGGAATGGTTTGAAACTAAAGGAGAGAAGCTTCAGACTAGATACAAGGAGGAATTTTTTTACAATGAGGGTGGTGAAACACTGGCACAGGTTGCCCAGAGAGAGGTGGTCAATGCCCCATCCCTGGAAACATTTGAGGTCAGGCTAGGCAGGGCTCTGAGCAACCTGATGTAGTTGAAGATGTCCCTGCTCATTGCAGAGACACTTGACTAGATGACCTTTAAATGTCCCTTCCAATGCAAACCATTCTATGAGAAAACTTCCGTTGCTTGACAAGTTTTTATTTATCTTTTACTTAAAGAAACACATTTCTTTTAGGTATCTGTACATATGGTTCCTGTCCTTGGTGAAACTAGAATTTGTGACAGGTCTGTTTTTTATAATAGGCAGCATGTGTGCATCTGGCTGACCTTGCAGCATTTTCCTGAGGGCATAAAGCATGAAGTACGCTTAAATGTAATTGAGTTATTTCTTACTCTGTAGCAGAAGTTATAAGTGACCTAATATCCTTTAGATAATATAGGCTATCCTTGTTGGATAGTGCTGAGAATGGGTACCGTGATAATAAAGTTGCATCTAAAAGAATAGAACTTCTTTGTTGACATTGGATAAGTGGATGCAGATGGATTGGTAGCTGCCTTTGCTTATGAGCTGTTTGCTTGGACTTAGGTGCTACTTGCTCTGTAGGCTTTTGGAACTACCAGTACTGTGCTAAAATATTGATAGTACTGTACAGTATATGTGATTGGTCCCAAGTTTTGAAAGACTGGGATTGTCAGTGATTTTCTGTGCAGTACTGGATACAGCATTGATACATGCATTAGAAGGTGACAGCACCAAAACCATTGGCTGGCAGCTTTCTCTGTGCTTGAAAAAGCCATGGAACAGTCACCATGGGCAGATATATATCTCTTAATCGTTAACCTTTCTTCAAGAATATAGATGAAGGTGCTGTCATAAAAGTTGCCTTCTGTCTGGAGCATTTTACAAGGGAAGCCTCTACAACATGTCCTCTTCAGGTTGCAGTGGCCCCTGAATTGCCAACACAGCAGCTTTGTTACAGCTGCAGTCTGATACCTGCAACAAGTGTGTCTCCAAGGTTCGCTTTCCTGAGCTTTTGAATATTGGAAGTCATCATGAAAGAGCTTTTCTTCAGGTTGTCAGATATACAGGTTCTAAAGCAGATGTTTCTTGGACCTCAGATGTATAACTGTGTACTTTAGGCTGTCTCCTTTGTGGTGAAGGGGGCACAACTGTTCATTGCTTCCTCTGATATAAGAACTGGGAGACATTAGAAGAAGCTGGCAGGCAATACACTTCAAAAGAGTGCTTCGTGTGAAACATAGGTAAGCTCTAACTCCTTGCCATAGGACATGGATGCCAAAGTTTACATAGATTCAAAAGTGACAGGCTGTGTTCTTGGAAGGAAAAAAATTAAGGCTCAGGAAGTACATTCCCTCTCATTAAAAATCACTGAACTGCAAGTTACTGGGTGAGTGGAGTATACTACAGGAGTGTATCATGTTTTCCTTGTTCCTGTGTTCTTTAGCTATCTATTTCTGCTCACGTTTGTGGGTGGTATAGTGGACTAAATGGTCCTAGGTGGGACCCAGTGTGGCTGTTCTTAACTTTCTAATGAAGGTACCATATGAAGTATCTCTGCAGCATTGTGAGGTACCCACATGTTGAAGTCCTGTACATTCAAAATCTCCTTTGCTTTTTTAGGAGCAGCTG
Source organism: Falco cherrug (assembly GCF_023634085.1). NCBI lineage: Eukaryota > Metazoa > Chordata > Aves > Falconiformes > Falconidae > Falco > Falco cherrug. The sequence continues at coordinate 3,120,777 of NC_073698.1, forward strand.
GAGTGGCCATTAATGCTGCATAAGCATAGTAGTGTCTTTCTGCCAGATGAGAAGGAGTTGTTGCTTATTGGTGGTGGTGGGAACTGCTTCTCCTTTGGGACACACCTGAACCCAGAGCCTGTGTCTTTGAGCCTCAGCAACATCCTGACCAGCCACTGACTGGGACCAAACAGGACTGAAACAATGCTGCTGCACTGTGGTGAGACACCTATTCACCCGTAGGTCCGAGAGCAACAAAATATTTCTGCAAAGATTTTCTATCCAGAATGCATTGGTAGAGGGGGGGGGGAGGATTAAAAGGGACAGTTACAAGTGGCTGCATATCTTATCTTTTTTTTTTTTTTTTTTTTTTTTTTTACTGCTCTTTGTGTTGCTGTAAATAAAAGTATCTTCAAAAGTAGCTCTGTGGTGGTAGTGGTAGTCCTTAGAGGAGAAGTGAGGAACAGTGCTGTGTTCAAAAGGGACATGACTTTGCACAATCATTGGAAACGCTCAGTCAAGCATAATTAAATAAGTGAAAGCAAGTGTATCTCAGGTCATGGTTGTGGTTTAACCCCAGCCAGCAACCCAGCCCCACACAGCCGCTTGCTCTCTCCCCCTCACCCAGAGGGATGGGGAGGAGGATCAGAAAGGAATGTAAAACTCGCGGGTTGAGATAAGAACAATTTAATAGGTAAAGCCAAAGCCGCACACTCAAGCAAAGCAAAGCAGGGAATTCATTCACCACTTCCCATGGGCAGGAATGTGTTCGGCCATCCCCAGGGCAGCAGGGCTCCATCACGCGTAATGGTTGCTCAGGAAGACAAACACCATAATGCCAAATGTGCCGTCCCCCCCACCTTCTTCTTCCCCCAGTTGATATACTCAGCATGACATCATATGGTACGGAACATCCCTTTGGCTAGTTTGGGTCACCTGTCCTGGCCGTGCCCCCTCCCAGTTTCCCATCCCCTCCAGCTCTCTCACTGAGAAACTGAAAAGTCCTTGACTTAGTATAAACATTGTCACTTCCTGGCATTACAAAGGCAGGGACCTGTGTCTCTTTGTCCCTTCTGAGGTGTGCCCTCCAGAAAAGCTTGCAATGTTATAAGCCGGTAACTTTCAATAGCTGAGACAGCAGAAGGGAAAAGATGTGCTCCTTGCCTTTCTTCTGCTTGGTTTTTGAACAAGGGAAGGGAGCAGGACTGTTGCCCTGCAGCTTGTCACTCCAGTAAGACACTCCTTAATTCGCAGAAGCCCAGCAGAAGGGCTTAATGGATGGCTTTGGAAAAGGGCCAAAGGAGCAGACGGCAGGCTGCCTTACCCTTCCTGTGCAGTAGTCTGCTGGCCCCAGTTTTACAGTCTTGTCTCCTCCAAGGTTAGTTCAGATTCCCTGGGAGCTCTGGTTTTGTAAGCATCTGATTCTATCTTTGGGAGTGCAGCAGGGCCTGGAGTCAGTAAGAGTCGGGATAGTTGCTGGGCAAAAACGGCAGGGATCTTCTTCCCAGTTCCCCCTGTGGGCTGCAGCAGTTCAGCTAGCTGGACCAAGCAGCGGTGTGAGAAGAACTGAGCCCTTTAAGTGATGATGCATTCTGTTCCCCTCCAATGGGGAAGATCTCCACGTTTCATTTCAGTAGTTCAGCCTTGCAGCAGCTGTAATCTCCCAGAGGAGATACCATGGGGCTGTTCCCATCGGGTTTTGCCAGCTCTTCACTCGGTTACACTGACGAGGGGCAGTCCCTGAGAGTGATGGGAGCTCAAATGTACAGCAGCAGACCACCAAGGACTTGTGATTGTCACTGGGTCTTCCCAAAGGCTTGCAATTATAGAGTTTAATTTAGGCAGGTTTTTTAAATTTTAATCTAGGCAGTTTCTCGATGGGTAGTTTTTCCATAACACGTGGGATCTCCAGGTTTAACCCGGGTGCCGGAAAACCCCAACAACTACACATATGCTGAATAAATGTTCGCAGCTCTGGGGCACACCAGGTTTCTATTGGGTGCCACAGTAACGATTTGCAACTAATTTTTCATGAACAATTCCTTAGGGGAGTATTCATGGGGTAGGGGATTTATTACCCATGTTTCAACTCTATTATCTGGAATGTTTAAGGACCACGTTTGTTTAACGTTTGAGGGACCACGCTATGAAAGTGCTTGATTATGAAAGAGCGATTATGGTGGACGTACCTCTTTTGTTACGAATTTGAACACGCCAACTCGGGCATAACGGGACGTTATATTCATGGTGTATGGGTTCACCATGGGGTCTCGATACATACTGGATCCCCCCTTTCCAAGGGGTCCGGGTCCCCTGCTCAATAGGCAGCTTGTAGAGTTAGCGACCACGGCCCCCTTGGGTCATCAGCAGTTAGGAAACCCCTGGCCCCCAGTACCCTTGGGCCTCGTCTTCCAACAGCAGGACTCGATAGCCTCCTGTCAGTGATACTCTCCATACATACTCTGTCTCAGTTTCTTGAGCTAACCTGGTGTATTTTTCCTGGAATTTCGACACTTTGGCTGCCGAGTGCGGCACCGTCTGGATAGTAACGTGTGGGGCTTCCCCACCTTGGCTGCTGTCGGTGGTCTCAGCTTAATCACAGACCTCATTAGGACTTCCTCATTCTTGGGGTAAAATATTTCTCGGTCCATTTCCAACTCCTTAGACAAGTACAAAGGTCTTGGGCCCTGTTTCTCGGCCAGCCGTGCCGATCTTGTAAATCCCAGCAGACTATCCACAACAGAATTAAGATCTGTCTGATCAGGAGATCCTTGTCCCCCTTCCTCTCATTCGGACCGTGAAGTTTGTTCTCCGTCCAATGCATCTGAGAGAGCGTGTGGAGTCGCTGAGTGCTGTTACGTTCAGCACTTAGCTGGCTCTGCAGGGTTTTTATATGTTCTTGCAAGGGTTTAACCATTTCATCATTAGTTGGTTTAATCAGGCGCCTCTCCTTCTGGGCCGCCACTCGTGCGGCTCCCAACACAGCACGCACCGTGGCTTTTCCTGGTCACGCTTCTCGTTCCTTCCTAAGCGGTGTCATTCTATCTGCTACAGCTTTTGAATCGTGCCAGCTAACATGGCCCCGTGCCATCCCTGGTGAGGAAAGGCACGCCTTACAGTCCTTCAACTTTTCAGTAAGACGGGAGCAGTCAAGCACCGGCATTTCCCAGGCAGCCATGGCTTGCCACTGCTCAAACGTCTCCCGGCTTACGCGGAGAGGCCGCTTCCCTGCTCTCCCTGCCCACCCTCACCGGGGGAAGGGGAGAGTGAGTGAGCTTCGCAAATCCCCAGGGAAGGTCACAGGTGTGGATAACTGGCTAGCTGAAAAGGGTCACATAGACATAGTCCAGCTGGCTGGACAAAAATGCACATGGCTCTCAGCTGATCTGAAGTAAAGCAAAAATACACTGTCTTTGGCTGTCCTTGTTACACAATAACAGGAAGATTTCGGTGGGAAAAGAACGTTGCAGGTGGGAACACATAACTACAGAAGAGAAATAGTGTGAAATGGGGATAATGGACATGGATTGTGATTGTATGTGTCTGCTTAAGGAATGTGGGTATGGTGACTAGTCATGGGTGCGGTGACAACTACAGTTTTGAGGAGACGCCTGTCCCTCCTCCTCTAACAAAGGGGCTATTTAAAAGAGAATGAGAAAAGATGAGAGACATTCAAATGCTGTCTAGAGGGAGGGAGTGCTAAGTCTCCTTGCTGGAGAAGATTGGGTGGTCACAAGGACATGAATCACCTGAAGAAGATCGGATGGTCACAAGAACATGAATCACCTACAAACCTGCAAGACCACCACATTCCAGGAAAGGGACTGATAAGCTAATTAACATACGAAGCGGGGTTTAGGTAACGAATATGTATAGGTGTTAATTGAATATTCATTTGTTCATTGTATAAATGTGAGATGGTTCGTCACTTCGGGTATGCACGCTTGTGGAGGAGCGATCCCCCGTGCATCTGCGCGCAATAAACATACCTACTTTATAACTTTTGAGTTATAGAGTCTAATTCCGCACGTCACAGAAGAGAAACAAGGGGCGGGCTTGGTATTTAGGCAACTAACCAATAATGATCTTAACTTTTGTAATATGTATGAGCTAATTATAAGAAGGCATAAAAGGTGACTGTAAGAGACAATAAACGAAGTCTGCTGATCACTCATATTGAGTGACTGTGTCTTCCCTCCGTCGCGACAAATGGCGCCCGAACAGGGACCCTAGAGAGGGCTGAACCTGCGAGCCACGGTTCGACGGAGATTCGGGTACCGGTCCTGAAAGCAGCGCAGGAGGCGGAAGGGCACAGTCCCCGCGCCCGGGAGCACCTACAGAGGGTCCCGCCGGCCACGCGTCGCCGAAGTCTCGCAAAGGCTGCAACAGCGCTGACGACGGTATGGAGAGACAAGCGACGTACGATTCGCTCATATGCTTTTTAGAAAAGCGGAGCGTTCAGGACATAGATTGTAAAAAGGCATTACCCGGGTTATTAGCGTATGGGATAGTATCCGGGACCCCCGCGGCAGCGGCGAGCGGCGGCGTGCGGCCCGGCAGGCCCCTTCCCGGCCGCGGTTTCTCTCCAAGGCGGCACCCCCCCGGCTCCGATCGGCGCCATGGCGATGCAAGCGGCCAAGCGAGCTAAGATCCGGCTGCCCCCAAAGATCCATCGGATCCTTTATATTCGGAACCTGCCGTATAAAATCACAGCGGAGGAAATGTATGATATCTTTGGGAAATACGGACCTATTGGACAAATCAGAGTTGGAAACACTCCTGAAACAAGAGGAACAGCTTAAGCTCCTCAAGGAAAAATACGGACTTGATTACAAACCCACCAAAAAAAAAAAAAAAAAAAAAAAAGTGCTTCAGATGTCCCCTACAAGAAATGGGTTTCTGCCTTGAACTAGCAAACATCTCTGTGTTTAACGAGAAGCCTTTTTGCCTTGATGGAGATAATTTATTCTGTATTCTGTATTTATGCTGTATTCTGAATGTGGAAATTGGTTGGGACTAGGAGGCTGGCTTAAAGGCATTTTGCAAACGGGATTATTATTTTTGATCATTATTGTAATAATAGGTTTTTTGATCAAAACCAGCCAAAATTATTTGTAAGCATTAGGCATATCTGAAGAGAATGCCTTTATTTGAATCAGCAGTTAAGGTGTAGTTTAGTCTGATGCTGTGGTTTTATCTGCTTCTGGTGAATTTTTGAAGTGATGAAATCAGAGATATAAGGTATACTAAGAGTTATGAGGTAATAAGGTAATGATCTAAGTAAGGGTGCTGTCTTTTGTATCTACAAGTGCAATATGCTTTTATGTAGCAGAGAGAAACTTTAACAATAATGCTGCTTGAGCGAGATGTGCATGTGACAACTTGGGAAAAGGGATATCACAACTGGAGTGCAACTGTGTTTCTACGTCTGGCAGAGTGAAATCTTTGAAGACCTGAGTTTAGACAGTCTAAAATAAATTGTTAGCATTCAGAAAACCCATCTTAGGCCTCTTTTGCTTACATAGTGTTATGGAAGTCAACTGCTATTGTAGAGAATTAATGATTTTTTAATACATATTAACAAACACTACTATTTTAACTTGAGGCAGTTGAGTGAGAAATACTCACGTGTAGCATTTGAGGGAATGTCAGCATAAATAGCACTTACAGTAAGACTGCATTTTTAATTACTGTACTCGTTAAGATTCGATGATGCCGTAAGGCTAAGGCCTTTTATCACGGATTGGTTCTGAACTAAAAGGTGTGTGCACATGTAGATATGCACATTTGTGTTATTTTCCTTAATTGGCTACAAAATAATATAATTAGGTTGGGGACTAGATCTTGGGAATTTGTCTATTATACTTCTGTTTGTTAAGGAACGTGCATAACACACAGCATCCATGTAGGCTTGGCTTGTGGCACAGTTGTCAAATTTAGCATAGACATTCAGACAGATAAGCAACGTACTCTTCTTGTGTGTATCACCTACAAGCCATTATGGCTTAGTGTGTAAATCTGTATGTAACTGTTGAAAAATCCACTTATGAATGTATATAGCTTAGAACTAATTTTTTCCCTTTGTTGATTCTTTGATATCAGTGAGGTATTCTTCAGAAAATGTATGGACTGGTTGGTTGCATAAGGGCAGTTGTTATTTGGACAGAAAATTGTTAATGGTCGGGGATTTTCCACTAAAATATTTGCAAATATTCCGAGTCAAACATCAGTTTGGTTTCTTTTTGGGTTTTGAGCTTGCATTAGTCCATGTTCAGAACTTTAAAATTACCCTTGAATTTTCTAAACTTTTTATATTACTGGAACAGAAAGAGCATCTAAATTAAAGCTTCAAGCTAACTCTATTTTTCAAGTATTTCAGGAATTATACTTCTGAACTGAGATTTTATAAGTTGGCTGTGTATTTTCCTGTGTTTAAAAGCTGTTATTGAAAATGGTCAACCAAGCCTATGTCGCCCAAAATAAAAACGGGGGAATTGTGGATAACTGGCTAGCTGAAAAGGGTCACATAGACATAGTCCAGCTGGCTGGACAAAAATGCACATGGCTCTCAGCTGATCTGAAGTAAAGCAAAAATACACTGTCTTTGGCTGTCCTTGTTACACAATAACAGGAAGATTTCGGTGGGAAAAGAACGTTGCAGGTGGGAACACATAACTACAGAAGAGAAACAAGGGGCGGGCTTGGTATTTAGGCAACTAACCAATAATGAGCTTAACTTTTGTAATATGTATGAGCTAATTATAAGAAGGCATAAAAGGTGACTGTAAGAGACAATAAACGAAGTCTGCTGATCACTCATATTGAGCGACTGTGTCTTCCCTCCGTCGCAACGGGTCACAGGGGTTGTCCAGTGCCACAAAGGGAAAGGGGGGCTCTGGCTGCCCCAGGAATTTTCACAAAGGGGGGCTGTGACTGCCCCAGTGATGTCACAAAGGGGGGCGGGGGCGGCTGCCTCCCGTACTATAAAAGGGGGGTGCGCGCCCCACGGGGAAGGCAGTGGGCCGTCTGGCACCGTCTGGGCGGGCTGCAGACTGCAGCCTCTGCCACACTCCGGCAGTGCTGGGTGTCCTCTCACTGGGGACCCAGTAGGTCACTGGGGATCTGCACCGTGGGTCTGGGCTGAGAACTCGGAGCACCGTGGCCACACCACAGCCAGCGCCATGGGGCATCACGACATCCCCACGCTGTCTGACATGCTCCACGTCATGATGCTCGTGCTGCAGCTCAGCCTGGTCTCGGCCATACTGCAGTTCAGGCGACTCCGGGTAGGTGACAGTTGCACTGCACTGCCCCTCCGTGCAGGGAGGGGTAGGGTGGGAGGTTAAGGTGTGGGGCCGGGAGCTGTTTCCGTCTCCTCACCCAGCTGCTGGGGTCCTGCAGGGGCGTAGGAAGAAGACAGAGCCTCAGACGAGCACGACAAGAGCCCGGTTCGAGGAGGAGAGCGGTGAGTGGCTCCGGCCCCAATTGACCTGGAAACGGGTGACACCCTGCAGAAGGCCTGGCCTGGGGCTCTGGGCTGCTGGCCACTCACACCATCTCCTCTCTTGGCAGCTTCTCCCCAGGCACATGGAGCAGCAGAGAAGCCCACACCAACCGTGGAGATGGGGTAAGCGCAGGGGACACCCACAGGTCCTGCCCCAGACCCTCAGCCCATGCCCTGCCCCTGCCCACGCTGGGCAGCGCTGCCTGCCGCCAAGGAGGGTGTGCTGCCCGTGAGTCCTGCCGGAGGGGCCGGGTGCAGCGGGGGTCTCTTCCCTCTCCCCCTCTGCAGGGCAAGCCTGGAAGCGTCAAGCGTGGAGCACTGCTCCCCAGAGACCGTGCCGCACTCCCTGTCCCGGAGCAGCTCCTCTTCACTGAACTCCCCCTGCTCCTTCCCAGAGCCCTGGCCGGCTGCAACAGCAGAGCCAGCATCGATGAACATCTTGGGACCTCAGTATTCTTTTAAAACCATCTGCATGCTGGCGGGGCAGCCAGGGCTCCCAACTGGCTTCAACATCCCACTGGAGCTGCCAGAGGGGCCAAAGCACGAGGAGTTCCCCACGGATGGCAGGGACAGGGCGCAGAGCCCCGTCGATGTGGAGCCACCCCCAGGCAGCCCCTCCGCCATGGTCACAGAGAACCTTGCTGAAGAGCTCATCCATATAGTCCAGGACGCCCTCAAAATGACCAAGCAGTGCAAGAAGTTTCTGCGGATGCAGATAGCCAAGTGTCGAGGGGCGGCCTGTGCTGGGGCCCTCCCCAGGGTTCCTTCCCCCCTGCTCACCAGGGAAGAGGAACAGCCCCAGCCAGGGCTGCTGAGACCCAGAGCGTCGCGCAAGAGGGGCCTTAGAGTGAAGCTGCCGCAGTCGGACACAGATACTGACAATGCTGCAGATGGGAACAAGGACAAACATAAGGAGACACGACCAGGCAGAAGCAGCTCCATCGATGTGGAGCCACCCCCAGGCAGCCCCTCGGCCATAGTCACAAAGAACCGCACTAAGGAGTTAATGTGCATCACGCAGGACACCCTCAAAGTGACCGAGCAGTACGAAAGGTTTCTGCAGAGGCTGACAGCCATGTGTCAAAAGGCGGCCTGTGCTGGGGCCCTCCCCAGGGTTCCTTCCCCCCTGCTCACCAGGGAAGAGGAACAGCCCCAGCCAGGGCTGCTGAGACCCAGAGTGTCGCGCAAGAGGGGCCTTAGAGTGAAGCTACCGGGGGCGGATGCAGACAAGGACAATGCTGCAGGTGGGGACAAGGACAAACGTAAGGAGACGCGACGAGGTAGAAGCTGCCCCATCGATGTGCAGCCACCCCCTGGCAGCCCCTCGGCCATGGTCACAGAGAACCACACTGAGGAGTTCATGTGCATCATGCAGGACACCCTCGAAAACATCGAGCAGTACGAAAGGTTTCTGCAGATGCTGACAGCCAAGTGGCGAGGGGCGGCCTGTGCTGGGGCCCTCCCCAGGGTTCCTTCCCCCCTGCTCACCAGGGAAGAGGAACAGCCCCAGCCAGGGCTGCTGAGACCCAGAGTGTCGCGCAAGAGGGGCCTTAGAGTGGAGCTGCCGGGGGCGGATGCAGACAAGGACAATGCTGCAGGTGGGGACAAGGACAAACATAAGGAGACGCGACCAGGCAGAAGCAGACCTGTAAAAGCACGCAGGAGGAGCCCAAAGGAAGTTAACAACAGTTGCCCCACAGGGCCAGGCAGAAGCAGCACCAGTGGCCAGGACAACACCATCTCCGTGGGCAGGAGCACCCCGGCAGAGCCCAGTCCCCAGCAGCAGGTGCCCACGGGGAGCTGCCTAGAGGACTGGTGGAGACGCCTGTGGCGGCCACGCTGCATCTGCTTCTGCAAGACCCCGCCGTGGCAGCGCTAGTGTCAGTAGAGGAGCACGATCCCCTGCCAGTGAGCAGCTGGGGGAGTGCAGGGCTGGGAACTGCCTGGGAAGCTCCCCCCCCATCTGAAATGTTAAAAAAGAAATGTTTTCTCTCTCCCTGGTGCTGTGGCTTGTCCATCCATCCCACAGCTGGGGCTGCGACACCGTCAGTGCCCAACCCCAGTGGGGTAAAACGTTTCTCGGTCCATTTCCAACTCCTTAGACAAGTACAAAGGTCTTGGGCCCTGTTTCTCGGCCCGCCGTGCCGATCTTGTAAATCCCAGCAGACTATCCACAACAGAATTAAGATCTGTCTGATCAGGAGATTCTTGTCCCCCTTCCTCTCATTCGGACCGTGAAGTTTGTTCTCCATCCAAGGCATCTGAGAGAGCGTGTGGAGTCGCTGAGTGCTGTTACGTTCAGCACTTAGCTGGCTCTGCAGGGTTTTTATATGTTCTTGCAAGGGTTTAACCATTTCATCATTAGTTGGTTTAATCAGGCGCCTCTCCTTCTGGGCCGCCACTCGTGCGGCTCCCAACACAGCACGCACCGTGGCTTTTCCTGGTCACGCTTCTCGTTCCTTCCTAAGCGGTGTCATTCTATCTGCTACAGCTTTTGAATCGTGCCAGCTAACATGGCCCCGTGCCATCCCTGGTGAGGAAAGGCACGCCTTACAGTCCTTCAACTTTTCAGTAAGACGGGAGCAGTCAAGCACCGGCATTTCCCAGGCAGCCATGGCTTGCCACTGCTCAAACGTCTCCCGGCTTACGCGGAGAGGCCGCTTCCCTGCTCTCCCTGCCCACCCTCACCGGGGGAAGGGGAGAGTGAGTGAGCTTCGCAAATCCCCAGGGAAGGTCACAGGTGTGGATAACTGGCTAGCTGAAAAGGGTCACATAGACATAGTCCAGCTGGCTGGACAAAAATGCACATGGCTCTCAGCTGATCTGAAGTAAAGCAAAAATACACTGTCTTTGGCTGTCCTTGTTACACAATAACAGGAAGATTTCGGTGGGAAAAGAACGTTGCAGGTGGGAACACATAACTACAGAAGAGAAATAGTGTGAAATGGGGATAATGGACATGGATTGTGATTGTATGTGTCTGCTTAAGGAATGTGGGTATGGTGACTAGTCATGGGTGCGGTGACAACTACAGTTTTGAGGAGACGCCTGTCCCTCCTCCTCTAACAAAGGGGCTATTTAAAAGAGAATGAGAAAAGATGAGAGACATTCAAATGCTATCTAGAGGGAGGGAGTGCTAAGTCTCCTTGCTGGAGAAGATTGGGTGGTCACAAGGACATGAATCACCTGAAGAAGATCGGATGGTCACAAGAACATGAATCACCTACAAACCTGCAAGACCACCACATTCCAGGAAAGGGACTGATAAGCTAATTAACATACGAAGCGGGGTTTAGGTAACGAATATGTATAGGTGTTAATTGAATATTCATTTGTTCATTGTATAAATGTGAGATGGTTCGTCACTTCGGGTATGCACGCTTGTGGAGGAGCGATCCCCCGTGCATCTGCGCGCAATAAACATACCTACTTTATAACTTTTGAGTTATAGAGTCTAATTCCGCACGTCACAGAAGAGAAACAAGGGGCGGGCTTGGTATTTAGGCAACTAACCAATAATGATCTTAACTTTTGTAATATGTATGAGCTAATTATAAGAAGGCATAAAAGGTGACTGTAAGAGACAATAAACGAAGTCTGCTGATCACTCATATTGAGTGACTGTGTCTTCCCTCCGTCGCGACAAATGGCGCCCGAACAGGGACCCTAGAGAGGGCTGAACCTGCGAGCCACGGTTCGACGGAGATTCGGGTACCGGTCCTGAAAGCAGCGCAGGAGGCGGAAGGGCACAGTCCCCGCGCCCGGGAGCACCTACAGAGGGTCCCGCCGGCCACGCGTCGCCGAAGTCTCGCAAAGGCTGCAACAGCGCTGACGACGGTATGGAGAGACAAGCGACGTACGATTCGCTCATATGCTTTTTAGAAAAGCGGAGCGTTCAGGACATAGATTGTAAAAAGGCATTACCCGGGTTATTAGCGTATGGGATAGTATCCGGGACCCCCGCGGCAGCGGCGAGCGGCGGCGTGCGGCCCGGCAGGCCCCTTCCCGGCCGCGGTTTCTCTCCAAGGCGGCACCCCCCCGGCTCCGATCGGCGCCATGGCGATGCAAGCGGCCAAGCGAGCTAAGATCCGGCTGCCCCCAAAGATCCATCGGATCCTTTATATTCGGAACCTGCCGTATAAAATCACAGCGGAGGAAATGTATGATATCTTTGGGAAATACGGACCTATTGGACAAATCAGAGTTGGAAACACTCCTGAAACAAGAGGAACAGCTTAAGCTCCTCAAGGAAAAATACGGACTTGATTACAAACCCACCAAAAAAAAAAAAAAAAAAAAAAAAAGTGCTTCAGATGTCCCCTACAAGAAATGGGTTTCTGCCTTGAACTAGCAAACATCTCTGTGTTTAACGAGAAGCCTTTTTGCCTTGATGGAGATAATTTATTCTGTATTCTGTATTTATGCTGTATTCTGAATGTGGAAATTGGTTGGGACTAGGAGGCTGGCTTAAAGGCATTTTGCAAACGGGATTATTATTTTTGATCATTATTGTAATAATAGGTTTTTTGATCAAAACCAGCCAAAATTATTTGTAAGCATTAGGCATATCTGAAGAGAATGCCTTTATTTGAATCAGCAGTTAAGGTGTAGTTTAGTCTGATGCTGTGGTTTTATCTGCTTCTGGTGAATTTTTGAAGTGATGAAATCAGAGATATAAGGTATACTAAGAGTTATGAGGTAATAAGGTAATGATCTAAGTAAGGGTGCTGTCTTTTGTATCTACAAGTGCAATATGCTTTTATGTAGCAGAGAGAAACTTTAACAATAATGCTGCTTGAGCGAGATGTGCATGTGACAACTTGGGAAAAGGGATATCACAACTGGAGTGCAACTGTGTTTCTACGTCTGGCAGAGTGAAATCTTTGAAGACCTGAGTTTAGACAGTCTAAAATAAATTGTTAGCATTCAGAAAACCCATCTTAGGCCTCTTTTGCTTACATAGTGTTATGGAAGTCAACTGCTATTGTAGAGAATTAATGATTTTTTAATACATATTAACAAACACTACTATTTTAACTTGAGGCAGTTGAGTGAGAAATACTCACGTGTAGCATTTGAGGGAATGTCAGCATAAATAGCACTTACAGTAAGACTGCATTTTTAATTACTGTACTCGTTAAGATTCGATGATGCCGTAAGGCTAAGGCCTTTTATCACGGATTGGTTCTGAACTAAAAGGTGTGTGCACATGTAGATATGCACATTTGTGTTATTTTCCTTAATTGGCTACAAAATAATATAATTAGGTTGGGGACTAGATCTTGGGAATTTGTCTATTATACTTCTGTTTGTTAAGGAACGTGCATAACACACAGCATCCATGTAGGCTTGGCTTGTGGCACAGTTGTCAAATTTAGCATAGACATTCAGACAGATAAGCAACGTACTCTTCTTGTGTGTATCACCTACAAGCCATTATGGCTTAGTGTGTAAATCTGTATGTAACTGTTGAAAAATCCACTTATGAATGTATATAGCTTAGAACTAATTTTTTCCCTTTGTTGATTCTTTGATATCAGTGAGGTATTCTTCAGAAAATGTATGGACTGGTTGGTTGCATAAGGGCAGTTGTTATTTGGACAGAAAATTGTTAATGGTCGGGGATTTTCCACTAAAATATTTGCAAATATTCCGAGTCAAACATCAGTTTGGTTTCTTTTTGGGTTTTGAGCTTGCATTAGTCCATGTTCAGAACTTTAAAATTACCCTTGAATTTTCTAAACTTTTTATATTACTGGAACAGAAAGAGCATCTAAATTAAAGCTTCAAGCTAACTCTATTTTTCAAGTATTTCAGGAATTATACTTCTGAACTGAGATTTTATAAGTTGGCTGTGTATTTTCCTGTGTTTAAAAGCTGTTATTGAAAATGGTCAACCAAGCCTATGTCGCCCAAAATAAAAACGGGGGAATTGTGGATAACTGGCTAGCTGAAAAGGGTCACATAGACATAGTCCAGCTGGCTGGACAAAAATGCACATGGCTCTCAGCTGATCTGAAGTAAAGCAAAAATACACTGTCTTTGGCTGTCCTTGTTACACAATAACAGGAAGATTTCGGTGGGAAAAGAATGTTGCAGGTGGGAACACATAACTACAGAAGAGAAACAAGGGGCGGGCTTGGTATTTAGGCAACTAACCAATAATGAGCTTAACTTTTGTAATATGTATGAGCTAATTATAAGAAGGCATAAAAGGTGACTGTAAGAGGCAATAAACGAAGTCTGCTGATCACTCATACTGAGTGACTGTGTCTTCCCTCCGTCGCAACGGGGTCACAGGGGTTGTCCAGTGCCACAAAGGGAAAGGGGGGCTCTGGCTGCCCCAGGAATTTTCACAAAGGGGGGCTGTGACTGCCCCAGTGATGTCACAAAGGGGGGCGGGGGCGGCTGCCTCCCGTACTATAAAAGGGGGGTGCGCGCCCCACGGGGAAGGCAGTGGGCCGTCTGGCACCGTCTGGGCGGGCTGCAGACTGCAGCCTCTGCCACACTCCGGCAGTGCTGGGTGTCCTCTCACTGGGGACCCAGTAGGTCACTGGGGATCTGCACCGTGGGTCTGGGCTGAGAACTCGGAGCACCGTGGCCACACCACAGCCAGCGCCATGGGGCATCACGACATCCCCACGCTGTCTGACATGCTCCACGTCATGATGCTCGTGCTGCAGCTCAGCCTGGTCTCGGCCATACTGCAGTTCAGGCGACTCCGGGTAGGTGACAGTTGCACTGCACTGCCCCTCCGTGCAGGGAGGGGTAGGGTGGGAGGTTAAGGTGTGGGGCCGGGAGCTGTTTCCGTCTCCTCACCCAGCTGCTGGGGTCCTGCAGGGGCGTAGGAAGAAGACAGAGCCTCAGACGAGCACGACAAGAGCCCGGTTCGAGGAGGAGAGCGGTGAGTGGCTCCGGCCCCAATTGACCTGGAAACGGGTGACACCCTGCAGAAGGCCTGGCCTGGGGCTCTGGGCTGCTGGCCACTCACACCATCTCCTCTCTTGGCAGCTTCTCCCCAGGCACATGGAGCAGCAGAGAAGCCCACACCAACCGTGGAGATGGGGTAAGCGCAGGGGACACCCACAGGTCCTGCCCCAGACCCTCAGCCCATGCCCTGCCCCTGCCCACGCTGGGCAGCGCTGCCTGCCGCCAAGGAGGGTGTGCTGCCCGTGAGTCCTGCCGGAGGGGCCGGGTGCAGCGGGGGTCTCTTCCCTCTCCCCCTCTGCAGGGCAAGCCTGGAAGCGTCAAGCGTGGAGCACTGCTCCCCAGAGACCGTGCCGCACTCCCTGTCCCGGAGCAGCTCCTCTTCACTGAACTCCCCCTGCTCCTTTCCAGAGCCCTGGCCGGCTGCAACAGCAGAGCCAGCATCGATGAACATCTTGGGACCTCAGTATTCTTTTAAAACCATCTGCATGCTGGCGGGGCAGCCAGGGCTCCCAACTGGCTTCAACATCCCACTGGAGCTGCCAGAGGGGCCAAAGCACGAGGAGTTCCCCACGGATGGCAGGGACAGGGCGCAGAGCCCCGTCGATGTGGAGCCACCCCCAGGCAGCCCCTCCGCCATGGTCACAGAGAACCTTGCTGAAGAGCTCATCCATATAGTCCAGGACGCCCTCAAAATGACCAAGCAGTGCAAGAAGTTTCTGCGGATGCAGATAGCCAAGTGTCGAGGGGCGGCCTGTGCTGGGGCCCTCCCCAGGGTTCCTTCCCCCCTGCTCACCAGGGAAGAGGAACAGCCCCAGCCAGGGCTGCTGAGACCCAGAGCGTCGCGCAAGAGGGGCCTTAGAGTGAAGCTGCCGCAGTCGGACACAGATACTGACAATGCTGCAGATGGGAACAAGGACAAACATAAGGAGACACGACCAGGCAGAAGCAGCTCCATCGATGTGGAGCCACCCCCAGGCAGCCCCTCGGCCATAGTCACAAAGAACCGCACTGAGGAGTTAATGTGCATCACGCAGGACACCCTCAAAGTGACCGAGCAGTACGAAAGGTTTCTGCAGAGGCTGACAGCCATGTGTCAAAAGGCGGCCTGTGCTGGGGCCCTCCCCAGGGTTCCTTCCCCCCTGCTCACCAGGGAAGAGGAACAGCCCCAGCCAGGGCTGCTGAGACCCAGAGTGTCGCGCAAGAGGGGCCTTAGAGTGAAGCTACCGGGGGCGGATGCAGACAAGGACAATGCTGCAGGTGGGGACAAGGACAAACATAAGGAGACGCGACGAGGTAGAAGCTGCCCCATCGATGTGCAGCCACCCCCTGGCAGCCCCTCGGCCATGGTCACAGAGAACCACACTGAGGAGTTCATGTGCATCATGCAGGACACCCTCGAAAACATCGAGCAGTACGAAAGGTTTCTGCAGATGCTGACAGCCAAGTGGCGAGGGGCGGCCTGTGCTGGGGCCCTCCCCAGGGTTCCTTCCCCCCTGCTCACCAGGGAAGAGGAACAGCCCCAGCCAGGGCTGCTGAGACCCAGAGTGTCGCGCAAGAGGGGCCTTAGAGTGGAGCTGCCGGGGGCGGATGCAGACAAGGACAATGCTGCAGGTGGGGACAAGGACAAACATAAGGAGACGCGACCAGGCAGAAGCAGACCTGTAAAAGCACGCAGGAGGAGCCCAAAGGAAGTTAACAACAGTTGCCCCACAGGGCCAGGCAGAAGCAGCACCAGTGGCCAGGACAACACCATCTCCGTGGGCAGGAGCACCCCGGCAGAGCCCAGTCCCCAGCAGCAGGTGCCCACGGGGAGCTGCCTAGAGGACTGGTGGAGACGCCTGTGGCGGCCACGCTGCATCTGCTTCTGCAAGACCCCGCCGTGGCAGCGCTAGTGTCAGTAGAGGAGCACGATCCCCTGCCAGTGAGCAGCTGGGGGAGTGCAGGGCTGGGAACTGCCTGGGAAGCTCCCCCCCTCTGAAATATTAAAAAAGAAATGTTTTCTCTATCCCTGGTGCTGTGGCTCGTCCATCCATCCCACAGCTGGGGCTGCGACACCGTCAGTGCCCAACCCCAGTGGGGTAAAACGTTTCTCGGTCCATTTCCAACTCCTTAGACAAGTACAAAGGTCTTGGGCCCTGTTTCTCGGCCCGCCGTGCCGATCTTGTAAATCCCAGCAGACTATCCACAACAGAATTAAGATCTGTCTGATCAGGAGATTCTTGTCCCCCTTCCTCTCATTCGGACCGTGAAGTTTGTTCTCCATCCAAGGCATCTGAGAGAGCGTGTGGAGTCGCTGAGTGCTGTTACGTTCAGCACTTAGCTGGCTCTGCAGGGTTTTTATATGTTCTTGCAAGGGTTTAACCATTTCATCATTAGTTGGTTTAATCAGGCGCCTCTCCTTCTGGGCCGCCACTCGTGCGGCTCCCAACACAGCACGCACCGTGGCTTTTCCTGGTCACGCTTCTCGTTCCTTCCTAAGCGGTGTCATTCTATCTGCTACAGCTTTTGAATCGTGCCAGCTAACATGGCCCCGTGCCATCCCTGGTGAGGAAAGGCACGCCTTACAGTCCTTCAACTTTTCAGTAAGACGGGAGCAGTCAAGCACCGGCATTTCCCAGGCAGCCATGGCTTGCCACTGCTCAAACGTCTCCCGGCTTACGCGGAGAGGCCGCTTCCCTGCTCTCCCTGCCCACCCTCACCGGGGGAAGGGGAGAGTGAGTGAGCTTCGCAAATCCCCAGGGAAGGTCACAGGTGTGGATAACTGGCTAGCTGAAAAAGGGGGGCTCTGGCTGCCCCAGGAATTTTCACAAAGGGGGGCTGTGACTGCCCCAGTGATGTCACAAAGGGGGGCGGGGGCGGCTGCCTCCCGTACTATAAAAGGGGGGTGCGCGCCCCACGGGGAAGGCAGTGGGCCGTCTGGCACCGTCTGGGCGGGCTGCAGACTGCAGCCTCTGCCACACTCCGGCAGTGCTGGGTGTCCTCTCACTGGGGACCCAGTAGGTCACTGGGGATCTGCACCGTGGGTCTGGGCTGAGAACTCGGAGCACCGTGGCCACACCACAGCCAGCGCCATGGGGCATCACGACATCCCCATAATGGTTGACGTGCTCCATGTCATGATGCTGATGTTCATGCTGGAGCTCAGCCCGGTCGCAGCCATACTGTATTTCAGGCGACTCCGGGTAGGTGACAGTTGCACTGCACTGCCCCTCAGTGCAGGGAGGGGTAGGGTGGGAGGTTAAGGTGTGGGGCCGGGAGCTGTTTCCGTCTCCTCACCCAGCTGCTGGGGTCCTGCAGGGGCGTAGGAAGAAGACAAAGCCTCAGACGAGCACGACAAGAGCCCGGTTCGAGGAGGAGAGCGGTGAGTGGCTCCGGCCCCAATTGACCTGGAAACGGGTGACACCCTGCAGAAGGCCTGGCCTGGGGCTCTGGGCTGCTGGCCACTCACACCATCTCCTCTCTTGGCAGCTTCTCCCCAGGCACATGGAGCAGCAGAGAAGCCCACACCAACCGTGGAGACGGGGTAAGCGCAGGGGACACCCACAGGTCCTGCCCCAGACCCTCAGCCCATGCCCTGCCCCTGCCCACGCTGGGCAGCGCTGCCTGCCGCCAAGGAGGGTGTGCTGCCCGTGAGTCCTGCCGGAGGGGCCGGGTGCAGCGGGGGTCTCTTCCCTCTCCCCCTCTGCAGGGCAAGCCTGGAAGCGTCAAGCGTGGAGCGCTGCTCCCCAGAGACCGTGCCGCACTCCCTGTCCCGGAGCAGCTCCTCTTCACTGAACTCCCCCTGCTCCTTCCCAGAGCCCTGGCCGGCTGCAACAGCAGAGCCAGCATCGATGAACATCTTGGGACCTCAGTATTCTTTTAAAACCATCTGCATGCTGGCGGGGCAGCCAGGGCTCCCAATTGGCTTCAACATCCCACTGGAGCTGCCAGAGGGGCCAAAGCACGAGGAGTTCCCCACGGATGGCAGGGACAGGGCGCAGAGCCCCATCGATGTGGAGCCACCCCCTGGCAGCCCCTCCGCCATGGTCACAGAGAACCTCGCTGAAGAGCTCATCCGCATCACGCAGGACACCCTCAAAATGACCAAGCAGTGCGAGAAGTTTCTGCGGATGCAGATAGCCAAGTGTGGAGGGGCGGCCTGTGCTGGGGCCCTCCCCAGGGTTCCTTCCCCCCTGCTCACCAGGGAAGAGGAACAGCCCCAGCCAGGGCTGCTGAGAGCCAGAGCGTCGCGCAAGAGGGGCCTTAGAGTGGAGCTGCCGCAGTCGGACACAGATACTGACAATGCTGCAGATGGGAACAAGGACAAACATAAGGAGACGCGACCAGGCAGAAGCAGCTCCATCGATGTGGAGCCACCCCCAGGCAGCCCCTCGGCCATGGTCACAGAGAACCTCGCTGAAGAGCTCATGTGCATCACACAGGACACCCTCAAAATGACCAAGCAGTGCGAGAAGTTTCTGCGGATGCAGATAGCCAAGTGTGGAGGAGCGGCCTGTGCTGGGGCCCTCCCCAGGGTTCCTTCCCCCCTGCTCACCAGGGAAGAGGAACAGCCCCAGCCAGGGCTGCTGAGACCCAGAGTGTCGCGCAAGAGGGGCCTTAGAGTGAAGCTGCCGGGGGCGGATGCAGACAAGGACAATGCTGCAGGTGGGGACAAGGACAAACATAAGGAGACGCGACCAGGCAGAAGCAGACCTGTACAAGCGGGCAGGAGGAGCCCAAACGAAGTTAACAACAGTTGCCCCACAGGGCCAGGCAGAAGCAGCACCAGTGGCCAGGACAACACCATCTCCGTGGGCAGGAGCACCCCGGCAGAGCCCAGTCCCCAGCAGCAGGTGCCCACGGGGAGCTGCCTAGAGGACTGGTGGAGACGCCTGTGGCGGCCACGCTGCATCTGCTTCTGCAAGACCCCGCCGTGGCAGCGCTAGTTGCAGTAGAGGAGCACGATCCCCTGCCAGTGAATAGCTGGGGGAGTGCAGGGCTGGGAACTGCCTGGGAAGCTCCCCCCCTCTGAAATATTAAAAAAGAAATGTTTTCTCTATCCCTGGTGCTGTGGCTCGTCCATCCATCCCACAGCTGGGGCTGCGACACCGTCAATGCCCGACCCCAGTAGGGACGGGCTGGCACTGGGCACTGCTGGCACCCACAAAATGGGGGGTGGTCGTGTCTGGCACCCCAGTGGTTGCGCTGCCTTCGGAGGACCGGGCTGGGCTGGAGAAAGGGGCTGGCAGGAACCTCACTGGGTGCAGCAAGTGCCGAGTCCTGCCCCTGGGGAGGAACAAGCCCCGGCACCAGCACAGGCTAGGGCCACCTGGCTGGAAAGCAGCTTGGCAGAGAGGGGCCTGGTGGGCACCTCAACCAGCTGCCCGTTGAGCAGGGGGTCTGGACCCCTTGGAAAGGCGGGATCCGGTTTGTATCGAGACCCCACGGTGAGCCCATATACCACGAATGCAACGTCCCGTTATCCCTGGTTTGGCCTTTTGAGATTCGTAACAAATGGGGTATGGGCTTGGTCCCTTCAATATTTTTTTGTCCGGTGTAGGGAACAGAGTTGATACATGGGAAATAAATCCCCTTGCCCATGAGAATGCTCCCCTAAGAAATTGTTCACGAACAATGAGCTGCAAAACATTTTCATGGGACCCAAAGGAAACGTGCTGTGCCCCAGAGCTGCAATTCAGCATATGTGTACTTGTTGGAGTTTTCCGGCACCAGGGTTAAACCTGGAGATCCCACGTGTTATGGAAAAACTACCCATCGAGAAACAGCGTTGAAGTGTAGACTTTCACCTACCCACGAAGCACAGTGGAATTTTGTGTGGGAAGGAAAAGAAAAAACCTACGACCCATCAGCACCCTCCACCGTTCAATATGCAGCCCCTCCGGGCCCCTTCTGGGCATGTTCAGGTGGGAAGATGTACTCGCACCTGCGTGTGCACAGAACGGCGGTTGACGCTGCGCCATCGGTACCCCGACCACGTGCCCGTCTAGAACATTGGCCTCTACTGACCCCGAAAGACAGCCGGGGGAAACGAGACTTATGCCTGGGGAACACAAGTGGCCCTGGCATCCAGGGCCCGTTTCGCCCCCGGCATGCTGCTGGGTGGAGAAGCCCACGCTGAGCTGGAGATGGGGGGAGGGCAGGGGAGACCCCCAGATCCTGCCCCTGCCCCTCAGCCGTGCCCAGGCTCTTCACAGTGGTGCCCGCCCAGTGCCCGGCCCAGAGGCCATGGGCACACCCTGGAACGCAGGAGGGTCCCTCTGACCATCAGGAAAGGCTGCTCCCTGTGCGCGTGCCCGAGCCCTGGCAGCAGTTGCCCACTTTATGTGATACTGTAAAGCTGGTGACGGAGAAAAACCCTCTAAGACTGGATTTGAAGTTTTAGAAGGCAGGCATTCTTCGTTACAGCGCTGGCAGCACGGGGCAATGTTTCCCTCTAACACTCTCACCAGGTTGCTCGAGGGTACACATTCTACACGCAGAGCACTTGCACATTCAGCGTGCATTACACATTCCTTTCCATTCACGCACAGGACTGCTCACAAGTTTCTCACTAGTCGTGCAAACTAGTGCGCACCCTCAGGTAGCGCTACTGAAGGTTTTTATTGAGGGCGCATCTCCCCAGGCGGGGGCTGCCCTCTCTCGGGGGCCATGTGAGTCCGAGGTTGCGATCTCCCACTGCCACAGTCACCTTCGCCCTACTTTCGACCAACTTTCTGGGGGTTGCAAGGCCTTATCGGCTGCTCTCCCCTCGGGGCCAGAGCTCCCTCACTCGGAGGCTTCTTCCTGCGTAACTTGGACAACCGAGTTCTTTTCCCCATCCCTTCCTGGCTCCCCCCTTCCCAAGGCTGCCTCCCTCGATTAGAAGCCCCTTCCTTTGTCGCTTCCAACAGCTTTAGAGAGTCAGCGCGGCCTCAGCTTTGTGGCCCGGTTTCTGTAACTTACAGCCACTCACTGCAGCAGAGCGTGGTCGTCTTGTCCCTTTGCTCAGCCAGCAACCCCCCCTTGACAGAACAGTGCGCCACAAATGTGTATAAAGCCCTATCTATGTGGTGGCATCATTCAATACCACCCCCACGCCCTTTTATTTTTTTTTTCTGGAGGCTTTGAATCTTTCCAAAATCAAAAGCCTCATTTAGATGGGATAGTTATAACATTTGCTCGCGTTGCAACATGGATTTCCGGGGAGGTTCCATTTGATACAGCTACGTGTCGTCAACAACACTGCGACAACGGTACTTAGAACAAGGATAGTTTGTAAGGGATTCGCTAGGCGCCCGGTTATTGACCGCCCGCCTAACTCTTGAAGCAGCCCTTTGCATCTCATCCAGTTGTTTCTGGAGATCCTCAGTAGCATTTGGGACATGTGAGCAACATCTAGTTTTACGTACCCGCATACTCCATGTGCTTCAGCCGGTACTAAAGCTAACACCAGCCGATTCTGTAAAGCACACTTGCTATTTGCTTGTACTTGTTCACCCATCAGTTTGAATCCCTTTTCCGCTGCTTTAGCTAGTGTTTCCCTTTGCCGTGTTCCATGTTCTAGCAACTATCCATCCTCTAGTGCCATTAAGCCAGCTAGAATAAAGCTGCCAAGACCCCAGTTTGCCAGTTCCAAAGTGGGGGGTCCATGCCAGGGCTCTTCTGCATTTTGAGCTCTTTTAATTTTTCCCCAATGTTTACATTCAATTGGTTTCTGTCTCCATGTGGGGCATAAGGTCGGTCCACCTAGGGTGACTGGTCGAGTTATTTTTGCAAGCTCTAGTCTCGCTGTCTAGTATCCATCTCCACTTGCCCGTACCAAGAGGCCCGGAGCAGAGAGGCCTAGGGAACAAGATTTTCCCTGATTTTGATTTTGCTTACAGGTATTCATTATCCAGAATCCCTCTTTCAAAATCCTCATTTTCCTTCCATCAACAACCTTGGTGCAGTTCCGTTTCGACAGGGTCAGATTCCACGCGTTTTGGTGTCCCCGTCAAGGACGCCTTCAGACACGCAAGGTGCAGTTCCATTGCCCTTCAACTCGTTTAGACCATGGTTTTGGGGACCTCTTCAAGTCTTCACATTCTGGCAGGCTAGTTGTACTTCACTGGGTAGCCTTTCCTATACGGAATGTTAGGTGGCACTGCATCCAGGCTTCCGGAAGCAAATCCTAAACCTAGGGCTGGTGAATTGAGGGGGCACTCACCAGTTCCTGATGAAAACAGAGTTTTATGCCCTCTGGTCAATGGAGCGTGAAGTCCCTCGCCTCCTCGCTGTCGACACCGGCCCTTTTTGCCAAGAAAATGGGACGCCCCAGCTTTGTGGGCCTCGCCGGTGACGTGACCTACCCATTCTAAATAACTGTCATCAACTGGGAGAAGGCCCCGAGGTGCTGGGTCTCCCACAGCCGGAGGTACAGGAACGCAAGCACCGATGCCGCTCGGGTTTCTCATTCTTCCCAGCTCTCGCACCAGTTTTGCGATCACATTCTCCTGTGTTTCGCTTAGGCTTATGCTGCTCAGTAGGAGGATGAACAGCAACTTCCTCCTAACTGCTTCAGTGGGAAACACTGTACCACGCTACAAATGCCTATAGCTATTGATTTAACTATTTATCTGGCCTTTTCTGCTGTCCCATCAAACTTTATTCACTAATGCTGTTTCTTTAAGTTTGAGAGGGGCCAGCTGTTCTGCTGTCCATGATGAAGGGGCTCGTTTAATTCTTGAATAATGTGTCCAGGGTCCTTTGCCCCAACTCTCGACGGCTGTAGAGGTTGTTACAAAGGATGCGATATGGTCCTTTCCCCTTTCCCCTTAGAGGTTCTGCATTCCACCACTCGATACGCAGCCGGTCTCCGGGCTGGAAAGGATGAGCCGTGTGTCGAGTTCCAAGGATCTACGCGCCGTCGCGTACTTCTGAAATTCCTGCAAAATATCCCTAAAAATAAATATTCCCTAAAGAAACTAGCTGAGTTTTCCCGTTTCATTGCCCCGTTAGATGGGTATCAGAGGGTGTATGTGCAGCCTGATGGGGCGATCCATGCGACAGCTTGTATGGGCTCAAATCGCCCTTCCCTCGAGGCTGGAACCTGATTCTCAGTGCCGCCAGAGGTAGTGCCTGAACCCAAGTCATAGGTGTTTCCTGACCATTTTTTCCGAGTTGTTGCTGAAGGGCGTAGTTCACCCGCTCCACTTGACCGCTAGATTCCGGTCTGTATGGAGTGCGGTAATCCCAGGTTAGGAACAAATTTTTACTCAACTCTTTTACGGTTCCAGCGATAACGTGGGACCCATGGTCTGATGGCACTCCTGAAGGCATACCAAGGCGGGGAATAATTTCTTGTAACAGGATTTGGGCTACGTCCCCCACCTTGTTGGTTCAACAAGCTTTCCAGCTTCAGGCCATCCAGGGAAGGTATTGACCAAGGCCAAAATGTATCGATATCCTTCTTTTCTGGGTGAGCCGGTGAAATCTATTTGCCAATAATCTCCAGGAGAATTTCCTACCTTAGTCACCCCCATGATCAGCTTCTTAGTAGCATTTGGATTGTCTCTAAGGCGTATTTCACACCTCCCTGTAATGGATCTGATAACCTCTGCGTGGCCCTACTTACAAGTGCCTTGCGGAGGAGTTTCACTGAATTTTCAATTCCCCAGTGGAACTGCCCATCCCTTTAGCTGTTCTTCGGCCAGTGACTTAGTTATTCACTTATTATCCTCTTTCATCATGTTTTGGCGGTGCTTCCGGCAGGACTCTCCCCTCTGCAGGGGTCAGAGTCAGGATACCTTTCTCTGCAGCCCCCTTTGCAGCCATACCTGCCCACTGATTTCCTTATCCCGGAGCGGTCTTACCAGCTTGACGTGCCTTGCAATGCGTAACTGCGGCCGCCGCTGGTTTTTGAATGCTCTTTAATAATTCCTGGATCTGAGGCGCATATTTGAGCACAGTTCCTCGAGCAGATGATAGTCCTCTCTCTTTCCAAAGAGCTCCATGCGCATGAACCGATCCAAAGGCATACTTGGAGCCTGCCCGTGTGGGGGCTCATTTCCCTTTGCTCAGGGCCCGTGCCCTCGCGAGGGCATTCGGTTTGGCTTCCCGAGCAGAGACCTTTGCAGGCAAAGCTTGTGATTCTGTTAACCTCGTCGATGGCAGTTCCAGCGCACCCAGGCAATCGTTATCCCTCTCGGGGGCAGCTGCTGCCGTCAGCATACAGCTCCCAGCCTGCTTCTTGAGATCTGGGGGCTGGAGCAGACTTCCTCAATGGTCCGGGGCCAGCCGACGTCCTCCTTTTTGTTTCAGTACCGTCATGACCAAGTGTGGTACCTAGACGGTAACCTTCTGCCCCACGGTGAACTTGGGGGCCTCGTGAACCAGTAGCCCAGTTGCTGCTGCTGCTTGAAGGCATCCAGGCCATCCTGAGCTCAGCTCATCCAGCTGTTGGGAGAAGTCAGTTACAGCGTGCCACTGGGGCCCTAAAAACTTGTGCCAAACTCCTAAGGCCGTACTTTCTCTCTCCTGGGTGAAAAGATCAAAGGTCTTTATTAAAAGCATGGGTAATGCCAGCACGGGGGCCTCCGTCAGAGCTCGCTCCAGGCGCTTGAAAGCAGCGTTACCCCCTTCTGTCCAGTCAATGCAGCCACTGCAGGAAGCTTTCAGTAGCTCATACAGCGGCTTCACAACGAATCCGTAATTGGCTCTCCGAAGCCGACACCATGCCGCCATTCTGCCAGATGCTGGTACGGAAGCTGCACAGGGCTACTTGTGCCCGGGCCCATGTCCTCATCTTGGTCTTTGTCCCCATCCGCAGCCTTGTCCGTGTGCGCACCTTCCCCCGGCAGCTCGGCTCTAAGGCCCTGGGGCCACACTCTGGTCCCCAGCAGCCCTGGCACCCCCTGGCTGGGGCTGCTCCTCTTCCCTGGTGAGCAGGGGGGAAGGAACCCTGGGGAGGGCCCCAGCACAGGCCGCCCCTCGCCACTTGGCCATCAGCACTTGCAGAAACGTTTGGTACCCCATGGCCATCACGAGGGTGTCCTGGACGATGCGCATGAGCTCTTCAGCGAGGTTATGCGTGACCGTGGCCGAGGGGCTGCAGGGGGTGGCTCCACATCGACGGGGCTCTGCGGCCTGTCCCTGCCATCCGTGGGGAACTCCTTGTGCTTTGGCCCCTCTGGCAGCTCCAGTGGGATGGCCTGGCCAAGGGTGAGCCCCGGCTTCCCCACCAGCACCCAGGTGGCTCTGGGGGACCGGGCAAGTCCCATGCGCGTTACTGCGGCTGGCTCTGCCATCGCACCAGGCCAGGGCTCCGGGACACAGCAGAGGGAGCCCAGGGAAGACGAGACGCTGCATGACAGGGATGGCAGCGGGGCCTGTGGGGCCTGGTGCTCCCTCCTCAGAGCATCTGCACTTGCCCGGCACTGGAGGATGGGGAAGAGCGAAGGCTCTTGCCCTGCGGTGCTCATGCACATCAGCAAGCCCACGGGCAAAGTTCCAGCTTCTGTTAGTGAGGATCAGCAGGTTTCTTGCACAGCAGCTGGGAGGGCAGTTGCATGTCAGGTTGTCCCTTGAGAAGCCTTGCTCAACTTCCTCAGCCAAAGTGCCAGGGGTCACAGAACCACACCATGGTCAGGGCTGGAGGGGACCTCTGGAGATCGTCTAGTCCAACCCCCGGCAAAAGCAGGTCCTCCTGGAGCAGGCTGCACAGAATTGTGTCCAGGTGGTGCTGGCACGTCTGCAGAGGAGGGGGCTCCACAGCCTCTGGGCAGCCTGTGCCAGTGATCTTACTGGGAGCGCTGTGCCAGGGTCCCTGCGCCAGGGGACAAGAGTCTGGTCCGGCTGCAATGTCGGGCACTGCAGGGGGCAGGGAGATGATGAGCACAACAAGCCCCTGCCACGCTCCCTCCCTCCACGCGTCACAGCGCCTGTCCCCAAGTCCCCAGTGGCTGTGGGAGCCACTGTTATCGATTTGTTAATAGGTTAAGATTGATTGACTTTATTTGATTGATCGATTGATTTTATAAAATCATTTAATAAAATTAAAATATAGAAGGATAAGAAAAAAAACAATTTATAAGAAACTTATAGCTACACAGTAAAAGTTGTTATGGGATCTTCTGTACGTCCTGTACCAAGGCTAGAAGAAGGGGCTGGAACTATTGTGAAAACATAGGTAATAACTTTAGGGTTGAAAGGTTTCTTTGTATTTAACCAGTCTTCTGTATGCAGAGGTGTATTGAAATGTCAGAATATGAGATTAATGGGAACTGGGGAGAGTCGACTGGAACAGCTTGTAGATGCCTGCCAAGAAACCGTGAACTTTAGTAAAAGGTGATTCCGGCAGGGGGAGATCGCGACCACCGACTCATATACCACCTACCCAAATCGTACCCCAGACCCATTTCTAGACCTTTCTAAGCTCTACTGCGCAGAATCGGATATAGGAGGAGAATATGTTAATGATTTACGGGAAATATCATGGTTATGCTTGAATACTTAATGAACATGTATGAATAAGTTCTATATATGGTGTCTGATTTTGGGACCTGACGTGCGTTGATCGTGAGAGGACTCGCTCACGCACCCGGCCATCAATAATGAAGTGTCTGCTTATCTACATCACATTGGTGTCGATAAGTTCTTCATTCCGAGATTTCGGTAACAGTTTTGGCACCCCAGATGGGACCTCGCTGAAGGAGACCGGAGGAGTCGGGGACCTGGTCAGTTCCAGCCGGCACCGAGGATTTCTCGGGGATACCCATCGATCCCCGATCCGTAAGGCTCTTCGCGACGTTCCTGGGATTTTTGGGTAAGACACTTCTTTTTTTAATTGTAGTAAGTAAGTGCACTAGAGGAAGTGGGTGGGAGTCCCACTATAATAATTGTATGGGAAAGAGTGGGTTGGAGTCCCACTGAGTAAGTCTACCTGTCAGAGGCGGTGAAAGAGCTGCGCAGGGTAGGACTAGGACTCTGCCCGTAAGACATAAGCGAAAGCTATTGCAGGGTTGGACAAAAGTGTAGACAAGAGAAACTGTATGCTATAGTGTTCTCTAAGGTAGTGCCTCTAACAAGAAGTTAGAAGTTTTTGGTGTTCTTTGTTGTTTTGTGAGTTTGTGTATTAAGAAGAAAATGAAGAGGTATAATATTGTGTTATATGTTTGTTTAAAGTAACTGTGGGAAAGTGTGAGTGTGGCTGTAAGGGTGAGACGTGTAATTGAGAACGAAAGCGAGTGTGGAGTGTGGATCCGCGGACCGGAGTGACAGAGTTGAATAATTGTGTATTGTACTGTGAGTAATTACACCATGGCAACTAAGTTAACTCGGTTGTTTAAAAGTAAAAGCATGGGTAATCTTGCTGTAAATGACAAAATCCCGAAAAATTCTTTGTTGGGATGTTTATTGGCACATTGGGGAAATTTACAGGATGATCTGCAAAAAAGCCAGATGATTGAGTATTGTAATAATTTGAGTATTGTAATAATTGGTGGCCTTTGTATATATTGGATGATCAGGAAAAGTGGCCCACGAATGGGACACTGAATTATAACACTATTTTGCAGTTAATGCTGTATTGTAAAAGAGAAGGGAAATGGAATAAAATGCCAGATGTGGATTTGTTTTTTTACTTAAGACAAAGAAAGGATTGGCAGGATGAATGTAAGCTAACTATTAGGGATAATTTGGTAATGGCTATAACTTGTGATAATAAGAAAGTGGAAAAAAATGTTGTTTAAATTGTGAGGTTGGGAGTGGATACAGGAGCGACATTTTTTTATTAAATACCTGTAAAGGAAAAACTGGAACAAAACCAGGCCATTCCTGCAACCCCTGGATTTGAAATTTGGAAATAAGATAATTACACATGAATTTTTGTATGTACCAGAATGTCCGATACCCTTCTTAGGAAGAGATTTGTTATCCAAATTAAATGCACAGATTGTTTTTGACGAAGGAGAACTTTTCTTGAAAATACCTGAGTCAAAAACGGGAGAAATCCTGATGATACAAGAAAAGGTAAAGGAACAAGAAATTCCACCGGACGTGGATTTGGCAGTGATCCCTACTCTATGGGAAACAAATATTCCTGGTAAATCGAAACTAGCAGAACCTGTTAAAATAGATTTGAAGGAAGGCGCAGGAACAGTGAGAATTAAACAATATCCAATCAAACCGGAAGTGAGACAGGAATTGAAGAAATTGATTGATAAATTTTTGGAGTATAAAATTTTGGAAGAATGTGAATCTGAGTATAATACTCCTATTTTACAAGTCAGAAAACCCTCGGGTGAATAGAGACTGGTACAAGACTTGAGAGCAGTAAATCAGATAGTTAAGGATATTTATCCTGTAGTAGCAAACCCTTATACACTGTTAACAGCATTGAGGGAGAATTATCAGTGGTTTACAGTGCTTGATTTAAAAGATGCTTTCTTTTGTATACCTTTGGAAAAGGAAACCAGAAAACTGTTTGCTTTTGAATGGGAAAATCCTCAAACCGAAAGATGCAGCTGACATGGACTAGATTACCCCAAGGATTTAAAAACAGTCCAACTATTTTTGGAAATCATTTAGCAAAGGAACTTGAAATCTGGAAACAGGACAAACCAAGACCTGGGCATTTATTTTTACAATATGTGGATGATCTATTGATTGCTACAGAAGAAAGATTTATTTGTATACAGGTGACTATTGACCTTTTGAATTTCCTGGGACTAAATGGGTATAAGGTATCCAGGAAGAAAGCCCAAATAGCCTGCCAGGCTGTGATATATCTCGGCTTTGAGATTTCAAAAGGACAACGACAATGAGGAAAAAATCGCAAAGAAGCTATTTGTGGTGTACCTGAGCCGAGAAATATTCATGAACTCGGAGCATTTTTGGGCATGACTGGGTGGTGTCGCCTTTGGATCATGAACTATGGGCTAATAGCTAAACCGCTGTGCGAGGCCCAAAAGAACTCTCCCTTTGTATGGGGCCCACAACGACAAAAGGCTTTTGTAGAGTTGAAACGTGCCCTAATGTCTGCACCTGCCTTGGGACTGCCGGATCTAACCAAAGATTTCCAGCTGTTTGTCCATGAAAGACAACACCTTGTACTGGGCGTGTTAACCCAGAGGACAGGAAGCTGGAAACGACCAGTCGGATATTTCTCTAAACAACTGGACACAGTGAGTAAAGGGTGGCCAAACTGCCTTCGAGCAGTGGCTGCAACAGTGATGCTCATACAAGAAGCTCGGAAATTGACTTTGGGAAGAACAATAACAGTCTATGTTCCACACATGGTGATAACTGTCCTAGAACAGAAGGGGGGACATTGGCTATCCCCTGGCCGAATGATGAAATACCAGGTGGTATTGACTGAACAGGATGATGTGATTCTAAAGACAGCTAACCTGGTAAATCCTGCAGTGTTTTTAAGTTCCGTACAGGAAGAAGGATGACTGGAACATGATTGCTTGGCTACCATCGAGTATGTTTATTCCAGTCGTGAAGATCTGAAGGATGTGCCATTGGAGCGACCAGACTGGGAATTGTATACTGATGGAAGCAGCTTTATGGAACAAGGAGTCCGATACGCCGGATACGCGGTAACAACAGAGACCACAGTTATAGAAGCAGGAGCATTGGCGAGTACCACATCAGCCCAAAAGGCAGAACTCATCGCTTTAATTCGAGCCTTAGAGGTAAGCAAAGACAAGAGAGTAAATATCTGGACTGATTCAAAATATGCCTTTGGGGTAGTGCATGTCCATGGAGCTTTGTGGAAAGAGAGGGGGTTATTGTCCTCTCAAGGATCAAACATTAAGCATCAAACAGAAATTTTACTATTGTTGCAAGCAGTTCAAAAGCCAGATCAAGTAGCAATCATGCACTGTAAGGCACACCAGGTTGGGAATACAAAAATGATAGCTGGGAATAATTTAGCTGATAGAACAGCAAAAAAAAAAAAAAAAAAAAAAAAAAAAAAGAAAGAAAAAGGTAGCAAAGAAACAAGCATTGCAAATGGCAATAATTCCTTCTAAAACAGTAACCCTTCCTAGGGAAAAACCGAGATATTCAGAGGAAGATGACAAATTGGGTCAGTTATTAAATGCTAAGAAAAACTTAGCTGGATGGTGGATAACTCCTAATGGACAGGTAGTAATTCCACCTCTTGTGATGAGAGAGATAATTCAAACGAGACATCAAGAATGTCACTGGGGGGCAGAAGCCTTAGTAACATCTTTACAAAAGCAAGCAATATCAGTTAAGATGTTGGGAATAGCTAAAATGGTAACTGCAAAGTGTGAAGTATGTTTGAAAAATAATCCAGTGATTAAGAAAAAGGTTCAAATGGGTAGACTGAAATCTGGTACAGAACCTGGAGATTATTGGCAAGCAGATTTTTCAGAGTTGCCTAGATACAATGGGTACCGGTACATCCTGGTAAGGGTTGATACTTTTACAGGGTGGCCAGAAGCCCTTCCCTGTCGCACCACACAAGCAAAAGAGGTTGTAAAGTGCTTATTACAAGAAGTAATTCCGAGATTTGGAGTTCCTATTGGAATTTCCTCTGACAGAGGTCCACACTTTGTGGCTGAAGTAGTCCAAAGTGTTAGCAAAGTATTGGGTATTAATTGGGATTTGCATGCGTCTTGGAGACCACAATTTAGTGGAAAAGTGGAGAGGATGAATCAAACTTTGAAACGACAAATAAGTAAAATTTGTCAAGAAACCAGTCTAAAGTGGCCTCGGGCCCTTCCATTGGCATTATTATGAATCAGGGTACAGCCAAAGAGTGGAACCTCAGTCAGTCCTTATGAATTATTATATGGAAAACCATATGAGTCTCTAGAACCAAATCTAAACATACATGTAAAAGGAAAACAAGATGCGTATAACTATTTGCTTTTTCTAAGGAAAACTTTGGCTGTGATTTGGAGTGTAGTAATTTGGAATAGACCTTTACCCCTGGAAAATTCAGTGCATGATTTCCAACCAGGAGACTATGTCTATGTGAAGACTCGGACCCCCAAACCTTTGCAGGAGCACTGGAGAGGACCTTTCCAGATACTGCTAACCACTTTTACAGCTATCAAAATTGCAGAATCGGATGCCTGGATACATTATACTCGAGTGAAGAAAGCACTGTGAAGAAAGCATCTACTCCGTGGAAGATTGCTAATCGTGACCCAGAGACTTAAAAATTGACTTTGAAACATGTCTAATTTTTCATATCAGGTTATGATTGGGTTTTGGATTTTCTTTTGGTTGGTAATGTTGGTGGGATCATGGGCTGGCTTGGTGGACAGGAACAAAAGACAAGTAGAAACAGAACAAGTGATTGGAATTCCCAAACAAATGGCTGAGGAAAATTTGTTGGTAGGATTGACTAAAGAATTTGCCAATTTACAAAATGTCACGCAGATCACTGCTTGTTTGCCAATACCGAGGGCAGTAGGTGAATCTATTCCATGGGGAATTTTAACTATGAATCTGACTAATCTGGAACGTAAAAATGAAACCACCTATTGTGAACAAAGGCCAGTAACTCAATGGTATGAACAAGTAAAGGTTATTAGAAAACAGTGGAAGTCACCAGGTAAAGAAACAGATTGTAAAAAAAAACCAAAAAAACCCAAAAACCAAAAAACAAACCACCAAACTATTGAATTATGATTTTATAACAGGATCCCGACCTAGTGCCATAGCTTGAGTTCTTCCTGGGGGTCCAAATCTCCAGTTAGGATGGTGTTCTTATGATGAACAACTTAAAACCAATGTGAGCAGAAGTATCATGAAATGGAAGTGTAACAAAACTGGCCAAGGTACCCAATTAGTAGAACAATGGGACTCTATATGGTCTATGTCCATATTTTCCCATTTTCAGTATATAGCAAGAACTTCTTGGTGTTTTACCTGGGATGGAAAGGTTTTTTTAGTATTACCCTGGGTAGATGATAGGTCAACTTCATCGGGAGAGAAGGAAAATAAAGTAGTGCCATGGTGGAAATGTGAAAAAGTGTATGATTGTAGTAATGCAGACTTAGTAATCCAAAGAATTCCTCCGTAGGCCACTGTTTTAAAATATGGTTGTTTTTGTCGAGGTCTTAAGAACACTCTCAATTTAACCAGCACTTTTACAGTTAGGAAAGGAACTTTGTTTAGTTGTAGTAAAACGACTATTTGAAGTCCAGGACATTTAGTTTGGGCATTAAGTGATGGAACCTGGACCACAAATTTACCATTAGATGGTAAGGTGAAACAAATCACTTTAGGCATGCCAACATTGTGTCCAATTTGGAAGAAATCACCATTTAAAGGATCTCTAGAGAATTTAGAATTGAAACGAATAAAGAGATCTGGGATAAATGATGATATTTGGAATGAACCATTTACAGGAGTGAAAACTGGCTGGACACTTGAATCGCTTTTAAATCCTATAGCTTCATATAGAAACAGAGCATGGGTCTATCAGTTAACTGGTCAACTGGTCAAGTGGAAAAATTAGCAAACGTTAACAAAAAGGGGTTTAAGGAATTGAATATATAATTACAGGTGACCTCCAGAATGACTTTACAAATAGAATGGCACTAGATATGCCCCACTGCACCACTCACCGCTGTGCGTGCCGCTGCAGTCCCTGCACTCCCAGGACTCAGTGGCATCTTCCAGGGCAGAGCAGCACTGGTGGGTCCCACGGGAGCCACAGGAGCTGCAGACCAGGACTCTCCAGGGCCTGCGGAGAGCAACGGTACCTGCCGCCACCAACAGTCCCCGAGCTGTGGGCCGACAGCCCCGGCACTGTGCCGAGCCCAGCTCTCCCCTGCTCCCGTCCTGGCAGCCGGGGCTGAGCTGCCAGAACGCACCCTGCGCCATGCCTGGCTCAGCATCCCAGGGAACCTCCACCCCTGCCCGTCAGAGGAGACGAAGGCATCGTGTCCTCACTGGGGCTGCGGGGTCCGGGACTGTTATCGATTTGTTAATAAGTTAAGATTGATTGACTTTATTTGATTGATTAATTGATTTTATAAAATCATTTAATAAAATTAAAATATAGAAGGATAAGAAAAAAAACAATTTATAAGAAACTTATAGCTACACAGTAAAAGTTGTTATGGGATCTTCTGTACGTCCTGTACCAAGGCTAGAAGAAGGGGCTGGAACTATTGTGAAAACATAGGTAATAACTTTAGGGTTGAAAGGTTTCTTTGTATTTAACCAGTCTTCTGTATGCAGAGGTGTATTGAAATGTCAGAATATGAGATTAATGGGAACTGGGGAGAGTCGACTGGAACAGCTTGTAGATGCCTGCCAAGAAACCGTGAACTTTAGTAAAAGGTGATTCCGGCAGGGGGAGATCGCGACCACCGACTCATATACCACCTACCCAAATCGTACCCCAGACCCATTTCTAGACCTTTCTAAGCTCTACTGCGCAGAATCGGATATAGGAGGAGAATATGTTAATGATTTATGGGAAATATCATGGTTATGCTTGAATACTTAATGAATATGTATGAATAAGTTCTATATATGGTGTCTGATTTTGGGACCTGGCGTGCGTTGATCGTGAGAGGACTCGCTCACGCACCCGGCCGTCAATAAAGAAGTGTCTGCTTATCTACATCACATTGGTGTCGATAAGTTCTTCATTCCGAGATTTCGGTAACAGGACCACCGGCACTCATCCTGCCTGCTCTGCCTGGTCCCGGCCCAGAGGGCACAGGCACTGGTCGGTGTCGCAGGAGCTCTGCCAGAGCACCAAGTCGAGGAGAGAGCCCTCCTCCTCCCAGGCAGCATCCCTGTGGGAAGAGGGGAGCACTCAGCGCCGGGGGCATGGGGGACACCCCGTCGGCACCCAGGAGGGCCGGAGGGGATCAGCTGGAGTATTGCAGAGGGCAAGGGAGGCAGCGCAGGGGATTAAGAGGGACAGTTACAAGTGGCTGCATATCTTACCTGTCGGGTTTTTTTGGTTTTTTTTTTACTGCTCTTTGTGTTGCTGTAAATAAAAGTATCTTTAAAAGTAGCTCTATGGTGGTAGTTTTTATGAACAATTCCTTAGGGGAGTATTCATGGGGTAGGGGATTTATTACCCACGTTTCAACTCTATTATCTGGAATGTTTAAGGACCACGTTTGTTTAACGTTTGAGGGACCACGCTATGAAAGTGCTTGATTATGAAAGAGCGATTATGGTGGACGTACCTCTTTTGTTACGAATTTGAACACGCCAACTCGGGCATAACGGGACGTTATATTCATGGTGTATGGGTTCACCATGGGGTCTCGATACATACTGGATCCCCCCTTTCCAAGGGGTCCGGGTCCCCTGCTCAATAGGCAGCTTGTAGAGTTAGCGACCACGGCCCCCTTGGGTCATCAGCAGTTAGGAAACCCCTGGCCCCCAGTACCCTTGGGCCTCGTCTTCCAACAGCAGGACTCGATAGCCTCCTGTCAGTGATACTCTCCATACATACTCTGTCTCAGTTTCTTGAGCTAACCTGGTGTATTTTTCCTGGAATTTCGACACTTTGGCTGCCGAGTGCGGCACCGTCTGGATAGTAACGTGTGGGGCTTCCCCACCTTGGCTGCTGTCGGTGGTCTCAGCTTAATCACCGACCTCATTAGGACTTCTTCATTCTTGGGGTAAAATATTTCTCGGTCCATTTCCAACTCCTTAGACAAGTACAAAGGTCTTGGGCCCTGTTTCTCGGCCAGCCGTGCCGATCTTGTAAATCCCAGCAGACTATCCACAACAGAATTAAGATCTGTCTGATCAGGAGATCCTTGTCCCCCTTCCTCTCATTCGGACCGTGAAGTTTGTTCTCCGTCCAATGCATCTGAGAGAGCGTGTGGAGTCGCTGAGTGCTGTTACGTTCAGCACTTAGCTGGCTCTGCAGGGTTTTTATATGTTCTTGCAAGGGTTTAACCATTTCATCATTAGTT
Source organism: Falco cherrug (assembly GCF_023634085.1). NCBI lineage: Eukaryota > Metazoa > Chordata > Aves > Falconiformes > Falconidae > Falco > Falco cherrug. The sequence goes on from NC_073698.1 coordinate 3,156,090, forward strand.
GGTTTAATCAGGCGCCTCTCCTTCTGGGCCGCCACTCGTGCGGCTCCCAACACAGCACGCACCGTGGCTTTTCCTGGTCACGCTTCTCGTTCCTTCCTAAGTGGTGTCATTCTATCTGCTACAGCTTTTGAATCGTGCCAGCTAACATGGCCCCGTGCCATCCCTGGTGAGGAAAGGCACGCCTTACAGTCCTTCAACTTTTCAGTAAGAGGGGAGCAGTCAAGCACCGGCATTTCCCAGGCAGCCATGGCTTGCCACTGCTCAAACGTCTCCCGGCTTACGCGGAGAGGCCGCTTCCCTGCTCTCCCTGCCCACCCTCAGCGGGGGAAGGGGAGAGTGAGTGAGCTTCGCAAATCCCCAGGGAAGGTCACAGGTGTGGATAACTGGCTAGCTGAAAAGGGTCACATAGACATAGTCCAGCTGGCTGGACAAAAATGCACATGGCTCTCAGCTGATCTGAAGTAAAGCAAAAATACACTGTCTTTGGCTGTCCTTGTTACACAATAACAGGAAGATTTCGGTGGGAAAAGAACGTTGCAGGTGGGAACACATAACTACAGAAGAGAAACAAGGGGCGGGCTTGGTATTTAGGCAACTAACCAATAATGAGCTTAACTTTTGTAATATGTATGAGCTAATTATAAGAAGGCATAAAAGGTGACTGTAAGAGGCAATAAACGAAGTCTGCTGATCACTCATACTGAGTGACTGTGTCTTCCCTCCGTCGCAACGGGTCACAGGGGTTGTCCAGTGCCACAAAGGGAAAGGGGGGCTCTGGCTGCCCCAGGAATTTTCACAAAGGGGGGCTGTGACTGCCCCAGTGATGTCACAAAGGGGGGCGGGGGCGGCTGCCTCCCGTACTATAAAAGGGGGGTGCGCGCCCCACGGGGAAGGCAGTGGGCCGTCTGGCACCGTCTGGGCGGGCTGCAGACTGCAGCCTCTGCCACACTCCGGCAGTGCTGGGTGTCCTCTCACTGGGGACCCAGTAGGTCACTGGGGATCTGCACCGTGGGTCTGGGCTGAGAACTCGGAGCACCGTGGCCACACCACAGCCAGCGCCATGGGGCATCACGACATCCCCACGCTGTCTGACATGCTCCACGTCATGATGCTCGTGCTGCAGCTCAGCCTGGTCTCGGCCATACTGCAGTTCAGGCGACTCCGGGTAGGTGACAGTTGCACTGCACTGCCCCTCCGTGCAGGGAGGGGTAGGGTGGGAGGTTAAGGTGTGGGGCCGGGAGCTGTTTCCGTCTCCTCACCCAGCTGCTGGGGTCCTGCAGGGGCGTAGGAAGAAGACAGAGCCTCAGACGAGCACGACAAGAGCCCGGTTCGAGGAGGAGAGCGGTGAGTGGCTCCGGCCCCAATTGACCTGGAAACGGGTGACACCCTGCAGAAGGCCTGGCCTGGGGCTCTGGGCTGCTGGCCACTCACACCATCTCCTCTCTTGGCAGCTTCTCCCCAGGCACATGGAGCAGCAGAGAAGCCCACACCAACCGTGGAGATGGGGTAAGCGCAGGGGACACCCACAGGTCCTGCCCCAGACCCTCAGCCCATGCCCTGCCCCTGCCCACGCTGGGCAGCGCTGCCTGCCGCCAAGGAGGGTGTGCTGCCCGTGAGTCCCGCCGGAGGGGCCGGGTGCAGCGGGGGTCTCTTCCCTCTCCCCCTCTGCAGGGCAAGCCTGGAAGCGTCAAGCGTGGAGCGCTGCTCCCCAGAGACCGTGCCGCACTCCCTGTCCCGGAGCAGCTCCTCTTCACTGAACTCCCCCTGCTCCTTCCCAGAGCCCTGGCCGGCTGCAACAGCAGAGCCAGCATCGATGAACATCTTGGGACCTCAGTATTCTTTTAAAACCATCTGCATGCTGGCGGGGCAGCCAGGGCTCCCAACTGGCTTCAACATCCCACTGGAGCTGCCAGAGGGGCCAAAGCACGAGGAGTTCCCCACGGATGGCAGGGACAGGGCGCAGAGCCCCGTCGATGTGGAGCCACCCCCAGGCAGCCCCTCCGCCATGGTCACAGAGAACCTCGCTGAAGAGCTCATCCATATAGTCCAGGACGCCCTCAAAATGACCAAGCAGTGCAAGAAGTTTCTGCGGATGCAGATAGCCAAGTGTGGAGGGGCGGCCTGTGCTGGGGCCCTCCCCAGGGTTCCTTCCCCCCTGCTCACCAGGGAAGAGGAACAGCCCCAGCCAGGGCTGCTGAGACCCAGAGCGTCGCGCAAGAGGGGCCTTAGAGTGAAGCTGCCGCAGTCGGACACAGATACTGACAATGCTGCAGATGGGGACAAGGACAAACATAAGGAGACGCGACCAGGCAGAAGCAGCTCCATCGATGTGGAGCCACCCCCAGGCAGCCCCTCAGCCATAGTCACAAAGAACCGCACTAAGGAGTTAATGTGCATCACGCAGGACACCCTCAAAGTGACCGAGCAGTACGAAAGGTTTCTGCAGAGGCTGACAGCCATGTGTCAAAAGGCGGCCTGTGCTGGGGCCCTCCCCAGGGTTCCTTCCCCCCTGCTCACCAGGGAAGAGGAACAGCCCCAGCCAGGGCTGCTGAGAGCCAGAGTGTCGCGCAAGAGGGGCCTTAGAGTGAAGCTACCGGGGGCGGATGCAGACAAGGACAATGCTGCAGATGGGGACAAGGACAAACATAAGGAGACGCGACGAGGTAGAAGCTGCCCCATCGATGTGCAGCCACCCCCTGGCAGCCCCTCGGCCATGGTCACAGAGAACCACACTGAGGAGTTCATGTGCATCATGCAGGACACCCTCGAAAACATCGAGCAGTACGAAAGGTTTCTGCAGATGCTGACAGCCAAGTGGCGAGGGGCGGCCTGTGCTGGGGCCCTCCCCAGGGTTCCTTCCCCCCTGCTCACCAGGGAAGAGGAACAGCCCCAGCCAGGGCTGCTGAGAGCCAGAGTGTCGCGCAAGAGGGGCCTTAGAGTGGAGCTGCCGGGGGCGGATGCAGACAAGGACAATGCTGCAGGTGGGGACAAGGACAAACATAAGGAGACGCGACCAGGCAGAAGCAGACCTGTAAAAGCACGCAGGAGGAGCCCAAAGGAAGTTAACAACAGTTGCTCCACAGAGCCAGGCAGAAGCAGCACCAGTGGCCAGGACAACACCATCTCCGTGGGCAGGAGCACCCCGGCAGAGCCCAGTCCCCAGCAGCAGGTGCCCACGGGGAGCTGCCTAGAGGACTGGTGGAGACGCCTGTGGCGGCCACGCTGCATCTGCTTCTGCAAGACCCCGCCGTGGCAGCGCTAGTTGCAGTAGAGGAGCACGATCCCCTGCCAGTGAGCAGCTGGGGGAGTGCAGGGCTGGGAACTGCCTGGGAAGCTCCCCCCCTCTGAAATATTAAAAAAGAAATGTTTTCTCTATCCCTGGTGCTGTGGCTCGTCCATCCATCCCACAGCTGGGGCTGCGACACCGTCAGTGCCCAACCCCAGTGGGGTAAAACGTTTCTCGGTCCATTTCCAACTCCTTAGACAAGTACAAAGGTCTTGGGCCCTGTTTCTCGGCCCGCCGTGCCGATCTTGTAAATCCCAGCAGACTATCCACAACAGAATTAAGATCTGTCTGATCAGGAGATCCTTGTCCCCCTTCCTCTCATTCGGACCGTGAAGTTTGTTCTCCATCCAAGGCATCTGAGAGAGCGTGTGGAGTCGCTGAGTGCTGTTACGTTCAGCACTTAGCTGGCTCTGCAGGGTTTTTATATGTTCTTGCAAGGGTTTAACCATTTCATCATTAGTTGGTTTAATCAGGCGCCTCTCCTTCTGGGCCGCCACTCGTGCGGCTCCCAACACAGCACGCACCGTGGCTTTTCCTGGTCACGCTTCTCGTTCCTTCCTAAGCGGTGTCATTCTATCTGCTACAGCTTTTGAATCGTGCCAGCTAACATGGCCCCGTGCCATCCCTGGTGAGGAAAGGCACGCCTTACAGTCCTTCAACTTTTCAGTAAGAGGGGAGCAGTCAAGCACCGGCATTTCCCAGGCAGCCATGGCTTGCCACTGCTCAAACGTCTCCCGGCTTACGCGGAGAGGCCGCTTCCCTGCTCTCCCTGCCCACCCTCAGCGGGGGAAGGGGAGAGTGAGTGAGCTTCGCAAATCCCCAGGGAAGGTCACAGGTGTGGATAACTGGCTAGCTGAAAAGGGTCACATAGACATAGTCCAGCTGGCTGGACAAAAATGCACATGGCTCTCAGCTGATCTGAAGTAAAGCAAAAATACACTGTCTTTGGCTGTCCTTGTTACACAATAACAGGAAGATTTCGGTGGGAAAAGAATGTTGCAGGTGGGAACACATAACTACAGAAGAGAAACAAGGGGCGGGCTTGGTATTTAGGCAACTAACCAATAATGAGCTTAACTTTTGTAATATGTATGAGCTAATTATAAGAAGGCATAAAAGGTGACTGTAAGAGGCAATAAACGAAGTCTGCTGATCACTCATACTGAGTGACTGTGTCTTCCCTCCGTCGCAACGGGTCACAGGGGTTGTCCAGTGTCACAGAGGGAAAGGGGGGCTCTGGCTGCCCCAGGAATTTTCACAAAGGGGGGCTGTGACTGCCCCAGTGATGTCACAAAGGGGGGCGGGGGCGGCTGCCTCCCGTACTATAAAAGGGGGGTGCGCGCCCCACGGGGAAGGCAGTGGGCCGTCTGGCACCGTCTGGGCGGGCTGCAGACTGCAGCCTCTGCCACACTCCGGCAGTGCTGGGTGTCCTCTCACTGGGGACCCAGTAGGTCACTGGGGATCTGCACCGTGGGTCTGGGCTGAGAACTCGGAGCACCGTGGCCACACCACAGCCAGCGCCATGGGGCATCACGACATCCCCACGCTGTCTGACATGCTCCACGTCATGATGCTCGTGCTGCAGCTCAGCCTGGTCTCGGCCATACTGCAGTTCAGGCGACTCCGGGTAGGTGACAGTTGCACTGCACTGCCCCTCCGTGCAGGGAGGGGTAGGGTGGGAGGTTAAGGTGTGGGGCCGGGAGCTGTTTCCGTCTCCTCACCCAGCTGCTGGGGTCCTGCAGGGGCGTAGGAAGAAGACAGAGCCTCAGACGAGCACGACAAGAGCCCGGTTCGAGGAGGAGAGCGGTGAGTGGCTCCGGCCCCAATTGACCTGGAAACGGGTGACACCCTGCAGAAGGCCTGGCCTGGGGCTCTGGGCTGCTGGCCACTCACACCATCTCCTCTCTTGGCAGCTTCTCCCCAGGCACATGGAGCAGCAGAGAAGCCCACACCAACCGTGGAGATGGGGTAAGCGCAGGGGACACCCACAGGTCCTGCCCCAGACCCTCAGCCCATGCCCTGCCCCTGCCCACGCTGGGCAGCGCTGCCTGCCGCCAAGGAGGGTGTGCTGCCCGTGAGTCCCGCCGGAGGGGCCGGGTGCAGCGGGGGTCTCTTCCCTCTCCCCCTCTGCAGGGCAAGCCTGGAAGCGTCAAGCGTGGAGCGCTGCTCCCCAGAGACCGTGCCGCACTCCCTGTCCCGGAGCAGCTCCTCTTCACTGAACTCCCCCTGCTCCTTCCCAGAGCCCTGGCCGGCTGCAACAGCAGAGCCAGCATCGATGAACATCTTGGGACCTCAGTATTCTTTTAAAACCATCTGCATGCTGGCGGGGCAGCCAGGGCTCCCAACTGGCTTCAACATCCCACTGGAGCTGCCAGAGGGGCCAAAGCACGAGGAGTTCCCCACGGATGGCAGGGACAGGGCGCAGAGCCCCGTCGATGTGGAGCCACCCCCAGGCAGCCCCTCCGCCATGGTCACAGAGAACCTCGCTGAAGAGCTCATCCATATAGTCCAGGACGCCCTCAAAATGACCAAGCAGTGCAAGAAGTTTCTGCGGATGCAGATAGCCAAGTGTGGAGGGGCGGCCTGTGCTGGGGCCCTCCCCAGGGTTCCTTCCCCCCTGCTCACCAGGGAAGAGGAACAGCCCCAGCCAGGGCTGCTGAGACCCAGAGCGTCGCGCAAGAGGGGCCTTAGAGTGAAGCTGCCGCAGTCGGACACAGATACTGACAATGCTGCAGATGGGGACAAGGACAAACATAAGGAGACGCGACCAGGCAGAAGCAGCTCCATCGATGTGGAGCCACCCCCAGGCAGCCCCTCAGCCATAGTCACAAAGAACCGCACTAAGGAGTTAATGTGCATCACGCAGGACACCCTCAAAGTGACCGAGCAGTACGAAAGGTTTCTGCAGAGGCTGACAGCCATGTGTCAAAAGGCGGCCTGTGCTGGGGCCCTCCCCAGGGTTCCTTCCCCCCTGCTCACCAGGGAAGAGGAACAGCCCCAGCCAGGGCTGCTGAGAGCCAGAGTGTCGCGCAAGAGGGGCCTTAGAGTGAAGCTACCGGGGGCGGATGCAGACAAGGACAATGCTGCAGATGGGGACAAGGACAAACATAAGGAGACGCGACGAGGTAGAAGCTGCCCCATCGATGTGCAGCCACCCCCTGGCAGCCCCTCGGCCATGGTCACAGAGAACCACACTGAGGAGTTCATGTGCATCATGCAGGACACCCTCGAAAACATCGAGCAGTACGAAAGGTTTCTGCAGATGCTGACAGCCAAGTGGCGAGGGGCGGCCTGTGCTGGGGCCCTCCCCAGGGTTCCTTCCCCCCTGCTCACCAGGGAAGAGGAACAGCCCCAGCCAGGGCTGCTGAGAGCCAGAGTGTCGCGCAAGAGGGGCCTTAGAGTGGAGCTGCCGGGGGCGGATGCAGACAAGGACAATGCTGCAGGTGGGGACAAGGACAAACATAAGGAGACGCGACCAGGCAGAAGCAGACCTGTAAAAGCACGCAGGAGGAGCCCAAAGGAAGTTAACAACAGTTGCTCCACAGAGCCAGGCAGAAGCAGCACCAGTGGCCAGGACAACACCATCTCCGTGGGCAGGAGCACCCCGGCAGAGCCCAGTCCCCAGCAGCAGGTGCCCACGGGGAGCTGCCTAGAGGACTGGTGGAGACGCCTGTGGCGGCCACGCTGCATCTGCTTCTGCAAGACCCCGCCGTGGCAGCGCTAGTTGCAGTAGAGGAGCACGATCCCCTGCCAGTGAGCAGCTGGGGGAGTGCAGGGCTGGGAACTGCCTGGGAAGCTCCCCCCCTCTGAAATATTAAAAAAGAAATGTTTTCTCTATCCCTGGTGCTGTGGCTCGTCCATCCATCCCACAGCTGGGGCTGCGACACCGTCAGTGCCCAACCCCAGTGGGGTAAAACGTTTCTCGGTCCATTTCCAACTCCTTAGACAAGTACAAAGGTCTTGGGCCCTGTTTCTCGGCCCGCCGTGCCGATCTTGTAAATCCCAGCAGACTATCCACAACAGAATTAAGATCTGTCTGATCAGGAGATCCTTGTCCCCCTTCCTCTCATTCGGACCGTGAAGTTTGTTCTCCATCCAAGGCATCTGAGAGAGCGTGTGGAGTCGCTGAGTGCTGTTACGTTCAGCACTTAGCTGGCTCTGCAGGGTTTTTATATGTTCTTGCAAGGGTTTAACCATTTCATCATTAGTTGGTTTAATCAGGCGCCTCTCCTTCTGGGCCGCCACTCGTGCGGCTCCCAACACAGCACGCACCGTGGCTTTTCCTGGTCACGCTTCTCGTTCCTTCCTAAGCGGTGTCATTCTATCTGCTACAGCTTTTGAATCGTGCCAGCTAACATGGCCCCGTGCCATCCCTGGTGAGGAAAGGCACGCCTTACAGTCCTTCAACTTTTCAGTAAGAGGGGAGCAGTCAAGCACCGGCATTTCCCAGGCAGCCATGGCTTGCCACTGCTCAAACGTCTCCCGGCTTACGCGGAGAGGCCGCTTCCCTGCTCTCCCTGCCCACCCTCAGCGGGGGAAGGGGAGAGTGAGTGAGCTTCGCAAATCCCCAGGGAAGGTCACAGGTGTGGATAACTGGCTAGCTGAAAAGGGTCACATAGACATAGTCCAGCTGGCTGGACAAAAATGCACATGGCTCTCAGCTGATCTGAAGTAAAGCAAAAATACACTGTCTTTGGCTGTCCTTGTTACACAATAACAGGAAGATTTCGGTGGGAAAAGAATGTTGCAGGTGGGAACACATAACTACAGAAGAGAAACAAGGGGCGGGCTTGGTATTTAGGCAACTAACCAATAATGAGCTTAACTTTTGTAATATGTATGAGCTAATTATAAGAAGGCATAAAAGGTGACTGTAAGAGGCAATAAACGAAGTCTGCTGATCACTCATACTGAGTGACTGTGTCTTCCCTCCGTCGCAACGGGTCACAGGGGTTGTCCAGTGCCACAAAGGGAAAGGGGGGCTCTGGCTGCCCCAGGAATTTTCACAAAGGGGGGCTGTGACTGCCCCAGTGATGTCACAAAGGGGGGCGGGGGCGGCTGCCTCCCGTACTATAAAAGGGGGGTGCGCGCCCCACGGGGAAGGCAGTGGGCCGTCTGGCACCGTCTGGGCGGGCTGCAGACTGCAGCCTCTGCCACACTCCGGCAGTGCTGGGTGTCCTCTCACTGGGGACCCAGTAGGTCACTGGGGATCTGCACCGTGGGTCTGGGCTGAGAACTCGGAGCACCGTGGCCACACCACAGCCAGCGCCATGGGGCATCACGACATCCCCACGCTGTCTGACATGCTCCACGTCATGATGCTCGTGCTGCAGCTCAGCCTGGTCTCGGCCATACTGCAGTTCAGGCGACTCCGGGTAGGTGACAGTTGCACTGCACTGCCCCTCCGTGCAGGGAGGGGTAGGGTGGGAGGTTAAGGTGTGGGGCCGGGAGCTGTTTCCGTCTCCTCACCCAGCTGCTGGGGTCCTGCAGGGGCGTAGGAAGAAGACAGAGCCTCAGACGAGCACGACAAGAGCCCGGTTCGAGGAGGAGAGCGGTGAGTGGCTCCGGCCCCAATTGACCTGGAAACGGGTGACACCCTGCAGAAGGCCTGGCCTGGGGCTCTGGGCTGCTGGCCACTCACACCATCTCCTCTCTTGGCAGCTTCTCCCCAGGCACATGGAGCAGCAGAGAAGCCCACACCAACCGTGGAGATGGGGTAAGCGCAGGGGACACCCACAGGTCCTGCCCCAGACCCTCAGCCCATGCCCTGCCCCTGCCCACGCTGGGCAGCGCTGCCTGCCGCCAAGGAGGGTGTGCTGCCCGTGAGTCCCGCCGGAGGGGCCGGGTGCAGCGGGGGTCTCTTCCCTCTCCCCCTCTGCAGGGCAAGCCTGGAAGCGTCAAGCGTGGAGCGCTGCTCCCCAGAGACCGTGCCGCACTCCCTGTCCCGGAGCAGCTCCTCTTCACTGAACTCCCCCTGCTCCTTCCCAGAGCCCTGGCCGGCTGCAACAGCAGAGCCAGCATCGATGAACATCTTGGGACCTCAGTATTCTTTTAAAACCATCTGCATGCTGGCGGGGCAGCCAGGGCTCCCAACTGGCTTCAACATCCCACTGGAGCTGCCAGAGGGGCCAAAGCACGAGGAGTTCCCCACGGATGGCAGGGACAGGGCGCAGAGCCCCGTCGATGTGGAGCCACCCCCAGGCAGCCCCTCCGCCATGGTCACAGAGAACCTCGCTGAAGAGCTCATCCATATAGTCCAGGACGCCCTCAAAATGACCAAGCAGTGCAAGAAGTTTCTGCGGATGCAGATAGCCAAGTGTGGAGGGGCGGCCTGTGCTGGGGCCCTCCCCAGGGTTCCTTCCCCCCTGCTCACCAGGGAAGAGGAACAGCCCCAGCCAGGGCTGCTGAGACCCAGAGCGTCGCGCAAGAGGGGCCTTAGAGTGAAGCTGCCGCAGTCGGACACAGATACTGACAATGCTGCAGATGGGGACAAGGACAAACATAAGGAGACGCGACCAGGCAGAAGCAGCTCCATCGATGTGGAGCCACCCCCAGGCAGCCCCTCAGCCATAGTCACAAAGAACCGCACTAAGGAGTTAATGTGCATCACGCAGGACACCCTCAAAGTGACCGAGCAGTACGAAAGGTTTCTGCAGAGGCTGACAGCCATGTGTCAAAAGGCGGCCTGTGCTGGGGCCCTCCCCAGGGTTCCTTCCCCCCTGCTCACCAGGGAAGAGGAACAGCCCCAGCCAGGGCTGCTGAGAGCCAGAGTGTCGCGCAAGAGGGGCCTTAGAGTGAAGCTACCGGGGGCGGATGCAGACAAGGACAATGCTGCAGATGGGGACAAGGACAAACATAAGGAGACGCGACGAGGTAGAAGCTGCCCCATCGATGTGCAGCCACCCCCTGGCAGCCCCTCGGCCATGGTCACAGAGAACCACACTGAGGAGTTCATGTGCATCATGCAGGACACCCTCGAAAACATCGAGCAGTACGAAAGGTTTCTGCAGATGCTGACAGCCAAGTGGCGAGGGGCGGCCTGTGCTGGGGCCCTCCCCAGGGTTCCTTCCCCCCTGCTCACCAGGGAAGAGGAACAGCCCCAGCCAGGGCTGCTGAGACCCAGAGTGTCGCGCAAGAGGGGCCTTAGAGTGGAGCTGCCGGGGGCGGATGCAGACAAGGACAATGCTGCAGGTGGGGACAAGGACAAACATAAGGAGACGCGACCAGGCAGAAGCAGACCTGTAAAAGCACGCAGGAGGAGCCCAAAGGAAGTTAACAACAGTTGCCCCACAGAGCCAGGCAGAAGCAGCACCAGTGGCCAGGACAACACCATCTCCGTGGGCAGGAGCACCCCGGCAGAGCCCAGTCCCCAGCAGCAGGTGCCCACGGGGAGCTGCCTAGAGGACTGGTGGAGACGCCTGTGGCGGCCACGCTGCATCTGCTTCTGCAAGACCCCGCCGTGGCAGCGCTAGTTGCAGTAGAGGAGCACGATCCCCTGCCAGTGAGCAGCTGGGGGAGTGCAGGGCTGGGAACTGCCTGGGAAGCTCCCCCCCTCTGAAATATTAAAAAAGAAATGTTTTCTCTATCCCTGGTGCTGTGGCTCGTCCATCCATCCCACAGCTGGGGCTGCGACACCGTCAGTGCCCAACCCCAGTGGGGTAAAACGTTTCTCGGTCCATTTCCAACTCCTTAGACAAGTACAAAGGTCTTGGGCCCTGTTTCTCGGCCCGCCGTGCCGATCTTGTAAATCCCAGCAGACTATCCACAACAGAATTAAGATCTGTCTGATCAGGAGATCCTTGTCCCCCTTCCTCTCATTCGGACCGTGAAGTTTGTTCTCCATCCAAGGCATCTGAGAGAGCGTGTGGAGTCGCTGAGTGCTGTTACGTTCAGCACTTAGCTGGCTCTGCAGGGTTTTTATATGTTCTTGCAAGGGTTTAACCATTTCATCATTAGTTGGTTTAATCAGGCGCCTCTCCTTCTGGGCCGCCACTTGTGCGGCTCCCAACACAGCACGCACCGTGGCTTTTCCTGGTCACGCTTCTCGTTCCTTCCTAAGCGGTGTCATTCTATCTGCTACAGCTTTTGAATCGTGCCAGCTAACATGGCCCCGTGCCATCCCTGGTGAGGAAAGGCACGCCTTACAGTCCTTCAACTTTTCAGTAAGAGGGGAGCAGTCAAGCACCGGCATTTCCCAGGCAGCCATGGCTTGCCACTGCTCAAACGTCTCCCGGCTTACGCGGAGAGGCCGCTTCCCTGCTCTCCCTGCCCACCCTCAGCGGGGGAAGGGGAGAGTGAGTGAGCTTCGCAAATCCCCAGGGAAGGTCACAGGTGTGGATAACTGGCTAGCTGAAAAGGGTCACATAGACATAGTCCAGCTGGCTGGACAAAAATGCACATGGCTCTCAGCTGATCTGAAGTAAAGCAAAAATACACTGTCTTTGGCTGTCCTTGTTACACAATAACAGGAAGATTTCGGTGGGAAAAGAACGTTGCAGGTGGGAACACATAACTACAGAAGAGAAACAAGGGGCGGGCTTGGTATTTAGGCAACTAACCAATAATGAGCTTAACTTTTGTAATATGTATGAGCTAATTATAACAAGGCATAAAAGGTGACTGTAAGAGACAATAAACGAAGTCTGCTGATCACTCATATTGAGCGACTGTGTCTTCCCTCCGTTGCGACAGGTCACAGGGGTTGTCCAGTGTCACAGAGGGAAAGGGGGGCTCTGGCTGCCCCAGGAATTTTCACAAAGGGGGGCTGTGACTGCCCCAGTGATGTCACAAAGGGGGGCGGGGGCGGCTGCCTCCCGTACTATAAAAGGGGGGTGCGCGCCCCACGGGGAAGGCAGCGGGCCGTCTGGCACCGTCTGGGCGGGCTGCAGACTGCAGCCTCTGCCACACTCCGGCAGTGCTGGGTGTCCTCTCACTGGGGACCCAGTAGGTCACTGGGGATCTGCACCGTGGGTCTGGGCTGAGAACTCGGAGCACCGTGGCCACACCACAGCCAGCGCCATGGGGCATCACGACATCCCCACGCTGTCTGACATGCTCCACGTCATGATGCTCGTGCTGCAGCTCAGCCTGGTCTCGGCCATACTGCAGTTCAGGCGACTCCGGGTAGGTGACAGTTGCACTGCACTGCCCCTCCGTGCAGGGAGGGGTAGGGTGGGAGGTTAAGGTGTGGGGCCGGGAGCTGTTTCCGTCTCCTCACCCAGCTGCTGGGGTCCTGCAGGGGCGTAGGAAGAAGACAGAGCCTCAGACGAGCACGACAAGAGCCCGGTTCGAGGAGGAGAGCAGTGAGTGGCTCCGGCCCCAATTGACCTGGAAACGGGTGACACCCTGCAGAAGGCCTGGCCTGGGGCTCTGGGCTGCTGGCCACTCACACCATCTCCTCTCTTGGCAGCTTCTCCCCAGGCACATGGAGCAGCAGAGAAGCCCACACCAACCGTGGAGATGGGGTAAGCGCAGGGGACACCCACAGGTCCTGCCCCAGACCCTCAGCCCATGCCCTGCCCCTGCCCACGCTGGGCAGCGCTGCCTGCCGCCAAGGAGGGTGTGCTGCCCGTGAGTCCTGCCGGAGGGGCCGGGTGCAGCGGGGGTCTCTTCCCTCTCCCCCTCTGCAGGGCAAGCCTGGAAGCGTCAAGCGTGGAGCGCTGCTCCCCAGAGACCGTGCCGCACTCCCTGTCCCGGAGCAGCTCCTCTTCACTGAACTCCCCCTGCTCCTTCCCAGAGCCCTGGCCGGCTGCAACAGCAGAGCCAGCATCGATGAACATCTTGGGACCTCAGTATTCTTTTAAAACCATCTGCATGCTGGCGGGGCAGCCAGGGCTCCCAATTGGCTTCAACATCCCACTGGAGCTGCCAGAGGGGCCAAAGCACGAGGAGTTCCCCACGGATGGCAGGGACAGGGCGCAGAGCCCCATCGATGTGGAGCCACCCCCAGGCAGCCCCTCGGCCATGGTCACAGGGAACCTCGCTGAAGAGCTCATCCATATAGTCCAGGACGCCCTCAAATTGAGCAAGCAGTGCAAAAAGTTTCTGCGGATGCAGATAGCCAAGTGGCAAAAAGTGGCCTGTGCTGGGGCCCTCCCCAGGGTTCCTTCCCCCCTGCTCACCAGGGAAGAGGAACAGCCCCAGCCAGGGCTGCTGAGAACCAGAGCGTCGCGCAAGAGGGGCCTTAGAGTGAAGCTACCGGGGGCGGATGCAGACAAGGACAATGCTGCAGATGGGAACAAGGACAAGCATAAGGAGACACGACCAGGCAGAAGCAGCTCCATCGATGTGGAGCCACCCCCAGGCAGCCCCTCGGCCATAGGCACAAAGAACCGCACTAAGGAGTTAAAGTGCATCATGCAGGACACCATCGAAAAGATCGAGCAGTACAAAGGGATTCTGCAGATGCTGACAGCCATGTGTCAAAACATGGCCTGTGCTGGGGCCCTCCCCAGGGTTCCTTCCCCCCTGCTCACCAGGGAAGAGGAACAGCCCCAGCCAGGGCTGCTGAGACCCAGAGCGTCGCGCAAGAGGGGCCTTAGAGTGAAGCTGCCGCAGTTGGACACAGATACTGACAATGCTGCAGGTGGAGACAAAGACAAGCATAAGGAGATGCGACCAGGCAGAAGCAGCCCCATCGATGTGGAGCCACCCCCAGGCAGCCCCTCGGCCATGGTCACAGAGAACCACACTGAGGAGTTCATGTACATCATTCAGGACACCCTCGAAAACATCGAGCAGTACGAAAGGTTTCTGCAGATGCTGACAGCCAAGTGGCAAGGGGCGGAAAGGGCTGGGGCCCTCCCCAGGGTTCCTTCCCCCCTGCTCACCAGGGAAGAGGAACAGCCCCAGCCAGGGCTGCTGAGACCCAGAGTGTCGCGCAAGAGGGGCCTTAGAGTGAAGCTGCCGGGGGCGGATGCAGACAAGGACAATGCTGCAGGTGGGAACAAGGACAAACATAAGGAGACGCGACCAGGCAGAAGCAGACCTGTAAAAGCACGCAGGAGGAGCCCGAAGGAAGTTAACAACAGTTGCCCCACAGAGCCAGGCAGAAGCAGCCCTGTACAAGCGGGCAGGACGAGCCCAAACGAAGTTAATGAGAGCTGCCCCACAGGGCCAGGCAGAAGCAGCCCTGTACAAGCAGGCAGGAGGAGCCCAAAGGAAGTTAACAACAGTTGCCCCACAGAGCCAGGCAGAAGCAGCCCTGTACAAGCGGGCAGGACGAGCCCAAACGAAGTTAACAAGAGCTGCCCCACAGGGCCAGGCAGAAGCAGCCCTGTACAAGCGGGCAGGAGGAGCCCAAACGAAGTTAACAAGAGCTGCCCCACAGGGCCAGGCAGAAGCAGCCCTGTACAAGCGGGCAGGACGAGCCCAAACGAAGTTAACGAGAGTTGCCCCACAGGGCCAGGCAGAAGCAGCACCAGTGGCCAGGACAACACCATCTCCGTGGGCAGGAGCACCCCGGCAGAGCCCAGTCCCCAGCAGCAGGTGCCCACGGGCAGGGCATGTGACCAAGCGGCCCCAGCGCTGTGCTGGGCAGGACGATGCCTGCAGAAGGTCTGCAGCTGTCTGTGTAGCTGCCTAAAGGACTGGTGGAGACGCCTGTGGCGGCCACGCTGCATCTGCTTCTGCAAGACCCCGCCGTGGCAGCGCTAGTTGCAGTAGAGGAGCACGATCCCCTGCCAGTGAGCAGCTGGGGGAGTGCAGGGCTGGGAACTGCCTGGGAAGCTCCCCCCCCCATCTGAAATGTTAAAAAAGAAATGTTTTCTCTCTCCCTGGTGCTGTGGCTCGTCCATCCATCCCACAGCTGGGGCTGCGACACCGTCAGTGCCCAGCCCCAGTGGGGACGGGCTGGCACTGGGCACTGCTGGCACCCACAAAATGGGGGGTGGTCGTGTCTGGCACCCCAGTGGTTGCGCTGCCTTCGGAGGACCAGGCTGGGCTGGAGAAAGGGGCTGGCAGGAACCTCACTGGGTGCAACAAGTGCCGAGTCCTGCCCCTGGGGAGGAACAAGCCCCGGCACCAGCACAGGCTGCGGACGCCCGGCTGGAAAGCAGCTTGGCAGAGAGGGGCCTGGTGGGCACCTCAACCAGCTGCCCATTGAGCAGGGGGTCTGGACCCCTTGGAAAGGCGGGATCTGGTTTGTATCGAGACCCCACGGTGAGCCCATATACCATACCCCCATATGCTGAGAGTGCAGTCAGATTTTGGGTTGTCCTTCAAGGAGCCTGGCCTCTTCTTCCTCAGCCCAAGTGCCAGGAATCACAGAACCACACAATGCTGGGGGCTGCAGGGGACCTCTGGAGATCATTCTCCACCCCTCCGTGTGCCTGGGGAGATGGTATATGGGTAGGTGGTATATGAGTCGGTGGTCGCGATCTTCCCCTGCCGGAATTACCTTTTACTACAGTTCACGGTTTCTTGGCAGGTAACTACAAGTTGTTCCAGTTGACTCTTCCCAGTTCCCATTAATCTCATATTCTGACATTTCAATACACTTTCTACATACAGAAAACTAGTCAACTGCAAAGAAATCCTCTCCCCAGTTCCCATTAATTCTACATTCTGACAGTTCAATGCATTCTCCTAGTGTACCCGTAAATACTGTATCCAATCATCTTTAATCTTAAGTCGGTTATCTAAGTTCTAATCATTCCTACTAGGTGATTCTGACCTATTCTTTTGGCCTTGCTACAGGGCTGTACAGAGGATTTCATAGCAGCTTTTGCTGTGCAACTGCAAGTTTCATTAAAATATATTTCTTATTCCAAATGATTTTATAAAATCAAATAAAGTCAATTAATTCTAACTTATTAGCAGATCTGTAACATGCTGATACCTAAAATAATCACTACAAAACTACCACGGACATTTCTGGAGCTGGGAGGCACAGGCAGTCCCAGATCAGCCATAGGCTGCAGTTGAGTGTGCATTCACTTTTGAGGGTATTTCTTTTGGTGTGCTAGTTACATCTGGTCTCTCTTAAGGACAGTCTGGAAAACTGAAGACGCAGCCCATGGCTCTTTCAAGGCAGCGTGACCAAGACATCACAGCCTGCTTGCAGTCTTGCTCCTCACCAGTGGGTGTCACCTCAAGACCACTAGTCCTGGACTTTGTAGCTCTATCCAGGCTGTATTTCAGCCCACTTTTGCTGTGTTTTCCAGTAGGATTTTCTCAACCTGGAAAGGGTGGTGTCGTCTTCTCCCTGCTGCTATGTCCATCTTTAAAATTGCAAGTGCAGGCAGAGCTAGTGCAGCCTGGGTATGCACAGCACGGAGCATGGGGACGAGTCCTGGCTTAGCTGTCACTGTCTGGGGCTGTGCTTGGATCAGTAGCAGTTGACAACAACACAACATGACCCATGCACACACCGGTTTTTACCCATCTTCTCTTTGCAGCCCCCTCTTTAATACCCTGCCCTGCAGCTCTGGATCCTGCTGGGCCTGGGAGCTGCTTTCAGAGGGAAGGACCTGGGACCACGTGGCTCTGCAAACACAGACCAGTGAGGTTTGGGTACACAAAGAAGAGAAGAGGTGATTCTTTAGGTCCAGCATATTTAAATGTAGCAAGGAGTCAGGTAAGACATCGAGAAGAGAAATCTCTGTGGACACCTTGTTGTGGCCTTTCAGTAGTTAAAGGGGGCTTACAGAAAGATGGGGACAGACTTTTTGGTCCAGCCTGTTGAGATAGCACAAAAGGGACTGGTTTTAAATTAATAGAGGAGAGATTCAGACTAGATATAAGGAAGAAATTTTTCATGGTGAAGGTGGTGAGGCACTGGGACAGGTTCCCCGGAGAGGTGGTTAATGCCCTATCCCTGGAAACATTCAAGATCAGGCTGGGCAGGGCTGTGAGCAACCTGATTGAGTTGAAGATACCCCTACCCATGGCAGAGATTGGACTGGGCGACCTTTGAAGGTCCCTTCCAACCCAAACCATTTTGTGATTCTATGAAAATCACAGTAATGGCAGCAAAAGTCTGGGAGTGCCCACTGGGAAAAAATGTTTGGGGCATTTTTATACCAGATGAGGTTTGTTTTAAACAAACATAGGTCAGAGATGGCTTGCCTGGAGTAGGTCTTGTGGAGGGGCCAAGATACTGGAAGCTGATTTAGCCCAGATTGCCGGGTGCTGGAAAAGGAACGTGTGAATATTTCCCTTCATGGGTGCCCCGTGCTGCCCGGGCTGAGCTCTGGGCTCCGTACACCATTTTAAGACCTTGAACACACAAGCCTGAAGCAGACTTATGTCCCTGTTTTGCAGCAGATGTGGGTGCAATGACAGCATGGATGTGCTATGGAAAAAAGGAATCAGAGCTGGACTGGTTGGTTACAGACCAAATATCAAACAGGGGTCCAGATTCCTTCCCAAAACCAGTTCAAGTTCACCTCTGTTCACAACTATCTAAAGGTACATGAAGAAGCAGGGTGGTTTATAGGCTCCTAGCAGAAGCACTGAGGCTCAGCATCCAGCTCCACTACGAACCATCCACCTCAGCGTGGCCAAAGCCCTCAGCCTCACTATAGATGGATTCCCACCTGCAAAATGGAGACTGCCACAGCAGCATGTAGGCACCTCGCAAAGGAGAGGCTATCTACTACTCAACAAAGCCCTTTTCCAGCAATAACCTCAAGTTTGTTTGGGAGAGAGGTTTTATGATGCTAAATCTCTTAAGGGTTGCGGTGGAACAGGTTGCATGGCAGGGAGAGGCAGAGAGGCATCTCAGGACATAGCATCTACATCTCTGTTTTATCAGCATCCCCTGACTCAGGAAGCGAAAGCCCGTAATAACATCTCACCGTCACTTGCCATGGAAACAGCTGAGTCAGTTCTGGCAGCAGGCAGGTTAAGCAGTGTGTGACACCATGATGCTCATGCACAGCCCTGGCTGACCAGGTTTGAAAATGAAAATGAAGCCAAGTTTGCTGGGCAGGTGGGGGTGTGCATATGTTGGGCTACTGTCTCTGATAATGACCACATGGTTGGAAATCTCCAAATACATATGCAATTCTTCCCTTTCTCCTTTTCCTGCAAAAAATGGGCTGGGTTCAGGACACAGTATAATACTGGTGCTTCTAATCACCTGTTGCTCACAAGGCCAGCCTTGAATAAACCATGATCACTCTTGAAAGTGGTGTCAGTACTTTCCTGTTCCTCAAGCAATTAAGCATCATATCTGTGATGAAAACTTTGTTTTGAACTCTTCTTTGACCCTCTGGCTTTCAAGGAGAGCACAGAAGTGCCCACAGGCCTCTGATCCACAGCATACTGTAGATCCTCCAGCACCATCCCTTAAACAGCACATCTTCCTAGAAACATTGGTAAGAAATTGGGTGCTTCAAGAAGCACCTCCACCTCTCCAAGTATTACTAGCAAAGCACTAGACCAGTCTGAGGGTGTTTAGGAGCCTTATACCAATGAATCTCCTTGACTTGTGGCTTTCCTCCCCTTTCCTTCAGTTATTCTGTAACATTAACTGGTACCCCTGACCTCCTGGGTTTTGTAATGATGATTTATGGGGATGTTTGCATTGTGGAAAGGCTGAGCACTTTGTCCCTTTGCCTGTTGTGCCTGAGTGCTCATCCACCGCCGCAACGGGACATTTCTGCCTAGTCCTTCCTTCCAGCCACAGTGATGACTGAGCACGCTCTGCGCAAGCACTAAACCACGCAACCTCAACCGCGTTGAGGGAAGAGCAGGTCCTTGCTCTTGTACAGGGGAAAATGTGATATGGATTCTTTCTGGTTGGGGGACAAAGCTGTACCATGGTTTTTCCCTTGTGTGTTGGCCCAGGCTCCAGCTCAGAAGACTATGTTTGAGCAGCTATGGGTCAACTCTGGCAGATCTCTGGCTCACAAAGGCTCCTGCAAATCTGGGCACTGATTGACCTCCCCATCCATACAAAAGCTCAACAGCCACCAAACCCACAGGTAATGTTAAGGTGATGTCCAAGTCCTTTCTTCAATAACTAAGATGCTCTGGCCTGACATGGTGGAGCTGGCACAGAAAGAAAGCACATGCTGGTCTCTTGCAGACAAGAGGTGATTCCTGGAGCAAATATAGGACACAAATTTATGGCAGGGTGTTTGTTTGACCAGTGGCTTTTGTCATGAGCATGCTGAGGTGGGACCTGCTGTGCTGTCTCAGCCCATCCTGCTAAGTCCTGTGCCAGCCTAGCTCTCGCCAACCCCTAGAGCTGCCCCTTCATTAGAGATGCAGGGAGAGTTTTTCATGTCCTCAAAAGCCCCCCCAAGCCATTAGGAAGGGAGGCAGTTGTTTCATTCATGTATTATTTCACTGCAATGCAGCAAAGGAGCCTGCATTAGGCCTCTCCATCAGTCACCCTTCAATTACACCTCGACTGATTGACTCCTCTCTTCTCTTTCCTTTCAAAAGCATGTCACTAATGGGTGAGAGGCTGACTGCACTTCATGTTAATTCAGTTGGCTGGGCCATAGAGCAAGATGAATGTTTTCCTGAGCTAGATTTACTCCCCTGAGAGACCCCTCTCCCCCTTCCTCCCCTTGCCATCTGCTCACGACAAGTGCTCTTGGCTATCCTGCTATCCACCGACACCCATCCATCTCCATCAGCGCAGTTAGCCATGCTGAGCACACCACATAATAAGATCTCTGCTTTCTAATTAGCCCAGTGCATGCTGATTTCCTAGCCATGGGAAAAACAAGGATAAAGTGCTGGAGGGTAGGAAGTGAGAAGATACCTTGTTCTTAAATACCTGTTTGTACCAATCAGGGTTGCTACAGAGCAGGCTGGGAATCAGAAGAAAAGTATTTGGGGCTTTTTTGTTTCTCTGAGTTTTGAGGTTTTGGGAGAGGATTTGTTTGCATTGGACCCTGCACCCAAAAGGTGATTCTTGGTGCAAATAGAGGACCCAAATTAGTGTTTGCACCTGCATGAGTTGATGTGGTGGGGTAATGGGGGATTGCAGCCTGAGCTTCACCCTTCTGGGGTGAGCAGTAAAAGGACCAAGTGCATATGGGGATTTTGCACACAGAGCATACAGTGGCTGCATATGTTCTTCCCTGGTTTCAAGGGGTTTCTACTGACCTGAAGAAGAAACTCTATCTTCAGCCCTGGTGTTAGGCTTTCTGTTGGGTCTCAGTTACTTCAAAGAGAAGAAATCTACACACCAGTATTTTTTTTCCTCCTTATTTCCGCCCCCCCTTTTTTTCCCCTTTTTTTGGTTTTGGTTTTTTTTTTTTGAGAACTGTGAAGGGAATTCAATTTCTTAAGCAACAGGACCATTTATCTCTTTCTGAATTAAGTGGGATTTTTTCCTTGCAAAAAATGCTTGCCATTTTCTAAATAGTGATAGTTAATTCTGTGCCCACTACTGAGGTGTTGCAGCACATCTCACCCTCGAGTTAAAGCCATAATTTCATAGATAATTTATGCCATAATCCCCATCTGGACAGCAATGGCGATGCAGGATATCCAGCTCTAGTACTTTGGATAGCAGGCCTGCTCCTGCAATACGAAAAGCTTGGGGGTTTTGTTCCACTTTGGAAGACCACTAGTTACTGGTGGGTTAATGTGGTCCAGGCAGAGTTTGGGCAGGCTTTAGGACGGTGCAATACCACATGCCACCATCCTGCCCTGCACAACTAAGGTAAGCATCACATGGAGGCTGTGCAGTGACTTCATCTCACATGTAGCTAGCTCAGATACCCCTACCACAGTCCTTCTCCTAACCCTGGCCTGCTTTTCTTTGGTTGGTTTTTTTTTCCTTTAATCAGTCTCTTCCTGAGGCATTGCTTCTTCTTCTGTCCAGATTATCACCTACATCATGGTGTATATGATTCCTATCCCTTCATTTAGATGGTTGTTCTCCCTCCCTAATTCCTCCAAGCTCCCTACCTTCTCCTGTGTGTTATGTTTTTGTGGGGAGTTAAATATAGAATGAGGGGGAAGATTATGGTAAGGGGTGGTAGTTATAAGGTGAGCTATGTGCGATGGACCATACACATCCTGGTTACAGCTGAGAACTTCAACATGGCCTAGGGAAATTGGAGGCATGTTTTGGGAATGGGAAGAATGAAACAGAGATTAAAAGACTCCTTCCCTGTGGCTGCCACACCAGAGGGAGATGAAAGGAGAGGCAAGAGCCCAAGGGGGAGGCCAGGGTAGGTGGCTCCCAATGCTGAGGCAGCAGGGAGGCCATCCCCATCCCTCATGGCTTATTAGTGGTTCTGTTCCACCAAGGGTCTGCAGAGATGTAGGCTTTCAAGTTCAGCTCCCAGAGTTTTCCTGTGGCAGTGCCTGCAGAAATCAGAAGCACTGGGTAGAAATCAAGCCACCTATCAGCTATTTTTTTCTGTAGAAGAGGGGAAAATTGAGCCACCCAGTTGCCAGGATGTCCAGGATGCATGGGAGAACATATTGCCTCCTCCTTGCATGATGGGCACATGTGTGGTTTGGGACCATCTCTACATGGAAGCAAGCAGAGGTTTTTTTCAGCCACCAAATCCCTACATTATGGTTTTTTTAACAGAACTTGGAGCTCGCACAGGTTCTTTGAATTCTACCAGGGCACAAGCACAGGTATATCTTCTGTGAAAATGAGTTTAGAGAGCAAATAGGGGACAGGCCATGACCTTCAATAATGATTTAACCCACAAGTTCATAATGTTTAAGCTACATCCCAGGTACAAACTGCTCTCAGTTTTACTGAGATGGGGCAGATAAATGGTGGGACCAGTGTGTTGGTCTCAAATACATCCAGGAATCCTGAAGCATCTATGGGGGGAATCTCACTGAGGATGAGATGTTTGTTGGCAGCTGTTTGGTACCAGGGCTATGTTGAGGAATGACACATGTATTGACAGATGGGAAAAGAGACTACTGACAGCATGTTTTCAAAGCTGCTTGCTTTTACTTTGTCTATTATGTCTATTTGTCTACTTTTTGTTGCTAGTGTATTTATTCTGCTGAAGGAAAAGACCTCTCCTCAGATATGGCTGCATTCTCTGCTAGCATACTGGAGTTAAAAGCAAGGGAGGCTTGGGTTTCTCAAGCCAGTAGTTGCTCTTGCTGCAGTAGAGCTGAAGATGCTGCTAAGAGCAATCTGGAGAGTGATTTGCTGGGGACACTGGACTTGGAGAGAAGAGAGCTGATGAGGGGGGACTAAACGCACAAAGCGAGACTGCTGCTGACTTGCTGGCTCTTCCTGGGCAGGGAGCTGCTGTGACCACCAGACCAGCACCCTCATGGGATTGCAGGGTAACCCAGGCTGGAAGACGCCTCCTGGAGAACATCCAACCATGTCCTCCTGGGAGAGTGAATGCTGTGGCCAGCTTGTATGGGTTTGCATTATCATTACAGTGCCTGAAATAGTCTTGTTCAGGTGATGACAGCAATGGATGGCTGAAGGTGAAGTTCATCTGTGCCTGCTGCCTTTAGAAACAAATAGGAAGATATCCCACCTTCCAAAGCAATTGATTGCCCCCATGTGCTTGGCATGTTCCAAGCTTGATTTTATGGATGTTGCTTTTTCCCCCATTGCACATCAGCCCTGACACACATTAAAAATCAGTCTGTCAAAAATTATGCCTTGCTGGGAAATACCTTTGTAGCATAAAGCGAAGGATCAGCAGAGATTCATGATCCTAGGAAGGCAAAGAAAGGCAAACAATTCTACTGGCAAGTCTGGGCAGGGAGTTCAACTGTATGTTGACAAGGATGGGATGTTGTGGGATTTTTTTTTTTTTTTGAAGCAAAACTGCGCTACACAAAAGTGAAGAGCTCTCACCTGGCAATGATGTCCACTGGAAGAGGCTCATTAATGCTGAGTCTTAAATCCTCTCAGTCCTATGTGTGAAAGAGGAGAAAAAGCAGTAAGCGGTGCAAATTGCCAGGTGTGTGAAGCTCAGAGAAAGATATACCCATGCAAGCTTTTACAGACCTGGTAAGAAACCATCAGTAGAGTTCATGAAATTAGAGTTGATATTATTTCCCTTTTATGCTCTATGGAACAGAAAGAGATAAATTGCTGACTGGAAGCTGATGACTGTCTAGGGATGAGGGATGTTAACTCACATTTCATTTGGGTAAATAGAGGGCAGTCACAGCCAGTATCAGACTGTGTGTGGGGTTCACCTGCACGTGTCTGTAACTGCAGTCAGTGTTTCTGCAGAGCTAATTTCCATAGAAATGTTATGATTTAAATTAACTGTATGGAAAAATGTAGGAAAGAAGTGGCTCTTTGAAATAAGTTGTGCAAATAATAAGAAGACAGTAATTCACAGTCAAGAAATAGGATCATTCTTGGTTAAAAACATATAAAACAGCTGCAGCTTAAATTGCTAAAGCCATTGAGGTAAATTGTTTGACAAGGGGTGGCAGGATTTATTAGAGGCCAGATCTTTCCATTTGCCTCCCTATACTCCCAGCTTGGATGGAGATGGGATTTTGTAATGGGAATGAATTGCGACTTGGTCTTGCAGACAATCATGGGTTTAGAGATGAGAAAACATCTGTCCATCCTCCATCTGACACTCATCTCCCTCCAGCCTCTGACAGATGCGCTGATTTATAAATTCACTCACTGCTGACAAGACCAAATCCCATCCAGAAGAGCAGTGTCAAAGAAGGACAATTAAGCAGTTATGCCAGCACAAATGACCAAATACTTCAGCAGCTGAGACAATCTGAACAGATTTGTATTAAGGAATGAAGATGGAAAGGCCATATGGTACACAACCAAAACAGAGGATGCGTTATATGAATTTCCATTCTGAATGGGCAGAGACACTCATGGCTCTGTCTGTAAAGAGAAAAATCTTGTAAATATCAGCTCTTTGGGGAGGTGCTCAGACAGCATGATCCAGTTTTACCCTAGTTTTCTAGCTGTCAGGTATTTGCAGGGCATGCTTTTGCATTCCTTTTTCATCTGCTCAACAGTCCGCATGGCAAGATGCTAGATGCACAAACTTCTCCCATCAGCTCCCACCAACTTGGGGTTGCCACTCTCATTTTTGGGTACCCCTGCTCTGCTGCTGTGCTTTGTCGTATAATAAATGTGTTTCCTCCAGAAAGATCTGGATATCAGATTCTTGGTTTTCACTAAGCCTCTGCTGGGTCAAGGCTTCCCCTCTGCCTTCTGTTGTGGTGTCGGGAGAAGCAATTCATACACTGAATTTTACTTTTCTTCAAAGGGAGGGAAAATCTTGGCTCTAAAAGCGATGACCATTTCAGTCATTAAAGCTGCAAGTGATCAGCTTGCAAAAGGCCTCGTGAAAGTGTGAGCTGTGTTTAATAGCATTTGGATGTGATTTATGGCTCTATTCTGAGACATCAGCAAAGAAATTACCTCCAGAAATAAGCAGATCTGACCAGAAGTGGCTCATGTGCTAAAGCACAGGCTCTGCTGTACTGATCCAGTGTTGACCTGTGGTTCATGGACTGCAAATAAGCTATAAAGCCACAGAGAAGAAAGCAAGTGTATTGTGCACTAATATGACCCCATTACTGAAGGTCTAGAGACATCACCAAGGGTTGGTCCCGACTACCACCAGTACCTGGAAGCTGATGTGGAATTGTACCAATTATCTTTAAGACTGATATTTTAATTAAATTTTTTACAGTCATCACTGTAAAACTGTGCTTTTCTAGAGCAATCAACTCATTTCTGGCAGGACAGAATATTCTGCTTATTCCCCCACATTCATATACACTCCTGCATTGATTGCCAAACAGCAGATATGAAATACAACATATTTTCAAATGGCTTAGATGCTCTTTAGATTGAAAATTATCTGGGAAAGCTCTACTGCCTTGCTCATACATGACTTTTTGAATGAAGCACATTCTTCCACCCAGCCTGAATGTCAGAGGCAGGAGTTAAAAGAGGGGTCAACAGGGGAGAGATGGAGTCAGTGCCATGAAATGCCCAAGGTAATTGGTTATCTTCTCTGGGGAGGAATGAGCTGTGCACATGGGATCATGAAGGGAGTGGGACATGTCCTTCAAAGATGGCATCTTGGAAGAATTTAGCAGCCAGATTTTCCTGCTGGGCAAAATGTCTGAAGCAAATCTTGTGGTTTTGCCCCAAACTAAGCCAGTCTCATGCGAGTTCAGATAGCTTTTCCCTGTGAAGACCAGAAATTTTAGTTGCAAGATTTTAGCACTAAGATTTTAGCTGCACATTGAAATCTTGATGTGCAAGGAAGGGAGAGGAAAGCAGCTCAAGAGACAGTGGTTGGAGCTGTAAGACAGTATCTTTCTCTTTGTCTCTTCCTTAGAAACAGGTAAAACAGGTTGAAACTCACAACAATAATAAAGGCAAGTAAAGTTTCTGGAAATCTCAGCTAAGGATTTAAAGGCAATAAATAAACAGCATCTTTGGAGAGGAGCAACAGGCAGTTCTGAATGGAGGTGAGTGTGTGAAAACACTGTGGGGTCAGGGAGGCCCAAATTTTGCATGTGTCAAGGTCTAAACATCCCAGTGTTTTCATCCAAGTTTCTCTTTATGCAAAGAAGGAGAAGAAAAATGCAGAGAGCCTTGCTAATGGAAAGATTCAATAACTGTAATTTCAGCTTGGCTTTCTCGTAGTTTCAAAACAATTTCCCCATAATATCAGGAAAATACATGGCCTTTCTTGAGGTAGCAGAAGCACCATATAAATCAAGGTTTTAACTGAGTTGCACAGATTTGCCAGTATTTCAGATTTGATTTTTCTGCTGAGCTGGAGTCAGACTGAAAACAGTGATGCAAGGAAACAAAAACAAAACCTGAACACAAAACCAGACAGGTATTAGACTACAAATATTCATTAGTGAATCATATCCATAAAAAGGAAATGAGTCACAAACCTAATGCCCTAAGAAGCAGCCTCCTCGGGACACAGTTTAATCAGAATCTTCAAGGACCAAATATTTGTTTTATAGGTGTGTTTTTTCACCAAAAGTGTCCCTTTTAATAAATGGGTTAAATATGACTGACTCTGAGCTTGTTGTTATAGATGGGGTGAGAAATGCACAGAGGACAGGCATGTGGTCATGCAACATCCCTTAAGGCTGACCCTAAGCAGCCCGTGAGTGTTCTGGGAAAAGATTTTTCCAAACTGTTCCAGATGTTCTGCTTGCAGCTGGCTGATACAGGCCCTGGGGGCATGTGGAGGCTCTCCAGGATAGCCTCAGACCCTTCACCCTGAGCACCTACTGTGAATAAAAAGACATTTCCTAGGGTAAAGTACCTGCTCAGACATCTCTGGGCATACATGTGATCCTATCCTAAGAGCAGACCTTGGCTGTGATTCTTCTCACCCAGCTTCAAGCCCAACAAAGCAGAGATCTCCCCTGAGCTGGTCATCCCAGGACTGACAAACCACAATTATTCGGAATTTCAGGAATTTACCACTCTCTTAGCTTTCTAATATTGTAACTTCACCCCATGTCCTGGTTTCAGCTGGGATAGAGTTAATTTTCTTCTTAGTAGCTGATGCAGTGCTGTGATTTGGATTTGGTGTGACAGCAATGTTGACAGGACACTGATGTTTTTAGTTGTTGCTGGGTGATGTTTATACTAAATCAAGGACTTTTCAATTCCTTGGGCCCTAGCCAGGGAGAGGGCTGGAGGAACACGGGGAATGGGGAGGGGGCACAGCCAGGACAGGTGACCCAAGCTAGCCAAAGGGATGTTCCATACTATATGATGTCATGCTCAGTATATAAACTGGGGGAAGAAGAAGGTGGGTGGATGGGATGGGACACAACATCCGACATTATGGCATTTGTCTTCCCAAGTCCCCATTATGCGTGATGGAGCCCTGCTGTCCTGGGGATGGCTGAACATGGGAAGTAGTGAATCAATTCCTTGTTTTGCTTTTCTTGCATGCTTTTACTTTACCTATTAAATTGTTCTTATCTCAACCCTTGACCCCATCCCTTGGGTGAGTGGGGAGTGCACAAGGAGCTGCGTGGTGCTGGGTTGCTGGCTGCGGTTAAACCATGACAATCCAATATGATCTTCACCCACAGATAAATACTGAATGTCTGCACAGGAGATGAAGCACCAGGCAATATTTCTGAGAGTGAGAGCTCTCCAAGCTCCCATTTCGTGCATGGGGAAACTGAGGCAGATGGTAAGTTGACTTTCCCAAAATTACAAAGGGACTCACAGACTTAGGAAATTGCAGTTAAGCCACAATGGCTGCCTCTGCATTTGCTAACTATCGTCATTAGCCCCTGGAGTAGAAAGTGCCCCCTTAGCCTCAGTGGAAGTCATAAAGATGCAGTCAAAGCTGAGCACCCACCAGCCAGCAAATCTGTGGCAGCTTGTGATGAACACTCTAAACATCTTCATATGAAAGGCTTTGCACCTTCCCCAAAACATATGTTCATTATCATTTCCCACCTTGGAGTGATGGTGTTGGGCTGTGTCCATCTGCAGCAGAAGGCTCCTTCTCAGCATGGATATGCAGCAAGCAACAGGGAGCTCCTTGAGGAACTTGGGCTTGGAGCAGACAGTGAGACAAACCATGACCATACAACCTCCCCTTCCTTGTTTGGTGCTTATATCTCCCTGTGGCAAATGTAAAGAAGTGAAGCCTCATTGATTGCTTAATATTTAAATGATGCCTTAGACTTTAAACAAAAGATGTGTAGGCTGCTGGAGGAGGTTTAGGCCTGGGTTGCAGGACACCTGCTGTGCCCAAAGGCTGGGATGCAGGTCTGCAGAGGCATTTTCTTCTATCTTCTCCTCCTCCATCCCTTCCCCAGAGCATGAGGGTATTTAATGGGATGAGGATGGCCATCCCACTCACGCACTGGCCATGGTATGCCCCTTCAGATTGCTCCTCTCAGCACCCACTCACCTACAAAACCCTAAATACAGGGTGTGCTGGGCATCTCCATTTGAGCTGTGGCACTGCTAGAGATGGGATTTGGCCTCATCATCTTCCCTCCCCACCACATTAGCATCCAGAGGAGGGTGCATCCATTTGGAAAGGCACTGGCTGCAGGTCGAGTTGTTCAGCCCAGTAAAGTTAAGGTTGATGGTTTCTTAGTGGCAGCTCATGCTGGGCGACACATGGTGGTGTCAGATTGACTGGTGCAGAGAGACAAAATGGGAATGGATGACTCTTCCCAAGGTCTGGTTTTATTCCCTTCTGTTTCCCGTTACTGGACAACTCGCTGTTGCTGCGTTTCAATATAAAAGTTGTTTTTTAGGATCACTGGGAAAGGGCTACATTGACTTGCTTTGTTCTGTTTGAAACAGAAGATACTAGAATTATTTTTAATTTACCTGGCTCTGTGCAGTCATCATCTGCTTTCCAGAACATGGCTGTGTTGCTAATGTGTGTTAGGACCATCATTTTACTGATGGGGAAACTGAGGCATGGGCAGTGATTGTGACATTCCCCAGGGCACAGGGTTTATTGTTGGGATCTTAAATCCCTGTAACTGGTTCCTGTGCTTCATCCCTAAGCCAGTTGCAGGGAAATTGCACTTCACAGATGCAGTCTTACTGAGTGCCTTTGTGCACTGCTCTGGAAATGGCTTTTATGAAAGCTAATTAGTACGGAAAAACAATTACTGAAACTAGGAAGAGAAGTAATGATCCATGTGGTCCTCCAGGCTGACTGGTCAAGCAGAAACACAGTGCATTTTGGGCCATATAAGTAAAGCCATTAACCAAAATTTATGGATGCAGAAATCAGGAGGCTTTCTGGGAAAAATCATGGAGAAACACATTTCCACAGGATGTAAAATGGAGTCAGAGGTGATCGAACAAGGCTGGCCAGTTTTGCCCTGCAGAAGTCAGTGGGGAAAGTGAACAACCAGGTGGCCAGATGTTACTTAACTGCTACCAAGCTCTTTCACATCATTAGGAGGTATTTTTTCTAGGGACATGAAGTAGGACCAGTGATTCCCTTAGTATTACTAGATACAGGAACAGCCTGAGGCAAGCCCTGCTTAAACGGATGACCTGAGGCACAGAAAGTTGTGGTGACCTCTTCATGGCTGTAAAGAAACTCTGCAAAACCATCACCAGTGCTCTGCTCTCCACTGAGGCTGCAATACCAACCTTCAGCCACCAGTCTGTCAAAGAAATCTCATGTGAGAATTAATTAACTTACTGCTGCTTGTATCTGTGTCTTCCTACAGCCCATACCTGTGTTTCAGCCCATAGCAAGGCTGCTGTTGGGATCAAATTTAACTCAAGTCCTCACTCCTGTGGAAATGCGGCATTAACTGTGCAGCAAGGAAGTATGTCCTGGAGCATAGGCTGATGGACAGTCCATCTTAGGAGGCACCTGAACATCCTCCTTTAAAATCTAGCAAGCAGCAAGATGCTCTAACACCACCTCAAAATGCCACAAATAAGAGATGTCCCCAGAGCCACAAGAAGGTGCAGGCTTGATAGCTGGAGTACATGGGACATCTGGGTCATCTCCTGCTCCAGAAGGATTGAGAACTTCATCCTTCATTTTTTTTCATTCATGTCAGCCTGCTGCGTCAATACATAAATGCAATCCGGTGCAGCAGAAATGCTCTCAATGGTATCCAGCCACAGTGGGGAGATATTAGTCCTGTATGTTATACAATGGAGCAAGGATAGGAGTGATGTCCTGCTTCATAGTGAGATGTAACGAGGATTTGGCTCATCAGTTCGCAGTCAGGGTGCCTATCTGTGATAGTAACTCTATGGTCGCCCCTGCTGAAGAGCTGGCTGCCATGGCTGTGAGCTCTGGGTGCTTCCCACCCATCTTGCCGCCCATGGCATGGACAAAAGTGTCTGCACTATGCCCTGGAGGAGCTGAGCCAACGCAGAGCAGACTGCTCCAGATTGATTCCTCCTGTCTCTCCCTCATCCAAAAAGCCTGCACAGTTACTGCATGTATGAGATAAGGCTTTTGGGGAAGGAGGAGTTAGGATGTTGGAAATCTTCTAACGGGGCACTAAACCTGCTAGACATGCCTGGTTCAGAGAGCTCAGTGAGAACATGAGAGGGACAGGATGTGATGGATGGATGATTGGTTGTAATAAACCCAGAGCAAACCCCACCTCACGCTTCTGCAGCTCCTTGGGGGTCCTTAAGTCTCTTCCCTCCCAGTCTTCCTCTCCAGTACTGAGCTCTAAAAGAGAAGAGCAGCTCTGCCATAATTAAAACAGTATGGTCCAGTGAACCACAAGGAGAAAGGCACCAGGGTGGCAGATGGCAACAGTGGGGTCTCTGCATGTGAAGTGTCTCCTTTAGGGAGTTTTAGCTGTTCTCTAGGGCCACCTGAGTGGCTGGGAGGGATGAGTAGGTAGAGGGGATTTTGAGATGTAGACATCCTTCAGCTACTGCATGGACATGTCTACTCCAAACAACCTGCAACAGGTCCCAGCTTTCAACAGTAACTGCACAATCAATTGCACACAACCCTGTGTGCAAACTTTCATGTTTTGAGCACAGAGGAGGCTTGCAAATGCATCTGCACTGACAACTCATGCAAATTAGGGCCAGAGAGATGAATGCACTCATTTGGTAAGTCAAGCTTAAGATTTTTCCTAAAGGGATGCATGGTAGATGCCTCTACCAGAGGTTAATAAATCTTGTAAATTAATAGCCTGGATGATCTAATAATAGCTCCTTTTTTATTTTGTAAGTAGTGTGATTTTAGAGGCTATTTAATGGCTTTGAATAATAAACAACAGCTCTCCAAATGGAAAAAATTCTTATGCAAAATGGAAATGAAATCCATTGAGATTTTTCATGTAGGGAAAGGGAGAGGAGAAATAGAAGATTAGCTCATTCTATATTTTACCTCCCCATGAATGGCTACTTTTTGCTAGACAGGGAGCATACCCAAAATACTGGGTTCATATTTGTGCTGGACTCAGTAACATGAACCAGGAACTGATTGCACCCATCAGTATGGGTCTGAGAGGCTTCAAGGCTGTGTGGTCCTGGGTGCATGCTGCTGGACTCTATAAAGGCACTTTGGCTTTAGAGATGATTTTGGGGGTCTTTGAATTCTGTTTTGGGTAGTAAAGTTAGGGATTTAGATGCTGGGGTAGCTCCCTTTCCTGAATGATGTGTTGCTGTGACCCCAAAGCCTGTTCTAACCATTGCCACAGAAGGTGTGATGGTGGCATTTTCAACCCACCCAGACCTGTCTCATCTTCCACACGATGTGTTCACTCCATTGCCCCCTAGGCTGCCTTTTCTCAGTGTGACATCACCATGACCTCATGGACCAGATACAACTTATTATCTTTGTGTCAGTCACCCAACTGTGCCTGCTGCTCATGAGCTTGGGATCACAAAATTGTTTAGGTTGGAAAAGACCTTTAAGATCATCAAGTCCAACCATAAACCTAACACTGCCAAGTCTACCACTAAGCCCTGTCCCTAGGTGCAAAAGGGACAAGGCAGGCTCTAGATGAGCTGAGCTGTCCCCCAAAAACAACTCTGGAGGACATGTCCACTAGCCATAGTCCAGCCCTGCAACCCCTTGCCCACCATGGGAAGAGCCACAGGCTGCCTCTTGCTTCCAGATGAGAAGTGAAGGGGAGGAAAGAGTTAAATGCCAGTCACTTTCTGCAGTAAATTATCTGCCTGCTGTGATTCAGCAGGCATTCATCATCCATTCATCACAGCCAGAAAAGCCTGTACCTGTCTTGCTCTAGCAGCAATAGCTGAAAGGCTGAGTGGCTTGTTCTGCTCCACAGACAGGCTGGGTTACCTCTTGTGCTTGCCCCATGCTTTAATTTTGATCAATAATTGCACAGTCCATCTCTGTCTCATTCTTGTCTTATTACTGAGGTGTTATTTGGAGACCTTGTTTCCTAAAAAAGTGGCCAGACTCTACAAAATGCTCATGGGACAAGGGATCTCTGAATATCTTTAGCCCAGCACCTGCTCAGAGCAGGATTAATCCCAACTCTGCACAAGGGTGGACATGTTTTGTCTAGCCATGTCTCTTGATGGTGGTGCCAAGAGGCAATGGGCACCAACTGAAATATATACATTTAAATGTAAGAAAAAACTTCCAGTGCATCAAACACCAGAACAGTTTGTTCAGAGGGGCTCGGGAATCACCGTCCTCAGAGAGATTTGAAACCCAACTGGACAATGGATTTGATCGACCTTCTCCAGCTGACTCTGCTTTGAGCAGAGGGTTTGGACTAGATCATGTCCAGAGGTCCCTGCCCACCTCAGTGATTTGATGATTCTGTGATTTTCTGAAAAATGACCTCTTTACAATCTGGTGCTGAAAATATTGGCCAGATGTACTGGATGAGGAGTAGTTCTGTGGGTTTTCAGGCATCTTAGACTGATGTGTGCAACTGCCTACACTTCTTAAGCTTTGTGGAGAAATATAGGCTCCTCCAAGTAAATTTGAATCTCCCACAGCTTTGGTTTTACACGGCCCAGTTTCTAGCAGTAATATTGGCTTAAGGACATCCCTCCTTCCTCTCCCAGCTGAGAAGACTATTTGTTTAATCTGACCAGGTCTGGACTGTGAATGGACAGAGTGGAGCGACAGGGACAGTATTGCCACCAAAACCTTTGTGTTGTGGGACCAAGCCTTAAAGTACATTCAGACTTGGTTTCTCCCATGGGAACCTGTATCTCTTTGGGAGATGGTATAGGATACATACCTGGGAGCTGGACTCAGTGATCCTTATGATCCCTTTCAACTTGAGATATTCTATGATTCTATGATCCATGGAGGGGAAAACAGGGTAAACAGGGCTGTTTCTCAGCAGCCTTGGGGGGACTGGTGCTGCTGGCTAATTGCTGCATCTGCATGCAATATTTGTTGTCACCATTTTAAATGAAATCTTGTCACAGACTCCATGCAGACTGACACTGTGTTTTTCTCATGAATAACTCAGAATAATTATCAGTCTTAAACATTGACTAATCCTCATAACATCTCAGAGGGAAAAAAAGGAATCATCTCTGCTGTATATGTATCACTATTGAAGTAAAAAGATCAAATCACATGTCCAAGATGAGGCATTAAATGAATGGCAGAGGAACGGAATTATGGGTTTTCTGGCTTCCAGGTCATACTTCGCATCATATTTGTGGCATTGAGTTTCTTAAGAGTTAGGGAAAAATAAGTACATTAATATGGGAAAAACAGAACTGCAAGAATAGATGTTATTCTGGGAAGAAAGTGGGAAATGCAGAGGAGCCCCAGGAAGGGACCATCTTCTACATTTCTGGTTTGACTTGAGGCTGGAAGTGCTGAAAATATCACAGGTGGGCTCAGGCTGTGCCAGCATTTCCAGAAATCTGCTGCCACCTCAGGGACTGAGATCAGAGAAGATTTTGGAAAAGAACCTAAATCGTTATCAAATGAGACAGCAAACATTTTAGCCAAACCCCATAACTTTCTGTTCCTTAACGGAGACAAATTTCTTTCAGAAGGAATAAAACAGAGTGGATTGATAAGGAAGTGCTGAATGGAGGGAGAGAGATTCTGTTGCCAGTTACAGGCAAATATGGGTATTTTTTTAAAATTCCTGGTTCCTGGAGTCATGTCAGACCCCCAGCTTGCATTTCTGATCATCTCACCCTGCACACTTTTGTTTTTCAAAACAATCTTAAAAATTACATGGGAGGCCCCCGAATATTCATATCAGCAACCCACACTTTTATGAGCAAAAAAGCCTCCAAAACCTAGTTTTTATAGACAGTCCCTTGAGCCGGAGAGGACAAGAGTGTGAAGTTTTAGTTTCTGACAAGCTGTTGGGGAGGCAATGAGGAGGAGGGCAGCAACCTCAGCACAAGAAGGAGGAAACAATGGAGACCTACTCCAGCATGAGCATGTCTTGTCTGACCTGCCCAAGCCAGGTGGCAGCAGGGACCTACAGGCTGTCAGGAGCCAAATGCTGAGAGGCTGTCCCTGTCCCTCATGTTGGGGCAAGGACATGTTCCTTGTGGTCAGTACCATTCCTTGGCAGTGACTCTGTCGTCACACCATTTCATCCCACTGGCCCTGGATCGGCAGCAAAAAGCACCTTTTCATGGAAACACAGAATGACTTGGGCTGGAAGGGACCTTCAAGACCAGCCAGTCCCACCCCCTGCCCCGGGCAGGGCCCCCTCCCCCCAGCCCAGGCTGCTCCCAGCCCCCTCCAGCCTGGCCTTGAGCCCTGCCAGGGATGGGGCACCCACAGCTGCTCTGGGCAGCCTGGGCCAGCGCCTCGCCGCCCTCACGGGGAAGGGTTTCTTCCTCATGTCCAACCTAAATCTCCCCTCTCTCAGCTTCAAGCCATTCCCCCCTGTCCCACCACTCCCTGCCCTTGCCCAAAGCCCCTCCCCAGCTTTCCTGTCGGCCCCTCCAGGCACTGGGAGCTGCTCTAAGGTCTCCCCGCAGCCTTCTCCTCCCCAGGCTGCACAGCCCCAGCTCTCCCAGCCTGTCCCCACAGCAGAGGGGCTCCAGCCCTCTGACCAGCTCCGTGGCCTCCGACGGGCCCGCTCCAACAGGTCCGTGTCCTTCTGAAGCTGAGGACCCCCGAGCTGGACGCAGCGCTGTGGGGGGGTCTCAGCAGAGGGGAGCAGAGGGGCAGAGCCCCCTCCCCCGCCCTGCCGGCCACGCTGCTGGGGATGCAGCCCAGGGCACGGGCGGCTTTCTGGGCTGCGAGCGCACATTGCTGGGTCATGACCAGTTTTTATCCACAGTATCCCCAAGTCCTTCTCCATTTCCACTTCATTTTTCTTTGCCAGCCTTCCCCTCCTACCCATTCATAATCCACAAATTTGCAGAAAAGAAATCTCCGCTGCGAAATTGCCTTTCTCCATAGAGAAGGAAGAGGGAGGGAGACCCTACAAGTGAAAATTTCTTGTGATTTAAAGCATTATTATAACAGTTTCACGTTTCCAAGAGGAAATATTTTTTGTGGCATAAGTAGGGCCACAAATTGTCTATTTGAATGTTGCCTGAGGCAAAAGTGGATTTCCAAGTGCAATTTTTACTGAGGTCCTTGAAAGCACTGGAGGTGGTGCCAGCTGGTACTCACTTGTCCTGTGTTTGCTTGTTGTGATTAAATGTGGCAGGATGTTTTTCCCAATGAGCACAAGGAGCCCATCAGCTTTTCCAAAAATGAAGTCTCATCTGCACAGATGCGCTCTTGGCTTGCTTCATGTTACCACTAAAATGAAATCCAAACCACATCTTGTCAGGTGATTGAAAAACTCAGAATTATATATTGCAACTCATGTATTTCAAAGTACATTCATAACACTCTGTTCATCTTTCTGATTTCAGACAATTTGCCCTTTTTTCCTCTTTGGCTAAGGAATGAATTGTTTGGTATGTCTCCTTCCTCTGCATGGACGAACGAGGTAAATGAGATGAACCAAGAGGGAAAATGCAGCCTGAAAAAATGTGGATAATATCTAGGAGCTTTCCTGCAAGAGCCAATATGATATCTAAAATACTTCGGTTTGTAACACAGAAGAAGACTGCCCAGAGTCAAAACTTTCTCTGTTCAGTGTCCACAATTAGAAATGCTAAAAAAGTGCCAAAAAGGAAAGTATATATCTTCTATTATGCATAGTGGCAAAGAAGGAGAGAAAATGAATAAGAAAAGCTGAAGGCTGCAAGGAAAAATACACGATGACTAGGGAGAAGACAGCAAAGTGCTGCAATGGGAACAGAGGAATCCTAGCAGTGGGTTGGAGCTGTCACTAAGTAGAGATAGTCAGACTCTTAGAAACATGTTGGATGCTGTATTTCTCCTGCATGACAATCACCAACTATTTCTTTGTCATCATCAAAGAGTTGTGAATCTATACAAGCTATCAACAGGTTTCAATGAGCAGACACCAGCTGGATGACCTGGCTGGTTTGAAATCTGTGCTGGCCTGTGGAGCTTTTGAGCAGAGATCCACAGAGACTGCTACAAGGCTTGGCACTCTTCAGTATTTTCCACAATGATCTGGAAATAAATATAAAATCACTGCTGACATAACTCATAGACAACATAAAGACAGCCAGCACAAAAAATATGATGAGCCACACAGAGCAACCTGCATCGCTTGGGGCCATACAGCCAAAATGTTTGTTAATAAACCCAAAAGCTAAGTCAGAATGTGGAAAAATTGAAGGAGGTTGTGGCCTGAGATCTGCACATGATTTGTTGGAAAGAACAGCTCTGAATAGGCTTCTGGGATCACCAAGAACAGGCAATGAGTGTGATCTTCTGGGCAAAAGGGGCTAGTGCCATCCTTCAAAAGAGAAAAGCACTGCCATCAAGAGAAGGTCCTAGAGATTCAGTGGGGCTATTTTATTATCAGATATAATAAAGCAATGCATATTTAAGTGTCAAAGGAGAAAAGCTTAGTGAGCTGGGTGGTTGCTTTCCCATCTCCTGGGGCATGAGATCAAGATGAGATGCCCTTCTGTATGAGAAGAATTGACTCTGAGCTCTGTTTGGATGATAACTGCGAAGGGTGGAAAAGCCTTGACCACAGAGTCTGCCCAGAGAGGAATTATCTGGCCATGCATTGCTGTGGCGGGGATTGCAGGATCTTCCTATTTCTGCAAGCCCACAAACCTATTTTTATTTCTGCATGACTGGAAAGCTTAACTACGAGCACAGTCACCCACACACTGCATTTCTTCCTTATGCAACTGTTCCAAAAACTGAGCTCCATTGCACAAAGCAAAGGCAGGCTGCTCTTCTCCCGTCAGATACACCTTGTACTACACATTGGGCAGGATGAAGGAGCTTTGTTGTTACTAGCCAAGAAAGGTGAGCTGAGGAGTTAAACTGGTGTTACCTCAGCTTTAATGAAGGAGCCAAGACCTTTGCTCTATGTTTAATGGTTGGTCTGGGACACAACCGTCACATGCAGTCCCATCAGCCGGATGGTGGCACCAGTTTGTGTGAAAGTATGGACCACAAAGACCTCAGATGGTCATAAGGACTTGCAGGATTGGGGTCTTCTGGATGACCAGATGGGTAAGAAATGCTCCAAGACTGTTTAGAGGGGTGTTCCCCTCTAAGGGGAAAATACTCTTGCCATTGTGGCCATTTCACTTACATCTTGGGGCTGTCATCTTGAGCAATGGAGCGCCAGTGCCTCACTGTCCCATTAGGGACAGTGATAGCCACTGAGTTGCTGTATTGGATAAAATTAGTCATCTCTAATGTCCTAGTGCTAATGGGGCTAGCTCTAGAGGTATCAGAGGAGAGGCAGCAAAACGACTGAAAGAATAACAGTGACAACATAGGTTCATAGAAGGTCTGGAGTCTCTTTCAGAGGGTAACCATGTTGAAAACTTCCATGTTTTGTGTTCTCCTAAGGCCAAGCTCAGTCTGTCTTTAAGAAGGAATGCATGTCCATTTTCCTACACTTCCAGCCAGCATGTCCTGCAGCAGAAATCTGATCATAAGGGGACAGATCTGTGTGGGTCATGGTGGAGACATAAAGAAAGTAGTATGTTTTAGTGTATTTAAGCCTCAGAATCAGCACAGCTAGGAGTCAAGTTGCCATGCAGAGCAATTTTAATGAGCTGGAGAAGGCCAGAACCTCAGTGTTCAAATTCTATAATGGAGACACCAGCTCAACCGCAGATAGTGGCCATGCCGGTAACAAGCATCCCCCCACAGAAATGATCAATGAATCTACAAGGCTGGACATTCATGGCAGTGCAGAGATGTTTGTAAGAAGGCAGATTTTTCTCAAAGGACTTTGCTCGTTTTGCGTCTGTATCTGAAATATTCTCACTGCAGGAGAAAGCTGGGGAGACTCCTTCTACCATGCATAACATGAAGCAACTGCAACATATGAAGCATGCAAGTGGGATGCTCAAATGTTGTAGATGAGCAGGGCTCTGCTGAAATTCAGGGAAGTATTGACAAGGATCTTCTTCCCTTACCCTTTCAATACAAAATCCACCTAGCGACACAGAGTATAAGAAAATTCATATGCATACAAACAAGAGGCATGTTGGTGTTTTTCTCCCACCGGAAATTTAGCATCCTATTTTTTTGTTGTTTCTAAGTAAAGAGTGTGAAAGATTTCAGGCAGTTAGAAATCCAGCTGTGAAGAACTGGATTTTTTATGCTGGAAGAGAAGGTATTGCCCCTGCTGTACATTATGACTTGAAGACTGATGACTTAATGATTTAGGAATGATTTCAGAGGAATTTGGAAGAAAATAGTCTAGAAGAAACATTTCAAGAACAACCTATCATGTAGTGGAAGTGGCTTTCCAGATTCCATCCTGAAACATTGAAACACAGTCTTTTAAAATAAAAAGGCTGTTCTAATTAAAGTTAGAACACGTGTTTTCATGTTCATACAGGTATCTGTGAAGTCTTCTAAGGTTTTGACCCCAAAGTCTGTCTGGGAGAAATGGTGGATGCTGTGGTAAGGGTGGATAGACAAGAACTACCAAGTTCTTCCCAAATCTTTTAGTGATGCTTTGTAGCTCTCTTTCAGTTTAACCTTTTCCTTGCTCTTTTCACTGGTAAATCCAGCACAACATTTCCATTATGCTATGTACATTAAGACAAATGAAAATGTCATGGAAGTAATTGCAAATAATATGTGTGCAGACATAAGCAGGAAATTCATTAGTCACCCATTTCTGAACTGTTGGGTTACTTTCAGGAGGGAGAAAACTGCACATTTCTGAAGACAGTGCTTACAAAAATTATTTCTTGAGATAAGGCTAATGCTGGACTGAGATTTGGAGATGTGCTATAGTTGCACTACAGCAACTTGGGAAAACAAATTCTTCATGCTTTGGTTTTCCGTTTGCAAACAAGCAAAAAAAGTATATTGCTTTTCTGTAGTATCAGGGCAGATGATCCAAAATTGTGCTAACACTTGCAGTCCTAGCATCGTTTGGGGGTGGTATGCGCACGGATTAAATTTAGGTGCAATGAATCCACACTTTGTTATTATAGCAAGGGGGTTTCCTCCATTTTTTTACAACCACTGATGCAATGCAAACTTCACGTAAGATGTTACCAGGCTTTTACACATGCTTCTCTGGGGCACAGGATGCCAACATTGGAGGTTCATCTCCTTGGACGTCAGACATACACATACAAATTTAAATATTTGAGATGTTCATTCCTGGCTCATTTCTGTAGAACGCAATTCATCCAAGCTATTTTTACCGTTTCCCTTAGGATAAGATACGTTATGTCCTGGAAGTGCCCATTTCTCTCCTATGGCTATGAAGCAGGTTTGTGAACATCTCAGATTCTAAGGGCTTGTGTGCTTGGATAAATCCGTCCTTGCAACCTTCTGCCCTTCTTTCTGCTGCTTGTCTCCCAGGTCACTGTCTGCACCAGTGCCTGGTTCTGCTGGGCTGTCTGTCTCTCTTTCCACCTCCTTCTAGGGGAAGGCTAGACGAGTCACCCTTTCAGGATGTCCCCAGTCACACCAAGTCCAAGTGAGGTTCAATAGAGGCATATGTTGTAAACCTAGAAGAAGAATCTGAATAGAATAGGGCTTTTGGTGATGCTCTCACTTCCTGGTTGCATCCATCATGGGGAAGGAGACCAAAGCCCATGCATTAAGTTGGGAAATGTGGTACAGAGGGTAGTGTGAAAAATAGTAGGAAAGGCCATTTATATGCTTCCCTGAAGACCATTTTCAAAACTTATTTAGGAGCTTACATGCTCCAGAAAATA
This sequence comes from Falco cherrug, assembly GCF_023634085.1. Taxonomy (NCBI): domain Eukaryota; kingdom Metazoa; phylum Chordata; class Aves; order Falconiformes; family Falconidae; genus Falco; species Falco cherrug. The sequence goes on from NC_073698.1 coordinate 3,195,998, forward strand.
GTGGGATTAATACCTGAAGACCATTGGAGGAGATAGCTCTGTTTGTGTGACACTGGCTCAGAAAAGAATTCCATGTCGCAGAATCACAGCGTGGTCAGGGTCAGAAGGGACCTCAGGAGCCCACCCAGCCCACCCCCCTGCTGAAGCAGCTCTCCCACAGCAGGTTGCACAGAGCCGTGTCCAGGCGGGTTTGAATGTCTCCAGAGCAGGAGACCCCACAGCCTCTCTGGGCAGCCTGTCCCAGCGCTCTGTCATCCTCAAAGTAAAGAAGTCTTTCCTCACATTCAGATGGAAGTTCCCGTGTTGCAGTTTGTACCCGTTGCCCCTTGTCTGTTGCTGGGCACCACTGAAAAGAGCCTGGACCCGTCCTCCTGACAGTCACCCTTGAGATATTTGTAGGCATTGATGAGGTCCCCTCTCAGCCTTCTCCTCTCCAGGCTGAACAGCCCCAGCTCCTTCAGCCTTTCCTCACCAGGGAGATGCTCGAGGTGTCATACACAGCTCCTATGAAAGCCCATTGAGGGCTGTTGCAGTCAAGCTGGATTTCTGAAAAACCTCCTTCTCCTCCTAAAATGTACTCATCTTAAACACCTTGCCATGAGCTTTATTAGCATTTTATTAGCTTGCCTTATTTTGAGAAACTTTCTGTTTTGTTATGGCTTTGGATTTTGTTTCCTGGGTTGAATAGCTTGGTTTATCATATTTCTGCCAGACATCAATGAATAACCGAGTTGTTCTGTCATTACACTCACTTTTACTGGGCAGCCCTGGCTATCGTCAGTGCCCTGTGCAACACACTCATGCTTAAAACAAGGACAGCTCACCCTTTGGAAACCTGCTGTTCTGGGAGTTGTGATTGTGCAGCTTTGTAAATATATATTCATTGCTCTTCCTGAGGAAATATAAACAAGGATTAGTTAATCAGAAGTGAGCTACACAGAGGACAGAGGAAAATCAATCATGTTTTCTTGGGCTGATTTATTTACTAATTTCTATGAAGATTTATATATTCACATAATAAATGCTGAGGAACCAAGCAAATAGAGTAATTCCTTTCATGTTTACTTCCACGCAAAAATATTCCTTTATGTTTTTCTCCCAGGGCAATTCAGGAAATTATTTTTAAAGGGACATTTATTTTTGCAGCTGATAGATTCAGTTGGATGGGTAAGTATCTCTGCTTCCATTGGTTTAAAAAAATGCGGTTACAGACAAAAGCTTAAAGAGATGAGTGGAGAATAAAGGATGAAAACACAAAAATAATTCAGTATCAACTTTAATTTTTTTTAATAACTTGTTAACCCTAGAGTGCATGACATAAAATGTTTAAATGCTTGGGGATTTGGTACTGCATTGAATGAGGCCCTTCTGAGGGATGGGCTCCAGCTGCTGAGCCTGGATCCAAGGCTATGTATTCCATATCCATATGCCCAATCCTATGGTCGGGATCACTGGGATCTGTCAGTTTGGTTTTGCTGAATGTCAGGAAGGAGCAAGCTGCTGGGTTTGACATCCCCAGATCCTCTGCTGTGTTAAGTCATTCACACTGCTCCAAACCCAAAGTTCAAATCAATGTAATGATGCTGGTTTACACCAGAATTTGTCCCACACACTTTCCTGTCATGTCATCTGAAAATTAAGAGGATTTTGGTTGTGCCTTATAATTGGTTGTGCCTATTAAAATACTGCATGTGAGCATTTGACTCCTTAATTAACCCATTCTAGGACACTGCATGGGTCTGGACCAACAGCCTCAACTCAATTTGGTGCAGCAGTTGTGATCCTGAGAAAACATCCTCTCAAACGCTTGTTCTTCTTCCAATAAAGATAACCACTATCAACCTTGCCTCACAGGGATCCCTAGACCACCAGGACTAGAGCAGCTCTCCTATCACCATTAATTCACAATATTGTAAGGGTCATAAGCCTCAGTTACATCTTGTGATCCATTTTGGACCACAGTGGGGAAATTTGCAGTTCAGAGAAGGCAAGTAATGGAGTGGTTTTGGCATCCTAAGATGTGTGCATATGACTTTATGGGAAAGGTATTTTGAGCCTTGCTATTTTTGGTGGTTGATCTCCATGCTGGTTAGCTCTGAGCCAAAGGCCACCAGTGAGAGAGAGCATCACAATAGTTCATGTGACTCCTGAGGTTTTGCACTATAGGCAAAGTAAAGGCAGCATCATTCCTTTCTCTCCTGATCCACACACGAAACAACAGCATCTTCTCAGCTATTTCAGCTTTCTCCTTCCCCTGAAACTTGTGGCTTAACTTGCACCAAAATATCATCCAGGGAAAGTATCTGCCAGCCCATCTCTGTTCCATTACCTCAACATGAAAAAGCCATTTCCAGATGGGGATTTCATTATACATCATTGATGGGGGATAAATTATTAAAGCAGATTCATAAAAAATGGAAGACATTTTACACAGGAAGGAGTCCTGACAGTAACCTAGATATGTCACAAAACCAGATTGCCAGCAAATAGGAAAACCTACCCCTCACCAGAGCAAAGAGGGGTAAACTATGAAAGATGCATGAGGGCAGAAGGAGGAATGAAGTGACTGGAATGGCACAGCAGGAGATAAAACAAATCTAGGTAAAGGAAACAAAAGAGAAAAGACAATGGAGGGAAGGGGGGTGTGAATAAGGTTAAATTATTCAGGTTAGGATTTTTAAGAGCCTTGAAGAAACAAGGGAGCCTAAGTCATCTAGGAATCGTTGGTGGGGGTGAGGGAACCAAGCAAACCTGACATGTTATTCACAGCATTAAAAAGAGCTGTTGAATGTTTTGTGCCTTTGGAGGAACCTTGGCTACTGTAAAACCGCAAAGAGTCAATCCAGTTGAGGACATTTACACTCTTCTGAGGAAGTGGCCCATAAATCAGAAGGGAAAATCCAACTAATGCAATTCCATCACTTTTGGCCACTTTATACCATGGATGCTGTTAGCAGTTGCTAACTGAATCCCCTTCAGTTCTGCCCTCATCTTCAATGGATCTGTCTGGGAGCTCCCCCCAGCTACCGAGCTCATTCAGTCACTGCCTTATTAAATGGAAATAACCCATCAGATAAGGAGTTTTGCAGCATTAGCCCATGTTCATGCTGCTAGTGCCACTGGTGGGCAAAGCATCTCCTGTGAACTTTATACATCTCCTCAGCCCTGGGCAATGTTTTCCCCTGAAAATCTGCAGAAGTTCTCAGAGCTGTGACGCCCAGGATCTACAGAGGGTAAAATCCAGTCTGAAACACCATCCTGAACACTTTCCTCTTCTTTTCCAGTACTGCTGCTCCTCTTCTCGAGGGGATATATCCTCCCCAGACCAGTTTTATCAGCCAGCTCCTGGAGGCGGGAAGAGAAAACTTTGTCTCCTGTCTCTGTCTCCCTCTGTTGCATTTAATTTCTGATCTCAAAATACTTCTTTTCTTTCCTTGCTCTAATTTCTGATCTCCCGTGTCGCTCCTATTTTAGCCTTGACTTTGCTTGCTTGGGGGATTCCCCCCTCTCCGTCAGCCTCACAGATTTGTACCACTGCTGATACAAAGCACAGGCAAGGCTGTAAGGATATACCAAGTACACTACAGATAAAGCAGTCATGCAAAATTCAGCTGCATTGAATTACACTTGCTTATGGGAGGATAATTCCTATTAATCACGCCTGTTACAGTAATACCTTGGGATAAGCACAAAGATGGGCAGAGCACAAAATGAAACTCCCAGACACAAATACTTTGCAATCTAAAAAGAGAAGCATAGTAGGAAATTATATACAATATGCTGGGTGAGCAATATGACAGTTAGTATCTTGATTTGATTATTTTTGAGAGTGGGAGGAATCCGAGAGGGACTTATTATGTAGGGGAAGAAAAGCTAAATGGAATGAGAAATGGAAGGAAGCAAGTGTCTGAGGATAGCAGTTGACACCAGGAGGAAGGGGAGGGAAATATTAGCAATGGAGAACAAAATCTGCCAGGATGCAGAAATTGTTACTTTTTATTAATAAACAAACAATTTTTTTTAAAAAAAAGTGAATATTCCAGTTTGTGGCAAAATGAAAATTTTGAGGTGAGAAGAGGGAGATGATGAGTTAAATCAGAACACTGTATTTCATTAAGAAATGAAATTCAAAGCTTTTTTTTAAATTTTTTTGAGGGGTGTGGCTGGTCTGAAGTATCGTACCCAGTCGGATGGAAAAATATGTGTTATTTATGAGTTACACAAATGTTTCCTGAAGTGGGCATCTTCTGCCTTGATTTAGGTCAGCACTGAACAACTCTGCTGTTTCAAAACCTACCCCTGTGAAATTCAGCCTTACTAATTTTGACACATTTCCCCAGAGTTTCCACTGGTGAAATGAAAGTTGGTGGCCTCTTGTTCCTGCTCTCGCCTTGTACTCAGCTGCTTCAGGGAGCTGAAGAGGCAGAAAAAAATGTCTGTATTTTGGTGAATATGAGGGCTGGCTTTTCTGCCCCTCCAAGCCAGCTCCCTGAACATCAGATACTGACAGGAGAACAAGCCTTTCTTCTCATGTTTTCCACCATGGATGTCTGGGTTACTGCAATAACTGCATATAGATAAGATCCTTGGCTGACTGGATCTATGGTGCCTTCTTGCCTGGGGTGCCTCTGATTCAGAGACAAGTGATGGGCCCTGAGACATCTGAGAGCAACAGCCAGATGCCTGCCAGGTCCTGCTTCCCCAGGACACCAGCAGCACCAGGGATCTGGAGCAAAACCTCCTGCAGGCCACCAACGTCTGGTGCTGGAGCTTTGGACTGGGCTCCTTTCTAATGATTGTGCAATCATGGTAATTATATATTAAAAAATCAATTACTTAATCATGTGTAACAAGGACCCTTCAGCTACTGAGCAAGGCACACGCTCTGTGCAATTACTTGCAGGCATGTAATCTTACTTCCCTTTGTGCTGAATATTTCATTAGTTACTATTCACATCTTCTCGGAGGTGCTTTGCAATGGTTCGCTGATTGGATTTACTCTTGTTTCTTTTTGGTTCTACAAACGCTGTTGAGATAAATACTCCTTTTTATATTATCTCTTTAACAAGGAGGTTCTTTCTAACCTTCCTGTTCCCAAAGAGAACTCACCACAAGGTGAACATCAGGAGCTTGAGGCAGTTTTAGGTTCCTGCTTTGCCTTCAGGGTTCTTTGGATGGGGTCCCTGTGTTTTTGTCCCATGTCTGTACAGCTCTTGGCACCCTTGGGCTTTTGGCCGTCACGGGACGCCATAGTGATACAATATGAACAGCAAACAGCAGCAGTGACCACCCATCCCTGCAAGTGAAGACTGGATCTCCTACAACATTCGCTCATTTTAAAGTTGATCCAGCCATGGCTGGAATCACTCTTGATTTACTCCTGCACAGGACCGGGGTCTGTATAGGAGGAGTACTTATGGAGGAGGAGTTATATCATAAACTTGCATTTTTACTTTGAAATACCTGAATGACTCCTCCAAGCCCAGGGCAGTTTCCTTCTGAACTAGACCCAGCAAACCAGACCCTCTGGTTTCAGAGGGCTTCGGAGCTGCCATGCTCCATGGAAGCTGCCCAGCTTTCCCCACCTCTGATGAAGTAGCTGCCTTGCATAATTAATTTGGCAAGGAAGAGCAGCTTTCTGCTTTGAAGTTAGCGCTTGCAAAAAATAAAGCAAATCCCAGCTCTAAGTGTAATAACACTTTCACATAAACCTAGAACTATTCATTGGAGCATGGTGGGCCACTGCCTTGCTAGAACTGTTGTCTGGGTACTTTGTGCACTTAGCCACCTATAGAGGACAGGCTGTAGGGCTGGACTACATCTCCCACCATATGCTGCATATGTCTTATGGACATAGGGAGCCTCACCCAGGAAAGATGGGCATACAGAACAACCAGGCCTGCTAATCCCATGAACCAGCTCTGTTACTCCTACATTTCCAGTTCATACTTTACAATTTTTCAATGAAACATTTTTGGTAAATATGCTCAGAAGAAATACTAATTTGCCAGCAAGTTTTGGAGTCTGGTCCAGCATTTGCCCTAAATGGCAAATTGAACAAATAGAACATTAACAGCCTCAGGAGAAGGTCCGTGATGATCTTGGCTATCACACAATGACAAGGGGACCTGCCAGGTGTTGCACAAGGCATGCTTCATCTGGCAACATCCAAATGCAAGTTCCTGACACCAGTTAAGAATGTATAGTGCGTTACAACTTCCCAGGATTACTGAAAAGAGTTGCTGATCCTATCAACCAGGCTTCCAGGATAATCTCTAAAATCTAGTATGATGCTTCCATGAGTTACGGACGTGAATATGAGCTCTCTGTTGCCCATGTAAACTAGAGAGACCATTGAAACCAGTGCTGTTTCACAGGTATGAAGAAAGGGCGAATTGGACCCATTTTTCTTTCTATGACTTTACTGAATATAAACCAAGGCACAGACATGCTAACTGCATTACATAGATCCTGGTGACAGTAACTTCTCAGTGCTTGACAGACAAGAGAAATTGTCATTCAGCTCTGATCATCAGCTTTATTGTATACCAGTCAGACGACACACATTTCATGCAGACTATACGTTTGCTCCAGCAGCCGGTCAGAAGAAAGTACTCGACTTCATGTGCATTGGTCCTGCACTAAGGTACTTGGTTCTTGGTCTGTAGCACCAGTGTTTTTTTCAGGGGTCCTGGAAGCAGAGAAAGAGCATCATTGCAAAGCTGTCAGAGCAATCGGCTGGTGTATGACAACAAAATGCCACCCACCCCTGAGCTGGAATTTGCCCCATGACAAGTGGCTCTGCAGACTGCTCCCCAAGCAGCCTGCACATGTTTGCTATGTTCTCAGGCTGGTTGCTGAGCCTGGTCCTGGTCCCCACAAGTAACTGGTCCAAAACCCATTGATGTCCACAACACTGGGAGGGCTGGAGCTCTTAACTTTTTGAGCCGTGACCAGGATCAGGCCCACCCATCAGCTATGAAAAATGCTTGCCAATTGATTATAACCTGCATCGAACGAGCACCTCGCTGTAAAATTGTCTCACAAAGAAGCAGTTTGTTTCCCTCAAGGCAGACGGTGAAAGCCCTATAACGCAGGGGAGCCGAGCTCCTGTGCTGCTCAGGAAGCACCAGGTGCCTGTTAAAACAACTGACAGCAACCAGCAAACCCAGCTAACATACAGTAACCCCAGTTTGAGAGCACCCCTCCTCTTCAATGCCCCGGGAGACAGCAGGAGGTGATGATGGCACCAAGGCGTTGGATCAGCTCTGGGGCCAGCTCTGTACCTGGGGTAGTCTTGGGTGGGAGCATAAGAGAACAGAACCTGGGAGTTAGGGTAGATGCTGCCAGGAGAAGCTCTGGACAGGTGCTGGAGGGAAGGTCAGGTCTTTTTGAAGTGCAGAGGGAGAGATGGGAAGGGAAAATCTGTAGGGGATGAGGGAATCAATCTTTGTTAAGAGAAAGAGCAGGAGGATCTCCAGGGATGAGGAGAGATGTGTGATGGATGGGGAGGGATCTATCTGTGAGGCTGCAGAAAGCAGATGGAGAGGTGGGAGAAACCTGCTCAGCTTTAAAATGGACAGCTTTGCACAGTGGTTGCATTAGGGGAGTGTGGAGATCCCTGTTCGTTCCCCAGCCTCATGTTGGCTTTGTGTAGAGAATGGTTCCAGCCTGCAAGTTAAAGGAGGGAAGGAGAGGCTGACACCACGGCCAGGACAGGTGCTAGTTACCTTGCTCCATGAAACCAGCCCAACGCAGACACAAATGTAACCATCCCTGTATGAGAGGCTCACGGGGCAGGACCACGTGGAGAGGCCTGGCAGGACTGGTCTCGCTGAAATACTCACCCTTGTCCTGACCTTTGTGCTTACAGTGAAGAGACATTTGCTGCCAGAAGCTGTTGGCAGAGGTTGGTATCCTCAGTGCAGGAAAACTGCCAAGTCCTTCCAACCTACCAGTTCCTATGGGAATGAGGTGAGCCCAGCACCGTAAATCAAGGGATCAGAGGAAAATGCAAGGCAGGTCCTCTTTGAAAAGATGCCCTGCTGTGAGGACAGATCAGGTCCATGCTGCTCATGTACAGACACCTGCTAGGACAGGACCTGTTGCCTGGTCTCTGGAGAAGGCTGGAGATGCCTGCACATCCTTGCAAGTGGAGAGCATGCCCAAGGTAGCTTACATGTGCAGGCTGAGCAGGTTGAAGGCTACTAGCAGCTACTCCTCTGCCAAGCCACCCCTCTAAGCATGTCTTCACATTTGATCTAGTAAGGGAGGAGGCAGAGGGTGTGAGCTCAGGTCTTCCTGTGCCAACATGTATGTGATGATCCAAGTTGTAGGTGGATCAACACCAGACTAATCACACCTCTTCCTTGGTGTCCAACCCTGCCCTTGCTGCTGCCCTGCATTTCAGAATAGAGCTCGAAAGCCAAAAGTCATCTCTTGCTGGAGCAACATAAACTGTTTGAAATCACCCTGCAACAACACTTCCTTTAGCTCCTGCTAGAGTCATCAGAAGAATTAACCCTTGAATTCTTGAGTCTTGATGTGGTACCTCTCTGTCAAGGCAACCAAAAAAGCTGGTGCAGGCAGTGCATGGGTGGATACTTCATTTTAATCTTTCAGCTCTTTCCTTATGAGTGTGTGCATCCTTCAGCCATGTATTGCAGACTGGCTATGACCGAGCCTCCTGGAGGAGAAAGCATCTGTGTCCCATCCCCACTCCCTGGCTTCCTCTTTGCATTGCATACAGGCAATTGTGTGATTGTCTGTCCCAGTAAAGCTCATTCCAAACCTGTTTTAAACTGGAAGGAGTGTGAGGGGGAGGTAATTACATTATTTTCCCCAGGAACTGGTATCCAGGGACAACACATTGCACAGCCTCCCACCAGAAGGAGAATGGCCCTGGCTGCTCTCTGCAGGGCTGCACAGCAAGGTCTGGCCCTGGCTACCAGCCTTGGGAGGAGCGAGCTGGGAGGGTGCAAACTGGAGGGTTGAAAGGAAAGCCTAATCCTGAAACGTAGCAAGTCCCAACACACAACCAGCAACATTTACAAATTATCTTCGCCATAGCCAAGTGAGGAGGAAAGAGTTTGGAGATCTTTGCCCTCACAAGGGCTGCCAGTGGCAAACTGTTGGGTTAATTATGTGATGTATCAAGGTGAAAAAATGCAGAAGATATTAATTGGAAGTGACAGATCATTACTCAGATTACATCTGAGAGAGGGAGATGCAGAAAGAGTATGACATTCAACAGGGGCTTGTATCCCAGAGGCAGCACATGGTGTCTGGAAATAACCAGTGGATGACCACCATAAGCACATGTAGCACAGTCTCCTCTTTGCTGGTCCTGGTATAACAACAGGGAGCTGGGGTCTTGTGACCTGAGGTCTAAATTTGCCTCTGACAGTGACAGGCTCCAGCAACGTTATCCCATTCTTCACAAATGTGGAGGACCTGCTTGCAGCTCATCCCTGTCCTTCTGTGATTCAGGTCTTAATGCTTTGGTGGTCTCATATCAAAAAGACCTCAACATGTTTATCTGCTTCTGCACATTTATCTTTGTTCAAAGCAGTTTAACTACTGGGGAGCTGTTATGAGACCATATTGACAGATCCAACTCCAGGCACATGGAAAGTTAAAAGTTGCCTTCAAGAGAAGCTAGAAGCAGCAGGAATTCTCTACTGATGGCTCAGAAACAGCAAAATAGTCCCAGGCACACAGAGCTGTTAAGTTCGGTGCTGAAGGGCCATTTTTTAAAAAAGAATCACAAGAAATCTGTCCTTTCTTTCCCAGAGAATTTAGGTGAGGTGACGGCTCTCCTCTGTGGAGGACCTGACCTTCTGGTTACAGCCCTCACCCAGGAGGACACTGGCAGGTTCATGTTCCTCAGAAGATACAGACTCATCAATTCCTGGGCAAATGCAATTAACAATTAGGTTGCAGGATATAGCGAGTCACTTCTCCCTTCTGAATGCTTTACTGCCCTTTGTGCACTGAAGTGTGCTGTCTGAGATAACAGTAACAAAAAACCAAGTTGTCTTTGCCCTGAAAAATGGCCTTAATGTTGTACTTGGTAAGTTACATTCCTTGGAAAAGGCAACAGCATCAAATAGTGGGGCTAATGCTGTAAGATAAAGCAGAGAAATGAAGCATTTCAGCCTGTGTCTGTACCTAAGCAAGCAGAGGTGTTGCTATCCCTTGCATAGGTTGGGTGGCCCCTAGAAATGTGCGCCAGTCCGGGGCTAGCAAGGGCTGCAGGGGAAGAAAGTGTCTGGTTGTGAAACCTGACCTGAGGTAGGTATGAGGTAAGCAACAAGGAGCTCAGCACTTCAGAGTTTAAACAAATGCCCACCGACAAAGCAGCAGATATACACGCTCTTCCAAAGCTCTGCTAGCAGAAGTGTAGATGTTAGAAGACTTCAACGTCAGCTATGGACCTCAGTGCCATGCAGGAATCTTGTCCTGAATACTATTCAGTTCCTAAAACTGTGCAGCTGAGATGTTTGGCTGCTGGTTTAGGTTGTTCCAGAGCTTTTGCACTCCTGGGAGTCTAGAGTTTGGAGGAGGAGGCAGAAGCACTGTGAAAGCATGGCAGGTGGGAGCAGGTGAGGTGGCACACAGGAAAGGATGAGGGCATTACCTACACTAAGGGATCCTCTTTCCCACTGCCTCTTTCCAGCATCTACACTGGAATCCTTAGAGCCTGCAGATGCCAAGCAGAACAGAGTGGCAGGTCTCGCTTGTCCTAGATGAAATCTCCAGATTCCTCACTGAGGATAGGAGCTCTCCACACACTTCATCTCTTCTTTCTGCTCTTGCACACCTAAGGACAGGAACAGGCACTGAAGTAAGCCAAGGGGACTAAGCACTGCTTGATCCTTCTCCCACCCATGTCCACCAACCAGCTTCAGTTTGGCCTTGAGTTAGGACTACAGACCTAAGTTCCGCAGATGGCCCATGACATCAGACTGATGGCCGTACCGTGAGCTCTGCTGCTCACTCAGCATGGTAAGAAGTCTCCTTTGCTTCTGGCAAGGTGGTGTAACACCACTGGCAGTGGGGGTCACTGTGAGGGTAGAGGAACTGAGATGCTCCTGCAGCTTTCCTTGTGTGTATGGAGCACCTGGGAAGAAGCATCATCTCCATGTGCACTGATAGCTCCAGCCAGCACAATCCAAACTAGCACTTTCAGGCACTAAATTAGGACAAGGAGGCAGCAAGGAGCCACCTGGGACTTAGTCACAATTGGGTCCCTGCTGTACTCAGGTTGCAGGGACCTGAGTATGGGCAGATTTAGTCCTAGCCTGGGATGAAGGAAGCAGATGTTCAGGGCACCTTCTGGACTACAAGAAGCCTCCTGGGCATCCATCTCTGAAACATGTCCTGCTGCTAAGCCAGCTTCTGCTTCTTCCCCTGAGAGGTGCATCTGCTTGGATTTCCACTGACACGCTTCTGCACACTGTTTTCTGTATTGCACCAGGAAACACAGTTCCTTTACCATCGGCTGCTTCTGCTCTGGGCTACAAGATCTCTCCTTCATTCTCCTCAGTGGCTGCATTTGTTCAGCCACCTGTCAGCCCAGGACATCTCTGCATGAAGCTGGAGAAAAGCCAACCTCTTTACCAGACGCACCAGAATTGCAAAGGACAGAAGGTCATGCAGCTCTGAATATGCTGGGCTCCTATACAGACAACTAAACTTGTCTCTGTGGCTGTAAAGAAGAAAGAATGAAGGTACGGGGGAACAAAAACACTAGCAGAGTCATCCCAAAAGATCATGGATAGAGCTAGGACAGCAAGACTGACTGCTCAGTTGGCCATGAGGACAGACACACAGTACACTTGCAGACACATCTACTGAAGCCACACCAAGAAAGGAGAAAGGGCAATTGGTAGGTGAAGTATTATTTATTCTAAGCAGTGAGCGTTATCACATAGTAAAGACAAAGAAAAAGGCTTACAGTCCGAGAGACAGGACATGAGACAGTAACTTGAGGAAGATGGGAAGGAGAAGGTTCCTGGCAGAGCTGATTATTTAGGATGACATGGAAGGTAAAGGTGCTGGAGGGGGAGAAGTGGGAAAAAACGAAGGGTTGGAGAAGCAGCTGTGGGACAGACAAAGAAAAGCTGGCAGGGATGATGGAGGGAAAATGATTTTGAAGGCAAGAAGGAATAGCAGCACTGTGGGCAGATGGGGTCTGGTGGGGTGGTAAGAACATGGAAGGGCATGCGAAGGAGCCAACAGTGACAGAGAAGTCCGATCAGCAATGACATTTGGGGAGAGGGGAGGGAGCAGTGGCAATGGTGGCAAGCAAGGACATCCACTGTCCTGTGACTCCAAAATACTATTTCAGTAAAGGTGCCTTGCTGGCTTGTGTCCCTGCTGTTAAATCTCTTGGCTTCAAGCAAGGTGGCCACTGCTGAAGTGGTCCTCAGTTGGGTACTAAATCCTGAATCAGGCCAAGGAGCAGGTCAGTCCAATGACCAGGGAGTACTCTCAGGATTTCCCTATCTTGACCATCGGGTACCGGCACCATCAAGTGCTCCTGGGTGCTGTTTAATTGCAGGAGACAGACCTATTTGTCACAGCCATCATGTGGTGAGATCCCCTCCATTACATGCCATGCAAGGTGCTCCTCACCCTTTGCTGTGACCCAGCTCTCCAGATCTCCCTCAGAGTCAGGCAGGGCACACAGGTCTCTGGCTCCACAAGAAGATACGGGAAGACCCAACTTTGCTCAGGGGCCTGAGGTTGCTGCATGTCTCAGGCTGGTTGGGGTGGGAGGTGGGCAGGTGACAACAAGAAGGGGTTCAGAAATATTTCCCCCTTTCCATCTTCCACACCATTGAACTGCCAACATTGAACGAACAGTTATGATTCCTCAGTGCTCTCATGTATTGCTAAGATCTGTCACTACTCTTCATCCATCATTTTTCTGGCACATGGTCCTTGCCATTGGTTTCCATGGAGCAGACTTCCTGCAGGGAAAGCTGGCGCTTTAGAAAGCATAAAGACGCCTTCAATCCATTAGCAGGCTTCTCTTTTATCCTTGGGTTCACATCCCCGCCACATGACAGTCCTGATTAGGCAGCTGTTTCCAAGGCACTCTGCAACAGAAATTAAGACTGTTTACAAACAATCCATAGTTCATGATAACCCACCAGTCCTGAAGTACTCAGAGCTGTGTTATCCCTCATCACAGATCTCTGAGCCTGTAAGAAGACCCAGTGGCATTACTGGAATTGCTCCCAACCCAGAAAGCTCATGTGAATATGGACAAATGGAAGTGGGATGCCAAATCCCCAACTGGATCAAACTTACCGTGACAGCTGGAACCTGGGAGAGCTGAAGCCCATGTCTGAACCATCACAGTATTTTCGAGCTGTGCAAAAGATACTGTTCTTAGTGCTGAACATGGCCATGTCATCATGTTCATACTAGGCAGCTCCTCTTCTTTATTTGACGTTGCTGTTGGGGATGGTGGTTATTCCTTGGATGCTGGGAGGTACCAGCTAAGGCAGATACGTCTTCTTAGGAAGTCCCTTTCTCTCCTGCACTGGCACATCTCTATATAAATCCCAAACCCAAAGGATATTGTGACATAAGAGGCTGCATTTGTATAAGGGCTGACATGTCAGCTGATGAAATATCTGTACTCATCCTTTGACCTGGCTTTACCAGTCAGGGATGTAATAATGGTAACTGAGGTTTTCAAAGGAAGCTCAGAGATTCAGAGTGGCATAATTAGTAAATCTCAGTCCTGTGTCCAAGCCACTTAAGCTTCCATCTGATGCAGGGAACGGGATGGAGAGCATCAGGCAGGAACCTCTTCATCCACCCACGCATAAGGCTCCCGGGGAGGTGTGCTGGAGCCCTCAGCACGCCATGTATTTGAAAGTGACTGATTAAAATCGGAAACACACAGGCCACTCCTCATGGGGCTGCTCACACTGTGCAGTTGTTAAAGCAGCATCTCTGCAAAGCTGCACTCAGATGCTCTGTTATCAAGAACTTGAGAAGCAGACTTGACTCTTTAAATTCAACATGCCAATATTCTCTCCCACTTCCTTGTCCCCTCACCCAGACACCAACATTGACAATTTGGACTATTTTTACTCCAGCTAGTGCCTCCGCACTAAATGCTCTTGTAAGACAAAGCATTTAATTTTCAGCAACCCACCTCCAGTGCTTTGCACAGACATCATTCTCAAAACAGCCCTTGGTAAGAGGTGGGCAGTGCCAGTCAGTAATGACTTGGCAAAGATGAAGGAGTGAGTCAGTAGCAGGGGGTTCAGACAGTGATGGTTAAAGACCAAATAGTCCAGGTCCCCATGCCTGTCATCAGGCCAGTAGGTCCTACTGTCACTTAAAAATGCACCCTGCCCCTTTGGGTGTTTAGGCTTTGCAATGCTGAGCGAGTTCAGAGAGCAACAGGCAGCAAAGGCATGTTTTCCAGCACTGAGTGTGGGTAGCTGGGTGGCACCAGATGGATGACCCATCCATGCTGCAGCACGGAAAAGACCCTGTATCCTTGTGTCATGGGCAAAACATTTTGTTGGCCAACATGGATTGTCATAGGTAAGCCCCCATCAATGACCAGTCTTTTAACAATGAACATTTTCTCCAATACCAACTGTGGAAGGGTGAAATGAAAAATCCCTGGACCTACAGCTCAGCTAAAACACTTTAAAGGTCATATAGTTATGTGTGATTGATGAATGGATGAAGCTGGTGGGGAAGGGAGAGGGAAGGCAGGGTGATACAGCAGGATATCAGAAAGCAGCAATGTTATTAGCACGTAGTCACAGATAGAATACTTCAAGAAGTGATCTGTAGACCAGGCAAGGATGAGAAGTAGCACCCAGAAACTGTAAGGCAGGAAAGAGCTGGTGCTCCACGGAAGTCAGCAGAGCTGTGTTGGAGGAGAGATTTCAAAATAAAACCCCAGTACAGACAAATCTCTCCAGGTTGGTGGGGATGTTATTGGAATATCCATTAAAAGAGAAAACATGATTAAAAATAAAAATTGCAGGTAGGATCTTACAGGCTAATTAAAAGAAAAAAGAGGTGAAGCTAAGATCAGGGTTCACCATTTAAAATAAAATTGTGCCTCTAGCTCTGCTTTCTTCTCAACCATCACCTTCTCCAGATAGACAATGCTTTCATTAATATAAAATGAGCGCTTTGCATTTCCACGGACACTGCCAAGCGCCTGTTCAATGGTGGCCAGGCTTGCAGCACACTAAAAGTGCTCAACCCAAGAATCTGCCACCTCTTTCAATGAGGATTTATAGCCCCTCAACCCCTCTCACGGGCCTTTCAGGTGGTTTGGGCCAGAGCAAAAGCTATAGGCAGTTGGAAAAGGGTCTGTAATTAAGTGACTTCATACACATCACCTCCCCTCCCTCCAACTCTTGATGGGGCTCAGTTTCTGCTCCCTGATCCAGCGCAACGTGGACACGAGCAAGGTGCAGCAGCAGCCTGCATGCAGGGCACTCACCAGGGACCCTCTGCTCAAGACACTGTACACATAGAAAAGAAAAGCAAACTACCTGCTCCGTCCACATGACTTCACTGTCCATCTTCACATTTGCAAATGCTTAGCTTTCCCATCAGGCTAGTCTGAGGTTAGCAGCCATCTAAAGGGAGTCAGACTGTGACAGCTCAGTTGTCCCTACGGCAGGCATGGAAGTGGCAGCTCTAAGCAACACAAATCTGATTATGGTTGGAAAGGTGTTTCACTTAACTGTGCTTCTTATCGAGAAAATAAGATCAAGGAGGTGGTATTCGTCTTTAGCATTTATTTATCATTGGAAAAGAAACCCTTTGAGCAAGCAAAGATCACAAGCACGTCACAATCAATTGGCTATACATTAACGTGTGTGTGTGTGTGTGTGTGTGTGTGTGATGCTCATTAGAACAGCAAGAATGAAAAAGCACCACAAGGAGGTGTGCTTAACACATTACAAGAGACAATCTGTGATATGCAACCAAACCCAGGCCACAAAATATTAATTAGACACTTCCTATCTGCCTCCAAGAGGCAAGAGTTTGTGGAATTCATGGCAGCCATGTTTTCACACTGGACGCGTTGCAAATGAAGAAGCATGTGATCGGTGTGCAAAGCAGTCAGAAAACAGGAGCTCAGTCAGCAATTAGCACCATTTTGCAGAAAGGAGTAACAGTACAATACAGTGAAAGTGAGAAAGCAAGCAATAGACAGCATAGGAATTTTCACAGGGTAAAAAGCAAAACATTTTTTTTTCTTTTTACAAGGAAAGCAAAACAAACATTACAAATTAGCAGTGAAACAGCATCTGCATTGTGGTAACTGGAAGCACAGAACAGCAGAGCACTCTTTCCCAGTGGGATTGACAAACTCAGAATCCAAAGTGAACATGAAAGGGCAGAGATTTGGTCTCCTTTCTGATAAACCTGAGTGGGTCAGATGAGCATAAAGTCTGTGGAAGGTGGAGCAATGCAGGATTTCACCCTGAGGCCTGACCTGCTGCAGTTCATGGCATTCAGTGTGATGCTAAACTGTGTGCTTGGGTGTAGGCTGAGAAAATGGTGCACAGGGAGCCCAGGATAGGACTGATATCCCTACTTTGCTCCTGTCTGAGAGGGAGGTCCCTAGGCCCTGCCAGTCTCCCAGGCTCTTTCTGCAAAAATCGAAACCTTCCAAGGATCATTCATCCTACCCAAAGAGAGGTGTCCAAAATCGGTAGATCAATGGCCCTTGGAAAGTTCCTTCACTAGAGAGGGAACTTAAGACTACGGGCTAGCACTTCATACCTAGATTTGGAATTAGATGCCACCAAAAACTTCATGTATTAAGGAAGAATAAGGCCATATCTTGATCACTCACTGAGCATGGTTCATTCAAACACTGTGATGGATGCTCTTCATTGAGAAGAAGCAATCCTGAAGCCCTGGGTGATAAGTGGTTCATCCAGAGTCATGGAGATGCTTGGATTAGGTGGTCTGAGCACCTCAGTGATGTTCCTAGGGCAAAATTTGGTTACCCTTGAAGTCGAGGGCTAAATTCCCATTGAATTCAAGGTGAAATGGTGGCAAGTGTAGTGTCTCTTTCAATGTGGAACTTAGGGCCAAAAATAATAGGGAGAAAGGGCATGGTCTTTCCTTAGGTACAGTGAGATTGGGGTTACTGGTAACTGTCTGCATGCCTTCCTGACATGTTCTGCCTGCTGTGACATGTTACCTTCATGGCTGTTACTATATCCAGCGATAGGAAAGGACATCACTGAGGAGTGTGAAGATGCATGAAGCACCTAAATGCCAAGGAATCACATCAGGTCTTGGAACCTCAGGCTTCTCTGGCCAGTTGTCCCTTGTGCGACGGGGTGGGAAGAGCCACAAGCAGCACTCCGCTCTGCCAGCTCAATGCAAGCTGCTCTGGAGACAGAGCTGAGCTCTGCACTTGAGCAGTGCTGCAGGGGCTTCTGAGTGCTCAGGAAAGCAATGGTCAATATGGACAGGTCAGCGTCTCCATGGAGCATGCACATCAAAAAATGCACTACATTTGCAAAGATTTCCACAGTTTTACTTCCTGGAGGATTTCCCTGGTTTCCTCCTAAACATCGGAGGTTTAAATATATATATTTCTATATATTAATATGTATTTTCCACATACACAACCTGACTAGCTCATAGCACACAGTTCTAACACAGCTAAGCTTGGAAATACACCACTGATTTCAGAACACTACACTTACTTATACTCAAAGGTTTAGGCTGTTAGGCAAACAGGACACATCACACAATACACTGAACTTGGCATTTATTCATTACTAAGGCCAGCAAATGTCACTATATGTATACCACAGAGCTTTCCTCCTCTTTGGAAACTTTCTCTCAGCCTTGTAGCCCACCACTCATTTATGTTTCCAAAAGACCCAATTCTACTGGGGTGAGACCCCCAAAACAGGACTCCTCATCCTCCCAGCCCACCATCCCTTTTTCCGTTAGATAGTTTCACATCTCTAAAATACCCTAGCAGCAAGACTTCCCTCATTCGAACACCTCTACAGCAACACAGTTCTGATGCTCTCCTCTTACACCACCATGCTTCCCAGCTCTCTCTTCGTTCTTCCCAACTGTCTGTTCTCTGAAAGTTTCAAGCCTGACTGCATGTTAGGATAGAAAGAGTGAACTGCAAAAATAAAGGAGAACCCTGCATCTTGACTTGCAGCTGCTCTGCTACAGAAGAGTTTTAACAGTTCAGTTTGGTGGTATCAAGATTAATCCTTATGTATTTAGGACCCAATCCAGAAATCAGGCACATAAATTCGGATCGGGACCATACCTCTCCCAGCTCCCACTGACTTAGTGACTCAGATTCTGGGGTATGCAATGCCAGTCTGTTGGGCCAGTTCATACTTGCTCACAAATGGTCCCACTGTGTTTACAGCTTTCAAACTGGTCTTGCTGGGCTTGGGGATTTCTGAGAGTAAGAGCACAGTACATAGGATTGAAACCCTGAGATCTTGCCTGGAGGGAGTCTAGGGATCCCAGCAACTGGTTTATGGCCCTCTTAGAATGCTTATGAGCCAACATGAACTCCAACAGCTGGCAGAGTCAAAACAACGGGGGCTGACAGCTCTAGCCAACCTTGGTGACTCACTTCTTTCTACCCCTTGGAAGGTCAAGTCTGCAAACTAAACCCCTTTACAAAATCTAGCTCTGTCTACTGGCACCCCAGAAGTGAAGAAAGCAGACCAAGATCCAAAACAAACCAGGAATAACTAAAAAGATCTGTAACCTCAGGGAAACAATAGTGAAGAACAGCCTGCTGATAACCTAGTCTGACCTGCCACATGCTTGGGAAGTCTTCACTGCTCTCTGCGTCTTCCCCCACTCTTTTTTTTTTTTTTTTTTTTTTTTTAATCAAGGACTTCAAGTGGTGTTGATGGGTGAAGCTGCCTTGATGCAATTAGATCTAACCCCCAGCTACCCTGGGGGAGGATTTGGCCCTTAAATTGCACGGGATCTCCTTTCCCAGTGCTTCTTGGAGCAAAAGTCCCACCAGTGTCAACAGGGGAAGTTGCTCTTGGCCACACCACTGATTCCAGTGGATTTACATCAGATCCACAGCACCATGAATGAACCTCTGATCCTCTCTGCCTCAAAAACCTTTCACCTGCTGACACCAGTGGGAGATGACCAAACAACGGCCAACCCCAAAAGGGCCTCATGGGATGAGAGCACAGCCCCTCCACAGCTCAGTGCGCACTCCATGCCATCGAAGTGTTTAAAGACCAAGCCCAAGGGAAGGGACAGGCTGTTGGACACAATCATGGTTGATCCATCACCTTCATCTCCTATGACCTGCCCTGTGCATTCCCACATCCCTTACTCTGTGCAGAGCCGTGTTGTGCAGGCAAAGCAGAACAATCTGACCTCAGAAACAAGGATTCCCTAATCCTCCTTGGAAATAAAACAGAAAAGCTTCTAATAGAATCAGAACAAAAAGCAGATTAGAAGCCTCTAATTAATTTTGTGGCCTTTATTTAATCAAAGGAGAAAGAAAAAAAAAGGAAGAAAAGAAGAAAGAAAGGGGGGAAAAACGAGAAAGAAAGGAAAGTGCAGTGACATTTACTCTTTTGCCTCAGCCAGTTTATTGTTCATCTCTTTACTTTTCTCCTTGTCCTCTGGCTTTGCTGTGTTGGAGGTCTCGGCGCTCTTTTTCTTGGCAGCCCGGCCAGATGCAATCTGCTTGTCTTTGGCCTTTTTCAGGGGTTTATGGCTTGTTGTGGTCTTTTTTGGTTTGGGAGGCTTTACGCTAGGCTTTTCCACCTGCATGGAGGGCAATGTGCAAAACAACACCACAAAGATGGGGGGAGAGAGAGAGAGAGAAAGAGACACAAGGACAGGTGGAAAACAGGATTTAGATCAGAAACAGCATGAATGTTACTTATCTACTCAGCTATGCCCTGCCACAAAGGGAGGGGAACAGCTGGGTGCATGCTGAGCTGCAAATGGCCAAATCCTTTCATGGTGTTGATGCCCTCAAGTCACGTGCCCCTGCAGCCAGCAAAGCCCACTGTCTCCCCATCAAGACACAGTAAGGTAAACGGCAGAGGGAATATTATCAGTCATTTATTTTATCAATCCCTTCATCTTCCTCTGACTTCAGGAGGGACCTTGCAAGCCCACAGGGGATTGTCTCTCTCTGGATTCAAAGCAGAGAAATGGTGCTCAGGACAAAGAGGCTGCTATAAATCGCGCCGCCCTGCCCCCCCCCCCCCCTCCTTGTACAACCTGGTTCCTCAGTCTATTTGTCCCTTAACAGGTTTCCACAATGAAGGAAAATTACTTGGGGATAGCTGGGGTGCAGGACACCAACTAGCACCTGAGCACAGTCCACAAAAGTGTCTTGCATCCACCTGTGTCTACAGTCCCTAAAACAGGGGTGACATCTTTGAAATTAAGGAGGAACAGAAACCTTCAGCTCCTCCGTGCTGGCCCTGCCATCCTTCTGACACCTCACAAATCTAAGCACTGATAAAGCCTGGGAAGGACTAATAGTTCTAGGTTTAAAACTGCACAGACTGACTCCTTTTATATGCGTATCCTCTGCTACTCCTAGAAAACAAGGCCAGAAGAACTTCATGCCCAGGCCTTTCTCGAGACACGTCCTCGATCTGATCAAAGGCAAAAGTGCTTACTGTCAAAATCTGTGGAGCGCTCCAAATTAATTGCAGGTGAAGATTTGGCTCTTACCATATTGCTCCTGATATTAAGTGTAATGTGGGGTGCCTATAGTTTTGGAGGAAGAGAAACCTGTCCTAGGAAATGACAATGCAAAAACCTCTTTATCTGGGTCCTGCCCTCACTTTTTTTGGTTTGATGTAGGGCACTATTGTGCCTAAAGTGCATCAACCTGTACTAAAGCCCACAGAATCACAGAATGGCTTGGGCTGGAAGGGACCTTCAAGATATCTAGTTTCAACCTCCACCCTCCCTGCCCCGGGCAGGGCCCCCTCCCCCCAGCCCAGGCTGCTCCCAGCCCCCTCCAGCCTGGCCTTGAGCCCTGCCAGGGATGGGGCACCCACAGCTGCTCTGGGCAGCCTGGGCCAGCGCCTCGCCGCCCTCACGGGGAAGGGTTTCTTCCTCATGTCCAACCTAAATCTCCCCTCTCTCAGCTTCAAGCCATTCCCCCCTGTCCCACCACTCCCTGCCCTTGCCCAAAGCCCCTCCCCAGCTTTCCTGTCGGCCCCTCCAGGCACTGGCAGCTGCTCTAAGGTCTCCCCGCAGCCTTCTCCTCCCCAGGCTGCACAGCCCCAGCTCTCCCAGCCTGTCCCCACAGCAGAGGGGCTCCAGCCCTCTGACCAGCTCCGTGGCCTCCGACGGGCCCGCTCCAACAGGTCCGTGTCCTTCTGATGCTGAGGACCCCCGAGCTGGACGCAGCGCTGTGGGGGGGTCTCAGCAGAGGGGAGCAGAGGGGCAGAGCCCCCTCCCCCGCCCTGCCGGCCACGCTGCTGGGGATGCAGCCAGGGCACGGGTGGCTTTCTGGGTGTGAGCACACATTGCTGGGTCATGTCCAGCTTTTCATCCACCACCATATCCAAGGTGGATCCCCAGATGCAGCCAGTGGTCAGAAACGAAGATGCCACATAAAGGGAATGACAGCAGGCAGGATTCAGCCCAGCCTTACTGTGTTGGACATGTCCCACCAGGAACAGTGATGGCACCGAGTCACTTCTGCCACCTTTCTCACCTTTGGCGGTTCTTTGTAGGGTTCGCTGTAGAGAGTGCGTATCCTTCTGCGTTCCAGGAATTTGTTATCAGCTGGAGCAGGCTTACTGGTTTCCCCCTTGAACTGAGCGCTGTAACTGGTTTCATGGATCATCTTCTCCTCTGGTGGCTTGTACTGGGCCTTTGCTTTTATAGCTTTCACAGGCTTGACGTCTACCCAGGGTCTGAACTCATTTCTGAAAATCAAAAAAAATAAGGGATTCAGGAATTAAACCAACAGAAGCATAGTGGTAAGGTGGGAATGGAAATCCCCCATTCTCACCAAGGTCTATTTGGAAAGGCTTGTGCCTCCATCCAGTCAGGTTTACAAAGAAACCAGCTCCCAACAGCTCATTTACCTCATCCAAAACCCATCGACACACTAGGATTAGTTCAAATTAAAATCAATTCTATTAAAATCAGCCAGTCCTGAGCACTAGAGAACCTGCTAGTTGCATGGCAATGGTCAGGTGCCCTCTGCAAATCTGGCCTCAGATGTGACTGCAATGCTTTTTTTTGGAAAACAGGTACTTTTTTTGTCTCTCCAGCTTCACCTCTACACTGAAAACACCTGCAAGCAGGTCCTGACTCTTGCAATTAGGGTGGAAAAGACTATTTAGAAAGGAATACCAAAATTCAAGTTCTCTAACTCAACACAGGACGGACACTTCTCAGCAAACTTCCCTGCAGGCAAGTGAGCTGGGTGATTCAGAAGTGTAAGGAGCCAAGATATCCCAGACACCCCTTACACATGCCTGTAAACACAATTTTGCTTATATTACACCAAATTATATGCAACAGTTTTGTTAAGACTGTAAAGGAACAGTTTAAGACAAAATTGTTTTAAATGTAAATTCAAGCAGAGTAGGAAATGTAGAGTATTGTGAACTATGGCTTCTCTTTATTATCTGATGGTGAATTCTCGAGTTACTGGAAAAAATAACACCCATCTTTCATTTCTTTTGGACAGAGCTGCAACGTTTTGGAGAAAAAAAAACCCAATCACATTTAAAAGATTTTTAGCATCTGCTGGACACATTCTGGTTCCCATCCACAGACCCCTTCTCTTGCCTTTTGTAGTTCTTCCCAACAGTGCACCAACATCTTTCAGTTTTGAAGAAAAACATTTAAATTTTCTCTCTAAAAAATGCCATTCATATCAGGATGGGGATGGAGAAACCCCAAGTGTGTTGCTACTTTAAACAGGTTGTGTCCAGACATAGTCCCAGGTGGTTAGAACCTTAAGAATCCAGTGCAAGCCAGGAGCTATCCGAACAGTGCCCTCCGCAATGGGGTGAATTTTCCTTGGAAATCAAAGCCCTTATTTTAATTTTGGGACCTCTGAGGCAATGGGACTTTTAAGTTGCAGACTCTGTCCCTCCCGCCCTGTTCCACTCAACCACCTTTGGGTTGTGTTAATTCATTTTCAGCCTGGTTTACTAGGGAAACAAACTCTGTGTGAGGGTACTGCCAGTCATTCCCTTCGCATAATAGATTTGAACATCTTAATCAGCTTCAACCAACTTTGACAAATGATCATGGAGATACTCAGCTTTTACTTTTAGGAAGGTAAGCAGTTAGACTGAGTCCAGAGGCTCAGCTTCACTATGGACATACACAATTCATCAGTCACCAGAGGACCCACTCAGATGGGAAGGCTAGGCTGCAGAAGTTCATCTGTTGTCCCAAGGGTCCAGTGACAAATGATCCCTTCATGTGCAGGATCAGTGCAGCTCCCTGCCCACCCAGTACTACACTTCCCATTCACATAATCCCACTGCAAAGACAGAACAAACCTTTCTCTTCCAAGATAACTGCTGGCTGCAACAGTTCCCTGGGTGTTTCTCCTCCTAAGACACCTACATTAAGGTCTCACCATATCTGCAGGGTGACTGTGTCTGGACTTGCGGCAGTCAATATGGCTTGGCCAACACAGTTGGTGGAGCTTGGAAAGACCTTCGCAATGGCAAAGATGACTGCCTTAGGATGAGCTCAATGCCTCTTTGGGCTCCATTAACTGACTAGATCTCCACTAATGGGAATACAAACATCTAGCATGTGTGAAGACACTCACACGTACACCCCTAAATGTAGGTATCTTAATCTAGGAGCCAAATCCCATCTCCAACTCTTTACCCTTAGTGTTGATTTTACCTACATCTACTTTTTATTTCCCCGTATTTCTTCGTTTCCTTCCCCCTCTTTTACCATTCAGCCCTCCCTGGGACTGGATAATACAGCCAAAGGCCCAGGGTTACTGGGATTGTTTGAAGGATGCTATTCTTCATGAAACTGTAGCACTGAATGAGCAGTATGTGAATGGGCTCATCTGTGTCCCCTTCTTTCCCGTTCAGTGAACGTCACCCATTTGTCCACAGACACTTCTCTGCAGTCCATTGTTAAAATATCCCTCCCGCATGAAGAGTTCAGAGAAAAGAAGAGGAAACATCTTTAAAAACCAGGATTACAGAACTGGATTAAAGATGTAAATACATTACTGACAAACTCAGAGTTCACCCTAAGCTGCTCAGAAGATAAGAGGTTTCTTCCTAGGATCCACGTTGGTTCCAAAGTAGGCTATGCATTTTCAATTGCCTTCCAAAAGGAATTAAATCATGCACCAGTTCTCTCTTTTCATGTCTATCTGTCACTCAGATTCCTTCCTAGCAACTTCTGAGCCCGTTGGCCATTTTCTGTCATATTTGTGTCAGAGGTAGGAATCTCCAAGGTAATAATCACAACACCTTTTCTCAAAATCAGTGAGTGGGCACAGGAGACACATCCAAACTGTGTTCTTCAGCTGAGAGAAAGACAGGCAAAACTCATTTTCTCACTCATTCTAAGGCCAGCTGGACAACCAGCCCACATGGACCACCAGGTCAATCAGCAAACCTACAGAACCAGAGACAAAGGATGGAAGCTGTAGTACCGTGCACAGAGGCTGGACTCCGAAGATGGAACACAAACCAGGATTTATTAATTCTGCTGCTCATAAAATGCTGGTATATAGGGAGGTGAGTTTTGAAGCAGTGTGATCGTATTTGTTACCCTAGTGCCTGGCAACCTCATTTTGTGCTGCATTATGCAAACATGCAGAAAGAGGCAGACTGCTCCCTGAAAAGCCTGTGATCTTTGTAGAAGAGGCAGACACATGAGGTGAAGAAAAGGGAGAGAAAAGCCTTGTGCTACCTCTGGGCTGGCAGGGAATGCATTTCTGCACTCCCATGGGCTGGCTGCTGAAATGCTACAGCAAGACATCATGCAATACAGCTGGGCTCTTAATGCAACAACCTATCTCATTTGACTCAATTTGAGCACAAATTCCTCTGGTCTTCTCCGTCCTTGCTTTGCTGGTCTTAAAGCAGATGTAACAATTCTCTGAGTACTCAGCTCTGCCACACTTGGCAACAGGACCCGTGACTACTCTGTGTCTCCCAAGATGACCCTGGCATTGCAGGCCAAGGATAGACCAACAGCTGTTCTTAGAGCATCAGCATGCATCCAGCAACATCCACCAGCTCGGAAACAGCTCAGCCACAATCTTCTCTGGAAGAGGAGGATAGAAGGGTATTCATCTTGAAATATTTTACAGTGTTGACAAAGAAGTTGTCAACATCAGGTATGTCACATGGATTCAGCGCACATCTAGAAATATTATGTTGCCCAGAGAGGTGGTAGATGCCCCATCCCTGGAAACAGTCAAGGTCAAGTTGGATAGAACTCTGACCTAGTTGAAGGTGCCCCTGCCCATGGCAGGGAGGTTGGACTAGATGACCTTTGAAAGTCCTTTCCAACCCAAACCATTCTGTGATTCTATTCCAAATCCTTTCCAGACAAATGTCTGTGATTTCACATCACCAGCTATTACACTAGAGCCAGTTTCTTTCAAGCATGTGAGAAAGCATGTGTGACGTTTGCATGGAGTCCTACTACACCTTGGGTGGACCAGCTACTCCCTGCTGTGATCACGCTGAAGGACCCAGTGTGCCCAATTCTGCATGATCTGCTGTCCAGAGCTTGCAGAGGCAGTAGAAGGAGGAGAGAAACTCAGATCATTTACTACAGCTACGTCTGGTGCAGCGAGCTGATCTCAGTGCCTATTTTTGATATTCAGGCAACTTATAAACTCAAAAAAAAAGTTACTAGAATAGACACGGGCTGTTCTGTGCTGGTTGCGTCAGTGCCCAGAAATTCAACTTACCATGGTTAATTAGCACAGAAGTACTAATTTCTGTATCTCTCTGACTCCACCACAGATGAGTGAAGGAAAACAGCCTATTGGGAACTACCCTTGAAATATGTCAGCTCCTGAACTCAGCCCAACAATTGCCCAACAATTTACTAGTTACCCTGGGCCAAACACGTAGGCAGGAGTGTGCTAGCAACTTTGCAGCCTGAATCACCATGTTTAAGTGGCAGGCACATTGAGTTTACTCACGCAAAGTACAAATGAGGTGGCAGGTGCCCTGCTTGGGGTCTGCATCTCTATTGATTGTAGGGATGATGGGGAAGTCTCAGGAAGGTGACCTAAATCCCCATTCCAGGTCTGGGGACTCTCCATCAAATGTCTGTCTGATACTGTCCTAAGTCACCACGAGCTCATGTTGCCCAAGCAGCACACAGCACTCCTACAGCCTCTTAGGGCAGTCATACTGTGCTATCTGGAACTGGCCTGATGGTCTAGGATATTTATGTTGCTTTATAAATTTATATACTTCTTATATGCAGCAAAGAAGTGAGAGGAAAAGCAGCAGCTTTAAGAGCTGATTTATATTATTTATTTAATTTTTGTTTGTTCTGGGAATACTAAACATCTGTTCTCTAAGTTTTTGTAGAATCACAGAACAGTCTGGGCTGGAAGGGACCTTCAAGACCAGCCAGTCCCACCCCCTGCCCCGGGCAGGGCCCCCTCCCCCCAGCCCAGGCTGCTCCCAGCCCCGTCCAGCCTGGCCTTGAGCCCTGCCAGGGATGGGGCACCCACAGCTGCTCTGGGCAGCCTGGGCCAGCGCCTCGCCGCCCTCACGGGGAAGGGTTTCTTCCTCATGTCCAACCTAAATCTCCCCTCTCTCAGCTTCAAGCCATTCCCCCCTGTCCCACCACTCCCTGCCCTTGCCCAAAGCCCCTCCCCAGCTTTCCTGTCGGCCCCTCCAGGCACTGGCAGCTGCTCTAAGGTCTCCCCGCAGCCTTCTCCTCCCCAGGCTGCACAGCCCCAGCTCTCCCAGCCTGTCCCCACAGCAGAGGGGCTCCAGCCCTCTGACCAGCTCCGTGGCCTCCTCCAGACTCATACCATAACGGTTGCTCCTGTAAAACTAAAGCTAACCTTGGTTTGGAGAAAGCCGCTGCAGTTTTGAGACTGCCCTCATGACTATTTAACATCCCAAAGCCAATTTGTGGCAAAAGTGCCCAAAAGTTATAAATTCTGTCTGCAATCTTAAATAAGCCCTGAAAATGTTATTTTCCCCTATTTTAAGAACAAGAGGTCATAGTGATGTCTGGAGCACCACAGACCACTCCGCACAAAATTAGCTCTGAAAATACTTCAGGAGCATGCTAAGACCCCATCCTAAAAGAGCTCAGCCCCAAAGCTCACCTTAAATGTGAACAAAAGCCTTTGCTCACACTGCAAGGATGGGTCATGAGCACCGACTAGCATCAGTGTGGATGTAGCCAACAAGGCACAGCTTAGTCCAGCTCTGTAATTCTTTATATAAGGGATTTTCATTGCTTTTAATTTTGCTGAGGAGGATTTTAAGATTTGCTATCTTGGCATGAAATGGACGCGTTGAACTGAAATAGCAGCAAATTACGCGTTTCCTAATTTTCTGCCTAGCTCAAGTCCCAGCCTTGTAAAGAATAAGAATTAATTCAGGAACCCAGCACTCACCTGAAATGGAAATCAAACTGAAACTCAACAAAAAGGTGTATATGAGGCCTAGGATGACCTTTTGCAAACCAAGTCCAACACAAAAAATTCCCAGTGAAGATAAAAGTTTAGCCATCTACCCACCAGATGAGAACGCAGAGCTGCATAGGATGGGGCAGATGTTTTAGAAATTAATAGGTAGAAGATCTCATGACAGTAGCCTGGGGACATGGTGGTCTGATCTTTACCCATTAAAGCCAAGAGTTGCTCTCCACATATATCAGTGGATACCATGCTGCTCTTGCGTGGGGCTTCATCCACTCTGGTTATGTTATTTTAATTGCATTTTTCCCTTGGCTGAGGCTTGCTAAAGGTGGTTGCAGGGGAAGGTGACCTGAACACCCCCCTGCATCCCAGCCAAGAGACACGGGGTTGATGTGAGCCCCAAGCTACAGCATGCAGCTGTCTCTGGAGATGCTCACCAACACTCGTGTAGGCATTGATTGCCTTCATCTATTGATGCCAGAGCAAAGCCAAGAGGAAAAAGGAAGGGGAGACAGGGCCAGGTTTAACCACTTCAAGGCTTCCACCTACTACGAAAGACTTTGAAGGCAGGTTATGTTTGTTCAGAGCGAGCACAGGATGTCCATCTATTCTGCTGACAGCAGTTTTACTGGCACTGAGCCAGCCCAATTCCGTCATCTTAACATGCAGAAAAGGGAGATTAGGAACTTCATGGTGGAGTCCTGCACAGGGATATTTCTAGCTTAATACGGAAAACTATGGCTCAATCAAAAATGAAAAATATTCACAGTTTTCACTGGGGGGAAAATCCTTTACAGAATGTTTGGCCTGAAACACTTCATTCATTCTAAAAGTAAAAGTTCTTTTTCAGTTTCTTTAATTATTTTCCATCCCTTTTTTTTCCTTATTCTACTCAGGACAATACAAAAAGACTATGAATCCCCTTATGAAGCAACACATCAAACTGCCTTATAAGGAATATTTCAGAACATCACATTTCTCTTCAATATTCCTCTAAACAAAACAACAATGAAAAAATAGACATTTGGGCCAAACTAAGTAGCAAATTTGTTTGGGATTTTCAAATTATTTTGCGTTTCTGCAATAGAGAAATAGAGAATTTGCTCTCAAATATTCTCCAGCTCCCTTTTCTGTCTTAATGCAGGGAAAGAGATGTTCAGTGAAATTAAACAGTGGGAACTCCAAAATCAATGATAACGGCTGGTTGAACTCTGGAACACAATGCCAAAGGAGGTCACTGAAGCTCAGTATATAATGAAATTTAATTAGTTCATGGTTGTTTAGATGGATATTGAGAATATTCAGAGTTCTCAAAGGAAATTTCAGCAACACATCCTTGAGATGATACTCATTAACACTGCTCTTCAGCATTTAGCTGTTCTCTACAAACTATGGGCCAAAGCAGGAGCTATTCCACACTGCAGGAATCTCCTCCAACCTCCCTCCGGTTGTCTGGTCCTGGCTGCGATCAGCCAGAAGACACTGGAGTAGCTGGACTGTAAGCCAATTCTGCTCAGAGAGGATTGCTCACATGACAAGCATGCACATAGCTTGATCCTAAAGCTGTTCTCTAATGTGAACAGAAAAATTCCATTCAGACTTAGAATAAACAGGCTGTGTATCCTCCTGCAAACACAATTAATTTTAAAGAAAAGCCTGATCAATGGTTACTGTTCTGCAAGAGCCAAAACATGACTCCTAACACATTTTCAGCAATAAAGAAACACTGACCCATGCTGAGGTCCCTCATGCAATAGTAAATGGCACAGTGTGTTCTTGCCTCCCAGAGAAGTAAGTCTAAAATCCTGGACCTGGATGATTCTATGCTGCTCGACACATTGCTTCACCCCAGGACACTGGCTTCCACCATTTCATCCCAACTCTCACCCCAGCCCCCTTTGGTTGAAAGGTCAATTCCAACCAGCTCCTACTGCAATGGTCTTGTCAACACACACAATATGACACAAATACAAGAACCACCTCCGTCATTGTCTGCTGCATCAAGTGCCCTGTCCCCCACTCCTACGTGGATGCTTAATGACAGCTTTATCCTCTAGTGCCCATGCTATTCTCTTGTACACAATAATTTACTGTAAGGCTGCACTGAGACTATGAATGGTATAATGAAGCTCCTGGTGCCCAAGATTATTTTCTCCCAAACATTAATAATCAACCTCTAAGACATGCGCGCACACACACATCCATACATGTACACAGAGCAAGTCAGTGTGGATGAGCCAGTATCTAATGGTGTACAAAGGCTGAAACAGTGACATATTAATGCATGCATTTGAAACTTGGACAATGCACAAAGGAGTAAGCGTGAGCAGGATCAGGAGGGACAAGTATCTGTGGGCATCCTTGGTTAGGGCCCACCAAGTACAGCACTAGCATAAAAGAGGAGGAAAGTGCCAAGCCTTCAACAAGGCGACTTCGGTACTGGCTGAAGCAGGCTATGAGTAAGATAGAATTTATGTCCTGAAAAAGGATGAAGTCATTTAGCAGAGCAGAACCATGGTGCAATCCATTTATAAAGGCTGATTGAATCAGCTGCCCACAAATCATGGATATTGCTTTGCCTGAGGGCCACAGAGCAATGCCTTCCAAGGAAGCAGAACTATTGTGCATGCTGTCATGTCAAAAACGTCATAAATACATGACTGCAGGTGATGGTGAACATTGCAGAGGGCCAAAGAGCTGAGAGAGCAACATAGCTGTGGGAGAGTAACAGCTTTGCCACTGCCCATGCACAGACAGTTGCTACTCTGAGCACAGAGAACTGAGGACCATCCGTGAGGAAGAGCCAGCCACTGGGACACTGAGCAGCATGGAGAGGTCCATGTATGATAGGAAAGGGTGAGATAAACCCCCACGCTCAGACTAGGTGGCACATCTGGGCACCTTTGACACGCAATGTCCGTTTTGTGGACCTCAGAGTAAAACACCAGCACCCCCAGGATCATCTCCTTCCTTCCACCGCTACCTTCACATTAACGCTACTCTACAGCCTGCAGCATTCACCCAAGTCCCTGTGCTCAGCCAGCCACGGGGAAAGCACAGTTTGAGCCACACAAAGGATGTCCACCAGCATCTGCTACAGCCCGGCAGCCCAAGGCCCTCCCTACCTCCTGATAGCTAAACCCAACCAACAGGAAAAGCATGGACTCTGGGGAACATCACACCAGGAGATCCCACTGCAGAAATGCCAGAAACCAGGGAAAGGTCCATCTGGAGACCTGGAGAGAGGTTAAACCCAGTGATAGCCGAGACCTCAGGAACCCTCCTGGTGTGCGAATCGCAACCGCATGGAGATTCACCCATTTATACCTCTCTGATTCTGCCTCGACGTTATAAGCTCATGGGTCCTGCTAAGGAAGCGACACATGTTGGCCATTCCATACAGAAGCTTCTGTGCTGTCCTCATACATGCTTAAGCCTGTAAAGTTGGTGTCACCAAGGAAGCCAACCAATGCAGACTGCTAGGAACACTCCCAGCGTGATCACAGCCTGACATTTCTGAGCTTGCTTGCAGAAATAAACCATCTGTAAATGTCATGTTCACTCCTGGAAAATGGGTCAGGTCAAAGCTCTGCCAATATCCCATTTAACGCACTGTATGTCTGTTCTCCAGCTGGCTGGAGTAAGAGCAGTGTCTCATCCCTCTTGTCCTCCAAACCGGCAGATGACTGTGAAATTTGCCACAGGGTTAAACAAACAAAGCAGCTCATAGCACAGACACTTTGACGTAGAAGCATCTTTATCAACATGGTGCTGTAGCAAGAACAGGATTGGGAAAAGTGTTGCCAATAGTCAGATCTGGATAGGCTGGAGAAACCTCAACAGCATGAGAAGAGCCAACGTGCTCCTGTGAAGAGTTTGCTGGGCCAAAGAGCATCATATACCTGACTCCAAGACAACATGGGACAACTGCACACCTGCATCAAGGTATGGACACATGAATTAACTAAACTACGCTCATCCCTCAAGGTCCCAGGGGAAAAACATGTTGAGAAGAAACCATCATAGTGGGAAAAGTGGAGGAAGTTGCAAAGACAACACTGCGTGGTAAATTCTGCTCTTCTTCAAGTGCAACGATTTTTCAGTGCAACTCATGTGAAGTGCAATGAACTCATTCAAATATCCGATGGGATACAGAGAAACAGGCAGTGCACACTGGGTGTGTCTCCAGCTAAAGCCAGCCTGCCTCTGCCCATCCCCACGCAATGTGGCACACTGAAGCTGTGCTCCGCTGGTGGCCTCGCGAGCCTTTGGCTCCAGTGGGATTCTTGCTAGAGAGATGTTTTCAGCACCTCGTTTCTAGTGTCTGAAGACACGAGAGGCGAATTAAAAATGTATTATTTCAGTTCAGCGAAACACTTCCAGCACATGCACAGTGGCTCTTAGCTGCTACTTCCATGTAAATACGGGCATAAGTGACTGCCTGAGTCGGAGACTGGTAGGGCAGGCGGCAGAAGCTGTACGGGAATCCATGATGTGACTTGTCAGTGCGGCAATCTGGTGCAGCAAGATGTGCCAAGGCTGAGGAAAATGAAGCACTTTAGGTCAAATGAAGCAACTGCGTTTCACAAACTCATAGTACAATCAGACCACACCAGAGATCCAGCAGCAGGATGGGGAGGGAACCCAAAGGCACCCCATCACCTTCAGCAATAGCAGGCCAGACACCTACAGAACCGAAGAGCTGCTGCCCAGGGAGATGAAGGTTGGCGCATAGAATCTTATCATAGAATCACAGAAGGGTTTGGGTTGGAAGGGACCTTCAAGACCACCCAGTCCCACCGCCCCTGCCCCAGGCAGGGTCCCCTCCCCCCAGCTCTGCAGAAATCTTTCTTGGGAGCTCTGGTGCGAAGCCCTTGAGCTCATCACCAGCTCCTGTTCCCTAGATCCTGGCCCTTCTCCAGGCTGGGGATGCTTCAGTGATGCTGCAGTTCAGCTGCATAGGAACCGCAAGGTTTGCCCTTGAGGCAAAAGATGGAGACGAGTGGTGCTGGGGATGACAGGTAAGATTTTGTCTGAATTTATTCAATTATCATCGAAATCACAGATGCGGAAGGATGGGTCTCTCCAAAGGAAGGTCAGGACATAGCTGTCTGACATGAAATAGCTCTTCTGTCACAGCAATGCTATTTGGCTAGCTGTATTTTTCTGCTCCCTTCAGGGAATCATTACTTCCCTTATTTCTGTATTTCTAATGCAGCTCAAAATTAGCGTTGCCCTCTGATTTTATTTCTAGTCTGCGTGACAGCGTAATCGCTCACCCTGGCACATGAGCAGAAGTAGATTCAGCAGTAAAGGGAGTAAAGGAGGAAGATGGTGAAACTTAAATAGCAGCTATTGTTTTGCCACTGCATTGATGACTCGGAGCATTACTATTTGCTCCTCACTGTAGTAGCTACTATATGACTGTATCTGAATACCCTTCACAAGATGACTGGGCACCAGGCATCCTAGGAATCATACACATAAAATATGAAGAAACTTGTTAAGTCACAGTCTGCATTTCAGTTAAAATACGGAAGCAGTTCTATTGCTTTCTGTTGCTCTGTTCAGACCTAGTCACCTGATTCCAAAAGGTTTACATGTCTGAGATGGCAACAAGGCAAATGCTAGGAAAAGGGAGATCATGGATCAGGATTCCCATGAACATTCATGGAGGAGGCACTGAGGAACAAGGACGTTGACCACTAAGTACAAGAGCAGTAAACCAAGCCCCATGGCAAATTTAGTGCCCAGAATATGTTGTATTCAGGTTTTTCTTTGCACTGGGCTGGAGCAGTAACATGCTGCTGAAAGTCCAATGCAAAGAAAATCTTGAATACGACATATTACTTCTGTACATACTGCCCATAGTAGGTAAACGCATGGTCTATCCCTGCCGTCTCCTGGCAGCATCCCCCCTCCACCTCAATGATCCTGCAGAGCTGATGGAGATGCTGATGCAAGGTCACAGCCTCAGTTGCTGCTCACACCAAGATGTATCTCCAACGTGCCTATGGGATAGAGAAGCCTGCAGCTCAGCTTAGAGGCCAAGCAACCAGGATGGCCTCTTATTTTCTGTGAGACCACTGAAACCTGGGTGTTGCAACAACCAGGTATCTCCTAACTGATCTTAAACTTCAGTAACTCAGAGCCTCTAAGCTAAAATATCGTCTGTGAATGCCGAGTGTACACATATGCTTAAGCTCCAAAGACACCCAATTTTATCCTTTTCTAGTCTACAAAGTAAAACATAGGAAATAACGTATCATCCAAATGTCTTTCATATATATACATATATATGCTTTGGATGCATAACATCTTATTCTCAGAAAAGGAAAGAGAGTTCAAATCCATGACACTTTATACAGCATTCATCTGCAAAGCATGCTGGCGAGCGGCCACCCATCCCCACCGTACAGAGGCTTGTGGTTTCCCACTGATGGGTGCAGATATTTTTTGCAAGAACTACTCTGGCAGAAATCCCTTGAATCCATCAGCTGGGGTACCAGGTCCAACACAATGAATATTTCACAGCAAAAAGCTCTGCAGCTTGATAAGCTGCATTTCTACTGTGTCCCACGAGGCAGTGCAACAACCACACAGCCTCGAATAATGCAATACAGAACGTGGATGAAGGCAGATGAGCCTACATTTGGTCTGATCACCTGCCTCTGCCATGTGTGTTTGTGTATGTATTTGAGCTCGTGCTATTTCTTTACAAGATTTTTATATATATAATGAATCTAAAATATTTTTTTAGCATACAAAAGAGACAGCCAGTTGCTGGCTTTGGCAGAGGGCTTAATTCTGCTTTCCATTTTACATCTTCCTGTGCAACGTACCCATTCAATGTTTCTTCAGTTGAAATTAAGAGGTTGTCATTGTTTTTAACTGGAAGAACCGTTAACAGAGTTGGGCATGAACTAAGCAGGTGAAAGAAGAGAACTGAGACTTGAGCAAGCATCTTAAGATAAAGGATTACTGAGCTAAGGAAGAGCAACAAAAAGCTGAGTCAGGTCCCCACCCCTACCCCCCACCCCCTTTACCCTTAATACTGCCTTATTTCGAGGGCTGCAAAATCTAGAGGTAAGTTTGATTTGTGCTGTGGATGATAAGGTGCAGAGCTCCTGCTCCAGAGTTTGCATGACATATGCAGAATCACTAGGGAGGAAGCACAGAAATTACACTGAAATTGCCCTGGGGGCTATGGGGAAGGATGTTCTAAAAGCACCACGGAAAGAACTAAACTGGGCTGAGCAGACAGGCGGAGAGTTTAGGGGGTCAGTGTGGGAGAACTGGGAGGTAGCAAGGTTTCCTTGGGAAGTGTCCGAAGTTTAATATGCCTGTGCATCTTTTTAGGAAGCCCTAAAATAGACCACCACAAACACCAGGGCTGTATGCATGTGATGGGGAGCAAGATTTGGTCCATTAAAGTGTAATACTCAAGTCCATGCCACTTCCAGTTAACCCATCATTCTTTTAGAAGCTCTGCCTGCTTGCAGGTGGTACAAAAGGAGATGAATTGTAGGAAATGAGAAAACTAGTGTAGAAAATGCTTGTCATTTTCCCACCCCACCTCTGCAAGTTTGGGAAACCACCAGCATCACTTGTGCATCAGTAATGATGTAATGGGGAGACTCTGGCTCTCCAAGAACTGGATTAGTCCCATGATATTGAATCAGTAAATACTGGGATCATCAACACTATCTCAGGAGAGTCTGGGAGACAACACAAGGCACTGGAGCAGATGGCTGTATTGTGAAATCTCCTCCTAATTAGGTAGAACAAGGACCAATGTGAGTGAACAAAGCAATTACTGGTCACTGCTGGTACCGTGCTGTCCACATGAAATACATCACGAAATGAAATAGGGTAAGGAGGACTGTCAGAAAGCTTTATACAGGAAATGGTGAGAAAGTAGATTCTGGAAGGACTTTGGTTATTCCATAATTAATTCATTGTTTTCAAGGGCTTCTCCAGTGCTTGTAAGGCCTGGAAAGCCCTGAAAGTGAAGCGCAGATACAATGGGTTGTGCCTTTACATCAAAGTAGCCCATGTTCAGAGGCCCCTCACTGTGCTTGATCAGAAGCATCCCTCTGAGCATCCCGAAATGATCAGGGAAACACACCATTCACACACACATGATCATGGCTCCATGCTACCAAGGCTGGTACTCTGCTCCAAAGGAGAGGCATGAGGCCGAAAGGAGCCCCAAAATCAGAGTGTCTGGAACCTAAAGGCACGGCACAGCAATAAGCAGCATGCAAAGTGTAGGATTTACTCCCCTTAGGAGGAAAAAGTGGAGTAGAGACATGGTTTTCTGTTTCCAGATGCGAGGAGTCTACATGTAACATACTGGGGAGCTAAAACCAAGACGAGATGAAAGAAAATCCCAGGGTATGCATACAGCTGCCTGTGCCAGCAAGGGGGATTTAGAAATGCTGCATGCAGGAAACAAAAAAAGGAGGTAAGAACCGAGAAGCACCCAAGAGACTCAAGGGACCATTCCCATTTCAGGAGCATCTTGCACCAACATGGTTTTGGAAGCTGATGGGGTTGTTACCACCCAGTGGTCTGATGTTCTGGGGTCTTCTGGCACCTCCAGACCCAGCCTGATGCATCTGGAGGAGGTTGCAAATGGGCCACTTGCTTTAATACAGTGCTGGGTGTCCAGATACACCCAGTCTAGAGGACGGTGCCATTGTAATGTGGTGATAAATAGCCCTAAAAATACAACTAGATCATGGAAATCCGCTTCCCAAGAAGGATACTATTAATGTAGGAGTGAATAAATATATCAGTCCACTGCACACTCTCTGCAAGCACCTGCAACCACAGACCTACCTGCCAAAACCCGAGCCCAGCTGCCAGCACAGTGTGCACTGCAATCCATTTCCTTATTTAAAAAAAGCAGCTCCCAGACAGTAAATTTGGAGACTAAAAATTAAAAGCACCAGTTTGGTAAGTCTTCTACGAAGAACTGGAAGGAGGATGTGTTATTGCTGAGCACTTCTGTGCGCACAGCAAATGTTTGCAGCCTCTCTGAGCCATTTGTTACCTACTGGGTAAATGATATGCATCTGGAAACGAGACAATCTGCAAATACTTCTTCCTTTGGAGCTGTTCCAAGCTTGATCAAGAAATAAAACATGCTAGGGACAAATGTATTAAGCAGGTACATAACTGAGAGACCAGACGAGGGAAGAAGGCACTGTTGTCTCCCAGGCAGAGCATGCATGTTTTAAACACACCCATAGATTGATATTTATTGCAATTGACAGAACAGAAAGGCTCAGAAAAAGCACTCCTTCCCCTCCCATAAATAATTCATCCCTTGTAGCAGTTCATAAATTGTTTATATTAAGTAATAATTAAATACTGCATTACAAAAAATAACTAACATTCCAGCCAAGAGAAAAATCAACCCAAAGGAAGGCGGGGAAAATTATTGCCTTGAAGCTGTGTTTTCTTCTGGGTTTTCTCTGCTGAGAGCAAAGCTAAAACATTTAAAAGGAGCAATTCTTGGCTGCAAGCGATGCTCCCTCAGCTCTGTTGGATCAAATCCTGATCCTGCCTGGAATGATAGGGCTTTTTCCATCGATCTCTGCAATATCCACATGGAGCCTGCTCTCCCCATGCAGGCGGTTTTCAGCAGGCCAGGGTCAGCGGTCCTATATTAACCTCTGCTGTCAAGCAATGAGGTTTTTGGTTTCAAATCACTGGCTCTACACGCATGTTAGCAGGCTTTGAGACCACTAATGCTGCATTTGGTCTTGGTTGCAAACACACAGGAAGTCAAACATGGGTTAAGACTCCAAACAGTTGGATGCCAATATGGAATGAAGGACTGGGAGCATGGCAGGGAAAAGGAGAGGGTAGTGGGGTAATGACTGAGGATCAGCAGAAGCCATCAAGATAATAAGAATCAAATGCCACCATGCATATACTCAGGCACCTTTTATTAAAACCATAATTGCTTGATCTGACCTGTGCCCTAGGGAGCATGAAGAAAAGCAAGCAGCACCAAGGTCACCGCAGACAGAAAATCAATGCAGGGAATGAATGGTAATTACTTTTTTTTTTTTTTCCCTAGTTTCAAAGAGAGGGACTGGGGAGATATCCTGCTAGCATCTCCAGAAACGCACAATATCCCTCAGACTTGCTCCAGCAAAGCACTTGATACATTTTTGACTTTCAACATCCAAGTCTGGCTCCTCTTGACTGTGAGTACAGCAGGTCTGAGCATCCCAACGGACCACTGTATTTCATATATGGAAAGACAATTATCCATTTCTCTGTGGCACTCTCTCTCTGTTCAAAACCATTCAATACTTTCCAGCTTTCTGCAACAACCATGTGTGTCCTCAGGACTTTCTCTGGTCCACAGCTATGCTGAAGTACAAAGCCAAAACCTGAATAAAAGAGTCTACCTGAGGCTTTACGAATGTGGAAAGATGTCACATCTTAGATGTCAAATTCTGCTACATACATCTCAGTACATTACTTGCCCAAAAGTGGGGTTTTTTTTATTATTTTTGAGTGGGTTTGTTAGTTTGTGGTTTTTTTAATGAAATAACATTGCTGACGTGATTTGTGATTCACTGTGGAACTGCTCCTGCACCAGCTGTTCCCATCTGCACTGGTGCCACCACCGATTCCTACCTCTGCGTCATGCTCTGCCCTCACCTCTCTTGAACTACTTCTCATTTATTGCAGCCTGTTTCTCCAATATGTCAAGATCTCTTTGAACTCTAATTCCAGCATGCAAAATGATTTAGCCAGGCACAAGTGAAGGTCTCAGGACAAGAGTACATGGATGAAATACATGTACAGGCATTCAGACGGGATGACCTTAATGCCACTTTCTGCCTTTAAAAATCTCTTACCTGCAGTAAGGTATCAGTTACAACTATGGGATGAAAGCAGTGCTGTAAATTTAAATTGCGTGTGGGATATTGAAGGCAGGTTGCATCCTGTACAGAAGGGATGAAACAGCTCCTTCTCTCCACTGTGCTGTAAGCCTGAGCAGACCTCAGCTCTTCTCCAACCTGGCCATGCTGGGTCCATGTGATGCAGGAGCTAAGCAAGTAGTATTGTTAGCTGAAACTGTGATGTTCATGCAGAAACGGATTTATGCTCCAAGCTGAGCATAGAGTGTTGGGGTTTTTTTACCATTGACTCCACTGAGATTTGAATCAAGGTCTTGGGAAATGTTTCCAGGACTCTAGGGAGTCCCATCAATGGGCTATTGAGGATGACGCTGAGATCAGTAACCCCTAAGTGATATAAAAGATGAGTTTAAAAAATAAAAATAAAAAAATAAAAAAGTAAGTTTGTAGTCATCAGCTGAGAAAAAAACAAGAGGTGAAATGAGAACTCAAAAGCTGGTGTCCCTTAGCTCATCATCCCACCAGTGATCCTGGCCCGATCACCTGAACACAGACATCTCTGTGCCTGCGAGTATGGGGTGCATGTAAATGAATGAAATCTATGAAAGAAAGAGGAAAAAATCAAGTTATTTATGTATTTTGTAAATAAATATTTTCTCCTTCCACATGGTCTTACACTGAACATTATATACTTATTTCCTATGATACCATATTTCACAGGTATAGGATCACCCAGACATGTTTCAAGCTACGTGGTTGCAGTGCAACAGCTCTGCTTTTGCCCCATGGCGCATTGAGGTGTGTTCATTTGTCCCTGCAGAAGCTCTGAACCCATCTCCAGCACCTTTGCAGCTCCCCAAAGGATATCTGTCTCCACATCCACCAGTGCAGCAGAGGGACCGTGTGTGCACAGCAATCGGGGCACGGTGATTCCCCTCGTTTCACCTTCTGCATAATACATCAACACAGCTTCTATACCAAGGGCATAGCCCCAAACCTGGCCACTACAGGACTCTGGTCTCACACCAAGAGAGCAATACTCCTATGGGCTGGAACACAGCATCTGCTGAAATCCAGAATAAGGGACTAGGTTTAAGTAAGAATTGTTTGCAAGCATTTTGAGACCTTAAAATAAAATACATACTCTATGTATTCTGGTGTTTATAGCTCCCACTGACAGTAGAGCAAAGAGGCTATGAAAGTTGTCCTTGCCCTTTCAATGCCACAATAACAATACAAGCCTGTTTCCCGCTATTTTGCTTCCTATCAAAAGCCTCAGGTGAAAGCACTATGCCCACACTCTCTTCCAATTTCACACATCATCCAGTTTGACTCCCCACCCAATTTCCATTTCAAACATGAGTATGACATGGTTAAAAGCCTGGTTTCCAGAATCCAGCATTAACTTCTGGGAACATCTCTCCTCCCCAACAGGGTGCAAAAAAGATGATGGTGCATATGTCACCACTGAAAGACTACTAGACATGCCTGAAGAGCCACTGGAAGACCAAACATTGAGATAGGTAGGGCTGGACAGACACACCTGGCTGCATCTCACCTCAACAGCACATTGAGTTTAAAGGAACATCTTCCAGTTGCTCACCACCGGCTTCCCACATTTCCACCACCATGCAAGACCTTCGGCTAGAGTGAAGCTAAGGGCTTCCCGTAACCACTCAGCTCCAGGAACTAGGCTTCGCAAATGCTGACCAAAAGTGCTGCCAAGACTTCAGATGTGACTAGAGGTACCACAGAAGCCCAACCAGAAAACCACCCTCTAAGCCAACAGATGTGCCTCTGTTTTCTGAGGGTTTCCAGCTCTTGGAGTGGCTGGGAAGAGACAAATTGCAACTGGTCATAAAACAGAAACCTTTTTTTTTCCTCCATGGACAGGGATCAGCACGTTAACAGCCCTAGAACAAGCAAGAAAGGGAATCATGGCTAAGGGGCCTGGGGAGGACCTCAAAAAACACTCAGTTCAGCCGATGCTCTGGAGCAGGATCGAACAATGGACCTTTGCACCTCCTTTGAAGGCTGTCTAGCTTTCTGGAGATGCCACAGCTGACTTGGCTGAAAGAACCTGTTCTATGTCATCCCAGAAATCACATCGGCCGCATGCAGCAGACTCTACCAGCCTTGTGGGTTATACAGAGCCATGGGAGCCTTTCTATAAGAGAGAAGGAAATCTCTCCCCTCACCCTGCACTGAGCTTTGCACCAACAGCGCTGCAATGCTGTACTGCTGCCAGAGGCTTTTACCCCCCTGATGGAGGAAGAAGCACCACAACTTTCAACATCAGCATCTTCACCGCTCTCTGCATGATGCTGCTGCCAAAACCCATCGCAGCTCCCCAGAGGGAACACATGGTTTTCCTTGTGTCCTCCCTCCAGCAGACCACTTGCCACTACATCCCTCTCTGGGAATCCTCCAACGTGAGCTGCTATAGCTACTGGCCAACACCACAACAAGCTCTGCCAATCAGCTGAGACTGGTGTGTTCATCCCCACGGGGTACCCGGTGGGAGGCTGTCATCCAGCCCTGGCACATCAGTCCCATGCAAGCCCAACCCAGGGCTTTCCACACCTTCATAAGATTGTGCATGGGCAACCTCTGATCTCCCCTTTCTTCCCCCACCTCAGACCTTCTGCACATTCACTTCATATCCAAATAACAAAAGCACAAAGCACAGCTGAAGTCCTGATCTGCAACCCAGCACGCCAGCCTCCACAAATCCAACAAAGTGGAAAAATCAGACCTTTGTAGCCAATTCCCCCCTTAGTTTTAGGAACTTCACCGATAATTTGCTCTGTTGCACTGTTGGTAAAGCATGGCCGAGGGTGCAAAGGAGTTTGCAAGATACAGAGCATCCTTCCAACCTCCCGTTGGGGCTCAGGCTGATGAACCTCCACAGCCAAAGTGGATGTGAGAAGGGAAAGGCACATGCCTTTGCAGGGAAATGGCACCCTGAGGGCACCCACAGCTTCTCCTTGAAGGTCTCAGCAACCATCAGCCCCACTGCTGCCCAAATCTGGGTATGGGACCAGTCAGGGTTCATGTCCCTGCCTGTTTCCAGCCCATCAGAGCACAATGCACCGATTTCTCCTAGGCAAAGCTGCCTGCCCGAGAGCAGATGCGCCGCCTCCTTCAAGGTGAAAGACAAAGTGAAATGTGGGAGGGAAGCTTGAAGCTCAGCAGTCAGGGGTGATCCTGAAGAATCTCTTCCTCCTGTGGCTGGATAACCTCTCCTCTTGCCATTCACCCAGCACCTAGACACAAAATTGAGGTTTCTTTACTGCAACCCAGTGGCCTGGCCAGCTCCAAGCTTCCCAAAGCCAAGTTCTTAGCTGGTCTAACTGGATTTCTAGAAAACCCAAGCTGTCTAGCTCCCCATAACTGTGTGCTTTCTAAGATGTCTGCTCATCATTGCTTTGGAAGAAATAGATCAGATCCCCTTCTTTAGAACACAAGCTCTCTACCCATCTTCCCCTCCACTTGTACAGCCATGATACCTTCTGTAGCTGATTTAATGGGAAGGAATGAGGAGACAAAAGTGGAGAAAACATTAATTAATTCACCTAATAATTAATTTCACATAATCATAATTTAACTGACACGTAGCCCTTACCCATACGAGTCCCACAAGAAGCATACTGTTCACACCTTGTGCAAGGGAAGCAAGATTGGGATGAACGTGGAGAAGGAAATCTGAAATATCAACACCAGCTTTTAATCCTACAGGAAAGCAGAGATCCTGCAAGGGGACAGTGCTGGTCCTGCAATGCTTTGGGGAGAGAAAGGAGATCTGATCTGGGCTTTGAGCTAAGTTAAGACCCTAGTGCCAATGCTGGCCCTCAATAGCCCTGTTGATTTCTACGAGCAGAATAACTTTGCCATTCGCAATTAATATATAGCCCCACTCTAGGCAGCCACCGTTTTCTTTAACCAACACCTTCATTATTTTTTTCCCCTTTCTGAGCTAGATAAGCAGCAAAGCACCTGCACAGCCCCAAATACCTTCAACCCTTTCACAGAAGAAGAAAAGAAAAGCAACAACCATGCAACGTTAGCAGGGCACCAGCAACCTTGCAAAGTATTTCAGCGAGAAACGTCTGGCCGCTTTCCAAGATGGCACCTGCAAGGCTGGGTGGATGAACACTGTGCAGGAGCTAATTGAGATGGGGAGGATGTTGCTGTGCAGGAGAAAGCTGACTGCAGTCAGTGGGAGTCCAATGGATGGATGCACGGCTGCCGAGAGCCAGCCCGCAGCTCACAACAGCCTGGATTTCCTTGCCCTTACAGCAGAGATGGAGTAACCGATGCTGAAATGGTTCATTTACAGCTCCATGGTGGTATTTTTAGAGTTAAAACCAGAGGAATGTAAAGCCTAGTGTTAACCAACCACGCACCAGCCAGACAGCAAGGCGTTACAAATCTGCTGGCAGAAAGGACAAGCTGGGAAATGCTTTCACGATAATAAAATTATAAAAATCCCCACCAGGGATATTACTTCTGTGCTCCTGAATTGCAGCTTGGAAGAAAGACCCTGGTGAGTCCCTGCAGATGGGGATGCTGGGATCCCTGGGCTGCACCCCAATGCCAGCCCATCTCTGCATGGGACACACTGCTCATCACCTTCTTGTTTTGCATGACGCAGCATCATCCCTGGCTGCACAGCCCAGGCAGGCTGTGAGGCAGGAATATTTGCTTCCCTGCTCCATTGCACAGCAGGGTAAAGTGCTTTCTGAAACAAGCTGCTTCCCTAGGACCATTTGTTAAATTCCCCTCTTCAAGGTGTCTTTCTGTGCAGCTGGCATCCTCACAGATGGGAGCAGCTGCCTAAGGGCTGTATCCTCACCTACAAGCAATGCTGCTTGTGTCGCAGGGGCTGCAGTGGTTTTTACCACTGGAGCCAGCCCTCTTCTCTCCTGGCATGACCAGTCCGTTATTTAAGATCACCCACTCTACACATGAATCTGAGAACATTCCTCAAATGCATTCTCCTTTCCAATTACAGCTCGACCAAAACAAAACAAAAGATTAAAAATTTTAAACACTAAAAAATAAAAAAAGCAGCCCTACCACCTTCCCAGAACCAAAACACCCTGTTTTGTAGTCTCAACAGCACAGCTTGCAGCTGGTTCCCAAAGCAGCAGGAGTCTCTCTGTATGTACACCATGTCTGCAAAATGCTGCGGGGTCCCCTCAGATGCAGGCATCATTTAAGCAAAAGAAATTATTAATAGAGAGCAAAATGTGTTCACTATGTAACACCCACAACATTGGACCTGGGGAGGAGAGATGAGTTGGAGGTTAAAGCAGTAACTGGGTGAACACACAGTTTGCGTGTGTGTGCATGTATATATCTATATAAAAAAATATACATAAATATAAAGAACATCAGAAAGATATCCAGAACACTGAGTTAGAAATCAAGAGAAATAAAATTTCCATCCTATAAAACTCCCCTAAAACTGCCTTTCCCCTCCTGGCTGGTGCTGATGGTCATGCTAGCAGGAGAGCATCCATGCTCTTGCCCCAGCGCGGCAAACTTAGCTGAAGATATCAGCGTTAGGGCTATGAATACGTTCAACTAAGAGCAAAGAAAAGCAAGACTGATACAGGATAGAATGCAGAAGTGCTTAGAAAGTGAAGGCTTGTTCAGCTAGTAGGAGACAGGAAAAGCAAAGGTCATGCTCTAAATGTGAGAGAAGACAAATTTACAATGGCTGTTCATGATTGATTTGGCGAAGGAAGGGCAGGGAAAGTCCTGCTGTCTAAATTAGTTGATCTCTCTCCTCTTCTCTTTATTTATTGTGTTACAGCAGTAGCTCAAAGCTGCCAAGTGAAAGGGGGGTCTGCTCCACAGCATCTGCTCCTGCATCCAGGAGAAACTAGTGGTCTGAACAGACACAGCAGTGACTGGAAGGGGAGAAGGAGAGATGTTTGCCATGTCCTCTGATACGATAACTGATTTAGCAGACAAAATAAATGTGAAAATCTATCTGGCTTCAGTAAAGCATTT
The DNA here is from genome assembly GCF_023634085.1 of Falco cherrug. Lineage (NCBI taxonomy): Eukaryota > Metazoa > Chordata > Aves > Falconiformes > Falconidae > Falco > Falco cherrug. The sequence continues at coordinate 3,240,572 of NC_073698.1, forward strand.
GATACAGGGCCACGTGGGAAATTATTAATTAAGCCAGAGAACATGAACATCAGCAGAACAGGAAACTGGGCAAGGGAAATGACAATGATGAGTGTTGGAAGGAGGTTAGCAGGGTTTAACATTTTTAAGGTTGACTGTGGCACAAGAAAGTAGGGCACCACTGATGCGCCCTCCTAACGACACAACATGGAAGGCAGCACCAATATGGAGCAGGATCGGGATATCACAAGAAGAAGAAAGGGCCTGACCTTGCCTGCTGCGTTTAAAATGGGATGAAAATTATTAGTGCTACATTCTAGGCTCAGTACTAATCACCAGGATCTTTTGCTATGGGATGGGAGTTCCAAGGCTGTAACTGCCTAAGAAGGAGAATGCCACAGAGGTCCTGGTTATCAAAGAGTAAGCAAGGAATTCATAATCCACCTGTGATGCCTACAAACATGACATGTGAGTCTCGGTAGAAAGCAGGACCTCACCTCCAAAGGGCAAGAGTCTGCATCGGTGTTTGAGAAACAGTGATTTCATCTTGGGAGAGCTGGGTCGATACGGGGAATAAACAAGAGACTAAAAAACTGCCTTGCTAGCTACACAGCCAAACAATGTGGATACTGTACTTGGAGACACTGAGCAGTGACCTCCAGATAGGAGGAAAGCACCAAGTAACCCAGCACCAACAAAACAGCAAACCATAACCTGTTAATTGACTTGGACTGGGAAGGAGATGATGGTTGCAAACCATCAGAGACTGAGGTCTTGGCACACCATTCCAGTTGGCATTGTGCAACTACAAATTCCCTATTTCTGAGGCAGAACCTCGGGTGTTACTCATAAAGACTAAACAACAAACAAAATAATTGGACTTACTAGCTGAGAGGGTACCGTCCAGTCTAGCATGCCTAAAGGTCCCTGCTGAGGCGGCAGAGCTGAGCTAGAACAAAGGAAAAATTGCTCAGGTACACTGATTCCATCACCCGAATGCCACCTGCATCTCTTCCTCCTGCTCAACCCCATCCTAGGGAAGGCATAGCCCAGCTCCAGCTTGCACACAGTTGAAGCAGCAAAAATTCAGTATTGCCTACACTGCTGAGCAGTTCCCAGTTGGCTTTTAGGACTGGATGTTTTCCACCTTAATGTGATCACAGGGAATATGTTGGCAAATACTCCAGCTGGGAGCTACTACCAGGTATCTCCAATTCAGAGCTACTACCAGCCCTTCTCAGCTGATGGACTGCACCCAGAGGAGATCAAGGCACAGAGTGTGACAGGATAACTGCCTGCCTGCAACAACCCAAGGGCTACCTCCACGCACGGTTATTACATACTCACACAACCAGTCCTTGTGGTACCAGAAGACATCGTGTCTCCTCCTGGTGTGAAAGGTACATATCAAGAGCCAGAGCTCAGCCTTAGCCAAAGCTGCCAAACATCTCTTTGAATCGCCTTTTCTGGACGGAAGAAAAGATCTCTTCCCTTCCCTTCCAGCTGAGAGCAAAACTGGATCCATTTGCCGACATGGGTTACTTCAATGACACTCTCACCCAAACTGGGAGTTCGTAGCTGAAACGACACTGGGACATGGCATCCACCCAGGAATGCTCTCCAGCACTGAAGTCTGGGACAGCCCCCACTCACACTGTTAAACCCCCTTAACCCCCAAACCAAGATGGTTGTACCCAAACTGCTTGTTGGGATCCATTCTTCATTCACACCCACTCCCAAACCCAGCCCGGAAAGCAGACTAGGGACTGTTACAACAACTGAAGAGCGTAGATAATCATGTTCCCATGCCCAGGAATGTGTCCTGAAACTTTTAATTTACTCATACAGGCCCAGCCTATGGATCTGACCTGAAATTTCAGAAGGCAACGGAAAATCTCCCACCAAGTTTGGCACACCAGACAGCACAAGCAGTGTTACCAAGTGTCTCACCAATATGGGATGTGTCCTCCACTGGAGATTTTCAGAAAAACATTAGATAAAATCAACCTAGATATATCATCCCCTTCCCCAGAAACAGGATGTGGACCAGATTACCTCAGGAGGTCCTTCCAGCCCTACATTTCCACAACTATAATGATGGAGTATGAATTCTCTGCCGTCATATAGCTTGCTCCAGCCCTCTTGTGTAGGCATCCCTCCTCAAATTATCTCCTCTGTACCTCAGAAAAATACACAGCAAGTCTCCAGCACTGACTCATTCATCTCTATAGCTACTACAAATTCTCATGCTCCACATCTTTAGTACCTCCAGGGCTTGAAATGAATGACAGAACATTAGCAACAGGCAATTCATTAATACAAGAGGCAGTCCAAAATTTTCCATTGAAGCCTTTCTTGTTTTGTTTCCTCTGATAGGAAAGAAATAGGGAGGGGGGGGGGGGGGAGTGAGGGGGTGGATATTGTTTTGGTTGGCAATATTACTTCTCTGGGGAAAATTAATCACCTTACTACTAATTTTGACAGTCTGCAAAGGGAGTGAAATTTCCCCTTTCCCTTTTGTAACTCTCTTCTTCAGGGAATAAAGGTAACAAAAAGAGAAGAATGAAAGGCAAGAAGGAAGAAGGGGGGAAAAAACTCACCCAGAACATCTAATTCTAACATTTTCCCATCATTTTCAAACAAAAATGGAAAACATTCATTCCTTCTTGCATTTTTTACCAAATGTGCTTCTGAAAACATGTAGATGCAGTGCTTAAGGACATGGTTTAGTGGTGGACTTGGCAGTCCAGGGTTAAATGGTTGGACATGATGACCTCAAAGGTCTTTTCCAACCCAAATGATCCTATGATTCTAATTGTTCCATTTCCACTAGCAAATGCCACTGTCTGCACATTTTATCACCTACTTTCTCTGGTCCCAGACCCCCAGGGCCAATCCCTGCCTCCTCCATTCTTCAGTGCAGCAGGGAGAAGAGCTCTGCCCATCCCTTCCAGGAGTTCAGGGGGCAAAATGCCCTCCCAAGCACTCAAGTACCAGGCTCTTCAGGGCCACCTCTGTGTTCCATACAGATAAAGCCCTCAGTGATGCCACCAGATCCTCCTATGGGACATCTGAAAATTGAAGAAGACAAGATTCCATCCCGCAGCAACAGTTTTCCAAGAAAATGAGAAGCCCCCCAGGCTGGGTTCTGGCCCCTATCTAAAAGTCAGGTCAGTCACATAAACTTAGTACTCCTACCCGCTGAAGGGTGCCTTGGTCCTTACATGGTCCCTCAAGGTCCGCAGGCCACCACAACAAGCAGGACTGCAGGGAAGAGGGGGATGAAGGGAGATACAACCTGCCCCTGTAACCCTGCTTGGGCAGAACATCTTTGGGGAGAGAAATTGAGGCAAGAAGCACCTCGGTACTGGAACCTGTGTCACACCAAAGCACACCTGGTAACAGAGGTGGCTTCCACCACCTCAACCCCAGAAGAACAACAGCAAACAGGAAAACAATGCCACGGAGTCCCCAGCCCTGGTGCACTGTGTGGGCTCAGGCAGCCCCTCTGCCTTAGTTCCCCTACAGCCAAAGAGATATAGTCATAGGGCACTAACTGGCAAGCAGATGTCATCATGCACAACCTGATCCCCTTCAAATTCCCTTGGTTTGCCAAAGGAATTTATTTGGGCACAGGTATGTAAATAAATCCAATATATAAATTAATACATAAAAATAAATGTAAGTAACATAAATACTATGAATAACATAAATACATCCCATTTATTCTGTAGGATCTCTGGGCACAGGCAGTCTCTTGCAGACACGCACAGCCCTGCCATCTTCGAAGGCTTCCTGGTTCAAACGCTAATGCGAACTGCTCATCGATCCCTCGGGCTGGGAGCAGCCTCCATCCTCCACGGCCATCGCCACCAGGTATCACCTCTGCCCTGTAGGTCTGGGAAGACCTGGGAGGAGGTCACAGGCACATGGTCTCTGCAACATTCATTTGTCTTCGTGTGAAAAGGTTAGAAATGGGAATTCCCCCCTTTAGCATGGACTTCTCCCTGATGACCTTGGCCTAGCTGCTTACTCCATCCCATGCTCTCTTCCCTCACCTGGCAATAATAGGGGGACAGAGTGAGTTTAAAAAACCTTACCGTTGTGCTCTTTGGTTTCACCATGGAATGGTTTCCCAGCCTTGGAGCATCACATTACGCTGATTTACAGTAGTGGCAGAGAACTGTAAGGAAATCTCTCCCTGCTCTGTGCTGCTGGCAAGCCTTCATCCATGCACAAGCCCAGCAAAGGCCACAAAAAGCAAACCCCATGTGAGTCATCCTTGCCCCTCTCATGCGAAAGGTCACTAGAAGATAATTTTGGCTGCTGGGTGGCCCAAAATGTTGCCCAAATGGGCTATGGAGTCTGCATCCTCGGAGATGTTTGGAACCCACCCAGGGCGTGAGGAGTCGGGACTCCTGTGAGCAGCAAGGTTCCTGATAGTAATAAGGATTTGGAGAGTGTGGCTTTTAAAAAAGAACGTCAACAATAAACAACACTTAAAAGATGCCTAATTTGAACGGAAAATGAGAACAATTAGCCACAACATCACTTATGCATTAATGAAGAGGTGCTTCTGTTCTCGGGCTGAGCGTCAGAGCAAACACTTCTCTTGCAATAATATGCTGCTAGGAAGAAAAACATGGAAGTGGGAGAGCAGATGAGGACCCAAGGGGAAAAAGAAGCCCTAGGGATGTCCTGAAAGCCAAGGAGCAACACAAGGAGGACTGACTGAATCCTTCTAGTTCCTCTTAGATTTAACAACTGAGCAGACCCAACCCCTTTGCTTGGGGAAACCCAGCCCAGCCTGCACTGGCTACATGAATTTGCTGGAGTAGACTGGAGGGATGGGAAGGTGAGCAATCTGCACTTAAACATGCAAGAAAAGAAGTCTAATTATCCTTTGCACCAGTGGAAGAGAGCAACACAGCTCTTCAGCTCTACTCTGACCTTTCTGCTTTAGTCCTGCCATCATCAGCATGAGCCCAGACCTTGCAAGAGACCAGCCAAAAAGCTGAGTCTAATATCAGGGCTGGCCAGGGCACATTAAAGGATTGTTTCACTTCTGGAAAACCCTTTCCCCACACCCTCCACCCCTGAAAAACAGAGACCCTGAAAATCCCTGGCCATTTTCTCATATCTCAGCCAATCACCGCTGTCACATCTGGGTGCACTTCAGCCCACATCATTGTTCACATCCCCAGCAAGAGCCAGAGCCAAGGCCGAACTACAGCAAAAATCAAAACCTCACTGCTTGAACCATTTCCCCCCCAGGGACACGGGAAGGGAGATGACGGCCAGCTCCACCATGCCACGCAGTCACCAGGGGGACAGAGGAGCCAAATCCCAGCTTCATTTTAAATCTGCGTGAATTGACCACCTGTTTGATGGCAGGGTGTCACCTCTAAATCTCCCTAGGGAAGAAAATCAATCATTCACAGGCACGAACAACTTGGCATTCACAGTGGTACGGGAAGAAGCAAAAAGGCTGCCATTACAGTTTTGTCACAACAAACACCAGCTTTGCTCTCTGCCACCTCCACCCCGGCCTCAACAGCAGTAGGCTCTGCCAAAGAAAGCTCTGGAAAACACAATCACAGCAAAGCCTCCTTGCAAATGCACATGCAGGGCAGCCACCCCGGCACTTTTGTTTTGCATTCCCAACACATACAACTCCTTCACCCAGGGAGAAATAACAGCAGCATCTCGTGGGAAGGAGTTTTGCACTCCGAATCCCAAGCAGGGTCTCTTCCTGGGGTTAAATAAGGGCACCTCTTTCTAGCCCGGGGTGGAAGGATGATGAGGGGGACACAAGGACATGCCACCCGCCACCACACCGCGTTAAACATGGCAGCATCCAAAGGCTGCCCCACCCAAGCAGCCTAGGATGCCTGTCACCCGCATCCCGCTGCGTCCCCAGGATGCTTTGTCTCAGGGACGCTACTGGCCCGGGGTGCTGCATGGGACCCTCCTGTGCATGGGGCACCCCGCAGGCGCGTGGGGTCCTCAGGATGCAGTGATGGCGACTGGGATGCTGGTCCTTCGGGTTGGCCGCACCACGGCAACCAAGGATGCATTTGGAAAGGACCACCGGGAAAGGTGACTTGCACATCCCGGGTACACCACCCACGCGGAAAGCCAAGGTGGTGGCGTCTCTGAATTTTGGGATGCGAGAGAGACACACACACACACACACACAAGATGTTCGAACCTGCTGCAAACCTACCCAACAAAACCAACCCGCCTTTTCACCACTTTGCACTGCACCTACCCTCGCCCCATCAAGGAGGTGGGGGTTTTTAAGGACACCACCCCCACCCCGCCCCAGAGCAGAAGATCAGCACACGCGCACCCCCCCACACCCCCACCCCCCACGGGAACGTCTGGAAGGCGCATCGACCCAACTCCCTGGGTGGGATGTCGCTCCTGGGGATGGGCAAGAAGGGACGGGGGCTGGGCTGGCGAGGGGGTCGGGATGAGGTGGAGGGGTCTCACCTGTAGGACGAGCTGACCCCCGCCGCCACCTCCTCCTTGATCTGCCTGTTGAGAGCATCGGCGGCCGCCCTGCCCCTGCCCGCGTCCAGCGGCTGCCCGCCCGCCTCCTCCGCCTTCTTCCTCCCCTTCTCTCTCCCATCCCCGGCCCGCATCGCTTTGGGATGCTCATCCTCCACCTCGGGGTCCTCCTCCTTCTTCTCGGGACCGGGCAGCACCTTCCTTCGTTTCTCCTGAGCTGGTTTCTCCGGGGACCCGCGGTCCAGGGCGAGGACGGGGGAAGGTCCCGGTTTGGGGATCCAGGGATGGTCACCCCGCTTGGGGATGGGCCAGGCACGGAAATCCTTCTGGTACTGCGTCTCCTTCTCGAAGGGGGTATCCGAGGGCTGGTACTCGCTCTTGGGTTTGCAGCTCGGCTCCGGCCGCTGCACCTTCCAGGGCTTGTAGTCGTGGCGCATCACCGAATCGGCCGGGGGAGAAGCGTGCGGGGCCGGGCCGGGCCGGGCCGGACCGGGAGCCGGCTCCCCCGCCGCGCCGCCGCCCCCCGCCGCCTCGCCGCCGGGCTGGGTGTCGATGGGGGCGGCGGGGCGAGGGGCGGGCGCGGGGGCGGCGGGCTGCTCGGTGGCCTCCGAGTATTTTGTGAACACGAGAGGGACGGCGATGTCCGCTTTATCCAGCTGGTTCCAGAACCGAGCGATGCAGCAGGCGCGGGTGATGCAGGGCCACGCCATGGCGGCCCCGCGCAAGGAGCGCACCCGCTCCGCGCCGCACCCGCACCCGCGGCCGCGCGCAGGGACGGGGCGGGGCGGCGCGGGGACAGACCCGCCCCGCGCCGCACCGGAGGGGGCGGGGCCTCGCGGGGGGGCGGGGGGAGGCGGGGGGCACGCACGTGTGAGCGCACACCTGCCACGCCCACGTACACGGGCGCGCACAGGCGTGCAAGACCCGCCCACGCACGCATTCGCACGCATGCACGGACGCACACATGCATGCACACGCGTGCAGGACACGCCCTTCACATGCATTCACATGCATGCACAAACGCATGCATGCACAAACCTGCACACACGCATGCAGGGTGTCTGTGAATACATCCACATACATGCACAGTTACATGCCTGCATGCACCCGCGTGCAAGACACGCCGAAGCACACATTCATGCTCATGCACTGGCACACACATAAGTACACAGACATGTAAGACACACCCATGCAGGCATGCACATGCATGCACAATCACACACAAGCATGCACACGCATGCTGGACACACCCATGCATGCATTCACAGGCATGCACAGTCACACACATGCCCACATGGAGGTATGCACACACATGTACAATTGCATACATGCACCAGTGTGCACACAGATATGTGTGTACATGAAACATGCACATACACAAACACGCACAGGCGCTTGCATGTAGATATATACACATGCATACAAATGCATGCCAGCAGATGTGGATACACGTGTCTTCACACATGTACATGCACACACATTCACACAAATGCACACTCAGTGTGCACACACATCGGCATGTGGCTACGCACACATACCTGTGCAAAGACATGCACATGATCACACACATGCCTGCAATTATATATGCAATACACATGCAAAGACATATTTGAGCAGACATACATGCATGGACATATGTGCACATGCACTTTTGCATACATACATGCACACACATCTGCACACATGTACATACACAGGAATGCAAACACACATGCAACACACATCTGCATGCACACACACACATATATATGCAAACACATGTGCACTCACACAGGTACATACACCAGACATGCATGCACACACATTTGCAGACTCATGCACATATACAAACACAGTCATGCACTCATGTAAGTATATGTGCATATGCACACTCACACTTGCACACCCACCTGCACACAGATGTGCACACATATATATACACACATACAAGTGCACACACATATGTGCACACACAAACACATGATTGTACACTCACACCTGTACACCCATGCACAAATGTGTGTACATGGATAATCATAAAAATGCACCCACATGCACACATGTGCACACAGATCCCCCCATGCATGCACACATGCACACAGCTGCAGGCATGGACACATACAGATATGAACACATGGACACACATGCACACACATACAACTAAACATGGCTGTGCACACACACACATGCACACACAGAGCTGTGTTCACACTAGCATGTACACATGCACACACTGCATATGCACACACGCATATACAAACATATGTACACACCTGCATGCACACACCTGTGCATGCACCTGCAAGCATACACATGCATGCTGCACACTTGCATGTGAACACACAAACATACGCACACATGCACAGACATGTATGCTCCCACGTGCATGCACACATGTGCACATGTGCACACATCCACACACAAGACATGCAAATGCATGGACATGTACACACAAGGACAATCACATACACAGATCTGTATGCACAAATGTGGGCACACACGTTCACACAAACATATGCACACAAGCACACACACATGCATGCAGAGCTGCATACCTGCACACATGTGCATGGACATTCACCAGCACACACTTATTCTTGCACACATATATGCACACGTGCACACACACATGCACACTAATATGTTCACACATGCACACAGTCACAGCCACACATGCACACATTTACCCATGCCCTGGGCTGCATCCCCAGCAGCGTGGCCGGCAGGGCGGGGGAGGGGGCTCTGCCCCTCTGCTCCCCTCTGCTGAGACCCCCCCACAGCGCTGCGTCCAGCTCGGGGGTCCTCAGCATCAGAAGGACACGGACCTGTTGGAGCGGGCCCAGAGGAGGCCACGGAGCTGGTCAGAGGGCTGGAGCCCCTCTGCTGTGGGGACAGGCTGGGAGAGCTGGGGCTGTGCAGCCTGGGGAGGAGAAGGCTGCGGGGAGACCTTAGAGCAGCTCCCAGTGCCTGGAGGGGCCGACAGGAAAGCTGGGGAGGGGCTTTGGGCAAGGGCAGGGAGTGGTGGGACAGGGGGGAATGGCTTGAAGCTGAGAGAGGGGAGATTTAGGTTGGACATGAGGAAGAAACCCTTCCCCGTGAGGGCGGCGAGGCGCTGGCCCAGGCTGCCCAGAGCAGCTGTGGGTGCCCCATCCCTGGCAGGGCTCAAGGCCAGGCTGGAGGGGGCTGGGAGCAGCCTGGGCTGGGGGGAGGGGGCCCTGCCCGGGGCAGGGGGTGGGACTGGCTGGTCTTGAAGGTCCCTTCCAGCCCAAACCCTTCTGTGATTCCATGATGATTTTATTGTCCCTGCTATTACATCCAGTAGAATTGAAAGGGGTGATTATAATTAAAGACTTAGGGAGCTCATCAGTATGTCCCAGGTTGTGCCAAACCGTAGTTTTCTGAGGCCTCAGTGCACTGGGCATTGCTTTTCAACACATGGTGTGTGTTCCTCTGCACCCACGTTAGATGTGCTGATCTCTGTTAAGGCTGATTTTTACACTTAAAAGTGGTAATGTAAGGGCACATGGCTTCTGCTGCACCACACTTTCCTTTTGCAGATGAAACCTTCAGCTCATCCAGGTCTTGCAGCAATGGTGGGAGAGTCATACCAAAGTTGTGCTGTGAGACCCCAGCCCTGTGTTTCCATGCTCTCTGCTTTTCAGACAGGATGATGACAAGCAGGTTTTTGCATCTGATGGACTCTGATATTAAAAAAAAAACCAACCAACACAACTCTGGGAACAGCAGCAAGGCAAACTGGAAAAGCATCATCCTGCAATGGTGACCCAAGGTCCGTAAGGAAGATGTGCAATCAAAGGATTGAAATGGGATCAAGCCTGCCAGCTAGTGAACCTCAAGGATCTGCTTATTTTAAAATATTCTCTTTAATTTCATTTATCTCAAAGCTGCCGCGGTGACTTTTGAGGGTGTAAAGCCCATCTTGGTCTCTGATCTGATGCCCACAGAGGCCCCACACATGCTTGGGTGTTCACTGCAGAGGACATTTTGAATTGCATCTGCATTGCTGTTTCGGAATTTGCTGCACAAAGAGCTGTTAGTGTAATCAATTGCCCTTAATATAACGGGGAAGTAATAAATTAGTGTTTTCCTGGTGGGTGCAAGCCCATGCGAATGCATTGCTGCAGCTCCCACTTTGGAGCTAAGGGACCAGCTCTGCACCCAGCAGTGCCTTCCACCAGGGTTTGCACAGCACCTTGCACCCCTTTGGGGACTGGGGATTTCCAGGTGCACAAAGTGGTTTTGAACATTTCTCTGAGCTTCCCTCATCTGCGACAAGCCTGGGCTCATCTCACACGGAAACGCTTGGTCATGCACTGCCCTTTTTTTTTTTTTTTTAATAGGAAACGAGACAGGCAAAACTGCTCTATGAGGTTTTGCGGTGTCAGGAGACTCTTCCCTGCTCTGCAGATACCAGGCAGACCTGGATGGATTTAGAAGCTGCAGAATTAAAAAAATTGCTTAGCATCTCCTGCAGTGAAATATATAGCTGTATATAAATCTTGAAGCATGGCCGCTCATTCACTTTCAGGAAACCACTATGGAAAAGTAAAGTCAAGTAAAATCCATTAGCTCTAATCAGCAGAATTGATTTGCTGGCTGTAAACCTCTCTCAGAGAGGATGTGAGTTAAATAAATAAAAATGTCTCTGTGTTTAAATTACAGCCACCACGGCAGAAAGCAGGAATAGCTTTCTCCTTCTCCAGCCTCTTCTGGGAAAAGGCCATGGCTGAGCATGACGCCACATGGTGGGATGTTTGGGATGGCCAAGGACATTGGTGTCACTCAGCAATCAGACTGTACCAGTCTGGGGCACAATCACCCCCAAAAGTTTGCATGATGCATGGGCACCATGGTGGGGTGCAAACCAGAGCAAGCCTGACATTTTGCAGGACCCAAAATCAGCATTGGCTTTGGTTAGACCCCAAGGCAGTGGTTCCCTGTCCCACCTATGCTGGGATCTGCTGGCATGGAGGCAGGAAATAGCTCCAAGCATCCCCTGTGCAATGATAACCAGGATGGGTTTGGAGCTGATTAATAGGGGACCTGGCGAATCTTCTCCTGGCATCCTCAGGTGAAGCTGGGATGCCTTTCAGTCAAACTTAAGCTACTGGAGACCATCCTGGGACAGGATAACCTTTCCTGTGTTTTATGATGGCACAAAGAGCATGCTCACTGGCCAGACAACGTGAGCGGATACTGCCATCATACGAGCTTGCCCAGAGGTATGTTTTCCTCTGCTGGATCTGACGATGAAAAGGGATCGGCTTGTTTTCTTGGACCACCAGCTGACATCTCATCACATGCTGTCTGCATGTGTTCTCCCACCCAGCCCTGTACACATGTATCCACCAATTATTGTAGGAAAAAATGTTATGGCGTTGTAGGAAGAGTGTGGCAAAGCTCCAAGCAAGACCTTACAGGGGGGAAAAGTGGCTTTATTTAGGAAAAAACCCCATATACAATCATAGCCATATCAAAGGGAGGCACCTGGCTCCAGGCTAATCACTGACCTCCCCAAAAGTGTCAGAGGAAGGGGACAGCAGCTCATCCCATTGCTCTCAGGAGGTCACCAACAAGAGCTGTAATGGACTGAAAACGAAGGAAAAAATCATAACAAGGTGAGGCTGATGTAAGGCCCATATCTCCTCAGGAGCCTTTCTCCTCCATTATAGAGGGACCCTGGACATCAGCTCCGTGGGCTAAAGGTAGGTGAGACTCCAGCTCTGAAGCTAGACCTGGACCACACTTGGAGACCCCCCGTTGGTGTTCAACTCCACACTTGCCCAGATAGATGTAGGGAAGCTCTATTTACCTATATTTATCTTCAATGGCACTGCTGCCTCTGTGTCCCTGCCATGGCAGGGTTGTCCCAGGCACTCACGCAGCTTTGCAGGATCTATCTCTGAACCAGTGATGCTTGTCTGAATTGCTCCTGTCTGCAACACATATGACCAGGGACAAGAGGATGTGACAACACTGCAAGTGGCAACTTACAGGGGATTGTTAGCAGCTTCTCGCATCTTAAATCATTTTATAATCACAGACAATTGCTGGGAATGCAGACCTGCCTGGGGTGCTCTTGTTTTCCTTGTCAACTTCATGATTCATATGTGTTGGGAGGGTGCTTCAAGGCCAAATGGGATGGGAGCCAAAGAAAATCCATATCAGAGTGCTGCATAAAGAGAATAATTGAAGTGCATGAAAAGAAGAATTCAACAGATAATTGAAGTGCTCTAAAGGACATGAAATTCTATAATGAAAATCACTGGCGTAACACAGCCAGATTTCAGAAGAAGTGATTTTGCAATGGATAGAAGGGGGAGTAAAATCTGTAAGACTGTATTTTGAAATCATTTGCATGTAAAAAAAATAGCAGCAGGCAGAAGTGGACTTCTGTCACAGCCATTGTCTTGCCCACAGCTGGGGACAGACAAAGATCAAGCTTAGTGCAATGCTATCACAGAGATTTGGTGTAGTGGGAAGACCCCCCAGCAAAGAGGACCTTGCAGGGGTTGCACTTACTGTTGGTGGGGTGATGGGTCAGGAAGGAACGGGACTTAGAGAAACCACTGGACAACTACCAAAAAGATACCTTCAGTTTCCTTCTGATGATTTTGCCCACTGGAGGGGAAATTAGTTTGGTAGGAAGCTCTGGGTATACATATGGCTGAGAGGCTTTAGGGAAAAAAAGGGGGTTATGTATGATTAGAAGAGAGGAGCAGTGATCTGGAGAGATCATGGTCTACATGTGGTGTGGCTTCAACAAGGGACCTGCTTCTCCTGGCAGGGCAAAGCGGGAGAGCTATGCAGTGTCCTGGCTTCCCATACATGTTACTGCATTGCCCCTTCCATGCATCCCTTCAGGTCCTCCGTGTTAGGCTTTCTCAGCCCTGATGCTGGAGCATGGCCAGATCTCTGTGTGCACGCTTCTCCACTCGTGAAGCCTTGTGGGCATGCCCCACCATGCTGATTTGCAAAGCCTACAGCTCGGTGACTCAGGTCTTTATGGGTTCCTACTCATACTCAAGAGCTGGACATTGATCAATCAAGTGGCAAGGGCTGCTGATAAAGTGATTACAGAGGGTGACTTATTGAGGGATTAAAGGAATTTACTGTTCCCAGACTAAGGGGAAGCCACAGGAGATTGGATAAATGGCTATAAATACCTGAGAAGGGAAAAGCCAAGGAGAATGGAGTTGGAGCTGCATCGTGAGCCATGTGTATGAGTACATAAGTACGGTCAGAAATAAGGAGAAATGGTGAGAAACCTGCAAAAAATGGAGAAAAATGAAGTTTAAAAGCCATAGAGGTGACAGTTAAGTGAATAAGGGTAAATTAAACATCAGCAAAATTTATCAGGAGGTGCTAATGTGGGACTTAAGAGATTGCTAGTGATCACTGCTGGGTGGTCCCAGAGGTTCCTGCCATGCCTGCAGTCAAAGCTCAGTGATGATCTGTCTCTGATGCCCCCAAGGAGAGCATCCACCGTAGCCTATCCATAACTGAAACCCAAGTCAGGAAAGAGAACAAAAAGAAGGAAAATGTAAAAGTGACCAGAGAAGCATGCAGCTCCATGAGAAATTAGATGGGCCTTTTGGTGGGTAGGTCCTGACATGGAGAGGTTCATCTAAGGGCCAGTGAGCTTAGCCTGAAATCTCTGGGAGCAGAAAGCTTCCCACATGTCTGGGTGTCCCCAGGGCTCAGGTGTGACCCTTTGCACTAGCAAAAACCAAAAGAGCTCCCTGGCATGGCTGGGCTTCAAAAAGGAAAAGATTGCAAAATGGAAAATGCCTTGAAACATCATCTGGACCAAGGATGTCTGTGCAAGATTTTTCCCCATGGCCCAGGAAGGCCAGGAGCTGTGGACCTGCAGAACTCTCCACAGCGTTTTGGAAATTGCTGGTGATTCCTCACCAGGGAACATGTCTCCAGGCAACAGAGCTGAAAGAGTTAAAAGCCTCCTTTGCTTTCTCAAAGCAGACAGGATTCTGATGTTTGCAGCAGAAGACAAAGGATGGGGAGAGTTTCAGGCGAAATCTAAGCCAGTTTCAGCTCAATTAAAGCAACCCGGTGTCTTTAGGAAAAGAGCCCTTGGGGTTTCACCAGAGCCCTGTTGTTTCTAGTGACTTCAGAAAATGGAGTGTAACAGATGTAAATTCCTTGTAGCCTGGCGTCTTAGTCGGGCCTGACAAAGAGGAGGGATTATTTTTCAGCTAACACCTCTGATTTGCTTTTGCCAAGGGTTGTCTTTAGTTTTGTTCTGTAATTCTTGGCTGCGGTAAGCTTGGGGATTTGAAATGCCCCTTAGACAAGCGAGTGACGCCTTTGTATGCATGCTGGGCACTTTAGCGGTGGGTCAGCTTATTGTTTGATTCAGTCTGTTAGCGGTATTATTCTGTATCCTGGTTACAATGAGACCCTCGGTTTTCTCAGGCCTCTCACATGATGATTTCTTTGTTTACCTGAGCAGCTTGTCAGTTCCCCGAGGGTTTTTTAGTATTTCCTGTCTTGTACACCCACATAAACATGCAAGGATGCACATGGATACTTGTCTGCCCCATCCATCCACCCATCCACCCATCCATCCACCCATCCATCCATCCGTCCATGTCCTGGCAGAGGCGTGAGGTTGCTTGTGTACCCTTGTGCTCAGCAGCGAAACATCCTTGCATTGCTTGCCCACCTCCTTGGCTGAGACAGAAACCCATCCGCAGCATATCACTTGCAAATACAAGTGACCTGCCTGTGCTTGTCCTGACGTGCGGAATTAGACTCTATAACTCGAAAGTTATAAAGTAGGTATGTTTATTGCGCGCAGATGCACGGGGGATCGCTCCTCCACAAGCGTGCATACCCGAAGTGACGAACCATCTCACATTTATACAATGAACAAATGAATATTCAATTAACGCCTATACATATTCGTTACCTAAACCCCGCTTCGTATGTTAATTAGCTTATCAGTCCCTTTCCTGGAATGTGGTGGTCTTGCAGGTTTGTAGGTGATTCATGTTCTTGTGACCATCCGATCTTCTTCAGGTGATTCATGCCCTTGTGACCACCCGATCTTCTTCAGGTGATTGTGACCACCCAATCTTCTCCAGCAAGGAGACTTAGCACTCCCTCCCTCTAGATAGCATTTGAATGTCTCTCATCTTTTCTCATTCTCTTTTCAATAGCCCCTTTGTTAGAGGAAGAAGGGCAGGCGTCTCCCCGTCTCCCCTTTGTTAGAGGAAGAGGGGCAGGCATCTCCTCAAAACTGTAGTTGTCACCGCACCCATGACTAGTCACCATACCCACATTCCTTAAGCAGACACATACAATCACAATCCATGTCCATTATCCCCATTTCACATTATTTCTCCATATCAGTCCCCTCTGCTTGGCCGTCCTGCTGTGCACAGGCTCCTTTGTAGGGGAACGGGGAAAATAAAGCCTGGCTCAGATGCACAAATTCCTCATCCTCTCTGTGAACATCCAAAAATTGTGAAATTTGGAAGAAACAGACACTTGAAGGCAAAATTGCATGCTGAAGGGGGTTTATTTCCCAGATTTGGGGGGTAAAAGCATGAAATCCTCACTGTCTCATCACGTGATGAGTCACATTGGCATAAAGTTGGGGACACCCCCGTCGGCGTCCCTCTCCTCCTCATACAGGAGGGTGGCTGCAGACAGTCACCACCACCACTGTACATTGCACAATCCCCTGTATTGTAAGGCTGGGTAAATATTGACGGGCGACTTTGCACTTTGCATTCGCCACTTCCTTCTCCCTTTGAGACTTGCAAGCAGAGGCCAAGATGAAGGTTGAGTTTGCTCCACTCTCCGTGCCACTGCAGAGAAGGCTTCAGACAGCCTCAGTGGTTCAGTGGGTCTTCAGCTTCCTAGGCCTGGGTAAGAGACATCTCATTTTCCTTCTCTGAGAAGCCAGAACAGCTTTTGCCCCAACCCCTTCTCTCCTCAACCCCAAGGAAGACCTGGGACTGAAGGGAAGTGGCATTAAAAGCGTCTTCTGGGGTCCTGAAGTGAATCCCAGCCCATGTTAGGACAAGTGATTAGCAGCAGATGTTGCACTGCCTGTCTCCATCTCAGTGTATGAAGAGCAGGGTGGGAGGCAGGTGTTTTTTTTCCTTTTTTATTTTTGATTGTTTGTTTGTTTCTTCTCGCCACCTGATCTGAGCACGGTGGCACTAAGGAGGTGCATGGCTGCGTGCCTGTGCATGGGAACATCCATGGGTCTTACGCAGCAGCTAAACCTGCGTGGGGTTTCAGCTTCTCCTGCTCTTTAGGTTTAGTGTTTTCCTGGTCTAAGGTGCCCTACTCAGCATCAGTCATGAGAAATAGCATTCCCATACTTGAGGGCTGGTAAGATGGGAAGAGTATAGGTGACTCTGCTTTGCAACCCTGGGAACAGACAGTTTACTTTATACAGATGCCCTTGCACACCCCAAAAGGGCATTTTTCCTGGAAAACCCAAGCAGGCTGGGGAAGAGACACATTAGCAAACTGGGACCCAGGCAAAATCATTACTGGAGGGGAGCGGGCTGGGGGGGTGGGCAGCAGGTGCTGATGGAAATTAGATTCATGCATTTTTAGATAGGATGCACTGGGAAATAAGGAGATGGGAGACCCAGAGGCAGGTTACTAGAGAGGGCAAATTGGGGTGATTTACAGCCCATCATGAGCCAAGCTGGAAGGTGGCATCCCAGACTTTCCCATTGTCATGCCAATTCTTAATCTCAGATGGGATCGGTGTGTAAAGCTTCTGCTTTGTTGTGGTAGGATAGTTGTTGACTAGTCCCAATACACAGAGGCAACAGATCTTTGTTTATATTTGGGTCCTGGCACACAAGCATCTCCAAAACAATACCTGGGAAGAAAGCATAGGCAGTGCTTCAGAGCCTCATTAAGTTTCTGAGATGGCTCTGTCCAAACTCTTCTAGGACCTGGGGCTGAATGGCCACCTCTGCATCAGTATCTAATGGACTGGAGCATTGGGCTGTACTGGTCCAGACAGTGTAGCTGCTGCTTGCTTCTTAGCATAGGTTAGCTCATGCTAAGGAACACACTTCCAAACTACACACTGGTGCAGCTCGGGCAATGGCAGAAGCCAGGGACCATTGCTGGTATCCAGGATGGGTGAGGCTGCCCGTTATTGGAAGTGAAGAGAATTAGCAGTGTGGACATGACCAGGCAATACTGTTTACCTGCTGGTTCAGCAAATGGGCTCTGCCGAGGTGCTCTGGAGAGGTGTAACCAGTGTGACTCCTTGGGTTGCTCTGGGACAAGCCAGAGGACATCCCTCTCCAGATGGAGGGGAGATTATAGTGTGGCAGTGGCGGCACAGCTGGCTGAGTTGCTGCAAAGCATAGTTAGGGCATGGCTGAGTGCAGGGCACTTGGTGCCATCCTCTACTTGCATTATAAACCCTGGGGCTTTTCTAGTGCATATGAGATCCCAGGTGTGATCAGCCTTCCCCTGCCCAACGGAGACCAGCTTGAAGGAGGACACATGGGTGTTAACAGCACAGGGGAGGGGAGATCTGGCCAAAGCCATGCAGCCTTGGACCCAACTATCCAGGCAGGGACATTCTGGGGTGCTCTAACTCCCTCTCCACTCTTGTGCCTGGATTTGCTTCCATGGTGCCTGGGTGGGATGGGGCATAGTAGAGATGCGGCCGCCCTGTTAGCAATGGATACAACGCATTCCTGTTCCCAGCATGGATATAGCTGGGGCTTATGGAGCTTTAACAGTGTTTTCCAGCAAAACAACATGTACTTCAGTTTTTTCCCTTCTTGGAATTGAGACCAAGTTGGCACTTGACTTTTCAGTGATAGAGATGACTTCTGGAGCCAGCAGAAAGCCAGAAAACGGCCAGGAGGGAGGAATCCACCACAGTCAGAGGGTAACATGGAGCTGCTGGAAACACAGGCTTTGGTTCCTGCAGGGAAATGCAGCTTGTTCTGAGTGAGGATGAGACCCAAACCCACACCTCCTGCATGACTGGCCTTCCAAAGATTACTGTCTTTCGCTGCAACAGTTTTACTTTATTTTGGGGTGGGGTTTTTTTGATGCAATCTGAAACCAAAAGCAGTTAAGAAATGCTATAAGAAAGGCATTAAAAAGGTGATAGCCAAAGCTCATGGAGCAATTCCAGCTGGTTTGATTCCTTTTACAAAGTTTCTTTAAGCCTGGAGCTTTCCATTCAAAATCTCCCAGTTTAACAACTGTGAAAGCTCGGAGCTAAGGGATACCTTTAATCTCACCCCAGGAGCTGCCAAAGACCCCATGCTGCACTCAGTTACAACCCTCAGGCACAGAGATCAGAGTTTCCATGGGCAGGATGTGGCTGCCAGCTGCTCCTTTCTCTCTGAGACAGGCTCGTGCTTCTGCTGCCAGAAAAGGGCTCCCAAAAACACAGGATCGACCACCACCAGCCATTTGCACAGCCCTTTGACCAGAGATCCCAGCACCCGCGGCTGGGCAGCACTGGTTGCAGGCAGCTGTTGCTATGGTTGTACAAATGCATCCGCCAAGAAGCCAAGCCCGGGGTGAGGGGCTCATTCATTCTCTGCAGGGGGTGGGATGAGTGCAGCAGCTTGACCCCGGTGCTGGCAGGGAGCTCTGCTGCAGCATCCCTCACAACAGGCAGGCATGGTCTGCGCTGCCGGTTTTCTTAAGGATGCTCCTGGCAAGGTCACCGAGACAAAAGGTGCCATTTGCTTCAGACGCTGACAGCTGCTGGAAGGAGAGTGCAGAGTGCAAGGGTGGGATGCAGGGCATGGAGTGGGGACCTCATTGCCTTCCTGCTTCAGGATCCCACTACTGACCAGTGCCCTGTCCTAATATGGTGGAGCCAGACTTCTGCGGGGCACCAAAACCAGCAGGCTGGTGCCCAAACCTGCTGCACTGCTCCCCACTACCTCTCATTCCTGGTGTCCGTGGACTTGGGCGTGGGCATCCATCCAGACATACCTTGCAGAAGCATTAGTGTTGGGCTGAACCCATGCAAGCAAACCCAGCGCAAGGGCAGGAGACCTGCACACGCTGCCTCCGCAGATCCAGTGCACAGCACCCAGCCTTTGAACCCTTTCAATCAGCAGGGCTGGCTCAAAGGGCACGCAGTGCCAGTGTCAGTCAGGCCGCCTTGACAGCTGAGTGTAGTCCACAGCCTGGGACTCTGCAGGCTGTCACTGGCAGGGGCTCTAGGCTGGTGCTGGGGACTTCAGCAATGTGCAACTTGCAAACCTTCCTGACAACTGCAATATGAATCTGACTCACTCTGGGGCTGCTGTGATGCCAAAAATCTTTTTCCACAGGCTGCTGTTTTCCCTGTTCCAGGTTGAAAGAGAAAATGCTGGGTTAGTAGCCATGTTGAGCTCAGAAGCACTTTGATGGGATGTGGTCCTTCTTTGGACTTGGCCAGAAAAGCCCACCGTGTGTTTTGTAGCCTGTGGTTCGCTTGGAGCCTGTGGCATATAGTTGTGTGTTGTCTGTGATATGCCCATGTTTTCATCCAGGGAGGGACTTGCAGCTCACAACAAAACTACTTAACAGGAGACACCCACCACCAAACACTTAATTTTTGCCCTCAATTTGAGGGAGCCCAGCCCAGGAAACCACTCGGTCTGTGAGGGAATCCAAGAAAGCCATCACATCCACATGGATGTGTCCTCTCTTTACTGACTCCTGCATGGTCATGGAGGCATGAGGTGTTGTGTCCTGCACAATGAAGAGCTGCTTCAGAAGCCCCCCTGGCTGACAGGCTGGGTGCAGGTTTTGGTGGCCCAGTAGTCCAAGAACACCCTGCGACTGGTTCACCCAAAGCCACACCTCACCACAGACAACCACAGCCAAACCTCCTTGCATCTGGCCTGAACAGAAAGTGTAAGATTTAGGGTCTGTATGGATCTTTCCTGCTTGTCAAAGCCCCTTTGGCAGTGGATTCGGTTTGAAGAGGTCTCTTCGCTTTCCGTGACAGATTAGACAGTGCAGCAGCTAACCTCAGCCCTGCCTAGGATTATTTGGCCATTTTCAGATAACGGAACTGATATGATTTCAAGGTCAGGCATGATGCCCTTAGACCATGTCTTGCAGCCCATGGTGATGTCTGCTTTGCAAGGGCTCTGTCTAAGGCCATTTTATAGTAATTTAGCATGTGCAGTTGGGCTATGTCGCAAGAGTCCAGACCTGCAGAGGGAGGAGACGAGGATCATGTCTGTTTGCAACCACATGCCTGCTCCTCCTGAGTGTACAACCATGGCTTGAGAATTGCAGCCTGAGGCTGGGAATCATGGGAGTTATGGGGGCAGAAACGTGGAAGGTAGATACTGTAGTGATGCTATGGCTGAATACTGAAGATTCTCCACTCTTTTCCCCTAAAGAATACTGTAAAAGCAGGGAGGCAGAGCCATGTTATAATCACATCTCATTGCCATTTGTGTGCCTGGTGTGGTGTGCCTGCAGTCCCCATCCTCACCAGAGAGCTTGCACCCATGGAGACCATAATGAAACTGGTGGTTGGAAGTTGATGGTCTTTAAGGTCCCTTCCAACCCAAACTTCTACGATTCTAAGCTGGAAAGCTTGTCTGGCTCTGCACAGCCCTGCCAGCTGATGGGATTCAAAGATGGGTTTCTAGTGAACCAGGAACTTGCAGGTCCATCATGACACAGACTCCCACCTCTTCCAAGACCTGACAGCCCTTTGTGGGTTGCTTTGTCAGCACAGCAAGCTGTACATAGGCTGGAGTTTGGCCCCAGGAGGGACATATCTGCTGAGGTTCCCTGGCCTAGAGCCTAATGCCATGTTTGTGATATCCTTTAAAGTGTTTGCCTGGCTGGTAGCCCAGAAAACAACAGTTGTTTGTAGGAAAGCATATGTTGAGGAAAATATGGTTCTCATCTGGGCAGCTTTGAAGCAGTCCACAGTACAGGGAGGGACAGGCAAGAAACCCTCATCATTCCTCATTTTTGTCTTGGGACTCCCCTGGAGGGAAGAAAGCAGTTATGGGGATTATGGGGAACAGCCTCATAACAAGCAAATATTCCTGTTTGTCACCCACCCCTTCTGCCCTGTTCTGTAGAAAAGAAGCAGAAGGGGCAAGGAGGTGGCTTTAGGATGTCCTTGCTGCTCTGCCTCTGGGACATGACCCATGGAGGAAGGGGAGTGTGTGTTCCCCTCCTGTGTGGATTCAGGAAAGTCTTGGGATTTGCAGTAATAGAACTAGATCTTGGATCCCAGTGCACAGTCCTTCCTTCTAGTCCTTAGCTCAAATGGATGCAGGATTTGGCCCTCTCTTGGCTGGGATGTTATTTTGCAGCAGCTTGGAGAACCAGGAGACTAAAATGCGGTGAATCACCGGCATAAGCTATAAGAGGGTGGCTCAGTGTTGGTGAAGGGACCCTGAAACCAGGCTGAGGAGCGTGAGGTCCTGGGCAGCAGGGCTGGTGGTGAACACAGCCTGGGGACCTGACATGGGTTTCAGGAAGAAGCAATGCGGCTCTGTGGCAAACATCTTGCCACTGGTGGTCCAGAAAGTCTCGGGGTCTAATCAATGGGACCACACTGCCTCTGCTATGTTGTCATTGAAGAGTCTGAGGACATGACACACAGATGTCTACAAGAAAGTTGGAAGAGGGATAGGAGTCTCCCTTGATCCAAGCAGCTACAGTGACTCCCCCTTCCATGCCAAGCAGCTGTACAGAGTGCCCCCTTCTCACCAAAATACAGCCCATAAATAATCATGTATCTGCCTAAGGCTGGGATTCGTTTAGATGCAGACAGTAGGATTTAACTGTATGTTTTCTGGAACTTTCCTGTCTCTTTGGTCCAAGCAACTTTCAGATTGAGGGTCCATTCTGGGACAGGAATGGGCTTCTTTCCCACAGCAACCAGGACACCATAAAATTTTACAAGCACACAAAAAAGATAACCTTAAGATTGAGTGAAAGTCACTGTGTGCAAATTCTGCCCTGAAAAAATGGAAGCTGAATTGTAAACTGATCAAGGGAGAAATTAATAATTATATAATCGCAAGATAAAGCCTCACTTGGATGATATGTACATGGATTTGGACCAGAACAACTCCTTCCTTTTGCAGAATGTACTTTGAACTTTGCACGGTAAGATAAAAAAAGAATTAGGCATTGCAGTTTTGTGACAGACCTGGTGACATGGCTCCCAGGTGCAGCGAAATTGCAACCCCCACATCGGTCCTCAAGTAGTGTTTATGTCTCCTGTGGACCCTGGAACTTGGTTTCCTGCTGTATACTGTTTTCCTCAAAGAGTTACAAAGACGGTGTCTGCAGCATTTGAAAGGAGTAGCACCAGGTATGAGCAGTGGGTTGTTCTGACTTGGAGGATGCATTGCAGGTTAGACCTCTTGCTCTGCAGAAAGCTGCAGCGTTTCCCCGTGCGCTGTGTTAGTGCCTACCCAGGCGCCTGCCACAGTGTCTCTATACGAGGACATAAAATCCCATTTCAGCTTTAAGGACATTTAGGATCCTGCCAGATTATTGCTTTTTAGGATCCTGCTAGATTATTGCTTTTTTTTTTTTCCCCACAGGAATTATCAGTACCATCATGCCAGTGTTTTACAATAGATAAGGGATTCTTTTTCACATGCAGATCTCTGGGATCAGGGTGATTTATCACCAACGCCCCCTCTGCAGCGCCCCGCACCACCCCCCCCCTCCAGACCTACTTATTTATCCTAAGTAAAAGCGAACAGGAGCTATAAGGAGATCTTAAACGAAAGCATCATGTACCTCCTCTCTAATAGGCCTTAGCTGAGATGAGCTAGAGGAGGGAGATGTTCAGATGACTCCAACCAAATATAAAAATCCAGGTCTCAGAGGATGAGGGCATGGATGCGTCTGTCTCACAGCTGAAGCTGAACAGGGCATCTCCATCCTCACATCTTTCAGCCCTGCGTGCTAGATCTGTGATGAAGATCCAGTGAAGGACAAAATACATAACCCACTACACATGGTGTAATCCATGAGCTGGGGAAGGCACAGGGCTTGGATGAATGGGGTTCTCTTTGGCTCAGTTTGCCCCTGAGCTCCCCCAGCCTCCACCAAGGCTTCCAGAGGCACAGAAGGTGAGGACACAGCTCTTCCCAGACACATTTTAGGGCATTTGCTTTAGCAGGTGGCAGCTTGGTGGCCATCAGCACTTCCCAGTCTCTACAGACAGACAGTGTTGAGCTTGGGTGGGATTTGATGTACCGAGTGGTGCTTATTTGCACAGAAAATTTTCTTCTCTTGTTCCCATGCCAAAACACAGACCATGAGGGAGGGGGGAGGTAGAGAGCAAAGCTGAGCACTGACTGGAAGCAGGTCAGAGAAGCCTTTAATGACTTGGGAAAGTCCCAAGTCATTAATGTCTTAGGGAATGAAATGCAGCATCCTTTTACAATCTGTGATGACACTGAGTTGGAGGGACTGAAAATCCTCTGGAGGACAGGATTAGAGCTGAGAGTGAACCTGAGAAGTAGAGGAAAAGGTCCAAAATCAATAAGAAAAAACTCAATAAAGAGTAAAGTCTTATATATGGGAAGATAAAAAATTAAAAATCAAGGATGCAATTAAAATGGGGAATTGTTAGCTCAGGACAAAGCTGTTGGGGACTGTACAAATAAGGCATAGTGCCCCGCTTTGCTGCCACTGCAAAATACCAGGTGTCATCAGGGGGTATTAACAGGAGATTTGGGGTAAAACAGAGGCATTATTGTTGCAGAGATCAGGCTAACTCCAGAGAAAAGCCAGACAGCAAAGAGATAGAGATCTGATCCACAAGAACCCTCTGGATGCAGTGAGGTGTATCTATCATGTGGGAAGAGGGGGACATGGTGGCCTTTGGAGAAAGGTAGTTTCCGCAAGGATGGTGCTTTGGTTCTTCTCCAGCTGCCTGGGGCAGATAGGAAAGAAATCACTTCTGCATCAAAAATGCCTTCACACTGATAGAACAGTTCAGCAGCAAGCCTAGTGAAGGCTTGGGCTCCATCCGAGGTCCAAACACAGACCTTTCAAGTTTCAAGACCTTTCTCACAAAGTCTACCTAATGCAGCTGCCAACTCACTGCTGGCTTTTCTCTCAGCACAGTGCTGCACAGCTGCCTTCATCGCCCTCTTCTTCACACGTTTTTGGCTGGTCAGTGCCCTCTACACTGCATGGTGGTTGATAGACTGGGAAAAACCCAGGAAGGGTGGGAGACGGATCCATGCCATCCGGAACAGCATCGTATGGAGGTACATGAAGGACTATTTTCCCATTACGGTAAGTGCCACTGATCCCATCGGCTCTTAGGACATTTACAGACCAACTTTATCCTTGATGCTTGGAGGTAGTCTGGGGCCAGCAGTCATGCCATGGGGTGCTGGGAGGTCAGTGTTGAAGGATTGTCTTTCCAATTCACAGATTACTGCAAGACCCAGAAAAAATGTAGACCACCATTTTCATCAACTGCATCCTTTAATCATCTGGCTTTTACTCACCTGTTTAACCTCACTGCATTCCAGCAGTTAAGGAAATCTCCCATTAACTGGTTTTCATGTCTATATTGCAACACTGCTGCTCTTCAGGTTGCTTAGCATTTACCCAGTGGACACAGGGCCAACTTTTCACCAAAATCCAAGAGGTCTTGGTGCCCTGGAAGGTCAGCATCCCCTTCTGCTGGGGAAGAGGCTGGATGGATAAAGCTGGATGTGCACTAGGCAGTCTCACAGTGTTGCTGTTCCCCTGAGAGGGACTTCTGTGACATTTTCTGATTTATTTTAATGCATATGGCTGGCCTTTGATCTTACTTTTCATCTGGTATCCCTTTGTCATGGCATGAATGAGTGGACCAGCACAAAGTCTTGCCTCAGAGTCATCACAAGTCGGTACAAATCTGAGCAATGCAGCAGAAGCATTCATGGGCCATGCAAGGGAATAAGTTCCAAGGCTGACCAAGCTGTGGGATGTAAGATAGTTCCTTCAGTGAAATGTTGCCTGTTGAGGGAACTCAGGTAGGATGCCCACAGCTGGTTAGAGAGAGCCTGGAGTGAGGAGCTGGGTGCTGCAGTCCAGGTAAAATGAAGTGGGGAGCCCAAATAGCCAAAGGACTCATCAGCCCAAAGCAGAAAAAAAAGCCTGGCCTGGGAGTTCATCCTGCAGAGAGTAGGGCCTGGGATAAGGATTAGGGGGAGTTGGAGCAAAGTGAGGACTGCCCAAGGTCACCCATCAGGTTTGCTGCTCAGTCAGAAATAAGAGCCAACTCTTTCAAATCCCAGACCTGCACTTCAATGGTGAAACACAAGGTTTTTCTCTTCAGTTCAGCAGGAAGAAAAATCCACACATCCCCAATAAACACACCTGAATTTTTTAAGGTCCTGGAGTGCAGACTGCAAGATTGGTGTGCAAGGAGATTAATTTAGGGCAGAAATCAAGGCTGGGCAAAAAAATGAGAAGATAGGGTCTGCCTGGATCTCTCCTACCATTTCTGAGTGGATCTTACACACAATTGTGTTATAACAACATCTTTCCCTAAAATGATGATGCCTAAAATGTATCTTCTGATGTCACATCATCCCCTTTTGCAGGCCACAACTCAGTACAATATTGACCCTAATGCTGCAGGTAAAACGGTGTCTTTGCCAAGACACAACGTTGTTACAGTTTGTCCCGGCAGATGTTGTTCCTTTTTATCAGTGTGGAAACATTGCTTGATAGCAAGGCAAACTGTGTCATTCCAGAAGAGCAACACCACAAATATACTTAGACCTGTGTGTAAAGGCACCACCTCCAGGATACTCCAAAAACAAAAGCTGCACCAGGAAAATTGGTGCTTTTTGATTTCCCCTGATTAGCCCTCCTCTCATTTCAGTTTTCATCTCATCCCCAATATGCCTCTTGGGTTGGAGGAGGTGAAGGAGCAAAGTGTTGTCCATGACCACGTTTGGTTGGTAGCATACAGTACTGTGCAAGCTGGGATTGCCTCTCACAGGACCTGGGTGCAACTGGTAGAGATAGGTGTGCTGGGCTGAACCAGGCTATCACTGCCCCTTTCCACTGCTGTGGACAATTCAAATGAATTCACTTGATTTTGTGCTGGAAGCTGCCATACGCTAGCCAAACTTCACATGTCTCAGCTGGGTGAACTGCATCTCCCAGCTGCCTCTCTGCAAGACCATCCATCAAAGTCTGCTTTGCATGCATCCTACTGCCACTGAGTTTCTTTGTTCAAAAACATGGCAGAAAGTGATGCTGAGGACCTGCAATGAGTTATTTTATGGCTGATCTCAGAGCTTAACTTGTGATTTAAGGGCTTCTGGATGAGGTTCAAAGCAAGGCCCCCAAAAGATGTATCATAATCTTCTGGGCAGGAATAGGAACACATCCCAGGAAAGCTTGTGGTGAGTTTTACCATAAGGAACAGAGAATATCTGATGACATTTGATAGGAAACACCTAACAGATTATTCTCAGGGTTGCCTTGGAAAGTGCTAGAATTGCTATGAGCTATTCATGTGGCTGCAATGATTATATGCGATACATATTCTGCAAATTATTTCGCAAAATCACAGAATGGTTTGGGTGGGAAGGGGCCTTAAAGCTCATCTAATTCCAGCCCTCTGACCCCCCTCCTGAACTCCGCATTGCATTGTCTGTCTGTCCTTCCCTCCCTGGGTGCCACTGCCAGGCGGGGAGGACCAGCAGTGACCAGTAGAGGGAGCGTGGCTACTGGGTTTGGCTGCAGCTTGCTGGGTGACGGCGGGGAGGGTTCAGTGGAGGCTTTCTCCCTGCGGGTCTGGGGGAAATCAGAGGAGGCTCCACAAAAGGACAGCAGAAAACAAAAATAAAACAAAAAGAGTATTAGAACCAAGAAATCACATAATAGTATTTCCCCAAACATTTTCTCAGTCTTCCGGACTTTCTTTGTTCAAGGGTTTTCTAAGCCAGGGTATAGGATTTAGCAGTCCTTGCTGAATGCATCTTCTGCCATTTGTCACTACAAAAGCACAGAAAAAACGTTCGGCAACCCCGGCATCCCGCAGCAAGGAGCTCCCCAGTGAACCACACAGTGTGAAGACCTCCCTGCTCCCTGCTCATTGCACTAGAAACCTTCTGGGTAGCCCACGCAAACCCTGTCCCACGTGGCCACACCACTCCTGGGTTTATACTCTGTTATATCCCCCATCTGCCAGCCTTGCTTCCCCGCCTATAAACCGCAAATGCATTTTCTTCCTTGCAGAGAAGGCATTTCATTTCATACCGCTGAGCACAAGCTGACCGGTGCCTAGCAGAGTGGGCGTTAAGCATTGCAAATATTGCTTTAACCATCCAGCACACTGCTCTCAGGATGAACTAAGCTGGGCTTTTGGTTTGAACACGTGCAGCTGGATGCTGCAGTGGACCTCTCACTTAGATTCACAGAATGGCTTGGGCTGGAAGGGACCTTCAGGACCACCCAGTCCCACCCCCGGCCAGGGGCAGGGCCCCCTCCCCCCAGCCCAGGCTGCTCCCAGCCCCGTCCAGCCTGGCCTTGAGCCCTGCCAGGGATGGGGCACCCACAGCTGCTCTGGGCAGCCTGGGCCAGCGCCTCGCCACCCTCACGGGGAAGGGTTTCTTCCTCATGTCCAACCTAAATCTCCCCTCTCTCAGCTTCAAGCCATTCCCCCTTGTCCTGTCACACACATAGCCTCGTAAAAAGCCCCTCTCCAGCTTCCTTGTTGGGCCCTTTAAGTACTGGAAGGATGCTAGAAGGTCTCCCTGGAGCCTTTTCTTCCTCAAGCTGATCAACCCCACTTGTCCAAACCCCCAGGGGAGTAGGATTTGGGGACATGGACCAGTTGGGCACCCAGCGCCCCAGGCCATGTTTGTGTGTAGATTGAGTTTGTTGAGCCCTGGAGAATTAGTCATTCTGGGAAGATTAAAGGTGGCTCCTAATCCTCCCAGATCCCAGCAGCAAACTTAGCATGGCCAAGTGCCAGTGTTTGGAGGCATTAAGAGCTGCCTGCTCTTTTATTTTAAGAAGCGGCTTTTAATGCTGCCTTTAAGAGATCTCTGATCATGTTTACTGTCGTGAAAGCCAAGAAAGATTGGGATGAGCCTCTGTTTTCCGGGGATCTGGAAGCAAGCAGCACCTGGGAGCGTGCAGGCTCTGAGCTGGACTGTGCAGTGCATGCAAGGAGCACCCTCTGCCGATACCACCCTTGCACAAGTACCACTTTGCTGCTAGCTTTATTCCCCATGGAGCAGACTGTACTTTAATTTGGGGTTTGGGAGTTACAGGATCAGGAAGGACCTGCATGAGTTTGGGTGATTTTAAAAAGGATGATGAGAAAAAAGCAGTGAGAATTCAAGGTGGGGTCCAGTGCATTGCCCAGGAAAGTTATTTCTCCCTGTGTTTTAACCCTCTCCTAATCCTTTTTTATACATCCTCACGGTAGGCCTGCAATACACGGCTGAGCTCAGCTGTGTCTTAAAATTGTGGAAAATATATGAAAAATTGCAAAATGAATCTGTTTGGGGCTGACTATGTGTGAACAGATATTTGGTGGTACCTGCTGTGGGTTGATGCTGCCTCCAGAGAGATTTTGGATATTGTGAACTGCTCTACCTATGCTATGTTCAATAAGCCATCAGTAATCTGTCTGCTGCTGGCAGGTCCCTGCCCAAACCCTTATCTCTGTTGGCACAGTCCTGTCTGGAGAAGGGCAACGGAGCTGGGGCACAGCTCTGATGGGGAGAAGCTGGGAGCACTGGGGGTGTTTAACCTGGAGAAAAGGATGCTCAAGGGAGACCTTATTGCTCTCTACAACTACCTCACAGGAGGCTGTAGTGAGGTGGGGGTTGGTCTGTTCTCCCAGGTAAACAAGCAATAGGACAAGAGGAAACAGCCTCAAGTTGCACCAGGGGAGGTTTAGATTGGGTATTGGGACAAATTTATTTACTGAAAGGGTGGTCAAGCACTGGAACAGGCTGCCCAGGGACGTGGTGGTGTCACCATGCCTGGAGGTGTTCAAAAAACATGTAAACGTGGCACTTAGGGGCACGATTTAGTGGTGCACCTGGCGGTCCTGGGTTAACGGTTGGACGTGATCTTAAAGGTGTTTTCCAACCTAAATAATTCTATGATTCCACATCATTTATCAGTGAATCTTTATTATGAAGGATACACCCAGCATTACAGTAAAAACAAATTTCTCCGTCACATGGCTAAGCGAATGCACATCTTCACTGCTACTTCTCCCCAGCCTCTCCTGCTGCTCTAAGACTGCTGTCACCAGCCTCCCTCATACAGCCAATGTGCTTCAGCAGGCTCAGCTGAGGAGCACCATAGATGTGCAGAAGGTGGGGGTGGGGCAGAAATGGTGAAAGCATAAGCTTGACAAGATCTCTCTCTACCATAGTTCTCAAAAGAAAGTCACTGTCTTTCTTGACTATAAATTGGCGCTGGATGCTTAGCTTAGACCAAACATTTCACCTTTAGATCACAGAACTTGGGTTACAAGTTAAATCTGGCAGCAGGAAGTTAAATTAAGCTCTTAAAGGGAAAAAATTTTGTCTTCAGGTGTTGTCATTATTCAGAGCAACCCAGCTGGCACCATCTTACCAGCTTTATTCAGGGCAGCCTGAAAAGTGCCTGCTGCGTGGGGATGGTCCCTGGTCTTTACCGCACTGAAGTCTCCTTTGCAAACATGAACCTGTCTCAGTGGAACGCTTCCTTACGACTCCACATTGTCACAATCAAGTAGACGTTACTCAAGTCCAGAGTAATGTGTTGCCTCTGCTGTTGACAGACAAGGGGTTCTCAATATCCTGCAATACATTATACATTTTAGAAAGTAAAGGTCTGTGCTGCTACCAGGGGCAGTACCCTGTGAAGAGCCACAGGGTATTTCTTACTAGCCTTGGGGTTATCCAAGTGCCAGTTGGACCTTATTATCTACAGCACCTGGCAGAGTCCCGGCCTTTGTCATTATGCTTGGGGACTTGCTGGCGTTATTGTTTCTTTGTTGGCATAACTAAAATGAGTTATTGGAGAATTAGTTGAACCCTAGGAGCTGTGATTTGGGATGGCTCCATCCCATAGCTCATTCATTCTCATAATGGCATAAAGCATGACGGGGGTTATTTGAGTGTGTTTTGGTTCTGGAGAGGTACAAGGTGTTGCAGAGGGGTGACAGGTCCAGTTTGTGTGAACCAAGCCCTGACAGGAATGTTTTCTTTCTTTTCATGAAGAGTGGTGTTATTTGTAAGTGAGGATTTTGTGTCATGGCCCATGATGTTAAATACCATTTCTGATTTCCAGCAGTCTTGGTTGTTTGCTTTGTTTCCTTCTGTTGGCTGGATGAAAGATGAGGGATTGTTAGGGCACAAGCAAGACATGGCCAAATGGCCTAAAGCCACCTCTCTGTACTTTCTTCAGGAACTTTTCTTTCGCATGTCTTGGCTCTCTCTTCTCTGCCCTCAGGTGACCCTAAGTAAGAGAGAGGCCATGGCCAAGGTCATGTCCACTGCAGGACTGTGTTCCACCATCTGCACTTCCAAGCAACATAAGCCACCACATAAAGGAGGTCCTACAAGACCCCCAAAAGCAGCATCACACGAGAGCAAGGGAGGACCTGGGTATTTTGGAGCTGCCGTCCTTATCCAGCTTTGGGAGTGAGGGTAGTGAAGTCCCATCCAAACTCAATTTAAACCCACCTGGCTGGTCAGACTCCCTGATACTTGCTGCAAACACAGCTCTGACCTGGCTTTGTGGCATCTGGAGAAAACCTCAGTGCTCAAAGCCCTCTATTTCTCCAACTAGTCCCTCTCAGACCCTCATCCTTGCTGGGACCTGAAACCCATCTTCCTCAGCAGTGGCTGGCAGTATTCACATATTTGCCCTTTGGTCTCCAATCTAGCCACCCTTGCATGGGCTACCTCATTCTCTTTGCCTTGGCACAATTTCTCCTTTGGATCTAGCTGGGTTTCTGGATTTCTCTGCTGGGTTTCATCCTACATAGAAACTGGCTGCATGTTTCATCCTCCAAGAAGTGCTCTTTGGAGTTGCCCATGGACAGCGAGGGACCTAAGGATTTGCTTAGGTCAAAGTTGAAAGGAGGTGTATCCTACTTAAGAGCAGATTAATGAACATAACATCCTTGGAAACAGAGTTTGGAGCCAGAGAAGGACAGAAATACAATAGCAATTCAATTCTGGGAGACGACGTCACTCAGAAGGCAGAAGCTTGCTGACCAGCTTTCCTGACCACATCCTCCTCTGCTCTGTGAACAGCTAGGGGGGGGTCATGCCGTGCTGCTCCCCGTTTCCCACCATATGTTCATCTATCCCTAAGGATGCAATGTCATGGCATGCCAGTGCCCTCCCTGAGTATGTGTCCCTTGGCATGGCAAGCACCATGCAGTGCTGTCCTGGTTTAAGCCCAGCCGGCAACTAAGTACCACACAGCTGCTTGCTTTCTCCTCCTGGCCAGCAGGATGGGGAGGAGATTCAGGAAAAATGTACAACTTGTGGTCTGAGATAAGAACTATTTAATAACTGAAATAAAATAAAATTAAATACAATAATAATGATACTGATAACAACAATTGCAACGGGAAGAAGAGAGGGAGGGAGAGAGTAACGAATTCCAAAAGGAAAAAAAAACCAAGTGAGGCACAATACAATTGCTCACCACCTGCTGACTGATGGCCAGCCAATCCCTGAGCAGCGACCAGTAGCCCTGGCCAACTCCCCCCAGTTTATATACTGAGCATGACACCGTATAGTATGGAACATCCCTTTGGCCAGTTCGGATCAGCTGTCCTGGCTGTGTCCCCTCCCAGTTTCCTGTGCCCCTCCAGCCCCCTTGCTGGTTAAGCTCAAGAAACTGAGAAGTCCTTGATTTAGCATAAACATGACTTAGCAACAACAAAAACCATCAGTGTGTTATCAACATTATTCTCATCGTAAATCCAACACATGGCACTGCACCTGCTACTAAGAAGAAAATTAACTCTATCCCAGCCGAAACCAGGACAAGGGCCCATACTCGTCTCAACTTGACTTCATTAATTCCTCACTTAATGACTTTTTAATCCCTTCAGCCCTGCAAACAATGCTGGTTGGGGGCCTGGGTATTGCTTCATCTCCAGTGCAGCTCCCTTCGGGCTCAGGGAGAATGCTACTTCCCTCAAGCGTTAGCGCACCAACCTTACCCAGGGAACTGCCTGTCCACCCTCTTGCCATGGGGACAACCAGGAAAATCCAGCCGCATCTCAAGGGGTGAATGAAAGCAGCCTTGTTAAACCAGTGCTGAACTCCTGGGCTGACACAGTCACTCAGAAGCCCTAATTCCAATTAGCTTAATTCCACTCCAAAATTAATTAAAAAACCCCAACCAAACCAAACCAAAACAGATACCAAACAAAGGCCACTTTAATTCCAGCTAAGAGCATCTACTTGGGATGTTAATGTGGTTTAACTAATCCAGTTTAAAATTAATTTGGATTAATTTGCTTGAGAAACTCACCAGTACGTGGGCTTTTATCAGAGCTCCTGAAAATCTGTGTATGCATTTCCCCAACACGGCTGGCAGTGCATGGAACAGGTCTCACCACATCTCTGCGGGAGCTGGGGGAACTGCGGGAGGGTTTCACCCATGTCTTGGACCCACATTTGAGTAGACAGTGTAAAAGGGGAGTTTCTGCTACAGGGTAATCACTGTGAGCACTGAAAAACTGTAGCTATCAAGATATTTCTTCATGAAGGAGAAGCATAAAGTAGACCACATCCTTCAAAACACAAACAAGTTCATTTGTTGGGAAGGGCAAGATGACCCCAGTTTTGGGATCTCAAGGCCTCATAATACCTTTGACAAGGGGTCATTCCTGCTGTCATCAGCCAAGACACCAGCGAGCACTCTGACCATGACAAGGGAAAGCTCAGGGGAAGCCAGCAAACCCACGGCTCAGTGTGGAGAGCACAACCCTGAGGTGCTAACAGCTCCTTGCCTTCGGACCACAGGTCATACACATTAATCTGGCATCCCTCAGACACCTCTGAGATGAGAAACTGGTCTTGTCTCACCAAGAAAACTTTGGGTCAGGCACTTGTCTCATTTAGATGTTTACGCACAGACCGGCTTGGCTGGACCTTTAATTGCTTTAACAATTATTAAAAGTTCAACTCACCCAGAAAGACCAGAACAGCAAATGCCATCCGGTGGGTGTGGAAATGACAACTCTGCTACGGCAGAGGGAGGAGAGTCCCACCCCTCTGCACCCCTACCCCAGCCCCGCTAAGCACTTTGTGGCTGGAGTGCAGGAGAGTTGGGCTGTGTGGTGTCACCCAGTGACTTTCCTGGCAGTTTGGGAACAGACATTAACCTCTGGCAGGAGGAGAGGGAAGAACGAATAAACACTGGGAACAATCCAGATGGGAGGATCGAGGTTTTGCGTTAAAGTTTCCAGGAGGAGAAGGGTTGTTTAGAGTCCAGGGGCCTGCCTATGGTGTAAAAGACTTTGCCCAAGTCTCTCCTCTGCTGCAAATTTCCTTCTCAGTCTTGTACAAGCTCTTTGGTTTCTCTCCAAATTCTGGCCAAATCATCCAACTGTGAGCAGGCACTGTGACAACACGAGGGCCTTCTCTCCCCTCCTTGTGTTATGCCCTGGAAGGAGCCCTGTCTACAAAGCTGAAAGGCACATAATTCAACTAAGTTACTAAGATGTCGTCAGTGCTACTGCGGGGGACAGCTCTTGCAGAAACATTAACCAGCTCCACCAACTCGTGCGTGACTAGACTCCTACCCTCTAGCTGCCCATGGCTTAAAGCAGGGAGTCAAAAATCACAGAATCACTGACTGGTTGAGGCTGGAAGGGACCTCCAGAGGTCTTCTGGTTCAATGCCCTGTTCAAGCAGGACCACTGAGAGCTGATTGCCCAGGACAGCACCCAGATGGCTTTTGAATACCTCCAAGGATGGAGACTCCACAAGCTCTCTGTGCCAGTACTTGGTCACTCGCACAGTGAAAAAATATTTCCTCATGTTCACACCTCCTGTGTTTCCTTCTGTGCCCATTGCTTCTGGTGCTGGCACTGAGCACCACTGACAAGAGCCTGCCTCCGTCCTCTTTGCACCCTACCCTGAGGTATTTATGTACAGTGATGACATCCACCTGAGCCTTCTCTTCTCCAGGCTGAACTGTCCCAGCTCTCCCAGCTTTTCCTCACAGCAGATGTGTTCTGGTCCATTCGTCATTTTCATGGCTCTTTGCTGGATACTCTCCAGGATGTCCATGTCCCTGTTGTACTGAGGAGCCCAGAGCTGGACACAGCCCTCCAGAGCTGCCTCATCTGTGCTGAGAAGAGGGCAAAGAATGACCTCCAGCACCTGCTGGCAATATTATCTAACACAGCTGAGGACACCATTTTCTTTCTTTGCTGCAAGGTCCCATTGCTGTCTCATGTTCAAATTGGTGTCCACCAGGACCCCTATGTCCTTTTCTGCCAGCTGGTTTCTAGCAGGGTGCCCCCCAGCATGTATTGGTGCTTGGGACTAATCCTCCCCAGGTACAAGACTTTGTCCTTTTCCTTGTTGAACTTAATGAGGCTCCTGTCAGCTGGATACATAGGATACATAGCAATAGATATACAGATCATGGTTAAGCTCCAAAATGCATGTGTTTTAAAAGACCCGGTCCAGAACCAACAGTGGCTGGTAGGACTCCAGACTTTAGTGGCACTGAGGCCACTAGGGAGACAAGGAATCATTTATCAGAGACAGACTTGCCACCCAGTGGCACTGTAAAACACCGAGGGTTGCATTTAGCTTTGTTTGTGGCCAGAATTAACATTAAAAAAAAAAGCCCAGCAAATAATATGGTAATGAAAAGCACGATGAAAAATGCAGTACCTGAAAACAAGTGCACACCACAATAAATAAAATAAATCACAAGGTGATCTCAATGGAAAACAACTAGAGAAAATGTGATCAACCAGAAGTAGAGCTGGAAAGGCTGCTGGCTGGTGGGTGTCCAGTCCCTTGTAAGGGGTCATAACCCCCTTGTTCTCTTCCCTCACCTCTTATCATAGAATCACAGAATGGTTTGGGTTGGAAAGGACCTTTAAAGGTCATCTAGTCCAACCTCCCTGCCATGGGCAGGGACATCTTCAACTAGATCATGTTGCTCACACAGCCCCATCCAGGCTGGCCTTGAATATTTTCAGAGAAGAGGCATCAACCAACTCCCTGGGCAACCTGTACCAGTGTTTCATTACCCTCATTGTACAAAATTTCTTTCTTGTGTCTAGTCTGAATCTCCCCTCTTTTAGTTTAAAACCATTCCCCCCTGTCCTATCACTACAAGCCCTATTCTTCATTCTTTCCTCTCCTCCCTTCCCTTTCATTGAGATGAGCACCAAGACAGCAGCTGGGTGTCTCCTAGGGACGCTTTTGAGGATGTGTGGTGCCTTAGCACAGGTGAACTCTCCCATTAAGTAGTTCGCACAGCTCAGTGCATACCCTGAGTTCAGCTCTTCATTAGCGAGGAGGGTGATGTGATCTTAGGGTGCAACCAGACATTGAGCCTGCTGTCAACACCCTTCTTGTTACCTGCACACACACAGCCAGAAATCTAGTGGTTTTCAACACACGCGAGTGTCTCACCTCTCTGCTTATAAATCACTGCAGAGATGAAAGGCTGTTTGGAAGCTGAAGATGAATGCAGGAACCATTGATGCAAGCTGAGATTACTCAAAAATAAGCAAATGGTGGAAGGGGCCCTGGGCACTTAGCAATTCAGCCATCTGCCCCTCTTCCTGCCTAGGCATCTCGGCACCCAGGCAGCAGTGGGACTCTTGTTTGTCCATTCCCCTCATTAGGAGCAGGCGCTTGAGTGGACACATGTGCACAGTCAACAGTGCCTTAGCTCAGATGGGAAATTAGCCATGATGTAAGGAAGTAAAATACACCCTCATGATTAACCTGCGCTTCTGGCTGCTTCTAAGAAAACACATGCACCATTAGTTGCTCCCCAAGTGCAGATGGGACTGTGGTACCTGGAGGGGCGACGCACTAAAACACTTTGTTTCTTCTTGAGCAGAAATGTCTTTGAGTTGTCTGGAAATGCATGGTGGCTCTGTGATGGCTAACCTTGGAAAGATTCATCCTTCTCCGGTGCTGTGAGCATCTTTGGCACCCACAGGAAGCATGCAGAGGCATCAGCATTCAGTTTTGACTGCTTCTGCCTGGGTTTATGCACATGCTGGCTGATGCTGGCATGGCAGAGTCTTCTCGGTGGCATAGCTGCAGGGTGGGTTTGTCACACCAGCCCCTCTCCTCTCAGCAGCCTATAGCAAGTATAACACAGGGAGTCCACATGCTGGTTGTTCCTTATCTCCCTTTAATCATCTCCTCTTCTGCTGTAGTGCCCGCTTTCCCATGTAGTATCTCCCAGGCTCCAAACCCACTTTCAGATTGGCTGAGGATTTCACCTTAGCCAACCGTCCATCTCTAAAGGCTAGACATGGGCGTTCCCCATTCCCTCCTCCCAGTAAAACCGCAGCAACCTTGGGTAGAAATCTATTGCTCTTTGGTGGACTCAGGGATTGCTTGGGTACGTAACACGGGCACCAGTGGCTGGGTTCTTGCAGTCTTTCCCCGATGGCAAGAAAACCATCAGCCTGTTCTCTGTTAGATGTCTGGGAGCTGGATCCCACCTTACCATGGGCAGAAGCATCCTCGAACCACCTGACACATATTTCAGGACAGGATAAACCTTGGGTCTATACCATGTTGTTGATCAGGTAGCAGCTTTACATGGATCATTACCAGAGTGATTCTGCACTCCTTTTGCTATTCTGCTTGTGGGGTGGAGGGGGAAGTAGAAATAATCACCCTTTTCTCACTTTTTAACTTTTTTTCCCCATATTAGAAAATATATTGGAGGACATTTTAAAGAAAGTAGGATCCCAACAGCATGTAGGCCAGATCAAGGCAACATGTGGAACTGTGTCATTGGAGATGTCATTCTGGACCAAGGGGTGGGAGGAGATGGAAATACAGGCAATGAAATACATCTCAGTTAAAAATGGTTGTTCCAGTTGACCTTTTCCAACAAGAGGCACAGCAGGTGCTAGGGACCCCACTCCAGGCATCCTCCACCTACACTCCATAGCCAAAGCTCCCTTCCCCCAGGGTGACAGCACTATACTCACTTTTTGGTCTCTTTTGGCTCCATCCCTGTGCCCAGCTGGTGAAGACGGCAGAGCTGGACCCTAGGCAGAACTACCTGATGGGATTTCATCCCCATGGGGTCCTGGCAGCAGGAGCCTTTCTCAATTTCTGCACAGAGGCATCAGGCTTTTCCACGCTCTTCCCAGGCATCACCCCACACCTGATGATGCTCTCCCTGTGGTTTCGCATCCCATTCTTCAGGGACTACTTGATGAGTGGAGGTAAGCAGGGCAGCAGCATGGCAACTGGCGGGATGAGTCAGTGCTTTTCTGAGGACCAGAAAGTGAAGACACCAGGGGAAGAGGAATCAAGGGTCTGCTTGTCCCCATTGGTGGCCGGTCAGATCCCATGCATGGATGCAGCTACTGGAAGTGGGACCCAAAACTCTCTGAAGTTAAAAATTTCCCTCCTAGCTGTTATCTCTGTTGTTCAACTTCGTATATTGCCTCTGAGCACTGGGCATTGCTGTGTCAGGTGCTGAGTAACAACAAAATGCAGAGCAAATTGTGAACAGAAATGTTGAGACCAGCAGCGTGGGGTGGCCCTGCATTTCTTTCTTTCCATGCAAATAACATTCAGGCTTGAAATTGTGTTTTCCACCGAAAGAAGGAGAAAACCTATTTTTCTGAGGCTGCTGCTGCTTGCAGGAAGCAGCATCTAGGGAGAGAGGATGCAAATAGCAGCTCACACTGTTGCAAAACCACATGGCAAGAGAGGAAGAAGAAATGGAAAGGAATAGGTAAAAATTAAATGGAGAGAAGGGAAAGGGAGTCTGCAGAGATTTTTGGAGACCGGCAGGAGATGACCTCCATCTCTAACTGGTGGGCTTGGGGAATGCCCACTTCTCCAGCCAAATGGGCCTATGTCATGGGCAGGATTCAACAGTCTAAACATAGGCATCCAGTTCCATCTGAGATAACCCAGGGCATACATCACCCTGTTTTCCACATAAACTCTGGCTCCTGCTGCTGGAAAAATATTTACACGGAGAGCGAGGAATCATAACAGTGAGATATGAGAGACTTATGACCCAGGCAAAAGAAGGTTCAATCACTGTAATGTGGGAGTTCAGTGCATTGCTTATTTTCAGGTCAATTTGACAAAGAGGGTTTAATTTGCAAATTATTTCAGCCCCTGAAACAAGGATTTTTTTTAAAAATATCAAAAGAACATTGCTTTCTGAATGTTTCTGAATTAAAGAATGTTTTTGAACTAAAGATTTATAACTTTTGCAAGTAAATTACATCAATGGACCAAATTCTGCATTAAATTCCACTTTAAATTAGCAGCATCCAGTGAAATTCATCTGTGTTTTGACCTCATGTGAATGTTTCACCAACTTTAAAATTATTCAGGATTGGACACGGTTTCATTTGACAACAAACTGAAACAGATTTTCCCTGGGGCTTAAGTGAAGCTAGTTCTCAGTTTACTTTTTTCCTGATTTTTTTCCCAGTTCT
Organism: Falco cherrug; assembly: GCF_023634085.1. NCBI lineage: Eukaryota > Metazoa > Chordata > Aves > Falconiformes > Falconidae > Falco > Falco cherrug. Next base: position 3,279,732 of record NC_073698.1, read on the forward strand.
CATTTCTGGGCCAGACCGCAAAGGGATAATTGTACATTCACACAGCAGAACTGTGCATGAATCCAGCACCTTTCAGGGTTGCTGGGCTGAGATTGCCAAAGGGTAGGAAAACTCTGAAAATAAAGGGCCTAGCACCCCTCTGGAGCTGGATAATAGGGGAGCACCTACAGAGCACACCACAGTCATGTGGGTTTTAAAGATGCTCTTTTTTTTTTCCCTCTCTGCCCACAGGCCTTGTCTCCTCCGACAAGGAGAGCGCATCGTATGTGCTGCAGAAGCCAGAGGGTGGAAACATGCTGGCCATCATCGTCGGTGGAGCACAGGAGGCGCTGGATGCCCGGCCGGGGTCCTATACCTTGCTGCTGAAGAATAGGAAGGGATTTGTCCGCCTTGCCATTGAGCACGGGTGACGCAGGGGATGGGGTCAAGGCATGCTTGGGGAGGGATGCTCTGTTCTGTGGCTGGTTAATGGGGTGTTCCTGCTTGTTTTGGAGAGGGGGTGGTGGTGTTTTGGTGTGGGCTTTGCTCATCTTCATGCCTCTACATTGGGTTTGACTCCCCACAGCACCCCACTGGTGCCCATCTTTTCCTTTGGGGAGAATGACCTCTTCGAGCAGGTGAGAAACCCCAAGGGCTCCTGGCTGCGGCAGCTCCAGCACCGGCTCCAGCAGATCATGGGCATCTCCCTTCCTCTTTTCCACGCGCGAGGCATCTTCCAGTACAGTTTCGGGCTGGTACCCTACCGACGGCCCATCTGCACCGTGGGTAAGTCCTTCCTTGGCACATCGGCATGATGCTGGCCATGCTCAGCCTGGTCAAAGCAGAGACTGGGGACAGCCCCCGGGTTGTGTCATCCTTCCGCTGGGCTGGAGCATCATGCCAGAGTGCATGAGCTGTGGTGGGCTAGAAATGCACTGGCAAAGGAGCATCCTCAACTGTTCACGTGCCACACTCATTTGGGACTCTGGCTTGGTCTTATGACAGAGCCCAGGTCATCTGGGCTGTGCTGGGAAGGCCCCAGAGCAAGCACAGCCACCCTATCACCCCTGTGGGATGCAGCCAACCCTAACCCCAGCACAATCCAGTAGTATGAACCACTGCAGTAGCACTGGGAATAAACAACTTCCAAGACAATTTTCCAAATACAGGTAGGACAACACCTCAGCAGTTTGCAGGTTTGCTCAGTGTCTCATGCAGACACAGCTGGAAACCCCAACCTATTTGCATGTGAACAAGGCAAGCTGTGTGTACCAGAAACCATGCCCATGGGAGACCATATTTCAAGAAAGTCTTTGATTTTGAGGAAGTTTTGCTTGGTTTCAACAATTCCATGCTTGGCCCACCAGCACAGCTGATGCTCTGTGAATTAGTTTAATTAAAGAGGCTGTTTGGAAAGGTCAGAGCTTGCCCCACTGATTAGGTTTGACAGCCAGTAATTACTTCTAATTGTTTTACAACGTGTTTGGATTGTCTCAATGGTTTTATGAGCTGTGCAGTATCACAAGGGCTCTTCATTAGTCTGATGAGGAACAGCATTACACAATGATGAAACCCTCCATCACTTGACAAACACAATTTGAGTAAAAGACCAGAGCAAGAGAGGTGTCTCATGGACTCCTCTGTCCCCTGCAAGCACCTGGTCCTGCTGCTGGTGGCTCTGGGAGTTGGGAAGGGGCTTCTTCTAATGCTAGGAATCAAATTAATTAGATTTGTCCTTGAAAAAAAAAAGCATGATTTTCTAAAGATGAGTGTGTACTGGATTCTTAATAAAAATCAGATGTTTCACAGAAGATGTAACCTGAGCAAAGTGGGACCACCACAATTGCTAGTGTATTTAGATAGTCTTGGGCTCTGCTGTGCCTCTGTATCCTCATTTGCAATGCAGATTCCCAGGGCCATGCGGGAACAGCGTGTAAAGCCCAACCCAAATATTAGGATGATGTTACCTTTATCTGCAGCACATCTGAGATGTTAGGAGCTGCTGTAGGGACTGCTTTGGGATGCAGTACTTATTACTTCAAAGAGTTACACAGAGAGTCTTTGGCATTAATGAACTTTGCAGATGGGGAAACTGAGGCAAGGGCAGATGTGACCTTGGAGACCAACAGCAGAGGCAGAATCTGAACCTCCATCTCCCTACCTCTTTGTGCTGCCTCCCGAACTCCAGGACATGACTGGTCATATTGATCTGTCCGCCACATCCTTAGAGAGGTGGAGCCCAGCTCTGTGCTAAGCTGTGCAGAGTGTTCAGAGGGACCTGACACTGCCTTCTCCTAATGCCTGTGCTTGTTTTCCAGTTGGGAAGCCAATTCCAGTGCAGAGGAAGCACAGACCCTCTGAGGAAGAGGTTGATCAAGTCCATCAGAAATACCTAAATGAATTGCACAAGCTCTTTGAGGAGCATAAAGCTAAATATAATATCCCAGAAGACAGACACCTGGAATTTGTATAGAACTCCTCAAGCAAGGTGAAACCACGGAGGTCAAGCTCCAAGTTTTCCCTTACCTATGGAACTATTTTCACAAGCTCATGTTAGTCGCAGTTAACATATGGTCTATACAGTGTAGGGAGAAGGACTTGATTTCCCTGGCATTTGCATAGGCGTAGGGCCAGAGTTTTCATTTTTTCTCCCTGTAGGACACATAAAAGATAGAAAGAAGAATAAAAAACCCAAATGCCATCTGTGGTCAGCACTACTGAAACTCCCCAGCAGAAGACTCACATTTCTAGTCAGGTTTGGAGGCCAGTTTTTCAAGATAATTCCAGGCAAATATGAATTATTGGAAGTTTGCTTTCCATTACTTTCATTTAGAAATAGGATGATAAGCCATAATTTCTGCTGAATGCATATGTTTTTTAAAATATAATTTGTCTATATCAACAAATGATCATTGTTTGCTTGGTGATTCTCATGTCTTTAATTGCTCTGGGCTCTTTTCTTGCCACCTGAAACAACAGTTTATCAGAAAGCTCATACTCCCAGCACGGTGCTAGGCACACTCGGCAGCAACACGATGTCATACCCCACTGGGGCAAAAGAAATAAAACCTTTATAAAGGGCAAGGGCTTATCCAGAGGATTCTACTTACCTGGACTCCTGTTTATAATGTTATTAATTTAACCCCAGACACCCCTGCATGGGAACACCTTGGAGTAGTCACCAGCTATGGCAGCATGACCACTGTGCCTTTCATTGTACAAATGAGGCCATTTCCTAAGGACAGAGAGCACAGCCTGGAGGTGGGAGAAGGGAGAAGTGATTTGGGACAGGAAATATGGCTCATAAAGCCACATTTGGCAGGTGATCAAGGCTTTGAATAGCTGCTTCTTCTTGATATCCAGAACTTTATTAAACTCTGCACTTTTTCTCTTCCCCACATCCCAATCCCCACCTGCAAGAAGCCACAAAAAATCCTGCAGAGCACATGCACTTTGTTGCACCTGGGATTTCTGTTACTGCAGCTGCAAAAATTGTGTTTATGAAGGAGAACACACAGAACTGTTTCTCAACTGACAATAGCAGGGCCATCACCGTTTTGTTTTCTTTTCCCTTTCCTCCTGCCCTGATCAAATTACTCCACTGGATCCTTATATCTGAATGACCTGCTGCAAGCTCCTCCCATTCCCATAAAACAAGCAGCAACAGGGAAGAATTTGATGGAGCCTTTATCGACATTTCTAAACACTCCTGTAATCCCACACTTAATCCAGTCAAATAAAGCAAGTCACCTGCTATGATTTCTTGCCTGCTTTCTATTAATAGACCTTTTCTTTTGTCCTTAATTAAGGACAGAAGTGCCTAAGCAGGAGGAAGATTTATGCACTAGGAAAAGAAAAATAATTATCTCCCACCCTTTTCTTTCAGCGTTCATCGCTATCCAATCTTTACCCTATCTCCAGTTGTTTTTTCCTATCCTTTCCTCTGCCTTCCCTGCTATTGGCCATGCCACCTGCAGATTCCAGGAACGTCACCATGACCCTTTGCAAACATCCTGATGGGGATCAGTACTGGAGGGGAGCGATGGGGATGCCCCCAGGGACACAGCACTGGGTGCTGTGGCGATGGGGTAGGTCTCCAGAGGGCAAGGACAAGGAGCTGAGATCTTGGTGCACTGTGAAAAGGAGCAAAGGTGCTGCTGTTGGGGTGGAAATCAGCAGTGCATAAGGGAGAGGATTTGGGGAGGTGTCGGATGGGTGGTTGGATGTGGTGATATTGTGGGGATGTAGGAAATGGGGAGGGAGCAGGACGCAAGGTCCAGTCCGTGGCATGGACAAGGATGGCAGGTGTTGATACAGACAAGAGGGGTTGGGCCTGTAGGAGTGACATGACTCTGCCCCAACCTCATGGAGAAGCCACATTAGAAGATGTGCTCCCAAATTGTCCATGGCAGCCTCAGTCTTCCCTTTTGGGGATCTGGCATAGTGATGCCTCTGATGCCAGAGATGCACCTACTTGAGAGGTGGAATGGTCCATCAACTTCTTGACCAGTGATGTCATCCTGGGAGAGAGAAAAGGCAGAAAATGGGTGGTCACGAAAAAATCCCGGGGAGGAATGGGGAGGAGGATGCTGGAGCTGTCTGAGGGCTAATGAGACCTGAAGGTCAAGGGCATGTGAGACCTGAAGGCAAAGGAAGACCCCAACGCTGGAGAAGAGGGGTCAGAGGAGGGTGTTGGCTATATATAATTGGCTTCCTTTGAGGCTGGTTTTATCTCACAGACTAGAACATGTCCTCGATCCCTCAGGGACCTATTTATCCTCAGAGGGGTCAGTGCCTGGGCTGTGTTAAATATAACATGAAGAAGAATAATTCATAGGCGACCTTGCAGCTGGGGCTATTCAGGGGCTCAGTGCGATGAGCAATCTCATCTTCTCAAGAGGCCAGAGCTGTGTTTGAGTGAAACACTGCAAGATGAGAAGCTTTTGTGCTATTTCAGCCTCACACAGAGCTGTCTGGAGGATTAAAACTCCTCTGATGCAACACAAGGCAGGAGAAACCTTAACGAAAGAGGAGTTCCCAGATCAGCCAGTCAAACGAAACTACATCTGGGTTTGGACTCTGCATCTCAGAACTGGCTTAGTTGGAGGCACAAATGCTAGGACTGGGGGACATCCAAGCTGTCACCTACAAATAAGGACCACTTGAAGCTAAAAAACCACAGTATGTTTCCTTCCAGCACATCCACTCCCTACTTCTGCAACTGGCTTTGATTTGAGAAACAAGCCTGGTGAGAAAAGATAAATTCATTGCCTCCCTTGCAGAAATTTAAAATTTCAGCCTTTTTGGGACTTCCATTTCCATACTGGAAAATATGGTAAAGAATAAAAGTGTAGTGATTGGGCATTCCCCTCCTGCCTGTCTCTTCCTCCAACTGCTCCCCTCATGATCTCTCCAGTATTTCTGTTGTGAGAGGCTCTAATCTGGATTTGCTTTACTTATCGGGTTCAGATCATGAGTCTCAGAAGAAAACCTCCAACAACTGATGAATACAAAATACGAACTAATTCCCCAAGAGGAGGAAAGCCAAGCAAAATGCTTTTTTTGCCCTTCTATAGATCTAGTCCTGCAAAATTGTTTTATTGCCCTGGGAAGGAGGTTAAAAGGTTGTTTGCTGTTGCAGCAAATGACTAGAAAAATGTATGGTTTTCTGCTCAGGGAAAGATTTGCTGCTTTTAATTCAATAAAGTCCCCAAATGTGGTATGTCAAGCATCCCTCCCTCACACCACAGAGCCTTTTCCTGTTCAAGAAAGGAACTAGAATTGCAAATGCATCTGAAACCCATCATTTTGTTTCCAAAACCATTTAAAGCATTTAAAAAACACAGGTGTCCCCAGGAATATGGGCTTTTTTTGTTTGCTTATTTTGGTAATCTCTTAGTTCTGTCTGATTTGATCCCAATGAGCTGCTTTTCTGCATCTCCCATCACCTGAGCTCACCTCCTGACACAGCCTTTCTGGGAGAAACCATCTGACGCAGGATTTTGGCAGACCGCCTTGCTCAGGTTATAAAAACCCACCAGCAGAGAAATAACCTGCAATGACCACTGTGCCGCATGAGGCAGGAGGGCGTATATTGGATTTAACAATATGCTGGGTATGGTCAGTCCATTTTTCAAGCATGCACCTACTCTCATTCCTATCCATGTCCAGCTCAACTGAGAGATACTAAGCTATTAACTCTGCTAGCAACATGTTAAGCCACCACATCTCTGGGGCATGAGGGTCTCGTGCTTCAGACAGCATGAGACCTTCAAAATGCCACATGCACTTATCAGGAGGGGAAAAATCTGTAAAATCAGGTAGTCATGAGCCAGCATTTTGGATGTCGAGGTACAACATAATGTGTATGAGCTAAATCGATTCATGTTTTACTAGATTGTATGAGACAAACAAAAAGCAGCCCAATCATGTTTTCAGTGAGCAACTCAAGCTGCAATGAAAATTGCATACAGAAAGCACTGTGGAAATTACTTGAAATCACTTGGATTTATGAAATGCTTGCAGAAAATGTGAGCACAGAAAGTCATGCATGCACAGAAAAAAACATCTGCACACACACACACACAAAATGCACAGAAAAACAAGCACACCTAATTCTTGGAGAAGACAGTTTTCTGGGTTATTGATCTGTTCTGGTCACCTAAAATTGACGGGGAACAAATGCAAGCAAGCAGTGCTTTTGTCTTCACCACCTTTAGCAAGCACAGAACTCGCCTGCTTATTTGCTTATTACAAGCAAAAATTTCATGGCCAAGGGAATGTGTGGATGCTGAAGATACTCACCTCCACATCACAGAGTACTTTGAACTGGGAGAGAAACACCGTGTTGCCAAGAGCATGTAAACACTGCTATAGGATTCTTCCACCAAGGGGATACCATAAGGTCAGGATTTTCAGAGCTGTTTACAAAGTGCTTAGCTTCTACCTTCTGAAAAGGAGATCCTTTAAGCTGCCTCATGGCGGGATGCCCTAGCAAGACTAAGCACCCCATTTTACTCATCAGCAACCCAAAATCTGGACTTGAGAGACTCAGCATCACTATGTGCTCACTTGTTGGAGTCACAACATGTCCCTCAGATGAGGGAATGAGCTGGGTTATGGTTTTTTCTGTGCTGTTTTATATCAGTCCCGTGACATTACCTACAAATCCCACGGCGTGCCTTGCTTCCAAGAAGTGCCAAGCACTTTACAAGTAAATACAATCCATAATCCCTGGAGAGGTGGAGCGTGGGAGCTCCTTTAACCCCTCCATTGATGCTGGGCTGCTGTGAGCCTGAGACTGTGAGCGTCACAGGGCCAGAGAGCAAGAACCGGCATGACCCTGTGGTCCAAATCCCCAGTGCACCCAGACCCAGCTGATGTGCTGCAGGTCAGAGGAAGTCTGTAGCAAAGATGAGACCTGAATCTCCCCATCCAGTGTCCTGGGGTCTTAACCATGGCACTGCTTTTCCCCTTATAGTTAAGCCCCAAAGGCAAGATTGGGGGAAGGTATTTGACCCACTTCAACTATCTTTTGCAACCACCAATGCACCCTTTTAAATGTTCTCTGCTCAATGCTGTTCCTGCCCAGTGGCCATTTTAAGGTCTTATCCTGGCAGCTGCTGGACCGCCTGGCTCCCATCACTGATGAACGATTTGCAGGATGCAGTGTACCCAAACTGCAAAGCCCTGACAAATAGACCAGAGGGTGGGATGAACACTTGTCCAGGTCCTCTGGGTCTCTGGATCTTACCCCCTTACTGGGAGGAGCCCTGGAAGAGACAGAGAGAGGTTTTCTCTTCTAAGCACTCAAGCAAATGACGGTGTGTCCTAGCACCAGTCACACCATCATCACCATCTCCTCCAGCTATTAATCACCAGTAGCCATTGCCCATAACATCCTACATATTTTTCTGTAGATGAAAAGTGATGAGTAACCCCTAATGATACCAGGAGCTGATCGAATCAGGACTGCCCCAGCACCTCTACTTGCCTTTAGGACTGAAATGCACAACACACACTTTTGCTCTATCTTCAAATAGTCATCGTATCAGCAAGAAGGGACCTCTGTATAAACACAGGCCAAACATGGATTATTTTACATGTGAACCCAGAAAATGTCTTGGGTTTTCTTAAGTCACTAGGAGACATCCCATGGCTCTACAGACCACACATTGTGGTTAGAGACGGGATGGAAATTTAGACAGTATATTGAAAACTGGGCTTTGTAAAATTTTTCTGAGTGGAGAGAAGGCTCCTTACCAACTAAACCTGTGGAGCAAAGTATCCTGGAAGTATTTACATAAGTCCTATAAAAACGCAAATTCCTGGTTGTAAAGCTGGTTAGAAGAGGATCAGCAAATCCCCTTCTCCCATGGTAGCAGCCCTGTCCTCCGAAGACATTTTGCTCTTCATGTGGGAACAGCTATTCTGGCCCCTCGACTGCTGCACGCAACCGATTCAAGGACATGCCTAAAGAGGCAGGGTTGGAGGCAGGGAATATGCAGGACGCATCATCCCAGTCTGACAGTTGCAAGGGGGTCTGATGTTTTCCCTGGGTCACTTTGGTGCTTCAGGGCTTGGTGTCCTCTCCTGGCTCATTTTTCTGCCTCATTTCATCACTGGCATTGGTTTGCTCCTACTTTAGATTCCCATTTCCAATCTCAGCTTGAGCCCTATCCTGGCTACAGGGCTCTAACCACTGAGCCAGCTGGCCATCCAACCCCAAGACATTAAAAAATCACCTCTTCAGAGCAAAAAGAGCTTCTTCTATAAAAGCACAATAGAGTGGTGTCTGCACTCAGAGCTGAAAGTTTGGGTTAACTCACCATCTCTCATCTGGACAGATCCAGACGATGCTCCTGGCATTGGACTTGGGGCAATCAGCCATTGCACTACAAATTCTCCAAGGACAAAGATCATCCTAAATGTGTCAGTCACTCCAAGGTAGCCAGGATGGAGGTTAATTTATGGTAATTTGCTGAATAAAGAGGCTCCTCTACTTGTAGTAGGTTGTCCTCTGAGGTGGGAAACATAGCTGGAGCAGCCTGTGCTTCAACTGTTCTCCACTTTCCCAGCTCAGGAGGAGACCTTGTGAGAATAGGATGGAAATCAGAGCAGCCTCAGGGGTGCTCTGAGTGACGATGGAGATGGATTTGGCTCACAAACACATATGAAGGAAAGAAGCAGAAAAGTGCTTTGTGTGCCCTGATGATCCTTTCCTGATCACTTCCTGAACCTGCCATCTGCATTTTTTATGTTGCAGGTCTTTTCAGTGATTTGCCACATAAGAAATTTCTTGGCCAAAAATGGACCAGTGTTTTGGGGACGTCCAAGAACAGACAAACAGCTTGGGGTATAAATGGGAAAAGGGATAATATTTCTTTCACAACAAATTTTCCAACAGCTCTTTTATGTTGGAAACACTTTCAGACTTGTGGCAGTCCTGATAACCCCGCATTGTCCAGCTCCAGAAGTCAAGATGATCATCAAAATATACATACATGCACAGACATATGTATGTGTGTACACACAAGCACTTATACTAGTATAGATGATTATGGAGGTTGTGCTGGACCCAACTGACCAAATTAAGATAGAATTGTCTGCAGAACTGTGGATTGAGAAGACATGGTATATGAAGACATGAAGACAGATAGAGAGAAGGAAATAAACTTGTTTTCGTGCCCATACTGGATGGGGGAAAAAGCAATGGACCAAATCACAGCCAGGAGGATCTGGGTTAAGAATAGATTGGCTGGAAAGGTTGTGGCATCTTCATCACAGAGAGTCTTTCAGAGCATGTTAACACCATGTCTGCCTGGTGACATATGACATGGATGGACTTGATCCTCCCTTGAGATAAAAGGCATGGCCCCGCTGAACTCTCAATATCCCTTCCCAGCCCTGTTCCGCTATGATTGCGGTGCTGGGAACAGTAATATCATCTGCGTTCTCACCTCCACTGCTCTAAGAGGATTTCTCCCAGGATGTGCCTTCATTAATAGGCTTCAGCAGATCTTTTGTGAGGCCAGCTTTAGTGTGACCTGCTAGGAAGTGATCAATACTTCTTCCTTCTTACTGACACCACTGTCCAGTGTTTTTGCCCATTACTAGGTTTCATCGCTTATACCGCCCTGCACTGGTCAATACAAAAAAAAGTGAGGTCACAGGAGGCCTCCCTACCAAACTAAAGCTTTCAATGAAGATTAAACATTTATTTCTGGGCTGAGGTCTGGAATCCAAGCCCTCAGTGTGGGAAGTGAAGGCAGCTGGCTTTGAGGACTTAACAGCTGTCTTTATTTCTTCAGCTCTTGGCCCTAGGATTTGCCTCTGTCTTAGGGCTCTCAAACTTCTGCCCTGGGATCCAGCTCTCTGAAGACTATACAGAAAGTGTCTGGGATCCAGATCTCTTTTCTCCCCACACTGGTGAGGTATGGGTAGGCTACGTTGACTCAAATGCTACTTCTCCAGCACATGCAGGGCATTTCCAGCTTCAACTCTGTCCTCACAAATCTCCTCCCAACAAAAGGCTAAGAAGATAAAATAGGTTTTTTGGCTCAGAGCAAAGGTTCAGCTACCTCAGTTTCATATCTCTGTTGGTGACCAAAAGCAAACGTCTAGGAAGAACGAGACAAACACAACATAAATGTCCTCCATAGCAGTTCCCCAGCTCCCCGCAGTTTCCAGTCTGGCTCTTCCTGGCCAGGTGATATCTTTGTATTTTACAATAAATCCCATGGATGTTTTTGCCCAGTTCCTTTACAAGATATTTTTCAAACCTTTCATCTTCACAGTTGATACTATTTCCAAAGTTAGAAACTTTCACACATCTGGACCTTAAATTTGTTTCACCACATGGGAAAGAGATATTGGAGTCCTTGTTGGTAGTCCTCTGAAAAGGTTGGCTCTTTCCTTAGCACTGGCTAAGAAAAGCAAACAGGATGATATGAATTATTAGGAAAGGGATGAAGAATGAAAACCAAAGCATCTCTGTACCACTGAATAAACTCATGATGTGAGTTAATACTCAAACAATGAGTGAAGTTCTGCTCTGAGGAAGACAAAAAAGGATAACCAGAGATAGAAATCTCTTTCACACAAGGAGGGACATGGTAGGAGTTCTCAACCTGGGAAAGATATGGTGGAAGAAATGGCAGCAGCAGTCTACGAAACCCTGAATGGAGAGAAGATGATGAAGCAATTGTTTCTTGGAGCTCAGGAAATGGGGATCATCCATGAAAATCTTTGGGCAGAGAGTTCTGGAGCAAACCAAAAGATGGTTTGCTTTGTTTTCCCTTTTTCCAGAGCACACTGTCAGCAGAAGCTGGGGTGATCAAAAGCATGCAGGTTCAAAAAGAATCAGAAAAAAATTGTGGAAGGTAAGTCCACTGGACTCCTAAATGCAACACCTGAAATGCCATCTCCTGCTGTCCTGAAGAAGAAAATTACAGCAAGACCAGTCTTCCCCTGTTTTATAAGTACCTGCTGTTGACCATGCGACAGGACATGGGTTGATGGACCATCAGACTGACCCAAAACCTATGTGAGCGTGCATGTTCTTCAAAACCCTGAAGCAAACACACCAGCTCCTTCCTCAGATGCCATCATCGCTTGGCTGCTTGGGCTATGCAGGAACATGTGAACAAAGAAACACCCTTATTTTTGTAGATTTTCTTAAAAAGTAGCTTAAATCCCTTCCCAAGAGCAGTACATGAAAACAAATAGAGATGATCTGGCATCAAAACAATCCCTAAAAATTGGGGTGCAGTATGCGCAATCCTTGCACAACTGTATCAATTTAAATTCTCTGTTTCTAGTCATCATATATACATGACCTTAAATGGGTAGCTTGAAAACTTACCCAAATAATGAGAAGTAGAAGAGAAATAGCCAAGCAAAATTTTAAATGCCCATAACAGAGCAAAGGGGAAAGGGAATATCTGGGAGATACCAGAAAATCCGCAGACTTTATGATCTTACACGTCTCACAGGCCTTTACCTTTCACTCAGTTGCCCATGTATTTAAACTTGTATTGTGTATCTGTTCCTGAGACCTTCCAGAAAGGTCTGGGAATCCCAGAAGAGAGCTACTGCCTGTGAACTGGACTAGTGGTTCATTCTATGGCTGGACACTGGTCTAGCTGTCTGCTGGGACTGGTGGGAAGCAGCGGAAAGGCCTGGGTCAGGCTGGAGAACATGGCCTTTGGGGGTTACCATGAAGGAGAGCATTTTCTGACTGTAAGGGAGAAGGAAGTCATGGCCAGCATGGAGCAGGAAGGATCTGGTGGTGGAGAAGGAAATGTTTTAGTAGAAAAGTCCTTTCTACTGGCCCCAGGAGGGACTAGATCTGGGCTGAGATATATAGGTGTTCACACTCTTCCTTGTTGCACTGTTGTGCCACCTCTCCTTCCCACTCTGGCCATGCCCACCACTAAAGTTTGGGAAGAGAGAACCAGCAGCATGTCCTGGCATCATCAGTGTCATGTGCTGGGGCAGCAGTGACCTCTGTGCCGCACACATGGTCCCAGCTAGATGTGAAATCCACCCCGTCTCAGACCTTGGCTGAAGGATGTGGACATCCCAGACACAAGGAGGTCTGATACAACAGGATTGCAAGTGTTTTTACAAGGGAGCTGATGCCAAAGAGATTGGCAGGTTTAGAAGGAACGAGAGGGGAAACAGAGATTAACAGACATGACCACCGAAAGAAGAGATGAGGCTGCAGGGACTCCTGAGCCATGGGGCTAACATGGGGAGGACTCTGGCTTTATCTGTGTCATTTACACTTTCCGAGAAAGGCAACAAGTTTAACACTAAAAACCTGTCAAATGTGGTTGTCATCACCTCTTTACTTCCCATTTTTAAGTAAGAATTTGGCAATTCAGCTTGCATCCTCTAAAATAATCAATAATTCCAACTTGCTTGCTTTAAAATAATTGTAATTTCAACTTGTTTGGCCTATTTCTTCCCAGATTGATATCCTTCTTTCTCTCTTTCTATATAAATCTATAAGTACGTACAGAAATGGGCAGGGCCTGTAGCAATAGGACAAGGGGGAAAGCTTTAAGCTGAGAGAGGGGAGATTTAGGTTGGACGTGAGGAAGAAACCCTTCCCCGTGAGGGCGGCGAGGCGCTGGCCCAGGCTGCCCAGAGCAGCTGTGGGTGCCCCATCCCTGGCAGGGCTCAAGGCCAGGCTGGAGGGGGCTGGGAGCAGCCTGGGCTGGGGGGAGGGGGCCCTGCCCCTGGCAGGGGGTCTGGAACTAGACCAAACCCTTCTGTGGTTCTGTGATTCTCTAAACCTTTCTCAGACACTCCAACATTACAGAATGAGATGAAGAGCCACTTAGAGGCTCTGTCAAGAGTAAAGACAACCTAAAGTGACCAGATCAGGTTTTTGCCCTTCAGCTTGTAGATGCCACCAATGAATACCACCCTTCCTCGGCATTTCCTGGTCTGATCCTGCAGCTGTGGAGTACACAGTGAGCATTTACAGAAACAGTCTTGCTGCAGTCAGCGTGACTCCCTGGGTGAGTAAAGGGTTGCAAGACTGGATCTGTCTGTGCCTACTGCCCACACACATCTGTGGAACTACTCTGCTGGGACTCGCAGGAGTTGTGAAACTAGGCTCGTACCTTTTCCCTGCAGATTTTGTTAATTCTGAGTTGTTTTATATCTGGCTGTGATGCAACCCCCTGAATTTAACACCATGGGGGACTGAGGTACCTCTAGTCCATTGATTCATCACACGTGATCTCTACATAGAGCCCTGCAATTGCAGGACTGCAAAAAGTATTGGAGAAATGATGTGATTTTCATAGTATGGAAACTGCAAGCTATTCTAACACTGCTGGAAGGCCCAGGTTATTGGTCAGATCAGCTGAGCCAGGAGCAATCAAAAGACAACCTCCTATGGGATGTCCCTTGTACAACTTGCAGAGTGTTGTGAGGATGGTTTTTTAGCTGACTTCCCAAGGGAAGGAGATGAAGTTCTGTTCCAAGATCCTTCTTCATTCATCAAGGGAAGCATTTTCAACCGCGCATGGATTCTGGAGATGTGTTTTGAAATTCAAGAGCTAATATAAAATATCCAAGCATGTACGAAGGCCCAGGTCTCAGAGATAAATTCATTTTAGTAGCAGAGCCCTGCCAAGCAGGGTCTTCTGCCTCCTTAGTAGTGAGTACCTATGAAGAAATTCCAGTAGCAGGAACAGTGTGAGGAGAAATGTCAAGTAGGTCCCAGGTCTTTGCTGTAGCGGTTTTATGCTTTTCTCTTTGCAGCTGCATTTCCAGTTTTGTAATGGAAAATATAACTCCTTTCCTTGCTAAAATAACCCTCTGTTTTAATCAGTGAACTTACATAAAACTGGTGGCTAGTGAGCATGCTTGTTCTAAAACAGCAAACTGAAACTTTGCAAACAACCCCTAAACCTCAGCTGTTTCTGTAGCACAAAGAAGCAAAAACTTTGGCTTTTGATAGACAGAGGCACTTCAGGGCAAGAGCATTTGTGCCTTCTCCCAGACCACCAACAGTGATGCTCTCCTGCATTCACAGAGGGGAGCTCTGGGACAAGGTGAAAGGAGGCAAAAATATGTTTACAAGGTGTAACTAGCAAGCACAGGTCCGATTGCAGTTTCCCTCAAAGGTGAGTGCTTCTAAATGGACATCTGCAGCAGATCTGGGGCCTCTTTTGGATGTCCTGGTAAATTTAAGATCATTATTGCTGATTTGTGTCGCAGAAGCTTCTCACCCATGGTCCAGTGAATATCACACAGTAGGTTATGAGTCAGTTAGTATCACAATTCTGCCTTGTAGCTGGTGATAGAAGGTGCAGTCAGACTCAACCAAGTGGGAAAACCTGTGAAAATACAGAAAAAAGGTAAAATCTCTGGTAGAAATGGTGAAATTTGCCATAGCAAAGGAGACCAAAGCCCTGATGCTCACACCTAGCCAGGCTTCCAGCATGCTTGGTGCTGTGTGCAACAGCATCCTTGGAAAGGAGACTCGCTTGGTCTGAGATGCTCTTGAGCCCCCTTGGTTGTCTACCTACCCCTCATCAGCAGAAACCATTTGGTCCAAGACCTCAAGGAGCACCTTGGACAGACTAACTTGGGCCTCTGAGCTATGCATAAAACACAGGCAGGTGGGTGACAGTGTGTCCCTAAGCCTGTGGGTAGACCCATACCTCATGCAATGGGGAAAACAGTGCAGCAGATGCCATGTACTTATTCTCTTGCATTTTTCCCTATCACAAAGCAGCTCACAGAAGCCTTGCTCCTGTAGACCAAGGATGGGCCAGGGCAGCTCAAGCTGGAGGAAATTCCAGCTCCAGCATTTCAGGACTGGGATCCCTGCATTCTCATGCACATCTCCTTGTTCTTTTCCTTTGAGAGCCACATGCTTAGGGTCATCCACATGTAGTCTTCATCCCTCCTCCCACTGAGACAAATCCCTGGATGTAGATATGTGCATGGCCTTAACATGAAAGCAACACCTGTTGCCTGCAAACCGACATCTCCCAGTCTGCGATCCTAAGGAGCCCTTTCTTACATCTTAGAAAGACCACAAGCAACCACCCAGTTTCTAAGAAGCATCAGCTTTTCTCCAGCCAAGGGAAGACACAAGCAGCAGCTTACATGGAGCAGAGACCCATCAGCTGGAGGAAGACAATCTAAGGAAGCAACCCAAACCCTCTTCTTGCAGAGCAGAGTTACCCAGAATATGTCATGGCTATGCCTTGAGAAAGCAAATACCCACACAGCAGCAGTTAATTTGCTTCTCTTCCCTGCAGAAAAATGGTCTCTGTTCATCAGGCTACCGTGCAAGGATGGGGTGCATCTTGCCTTCTTCTCTGTTCCCCCAGTGGAGGTCATTCCATGCTCTGTGCGATGCTGAAACCCTAAGGAAGGATTGCAGGGGTCTGGGGCAAAAGGAGGGTTTCCCCAGCCTCTGCTTTTCTCTGCACATGGGTGCTGCTGCTGGATGGTCCCCAAAGGGCTTGGGAAAGTTTGCTACAATTGGTAAAATTCTTTGAGGCTGGAAAGCACCAGAAATGGGCAGATCCCATGGGGCAACTCTTGGTTATGTCCATGCAAACTGAGGGTGTTTTGCAGGGTCCATTTCTCCCTTTTTCATCTACTTTTTCCTTATTGTCTTGGGACTGACAGATCCTGCACAGGATTTGGGGCCGGAGCCATCATGCCCAGGGTAGTGGACAGCCCTCGAGAGGTCGGCCTGGCTGGAAGGTCAGGGGGGGGCGGATGGCCTTGGCTAATAGCATTAGTCTTCTTCAGTGGCCCTGGACAAGCCCAGGGGATGGAGGATGTAAGAGGCTTTTGCCGAGGATTTGCCCAGTGTGAGAGCTGGGATGGAGGCAGGGAGGCAAGGAGGAGCACTTGCCTTGGTTTCATCAGTAAATGCATGGTCTGGGTTTGGATGGTCACCCTTCCAAGCTTCGTGCCTCAGTTTCCCCACCTGTGGTTGGAAGCTGGCTCTGTCCCAGGGCTGTCTGGTTGCAAATATAGAGGTTTGAGAACTTCATGGGGAAGCCTTTAGGAAAATGCAGTCTTCATCATGAGATGGAGCTGAAAATGCTTATTTTTTGAGAAGCACAACAGGAGATTAACATGATGCTTCCTAAAAGAATATGGAAGTCTCCCACCTTTCAATAAGGGGAAACTGTTTTTTTCCCTATTATATTTAACCAATTGCCCATGTCTCATTCCCCCACACCCTTCTTAATGAAGGAAGCAAACATAATTGAGTAAAAAACTAAAACCACCTTTTTTTTTCTTTTTTTTTTTTTTTTCTGTGTGCCAATTCTTGTTTTGGAAAAACCTTGCAATTGGATTAAAAGTGGAGCTGGTTAACTGTCTATTACTAATTCTCTAGTGCTCATTCAGCACAGGGACCAAAGTTCTTTAGCCATACAGTTAATTTTTAGGTGCTCTAATTTTAGACTGTAGCTAGGCAGCTATACCTGACTTGCTGCCAACAGCCAAAATCTGGCTTGGCTCAGTGACTTGCATAAACCTTCCTATCTGTCTGGTGGGGAAAGGGAGGGTGAGGCTTTTTTTTTTTTAAATTTATTTATATGTTTTATTTTGGTTTTAATGCCCTCCAGCACAAAGCTCACAGTGAAGGCTCTCTTGCAGTTTTGGCCTGAACTTTGCTTCCACTTGTGAAAAAAGAGGTGTAAGTGCAGCTTAAAAGAGAAGAAATGGCTACATTTCAGAATCTCTGTAATGTTAAATAACTCTTAACTCCATGAACAAAAAAGCAAGTGCTATGAAAATAACTGATTCCACCATTAACCAGTGAGTTGCAGAAGACATACTCTTTGCCCCAGTACTGCCAAAAATAGTGGCTGTATCTATACTGAATATGAGATGGGTGTTTGCAGTGTTGGTGCTCCTACCCCAGGCTGCACCTAATATATGGTGAGCCATCAGACAGGATACAGGACCAGCATCCTGCAGGGAGACAGAACAACTGTGGGATGCCCATTGGGTCTGACCCTCTGCTGTTCCCTTCCTTGCACCTGTGGGCTGCTCTTCAGTCAGATTTGCTTTTAACACAGTCTGGATGAATGCAGGCTTTGCCACACCAGCTGAATGCTTGTTCTTCCTCAGTTTCTTTCCTGGGGATGTCCAGATGGAAAAGGCCCAGGGATGTGTTGATGCATGCCCGAGGTGCCCACACTACATGCAGAAATCCCCCTGGAGAAAAGGCTTTGCAAGGCTCTGCCTTGCAAACATCCCCTTCCTAAGCAAATTCTTTGAAGGACAAACCTGATAAATAGCTGCGAGATAACAGCATGACACCAAGGTCTGTGGAGGGGAGGGTGTAAAGCACAACTTGGCTGAAAATCAAGCTGTGGGTAGGGGCTGGGACAAGTCTTTGGCCACATGAAGTGTATCTAGACCCAGATGCAAAGGCCAACCACTGCAATGACCATGGTAGTGCTCAGATGTCTGCAGGTATCTCAGTATGGGCTCTGCTGAGCAATCCTGGGGAGGGAGGCATTGCTCCTTGCTCACTCAGCTCTTTCTGGCTCTGTACCCTGGCAAAATATGAGCCGGTGTCACTGGACCATGCAGATGGCCTTGCCCAGAGTGACTTTATTCATCTGTTACTCATTGTCCTGTTATGCTCCAGTGAGGAAGCATATGATCCGTGGTTGTCATTCGTGCAAGGAGGGATGGGCCATGAAGTTTGTTGACGGGTTCAGAGATACCCTGCCTGACACTTATTCTGCATGTCTGCAAGTGGCTGGCTCCTGCCCATATGGGAAAGATTTCTCTGGGGATGGAGCATTGGAGAGGACCAGTCTGGGCTCCTAAAATCATAATACCTAACTCAAAAGCATGGACAGAAAATAGAACCCAGGCACTGCTGTTCACTCGGGGTGACAAAACATTTCCCCTGCCCACATTAATGAACAGGATCTGCAGGATCCCACCAGAAGCCACAGCCAGGAAGCAGGAAAGCCCCAGTTTTGAAGCTGATGAGGTGAAGGACCAAGCGTGAAATTCCTACCACTACCTAATTCTGTGATGCTTCTCCAGGACACAACAGCTTAGTTCCCCAGCAAGCTTGTGCCTCAGTTTCCCTCTCCATACCCAGGGCTTACACACCTTTTGGGTTTATTTGCGACTCTGTAGAGAAGCAGGTGACGTGTGGGGAAGTGGGAACACACATCTCCCTTAGCTCAAAATTCAGGTCTATCACTCGGGCGATGTATGAACCAACAGCACACTTCCATAAACATGACCTGGACTGCGAACTCTTCCCACTGAGGCAGGAAAAACGATGGAGGGAGAGGTTTACCCTCCCATGACTTTCTGCTGCCTCTGTACAAAATGCTAAAAATACCCTTCAGGAGGTGATGAATGGACCTTCGTCAAAGCAGATGCAGGTGACTGAGAACATTTCGCCAGCATTGCTCTTTACGAGTGCCTCCCAAGTGGCACCTTCAGGCTCAGGTTACATTTTGGGCTCATGTGAGCAGTTCCTGGGCTCCCATGGCTGAATTAACTGGCAAAGGAGGAGGACACAAGGCCTTGGAGGGAGAGCGGAAAGCACCGTAGGCAATGCGCAACGCAGAGTAAGCACGACCAAAGTCACATTTATGGCAGGTAGAAAAATAACCGCTGCAGGAGTGAGAAAGGGTCTTGTCACTGTTTTGCCTGCTTGGCAATTTGACAAAGCAAACCTTGCTGGCTGGCTGGCTGGGGTTCAAACTCCCTGTTAAATCCCAGATCTTATCGTCTGGTTTGTCATTTACATTACTGATGATAAGACTTCCATCCTTCCTGGCGAGGGGATGATTACGGCTCAGAGGAAGATGCAGGGATGAAAGCAGAAGCCTTATGGAGGTCCCTATGGTCTGGTGAGAGGTCTTTGGTGGGCCACAACTTGGCAGCACAGACTTTATGTGCTTGCAATGTTCTCCTGCTCAACACAAGGTTTTCCCTCTCCATGAGGATGCTCCTCATGCACCACGAGTGGGCTGCAATGAGAGCAGACCTTATTTTCAGCCTGAATTCATCGCACTGCATCAGAAGAAATACATGGTGAGCTGGACCTGATCATGGTACCCAAGCTATGGTCTCTACCACCGAGATAGACCCATCATGTTCTTAGTGGGCTCAGGAGAATCTGGGGAGAAAAGGGTCTTTTCAGATGCTGTTGTTGCAGTCTCTGTAGAGGTGCCTGGATTAACGGACAAACCTGGCAGCTATAAACCCTCTCTGTTGAAGACTTGTATCAGTCCTGGAAACAAAAATCTACTAAAAATAATACTCCCTGGAAAGAGGAAACTTTAAAAATCCATAAACAGAAGGTTAACCACAGGCAGGGAAATGACTTTACATTTTTAAGTCTGAAGACAGATAAGCCTGACTTTGAGTGCATATGTCCTGACATGCCAAATACAGGCAGTTTCATACATGCATCCAGACACCTGGCCTCTGGGTGAAGACACTGAACACTAATGCTTTGAAAATAGGACATTTTCTGCTGCTAAATAACCATGTAGGAACAAAGCTATAGAGCTGTACACCAATGGCTGACTCAAAGTACTGCAAACCCGCCCCATGCCTCACAAACAGTTCTCAAGTTCCTGAACAGAAGCGAGAAGGGAAAAAGAAGTGTGTTCTCAAAAGCTTGATTTGATAGGCATCGCCCTAAAAATTCATTATGTGCACTAAAAAAAAACAAAACAAACTGTGACTGCTTAAGGGTTCGTTGCTGCTTTGCTGTGAGATTCAGTTGCTGCTAAAAAATAGAAATAAAGGACAGGACTCTAAAACTATTGTGAATTGTTTTTGGCTGTAGAGAGCAGGAAGACTGGGTCCTGACCATGTTACTTTGTCCACAACCAATGTTTTTCAGGCTCAGGTGAAGTAATTGTAGTGTATTTGAAAGTATGTTATTGTTCAAGAACAACCGTGCCAGACAGGTGGGTTAATAACAGACGGGGTCGTGTAACTCCTGTGTCAATGTAAGCACCCAGCAAAACAAACTGGGCATTTCCAAAACCATCCATCAAACTAGCACAGCCGTGTGTGGCTTCTCGATGGCAAAAAGTATCCTTTTTGTGGATAACTATTTTGTGGATATCTATTATTGGGGATTTTCTATTATTCTATTAATAGATTATTATATTAATAATAAGTATTCTATTAATAGATTATTATGTTAATATTATATTAATAGATTATTCTATTAATAATATTTATTAATAAGTATTCTAGTATTTCTGATTTTCAGTGAGCTGAACAGGGGAGGGGGAAACAGAAAGTTGCAGGACAAGTACTGGTGAAACAAGCGAGATGGGAGGTGGGTGGCAGCCAGTTCCCTGCCGCTGCTCAGGTTCTGTGAAGGCAGAGGCTGTCCTGGGGCTCAGTCGTGTTGTCACAGATCTGGGCTCAGTTTTCCTTCCTCCCAGGAAATGTGGTGTCACAATTTGCACCTGCAAGTCATGTGTTCAAGCTGCTGTTCAGCCTGGGGCTACGGTGGTTGTGTCTTTACTCCTGCAAGTTGTAATACTCCATTAAGCATGGAGGTGTTTGTGGGTTTTTGTTTGGGATTTTTTTTTAAAAATTTATTTTATCAATGCAACCTTCCAGGCTGGGATCCCACTGCAGCATACGCAGCAAGAAGATGATCAGGATTCAGAGAATTTGGACCCAAAATGTACGACAAGGTGGGTCTAGGTCAACAGAAAGATGATGGATCTGGAGAGATGATGGTCCCAGCACTTTCATATTTTTCTGTCTACCTGTCTATGCTGTCACAACCTGGCAGTACAATTTTTTGCAGGTTTTTATCCCGGTTATGATAAGAAAAGCTACCTTAGTCCTTATTTCACTTGTGGATAACTCGAAATCAACAAGGGACATGGGCAGGCAGGAGACCATTCCCCTTTCACTCAGCAGTATTGTAGTGGTGATTTATTTCTGTTCTGGGCTCCCTTTTGGAGATCTTATCCAAGAGTTGTTGGGCAAGACCCTTTCTTCAGACAGGCTCTTGCAATTTTCCATTTTTATACACATTTCAACAAGCCACTACAACTGTTGGAAGACGGCCCTGTGGCCAAATGGGGAGTGAACAAGTCCTGGTGCCAGTTTGACTCAAAAGGATGGGTACGGGAATGCTTCAGGGGGCTGAGAAGAAAAATAAATCACTCTTTCACCTCTGAATCTCAGATTTAAGGTCTCCACAGCTGAAAATACCACTTTTTTGTGAAACACACTGATAGACACATCTCTCTGGGCCAAAAAGTACATATTGCAGAGGCATCCCCAGGAGCAACAGGAAAATGCTGCTGGCTCAGCAAGGCTCGAATCTGCTCCTGCCCTAAAACCCAGTCAAAAATTGAAGCATTTTTGGGGGCATTTCGGTGGGGATCGCTACCTGTCTGCATATGGGGAGCTCTACATGCTCTTTGCTTCCAATGGGCTTTTCCTTGTGCGATGTCAAAGTTCTTCTCAAAAGCAGATCCTTTTTGTTTTCTCCAAATTACAGAAGATAAAATTAGATTAGAATATGAAAAAATATTAGGAAAGGGTGTCGAGGCCTGATCCTTTGTCCAGGGATGTAGCAAAATCCCCCCTTTTAACAACTGGGCCAGCCATGACTCTGTTGCAAAGAATCTGGTTTAATGCCATGGGAGCTGGGACAGACCAATCTGTCCCCATCTGTAAAAATGTATAGAAATCTCTTGGCAAGTGCAGCTATGTTAAAACCTTGATATATACCTAAATAACACCTTGTTTCTTATGGATCATTTGAGTAGATCCTTAAACATCTCGTTAGGAGAAGAAAAAGAGGCTTAGTTAGAGGTTTGGGCATACCTGCAAACTGTCTTAATGAAAATGAAACTTAATGAAACCATTAAAGCGTCTGTTAATAAAATTTCTACAATTTTCTCTTTTCTACCTTCCTCCCAGATCCCACCGGGGAAGCTACAATCAGCAGAGTGTGGGGTGGGAGAGTATTTGAGGAAGGAGGAGGCCACAGCGTCTTAAAGCACCCACTGCTAGTGGGGGCCTGGGGGGGATGCGCCCCCGCCCCTGCAATGGGGAGAAAGTAAACAGGGAGGGAAACACCTTGCAGAGGGTGTGGGGGTGCCCCCCCAGCCCCAGCCCACGCAGCTAGCGGCACCGCGGACGGCCAGCGCGCCCCCGCCCCCCGGGCTGCGGGACCCAGGCGCCCTGCGCGGCCCGCCCCCCGCCCCCGCCCCCCGCCCCGGGCTATATAGGGGTGTGCGGCCAGGGCTGCTCCCGCTCATCGGTTGCGCCGGGTGTCGGAGCCGGGTGCTGTTTTCCATCCCATGGCCCTGGCCGAGACCTGAGCACCGCTCCGCAATGAAGACCATCATCGCTGCCTACTCCGGGGTGCTGCGAGGTACCGGGGTGGGGGTGGGTGCTGGTGCCGGGAGGATGCTGCGCTGGGGGAGCAGCATCTCGGCGGTACAAGGTGCAGGCGGGGGGGGGGGGGCGCGAAAGCGCCGCCGCGTTCTGTGCCCCTTCCCCCTGCCTGCAGGGGTGGGTGTTTAAGAGGAGGAAGGGGCGGGGGGGGAAGCGATGTGCAATGGCGGGGAGGCCGGTTGTAGCTTCCCTGAGGGGTGAGGATTATAGCTCTTTGCGCAGATTTTGCTTTTTAGCGAGCTGAAAAAAAAAATTAAGATAATTTAGCGAGCTAACCCTCCGGTCGGGCTGCTTTCCTGAAGCTGTTGCAGAAGGCTCTGGCTTGTCTAAGTGCCCTTGCACCCTGGCGAAGTGTGGGTGGTTGCTCTTGGCTTAAAAAGGAGCTTCCTTTCCCCCCCCCCCCCCCGCTTTCTTTGCGACGGTAGGAAGGAAAGCGTAGTAGTTTTATCAGCATCACATGCCCGGTAAAATTCAGTGTTGCAGCCTTGTTCTGTAATTTTGTATACCCCCCGCTTGCATCAACAGAGGAGGAAAAGAAAAAGCATTGCAATTTGCTGTTGCTTTATAATGGGGAGTTGAAGATTCAGTGTGAAAGCAAGGTTGTATGTTATGAAGTACAGTCAGGTTTGCTCCCGCAGCTCTCCGTGCTGGTAAGTAATCACCTCGCGGAGAGGAGCGGGTTGGGTGCCAGTGGCTGACAGCCCATCATGGGCTGACACTGAACGCCTCTTCCTGCAGGCTGAAATGTGTAGGTTAAAGACGTGGGAGAGACAATATGGGAAATCCCAAAGTGTGCGCTCCCTTGCCCGCTTGTAAAAGCAGCTCTAGGGATCTCACAAGAATAAACTCAACAAGTCTAAATATTTAGCTTGCTAGAGCCTTGTGCCCCTCCTGCGGAGGTGCTTGGCAAGAGATGTGTCAGGGCTTGCAAGAAGTGCAGGCTTTGCAGGAAAACACACTTGGACAACGATTTACCCTGTGCCTTCTGGAGTGTCCTTGAGTGATCGAGCTGTGTTGCGAAACACTTTCTGCCCTGAAAAAGCAAACTGCTAATTCCTTCAGGGATGAAGCACCTGTGAAATGGCTTCTTGATTAAGCAAATCATTAGCAGAGCTAAGAGGACCTGAACCTGGTGAATTAACCCCTCAGCTCTTGCTTTTGCACTGTGTCCTGTCCCGTCCTACGTACAGAGCTGCTCATCTCCATCAGAAAGATGTGGCACCTGCTGGTATTAGAGGTGGGGCTGTAGGATCAGTTGTGAACTGACCAGCAAAAAGACCTGTATATGTTCCCCATGTTCAGAATAGGTCCTTAAAGTAACTTAGCTTGCCTATACAACTAGCAGAAGATAAGTGATGTTTTGAGTTGAGAGAGGTAACTTGAATTGACAGCATGTGAACTGTTAAACTGGGAGCTAACTGCAAGCCAAGTACAGAGGATAAATCATTCAGGAGACTTATAAAATATGTAGGGCTGACCCAAGACCTCACTGGCCACCTTGTTGGCACTGGCATGTTAATGATGGATCTAGGACACGTGCATAATTCAAAATGGAGTGTGGTTTAGGGACAGTGATTGGCCTCATCTCTAGATAATCCTGCTTAGTGATGGAAAGCTGTCTTAACTCTCCTCAGGTCAATTTTCCTCTGAGGTCCCTCGTGGGGGTCCTGCAGTGATATTTGTGCTTCCTTACTAACTTCATAATGTGCTTCTGCCTGGGGAAATGGGAGATGTTGCCTTGGCAATGCAACCCATTGTCAGTACTGTAGCCTGCCATGGGCAACAAAGCACAGGACCAGCTTCAAAGCCTACCTGTTCATAGCAAAGCCAGGTACCTGCCAGAGGAGCTGAGATTCAGGCTGGGCTTTGGTGGTATCGTGGGAGCCTGCAGGTCAAAGATGGACAGAGGTGATGTGGTACAGCAGTTCATGCATGGGACCTCATGTGCTGCTTGATTATGTTAGATAACTTCCCTCACTACACAGGACATCTAGAACAAACCCACTAGACTTTTTTTCCCTACCTCCTGAACATCTTTGCAAAGTATCTTGTCTGTGCAAAGGACTAAGATTTGTGGAGTGAGAGTCTCAATGGCTCATACTGTCCTTCAGTCTTCTTGCTTGCCTGGCATCTGGCTTTGTCCCAGTGCTTGTGAATTTGACTGAAAGTCTGATTCTAATTAAAAAAGAAAAAAAAAGGTTTGGGCACCTGCCCCTCTATCAACCCCTGTGTGTATGCAGGGGAACTTTCTCGGACACCAACCCAGTATTTCAAAAGTCAGAGCAGACCTTGGACCAGTGTGTAGGGTTGGATGATGCTTCAAGACACTTTGGGTAGTAGGAGTTGTCACCTCTTCACCTTGACCTGACTCACTTTGGCCATAGGGTCTCCAGGCATTCTTGTATTTAGTAGAGCAGCAAGGAGGTGCCTCCCTTCTCCTGAGAAAGGCTGTTAGTGTGGCCAGAGCATTTAAGGGCTATCCTTTGCTGAAGTATCTTTTCTGATCTTGTTTCATCTTACAGAAGTTTGGGGTGAGGAAGATTATTTTGCTTAACTTTACCTTGAAGTTTGCCAAACCTCACATGCAACATAAGGCTGACTTCACTTTGGCTTTGTGAGGGAACCTGGGGGCTCCTGTTTTGGGAGTACAGCATTGCTGTGAGCTGTGTTGTGGTGGTTCCTCTTGACAAAACTACCCGGGAGGTCTGGATTTGCTCATGACTGAGCCCTTCTTCCAGAGCTCCTACATGCCTCTCCTGGACTCTGATGAGATATAGTAAGATAGTTCTCTTTCTCTTGTCTAGAGCTATTAAGTCTTGCTGATTTAAATCTAAACATTTTGGCTGGTCTAGGGCAGCTGGGTCTACACTCATGGTTACATCACTTTAACCTGCGTATGGCTGTGACTGTTGAGACTGAGGGCCGAGTTCAGTGCTGTGAGTAAATGCAGATCTAACGTGAGAGAAATGTCATGACAAATTTGTTTATTTGCTATGCAGAATCCCAGCTCTTTCCTAAAGTGGCTGAAATAAATGTTGTCATATGTCCCTGTTAACTATGTTGTTGACCTCCAGTTGTAGGCATTATTACTGCAGATAATGTGGAGTTATTGAGTAGTCTCATGGGACATCAGCAAACTGCTGTACAGCTGTGTACAGGGCAGGATAACTATACCCCACACTGGTAATTTGTTATTCTCTAAAAAATGATCCACTATCTAGTACCACTGACAACAAAGCTGGAAGCAGAGAGAGCTTCTGCACTGCAGCTGGGGCATCTGAATAAACCCAAGACACAACAGCTTGTGTTGCTCGAGGGGTTTTACAGATGTCTCATTTGATGTAGCAGCTTTCTGTGCAGACTCCTGCTCTTGCATGGGAGGCTGGATCCTTACAAGTATCCTGGTATCGGTCTGTTTATCTAATCTAGCCTTGTTACACTTCCCATGTCAGCTTCACTGCTGGGTATGTAGCTCAAAATGCCCATTTGCACCTTATGCTTCAAAGGATCTGATTTGGTTTTCCTCTAAATAAGCTGTGTGATGCAGTATAATTCTTGGCCAAGAATTAACATGCTAATTGTCTTGAAAAAGTTGCAGATGAAGCTTGACTCTCACAAGCTTTCAGTGTATTTTTAACAATCTGTAATGCTTACTTCCTCTCAGCTAATTTATTTGGCTGCTTCTTAATTAAAGTGCGGTTGATTGGGTTTTCTGGTGCCCAAGTGTGAAGTCCTGTTTACTTCCACTCCCGGGACCTTTGGTTCTGCCTCCCTGCCTAGATAAACCATGCTAGAACACCATGATTTTTCAGATGAAGTGCACCAGATGCTGCCCCTAGCTGAGTCTGAATTGCAGGCATGAGTCAGATGCTTCATCAAACCTTTCGTTGATGCCAGGATCTCCTTGGTAGCATCTCCTGCATTTGGTGGTTGCTGGAATTAAATGATAAAAGTGTAGTAAGACCATCACCAGTTGAGAGACAGCTGGCTAACATCACTGAGCTTCCTTGGAAGGCTGCAGATGACTGCTTTTACTGGGCAGCAGTGAGGTCTCCTGGAGGAGTCACTACTCTGGCCATCTTGACAAGTAGCATCCTTGAGAGCTATGTGTGGCTTAGTGCAGGGAGTATCCCATGAATATTCCAGAGCATGAGCTGCAGTGTGAGTTGAGGGGTTCAGGACCTCATCTGAGACTAGGAAAGCTCTTGCTAAGACCTCTACTGTGTGGATGTTGGGCTGTCCATTTCTGGAATGGGTGCTTGGGAAAACATTCCAAGGGCTGCACTGGGTGGCCAGTGCAGGATAAGTGACTTCAGCAGTAGAAGGTAGAGGTGCTCCAGGATTCAAAATACTTCCTTGGGAAGATACTAATATGAATGGATACCAAAGGCTGGGGTATACAGTATCCTTCTGCCTCAAAGATAATCGTAGATATGTCTAATGTGCCTTGTTAAACTTTGTTATTAGGCTAATATATTTCCTGAAACTTAAAGAAATTGCTTTTCCTATGCTTAATTCTCCTTTGGGTTTTTAATATGTAAAGGATGCTTGGTGTGGGCCCACAGGTGAGCGCTTCAAAGAAGGGTTTTCTTCAAAGAACTGAACCCAGGTATCAGTTTTGAGTTATTCTGCTGTGGCTGAGCCCCCCAAAACCAGATTTCTGATGACTTGTCAAAGCTCTTCTGCCCTGTGTCACCAGTAACCAGCTTGACTCTCCAGAGTGTGGAAGGTCTTCCCAAAAAAAGCTTCCTGGCTACCTACAGCTGAAGGAAAAAGGAGGCAAGGCTTGCATGGGGGGTTGAATACACAGTGTTAAGACTGATGTGATGAACAGCAAGGTCAGAAATGGCTGGAAAGAGCTGTCTCAGCACTAAAGACAGTAATTGCCCAGCCTGCAGTTCATGCACTGGGTCCATCTGGAGTGTGCAGGTTGTTGGTGCAAAGCTAGACCATGCACTGGCACTTGCCAGGGGCCACGTCTGCCTATTCCCCCAGCCCTTTCCAATGCCACTGGACTTACTTTATGCCCTTAACTGGGAATTAAATACTAATATTATTCTGCCCATGGTCACTGCAGGCTTTTCTGGTGCTGGGAATGTTGATCTGTGAAGGATGTTTTTGCTTTCAGGAAATAACTGACCCGGGACACCACTTGTCCAAGGGCAGGTGGTCAGCTGCCTGTTCGGAGCTGTCTGCCAAACCCATGCCTTCCCTCTGTCTGCAAGAGTTGAATGTTGCCACAAAAAGCTTAATGTGGTTTGGGAAACAAGCTGATAGGTTGATTTGTGCTACTCGATACTGGTCTATTTACAGGCTTAGCAATGCCTACAACTTGTTAAAGCATCTAGAAAATGCTGAAGTACAGATCCCTTTCTGGAGGGGTAGGCAGTTGTTCTCTTTGGGGTAAGAGGATAGGGATTTAGCTGATCTAAGGCTGGAGTGTTGAATTCATCAATCCAAAGATGTTTTGGTAATGTAAGTGCATGTGCTGGAAGGATAAATTACATGGGGCTGGGCTTTTATTATGGATCACAAATAGTCTCTAAGACTTTTGGCTTATTTTTGAGGACATGAGATATGGCCAGTGACATCACTATTGCTAAAGGCTCCCTTTAAAGTATCTAGCAGTCCTTGGACCGCATGAGGTCTGTCCATGTGTAACTTTGTAAGCCAGGTTTTTGGGATGGCATGTTCCTGGAGCTGCAGTAGAGGCTGCCTCTAGGCTGTGGCCCTTTGGCAGGAAGGACAGATTTCTCTTACCCTTGGACAGGTGATTTCTGACTTTGTAAAGAAAAAGTTATCACTCACTCCAGATCTGGGGATTTACTGCCAAATGTGAAGAGCTACAGCGAGGGATTTCTGAGCCTTCCTGCTTAGGTATTCTAGTATTGCAAATCAGTGCAATGGTGATAGTTCTAACTCAACATGTTCTCCTTTCTCATCTCAGAAGTGGGAGGGACTTGCTGAGTTCACTCTTAATATTGTGCTATGCTATCCTGTAAAGCCTTCAACTTGAGCTACTGCTTCAGACTGGGTTAGTGCTGTAGGTTTCAGTTTACTGGCAGTTGCAGTGACATCTGTCCTAGACCAAAACTTGGTCTGCTTGGAGTAGTTAATGCCCAAACCATTGCTAGCGTTCTTCACTCAAGGTAGACAAGTAGAGCCAAGGGTCTGAGCTGGGTGGGCTGGCTCTAGATTTAGGCTGCAGCCTCTGGTGTGGCTTTACTACAGAAAACTCTCAGGAGGGCACATAGCTGTCAGCATAGGGACCATGTCCAGGCTTAACGTGGCATGGCATTGAAGAGGGGCAGCAGAGAAGCTGCAAAACTAATACAGCTGGTATTGTGCATTAATCCTATTGCCTAGGCTGTCAGCAAGGGCAGCAGTTAGGAAAGGCTGCAGAGATGTTTCATATATTTAAAGGATGCACCAGTGAAAATTTCTTTGTAGAAACTAATAAAAATTCTGGTACCTTCCTACATCTAATGGAGAAGCTATTTGCAATCACTTTCACTTGGCTAAGTGTGGGCGCTTGCTAAGGTTATCACCACTGGCAGTGTCACGCTCTGCCAGCATTAGTAGGGACTGAACCCACTTGATATAATAGCTGCTTTGCAGCATCACATCCCTTCCAATAACAAGCTGCTCCTTAAACAGAAAAAGAAATAGGTAAGCATGCCTCCTGGTTTGTTCATAGGCCAGAAGCTTGATTTGCATTTCAGCCAGTTACTATTGTGCTTGTAAAATAAAGCAATGAAGAGAAGTGAAGGAAAGCCCACTTCTTTCTGGAGGTTGTTGGATGGCAAGTCACCCATGGGCCAGCAGTGTGCCCATGTGGCCAAAAGGCCAGTGGGATCCTGGGGGGCATCATCAGGAGGGGCATGACCAGCAGGTTGGGGGAGGTGATCCTCCTCCTCCTCTGTTCTGCCCTGGTGAGGCCACAGCTGGAGTGCTGGGTCCAGTGCTGGGCTCCCTAGTTCAGGAGAGATAAGGGAACTGCTGGGGAGGGTCCAGCAGAGGGCTATGAAGATCAGGGAACTGGATCATCTCCCTGGTGAGGAAAGGCTGAGAGAGCTGGGGCTGTTCAGCCTGGAGGAGAGAAGGCTGAGAGGGGGACTCATCGATGCCTACAAATCTCAAGGCCAAGTGACAAGAGGAGGGGGCCAGACTCTTTTCAGTGGTGCCCAGTGACAGGACAAGGGGCAACGGGCACAAACGGCAACATGGGAACTTCCATCTGAATGTGAGGAAGAAGTCTGAGAATGACAGAGCGCTGGGACAGGCTGCCCAGAGAGGCTGTGGGGTCTCCTGCCCTGGAGACATTCAAACCTGCCTGGACACGGCTCTGTGCAACCTGCTCTGGGAGAGCTGCTTCAGCAGGGGGGTGGGCTCCAGGGGTCCCTTCCCACCCCAGCCAGGCTGTCATTCTGTGATATCAGCAGACACCACAGTAGGTGGTTCCTCATAGAAATCAAGTCTTTCAGCTTTAGTTGGTTTTCACCCTACCTGAATAGTTTAAGCTTCTAAAAGAGTGGCTTTCAACTCCTTCCCACCTCATTTATTGCTTTAGAAATGCTGTGATAGTTTTCCTTTCCCTTGGAGCTGTGCATCCTTGGGGTTGTGTGTTGGGGTGTTGCTCAACCAGCCCTTGAGCTGTGCTGTCTAAGGCTGGCGTGCAGAGCTTTCCGTGAACACACGCATAGCTGTACAGCAGGCTTGGTCAAGGGTGGATGAGCAATAGTCCAGACCACAGCCTGGTGTGTGCTTGCCTGTGGTTTGGGACAGCTGATCTTTATCTTATGGTGAACTCGGGAGTTTTTCTCTTATCAAATGCTGCTTCCAGGAATTGGCAGTTTGAAGTGTGGGCATATGTTAGGACCAGTGCTAATGTCCTCTGCCCTTTTATGGTTGAGTGAATAGAGGCTTGCTGAAGTGGGAACTGATGTTACCTATTAATCCCCTCCAGTATCCCCATAACAGCTGAATGTTAGCAAATGGCAATCCTTCCCCTTCCAGGATGCCCAAACTCCATGGGAAATATGAGCCTTTGACAAGCCTTGCTCTAAAAGCAAACTGCACAAAAATTGATTTTAAACCTTGTGTTTGAAAGGAAATATAGATACCTTTGTGCAGGGTGCAAATGTGGCTTTCTGTGTTTTTTTTTTCTTAGGCACAGGATCAAACATTCTTTCTGCTCTGCAGGATTTGTTCTGGCTATCTAAATCCAAAGTAGAGAAACAACTCCAAATCATCTCTGTGCTGCAATGGGTTCTCACTTTCCTTATCATGGGTAAGTATTACCTTTTGGCCTAAAGCAAAGCTTTCTTTGCCTTTGTTCTGGAAGAATTTTAATGCAAAAATGTTAACTTTTATATAAGCATTAATTACTGGATGTGTACTGCAGCAAGATGCTTTATGGGGTGTGTGAGTATTGTAAAGCACTTGCATACTTTGATATTTTGGCAATAAATTACTTCACCTGGCTCTAGAAAAACATAGAAGCTAGAGAGAGACCTACTGATGTTTAGCACAAGTCTGTGTCTACCGTACAAATAAGGCTGAAGCAATTGGAAATCTCTTACCTGACTTGCTCATGGGAATGTCTACAGAGAATAAATTTCTTAGAAGCAACTACTAACTGATGCAACTGATTGCAACAAGAGTGCCTTCCTCTTGGCTTGGTCTCTTTCCAAGAGGTACCAGAGAATGGCAAGAACTGTTTTTGTTAGACTACTAAAATAGTAAAGACTTTGTCTCTGGGTGCTTCTGTTATGTGAAGCCTCAGGCTGCTCTGCTCCATAGTGCTGTTGATAATTATTGTGGAGAAAGATGCTGATTGCAGTCTGTCAAGTAAGTCTTGCTGTTCATTCCCAATTTAGTTTGTGATAAAATGGCAACATCATTTGTGGGTGGGATCTCTGGCACCCTGGTGGGATGGCTGGTGTAGAGCTGGTGTAATGTGTGGAAGGCTTGTGTGATGGTGGAAGAAACTCCCTTGGTGTGGGCCACTGGGAAATCTTGATGCTTATGAAGTCTTGCTCTTGCCTGATGAAGCAGCTGCCCTACCTGGAGATACTATAGAAGAGAGACCTGGAGAAACCATGAAGGGGAGGTTGAGGTACTTCAAAGCGTGTAGCTTTAGAGGAAGCTGTCTCAGTCCTACATAAAGGGTTTTTAGCTAAATCCGATTTGATTGAGGATTAATGACATCAGATTGAGACTAAGACGTCAGTATAGAAGGGTCAAAAGGCAAGAGGCTCTTTATGCAAGTGTAAATGCAGACCAAAACCTGATGCACCCTTGTTTTCTTATCTTTCTTGGACCTATCCAGGTGTTGCTTGCACTTTAATCCTCATGTACATACTGTGCACAGACTGCTGGGCAATTGCGGCTCTATATTTAGCCTGGCTGGTATTTGACTGGAATACACCAAAGAAAGGTAAATATTGCAGAATAGATCCTTATTGTTTAAGTGTCCCTGTCCTCCTGTTTGGCCAATGAAGTACTTTGTATTGGGTGACTTCCCTTCTTAGTGGTGGTTGGCCGAATCGCTGACCAAAAGCATTATTCAGTGAAGCATATAAATGTCAGCCTTTGGCCTAAGCAGTGACTGCAGGTTTCGATGCTGAGGGTAATTCACGATAACACTCACTAGTATCGTGCCATTGCTGGCTTTTAGCAGCATATTTTTAAGGCTTAGGTTCTTTCTATAGGCCAGAAAGATCTATATGCATAAAGATTCAAGATCTTGCTGTCTTCAATCTCTTACAAGGTTCAGGCTGTCACATGACTATTAAGATGTGGGTCCCCTGTGGAGTCAGTGTTGCTGCAAATAAAGCAGAAAACTCTTATTTCGGAGAACAACTTGTAGAAACCAGCTCTGAGAACCCACTACAGCAATGACAACAAGTTTTGATGGCAACTCCTTTCATAGCCAGATTAGCACAATTCTCCATTGCTTCAAGACCACTGAAATCATCCAGGATCTTGGCCTTTTCCCAAAGGATGACTCTAGGGTGAACATTGAGCTGTTTCTAGCTTGAATTTTCCATTGCCCAACTACAACAGATTATCAGGTCAGATACTACTGTGAATTTGTAGTTAGTTGTTAATTAGCTTGAAGTACTCTGAAGTCCTGAGGATGGATGGTTTCACCTGACTTTAGTGAAAGATGCAGGTGTCCCATTTAGAGGAGTGAAACTGTTGATTTCTCTAGTAAGACAGCAAACTATGTGGAGTCCTTTAGGCTTCTTGGGGGACACCCATGTGGAAAGCCTTTAAAACCACGAGTTTTCTTCTTTTTAGGTGGAAGAAGATCCCAGTGGGTGAGAAATTGGGCTATATGGAGGTACTTCAGGGATTATTTTCCAATAAGAGTAAGTAACAGTTTAATACTGTGCATTGGCACTTAACTATTTTGTAGTAACCCCTGTGGAAATGATGTTGTACCTATACTAGTCTATCCATGACACTGAGCTTTAAGTAGGACATGCCTTACTTTGCTGTACTACCGCTTGGAGCGGCTGTGGTTATAAAATCTGAGATGCAACACCAGCGATGGTATTGTGATTTGTAGAAGCTGCTGCTTCTGATGGTCTTGAGGCAATCTGCCCTGTGGCAGTAAGGTTCCCTGTTCATCTCTCCAGCTTCTGTGCTGCAGCAGTCCTGTGTTGTGCCTAGCCATACCTCTGTTCCTCCCTAGTACACCTAGTGCAGTTTTGGCCTGTTTTCCAGTTACACCCTAGGGCAGCAGTATACTGGGTAAGAATAGCTGGGAACCCTGTGTACCAGAAGTCCTGCCACTTCACTGGGAGTGGTAAAACCTGCTCTGAAGTCTAGCTGCTTTGGGGAAGGGGGGGTTCCAGCAGTGTGAATAGCTCCATTTCTCCAGCTTGTGACTTACTCACCTTTTGCATGTATTTTCCCTGGTAGTTCAGACGTGTTGCAGGCAGGGGACAGGGCTGCCAGTCTGCCCTGGGGACTGCAGAGTTAGCTGAGGGGCTTGGAAGGGAGCAGGGGCCAAATTCAGCTAGGAGGGAACTTGATCCTCTTTGGAAGGACACACAGCCGAAAGGACTATTATGTAAGGCTGTTGGCAAGTTTTATTCAGCCTGAGCAAAAGGAAGGGACCTTGCCATGGCTTTTGGTGAGCTACCCACCCCTAAGACAGTCCAGCCTCAGAGCAGTAGGGAATCCAATTCCAGTAGGAAACCAAAGTGGCATAGATTGGATTCTTCCTTTGCAAAGTCACTTGGACTCTCAGGGTGCCTGAACCTGCTGCTGGTGAGCAAACCTCTTGCCACACTTGCTGCTGTGAACAGGTAGTTCTTGGCAAGGGTAGGTGTACATGGAAAAATACATCATGATGGCACAGGCTGCAAGTGCCTGGTCAGCCAAGGTCTCATAGCTAATGGAGAACAGAGCATGTTCCAGTGTTGAAGAGGGCTTCAACTGTTGTTTTCTAGTACAGCATCCACAGTACTGCAAGAAACCCCATCGTATTGATATTGCTGAAGGCTAAAATGGGGTAGTTTCTCCTGAGGACTTGATTCAAGGGGGTCACCAGTAATGGCTGCACCCTTGTTTCTCCCCTCCTTTGGTGTCTTTATATCTGCCTTCATGGAAACATGCTCCGCACCAGCCATGCAGGTCAGATCCACTGTAGGTATTAGAAGTTTGTCAGTCGGGTTGTTCAGGTAGGTTTAGAGATGAGATGGTTTAGATAAAAACAGCAAAAAAGTTCAGTTTAGGTAAATACTTACTAGTTCACACAGTCCACTTGTGAGAACCCCTTATGGCTGTAATTCCTTTGTCACTAAGGGGCAGAGTTGTGCCAGGCTTATGGAGCCTGCAGGTAAATGGTGCAAAGGGCAGAACACAAGGGCTGACAGCTGACCTGCTACAGGGGAGCAGCCAGCTGGTTGTTCAGTTGTTAAAAGCTGCTGACATGGATCATGGGGCTGTGAGGCGCTAGAGGTGGTTGTCTAATGGGGCTGATCCTATGAATATTATCTCTTGCAAGGAGTGGTACCGACCGCCAGAATGGCTTGGGCTTGAACTTGCTAAGAGCATGGGAACTCCTTGAAAAAAAATAAACTATTTGCCTGTCTTCAGTCAAGAGGGAGACTGGTCTAGAGAGGATCACTTGTTTTAAATCTTCTGTCTGCAAAATTCACCTTGACTGGATCCTGGACAATCTGTAATGGCTGAGCAGGGCTTGGTTTGTTTCCCTGGCTCATGGTTTGTTGGGGTAGTAATCTGCTGCACCTTGTCCTGTGCAGTGTGTCCACTGAGCACTGCAAGGGCAGATCACACCAGTGACAATCTCACCCGTGGCACTGGGAATGCTAAACTGCCTCTGCAAGCTCTGCATGCAGAGCTGTGATAGCTGCATCCATATAGGCACAGGCACCACCTGCATTTAGGATATTAGCTCAGATTTTACTCCTATTCTAGGAAATAAATAGGAAGCAGTTTTACAGATTTTTTTTTCCAAACCCCTAAGGCCACCTCCCCAGGAACAAGGACCCAGCTCCCAGTAGGTGAGAGCTGTAGCACCAAAATACTGGGAGAGGAGGCCTCTTGGCATAGTGTCCTGGGTGGCTGCAGATCTGAAGGCCAGGGTTTCCCTGTACCTGGCTGGTGTGAGCTCAGTCTTGAGGATGCAGGCTGGATCTGGCTAGACTGAAATGCCACCAGTACCGACCTCTGACAGAGTTGTGTGCTAGCACTTGTCCTAGGTCTGCTGCATCCTTCCACAGCTCTACTGCTGGGATCAGGCTTGCTCTAGCAGAGTAGCTGCATGAAAAGCAGGCTCTGCTCTGATACTTATGCTGATTAGGCTTGGTCTCCACCTGAGTCAGCAGTGCCTCCTGGCCTGAAACACCAGTAGGACTATTGTACCTGTATCTGGAAGTACCAGGTTGTGTTTTGTAATGCTGGGTGGATTTGGAAACCAGCCTGAATCTGGCTAAATTCCTCAGCATGAGCAGAGGTTGTCCATATTCACTGGGGCTTGTTGCAGCTGCTGTGACAGTAATAAGCTATTTTAGGGCACTAGAAGCTTAAGTTTGTCTGCTGCTTAGTGGTTGGCCTTGCAAATAGTGCTTTAAGCAGTACATGAAGCAGCTGAGGAGGCTTCCAGTGAGCTAAATCCTGGTGCTGAACTGCTAGGTAAAGACCAGGATCTTGCAGGTGTGAACATGGTGCTGTGTGCCTGCTGCTGCAGGGGCAAGCCAGGTCCCAGCAGCTGCCTGAGCACATCCTGCTGATCTGGGGATGTCATGTCGGGAGTGACACAAGCTAAAGATCTTCTGTAGTAAAGAAGCCATCACCTGAGCATGTGAGCACAGCTACTGCTGATCCCCATTGGCAACAGCACTTCAGAGACCAAGGACTGCAGACCTTTGGCTCACCTCTGAAGCAGTGAGCACTTCAGATGTGTGCAGTGACACCTCATCAGTCTCCTGCTGAGATGGGAGAGTCGGCAGCTAGCCAGAGCAAGGACTGCTGCAAGACAGACTTTTCTTGCAGCGTTTGTATTGCATTCTCTGGCTTGGCTGGCTTCCTGGCAAAGCTGCTCCTTAGTTGCTGTTGTAGATGACTTACAAAATGGAGGTGGAGGTTTTTGCTTCCTGTTTGTGGTGTAGCATGGTGGTAATACTGAGAGCCTGGAGGGGTCTTCAGGTCCTGGCCTGCATTGCTGGAGAGGTGAGATAATTTCTTCCATAGTGCTGCTGGGTGTGATGCAGCTAATTGCAGCTGTTCAGTTGTTAAGCAAGTTTATATGCTCACTGCTGCTGCTTGGATCCTGCAGGATGAGCTCTAATTTTCTGCTTTCTGCGTGCTTCTGTGGTCACTGTGCTGCTCAGCTTGCAGGCAGGCTGAGCACCCACCTAGGCATCCAGTTTCTTCCTGTTCTGCAGGCTCCTGGTGATGAGCAGTAGTATCTCTGCAGTCCCCTTTCTGCACACTTGAATGTGCTGTTTACTCATCCCATTCCTACAAATATAATAGTAAATACTGTTCTCCAAGTGTATCTGGCACTCAAATATTAACACTAGGGGTTTTTACCATAATTGTACTGCTTTATTGCTTTTATAGGCGGGCTTAGATTTGTTTAAAGAAATCTTATTACTAGAGCAGATGGATGGACCTTTGCTCCCACTGAAATAGGGTTGGTCTCGGACAGCAGCTGGGAACAGGCATGTTAAGTGCAGTGGGGTGAAGGTTCAGCTTCAGTCCCAGCACTGTAAATCATCCAGCTGGGGGGCAGCAAGGACATTTTGCCTCTGTCTCATCATGGGAGTGCTGAGGCTGTATGGGACTGGAAAAGACCTTGAAGGCAAAAGGAAAAAACCTGCTGGAGGCTCAGAACAGAGTTGCAAGGGTGATGTCAAATGACAGCTACAGCAATTCCTTAGGCCATTCTAATAAGGCAGCTCAGAGTTTGCTTGTAAAGGGGAAAGGTGCAAGAAAACTAGTAGTGAGTGAACAGCCTCCTAAGGAAAACTTCAGTCTTGCTTGAGACTAGAAATAAATGATTACAGCACTTAAAAAATCCCTGCTTCTAGATTAAAGCATTGGAACAGGCTGCCCAGGGAGGTGGTAGCATCACCATCCCTGGAGGTGTTTTTCAAAATGCATAGATACGGTGTTTGGGGACATGGTCTAGTGATGGACTTGGCAGTGCTGGTTTGATGGTTGGAGCTGATGATCTCAAAGGTCTTTTCCAACCTAAATGATTCTGTGACTCTAAATTTAGGGAAACCCGAAGGCAGAGCCTTCATTGTTGGCAGGTCAGACTCTGGGCTGAGTTTATGCACTAGCAGATCCAAGACCTGCACCACTTGCCGATAAGGGCACAAACCTGTCTGATGCCTGGCAGTCTCTGGCTGCCCCAGTTTGAGTTGGGTAGAGGAAGAGAAGTTCACTTTCTGTGAACCCATCTGTTTTAGGACAACCTGTGGAGGGCTGTGGCAGTCTGGATGGGATGAACTGGGGGGGAAAGCGTGTGTGTGTATATGTGTATATATATACATGAATGCCAGGCTGACTTTCAGACCTGTAAATCCCTGTTGTGAGCATATGTTTCTCATTGAGTCTCTAGAGTTGCTCAGATATTCCCCTTCTGCCTTGCCATGGGTGAGGTGTGTGGGTGAGTTGGTTCCCTGCATACCTCTTGCCTTACTCCTGTACGGCTTGTGCAAGTGGTGGGTATCGCCAGCCCTATGGCTCCATAATAGGAGGTCTTGGAAAGCAAACAGAGCGATAAGGCTGCAGCTTGGCTGGGGCTCATACAAGGTATGCCAGCAACGGGTTCCACTGGGAACTGGATGTCCTTGCACGTGGTGGAGTGGCTGCAGTAGGTTTGCCATGGCTGGCAGCAGGACAACTGTTTGAGACAGACATGTGGCTCTACCAAGATCAGCTGACAAATGTCTTATGCTCCAGATTTGCAAGGACAAACCCTCTGTCTCAGCTGGCTTCCTTTTCAAAGCAGCTGTGCTTTGGTGCAGGTGAAGGGTGAGGTCTGGAACCTGGAAACCACCACCTGCTCTAGCAAAAGCTTTCAGGAGGAATGTCTGCCACTGGTCCAAGTCATGTGTGTCTGTAGCCACCAGGCCTTGAGTCTGCCCTACAACAGAGCAAGAGCTGATGGATGGAGGGATTCTTATGGAATCGTTGCTTTTTTTTTCCCTCCAGTCTTTCCTGGAGAGTGGTTTCCAGTCTGTAGTCTGGCAACCCTGTTTGTTGTAACTGGTCAAGGCACCACCCTCTCACCCTCGAGAGTGAAAGCAAAGCCATCTACTAATTGGGCAAGAAAGGAAAGGGAAGAAAGGATGACTTGGTGTGACACAGGCCACAGGGCTCTACAGAGCTGCTGCAGCCACAAGCATCTGCACACGCTTCCTGGAGCCCTACATGACCTCAGAGCCAGAGGAAACAATGAGGAGGGGTAGTCAGCTTGCTTAACCCGTGGCTGTCATGCCTGTATTGCAGCTGCTGTCTTACATAGCACAAGTGCTGTAGTCTCATCTAGGGACCGTGACAGGAACATGGGGAGGAGGGAATCAAATTTCTGGGCACGCTGCTTCAGCATGTCGCAGTGGCACTCCAGCTCTGTAGCATGATTCGACAAAACAGACTTGCTCACTTACTGCCAGGGCACTTCTTGGCTAAGGCAGGAGGGTATGTAACGCTGATGTGACGTCTTGGAAATCTGCGTTTTTTCCTGTAGGAGTTGACAGTGACCTTTGCATATACAATCTGAGGGATGGGGTGCAGTTGTTCTAGCACCCTGTGCTGAAGGAGCAACTGTAGCTTGTAGGTCCTGTCCCAGTCTGAGAGCTGCTGGGATGTTGTGGTCAGCAAAAATTGGCACCATTGCGCGCTGAAAAATTTAAATTTGATCCTCTTTTGTGGGGTGATGCAGTAGTCCTGTTGGGTGCTTAGTCAGATTGCTTGTGTACTGCCAGGGGAAGATGCTCTGATGCATGGGACACTGCTGCTACTTACAGCGCCAAAAAAATCCTCTGGCAGTAGTGATACCATGGTATTGGTTTTGCTGTGTACGGCTAAGACAGCTTTGTCATGTTCATGCTGTGCAAACAGATGAGTAAGTGGTTAGGAATATTGCACAGCCCCAAACCAGTATGATCACTGCTCCTGGAGCATGTCCTGCAGAAATTGGAGCACTGCTGTGGATGGCTTGGTGTCTTGTTGGCCCTTTGTGTAGGCCAGAACAAAACTTAAGGAGGGATAGGTTCCAGTGGTAAGCCACCCTCTTGCACATTTTCCTTCTTGGAGGGTGGCCAGTAGGTGTGTTAAGTGGCTGGATCTTTTTTCAGGTGTTAAGCAAACTTGCTTTTGCTATGGGACACTGATTTTTTTTTTCCCTTTGTACTGGGATGTGATCCACTAATGTGCTGAGAGAGGGCCTGGAACAAGGTGTAGCTGTGACTACAGTGCCAGGAAGGACTTGGTTTGGGCAAGAGGCTTGCAAGAATACCCTGGGGAGGAGTAGAGAAACAAAGGGCACAGGCTACTGCAGCCCAGCCCCTCTTCCTGCCTGGCTGACAGTCATCTTGTGTCCACCAGCAGCCTGCTTATTCTTCTCCCTCTGCTTGGGGAACTGAAGCCTAAATGGCTGCCCTTACTGCAGCCTCTGAAATCCAGCATAGCCCATACCCCAGCTCTTAGGCTGTTCTGCCTGGTGGGAAGAGAGACAAAAGTGGGGGGCTTTGACTTTTTCTCTATTTTTTTCTTACCTGAAAATACCTGTTTTCATGTGAGCTCACTCTTTTCTTTCCTAGCTGGTTAAAACCCACAATCTGCTGACAACCAAAAATTACATTTTTGGGTACCATCCACATGGCATCATGGGCTTGGGTGCCTTTTGCAACTTCAGCACAGAGGCCACAGGTGTCGGCCAGAAATTCCCTGGGATCCGACCATACCTTGCAACGCTGGCTGGGAACTTCAGGATGCCCATTTTGAGGGACTACTTAATGTCTGGTGGTAAGTGCAAGCACATGCACTGTGCTTCCTCCTAGTCATGCCCTTGCCTCTGAACTGTCTTCCCCTCTCTCAAGTGAAAAGTTGTGGGAGAAGCTCACGTAACCACTTCTCTCTGGTAGCATCACACAAATGTTGCTTTTGTGTAGTTGTCAAGAGGAAGCTGTGAGTAATTGTGAAGAGCTTGGGCTGCAGGGACTGCTGCTCCTCTGTATTCATCCTTAACTCAAGGATACTCTTGTCCAAAGGCATAGTAAAGACATCTGGCATCTGTAGTTATGGGTGTAGAAGATGGAGACATGGAAGCAAGTGTCCTAGTTATCATTAGGACGTACTGGTAGATGAAGAAGTTGCACTGACTGAAAATATAAAATATTTGCGAGCCTTTGAAATGTGAATACCATGACTAGCTCTGCTCTTAGGCTCTACCACGTGAGCTATCACGCATCTAGAACTTAGGGTGGTGATAGCTGACCTCTTCGCCCAACCACATTTTTAGCTGCCAGCCAGGAGTAAAGAGTCTGGGGGTATTGCATGGCTCCAGCTGTTCAGAAGAGCCCCTTCCCTGAATATATTCCCACAGATGGGTCACAGGAGTTAGGCAGTGATATCTGTACTGAATGACATTAATAGATACCAGTATTTTAATGGAGCACTTAATAGACTATAACTGGGCAGAGGAAGCATGGTTGACAGCCTCAAGAAATGGTGTCCTTGCATGGCCTGAGCTTCCTTTTCGGAGTGAGGATGCCCATCAGTTAGGCAGAGGTGAGGGAAACTCTGAATTGAACAGGTCAGTACCACGTTTGCTGTCCCTGGAACAGATTTGCCAATAGATGACTTTGAAACAGGTATCTTAATGTAGTGGTTTGGCTGAATCTTGACCCGTGGCTGGGGGAAAGATAGGAGTAGCTATACTTGGCTCTGACTAGCTAGGTTTGGCTGTTTCCAAGGTTACTGCCTTGATTTGGTGAGGGAGAAGAAAAATAACTGCATCTGGTGCAGAAAAGGTGTTTGTCCCTGCCTAGGAAGGGCAGTATCTCAAGCTGGTTTCTATTGTCCTGCACCAGATGGAAGTTGCTGTGTGAAGTCCTTAATTTCCATAATTTGGGAATCCTACAGGACAGCGGTGCATGACAGGTTGGGATCTGCTTTCTAGTCTTATCATGTCTGTAACTTAGTTGTGTTGATTAAGCTTCCACACAGCCTTTCTGTATTTAAAAAAGCATGTGCCATCTGCTCAAGATGACTGGTAGACAAATTCTGTGGCTAGCCAGAGCTGCTTCCATCCCTTTTGGAAGGAAGGTGGGAGTAAGACATTAGCAACATCACTGCTGACAAGGTTGGCTTGGCTATCCCTGAGCATTACAGTTAAATTGGTAAGAAATTCTGCTTCCTTTATACATAAGATTTAAGCAATACTATAGGTGTGATCTGTTGGACAAAGCAAACTTTTCAGAAAGCCATGATTTGTCTTCAGTTTCCTGTACTGGAACTTAAGGGTGTCACTACGAAGGTTTAAACATCATTTAGGAAGTGCTGATAGCTCCCTCCAATCCTTTGTTTTGTGGATGAACCACTTCAAGTGCAATCCTAACAAATATTACTATACCAATACACATACTTAGTTGGTTTGGGACCAACTGTTACATATTATAAAGTTTTATAGCCTACTAGAGATTAGAGCTACATCAGGGATCTTCTAAAACATGAGGAGATGGCCAGAAAAATCCCATATACTTTGTGAATGTGCTAAGGAGCACAGTTCAGCAATTGCCACTTGTCTGCATGTCTCACTGTGTTTTCTGAGGAAGGGTTTCAGTGTTGTGGGCAGTAGTAATCTCCCCTGAACAGGAATCTGGGCTATGTTGTCAGGGAGCCTTGGTGCAGAGCATGGGAGTATGAAGGTGTCCTATGGGGCAGCAAGTACAGCCTGAGCCTTTCAAAGGAAATGTGGTCAGAGAGATGTAGCTGTGCTGAAAGAAATTTTTATGTATTCAAATCCAGCTGATCTGTCTCCAGTGAGGTCTGCTCCCCTGTGGTCTGCAGCTGGGATTAGGTGGTGACCTTGATACCCGGATACACATGAAGGCTTGCAGACTCGCCTTGTATAATTCCACAGAACTCATTCATCATTTAGTTCTTGGTTCAAGTGATGACTACCATGAGATCTGCAGAATCAGCTTCTAAAATTAAATTGTGTAATACTGCCCTTCCTAGTGCAATGACCTCAAGTACTCAGCACAGCTCAGACATGTTGTGTGGATGGGAATGTAAATGACGGCATA
Organism: Falco cherrug; assembly: GCF_023634085.1. Lineage (NCBI taxonomy): Eukaryota > Metazoa > Chordata > Aves > Falconiformes > Falconidae > Falco > Falco cherrug. The sequence goes on from NC_073698.1 coordinate 3,322,451, forward strand.
TCACTTCTCAGCTTATCCTGGCCAACAATGTGAGGCATGAGCAAGCTCTGACAATAACTGTATGAGAAAAGCACAGGTTTCGGGAGCAGAGAATCAGACGGCATTTTAGAGCAACAGAGTAGAAATGAAAGGTGCTGTCTTTCATTGAACTGAACGGGAAGGTCCTTGGGAGTGGGGGTCTGCAGCTTTAGGGCAGGACTGTGACTGGTAGTGCAGTCCTGCCCTTTCCAGTGTGGGACAGAGGGAAAGGCCTTCCCAGACACTGGGACTCAGTGTCAGAGCATGGACTTATGTGAGCACTCTGCCCCATACATCTCTTCCATTCCAGGACAGCAGAGGATTGTGCTCTTGCTGTGCAAGAGCTTGATATTTCAGGAAAATTTGGTTTTTAGATTAATTTGTAATGGATCTGTCTTGGAAAGGCTTGTTCGTTTATTATTTTTCTATCACTAAAGCATCCTCCCAAGGCACAATCTATTCAGCTGCTTGGTTTTGCTGAGGAACTGGTCAAATTCAGACTCTCACCCACCAAAATGACACAACTGCTTTGCTTCTTCCCCCCAAGGATAAACCAGCTCATACGGCAAAGTTTACTTAGAGGGAGGATGTCTTAGGCAATTGATTTTTGGCATCATGAAGTACAGAAGAAAACCCTTGCTGAAGCCTTTTGTGTTAAGGGCAAGTTCTGGAGAGCTGGTGTTGGTGGAGTTTGTTTCTAACAAAGTCTAGTGCTGTCCAGGTCTATTAACTGCTGGTTTAGTTGAGGAACAAGTTGCCTGATAATACACCCAAGCCTTTATGACCCCAGGGAAGTTGGACAACTCAACGTACAAATCAAGGCACAAACTTCTTGCTACAGGTATGGCTGGTATTTTCAGGATCATCTTAATCTTGCAGCTTGACCCTTATGTCTGTCTCCTGGATATGCAGGTATATGTCCTGTGAACCGTGACAGCATAGACTACATCTTGTCCAAGAACGGCAGTGGCAATGCCATCATCATTGTGGTTGGAGGGGCAGCTGAGTCCCTGAACTGCACCCCGGGGAAGAACTCTGTGACACTGAAAAACCGGAAAGGATTTGTGAAACTGGCTCTACGGCATGGGTAAGGAGGAAACCTCAATGCCAGAGCAGTACTGCTAGCATACAAAAAGTGCTTTTATCCCCTGAAGCAGCTGATGTCTTGGATGGATTCTCCTTTCTGCAGTCTTGCTGTGTTGTGTGGATGCATGCACAGAGAGCATCAGGCACATGAGTCTGTCTTCTGGCTTCTGCCTCTGAGCAGGGGATGGGGTGGGAAGATGCCTAGGACAGCAGGAAGCTTCCAGGGCAAGGGGAGGCCGGTGTCAGTAATCTGCATGGGGCATCACCTATGTAGGCCCTGTGATCTCCAGGGATCCCATGTGTCTGGAATGGGGTGTCCGTCAAAAATCAGATGAGACTATATGGAAGCGTATTTAATGCCTGACTGGGTAGTATTTCACAGGCCCACTGCAAGTATGAATCTCCTGTGTGCTTAGAAGTGTATCTACTATATCGTGTCAAGTCTGGCTGACCTATGTCAGTACCTTGTGCTGCAAAGAGAGCTCTGGCCACTAAAATCTGCAAATGTGCAGCCTCAAAGGTGTGTGACTGTGGTACTGTAGTATTGACTGCAGACCAGGGGTGTGGGGTCCTAACATCTTTCCATCTTTATAGTGCGGACTTGGTTCCTGTCTACTCCTTTGGGGAGAATGAAGTGTACAAGCAGGTGATCTTTGAGGAGGGTTCCTGGGGAAGATGGATTCAGAAGAAGTTTCAGAAGCACATTGGCTTTGCTCCATGCATCTTTCATGGCCGTGGCCTCTTCTCCTCCAACACCTGGGGATTGTTACCTTACTCCAAGCCCATCACTACTGTTGGTAAGGTCTTGGTATGAATGTGCTATGTGCTTCTCTAGGTAGTAGTGTACTTGAGTCTATGCCATACCTCTACTCTAGTTTGGTGTTGGAGTCTTGACTATAAAACTGTTTTCCCTTCTGTATAAAACCTTCCAGCATAGCTGAGAACTAACTGGAAGAGTTTCCAGAGGCTACAAGCCTTCCATCATGTTCTTCTGGCAGATACTTTTGCAAGTGAGCTCTTTTGGGGGAAAATATGCTGTAGCTGCTACCTTCTCTGGTCTTGGATAGTTACAGTGAGAAGCAGCCTGCCTCCCCACGCACTCTTAGGACTGGCAGTGTGATGCTGTCTGACAGCTGAATCTTAAAGCCAACTCTAAAATTTGCCTTTGAGTCTTCCAACCCAAAGAAGCAAGGGTTTGAGGGAAGGGGGGTGGGGGTGGGGGGGAAAGCCACATTGCTTTTGTGGTGTGTATAAGGGAACACAAGAACTGCAGCTTTTAGTCTTGGTTCCTGTTAATTGAGGAGGGATTTACCTTGCTGCTGTAAGGAGAAAGAAGTGGGACTTTCCAACCACCTTGCACAGCAGAGGCTTTGCTCTGATGGCATTTGTGTAGCTAAAGTGAATCTGGGTGTTGCTGCAGATGTGGTGAGAAAATTGTGCTTCAGAGCATAGCAGAACTGGGAGGAATGAGGCAAACCTCTGCTATAACGGCAGGCTGTGCTGTGCCAGGGTGGATGTGCTGAACTACCATAGCTGTGGCCATAGAAGACAAATCTGCAGGCTGTACAGGAACATTCAACCTAACATGTGGGTCTTTCCCTCTCTTTACTAGTTGGAGAGCCCATCAGCATCCCCAAAATCGATAATCCATCCCAGAGGGAAGTGGACTTCTACCACAGCATATATGTGGACTCCCTGATCAAACTCTTTGACAAGTATAAGAGCAAATTTGGCCTGCCAGAAACAGAGGCCTTGGAAGTCAACTGAAGGGACTGGCTCAGCAGCACCTCCTTCTCTCAGAATAAACACATCTTCTCCAGGAGTCCAAGCTGTCATCGTGTACTTGAAAGCATGCGTGGGTGTATGTGTCCGTAAAGAAAGTGTTTAAAGTATTGCTAGACCACTTTACACACACAAAAAAGGCTTTGCTTTGGATAAATCCCATTACAAATGTCTTTCTATCAAAAAAAAAAAGCACAACTCCCTATTGCTTGTGAGGATTTGGATGGGGGAAATGATTGCCTTTGTAATCTGCTATATAATGCTGTTCTATTGCCAGTAATGGGTTAAAAACATTCCTACAGCTACTGTACTCGATAGCACAAGCTATTTTGGGGGAGAGTGGGATCCATCTGGTTTTCAATCAAAAAAGCAGCAGGATGATTTGAGTGGGATGGCAGTATTACAGGCATGTTGCAGAAGAGCCATGTTGAGACATGCTTACATAGCACAAGGGCATTTCTGCTTTGGAAAAGCCCTTTCTGAAAGCACAAGGAGGCTGCCAGACACCCTGGTATGGCACCTCCTGTGGGTGGGGCAGCAAACAAAGGGATGAGAGTCTGGTGGACCTCTGTCCATAGTGTGGAGGCTGTTAACTTCACCACTTGTATTTTGAATGTCAGTTTAGAAGCAGGTCTGTCCCAGGTGTTGCTTCTACATAGAGATGTAGCTGGAAATATGGGACTCCTGCATAGCCACAAAACTCCAAGGACGAGTTCTAGGAGCGGTGGGATGGTGCAATTGTGTGGCCTCAGTGTTGCAGACCCTTAGGATAGCCTGTAGGGTTAAATGCAGTGGGACTACTCAGGCAAGTGTTTTGGATCCCAAAAGCATTTGGGGAAAGCTAGGAGTAACTTCTGCCCAAAGATGGCTTTTAAATATTCTGTCCAGTGAATGTCAAGGAGTAGCCTTTTCATGCATAGGTTCTAAAGTGAGCAACTTTTTAAAAAAGTGTTTATAAAATGTTTACGTGGATGTTAACGCTGCTTGTAGTGAGAATTCTTTGGAGTACAATGTGTTTATGTATAAACCTGAAACATTGCACTATTTGCATATCTGACCTGCCTTTTCAATGGTTCATTTGAGTGTATTTTGAGCTCCAAAATGTGCCTTTCTTCCATGCAAGAGGACAGTACTTCACATTCCTGGAATCTTGCCTCTAAAGACAAATGTTCATCAATCATATTTGATAGACTGTATTATGGAGTATCAATTTTTGTACAAATTTCTAGAAATAAACTTGGCCAAAACCAGTGGGCTGCTTTGGTCTCTCTGGTGCTGCAGGGGTGTGTGGCTGGGTTCATGTTACAGCAGTTGTTTGTGTGTTTGCAGCTGTGCCTTGGCTTTCATGGGGAGAAAACTGTCCAAAAGCAGACCCATGCTGATCTGCACTGTCCCTGCATGGGATGTGCAGGATAGGCTAAGCAAATCTTTAAGGTTTAAGGGTGGGTTTTTGCCTGTGAGTGTATAAGGAGCTAAAGCAGCTTATGTCTATAGACCTCCTTTACTAAGCAGATGCAGAAAGTTCATGCCCTCCTGCACCTTTTGGCAAATTATTTTGGATTTTGTTGCTGCCTAGTGCACAGGGCTGGATTGCATCCCTGGCCTTTGGCTGAGGAAATCCTTCCAGCACTTGTCAGAGCCCCCAGCCTTCTACTACTGGCGGTGCAAAGTGCTCCAGAAATAGCACACATTGCTGTTCATGTGGGCTCTTTTAGTAAGAAGCGAGGGTTTAACCTGCTGTCTGTTGGGGCTGGGGCTGGCCTGTGAGCTATGGAAGTGGTCCATCAATGCTGGCTGACTTTCACAGGCGGCTGCTGCTGCTTGTCAAGGTGAAAGCCAAACTTGTATTTTGCCTTTTTGAGGCTTGGCCGGTGGAGTTTGAAAGTCTCCTGCTCCAGAAGATAAACCTGGTGTGTTGCTTGTTCCCCCTTTTCCTCACCCCTAGTAGAATTGATCTGGTCCTGTCTTCTGCCAGCAAACATTAAGGCTGGGTTTCCAGTGACTTGTCTGGAAGTGCGTGGCGAGAAAAGCCCAAACTACTTCTGACAGTTTGACTGGACAAGTCACTAGAAACCACCTTTGGCACAAATGGGAGGAGGTCAGCTCTTGCAAAGCTTTTTCCTAAGCAATTTTTTCAATTAACAAGTTTTATATCAGCACAGCTGCTGCATGCAAAGCAGAGGAAGGAGAAAGGATCCATTCCTGCAAAGGGCTGCACTAACAAATGTCCTGTAATTGTCCATACTGCAAGGTTGAACCAGTTCTGCCCAAAACTCCTGGCTGTGCTGGAAGTCCCATTAATTAAGATTGCTGTTGAGTATTGTTCTTTCCTACCTACTTACCACCGGTCTATAAGAGGGGACTTTTCCTTTGATCTTATTTTGTGCCCAAGGTACCAGCCCAGGACATGGTAGTCTCACAGAAGTTTCAACTACCCTTCCAAGCTGACCTCATGGACAAATGACTCCTTCCAAGCTGTTTTTCTGCAGTTGGTTTTCCCTTCGCTTGCTAATCTTAGGAGCATAGGAGTGAATTCATCTCTGGCTTGTGGTGTGTTTAATGATTTTGATTTAGCAGAAGACTCACTGAGGGTGTCCTGGTACTGTAGGTACCTCCCCGTGCACCTACGTTTTCCTACTCATGCCCTTGACTATGTAACATAGAGGCTTCTTGGGGAGGGGCTGCCAGCATCCAGAGCGAAAGAGATCATATTGTAAAATAACCTAAATGTTAACTGAAGCTCAAGTTGTCACCTCTAAGTGATGACCACACTACTTGTTGCTGGGACAGTGTCAGGATGATATGGCTATATTCTTGCTGTCTTGTTATCTTGCTGTCTTCCCTTGGCCATAACAAGAGGTAGGCTCCTGCCCATGACAGACCAGCCCTCGCAAAATCGTTCTGACAGTCTCTTCTGAGAAACGGACATCTTTGCTTTCCTGTGGCCCTGTCTTGCCTTAGCTCAGCAACCTCCCCCCTTCCTCTGCAGTTGTTTAGCTTGATACTAAGTACATTTGAGCTTCTCCAGTGCTTTGAGATCTCCCCGTCATCCTAACATTCCTCATTATGCCTGCAAGAGTCTTGATAAATTTGTCCCTTCCTCTGCACTGGGCTGTATCAGCCCTTTCTGGTTTCAGTCTTCTCGCACTCCCTTACTTGCCCTTTCCTGACAGATGCATTTCCCTTCCCTTCTTGCTGGGGTTTGGCTCTCAAACTTACCTGTTAAAAAGGGAAGGAAAGTAGCTTGGGGGCTTTCAACCTGGTTTTGTGCCTCTGTACAGGCTAGAAGAGGGACCTTGCCAATGTCACCTCTTCTTCTCATACATAGACATAGTTTCTGTCCTGTTTTGTCTCCTTTGCCTCAAATCAGAGCTCTCCCTCCAGCAAACGGAACTGGAACAAAAGGGTGCATGACTAAATTTACGGACAAAGCATGGCAGTTGGGTGCAAGCCACCTGCAATGATTATTCCTTCCTTGATTGCCAGTCAGGGCATTCTGAGCATGTTACGTGGGTTTACTTAGCTGCTTTTTCCCTATCTGCAAAGCAGGGCAGCAGTAATTTGTATAGCACCAGCGTGTTGCGAGTGGGATATCACCAGCTTGCCTTTGAGACCCTCATTAATTAAAGCAGCTTAGTGCCCTTTGTAGTGCATACACAGCTCTTTTTTTGACTCGGTCTGGAAGCAGAGCAGTGTTAAGGAAAGAGGTGGAAAAAAGAAAAAGAGAGGACATGCTGCCCTCATGAGGTCCCTGTTAGTAACTCCGTGATAAGAAAAAACCGAAAGCATTTTGGGGAAATGCCCAGTAGCAATGCTGAGAAACCACTAACCTGGACTGGAACGGCCTTGTACGAGGAGGAGGCACAGAGCAGAAATGGATGCATTACCCACTACATGAATATTTTGTCACTTTAACCCAAGTAGCAGTACCACATAGAATAACAAATGAATTTCTACCGTGCAAATCCTTCTAAGCTTCATGCTGTAAAATGATCCTCAGGAAAATGGTATTATTTGGCAACAACTCAGTTAAATTAGGTTTTTCCCTCTAAAGGAAAATCTGAACCATCACAAAATTGGGCATTTTTTTGCCTACTTCTGCCAGGGGTTCAAGGGACCACCTTTTGCAGGTGGAAGGGCAGGAAGAAAAATGCCAATGCGGAGCTTTCTCTACTCTGCTTTGGGATTATCTTTTCTTCTGTGCTGGGAAACTTGGCGGTCAGGATGTTTTAACAGGCTATAACAAGCTATAAGAGAAGCCTGGTGGGAATTTGAATTCCATCCATGGTCTGATCATTGACTGGTTCCCCGGTTTCTCCCAGATCTGATCCATCCTTGCTAGCTGATCACACATCAGTTTTTCCCAAACTAGTCCCTGGCTTTGCTCTGTGCTTCTCTGCTGTGCGTTGGTTGAGGTTACACGGTGCAGGATGGTCCTCCTGTTGTGTGTGACCAAGCCAAATATTAGCCTCTGTGCCAAGAGCCCATGTTCCCACTGCACGGCATCCCGAAAACACTTATTGTAGATTCCTTAATACAAACATTGCTGTGTAATAACCTTCTCCAAGGCATCAGAAAGAGCTGGACTGACATTTATTTCTATTGTCCCACCCTGAAAGTATGAGTTTTAGAGAAACTAGCTCAGCTCTCCAAACACTAAATTCTCTGACTAGAGTTTGCTGTAGACGCCAATAGCTGTCTGCCATCAAGCTGTTGCCCATTTTCTGTACTGTCAGCTGAGCTTTTCCACCTCAAGCCTTTAATTCCAACAGAGCATGAAGAGACATGGACCACTGTCCTGGTTTCAGCTGGGATAGAGTTGTTTTTATTCTTGGTGGCTAGTGCAGTGCTGTGTTTGGGATTTGGTGTGGGAACAGGGTGGTCAAAGACTTTTTTGTTTCTTCGGCTCTGCTAGGGAGAGGGCTGGAAGGACACGGGAAACTGGGAAGTGACCCAGCCAGAACAGATGACCCGAACTAGCCAAAGGGTTATTCCATACCATGGGACATCATGTTCAATATATAAACTGGAGCGGGGTTGGCCAGGGCTGCCGATCGTTGCTCGGGGACTGGCTGGGCATTGGTCAGTGGGTGGTGAGCAATTGCATTGTGCATTGCTGGCTTTCTTTTCTCCCTTCCCTTTGGATTTTGGTCCTCTTCCCTTCTCCCTCCTTTTCATTATAACTGTTATGATTATTGTTCTTTTGTTTTCATTTTATCAAAATGGTTAAACTGTTCTTGTCCCAACCATCAAGTTTTGCATTGCTTTCCAGTTCTCCTCCCCACTCCCTTGGGTGAGGGCGGAGTGAGTGAGTGTCTGCGTGGCACCTGATTACTGGCTGGGGTTAAACCACAACAACTACCATCCTGACCACAGTTTTATGCCTGACCAAGTGACTGGGCTGCTGAGTGTCTTCAGACACTCAATGAATCATAGAAGCATAGAATCACGGAATGGTTTGGGACCTTCATGATTGTCTAGGTCCATCCCTCCTGTGCCTTCTGCTAGACCAGGTTGCTCAAAGCCCCATCCAACCTGGACTGACAGGAGGGTTAGGAAGTTGCATATAGCTGTCCTGTATGACTGGTTGGAGGGAGTGGATGTCAGGTATCATATCTAAATATGTTGTACATCAGCAGTAATCGTAGTACCCATCCATTTTCCCTCCTTGTCACATCAGAGGGCCTGGATGTCCCCTCCAACAAATTCTTTCTAAATGGATGCACAGGTTTCATCAGTGAAGAGTCAGTCAAAATGTTGTGACCTACAAATAGTACCTAGTAAGTCAAAGATCAAGAAAGTCTTGATGATTTGGTGTAACAGCACTATGTTGTCCTGGAGACACTTATAGCCAATTAGTGTACAAGGTTTCGGTACAAATACTGTCCTGGGAGGCTTCACAGCCAGTGGGCTCCCAGCCAATGTGTATATTGATATTTTTTCTCCTTATGTATGCTTAGCTTTCATACTCATTAACAGATCATCCTCCAGAGGCTTTCCATTCAAAGGGCCTTAAATATCTCTATAAATATTCTACAGAAGGGTTTACTTTGTCCACTGGTGAAATGCAACCACTTCTGGGGTGGAAAGCACAACCGTTACACATCAGATTAAGTGAGGAAATCATAATACCACCTCTGTAAGTTGAAAATGCAGATGCAGTAAAAGGAGGGACTTTAAGTCAAGCAGAATTCCGAGACCAATTTCCTTCAAGGACTTTGGGCAATGTGGCAAGGGATATTTCATGACCGTACCTCTACAGGAGCTTATGACTTTTGCCTGTTCCTTGGAAGACAGTCCTTGCAACCACTTGCAAACCCAGTGCTTATTCAGTGGTGAACCACCAGCCTTTGGCCTCAGTGTATGCTCCACTGAAATCAGAAGCCATCTTCTGGTTGATATACATGGGCTTTCAATGTAGACTCCAGTGAGAGTGAGTGACTGGTAATGATCGCTTTGAGGTGGGTGGGTGTGATGGACCACATGTGCTAAAAGGCTACTGAGCTGCTTTGGTGTGGATGGTCCTGTGCAAAGTTAGTGTCTTGTGAGCAAGCAGAAAGCTGTAACTGATTTAATTTTTCTGACATAAAAGATGTTTTAGAGGCTGATCTGAGGTTGTAGAATTACTTTCAGAGCAAAAAAGGTTGCCTGTTGTCAGTTCCTTCTCCAGAGCAATCACTTGTCTTCCCTCAAAGTCAGATACACTGAAACTTTCTATTAAAGAATAATGATCCCAAGGGAAAATAGCATTTGAGCTATTTTTGTGCCACGTGCTTAAGCTAGCAGAGGCTAACACTTCACCTCAATGTATGATCCTATAACAGATTTTCTCATTTCTTTTCCAACTCCTATAATTTAAAAAGACAAAACCACAGAAGACGTAGACATGTTGTCACCAGTCCAAGAAGCGTCATCAACAGCAGACAAAGCATATGTATTAGAACAGGGAGTTTCAGAGTTGGCCCACTATTATCAGCACACCTCTAGAACAGTCCTCAGGATGAACAACACTGTACTACATAAGCTAAGACCTGCAACATTTGTGTCTGGTGGGATCCCAAAGCAGCGAGTACTGATATGGCCTTCTATAACTAGCTGAAAACTGGGGGGAGGGGGGGGAAATATTGGAAAATACTATGCCTTATCCCAAGCTGATTAATCTTTTTTTTTTCTTTTTATTTTTTTCTTTTTTTCCCCTGGCTCTGCCTTTTAGTTCATTGTTTGTATGGTTAAATGAATTGGTTTGGCTGCCTCTGTTCACTTAGGAAGCACGTTCATTCAGTAATCACATATAATTGTATAGCATCTTCCATTCTAGAGCATGTTTAATGACTTGGGGTTTTGGTTTGATATCTGATCCAAAATAGCATTTTCCCAACTATTGCAACAACAGTTCAAAGGGCAAAACAGCACTTTGCCAAGCCTTGATTAAGCAGGATGCAAGTACTCCCTCACTCAAAGCTCATGTGTAGTCCCCACAAAACAAAAAACTGTGTTGAATGCACACGTGTCCCTGTGTAAGCACATGGCGGGCTCATGGCTTTAATCCCAAAGGCCATTTCCAGGAGGCATTTTAAAACATCCTCATCCCAAACTATCTTGGCCTGATTCTGCCTCGCTTGTGAAACCTGGGAAGATCACAGCATGACTTTGTGTGACAACAGTTCTCTTTTACCACATTCAAAACATAAGGCATCAAGAAATAGCTCATGTTTTTTCCAAACTGAGAAGCTTTTGTGAGGTTCTTTGAACATTTATTGAACTTGTTAACCTTCCTGGTAAAAGCTTTTCTTTATGGCCACAGTGATGAAGTAATAACATCCCTCTGAAGGCAGTTTTTACAACCTCCTGCCACTTGACGCCCCTCCAGCTCTTTTGGACAGTAAGCTTTTGTTTAGATTTTTCAACAAGCTATTTCAAACAACTCCTAAACTAATTGGCAACCCTCTTGCAGGAGTAAACATGCTCAAATACCTTTTCCAAAGAAAAAAAATCAGATTCACATACCCCGGTCACACTATAACCGGTGGGTGAGATTCCTGTAGCAAAACTGAGTGCAATAACCTTAAAGTTTGCCAGTATATTAGATCCACGCATCCATCATTCCCTGAAAATAAGACAAGTAACAAACAGATTTGAAAGCAGCAGAAGAAAAACTTGGATTTGCTATTAGTGAGAAACTTTGAGGATAGTTAAAAAGGTTGGAACAGATTGACTTCATCACAGTTTGGTGAGAAAAGATTGAAAAAAAGCGTATCAGGGCTAATTCAGGTATGACTGCTACAGCAGCATTTGTCGCTGAACTGAATTGCATCATGGTGTCTTGACCAGTTGGTGAACCTCATCCCAAGCCAGCATAACCTGATGAAGTGTTTTTTATGTAAACCCTCACCATAAGCTTGATCAAAACCCCACCAAAGATGCTTAAATGTAATCTGTTGACTTCAGTGCATGTGAGAGCAGCCTATCTCAGTCGGGTGACTTCAGTCTACCAACACATTTCTCAAGCTACTCAGAAAAACCAGCAAAACAAACATCCCTTCCCACAAACCACAGTGTTTTAGTGTATCAAAGGCTTCAAAGCAATAATATACGCGTGGTTTTAAAGCAATCTGGTTTAAAGCAATAAGTGATTTCCAGAAATTAGGTTTATTTTATGGGCTGTTGCTCTGTATTTTGCAACTGTGCTATGAAGACTGACAGGGAAGAGCCCAGGTGCCAAACACCAAAGTCCACATGGCAAAAAGACACTCGGCGCCTAAAGAAATTACCAACTTTACCAATTACTACTTGTACAACCTAATTGGCATGAGAATAAAGCTGGTTTGTAAAAGCTGATGTGCAGATCACCTTGTTCTGAGATAGTGCTGCTGGTCTCCGTGACTGTATCTCATTTAAAATATGTTTTGTTTCCCGATCTCATTTAAAGAATGTGCTTAAAATATATGTTTGAGTCTGAGAAAGAGGGTTTTCCATTAAAATAATAGCTCTTCGATGCACCAGGATAATAATAAATATTCTAAGCATGATTTGCTCTCTGAAGCACAAAGAATCCCCTTCCATGTCTTCTGTGAAAGTTGTCTAATGGTTGTGAGCTGATTTGAAGATGTCTTCTACTGAAAGGGGATTTCCTCTATGCACATAACGTGACCAGAACAGCTTGATGATGTGTCAAAAATACAATGAAATCTCTCTATCTGAGGTAGGGTTTATCTGTATTTTGGGACACTCAGGAAACTTCTGATAAATTTATGAAATCTATTAACGAAACCATTTATGCAGCTGATAGAGATGGTGAAGTGTAAAAACCAGCAAATTTACTTCCAAATTAATAACGCCCCCCCCACCCCCACCCTACCACCCCCAGGACTTTAATGTGGTATAACCTGAGCCCATTTTCAGCATTTTTCTAAACATCTTCATGCAGACCAGTACTTCTATAGTACCAGCTGATATCTTAGTGGCCTTTCAGCTGATGCTCACAGACTTACCTTGCTATTAGTTCAAATCCAAGGGCCTTCATAGCAAAAAGATCTGACTTCTATTGTGCTTTTCACTGTGAGCCTGTAAGATATTGCATAGAGATGACTAGAAAGTCTTAGGTAGCTGCGAGTGTCTTACAGCAGTTTAAAACAGCCTCTGGGGACAGAACAAACCTTCACCTGCAACTAGAATTACAGACACTCAGAAATACCTTGGACGGAAAAGAGTCCAGGGTTTAGCACCCACAAGCCCAGTGTTACTTACGTCTTTTGTTAGTTTCTGTTCCTTGAGCTTGAGCTCTCTAAAGGCAAAGCTAAACAAACTCTTTTAACCCCCACATCTGTGCTGTAAATAGCATTATTTAATAGGTATTCAGTGGCCAAATGCCGCTTTTTCCTCTTCTTTAAATAGCTTACAAACATGAAGTATTTTGCTCTGCACTTGGAATACTTGAATCCATCAGTGATGTTTGCTCATTTGGGTGACTTTGCAATGATCTCATACCCCAATAAGAAGCATGTTTGACCCAATCTGTGACAGCAGTAGGAGTTACCATTAACGACAAGGTCATTGGCTCCTTTCCCAAAGCTTCTGGCATGCCAAAACTTGCAATAAAGTCCATTAAATAATTTCCGTAATGACCTGCAGGCAGTATCTCTCTACCACACGTCATGTGAAAGGACACTAGTCCATATGTCTCAAGTTTAGTGCCACCAAGCAGAAAGAATGCTGATACAATAGTGCTTCAAGAAAAATGGCATTTAAGTTTTCAAATGGCATTTCTGACAAATCCTGAGTGGTATTTCATCCAGCTTTCTCCAGAGAGTTTTAAAAAATATGCTGTATTCTGCAAGACTATTCACTTTATTATGTTAAAATTGCATTTTGAAATTCTGTTAATAATTTTAACTATTTTCTGGCTTTGCTTTCCACAAAAAACATCCAGAAGAAACTGCTTCTGGTTTTCCATGATGTCAAAGCGAGGTGCTGCTGACGTGAGTTTAGACCACATGTGAACACAAGACATGCTCAGTAATCAGATAATATTTTTGAAAACTTTTTTTTTCCTGTTTGCCTGTTGGATTCACTTGAAGAAAACTTGAAGGTCTTAGAATCACAGAATGGTTTGGGTTGGAAGGGACCTTCAGGACCAGCCAGTCCCACCCCCGGCCAGGGGCAGGGCCCCCTCCCCCCAGCCCAGGCTGCTCCCAGCCCCGTCCAGCCTGGCCTTGAGCCCTGCCAGGGATGGGGCACCCACAGCTGCTCTGGGCAGCCTGGGCCAGCGCCTCGCCGCCCTCACGGGGAAGGGTTTCTTCCTCATATCTGATCTAAACCCACCCTCTTCCAGTTTAAAGCCATTCCTCCTTGTATTGTCACTGCAGTGCCTACTAAAAAGTGTGTCCCCATTTTTTCTTGTAAGCCCTCTTTAATACTGACATACTAAATCTTCCTTCTTTCCATTTAAAGCCATTCCTCCTTGTTCCTTCACTATAGGCCCTTGTAAAAAGTCCCTCTCCAACTTTTGTCGGCCCTTCCAGGCACTGGGAGCTGCTCTAAGATCTCCCTGGAGCCTTCTCCTCCCCAGGCTGCACAGCCCCAGCTCTCCCAGTCTGTCCCCACAGCAGAGGGGCTCCAGCCCTCTGACCATCTCCGTGGCCTCCTCTGGGCCCGCTCCAACAGGTCCGTGTCCTTCTGATGCTGAGGACCCCCGAGCTGGATGCAGCGCTGTGGGGGGGGGGTGTCTCAGCAGAGGGGCAGAACCCCCTCCCTTGCCCTGCTGGCCATGCTGCTGGGGATGTAGCCCAGGATTTGGTTGGCTTTCTAGGTGTGAGTGCACATTGACGGGTTGTATTCAATTTTTCACCCACCAGCACCGCCAAGTCCTTCTCAGGGCTGTTCTCAATCCATTCTCTGCCCAGCCTGTGTTTCTGCTTGGGATTGCCCCAACCCAGGTGTAGGACCTTGCACTTGGCCTTGGTGAACCTCATGAGGTTCATTTGTACCCACCTCTCCAGCCTGTCAAGGTCCCTCTGGATGGAGTATCAGCCACACTACTCAGATTGGGCAGATGGGCAGGTCAGGGAGGTGGAAGTACTGCGTGCATCTGTGCACTTGTTGAAGCCGTGGGAATTTCATCTTTGATGATAATCAGCCACAAGAACATAATTGGGGACATAATAAAGCACATGCTGTGATCTTCAAAACGATGCAGACAGGTAATGCCAGCCTTTTTATGTGGTTAAAAAATACAAATGACTGTTTCCTAGGGCATCAGTCAATTACACAGGGTTCTACGTAATGCCACATATGCAGCTGGGATCGGCAGTGCTGCTCCAGCATTCCTGCTTCGAGTGATTGTTCATAAACCAGGGATGAAAGAAGTCACTCCTTGGCTGCAGCTTGCAAATACTCTGATTAAAAGAATTCACCATTCCTTATTAATGAACTACCTATTTTAAGCCCAAAAGGGATGATTATTTTGTTCAAATTCAGGCACTCTCTGGGTTATTGAATAGCTCTCATCATGTTGAATGGTCGGTGTGGTGAACTACGCAAGGCATGGACTTAACCTCTCAAAGCTCCTGAAAATCAAATGTAAAACTGAAACACTATCCCTAGAAACTCCTCATTTTATAATGCCCTTGCAAATGGTTCCTTGTCAGGCTAAGACAGCAAAAAGCAAAGATAAGTTTGATATTTAGAATATGAGGCCAAAATCTTAACTAGCATGAGCTGGAAATCTGCAGGGACTTCTTTGGGGCTGTATCACTTCCACTGCTACAAAATCATTAATGAATCAACATGGGATTTGGGGTCATATTTGAATTTTCCTCTGGGTCAAATTTTGCTTTTTAGTCCCTGAATTACGGGTTAGAGCTCTCAGTCTGCATTAACCAGCAAATTAAATGCAATCTCCATATACACGGAATGCAAGCTGCTATGTTAAATAACTCATTTGACTTTTCTAAGCATCAGTATTTTAAGAAAATTTTGAGATTGTCATCTGCTTCTGTGGAAATGATGAAAAATAGGAGAATCCTGTACAGCAGTGTCGTATGGACTTTAAATTCACCAAATCAATAGAAGTTAGTGTCCTGGTTTTGGCTGGGATAGAGTTAATTTTCTTCCTAGTAGCTGCTTTAGTGTTGTGTTTTGGATTTAGGATGAGAATTATGTTGTTAACATGCTTCTTTTGGAAGGGGAAGGTGAAGGAGCAGGGGAAAGTTAGTCACAGAAAAAGCACGTATCATCTGACGACTGATTTTTTTTTTAAACCCTTTGATGTTTTGGGCACACTAGCAGTGGCATCTTCATGCTGTTTCCATCAGCTGTTTTTAGTGATTTATCTTAGGAACAACTGTTCTTAAAGCTGTGATCCTCTCTGATTTTACATATAATTCTGAGCTAGAATTAGTTTTCCTCACTGGAGGAAGCATACCTAAAGAGTTTCAAGTTCAGAAAGTATTCGTAAATCTCTTGATGTTAAGATCATTTTTGTCATTCCAAATGTATTTTTCAAACCTTGGGCAAAAAAACCCCCAGATTTCATCTTAAAAAGCAAGTTCTGATCCTCCAAGGTGAAGATGACAGTTCAAAAGGAAGGAGCACATGTACTGTAATGAACCAGAAACCAGGACATGAATCAAACTGATACAACAGGTCCAAAATTACTACGTTTGAACCTCCTGATCTCAACAACGTGGCTTAGGGGTCTGGATGCATGAAAATAGCATGCTTGCTATTGAAAGTACTGAAATAGTAGTTTGGTTTTCTTAATCAGAAGAAAAAAATGGAGATGCACTGGTTCTCAGGCGATCTTCCAAAAAAATAATTTGAAATAATTTTCCTGATCAGACCTAGTAACATCCAGAACTCAAAAGAGAACTCTATGTTCACGATGCCCAAAACCTAAACTCATTTTTTGTATTGTATTCATTGGGTGCCAACATATAGAATCACACAATTTGGTGAAAAAGGTCCACAGACATGTCACTCTGTGGTAAAACAGGGAATTACTGGGGGAAAAAGTTTGGCAGCTCCATTTCAACACCTAGGAAGTACTTGGGAGAAAGGGAGACCATGGTGAGCAGCTGCAAGGGGATGAGGAGGACTAAAGAGGGTGACTTCTGCAAGGATGGCCATCGAACTCCAGAAAACTTGACTTTCTACTCCAGTTTTCATTATTCTTCCTCTTTTTTTGGGGTATTTTTAATAATGAATACCCACAAAAATGCAGTCTGAAGACGATGCCAGTACAATGCACATCACCATAGCATGAATATTGCAAAACCGTGAGTACTGCAAGTGAACAAAGGCTTGGTGGGCTTCCAGCAGGGATGGTCATCATGGCATGGGCGCTGCTCAGGACTGAGGACAGGAGGTGAGGAAGACAGGGGGAGAGGAGAAGAGGAGAGAAGGACAGGGTTTCCCAGCACTTTGTGCCACACTCAAACCTTCCAGAGCCGCCCAGCCCGGTGGGAACAGGCATTTCCAGTGCTGCAGCACGTGGCATGGACAGGCGTTCCCAGCGCCGCTGCTGGGGCGGCAGGATGGGCGTTCCCAGCGGTACAGAGACAGGTGTTTTGGCACAGCCTGTGTTGGTCCCCGGCAGTGAGATGGGGACAAGCATCTCCAGTGCAGCCACCTACGCTGGGCAGGTGCTGCAGGGTGCTGTGGGGACAGGTGGCCCCCGTGGGGCACGGGGACAGGACTGGCACTCCCAGTGCTGCGTGGTATGTGGGGATGATGCCACCATGAGTGGGGATGGTCCTTCTGGCCAGGGTGGCTGTTGCCTGGGTGAGGTGGGATGGAGGTAGGTGCTGAGGGGATGGCTGGCATCAGGGTTGGCGTGGCGTGAGGTGGGATGGGCTGGTGTGGAGTGGGATGGGTTGGTGCGATGTTGGGTTGGTTGGCATAATGTTGGAAAGGTTGATCTGTTATGGGGCAGGTTGGTCTTTTGTGGGGGAGGCTGATGTGGTGTAGGGCAGGTAGGCATGATCTGGGCAGGTTAGTGCGATGTGGGGCAGGTGGGTGTGAGCTGGGGTGGGTGGATGGGATGTGGGGCAGGCTGGTGATAGTGGTGAGATGTGGGGCAGGTTGGCCTAAGGGCATGAGGCCCAGCCGCGGGCCCGGACGCTCACGGGGTCCCCGGCGGCCCCTCGGTACGGCCGAAGCGGCGGAACCAGGCCGCTCCCCGTTGCCATGGCGACAGCGGCCCCCCCCCCCCCCTTCTCCCCCCCACGCACCCACCCAGCAAAATATTTTCGTCCTACCACGTGATAAAAACAGCTCCCCCCCACACGTGACGGAGGACGAGCGATGTCACTCAAATCCGTTTTCCTCCAATCATCAGCGGCTCCTCAGGTACCGCCCCGCCTTCCGGAAGTCATCTCTCCAATCGGCGCCGGCTCCCGTTCCAACGGTCTGACAGAGGCCGGGGAGAGGAGCGTTGATTGACGTACCATTCAGCCATAGGCGTCTCAAGGGCACACCCGGGTTCCCGCCTCGGGGTAGCGCGGGCCAATGAACGATAGGGACGCTCCATTCCCCCGCCCCTCGCCGCCCGCCCCCCAGCACTGCGGTAATATGGCTCCGTAGCGAGCGGCCCGGGCCGGTGCTGCTGCCGCCATTAACCCCTGGGTGCCGGGCGGCGACGGGGGAGCAGTGGCGGCCCGCAGGGCTCATGCGCAGGCGCTGCAGCCGTTGCCCGGCCGTTGCCCTGCCGTGAGGATGAGCTCGGCCGCCGGCCCTGCTGCCTTACCCCCGGGCTCCGCCACCCGGGCCTTGCATGTGGAGCTGCCCTCGCAGCAGGTACGGCGGGCCTCGGGGAGGGGGGTGGCCTGAGGTGTGTGTGGGGGCGCTCCCTGGGGTGTGGGGTGCCCGGAAGGAAAAGGGGTGTGGGTTCCCTGGGGTGTGAGGTGTCCTGAGGGGTGTCTGTGGGCTCCCTGGGGTGTGAGGTGTCCTGAGGGGAAACGGAGGGGCTCCCTGGGGTGTGGGGTGCCCTGAGGTGTGTGTGTGGGGGGTACCTTGAAGTGAAAGGGGGGGCACTCCCTGGCGTGTGGGGTGCTCCTTGAGGGGCGTAGGGGCTGTGCTCCCTGAGGGGTGTAGGGGCTCCCAGAGGTGTGCATGTGTGTGTATGGTGCTCCCTGAGGGGGGTGTGTGTGTGTAGGGTGCTCCCTGGGGTATAGGGGGAGCCTGCCTGGGGTGCGGGGTGCCCTGAGGGGTATGTGTGTGGGGTCCCCTAAGGGGTAGGGAGGGGGTGGTGGTGCCCCCCGAGGTGTGGGTGCCCTGAGGAGGGGGTGTGTGTGCATGGGCTCCCTGAAGTGTAAGGGGTATGGGGGTGTCTGAGACCAAGTCCCTGAGCTGATGGAAGAAGGGACCCTCGGGAAAAGGGTTTTGAGCACCCTTCTCTTGGGCTGAGAGGAAGATGAGAGGGTGAGATCCCCTTTGCATGGGGGCAGGGGTCTGTGCCCCTCTTCTGCCAGTACTGGAGAGCAAAGGGGGATGTTCCCACTCCCTGAGAGGCTGCTTCTGTGCCCATAGAAGTGCTGGGTGCAGATTAAAGCTGGGAGTTGCAGCATAGTTCAAATCATAGCTGCAGCAATGTTCCCTCCCCATCACATCCTTCCTTCAGCTAACTGTTTTTCCTGTTTGCTGATAGTTGGCTTCTGGTTTACTGGGCAACTGTCCCACATTTTAATTTTGGAGAGCATTAGGAGCAAGGTTAAGTGAGGAAGTCTAGGATCTGCATGAGGGTTTAGCAATCTGTATCAAACCAAGTCTGTGCCCTTTCCCCTCTTACATGTAGTCGCTCCATTGTACAGGAGCTTAAGCAGTAGTGGTGGAGGGGGGAGTAATTACTTAGCAAAGGCATGCTTTTGGAAATACTGCAAGATGGGAATCAGCACTTGAAGGTTTGGTTCATTGCCTCGGTGTAGTCAGTGCTATTAAGAAGTAGACACATGATCTAAGTTACTTGAGCTATGAGTTACCAGGTGTGAAAATGCAGTTACCAGAGAAAAATCAATAGATGTCAACTTGAAATAAAGTTGTAACTGCTCCTTGGATAAACCTTATTTACCAGACATCCACTTAGGGGCAAAGGGAAGGAATGGAGATGACTCTGGGCTACTGGAGTTGTGCTAGTATTGACCCTAATTTGAGAGCAAGTACTTATTGTAAATGTGGGCCTGATCTACGTTAATGAACATAAGCATGAGCACTGCTTTGGGTGAACTTCACGGGAGCACTGGATCATTTAGAAGATCAAGTATGGCCTTCTCCCTGCTAAATTTTGGGGTTTGTTCTTTCCCAGGCTTGTGCAAAAAACAAGTGAATGCTGGAGAGAGAAGCCATAGTTATTAGTCATTGAACTTAATTTGTGAAGTGAGACCAAAACACTATCTTTTTTTCTAGGAGAAGAAACTTTTGTAGGAGTTTGCAGGAGCAGAAACTGAATCATTAATTATGTGATGTTCCAGTTGGGTAAATACTTAGTTTAAGCCATGTAGGATGCTTCTATGGGTGCTGAGGAAATGTTAATTGTAGTAAGCGTAAGGCTGTGACCAGGTCTGAGGTATTGTTTTGCTGTGTACTCTGCAAATAAAAGGACTGTGTGCTGAGGTATCTGTAATGCTGTGTCAGTGCTTGCCATCAAATGAAGAAGCTCAGAAACTAGTTGAATACCCCGATAATGAATCATCCTCTCACTGTATTGTCTGAGCTTAAAAGTCTGTTACTGAATTACAAGATGCCTTACCTTGAAAGGGCTAATCACTCTGGAGGTATTTTACTGCAGAATCATGAAAAAGAATGGAAAAGTCATTCCAGTCTATTCTACTACTTCTATAATGCAAAAATCTGGCTGATCAGTGTGGTGGTGCTTTGTAACACAATAATTCCTTGCTGCCTGTCAGCACAGAAATCAACTCGGTGATTTGTTTTAGTAGGCAGTTTTCTCTAGAACACCCAGTTCCGCATTTTTTGACTACAAGGGTGAGAGTAAGGTGGTCTGAGTCATGGCTATAAATCTCTCTAGAGACCAAATTCTCAAATGTGAACTTAAGGTGAGTGCTTTTAATGACTGAAGTGACTTTTTAAATGGCTGAAATATTGAAGGTGTAATTTGGGTTTAGTCTAGATTTAATTGTGCAGTGAAGTTCACACTGAGTAGAAAATGAAGTTCCTGCTACTTACACATTTGCAAAAGTGAAAAGCTATGTCCAAAACCTTTGCTTATGTGACCACACTTGTATCAGACTGACTAATCTATTCTTTAACTTGTTCGTTGGTGACAGGATGACCTGGCCTAAAAATGCCTTTTGCTGTTGTGTTCTACATTTTAAGTGGGAGAAATAGAGGATATGGCTGTAAAGAAGTGCATCTGGTTAAGCATAAAATTCCAATTTGTGTCCTAAAGTAATTGTGCCAGGATGTCAATTTTCTTTTGCTGAAAGAGTGAGTCTAACAGAATGGAAAACGTGCAGGGATTCTTTAGCATTACCTCTTCCTAGTTGCTCAATGCAAGAAAGCCAGGAGTGTTGTGATAACTTAGGGGTTTCTAAATGCTCAAAACAAACTTTTCAGCCCTGATGTTGTAAGCAGCTCAAAGCAATGTGGGCGTGAGCGAGCCAGACCTTTCAGACTCTTATATTCTTGATGGAAGCAGTTGGACAAAAACCCCGCAGTCTTAACATAGAGAGCCAGTCATGCTACAGTCAAATGATCTGTTTAATGTTGCTGTGCTAATTGCTGACAAAAACAGCTGTCATGTGTGGTTGTCAAGAGACAGGAAAGCCTGTCTTCGTGGACTTAAGAACTAGTGCCTCCAGGACTTCAGACTTTTCCTTCAGGCTGAAATTGATAAGATTTTACTATCAATTCCAACAGAGAGATTGAAGCTTTTAACGAACAGTGAGATAGTGTTTGGAGACCTGCAAGCTGGAACTTGAACTGCAGGTACTGTTGTACAAACAGCTGTACTGATGCACAGTTTGTGGTGAGTCATTAGGGAATTGTAAGGAAGAAAAAGAACCCTTTTTTTTTTTTTAAACAGATGATTTCCAGTTAGTCTGTGGTTCAGGCATTCAGTCAGATCCATGTCCGTAGACTGAAGCATCCCTCATGCCTAGATGGCCAGCCAGGGCATGAATAAACTATAGGTATAATTGGTTTTGGGTGGAGCAGAGGAGGATCCCTCAGAAATAATGGCTAGAACCATTTTAGAAAATGACAAAAATGCCCCCTGCTGCTTTATTGTGATAAAAATAGAGAGCAGAAGAAAAGTGAACAAAACTGGACATGGATTCCAGTGTAGCAGGTGAGTACTAAGTCATATGTGTCGCAGCCTAGCACTTGTGTGACTTGGCTGATTGCAAAGTATTTCAGCAGCTTGTTCCTGAGTGGTCTGACTCTACAGCAACTGCACAGAAAACTATCTCATCAGCTGGTTGCATTTCTGCTACCAGTACTTGCCAGTTGTAAGCTAAAATGTTTGGTCTGCATGTGCTGCTAATTTCCAATGGCCTGATTGATGATCAGTTGCAAGAAGCTTTCTTCTGAAGTAAGCCATAGACGATCTTCCGAATTATAGGGGAAAAACAGTATGTGATATTTAGACTGTATATAAGGTAGCCCTGTAATGGGACCACAGATCATGTGCATTTTTCCCCAGAAAACTGTTTAACTCTTGGACCCACATTAGTGATACCTTGGTGTAAACAATTTTCTGCTCACTGGAGATAACCGGGGTAATGGGTGTGGGGGGAGCTAGATATTATAGATACTAGGGGATACACTAGGAGCTGTACACAGCTGTTTTCCATCAGAAGTTTTAGTTCCAGTTTAGTGTCAGTCAATCACATTTTGGTTTGCCCTCTGTAGTGATGCCCAAGGTGGGTCTCCAAGATGAGCTGCTCAAAGACTTTGGATGTATTGTGTGGAAGGGTGCACATGAGGGAGCTGGATACACTGGTGAATATGGATGTGGTGGTAAGAAGGGTAGGGGTAAACTGCCACAGTGCACAGCTGTGAACAGTGTTAGATCAAATTCCAGGTGACCCAATATCTTCTGTATCTTCCAGTTCATAGACCTATTTTGTCAGATGGTGAAAGTTCTTACGTGGAAGGAAGCGGCAATGAGCTTTCAGCCACAGGCATCAGAAGTAGGTGTTTGGGGCAGGGCAAAACAGAGCAAACAGTGAAACTCCCCAAGGACACTCTGTAGTTTCCATTCACTGTCAGACTGGGATTCATAAAGAACCAGTTGGAGTTTGATGGATTTCTAGGAGCTGGAGAGCAATGCTTAGCAAACGTGGCTCTTGTGGCTTCCATACTAGCTTAATTGTGGAAGCAGTCTAGCTCACATAGTGTGAAACAGAGGTCTGAGATTAAGGGCAGAGGCCCTGAACTGGTTCCATGATGAGCCATGTGAGGCTTCCTTGCACTCTGAACTTCAGCAAACCGCAGGGCATCACATTTGTTTATAGTCAGTATCGGTACAGACTTGTCAGACTAGATGCATGTTGGTTTCATGAAATGCATGTTGGCATTTCCAGTAGCTGGGTGAAAGTGTCATGTGGGCAGGATATGTTTTCTCCCATCCCACCACTGCTCAAACAATGGGTTATCCCCATCCTAAACCTGTTTGGCAGGGAAGGGTCCTTTGTTTTGGATATTAAAGATTAAAATCTAATTTAAGAATTGAAAACCTTCTTTCAGCCAAGCAAAGTTCTGGAGCAGACCCCTTACTGGTAGGAAGAAAATCCCCCTAAATCTACTTTGAACATGAAACTATGCTGTAATGTCTACCTTCTGTGAACTGGTTGACTGTAATAAAGGTATTGAATTCAAAGACCGTGAATGTCCTTTTCAGGTTTATGCTCTTATTCTGTGCACCTTCCCATAAAGAAATGAGAAGTTGATGACAAGACCTAAATGTCTCATTGATGACCGCAGCAGTGAAGACTCTATCCATTCTGTAAAATTTCTTGTACAAGAAATCATTACATTCAGCTGCATTTAAAGAAATGATATATACTAAACATCTAACAGTCTCTGAGCTTTTGGGATTTTAGTAATTGCACAAGCATAATGTACGCGCTTCAGAAATTTGCATTGCTACCCTGTTTGAATGCAGGATGCAAAGGAATGGGAGTCAGGAGTGAGGTGAACTTTAAAACAGAAGGTGTTTTTTCTTCTGAAAGTACTTCTGGATTCCAATAGTAAATAAAACTGTGTTTTCAGCAGTTGGAAGTGACAATTCAGTACCTTGGGTGTATGTTTAGATACTTGAGGTGATCCAGGCGAGTAGAAGTAAAGCAACACGGGAAGAATATTGGTGAATTAGAAGGCTAAAATTTCATAGTTACTTTCTTTAAAGATGCGTGCTGTTCATACACAACAACTTGGGTTACATGGTGGAAATGGGTGATTCAGTGTGCTGGCAAATGAGTTTGAGAGTGTTTGTATGTGGGAGAAGTGAAGAACGCTACTGTATGGTCTGAGCGCTGCATGCGAACTAGTTTTCCAACTAAAACAGTGTGAAAAGAGCATCTGTTTTTGAAATAGTTTTATATAACTAGTGATATATGTCTTCTACTGTGTAATATGAAAACAAAGACTGAGTCTTAAGTATTTTACTTCCTCTTTCCTACTAAATATGCTGGGGGAAATCAGAATAGTGGGTGGAAAGTGTCATATTTGAGTATTGCTTTCACTTCTCTTTGACATGCACGGTCTTTAAATGCTGAGTGGGGATGGAGGGAAGCACTGCTCTGGTAAAATTTAAGTATTGACCTAGTGATCATACACAGCTGTGTCCATGTCCAGCCGTATCAATGTCTAGTGTTTGTTGGAGATGATTGGGAGGAAATAGTTGGCTGTTAATCTGGGGATAGACTTTTTCTGTCTGCAGGGTACTGCAGTATTTTTCCTAAAGAATGCAAGTGTGTTTTGCAGTCTGAATGATCTGTTGATAAGTTAGAGATTGTTCTGTCAGAAAGCTGTAGTAAATCAGTTTCGATGCTTTATTCAGGAGATTTGTAGGGGATTAGGGAATGGTTTTAATTGAAAGAAAGGTCTTGGTAGCTGTTAACTAAAAACTTGTTTCTTATGAAGAAAGGCTTACTGGTTTGCCCTTGGTTTGTCATCCAGTAACATGATAAACATTAATATGCTTCAGGTTATTAATCAGCATATGCTGTTTGCTTGTGCAATGTAGTGTGTACTTAAAATCAAGTAGTTAAGGTTAAAAGTGCCTTTGCTTTGATTTTGTTGATGATTTTGTTGATGTTCCATAAGGCCCTGGTTAGTTTTGGGACCTTCCTTCTGAGCATAGTCTTATTTTTCATTGCTTGATTGGTATTCCCAGGTCATTCCCTCTGCTAATATGGACTAAATGCTCTCCTGCCCAAGATAAGAGGCTTAAAGGACTTCTCTGAACTGTCACAGTGTTAATGAGGTGGGACTTGCACCCCAGTGTTCCATTTTCTACCCCATGGCATAGTTCCCATGTTTTGTCAAAAGAGGCAGTTAGAGTTTTGGTCTTTCATCTTCTAAATGGGTAAATATTTATTTAGACAAACTCAGAGGAAAACATCAATAAGGAAAGATGGTACTTCTAGCTGCTGTTTCTTAAAGGTCTCTGTTAAAGATGGAAAGACTGTATCTAGTTCCTTGTTATTTGGATCTTATATAAACATGTAGCAAAAGGAGCTTTGTGTGCCCAGTGGTTAGTGCTTGTAAGATTTTCTTAACCTCAGTCTAGAGAATTTTTTTTTTTTTTTTTAGGGTGTGCTGACAGTTTATTTTCTTCAGAGTTGTGGCTATTGCCAGCTTGCTTGGTCTGTTGCTCTTGATGTTGTAGTGACCATAACCAAACACAGAAACAGTTGAAACAGTACACAAAAAGAACTTAATTTGCCTAAGTCCTGGTATGGCTTAAGATTTTGCTTCTGAACCCTTCCTGCCAACTTTATATTTAAGTAAATTCTGTGTTTTGAGTCATGTTCGTTACACCTAACAAGCTATCCTGTTTGTATCATAAGACTGAATACCCATGTCTTCTATACCTGTCCTTACCTCATGATTTAGATAACAGGCTCTTTCAGTCTTTCTGCAGAGACAAGCACAAATTTTTTGTGGAAGGAAGGACGAGGAAACATAAAATTAGTGAAGAGTGTGAACACTGTGGGCTTGCATTGAATATCAGTTTTAGTCTTGGTTGTCTCGATGGTTTTGAGTGTAAAAATGTGGTATAGATTTTCCACATGTGGTTATGGTGTACAAAGAGATTTCTTGCACCTGGTGGAAGTTACCAGCCATTTACATAATTGATTTGAGGTAGAAGTTGAGTTCTGAGTTGCTCCCCAGTGTAAATTCAGTTATTTAGTGAGGAAACAGTTTGGTGGGGTAGCTACTAAAGAGAGGGTGCAAGGGAGGATAGACAGAAGGATGTAGCTACCTCGGAGTAATATGTAACTGTCTTGGCTAATTATGTAATAACTGAAAGAAATTATCTGAATTATTTTCTGATACTACTGTTGCTGTTTTAATTAGCATTAAAAGAGCAAGTTGGGCCATTGACGCATTTTGTTAGATGCAAAGTTGACTTCACGTGTTTCATTCTTTAACTCTGGGTTGAGCTAATGAAGGGCTGTTTTATGTTCAAGTAGCTTGAGAATAATAATACTTCTGCATGGGCCATATCAAGTATAGAAGTGTTCCTTATACTTCCTCTTTCACTTTCTCCCTATACAAATTAGGGAAGGCTCAGTGCCTTTTAGAAAACATCTTCCATTTGCTGACTGACCTTGTTGAAACTTAGTGCAGTACAGAAGCAGGAGTAGTTGTGGGGGAGTGTGGGTGATTAGAAACCTGTATTGAGCCTTAATGTGTTAAAGTGAAAGCTTCATAGGAATCTTCTAAGGCGAGCCTTTCAAAAGCCTCTCAGATGCCCCTAAGTGTAAAGGAAAGGAAGCACCTTGATTTAAGGAACTGTAAACTAAAATTCACAATTGTACATCTGTGATGACTTTGAGCCTGTGATGAAAGTAGTTTGGACTCTGCTTGTGGTCACTTAGTCTGGGTAAATCACATGGCACAGATTCAATTTGTCTCTTCCTTGCATCAAATCTTAAGAAATGTGAGGGAAGAAAGTGTTGTATGTGTTTGTAGCATCTTCACAGGAAAAAATACAGTGAAATTCTACTGTGCGTCTTTGAACTGGTGTTGGCCTTGCATATGATTGATAGCAGGCATAACTTTTTAAAGACTATTGCCAGAAAGTAGCACTGAACTAATGATGGTTGTGTAGCTCTGCGGGCCTTGCTGTCTTCAAGTGTGTGCTGGAAGGACATTAAAATAATTCCAAAAATTCCTTCTGGTGTGTCCTACAAAATTGCACATCAAATGCTTCTGCTTTGCTTCTGAAGTAGATCTGAAGTTGCATGTGATTCTCTTAACTCTGAGCTGAACTGTGGAAAACTATTTAATTACAAAACTTAGAAATCTTCCTAGCAAGTGTGTAAACTGGAGTACAAGCATTTTCTTGTCCTTCCTGTGGTTTTAAGTAATAACACATCTGAATAGTATCTAAACTTCCTACTGTACGTTTCTTTGATATTAAAAGCTTTGTGTACTGCAGCAGACTTGACCCAAACCTTCTGTGAGGTACTTTTTACTTTTTTTTTTTTTTTTTTTTTTTTGGTAGTGGAGTCTATCGAATTGGAAAACAAGGCAGCTTGAAAACTTTATATAAAATTGAATTAAATATGAATTCTTGTCTACCATTTGACTTCCAGGAACTCAGATCACATGATTGCTACTTAATATTCTAACTGGTATGGATAGGTGAAAGCAAGTAGTTCGTGAAAATCTGAGGAGTAGGAAGTTGTAATAATGAGGTGTAGAACAGCACTGGGATAAGTAATGCTGATGTTGGCTAAATACATTTTGTATTTTGATAGATTTTGTGTTTGTTTTTTTTAGAGCTGGAGCATCTATGCTTTTCAAGAAGAGGAAAAAAACCACCCAAAACCCTCAACCTGACTGCTGTGAGCTAGAGCCCTGTGGTTTTTTTGTGACTTAATTATGAGAAGTATTCAGAGAACCAAACAGCTGACCTTGCAAGATCAGTTCTCTTAAGTTCGAAGCAATTAGATTTGCTGTATAACGTTTGTGTTGCTAACTAATCTTTGCACCGCACTTTAATGTGAAAATACTTGGAAGGATTATGCTTAAAATCTTCCAGTGCAACTGTGGGTCATAAAGCAAGCAAGCTAGGAAACTCATGTGAAAGCTAGGTAAAACCAGAATACATACCAGCTTGTACAGAGGTCAGACCTGATCCTGACCTGAAGAGAATTTATGGAATATCTTCCCTTGAAACAATTGGGAGGAGGGCAACAAGTGAAAATCGGAGATGGTGTCCAGAGATGAAGACTATGTCTTGGTGTTCATGTTAAAAAACCATCTGATAGGTAGGATGCTCCATTAAAGGCTAAATAAGGAGAATGGTCCTGAAATTGTAGCCAGTGTTGAAAGTCCTGTACAGTGTGTTTTCTGGAGGAAAAAATGATTGCTTGTCAGGTATTTGGGCCTCTGTGAGAGCCCTGAGTGGTAACTTGCTTTTGACAGCTTTGAGCTTTCAAAGTATGTTCTGTAAATTTCAGCTTTGCTTGTGCAAGATGGCTTCCCAGCCTTCTTACACTGGTTTTACCCTGGTATTTACACTTCAGGCAAAAGTAAGGTCGTGGGGTTTTTTTGTGGTCCCGTCCCGTCGTCCCCCCCCCCCTTGCATTGCTCCTTGTTGAAACAGAAATGCTCTCTTGAACCCATCTGATGCTTTGCACTTTACACAGGTTATATGGGATGTCACCAGGAATATGAAGGTGGTGGGATGGGGGGGAAAAAAGCCTTTTCCAGTCCAGCACCAGATTTATAAAAATTTCTCCCTTGTCAATTGAATTTAAACTTTATTCTGGAAAATCTATTCAAATTTAATAAGTTGTTTAAAAATTAGACTATTCCAACAGAATTTCTGAAACTTGCTCACGAGTATGGGTGCAGTAGGCCCACTGTCATTCTTTTACTAACATCTAGAAATTTTCAACCTAACCACCCTTTCACAGAGGGGGCTGTTTGATGGCATCTTGGATGGCTGTGCTGGGAGAAACTAAACTGCCTGCCTTACTTATGTTTAGATGCTTTTTTGACACTTTTGCAAACTAATCTGTCAAAGTGCTCTTGTTTCTGCTAGGAGCAAGAATTTGTGAATGGTTTTACTGAAAGGGACAGTGATAAAGAGGGCAGACCATGCAGCCGGGAGCGAGGGTGGGAAGAGGCAGATGTGGGACAAAAAGAAGACAGACCTCCCCGTTTTCTCAGCAGTGAGCCATTAGATTGACTGGGCCGCTAAAAAAATGATAGGCTCCATCCATGTGATAAAGAATAGGCTTAGCTGTTGCCTGTATTAATGACCTGAGCTTCACAATTCATACTTGGAGCCTGAGCTAGTAAGTGTGGTAGATCAGTAGTGAAGATAGAAAAACGGTGTTTGGCTGTGTTCTCATCCAGATTGGATATACTTATGTTTTTTTCCCAAGGCCATCAGTTTCTTGTAAGAGAATAATAAAGTGGTTAAGATGGAAGAGGAGTCAGAACTCTTGTGCTTGTTTTTACCACCCATTATGTGACCTTGAACACATAATTGTGAAATTCCACGAATACTTTAGGCTGTTGTAGGTAGTCGCTGTTCTTGTGGTTCCATCAACAATCCAGACCTTATGTTAACAACCGCACACTTTTCTGTCTTGTTTTGACTTAAAACCTTTTCTTCCCTGCCCCCCCCTCCCCAATCTTTGCAGTGATTTTCATTAATGGGACCAGATTGTTAGACCACAAAAAAACCCCAAACCCCCACCAAGCCCAACAAAACCCCAAACAAACAGTGAATAGCTTTGTCACCTCAGTTTCTGAGGCCTGGAGGGAAGCAGAGAGTGTTGTCTGGATCAGTGTAAGCCATCAAGAAACTGCAGTGTTAAAGTCTGCCTGCTCCAACCTGCTTTTGTGGTGGGCACATCTGTGTAGCTGTAGGGAGCTGAATTGGAGGAACTTAGACAAGTTTCAAAGTAACATCTTTTTTGCCAGCTTGACCTTGGCTAAATTCTGTGACACTCATCCTGAGAGTGCGCAAATGCACAAGAAAGCATTGTGCAGGATGGGAACAAGTGTCTAGATGGAAAAAGTGGTATTTTAGGCAGAGGTAGTGAAAGATTACAGTATCTTAGTGTTGAGGGAACTAAAGCATGAAGGGACCGGGCAGTTTCAGTCCTTTAAACCTCAGAAGACTTGGTAGATTTATAGAGTTCTGAGATCATCTGATGAAAAAGCAAAGTATTAACAAGGTTGTTGATCAAAATACTTTATTCTGTGGTGGTCTGACTTGTTTATGGCCAGCAGTAGATCTGGAGAGGTTCCCAGAAAGTCATTGAATGTCACTAAATACATTAAACAACTGATAATAGTTCTTCAGAATGATAACTGAGTGCTTTTCTTAAGTAATAAGACGACCCCTGACTTTTGAGAGAAACTGAGCATGGATGGCCTCACAGCACTCCGTAGCAGCTCTTGTCAAGATGCTGCTGTTGAATTCCGGGAAGCTGGTTTTGTGGCTATGCAGGCATGAGGGATGAAACCTGATGGCAGGCTCTGCTCTTCTGATCTCTTGTAAAGAGATCATGATCGTCTTTTCTATATATCGTGGGGATAGCTGTATGCTTATAACCTGTGACATCTTTACCTCCAGCAGTGTTGTTAAAATATAAGCTACTACTCAGGAGTTCTTCTAAGGGACAATTAGTGGATCTCTTCTCTTGTTTTGTAGTCATTTATTTTCAGGGTAGAAGGAAGCACTAACTTCTTTTGTGTAGGTCAGCATAGGTTTGCTATATAGGAATTGCTTTTACTGAGTTGAAACTTAGATTGGCAATTAAATAAAATGATAACAAGGCTTACCATGTAATTTCACTGCCTCATTGACTTTCTTGGGATTTGCAAAGGACTAGGACAATTGCGGTAATCAACATAACTTCTGTGTCACCACCCCCCCCTCCCCCGAGAAAGTCGTTAAACCTGCTCCCCTACTCTGCTAAGCAGTGGTCCAGGCATGTCATCATTCAGGCTGTGTGCACTAAATTCAGAGCGGCTGGAAAAGTTAAATACCCTTTTTAATGGTATCAGTTGTGCTTGTCAGAGCTAACTTAAATCAGTGCTCAGCTGAAAAATAGTTTTTTTTTTTTTTCAGCAGGCTGTCTTATTAAGATGCCTGGTGTAGTGTCTGAGATCTTCAGGACTGTGTTGCTGATACTGTCAACTGAGGAGATAGCATTGAAAATTATACTCATCTGTATATTTTGCTTATCTATCTTTATGAAGGCAAATCCTGCACTATCAGCTTGCAAACACAGCTGGCCTTTTTTAATTTATGTGACTCATGAGGTTGTCAAAGCACTTATGTTTTTTAGCACGTGTATTTTGATTTTTTTTTTTAAACTAGGCTTTTTGGAATGGTTCTTCTGGTTGCAGAGCATCTCATCTGTGGGGGTTCCTTCCTTGTGATGAGGATTTCTTGATACCTTTCTATAAAGAGCAAATAGTTAAAACTAGTGTTTAATGAGAAGTGATAACTCTTTCCCATTTCGCCTAAAAGAAAAAGGAAATGAAAGAACTCTGGATTGTTTGCAGCTACTGTGTTCAGTGTAAAGTGTAATGGTTCCTTTCTCTGTGCAGAGTTGCTTTTGCAATTTGAAGTGCACTGATACCTCATTGTGAACCACTTCTTACTTGGCTTGTAAAAGTGCCAGGCTGTAGATAGCTCTGCACATATTTTAGGCTGGTGATTTTATTTAAGCAGTCCTGTCTGCCTTTGGCTGCTGGTTGCTGCTCTGTCTCCAGCACAGCTGCTTGTACAGTCACATTGTGAACCTTATTGAGGAACTGATCTGGTGAAACTAACCCAGTGAAAGAGAGAGGTGGTTCGTTTTCATCCAGCTCAGCTCCCTGGTGTGATACACTGAGCAGCTGCACAAGTGCTTATTGATGGTGGTGCAGATGAGGAGGGTGATGCAGCAGCTCGAATAAGTGGTGTGGGTTAGCAGCAGGGCCTTTTGGCTGATGCCAGTGATAGCTGAACTACAACACAGTAGGGTTTTTGTTTTGTGTGTTCTAACATCTTGAGCAAAAATTATATGAAACACATAAGAGGTACCACTTAACAGATTTGAGAATTCCCTCAAAATAATACGTACTGTTTTTCACAGAACAGCTGCAAGTTGATGAAGAATTTTAGAGCCTATTTGAATTGTCATCTGGCTATGTCTTTGTAGCTGATGGTCTCCTGGCTAAAGCTGATTATCTTTGCTCAGGAGAGGGTAATTATCTCTGCTGCCTCTTGTAGAGTTCTGAGGAAATCTGAATAATGCAATATATCTTCAGTCACAATGTAGTGAGCAAAATGGAAGGTTTATTTTCAGGATCCAAGCCCCTCTGTCATCATGACCTCATACTGAAGAATGTGAACACAAAAATTGTCCATGTAATTGGAAACTTGCTCCCTATCAGCTAGGCTAAATGGACAAATAATCAGACAGAAGGGAGGGGGAGAGTGATGACCAAGTTGGAGATTTAAGTAGACATTCATTAGCTGTTGCATGTTGAGTTCTGAACTGTGGTGTGGCCTCACAGCTCCAGCTTTGTTGTTCCTCCTCCAACTGGTTTGGGACAATTGAGACTTTAGATTATAGGATAAATTCCAAATTTTGAAGGGTGCAAAGAAGTCACAAACCATGGAGATAAGGACTCTGCTCTTGTCCAGAGCTGCAGCTGTAGGTTGCGACACTACAGCTTTTTCCAAACCTTGCTGCCCATAGTAAAAGATGAAAAACTTGTGTGGCTTTGCTTGAGGGCTACTTCATTGTAACGTACTACTTAAACCAGGCATGCAAGTAATTGGTGATCCTAAAAAGACCTGTAGAATGTTGCCTTCTTTGTTAGATGCTATGTGAGCTATTCTTCTTAGGTTATAAGGCATTTAAAAAGAAAGAAATAAAAAATGAAGGGGGGAATGAGCATGATAAATAATTTATTTGTATGCTACTGAAGTTAATTAAAGGAGAGAGATGGCAGATAAAATGTTTGAATCATTTTTATAGGGAGTGCATTGTATGTTCAAAGACCTTTCTTAATGAGTGTCTTAAGTTGCTCATAAAAATGGCCAGCAAAACTGAAGAGCTTTGTTAGATTTGAAATAATATACAAGGTATATATAGTTTTAGTTTTGGGTTTAAGTGTGGCTTAAATTTTTCTGTTGACATTCCTGATAGCAATTTCTAATAAAGTAAGGCCACGTAGTTCTGCAGTTACGCAGCTTAGAAAGTTTTTTGTGTTTTTTTAAATTGTTTTGTATTGCATATATATACTAGACATATCTGGACATCCCATTCCAGGCTCTGTTTTTAGTCTAATTCATAAGTAGACTTTGCAGGAATGAATCTACTGGTGGTTTTGAGTCTGTCATGTGAACACAGAAATGCAATGTTCTATAGCTTTCCAGGAAGGAAAAGTAATACATCACTTAAATGATATTAAGTAATGTAGAGTGTCATACTGTGATTCCAAAACAGGTGATGGCCTTTCAAGTCCTGTTAAAAACTTTTAGGACAAGCTGCAAACAGAAAAGTTGTTTCTTGGTTTTAAATGTATTTTAACTCTCTTGTTAGTCAATGCAAAAGTGTTTCTTAAGGTGGACCCAGACTTAAAAATTAACAAGCTTTTGGGAGAAAGTAGTATGCTGTAAAATGAACTCTGCGGTAAAAGAATGCATGAAACTAGTTGTTTGAGGCCTGTAGGTTGTTTGCGGTGATCCAAAAAGGATGGGGAGGCATTTGTTAACATACTTATGGTGGATCGGTGAGACACTGGTAGGTTGAGGGATTGACTGGGGGAACGTGATACTGAAGGATTTGGTGAGAACTTTCTATATTTGAAGTGGCAGTATGCTGAGTGCCAAGTTCACAGTAGTCTGTTTCAAGCACGCATGAGTTTTCAAAGCTAAAATAAGAACCACAGCTAAGCGATGACTTAAGAGTGACTGGAAAGTCCTATGAAATTACTTTGTTAACTAGTTAAATTTAACAGTAAGTTAATGTTAGATATTCATCAAAGATGGAGGGTGTAGTATGCTTTGAAGTTGAGGATTGTAGCCACAGCTATTAAAGCTGTTTGGCACTTGGAGAGAGGTGAGGAGAGAGATAAATTGATTCAATGTGATGATTTTCATTCAAGATACAGTATTGTAGCAAACTAACATAATATTGGAGTTGGATGAAATCACTTAAACTGAAGATTTTAGTGACATATTATAGCATGTTCAATCCAAGAGGAAAGGACTGAGTTATCCAAGCAGATGGTAGCTGACAGACATTAAAAATTCGACTGTGCCCTGAATTTTCCCTGAAAATCTGGATATGTCTTTCTGACGTATTTTATTTAAGGTTGTTAGAGCAGTTTCCAGGTTTACTGTGAATTCAGGAAGCTTTCTTCAGCCAGTTACTTATGGCTCTGGATTAAGTGGTGGTTTATGTTGGAGTTCTTTGTTCGCTAGTGCTTGTTGAAAATAGCTTTGGCTAGAAAATGTTTCCAGTGTGGTGATGCAGAACACCTGGGTGATACTGCAGCTGTTTGATGCTGTGTCACATATTTGCTTGAAACAGCTTTGAATAGTTCAGTGTACTTTATAGACATGTGGAATAAAAATTACATATAGGACACAAGAATAGCTTGTCTTGTGTATCAGTGTTGCTTAATCTGAGCTCATAGGTGCTAGTTGTGGCTTGTGCATTCAGTTTCCTATGGCTTTGCTGAGCGCTTATTGTTTAGATTGGCTTTCTGCAAAGAAAATTTTTTTCCCTAATAAGTGTTTATTGGGATTTTTTTGACAAAGGTACTTTAGAAATCATTAAAATGCTTTGACTAAAAAACAAATAAAAAATTGTTTTGAATTGGTTTCAGTCTAAGAAAGTTCTTTAACTATTTAGGGCTTTTTTCTTATTTTTAGCGCCGACTTCGTCATCTTCGGAATATTGCTGCACGTAACATTATCAATAAGAATGGCTACCGCCTCTTGGATACGTACTTCACTCTTCACTTGTGTGATAATGCCAAGATATACAAAGGTAAACCAGGCTTGCTATCAACTTTTTTACTAGTTAATCTTTGAATTCTTATGATATGAATTCTCTGGCCTTTTTTTGCCTTGACAACCTGCTGCCGTTATTTGTATCACATGTACTAACACTGACGAAGAGCTCTTTAGTTTCATGAACTTCATAAGAGCTTTAAGTGTTAGCAGCCAAGGAAGTAAAACAGA
Source organism: Falco cherrug (assembly GCF_023634085.1). Classification (NCBI taxonomy): domain Eukaryota; kingdom Metazoa; phylum Chordata; class Aves; order Falconiformes; family Falconidae; genus Falco; species Falco cherrug. The sequence continues at coordinate 3,357,246 of NC_073698.1, forward strand.
TGACAGATTTGGTAGAGTCTCTTAAGTCAGCCTCTTTTTGTCATTGGTATCCTCTCCCCCCACTGATAACTTAAGAAACTTGTGAACGTCCAAGAGCACAGAAAAGTTAAAGCTTTTGGAGCCTTAGTTGCTTTTTGTGGGGGAGAGTGTTCCACTCTTTGTGTACCAGTTATTTTATGGAGCATAAACCAGCACTTACTATTACCAAAGTTTTCCAAAAATAGAATTGTCAGCCAATGACATGAAGCATCCAGGCATCTGTTCGGCTGTTGAGTGTTAGATCTCATTTCTCTTTACATGGCAGTGGAAAGCAAAATGTTATAGCTCTTCGTTATAGAGACATGTTATTAAAAATACATTTTTATACTCCTTTTGATATGATTGACAGTTGGAGCTTTGCAGGCAAATTTTGTTTTTGTCATAATTTTTATTTTTAGCTAGTTGAACCTTGCTTTTTTCCAAGGTCGCTGTTTTAGAAGGACAAGAATACATAACTTGAGCTTGCTCCCTGGACTTTCTTGTGGTGGTTTGTTGAACCTGTAACCGATCACCGTTTATAGAGTAGTTCATGTAAGAGACTGTTCTGCATTCCATAGAAGCTTTATTCTTGGCCTCTAGTGAACTGAAGGATATTTGTATAAAAACTGTATTCCAGCCTCCAGAGCTGTCTCCTTAAAGACTTGAAGCTCTTATGGTGGCTGGGAGAGCTAAGCTCCATGTGTCAGCAGTTGCTTGGTTCCATTTAAATACAGGGTACTTGGCACCTCTGAGGTAACTTGGCTGTTCACTCTCTAAGCATCTGGAACAGGTCACCCATGCTCTTCAGGAAACCAGTGCAATTAGTTCATCTGTGCTGCACTCCTCCAGGAAGACGCTGTGTGACAAACTGGTCACTTTGTAAATGTCATACAAATATTGTAGAGTACTGGGGCATGTTCTTTCCCTAGAAACCAAAGCCTTAGTACATCTTGAGGGTTATCTTGGGTGTAAAGATGAAATGCTAAATTTAAATAATGACTTCTAATAATTAAGTGTGAATGAGTACTATTAATCAAAAGCATGACTGCATTTTGAAGTCTTTCTCATGAATCTGTTGCTGATAAACTAGACCCACTAGCATTTGTCTTTCATGAGTATTACTTCAGCTTTTCCCATTTCAAATATTCAGATTTGTATTGGTATTTAAGTTAATCTAAAGGTGTTTTTTTACTCATTTTTTCTTTAGAATTTTATAAGAGTGAGGTGATCAAGAATTCTCTGGTAAGTAACTTTAATATGGAAAAACTTTCTTTTAAAAATTGTGTATTTATTGCAGTATTTTAATTTCTCTGCTTAATACTGTAACTCTTAAATGTGTATTTCCACTCTTCAGTTGTGCTAGGAGCCTCATGATATTGTTCTCCTTTTCATTTTCTTTTCACAAGGGTTGTAATAGCGAGTTACTGAATAGTAAAAATGCATGTTCATTTTAACAGCTGTGGAGCGGTGGTCTGTTGGTACTTCTGTAGATAGGGCTAAACACTCCAAGGGTAGGGCTTTTTCTTGTGAAAACTATTCAGTGCTCAGGTTAAGCCTTACAATAAATTTCCATTTTAAATATTGAGAACACTAAGTAGGCAAAGTAATGTTAGCTAGATTTTTACTGGTTTAACTTCTTTCAGCATCTGAGAATTGTAGGCATCGTAACTCAGGTTTATTTACAGTTCACGGGGTGTATTTTTTTTGCTGTTCTTGCTGATGCTAGCAACAGAAACAGCTGCTTTTTACTTCAGTGTCTGCAAATTGCTTATTCAAGGAGCACTTGTATATCACTTTGGGTGTTCAGCTTCATTAGAAGCTCATGCTGTGCAGTTTAGCAACCTTGGTGTAGAAGCAGAGGCCCTGCTTGCAACACCCAAATAAGGGGAGAGTCAAACAGTGCTGCAGAATATACCACTGATTTCTTTGGACATCATTTTTTATTGTATAAGTGAGCAGTAAGGAACATGTACCTGCATATGTAGACATGTATAATCTTTGAGGAGCCGATGGCTTTAAGAAACTGAAATTTGAAAACAGAGTTTCTAAATTTTCCAGTTCAGATCAGTAAAGGGACCAGAACTGAACAGTTTATTACAGCTGAGAAGGGGTAGGTCTCTTTGTGGGAGCAGGATGTTGCAAATATTGAGCGAGGGAATTTGAAAACATCTTGAACAGATTTTAATGTCTGTGTTAACAAGGTAGAACTGCACCATTTATAGCACACTGGGCTGTAAGTGCTTTGAAAACCTCCTGAATGGAGGAAAAGCTGTCTGCATCCTCATGATTGTTGTCTTGTTCAAGAGACAAGTTCCTTGAGACTTCATGATTTTGAGTTCTTCCTATTCTAAAAAGGAAAAGGAATAACAAAAAGGGAACCTAACCAAAGGGAACATGAGATGGAATGACAAAAATTCAAATAAAAGACATCTTGAGCAAATTCCGTACATCATTTATGGGTATTTTAATGAGCTGGTATTCATGTGCCTGAATAGCTACCAAATTTCCTTTCTCATTAGGAAATTTTGATTAATGCATTCCTTCTGTAATACTGGGTAGCTCTGCCACTCCCGTCTTTTCAGAGGCATCTTATTCTAAATTGCCTAACACCACTTCAGAGATGCTTGGCCTGTTCCAAGCTGCTTAAGCACTGGAAGGAAGAGCTTGTTCTTTTGTGGAATAGTGGGTTGCAGCCTTTTTTTTTTTGGAGGAGCTACCATTTCTGTGTGCAGTGGAGGAGGGAGATGGATATATATATATAAAGCGCTTTCCCACTTCAGCATTTGGGCACCCTGTGACTTATGGCCTGTGGAAGTCCTAAAGTTGGTATCTGGTCTGTAGCACTAGCAGCGTTGAATTGACTTTGTTGGATTGCAGCTTGGGCCAATTGTAACAGTTTCCATAAATCTTTAATTTAAATGTTGTCAGAGGTGAGTGCAAGTTCTTGGAACGCCTGTTGTTTGCAAATCTGAGTTCAACTGTAATAGATGTTTGTAGTTCAGCTTAAATGTATGCTGATTCTGTAAAGCTTGAGGTGCAAGTTGGGTCTCTTAGAGTGAAGAGGAGCTCTTGGTGACAACATTTGAGGATTGTGATCAGCATCAGTCAAGGAGGAGAAGAATGTGAATAAAGATGTCAATAAACTATGCAAGCTTAATTACTAGGGAGTAGATCAATGTGGTAAAATTAATTTTACAATAGAAGCCATACGCTAGTGTTCAGAAGCTAAATTAAAACCTGAAAAGGAATGTTACTTCTCCTTTTAAAGTTCCTGATGGCTAAACTGAATTAGTGAATTCTGAAGTAAATTCTTCAACATCTTGGAAGGAAGCAGAGTCCACTCTGAGTTTCTGAAGTACCTTACAGCATGTAGCTTTTAACCCAGGAATTCTCTAGAAAACAGGATAAGGAAGCAGCAGAGCCTGTTGGCTTCAACTCTGTGTAGACCTTGAAATGGTAGGTGTTCATTATACTTAAGGTTTTTTTAAAACTTTTACATGGACTTTACTGCTTTCTGAACTGTCAATTTTAGGACTACTTTCAGCTTCTTTGAGGAGTTGTTATCCCTCTTTCAATACCTACAGAATCCGACATGGAGGAGTCTGGACTTTGGAATAATGCCTGATCGACTTGATACCTCTGTCTCTTGTTTTGTTGTGAGGATCTGGGGTGGCAAGAAGGAGCACTTTCAGCTTTTGATTGAATGGAAGGTCAATCTAGATGGGTTGAAGTACTTGGGCCAGCAGGTAATGTGGAAACAGTGTTTCTCAACTTGTTATGTAAGGCATTAAAACATCTGGATGAACAAATATATCGAATGCTAAGAAAGGCAATGAATGCATTTGAGGGGCATATTTTAAAGTCTGGTTGCAGAGACTTGTTAGCTTACCTCAGAGCTTTAAATCTTAACTAGCTGACTACTTTAAGCTACTGTTGTTGACTGAGCCTCTCAAGTGCTACTGCTAGCACTCGGTGCTTTAAATTGCAATGCCTCTATTCAAGGAAATAGCGATATGATTAGACATAAAATTAAATGAACATAGATCATAATGATTGTGTATATTACGGTTTTAGTCCATTCTCATGGTAATGACATGCCATTAGAGCGCTTCAGTCCACGGAGTTTATTGTATAAGATCTGTTTTATTCTGCAATTTGTCTCTTGCTGGCAGCCTTTTGAAAGAGGTGAGAAATTAGGTGTTTTCTGTATTGTGGAGCTTACGGTAGAAGTGGCTCAAAAAGAAACCCATATCAAATAAATAATAAACCCACCAAAAAATATGGTGCATTTTTGAATAAAATAGGTTGGCCTAATTGCAATGTGCACTTTTTGATTGATTAATTGATAGAACTGATTTAGAATAGATCAGTTTATTTCTCACTTTAAAATGATTTTTTTTTTTTTTTGATTGGGATCTTTGAAAGCCTGGAAAGGAAGAAAGCTTTGTAGGGAATGACTCCTCTAGCTTCACATGGTGCATTGATCTTGGCCAACACCCGCTGCACTGGTGGGCTGGTTGAGAGTCAGAAAAGAGAAGGTGTGGAAAAACGTGTGGGTTGAGATAAAGACAGTTTAATAACTGAAAGCAAAACCTTTGCAAAGAGTGACTCCTGTTTTCTACTAAGCATGATGTTATATGGTATGGAATATCCCTTCAGTCAGTTCAGGTCAGCTTTCCCAGCTGTGTCCCCTCCCAAGCTTTTGCATACCCCCAGGTGACTCGATGTGGGGGCAGAGTGAGAAACAGAGGAGGAGGTCTTGACACTGCAAGCACTGTTCAGCAGTAGCTGAAACACTGGTGTGTTACCAATGGTATCATTGTCACTGTTCTAAAACACAGCACCATACGGACTGCTATGAAGAAAATTAACTTCATCGCTGTCATACCCAGTACGTTTCACAGTGTAGCTTTTTTTTTTTTCCATTTGACTGGACAGAAGAAATGGCTCCCTCAAGATTTTCCTCTAGTGCATGATTTTATTTGAAATAATGTTTCAGATTATTTCTGGGCAGAGAATAGATTGAGAGCAGCCCTGAGGAGAAGGACTTGGGGGTGTTCTTTGACAAGAGCCACAACATGACCCATCAGTGTGCGCTCGCAGCCCAGAAAGCCAATTGTACCCTGGGCTGCATCCTCAGCAGCGTGGCCAGCAGGTCCAGGGGGATGATTCTGCCTCTCTGCTCTGCTGACATGCCACCTGCAGTGCTGCATCCAGCTCTGGGGTCGCCAGCACAGGACACATGGTTGGGGGTGGGTTGGAGCAAGTCCAGAGGAGGCCATGGAATTGGTCAGAGGGCTGGAGCCCCTCTGCTGTGGGGACAGGCTGGGAGAGCTGGGGCTGTGCAGCCTGGGGAGGAGAAGGCTGCGGGGAGACCTTAGAGCAGCTGCCAGTGCCTGGAGGGGCCGACAGGAAAGCTGGGGAGGGGCTTTGGGCAAGGGCAGGGAGTGGTGGGACAGGGGGGAATGGCTTGAAGCTGAGAGAGGGGAGATTTAGGTTGGACATGAGGAAGAAACCCTTCCCCGTGAGGGCGGCGAGGCGCTGGCCCAGGCTGCCCAGAGCAGCTGTGGGTGCCCCATCCCTGGCAGGGCTCAAGGCCAGGCTGGACGGGGCTGGGAGCAGCCTGGGCTGGGGGGAGGGGGCCCTGCCCCTGGCCGGGAGTGGAATGAGGTGATCCTTAAGGTCCCTTCCAACCCAAATCGTTCTGTGATGCTATGCTTTTATGAATGCTATTTATGTTAATAGCAGAATATTAACTGCAATACTGAACGCTACTTTTCTGTCTGCTTTGACCACAGAAGCCTAATTTTGAGTATAGTTTTAGGTAAGATCAAGTGAAAGCAAATTACTCAAGACTTACCTCTGATTAATTTCCTAATCTTAGTTATTTTTGTCAGCTGGAAATGTAGCAACAGGAAAGATGCTTGGGCCAGTGCTTTTGATTTCAAGGTAGAATGGCTGAACATACTCAGTGACTTTTATTAATGCTGTGAAGCAAATGCATTTTGTATGATTAAGTTTTCTTAGTTTTCATGTACTTCTAGTATTACAGGTACTGAAAATCTGCTTTTGACTCTCAGACATTTTAGGCTTGTTTGATGTGTTAAGCCGTAACAAGCTGACTGTGAAATGATTTCTTTCCTTCTCTTCTTACAGATACATGCAAGAAACCCAAATGAGATTATTTTTGGTCTCAATGATGGTTATTATGGAGCTTCATTTGAACAGAAGGTGAGGGTATCCCATATTTGTTCTGGCTTGTTAGTACTGATGACAAGCTGAAAATTCAACTTGTAAACTTGATTGTCACACTTGGATGTTCAGAACACTAAAATGCTTTGTTTTGAGAAGAAATACAGTTTTACATGACAGATAAGAACCTGTCTTACCTGATATCTCGCCTCTGATGCATGGACATCTTAGCTGTTTTGGGTAGTCTTAGTGTAGCATTTTAAGTCCAAAAAAAATCTCTGGTTACTGAAAGTAAGCCTTGACTTGCCTTCTTCAAGGCAGACATTTCATTCAAATGTAGAACACTTTGAAATAGTGTGGCTGTTAAGACTAATTTTCACAGCAAATATTAAAGCACATCAAGTTTGGGTTGTCAATCTTAAAACTGGAAGTTGTAGCTCTTAAAAGAAGTAATTTATTTGCTCAGTGTTGCAACTGCTTCACCCTGTGTTTGGTTTTTCTTTCCCCAAAGGCTCTGCTGCAGTATTTACGCTTGTCCAACCAATATCGTGACTGCAGCCAAATTATATGGCAATGCTGATTACTACATCAATGATGAAATGTAAACTTATCTATTGTAAATAGCACAGCTGACAGGTTTTTGTTGTTTTTGTTTGTTGATTGTTTTTTTTTTAAATACCAAATTGCTGGTGGCAGTACTGCGGTATAGATAAGTCATATAAGGAGTCCGTGGCTAGAAAAAACATGACTCCTTGACACACAGCTGCAGTTTCAGCAAGCCCAGTCTTGTGGGGATTTGAATGGAAGCAGTGGCTTTTAGTCAACAACATGGGTGACCATTCATATGTTGGGAGAGTGGAGCAAGGGACAAGGTGGCCGTGTATGCAGAACTCGTTGGCTTTGTGCAAGCCTCCAAACTGTGCTTGGTGTTTTGATGGTTATCCTTCAAATTATGGATAGTTAGGTACACAGCTCACACTGCTTCCTGGTGCTATTAACTCAGAGTTCCTGGAGCAGATGGAATTCTATGTTTTAATTTTTTTAGTATTAATAACCTAGACCTGAGTTTAATGATGGTAATGCTATCCTCTTTCCTGGTTGTCAGATTTTGCTCCTTAGCTGAGAAGGTTTAAAAGTACATCTTGGTTTTGTTGCTTGTACATGCTCTGTAGCTAAGTTGCAAATACAGTCACAGCCTACGTAGAGCACAAATAATCTCCTTTTTCCTTGCCTATAATTTATTCAGTTCTTTCTGGCTTCAAGAGTTAGAAATGTATGTTGTCACCATTCTCTGTAGTTTCTGATCGCTTTCTTTGTTAGTTCTTTGAGCTAAATCTCTTCTTTTATAGCACATACGTCCTGCTTTTAAGTGCCTTGTCTGCCGCTCAAGCCAAGCTAGTTGGCACAAGCACAGTGTTCCTGTGACCTTCAGAAGCTGCATGCACCTGAAGGGGTATTTCTGCTTTTGGTCTTCCCTTATAATTTTCATGTCAGTGCTGGATATGCTAAACATTATACAGCCCCACTTTGGTTATACTCTATATTAGTGGTGTTCCCCCGGGATCAGTGCTGGGGCCAGTCCTGTTTAATATTGTACCAATGACCTGGACGAGGGGCTGGAGCGCACCCGCAGTGGGTTTGCAGAGGACACGAGCTGGGGGCAGTGTGACCTGCTGGGGGGCAGGGGGCTCTGCAGGGGGTCTGGGCAGGCCGGGCCGAGGGGCCGAGGCCAGTTGTATGAGGCCCAACAGGGCTGAGTGCCGGGCCCTGCCCGGGGGTCACACCAGCCCCCCACAGCGCTGCGGGCTGGGGGCAGGGGGCTGGGAACTGCCCGGCGGGGAAGGGCCTGGGGGGGCTGGTCGGCAGCCGGCTGGGCATGAGCCCCCCGTGTGCCCAGGTGGCCACGGCGGCCAGCAGCGCCCTGGCCGGTGTCAGCAGCAGCGTGGCCAGCAGGGCCAGGCAGTGCCCGTCCCCCTGTGCCGGGCCCTGGTGCGGCCGCCCCTCGAGCCCTGGGCTCAGCGTTGGGCCCCTCACCCCCAGACAGACCCGGAGGGGCTGGAGCGTGTCCAGAGCCGGGCAGGGGCTGGGGGGGGGAAGCTGGGGGGGCTCAGCCTGGGGAAAAGGGGGCTCAGGGGGGCCCTTCTGGCTCCCTACAGGTGCCTGGCAGGGGGTTGTAGTGAGGTGGGGTCAGTCTCTTCTCCCAAGGAACCAGTGACAGGACGAGAGGAAACAGGCTCAAGTTGCACCAGGGGAGGTTTAAATTCGATATTGGGAAGAATGTCTTCCCTGAAAGGGTTGTGAAGCACTGGAACAGGCTGCCCAGGGATGTTGTGGAGTCCCCATCCCTGGAGGTATTTAAAAGACGTGTGGATGTGGTGCTTGGGGACATGGTTGGGATGTGGTTTAGTGGTGGACTTGGCAGTGCTGGGTTAACTGTTGGACTTAATGATCTTAAAGGTCTTTTCTGACCTAAACAATGCTGTGATTACTCATGAAGCACCACCTGAAACGTGTAGTAAGGTGCTTTTTACAAGGGCCTGTAGTGATAGGACAAGGGAGAAAGACTTTAAACTGAAAGAGGGGGGATTTAGACTAGATACACGTAAGAAACCTCTTCACCCTGAGGGTGGCGAGGCTGCCCAGAGCAGCTGTGGGTGCCCCATCTCTGGCAGGGCTCAAGGCCAGGCTGGACGGGGCTGGGAGCAGCCTGGGCTGGTGGGAGGGGGCCCTGCCCGTGGCAGGGAGTGGGACTGGGTGGTCTTGAAGGTCCCTTCCAACCCAGACCATGCTGTGATTTCTGGTGTCAGGTTTCTGATCTCCTGTGGTGCTTTTTTTCTTCTGGTGAGATTTTGGTGGATCTGTTAATACTTAAAGATATCTTAATTATTAGTCTCAATTTTTGAGGTAGTACATGGATGGAATAACAGTTTTAGTTTCTTTGCACAGTCACACATGAAACTTCATTATGAAAATAGAATCTTAAAAGTATCATTTTGCAAATTAATGAAAACCTCATGCACAAAGGCACTTCAGTCAGTGTTGGAAGTGTCCTATTTTTGCACATCTCAGTATGGACAAAATTAAGGTCTAGTACACTTTTTTTCCCTCCCCATTGCTCAAACCCCCCAGTTCTTTGGACTATGAATTAATTGCCAAAGTTGATTTATGGAGTTTTGCAATAAACTGAATTTTATTAGTTTATTAAATGTCATTGACATTAATTAAGACCACTTATGAGCCAAAGTAAGAAAATTGTTGGAAGTTGACTAAACTGTTCTGGCAATATTTCAGGAACTCCAGAGTTTCAAAACACACTGCAGATGTGCTTCTGAGCATTGCTTGGTCTGTCTGGATCTAAACACAAATTCCCATTTTCTGTCTGTGAACTTTACCTGTGGTAAGAGAGGTGGGAGCCTAAAAGCTATTGCAGCAGAATAAAATGAAGTAGAGCAGGAATGTTAGGGACTGTTACAACTCAACTGTTGTTTTTATTGGTGACCATTGTACGTTTATTGATTAAATGCATATGTCCCTGGTAAAGAAAACCAGCAAGAGCAACATTCAAATAGGAATATTCTAATTGCTAAACTGTGTAATTTAAAATTGAAGCACTGGAAGCTTAGAACTTCACTAGGTAGCTGTTTTAGAACCTTCCAGCCTACTTGTATACAAGATAACCTTCAAAATGCAGGTTTGTCCTCAGAACGCTTGCTTTGTTAGAAGCTGCGGTCATATAAAGGACCAAAGTAGAAAACTAGCAGCAGTACTGGTGGAGAAATTCTAGGTGAACCAGACAATTGCAGTGTAGCAATTATTATCTTAACAAAATAAAAGAACCATATCCAAGGCCTCTTTATTGTTGTTAATATCACAGGCTCTTTGCTTTCTTTCTACTGATGTCAAAAAGCCTTTAAATTTTGTATTGTTGACAATATATAGGTATTAGGAATTTTGCTTTTCTACCATCTCTTCTGTTCAGCAGCAACTTGGGTGTTGCTGATATGCAATGAAAAACCGAACATCTTCTTTGGGTAACGTTCTCGCTCATGTTGCAGTTTTCTTCCTGCAATGGGTACTTAGCTCATGGAAGAAAAATGCTGGGCAATAAGGTTTCAGAAGCCTTTGTGTCTGCCTTCTGAGCCCTGAAGGCTATTACTGCTTTACTGTAGGTGTCTGACAGTGCTAGTGTAACTCCTCTTCTAGTGTTAACAGCTTTTCTTCTCAATGTAAATACAAATGTGTGCTGCCAACGTAGCTGCTTTGTTCTTAACTACATTTGACTTTCACATAATTGTACCTCCAGTTTCTGTTTCTCTTCAAGTTTTTTTTTTTTTATTTTGTAGTAAATTACTGCAGTAATTTTGCCAGAAGATTTCAGCAGGGTTCTGCCTTCATCACAGACTTGTTCAATTTATTTTCCTGTTTCCCTTCTGGTGTGAGACCACTGAAGCGCTTGTTCCTCTCTTGATTTCCTCCTTTCTAGTAATCATAGTGAAACTCTACTTGGATTTGCTTGAGCTGTTCCAATGTTTGAGTAAGATAGATGTGAGCTTCAGATATATTTTTATTTAAGCTTTCAACCTGGACTTAAAGTGTTCCCAATCCTTTTGGCAGTTTTCTGAATCTGGTTTTATCTGAGACTGCATGCTTGTGTGTAAAACTACTTTTTACCCAGGTTTAACAGGATTGATTCTGGGTGCTATACTGGCTTTCCTAAAATCAGGTTGCTCCTTCTCGGGTTTCTTCAATGCCTTCCTGCCTTCCAAATTTTCTTTTAACTATTTTACACTTGCTGCTACTAACTGATAACTTGCCCTTACTCTTGCAGTGATATCCTCTCAGAAAGTGTATTTAGCGAAGTAACTATAGCTTTTTTTAGTTAATGACTAGCTTTCTATAGTGTCCTTGAAGTAAAACCAGAACTAGTCTATATGGCTCTTCATAACTCAAAACAGTTTTTTTCTGTGGTCACTGGTATGGGGGAATAGAAGAGTAAGTTATTTTCTTCAGTTGTAGCTATTTGCAACTGTCAAGCAGGAAAGACCTTTATCTTTGGAAAGCTGTATCTCTCTTTCGCTGTAGTGTGTGTTCTCTATGCAGGTAGAGTCTCTCCCCACATATGCTTTTTTAGCCACTTAGCACAAGCAAAGCCTTTTTGTGTGTTTACAAATATGTGTGCTTGTATGTAATAAAAGCTGTGGTAGAGAAGTAGACAAATTCCCCTTTCAAAGGGCAAGCTTCTTTAATAGTCTGAAACCCTTCCATTGTGTGTTCTGCAAGTCTCCTCAGTTTGTATGGATCACTTGGTATCTGACTCTAGGAATTTCCTTTCAACACACTAGTACAGGAGGAAAAAAAGAAAAGGCTGAAATATATTGCTGCTCTAAATTCTTTCCCTCCTAAAACTAGTTTTTCTAGGCTGTTACACTTTTTCTCTGAAAAATTTTGCATGTTGCTTTCTGAAGTCAGTGTTTCTTGAAACAACATCAACTTCATGGTGTAAAATGGTGATGCTAGTTGTGCATTTTTAGTTTTCCACCATCCTGGTTCATTGAGGCATTGATGTCTTTATTTTGGTATTTTTTTCAGGGGATATATGTATGGATTACAGCATGTAGGATCCAACATTTTAAGAAAGGAAATTAGTTGAGACTTGCTGACTTGATGCCTCTGTTCAATATGATGCATAATGTAATGTATAGATCTCGTGATTATTTAGGTGGAACCTTATTTTTGGTGGAAAGGGATGTCTGCTGCATGGTGTATGGCTAACAATTCTGTCAGATGTTGACATTTAACTGCGTTTCAGCATCATCTGTGTGGAAACGGCCTGTTAAGGCAGGAATTGTGGTACTTGGTACATCTGTATTACTGCTAGAAAATTATTTGATTATGTGTGCACGCTAGGGCTACTTCATACACTAAAACAATTACCTTTTTCCCTATATTCCATAAACTTTCCCACAATGCTGCCAGGTGGCCCTACTTAAAATTTGCTTTATCATGTGAAGAAATAGTTCTGAGTTTGTGATGTTTCTAGGAATTTGTGTGACCATGCCTGAATATGGAATAGCTTGGTATCTGACCTTTGCAGTGTGAAAAATTGCAGTTTGTCTGTTACTGTACATGCCACACAAAGAGGCACCAAAGCACTTTGCTCCCTTAAGAATAACCTTTTTTTTTTTGGGGGGGGGGGGGAGGGGGAGGGAACTTTCAGAAACTTGTTCACATCATTCAAAACTAAGAATGCCTTGATCTTTTAAAAGTGTTACAGCATGAATAAAGAATAGAGCTTTATCTCATTGTCTTGTACATCTCTGGCATGTTACCGAATAGGCTGTCAGATCTGAAGTTGAAGAATGACAGTACTTCAAATTGCATCCTTCAGTATTTCTGTGCATAAAATCTGTGTAGTACAGGAAAACACACTCTGTGTCTAGAGCACAGATAAAGTGATAGGTCATTAACATCTTTACAGCTAATAATGGCTGTTGTAGGCTAGGCTTGAACTTGGTGTTATTACCACCTTAAATTGTTTCTACCGACTGTACATAAAACTGTATGAAGACAGATTTCAAATGCATTAAATGCGAGAACGTTTGTTGTGCTACCAAAAGTGCATGCTTTCAATCAAGATGGAAAAGTTTTTGATTCTTAAATAAATATTCTTTCTTTGCCTTAAGGATCACTCAGGTACCCTGAAGAATAGTCTTCTCCAGGTGGATCAGAACTGTGTTCGTAACTCTTACGATGTCTTCTCTTTGCTTAGGTAAGGTTTTTGAGAATATTCTGTGTAGCTATTGTAACTTCTTTAGAGTGTGTGTATGTAAGAAGCCTTTCCAAATATAAAAATAACCTTCTGCACTGAAGTGTGCAAAGGAGGTATCTAGGTAGTGCTGACTTAGCACTAGTAGCAAGGACGTGATTCCTTGGTGGTTTCTGGGCTTCTACCATGTGGATGCTTTAAGTGCCGTGAACTAGAGCTTGCTGTGGAGCTGGCGCATGGACTTGCCTTGTGAATGTTGAAATCGTGGAGCTTCTTTTTTGGAGAGCTTCTGTGGAAAGCCCCCCCTCTGTTCTTCTCAACAAAATTAAAATTTACTTAAATGAGAACAATGAGGAAAAAAGCAACTTGCCAAAACTTAATCTGGTAGAATGAGGCTGTAGTTGAAGCAAAAGAGCTACACACATAAGTGTGTGTGTATGATTTTTCAATGTTGAACCACTGAATTGAAGTTACCTTTTGGATAGTTGTTCCTTGTAATCCAGAAAAAGAGGCGTTGCATAGTCAGGACCTGGTTACTCCAACACGTGTATGGTGTAAGAAAGGTCTAGTAACTGCACTTTTGGGTGGTTACTTAGGTGTTTCTGGTGGTGAAAACCAATAAATACTAGTATGAAGGTAAACAAGAAGGCCTTTTTCAGATCTGCTTTAATTATAATAGTTCAAGAATGGTAGCTGTGGGGAAATAAAACAGGTTTTAAATGCTGTCAGTAGGCTGGCTTTGAGGAATTTGTATTCAAAAGGCATTTAACAACACAGGTTGATAACTTCGGTTCCTCAGTAATAGCAATAGATGTACTACAGAGGAAACCCTTGAACAGGAAATGTTTAATACGCTTTCAAAAGTCTTTGGAAAAATGTGTTTGCTTTTTTTAATCAGTTGTGAAGTTGAATCCCTTTGGTAGTGTTAACAGTAGGTGTCAGTGTTGCCTGTATGAAGCATTGGCTCTCTCTAGTGAGGAAAGCCGTAGGAAAAGTTAGCTCTAGGTTGCTTATTCAGAAGTCTTTATTTTATAAGCTCTCTTAAAATTTAAATGTGCTGTTTCTTGATTTTGTAAAGCATATTTAAAGTAAAGGCTGCTTTTGAAATGCCTGTCTTCTGTACTTTTAGTGGAAAACCACCAGAAGGTGTGTTACGAAGTTTTGGCACAGTCCATTAGAAGGCAACTCCTACACTACCTCATATTAAGTCTTTGTTAAATTGAGAGAAGAAAATGTGTGTTGGTCACCCTGATTGTTTTATTCAGGTGGTTTTGGGTGTTTTTCCACATTTCCTTTGCACTACTTTGTATTATGAAGCATGCTGTGGAAAAAACACTATTATACTTGTATAATATATGTACAAGTCATGAACTTGACCGACTGGACCCCTGTCTAACCCTCTCTAATTTGAGCTGTGGTCCTTCTTCTGAAAGTGTCTGTGTATGATAAAGCTGACAAGAAATGAAGATGTCACTTTTCATAAAGCTCCCCTTGATGGATGCTCACCAGTGCCGTTTTGAAACATGATTACTGGAGCCATGCGCTTTGCTCAGTCTTGGGAAGGTGGGAGCCTAGGCACTATCTCTTATTTAGGTATGCTGTTGGGTGTAGCTGCTGTTTAGCCCTGCCTCTGAGCTAAGGCATCCTCTTTTTGCTTTGTCGTAAAAGGAACGTTTTTTTCCAGGCCTTGGTACCAGGCCTGCTGCTGATTATATTTCAGTGGATTCTACATACCCTATCAAGGAATATATATTACATTGCCTGGTTCCAGAAAAAGGTATGGTCACAAATTCTAACTAGGTGCTATTTTTCTCTGTTTCCTTCCTAGCTAGGAAAGTTCTTCATGAACTGAGGCAAAGTCCAGAATCCTTTTTATTCCCTCTGTCATCTGCTTTCTTACAGGTATACTTTCTCTACTGTGGCCTACCTTTTCATATCTAGCTCAAGAGTGGTGACAGCATTTCTTTCTTTTAAAATAATCTTTAGTCTCATTGTTGGGTGTCCTTTTTCTTCTATCAAGCAGACTGGTTTGCCACCTCTTCCAGGAGTCCAGGCTTGACTAACTGGCCCGTGAACTCCTTCCAAAGTTAGTTCTTTGTGAGAACATGTTCCATCTACAGCCAGAAGAGAGAGATGGGCATAATTTGAGTTGTGATTCATTTGACAGGATGTGTACTTTGGGAGGAAATGAATTGCTGTCTGCCTGCTTCTGTCTGTTGGCTGTAAAGAGAATAGGGAGGTGTCTACACTGTAAAGGTTTGCATCTGGTCACATTAAATCCCATGTTCTGAAGACTTTCTCATGATATGATATTTGTCTGTAGTAAAAATTCACAAGCTGCACATGTGGTTTCCTAATGTTTTCACAAGATGTGAATATGCAGAACAGCTTGTACTGGCTTTGTTGAAACTTCTCAAAAAAGGAAGCAAGTCCTGGTGATGGTGGGATCTGCATCCCAGTTACTCTGTTGGTACTGTGCTGCCTGATGTGTCATAGCTGCTATGATCAGCTGTACCGTGTGAAAATAGATTGAGATAGCAGGTTCTAGCTCAGCCCTTAATTCCTGAAAAACTGCAAAATGAGAACTTCTATGGTTGATCCCTGTCTGCTGTCAAAACTGCTATTTGGGGAAGATTTCAATATTTTCTTTTTTTTTGTTTGGTTTGGTTTTTTTACTTCTCCAAAGAAGTGAATAGCTAAAACTTGTGAAGCTTATGAATAGGCCTTAATGAAAAGCACGTGCTTGGCTCAAATTATGTTGATTTAAAAAAATTAATTAGGAATGCCAGAGTGTGTGAACAGTAGAAAAATTTTTTGAGTGTTGGATTAAAATAGTGCCTGTGTGCTCAGATGCTTAATTACATGGATTTACAAGTTAATTAAGCAGGAGGAAAAGTTTAAGTATCTAGACAGCTTAGCTTTTCACAAGGAGTTCTCAGCACCTCTGCAGCTCATGAACCTTCTTGTTTTGGGGCAGGGACAAGATCCTCAGGCAAACATTGTGCTGCTAATAAGTTTTTCATGCCATGTGGAAATGACGAATGTTCTTCCAGCCATTTGTTTTAAGAAAGACTACAAAAATTAACCACCTCAACTGGAAAGCTAAAATTTTGAGGTTTTTGTCCCTTGGCCATATTGTCAGATTTCCTGAAAAGAGGTCACTTAAAGGCTTTCTAAATATTATGTTGCTGGTAGTAATAGGTTATACAGTAACATGTTTCACCTTTCACATAACACTCAGGATGGGCCAAATTCATCTGAGGTCATGTTCTGGACATGTCTCCATAATCAAGCTCTTTGCACGTTTGCAGCACTGATGGGAATAGGTTTATATTTAGTATTCTCTTAGTTTTCTATACTTTTCTTAAAACTTAGAAAAATAGACCTTTCAGTATGAAGTAGTGTTGGGAAGATGGGATATGCTGGTGATCTGTAAAGAAAGGGCTCAAAATCCTGTATGTTAAAATTTTACTTCAGTTCCTAAATACAAAAAATAATATTTTGGGTTCTACAACAGCTTTTCCTGCTGTTCTGGTACTTGAGGCAATTGGCCTGCCTGATGGCTTTTGTGCCTCTGAGTGCTTGAAATTCTCCCAGATTCTGCCTGGAGACAAAAAATGCTCTAAGAACTAGTGAAACCTGCCCCTTTGAAGTTTTGCTTCCTATATTTTCACTTCTCCAGTTAAAACAGCCTTCTCTATGGTTTAATCAATCCTTCAGCAGATGGGATGGCATGTTCGTGCTGTTTAGCCAGCCAGTTAATCCAAATTGAAAACATTTTGGTTGTATTTGTTGAAAAAATACTGTTTAACAACAACAAAAACTGATATTGGTACAATTTAAGTGCTGGAGGTGAGTAAAGACCAGCTCTAGGAAACTGCTGTAATATTGCTAATATCTAATCTGGCTGAAGTTGATTTAAATAATACTTACAGGTGTTAAAGGGCTTTCTCTGCTACTGCCACATGTGCATCTGATCTAGTGGATCATATCTCAAACTAGAGCAACTCCAGAGACCATGCAGGCTGTGCCTTCATCAAAACCAACAGGTTCTCGCAGTTCTGGTTACAAACAAATAAATCTGGCTGCAGTGCCCTGGACAGTTAAACATGACTTTGAACCAAATTATAAAACTAAGATAACAATTTCCCTGTATTTCACATCACAGAAATGTGATGTTCAATGACTTTAAATGGTCCGGGATTGTGAATGACAAGACCCTGCTCTGAGAAGGACCAGAGCTCAACTTCTGAACTAGCAACTAATTGCTACTTTCTAGGTTAGGGGCTCAAAGAAACTTGCAGGGCACTGTTGAACATTGGGCATGTTGACACATGGCAAGTATTAGTTACTAGAAATTGTCTTTTAAGTCCCAGTGCCTTAAGTGTGTGTATCTACTTCAGATTTCATAATCTGTCATAATATGCTTCAAAGTGACAGGCTTTGTTTCAGGATTTGCTGTTTGTAAAATATAACTGTTCATTTGACAAAGAGTGCATGTCTTGTCACTGAAGAGATGTTATTTAAGAATACAAATGTAGGTAGTGTTTGTCTGCAGTGTGAAACTTTGAGAGGCTGGTAAAATCAGCTATCTTAAGTGACAAAGACTAAAACATGGGGATGCTATAAAATCAGCTTTTGTTTAGCTCAGCCTGTCTTAGGAAAGAAGCTTTTTAAGAGATAACATTGCCTGTGTGTTTAAATTCTTCCATTTATATTAGCAGGCTTATTGAAGGAACAGAACCTAGCACAAGTTGATCTCTGAAACTAGAAAAAGGGACAACAGGATGCAGTCAACATAAGCAGCTGTAGTGTTGAAAAACTAATTAGTACCTCAGAGTAGTTTCTCTGAGACTACAGGGTCAGTGGAATTGCACGTGCCAAATGTAGTAACTGCCTTGGGCACCTATTTTTCACACATAGGAATTATGCTAAAATTGAAGTTGTTTTTCATAAGCTCCAAGTGGAGAATGATGGAGTGAGCAAGGTCTTCATAGGCTTAAACTGCTTTGTGTTCAGGTGTATCTCAGGGGTACATTGACCTGTTTACAGGTAAGGAGAAGCAGAAGACAAGGCAGTTTTGAACAGCGTCAGTGTCCCATCTGGACAGCCAGTAACTCAGTCACTTTGCTATTGTAGAGTTGCTATAACGAGCAATTGCAAACTTTAGGTTTCCAGATGTTTGGTGGGGTGAAAAGGAGGGAGAGCAGGAAGAAAACATACTGTGAACTGCTCTCTTTGGAGGATTGTACAGCATCTGATAAACCCAGAGGTGAGCCACACAAAGCTGTACTGTCTTTTGAACTTCCCTGAAGTTCCCTCTATTTCCATGTTCATCTCCATAGAACAAGTGAACCCATGGAACTCTGCCCAGCAGGTACGATTCAGCCTTTAGCCTCTGCAGTTGCAGAGTTGGTCTTTGCTACCCCATTCTTTTTAGCATACTGGTAGATGCACAGAGATAAGGGGACGTAGGAAAGCTTTTTCTTTTTGTTTTTTAATTCTAAAATAGGCACTGACAGTTAAAAGTTTTGTTTGTAGCTTTTGCCTTTACTGTTCTTGCCTCAGAGAAAGGTCCCAACTCATAGCCATGACTCTAAATGTTGTAGTTATGAATGTTCATGCTGTAGAAGGTGTCATATCCTGAGAAGGCGGTGTGTGTGGCAGGAAAAGGTTGTCACAAATAGCCTGATGCTCTTGCGGTGCCTTGTTCTAGCTTTTCCTGTGAGTATCTTAGCAGACAAATTGCTGGCTCAAGTTGCAGACTTTAATGTTGTTACTACTGCTGCCATCACCCTCCCAGCAGATGTGGAAATACAGTCTCAAGTGTGGAATGGGTGGTAGAATTCCTCTTAGCATAACTTGAGCTCTTAAATCAGTAAGTTCCTCTGCTAAAACTTCCCTTTGCTAGTGATAAGTATGGTTGTTTTTCTGTGATGGCCAGGCTTGATGTTTCTCGCTAGGAAAGATTTCCACCTGGAAGACTTGGCTTTTCATAGTGTATAGGCAGCCAAGACAAGGCAGGCATCCCCATGGCTTTGGACATGAAAACCCAGGTGGCCTAAGGCCAGCATAAATAAACATGAATTGTAATCAGACCTCTTGAGTGCCTCTGTATACTTTAATAAACAGTTCTGAAATGGATGAACAGTGTAAGAAGTGTCATCTCACTTGGCCTAAAAACTATGTGGGTTGGAATTGTGGGGTGCTGTTTTCCTGGGAAGTAGCAATGGAGATGGAAATTGTGATCTGAATTACTTTGAGAAGTTTTTTAGGTGTTTTTATCTGTGGAATCAGACTTTTAGGCAAATGTGTTCCCAGGCATTTTACCTGTGTGGTGCTAAGCCATATGGAAAGTGAGGCTAATCAGTCATCAGAAGAGTCAGTTTACAAGCCTGACATTTGCCAAAATCTGTCGAAGAGAGCGGCATGGGTCATAGCAAGTTGAAACAGTCTGCGTAGCATGAGAGAGGTGGGAATTTTTGTGTGTTAATTTAACTGCAGGGTTAGTAGGCTGCTGCTGTTATCTTCATCTTTTCCACTGTGCCGTATGGAATAAACACCCCTACAGTGGCAGATTTTTAAGGTAAGCATGATAGGCATGTTGCTAGCTCTTGATCAGATTTGGTCTCAGAGTACTGTTTGAGAGAGGTTACACAGAGCTATGCAGAACTTAAAAATAGCTTTATTCTTCCTATTTTTGACATCATGTAAAAGAGCATATCAATGAAGCAATGTTCAATTAGATTAGAAGTCATAACCCAATCCTTCTCCTTTTTCTGGCTATATTAGAGTTGATGAAAACCAGAGCATGTCACTCTAGCTAAATAATTTTCTAACAGACACCTGAAAGTGTTTAAGAAGGAGGATTTTGTGAACAATGGCATTTGGGACTCTTTATTTCTTGTTACAGTTTCGTCCTGGATGTGGCCATGAGAATGGGACTGCTAATTTCTTTATCTGTCAGCCTGGGGAAAGATTTCAGTGAATGCAGTCATGTCTCCAGAATGCTCAGAAATACCTAACCACATCAGGGAGGGTCAATGGTGCATTTTGACTGAGAACAAATAAAGTGGATTAAAGATCTCACATTGGGGGAAATGCTTTAATGTCTTTGATAATTAAAAACAAGGCAGGGTAGGGAATGCACCTATGACTGAGAAGCTGCAGAACACTCTTGTGAGTGTTCAGGCCATCCCTTTGTCTAGTGGGAGATCTCGCGTTTTTGAGTCGGCTGCAAAATTCTACTTCTCTTGGAAGTAAACTTTGATTTGAGTTTGTGGTTGGCTTCCAGGAAGAGGTGCAGTAGCTTGCAACTAGAAAAAATGAGTCACCTGAGTATGCACTGGTGTTTCTCCTTATCCCTCTGGTGGGTAAGGCCTGCACTGGGTTGTCACAAACACTTTATTGGTTGTGTGGACTGCAACTGGAAGAACACGAACAACTTGAGAGCAGCAGTTTCCCTTTTTTAGGTGGAGCCGGTAACCCATTCAACCTGAATTTATGCATCTTCCTTCTCAGTTGTGCTTTAACTCCAGTCTTAGACTTGCTCACTGTCTCAGAGTGAGAGTTGAAACTTTTGTTAAGATTTGCTGGCAAGTTGTGTGTCAGGAAAAGGCTGTTGTATTCTACTAGTGTTACTATCTTTCTGGTAGGAGTCATCTTTACATGTTTATGCAACTTAGAAATTTGATTTATATGTAATTTACCTTTCTGCTGTATGTAGTGTCTTGAATATGATTTTGCCTGTTGCCCTGGCAGCAAGGTTTCTGTAATAACAAACTGATGAGCACCGGTATAAAGAAGAAACGTCCTCTGTTATTTGCCACAAATACATTTGTTCTTTGAATAAAAAAATCAACCAGCACTGGAGTTAAATCTGTGAACTGGAATAAGAGAACTAAAGACATCTCAGGTTTTCTGACTTCATGTATGGAAAAAGTTCTTTGTGCTTCACGTGAAAACTCCTTTTCCATTCATGTCCTGTGCATATTGAAGGTGATCTGTATACTAGCTAGCTCCTTTAAATGTTCCTCACACTGAAGGCCAGGACCTCCCCTGCTGCCAGTCTGATATATATGTTTTTTTCCATTTGCAAATAGCTCAAAGCATCCACTGTTGCAGTGTCCACATGGACTTGGTTATTCAAAAGCTTAATTGGAGTCTTACACATGTAAGGCTCAAATTAAGACTGTTTGAAAGGATGATGGAAAGTATCTGTGCTTTAATAGCACTGTCTTGTTTGAGTTTCTTACAGCACTGGCTCTTGTAGAGGTTTAATGGCATAAATGAACAAGTCAGACTTGCATTTTATTCTCCTCTTACTCCCTACTGTCTTCTCTTGCCCTACATCTGCTTTTGACAAATTGTAGGTATAGGTTTCTAAGGTAATTGAGAAAGGGAGTGTATGATTATAAATTAGGAAACTTTTTCTTGTGGGAAAGCAGATATGTAGCAAGTAATGGTTTAAGGGGCTGTGTAAAAAAAAAAAAAAAAAATTATAGCTGGCTGGCACTCTACATAATCTAATTTCTGGACTGATAGAAAGTAGTGTGCATTCCAATTTTTTCTGTATGTAATAGGAAAGTCTTGGATTATTTTGTTCTTTAATAATAGGTTTGGGTATTTTACTTCCAGGTTCCTACATTTCGCTTATGGCCAGAAGTGTTCTGTTATATTTTCTAAATCCCTGGTAGTAATTCATAGTTTAAATTTAGTCTCATTGTAAATGAGGGTTGTTCTGGCAAATAAGACCATAAGCATTTATTTCTCTTGTGAGAAGTAGCTGTACTGTGTGACTGCTGTAATTAATTGATGTATTTATGGCTTAGTTTCATACGTGAAAAATCCAGATGTCTGATAGAAGCAAATAGATACTTGGAGCGTATGATAGAACTACAAAACCATGTATCGGATATCTAATAAAGTTGAGACTCTTTCGTTAATGTAAACATAAGTGTATGTTAGCTTAATATGCACAATTGTCGCTACAGTTTTTTAAAGATTTCAGCCAGGAATTAACTTGATGTATAAACTCGTAAATCACTGGACTGATTCTTGACCAAGAGGGCTATCTCAGTTGCAGGATACAGCAACAAGTCTTAAAGGAAAGTGCTTCAGCTGAACCTTCAAACGTTGCCTCAAACTTACTGGAAGCCTCAAGAGAGCGAACGTGTTGTTATAGCACATTCCCAAGTTGTAAAGTCAAGTTATGTTGGAGCACTGCATTGTGTGGCCTTGGGAAGTCAGGGAAACTGCTTGATCTTGCAAGCAAGACAAGGATGTTATTGTAAAGAAATCCTGTAATGGTGAAGAAGTCCAAAACGTGGCAACTTTTTCCCTCTAAGTCAGTACCCAAATTGAATTGATCATCATAATATTATATGCTAGAATTGTTTCAAATCTTACAGCCAAGGTAAAAAGTAGGTTGGGTTGGGTTGGTTTTGTTTGGGGGGTGGGGGACGGACGGACGACACATGCAGAGGGGCACAGGGATGTGGCAGTTTTACATCAGACTTGAAAAGCCTCGAAGAAATAACCCAAATAGCCTCTATTTCAGCAACTTGGAAACTAGCAAGTGAAGAGGAGAGATGTTGAAATTTTGTGTGCCAGTTCTTCCTGGATCAGTTAGGGATGCAGCTTTTGTTGCTCTTAAGTTTATGATACAAGGCTAATGTTTTTCTATTTGTACTGCTGTCTTCTAAACTTTCAAAGGAAGGGAGAGTATTTTGTTTCCTCTTAGTCTCCCTGTCTCAGAAAGCAGTGATATGAGAGCAGCTTCATGGATCTCCACTTCCAAACTATATTAGGGTGGTAAGGAATTCTAACATCTACTTTGCTTTTCACTTCTTTCCCAGGCAGCAGCGTGCAACTCACCTGATGTTGGACACTAGCATGGCAGCCCTCAAGGGCCCCAAGCGACAGCAGTAAATCTCTCATATTTAATGTTCGTATTACTCTACTGCTGGCTGACAATGGCTGTGAGCTGCTGCAGAGACACCAGAGCAGCCTGCAGACACAGGATGACGACACTGTTGGCTAAGCTATTTCTTTAAAAAGGTTTGGATTTCTGCTGTAACTGGCTTGGCTTTTCTGATTGCCGAAAGAAATTTGGTAGCAAGCCAGTGGCCTCTTGAAGCCCTGAATTAGCTCTTGAAGTGCTATGGAAGTGCTAATTTTAATAAAAAATTAAAAACCCTCTTGAACAATCTGGGAGGAATCCTGCATTGGCTGATAGCACGTAGATTATGCCATCAGTTGGCTCATCGTTGTCAATTACTAAACCAAGCCAGATTGTACTCAAAGTGCAAATTGTGCTAACTTTAGGCTATAGCATTGGACTTGCATTCAGACCAGAAATGGAAACAATATGTAGTCAATTAGCATTGAAGTTTCTCTGTATTCATTATATGTAATTTTTAATCTAGATTTATGGCCTTAGCTTGCTGATCTCCATTCATTGGTACAGTCATAATTGTCTCCACCGTAGTCTGTCTTGTGCATGTAGAAATGATGGACAGAATTTCCATGCTGGTATTGTTATGGCTTAGTTTGTATTCCCCTTGTTGGATGACCAAAGATTTCCATGTGGGTGCAGTGGGGGCTTTTTTGGCTGGAAAAGGGAGGTTTCTGTCGATAGTTGCTGCTTTTGTGATGTGAAGTTCCTAAAATCTTAATCTTGGAAGGCTTAACTTTGGATGTGGTCATGATGTTACTGTTACCATTTTAAGGTTTTTGGAACAACAGTGAACATACTGGGATTTAGTCAACCAGTATCAGTAAGTTTTTTCTGTCTTGCAACATAAATGGCATGGTTTGGCATCAAGGCAGCCAAGTTTAAGTGTAGGGGGTTTTTTATATTGCAAGAAATGACTGGGTGATGTTTGGCTTAAAACAATTTCTTATTAAAAACAGACTTGATTGCTGAATTCCTGTGTGTAGCAGTAATAATATTGGAATATACCTTTAGGTATAGATTCACCAAATTGAAGAAGTATTCTAAGATTTTGATAAATCAGTCTGAGTAGATGTTTGCCCCTTATACTTGGGCACAGGTAGAAGAACTTAAAGCTAGTACAAAACGTAAAGGTTGTTAACTCAGTATTGATCAAATCACTGGGAGGAACTTATGTAGTAAATGATCTATCTAACAATTTGAGTTGCACAAATACTCCTTCAATGAGTAAAACACTTTTCAGCAGTCAGATTTTGCTACCTAAATTGCGTGACATGAAAACTTGTAAAACACTTCTTAATCACTAACAGACTAAAGCGAGAATGTTCTTCCAGTATAAAATTGGATGAAGAGGAAAGGGAAATGGTACTCGGTTATTACCCAAAGCTAAACCTTATAGGTAGAGTAAGGCTTTCTTGTGTCTGGAAGGAAATTGTTCCAGGCTTTTGGAAAAAGGCAGACTGGAAACTGTTGAAGTAGAAAACTTAGACCGTGCTTTATGGTGTGATAGCAGAGCTTTGATTGATGTTCACGATGCTTTGACCTGTGTAACCATGTGTTACATAGCCAACAGCCTCAAGATGCATTTGGGAAGGTGGGAGGTGTAAGTCATAGTTCCCAGTAGGACATAAATGTTTCCAGGAGGTTTCAGTACTGTTAGGGATGTGAGACCAAGCTCTTGGGTGACCCAATGCTGCTGGCCTCGGCAGTCTTGCCCCCACCTTGGTAGCAGTCAGTAGAGCCATGCTACTTGATATGTCATTTGGGATGGGGCACAGCTACCCCTAAAAAGCTCTTGATATGCCATTTGGGACGGGGCACAGCTACCCCTAAAAAGCTCTTGATATGCCATTTGGGACGGGGCACAGCTACCCCTAAAAAGCTCTTGATATGCCATTTGGGACGGGGCACAGCTACCCCTAAAAAGCTCTTGATATGCCATTTGGGACGGGGCACAGCTACCCCTAAAAAGCTCTTGATATGCCATTTGGGACGGGGCACAGCTACCCCTAAAAAGCTCTTGATATGCCATTTGGGACGGGGCACAGCTACCCCTAAAAAGCTCTTGATATGCCATTTGGGACGGGGCACAGCTACCCCTAAAAAGCTCTTGATATGCCATTTGGGACGGGGCACAGCTACCCCTAAAAAGCTCTTGATATGCCATTTGGGACGGGGCACAGCTACCCCTAAAAAGCTCTTGATATGCCATTTGGGACGGGGCACAGCTACCCCTAAAAAGCTCTTGATATGCCATTTGGGACGGGGCACAGCTACCCCTAAAAAGCTCTTGATATGCCATTTGGGACGGGGCACAGCTACCCCTAAAAAGCTCTTGATATGCCATTTGGGACGGGGCACAGCTACCCCTAAAAAGCTCTTGATATGCCATTTGGGACGGGGCACAGCTACCCCTAAAAAGCTCTTGATATGCCATTTGGGACGGGGCACAGCTACCCCTAAAAAGCTCTTGATATGCCATTTGGGACGGGGCACAGCTACCCCTAAAAAGCTCTTGATATGCCATTTGGGACGGGGCACAGCTACCCCTAAAAAGCTCTTGATATGCCATTTGGGACGGGGCACAGCTACCCCTAAAAAGCTCTTGATATGCCATTTGGGACGGGGCACAGCTACCCCTAAAAAGCTCTTGATATGCCATTTGGGACGGGGCACAGCTACCCCTAAAAAGCTCTTGATATGCCATTTGGGACGGGGCACAGCTACCCCTAAAAAGCTCTTGATATGCCATTTGGGACGGGGCACAGCTACCCCTAAAAAGCTCTTGATATGCCATTTGGGACGGGGCACAGCTACCCCTAAAAAGCTCTTGATATGCCATTTGGGACGGGGCACAGCTACCCCTAAAAAGCTCTTGATATGCCATTTGGGACGGGGCACAGCTACCCCTAAAAAGCTCTTGATATGCCATTTGGGACGGGGCACAGCTACCCCTAAAAAGCTCTTGATATGCCATTTGGGACGGGGCACAGCTACCCCTAAAAAGCTCTTGATATGCCATTTGGGACGGGGCACAGCTACCCCTAAAAAGCTCTTGATATGCCATTTGGGACGGGGCACAGCTACCCCTAAAAAGCTCTTGATATGCCATTTGGGACGGGGCACAGCTACCCCTAAAAAGCTCTTGATATGCCATTTGGGACGGGGCACAGCTACCCCTAAAAAGCTCTTGATATGCCATTTGGGACGGGGCACAGCTACCCCTAAAAAGCTCTTGATATGCCATTTGGGACGGGGCACAGCTACCCCTAAAAAGCTCTTGATATGCCATTTGGGACGGGGCACAGCTACCCCTAAAAAGCTCTTGATATGCCATTTGGGACGGGGCACAGCTACCCCTAAAAAGCTCTTGATATGCCATTTGGGACGGGGCACAGCTACCCCTAAAAAGCTCTTGATATGCCATTTGGGACGGGGCACAGCTACCCCTAAAAAGCTCTTGATATGCCATTTGGGACGGGGCACAGCTACCCCTAAAAAGCTCTTGATATGCCATTTGGGACGGGGCACAGCTACCCCTAAAAAGCTCTTGATATGCCATTTGGGACGGGGCACAGCTACCCCTAAAAAGCTCTTGATATGCCATTTGGGACGGGGCACAGCTACCCCTAAAAAGCTCTTGATATGCCATTTGGGACGGGGCACAGCTACCCCTAAAAAGCTCTTGATATGCCATTTGGGACGGGGCACAGCTACCCCTAAAAAGCTCTTGATATGCCATTTGGGACGGGGCACAGCTACCCCTAAAAAGCTCTTGATATGCCATTTGGGACGGGGCACAGCTACCCCTAAAAAGCTCTTGATATGCCATTTGGGACGGGGCACAGCTACCCCTAAAAAGCTCTTGATATGCCATTTGGGACGGGGCACAGCTACCCCTAAAAAGCTCTTGATATGCCATTTGGGACGGGGCACAGCTACCCCTAAAAAGCTCTTGATATGCCATTTGGGACGGGGCACAGCTACCCCTAAAAAGCTCTTGATATGCCATTTGGGACGGGGCACAGCTACCCCTAAAAAGCTCTTGATATGCCATTTGGGACGGGGCACAGCTACCCCTAAAAAGCTCTTGATATGCCATTTGGGACGGGGCACAGCTACCCCTAAAAAGCTCTTGATATGCCATTTGGGACGGGGCACAGCTACCCCTAAAAAGCTCTTGATATGCCATTTGGGACGGGGCACAGCTACCCCTAAAAAGCTGCTTGGGCCAAGCAGTTGGAGAAGCTCTAAAGAAACCAAAGGAATCACTTCGATTTTTGTTTCGAATTGTACTACTACAGAGAACGGTGTTTTAAGAGAAGCAATATTGTGATAGAGCTAAAGGTGTCTGATAATTTAAATGTATTAAAGTTGTATCACAAAATGCCTAAATCACAATGACCCTGTTTAATATTGCTAGCACTGCTTATTCCCTGTTGTCAGTGTATAATCTCCTCCCTGTGTATTTCTTTGCTGGGCTAGGTGGTTTAGGTGCTGTCCTCATGCTGAATAAAGTAATCGGTAATATGGCTGTTGAGATGGGGTGTGGGGAGGAGTAATGCTTTGTGGTTATGTGTACTTGAAGCACTTAGCCTGGTTATCTTGGTCTAGCTCATACAGACCATTAAAAACCGTTAGCCAAAAACTTTAAATAACAATGCCTCAATTGCTTATAAATCTGCAAGAGATTAGAGAATGTAAAAGGTAGGAGCTGAGTAGCCTTTTCTGTGTGCTCTAGTGTCTTTTGGTCCTTGGCTTATGGCAAATTTGTAGCCTTGCTTTAGTAAAATTAAATGTTCCTGTGAAGAGGCAAATATTTTTAATTTTGGCAGAGTGTAGATGAATTGAAGCAGGCTTGTTTTTTTCATTGCCTGCCTGGCAAAGCACAAATGTCATACAGTAGGTTATCTGACCACATTTTTGCCGTTCTGGCTAGACCTTAGTGAAGTGCTTATGCCAGCAGCAAGGCTACCTGGACAATATCCTTACAAAAGAAGCCATTAAAAGTGAAACTGTGAATGGGAAAAGTAAGCCTGGGTTTGCATGCGTGAAAAGACATAGCCTGTGTCTGCAGACCAGCTCTGATTTTTTTCTAATAAATAAGTTAATTTCCGCTCCATGTTCATGTTAAGATGTTAATACTTCTGACCTGTTTTTGCCATTGCTTTCCTCTGCCTGATTTTTTTTCAATAAATATGGCAAATAATCAGTTTCCCTTCTACCCTGAAGCCAGGGCTAATGATCAGAAACACATAATTATCATCTTTTCACACTTCAAATGTGATTAAAATAAGAAACCCGTGTTTCTGTTACAGAAGGGCCCATAGGATATTTGGAGATACTAAAGGGTGTTTCGTGCTCTTGGCCTGGGTAGCATGTAGATCAGGGGTCCTCAAACTTTTTAAACAGGGGCCAGCGCGCGGATGCAGTGGCAGGCAGTCATCTGCGGTTGCTTGGTTTTCCCCCCTCAACCCCCGGCGGGGGTGTGTGTGTGTGTCTGTAAATACCAGGGGTCGGATTGAGGACCCTGGGGGGCCTTCAGGCAGTAGTTTGAGGACCCCTGATGTAAAGGATCCTTTTTTAAAGCTGGCCTGTGTTAACAGTGCTCATGGTAACTGTCATGTCTATCCGTTTTGATGTTCACAGTGTTACAACTTCATTGTTACACAAGATCCCTGTAATTACCTGCTGTCTCACCTACAGCTTTGCCTTATCAGCGTGTATTGAATTTAACAAATGAGAAGGAGATTTGGTACTTGATCGAATTGAGAGACTTGATAGTTTACTTTGGATACTCATTTATATAAAATGTGCAAGTTATGATTCTTTTAATATTTTGTTCCAAAATAGAAGCTGCCAATCTGAATTCATGTTACTGTTGCTGGGTTTGAGGCAGCTGGCACATTCATCATTAGGACATGTGTGGGGAACCTTTAGTACAGCTGTAACTTCTCTTTTCCTTACAGGCTTCACAGAGCCCAGTGTGCAATTAAACAGACTCAGGTAACTGTTCAGAAAATAGGAAGGGAGATTGAAGAAAAGCTGAGATGTACATCTACAAGCAATGAACTGGTAAGTTTGATTATTTGAAACCTTATTCTACAGGCTTGCTGAAGCATCTGGCTGATGTCTTGACCATAAGCTTGGGAGTTTTTTAACAATCAGACTTGAAATCTTTACTTAAACTTGTAATTTCAAATGGGAACTCATCTGAGAACTGTAATGAATTTTAATTTGTGTTACACAGATGGGTTGATAGATCATCCTATTTTTACCTTTATTTTGTATAATTGCTTTTATACTAGAAAAGCATAAACATGGCACAGTGCATGAAAGAGGTTTATCAGGAAAAACAAACTTTTAATGATTTAGATAAATCTTGACAGAAACTTGGGGTGTATTTAGTGAGGTGAGTCCACTGGCTATATCTTCTTGCACTTCTGCTCCCTTTGGGTGAACAGCATTCATGCGAAAGCTGTCACTCAAGTGACACGTTCAGTTTGAGTAGGAAATGTATTAGAGTTTTCAATAGCTTTTGACAGTTTGTTTTGCCTGTTCTTTCCCCTCTCCAAAAAAGTGTACTGGCACTACTTTCAACTTTCTGCCCAGGAAGGCTGAGCTCAGTTTAAAGCAGTGAATTGCCAGAACAAGAATGGCTTGTAGTGACTTCATTGTCTCGGTACTCACTGGCATGTGTCTGATGCCTTGTATAGGAAAGGGAAAACTTGTGACGTGAAGTTACTTTATTGCTGTAAGGCAGATCCTGGGTTGAGAGTACTCTGCTAATTTTCAATGGAAAAATGGGAGGTTGTTGCACTGTAGACAAAGAAGCAAAGGAGTCACCTCCCTTAAGGAGCAACATCACATCTCCTGTGAGTGACTCCAACCCAGAGCTGCTTTGCCTTCTGTTGGTATCTTGGCTGTTAAAAGGTTATTAGCCATCTTTTTTTCTTATGGATATCCTTGTCCCTCTAGGCAAAGGCTTTTCCTTTATAGATATGCATGAGCAAAATTGTGAAGAATACTAAAACCAAAAATGATAATGATCACACACGTGATGCAACTTCTTAGCCACCATGGTCTATGTATAAGGAAATGATTACCTATTTCTTTCTTCCTTTGTTCAGTAGTGGAAACTCTTGTTGGGCTTCCATTCCCCTTTATAAGTGTGTGGACTATAAAATTGACTGATGTTTCCTGCTGCGGTCTTGAACCAGAAGAGCATACATGTATAACTGAAGCAAATATGAAGTGGAAGAAAGAGTTCAGCAAGAACTGACTTTTTTTTCAGGCAGCTAGTGTTGAGGTAACATTATGTCCTCTAACTGCTTGAAAAAGTGAAGGCTGGCAGCGTTATATGCGACATTGTCTGATAGTACTTACACAAGACTTGCTCACAAGTATGTCTGAGTGCCTCTTTGGGCTTTGAACTCCAGCAGGGTTGTGACTGGACTGAAGAGACGTAACTTCTCTTTTCCATTTTGAAGCTGTCTTCAGTTACTCCCAATATGGATCTATTAAACATCGTAGATGCTCCTTCCTTAAAACAAAACCCCACTTATAATAGAAAATTCTGCTTCACTGCACACATGGCAACACAATTTGTCAGTGGATAATAGTGCATCAAATAACAAAAAATATTCTTATGAAACACTAATAGATTTAGAGTAGGTACAGGGCAAATCCTAATTTTTTTTAAAGGGGTCCTTCAGATATAATGTAATGACATAATCCGTAATGATACCGCCAATCTTTTTTCCAGCTCCCTGCTTCAGTTTAGTATAGACTTCTTATGGCTGCTCTTCTCTCTTGTTGCCTAACCCTTTGCCAGGGAATGAATGCTTGTCCTGCTGCTATAAGTTTCTATGTACTTGTCCTGCAGAAGTTTCCTTCCGTCTCTGTGCATCTCACAGAGGGAGCAGGCACTGTGGAACAGAGCTGAGTTTTTCTCCTTCCAAGGCAGCAAAATAATTAGGGTCTTTGATTATCTATTGCCTGTGGTGATCTATGAACTCCACCTTTAGTCCAGCAGACACTAGTCTTGCCCCTTTTTTGCTTTCCTCCTATCACTCCTTTTATGGAACTGCTTGTGTGCAGAAAAACTTATCTCTTTTAACTCTCATTTTCTTCCAATAGAAAAAGGAGAGTGAATGTTTACAGTTGAAGATCCTGGTGCTGCGTAATGAACTGGAGAGGCAGAAGAAGGCCCTTGGTCAAGAAGTAGCCTTGTTGCATAAGGAAAAAGTTACTTTGCATGACAGAGGTAGGTGTAGAAATGTTAATGCTTTTATTGCAGATCTTCATAATCCACTGATCAGAAGAGTAGTCGCCTAGCTTATGGTCATGGTGACCGTAATAAAGGTGCTGTTTTGGTGGGGGTTATTTTGTTGGTGTGGTGGGTTTTTTTTGGGCTGTGGGGTTTTGGGTTTGTTTTTTTTGTGTATGGCTCTAACGTGTTTGTGTCTGTCTTTATATCTGGCTACAAGCTTCAAATAATCTCTTTACCATCTGTGTCATACTGAATTCTGGGCAGCAGTTTCTGATATCCTGTCTCTGAATAACTTCTTACTATGACAGCTCTCTAAAACAATCTTACATCTACACTTTATCAACATTTTGAGACACTCAGAAGAGCTGCACTGTAATACAGTGAACAGTGGCTTGATGCAGGCACATTATAATGTCATGAGGGATGTTACTGTACCTGTGATTAGGATCCTATTCTAAGTGTTAGAAGACAAAAATTCCTCTTAATAGCTTAATATGTAAGTGAAAGATGAAAAGCTCAGTAGTCTTGGTATTTTCTTTTACTGGGAAAGCATCATATATATGACTATATGTATGACTGTATATAGTCCTGTATGTAAAATGCTGTATCACTGTCTCTTTGGAGCTCACCAGTGACCAAGCTACACATGAACATTTGATATTTTTTTTTAAATACCTAGCTACGTTTAAAATAATTACTCGCTACTAAAAATGAGGGGTTTTCCACTTAATTCTGGCTATGCAGGTATTAAGATGCGTTAACTGAATTACTCCACTACTGTGGATGTGGGTGTGAGGGAAAGAGGTGTTAAAGGAGAATTGGGGTATAATTGGTTGTGTTTGGCTGGTGAATGGTGTATAGTGCATGCAGACAGGTGTTTCTCCTACACTGTCATTCCCCAGTTTGGCAGCATAACATGGAAAATGGGCATCTAAGAGTAAGTGGAGGATTATTGCCAACATTTGTGTCAGTATCTACTTTTTAAAACTCCAGATAAGAAAATATTTGAGAGTAATTTTTTCCTGATTCTTCATGTTGCTTAGAAAATGCATTTGAGACTGAATACCAGAAACTTCAAGAGCATAATGAATCCCTGCATGAATTAAGAAAGGAATGCACTGCAAAGAGGTAAAGGGTTTACACTTTTTCTCCGAAGGGAAAGGAAATACAGGCTTGAGAGTGGGCCACTTGAAGTGGGACTCCTGGCACCAAATTTTTACTAATGTTGCTCCAAAACATCAGTTAAGACATCTCTGCTATGATTTGTAGATATCTAAAGTGATAATTAACAGTGGCAAGTCTAGAAGAGAAGAAAACAGATGCTTGATTGCATGTGTAGACTAGGTCTGTTTTAATGTAACACAGCTTTGTAATACTTGGTTGTCATAGTCAAAATACACCTATAGTATGAGGTACAACTGACAATGAAAAATCAGCTTTGCCTTCTGTATTTTTTTATTTTTTGTGGAATTACCTAACTTTTTTGGGGAGGAGAGGTGAAGCTTGGGAAGCTGCGGAAGGGATACAAGGGTTTGATACCTTTACTTAAAGCTTTTGAAGAAACTAATGGGTTTGGGATCTCTTTCCCCAAAGAGAACTGTTTTTGAAGACAAACGCCCAGCAGACTATTCGATGCAAGCAACTGCTGTCAGAGCTATCCTATATCTACCCTATTGATCTGGTATGTTTTTAATATTCTAAAAATCTTCTTGATGTGAAATGAATTTCCTATATATTACACTGTGAGCAAATACCATGTTTTATTAGTGATGAAACTTGCTCTTCACTCATGCTGTTTTTTCCAGCTTTTTCTTGGATTTGGTCCTTAGATTGCAAACCTCACAGGAAGAGGACTTATGCCAGCACCTCACAAATAGTCTCCACAATAAAAGTAGAAATAGCTGTAGCTGTAATTTAATGGATATTTTCATTTTGTTAACAATTTTATAATGTAACCC
The DNA here is from genome assembly GCF_023634085.1 of Falco cherrug. Taxonomy (NCBI): domain Eukaryota; kingdom Metazoa; phylum Chordata; class Aves; order Falconiformes; family Falconidae; genus Falco; species Falco cherrug. Next base: position 3,390,407 of record NC_073698.1, read on the forward strand.
TGACAGCAGGCTAGCTGAACTTTAACAAAGTGCACATAAACAGATGTCCAAATACTGAACTCCAAAATCTTTTCTATAATGAATTAAGATGAAGCTCTTCCTTCTTTATAAAAAGTTGCATTTATTTCTGAGTTATGAGATGTGGACTAAAATACTGTGTCAAAGTTGCTCTGTTTAATTGAATATTTAGTTTTTTCTTCACAAAAATGCTTTGTCATTGGATTTTGTGCAGGTTTCTGTTTTCTCGATGTTGTTCTGTTCTCACTTTCCGTTGTTGATTTTAAACTTACAGAATGATCAAAAGGATTACTTTGTTTGTGGAGTCAAGCTTCCTAATTCTGAAGACTTTCAAGGTAGCCAGATATTATTTAGTTGCTCAGTTGACACTGCTTGTAAACTTTATGAAAATAAGTAAACTGATAGCAATGGCTTAGGACCCAAATTTATGACTGGAAAGGTGTAGACTAGAAGAAAACTTTTATGCCTTTTTTATTCCTACCTCCTAGCTAGTTTGAAGGAAGTTACTGTTGACTCTTGGAAAAGTACCTCTGTATTCTAAGACTCAATACTGAAACACTGGAACAAGTTACCCAGATTGCCTGGGAGAGTCCTGGGCAACCTGCTGTAGCTGACCCTGCTCTGAGCAGGGGGCTTAGACTATGCGATTTCCAAAGGTGTCTTCCAAACTTAGTGATTCTGGAAAACATTTGTCCTAAAATTGCATTATGACTACATTGAATCCGTAAATTTTGATGGAGCAACATGCATGAATCCCCATTCAGTTTGCTGTAGTTGCTGGTGAACTACCAAGTAAATAACTTGTGTAAGTAAGACTTTAAAGCTGCCTGACAGTATGGAGTATTTTACAAGTCAGCTTCTACTTCAGCTGTCTACAGTCACCTTATTGCAGAAGCAAATATATAGCATGCCTATCTGTATAACAGTTGTACAAGTAATGGCATGCATTCATCTGCAAATGTTTGATGTGAGTTGGAACTTCATTAAAATATGCTTGAGAATTTCTTGCTCCCAGTACTTGCTCATTCTGCAAGGTTTGAGGTTTTTTTCCAAGAAACAATTGTTTAACTCTTTAAAGCCATCCCATAGTAGTTAACTTGGGCTAACAACATGTATATTGGATGCTAGGATAGCAGAGGAATAATCTGTAAAACAAATCCAGTTTGTCTTTTCTTTGTCTTCCTGATTGCAATAAATATGATAATGAATTCAGTTTGGCAGTGCTTAAGAAATCAGTGGCCTGCATCTTCTGGCCCATTTTCAGGTTACTGGTATTAATTCCTTACAAAATAATTACTAATTCTTTATCATGTAGTATTATGAGGAAGAAGTACTAAGCATTCAGCTTGTGAGATACACAGTTAAATTTGAAAACCAGCTGTCTGACGTATCTTTGTTCAGATACTTGATTTTTTAAAATATCATTATCCACTAAGAATCTGAAGGATCAAAAACACTTTATTCCCTAAAAAACAACTTTGCTGCAGAAGTTGAATATGTTTTACAAAATACTTTTTGAAAGGGGTGTAATTTAAATCAATGTACTGTGTCATGTTCTGATAGAGCTCAGCATGATTTTGTGGTTGACATGGAACATCATAAGCTTTTTTAGAGGGTCTTCTGTATAGCTGATTTCATGGACTCCCTTCTTCATCAGAAGGGATGACTCCATGTTGTTTGTATCAGTGTGTTCACTAACAAGGAAGAAAAATAAAGAAAACAGAAAGGAAGAGGCTGTAGGTGGCTAAAGGCTGTAATTTGAATTGCAAGACCTGTGTGTATTCCCAGCTGGTGAAGCTTTAAGGTTGAAACGTTAAATTTCAAATTGAAAATGTTACTTTAAAATAACGGGATAATCTAAGTTCTTCCAGTTGTTGGCAGAGAACAGAGTTCATACCCTGGGGTCAGTGTATCTCCAACTGATCTTGCTAATGAATAAGGTTATGGAAGAATGCAGTTTTACCTGACCCTGGTCATGTGTGTCAGCTACATCTAGAGAAATGCAGAAAGTTTCAGACTTGAATTTTGACACAGGAATTTTGTTTTGCTTTTCCTGTCTCTTCTTTACCCTTTACCATCCATACGCACCCAGGCAAATATTGAGAAGAGTAACTTTTAGCTTTGAAAGTGTAAAATTGGAAGGTGAACAAGCCATCGCCCTTTTTTATAAAAGAGGCAAATACGGTGAACTGTGAACATTTGTAAAGCAGTCTAAATTTATTTCAAGCTTGCATCTATTCTTAAGTTATAACTTCTGATAGCTCTGTTAATTGTATCATTCTCTGAACAATAGATGAACTTGTGCTGAGTCTGTACTCTGATTCAGTTGATTAAATAACAGAATCTTTTTATTATTGACAGCAAAAGATGATGGAAGCATTGCTGTTGCCCTGGGCTACACCGCTCACTTGGTTTCAATGATATCCTACTTCTTACAAGTGCCACTCAGGTATCCTATAATCCACAAGGGCTCCCGATCTATAATCAAAGATAATATCAATGACAAACTGACAGAGAAAGAGCGAGAGTAAGTATGTCATAAATGTGCTTATGTACTTCCTTCAAAACAACAAATTGGCAACAAAAAACCCCCAACCCCCTTGAACAGCTTTGGGTAGTCTGAAGTGATGTGGAGTTTGAAGTTATTTTTTACTGCTTTCAGTAGCTGTGGGACTGTTGTTTTTCTTGTGTTAGAATTCTATGATCTAGTAGAGTAGTTCAGCTCTGTCATTCTAGGTCTGTTGGCGCGCACATACTATTGTTTGGGCTTCTAATAATGCTAGAAAAACTTAAATGGTGTGTCTTATAGGTAAGTTTTGGCTGTTGATTGGAAAACTTGCTTTTATGTCTTGCCACTGGCTATGGGAATAAACTGCAGGGAGCAAGTACAGCTTCACTTGAGGAGTTACTGCCAGTACTGGAGTAGTGGTTGATAAACGTGATAAATTAAATAGCTTTCTTGAATGCAGAGGATTTAAATCAATTGAAAAAAAGCACTGTAAACTTATCTACTATTAACCAACTTAATATTCAATGAGGAGTCTTTCATTTATTCTGTAATTGTCTTTCAACATGTACTTACACTATAGTTATTGTTGTGCTACTAGGAAACTATCTTGGTGTCCTTAAATTCACTCTTTGAATGTCTTCTCCTGCATTTTGGCACTTTGCCTATTTTCCCCACTGTCTTTGCAAATGTGTGCTCTAATATGAAAGCAATGGCAATTATTGGTTAAGTTTCACTTTGTAGCCTGCAACCACAGAACTCAAAGGAATGCAATACTGACCAGCTGTAGGAGGCCAGCTGCTCCCCTCTGGTCCTGTGTGTGTTTGGGTGGCTGCAGAGTAAGGCTTGGAGCATCAGTAACTTTGTTTTTCCATGTCCAAGGTTTGGAAAAGGGAGCAAAGGAAATGGCTGAGGGGTAAGGAGTCTGTGAAAAGTAGCTGTCTCTCTTGACATAAAACCTGTAAATTAAAAAAAAAAAAAACCTCCACACCCATAAAAGCCCCCCAAAACAAACCCACAAAAAACCCTCTTTGGAAATGTACAATCAAAGTATTATAATATTTTAACACTAATTACTGATAGTCCAAATCAAGATGGAAGGCTCTTACTGTGTGTAGTTGACTGGGTTGAGATGCTTGGAAGTGTATGATTTCTCTTTGAAGCTGAGTGACTTTTGGCAGGACAGCAGAGGTAACTTGCCTTAAGAGTTAATCTCTCTGAGGTCTTCCTGTTTTGATACAATGAAATATGGCTATATAATTATGTCTTGCAAATTAATTTTGATACCATTTTAATAACTTGTCCAAACAATTCCTGGGTAACTTAATAGAACATTAATCTGTTCTGCTTCCGTTTAGTCTCTAAGCATATGATCATACTCCTTCCTGTACACCACTTTCAGAAGGGTAGCAAGCTACAACATTTAGATCTGGAAAACAAATTTCTGAGGAGTAGAGCTGCCTGTGTGGGGGTGTATAAAGATTAAACCAATTTCCTGTTGTCTGAGACAGATTGGAAGGTTTAGTCCTTGAGGCTGTAGGCTTCCAAACCCTCATGACTTAATACTTTATTGCACAATAGAGTTCTGAAAAGCAGAAAGTTTAGCTAAGTATATAAATCCCTGTTGGGCCATTTACCTGTGTTCTGCAAGAATTTTTCAGGATTAGCTCCTGCCTGAGATCTTGTCTTCCCAGCTATTGGAGAGTCAATCCTATCAACTCTCAAGGGACCTTGCTTGCTGTAGAAAACCTCAAATGTCTTGCAGTTTTCTTTCTAAACTAATAGCTCAAGTTTCTCACCTGCTCCTAACTGAATTGAACATAGCAATTAATATGCATTATTAAATTTCTTTATTTCAGTCACCTTCCTTTAGCAGCTTTTAAAACTCCAACATGTGACTGATTACTCCGTTTTCTTTATACTCAGTCTTTGCTGTAACACACAGCATCGTGATTGACTAGATTAAACGTTTTACTTGGCTTTGTAATTTATTTTTTTTTGAACTGCAGGGTTTCCCTGAGATCCATATTAAGAGCTTCTAAAAATCGTGCTTTGGGGGAATAGCTGATGTTTTCACTTGAGAACAATTTCATAAGTACATGTGTTTGTATTTAACATTATATTGTATAAATGTGTTCCTTCACTTTCAAGTTTCTTTACCAGCTTTTTAAAGCCCTTGTAAGCTGGTTAAATATTTTTGAGAGCTTTCAGAATATAAGTTACGTTTGGGAAATGCTTTATCTGCTTCAGGTTTGTTTATTTGGATGATCCAGATAATTTAAATCTCAAAGTTCTGGTAGACGTATGCAATTTTGTCTGTTGCAGTTACAGTTTGTAATGGAACTTAAAGCCTACAAAAGTAGGGGGCTCTGAGAACTCAGCACTTCTCTGGCTGCATTACTTAAGGTAGAATAAGTTGTATATGTATATATCTGCCAGTAGCATACAATATATGATCAGCTTCATAATTGCAAAGGTATTAGTGTTTCTAATCTATTCAATAACTGTTCCATTCTTGTATTCCATAAAATAGTTTTGGTACTACTAAAACACTGTCTTCTCTCATAAATCTATTTTTGACTTTCTGAACCACCAAGGTGAGGCAAGAATATGATTTTCACTAAATATTTCGTTAATATACTTCATTGGTCCCATTCAACATCTGCAAGTGCACCAAATATGTAGAAAGAAAGAGTACCATTCCTCAGAAGTTCTGGAGTCTGAAAGGTTTCAAAACAAATGAGGGCACCCCCATTGGGTTTGCAGATGACACGAGCTGGGGGCAGTGTGACCTGCTGGGGGGCAGGGGGTTCTGCAGGGGGTCTGGGCAGGCCGGGCCGAGGGGCCGAGGCCAGTTGTATGAGGCCCAACGGGGCTGAGTGCGGGGCCCTGCCCGTGGGTCACACCAGCCCCCCACAGCGCTGCGGGCTGGGGGCAGGGGGCTGGGAACTGCCCGGCGGGGAAGGGCCTGGGGGGGCTGGTCGGCAGCCGGCTGGGCATGAGCCCCCAGTGTGCCCAGGTGGCCACGGCGGCCAGCAGCGCCCTGGCCGGTGTCAGCAGCAGCGTGGCCAGCAGGGCCAGGCAGTGCCCGTCCCCCTGTGCCGGGCCCTGGTGCGGCCGCCCCTCGAGCCCTGGGCTCAGCGTTGGGCCCCTCACCCCCAGGCAGACCCGGAGGGGCTGGAGCGTGTCCAGAGCCGGGCAGGGGCTGGGGAAGGGGCTGCGGCACAGCTCGGGGGGGGGGCAGGGGGAGCTGGGGGGGCTCAGCCTGGGGAAAAGGGGGCTCAGGGGGGACGTTATTGCTCTCTACAGGTGCCTGGCAGGGGGTTGTAGTGAGGTGGGGTCAGTCTCTTCTCCCAAGGAACCAGTGACAGGACGAGAGGGAACAGGCTCAAGTTGCACCAGGAGAGGTTTAGGTTGGATATTGGGAAAAATTTCTTCCATGAAAGGGCTGTCAAACACTGGAACAGGCTGCCCAGGGATGTTGTGGAGTCCCCATCCCTGGAGGTATTTAAAAGACGTGTGGATGTGGTGCCTGGGGACATGGTTGGGATGTGGTTTAGTGGTGGACTTGGCAGTGCTGGGTTAACTGTTGGACTTAATGATCTTAAAGGTCTTTTCTGACCTAAACAATTATGTGATTTGGTTCTGTGGAGACAGAACTCCCAAACTAAAGCTACTGAGGACAGCAGCATGTTCCTCTGTGCAGTGACAAGCATACATGTTTGCTGAATAAACCACCTAAATTCTTTGGCACTGTTCTTGCACAACTGAAAACTAGCACTTCATCACATTCTCATAAACATAGTAATGATTCTGAGATGAAAGTATTTATGATGTGTTCTGACACTGTCTGTCAAGTCGTGCATTTAATGCTTCTGTTAGTCTGCTCCCAGATATTTAAGTAAAGAATAGCTTCCAGTTTACAGCAAAATAAGGACTGTTATGTCTGGAGTGAGTCATACTTGGTGAAATTGCCTGTGTTGGTGTTGCTGCTTACTGTATTTTTCTTTTTGTTGTTGTTGTTTATATAGTCTTCAGTTCAGTATAGTTCTGTTCTTTCATTGTCAGTGTAAGCTAAACATCTTGCAAAGTAAATGCCTGCATTTTGCTGGCTGGAAGCTACTGCATCTTTTGAAACTGTATCAGTTTCCTTGCAAACTTTAAAGTGAGTCCAGTAAAGCACGGTTATGCCATCTGTTTGGGAGTCTTTTGGCCTCTGTTGGTTCAAATCTATGCTTGGTTGCTACTTTTTATACTTGAAGCTTCAAATGTCACTTACATAACCTGACAGCTGAATATTCAAGGGTAGAATACTTGTTTAATCAAATCACGTTAGACAGCTTAGAAATATGTATACTCTCCTAAGAAAAATAATGTTCTTTGGAGTTTATTCATCTTTCTGGTACTCTGTGTGTCTGGATGAGTGAAATGCACATTCACAGAAATTATTTCTGTTGTATTTTTGCATTCTTGGTCATATTGTGTGTCTTAAAAGATTTTCAAGAAGTCTTGCTTTTCTGCTAAGTAATTTGAAAATGAGAATGGTTTCAAGAGAGTTTTGCTAACATTGTTTCTCTGTAGTAAAAATAAAGAGAAATCAAGTAGTATGTTCAGGCTGTTCTAGCTCACGCTGCACCTTCTTCCCACCAAACCATGTTAAGGGAGAATTAGAAAACTAGCAGTAGTAAGAAGAAAACCACCTCAAAGTCATATTTCAGACTAGGGAAAAAAAATGAAGGGGTAAAATACGTGATCTGAAAAGGTTTTGTATTTAAAAGACAAGTGGTACATCATAGTTTTCAGGCGTAGCTACTGGAGCACATACAGGCATTTCAGAATTGTCTGATCTCAAAGTAGTGCTATTTTTTCCGTGTGTTGTATGTTTAAACATTGAACTTATTGCCACCTCATGTTATAAAGGTAAAAAATATATATTAAAAAATAAAATAAAAAAAACACAACAAAGCGTACCTAGACAGTGATGGAAGAAGCTTATGTAGTCTGGTGTATTTTTTGCAGAAATATTTGGCATTTGCTGATTTGAGATAACAGTAAACTACTCTAAAAGTTTCCTTGCTGTTTTATAATTTATAGAAAGATTTAAGGTCTTTTTTTTTCTATTCTGCTTGGGAAATACAGACTCCCAACAGGTCAAAGGAGACACAGGCAGCTGCAGTGCAGTCTTGGGCATCTGCCTTCAAAGGCATCTGATGTCTTTGCAGTTATGTTTTATTACTTATATGTACCTCGAGAACCAAATGAAATGGCATGAGGAGTGAAACTGAGCATGCTGCTATGGCTTTCTAAATTATGCTGCTACTTGTCCTGTCTGAACACCTTCTGTCATCACTAAACACAGGAAACATTTATCTATTGCACTACTATGTCTCATAGAAAACATGATCAAAATTGCATGCTGTGTTTGCACCTAAAAGTGATAGGTGTGATCCTGAAGTAATTTCATGGAAACTATTTCTGTGCTGTGGATTTGTACCTCAAAATTGTCTTTTTCTGGAGCTCAGCTTCATCATTATTGAGAACTTAAAGCATGCCAGAAGGTTGTAATTATTAATCATTTTGTCTTGATTTAGGTAGAATTAGCTGTTTTGAGACAGGATTGTGAAGATCTGCTGGCATCAGACTTCATCTGGGAACAAAGTCTGAGTGCATCAGACCTCTTGTATCGCAGTGGCACTGCAGCACTCAAAAGTAGCTCTAATTCCCTGGGTGTCAATACCTTAAAGACCGATTTTTATTTCATTGCCATAGCCCACGTGAGAAGTGCAGAGGTGTGAATAATAAAAACCAGGTTGTCTTTCACTGGGATGAAGGTCTTGTGGCAACTGAAAAGCATATCAATCTTGAAACACAGGTGCTCTTGTTGGATCTTCAGAATAGTTCTGGATTCCTTAAGGATGTAAAGCCGTGAGCATATTTATCCTAATACAGCTTCTGTATACCTAAAGCTGACATACAGGTGCAGGGCCAAGGGCTGCAGCACTGTGTGAGGTGAATGGTAATGTATCTGCATGGCTTGATGATTGAGTCTTGAATTCAAACCAGCAGGTTAGTTTACCCCAGTTTGAGATGCTTTTGATTTAGGGACCCAGATTTCGGAGAAGTGGAAAAGTTTCAGAGTAAGTTGAGCCAGATGTACTTTTAATCTGCATGTGTTTAAGCAGTCAATTTGATATGTTGGTGTTGTATTTTTAGACACACTCATTTGTACTGATAAAGAAAACTTCCATTGTGTGTGGTTCACACACAGTGTTAAGGCATGCAATATGGGTTACAGTGTAAGTTCTGGTATAAAAATTTTCACTTTTCAGGCTTGTGAGGAAAGCAAAGGTTGTATCAAAGCCAGTCTGCTTTAAGACTGCTTCCATGCTGCCTTTCTCCATGTGTTGTCTTTCAGTTAGTTTAACTGTGGCAAGCGGGATTTGCAAATAGGTGGTGGTAAGTGATGCTGAACAGGCATATGGACGACTTTGGAATGTTTGGAAACAGCTAGTTGAATGAGCATGGTCTAAGAGTGGCCCTTGCTACTGTGGTCTTGCCCCTGTTTCAAAGGATGGGAAAAACAAGAGTTTCAGCTGTAGTAGACTTAAGCACTTTAGCACTGTTGTACTTCTGTTTTGAGCCTGGTAACAGATAAGCCACTTGCAACAAGGCAATCTGAAAAATCATGACACAAGCAAGAATAACTTTTCACTGACATAACATCTTGCAACTCAATTGAGAAGTCTTTAGTCATATTTGGTACTTTGGCTGAGATAACAAAATGGCAGCTTTGGGAAGAAATTTTGGTAAATGTAAATCAGATGGAGGGAGATGGTTTGTTGAGAAATGTAATAGCTGTCAAAGCAAAGCTGATTCTGTGTGGTAGATTGAGTGTGTGTTAAATGTTCAACGATATTTCTCGAAGAGTGCTTTTTGCCATGAACTTATCTTGAACTGTATTTTTATGTTCCACATTCTTGAGGGTGCATAGCTAGAATCCTAGCTTACTTTTTTTCTTGATCACCAAAATAATGCTTTTGCCTTCATTGGGTCAGCAAGTATTACTGTGCAGAGATTAAGAATTAGATCAGGTGTTCTTTAATGAATTTAGTTACTGTTAACACTATTTCTGGGAACTAGAAGCTTTTACATGCTCCTGGCCAGTCTGAGACAGCAGATTTTGTTTACTGCAGTAGATCAGACAACTGACCCCAGATATCTACAGCTGAGAAATGTTTCTGTGAAGACATACTAGTCTTAATTTACTCCCATTGGAACACTATACTCCTGATGAGATTATTTTTCATAACATTACTTCATTTTTCAATAAGCAGGGACTTGACCTCTATAAAGTGTCCTCTAGTTTAAAATGATCCTTCAGTGGCAGGGAGATTTACAGATCTGATACTGACGTTGTCTGTTCTGTCCATACAGATAGTCCTTGCGTTGTGATATCCATCATGGTTTGTATACCTTGATTTCAAGCTGAAATATGTCACGGAAATGCACTATTTACAAAAAGCCATCAGTGTCACTTGTTCTGTGGTTTGCTAGCTGTGTTTGAGGTGTTTGAAAGCGTTATTTGCTGAAGTAGTGGAATGATACCCTCTTGTATAAATTGGTGAGTGTCTTATCAAGAAGTGCCTGACTTTCAGGATCTGGGTCTTTGCTTTCTTTTCCTGTACAGCCTGGACATACTGAAGTTATTGTAGATTCTCCAGAAACAAGGTCACAGCAGTTACCCTTCATAATAGAAAGATGGCAGTGCTTCTGCTTTCAATTATCATCTTCTTGAGCTATTCAGATACGCATTTTGAAAATATATTTCATGAAGTTAAAACTACCAATATGTTTTCCTTTCCCAGTAAACTAATTATCTTTGTATAGTGAAAAGCTTGAATGAGGATATGTTTTTTTTCCCTTGGCAGTCTGTATTTTTGTCATCAAGTTTTGTTTTACAAGTGTAGCTTTTTCTCTGGAGTAGAAACTAAAAACCAACTAGTAATCAAACCTGAATTCACTTGTGATCTGTGATTCATATTCATGTCTTAATCTCATCTCTAACAAAGTGCACGCTGTAATCCTTTCTTCTGCCTTTTCATTTGATATCAGCATTGCTCACTGGGTGGGGATCTTAACTTTTTCATTTAAAACTTTTCCAATCATGCTGATAGTTGGCAGAATAGTTAGCTGTTCCTGGTAGGCTAGTAGTCACCCTAAGGTCACTTTGTGGCCTCCACTGTCAGTTGGTAGCTTGATCTGAAAAGGACTTGAAGTGTTCTGTGTCGCATCTCTATAATTGAGAAGTCTGGTGATGACGGCAGTTACATACTGTTGTCTTTTAGTTGTGTTCCTTCCAACAAGCACTCAGCTGCTTGGGTCTGCTACTTAGAGGTCCTGTGCCAGTCTCTGCTCTGAAGCAGACAGAACTGTGGTGCAGCTTATCTGAGAAGGAAACAGTTTTTGAAGCTGTGCACCCAAAGCTTCTAGTGCCTTGGTCTTCTGGTGGAGTGCAAAGAGGTTGCAAGTGCTGGGTGTTTTGGTGCCTGTGGCTTTTCAGCAGCCTACTTCTCATACTACTTGATTCAAAGTGTCCTGTGGCGTAGTGATTTTAAGTGAGCTGGCTGGACAGTGGTAATCCTTCTCACCTTAAGGTTTTCAGGGTTTGCTTTCTTCTGGTTCAGAAAAGTCCTAGCACTTTTAAGTAACACGAGCTTTCCCCTCTGGATACAACATTGTTTTACAGTGAGCAAACAGGATGTGGTTAGGCTGGAGGGAAAACACTAGCTCCTTCCTCCCCTGCCTGCCCCCCTTGCAGACCCCAAAAGTGGGCGAGGTTGAAATAACTCAAACTTCAGTAAATATTTAAACCTTGTTCTTGCACACTCCTCATACTTCAGCCATATCAAGCAAGAACTTGTGAAGTTTTTAGGTCATTGTCTTATCTGGATTGGCCGATTTAGTTCTATCCTTATATAGGTTGTGCTAGTCATGGGCTTAAGCTTGAAATTTATCATTTTCTAAACTGCCCTGTTTTTTGGTAGTGTTGTGAGGCACAGTTTGTTCCCTGGATCTGATGGATGACTCTGCAATCACACCAGTGACTGTTATGGTCACAGAAATTACATCAGTTCTTTATCTGTATTATAGTGAGTAATTTGGTTTCAGCTGCTTTCTGCCAAGTCTGCTCTACAGTCATCTCCCTGCAGCCATTCTGCTTACTGTCCTTGGAAATAAGAAGTGAAGGAAAAAGCCATGTCAAGTTTGTTCTCTGACAAAGTTGGTGGATGCAGTTTGGCAGGAAGTATCAAAGGTACTGCAAATATGGTGACGTGAAAACACAGTGGTATTGGCTTCATTTAGTTGATGAACTAAGTTTCTGATCTTTTAGTTAACTACTGGATAATTAAGTGTTCTTAAAATATATGTCCTTGCTGTTAATTTAGCTTGTAAGGCTGCAAATATTAACACTCCTTGAACTTCAGCATCACTTTGAACATTAAGGTTATCTAACAAAATCCAAACTAGATTTGGAATTTTACTTACATTTGCCAAATGGGATGTAATATGCTATTTAAACTGTGCCACACTTCAGCCTGTGGAAAACAGTTTGATGTGTAAAAATCATTATTTTACTGACTTCTTCCCTAATGAGCTTTGTGAAGTAGGGATTAAACTTTGAGACTTTAATTTGGGATATGGCAGAAGTCTGAACAGAAGAGAGAATAAAAATCTAAAACATATGGTATAATACCAAAGTAGAAGCAAGTGAAAACAGTTAAAAATGAAGCAATTTCTTAAGCTTTAAAAATAGTCTGTATTAAAGACAGGCGGCTATAGACAGTAAAGATTGGCCACCAATATATTGGTGCAGATGTGATTTTTCTGGATACAGAGGAGTTCATAAATCATAGAGCACAACAGTAAATGTGTTTGGACTTGAATACATAAGAGATACTTGAGGTCTGAAATAAGTATATGGAATAGAGATTCTTTCAGCTTTTCTTAACAGTTACCATCTGACTGAACCAAGAATCCTGTAGTGTTTTACTGCATGTTCATCAAAGACTGAAATATGTAAAACAGCTAATGATTAGCTAGGGATATAAAATTAAACAAGATCTTAATGGCTGTAAGTACTTGGCTAGTCAGCTGGAAAAGGTAGGATAGTGAAGAGAAGTTCTTAGTGGTTAGAGTAGAATATTTAGCACAACTTATTTTTGAGTTGTAAGAAGGGGGTCTAATGCTCAAAACTCTGAAATTAGGCTAATCATGTTTTTAGGATTGAAACAGACCTCCGGTTTTCAATCATCAATATTTGGCATCATAAGCGGTCTGTAAATTTTTTTTTAATGTAGTTAGTTTTTTGATTTTATATATATCAGTACTAGTGAGCAGTTTTGGTTGGGGACACTGTAGTAGCAAACTTCCTGCCCATGCTTTCTTATTAAAGCCAGTGGTTTAATCCATATATTCAAATGTCAGTAAGAGATTAATTATAACCTTTTATTTTATTAAGAAGTAAGTAATACCTTAATGTGTTTGGGGGGGGACGACACACGACCCGCTAAACCTGATTGATCTGAACTGTAGGCATTTTACCTTAAACTGTAAATATGAAAAAGAATGATCTTTGCAAGAAGCTGTTCTCTACCATCTACTTCTGAAATTTCTCAGACTTACCTTCAGAAGCACCTAATCCCAGTCTCCTTTGCTATGTCTTGAATCATAGAAAATAAGGCTGAAATCAATAGTGGAAAATAATTTAGACAACCTTCCTACCCCAAGGAAAGATGGTGAAGTTCTATTTAAAGGGAAGTGTTACCATAGCTGAGAATACAGAGTGGTTTGAACTTGCCTTAGAGACTATACATTAGACTTCCTTGTGCCTGTGGTTTTATGATTTTAAGATGATCTGCTTGTGTCTGGATGAACAGGTAGTTTCAGCAATGTGGAGCGATGGCTGGTGGTCTCGTGGGGCACGCTGCAGCTTTTGGATCGGATTGCTGCAGAGATGCCGTAGTCACAGCGTCTACTTCCAGCAGAAATGTCTTCAAGCCTTTAGACAGGTATAACTGGCAAAGGTGTTCATTGAAACTTGTGTCTGCTCATCCAGTACTGCCTCCAGACCACAAATGTATTTAGACATATTCAAGAATGCATCTTGAACTGAAAAGTGAAATTTGGCTTGGTTTAACAGTGATATTTCTGTTCAGCTGTTTGCATTTTAATGATTCAGCTGGAGTGGAAATGATGGCAACCAGCCACCCTTAATTTTCCATGTTGACTGGAATTGCAAGTATTGAGGTTTGGGGGGTTTTTAATAGAAAGGCTTTTAAACCAAAGTTGACAACTTAGTGCCCTGTCTACAGTCTCTGTAACCTTAAAAATATGATTTACTGTAGTAAGATTATATTTTACTTTTCACTTAGAGGATATGTGTGTATGTGTGTGATGTCTAAGATGTATTCTAGTTGACTAAACACCATCTTAAAAAAAAATAATCTCATTAAAGAGTAATTCCAAAATGGCAGATTCCTAAGAGTCCTGTTGATGGTGTAGTTGGTTACCTGTAAGCTTCATACCCATCAGAATACTATTTCTTATGCAAGTGATCAAACTGATTATTTTAAAACTTGGAATTTGTGAAGTGCTGCAAGATCCTTGAAGAACTTAAATTTTAATTCCATTGTTGATGGTAGGGTGCTGATTCTCCAATTTCAGCTTGAAGAATAAGTAGACTCTCAACCCTGTTTTTTATTTAAAAGGCTGACTTGAGGTCATTTTTCCTCATCATAGTAACTGTGAACAAGCACATAACCTTTGCCTCACTTTTTCCTTTTCACAACTCTCTTGGGAGGGCTTAATGAGGTTTAGTACCCTAAAACTTTCACGTGGAGTCTACAGTGTAAAATAACACCAACGCTGACACTTAAACATTTTTTTGCTGGGATTTCTTCCTTTTCCACCCGTTTGCCTGGGCAGTTTACAAGCAAATTAGAGTATGTATCTTCCTCTTAGGCTTGCACTAATCTGTATTCTGATACTTGAGTGTGTGCTTTGATTTGTTGGTTGCATTTGAGTTTCTTACGTGTAGATACATTTGGTTATGTAGATCAGCGGTACCCTAAGCCTTGACCTGCTCATACTTGTTGCTGATGGGCAATGAGTAAGCAAAACCTCCTTATGTGTAAATGGCTGAAAATCAGTTACTCTAGATACTTCAAAACCCCCTTCTTTGTTCTTAGAACTGCTCATGGTTAGTGGCATCCAGTTGTGTTAAACTCGGGATTTGAGTGCAAAGAGTAGTATCTGATAGGAATATTAGGTGTCTTTGATGGAAGAGGAGAGTTTCTTGACTAGCTTTTAATAATGTTCTCCTGTCTGACTTTGATGCCAATTTTTCTTGGATGGGGTTTAAGATTAAGAGTTCTTTATCCAGCAGCTGATTGTTGGCTTAGCAAGTGTGGCAATAATTAATAGGGAATAAGTTACAGGTCGAAATAAAGCAGTTGGTATCGACTTGTTGGAATTAAGATTGCAGGTAGAGAGGAGATGCTTGCTCTTGGGATCCCTCCAAGCAGGAGAGATGGGAGAGAGGTAAGGTGTGGGGGTGGGTGAGTTGCATTGCCATCTCTATTCTAAGCTCTGCTAAAATGAAATTATTCAGAGATGATTAGAAGGGCCTTGTAACTGCAATGGTTTAAATTCTGTTTTCGTTATTTTTGCTGTTGCACATGAGAAATGGCGATCAAAACCTCTTATTGTGAGACTGGGAAAACTTGGATCTTGAACATGTTAGTGTTGGTGTAAGCCTCATGTGTGCTTTGAGGCTGTAAGCATGATGTTCTGGTTCACTATGGAATAAACTGTTCTGTCATTGTGATATCACAAGTAGAAGAACACAACTTTTGCCCAGAGTAACAAATGCCATGAAAGGGGAGGTGAGCTATGTGTGTAAGTGTCATACGTGTGTATGTTAAGTGGTTTATTATGGATTTGCCTCTGTTCCTACAGTGTGGTGCAGCTCGGTAGCACTGGTCATCTGACTTGTATCTCAGGGAGTCCTATAAAATAGAACACATGATTCAAAGAAATTAATGAAAACTTCCTGTTTGTCACAGTCCTTCAGGATTAAATAAGCAAAACATAAAACTTCCAAAACAAATGTAAGCTTTTAAGATGGAGAATCCTCTTCATGTTATCTTAGATCTTAAAGGCACGTATTGACCATCTGGTTAAAATCAGTCTTATGTACAGTTTGGATCAGTCTTAGTGTTCTCTACCTTCTGAATTCGGTGGGGCTTGTTTAATTTCAGCGTCTTTGGCACAATTGTCTTGGATCCTAAAGCTGCCTTTCCGTGTGCCCACTGGCTTATTCCCTTTACCACTACTAGTCTTTGTGCTTTCCGCAGCACAGGCTCTTATCATGGCTGACTGATTTCCCAAGTGAAGCAATTACAGTGCAGAAACAACCCCAAATGGGGTTCACCTGTTATAACTTACTAAATGTTGTGGGGGTTTTCTTATGTCAAGTTAATGTTCTCTAAACTAAGATCTTCCCTAGGAGTCACTGTCAAAATTACTACTGCTGCATGCCATCTGAGCAGTGTGCTCTTTGTATACGGAAACAGACGATCTACTGTAAACTTAGGGTGTATTAGGGCTGTGTTTCAAGAAGTCTGGGCACGATTGAAAAGTAATATTCCATAGTCATAAGGTAAATATAACCATATTTTTCTAAGGGTGCACTTTGAACATCAGTATGTAAAAGCTGTTTTGTTCAAAACTTCTGCCTGCTAACAGTAGGTGTATGGTTTCCTCAGTGTCTAAGTGTACTGCTGTGAGGAGGACCAGAGCTCAACTTCTGAGTATGCTCAGAACAAGCTTCCTGCTACTTAAGATCATCTGAGAGAAGTTACCTTGTGGTGATTACACAGCAGATACCTGTAGCTTGCTTGGTTTTTTTGGTTTTTTTCCTCCTTTTCACTAAATGTATCACACACACACTAAATGTATCCTTTGAATGTGTTATCTTAAAGTGAGTATCTATGCTCTGCTTTAAAGGACCTGCTTGATTATTTTTTTTCCCCCAAAACGTATCAGCAAGAATGGAAACAAGGAAGGTATGTGTTGGAGTAGAATGGGCAGGCAGAAGCCATTTTGGATTTTATGAAGTGCTTTGCGATTATAAAAGATACTAAAATAGTAGTTTTCAAATAGATTTTTTTGAGCAAGTATAACTAAAACCTTACACAGCAGACTCTAACTTTTTTGCAGCGTGCCAAAGTGAGAGATTTTGCTTACAGTCGTGCTTTTCTAAGGAGCAGGCAAGAAGAATTTCATGTAGGGAGCCAGCAGCTAAAGTTGCATTCAATTATATTCAACGAAGCACTATAGAATATGCTATGGTTCCTCTGCCTTAAGCTTATTGCTTGTGATCGGGCTTCATGTGCAACCGAGATAACACAGAAACAAACAGACATAAAAGTCAGTAATATTGTTCTGAGTCAGAAACATGCATACACAAAAATATCCACTAACATTTTTCAGTACTTTCATGTAAATGATTATGTTATGAAAGCTGACACGAGGATGTATGTAGTTTATAGTTTTCCAAGAGTAATTAATGGAAGCTAGAGGACAAAAACGTGAATATTAGCCAAGAAGCAGGACTGACGTGGTGAACAGAAAAACTTTATCTTTACCACTTAAAAGAAACTGTGTGTGGGAGATGGTAGAGAGAACTCTAAACCAGGTTTTATCCTCTTTTCTATACTGCATATATTGAAGAGCTCTGTATCTCATAATAGAATACATGGTTCCCATTACTAGTGACTTAATGAAATACTATCTTGTAGTGAAACATAGCTTGTGTTCCTAATGGTGCTTTTATTGTCAAGCTTGAGTTAGTTTTGTACTGTTAATTGTAAAGTTATCCTTTATATCTAAATTCTGCTCTATTTGGGTAGGGTGATTGTAGATAATGAAATGAATTCCTTTTGATTTGTATTTTACACTTAGGATAATGCGTTGTGGAATTTTGTAGCATGTGTTCATTTTGAAAGGTTTTATTTTCTTGCATGGGGAACTAGTTGGATTTATAGATCTATTAAGCAAGGTGAGCTAGAAATATACTGTTTGCTGTGATTTTTATATTCCTCAACTCGAAGTGACCTATTGAGTTTGAAAGTAGCATAAAACTTGACACTGTCGTCTTAATATTTGATCTGCTGTGATCATGACCTGTTAACCTTTAGCTTTAATGGCAGTATATAATTCTCCTTGAAAGTTGCAAATGTACTTTACTGTGGGGCTGACTGATGATAAAATACACTTAGCGTAATCACCCCTTCAGAATGTGTGTTGTTTCTAGTAGATACTGATCTCCTATATTTGTTATCTTATATTTGAGAGAGGCTTTGGTTTCTGATGTAATGTGGGGTCTGTGCAGATCATACACGCAGCATTTTGATTAGGGGCTAGAGAACATACGGTTCGTGAAAAGGCAAAAGCTAGTTTCATGGTGTAGTACCTATAAACATAAATTTTAGATTGTACTAAGATTACTGTATTGACCACAGTGACCTCTGGTAGTAAGGAAGAGTCAAAAGACAATCCCAAGGAATGCAATGTACAAATATTAAAACTGATTGAGAACTGCTTCGCTTCAGCCAAGATTCCTAGAACATATGCCTAAAATTATGTTCTTTAATGCAGACTGTCAAAGAGTTTCAATACTTTAGGGACTAAAGTTTTGGTTCTGTGATCTTATATAGCAGGTAAGACAGAAATACGCGGTGCTACTTTCTTATAAGCTACTTGATACAACTAGATATTTTAAATTGTGAAAAATGCTTTATTTATTGAATAGGAGAAATAAGCATTAGGAGTATAATACTTGCAAGGGCTGTAGTGACTTGTAATGCTGTAACTGTCTTAAGCCTTTGGTGTGTATGTGAAGCTTGTTGAATGGCTCTCTCTTAAGTGTTGTTCTGGTATGGTAGTAACTGAGCCTGCAAACGTCTTCTGTGTGTGAAGAGATGGCTGCTTTTTCAATCACAAAATAGCAGTCAAGAGAGAACATCTTTCTTCAAAGATTATTTTTATTTGGAAATGAGCTAACCAAATGAGAATGGCTGAATACAAAGGGATAACGTACGATCTGGTATTATGCTGTATGTTTCTTTAAAATATGCTTCACTTTGAGAGGAATGTTGCAGTACTGGGACAGTCATAAAGCATCTTTTAAAAACCTAAAATACTTTAGAAAATGTAATTCATTAGCTGAACTTCAATATAAGTTTTTAAAAGGGTGATTGACTAGAGTTGTAGAGGTTTCCTAAGTACACTGTGTAGAAGGGGGTTTGTGGAAGAAGTCAGCAAGCGTTTTTTTTTTTTAAATCTATCATCTCAGAAAACAAGTCTGTGGATTTTTGAACTTTATTTAAGCATCTGAGTATTTTCACCTTAAATGCTTTTTTCCTTTTTTTTCTTCTTTCCCATCAGATTTCCTTTATATCCAAAAGGAGGGGAGAAGCTTCAGTTTGAATATGGAGTGTATCTTCTCAACAAAAATATAGCACAGGTTGGTACACTGAGATTTTTATTTTGTTTATATCTGTCTGCTTAGTGCCAGTACAGCATGAGTCTGCGTCTGCTGTCTAGTGATGCTATTCTGTATGGCGAACATCTGTGAGCTAGTGGAGATGTTCTTGAAATCATTGTCTCTGCTTAGACCTTACAGCTTTGTGCTTGAGATTTTCTTCTGTGGTGCTTAGAGAAGGGCTTACCAGCTAATAATGGATCTCTTCCTTTTCAAATAGTAAATGCTGTGATTCTATACACATTGTTTTGGAAATTGTAAATGTTTTCTGTTATTTTTATTGTCATACTTGGGAATCCATTGGTGTCATTCTCATTACTGCCTTTAATTTTGCTGTTTTATTACTTTAACTAATATTCTACCCCTGTATTTATGACAAGAAAACATGAAAAGCTGGAAAATCAAGACTTGCAAGTGTATGACTTGATATTAAAAAAGAAGCAGCCCTCTAATGATCCTTACTTCCTTGCTCTTAATATATTTTAAAAATCATCCTTTACTTTGGCAAGCATGTGAGTTACAGGTTTACAAACTTGTATATGAGATGGCACTAATACCTGTTGCTAACACATTTGGTATGGAATTCAGAAAATGTTCAAAAATCTGGTCTGAAAGGGACCTGGGGAAGCCATTTAGATTGTTTAATAGCCCTAGGGCAGAGTCAGCTGCTCTTACGCTATCCCTGGTAGATGTTTGTGTAACTTTCCCTGAAGGAAAACCTGTGATCTAAGTACTGCTTAGTTCCAATGCTTGCGCGTCTTGGCCATTAAAGTCTTTTCTGACATCTAATCCAACTCTGTCTTGCTTCTGTTTAATCACGTAATCACTTACTATAATAATCTGTTTAAGTCTCTTCCTGTTTGCAAACCTAGGCATTGAAAGATTACTTCTCCTTTCTAATGGGTTACCTCATGGCTCGCACTTCTTAATTTCTGAGCGTTCTTGTTGTCTGTTGTTCTCCATCTGAATGCACATCTATCTTGAAGTGCAGTGCCCAAAGTTGGATGTAGTGTGGAGCTGTTGTCTTCAAAACATTGAGTAGGATGGCAGAAATGCTTCGCAGGTGTTGTCATTTTCCCCCTCCCAGTTCATTATGTTCTAATAGGTTTGTACTCTTAACAACCTAAGACAGTGATTTTTCACAAATCATTGCAACCAGCAATCCCAAGTCTCTTCTGCACAGCAAGAAAGTAGTTCATTCTGAATTTGCGTGGGCGACTCATTTAATTCATGTTTTACATGCTGTACCTTGGATGTATCCTTAAAGATGCACTTTTTTGTTCTTGGTCATGTTTCTGATTTGGTGATGTAACTTTAGAGGATGGGGAAAGGTACATTGAGAGCTCAGTCTCAGCTTTGTGCTATCTGCATCTGAGGCTATTCTCTATCCAGCTTACCTAATTAAAATATGGAATAGAACTGAGGTAAAGCCCAGACTTAGGTGGGGTCTAGGTTCTCAGCTTCACTAGTGCTTCCATTTACAGCGGTAAACCATTGGTTTTCACCCAAAGAGTATGTACTTGCTCTGTATTTGTTCATACTTTGTCAATATCCCATTTCCCCAGAATGCTTGTGAACATGTTAGACCATAAAGTGCCAAGAGATTTATTTAAATTCCAAAAGGAATACGACATTTCAGTTTCTACCCTGTTTGTAAGGCTTGGAATTAGGTTGGTCTGACAGTTTTATTCTTGAAGAATCTAGGGTTTTTTTAATGCTTAGTTTTTAGTTGTTTGGGTTTTTTTCCCAGTTCTTTTTTTTTCCCCCACTCCCTACCCCAAATTGAAGTAAAGCTTTTGGGTCTTTTTGTGGTGTTTATTTTTCAAGCTTGGATAGCATTTACCATTTTCCAGACTTCTGGTATCTTGCCCATGCTTAGTATATTTTGGAAGATAACCTCCAATGGCTCTGAAATTACTTTAAGGCTAAAATATCTTAAGATGAAGTTAATCAAGTCCTGCTAATCTTGGAAATTCACTTAACTAAGCTGTTAGTATAACTTAGACTGTGACTCTTTGTTGCTGGTATTAATAATGGCAGCCAGCTGTTCACACTTGACTTTCATGGGGAAGACTAGTGAGAAAAAGGGATTAAATACTCTTTCCTTCAAATGCTTTGATAGCTTTCTCTCCATTACTATCAAATCAATGCTTGTTTAATCTCTACTTAAGTAAATACATTAGTTCATTCTGCAACTTGTGAGTTGTGATGCTGTTTGCTTTGCTTTTCAGCCTTTCATGTTTTTGTTCCTATTCTGGAGTTTGCTGTTCAGTTACTTGATGCAAGTGCTCTGTGTGTGTTTCTTCATTGAGATTATGAACCTCTTCAGTGAGCCCAAGTTTGTAGTCTTTCTAGTTGTTGTAGTCTGGTTAGTTGGTGCTTCTGCCTGTACTATTTTTTTTTAATAGGAACTGTCATCACTTCACTTGTTTTCCTGTTTTTTCTCATTGAGCTGTTACCTGAGTTGTTACCACTGCTGAACCTACTGAAATCTTTCATTCTGATTTTGTCCTTGTCCAATTTCTAAAGAACTATGAACAGTTGAACACATGGTCACTCACCTGTGTTGCCTTCCAAATCCTTGCAGTTGGTTTCTGAAATCATTGGCATGTGTTTAAACTCATAAAAGTAAATGAAGACTTTAAGTAGGTATTTGTATAAAAAAAGCTTCCAAAGTTACATGATCGCTGTAACTAGTACAGGCTAGAGTAGTCAGTGGCCAGACTTTGAAGTGGTTCGTACAACACCAGTGGTTCACATGTTAATGCTTGAAATTGTATGCTGTTGAATATAAAAACATAATAAAAGTAAATCAGATTTTTTAGGGGGCTTCTACTACTTATTTAATCAGGAAAGTGTTACTGAAGTCCATATAAACTGTTGTAGTCACCTTTGTTTTGATATGTGTTCAAATATTGCAGCTTTTTATAGTTCTGCCATGGGGAAATTCTGTTGCAAAAGCAGCATGAAAGCAGAACAGTAGATAACATGCAGAAATAAATCACAGAACTTCTGTATTCAGGGACTGACTTGATTGAAAAACCTGAGATTGAATCCTTTTGAGTGTTCCTTTGAAGACTGGAACTGTTGAATTTAGAATCACGGAGTATCTCAAGTTCGAAGGAGCCCATAAGTAGCTTTTTGAAGATCTTAAGGCTGCTTTGAGAGAAGCTTCCAGATATACTTCATGTGAATGTGTGAAAATAATTATGTTTGGCTTGAGAATGAGCTGCATCTTTCTTATCTCTGGACTGTCACAACCTGTGAGGGTATCCTTTTAAGGCCCAAAGGTGTTTGCCTTAATTCAAAGAACCGGTCCTGCAAATTATTCTGTTGTGAATAAGTGCAGATCACTTGCTTAATTCCCTCCGGGTGCTGTGGGAAGTTTGGAGGTGTCTAGGAGGAACAGTGCTGACTCTACTGGAGGGTTAAGAAAAGAGCTTAGGTCTCCATCACCTTACTTGAATCATTCGTGCAAGTCTTGATCACTGTGGGTGAGAAACAAAGAGCCCAGAAAAACCTGTATCAAAGAAATACTTGAAAGGATTTGTATAAGCTTCCCGGCTTTCACAGATTTTTATATTTCTGGAGTTTGGCCTTTTTTTTTTCTTTTTTTTTCCCTTTCACAATTACCCAGAGTTCTGGCAGCAAGGAGAAACGTGAGTGGGAAGAAGTGAGACTGGGTTGATATTAAGTAAAATTACTGAAATAAAAACTCTTCTGGAGATAAAGTGGTACTGTTTTGTAAAACAGCAGGATAATAACAATGAAAACCACATCTTGCACTCAAGAGAATTCAGCTGGAATTAGAAGCAGCTCAGTGCTAGCTTGGTAGAGCATTTATTTGGAGAAACTTGCTTTGCTGTTACATTCCGAAGTCAAAACAATGTGTGTTAATTCCGAGAGTTCGTAATAACTTCCATCTGTATGTGAGCACAAATTGTTTCAATCCCCATATTTTCTATTTGTAAAATTGAATACCTCATGAAGTTCACAAAGCAGCTTTTAAAGTTGGATAACGTTAGGTAAGACCATAAATTGTCAGTTAAGATTTCAGCTCTGACTCTAGCAAACATACAAATGCGTTATTTTTTTCAAAGGGAAATTAGTGACTTATGTCCAATAATATCAACAACAAAAAAAAGTCACTGTCATTCCTAAATGCCATTGCTAAAAATGGGAATGAATTGCTCAGCTCTCAAAAGCATTAGGCTCTGGGAGATCATTGAGGAGGTGGCTGGCCCCACAAACTGCAACTGCTATGTTACGGATGTGTGTGGAGTATCTGAGGAAGATGAGGCTTTAAGTAGTAGGGGAATGAAATCAACTCTTGCATTGGTTTTCACAGCACAGGTGTTGAGATTACACTGTGAAAACTTCCTGCTACAGTGAATGTATATCAGGAGCTCACTGAAGCGTTGTGAGGGTTTTTTTTTGTGGGTGATAAGCAAAACTTTACACAGCGTGGGCAAGCTAGCATCCTTGAGTTCTTGTCACTGAACATCCAACGCGTGCAGCTCAGCTAGGGCACAGACACGGACCTTGTGAAGCTGAGCTCTCACAAGTCCTTGAGCAGTGGTCTTGGCACTCCAGGGTTTTTTGCTCTTGGCTCTTTGATTTTTTTTTTTTTTTTTTCTTTAATCTTAGGGTGTGTGGGGATGAGAGTGCAGTGGCTTTGAGTTTCAAATCTCAGGCCTGTAGAAAGGAAGAAGCTCTATTGCTGCTTTACCAGCTGTTTTGCTGTCTCTTTCCTTCATTCCCAGAGCCTGGGAATGCTTGGGCCTGACTTCAGTGTAGACTCTTCATTACATATGAAGAGATGATCTTATTTTAGTGACCTTCTTTCTTGAGGTGAGTCTTTAATGAGCACACACAGTGTCACTACTGGAGATTACCTGGCCTGAAGCTGTATACAAGTTAATATTACATGGGTTTTTTTTCTGTATTGGTCGTTATTTCTAACCCATGCTTATATGATGTGTAGCTTTTGAAGAGAGTGTGACCACCTTGACCATGAAACTTCCAGTTCCTTTAGGTATTCAAGAAGTTGTCTCTTGCATGATACTTGGCAGGCACTGTTGCTCTTCCAGTTGCACAGTTGCTTGGAGAGGAAATAATTGTAGCTGTAGAGCTGGTTTCTTCTGGACCCAGTCAGAAGGGGATTTACTGCAGCTATTTTCTTGCATGGGACAATCAATTTATTTGCAACTCTGAGTATCAAATGATGATGTGGTATTTTGGTCAGCCACTGAAGGAAGTGGAAGTTTAATTTGTCTCTTGATCTTCTGGATGTCTTATTCTGAGTCTCAGTCCAGCTTCACCGCAGAACCACAGGCCTGAACTATGATCACTGCAGGACCCCTTTTGGCTTTGTTGTTGCTGTGATGTTGGCTACAACTTCCATCTGGCTTTAGTGGACAGTGCCTTGGAAACAGTGGTGTTCTGTCCTTGTCTAAATTACTGGGTCTTGGAGGGAGACTTGCAAAACTGGGTACCAAACAGTTTGGGCTGTCACATGGCTCTCTGATTTCCTAGAGCCAAGCTAAGGAGTGAATATGTCTACTCTTACCCCAGCTGATTGCTGGTGTTTGTCAGGGAGGCTCTGCGGTTGGTGGCAGTCAGAGCATACCTTCCCAGTCATCACTTCCAGGTTTTGTGAAATCTTTTTGATTTGTTACACCACATGTGGTAAGATTGGTTGGGGTTTTTTTTTCTGTTCCGGCTGAATGTGTGCTCACAATCACCTCACAAGGCAAGGCTTCTCTTCTGATCCGGCCTTGATTTGTTTTGTCAGACGTCTTTTGAGTGATGTTAGACTGATACTCCTATTCACATTGGCATGATTTGCTCAGCTTTAGCCAAAGAATAGCTCTGCTATCATCTGACAGTCATTAGCAACAGAGGAACATTGCTATTTGACACCAAAAAAAAATCACTCAATCTTTTGTCAGCTCTCCAAAGGATGTTTGTTTTCACATCAACGCAGTACAGATCCAAGCGAGTAACTTGGATTTTAGCCTTCCTTTCGTGTGTGCAGAGTTGATGTGTCCACATGGGGGCAGGCAACATTTACGTGCTTTATGTAAGGTGCTGGAGCTGTTGATCAGCCAGTGCTGCTCTGGTGGGAATGGTGCTTTTTGGTTCAGTTGCTTGTCTAATGCCCGAGGTAAGTAACATTCGTGGAAGCACAGAAGAAAAGCAAAATACTTCTTGATGTATTTTAGTTGCAGGCAGATTGATACCTTTCTAATAGCTGAATGGACTAAAAGTTGAATGCTTATGTACTAGGGCCATATGGAAGAAACTGAACCGAAATTCAGCTTTTAACTGTGAAATGAGGCAAGATGTTCAGTTTCTGGCTCTGTTAGGCTATCAAGCATGTGAGAAAATCAACTTTATAATAGAAACTATTAAACTTTTCCATGGGAAGTTGAACGGCAGAAATGTTAGGACTAGAAATTTGTTTTGGCAATAAACACTACTGAGCAGAAGTGTCTTTAAGAGTTCTGTGGGTATCGGTGTAGATGCAGTGGTTATGACCCTTTGAGTGTAGGATACTGTGGCTTGCACACTACATCTTTTATGAGGCCCCTAAACTAAGATCATAAAACATACAGTTCAGAAAGAATGCACTGTCTGAATTTGTGGCCAATTTAACTGCATGGGGAAAAGTGTTCTTGAAAGAGCACAGGTTGAAGCCAGAGTTGAGTCCTCATCTTGTAAAGTGCCAAGCATTCATTTTAATGTTAAGAGGAAGGGACTGCACCTGAAAAACCACAAAGTACCTTCTCCAGCTGCGCACAGCCAAAAGCTTTTAGGAAAGGTTTCATTCCTGAAAGTCTCCTAGTGTAGCAGTGGGCTAATACCTAGCCAGATCATTTAGAATTGGGGAATTTACATATGTTTTTTGCAAACTTGTTGGAAGACTTTCTTTTTTTCCTTTCCTATCACCCATGCCAAGATAAAATAGGTTGAAATGAGACTGGATTAGCTGTAATAACAGTCATCCTTTCATTCAGATGAAAGTCTGCCTATCCTTGCCCTGTAAGCAATCTGTACTGCTCAGCAAAGGCCAATATGAACTTGCTCAGCGGAGGAGCAGATCTTGGCTTTCCAGCCTGTACTGATCACTGTACTTGCAGCTTCAGACCAGGTAGCACTGGAGGCCGTGCTGCTTGCTCTGGTGCAGAGAGTTTGGAGCAGATGAGGTGGAGTGAACAATGTGGTTGGGTGGAATAAGAGAAGTGGCATCACCAGCTGTGCTTAGAGTCACTTCTCCAAAGTAATTTTGGGTATCACCCCCTGCAAGTATGTTCTGCATGTTAGATCACTTGTGTACTATGTAGCTGTCATCATTTCTGTGCATTAACTCTTCAGCCTGCTAAGCTTTTTAAAAAGAAGTGTTTTAAAATAGAACCAAAGTTGAGTAATCAAAAGGAAAATGAATTCCTGATATAGTTAAGCTGACATAAACACGTGTGATTTGCCAACTTAAACTGCTTTGTAGTATATATAAGCACTACATTTTGAAATTGAAAGAGATAGGAAAGTGGGAAGTCTGTTATCAAGGCATGGCACAATGTGTTAGTGTAGGAAAAAGATACAGTCTATAACTTCTCCTAACAAGCAGGGTGTGTGCTCTGGAGGCAAAGCTTGATTTTTTTTTTCAGATATAAAGTGTTAACACCTGTGGAATTCATGGACCTCCTTTGTGAGCCTGTCTCTTCAGGACCCTTCTTGCTTTCTGCTGTGTTGCCATCTCTTAATGTGTAAGAAAAAACCCCCAACAAGTTAAACTGCATAATTTTCTGAAACCTCGCTTACTTTAATGCACAAAAACCAATCTTCTCTCATTAGCAAGCGACAAGCTGTGACTTCTGTTTTGTTGTAGTGTTTTTTTTCTTTTCTGAGCTGTAATTTACACTTCTCCATCCACCCACATGCTTTGTTCTCTTGTTGCATAGTTTTAATATGTATGCTTTGTGTTCCATGAGGCAGGTTTTGTGTCATACTTCTATGCATAGGATTTGGCACATCAGGGTACAAATCCTGTTTTGAAAGCTTTGGTTGTGACAGCTGCTTAATTATCCATAAATGCCTTTCAGACCTATTATATACTGTGGTTGACGTTTAAAGCAAGTTGGTCTCCAGTATTGGCTCATTTACTTTTCTGATTAGTCCATAATGCTTGGAAATCCAGAGCTTTGAAGTAATTTGGTTTTCAAGAGACTGGAGATGCTAAAGGGGCTATCTGTCTGTTGGCCTTGTGCATAATTCACGTCAATATTTCTTAATATTGTGTAACTAGAAAAAAACAAGCTCTGGTTCTATTTAGCCAATGTAAGTTGCTAGCTGTTTTTAGGAAAGCCATTGCTGAACAGACCTTGGTTTAATGCTCCCTGACCTCAGCTTTTAAGTTTGAAATACTGTCCATCATATGAGAAAAAATTTCCAATATTGATGTGTCTTAGTGCCATTTGGTGTTCTGAATGATGGTGTTATTGTGATAGGAAGCAAGTCTTACACAGGCTAAACTATTGAATCTATACTCCTCAAATGAGAGGTTTCCCGGTTTGATTGGAAATCTCATCTTTTCTAGAAGTCAATCTCTTTTGCCCATTAAAAGTAGCGTAATGGATACCTGGGAAGCAGCTTAGGTGAAACATGGGGCTGGGAGCTGAGAATCCCCAAATTCTTTCTACATGTGGGCTCTGTGGTGTGGAATGGATCACTTGCTGTTTGAGTAATGCTTTCTCAAAACAAGAGCCTTTTCACCTGAAGGAGCAGGTTTTACAAACCTGAATGAATACTTTAGAAAAACTGCCAAAAGCTCGGTGTTTAGGTTTTTTTTAAACAAGGGCTTTCCCAGCATAGTATGAAAGAACAAGTAGCTGAAAGATTGTGTTGCAGTACCTCATGGAGTGCTTTGTGCACACTGAAATACTTCTGCAGGTTCCTCTCCTGTATCATCTTAAGGTATGAGGTAAAGCTGGACTGATGCCAAAAGGGAAAATTGCCTGGCTTTGGTGTGGATTTATCAAAATACGACGGTAATGAAAAAAAAGAAGTATGAAGTGCGAGTAGCACCATATACCAACTTCCAAAGCCTTGATTGGAAACTTTACTATATTGTTCTGAACTGTCATCAGATGATGAAACCTCATCACCAGCAGAAAGGAGTTCATAGGCTTATGCAGATGACACTTCCACCTGAACTGATGGAATGACCCTGGTGTGGCCATGCAGTCTTTCAGCCGGGCTGATGAGCTTGGGCTCTGTGCTGTATTCACTCTTGATTTTCAGCTAGGACACGGTGGGCGAGTTCTCTGTATCTACCTGTGTACTCTTGAGATTATTGCCCTTTTGGTGTAAATAGGTAAAAAGCAAACTTCAAATGTTCTCATGCAGCGCAAAATTATGCTTGAGGAGCTAAATGCATAAAGAAAATGTCATGTTTAAGACTGAGCTACAAAATGTGACATCTTTTTCCTAGCTTTTGCACATCTGACCTTTTTGTTCTGTGCCTGATGTAATGATTTTTAATACAAAAAGCTCAGGATGAATGAGGTCATGGGAAGTAAGTGTGCCCATGCCTTATAATCCAATAAACATCACTTTGTGATACCGAGCCATTTTAAAAAGTTCTGACCTGAACCTGGAAAGGTTATGCTGTATGGTTTCATCTCATCAGGCTATAATGCAGCAAGACTATGGCTGAACAGTAAACGTGGTTTTAGTTATTTGAGTATTTTACTGGGGAAGAGGGGAAGCTTTTGAGGCCAGTAACTGCTTTATCTTCTAAATTGCTTTTTTTAATGTTCTTTCTGTAAAATAGTCATGGTATATGAGAGGCACCTTTATGGGCAAAGGGGCCTATATATGTTATTTTTATAATAAGCCCACTAACCACCAAATTTTACAGGAATACTTTACCTATGTAAGTGGCTGTTTCCCCCAGTCTGTCTTTGACGGTGGCTTCCCATATCTGTAGTGAGACACCAGACTCAAACCATGAAGGCTGATGTTTGAGACACCTCTCTGGAGAGGTATTGTGTTTACACTCAGGAAAGGTTTCACAAATATGTATGAGAGAGTCCTGGAGGAAAGGCGGCTTTTGGCTCATCTAAATGTTTAGTTCTACAGTGTGTTCTGCATGTATTCAAGCACGTACTCCTATTTCCTTATTTTTTTATGGTCTATCTCCAATAAACACTATTGCTGTGAAACCAAAATCTGGTATTAAATATTGCCTATTATCACATTTCATTTTTAAAAATTGGAAGAAAACTACTTCGTAAATGTTTGGCAGAATATTACAAGTTGCTGAGCATTAGCATCCAGGCTGCTGCTGTGTTTTAATGTTGATCAGACTTCACATTTTGGTGGATGTGAGGGGAAGCAGCAGCTAAATAGAGTGCTAAGGCAAATCAAAGAAGGTAGAAGGGAATTAGAGCTGTTATTTGATGAGTGTGTTGTTTCCCTGGTCACTGCTGAATCACTGATGCACTTAGGTTTCATGCATGAATTTCCACTACCTTTCAGGTGGAATTGAATTAAAATTCCCCAGGCTGAGAGGAGAGAGGAGACAGGCTGTTCTTGGGGTAGGAGGAACCAGTGGTGAGAAAAAGTTACATAGGCATTTGCAGTTTGTGAGAACTGAATCATTTAGAGCTCTGTGCAGACCTGTGTGCAGATGCTTAGCCATAATGTAGAGATCAACATTTCCCAACTGTACTATTGAGTGTCTTGGACCAGTGACTTGCAGTATTTCAACTGTTAGTTGTGACTGTTACAGAGCAAAGTAGGAGAAATGTGTCTTATAGCAGCCTCTGCCTTGTACGTGGGGGGGGAATCGGACACATGTTTTAAAAATAATGGTGTAATTGGAAGCAGCCTTTGAAGGGACAGCTTAAAACAGAGTTATCTCCAGTTACTGCCTTGATTGCTCTTTGTATGCCTTACTTGTTATTGCTAAAGCAAAATTGTGATCCAGGTCCTTTGAGATGGACTTAATGAAGGCTCTAGGCAGGCAGGGTCAGCTTGAGGAACTTTAAAGCTTGTGCCTAATGGATTAATGAAGGACATGGGTCTTCAAGGATGTTGATGTAACTTGTTTTTCTTGTTAGTTTAGTACCCTTAGAAGAATTACAAAGTAAACATCTGCTTACCAGGGTGGACCTCTGAACAGCCTTGAAATCCACTTGAGAGAGAGAGAGAGGCAGACATTGGCATATCACAATAACAAGTCAGCATTTCCATAAAAATAGCTGTGTATTTGAGCACTTCCTCTTGTTTGGGTGAGGGCTGTCACTGCTGTGGCAGTTCTGTATTTGCTCCTTCTGAAAGCAAGACTGAGGACTTGAAGACTTGCTGTAATCACAGTGCTTGCTATGTTGCTTCCCTCCCACCCACCCCCAACTTCCCCAAGAAGCTTAAAAAAAAAAAAAAAAAGCAAGCCTTGGTTATATTTACTTTTACACTGAGATAGGTGTATACTGACAGTCTTTTAGATATGAAAAATGAAAATTAATTTTAAATGTTTAGCTTTGAGATGCGTTATCTAAAGAGCTAACTGATATCACATGTTTAGCTAATGTTGTACCCTAAGGGTTTTTCAGGAAACCCATGTAGCTGTTCAGAGCTAGAACAACTAGCTAGCTTTAATAAAACAAAGGCAAGCAACATGTTAAGAGTGCAAATCTAAAATTTTATAATTTTCCCCAAAAGGTATAAACGCACACAACTGTTTATATAGCAGCAGGCATTATTTCACTGATCCCCCAAGGTTGTTTATATAGCAACAGGCATTGTAACAACACTTTCTGTTTTCATTATTGCAGTGCTTAGTCATCTGAATCCCAGCCAGTGCTCCCTCATACTCTGAAAAGTCATCCAGGATCTTGTAAAACAATTAACTATGTCATTTTATTAAAACTTGAATTTTATATTTCTGTCCCAGTACTTGACATCCTCTGAAAACCTTATGTAAATGTTTGGCTTCTAACCAATGCTGCGAACTTGATTGAAAGAACACTTCAGCTTCTATTTTTGTTTATAGGTTTTCACATTTGTGGAGCAGATGTCCTTTTTAAATGCTTGATGCTATCAAGAAAAACTCCTCATTCAATTGAAAATAATTCAAAATTGTTCTTGACTGCCTTAACAGTACATGAGCTTGCATAGTGCAGTACTGGGTTGGGTCCACCTCTTGTGTAGATACAGACGGTGCTACAACATCAAGGACCAGTTGTCTGCAGTAGAGGCTAAGAGAAGTGCAAAAATGCTGGACACTTCAGTGTAGACTTGAGTATTACGCATAACATGTACTGAAGGGGCTGGTATTTTGAATCTTATTAACAGGCTGAGCTGTAAGGCTGCTTCCACATGTCTTAGAACAAGATGAAAATGGATGGGGAAACAATATGGTAAATGATGAACAGATGAGTTCAGAATTGGAGTCATTCTGTGCTCCCCAAAAAGGATATTCCAGTCCAGGTACTCTGTGGTTTCTGGCTGGAAGTAAATGTATATACTTGTATACCATTAGTCATTAAATACTGTTACAGGAATTAGCATAGGAAATGGGCTATTCTTTTTTGCACATAAACGCAGGATACTACTATTTTTCTTAAGAGGCAGCCCCTTAGTGGCAAAAGCTCTAGATTTAATCTTGGGTACGATCTGATGTTACCTAGAAATAATGGCTAAATGATTTCTTTTTAAGCCAACTTATTTGAAAAACTTCAGTAGTCCTAATACTTCTTTTACGGACTTTATAGGAGAGTAACGGAGCCTTTGCAGGTTTGTATTTGAATTACTTAACAAATGACATAGCTATGTTTGTCATAATTTGATGAATTAATGTTTTATTGTGGAACTGTTACCTTTAGGAAGGTGATAATGAAAATCAGGTCAGACTACATAAAAGCTTAAGTAGTTAACAGCCTAGCTGACAAAATAAATACTTGGAAGATACTTGGATGGCAGTAGTGGTTTAGAGATGCTCAGGTTGGAGGTGATCCACTGCTGAGGACTGACACTTCCAGTCTGAGTTCAAACCATTGCACAAAAGGAAATACAGATAGAAACTTCTTCTTCCCAAAGAGTCTAAACCAATTATGCCTGACTTGTTAGGAGTTAACTTTGTTTGTCATGCCTCACCTACAGCTAGTACTGTGGTTGTGTTAGCTGGGACAGCTTTCTTAGTCTTTGGTGGAAATTGTTCAAATACTTTGTTAGATAGCTAATACAAGTCTTAAGAATAAATCTACCTTTCACTCTGAGAACCATTGTTTTAAATGCAGTTTATGTCAGCATTTATGGTTTTCTGTAATGTTGGAATAAATACTAAGTACAACATAAAATACTAACTAGTATGATAGGCTGGTCTTCTAAGAGTCAGAGTTGGCCTTAATATAAACATAATTTCCTCTTTCTTCAGATTCTTCTGTACAGGTACTTCCTGAAATTGTCTTAGAACAAAAAAAAATATAATAAAATCAGATTTTACAAAAGCAGTCTAGACAGTTACCTCCTGACAGTTATAATTACTGTCTATCCTCTTTTCAAAGTCTTTTCATAATGTTGAAATTCTTAAGTTTATCTCACTGGATTTGTAGTGTTAGAGGCTTGAGGATACAAGTTTTCTCGGAAAGTAATCAAATTGGTTTAATCTAGAGTTGTTTTCTAAAATCTTGTAGAAACATGAATATGTACTTAAAGATACATTTGGCTAAACTACTTCTTTACATCTCTAAGTGAGCAATAACAGTTGACGTAGAAATCAAAGACAGTAAAATGTTGAAATGTCCTTTTTTTGAGATGAGTAAAGGAATCTGTGTAATTGAAAGAAATTATAGTGTGATTTCCCCACCCCCCACCCCCAAATATCAGTACCCTTAAGTTCTTGCTTGAGATGCATTCTATTTTATGAATAGTTCATCTTCTACATCTTATTTCTGTGGAGTAAGTGTTGCTAGTAACTGGTGTGAGAACAGACTCAGACTCCTGTCTGAAGTGTCTGATATCTTTAGCTTATTTGTTTAGCAGTTCATGTATACTATGTGTTTTTGTTCAATCAAGTAAGTTTCACACAGCACTTGGGAAAACAAAGCTGTATATAGGAACTAAATATTAGTAAGGAAATGGCAATTAATATTTTATTACTTAAACATCATTAATTATTTACTCACAGTCCTATGGAGAATACGTGGTCATAAATGTGAACGCAAATCTTGGACACTTGTTCACTCTAACAGGCACATTTTCTTTGGATGGCTGGGTTTGTAATATCCTGAAGGAGCAATCTAATTTTTAAATAAAATGCTGCTTTTGTAAATGTCACTTGGTTCCTTTGGAAACTTAGTGTGAGGCAGGTGGAGATGAGTGGTGTTTAATAGCAACAGTTGAAATTTGAACTCTGTTTCTTAGGAGAATCAAGACGGCACGTGGTCATGGAATCACAGAATGGTTTGGGTTGGAAGGGACCTTCAAGTCCATCTGGTTCCAATCCCACTGCCATGGGCAGGGACACCTTCCATTAACCAGGTTTCTCAAAGCCCCATCCAAGTTGGCCTTGAACATTGCCAGGGATCCATAATGTCTTTGGGCAACCTGTGCCAGTGCCTTGCCACCTCACAGTATAAAGTTTCTTCTTAATATCTAATCTAAATCTTCCTTCTTTCCGTTTAAAGCCATTCCCCCTTGTTCCTTTACTATAGGCCCTTGTAAAAAGTCCCCCTCCAACTTTTGTCAGCCCCTCCAGGCACTGGGAGCTGCTCTAAGGTCTCCCCGCAGCCTTCTCCTCCCCAGGCTGCACAGCCCCAGCTCTCCCAGCCTGTCCCCACAGCAGAGGGGCTCCAGCCCTCTGACCAGCTCTGTGGCCTCCTCTGGGCCCGCTCCAACAGGTCCGTGTCCTTCTGATGTGGGGGACTCTAGAGCTGGACGCAGCGCTGTGGGGGGGGTCTCAGCAGAGGGGCAGAGCCCCCTCCCCCGCCCTGCCGGCCACGCTGCTGGGGATGCAGCCCAGGGCATGGGTTGCTTTCTGGGTGTGAATTCACGTTGCGAGGCCATATCCAGCTTTTCATCCACAAGCACCCCCAAGGTCTTCTCTTTCTGGTTTTGTTTTTCTGCCCTTTTAAGTCTCATGAACAAAGCAGCTGTCTTCTCCCTACATTTTTCTCTTATTTTAAAGTTGATTTCAATGTTAAAGGGTACTTGTATCCTACTGTAACAGGTCACACAGGTGATGGTTATTACTGTTATTCAGTGTCTTATTTATTGGATGAGATGGAGTAAATGTCCCTGTATGTTTGGTGCTGGCTGTTAAAGAGTACTGAACTTCAGGAAAGGGGAAAGGTGTGTGAGAAATGCTTTATGGTTTGGGTTAAAAACCCCACCTCCTTACTAATGATGCAGTGTTGCCAGAGGATAAGAGTAGGAGGAAGAGGAGTTCAGCTCCTTTAAGTAAAAGAGAAATCTTTCTTCATTCCACCACCCCCCGGCCATGTGCAGCATGTGTAGTGGGTTCTACTCATAGACTTAGATATCTCTTGGTATGTGGAACTACTGCAGACCACTGTGAAGTAGGAGTTAACCTTGTTGCATTGATGGGGAGGTAATTTTGCAACCAGATTAAAACCCTGAAAGTAACTCATGGCTCTGGTGCTTCAACTGATTATTTTTATTATTATATTTTTCCTGTCACTAGAAGGCAGGTGAATTTTTCAGCAGCTTCTGATTTACTTGTAGGTTTGTTTTATAAATACACCATCATCAACTTGTATTGATCCAGACACATAAGGCAATATTGCTTTGTTTTTAAGTGGTTAGAAAGCCAAAACAGAATAAAATTTATAACATGAAATCTTTTTTCTAGAGGTTTCACAAAACTTCCATCATAACTTGATTTACGATGCATCTCTACTATTTGCAATATGAAATGTGTTTTAGCAGAAACAGTTGCTTTGCTCATGTTTTGATATGAGTCTTGCATGCATTCCTCTTTTCTTGGCTGTTAGAAATAGAGGGATTCCTTAATCCAATTCTTTTCATGCTCTGAAACTTTAGAATTTAAGGACGACTAAAAAAAGGGGTATTCTGTGAGCATTTGATTGTAGTAGGAGGAACAAATGTAATGTTTTTGATTTTGTGTTTTTTTCTTTTTATTTCTTTTGCCTCAGGCTAGTTCCTTGGTTAACCAAATCCACTGTAATCCCATCAGGAGAATGTGGTGATCGTTTAGTAATTTATATTGTGTGGTTGTCTTAATCCAGGCTCTGTCATTGTAGCAGAAAATATGAATCCAAGCCCACCGTATGACTTGGCTGTGTCCATATGGAAATAATAAACTGTAATAAATGGCCTCCTGTTGCAGAATACAGTATTGAGGATGATTTTCTTCCAAAGCAATTTTTCTTTCTAAAACTCAGACAAACATAGAAATCATTCCCAATTTCAAGAGTGTTTTTCTGTGGAAAACTGATTGGCCTGTTTGGGAGAAGTCAGAAATCAGTCTTTCTAACTTTGAGGATGCTTGCGTACACCATACTTTCATGAGTTATGGAAGCAGGTGTGTAATTCTAAAAAGCAAATTTGACTTTGGGTTTGTTCCATGTTTCAGCAAGTAGCTCTGTTTGGTATCAAGTTTGTGCAGTTGGTGAATGTGCATATTGGAGGTCAACTGTGACTTGTAGAGGGTGTTAACATCTGCAGAGAACTGTGTATTAAGTTGATACTGCTTCATTCTGGTAGTCTTAAAGAAACTGGAGTTCAGGGATTTTTTTTTTTTTTCATATTTTAACCACACAAGGGATAAATTTCCCTGCAAAGTTTCCCTAAAGTTTTGAGATTCAATCTTGAAAGACAGATGGACTTTTTCCCTTCCCTGTGCCGTTTTCTTCAGAGACGTTTTTAGCTTGAGGACTTCTTAAATAAGGAGTTTATAATTGCCAGCAGTGGCAGTTATGTCATCTGTACTTCATTTAATAATCTGAGGGTAAAAGAAGTTGTGGTTTGCATGGAGTCAGTGTGTTGGATCTTTCATTTACATTTGCACCCACATAGGAGTTAATACTTGGGATAAAGTTAAGTCAGTGCTTGAAGCCTTTCTCTTAGCTACATGGCATTTTATTTGAATGCTGGGTTTAATTATGAGAATAAGAGCAGCAGTTTAAATGTTCGTGTAAACTGTGTAAGGAACATAGATTTAGATTAGTTGTGTGACAGTGTGTATTTTTACTAGTTTATGTTACTGTAATAATTCCACTACTGATTCCAGCATACATTGATACATTCAGAAAGACAGATGTCCACAAATAAGTGTTTTTGAATCAGTGAATATAGAACGTAGTGTTGAAATTTGGTCCTTTCACTTAAAGGCTATATTTTTATTAAGCTGTGAGGCTGCTCTCCTGTTGCAGATAGGAAATGGAAAAAGTATAATGAGGTTTAACAGTAGATTGATTATTTTGTTGCGGTTCTTGGGTGGGTTTTGCTAAAAAGAGGTTATGAGTATTAAATGGAACATTTCTGTAAGGGGAATAGATCTTTTGGAACTGCTTGATTACTCTACACTTTCTTTGAAAACCTGGGGAATTAACTGACCATAGTGTTGTATTCATTGGAATCTGAGTTTTGGAAAGCAGTGCTGATTGTAGTTTTTTCTGTTCTTGTAGCTTAGATATCAACATGGGCTGAGTACTCCAGACTTAAGGCAAACTCTTCCGAACCTGAAAAACTTCATGGAGCTTGGGCTAATGGTTAGATGGTAAGTATTTTTTTTGTAATTAAAAAGAATAGAGGTTGATGCTACAAAAAATTTAGATGTAGGAATTTTTCACAAGCAAGCAACTTATCACAAGTTAAGCATGCTGCGTGAAGATTGTGACTTTTCCAAAATACAGTGTAAATGTCCATAATTTTCTTCTGCTCATTGTATCATCTTCCATATGAAGGGCCCGCACCACTTTTCAGAGGTGTACAGAGTGGGGGAAGGTGACTGTTTGAAAAACAATGCTCTTTGCTAGAGGGAGGTGAATTAATCATTCTAAGAACTTTGTCTAAGGGTTGGTTGCACGTGGACCTTCTGTAATACAGTAGTTTAGGAGGGTAGAAAGGTGTAACAGCCTTAGCAGGACAGGTCTTAGCCTTGTCAGTGCTTGGCTTCCCATTGCTTTAAACGTGTAATTCAAGTGAGCTGCATGGGAACCTGAATTAACAATCAACACAAATTGTGTTGATTGTAATTGCTGCTAATAAAAATAGCTGCTGAAAAGAGCCTGGTCCCATCCTCTTGACACTCTCCCTCAAGGTATTTGTAGACATAGATAAGTTCCCCTCTTAGTCTTCTCTCCTCCAGGCTAAATAGGCCCAGCTCTCTCAGCCTTTCCTCATCAGGGAGCTGTTCTGGTCCCCTCATCTTTGTAGCCCTCCACTAAACCCTGTCCAGTACTGCTCCCTGTCTCTCTTGAACTGGGGAGCCCAGCACTGGGCACAGCACTCCAAAGGTGGCCTCACCAGGGCAGAGCAGGGGGGAAAGATCCCCTCCCTCAGCCTGCTGGCTATGTTCCTCCTGGTGCTCCCCAGGGTAACATTTGCTGCCTTGGCCACACGGGTGGCTCACAGGCAACTTGCTGCCCACCAGAACGCCCAGGTCCTTCTCCGCTGAGCTGCCTCCCAGCAGGTCACCCCCAGCCTGAGCTGGTGCCTGGGGTTGTTCCTCCCCAGGTACGGGACCTTACACTTGCCTTTGCTGAACTTCATGAGGTTGTTCTTGGCCCAACTCTCCAGGCTGTCCAGGTCTTGCTGAATGGCAGCGCAGCTTTCTGATTTCTATATTATATGACTAAAGTTAATGTAGGCTTATCTTGCAGCAGTTGTTTGAGCATGAGGCTTGACCAATTCTCCTTTAAACTGAAATAAACTTCAGTAAATGCAGAAGGCACAATTCACTAGCAAGTGTATTTCTGCAGGTGTTACATGAGTTGTATTCTTACTTTTTAAATTTAAGATCTTTGAATTGTGTATGTGCATGCAGCCTCTTAGCTTAAGCAATTACTCTGTCCTCCATTCTCATCTTCCTTCTTTGTGTGCCTGAATCCCACCCAAACATAGCATTGTGCCATTTTAGGATCCCTAGGTTAATTATTCCCTGCTTCAAAGTTGCACAAGTCTTGTGTGGTCCCTCCGTCATACCTGGCCCCATGCAGGTACCCTGGATACTCCAAGGTATTGAAAGTATCATCCCATCTGAGGTAACCTTACCAGGTTTTGCTGCCAGACGCTCTGGTGATGGATGTGGACTCCCTCATTGCTTCAGTTGGTCTGAGAAATAATTCCTTCTGGCACATATAATGCTAAATCGTGGTGACAGAGTGCTTCCAGTCTTTCTAACTGAAAGTAGTTATTCCTAATAACAAACTACAAAACATTAATAGCCAAACCTTAATTTTTGGGGGCTAGTATATGGCTTTTAGGGGAGACTCAAACCAACCTTGAACTAATCTTTAAATCTGCTATGAAATGACACTGAACATTGTGGCACTGGCCCTTCTTTAACAGTGGAGTTAAAACTTTCTAGTGCTATTCATTATATTTGAATTCCTTACATGTTAAACCAGCAGAAGTAGCAGAGCTTTTATTAGCGTAATGCAGACTAGTCTCTTGCGTGCTCTGCATGGCAGCATAGCATAAGGTGGATTTCTTTAGTGATGAAATACTTGCCTGAAGTGAATGCGGAAAGTGTTATGTGATGCATAGTTTTGGGTTGAAAACCAACAGGCAAACTGCTGATATACAGCCTTCTCTTGTGTAGCCACTTCTGCAACTTTTAAAGGATTTCACTATTCCAACAGTTTTCTTATTGCTATATTTTAGTAGAGTCCTAAAATGTTGCTAAGCTGTAAAAGTGTCGTCTTTTTGTTTTTTCCTGCAATATGTAGAACATGGGAAGAACAACTCATCAGTTCTAAAGACAATACAAGATCACATATCCTTCTAGGCAAAACCAAAAATAAGCTTTCTGTTGTTGCTCCATTTGAAAAGATCAGGCTTCAAACAGGGTCAGTGCCGCAGAGTAACACAGCTCAATATATCAGACCTTTGGGACAAAAATTCTGCTTCAATGGGTGAAATCCTAATGGACATCATCATGCCACAGCTCTTACCAGCCCCTGCTTCTGTGTCCCTCTTTGGCTTTGTTACCTTTCATTCCTTGCACAGAAATGCTGATCCATGTGAACTCTAAACTAGTGTCCAGATCACTTATTTTGGGAGGAGAGTCTTGGCAAAGGAAAACAAATACAGGCGTAGAAAAAGTATCAGCTTTTAGCAATACTGTAAAAAGCGTTGCCTGATGGAAATTCAACTCTGCCAACAAAACAGTGGAAGTAAACAGGCTTGGAGAAGAGGAAGCTCAGCCCCCTGTGCGTTTTATTCTGTCAGTAATTTCACACACAGCTGAAAAGATTCTCCCTGCTTTTCTTTTGATCCACTAGCAGGATGCATAAAGAAAAGCTTTCTTCATCGGGAAGATATTACTGTGAGATTTTTGTGTGGTATCCATCATAGTGATGTAAAAATCCTAAGATGATGTGTGGTCCCCTAAGCAAGTCTGAGAATGAAGGACAAAAATACCGAAACCGTAAATTCTATAGCACTTGTGTGTACTCGTCAGTAGGGTGGGAGGGGGGTGCAGGTTGATGATGTTTGGTTTGCTCTGGAGTAATCAGAGGTGGGATGACTGGTGGGACATGTTAAATGGGAGTAATTTTCAAAATGCAGGTATTTGTGCTTCCCTTCTGGTGTGTGCTGACTTTCAAGTACTGATAATGGAAGCTTCAGTTATGCCTTAGAAATTTTGCTATCGTAAAACCAGGGTTTTTTTCCCTATAGGTGATACACAATCGTTAGGAAGACAAAACACATTTTTTGGCTGGATAATATTTCAAAACATGTAGAAGTATTAAGCATAGTTCTCTGGGAGTATCACATTCCCTTCTTCCTCGCCCCGCCATGAATGTCTATGCCTCATTTCCTTCTCACCTCCAAAACTTGTATGAATAGTTGTTCATTTTTGATTTTTTTTTTTAAAGGCTAATGATTCTAAACAATGCTTCTTAGTATTTCCTAATAATATAAATGGAAATGAGGCTTTACGGGGAGTCTAGCTCAAGAGGAAGAACTGGCTAGACTTTCATAATCGAGCATTGCAGTTGAGCACATACGTAGCAGAGTACAAATGCCCACTGTCTTGTGGATGATATCTGATAACATATATTTAAACAAGCATAAAAGCTACCAGCTGTTAAAATGAAGATTTGAAGGATTTTTTTGTTTTCAGGGTACTATAGGGGAGTCATCTGGTACTTTGCTGACTACGGTTTGTGGCAGAGGGTATTTCCAGGTTGTCCTTAATTTGCAGGATGAGAGCAGGAACATACGAGGCAGCAATGGGTTTTTCTTATCTACACTTCGCTTGCACTGCCTGGTTTGTTTGCTTTTGGTTTTGTGGGTCTTCAGTTTCCTTTCTTAGCACTGTAGCTGGGTTTTGCTGAATTTAAGTTCTGTCAAATCATAATCACACTGCTAAAATACAATACACAGTGCTTAGTTTCTCTTTGAATGGGACTGGTTGTCTGTTGGACTCCTAGCCCATGCATCGTTCTCATTTTTGCTTTTAACTGGAGACATCTGTATTTCTCTGACGTCTGGAATGGGATTGAATCCCCTAGATATTCAGGGTAACTGAAAAACATAGTTATTTCAGGCTTATCCTCTTTCTCTGCTAACCATCAGCCTAGATTAGAGTACAAAATAGTTTCTTTACCCCTTCAGATTAAAAACAAACAAACAAAAAAACCCCACAGCTTTTGTGAAAGAGCCCGCCTATTTCATAGTTTTATTGGAGCAAATTTATCTTTAAAGTCTCTGCTTCAGGCTTTCATGAACTTCCATGTTCTGCCTGGAGCTCCGGGCCAGCCCGTGGCCCTGTTGAAGGTCTGCAGAGTCC
This sequence comes from Falco cherrug, assembly GCF_023634085.1. Classification (NCBI taxonomy): domain Eukaryota; kingdom Metazoa; phylum Chordata; class Aves; order Falconiformes; family Falconidae; genus Falco; species Falco cherrug. The sequence goes on from NC_073698.1 coordinate 3,431,546, forward strand.
AGTGCCGTTGCATCAAGGTTCCCTGGATCACTCCCTCTGCCTGGTGAGATTTGTGTTGTTTTGGTTTCTCAGACATGACACTTAAATGATTAATACATGTTTTCACATCCCAGTGTGCGTGATTTATTGCAGCAAGCTTGCAGGTCTACAGGCTCTGCTTCCCTCTTCATATCTCTCCTGGCACCTATATTCTGCTGTGTTTACTTTTCTTCCCCCTTCCCCATACTGAAAAATATTATTTGTACTGTGTATAGATGAAAAAAAGACAGATCTTGGTTGCTGCACACTGTTATGAAAGCTGCCGAACTGCAAAAACTTACTTTTGTGATATCAAATCTGGACGTTGACACTTAACATGAAAGATGATGAGACAAAGTTGTTGTTGATGTAGACTGTCTCAGTCGTGGTCCCTCAAATCTTTTCTGTTTCCTTTTGGGTGTAATTCTCTGTTTCCAGTTTTTTTAGTCTCACTGGCTTCCAGAAAAGCAGCTTGTTTTTAAGATTAGCTTTTGCTGATGCAAAAGGCCCCATACAGTTTTTCTCTTAAAATCTTTCTTTTGAGCATGCAGTTTATTCTAGCTTTTTGAGACCAAATCTCTACTTATATGTAGCCTGTACGTTCTGAACGTTGTTTTATTCCTTTTTGCATGTTCAGATTTACCTTTCACAAGTCAGACTCTTAATCATGGTTGCATGAAATCAAGAGACTCTTTCATTTTCTCTCCTATTCTTCAGCTTAATTTTATTCACTCGGTGTAACTTTTGAGGGATAGTATTTGTGATTATTAGTGGCAAGTAAAGAGCACACTGCAAACTTGAGCAGTCTAGTGAGGAGATATATTTTTTTCCTAGTGAATAGATTAGACAATAGGCTTACCTAATGCTGGCAAATACGAGATACTCCTTTAGAAGGTCACGTCTGTAGTCGGGGAGATGTCCTTTCGAGCCTGCATTTAAAAGCTTTGCTCAAAAATACTTGTGTGCCAAGGCTTACATTTGTGTTTCGAAGTATGTCTTGATTCATATACTGCTAGATTCAAGAGGAGCTCTAAACTTAATGTTTGAGTTAAAAAACCTCTGGTAGCTTAATTTATGAAGATTATTTTCTTCTAAAGCTTGTGTCAGAATTTCTTAGCTGCCAAAAGATGCAGTTTCACCTTAACTTCATATTGGCAGCCTCCCTTTGCAGCCCTGTTGCTATTGTACGTTATTTAACCAGTAATCTCTAAGAAGGTGAGAAACTATTATTGCTTTTAGCACAGTTGACATGATATTGGCTCAGAGCTGCGCTTGGAGCTTCAAACATTTCAGATGGCTATAAACCAACTTAAACACCTTCATTTAGCGTTCTTACTGCCATGAGGTCATAGTTTGCAACAAAAAAGATCAAATGGTGTTTAAGTTATTTTTTTTTTTTTTAAGTATTCTCATACCAAAGAGCTGTAGCTGTGGATTTTGGATTCTGGCCAGGCAATCAAGATTTAGTATTTTGACCAGCTGTGATCCAGTAATGTTCCTCAGAGGAAACATTTTGTGGGGAAGAAAAGATACATATTTGAGCCTGTGAGTTGTATTCTGTCTCTCATACTGCTTTACAGTTTCTCTGAGCCCCTTGCAGACAGATTAAATAATCACAAGTGAATCTGACTGAAGAAACTTTTTCTTTTTATCACAAGTGCAAACAGATTGCAACCAGGATCCATTCACTAGGAAAATAACTTTAGAAATGTTTGTATCCTACCTTTATCTTGCCTGTTTACAGCATGGAGTCTGTCTTGTGCCTTAGGTCTGTCCGAATGCCCAAACCGACTATTTATTAACTAGTGAAAACTAGTATTTTGGGGAGCAAACAGCTACTTTCTAATTTGGCTGCCAGTAAAATTTACAGCTGAAATTAGACTGTTATGAATTGGCTTTTGAGATTTGGATGCAATTGAAACATTGAGATTGGTGACGATGTTACTCTCTCTCTATAATGTCCAATAGAGCTGAGGTTTCTCTTCTTTTTATTTATTTATTTATTTATAAATCCTGCTTCCTGATAGGTACTATACATACTCCTATATGTAACTGGTTCTGGTCTGATCCAGCTTGATGACTAAAAGTCATTAAGGCCTGATGACAGTTCATCAGATCAGTTTTTATACTCCACTAGCTGCAGGCTGTTCTTTTTGGACAGGTGTCCACACCTGTTTGCTGTCTCTGAAGACTGACCAAGTAATTGTGGCTGGAAGCTGAACCAGCTCAACCCCAGTAATTCGGGTCAAGGTTGTACCTTAGAGGAATGTACTATGCTCCTGCAAGCCAAACTCTTTTCATTGGTGACAATACCTTACAGTCTTTAAAGTTTCGTGGAATTTGGATGATAGTTTTCTAACTTCATCTAACTTCCTTTTTAAATATGTTTGTTTTTTTATTAATTCCATGAGCTGTGAGAGTTGATAAAAGCATCATGTCTCTTTCTCTGGACTTTGCCATGATGCAGTGCTATGGATTCTGGTAACAGTACAAACTTTTCCCCAAGGAAAATGCAAATGGAATAGAGACCCTCCATCAGCTGCTTTTTTTTTCATGAAGATTAATAGCAGCCTAGTATTTCTGAGCTCTGTGCCTCTGTAAACATAACTTTTGACCTTAATGTGACATGGCATCCTCACCTGGAGGAAGGTGATGGAACAGGAAGAGACCCCTTGACTTAACTGCTTAACCCACTGTACCTAGAGCCATTTTGGTTTTATTTTACTTGCCTGCAAGATTATGACCATTGTTGTACTTAAAACTATGCAGAGAGCTATTCATCTTCTCATGTTTGCCTTCTAGACACTCCTTGCTCAGCCTAAACTAGATGCCTAGGTTGCCCCTGTGATCAAGATCAGGCGTCTTGGGAGGGTGACTTTCCTACTGATTATAAATGACTCTCAATAGGGTATTACCCACCCTTCTCTCCGGTAACTGTGGAAGGAGCCTAGGCAGCGAACTCTAAGGCAGCTGATTTCCAAAGTCCTTCGTGTATATTTACTTTTATCTAAATGAATTAGATAATATTTGATAAACAGTTAAGCCATTCCATTGTCTTTGTTCCTGCTTTCTCAGATTTGGGCTCTTATCCCTGTATTTATTTCTGACTAAAGCTAAACCCATCCTGTTCATATGTATTGGCAGCAATGGCTGGTTTCAGAAATCTTCCCTTCAAGCTTCCCAGAAGCTTGAAACCTGGTTTTGCAGTCTCAAGTAAGGTCTATGTCATTGCATGTAGCTTAAGGAACCTGGCTGCAAGTGCTTTTTGTTCTAATTAATTAGTTTGAATGCTTGCATGATTAATGAAGATCATTGCTGCTTTACTGCCCTATAGGGCAGCCTTATGCACTCTATTAACTGGGAAGTTATTTTGTAGATGAGGGAGCTTAGCTTTGTGTTGCTGCTATGTTTAGGCTGTTAGATCACTTAGTATAGATCATTCTGCCAGTTCAACTTAGTAAGGAAGGGAAGACTAATTTTTTTTTTTTTGGCTGCTAGACTAAAGAGGTATTGTTCAGGCATACATAAGTGTTAGCTTGAATAGCCGTGTCATAACAGGCTCTTTAAAAAATCTCCTGGTTCTGCAAACTAATTAATTTCTCACCCATTTGCCTGTAAGGCCTAGATTTACAAAGGAATTTAGGCTCATTTCTTTTTAGGAGGAGCTTAAGTTTATATGCCCACCAGAACACTTTGTAAAGCTGCTTTTCTCAAGCTGATTATACGCCACAGTTTTCATGTGTCTTGAGTAAACCAACTTAGATTTTTCTTCTGGTGCTGCTTCTTTCTGCTGCTGAATAGAGAATTTGCTGTTGTGCCTAGATCAGGCTGATCAGCACTTGCTGAAGGTAATTTGGCATTTGCCAATTAAGTGGTCTTATGCCATACTCCAGTCTTTGCCCTTTAAAGAATCTGATCTAAGAGAAATTAATTTGAGCAAGTTTGAAGCATAGTCCAGCACAACAAACAGGAGTAGCAGGTATTACTTGTTCCAGTGGTGAAGAGGCTTTGCCTTGAGTCTGATCTCTCCAAGAATTACTTGTTTTGCATGACAGTGTGCCTCTCCAACTTCAGGAGCTAGGATAAACCTAGGATTGCTTTCTGTTCTTCTTTTCCTACATGTCCTCCTCCTCTGAGATGGCTCTTACCTTTGTGAGAACTTGCATCATGTGCTGCAAGGGGGTGTATTCAACAGGAGGGCACTCTCCAAACCTGTCTATAGGCTGGTGTTTAGGCCACTGTGTTTGTAACTTTTCTGGACCCTCTTCTGACTGCTTACATTTCAGGCAAGGGCTTTTATCACTAAGATATTGTGTAAAGAGTAGATAGCCTTGTGACTATTTTAAGAAAGACTCATCTGTACTTAGATCAGGAAGCTACAGCTTTAAATTCTTCCTGGATTAGATTTTAATCTCTTAAATGCCTGTTTCAACCTAGATGATTGAATAAAATCCAGAGAAATGGCAGAATTTCTTATAAAGCCCTTTTGTCATTGCGTCTAGATATGAGACAGGAAGCCCTTGCTGCTCTGTGGGGTGTTGCAGATCTGACTCTTTGATGTCAGACTTTTCCTTTGCAAAGGATACAACTGTCTTGTGCCATAAGTTCTGCAGCTAGCATGTAGACTGTTCCAGCTGTCTCGGCTGTCCCTTGGTAAGCATAGACCCAAACTGTCTACAGAACTAACATGATACATCTTTGCATCTGTCATCTGTTGTGCATGGGGGAGAAGGAAGTTACCCTTTTCTGCCTGTACATCTTGTGTTATTCCTAGTCCTGCTTTTTTAATTTCAGATGTATGGGGTTCTTTCTGTGGAATCTGCAGCCCTCCTGAGTTCCGGTTCAGCAGGAATATATTCCCATTTGGCTCACCCCTGATATCTTGATTGAAACCAAGCAGAATGTTTTTTATCGTTATTGCAGGGGGTGTAATACTGGAATCAGTTCTGGGAACCACCCATTTCTTTTGGAAAGGGATGACAATAAATGGCCTTCGAGTTTGAAAAGGAGCTTGTATGAGAATGGCGTTCTCACACAGCCCATCTTCTTTTTGAACTGCACACACTGACTGTGTTAAATGGTATTAGACAACTGATTTGTCACATAGGTGCAGACGCAGGAACATGTTTTATACAGCTTATTCTAGAGTTGCAAAAGGCAAATGTGTCGCCCTTTGGATCTTGAATTGACAAGACAGTACAAAAAACCAAAGCGAACTTCAGCAGCAGAATTGGGGTTTTTTTTCCCCAACCTAAAATACTAGACTGAGCACAGAACCCACCTCTCCTTCTTGCTTCTCTCTCTCTTTTGAGCCTCCTGCATTTAGAGTCAAAGTGATGGATCACGGTAGTGCACGTATCCAAGCCCTTGTAGCACAAAGCTCATAGCTCTCCTGCCTGGAGGCTCCCCTGCGTACTCCTAGAGACTTGTGGCAGGCTTAGACTCCTCTTAATAGCAAGACTGGTCCCAGCCTGTGCTTCGGACTTAGTTTTTGTAAGGAAAGGGGGAGGAGGAAGGCCTTTACTGCCCAGTTCCATTGCACGCAGCCACTGCTTGTCCTTGTTTCTGTGTCTCAAGGTGGGGCATGCATCTTGCCACATCTCTTTGGTAAGGTATGCAGATCACCATGTTACATGCTATCCTGTCCAAGTAGAAAGGGAGATAGTTCAGCTCTGCAGCATATCTATATCTGGAAAGGCGAAAGGCAGCAAACGTTAGACATCTTGCACTGAAAAGCACCATCTACGTAATTGAAAACGCCTTATAATTTGAACAGTGGTCTGTAGTAATCAGTTGTCACTTGTCTGTGAAGAATAGGAATTAGTTCCTGTAAACATAGGAGGATGGGCCCTTGGACCCAGAGAAGTGCATTGAGGGATATCTGGCTTTGTTAATATGTGCATATCTTGGAACTTGAGTAAATTCCTAAGACTTATAATTTAGTTGTAAGGTTTCCAGTCACTTGATACAGAGCAAAATATCTCGTTTTGCCGTTAAAGGTGAAAATGTAGCCTTCTATTTTTTTCCTGTGCTCGCTGTTAAGGAAGATTCAGCAAACCTAGAGGAAATGTGAAAATGTTTCTTAGCTAAGATTTAAGATAAACAGAATCTAGTCCAATAATTAATACAAAGTATTCATTCATTTTCTGAATCAGGGCAGAAAGCACTAAGCTGGGGGGGGGGGGGGGAGGGGAAAACAGCCCATCCCCAATGTCTGCAGTGCACATTGCCTAAATAAAGTTCACAAGTGTCCTGCCTCTGATTCTTCTGTTTGTCATATTACATCATTTGAAAAATAAATGGTTGATTGTGTAGGGGTTAATGGAAGTATTTTCAAGTCTCTGGTCAGTGAGGGACTTGAGGGCTAGTCTCCAAGACTATGTATACAGCACTTCTTAGCATCTGTGGCACATAACTGCTTTCTGTTTTGTCATCTCCGTTAAGAATGCTCCAAACCTTTGCAAACAAAGCTGCAAATGCTGTGCAGAGTTTGCATTAAAAAGGTCTGAAGCATCTGTTGAAGTCTAAGAAGAAAGTTGATGTTTTCGTGGCTAGCTGCATGTGTGGTGCTTATCTCTCTGTTTCACTGTCTGCAACTGTAAATTCTGAAAAGCAATTTCTGCTTAAGGTAATTTGAGGTTTTTATGGAAGAGGAGGAAGCCCTACGCATGTATTAAGGGGCAGCCTAGGAGGAGGTAAGGTGGGAGAGGAAATTAAAAGAGCAGTAGTACGCTACACTGCCCTGCCTTGGGGATGCTTATTTTTCACAGAGGGACTTTTTGCGCTCTACCTTATCCTATTTACAAAGGGGAGAAAAAAATAGAAAAATAATGTGGAAAAGGATTCAAGCTAGGGATTACTCATAACTGCTATTCCAAGATTATTTTTTTTTGCCCTGCAAGACAGATCCCAAAATGTATCAGGCCTTGAGTAGAAGGGGTTTCTTTTAAATTGAGTTAATGAAGGAGACTCATACTGACAGCAGTTGAATCTCTGAGTTAATACATTCAGCAGATCAGTAATAGTTGTATTTTTGGGTGTGGTGTTTTTTTTTTAATTTGGGAGGAAAATGAACCATTTGCTTAAGTTAATGTACAACATACTATTTGCATAAAGGATAGTGGTTATATTTGGGTAAGGCTTAAGCTGATGAAGGAAAATTCACATAGCACACCCCAGGTGATGTAAAGCGGATGTTCCACACTATAGATTCTGAGACAGTGTAAGTGGTCTGTTGAACTGTATTAAATAGTAAAATCAAACTTGTAAATTAAGCTTGATTAGTTCATGTTCCTCAAGAAACAGTGATTGACATTTGAATGATTGGCACAGAAAAGCAGAAGATCTGGCAAAAATCATCCTCTACAAATAGCAACATTAGTGTGTGGGGTTTTTTTTTCCTCCTTTGTGCAGCAGTTGGGAAAGTCCACCATTGGAAGAAGCTGCTCTTAGAGGATTCGGCCATTATTACTTACTTTTGAAGAGTTTATGATGGCCTAATACAGGCCATAAATACATAAATATACAGTCAACAGTAATAATTCATAAAGTACAGCTTGGTCCTATAAAATGGTGTTAACAGTACAAATTAACATAATATGGTGGTTTCTTGGGTGTTTGACTTCTCAGAATGTAGAGCTTTGTAAAAATTCTTACATGATCTTACCAGTTTTCAGTAAAGCTGTCCTCTGGGGTGTCTTCTGTAGTTCATACAGCATTAAACACATTTGGGGTTTTAGCACTTTAGGATGCAAGTAGTTGGCCAAACGAAGCCTGTAGTTGTGATAAAATAATTGCTTCAGCCTTTGGTTAAACATCTGTATTGCTCATGAGCATGCCTGACAGCTGTGATTTATCCTTTCCTTCTTTTATAGTGATCGACACCATACATCCAGTGCAATTCCTGTTCCAAAGAGACAGAGCTCTAGCTTCAGCAGATTGGATATTGGCTTTTCCAGTGGGCTTCCCTCTCCAGATAAAGGACTCCGAAAACGAGCCAGCACGGGAAATGAAGGACTACAGTACAAAACTCCTCCTCCTAGCTACAACTCTGCTTTAACACAGCCTGTTGCCATCGCAGCCCATGTAGGAGAGTTAGATAAAAAACCTGGATCGATATCTTCTTCCTTGGATACCTCTGCGGACTCCTCAAAAGGAAATACCAAGAAAGGCGAGGACTTATGCAGCAGTTTAAATGGAGAAAACTGGAGCCTAAACAATACCCAAGATCGGCAGGAGTCTTGTCTAGGACATACTAGTGCAATAAATGGGGCATTTCTGCCTGGCGAGTGCTCTGGCACTGCAAGCAATGAGCAGCCCTGTGAGTTTCGACCCTCACTCAACCCTGTCCTTTGCTGCACCGTGGAGCAGGCAGAGGAGATCATGGGGATGGAAGCAACGGGGTTCAGCATGGGAGATCAGCTAGAAGACTTTAACTCCATCCCAGTGGAGCACGCTGTGGCAGTGGAGTGTGATGAACAAGTCTTAGGGGAGTTTGAGGAGTTCTCTCGAAGGATCTATGCACTGAATGAAAACATGTCCAGCTTCCGCAGACCGCGTAAAAGTTCGGACAAGTGAGCTTGGACAGGGATTTGATAGCAGACATTGAGGTAAAATCGGTGGTCTGGAATAGAGATAAAATTGCACTTATTCTTTATATTAATTATAACAAAAAAACCCTAAAGCTATTCCTATGGTTAGACAAATGGACTTGAGCACGATAACACACGGTCATGGTATATTCACAGCCCAGGTAAATTTTGAATCTGCTTCCAGTCCTCTTACATCTGGTATTTATAATCTGCTGGAGATTTTTTTTTAGGCATTGGAAACCAATTATAAAGGCTTTCCTGGAAACAACTTATAGTGTTGATCAGGCCCTTCTATGAATATTTGTTTATTTCTTAATTATTATTTAGAGTTTAAATTTATTTTAATCTTCTCAGAAGAAAAATGTTAATTTAAAAGTACATTTATGGTAAGACTTCTTTACCTTCTCCCATGTACTCCTGTGTTTCCTTGAGCAATGTAGTCAGCGTTACAGAAATGCCATGAATTTGTTATAATTGGACAGCTTTCTCTTGGCTGTGCTCTGTAGCCTTTGAAGTTCTAGTTTGCACTGATGGGTCTTCAGTTGGTGATGTAAACTTGCCAGAGAACGAGCACCTGTGTGATATCTGCAGTTTCCTTGCACCTGATTAATCAGAAATGATTTCCCCATGCACACATGCCTTTCCTCCATACTCTGTTCCTACCAGTAGAAGCCTTGAGGACTGAATTGTCTTTAAGGTTTCATATAAAAATCTCAGCCTGACTGTTCCACGCTTTGGTTGGGCACAGACCTCGTCAGTGGAGACCTAACAAATGCACTACTGAAGCGGGGTTCAGCTGCCACCCTCTAAGGTATCTGACAGGGACAGCGTGCTGTGAGGCACTTCGTAGACCTCTTCATTGAAAATCCAGACTGAAAATGCAGTCTGCAGTTTGGAATTAGGCAAATTTGTGGAATCGCTCCACCCTTTGTAGAAAGGAGGCACTTAACATTATTCATCTAAATTAATATCCTTTTAACCATCTGTACTTTAAAGGAAGAAACTTCCAGCAATTTGCTGGAGGTGCGGTTTGCTGTTAGGTAGGTTACCACTGGCACATGTGTTCAGCTGCACTAATGAGAAAGCAATTTGCAGCCTGCTTGTGATTCCTGGTATTTGTTTCAGTTTGGTTTTCATTGCTCTTGCTTTCTATATTGTATACCCAAGAATTTGGGCTCCGTTGTGAGCTCTCAAATATAAAAATATATAGCACAATAAAAAACACTTCATCATGCCTGGCTTTTTTTTTCCCTCCCTGGTCTATGCTTTCTTTTGAACCAATCACCTAGTCTTTTTTTTCCTAACTAAACTGTAAGGCTAGCCTAAATTAACTTTTAAAAATGTGGATATGTATAATCTCAACTATGTTGTCAAAACAAGATGTGTATGTGACAACCAATATACATAATAGCACTTCTCTAGTATATGCATTTTTCCAGGTAACACCTTAATGATTGTATTAAAATTATATTCACGTTTCTTCTGTTAGCTTTTAACGGTTGTGTCTGCAATGGAGTTTTTGGATCGAGCCTTTCTACAGTGATTTGTTGTCTTTGGTCTGTCCCGGTGTGATGTGCTAGATGGAAGCACTCGGAAGCAGAGACCTTGATTCTCTAAGATGCTGAGTGTGATTTCAGGTGCAAACTTGGGCATGAAGTTGGACATGTTCATGAGTATCTTCTACCCTGAATAAGCTCCTTGTTCCAACCATATGGAAAGCTTGCCAAAAGGAAGTGCTGCAGCAGCTTGAAGTACTGCCATCTTTGAGAAGAGATAGGTAGGAAGCTCTTGCTAGTGTTTGCTGTAGAGAGGGTGAAATAAACACCTGGAAGCACAGCGCTTATTAATGAAGTAGGTGTAAGATACTCTGTCCTGTGGCTGTATCTTTTAATATAATTTTGGATGAAAATTGGTAACGTTGAGTCAGCCGTGCACCTTGCAGGATGGGATCTGGCACACTCAAAGCAGCACAGACCCTCTGTAGGCACAAACAGAGTGTTTTCCTCTGTAACGGAAAGGCATTAGCTTGTGTGAGTGGTGGTGACTTTTCAAAGCAACCCAAAGAGTAGTTGTGGAGTCGCTATGTTTCTTAGGCAAACATGGAGCATCTCAGTGCAATTAAGCGACATGTGAAATTAGGTTTGTAGAGCATCAGTGAGACTTTGAATTTTTTATTAGTTGTGCATTTTCTCAGGTTGCACCCGACCAAATGAAGTCTAGTTTTCATCCCAGATGTTGTGTTGCTGTTCCTGTTTGAGCCCTGTAATTCTTTAATGTGTCAAACATGATGGTTGATTTCTGCATTTGTCGCACAAAGCTTCTTTGATGGGCTTTCTATGGATGTATCTTCAGTAGGCCTTAAATTGTCCCCGTGTGTCTCTCCCACTTTTTACCACTTTCTATATAGAAGGTGGTGTGAAGGGGGACAGCATCGTAGGGCTAATTAAAGCATTGACAACCTTCTCATTGCTGTGAGGATGGGGGATTGTACAGACTGCAGCCACCTCATAGTTTTCTTTTGTGTTTATTCACCGCCCCCCCACCCCCACCCCCAATTACTTTGAAAATAGCGTAGTGGGAGAGAAACAAACTGTGGGTTTGAAGGTGAGATGATAAATCAGTGTGCTTTAAATTGTCAAGAGCCTTTCAGTTCCTGCACAGCTGTGACACTGTTAAATGTCTGCAAATGTCTTCAAGTGGAGAAAACATTTCATTGCAATCTTTTTCCCTCACTAGGAATTCCTAAGATTTTTGAGAATATTAGTTTTGGAAGATCATATCCCACTATATTTTTATAGCAAGCACAACAGCATTGTCTTATCCTTGCTTGACCAGGTATTTAAAATCAGCAAAACCAGAATATCCCATAGTAAATTACACAGTAAAACTATGTTGGTAATTGTGGGAAAGCTCATTTGTATTTATAAAATAAACCTGATTAGTATCTCTCAACGTGTGTGTCTTCTCTTAATGGCTTTTTTGTGTTGTTTTTCTTTACAAACCTGATTTGAATGACTGTATCTTCCCCAGCCTCTTCGGTTTATTGTTCATCAAGCCCGTATTGATCCAAATATGAACGTTTGGGCAAGAGGATTTGCTAGAAGGCCTGACAGCCTTGCTGGCTCCAAATCCTCTTTCACACAAGATGGTACTGTGGTTCTTTTTCACACTCCTTCCAAAAAGATGGCATGCAGCTGGAAAAACAGCTACAGCATTTTGGGGCTGGGATACGGCTGGATTTGCTAAACTTTTATGGATAGTGGAAATGCCGTGTTCCCTCATCAGGGAGGCATTGCTACTCATCCAGCACCTTCTGTCATCCAAGCTAATAAGCAACATATGTCTACGTAAAAAGCTTATGTTCCCCTTGAACAGGAGTCTACTGCACAAGTCTTGGGAGGGGACTGTCCACGACGTGGAGTTGCTGGTGGGAAGCAGTGTAATGTGAAGAGCTACAGGGATTCTCCAGGTATTATCAGGGCAACAGATTTTTTTGTTTAGTGTTTTCATGTTGTTTTTCTCCCACCCAATCTGTCTGTCAGCAGAGAGTAAAATGCCAAGATGTCAACTATACAGTTCTGTAGCTGAATTGGGAAGATACAGGAGAGAAATTTTACTTTAAGCGTTTTGCAACATTGAACAGCATTACTGAAATAGATTGCACTAAAGTGAAGAATGAGCTCTGAATGGAAAGGCTCGTATTGAAATGTAGCTGGAGGTGCTGCTGGAGAGAGTGGACTTGATTCTAATAAACCTTGGGCTCTTCTGTACCTCGTTTGGTCATATTTCAAATGGCCAGAGAGGGACTTTCTCCTTGATTTCTGGATTTTGACCCTTTTCAGGTGGAAGTGTTTGCATGTCTTCTGTGTGCTCTGAGACAATCCTGTTTAGTTGGTGTCTTTGGGCAGCCGTGAGTAGCTCCTGCCTCCAGGCAAGGTTGTCTTAACCTCAGTTGGGGAAAAAAAATTTCCATTAAAAAAAATTATCTAACTGATAATTTTAATTGCTGATTATTTTGATGTCAGCTTATTTTCTATATGGCAGAATACAACATTTACAACATTGTTTTGCCATTTTTCATTGAATAGTATGAAAACTTTTTTCCACTAATTAATTGATTGTCAGCATCAGCTGTGCTGCTGCTGAAATTTGTCCTGTATATACTGCATTGACTAGCTTGACATTTAATCTGCTGGACTCTTCAATCTAGCTTTATTAGGTTACTTTTAATAGGTTGTGTTGATAAAACCATACTTGAATTTCTGAATTTCCAACTTCTAGAACAGCTGTATCCCATTCTGGTCTGGATTGTCTTGGCTTTAGCAGGGACAGAAAGTCCTTTCCTGCATTGCAGTGACTTGCTAAAAGAAACTAAAGCACTGGACCTCAAAAAATAAAGAAAAACCCCAACTTTCTGGTAGTCGGGGTATTACAAAGGTTTCATTGACACAGGTTCGTTAGGCCTTGAATTAGCTCAAGTAACCCTGTGTGAACTGGTGCTGCTTTCCCTGGCTACAGCAAGCAGATGCTTTCTGCTCTCGCAGAGGGGAAGCATTCTCCCAGGAACATTGGCGGAGGAGAAGGTAACCTGTGTGTTCTGCTGCACCTCCAAGCCTGGACGGCCTGCCAGCTCTCGCAGGAGAGGGACGCAGCAGCCCTGATGCTGAGCGCCTATATTGATTACCACGGCAACTGAAAGAAGTTCAGGCTGTTTATTTAGGCAAACCTAAATGTAGTTTCTTTGGCTGGGCAGAGGTGGGATGGGGAATAAATCTAACACTTGCCCTAATTACTGATATTTTTTTTTTGTCTTTTGGCAGCAGTGCTCTGGCTTTCTGTCCTGTGTCCACCTGCCAGCAGTGCTACACAGTTGGCATGCCAGTGCCAGAGGCATTGTGTAATTGCAGCAACCACCCCTCAGCTCCTCCAGGGTATCTGTCAAAAGGGGTTTGCACTGTTAGTTCAGTTGCAGGCAGTGCCAGCAAGACCCTCATCCCAGTTTTGTGAGAGAATGTACTTCAACAAACATCACTGAAAGCAGCTAATGCCTTTTGGTGATGGTGCTTGAAATGTGAGCTGAACCTTAACTGCTGGAGTCAATCTTGTCAGCTTGTCTTACATGGTGTGTTTTTCATGTCTGTGATACAGAAAAGCGTTTGCAGGTCAGGTTGCGCAGTCATGTCTCGAGTATTAAACTGAAATCATGGACAACTCCTAACAGGCGACTCCTGAAGTGCCGTAGTGTATTAATGCTGATACAAATGGATCTACAAGCATAAGACAATCCCAGCTGCCTCAAAGTTTCATATAAAATGTCTGTATTTTTTAAATAATGTATTTAAATAATAATAAGGTAGTTGAGTCAATTAAGCTGCATATGCAGGAAAAGCTGTTAAGCTTGAACATGCGGTTGGTACAAGTGGAAAACCTGCCAGCCTAGCTGTCATGCTTCTGCCAGGCATTGGGCTGGACAGGATGGACAGAAGAAATCCAGCTGTTGAGACTAGTTCCTGTCCTCATTTTCCTTCTTACAGAAGGTGGCAGACTGAGGCAGCATGGTACGATGGTTGTGCTACTTGCGCCTGTCCAGATTTTAATTTGAGCTCTACCTCTTGGCAACTATTCTGCTTGTGAGTCTCCTTGGGCTTCTCTGTTCAGGAAGGCAGTATCTTTCCAGCTGGCTGGTTCATTGCTGCTGATAACTGCTGGTGCCAAGTGCTTCTATTTTCAGCAGAGGCTTGCACACGCTATGAGCAAGTGATGCACTTTTTGGGAAGAAAACCTCTTTTTCCTGGCAGGGTATCTCCTAATGCATGGACGAGTTTGCCCCTCCTCAGTGAAGCTCTGCAGCAGAAATCCGTGCCTCCTCTTTTCAGCCCTCGCTTCTCTAGTTTTGCTTTCAGGAGATCTGTTTCGGTCATTGATGTGAAATTAGAAAGAGTCTTGACAGAGTTTGGGATTGCCTCTGTGATTTCATCTGACCTGGCTAGCGCTGCTCAGAACGTGGCTGCTGGGTTTGCAAATAATTTCTTGTATTAATCATCTACTCCCTGCAAGTTTGCAATGATGGTGAAATTTCACTGCAACCCAATACATCCTCGATGGTTTAATTGGATGTGTGAGTGCACTGGCAGCAAGACAGAGGACTCTTACGTGTATCTGTTTTCTGTGGCTTTGGTTGTGTCTGCCCAGTGTGGGACTGAGAGGGAATGACTCCTTGAGCAGAGGTGGGGCATCTGACAGACACAGCGCAGATGTTTTGATAATGTCTCAGCTTTGTGGTAATCTCACAGAGTCCCTTCTTTCTTTCACAGATGTTTACACCACTGCTGGAAGGAGTGGCAGTAAACCAAGTTCACTTCTGCCTAGCTTGGTCGCTATGAAGTTCTCCTGTGTGCTGATGCCTGGTCTGAAAGTTGCTGAGGATTCCTGCTAACGGGCCACCGTGCTCCTGGATGCAGCTTAACACCTGTCCCTTAGCTGAAATCAAGTATGCCTGGTTTTAAAAGGTCCCTGGGCAGCTAGAGCACTCTGGGTTTGGAGGAGGCTGAGCTTCTAGCACTGCAATTACTAGTTTTACTCGGTCCCAGAAGTACATTGAGTTCCTCAGTCCTCTGCAGAAAGCAGAGATGCAGAGCTGCAAATCGCAACGTTTGTACAGCATCAGTGTCCTGTTCCTTCACCTCAAAACCTAAATGCTGGTTACAGTGCTGGTTCCATTTCACATGTTCACTACAGATAGCGCTCCAGCAGTGAATGCAGAGCTGAGCACCTGTGGTGGAGCTTTAGGTCCCTCCTTATGACCTGGCTGCAATTGCCTTGGGGTGGGCATCATGTCAGAGGAACGTGTGGTGAGATGGATTAAAAGAAGGAATTTCAGCTGCTGTGGTGGAATTAAAAAGCACCTTTTCTGGAGGCAGACAGAGGTGATGTCTCATGGGCTATAAGGGCAGTCGGGGCAGTGTGCAAGCACAGCACCTCTCCTGGTGATCAGAAACGCAGGACTGTGATTCTGGCTCCAAGATATTTGGTCTAAAGAGCAGGAACATGAGTCTTCCTGGCAATGGGTTCCTCCTCCTCTGTCACGGGTTGTGTTGTGTGTTCAGGCAAGGGAAAGACGAAAGCAACAGGGTGTTGGTTTCCTGCAGTCCAGGGACCCCTTCTTCAAAACTGTATTGGCAGGCTGAAGGACAGCTAGGGATCTCTAAGAACTTCCTCTATTTTCTGTTTCTCAGTAACATTTGTAACAAAACCAAAAAAACGGAATTACCTTTTTTTTAAAAAAAGGTTAATTTTCTTCACATACCTTCAGATGGCCTTCAAAGAGACAGTGCCCTCTGGATTCTATAGGGCTTCTCCATCTGTTGATGTCTGTCACCTCTCCTTTTTTCCCCTGTCATTAGCACTGTTGTAGAATAGGTGTTTGCAACCCAATTAATTGCAAGCCCCACAGCTGCTGGGCTCTACCAGCAGCTCTTACTAACAGATCTACCTGGGTATTTCTCTCCCCAGATGTTTGCCAAACCATAAGCCATCTGCAAGGTTTAAGCACATTCCCATCAGCTGAAACCATAGGCTTGGTGCTAAAGTGAAAAATTAGTACCAGTTGCAGACAATCTTGTCCTACATATGTAGAGCAACCACATAATGAGAAGACCCAGCTGCATGTGCAGAAAGGGTAAGAGGCACTGAGATGTTCTGCTTTGTTGATCTTCTGTGGAAGGGATGCTTAATGTCTATGTAACATTACACACCTTTCCATGTCCCATCTGCATTTGCTAGAAGAGCATGAGCCAGCGGGCTCTGCTGAGTTTTTAGGCTGGTCTTGCCTAAATAGTTATATTATACAGGCCACAGTGTTTCACCTAGGTTTTTTCAGTGTATGCCAGGGGTCCTCAAGCTTTTTAACCAGGGGACAGCGTGCAGATGAAGTGGCAGGCAGTCATCTGCTCAGTTTCCCCACCCAACCCCCGGGGGGGGGGGGGGGGGGGGGGAGGGTCGGGCAGGGGGTTTCAGTAAATACCAGGGGTCGGATTGAAGACCCTGGGGGCCGTAGTTTGAGGACCCCTGGTGTATGCTTTGCAGTATAAGCCATGGTATTTCTGAAGTGTGGAAATCTTTCCTAGCATTGGCAGATGGTGGGAAAAAACAAGGACTGTTCAGAGCATTATCTTGGGCAGCCAAAACCTCTTTATTTGCAGCCACAGCATCTTCTCATTTAATTCCCAGTTGAGCTTAAGCACATTCAACCCTGTTCCTGTTGCACCTTTTTATCATCTATCTGATCTAGTTTAAACATCTAACCTTTGGGTTTTCATACCAGATGGAGTCCCCCTTACACGGCTCACCTTTCTCAGACCCTAAACACTGACATACAGCAAGTGCAACTCCACAACCTGCAGCAGCAATCTTTACCTTTGCCTCCATGTGTATCTTTAATAACCTTTTTCCCTGTGCTAGCAGGAAATGCTCTCATGCTAGACTAGGTGGAGGGCCCCGGTTGGCTTGGCTCCGGCTTGTTTTTATAGCGATAACTTTGTCAACAACGCATAGTGTGACAACATGAAGTGGTTCTTTGGCTACCCCTTCGTCCACGGAGAAGACTTGCTAAATTGGGGTAGGATTTGTCCTGGGTGAGAAGTCCAAGATGCTGTCAGCTTTGCTGGGAACTGCAGACGGCCAAAGCGGGAAGCTTTAATCCTCCCTGCCCTGATGTTAGCCAGATATCAGGCATGGAGTACGTGGGCTGATCGGCATGGGCTCGCTCCGTGCAGCAAAGCTTCCAGCATTAATGAAAAGCATTGCTGCCTCAAGTGAATATTTGTCAAGTTGGGGACAAGCAGAGTAGAGCAGCATTTTTCATGTGCTTTGGCTGAGCATCTCTGAGCCAATGCAACTGCTGTGATTTTCAGCATAAGGTGAACGAGTAAAACAGAGAGCACCAACCCTTCCCTACCTGCCAAAGCAAAGGAGACCCAAGGCTTCCTATCATTTTCATTAGAGGGTTGTCAAGCGCTGGAAAGGGCTGCCCATGGAAGTGGTGGAGTCCCCATCCCTGGAGGTATTTAGGACATGTAGATATGGTGCTTAGGGATGTGGTTAAGTGGTGGACTGGGTAGTGCTGGGTTAGTGGTTGGACTCGATGACCTTAAGGGTCCTTTCCAAACTAAATAATTCTATGATCTACCTTCTTCCCCGATAAGAACAATGTATAACAGCTGTTGGCTTTAGTCTGACCCAATATCCCTGACTTTCACTTTGGTACTAGTGTAATTTGTGAGGGTGAACTAGAGGCTCGGGAACACAAACCACACAAGCAGTCACCAAAACAGAGGAGGGAAGGCAGAGCATGCAGGCTCCAAGGCGGATTCTCAGTTGCTTGACTGGGGCAAATACTTCCACCCTGAGCAGTTTCCAACAACTGGAAGCCAGAGGGAGGGACCCAGCTCCGCATGTGACTGAATGTTTGCAGGGAGGAAAAGAGGCTGCAAGTGCCCTGCAAGCCCCATCCCTGACCTCAATACTTGCACTGAGGCCTGTGGTTGCAGTCTCCCAGATGACGGTGTTTGTGCACATGCAAGGGAGAGGAAGCTCGATGTTTCCTCAGAGCAAATAAAGGTCTAATCTCATTGCCAGCTTCACAACAAACCGGTTAGAAAATTATGGGAGAGAGAGAGGGGAAATATGGGTTTATGAATGAAGTTGGGGTGTTTTGTTGTTGTTGGATTTGGTTTTCTTTTTAAGATTCCAGTCCCATCACTTTCGGTTGGAGGAACCAAATTTCACCTTCCCTTCCTCCAAGTATCTTCTCCATCCAGCTAACCATAAAAGGCTGTAGAGTCTCTGTGAGAAGAATTTAGGAGGAAATCTCAGGGAATGTAATAACTGGTGAGAACACCAAGATTGCAGATAATAACATTAGCACTTAGCTTATAGAAACTTTAGCAGAACTGTTTATTTGAAGAAGGTGTGTGTTTTCACCTGATTCTGGTCTTCTATTTTTGGAATCACTTTGAAAACCAGAACATAACTTGTAGCTGGGATTTAAACTTCTGCTTGGCATCCCCTTGGTAGGGTATCTTTTCTCATCCCTGTATGATGGTATTACCCCTTCTGCAGAGATGAGCCAATGCTACCTGCTCTGCACACCCTGTGGGTGCTGCTCCGTGGTTGCAGTGAGCACCGGGCAGCAGAAGAGGATCAGCGCTCACCTCAGAATGCTTGGGATGGAGCATGAGAAATGAAGGGAGATCCCCAGCTTTCCAGTCCAGCCTCCCCGTTTCTACCTGCATCTGGGATGTTGAGAAAAGTGGATGGATGGAAAGACAGGTACAAGCTGCCTGCAGCTGCTGAACAGGAGCAGGCCTGTGGCCACGTGCCTGGAGAGGAAGGTGTAAATTATCCCTCCTACCCTACTCACCTCTTGTCTTGCGTCCTGTGCTCTGCGTGGATTCCCGTGTTTCTTTAGCCTAAGGCCAGGGAGCAAGAGCTTGTCTTCACCTGTGCATACTGAGTGTCTGGGAGGATGGGAATCCTGATTGTGCTTGGGACTTTGGGCTCCCAGAATGACACAACTGGCAGTGATTTAGGCATGCATTAATAGAAGGATTTAGCCTCCCAACGCATCTGACTAATCCTGAGCTTTTTGGGCAGCCTCTAATGAAACGTCCCCAGCCGAGGAAGCCCTGTGCACAGTGGAAGAAGGCAGTGGGAAGAGGAGGAGGGGGCTCATCTTTGGGATGCAGTAGGTTCTTTCAGTCTTGGCTGTTATATTTGCACAGGGAAAAACATAAATCAAGGCTGTGCTGGTCTATATCTGGACAATTTCAGTCTGGAGTTCCTGACAGGTGACCCCAGGGTATGGTTGCATGCTCTCAGTGCTTATTTTTGACATCGTAATCCAAATTGACGTTCAGTGCTTGAATATACAATAAGTTCATTACAGCTAAACCCTCTGGCTCAGGGATTTCCTGTTGGTAAGTCTCAGAAAAATCAGGATTCCCAGTGGTATTGGGCTGAAAACATTTGCAGATAAAATTCAAGTTAGAAAGTTATGCCAAAATGTTTTTGGAGCCGAAGCGGAGCTGTATTTTTCTGTCCAGCGCAGTGATGCCTTATCCTTCCTTGTTGCTTGGGACTGGAGGCAGAGGCCCCTGTCCTGCTCAGCTCCCAGACAGCATTTTGGTGCTGTTGTCAAGGAGAGCTCATTAAAAAGCAGTAGATGAATCCACAGTCCTATGGATAAACACATTTCTTGAGTGTGTTTTTGGAACCTGAACTGTTTGTTGCCTCTTGTCCCACTTTCCAAAGAGCAAGAAAAAAATCTGCACAGCATCTTACCGAAACAGCCTGTGGTCAGCCGCAATAAACTCCGCAAGCAGATAAAACTGCAGATATCCTCAATGCTTCCATGAGCGGGGCATATCTCCCAATCTTCCCATGTCTACATGAGGGTTGCACCACAGTGGGGTTACTGCTCAAGCCCTTGACCTGCCGGTTAATAAGCTGTTATGATGAGGTGTGAACTTGGCCTGGGACTTGTCCATGCCCATCTGGCACATGGACAGCATCTCTTCTGCTTCCACCTCCTCCCCTTGATGAAACTGATACCTTATAAAAAAAGATACAGCTATCTCCATCTGATGGGTCTCAGCTGGAATTTTCAAACTACCAGTGGAATTTGAGGCTGTTTTTCTAATAATATGAGGGGGAAACATTGTTGTGCCCCCAAGGAGCAATGCGAAGTGGCTCTTTGTGGGGTTGATTGGGGTGGGAGGGGAGCTGAGAGGTTCCCCTTCACAGTCGGTGCAAGACCAGAGGCGATGCTGTTACAAAAAAGAGGTGCATCTCCTGCAAGGCGTTAACAAGATGGGATGCAAAGAAGAGAGTGGGAAAGCTCCTGTTTCTACACATCCACTGCCACGTGGTGAGAAGAAATGCATGCACACGCAGCAAATGTGCACTTGGTGTGTTTTAGGAAAAATTTCAGAACTGTAAAAGTAGAAAATGGTAGAGGAGGTGATCCACGGAGATGCTAATCCCTGCTGTGGAGGGTGTGGGGGGTGTGAACAAAGACATACAGAGTAACCAGGACTGGAAAGGCCAGCTTTGAATTTGATCTGAGGTTGCCCAAGGGTTTTTTTCAGGATAGTTTTGAGTATCTTCAGAGACGGAGATTTCCCCCAATCTGGACCCCTGTTCCCATGGTTGACCACCTTCATGGGGAAAAGCTTTTTCTAACGAGAATTTCTTATTTCTGACTTGTGCTGTTGACTTTCTTCCTCTCACTGAGCATCTCCCATGAGACCCTGTGTCTTTCTCATCTCCATGCCATCCCAGCTGGGAGTTGCAGACAGTGATAAAATCCCCCTTTGCCTTCTACTCTCACTGCATGCCCAGCTCTCAGCCTCTCCTAACATGCCCTGAGCTCTGGTCCCAGCTAGCTTGGTGGCCTCGCTGGGTTCTCTCACCATCTGCCTGGTACTGGGGAGCCCAGACTGGTCCCAGTGCCCTGTTTGACAAGACCTAAACAGAGAGGGAGAATCACTTCCTTGGTCCTGCTGGCTCCAATCCTGCCACCACCCCCCATGGCATGATTTGTCTTCATTGTCCCAGATTTTTTCTGTTCTCCAGCCCATCAAAGTCCAGCCTGTGCTACACCACCCCTGAGACATGTCCCTTACCAATGTGATCCTGTCTCAGCAGCTGAGGGTGGTCTACACCGGCTCCTGAACTTTCCAGCTCCATGTTTTTGTTCCTCCAAATTGCACATATCCGTAATTCCCTAAGAATTCAATAAAAAGCTTGGGAAAAGGTTCCTATTCTTTCCTCCCCTGGTGGTTTTTAAATTTTACACATCTTAAACCCAATTAATTTGCTAGTTGCTGGAAGTGTAGCATCCTATATGGCTCCTATGAGAAGAACACATGATAAAAATAGGATTATCACTTGCAAGAGCAGCGCAATGGCACAAGAACAAGTATGGTAACATTTCCTTCTGAAGAGTGGGACCTTCTGTGGAGGATCAGCCATGAGCTCTGCAAAGAAAGCTATTAACCACTGGACTTGAAAACAATTCCTTGCTGTGGTCTGCTGTCTGTTTCTCTTGACAGCTTTTTGTTGCGACAAATGGCACACAATTGCTTTTCCTACAGGCTTGTGTTTGTGTTGCAGAAGTGTTTAGAAGCAGCAGCTGAGGTGGGGAGCCTCATTCCTCCATGGGCTGCCTGGTCACCTAGATGGGGATGCGGCTTTTCTTGGTGGCCACATTTACCCTTGAAGGATTTGGGGAGCAGAGGCTGCTGTGGGGTTTGGCAAGGGATAGTTCCATAGGTGAGGGAGTGCTGCAAACATTGCTCTTTAAAAATTCCCTAAAGGAAGCATCAGAAACCTGCTGAACCTAGAGCATAGACCTCTCCAGTCCAGACTATTTCTGATCACTTGGAATAGATCTAGGTCTTAAAATTTCACATTTCTTGGATTTATGCATTCCCAGATTGTTCATTCTCCCTGCCCCCTGTGTCCTTCCTCCTCCTTTTCCCTAGACTTGTAGGGAAGAGGCTGCCACTGCCAGGAAGAGAGCACCAGACTGCTGGTCCCCATAGCCTGGTGTGATGTCCAGTTGCTGCTGCAGCTATCGCTTTTGCTGGAGCAGGGGCAGAGCAGGACCATCTGTCCTCATCCAAGGTGGGCCTGTGGAGGTTCCTCCTGGGTGACCCTCGCTGCCTAAGGAACTGCTGGTCATCAGAAGTTGCTTATGTGGGTGAGCTGAACTGGGGGGTCTGGTGTGCCAGACTGTGGCAATGATCCAGGTGCTTGGTCCTGCCCTGGCTTGCAGCTCTCAGCCTAGGTGGAAATCAAGCAGTTGAGGTTAGCTGCAACCTTGCAGGGTTTTTGGTTGTGGGGAGTTGGAGCATCCCTCCCAGATAACCAACATGTTTCTCTCACTGGCTGCCTTCCCTACGGCTGTAGGGGTGAAAAATAAGGGTAAGTGTCCACCCTGCTATGTTGCTCAGCAAAATGCTTGGAAACCTTTGCAGGGCAGAACTCTTCCCAACAGGATCAGCTAAGCTTTCGCCTTGTGTGTACCACACGCTAACATCCACCTTTCTGAGGACCATCATCCATGGTTTTGGGAATCCAGGACCTACTTTTCACCTAAGGGCTGCACTTTGTGCACGCAGCTGTAGTTTAGACCCTGACCCTGGGCAAGTCAGAGCCAAGGATGCTGGCTGGTGCCACAGTGCTCAGGTGACAGGCTGTGGGGAGAGGGATGGGTTTGGAACAGGAATTTGATTCAGCTCCATCGTGTTTCCATTAGGTCTCACTTTATAAATAGTTCGGGTCAACCATGTGCCTCTTAATTTGACACTTTCGCTGAGGATGCTTTGGGGTTTATACTTAGAAACTTTCCTTTCCTGGCTGCCCCCATCTCCCTGACTGCCAGGAAAGTCCAGCACAAGAGACAAAAAGGTGCCTGTCTGGATTAACCAGGAGCCTGCCACAGCCAGTGCTGAGCTTTGCCCAGGGCATGATGGCCTGGATGGTACCAAGAAGCCAGTAAAGCAATGTGGATCCTGGGTGCTGAGCTGCTCTCAGGGCTGCTTCCCAAATGAAGGAGAGGATGGGAGTGGGTTTTCTGTCCCATCCTTAGCCATGGGGAAACAAGCTGGGAAGTCAGATGGAAGTGGTGCTTGTGAAGGATAGTTAAACATATGGAAATTATTAGCTGCAAAGTCACCAAAGCATGCAGAACTATCTTCCTTTGCTGAAAAGAAATTTATTTTGTCTCCTGTCCTTATGTGTCTCTCTGCTGAGCAGAAGGGCATTGCAACACCCACCTGGCTGCGTGGCCAGGCTCCAGGGCTGGGGAGTGGTATTTGCTCCAAGAGCTCTATTCTAGCAGTTTTGGGAAGTTGAGCAACTGACGCACTTTTTGCCATTGGTTGGGTGAAACAAGTGCCACAGCAGCCATCTCCTGGGGGTGGGTGAGGACACTAAGGCTGGAAGGAAAGACCTTGCTGGTGGAGGTGTTTGCGCTGCGGACCCTTACATTTTAGCTGGTTACTCTGGGCTTCAGGTAGAGCCAATGAATAGAAGTGACCATAGGGTCCTATTCCTGGGATGCCTGCTTTGGGATGAGGTAAGGCTTGCTGCAAAAGCTTTATTTTTCCCTATTAGCCACAGAAACAGCTTGGGAGGAGCATCACATATGGAGCCGTCCCTGCAGAGTTGCATTCCTAGCTAGGCTTACAGGTTGCACTTTTCCTAGGGGACTGGTTTTCCTTCTTTCTCCAGGGTTACACTGTGATTTCACCACTCAGATGGCTCCCTTACACCAGCCTCCAAATCCTGATGCAAGCAATGCATAGGCAGAACCCGGGAGACAGGGTGTGATAGCTCGTACACTTACCTCCAGCAGTGATGCCTGTGATTTCTTATTCTGAATGTCATGAGAACTAGAAACACGTGGAAATACTTCATCATCTTTGGGTTGTACATACCACTCACTTGCATGTGCAGTGAACCTCCTCCCAAGCTCTGAAGTACAACTGAGAAAGCAAGCTGGAACACACCTGGAAACCCAGAGGCTGAAGCACCCTCTCCACAAATTACAGGAGACAAGGTAATTTTGCTGGGCTGTGGGTTTTAATTCTTCTGTTAATCACACAATGATTGGGTTCCTCAAACCAGCTAGTGCAGCATGATCAGCCTCACTTTTTTTCAAGCCCAATATGTCTGAAGGGTTTAGGTCAGGGATCTGCAATCTACAACACGGCCCTCAAAGGTGAAACATGGGCGATTTGCAATGACTTTGTGGGAACATCCAGAACTTCATAGAGGCAGCACCTCCTGGTGCTGGGGTCCCTCTTGAAGTTCAGACCTCAGAAGCTGGGACCTCCTGATCGGAGAGGTCTGAGCTGAGCCACAGTCAATTAGATAACTTAGGAGACACTGTCCTCTGATTCCTTTGCTTTTCCCTGGGGGTGTTGAGCTTTGAACACAGCAGGAGGAAGCGTGGTCTGACAGCGCTCCTGAAAGCCTGCTGAGCTGTGCTGTGGGCAGAGCATGGCTGTCCCTCCTTGAGCAGCACATCAGTGCACAGCTGCTGTAGGCTGAAGGCGGAGGAACAGAAAAAGAGGCGCCTGTCAGTGAGATCCTCTTGTTACCCTTCCTGGTGCTGGAAATGAATGCAGCCTCCGAGTCGCAGTTCGTTCTGGGCTCATGTTAATTAGTCTGGATAAGTGCTGAGGTTGACAAATTTTGTAGAATCACAGAAGGGTTTGGGTTGGAAGGGACCCTAAAGACCAGCCAGTCCCACCCCCTGCCCCGGGCAGGGCCCCCTCCCCCCAGCCCAGGCTGCTCCCAGCCCCGTCCAGCCTGGCCTTGAGCCCTGCCAGGGATGGGGCACCCACAGCTGCTCTGGGCAGCCTGGGCCAGCGCCTCGCCGCCCTCACGGGGAAGGGTTTCTTCCTCATGTCCAACCTAAATCTCCCCTCTCTCAGCTTCAAGCCATTCCCCCCTGTCCCACCACTCCCTGCCCTTGCCCAAAGCCCCTCCCCAGCTTTCCTGTCGGCCCCTCCAGGCACTGGCAGCTGCTCTAAGGTCTCCCCGCAGCCTTCTCCTCCCCAGGCTGCACAGCCCCAGCTCTCCCAGCCTGTCCCCACAGCAGAGGGGCTCCAGCCCTCTGACCAGCTCCGTGGCCTCCTCTGGGCCTGCTCCAACAGGTTCATGTTGCTCTTACGTTGTGGGCCCCCGAGCTGGACTCAGCGCTGCAGGGAGGAGCAGAGGGGCAGAATCACCTCCCTCAAGCTGCTAGGCATACCTCTTTTCATGCAGCCCAGGATTTGGTTGGCTTTCTGGGCTGCAGGCACACATTGTTGGGCCATGTGGAGCTTCTTGTCCGCCAGCACCCCCAAGTCCTCCCCAGGGCTGCTCTCAATCCATTCTCCATCCAGCCCATATTTGTGCTTGGGATTCCCCCTACCCAGGTGCGGGACCTTGCATTTGTCCTTGCTGAACTTCATGAGGTTCACACTGTTGGCTTGTTCCAGGCTTGTTCCTGTTTGTTGTGCTGCTTAGAGGCAGCCCGTGAGCATCTCTGCTGAGCACAGTGTTGCATGATTAGTGTTTCATGCTTGCTCGTCACATGCACTTCTAAAATCTACATGACTTATTCAGCCAAAACAAGGATTGTGGAACAGCAAGTTTGAATCCTTTTCTTACAGTAGATATCTATACACATCTTCAAGATTGTTGCAAAGACAGTAATAGCGTTGGTGGTCTGCTGATGCTCTCTCTAGCTCATCAACTCTCATCTGCTTTGCACTAGGAGTCCCGAAGCAGATATCATGCTGACTTTGTTTAAACCAAAAATCCAGACTGGCTCCTTAACAAAGGGATGTGTTGGTCATAAAACTTCTAGAGGGCTTTAATGGAATTGGCAGATGGGATTTTTCCTGAGTGCATCATATCTTTCTTCAAGTGGAAAGGTTATATCCATTTTTGTTTCAGCCATGTGGAGACCTAGACATAGAAAGCAAAGTAAAAGCAAACCCTGCCCCAAAGAGCTTGAAGTCTAAATGTGAAAGAAGAAAGACAATGCAGGTGACAGAGAAAATGATAAAAGAGTAAATTAGCAAGGAGGGGAGTGTTCTTCATACTTCAGATCCTTCTTCAAATCCTTTGCAAGTATCTTGAATGAGAATGAGAGCTGTTGCAGCCCTGGCTCTGCAGTTGACGGTTACCCTTGATTTCAGGCACTGGAACAGCCCTGGGATTGTTCTCTTCATTTCTGTTTAAAAAAATCAAAGATCCTCCTGTCTCCTGGGATATCAATCTGTCAGGCCATAGAGATTATTAGTACATTAAAATCATGCATGGAGCACCTGCAACCTTGGCTCTTTTATTATTACAGGTGTGCACCTGCACACAGGAAGAATTTAGGAATTAAAGAGGATAACGTTACTGAACAACCTGGGAACAGTGGAGCAAGCTGATTGAACAGTAGATTTAGCCACAGAGCATGCGGTAGAACAGTATGCCTATCCCTGCCTTCACACCTTGGGGCTGGGAAACATCTGGGGGCACACTTTGCTGTGGAGGTCACGGTTTGCTCTCTCCAAATGAAAGCAGGGAGGACAGCAGCATTTTGTGTGAGAGCAAGTCTGAGATGGACTTGCAGGTAAAGATAAAGCTGAGCAACCTGATCTGACAGTGGAGCTGGTCCTGCTGTGAGCAGAAGTTGGACCACAACCTCCAGAGGTCCTTCCAACCACAGTTGTTTTGTGATTCCGGTCCTCACCGCAGTGATGATGTAGTAGCTAGCTCTAGTACAAACATCTTAGAGATTTATGATAAAGGGTGCGAGGTCCACCTGGGAGCCAATAGCCAGTGGTATCCCTCAGTAATCAACACTGGCATTGATAATGTTGAATGTTTTCATTGATAACCTGGATGGAGTTCGCTCTCAGCAAGGTTGTGGATGGTTCAAGGCTTGGGTAGGGGAGTGGCCAATGTGCTGAAGGGCATGGCTGCTACTCAGAAGAGGGTCCTGGGCACGCTGGAGAAATGGGCTGACAGGAACCTGACAAGGTTCAATGAGGGCGTGTGTGAGTTTTTACCTCTGGGATGGAATAACCCCATGCAACACTAGGAAAGGGGAGCTAAGCCCTAGGAGGCAGCTCTGCAGGACGGGGTGGACAATGCATTGTCCTTGCCATCATCTTATGTGGACAGCTGAGCATGGCAGACTCTTCCTGCCACAAAGAAGGGGTGCAGTTCATCAGGTAGAAGTTCAAAGGCTGTCTTAGATAAAATACCAAGAAGCATGCCATTGGGGAGCTACTGCACAGCCAAGGAGAACAGGCCTTTTCCCATCTGTTGAGCATGTCCTGGAGCTTTCCCCAAGAACAGCATCTTCCAGCCCCTGCCCTTCCACCCACAAAAATAAGAAAATTATGCACTTAGCAAGGAGAGGGGGCTCTTCACCCATTATGTTGGTCTTTGCCTTTCGTCATTCCTCTTAAGTGATGAAGGAAGAAGGCAAAGCTTGGTGGACACTTGCAAGTCCCATGTTCATATTTGTGTTCTGCCACAAAGCTCCTCTCTATTAACTCTCCCCATACAGGGGTGTCTGCAGGAGTCATCCTCAGGGTGCTGTGTTCCAGATCCATCAGAGGGGTGTCAAAGTGTGGAGGTATTCCAGGCATGTGGGTGCTCATACTCAATCAACCATGGTGAGGCAGGGTGTGTAAATGTCCAAACCCAGGATAAACACATGTATCTGGGCTGCTGCTAAGCTTCAGAGGTGGCTGGGGTGTTCTCCACCCTTCACTGCACTGCTGAGATGCTGCTGAAGGGTCAGCTGGAGATGCTGTGTTGCTGAAATGCCCAGGTTGCCTTCCTGGTGCCAATTAAAATAGTAAGCTTGGCTTCTTTTCTGCTGGCATTGAGACCTCTCTGGGGATGGAAGGGCCAACGTGCAACTGCCCACTGGTGATGGGCCCCATGAACACCTCCTTGGGCTGAAGAAGTGAAAAATGACAGTAATTTCCTGCCCACGTCAACCAAGCGGAAACGTTCTCCCATGGAGTTTTATGAGGCTGTGGAGCCTGAGAACATGTGAAAGGCAGAAAGGACTGACCATCAGAGAGGGAAAAACTGACTGAGAAGAAACTAATGTTGTTGAAACCTTGTGGAAGTATAGAAACCCTGCTGACGACCCAGGGCCTGATCCTGACCTGACCCAGCAAGGCAGCAAAACTTCACCAAATCCACCACCACAGGTCTGCAGAGAATTCGAGATGCTAAAGCATGCAGGAACTGATACAAAGCGTGGACACGAAGCAGCCTAGAGGCTGACATTTCCCTGCCCTGATGCTAGAAGGGGTCTATCACAGATATCATGAGTTTTGTGGGGTCTCATGGTGTCTTCAGGAGCAACCCAACCACCAGTGCTCCTTGGGGGTCTGTACGCCCTGCTTGTTGTTGAGTCCTTCAGGGGATGGCATAGGAAGGAATGCCTCACCCAGCCCCAGGGTGCATACATTTATAGACACGTATTTTCAGATGTCCTGGCTCCAACCCAGAGGTTGAGGCAGACACGAGGACACCTCCAAGCCCTGGCTCCTTCTTACACTTTCCATCCCCAGCAGCCAAAGCCAATGGCTTCCCAGGGGCTGGGTCTTTTTCCAGCCGTTCAAGGCATCAGGTCCCAGCTTTTCCAACCCCAGCCCCCTTCCAGAGCCCTGTGCCCATGCTGTAGACCCAGGAACAGGAGGTCCTGGCTTGGTGTGGCCTTGAGGCACCAGTTGCTTCCCATGGACTAGGCAGGACGGGCTGCAGCAGTGTCCTCTGTACAAGAGACGCTGGAGAAACACCCGCTCTGGGGGTTGCTCTGTTGCATCCTTGTTCTGCTCTTGCACCATGAAGGATTTCATTGATGCTGGGGAACCCAAGGCAGAGTGGCAAGGGACAACGTAAATGTGAAAAAAACCCCTGAAAAATGGGAAACAAAAAGAAATATTCTAATTCTCATGCGGGTTTTGGTATTGCATTCAACTCGCCAAAATGCTGGAAAATAGGGTAATTGCACTGAGTGTGGTCATGCAGTTTTTGTGAGATATCAAATGAGCAGCTCTTAGAATTAACCACCTTCCTTCTCTAACATTTCATTTAAAAATTACTGAGTTCTGATAGAAAAATAATGGTTTTTGAAGGGTCCACTCTGAGCTATGGGGAGAATATAGACTTGATTTTCCAAACAGAGGGCAGCCTTGGCTTTTTGCAATCCCACAAGTTTTAGAAATGAACTCATTACTAACCTTAATGTCGCTATTTCATAGATAACATCCCTGTGTCATGCATACCTTTCCCCTCTGGATCGCCAAGTACTTTTGAGACAAAGGCAGGTTTATTATGTCTGCTTTAAAGATGGAGTAAACAAGAGATATAGGTAGGTTTGGTCTGGCATAATAGAGTTTTTACACCTGAACTGATGGCTTGAGGCTCCTTTTATTGTTACTGGAGACTAACAGACACTTTTATTCATTTCATCTTCATACAGATGTTTAAAAAAGGTCAGATGACTGGTTTCAACCTATTTATGCAGTGTCTGTGATGGGCACCTAAGGGGAAAAGAGGGGGGGGCATAGACACAGCCATGCATTTATACAATTATTTTTTCTCTTTAAATGCACATGCAAGATATAAATATCTACATACTCACAAGCTCTTTCCTGTACTAATATGTGATGATGGATGGATAGATAACCTTTCTCCATGAAAATATACATACTTAAGGGTAAATATTTCATTGTCAAATTGTCATCTCGAGCCTGTGTTTAACAATTTCTTTTCCTCATTTCTTTTTTCTGTTTTTCCTTGGAATATTGTTGTGGGTGGAGAGATCTGACCTGTGTCTAACATAATATTCTTGGATGTTTTTTTTGAGTAATGACACTGTTATTGTACAACCTCCAGCAAGAACAATTTGCTAAGTGTTGCAAACTTTTCAAAATGACCTGACAACAGCTCTCCAACCAAAGTGGTTTTGCAGGGATCTGTTCCAGCATCTAGGGCTTGGAAAGAGGGAGGCAAAAAAAGGCATCAGAGGTCCGTGCAAGCTGCCCTTCGTGTCAGGTTTGCAACATTGGTAAAGGGGTTTGAGGTCTACTCCTCCACACAGAGGATTTATTCCCTTTGGGGCAAGAGAAGCTAAAAGTGCTGAGTGCTTTTGGTGTAGCCTAAACCTGGAGTTACAGGGTCACCTTTATGGTGATCCCAGAGGGTTTCTCTTTACTTGTGGCCATCTACTACATAAGTGCGGGGCAGGGGTATGAGCATGGAGTCAGCAAACTTGTGCTCAGACCCTGCAAATAAGACAACGGTCACATGAATGTAGATGTTGTTGCCTCCCTTGTAGGCACACACTTCCCCTGGGCCACCAGCCAGCCCTGCTGCCAGGACTTTGCTTCAGTCTATTTTTCTCAGACCTGCTCATGGTAAAATACAGGCCCAATTGCCATGAAATTAAGGAGGAACGATACCTGTGGAGGACCCTGATGCAAGTTGCTGCTGTAGGAACCAAAGTCTTCATGATGTAGCATGGGCTGGTCTAATGCTTCCAGAAGTCCTGGCGTTATTTTTGCTAGCTAAGATTTTTAGAAAATAAGTTATTCCTCCTTGTGGGGTCTCGGTCCCCCAAGGGGCTGAACAGAGAAGGAGTATGTTCAGAACCAGGCTTTAAATTGCCCAAAAGCCAGTTGTCTGCCAAGATTTATTGCACAATCCTGTGGCAGATGCATCTAATGTGGGACTCGCATGCCATCACACCAATACTCACAGCAACGAGAGAAATTGGATACGGTGTCTGGGTCAGATGGGGTGGAACCCTAACATCATGTTAAGGTGCTTTGATGGTTATCAAAGGATTTAAGCGGCATTTTGCTGCGTGGGTGGGATGAGGAGACTGTGGGGGAGAGGAAGAGCAGGCTCATAGTGAGCTGGTGTTGAGAAACCTTCAGAAGTGTGGTGGGACCCGGAGTGGCAGGACCACTGATGCTAGCACACTGTGAACACTGGTGAGTGATGACAGGTGGATTCACTGCCTGTAATGAGCTGAAAGCATCAGCTGGGAACCTGTGCCTGCATGTGCTGGGTGCTGTACACAGCTCTTGGGCACCGAGGGAGGTCAACACCTTTCCCCTGATGCTGATGGGTGCTGGAGGGGCCCCCCCACTGTGCAGAACAGCAAGATCTAGTCATCCCTCCCACCTCCCCCATTCCAGCAGCAAGCATCTCTCTTCAGTGTGACGAGTGTGTGGGGTCTCAGCCAGACTCTGTGTCTGGAGTGCCAGGCGCTGCACAAACACAGCAAAGCTGAGACAACTGTAATGAGGGGAAAAAATTAATTGCAGATGAGGATCCAAGGACAGGAATGAAGAAAACCATCTAGGCTGGCAGGCCAGATGGTTGGAAATCTACCCAAATTACCTGAATCCTCTCAACCATATTTCAACCAGGGGAGCTGCATGCGGATGTCCACATCCCAGCAACCTCTGCCCATGACATTGCTCCATCCAATGAGACTGAAAGCGGGGAGGCAAGCAAGGCATCGAATTTACCTGGACCCCCCAAAATGTGTGACCACCACCCCCTTGCTCCCCCTTGCTGAACAAAACTGCCAGCAGCTGATCTCCTGCCTATGTTCCCTTGTGATGAGCCCTTCCTCCTTTGTGCTAACGGGCTCCTCTGGAAGCAGTAAAGTTGGCTTGAACTGTTATTAAAATAATAGAGAGACCCCAGAGGATCTTTAAGCAGGAGATCTTTAATAATTACTACCTCCAAGACTCTTGCTACTCCGTTTGAACCAGGGTTTCTCATGCTATCCGAGTCCTGGAGCAGAGCTCAAGTCCGTTCCCACAGGGCTATGAGTGCCATGTGACTTAATTGTCCTCAATATTTTTCTAGTCACGTCAAGGGCTTCCTTGGAAATGTTATATAGCTGAGAAAGAGTTTATTATTTGCTGTCAGGGGGCAAATAACACCAGGGCATCTCTGAAGACGTCTATAACGTATCTGTGTAATGTGAAGGTTAAAATAAATCAGTAAAAAAAGCCACTCTCCTGAGGGCAATATACTGTAAAATATTTCATCAGAAGGCCTGGATATTATTGCACTTGTAATTAATCTTCCTGGTAATAGCACGGCTTGTTTTCTACTGCTGCGTTATCTCTCTCAGTGTTTTTGCCGGCCGCTAGATGTCGGGGAAAACTCTTTCGGCATCAGTTTTGAGGAAGTTTCTCCCGAAGTTGAGAATTGCTGAGTTTCTTCATTCATTTGAGGTCCAGAAAAATGCCTGGTGTGGTTGGGAAGTGGAGATGCCTGGGCTGCTGCTTTCAACTGCCAGCATATGAACTGCAAAGCTGAGCTGTCCCCCAGCTTCTCCCCCCGGTTTGCAGCTATGGAACACTTTGTACAGCTGAAGAGGCTTAGCACTGGCAGAATTATGCCCACAGCACTAACCGTCTTTCACCCGCTGCATGCAAATCATTTATATTTTTATCATTACCACTCCTGCATTTTACCCAGGTTTAAAACCCAGGCTTTCCTGAGCATTTGTAACCCTTCTGCTCTCAGATCATCACGTTGCAAGCATGCTGTGACTTGATTTTTATGACCGGAGGGAGTAGTTTTTGTCTGTAAGATGAGTGATGGGGACAAATCTTGTGCAACACACGCCTGCAAGGAGCCACGACTCAAAATGGACTTTGGGAGTCCATGGTCAGGGAAAGGTGATGGAAGAAGACACTTTGTGGGTGGTTCTTGCATGCAAAGAGGCCATGCTGGTGCAGATGTTCCCCTCCTATCATGCACACCCAGCTGAGGCATGAACCTCCTTCCCCGGGAAGGGTCAGACTCCTTCACTGAAAGAATTCAGCAGGAAGGTGCCAGAGATCCGCATGTCACTCCCTGTCTCTGAGAGTCTTTGCAACACTTTTTTTTTTTTTTTCCACACAGGGGAAGGGGGAAACACATGCAAACCATGAGTCCTACAATATGGAAATGCGATTGAAATATTTTCTTGTTAATTAGCCTCCTTGGCCACACGTTTCCTGACTCTTGAGCAAGAGCTGATTGCTGCAGACAGCTCTGCCGCTCAAAGCAGTGGCCTGCTGGAGAAGGCTCATGCTCTTGTGATGGGTTGTGCTGGGAAGAGGATGCTTGAAGGTAAAAGGTGAGTGCAGGAGGGCAGAGGAGGGGTCTTTGACATTTGAAGATGATACGAGTGCTCCTGCCTGTCACATGTCCCGGGAGCTTCCCCCCTGCCTTTTTAGCCCAGCCTGTTGCAAGTTGAAAGCGGGCTCTGTTCCCTGTGCTAGAAAACAATAGGTTAGGGAAATCTTCTCCTTGGGTCGTGATGTATTTTAATTCATAAATTTCCTCCTAATGTGGGTGGCCTTTCCATGGGAGGCCGAGAAATGCGTGGCTGGGTCTTCTTTGGAGTGTACACCTTTGAATCGATGTGGTGTGTATGAGTTTGGCTGTGACTGAGAGAGGCTGCAACCACGGTCATGGTGCTGGGAGCCAGAGATGCTTGTTATAAACGCAGATTACAAGCATGAACCATGTTGCTTTCTTGCCAGGGTGCTTGCTGCGGGCAGGCACCCCGACGCATCCTACCCCAGCTCAGGCGATACTCATCTGTCTCCATCCAGCTGGAAAGGTTTCAGTGTGCTCTAATACTGTGGAAAGCTGAACATTAGCCACAAATGAAAACAATCTTGGCTCTTTTCTGTCTTCTTTTCTATTGAAGTTACTGAAATTTCCTCAGCAGGGACAAAATCTCATGTAAGCTGCTTGCAGAAAGACTTCATAATTAACGCTACTGAGAATGGGATTTGATTCATTATCTCCACACTCAACCTGTGGAGCTCAACCTCTTTAACCATAACCAGTCCCTGTGAAACACGGTGCTCAGAGGCAGCACGTATGTGGGTGAACAGATGTTTCTGGCCATCAGCACTGGTTTTGAAAATGGGATGAACATCCCCCTGCTACTCTGCTTTCTCTTCTGGTGTAAGTCTGGGTGGTGGAGCTACAGAGACTCTTTTTATGGGACATATATAGCAGATCCTGTGGAATTTCACAGTCTTGGGCATGGAGGAAGCTTTGGGATGGAAGAAAGCTCAAGACATTATCTAGTCTAAATGCCTACACCAGGGAGCATGCTGCTGATTCATAAAGACCCATAGCAGAAATGAGTCCAGACTGTTTCAGTGTTTCTCTTCCATTGACTTAGTAGGTCTCCTTTGGAGCCAACCTAGATTTGCTTTGCTGCAAATGATGTTAAGACAGTCATCACGTTCCCTCCACGGGCTTCTTCTCTCTAGGCTGTCGTCACCACTCCACGAGTCTGTCTTCATAAGTCATATTTTCTGCAGTCTCTTATCATGCTTGTTCTTCTGTGAGCTTTTCTTGTGTTTGCTCAGCATTTGACTGCCCTTTTTGATGGTGTTGATGGTGTTTAGAAGCGTTATGTCCCATATCTATGGTTGGATCCTTAAGATGAAGTGAACATGAAAAGAGAGAGGGTAGACTGAAAGAAGGCCTTCTCTTTCCAAGAGCTGATCTAATTAATGTCTGTCATTCTCTTACTTTCCGGACTGAAGTTCCAGAGTTTAGTTAGATGTTTAGCTTCTTTTTCTCCCAAAAAACCCTGAGGCACGAGATAGTGATTGTGTCTGTTAACTGACTTACAAGGCACAGCTGAATTCTTGCCCAAACATGAGGTGCCTTCCCCAGAGAAGCAAAGACCTTTCTAAGTCTGTACTTTTCCTGGAAACCAAATGAAATTCACAGTCTGGCAGAGGCTGGGAGGCTGTTGTGACAAAATGAATTGGAACAAAAGATAATCACCTATTGTTACGCTGCAGAACTCCTTGACTGGTTGGGATTCCTCCAAGAACCAATTGGACATGATGAATAGCGGTAATTTCAGAGCTATGTGTATTCTCAGAGTTTGCAGTTTTCCACATCCACTGCATGACGGAGGCAGGGAAAGGGGGAATAAGGTTTCTAATCAGCTCCAAGTCAGCAGCCTGGACTCTGTCCTGCAGCTTCCAGCTGGTGAGGTGTTTGCAAAGGAACGAGTCATGTCTGCAGCAAACATCAGCCACCGTCCTGTTTCCAAACTGCGAATTTGTACAGTCTTTGCTAAAGAAGTTGGGAAGCAGGTGTCTCCTTCATCTGGACTGAACAATGTTACCCTTTTGCATAACCTTCCCTGCAAAACCTTATCCTCTGAGGAAATGTTCTCTGCATATAGCATCCTTTACCATGGGAGTTTTCTTTGCTATTATTTCTCTCCGTATAGAACTGATAGACCAAGACCCCCAGCTGCACCCGTATCCCTTATTGCAGTCTCCCCTGTAAAGTGATGAGTAACCCACTCAACACAGCCCTGTCCTTGCAAAATAAATTCCCCAAATGTGTTGGATATTGGATCCCACCTTGACCAAACCGTGTTCGGGCAGGCTCCATGCTAGAGCCAGGGATGTGAGAATTAATGTACAAGTGCCCTCTCGTGGCAAACGGAGTAGGTATCGTCCGTCATCATTTTGGGGAAATCCGTAACGTCACTGGGGCTGTGAGTTGTGTATGGTTTCTACTCCGGACACACCTTAAGAAGAGGGACAGTGTCACTGTGAGTTCTTTGTGTTGACCTGCTCCACATTATTCCCCAAGGCACTCAGAGGATGGTGGCGTTGGCTGCCCTCAGCCACACAAAACTGGGAGCTGGCAGCGGTGGGCTCGGGGAGGAAAACGTGTCTTCTGGGGTCCAGAGCTAACCAGGAAAGGCGCTGGTCTCGCAGCAGGGTGGTGGGTGGGAGCCCAGCTCTCAGGAGCACACAGCCAACAGCAAGCTGCCAGGGTCTGGAGTTTCCTTTGCTTCAGTAGATCTGATGGGACTGAAGCGTTTGCAGCTGCAGAGCAGAAATCAGACTTGGGCAACCCTCCTGCCTGAAGCCATGAGCTGGTTTAAAATAGCACTCCCCCTAGAAGAAATGATTTAATAACAAAAACGTAATAAAGCAATCTGGGGCTTTTGTTCTGCCTGTTCTCAAGCCTGTGATTCAGTGCTGCTTGCTGTATTAGCTGTCCCTGCACATTGTCTGAAGCAGTCACCCATTACGTACCTAATTAATCAGAAACCTGATTAGACCTGTGTCTCTATGATATGAGCTGTAAAAGGGGAGTTTTATGGACCTCATTCTTTCATTCCCTTTTAATTTTGAGAAGGGATATGGGGTTTTCTTTAATGATTATTCTGGAGCACCCACGACATCTTCCCTCATCCTGCTTGCTCTACCATTTCCCTTGCTCCAGGGGAGACAGATTTATGGCTAGGCTAGCCAGTCCTGCTTCTGAGGAATTCACCACTTAGGGAAGGCAAAAAGCAGAGCAGGAACAGGATCAGGTCTCCCACTCCAGCTCAGCTGTAAGGAGTTGGGCAGGTACACGAATGCTACAGGCACCTTGGGATAGCTGCTGCTCTTCTGTCCAGCAGAGGTCAACGTGTCCCAGCTGCGATGGTGCCTACCTCAACTACCCAGCTTTGCCACGCAGCACCTCAGTCTCCGTAATTCATCTTCATTTCCAGTGATGTGTTTGTGGGTGCAGCTAGGATCTCAGCTTCTTTTGTGTTCGTATGATCGAAGGTGATGGAAAGTTCCCACCCGAACACACTTCTCTGGTGAGGAAGGATGAATGAGAGAGGGTCAAGCCACGGTGCCGTGTGGGGACTGCTGATCAGAGGCACTGCAGAGCATGGAGCAAATCTGGGGTTAGTCCTTCAGGACAGGAATGAGGTGCTGGTCACCTGCTGGTGTCATACAGTGCCTGTTTGGGGAAGGATTCTCTTTTATAGGGCCTAGCACAAGACTCACTTGACCCAGTGCTGGGCCCTTAGATACATCTGCAGTATAAATGGCAGCAATGCTAACAACGGCCATAGACATGCATTTTGCTCGGTGGAGAAGCAGCATTACAACGGCCCATCACAACGATGGAGGTAAAAAAAACAAGTCCTGAGCATTGTTATTGCTTCCACACATTAGCAGTGAAAGGAGGAACCAAAATGGAATGAAATGTCCAGCCCAGGAAGCAACTGGGAGGAAACACCAATATAGCAGAGCCTGGATGGGTCAAAAACATCTCAGGTCCTTACCAGCACTTGACTTGATGTTCATGAGATTATACAATAACATACAGCTTCGATGGTCGTGTTTTTCAGATCTTCACTTTCAGTTTGTTATGATGACTATGCCAGTTTTTGAGCTGTTTTTTTTGTCTGGAAGCTGGTAGTGGTCCAGCTTTGAGCAGGAGGTTGGGTTACAGACCTCTCCAAGTTCCCACCAGCAGACACTGCTATGATTGCATGGTGCTCACATAATCCAAGGAGTAGCTGGATTTGATCTTAGTCCCAGCTGGGAGGCCTTGAACCACTCATTTCACCTCTCTCCTCACTCCCATGAGGGTCCTGCAGATCCTTCAGGACAGCAAAGGTCTCCTTCTGAAGGTAATCATCTCCATGGGAGCCTCAGGATGCTGCTGTAGTAGTCATGACCGATAATAACACTGGGTTGGGGGGCCACTTTATCAGGAAACACCATGACAGAAAGTATAATCACCATTTAAAGGCATTTTCCCCCTTCCTCTGGTGGGTTATCAGATTACAGGAAACGAGAGCAGTTTTGCTGCCTTATTATGAGAGATGAACGCTACTGTTTGGAGTGTTTGCCCATCGATCTACTTCCCATCACCCTCACTCATCAGGGGATGCACTGTTCATTTGATGTGCAAAGGCTTGCCGAAGCTCTCTTTCTTTGCTCCCTCCTTGCTGGTGGGTTTATCTCTGCTTTGCAAAGCACCGATACGTATTCCACTGCTTCCCCGAGCTTTCCTGTCCCAGCAGCAGGCTCACTTGCATGGAAAGATGGATCTCTATTTTCTTAAGTGCTCAAGCAATTATGTTCATTCTGCAAGTGGTCCTGGAGGGGAGCTCTGCAGTCAGCCCTGCCTTCAGCTGCAAATCCTTTTTCAATATGGCAAGTGCCTGTAGCTGACCTCTCCTCAACCTGGGCTGTGCAGCTAATGCTCCCCGACCCCCTGATGGCCGTGTGCTGGGGGAGTTCGACATTTCTGTAGGCCTCCTGATGGATTTCAGTGGGGTTTGTAGTTCTCTCCCTGTGCTTTCTCCATCCCTCCCTTGGGTGAATGCAACCCCATTGCAGCCCCAGGTGGACACAACCTCTTGGGTCCATGTCAGGCATCCGATGGGGAGCACCAAGCGCACTTCAGATGAGACTTATTACGGCACCCATCACTATCTCTCTAGGTCCTACATCTGTTAGGCCAACTCTTGTGCTAAATTCTTGACTAAACCCTCACTCCCCATCCGAGTTTGGGAGGTGGGACTCAGCCATACCGCTCTCAGGGACAACATGGGGGTCTTGACAGAAAGAAGGTGCCTTGGTTTCTTCTCTTCTTTACAGCCCTGCCCCTACTCTCTGGTCTGTTACCAGCACAGCTCTGCTGTGGTTTCTGTGTTCCAGTGCTGCAGGATGGCTGTACCCAGGGTGATTTACCCTGAACGACCAGTAGCAATTTTAATCCTCTAAAGTCAAATGCTTCTCTCAGTGTGCAAACGCTTTGGCTGAGACTCTGCAATCCTTATGACTGATACCACCTATATTTGCATCTCTGTTTATTTTAATTTACCCAAGAATTACAGCTACCCTCACAGCCTGTTTCTCCTTGCACCCGCTCAATCCTCACCACTGTGATCACCTTCACAAAGATTTATTTTCTAAGTGCATTTTGGGTTGAAGTCACTTGGCTTGTTTTCTACTTGGCTCTCTAAGAAAGCACAACTTATATGATCATGTTCTGCACATGCCTGTGTCTGTTTATCTCTTCAAAAGACATTAAGGATGTTGGCCAGTTTAAGCCAGAGAGAGAGGGAATTTCCAATATTTTTTTGTGAACCCAAGCAGGCAAAAGAAAGAAATCCTGCTAATCCTCAGTGGAAGAAAGGAGCTGAGGGATGAGCACAACCTTTGCTAGACATCAGAAAACCTAGTTATAGGGGACCAGGGTCTTTCAGGTGCACCCTCATGGGAATGACTTGCAGTGTTTACACAATTTGCTGTTCAAACATTACAGCATCTCAGAGATCGATCAATTAACCCTGAAGTAAACTGAGGCAGGATACAGGCATTTCAAGGGTAAATAGTACAAATGTCTCATAGTGTTTCACATCTGTGTTTTAGATCCAGGAAGACTGGTGCGAAGTCACTGGGCAGGTTTTTAAAATAATAATAATAAAAATAATAATAAGCTATTATTATTATTGCTATTATTATTTTTGCTATTATTATTATTGCTATTACTACTACTACTACTACTACTACTACTACTATTACTACTATAAGGCCATCTGCCACGGCAGACATAAAAGAGATATCATGTTCATTGCTCATTCCTCAGGCTGCCCTGCACATGTTCGAGAGTGAACAGATCCTGCCGAAACGGAATTTCCAGTCCAGTTAGACTGATAAATTGGCGCTTCCCCCCAGAGACTCCTGTTACACGTTTTGGCTTAGCAAGAGCTCGGTGTCATTACCAGGATGCTTTCCTCCGCTGGAATGCAGCACAGAGGCTGCCCATCCTGGCAGGGAGGTTTGCCTGGGTGTCTTGGCAGCATGCCATGGAGCCGCATAGTTTTCATGCTAAAATACAAGTATCTTCTCTGTTGGGTGAGGGAGTGGGAAGGGGCAGATGAGGGGGGTCTATGATCCTCCCTGCCTGTGCTGGAAGCAGAAATTAGGCATGGTGTGCCCCTGTGATCCCTGGAAAGGATGTGCTCCCCACACTTGCCCTGGTGATGAGCATCCCATGTGTTTTCCTACGGAATCTCTGAGCTATCCCAGCTGATTCAGCCTGACATTAATTTAATAGAAAATACTCCCAGTGGCAGTATTTTGCATCTGTGGAGGTTTTTCCATGTGATCCATGTTGAGGGCTGAGCAGTGCCCGCATGCTATGACCCTTGTTTGTGTGTAATCTCCAGAAGTCTGACTCTGTCTGAAATTCAGCCCTGGACCAGGCCAGGATCGGGCTCTTTCAACTGCTTGTGCTTGTCAGCGTGTATTAACTAGGGCTGGGTTTCACCCAGTGCGCTGCTGTTGGAAGGATGGAGTTTTGTGGTCTACAGCCAGTTAGAAAGCATCAGGTTAAGAGCATGAACAGTAGCTCTAAGGCAGTGACAGACATAGATAAAGGCTTCAGTTGCTCAAGTGGCCATTTTTCAGCTCAGGGAAAGGAATAATTAATGTCTCTCCTGTCTTAAGGACAGCAAAATGCAGCATGGTTACCTCAATGAAACACCCAACAAGTGAATAAGGTTTCTGATGCTTTTTTCCCAGTAAAGGGCACCACTCTACCGGCAACATGCTCTCTGCGTGGCTTTTGGAAAACCGTGATATCACTCTCCACAAGCAAAACTGTACAGCAGGGTGATTCAATTCTGTCTACATGTGCTTGTTTCAGGATTTCTGCTTGTTTTTTTCATACAGGTGCCGTCTCACCTCCTTCCCCATTTTCTCCAGCTAATGGAAACGTATTAGAGATATAGGCTAAGGGAAGACAGAGAAACAGGGATTTGGGGGCACAAACCACAAATGCATGCAGACCTGGGGATACATTACAGAAGACTGTTCCTTTTGTTTGTTTGTTCATGTAATTTATATTTGTGGTTATTTGCTACAAGCAGTCACCATCCTACCAAAAAATAAGAATTGGCTTGTTTGCATTGTTTGTCCTCCTGGGTGAAACGATCTATTTTAATGTCTCAAATGCCAGCAACTTCTCAACAGCATGGTATGGGATTATTTTTCTGGTGGATCACCAGTTAATGTATTTGCAGAGTGGAAGAAAGAGTTAATTATGTTGAAAAATGGGAGAGAGGAAGCCAAAAACCTTGGGATAATGATATGTAGAAGCCCACGGGGTTTGAGAATTTGACCTTGTAGACACACATGACACAAATCTTCCCTGTACCTTCACAGAGCAGGCATGACTTGGACACCATGGCTGGGGCAGGACCAGAAAAGCTTGGAGTGCTCCAAGGGGAAAAAGAAAGGACACATGGATTTGCTCATCTACAAAGGCTTGGCTGGAAATATAAGAATTTAAATGAACTCTCCAGCAGGAGAAACACACCAAGCCATCATAACAAACAGCAGGAGATAC
The DNA here is from genome assembly GCF_023634085.1 of Falco cherrug. Taxonomy (NCBI): domain Eukaryota; kingdom Metazoa; phylum Chordata; class Aves; order Falconiformes; family Falconidae; genus Falco; species Falco cherrug. Next base: position 3,472,972 of record NC_073698.1, read on the forward strand.
AAGTGCAAATTTGTTCTGGCATTGTCCCGCCAGACTCCAGTGATAAAGCCGGGGTTGGCAGAGGGGTGGTGGGTAGGAGGAGGCAGAGAGCTCCTGCGGAGGGAGGTACTGGCAGGAGGAGATTAAAATGACACTGACTTGTAAAGAGGAAGCATAAGAGCAAGAGGAGATATGATAAACCTGTAATGCCAGCCAAGGAGACATGTAGGACTTGCGCAACCCGTTGCAACCAGTGCTGGGGACTCCTGGTCTCTGCAAGGATTGCGGTACTTTGAGCAATGAGTAGCAATGCACCCTGATTTAAAAGGATTTCTGTTTTCTGTTTTGGGGTCTTCAGTGTCTACTAGCTATGAACCTTGCTGAAGCTTTTACAGTGTTTGGGATGTTCACAGCTTCTCCCATGTAGATCTTCTAGGGTCTAATAAGGACAGAAACCATATACCTGCTTTTCCTCAGTGGGGACATTTATATTGTCTCCCCCTCTCCCTCCCTTCTTCACAAAACATGTTGGAACTCAAGTACTTAGGAGATTTCTGCTTTTCTGTCAAATTAGCCGGAAATTTGTGAAGGGGCTCAAAAATTGCTGGAGGAAAAGCAGACAGACCGTCAGACAGATATATACTCCCTCCCACATGCTTCAAGAGTGACTGTACAAACTTTGTCTTCTTAGGGTGCCACAAATCACTCCCACCTTCTTCAAACCCTGGAAGCAAAGAGGAATTGCAGCCCTCTATCTCTCAGCAGTGGAGTTGCTGTACCTATATTTTCCCTTTGAAATATACTATTTCTGCAGAAGAAGGAGTTAGAGCCCACAACACTGTTTGATTTTTCTGTAATTCCTTTTGTGCTTGCTTCAGGGTGGCAGTGGCGATTTCTATGAAAAAAAAATAATTATATAAACAACTGCAGACTGAATGGTGTGGGCAAGAGATGCTGTGGATGCTGGTAATCTCTGCTGTGACAGCTGGGGGAAAAGAGGTCCTCACATGGAGATGTAGTATCTCTGTGTGTCCTTGAGTACTTCTGGCTGTATTGTGGTGGAGAGACAGGTTTATGGGTTTGACCAGCTTAGACACCAGGGAGGGTCAGGGTGCTTGGTCTGTGGTCCATCCCATGAATGAGAGAAGTCACAGGGAGCTTCTCTGCCAGTCAACTCAGTAGGCACTTCCCAATGGCAACAGGCTCCTGATGGTAAAAAAAAAATATCTTGTGCTCCAGCTGCTGTGCCCTCAGGTTTCCTCCTCCTGTAGCCCCCCCTTGCCTGTCCCCATAGCTGTTTCCTTCTCTGGCTTGGGGCAGCTTCTTCCAAAGGGCACCAGAACTCAATATTGCCTGTGCCACTGAGAAGCTTTGAACTGGCCGTGCCCATGTACCACACTGCTGCTGAGGAAGAGCCAACTTTGGGGTCCCTTTCATGGTATAGGGGTATGGTCCACTTTGTCCCCCACAGGTCCTCTTTGTCCAGACCACAGGAGCGGGTGAGCAAATCATGGACTCTCTCCCTCCTGGGACTCCTGCTTGTGTGAGTGAGTCTGACTTTGAGAGCAGGTTTGCTTGGCCAACAGGGTAGACTTTGGGGAATCCAGTTGGGTCTCTAATTTCACCAGGGGTCAGGCAATGAAAGCGGAGTCAGCAGACAAATGGGGCAAGATTCTGAGAAATGGAGACTTATCTGCAGAGGGGATGGGGAAGCCCTGCCCTGCCCTCCACATTGTCTACTTTTGCCCTTTGCCTGTGACATTTGCTTGAACTGTAAACCTTTCAAGACATCAGGGTTCTCTTAATGTGTGACCACATGTTGCTTAGATGCTGAGGGCCTTGAAATCAGCTGTAGCTCCTACACTCTTCTGTAGGCAATAAATAACAGGTACATCAAAGGAGCATTGGGGTGCTGTGCCTTGGCACAGCAGGGAACTGTAGGCTTCTGAGTATGGCCTGGGAAAGGGTTGCAAGCAGCACCTCTCTCTGAGGTGGGAATTAGATTCATCTCTCATCTGGATCTGGAGCCTTTCCATGTAGATATAAATGTTCCCTGCAGGGCTGCCTTCGTGTCAGTGCCTAATTATTTTCTTGGCAGATATTTTCTTGTCCATATGGCACAGAAAATATCAGTTGCAAGGGAAGCTGTGGAGGTGGGATTGTTCTGCCATGCTGGAAGCAGCTGGAAAAACAAATTCCCAGTAAGAATTGTTGTGGGTTGGTCTTCCCCCTTCCCCTGGGGCAAGACATATTGGACTTAGCCCTGGAAGGCTCTCAGTAAAGGCTCGTCAATGGCAGTGGGTGCTTTGAGAAGGCATGTGCAATGAATGTGGTGGCCATAGTGGTAGAAGGAGGCAGAGAAACTTGGTACAGGAGATTGAAACTTGGAAAGGAACATCACTGAGTTCAGTCCCCTGCTTTAACAGACAACTTTTCAAGGGGTCCAGTACAAAGAACAATTGTTCTTTACTCTTCACCCCCAAAACACCACCCTAACTATCCTATAGCATGTCAGTACCAACACACCAACTGTAATGTGCCACAAGACAAGGTTAAGAGAGACTGGACATTGCTGGTTTCTTAAGGTTCCCACAGCAACAGAGTCCCCAGGCATGTATGCCTCATGCCTCTGGAGAAAACGTGATCATGGAGAAGCCTGTTGCACAAATGCTCTGGTTTTGGCACACTCTCATGGGAGTTAATTTTGCAGCTCAAAGGCACCAGCAGCCAGAGGAATGCCTGAGCCATGGGGAGAGGGACCACAGCCTTTTGTGCATCTTTACATCACCAGCAGCCTTGACCTGATTGGGGTGCCTGCTGAAATGCATTCATGGTGGTCCTGGGATCCTAGAAAAGAGTTTGGTGGCTCACTCTACCTGGAAATGGGAAGATACTCCATGACACTGTGCGTCTTCCAGGCAGGCTTGAGCTGCTACCGAGGGATGCCATCGTACCTTGAGGTGGGAGGAGAGGACTCCTCTCTATATGCACCAAGCAGAGGCAGTGATGGACCTGTTGAGTCCTGTTACAGCTTGGTCTGTCCTATATCCCACACTGCTGTCCAGGAGACAGGAGGTCTGGCTGGACCAGATTTCAGTGTTATGGGACCTTCATGGTAGCTCCTCAAGCTGTCTGCTCTGGACCTGCACAGAGGAGTCCACTGTGGTGTTTGGCAGGCTGGCCGTGATCTGTGAGTTGCCAAATCAAAAGACCAGTCCTAGAGAGCAGAAATAAACTCCAGGGATGGGAACCTTCCCTGAGAGGAGGAAGGAGACAACCAAATGGGCTTTAGGAGTTTTCTTCCTTCCTTAATTTCTATAAACGTAAAAAGAAGTTGGATAAGGCCACAGGTTTGTAGCCAGCCTTGGAAGAGCTGATATCCAAAGTCGGGGGGGTGGGGGGGTGGGGGGAGTTTTGGTGTTACAGTTGTTTCTTAGTGGGAGACATTCCCGTAAAACTCCCCTGGGCTTGGACATGGACATAATTAAAGCAGGTGTCTTTGTTTTTAAGAGATGCTGGAGCTCTTTTTGTGTCTGAAATGTGTAAAATTGTCAGTAGGGCTCCTCTAGGCTGTTTGACTTCTCTTTATACAGACAGAGTGAACACCAGGCACTGTCTACCTGAGTTGGGGTGAGTGCAGGAGGACCAGAATAGCCCCTGAAATCCCATACTATTTAGTAAAAAGCAGTGGGGGGAAGCCCCTTTTGACTCCCAAGTGAAAAAAAAAAGTTGTACACAAACCAACCCATGCCTCACTCTCCTTTTTTTCTTCTTTTGGGCAGAGCATCTTCAGCCAAAGAGACCATCAACCATCCTTTACTACTTGTTTTAGAGTGAGTGGTAATGGGTCATTGCATCCCTGGGGGAGGACTGTCTGTTCCTCTTATGCCTCATTCCCTCCTCCCTCATGGTTCCCAGAGGAGCTGCTTTGAAGGAATAACCCCCAGCATGTGCAGAGTAGACTGTGAGAGGCAGACTCATCTTTCGGGGCTGGGTCCCAGCAGGTTGGTTTGTTGTTCAGTCCGTATATCACTCCACATGGACTGAAACATGACAACCCCATCATAATATTTGTGAGGAATAGCTTCCTCAGCATCTTAAGTTACACTAACACCAACGCTTTAGAGTTGCAAAGGGAGAGTGGGGGTTATGTGTTGCTAGCTATAGGTCAGAAAACATGACAATCTGAATTCCTCCTTTTTTTCATTATAAAACCCAACAACTTAGAGTCAACAGACTGTTTCATTGCAGTAGGGGCTTGCGAAGAGAGGACTGTCGTGGCTTTGAAGCAAATGGATCTGTGTTCGTGGGTCTTTGCTCACTCAGGTGTTGGCATTGCTATTGGACAAAGGCAAGGGCTGTCCCTCATGGATAGGCCTTATCCTGGGAGCTGGAAAGAGTTTCTCTCAATTCCTAGTGGTGTCTGTGGAAGCCAAGGCTTCTTTGCAGCTCACAACACTTTAATAAAGGTTTTGTCATTGTCACAAACTGGTGCCAACCTACTGCTTAGTTCAGAGTGTCCCAGGTGTGGGCACTTGGATCCTGCCAGCTATTGGCATAAGGGACTCATAAACCTGTATAAAATTCATGAAGTTTTGAGGGGTATGGTGTAATTCAGACCTAGATATGTAAAACCGAGTATCTCTGTGATGTCCATTCTGCCTTTGTAGTTAGTGGAGATCTATTTAGGCAACCACTCCTGCAGATGATACCCAGTTTGTTAAACATAAGCACTTAGTGGTGCTTTACTACCTAGAGTGTCTAAGATTCCTGATTAACCCTACAAATGCAACCAGAAGGTTATGAAAGACTATTGCCCTTCTGCAGCGCCAGCTGGAGCCCAGGCCAGGTGGTTTGAAGGCATCTCACATGACACCTTGCTGCTCAACTGCATCCTGCTCCAGGTGAATAGCTGTCTGAGCTCCACAGACTTTTTGACTGGGTCCTCATATAATGGAAGCTCAGGCACCCAGCGCATTTGGTGATACCTCCATGAAGGCACCTCATGCTAAAGCTGCCCCTACATGCCTCCCATGTTTGCCCTTGCATCTGATGTTATTTCTGTTCCCTGCTCTAACACATGAGATATGGATAGGTCTAAACAATTTAATCCCAGCTCTGTCTCTTCTGTGAAACGTAGGAGTCTTCTCCCCAGATTTAGGTGCCTCCAGCGTAGCGGTTGACATCTGAGTTCGCCATCGAAATGCCTGCTACAGTCTGTGGAAAGGACCAGCCTCACCCTGGCATTATTCATCCAGTACCAGGGCAAAAAGCTGGGTTTGACAACGATCTGTGTGTCAGACCTGCCTCTTCTTTGCACTACAGCAGACTTCAGTCACATAGTTCAGAAATCAAGGGCTCATCTATTTGCTTTTAGACATCTTAGTGAAAGCTGATGCCCTAGGGTATCCCCCCACTCGCTTCCAACCTAGGAAGGTGTTTGTGTTCTGTAGGCCTGGGATCATATTTACCAGCTCCAAGTGTTTATAAATTTACCATGCATTGAGCTGACCATGTTTCTATTATGCCACTTCATTACTTTTTCTCCTATCATCTTCCATTTTATCCCCTACATTGTCACTTGACTTAGCTGTGGTGGAGGAACGAAAGAAACCACCACTGGAGTGCCCCTTGACTTGAGTGTGGGGTTACCATGGACTCAGACCTCCATTTCCATTATTTTCCATTGCTCCCTTAGGGCAAAGGGGAGTAGGTGGCAGGACTCTTGGCTGTCACTCTGGCCTTTGTCACAAGCTCCTGGGAATAATGTAACCTCAATTTCCTTATCTGCCACACGGCAAAGATAGCATGACTTTGCCTGGGGTTAGCGGCAGTTCTAACAAATGTGTGTGCAGTGTTTGGAGATGTTTGGATGAAAGGCACTACAGAGCTATTAAGTAGTCGTGTTATTTATGATGCTTTCCCAAGTGGCTCTCCTTAGCAATGTAGTGTGTAAGTAGTGTTATTATAGCACCCCTGTTGACATGCAACCTACCGCACTCCCCATGTCCCTCTGGAACTGAACATCCTCCATGCAGCTTCACGGCACTGCAGGTAGAGCACTCAAGCTTGTCTTGTTTTATAAAACACACTTGCCTGCTTTTTCGCTCTCCTAGGCTGGTTTTCCCCCAGGAAATACTTTCAGTCAAGACAGGACTAAAATGAGGTTCTGTTCAGACGCACTTCTGGAACTGAACAAGACGTTTTTTTCTGATGGTCTTGAATGCCATGCTGTAACTTCTCAAGAACAGCAGGGAATAAAGTGAGAAGGCTTGAGTTCTTTACAATTTCCTTACCAGAATGATGTCGTTTTTTCAGTTTCATTTACTTTCATTACTTTTATGTTTAGCATGAGGGAGAGAAACAGGCACTTTTTGATGCAATTAGTTTAACTTACTGGCAAAGTCTAGACTGAGATATGTCGTAAATATGCTCTTGATGACATCACCAAGCAATCCAAACCTCCAATCTAACTGGAAGTGTCCTACTTTTTTTTACAGATGTCACCATCAGGACAGGTGGTGGTTTGAAAGCCACTACCAGTGACTTTCACAGTACCAACACACCTGGCACTGGTTGCTCTGGCCTCTGTGCTGGGCTGAGTACCATTTTCATATGGTTTTCCCCCTGTTTGTGATGGCACACACTGCATCTAGGGACTGCAGCATGCAAAACACAACTGGAAACAGTGTGAAAATGTGCTTTCTGGAAGAATTTCCAATACTTTCTATGTTTCTACACAGCCTGGAAATGTCAGAGGGATTTACCTTTCTAGCAGAGTGGGCTCAAATTCAGACAGAAACTGGAAGAGCAAAGAATGGCAGCAAGCAGAGTCTGGTCGCTATGGATTTATGTCTCAAAGCTGATGGCTTGTTAAACTGATTTATTTTAAGGTTGTCCATTGTTTTTTGTTGCACCTTTAGAATTCCCTAGGGGTTTTTGTGCAGTTTGTTTACCACAATCTGCTATGTACCTCATCCGCCCTGTAGAAACCAGCTAATAGGATAAAAATAGAAGAACAAAGTGTTTAGAATGAAATCACTCCTTTCTCTGAATCTTTATTTTAATGTTGAAATGGGAACATAACTTCTTTGGAGACCATCAGCTTTCCGTCAAAGCTGGTTGAAAAATCAACAGGTGGAGAAATCTGTGGGGGACACACTGAACGACCATGTAAATCTAATTTCCAGGGGAAAAGGAAAAGGTTACATAGTAAAACGGTAAAGTAAACCTACAAGTGGTTCCCTCACTGTATTTTCTGTACTGAATGGAGGAGAAGCAAATTGTGGAAAACCTTAAACCAGGTCTGAATCTGGGGACTGAGGCTATCTTAAAAATAAACCTTTTTTTTTAATTATTTTTAAAAAAGTCTTGATTAGACAAACATTTCATGGATTTTGAAGCACTTCCTTTAGTGCCAAGTGTATCTAATTTGTCCATCACGTGCTTATCATTGGAGGAAAACTGAATGAGTTGTCCAGGTGGTGAGGGAAGGGAGGTTATTACAAAATCCTAATCATTGAATCTTTCGTGAATATCCTAAAGCAAAGGAATAATGGCCCCAGTGCAGAGCAGGAGTGAACCTGGCAGAAGACATCAGCAGTGTTCAACTTACACAGCAGGATTTTAGCAAGGAATCAATGTTCTTGGAGGATTGTGGCAGGGGCATGAGTTTGACCACAGAAACCAAAAATACACATATTCCATTTCTGTGTCCCTGTGCCTGATAAAATGGGGAAGGCCTACTTTGGGGTATGCCACCTGCTCAGGAAGACCAGTGAGTGCTACTGTAGGTTGCTTCATTGCAAGGAGGACAATAACAAGCTAGGAAGCAAGCTGGGAGAGTGTGAGAAGTACTGCTGCAATGGAGAGAGTCTTGAGACCTTCGGGTTAGAAGAGTCACCTTTGGGGAGAAGACCTTACGGAAATGCAACTTCAGCCCAATATTGACCATCCAGAGGTGTTTCAGGCTTCTGGGGACCAAGTGTTCTAGAAGTGGAGGCATACTCCTGCAGGCATGAGACTCCTCTGGCTGGCTGCCTTCTTTCCTGGAACCACAGTCTTCATCTGCAGCAATGGGAAATGTGCTGGGGTGCCGAGAGCTTTATTTAGGTGCTCAGCAAAATGATGTTTGGACAAATAGGATTGCCTCATTGCTTCTGGTATGTAAAGCTCATACTTTGTGTGGCCCATTTGTTTCTTGGAAGAGGGGGAAGGGAACAGTAGGAAGGAAAAGAAAGTGGAAGGCAGGAGACCTGGGGGGGGGGAGGGGACACAACGACCCAGACAAGGGAGGAGGTTGTGTGGGGCGCGTCTTCCCAGCTTGAGTGATTTATTTCTCTTCTGGGAAACATTGAAACTTCCAAGTCAAAATTAATGGGACAAAAACACTTTCCAGGTGCTTAGAAGTGCAAAAGTACAATAAATCTAAGGGGTAGTCTAAAAGAGGAAGCTCACAGCCAAGGGAAAAAAAAAACCCCAGGTAGAAGAGCAGCCTCTCTCCTCTGATGTGTCAGACAGTCTCCTAGCTCCTGTGGTGCAATGAGGACATGTTTTGGGCTGCACAAGGGGCTTTCTTGGGCTGCTCCAGCCTGATGGTGGAGGAACCTGATGTAGGAGCTCATTTTCTGGGTCTGAAGCGCAATGAGTAAGACGTGACACAGCTGGAGAGGGCCAGAGGGCCAGGAAGGACTGAGAGGAAAGGCTGTCAAAGGCAGATGACAGATTCACTGGTTCTCTCCCCATTTTCACCCTGGGACCCCAGAGTTGTAGGCCGGCTCTCTGCTGACATCCCAAGATCCTCCAAAATTAATTTACTCAGCTCTTCTTGAAGAGGTACAGAGCCAGCCTTAGTGTAAACTGCCCCAACATGAGATCTGACTCTGACTTCCAAATTGTCCTCCTGATGGTGAGGAAGATAAGGACTTGCATTAGGCTTAGGCTTTGTGCTCTTGTGCAGGGAAGCATGGGTCCATCCCACCTCACTGATGAACAGGGCACACATGGCTTCATCTCACAGGGGCTGCAACACCTTTGGCATCAGCAAAGGGCTTTGGAGCATGCTTAATTGTAACCTCATGGACATCGTTGCCCTGTACCATCCAACACTGGGCATATGTTTGAATGCATTGTTTATGTGCTGAAGGGGTGGCTTCATCACCAGTTTGTGACCAGTTTCCTCTGTTGCAGGCTTCTGGGCAGCGTGGTTAGCTCTACTGGTCACCAAAGGGACTCCTGGTCTAGGACAGTGCTGGCCTTTTCCATCTCTTAGTATTCACTTCACAAGAGCTCCCTCAGTGCCCATCATCCCAAGAATGCTGACCTTGTTCTGACATCTTCATCAATTTGTTTTTTATTTTTTTTAGTAAAAGAATACATTTCTCAAGTACGACTGGGGTTTTCATTAGATGGATTTGCAGTGTCGTGGAAAATAGGTCATCTGAACACTCAGAAAATGGAAGCAACTAGACTGTGTGTGGAAACATTTCTCCATCTTTTTCATACATCACCTCCACTCTTTATTATTATTTCTTATTATTTCTGTTGTGGTAACACCTAGGAACTTTGGGGCAGCTCTGGCCTGCGCTGTGCTAGGTGCTGTGCAAACACACAGGAGAAATCTGGTCTCGACTTTCTTTTTATGTATCTCAAGCTGTCCTGGGCTTGGCCCCAGCGAGCGTATTATCAATTAGTTGACTTGCTGACAGCTGTAGTGCACAATGAGTCAGTTCCCTACTTGAGATGAGCCAGTGGTCAATTAAACTAATAGTGAGAATCGCTGGGCATAGGAAAGGAAATGTTTATGAGCTAATGTTAAGTGTGCAAGGGCTAAAGGGGAACAAAAGCCCTCTACAATTATAACAGGGGAAACCGAGAACCCAGGCTCATTAATAAACAAAGAGCAGGATGTAATTAATAAATGCCTCTAAACTCGCCAGAATATGGAATTCCTTTCTAAATATGTCATTAGCAAGAAAAATAAAGAGAAAAATTAAGCTGATAAGGACGAGCTTGGAAACTTTGAAAGTATACAAATCATAGGATCTGGCTGACATTTATCCTGCTTGTTAAATGGGTTTAAAGAGTTAAGGAATTGCCAAGGGGCAGTGGGAATGTGGCCACAGTATAGAAAAGCAAATGATTGTAGTTTGCTTTTGGATATGGCAGAAGTTGTCCACTGTGCTGGTCACAATACAAACAGAGCAGAGGGACATGGTCCCTGTCCAAAGGGGAGAACACCACTGGTTCTGGCGATCCCAGGGTGAGATTTGTAATGCACAGGGAAAAAAGGGAAATATTTCTTGATCTTCCAACCTTTGGTGAAAGAAAAAAAAAAAAAAAAAGCTCTGCTACAAAGTGATCGTACCGGTCAAATTTGTAGTGGGGAGTAATGATACACAGAAAGGAAGCACATTATGGTTTTAAACTACTATCAGTAGGTCAATCGCTTCACAACTTTTTCATGTCTTGGACCTCATGTTCACACTCACTCATGGTGCCCCTTTGCTACGTGGGCCCCAAACACTTTCCCTTTTACCTTCTTGAGAAGCAACCCAAGAGGGGTGTGAAGGATCCCACAGCCCCAGATGTCAAAGCACTTGAGCAGTACCCTCTTCTGGACTTCATTTGCTCATGAGCCTTGATGAATCCAGGCTCTGGCCAAGAAAGAGACATACGCCTGAGAAACCTGAAATGGGCAGCAGATGGAAAACCTGGCATTGGGAAACGCCTGACGCTGACTGAGGGATGACAGCCTTTGAAAACAAGGAGAAGCAGCTCACGCTGGATGCAGCACAGATGGGGGAATCTGAGGAGAGCTGCTTGGGGAGGAAGAGACATGATCAAAGAGATACTTGCTCAGGATGAATATCAGCAGGATGGGATGGCGTTTTTTCAAGATCAGAGGAAAAGAGGTTCCCACACAAAGGTTTGGTGGCACAGATGAGTTGGAAAGGACAGGCTGCAGAGGCAGCATGTGTAAGGCAGCAAGCCAGATCTGAACATAAAGGCAGGGAATCATCTGACTTTCCACTAGTTATATCTAAATCAAGCAGTTATTTTTCCCTTTAAAGGCATGCCCTTGCTCATTCATGAATTATCCATCAGTTGTGTGGAGGCTGCAGTAAGATTGCATGTTCGTAGAAATCAACCTTGGACTGCAAATCTATGCATTTGCCGAAGGTCAGTGCTCAGCTTTAGTCCTCCCTGGGTTTTTTCCCCATTTTCTTTTCACTGGGAAAAGAATCAGTCCCACAACTGTCTAGTCCAGCTTTTTCCCAGTACACAACACAAGTGACAATATTTTGGCAACCTATCTGGCACATTTTTTTAGCAGTCTTGTTCTCTTTCTTTTCTGGACTTCAATATGTGTTTCAAATCTTCCCTGCAAAATGCAAAAAGTAAATAAAGATACAATTTAGAGGGGTAGTATACAGACCTAACAGAAGATGGAGAAGAGAAACAGTAATAAATAAACCTAAATAAAGAGTCAAACTCTTAATAAATTATGTCCGACCACCAGACAACTGTAGCAAGGCAGCCAAATTAACTGCCATACCCTGATGCTGATAGTCTAGATAAAATATTAAAACAAATCTTGTCCAAAGAGAGGCTCTCAGCAACGGTACAACAGTTTGCTTTCTAGCCGAGGCAAAAATAACATGTAATCATTTAATACAATTTCTTCAAATAAACCTCATTTTGAGATAATGACTTCCAGATGGATGAAGGTTTATAAACATCTCTGCCACATGATATGTTCCCACTGGGTAATGGAGAGGGTAAGAGAGCGATTTAGTCACCGGGTCTATACAAGCAAATTAAACGTGCCCAGTGCTGATCTCCAGCCCTGAGGCCAAACAGGAACGAAGGGCTTGTGTCCGTATTGCAGTTCCTTCTTGCCATCCAAAAGCAGGTGGCTGCTTCCAAACAGGCAGTTTGGAGTCCCTGGCTTGTGATACCTCCTGAGTTGTGCCTGGGAGGTGTCCGTGACATGGTCTGGTGGCCCAGACCTGAATGGTGCCAAGAGCATCTTAAAAATTAAACCATTTGGAGAAGGGAGCTCTCGTGACTGGGAATAATTGCAGGTGCTGTTTGATTTACCCATGTGGACACAGCCTAAAAGAAACTTTGCAGAAGACCCCACAACCCTTTCTGCATCAACCAATACCCTCCTTGAAACTATTTTGGAAGCTCATCTAAAGCTTCAGGGCCGGGTTATCAAGGCCAGCTTTGAAAACATGGAAGCTCACATAAAATAGCAAGTCACAAATGGTCATACCATAAGACAAGAACCTGTTCAAGATGTCCATACAGTTCGTCAACTAATAGCCCAGCACCTTTTTGGATGAAATACTAGCCTTGAGCTCCTTGGAGCCAAAGCTGCTAGTCAGGCTGTCAGTGTCACACATGTATTTGATTGCTTTGTTGGGTTGGGGCCCTGCAGAATCAGCGCGAGGAATGTGAAGGGAACAATAGCACTTCGCGCTTAGTGTGGAGAATTTTGAGTGTTATTAATTATTTTTCATTTTGCTGGTTAGCATTAAGCGACAGAGGGCTGAAACAAATCCAGGCAGAAATCAGCCACGGTTATTAGTGTCTCAAATCTTTGTCTTGTAGACTTCAGTCTGGTTAAAACAACAGGAAACAAACAAACAAACAAAAAGCTAGACATGTTTCAGAAGGCCCCTAAGGTACGTGGGATTTTAGATAAATGACCTGAGTTGGATCCAGCACTAATTATTTCCCTTTAAATCCTCAGATATTATTTTTTTCCTTGTTTACAGGGTATTGTTAGTTTGTTTCTTTTACCTTGGTTTTATCTGTACCTCCCTCCATGACAATACCTCCATAGATCCCACAGCTAAATGATCCATGGAGACAGTTGGATTTCATCAAGGACCTGATGGAAAGTTGGCATGTTTCTAGCTCGTCCTGCTTGGTTTTTCACCTAGTGTCTTGGAAGGGGAGTCCTCAGCTTTCAGGGTCCCAAATCTTCAGCAAATCAACTGCTGTGGAACTGAGACCAGAGGAACCCCAGTTCCTAAGCTCCTCTCTTCTCCTCCCCAGAAGTCCCTGCAGTCCATGGGTGTCTACAAGGACTCCCATGTTGCCAGGTCCCCTGAAGTTCATTGGCCAGAATGCTCTTAGCCTTTCAAAGCAGGAGCTGTAGGAATTGTGTAGCAATGGTTTGAAGCTCCAAAGTCTCCCAGTCCCTTGGGGTTGCACATTTCTGGGGCTCTAGGACAGCCCCTTGGTGGTGAAGAGGCCCTGAGGACTCTTTTGCCCTGCTCCACATAAAAGCATGAAACCCGGCACATTTTGTGGTGCCCAGGTAATCTGTGAAAGAGGAGAGAGGCTTTGGGATGACATTTTTAACTTTGTGAGCAGATGTAAAAGGTAGATTTTGAAATGAAGGGTTATTAATGAATTACATCCCTAACTGGGTGTGATGAGACGATAATACCCAATGTGACTCTTCTTGATTCTGGGCCACGGATGCTCTTCAGAAGACAGCATCACTGCAGAGGTTTGCTGTGAGATCAGAAACTCACTTTAATATATTTCATGTAAGTGGAAAACAAGGTAAAGGACAAGAAAGAATAAGCTTTTGGTTAAAGGCCCTGCACAGTCTAATGGACTGTAAGGTTATTGAATGCAACGGTCTTTGGGCAGGACTGAAGAACTGACTTCATCCCATATGAAATAGAGTTAGAATCAAAGTTACACTGCCCCCTTGCTCAGAATTATGAATACCATGGGCTTCACAGAACGTTGATGAAAAGGTTATAGGTGCCACAGTGGGTGCCATGTTTCTAATTTAGTGCTCTCAGCTCCACACCTGAAATTTGATGGACCTGACGGTAAAGAGAGAATTTTGTTTTACAGTGACATTTGCCTATTCCACAGCAAAGGGGGTCAGTCTAAAGGCAGCTGGAGGATCCTGGATATCTTAGGGAGACTTTGATGAAACTTTTAAATGGCAGAAACTCATCTCTGCCAGTTTTCAGGAGCAGTTCCAAAGGCTGCAGGCCTGGAGCACCTAACAAATATCTGCTATGCACTCCTCCTTCTCAACTGAAGAGACCACAGAGGCTGGCCCAGCTCATCTGGGGCAAAGTAGGAGCCATGTTCCCAGTCTGAAGAGCAGAACACTACCAAATCACAGTCTGATTCCATGCTGAAATTCAGGACCATGCATAGATTGTTTCTTGAAAACATTTCATCTTGACTGTAAGAACAGCAACATGGATGAGTCTGTTGCTGGTTAGACCTCAATGTGTTTCTCATCAGTTCATATTCCAGTTACATTTAACAACCATCTCATTTAATGTTAAACCCTGCATGTTTTCATCTCAAATCCTTCGTGAGAGTATCAGCTCCACCACTGCCAAGCTGGGTGCCAGGTCTTAGGCAGGTGGGAGAAGCCACAAACCTATTGTGCTGCCCTTGAACTGTATATTCCACCAGCACTGTGGAGGTCTTGCTCAATCAGCTCTGCATGCCAAAACCTCCCCAAGCTTCCTCCTTCACCCTCCATTGACACGGCAGATGCTTTTGGAGACCTTCCCAGTTTCATCTGGTCAGTTCTCCGAAGGCTGGAATTCTCTGTTTCCCATATAGTCCCCCCAAAATATAAACAAATATCATCTGTGTTGGAGCTGAGCAGTGGAAGTGTATATGTCCTGTTATAGATTCATGTTTACGTTATAACTGGGAGCAGATTAGGTGGTTTAATCTTTTTACAGTTTTCTAGTTTCTTGCATGTCCCATGGTTTTGCAACACAAGTAAATACTGGGACTCCTTTTGAAAAGGAGAGGTGGCTTAGAAAGCCCTCAAACCTCTTCTACCGTCTCTGGATTTTGCAAGCCAAAGGTTATCTGTCTTCTACCTCAACATCTCTTCCATGACCAGGATTTCTCTTTCATGTCCTTCTCTCCACCTAACCTTTGCTAGGTGTGTAGTCCCATCCTACAGTGGCGTAACAAGGGTGAGTGTTGAGGCTGATTACACTGTGCTGCTGCAAATGCACTGCATGAACTCCTGCCCATGTGTCTTACACTGCTTCTCTCTGTCACTTCACTCTCTGAGACTTCACTGTCCCTGCAGTAACAGCAGGCATGTGAAAACATTGCTTAATGAATATACAACCAGCCCAATGCACTTGCTAATCAAGCTGGTGTTCCAAGAGCTGGCAGAAGAACTGAATGCTCTTGCTGAATCAGCATGTGGGTCATGAATATTCCTTTCCTTCAAATGCACACTTACTGCTGCAAAGTCTGGGCCAACTCTACAGCACTGCTGAAACCAGACAAGTATCTGGATTAAGGTTCCGGTTGGAGGGAAGAGTCCTGCAGAGTTTCTTATTTGCTTGTTTTGTTTTTCACCAATGAAGCAGTGATCTTTCCAGTTGGAAAAGGGCTCATCTGATCCAGTTTGTGCAAGAACCTTTCAGCCCAGGAACTGGTGCATCTCCTGCCTGCTGAGTCAAGCTTATTACAGAGCGGAGCCTGTTGTGCTGTCACAGGGGTGGTGGAAAGGGGAGGGTTAAATTCAGCAGGACTGCTGTGGCCTTGAGCAGGGAACTGGTGGCTTTGCCTTGTTTTGTTTTCATTGGAGAGGGTGAGAGTTGATTTTGGTCTTGACACTCACTGTGCTACTGAAGGGGTCAGAAAGTCACCAGCCAAACTTCACTGGAGACCAGGGAGGAGAAAAAAAGTGGTGTCTTCTGAGACATCGACCAGCCTGTGAGATTCGCAGCCCAGTGATGGAGCCCAGAGGGAGGGCATGTGTGGTGGAGGCAGCATGGCCAGGTCATGCTCTGAGACTGACTTTTATGGCTGTCAGCTAATCTTTCTCTCTTTGGGGAGCTCTAGCTCATGTTACCAGCGGTAGGAGGTGAGAATGACCTGTAACTGGAGGCGGACAATGGCCCATAAACAGGATCTCCTGACAGCTTGCTGGAGACAGTCCTTTGTCACTTGGAAGGAGGCACCTCGAGGGCAGCTCCTTTCTTGAACCAAATGCCTCTGCCCCATTTTTGGAAGAGGGAGGCACAAAAAGATGCTGTGTCTGCAGCAATAGGACGTGCTCTGTGCTTCCTTCATCAATACTTCTCATCAGAAAATTCGACTGTGCCCAAAATGTTCCCTCAAACTCAACCTTTTTTTTATTAAAATTTGCATCTTTTAGTGAAGCTTTATAATTTCATAACTCCGCAGAAGAATATACTCCCAAAGCCAAAGACAGACAAGTATCAGCTCTGAAGTAGGTGACCACGCCAAGCCTGGGGACCGCAGGGAAGCGGGTAATCCTGGTTTACCAGCTTCTAATAGGACCCTCATTGTCAGTTTCCAGCAGTGCAGATGGTTGCCATTCCCACTAATCCAGGGTAGATTTTCTCGTTCTCTTTCTGATGGTGTTTCATAACATATAGGGAAATATTCATTGGAGCAGGATGAATGGAAAATTTCAAGAACAATCAGATAAATTCTCCACTAAAAATTATCACAGAGAATGTTAACAAGGGAAATTCCATGTAAAAAATTTCATTTGGGGGGAAAAGGTCATTCTGTAACTAAAAGCTTTAAGTAGAAACTGTTCCTATACCTTTCTCTGCGTCTGTTGCTCCTGCATAAGCCCATCAGCATCTATTAATAAAAAAAAAATTTGTTTCAGCCTCGTGCATCCTCAGGCTCAGCGAGGACAGTACCTTTGAAGTCTGTACCCCACAGTCACTGCTGGGGGGAACGTTGCCCCTGTCCTTCAGAGGGACATCACGTGTGGGTGGGGGTGACCCAAAGATGGCTCCTTCTCACAGGTGTGCTAAACCATACAGGTCTGCCATGCCTTGCGTGAGGCAGTGTGTGAACACAGACCTCAGACTGGCTCCGCTTGGCAAGGCTGAGCCACGTCTTGAGCCCAGACCGCCTTTAGTCAAGCCGTTCATCACGTAGGGATTTTAGCTGAGCTTTGGGGTGCACTCAGGAACGTCTGGTGCATGCTACCCCTCATATCCTTCCTTCATATGTGGGGAACAGGGGTGACTCACTTTGTCCAGCCACCATCATTTACCTCCAAGGGCCCTTGGGCACCATGTAGCTGGTGCTGGGCAGTGAGTTGGCTAGAAGGTCCTTGGAAGATCCGTGGTCCTTCCACCATGGATATGGTCTAAAGCTACGCATTTGGCAGAGCTGATGAAGTAGGAAGGGTACTTCAGGCTGGGTACAACAGTGTGGCCATGCCTCCTAAGCTGAATGAATTTGGTGGTAAAGGAAAACACTGCCGTTCAGTCTGTGCTTCGGCACGGGCTCTGTCAGGATGACAGGATGCAGCCCCTGCTACTGCCACATGTTTGACATCAGCTTTCTGTGTGACCCTGGATTACTCTGCTCCACCTCTTTATCTGTCAGATCGGGACAATAATGACTGCCTACCTCACAAGTGGATTTTACATGTTTGCTTCCGGACCCATTGCCCCATCAGAGTGTTATGGGGTGGTTGGGGTCGTTAAAGATCTGATGGAGTTGCTTTTGAGTTTTGCCTTTGCAAGAGTACACGCGACATTACCCCAGACGTCCTGGCAAACCTTCCAGCTACTTTTCTGCTGTCATGATGAAAGGGGACATGTCAGCCCTAGAAAATGCGTGTTAAGTAAGAAAAAGGAGACTTCTGGGAAAGGAGTTCTTTTCTGCAAAATTAGTTTTGCTGACTTTACAAGGTGTCGAAGGCTATTAATACTGCATGCTTTGGTACCATGAGATTGTAAACAAAGTTTCAATATGCCTTTCTAAAGACCCATTTATCTGCCTCCATCTTTTTTCCCCTCTGGCTTTTTTCCACTCCCCAGCCCACCCCCCCCCCCCTCCTTATTCTTTTGCTTTGTCTCCTGGACTTACTCCCATTCTCTAGGTTGTCTTATTAATTTTCCTCTTTCTCAAAGAAAAAAACCAAGCTTGTGGGTTGGAGACTTTACAACATTCTCTCATAGTCCTGGATTTAAAATGCCTAGCCGGGGGTCTACAATATACTGACATGGAAAGACTAGACTTAATATTAAACTAATAATCTAGGAATTTTTATGAACTTCAGAGCTCTGCAATCTTTTCTAACCACACCGTATGGGTTGCTGAGGTATTAGCAGCCATCAGAGAAAGGCTACTGTGGCTGGACATGCCAGCTTTGTCAACACCCAGGAGCAGGGCTGCAAAGATGAATGAGCCGAGGAGGTGGGTAGAGCGGTAGAGCCCTAGATGAGACCTGCGTCCTTCCTCCCAGGTTTGTTAGTGCATTACCCAGGTTATAGCCCCCAACTATAAATCAGGGTATCAGAAAATATCTTGAACGGGATTGCTAGTAGTTGGGGGTGCAACTGTATACTTGTCTTATTTTTTACTTTGGCTACTGCTACATACCAAGTTAGATGGACCCTTGACCCAAACCAATGTGGCTACGCTTGTGTTCTTCTGACAGACTGAGCTGGTTAAGATGAGGTGCAGCTACAGCTCTCATTTTAACATCTTTTCTCGTGATAAAGACTAAATGTCAGGATTTTCAGATGTGACTGATGATTTGGGAGTATTTGTCTTGAAGACCTCATAAAGCTTGATCTTTTAAGGGTGTTTATGTTGGGTTGGTTTAAGGATCCATTTAACTTGGTATTTAGGAGTACCCACAGTACTTTCTAGCAGCAGCAATACATGGAGATGCCTTGTTGCTTACAAGTGTAATTGCCAAGCAAAAGCATCTTCAGTGCATGACATTCAGATATGAAGCATATTCAGTCAGCATTCAGAACCACTGCACTGCTCACTTTGCTACCCAGTAACACCCAGTCCCCCGGCTCGACACTGCTCAATATATTCTCAGAGCATAATTTCAAATGATGCGTGAAACACATTTCTCCGTGCTCTGGACACCTGGGTATGCACGGTGTTTGGTGCTAGGCAGCCCCATGTTTTATTTGGGATGTGGAGCTACCTTTGTAGTGATCTGTGCATGGTTTTGGAAAGCTTTTAAATGTCTTTCAGGGTGAAAGCTGCCAGTGGAAAGATACACAATTATTTGAGTCATAGTTTAAGGCAGACAGTTGACCTTCTCTAATGTGATTTATATCATTGTGTGAGCTGCCATCATGTGAGATGTTTTTTTCCACTGCAAGGCATTTGAGAGAACTGCACCCCTTGCATTTTTTTCCTGCTTGTCAATCTGCTTATCTTTCCATTTTATTTAATTAGAAATGCTGATTTTGATGATGGCTCTCCTCAGAGATTGAAAACACTAGGCCAGTCTCCATGTAGCTCAGGTGGTAGAAATACATTGGCTGCCCTGAAGTCACCTGGGGGAAAAATGAAGAGGAGGAAAAGCTT
The DNA here is from genome assembly GCF_023634085.1 of Falco cherrug. NCBI lineage: Eukaryota > Metazoa > Chordata > Aves > Falconiformes > Falconidae > Falco > Falco cherrug. Next base: position 3,492,319 of record NC_073698.1, read on the forward strand.
GTTATCTCCCTGTGATGGATTACTAACCCATCCCTGGGATATTCCAGAAAGAACAGACACACAGCCCATGCTGAAGATGAATTACTGGATCCTATTATAATGGGAGGAATTAAAAAAAGGAGAACTTCTCCAGATAATCAGCACCAGCTGCCATTTGTGGGGTACCCCCATCCTCCAGGCAAGCCGCAGCTGTGATTCATGCCACGTCCCACGTTGTTGCCTGCCCTTAACATCTAAACAATATGACATGTTCTGCTTTAGTACATGCATATTTCTTCCTTACGCGTGAGTTTCCGGCTGCTCACCAAAGCAGGCGGCTGGGGAAGATTGTAACTCATCTGCGTGGAGGACGATGGATGAGGGCATGTGGGGGGGAAGTTTCCAGTGCATCTCTGGAAGGGAGACATGGATCTTCTATTCTGCATCAGCTCCATGTCAGGGTAAACGGAAGCAACGAGACAGCGCTGGAAAACGCTGTCAAGGATCTTAAGCCTTTGTGGGAGTCACTCATAATATATGAAGTGCTTACAAGGAGCTGTGACAACTCTAGTGCGTGGCTGACATGCTGAGTCTTTCACCTAAGCCAGTGAGGCAGGAAAAGAAGCTGAAAAGTTTAATGCAGTCACAGGGAGAAAAGTCCCAGGGTTGTTTTAGAGGAGAAGAAGGGGTAACAGAGTCACGGTAGTTTCTAGGTGTGGAGGCCAAAATTCATTTGTGAAACTTATCATGTGCTTGTTAAGATAGCCACAGATGGAGTTTAGGAGGGTTTCTCTAGTCCTGTACACCCCGCACCGCTAGCACAAGGGAAACAGGTGCAGTCAACAGCAACCGCAGGACAGTTGTGCCTCTGCTGGGGCACAGCAGGAGCTCCCTGAGAACAGCACAGACATTGCTCCTGTCAAGAGCTGGTGAGTACACAGGCTGCACCTCCACACGTATCCTCACAGGCTGCCCCTGTTCCCCCTACAACATCCCATGGACTGACATTAACCTTGCCGAGTACTGGTGGGGTTTTATTTCCTTTTTTGGATGTTTTCCTCCTTGGAAGGAAAGTCCCTTTTCCTTCTTGGAAGTTGTGTCTCAGCTGATGTGTGGTGTTTCTATGTTTCTGGCATTAGCCATCAGCTCAGACCATACTGCAGTTTGCTCCATACACAGAAATCTTATAAAGACCCAGACATGTAGTCCTTACATTTCAGCAGAAGATGGACCTATGAAAGTGGGATTTTCTGCTGAGGAACTCCTATTTGCAGACTCAGGAGCCCTAAACCCGTCCCAGGGAGTCACCCCTTTCCACCCAGTTACTGCATGAGGGCAGCCATAGAGGACCAGTGCCTGGCATCTTCTTGCCTGGCACCCAGGACCACCCAACATGAATGAGATGCCATCAGACAGAAGTAGTGTGTGCTTGTGTTAATCAGTCTCAGTGGAATTTTTCTGAATGTGGTTTGATCTCACCTCACCTTTAAATCTTCAGAGTTCAGGACCTGAACATTTTATTTGATGTACGCTTGCTCCTGTGTAAGGACAGCTGTTGCGGAGGGTGAGCCCTATGCACCACCAATTTGCTGTCGGGCTTTTGGGCTGGAAGTTGCACTCCCTCAAAACCATCCCTGCTGCACCTCCCATGAGCACTGGATGCTGGGCATGGCAGGAGGGGAGTTAAAACAAACCTGCTCCAAGGGGATGAAAAGAAGGATCTCTCAAACAGTGTCGCATGCTCTGGCTGCGCTGTAATCCCATCCAGGAAAGCTTACACCGTTCCCAATCTCACCCTTTGATCACTTCTGGAGAGGAGGTGGATCTGGGGCCTCTGCTGATGACCTGCCGCCGGGGCCCAGCAGGGTGGACAGACGATGATGAATTGGTCTGAGGTAAGATGTCCTACTGCAAAACACGTGTTACACATCTTCCCTCCCTCCTGCTCCTTGAAAGCCGTTGCAGGAACCAGGTTTCTTCTCTTTTTGGCTTGGAACCAGTAAAGAAAAACAAACCAACTTCAGAGGGTGTGATTGTGCCAATGTGCTGAAGCAATGCTCAGCAGAACTGGTCCCCAGATGGGCATGCAGCAGGTGACTTGTGCTGAGAAATCTCAGCTTCGCTCTTTTGTCCTCGACTAACTCTGAAGCACTGCAAGAAAAGAGGATTTCTTCCTGGCTGCTCCTAAACACTTCCATTTTTTGTAGGGAAAAGGGGATATTTGCCATTTTTCTCATTTACCTCTGTGCTATAGTACCTGAATACTCTGACTCCAAGGAGTTCATCTCATGACCAGAGGTAGAGATGTGAGAAGTCCATAACAAGGGACTCTGTGTAAAGGTGATTCTGTCTGACTGCAGTGACATTATTTTTGCTGCAATGAAGCCTGTAAGGTATAAGCAAGGTCACATGGCACAGTGTTAAGCATTAGACATGTAGGCTGACACTTACAAAGCTTGTTATCTAGACAGATATAACACACAAAAGTGGGGAAAGGAAATATTGCCACAGGAAAATGAAACACACAGAAACTGAATTTCCTCAACAAAACTTCAAGATTTGAGTAGTCTAGGTCTCCAGTGTCGTCAACTCCAGTGCCTCTCTCTGGTACTCATTGTCCTGAAATTATTTCTTTATATTAATAGGTTTCCATAATCCCTTGTGTTACTGTAGCTGAACATGTTCTCTCACTGTGGTTCATAGAGGCTTATGCTGTTGAGCCATGAAAATGAGCAAGGGTGATGGGAAACAGATAGAGGAGCTAAAAAAATGCTCTTTGGGTGATATAGAGAAGGGGGCTGCATCTGAGTTTATGCAGGAGTACAAAAGCAGTGGGAAAGTGCTATGGCCATGGAGGGCAGTGCAGAGCTCAGGGGTGCAGAGCAAGGAGTGAATAGTGGAAGGGCAGTGAGGAGCTGGGCACCCCTTCCAAGCCTTGAAGGCTGTCAGCTTCCCATGGAGAAGAAGCAGCAGCAGACCCCACGCAGGCGCCTTTCTGGCAGGCAGATGTTTCTATCGCGTGTTTGGCAACCATCAAATGCCCATATTTTGGTGGGGGAATGAGTGGAGACAAAGAGGCTGAGTGAGAGCAGAAGATGCAGCCAAAACCTGGTGAGGCTCAAGTGTCCATGTGCACTCTGGAGACATGAATCCTACCTTGGAGCACATGCTCGGCATGCACACCCACACATGAACGCACCCACACACTACATCCCATGGCAGCCATCTTCAGAGGAGTTACCCTGAACTGATAGGTTAACACAACTAATAACGGTGTTAGGCAGTTACTCTCCTCCATGTACCCTCCACCAATTTCAATGCTGCTTTGTAAGACCTCCTCAGGGAAAGGACTGTCACTTTAATTCTGTGCCTGTGCCTTGTCAAGCATGCTGGGACTTTCAGTCATGACTGGGATATTTACATCATGATCACTGTTTCATGGGATTTGAACAAAGGTCCTTTGAAAAGGTAGGGATAAATTGGAAAATCCCAGCCATTGATGTGGTTTGTGGTATCCCAGAGGGAAACTGTCCACCCCAGTTCAAAATGGGAGAGAAGGTCAGTGTCAGAAGAGCAATGTTTCAGGTTTTTTGGGGGTATTTTTAGTCACCGAAAGGCTACTAGACAGCTGCATTAATACAAATGAGAAGGCAGACACCAGTTTTACTATATAGTGCTCCAAGCAAAGCAAAATAGCACAAACTCAAATGCTGATATTAAGCTAAATGTTGATTCAGAAGTAAGAAGGTCTGCATCTAAGGTTTATGTTATCTCTTCCTTCTACAATCCTTCCTTATGGTTTTTCTTCAAATAACAGTAATTTATTTCTAGAAAATACTCAAGGAACTGCTAAGAAGTTTATAGAGGTCCTTACCAGCTGACCACTCTTTTCATGGGAACCTTGAGCTCTTGAGCTCAATGTATTTCTGAGAAAGATTGTATGACATGGTGCCTAAAATAGCAAGAGCTCGACTCGATGTATGCGTTTGTGCAAATAAATTAAATGTGCCCAAGATTTCCTGTGACTCTGGGACCATCTGGCATGGAAGAGCTTGCATCCACGCTTTTAGATCTGAGTAGGTACCTTCCTCTGAACTGCTATTGGGAATGGTTCTTGGCCTCTGCTAGATCCCAAACCACAAGTGAATGTGTTTCCATGCCCATAAATGTTCTCCAACACTCTTAATGAACTGGTACAGAATTTTACGTTTGCTCCAGAAGCCTCTTAATGAATGGTGTCTTCTTTAAGGTCCAGAGGGGCTGAACTCCTGAACAACACTCACTAGCATGGTGGATACTTTCTTGGCTGGGTAGAGCTCCTGCTGCTTACAACACAAGGCACCACACATGCCATGTCTTAGTGTACAGGGTGGTGTGTCAGCTCAGCACAAAGCATCACTGGTAACATTAAGCTAACTTCATGGAGTGAGCACCACGGGAATGCTCTGGTTTCAGTAAGAGCAGGAACAAAACCTTCATCTACTGCAAATCAGAAGGAAGCATGAGAAAGTCAATGGCAGTGGGAAAGTGGTTGTGAGGGAAAGATGCGATGACTTACCTTCTCATTTCAGTTTGTTTGGAGAAAATTACCCATGGCACCTCCATCCTTCCTGACAAGTTAATGCTGGACCTGTTAAATAAATCCCAGTTGCACCAGCTGGACCATAAAAGCAGGTAATCAGAAAGCACTACCTCTGTCAGCTATGAGCTCAAGAAGCACGGATGACTTACAGACAAATGCACGCACATTTGTCCTTGCATGAGTCAGAAATCTGTGGTGCCTTCATTGTGTATTATTCATAGTGAGCCTTCTTGAATTGCTGTGAACAAAGCAAGATGGTTTTGTCTCCACGCATTGAGTTGCAATCAAACTGAATTTTACTGGAGGAGTCTCAGGAACTGTGGACTATCTGACTGGTGTTGTTTTGTCCCAGGTTTGTATTTGGGTCTCATAGTTTATTTTCTCATACCAGGACCTTGTGACTTTCCCATTCCCAGCACTTTGCAGGAATACCAGCTTTGTTCTCAGATTGTCCCAGGCGCAGTGATGAGCTGCAGTACAGATGTAAGCAAGGGTAGATGGGACAGGCTTCTAACTCCTGCCAAAGAGAAGATGCGGGCTAAAGCCTACATCACCTAGGAGATGATGGTGGCCTTTCCTAGGTCAGCATGCTCTTGTTTTCTGTTCTGGAGCCACTCTATATGCCCAAGTGCAAGGTGAGGCCTTGGAGGGGGCTGGTGGCACCTCTGACAGGGAAAACAGTGCATGGCAACCAGGCTGCAAGGCAAATAAATTGCAGGAATGTGGCCTCCCTGTGCTTCACACTCCCTACTGGCCTTTGAAGTGAAGAAGCAGTCTGGGATCTTAAGGGAAGTTTCCTGCCTGGCAATGTGGGCTGATACCAAAAGGCTACCAAACTCTTGATAGGAGAGGAGCAAGGGAGAAAAAGGGTTATATTCACTGTGAGACACTACTCTGTGGCTGCTCTGAAAGATGACAGCTACAGCAAGTCATTTATAATTTGTCAGAAATGTCTCCTTCTGACTACCCTTGCAGAGAGGAGGAACAGGAGCAGCTGTTGGCCTCTACCCACCTCATATATTATTATCTGTCTTCGGGACCTGCTAGCAAGGTTTGGTTTATTTTTCAGTATGACCTGTAATGGAATTCCTCAAGGTTTTGCTCACTTAGTGTTTCGTAACAGAAGGACATGTGGCTATGGGCAAACGAGCCGGAGTTTTGTCTAGGGAATGTGTGAGTGCTCAGAGAGACAGGACAAGAGGTGAGATGATAGATAGAGGGTGCTGCCTTGTGAGGGCCCAATTATGCCCACTCCAGAGTGAGTGTTGAGGGTAGAAAAAGAGCACCGTGGGAATATCTACTTTTGCTGGATGTGCCCTCCAGCTGCAAACCTTCAGGTCTTTAGACCACCTCAGCCTAACATCTGAGCTCTCCAGTGGAGGAGACTTTGAGCAGGTTTGGTAGCCTACCTGGAAGGCAACTCATATTTTGGCAGGCTACACATATCTTGCATGGGTGAAGCCAAACCCATTGGGCCATGCAGGTCCCCGGTGGATGTTGTTTAGATCTGGAGCAACCATATGGGCTAATGGGCAGCAGTGTTGGGCAGGAAGCACACAGGTCATGTTAAAACCTGATCTTCACTTCATGTGGTGGATGCAGCTGGCAAAGACAGTTTTCATGGGGTATCAGTTCAGAAGTGAGAGTGTTTCAAGGACCAGAAATCATGAAACCCATGGGGGCCAACATGGTCTCTGGTATAGATGCTGTTAGCACTGTTGTAGGCTGGCAACATATAGCTGACAGCAAACATCACCACTCCAAGGGGACCCTCATGCATTTGTATACTTGAACAAGCCTTTCACAGTGCCCCATTGTCACAAGCCCTCAGGCAGCAAGACTTCCCTGCCACCCTCATGCTGCTGAGCAGACCCCTAACAGCTTTTGTGCCATCTGCCATCATTACTGGCCAGGAGTGAGACAGAGGAAGAACTGGATTTAGCCATCCCTTAAATCAGCATAAACCCCACAGGAATGCAGGGGAGGTCCTCACACAGCTGAAGTTGGTCAACAGCATGGACATCAACTAAGCAGTAAGAAGGGATTATCCAGGGTTGCCCTCAGCAGTCTTTGGCTATATAAAAAGGGCTGCAAAGAGGAAGGGAACAAGCTCTTCTCTGTATCCTCAGGGGCATGAAGTCATAGTCTTAAATGGAGCCCTGCGAGAGCTCTGTTAAACTTGAGAGGCAAGTTGCTAACAGTAAAGCCAGTTAAGCACTGGGGTAGATTGCCTGGGGAGGCTGTGATTCTTGAACCAATTGAGGTCTTTAAAAACAGATTAGACAAACATCTGTCAGGAATGGTTTAGGAAAAACTGATCCTGCCTGGAGGCAAAGAAAAGGCCTTGATGACCTCTCCTTATCATTCCAGGCCTTTTTTTTTACGATTCTGTGACTTGGCTTTCCTTTTCATCAGCACAATATTTCATGCTCAAGTAATACACCACTCTCTCATAACTGAAAAGATGAATGTCTTACAGCACAGGCAGGCAACAAAGGTGTTCAGCAAAAACATTCTGTGTAAGTTTCTTCATCACTAACATGCTCTTTGCAACGTTCTCCGAAAGAAGCATTTTGACACTTCAGCTTTGCTGGCATGATGATTCGATAAAGCCAGTTGTGTAGTGCTGTGCTATCAGCATCCCATTATGAAGACAAGATTATGACCCAAACTGTTCCACTTCTTTCCAGCTTTATGAGACCACATCCTCCTTAATAGAAACAGGTAAATATGTTCCCAAATGCTCCTCACTGAACAGTAGCTTGAGCTTAAAGATACTGTTTTCAGTCACTGTTAGCTCAAATCACCTTTGTGATGGAACCTGGGTGGAGGCAGGCCAAGGTGTTGATTTGAATTATAAGGCATATCTTCCACCATCATTGTTTTTGCAAAGGAACAGTCATAGAAGACAAGATAGTAACCTGGATGAGGGTTGAGGCCATTGTATGCAAGGAAATATACCCTGAAAAAAAGGAGAACCTCTAGAACTGATAGACCTGACAGGCAGGGAAGGAGAGAAAGAAAGTGTTATCAGCCTTATTTTGCAAATGGGGCTCTTATGCATAACAGGTTATCTCATTACCCAGCCTTCTTTTGGAATCCCAGTAGATGTCAGGAAGAGCTTGGGCAAGGACTAAGGGTAATGTTAATGACATCTTGTTCTCAATATACAGAGGATAGTTTGTAGTCTGAACTAATTACAATAAACTCCCTTCATTGTCCATGGAGGCAAAGAGGCAATTACAGGGTGCAAGTCATCTGACTGGTTTCCTACACTATATTAGCAAACTGATGGTAGATGTTTTAGTCATCTACTTGAAAATGACATAGATAGTCTTGAATTTGGCCACCTATTTGTGGCCATGGACCTCCATGGATCAGCTACAAATGTAGAGAGACTGTATATACTATTAATGCGTAGGTTACTTTTCCCTCTCGTTTCTATTTCCCCACACTGAGGAACCCCTGAAACTGCTTATATTGCTTATGTAGGGGTACCTGGTGTCTAAAATCTGAGGGGAAAACAAGACTAAGGTGAATTGTGGAAAAACTGTACTTATCAGTCATTTTAAACTGATGGGTCCCACAAATGGGGGATTTACTGTTCTCCTGAAGATCATATACACAGTCAAGTAAAGGTGGTTCCCAGCTACCTCAAGGCCACTGATGAAGAAAAGACTGTCTTTTATTTTTTCCTCCCTTCCCTTCCTGGTGAAACTTTCCAAGCTAGGAATTAGAAGAAAGCCAGGGAGTTTTCAAGAACAGGACTGGTACCAAAGCACACTGTGAGCAGAAGGTCTCTAACTCCAGACTCCCCCCGCCCCCCCAGAGCCATGCTCCAGCAAGTTCATTGTTGTGTCTCTGCCTGTGATCAGTACCAGATGCCATGAAAATAGCTACAAGAAGCTCTGAAGTAGGCAATGATGAAGAAAAAAAAGAGACATCTGAAGAAAGTTACTGAACTGCCCTGCTACGGCTTGTATTAAAAAAAAAAAAAAACAAAAAACAAAAAAAAGAGAGAGAGAGAAAGAGAGACTTAAACGAGGTGAAACAGAGCCAGCATTTGTAGGATCTTCAAGTGCCCTGCCTGAGATGTGGCAAAGGGATGGAGTTAATAACCTGAACTTTAAAACATCTTCAAGTTACTTCAGGATAGGCACTCCAAAACTCTGAGGTACCTAAAACTGCTGTGCATTCCTACAAATTGTGGCCAGTGCTTTTTAATCCCCAAAGTTTAGTTTTCTTTCTGCTTTCTTACATGTACTTATAATTCAACAAGTGGAGAAGAGCTAGGCAGGGCCATTAGAGTATAAACAGAACTCCAGTTGGGGAAAGAAACTGAATTTTGGGTGTATTCGGTTTCTGTCTGCTAGGTAATTTTTTTTCTTTTTTTTTTTTTTTTTTTAATTGGGTTGGGCCAGTATGAAAGAAAACATTAGCAAACCCCTCACTGATATATGTCTTAGTGAGTTTGAAATGGCAGCTCCCATTTCCTATGTTTACTGTTACTTTTGATGTTACCTAATGAACGTAGATCCCCTAAAAGATTCTCTTTAGGGGCTTTAAATCTGGAAACCATTTGACAATTAAGCCAGAAGACACAACAGGGTGTGTTTTATGGGCCCCATTAATATGTGCCGGGAGTGGGGGTTGCTGCAGTGTGGCCTCTGCCTTCACCCACCCATGCTGTGTATTAACGGTCTGATAAAATTCACTCCAGAGTGCTTTATTGTTATGATATAATTTAAAAAAAAGGGAGAAGGGGACAACAGTTTATTGTTCTAAGGGAAATCCCAGCCAAGATAAGAAGACAAAACCAAAGTACGACAAGTAAGCTTCCCTCTGATTACTCCCCTAACACACATAGGAAACATCAAGCCTGGTAAATCAGGGTGACCAACATGCATGGCAGCATGAGCTACCTGCAAGGTGGTACCAGTGCTGTCTTTGCTTGTACTGCAGGAAAAATGTGTCCAAAACTCATCAGCATCAAGGATATGCTCAATGTCCCTGAGCGTTTTGCCTTGTGTCTTCTTCGTGTTTCTCTTCTGCCTGATGTGGACCTTGGCATAAAAGTGTTTTCAAGGGTGTTGAATTGGTGGTTTTAGGACTAATCTGCTGCAAGGTGTTGAGTAGTCTCAGTTTCTGTTTCAGCAGGTGCTGAGGGCATGGCCACTATGCAGACCTGAGGTCTTTGTTAAGGAGCTTGCTGCCATGGACCAAGGCCAACCCCAGCTGAAGGACACGTCTGCCAGCAGCAGCCTGCGTGGGAAGCCTGCAGAGGTCATGTAATGTTTCTGAGAGCTGTCCTACAGAGTAGGACAAGGTGAGTGAGCAGTTCCATCACTTGTTAGGTTACTACACCACGCTCTTTTTGAGACAGCTGAGCTCTCCAGGTGAAATCCATGTAATGGTCCTGAATACACTGTGGACTCAGCTCCTGATGTGGGAAGTGGTAGCAAAAATAACAAGATCAGGCTGAGGCTGATAAATTTGAAGATGTGAGAACTTGAGTCTCCAGGGCCCTTCTGCTGGCACTGCGTTCAAATGCTATGTTCCTCCAGAATATTATTTCCATGAAAAAAAACACAGTGGGAAGGGGGACAGGAACTTTTCCAATCCAGTCCACTCTGCTTTATGGCTCCTAAGGTACATGGCTGCAGACTGTTACTCATCTCAGCATTGAGGACATGAATGAGCTTTCTGTTTGGAAAGCTTTCAGAGACGTGCTGAAGCTGGTTCTTATACAGCCAGAAAAGGGAACCATCAGGGCAAAACACGCCTGAAAGGAGAAATTGAAAACAGCCTTGGAAGAAAATGTGTATACATGTGGCATGACATTTATTTATTATCCTGTGCAGCAGAGCTCTTGCCCAAGCAGAGTTGAAAGCTTAGTGAAAATGGTGGATTTTTCTAAGCTCTACCAGGATTTAGACCCTCCAGTGAATGTATAAACAAGGAAAATTTTCAAAGTCTTCTCCTACTAATGGTTATTCATAACTATTTTAGGGACCTGCTGTTCCATCTGACTGACAGCACTGAAAAGAAAAAGGATCCCAAATGTGGTCTTTCTACTCCATGATTTGCCTAACAGCTGGACATAATGCAAAGCCCATTTTCTGCTCCTGCCACAGCTGGTTTGACATCTGTGTAATGGAGGAGAAGCAACGGGGATTGATTGGTCTTGGGAGATTAAAGGCAATTGCTTTTGCTTCCCATGGCTCTGAGAAAGAGGGTGATAGACCAGGTCTTGCTATAAGAGACAAATCCATTGCACTGTTCCCGTCAGCACAAATGAAATCCTTGGTAGCAAATTAGGAAAAACATGCTGATGCCTGACTTGAGAGAGGAACAGATGTAAAGAGACATTGAATGCCAGGACCTGGCATTACTGCCCTTGACTAAATGAGTGTCTCTGGGAAAAAAATCTCTTAATTTTCCTACCCCTCCATCTCTCCTCATCAGCTGTGGATAATAATTCTTCATCACCCTCAGAGGAAGGCTGCAATTCTCAGGTCATTGGTATTGACTACGCACCGGTTTGGCACAAGGGAGAGCTCATCTTGTCTCAGTACGGTGGGATGGACTGGGCAAAATTTGATTTTCTCTCCATCAAAATCTTTTGTGATACTGTAAAAATAAGTGGAGGTGGAAGATTTTCAAGATTTGCCCTTTCAGGGCAGCTTCAAGACACTTTGAAACGTTGACATGGGTTTTCCTTTCACTGTCTGTGTGCATGAATCTGAAGCTTCCCAGGCTGGAAGTCCAGCACATTCTGAGTTTTCAGGAGTCAGTCAGAGCCAAGAGCTGAGTTTTGTGAGCATGAGTCTGGTTTTGAGAACGGGCTCAAAACAGCCTTGCATGATGTACCCTGAAGTCTAACCAAAGTTCTACGACCTGGCTGCTCACCTCTGTATAATCATAGCCTCAGCACACTGGTTCCAGCAGTCTCTCTGTGAAAACCTTGTAAGTGGGTTTTTTTGCAAGTTTTTGCTTTCCCCAGCACACCCAACACCAGTAACATGAAGGAAGGATCTTCAGTTAACTCCTAAGGCATCACATCCAGTATTATCTGACCATGGTAAGTCCATGAACGATGACAGTTTTGTGCCCTGATGTTCAGCCATCTCTGCTCTGCTACACTCTTCTGTAGTTCTAGCTTATTTCTACAGCACGTGAAGTCTGCAGTATGGGAGACAACTGCTCTTTCCTTCACCTGGCTCCTTACTTCTAGCAAGAAGCGCATGTAGTCACTTTGCTAGCCTTACGTTTGCAGCTAAGGAACTTCTGCTGTCACCAAAGGTTTAGCTTTGACTGGCAAGTGAGAAGAACATCCTCAAGTGATGTGCCTCAAATGCCTACAAACAAACTTGTGTCCAGTCCCCTCAAAGTCCCCAAAAATCCCTCTCTTCCATAACCTTTCCCCATCCTCTCCCAGTTGTTGTCCTACCCACTGCTCCAAACATTTCCACCACAGAGAAGGACAAAGTTGCTCTTTCTAGTGATCTTAAAACATCTTTGGATCCAAAATTTACACACTGGCACTCCTTGCCAGCTCTCAGTATGAGTACTGCAGCATGCCAAACACATCTTAGGGTGACAGGTCTGGAAAAACAAGGCAAACATTTCTCAGCCTCTCGCTTGCCTTATTTTGTCAAAAGCAATCAGTGGGCATCTTGCATTTACTTATTTATTTATTTAGACCATGGGGAAAAAAAAAATCCCTGCACAAGGGAGGGAGAACATTTGAAATGAATTTTACAGAGGTTTCCTTCTTTGCCCTTGACTCCACCCCAGGAGAATGCTTGGCTGAGATGATGTGAATGCAAGATTTTATTAAAAGTAAACCAGCTTTATAGGAAAGGAAGCCACGAGTTGTTGTTAATGCCAACCAAACAAACCTGAGCATTAGGCAATATAAATATAATCTACATGATGTTTCACATATGTTTTCTGTCTATCTGCTATAAACTGCAACACCCTACTCGGTATAAAATAAAGCAACATTTTCTGTTTATATGCAGCAAATGTCTGGGTTTCTTTTTTCTTTTTTTCTTTTTTAATTATTATTGCCAAATCAGATGTGCTCATGTGGCTTTCAGCAGATATTTCCATGACCCAATCAAACCTGCTAGGTTGTCAGGCCTAATCTATCAGGCCCATGAATTGTGCCTGAGGCTTCAGGTTAGCACAACTTTTTCTTTGGATTTCTGCAAGAAAGGTATGAATATGAAATAATGTGACCATGGCTTAAGAAGGAATGTCCTGTGGCCTATGACTTTGTGCTGAAATACCTCCACTCTGATGTTCAAACCTCTGGCATTTTGCCTTGGAGATATGCATGCTCCATGCCGTGGTCTTCAACAAATGGACTTTCCGATGGGACTTCACCCAGTGTCTGAAAGTGGAAAAGATGCATTCAGCTTGATCCAGCTGTCTGACCACAGTTGTTTCAAGTGACTCAGGAGCATGTGCCTGCCCAGCCAGTGACTGTGGAGGTGATGGAGCCAGAAGCAGGAGTGATGCTATTGTAAAGCCCTGCCTGAGTCAAGCCCTGGATGGCCAAAAGCCTTCAGTTATGAGATCCAGTCATGTTTGTGTGTGCTGCCTGCCCTTCCCAATGCAAAGCAGAAATTACTGGAGTCACAGCAATCCAAAGTGAAGCTTTTCACTTCATAATTCACCCCCCAGACAAGCAATTACCATGCCTTAGATGAGACTGTGCTAATTAATACTGTAAAGTTGCTTTGCCATCATTTGAAGCCATTGTCTGGCCATTAGGACTGTTGCCAAAACCTGTAAACTTTCTAAACATCCCTTACTCTGCTGGGGCCAGATTTTCTGACATCAGTCTTAGTACATCAAATCTCCAAGGAAATTTGAAATTCCATAAGAACTTGGAACTATTTCTTATCAGCTGCAGTATAGCAAAGGAAACCCAGCATGATGTTTCAGGGTTTTGTGTTGTTGGAGATGCCAGTTTTACCTCTTCTGAGTTAGGAGGTAAAATCAGTGTGTTGACCAAGCTTGATCATTAAAACATGGTATGGGACATAGTAAATATTGGTACTCACTGGGAAAAATGCCATTTCATTGTGGAAATCCATCTCACCTTAGCAATGGAATTAATCTCAAATAACTGCAAATGTTTTCAATGTAAATATTCATCCCTCGGTTGAGCATTCAGGGTTTTATGACAGTAAATGGAGATCTAGTCAGTACTGAAAACAAGGAGCAATAATCAATTAAGTAAATTTAGTAAATAGTAAACAGTATGTGTAAAATCTGTATCTGCTTGGCTAGGTTGCCACCTAGAACTCCATTGGCTGATTTGACCAGATTTTGTACTATTGACTTGAGTGGGAAGCTAGATCTCTGTTTCAGAGGAAAGCATGCACTTTGTAAACATAAAATACATGTTATAAATCCCACCCTATGTGTTTATGTTGCAAGTAATTATATGTTTGGACTCTTTGCAGTGAATGGAGGGAAGCAGACACTTGCAGGACATGATTCAGTTCATCTCAAGTAGATATTTAAAACAGATTATATGATCTCTGTGCTAGATGTGGCCATTTCTCTCCTTCAACTAACATGAGAGCTCAGGTCATCCAGCTGGAATGGAGACTTCTACAGTGCAGACAGCCAAACATGGGTGAGGTGAATCCCACCCAACTTACCTTCTCCAGGTTGGGTTGCTTTTTTACTAAATCTCACTCTGTACTTGCAATCCTTCCTGAAAACTGTTGTGTTACCGACATGGCTTGGCTACTGCCCTGTTCCCCAGCTGAATTGCAAAAAAACCCCCAGTGACCACAGTCTGAGTCTTGAAGCACTTCAGGATATATAATGCAGTATTAATTTAAGTTGCTTAAATGACATCCCCACAAGTCACCTTAGTTTGACTTGACAGATCTTTTGGTCTTCCAACATCAACATTTCTTGGATTGTGTCCTCTCAACCTCATGATAAAAAACAATTTTCCAGCTTCCTTTACTCATTCTTTGGCATTGGGGTAGAGTCATAAAGTAATGTTAAAAAAGGCATTCCTGTTTGAGTGTCTGTGTGGCTGTGTGTGAGTGTTTCTATGTGAAATATTTAATAAGCCATTGAAAGACAAGGTAAATGAAGGTGCTTTGCATGCCAGATTTAATTTCTTTTGAGTTGTTTGGGCTTGGCAGTAAGAATTACAGAAATCTTTGTTTTCAGCTTACATAGGGGTGTGAACAGGAAAGAAGGAAAAGAAGCTTTTATAATTACACTAATAAGAAAATGAGCTAGTTTTATATGACATTATGCTAAGAGTTATTGCAAGTTTTGTCAACAATGATTGGTAGTATTTTTATTTATTTATTTATTATATTTGTTAAAAGTTTTAGGCACCAAACCTGAGTTTCTCAAATAGTATAAAGACTTGTATGGAGTGGATGGGAGAGGTGAGCTCTCTATGCTCTTCATAGAAATGATGCAGGAGGGAGAAAGTGGTATTTAAGTTTAAGGTCTCTGTTGGTACAAATATAAATGGATGTAAATTGGGCCATGGTTTTTTTTTTTTTGAAGCAGAAAAATTAGCAGAAGGCTTTGAAGCATCAGAGAATGCAATTCTGGAAAAGCATTTAGTAGCATTAAAAGTGTGAATGGGAACATATGGCAGAGTACCTGTGACAACAACATTTTGATCAGATGACTCAATAGGTCCTTCAGTCTCCGTAGTCTTCTTTCATGCATTGAATTATAGTGTAATGATTTTCCTTTCCTCCTGGCTCCTCCATTAGCAATTCCAAAGGGACTCTGTGAGACGTAATGCTGGGACCTTGATTCTTTCCCTGTGTTGAGATCTGAAGTTGTAGACCCTCAGCACTTCCTTGGCATTGGGAAGAAGACAATGGTTGTGGAGTTCAAGTACTGGTACACTAAGCTTGTGAGCACCATGGCCCTTGAGCTCATCACTGAGGCTTTTGCAGGCACAAGTGTTGCTCTTGCACCATAAACCATCTGTACAGTGGATACATCTAGTCTTGAAGGTGGCATAGAGATGCTCTTCAGAAAACAAGATATATATAGTTCCAATTCTCAAGTTCAGCTAGACTTCCCAGAAGAGCAGCATATGTTCATGCACTCTTTTATGGGAGGAATCAAGGCTAGCCCCAAAGGCAATTTGTGAAACTACAGAGAAAAAAAAACCCTGAAATGCTTTTCAAAGCATTACTGGGCTTGTCTTTCTGGACCAGGAAAGGATCAACCATAACTGTGCCATTCCCAGCAGAGACTTACCTTCAATGTCTTGTTAAAGAGATGGCATTTAACTACCTGCAGTTGTTGCTGGTTGTTTGAGCAGCAAGTTGGAGGCTACAGAGACCTCAGACAGCTGATTCCAGAGTCCCGCTCTCTGCTAGCAAGTTTTTCCTAATGTTTAACCTCAATCATCCTTGCTGCAAGCGAACCTCATGATTTCTTGCCACATCTACTCAGTATCTTAACTATGCAATGTTAAAGGGAAGATATTGTTCTCTCTGCTATAAAAACCTTTATTGGTTTATTTGAGCCAGACTAGGACATAATAGAGATCCTGGGCCAAGGTTTCATCTTGAGAAGTCATTATAAACAACCATTAATATCCAGGGAACAAATCACAGCTGTGGGGAAGGCAGAGCAGAGAAAGGAAGAGGGTCAGCTGGGCACTGAGGATCAGACTGTGATGGCCTTAATACCATAGATGGGCTCTGCCTCTTACCCTCTGTAGATGACACAGCTACTGCTGTTGATAAACTGAGCAGCCCATGACAGACATTTGTCCTGGAATTGCTTCTCTTTATGTCTCAGTTAGGAGGAGGCTGGGGACTCATTTTTGAAAGTCCATTTTCTCAGTGGTCATTCCAGAGGTCCTGACATTTGTAAGTCGCACCAAGGATGGCTGGCTAAAGGACACACTGTCCTTCTTAGTCTGAGGTTTCTGTGCATGGTGAACATCACACAACCAGGGCTTAAGTAAATTTTGAAGTATTTTAAAAAACAATGTATCCATTCTCAGATTTATTATTTGCATTTGTCAAAAAACATCAAGGAGGGGGAAAGGGGGTTGCTTTGCACTGGCTTATGCAGGATTTATGGCCCACCTTCTTCATGAATGAGATAGAGACTAGGTGGTAGACCTGGGATTCCCTCCTGCTGTGTCAGGACTTTTTTTATTCACTTGCTTTTGAGGAAGAGGGCTTAGAAAAAAAACTGCCTCACTTTCAGAGATAGATCAGCGTTCAGTAGCAACTTACTGGCCAGGCTGTGATCTGCCATATTCCTCAGGGTCTAGTGAAACTGCAGACAGGGCAGATGCAAATGCTGAATCCCTGCCCTTGGCCACGGTGAACAAGGCACAACGGCAGGAATGGGCTGGGGCTTTGTACCTGACTCTTGTTCTAGCCTCCAACTTCTTCCGTCTCTCACCTACTCTGAGTTCCTTACCCATCCCTTATAGGAAACAGAGTCCTTTTCATAGTCCCTTTCTTCCTGCCCTTTCTTGCTCTACTTTCTTTAGAGCTTGGGAGTGTGCCTCTCCTCACTCCAAGGTCATGGAGGAGTGTGTCCTTAATCAAGCCCAAACCTGTCTGCTCAGATGAAAGCATAGCATGATGAGCATGAGAAATCCTTCTTCTCAGCTGGTGCAAATCCGTACTTCTGGTTTCCCAGAAAGTGCCCAGAGAGGCTATGTGTGAAAGATAAGCCAAAAGTCAACACTGGAAGCTTGCAGAGGAATTTTTGGACAGAGTGCAAACAATCTGGTTCACATCAGCCCTCTAGCTTATTCATTCCTCCATCAACAACCAGATGTTCAATGCACAACATAAAGGCTGGTGAGTGACTCTGCCTTCCTGGCTTACAGGAGCTGCTGTCTATTTGTCCTGTGGTAGTGAGCAAAGTGTTGTAGGTCAACGGGGAGGCAACCAGAGTAATAGTGTTTTCAGAGACCCTCTGCAAAAGCTATCTTGGTAGGTATCTTATGTGCTGTATCCATCATGCACCCCTGACTAGTTCAGCTGCAGTCTGGAAGGGCCATGTCCATGTGGGAGAAGGGAGTTTTAAGCTCCAGGGCAGTCAAATTAATCAGTGGATTTGCAAGGAGATTGAAGAGACCCTGGCCACAACTCTCAAGCCAATAAGTTTCAGGCTTAGGAGACTGACCCAGCCAGTTGGGATTCATCACCAAGATACCTGAGAAAGATGGTAAGAAAGTTCAGCTGTATGGACATGAAACGTTTCGTGCCAATCATGCTCAGGGATGGAAAATTGTCCCTAGCTTATTTCATGGAGCCAAACAGCTGCAGCTATTGTATTGTTCTGTGTTAAGCCATAAATCCTGCAGCATGTGGGTTGTGGAAATGGGAGGCTGCTAGGAAGCATCTATCCCCCAGCCAGCCCTTTGGGTTGAGAGACTCCCCAGTCAACATTTAGAAGCAGGCTCCCTCTTTTTTTTTTCTTCTTTTTTTTTTTTTTTTAAATTTTCCCTCCTAAAAGGTCTTTTCAGTGACCTATCTGACCCCTTGTATCCAGTTCTCTTCTGTCCCCTTCTCCCTACCAATGCCTTCCAAATTCAGGACCTGTTCCTCCTGCTTCCCTATCTTCTTCCCTTCACCAGTGCACACCACCATTCTCCTACATCCGTGCATATACTGTTGGCTCCAGCATGGATATTTGTGCATGCTTTTAGCTCAAAGTTCATGGAAAACCATGGGGTATTCACTGCAGAATGTCTGGTATCTAGTTGTTTGACGAGTAGAAGGGCTCCCTGGACCTTAGAGAGATGAAACTCCAAGCTGTTGCTTGGACTCTTTATGCTTAGGACCAGCACTGTTTTGTAGGGCTGTGATGAGTTGACCTTGTCTGGACACCAGGTACCCACTAAACCATTCTGTCACTCCCCTCCTCAGCAGGGCAGGGCAGGGAGAAAATAAGATGGAAAAAACTCACAGTCAACATAAAGGCAATTCAATAAAGCAAAAGCAAAGGCTGTACACAGAAGCTAAGGAAGACAAAACATTTATTCTCTACTCCCCATCAGCAGGTGATGTCCGACTACTTCTTGGGAAGTAGGGCTTCGATACATGTAGTGGTTGGTCTGGAAGACAAACATCATAATAACCAATGCCTCCCCTCCTGCTCCTTTCTCTTAGCTTTTGTTGCTGATCAGATGCTGTATGGTATGGAATATCCCTTTGGTCAGTTTGCATCAGCTGTCCTGGCTGTGTCCAATTCCAAGACCTTGCCCACCCCCATCCCATCCCCAGGTGAGTAGGGAGTGTTGGAGAGATAGCCTTGATGCTGTACAAGCACTGCGCTGCAGCAGCCAAAACACTGGTGTGTTACCAACACCTTTCTAGTGACCAATGCAAAGCACAACACTATGAGAGCTGTTGTGGGAAAAATTAACTCCATCTCAGCCAGACCCAACACAGGGGCCGTGCACAACTGCAAAAGGGTAGAACAGTCCCAGACCTATCACAGCTATTTTCCTGGGGACTGGTTGCTGAAGATTTTCTGAGCAGAGGGATGCCAAGATGACTGGCCACAGTTGCTCCCGGGCTGGGCCCCAGGTCAGAGGGGATCAGAAGCTGAGGCTTTGGTCTCCAAACAAGTCTGATGACTAAGAGACATGTTACCTGGACTGAGGGCTGTATTAATGACTTTTTCCCTCACTCTTAGGGCTGGAGAACAACCTGTTTCGTTTCGGAGATGGCTTTTTGTCTCCCTGGCTTAACAAGCACATTCCCTTGCAGAGAGAGGAATGTCCCTGGGGACTGTGGTTTTCAGAAATGTGTCTGAACTGCCCAAGTGAACATGTGGGAAGACCATATCCTTCTAGCACTCATCTGCTTGCCTCATGCACTTAGTGTATTTGTGTTGGATACAGGCCTTTTGCACCAGAAAGCCTGAACCTGCTTTTAAAGAACTGCTGGACTATATGTTAGGTAACATATAACAGAGAGGTGAATCCCACAGGAGAAAAAAAGCTTTTCCAGTCAGGTCCAGAGATGCTACTACTGATATTGCCAATGTTTTAGGCCAGACTCTAACGATACAGAGGTGTAGGTTTGTTCTTTTTTTGTTTTGTTTGTTTTTCACTGGAGATTGGAGAGTACAAAAAGACCTGCAATATGCTAGGTAAGTGTAAACAAGCTTTCTGCACACTATCCAGATGACTTAGTCTTGCCCCAGCATGGTCATTCCTGTTAGTCTGACCACTGAGACTGCAGGAATGCAGAACAACATACCTGCTTCTAACAGGGTCCTGAAACAGGGACCCACCATCAAAAATATGGAGCAGAAATAGTGCTCGTAGGGATGGCGGAGGTAAACTTGTATCTCGGTTACCTTTTGGAGAGCACCGGATGATGGCTTATGTCATGACACCCATTTACTGCACTTCCAGCTGTCCAGCCAGCACTGTACAGTCTCAGCACAGGATCTTGGTCCAGGCCCAGGGCTTTGAAATCTTCAGCTGAGCCTTACAGGCTTGTCAGCAGCCCTATATTGTGGCAATGATATATTCATTTGGCACTGGTCACCTTGTTCCACTACTGGGGTAGCCAAATATGAAGGCAGTTTTGTCAAGGTGGAGTGGAAGCATCGAGTCCTTCTGTGTTGTCCAAACTCTGGTAAATGGTAATCACAGATTCTCACTTGGGTTTCCATGTGATGAACATGAAAAAAAAAAGAAAGGTGACCCAGGAAATGAAAGACACAAAGCTTGTTTCCAGATAGGCTGGGTTGGCACACCGTGAGAAATAGTTTATGTTAGTGGGAAACCTGAACACACTGACCCTTCTCTTTGTCGTGCAAAGTAGCCCTGAAAACACCTTAACAAAATACCCAGATGTCACTGTGTCCGTCCTGTCCGCAGGTGGTTTGGAAAGGCTTTCAGCTACCAGAGGCTCTTGCAGCTTTCATAGCCCAGAGGTCAGGAGCAATCCAGCCATGCAAATTGCCCCATAGCCAGAGATTATTGTTTTCCCAGCCTTGGGGCCTGTTGGCTTGCCAAGGTTGATGGGATGAGGAGAGCAGCCTGGAGAGTCTCATAGTAGCAGATTGTCCAGGAAATCTGAATCCAGAAGCTAGAAGATCCTAATTTCATTGTAAGAAATCTGACAGTCCAGGAGAACTGGCCTGACATAGGTTTTGGGAACTGTTGTCATGGGCTTGTCAATCTCCCTTCTGCGCATCTGTCAATCTAAGACTTATCCCACCTTGCCTCAGTATGAAGGCCATCATTTTTTATAAAGTCTCATTTACACAGTTCTTGAAGCCTGAAGGAACCAGAAACCTTGACATGTAGGACAGCGAAAAATCTAATTTTAGTTCTGGTGCATTTGCCCCACAGAAGTCATGCTGTGGATCAACTCCAGAGCTGGACATGAAGCTGCTTGCCTCCAGGCAGCCCATATGGGTATATTACGTCAAAGCAAAAGGATGACATTGAGCAGTTCATGTGGCAGGACTGCCCAGGAGCAGCAGAACTGGAAACCCTGCCTCTCAAGAAATGTTGGCAGGAAAGCAAAAAAACCACCCACAAAATAACCCAAAAAACAAACAACCCCCAAAACATCAGAGCACAGAGTGAGTAGAAGACAGAAATTGTAGTGCAGAAAGAGACAGATGAAGCAGATGTTGCACTAAGTTGCACCACTGAACACACCACCCCTGCTGTTCCTGCGCTGGGGCACATGGTGCATGTGCTAATCATTATTGTCATCGTCTCTTTTCTCTCCCCAGTCTCCCAATTATAAAGTGGGAACAGTTGTGAAAAAAAAGTCAGTCTGATGGATCAAGCTAAGGGATGGGTCTGAAAGGCAAGATGTTGCAAGGCTCAAATGAGGAGGAAACAGCACTGGAAAACAAGGACCACTGTGCTGTTCAGCTTGGAAATCGGCACGTTTATTAATGTTCTTGCTTCCCCCAGTCTTGTAAGGCAAGGATTTTATGTTTGTCATCAGAGCTTGACTGTAGTTAAACTCAGTGCAGCTGAGGCTGAATAGCTCTGAGAAGAGCAAACAGGATGATCGGAGGATATGTGTACATGTGTGTGTGTATGCTATGCCTGATACCCCTGCAGTCACATATCAATATATGTGTAGGCGGGAGTTTTGTGTGTGTCAGTGCAGTACTTATTACAGTGGCTCCCTAATTCTTCCTTGCACCCTTAATCACTGCTGCAATGCAATTATTTATGATTTAGGAGGCAGTCTCCTATGGTAATCTTAGCCTGAGTCTCTTGTCTGTGCATGCTGTGATGTAACCCCACACCCTCCACAACCAGCAATAGGAAATGGCAACTCAATTGCCTCAAAAAGTCCCAGCTGAGAAGGTCATGGAATCATAGAATCATTTAGGTTGGAAAAGACCTTTGAGATCACCAAATCCAACCATTAACCCAGCACTGCCAAGTCCACCACTGCACCATGTCCCTAAGCACCACATCTATACGTCTTTTAAACGCTTCCAGGGATGGTGACTCCACCATGTCTCTGGGCAGCCTGTTCCAGTGCTTCACAACCCTTTCGGGGAAGACATTTCTCCCAACACCCAATTTAAACCTCCCCTCGTGCAACTTGAGGCCATTTCCTCTCGTCCTGTCACTGGTTCCTTGGGAGAAGAGGCTGACCCCCCCTCGCTACAACCCCCTGCCAGGCAGCTGTAGGGAGCCAGAAGGGCCCCCCGAGCCCCCTTTTCCCCAGGCTGAGCCCCCCCAGCTCCCCCCGCCCCCCCAGAGCTGTGCCCCAGCCCCTTCCCCAGCCCCTGCCCGGCTCTGGACACGCTCCAGCCCCTCCGGGTCTGTCTGGGGGTGAGGGGCCCAACGCTGAGCCCAGGGCTCGAGGGGCGGCCGCACCAGGGCCCGGCACAGGGGGACGGGCACTGCCTGGCCCTGCTGGCCACGCTGCTGCTGACACCGGCCAGGGCGCTGCTGGCCGCCGTGGCCACCTGGGCACACTGGGGGCTCCTGCCCAGCCGGCTGCCGACCAGCCCCCCCAGGCCCTTCCCCGCCGGGCAGTTCCCAGCCCCCTGCCCCCAGCCCGCAGCGCTGTGGGGGGCTGGTGTGACCCCCGGGCAGGGCCCGGCACTCAGCCCTGTTGGGCCTCATACAACTGGCCTCGGCCCTCGGCCCGGCCTGACCAGACCCCCTGCAGAGCCCCCTGCCCCCTAGCAGGTCATTCAGTATCTTTACAGTCTCAGTAGCTCTCTGATCCATGCCACAGACTGCCTAGGAAAAAGGAGGTTTCACAGCTGGGGCAGGTAGCTGAGCTTGTGGAGTGATTCATCAATGCACAATTTGGCATTTCCCCTCTGTCCATCCATCTGGCTCAGGCTGGTAGTCAGCTATAGCAGGAGCAACAGCCTCATTTCAGAGGGACACACCATCTGTGCCATGCAAGCAAGCAAGGTGAAAAAAATGTCAACATTATAAACCTCAAAGGATATTCATGGACTTGAGGCAGTTCTCTTTTTTGTTACTGTATTAACCAGACAACGAGGTTTTAGACAGAAGAATATGGTTTGGAGTTAGTTATTAGAATTTTGGTTTCTGATTCTTTTACTATGTGAGTGTTAATAATGAGCAGTTTCTCTAAAATCAGCAGAGTAGTCCAGCATAAATGGGGAAATTCATACTCAGGTACAAGACAATGCATTTTGAAAAAAAGAACGATCCGTTGTTTGGGCTCACAGAAACAGTGAGAACAAGATTCTTGCTGTTGTAAATCAGTGCAGCTTCAAAGATTACATCACTTCCCATTGGCGGGTGATCTCTGTCTCAGACACCTTGTTGCTTCAGTTTTGATGCATAGTCCTCTTCTAGGAGGCAAATGCCAGCAAGTGGATGCATGTGCTCCCTGAATGCCTTGGAAGTCTGCTCCAGCATTTGCTCCCTGGTTACTTGTAAAACTTCTAGGGTGGCATTCATTTCCCCTAGCACAGATAGCTATAAATGAGATGTTCTAAGTCTCACTTGTGGCATTTGGTACCAAAGGACAGAAGTAAGCAGCTCCAGAAGGCAGCTGTCTTGACAGTGTTGCCTAGACAGCATCTTAGAGTGAAATGGTCACCCCAGGTGGGGATTCCCTTTTCTTCGGTGTAGATGTGTACAGACATGCACACCTAGATAAAGGAGGGCAAAACCCCGTCTTTAATTTCTACCCCAAATTTTCTCAGGTCTATGTAATAGCTGCTTCTTTCTGTGCCAACTTTTCCTTCAGCTTGAATGTTTTTTTCTCCTTTGTTGATGTTTCTTTCCTGATGTAAACACTCCATGAACACTTAGTCGTTACAGTTCAGTTGCTGGAACATCAATGGCAAAGTTTCAGCTTATGTCAACTAGGATGCTCTCAAGCAATGCTCAGGATGTTCCTGAAGCCAGCATGGATCATGGACTGCCCAGTCAGAAGACTGGATATAAGCACCCTGGACATTATTTATTCCTTCCTGGTGGACCTCAGTGTCAGAGAATCATATTGGGAAGGCTTAGTTTACAAGTACAGATGTGGTTATGAATCTGCTTGTTTTCTTTAGCTGAACCAGCCAAGCTTTTTAGCTGCTGTTCACGAGATGTACTCTCTGGTCCCTTTGCAATTCTTCAACTTTTAAGTTATCTTGCTTGATTTGGGGTGACCAGCACTTTACAGCAGTTTAGATGGGGTCTCAACTGCTCTCTGTGCAATGGTGTGGACACTTCCTTATCTCTACCGGAAACACCTTGCGTGAGATACATTACAATTGTTCCTTTTAAGGTTGCTGTGCTCAGATAGACTAATTCAGGTCTTTTTTCCTCTACCCTTACCACAAACCAACAAGCTTCCGCCTTAGTCTCTTACTCTTTGTTACTGTTAAAATTCACCCATTTCTCTCACTGAGCCTTCTTTCCAGGTCATCTGGATCTTCCCGTATCGTATTCTTATCCTCCTCTGCAATAGCAATACAGTTGCTCAAGTTTGTGTCATCAGCAGATCTCATGACCAGGCGCCTACTATTTTCTGCCAAGTTCATTAAGGAAAATATTTAATAAGATTGGTCCCAGGACTGATTATTAAGAAACACGATGGAATTTCTCTGGATTTACTCAGAAGTAACAGACAGCAAATGTTGGCCCCAGATGGTATTTTGTTCAAAACAAAATAATGACTTCCATCTGTCTCATCACTTTCCAAACAGAGGTGTGTGGAGCACTTGCTGGTGGTCTGTGCAGTGCTGGCTCTTTGCAAGGTGCTGGCTCCTCCTTGTTATTTCCAGCTGCTAAAGTCTACTAAATAAAACTAAAGCTTACAGTAAATGTTTTCCTAATATTATTTTCATGTGTAAGTAACTGTGGGAGTTGTTGGTGGGACCACATGTGATTGGAAGGGGAGCTCACCTGTGAGATAACTCCTGAAGTGGGATATAGTCCAAGCGAACTAAGAACCAGAGAACTTCTTATCTATTTATCAATAAAGAGCATATTATTTATGTCACAGTAGCACCAAATAGACCAAAGCAGGGATTGCACTACAAATAGGCTGAGTCTTGCACAGACTCCTCCTAAAGGCAGTCCTTATCTCAGAAAGATTACAAACTGGTTTACCAAAAGATAAGAAAAGCAGAGGAGAGGGCAACAGAGGACAAGGACACATCCATGTAGGCACAGTTATCTTGTCACAATGAGAATTCTTGTCTCCTCTGCAGCTGACACATAGCTATCATGCCATGCAGCTGCAAGTTGTCCAAATGTGCCTGTCATGCCACAGTAACAAGCATTGGAGATTTCACATTATTCATAACATCTTTGCATATCTTGAGGGCTTAGTTTGTGAACACCCAGGAATCCACTCCCTAGAGCTGATCCAGGTACCTGCTGCTGCGAGGATAATAACTGACTTGCCTGGAGTAGATGTAAACTCTTAGTTGGAACTTGTAATATTAGGTTTGAAAAACATCTAGCTGAATACAAGGCATAGAGCTGAGTTTAGGGCAAAGAGCAGAGCAGATGAAGTCCTCTGTCCCTTTTGTTTCTTTGACTGTAAGGTTGTGGACTAGGCACTGAGTTTATACAGAATCTGTCACAGTCTTTAGATGGTTAAAAAAACAAGACTTCATGGGTGTGATGACACGTGTTGACTTCAATGGCTGAACCATCCCAACAGTGCAGTTAAAAGGGATTGCTCCATTGATGCAGATCTGGTCCTAAATCTACATGTGCAACTGCTTGTCTTGAGCCAAATTCTCTCTCTGATGGTGGTTGTTCCAGTGCAGTCTGTGCATTTTGAGCACCAAGACAGTCAGCTTCTTGTTGCAATATTGATTTATTCTGTAATGTCAATGAGTATTCAGCTAATGGTTATGGACTTTAACTCAGCTTACTGCCATTACATCCACTGTGAAAAGAAAACGCCACAGAGACAAGGGAAATATGTTGCTCTTATTACTGCTAACCCACCTTGCAACTCCAATGGCAGCATCCAAAAGGCTAGAGGAAACAATGTGTCTCTTTCTACATGTCATAATGGTTTACAAGCCAATGGTGAAGGAACAATGAAGTTTAAAAAAACAAATAGTAAGGATTTTACAGTACAGGTTTTCCTTTCCTCTGCTTTACCTGTGCCTTGCACTGATGTCTGACAGCAGTGTGCAATTGCTTTTTAACATCTGAAGCAAGAGTTGGTTCCTGTAACTGCAGGCTGAGGTGGTTTTCAATTGTTGTGCTGCTTGTGTATGTAAGTTCTTGATTTTTGCATGCCATTTTGTTTAGAAACATGAACTGAGATCAAGGCTCTGTGGTGCTAAGACATGAACTTGCTCAGGTGAGAAGGAAGTCCTTGTCCTGAAGAACCTTTAATTGCCTAGACAGACAGAATCCCCTCCACTTCGCAGAGAGGGAAATAAAACCCAGAAAGAATAATTGACTCCTCCAAAGGTCACACAAGCAGCCTGATGCAGAAACCAGATTGGCAGCTTAATCACAGGACTGTGCTAGCATAATTTCAAGCTTTTTCTCATATTCCTGGCTTCCCCAGATAACTATATCCACACAAGGTTTGCTTGTCAGTGGTTGTTTGGACACTATTGTACCTGTCCTTATACTACTGGGAGAGGAGATCAAGTTCTTGACAATTTCTGCCTTAATGAGCTACTTTCCTCTTACTGACACAGACACTGAAGTCTCGTGTAGAAAATCCAACATGATCACTCTGGAGTTGAACCAAATCACTGACTAACCAATAGACTAAACCCCCACTGACCTTCTCCAGAGCTGTGTCTACCACCACCAGCAAACACCCTAGACTTCTGGAAACAAGATTAAAAATTACTCCCAAGAAGAATGACTCAACAAGACCCCCATGTCAGTTCCCAACAACTAGATCCTGCTGAGTTTATCTTTCATTCTTTACAGAAGAAGCTTCTGTGTGGAAAGAATCTTAAGTTGTTCAACAGTTTTCCTATACATAAATTAGAGCTGCATGCTCCTGGGCCTCCGTACTTAAAAGGGGATGACTAAGATGACTAAATACAGGTTCCTACCCTTGAGCTGGTGTCTTTATAGGCAACTGAGACAAACGAGCTATTATTAGATGAAGTTCTTCTTCTTCTGAAGAAGCCTAAAATAGACCAGACAATTCACGGGCTTAAAGTGCTGACTGCTCTCCTAGCAGCTCTTACCAGCATAGGCTTTAAGAACTGATACAATGACCAGCCTTGAGAGTGTCTTCTCTCTACTGTCACGAGCAGCAGCCCTGAGTGACCATTTCCACAGTAAGTAGCTGAAGTCAGGTGGGATGAACCCAAATCTCGGTGCTCATGAGCGTTAGAACAGGGATTGTCTTTTGTAATACCCAAACAGAAAGGTGGCCAGAAGAGACACAAAATAAGCTGTTCTGCCTGTCTGCAGTACCTGACAACTTTCTTGACCTATGGCAGGGTATCCACTACATGTTACCAACTAGGCTGCTGTCACATCGTCTCCAAATCCTCCTGGTCTCCTAACCAACTTCTTCTCCTATAGATCAGCTTTGGTGGATCCATGTGAAAACTATGAGGAAAGGACAGGAACACAGTGACAGAACTATGTTCAATCGCAACAGCTGGGGCCTTCCTCCTAGTATCATCTCTCTTTCCAAATCCTCTAGAAGCTTTCTCCTGATGGTAATTGGGGACACTTATGATCTCTAACAAGGGGAAAGACGCAGAAGAACGGCGTGAAAAAAACAAAGGACGGGAAGACTGAGGAGTCAAAAGAGAGAGAGAGGTAATAGCCAACAAATCTTGGTCCAGAAAGTGGGGCTTTTTCACTCTGGAGTCCTAGAACAGATTGAATTGCAGCCAGTGGATCTGAATTGATGAAAGATCTATCCCACAGTTTCACTGGCAGCAAAGGACTTTCTGTTACAGAAAAGGGAGGTCAACTGTTATCTGAGCTGCCATGGAGTGATTTTGGCAGGATCACTTGAATGATATGCAGACCAGTTCTGGTATATCCCTTTAGCTGGTGGTGTCCTCAGTCATAACCCTTCAGACCATCATCTGTGCAGGATACTCAGCATCACTCTAGGAAATATACCGTGGTTAACCTTGGGTGAGCAATACCTGATGCAGTTAGGAGGTGAAAACACAATCCTGGAGCACCTGTTTTGTCTCTCTGCAGTGCCAGTGATGGTGTGCATCAGGTTTGATTCAGTGGGAGTCTTTTGGCTCAGCAGGTCATCTGTGCTGGGTGTGCTAAATAGCTGCACACTCTCCATTTGGTAAAATCTCATGTTGAGAGCCTTTCCCAGACTTTATGATGCATGAAGTTAGGCACGCTGAGTTTGAGGGGGGGCTGCCTAGGAATAGGTGGGTTTTGTTGCTGCCTTTGTTTAGGCCTGAAACTGATAACCTCAGGAGTCAGTGCAAATGTTCTCTTCACTTCAGCTTCAGGCCCAGGCAAGTGTCTGGCTTGGAGGAAACACAGATGCACCAATTAGCATATGGGTTTTGGCATGCAGATGCAAACTGGCTCTGCAGGACTACTGGGCTGGGTAGATGTTGCCAAGTGTGAGTGCTGGCTTGCCCATTAAGAGCCCAGTTAATGTGGAACCAAACCCTAAATACTAAGTCCCACTGGATATATCAGTGTGGATTTGGGTATTTTTTCCTAAAGCTATGTGGCTTTTAGGTAGCTAGAAGCATCAGATGGGTCTAAACATATCTCCTTGCATGAGAGTGTGTAAGCTAATGGCTCCTGGGCAGCAGTGCTGGTGCACCCTGCCAGCTCTACATGACCTGCACCACAGTTCATGAAGACATACATGTATCAGAGACCTAGGTCAGGATGATGTATATGCTCACATTGAACAGCCTTTCATGGTCATTTCACCACCAAGGGGAGACGCAATGTTTTACTGCACCAGTCAGACCTGCTGGATGAGCAGCACTGGGAGTACCAGTGCTCTTCATAGCTAACCAGTGACCATCAGTCACTTGTTTGTGCATATCAACCAGGTTCAAAAAGAGCTGGATGTCATCCACATTCCCACTCATTCTCTGGATGTGTTTGAAGCTAGACTTCCTCGCTTAATTTCCATGAGCCAAATTGTTTGCACTGAACTGGCAAAAGATGAATCCCAGAGCTCATACTTTGTTTTGACATCTGTGTTAACAGTGTGGTGGTGTTTTGGTTTAGCACTGTGTGTCTATGGATTTCAAGCTGCCTGTCTTCTCATTATTGTTCCATTTGGTTTTTGCAGGCCACTGGAGCTATGTTAAAAGACCAGAGCTTCATGGTCCAGGTTTCAACATTTGCAGCTTGTCATTACTAAGCTGATGATAGGTCATGCTTAGCAGAGGACATTGGTTTCCCAACATGCCTACATGCAAAGCAGAGTCTGCCCATTGCCTGTGCATGGTCTGAGTTGCTTGAGAGACACAGTAGCTTTCTGCAAGAATCATCTGCAATGTGGCTTTTCCTTGACCCAGCAGGGCTCCCACACTTGCTGCGAGTCACAGAATCATAGAATAGAACAGTTTGTGTTGGAAGGGACCTTTAAAGGTCATCTAGTCCAATCCCCCTTTCATGACCAGGGACATCTTCAACTAGATCATGTTGCTCAGAGCCCTGTCCAACCTAACCTTGGATGTTTCCAGGAATGGGGAAAATTCCAGGGATGAGTTGCCAAAGCAGATATCAACAGGGTCTGATGCTGTCAAGGTTTATCAAAACTACAGCAGGTTGATTAACCTTTGCAGGGCTCTGCTTCTGCAGCTGCTGCAAGAGAGGGACAAAGAAATTTCCAGGTACTGCTCCAAAATCAAAGCTCTAATAAAAAGCTGGATGTCTGATATCCTCACAAACTGACTTACAGGGCAAAATTAATCTCACCTAACATAGGCATCTACATGAAAGAGGCCTCCATGCAAGCTAGTCACCTCAGGCTCCCTTTATAGTCAGTGAAGAGAAACAGAGCGTGGCTCTGACCTAATAGAAATGTCTACATGAGGCTGAGATGAATTGCACCTCAGCAGTGCCTGTTTTCCTCTCTTGACTCTAACGTCTGGGGAGCCCAGGGTATGCAGCTCAGATGGAGATGTCTGCAGGCGCAGGGCTGGAAAGCCAAGTAAGATGGATTTCACCGCAATGAATTCCCTGGGAGTGACAGTGAACACACTTGCCGGCAAAGCATGCCAGATCTTAGCTCTAATGTTTTAGGAGTTAAGCACATTCTTTGCACTGAAAGGAGAAAAGACTGAGCAGAGAGGGGACAGCACACATAAAGCCAATCTCACTGTACTCAGAGGCAAAAGGAAGGCAAATACTGCCCTAGAGCTTAAACAAGAAAGTATTTTTTGTTAACCCAGCTTGACCTTCCTTTGGACAGTGGCTGCAGAAACACCACTCCCCCCAGCTCAGGGTATATAAAACCTGGAACAGACAATGAACCGGAGGAAGGAGATGCCTTAATGAAATATTCTGGTGATGCAGTGTCTTGTGATAACTCCCAAACATGGTGCATTGCCAATTGTATTTTAGAAGAATAAAACTTGTCCCGTTTGCAGCTGCCCCTGGACATTTTTAATCAGCTAATTTCTCCCAGGGCTACTCAGGCAGGCCAGAGTTCAGGCAGGATTCCCATTAGAAATAGGAAAGACCTGTCTGATCACTGAGTTTATCCAGCTGTATAGTTTGCAGTGAATAATGACCACTGCTGCTTTAGCAAATTTTGGGGGCAGCGGGGCAAGGGAGGGAAGTGGTGGCTATGAATCGTCACAGGCTTGCTAGCTACAAAGACTTCTTATGGTATTTCTTATTGATGTGGCTTCTTTACGTATGCTTATGCATGTATTTACACAATTATAGCATCTTTCTGCTAGATTCCCCTGATACGCTTTTTCCTTCATGGGGCAAACCCATATGCAGGACTGGTTTGGGGGGAGAAGATAATTTTTGGGACCAGGGCAGGTGCAACCCTTTTTTAGAATAATTACACTGTACCTGGGAGTAAATTGGATTAATTTCTCCTTTGCATGGGTCATGTGAGCTCTTGGCTAGTGGTTCAAATCGAGGCCCTCTCCAGAGAGCTCTTCCAAGCTTCTCTTTTCCCAGCAACTCCAGAAGAAAACTCAAGCAGCTGCCTGTCTACCTCAAACAACCCAGTAGAGCAGGATGAATCCCATATGAGAAGTTTTGATTTATGTGAAAGGTGTCTCACTTTGGGGGCTGCCCTGTGAACTTGCATTTGAAGATCTGCATGGTGTAGCCATCACCTGATCCCTTCCCTGCATTGTCCTGCAGAACAAGGGTAATAGAGTCTTTCATATCCTGGAAGGCTTTAAGGCCACATTTCAATGAACATGATGAGCTGCCACGAGCTGTCACCTCCATGGGGAAAAGGTACCTCACCACCTCCTGCCCCAGAACAAGCAAACCTGGGTGTTGTACCAGGTCAGGCAACTAAACTGAATTTAAATAAAAAACTTAGCTTCCTGAGCTGTTTTGCAGGAATATCAATCCCTGTAAGGACACAAATGGTTGTTGTGGCCCCAGGGAAGTGGTAGGGGGAGGATGGAGAAAAGCATCCACGGCAGGAGGAGCATGAGACTGCTGCTCTCCAGGGCAGTGATGGCACAATGTGCTCACTGAAGAGCTGAGGGATTTCTGCTCTGTCTAAAGTTACTATAGCCCTAGGAAAAACCAGGCATATGTAAAATTCCTAATATTTTTTCATGTGTATCAGTGGTTCTTTCTTCACAGTTTGCAATTTCAGAGCTTATGTTTGTGGCTTCACTAAGCCAGCCTATGAGAAACTAGAAAACAACATGGAAATTGAATATAATTGAAAGTGAAGGCAACTGGAAACTGGCCAGCATAAAACTGGTGGTGATCAGCCTGTATTTCCCTCGTGAGCTGAAAAATGTGAAACAAGCATTGTGAAGTGACACGGGGAATATTCCCCTTTAAGTTATTTATTATTTTTTCTGTGCTATAGCTGATAGTTTAGGAGGTATCTATTTTAACAACATTTTTGTCATAAGATTGGCCTTTTGAAACTTTTCAAAACGGGCTAAATTAAAGTCTCAGAACTGCTAATGAAAGAACACTCCAGGTGCAAAGAGGAGCTGGCAAGGCCGAGTACAGAAACAAACAGTCAATCGTCTCGGAACAAATGCATCTGGTATAGATGGGAACAGGATCTTAAAATCAAATAATAGGCTTATGTCACTTCTCTTGTCATGTTGTAATTAAAGAATGAGGTATTTGGGGGGTTGGGGTGTTTTGTCCCTTTTAATAGTCTGTGAGTGCTCACAGCTGGTTCTCACGTGTCATGTTTCTGTATTGCAGGGCACAGCTAAGGCTGCTGAGTGTAAATCAGTGGTCCTGACTGGTTGCTCGCAGTTAATTCCCTGCCATGCTTTGGCCCTTCTGGTACTTGTGTGGTCTGTTCACATACTGTTTAAACGAAAAATAACATGACATCAGCGGGACAGAGCCTGAACTAACATCAAGGAGCCTGTCTCTGCCAGTCTTGCTTTGCCCTTGTTCCAACTAAGCTACTTATAAGGGTCAATGCTGATCTAGTTGCTGTCTTTTAGAACTTTTCTTTTCAGTAGGCTTCCACACCAGATTAAATAATTTGGGTCCATTCGTTACACTCCAAAGGATTTTTGTTTGTTTGTTTGTTTGCTAGTCTTTCACTCCAAAAGAAAACATGAAAGGAACAGAAGAAGGTGTAGAAGAAAAAAATTGCTATTGGGCTTGAATGGGGCTGAAAGGCGGGCTGATATTTCAAGCAAAGATAGAAAAAAGTCATCCTTGACGACCAAGCCCAGCTGCCAGAGAATTTATTGGATTTCCCGTTCCAAACAAAAGGATTGACTTCAATGACATTCCTCCAGTCCTGATTTGTGTCAGCAAAGTTACATGTGAACTGGATTTGACAGAGGATATTTTGATGGGAAACCTCCCCCCACACACCTCTCCTGTGTTACAGCCTGAGAAAGGAGGGACATAAAAAAATGCCGGGATGGATTCTCCAAGAACAGCTTAACGTGGCTCTGGAGGAAAGGCTTAGTTATTGGCGACCAAGT
The DNA here is from genome assembly GCF_023634085.1 of Falco cherrug. Lineage (NCBI taxonomy): Eukaryota > Metazoa > Chordata > Aves > Falconiformes > Falconidae > Falco > Falco cherrug. The sequence continues at coordinate 3,525,446 of NC_073698.1, forward strand.
GTGTAGTGAGACTGCACCTTTAATGACAAAAACAAGGAAAAAAAGAATTGAACAGGCAGGTGCGGTTCTTGAGGGAGCTTTTCAGTTTTCACCAGTTCGCCTCCTCCACACATTTTAATTCCTGGGGGACAAGTTTGCCTCTGGTGGAAGCAGACTCAGGGCCATACATATCCAGGCTGAACTTGATTCCGCCTATCATTTGTTCTTGTTGTTTGGAGCAAGAGGAAATGGTCAGCAAGTCAATTGCAAAAGTGGCAAGTCATCAGTAATTTTGGAAAGTGCAGAGGTCTGGTAGATGAAGTTTTGAGCACAAGCCTTGTCCAGGAAGTGTCAGCAGCAGATAACCTCCTGGCACTAACCTCTTGCTGTGTCTCTTCAACCAGAGCCTCTGGCCACCATCTGTAAGACATGACTCCAATTGCAGCAGCCCTGTTAGAAGAAAACACCCCTTTGACAGACACTGAATTTGCAGATAAGACAAAGAAAAGTCCAAAGTCATGTGGGATATCTTCAGCATTCAATAAATCGATCACCTGTTAATACTGACAGAAGGTGATGTAGCCTTCTCCCCACTCAGAGATATTTTGTGTCTCAGTTTCCCTGCATGAACCTCTAGCTGGAAATGACTCCTTCCATTATTCATTCCAAAATGTTATTGACCAACTAATTTCTGATTAAATGAAGATTTCAACCCAGGCCTTTAACCTCAGTCTCTATCATCACCCCACATAAACAAGCTGGTAAAATGCAATGCCTGTGGACACCGAGACATCTTCTGCTGTTCATATGATAGAGACCTTCATAGAGACCTTTCTCATCCACACCTTGAACTGGCCCAGAAGACTACCTCTTTGAAGTACAGCATCAGTCCTAGTGAACCTCCTCAACTTCACCATGCCATACCCCCCCAGAGTTGCATGGATTGGTAGGGTGCTCCATGGAAGAGTCCCTTACCTTTAGCCAGAAGAACTCCAGAGCTCCCAAAGTTGTCTCATATCCCAAAGATCTCACCAGATCACTGCTCGGGGAGAGCAAAGAGGTTTTCTTCCCTCTTTATATAAGGGCCATCTCAGGTTTGGACCAGAGAATGGTACCACCACTTTTGAACTCAGGTCTGGCTTGAAAGCATGCAGCCAAAGCACAAGATCTGCGATGACTGGACACACTGTAGACCCAGGTGATGGGGTTGCCAGCTGCCAAACCTCAGCTAGGAAACTCCTAGCATCTCAGCAGCTACTGACTGCCAAGGGACCAGAGCCCAGGAACTTAGCTGGGCAAGATAACAAAACTGTCAGATGAGTTACCTTTGAGATGGTATATCTGGTAAGCTTCATTAAGTGCTACCCTGATGCCCGCTTGGGTCTGCACGAAAACTTGATTGCATTAATATCTCTGCAGAAATTGAGGTGTGAGGTCACACGTGCCTTCCGGATGTTTTGCTGTATGAAAAGAAAACTTGCAGTGGTGCGAGATGTTGATGAGGTGATATCTATATCTGGGAGACATGAAGAGAGGAGGAAAGCTGAAGTTCAAGTGCACAGGTAAGTAGCCTTAACAAACATGTCGAATTCACCTTAAACACATTAAGTCACTGATATAACACTTGAAATTTTTGTGGTGCTTGTGTTAGTGATAGAAGTGTTGCTGCCACAGCGGTGTAAGGAGATCAGAAAATACGGTAGCCAAACTCCTGGAGCATTGCTACAGGCAAGAAGCAGGAAAGGGGAAAGGTGAAGATAGAAATACGTATTTTGTGTCTAAAGTCAGGTAACTGACTTCCATCTAAGAGAAAACATGGACGAGACATGGTTATGGATCTACAGGGAAAAGGAAGGAAAGGAGAGGAGCACCGGAGCATCACCAACAAATAAAAGCTACCGGCTGAGAGATGAGATAATATCGTCTTGGGGAATTCGGTTATGATCAGCATCTGCTTTGTATTCAGTTTCACTTTCACTAGTGTCTTCACTGAAGATAGTTAGAAGACTTGTCTTTCCAGACATAAGAGTGCGTGTGGGAGTCAGTGCTCCAGTCCGATGGGTGTCAGCCAGGTGAGTGAGGCCAGATGCAAAGCTCAGATTTACAAGCAATTCCTGTTGCCTTGCAAAGGGCAGACAGCTGGGAGGGAGGTGGGAGTGTGCTGCTTTGGCTGGAGAGTAAGTGCAGGATGTTCTGATCTGTACATCATCATGCTGAGAGTCAGGAACTCCTGCTGGCTTTGACAGTTCCCTGTCTGGCCATGGATGTGTCAATGGAGCAGAAATGTTCAGAGCTGGCAGTTTAAGATATAGGCCCCCACAATGACATGGCTTGAACTTCAAAGGAGCTGAATAACCAGCAGGTTTCATTTGTTTTGGCATCTCTGTAATGAAATAATAGGAATTGAGTGTCTGAGAGTATTTCCAAAATTTGTTTAGTTTTCTGTACCTTTTCTGCCTCAGTTTCTTCCCTAGTAAAAGAGGATTATTCTTTCCTCTCCCATGGGATCACAGTGAGAAGCTACATGTGAGATCTTAAGAAAGGAATAAGTCACATTTTTGGCTTGATTTTACGGACCAAGGGTCCAAAAGGGAAACTTCTACTTCAGGCAGTGATGAGTTAAAGCTCATGACTGCAAAGAGAAGAAGCCCTCTCTTGAGTGATGCAAGTCATGGTAAGAAAGGGCTCCCTTAGGGGTGTCCCATGTGGCATGGCGGCAATGGAGAAGGTGTTGCATTACTGTAGTCCCCATTTGTGGCTTAAAACATGTGAGTTGAGTTACTGCACTTCATTTTGCATCTGGGACAGGTGAAAAGCAACATGAACATTTCAGAAAGATGAAAGGTGACTTGATTCACTGCTGTAAACTCAGGGTATATTTTAGTATGGAGGAACTAATCCTGAGATATGGATAGACATCATCTTAGGCAGGTGACAATTGTGGTCTGTTTGTAAAGTTGCCCGATGCTGTGTGGAGAAATCCACCAAAGCAGAGAAGCTCCCTCTCCCTCAAACACATGGTGGTTTTCTCTTGTTTAGACAGAAAACAGTGATCTCCAGACCTCAAAATAACAAAGTTTTGAGGCAGATCAGGTCTAAAGCTGAGTCAAAACTGAAATAGCTGTGCCATACTTCTTAAAAAGCCACACAAAACTCTTGGGTCTGAACATATTAGGGTTTTGGAAGTGTTTAACAATTTCAAGGCTCATCTATGGCTTTTGCTTTAGTAAGGGACTTTTCCAACAACTAAAGAAGCTGTACTTTGGCTGTTTGTCAGCTTGAGAAGCCCTGTGTTTACTCTGCCTTTGACTGAAAGGAGAAAATGAAGGCATAGCTAGATGGAACTGTGCTGCATCTACTGGGGCTGCTGAGCCCCAGTGAGCCTAACAAAATGCTGCAGGGGGTTCTCCATTGATCACGTCTGGCTTTTCTTGCTGAGCAATGGAGAAAACTGATTTTTCTCTCTCAATTTTGCTTCTCCATAAAATCATTTGCGAACAGCTTAGTGGGCAAAATGCCACAAATAATCACTCAGCCCCCAGAATAAGTCACCAAGTTAGGGATTAGTGAGAAATCCCCTAGCAGATGAATGTCTGAGGAGCAACCCAATTAACCAAAGTCTCTTCTTCAGTTCAAGGACTGAGCTGTTTGGTGGTGGATTAAGTTAAAATCTTCCTCTGCCTGCTTGTAGCACTTAGTACCTTTACAGGATAGTATTTGATGAGAGGGTGATAGGTGATGCCCATGAAAATGGGTCCACCGGTACATGCAACAGAAGTCTTAACTGACACATGTGTTCCCAAAGGAGAACTATCTTACAACCATGCAAGAATGGAGACCATAAAAGTGAAAATAGTCACTGCTTCTGGACCATTCTGTCCCAATAGTAAATCAGCCCCCATGACTTTCCCTGTGTTGCAGGAGCTCTGTGCTCTTTGCTGTGCTTTTCCCATGTTAGAAAACTTGGTTGTGTGAAGTGAGAGACAAGTTACACCATGCCTTCTTTGGCCTCATGCTGTGTGACATGGAGAGCTGAGCTGAGAGGCTGAGGGCACTCTCCCACTCCCTTTCCTTCTTGGAGAGAAGTTCCCTTCTGCCTTGTGTTCCTACATCCTAAAATTAATTGGTAACTCCATGTTCAGCATGTGAGACAGAAATGTCTTAGGCCGCAGGTTGGGACACATGGTGGGAGAGGGTGTTCTTCCTGGCTGTAGCTGAGGGATCTTCTAGGCAGCACATCAGAGTCACCATTCTTCATGTAGCCTAGGTCTGTGGTGGTCTATACAAAAGCTGGATACCTCTGGGTTAAGGTTTTCTTTGATTTCAACCTCAATCAGACAGCAGAACGTTGAGTGCTTGGGCACCTTAGAGGGAGGGGAGGACACGGTCCTGTCTGAAAGTCTGCTGTTATTTTCACTGCCCAGAGAAAGCTCTGGGTTATGGTAGGGAGAAGGCCAAGTCTTGCTCAAATCACAAGAGGGAGAATTTGGCAGCCTCTTCCCTTAGTGTTCTCCCAGATGTTTGTCATCATCACAGAGACACCATCCTAGTTTGGCAGCTCCTACTCGGGGAGATCCCCACGGGCCTGGGAAAAGTGGGGCTGAAGGATGTGAAGTAGTATAGGGTAAAGCTCAAAAAGCCTTGGGGGGAAGTGGTATGGGTCAGAAAAGCATACTTAACCTGCATATTTATCCGAACCTTACTGCTCTAAGCAATGAATATGAGGGTCCTGGAGTCCACCAGCTGCATGGCTCACCTGGACTGACTTTTTGTAAGTTGTTGGGTAGATGGGCATAGGAGTGAGAACACCCTTGACCTGTCCAAACTAGGACACTGTCTCCAGTGTCCCCAGCCTGGCACACTAGTCACCCTGCTGCCAAGCAGCTCCAGAGAGCATGGGGTGGGACAGAGGTGATCATATCCTTCTGGATGAGACTTGATGTGTTCAGTCCAGGCAAAAAGGGAGAACAGGAGTTGCTCGCAGGATGAGTGTAAGCAGGTTCCACTCTGGGGCCTTATAGACTGTATAGGGGCACCTCTATGCCCAACAAAGAGATGGTCAGCAGATGGCAGAGTGGGCTGGGAGCTGGATCTGAAACGTGGGGTGACCACTGTTGACAAGCACAGATTCCATGCTCCCAATGCATCAGAAAAGGACATAGCCATGAAGGAAGGGAGATGGGAATGAATGCCAAACTTACAGCCTGACTGTGCTCTGGGAGGTGCAGAGATGCTTGGTGAGGACTGCTTTGGGTGAAGACCTTACTTACCTGTGTTGTGGGAAGGGACCGGTAATGTTCTGTTCAAAGACTGCACTTTAAAAAACTGGGGAACACTAATACAAGAAACTTTTCTCTTTTTTTACCACTCAGCCATCAATCTGCACAGAGAATCACTTTTCAGAACCATAATGCTGAAAATCCTACCACGATGGGGGAGGCTAAGTTTTAATTTCTTTCCTTTTTTAATATTGGAGATCCATTCAGACTGCACAAGAGGGAGTTTAGCTGACCACATTCCCATACAGGGACTACATGATATGTAGTATCATACATGACAGGGTTGTTGGAACTAGATGATCTTTAAGGTCACTTTCAAACCAAACCATTCTGTGATGCTACGATTCTATGATCACATCCCACAACACCTGGCTCAAAATAGATCACAAGCATTTGGGGCACGTTGAGGAAAACATTTAGCCTACTTCGGCCCTTCCTTGGTCAAGGGCATGCTCAAAGTGTAGGTTTATATACATTCCTGTCTCAAATTGGTCCATTCTGTTAGTGGATATGAGTGGGGAGCACAGTTAATGCCAGACTGTATTTTAACTGTCTTTTTATTTCCTTTGCAATTTTATTCCCCTTTTCCATAAAATTCCATTCTGCTTTGCTCTTTGAGATCAGATCCACCCAGGTCAAGTGAATGGCAACCACCAAGATGACAGCTGCTGAAACCATCCGTCCTGTTAGTCTAACCCAAATGTACAAGCATCAGCCAGCGTAAAGCCAACCCAGTCCATCAAGGAGATTTAGTAATATAAGGAGGGGAAGGAATGAAACTGCCCCCTCATCCTTCAGGGTTTCCAAATAAACAACAAGAAGGGAGAAGGGTGGTGGTGTTTTGGGTGGTTTTTTTTGGGGGTGGGTGTGTGTGTGTTTAATAATTTTTCCCCTTACTGAAACAATTCAAAAGCTAGTAGTAAGTTTTTTTTCTAAAAAAACAACAATAAAAACCCAAACCCAAAACCTCCCGAAAAAAACAAACCTCAAACAAACAACAGCTAAACTCACTGGTTTCAAGGTGGGTTGACAACGTGCAAAGCTCATGCCAGAACATGTGTTATTAGCAATAAAAAAGTCCTTTATTTGTCTCTCTGGGGAATTTCTTTCACACTCACTTTTAAAAAAACTGTCTTTATTTGTTTCCCTTTTCTCTCTCTCCCCTCTCTCTCTCTCTCACACACACAACCAGATCACTTAAATAAAACAAAGTTTTATATTCATTCCAGGCAGGGATTGCTGCCAAAATCTGTGCCTCCTTTTTCTCCCCCCCCCCCCCCCTCGTTTTCTTATATACAGACTTATATACAGTGATGAAAACACAAAAAAATCTGAAGCCTATGAGGTGACAGATGAACAAGATGTAGAGGCAAATTATCCAAATGGTGCTGCAAAGGAATGGCTTTTACTGGCAAAAGAGAACAAATTTTTGCAAAGGTTAGAGGAATTTTTCTGTTTCTGTTGGATTTTTCCAAGACTGGAAATTTTAGTTTCAGGAGAAGACTAAGATCCTGCATTTTAGATGTTCCAGACAATTCTTTCCCTTGCTTTGTTTCTTGTTTTGTTTGGGGTTTTTACCAACACTGAGTATCTCTGGCTTAGTTTATTTTATGTGCAGAAATCTCATTTGTGTGAATGCAATTGCCAGACATGCAATGGAGACTGGCACTGCTGAATGCAGGGTGAGCAGATTGTTGGCTGCAAATTGTAGCCAGAGCTTTGCTTCCAAGGACGACCTTGCAGTCCCAGTTGTCTTAAACTATCCCACATAGGTAGGTTTTTTCCTGCTGTCTGTTCCCCCCACAAACTTCTTCATGGTCCACCTGTGACCAACATGCCTGTCATGTTCCTCTCTTAGGCAATTAAATGCAGCTCAGAGGAGCAGGTGAACCATCACAGGTGGAGGAACCTCAGGACCCCCGTCAGAGTAACCCTGACGCTGCTGCTCCCAGGATTATCAAAGGAGGAGGATCAGCCAATGTTCCTGCTGTGAAACTCATGGTCCTGCTGTGAAACCTGTGGTCCTGATGTGAAACCATGGTTCTAATGTGAAACCCTCAAGAGAAGAGACACAGGGTCTTCTTGCACACTGAGGGAGATTGCTGCCCACAGTGTATGGGACTCATGAGACACTGAGGAAAAAGCACTTTGGGGATGTGCAGGTCTTACATAATATTTAAGGAAAAGACCAAAGGTGGAGAAATTGAGAGCCAAGTATTGGAGTGACCATAATGCTGGGCTAGATACTGGAAACAACTTGGCATCTGCAAGTTTGCTGCTGGAGGGAACTGGAAATCCAAGCCAGCTATAAGACAGACCCTCAGGTCTGGTGATCAGCTGCTGGTAAGACCATGGGTCTGAGCCAGCTACCATACATGGGTCTGTTCATGAAGCAACTGTGAGACTGGGGCATCTACTGGGCAGACTGAGTGCCTGAGACCAGTATATATGTCTATATTTTCCACCAATGGGCTTTAGCCCTGTTTAGCCAGAGAAGATGAGGCACCATTTCTGTTTGTGCAAGTGCTGTCTTTTCCATCTGTGTTGATCACAGAACCACAGAATCATTTAGGTTGGAAAAGACTTTTAAGATCATCAAGTCCAACCATCAACTCAGCACTGCCAAGTCCACCGCTAAACCATGTCCTGAAATGCCACATTTACATGTCTTTTAAATCCCTCCAGGGATGGTGACTCCACCACTCCCCAGGCAGCCTGTTCCAGTGCTTCACAACCCTTTTGGGGAAGACATTTCTTCCAATCCCAATCTAAACCTCCCCTGGTGCAACTTGAGGCCGTTTCCTCTTGTCTCATCATTTGTCATCTGAGAGAAGAGACTGACCCTGCCAGGCAGCTGTAGGGAGCCAGAAGGTCCCCCCTGAGCCCCCTTTTCCCCAGGCTGAGCCCCCCCAGCTCCCCCCGCCCCCCCCCCGAGCTGTGCCGCAGCCCCTTCCCCAGCCCCTGCCCGGCTCTGGACACGCTCCAGCCCCTCCGGGTCTGCCTGGGGGTGAGGGGCCCAACGCTGAGCCCAGGGCTCGAGGGGCGGCCGCACCAGGGCCCGGCACAGGGGGACGGGCACTGCCTGGCCCTGCTGGCCACGCTGCTGCTGACACCGGCCAGGGCGCTGCTGGCCGCCGTGGCCACCTGGGCACACGGGGGGCTCATGCCCAGCCGGCTGCCGACCAGCCCCCCCAGGCCCTTCCCCGCCGGGCAGTTCCCAGCCCCCTGCCCCCAGCCCGCAGCGCTGGGGGGGGCTGGTGTGACCCACGGGCAGAGCCCGGCACTCAGCCCTGTTGGGCCTCATACAACTGGCCTCGGCCCCTCGGCCCGGCCTGCCCAGACCCCCTGCAGAGCCCCCTGCCCCCCAGCAGGTCACACTGCCCCCAGCTCGTGTCCTCTGCAAACCCACTGCGGGTGCGCTCCAGCCCCTCGTCCAGGTCACTGATGAAGACATTAAACAGGACTGGCCCCAGCATGGAGCTCTGAGGAACACCACTTGTGACTGGCCACCAAATGGGTCACCACAACTTTTTGAGCCTAGCCATCCAGCCAAATTTTTTACCCAGCCAAGAGTACAGCTGTCCAGACCATGAACAGCCTGTTTCTCCAGGAGATGCTCAGTGTCAAAGGCTTGCTAAAGTCTAGGTAGACACCATCTACAGCCTTTCCCTCATCCATTAAGCAGGTTACCTTGTTACAGAACAAGATCAGGTTTGTCAAGCAGGACCTGCCTTTCATAACCTCATGCTGCCTGGGCCTGATCCACTGATTGTTGTGCACATGCCCTGTGATGGCACTCAAGGTGATCTGCTCCATAACCTTCCCTGACACCAAGGTCAGGCTGACAAGCCTGTAGCTCCCCAAAGACAGAAGTAAAGGGGCCAGACATGTTTACATGGACATATGTATACACATGCATATGTACTGTTTATATGTGCATGTGATGGATGTGGAGACCGTGGGGACATGGAGTTGCAGCAGTCTCACCCTCATCAGGCTATCGAATTCAGCAGCTCTTACTCTAAGCTGAGATTGCAATGTCCGTGGCTGAATCAAAACATAAAACAAGCGGACTTCCAGAGCAAAGTACCATGTTGGATGAGAATTTATTTGCTAAATATTCTTGCTCTTGTGTAAATGAAAGTTATGGATCAGTGAATGAAAAGGCACCTATACCTGTGCATCCCACTCCAGACCTGTTATCATGCTTTTGTAGCGACTGTGGAACTGACATCGGATGTCACTGGAACACTGTGTTCAGCAGACTTCAGATCAGCCCAGGTTTGCAAAACATCCCCATGAATGGGTCATAACAGTGACTTCTGGCCAATGTAGCAGTATAAATACTAAACGATACAGATAGCTTCTGCCAGATCCTGTCATAGCACATAGGGTTGAAATATCCACAGCAGAAAGTTAGTTCATATTGCAGCAAACTCTACTTGACGTAAGTGGACAGGACATTCATGCTGAAGCTTAAATTATTGTTTGCCAAGTACTTGGACTGAAGGAACTACCAAAGTGCCAAAAATGATGGTTTATGGCCTATTTCTAGCCTCCTTTGAGACTGTAGTCATAAAAGAAAATGGCACTCAGATGACAGGAAGTATAAGAGGAGACTGAAAGTTGAATGACTTAAATCAATTGAAAGGAGAGAGCAAAAGAGGATGCTGATTGCTAGCAAGGGTTTGGAGAAGTAGAAGCTGCTGTGCATATGGTGCCACTTGGGTAATAGCCAGGGTCTGGTCTGAAGCTGTAGATAAGAGCAAAAGGAAAGATCTGAAGGCAGACCATCTCAGACAAAGAAGAATCGCAATACTGCTGGATTTGCAAGGCATGGGAGGAATGAAATGTTGGAAGAGGCAATACTAAATGTTCTTGACCTCTGCTCAGCTGACTCGGAGGGAATGTAAAACGCCCAGAGGAATCGTGATTGTGATCTGAGAATGCATGGAGAATTTTGCTGCACAAAACTAGAAATAGCTGGAAGAGTTTGCAATTTAAATTCATCATTGTTAAGCCTCAGTAGGATTAAAGGGCAGCACAGGCAATATGGGGCCTGAAAGGAAGGTGAAGATTAGCATAGGAAGAATAATTTGGAGGTCTCTGAAAAGAAGCAGAAGCAAGTTCAAAGGATAATTCAATAAACAAATAAAGAGATACACCAGGGAAAGAGCAGAAACACATGAAGAAGGAAATAATACTGTGCTACACAGACCACTAAAGGAAACACATTGTTTAAGAATATTTTAAGATGAGTGAAGGCAGATGGATAGGTCCTGTCAATGTCGGGGGATCCCGAGCTGGCTTTGGGTGTCTCTTTACAGAGGTCTGAGTTTGCAAAGGCAAAATGAAAGAATGATCCTCCCTGAGAGTCATCTACTGGGAATACCCCAGAGAGCATGTTTTTCAGGATCATGAGTTCGGAAAGCCCCATGTCTCCCCCTTGCTTTTTTGCAGTCTGTTAGACGTCAGCGAGTGATTCTTGATGCACCAAAACCTCTGGGGTGCTCTCAGCACATGAGGTTTGGGCCCTAATGCCTGGAGAAGTTCACTGGGAAGCCATGGCCTTCTCTTCACAAAGACCTTCCTGGTCTAGAAGTCATCCCTTTACGCTTATACTTGTCCTAAAATATTACCTCATCCCAAAGCTTCCTTGCTCATGAGGAAGGGTTTGACTAGGCCACAGTGAGGCACTTCTGGTTCTTGCAGTTCCAGTTATATTGGGTTCAGGACTGATTTTTAAGTTGTCTGAAAGTCTCCTGAGGTTTTAACAGAAGCAGTGTGAGCCTTTATGGGACTTTCTTTCAAATCTGTTGTCTGTCTAGAAAATTGGAAAATGGTGCAGAGGAAAAAGTGAAGGAATGAAGAAACTGAAGAGAGGAGAAATTATTTCCTTTTTTTATTTTTCTTTTGGACATTATTCATATAGTCACTTTTGAAGTAACTGTTAGGGCACGTGACTCAAAAGGGAAGAGCAAGACTGTATGTCTCTGTCTCATCTTTGCTCCTTTTTATGTGATGAACTGGAAAGGTGCTGGCAAGTAAAAATGGGGAGATTACTTGTTTGAGCTTTGCAGGTTTTTCTTTTTTGAACATCAGCATTGTAGGGTCATCATCAGAGTTAGTGCGCGATAGCTGAGCAGATTGATGGTTTAAATCTCTTGCTGCAAAGCATTTTCTCCATGACCTCTTTTTTTCAGGTCTGCACGGCATTTCTCCAGGCCTCAGGAGTGGGCATTATCCCAACAGACTTTAGTCACACAGCAGGTAAATGCTTTGTCCTGCATAATTGAAGATAGACACCCACAGCAGACAAATATCATCCCATTTGGAGATGAACGCATTGTCCAAAAAGTATGTGGACAGCTCGTGGTGTAGATGCTTGACTTCTAGTAATGGCTGAAGTTAGCAGAGAATTTAGGTTTGCGGAGCTGAAAAAGCAAGAGAAAAGGGTAATACCTTACAGCAAGGATCTTAAATATTAATATCAGTCTGCTTAGCCATCAAGAGACAAATCGAAGTGTGACTTGATTACTATGTAAGGTATCTTGTAGTGGAGAATACCAGTTGCCAGGGGCTCTCATGCAATGAGAAAAGCTAATGTGAGCAGATGTCTCATAGACAAGGCATGACAAATTCAGATTATAAAGCATGGACGTGTGGAAGTAAGTGCAGTTAGTGCTGGGAGAAGATACCAAAGGAAGTGGAAGATATCTCTTGTGTCTTTGAAAACAGACAGGTTTCTTTACTCAGGATGAGCTGCAGTCAAACACAAATTACTGGGCTTAATATACAGGTAACTGGGTAACATTAAATAGCCTGCAATATACAGGTCAGATGAGCTAATAGTCCCTCCTGGAGTTACATTATAATCTAAAACTGTTTATTAATCCAAAACTGGTCTGTCTGCAGGCTTTTTGGCTTGTTTCTGGTTTTGGATATGAGTCCAAAGCGTGTGGATTTGATTACAGTTGCTGAAAGGGTACAGAACCAGAGACAGAGGCTTCTTTTTTTTCTTTTTCCTGAAAGCATGCATCACACAACAGAAAAATCTTCTCCTTTTGCTCCAAAATATAGAATATCCCACATACTCAAAATATTCTTTTTTTCAAATCTATAAAGCACACTACTCAATCTGGGAATTTATTTTAGCTGTTTTCAGAACTTTTTAATGTGTGAATTCAGTGCTGTACTGTAGTGTTTCTGAAGCCCAGGATAAGCGAGTGAAGAGATGTCCTGAAATTCCATCTTGTGTTTAAAGAGAATACAGACCTTCATTTCTGGAGAATAGGGCCTTAAATAAGAAGCAGAGAGTTATTTATAAGATTTTCTGTCAATAAAAGTATCTTCCAGAGGTGTCACCAATGCAACTTAGTTGTGGGAATCACTCATCACTCAGACAGAAATGGGTGTCCAAGCAGTCAAAATGCCAGAGGTACAAAATCACCGTCTGCAGTCGGTTGATGCTCTGTAGAAACCAGAAGACAAAAGGAAAGCAAGATGTGCCTTGTTCCAGAAACACCTCCTGACTCTTGTGTTGATTTCATTACTTCCTAGGGTATGCTCATGGTTTTTTTGGATAGCTGTGCTGGATAGTACTGGCAAGTGATGACACCAGCACCTTGAAATACAGGAGGAATGAGAAGTGGAAGGAAAAATGTGTGCTGTCTTTGGACACAAAACATTGCTTTTTGTCTCAATCTTGGAAAGCTTTAAGATGTTGGACCTTGATGTACAGGAATGCTATATCGGTTATTTGTGGATGTTAAGAAAACATATTAGCTGTAAATATGGCATGAACTAGGAATGGAGAAAGGAGAGGCATCTTTGCAAATGTTTAGCAGTATGAAGATCCCTAGTGCTTTGGAGTTCAGTGCACCACTTCCTATCAGTTCAGAGCCACAGACAAGATAATGGTGCTTGGCTGTATGTGAAGCTTTGCTTTACAAAAACAGAGGCAAAGGGTTTCAAACTGAGCAGGGATTGATTTAGTTGGAGGAGTGGGCAGGGAGTGAGAAACCTGCTTCTAAAATGGGCTATTCAACACTTTCTGAAAACCAGGTCCCCAGAAAGTCTTCTGGTGTAGATACACAGAGTCACCTTGACATTTTGGAAACCTGAGACTTTAGGGGTAAAAGTCAGTCCCCTCCTCTACCTCTTGGCATGATGTTGATTTAATGAATACTTTGAGGATGGCAACTGTGCATGGATTGGGGAAGACTTAGCAACTCTTGTCATGTCCCTCAACATCCAGCTAGCTGAGCCCATCCTTTGAAGCAAAGGGAACCATTTTCACTCCATTAGGCTAGCAACAAGAAACCAAGTTAAAAAAAGAAAATAGCTTCATCCATCATTTGGCAGAATCAGTAGTTTAAGCCACTTCCAAAGCTTCTTTGATATGGCCTTTTCCACCTGGAACACCACCAAGAGTTTTCCATTCAGGGAGAGCTTGTTCTCTACCATATCAAATAGATCATTTCAGATCTCACTTGAAAAAGCCTCGCAGATTTTTTTTTTTTTTTTTTTTGGTTAAAGCTTCACAAAATACCCAGAGCATCTGAGGCACCCACTGTTGGTCATTAAAACCATTGAGCACCTCTAACTCCAAGAGAAAGTAGAAGGAGCAGTCAGAGTTCAATACTTTGGACAAGCCCACTTTTGAAGTCATTTGCCTGTGTCAGGGCTATAAATACACACACTCCACCCCACCTCCCTCCTGAGGCCCTGGAAGCAGTTGATTCCCCTCCTTGAAAAGGGCTGTAGGTGTTGAACAGTTTTGGCTGAAGCCTGGGGTCAGTTAGCTTAGTCGGTAGACAGCTGGCTCCCAACCAGAAAGCACAGTGGACATAAATGGCAATTTCTATAGCCAAGGCAGTTTTCAGATAGGGAGAGGAAAAAGGAGTGACTAGCAGCATGAGGTGTAGTGTCGGCGGAGATGGAGAAACATTTAGACTATTTAAACTTAAAACTGACCTTCCTTTGGTAGCGATTCCTTATGATCTTATTGAGCCACCCCCATTACGCCGGAAGCTGTTTAAGGGGTTTCTTACCACACAGCACTTTCTGTTTCTCTTTCATCCTAAAATGCCAGCCATTATTCCAATGAAACCTCTTAACTAATTAACATTCAGCTCTGCAAGGTGAAAGTCAATCGGGGCTTAGGGATCAGGCCCATCACTCTGCGGCAGTCCCAGCGGTTTCGGGTTTGTGCAGTTTGCTTTCCCTGCCCAAGATCTTGCATTTTGACATATTGCTTCAATACAGCACATTTTATGACACCTTTGCTCGAAGGCCAAAGGCCACATTCCTTCTATCTACCCTGCATGCAATTTTCATTCTCTTGTCTTCAAGGCATTATAGAAATTTTTCTTTCTCTCTTTTTCTTTCTTTTTTTTCCCTCCCTCCTCCAGGATATTGTGGGTTATTACCTCAATCCTTTTTCAGCTGAGGAAGGTTTGAGGTAATGACCTGAAACTTCCTGGAAAAGATCCCAAAAAGCCCCAAATGGAAACCACATGCAACATATTAGGGACCCTCATTGCATAAAGAAACATTAGTTTAAGTAACGAGAATGTACATTGATCAGCTACTTATGTACCAGCTGGTAAAAGGCATGTATGATCAGCAATGCGCAAGAACCAGGTGGGAGAATTAGTTATTTGCTAAGTTAAAGCAAAAAAGGTGTAAAAGATGTATTCTCTTTTAGGAAATAGTTTCCTTAATCGCCATCCTTGAAGCTGGGTTGGGGAACTGACTCTGTGGTAACAAAAACCTGGAAGAGATCCACAGAACCTGCATGACGCCAAATGCTGTTGGATTATGAACCCACGGAGCCCCACCGATGTTTGCTTGATGCTGCAGTATCAATGAGGAAATGCCTGAGAACTTTTTATTGTTACCACAGGGAGAAAAGACTTTTCTTTTTCTCTATGCCCGTTAAAATAATTTCCTTTTTCATCAGTGACAAGAAAGTGCGTTGTCTCCCTCTCCACCCACCAGCAATCCTATAGTTCTACAGGGACAAGCAAGAGGGAATTGTGATAAAATAGCCATTTTGGCCCATCTCCAGGAAGGTATTTCAGCTCTTGATTTCCACTGAAGTCAGATGCACTTATGGAAGTGAAGGTGAGTTAATATTGAGTGGCTCTGGGCCTTTGGTGTTGCAGAATCCTCTCATCATCTGATGTAAATCTCACCGTGCTCTATCATGGGAACATGACTTGTGCTTTTTTGGAACATTGTTTTATTTAAACCAGATGATGCAGTTCAGGCCAGAGCCCAGTGGTATTCATTCTTCTTCCAAACCAAGGACAACATCCTGCCACAGAAAGGTGCAGAGTATCAAGAGACCTGGAGGAGTATGAGCAAATTGGGTGCTGCAATCCAGTATCACCCATCACACCTGAGCAGGAACGTGAGCTACAACTGAACTACT
Source organism: Falco cherrug (assembly GCF_023634085.1). NCBI lineage: Eukaryota > Metazoa > Chordata > Aves > Falconiformes > Falconidae > Falco > Falco cherrug. The sequence continues at coordinate 3,541,142 of NC_073698.1, forward strand.
TTCTTCCAAACAACACTGATCCAGTGCCCTCCAACACCTCACACCAAGGCAGAAGAAGGAACCACTAGTAAAACTGTCTGACTGGGAACACACCAACAGGATATTTATGGTGGGGGAAAGGACCCTCATATTTAGCTTCCCTTGCCCTCTTTCCCTTCCAATGAAGACACACTGGATAGCATAAGTTAATGAGAGCAGAACAATGACTTTTGAAACATGAAGTCCAGACAGTTGCCAGCTATCATGACTTCATTGTGTGGGTCATGATGTTTATGATTTTTCTTAAAGTCCCAGTTCCAGGATCTGAATATCTGGGCTTTCATTCCTCCTTCCCTGGGGGGGGGGGGGGGGGGGGAGGGGGGGGCGAGAAAAAAGAAGAGTTTATTTTAGCTCTCATGAATGTTGAAAAAGCTAGAATATATGTCCTGAGTGTGCCTAAATGTGCCAAAACCAAGGAGTCAATGGAAAAGAATCCAGAGTACAGTAATTCTCATGATTTCTAGGCCAGTCTCAGAATTTATGTGCCTGCTGCTTCAGATTCATCATTCCTGTATGATTGGCAGGGATGCAATGGAATATAAGAAGCAGTTGAGAGGAAGAAAAGGGAAGGGCTAGGTGTTTGCCCTGGCTCTCCATGGTGGGGTGGGCTAGGCAGTTATTTACAGTAATTCTTCTGTGCCTCAGTATAGTATCCAAAATTGCCTTGCCTGTCACTTTTGCACATCAAAGGCATAAATGTTAGGCTTGAATTGGAAATAGTTTGATAACATTTTCAGGAAATTTTGAAATATTGTTCCATTTCTATTTTATTAAGTCTGCACTTTCCATATTTTTTTTATATTTTTTTTTTGCCTCCAGCCCAGCAGGTTTTGCAACAGGTCTTTGACCCGGGCATGGCCTTTTTACACATTAAGAAGTACAAAAGAAGTGCAGAATAAAAGGCGACCTCATTTTTTGTTTTTGCAGGTTTCCTAAGAGAAGAGGTTTGCCATCTGGGTGGAAATCTGACAAAACATCACAGGAGGGGTTGGGCCCATCAGCCAAGCTGAACAGCTGCAGGGAAGCTACATGAAAACCAAATCACTCCACTGGAATAATTTATTGTGGCTGGTGTGTGGGGATAATAACAAAAAGAAATTCAGCTCTTTTATCTGCTGTTGCAGCATGAGGTCCCATGCCAGACATTTGCAAAGCACCATTTTCAAGCTGTGCTGAGATCTTCACCTGGGATGTTGTGCAGGAGTCAGCTAGGAGTAGAAATGGCTACCTCTGTGGCTCTGTAATGTGGTACCTCAGGGCTTCACAGTCCATCCCTACACCACGTCCAGCTGGTGAAGTCCCATTAAACATCCTGTGTTAGTCCCAGATTGTTAATGCCCAACTGGAACCATTTTTGCCCAGTCCTTGACTTGTGTTGGTCACGTTTCTGCTGGGTGAAAGTCACACAGCCAAAAGCACTGGCCTGATGTACTTCCATTGGGGGCTGGGACAGGGGACATCTCAGACCATCTCACCTACTCTTCACCACCGAGAATGTAGCCCATAGGGCTTAGGAAGACTTTCCGTCACTTGGGTCCTCCTGAATCTGAATGCCTATAGGTTACCATTTGGGTCTCAGATCTCCTCCACTTGAAAATACCCTGCCAGACCATGACCTCCTTGCCTTTGGTTCTCAAGGATACAGAAGTACTTGCCTTCCCTCTTGGCTTGCTCAGATGATTGCACTGACTTACTGTTAATCAGTGGTAATTTACCTCTTTAGGACTAGATGCTGGCAATTAGCAGTTAAAGTACTTCAATCAAATCAACTAAAGAAACAAATAGTGGGGGAAATATAGAGAAACAAGGTCTGCTGAGAAACCGCTTCTAATTTGACATGGTAATTATCAGGCATGTTCAGTAAAAGTTCACTTAACTTTCAAAACGAAATGAAATCAGACCATTATTATTCATGCAGTCGAGAAGTGTTGATAGAAAGGGATCTCTGGAGGTCTCTAATCCATACAATCATGAAAACAGCACCATCTACTGCCTGTTGTATTTGCCACTACAGAAAATTATTTGGATTTACCCATCTTTATTCCTCAGGTAGCTGGAGGCTGCTTTTAGATCCCCCCTTAAAGAAGCCCAGCTCCCTCAAGCTTTCCTTGTAGGTCTTGCACTCCAGCTGTCTGATCATGTTGGTAGCTTCACAGAGCTTTGCGTTTCTGGTTTTAAATCTCATCTGGAAGGAAGGTAGGCCAAGATAGGGGCAATACAAGGAAATCCAAAAGCGCCTTCCCTCGCAGGAGTGATAGCCCAGCTTTGGGGCCTTGAGGAATTTGCACATCTCTGAAAAGTTGCTGGTAAGTGCAAGGGTGGATTTACTGGGCAGGCTGGGAAAATCCATCACCTTTTCCCTCTTAGCACTGCTCCATCTATCACACAAGCAGCACTGCAAGATGAGGAGCCAGACTGCTGCCCTTCTTTACATTACAGCTCCCCATAGCCCTGGAGCACTTGAGCCCAAACTCAGAGGACTCTCAGACTGTTCCTTAGCAATGAAGCATAGCACACTGCATGTAGTTTGTTCTGCCTTTCCATTACAAACCTCTTTTAAGTTGCATGTGACTTTGCCACACTTCAGCAATTCAACTTGACATTTCCTATGCCTCAGGCTGATTTCTTGGTGTGAAGCTTTCACAAAACCCGTCCCTCAGCTTGTGAACATTAAGTGGCTTTGCCAACGTCATTTTTTTTACCCTTTTTTTTAATTCACAAGGTCATATTCTCAGCTGGTGTCTACAGTTCACAACCACTATGGACCTAGCCAGCTGCTGCTGCTATCAGGCAAATTGCAAACTGTGCAGAAAGCATTATATTTTCATTATACTGTTGATTCTTATTTAGGCATGGGCCCTGGTTTTCTTTTGTGGATCAAGGCTTGCCTGGGCCACGGTTGCAGAGAGCTCAGGTCTGTGTTGTGTGATGCAAAGCCTTAGTTCTGGGGAGCATCATATGTCAGTGTCTGACCCAGGTTCGGCACAAATGGTGCCAAGGTAATGCTGATGCTTGGATGTTTCTGCATGATGTTCCACAATGTGTCTCAGAAGTGGTGAGATGTCTCATTTGAATGACTTCTGCACAACTGCACCTTTATTTTTAGTGCTTTGATTTGCAATTCTCATTTAAAGTTTCTTGCCTTTTCTCCCAGAAGTTGATGTGTAACATCTTTACCAAGAGCTGGTTTCTCAGCCCATACACCAGAGGAAAGTCCACCTAGCTCATTGCAAGGGAAGAACTGACTCATTAGCCGAATCCAGACTTCCACATGGCTCCCCAATGCCAGGATTAGGACTTGCACATGGGTGACAGTAGTGCCTAAATGAAAGCATGTCAGCTAACTTTCCAGTTTGCTTTTCACAAGAAGCCGTTTCTTTTGTTCCCTGCATCAACCCCAATGAGATGTTTCTGCTTTGGTTTGTGCAGTCAAAACCCCATTTATCTTCTTTTCAAATAGCCATGTGTCATCTGTTAAAAATAATCTTGTCAAGGCCTGTGCTGAGCTTGAAAAATGTGCTAATATTGAGCAGATTTTTCTATTAAAACCCCTGTATTCCATGCAAGGTCAGTCAGTTCAGTTCACACACTCCAGGAAAGACAAATAATGGCATTAATGATTGGACCTGGTAAAGAATTAACTGCAGTCAAGTTTTCAAGGCACTTGTGGGGTCAGGGCTGTAATGTGTTAATTAGCCACACGAGATAGTTGTCCAGCTAAGCCTTCCTCACTAAGTGGTTGTATCAGTGCTTTGTACATCCATAGGTTTGCGACCCTGAAAAGAAATCAGTTTTCTGCTGCCTGTAGTGGCTTTGTGTCTCTCTCAACACAACCCCTGGGGCTGGGTGCGTTGAGCTGGGAAAATTTGTCTGTTAGGGGCACATTTGGGATAAGGCAGAGATTGACGGGCCCTCAGCTGAGGTCGCTCATGAAGGGATGGAGCTCTTCTGTGCACATACCACATGAGGAAGCTCAGGGGGCACCATACTGCTCTCTACAACTACCTGAAAGGGAGTTGTAGTGAGGTGGGGGTCAGTCTCTTCTCCCAAGGAACAAGAGGAAGGACAAGAGGAAAGAGCCTCAAGTTCTGCCAGAGGAGGCTGAGATTGGATATCAGGAAAAATTTCTTCCCTGAAAGGGCGATCAAGCATTAGAACAGGTTTCCCAGGGAAGCAATGGAATCACCATCCCTGGGGGTATCTAAAAGACGTGTAGATGTAGTGCTTAGGGATGTGGTTTAGTGGTGAACTTGGCAGTGCTTGGTTAATGTTTGGACTTGATTATCTTAAAGTTCTTTTCCACCCTCAACGATTCTATAAATCCATGATTCTGTGTTCATTAAGGTGGCTCATTACTGTCCTCCAAGTGCTCTAAAATGTTGGTTGCATCTTGGGGCACAGTTGGAAAACACAGGAAATCTGGCCCTATCCCCAGTTTGCGACGTATAGGTCTCTCTCAGTGCCTCTGTTCCTCATCTGCTCTTTGCATCTGTCTTACCTGTTTGTAGGGACTCTGGACCTGCCTCTTGTTTTGTGTCAGTGTTGGACAGTCCCAGGTACAGGTGTCTGTCTGTATCAGTCCTGCTTATGGAGAAGATGCTTTGGAAGGGACTGAGTACCATGGAGCCTCTCCTCATCCCATCTGCATCACATAGAACAGACTTACAAGACTCAGCCCTCCAGTATCCCCTCTTTTTCCTTTTATTTCTTCCAGAGGAATCCACCAGTCACCCAATCCACAAATCCTCCAGGGAGAAGGTGTAGAAACCTCAGACCTGAAAATCTCAGGCTTGTGTGCTTCTCCCTCCCTTCTCCCCCCTTCCCCCTGCTTGAGCCATGTTTGAGAACAATACCAAAGCAGCAGACAAACAATATTTTCTATTCATCCTCCTGTGCAGTGACCCAAGGAGAAGAGAACCAGCCTCTACCGTTTCCAGGCTGCCCAGTGCCTCCCAGGATCAGTGACTGTACAAACACATCCCTGTTCCCCTGGAGAGGGCTCGGGCACCCGGCCCTGCTGCTGGCAGCACCACACAAGCCGTCATTGTAGCTGCCCATTACTGCAGCTCAGTGCTGCCAAGATAAAAGCCATCCAAAGGATTGGCTCTGCCTTGAGTACCGGACTTGCCTGGAAAGTCATGCCAAGATTTCAGATGATTTTTTGGTGGAAGGGGGTGGTGCATGCATTGGTTTTATTTAGAAGATGAGGGATGTTCCATGGTCAAAGCATGTTCTGTTTTCGATGCTGGCTTAGATGTTTGCTATGCTGCTTCATGGTGTAATTTTACAGGTGTTTCGGTATTAAAACCTTTCCCAATTCCACATGGTGTAAGTATATCAGGCAAATGTTTGTCCTTCAGGAGAGCTGGGCACCTCCACCAACTTCACATGAAGCCAAGTCAAGTCAGATGTGGTGCTTAGGGACATGGTTTAGTGATGGCCGTCCTGGGTTAACAGTTGGACTTGATGATCTTAAAGGTCTTTTCCAACCTAAATGATTCTATGATTCTACGATTTTATGATTCAGATAAAAGCTTGGAAAGTCTTCAAGAGGTCCCTTAGCTTTCTTTTTGGTCTTCTGACCTTCAAGTGAGGCTGAGATGGTTGGGTGAGGGCTTGGCTGTGCTGTTTGTGCAATCAGAAGAGATCTTTTAGGGGATGGCTAACCACTGTGGTGATCTCCAGGTTTGAAGATAAGTGGAGAGGGCCATGGGACACCACCAGCCAAAAGAAATTAACTACCAAAAAGCTCAAATATATGGATGGGAAAATGAAGGTATCCTGCTTTACTTAACTCAGACATTTTTTGTGCCAGCTCCATCTCTATGTAACATCTTTTCTAGCCCCTTATTCAAGCATCCTTGTTTTAACAGGGCTTTCAAAAGCAGGCTCCATCCTCTGCCTGCTGTATGAAACACTGTGCAGACCCACCAAACAGCTAATTGGTAAAGGGGAGGGGTGTCATTCTTTCAATGCTCAGAAAAGGGCTTGCTTGTAAGTGAAGAATGAGCAAGGAGTAGGAACGTCTGTGTTGCCATTGCCTACGTGCCACAAATCACACTGATTTTCACTACTCTGTGCAGTGTGTGATGAGTTTGTCTGTCTGTCTGTTGTCCTCTCAGTGTCTAGTCTCAAAAGCAGATGCAGCAGGTGCCGTGGTGGGTGTGCATTTGGGTAACAACCATCTGCTACCTGCAGCAAAAACCTTGAATTGTCTTATTCCACAAGTTTGCTCAGTACTGCCATACCCAGACTTAAACTTTTCAATTGCTCGTTTTTTAGGAACTGCAAGTACACTGAGCTACTTGTTGCAGTTACAGGCTGCCACGGCCATCTCAGAGCCAGATTCAAACCTCCCATAATACTCTAAACCAAAGTCCTCTCTGGCCAATACAACTTTTCCATGCAGCAGTTCCTGGGCCACAGCCAGACTCCTGGGTGACATTCCCCCTCTGGCTTTGGGAGGAAGACCTGTCTGTGGCTCTATGCAGTTCTTGCAGATCCATGCCTGTTGGAAGAGGTGTCCATGTCCATCCTCCTCCCTCAGAGCAACCAGTAGTGTAATGGCCTTTGGTGTGCACCCTGAGTTGGCAGCCGAATTACAGGTTCTTGCTCTGGAGTTCATTATACTCCAAGAATTACAAAGAAAAAGTATTTGAAGAAAGGATAGTGTAGAAATGTACAGCCAAATTTTCTTCCTCATCCTCAAATTCCCTCTAAATAAAACACCAAAACAACAGGGAGTTTTGTGATTTCTACCAAAAGATCACAACTGTAGGGATTTAGTCCTTTTTAAATTCATATTTACATATTGGCTTGATCTTTTCACCTAGCTACATCTACATAGTCAAAAATTAGATGCCTACTAGGGATCACAGCAGACACCTGGTTAGCACTTATTTTTGGAAAGGCATTTGATCTTGATTTAGTGACTTCACATGATAAAGGACTCAGTACAACTTTAGATAAGCCACCCAAAGGGTTCTTTATGCTTCTTGTGAAAAGAGAAACATGTCTTATCATCCCTCTGTATTTATCTCGTTTCTGCTTCCAGTTGTTGCATCTGGTGACACTTCTGATGGCTTTGCAACCTTCACTGAAATCTATAGGAGATACAACGGCGCTGCTCGCTAGTTCTGGTAATCCACTTCCATGCAGAAAAATCACACAGAGGAATAAGGGATTTGAGGCCCTTATTTATACTGAAACCTTATCAAGCCTGAGTGGAAGCAAGAATTTGAACCAAAATGTGCAATCTTGTCTATGGCTGGAAATGGAAGCTGTGAAGTGCTTCAGTGGGGCCAGGCTTGGTGAGAACCCATTTGGAAACAGTTTAACTCCAGAAGGGTAAGAGGGAGAGCTATGGCCAGGGTAGTCTGCAAACCCACGGCAGGAGATGCCAAATCACCAATCCCTTAATTTTAAATAAACAGCCTGGTGCCTTAGCTGGGCACGAGCCCTGCAGCACTCTTACTTTACAGAGGTTGAAATACTTGACATAGTCATGGGCTCCTGAGATCCAGCCAGATGGTAGGTGTTGGGCTGGACCTCTCAGGTTGTCTCTTTTCCACTGCACATGGCAGTGCTGTGGTGGATGGACCGTGTCAAGAGGAGGCACTGGGAGATTTCCTCCACCTTGTCTCACATGCTCTGCGAGATGGGGCCACCAAGCCCTGCCCACCCTGAAGCAAGGTCCCAAGCATGGCTAATAGGTGCAGAAAGGTACTTTTCCAGCCCTCCACCACCAGCAGTTTGTCACGGGGAGGAGAAACATCTTGCCATTGTCCTACCTGCAACAGGGTTTCAGCTCTGGCCGCTGGGCTTCAAAGCAAGCGCTGAATATTTATCTCCAGAGGTGATATCTTCCCAGCCCATGACACCCTGATCTAATTCTCAGTTTGTGTGCATGGATCACATCCCTGTGGTTAGGTCTCCTGGAAGCTGTTTCTGCTGATAAGTGCTTGGGATGCATGCAACCTTTTAAAAACGCTCTGATAAATAGGAGGAGAAACAAAACAAAACCAAAACTACAACATAAAAATATTGCAATGAAATTAGCAGGGAGAGCTGGGCTGAGAAGGCAGGCTGCAAGACTGAAATCTCTGAAGACTGCAGCCAAGGCACTGAATCTATCGGCAACTTAAAGAGAAATGAGGGAAACTATGTTCTGAGTTTGGTGGGCTTTAGTTATTTTTAGAGGAGGTGGGCAAATGTGCATATGTGTATCTCTAAGTGCAGGCAGGGAGAAAAAATAAACAGCTAAAGTACATATGTAGCAGGTTAATCCATCTGCTGTGGGTTTGCCACTGCAAAAGATGATGATAACTTCATCGGAGTGGCCACTGCAAGACTGCTGTGCATTAGTGCTCTCCCTTATCCCCCCCAGCCTCTGCTTCTCCTCCCTGGGGGCTCACGCTCCAGAGAGTGTCTGGGCTCTGCCTTGTGAAACCTAAACCTGCTAAATCCCTCCCCAGAGGAGCCTTTCTGCTTGCAGGCACTTTCTGCAGAAGGTGGACATTTAACACTAACCAGAGCAGCACTCTTGATACCGAGCAGGCAGCTGCTTTTCAGGCCTCTCATGCCTAATCTGCATCAGGCACATTTGTCTTCACTGCAGGAACATTCATTGCCATCAGAATTCCGCTATCGGTGCAGCAGGGGCTGAAAGCATCTCTGCTGCCTGTGCACAACCTCATGGAAACCATCTGATGTTGCATTTGCTGGCTAAGTTTAGACCCAACTGCAGGTGATTTGGGTTAAGGGGAATTTGTGATTTAGAGCCTGGTACTTCACATTGCGGTTGGGAGGTCTCTTCATCTTCCTAAATTTGGATCATAGAATCACAGTAAGGGTTTGGCTTGGAAGACACCTTTAAAGGTCATCTAGTCCAGCTCCCCTGCCACAGGCAGGGGCACCTCCCACTAGATCAGGCTGCTCAGAGCCCCATCCAACCTGGCCCTGAATATTTCCAGGGATGGGACATCTACCACCTCTCTGGGTGATACGTGCCAGTGTCTCACCACTCTCAGCATAAAAACTTTCTTCTTTATATCTAGTCTGGATGTATCCTTTTTTAGTTTTAAACCATTCCCCTTTGTTCTGTCACTAGAGGCCCTACTAAAAAGTCTCCCCAAAGGCTGTGCAGCTTAGGTGCTCAGCCTTGGTGTGACTTCAAATTCATCTCTTCCTGCATCAACACCTCCTTCTTTAATGGAGATGGCTTCCTTCCTGCAGTACTTTGAGATTTGTCTATGGAAGTCGTCCTGCTGTTCCTTCCTCTTTGCACGGGAGCAGGGATCTGCAGAGACATAGGATGATGCACACCCCAGAGAAGAAAAGCTCCTGCACAGCACCGGCACAAACGGGGCAAATATCCAACAGTGGAAATAAAAATGCCTCGTATAAAAATACAAACCAAGAGAGCAAGTGAGAGAAATCATTCCTGAAGTTTCCTCTCTGCTGAGAGAGACGGGCAATAAATGGTTTTGGACACATTCTGCGAAATGAGCCATTACGTCTTTTCTGTCAGGTCTCACCTGTTGTTATTTCTAATGTTTCCTCTTTCCAAGACTGGGCAGGGTTTTGCATCGAGGTAATATAGTTGCTTTTGTTCAAGAACCAGACAAGTTACCCCATCTTGTAACCAGGACTTTGTGGTAAATGAACAAACATCTGTTAAATTGAGCTGTTCCGCATGAGCGAGTGGTGGGGTTTTTTTTTTTTTTTTCTTTTAAAGGGGAAAAAACACAAAAGAAAATCAAGTGGATTTCTTGAGCAGTGTGACTGACAGGATATACTCAGGTGAAGGCAAGGAACTGTCTGGGTGATTGTTATGGTTTAACCCCAGCCAGCAACTCAGCCCCACGCAACCACTCGCTCCCCCATAGTGGGATGGGGGAGACAATTAGAAGGGTAAAAGTGAGAAAGCTTCTGGGTTGAGATAAGGACAGTTTAATGGATAAAGCAAATGCTACACGTGCAAGCAAAGCAAAACAAGGGATTCATTCACCACTCCCCATGGGCAGGCAGGTGCTCAGCCATCACCAGGACAGTAGGGCTCCATCATGTGTAAGGGGGACTTGGGAAGACAAACACCACCACTCTGAACAACACCTCCTTCCTTCTTCCCCCAGCTTTATATGCTGATCATGACACCTTATGGTATGGAATATCCCTTTGGTCACCTGGGGTCAGCTATCCCGGCTGTGTCCCCTCGCAGCTCCTTGTGCCCCCCCGCCTACTCACTGGTGGGGTGGAGTGAGGATCAGCAAAGGTCTTGACTCTGTGTGAGCACTGCCTAGCAATAACGAAGACATCCCTATAATTTCTACAGTTTCCAGCACGAGTCCAAAACACAGCCCCACTACCAGCTACTGTGAAAAAAATTAACTCTATCCCAGCCAAAACTAGCACAGTGATTTACAATTTGTAATGCACTTCAGTTGTGTCTGAAACAGAAAGGAGGGAAAAATGCTGAACTGGTCTGTTCTTCTACTAGGTCATGCTTAGCTCCAGGAGAAACAGCCTCATTTCAGCTCAGCTCTACAACTTAGACAACAAGAGGTATTAGAAATATATGTTTTTCAGGACAGCTCAATGAGTGCTAATTGCTCAGAGATGTAATATTCTGATGATTCCGGGTTTTTCAGCCACAAAGCCCCCAAAGCTCTCGGTCGAGTTCTTAGTTGGAGAGAGTAAATGTAGCCCTCAGGATGACAGCACAACTTTCCACAGTTTTCACCACCTGAAAAATGCTCACCCCTAAATGCTTAAAAAGAGCAATTCTGAATCAGAAAAAAAAAAAAATATATATATATATATATACACAAATCAACCCTTTGTAGTCCATCCCCATGGAAGCCAATAGGAAAGCTACTGATTTCATGGGCAGCCTAGCACAGTGAACATTCTACCTCTGCTTTGGGGCTATTCTGAGAAAGTTGGTTTATATTTTCCATAGGTAACCTCTGCCAGGTCTTCCCTGGGTTCCTGCTGCAGCATCAAGCAGTGGCACTGCAATTCAGCGACAAACTTGTGTTTCAAAGAACTTTGCAAAAACTTTGCCCTACCTCTCTCTCATCTCATCTTGCCAAAATCTAAAGTCTCCTAACCCTGCTTTAGGTGCAAGAAATCTGGCAGATATTGTTTGAATCTCACCTACAGGAAAGGGGGAGGCAGGGAGAGATGCTAGCTTTGACCTTGTTTCTTGTCCAAGTCTTTGCTTTCATTCTGAGGAGGAAAAGCCCCAGTGGACAAAAAGACCAACCCAGCCCCCAGGCTCTGGCAGAAAATGGTTAGAGAGAGAAACCTTAATCGTAATGAAAACTTATGTAAACCATTTGCTGAAGGTTACACTGCGACAGAGGCTGTGCCTTCTCCCCAAAGGAGTATGATGAGATATCCGACACGCAGCCTTGTTCGTTATGTTCAGTCAGGAACAGATCTGGGGGCAGCTAATAAACTTATCTGCATCAGATTAAATCGCCAATCCTATCCTCCCTCTCCCTGCCCTCTCTCCCTCCCCAGATCAGTTACACACATCAAGCCAAATAAAGATAAATGTATGACAGAGTTCATTCGAATGATTGAAAATCAAGATGGAGCAGCATATTTTTCATCAATGCTATCCCAGGAAATAAAGATAAATTCCCCCACTTCATATTTTAACATAGCTTATCATAATCACCGGTAATAGCAACCAAATGTTTTTCATTTTAAAGGGGGCTGGGGGAACACTTTCCTGGTTGTAGGCTCATCTAGTCTAATTTTAAGCTAGTGTCAGGGGTCACTTCCACTTTATGTTGCATTTCTGATGAGCGGTTTTTGCTGGAATACCTGGCTTGACTAAATGACTACAAGAAAGAGCAGGGCTATGGAAGTCAAAGAGGTGATAGTGGGGAAGGAGACTTGGCTGCTGGGCTGGGATTCATCAGCAACGAAAGGCACACCTTGGTCTAGACTGGCTGTTTACAAGTGTTTTTCCCAGAAAGACAGAGGATTTCTGGAGCTCTCGTGTTCTGCCCATCTCTGACATTACCTAAAGTGTCTTTCCAACTATTCTGAACTCCGTGGAACTACTTTTTCTTTTTTGAAACATGCAGTAGGAGAGTGTCCTCCAGGGCTTTCCACATGTAAGACAGAGGTTTACTAATTGATCTCCAAGGATCTCCTGCTCTTCTGCTCTCCCTTCCCTTGTTCCCTGGGTCCCTGAGACTCCTGATGGGATGCTGTTCAGTGCAATAAAAAGTAGAAAAAGAAAACTTTCATTACCCCAACTAATCTGAACCTACATAATACTGCTTCATGGTATAGCAAAGGCCACACATAGCAATATTGAAATTCTGACTCCTTATTAAGGGAAAGCAGTATTGTTACACCAATGGAAACCTTACCTTCTCATTCAAAAGTGAGGGCTTCTTCCTAGGAGGCACATGGGATAATGGACTAGTTGCAAACTCATTGAGGAGGTGGGGAGAAGAAGGGTGGTGCTGAGGGTGTGAAGAAACACACCTCCAGGTCTGGCAAGTAGGTTACTGGGGTGCATCAAAAGTGGAGCTAGAACAGCAATGGGCATCTCTGAAAAGCAGGGAGTTGGGACACAGACTTAAGAGGATACCATATAAATTCAGTAGGGTTTTGTTTCCAGGAATATCCATTTCTTCAGAGACAGTCTTCTCCACTGGAGTTTATAGGACTTCTGCTGTTGACTCTAAGAGAAACACTTGCAGACTTGTCATTCTACTAGCCAACAGTTTGCTCGTTAGTTCTTTTGTTTTCTCCTCCTGCAAATGTAGCCCTGATTTTTTAACAAAGTAAAGCTTCAGAGGAGATGAGGCTAAAGTTGGGGAGTGGGCTGACCTGTTAGGCTCCAACCCATAAATTGCAGGAATTTCTAGCATAATCATAATAGTAATAAAAAGGGGCTTTGGAGCAGAATGTCTTTCAGTCGTAACAACATCTGGTGTGTTTGTGTCCTAGTGTTGGATTGGCAGCCATATCCCATATGGGACAAGAAAGGTCATGGCTGGCCATGGGAGGGGAGCTCTTTCCTAAGGCCTCAACAGAGAAAGTCAAAAGGTAACATCATCTGGTGATAAGCTACCATTGCCTTACCCTCTGGCAAAACACACACGATACAAAAGGAAGGAGAGAGGAGAATAATTAAATCTCAGGAATGCAGCTGGAGGTGATGGGGGAACCCAAGTGGCTTAAGGAAAATTTAAGCTCGAAACCTTTTTTCAAGACACACGTTTCAAAGTTGTTTGGGAAGCTGGGTAACAAGAGGGAAAGTAACACATTTCTTGGGATCCTGCTGAAGACCAAGTTAAAGAGGTGAGATGGGCTTCTGGTCCCCCATCTGCCTGGGCTCCTGCCTGGTCCATGCACCCTGTCCACGGAGGTGAGAATGTGGGAAAGAGATGAGAGAGATGAGGATGCGCAGGGGTCACACTTTGGTATTACAGGGCAAGTCTTGTGCCCACTCCTGCACCCCTGCTCTCTGAGGTGCCCCTAGGTTCTCGGGTTTCAGTGTAGCCTCTGCGAGGACACCAGGATAAATCCAGGATTAACTTTTTATAGCTAGTGGAGCGATTTCAGACCTAAGCTATTACAAAACTACAGCTGCAAGAGTCAAATGGCTCCGGTGAAACACTCTTCATAAAGCAGAGACGCTTCCTGGGCAAGAGCATCCTTGCACACTTAGGGCAGGATAAAAGAGGTTTGGCGTTGCAGTGGCATGGCTTGGGGGTATGTATGATGAGAAGGTGGAAAGGAAAGGCTGGGGGTGGGAGCATCTTCAGCTGCCACAGCTATTTTCTATTATCTCTTCGTGTTCGCTGTACCTACTGGAGCTGGAGTTTCCCCAGGATGTTTGGGGCACTGCAAGTCAGAAAAAGGGCATAGACTCTGTGAAACCTCAGAGAATAAGAGATCAGCTTTTTATCTGCTCCAAAAGGTAACACTGCTAATACAGTGGCAGTCCTCCCTGGAAGCCAAGGTCATTGCTTCAGTGGCATTTATTCAAGTGAAAAACACTCCCTATTGTAACCCTGTTGCAACCTTGTTACATCCAAATGAGCCTGATGGAGCTTCAGTCCACACTGATTTCAAAGCAGGCAGCATGAGCAAAACACAAACCATCACAAACTCCACAGCTACAGATAGAAGATCAGCTATCCCCTCTGCTTGTCTTTCAGTCACTAGATAAAATTTACTGCAAATGTGTGGACTTTGCAACAGGATTGAAAATGTATGTTAAATAATAACAAATCAACAAATCATCAAGCAGGGCCCAATAACCTCTCTGTATCTCATCAAAGAGCGGATTTATGGATCGCACTCCTTGCCCTGATACCCAGACCCTGCTGTTGCAGACAGTAGCGTTACGGAGAGCTCGGAGAGTCTAAGTGTGAGCAGACTCTCCACGAGGGATGGGACATTTCAGATATTTATTGGCCATACTTGTATGCCCAAATCCAAATGAGGCATTTCTGTGTCTAACTCCTTGTTGAAATTTGCTATTTCAATAGTAAATTAAGCACTGAAATGGAAGCTATGCATTGACATCTGTAAATCTGGGACCCACTGGCTCTGGCAGAACAGCGAGGGGTTTTATGGTGGAGCTAATGAGCTGCGCAAAGACCAGCCACCACGCTGTACATATGGGTGTCTTTATGGCCATCATCTTCTCTTTAATTTCCCTGTCTGCTCAAGTGCTGAAGCGATAAGCACAGAAGAGATTTCCATGCAGGTATGGGTAGAGCAGTTTGGTGCTGCTCTCCTGCTGTCCTTCTCTTTCTCCAGCAACATGATGTGGTCCATGTGCTCTTGCATCCACATGAAGCCAGAGCTTGACTCTATTAATACACAGCATTGCAAGGTCACCTTGCACTTCACAGCATGGTGCTCCTGGTGTTGGCTATCTATGCACATCCCCTTCCAGATTCAAAGTGACCATAGTCCTGCAGAAATCCAGGTGGTGCTGTGGGTCCGAGCCCGCTGCTACTCTACCTGAGCTGTGCATCAGAGTAACCCCCTGGAAGACAACAAGCCTTTTTCCAACCTCCCTCATCCCAGGGTCACACCCCTGTAATGGCCTTAGGCCACATTCTCAGCCTGGGGAAACGGACAATTTTGACCTCAAAAGGGCTAAAAGGGCTGTGACTCTCTGAGCAGTTGAGAGTTTGTGTTCATTGCTGGCTTAACCATGTTCAGATCTGGCAAAGATGCAGTGATGTAAAACCGATGTAGAGAAATAACTAAATGAAGCTATTTAAAAAAAAAAAAAAAAGTTGTGTGAAAAGCAGTTCTGCTGTATGGTGTCCTCATCTGCAATAAAATATCCTGTAATACAAAACTCAGTGTGTAAAAATGGCTTAAAGACACTGATACCTGTAGAACTGCACCTCTTTTTAGCTGGTTTTCCCCAATATTTCTGCTATACAACACACAAAGCCTCACATGGTGCAACCAAATACCACATCTTTCACCTTCCTTCCTGTGACATGGCTGAGGATGTGTCCCTCTTCTGTGGACAAGGAGGTAAGGGGACACCAAAAAGCATTGCTGGCTGCAGAAAGAACGTGTCTGGAAGAGCAGCCTGCTATTGTTTTTATTCAAACAGCTCAGTAACACCAAAAGAAAGCACAGCATGAAGCAAGAAACCTGCAACGGTTTCTACAACCACCCAGGCCAGGTAGGGGAAGTATCTTATTCCCCCACCTCAGCCTCGACAGAGCACATACACCAAGGTTACAGCAACCCTCCCGACCCAACGTTGGGTTGGTGGCTGGGGAGAGCCGTGTGTGTGCTGCATGTTGCATAAGAGGGATTTTGCTTTGAGTGGAGCTACATGGACAGAGACATGGGTTTGCCAAGCTGGAAAGGAGAGTGAATCTGCAGATTTATGGGTGGGGAGTTTTTCCTTGGAAATCAAGCGATGGAAGGAATGTCAGGGAGGCAAGGAGCTAGACACCACTGGGGAGGGATGCCAATATCCACTGTTCTGGGGGTCAGTGTGGAAGACTCTTCCTATCTGCTTCTGATGGTGCTGGTTTAAATGGATGGTTGTTGAGTTATGAACTTAAGCAGAGGACAGCACAGACTCTGCCCTGTTTTCTGGGCTTCTGGGAGACCATGCAGGGATGTGCAGAAGATGTCTGTGTCCAACTCCAAAGGTAAGCAGGAAAGAAGCTTGTATTGTTCCTAGGCACTACAGCCCTGATGTTGCACATGATACACAAAGACACCATAAAAAGCAGAATTTTAATAGGGTCAACTGAAGAAACATCAACAATATACCAACCTTCTGGGGTCTGATTGGGGCTTGCCATCACCACCATCCCTTGGGAGGATCACTCATAGGACATCTCCATCCCTCTCAGCTCAAGTGCTGAGTCTTTGAGGCGGAGAGATATTTCAGTCCTCATGCCAGAGGAGGCCATGTCTCAGTGAGCAGAAAGACACACCAGTGATGACGATTACCTTTGAATCCTAGGCTATAATTTTTGGATACTGAGCTCAGAGAAGCTGACCTGTCATTCTGCAGCAAGACCTTGAGCCAGGGCCATGGAGGTCAACAAAAATAAGAGAGCAAGCGAGCAGCAAATGATTCATTCTTTCAGTCACTCAGTCCTCGGGAGCAATAGCTATCTCAGCCTTCAGCATGGAGGCTGATGATGAATAGTTTTATTACCAATGATAATTTAAACCACGTGCAATGTTTACCATATTACCTGTTTGCCTCCTTGCCCTCAGCTATGGGAGTTCTGCTTTAACGATGCTTTCACCATTTACCTCCTGTGCTGGTATGGGTGAAGCAGTGCAGCATGACAAAGGGCTTTTCTTGTTCCCTTTCCAAAAAGCTCTCACTGATTTGGGGTACGTTTCTCGTTTCTTGCCCCTTAAATTGCTTTTGTTCTCCTCCCCGCCCCCCCCCCCCCCCCCCCCCCCCCCCGGCCTCTTGTGCTTCTTAAGAAACTGCCAGACATCTTAAACACATTTAAAAATACGTGTCCTCCACTGTAATCCATTATCTAAGGTTCCCATGTGGGCTCCATCATCAGAGACCGCCAGATTGATAGCGTGGTTTGCATGGGGCCCCCAGCATGGGATGGGTTGGAAACAGAGTTAGTGCACACAGCACATACTCTGCACTTCCACCTTTATTGGAAAGGGGAATGGGCTGTGTCAGGTGAAGGGCACGAGCAAGATAACAAAGCAATGATCTAGTTACACGGGATAAGAAATGGCAAGATGGAGACTGGGGAGGTGGAAAGTACGGGGGGGTGCAGAGGTTCCTCTGAAAGAGCTGAAATGGCGCTACCCTTACTGATGGTTTTCAGCTGTTAGGGTGCATCTGCAGATTTCTGCTTTATTAAAAAGGGTTCACATTTGAGACAGGCACAGACTGAAATCTGAACTCTCACACACTTTGGAGCAGTTCAGATTTAGACCTGGATGCAAACCACATCTCACATATCCAGGGGCTGAGAACAGACAAAGGTGTCGTGTCAAGAGGTAAGTGACGAGGATTCAGGAAGGCAAGCTGTACTACTCTTGTTACCATCAGTCACCTAAATCAAGGGGGGTTGTTCTGTTGCTGGGCTGATCAGCAGCATGTGTTTCTGCAGGAAATATACACGTCCAAGTGCAAAGTATGTGTTCTGTTCATGGTCTCACATTAAGCTGTTCAATGCACCTTGTGCTGTGCCTCTAAAGCAACGCAGTGAAACAACCATGGCCATGTTCAGCAGTGACTTCCACAGAAGCTGCTGCTTCTTTCCCAGAGATATGTAATTCTGATAGCATCAAGTCATATTTTTCCAAAGCTTATTGTCTTCATGGCTGCTAAGAAAAAAATTCAGAACACCAACCATAATGGCTCAAATCCAAAAGCTTAAATGAAACGTTTATGACATGTATTGTATTGCAGAATCTCATGTTTTCAGTGTCAAAGTCTTGTTTTTAAGTGAGTAGGACAGATAGTTCTTCAGGCACTTACAGAATCTGGAAATGGATAAATTTGCTTTTAAAGAAAGCAAATTTATTTAATTTTAGGCTATATCCAGGTTGTATTAATACACTGACCCTAGAAAGACCTCTGGAAGTTTCTTGTAGAGTTCCCATTCTCCTCTACGGGAGCCCCAGAAGTATTTGACAATCATCTACCATGTATTGCTTGCCACTTCATTCTTTTCCAGATCATTTATCACTCAATATCAGCCCTAAGGAACTTCACCAGCGGGTCAAAAATTGATCTTCCTTTCCTAATTCTAGTTTTCTGTTTCTTACATGGGTCCATTCCTTAACAGAGCTATCACTCTCTTAACATGACTGTATCATGTCCTTAAGAGTGTCAATGATTAACTTAATCAAAGTTTAATTAAATTCTACTCTGTCATTATCAGTCATAACCCTCCCCTTTTTTCAAAAACATACACCAAGAACTCTACTAGACCTGGGATCGCTTCTGAAGGGAAGTTGTGCCAGTTTGCTCCCTTGGGTCTTCTAACAATTATTTTAAATATTACTTCTCAAAGTCTGATTGCATCTGAAAAAGCCCTGGCCTTCAATTTTCAAAATATCTTAAGTAACTAGAGACAGCATTATCAGACCATCAAACTGCTGTTTTGGAAGCTGGTTCTTATAGGGGGCTGCATAGTTTTGGTAGATACTTCGTTCAAGAGCCTTGGTTGAATATTTTCTGGTGCAGGACTTAGAATCATGGAATCATGGAATGGTTTGGGGTTGGAAGGGAACTTAAAGGGTATCTAGTCCAACTCCCCTGCCATGGGCAGGGACATCTTCAACTATATAAGAGTCCTGCCCAACCTGACCTTGAATGTACCCAGGGATGAGGCATCTACCACCTCTCTGGGCATCCTGTGCCAGTGTATCACCACTCTCAACATAAAACATTTCTTCTTTATAGCTAGTCTAGATCTAACCACTTTTAGTTGAAAAATATTACCCCTTGTCCTATCACTACATGACTTTGCAAAAAGCCCCTCCCCAGCTTTCCTGTCGGCCCCTCCAGGCACTGGGAGCTGCTCTAAGGTCTCCCCGCAGCCTTCTCCTCCCCAGGCTGCACAGCCCCAGCTCTCCCAGCCTGTCCCCACAGCAGAGGGGCTCCAGCCCTCTGACCATCTCCTTGGCCTCCTCTGGGCCCGCTCCAACAGGTCCATGTCTTTCCTGTACTGAGGACTTGTTCCCTCATAACTTTTCAGATCCCAACAAAATGAGCAGACTAATTTCTCATCCTACCAATCTACAAGCATGGGTTCCTGCAGACCTAGCTGAAACAGCAGGGAAGCGGCAGCACAGCTGTATCTGGGGCAATGTTTAGCTCTCAGTTTCTAGCAGGAGATTGTGTTTTACCCATGTAATCGCATAAAAGCTTCCAATCCCAGACTGCATTAGCCAAACTCATGTTGAAGTAGCTCAGCACATCCCCTGTGCAAAACCTACAACCCCAGCTGAGGCATTCTGAAGATATCTTGCAAGCTAGCTCCAGCTTAATAGCAAGCAAATGCAAGTCCACTGAGATCCAAATCATCGTAGACACTTGCCTTTCATCTGATTTTCCAGCAGAACAGGGTCATGCTTGCTTTATTTAACTCTCTCAGGTTTTGTCCATGCAGTGAAACGTGGGAAGAAGAAGCCCACAGGGGCACTGAAGCGGGATGCAGGAAGACTTTGGTACAGCTTTTGCCCAAAGGACAGGCCCCCTTTGTGACCTTGGGAAATCGTTAAGTTCATGTACTTTCTCCATCAATGTTATAGTAGTGCTGTTTCCTTACTGCACACTGTTGTTAACAGAAGTTAATGGCTGTACGTACACAGCAGTGGGAGGAGAGCCTGAAGCAAGGTGAAGATGGGAGATGAAGACCTAGATAAAATTTTGTCTCTTCCTCCTAAGTTAGCATCTCACAAGAGGGCAAGCTTTCATGAGAGATGGCTACATCAGTCCTTTCTGCAGTTCATTCTCCCAGCATTTTCACTTTAGCCTAGGGGAGAGGTTTCTTGTTCCCTGTATTCTCCAGTGCATGTTTCATAGCCCCAGTGGGAGACTGGTGGCTTTAGTGCTGAGATGTGTGACAGCCATGTGGCAAGCATCATTTGTTTATCTTGCTGGATGTGTGCTGAGCCTGTATGGGGTCAGGTGACTGCACCAAGTTCTCCGCTCTGAAGCATTTCATGTCCTTCCAGGTTTCCCCAAGGGAAGGGGAAACTTCAGGGAGGTCTCTGTCTGAGGGCTCATCTGTTGGGGCAGGAGGCTGCCTTGTTTGCAAGCAAGCTGAGGCTGTTTGCAGTGCGTTTGCTCCATAATCCTTCTCAAGGTCCTGCATGCAACCAAGCACATTTGGCTACCCCTAGTGGTTCATTAATAGGTTTTGTAATGAAACACTTGGAAAGAAAGCAATAAAGTATGATCCCATAAAGAGAAGCATTGCAAAGAAGGAGACAGAGATTCAACCCCAATGCAAGCTGTCGATCAGACCTTTGAAGGTGATGAGGCACGCAAACGCAGCCCCAGGCAGCAGGTAATGGTTCCTCTTATTTCCTTTGTACTTAAGCAGTGTTTGGTTGGAAGTGGAGAGCATGGGCCCCTTGTGCACTTCGCATACACATAGTGAGAGATAATCTGTAAATGGAAAAGATCGGGGGGGTGGGGGTGGGGGTGGGGGGGTGGTGGGGGGGGGTGGGGGGTAGAGGGGCTTAAAAAAGGAGGAAGAGATTTCTGTGCTCTCATCTTTTGTTTCTGCCTTAGATCAAGCAGTAAACTGAGGTCTCTGGAGTCCAGTTCAGCAACCCACTCAATCTCATGACCTCTCCTTTTTGGTAGAGAGCTAGACAGAGGGGTGCAATTGCTTTCTTTCATCACCTCCAAAGAGCTACACGCCAATCTATAGATTGGCTTTCCAAGCAGAACCCAGGTCTGCTCCCTGGGAAATCTCTGGCAGGGTATTTCCAACCTCTCCAACACACTCCCAGCACTCAGGAACCACTGCAATCCCTGCTGTGTGTAGGGGAGAATTGATGTCAGGATGCAGGAAGGCCAGACAAGGAAAATTCACTTCTGGAAGGTTATGGCATGTGTTTTCCCCTGTGGGGCCATTGCAGCACACTGATGCTCCGACAACATCTGGGTATGCAGACAGCTCTGCTTGGGGGGAGTGTTTCATGAGCTGGGTCTGTGTTTGAGGCACAAGGAATAAAATAGGACTGTATCTGTGTTTGGGGTTACTGGTTTTTTACTTACATTAGACCATGGTCCAAAGAGCAAATCTAGGAAATCCAAAGTGGAGACTACTGGAAAAAGGAACAAAAGTCAGAGAGAAATCGCATCCCTGGCACTGAATTACAACCCTGACCCCCACCAAACCCTGCTTAGAAGCTTGATGCTTTTTGCCCTGGCATTGCAATGGTTAAAAAATAAAGCTTTATACAAGCTGCTGCCCTACTCGCTGTAGTAGGCAGTGGCTGTCACATGCTCAACCCTCATCTGGATGCATCCACAACTCACCAGAGGACACAAATAAATGTGAATTCTACTCCAAAATTACTGTCAGCCCACAGAAAATGTCATGTATGAAGGATTTGTGACAGAGGTCAAAAATCTGGATAAACAATAGGTCAGACTACTGCCAAATTACACAGAATTTGTAATAGCAATGAAAGATGTGGGAGTCTAAATGAAAAGGGTTAGCAGACTTACCAACTTTCAGGTTTTCCTCTGGCCTGTGAACATTTTGTTATTGCTCCCCAGCATGTAAAATTTGGAAAGAAGGGGGTTTCCAAAATACAGATAGAAGAAGCTGGGGACAGTGCCCCAGAGACACTGGATAGAAGTTACCCTGAGCACTGACTCAAGGTCTGGGCTATCTGACATGCACTGCAGCATATAGACTGGATTTGTTCTGGGTGATGTTAAGCACTGAAGCAAAGCACACAGGAGTGCATGCCCTGGAGACTTCCCTTTAGGGTTAGTGGAAAGAAAGAGGCTCTTCTAGAAGTGGGCTGAAATGCCCTCTGAAATTGTCTACATTGGTTGCAGCTGGTCAGGGATGCTCCTGACCTCAGGTGGCTATCTGAAGCTGGGTACAATGAGGTCTAAAATCTACAGATGTGAATATCTACACATTAGGAGGCTAGAGGAGGAGTGGAGGTGAAGCAGAGGAGGTGGAGGTGGGCACTAAGTGACTGGAAGAGGTGGAAGTCCTAAATGGAATGATAGGGTAGAAGTCAAAGGCAGGAAGATAATGGAGCTCAGGAGGGAAGGAGGCAGGAGGCAAGGCTGCTTTAGTGAATTCTTGGGTAAAGAGGAGAGCAATTCTTCACAGCCATCCCTAGTTGTCCAGACTTCCTAAACTGTCAACCCCATGCTCCCACAAGAACTCTACCAAGAACTGTGAGCATAGGAAAAGTGAATTCCCACCTATGTGAAAGTGCAGAGCAGACATGAAGTTTCCCAGATAACAACAGGATCCACAAATAGCCATGGGAAAGAAGACAGAGTGGTGCTACTAGGTGGAAGTACAGAGATGAGCTAGTCGCATGGGATAGATGTCTCAGACAGAAATGTAGCTGAAACACAGCACCCAGATTGTTGGGAACAGATGCACTCTCAAGAACACACCAGAAAGCTAGAGGTGCCTCATACCGGCCAAATGTGATCAAGGATATCTGAGATCTGGTGAGCAGATGTTACACAGGCAAGGAAATGCTGGCCAAGCAACAAACAGAGACAATGAAAATATACAGAATCCCCAGCAGATTTTGGAACAAACTAGGAAAGGACCTTTTCATTACAAACCACACGAACTACCTCATCGTTGCAGACAAGTGTTCAGACTGAGGGGAGGAAGATGAACTGTCAGATGAAATGCAATAAAGCAAAGAAGCATTTCAACAGGCCAACAGGCACCTTGTTTGACTTGCAGTAACTTTGCATGACTTACCCAGGAAGAGAAATCCTGTCCCAGCATGTCGCCCTCTGACCATGACCAAACAGCAAAGCTGAACCATCAGTTTTATTTGCTATGATTGTACTGAAGGAAGCAAAGACAGTGCCTGGTGAGTCATTCTGTAAGGGAGAAATGCTTTCATTGAAGACCAGCATGACGCTCCGATTCAAGCACCAAAGTCCAAATACTTGCACAGCATGAAAGAACCAAGAGGAGTGGAAAATAATACATGAGAAGGAAGACAGCCAAAGAGCAGAACTTACCTTTCTCGCAAGCTGGGCATCTTGTAGAACACCTTTTGGGGGTCTTTTACAGGACCAGACTATTTTTTTGGAACAAAATATGTGGAAGAGAGCTCCATATACTGAGAAGTAAAGGGCGTGTAAGAGAAAGCAGTTCTTTGAAGCCACAAGTATATTTGCCCGTTGCACATACGAGCTACAGATGCAGATGTAAGAGATTACAGATCTGCTGAGACTTGACCGGAGGGACACAGAAGGAACACGGGCCATGAGCTAGCAGCAGATACAGAAATATATGCAAAATATCACATACCCCCAGAAGAAATAGATTCTGGAGAGTTTCCTGTTCTAAAAACAAAGGTCAGCCCCAGTTCACTGCAAGACATACATAAGAGTTTGAAAATAGTCAAGGTCTTTGCATCAGGGGGTGAGATCTCTGGTCCAGCCCACTGCTAGACCTTACATCTGCCTTTTCTCACCCTCTAGGCCAGCTATGGGCCCTACACTACCTATGCATTCTGTAGCTTTAAGCCATAGGCTAAGATAAGCTGGAGAAACCTCTCTCAACATTTAGTCTTGTAATTCTTCAAAAACATTAAGTATTTGTCCAATCTTCCTCTAAAAAGTGTTGCTGTGAAACAGTGCTAAACAATGCATAACATAAACCGGGATATTAAAGGGAGCATGGTAGAATGTAAAATGTGGAAAGAGATTTATTACTGTTACCTATTTGTATTTTTAATTTTCCTCTTCAAAAAAAGAAAAGGAAAAACAAACAAAGAAACCCACATGGAAAAGGGGACAAAGATAGCATCTGCCCAGGGGAAGGTAACACGATAGCATGCTTATACTTAAAGCAGTTTTGGGAATAGAGGGACCCCTAATTGTGGGAAATGGTCAATAGGGGAAGACTGCAACGGGAAAGGAAGGGTCCAGGTCTGATAATTGAAACTCCTTGTTTATGCTTGAACTCTGTCATCTGCTAGGGCAGATTTGCTGGAGGGTAAGAGAAGAGGGTTATGATACAAAAGCAGAGGAAAAGTGTATGGGCTGGGAGTAATTTCTTGCTAATGTTTTAAGATTGAGGAGATTCGACAGATTCCTTCTCTGAGTTTCCTTACACCAAGTGCAGTTTTTTGGAGGTTGGTGTAGAAACATAGTCAAACTATCTGTCTGGCTTTTGTTACTAGAAAATGCATCTGTCTGCCTGACTGTCAATCACAGTCTTTATATCTAAACATTATTTCGTTATTCAGTCAGAGTATGGGGTGCACCAGGAAAGTGATCATCTGTAAGACACTGAAAGCTCGCATGGCATTGAAAAGGAATCCCTTTCCTCTCCAATCTGTCAGACTGATGGACCAGAAAGGGTATCAAATCCATCAGGTCTGGCTGTGTGTGTTTGGTAGTAATGGAATGTAAAACACATTTGGGGCTCACCTGTTGAGAAATTCAGATTAAAGTTTCCCTTCAGGATGTCTCATTTTCACAAACACCAAAACCCTACATGGTGAGGAGACCTGAAGAAACTCCTGCTGTTACTCTGCATGGGGACTGCACAGCTGGGACAGGCTTCATTAATAAACATTGTGCTTAGAAAATCCTCCTCTGTAGGACTGTGTATACTCTACCAGGAAAGCAAAGAAGCAAATGGTTGCAAAACCATGAGTTACAATTTTGCACACTCATTTGAGATGCTTTGATTTTCACAAGGTGCGAAGTGGAAGCTTTGAGCTCTGAAACGTGATGTACACTATATCAGCAGCATTTTTGTCACTCCAGTTTGGTCCAACCCATCTCATTCAACTAAATCCACATTATTTAGCAATGCTGCACCTAAAAGCAGTCTTCTGAAAACTATTTTCTTGCTTCAGACAGGCAAGATATGCCCGAGGCCAGAAACACAGATGAAGCCCTCGTCATACAGCAGATAGCTGCAAAATCTGGTTTGACTTCAGTGGAACAAGGATTGAAACTGTTTCTTACCTGTTGTTTTTTCACCAATTTTGGTCCTCCAGTTGTCCTACTTCCCTTGTTGGTTTTGTCTAGCTGGACTTTGTATAACAAGTTTCTTGTGATACTTTTGGGCATTCCTTGCGCTTGCAAAAGGGACTGTCTCTGCCAGCCCTGTGCATCTAAGAGTCCCCAAATCATCCAAAATGACAACCATATGTAACGATTCAACATTCACTTTGGGCAGCTCTATTCAGCGCAATATTTTGAAACATCATCTGCCACAAATAGTCCATTGAGTTCTGTTTTGTTCTAAAACTGGTGGGCTTTAGTGTATAATTCCATGGTTTCCAAAGACAGAGGGTCACTCTAAGAGAACATGAGGAACGCTCATACACCCAGCTTTGCCTTACACACCACACAGACACAGGCAGAAATTAAGTTACTCCTTTGTGGTCCATTTTAGCCCCTGTTGATGTTTAAAAGAATACCTCTAGGGAGCTCTTAGCTGGGAGAAGCTGGCTGTGGCCACCTGCAGAGGTCCATAATCCCAGCTGATCCAAAGCAGGGAAGTTGCATTGCTGCCTATGGAGCTGTACCCTGGAGATATGTACAGTCAGGTCTGGTCCTGAAACTATACCCTGGTCTGGTCCTGTTTGAACTGTTTCTCCTGTCACCTTTGGAGCATTTTGTTCCAGTCTCAGCTATAAAAAGCCTATTTCATAGGAGGCATTTGCCGTAAGCTTCTTTAAAACTTTTATATTTAAAAAGCGTAGCTAGGAGCTGCCTGAAATGGCAGTCACTGGAAAGAAAACTTGGCAGGCACTGCACCTCACTAAGCTTGTCTGTAGTCTGGACAGAACATCACTAACAAGAAGAGGATTGCTTCCATCTCCCCACTGCTCTCCTGCACCTAGGATGGTGTGAGGACCAGCCTGGTATTTCAAAGGCCCAGGCTCAGCATCCCACCCTGACACTCCCTTTAAGGGTGACCTTGGCCAAAGCAAATCATCTCAGTTCCTCTTCTGGGACAATAAAAGTAAGAGCAAGTGCTGATCTCACAAGGCATTCAGTATCAGAGGTGGGATCAAGTAAGTTCTCTGGAACATGGATCCAGTCCCCACTGTTTTTAGATGGCAAAATTTGCACCTCTGTGAGCATTGGCAGGTTTGATCTGCCTCATCTCTTTTTATCCCTTATCCTTCCAGATGAAGGACCTGTGGCAGGAGGTAAGGGTGGCAGGGGTTCATCTCACCTACAGTTAGCCCCCCTGAAGCATCCAGAGTAGGATCCTGTGACAGTCCAGGGCACATCCCAAGCTCGGTTCCTCCCACCAGCCTTCATCTCCTGAATATCCCATCCCATCCCATCCTATTGAGGTGGAGGGAGGGTGCCTCCTCTCTCCTCTGTCTCTAGAAGCTTTTGGGATCTACACAGTCAACAGCCCCGGTACATGGGCTCACCTGTAGCAGTTGGCTGAGTCTTAGCATACTCCTTTGGTAGTTTTGGCAACATTGCCTGAGAACTGGCCAGGGACTACTCACCATGCACAGTTTGGGGGCAGAAAAGGGGGATTTTAAAGGTGTGGATGTGAGTCATAATATAATATCAAACCTGGCTTGCTTTTCTTACCCTTTCAGATGTAGCCTGGATGATCACTGTTGGCCAGACACCGAGTCCAGAGACAACAAGAGTTGGGAGAAGTGTACACTGACCCTTGTGACCAACTCAGCTGCACAGGAGGGCTCAGGGGGAGCTGAAAATGCATCTTCTGCACCCTCAGTCACTACCCAAATCAGAGAAGGAGCCTAGACCTTTTGGTAGAGAAATCTGGACTTGCTATCGGGGTGTTGGTGCCTTTCTGGGAGGGGATGGGCAGGCATCACCATGCTAAGGACATCCTGACTGTTTTTGGAGCTGGGAGAGGGATTAAACCAGTGTCTGCTCTTAATGCTGAGCCTTAAATTCCATCCTGTCAGTTGCTCTCAGTCTCTTTGTTCTTCGTTGTCTTGACCGGCAAGATTTTCCTGCCCTTATTTGAAGAAAAAAAAAATAACTGTGGTGTGGAAAAATGAAGGTGGCTGTGAACAGCACCCTTCCCACAACCAGCCCAATACTGGCATTGCTGCATCTGCTGACATGACTCTCTTCACTTGAATGTTCACATGGGGCTCTGAGGTCCCTCTCCCTTCATTTCCAAAAAAGTCCTCACTTGTCCGCGACTGTTGGTGTAAGAATTAACCATATCCATATTAGGACCAACGGTCAGACTGAAGCTAGCAGTAACACAGCTGAGTGATGACACCTTGTCTTCTGTGACAAAGGCTCTTTCCTTCATTTCAGATAATGATGGTGGGTTTTATTTATGAATAAGCAAATTTCCAGGGGATGAGAAGCTATGAAATCAGCCAGCTTTCTGGGGACACAGGAATTCACGCTAAATGGGATCCATCCCACAACTGTTAGTGTAAATTAAGCAGTTTCTGGTTTAAGTGCCTGGAGATGTACGCGCTTGTCAGATACTAATAGTTTTAAGTAAGTGACAACCCTTGTGTGACTTGGATAAGCCCTATCCAAACCCTTACATGTTTCAGAATCATTCAGGCCTTGATCTGACATTCGCTAATTGGAATAGTCTTTCTGGCAGACTAAATATTTGCAGATTCCCTTTTCCCAGTGGTGCAGGCAAGCACTGGAGTCTTAGCACTGACATCCTCCTGGCACTGTGTCCTGGGGCACCATCCCCAGGGAAGGCGATATTGGACTTGGACATTATCTGGACCTGATTAGCATCAGATCCTCTGGCATCTGTCCCAGTCTTCCTCTCCGTCTATTTTATGTTCTCCCCTTTTCTATTATCCCTTTTTCAAATAAAAGGAATATTTTTTACTAGCATCAGACTTTGAGGGAGACCAAAGCACGTCAGGAGTTGCTTAAAAGATTCAAGGCAATGCTGAGCTTGTTAATTTTTTCAGGGCTACTTCTTTTCCCAAAGAGAGGTTACTGTGACTTAACTGTGGGGAAAACTCCAGGGTAACGTAACTGCCAGCCACAGTTATGGGTTGAGGTGGTCAGCTCCATGCGAAGGTGCTACTGGAAAGGCAGAGGTGTGGTTAGACTCAAAATAATTGCTTAATTCCCCATTTTGCTATAGCCTTCCTTTATAGATTTTGCTGCCTCAGCTCCCTGGATGAAAAACAGAGTTAATCCATCCTTTTTTCCACCCTTTCATCTGCGCTTTTACTGCATGTCTATGAGTTTTCCCGCATATAAAAATGTAGGAAAGGCTGCACTGGCTTAGCCTCTCTGTCCTACCTCTGAGAAGATGCAGGAACTCAGGAAAGAATGATTGAGCCTGAATACAGCAAGACCTGTTTCAGTTCTGCCCGCATTTTGTTCCAGGACCTTAAAATACATTTATTTTCCATCTTCCTTCAGTTGCTGGCGTTTTTTTATTGAGGCAGTAGGCTCAGCATCTGAGGCAATGGCAGTGCTGGGTGCTGCTGTTAGAAATGTAATGGAGGTACCAAAGGTACTTTCACGTGGGCAGCCCGATGGGGCAGTTGCTTTCTGCCTCTATCCAGCTGGACACGCAGCACAGTTTCTTCCTTATCATCTCTTTTCCACCACTGCAATACTTTTCAAAACTGCCTCTGAACTATTTGACAGGTTGAAACTGCACAATATCACTGACAATCCAAGAAGTGATGTGAGATGGATTAATTTGCATTTTCTCTACTGGTTTTTGCAGTGCACAAGTGCTTCCTGGCATTCCTCTGTTCGGACATGCTGAGGGTGGCAGAAACCATCGAACCCCTAATACGATCTCCTGCACAGCACAAGAACAGATGCTTTCGCCTTGCAACTGGACTGAGCCCAGTGACCTGGATTTGTTTAAAGTGTCTTTTCCTGAAGGCACCCTAACAATTGGCCAGCCCTTTAAGCATTCCTTGATAGATCGCCCCAGGCTGTCAAACTCCCCCTTCAATTTACAAGGCTCACTTGCTCGTAACCAAGGTTTTTTTGGCTTCAGCTCCCAGCTGTTGGCTCTTGCTGTTTTTTATTCTGAGTAGAGCCCTTTATTGTTCCCTTGTGTTAAGCTAATGTGATTGTAGCTCTTGCTGGAAGTGTGGATGGTTTTCTCCTCTGAACTTACAGCAGCTCTTACCCCATATCTATGCTCAATTAAGAGAGCTTTCGATAACCAGCAAAACGGGTAGGCTTGAACCAACACAGCCCAGGATTTGGCTGTGTTCTCCTCTTTTCCCAGAGCTACTACCCAGCAGTGAAATCACAGTCGGGTTTCTCTCTCAAGATGCAACAGTGCAAATTCAGGATTCCTACTCAGGAACCTATTTTGACATGTACCTAAGGAAGACTCTAAGGGTTTTACCAAAACAATGAGTACTTAAGCAAGTCTTTAAGGACTCTCTTCTAAAGGCAGTAAGATTGGGGCAAGGCTAAATCCCTGTTGTATCAGAGTAACAGTACCCAGAAAGCACAGCAGTGGGAGGAGAAGACAATGATAGTGCCTTTCTGCAATGAGGTCCCACTTCATCTGCTCACTCTCTGTTTCAGTGATGCCCCAGACAACCCGGCGATTTTGCCGATGGTCACACAGGGGTGGGAGATGTTAATAATGGGGTTTCTGAGCACCAGGAGCCCCATGATTCTACCTCACAGACTGCCTGGTATCCCTACACTGGGTAGCCTTTGCTCTGTCCATTTCCCTATCCTCCCCCTCCAGCTGCACCTCCAGTGGTTTCCAAAACCTACTGAAGTGAAAAATGTTTTTCTGTCTACTTCAATGGGCTTCAGCTCAGGCTCCCAGCATGTGCATGTGTCTCTCACTTCCAAACACAGCTACCCCAGTTCAGACACAGTGTGTCTGAAGGCTCCTGGCATCCACATCCTGCATCTTTCCTACTCAGCTCTGAGCCTCATGGCCAAGGACTTCACACCTTGAGTATGGGCCATTGCCTGCCTGGATATGTGGCCTTTTCCAAATTGCCAGAGTTAGCACCTTGTCCGTGTGCAGCTTCAGCCCCGACTGGCATGGTGGTGTGGCTGTGCTGGCCAGGGCTGAAGCTGCAGATGGACAAGGTTCCTGGGGGCCCACCTACAGCTCTGCAACCCCCTCCCTCCCATCATGCACACACAGACACACATATGCGTACGCAGAGCCATGTGCATTTCCTGGCTTTGTTTCAACAAGCAGAAAATAAAAAAGTGGGAACCTCTAGTCTAATCTGCAGGGACAGGATTCCTGAATTAATAAGTCACCAACATCTAATTCACCTCCCTGTCCTCAGCAGCAAGCGTAATGATTCCCTCTTTGCCTCTAACAAAAGCAATAAAAAGAAAAAAAAATTAAAATAGAAAATTCCTGAACAATGCTTTTATTTTCTTTTCTCCTTTTTTTTTTCCCTCTCTGAACATCAGTAAGTGGGGGTACTTCCATGATCTTGAAATTAAAACAATCCAGACAAACAATATGTCGAGCTCTGTCCTGCTTCCTGCTGCAATTATTCCTAACGTTTGGCCTCAGATCAGAGGCAGCGGCAATCTCTATAAATACAACAGCGGAGCGGAGAGCTATTTCCAACAGAAATGCCTCCCGAATCATGTCAGGAATTTATGAGGCTGAGAACGGGCCAAGATTGAAATATGTTCTGGATCAAATGGCATTGCATAGGTGGCTCTGATCAGCTTGGCAGTGGTGGGATGAAGGAGGAATCCTCCAGATGGAGGAGTGGAGGGATATTTATTGATTTTAAAAAATAATAAATTAAAGCTGAGAGTGACAAGAAAAGGCATTGGTATTTTAAAACTCAGGCTCTGCCAGACAAAGACAGCAAGAAAAAGGCTTTAACAAGTCTAGACTCCTCTGCATCTTTTTGTGTGTGTGTGTATGTGTGTTATTCTTACTGTTAAAGCTCCCTGGACCACTTTGTCCCCGGTACGTAGCAAGAAGAAAACCCTATACCTCTACCTTTTCCCCTCTAAATCCCATCTTCCTGGGGGTGTACTTGCAGATTGATACCACCCATGCCCCTCCCCCCCCCCCCCCCCTTGCCTCCCATCAAATGTAAAGTAAAATATTTTGCCCATCTCTTTCTTCTGAGACCACACCAGGTTAGACAGAGTGCTCCTCAGAGCCAGACCAGCCTCCTACACCTAAATAAATAGGACGGGGAAGGGGAGAGAGAGCCGCGGGGAGATGAGCTGGCATGCTGTGTCCCCTTGCCAGCTCTGAACATGCAGCACTGAGAAACGTTGAAAGTTGCTAAAGAAGCACCAGCATCTATTTCCTTTCACTGCATTTGCAGAGACTCAGTGTTAGACCTTTTCTCCCCATTTTCCTGAACCATGAGGTAACCAGTTCTGCAGGTAACAGAACTTGCTTGTGCAGAGACACAGTGACCAGCACCAGCTCAGAGTTACACTTTCCTTAGTAAGCAAATTGAACATATAGCAGCAGCACAGCCTTAGACCAGGATTTTCCAGGAGTAAACTCCTGGTTCACATCTTCATAGGGATTTTGGGCAGTAACAGCATATAAGGTGCCACATTGTACTGGCTTTGGCTGGAACAGATTCATCTTCTTCATAGCAGCTAGTACAGGGCTCTGTTTTGCATTTGTGCTGAAAACAGTGTTGATAACACAGGGATGTTTTCATTATTACTGAGCAGTGCTTACACAGAGTCAAGGTCTTTGCTGCTCCTCACCCCACCCCACAGCGAGCAGGCCAAGGGTCACAAGGAGTTGGGACGGGACACAGCCAGGACAGCCGACCCCAACTGACCCAAGGGATATTCTGTACCATAGGGCACCATGCTCAGCATATAAACTGGGGGAAGAAGGAAGGAGGCGGGATTTAGGAAGCCCACAAAAATAATCAGAGGGCTGGAGCACCTCTCCTATGAGAACAGGCTGAGAGAGCTGGGATTGTTCAGCCTGGAGAAGAGAAGGCTCTGGGGAGACCTTAGAGCAGTTCCCAGTACATGAAGGGGGCTTATAAGAAAGATGGGGACAATTTTTTAGTTGGGTCTCTTGTGATAAAACAAGGGGTAATGGTTTTAAACTAAAAAAGGACAGAGTCAGACTAGCTGTAAAGAAGAAATGTTTTATGCTGAGGGTGGTAAGACACTGGCACAGGTTGCCCAGAGAGGTAGTAGCTGCCCCATCCATGGAAACGTTCAAGGCCAGGCTGGATGGGGCTGTTAGCAACCTGGTGTAGTGGAACGTGTTCCCACCCATGGCAGGGGGGTTGGACTAGATGACCTTTAAAGGTCCCTTCCAACCCAACCCATTCGATGATTCTATGACATCTGGAGTGATGGTGTTTGTCTTCCACGAGCCAACATCATGCGTGATGGAGCCTGGCTTTCCTGGGACGGCTGAACGCCTGCCTGCTGATAGGAAGTGGTGAATAAATTCCTTGTTTGATTTGCTTGCACATGCGGCTTTTGCTTTACCCGTTAAACTGTCTATATCTCAATTCACGAGTTTTCTAACTTTTACCCTTCCGATTCTCTCCCCCATCCCACCGGGAGGCAGGGGTGAGCAAGCAGCTGTGTGGGGCTTAGTTGCCAGCTGGGGTTAAACCACAACATACATTTTGTGAGTCTCAGCCATGAACACCAGGCTGCTTTTGAAGGACCTGTGACAATCCCAAAGGTCCAAATTAACATTTTGCACTGAAACCACTCCCAGATGTCAAACCCAAAGAGTGATATTGTATGTGGATCAAGGTGGCATCATGTGGTTGAACAAGCGCTTGATCCCATGCACACACAGGAAGTCGGGGGGTCATGGAAAGCTTGTGCCCTCTGTGAACTTTTGGAGTAATTTTCTAATCGTCATGACAAATTAGCATTTGGTGCAGCACCAACTATACTGTGTCTATAATCAGTGGAACAAGTGGGCAATGCAAGAGGACAGTTTATTCACCATGGTCACGTATTGAAGAGGAGGTATTGAGGGAATGCAGATGACAATTTAAAAGCAATGCCCATCCTTGGCTTCTGATTCATATGCCAGCTCAGGGATGGGGTATAAACTCTATTTTCCACACTGTCTGTGATGCTAAAAATATATATGATGAGGGGAGCTTGAAGGGAAAAGGAAGACATCTTTTCTGAATAAATGAAGGTATCTTACAGAGCTATTGGGAAGTGCCTATATACTGCTGAGGTGAGCATGGCCTAGAGTTGGCAGTTCTAACAGAAGTAGATAAGTAGCAGAAAAGAGTATCAGTTAAAGTAGCCCTTAGCTCAGAGCCAAATTCTCCTTCAGCTTCCACAGGAGTTCCTAAGGATGAAATGTGGGTCTGGTATATTTGCATTTGAATACAATAAAACTGTTCCCTAGACTCACTCATGCCAGAAATTAGGAGGGTATTGCAAAGGAAAGAGGTGTCATTACTTGGTTTTTAAAATACTTTTCCAAACATTTGTTTCTGGCTACAGCTGAGTAGGATGCTATCTGCGTACGTATGGTCAAATGTAGTCATTCTTTTATCATTAATTTGTAAGGACCAGGTTCTCTACAGAGATGACTTTTAAAATTGTCTCTCCCCAGCTTGTGAAGATTTAATTCAGCTCTGCTGTGGAGGCAGGTGAAGTCATTTTAAGGGCAAGATGTTGCCCTGACTCACACCTACACAGCCTGTGCAGTTGTGCTGTATCCTCATGTCTTCTCCAGCCCCTCTGCACATAAGCTGCAAATATTCAGATTTCTTGGCTCTCCCTCACCAACGTGTAACTTAAACCCTCATCTGTGTGACCCCTGACTTTTGCCTTAAACCTTACAACTTGTATATCATTACTGAGTTCCTGCCCCATCATTCCTGGGCCTCCTTTGGACTTTTCCATCAGCTTCACTGGAGGTGGAGTTCCCATCTTTTTCCAATATTCTTCCACACAGCACTCTCATTCCTGGGGCCAGTCCATAACGCATAATGTTCCTCTTCGTCTTCCTGCCAGGTAGGTCTTTATTAGTTTTGGTCTACGTGTTGGATCATTGTTTGGATCATTGTGAGACTGAGTCCTGGACAATAACAAGATTCTGTGCATTCGTTAGTGTTTCCGTCATCGTTTCCAGGACTAAAATTTCCCCAATTAAAACCAAGTAAGAAGAAAAGAAAAAAAAAGAAAAAAATAGAAAGAAAAAAAGGAAGGAACACAGACCATCCGCTGCTACCTTCTACTTGCAAAAGCCATCTCATCAGTGAAACAATGCTCCCAAATTTTGGCTTCAGATATTACAGCCCAAGCTGAATAGCTTTTGTCACCTTTGACAATTTTTTATTGCTGTTTCCTTCAACACTGGTCAATATTTGCATAATACAGTTTCTCTCAGTCTGGAATGCAGCCATGTCTTTGGAAACAAGCCCTGGCTCTGTCGGGAATGCCTCTTAGAATGAAAGAAATATCTGAATTTCCTTAATTTCTGCAGGGATTTCCCTTTCAGTAGCTTGGCTGGCCCTGGTGGAATAATAGCTAAAGAAGACATTGTGCCCTGCTATTTTCTTCTTTCTCTGCATGCTTCAGAGGTCAAGATTGTATAAGCTGCAGCTCTACTAAACTGGAAGAAAATCTGATACTCACTGTAAAGGCACAATAGAAGATGCATCTGGATTTTTGGAAGGGAAGCAGCTGTGGGGTCTGTTTTGAATGGGTAGGATTTGGGAAATTCCTAAAAGCTGAGAATACACGTGGCATTTCTAAAGTGCAACATACCTGGCAGATAGAGAGGCAACATGAATGTTTATTATAGTGGTAACACCCATGGCCTCCAAGAGCCAAGCACTGCACAGAAGGGAGACATTCAGGGGCTTGTAAGTCTGCTGGGGTATGTTTTGGATGCTCGTTCAAATCCACCCTTGTTTGATAGCAGTGAAAGTCTGCCATCTCCTCACTGCCTGGAGTCAGTAAGTAGACATGTCCATCTTATAAAAGCCACAGTTACCCTCTGTGATCTCCGTGTCAGCAGAGAGGTGGGCGCTGAAGGAGCTGCTTCTTCCTCCATGCTCCCTGCAAGAGAGATGGCTTCTCTTCCACATTATCTCTGAAGACGTATCGAGCTTGACCGAGGCACACCGCTTCCACTCTTGCAGATGAACTGCCTGTCTTGTTTGACTTGGGATCTCCAGAGCAACTTCACACAGTGATGCTGGAAGACAAAATATGGGAACAGCTATCTTCTTTGGGGTGGGCCAAATACAAGGTTTGAGGGATTTTGTCCCAGCACCCACAGAAATGGGACAGCAGTGCCCTTGTACTCTCAGGGCTGAAGGAAAAAGCTCATGAAGTTGTCTGGCTGGGAGATGAGTTGTTGGCTTTCAGACCTCCACAGGCTGGCTCTTCTAGGCCAACAGCAAAGGTCATTGTGTCAAGAGATGCAAATTCCTCAGGTCAAAGCCAGGTTGGCTTTTTCAGTAGTGAACTTTCAGTCATTTGCTTCTTAAGCAAACAGTCCATACTGTGTCCATGATTTTATACCAAGTCATTGCCTAAGGCACCTACCTGCCTACCTTTGCCTATGAAGTCAAGTCACTCATATGTCTGTAGACCACATCCAGGCTATCAGATTTAGACCACAAGCATTTTGGCACAAGATCCTTTTGTATATATAACAACCCATCCGTGCTCACATTGCATGGGGGCCTAGAGGTTTGCTGTAATATCTGCAGCAATGTTAAGATATGCCTGGAATGTCAAACCCATGCACTCTGGATTAAAGGCAAGCTGGGGTTTCTCTCTGAAAGAGCAGTCCACATCTGCCACGCCTTTGTGGAGACGCAACCCATCATCTGTGAACAGCTGGATGCCAGGGTTCAAACACACAACCCAGTCATGGTAGCCCATATGGCATCGCCACATGTTGGCTGAGTTGTGGTAACTATCCCAGTGCACGTTCCCCATACAAGGCAAGCAGAAGCTGGACACTTCTGCATGGTAAGCTGAGTTGATGTGAATGACCTCATATTTGGCTGTCACGGCTTACCTTGCGTTTGATAACCCTATTAAACAACTCTGTCATGCTAGGAACTTAACCAGGGATATTTATGGAAACTTGCTGGGTTTTGAGTGTTGTCACATGTCTTACCAAAGGAAGATTTCTCTGAGCCACAATTTTCATCACATGAAAATGAGCTGGGAAGTCAGTCAGATGAACTTATATCTCACAAACTATTTCCAATGTCTGCACCAGCAAAAGTATTTTTTGCCTTCTAAGGGCATGGTTCCCCTAAATCCACAATGATTTCTTCTGTAGTGCTAAAGCAGAGGGCTGTACTCCCATCTAGCCTTGAAGTCCAGTTGTGCAGCCTGGTTTGTATCGCCACACACAGCTTGGGGTTGCCAGCAGACGGACTGGTCCGCAGCACATGGCATTTGGCCTTCAGCCTCCTCTGGGTCCTGTGTGATGCCCCATGGCCCCAGTTCACAGTAATTATTGGAGGACAGATGGGGGGTTCAGTTCAAAGTGTCTGAAATATTAAGTGGGCTGTGCTGCAGCCTGCCAGAGTAATGTTTTTATAGCAAGAAACCAAGGGTAGGTGTTACGAGCTCTGAGATGTGGCATAAAGACTTGTGGGGGTGTTTGAAGGTGCAAAGCTTGCCGGGACGGTATTGAAGGACTGTGCAGGGAAGAGGGAGCCAAAAGTGCTGCAGTCTCATCAGCAACACCTACTCTACTAAATAAAGCTGTCCGGGGCTGATTTGCTGGCCCTGAGGCCAAGTGTCACAGCATGGCTTGTGTCCAAACACCTTGGCTCTCCTCTGCCTTAGAGCAGGGTTTGGGAGTGAGCTAATGGTGAAGCAGCATGGACAACTGATGCTCCAAGACCAGAGCTTGCACCATGGAGCTCTCTTACTTAGCAGTAAAGATATACCCTGAGATCCCACAAAATATTTCAGGGATCTTTAAACCAGCTCCTCCATGGCTTAGAAGCAGCAATGACAGTCCTATGGGGCCTGCTAAAGGACTTCAGATTATATTCTATAATGCAAACTGAGATTAGACGGTTGCCCAGCTCTCCTTCATTGAACACAACAGCAGCAGCACCATCCACCTTCAAGTACAAGGGCACTCCAGAAGGGAAGACCACCGCATCTTCTAGTTGCCCTTTCCATAGGCCATTCCAACAGACAACACCATTACTAAACAAGGCTATTATTAAAAAGTGTAGTTTCACATGAGAGTAGCAAAGTCAGCACTCTCCAATGAGAAAGCAGCCACTGGTCTCCTGCCACTAAAATAAAGTGGGCCCGCTTCCTTGGAGGTAAGTGTCTGCCTCTCATTACTGCCATATCTGAATGATCCTCAAGAGGACAGGAAAGTAAAAACCTTATTTTGCAGACAAGGGGGGAAAAAAGGGAAATACAGATGAAATATCTTAAGAAAAGGTCACACCAAAAATCTATGCCTCTCACATGAACCATGTCCACAACAGTGGACACCTCATCTTGTCAAACTCAAATTTTGTACCATGTACCTCAATAGTTTTTTACAACACCGTAACATACCAGTTATATCTTCTCAGCATCTTCCTGCATATGCTATGCAAAAGTTAGCTAATACATCCCAAATGTCCCAGCTGGTTTATGACCAAATATACATTAGCCTGGCTAGCAATCACTGAGAAAAAGGCTTGTTAGGCAGCTCTTTGCTATTAATTTTTTTTTACTCAGACATTAAACAGCCTCGTCCACCTAGATCATAAAATGTCTTCCTAACCCTGCAGACTGTTAAAAAGTGTGCCTGCAGACATTTACTGTCACATCTGGAAAAGCCTGCACTATCATAATGACTTCAATACAGATTTCATCAGAAGACACATGGAAATTAAGTTGGATTCACCAAATCCCTTCCAAGCTGTTCCACACTAAGCACATACAAGCCAATTCCCTCTGGTTTGGGGTCTGCATAAGCTGGTGGTGCTCAGCTTGGTTTGCAGGTGAGTCTCCAGGACTAGTGTTGGATCAACCTGCCAGGCTAGAGTTACGCGATTTTCTCCGTTCCAGCAATCCTGTCCTTGGCTCTGCATGTTTTGGATTCCTGAATATCCCATGGACCCTGGTCCATGATTCTTTCTCTGATACTTGCTAGCATGATGAAGTCATATTTCCTTCTCTTGAAAAAGAAACCTTTGCAGAAACCACAGGCTTGATTATGACATTTAATAAGTGGTTTAGGTTCAGACAGTAACAGTGTTTTTTGCAGAGCTAGTAGGGTCTGGGTTCTCCCTACTTATCTACGAGCTGAGGTGCCTACTGACTCATCCTCTTGTTTTCTAGTTGTCTCCGCTCTATGGTGTCACATAAAGTGCATTGGTATGGCATAATGATATGGTTTAGTGGGGGCTCCAAAACTCACTACTGCACATCTTTGTGGGTTGCTCTGGCACTAGCTGTGGCTGGAGAAAGGCAGACCAAGAAAAGCCCTTGGTCTGTGGTTGCACTGCTCCAGCTGATGGAGCACAGATCAATTGGAAGATGGCCATGCACTTTGCAATGCTATCTTCAAATGATCGAGGTGGCAGCATTGGATTTTCCTTGCAAATGTCTCAATCCCTTCCTCGAGGTGGAAACCTGGGGCTCTGAGGACTTTGCCTACAGAAAGGCTGTTTCCACACTGACCAGTGAGTACAACATGAAGTTTTGCAAAACATAGATACAGCGAAACGTTTCTTCCTAAAAAAAAAAAAGAAAAAAAAGCCTTCAATGTCACTAATCCATGTATTGGAAATCTTGCTGAGAAAAAGCCTTTTCTCTTGGTGAACATAGACAGGTTTTTACTCCCAAGTTTGATTCCAAGCCAGGAAGGACAAAAGTCCTTTTCATGAAACTTTAAAAAACTGGGAAAGAAATACAAAGTTTACAAATTCCTTTCAATGCTCCTCCTTATTTTACCATCATTACTGGAAACCCACTGGACCTGAAACCTTTCTGGCTTGAAAACCCATCAGGTGACATTTTAAAATACAGCCTTGAGAAGCAATCAGTGACTTCATTCCCTTCTTTTCCTTGATTGTTACACTTTCTTTTCTTCATGGTTCCCAACCCTCTGCCTTCCAGCCCACCCTTAAACCTACTACCTGCTTTTTTGTGCACAGAAAGGACCCAGAGTTCCCACTCACTTCTACAGCCAGGTCACAATTGATTACACATGCTTAAAAAGACCCACACAGGCTGTGCAAGGAACTCCACCTTGAGCCAACCAACACTCATGATTCTCTTTGCAGATCCTTTCCCACGGATGCAAAGCAATGATGCAGTGGGTGTCAGTGCCCCCATGCACACCCTTTTGCACTCTCTTTGCAGGCCAGTCAGGCTTCAGGCTGTCAAGTGGGCTAAGAAGAGGTCTGTATCTCTTAATCTTCCTTCTCCTGGTGGGGAGCCTGGCCAGCTCTTGGAGAACGAGGCATGTTTCTCCAGCCCACTCTAGAAAAGGTTACAACATCTGCTCGCCAGGGAAGAAGAAAGACACAGTACAAGGATTCCATCTGTTTTCCATCTTGACATGAAGCCAAAAAACCCCATTTTTTTTTTATTTCCCCAGATGCTTGTGGAGCTCAGCTCCCCACCCTCCTATCCATGCACCAAGAATGGAGGGTGTTGGACACTGCTGAGGTTTGGTGGTGCCGTGAAAGTCTTGTTAAACTGATTCACCAGCCCCCTGCCCAGTTTCTCAAGACAGGGAGGCCTCTGCTTCCCCTGAAGACCTCACATTGTGATACCTGAACATGCCTCCGTCGTCTCAGGGATGGTGCTAAGACCTCCAGTTGAAGCACAGACCTCTGTGGCCAGATGAACCCCATGCAATGAACCTCTCAGGAGTTTGTTCTTGAACCTCCAGTGCCCAAAGTCCGCTGAGCTGAGGAGACGGGGAAGCTACCTGCTCCTGAAGCATTTTGGGTTCAATCTCTGGTCCTCGTGTGCTTCTGTTCCCGAGCAGCATATGAAAGGATCTCATGAATGGGGAAGAAGTATAACAGAGGTACAGAGGTTTCCTGAGAGATGGGGAAAAGAGCAGTTTGCTGCTAGCCCTTCCAGGATAGCTGTCTTATTCTTTTGTTGCATTAAGAGATGTGGAAGGAAAGGAATCTTGTGTGCTCTGTTACTACTCCCCAGGGTGATACAGGTGTGGTTTACTCCAGAAGAACATTTGACCGGGCAGCCTTTCCAGCTACATGCAGGCAAAGCACTGAATTTTGTTCCCAGCCTACTATGGGGGGTTCAGGGCTTGCCATCACCCCCATCTTCTCTGCCTGTCTGCAAAGGGCCATGGAGAAAAAGCTCAGGAGGACCAGTAAAGGATCTACCACTTCTTTCTCAGTCTCCTCCCTCAGCCTTCAATTTATTAAGCAAGAAGGTGAATAACTAAATCAAAATCTGACCTGGTATCACCAGTGAGGATGATGTGGTCCATGTCTTTTGGTTGAGACATTGGTGCTTTTTACATGAAAAAAAGTTCTTTGCCTTTCTCCTGGCCCTTCGCCATGTCGTGGCCCAGGACCACTGTCTAAGCTCTCTCTCCTTTGGGTATGAAATCTCCTGGTATATATTGGGACAAGAAAAATAAGCAAATGTGATGCTGTCCTACTTTTGTTATCCCCAGTAAGGGAAGCCTGGATGGACATCACAGTGACCCCCTGCTTCTCACAGTCAAAAAGCTGCAAGGGCTTATTTCTCAGGAGGGATAAAAACAGAGATCTACAGCCTGTGTGTTGCTTGACTACCGGCTACAGCTGTAGCAGGATATCCCCCTTATGCCTCTGTTATGCATCCTTCAGTGTTATGAGGGTGATAGCTACATGAAAATGAGAGAATGTCCTGGTAACATCCAGGAGGGATGAAGGGAGATCTCTTTCAGAACCTTCTCTTGTAGAAGGACTAAGGAACACCAAACTAAGCTGTTGGGAGCCAGGTTCACAACGGGAGTTAGCTCTTCAGCCAACAGAGAGGTGAACTGCAGGACTGTCTGCTAGGATATGAAGAGGTGACAGGTGATCAAGGGGAGAATGTATGATTTCAGGAAAGGGAAACCAAAGGGTTATGAAATGTTTTAAGCTTCCAAGGTAATGTCTGTATTAAAGAGCCAGCTAGAGCTGGAGCAATGTCTCCAACTCTGTTCCATGATCATCCAGACTGCTTAAATCTTAGCTTTCTCCCCATTATGTCTGAGGCTCACACCAGCTAGTGAGTCCAGACAACATCCAGGCATGGTCATACTTGCAAAGGGCAAGGATCATTGACAAAGCTTGGTAGGGGTGAAGTCATTTGTTTGGGCAATAAAAACCATCTGGTTGCAAGTTCTGCTGTGCCACTTGCCATGGGCAGCCAGTGAACAGATTCCAGCCGGGTTTATTTACTAGTCAAACACAGCCAAAGATGCAGGTATGTTGGGGCTGTACACAGGCGTTTGAGTCCAAGAAAGAAGTGTGATTTCCAACACGTCTCTCTCTTTGGCAGTGCCTGTTGGCTGGGCTGAGACATTCCCCTGTGAAGTACTTCAGGCTGCTGTGATGCTGAGGTGCCAGTGGTCCTCATTTAGGCATGTCCATCTGGCCTTGCCCCATCAGCTAGCAGAGCTGTGACTCCACTAGACCTTCCTCATTCCCGTGATCCAGGGAATTTTAAAAAACATATTATGATGCAAGCTGGGATGGGTACCAGAAGGAATGTGGCACCCACGGCAGGAACACAACATTCCATTAGAATTTTGCATCTTCCATGAGCAGCAGACCTGTTCTGGTCAAAACAGTTTGTCTGATGGGGTTTCTGCAAGTGAGAATAATGTGGTCCATCTGGTAGCTCAGAGCTCGGATTTAAGCCCAGCAGCTTGGTCAAAGGCCAAACAGAAAGTTCAGCTGTAGCTGGGACACCATATTTAAAGGATAATAGAGTTTTCCACTCTCAAGCACACTCTTATGAAATCCTGGTTATAACCGAGCATAAAGGAGAGCAGGAAAACAAATCGGTGTTTCGTAGAGAAATACCTTTCTTCAACTTATTATGCCAATAGATTTAACATGTTTCAAAGGCAATTTAGACAGGAACTCAGCTCCAAGAGTTCTGGGATTATTATTACTAAATTAATTTACCTAGCTCTACAAAGACTACAGTTTTCTTCTAAGTATCCCAAGTATAATTGAACATTTAGTAGACTAATGCTGAAATACCATGGCAGTGTGCTACCTTAATCAGAGAAGTGCTGAACTATTTTACACAAGGATGAAACATGCCCCTGACGCCAATTTCTAATCACTGCTTATAGAGGGAGTCCAGGACAAACTAGCTCAATGACGGAACTAGCACATCTAGGCAGATGGGATAGCATCTACCTTTGATGCTTTTGAAACCTCAGCCCCCTGATAAAGTTTGCTGGAACTGGCCACTGAGTGCAGAAGGCATCTGAA
Organism: Falco cherrug; assembly: GCF_023634085.1. Lineage (NCBI taxonomy): Eukaryota > Metazoa > Chordata > Aves > Falconiformes > Falconidae > Falco > Falco cherrug. The sequence goes on from NC_073698.1 coordinate 3,583,772, forward strand.
AGGACAGAGGATGGACACAGAGGCGTTGAAGAAGGCAGAAGAAGAATGTTGCAAAAGTCTTATATCTTTAGCAAATGAGGGTCTAAATCACAGTCCCTCCAGCTCAGTAGAACTTGCCACCTCTCCTACAACTCTCAGTTCTGATAGACAAACTCCAGCCAAGTTTGCTCGGAGATTTAGGATATCACCACTCCCAAATGTTAATTCCTTTTCTAACCCTCTGCCAGACCTAGCTAACCCCGCGAGAGGAGCAGATGTTCACGACATTTTCAGATGCCCTTAATCAGAGGTCCAGATATTGATTGTCACTCGTTGAATTCATTTGCTCCAGGAACAGATCCATCAGTCTTCCTGAGAAAATGAAAGAAATCCCCCCCCAAAACCCAAATGCTACTTCCTGTTTGCCCTCACACTGCACTGTCTTTCCCATCCATCACCATGGTGGGTGGACACCTATTCCCACTTTCTTCCCGCCTGAGTATCCAAACTGTGGGCTGTATCCATCACAGCTCCAGTTGCCTCTGGAGGCCCCTTAGATCTCTGTAAAGCACCGTGGGCTCCAGCGGGGCTTGCAAACTGTCAATACCTCATATGGGATATTCAGCACCTCAGCTTCAAATGACTTGGCCATGATGTAAGAGGGAGCTTAAACCATTATCACCCAACTCCTGGTCTGCCTTGCAACGACAAGTCCATCTTTCCTCTTGTTTAATCATGCAAACAATGTGGGAATATAAAGGATATGAAAAAAAGATGGCATAAAACACAACTGTATTTTTACAAAATGTTCTTGTAGCTAATATAATACACAGTCCAATGCACTTTACAAGGCAAGCCCTCTAAAACCTGCTACCAAACACCAGAATTCATATGTTCAGCTGGTATAAATCACTGCTGCTGATTTACACCAGCTGAGAACCAGGTCACAATTGCCTAATTAAATTGCTTCTCTTTGAGTAAAACCTATACTTTTAAGAAGTGTAACTGTGAATTACTTTATATAGCCCATCGATGGAAAGAGAGAGAAAGCGAGAAAGTCAGTCAGAAAGAAAGCAAGAGAAAGGGAGAAAGACCAAAAGAGAGCAGAAGACAGAAAAAGAAAAGGAAGGGAAAGGAAAGAGAAAGAAAGACATAATTTTTATTTATTTTGGGAGCTCAATTCCTTTCATTGGGAAAGTTTGGGAAGCCCAGACTAAATCACTCACAATGATAACAGGGTGATACCGAGAGCAGTAAAACTAATTTATTGGGCTGAGTTTATCTGATTCCAGGGAAAGTGAGTACCACTGAGTGCAGCTCTGACTGTGCTTGCATCTGACAAGACACACAGTTCAAATGCAAAATTACATTAAGCAGATGTAGCCCATTAAGAAGCTGAGTCTGAAAATGTATTTTATCCTGTCAAGACAAATCCTAGTTGAAAACTTTGGACCCTTTTTTTTTTTTTTTTTAAAAAAAAAAAACAACCCTGCAAGAAGATGTTCTATTTTGGGTTTATTGCTTTAATCTTTTTTGTGTCAGTCCTAGTTACAGGGTGATGATAAATATAAACCCACCTCCACCGGATTTCTAACATAACATAACTCCATTACCTAGCCTCAGCTAGAGTGGTGAAAAGTCCCTTAGCATGAAACCCAGCAGAACCTGTCCTGGATTCAATTATAATCCAGAACTAGGTGAGGCTGGCCAGATCTCAGAGGCAAACCAGGTAAAACACAAATCATATGTTCCTACCCCAGACTAGGCTAAAAAGTAGAATAACAGAGGGAGCACAGCCAGTTCATCCCTTCCTCGCACCCATCCATCATGAAGGTGGTGCTGGGTTAGCTCAGATGTAGGTGTCTCCATCACTGTCACCTGAAGCTGCATGAGCACCTGGGGTGTCTCTCTGCATGAGAACACCTGAAAATATGTGGGATATGGTGCAGAAGGAAAACTTGGATGGGTTGTGAGGTCCATGGAGTTGCATTTGGTTGTGCTAAAAGAAGGTGGGAATTTTATTTAATGAAAAGGTTAGTGAATTCCCAGACCTGATTCCTTTCTATATACCCTATTTATATACCCACATTAGTTGTAAAGCTGGGAAGGAACAATTGATCTCAACTAAAAAAGGACAAAATGTACGATAATATATTAGTCACTGAGGCACTCAGTTCTCACTATTGAATTTAGGTGCCTAAAAGGCACTTGGGAGCATCTTCCCCAAGTGCTGATTTTTTTAATTATTATTTTATTTTTTGCTTTGGAGTATTTCAGTTCATTCTCCACGATTCCTTTATTCTTGTGTATTTCATGCAGTACACACATCATTGAGAGAAGTGTTCAAAAGTACCAGCAGGATATCAGCCACAAGAAAGAAGGTCAATCTTGTTAGACTGGCCAAAATCATTTTGTGGAGAAAAAGGATGATGTTGAAAGGACGATCAGTGTATTTCTGTGCAGGAAGATCTCTTAGCTTATCTAAGACTCCTAAAGGTAAGCCAGGGCACTTAGGCTATTAACCAGACTACACAGAGTAACAGAAAATATTTTGCAAGGAGAAATCCTTTACCAGCAATTCAGTGTTCATGTAAAACGCAGTTACTGTATAGTATTCATTTTGTTCTTTGAAGTTTCTTTGTTTACACTGTATTATCTAGAATAGCCTCTTTAATGGTTGGGAAAAAACGTTCCTTTGTACCACAGCGATTAAAAATACGAGTCAAGTTCAGGGGCCTCGAGTCTGACATTTGATTTGAACCACAAAATGGACAGTGCGTTCAAATGGTTTGTTTTTCTTTATAAACTCCACAAAAAGTAACTTTTTAGTTTCTTTCGAATTATGTGCAAATCCCAAAATGTAAATGTTCCCTCTAATGGAGAGAAAAGGAAAAAGTAAATCTAACCAGCTACATTTACATGATTACAATGCTTGGTTTCATCCATTCAGTTCCATTGTTTTATTTGGAAGTGTCTTTAAGCATTTTATGTAAAATAATAGATGCCAGCTGTAAAGATTTTGGCTATAGGAGTTATATAGGATCACGCTCTCATGCTAATAGTCCAGCTATGCTTAACAATTAATTAGCTTGCTTTATAACAAGACCAAACTTCAAAACAGAAGGACCTCTACAACAAGCATCAGGCTAAGGATAAATCTCACCTGGCTTCTGACATCTGCGCTGTGGATGTCTACATGAAAAGGGCCACACATGAAAAGGCCCAATGGTCACAGTTCATCTTCTGATCCCCTCTTTGGAGGCATGCCATGCTTCCAGCACTCTAGAAATATTTTTATTGACAGCACAGGGAGCTGAGGACTGCTTGTTCCACAACCTGTACAATGTCAGAGGAGGTGAATTCCTCCTGGGGGAATCCATTCAACAACTTGGGACTTTTCCCTAAGGTCCTGTTTAACTCAGAAGCCCCTCTTGGTGATTTGGGGCTGTAAGGACCAGACCTGGAGGTCCGACCTGGCCTCTGTGTGTCAAGGGCAATTATGAGGCAGAATCATCCCGATGGCTTTGCAGAGCTCATTTTCGAGGGCCACTCAGTTTGTTGGTCAAAGTGGACCTGGAAGAGCCCTTTGGACCAGCGTTGTGGAAAGAAGAAAGTGTCCTCGAGTCCTTGCATCACCAGATGCAGGGATGCAATTCCGTTGCTTAAATGTCAATACTATCTGAAATGCATTTGTCTATTCCCTTGATGTTCCTCTTCCAGGAACAGGTGACTCCCCTGGGGCCAAGGTCACTCTGAAGTCCTGTGCAAAGCTTCAGATGGTACCAGATGCTTCACTGCAGACTGATGAGAGGAGCCCTGTGTCCAGAGGAGGAAGAGTTATCAGCAGGGCTCAGGGTGAGCTGGGGAGTTTCGGCTGCCTTAAATCAGCCAATTCTTTGCAACTGTCAGCCTGATGCTTTTCTGTCACGCCGAGGGCTGCTCCTCCAGCGTGGATATACAGGGAGTTGCTAGCCATCGTTTCAAACTTTCCCCAAATGCAAAGATACTTCCAGCTCACACCCCCCGCAGCTCACGCGCTGCCTGCAGCAAGGAAGGAAGCACCTGCAGAGGTGAGCACCGAGGTGGTATTTTAATCTGTCCAAGCCAGATGAGGAGAGCAGCCCTGGACAAAGCAGGAGTTCAGAAAAGAAAACAGTTTTCCTGCCCGAGTCAGGCCCTGGTAAACATGTGCAGCACTTTGTAAAATTAATTGCGTATTGAGCAGGTAGCGGAGTGGAAAGCAGCGGCAGGTGGTGCGTGTTTTCAGTGTCTGCATGCAGCAGGGAAAGTTCTGGATCCTCCTTTGCACAAGCAACCTCCTGGACCTGGAGGGCACTTGATGTGAGATATGCCCATCGGTTTGTTTTCTTTGGTGATGAAGTTGCTGCTATCAATGACTTTCATAATGACCCAGATTATAGCATCTCATCCTAAATCCCAACCTATTTTAGGATACACCTAAATTGATTGAAATTTAGGATGTGAAATAACAGGGAAGGAAGGAAGCCTCCTAGAACGATGGACTTAAAATCTCTCCTCTAATATTCAGTATGACTTTGAGAAAGCAGCCAATCCTCAAGGGTGTTGACGTTGAGCTGTCACACATCCCTAGAGCTTCAGACAAAAACGGGGTTGTGAGCGCCCAGCTTTACCTGGCTTTATGTTACAGTCCCACCTTTGCTCCAGCCTGGGTTCATCATTCATCATCACTGAGCAATGCTGCAGACCTGATCCCGGACTGAGTGAATTTGGGACCTGGCATTAGAAAATCTGAGAGAAACACACGTCTCCATTCTAAAAAGCCCGTGTTTGTCAGCAGTTGCCACTTAGAGAGATCTGAGCTATCGATAACTGGCATTTAAAGGATCCAATTCTAGCACTTTGGCCCTGATCCAGAAAAACACTTACACACATGTTTAGCCCTAAGCGTGCCGGCTATCCTGAGCTATTTGAGTTGTCACTGTGTCGTACAACAGGGCGGATTCCCAAAGTAACTTAACCCGTGGCAATTTTTAGGTCTGAAGCTCATCCCTGCACGGATGGCAGCACAAGAGCCCCAGTGCAGCGTTACGGATCCAGTGGCTTTCTCATAAGCTCTGCAGCCTTTGCAGCGCATCCCTTCAGGTCCCAGCTCCTGAAATCGGACAATTACATGACACCCTTTTCTGCCTTTTTTTCTTATGAGAAATTTTGAGACCATGCGGTTGTGGGAAAATTCCACTTAAAAGAGAAAAGAAACCTTCACACAGCCCAGAAAAGATCTTTAAAATAACTGATTTTATCTTTACAAAACAGAGAAAGTACAGTCCACTTACTCCCAACTAAAAGCAAATAAAGACGATCCACAGTGCATGCTATTGTCATTATTTTTATTATTACTGTTGCTTTTACAATTAGAAAACAAAGCTAATGCTGCTTCCCTGAACAGGGGGTAACTTTTGCTTTAGATGAATAAACCATGGCTCTGCTGAGATATTTAATCAAACTCTGACTGATGAAACTGGTCCTGAGGGGAAAACAAAACAAAACAAAACATGTTGTACATGTTAAAGTCATTAATCTCAGGTGGATTTTAAGTTTCCTTTTCTTTCTCCCCCTCTCCCAAATCTTGTTTTCTGCTCCATCTCCCATGTGTAGAGGACAAAGTCATGCCTGTGCTGGCTGTGTCCAGCTCTTGGGAGCAAAGCCACGGTGTTTCGCCACCCTCTGCCTGATGCAGAGAAGCAAATACTTGGTGATGGAGTGAGGGTATTAAGGACAAGCGATCCCAGGACTGAATTTTCCTCTTGCTCCCCAGTACCTCCAGAGCCTTTTCTCAGCATCTTCCCCACACAGGTAGCCCGGAGCTGGGCAGCACAAGCCTAGCTCACATGGAGGATGCTAATGGTTGTCTACAGGGATCTGTTTTCTAGCAGGAAAAGGGATGGCCCCTCAGGGATGCTTTTATCACTTTCCTGACAAAGACACTGTTAATTGTATTCAGATTTTTGCTACCTTTCCCTGCCCTGCTTCCCCTCCACAAGGGCTTTTGTAGCTGCACATGAAACACTCGTGGGCTGCCTGCTTTAGCATGATTCAGGTGCTTTGTGTTTTGCAGACTAAAACAGCCAGATGGGAGTTTTCTATAATAAATGTAATTTGCCTACCTTGGGGAGAAACCTAAATGATATAAAACTGGAAGGGGGTGAGGATGGAGGGAATTCATTCAAAAAATATAAAGCCAGCTGGATGAACACAAGGTCTAAACCCTCAGCTTTGCAAATAGCGTTCAGTCCAAACTGTTTTATTAAATCGCAGATATTTTTTCAAATTAATAAATACTACAAAGCCACTGGCATAATACTTCTCAAGAGTGTGCCCTTTTCCTTCAGGGGTAATAGTGTAATATTTTGAAATAATAGTATTTATGGGAATATATCAGCTGTATTTTCCCAGCTAGTGTAAATCAACAGAGCTGTGTAGTAGGACATGGAGCTGGGCCAAATTATACCAGCTGTTAGGATCTGGTAGGGCATGACATAAGAGAGGGAACTGTAGCATCACCTGACAGAGACATTCACAGTAATTAAAGCCATTTCATTCAGAAGCTGAAAGACCTCAGTGTTTCAGAGCAAAGCCTTGAAAACTGGTTGCTGAGGGGCTAGGAGAGGGAAGGAGACTGGTACATTAAGGTCTTGCCCTGCCATTAGGGATATACTCTCCTTGCAAAACTGGTTTGTAACAAACATTTCCCAAATAACTTTCAGACCACACATGCGCACAAAATAATTTGGCAACTACATTTTGGAGTCCTGTTGCACCAAGAAGTGCAGCTGAGAGCAAGGACTTCTCTCTTCTGACCTCTTGCTGCTGATGCTAGGAGGAAAGCATCAGAGCCAGGTGCAAAGAGCAAGATGCACCATGAGATGTTCCACCGGTATGGTCCCGTGTTATAGACTTTCTTTTTATTCTTAGTTTGCATTAAAAGGGAAAGAAAAAGGAAAGTGCTGTCTCCCACTCATAGAAAGCCATTTTCTGAAAAATGAGAGAATGCCAGAGCATCAGGAGGGAGATGACACTAATTAGCTGAATGAAGCAGGGCTGTGTAACAAGGGAAGCTGCAGTTTACTGGACCTTGTCCTGTGCATGATTCTCATCATATGGCAACCACCCTGGGCACATTGCTAACACAGGCTGCAGCTGCTCCAGAGAAGAAAAGGTCCCGGAAACTTTGGAGTTACGGTAAAAGTGGTGTAACTGTTAATTCACAGACCAACAGCCTAGGACATGGGCTGGGGCCACACAGGCTCTTAGCTCAAAGAAACAAAATTAAAATGAAGCCCGTGGAGGATTATCTAGAGAAGTCAGCAGAGATTTTGAGCCTGGACACCCCAAACTGCAAACCTCCCAACACTGCAGCCATTTCAGTTCAGCATCTTCAGTAACAGACAACTGTGGGCAGAGGCAGGCACAAAGCGTGAGGTACCACCATGGCTAAAGGTCTGCTGAGGGGTCATTTCGCACCTGATGGACCTGCAGATGCCTGGTGGGCTTACTCACATCTTTTCATGCTCTACAAAGTTATGGTTTCTTCTGACATGAGAAAACCAGCTGAGGAACACAGGTCTGACACTGGAGGAGTGAAATGCAGCTGAAAACAATGTGCATATAGAGCATTTCTTCTATCTCACTATTTTTTCGCCAAGCAGAAAGACTCAAGACATCAGCAAGGGAGCAAGAAAAAGAGTCATTACAGAATAGCATTGAAATGTTCACATTTTTCTTCAGTCAGAACATCCCTGCCTTGTGGGCTTCATCAGAAACTGGAAATAAAAATCCTTAAAAGAATGAACGTAGAGCACTTCTTTACATATCAAACGAAGCCAAATTCTGGCTTTGGAGAGCAATGGGATTTGTGCCACCAGCCTGTCTGCATGTCAGCCTAAAGACACCCACCACTCATCACACTGCACTGCGGAGACGTTTTAGTCCACCAGCTTTTATGGGGTGACAATAACGCAAACCACTGACAAACTACCAAAGGCCTCTTTTTGCATGCTTGTGGCTAGGGGAGGGAAAAAGGTAAGGAGACCAAACCCATTACAGCAAAGCAAGTAGCTGAGGAGAACAAAACTTCTCTAATTTTGCTCTAAAGCCCATGACACTTTTCTCCTCCAGCTCCTCAGGACTGCTCAGAGACATGGCAGAGGCAGTTGCCTCCTAAAGAGCAGCTGGGTGGGGAAAAAAAGGGATTTGGAGGAAGACTGCGGTCTTCCGCATATGTGGATGTATTTCCCCCTAGGAAAGTGCTGCTGTCCCCCTACATTTGTGCAGGAGTGATCTTCTGGCTGCTTACAGCACTTTGCTTGGGGAATGGGGTGCCCAAAAATGATCTGAAGGACCTCACAGGCTCTGCTGCCTTCTGCTCCTGGTGCAGACATCTTTCTCCAATAGCGGGGACATTGAGCTGGATGCCCAAGGCAAAAGAAAAAAGGAATGGAATGTAACCTAAGCTAAAAACTCCCTTGCACAGCAACTTCTCTCCACATGCAGGAGCGGGGAGCAAACCACCCATGAGAGGTATTAGTCACGTTTGTCATTAAGCTCCTTGGGGGCACTGGGATATTTTACCGATGAGAGTGATCACTGATATAAAAAGCAAAACAAGAATGGTAACTCTTCCTTTCTCCAAGTGCTCTGTTTCGTTGTCTTGACTGTATCTTGGCTAATTATGCTCAAAATGAAGAGACTGGGGAGACAGGGAATAAAGGAACTTATCTATCCCACGCCAGCGAGTGCCTCGAGCCATGCTCTCCTCCCGTCCTTGGGAAGAAAACCAGGGTTGCTTTCCAAGTAGGAGAGTGAAACATAATAATCTAACATTTTGCTGTTGCACCAGTAACTTCAGCATTTATTTCATAATATTGTTAATGCTTGTTTATAATATATAGATATATTTATGTAGGAAGTAGAGTAGATGAAAGCTTGAGATATAAATATTTCTGTACGTCCGCATACAAGAGAAAGTATGTACAGCCACAGATAGTGGTTCTCTGCTGAGTCAGGGCAGGGCCACGTGAAGGACTGACACATTCCCATTCCCTTCTGCTGGGAATAGCTGCTGCCCTGCATGGCTGCACTCCCTGCAGCCGGGACTGGACCTGCGCCGCTCTCTGCAGTTGCTTGGGGCTGCATCAACGGTTTTACCGGGGTAAAAGAGGCAGCGGCATATTTCCCTAAGGACTCGATGGCCCAATGTGGTAGAACACTGGTGACTAAGGGCATCACCCCCAAACAGCAAGAGAGAAAGAGAGCAGGAGCTGTTTGGGTTTTTTATACTTTCCTACTGGATTTCGACTTCACTTTGTTATTTTATCCTAACGGCTCCACTACTATCTCATTGACCCCATAAAGTCCTCCTCAGGGTACCCTGTTCTCACTGCCTTCAGGATCTCAGGGGACATTTTGCACAGCTGAATTTGAAACCCCATCGAGCCTGGACAAATCAAGGACAGCTTTTACTGCAGCAGTAACTTCAAAGTCGCAGACCTGCATAAAAGAAAGGTTAAAATGAGTTGTTCATTTCAGGTGATTGACCTGAAATCTTTCCACCTTTACCATCCGAAGTAGATGCTTCCCTGCCAAAAATTAAGTCTTTGGCAACCAAGGCAGTTATTGCTGGAAAGTTGTAGCATTTTTCCTTCTGGGAAAGTCTTTTATTGCAGACTCAGTACCTGTGCTAGAAGGCATGGGCAGGTGTGAGCCTTAGTTATTTTCAAACAAGAGTTGCTTTTCTTCCCAGGGAAAAGTTTCTACTTTTGTTTCTCAAAATACTAAGGCACTTGATGGCTGGACGTCATTGGCAACTATAGGAAATATTTTGGAAGAAGATACCATCCCAAATGAGTTTTTGTCTTCTCAGAGAGCATTTTATTCGTGGGGAAACATTTGTGGGTTGTTGGTGGGGTTTTTTAAGGATCTTATTTTTACTGGTGTGATTGCTTTTTTTCCCTCCTACCATCTTTCTTCCAGTCCATGTCTTTACAAGATAAATGACTTCTAGTCAGGGAAAGTTTTCTCTTCTCTGAATAGTGCTAGGGTGCCACTGGCGTCTCAGCTCCCGGGTGGAGAGAGGAGGGTTTTCATTTGCACACATATCTCTCAACAGTCCTCTCGCACTTTTTACAGGTCACGTAGCAGCACCAGTGGTACTTGCAGTGGCATCGCTCCACTACTTTGTCCATGTAGGGGTTGTAGCCTCTGCCACAGCACATCAAGTCACAGCTGTCGCTCCCGTTGGAGGTCTTGTTGCATTGCCTGAAAGAAAGAAAATGCAGTGAGCAAATGCAGATCCCTGCAAGGCTTTCCAAACCCGCCTTGTGGTGGTGCTGGGGCCTGACAGCTCAGCAAGGTGCTGAGTGAAGCCTGTGCGGTTGCATATCAGCTGCAGCAAGCACATGGCAAGGGTGAGCACCCCACCAAGCAGCCCTCTGCACCTCCAAGGGAGGCAGGGAGAGCCCCAGGGCTGCGCTCGCATCACCTGCTCTGATGCCCAGGACTGCACTTTCATCACCTGCTGTGACAGTCAAAATAACATTGAATTCCTGTTCTAACTCTCAGTTCAGGCTCAGCGTCATTCATGCTGCCTGTGAGGAAGGGCAGGCAGGACCAAGTTGCTGTACAGGAAGAGAAGCAAAGCTGTCATGATAACTCCACCAAAATTCATAGTCCCTAGCAATCTGTGTTCCTAGACAGGCTCCAAAGCTGTCTGAAAGGAGGTGGAAGAAGATGATACCCTAAAGAACAAACACCGGTGTTTGTCCAATGCTACCTAACCTGAAAAGGATGGAGAAGGAACCCTGCAGCCACAAAGTATTTGCACAGGCTCCATGCCAATGATCCTGGGCTGGGAAAGTGCAGAGCAGACTGTTACAGCCACTGTCCAGCCCTGACCCTATCAGGGAAATCATGACCGATGCTAGTAGGGCCGGACTGCACTTTTCCTGCGCCCGAGTGTCACCCAGCAGGGCATGAGCAGCCGGGGAGATGGCCCTGTAACACCCCGAGTCCTGACCCAGGAGCAGGCAGCACGGCAGGAGCACAGTGTAGGATGATAAGTCGCCAAATATCACACAGACTGCCATTGCTTGTTTTGCTTCTGCTTTTCTGCTAATTAAAGCCAGACTTGTCAGGATAAGTTGTCCATTGTCTTGGGATCCCTTGCTTTGTCCACTTGCAAGTGGCTGCCTTGAGGTTTTCAGAAGTAACTCATGAATTGGGGAATCTGTCTCATTGATCCATTGATCACGGATCCACAGCCATTCTCAAAAAACAGCAATCTCATTCTCCTAAAATACTCCAAGCTGGGTCACTGGACATGAGAGCACGACAAACATTGACTTTTGGATGAGATGAGTCATGCCCTAGAGATGCTGTTTCTCCAGGGGCTGTACAGATGTTTGGTCAGATGCTTGGCTAGACACTAGCACTGTAGGATAACAGATCTCATTATGCATCCAACAGTGTGGGGCTGTGAACTTGATGGAGTCTTGAAGCTACTGTAAGAAAGGTGGTTTGGAGAGTGGGGCAATTGCTGATATCTCTCCTAAATCTTATTCTGCATGGCTATTTTGGACAGAAACACTCTAAGGCTGGTTTGGGACAGGGAAAGGAGAGAGGAGCATGAGTCGGACCCTTGAGCTGAGCACTCCATTAATAGATGAAAACAAATCCATGAGATTTATAGGAATTCCTCATGAGGTAATGTTTTAGGAGAAGTTACTGGATTAATGAGGTGTTGAGATTTTGTTCTTGTTCTTCCTTTATTTTTTTCTGACTCAGGCGGGCCTCCTGTTTGTTATTTCTGACTCGCATTCCTCTCCAGGTTCAGTGTTTAAAGGCCCCCCCCCCCGCTCCCCCTCATTCAGGAGTGTGTGTAAATATTTACAAACGTTTGAAAGCCCCTACCAAAGCTGAAGTCTGCAGCCACACTGAGCGTGTTTGCCTAACGCTGAACCAAAGGCGTTGTTACTGCCCCTGTGAGCCGGGGCCCCTCCGCCAGGAAACCTCCGAATGACTCCTCATAAATGTATTAGTAAATGCATTAAATATTTGGAGCAAAGGTTCAAATATAGGCGTGTTGACATTAGAAGAGGGGAGGGTATTTGACAGCCTTACTCAGCTTTACCAGTGGATGTAAAGGTTGTTGCCCGGAGGTTCACCTAGGGAGGATGGGGAGTTTGCAGAAGCATGGTGATGGATGTGCAGTGCATCCGTGCCACCTTGTGCTGACAGCTCATTAAAATGGCCAAGCAAATGAATAGGGGTCCACTCTGACTCCAGTTCACCATTGATGACATTCACTCCCCAAACGTACAAAGCACCCGACAGTCAAATTTGCCCCATTCAAACAGAGAGCAAAACTCTTCTGCCTGCTGTATTGAGACCTGGGAATCTCCCTTTCCTTGTACCCACTCCTGTGGCCTGCAAAACAAAAGTGGATCTGCTAGGAGATATATATTTCCATAGCTGTCCCTGTCCCACTCAGCCTGAAATAAAGGAATAAAATGAAATCATATTAAAAGTAAGTCCCCAAGCTCCCCTCAGTTTTAGATAAAGGAACAGGGGCATTCTGAATGGAGGGGTTGAATAGCTAAAACAAAGCTTTTGACCCCATCCTGAACCTAAATGGGCTTCTAGAAAACTTTCCTGAGAAGGCCACTAACCAGAGATTCTGATTTCTGTTTTAAAGCATAGGTTTGGATTAATTATCTTTTTTTTCTCTTTAAACAAGCTGAAACAGAGGTAGTTTCTCAGCTGTATCTATTCATATAAAAAGCAAGTGGGTGAAGACAAAGGAGCCCAAAGACTTGTTTACCCACAGAAGCTGCCCTGAGCATCTGCTTTCAGAGCCCATGGATGCAATCTCACCAGGCTCCCCGCTGATGGGTTAAGTTCAATCTCATTTGTTTTGGGCCTGGTCCAGCACGATTCCAGCAACTCAGAGAAATGCCCTCCTCCTGAGCCTCAGAGAGAAAATACGAAGGCAGGCGATTGCATCTTAACACAACACCGTAACCTCTAGAAGCACTTGGAAGACGGGTGAAAAATGATGCTTCAGTGGTAATCCCAGCCAAGGTCCTGGCTCAGGAACAGGCTTTCACATTGTCACAGCACTTTTTCCTTCTTTATGCAAGAAGGGAGGAGGCCAACCCTGCTGACTGGTCAAATCCCACTCAATATCCCTGTCCAAAATCTCCCTTTTCCAGCTCTCATTTGCTGAAACACTGTGGTACATCACACAGCCTCATCATGGGGGTGGCTCCTCAGCAGAGATGGTGAAGGACATCCCAGCACTTCTAAGAGTCTTCCCCCAGATGTAGAGGTTAAGCTCACAGTTACTTCCTAGGGGATTTTAATTTTGAAAGCTATAGCGAGATGTCACGCTTAATTTCACTGTGGATCTTAGTTCACCTCTGTCCCATCAGCAGATGATCATTTTGATTGCCCACCTAGCATCCAAGAACCAAACTGAGGCCCACTCTGCACCGTGTCACCTACAGAAATGACACATGATGACAGGGATGGGCCAGATGTCCATTGGGACCTCACTCCATCACTCCTATTGATAAGTGGAAGATGCTATGAGCGCATAAGAAAAGACATTCTGGGTCACAGCAGCTGCCTGCCTGGCCCAGTACATCTCCCAATGACTGTGGGAGATGCTGTTCAGGGAGGAAAACACAAATCTGGACACTTTCTGTAGTCCTTTTCCTCATACACCACCAGCACCTGAGCTGTTGCATTAGGTATAACAGAAGGTATGTTCCTGCCTAGACATCTCAGTAACCCCTCGTGGGCATCTTGGCCATGCATTTGTCTCATCCCTTTCTGACCTCAGGGAAAGCAGCTGCCCCCATGAACTCCAGCAGCCACAAGTCCCAGAAGACAGGACTGCTGTGAAAAGAAATAATTTAATTTTTCTCTTTTAAATCAAATTTCTATTCATTTCTTTAGTGCCCCTTGCTCCAGTAATGTCAAGTCATACAGCAGTATATAAAAGAAAGAGAAAAATAATTCAAAGCCCCCAGGGGGTATGTAACACAGTGGACATTGCTAAAAATACATCAAAGTGCATAGCTTCATATAAGATTTTGAGGGCAGAATCTTAACTGCTTTTAAATTGCTTTCTCATCCACAAGGAACGTCTAGAGGCTGACACTGAACAACTGTACGAAGGAGAGTTATCAATAGTACATGTCAGCAAGGAGATGTCAAGGGAGATCCTGGAACCAGCCTGTATTTTCATTCAGGAGGAGTAGAGAGGAAGCTTAAAAATTTGGGATAACACTGGGGCAAAGGAGCTGAGAGCATTTTGGAGAGTGGATTAAAATGCAAAGTAAGCAACACACTTCGAGAAAAATCCAGATTAATGTGGGAATGTTCCCCAGAGAGTCAGATGAGCAGTTCAGAAAGTAGAGAATTATGAAGGAACTGATTCAGAGAAGTTTGTAAGAAGAGGTGTCTTCCCATCTATAAAAGATTATTGCAAAAAGGAGAGAGAAGAAATGAGGAAGGAGGACAAGAAATTATTAGTTTGATTTTAGATTAAGAAAAACGTAACTTTGAGAATAGTAAAACCCTGGAACAGGTTGTTTAGGGAAACTGTTTTGAAGGCCAGAGTAGACAAGTATCTTCAATAACAGTCTAGGTGGTCTCCGTGGAGTTTTGCTCCTAAAAAGATCAGGCTCTGTGGAAAGTCATTCCCAGCCCTGATACTCCCTAGCTCCAACACTGTTTTGATGCAGAGGGACTAAAGGCACTTAGGAGGGCTGGCTGCAGGTTTTTATCCCCTGAAGTCACTACCCACTGCAATTCTACTGTGTGAAATTACTCTTTCCACCAATAAATTTATTATTCACAAATCTGTTCAGGAAACTTTACGGTCAAATCCAGGTCTCTCAATGTGGGAAGGATTCAAACTTCCCCAGGGGTTAACTGAGAAAAAGTCCAAAGAAGCACAGCTTGCCCAGCTACCAAAATGGGCACCAGCTATGAGCACATTGCCCTGGCAAAGTAGAAATAGCATGGCAGGTGAGAGGAACAGAAAGCTACCATTTTTCTGACTTTCCACCAGTCCCATTCTGGGACACTCACAGAAGAACTATTTGCTATTTGTTGTTCATCATTCGTTGGATCCCATGAAAAAAAGGTGGCACACCTGATAACAGCTCCAAAAATTACTAAATCATCATACACACAATAACCTACTCAAAGCCAAAGTTCATCATGTCGCTTCTCGTGCCCTCACTGAGTGATGGAAACTAAAAGAGGCTGAACAAAAACCAAGCACCAAACGTTGTTGTCTACCCGTAAGTACCACTCCTCCCTACCTAAACACGAGCGCTTCTGCTAAGAAATTTTGTTGTCCACATAATCACGCAATGACAAGCATATTTTCAGGGTGACAGGAAACAAGTGGTATCAAGGGCTGCCACTGAACACTGAGAACCACTACACCCTTTCTCTGCAGCACTTAATCAGCCCTGCTATTGGGACCACCAAGATGCCAAAGAGGTGACCACCAGCTATTAAGCTGTGGATGCCTCGTCCTTGGAAGTGTTCAAGGCCAGGTTGGACGGGGCTGTAAGCAGCCTCATCTAGTGGCAGGTGTCCCTGCCCATGGCAGGGGGGTGGAACAAGATGATATTTAAGGTCCCTTCCAACCCAAACCATTCTGTGCTTGTGTCTAAGTTTTTGCAGTCACCACCAAGCAACAGTGGCATGCTCACCTGATTTCATGCATGTGCTTATCCAAGAAAACACACCAGCCTAAGACACCTTGGGAGACAATTAAGACTAATATTTTATGTTGCAGAAAAGAACGAATGCTTGGGAAGGAGCAACCATCGAAGAATGTCCCCATTCGGTGCCAAAGTGAGTCTGCTCAGGGGCTGTGGCTGAGCAGCCCAGCTTAGCTCCGGTGCAACACTGCAGCCCCATTTCTGCAGTGTTAAGAGAGCTCCTTCCCATCTTCAGCAGGGAGGGAGCAGCATTCACTTGGTCCCAAGGCTGCTCTGGGAAAGATCATAATAAACAGCTCAGTTATCTCTGCAAGGCTTCAGGGGCTGGAGGCTTTTGCACGCATGGCAGAATATCCCTTTCCTCGGATTCCTTAAGGGACCTTAAACAGCCTTTGAAATATGATACATTGCACCCTGCTGATAAAGAAGGTTAATACTTTTGCTTCTTTTCTCACAAGAGATCTCAATTTTATAATCTGCTATTATTTATCATTTACTCAAAGTTGATAAGAAATTTTTCAGGCAGGAGAAACTGAACTACCTTGTTAAAAAATGAGATATAGGGTGCTTTTGCCCATGACAGCTCTAGAACGGGAACATGTAAATTTTTTCCCAGTGGTTAACTTCTTGTATAGAAAGTTGTACGATCTGCTTGCTGCTCCACAGATCAGCTTCTTTAGATTTTTCTCCAGACCATTTTTTATTGGCTATGAAAGCGTGATGGTGGCATATCAGCACATGGAGTTTGGCTGGAGTCGATGAGGGCTGCGGCTGCAGCCAGCCAGTTTGCAGAAGCCTTGGACACCAGCTGCAAAACTCAGCTCCTTGATCAGATTTTGAGCACTTCAAAGAGGCTTTGAATCTCAGGTTTGGGTTCAGCTCCCTGACTTTGAAATCTGGATACACCCCAAGTGCTTGGAGGCATGCAGATTTCCAAACCATTTCTAATTTCAACAAACCAGGAAAGGCCAAGGTGTCTTAGAAAACATTTCAGGCTTGTTCCGAAGAAGGCTTTGAAATCCTTTCAGCAAAGAGCTCTGAAAAGCTTCTGAGTAAGCGGGTGCACATTTTCTGCATGGATTTTCACACAGTTCCACTACAAGGTAATTCAATTTCCTGCCTGAAAAAGAAA
This sequence comes from Falco cherrug, assembly GCF_023634085.1. Lineage (NCBI taxonomy): Eukaryota > Metazoa > Chordata > Aves > Falconiformes > Falconidae > Falco > Falco cherrug. The sequence continues at coordinate 3,600,665 of NC_073698.1, forward strand.
CAATAAGTCCACATAACGCGAGGGATAATTGGAGAGATGGAAGCCACCAATTAGATTATCCCTTCCACCCACCTGCCGATGCAGGATTGTTCCCTACAGCATATGCTGAAACCCAGTATGTCCAAGGTCTTGCAACTTAGCCATCACCCTCTGTCCTGCTTCCAGCGTGCTCTGAGCAAGAATCAGACCTGGGGGAGAGGGCGGGGGGAAAGGCCTTTTTCTCCATATGATGCAAGACTACTCATTTTTTGTAACAAAAATGCAGCAATCTGAATTTTTAAATTCAGTAACAGGAAAAGGGGCTGTTAATGGGGTCTCCTTCCCTCCGGAGGCAGAAAGTGGGGCTGGAAAGCTGCTGGAGATGCCCAGACTGAAGTCTCCTGGACTGTGCTGATAGGGGTCTGCACTGTAATACCCCATGGGCTGAGCCCTGCACCCATGCTCATGGCCAGAAAAAGGCCAAAGAGGGAATATGCAGATGGTGGAAGAAGAAAGAAAACAAACTGAGGGTCCACCACTAAAAATCCCTCTTTGATCATATTTGCCATAAAAGACCTTAAAACTTAGCCTAGTCGGAAATAGTGGGCCCTACCCCGAGAAAAAAAATGTTAAGATACCTGCAGATTTGACTTATAAAATAAAAACCTGTTTGGGCTATTCCCATGCAAGTGTTTTTATGTCTTTGTGGAGTAAGTACGAACCTCATTTTTCCCTGCCCTCTGTAACAGCATCCCTTTTGTGTTCCTTCTCCCTCATCCCTGTCATTAGGTGCTATCTCTGCAGCCCTGCGGCTGGCTGGAACAGAGCCACCGTGTTTAAAATACATTTAGATGTCCTCTTCGTGAGAGAAAAATTTCGAAGGGAGACAGGCAACCATGGGAGGAGGAAATTGGGGAAGATCCCTCCTCTTTGCCACTGCCCCCAGGAAGAACGGACTGATCTGCAAACACTTTGTGTGCATTTTACACTTATTTCCTCTACTAATTTAATGCAGAAAGGGGGATGCTATGGCTTGTGTTGCACATGCCAATTTTGAGACACCAGGCAGCTTCTCAAGAGCCTGCAGATGGATTGCAATGAACATGAGTGTAGCTACACATCACTTTAAGACTTGGCCTGAGAGAATCTTACAGCTCAACACAGGACTATCTCACCCTCCTCCCCTCCCATGGCCATCACCGTGCTGCACATCCAAGAATGAGTTATTTCTTGACAGATTTCTTTTGAAAGTCATCCCCTCCTGCCTTAATATCTTGGTCCTCTAAATCCTCACTCAATCTCACTTCCCACAGACCCTTGCCTGGCTTGCTCACAATCACTGCTGTCGCCCAGCTTGGGATAAATGGATGCCTGCGATACATATTTTCCTAGCCTTGGAAGAAAAAAAAATAAATAAACAAATTCAAGACTTTGACATATTTTTCATCCCTAGCTGGGATAAAAAGGCAAAATCTGCTGTAAAATGAAATTAGATGAAGAAGAAGTCATGTCTCCCTCCCCATTGAAAGGATTTCAGTTTGTGGAAAATGTTTTACTTAGCAAATCTGTAACAGATTCAGTTTATTTTTGACACAACCTGTGATTTCACACAATTCCTATAAAACTAATTTCCAAATAGCTTCCACAATTTTTTTCATTGCAAAACTGAGTGGTACAACAAAGAGGTCTTTTTCAAGACACACATTTGTCAAAATCCATACAAATCCACAGAAACATTGCTTCCACTCATATCACATTTTCCTTCAGAAACCAGTTACAACACATGCTTTTTCCCTACAGTCCTTGGTGACTCATAAACATCTTCACTTGCTAATTACTGCTCCACCACTGGGCTGGTGATGAACGTCAGCCTGGTGTTCCCACCACAAAGCTGCCAGGTAAGTGCTGCTGCAGAGCAGTCCAGCCAATGGTTTTGGATGATACAAAACTGTAACTACCACAAAACATCAGAGGACAAAAAGAACACACTTGTCTTACTCAACTGTCGTCATTTCCTGATCAGCTCCACCAGTTAAATGCTGATGTACTGTATACAGAGTTGCAGTTCCAGATGAAATGGCCATTGCCAAAGGATAGCTTCTGAAGTCCCCCCACCAAACTTCATATGAATCAAAGGGATCCAGGGAATACCTTTTATGCATTTCCGTCATTTACTTCATTTCCACTAGAGCAAAACCTTCTCTCCATTGAACCTAAGCGATCCAAATACCACTACGACCAACAAGAGTTAAAATGAAGCCAACCTACAAAAGGGTAGGTGCATGCTCCTTGCAACTTGACTGTCTGAGTCTCCACCACAAAGTAACACAAAGAGCAAAGAATTATGAGAACAATCTGAAGAAAGCCAAACCAGCAGGCAGCAAGTAATGAGACAGCTTGAAATCCAGCCATTGCAGCCACCTAACAAAAATTCTGGAAATTCTGCAAAATTCTGGAAATACACAGCTATTTGGCTGTCAAAGGGTCTGCTGCCCACCTAGAGATGCTCAGACTGCTGAAACGTGGAATTGGTTTCTCTTGGAGGGAATTAAACAGATGATGGGAAGAGACAGGCATGTCTGCTGCCTGTGAAAGGGGACAGCACCATGCCCAGTGGAGGCTGGGTATGATGACTTTAAATCACTAATATCGATGACATGATGAAATTCCTCTGCAGAGCCATAAGCAATACAAACAAACCTGGATTTTTAAAATGCAGTGGAAAAGAAATCTTAAAAAATCACCTTCGTAGTTTCCAGAGATTTTTCAGGACTGCTTAGGAGCACTGGTCCTAATTGGGTTGACACTTGGCTACTTAGAGGAGCCTCGCAGTAGAGTAATAACCCATCACATCAGCAGTGACTGCAAGAAATGACTTGGAGAGACTCAACACAGCATAAAGCAGCTGCTTGATCATTACAAGCTCCCGTGGAGGTGAGCTGCCTGGGAAATGTCAAAAGGTATCTTGTACCTGCCTGTATAATGCAAAAGGTGGCTGCAGCCCTGTCTTGGCCACAGCCACCACTAGCAGGCTTAGGCATCTGTAGACCATACCGTATGTTAGAGATGTCCTTTACCTGCACGCATGTGCTACCAGCCCAGTTATTTGCCTCTTATTCACACGTTCCCCTCTGCCCCTCCCTCTTTGGGACTCAGAGTGCAGTCAGCACCTGCTGAAGAAACCCTCACCTGTCCTGGGTCCCGTGTGACCCCACTTTTTCATTCTTCATGCAGAAATCGGGTGAGCTCTGCAGGTATATCAGCTCTGTCTCTTTAACCGGCCTGATATCAATATCCTTTGGCACGAGGTATTTGCGTGTGCCCATGGGCCGGTGAACGACCTTGGTGGCTGATAAATACTTGTTTTTGAGGTCCAATGCAATGTCTCGCAGCTCTTGAAGGCCTTTCCAACAGGTCTTGATAGAGCATGACCCAGAAACTCCATGGCACTTACATTTCATTTCAAGAGAGGCTTTCAAGACCTGCAAAAAGGAATGCAGGAGTTAGGAAATGCCCTTCTCTTACCTCTGAACGTCCCACAAGCTTGCTAAAGAAGGCACTTTCTTAGCAGGGACTGCTACAGAAAAGGACTGCTGCTCTGATTTCTGCACAGTAACTCTAAAGTAGCTACTGTGCGAAGGGAATGAGATCCCAGAGCACCTCGGTGATCACTATCAGCCCAGGGCTACTTTTACCAAGGCACCTCTGCAGCCAGCAGACAGAAGAGTATTTTGAATTTTGGTCAGATAACAATATAGGGCTGCATTTCCACCCTCTAAATACCTAAAGAGCTGAAAATCAAAGCAATCCCTAAATAAGTATTTAACATCCATTTCTGCCTCCAGCAGCTTTGGGGCTTTGGGTAACAGAGATGTCAAGGCTCTGATGAATTCAGGGTGCCCTCACCCTGCCTTTCTGCTGGCCATGGGGCTAAAGGAGCCTTTTACTTTGATTCTGCACTAGTCTCATTTCTGTGGGACATGGTAGGATGCTGCCAGGCAGGGCTGAATGCACCAGCCATGGCAATGCAATGTCCCAAACCAAAATAGGCCCATTGCAATGAAAAAAAAACCTCAAGACATTATGAAAATAAAAGAAATCCAGATAGAGTGGGAATGGTAGAGAAAAAAGCCCAGGGGAGGCAAGTTCGGCATGGTTGTGCTCTGCAAAGGGGAGTTCAGCCTGTAGCTACACAGTAAGCTGCAAATGAGCCCAACGTGCTCCATGTTTTTTCTGCTCCAGTGCCCAAGCACAGGCAGCCTGGAAGGACCAAGCTGTGTAGTAGGACCAGCCTAGAGAGCTGCTGCAGCCCCAGAGATGGGTGCAGGGGTCAGCTTTACAGTCCTCCACCCACTTCTCCAGCTGCATGGAGGGCTGCGATAGGGATTTGCACCTCGGTGCACACCAAGCACTGCACATGGTAAGCATTATCCCTCCACTGGATGCAAGCTGTTAAAAGCGGCTTCTGCCAGATATGGGAATAATCACTAGCGAAGCAGTTTGAAAAGGAAAAATCAGCCCTCCTGGCTGCAGCAATGGCTGGGAGGCAGCTGCTGCTGGATGCATCTGGCAGATGATGATCCTCCACGCTTACACAGCAATTCGCCTGTGCAACGCCCTTGGCAGAGCACAACGGGAACCATCCCTACCACACCTCCTGGGGTAAGCAAGCCAGAGCCATCCTTGGCTGTGGAAAGGGTGGCAATGAACTTCCCACCCACGGTTATACAGGGCTGATAATAGCATTCAGGACCTCCTGATTCCCAGAGTGAGTTACAAAGCCACAGTCTTCAGCAGGCCAAAGGAGTTCAGAGCAATCTGGCCTTTCGCTAGCTGATAGAGGCACTGAACCTTACAGAGCAACCGACCACTACAGATGATTGTACAATTACAATAACTCTCGTGGTTTTGTTACCTGTCTCCCTACTTCACTGTTGTGCAGATGCATCAGTTTATTGGCTTGTGATCCTGATTTTTTCATCTTCATGGGAGCATCTGAAAATTTGGACCCCATGATAAGACCATAGTTGAGGTTGTCTGCACATCCTCCCCATCGATACCCAGGTCCAGGTGTCTCACCTGGGATGGGACCACAGGAACAGCCAGGGAGGTCCCCGGTGGTGCAGGCTCTGGCAATGGTATGGCTGATGGCAGCAGCAGAAAGGGCATACACAAATGCTGACTCCCTTGTGCCTGGAAGAAACAAGAACTCCAGCTCAGCCTCCTGGGACAGCCAAATGTTCCTCCAAAAGAGACCTACACAATCTGTGCCCAACAGAGCAGCAAACACACCAACTCACTGCAGCTGAGACCTCCTATGGCATCACCAGCTGGAGGCACACCTCCTAGTTGAGCTCTTCAGCATGAGGCAACATCCCAGCAGGGTAAGAAGGCACATGGACTTATGCAGCTTGTGCACTGTGGTATAATCTGCTCTTGGAGCACATGAAGAAGCCCCTGCCACGGACTCTCCTACTGCCCTTTCCCCCTGTGCTGAATGTAGCTTGCTGGCAGGTCATGGAGCAGCATGCATGGAGCTGGGGGAGGTGGTGGAAGGCCAAAGACCTGCAGCAAGAGCATGCAAGGATGCTCTGGCCCATGAAAGCTGACTGCAGCCTCACGTGTAACGTGTGCTGCTTGACAAGCCTGCATGCCCTGAACAACAGCTCCATGGCTGTCAGCAAATGCAGCATGAGTCCTCCTAACCATGAGATGAGCAGACCAGGCTGGTGGCATGCTTTGTAAGAGCTGAGGGAGACTAGGTCTTGGCCTTGAGAGCTCCTGGGCATGAGTGGCACCGTAACAATGAACATGGTCTTAGAAAATAGGACAACTAGGCTATGCAAGCTCTCCATGTCGCCCCTGGTAGCAAGACCCTTCCCAACCCCAGCACGCATACACACACTGGCTGACTCTACTCACTCATGTCCCCGGCCAAGCCAGCAGTGCAGTTTACCTCTCTCTAAGTCCAGCAGGTAGTTAGGAGCCAGCTCAATGGAAGAGCAGTTCCACCGCATGTCTGAGAAAGTTTTACGGCAGGTCTTTATCACTTCCCGTGCCGCCTGGATGATGGTCTGCATTAGCTCCAGGTTGCTGCGGCACAGCTGCACCTGGGAAACCACCAAGCCTTCAAGCTGCTTGCAGTGCTGGGTTTGATTCAGGGCCAAAGCTGAAGGAGTCTTGGACAGAGCTCTGAGGAGACAAGCACATGCAAAAAGGCATTAAAACCTGCAAAAAAGTTAATCTTCAGGTCACTATTAAATTCTCCACTACCTCCAAACCAGTGAATGCTTTGGCCTGTGTTCATCTGACTTAACTTTATCTACCTGTAAATAGGTGCTTAGTTTTAGCTGGTGAGAAGGATGGGCAACTATGAAGAGTGATTTATCTCATCTGAAGTAGGTGTTTAAAGTAGGTGGGAAGAAACACCCTCCAAAAGCGTGCATTTCTCTCCATCGTCTAGGGGAGCACAAAGCTCCTGGGGCATATGCCAAGTTGACTGAATGTGTAAATCCTTATGGAAAGATTTTTTTCTGAAGAATGAAAAGGATGGACCTCCCAACAGAGTAAAAAATGACCCATCAGTTCCACGATAACAGAAAGCTGGATCTTCCAAGACTGTGGTATTCGGGGGGGGGGGGGGGGGGGGGGAAGTGAAGTTGGTGTTATCAGTGTTTTGCATTCAGCATCTGTCTCACACACTCTCTAAGGATTATGCTAAATGTCATGTAATTAATTATGGAGAAAATCCCCTGCATAGCCTAGGGAAAAGCCACCAAGTTTGCAAGACAGATGCTTTCCCTTACAGTTAAGGCCAAGGGCCTCCACCAATTCCATCACTGTTGCACGTAGATAAGTCCATTTCTCTAATCTCAAAAAATGTAGTGCAGAAGCACGATGACAGTACATTCAGGGAGAGTACCATGACCAAAACTGAGAGGCGATCCACCAGCACCAGCACCTATGTTACCACGGGAGAAACCAACAACACCCCAAAGACCCCACTGGTTCTTCTAGCATGCAATTGCCGATGTTTCCAGGTAAAAAGGCAAAAAACGCTGCCATGCATCATACAGGGCTGTGCTTTTCTTCCCTAAGCACTCACAGCGATCAGCAGAAGCCTGGTGTGTAACTCTCTCTGTATCTTTATGACCTGCTTAGGGTAGTCATAAATGTTATTCATTCCCATAAAACAACTTTCTAGCTGGCTGCATCAGTAACTGGCATCTGATCCTGGCAACACAACTGCCTTAACACATATTTCCTTCTCTCCTTGTTAAATGTGTTGCCTTTCAGTTTCATCCTAAGCCATCTTGGTTAGTTTGGCTTATTAGCAGACACATTTCGGGGTGCATTTCACTTTATTACTGTAACATCCATATCCTTCAGAAGTTAAATGAGATGGAAATGGAGCTAAAATTGAGCCCTAACCAAGATCAGAGGTCTTAGCTCTGATCTCTGGTTTTCAGGAAAACACATCTATGTTCCACCAGCTCCCTCAAGGTTGGCTTGAACCAGCTGCTGTGTATGTTGGAGTTCTCTCTGGGCTGTGCATAACTGCTAACCCCAACTGCTCTTCCAGCAGGGAAGAGCTACGATCCTTGCTGGGGCTGAGTAGGTCTGCACTGACAAATTCCCAGGTGGTTAGAGTTTGGCATTTCTGGCACTAGATAATCAGTGGTAAACTTGGAAGGGAAACCACCACTCTGCTAGTCATGTAAATATATACATCATACATATATTTAAAGAGGTCCATTAAATATACCGCGAATAGAAGTTTTGGCCAGTGAATTTCAAGGGAAAGGAAAAAGTGGAGTATTTAAATATCAGAATTCTGCCCTGTAGTTCATCTCAGTCCCTTGCATGCTGTTGCTCATGCACTGCTCCTTGTCTTGAGAGGGGCAGCTCCAGAAGGCAGCTCATCCTGCCTCAGATGGGAACCAGTGCTGGACCTGAGCTGGTGGAGACAAAACCTGTGGGTGATACTGTTGGTGCTAAGGTATCTCAGATACATCATGTCCTTGAAAGTAGAGGCATGAGCCTGGACAGTGTGAATGTCACCTGACTGCAAACCTCTACAGTGTGGGTCTTATGGTAGTCCTTCAGGGGCCTTCTTCAGCCCATGGAAAGAAAAAGCCATGTCTAGGGAGTAATTAGCCTGATGTACTTTTGAGATCTACAGTAGGAAAACATCACACCCTAGAAGTGCTCATTTTCTGCACTGTCTATAGAGGGAACTCAGGCACCAAGCTCAGATGCAGACATCTGGACTGCATAGACACAGAGCTGGGTGAGATGTGTCCAACCCCTAGTACTTGGCACCAGAAACCTGTGAAAACTTATCCCAGAAAGCCTATCAGCAACTCTCAGGAATGGGCTGAAATGCAAATCAGGCAAAAGGCCAATGCAGCTCGTCACTAATAGAGCAGAAATGATAAATACTCCGGCACAGTATGTCCCAGCAGCAAAATAAGCAGGCAGCGTGAGGCACACAAAATAAGAGAGCTTCACGGCCTGGACTTTGGGCAAATGAGGAACATTCCAGGTCTCTGAGAGTTGCTGTACTATGGGGCACCACCTCAATTTTCTAATCAGAGGTGCCAAAGGACACTTCAGAGGTCTTGGGATGTTTCACCTGGCCCTCCAGAAGGATGCAGAGACTTCCTAGGTCCTGTACCACATTTTCTAATCCTGTATAGAGGTCTTCAGGATCTTTAAAGGACCTGGAAGCCTCCACTGAGGCACCTGCATCTCACCATTACAGACAAGTCAGGAACAGCAGAAATAAGCACCTACAAGTTGGGATGAGAGTTGAATTCAGACTGAAATTCATCCCCATTGTGAAAAAAGGGGATGTGATACAACAAGATCATGTTATTACAGATGGCCTGAAATGATCACCATTAGAGAAGCAGATTTACAATGCAACAAAAAAGAAATTTGCTTCATGGAACAGGGAGAAATATCTGCCAGATGGTCAAGAGAGGAAAGATCGCAGCCCCGTTGGGGAGAACGCAGTAAATGACAGCAATGGCTGTTTCCCACCAACTGAGCCGAGCTCCAGGGAACCCACCAAGAATAAAAATGCGAGACTCAGGAAGGTGTTTTCTGAACATCTCCCAGGCCTGAACTTCATGCCTTTGCTTGTGAGAACCTATAATTGGAAACATCTCCAAGCACCGGGAGGAAAAAGTAAAGGGTAATGGAGATGGAAAAGAAAACTCACAGTTACTGGAGTCACTTGCCGAGACCAAAAAGTGCATTTATAAATCACAGATCAGGAATGTGAGAGGCCTATTAGGTCATCTAGCCCATGCCCTGACAGCCCAGGTTTGCTTAGTCTACCCTGCATTCAGAAATGCCTTCTCCACCCCTTGTCGCTTTAAACCCTCCCTGTGGAAAGGCACCAACCCTCCCTGCTCCCCAAATTCTGGCAGTACCAGAGAGGGATGCCCACCACCTCCAAAGGACATTGTTGGGGAACAAAGTCCATTTGTGGGGCAGAGGAAAGGAGATCACCTTCCCCCAGAAGAGCATTGTCCATGGCAGGGTTCAGTGGCAGGTCGCTATCCTACCTCCACCCAGTCTCCACTGACCACCAGCACTGGGAGGGAAACCAGAGCCAAAGGGGCACAGCCAGCCAGAATAAAGCAGCCCTCGAGGGCGTAGTTAGAAGAACAGCTTTTAGTTCTTAAATTGGGAAAAAAAAGTCTCTGATAAGCATCTTTCCTGGGACTCATACCCTTCATCTGAGAAGAAGCACATGGGGATTTTACCTGCTAACACCCTATAAATGCTGCTTTTCACTGTTTCCTCCTGCTAACGTCATGCTCCCCTCCCTTGACTCTCCTGCCCCATCCTTCATTCTCCAGAAAGCTGAGGACAACTGAGGGGCGGTTGTTTTGGGTTTTTTTTAAATATACATATTTGACCCATCCCTTTAAATAAACAGGCTCCAAACCAAACATCTCCTGCTTTATATATAGCATATCAGCACTTTTGATTGAAGTTATGGATACTGACAGCAAACCATAAACGTAATTAGAGAGGAAATGTGATGCATGGATGGATTATGACTTTCGTTTACTCTTTTAATTATCTCAGGCAGTTAATAAATTCATTTGAAAACATGAATGCTCTGCAGTGTTGGGTCCTTTGAGAGGTATGGGCCTTTGAGAGGTATGATCCTGCAGATCTGGGCTCCATGAGAAGACTATTCATAGGAGGAGCAGCAGCTTGGGAGAAGTACCTTCAGGTCCGAGCAGGTATCAGTGAAAGCCATACATTATTTGGCTTACAAGGATGGCTGTGAGTAAGACACTGCTCCTGGTCAAGCCAAAGGGAGAAAAACTGCTTGAATCGAGCAGTGAAGCACTGGTGCCCTTTAAAACACCCTTAAAAGGTGGAAGGATCTCATCTTTTTCTGATATGGGCTCTCGCTGGAGGGCATCTCCCCATGCTCCCTTGTGTGATGTGACAGAGGAAGGTCTCACAGAGGGACTACTGGTGAAACCATGAACTTCTGCTCCAAATTTCCCACGTTACTTTCTGCGAAGACACTCTCTTTTTTATGCCTGTTCTTAAACCCTTTAATCTTGCAGGGATTTGAGTGAAACAAAAAGATCTAGACAAACTTGCATGGCTGTGGAGGTCAAAATGTGTGATAAACTTCAATAAAGAGAGGCATAGACAGGGTGGTTTTTTGCATTTGATCTCACTGAAGGTTTTTAATCTGTAGGAGCCTCATTTTCTCAGGTTTTCAACTGGAAAAGGCTTGCAGGACTGTTACAATAACCTTCTCTAAGCTCCTGGTAGTCAGAGGCAGCCCATGTCCCTGCCACCATGCCCTGCATTAGTCCTGGTCTGGGGACCACAAGCTCTGGGAAAGCTACCACATCCCCTGGTAAATGCTTCCACTGGTTCTGCAAAGCCTTTTCAAACAGAGAAGCGGGATTTATATAGCAAAAAAAAAAACCCAAAAACCAAACCAAAACAAAACCCAAACCAAAAACGCCACAACCCCAAAACGAAATAGAGAGGAGGCGGGGGGAGGAGGGACCAACCCTGAAGTAAAAGCCTAAAATAAGAGCTGCTTTCAGATACGGTGCCAAATCCAGCGCTGGCAGTAGTGGGCACAAGGCCATTGACTTCCAGCCCAAGCTCGACTGAAGTCGATGCCAGCGGCAAGTTGGCTCACTGAGCACCGAGGAAGGCCATGGAGCTTTGTCAAGTTTTCCCAAGCTGCCTACGGAGCGAAGAGCAAACTTCAAAGCTGTTGTCCCCCCTCCTTCCTCACCCCAGCCTGCTCCCCTCCTGCCGTCCCCATCCTGCAGTCCTTTCACAGCAGCTCATCTAGCAGCCCCCTTGCCAGGCAGACGGTCTCCTCGCAGGCGTCCGTGCCCCAGTGTCCTAGCTCCCCCCGCCCCGGTTAAAGCAGAGAAGCAGGCGCTGCTGGGAAACACAAAATCTTTCCATTTTCTTCCATTTTCTGTTGGCTGCAGGAAGGCTGTGGTGCTGCTCCAGGATGGTGAGCTGGGGGACATCCCTGGGTTCATCAAAACGCATGGCTATGCACCCTTTCGCTCCTGAAGGGTTGTGATTTAACCAGGGGAACTGTGCAGCAAGGATGACCTCCTATCCTAGCTGGGAAAGGCACTCAGCTAGCGATGGCTCCAGAGGGCATGGGGCATGTCCAGGCTACCACAACAGGCATAGGCAGGGACTCCCCAAAGTGACCAAGATCCACCTAAAAATGATGGGATTCCTAATATCACCACTCGCTGTCATGGGTTGCTCCTGCAAGCCATGCAAAAAAGCCCACTTGCTGCATTTGGCTTCTTTACAAACACTCTTGCATTGAAGGTGACAACAGAATCATAGAATCGTTTAAGTTGGAAAAGACCTCTGAGATCAAGTCAAACAGTTAACCCAGCACTGCCAAGTCCACCACTAAACCATGTCCTAAAATGCCACATTTCCACATCTTTTAAACACCTCCAGTGATAGTGACTCCACAACATCCCTGGGCAGCCTGTTCCAGTGCTTCACAACCCTTTCAGGGAAGACATTCTTCCCAATATCGAATTTAAACCTCCCCTGGTGCAACTTGAGCCTGTTTCCTCTCATCCTGTCACTGGTTCCTTGGGAGAAGAGACTGACCCCACCTCACTACAACCCCCTGCCAGGCAGCTGTAGGGAGCCAGAAGGGCCCCCCTGAGCCCCCTTTTCCCCAGGCTGAGCCCCCCCAGCTCCCCCCGCCCCCCCCCCGAGCTGTGCCCCAGCCCCTTCCCCAGCCCCTGCCCGGCTCTGGACACGCTCCAGCCCCTCCGGGTCTGTCTGGGGGTGAGGGGCCCAACGCTGAGCCCAGGGCTCGAGGGGCGGCCGCACCAGGGCCCGGCACAGGGGGACGGGCACTGCCTGGCCCTGCTGGCCACGCTGCTGCTGACACCGGCCAGGGCGCTGCTGGCCGCCGTGGCCACCTGGGCACACGGGGGCTCATGCCCAGCCGGCTGCCGACCAGCCCCCCCAGGCCCTTCCCCGCCGGGCAGTTCCCAGCCCCCTGCCCCCAGCCCGCAGCGCTGTGGGGGGCTGGTGTGACCCACGGGCAGGGCCCGGCACTCAGCCCTGTTGGGCCTCATACAACTGGCCTCGGCCCCTCGGCCCGGCCTGCCCAGACCCCCTGCAGAGCCCCCTGCCCCCCAGCAGGTCACACTGCCCCCAGCTCGTGTCCTCTGCAAACCCACTGCGGGTGCGCTCCAGCCCCAATACAGAAGGACAGCCCAATCTGTGTCTTGGCCTGTGGGCAGAGGAGATGCCAACCCCCAGGGAGGCAGAAGTGCCTCAAAAGCCACTCTGCCTGGACATCCCAACATCTGCAGACCTCTGCAGCACGCACATCTGGCCACAACTCCCTCTAGTGTTCATCTGTTATTCGGCTCTACAGAAACAAGTTGCTTCAGCAACCTGCTTGGCCAAACCCAAGCCCTCCTGGGAAAGCTAAAGGATGTGCAAGAGATAGATAAGGCAATAGAGTTCCTGCATGCACTGGCCCTAAGGCATCTCCCACTGAAACTGACAGCTGCCTCACCTCCCCAGCCTCTGTGATGAAAAACAAGCACTGAGGACCACAAAGCGATGCAAAAAACTCCAAAAGAGGATGGGAAAGTGTTTCCCAAAAACCTGCATGCAAAAATAAGACTCAGGATCTCATGTGCATTGAATGGAAAGGTTGCCTTTCCATGACAGCTCTGATCCTGCAAAGATCTGTTTGTACCCTGACTTTTCACCTGAGCAGCTCCCTGGAACTTGGATAGAAGAGGCCAAAATATGAAGCTTCTCCAGCAGCAAGAGCTGGTTTACGAGATGCTGACCATCCATGCACTGTGCTGATTGCTCAGCGGTGCGCGCCTCCATGGCAGGGAAGGGCACTGTGCTGATTTATAGCAGCTGGGGATCTGGACCACAGAACTCGTAAAAATAAGCCAAATAAAATAAAACAAATAGCTCCCTTTTACGTTCTCCCCACTTTTGCTAATTTACAAGGGATATTTGTGTTACAGGGAAGTCCTAAGCGGCTGGAAAGTGTGTTTTTCTTTTCCCCCTCCCCCCACAATTACATCACACACTGAATCAAAATTGAATTTCCTATCGCCTTTCGTATCAGTCACTCCCTCTTCCCCAGGCTGGCAAAAGCCACCTCCTTATCTTCCCCCTCCCTTCCCAAATCCTCTTTGAAGTTTGTCTCTGGCACCATGCCAACAACGACACAGCAGGCAGGCTGCTGAGACAAGCCCATGACTGAAAACATCTCATAGCACTTTCCTCCCTCTTCATCCTGTCTTTTCTCCTCCTCTGCCCCTCCACCTATAAGCACAAGTGGGAAGGGGCAGGGTTTGGTTGTACTGCACCCAGCATGTGAGTCCAGGGCTGGGATTGCAGCTCTGAGGTATTTACTCGGTATTTGGTAGCATCAGTCTCTGTCCACCAAGAATTTACCTACGAGACTTCCAAGGATGCTCCCCTAGCCCCAAGGATGGCAGCGCAGCACTGCTGCAGCAGGGAAGAGAGGTGATGCGGAAGGGGGGAAAACTGGCCCATTTTTCCATAGAAAAACAGTGCTGGGAAAGGGAGGAGAAACAGCAAATGAAAATAAAAAAACCCCATAATTTTATGAAATCCCAGCTGGCAGCATCCCAGTGGTGAAGTGCCCCGGGACAGGGAGTGCAGGTCTCCACCAGGTTTTAAACAGGTGTGAGGGGAGCCCCAGCAGCGCATCTGGATGCAGCTCATGCTTCAAATGCCATTTTAATCCCAGCTTTCATCTTCCCAATTGCTTTTCGATAGAAGGGATATGTCTGCTGGGAAGGGGAGGAGCAGCAACTGCACCTTCTTTCCTCCAGCTTCTTATCCCCCTACCCCATCCCCAAAAGCAACTCTCCCAGCTTAACCACTTACCAGCCGAAAGGCTGCTTTTACCAACAAAGCTATTAGGGATCTTGCCCTGCCTTCCAGCCTTCTTTTATGTCTATGGCTTGTCACCATGCTATCAGGTTCCCTCTGAAGCTCATCTCACCCTGCCCTTTGGAAGAACCCAAGCCCTTTGCTTGGGATTTAGCACCTTGCTTAAGCAAGAGCCTAAAGCCAAGCACATGAGCGAGCCCCTCTGCTCAGTTATGGGTCTGTACATAAGTGCCTGATGAATCAGGGTGCCACAAAACAGCTTTATTTCTGTGCTGCATAGAAATAAAGGTTACAAGCGAGTCCAGGCTCTGCCAGCCCATGGGCATGTTGCTAAATGCCCTGCCAGGAGAAGATGCCTGCCCTGTGCAAGATTCTGGATGTATGCAGATCTGAGAGCCTAAATACTCAAGGAAGCTGGCAGAAAGAAATAGCTGGGCTATCTAATTTAGCAGAGGTGACTGCTACAAGGTATAAAGCCAAGACAGTGAAGAGCAAGTCAGATCCTGACTCTCCTCTAATTCCAAGGTGGTCCTTAGAGTACGGAGACAGCAAATGAAAGATGCCCTAAAGTAAGTGACTATTCCTCCTACCTGGCCACGTGCATTTAAACACCCTGTGGAAGGATTCACCCTGCTTCTTTTTATCCATATAAAAGGTGGATGTGTGGTTTCAACCAGCTCCCTGCATGGCATCTCCAAGAGGACATTTGTGTTGGATGTCTCTCTTTGGAGAGGACAAATCGCCATCTGGAAGGTCCTCTCTCCCCTCAGCTGCATGTAAGAGCAGTGAAAACACTGGCTCCAACAAGACATCTTAATTTGCAGATATCCAGATTTAAGAGACTCTTTATAAAAGGCGGCATGGGGAGAGACTCAAATGACAACTGTTGGGACAGTGGAATGGGAATGAGATGTAGCACAGATGCTGTGCAGAAGGAGGCACAAAACAGGAACCTCTTGTCCCAGTTTCCCCTCCTAACCTGCAGATCCTCACCTCGACTATACCCTACATAACAGAATGGCATTGCATTTCATTGTGTCTTTTCTTTTACAGAAGATGCTCATTTGAAGCTAAGCCCACAACCCCGTATTTATTTTGCACACAACTTCAAACAAGAGTAGAAATGACAGATCACTCATCGAGGACATGAAACCAGATGGGTGTTGAAGGGGTTTGTTTATTTTGCCGTAAGCAACTAATTGATTGCTTGCTTAAGCAAAGAAATGATAGTGATGTTTTCACTTTGTTTGCAGTGACATTACCTCTGAGGAAACTCGATCCAGACTTGACCACGTTCCTTGATATTTCTTCATCCTCCTTCCCCCACTTCCTGCCCCCCCCCCCTCCATTTTTAACACCCTTCACAAAACCCAAAGGTTAAAAGGTCCACAAAAAAAAACATGTTATCTGTCAAGCATCCCCTGTGGTTGGAGATTGGTGGCATTATCTTAGCTGCCTGCCTCCTGCTCTCAGTTCCTATGCAGCACGACCAGTGGTCCCAGTGGAAGAGTTTCCCAGAGTGGCAGGGGCTAACGCTAGAAACTGCATTAAGTGGCTCATGTGAGCGTTGAAGTGTGTGCCTTTCCTTTGGTATCAATGAGAAGAAAAAGCAAGCTTAAATCATGCATTTTTTGACGAGAAGATGGAGACGTATTGTTAGCACAAGCCCCTAGCACACACACTTGAAATCAATGAATGCCTGGAGAAATACAGCGCTCACTGCTCTTTAAACGGCTTTACAGTGTGCCTCAAACAGCAGTTGCAAAAACGGGTACGAAACCAGCAATGCCTACACAGACTTTAAAAATGCAGAGAGATAGCCAGGTACTTACATCCATTTTATCCCATAGCAAAGTCCCGTCTGCAGAATCAAAGACAGAAAACCAGCTAAGAAGAATTGCGGACTCAGCTTCATTTTCTCCACCGTCCCCCACTTGCTGAAGGAAATCAGCTTCTCCAAAGAAAAAAAAAGGAGTTTTCTTAATTTTCTGCACAATGTATTTCCCTTCAGTTTGGGTGTTGCTCGTCCTCAGAGATGAACAACCTGAAAGGAAAGAGAGAAAGAGCACAAGCTACAGTTAACTCTGAAGTTTAGCGAGTCGTTGTGAGAGAGAGATCTATTATCCAAATTGCAAAGGAGTGGTTTATGAATCACGAAAAAGTTTGGATTATTCCCTCTCAGTCTCCTCCCTCGCCAAGCCTTGATACAACCTTTCGAGTCAACAGACAGACAAACCGTATGGCTTGAATTACACCCTGAGTTATGGTCTGATTGTGTGTTTCCATTTAACCCTGCACATGGCAAGACTTCATTCGCTGCTTCACTTTTTTACCCCCCCTCTCCAAAAGGTTTGTGTAACTGCTCGGGAAGAAGGGGAAAAAAATATCTTTAGACGAGCCCAAATCTTCAGCTATTCATCTCTCCCTTCCTTCTCTCCAGATTTTTTTTTTTATCCCCCCCCCCCCTTTTTTTTTTCCTGCAGAGAAGACAAATTATAAAAAGTGCATTTCCCAACTTAACGCAGGTGCCCGTGCCCTGCAGATGTTTCGGTCTGATCTGTTACAACAAATGTGTTTTGCTCTTTCCCTTCTGCTTTCCTTCTCACCTCATTAACTCTGCCTCTCACTTCTTCCAAGTCCTCGGGCACCTGGAGCTCAAGGAAAGGGCTGCAACTTCGTAAACATAAAATCACATTTCTGTCTCTGGAGAGCAGCCAGGAGGAGACAAAAAGCTCTCAAAGATTTCCCCCTCCCCCCCCCCCCCCCTTTTTTTTTTCTTTTGTTGTTTTCCCCTTCTTCAGTCCAAACAGATAAACAAACCAGGTGCAGGACTTAAATTCTTAGAGGGGTCCTCTTTGTCTCCAGGGCACAGCTTGCTTATTTTAGCAGTGGTATTAATAGCAGTAAATGGGTTTCCCTTCAGTTATTCACTTCAGACACCGCTCCAGGCTGCTCTTTGTGGTCTTTGCGGTGGTTTCCCACCCCACGAGAAAGCCAATAATAAAATAAACTGGAAAACCTGCCCACCACATTGCACCTCTGGATTCTCACAGCCCATCATATGGCACGCTGGCATCCCCAAGCTGTGACCACGCATCCCCCCCCTTGCCACACCCCCCCCCGGTCTCTCCCCACCCCCACCCCCCCCACCCCCACCCCCGGTCTCCCCCTCAAAGTGGTTTGGGATGGGACCGGGAACGACTGGAGCAGTCAGCATCACTTCGGGGAACCCCTTACCCTGGGAAAAACATGTCCCACCTGACCCCCAGCTCTGGATATAACCCAGCTGCAGCTTTCTGCCTCGATACCCTCATTTGAGGAGCAACTGGGTTGGAGAGGGGGGAAGGAAAATTTCTGAGTGTTTTCTCTGCCATCTGCAGTGTATTTTTCCATTTAGGCTGCTTTTTGGCTATCCCAACCCCAGTGCCTGGTGTAAAGGGTTACCAGAGAAGTGCTGTTATTACAAAGGATTTTAAATAACACTCTAGGGGCGAGTTCCCGGCTCCCTTGAAGTCCGAGACAAAACTCTGGCTGACTACAAGGGAGGCAGGATTTCATCGCCATGGGTTGTTTTGCTTTAATGCCCACACGGGTTGGGGTTTGATGTGTCCTTGAAGGCAGTGCTCCCACGAGCATCCAGGCATACTTCTTGTTTCAGGATATTTCTGTATCTTTTCATCTTTGGAAGCTCTTTTCTTCCCACCCCAGCACAAGCACACTGGAAACCTTCAATCCCTAATCCTGCCCGTGACTTTTAGTGTCTGTTTAGATATTTCAGACCCCTTATCTCCTCCCGTGAACTGCTGAACAACACAAGACTTGGGTGTAAAATGCCTCAGATGGTTTAAACCCCTCTCGCTAACCCTGATGAGCCAACATCATCTTCTGCTTTGCCCCTTGCCTTGAAAAAGTCACAGTTTGTTTTTTTTCCCAGCCCCCAGGGATGAATAGAAGTGATCTAACGCTCCCCCCCCACCCCCCAAGAGCTGCAAGCTTGGCCTGCAATCGCACCCCTGTTATTTGGGGAGGTAATAATGCCTTTTTCCACTTAGCCCAGCACAGGTTACGTTTGCAAGAGGAATTTGCAAGGGGAGGGGAGGGAGGGAGACTCTTTGGGGCAGACGTGATGTTTACAGCTCTGGAGAGCTCTGGGTCACTGATCAAACCAGCAGCAAGTGGCCTGCGGACTCCTAAAAAAACGGAGCTGTTTTGAGCTCAAGGCTTTTTTCTCTTCACCCCGAGCCTCTGTGCAGCAGCCCCACTCTTGCAGACAGAAAACGCTCCTATCTGACACCTCTGAGAGCCCGGTCCCAGGCATAGCGCAATATGAAGTACATAAAAACATGTGAGTATCCATCTCACATTTTTGCAACTTTCCCACCCAAGAAGGAGAGGTATCCACCTGCCCCCGCCGCCAGCCTGCAGCTCTCCCCGGGAGCACCGGAGCCTGGTTTAGGGGTAGCGCATCCCCAGATGACCTGCAGTAAGGATGGGAAGCAGGGGCAAGGAATGGAGGCGGGGGGCGGGTGGGGTGGGGGTGTGAGGGAAGCCGATTCCAGCCCTCAGGTCTCCCCTCTCCTTTGCAGCCCTCTGCATCTCCCTCCACCACTGTAACCCCTGGGTGTCCCTGCTACCCCACGGTCTCCTGGTCTCCCCTCTCCACTGCAGCCCCCTGCATCTCCCTTTACACTTGCAGCCCTGAATCTTCCCTCTTCCTTGCAGACCCCGGATCTTAGGCTATACCCTACACCCTTCTGCATCTCCCCCTCCCTTTAAGCCCCCGGGGCCTCCCCTCTCACTTCAGCTCTCGGGGCGTCCAGTATCCCTTGCCCTACACCCTTCTGCATCTCCCCCTCCCTTTAAGCCCCCGGGCCTCCCCTCTCACTTCAGCTCTCGGGGCGTCCAGTATCCCTTGCCCTACACCCTTCTGCATCTCCCCCTCCCTTTAAGCCCCCGGGCCTCCCCTCTCACTTCAGCTCTCGGGGCGTCCAGTATCCCTTGCAGCTCTTGGGTCTCCCCTCTCCCCTGCAGCACATGGGTCTCTGGTCTCTCTACACCCTCCAGGTCTTCTTCTCCCTTGCAGCCCTTGGGTTCCCCCTCTCTTCTGCACCCCACCGGGCCTCAGGTCGCTAATGCAGCCTCCAATTCTCCTCCCTGCACGCACCGTATCTTCCACCACCCTGCATCCCCCCGGCTCTCCCCTTGCAGCCTCCCCTCTCCCTGCATCCCCCCGGCTCTCCCCTTGCAGCCTCCCCTCTCCCTGCATCCCCCCGGCTCTCCCCTTGCAGCCTCCCCTCTCCCTGCATCCCCCCGGCTCTCCCCTTGCAGCCTCCCCTCTCCCTGCATCCCCCCGGCTCTCCCCTTGCAGCCTCCCCTCTCCCTGCATCCCCCCGGCTCTCCCCTTGCAGCCTCCCCTCTCCCTGCATCCCCCCGGCTCTCCCCTTGCAGCCTCCCCTCTCCCTGCATCCCCCCGGCTCTCCCCTTGCAGCCTCCCCTCTCCCTGCATCCCCCCGGCTCTCCCCTTGCAGCCTCCCCTCTCCCTGCATCCCCCCGGCTCTCCCCTTGCAGCCTCCCCTCTCCCTGCATCCCCCCGGCTCTCCCCTTGCAGCCTCCCCTCTCCCTGCATCCCCCCGGCTCTCCCCTTGCAGCCTCCCCTCTCTCTGCATCCCCCCGGCTCTCCCCTTGCAGCCTCCCCTCTCTCTGCATCCCCCCCGGCTCTTCCCTCTCCCCTGCAGCCTCCCCTCTCCCTGCATCCCCCCCGGCTCTTCCCTCTCCCCTGCAGCCTCCCCTCTCCCTGCATCCCCCCCCGGCTCTTCCCTCTCCCCTGCAGCCTCCCCTCTCCCTGCATCCCCCCCGGCTCTTCCCTCTCCCCTGCAGCCTCCCCTCTCCCTGCATCCCCCCCGGCTCTCCCCTTGCAGACTCCCAGCCTCCCGCCTGCTCTCCCCCTCTCCCCGCAGACCCCCTGCTCTCAGCCACCCCCACACCTTCGGCGTTTCGGAGGGCTCCGGCCGGGGCATCGTCCCCTCCCAGAGCTCCGGGCAGCGGCTCACACACCCACCCCCCGCCCGCCGCTTACCTCCGCCCGGGCTGCGCGGGCGCGGCGGGGCTGCGCGGGGGGCCGGGGCTGCTCTGGCGGGGCGGCCCGCGGAGCCGCCTTATATGCGGCCCCCTCGGCTTTGATATGCGGCGTGATGTCAGCCCGGATTAGCATAACAAAGGGCCCGGCGAGGAGCGTTCCGCGCCCCGCGGATCCCCCCGCGGGCAGGGCCGGGGCTCCGCGGGGCTCCGCGCACGGGGAGGCGCCCCCCGCCCCGGCAGCGCCCCCCGCACGGCTCCGCGGGGGCGGCCGGCGCTGCCGGGGGGGGGACCCGGCGTCGACCCCCCGGGACGGCCGGGACCTGGAGCCGGTGCCGCCGTGGTGAGGGGCGTTATTCTAATGAGCGGTTAATGATTAGCAGGAAAAATCGCCGGTTCGTGTTTTCCGTGTTTTCACCGGAAACTTTTAAAGGGCTGCCCCGGCGGAGGGTGCTGAGCCCGGGGGTGCGCGGCCCCTTCCCCCGTAAGGCACAGCGCTGCTGCTGCTGCCCGGGGCTGGCAGGTGGGCTGCTCCTCCCGCGGGGCTGGGGGACCGCTGCCCGCGCTCCTGGGTCCTGCCTCACCGCGTCCCGCTGGCAGCCCTCGGGCTGCCCAAGCTTAGTCCGGGTTGGTTTTTTTTTTCCTCTCTTTGACCTGTCTTTTACTTCTATCGGTGGAAAGTTCAGATGTTGGGATCTGATTTTCGCTTTCACGCCAGTATCGGGGGTGGAGGATTGGCGATTGCGTGGTAGAAAAAGGAAAGGAGAAAAGGAAAAGGAAAAAAGAAAAGGCGCGAAAAGGAAAAGGAAAAAGAAAAAAGAGAAAAGGGAAAAGGAGAAAAGGAAAAAGAAAAGGAAAAAATGGGGGGGGGGGAATGGAGAAAAATAAAAGGAGAAAAAGGAAAAAAAAAAGGAAAAAAGAAAAGGAAAACAAAGAGAAAGGAAAAGGAAAAAAGAAAAGGAGAAAAAGAAAAAGAGAAAAAGGAAATAAAAAGAAAGAAAAAAGAAAAGGAATAAAGAAAGGGAGAAAAAGGGAAAGGGAAAAGAAAAAGGAAAAAATGATGAAAGAAACAGGAAAAAAAGAAAAAGGAAAAAGAAAAGGAGCAAAAAGAAAAAAAAAAGAGAAAAGAAAAAAGTAAAAAAGAAACAGGAAAAAAGGAAGAGCAAAAAAGTAAAACAGAAAAGAAAAAGGTGAAAAGAAGAAAGAAACAGGAAAAAAGAAAAAGAAATAACAAAAAGAGAAAAACGAAAAAGAGAAAAAGAGATAAAGAAATAGAAGAGTTAAGAAAAAAACCCTTGAGAAAGAAAACACCACTGGCTTCTCAACCTCAAGCCTCATGAGTCTGAATTTAAGACGTCTGTGTCAGCTGTGGGCTGTGAACAACTGGATGCTGGTTACAAAAGTACCAGTGTCATTTCAATCATGCAGTTTAATTATGGGTTTCAGGTGAAAGGAAAGAAGAGAATAAATGCTTTAGTCTCAGGACCAAGAGACTCAGAACAAATTTCCTAAAGGTCTATTTTCGGAACAGCTATTATATAGGATAATATTTTTATGTACGTGTCTCTGTGCCGGAAAGATTGCGTTCATATACACAAGTCGCTAATGGGCTTTCCTAAGTGAACTGCAAAGAACCCTGTATACACAATCCCAAATTCCCAAGGCTGCTATATTACTTGTTTAAGACCCAGTTTTGCCAGCAGCTTTGCACAGTATGTCCATTTTTCTTTGTGTGACAGTTGCCCATAAGTGCTCAAACTTCTCAAGACCCATTTCCCCAGCCCCCCTCCCACCCCACTGCCCCCCAGAAACACGTACCTATGAGGAGGAGGTTTTGTCAGAGTTCTCCAAGGAGGACTTATTTACATGGGGAAATAGCCTGGAATATCTATTGCAGTCCGGCTTGCTGTGCAAACACCCTGATTTCTGTATAAACAGCCTTTTTCCAAATTATCTTAATCTTTAAAGGGCTGTTGGGAAAACGAAGTTGTTATTAATCAATAGGAGCAGCAGCAGTAAGTAGCAGTAGTTATATACTCCTGATTTTGCAGTAGGCACCTGCTGTGCTCGGAGCTGTGCAAACACCACACAGCAAGGCAAGTCCTATCACCAGACCTTCACGGTCTAAATATCGGTGCTGAGACTTGAATGGCCAGAAATGATGGTGGGGAGGAGGGCTATGGAAAGAAGGAAAGAAGGTTCCAGTCTGCGTGGTTGTCTTGAGCCCTAACAGTTTTTTAAGGTTTCTTGCGAGGGGACAACGTGCCGGGGAATCATTACAAAAAAATGGCACTGGGAGCACAAGTATCTACTCCTTGTGGCGTTCATGAGAGCTGCTTGTCCACGGTGTTCATCAGGACACAAGGGCATAGGAGATAGAAGTCAAAAGGTGGGATAAAGAGTAAGAAACCAGAAGGCTAGTGAGAAAGGATGTATACATAAAGGATATAGGGTAAACATGCTCTGGACTAACCACACGCATATAGGAAGTTACTCAGGAAGAGCTTCAGGAACTTTAAAACCAGCCCAAACCTTTAATCTGAGACAATTTCATGCACAGACAAGCAGCCTCCACCCCCAGCCCTGATATGCCGAAATATTTCAGCACATGTTTAAATCCTCCTAATCTCTGTGTGACACATTGGGCTCTAAGTGCTTTGATGAATCGGGGGTATTCCTTGCAGAAACGTTGCGGGTCTTTGTCTCCGGCTCCTCATGCACACAGCAGGGTGTGGGTCTGGTGGCACAGCGTGGATGCTTTATGGACACCTGGGAAGTGGGGAGCTGCCTTGGTGTGCACGTGGGGTTTTATTTCACAGGGCCTGAGTGCTGAACCAGGGGCCTAAATCTAAAAGTTTAGCAATCATTATCTTTCCTGCTGCTTCTGTGGGTCAAAGCTGTTACCATTTTCATCGGCAGAAGACAAATTGATTCACCATTTTCCATGGGGTTTTCGTAAAAAAGAACCGGCCACACCAGTGTGACAATAAATAAACCAGAGCTGGGGCTGTCCAAAAGCATATAAGCCCCAGGGGAAACAAGTGGTTGTTGAGCAAACAACCCTCTTTGTTTTCACAGCCTGCAAAGACACGGGCTTTATGTAGGGTATGGATGTATCCACCCATTATTAGAAGTGGAGGCATTTGGATGATATTGTCTGGATTGCATTTGCTAATTGACCTAATTACTAGACTTACAGAAATGTTGGGAAAATCATCTTCTTGTCAATTTTTAGAAATATATTTGGGGAGGTATAAAAATTTTTTTTAGTATGTCAGAAAGATACTGGGCTGGAAAATGAGTCTTTGTTGTCATCTGTTGCAGCAGATGCAGTAACCTCCAAAACTTGAAACCTTCCCGAATCTGCCAGCAAGTCCTTGCAGGATTTACCAGGAGTGCCTACAGAGCTGAGACATCAGACTTCCAAAGCAGCACAGGTGAGACTCCTGCCACCCAGACCAAAGCTACATCTGTCCCTGGCCTCACATGTAACTCAGAAGCAAGAAGGAATGTGTCCTGCAGCCCCTTGCAAAAGTCCTAATTCTGTTGCAGACCTCACCAGATTGATGCTACATGCACCATAACCCTTACACTGGGAGAGGGATGCCATCCAGGTGCTGAGGAGCTCACCTGGATTTCTATCAACTATATAGATGCAAAAAAGGAATAGTGCATTACTAATGCCCTGAGCCCACCCCTGCTGCCTTCGGTAGTATCGTTTATCATTCATTTTTATGCATGTGTCTCCTTACCCTCTCTTCTTCCATCTCCCCGCAAGAGGGGAAGACCCTCCACAGATGACTTAGGATAGCATGACACATAGGCAGACCCAGGACCTGAGTGTAAGCTCTCCCGGAGCAGCGGGGGCATGCTCCTTTATTTAAAAAAACCTCTAAAGGGCTGTGCCAAGATGTGGCACTCTGCAAATATTTATTAATATGACATAGTTATGTGTGCTGTGGGGTATGGTATTACAGTTTTATCAGTGAGTTTCAAGATGTGCTATGAATGAGCCACGAAAGCCATCTCACCCGCAGGGGGGTTAGGGTAGCACTTCACCCGGCGTTAGCGTGTGTTCTGCATGTGACAGTCAAAGGAGCCATTGATAAATGTCCTGGAGGTTTTTTTTAAATTATATAACGTGGACCAGCGTCTGGAAGGTGCCAGGCACCTGACTGCATGCCCCGTGACAGGATGCCATTCCTCCATTTTCAACAGGTTTTCTGTCCATCTTCAGACACAGGCTCCAGCTATAAATATAAATAACTTCAGGCTAGTGGCTATTTACTGGCCCGATGCACAACTGGCATGGAAACCTAAGCTCCATTGCCCAAAACAGGGTGACCACATCCACACTCTGCACTGGGAAACATCTCTTTTAGGTCCCCCAACCCCTGCCCAGACTTTGGTGAGTGTTTTTTTGGTGAGCAATGCCAATTAATAATAAATTATAGGTCAGTGACCAGGTTTGTGCCTTTTACCCTATGTAGATACTAGTTGAAGGAGGTGTAAGTTTTCCACTGGGTCTCTTAAGTTTTAATTTCAAGCATTGATAGGGACTTTTTTTTTAAGGCTTCTCCACCTAATAAAAAAAAAAATAACCAAAATCATTATTGTAAAAGTTTTGAGTGTTCAGCCACATGCTTTTTCTTCTGGCAGGAAGAACAAACAAAGATGGTTTGATGCTAAAATCTTTTGCAAAATGCTGAAGAGCAGGAGCATATATCAAAGTAATGACTCAGTAACTGAGGTTCCTCCAAATGACATCAAGAATGGTGCATTATACTTGAGTGTTTTTTCCGGACTGCCTCATAGCAAGCATTGGTACCCCTGAGGGGTAAATATACTGGTACAAGATGGGATATGGCCCTTCCTTGTCCATACAGCATCCAGGGAGAAATGCTACATCTCTAGGAAGAGGAAAATAGCTTCTGATGCATGGATTATTTTTTTTTTAACAGGAGGTTGCTCTGAAGCCAGACAGCGGGTTAAAACAAGAATACACTTTGGCAGGCACGGAGCAACGACTGGGGTGCATAGGAGCAATGTGTGAGCATCTGTCACAGCCCACAGCTACACCACCACCTGCACGGAGGGGATGCAGCTCAGTTATGTCTCAGCAGCTGTAAGGCAAATGACAGAAATGAGGGGTTTGTCCCAAGAAGATGCAGTCAGAGGGAAGTGAAGACTTTATGGGTCTCCTTGTAGTGCCCAAACCCTGGTGATGGAGACTAGATCCTACAAAGGCTATATACAAACTCCTTTGTACCTATGGGATAGAGAGCTTTAAAAGGGGATGAGGCCACTCTGTCCTTCCTCTGGCATGCAAGGCCACCCCTGTAAAGCAGGAAGATCACAGCAACCTGAGATCTCTCCCCCACCAGACATTTTGCAGAAGATTATAGCATTTTCCAGGGTGAAATGCAAGCCCGAAGCCTCACAGCTCTGCTTTACTATCCCTCTCTTCTCCCCCTACCCTGCCCTTAAGTAGCAGGGATTTTTGTGCACTAACAACCTGTTTATATGCCTGCAAAGGAGCAGGATTCAGAGCTGTAGCCAACAGTTTATTTTCCCTGAGTTTCAGTGGTGTTTGTCTCCTTCACCTTGTCTTTAATATCATCACTCATCACCTATGCTGTAGGAGTGCCCAGTCCATGCCCAGTCCCAGCCACAGCAGTGGCCAACTCTTGTCCCACTGCACCAGTCCAGCTCCCCTCACCAGCCAGAAGGAAAACAAAGCAGAGCTTCTTGACTCTTATGCCATTTGGCTGAACACCATGCAAGCCCAACCTTCCAGCCCTGGGACTGAGCAGAACATGCTTCCTTTCCGGACCAAAGGTCCCACCCCTACTCCAACACTGCTTTTTAAAGGCCTCCATCCTAATAAAAAACAGCTGTCAGCTCCTCTCTCCAAAGCTGAATGATCCCTACAGGGTGGGGTAGTGCTTTCTCTTCCCTACAAAGAAGTCCAGTAACCCCTCCTTTGCTGCGGTGTTGAAGCTGGAGTCCTCCTCACAGAGGAGGCCAACTGATAACAGTGATTTGCAAGAGTGGAGAGATGGAAACCAACTGGAAGGGATAAAGCGCCTGAATAGTCTTTTTGGAATAGGAGGAATACTGTAAAATGTTCAGCGGAGTGTCTGCCATTATGGTCCCAACTTTGTAAATGCTGGCTGAGAGTAAAAACACCTCATCTGTGAGCAAGACATTTGTTAGACATCCTTATTTCTGCCCATTTTTAATCTAGTCCCTGATCCCGACATTCATTCAGACTCTGTGATGGGAAGCAGGGACGAGGAGAAAGCTGTGCCAGGTTTTGCTCTGACTCAGTGGGTCTTGGGAACATCTCGTGCGCGGCAGCATGAGGGCCAGGTTATCCAAAGGGCTTTTGGAGAGGTTTTCAGACAAGACTGGCTTGCAGAAAAGAAGGTAGACTTTTTGCAGGGCTCAAGACAGCCCTGCAAAGGCATGTATCGATAAGACAAGGGGGAGTGGTTTTAAGATAAAAGAAGGGAGATTTAGATTAGATAATAGAAAGAAATCCTTCCTATGAGGGTGGCGAGGCGCTGGCCCAGGCTGCCCAGAGCAGCTGTGGGTGCCCCATCCCTGGCAGGGCTCAAGGCCAGGCTGGACGGGGCTGGGAGCAGCCTGGGCTGGGGGGAGGGGGCCCTGCCCGGGGCAGGGGGTGGGACTGGGTGGTCTTGAAGGTCCCTTCCAGCCCAAACCCTTCTGTGGTTCTGTGATTCTATTATCCTGCTGCCACAGCTCCTGGGCAGATATTTGAATGCTGTTTGTGTGAACATCCTGCAAAATCAGGATTTCTGTTGCCTAAGGGGGAGCTGAGAACCTCTGCAAACCCAGCTGTGACCAAAGGGGCTGAACATGTCTGAAGATTTAGACACGAATTGCTCTGCTGAAGAAACATTTTCAGACAAGGCAAAACAAAGCAAACCCGAGATGGGACATGGGTCACCTTGGTTAGTTGCAATCCACAGCTTTGAGTGGAGATTGTACAGCCCCCAGGCTGGGGGAAGTATCCCAAAGGAACCCACAATGCCTCAGCTTAGCCATGTATTTCTATTTGCAACTGTGAGAAAAAGGAGCTTTTTGATGGAGATTTGGGACAGCAAGGAGATTAATGGCAATAATCGCCTTCTGACCTAATTTGACAAGAGCTGGCAAGGTATCAGACAAGGTACCATGCTTTGAAACTCAGCCTGGAACCATTTGGACACGGAAAACCTCTCCCAGACACACTCTGCTCTATGTAATCATAAACGATAGTTAACACCAGGTTTTTATATTTTTACAAAAAAATATTACAGATGGACTTGATGTTCTTAAAGGTCTTTTCCAACCTAGATGATTCTATAATTCTATGATTCTATGATCTGTGTCGCTCACCCCTTACCTCTCTTGGAGATGTAAATTTGAAGCTCCTCTGGACAGCTCAGGTGGGATCTAATTTTCAAGCATCCACACCCCATTTATATCCCGCTAATACATGGCTCTTCTCTAAATTAGGGTGCTAGTTTCTCCTAAAAACCTGCCTGGCTGGATCACAGCTATGGTGACCCAGAGCTGCTCATCTGCTTGCTCTGCCGGGAGCCCAGCTTCCAAAAACCTGGTCTCTGATTTTCTTAGGCATCCTTTAAGATATCCTTAAGATATTTTTAAGACAACCAGCTTGAGTTATCTTCCCTTCCCTTTGGTTTTATTAAAGAATGGTCTTCAAGGGGTTCCTATGAAAACCCTTCATCCTTTCCCAGGAACACCCAGGTTTGGTTGTTTTTATGTAAAACTGCCAGGAAATTGTTGGAGATTAGTCCTTTTTGTTGTCAGCGGAGATTTTTTTTTTCCTGAGTGATTTCTCTCTGACCCTGATGGGATTTCTCTCTGTTTCCACCTTGACAGTTCAGTTAGGCTTTCTGTGTACCTACAAACACCTGATTACAGGCTTTGGTTCCTCTTCCATGATGGAGTATGTCCATCATAAAAATTTTGTGAAATACGTGCTGAGCAAGGTATAGCACTTTTGAGGATGTAGTATGGATTCAGGGTCTGACTTAGGCACTGAGTTACTTGAATTTTATTCCAGAGCCATTCCACAGGTTAATTAAAGGATGGCATAAAAACACAGAGAGGCGCTTTTTCCTTTGCCTCTTTGTAGCGTTGCTGCGCTATCGCTCAGACACTATCCTGCTCTCGAAAAACATAGGCTGTTACGTATCACTTATTCACTTAACTGCATGGAGTCTACAGAGTTCACCAAGCTATTTTAATTGAGAAAATTGGCAGGGTAAATGTTAATGAAGTTCCTTCTCTCCTCAGCAAAATGCAAGGCAGATTTGAAAGCCATTTGTCACTTTGCTCAAAAAGTCAAGGGCTTGGCAGGGTGATTATAGGGAGTTCATAAAGGTGAGGTAATGGGGAGGAGAAATGTGGCCTTGTCTGAGCCGCCTTACCTGGCCACATCCCTGCAGCCTACCAGTGCTGACATGTGTGAAGGAGGAAGGCAAAATACCAGCAGACTTTTCCCATGCTGAGCTGCATGCAGAGCAGCCACAAAAGTCTGAAGACACCATGCAAAATCCCCTCTTCTGACCCCATCTCCATCCTTGCTCATCACCAAGCACTGTGAGATGGGTCTAAGGAGAATTCTGGATGCTTCTAGAGTCTGTGCCTGGCAGAGGGTGGCCATGCTGACATGACCTAGGTGGGATTATAGTGCTGCTTCTGGGACATCCCACCCCAGCCCACCTGCCTAACACTCCATTTTCCCTGGAACTGAGGGTTGTTATCCTAATTCAGTAAGAAACCGTGCAACCAAACTGCAAGCAGTCCCCAGATGTGGCCTGTAGGCTGGGCTATAGGAGCATGGTGCGCCAGCTTGGTAAACCCCCTTCAACGACCCATGAAGTTCACCAAGACGCCACAAGCTTAGCTGCTGGAGGCATGTGGTGGTGTGGAGGGTGGTACTGAGAGTCAGCATTGGCATGTCGTCTTTGTAATGTTTGGGATGACAGATGTCAGAGAGAAATGGATGGGTTAATTTTGGATTTCCCCAGTTCCCCACTTGCTTGTGTGCAGGTTCACTGCTCTTGTCTCCTCTCCCATCCTCCTCCTGGGGACAGTGGACTGTCCTAGGTACAAAATCGCTCTTACTACGTGCGCACAAGTTGCCTGGAGCAAAGCAAGCCAGGGCCCCCAAACACCACTGCTGCAATATAAATACTATTCTTTATTTTTGAACATGGATACAAAGGCATCAGGCCTCCCTGAATTATCTCGATCTGTTAGATTGGCAGCTTTCTAATCCTGCAGAGCCAGGGATACCATGTCTGGGTGTGCATGTGCTTTAACAGACCCGGTAGGGAAGGACCATGCTGTCTATAAACCCACCAAGTCTGGATGCCATCCCAAAGGATGCACTTATGCTCACGCAGAGGTTGGAAGGTTGATGCTGTAACCATTTTGGGTAGATTCCCCATCCCTCTCCACTGTGGAGGTCTAACCAAATGCTCTCTTCTTGCCTTTCAGCTGCTGAATCCAGTCCCCACTTGACTCAGTGGAAAAGCTCTATTAATATCAACAGAACACGATCAGACATGAAAAGCTGCAGCCTCAATAAAGTATAATAATTCATATTCACTGAGGAGCTGATCCTCCTCCTCGCTGCTCCTTTTATCCCTCCCACAGCTGTGATAACAGTAAGACTTTATGCTACAAAAAACACCCAGAACTTGCTACTTCCATGTGAAAACACAACAGCTTCAATTACTGACTCATCCAAGTACTCTGTGGGACAACTCCTATATTTTTCCACTTTTTTAACATTTTGTGCTGCTCCTTTCTTCTGGTCTTCAGCACAAAAAGAGCACGCAAGCGTGCTTTTGTTGTTGGGGTGTTATTTTGTTTTCTTGCTTTTGTTGTGGTTTGGGGCTATTTGGTGGGATTTTTTTGAACTGGAGAAGGTGAAATAGAGGGGGCAAGGCGAAGGAGAATACCAGAATGCATTATGGCAGACACTGGAATGGCAAGCCAGCAGTTATCCAAGTACATGTGGCAGAAAGCATCTCTGAATAAACAATAGCAATAGAAGAATAATAATGATAATAATGATGATGATGATGATGATCATGAAAGCAGCAGAAATCTCTCTCCCATCTGACCAGGCCAAAGAATTAAAGGTTTGGCAAGGAACAATCTGAGAAAGTGTCTGAAGAGCTGGAAGGAGGTTCTGTATCAGAGAAAAGCCAAAAATGTGTTTGGCCACAAACAGCACATGATGCATTGCAAAATGTTTCACGCAGAGATATTTAGAGGGTGGGATGGTTGGCATGGAGAGGAAAAGGAGGGGAGGCATTGCTGTGGAAGGAGTATCTTTAGCCTTCAAACAACAGCCACTAAAATATCCTGAATGCTTTGCCTCCCCAGAGGTGCCAAGGGTTGAAAGTTTTGTGCAGAATGGCTTTCGTGGGATAATGTAATCTTATTTAAAATTATTTTTTAACTGCCCCTTCCGTAGTGAGAAGTAAAAGCCCAAAGACAGGGCCTGATGCAGGGATGTCAGTAGGCTTTGGATTAATGGGTTTTGGATTGGACCCATGGTGTAAGAGACAGTGCTCCAATCTAGCCATAAATAAAGTGGCTTCCATTAACGTTTATATTTTCTTTAATTTATTTAACTAAGAAAGTCAGCAGAGGCCCATAGGTCTCGGTATTAAGAATGAGCTGGCCAAGACAGCAGCAGATAAAGCTTGCACCAGTGTAAATCAAAGCTTCCATAAGTCATACTCAAGAAACCATGGGTGAGTAAGGCAATAAAATGTGACCATTGTTCCTTTATTGTATCATTCTCGGCTTTCACTTTCTGCTGGAGCCAAACATCATTTCTGCTCCATCTTTTTAAGAGGTCCTGGAAAGGATGGACCAAAACTGTTGCAAACCCAGGATCTAGAGCAGGAGTTCAGAAGCTGGGATTTGCAAGCAGCTCACAAATGCTTTGCCTCCCTTTATGGCCAGATAATAATAAAGATGAGATCCAGAAGCTTTATTACTTCTTTTTGTACTTAAATGTTGGAAAAGGCTGCACCTCCACCTTGTTAGACCCACATTATGAAAAACCACTGTAATCCAACATTGCTTAGCCCAATAAAGTTTGAGTTTACCTGCATGTAGACAGCGGTCCATCCTGGAAATGGACACGTTTAATTTTCCCCATCTCAGGGGTGCAAAGAGCTGGTGTGAGCCCTGCAAAGGGGCCGGTTCAGCACCTCGCCTCCCTCAACATGGGGCCACGGAGACGCTGTGGATGCCATTTTGCACCAGGGGAGAGATTTAATCTTTAAAGTTCATCTTGGCAAGTAGCCCTTTCCCCATCCCCGTTGTGGCACCCACCTCCTTAGACCTTTTGGGGGTACCAAGTGCACTTCAGATGCCTTTTTTTCCTTTTTATAATACCCTGCAGGACAGTACCAGTTTACGACTGTGTTACAGTGATGCTGTTCCTGCTACTACAATCACGGCTCTGTCATGATTTCCATTATAAACCTCGGACTGGATTTTTTTTTGGCATTTTTTTTCTTTTTCTGGGGTCTATAATTTGATCGTAAAAACTCATGCTGGGCTGAAATTCAGCTGCCAGGTCTTGGTTGGATACCAAATCTGATTTAACCCTGAGCATGCTGAAGGGCTTTCAGGTAGATGAAGGCTTTGCAGTGCTGAGCATGCTTGAAGTGTGGGAGACGAGTCCTTAGGGGCAGCAAGGAGGGGTGGTGTACTTTGGTTTAGGGTATCTGGAGACCAGGATGCAGGGAAAATGCAGCTGGGCAATGCCCCATCCCAACTGCCACGGTCTCTTCGGCATCTCTTGGACTACAGGCTGATATGCCGTATTCCTTTGACTGACATCTTTATTCCCCATCCTCATGGGTATCTCGTATTTGATCTATTCCTGAGCTCTTCACACCGAATTTCTTACTGCATTTAATGCATACTTTCATACAAAACCCCACAATCCTTAACTTTTACCAGATGTATGTCACTCAAAAGCACCTTGTCCCCCTTGCTCTATATCTTGCTGAATCAGGCCTTTGATCAGCTCTTGGAAAACAAGCCCTCCTCCAGAAAGACTGCATTTTCCCAAAAGCACCACTTCAGTTCATGTGGTTTTCAAGTCTGACAGCAGGTCCAGCACACCAGAAACCACTGGTTCCTGGGGCCAAACTCATCCGTTCAGTGTCTCAGGACTACCACCAGCTCAGACAGCTCTTCAGGCATCTCTTCAAGGAGGAACCAAGGCAAGGACTCAATAAAGCTGAGCACAGCACTGACACAGCTACGTCATGGACAAGGGTGGGGGGCAGTAGCCACCAGCAGGACACATTGCATCACGGGGGAAAGAATGGGAACCGCTGATGTATCAGCTGCCCACGGATTCCCCATCTCTGTAACTGTGGGGGCAAAAAAAGCGCAACGAAAGGGAGTGACACTATTTTGCAGTTATGGTGGGATGGAGCAAGCACACTTCCAGTTCAGCCCACCTTCTTTAGATACATTCTCTAGGCTGGAAATAGACCTTTTCTGTTGCGGTGCCTCTCTCTGTTTTTTTTAACTCCATTCTTTATACTTAAGCATGCAGGTTTAAATGCAACTAAATCAGCGTGAGGTGGATTCTGACAGCATTGGCTGAGCTTTGCTCCTACGGACGCTGCTGCTCTGGGATGGTCTGTATGTCACCCATTGCGCTGATGCAGCTCTGCCCATAAAAGCTGGTGGTGTAGATGTGCTCAAGCTCCAAAAGAGCAGAGCAGATGTCTCGGTGTCTGGGATGCTACAAGGCACCTCTAAGAAAGCTTCCCCGATGCAGTCTGGAGAAAAGGATGTTCCCCTCTAGACCTCTTTATCTCTCCCTATTGCCTAGGGATGGATGAGAAGGAGAAAAGGCTCTTAATTAAAGCAATGCAGCACAAAACCGGGACGCTGTGTCCTCATCTGGAAAGCGGGTGTAATAGCACTTTCCTAGCCTGCGGGGGCACAGTGAGATGCTGTTAAAGACTTTTGCATTGATCAGATACTTCAGCCATGAAGGCTCTCCTGGGAGCTTAAAATTGATGGGATGAGGTATCATGGCTGTACAAACCCCTAATCTATCAAAGCAATAATCTATGGAAGAAAGATACTTTACAACGCACTTACACAGCAGATGGTAAGTGACTTATGATGTATTCCACCTATCATCCGCAGGAAAACAGTATTAATAAAATATGCTGACATGACAGATTAATAGCTCAGAGCTGCGGTCCAGGAGAGGTTAGGACTAGCCTATTCTTCCTCTGGGGTTTTTAACAATAAGGAATTAGGTAAATGTTACAAACTGAAGATTATGTGCAAGCAATATTAAAGCAAGGCTTTGGTCTGGATGGAGACCGTAAAACTGGTATTGTGGGACTCAGTGCTTATTCTGCTGCGGTGACACCACTCTGACTTTGCATGGTTTACAAATAAAACATGGTGCTTTTTTTTTTGCTGCTCGTGCTGCCAACCCATCCCAGGAGCTGAAAAGCCAGATGTGCTCCTCTGGCTCCAGCACCACCTCCAGCAGCACCGGGGGTCTGATCCTTCTCATTCTTTGTATCACCACTGTGATCACTCCCATCCTGAAAAAAAAAACCAACACCAAAAAGAATCATAAAAAGGGTTGAGTTTGGTTTGTTTTTTTTTAACTTTTTGGAAGTGAAACACGAAGTCCTGCTGAAGCTTATCACTGCTGAGCGAATTAGTGGGTTTGATCCTGGTTTAGAAATGGAGATTCTGGGACTGCATTCCCTGCTCCAGCAGTGACTGGAGGGTGTTGCCAAGCCCATGATTTCACCCCATGTCCCTATTCCTTTCCTTGACCTTCCCATCCTCATTCCACTCTCCAGGGCAAAGCCTGAGGGGAGGTGGAGGGAGGGCAGTTATTCACGCCAGCTAATTTCAAGGAGCTATAGTAATTGTCTGAGATCCTCTGGCTTTTCCATAGTCAGTAGAGGGAGAGAGGATGCTCCAAAGGGCAATTGGGAGCTTTTTCCATTTCAGACTAGCATAACCACTAGGTCTACAGCATGTTTTTGGAAATGTGGATCTCTGCTTTGTAAAATGCAACAGAAAATCCGGAGTTACTTTTGCATCTGTGATCTCTGAACTTAGACCTCCATCTCACAGATCAGTGGGACTAAGCTGGGTAGAGATGCAGTTCTCACCGCAGCTGCACCAGAAAAAAACACTTCAACATGACAGTATTGGTTCTTTTTTTCTTCTAATACCGAGCTCTTTTGTCAAGGTGACTGTGTCCATGTTGGAGTGACTGACCTATTGTCAATGCAGAAGGGACATGGCTTAGTGGTGGACTTGGTATGGTTAAGGTAATGGTTGGACTTCATGATCTTAAGGGTCTTTTCCAACCTAAATGATTTGAAGGATGGAAGGACAGAAGGATGGGAGGATGGACGGACGGACAGATGGAAGGAAGGAAGGAAAGAAGGAAGGAAGGAAGGAAAGAAGGAAGGAAGGAAGGAAGGAAGGAAGGAAGGAAGGAAGGAAGGAAGGAAGGAAGGAAGGAAGGAAAGAAGGAAGGAAGGAAGAAAGGAAGGAAGGAAAGAAGGAAGGAAGGAAGAAAGGAAGAGAAAAGAACAAGAGAAAAGGAAAGAAGTAAAAAAAGAAAGAAAGAGAGAAAGAAGGAAAGAAAGAAAGAAAGAAAGAAAGAAAGAAAGAAAGAAAGAAAGAAAGAGAAAGAGAAAGAGAAGGAAAGCAAGAAGAAAGCTACCTTTGTTCTTTGCTACATTACATTTAAAACATCACACTAGTAGTAATATATTGGCTTCATTACACAAAGACTGTAAAGTCCAGCTAGCTCATAATTCCACCAATAAAGATCATGATTTGCCAATAAAAATTAGGGCAGCCACTGATCCATAGTCTAGATTTCCTGCCTGGGATGGAATTGTAAAATATGATGATCAAATCTGGTGCAAAACACAGCAAATGTGCAAACTAAGCCAAGCAAAAGTATTCCCCTCTTCTTGCCACTGCCATATGAACCCAGACAGGACCAGGTCCTTCCACAGAACAACCAAAACCACCTACAGCAGCTGCGATGAGGAACCTCATTTTTTAAGTTATATGGAAAGTCTTTGCTCACCATTTTATGTGCAACTTTTTTAGCAACTTAGAAAAAGAGGCACAGAGAGACTTGATTGAAAACTGATGACACAATCTAGCCCTGCTTTTAGCATTTTGGCATGCAGCACAAAAGCATTTCTGAAATCCCTCCAACATCTAGAACTGTACCTGGAATGTTTTTAGGACTAATATTAAAAATACATGGTAGGCTAGAGGCAGGTCTACTCAGGGGAGTGAACATCAAATGAGTTACCTTCCTTTCTGTCTGTAAGCGATAGAAAGACAAGAGTCTTGTGTGATATAGTTTGCCTCTGGGGGAAAAGAAATCTTGAGAAAGCACCGTCAACTTAATTTCAAACTATTTTCTTTGGTGTTTTCTCCAAGAGCCTTAAAAATGCTTGCCATCTCATAAGCACAGTTACGGGTGCTGTTCAGTCAGTTTGCAACCCCACCGCTGAGCCCTGGTCTTCCAGGAACACCTGCCAAATAAAATGTTTGAAAAAAAAATACATGTGGTCTTTACTTAGAAGTCTTGAGGGTATCCAGATCGTAAATTTGTTGTGGAGTGTGTGGCAATGCTTATTTACTCGCAAAAGATTATTTTCTTTGTGGGAGATTTTCAACCTAGTTAGAAAGTCAGAAAGCACTGATCATAGCAAATCCATAATGTACCTCAAAGTAATAGCTGAAGGGACTCATCAAAATTCATCCTCCGAGAAAAAGACACAGAAGACATTCATTTGTGTTGATGAAGATGGCCAGGGGAATAGTAACATCATTGTTAGAGGGGTGCAAATAAAAAGAAAAACTCTGGGCAGATGAAGATCATCTGGATTTGGTGTCTGAAATGGAAGTGAGACTCTGCTGAGCATCGGTGAAAGAGTAGGGCAAGGTACGCTGCCCCGAGCAAGAGCAAACAGCCTGTGGTCTCACTACGGCTGCAAGGGTGAAGCTGCCCCTGGGAAGCTTTGGGATGAGGTTTTCTTTCAAGTTGCTAGTTTTATTTGAACTTCAGAGTTGAAGCTTGGGGTGGGACTTGGGAGGGGAGAGCTTTTCATGGTCTTCCTCACCATCACATTTCTCCAAGGGGAGGGTCTGCATCTGCATTGATGTTTCAGTTCCTAACAAACCCAAACCAAAGACCCGCTCCAGGGGAGCACCCACCACACGCTGACCAAGAGCAGGTCCACAGGACCAGGCTATAGTCCAAAAAAATGCCTCTTTGAACTGTGGATGGAAAATCTTCAGCACTTTTGCACTCTGTGTAGCCAGGTGGTGTGGACATAGCCAGATGTCTTCACCCAGGGAGCTGTGGCTAATGTTGGGGTATGGATGAAGACAATACAAAGAGCCACAGAAGCTCCTAGCAGTGGGATTAGTAAATCATGTCTATGCTGCCAAATAACAGAGGCCTAGCGAGTGTCCCTGGCCCAGAGGCCAAGGTGTATGGGCCAGTGGGTGTCCACACCACTCAGGGCTGCCCCTGTCTGGAGCACATCCCCCCTACACCGCACACAGTGCCGGCTTTCCCCCAGCTCCCATGTTGCCCCTCCAGCCCCAAGACATAACAACAGTTTTGTGTGTTTTGGCCAAGTTAATCTGTCTGAAATAATATGCGGGCTGTGCTGCAGACCACCGGAGTGGTTGTTTTCTAGCATGAAACTGATGCTTGAGGGTGTGAAGCCTGCTGGGATAGTGCTATAGGTCTATGCATGGGACAGAAGGGGCCAAAACAGGTTCAGACTCACACTCCTTCCCCACAAGGACTTTTGAGTAAGCTCAAGGGGGGCGAGCCATGTAGACCATCAGGTCTCAAGCTCAACTTCTGATGTCCTCCTGGTCAGCAATGCAGACAAACCCATTTTGCTGGGTCAGCCTTGGTGACCCTGGGCTCATCCCACCGAACATGGGCTGGAGAAGAGACGTCGCCCTTTTGTACCATGCATGTACAATCTCCTTTCTTTGCACCGTAAGAAATTCAGATCCAGCATGACAAATGCATGTCTGGGGGAAGAGTTTGAAGGAAATCCCATATCACCCCTCCACTCATCAAAGTCCTCATTTCTTTGAAAGTGAACCGCAATAAAAGCAATATTAAAACAAAGAGGAGACCAAATCAGTGTCTTTAGTGAGTGCATCACACATTTCTATGCATTGGGCAGGAAACATCTGACCAAACATGTTCATCAGCATGTCCCCTCGATCTGAGGTAGTCATGTCCAGCTTCTCTCATAGTCAGCATAGAAAGGGGGACACTTTGAACAACCTCTTCTCCTAAATGCAGCCATGGAAGAAGACAGATGAACTGCTCTCCAAGAAACTCTCCATCAAACACAGAGGCAGCTCAGGGTACCAAAAGACATCTGGTGGCTGATGCAAGTGAGATGAATCCATGTCCAGAAGGGACCAAGAGCCCTTTCATTTGTCACATTGATGCAAGTACTAGCACTTAAAAATAATTCAGATGCTCAGGACACCCCCCATGGGGATGAAGGTGGGATGGGTGATCTGGTGGAGGGTTTGCAGAAGAAGGGAGTGTTGGACCTGAGATGTGGTGAAGGAGATTCAGCAACAGTGGAAACATGCAGGGTTAAACCAGCATCTCTATGCAAAGAGGAATGCATTGGATTAGACAGCAAAACATTTCCAGCATCTGGGAGCCACAAACAAGCCCCAGGAAGAAAAGATGTGGCAACTGCACTATTTAGTTAGGAAGAATAACATAGCCCTCTCCTGTCAGCAGGAGCCATAAACCTCTCTTTGTGGGCATGGGTGAAAGGCAGGTCCCGTGACACCAGCATGCAACCCACCATGCACGGCCAGTTGGGATATCCCAGCCTCTTGCCAATGGCATTTTTGCAGCAGTGATGGCCCAGGAAAGCAAATCAACCCCGCTTGCAAACTCACTGACCTCTGAAAAGCAAGCGTTGGCTGCCAGGGTGTGATGCTCTGGGGCACGTGTTTGCAGGATCCAGCCCCAGCGGTGGAGCAAAACACAGCGAAAGGCACGTAATTAACTTCAGATGTACCTGTCAAGATGTCACGGACACAGACCCAGAGAGGAGCAGCGTGTTATTTGTTTCTCATAATGTAACAATTATCTTGTTGTAAGAGGGGCTCTCTCCCGCGCTCCCTCTCTGCCTCTTGTTTTCCTTCCACATTCATTCACACATTATTTAACTTTTGACTTGGACACAGCAGGTAAAAGCATTTAACAGCTTGGCTGCTTGTTCAGACGGAGCTGGGAAGGGGAGGAGGGCAGCAGACAGCAATTTTTTGCATTAAATTTTCAAGTTTTCAGCACTGCGTTTTTCTAAAGGGGGGGGGGGGGGAGAAGGAAAGGGAAAGAAAGGGGGGGGGGGGGGAGGAATGGCATTCCACAAAGACCGAGTCACATTTTCCAGCATTATAACATGCTCTCCACTGTCCCCAGCCTTCACTGGGAGACGCATTCCCGCTCCACAGCGGAGAAAAGGTCAGTGGTAAAAATTTCGCAGGAACTCCATCATTGTCCTCGCGGGACATGTTCATCAGGAGGAGAGAGCCGGGCGTCTCGCTCTGTCGACAGAAATCCACATCACAAAACGTATTATTGGGGGGAGGTGGGGAAGGGGGACCCATGGCCAGAGAGCCCATGACTTCATTTCACAGGGGTTGCCACCGCGGGATTATTTCCCCCAGCTCACTGGATACCCGCCGAGGTGTACAGCAGTGCGGTGGGGATGGACAGACGGATGTTTTGTTGAACAAATGATAAAGGCAGGAGAGACTAAACAAGGCGGATGTGATTTGAAGTGCTGGAAAATCCTCTGCCCCAGGGGAAAATTGACTTTTAGTTTATGTAAAGAAAGGTATAACTCTGCGCTGCTGCCAGGTACATATCCATCTGAGCTTGCACAGAGCAGTTCTAGCAGCCAACGGGATATAACAGCATTTGCCCAGTGGTAGTTACTAAACGGAGTGAGATTTTTAATGGGGAGTGAAGCTGATCATTGCAATAATAACTCAATCTCCTGGATTCACCCCAAAATGAGAGTGGATGCTGGAGCGGTTGGTTTTCGCCAGGAAAGACACATGGATGTAGGGCGAGGGAAGGGGCTGGTACCCAAGAAACACGAGGCGCATCCTCCCCAAAGTGGGCTGCTGCTGACAGTTGAAATGCCTCTTCCCCTGGCAGCTGATGCACTCCAGGGAACTCCTCCACTTCCAAGAGATAAAAGCCTCAGAGGACTGTTTATAAAAAGGGTAATTATTAAAATCAGTGTGCGAATTGATTGTGTTTCTCTTTTGTCATGCATGCACATACAGACAGGACACAGGCAAGTTTGTACCCTTCGAAAAGCATCCCCACAAACAGGAGCACAGTGAAATCCAGTACTCTCCAAACAGCATGGTTTGTCACTTTTTTTCCCTCCAAACACAACACAAAGGTTTGATTGTGCTTGAGAAAAGGACAAAATGCTGGGAGCTGCACTGGAACCCCATACCCAGATGACTTTGAAGTGTATTTGAGTTTTAAAATATTGCTTCTGAGCTAGAGGTTTAATTTTTCTGGCATTAAGTTGCTGATTAGTTTTGCTTTGTGTTGTGGTGTTTTGTTTTGTTTTTTTTTTTTTTTAAAAGAGTCACCAACCTCAAACCCAAAGTCGCTTTTAGCTTCTTTTTCATGTGGCTGAATCCTTCCCATCTTCCCCAAACTGTATCACACTGATCGCATCAAACAAGCCATTCTCTGTGGGTCAGGGCTATATGTATCACCCCAGTTACAAGACCACATATGAGGCATCAATATTTACATGACACTGTTTACCCAGGCAGTATGGGCACAATTAATTTATCTGAAGTGAGAAGGCCTCACTGTGCTCCCTGTAACGTTTCCTCTCTTTTCTGCAAAATTAGGAGTGAATGTGCATGGCACAGCAACATGTGGACAACCCCTGCTATCCGTACAGCCAGGGGGAGGATGGGATGGAGCGCAGCCCTGCCAAGGAGGTGTGGGGGTGCTGGTGGATGAAAAGCTGGACATGACCCGGCAATGTGCGCTCACACCCAGAAAGCCACCCGTGCCCTGGGCTGCATCCCCAGCAGCGTGGCCGGCAGGGCGGGGGAGGGGGCTCTGCCCCTCTGCTCCCCTCTGCTGAGACCCCCCCACAGCGCTGCGTCCAGCTCGGGGGTCCTCAGCATCAGAAGGACACGGACCTGTTGGAGCGGGCCCGTCGGAGGCCACGGAGCTGGTCAGAGGGCTGGAGCCCCTCTGCTGTGGGGACAGGCTGGGAGAGCTGGGGCTGTGCAGCCTGGGGAGGAGAAGGCTGCGGGGAGACCTTAGAGCAGCTGCCAGTGCCTGGAGGGGCCGACAGGAAAGCTGGGGAGGGGCTTTGGGCAAGGGCAGGGAGTGGTGGGACAGGGGGGAATGGCTTGAAGCTGAGAGAGGGGAGATTTAGGTTGGACATGAGGAAGAAACCCTTCCCCGTGAGGGCGGCGAGGCGCTGGCCCAGGCTGCCCAGAGCAGCTGTGGGTGCCCCATCCCTGGCAGGGCTCAAGGCCAGGCTGGACGGGGCTGGGAGCAGCCTGGGCTGGGGGGAGGGGGGCCTGCTCATTGCAGGAGGGTTGGACTAGGTGACCTTTAAAGGTCCCTTCCAACCCAAAGCACTCTATGAGTCTGTCATTTTATGTTATATTACACCATGCATGCGTTCATTGCACCCATGCACGTCTTCACCCAGACTGCTGCCTCCAAAAAAAATGCCTTGGCATGAATCTCTCTTTCAGCTCGCACCCTACAGGTCTGCTGAAATTTTCAGTGAGTGTCTAAAGGGCTTCAATTTTGCATTTACTGGGGTTTCATCCTACTCCTCTAGCCATCAGTCATAAAACACTCAAACCCAGGGTTAATATGCAAGCTGTAAATATTTCGCAGTGTGGCAAAACTCCCCTGGAGGGGGCAATATCAAGCATTCATTTTCCATGCATCCCTACAACTTGTGCTATGGGTCTGGCACAGGCAGTCGGTGCCATTCCAGTTTGCATGCTTTCCATGAAGCAAAGACCTTGAAAAAACGTGGGAAATTGCAATTGCTCTGGGTGGCCCCAGAGGCTCAAGGCCACTCGGAACAGAGCACTGAAATTTGCCTTTTGGGGATGACCTGCCTGTGGTCAGCAGGGCCCAAGGAATCATAGAATTACAGAATCATTTAGGTTGGAAAAGACCTTTGAGATCACGAGGTCCAACCGTTAACGCAGCACTGCCATGTCCATCAGTAGACCATGTCCCTCAGTGCCGTATCTATGTGTCTTTCAAACACTCCCAGGGATGGTGGCTCCACCACGTCCCTGGGCAGCCTGTTCCAGTGCTTCACAACCCTTTGGGGGAAGAAGTTTTTCCCAATCTCCAATCTAAACCTCCCCTGGTGCAACTTGAGGCCGTTTCCTCTTGTCCTGTCACTTGTTTTCTGGGAAAAGAGACCGACCGACCCTCCCACCACCATCCCTGCAGCCTCCTTCCAGGCAGTTGTAGGGACTGAGAAGGTCCCCCTGAGCCTCCTTGTGTCCGGGCTGCCCCCCCACCCCCCCACGCCCCCCCCCGCTGCAACAGCACAGGCAGTGCCCACTGCAGGAGCGAGTGGCTCAGGGCTGGGTGCCAGGGGAAAAGGTGCCTGCAGAGGTGGGTACCAGGGGAGCAAGTCGGGGGGGTGGGGGGGCGAGTGCAAGGGGCTCATCCCTACAGGGGCGCGTGCAAAGGGGTGACGTGGTTGCAGGGGTGGGTGCACGGGGAGCAAGTGCCTGCAGAAGCGGGTGCCAGCAGCAGCAGTGGGTGCGGGGGGAGTGCAGCGGGATCGAGTGGCTGTAGGCGGAGTGCAGGGGCGGCTGCAGGGGGTTCAGGTAGCTGCCGGGTGCGGGCGGGTGCACGGGGGGAAAGCGGGGGAGGGGGAGGGGCGAGGGGAGCGCTTGGCCGCGTGGGGAATACAGCGGTGCTGCCGGCGGAGTGGCGCGGGGGCGTGACGTCAGGAGGCTGTTGGTACAACACAGTCGGGGCAGCGGTTTATCGTGTCGGCTCGTTGGTCTAGGGGTATGATTCTCGCTTAGGGTGCGAGAGGTCCCGGGTTCAAATCCCGGACGAGCCCTTGTTTTTACGCCCGCGCACACAGTCAGTGGGGGAGGCTTGCGTCTTGGGTGGTTTTTTTTTAGCACCTCGACCCTGTTTGGACGAGTCACACACGCGCCCACCCCGTCATCATAAAGGAAAAGCCACCCACCACCAGAACGTGCGTGGGAAGGGAACAAGAAGACAGGGAGAAAAGTAGAAATAGGGCTCGTCCGGGATTTGAACCCGGGACCTCTCGGACCCAAACCGAGAATCATACCCCTAGACCAACGAGCCGCCTGCATAATGGTTTCCTAGAATTACCCTATCAGGGGAGTCCCACCGGCACTGTTGCCGGATAGCGACCTGCAGGTCTGCGTCTCCTGCATGTAAAATTACCGAATCAGAGTGGTTTGGGTTGGAAGGGACGCTAAAGACCAGCCAGTCCAACCCCCTGACCCGGGCAGGGCCCCCTCCCCCCAGCCCAGGCTGCTCCCAGCCCCATCCAGCCTGGCCTTGAGCCCTGCCAGGGATGGGGCACCCACAGCTGCTCTGGGCAGCCTGGGCCAGCGCCTCGCCGCCCTCACGGGGAAGGGTTTCTTCCTCATGTCCAACCTAAATCTCCCCTCTCTCAGCTTCAAGCCATTCCCCCCTGTCCCACCACTCCCTGCCCTTGCCCAAAGCCCCTCCCCAGCTTTCCTGTCGGCCCCTCCAGGCACTGGCAGCTGCTCTAAGGTCTCCCCGCAGCCTTCTCCTCCCCAGGCTGCACAGCCCCAGCTCTCCCAGCCTGTCCCCACAGCAGAGGGGCTCCAGCCCTCTGACCAGCTCCGTGGCCTCCGACGGGCCCGCTCCAACAGGTCCGTGTCCTTCTGATGCTGAGGACCCCCGAGCTGGACGCAGCGCTGTGGGGGGGTCTCAGCAGAGGGGAGCAGAGGGGTAGAACCCCCTCCCCCGCCCTGCTGGCCACATCATGTTTGCATGGGATTGGAAAAGACCAGAACTGTTTTTCCTTTTCATTTCAGGAGGAAAAGGAGGGACGACAGTTCCCCGAGAGCTAGTTTAATACAGTTTCACATTGGAAAACAACATAGATTTTTTTATCTGCCAAGGCTCTGCTTCTGAAGCTGTTCTGGAATAGGCATCACTTTCCTGAAAATGAAATTTTGCAGATGTCAAATTCCCCTGAACTGTTTCCCTTGTTTCCCAGCACG
The DNA here is from genome assembly GCF_023634085.1 of Falco cherrug. Classification (NCBI taxonomy): domain Eukaryota; kingdom Metazoa; phylum Chordata; class Aves; order Falconiformes; family Falconidae; genus Falco; species Falco cherrug. Next base: position 3,644,636 of record NC_073698.1, read on the forward strand.
CTGCAGGAAACAATCCTGCATTGTCACGGGGCCCAACAGAGCTGCCACCCGCCTGCACCTGCTGCTATTCACACAGGGCCAGCAGCAAATCAGATAAAAGGGATTTTAAGTTTTGTTATAAGAAAACGCACACATCCTGGCAGATATCAATTAGACATCTATTTGGTGCCATAAAGTCAGGCTCTGCTTCTGCAAGGACTTGCCCGTGTGTTACACTTGTGTGCTAGAAGCAGCCCCATTGCAATGGGGCTTGTTGGGTCATATAATTTGGTATTTAGGATATAAATCAACAATCTGGCTTTTTTGTTTTGTTTTTCAGTCTTCTCCTAACATGGGGAAACAGTGAATGCTTCATTTCCTAACATGGATCCTGTGCTGCACTAACTAACCATCTCATGGACCTCCAGAGGATGCTCTGCCTGCTCACTGCCCAAGCATCTAACTCTATCCTTGGGCTCACAGAGGGTCTCGCTGTGCTGCGGTCCTCAGTGGGAGATGGCTGCAAAGTCCTTGGTGGCAGAGGTATGGCTCTGCCAACAGCAATGCTCCTCCACAATGTGCCCCTAAGCTATTAGGACTGAAGATAGTTGTTACTAACTCAAATTTGGAGCAGCTTGCACCATTTGGGCTTTGTTGGGTGCTTTCCATCAAGACCTGGTGGTTAGAGACCCCTGTGTCAACTGTACTGGCTGACCATGGTGATTCTTCTTGGTGGCTTCTCAGCAGCCTTCAGATTTCCGTGGCAAAGGGGACTTCTGCAGCCTGTAGCAATGCCCCAAGGGGTGCCATGGGGTGCCTGATGCTCTGCGGTGAGCATGTGGGGCTGGCAGCCAGCACGCTTGCACGTAGAACAAAAGTCGCCTTGTGCAGGGGATGCGAGCCAAGCTGAGCCTGGCTGCTCAGAAGGTCCTTGGTTTTGCTCATGAAATGTTGTGATGGGGAAGAAAGAGCCAGCCACAGCAGGGCAGGCAGTTCCCTTTAAAAAGACAGCACTGTGTGTAATAAATAAAGCTGCTTGAGGTTAGCGGTCGGGTCCCTTTTTGTGTGTGTGTGTGTTTGTTTTGATACACAGCGGTGAAACGCAGTCCTTGTGGGGTCCTGTTTTCCTGTTGGAGCATGCTGTCAGCTAGAGATGAGACAGCAGAGGAGGAATAGTTGAAATCCTGTGTTTGTTTGCTTTAAAAAGCCACTTAAAATTAGCTCAGTGAGTATAGTCTCGCACAGATTGCTCCAAAAATTAATAAATCAGGCTATGTGCAAGGAAACTGGATAATGCAGACGAGGTCCCTTCACTGCATGCCAGACCCCAGTCTCATTTACATGGGGAGCCATTGGCTCTCCCAGGGTGTCTCTGGTTTTGCACCACTGGATGGAGAAAAGAAACCTGGAATAGCCCCTGCTGCTGTCTCAGAGTTCAAAATTACAGAGCGCGTTGTCTTCACACTTGTGATTTGAGTGGGATGTGGAAAGGAAAGATGCAGGTTTTGTAGAAATGGCCACGGGGTCAGATCATAAAGCTCTGTTGTGGGGTGGTGACCAGGTAGGAGAACCTCAAATGTGCGAAGGACACTTTGTCCAGGTACTGCCCAGCACCACGGTTGCATCTTCAGCTCTGGGGATGTCAAGCACCTGGATGTCACACGAGCTGGTGGCACAGCAGGTATCAGCACCACTGGATGGCCCAAGGGGAACTGTGTGGCCAAGATCCCCAGCTGCCTGGACACAGAGGCAGATTCTTCTGAAAGAGGGTGATGCAAACCTGCAGACACCTGGGGCTGGCAGGCAATGCACCTGAAGAAGCAAATCCTGGTTGGGGCTGGAGCTCAGGACATGCAAGGAGAGGCTGAGAGCTGGGTGGGTGCAGTGGGAGAAAAGGCAAAGGGGGGTTTGTCTCTCTGCAGCTCCCTGCTGGGATGTTGCAGAGGAGACAGAGATGGGCTGTCCTCGGAGGTACTCAGTGATGGGACAAGATGTAACATGGGAAATTGTAATAGGTCATCCCAGACTCCTGAGGAATGAACTTTTCTGAGGTACCGCTATCACATTTATTTCTAATGAGCATTTGACATTGCAGTTTCCCCAAGCCCCCAGTAAGGCTAAGGAGCATGTTGGAGATTGGCACTCCGTTTTCTCTGACATAGAGGAGCATCCAACCTGAATGAGGTACCTAATTTTGAATAGTAGCTGCGCTGGAGCTTCTCCCTAACCCACGGGAAAAGACATCTGCAGTGAATTCTGAATCACTTGTTGAAGATTTCTCCAGTGGCCACAGAGAGATCCTGGAGCAGCTACAGCCGTAACCAAGGAAGTCACATCTTGTTCAGAGGTGACAAATCCAGGCCTGGCGTTCTTTTGCTGTGACTACTAAATAAGAGGGTCAGGTCCTCCTTGTTGGCCCCAAGGCTCCTACAAACTGATCTGACTTTGTGTTATTGAAAGTTATTTATCAGCTTAGTGTCTTGGCCTTCCCAGATGCTGCTGGAAACAAGAGAAAAATACCAGCCCTGAAAACCTATGATCTGAACATTGACTGAAAGCATGTTACAGATGCCTCTTGGGCTGGCATTGAAACCTGGCTTTGCCTTCCAGAAAAGCTTGAGGGCAGCTACTTCCATGGTGAAACTCTAGTTCTCCATCCAACAAGGAAACTGTTCCATGGGAAAAAAGGCATTTCCAATGCCAGGAAACTGGGTAAGTTCTTGTGTGTATTCACCTTTTACCACCCAGGCTGGTACTACTACAACAGCAAAAACCAGCATTGGACAACCCCCTTTCATGAATTGCATGGCCAGCTACTACTTTTAACCTGATCTACTGCTTGCTCTGTTTCACTTGACATGTGTTGTCCCACTGGTAATCTGTCGTTTTACTGCTTTGAGGATAATCTCATATTCTATTGCTTGCTGAGGTAGTTTGCTAATTTCATAAACAAGATATTGCTCTTCTTTATTGCTCTTCCTGTTTTTTTTAATGATGATCTACCACTTTTATAAATGATCTGCTGCATTTCCAGACATTCAGCAGCCCACCTAAAGCCATGGCTTCCAGAGGACTGTTGGCCATTAGATGGCCAGATATGCATGTGCTGTCAATCTGATATATCCAGGATGAGTTAGGCTAATGCTCAGTCGTGCAAATATTTCTTATATAAAGATCCTAGCCAAGTCAAGACACTGTTTGGAGGTCTGGCTGGCCCATCACAGTGTGGGAGTTGAAGAATGAGAGATTAAGCGTTTCCCATGGTCTCGTGGGACCACACTCCCTGCTTGACCCACATCCTCCAACATTTAGGTCTCCAAACCTTTGACTCTGTGATGACCAGCAGAGACCCTAGGAGCAGCCAGCCTAGACAGCAGCCTGGCTCACTGAGGACATGTGGAGGCCAACCATATGCTATGTCAGGGCGTGCAGGTCTGATTAATGTCAGAGTCCAAATCCTGAAGGATAAGGAAAATATATTCATACAGTGCTGTTTAAATCATACTTCATTTTTCAATAGTAGACAGGGAGGCTACAGGGAGGGGGACTGGGAAACACAGAGGTTAAGTGACATACCCCAAGCTGCAGAGCTGTGCAGGATCGACATTTCCAAACCTGCAGACCAGTCGCTTGATTATTGGGCCTCAATTTAATTAGCTAGTGTGTTTTTATTTAAGAATGGCAGTGCATTACATTTACTTGTAATTCATGGACCCCACCCCACTGTGTGCAGATACAGATCAAAGAGATGGCTCCTGCTCACAGCCTCGCTACTGGAAATGGTTTCTTTTCATGCCTTAAATTTGAGAACATCAACAGTATCTAAAACATTCATCAAATGATTTCTTTTCTACTTAAAAGCAGACTCCCTTCAAATAATGTCCTCCTTCTTTGGTGCAGGTTTCTGCACTATGAAGGCTCCATGCAGAGCCCTCAGAAATAAATCAGATCCCAAGCGTTCAGCCCCGTTGCTCGTTTTGCAGATCTGTGTTTTGCAAGCAGACTGTTTTCATGTGCAAACAGCTGCCTGCTCACAAACGTTAGCAAAATAAAAGTCATTTCTGAAATCACTGGCCACCAAATCCCTGCCTAAGCTTGGAGTAATTAAACATGGGTTATCATAACAACATGAAGGTTCATGATGCCCTGTGTAATATCTTTACAGGTTCTGCCACAACAGTGTCAGATTTGAAGGTAATTGCTGCCCAGGCTTGTTTTGATCACCGTTCCCTGTCTCCTAACCTGGGAACACAATTGGGTTGTTGTTCTTGACTTAAGGGAGCTTGATCAGATTCAGTAAAAGGGTGCTGAGAAGAAAATTAGGTGTATGACTAATAGTAATGCTCACTGAGCTCACATAGTACTTGGGCAACACTTACCGCAGAGAGGAGACCAGATTACCTGGTGGATGAGCTATTTATACCACGAGCACTCAGCCCGATGGTCCCCTTTCATCATTGCTCTCTTCAACTTTCCTTTGTCTGCAGAAAGCAAGGGCTCTTCTGCAACCAAGATCTTTCCCAGTAGACAGTTTGGAAGTAGCTGCTCCATTTTAGGGCTCTTTAGGCGTATACATTATTGCATCGACCCTTACAGATGTAGCCATCGGGGGCAAAAGCAAAAGGCCAGTTTATCATCAACTGGACTTTTGCAGGTAGGTTGCTTCTGTAGAGCCATAGAATTGTAGAGTGGTTTGGGTTGGATATGGCCTTTAAAGGTCATCTAGTCCAGTCCCCCTGCCATGGGCAGGGACATCTTCAGCCAGATCAGTTTGCTCAGAGCCCCATCCAACCTGACCTCTAATGTTTCCAGGGATGGGGCATCTACCGCCTCTCTGGGCAACCTGTGCCAGTGCCTCACCACCCTCAGCGTAAAACATTTCTTCCTTATATCTGAAGTCTTGAACCTCCCCTCTTTTAGTTTAAAACCATTCCCCTTGTCCTGTCGCTACAGGCCCTACTAAAAAGCCTGTCCTCTCCTGCCTGCTGTGACTGTTAGTAGATACTGAGTAGTGATGGGCCTGGGAGGCATAGGGTAGGACAACAGTTGAGTAGCTTTACAGGCAGTCTTTTCTGCAGGGCTGACTCACATGGTCCCAAAAGAGGGGGTCTGTGGAGGAAACACCCCAAGCACTGGGGCAGGATGTCTGGTTTGGGTCTCACTGCCTGATAAGAATAGATGGGAGGGATATGACAGCCCTGGGTTATCATGTCCTTTGTCTCAAGATCTACATCTCAGCTGCCACTTGATGCTCGTTTGATCGGTGGGAGCCAGGCTGAAGGGCTGCCCAACACCTCCCTTCTTCAAACTGTCCTTTCTGTGCCTTTAGCACATGCAGGGTGAGGAACAAACCAGCTGGACACCCCAAACGTCCATGTAACAAATTCGTGCAGTTATCCAAGGATGTGGCTCAACATTGATGTTGATTGGGGGCCTGCAGAGTGGTTGTGATGGATTCAGTGAGGGCACAAGCTGGTCTGCAGGACAGCACGGTGCACACCCTCCCATACCATGGCGAACGTGAGCCAGCTCTGCTCTCTCTAATTAAGTGGCATGATTTCACCTCCCATTACCTCACACTTACCACAGGGTAAGAGCATGGATGTGGGCAGAATGACACACTGCAACTTCACACCCTTGCCTCAGTGACTTGCTCCTGTGTCTGTAGCTTTTTGTATTTATATTCCCCAACAGAAGCTGGCTAAACCACTGCTATGTCCATACATACGCACACACACAGATGCACATACACCAAGTTTTATAGGTTTGGCAGAAATGATCCTACGCGGCATGTTGCACAACCTCTACAAAAGGCAAGATCAGAGATTTCCAACCTGACTTAAACTATTCTGGATGGGGAAGGAAAGACCGATCGGTATTTCAAAATGCAAGTGCTGTGCTTCAGGGAAAAATCAAATTGATGCCTTAGATAGGAAGCATGGCATTAATGGGATTTTTTTTTTTTGCTGGTAAGGCGCCTTTATCCTGATATGAGTCCCAGATATTAGCACAAAGAATTACAAGGGGGAAAAAACGATGCTAATCCTGTGTATCAGCAGTGTCTAACCTGCCAAGCATAAATATTCATGTAATCAGCTTGCAGTTACCTGGTAACCACAACAAAGCACACACAGAAAATGTAATTACAGGGGCTCCGTAAACTCATCTTAAATTATCACCTATAGCCAGGCACATATTATTAGATATTAGATTCTCCCTTAGATCAGAATCTCATGTTCCTCATGTCTAATTTGAAATAACTATCTCCTTATTGGCAAGCGACGAAATCTAAATGGAGTCATGTAAATCCTCCTTCACAGCTCAATTAAGGAAATGTGATTACGGATCTGGAAGCAGATGCAGATATTACTGGGGAAGGGATGATGGCAGGAGCCTACAGGAAGCAGTCGATGCTTTCCAGGGGTCATTTGTAGGGGAACCCGTAGGAACAGAGTTTCTATTGTTATACGCTTCAGAGTATGTGGGGCGGAGAGGGGGTGAGAGACCGGATTCCCATTTTTAAGTGCTTTGGAGGTTTCCAGAAGGAGTCAGGTTCCATTGTTGCGTTTTAAATGTACTCTAAGCTCACTGGGAACAATATACATTTTCACCGCTTTCCCCTCTGTGTCCTTCCCTCTCATGATGAGGTTCACACTCTTTGGTTGTCCAACAACTGCCATTGATCTTTATTCCATGTTGGAAGGGGTGTGAGGAGATGAGGTTGAGATGTTATTTTATGCACTTATCCCAGCAAAAGACAAAAGAGATGTAGAGAGATGTCCTAGGAGCAGTATGAACACAACAGGCAGGAGAACAGGTGCTTTGTGCTTTTGCAGCCCTCTCTGCATGCACCTCAGCTATTTTAGGGAGGGCCGTCTGTCAGATGGACCATGAAACTTCCTGGGCGAAGGGTCCCTTTTGCCTAGAGGACACAGTTGGGATGACAACACATGTGGCATCCCTGGGATGGCTCAGTGTCCTTGGCACAGCTGATGAAGTGGTTGAAGGAGCAGCAAGCACAAATGCGTGGATGCGCCAGCCTTCACCAGAAATGGTCAGGTCTCCTCACCAAGCTGGATGAGTCTGGGGACCAAGACATCCTTCTCCAAACCCCAAAGAGAAGATGTTAAAGTCACAGGCAGCAGCTGTAAGGAGGGAGGGTGGAATCGGGGGCTCAGAGGACGGCAGATGCAAGAACACATCCTGCCACATGCACCCAGGAGCACGAGTAATCATTCCTGCAGGGAAGGCACATTATGGCAGAAGCCAGCACAAAATAAACACGGAAACAGGGATGTATCTGCAAACACTATCAGCTAACAGACTGAAATCAAGGACAGACACTGATCCCTGGTTCTCTGTAGTGACCCAGAGAGTGCTGACTTATACAAAGTCTCTGATCTGTTGAGTGATGGTTCTGCCCCAGCTGCCTGCCCATTTGCTGCCCTTGGTTTTGTTGCTTCATCCCAAGCTGCTTGCTCCTAAAGGAAGAAAGCAGCCAGAAACCAGGTTTTCTCTCCAATGCATTTATCAGTGTGTTTATGGTGGAAATTAGAAGTGACTGAGAACTTGCTGTTCTGCTCTGGAAGGAGTCTTTGATTTTGGTAGCTTCCACCCCACAACATCTGAACATGCAAACACACAGAAAAAATGCATCAAAAAAAAAAAAAACCTGAACCACCATAAAAGACTGAGTTCAAGAAAATCACCCAGTTTCATTTGAAATCCAACTTTTTACAAGTCCTTAATGTTTTCTTGTATGAAAACAGCTCTTGCACCATAAAAAGTGGTGCAAAACCAAGGTCAAATCATTCCATTCTGTGAAGGTGCAGACACATGGACCCTGGGCATCGTCTGAATGGGCCTGCTCAGTTTTAACACAGTGTTTTTCTGAAGTCAGGACTCTGAAAGTTTTCATTTCAGTGAAAACTACACTTCCTTTGGTTGGGAAAATAAAAATTTTGACCATAACTTTATGATTACTCTATTTACAATGTTGGGACCAAATTATAAATGCAATCTGTGTATTGGAAATCTCCTTGAAATTTCAATTAAATTTGATATATGTGCTTTCCTTAGCTAAGAGAGTTTGTTTCTGGGCCAAATTCTTCCATCTTTATTTATACCTTAGTAAGTGGAGTCTTTCTTACTGCATGCTTCAGAGTCTGATCCTTTCCTTCAAACTACTGCAAGTTTCCCTGAGAAAAAAAGAAGACAAAATGTATTCTAACAGCAGTAGCTCTTTTTCCATCGTTCTCCATCTGGTACGTGATCTGTGATCATACCTCCAGGTCATTATGCTTTTAATGTTTATTGGAAAAATCAATCTTTAACTTTAAGACTTTACACAGGAAATATTAAAGTAAATTAGGACCCTCTACATCCATTTTCAAATTTCCTTTCGACCTCACAGTACCTACTTCTTTCATGAAAAGAAATCAAGATTATTTTTTTCCTAAGCTGTTCCATTTTTGCATGACTGACAAAATTTCCTGGAAATACAATTTGCCCAGCTACCTTAGTTATTATCTCCAGCCCATATTAGCAGCTAAGCAGTTGTTGACATTCCCTTTCAATATTCCTACTAAAACTCCATGAAGCTTACGCAGAATTTATATACGAATGTCAACTCATTTTTAAAATATGTAATAGGAAAAGATCAGCCAATGCCTTGCTGGCCACCTACATTTCAGAAGGTATTGGCTGGTATTAAAGTAGTGTATACATATATATTTTAAGAAACCACACATTTTCTGGGCCAGAATCCAAGGGCATATAAAGCAGTGCAGTCAGTTATGACTGGATGAGGAGCTAGATGGAAAACAGAGCATTCTCAGAGGGTTTGGGTGCACATGAATTTCTTTCACAAATTAATGTGAGTGGGAGTCATTAATTTTACTTTTATTTTGGTGGATGAAACATCGCTCTTCTGGATAATCTCAGGGTGTGATGTGAAGCCACATCTAGTGAGGGCAGGACCCTGCTGAACACACCCTGCTATTCACGCTGCTTCTGCGCTGGGACAGAAATACTGTGACAAACAAAGATAACAAAAAATACATGTATTGCAGTGGCAGTTTGGGGTCTGAGGACACACAGCCTCATGGGATGAAAGACACTGAGACAGACCAGAGCAGTGAATGAAGAAAATGCAAAGGACCAGTGCTCTGGCCTCCTGCACGCTCTGTGGCTTTGACCATGCACTGCCCCAGCCTGTGCAACCTTTGCCACTCACAGCTATACGACACAAGAAATTCAAGCAATATTGACTTCCCTCTCCTCTGTTGTTGCATTTTAAAAGGGGAACAAGGCTGCTTTGCAAATTCCATTGGGGGTTTGGATCTGTTTGTAATGAGGCTGTCTCCAGGTGGAAGGCACTAGTGAAGAGCAAGAGATTCTTGTTCTTTATGATTGATATTTGCCCCCTTTAATATCACTAGAGCTGGTGTGTCGTTGAGGTTTCTCATGGAACCAGCTCATCTTTGCTATCCCAAGAAAAAGTTGTGTTTAAGACACAGCTAAAAGCTGCTTGAGGCTGTGTCTTTAATGATGCCAATGGGAAGATTGCATAACGTCAAAATGAAGTTTGAAAGTAATCAGATCTCTCTTTAAAAAAATTAAAATAAAATGGCAAGATTTCTCTTGCATTGTGGGACCACATCCATCAGCTCTAGACCCAGCTCCTTTTCATAACAAAGCACACAACACCATAATAAACAGCTGAAAACAGAACCACATGCTGCCATGACATAAGACTAAATATTAAAACCTATGAGAGGGACAGGCCAGCTTCAGTGATGCCTCTTGGTGGTAATGTGGCTCAGCCATCTGCAGGGGTTGAGGGACCACTGTGACTCGCAAAGCCCCACGGATGCAGGGACTGATGCTGTGGGGACTGCAGCAGCTGGCATGGGAGCAGCATGAGCCCCCCTGCACACAACCTCACTCCAGGCCACCCTGGACCAGGGATGGGATCCTGGGAGGTGCAACCACCAGAGCTCCCAGTTTTGCAAGGATGGCAAATTTTTTCTCCCTGGGAACTCTTCATGCAGCCAGCATCAGATGTTACTTTTTAGTCATGAGATCTCTTTCTTGGATTGACTCTATCATTTATTTCCAAACCCCTGGGCTATTGTAGGCTGGACTTCATTTGTTTTAAACTCCTCTGCCTGGGACCTATTGTTCTGTTCTGCTGGTTCATGGCTCTGTAAGTCATTACCAACTCTGAGCCTTCCCCCAGAAGGAGCCGCTGAGTCTTTTTTTCTTCTTTTTTTTTTAACATAGAAGATTAGTTTTGTGGCTGCAAAAAAGAAAAGCCCTGGAATCTCTTACTTCTACCCCCAAAATAAGAGAAGAAAGGGAGGGCGATTATGTTACAACACAGTGCACCAGAAAGTTTACTAATGACCTGCCTGTAACCAAATGGCTAAGCTGCCAAGCATGACCAGAATTTGCGGCGTGACTCGAGCCCGATCCAGGATGCTCAGATGCAGCTCAGGATTTCCCCAGCACGCCAGGCTATTCAGAGTGAAGCCGTAGGTATGGGCAATTATGGAGGCAGCTGACAGATGCAAAGAAGCCTGATCCAAACTTTCCCAGGGCTTTATGATGTATGGATCACAAGTCTGCAGGTGACAAGTGGCATGACTTTTATCCTGTCCTTTTCCTGCAGGTGTGGGTCATCCGTGTGCTCCATTGCTCAAAGGCATCCAAAGCTATAACCCTGCAGGTAGAGTGCTGCCAGGAACGAAGCCCATATCCTGGAATGACAACTGGAAATCACTGGTGGAGAAGAGAAAATGCTCTGTGAAAGCATCGAGCAATAGTAGGTTTTACCTGGAGAGTAAACTCGGGCTGTATAGGGACCAGATTGAAAGAGGAAGAGAAAGAAGAAAAAAAAGCCAACAGCATTTTCCTTTGGGGCATGACCTACTAATTCACTAATTTAACATATCTTCTTCCCCCAGGCATGGGCAGCCACATCCTTACCACCTTTTGGGATCATCCATGTAGACTACCCCTGTAGGCAGTGGGGGCCATGGAGGTGGAGCAGACCTGGACAATCTGACCATCAAATGATCTAAACCAACCCTCTAGGCAAGACCATAATTTTACCCTGTCATTCATGTATCAAAAGCTCCTCGCAGTACAGTTTTGGTGATTCCACTTCTCTTCTGGGGAAAGAGAAAGTCCTGGGAGGCCAGGAAGTTTTCTTTCTGGTGGGGCAATATTTGGGCAGATCTGGGACCCATTTAACCTTAATTCACCCTTGGCTTAGTGTCTCAAATTCCTTCTCCATGTACAGGCTGCCACTCCATTCCGATTTCATTACACTCCCAGCAAAGCTGTGAGGGCTTGGGGATGGTATCGCCATCAAAGGCTGGAGGGTTTTAATGCCATAGCTTCCATGGAAACGTCTTGTGAGTTCACCCGCTTGCCTGCATTATTTCCAGCTGTGCTCACAACTTCATACAGAGAGGATGCAAGAGGGGCAGAAGACACCACTTCTCTTCTACATCTCACCAAGAGAATGGTGGGCCCTGGGCAGCAGGGAAAAAGGGAGATCTACTTTAAGTCATCTGGAGATGATGTCTGCAGGGAACTAGAGTGCAAACAGAGGGACTGTCTTGGCATCAAAAAATGTCTAAGGAGGTAAATCATCTTCTGCTGTTTCTCTTAGAGCATGAGAAAAGCACAATCTCAATCTCTCAACCAAACACCAGGAGAAAAGTGGTGAGGCATAGCTCTTTCAACACAGGCCAAAGCCAACAGGCTCTTATGGACCTCCCTGATGTTGAGAAGCCCCTTGCCAGGGTGAGTCATGTTAAATGAGGTGGGCACCCCCACTCTGCTCCCACATAAAGTCCATCTGCTTGGATCCTGGTGGTAGCCCGCAGCCTGGCTGGGTGCACAGGAGGAATCAGAGCATCCGTAGCTAACACATCTCATCTCCAGTGGGCTTTTGGCAGAGAGGCATAAAGAGAAGCTGGCCAGGGGAAGAGAAGGGAGGGGCAGTGATGCTCACCACTCGGGCTATTTGCAGACCAGGTGTAGGCTCGTCCCTCAAACTCCCAGTGCTTTATTTCCATCAAAAAACCTTTAAAGGCTGCAGAGTCTCAGGAGATCAGCAGCAGGATAAGAAAGATCAAATATATATAGATATATAGATATATAGATATATTATAGCTGGCAGGTGGGAGGGGACAAAATAGTGGCAAAGTCATGAAGTAGAAGCAATACCCCACTAAAAACATTGTTTGAAATGAGGTGGAGATTTATGTGTTTCAGGAGCTGCCACCTCCATGGGTCATACTGTCCTGCTTATTTTTTGGGCATGAGAGCAAACAAGATGAAAACTTGGCTTATGGTTTGCTTGCACTTTTAAGAGGAGAAGCTCAGCAGGCAATAATATATATATAGGCCTGCTCAGAATGTTGCCCAGTTAGTGCTCCATCAAGACCAAAATGCAAGTCCTGGGTCCCAAGGGACACACAAATCCCAGCTCTCCTCAGCTTTGTGCAAGACAAATCATGGTGCACACTGCAAAGCAGTCAATCTCTGACATCTGCAGCATAAACAGTTGGGAAGCTGCACTTACAGCCCTGTAGGCACAACGCTACCAGGTCCTGCTGACCTTGTCTGAGTGGGAAAAGTGTGGAACCAAAAAGGGGAAGGAAGGAAGGAAGCACCCCTCCCCAAATCTAAAAGCCATAGGGAGGTTTGGGATAACACCACTGATGGCAGCCCAGACTAAATCTCTGACCGTGGGATTTTTCTGTCATTGCTAACCCAGCTAGCTAGAGTCAACCTTGCTGAAGCTGATGTATGACTTGTGTTTTAGCTTGGATTCCTTCAGTCTTGTGAAAACATCTTTTGCTGTGCAAGTGGATCTGGAGGAGACACCACCAGCTATCACTTCCCCAGTGTCTCCCTGTTCTCATATGCCAAGTACGAGCTTTACACACTTGGCCTGTCTGCCCTCTATTTTGCCCACCTCATAATCCCATATGTCAGCTCAGTGCCTCAGCCTGGCTTCCCCACCCTGCAGCACCAGGCTCGGAGCTGGCCACCCGGACGTTGATGGGGTCCCTTATGCATGACCAAAGACATTGAAACCTGTAGCTCTAAAGAAGAGGTGGTGTGGCACCTGCTGGAGCATCTTTCCAAGTCCTTCCATTAAAAGTGCCCTCTTGATGCAGCCCTGTCACACCATCAGAGACAAGGTCTGTCAGGGCTCTGAGTTTCATTGGAATTTTCCTGCTGAATCAGCCAGCATTTGGGCTGTAGACTGAATGAGCAGCTCCAAGAAAAGTAATTGCTGCCAGAGTTATAACTCCAGCAAAGTCCGCATCTTATATCGTTTCTTTTCCATCCCCCTCTGCAGGAGCTGGTAGCAGCCAGCACCCCAGGTAGGTGAGTAGAGAGCAGTGTCATCGTCTCCCTCTGGCTCACACTCTCCTGGAGGCACAAGAAGGAAACACTAACTCCCTAAATCTTCATCCCCACACACGGGATAGCCTCCATTGCCTCCTTATTTTTTCTAAAAAATTCCTGATATCTGGTGTCTTCTCAAACCCTCAAACCCAGGTGGTTTTGTGAGGTTCTCAGTTTTGTTGCCTTCCAAATTTCAGAGAAACTTTCGAGCAAAGGAAGCAAGGGCAGCCACAGGAACAAGAAGGCAAAGAAAACTGCCTTCAGATTTCATCTTGTTCTGCTTTAATCTGTTCTCCTCAGCAGAGCAGGTTGGACATCTCTTCCACAGTTTTTTCATTCTACTGTGTGGGACAACTCAAGACCAGGACTCAAAGCTGCCCCAGAAGTTTGGACCATATGCTACTACTAAATTGGTGTAGGTTTCTTGACATCACACGCAGAAGGGCGTGTTTCTTCTCTCCCTGTTTGAGATGGTAAATTACAGCTCCCATCACTGCTACCAAATCCCCTTTGCTGAGTTACACACCAAGGGATATGCAAGAAGTAGTCCCTTTATTTAGCCCTGGGAGTTTATTTTGGGTTCATTCTGTGCGCCTTCTCTATCACCTGGAGCAGCCAATCCAGTTCCAACAACCAGAAGTTTCAAGCATTTTGGCACAGTGCAGAAAAATGCTAGGTGACCACGGAGGCAACCACCCAACAACAAAGAATAAGCAATCACAAGCTTCAGTTCTCTGTGAGAGGAGGACCAACAAGGGGCTTAAGTTACCATCAAGGCTTGCAAGTGCTTTTCCTTCTCCCAGGCAGTGGAATATCTTTCAGGGAAAGGAATGCCATGTATGATCACAGCTGGGAGATGCTTATGATTCCCCTCTGGTTCAGCAGTTGATAGGGCTGTAGGTCCACTGGCTGTTCCATCAGCTCCCTAGGGCCCCAGCCATACTGCAAAAGTGAAGAGGGCCCAGAACAAACAGCATTCTGTGTGGGATTTCGCTTGTATTTTTTCATACTAGTGTCTTTGCATAACCAAAATTTTGTTTCCTTCGCCACACTGACAGCAGTTAAAATGATGGGGTGGTTCTGGGCAGAAGGAGCTGTAAACATCACTGTTGCAAGTAATAGTTCTCAGAGACTACAATGAAAGCAACAAACATATTACAAGAGTTGAAAATGCTGAGAATAGAGTCTGGCTAGCCTGAGGGCTGAAAGAAATACTGTGCATGGGACCAAGGCAGTACTGCATGAGAATAAATTCAGTGTCTGTGGCCAAATTTGTAGAATTTGCTTCTATTTTGTGGTACCTGAATTTTGGAAGGGACTTAACTTGAGACAAATCATAGGGGCATGATGTGTTGATTGAGCTCAGCATTGTTGCAGTGCTCTACTGGAATCCCTACTTGGACAAACCTCCAAGAGTGGAGGCATCCAAAATGCCAAAATTGAAAATGTTTGTGTAGACACTGAGCAGACAAAACCAAGCCTGGATTTCAAAGTTGAAGAAGTCCACTTGGAGGTCTAAATTTTGATCCATTAACTGAGGAGCCACTGAGGGTGAGGAGGTGGACACACATTCCCAAAAGGCTGTCAGAGCTCTGATATCTCTTGTGCCTAGTATTTGGAGGGGAGAGGAGCTGACACTCGGGGGATGGTCCTGCTTAGGCCTCTACCTGGTACCTACAAGTCCTGAACACCAGCAATGCTGACCATCCCTTTCTCTGCTGACCAATTATTTCTCCAAGATTTTGAGCCCCCTGGAGGGGACCCAGGGAGGAAAATTTCCAGCTTGGATTTGCAACAAACACTTTGCTTCCCTGCACCTTCCCCACATGGCAGAGAGCTGGCAGTGGACAGGGGTATAATCTTTCATTTCAGATGCTCATGGCAGGATGAAAATAAACCAGCGCTGTGCAGTGTCCTGCTGCCTCTCGGGAGACATCCCAGGCATGGGAGAGGTTGCTGCTGTGTGCAGGGCAGGATGGGTCCCCACCATCCTCCCAATTTTTATTTCCTTAGCTCTCCCGATGATACAGTTTGAAGCACAGAAGTGTTCTGTGAGGAATGTGTTTCAGGATGAAGATGAATACCTCGGAGCCTGACAGCATAAACACTCAGAGCCTGTTTGGCTTCTACCAGTGCCAGCTCCTTGGATGGACGCAGAAAGCCCCTTCGCTGCCCGTGGAGGCTCTTTGGTTCCCTCTGATGAGTTGGAGCTGTTCTGACCCGAAGCAGATGGAGTCAGTTATTTACACCATGTTCGCCTAGGGTGCACTCTTGACCCAGTGCTCGCTGGTCTCGATAGACATACACACTGGTGCTGGCTGATTGTTTCAGTATGACACAGAGAACATTAGTGGAGCAGAGCCAGGCAGAGGCCCTGGGAGGATGAGCAACCGATTGGGATGCAGTGCTGGGAGAAGCCTTGCTGGTCCCATGCCGAGCAGCTGTGCCTTGCTTTCAGGTGGCAGAAAGGAAGAAAAAACTCTTTGCTGGCCCCTTGCAGGCTGAGCTGAGTTCTTCGAGTGGTGGATGGGGGAGCAGGGAATGACACCCTTGATGGAATGTTGCTAAGGGCTGGGCATTGAGCATGATTTGGAAGGCAAGGGAAGAGAAGGGCAATGCTGAGATGTGTTGGTCTGGGAAACTCCATGGGAGACCCTTTCAGGGGTCAGAAACAACTCAGTGTGTCTAGTCTTTGCCTGGTGCTCTGAGGAGCAAGGCAGAAGGACATGCTGTGGTCGTTTCTGTTCCAGCTTCCTAGCAATCGTTTGACTATGTTCACTTGGGAAACTCATCTTTCCCTTACCTTTACCTCTCCTGCCCTGTAACCCTTCAAAGTCTGGGGTCCCTTGAAACCTGCCCAGTTCTGAGAGAAGTGCCGTGAAACTCAAAATGACTACCATCTCCTGCAGCCGCGTAGCCCGGAGCAAACATGATCATACCTGAGAGACAGCTAGGCACAGCAGGCAGCTGCTGTCCTGGCTGCTGCGAGAGGAGAGGTGATGGAATTTCGGAGATAGCATGTGGGGAAGAGTGTTAAAGAGTTGCAAGGACTTCAGCACTTGATGTGTATGATTCCTTGATACAGAGCCAACACTTACTGGCTCCCGCTCAGTTTTAACCCTTCTTCCCATTTTTTCCTCCACTGGAAGAAAGCTTCAAGCTCAGAAGGAGAAAAGAAAGATTAAGTAGAAGGAGTTACATTTTCCTGGCTGCTATCAAAACCTCTTTTCCAACTTTTCTCCTTTTTTTTTCTCTTCACACTGACATACCTTTGACTTTTTATGAGCTGAACTGTATTTCATTGCACGAGGCACTGGCAGACAATCTGAGAACCTTTTATTCTGAGGTGCTTTTCAGCTTCCAGGCTATGATCTACATTGCCTCAAGCCAGAGCCAGGCTGCAGCCATGGACCTGGCTGACATTTTACAGGGAAAGGAGAGTGTGGCACCAGCTTATAGAAGTGTTTGAAGACCCAGGTGTTGCATATTGAGATACGCCAAGTTTGAACTCCACGCAGCATGCTCACTTGGCTGAGATGCTTACCTGGGGTGATTTTTGCAAAGTCTACAACACTGGATGGGCTGACACAGCAACTTCACCAGTGAATTTCAGCAGCTGTGAGTGGACCCGAGAACAGCAGGAGACCAGCAGAAGCCCTTGAAGTGAGCTGTTAACCCATGGAACTCCTCGTCAGATGATGTGATAGACACAGCATGACTATGGGCTTGAGAGAAGGAATTCTTGGAAGAGACATCCCTTGGAGATTCCTAAGTAGTCATACTTGAGCCGAAAAATGCCCTATGCAGAAAACAGTCAGAGGCTGGGAGAGTACACAAGGGTAGTGTCAAATGTATTCATACTGTTCTCATGTCCATTGAAGATATCGGGTTGTATGGTCACTTGCTACAGGTCAGCATGTCCACCCTATCTCCTCCTGAATGAAGTGGTGAAGCTGTTTCACTGTGAGCAACCAAGGAGAACTGTGAGATTCCCACAGCTGAGTTATATGTATGTTGCTTTGGAATGTATCTGCAGGGCAGCAGCATC
Organism: Falco cherrug; assembly: GCF_023634085.1. Taxonomy (NCBI): domain Eukaryota; kingdom Metazoa; phylum Chordata; class Aves; order Falconiformes; family Falconidae; genus Falco; species Falco cherrug. The sequence continues at coordinate 3,662,097 of NC_073698.1, forward strand.
TCAGTACCCCAGTGGAGGCTGATGTTGCTTTGGTCCCACAAGGATAAGCCAGATGCTTCTTCACGTTAAAGAGACAAGAGTTAAAAGGAGAAATAGAGGCCAGAAATCTACTAAGCAGCAAGTGGCAGAACTAGTAACTGAATCCAGCTTCCTTGGACTGGTTTACTCAATCCTTGTGGGCAGTGAATTGCTTATAGTGAATCAGGCAGAGAGCCTGATTTGGTGGAAAGTCCCTGGCTAGCCTCAGTGGGTTCTGAATCACACCTAAAGGAGGAATAAACCCCATGGGCTGCCTCACCCTAGGGCTTGAGTGGGGCTGTATTTCATTTTTTTGGATCTACAGGTGGTGCAGCCCACAGGAGAGTGATGAAGGGATCACTACAGCTGAGTTTTGGGAGGTTTCATTAGCACACTCTGACCACAAGTGTCAATCTGACCTGATGCCAAGCAGGTTTAATGGTGAAATGCTGGGCTGTCTTTCTTTTCGAGGTTCAGAAAGAAAAGAGCCAGCTGCTGCTGCTACCGTCAATCTGAAGTGATCCACATCGTGAAGAGCATGGTCTGGGACCAGCCAGGGTGCAGCGTGAGTCTGCAGGATGGTCTCTGACCTGCCTTGGCTTGGTGTAAGTCAGCAGTGCCCAGTCTGACCGTGAAGGAGTTATGGTACCACAGTCTGAATGATTCCGGCTTCCAGTTAGGGTGACACCTGCTAAAAAGCATCCAGGGGAAGATTTGGGCTCAACTGTCTCTCAGAAGAGGAAATGGAGCTGGTGCCCAGGGATGTGGAGCTTTTGGGGTCAGCAGCAACTTGAGAAGGACTTCTCCAGAAAGTCATGAAGTCTGGTGAGTATCTGTTGGAGAAAGAATTAGACAAGCCAGAGGGCTTGAATAAGCAAACCAGCATTGAATGAAATCCCTTTCTGATTTAACCTCAGATGAAACTCAGGGTGGGAGAAGCAATAGTTGTCACTTGGGGAGTTCATGGTGTGTATGTGTGCCTTTTTTCATATGCCAGCGAGCTTTATCAACACTTCACCTCCTAACGTCCAAACACCCTCTGATGCCAATGGGCTATGCTCAAGGTGCAGTGCGTGCTTCAAAGAGCTCAACAGGAGAGAATAACTCCCACCAGTACAAGCCACCTAAAGAGAGCACAGACATGCCACCAATCGGTGTCTTAAAGATCAGACCATGGAAACATACCTGGATGACATGCCTGGGTGAAAATCAGTAGCCTACATCACGCAGAAGGCCAGCTGGGGCTTCCTAATGTCTACATCTTATTTCAGAAATGACAAATCCAGAATTTATGGCATCCAATTGCCTTTCTCAAACAATATCTTTTACTGCAATGACCACAAAGCAGAAAAATACAACAATTGTGTCACACATGAGCACTGCATTATTTACTTTGGATAAAAAATAAAGTCTATTATCAATAATAAAAGATTGCAATGCAGATACATCGCTTATTTTAGATCCCTTTTAATTGCATGTTGGGTGTCTTGAATAGTGCTTCCACAATTTGTCTTGGGTGAGAAAAAACACGCTTTAGCTATAAAACTGTTTTTAATCACTATTATTTCTTTATGTTGAACTTTTTGCCTTCTACAACCTTGCTTCAGGTTAGCCAGTGTGAGATAAATCCTCTGCCAGTGTAAACTGGTGCCTCTCTTTTAATATCTGTCGTGTAAGGCAATCTCTACAGAATTTCCCCCAGTGAGGGATCAAGACCTGTCTGACTCCATACGAAAGTATGCAAAGCTCAGATCTGAAGCATGGTTCCACCAGAAGGTAAAGGATGTTATAGCAAGCTGTGGGAGACAGCAGTCAGCTGCCTAATTCTCTAGGTCACACAGTGGCTATGAAGCAATGGTTGTTGGGTTTTTTTGGTGCAGAAGCAATGGTTGTTGGGGTTTTTTTACTGAACACTTAATCCCATGGCCAAATCCCATACTACTTGCTTCTCTCCAGAGAGCAAAAAGAGCATGTGGGGGGCTGGCTGTGTCCAATGGTGTTGTGGCTGCATACAGTCACTTTTCTTTGAAGGTCCCCTACCTCAGTGGCCATCTTGGTAAGAAGATACTGTGTAGTTGGGATGGGTGCTGGTGGAGAACTGTGCTCAGCTCTTCTCTTTCTTTTTCCTGTTATAAAATAAAGCTGTTCTTCACACCAGGGCCCTTTCCTGGGTCTGAGATACTTAGGTACAAATGACTCCCTACTGCTCCAGCCTTCAGATATAAAAGAAAATCAGAGCATCCACCTGGGAATAAGACCACCTTGGAAATAGCATGGCATGCATTTCAGGGCCAGATTCTCCCTGGGTCATAGGCTGCTTCAGTTAAGGAGGTGCTGGGATGTGCACTATTGTAGCAGATTGTGAATCCAAACTCTTAACTCAGATGCATAATTCAACAGCCATGCAGGGCCCTTGGTATACCTGAGATATATAGGCATATACAGATACAGATACGTATCTCCTTTCTTCTCTGAGGTCATTTAAAGAGCATGTAATTCGGGGCTTGAGCACAGATCAGGGGCACAAAAATGCCCTAATGTAAAGAAATCTGGGCAAAAGGAGGCCAGAAGCTAAAGAAGAGCAAAACTGCTGATGATGAGAAAGAAGCTGCCAGTCGAGTTTCCCGGGGTATGTACATTGCAATTCAGCTGTGGGATTATTTTCCATAACAGCAATGTTGCAACTAAATGGGAAGGAAAGCAGTGGAGCCAAGTGTGATGCTGCACTGGGCAGCTGAGCACACCACAAACACATCTCAGTCTATTACTGCAGGACTTAGATCATTTCAGCATCTGGGGAAAGGCTGAGGACAGTCAAAAAATGAGTCAGAAAGCCTAGGACCAGAAGGGGAAATATCTGCTAACGGAAAGGCGTGGCTGCCTGGGAAAAAGATCTTATGAGTTATTGCAGGAAAGCACCTAAAGCTGTTAGCCATGATGTGCAGGTGCAGCATTAAAAGGAGAAGGTCATGGGGCTGGCCTGCTCTTATAAATCACAGAAGGGAGGGCATGGGGATTAGATCTGGGACTGCACAGTGCAAAACTGGAGCAAAATCTTTCTGTCCATGACTGGCCAACAGATAGAGCAATATACAAGCACAGGGTTTGAAAGCATCTGGCAGGAGAGAGAAAAATGTGGTTTTTTTCTAATCAAGTCACACAGAGGTAGGCTGGACTCGGTACAGCCTTTTTGAAGCTATCATTTTAGAAGGGATTGAAAATATTAATGATCACTTTTAAAATGCTTCGAGAGCCTGTGATAGAATTCAACAGCGGCATGAGTTACTCTCGTTTTGGATGCTGAGATCTGAGTTCTGCCTAGATCCTTTTCACAGCTGTGAGTTTTTTATATTGGCACATGCATGCACTTCTGTGCATGGGTGTACACACAGAGGGCTAACAAATTACACAGCCCATCGCGCATCCCTGGAAACAAGGTGCTGTTGAAGAAGATCATCTAAGAGGCTCAGATCTGCAGCACTGGATCAGGCCACAGTCCCTGTTGCCTGCAGGCCTCTTTCTGTTAATACTTAATAAAGAACATCTAGAGCAAAAATTATAAACAAGGAAATATTGAAATATTTACCCCACTATGCAGTTTTGCAGCAGTTGCCTGGTTTGCCAGCCTGTTGTCTTTAACATCCACCCTCTCACTGACCCACCAGGAACCAGACTCATCAACCCAGCTCCCATCATCACCAAGGAACTATTCCTACAGGTCCCCCATCAGTCTTCTTAGGTGCATTGGGACAAAACCTGGACAACAGGAGGGCAAAATACAACCCAACCAGAGTACTTGCTTTGTAGCTGTGATAGTGACGGAACAAATATCACAGCCTTAAAGGCTTTAAGGTGTGCATTTCCATATTCTACCTATCCCTGGTTATGTCAGAGTAATTTGCAGCACCTCTAGGACACCCTAGTATAGCCAGAGCCTAATATGCAAAATACTTCTGAGGAAGTGGGGAGAGCTTTCATAGAAAGCAACAAAAGTGGCTGAGGGGATGAATCCAAGGGTGAAATCACAGAACGGTGATTTAGCAGTGAGCTCACTCAAACTCAGGTTTACAAGGCCATAATATCTGGTCTGCAGAATTGCACTGAAGAATTATTTCAGTTTGGAATTTGGTGGTTCATGCTACCTGACAGCCCATAAGACATGTTTTGGCCCAAGGATCCAAAAAGACTGAGAACCATCCTGTTGAAGAGCTGCAGCTCCCAGGGCTCACTGTGCCATGGACCAGCATCCCAAAGCAGCAGACTCCTCAGCTTGGGATCTGTGCTGATCCTGTCAGATTAGGCAGCACAGTGATAAGGAGGTGTACAGCCCAGAGGATGGTGAGGGATCCCGCAGCAGAGAGAAAAGGGATGAGTGGAAGGAAATGCTCACAGAGGGAGAAAGACAGAAGAAGGTAACATCAAGTTAAGGGCATTTGCAGAAAGTTGGGAATCCCTTGCAAGACACGGTGTGAAAATTACTCTGTTAGTACATTGCAGCTCTTCACAGGGATGAAATAAGGGTAAAAATCAGGGATTGCTTTTTTCTGTTATTTCACAGTAGGCTGAGCTTTGCAAATGAATCTTCCTTTCTCCCCCAGCAGTCAGGCCACACAGACCAGCCAGCCAAACCGTGCCCACAGTGGTGTTTACAACCTTATGTGCAGCTGCTCCTGGCAGCTGTGCAGTCTGTCTCAGCAAGGAAACCATTTTGCCAGTGATAACTTGAACCTCTCCCTCAAAAAACTCCTGAAAAGGGTAACATGACCCAGCAATGTGTGCTCACACCCAGAAAGCCACCCGTGCCCTGGGCTGCATCCCCAGCAGCGTGGCCGGCAGGGCGGGGGAGGGGGCTCTGCCCCTCTGCTCCCCTCTGCTGAGACCCCCCCACAGCGCTGCGTCCAGCTCGGGGGTCCTCAGCATCAGAAGGACACGGACCTGTCGGAGCGGGCCCAGAGGAGGCCACGGAGCTGGTCAGAGGGCTGGAGCCCCTCTGCTGTGGGGACAGGCTGGGAGAGCTGGGGCTGTGCAGCCTGGGGAGGAGAAGGCTGCGGGGAGACCTTAGAGCAGCTGCCAGTGCCTGGAGGGGCCGACAGGAAAGCTGGGGAGGGGCTTTGGGCAAGGGCAGGGAGTGGTGGGACAGGGGGGAATGGCTTGAAGCTGAGAGAGGGGAGATTTAGGTTGGACATGAGGAAGAAACCCTTCCCCGTGAGGGCGGCGAGGCGCTGGCCCAGGCTGCCCAGAGCAGCTGTGGGTGCCCCATCCCTGGCAGGGCTCAAGGCCAGGCTGGACGGGGCTGGGAGCAGCCTGGGCTGGGGGGAGGGGGCCCTGCCCCTGGCGGGGGGTGGGACTGGGTGGTCTTGAAGGTACTTTCTAACCCAAACCATTCTGTGATCCTATGTACTTCCCTAAGCCCTTCTCTTGCTCTGCTGAAATGATGGTAGATCCAAACCAGCAGCTCTCCTTCTAGTAGAGCAGGCTTTGTGTACCCTTCCCCATGGATACATCCCTGTCTGAAAACTGGAGGGGACACAATGAGGATTGGTGAGAGGTAGATGGGTGTTTTGTGGTGGCAGCCCAATGCTTTGCAGCACTGTGGTCTTCACAGAAGTGCAAGGAGTGTGAGGGTCTCTTTGCCTCCCGCATGGAGAGTGATGTGGATGGCGATGGGTTTAGGGACCTCTTTCATGCTGAAGCTGGGCCTCTTCCCCTCATCTCCCACACAGTCTCTTCCCTTTAGCTCCCCTCTGTCTCTCTTTTGACTGCTCTCTTTTTTGTTTGGCTTGCACATGATGTCTAATGCTCTTTCATGCAACACTCCGCCACGTAACATTCATCAAGCCTCTTCCTGCTCTCTTTCAAAGCTCTCCCAGATGGTAAGAAATCTCACTAGCCCAAGGAAGAACTCCAACTCTAATAACTACACGTCACTCTCTGTTTGTTAGACAGCTCCTGGCTGTATTGTCTTGCTTTGTGAAGCTCTCTTGTTTCTTACTAATCTGTTCTCTCTGCTGTTGCAATATACCATGAATATACATTTATGATGCCATTCCCTGATTTGCTCCATGATTTTGGCTGTATTGGTCAATCCAAAGTGCGTAGATGTTGGGCTGTAGGCCAATGCATTCATAAATGACAGCTGAGTTGATGTGCCTCACTTTTGGGGCATATGGTGCCTGATTTTCAGAGGTGTTGGAGACAGTTGACAGGAGCTCCCCATGCTTCACATTATTAAATTATGCCTCTTCTGCCATAGCTCATTTCAGTACATATTTGGCATTGTTTATTTTGTGTTGTTTAGATCATGGAAAGTGGCATTAACAGACTTCTACATGGCTCAGGGATCATTCAATAGGTGACTTCAGCTGGGAGGCAAACCATGAAACAACTTCGTCTGGACCCCAAAAAGAACCCAGAGAGGTGGAAGAGTGCCCCTCTCCCCAGCTGAGAGGTCTAAAGAGTAGATGTTTGAACCATCTTTGGACCAATCCCTAGTTAATGAAAATAGACACTTCAGAATATATGATTCACCCCATCCTAGAGTATGTAAGTATATCAGAAGCATCTCCTACTTCTCTCCCCAGCTAATCTGCACCGGTTGGACCTGGATCAGTCTCCCACACTGATTCACTGCACAAAATGTCCATGCTGGTCCAAGGAGGGAATGGAGGGTGGGAACTTACAGCCAGGGCTGGAAAAGTGTTAGACATTTTTCATGGTGGAGTTGGCTTCAGACAAAGTGCTAGTGGAACTGTAGTGTTAATCTTTTCCCCAAATCCCACTGTATTTCACATTTCCTGCAGGAACCCATTGTTGATTATTTCTCGGGTTTTGGCACGCGGATTTTGTCAACATGTGAGGGGTTTAGGCAGGAAAGGCCAGGCATTGAATTCAGAGATAGATCCAATTTGTCTTAAAATTCAAGACTGTTCAGATGTGGAGGTTTTGGTCAGATATTCATTTAATAATAGCAATGGAACATCATTAATCTGATTTAATTTTATGTTACATTGCCTTTCTTGCTTTGCTGATTTTATTCTAGGCACCTTGTGAAAGAAGAGTGTGAGAAATTTGGCTTCAATAAGTCTTCAAAAAAACAAAAACATCAGTAGAGTAAGCAGCAGGCAAGGAGAAACTAGAAGAAACCTTGGTACAAGCACAGATGGCCATAACCTGTTGACAAATGAAGTGAGATTAGAAAGTAGAATATTTCTCATGTTCAGAAGTGGGAGGATCCAGAACAACTTTCCAGAGAAATAAGTGCTGTGTGAGAAATGAGTATGTTTTCAGGTGGAGTTGATCATTTTCTGAATGGATTTAAGTAATATGATTAAGTATGATAGCAGGGAACTGGACTTTTTAACCCAAGAGGTCCCATTTCATCCTATGTGTCACAGGCTGGTCTTAGTAATTCATTTGTGATCACCAATACTCCACAAACACTTCAAGGCAGGATATTAAGAATTTCATATCCTGTCAGAACAAAAAAGATATTTGTTTTCAAAGTTAGCCTGCATTTGTGCTATATTTTCTGTTGCCCTTTCTTCTTATTCTTCTTGAAACTGGGTCTTTTATGGACCAAGAAAATAAAATGGTTCCTTCGGGATTTTCTCTGCTATGTTAATTCTCATTCTGAAGTCATAAACCGCTGTGCCATTGCAGGTGGTTGCTATGGAAATAATGATGATGTCCACCAGAACAGTGTTAGGGATGTAGCATCAGGAGCACAGGGGTTCTTGCAGAGTCTGAGATCTCGTTTCCATTTATCCTTGGTTAACAAAAATTGAAGAGAGAGACTAATTGAGAGACAGATCCATTTACTCTAGAAACACTTGTGCATTAAATGAAGAATTTTCAGAGGTATATTTTGGCTCCTCTTCAAGTTCAGTTCAAGCCAAAGAGGCTGTGAATCTGTGCAGTTTGTTCCTTGTTCACTTGGTAATGAGGTATTTTACATCTCAGCCTCAACAAGACCTACCTATAGTGAACCACAGACTGACTGAACCATCACCGATGGAGCTGATGGCACCACTGTCATTGTGTGCAGTTGTGCACCCACTGTTTAAAGCCTAAAGAAGCCCAAGTCCAGATATACCCTCAGATGAACCCACATTAGCTCTGTTTCACCATCCAGCTCCAGAAACTGGCACTGGCAGCAGGACACGTAGCTATAAACTAGAGCAAGAGCTGTCCTGGCTGCTGGGAGGGGTATCCATATGACCATTCTCCCAAATGCACCTTGAAGACACACAAAACTCACTGTCTGGCACATCAGACTACATCAGACTCATTGTCTGGCATGGTTTCTCCCTCATCCATCAGCCTGGATTCCCCTAGATCTGACCCCGAGTTCTTGCAGATCTTCAGCTAAGACTCAGCTTTGTTCATTCTTGCCTGTTCCTGTTTTTTCTCCAGAATTATTTGAAAATCAACCCTCAGTTTCCCTGAAATCTTTCTGCCCCTCTTAGGACTCACATTTTTCTCACAGGGTGATTTAAGCACTTGGTTTGTTTAATGTCTGGTATTTCTTTCTATTTTTGTCCTGATTACAAAGATTTAATTTCTTACACCTCAATAACAGGTTCCAGATCTTTCAAAACAGTCCTTAATTTGTTTCTCCAAGCAGACAGCCCCAGATAATGTCCTATTGTGAAGTCCATTGCCTGCAGATGAAGAAGCTTGAGAGAAGTTTTTTAATTTTCAAGGTTTGCTTTGGGTTTTTTTCCCTGCAGCACTTTTAGTTTCTGTAAAGGTCTACGTAGTGGCCCTGAATTTCCTGGGAAAAACTCATCTCAGCATGTGTTTCCTTGTAAACTGATGGTTTCTGCCACAGCCTGGTGATGTGCAGAGGGTATGTTTAAAGGAGACCACTGAGGAGGAAACTTCTGCATTGGACCATTGGCTAGGGGAGGGGAAACCTTTGTGTTTTCAGTAGTGAGACTGTGTGTCCAGCAAGGAAAGTACAAGATGACATCAAGATCACATACAGCATTCCCCCTTTAGCCAAGTTCATCTCATCTTCTCTCTCATCTCTTCCAACCCAAAAGTTTTGTGAGGGTCCCCAGCATCCCAGGAGCGCGTATGTGTATTTGCAATGAACAAAGGAAACTGTGACACAGCATAGAGAGAGCTGGAGCATATCAGCACATCCCAGTCTGGTTAGAAATTGCTGAAATCAAAGCATTTTGTGGATAGACATTCAGCTTGGCTGGAATTCTCCTGATTTAGCCTGGTTTCCTGCTAGGTTTCCTGCTAGGTTTCCTACCTTGTGGGCCATGTGGGCTTCTGGGGAATGCACACCTCAGAAAGGCTTCAGATCTGGTCTCTGGACTGCCTCACTTTGAGGGTTGCCTACTGCTTCCCAAGCCAACAGCTCTGAGGCCTTGAAGATGGGCTGGCACAAAGTCGCTGGCTCCAGGGTAGAGCTGGGTGTGGTTCCTGACCTGGGTTTTGGAGCAAAGTTCTAAAACTTTTGTTTCCTTTCAAAGGAGTAATACCCAATTCTGGAATAAAAAAATCTGCCACAAGAGTGAAGTAATCATTCTCTGCTTAGCTCTCATGGCCTGCAGAGGGTCCGCACAGCAATCCCATGGAGAAAGGGAGATGAGAGCGTCTGATGGAGAAAGGAAGCAAGAAAGCCAGACCATCAAAACTAACTCAATTTTCTCTAGTCTGAACAGTTTCCATCAGTTCGTTTCCTTAGCGATTTTGGCCAGGTCTTGATCATCCAAGCAGACCAACAGCATGACGCAAGACCCAGTTTGACAAGGGGCAGATGCTGCTGTCTTTTACCAAAACATGGTGAGAAGCCAAGTGATTTCACACCTCCATGAAGACCCTTTTCTTCCCCTACCCCTAAGATTGTGTTCCCACTGCAGGCACCAGCTATGTTGAAAACAAGCAGTGAGACACAAACTCTTCCCAACTCCACAAAGCCTATTCCCTCTGAATCACGCCTGCCTTCCTCTCTTTTTCATCCTGGGACTTGGTTTGCAGACCCTCTTCCTCCTCTTCACAGTGATTGACAACATTCAAACCCCTGTGCCTATTGCAGGCTGCCAAGAGCTTGCCTGATCTAAAGACACATCACAGCCTGGCAAGAGCACAGCGATCATTTCTGAGTGCCTGCTCTGACACCGAGCCATGCAGAGGGGAGAGGAGCAGGGCTGTCCTGAAAATTCCCTTTCTGTGTGATAATATTTCCTGTTTCCATCCAAACAGGATCCAGGCTGCCTTTTGTTATCTTCAAGGTTCTCCATGCCAGCACAATTAGTTAATGAGCATGTTGAGCCTCAAGCAAAACACGCGGTTGATCCCGAAGCTTTAGCGTGTATCATTTCAGAGGAAATGAAAACAAAGCAATGAAAAATCTGTGCAAACAGCCTCTCTGGCAGATGTTAGAAGCAGCAAAAAATGTTTTCCATGGTCTGGACTGCACAGTTTCAGAGCAAAAAGAAAATACATAGGGAAATGCATTGGCACTCCTTTATTTCAGTGTAAAATATCATCTGGCATTCTCTGCGGACCTAATCTCCTTCCCAAACACCCAGCTCAGCTGCTGGGCTAATGACACTGATTTCTCCTGAGGACAAGGATGACATGAAGAGATTCCTTTTTTCAATATGCATTGTGGTGCAGAACTGCTTTTCAGTTGCTCAGAAGACAAGAAAAAGTGCTAGGATATATTGCTCTTGTCTTCAGAAGAGAGGAGAGAGAAAGAAATCCATACGGTGATACCCTTTATCGCTCAGGGTGATGAGCAACAGCAAAGGGTTATTCAGTGCCTACAACTGTGAAGTGTTTATAGGAGAAACGCCCTAATAAACTCTGTTTCTGCTTTCTCTATGAAAATTCACCTTGAGGCTGAGTGAAGAGGTTTGATTGATACCCTTCAGGTCTGTGGCTGGTTCAATCATTCTGCAAGCACCACAGGATGGTTTCACGGTACCAGAGAAGAACCAAGGGAAATGAGCATCCTAGAAACAGCTTATCCCTCATCTGACTTGCCAACCAACATGCTCCAGTATGTCTGGGAATCTTGAAGGAACAATACAAATCTGGGAGGATCTAGAATCTCATTAATTTACCATCAAAATGTGGTTATAATGCCATTAAAAACCTTCTGCCATAGCTGCATGTGCTAACAAACCTGGGGAAGGGGAACATTTTCTCGTCTTGGTGAGAACCAGTGTAGTCACTGCTGGAACTAGATCTGATCTCAGTGACACACACCTCCAGGAGTTTCAGGCCCAGGTAACACCGCATCTGCCTACAAAACTTCTTTTCTTTTCCTTGAACTGCCTGAACAGATCCAAATATGTTCCCCATGAGGGGACTCATCTAGAAGACAGGTTGCTCCCAACTGAATTACCATTCCTCAAAGTCTTCAAGACCTGACTGGTCAAGTCCCTGAGAAACCAGGTCTAATTAAACTTGCTCTGAGGAGGGGGCTGGACTGGATGACCTCCAAGAGGTCCCTTCCAACACAAACTTTTCTCTGATTCTATGATTTTGCAGAAAGCCAAAGCTGAACCCGGGAGGTAAAGCAGCACAGTGTTTCCCAGTGCTGCTTGCAGACTGCTGGCACTGAAACAACACAGAGGGCAGTCAGATTTCTGCCATTAAGGCTGGGAGCTGCTCCCATTCATGTCGGGGAGCTATCTCTGCTTTCCTGGTTTCTGACTCCCTGGAATCCAAATTGCAAGTTTACCGTACTACCACTTAAGAGGACTACTCATGAAAAAAGATACCAGTTTGTTTATGTGGTTAAGCCTTGCTGTTTACATGATTTTGGTAAGCAGGAACTGACAAATTCTTTGAGGCGTTCTTAACAGGAACAAAATCTATTTTGGGAAGCCTTTCTGACATGGCCCAGAAGTTGTGGCACATGAGAATGTCTGTTCCTGGAGCCCTACAGATTTGCACACTGGACTTCGTGCTCCAAACAGCCAAGGTGGGAGTACCTCTATCACTCCAGGCTTAGGTGTCAATCAGAAAAATGTTTCCAAGTTTGGCAGTTGGCACCATCAGTGCTCTGCATTCGCTCTTCATGGTGCAGGGATGAAGGCAGCCCTTGTCAAAGCTGGTTTAACAACAGCAATACCTGCTACTCCTAGGACACCTACTCCAGTGGAGGGGCCAGAACCTCTGGGCATGGGCGAACCTGTGAACTGGACAAGCAGAGATATTTTTGACAGTATAATCTCTATTCATCAGCTCCTTCTCCACGTGCCGATGATAATACCTTGCACCCTACTTCACATGGGTGATCTGCTGAGTTCTTTAATGCTAAAGGAGTGTTTAGATGACAACACAAGGCATACAAATATATTCAGATAGATCCTTCCTAACACTGGTGGAGATAGTATTTCACCTACTATCTCTTACGTATAAACATTTGAGGCTTGCTCATGAGCTGTGCCTGCGCTTTCCCAGGCAGTTGATCCCTTTTAGGAAAGGATATAATTTACAGGCATTTCCTGCAGCAGCAGGATTAATACTCAATGAGGAATAGCTCTGCCCCATGTGAAAATCTCAGAAAGCATTTCTCGCTGAAGATAGGGGTGTTCATCAAGGGGTCAGAGGTGGAAGGAGTTGGCCAGGTGTCTGGCAGAACGTGAGATGTTGCTTCATTGCTGGGGTGGTGATGGAGAGTGTATCTTGTTACAGAGGGAACCCTTTTGCCGTGTTACCAGAGGGACAGAGGTGCCTCAGAGGATTGGATGATGTTCTGGATCTCCTCCATGCACGTAAACCCATGATTTATTTTTCAGTTGCCTGCTGGATTCCTTATTATATTTTCCTTTTAAGAAACAACGATGCTCTCCTTGAACCAAATGGCAGAAGGTCTGACATGCTCAGGGGGCATGGATGTAAACCCTGCCACCTGACCATGTATTTAGTAATTTTTTAGTTGCTTGAGCTGCATCAGCTAAGAGCCATTAGTGCCTGGAGTTGGTTTTCCTTTGTTTTCGGCTGTACATAAAAGGGTAAGAGTTGCAATTTTGATGCTACTTAAAACAAATCACCTTCTCAGGGCTCCATCTCAGCTCCCTTAGTGGCAACCCTCATGTGATTAGAGGGTAGAAAAGCCACACTGACAGGACCTATTGGCATCTTGCCTTCTGCCAACTTCTCCGAGCTGCAGTGCCATCTTATGAGAGCATCACCCAGGCTGGTGTTAAGTTTTTTGAGTTTTTCATCCTTGTCATGGGGAGGTTTTGCTTCATAGGCTACAGCATTTCACCAGCCCCACATTGCCAAAATTCTTGGAGTGGATAAAGATGAAATATGACAATCCCTCAGATCCCAAACACTGGTTTCTGGAGGTCCCTGGTAGGCACATCTCCAGATTTGGTATGCCACTTTTATGTTACCTTCACAAAAGTAGGGGAAAGCTGCTCAAATGCAAACACCTTAAGCCAGAGAAGATAAAATCCACTTGAGGACGGCACTGAGCTAAGGAGAGGGTGGATTGTGAGTCTGATCCAACTCCCACACAGCAAATGGAAAGGTTCCCACTGATGTAATCAAAGCTGGATCAGGCCCAAAATGACCAGCGATTAATCATTACTATTTGTTTGTTAGCACCAGCAATGGGTTTGAAAATTTACAGGATATAAATACAAGACAGATCCTGCCCCAAAGAGTTCAGCAGCCAAGTTCTCTGGTTTTACAAGAAGAGGCACTCTGGGAAACCCACATCAGGTATTCATTTAGCATGATTCTAATCTATCCTTCCACACTTGCACGTTGCTGGGACAGAGAGGGCATTTAACTGATGAGGGGTTAGCGTTGCTGGGTCTTCTGGAGGAAGCTTAATTTGCAGAAGGGAGTTGAATTAGGTGGGAGGACCTGGAACATGGGGAGGGGGAGATCACTGCATGAACAGCGGAAGATATGGAGGAAATTACTCTCACAGGGCTCCAGGCCAACACGTCTCAGAGACAGGGAGGACAGCAGGGGTAGCCTTGGACTCAGTGATGGAAAAGCCCATGTAAGGCTGGACTCAAGGTGTGGATCAGCAATTACAAGAGAGGAGCACAGAGGCGAAGCTGTGAGAAAGGAGAAGGTCATTTAAGGACGGTGGCCATAGAGGAGTGATTGGACATGGTTCTCAGAGCAAATTAAGAAAGCGCACACATGTGCATGCCCATGCAATGACAGGCTTACCCCTCAATCATTTTCTTGAGTGCTTGCCTCCTGTTTAGCTCTCTGTCTGACTTATCTTCTCTGCCCAAGACAGCAGCAATTCCCTCCAGCAATATTGTAATGGCACCATTGAAATTTAATGACGGTGCAGATGGAGACAACAGCAAATGCTGGGTCACAGGATGCCTTCAGCGCTTGGGCTGGACTCAGCAGAATAAGATTCAGATCTGAGCCTTCAGGAATGGTGACAACACTCAATTACCTGGAGACAAAGAAGTTCAGCTGCCTTCAGAGCCAGATCCAGAGCTGCTGGAAATTGGCATGACTCTGCTGACCTGCTGATTGACATGGGACCATCATCTGGTTCCGCCAGCTGGAGGCTCCTTGGGGGTCTCCATAATGGCACTTGCTGCTGCTCTTTGTGGGTAGATGGATCGTGTATCCCTTGATATCTGGAGGACCATCAGCTGAGCACTAAAGCAGTGATAGGAAAACGGTCTGCGTGTCCCTAGTTAAAAGGAGCTGATGAGTTAGGGTCTGACTTTCACTGCAGTCTGTGATAAAGCTCCTATTGACCACAGTGAGAGCTTAATTAGGGCTTTAAATCCACACCTGGCAAATATAATTTGAATGGCTGGAATTTTCAAAAAAAAAAAAAGCTCCCTTTTTTGTGCATTTTACAGATCTGCAGTCCCAGGCACTCAGGAGGAACAGCAGCCGATGCCCATGTGCTCTCGAGACTGACTTCTCTTTCATACACTCACTAAACTATGTAACATTTATACAATCCAGCAGGCTCCATCCCATAACTCCAGGCGATTCTGAAAGAAAAGGAGATAGCATCAGTATCATAAACCCAACCTCACATCGTCTGCTTTCATGCTTCAGCTACCCTAATGTTTATAGATCACATATCCCAACCACTTCAGTTCAGCTTGCGACTGGTTTTCAAGTCTGCAGGCTCCAGGAAAAGACATAATGGGCTGTTCAACTGGAATTAAGGAAAATAAACCCCCTTTATGTTCACTCACATGTATTCATTTTACTGCCCTGGTCATTCTATATTTGTCAAATGTTCTGAGGTTTATCTGAACTATTTTTACACATAAGTTTTCTTGGAAGTTTACCTTTAATTCTTAAAAACTGTCCTAAAAACCCACACTGGAAATTTCAATGTGACATCTCATCACATTGAGAACTTGTGAGGGATGTGTTTTAAGGCAGTTTTATTTGATGTACCAGTAAAATTAATAAAAAAAAAACCCCAATATATTTCTGTGAAGTACCCTGTAGCAATCAAAAACAAACCTAAAACCATCTTCCAGTGCATTTGGCATTTTTTAACCCACGCATTTCAGGAAGCAGCCACAAATGCACTGTGCACCTCTCCAGGGTCAATGTTAACATCTCCTTTGGGGCTGGCAGCAGTGAGTGGCGTTACTGCTTTACTCCAGGGTGCAGGAGCAGGGAAGGACCTGGAGGTGATCCTGACAGGTGCAGGCTGTTCCCTGTCACCCTTCTCCTACCTGATGAACCAAGCCAGGACATTTGCTGCTGCAGCAGATTCATGTCCCAGGTGCATTTGGAAGGCAAGAATGGTGCTCCCTTCCCAGTGCTTTACCTGTATGTCCCTTGTGACAGGCAGCTGTTTTACCCCTGTGAGATCCCTTTCAACCTCAGCTTCTCCCCATGCATGAGTGCTGTGGATCTACCTGAAAAAAAAGTGTGTTTCACCCAGGAGACATCGATCCAGGAGTCGAACCTGGCAGCACTCTGTGCTAGAGCCATGTTGCCGACTTTCTGCCTGCTATCTGGAGTGAGCCCACAACAGATGTGGAAACCAGTGAGCAAACTCATTTGCTCCCATTTGCACAAGGGTGCATGCAACGTCTAAAGAGATTGGTGTGGTTCACCAAGCCACAACGTGCTCCTGCCAAGCAAGATGGTTAAAATCAGCTGTAGTACCAGCAACCATCTCGCCTCTGCTTTGAACTGCGGTCCCTCTAATTTGGAGCAGACAGGACTCTGCTCACCCAGGCAGGTTCCTTGTCTTTCCAGGAGACTTTGTTTGCAAGGACTTTGATTCAGTGCCAAGTGCCGTGCCCAAAAAAGGATCAAAACTCAATTTATCTTGATTTACTTCTTGGGACATAGGTGTGGTTCCTTTGGAGAACCTTTTGCACAGAGATTGAAGAGCGGTGGTATTTGACACTAAATGCAGTTCTTGGGCACAGGATTAAGTTTTCAGGAGTGGCCCTTTATTTTTAAAGGCCTCCAGCTTTGTCCTGTACCTTATGTTTGGGGACAGTAGGCTTGGGCAGTTCTGCAGAGACTAGTGTGAAGCTTGTAAACTCTTGCGATTGTTTTTAAATCCACAAATAAAATAAGCACACAGCTTTGAGGAATAATTGACTCTCTGTGGTCACAGATTCTGATCATCTTATTTCCTGAGGGAAATATTTATGCAGGGACATCTTGTTCTCTACTGCAAAATACCTAATGTGGTCAGGTTGAGCAAAAGCTGTGCTGTCAGGATTTCTTATAAATTTCAGTATGAAGATAAATCTCCGCAAGAATCAGAATCTCCTCTCCAGAACACTGGGTGCAGAGGAAAAACCCAAATTAGGACTCTCCCAAGTGGACAGTTGGCTGGCTGTGTGAGAGCAAGAACTTTATTAGCCACTAGAGGATCCACACTGGGAAGCCCTCCAGTTAATGTTGTTCACTAGTTTCCCACTCAAATGACTTGTTTTCTTTTGTTGCCCTCCTCTGCTGTTTGATGCCTGAAAATGATGCTCCCACTCCTTTCACTAAGAGACGGCAATTTTCAGGTGCATTACCCAAAGTCCACCAAAACCCTACAACCCTACAGAAGTTCCCTAAACAGCCAATTTTATAGGTGGGGAAACTGAGGCTTAGAAATTGAACAGCAAAAGCCGTGAGAGCATGTAAATTATAGATTAACTATTCTCCTCCTGGAAGAGTGGGAGAGAGGGGTTTGCAATGGGATGTTCTCCAACCTGGAAGAAGTTTTCCTGTATGTTTTATTCACACCTTGGATAGGAGGATTTCCAGCACACTGATCAGAGTGTAATCCACTGGCCTGTGATCAACAGTTTCTTGGCTCACACGTGGGTGGCTGCTGCCTGTTAGCACACACAATTCTGGAAAAGGTGATGAAAAATAAAATACCTAGTCATTTCTGGCTCCATTTATTGGATGATCTGGAGATAAAATAATTTCATTCCTGCTATTCAGCTCTCCCATTCAACATCTATTTCCTCTGCATTTCCTTTTTCTTTTATTCAGGGTCCAGAAGAAACAAACATCCAGAAACAAACATATGAATCCTTAGTGTTCAATGCAAAGACTATTCTGTATCACAAGACTTTCATTCAGAGAGCCGCCAGTCTATAACTGAGAAAGCTCTTCAGTGCAGGGGTTGCCTTTAGTTTCATGTCTTATGTGGTAACAGCAGCCCAGCCAGTATTAAAGCAATATTTTTTTAAAAGCCAATTGCATTGCATTAGGTATATATCTGATCAGTGGCTCCCTAGTAAAACCCAGCTCTGGCTGAATAAGAGCTGCAATGAAGGTGTAGCCAGCATGTGAGTGTGTGTAGTAGCGGGGGGGGGGCGAAGAAATGCTCATTCATTCAAAGCACAGATCTCTAAATCAGTACTGATGTCTCACCTCTCTGGTGACTGCGCTGGTAAGAGTTGGTTTCTGTGCTATAGCTGCTGGAGAAGAAGTGGAAAATAACAAGTACAGAATGTAAAAAATAAGGTACTACAGGCATTGTAAATGTGGTAGTTAAAGTATACGAGATATGAAAGGGAGCCTCCAACCTTGCCAAAGAATTTTGTCCTTTCATCGCCGTGCAGATAAATGGTTTTTAAATGATTCGTGTTGGTTTTGGATGTCTAGAATTCAGAGTTAATCTGGACAGAACCAAATTTTATAGTAGGCACCAGAGCAGGTTTATTTTCCAATAGCTTTTCCAGGGACTCACCACTCCAGACTGCACAGGATAAATGGGGGGAAACTCTGGAAACAGGTTTGTAGCCCTCTAGGTCAGACGCTGGCGAAAGAAGCACACTAAGATCGAGTTACATCAAAGACAGAGACAAGGCAACAGAGTCACTAAAAACCAGAATCCTTCTCATGTCTATTCTGTATGAAGTCTGGATAAATCAGAGGCAAATCTTCCTTGCTCAACAGCTCTGGTGGTATTCAAACCCACCGAGCTGGGGGAGATGAGGCAGGATGCTGAGATCGGTGTCCAGCTCAGATGATCTCACTCAGGTCCTGCAAAGGAAAGGGTGGCTTGAATGGTGACTGTAGGGATTGGACAGTGATACCTTGAGATTTGGTGTTACAACAGCATTTCTGCTTCTGTTCAACTCATCTTCCATCCCCTACACTCCTGGAAATTATTTATGACACCTTTTTACCTCTTGCAAATAGCACCCTGGACCAAACTTCACTGAGGAATTTGGATTTGTTGGCTGCAATGAAAAGCTGGGGGTGGGGGAGGTGCAGGGATGGAGTTAATGTCATAATAAACCAACAGCCTGTCAGGAGAATAATCTGCCTGTGGTGTCTTCACAGGAGAACAAACTGCACTGCTCCAGTGAGCTGTAGGGCTAGATCCCATCAGCTTCTGTGTGATACAGGCACCTAAAACGCATAGGCTCTTCTGCAAAATACATCTCAATATTTCTTAGAGAAAGGCAAATGGATCCTTCTTGTATTTATGCTGGTGTTAGCTTTTGTTACAGCTTTTGCCCAGAGTGTTAGATTTTTTTCTTCCTGATAATGGAAAAGTGTCATCTGGGTTCTTTTCTGGTGTTTCCCTCCTGAGAAAAGATGAGTGGGAATCTCTAGCAGAGCATGTTTTCATAGACTCAATTGTGTTCGCTGAAGACTTCCAAGGGAGGCGACCAAGCTGGGCCGAGGACTACTTTCCCTCCCATGCCCCAGCCCCTGTCCTGGGGCTACACACCACCCATGTGCCGAGGTTCCTGGGGCGTGTGTGCACTCAGTGGTGAGCACAGCAGGATGATGGCTGAGATGTCACTGGACAGCTTGGTGCTTCTTCATGGTGTCACACAGAGGTATTTCCTGCCTCTGACTCCCAGCACAGTCAGAGGACCTGGGAACAAAGCAGCTCCCAACCTGTCCTTCCTATCTATTGGTTCGTGGTTACCACAAAAACACTTCAGTCCCCTTAAGAGGGAACAAGGGAGAACACTTCAGCCTGACATTCCTCCAAGCATCTGGCAAGGTCACTTGGCTGCCCCTCCAATGGTGAGTCGTGTGCCCTGGGCTATGGTGAAAGGAGAGCCTTACAGAAGTTCATCTGAGAGGTGCCAGCGGCATCAAAAAGATGCAAATCAAAGACCTTTCTCAACACGCATCTAGGGCTCCTGCTTCCATTTCCTTGGCTTCTGGGACTTTGTCATGCAGGCAATCACATCAAGCTGGTTTAAAGGGGGACTACTTGGGCAGTGAGGCATACAGAGGAGATGGGCTTGAAGCAAAACCTTTCATTTGCCTAGTCCCCAGCAAAATGTGGAGCAGCTGAAGTCAAAGTTCAGATCATGTTTCCCTCTAATCTTGGTAATTCTGGAATAGGTAAGGACACAGGAACATTTACACCTGTGCCAACATTGTCACTAGACTCTGAAATGACCCTCCAGGTTAACTTTGCAGGTCCAAGTCACATGGAACAGAAAATCAGTTTATCATAGCAGGAGTTTAGCAGTCCAGTGTGATGATTTCCCTGGTCTTGGTCTCCTTCCCAGAAGACAAGTATCTCACCTGGCTGGCAGGCTGAGCAGGTATGAAAGGACAGATGAGGCAGTTGGGCCACACCTAGCCAGATTAGGCATAAATCATATTTTTAAAGCAGCAGAGAGATCTTGCAAACTTATAAGAAAGATGACTGAACCGTTCCCCATGGTGGGAATTGTCTCCTGGTGCCCTACAGCTCTACCTTGCTGCTATGGTCCAAGCACTACCAATCCGTTGGTTGAAAGATCGTTCTTTGGGGTCTATGGACCTCTACCTCCCTAGAAACATGGGTGCACAGGGTATGAGCCTCCTGGCTCACCAAGCAGAGCTCTCTGTTCTCACAGCCACCACCGCCGCTAAACCCATTTGTCATCTGAGCAAGCTCTGTTTTCACAGCCCCTGGAAGCCTGTTCTAGGACTTTGCTGATCTGATACTTAGGAAACTTCATCTAATTTCCAGACTAAATTTACTCCAGGCCAATTAAAACCTACTTGTTCTTATGCCAACATTTTTTTCTTTCACTCCAGTGTTTCTTTTTGCTCCTGGCTATTTTTACCTTTCATGTGCAAGAGCACTCATTTCCCCTCTCAGCCACTGTTGTGCTGAACTAAAAAAGCCAAGCTCTGCAGCCTCCCCTTGGATTACAAGCTCTCCATCCTCTTGTCCATGTCCTGGCACTTCCCTGCACCTGCTTGGTCTGAATGACTCACTCATGGACGCGACCGACCAGGCCTGGGGGAGATAATCCAGACACGCTTTTACCAATGCCTCACACTTTCCCAAGCAGTATATACAAAGACTCACAAATTATTGCCCCTAAAGGTGAACTAGACATGTATATCACTCTCATCTTTGCTCTCATGCTTCTCTTGACCCAGGGGGAGATTTCTTCCATCCATGCTGGGATCGTCCATGTGCCAGAGAATACAAAGCATCTCTTGAGCAGTGTCAGCTGCAGACTTGGTGATTTGTGGCTTCAGGGTCCAGCTGGTAAATTACAGCTATCTATCCCACATCACAGCATTTTGTGCCTTTTTTTTGCAGATGTCTCTTGGGTTCAGGGCAGGAGTCAAAGGCACATTGGAAGAAAATTGCTTGAAAGCTCATTCTGTATTTTGAAGAGCCAAAAAGGAAAGAAACAAGCCCCACAAGAAATCAGTTCTAACATGAGGGAACAACTAGCTAGATCCTAAGTTATTTCCACTTAGTAATGTCCCTTCCCTTCCCTTCCCTTCCCTTCCCTTCCCTTCCCTTCCCTTCCCTTCCCTTCCCTTCCCTTCCCTTCCCTTCCCTTCCCTTCCCTTCCCTTCCCTTCCCTTCCCTTCCCTTCCCTTCCCTTCCCTTCCCTTCCCTTCCCTTCCCTTCCCTTCCCTTCCCTTCCCTTCTCTTCTTTCCCAGAGCATCTCCTGGAGGAACTGGTGCCCAGGGCTGGGACGGGTGTGCTCTGCGCTGGGTAACAAGCTGGCTGGGTGGCCGGGCCCAGAGCGTGGTGGGGAATGGAGTCACATCCCGCTGGCGCCGGGCACAGGTGGTGTCCCCAGGGACCAGCGCTGGGGCCAGTCCTGTTTGATGTCTTCATCAGGGACCTGGACGAGGGGCTGGAGCGCACCCGCAGTGGGTTTGCAGAGGACACGAGCTGGGGGCAGTGTGACCTGCTGGGGGGCAGGGGGCTCTGCAGGGGGTCTGGGCAGGCCGGGCCGAGGGGCCGAGGCCAGTTGTATGAGGCCCAACAGGGCTGAGTGCCGGGCCCTGCCCGTGGGTCACACCAGCCCCCCACAGCGCTGCGGGCTGGGGGCAGGGGGCTGGGAACTGCCCGGCGGGGAAGGGCCTGGGGGGGCTGGTCGGCAGCCGGCTGGGCATGAGCCCCCAGTGTGCCCAGGTGGCCACGGCGGCCAGCAGCGCCCTGGCCGGTGTCAGCAGCAGCGTGGCCAGCAGGGCCAGGCAGTGCCCGTCCCCCTGTGCCGGGCCCTGGTGCGGCCGCCCCTCGAGCCCTGGGCTCAGCGTTGGGCCCCTCACCCCCAGGCAGACCCGGAGGGGCTGGAGCGTGTCCAGAGCCGGGCAGGGGCTGGGGAAGGGGCTGCGGCACAGCTCGGGGGGGTGGGGGGAGCTGGGGGGGCTCAGCCTGGGGAAAAGGGGGCTCGGGGGGCCCTTCTGGCTCCCTACAGCTGCCTGGCAGGGGGTTGTAGCAGGGGGGTGTTGGTGTCTCCTCCCAAGGAACCAGCAATAGGATGAGAGGAAACGGCCTCAAGTTGCACCAGGGGAGGTTTAAATTGGGTGTTGGGAGAAATGTCTTCCCCGAAAGGGTTGTGAAGCACTGGAACAGGCTGCCCAGAGACATGGTGGAGTCACCATCCCTGGAAGTGTTTAAAAGACGTGTAGATGTGGTGCTTAGGGACATGGTGTAGTGGTGGACTTGGCAGTGCTGGGTCAACAGTTGGACCTGATGATATTAAAGGTCTTTTCCAATCTAAATGATTCTATGATTCCCTTCCTTTTTCTTCCCCTCTCTTCCCTTCTCTTTTTCTTTCTTTTCCTTCCTTTTATCCCTAGAAAGGTCATAAAACTTTCAGTCTTTCATAGGAAAGGTGATGGATTTGGAAAGTAGAAGTCATACCTGGAATGGAGACACTAGAAGGACAAGTGGGTTATTGTTATTTTACACATAATTAATGGTTTGATCATGACATGCCACAGAGGTATTGACATCAGCACCCAGAACTACACTTTGTTAAAACTCCTACTCAAACCACTATCTTTCTTGATATGAAGAAAAAAGTCAATCAGACTCTACACACATCTCATCTATGGGTAAATTTTACCCACTAATGAACTAAACCACATACTCATCTTGAATGATGTGCCACAGAGGGTGAGTCACTGGCCAAGGAATGTAAGGCCAGTACTTTTTATTTGGCATGAATTTAAAGTGCTTGGGTTTTCACAGGTGATGTGTCAGCACCACCTCCTAGAGACATCACTTCAAGCTTGGAAATCATCTTCACTATTACTGTAAATGCTCAAATAACAGACACATGCTTTCGCTGGATTTTGCCTTTCAAAATTGTGGTGAAATCATCATTTTCTTCTATTAAAAAAAAATATGATAATATGTTATTAGGTACCAGCCCGGGAAAGCAGTCAGACAAATGCAATACTAAAGTGTTGCCAATTCTTGTGATTTTATCTGGACATTTATTACATGTTTTAAAAACCCCAGACTTCAGAGTCATGGGATTAGATACAAATCTCAGGTTACTCTTCTTTGTTTTTCCTTTTAATAAAGGGAAGGAAAGAAAGTTTGAAATTTTTGTAGGTATATTCTATTGATTCAAATAACAGATGAAAAACTGGCTGGCAAAAAAGAATTTTAAAATGTAAATGAAAATTGGAAACTGTAAAAGAATATTTTACTATATATTCAAAAAAAAGCATAGGCCCACAGATGAAGGAGAAGAGTAAACTAGTTTTTTAAAAAACTGCTTAAGAAGGGAAGTGAATGCAGCTATGAGAGGAATAATAAAACTCCAATATGTAATAGCTGGGGAAGCTTAAAAGCAAAAATTAGTAACTACAAATTGTAGAGATCTCTGGGGAAAAGAAATACTCAGGGTGGTGGGGGTGGGTAGAAGGGAGAACAGGAGGAGAGCAAAGCTGGGACAATAAGTAGGATGTTTTAATAAACCAAAATCAGAAAGAATTCTAAGTGTAATATTGGCTCACGGGCAGACATGGATGAATGTGGAAGGACAGAACACAGCTCATAACAATGTCTTCAGGAAACATTTGTATTTCAGTCTGGGGGGAAATACAGACGTACTACATGTTGATGATTAAAAACTTTCCGTTGCAGCAGAAAAAAAGCATGTGAAAAATTGTCAGTAAAGTCGGACATGTAGATATTAGATATCTGTATGACTGGCATCCCAGATTTGCAAAAGACCTAACCAAGGACCAGTATGTGCTGTTGAGTTTGAGAAATAACTTGCATCCTGGGAATAGAAAAAGCCCTTCTGGAACAGGGAAGCGAAATAACCTGAGTAACTTTGGGCTATCAGCCTAACACCAGTCATGGAAATAATGGTGGAGTCAACAACATCACTGAAAAAAATAATACTGATCCACACAGAAAAATAGATCACCTCAAGCCAATCTCACATGAGTTTTGATAGGCAAAAATGACAGCACGGATATAGCATATTTCCCCATGAATCCTGTAAATGACACCACAAAATTTCCTTCATGAAATTAGAACCACTGGATAATCAACATGATGAACATTTAAAGGCATAGAAGTGTCAGACATGTCTAAAATGGGTGTATAAATGCTTATGTACATCTTTGACCTAATACATTTCATAGCTGTAATCTAGACGGATTTGTCTGTAACCTTACATTATCTAAAATTTTTATTAATGGCTAAGAAAAAGCATGAAAATTGTTATGGATAGACATAGCAGATGACACCGGGATTGGCAAGAACAATAAAGATGAAGACAGGTTGCTAACAGAAGGAAATTCCCTGTGGTTGATATGCTGAGCACAAGCAAACTACTGGTATTTTCATATGACCAAATATAAGACCACATGCTTTAAAATGACACATACGGGCCTGATTTACAAAATGGGGGTAAAGGACACAATTTGATTCTCTGGAAGCCAATAATTCCAGCAGGGGTGTCTAGGTCATGGCAGCTATTGGTTGAACATGAGAGTCTAAGTGGTCCTCTGAACCTCAAATTACAAATAGGGGGAGGAGACATACAAAGTGATGGAAGTGAAAGGAGAAGTTGCAAATCTGGAAAATGTTAATAAAAGGAAAAAAGGTAGGACTGTAAAAATGGGAAAATGAGCTGAGAGAGTCTCCATTTCTTTAGCTTGGAGAAGACTGAAGGTCAACCCCAGTGAAGACAGCTGGATGTCTTTTTATCAGAAATGGTTCAGACAAAGAAATGGCCTTGAAGCAGAAATCAGTACAGAAAAGCCTGACAGCACCTGTCTTGCAGAAGATCAAAAAACAGATGATCACAACTGTGCCTTCTGGGCTTGAAATGCATTCTCTGCGATGAGAACAATTCACAGGAATTTTATTCTGAACACAGATGTGTATTAGAGTCAATCTTGTGATTCTGGCCCAGGAGAAAAGCTCATTGTCTTATTGATGGGTGCTGGAAATAAGAAATTGAGGTCCTTCAGTCTCACCTGGGAGCCAGCTCCAAATATCTGAAGTGTCTGAAAAGGATTTGTCCCCAGAAAGCTTGAGATGATCCTAAGTGAGGACTGGATTCCTCACTGCCAGTCTGTAGCATCCTGTCTCAACCTGCTGGTGAGATGGAGATGGGAGGGCTTCCCTCAGCAGACGGATGAGGTAATTCCAGAAACTCCTGGTGGGAGTTATTCCTCTACTACCACCACCACGTGCTCACAGCCTTAAGCCTGTTTTTTTTACAGTGTTGATGTCCTGCTCTTTCCTCCAGCTTTTTCCTGGAAATAATATGAATTTCAAGTGGTGAAACAACCCATTTCAAAGGGGATCTGCTTTCTAGGAAGAGCACCTGTGGTGGCTCAGAACTGTTAGAACAATAGCTGTTGTTCCAACTTGCTATTGTGCTGTCCTCTTGGTTTTCCATGGTCCAGGTCCTGAACAGCATCTGTCACCTTAGGAAGGTTAAGAAAATAAATACTTGAAAGGATCTGAGCAGACCTGAAAATCTGACCCAGGTCTGGCTTCGATTACCCAGCCAACACTGTTTTAAACTTTCTTCCCAGCTATTGTACAAGACATGACCCAGGAGTAAGCGTGAGTCTACTGGCATCTCTGCTGTTGCCTCAGCACCTCCAAATGCAGAACAATTTAACTCCTATTATTGGGATAATTGAGACTAAAACCCTGGGTGAGGCTTAGTGCTCCTGGGAAACCAAACTGGAACAGGTTGTGCAAAAGTCTATAAAAAACATATGTTTCTGCAAGCCTTACTGCCCTGTGGGACAGCAGTCTCAGGGTGGGGCTGGAGAGGGGGAAAATCAGGGAGTGCTGGAAAGATGATGGTGAACTGGATGTTTCATGGGGCTGATGACAGACCATGGAGTGGAACCACCCTGTGCAGCCTGGGTACTCTGAGACACCATGGTGGGGAGTGGAGGAGAACAGCTGGAGGACACAGAAAAGGCAAGAAGAGGTAAAAAGCAAAGGGTCACGGTTGGAAATAGCCCGTATTAGGTCCCTCCAAAAAGGTGCTTAGCATCTATTCATCTTTTCTTGTTTCTGCTAGTCCAAATCACAGTGCCTGTGCATCTCTGCACTTAAACCAGCCCTTCAAGAGACACTTGTGTACCCATGTTCCACTAGAGATACAGCAACAGGGGGAAGGAGCAAAGGAAAGAGGCAGCCATGAATTGAGGCCCCTGAGAACATGAGCAAGAGCTACAAGGTGGGGGAGAAAAGAAGAGGCAAGGCCAGCTCAATGGCTTCCAAGTGCCTTTATCCTACCTTTCACTTGACTGTCCCAATATAAGTTTTACCGGGGAGGATTTGTCTTTGGTTCAATGACACAACTCTTCAAACTCATTTGTGCCCTAGCTGGAAGTGTAATAAAGCCTCCTCAGTAATAAAAATCGAGTAGGGGGATTTGTAAAATACACAGCACCGGGGATTTGAAACTGCAGCATACCTGCCTCTTGGCTTGGCAGCCCTTCTGCAACTCTGTTCTCCATCTGCATGGAGAATAAATGCCCCAGGGAAAATAAAAGCCCTGCTCATACACTAAAGCAGCAGGACTTACTGGAGCAAAAAGGGAAATCACAGCTCCACGGGAAGCAGTGGCAAAAGTCTTGCTGCCTTTAGTGGGGACAGGATTTTGCCTAACACTTTTCACTGAGGTTTTGCATATGGTTCCCACTCATTTCCCAGTGGGACACAGATCTTTTGGGGTGAAACAGCTAGTCAGTGGTCCTGCAGCAGAGGGAAGGAGAGGAATGAAATTCAGTACAGGGAGTCTGATGGAGCTTGCTTGAATTCCTCTGAGGGAAGGAAAAGGTTTTATCCTGTTCCTGGGCATATGGCAACATAGCAGAGCCCTTTCTGCTTGCTATATCACACGGCTAATAAAACTCCTGTGCTCCACACTCAGCAGATGGTTTTGTGGCTGATGCATGAACCAGAATGAGATCCTGTTCCCTTTCCCTGCAGCTTTCCTGGCTCTGCAGTGCTAGAAAGAGCAAAGGTCACCTGCGAGTTACTGTATATGTTGATAATATAGCAGAGCAGGGCTGTTAAACCGTGACAGCTTGAACAAGGGATCATCGAGGAGGGGGGAAGAGAGATGAGTGCGATTTCAAATGCCGTGTTGAGAGACACCACAGAATCTTTCATCAGAAAGGGGAAGGTATTTCAAAAACTGCATCTGCGGAGTGAGGCTTTGCATGACAGTACCGACACAGCAGACTCTGAGGCTGGCCTTCCCCAGCTCACTTTCTTCCTGCACGGAAAATATTCCCAGCTTGAGCGTGGATGCCCATGCAGCAAATGCACCTTCATGGTGATGGGTTGCACTTTTCTCAGTTCCCTTTCACAGGCCACGTGGCAGCATCAAGAGATTCTCCACTGATGGGCTGAAACCCCTTGAGTCCTACTGGCTTTGCCAAGCAATTTTACACCCTGTAGTCTGGACACAAGCCATACTCAGACTCATAATTGAGTTCGGAAAACTTTACATGGAGTTATATAAAGAGCAGGAGAAAGATTTTCGTGGCAGCTTGGACCAGGACTGCACAATGTAGAGTTATACTAGAAATTACTGTCTCTCATTGGCATAAATCTGGTGTATCTCCATTTGCCATAAAGGAGACAGCTTAGGGCTAGGTGACATCCAAAACAAAAAATTCAAGGCTTTCTTTGCAAGAAAAGATGAGCATGAAACCACAAAGAGTGCAAACAGTGCAGTGATGACTCCCTGAGTGCAGTCTGGGTTTTAAAAGGTAGCAACTCACATGTGGGTATTGACCCCATGGATGCTCTCCAGGACTTTGCTCTTCACCTCTGATGTCTGCATGGGGCAGGAAATTGTAAGGATTCAACAGGGCCCTGCAAAAATCCTGCAGAAAAGGAGAAGGAAGAACTCTCCAAGCTGCTGAACCCCTCTTTGCTGCCTCCCTCCTCGTTACTCCACTGTAGATTCTAATAAATAGCAAACAGCTGCTGGGGCTCATTCCTTGCTGGTATATAACGGTAAGAAGTGTCCAAATGGAGCTAAGAAAAAAAAAATCCTCTAATAACAGCATACCTTCCCTAAACTGTTTCCAGCATAACCGTTCCACACAAATCATCCCATAAACACTTTTGAAGCTCCCGGTAAAGCGTGCACGGCCTCCACTGATGTTATTAGGGGACTCCTTGGGAGTAAATTGAGAGCAGGCAGCCACTGCTGGTGCCAGCATTCCCCTTGTTCTCTTCTCTCCCTTTTTTCCCCACTCCCCCAGGGCTTTCTACAGTCTTGGTTACTGCAAAGTGGGCTGTGATGTTGAGACTCTCTTTTTGTTCCTCTGCTACCCAGCTCTGCCTGTGAAATAACCCAGCCTCTCTGCCAGGATGGGGCAGCCCTTGCAAGCCCCCAGCCCTGGCTCTGATTCTTCCCTGGGTTTCAGCAGGCATCGCTGTGCCAGGCAGGGGCATTCGTAGGGGCAAGGGGAGACCCAACAGATGGACAGGGATAAATGCTACCCTCCTTTTGACATTGATGCTTACAGAGCAGAGTCCACCCGATGTCTGAGCCCCCGCCCTCTGGTGTGTGCACAATGCACTTAAATAAGAAACTGGAGAGCGGGCTGCCATGAGCACAGGGCAGGTGCTGCTGGGATGGGTGCCTGGGCATGAAATCAAAACCCAACTGTCTCCAAAAAAGATAAGGGAGACAAAGCTTTCAAACCCAGCAGCTGCCTTCATACTCATTAAAAGAGCTGAGTGGGGAGGACAGAAGCACAGCATCTTCCCCAAACTGGGAAGAGTCGTTTCGGGAGATGACGCGGGGCAATGGGGAGGGAAGAGGTGGCTGGCAGCAAGTGCCATTTCCATTAGCTGCTATTGCAAATCATCCCCACGGCCAGGAGCCGGGCCTGGCGCAGATTCACCCAAAGGTAGGTGCAGATGGACACGATGGACCTCTCATTCCTCGGAGCTGCTGCTCTGGTAAGAGGAGCCGTTGCATGAGCTGCAGGACACATGCAGCCACTGGAAGCTGGTCTTGAGTTATTGCATGTCTCACAAGCCCCTACCTCTGGATTAAAGTTTTCCCATCACTGGCATATCCAAAATAGCTTTTTAAATGGGGATTCTCTTTTGTCTAACAACTCAGTCCCTTCACTGCAAGAAATAGTGGATTCTCTACCTTCTATCAGTTTTTGCAGCATTTGCGCAAACTTAATCTCTCTGAGCTCTCTTTTGCTCAGAGCTGGACCAAATGACCAGGGATTTCAAAGCTCTGCAGGGGGCAAAAGTATACCTATACGTTGTATGATCAAATAAACATAGTTTTCTTTGGAAATCAGGCTGAAAAACAAATGCTGAGCACAGCGTTGCTGCACTTCACTTTCCTTCTTTTGCTGCGCATTTCTGAAAATCAGTTTCTAATAAAATCCATCTTTAATCTGGTTAAAATAGTCCATGTGGAAGTTGAGCCTCTGGCTGAATTATTCTTATATCAATGTAAGCTTCACTACTATAAATAAAGTTATAAAATATGACGTTTTTACACTTGTATTTCCTAGATCTTGACTTTACAGTTGTGAAGCTCCTTGGATGGGGTGTTATTTGTGACAAACACCTATGAGAATAGGAATGCAGGAATGACCTTACTGGGACAGATCAAAGGGGCCATCTGTCCTGGTGACTCACTTCTGACATTGTCCCATGCTGAGGAAAAGGGTGTTGGAAATCAGGGACCCTTCCCCCAGCCATGCTTACAGACTTTCTCAGCTGGAGGTTGCATCCAAAGTATTTTCTTTAATACCTACTCATGGACCAGCTCTCCATGTGGTCTCCTCTACCATTCACACAGGCACAGTGAAAAATCTGGGGGTTTTTTTGGAAATCCCAAACGCCAAAGCAGTTGGTTCAAGATGCAGTAAACTGGTGAGGGTCAGACAGCTGGTGTTGAGATTACAAATTATCTGAGGCAAACTTACAAGGCTTTACTTCTCGCTCTGCTTTCATGTTTCAAAAATGTTTTCCTTCAACCTACAACATGCATGCACCCTCAGAGTTTTATTGGGAAAGACTTGGAGCAAATCTCTCTATTATTAATGAGAGGGTGGGATTCAGGGCTTTGGATGGGGGAGATTTATTTCAGTTTCCACCCACCTCTGGGATGCCCCTGCAGTTGCAGCATGAGGAAGAGCAGCTTCATCTCCCATTTCTTCCTGACAAATGGCAAATTGCTCCAGGGGCTGAGAAGGTGGAAGAGATGATAAAAGTCTGTATTTGAAAGAAAAGTGGAACTATGTGATAAATTATCATTATTAATAATACCAGCTCACAGACCTAAAGTGCCTTCAATCCTACAGAGCTTTAGCAACTTAAACTGACATAGACAGATAAATCATCCTATCCACCAGTGAAATATAACTAACTGTAGAAAAGTTTATTAGTCTGGATGAGAACACAAAGAGGGAGGCTGGGGAAACCTCTCCCCTATTTCTTTGCTCCCCCAAAGGCTGTGTTTGGGTCCAGTCTCTCAGGTCCTTGTGCCCTGAAGCCTCTCCAGCATCCTCTGCAGTCTTGGCTCTCTCTGACATGTCTCAAAGGACATCTTGTCTCAACTGGAAGGGACCATGGGCAGCAGTGCAGAAGACCACCAAGGAGAAAGCTGCCCTCCTGTGTTGCCCAGGATGTGCAAACTCAAGTAGAGTTCCCCACTTGCACCCTTCAGGACTCACGTTGAGGGTCCCATGAGGTATAGAACACAAACTTTGGAAGGTTTTAATAAAATCAACTTGGAATTCATGAGTTCTACAGACTTTTTATAAATCACCACAATGACCTGGTCAAATGAGTGTGATCACAGCCTTCCTGCTCCCTTCTGTTGAAAGGGGGTACCCACTGCCTTACAAGGCATTGGGGAGACACACTAAAGAGGATGAGATGCTCACAGCCCAGCAGTGCAGGCATTAGGCCAGGCAAAGTCAAGCAACACCATCCCAACCCAGCATGGGGGTCATGGCCAGGAGCCTGCATCCAGCTCAGGATCAGCAGAAGCGTTTTCAGGGCAAAAGGCAAGAAAATGTGGAATAACCTGCCCATAATGTCTTTATAAACACCAGTTGATTTTTAGCTTCTAATATCCAAATATTAGTAAGAGCAAAAAATATTCTTTTAGCCACACATCTGGGAATCAGCTATGACTCCTAACCGCTTCCAGAAAAAGATGGGCCAGGCTGCAAAGCCAGCCCTCAAAAATTAGGAAATGTCACGTCTGTCCATTTTCTCTCTCTAGGAACATCAGCAGCAGGAGGTTCCAGGCACCAAGGGAGCACTGGCCCAGCAAAGCCCTGTGGTTCCTTCTCAGAAACCTTTTCACAGCTTTCTGTGTATCCTTCACACTTCAAAGGCACCCACCACCCGGCTGATCTGGCCTTGGTTTTCCTGGCAGAAGCGACTCTGCCTGCAGCTCCAGCTGTTCCAAAGACTTCATATGTGAGTTTAAGCAAGACATTGAGCTGATGAGTTCTCAGAAACAAATAATGATGCCTTCTTGGGCTGTTCAGTCCAACACAAACTGTACTTGCTGGCACAGAAGTAAACGTAAATGGGGTTGTATCTGTTCTTCCTTGGGCTTAACATAATACAAATAATATAAATAATTCCCTCTTTTTTCAGTGGTTTAAAACATGAAAAGTGTTGCAGTAATGCATTTTATAAAAACTAGGCACATTTTCTTGTTTTGCTGTTTCAAAAGCTTAACAGGTCATGTTAGACATGAAATCCCAGAACATAAACGGGAACACGCTTGCCTGAACTGTTGGGTCTGCTTAACATCCATCATAAACAGACACTCTGAGCAAATGCAGTAAGAAGATATGCTCTCAGTATATTAAATGTGCTCAGTTTTATCATCTACATATGACTGGTCCCCCCAGGGAAAATCTTCTTGAGTATCTTTGATTGAGATCTACAAACCAAGCCCTCAATCTGCATGAATCCGTGCTCCATGACTGTGAAGTTTCACCACTCCAAGATGAGACATAGGGTTGCTTCTGAACAACTCAATTTTCACAGAGCCTAAATAAAAGTCAGAGACTTAAGTTGCAGAGTCCTCCATCAGTCTGAAAAGTTTATATAAAAGGAGCAACAGTTCGGACGAAGTCTCAATCCCAGCCATAAATCATCAAGATATTAAAGCCCCACGTGGTGTTTTAGATCTTACACCAGGTTGGATGATGTCTTGAAAATGCATGGACTCCTCTATACCATTAAAGTTGCATAGCGCAGCTGATCAAATAGGAGGTGGTGAACAGTTCCAAAGGATGTCATCATTCATCTCAACTGATTCCTAGACAATGGGACAGGCTGCCCTCTCAACAAGCCTGCAGAGGATACCCAACAAGGCGGGGTGGGAGGTGGCGTGCACGGACAGTTGATGTATTGGCAAATAGGGTTGTTTTTCAAAGAAATAGGCTGCATAAGTGGATGAGCACGAACCTCATGAAGCTCCATGTAGAGAAATAAAAAGTTCAGTATCTGGGGTAGAATAACCCCACACAACAGCACAGACTGGGGCCAGCTGAATAGACCCGGGGGTCTCAGTGGACTATGAGGTGCCCACAAGGCAGCATTGTGCCATTGCAGCACAGGATGATCACATCCAGGGCTGGATTAGCAGGGGGACAACCAACAGGCTGAGGAATGAGATCCCTCCCCTCTACTCAGGACCTGAGGCCACGTCTGGGCACTGGGTCTAGTTTGGGCTCCTCAGTACCAGGCAGATGGTGATAACAGGAGCGAGCCCAGCCCCCTGCAGCCTGATGTGATAGACCTGGTTTGAGTGGGTTTAGACCAGAGACACACAACCCCAGGAAGTTCCCTCCAGTCTGTTATTCGGTGATTCTCCAAGTGTGAATTTTTTTTCTTCCCACTGTGCACCAAGACTCAGCCACAAACCATTTGCTAGACAAACTGTGAAGCTAACAGAGCCAAAGCTCACATATAAACCCAGTCCTCCTCTATGCCAAACAGTATCCCTTCACCTTACAGAATCGGGCAAAACAACAGCCTCATGGAAAAGTGCAAAGCAAAGCATGCAAACCATCATATGTAGATATAGGTATGGAAATATGTACTTCTGTTCCCCTGCACGGGAGGATGCAGAGTTCTTGAGACACACAGGCATCTCAGACAGCTGTAGGGCCAAGGCTGAATCTAACCTTTTCTAAAAGCGGAGAGTGCTGGGGGTTGCACCACAGCAATGTTTCCTCACCTGTGTTGCAGAAGTTAGAGCTGCCTGTTGACCTTGTGCAAGGGGACATGGGGTAGCTATAGCAGTTCTTCCATTTAACTGGCTACACCACACTTATGAGAGACAAAGAAATGTATCTTGGAAAAGGTGTGCCGAAGGAAGCTTGAGTCTGATGAAAGGCTGAGACCACCAAAGAGGATACAGCTGCTATCTTGCCTCAATAGCACCAAGAGGTAGGACAACTTTGCAACTTTGTACCCAGCAACTCGTGGGTCAGATTGTGAAGGGGTCAAGTTCATTGTACGCTTGATGGTGCAAGTACCCGTCAGCTCTGGTCCAACAGAAGCACTAGCTGCCTACCAATCATAACTGCAGCAAAACATGTCTCTTGTAGGTACAGACAGGGACAACATTGCCCAACTCAAATGATGGCTCACAAGTCCTGTAACTGTCTGAAGCTGCTGTGCTACAGACAAGGTGAGCAGAGTTACCCATTTGGCTTTGCCCTGTGCTTTTCCTAGTGTGCGTGAAAAAAATGAAAAGCTACCTTGGCTGAGAAGCACATGATATATTCCTGCATTAAGGAAAAGAACGGAAACACACAGAGATAATAACGCTTCCAATATGAAGGAAATTAATAACTCCAGAAATTATATACAGCCATTTAATGCAACAATCCTCTTCCCTGGATAAATGTAGGTTTGGGATGGTTTCTGCCCTTGAACATTGTTTTTCCTCCAGTCCTCTAACCGCCACTCTCTCCTCCACCTCCACTCTCACTTCTTTGTCTTGACTTATCTGTGGCTGCTGCCATTTAGATGAGCAACGAGATCCCACCACGTGCGGCGACGAGGCTCTGGCCAGCACACAGGTCCCTGCGACTCATGCCGAGATGCTGCAGCCAGCTCCCACTCTGCTCCAACTTACCTAAGCTCCAGCACGTCTAACAGGCATGCTTTTAACTGTTGTCCGTTTGGCTGCCAATCTCGAGCCTGATCCAAAGCCCCTCAAGACAACAGGAGTCTCTCTTTGTCAAAATTTGTTTTGATCCCCCAGCGCTGCTTACAGTTTTCTTTCTCTCAAAAAACTTCCTGACATTTATTATTTTAATTTAATGCGTTGTAAAAATGAATTATGAATTCCGATACATTTTGGAGAAACTCTGCAAAACATATGAAGTCACCAGCTGAGATATAAATCATGTGTCCTTTGTTGCTGCTTTCAAAACAAGATTTTATCTGTGTGATTATTAGCTCTTTCCAGGCCAAACCATGTTTTTGCAGTGCTTACTCATGTGAGTGAATGTAGAGAAGTCAGTCCAGCTCTTTCTGGGAGTAGCAGCTTGCCAGTGCAAGCCAGTCATTTTCAATCGGGCCTTAAGGAGTGAAGTGTTTCTCTCTCTTTTTTTTTTTTTTTTTTTTTTTTTTTTGGAGGGGGGGAGGTGAGTGGGGCATGAGGTAACTCCTTATCCACCAGACTAAAACCTCGTCTTCCAAACCCCGTCTTTGTCTTCAAGACCTGCTCTGAAAAGCAAGATGTAGAGCCATGAGGGTCATTGGTATCTAGCTTTCAACCAGCTTGGACGATGTCATGTTGATCCGTTAGGTGTTGCCTCCCCTTTCCCAGCACTGCTCTGCTGATCCACAAAAAAAGCAATCCAGAGCAAGTGATAGTGGTCAGGCACTGTTGGGCTGTCTTCCAAGCACCCATCACCTTCACTGCTTTTTCCTTTTTCCCCAGCCATGGGTGACAAAAGACCTTGAGCAGCATCTGACCCAAAAGCAATGGGTTAAGACCACTCAACAGCAAAGAGATTAGACTACTAGTAAAGAGATCCCAACATCTGTTATGGACAGAATGGCTCCAAGCCACTCTTTGTTGTTTTCAAGAGAACTGCACATGAAATTAATTTGACTCAAGGCCTCCAAATCAGTTGCACTTACTTATTTTTTCTGAAGTTTTGCTTCTGTCTTTCCACTGCAGTCGTGGCTCTGACATTACATCCAAGAGGCAAAGGAAAGTCCATGTTTTCTCTTGAACTTTACGGACCTGCTTACAAAGGGCAGTTTCAGTCATTTCTGGTGGGATATGGGAAATGACAAGGCTTATCTCCAACCAGATGTATGTATGAACACATATGCATGTGTGGAGATTATCCAGTTGCTAAAACCTCTGTCACTTCTTAATGTCAGTCCCACAGCTGCACATCACGGTGCACTCACCCCATTAGCATCTTGCTTACACTAAATATAGGTGCAAATGTGTCTACCTAGACATACCGAGCCCATGACTGTGATGATGATATCTTGTGGTATGAGCATCAAGCACTTGAGTTCCACCCCCTTTGCTAAAAATAGTGACGACCTCTGTGGCCATCCTCCAAGGTATAAGTTCTCCTTATTTACCACTCAATTAAGCCTTTCTGGAGTGCTGATTAACACTTAGAAGCATCTTACATAAGTGTTGAAATTCTGGTTTAGAAATGCACACCTTCTTTATATAGTTCCTTAAATGTTAAGCTTTAACAGAAACATTGGCTGCAGGTAATGTAAGATAGGTGCTATTATTTCCTCTGGGCGTGATGTTTTACTACCTTGGAGACAGTCAGCATTTGCATTAGATATAGATCATAAAGGTACACACAGAGTAATTTATATTGTTTACAGTCACAGCTCAGGCATTCCCTTCAGCCTTGTCTTGCAAAGGGATACACCACTTTCCCACCGAGGTGCCTCATGAATTGTAGCTCTATGGAGGTGACACTAATGGAAATGATGTCACTGCTTGCCAGGCTTGGCAGACCAGAAAGTCCTCCCTGGACAAGCTCTGATAGCATCCCACTTCCATTTAATCCCACTGTCTCCTTTCAGGGATCAAGTCAGGCTGTACCTGCCCTGAGGGGGGGTGCAAGAAAGAGGCACATCTTGTCTGTCCGTTTAAGAGATTGGCTTTCCCCTCCCCACTACGCTGTCCCCTCGTGCTCCCATTCCTTGGGGCTGGGAGAGCCTGGAGGCTGAACCTGGGGTTTATACAACCTGCTCATTACTGACCTGGGAAGGTGCAGATGGGTGCGACAGGCCTTTAGTTACCTTTCCAGGTGCTGCTAAACCCAGAGGTGTTGCAAACCCAGGGAAAAAG
Source organism: Falco cherrug (assembly GCF_023634085.1). Taxonomy (NCBI): domain Eukaryota; kingdom Metazoa; phylum Chordata; class Aves; order Falconiformes; family Falconidae; genus Falco; species Falco cherrug. The sequence goes on from NC_073698.1 coordinate 3,698,640, forward strand.
CAGAATGTTATTACAGAGGTTGGTAAAACAAGCAGGGAAACAGCAGAAGTTGCTGCAGACTGGACAAGGACATCAGTAAGGAGCAGAAAACCCATCCTGCATGCCTTGCATGGGGAGATAGGTTTTGGTGCAGGAAGAGTGAAGGGACAGATGCAGCCTACGGTTTAGGATTGCCCATCCAACACTGGCAGGTGCAGTCAGTCAAGCGTTGCCTTTGATAATAGCAGCCACTCTCAGCATGGTTGCACTTCTCTTCAGGTAAGTTGCCATTCTTCTACCCTAGAAACATCCCATCAGCGTGGTCATTATACCAGGTGATCCTAGCCATGGGACAGCCTCTTCTAGTAGCTGTGCTGATGGAAGAAGATGCTCTTCCAGATCACACACACCTGTGCTCCCTCCAGCCATCCAGGTCTGCCAGTAGGGCAGCTTATCTGGGTGATCACCAACTCTTTTTCTACTCACAGGCTGCACTTCTACTCTATATCTCCGAAAGCCATAGCTTTGCCACCTAAAGGTTGTAGCACAGACGCAGCCTCTGGTCATAGAGGGTCTTGGTGAATCTCTGCCCTGCAGATTTAGGTGCCCAGGTCCAACACTCAAGGTCTGTGACACAGAGGAGCAATTCACCTTTCTGCAGGACGTAGGAGCCCTTACCCTCCTCCGCCTCTCCTCACACCAGTCACACACTGAAGATCATACCCAAAGCATAAGAAGTGGAGTATAATCTAGGTAAGCCTCACCAGAAATGAAGTTGGTTCTCTACCCCAAGACCACCAGGCAAAGAAAAGCCAGGGAGCACAGCCACAGCAGAGGTTTAAATTGGATAGTAAGAGAAAAATTTCTTCACTGAAAGTGTCATCAAGCACTGGAACAGGCTGTGCAGGGAAGTGGTGGAGTCACTGTCCCTGGAGGTATGTAAAAGGCATGTAGATGTAGCAGTTAGGGACATGGTTTAGTGGTGGACTTTGCAGTGATGATGATCTTAAAGGTCTTTTCCAACCTAAATGATTCTATGATTAAGCAATTTGCCCTTTGGAAAGGACAACTGGTACATGCATTTAGAAGTGTTACAAGCTTTCTACAGAGTCATGCCTTGGAGCAATGATTTACAACCCTACAAATGGCATATTTATCAGCTGTGCAGGCAGCCTTTTCCCTCTGGCTAACATTTTCAGAAAATTTCCATCTACAACCTCTGCTGATTTCCCCTTACAAAATCTGATGCTTCAGGACTTCTGTAGGACACAGAAAGCCATCAGCATGGCCTTTAAGTAAAGGTTTAATCTGCATCATACGAGGCTATTCCTTTCAGTGGAGAGGGAAGGGGAGCTTGACTTGGTGACATTAGCAGAATTCCTGATTTATGCCTTCCACACACCCTTCCCAGCTGATCAGCTTATGAGATATCGAGAGCAAAGCACAAAGTCCAGCCCGTCTCAAGTCCTGGTTTTACATGACTTCCCAGAACAGAGGTTAAAGAGGAGAGCTGTGTGCCTCAGCCCTCCTTCAACCTGAAAATAGCTTGGGATATGACTTGGCCCAAGAGGGCTGTGGAGTAGGCAATCCAAGAAACACAATTGATTGGACATATAGGAGAAAGCTTTTGCCCTGTTGAAGATGATGGCAAAGTGGTGGAAGCTCAGCTGTGCTGTGGACTGCATGTCTTCCACCCAGCCAGGGGTATCTGCAATGACTGCAGATCAGCCTTGTCATGTCTGCAGGGCCATTTCTTCCTCCCACTGGTGCCCTTTCTGCAAGTGACCCTAATGATGCTCATAGTGCTATGGGCTTTGGCAAGGGTATGCACCACCAGACCAGACCACTAAGAACCTGTGAGCTCTATTTCTGCTGCTGTGGGGTGGATAGAGCAAGTTGAGCTGGGTCTTGGGGCTTCAGTAATGTCTTCAGAGGGAAATTAGGGTAGTCTAAGGATACGGTGGTGCTCCTGCACAGCACTGTCTGAGCTGACACGTTCAGCCCCAGCTGCTCAGCTCTGCAGCTCCTTGCTGTCCAGGCTCCACCCTCACCATCACTCTTGTGACTTTAAAAACTGTCTTAGTTATTCCTGCCTAATTCAAGTTGAGGGATGAGAACATGTATTTTTCCAAGTCTTCTCCCTTTCAGTCGCAGCAGATTTTCAGCTCAAATTCTCAGCAGAAAGGTCAAAACCTGCAGATGTTAAAATTTCACAGACCCTTTTGTCAGAATTAGTTGGCAATGTGTGAATGGGATAACTTGGGAGAACTGGAGTCATCAAATATTTGGGCTAGGGAGGGCTTCATGGACTGCGGTGCTTCTTGCAAGCTAAGCTAAGGGATGCCTTAAGTTTTCAGACCATCAAGTGCGGGGAAAGCTGTGACCCACTGCTGCTTTCATTTCTGTCCTGATGCACTTTGCATATTTGTTTTTGTCTTGCTTGGGTGTGATCCAGGCACACATCCTTGAAACGAAGCAAACCCATGCCGTCTGAGCATCTCTTTGCTCTTGGGAGCTGGGAGCTCCATAAGTCATTTCAGAGAGAGTGCCCAAAGATTTTTAACTTCTTTGGAGCTCAAAGCTGGTATTAAGAAAAGGCTGGAGCAAGTGGAATCTGTTTGAAGGAGATGCCAGCATTGCTCCCCTCTGCAAACAGGCTGCCCTCGGCCACAAAGCCAGCCAGTTCTGCAGCTCCCGCTGAGGCTGAGCTGGGTGGGCCAGGCTCCCGGTCTCCATCTGCATGCTCAAGTAGATCTTTCATTTGCCTCTGGGTGAAAAGCAAAGTGTCACCTCATCTGTGGGGAATTTGCATTCAAATTATACAGGGCTCCTAGCAGCAAAGAGACTGCAGCGGTGGCTGGCAGCCTATTCCTCTCTCTGTGGAGACTTCTGTGCTGCAAGTATGTAGCCACTGTGCCAAGTGTTGTGACTTGTGGCTTCCCACTGCTGGAGTAATTCAGACTCCAGGCGTCCATCCGTGTCACATAAATATTGCAGCTGGCATAACTGCAAATACATATATATTAGGGTATAGCAGGTCATGGGTGCAAAGCACCCTCCCCAGCCCCTGGGTGGGCCAAGCAGGTCACCTTTCTATTGCATGTTTGTTTGTTTGTGCACAAGAGCATCCCTCCTCGCCCTGCTGCCACCTCAGGTCCCATCCCTTTCGAATACACTTAGAAAAGCTTGAAACTGCAAGATCTAGGTATTTGCTGGGGTTTCTTCCAGCCCCAAAATCCCCTGCAAAGGAGCTAACCTCTTCTTTGCAGCACTGGACCTTCTACCATCGCTGCCTGTCCTCCAGAGGTGGGAGCAGAAGGCTCCTGATGAGGAGCTGACAGCAGCCCTCCCACCTCAGCCAGACCTATGCCAACAGGACATCAAGCACCCTTTTCACATCCTCCATTAAAACCATACTGGTTCCATCGCACATAGGGTATTCTTCCAACCTCCCTCCTTCTGCTCTTCCTCTGTAGCACAGGGGAGCAGAAGGGTGAAGACGGATTTGGGTAAATGAATGGCCAAGTAGAAATGCCAGGGACCGACTTGTGGGCAGGACTGTGGACCACAGATGTAAGCACAGTTTTCTGGCCCCTGTCTGGCAGAATATCCCAAAACAATACCTGCTGGTAAAGGTGTATATCTGCAGCACTGAGGCTGTGCTTTGAGCTGCTGGAGGAGCCTACTGACCACAGAGGGAGCTTCAGGAGACCACATTAGGTCTTCAGATGCTGGATGAGACCACAGTGGGTCTTTGAACACTGGATGCTGATGGAACTGTTTACAGTAGCCCAAATGGGCTTGTTTCCTCTCCTTTCTTCCTTGGGGTTTTGATTAGACAATTACCCATGAAGCCTGAAGGAGGCATTTCTGAGCCTTCTTGGCAAAAAACAAGTAGTAAACAGTGGGGGAGAAGCAGAACATAATAACACCCTCTTAAAATTAAAATCCCCAAAAAAACAGTGCAAGCCAACACCATTCTAGGTGATTAAGAGAAATCATGGAGTAAATGCATATCCTTGTATATTGCTGGTTTATCAATCAGATTGCAACACAGAGGAGAAGGCAGAAGGAGGGGAGAAAGATTTCTCAACTTGGCTTCTCTGGCAGCCACCGACTGCTGTTTATGAAGCCCTGGAAATGTACAACATGCTTTACAAGACACACGTGCTGAAGGCTCTGGGCCAGGGGGGGTCTATGGATGCAGATCCTGCAGCTCCTACACCACTTTAGCTGCAGGACACCTGGAAATTGGTCCCACTAGCTGCAGAGTGTGCGGGCTGTGGATCGCAGACTCATCCCTGCAGCAGAGAGGGAATGAGTAAAAATGTCAAGAGCTCATTAAAAATATAGAAGCAGAGGGAGTGTGAATGCAAAGAGGCTGTAAGAAGCATGTTAGTTCAAGTTACTGAATCCTAGAGCTGCTCTGTAAGCAAACAACTGCTCCATAACCCGTGTTTCAGTGGAGAGAGGTGGAAACCTTCACATCGTCAAGTCTGGCAGCTCTGAGACCTTGCCTGGGGCTGGGCTGCTGACCCAGACTGAGCACCTGAAAGAAGAGATGCCACGGAGGGTTAAATTAAAAAACCTCAGCCAAGCTCATGAAGGGGCTGATTTTCACCTTCAGCCACTAACTTCAGGCTGGAAAAAGCCCATACGTGACAACCCAGCTAGGAGAAATAGTGCTGGGTTCGTGATAGAAAACTAGAGGTACTCCAAGAGAAGGCAGATAGAGTATGAGGGAGGAGCTGTTTGGTTTCAGAATTTTATTTAGGTGCCTTAGGGACCCCCATAATACTTAAATCCCTTTTTTTCCAGCCCGTTTGGGTCTGGGGTTTCTATTCAGGACCCTTGTCTCAGGGCAGGATTTATCCTTTCAGGCCCATCCCTCTGCAGAATACATTCTGGGTTTTGGCTGGCACCACATCAAACACTTCCAGCATGTGATCTGAAGTAAAACATTAAGAATCGGATACGGCCAGACTTGAATCAACACCAGCATCATTATAACAGAAAACCTCCCAGGTGACATTAATGAGCTTTTTGAAGGGGGGGTACCAGCAGGATAATCTCCCCGTGCCCTGCAGTCAGCCGGGCGAAGAGGGAAGATGCTTCAGTTTCTCCAATGCAACTGCTGCAAAGTGAGCAATTATCCACTGACGAAACGTGACCACAGCCAAGGATGGGGGGCTGGGGGGAGCACTCCTGCGATATTTCATGTTTCCTCAGGCGACAATTTCAACACAGCACATTTTTGTTGTCGCTGGCGTTCAAGAGCCTCCAGAAGAGGGGATTACGGGGTGGGATAAGGCTTGCCTGCCTGTCTGATAAAGCCTAGCTGGAGATAAGGGCTGCTTACGGATCTAATTTTAAAACTGCCCTCATCACCTTTTGCTTCTCTTGATTCAGAGACGATTGGTGCTGCCTGGGTAAGAGAGCTAAGAAATTGGCAAAGGGGCTGGGGAGGGCTGGGACTCCACCTCTCCCTTTCCACCCCAGCCATGAAATGAGTCCCCATGACTTGAAGCATCTTAAGATGCCGTGTTCTTCCATTTGAACAGCCACAGGAGCCATAAAACTCCCTTCCCAGCACAGATGCCAAGTACCTGGGGCTCTGGACCTGCCTCCTCCAACTACAATACCAATTTTTGGAAAGCTGAAGCAGCTGTGGGGCACACACACACAACACACGAGTGGATGGAGCTCTACCCACCTACCCTCCTGCCTCAGCATCACATTATCCATGCCTCAAGGCTTCCCCGTGACTATTGAGCTTTATTTAGCTCATGATAAGGTTGGAGCATCTCCAGCCATGGCTCAAGGCAGGATATGAGAGGTGTCCAGCCTGGCCCTGAAGCACATAGGTGCTTCCTCCAACCAGGGTAGTACATCCATCCAGGGGCTGAAGTTAAGCAAAGCTTGTCTGTCCAAGCCTCAGGAATTGCCATCTATTTATCTACCCTCTCTTTAAGTGCCCTGAACAGGAACCTTAGTGTGTCCTGCCCAGGAAAAGCCACCTGCCTGGCCTGGCCATCTTTAGAAACAGAAAGGTTCATCGCACCATTTCCATCCTCACACTTGCAACACTCAGACATCCCACACAACTTCAGAGTGTTGTATTGAAATGGGGAAGATGGTCAGCTGCTGCAAACCCATACAGCCCCAGTGACAGTGATGGAAAACCCATAGGTGACAACAGTCATCTGCTTTAAAGCATGGCTTTGAGAACAAAGCCCTGGCTGTGCTCCATGGCTCCCTTTTGCCTTGCATTTTTTGCCACTAGTGGGAAGGAAGAGGGGGAGGGAGAGGGGATAAGAAGGAAGAAGAGAGGGGAAAGGGAGGGGGAAAGGAGAAGGGGGAGGTGGAGGGGAAGGGGAAGGAAAAGAGGAAGGGAAAGGGGAAGGAAAACATGCACTCAAGGTTAGTAAAGGTATAATAAAGCTGGAAGGCAGTAATACTCAGTATGGTATAGTTTTGAGAAGTCAGCAATGAACCTCTGGTATATAAATCCCGCCATGCCTGCTTTTCATGCTTTGCTCATCAAATACGATTGCTAAAGCATGCAAGCCACAAACACTGACCCTCTGGCTACTTCATGCACCACATTAAAACCATGTTCTGAAACCCAGTTAATCCCTCAGTTGGAAACAAAGGGAATGGAGGAAACCATTTAACCATCAGAAGGTTCCAGGAAAGCCCCAGGGGACGTGCCGTGGGCTCACCGGGTAGTGATGCCTCCCGAGGACTGATCTGGATAGGCAATGGAGCGTGGAAGGAATCAGAGAAATGAAAGGGAGCTGAGTGACTTGAGACTGTGAAAGGGGGTGGGATAAATGCCCTTTCCAAATTTCTGCATATATCAGCAAATGGGCTGCAGACCCTGCCTGAGCTGATGTGCCATCCTAAGCGGCCATTGTGCACTGCTGACGGGACACCAAGCGCAGACCTAGCAGCCTGGCGCATACATGGTGCAGGGGATCATTTGGTACATCACTGGCACGCTCCTGCACATGGGGGCTCGGAAAGCCACAGCTGCTCTGGTGAGGTGCAGCGTGGTGCATCCTCCATCAGCTTGGGCCCAGGCTCAGCTGGGTCTGCAGGAGCGATATGTTGTGGCTTGCAAAATTCTCATTACCCAGTTTTGGATTTCACCAGAACCCTGCTGTGGTCCCTGGCAGCAGCCAAGGCTTCAGCTCTGAATCACGCCAACAGGCCAGCATTTAGCTGATGCAGTGAAGATCCCAGGCTGGAAATGAGCATGCCCATGTGCTACGCATTCGATCACCAGCACAACTGCTTGCTGTTCCTGCAGGGAGGGCTTTTATCCCCAGGTCTTCTGGCCCCAAAAGATCTTTTCAGACACACTCACACAATTTCAGCAGAAACTGGTTCCAAAGCAACATTTAAAAAGCAGTCATATATCCACATGAGTAGAGGACACACAAAGTAATATATTCACAGGAACAGCAGAAACTCATTGATCTAGAATTATGCCTGCCTTTATAACTTTCCCATGCAAGACCTCGAAAGAAAACCAGGCTGCAAAGAACTGTCATAAGCCTTTCAAGAGCTGACATGTATCCAAAAATGTGTCTGCTTCTCTGAATGATCCACTCTGCTTAGTCTGAAAAAAATCAGGGTCTTTCAGCAACAGTTGTGCCACGATTTCCCACCTCTATTTTGGCACAAACTCAAGGCTTGCCTTCTGACGTTTCGAAGCCTTCTCTTGTGATATTTGGAAAGCAGCCCCAGTGCAGACTATCAGTTCATGTGGCCCTTTGAAAAGGCGGTCTCAGACTTGTCCTTCAGAACATTGCTAGGGGGAGACACATTTTTGTCTCCTCCAATTACTGCTGTCCAGTTTTCTTTGCTTCATATTTCAGTCTGCTCTCCAGATTTGCTGGGCTCTGTACAATGGGGTCAGAAGAAACTTGCTTTTAACTGCTGAACAAAAGTGACATTTGTGCATGAGAAGGAAACTCTTCGGGTTATTTCAGGGTCAAGGAGGCTACTATTGATTCATATGATGGAGCCAGACCCAGTATCCTTCTATATCCCTCTGGTTTTCCCTTATGTTCCTCAGCATACTCTCAGGATGGTCAGTTTTTCCCCTCATGCTTTCATTTGTAGACCTCATAAGACAATTTTGGGGTTTGTTTGTGGTTGGTTTTTTTTTCTGGTTGGCATCCTCCTATCTCTTCTGGCCCAATGCTCTTTCAGTCAATGTGAACTACCACATGTCCCTCCTCCACCCCGGTAAAGGCTGAATACAGCTGCACGGGGTCTAACACAGCACAAACAACAAGGACTGAAGGCTGAAACCCCCATTGCCCTAAAGCCAACGTAGCTTGGCACAGCTTTTGACGCTAATGCTGAAGATCTGTGGAATATATTTTCAGACAGATAAGAATGCTTCTTTCCCCATTGATTGCAGGGTTTTTTCATGGTCACCACTGCATGCAGTCAGAAGGGTTACAAGGTGGTGGGTGGAACTATGCTGATGGGCACATTTACCATTGTAATGCTAAATCCCAATAAATTCTGTCTTTCCTTCTCCAGCCCTGACCTTTGAGCACTCAACACCAAGCTGTAACAGGAGGAACAGAGAAGGAGACATGGGATGGCTGGACAAAAAAATAGAGAAAATCACTACTTTCAAACTCAGCAGGGATGTGGGGAGGGAATGGGATTTGCTCCTAGGGTAAAACGTTGCTCCCTGAAAGGACCCATTCACGGGGGGTGGGGGGGTGGGGGTGGGGCATGTCCAACCTTGTGTTTCTACACCAAAGGATCTTGATTGGTTTTCCGGCCATTGACTTCGCTGTGTTCATCTGTTTCCAAAGCCTTGAGAAGGCAAGCTGAAAAGAATCCCCCCCAAAAGCACCTTGGGGACCATCCCATTGCTTTTAAAATAAGACAGGGTAAAGCAAGAGAAAATACACTGTGAGGAGCAATTCTGCTGCAGCAAGACAAATGGATCAAAATTCTCCTAGGTCTCTTCCAGCTCTCACTGCTGGGAAACTTGAGCCTAGACCCCAGATGCTTTATAGCTCTCGATGTCTCCTGTGCCACGGAGTCACATAGATTTATGCTGCCTGAAGATCTGGCCCTTGCGCTGGAGCTAGTTGAGGAGCAAGTGTGCCCTCTAAAGCACCTTACAACTTGTTGGTGTCACCACCAGTGAGCAGGACACAGTCATGGGGTCAAGGGGAGCCCTCGCTTTTAGGATGGTGGGGTGTCTCCCTTTTTACAATCTTCAGTAAAATCTTTCTTTCTGAGTATAATTTTTTTTTCATTTTTGATGTATCATTTTTGATGATGCATGTACCAGCCCCACAACACACAGGAGCAGGAAGGGTATTGCACCTTGTGCAGCCACCTGCGGTGGGAATTTCCTTGGCTGTCCCCCGAGTTGAAGAGACAGGCATGCTGAATGGGAAAAGCAACATGTAGGGAGACAATCTTGACAATCTGGCCACCCCATAATTTGTGATGTGAGCTGTGAACATTTATTGCATAAATGTGTGCTGCGATCCTCCTTTTTATAAGGAAATTGAACAAAGTGGAGTTTTTTGAGATCCTTACAAACTAAAAAAGCTGCACAGGGTGCAGAAAATGCAATATGTGTGCTTCTTGCTCTTCCTGCCTCTGCTCCTGATTCTTTCTGTGGCCAAGCATTGCCCCTCCAAAACATTTCCCCAGTCCTGTGCATGTGACCCTGCCTGCTGTAGGGCCAGGTGGGCAGTGCCAGCCCCTCACATCCCAACATCATTTATCCTATGGGCAAACCCTAAATGCTGTCCTCAGAAGTAGTCATTGAAGCACGATTCAAGTGATGCTTCATGACTGTGACAACAATGAAGGAGGCTCCCCTTGATTTGCCAGACTGGACGTATTTCGGAGATGCATCCTCAGATGAGGTGCTCTGGCTGTCCTCCTTCCCCTTAATTCCCAGTTACTTTTCTTCACACACATCTTTGCTTAGACTCCCCCTCACTTCTGTCTCAGCCCAGCACCTTTGCCAGCAGGGCTCATCCTCCTTCTTGGAAATCTCAAAGACAAGTCTTACTTTATATGGGGGGTGTTGAGAGGCACTGAAATGAAGATCATTACTTGGGTTTTCTAAAACAATCCAGAGCCTGACAACCTAAATCAATCAAAAATTTACAATGGTTGTACCAAAAAGAGCATTTGGTCTGATTTGGATGTCACTGAGATGTCCTGAATGTATCCAGAGAGGGAAGACAGGCTTCATCGTGCGCTTACACTTCCATTTGACCCCAACCTGAGGAGCTCCCTGTGTTTTGCAATACACTCACCTCCCCCTACTCATACCAGATTGAGCCATCATTTCTTATCAAGATCCCCAAGTGCAAGGTCACCAGGTTAAACTGTGTATTTCATTACCACAGGGCATGGGGATGCTAAAAGTTACAAGCATTCGACAGTAGGACCCCAATTAATTCTGCATATCTTAACGTGGTGGACACATTGCCTTGTATATTTGGACTCAAAACTTGGCCTACATTCATCTCTCCATACCAAGGGTAGATTCCACCTCCCACAGCTGCTTCTTACTAATTATCTTTCTTCTTGGTTTGGGGAGCAAGGGCTCTCTCTTGGGTTTGGTCAGAGGAAACAAAACAGCTCCATGGACATGTTTCAGTGTGTGTCTCTCCATATTTGCCACATGCAAACACAGGAACAAGCTGCAGCCCACAGCTCAGCGCAGTCCAGCTAGCACACTAATTATGGGAAGTAAACCGCTCATATGTGTGGGACATAATCTTTCCTTGCAGAGAAATTAGTTTTGACCTTCTGCTAACTGCTGAATACATTCTTGGGTTTGGGATAGGGTTGGGATTTCTTTAACTTTATCCAGATGAAGTGTATTAAGCAAGGGGCATAGGCAGTGGATATTTTTCTCAAAAGACTTTCCAGGCGGGTGATTCAAGCCCATCATCCACAGTAAACTCAGCAAAGTGGGCTCAATATGTTCTTTTTCCAGCTCTTGTGATCACACTTGCATTTCTGCTCTGGAGCCTCTAAGCACCAACAGGATGGAAGACTATGGTGCCAAAAGACATGGCAGGTGAAAGAAATAGTCCACGGACAAGGGTGTTAGACATGTTGAACTCCTTCCTGGCAAGTGTTTATAAATTATTGCCTCAACATTATGGCTTGTAGACCTGGGATCATGCAGACGGGACAATTCACTGCCCAGTCCAGCCATCAGGACCAGCCAGGTGCTCTGGCATGTAGCACGTGTGGGCAACACTTTACCCTCCATCCAAGAGCTGTGTGGACTGAGGTCTGCTCTCAGCTGCGCACATCCAGAGATCTCTTTCACATTTCAATCCACCTTACCCTAGCAGGACCCTGCTTTGGCCTCCTGACTGTGCCGTGCAAAGTGTGCTTAAGTGAGGGGGGCTGCCAAGGACCAGACCCCTGAGCAATCCCATTCCTGTCTCAGACTCTGGCAAGGAACAAATGCGTCAGGAAAACTGCAAGAAAATCCAGAATAAGCAAACGTGGATCAATAGCAGGAATCTCTTTCTAACTTCCAGCAAATATTGACTTAAACCCCCAGAGCAGACATGGACAAATATTGCCTCATCAGACCTTGGGGGAAGGGATTAAAAATGTCTTTTCAATGGAAAAAGAAAATCTAAGCTCTAAGCTTTTTTTTTTTTGTTTGCTTCTATTTGAATGTTCTGCTTTTTTTTTTCCCTGAAAAGAAAGCTCAAGTATTTTAATTTTTTCTCTGTGCTCAGAAATCTACCTACCATCCTCAAAGCAAAAACACCATGACACATTAAAAAGAAAACAATATTCCCTGTAAAAAAACAATTGGACTTTTACATCAGATTTGTTCTGGAGAATGAAGATTTACCTCCCTTCAGAATTTTCAAATTTTCTTTGTTATGTGAAAACTGATTATTTTAATTGCTGATGCTCTTGTTATCCTCATAAACATCCACTACCATGGAGAGAATGTGCCAGGGTCACGGCACATTATTACAGCATGTTTAATTTCTTCCTGAGGCTGATAGTCTCCTAAATAGTCAGTCTTGACATTTATACAGGGAGGCATTTGTGGCAAGAAACTCAAATACATCCAACACTGAAGCTGGCTGAATAAGCAGAACAAGACAAAAAAATCTTGAAGTGCAAGGAGGAAAAGGTTGAAATAGAGAGAGGTGTTGGCAGGGTAGGGGGGTGGTGTGGGTGGGTGTCAACCAATAACTTTTACATCTGTGTCAACTACCTGTAACACCAGAATGTTCAACTCCAGAAGAATTATAACAATACAAAGCTGTGGCTGGCAAAGCCATCATCTCACGGCTATTCAGTTCTCCTGTCCCTGGGCTACTGCTAGAAAATTAGTTTAGCTTCTTCTTTAACTTCCCTGCATCCACCATTGGTTTTCAATGTCATGCAAGTACGTAGTCATCTCACCCATCCTTTGCTCTGCCGTATGATTCTTCTCTCCTTTAAATAGATTACAGTCTGCAGGATGTTGTGATGTGAGTGTCAGTCCTGCGGTGAAAATCAAAGATCATCAACCTGCAGATCTGTACCCAAAATGACCAAAAGATCACAGCGTTGTTTGGTGGGAAATGCATCTCCACTCCACTTTCTGGTGGGTCAGAAAGCCACTGCCACCACAAGCCTCCCCTTAGCACTGTTCCCTGCAGAGACACTGGAATGCCAGGGAGATGGCGACGGCATCACTCCTTTCCCCTGCAGCTCATCCCTCCATCTCCAGCAGGCAGGAGGTCTCTGGGTGCCTGGTGTGTTACTGAGTAGATGAAGTTACTGGATGCTGCTGATCCTGGGTGGAGAAAGGCTCCAGGGCCATTGGTGCTAAGTGCACAGAAGCAGGAGCATGTCATCTAAAATGTACACTCCCATGCATGCCTAGTAGGGCCTGTAGCAATAGGACAAGGGGGAAAGCTTTAAGCTGAGAGAGGGGAGATTTAGGTTGGACATGAGGAAGAAACCCTTCCCCGTGAGGGCGGCGAGGCGCTGGCCCAGGCTGCCCAGAGCAGCTGTGGGTGCCCCATCCCTGGCAGGGCTCAAGGCCAGGCTGGACGGGGCTGGGAGCAGCCTGGGCTGGGGGGAGGGGGCCCTGCCCCTGGCAGGGGGTGGGACTGGCTGGTCTTGAAAGTTCCTTCCAAGCCAAACCGTTCTGTGATCCTACAGTTTGCAACAGTTGTGATGGCCCATGCCATCCTCACAGCAGCCCCAGGTCTGTTGGGCTGTGCTGTGAACAGCTGCCACAGCTGCCTGAATCCACCCACAAATTTCCCCAACAGCAGGGGCTTTGGCCACAGATAGTCCTGGTGGGGAAGCGGCTTCTGCCCATGTGTTCTGCAGAGCTGGCTTTCTCCTAGTGAATGCCCACCAGTCACAGCTAACGTGGCCCTGGGCTTTCTCAGGTGCCCCCATGTCAGGACTTGGGAACCTTTAAAAAAGCCTATATAGGCAGCTTGTGAATCTCCAACATCTCAACCTATTCCCATTTAGGACAGCTACTCCTCCTCCTTCCCTGCTTTCCTCTTACCAGCTCCTCCTCACTCCTTCCTCAGGGTCTGCTGCCTCATCCTCTTCTTCATCAGCACCGGCCACTTCTGTGGGACCCTCTTCCCCAATCCATCTCTAACTGCTAAAGGCCTCGAGAGGATTTAACCTGTGGAAATGAACTTCACTAACAATATACTAAATAATTCAAGTAAGAATTTAATTTACAAGCAGCAACAGAGACCTGTCTCTGAGCACCAGCCTGGGGGAAGGAATTTGCCACAGCTATTTCAAACATTTAAATTCTGCCTCTTTTTTTCCCTTTCAGTTGTCTAATTCCAAGATCTCAGCAAAGTTCAGAGGTGAGTGACTGTCTACTCAAAGAGATCATCAAGATTTTGAAATAGATGGAGCTCTTCTTGCCTGGGAGCAACAAACCATCCCAGACTTGCTGCGTCTTTGTGGAGTGGGTGAGTCCTACAGCTGTGAAGTTTCTTACACTGTCCTTGCGAGTATTTGGTGGTAGCTGTTGTTGAAGACAATATGTGAAATGTGAGTCAAAGTAGCACAGCAACTCCTAGGGTCCCAGATATGTTTGTTACTGGATTTGGTCATCTCTTCTGCCCTCTCGTCTTCTCAAAGCTGTATATTTTCAAAGATCCCAGTTCCAGAAAGGCCAATTGAAGATAATTTTGGGTATAGCCCAAGCCTCAGCTCCCTCTTTTCCTGTGGCTGACCCTGTACAGGGTAGCTGCCAACTCCCAGATAAATCCTCCTTCAGTAGCTCAGGGGCTATTGAATTGCACCCGCAGAGCTGGCGGGGTTACAGGACTTCCCTTGGACAGGATGGACAGTGTGATGGGACAGAGATCATAAACATGATACCCAGACATGGGCAGTCATGATAACCTTGCAGATGGCATCTCTGTAGTGATGGACCACAGATGCTCTCCACATCTGCCACCCCATCTGAGGCGCAAAGCAGGACAGAAGTCTTCACACCCAGCTCTGTAAGTATGTCTCCTGCTAGGCAAGGTTTGTGGTGGGGAGAACATCTATTATTACACCAACCTGCCACTGATTAGTAGACAAGGTTTCCATGACACCAGGCCTTCTGCAGGTCTGAAACAGGAGCAACAAAATTCTGTGGTGGTTACATTTCACTAGCAAGTGCTCAGAGTTAAACTAGATGTGTTAATTGACTGAAAGAAGGACAAAAAAAGGTTAAGTGCAAGCTATTCATTAATTGAAAGAAGAGGGTGGCAAGATGGTTATTTCCCATGGGAAAAGAGGAAGTTTGTCAGCTGTGGGACATGGAGAGTGTGGTGGTTTGGTAGGGAAAAGAGAGAGCTGGGGTTCCTCAGGCACTTAGTGAAAAAACAGTGTGAAGAAGAGAGACAAAAAGAGAAACTCCTTCAAATGCTTTCTACCCTCCCAGACCTGAGTCATACACTGGGTTTCCTCTGTGGAAGAAGACTCCCATCCAGTCTCAGACTGGCACAGAACAAAATCATAGCCAAAAGACAGAAACTCTAATGCATTTTAGTTGAATTTTACATTATCTTTAAAGCATCGCTATCTCACCTGTGTGTCTTCTGATATTCTCCATGCTAGTTACTTAACTAAATTATTGTAGTCAGAAGGTAGAGGGGTTTGCAACGTTATTTGAAGAACTTCTCACAAGAGTTCCAGGTAGCTGCCAAGGGTCTGGGGAAGAAATGCTGTCCACCTGCTGCTTCCCTGCGCCACTCTGTCTTTATTTATAGCACACTTTGAGGAGCTGGGCTGAAACCAAGCACCAGGCTGACAGCTGACACCAGCACTGAGCCAGACTCTGGCTGATTTACGCTGGGGAACAAAGCCAAAGGGAAATACAACTGCATGAGGGGAAGAAGTTGGCACTGCAGAGCACGGATGTATGGGATCAGCCAGGAACTTAATGGAGGTAGTCAATTTTGGAGCAATAATTTTGCTCCTCCTGTACATTTTGTTTTCCTTGTGTTAACATAAAAACCACCAATGGTCACTGTCTGCTGTAACTTCACATTTCTCAAGGACATTGACACCCAAAATGTGAAAGATTAGATCACTGACTCCAGGCTTGGATCTTGATCACCCAGCTGCAAACCTTGTGTGATGCCAGTCTTTGGTGTGATGCAAGGTGATGCAGACTGTGGTCCATGAAGGCATTAAACAGACCTGTGTGTGGCCAGGCAGGATGTGGAGCCCAAATACGTGTAATAGTTTTCAGATTTCATTGTACTCCCACACAAGCCTGTGCCCTATATCTGTGCCATTAACCTCTGAACTCTCCATGACCGTAATACCCATGTTCGGGACAAATATAGCTCAAGCGCTAAGCTACCTGGGTACCTTGGTATCACCACCACAATACCGAGGGCTGGGAACATCTTAAACTTTGTTTTAAGTGAAACCACTTGTATAGCTTAGCTTTCCAATATTTGGCTTTTGTGATAGTTGCAGGCTGTAAAAGATTTTGACCTTTGTGTTTAGGAAAGTGTTTAAAGAGTTTGCAACTCCTGTCCCTGTTTTTAAAGGATGATAAAGCAGTACTTCATAGTTCTGAGAGGTTTTTTTGACTGTATGTTTCCATCAGGGACTTCCTCTGCTTTGTGTTGCTGGTTGTTGGGGGTGGAAGGTTGGTGTCGGGGAGCTGATATTGTCACAGAGTGCTGCAGCTGCTTGGTCTGGGACTGGAAGGGCTGAATCACTCTTTGGGTTGCAGTCCAAAACTTCCCACGAAGCGGTCCCTTCCCAGCAGGGGATGGAGCTTGACATTGTATGAAAAATCTCAAAGATGAGCAGGAGGAGAATTAAGTGGGTTTACTATCGTTTTTTCCTTCCACAAACTCCAGGCTGAGAAATAACAAGACAGTGGTTAGTATCATCACCAAATGGGTCATCTACATCAGTCTATCTACTTCTTGTAGGGACTATGCAAAAAGAAAGGATTTGATCTGGGTATTGATCCTAAGTAGTGCAGATGCATGGCAAGGACAAAGAACACCTTCAGCTGCTCAGGGACAAGCTGGTTCCAGATGCCCTGCCTACACGTGGCAGCTAAGGCCAACGAGGCAACAGCAAGAAGTCTAGCAGGAGCTGTGAACTGCATCTGCTAAGGAGCTCTTGAGGTCCCACAGGGAGCTGTGTCAGTCACGACAGCCTCCACCAGGACCTGCATTATCAACATGACATTTTCAGAACCATCAGCAATGAAGGAGGTCTGGGTGCTCGGTGTTTTGTTGTGAAATGTCAGACTGCGTTCAGGTTCAGATGGCCAAAGCATGGTATTGCAGTACTGTTAGGATCACAAGGTGTATTGATTGGCTCTCCAGGTTAATTAATGTTCTGAGAAATGCACAGTGGCAGTGCTGAATGCTGATCCTCAGCAGATGCAACTTGATATTCAGTTGGTGAAAACACTAATTTCAGCCTGGCTGAGACTCAGTGTGCACAGACCCGAGTGTTTCTTTCATATAATAAAAGCAAATAGCCAGGAGAAAAAAATCAGACTGCTTGCCCACCACTCCTGCAGCCCACTCTGCAGTCACCTTAGCTCATCTCAAAGGGAGGTCTTTCAAATCCTGCCTTTCATTTTCAAAATGATTAATCTCCATTCTTGCCGAGAACAAAGGGACCTACAAAGGGCTTTGCATTTAGCGAGGAAAACCAAGAAAAAGAATGAGCAACGTTTCATTTTATACACCATCAGTCATGGGCTACTGGTTTTTGGTAGAAGAGCTGACAGCAGCTGTGCCAGAACCAGAAGGGACCTAGCTGTAGGCACAGCTTGTTAGAAATGACCTGGGAGCTGTGAAAAATCATCTCCTTTGAAATGGGTACAAAACAGTTTGATTTTTTGCTCCATTTAATGTGGGCTCAGCGGGAGCTAGAGATGGGTGCCAAAGTGAAGCCAAGCAAAAATCACTCAGCCGAGCCTTCCCAATAACTCTGCTGCTCGCCAGGGCATTTGGTTACAGAAGCATGAGTCCTTCTCATTTGTGCCAAACATATTGCTACGAGGTGAGTAATTTTGCCTTTATAAATTGAGCTATCACTGGAAGCAGGCAGACAGTAACGCAGAATTGTGCACACTTCTCCCAGTCCTTCCCAGCCTGGTATCTCTGGAGTGATCTGGGTTTAGTAATATTGCTCAAAGCATTTTAATTTTAAACATTGGCCTGGGTTAAAAAGAAAATAAAAATAAAAAATCCCCAAACTTGCAGAGCTGGGGACGTGGCCTTTCTTAAGTACAGCTCTTTGCTGTGAAGTAGAGAAATGTGATTTTGCAGATTCAAAACTTGATGCTTGAGTAAGTTGATTGAAGTGCTCAAGGTTTCCCATGGAGAGAAACTGGTTGAATAAAGGCAGTTCTGGTTCACTATTTTTCCTTATCATTTTGGAACTTGAAAAATTAGTAAAACAAGTAGAAGTCTTTCTTTTCCATAGTATTAAAGTTGCTTATAATAATAACCAGCATGACTGAGGATTAATACTGTCAGCATCTTCTGTCATCATACCAGATCCTTTTAATATTTCTTTTGTCATTTCTATCTTCCATTACATCTGAGGAAGAAGAAAATTGACAGGTCCTAATTTCCACTCTGTTCTGCTTAAATCAAATTAGGCCAGTTTATAACAGCTCAGTAATTCACATTTTTTTTCTTAATGGGAAAACCTAAATCTCTCTCTGCTTGCCTTTCTAATAACAATTCAAACTATTTTCTGAGCAAATCAATCCAGCAATACGCAGTTGTAATGGAGGAGATCATACCTCTTCCTCTTCATCTCAGCAGATATGAAGGAAAATTATAAGCAGTATTAATATTGTAAATGGTTTCACTGATCAAAGAAGTTTGGAACAGAGAAGGGCAACTGAAGACTGAAGATTTGGGTCATAATTTCAGGGGAACATCACCTACTGCTTTTCCCCTGTACGAGGATCTTCGTTAGGATATATCCTTATACAAATTATCTGTAACTGGACTTTTCTCCCATCTCCATCACGATTATGTTATGATTATCATTTCAAAAGTAGACAGTATTTTAGCAAACAACAGCTTGGACATGGGAGACAGTAAAGACCAGTTGTTTTTATTTAATGGTGATGTGAATTTGAATGCAATAAGATGCTGCAAGTCAGTGATGGAAGTGACTGTCCTTTTACTGCACTCCATGCAAGCACAGAACATAATCTCTTCTTAAAAAATGGATTCAGATAATTCACTAGATCTTTGCCATATAAAAATATATGTCCCTTTTTTAGCTAATAACAGATCTATAAGAAAGAGCCGAAGTGTGCCACCACTGGGAAAAGCTTTGAGATGAACAGTGAGGCACAACAAGCTACAGAAAATGGGTCCCCATGCATTTGAAGTGCAATGGAGTGAAATGCAATGGGTTATAAGGTGTGTGTGTGTGTGTGTGAGGAAATTATATATTTATTTATTTTTATACATTATATATATATATATATATGGGTTATATAAAGGATGAATTGTCCCCAAGAATTTGAGTTCACTTCTTCAGCAACAAGGTCTATCCAACGAGCCCAGTGAGCAATGCCTCAATGGAGTGTGCATCTGTCCCCTCAGGATTCAGGACTTCAGGCTGCTCCTGATGACAAACTGTTCCTCACCCTGCCAATATTCCCACTGAAATCCAGTAAGATGGGTAAAACGGGAATCAAAAATCTGCATCTTGAGTAGCACTCCTCTCCTATCAGCTGCTCTGTTTTCATGGTGTTATAGCTGTTATTTTTGGACACAGCAACCCACATTTCCTGCTAAGACTTGTTTCCACTGTAATTTATAGTCTCATTCCTACAGCGGCTTGAAGGTTCTTTGGATTGCAGTAGAAAACGTGTTGCTTATCTTGCTTGTGTAGGTCCAGTGGTCATCTGCCTGAGACGTGGTAGGCTCATCTATCAGGAGAGCACCTTGGTCAGTGTAGGAGCTGTATACAAGCCACCTGTAATGCTCCTCACCAACAGATGATTATTTTTGTGCAAGAGGCATTTTGAAAGACAGCGAAAGCCCCCTTCTGCTGTCTGGGGGCTGCTCCACAAGAAGTCAGGGGAAGAGGTGCTAAAAGCAGATTTCACAGGGGTGAGCTGGGAAACGTCTGCAGCCTTCACGTGTCCCATCCTGTCTGTAGCAAAATTGGACGTATTTTCTAGCCTGGGCTTGCAAAAACTCCAGGAAATAATTGAATTAACAATGATGCTGGCTATGATACACATTTGAACTTCTGTAGAAAAGTCTAAACTGTCATTTGATTTATGCCTGTACCAACATTTGTGTTTATACTAATAAACGCAACACATATATGGTAAGCCCATAATGTGCAGTTATCTGCTCCGAGCTGAAAATGGCCCAGCTAACCCCCGATAAGACCAGCACAGAGGCTGACAGCATCATCTCTCCTTGCTTGCCTGTGTCCAAAACACCAACGGAAGCATCCAAGGAATGGAAAATGGGATCTCTTGTACAAGTCCTTTCAGAGCGCATTGGACAGAGCCACGAATACCCTTTAGGGCTAGATCTCCAAGTAGCCCCAAGATCTGTGTGTCCACCAATGCTCACATCTCTGTTAGCTTGGATTAACAAAACTGTCTGATTCTTATAATGGGAGGATTGGCCTCTTCTGTATAATTCATCCTTTTACTCCAGGACAGTCTTCTATGGATGTAATCTTGTTAGCAGATGAAATATAGACTTGAATGCCAACACAACCCACTTCCAGTTCAAATGATGTGTCCCCAGAAATGGACTCGCTAGTGCTCCAACTCTTCCAGGGCACCAGGACTGGGGCAAATCCAGGTGGAAGAGAAGTTGCAAGAAAGCATATGGGGGCAAAGACTACGACAGCAGGGAGAAACCTGGGAGAGGGGAAGACACTAACTGTGTCCCAGGACCTCAGACACATCTCTATGGGGTTTCCCTACCTACATCTAAAGAAAAATTCAGCTCACCAGAAATCCTGTCATTGGTTCAAAAGGTGGTTCCAGAAATGGAAATCTGTTTTGCTGGTCCTTTCTCCATTTTATCGGTGGCTCAGAGCTGGCAGTCAGGAAACCTGTTTTTCCTTCCCAAGTCTGTTATGGGCTCGCAGTAGGGCTAGGAACACATCTCCAGAGAAGGACGTGGCAATACCAGGTATGTTAGGTGGCTAATGAGCTGAAAGTGGGCTGGATACTGCATGAATGCCTTGGTTCTTCTAGGTGAAGTCCCCAAATATTTTTAATTTCCACATTTTTCAAAATGTTCAGATACAGAGTTGCAGTGAATCAAGCCCCCGTGCTGGGGTTACCTAGCTATGCACACTCCCCAAAATACCAAAAGATGCCTCATGGGATTTTCAAACGTGTCAAGGCACCTAAACCTCACTGACTTAAGAGGCTAAAGCTTACTCTCTTTAGGAGCTTTCAAAAATCCCAGCAGCATCACTCTGAATCTCTAAGCTTGCATGTCTTTCTCCAGGATAATGCCTCATTTCTGCCACATTTTCTGATGTCTTGGGCTTATTTGCCATTACTGGAAGGTTACCCTGGTAGTTAGACTTTCCTTTCTCAGCTAAGGAGGAGATTGCTTTACACAACGCCTTTCATCTTCCCTAATATGCTCCATATTATCCTCTTGATTTCTTCCATCTGGGCAAATCTTTTGTTGACCTCACCTGAAATCTAAAACCTTTCAAAATAAACCCTTCCACTTCTGTCTTCTGATCCAGCAATGGTGGATGTGACTGGGAGGTCAAAAGTCTGAGATTAGTCGTGACCTCACTCTTGGGCTTCGCGTTGGCAGTAGGTTGGAGGCTTTGAACTTGGCATCCTGACAAATTGTTATTACTACATACCAAAAATCAGCTCACCCTCGTGTCTGTGGGAGGGTGTGGGGGGAAAGACAGGGGAGATGGATTCCTTCAAAGAGCAAAGCTATTCCACACAGCACGACACCGAGACAGGAAGGTTTAACCCAAGAACCCCAAGGTAAATTCTTGACAGACACTAACTCCTAAAATACAGACCAGAAATGCTCTTAATTGAATCCTAACAGGCTCAGATGATGTGGACAGTGAATAACCATGTGAGCTTTTATTTTTGGAGGGTGAGCTGCCAACCTCTTGTGAAAACTGAGTAGGGATCAGAATTCTGCACTGAATGACTCTCACATTTTACAAATCCAAGAATAAATAAAGTCAGACTGACACGAATATTTAGTCTGTAACACCAAAAGACATGACAAGATCTTCAGGGTCATCTGACTCTGCTATCAGAGGCAACTGCTTTGACAAAGGATGTTCTTGAACATATCAACCTCCATCTGAAGAGATAAATTTTCCTTTAATTTCATGTTAACCTTCATTATTGTCTATCTTTAGCTTGGAGAAATGAAGCTATTGCAACCTTCTCTCTGTCGGACAGTGGGCATGTGCGTGTGCTCATGTCTGCCCATTCCCACTGTAACAGCATTCGACCCTGTTAGCCAAGCTCAACCAAACCTGAAGGAGATTAGAGGTCAAAGAGTCTTTGCTCAGTATCCCCCTGAGAGCAAGGCTTTCTAGCCAGTCAGGCAGAGAGAGGCAGACCCATAACCACACTGAAGCCAGACAAATTCAACTTGGAAATAGAGTCTGTGTTTTTAACAGCACGGCTGTTAAATGAGAAAAGCTTCAATCGGACTTTGTGTCTTCTTAGGCAGCAGAGTCAGTCAGCCTCAAGACACAAATCCAGAGGAAACCTGGCTCCTTTCGATCCAGAACTACCTATTTCTTAGATTTTAAAGTCACAGTGGGCCATAAGATCATCTATTCTGAGCTCCATATAATATGGACCATAAAATCGCATACTCCAATAAGGAACCCAATAACTTCTGCTTGGCTAAAACCTCTGTTCCAGCAGGCATCTGCTCACAATTTGAAAATATCTGAAGAGGAAGAATCTACTACTTTCATTGGTATTTTGTCTCAACACTTAATCATTCCCACTGTTAAAGCACTGGGCCTCATTTTGAAATGAAATATGTCTGCTTTTAGGTTCCGGCCTTGGACCTCTGATAGACTACAAGGCTCTGTTGCCTCTGGGTGTTTTCTCCTGAGGATGGACTTCTACCCTTCTTGAGCCTCCTCTTGACCTCCCAGCAGCAAGTGAAGCAGGTGGAGAACTAGCATGAGACTCGTTTTTCCTAGGATTTTGAAACATTTTGTGACTTTTCACTTTTTTTTTGGGGGGGGGGGGGGGGGCGGCTTTCAAAATAGGTTGACATAGCAATAGCTTGGACAACTTACAAACTAGATTTTTATTGATGCAGTCAATGCACAAGAGGGACCAAAGCAGGGAGAAGGGTGAGAGGTGAAAAAGCAAGAATTCAAACAACCTAAAAGTCTAATTTCTCAGTCTGATGTAGGCTTTGACAGTGCTAAAATGTTCATGTTGTTCACTATCTCCTGTCCTAAAATTCTTAAGTCAGAAACTAAGTTTTCAGAGAGAGCCAGAGGAAGAAGCAGTGACATATTCAGGGCTCACAAGAGGCTTCCACTAAGGATGAGGAAAGGCTAGGAGAAGGCACAGAAATGATAATATGATATCCTTACGGCTTGCTGAGCGTGTCCCAGAAATGGTGGCTCACATGGTTTCCCTTCTGGCGTTCTTCTGGCACAGCCTGACTAGGTCTCATCTTTTGCTCTGAAGGATGTCTAAATTTAACTGCAGTAGACAGGAGAGCACAGAGGCTACTCTTAGTCAATTTGGTGGAGTTCACGGAGGGTGAAAAGCAGAACCCGAATATTTGTGCAGACTTAAGCTCTTAAGGCCCTTACTGCCTGGCCCAGGGGTAACACAGCCCATAAATCTCTCCTCGCATGGTTTTCATTTTTAAGTTCTGCTTTAAAACAGAAAACCTGCATCTGGTGGAAGAATAAGCCAAGTATAACAATGGCTCATCGGGTGTGGTGGTAAAGCCGTTAAAAGTCTCACTGCGGACAAAGAACTGCGTATTGGAGCCTTCTTCTAGGTTCAGGACACTGACCACCTGCAACAGCTTCATCCATCGCAGGTCACCGGCAGATGGGTCATGGGATGTGCAAACCAGTATTGGTGCCTTCAGCTCAGGACCAAGCTCTGGCTTTCAGCGATGACCCCATCTACAGCCCAGCCCTGTGGGAATGCAGCAGCTACTGTCACAGAGACTGTCCACGTGCACTTCTCCATTGCCACCACCAGCAGAAAGCAAGCTGAGCCTTAAAAGGAAAATGATGAGTCAGAAAAGGAAAATCAGCTGGAATAGGTTTCAGGAAGCCTAGACTGCAAGGATGCAGCATGTCCTTTCACTTAACACAATAGTTTTATTTCCTTCATTCCCTGCCCCCAGAGTTGAAGAGGAGCAAACAAGGTTTCTGACCTACCAAATGCATGTCCATCTTCACAAGCATGTTGTTGAGTGGGCAACATACCTTCACATGGGAGAAGAAAAGAGGGACCTACCCAGCACTTTGAGGCAGCCTGATATTATTGCCTCCCTAGTATATGCCAGAGGAGACAGGGGCACTTTTCCTGCAGATGCTTTTTTTTTTTTGATCCTTCTCCACTGCATTGCACTGAAGACTTCTTGTTTGTGGGTCTGCTGAGATGACATACCCACGCATCTCCTAGACTTAAAGCATGGGAGATCCTAAATGAAGAGAAAATTGGATTTTATGGGACCCTGGCCAACAAAGTCTTCCGAGTGCAATGGCACTGCTCTGTGTGAAGCGTGTGAAACAGCACTAACAAGGAGAGGAAGAGGGTTTAACCTTTGTTCCAGAGGCCATAAACCGCCATCCAGAGGGTGAAAAATGAGCAGCAACTCTATGACTATAAAATCCACGTGCTATGCTAGGCTGAGAAAACAGCACCGTTGGAAGTAGCAAATTTTCAGAGCCCAAAAGGAGCACAATGTCTTTCCAAAGGCATTAAAGTGTCCCCAGCGCCTCTTTGGAAACTTTGGTGAGCTGCCTGACTTTCATCCCATGGGGAAAGAAAGAGGCAGGTTTTCTACATTCATCCCCATTCCTGCCAGCTCAGAGGAAGGCAGAGGCTTCACCCAGCCCCACTCCATCTAGGCAAAACGAGGATCCATGAGGACATGTATTTGCTCCCGTCCTGCACGTGTCCAGCCCATTATCAGCACCAAGAAATGTCTCTCCTGATCTCCTACTCCCAGGGCCACGCTGTCATCTTGGGTGTCCCTAGCCCTGCTACCTTTAAAAGGGTCCATAATTCAGTGCCACTGGTGGAAACCACCACAAAGACTCTACCAACATCAGCAGAGGATTTTAGCAAGGGATAACACTGTTCACGCTGCAGTTCCCAGACTGTTGCTTGAAGCTTGTGGGAAAACACCAGGTCAGGCTGTCCTGCAGCAGTGGAGAGCTCTGGCAGGTCCCCAGGTTCGGTTTTCCAAGGATGGTTTTGCTGGAGTTGCACCGCCCTGTGATAGATGTTCAAGAGAGGAGAAGAAAGGATAGAAGGTGCCTTAAATATTTCAGGAACAGTTTCACCGGGTGACAAGGTCTTCACATCGTGAGCCTTCAGAGACTGGTAAGGACAGTGCTGGAGGGGAGAAGGGGAGGAAGGAAGGGCTGCTGGTGGGGTAGGGAAGGCTAAGGGGGATATAAACGATACGTTTATCACATGCTGAGATGCAGGTCTGCTTTTGTGGCTTTTTCTGTCTCTGGCAGGCCACTCTTTAGCTGGCTGGTACTGTGCTTTATTAGGGTTGTTCCCTTACACGTAGATGAGATAACGCAATGGTTTATAAATCATTCACTTCTGAGTCATCCTATATGAAATTCATGAAAGACACAAAGGCCTTCAGGTATTCCCAGGTGTGTGTACTGTAGAGACATCCAAACTGGGTGCAAAAGGAGCATACATTCATATGTTGCTATGACACAAAAGTATTTAATCCTTTAAGATTTATGCCAAAATATAACAGCATAAACTGGGACTGTCCCACTTTAGCCAGTTGCACTTAGCGAGCCAGTTCCCCAACAGCAAATGACAGCAGGACGCGGCTCTCTCCCATGCAAGCTGTTCGGTGAGCCTGCCCGCTGTCACATGAAAGCTTATCTCAGGTTTAAGCCCTGGCATGGACATCCCACCAACCACCACCTCCAACCCAGCTCATGCTCATGTTCCTCCAGCAAGACATGCTGGCACTTCCCTGCACATTTCATGATACATTTTTATTAGTCCAGGCACGTGCATACTTTTTTTTTTTTTTTTAAACTCCATATCCTACATGTTTTTGAACCTGAAAGGGAAGCATTTCTTGGTTTTACAGGTTTGGATTTGTTCCTCTGGATTTAGGGCCGTATCTCTTAACAAAAACAAAATGCTGGAGTCCAATCTGTCAAATTAAAGCAAAGATTTACCAAAGGAAAATATGCTTACAAAGTAAATATAAATTAATTTAATTGGTTCCTATTATCACTTCTATTGGAGCCTGCAAGTATAATCTGGTGCTGAAGTAATTAATTGGGTGTGAAGTAGCTACTGTGCCAAAACTCACTTGTAGGGAATGAAACTCGCAGACTTCTTGGCCTGACTGTTACCTGCAGCGTCTTGGCTTTGTTATTTTGCAGAGCGGAGCAAATCACAGCGGTGAGCTGTGCAATCAAACGCTCAGATAAATGCCTCACTTTGTGTTTTTGTGATGGGGTGGTTATGACTACAGGCGTTTTCCCACCCGGGTCAGGTCGAGATTGGTTTCAGAGGGGAAGTCAGTGGACAGCTTTAGCGCTGCTGGGATTGCAGGCACTTATTTTTGTGGTTTTCTGTGGCTTAATATAGTCTTGGCTTTAATGGCTCTGTTTTTTCCCCTCCCTGCTCTGGCCTTGCAATAAAGGAGCTTTGTCTGGTGGTTTGCAGAGGGGATGGGGAGCAGTGAGGAGCGGAGGATGCTGCGATGGCATGGGTCTGTTCTCAGCAGCAGCAGCAATGAGAGTCAGCACTCATGGCCGTCCATTGCATTTTGCCAGGACAGTCACCCATGCAAACTGGGAATTAGCTCAGGCAGCTGATCTGGATCAAAAACCAACCAGGCTCAAGTACCGCAGAGATTTTTGAGGTCCTGACACGTCCTGAGATTATGCTCAGTTGCTGCAATTGGAGCAAACAGGAGACATGGCTCTTCATGATGCTTCTTCCTGCCTCCTGCAGTTTTGGATTATTTTTTTTTTTGCACTTTGCAACGTCCCTAAACAAGAGGAGTCCCTCTTATTTTGCAATTATGGTACGTCAGCAAGCCCAGCTCTTCCCTGTACCGGGTGAAGACAGAACTGAGTCTGGGAATTCACCCCACACTTACGCATTTGCTTTTTCTCCACTGTGTCCAAAGCAAGCAGGACTGCAGCTGCTAAATACCCTCAGGAAAGCAGGTTTGGGGCTGGGACGGCACTTGGCGAGAGGCACTGGACAGCCGTCACAGGGTCCAGACTGTGCTTAAGGTACAGGAGCAAAAATCAGCTCCAAACACACCTTCTGACCCCTCCCCATGCACCTCCTGCCTACGGGGTCTCATGGGCAGTTTGCCACTGTGTGGCCTTTGGGGGCTGCTTGGAGACACACACAAAGACTTTAGAGAGACAAGACAACACCAAAAGTACAAGGACTTCAAGGTGACCGCTGTCCCCAGAGCGCTGACTAAGATTAGGAATGGGTTGTGGTGGGGACAAGCCTTTACATGCCAAGACACCAGCTCTGCTCCCTGGAGTCTTCGGTGAAAACAGCCAAGATGAAAGAAGTGCTGCTACTATTAGAGCTAACAAAAATGCTGACAGAACACTATGGACAAAAAAAAATAAAAATAAAAAGGCTTTCTGAGCAAAACCCCAACCTTAGTAGGAACAGCCTGATCACTATTTTCCAGTCTATTCCCACAAGAGAAAGCAGAGACCAGCCCTTATATCTTTCTAAAGTAGCATCAGTGCTCTGGTTTTTATTAAAAGATCTGATTTGTTGAAAATTATGCAGGTTTTGGTTTGTGAAACTTCTTCGCACCTCTTCCTCTGTCTCTGTATAAACATTTATATATGTATTGAACCAAAAACTTATTCTTAAATACAGATTTCAACAAGGTCCAACATCTTCATTAAGGTGTCTGAAGACTTTTGCTCAATGCCCAGCCCTGCCAAGCCCTCCTCTGGGCACCCTTGAGTCCCTCCTTGTACCCCACAGATTTGGCTAATGCAATCCCGCATCAGTGGTGGGACAGAGAATTAAAGGGATTCTTGATTGCCAGCCACATGGATTCTTCTGGATGTTGGATGCTCTCAGTCCTGTGGGATCCACGATCACAGGGTCCTGTCTTATTTTGGCGATAAAGTTGCAGGGCACAGAGGAGGGAGCAGGAACCAAGCTCACTCAGGATGGTGTGGATACACCCTAATGCAAAGGCACCCTGGACACATGCGTCTGGTCCCCAGCCAAACCCCCCAGACCTTGGGGGCTCATGGGGGAGCATTTGCCAAGGGCAGCACTTCACTGCAAAGCCCCGATGGACACCGGGGGGAGGAAAAACGCCAGACTGCCCCGGATAGCCTCACTGTGAACTGCTGGGGCTGGGAACGATCGCGGCTCATGGGCCAGCCCGGGCTGGGGAACCTCATAAATCATGTGGAAGTGCAGAGTTATGAGTTTCCTCAGACAAACACTGCTAATTACAGTGTGCTCTGATTGCTGGTGTGAGGCCATGTAACTCACTGGCGGGCCTGGGTTGGGGGGATGCTGGATGGGATGGTGTGATTTTTGTGGGGGCAGCTGGACTAACACCCCCCATGAGATGCAGGGCTGGAGCACAGCTCAGATGAACACCATTCCCTGCCAGCTCCACCCCAGAGTTAGCAACCTCTGCGTGCAAAGCCTCAGCCCTGCAAATTGTCTGAATGTGCCCTATTTTCCTCCTTTTGAGGCCAGCACTTCCCAGCAAAGCAAAAAGCAGTTCAAACCAGGAGGAAAGGCAAGCTGAGAGGCAGGCGTCAATGGGAGCTCCATCTGGGAAGGGCGATTACTCAGTGGTGCAAGTGCTCCAGGGCTGGGTCTTTGTAGTAAAGCAATCCTTGTGATCACTCCACGCCCGAACCGAGTGACTCAGAGTAAAAATAATTAAATATGTTAATAATTATCAGGGCCCCCTTTGATTAAAACAAATAAAGCTTGCAGTGTGTAAGCAAGGAGGAATGCATAGGTTTGCAGGGCTCGGCTCACAACCAGGAGCCAACAGCAAAAGCGGATGTGGTGCCTGGGTCAGGCATCAGAGAAGCACAGGGGAAAGCTTGAGCAAAACCCAACTGGAGATGTCAAGGGTGGCCAGGTCCCTGCTCTAGCACTTGCTCTCATCCGTGATCCCAATGTGCTGTCTCAAGGCCAGAGATGAAATGGGGGACTGTAAGCATCACATCTCCACATCTCAGCCCACCCAGGTGGGAGACCCAGCAGGTTTTGGGCAGCTGGTCCAGGAACCAGCATCACAGCAACTGCCAAGGGAAGGTGGAAAGCAATTTTGGAAGGCAAAGAAAACGTTGAATATAATTAATTGCACCCTGAAGGGTGTTCCTTCAGGATCCCTGGGCACCTGATGGGCGGAGGAGGCCACTCCTGAAGGGAGATTCACATCTCATGGGGGTTTCGTTGGACTTTTGAGGTGGCCAGAGGAAAGCCAGGCTCATGGCTTGGCCCCTTCAGTGCAGGGCTTCTAGGGTGAAGCCATACCACAAAAGGGCTTTTCTGCGCTAAGCCTTGCCAAAACGTTGGTCCTGCTTGAGGCAGGACATGGCGGACGCTGTACCGAGTTTGGAAGGCAATTGTAAAAGCTTTTCAGAAGAGGTGACTGTGCCCAGACAAGTGGCCCCTCTGCTCTTTACCCTACATGGGATGCTTGTCCCCTCTCTCCTTGGAGCCAAAGGCATCACCTGCACCCGCTGGGGTTTCTGGCCAGCAGTGGTCTGCCTCAAATGCTGAAGACCTGCACTTTCGGCCAAGGGGAGGAGATGGTGCCGGTGTAGTGCTGGCACAGGAGAGCGTAGAGCTCCTCTCCTGTGCTGGAATGTGGCCGGGGGCAGGCAGGCGGCAGGGGTGCGCACAGCAGAGTCTGGAGAAGCCTTTCTACGGCTGTTTTGATCTCTCAAGTGTAAAGGTGATAAGAATCAGGGCCTGACGTTCTGGGAGAGCATTTATAGACATAGCAAAAAGCGCCTGTGGAGCAGGGGGGCGAGTTCACACCATATCACGCTCAGGATCAGTGACGCTCTAGGGAACAAATACCAAAACCTACTGCCAGGGTGTGTTTCCCATATGAGTGCTTATGCAGCACCATACGGTACCCACGCGTGTAACACCGCATGCATGTTATGGCCATGCTGGCTGCCAGGAGCTGAAGATCTATCTGCCTCGGCTTCACCATAGCTTTTGAAGGCAAACGCTTGAGTGAAGCTGCAGCCACTGCATGAGCAAAGACAGCACATCCCAGGGAGGAAATGCTCTTTGTATCCCAAAGCACTTTTATTCTCAGGATGGAGCTCATGTGAAACACAGGGCTCAGGTTGTTCTCCCTGCATGGCGTTGAGTGTCCCAGTTCGTGAGCAGATGCAGCTTTTCCACTGAAACACACCACCTCTGGGGCAGTATGTGAGAGCAGACAGCAAGATGACCCAACTGCTGGGAAGGGGAAGCAGGAAAAAAAACCCCAAAACACAGACCCGGTTCAAACCAATGGGGAAGCTGAGAGACATTCAGTGTACCCCCCCTCCCTGGAAATCAGCCTGGGCACTGGAGCTACTGCCCCTTCACAAGCCCAGAAGGGATCCAAACACAGCCAGTAGTGGACACCACCTGCAACTAGGACACAGCTATCAGACCCTTTCTTCCCACTCCTGAAGATGGGGCATGTGGAGAGGGGGTAGCCACCACCAACACCTTCTGCCATGTGGTCTGTGTCTGTTATTTTGAATCCCACCGCCCCGCTAATAAAACAAGCAATGTCCTTGTAGTGCTTTCCAAGGGGGAAACATAAAATGCATTTGCCGTTAGCTTATTTTTTTAAAGCTCTATTTAAGAAAAGGAGAGGAAAGGAATCCCTGCAAGGGGCACAGTTGCTAACAGGAGAGCTCAACACACGCTTGACTGCTCTTTCTTGTCCCTTACTACCCCACAGACTCCCTAGGAAGGCAAAAAAAAAAGGAGGGGGGGGGTGTGTTAGGTGATGTAGCTATACAGCATATATAGCAGCAGCTCCTTAACACATGGTTGTAGTTATGCAGCTGGGGAGCGGACATGAATGTTGGGAAGATACCTGGCCAGCGTGCAGCCAGCTGTGGTCTGATATCCAGGGTAACTGCGCCACCTCATGGTCCCCAGAGCCAAAGAGTTCAGGGATGCATGGTGTGACCCCCGTTCACTGAAAAGCATCTTCACAGCCTCCTCTGACAAAAGCTGCAGCAGCTTTATTCGCTGTAGTGGTCACCTCCTTTAGTAAGGCCAGCTGGGATTTGCTCCATGGATTACTGCCTTACTTTGACAACAGTCCCAGTAATCTGCAAATGAACTACTATTCCTTCTAAAACAATGACACAAGAGCTGGAGATGTCTTTCGACACAGATGTCCCCTGCCTGCTCTGGGACTGTTCCTTAAAGCACACACATTGCTTCTTCATCCAGTCCTGCTTTAAGAGACCCAGTCCCTGTGGCTCTTGCAGTCTCCCTGCAGATGTGAGCTTGCAACCCAGTAGATCCCAACCCAGAGAAGGGCTGTCCCAGATTATTGTGTCCTGCTTCCCTTTCCTTTGATCCACTCGAAATAATCTCTCCCGTTTGGCACCCCAGGCAGCCCTTCTTTCAGCCTCCTGTTCTCACCCTTCTCACACTTGCAGCTGATTGCTGGCCGTGTTACTTACAAGCTGTCACTCAGGCATTCATGCCTGGATTTTCTTGTTTTTTCCTCTGTAAGAGGTGGGGAGGGAGTTTTCACTGACTGAAGTCCGGCAAAAGATAGTCACCTAGTGCTCTCCCACAGTGAAGAGGGAGAGCGGGGCATCATCGGGGTTAAGCAAGCCCACTCCAAGCTGGCTATCTAACACCATCCTACAACCACCCTCTGAAAATGCCTCACTTTTTCCCATGGGCCACATAAAGGTCCAGTCAACTATGTTTATTTGGAGCCCTTAAGCTGACCTGAATGCCAATGTACACGACCTATCTGCCTCCTACTGTCCTCAGGGATCAGCACCTCCACCTTTTCCCACTTGCCTTCATCCTTTCCTGCTCCTGCAACCAAATGCACTGCTGAGCCCTTGAGCTTAACTCCATTCTAACAAGGAGAGATTGTCTGAAAATCTCAGTGCCTTCTTCCCCTCATATCTAATTTGTGGTGCACAGTCAGTGCTGTCCAGCACTCCTGCTGTCTCCTCCTTATCCATGTTCAGCCATGCAGATTGCATTTCTATGGACAATTTCCCTTTGCTCCACTGGTCCATCACCAGTGGCCCTGGTCTGCAGCAAGAAAATTATAAAGATCACCATTAATTTATGTCAATGTCACACAGACTGCGTGTCCACGTATCACCGAATCCTGGCATGGGTTATTCCCGACACTGTAAAACACATGTAAAGCACAAGCAGAATACAAAATACTTCAGAGATCTGACGTACCCTAAATCTAGATACAGCTATTATTTTTTAAATTTCTCTCCCCCTCCTCCCCGCCCAGCATCTGTTCATAAAAGGCGGCTTTTGGCAGAAGATGCAGTTTGCAGCAATGGGCTTAAAGCTGTTCCAATTATTATTCTGCCATCCCCTTTACCCATCATCTCTCTTCTTCTCCTGGTACATACCTGCTCTCAACAAGCACTGCTGTTCGGTGGGAGCTGCGCGCTGGGCTCTGACATGGTGTTAGAGCTGCCTGGGGTGAAGGCTGCTCTTACAGAAAGAGGAGTCCGCTCAGGGAGAGGGATTTTACCTGCCTTGTTTAGAAATTCTGTCCCAGGGATCACCAGGGAAGAAATTCTTCATATCAGGACAATTTATTAAAAGATGTTTGAAAATCTTTTCTCTGGATTGACCCAAGATGTGATACAGAACCAGAACAAAATACTTAAAGAGGTAGCTGTCCCTCTGTACAAACAGTTCACAAGGCGAAGGAGGGATGAGCTGGGGAAACAACTGAAATACAGCCAAGGGAACCCATTTCAAGCCATTTGAGAATCTGCTGGTAAACTTTACTTGAAATCTTTTCTGCATCCTTGCCTTGAGCATCCACCCTGGATATGATTTCTTACTTTGAATTCAGTGGTTCTTACTGGAATGAAGAATTAGGGAGAGTTTTAAAGCAGAGAGGAGTGACTGACTGCTCAACTGCTGCCAGACTTTTTGACTTCATGCTTCAAGTAAAGCAGTGAGATGCAAGGTGTCCTTGGAAAGCTGGAGACATCAGCCCCAAGTAAAAGCAATCCATTCTGCTCCCTCCCCATCTCTTCCTCTGCCAGCTTTAGGATTAAGCTCCCAAATGCACTTCATATGCAGGAAGGGCCAGAACTGAACAAACCCATAAAAAGCTGAAACATTATGACCTATGCAGCACGTCTTACCAGAACACCTTCCAGAGCAGGCACTGAAGTATCTCAGTTGTCTTTATGCCAGCAAAATGAGCACCGCCAAGGCCTGTTCCCTGGCCCGATGGCCAGATGAGATGGAAGGGTCTGTACCTTTATCATCAATCTCTGTTGCTTTCCGGAGCAGGCTGGTCACATCCATCTTGTCACTGGGAAGGCTACCTTGCCTGTGCAACTACAGGACTGCTTGGGTCTGGCCAAAACTGTTCCAGGGGCCATGCACGACACTTAGCTGTATGGCCAGCTGAGACCTGGGCTGGTTGCTAACATGGATATAGTCAGAGAGTTTTATGTTCTTGCAAGAGCAATGGTGCCACAGCCTCATCAGTGAAAACTTGCCAAGCGAGGTCCAACCTCACCCCACAAGTGAGGATCAAGGTTCAGATTCAGCTCAGGAGGTCACGTGGAAGCAAAGAAAGACCAAGACTGAAATGAAAACCTTATCATCTATATTATTTATGAGGAGAAGAGGGAAAACATTAAAAAAAAAAAAATCTCAGTCCCACCTTTTTTCCCCTTTGCATTGTGTTTATGGCCTTTTTCATCCAACTAGTACTGTCAACAAATTCAGTGTTCGACTATCCTGTACAAAGCTGCTCAACATCTGTCTGGAGTCAGTGGGACAGATGGCAGCTACTGGATGGATGAGCTGATAGGGACTAGAAAAAGAGTGCGTCACATTCCCATTTGGGTTCCAGCTCTTCTCTCTGCCCTAATGTAATGAAGTAATGAGACATTTTAGCTGCTTCATACCTGTGGCTGCAACATCCTGTCTCCATCTGCGATCAAAGTAATCTAGGCATCAAAAACCATGTCAAAAGAACCACTGAATGAAAGTCAATGAGCCAGATCATGAATTAGATCAAACTAGATAATAAAGCTAGACTCATCCAGACTTCAAACAGAGCTAAAAGTCCCCTTGTAACTCCTTTTAAGTGCTAAGGTCATTATCAGTTCTCTATGACAGATCACAAATAATGCCATTGATTTCAGTGGATGCAACCACAAGTTTAAAGCAGGAGAGGTTGTATGATATTAGACTTTGATTCCTAGAAATAGTCTCTGTGCCAGAGCATGATTTGCACATATCACCTTGATAATTTTCTTCTTCAGCGTGCCACAGGAGCTCATCCTGTGCCATCTCTCACCCAGGACTTGTCAAGCATTTAAATGTCACAACCTCTTTTTGTCAATATTGCTATGCTCTGCTTTACGTTGGTCAAACAGAGGAAGAGAGATGTTCGGTGTGTTACCATACCCACGGAGTGGGAAAGCACCCCTTTGCAATTCAGAACAGCACTTAGCACTATGCCAAGGTTTACTGCTGACCTGAATCACACCAAAGAAAGCGAACAGAATAAATGAGGACAGGAGAAAAGGGATTTGCACTCAAAACGCACATCACGTTTTAGGTGCAGCTTCCCCTTTAGTGGTAGCAGGTAAAGACAGGAGAGAGCCATGTGCCCTCCCATTCTCAGGTCTGTTATTTGGAGTTGCCATATCAGACTTGGGGACCAGCCCGAGCTCTGGTTCCCACCTTCTCTTCCTGCAGCAACTGGTTTTAAGCTCAGACTGAGTGTGTTGTCATGTGAGTTCAGAAGATACGTTGACCGTATTTGCCAGTCCCAGAATTTGTATCATACAGTTGTTTGTCAAAGCCCCACCTATCCCGTGCAGCACTTCCTTTCTGATAATTGCTGCTGAGATATAGAGCTAAATAATGGAAAGGGAAGAAAACACTAAATCTCACCATTATCTTCAGGGTAGCCTGTTAAAACATGAACCCTCTGATATTTTCCTCCATGCTCCTTCCCTGAGATATGCCTCTGAGCATCCCTGGAATTTCCTTGCACTTGGAACACTGCCCTGAACTGTTGTGGGAACATGGTGAAGTTGGGAAGGTGTCATTTGGCATTGAAAGCTTCTCAGTTTTGTCAGGAATTAATGGAAACACAGAGTGGTGAGCTGCAAAAAGGAAAAGCAATGAAGATTTTTTGAAGTCTAGCTGAGTTTATCTGTTCATTGTAATGGTGAAGAGACTATAACTATAATAACCTGAGACTTTACGTCCCCCCTGCAAAGCCTACCCAGGGCACGCTCACATCTATCCAAGAGGAGAGGCGGTCTCAGGGCAGGGGCTAGTTCCTGTAGTGATGGCATCAATGGCAAAAAGCCATTTTGGACCCGGTTTCAAATCTCAGGTGAATGGCAGTGGCCTCCACCACAGCCCTGGGCTCACTTCAGTCACGAGTGCAAACACCACCATAAATGCCAGGCTCGCTCTTGTCTGTGCTACCAGAAACCGCAGGCACAGCACCGCTGTAGCATGAAGGGCAATACGAGTAACCTGCTGGGGCCACAGCTTCTACCTCAGGCACACACTGCTTAATCTCTGAGCCGGGTACCCTTTACATCTTGAGAGCTATAGTATTAAAGTTACTACAGTCTCCAGCACCTTCATTTCACAACTGTTTCCCAGCTCTCAGTATAAGCTGTCAGTCACTGGGGGCAATCCTGCAGTCACAGCCAAAGGATGCACTAAGCCCATCCACCTTGCTGTGATCCAGCAGAAGACAACCAGCTCTCTTCCAGAGGACACACACTCACCACGGTCATCATTTTATGCAGTCCTGGCTCCCAGACTGCACAGTTTGGGCACTGTCTGACACCCAGCCTCAAGCCACCTGAAATCTTGGGAGTACAGGAGCTTGGAGTCTGCACCTGATGGTACAGGTTGTCCCTATGGCTTCCCTCCCATTATTCTCATGTCTGTCACTAGCACCTATCGAAATGGTGCTTTGCTCAGACACCCTGAGCTCTACACAAACTCCCACAGCCCTTTGTGCCGGCCATGGTGCTTTCAAGGCATCACTGCTCTTAGTCCACAGCTCTTGCAGGTGCCTATGAGATCCAAAGAGAAAAAAAACCACCCTGGAAACAAGCCAAGAGATCATCAGGGAGATGGGAAGGGGATGAGAATCAAAATGTCAGCGTAGGCAACAAGTGTTCTGAAAGAGGAGCAAGGCAGCAAGTGTCTTATTCCCCTACTGGCACTTGAAAAAAAGGAGCTAGCCAAGAAAGCTCTCACAGACTCTTACCTTTGCGTTAAACAGAGGATATTATTAATCCGAAACAAACCCCTAGGAACTAAAGTCACAAGCAAGTTTTGCCACAGCTTGATTTCCACCTTGGTCTCTCCTGTTCACCAGGGAAGGGGGCTCATCGCGCGCACTGTGAAGTCAGCAGAGACATCTAGCGGCAAAATCAACATTAAAATACGCTGGGGAATACACCGGAGTGCTTTGCTTCATCTTTCAGACAGCTCGATTATCACCTGCTTTCTACTACGCGTAACGAGGCTGTATTTTTAACCGTTCTGTTGAAAAACACTGGAACGATGCTTTCCTAAATCCCCCAAACCCCAGCTTTATGGAGATAAAACACCTCTAGAACTACTGTGCTTCCTGCCTGTCCTCAGCCCCCCAGGACACTGTTCACCCCAACTCTCTCTTGCTTTTTGAGGAGTTGGAGGTATCGGTATTGTGTCTGGTTCTGGTTATGTTTTTTGGTCATGTGTGAAGGTTTCTGTATGCCATTGCTGCTGGGCTGATTGATGTGATCCTGTTACACAGCTCAGAACAATTTTTTTTCCATCTGCTCTTTGCAAATATGTTTTGTGTTAAGAGCTTTTCAAATTTTGGCTTTGATGGCACTGACTTTTGTTTAAAGACTCGCATTACCTGTTATGTTGAACATCTCTGTGCAGCTGTTCCATTTAGTCCAAATCTGTTCCTCACTGGACACAAACCACTATTCAGATTTGGCAGCTCTTTAAAAAAAACCCAACCTCTAAGAATATAACAAAGCAACGGCAAAATTCAATTTCTTAGTGGAGTAGGTAATTCTGCCAATTTACCTGCAGTGAAACTCTGGCTTATTCTCATTAAAGCCTGTAGTCCTTACTCTGCATTTATTCTACAGTCACAGATAATGGATTAAATATAATGCTGCAAATGAAAGATGTGAACACTGAACTGACAGTATAGGTAGAAAATTTTACTTTTATAATGATTTTTCAG
Source organism: Falco cherrug (assembly GCF_023634085.1). Classification (NCBI taxonomy): domain Eukaryota; kingdom Metazoa; phylum Chordata; class Aves; order Falconiformes; family Falconidae; genus Falco; species Falco cherrug. The sequence continues at coordinate 3,735,887 of NC_073698.1, forward strand.
GGTTCACATACATCTCACAAGAGACATTTGGCCAACCACGGGAGATCATTGCTGCGACAAGACTACAGTTGCTCATGCAAGAGATGACCGTGGCCCAGATTTTAATTGGTATTTTAGCAATGTTCAGTGCTGCAGTGCCCAAAGGACTTAGAGGAAGACTGGAGTGAGGATGTGAGCGCAAACAATCAAGGGCTTAAGTGAGCAACATAACAGCCCGCTTAGCAAAATCTCTGTTCATCACCTGGGCTGTGCTACCCAGCTATGCGTGCGGTCCTACCCTTGACCCACTTGCAGCATTAAAAATTTTAACTTACTGAGAGCCAGCAAGCTGCAGGCACTTCCATGAGTGAATCAGTTTGGAAAGCCAAATTTAGGCACTGAAGTCCATTAGGCATTGCAAGGTGAAACATTGAAACACCTCATCACCCAGTGGCTGGGCCACAGAGACAGTCAGGGATCTCCAGAGCAGTTGGGATCAGATACTTGATGGGATTCCATACCAGCTGCGAAACATTAAAAGGTTTAGGGGATTTCAGTGGAAAAAAGAAGGCAATAAGGGCTAGTTTTTGAGTTACCTTTTCAACTTTGGTAGTGTTTTTTTGGTAGTGGGGTTTTTTGGTTAGAGATTTTTATGGGGTTTTTGTAGCCATGTTTTTTTGGCAGTGATTCCTGACACTTTTTAAGTTGCAAGGAAAAGCACCACTTTTACCAGTAGTGTTGGCATCAAATCCATTAAGCAAACGATGAAAACTGGTTTTAAATTGTTTGCAACCTTTCAGCTGTGCTCATAGGCGCTCCATTGAATACTTTGGTCCCCTCACTGTCATTCCCCCTTTTTGTCATTCTCTTTTTGACTTGTCACATCCAGTAGAGAAAACCTCCTCCACCTCCAAGCACAAATGAAGAGGAGGAGACACAAAAAAAGTCTGCCAAGTACTGGCTGTGCCAGCAAAAGAGGGTCACCTCTCAGAAGGACATGGGGTTATCAACCAAATTAAACCTGGGGAGGATGTTCACTTCTGGAAGGGGCTGTCTCCTCTCCTGACCTCCCGTGCCACACAGACTGCAAGGTCCCTGCGCACAGAGTAGCGAACAGCACCCACTCTCCTGCAGTCTGCACGCTTGCCCCCATGAGGCAGGGCTGTTGCTGGAGGGAGCTACAGCCCTGCTGTCTCCACCAATACATCTGCACCCATCTGGAGCATCATCTTACAGAAAAATATGTAATTTAACTCTGAAGCCTTCATGGGATGAAAAATACATCCTGTCTTCTAGTAACCTGCTCTAGTGCTAATCACTCACCCTGTTGAAAACAATCTTACTCCATCCTGAACACCGCTGCCTTCCCCATCAAGTCCCTGTCTCCAAGCCTGCTAACTCTACCAGTCCTTCTCTGTAGGCAGGCAGCAACACAAGAACAAAAGGACAACCAGTGTCTCTGCAGTTCAGAGCCATGTTAATATTAGTGGCTCCATCTCTTCTAGTAAATAAGATATTTCAGGCCCTGGTTAGTTCCAGTACCTTTCAAACAACAGATCAGCTGTATAAGAGTAAAAACACTATCCAGAGCTGTAATCAGTAATATTAAGCTTAAGGGAGGCTATAAATACCTATGGCTTAGTGTGTGGCTGAACCTCAAGCTACTAGGGAGAAGGAAGGGGCCAGGAGAAAGCTTTTGCTTCAGGCATCTCACCTTCTAATACATCCTAAAGAGATTTTTGCAGTTTCCCCTGTGTTGCTGGGTCTGGCCAGTGTCTGCAGCAAGACACTGAGCTGCAGTTTTAGAGAGAATGGCAATTTCGGCGATGCTGCAAACCAAAGACATCCATTATTTCCCAAAAGAAAAAAAACCCCAAAAACCAAACAATGGAGGAGTTGTCCAGTGTTTCTTCTCTTTTGGGAATGGGGAAGATATAAATTAAGTAACTACTTAGCTTGCAGAACTGGGACGATCTCTTTTTCTCTGTACTATTGCTGTAATGTAGGAACCAGTGAATATGGCTCTTGTCACTTGATACTTCATTTCAGTGCAAGTCTGAAGAATTCATACGCACAACAGACTGAGCTCTAAATACTTCCTCAGGAGAGACTTGGCTGCTGTTCCCAGAAACCTCTTCCTTCTCTTCTCTCATCATTACTGGACTTGCTTTCGCAGTGTCAACCCACAAGGTGGAGGGAAATGCTTGGCCAGAGAGTGGAAGACTCATAGGTTTTACAAGGCTCCTTGGCATCGATTCCAGCTCCCAAATTATTGCTTTTCACTGTTTAAATAATACAAGAACTCAGTCCAAAAAGGCAGCTTATCTGCATGGGAGAATCAAGACAATCTCTGAACCTGCAAAATCAGGCCACTTGTCTAAATATTTAGATATGAGCACCAAGGCATACAATCACTTACTGAAAAGGTAAGCAATAATTTTATTTTTATTTCTAACCCAGAAAACCTAATTATTACAATCTCTCAGCTCCTTTGATGGTTTCTTAGTGCCACCATTTCTCAGAATAGCTGAAATACTCAGAAATCTGAAATTACATGAAAGAAGACATTTTAATGGCATCTGATTTCAAAGGCACCGGCCATGAACATACTGCTAGAAAGCCTTTTGGGCAGGGGCTGCAAATCAACCAGCTTAAACCTAAGGCATCTATAATCACCAGTCTCGTTAGAAAATTTGGAAGGATTTGCCGTTGACAGATGCTCTCCTTCCTGGTTTGCCTTGCACATCCCTACTGCTCCTGACCACATTTAGATTAACGCAAAGAAGGTGAATATATTTAAATGCAGGTGGCTCTCTGTGGTAGGCAGATGACTCCGTAGGGCCATGCCGAGGACTGCCAAGCAGCAATTTAGTGTTGTCTCTGTTTGCACAGAAGGACCGCAGTGACTTGGAAAGCATAGAAGAAGGAAATGTTTTCTCCATGACATACTATGGGCTGCCTATAATCAGCATCCTTCCTCGGCAGCTGGGCTTGATGAATGTTGCCAGCAGCTTGGGAATCCTTTTGGGTTCCCAGTGTCAAGAAGGAATCTGAAGCAATCAGGCAGGGACAAACACACCTACGCCCAAACCGCCCTGGTCACGCTAGAGCGAGTCCTGGTGTGATTGGGCTGGGAGACTGAATCCTTCAGAATAAACTCAATTCGAGCTGCTTATGGGGAATCATCAAGTTTATTAATCTAGTCCTCAGTAAGTTATCCAATCCTATTATATGGATCACATTTAAAAACTAGAAGAATCCCAATGTGCCTGGCTTTTCAATAGAAAAAATTAAACTAATTACCGTATTTGTCTGCTAGAATGTACTAAGTTGCCAGGCGGAAATGGTGTTAACAGTTCTGCATGCTCTTACACATGCTATTCTTTGACATGGTATTTTTAGCCCAGTTTCTGAAAGAAAGAATTTTTAAAACCCTGCGAATGTGCTGGGGTACTTGTGTGATCTTATCGCGCCTTCCACTAGTACCTTTGAACCAAATGGCCAATTTCATACAACTATGGGGAAGGAAGACAGGTCCTGCAGAACTACGAGAGACAGTGATCCGTCAGCTCCCCCTCACTACAAGAAACTGCTGGATGTGGGCTCACCTTTTATCAGACGTCAGAGAATCCACACAGGTGAGCTCCCCTTGGAAACACAAATCAAGATGAAATGAAGCTTCTTTGGCTCTGCTAATCCCAAAGTAACTTCAAATCTTCTCTTCAAAAGGGCGAGGTGATGCCATGCCCTGTACTTGTATTTCTCTGACAGACAAAAAAAAGGTCACATCACACATTTCCTCAGCAATCCTTCCCATAATATATTTTTTTAATAATCTCTGCTCCATCAGTGTGTTTCCAGGTTGACATTTCCACTGTGTTGGGACATTTGGAACAAATTTACCTTTCAGTATGACTGCATTCAGGCAACATAAAGTGGTAGCTTAGAGGTGCTTCAGGACACACAAGACCCTTTCCAGTACTCCCATCATTTACAAACACCCACATAAGGGGGGATCTGAGCCATCCTTTTGAATCAAAGCTTTAAAGCCGTTTGTTTTGGCCTCCTTTAGAGCTGCAGGCCAAGTGAACTACAGCCATTTGTTCTGAAATCATAAATCTCACAAACTATAAAGTGGTTTCCTAATCCTTTTATTTTACAGGGCACACATTTTCTCAGTGAGCCGTGCCCCTTCTTAGCTGTGATTTAGAGAAATCTGCAGGATGAAACCATTCCAGACTTCAGAGCTGGATTTATCCAGCTGTTGTATTTTCCTTATTTTCTGGGCTGTCTGCTTCCACAAATGAGGTGCTCCAACCTGTCACAACCACCCTGTAAGAAGGAAAACAAAAAGATCAGCAGCAGCAGCACAATAAAGCTGAACCTGGAGCCAAATAAAAACTGTTCTGGATATTCAATTCACTAATCTTTCTAATTAAAAAAAAAAAAAACGAAACCAAAAACCAGACAAGACTGAGACATGAAGGGGTTATGGCGGTGGCGGGTAGCGAAGGGAGACACGCTTGAGCAAACAGATTTTGAGGTCTGCAAGGACATCCTTCCACTGGGCAGGATCAAAGTAACACTGCTGGAGTGCATTAGGGAAAAAGTCACACATGAATTGGGATCCTGATGGTCTAGGAGGCAAAAAAAACCAGGGGAGGGGCTTTGCTGAAGCTCCCCGTGACCATTCCTACTGCAACAAAATCCTGCACTTTAAATACCTCACTGCTGTTGAGACCACAACGGGCAAAAAAACTAGTAGGGATATCACAAACCACATACGACATCCACTCTTTTGGTCCTTCCCGGCCCTCCTGCTGTGTGCATCCTCTCCTACATCTGCAGCACAGCACTGGGTCTGCTCTCCCACGCTGAGATGGTGGAGGCAGGTGATAGCATCCTGCCTGGCTGAGGGAAACCACCTCCAGAAGACACCTCCTTCAGCAGCAGCTTAGCAGCAGTCACTCATGCTTTGCACAGGCCTGAACGTGCTGGTCTCTGCCATATCCATCACATGATGTCATACATTCATGAGGTGGCTGAGTATGCATCTGAAGACAGGGGTTTCACTCATTTTCGAGACCTGGAGGACCTCCTCCTAGGTGTCCCTGTCAAGAGTCAAAGAGGATGGGAGATGTCTCCACAGCAGCGCAAGGGAGCTAGTACCCTCTCAGTGAACCCCTCCTTCAACAGCGCCATGCACAGGTGGAGGACGTGGGAGCAGATGTGTAGATCACTGCCCATCTCTGCTTGCACAGGGAGAGGGAGCCAAGCTCTGAGTTACCAGCAGGTCTCTAGGGAACAGCCAGGGTCATGTCAATAGTCCCCATCTCCATTCCCATTCCCTACCCCGATCCAGTGGAATGACAGAGTGACACTTTGCAAAGAACAAAGAGAATCACCAGTAATTTTCCATCTGTAATGGGATATGGGCACAGTTTATTCCTAAAAGTAAAAGCAAATAAATGCAAGAAAAATCTAGAGCTGTCAAACACAGCACTGCTCTCTCGGCCCTCCAAGTACCACAGTTGTGCAGTGCCTGGCAAGCTTCAGAGGTTGCTGCAAAATAGGTGTCCTTTTCAAACACCTGTAGGAACAACTGTTCTTGAGTGTTAAAATGTCCTTCATTACGCAGTGAGGGTTTCATTTTAATAACTCTCTGCATTGCAACGTGAGTTTGCATGGTCCGGAACAGTTAGCCAGATGCTTGAGCTGAATCGTGTATTCAGAAGTAACAACAAAATAACAACACACAATGAACACACGAGCAGCATCTTTTACGTATTAGACACAAGTACAGTGAAGTGCTGAGAGCACAGAAAAAGCCACAATTTCCCACTTAGTTCTGCTGAGCTGATACTGAATCATAAATGTGGGATAACTTTCCAGAACAACTTTTCAAGATTTAACTGCAGCATCTGGAAAGTCTGTTCTGAAACACACTACACACCGATCTCAAGAACTCCAGGAAATTTGCACATACACAATCATTTTGCATTTAGCTTGGATCTCACCTGTATAGAAACTGAAGTTTATCTGCCTACTTCACATTCCTAGTGAGAAACTGTTATTGCCATATATTTTTCCTAGTATACAGTTTTGCTTCTTGTTCCCCTTTTTTTTTTTTTTTTTTATTACAGGAAGGAAATAGAAGAACGTCAGGTCTAAGGTGCCTGCTCTGTAATACAACACACATTTTTATTCCGCACGGAAAAGGAATGCCAAGTTGTTCAAATATCAAAACAGTTCTTCCCCTCACCCTGCTGCCGTAACACCTGTAACTTATCTATAAAAGTAAGCAAAAACCCCAACCCTAGACAAAAGATTTGCTCACTGCTCAGCTGTGCACTCACTCTAATTAAACGAGCTATCTAATAAATTGAAAAGCAAAACAAAAAGAAGATTTAATTTGTCTTTATCTGTTATGCAAATTAGTTGGATTGGGGTGGTACTGACATTTGATTTTATATAGTATTCATCCAGGTTTTTCAACTGAAACTTTCTGTAAACAGAAAATGATCTGTGAACTGCTCTGTTTTCCTGCATGGCTCATTCAGAATGAATGAAACTGGTTTTAAGATGAAATATTTTATTTTGATGATATCTAACCATACAAGTTTGTCTTAATTTGTCTTCAATTTAATCACTAGAAGATTAAAAATTTATAAAATTTTGCTTTACACCAGATTATGGCTGCTTCTGTAAAAGATACCTTCCTTTTTTTACTATTCAGGATTATTGTTGAATCAAAAATACCAATTATTTTATAGCATTGTTCCCAAATTCTTTCCTAGCCCAGGAGAAGCAGTTACTCTGTAAAGGCTATAATATATTGAAATATCCCTAATTAAAAAAAAATAATAATCCCAAAACTGCATACTCCTAACTCTTTATGCCTTTAGCACATTGAAACATCTACTGTGCAGCAGCTCTGGGACAAGCAAGGAATGCAAGACACATTTTTATCTGACCTAGCACAACTCCTACATGTAATAAGATATTACCAAGTTGTCTGTAAACGAAAACCCTAGTGGATCTCTGCTCGGCTCAGGGAAAGTATCACAGTACTTCAGGAAATACTGATTTGCTGGAAATGAAGAAATTAATGTATTAATTTTTTTGTAATTAGATAAACATGGGAGGTAGGTTTCTGAGTTGGCTGCGGATAGTTAATATTTTGAATGGATGTTTCCCACCCACGCTCCTTCCCTATACTCACACTCCTGTCTCCAACCTGTTCCCACCTTCTTTTCTGCAGAAATATTCAGTTTCAGGGTGCAAGTACCGGCGTGAAGAGGAACCTGTGAAGCAGAACCATTCATAAACTGCTGGCACCGCAAGAGGGGACAGCGCTGTTATGGGAGAAGAAGCTTGAATAACCAAAACCACATGGAATGAGTTTCTAAGATTCTTCCTCTGCTGGTGATCCTTCCTTGTCCACTGCTGACAAAGCATGAACCCAAACAGAATCTTAAGTTAGGAGAGGCTGTCTTAGCTTTTATGAAGGCCATGGATTGTATGTTCATTTACCACAAAGTAACTCACCCCTGCTACCTCTTCTCTTTAAGCATTGTTGGTCGTCTTTCTGCTGTCTCTCATCATGCCGTATCTGTAAGTTTCCTGGGCTAGTAAGACATTGTTTTATAGCACTAGGCAGGGCTTTGACAGACCTTGATGTCATGTTCTGATTCACTGCAAATTTTTCATGTGACCAGATAGAAGCTATAATCACTTCAGATATCTGATAACTGGGCCTCAGATCCCAGAGACTTTACGAAAATAAATCAATCAATGACATAGACAATATTCCATTAATGGGGGTCGTATGAACATCCACATTTATATCTACATGGTCTCTTGCATACAAAAGTGAGTCCTCCTGTGTCCCAAGCCAACCAGGAATCCTGGAGCCATCTCCCCACCTGCAGGAGGCTGGGTGGCTCAAATCCTCATAGCTAGAACATCTCCTGCTAAGCACGCTCAGCAGCTGACTGCCAGGGTGACCATCACATCTCATAACATTCTTGATCAGTGAGAAAACAAACAGAGGAAACGCTGCAACTTTTTATTTTTAAATACTGTAGTATTTAAACAACAGGCAATGACTGTACCAACTGCTCAAGCCAAGAATAAGTAGCTGTTCTGAGTGGATCCTGACTGTAGCGGCTGCTGCAGTCAATGGGTAAATCACCCCTTGGGGGTTATGCCATTTAGGATCGTACATTACCGATTAATACACAACACTGTAGTAAGGGCTGTTTCCTGCACTCACCCCTGAGGGAACTCTTAGGGGACACTCCAGTGTCAAGCCTAGAAAGTTCTTCCATCAGTTTGAGCTATTTTAAGGTCACCTTTTCCCTGAAGACTGTAAGAGTAGTTCCCTTGGCTGGGCTCCCTGCACAGCCAAGGTTACAGAAGGAAAACACAAATCTTACTTAATATTTGAAGAATGCTGGTATTTGAAGAAAAGTGAAGAGAAACTGTCTGCTTTTCTACAGTTGTGTTCCATGAAGGCAACGTTTTAAGATGGAGGGAGAAACAGGAGGCTAGGTGAGAAAATGGATGGGTTGGTTTGTTTAAACCTAACCTGATACCTCTTGGTCATTATGAGAATACAAACCAGTCTCCTAAAGATCAGAAGCAACGACTAACATGTGAACTGGGATTGAGAAGAGAATGCAGCTTTGTAGACAAAAAAAACCCCAGAGGACTGTTGGCCTGAAACTGGAAGGGGAAAGTAAATGGAGTAAAGTAGAAAAATATATAGCATATATAATATTTAATAGCAGAAATAGAATACACTAAGATTCATCTATTCTCCGAACCACAATTAAAATGAGGGAATGTATCAAACAAGGCAAATTTTAACACTGTTTAGGAAGATTTCATTGTCACAGTATCTACTGAAAGTCACCTGGGGAATGTAATACCAAGGCAGTTAAGCTCAGTGCTCTACTCAAATGCTGAATTTTGTTCCTAAATGAAGAGTTTCAAAACCTGTGCTTCTTCCTGCCTTTAACTGTGCATACCCAACCCGATACTGCTTTAAAGCTCCTTTCCACGGAGCGGGATAAGGCTAAACATTTTCTAAAACCCACAGCCTTTCAATGCATTTCCAGTTGAGAAATATAAAATACAGGCATCCAAAACCACTGACCTTTGTAAAGTATGAGTTCAGAGGACAGCAAGTTAGGCATAAAATTATAGGCCATACGGGGGCAGAAAAATAGCAGCCAGGCCTGGAAAGAGACCTGTCCTCCTTGCAGCTCTTTGCATGTCAGTGCTGGGAGAACAGTGGTGAGACCTGAAGGACTATGTAGCAGCAAGGTGTGCAGTAGCTCATGCATACCTTGGAGAAGCAAATAGAGCAGAAAACTGTTGCATCAGCATTTTCAGCATTTTTTTCCCTTGAAGAGTTTCCCAAGAGCAATGGTGCCCTCTCAGATGGGAAATTACATCAGGCTGTAGCTGGATTGTCCTGCCTGAAAAGGTGCAAAGAATCAGGATTAGAGCTGCAAATCTGTTCCATTATCCTCATTGTTAGAATAAGAATGTGAAATAGTCTGGAAAATACAGGAATACCTGATGTTAAACTGTACACGTTACAAGTACTTTCCAAATCCAGCTTATACAGTAACACAGAAGGGTGCCTTTACATATGCCAGAACCCACACCAAAACCGCAGGTTTCCCAATAAACACATCTTCTGCGACGACGATACACTTACAGGATTAAAGTTTATAAGAACAACTAAACGAAGAGAGGTCTGCTCACCTGCCAAGCAGTAATTCCTTCAGGCTTTCTGCTGTTTCTGCAGACACTGAACAGGGTACCCTGTTTTACGCACAACATTGACTTGCAAGATGCAGTTTTGTACGGTGAACTTGAAGTCTTAACGTCAGTGCTCAGTTGCATACTTCCACTTAAATCTTTTCAGAGCGGAGTGGAAACTATCTAAAAATTAGCATGCATTTATGCTCATGTCTTTTTCCTAATTTAACAGTTGTGTGCTTGGATCTTAGGGTACAGGGTTCAGGAGGAGCTGGGTATGGCATGAACAAAGTCTCTCAGCAATAAGCTGTGTTCTTTCCCTCTGGGTGTGATTCTTCTTAACCAAAGCATTGCTCAGCAATGTTGACATCTGCAAGACAAAGAAGAACTTCATCTGGCTTTGCGTATTTTATCTACATATATATATACACACACAAAAAATGAACCAAAAAGTGACTTAGAAGTGTTAATTCGTTAGGCGAAGAAAAGTTCTCCAGGGTGCAAAGCCTCTTTTCTCAGTGAGGTTCCTGGCACTCATATTTTTCTGTTACTTTTTTATTATTAAAAAAAGGACTTTGAACCTGTATTTTTTTCATCTTAGTATGTACCTTTGTGGTATCCAAAGAACTCCAATAGTGATATTATCTGTCTCTTTCCTCCAGGGAGGAATTCATGCCAGACCATGATATTCCTGCTTATTCCTGGAGCACAGAGCCTCACACCAAGGTTAAGATAGCAAGCCTCCTTGGGGGCGCGGGGAGGGGAATGCAGGGGGAATGCGTATCACAGCACCATCCACTGTATAACCGTACCTCCTGCAGATCCCTCCCCTCTTCTTGAGAGCTGTTCAGCACTATAAATTAAGAGTTCAGGTCTGTATCCTACTAAGGCTGATCTCTGCATGCAGATACCCAAGGCTGTTCTTCAGCAGGATATGCTCACCAGCAAGGCTTTGCCCATAGGGATATATTCCTCCATGAATATTCTTCTCAGGATATGTACACGTGGCATAACTGGGCTGCAGCCCTTGAAGTAGTCTCTGATTTTTTAAAACAGATGATCCACCTTCAGCTTGTTGAGTCCCCCAGCTTAGAAAGGAGGTCAACTGTGCCTTTAGCTGGCTGCCTGCATGCTGGTGGACCTGCAGGAACAGATGCAGATCCAACCTTCCCAGCGCTGTCAGCCTCCTTGCAGCCACCTCCCCTCCATGCCGTGTGAGGCACCCCCTCGGTCAGCAGCACAAAGCTCTCCAGCCCGCACCGGCTCAGCCTGACACCACTGCAGGAGAAGACCAGGACCCCACCTGGGCTTAAGTCTGGGCTTACATAGTACATAGGCTTAGAGCATCACACAACCAACGGACTGGTGCCCTTGACCACCATCTCATGTATCACCCCACCCCTCTCCTGCTTCCGTCACAACCCAAACCCACAACCACTCCTTCCCAATAGCTCATAAATGCCTTTCCTCCCCCAAGTTAGCAAGTGCTAACTGTATGGAAGTGCCCTGCTGCTTCGTTAGGAAAAAGCTGTGAACTTCAAGTTCTTCTGCTCTGGGAGTAACAGAGGACCAAAAAGTAAGGTGCTGGTGCTAAGCTTTTGCCCTCAACCACCATGTCCTGAAGGCAGTAGATACTGAAGTCTCCTTGTTGCTAGATTCTACCTGCTAGAAAAATCCCACTGAGGCTTCTGTGCCATGCCAGAGGTGTTGTCTTGCTGAGTCTACCTTCTAGAGGTTCTTCCAGAAGTAAGGAAAGACAGTCCTTTCCCCAGATCCTCAGACATCTGCTAGCTGAAGAGGCAACAGAATCTGAATTTTCAGACTCCAGCAGCCACGTATGTAGTCCCAGCTCTGACTGTAGACTGTCACAGATGGTCAGACTTAGTAGTCACCTCTCAGTGAAAGATGTCATGAGACACTATTGGCATATTTGCTGAACTGCCTCCAGCCCTGCCTTTCACAGGGATCTCAATTTTTAGGTGTAAATCAGTGCTGTTTAGTATCTCTCAGCAAAGGTAAAGCTGTAACAGGTCCCTCTCCTCCAGGTGCTGCAAGGGAAGCCTGTACTCTAGTCTGGACTCCATATGGTATGCTCGCAGGCTCACAGCGTGGCTTCTCAGCAGGAAGGATCCTAGGTTGCCCCCACAAATGTTTTATAGTGTTGCTGCTGGTGGAGCATGTGGTCACGAATGCACAAGGGTTTGTTGGAGGTCTGTAGATAGCACAGGTGGCCTTGGGGGATGATAAAGGCCATCATTTAGTCTGTAGCCCAAGTTCTACAGCTAGGAAACTAATATATTCCTGAAGAGCAGTGATGTCAGTTAATATGCACAGGGGGTTGTTGGGGAGTCTTATGCAAAACACTTACAAAATAGAAGAATGGGACTGCACGGGCATCTGCTCTGTCACTGTTGCACTACTGCTTCTCAGTCTCACTGAACAAACTTTACTAGCACCTGCCTTGCCTTCAAGGACGCTTCCAGGGATAACTGTTGCCAGCTAAAACAGAAGACACACAGGCATGGTTTTAAGAAAAAAGCAAGCTTGCTACATTGAAATAAATAGAAACATCGGACAACTATAGCAATAATAAAATGAACAATTATTGCATTATGGAACATGCACATTGAATTTGATTTGATTAACAGTGTTACTCTGTAAAGCAAACTTATGATGAACATGCATCTATTTTGAAACCGCTGAAGATGTGTCTAAAACTTCCAACTCAATTTTTTTGCCAACACCTCATTACTTATGATCTAGGGTTTTCTAGATCAATCAAGATCTAAAAACCCAGATTTGTAAGTACTGTTTTCCTTAGGGAAAGCAGGCAGCATTAGAGGTCTGGAAATTACTGAATGTTAAGCCTACTTTGGGATAACACCTATTGTTATTCTAGGTTAGCAACTGCTGCCTGAAACAGATCCAGGAAAGAGATTTATTTTCATCTCCTTGGAGTAACTAGGATGTTTCTGGCAACTCGAGATTTGCAGTGTTGCACAGAAACAGCACGTGGGGGGAACAGGATAGCTGCACCCGGAATCATTAAGCGGCTCTGGTCCTCTGCTTCTTTACAGCAAAACCCTCATGGCCAAACAAGCAGGATTTCTGCAGACAGTGACAGAAATAACACTACAGGAGACAGAATGCTACATGCTAATTTTTCAAAGAAGCAATTTCTGAATTTTCTAACAGCATTTCCTGTTTTCAAACAGGAATTCTGCACATGGGAAAAGAAAATAGATTTTGTATATAGAAACAAGCATTGCTTTCAAAGCACAATCAGCTGAGCAGCTAAGGAAAACCCACTTTCACTGAAATTGTATCTCAGCAGTGATACTTAAAATAATTTGAACAGACCTGTCACTTCATTACACAGAATGTGCTAAAAGCCAGGTCAAAGCAAGGTAAATACCTCAGATATACCTTGGAAATACATCCTGCCAATTCAGGGCAGTATGTTTAAGATGATAATTCCCTCTGTCTCAAGAATCTGTAAAAAAAAAAATGGAAGCAAAGTTTACCTTCAGTGATTATTTGTCCCATTTTCAGACACTTCTCTGTCAGTCTCTGACCTGCTCTAGCAATAGCATTCTCTTTACAATTATGTTACCAGATTCTACTTCAGTCACACCCTTTTGCTGCACCTGCAGAAATAAGAAGGGAGCCACTACAGCTGCAGTAAATGGTTTTCCTCTGCACAACTCTCTTCAGTTAAAGGGGTAACTACCACTGCAATCTGTGATTCTTGTGGTTCTCCGCATCCTGCCAAACCATCGCTATTCAGACTACCTGCTACAGCTTCCTAAGCGATGCACTGATGCATCTAAAAAATGAGGCATTCCTTACCAACAGGACAATTCAAATAGGCTAAATAAGCAGCTTCTGATTGATTACAATCTAAGCATCTCTGTGAAGGGCAAAGCAACGACTGAACACAACAAGCAATCAAGGCTCTTGGAGCCAGCTAATTAGCAACGCTAGTCACAACGATATGTCTCAGCTGAGCTCCGGAAGACACTTCAGTAGCTAAAGGAGTGTTTTACTGCATTTCCCTTCTTCAATTTGCCTCAGTACATTGTAAATGAGATCTTTTTGACCACAGTCAGAAAGTAGTCTTCAGCTCTGCTGGCCAATTACACAGCACTGGGTATCAATTTTCCTTCTCTGATTATCCCTATAAGCCTGGGCTCATCCAACCTGACTTTACTGGTGTGGGGCTTACCAGCTCAGAGGTCACGACCACCTCGCTTTGTTGCATTTAGCAAGGGAACTCACAGATGTTCCCAGGATAGGAAAGATTTATTTATTTTATTAAAATTGCAATTGAGATCTTTAAAAAGAGGACAATTTTCTATATAACTTCTAATTACAAAATGCCTTTAATAGCATTAACATAGATTTGGGCTATTTTCATCTATTAAGAAGAACAGAGCAAGCTATTAGCTAAAACACTTTTTACTGATAGAGACAACAATTGCATTAACATGAAACCATGCCAGAAAGCATATAACTAATAGCAGTGGAAAGAAAAGATGAAACTTTTTAAGAGTAATTTTTACTACTCCAATGTAAATAAATGCTGCTGAAAGCATTTCTTAATATGTACATTAGCCACTTTAATATCCAAGGCTACTCAGTAAAGTGTTGGGTTGTTGGGTTGTTTTTTTCCAAATTTATTCTTACTGTTTGACCATGTTAAATATTAAGAACTGTATTTGTCATAGTCCCTATAATCATGCAACTCTCTGTTGCTGGGGGCTTTTCCAACTGTAACTGGGAAGTATATAAAAGACAACTATAAATATGTTATAAAATTGACATGCATCAGATAGCTGCAAAACTTAACTTTTCAACCATTTCAAATTTAATCAGTTTCCACCTGTTTCAGTTAGACAGAACTTCCACAATTAAAAACACTGTATTTCATGCCATCTCAAAATATTTGTTTCCTGTGTCTTAATACAATGCCACTCACTAGAATTGCAAGAACAATGGAGAAAAAATTGCCAAAACTTAAAGGTACCTTACAAAAGAACACACATTCTCAGGCACAGCTTTACTAAGAAATTCAATACTATGTACAAAGCAATTCACATTTTATTTTAAATTGCAATAAACTGTACAAAAATGTTTCATTCTTGCCAAAAATAAACAGCAATATTTTCAAACTTACTTCTAGACAAACAACAAACTCTTGTTTTAATCTTTCCTGCATGAGTTTACAAATAGACAGTAAGATGCATGGGTTTGTGTCAGTCAGGATAGAACTAACAGATTTAAATGTTTGTAAAATAAATTTTAAGTTTTTAGTGTCTTTTAGGAGTTTCAATACTCCTGCCATGCTTGTTAAAAGCCTAAAGAAAAAGAAAAATTGTGTCTCACACAAAGGAATGTAAACAGCCATCGTGAGATTAAAGAGGTTGACTCTCCCAATGAAACCGTAAACGTACCTCTATATTACTAACATTCACTTTACACCAAGAACAGTCCACAGCACGGGGATCGTGCAATAGCTGAATCCACTCTCCAAAATGCCAATTTAAATATACATCAAAGACTTTTTCAAAAAGTTTTCAAGAATAAAATCCTAAGTAACAGAACTCAAATGGATTATCCTCTTTTTTAATATCTTGTGGTGTGGGGGGGTGGTGTCCTTATCCTAATTCATGAGCAAATATATAACTGCCCCATCAGATCTACAATCACAATGTACTTTTTCCATGATGCAATAACATAAACCAGCACCTAGTTAAGTCAATCGGATGTAGAAAACACCTCTGCCAAGAGCATGGGCTTATTTTCAGGCTTTGTTTTGCTTGCATAACACATTTAATGAGACTAACAAAACATAACTTGGGTCACTGACCACAGCTTCTTCTGTTTGAGACCTAAAATAGAAATACAACTGCAATGATTTTTTTAATTTCACAATTTTTTTCCTCAGCATTGAAACTCAATTAATAAAAAGCTGTTTCAACAGATCGGTTAGAGCTTAAAAAATTAAGCATCTTCTGCTCCTTCAGAGTTGTTTGAGGTCGTCTTGAAATTCCACTTTATCTGGATAGAGTTTAATGTAGGTGTCCACCATTAAATCTAAGTCATGTTTTATATCAAAGTTTATGTTCAGCAAAGCTAGGTTGCTTGACCTTTGCTCTGTCAAGGTGTTTTTCAGGTATGCCTTTAAGCGCTTTCGTCCCACTTCGTATTTTTCATTTTCCACCTTCATCACTGGAAGTATGCACAAGACTTTCAGCAGTGCATAAACATTAGGGAAAAACTTTATGTCAGGCAAGTGAAGTGCTTCGTAAATAGTAGCTGGAAGTTCAATATCTTTTCCTCTGTGCTTCCACTTGATTCTCCAACAATGAAGCTCAGCAGAAAGCGTGTCTGGATTAGGCAAGTCATTTTTGTACATGTCCGCATGATGCTCCTCAGAAGTATTGAATTTGAGCTGCCCCATGACTGAGGGCACTAACGATAAACACTTGAGAGCTTTTAAATGTTGTTCTGAGAATATATCTTTTAATTCTTGAATAATGTGCTCCACTGTGGGGACACTAAGGATTTCTTTGTAGTAGTTTTCTGATGTTACCTCAGAGTCTAAGTTCCCCTGTTGTGCCCTGCGAAATTTTCCTGGGAGTTTAATTTGTACGTCCAGTTTTGTAGCCAAATTTGTTGCTTCCTCAAACCAAAATTCATGGTAAACTTCAATATTCTCCATCACTTCATTCAGAGAATGCAACACTGCTGTTAAGCTGCTAGCTGCAAAAAACACATCTGATGTTTGTCCTTGGAGATTTTTTCCAAATGCTCTTGTAAAAGACAGAACATTTTTCAGGATTACGATAGTGACAATGAAGTCAAAATCTGTCAATGCACTTGAAAGTACAAATGCTCGACCGGTAATAAAGTTGTTCCACCTGACGGATGAGTCACTGCTTACTGCATCCAAGCACAGCACCAATGCTTGCATGAGGTCCACCAAAACCTCAAAAGTATCATGCCTGCCTGTCCACTGAGAACGGCAGATCTCCTTCAGCTCATTACCCTTCTCCTCATTGTTCTGAAAAAGAACAGAAATTGTGTTGTCCAGTTCTACTAGTAATTCTGGAGACTGATTAAACAGACAGCAAACTTCTTCAATTGTTCCTAATGCAATGGAAACACCAACAACCGGAACGGATTTTGCTAGCCAAACATTTAAGGCACACGAGGAACACAGCGTATAAACAGCTTGTGGATACTTTTCCAAGAGTCTTGTAGCCACAACTTTCATTTTAGAAGCAAACCCACTGGAGACAATGTAGGCTTGACCTCGACAGTACTCCATGTTTAGACCCCACTTTTCAGTAATAGTTGCGTGAAACTTAACAGCTAAAATTTCAGGATCAGCCTCATACGGCAAAAAGCCTATGAATTCTTCTCTTAGATTATGAGCGTCATCAACAAATCTCACCAACACTGGCAAATGTTCCTCTCCTGCTATGTCTACTACTTCATCAGTGACAATAGAAAAGAAGTGTGAGTCTCTTACTTCCCTCAGCGTCTCTTCTCTAACACAGCTTTCACAGATCTCAAGCATTTGTTTCTGCTGAGTTTTTGAACAGTACTCAAGATTGACTGCAGTCATCTCAAATCGTTTCCTCAGAACTTCGTCTCCAGCATTTATTCTATATTCCAGTAGAGCCTGAAAGTTATCTGAAGTAAAGATACCTTCTGGCAGCTCGTCAACATTATGGCCATCCAAAGGAATATTTTGTTTGCCCATTAGGATCAAAATTTCAAACAAAGACTTAAGGTAATCTTTGTTTTCTCTTTCTTCCAATGTCAAGGGGCCAGCTTCTTCCTCTTGTTCTTCCCCTCCTTCTTCTGAGACAGTATTTTGTTCATTGCTTTCGTTCAATTCTTGAGTTGCCTGTTCCCGTTCAAAAGCTTCATCAACTACAAAAAGTAAAATACTGTAAGTGTCAAGATAACATGAACAAAAAACCCCGTAAGATTTGCTTTCCCTTACTACCCCCATTACTTTTTAAGTTGCCGGAGCCCAGAGAAGAATGTTTCCAGTTTATAAGTGAATGAGTATTTCACAAAGAGTTTAGACAGCCTGTTTGAATCAAACAGGAACTCAATTATCCTCCTGATATATGTAGGAACTTAGTTATGTGTCCTGCATTACCTTGTCAGCCTTAGTAAACAATTTTTTTATGAACTCAGTTATTTTGCTCACTTACTCTTTTGTTGCTTCAGTGTTCTTATTTCATCTTCACTCTTACAAAAAAACAAAACAAAACAAAATTGTATTGATGATGTCTAGCACATGTCCTTCAAATATTAGAACACATCAAGACCAGATACAAATTCTGCAAATGAGACCATTTTAAGGGCATTAATATTTACCAGTAAGCGCTAGAAGGTGCAAGAGAAGGAGGTTTCTTCAGGTAGTGTATTGCTATCACAGCACGTATCTACTAACTAAATGACAATCACCTGCTACTACTTCTAAGACTCCCATACTTATATAAGGTGTTTGTAATAATTATTAGTAAAGAGATTCCATTCAAGTATTCTGTTTCAGTATGAGCATGCACTGTCAGTAGACAGAAACATCTTTAACTTATTTTCACTCAATAAACACTCGAACTCACGAAGAAGTTTAAAAATTGGCTGTAATCTTCCAACATACAAGCAGAGTTTAGGAGTTGAATTCCTCTTAATTGTCAGCTTACTTATAGAAAAAGTGTCTCTAGGTCCCTGTGGTTATAAATCACACAAAAGAGGTATCAGTAAGACACAATTCCACAAAAAACACTTCTTGATCTTGCTTTTATACATAGATTATCTTTCCAGAACAGTAAGCTAAAATACACATCTGAATTGGTGCAGATTTCAAAAGTTAAATGGGTGAACTGAAGATCACAATCAATTTGTAGCATGAATTTCAGGGTACCGTGCATAAGTTGTATTCAGTTAGCGCTGTAATAACAAGCAAAAGGAAGTTATGCACTTTCTTTGGAAGACAGAATCAGTTCTGGACCAACATATTTCGTTTTCCGGATTATTTCATCAAACCTTCCTTAGCAGACAGAATTTACATCAGTATAGTATTTGGGCATTTAACTTATAATCCACAAAAAGATACTAGAATAGGCAGTACAGAAAATGCAAACACTCAAGTGCTTAGTACTGTTACTTGACATTTTTGCATAAAAGTTTCACATGAACTTACTTGCCTTTATTGTTTTAATATTAAAAAATATCTTTCATTAAAAACTTACGAGCTCTTTTATCCTTTTCCTGTGTCTGCTGTGGGGATTGTTCAGGTGACTTGTAAGATCAAATATAGTTGGCACGGCATTATCCCGTAAAACTGTCCTGTAAGGGCTCTGTAAGAAGACAGACACCTAGATGAGGTATTTCTTTGGGGAATTCTCACTGCGTGTGCACAAAAAACCCCAAAAATTTCAGATGCCATGCTTTTTTTTAAAAAAAAAAAAAAAGTATTTTTACTTTCTGATGTTTGAAGAACAGAAAGCTATGCTATGCAATTCGCATTTCAGGGATATCAAGAGACCACTGAAAATGAGGAGAGGTACTAAAGAAAACCCCAACCCAAACCACAGATATTATTTCCTCCCTTTTATCTTCACATCAAGGACCCCAGATGCAATAATTTTAATTTACTGAAATATTATGATTAAAAAAAACCCCAAACATACATTTCGGATAAAGAGACATTTATGTATCAAAAAGGAAACACTTTGTTACTATTGTGCTTTGGTTTTTATCACTTATTTCACAATTCTATAAACAATCACATAAACATTTTCATTGTGAAAGTATTCAACTGGCTTCTTTATGTAGACTTACAAATTCGACAAAACACTACTGTAAAAGGTCATATTAAAGAAAAATTTATCTGCCAAAAGAGCACGAAAAGGAAAAGACTTCTAGATATCATGTAAATGTTTCTAGCAGTTAAATACTAAGTAAAACTTTTGTATTTGGATATACTGTAAACTTATGTTGTCTAAATTGACTAATTTCCAGTAAGTATGATATTTATACCTGTCATTAGATTGAAATAAGTTTCACACAAACCAAGATTCATAAAGCTTCTTTTCATATTCAGAATTACCTCCAATATTCATTTGTTTGTTTCTGAGATGCGGGCTAATGAGAGACCTTGTCACATGTAATATGACCAGGACCTCACAGTCTGACCTGCATAGTTTAATTATCCTTCTTAACTAAAGGACTGATTTTACCTATATATCAGAGTGAAATTCAAACTCGATACAGAGCCCCAGGTCCACTGTTTCCTACTCTTACGTAAGCTCTTAAAATCAACATTATCTTGTTAACAAAAAGAATTGAAAGCCATTATTTCATTAACAGAAAACACCGCCATGATTTTAGCTGGATGAAACGTAACAGGAACCAAAAGCTTGACAGATGCATGTTTAAATTTCTTGGTCACAACAGTGTAATTTAACCTGATCACACCATGTACACACTTCTGTAACAGCACATTAATGATTTTAAGTAATTATAAGTATGTAAGCTTACACACTTATACCAAATAAATTTATACAGTGTTGTAACATCTAGTGACAATAAACAAAATGAGCATTGCTTAGCATGAGGAGAACTGCAGTGAAGATTAGTGCTCCAGAAACATGTTAAACCAGCAGCAGCAGTTCTGCTCTTCTCTTCCCCGACTGCTCGTTTCCACCTCAGCCTTTGTGCCAACATCTGCGAGCCTGCGTGGTGCCCTGGACCATGACAATGATCTCAATTAAGACTAAGAGATTAATTTTCCCAGGGATAAGTTACCTAGAAGATCAAAGATTAAAATGCAGCATTCTGATGAAAAGCATTAGTCAAATTTTGCAAGATGCGATAAATGCTTGGTTTTACTTACACTTCTACATATCATAGAAGTCTCAAAATGCTTAGCACACAATCTGTAATGCTTGTTGAGTTGATCTGGAGTTTTATCTTCTAAATCTGCCCTTCGACAGTTCTCTACCCATCTTTGACATCTGCATGTAAGCAAAAGAATTAGCTAATTTTAAGTTAAAACAAAACCCCCTACAATTTCAACCCGTACTCAAAACTGGATCGCAGTGAGCCCTGCCTTTTATGTGAGGCTGAGGAAAGTTCTGTACACCTTCTGTTGTTACATACCATCAAATCTTTTTATAAATCTGTTTTCCTCCCTTTGCTCACCACTTAGCACCACCCCAGAAAATTCAGGATTCTTTTCCCTTAATTTATATATTCTTGCTTTTTCTCACACACACAACAGATTGTAACGCAGTTGCTCATGAAACCTGACCACTTAATTCTCACGAATTTAATCTTAAAAAGAAAACTTAACAAAGAGATGTGTTTGTAGACTAAAGTCATATAAAGTTTTTGAAGGCAGCTATTAAAATAGCTATCTTCTCTGCCTCCCTCCAAAACACAGCATTTTTCTTATTTATTGTGGTCATTGGGGAGTTTTGAGTAGATTTTTGAGAAGTGCCATAATAACAATTAAAAAAAGCAATCATTCTAATGACAGTGCTCAACATGCCTGAACTAAGTTATTGTTAAGATGTGTATTTTTACAACATCTACTTCTGCTTTAGATTAGTTTTCTGAGATATAACACAAAGCTAAGGAAACATTTCCCCTTCTAATACTGCTTCTCTTAAATACACAAGATATCATTTCCTCTGGTGAGCAAACCACTTGCAGTAATTGATGTAAATGCATTAGTTAGCTTGTATTTCCCTCAAAGGGGTCTATGCAATCGCTTTCTTGCTACAGATTTCTGAGCAACAACATGCAGAGACAGATGCTGCAGAGCTACTCCAGTAAAACTCACATGCCATTTCATTTGTGCTGTAAAAATACATATATATGAATTAACAAGACTCCAGCACCTATTGATATCCCTGTATTTAAAAATCTGGGGGCAGGGAAGTAATCTCCTTCCTGCAAAAATAATCCTCTGCAGCAGCATTATTTTAATGCACTTGCTTGCACCCTGTGGCATCACAGAGCCACCAATTTACAATGGCACACAAGTAAACAAAGTTGAAAACATACAATACGGAAGACTAAAAACCTTCACATGAACTCCACTGAGGATTTGTTCATTATTCTAACTGTACACAGTGCTTACACAAGCTCCTATTCCTCCTAGGGTAAATCCTTACCCAAACTCAAGAATGCCCGAGAAAACTACATTGTAAAGAATTACAGTAATACCAAAATAATTCTACAGCAAAAAGGAAAGGAACTTTCATTACAGTCTGTGACTTTACTTTAAAATCCGTCACTGTGCTACATACTTTTCAACACTGGTTCATACTTAAAAGTGTTGCGTTGTTTGCCTTTTTAAAATTGGTACATGTTGGCAATGTCCACAAAGTTCCAGGAACCTACACAGAGAAGTTACATGAAGAGTCTATTATTTCAGTACAGCAAAGTGGGTGAGATCTTCCCACAATGCAATCCTGCTGAAATTCATGAAAGTGAAAAAGCTACTCTGCCTGATTAAAAACAAAAGGCTCTAAACAGCCTTTTTCACTCCTAAATTAAAAAGAAGATGGGTCCTGACCCAAGAAACAGCTAGAAGTTGTTACTGCATTAAAATACAAAAATATTTTAAAATTATTTTTGACTACAAACATGTAAATTACTGCTCACAGGGACAAGGAGGGAGCAAAATACTTAATGATTATTCAACAACTTACGAAGGAGGGCTGTCCCCTCAGATGTTTTGGTGGGCAGCCCCAATGAGGAAATCCACAGCTCTGAATGGATTCACCATCATCTACTTTAACTGAGCGCAGTAACAGGCACCTGCGATGACGAAAGGGGGGAACCCTGAATTCTGATCTCTGCTGGGTAAACGGTTTGTGTACCTTAACTTTTAGTTCATGCAAAGTACCAAAATACCAGTGGCAGCAAGTGCCATAAAACAGGAATAATTTCTAATATTGCTCTTGGAGATCCACACATAGTATTCTTAATATGACTTAAAATAAGAAAAAAAATGGTTTAATATTTTTTTTTTTTTTTGTAGGACTGCAGATCTGGTGCTCTTGCCTGGACAGCAAGATCACCCCAGTAAGAGAACAGGAGAGCGTTCTTCGCTAAACCAAACTGTATAAACACAGTCCTTTAGCATGTAAATTAGATTGGATCTGGCTCTCATACTTTCTGAGTGGGTGCTGATTATTAGGTAACTCATAAACACTATCACATCAGGCTGTCACAAAGGCTGACAAGCCTCCCCTATAGCTAGTGGGGAGGGCTTCAGTCCAAAGGGGTATGCAGCAAAGAGCCCAGCCCTGGTGTTCTTACCTGCCTCTCTCATTGACCCAGTGAAGCTGAGGAAGACTGCCAGGGAGCAAAGTCAGAGCTCCTCACATTACGGTAACTCCTTTGAATCACCTCCTGGCAACCACACAGAGACAAATCGGTGGCAGCGATGGCACATCTAGAACTGGCACAGAGTTGTCAAGGACAGCCAAAAATCAGCCTGAATCCCTTCACCTCCAGTGTTGCTGCCAACCAGAGAACAAGTTAAG
The DNA here is from genome assembly GCF_023634085.1 of Falco cherrug. Taxonomy (NCBI): domain Eukaryota; kingdom Metazoa; phylum Chordata; class Aves; order Falconiformes; family Falconidae; genus Falco; species Falco cherrug. Next base: position 3,759,229 of record NC_073698.1, read on the forward strand.
TAGATACCAGTAACAGCTAGGGACCAGAATCAAACTAATGAGCAATGGCAAAAGATACCATCAGCTCTTCAGAGGGGGCTTACTCAGGAAATGAGTCTCACAAAGATTAGATTAACCACCCAATCCTCCTTTCCGTTACCAACTTCTACCATTACACAGAACTGGCTATGGCCATGGCCTCTTGTGCCGAAGTCAACACTGAGTACATGATTCAAAAGAAGCCCTCAGCATGCAGTGCCCCAGTTTGCAGATCCGGCTCACACAGAGGCACCAAGTCCTCACACCCCACGGGTGCAGCAGATCAGTAACCAGAGCTCTACACATCTAGGAAAGCTGGAGCATTGACATCCTCTCAAGTAGCTACAGGACTAGAGGGAGATGGTAGAGGTTATGCAGCTGGACTCAAACACACAAACTCCATCTGAGTCTGAATTTGGCCCTTCAGTCTTGCTATGAGTTTGGCTCCAAATAAGTTTGACTTTCCGAGGAACAAAAACAAAGAAAAAGGAGATCAGTCCCCTGAAATCACCCAGCATAGCTCCGCAAGGTATTTCCCAAGCAACAATTCAAAAGATTTTAGAATAAAATTATGTATAAGATTTTGTCCAGTTTTTTGGTATTCAGCTAACGCAGACCGTACACTGTTGCACAGATGCTTTAGCTGCAAAGCATCTGGCACAAATTAAAAGCCATCTCAATCCAATATATTACACCACTGCTTAGGTATTGCTCATTAGCTTTTAAGGTTTTTTTCAGTCACAAACTTTACATTTTCAGAGATCTGCTGACATCTCATGGAAGCTCAAACGGCATTTTATTGAGGTGCGGATAGAGTGTAACTCATTTATGTTACCTCAGTAGTAGTCAACTGCAGCAGAAGAGCACCTCTCAAGAAGTATTTTGTTCTAAATACTCACACCTCCCTTCACTAAAACCACCGTGACAGTCACAGACATCCTTATTGAGGTCTATTTACATTCATGTTTGATATGAAAAGACTATGTACCGTTCATTAAATGCAGCTGGTTCTTTTTCAAAGCCTTATCTGTGCACCCCTTCTAGTTTTCTGAGGTAGTAGCAATAAAAGATGATAGTCCTAAATAACTGGTTAGCTCTCACAGAACTGCAAATACTCTGAAGATCTGACTTGAAATACCTTACTGGAACTGCTGAGCACTGAAATGGGAAAGTTGTAAAGGCAATTATTCAGTTATTGAGGAAAAACTGAAAGCAGTAAGGTAGTCAAGAAATACAATGGCTGTATTTCTCAATTATTTTTATTTTTTTCTTGATTGAAATTTATTTTTAAAGATGCATTCTAATGTCATTAGTGTCAACTTTCTCACCGTAAGCTGCCAAGTGCAGACAACACATTTCTGGCATAAAGTACTTTGCTTGCTAGACCAGTTTGACCTATAACGGTAAGAGGTTTCTATGACAGCAAGCAGTACAAGCAACACATTGTCACTGACAACTGCAGATGACTGCTGTAGTTCAAACCCGAGAATAAACCACTAACATGCTCCGGTCTACAAAGCCAGAAGGTTGCATGGATTTATAATATATAATCTGCTCTGGACATTTTAACATAGGTTTAAATGAGAAAGGCGTTAAGATATTGGGGGCGGGGGGGGATGGGCAGGGAACCTGTTGAGAACTTCAAGAGTGTTATCTTTGTCACTGCATGTTTTTAAGAGCACAACAAAGACACCAGAAACAGTTTAGGTATAGCTTATCCTTCCTTTAGACAGTGCAAAGGTCTAGATGATCCTTCAGGGTAATTTTTAACTCTATTTTCTACTATTCTGTTACAGGAACATTAATCGTATTAGCATGAACTACTTCAAGGGGATTATGAAGTAGACGTGCACTCAGAAAGCATGAGAAAGCATGCTTACTCACACACTGTAGAAATGTGAGCCAGTACATGGTTCCTAAAAACATGTCTGTGATCCAGATCAACATCTGCAAAAGAAATATCCATAAATCTGTACGATTCCAACCCCCTGTAGCTGGCAAGCATTCTTTTTTTTGAAAGGGTATTTTATTTCTAAACTTCCATAAATGTTAAAAGTAGTAGTATTCTAATTTTGAAATACTGGTGTGTGTGTTTTTTAGAAATTGTCTTTAGAATATGTGCATTGCTTAATTAACTGCACACTTTTTAATGTATCTATGTATTACTACCACAGAAGACATTCATTTAAAATGTCTTTCCACAGAAAAATTACGAACTGAACGGGGCATTTTCTTCACATGCCCAGTAACCAATTTTGCCCAATCTGACATGATCCAGATTTCACAGCACAGACTCCTTACAAATTAAGACTGAAATCCAGACAGCACCAAATCTCTTCAATTCCTCACAAACTGCAGTCATCCCTTGGACTGTTTAAGTCTGTGGCTCTCACAGGACAGGGTGGAAAGTGACAACACTAGGTGAAATCATACAAACGAAAGGTTAAGAGAAGGTAATCAACTATTTCCATTTTACTCTTCATTAAAGCCATAAACGTATGTAATACTGGTTGTACTACAAAACCTCACATGTATGGGCATCAGGAAAGAGGTCTGGTTACCCTAGCATTGAATTCACTCAGGAGAGCCTGATGACATCTGAAAACACAGCTTTAAGCAGCAGCTACTACCTATAGGAGCTTTTTGTATCTTAGTCTGAAATCACTTACAGGGGACTGTTTTCTAAGAAGAAATTATGTACCCACAATTCCCAAGTGTTTTGAAATTTTCCAAAAATCAGGTCAAGTAGCTTCAAGGAAGGAAGCAAGTGGATGTCAAGTATAAATCATCAAAAATTTCAGCCTTAATTACCTACTGTTAGGAGATAACTGGTATTGCTCTAGTGCCTATGCACCTTCCAAAATTGTAAGGAGCAAGTTAAGTCAAACGATTTTAAGAATATTATCTAGATTTAAATGTGAGGTTGTACGTGGGGGTTTCCATGTCTAAATGCATGTTTTATTTTTCATGGTATTTTCCATGTCTTCTCACTCACACGCTTCTCGCTTTACCAGTGCGCCACTCCTTTTCATCTGCTGGGAACTTGAAATCCTGTCACTTTTGCTGTTGCTTATGATGCTTTGCCACCAACCACCACCCTTGCAATCCTGTGACAGCTGCCTGTCACACTGGTGTCCTATTTGTCACAATGCACACCTCACTGTCCAGCACCACATCACCTCAGTACACACAGGAGGACTGACGGACTTCCACCACCTGAGCCAGTCCTGGCCCTGCGCTGGCCACCCACAATGCGTGGGCTCCCCTGGCTCATCCCATTGCTCCCGCAGCTTCTAACAGCCACACACCCCATCTCTGCCGCACACTCCTAGCAGATGTGCAGCCTCACACACACACCCCCAGCCAGGCAGGCCCCCACAGCCAGGCACTCCATCACACTTCAGCCCGCATCCCCCAGCCAGGCAGCCTTCACACCCTCAGCCCCCCACTCCCCTCACAGCCAGGCAGCTCCTCACGTGCCCAGCACCCCCCACTCCCCTTATGGCCAGGCAGCCCCTCACACCCGTTTTTGTATATATATTTATTTATATTTATACATATAAAGCACCTACCACCATATTGATAAACATTCTTTGAAACCACTCCTGACAGTAGAGGTAAGAACAGGAGTCAGTCTCCTCACTCACAGAGCCCCCACTCTCCTCATAACCAGGCAGCCTCTCACATCTCAGCCCCCCCAACTCCTGTCACGGCCAGGCAGCCCCTCACACCTCAGCCCCCCTCCCAGCCAGACAGCCCCTCAGCACTACCCACCCTCCACAGCCCCCCCCTTCCCCTCAGGGCCAGGCAGCTCCTCACATATTCAGCACCCCCCACCTCCCCTCAGGGCCAGGCAGCCCCTCACAGCCTCAGCCCCCCCCGAACACCCAGGCAGCCCCTCACAGCCTCAGCCCCCCCGAACACCCAGGCAGCCCCTCACAGCCTCAGCCCCCCCGAACACCCAGGCAGCCCCTCACAGCCTCAGCCCCCCCGAACACCCAGGCAGCTCCCACTCTCCTGACAGCCATGCAGGCAGCCCCTCACACCTCAGCCCGCGCCCCCCGCAAACCAGACAGCCCCTCATCCCCCCCCCCCCCCCCCAACATCACTAGGCAGCCCTTCAGCGTCCCCCCGCCCCGGCAGCCCCTCACCCGCCCCCCCGCAGCGGCACCGCCGCCTGCCACCGCCACTCCCCCGTCCCCCCGGGGACAGCGGCGGCAGCGCCAGCGCATGCGCAGCTGCTCGCCCGCCTCCCCGCCGCAGGCCGGAGGGTCCCGCGGAGCCCCGCCCCCCCCGGCGCCACAGCGCGCGCGGCCTCCGCCAGGAGAGCCGGCAGCTCCGGACGGCTGCGGCCCCCCCGCGCCCCTCCCGCCCCGGCCCCGCCGCCGCCGCACCCCCGCTAGGTGAGCAGGCGCGGCAAGGGGGCGCGGGGGGAAGGGAGAGGGATGGAGACGCCTCCCCGCCGCCGTATCTCCTCAGACGGAGCGGAGGGCTGCGGACCGGCGGGGCCGGAGGAGAAGAGGCGAGCGCCTCCACACCCCACCCCCCAGCCGCCAATCTTGCGGCGCGGGCTGCCTTCCTGAGGCGGCGCCGGCAGTGCCCGGCTGGGGTCTCACCTGACCGGGTCCCGGGGGAAGCGGAAGAAGGCCAGGTCGGACTGGGTGCTCTTGCGGGTGCAGTTGGGGGCCGCACAGAAGTTCGGCATGGTCCCCCGGATTGGCGCCGCTGCCCCTTTAAATGCGCGGGCCGGAGGGAGGGGGGGTTGTATGTGGGGTGGAGGAGGAGGAGGACGGGGGGGGGGGGGGGAGGGAGGGAGGGAGGGAGGGGGGGTAGGGGGGGGGAAGCGGCTCTACACTGCTGTGAGCGGCCGGGAGGATTCACCGCCACCCTCCGCCGGGACAAGAGCCGCCTCCTTCCCACAATGCGTCGCGCCAGGCCACTGGCCGGAGAGTGCGCATGCGCCGCGCCGTGCCGGCGGGGCCCGGATAAGCGCTGCGCGTGCGTCCCGGGCGCGCCACCGCCCCGCCCAGCGTGCGCGCGGGCCGACACCGAGCCTGCGCGTGGGGGGGGGGGGGGGGGGGGGGGGAGCGGCCGCCGGCAGTGCCGCACATGCGCGGGGGCTGGGCGCGCCGGGGCGGAGAGCGGATTGTAGGTGTTCGCTTCGTCGGGTGTGTGTACCTTAGAAACGGAATTGGGGGCTACAGCGGAATCATAATCTTCTTCTCTTGTGTGTTTTCTTCTGTTTTGCTTTATAGGAAGAAGTTTGCCTTATGGCCCGGATGGATAATGACAGGAGCCACTTCCGTTTTAAGTAGAAGTCAAACAGGGAGTGTACCGAGCATGAGGGCTTTGTCAGGCTAAAAATGAAACAAAAGCCTAGAAAAAAGAAACAGGAAAAATAAAACTGGATAGCTGGAAGAAGAAAAATATTTATTCACCAAATGTGGCCTGCTAGTAGTTTGAGGGAGTAGATACGGTAGCTGTGAAACATATAAATTCTGATGGCAAATGGTAATTGTTTCAGGTTGGGCTTTAGGAAGCGTAATTCAAACATATTAGCCAAAGTCTGTGTCTTTTCAAAAAAGCACATAAAGGAAAAACAAACAAAAAAAAGGTACTCAATTCCTTTTGGCTAACTTTGAAACTTCGATCCTTTTTTGTTTGGTATGAGTTGGACAAATTCTGTCTTTTACATGAGGAAGCCTTGCCGTCAGGTGCCCTTCAGACTCGAGGCATGTGTCTGTCAGTGGACTAATTGCAATAACTTCAATTTATTTGGTGGTATTTCTTTGCTAGAATTCTAACTCTGGCATTCCTTTTAAGTAGTTTTGAGTAGTTGTTTACGCCAGTGCTAAACATAAGCTTAGCTGAACCTGACTGCTTTCACTTCACTGGGTGATCACCAATGTTCTTCTACAGTGAACTGTATACAGGAGTTAATCAGATCAGGAAACTTTTTTTAAATAGGGTCATTTAGCTTTAGGTTAGATTTAATTCAGGTAACTGCCATCTGATTTGCTATGCGGATTGCATAAATGTTCATGCTGACACAAGGGAACACAGAGCAGGATTATGTTCAATCGCAGTAATAGCTTAGGAGCATATTGTATAATGTTAGTGTGAAATTTAAAACACTTAAAACAGGTTTCACTAGGCAAAAAATACTTCTTCAGCATGAAATAGTAAGAAAATTGTCTTTTGCTCAAGACTGAAGGGCCTTTTCTCCTCCAGATTGATTCACCAAATAAAAGTGTGTGCATACTGAAACTCCTTAGGGTTCTGAACAGCCAGACAAGAATGTTACAGTGGCAATATTAAAAAGAAATTAACCAACGTATTTCTGAACTGCTAGTTCTGACAGAAGCATCTATTGGTATGCATCATTTCAATCATTATACAAGGATGTTATGGCTGTTATCTTCAAATGTGTATGTAGTTACGTATGAGCTTTCCTAATGAGCTGAATGCAATGGCTTGTCCAGAAAGTTAACTTACTAAATTCTGCGGGGTGATGTTTTCTATGGGGAGACTAATTTTTAAGAGATCCCCATATAATGGAAAGAAAATGAATGTGATTATTTTCAAAACCTAACAATGTTACCAGTAGCCCATTATTTTAAAAGAAAATTGGTTTACATTACTACTTAGTTGGAAAATTCCAAAATTAGCTTTTGTTGTTGAGTACAGGAAATCACCAAACCCTTTGATTTTTCTGGCAGAGTAGCCTTTGTAGTGTACATGTATAATTTCTTTCCTGGTGATTTTGTGTGTTAAGTGATCCTCCAGATCATTGAAGTATTGTTCACAGTGTGTTTCTAAGTGTGTCTGTCTGTTGACATTGAATGGACATTATATACTGTATTAGTACTGTTGTACATCTGTATTCTCTGGATAAACTATTAAAGGAATTTTGTGTTTGTGTGGATTTTTTAATAGCTGTTTTTTCCCTGCTGTGTCATTAAGTCAGCTGTATCTTAAATCCAGGATGCTCTATCACATAATAATGGTTGTAAATTAACCTTGTAATGTACTTCTGGAAATCAACTGCATGTCTCTTTCCCAGGCTGAAAGTCAGGATGCCTTTATTTTCCGATTGTACCATGTTAAGTACAATTGTGTACTCCTTCAGGTTTCCTGCTATTAAAAGTTTATTGGCAAGGGAATATTTGAAGTCTGAAATGCTTTCATGACTCTTACTACTATTATGTTACCTTGCAAGTCATACAGCCCCATTGTTGCTGGGATAACCTGTCAAAGAACTACATGGACATCAGGTTAATCCCGTAGATGTATTTTTGTAGATCTGTATCCAGGCGTCCTGAAATTCACAACAACAGAATGAAAAACAAGATGGTTCTGTCCAGGGTTTGCCTGCAGTTCTGGAGAACTGGGAGGCAAAGGTGGGGGAATAAGTCTTGTACACTGTATGACTGCAGCCCTCTGACACTGCCTGAGTGTGTGCTGGGCATGTGATACTGGTGAGCAGTGTGCAATTTGGACTCCAACCCTAAGTTGGAGCAATCCAGCATGCTGGCTCCCTCATGGTTAGCTTTTTGCAAATGAGCGTTGGCAATGTCTAGGATGATACTCAAAGGTTATAAGACCCATTTCCTGTTAGTGTTTTCTCTTGATGGATTTCTGTTAATTCCAATTCAAAGAATGATGATTTTCACAGGTTTTGTGTCAGGTCTTCAATGTAAGGAAATCCAGAGGGCTGTTGGCTTCGCAGTACTGGGCTTTTATGCGAGGGTGTGGTGTCGGGGTCTACCCAAATCGCATGATTCTATGCACAGGCTGGCTGTATTCTTGCCTACTCGCCCACTCTGTCTTTACTCATAGCTGTCTGTATTCCGGCTTAGAGATTCTCTCCCTGCATAGGAAAGCAGCCTTCTAAATTACAGGCAACTGCTCTGAGTCCAGTCCTTGCTTCCACCTGCTTCCACCTGAGCTGCTGGAGTTTCTGAAGTGTTCAGCCAGCCCACGCAGATGATCACAGCCTACCGTGCTGCTCTGTGAGTGGCACATGCTAAAGGAAAGACCTTTGTATCACCATGAAGGAGTTAAAGTGAGAAAATGTGAGCCATCATTTATTTTCCCTATTTGCTCCTTTTGCAGGGATTACAGGTTGACTTTTATTTGTTTCTGCAAGCCTTGCTAACTGCCAGTGTTAAACTCCAACCTCTTAAAAAGTACATGAGCCGACCCCAAAGTTTCAGCAAAGGGTGTGCAGTGACAAAAATGTTACTCTTTCTGGTTTGCAAACTCGGCACCAGCTTCCTTTCCTTTTCCATTGCTGTTTTCACCCTGCAACAACACTGTATGTTTAAGTGAACTTTTATTTGCAAGGTGTTCTGGGATCAATATAATTTATTGAATTCAGGGCACAGCAAATGGATGGGATCCTTCAAAAACTGTTGGGCATAAAGAGTTTCCAGATGATTGTATTGCTAGGAAAAAACAAGGTCCTGGATTGTCCAGATAAGTGAATGCCTAGTTTCATTGGCCATTAGGTAATTCTGATCATTAACTGTCCTGTTGTCTGTGGAGCTGCCGTTGTTGTCCAGTCTCCACAGTGATTGAATACATCCTTTACAGTTGATAGGTTTGCTTGCTCCCCCAGTGTTTACAGCATATCTAACCTTGTAAAAATCTTTAGTCAAAATCAGGAGCAAGTCATTCACCAATGAGTTGAACTTCAAAGCAATCCACAGTCTGTTGATCGGTTAAAGGTGCAACTGGAGAAAGAACATGTGAACTCCCCTAAAATGCAATGCAAATTAGGTCCTAGCCAAATTCTTCTAAGTGCTAAGCTGGGGTATGTTCTTTGCATTGCAGAATTATGCTTGAATTACCAATGGTTTGTAGAGCACATATGTGACCATAGATAAGGACACAAGTTGTGCAGTGGGAGTGATAACTTTAATACTGCGCTGTGATCCCAGGCTTTCTGCTCTGAGAAGTGGCTTTGCTTTCTTCCCCACAAGTCTGTACGTTCTTCACCAATACAGCACACCACAAGGAGGATGGAGGTTTGCATCTGCCTCCCCAGATTGTAGAGGATGCTAACTTTAATTTGCTCTTTGATATGCTGTAGGATGACACAATGAATGTTGTTTTCATTATCTGAGGTTATATAATAAAGTTTTTGCCTCAGTGCTTAAACAGGTGCTCAACTCGATGCTTAGTGGTGTTTTGATGGATTTAAGCCTTGCTGAATTTAGGTACTTTCAGCACTGAAGCTCTTAGGATTTGTAAAATAAATACGTATGTTGAATATAATATGCATTACTTATAATGGGGGAGGGGGGGGAATCTATGTTAACTGGCAACACAAAGCTATCTTCAGTGAAAGTAGCTGAAATATCTGTGTGGATTTAAATAAATAGTCCTGAGTGACAATCCCTGTATCTGATAAGGCTGTATATAAAAGGCTGCTCTGGCAAGCTGCCAGCACCTAAACACTGCTGAAGCTTCTGCTGTTATCTTATCCAGGAGAAAAAATGTGACGGGAAAGTGTTTGAGGAGGAAGAAAGAGTTTAGGAGTGGTCTGAGGGTGATAGAATAAAATTAAAATAGAGATGCTTATGTCAGGAAAATGTATCAAGTCACTGAATAACCTCTTTAAGAGAATTAGAAGCTCCATTGGTTAGGCCATTTAACTTGGGGGGGTGGGGAAGACCAAGAAATCTTTTTAACTTTTATTAGAATCTAGGCTATTTCTCTCTTATGCAAGACATGGGAGATAGTTTAAACCATCTTTAAACTCCCTAAAATTTAAAATTACCAACAGCATTGCATTCATCTTAGTATAAAAGCGTAGTGGGTTTCTTACGTTTCTCAGTTGCTGGAAGACTGATACAATTTTTGTTTGTTTTCCTTGGTTTTCCAATTTTACTTTTGTAATTACCAGCTTAAGACTCTGGGAAGCTGAAAATTCTCTGTTTACAGCAGAAAAGCAGCAGCTGCATGAGCTGTGCACGGTTCTCATCTAGTACCGCACTGACGCACCTCTCTTCTACCCAGGAAAGGCTGCACTGAAGAAAAAGGATTATTTCGGAGTCTGTATCAATCAGGTTGCAGCGATGTGACTGGATATGCAGTTAATAATCCAGCAAGAACTGCAGTGAGGCTGCTGTGCTCGTTTCCTCTGAGCCCCCAAAGAGCTGGGAAGCGCAGCTTTGTCCTGGTGACCTGGGCTGCATACAAATCACCTTCTCCATGTGAAAATCACAGCTCCTCCCTTGGGCCAGCTCACCGCTGATGCTTCCAAGCTCATTGTCTTCCTCCTCCTGTTGTTTTCGGCTACAGAAGGGAGTGTGGTGAGACGTAGATGATTCTGTTAGTGCCCAGAAAGTTTAACTAATTAGACCAGTGTCTGTATTTGATGAGAATCATATTATTTCAGCTGATGGGGAATCCGAGGATGTCGGGTAGAGAGACCATAATAGAAAGTAGGAGTTTTCTCTTACTGGAAGGAGGAAGAAATTTTGCTTAAATGCAGGTAATGGAGCAAAATCTTAAAAAGAATCCCCAGCACTATGCTGTTATAAATAATAATGCATGGCTTTTATGTAGTGCCATCTGTTATTAGTTTTGAAAATGCTTTATGAAAGTGGGAAACGGAGGCACAAAAGAGGTGATGGAACTTGTGTGGGTTTGCTCACTAGGCCACCATCAGATGAAGAACACTCCAGATCCTGACAAGTTTCATCCTCTGCTGGCTGTAAGGGGAAAGCCAACGGTGAGTTGCTGTTAACACATTTAGAACTAAAGTATCAGCCTAATATGCCCAAGCTACAAAGATTCAGTGATTTGCTGCTTGAAGCTGTTTTAATGACGTGAGTTCTTAGCTCGCCTAAGAACTGCCAAGTAAAATGGATTATTACAAAATACTTTTACCTTGTGGTTTTGCATTCTTGAGCCTTGCCTCCTTGGGCATTATTGCTATCGACAAGTTTGTTTCTTGTTTTACTTTTTGAACAGTTAGAAGATGCTCTGTAATTTTGGGCCTCCTTAACTTGGGACCCAGGGATGTAGGTGATGAGAACTAAGAAAGTGATTAGCATCTGGAAGGCAACTAAGACTAGAAAAAACGCTGGCATTTTCACATTCTGCCTTTTCTTTCTTTACCCACAATGACTTATTTCATATGAATTTTCTGAGAAAATGTGTGACATTTAGCCACATTTCTGTATTTATGAAGTAAGCCTAAACCATATTGTTTTTATTTTCATTTTTGTAGTCTATAACTGGAACACTCTTGACGTTTTATTCATTAGATGTAAAAAAATACTGTCAAGTCTATCTCTTATGGGTGACCTCCCTGGATTAGGCTAGAAGATCCTAAACTGGCTGCATGCAGTCATTCTGAGTCCAGATAGCCTTAATTTAGTCTTATGGAATGATCTGTGCTACTCCTGAGACTGATTAGGGCTGTACAGCAGATTGGTGATTCTTATGTGATGGTGGGACTTGATTCAAGAAGAGCCTCCTGACCAGAGCCTGCTGAGGGTGGCTCTGACGCATCTGCTGCGCCTCATCTCTGCTTCTCTGCAGGGACAACCTTGGTAGATCCATCCAAGTAGATCAACCACTGCAGAGCTCTGGCCTTGGTTCAGGTTACTTATGCTTTTCAGGACTCATAATTTATGTGCTTTGTTGGTTTATTTTCTTTGTCCATGGTATCTCAACCATCTCATTTTTATGGAAAATGGAGAATGGAAAATTGATTGTAGGTTAGTCTGAAGTAAATGGCAATGTTGGTGCCACAGCTACAAGCAGAATTTGGCCTTTGGACTTTCTGGATCTCTCTCATGTGTTTCCAAGTCTGGGCCTGAGTAAAAATAGGAAGTATTCTTGGAAATCATCTTATAACATCTGTAGAAATGCAGCAATCTGTAGTGTTTTAACCCTAGCCATTTACCAAGTACCATGGAGCTGCTGGCTAATTCCCCCTCAACCAGAGGGATGGGGAGGAGAATCAGAAAGGAATGTAAAACTTGAGGGTTGAGATAAGAACAATTTAACAAATAAAGCAAAAGCCCTGTACATAAGCAAAGCAAACCAAGGAATTCTTTCACCGCTTCCCTTCAGCAGGCAGGTGTTCAGCCATCCCCAGGAAAGCAGGGCTCCATCATGCGGAATGGTTACTTGAGAGGACAAACACCATAAAGCCAAATGTGTGTCATTGTCCCCCCTCTCCCGCCCTTCTGCTTCCCCCAGCTTATATATACTGAGCATGACACCATATGGTATGGAATATCCCTTTGGCCAGTTCGGGTCAGCTGTCCTGCCTGTGCCCCCTCCCAGTTTCCCGTGCCCCTCCAGCTTCTCGCTGGCTGGGCCCAGGAAACCGAAAAGTCTTTGATTGAGTATAAACATCACCCAGCAACAACCAAAACCATCAGTGTGTTATCAACATTGTTCTCACACCAAATCAAACACAGCACTGCACCAGCTACTGAGAAGAAAATTAACTCTATCCCAGTTGAAACCAGGACACAATTGCAGCTTCTGACTCTTCATACGTAACTGGCTTGTTTTTTACATCTCTCTTCTGTTTCATGTGCCGAAGGAGATGAAGTGTATACCGTTTTCTTGAGTACATGCATATGTAAGTATGTGAGTATCAGTGTGTGTCTGTCCACCTTGCCCATACTAACTTTTGATCCTGTGGCTAGTTTCATTCGCATTTGAAAAAAACCTAAAGATCTAAAAAAAAAGTAGCAAATTGATCTAATTAGTCTTAACGAATATAGCTGCTGAGCAGGGCTGAGAAAATGCATTTGTGCTCTCTCAAACTGCGTTGTTATCAGAGATTTCACTGGAGAGCAGTATGAAAACAGTGCATTAATAAACACACAAACTGGAAGAAAACATTTAGCTAAAATCTATACCTTAGTGGGTAAATTTAGGTTTTGGTAGTTTCTTGCTCAAGGAATGATTTGTTCTACAAATACAAGGACGAGCTGTTGAACACCTCAGATGCAATAAAACTGATACTCAGCTGCAGTATCACAGTTACAAGTGACAAATAAAGCTCAGAAAGGTTATTTTATTCTGGTAAGTGGTGAGGTTGTCCTGCCTGTTCCTACTGACCAGAGTAATCCAACTAAAAGGCGCATATGCAGATCAGTTTGCAGTGGAGTCTCTGACCTGCAAAGGGAGATGCTAACTTCTGGCACTAACCTGGACTGCATCTTCTTCAGTTTTGTGCAAAGCTTAGGACGGTTGTTTTTATTAAGGAATATTACACAGAGATTAGGTTTGCCTTCAGCTGGTTCATGTTTAGGAAGGCAGTAAAAAAGGAGGAAAATTGTTCTAGCTCTCCTGTACTGTTCAGCATTGTTTTCAAGTACTTCAGATTTATTCTGCTGTGAAGAACAATAGGAAATTGCAACTGAGAAAATGTTCATCAACCATCACAGGGAAGAAACATTTTTATCTATAGTTAGGTGGCAATAACAGCACTTGCAGATCTGGAAATAGGTGTTGTGATTCAATGCACACCATCCATCCGCCTTGTCTTCACCTCAGCAAACCTCCAGCTGTTTCTGGCATTCTGAAAGCAAACTATAATACACAATTTTCTGGGAGAGAGCAGAATAAGGAGGAGCCCTTCCCTCCTCTTCATTAAACTGTGCCCCCCCAGGGCGCCTGTTTGCTTCGCAAAACCAGAAAGCGTGCAAGATGAAGCATGGAAAATAAGAGCCTGCAGCAAAAATAATGACGCCCTGGGAGATGGAGAGATGGGAGCAAACGCTCATCCTGAGGGACCTTGGTGCGATTTTCCAGCCATCACCTTCCAGGCGGTTCCATGGATGGGATTTTTTTTTTTTTTTTTTTTTTTTTTTTTTTTACTTTCTCGCTGCAACGCACAGCTCTGATCAGCAGTGTTGCTTACAACTTTCAGCTGTACCCCAGAGATATTTTATTTTACGCTTCTAATCGGATCTAGGGACTTTTAAAGAGATGTAATTTACAGCTTTTCCTGGAAACCTGCCAGAAAAAAAAGTTCTGATGGCTGTTAACAGGCAATACGCAGCTGCCAGGCCCAGCGCTGCCGGCCTGCGGCCCTGCTCGCCCAGGGGTCACAGCGGGGAGCAAAACCTGCCGGCCGGGGGTGCGGGGCCGGCCGTGGGGCGCGGGTTGCGTGCCCTGCGCGTCCGCGCTGCCCGCCCACGGCCCCGCGCAGCTCCCCGCTGAACCGCTGCCGGTTTTCAGTCAGAAAAGCTGAAAACGGCCGAATGACGTCAAGGCTAATGTCGACCCTGCCAGGTTTCCTTCCCGAAGCAGCGGTCAGCCGTTAATGCCGGAACTTTAGGGGTACGTGGGAACGTTTCAACGCCGCCCCTCTCGCCCCGCGCTGTAAGCGGTTTCAGTCAGCGGCGGTGCAGCGCGCCTCAGCCCAGCCGCCCAACGGCCGCGGGGTTTTGTCCCCTCTCGCCGCCCGTACCCAGCCGCCAGGCCATGGCGGGACGGCCGGCGCCGCGTCCCAGCACGTCGACAAACGCTGAGGGGACTACAGCTCCCAGGCGTGCTCCGCGCCGCCGTGCAGGGCGCAGCGTCCCCCACCTCCCCACCCCCTGCGCCATCTTGGCACCCGCTTCTTCCATCTCCTCGCTCGCGGAGGGTGGTGGCCAGGGAGGGCGGGAACTACAGCTCCCGGCGTGCCCTGCGGCTCCCGCGCATGCGCTCTGTGTCCCGCCGCCATCTTAACCCGGGGCAGCGCTGCCGCCGCCACCGCCACTAAACAAACCCGAGAGCGGCACCGGCGGGGGGAGGAGGAGCAGGAGCCCGAGCCCTGTCGCTGAGGAGCCTTTCGATGTGCCAAGCACGGCCGGGCAGGTGGGTCCCGCTCCCCGGCAGCGCCGCCGCGCCTCCGCGCTTTGCCCCGGCTGCTTCCCCTCGGGGAGAGGGGCAGCTCCCCTTCCCTGGACGGCGGGGACTCGCCGCCCCCTCACGGGCCCCGGCCCGCAGGCAGCGCCCCGTCCCCCGCCCGCAGGCCACCGGCGCTGTCTCTGTGCCCGGCGCGGGGAAGCCGCGGCCGCGGACCGCTCCCTCCCTCCCTCCCTCCTGCCGGCGGGGGCCCCCGGGGACGGCCGCCCCCGAGCCCGGTGGGGACCCAGCGCCGCTCGCTCCCGCCGGTCCCCCGCGCCGAGGGCCCTGGAGGGCCCCAAGAAGGGCGGGCGGGGAGTCCCCGGGTGGCGGCTGCCTCCGGGTGCCCTCGTAGAAGATTCTCCCTCCCTCCAGCACCGCGCTGGAAGCTGCGACGGCTCCGGGGCTTTTGTTCCCGGTGCCCAACCCCCGCCGCCCCCCCGCTGTGCCGTTCCCTGCCCGGGGCGCACGGCGCGGCCGCGGGCTGGTCCCAGCCGGCTCGCCCTGCTCGCCTCCGGCTCCTCGTTTTCCTTTATTATCCTCGTTGCAATGGGGAGATGCGCCCTCCCTTCTCGTCACCCCCGGAATCTCGCCGCGATGTGATCGGGCGAGGGGGTGTTCCCGTGTTTGGGTTTTTTTTGGGGGCTGGTGCTGGTACGTGGAAGGCAAATTTCCACGGTGTTTTTGCCATTCTGTCATATAATAGGCTAGTGCTAAATGCATTCCCCGGGGGGAAGGGGGAGCGTGCGGTTAGCTGGAAGAGTTCTTATAATAGGTACTCAGTGCATAAAGAGAGGGAGGAGACTTGAACATCAATTCGGAGAGCGTTTCAGCATGAAAAAAGGCTGGAGAAGGAGAAAGCAAACTCGGTAAAAAGGCTTGGGTGATGGATTCGAGCAAGGGAGTGCAGGAAGTCCGTGCCCTTGTGAAGCTGCTGAATTCCTGCATGGCAAAACATGCCATTACAAAGGTTGGAGCCTGGAGCTGGAGTGCGAGGGAGTATGTTGGTGGAGATGTGAGCAGGCTGAAGAGAGTTTACATTAATTGGCTTGGGAAATCGATAAATGATGGACTTGCATTTACTGCATTTATATTCCTTTTCCAGCGAGGCTGAGCTCAGTGGGCACACAAACACAAGGGAAAGATGCCTGTGGTGTGGCCAACTCTTCTGGATCTTAGCAGAGATGAATGCAAGAGGATCCTTCGCAAACTGGGTACAGTAAGA
Source organism: Falco cherrug (assembly GCF_023634085.1). NCBI lineage: Eukaryota > Metazoa > Chordata > Aves > Falconiformes > Falconidae > Falco > Falco cherrug. The sequence goes on from NC_073698.1 coordinate 3,775,349, forward strand.
TACAATTTGTGGGTCTGTATGTTTGCCCTTTTAAGATTTGCCTGCCTGCTGCTTCCACGAAATACTTTAATATGTCTACAGGCAACTTACAAGTCATTTCCTGCATTTTGCATGTGTCATTGGTTTGACAGCCCTGGCTTAAAATGATGTTTGGCAGATGCTCTCTGCCTGAGCAAAATGAATAGCACAGAATTGTTTTGGTTTGGTTGATTCTCTGACCATGGATGTCCTGGTCCATCTCAGCCTCGATGTTGCAGTGTTGTGCTGTTGTTCTTTTTATGACTATTAACGTGCAATGGGATGCACTGTGAGAGGAGGGTCTTCATTTTTTTTTCTAATCTGTATTGGACACCTTTTTGTACCAAAAGAGGTGATGGTACCCTAGTTTAACTGGCACTGCGGGACTGAGGTCAAGCAGTAAAGACTTGAAACAGGAGGAAAAAAAAAGATTGTGATGGTTTGTGATTTGCAGTTGCACAGATTATCAGGGAAGTGTGAAACAATGTTCTTACTTAACTGTCATAACAACAGCAGCTTTTTGCATTGTTATAAATGTAGATCAATATCAGAGTCCCCTGCCCATTAGATAGGTATTGGCAGACTTTTTTGTGCTCTGTCCTTGTAAATATATGTGTACAAGGAGACTTGCTTTTGTATTTTGGAAGGTAATAAAAATATTTGCTCTTTCCTTATGTATCCACTTCCAACTACCACAGGAGAGGGAATCCTTTGTTAAGCCATTGATCTGATCTTGCATGGTTGTTTTTGAGTTCTTGGAGATTAAATTCTTTTTAATTTAGGTGTTTTTTTGGTTTTGTGTGGGTTTTTTTTTTTTTTTGCCAGTTACATGATGCATAATAATAGAAGGGAAGAAAAACCCCATAGATTTGGTTTCAGACTTTCTTCTGAGGAGCATAATCTAGGAGATGATGTCAGGAAGAAAGCTGAGGCTCCCTCTAACTTCCCGTGACTGTCAAGTCACAATTATTCTTGTTCTCATTTTACTTGAACGTTAAAAGATGATGTGCTGTACTTTTTAACTATGCCAAGGTTCTTGTATATTGTGAAGCCATCCACTTTATTTTCTGAGAGTTGAGGATTTATTTTCCCTCTATTTGCCCTTTTTATTTGATTTCTTGGGAATCTGGGATTTGCGTTCTGTTGAAACAGCGATGCAGATGTTGCACACAGCATTGCAACTAAGCTGTGTATCCATGAAGGCGACAACCCTGCACCTTAAGCGAGGCTCAAGAAGTATGAAAGCTAGGAGAAAGTGCAGGGTGCCAAGATTTGGACTGGGTCTGTGCTACTAAATTTTGTTAACGTAGCTCTGCTGGCTAGGAGCATGGAAAAAAAACTTCTACCCCAGCTGACAGTGGTGTGCTGGCAGAACCTTGCTGGTGCAGCCGAGCCAAACAGAACTGCGGCTACACCTCCTTCAATGACATAACCTAGGCTGACAGGAAATTATTTTTTTTTTCTTACTGGCATGAGCAGTGTCCCCACAAGAGGGCCCTGCCAGCGTGATAGAGGATTGTAGCAGCCCTGTCTCTTCTGGGGTGGAGAAGCTCTTCTGTTAAATAGATGTACCACAAGAGTGGAGGGTGAAGGAGCAGTGGGAGCAGCAAATAGCTGTCTAACAGTCATATCCAGCAATATTTATAGAGTCCCACTTTCCAGCTCTCAGCCCAACATCTTGTTTGGCTGACTGTTCAGCAATTCCATCATGAATGAAATGCAGTGGTGTAGGTGAGGCTGAAATGCACCTGAGGTGTGCAATACCTAGGGTTTTTCTGCAGCATTTGTGACTTATAACTGAGTAAGGGGGTGATGGTAGCACCTTACACTTGAAATAATGATATTTATTTGTGAAACCTGTTTTGGCTGTTTGTATGTTGTGTTGGAAAGAGAGCGCACCAGCTAGTGATTGCTATGTAGACATAAGGGTAAGGAAGCTAGTTACAGCTGTTCTGTAATCTTTACTACATTCCAAACAGCCAGAATATGCATTTTTAAAGCCCTAGTGTAGTGGATCTCTATTAAAAATGCAGAAAGAAGAAAAAAAATCTGTCCTTGCTAAATAATTATATGGTTGTATCTGAGAATTACTTTATGTTGTTAACAGAGTAAAATAATTAGTATCTTAAATATTGTAACATGGTTGTCTAAATAAATGTTGATATTAGTAATAACCATTGCATTAATTAGCAAATGTTTTATAACTGAAGCTGTAAATGCTTCTGTAGGTCACTCGGCATCCCTGTGCAGCCTGCATAGTTAACAAAAGCGACTTTGCTTTGTGTTTTGCCTGCTTAATCAGGACAGGAGAGCAGGACTTCTTTTCAGCACAATTCCTTGATTTGATTTCTAAATTAGCTCTTTGGAATACCAAACTGAAAGCTTTTCAGAATGGTATCAGTCTTTCTTTTGCAGCAAACTTCAGAGGTGTTAGGTTTTGGCCTGCCCATTTGATTCTTGCTTTTGGTTAACTGGGATCTGTTGTGGGGTTGGTTTGGGTTGGCCGCTGAAATGGGTGTGATACTTACATAGAAGGCACCTATGTAAGTATTAGAAGAATTTGTATTTCTGGTTAAAGCAGGAGTTTCAGAAATGTTTCCTTAAGCTGTGCTAAGCTTAGAATAGAAAGTCGTTCTTTGCCAAATTAGCAGACTCCATTATTTGTATTAGGTATATTGTCACTCTGTTTACTAGGACAAAATTCAGACGTTTCAGTAGTCTTAACTATTTTTTAAAACACCAATGGCATGACATTTACATAAGTCACCTGGAATTACAAATACATGTTAAATCAGAGTTGTATTTTTGAGAATTAAATCTTCATGATGGCTCTACATTTAAGAGTAGCTGGATTGTTTCTTTTGTGTTGAGCAGATTAAATTCGGTGTGTTGCATTCTTTTCAAATTCAAGCAGTTGTACATATGAAGTAAATGGGCATAAAAGATTATGGTGATCGTATTTAACAAACTAGAGCTGATGTTCTCCATGGGAATTGAGGAAGGGCATTACAAAAAAAAAAAAAATATCAGTTGCTCTTTTGATAGTATATTTCTTTTTCAAGCCAAGCTTTTCCATGGAACTTTCAATAATGGTACGTGTTAAAGATCTTCTGCTTCTGGAGAATTCTGAGCTATTCTCTCCAAATTTGGGGACTATTTCTTCAAGCTTTCTGGCTGAACTGTCAGCTCAGAGAGAGCTTGACATATTCGGTTGGTTTTTAAACTGGATAATCCTCTGTGATGATACAATTGTTTCATAGAAAAGCTGTATGCTGCAGAGTAATTGACTGAGAGAGTTCTAAATCATCAATCTCTTTTGAAAAGCACGAAATAATTGAAAGACATGTTCCTCTTAATGATTTTGAAAATTAATGGAATACTGTCAGTAATACTGAAAGTAACTACCCCACCCCCCCACCCCCCCTTTGCTGTGAGCATTAAATAGAAATACCGTTTGTTCTAATTCTTCAGAACTGGAGGCATATGCAGGTGTCATCAGTGCCTTACGTGCACAGGGAGACCTTACGAAAGAGAAGAAAGATCTTCTTGGAGAACTCTCTAAAGTGCTTAGGTAACCCTGACCTTTTTAAAATAAGGACCAATGACCTGTTTTCTTTTAAAGTATTGCATGCTCTTTCTAGTCACTACTATCACAAAGCAAATCTTAATTTGGAGGAGTAATTCTCCATCTTGTGGAGATTTAATTCTTATTCTGCTCTGAGGTTTTGATAAAGAAAACAACTGTGCTTCTGTGGCGGAAGCGTTTCTGTTTTGTGGGTACTTTGTGAGTTATAGAGTGTTAAAAGGATTACAGCTAGCTCGTGAGCATGTGCTAGCTTGCAGTTTTGTCAAGGTAGGACTTCAAGGTCTTTGGGCCCAAGTTCCATCAAGAAAGAAGGCTGCATGTTCGGTGTGAATTTTTCTACTGTATGCTTTGCATTTATTGCTCTCATTAGGAGGTTGGATTCTAGCTGTTTTGCAGGGGTACCCTCTGAACAGTAGTGTTTCTTTTATTCTTCGGTAATATTTTTAAACAATAATACATTCATTCTTTCTCACTGTGATAGCACAAGTTAAGTGACAATCTCTTAAATGTAAATGACTGTTCCCTTTTGTCTCTTGAGTAGATTATTCATAAGTTTAATTTTAGCTAGAAGTTTTAGATAAATGTTCATGTCTCCCTCTGACTAAAATATATTGCTGGTTTTTTTAATAGTATTTCAACAGAGCGACATCGTGCTGAAGTTCGGAGAGCAGTAAATGATGAACGACTAACGACTATTGCACACAAGTAAGTTACAGGTCATTTTCTACATGATTTCCAAAGGTACCCTTTGGAAAATCCATTATGTCTTATATGAACGATAGAACTTTGGAAGATTGATAATGGTTTAAAGAACAGTAGTTAAAACAATGTATGGATGAAGGAATGATGGTGTCAGACTTAAACCAGGGAACTAGAAATGGTTGTTTAGTACTGTTGCATTTTGGATCTGAAGACATGGCAGTCACTGTACAAGTACAATATAAGAAACAGTCTTTTGTCTTGAAGAAGTTCCTGTGAGATAGGTGAGAAGAAACAGAGTGGAGAAAATAGAGAACTCCATTTGCAGGATAAACATGTTTGCTTTATTATTATTTGTTTTGCCTTTAATTTTATTTAAATCTGTTTGGAAAGGTTGTATTAAGAGGGACTTTACATAGAACAAAGAGGGAGAGAGGAGGCAGAGATTAGTGGAAAACAGTGTATCAGCACAGAGGGGAAAAAAATTGTCAGAATAAAAAAAATGCAGCAAGCTAACTGATGACATCAGTGTCCACCATTCGCTGTTTAATGCAGCTGCTGTGCTGGTATTAACTGGGCTGATTCCTGCTTGCATTTGCTTTCGCAAGCTCCACATGATTTTGAGAGGTGGAGAGGAGCAAGAGGGCCAGTGCTTACATGTCTTTGAGAGTTATTTAACAGTCTTACGATTAAGGACTGTCTTTAAACAGAGCTGGATTGTATTTTTTTTCTTTTTTTGTGTGTGTTAAAAACATTGATTTTTAAGTTTGACTACTGTAGCTTAGGTGTTAGGGGGAGAAAAGAGGAAATCCTACAGATTTCCTGTAGCAGGCCACTTGAAGTTAGCAAATGTCTGATCCAAGACTTGCCAAAATCAGCATACTGTTTTGAGTGCTGCAGAAGGACATTTTCACATTTTAGTGTTTTAATGTTCAAATCTGAAGAGTTAGATGTATGCTGTTTACCAAACAACAACCACCAACTTCCTTACGCTCCTTTAAAGAAAGGGTGGGGGGAGGGGGATGAGCATTTAATTGTCAAATCAGGATTCTTTCTTGAATAGTTTCCTTTTTAAGTATTAGTCCTGTTTTTAGCGTTTTACAGAATAAGTATAAAGTTTGTCCTGAGGTGTTGAACTTCAAATGGATGAAATATAATCCAGACAAGGTGCAATTGTGAAGTGGTGCATATTTTTATTTTTCCTGGGGTAATTCTTTGTGTAAGTGATGGTTGGTAATACAGTATTTGACTTACATAATTCTCTAACTCTTTCGGAAAGCCAACTTTGTGCTAGCTTTGCTATGGGCAAAATTTCTAGTCTTACTTTTTATTTTAGAAAAGTATTTTCACTTCAGCTGATGTAGCTCTGCTTATACTATATAAATATGTATGAAGAATGCTGAAGCATATCAGGATTTAACGACAGAACAAATCCTTTGCATTTTACAAACTAATTTGTGGTAGTTTTTGCTGGAACTTATTTGCAATAGTTCACTTGAAGTTGTTTTTCAGAATATATTAATGGGTTGATTTGCTTAAGAACATAACATTGAAAAATAATTTGCTTTTCTGGTTTTGCTGATTTGACAAATGACTCATGTAAAACAGCCATAAACAGAAACATTTTTCCATCTAGATAAGAACAGCATTTTTTGGAAACATTCTCATTTGTGTGTAAGTACTAAGGTTAAGAGAAAATTAGAGCAGCAGGCTGGTTTCTGCTGAGGAAGATGCGGAGGGTGTGTTTAAATCACCTTATGTTCTGTTACCTTGTTTGGGACTACTTTAGTAAGTCTGAGAAACTCTTCTGCTTAGGTAAAACAGGATTTGCATTAAAGCAGAGGGCTTTTTCCTCTAATGTAATCAATTTCAGTAGTCTTGTATACAGTCTATTCAATGCCTAGGGATTTTTGTCATCCAGAATTGGAGAGTGTACCGACTCTATCTGAATTCTAGGTAATCTAATATGGCAATATTGAGTATGACATGCGCATACCTCTGGCCCATTAAGGGCTTTGTAAAACAAAACAGTAAAAGAAGAGGCAAATCTTACATTTTTTATGGGACGGTTTCTGCATGAGGTGGGAAAAATGTAAGGGCTTTCATGAAATGAAGAAAGTTGATGATTGCTGTACTGTGTCTTTAGAAACTGCTTTTTAGGCTTTCATTGTTGAAAAAAGGCACTTAAGAATACTGCATATTTTGGAAACTCTGCAGGATACTTACAGAATGTGCGTTTCTGTTTAGTATGTCTGGACCAAATAGCTCTTCTGAATGGTCTATAGAAGGTCGTCGACTGGTACCACTGATGCCACGGCTTGTTCCACAAACAGCTTTTACTGTTACCGCTAATGCTGTTGCCAATGCAGCTGTTCAGCACAATGCATCTCTTCCAGTTCCTGCAGAAACTGGGAACAAAGAAGGTGAGAGAAAGACGGGATTCTACTGCAGTCTGTGGGAATATAAAAAATGTCACAGTTGAAATTGTTATCTTAGATGTGAAGTGTTAGATTAAAAAAAACCACCCAGATTTTCTCTTATTATATTCATAGAAATATGAAAAAATACCTTTGTTTTTACTTCTTAAAGATGCCTTTGCAGCATCTGCAGCAGAACTCAGACAGCTTTGTGTTAATGAACACAGAAGCAACTGAAACTTAAAAAAGAAAAAAAAAAGCCAGGAAAATAGGGGGAAATTCACTGGGTAACTTGTTAATTTCTATAAACTATAAAACCTTGACTGATGGCTTTAGATTTTATGAAGTTCTGTAAGTGGTGAAAGATGTTTCAGAACGCTATTCTAAGAATGTAAGTAGGTTTTGGTGAAAGTCAAGAAAATTTTGTTGGGTTTCTCCCTTCCCCCCCCCCGCCCCCTTCCCCCTTCAGATGAAACATACTGAGTTAACAAGTTAAGATTGCTTTCTGCTTTCCCTATACCTTTTAAATAATGCTAGTACACATTTCATCTGGCTTGGCTGAATGGGCTTGAATTAGGCTTCATGCAACTGGAGAATGTGTAACACTTCTTGAAAGAAGCTGTTTTATTCTGGTTTTGTGAGAAGTACTGGATTGTTGTTCTATTACTTATAAGCAACAGTTTAAAAGAGCTGATTAGCAAAATCAGTTGTTCATTACTGAAGGAATATTTTGGTTTCTTCAGCTGATGCGCTGTTGAGGAGCGGCACTAGCTATTTTCTATCAGCAGTGTAGATATGGTCATTTACAGAAAAGCAAAAATTGAAATACTGAATTAATGCTAAAATGACAAATAACAGGTTGTAAAGTAAAACTTCAGAATAATACAAATAAAAAGTCTAGAATGGGCAGTGCAGATTTCTGGGATGGGTGGAGGGAGGTTAGATTTCTGTGTTGTCTTTGAAGGCAGTTAATTCCATGGCTATGCTTAAGTCAAGCTGGGGAGTATTCAGCAGTAACAGGATTGCAGAGGCAAAGATGTGGATAATGACCCAATAAGTCTTTGGCTTCCATTTCTATTGTTAAAAGAGTGATAGAATAATGGGATTCTGCACTTCAGTTATATGGAAGGTGTCTTTTCTCCTCTTCAGTGGTGGTTTGCTATTCCTACACAAGTACCACTTCAACCCCAACATCTACCCCTGTTCCAAGTGGCAGTGTAGCAACAGTGAAGTCCCCCAGACCCGCCAGTCCAGCCTCCAATGTAGTCGTCTTGCCAAGTGGAAGTACTGTTTACGTCAAAAGTAAGTGATACTAGCAACTGATTAACCAAAGGGAAAGAAAGGGACAGTCTTGTGGCTGAAGCATGAAGTGAGTTAAACACTCTGACCCTGGGCAAGTCATTTAATGCCTTTGTGTCTTCATTTAATCTAAAGAATGAATTTGTTGCTTCCCTTTTTCAGAGAAATTGTGTTCAGAATAAATCCACTCACTGTAAAATGCTGCAGGGAGCAGTAATGGCAAAGTCAACAAGTGAGAGGTGTTTTGAAAATAAAATACAGGAATTGCTGTATATCAGTGGATTTCTAATCCAGCTTGTTAAGAACTAGTCTTAAAGGTGGCTCTGCTGGTTGCTTCTGCAGAGGACTTCCCTTTTCCTTCTGTTTAAATAATGCATAGTAGTCACTTATTTGAGTTAGGAAAGGTCCCTCCTTTCCACTTTCACAGTTGACCTAGATTATTTTAGAATACCATAGTTTGGTAAGCATTTATATGCTTACATTAACTATGTCTGGCCATTTTGTGATGTATTTGGAAGCAAATCTTAATGAGGTTTGTGTTCCTGGGCAACTGTGAAAACTCCATACAAAATCCCACCAGATACCCATCTTCATGTTTTTAACTTTGGAAATACAAGGTTCTATCCATGTCTAGAAACAGTCTTTTTTTCTTGTCTCCCCCAACCTTTTTTTCATTAGCTAATAAATCACCTAGTTCTTAAAGCAGAATTACGTCCTCATACATATGCCCAGCTCATCAAACATAGTTTTATTTAACTAATAATTAAAAATTTTTCCTTCCGCCTTTTTTGGTGTCTATCAAAATGTAGGTGATAAATACAGATTAATAGTGAAGTTGATAAGTGCTGGTTTTATGCTTGCTGTGGATACCTTTAATATTAAAAAATTATTTTAATCTTTATGCTAGATGTGCATGTTTGTATAAACTTCGAGCTAGTCAGAAATGTCACATTGTACGTAAATGTAATGTTACCTGCAAACCACCATCTTTAACGGCTACATTAACCCACAGAACCCATTACATTAAGATTTTTCATTTTTCTGATTTAATGCACTGATCACTCAGCTTTAGTTTAAAGATTCAGGGGAAAATGTTCTTAACCTCTTAAAAATTTAATTTAGAGTTCTATTGAATTATTACGTGGTAATGAGTATAAAACCAGTGTAGACACACGATAGAGGGATGAAAGGTTCTCATTTTTATTCTGTTCATCCCTAGATTTAACTTTTCCCCCACTTCATGCACTTCATTTTATTCTTTTTCTTTTTTAAAGGAATTGTGTTTTTCAGAGTATATCAGTCACATTAGTTTTAACAAACCTACTTAAGAACAAACTGAGGAGGCCTGAGTTAGTTGTGACTTTGCCACTGATCTGTTATGTGACCTTATCCAAGTCACTGTCTGATTGAGCCATTAACCTCTCCGTGCCTCTGCTTCCTTGCTCGTCAAGTGTGAATTATGGTTAAGCTGTATTACCTTTCAGCTAAATGCTTGTGGAAGACTTTGTGCAAATGCAGTTTCTAACGTGAAATTATAGGAATAACGTTCTTAAAGCCCCAGCAGTGAAAACAGGAGATTAAATGAGCTGTACTAACATGGAATAATGTTGTGCTAGTTTAATCTTACTTTCTTACTTCTGTGGTTAATTGGGGTGGTTTTTTGGGTGGTTTTTTTGTGAATAACAAATAGCTTTATCTTCAGTATTTCTTGGTGACCCACCAAAATAACAGCTGTGTCCTAACATCCTCTCGCTTGTGGATTTTTGATTCAAATGGGTTCTGAGATTCTGAAATTCCTGCACATTTTCAATGCGATTGGAGACCTCAGAGTTGAAAGTTTGTGTAGTGCACTCACTAATACTTAAAAGCTAGTTCATAATAGACCTTAGTCATGTAACCAAATCTCTGCTTTATAGATGGAGATCACCACCGGGCTTCTTCAGGGCCATAAAGTAATTGCTGATTAGAGCTTTGAAATCCAGACTTGTAGATCCGCTCTTCATCTGTACTGTTGCAGCCAGCTAAAACTATGTTTTGGAGTTCAAAGCGAATTTGAAATAGAGCCTTTGCTTCTCTTCTCTAGTTCAATTTCCCGTTTTTATGTGAATGTAACTGTCAGCCTTCTGAAGTGTACCTGCAAATGAGCTGGTACTCATACTAAGGGCAAATCCCATTTTTCAGAAATCACTTGCTATGCTGCTGGGCACTTTCTTGTCCATGTCAATTCCTGCATCTTCACATTTTGCATGCCAGAATATTTAGTTATTTTAATTAGAGATTGACCGTAATGAGATACTGTCTGTAATTAGAGGTTGACTGCCAACCAGATTTGCTTGGATTACGAGCAAGTCTGCTTTTTGCTGTGACAGCATTTTTTGTCTTGAAGCCCCAGGCATAGGGAGCAAGATCTTCAGTCTTGTTCAGTATAGAGGAGGTAGTGTCTTTTCAGCTTATGGATGTTTTTCAAAATTTTTTTACACTGGCTAATTTGGTAAACATAAATGCTACCCAATAGCTGTAAGAGATTTTCAAGGTTATTAAGCTGTGTCTTTCTGTAATGTATACCAGTTTTTGAACCTGTTGCCTACTTTGGAAGATTTCATATGGATTCAGCATTCATTGGTCACGCTGTTATCCTTTGCTCAGCTGAATATTGCAGCAGATTTGATTTTTTTTGTATGTACACAGATAGTGAGGAAGAATGAAACTCCTTGAGACTGGACTTTTGTTTTTAATTGTGTTAGGTGCCATTTTACATCTGTTGCACAAGATGCACCAAACAAGGCAGAAGCTGATAAAGTAAAGTTTGACCTTTATGGTTAAAATATATATAATTAAAAAAAAGTATCTCAAGATGCAGTTCAGATGAAAGGGGGGAGTGGTACTGTAACGATATAAGCATGGCATGAAAGCAGATGCAAAGCCTGAAATCAGAGAAGACTACAGGATGACAAGCTTAAGGGACTAGTTGCTGTTAACAAAACCACCACTACCAGTGTAGCGTGAAGTTTTAAACCCAAGTGTGCATGATGTTTCCCCACCACCCTTGTGTGTATAGGCTCATTGGTCAAACTTCTGTAGACACCATGAAATCCCTGTACTGGTTCTTAAGTCCTTTTAATCTCTTAAACTGAATGAAGTGACTCAGTAACTGAGTAGCTTGGATTTTGGTTTTTTTTTTTTTCTTTGTTTTATGGCACTGGTGGTGTGGTTTATATCAAGGGCTAAGACCGTCTGTGGTGTGGTACAGGTTAGTTGTGACTGTAAGATGTAAATCATCCTCTGTTTCTTTTTATTATATTTGAAAGTGGGTGTAACACTCAGCAAGTTTGTAGTGTTTTAGGAAGCACTGAGTGCCACAGACAGAGAAAATATAATACAGAAAAAGTACTTCTTTTCCAGGTGTTACTTGCTCAGATGATGATGAAAAGCCCCGCAAAAGACGGCGAACAAATTCTTCTAGTTCTTCCCCTGTTCTCCTGAAAGAAGTCCCGAAGGCTGTGACTCCTGTCACTAAAACCATCACGGTGCCTGTAAGTGGCAGCCCCAAGATGAGTAATATAATGCAGAGCATTGCCAACTCTTTGCCACCACACATGTCGCCTGTGAAAATAACCTTCACTAAGCCCTCAACACAGACAACAAACACGACAACACAGAAGGTATGTGGGGGAAGCTGCCAAATGTTACTTTATTCTGGTATTATCAACGAATAAGATATGATGTTTGACTCTTCCTTTCTGTGAACTGTCTAGCTGTTTTCTAAGGATTGCACTTGGGATAAGGCAATCCCCCTTTAAAAAGAACAAAGAGAAAACCAAACTCTTGTATGAATTTAGTTCACCTGTGTGTGAAAGGACCTGGATTGACAGCCGTGGAGACTGAAGCCCTCTTTTTATCCACAGAACAGGTACAGCACAGGCAGCGGGAGTGCAAGCTTCCCCCAGACTGCCCCACCAATGTGCCTCAACCCTGACCTGAAGGGACCACTTCTAGGGATGAGAGGGGATTCAGTCTCCATGCTCATTCAATTCTTGGCCTCTCTGGTGAGACTGCCAACAAGGTTGCCAGTTAGTACCATTTGTGGTGTTGGGTTTTGTGATATGGACACTAGTCCACTGAGAACTGGATCACATAGGCCACTGAACAGCCTTCAGATGGTAACAACTATTGGTCAAAGGTAATCTTTCTTATTTCTATTTTCCTTATTTATAATTATTCTTTGCAGTAGTAGAATTCCAGGAGAGGTGGCATGGGCTTTCCCTTGCCAAGCCTTTTGTCTAGAAACTAGTTTTTTGGGGTCTATAAAGGTTACTCTTGGAGTTGATCAAAGACTTGGGGGGGGCTTTATTTTCCTTTCAGTACTAGGGTGCCATTTCTCATTCTACGTTAACAGTATTATAGTGGTCAAATTCAGTTGCATTATTTCAGCGGAGCGTGCCCAGCTTTCACCAGAACGCAGTGTGTGAGAGAGGTTTTCAGTGTAAAATTTGTTTTGGACTCAGATTTTTATGTGCTTAGTCTATGGCATGACTATTTTCCCATGCTTTAGGAAGCATTTCAGATGCACCTACTTTTTTTGTTCTTAAGGTTTAAAAAAAGATTAATGGCTTAGACCAACTTCATTCTTGGTACAGTTATTAATTAAGGCAGACTTGGGGCAGGGGGTGGTCTGTGGAATTAATTTGGCCTTGATACTGACAGGCTGATGGTAGGCTGGCCACTAACAAGCATATTTTTTCCAACTGTGAGAGTTTGACTATTGAGCTCAAACCTTCACGTGGTATTTGCTTTTCTTAATTGTTTTATGACTATTTGGATTAGCAGAGTTCCCATGTCCTAGTTTTTGGAAACCTTAAAGCCAAGGAAGATTAACTGAAGTAACATGCAATAAAAAGCTTGCTTTCTGGCCTTTTCCCGCTTCAGAGCTCTTTGGTGCTTTCGTTTGATTCGCTGTTCTTTAACAGTGTCCTTAATCAAATTTAGTCTCTGAATACATGTATAGAGATCTGTGAGTGAGCATAAACCATCAAGTAGAACGTCCTGCATTCAGTGCAGCAAATCCACAGTTCGTATAGGGCTTAACCTACCCATCCTGTTGCTCTTGTTAGACTCATCTTTTGTGCAGGAAGAATTTTTTTTCCTTAAACGTCTGTAGTCTTGTATTAAGTTTCACTATTATATATCATGGTAGTTAGAGATGGAGTGTATTAAATCTCCAAAGGGAAGAGAATGGACTGTTGATACAGTCTTTTCTGTAGTTGTGCCTTTGCTTGATCTGCTGTGGAAATTTCAGGGTTTGCTTTGCATAGTATTTGACTTTCTGAACGTGTCACACTGCCCTCTTTTGTTGGGTTTAGACATGCCAAAATATGTAACTGGATTGTTTTAGTGGGAGAAATCCCTTTTAGTAGTTTTAAACTGTCAGATTTGTTACACTCAAATTGGAAGTGTACTATTTTAAACAAGTGCTGTTGGATAGGAGTGAAGTTGTTGGCTATGAATAAAATTCTTCATTTCTGCATGCCAACTTTCTGAATTGTTTTGACGTTTAGTAGGTTGGAGGAAGACTAATAATGTCACAGCTCCAATTTCTGGATTGTCTTATAATAAAGTCCTCTGTCTAGGACACAGAAGGAATCTAGCTAGCGAGGCTTCTGGCAGTTAATGCCTTTATTTCTTCAAGGACTAGGTTTTGATGTCTATCAAAACACAGCTGATGACTAGTTTCAATGTATGTTAGGAATTTGTTTTTACTGTAGCAATTAAAATCAACAGCAACAAAAAAGCAACTTGTGGTTTTTTTTAATAATTAAAAATCAGGCAGTCTTTCTGCTGTAAAAGAGATGTGGTGCGGTTTTGGTACCCATGATGAGGTTACTTTGATCATTTCAAGGTACATGAGAAAACAGTATCTCAAAAATACAATTGTTGTGATTTGAGCTTTAATACTTCTAAATTTTTACTTCTAAATATCCAAAAAAATTTTCTGGATATACTTCATACATGCAGCTCACTGAACTTTGTTTTGCTGTGTTAATTTTGGAAGAAGAAATAGAGACCCAAACCTGCTTAGTCGCAGGACAGCAGTTATTGTTGAGCTATAATGCTTTACAAGCTTTCTTCCTTACATGATTAAATAAAGTTTTATTAAATGATAATCTTGACTGATGGTTTTATCTCTGTCTTTGAATGAAGAACAATGGTCTTCAGGAGTCATGATGATTCCCAGATTCATCCTACATGTCTGTACCTACTTGGTTGAAATGCTGAACTTGCCAGGTTGCACTACAGATTAGATAGGAAATTAAATGTGAATAATCTGCCTTTTTTAACTGCAAGTTGTCCTGTATTTCTAAATTAGTTATTCTAGGTGGAAAGGAGTTGGCTCTAAAATTCAAACACTAGGGGAGTGTTTCTAGTGTTAGCTGTCTATTTAAGAAATAGGATAAAATAGCAGAGGCACATTATAGGGTCTTTCCACCTGCAAGTCTCGTACCAGAATCAAGTTGTGTTGTGTTCAGCTTGTCTGCATGGTTGTAGCCTAAGAGCAGTTTCAGAAGGGTGTTCTGGTTAAATCAAGGTTAGGCAGAAGGCAAAAGCAAGAGTGGTGCAGAGAAAACATTCTTCTTGGAGAATGCAATAAAGTGGTGGAGCAGCAGATGTGGAATTCTTGTCCTTCAGACATTGGTCAGTTGTGGTCAACCTGCTGTAGCTTGTGGCGGTAGTAAGGTTCTGGTTTTCCTCAGGTCAAGATATTAAAGGCTTAGCTGAGGAGTGGGGACCATAAAACCAAACACTGGGTCAAAAGGAGAGGCAGAGGTAACCATGGTGGTGAAATTAGCTGCTTTTACTCCATCCATGTGGCTATTGCTTTTTTTGTTGTTGTTATTAAATGAATTATATCTTAATCTTTTAGTGTTTGATCTGTCACTAAAGTCTCTTTCTGGTACCATTACCATATTATTTATTTTCTCTATCAGGCAAGGTTTCAGAAGTCCTTGGGTAGTAGTGTAAGACTTTTGGTTTGAGCTGACCCAGGTTTTCTTTGCTCTTTCTGTACCTTTTTTCTATCTGCCTTTGTTATGTCAAATAATAAGTTTTAATTTTCAAAGTTTTAATAAATGGATTTTTTATTAGGACAATTGCATTATTAAAACAATTTGTCAACGTTCTTGCATGGTAAACTGAAAATGTTGTATTTCTGTGGTGTGTGTTTCTATTTTCACTGTAAGTACAAGGAGGTACATGTAAGCAGAATAAAAGGAATCATTTTATGTGAACAGTTCCCATATTCAATACTTAAAATTCTTAGTTTTCTAGATCAGTTGCGTAAGAACAGTTCTCTTCCAATGTTATAATGAATTCTATGTTTTTCTGTGTCAGATCAGATTCATGGCATTGTAATTGTAAGTCGCACTAGGGGTAATGTTTATTCTCTTTAGACAAATGGTTTTCAGACAGATAAGAAATAATTTCTTGTTATTGAGAGCACTAATTAAAGCAGAAATTGTTTCAAACCTAAACCAGTTTTTTCACTGATGAAATATTGTTTACAGCCTTGTGGGTCAAAAATGTTTCCTGTTACTAACTCAGCAACTGCTTGCTAATTGTTAAAGAGGGGAAAAAAAAAACCCAACCCAAACATCTATTCCCTCATTGCCATTTCTTGAAATATGTGCGAAGTTTGGGAGAACGGTGTTTAAAACTTGCTGGAAATCCCTTCAGTTGCATTTAAAATGACCTTCAGGCTTCCTGGCCCAGTGTAAATAAGCCAAGCAGTTCATTCCTGTCTGTTTGTCTTCAGACATAAGGTAATTCTACTTTAATTAAATAGTAATTGTTTTCCTCGGAAGAAAACACCTTCTAATTTTAAGGAACTGTTTAACACTATTACTTCAAACTAATTAATTTTTTTTGTTGCCAGCAAATGTGATTATGACAATCTTAAATGGTCTTAATAACGTGTATCCTTAAAAGTAAATACACATAGACAGATACAGTACTGAAATTTTATGCTTTTAAATAAATGCAAAGAACAAATGAATTTCGTGTTGTTCTTTTTCTTCTTTCAGGTGATAATAGTAACCACCTCTCCAAGCTCAACTTTTGTACCCAACATCCTTTCAAAGTCCCACAACTATGCAGCAGTTACGAAACTTGTCCCAACATCAGTCATTGCCTCAACTACTCAAAAGCAACCAGTGGTTATAACTGCTTCTCAGTCCTCTTTGGTCAGTAGCAGCAGCAGCAGTAGCTCTTCCACTCCCTCCTGTGCTGCAAATACTATTGCTGTGACTGCTGTAGTATCATCAACACCATCTGTGGTTATGTCAACAGTAGCACAAGGTATGGTAATAACATTATGTTTATAAAAACTCTTTCGCTGATGAATTCTACTTTGTGTTGAGAATAGCGTAGGGAAGATGCACTGTATGTTTACATATGATGAGCAAAGCACAGGAGACATGAAAGAAGTCTACTGATGAAACTAATCCAAGATATTCCCCAGAAGTTCTTGTTGAACTCTTTTCCTCTCTACTTAAACAATTAATGTGCAGATCCTTTTTAAAGAGAATGTTGTGAGACTGTGCAGCATAGCTTTTTATTTTGAAAAGGTTTTACTTTTGCAGCATTAAAACACTGTAGTCTCAAAGTGACTGGCTTTAACAACTCTGATGCATGGAAAAATGGATGTATCCAATATTTGAAGGTGATTGCTTCTCTTAAAGCCTGATTTACAAAAACCTGCAAAGTTAACATTAAATAAATACAAATTACGCTTGACATGTCCAGTCTTAAGAATATTTCTTGTGGTAGCTAATACTGGTGACAATTCTGAAAGGTAGAGGAGTGTTTACACCTTTTTATCTGTGTGTTTTATCAGCATGTCAGTTTTCAAGTCCTTAAAAATTAAGACCTGAGGTGAGCCTGGATTAAAATCCCTAGGTTTCTGATGGCTAATTCCAACTATGTGTGCTAGCTTGACTGTTTTAGCTCCACAGCAACTAGCTAACATTTGGAAGGGCAGCTGTGGATGAAAGAAAGGATCTCAGTGAGCAGCACTTGAAAAATGCGGTGCCTGAGAATGACAAATGTCACATTGCAGTTTTTCCTGGTTCATATTTTCCATTCTTGTTCCAGTCCACAAAATGTTAGACAATCAAGTCTTTTTTTTTTCTTATGTATATCTATGTATTTTCCAGTTGTAAAGATAGTTTAAATGCAAAATTAAATTAGAAATTGTAATATTTTTCTTTTGTGTTGCACTGTGCAATCTTAAACCATTTACTCTTCCACAGGTGTGTCTACATCGGCAATTAAAGTTGCCTCTACCAGACTACCTTCCCCAAAAGGTTTGGTTGGGAATCCAACTCAGATCTTAGCACAGTTTCCCAAACAGCATCAACAGTCCCCCAAACAGCAGCTGCACCAAATACAACAGGCCCAGCAGCAGCAACAACCACAGCAGCAGCAGCCGCAGCAGCAGCAGCAGCAGCCACAACAGCAGCAGCTGGTACAGTCTTCTGTAGCTCAACAGCAGCCACAGCAATCTCAGTTGCCACCTGGCATCAAGCCCACCATTCAGATCAAACAGGAATCAGGTAGCTGGAGTTATCTTGTGTCATATTGCTGACTGGTGAGGTCTGACCACAGCTCGAGAAAGTAGGGCAGAATTCAGTCCCAAAACGTGCATGGGAAGCTGTCATGAAGGCGTAATTACTTGAGTACAAGATTTAGCATTAAACTTGGATAGAAGTAGGTAGTGAAGGATGTCCTGATGTTTTCAGGTAACGTTGATTGAAGAATTTGGTTCTGTCACTCTTCTTGTTTGGTTCAAGTATTGCAGACCATGCTTTAGGAATAAATGTTTTAACTTTAGAGATTGAAATGTGTGTAAATATCTTCAAAAGTAACCTGATTTGAAACTGGAAGACAAGAGTGTTCTGAACATCCAAGAGCTGTTCAACTGTATCAGCTAGAAAAAGTTAATCCAAGTTTTAATTCTTTTCTTGGGTTCAGAAATCAAAACCTGCTTTTGAGGTACTTGTCAAAACAA
The DNA here is from genome assembly GCF_023634085.1 of Falco cherrug. Classification (NCBI taxonomy): domain Eukaryota; kingdom Metazoa; phylum Chordata; class Aves; order Falconiformes; family Falconidae; genus Falco; species Falco cherrug. The sequence goes on from NC_073698.1 coordinate 3,793,428, forward strand.
ATACAATTAGATCAGAAACTGGAAGTTGGACTCTATTCCTTTTGTAACATTGATTCATTCAGTTGACTTTGGGCAAGTCATATAGTCTTTCTGTCTTGGCTTTACTCTGCTGTAGAATACAGTTCTTATCTCCATAAGGTGTACTAAGAAGTAATGCTTGCAAAGTTGCCTAATTCTGAAGGAAGAGGTGCTGTAAAAGTGCAAAGTATTTTTATCTCCCTGTTTTATATTAATCATGTCAGTAAAGTTATTATTTTATATTCATATATTTTATATTCGTACTATTTAGATCAGATAATTCAAATAGACCATAGAATGAAGAAATAAACAGCCCTACTCCTGTCCTGTGATAAACTTCCTTTTGGATTATAGGACCATTGTCTATGAAAAAATAGCTGCTAATGAAGACAGATAAGAGGCCTCCATTGTCCAGTCACTGAACACTACTTGGTCAATAAGAGCTTCACTTCTTGCCTTCTACCATGGGTTTAGGCTCAGTGTGCTTTTTTAGTTCCTATTATTTCTGGAAGATGTGAACCAGTTTTCACAGAGGCTTTGCTTTTTACCCAGTTTTGTGTCTGGATGATGCAAAGGTTTCAGTTCCTCTTTCCCAACTTCATTGTATGGAGCTTACTGGCTCTGTACTGTTTATATAGTCAACATAAAAAGAAGGAACAATCTCTGGAGGATGTTCCACATCCTGAGTGGAAGAAATTGTTCACCTAGAAACATTTGTACACAAATACAAGTGCCTACATTTAGATGGGATTAATTTATGCTGGGTGTTTCACAGCATTTCACCAACACAATACAATGCATTTACCTCACTGTGGAACAATAGAAGATGTAAGTGCCCTGGATATACTTTTGAACAGATGACATGAATTTCCTGGTTTGCAACTGAGAAGTAAATCTCACAGTTCCCATTCCACGACACAAATAGAGAGAGAGGGAGCAGAATCTTTGCTGTACCAAGGTGTCCTCATCCTTCGTTCTTGCTGATTCTACTCACGTTGTTTCAGCCCAGTTCCTTTGTAGCTTTAAGATAACCAATAAATCAAGAGGCGAGTGAGCAGTTTACTTAAAACAGCCTTCCCTAGCCTAATACTACATTCTTTACACCCACTAATACTCTTTGTGCAGAAATCTTTACTAAATTTATTCACAGGGATGAAGTCAACTAGGCTAATTAAGACAGGTTAGAATTTACAGGCTAAAGAGATGAAGGTCTATTTCACTTTTAGATGGTTCATTGTGTATGAACCAATTCAGTATAGGTTGTAACCTGTTGGTTCCCGGGAAACATTCTGTTTTTCAAATCATGGACCAGAAAAGGTTAAAAATCGCTACAACAAATCTGTGATGGAATGGAATCCCATGCCTCAGTGGGAGTAACTAGGAATTGAAACAGGCACATGAAAGGCAAAGATGATGAATGTCTTGTTATTTACCAAAAAAAAAAAACCCACCAAACCAACAAGAAAAAGGCAAAAAACTCCAACCCAAACTAAAAAAATAATTCTTTTCAGGATCAAGAATACATGGGCTCAGAATGGAAGCCTTGTGGGGCTACTTGCCCGTTAGGGCTTGGTCTGAGAAAGCATTTCAAAAAGTAACTTTTCGTGCCTGTGTTTTAACAGTGACCTTTCTCCTTTCCTAGGTGTTAAAATAATCACTCAACAGGTGCAGCCCAGTAAAATCCTTCCCAAACCAGTTACAGCGACCTTGCCCAGCAGTAGCAATTCACCTATTATGGTGGTTAGCAGTAATGGGACTATCATGACAACTAAACTGGTCACTACTCCCACTGGTAAGTTACGGCTCTGAGAAGGGAAGGGAGGGTAAACCCAGACATACAGATGATCAAACATGGTTTATTAGGGTAAAAAAAAACCCACTTCTCTCTTGTGAACAGTGAGTACAACAGCACGTTCAGAGTCCTGTTGATACTTGTTCTAGATCAGGATTTTTGCACTGAGTACTCTTTTATTCCTCTGACGGTCTTTTTGAATTGGTACTTAAAAATATGACTGTTCCTTCCTTACTGAGTTTATTTTAAAGGAGGTTTTCTTGCAGCATATACTGATACTTTGCACTTCTGTAGCATCTTATATTAGACAATTTACATTAATTTTTTAGGTATGTCAAGCAGATAGGAATGATGCCGACCTATTTTACATATATGGACTTTAAAAGACAGGTGACTTGCTCATAGTCCTGTAGTGAATTTATAAAAAGGGCAGTAAATTGAATTTTAAACTCCTAGTGTTTTTCTGGGGATCTAATTGTATTTGTGTTTTCTTAAAGATCAGAAATAATGCAGACTGTTCAGATTGTAAACTTGTGTGAGAAAAATTTGAAGGGCATCTTTATCCTAGTTTTCAGAAAACAGTAACTTTTAGCATGGGTTGGGAATATTAGCATAAATTAATGGTTAGTATTCTTTTTTTTAAACTTTTGAAGTACTTCACAAAAGCATTCTTAAATACATTAAAAAAAATCTAGCAGGCTTACAGTTCGTTTAATTGGTAAAACCTGTATTGTGCTCTCTTGGATTTGAAAACATGGCTTTCTTGTTAGACTGTCTTGCTCTGTGATCTGTAGCAGTTAAGGTCTAATGCACTATCTGCAGCACTACAAGCAGAATGGAATTACAATGTTCCTGTAGCTGTTGGCTGATATTATTATTTTGAGCAAGTTTCTTTTGGGGACTCAGTTCTGTTTGCATTCTGAGAAGGAGTAGATCTGAAAAAAACAACACATACCATGGCAGGAAGTTTGGTTTTTACTGCTGAATGCTAAAACCGTAAAATTGTATTATCACTGTAAATGATGTTTTTAGTCTTGGAGTGATATTTAGACCAGTCATTGGTGTGTTCTTTATAAACAACTTGTCATATAGAAGAAGCAATAGTATAGGTGTCTTTCAAGAGAGAGTAGGGATCAGTTCTGGTAGTGTCATCAGATGCCTGACTCAGGTATCTAAAGGAGCAAGTGGCAAACATACAGCAGAATCTGAACATCTATTGAAAATTAAAATCTTGGGCACAAGGATGTGTATTAAAAGATGACAGTTTATGAATATGAAATATGAAAGTTTAAAATACTTTAGAAGATTCTTAAAGTTGGTATATACTTGAGTATTGCTCTGTGGGTTTAAAAAGTAGCAGGAGAATTGTAAAGGGTGGTAATAAATCAGTGTTGGTCTTTGAATAAATCTAATGCTTTTCACCTAAATTAACTGATTTTTCCACAAATACTAGTAGAGGATCATATTCTGACAGTGAACTTTCTTGTTCTGTCTTTAAAACAGGAACTCAAGCAACATATACACGGCCAACAGTTAGCCCCTCTATAGGGGCTCGGATGGCTGGAACTCCAGGGGCTGCTACTTACGTGAAAACTACAAGTGGTAGTATCATTACTGTGGTACCAAAATCACTGGCTACGCTGGGAGGGAAGATTATCAGCAGTAATATTGTTTCTGGTAGGCATATGAGTACTTCTTGTGCTTACATATCAAGACTATTTCAAAAGTAACTTCAGACTTGCTCTAACTGTTTCCGGGCTTTTTGTGGGTTACATGGTCAAATAATTAGTAGGACCTTTAAAGGAGAAGTTGTTAATTCAGAAGAAAAGCAGCTGAGGATGAAGAAAATAATGGGTAGAAGTTAATGATGTAAGGTGATCTTAAAGATTGCAGCAGTTCTTGTGTGTAAGGAGGAAGCATCTAATGTGAGGGAAGCCTGGGAGGAGAAGAGAAATGTTGGGGGAGGAGAACTACTGTGTTAGAGGGTGGAAAGATCAGAAAACTGTTGGCCCAAATTTAAAGCATTTTATAATCTGGGTGCTGCCCTTTTCTATTCCACTGCATGTCCAAAGAACCAGAATAAAAATAAGCTCTGTATGTTAAACTCAGTGGTGTAGTCTCCGCCTTATCTTGTTCTTCTTTTATTATTGTCAGCCTGTCTTTCCCTTACACAATGTTCTAACTTCAAGTTTTTCCTCCCAGCCTCACGCAGACCCTACTGCTTATCTTTGTTAGTCTGCTGACCTACCTTGATGCTCTCTGCCTGTATAGCCTCTAAACCTTTGGGACCAGGACCAAGCACACTCACTGCAGTCACAGTTTCTTAGTATCTGATTTGGACTTTTAACAGTGCTAATGCAGAGAGGGTCTGCTGTGTTTTCCTGGCTAGGTACATATGTACAGCAAGATCTGCTGGTTCTGTTCATCCTGTCTGGTAATATCTTTAAATTACTCTAAGGTCCCATTGTTGGTGTTTAGCAAAGACCTGGCATGGCACCAGTCAGCCACTGGAAGCTGCTGCACAAGCTGTCCAGTCAACCCCCTCTGAGGAGTAGTCTGGTAGAGGTACCTCAGTTTTTTCAGATGCTGATTTCTACAAAATGATATTTAGAGCTTCTTTGGGAAAAAGTAACTTTTTTAGCCTGTTGTGGATATCATGAATTGTTCAGAAGACTTCTAGATCTACTAGTAGGTTTATACACAAATGCAAGTATAATTCTCCTGGACACTAGCTAATGTGGGGAAGCCCATGACTGACCCTGTTAGTGATAGTAATGATTGTCCTGAAACAACACAGGTGTGGAAAGGATGCTTGCCTTTTTTATTTTTGCTTTGTGGTGGTTTTTTTTGGGGTTGTTTTGGGGGTAGGGTGGTTTGTTGGGGTTTTTTTGTTTGTTTTGTTTAAGGAAGCAATCTTTAGATGCCTTTGAAGGTCACTAGAATTGAGTAAATCATGGTCTTGTCTCAGCACATATTCCCTTTCCCAGAATTAGTAAAATTATTAATCTGGAATATATGAGTGAAGTATCTACAGGCATGACTGACGGAGGGAATCCTTGGGTCTGCAGCTCTGCTGTGACTGAGTGCTACTTTCTTCCAGGAGAAAGTGGAAGGTAGTGATAAAAAGTTGTCTGAGATACTGAAATGGCAGTCTGGTAATGGTGATGACTTACGTATCGGTACATATGTACTCTTGTAGACTGGGGGGGCTGACTAGAATTACCTGTCATGGCAGTTAAATAAAAACCTGATACAGGGAATGGAACTAATTAAGTTCTGGGAGAAGATCAGAAATAGCCAGCACAGCTCTTCCTAAAAAGAAACACCCCACCCCACCCCCCACTTCTAAACGCAACTTTTAAGAACTGATTGTAAAACAATAGCATATTTTTCTTTTTTCCTTCTTCCAAGGCACTAGTTGTCACTTTCAGTGTTACAACATTTCAATGCCCAAAAAAGCTGGTATTTCTCTTGACAGATACATTCTTGGTATGTACATTCTTCTGCAGAAGAAATCTTTAGAAGAATATTTGTGAGGTCAGATAGGACCTTGAGTTGAGTATTAGTGGTGTCCTTATCTCCCCCAATTTCTAGCCTTTGAAAAGTTAGACACGTTAGCTTGAGAATATTAGGTTGCTCCATAATTTGTGAGAAGGGGCTGACTGTCCTAATATAGATTACTCTGTCCCTCACATGCCTGTTATTACTGTAGGTGAAAGGTTTGTGGAGTGGGAATTTAATCTTTATATGTTGAGTTCCATGACATAAATTCCTGTTCCAGATGCTGCTTTTATTTTGTCGTTGTTGTGCTGTTAGATCTAAATACGCTGTTAGCTCTAAATACAGTGATTCCTGTATAGCTCACCATCTTCTGTAGTGGTATATAAACATATGATAAACTACTCATTATTTCTTTTCCCACAAAAATTTAGGAACTACAACCAAGATCACTACAATTCCAATGACATCCAAACCCAATGTGATCGTTGTGCAAAAGACTACTGGAAAAGGAACTACAATTCAGGGGCTTCCAGGCAAAAATGTTGTTACAACGCTATTGAATGCTGGGGTAAGTAAGAGATTCAAGTCTCAAATTGATAGCCAAGTGACAGGCTGTGTGCTGGCTGCTGCATTCATTCTGTTAAAGTCCCTATTAAAAGCAACCTGTGTGAGCTCCTTAACAGATATAGCATGCCTTAATGTCAGGGATATTTGAAAAGCAGTTATGTTTTGTGGGTTATGAAAGATGCTTAAAACAAGCTGTGAATGTTCTCAAAGTTAATGGAAGATAAAAAGATTTTTGAGCTTGCCTTTTTGCCATGGTTAATGATTTTGTAATCCTAAAAGGATTAAGCAGAAGAAAACTACTAGAGTCTTGCCTGCTTTGTGCTCCAGTGAGAACCATGGTCCTGTTACAAACTTGCATCTCCAGCTGTTTATCTTTTGGATGTAAAGGGCAGAAATAAACTGTCCTTCACAGTAAGAGTACCACCTTTTGATCTATGTGGTGTGTAACACTGTAGCATCCTGTACCTCAGTATTGTACAGCATTGAATTATTTTTTTGGTAACGTGATTTTGGTCTTGCACGTCAGGTTTCCAGCTTCATCTAGGTTTACCTGTAAGTGCTAGTAAATAAATATGGTGATCATGCTTTATATTCCTAGATAGAGTTGTGAGTTTTAATGCATTAATCATGTAATCTTTAAAGGTCTACCTGAGTAGCAGAGCTGAGTAGGGAGGTTTGGGGGTTTTCCTAAACCTTTTAGGAATTTTTAAGATTGTGAACTTCCGTAGTTTACAAAACTTGAAGATGTATTTTCACGCAAGTGGAAATCCGTTGGTGTTACACAGTAGGAACCATCAGAATGTGATGATATTTCTGAAACAAGTATGGTTCATGGGTTTTTCCCGCTACTTGATGGGAATTGGTAGGAGCACTGGAAGAACTGGCAATTAATGTTGCTCAATGTCTTTGCTGCTCTTAAGCTGTCGGGGATCTAGTCATATGTCAGCGCTATTCCAAAGTCAAGTGTTCCCTGTGAAACAGCTGTGAATCTGCTTTATTTTTTTTTTTCTTAGTTCAGAGAAAGTCCATTCATAATTAATGTCTTGGTCATGAGGATAATACAAAGATCTATAAATAACTTTTTTTTAGAATCCAAATTAAAGTTTTGTAGATGTCTTGCCGAAGTTAGTGTTAATAGAAATAAGAGGTTTCAGAAAACATTTGTGAAGGATTTGAGGAAAGTTCCAACTTATGTGAATTCTTAGAAGCAACCTTGAAAAAACTTGTCAGTGTCTCTTAGTTACTGCTTTTTGTTCACCCCTTCAGAGCTGCTCAAAAGGTAAAGTAATGGAAAAGGGGATTTTGGTAGCTTTTCTATTTAAAGCTGTAGGGTTTTTTTGTTATTGGTCTTTAAATGTTTTTTGTATCAAGTAAGTCTAGTTGCAGTAGCAGCAGTGACTTCATGGTACACAAACTTGTCTATAACTGTATTTTTTTAGAGACTGGGTCTTTCTGAAGAATTTCACCAAGTTAACCTGTAAACTTTGACTTCTCTGCAGGGGGAGAAAACTATTCAGGCAGTGCCAGCAGGAGCAAAACCTGCTATCATCACTGCCACAAGACCCATCACAAAAATGATTGTTACACAGCCAAAAGGAATAGGCTCCACTGTCCAGCCAGCCACCAAAATCATCCCAACTAAAATTGTTTATGGTCAGCAAGGGAAGACGCAGGTAACAGTGAGGACCCATTTTTCTTTTGAAATGTACCCCTAAATTTTAATGGGAAGTAAATAGTTTTTCACTGTGGTGTCGTATTTGTTGCAGGAATAATATAAGTCTATGGGGAATAAGACTTGGGGCGTAATCAGTTGGCCTTGATTCTTCTTTCTTGAGCGTGGTGTTTGGGTTTGTTTCCTTTTTCTGAGCAAGCCAGAAGGATTTACTAAGTCTTTTACATAGCTGAAACTGTCTGGTTGTGTCTCTAGATGCCTCTTCAACTCCTACAGTTAATACTAGATCATGAGAAATAGACGCAGAGTGTGGACATAGGTCATCCATCAAATCTGAGGTTTTATTGAAGTTATTTTCTGGTTGATGTATGTTCAGGTTGTCCCTGCAACCATGTGTAGTAGGTGGGGCTGTATACAGAGAATCTGGCCTATTTCTGGATGCTCTCAGTTTCAGCTTTTTCTCTGGTTGCACTTAGTATTTAAAAAAGCTAAACTTGTGTCACATACAATGTTTTGCATGTCTTGATTGTTCAAGACTGTGTTTACAGTGGGCTGTGGAGGAGAAGTGCTTGTCCTTATCAGTTCAGTGCATGTTCCAGCTCACTTGTGTAGCTTTCTCTTGTCGCACCATAGTTGTATCAGCCTTGAAAAATGGTTTAGTGGTTTTGTGTTAAGTACTCCAAATTACTGAGTGAGAAGTATATTCTTGTGCATTGCTATGTACTTGGGCTTTGTGGTTTAATAATCAAAGCTGCTGAATTTACAGGTAGACTTTTCATTTTCAGTAAATAGTGAATATTATGTAGGTCTTGCACATTGATCTGTTTGAATAGCACCCTGTATTCGTGATTGCTCAGATCTGTTTTCTTGAGCATGCTTACTGAACACAAAATTTGTCTTTCCAATTAGGTTCTCATAAAACCAAAGCCAGTGACATTTCAAGCAACAGTTGTGAGCGAACAAACTAGGCAATTGGTGACTGAAACGTTACAGCAGGCATCAAGGGTAGCAGAGACAGGAAACTCATCCCTCCCAGAAGTGAAAGAAGAACCACAGACCTACACTGATAGCAGCTCTTCTTCTACAGAGTCTTCCCAGAGCTCCCAAGGTGTGTATTAGTGTTGCATAAAATACAAATGGACTGTCTCCCAAGCATGCTAGCTAGTTTCATATAACTGACTGCATCTCCTTTTAGCACGGCTTTTCACCCAGTCTGTTATAGTGAGTCACTGTTCACTTCCCTGATGGCTTTCTTTGTCTTTTATGAACTATTTACTGTATTGACTGCATTTCCTATGTGAAAAGTGGAGATAATGGTTTCTTGCTGGGTGCCAACTTGTTAAAATGCTTGTGGCCTGCAGCCTGTTCCCTCTTTGGGGAGTCTGACAGAGGTAGGCAGTGTAGCAGTTTTGGGGTTTTTTTGGCAGCTCATGCTCTGCCAACCCTTTTTCCTGAGAGTATTGAAGCTTCTGTCTGCTGCGTGACTGAAAGCTGTCATGTGACCACCGTAAATTTTGGTCCTTTTATAGGCACATGTGAGTGGATCAGGACATATATCAGACAATCAGTCCTGCTGCTGTGGCTTCAAGCCATGGTACGGATGCAGTTCTTTATGTGGTAGAGGAGCATAAATAACGGGGCATAAATAACACCCAGACTTCAGTCAGGAGTGGCCGTAGGGTGTATCGCTACATTAAATAAAACCAAATATGTCTCAGTGAAATGTGTGTACTTTACTACGTGTGTTTCAGCCACCTTTTCTATATAATTCTGTCATTCTTGGTCTATACTGCCATTTTAAGTAAATTTTTAAAAAAGTTTTGAAGCTTCAACAAACCTATCAAAATTTAGGAGCTCTTAATTCAGAATGCTCAATACACGTTGATCGCCTGAACTGCTGAAATCCTCTGAAAAAAAGAGTTCATTCCAAGGCAAATTCAGTATACAAGGAAACCTGCTTTAACTTTGATTGTTCAAACCAAAGCTTTTATGAACAACTAAGATAAGACCTTTTGGTTTTTTTGCTGGAAACTTCATAACATCAGCAGCGTTTTACTTCAGTAGTTAATTGTAATAAAAACTAAAGTGTTGCAGAATGAGAGTATGCATCCTTAGCAGTGTTCAAAATGCTAATGGATAATGAGTAGCTTGGTCCAATTTTGAACTGTAGCCCTGCTTTCAAGCAAGGAGTTGGACAAGAGACCTCCAACCAAAATGGTTCTGCGATGATCTGATGTGCTTTTGTTCTTTTGCAAACAGATTCTCAGCCCGTAGTCCATGTGATTGCTTCAAGAAGTCAAGATTGGTCAGAACATGAAATTGCTGTGGACACAAGCCCTACGATAATTTACCAGGATGTATCCAGTGAATCTCAGTCAGCTACTTCCACGATAAAAGCTTTGCTGGAACTTCAACAGACAACAGGTGTGAAAACACATATGGTTGTTTAGGATAACTTTAAAGCTTATTAGTTGCTTAAGCAGCGGTTTGTACTAAGGTTCATAATTGAAAAGCACCTATCTTGAGTCAGCTTGATTCTTTTCTTCTTATCCTGTAACAGTTTCTTTGAATATATTATATAATGTTCCCTGTCTATTTAATTAAACTTTTGCGTTTATATTGGAGGTTTATTTTATTATGGAGGTTCATATATTGGAGGCTTATTTTATGCTTTGTTTTTCTTCTGAAGCAGTGAAGGAGAAGTTAGAATCGAAGCCAAGGCAGCCTACCATTGACTTGAGCCAAATGGCTGTCCCAATCCAGATGACCCAAGAAAAGAGGCATTCTCCAGAGAGTCCTTCAATTGCTGTAGTGGAGTCGGAACTAGTTGCTGAATATATCACAACTGGTAAGTGACTAAGGTGGTGTGATGGTGGGTTTGCAGTTCAAGCCTGGGATCTTAATTTTGAACTTTTCTTACAATGGGTTTCATTTTTATGTTTTCACTGTCATTTGCTGTAGAGGAAATGAGTTTTCTTCCACTCTTGAGACCCTGTACAGGGGACAGAGATTGTATCTGCTTTTCTGGGGCGTAGTGGAGAATGTTTCTAGCTGAAACAAAGGGTTGTTGCTTCAAGACATCCTACTTGAACAGGTTCCCTAACCTGTCCCACTTGTCTTTTAAAGAAAACACTTAGTAAGGAAAAAGAAAACTAAGAGTACAGGAGCTGTATACTGCTTTTGTACATAACCGGGGGAGTCCAACTTTTGACTTTAACCCATGTTTGCAAAATGTTACTTGTTTACCAGGACTGAGTGGTGTTTTTAAGCCAGGTGTGCGTTTAGAGTGCTAATGTAGCCCCCCGTTTCTTCACTTTCTAGAAGGCTTTGAACTGAGAAATTTGCACGTTTTAAAGAAATTATTCAAACTGAAATTATGGTTGAGATTCAACTCTTTCGAAACTCTTGACTCTTCCTATCTGCTTGCCCATTTTGTTTAAGTCCTTGACTCCCTTGTCTCTCTGATGCTCCCTGCTACCTCAGAACACTAGCCACTTCCCACACATACATGAGAAGATCAAATTACCTATTTTCCATTTTAATTTCTGAAATCTACATTTTTGATCTACCTACTTTATTTGGAAAATGAAATCAAAAATGTGTTTAAAATCCGCATTGGAAAAGAGGAATAAAACTAGATTATATTGAATTGTGTAAGTACATATCTGTAACTCCAGTGTTTTTAGTGTTAAATGTCTTAAACAGTTACTTTAATTTTTCATTTACCTGCTCTGGATATCCTCCCCTTGCTTCCATCCCTCATATGGTCTAAGTTTAAGTTGTGTGAAATTGAAGCAGGGAGGGATGTTACTTAAAAAAAGTAACAATAACGCTTGCTGTGTCTGGCTTCAGCTGTGAATGTTTGAGTCACCTTCCCTTGGATCTCTTTTAAAACAAACTCAAAAGTACAATAAATAGTGTTAAAGTGATTTCCAGTTAAGTCAGTTATCTTCACTGACACAGACGCTGTGTGTTGAGCTTCTATTCAGGGTTCCAGTTTTTGCTGGCTCCTGCTGTAAAAGTCGATGTAAAATAGGGCCCTTTGCAAGGAGGATGGGAAATTGCAGTCAGTATCTTTATAGATTTAAGTCCTTTTCTGCAGCGTAGAAGCCACACAAAGTATGCAAGTTGAAAATTTCTTTGAGTTGTGATTACTGTTTGAAATACTGGGATTTTTGTAAACCTCGAGTTGATATACAGGGATCTTCTAGAAAAATGCAGGTTGCTGAGAGTTGACTAGCAGTTTCTACTACAGTGCAAAACTGGTTATTCTGCTGTTAGATTTTTTTTTTTTTTTTTTTTGGTCCCTTCCCCCAGTTTCTGTGAATGCTGACAGGGAATGCAGGTAATTGAGTGTTCCTTTTTGTTTTAATTTTTGCTTCTCAGGATTCATCAGTAATCCATGTAGCTATATTTTTCTGATAAAAATTCAGTAGTAAGATAGTAAACAGTCTATAATCTGTTGTGAAATCTCCTGCATTCATCTAGATCAAAGGATAAGGCACACTTTAATCTATATGGTAGCTGGGATTCAGCATGTGCTTCCTTGTGAGATGAAGGGAGCGGTTCACACATCTTTGTGTCACCATTTTTTGTCTGTCTACAGACTCAGGAAGACAACACTGTATTGGTTCACATTCGGAAGAATATCTACACAACCATATAGGTTAGAAACTTTATTTTTAAATGAAATTTTCAATTGTACAGGAATTGTTGGGGGATATCCATGACGGATCTGGCACAGCATGCAGGCTGGTATTGATATAATCAGACCCCTTTCTTGGAGTGGGAAAGTAAAATTATCATACTAGTTTAAAACATGACCTTTCTTTTAACTTTCAGGAAAGTCACTAGAAACTTCAAGTTAATGTTACAACTGAATTTAAACTTCACTTGTTCTCTTTCGTTATTAATTATTTTGTAAATAAAAAATTAATAACATGCAAATATTTGCTTTAATTATGGACAGGCACAAAGTAATTGGATTCATGTCTTATCAGTGACTGCAATACAGAATGGTTTGTGGCTTTTTCTCCTCAGCAGATCATTTCTCTGTCAATCCACTATTTAATTACAGAGCCATCATCATAGCTCATGCTGGATCTGTTCTAAAAAGTGGCATAAACCCATTACAAGGTCTCCATTTTTTGGTCTGTAATTTCTGATCAGCCTTGCTTTCACAAAATACAAACATTTTCTAATTGCTAATCTTTCAAATTTATCCTGTGCTCTGGACAGTGTTTATTGCAGATTATCAGTGGTAGAAATTCAGTGAGCAAGGCTTGCTGTTCTTAATTGCAGTCAATTATGCAGGTAAAAACCTACAGTATTTAGCAGTGTAAAAACCACAGACTAACTTGTGGTCTGCAGTGCTGTATAAAGAACCCAGATGAAAATAAAGTATAAATTCTGCTTGCAATGTTGGTGTGTTGGGAGAGGGAGGCCAGAAGATGTTTTTCATACTCGGATTACTTAGGAAAGAGAAACAAAAGCAAAACCCCTGAGTTACTACTTGAAGAGGCTTCTCAGAATAGATCTACACTTTAAGGTTGAAGCTAGCATACAGTAAAAGATGTTTTTCATACTCGGATCTTTATTTCACCCGTGTATGCTTCCAGTTGCGGCTTAAATGCAAATAGTAGAAGTTACTGCAGTTAGTTCTGGAGAAGTGCCACTGACCTCTTTACTTTCAGTCAGTCATCGGTCCCAGCCCCACCAGCAGTCATCTCAGCCTCAGAGGACTCTGCTGCAGCACGTGGCTCAGTCGCAGACAGCAACGCAGACTTCTGTTGTGGTGAAATCTATCCCCGCATCCTCCACTGGCGCAATTACCCATATCATGCAGCAGGTTGTACCCTTTCTTTTCCCAACAGTCTACAAACAGCAGTAGGTTGTATGTGTTACATAGGACCAGGGCTTGCTCTGAAGGAACATGTCATGTTGCTACCACTGAAAATGCTAGGTGTAAGGGCAAGTTAATAACTTATTGCCTGTTTTTGGTGGTGAGGGTGGTGGGACAGAAGGGAAGCAGTTAATGAGATTGCTTAAGACTGTTAAGAGGTACTAACAAATACTGTGGAAAAGACAGTGCTTCCTAGATGAGTTCCTGCTCTCTGCATGTCATCCTTCAACAGCAACAAGCTGCTATTATATGTTGCGTTGCAAGGGCCTAGGCTCTTTAGATTATGTTGGTGTTAGTGTAGGGAGAAGAGGGATGAAGCAGCATCTGGTCAGTACAGAGAGCACATGGTGTCTTTTTCATCTGAGGGCTTTAGTTTGTGGATAGGCAAACTTCTCTGAATCAAAAAGCAAGGTCTTAGACTACTGCTGTAAGGATCCCAAACACTTCAAACGGTGTAGCTTGTAGTGAAATCTTACTGAAGTCACTCCAATGCCTTTGTTCAAGACCTCCTCAGCTCTGCAGTGCTTTCACTTCTAGGAACTTCAGCTGTGGACCAGGACAGTACTGTGTTAGGGTTATAAACCCACTTCAGAGAGTGTATTTTCACAGGTGTTTGAGTAGGCTGCTGAGGCCATTTTTTAATACATTTGGACCATGGTATACAAAGCATAGTAATGCAGATGTCTTGTTCTCTCAAATCCATCACAAAATAAAACAATTTTTGTGCGGTTCCCAAGGAAAATTGCAATAAAATTTTGAGGAAGGAGAACAGAGGATCTTTTCTCAATCTCGGAATCCTCTCGAGGCAGAACAAGAATTTACTGTGCAGAAAGACTCTGGCTTTAACGAGGAGCTACTGGTTCAACTACCTGCTAATCCCTGCTGCTTCATATCCAATTATCATGCAACCTCAGGGGATCTGAACCTTAGTCTGACACGTGTGAGGGCTACATCATTGCCACTGAGGATTAGTTATGTGGTTAATGTCACATAGATATATATGTACCACATTTTAACACGATAAAAAATAGCCATGGATTACTTATGTATTGTGGAATCTTCATGTAAGGGTACCTTTTCATACGTGAATTGGGAGTCTGTAATGGTAAAATAAATGAAAGTAGTCCAGTTGAAATATTAAAAGTTATTTTTTAGATTGTGTATTCTTATAATTTATATTTCTCTTTACTAACTTAACTCTTAACTTCTTCTTCTTAAGGCCTTAAGCAGTCACACTGCATTTACCAAACACAGTGAGCAACTTGGAACTGAGGAAGGAGAAGTGGAAGAGATGGACACCTTAGATCCTCAGACTGGCTTGTTTTACAGATCTGCCCTGACACAATCGCAGGCACAAAAACAGCAAAAACTGAGTCAGCCGCAGCTGGAACAGACTCAACTGCAAGTGAAAACTCTGCAGTGTTTCCAGACTAAGCAGAAGCAGACAATCCACCTGCAGGCCGATCAAATCCAGCACAAACTCCCACAAATGCCCCAGCTTTCTATAAGGCATCAAAAGCTAACCCCCCTGCAGCAAGAGCAAGCACAGACCAAACCAGATGCACAGCACCCCCCACACCACATGGTGGCCAAAGAAAGGCAACTCCCTACCTTAGTGGCACAGCCACAGCAAACTGTAGTACAGGTGCTTGCAGTAAAAACCACGCAGCAGCTGCCCAAACTGCAACAGGCACCAACGGCACAAAAAATCTACGTGCAACCCCAACCCCCCCAGAGTCAAATGCAGCTACCTGCCTCTTCAGAGAAACAGCCAGCAAGCCAGGTAACGGAATATTGATAGCATGCAAAATACACGTCGCTGTTCAAGGAAAAAAAAAAAAAAAAATCAAAACACCAACCCTGTTGCTGTAGCAGTGTTTTGTCCTGGCAAGAGAACTCCTCATTCCGCTGGTATTAATTACCCCATCAGAAGGTTGACACTAGGAAAGAGAAGCACATGTTCTAGGGGAAAAATCCATAGAGCTCACAAACGTATTTTGTTGGACAGTTTTTTTTGAATTTCTGCCACCACTGGTGCATGGAATTTGTCCCTAACTATTTTATTTTCATTTTTAGATATGAGACATTATTAATTTCCGTTCCCGTAGCACTTTTTATTTCTGTGGAAATAAAGATGAATACACTGCAGTCTCCTAATGCTCTCTCCATTGTACGTCTTCCTTTGTAGTTTACATCTTCCTGAAGTTATATGGCTTTCATGTACAGGAGTAATTTGCTTTTCCTTGGGAGGGAAAAAAGTAAAGACTGAGGAGCATGGAGGTAAAAAAAAAAAAAATAAAAAAAATAAAAAAATTTTAACTAACTCCAGAAAAGTACAAGTAGGTTTGGGGTTTTTTAGCCCTTTCAGGAATGCATGTGAAAACAAGAGGGTTAACAAACGTTACATGGGGATGTAAATCCCAAAGGAAAACGAGGCTGCTGTGGTATTATACTGCTACAATCCTTATCTAGCAGCCTAAAAAGCTGCTTTTCCCTAGGCTTCAATTAACTGTTATTATATCGTTGCTAATTCCTTTGTTAAAACACTGAGTTTCAACTGTCTTCCTAATAGCAAGTATGTTGTTTGTGCCATACTGCCTTGGAAATATTGATTAGCTTTTCAATAAATCTAGCTGTAACATGCACAACAAAAATTTGATTTTCAGGTGCAGCATCCAATTATAACGCAAGGATCCACTGTTACAAAGATAACTTTTGAGGGGCATCAGCCTCCTTCTCTTTCAAAGGTAGCAGGTGGCAGTTCTGTGCCCAAACTGGCATTGCCAGTTACCAGCTTATTTCCCATGCAGGCATCTGTGAAGACAGCACTAGCAGATATTGTGAGAGTGTCTATGGTGGAAGCTCAGATTGATGCAAATGTAGAACATGCAATAGTGGATCCCCCAAACAAGGCCATGTCCACTAGTAAACTTGCTAGCGAAGCAGAGCCGTCACCTTGTACCCAGGTGCCGAGGGTGACTGCAGTAGGGATGACGGCAACTTCCATCCCCCAGCAACAGACATGTACAGAATCCAGTTCAAGTCCTCCTGCTGTTGGTCCTACTTTAACAGAGAGGAAACTCGATGCACAAGGAATGTCTACAACAAACCAGTTTATACAAATTCAGAATATATCACAAAAGAAAGCTGAAGAGATTTCATCAGAAATTGTTATCCAGGTAAGAGAAGATCAGAGCAAATAAGGCAAAGGTTGAGCAGAGCAAACTCGTGTCTAATGTGATGATAGCAACTGAACAATGTTCGAGTATTTTTGTTTTCCTTACCCAGTTTTTGGTTCTTTTTTTCTACTCTTATGCTTGTAATGGATTACTACAAAGTGTGTAATAATTCGTAAACTGAGCTCGAGTTTGTTTAGCACTGTATCATTCACTGTGTCTTCAGTGTCTGCCTTTCTTTTTCCGTTAAGAAAATAAACCAAGCTCATCTAATTTTACAAAGTACTTTTATTTGAAACTCTTTAAAACGTGACCTTCAACGCTTACTATGGAACAATGATTAGAAATTTGTATAGTGGCTATTAGTGTTACTTCTGAATGTAAGTTAGCGCAAAAAATGGAGTAGTGGGGTTCTGCTTACTGGGAAAGTTCAGTAAATAAAGTCTGGATTCAGAAGAAAGCTTGCTAACTTCACTTACAACCAGTCTTGCCACTTCTGAGATAAAATTACTTGATCTCTAGCCCAATGCATTGAGTCATTGCCTAACTGATGATTGGTACCTTCATTGATGCTGCTGTCTTAAATATGATGTTTGATGATTTAATACGTGGTCAGAATATCAACTGAGGAAGTATTTAAGTCATCAGAGGACTCATAGTGGTATAATGTAGTTCTTCGTAGGCTAGTTGGCATGGTGTATGTTCACACAAATGGTAGTGTGGACTGAAATGGTTTTATTACATATCGTATTTGTGTTTCAGTGAAAATGCTTCTGAAGTGGAAAATAATCCGTATACAGAGCTTTCAAATTTTTCATGCTACTTTGTAAAATCTTCATTGCATCAGACTTCGCTTTTGTAGAAATCATCATTTTTGTACTCATTTTTAGTCCTCATTCCCCTAAATAGACAAAGGTAGATTGCTGTTTTACTTCAAATCTGTGTATTTTGAGAATCTGTATTGTTTGTCATTGTGGCATGTTTCAAACGAGCTGTTTCAAAAGTAAAATACTGCCCAGAATGTGAGTTCTATAAAGTTGCAGATTTAGTTCCTAGAACCTGTGAAAGTGTAAGCAGAAATCAATAGCTTGGATCCATTGCATTTCCTCAGCCTCTGTGCTGCTGCAGCTCTGAGCAGGGCCAGAGTTTCTATGTCTTGTCTGAAAAAGATTGAGAAAAAATAAGGCTGAAGAAAGGATTTTCTCTGCTTTGCATTTGAGGAGTGGTGGGCACTGGTGGTGTAGCTGTTTGGTTATACCGTCACAGACCTTTAGTGAAGATCCAAGGCCAAGATCAGCACGTTAAGAGCAAGATTACTAAAATTTTATCTTTTACAGCCTAATCTGGTGAAAGGATGCTTTGAAGTTTTAGCTTGAACATAGTCACGTGCAGCAGGCCTTAGCTGGGGAAAACTGCTCTTGAACACAATAAACCTTTTCCATAAGTACCTGCACTTGTGCAGATGCCTTTCCCTGTGAAAACAGTGCGTGTTAAAACTTAAATATTTTCTTTCTTTCAGACTATCCCTCACTATTCCATCCCTTGTCACTCCAGCTCCAATGTGGTAGTGGAACCCAGTGGGCTCCTGGAGCTCAACAACTTCACCAGTCAGCGCCTCGACGATGAGGAGACAGCAATGGAGCAAGACGTGGACAGTAGCACTGAGGATGGCACTGAGCCCAGCCCCTCTCGAAGTTCTGCTGAACAATCCTAAGGAATTGGGACACTGGAGTGCACTTTAAAATATCTTGGGATTTTGAGTATCCAAGATACCCTTGTATTGTGATGTCTTAGAGCACTTTGCCTATTAGAGTTGTTCATTGGACCCTTGAAGCATCAGTGTGTTTTAACAAGATGGTATTGCAAAAGCTGCATCTTAAAAATTGTTCCCAAAAAAAAGAAAAAGTTACCAAGATTTAGTAAACCTGTGACAGTGGAATGTACTCCTGTTAAAAGGCAAATCTGCAGCGAATTCTACAGCTCGTGCTATTGAAGCCGTTGCCCAGATACTGAAATAGATTTCAGTGAAAAGGGATTGTTACTTTGCTGTGTCTTTTTGTTAGCTGTTGAGCCAAACAACCATCAAAAAAAGAGGATGTTTAATAAATATTTGTATTTTTAAATAGCATGTGAGAGAAAAAGTGTCTCTGACAGTGCTGAAAAAGCCCCAGGAATTTTGGAATTGGTTAGCTTTCTTGCACTTGTGCTCACTTAGAGTTAAGATTTTTTTTGTAAACCTAAAAATATAGTTTATATTTTTTCAGTTCTTGTTGGTGAATGGTTAATAAGCAAAATCACTAACTGGCAGCAAAGTGGATTTGCTAGTGGATTTTTTTTTCATGCTTTAAAAGAAGGGTAACGGTCTATGAGGCATTTCTTTGTGCCATAAGCACACAAAGTGCTCATATACGCTAGTTAATCTTTGATTATTTATTTAAATATAAAATTCAAAGTGAGGCCAAGTTGTTTAGAAAGTTCCTGTGAAACAGGCAGGTGAGTTAATTCTAGTACAAACAGGGTGTGGGGGGTTGTATTTTGCTATAAATCAATTTTTCAAAATTGGGGATAAATGGTTCAGCATCTTTCCAAGTTGAACCTCCGAATTTAGAAGTGAGCTAAGGCTTTTAAAATCTGTATTTTACTCTTACATGCTGTTTTTAAAGTGACCATTTTGGTAGTTTAAAAGCTTAAATCAGTATACAGTGTTAGGTTTCAGAAATTAGCCTTATGACTTGGCTTGTTGAAGCAATACATTGGGTTTTTGTGATAGTTACAAGCCACAGAGAGGGGGTTGCGTTCAGATGGGATGAGAGAACCAGTTTTAATACATTCTGCTAATGAGACAATACTTTTTTTCCCAAATGTATATAAACCCACGTTTTTAACTGTTTTGTATAGATTTCATTATAAATAACTAAGCATTTTAAGACTTTGACATATCATTTAATTGTATATACATCTATCAGCCTAACTGCCCACTTTTTGGTGCTGAAGTACTACTGTAAGTAGATTTCATCCAAAGTCTAATACAGCTTTTTGCGTCAGTCTTTTTTAAGTTATGATTTTACTGTTGATATTGTAGTTAAGATTAAATTCCAATAGGGTAACTCAAACTAAAAATACAAAACCTAAAAAACTCACTTACCTTACTTGTCCTGAGTATCCACCTGTGTAAGAACATGCAGTAACCCCAAGATGGTGCTGTTGTTTTTTCATGTAACTTCAGTTATTTTATAATTTCAGTCCTTATGACTTTCATACACTTTTTATTCCTTCTGTTTCCTTTTCCATCAGCCTTAGTTCCAAAATAATGTAGCTTATTATGGTGGAGAAGTGTCCTGATAAATTCAGTGTGCAAATGCCAGAATAGTGGGTTAGGAAACTAACTTTTTGCATTACCTTTACATTGGAATAGGTATTGGTTTGGTTTCTGCTGTACTGAGTGCTCAGGATGGAAGAGAATAATATATATGAAACGAAGCATACCATATTTTTTCCCGTAGTGGGGGGAGGAAAAAAAAAAAGCCTACCACTATGCCATTCTAGATCGTTCAGGTTTTGATAGTTGTTTGGGAGCTTCTGCTCTTGCTTTAGTGAAATAATGGTGACCAGCAAGAGTGACTAAGTTACGATCCAAGTCCTGAAAGTTGCGCGTTGCTGCAGAACAACAAAGAGCAATTTAATACAGGTTTTATTGCCGGTGGGATTGGACAGTCTGTTGTGCTTGCAGATGCCAGCATAAGGCATTGTCTGTAGTTTTCCATGCACAGTTACGAAGAGCCCAAAGCAGATGACAGTTCTGGCTTGTATCAAATTATCACCTGAGGTCTTGCAGTATTTTTGAGCATCCCTGACATATCTAGGACTAAAAGGCCATGAGAATATAAAGTAGAGCAAGATTTTTCTTAGTGCTTGTGCCCGAGAACTTTGCCTTAAATTATGGTTTCTGGTTTAGGTGAATGTATATGCTCTCTCCAGCCAAAAGGGGATACTAAGAAATGGCACAGGGTGAGTTTGATGCTCCTAATGCATGAAGTGTGTTGTTGAGTTGTGGTCCAGCCTACTCCGATATTTTATGTAAGGCTTCTGTTTGCATCTTTAGTGATGACTTTACAGAAAAGTTATGAACAACTACAGTGAATTATTTAACAGATCCTTAAAGACAGCAAATCTCTTTTTTAAAACATGGAAGGTTTTAGAGTTGCTATGAGAGCTAGTTGTTTTCAAATTGGCAAATGGAAGCACGTGGTGGGGAGATCTAGGGCTCGTGAGAAATTTAGAAAAGGGACTTTGGTAATCAATACATTCATTCTTGAAACTTCTGTCTTGATGCTTTCCCAAAATGAGCTGATTGTTTTCAGATTATTTAATTTGTTCCAGCATTTCGCTATACAATACCTTTAATAATAAGGAATATACAAGATGAGCTAAAATGTAGGGTCAAGATGTTAATTTTTTTCCTAGCTACTTGGTTTTTGAGAACAAACTATAAGAAGGTGTGCTCAGAGCATTTGGCCTTCTGCCGCTTTTCATGAACTCCAGGCAGCACTGCCTGTTCTGTGTCCTGCCCTGCAGGTACGCAGATTTTTCATACCTGCCGCTGGGATACTTCCTGCATCTCCTGCGGCCATGTATCTTCTCCTTATAGCCTTATAAATATCACTAAGCTGCTAAAAATAAAACATCAGAGTGTAAGGTAATATTTGCATATCCCTTTTCCCTAATAACGTACATCTTCCTTTCTGAAATGGATTTGTTGTCCCTGCTTGGAACAGAAGGAAAGGTGAGCTATGGTGATGATCTTTGGTACTAGGGATTAGCAGGTAGTAGCTGTGGATGAACTGGAGAGCAAGTGAAACAGCATTAAAGAGTTGCTTTGAATTCAGTGTTCTAACAAATGTGCTCTGGCACTGCAATAGTACAAACCTGAACTTTTAAAAAAAGGCTGAGCAAAATGAAGTTAGAGGAAGTACTGAATCGAGGGAGAAATATTTAAAGATGGGTGCGATCACAGAGGACTATGCGCTTTCTGGAAAGGTTTAACCACTGGGGTAACAGTATTTTCAGTCTTAGTCTTTCTCCTGTGGACAAAATGAGCTTTTGAAATTTCGAGTTAAAATAGAAGAACAGAAGCTACTTGCAGTTGTGTAACCTTAGATGTGGAGGACCCTTTGAACTGGATGCATGACAAAATAGATGGGACTTAACAAAATCCCAAACAGCCACCTAAGACCTTTAGAAAAAAATCAAAAGTCTGGGAAACTTAAGACTATATGCTTTTGTCTCTAGTATATAAATAGTTCCTGAACTCTCAGGGTTTCACTAATGATGGTGATTATGCATCCCCACAGGTACACTGCAAAGGCAGATGGTTTCAGCTTGGCAATGTGCAATCTAGAGAAGACTGATCATAACCTAAGATAATGAACTATAAAAATCATACTATTTGGGGGTTTGCCTGTGCTGGAAAAATAGTATGTTTGGCACTTGTGTGTCTGTGCTGGGCTCAGGACTGGCTTCTTTCTCTAGGCTGGATGTAAACCATGAGGGGTGATCGTTAACAGCCTGTGCAAAGTTTGCATCCATGCTATGGGGCTTCGAGTTTTTCCCCTACCCAGAGTCTGTCCTGAAAATCTGTGAATCTGGTTTCTTCCAGCAGAAGTGCAACACACAGCTTATGATAAATACAGAGTTTAACAAAGCTAATCAAAGAGAAAGTTAGGGAGGAAGTACCTTAAGATGTATTTGTGGGTTCTCGTGCAAGAAGAAATTGCCATTGGGGACGTTTTAGTCTGGTATAGAGTCATAGAAACAGAAACTTGAAAAAAAAACTAATAGTAAGATTGAGGATAATTAATTAGGGTTACCACAGAGCATCATGTTTCTTTGTCATTTGGAGTCTCTTCTTTCCAACAAGCACAGAGGCTGCAGGTTGAAATCCAGTGACCTCATATCTGATGTAGTGGCAATGAGACAAGGCAGTTGCATTGGTATGTTAAGGCTTTAAACTATGAAAAATGTGTAGTACTTGGTGGTACCTTGGGGCAGCTAGAGCTATGACTGGCAAGTGGAGGTGATTGGTGATCTCAGGTGGGTTGTGGTGGCGGTGGTTTTTTTCATGGTACTGGGGTGAAAAGTTGGTGGTGGTGTAAGTAGAATGAGTACCTGGGAATTTGTTAACAATTTCTAGAGAAAAGGGTCTTTGAATTATTTGGGACAGGAAGGAAATCAAAAGGTTTTAAACACAGGGGACTGAAGAGTAACAGCATGGCTATGAATCATTTCTGGAGTCCAGAACTGTTAGAATTGTCCCATAAATATTACTTCAGATCAGGTCTGACTCAAAACTTCGTATGATTTTGGTTTTGCCCGGTACTTGGCCACTTTTGAAAAACAGAATTTTTTGGGAATGATATCTTGGATGTTTTTCTCAACTTCCCATCTTTCAGTAATTTTTTAGCAGTTCTGAAATTTTCTGGGATCCCATTTTCTGTAGCTGCCTTTATTAAATGGATTTTATTGTAAAGAAAAGATACTCCTGTCACCTGACTGGGTGTGGGTTATTAGGACCGTGGGCTGTTTGGGTTACCCTTCAGAGGGTGCTCGGCATGTCAGCCAGTCTCTCATGGACTACGCGTGGGATTTAGACTCCACAGAATGGTTTGGGTTGGAGGGGACCTTTAAAAGACCAGCCAAACCTAGCATGAATCTTCTGTGATGGATCTGTTGCAAAACCTGAGAATTCTTAGTGTGAGAGCCTGTCTAATTTATTACTCGTTAGAGCAAATGCTGTTCAGGAATTGCTGTGTTTCATGGTAACAAATCCAGTTTTTTGCAGCCGCCAACCAGAACTGTGCAGAGGCTCACAGGACCCCAATACTTTGGGACATCCCTTCATGTCAGTCTCTAGGAGAAGACAACTCTTTGGAGTTTGGAAGTCTCTTTGCACAGGCTTTTATTGCTGTTAAGGATGCTGCTTGTTTTAATATTTGCATATGCAGTGTGCAGCAGGCTCTAGGGATGATGGTGCGTCTGTCACTGCTGCCCTGTAACGGTCACCGTGGCTGTTGACTGTCTCCATAGGTGTAAACCCTTTGAGTTGGGTGCTTGGTCAGGCCAGACTTTTTCTGAAGACTAATTAATTCTTAACTGCCAAGTTACTCTTTGATATTGTATCCTTTTTTTAAAAGCAAAGCAAGCCAACATGCAGGGTATCTTTCTTAGTGTCTGTTTCAGGTCTCTTTTTTTCCCAATTCTCTTTGTTCCTAGGAAGCTGTTTTCCCCCTTAAGCTTAGTTTGGTTCTGTAATCTGCTGCTGTCTCCCGTAACTGCCATAATTTCCAAGGAGAGAACGGGAATGCTTGCATCCCTTCCTTAGAATGGGAATGCTTGCATCCCTTCCTTTCAAGAAACTTCTCAGTGCCCGAGACCTGAATACAGCAAAGGCCTAGGAACAATTATTCTTGCACTCGTGGTCAGTGAGGTTGGCAGGAACCTCTGGAGATGACAGTCTAGTCCAACCCTCTTACTCAAAGGAGGGTTTATCCCCCCCCCCACCCCCCACCCCCGCTTTTCTTCTTTTCTTTTTTCTTTTTCTTCTAATGTGTGTGCTGTGTTTTGTCTTTTTTCCTCGGTTTGTTTTGGATATGAAATAGAAATACTATATTGGTTTGAGAAGACGTTAAAAACAGCATGAGAACAAACCACAAGAAATAGGAAGTAGCACAAGTTTAGTGAGAACAAAGTTTTGTAGCTGCAGTGTTCCCAGAAATAGGGATATTTGTTTTCCTCTCCGGACTTTTACTCGTACGTTCTTCCTGCAGCCACATTTGGACTGCGGTGACGCAAGGAACTAATAAAGGACTGTAGCGAGCTCCCACTTTCTAGTATTAATACTGAAAGAGTGTCTGGAGAAGGATTTGGGTCTCAGATGTTTTTTCAACTGTGTCAATCTACGGTTGGATGCAGTAGCTGTTAGTGAGCACTGTGCAGCCTCCTCATTTTGCATGCCAATATATTATATAGATCCATGGGTGGCCATGGCACAGGTTTAGCTCTGACTTTTTCCTCAAACCTACCATGTAAATGTGCGACACGCAAGCCCAGAAGGACTAATTTGAGAACCAGAGGGCTGCCTTCCCTGTAAAGCAATGATTTTGGTCAGGATGGAGCCTGTCTAGCTTTGCTTTGAGGACACACAAGCTCATTCGATTGCTGGTACTGCTTCAGTGCCTCCCTTTGAATTTGTCCTGAGGGATGGGTGAGTTCTGCAATAGATAGGTTTGAGGAGACCAAAATAATAACAAAGATCTGCCAAAGCATCTTAAGACAGCCCAGGAGGATGCTGCAAACCAGAGCTGGCTGAGTACCAAGGCCACAGGATAGGGCTTTATTAAAAATAATTGTTACCAAGTGGCTTTATTACAAATAATTGTTACGAAGTTAGACTTGTATTATTGCGTGAACTCAGTGAGCGATTGCCTGGTCTGATCAGCTGCTGTGAATATACCATGGGGCTCGGAGTTCCCCTTGGGTTAGGGTTAGCACAGGTGCTCTATGGAAGATTATTTTGACCGTGTTTGGAAATAGAATAGGGGCCTCGAGCTGAAATAAACTGGGGCTGGGGAACGGGGTTTGCAAACTTTGAACCCGAGGGTAAACATAACCTGGATCATTTCAATTCTCTCAATCAAGGTGCAGGAAGACACAAAGACATCTCTGGCCCTGGAGCTTTAGTCCTCTTGCGAGAGTTGAGTAGAAGAAGTGATCTGGGAAATTGCTTGCCTTGGACATATGTGGTATCTACAGATGGTGAGTGGGATGTGTGAAATGACAGCAGGCAGGTGCCAGCCGACAGCTGGAGGGGGACTATCAAGATCCCCTCCTGAGAGCTGCAGCTCCTGTTACGGTGAGACACGGTTAGCCCCCAGATGGTTGATTTGGTGGCGGCACGCTTATTTGCAAAGCTTACAAAGGCTCTCAAAGTAAAATAAAGCTATCGAATTCCTGGCTGAGGTGGACTAAGCACCCCATTACATCATTCCTCCTCACCTTCTACCCCTAGAAAATAAACATTAAATTTCCCAACTTCATTCTGAAAGCTACCAAAAATCACTTTTCCTGTCTGACAACTTTCTTATGAGTGTGAGGTTTGTTTTCATCACAAATCACACCCTTGTTCTTGGTTCTAGCAGAAAGGATGTCCTTTGTGTGGTTGCCAAAGAACTTCATGGTTTTTCTTTCCCTTCTTCTCTGTCCTTCTCGTCCTGGAGTTTGTGGTCACGCTACAGTAGTCACTACAGCGTAGAGATTAGCAGGATGGCTGTAAAGTAATGAGTGGAGGTTTTCGGGTCAAATCTAAGTGAATCATAAAATCACAGAATGGTTTGGGTTGGAAGGGACCTTCAAGACCAGCCAGTCCCACCCCCTGCCCCGGGCAGGGCCCCCTCCCCCCAGCCCAGGCTGCTCCCAGCCCCGTCCAGCCTGGCCTTGAGCCCTGCCAGGGATGGGGCACCCACAGCTGCTCTGGGCAGCCTGGGCCAGCGCCTCGCCGCCCTCACGGGGAAGGGTTTCATCTTAATATCTCATCTAAATCTCCCCTTTTCCAGTTTAAAACCGTTACTCCTTGTCCTATCACTACAGACCCTACTAAAAAGTCTGTTCCCCATCTTTCTTATAAGCTCCTTTTAATATTTAAAGGCCATTATAAGGTCTCCTCAGAAAGTTCCCCCTGGAAATCATCAAGAAATTCCTTAGTTGGTTAGGACAGCTCTGCAAAAGCATGAGGCTGCTTACTTAAGTAAGTCTAGAAGTTCTGGTTTCTTATGCCTTTGAGATCACCACACAGGAGAGAGGTCTGCTGAGGGATGGGATGTTTGGGAGGAGTGTGTGCGGCGTGCTGACTGCATGGCACAGAGCAAGATGCTGATGTTATGTGTTGTCTTTGGAGAGACCATGAGCTATCCCACCAGTAGATTAAGCCCATGTGCCATTGAGAAGCAGGAGGGAAGAACGGGGACCTTTCTGGGTCTAGGACCTGTGAGCTCAGTAGGTGAATTGACGCAGGAGCTTGCAAACTTGTCAATCATGCCATCGAGAGGTGTGGTGACATCAACCATGCAGTCACTCCCACTGTCCCATGGGATGTGTGAAGAGTCCTGGATGTGATGAAATTTTACAGTGCAATAGCAAGGACAAAAATGATATGAACCCCCAAGGACCTGTGGAGTCTCCTGTGAGGAATCTAATGTGCCTTCATCCTTCACCTTGATTTTTGGTCTGTGTGCTCTTCGGTGATACAGCACTGTTCTCTAGAAAGGAGAGGGTCTGCACTGCAAAACCATTCATCCTTCCTGGACTCCCTGTTTGCTCAATGACCTATGGAAATATCCCATAAGTATTGACACCTCCTTCATTGTTTTTTGGGATCACTCATGAACTGTGGAAGATAACAGGCAGTGGGAACGCCAGGATGCACCTGGATTTTGTTCCTGTGGAAGACAACAATTGTTTCTCCTACAGACTTAAAGATTCCTTTGTTCTAACTTAATGTTTTGTTGATTTATCAAAATTCAAATGCTTGTGATTTGAGCCCTTCATTTAATATATTTCACCCATGTTGTTCATCATACTGTTGGTTGCAGAATGTGCATCCCTTGTTGCCACCAAAGCACTGCAAGAAGCCCAATGAAACAGAGCAGTCTCACTCCTGCAATTCGTGCTGTCTGGTGTGACTTGTCCACCAGGCTTGTCTTCCCCTTCCCTTGGCCCGACCTGTTGCGTATTGCCGTGTAGTAAATAGTAACTTGTGTTAACGTAACGCTCACTGTTGCTGCTGTTGGAGTCTTGCCACAAATACTGTTTGTTTGTCAGATTTTAATACCAAACTATATAAATTATCCAGCCCATGAGAGCTTAGTGTAGATACCTTCTGGCTGGCTTGGCAGGGACCCAGCCTGTCTGTGTGTTGACACAATGCGCTCCATGCTGAGCATAGTGTCTTGGCTACAGTCTTGTTCCCTCCACGTCTGTGGCAGGGACGTTCCCACTTTGCTGTCCTGGTGTATTCAAATTCATCCTGTTCTCCCACAAACCATCCGGTTTTGAAAAGTTTCCTCTTAATGCTAGTGCCTTGTGCTGATCCACCTTCTCCTGACCAGAGAGGAGTCACCGTGGAGGCTGCTTGTGAAAGAAGCTCTGGGAATTGCTCCTGCTTCCTCTTCCCTACAGTCTTGCGTTAGCACAGTTTTAGTTTTATATTACTGTTTAGGTGGCACCAGTCTCTTCTGAACTAGGTAGGATACCGCTAGCTTGTGGTAGTAAAAAAGCAAGGACTCCTTGAGGTTTCTGATGCGCTAGGGACAAGGAGGAGCTCCCAGCCACGTGTAGCGTGAATGGGATAAACCAAGGAACTAAAGGCCACTGTGACTGTGGATTTCCCTGGGTTTCTGTGCTTCAACTTCTGTTTGCTTTTAAGTTCAGCTACTGAAAATTTCTTGTTTCATAAAAGACCCAAAATTGTTTTGCCAATATAATAGAACTTGATTATAACGGAAGTGGAGAAAGACTGCTGTTTGGGAAAGACTGACTCGTTTAATTGGATGCTTCATTTCTGAAACACGAGCCCACAATGTTGTACGTTTGTGTTTTTCTTTTATGGATGCTGAAGGACTGAGCTGGCAGAAAACATACATGAGTTGTGAACTAAACCTATGATTTCCCGCCCTCCCTGAAAACATATTTACTGACGTAAAAGACAAATCAAAGGGTCAGGTGTCTTTATCGGATGCCACCTGCGTGAAGCTCTCTAGGAATGAAGCCAGGCCTCTGCAGCCACTGTGCAAGCTCGCTCTTGTTTTGCAGGAACATAAACAATTCTGTGCAGATGTTTCACAGCGAACCCAAGCCGGGACAGCACAAACTGCATCCTGCTGTAAACACAGTTTCCTGTGAAGAACAATATAATACTTAATCACTTTTTTATGTTGCCGCTTGAGCTTGGTGGCAGGCTGGTCTCCTTCATGATCACTTGACAAAGGAAATAGCTCAGAAAAATCAAATTGCTACCAGAAAAACCCCAAATTCTTTAATCTAGTCATGCCATGTACCATGACATTATAAATATGTGTTCTTCAAGTCTTTCCCAGACTCAAAGAGAGAAATAATGCTTTTTACCAATCTGCATTTAGTTTCTTATTCAGCCATTCATGTCTTGACATTTGAGGTGATGTCCAAGAGTGAACAAAAACAGATTCTGGTGAAAGTCCCTTTTAGTTCTTCGTATGGTTTTTTTGCAGCTCCTAAAGGGCAACATTTTATCAGTGATACACACAGGAATAGAAAACCTGGTATTATTCTGATCAGAAGCATCTTGAACAGACTGTTCTCTGAAGCCCACGGTTGAAAAAACTGCGATGGGATTAACTTCCCAGGTTAAAATATTTGTGGAAAATCCTCTGTTATTTGTCCTTATGGGGAGGAGGAAGGATGGTATTGTCCTATAATGGAATCAAGTGCTTATGTTAGCCACTGAAGGCAGTGTATGTGAGAGAAATGAGGAATGGAGGGAAGCAAGCAGAGAAATCATAAATTCTTGCCTGCATGCAGCAAGTTGACTTTGCTTAGGGTAGCAGCTCTCCTGGTGAATATCACAGGGTTTCTTGAGAGATGGAACTGAGCAAGGATAACATTTCCTGGTATTTAGTCCAGTGCACTTTCTGTTATATTCTGATGGAGTCTTAAGGCCAGGTGGTGGAAACCATAATGAAGACTCCTGGGCAGAGCAAAACCATGGGGCATTCTGTAAGGAACCAAACACAAACTTTCTGTGAGTCATGGAGATGCCGTGGTTAGTGGCCTGGTGTTTATTAAATTTCCAGGGTTGTGATCCAGCTTACATTTCAGAGGTTAATGTAAAATGCTGGTGGAAGAGAGAAATTAAAAGCTCCTATTTCTGGAGAAGTAGTGATGAGTACCCATAGCAGAGGATGAGTTCTGACTGTTGCGTAGATGATGCATCTCCTGTACTCTCTTTTTTCAGGTGGAAATTCATAACAGCTTCTAAACATGAAAGCCTTTTGCTGAAGCAAGGAAGAGTGTGCTGGATCCATGTGACTGGGACATCATCCAGCAATGGTTGATTTTGCATCGGTACTAAGCAGCCGGCCTAAAAACCTCAAGGGAGTGCTTCTGTGTTGGTGAAAATGCATCACCCTCACCACGCTGTTCAGATGGTGGGAAACATACCTGGGAAACCTGCGGCTTCCAGATCAGGAAGGATGCAAAAGTCCTTTTCATGCAGACTATGGAAAAAATCCACGGATGGCCATAGTGGACCAATGTCTCTCCTCTCATCAGGACCCATCCCATCACCCTCTCTCACGAACGGACCCAACAGTGCTGTGCGGATGAGCTTTGCCCTGATGTGTGGACATATATAATAACGTAACTTTTTTCCCAGTGGAAGACCTTTATAACAACAAAGTTATTTTTATGTGTATGTGTGTGTGAAATTTCTTTCTATACTCTATCAGTGTTTTTCTTATCCTCAAGCTTTTCTTCTCAAATAAATACCGGCAGGTTGCTGACCAGCTTCCCTCCTTCGGGGAAAGCATGCCTTTGTGGTGAAGACGCTGAACTAGGTCTCACATCAGCTGGGTTAGATGGTCCCTATGACCCCAGGCAAATAAATCAATTGCTCTGCTTTTTGCCTTGGCTCCCCGAGCATTTGGCCGTCTCCCTGCTTCACAGGGTAACGTAAGGATAAAATCCATTTGTGATTCTGAGTTGCATGGTTACTGTGTGGACTTGGGGCTAAATAAAAAAATAAATAAATAGAAAAATGCATCTTCTAGAGTCTTCTCTCTGGTCTCCAGCTCTCCTCACATAATTAACCAACCACTGTGTCTTTCCTCGGGCCAGTTTGCCATCCCAAGCTGCTACTCATCTGGTGTCCTCGCTCAGCGGCTCCCCGCAGGGCCCTGCAACTTCTCTCCCTAATTGGCAGCTTTTAATTGGCAAATCATTGCCCTCTTCCAGCACAATTCCTCCCTTCCCTGCAACATCCCTGGGTGATGCCTGAACGATAAAACACAACTGACATCCTCTTGCAGGGCTTCCCCACACTGTCTGCTCCGTGGAGGAAGCCTATGCCATTGATAATGAGCAGTGCTCATTTTTAGCCTTATTTTGCTATAGGTTATATATTATATAGATATATAAAAATAAAAATATAATCTTCATTGCCTAATTCCAGACCAAGATTATGAACTAGACTGAAGAATCCTTAGAAGTCACAGCTACAACCACACAAATATTGCCATGCAGTGATGTCTGACGTTGTTGTAGATCTGTTATAAGATCAAATGCTTTGCAGGGCTGCACCCTGCTTTTGCAGGGGTGTACACCCATAAGCCCATGCTGATGGTAGTAGAGCTACCCTAGCTGAAACCTGCTCACAAGCCTCAATTCCAATTAATTATATGATGAGATTTATTTTTCAAACGAGAAAGAAATGACATGTTTTACCTTAAATTTTAGTGTGCACCAGTACATGCTATAGGAAAATACAGACTTTTAAATGCCATTAGCTAGAAGCCAGGTTTGCAGAACTTCTGGCAACTGTTATATTTTGTGTATATATATATATATATATAAATGCATATATATTTTTTGAATGGCGTACACCATCTGAGGGTTGGTGAAGTATATTGTTTTCTGAAAGCACATGACAGCAACTCCTTGCTCCTCCCCTGAAACCACCATAGTTTGCAATGTTCAGCAACTGATGATACTGAGATGCTTTGGGGAGCATTCACAGCAATTGGGCTTTATTAGCTGCTGATAATATTTATTTTCCTTCCTCCTGGCCCCAGCACCAAGGCTACACTTGGAAAGGCACCAGGGTCAGCCAGAATCTCTCTTCACTTTGGTGGATTATAGGCATGTTAGGAACAGATGCACATTGTAACTTAAATTTGCAGGGAAAAGCAATCTAGGTGCTGACTTCATATGCAAGATACAGCAGCTACTGCCATATGTTCTGCTAAACCATTTGCTGAGGGTGGCTGGGCAAATGCGGAGTATGTTTGCAGCGATGTACTTTTCAGAGCTGGAGCGTGCTTCAGGGGGACTCTAATACTATAAGCTGCCTTCCCTTCTATTCCCAAATGATCTTCCTACTGCGTAGAAGGTCAGGAGGCACCGCTTCAGTGACTGTAACAGAACTGAAGGTCATCCTGGATTCTTCTGTTTTCAAAAGCTACTTTTATCTTTTCTATCTCATTCCCTACTGTCCTGACTTATGGCAGTACATGTGCTCCCAGTAGCCTGACTTCATGGGTCACAACTCTCCCAACAGGCCAAACAGGGTCAAAGCACGGTCCTGTGGTTGTCAAGACTGTAACTGTTAGCACAGCAATGTGAGATGCTTAATCACAAATCTGAGCACATGCTTCAGAGTAAATTCCTCCTGGATGGAAGCAATGAAGCAAAACCCAGCTGTTTGCTCATACGTAGCTGCAAATAATGATTTCTTTACAGTACAAAGCAAAATCTCACTTCAAAAACAATCTCTTCTTGTCACTGTGTTCTGTGGTTTAGGTTTTAAATGGTTAACTGCACATCTTAGCTGGTCCTCCTCATCCTTTTGTAGCTGCTCATAAATACACTGCAGTGAATTCCATTTGTTAGATAACATTTGCAGAGTAGCATAGATGTGAACAGTATTTCATAGATTACAGATAAGGCATACTCCCTCTCTAGGAGACTTTGAAATCTAAAGTAGTCAACTTACACACATGGAAGAACACGAGAAATTTTTTCACTGCAAGGATTGTCTGGGTTGCCAGTGATTAGAAAAGAGGAGTGCTGCTTGAAAAGCCAAATTTTAAGCAGCGATTTGAAGAAAAGAAGATGTTTGACAAATGAACATAGAGAAGGGGCAAAGGCACAAGGCCAAGAATGTGAAGAGAGAAAAAAATATTAGATGAGAAGATAGAGGTAAGCCAGTGCACTGTGAAATAATGGTCTAGATCTTGGTCCTGGCAGGAAAAACTCAAGTTGTCAAGGTTGGGGGGCACTGCAGGTAGAAAAGGAGAGGTCTTAGGACAGTTGTGTTTATAACTTCAAGTGCACAATTGCATACCGTGTGAGGTCTTGGTCTTCAAGAAAGAAAAAGACCTCTTCATGAAAGAAAAGAGTGACATGCTGCAGCAAAGACAGGAAAGGAGGCAAAAGAATAAAAGGTCTGGGTGTCAATGGAAGGTTGAGAGATGGGATTTGGAAGGAAAATGTGTTCATTTCTGGAAAAAAGTGTGTTTGAAATGCGGGTCTTGGTGGGGGAGGTCCCCATGGGTAGCGTTAGGATAGAGAGGGAAGAGAGGTCAGAGCCCAGTGCTGAGGTTCAGCATTGTGGCTGTATGGCAGGAGAAGCATAGATTAAATACATCAGGAGAGGAGGTGGATAGAAGGAAACACAGAGGACCAAAATCAGGCTCCAGTCCAACACCAATACACAGAATAAGAGTAGAGATAGAGGAGCCCTTGCAGAAAGGTCTGTAGGAAAATGTTCAGGAACACCTACTCCCTCTCCATTCTGTCGCAGACATCGTTCCCTCCATCTGCTCACACCCAACATGGAAAGACCAGCTGCTTCTCTTTGGATTTGGTTATCATTGCTTATCTATTAGACTTCCAAAACCACAAGTCTGTACTTTTCCATTCTGTGCCTTATCCTTGATAAAATTCCCCCACAAACACCCGCAGATAGACCTACACCGTCGATGTTGCAGAAACCTTGATGGCTTCTGGTGGGCCTGACTGCTGCTGGTTGGTCTCAGTGCTTCCTTGTGCTCCCCTGTCTGTGTTCATCTGTCTGCCCCTTGCTTTATACTTTGACTGTGAGTCAAGGAGACCCTTCAGTAGACCTTCAGGGTGCTGTGGTGATACAGGAAAATCATGTCCTGGTCTAGATTTTCCTCCCTGATAGCTGATGAAGAGTGGGTTGTCACCCTTCTCCTGGCAGGATTGGTGGAACTCTCTCCCTTGGGTATATGTGTCAAAAATCACACAATCTTTACATTGCTGTAATTCACTCGAGAACCTGAGAAGAATTTAGCATGGCAGTAGGGATTCAGGAATTGGTTTGGGGCAGGTACCCAGACACAGGATCTGGGAAACCCCCTGATTTAGCCATATGGAGACACAATAAGCTGGCTCCAGCAGCACAGAAGTTAACAGAGGACAAGTATCAGCAATCAACGGGGGAGTAGGTGGGTGGATTAAAGACAAAAATACAGAAACCCATGAAAAAAACAGTTAGGAAGACAGTTTTTTTCTGTCTGTGCTTGGTGCAACAATTCCCAGAAAAAGAATGAGGGTAGAAAAATAACACCCTTCCACAAGCCAAAATTTCATTGTGAGTGGAAAAACAAACTCCTCTAACAGCAGCTGCTGTTTTATATGTTGGCCATAAAGGACATAGTATTATGAAACTTGTAATAATATTTAGCAACTGCAGTAATCTCATTAATTTTTTGATAGATGTTCACTTACATCCTGTTTATAAGATGTCCCTGAGCATCTGCAATATTACAAAGACATATTGTCATGACAAGGTGATTAGAGGAAATTGTTTGCATGGGGTGGTGGTGATTAATTAGAGTTTGATTTACAGTCTAGAAAATAAGTGGAACAGGATAAGACTTTGGTTGATATTAGGACAGGTCTTAAGCTAGTTCAGCTTGGCCTGGGTCATTTGAAGACTAAATTCTGGTCTACTTTTCTGTTCTTGGTTTTAATCAAAATCATATACAATACCTTGAAATTTGTTTGCCTATCTATTTAAGGTTTTCAGCATTATTTATACCGTGTTTTATTTTTATGTTACCCAAACCATGTAGATCAAGTCTGAAACTGAACCTGAATGTTTCTAAAAAACCCAGGTATTTACCCTCAGAGGTTTCGACCCACAAAGTCTGAACGAGATACATAATCAGGAGAGAGTTGTGTAAAGATCCCAAGTTCAACGCAAATTACCCAGATTATAAAGTTCATATCAGCAAATGTTCCCATACAAGGCTGTCCTAGGAAATATCTGTGCATGATTGAGGAATGTCGTGCTGCTTCTGGGATTTGGGGTGACTGGGGCAGGGCCAAGTGCTTACACAACTACTTGAAGGATTGCAGATTTACCGGGTAAGCAGGAGGCGAAAGACTCCATTTCTTACTGACCTGAGCCCTGAGCAGCTTCATTGACTTGCTGGAGGCAGCGAGGTGCAATTCATGAACCAACTTAGCGGGGTGGGCAAAGCTTGTAGCCGGTTTCCGTGCTGGCACAGCTGATCTCATCACTTCTTGCAGCAAAAGAAGCAAATATGGAGCAGAAGCAGAGGTTCAGCCTGTGCCTCACTTCAACATGGTGGTGGCTGCAATTTGCCCGTGTAGAGTAGGGACAGCATGCATGGCCATAGCCTGTCCTCCCCTCATCCTGCGGACAAACAAGAGGTTTCTTTCCCAAGACCTATTTGGCAGCTTCCAACAGCTCCAACGTTTTTAGCAAAGAACTGGGGTGGGGGAAACCCTCACCCTGATCAGTGTGCACAGCGGTAGCAGTGAGTGTTTCCGATAGCAGCCAAACGTCTTCTCTTCTGGTGTGTGTGGGTGTGCAGGAGCGAGTCCAAAATCAATAATACCCAGAAACATAACAACAGTTAGCACACATACATAATTAAACCTCCTTGCCTAAAATATCAGCTCAGAGCACATATTTACCTACTCATGCTTCCCACTAAAAATAAACAGATTGAAGTCACAAACCTACTGTGTGAGTAGGTGGGGGGAAAAATACCACATGTGAAGCATAGCGTGTGACAGAAATTCCTCTGTGCAGCGTGTTCAGGCTCCCCTCCCATCTCACCCTCCCTTCAGCACTTTGGATTGAGTTGCAGGACAATTCTTGCCAACAAATATTGGGACAGCGTGTCTGCTTTGTGTCTATATTGTTATCAACTATCTGCAGCCACCACAGCCACATTTCCAGGCAGAAGTTATCAGAAATTCTTAGTTTTGGGAGGTTTTGTTTGTTTGCTTGCTTTTTCATTGTTGCTGGAGACGCTGACCACCAGGTTAGGACTCAGATCCTAATTTTTCTGCTTTGCCACTGATCCACTGGCATTGTTGGGAACAGGTTGCACTCATGATCTGTGGAGTAGTATTGTTCTGTGCCCATGCAAGGGGTTTTTCATCAAAACCAAAATCATTTGACTAGTGCCAGCACTGTTCCTTGAGTTCTTTCACTGTCAGCTTTGTGCAGCTGGGCCAAATCTCTGAAGTGGCAAAGAGGGGTGTTTGCACAGCAAAAGCAAGGACGAATCAGGTTGCTGATGGGCCTTGCCATGTTCCCTGCGTTTGATCTAAGAAACGGTAAGCAACGACTCAATATCTTTTGATCGTGACCTCCATATTCAACCC
The DNA here is from genome assembly GCF_023634085.1 of Falco cherrug. Classification (NCBI taxonomy): domain Eukaryota; kingdom Metazoa; phylum Chordata; class Aves; order Falconiformes; family Falconidae; genus Falco; species Falco cherrug. Next base: position 3,829,526 of record NC_073698.1, read on the forward strand.
AAATAGCTAAACATGCTGGCATTTCTGCGAGTCCTTTCCCTGAAGGCATGACTATCGTTTCTGTTAGGCTCAGGAAATTACCATGGAACCTCCCTTTCTTTTGGGTTGAAGCTGCACAAGAGCTGTCCCATCAAAAAGCCCGAGTTATTTCTGTCTCCCGAGCATGCCTTGAGTAATTCATTCTCCAAGGCTATGTCTACACTAGGAAATTGAACTTGCCCATGATTGCTCACCAGCACTGAGGCCAACTGGCACGGGACAGCCCGTGTCCATGCTACTAAAGTCTGTTTGTCACCAAAACATACTGTCTGAACATCTTGTGCTTTTCCCCAAACCAGTGGCACTTTAGGAGAAAGCTGGTTCATCCAGGGCAGAGGTGTACCAGGGACAGCTGAGCAGCACTGACACTGACAGACAGACTCTGAATCCACATAGCACCTAGTTTACTAGAGCAGATTATGCTTGAAAGACTGTTCTGGGTTGGATATTAATTTTCACAGGGTATTTGCTTATCTTCTGAAGTCTTCTTGATGGCAGTTTCTTCAGAAACTGGATAGTCCTTGCCCATTTCTTACCATCCAGAGAAGAGGCTTCCAATTATTTGGGACCACAAACCTTCAAAGTCCTTGAAATGTCATAAAAACCAAGCTGCACCTTTCTATCAAACTTTAAACTGAAAATATTGTGAAGGTGCTATCATTCCTGATCCTTTATGGCTCACTAGATATGGCTTTGCACACCACATCTTGAGGTGCTGTGCACCTCATGTGAGGCGGGTGGGGAACTGGGAAAGCCTAACTGTGCTGTGGTAGTGGACTGCTGAAGGGAATCCAGATGAAACACCATTTCAGTGAGAAAACAGCTAAATGTGTGCGGAGGGACCAGGGTCCCTCCTTTTGAGGGATCTCCCTTTTGAGATCTCCTTCCTTTCCTCCCAACTGAATCTTTACCCAGGACTGGGGTCAACCCCCTTCCCCAGCTCTCCTTTTGGCCTCGTCAGTTGTAGGACGTGTAAGTGCTGCACGGTTGGCCTGGTCAGTGCGAGGAGAGGCTGGGACAGGGATGTCTGCTGCACGCTTGGACAGGAAGGCAGGGTGTGGGCAGGGAGCCCTGAGCCCTGCCTTGGCATGGTGAGGTCATGGTCTACGCTCATGCGTTGTAAGCACACCCATGCCTTGGGAAACTCCTGCTTCTGGCTCAAGTGTCATGGCATGGATGGGAGTGGTGTGTGCCCTTTCAACCACCGCTGGTTCCACACATGGACAGCTTGGGTGCCCAGCTGGGCATCACAGGATCCTTCCAAGCTGTCTTCCTGAGGGCCATGCGATGGGGCATGTCACAACACCTCATGTATCACCCAAGTATCCTTCTGGTAGAATGGGGGTCTGATTCCTGTTTGTCTTAGTAGAAACAGGAGACAAAACTCTTAGTAAGACTCAGGTGTGTTTGGTACAGCCCAGGTAGAAGCTAGGTACGCAAGTTCAGGAGAGAAACCAAAAGCCTCTTGCAAACTCTTCTGGCATTCTTGAAAAGCTGAAGTCGTGAGTTTATTTCAGAAACTTGGTAGGGAACTAAAGCTACATTAAACGTGGAACATCCCTTACTTCATCTGGGCTGATTGTCTACCAAGCTATCTAAACTTCAGGCCAACTGCCTCAGCCAGAAGACCTGCTGGAATGTGCTTTGGCTCCCTCCCGGTACACGTATCCAGGTTTTCCTTCTTGCTGGGGAAACCAGCACAGGGAAGAGTAGGAGGAAGGGTGCAGCTGGGTCTCCTTCCAACACGCACTCAGGAGCTGAAAAGTACTGCCTGTTCCTACTATTTTTTCTGTTCCCCTGATGCTCATGGCACGTTCCAGCCATTTCAGGGTACACGTAATAAGTGACCTTCTGACAAAACTCCTGTTCCTTCCACACCTGTTCCTTCCACCCAGGTATGGGTTTGGGGACCAAGCTTGGGCATCCAGTGATTAACTCAAGGTAATCTTCTGTTGGATCCCCATTTAATTCAGGGTGCAAATTCTTCTGCTGTTCATCCCCGAGGAGATTATTAGAAATACTACCTTGGTGCACCTGTGCAACCTGCACAGAGGAGCAACTAGATGAAAACCTGAGCTGTGGAGCACAAATTGCTGCTGCCACTGTCTTCTGGATGAAGATTACTTATGAAGCTCTCCACTTGCCTTGAACATTTTGTGGTTGTTAAGTCCTCTTAAAAGCCCCATACAGAACCACTGTTACAGTCTTTTTTTTTTTTTTTTTTGAGAAGAAATATCTTTTGTGGTTTATTTCACTAACAGCAAGAAAATAGGTAACAGATCTCTTAGTTAAAAACTTAAATGAAAAATCCATCATGCAGCAAAAAGAGCTTTGAATGATATCTTCCAGACTAACTCTGAGAAAGGCAAAGAAGGTCCCCTATCTCTTAGTGATCCACAGCCCTGAACATCTGTCCCAAAATATTCAGCTCCAGGCTGCCAGCAAAAAAGGACTGGAGGTTAAGGGCTTGACCTTCCTGAAGAAACTATACTTGGCCAATAAAGACTTTGGCTACAAAGCTTACTGGGGGATGGATGAAGACTCATCTCAAAGCAGAAAGTGATGCCAGTGGTTTGCTCAGATGTAACATTTTAACTGGAGATTTATTGAGGATTTTTTTTGTTGTTGTTTTGCTATTGCTTCTCTTTGCAAAGTTGAAACTTGTCCAGCAACACTCTGTTTTGGTCTTTTATATGGATTATCAGACACTTCAGAAGAACAAACTAACAAAAATATAACACAATTTGCCTGTGACATCTGCAGTTTCTTTTAACCAAAAAAAAAAAAAAAAAGAAAAAAAAAAGAAGAAAAAAAGAGCATCAGCAAGTTTGTAATGAAAGGAGGTGGACTGGGAGATCTCTTAACAAACTTTCAGCTGAGATCTTGGCATAACAAAAAATGAAGAGTTGTTTTCCTTAGTTGCTGCCAGCATTTTTAATGTTTCCACCAGCTTCATTGGGCATCAAATGGGCACTAAATTGGGATGATATAATTTCCAGCACAATGCATGATGCATGACTCCTTTGACATGTGGGAAGTATTGTACCTTGTGGTCTTTAACTAAACACAGGTGAAACTCTGGGTTTATTCCTAAAGGCTGGAATTACTTTGGCCGTCATCATGGAACAGAAAGATAAACAGAACTAATAAAGTAATGAAGCTTTAAAAAATCCTCTTGAGACTTCAGCCCATCTGTAAATTGCTCAGTGATTTAACAGAAACTGCACATGTAGAGGAAGAGAAATACGGGGCTCTAAAGCCAGTTGTTGGGGCTTTGTGACAGTTTTGACGGGTAGGCAGAACTCCCTCCGTATGTCCAAGTTACTGTCTATCTAAAGGCATCCCTGAATCTGTTCTATAACAAAAGAGAGTGTCACTGAGTTCAGGATCAGGACCAACAGCCTCAGAGTTGCAATGACTGACTCTCTCCATCGATTTACGCTGTTTATTTAAACCCAAGCTTTTTTTCCTGGTCCAGCCCAGATGTAACCAAGTGTAGCCGGCACCTCTGACCTTGTGAAATTTCCACTATTTATATCTCATGGGATTAACTTCAATATGGACCCAAACCTAGCTGTCTCCTAGGCTAAATTTTATAAACTCCATGCTTTAATTTATGCCTAATCCACATCCATCTCCCACACTACCCTTGAATCCCACCCTGATGGAGGGAGTGGGAAATTTTGGATAATTTCCTTATCCAAAACCTGTGAAGTACCCAGGAGGACTCACGATGCCCATGATGATACTTCCATGTGGTTATACCAAGTTTATGTTTGTTCCTGCTTTGCAACAGCAGAGGGAACTCGCTCAGGGACTTCAGTATATAAAGCACCCCAGCTGGCACCTCTTGTCTGCATTAAAATTCAGAGTGAAGACGAAGGTGTTGAAAAATAATAGCAAGATGATTGTTCCCTTAGGAGGACAATGCTTTTACTCTCTTGCAGCAATGCGGAGAAGAATAAAATCTGCTTTTCCAGGGAAGTTGCCAATCAGTGGTTCACAGCTGGAGGGGATTGACTCACAGATATAAATTGAAGGGCGTTTAGAATCTGAAACAAAATAATAAAAAACATTGACCTTTTTTTGAGAGGGAAGTGAATTTCTGCTCAGGATGAGTTGTATAAATGGGCTGGAATAATCATAAGATATGATTATTGATTAATCAGTGTATTGGGGCAGTCAGGAAAGACCAGGCTATGCTTCAATGACATAAACAGGGAAAAAAATTTCTTCAGGGCTCTCATTAAGCAGCAGAGGGATACAGTCGGTGATGCCATACCTCCATCCCTGCACACCGGTGAAATTCGCTCAAAGGGTAAGTAACCATGTAATATTATTAATTCATGTCCAATCTCAGTGCTTTCCACTTTTGTTCCCAGACTGGTGGCTGCTCTTTCACTTGTTCCCCAGATTCACATCAGTACATCTCCATGGGAATGGAAGTTTTTGCTGGAGTTAATGTGGCAAAGCATCAAGGAAAATCAGTGCACTGGTCACTCTTCCCGATCAAGCCTGTAAAAGGCACAGTTGGTGTGGCACTCTCCCCACCACGATCCAGTGCGGATGTGTGGATAGAAATAACTAAGCAAATAGTTTTTTTCCTCTACTACGCTGGGAAGCCAGCACAACACAAGGTTCATCGACATTTATGGAAATCTCGGTGACCCTGAAGTTTTTCTTCCCAGAGCAATCCCAGCATATCTGGGAACTGCTCATAGCATCGGTGTGACTATTAAAAGCCGGGCTCCGGGCACCTGCCTAATGCCATACCTAATCACCTCCCATTGCACAACGCAGACCAAAGCTACAGATTACCTTTGCACAAAGAATTAATCCTGACCGTTGCTACCTTACCACCATTTCATTGGTTTTCTACCTTATAAACGCTGCATGCATCCCACAGTAAATGACACAGATGCCTGCGTGCCCAGCTACGCTTGTGCATTGGTTGGCTTCTTCTCTGCAGCCCTTTAGCCCTAGCTCACTGCTGTAAACTCATGACTCTTTTTCTCTCTGAGTGTTTGCTTTTGACCTGGAATTGCTGGGGATTTGCTGTTTAATAATTATTTCTCAGGAAGCCTACACTGTATGGTGATTTGTAAACATCACGGTCTTTTAATCTGAAAGACCAATCTTTTTTGGTGTGTGGGAGTAATGTGTAGAAGTTGCTCATCAACAACTTTTTTTTTGGTCCTTTCTTTAAGCAGCTTCAAGCTCTATGGCTATATGTAAATTGTTGGGTTTCACCATGTAAGCTTCCCCTCATTTACCTGTAAGAATAAGAAGGAAGCTCAAGGGGTCCTAGAGTTATCGGATTTCAGTATTTTCTGTCCCAAAATATATCAAAGCAACATTGTTTCTGCTGTGCCTGGGTCCTGTGGGACAAAAGGGGTTGGCACCATTTCTTCACCTTCCCTGCACAGCCGCTGTCAGTGCTTCGAGGAGCCCCTGCGTCTGAGTTACCACCTCAGCAGGCTGCTGAGCACCTCCTTGGTGGTTTCACCTCTTGTGGTTTCCAGGCTGTTAATCAGCATGCACACAAAACCAGCCTCCAAGGCAGCCCCTGGGGATGTCCCCACACCTTGCACATTTGAGGCCACAAACTGTCTGTCCAGTGGTGCTGGGGTCTGCACAGGTCCTTGCAGCAACATCAGGAGCCGAGCCTCATCCCATCTTCCTCTTCTGCAGGTCAATGGAGCCAGGCAGCGATGGAAGAGTGGGAGCACGACTGAGCCAAGCACCGTCTCTGAGATGTGATACTTGGGTGTCACGTCACCCATCGCTGGAGTGCTGTTGACTACTCTGCTGTTGGGTGGTTTGTGAGCAACGCTGCCTTGCAGCCTGGGAGGAGGGATGGAGTGGCTCTGCCAGTCTGCAGGGGTTTGGCAAAGACTGGGCTTGTCATGAGCAAAAGTGATCAAAGTTGGGGATTTATGTCTTTATCTATAAGATGATGGAAGCCTACTGACCTGCTTTTATAGTGGATTTGTTTGGAACAGCTGCTAAACTCAATTCTACACAATACTGTTTAATAAAATATACTGAACAAAAAGTAAAAACCCCACAAAATACCATTAAAACCCCAAAATTGTTCTTTGTAGCTCACATTGCCACTAAACTCAGTTGTCTGAGTCTTGTGTTGGGCCAAATTTTCTGAGGCAAAATCAGTGTATATTTTGTGACCGGCACAGTTTTTGATAGCCCAGATGTTTTCAGGGTTGTCTCAGCTATAATTAGCTCTGAGGACTCACAGCCTGAGGAGGTTTAGCAGGATTTAAGACTACCTTCCCCTAATTTGTGGTAGTTGTTTCTGAGAAGGGCAAGAAATACTTGCAAACCTGCTGCTGCCTTTGCACGTGGGTAGAGCTCAGTGTGAGTCTAAGCCGGTTGCAGTCGGCATGACCCCACCACCAGCAGATCTAGAGGGGAAAAACTCCCCCAGATGTGCTGCTGCCACTGTGGCTGTGCTCCAAGACGAATGATGCCAGTCAGAGGTATGATGAGATGTTTCCTCCAGCAGCGAGGTCTCCATTGCATAGGCTGCTTCCATTTCTTCATTTCCTCTACTCTAGCCTGACGTCGTCTTCTGCTTTCACTCCTACTTAGTGACCTTTGCATCCTCAAAGCAGCTTTCATTTTAATTGCTTTTATCAGTACTCGCTTTCAAACCAAGTCTGAGGACGCCTCATGTCTGTGTCTGGTGGAGGCTGGGTGCTTGTTCACAAAAATGGGGCTGAAGTGTACCATTTCAGCATCGCACCCAATTAACTGCTTTTGAAACTCACCGAATTATAGGTCTGAAGGCAACGCACACTTAAACTCTTCACTCCTAAGACCTCTAAGGGATGCTTGCAGCCTCCAGTGTGGGATGCATTCACATCAAGCTTTGCTGAGAGGTCAAGTTTCTTAGGCGGCTGTTGCAAATTTGGTTGAAACTGAACATAAAGAAACAGAGCTGCTGTCTAGGACTTGTCTGATGGTCAATAATAAGGAGAGCCTAACAGATAGGAGCCTACAGATTATTAAAAAAGATTAAACACATGACACTGTGGTGTCCTGCTCTGCCCTTTCAGACCGTGGGGAGGCTGGACGTCTGGGATATGTCTGCACTGAGCGGTAGCGTCTTCCTAAGAACTTGTTGCTGCCAAGAGAAATCATCTTGTGCAAATCTTTGCTTTCTCAAAACTGTTCCTTCTTACCACATTTCTCTGGGCTGCGCTCCCACTGCGAGGCCAGGGGAGAGCAAATCACCTCAGCAAACCATTGACTCACATACACTTTCACCTCTAACTGGCAAAGATTGCTGAAAGCCGGGCCAGACACATTCGTTGCACAAATGAAAACAACTTGCAGCTAGATTTTTGCTGCTTTTCCTGTTGTTGAGGAAATTTTTTCATACTCCAGATTCAGTTGGTTACAGCTCATTTTGTTGCTTGCTGTTCTGATGCTGCTATAACGCCTCGGAGGTGCATGTTATTTGTGTGGCTGTTGGTGCAGAGACAATTCTATCTTCAAGGCTTGGTTTGATCCCAGGTCTTCTTACTGGAGCCACACCACATGTTCCCACTTCTTGGCAATGGATAAGGGATCTCAACAGTGTTTTGGAAGAGGTGGGAGACAGCCTCAGGACCTATCATCTGACCTAATGACATGGTCACACGCAGCGGACCATGCCGCACATGACTGCAGTTGATACGCAACCCCAGAGCTCTGGCTGGGTTTGCTATGAGGAGCAGGGGGCTTTCAGATACACCAGGGAAGGCCACCAGATGCTTTGGAGACAATGACCAGCAATTGTCACTCAACTTGATGTTGGTCAGAAGAGCAGAGATGGGATCTGCAGTTTCCTCGGGAGCCCTTGTGAGTGAGGAGGTGCTCTGCAACATGCTGTGCATCTTGTGATGGCTTAGAGGCAAGTACAGACTGCTCTGGATCAGGCCCAGGATGCATCATCGTGGCCTTAATGTGTGGTAAAGTCCTTTTGTGTACATGACTCTGTTACCAAGTAGGGTTTCTTCTAAGGATGTAACTGGTTGTGCAGCAAGATTGTGGTCTTACAGGGAGGGGACAATATGAGCTCATTAATTTTTTAAAACCATGCATTCTTCTCCCCTTCTTTTCTTTGGAGTTTAATTTTTAAAATGGTCTGTCAGGTTTGTTGCCAAATACCGGTTCATCACTTTTTTTGTGAAGTCTTTGCAGCTGGGGACTTTCCATGGGATGGGTTGTTTGGAAAAAGTGATGCAAATTGTAAATTGTGTCTTAATTTGTCTTAAAATATCTAAGCCTGGGAAAACATGTCATCTTACTGAAGATAATTCACACGCTCAGAAACTCAGCAGGTATCTTTTGGAAACACACCAGCAGTAAAAGTCACAGTTATTTTTAAAAGCAATTGTTAAAATGTATAGCTGATCCTAAAAGGAGATAATTACATTTATGCATCAGATAAATCTTCTTTTCCTCCCTAACTTCCTACTGATAATAAGACCATACAAGAGAATAATTGGGCAGAAATAAATGACAACTGAACCCTCTTTAATGAGATTTCAATAAGCAACTGGTAAGTTAGCTAGTTTTCTTTCAATTTCTTGCTCCAATGCAGAAAAAAGCATGGCCTGGAGTTCAAAACCTACGTCTTGAGCTAAACATAGAATCATAGACTCACAGAATGGTTTGGGTTGGAAGGGACGCTAAAGACCACCCAGTCCCACCCCCTGCCCCGGGCAGGGCCCCCTCCCCCCAGCCCAGGCTGCTCCCAGCCCTGTCCAGCCTGGCCTTGAGCCCTGCCAGGGATGGGGCACCCACAGCTGCTCTGGGCAGCCTGGGCCAGCGCCTCGCCGCCCTCACGGGGAAGGGTTTCTTCCCAATAACTAATCTATATCTACCCTCCTCCTGTTTAAAACTGTTACCCCTTGTTCTATCACTACAGGCCCTTCATCTTTCTCGAGGGCCCTTTTTAGGTACTGGAAGGATGCTATAAGATGTTCAACAGCACTGGTCCCAGTGACACCCCTGAGGAATGCCACTCATCAGTGGTCTCCACTTGGGCATTGAACTGTTGACTGCAACTCTTTCGAGAGCAACCCTCCAGCCATTTCTTTATCCACCCAGCTGTCCATCTGTCAAGTCCGTGTCTCTTCAATTTAGAGACAAGGATGTCACACAGGACAGCACCAAACGCTTTGCACAAATCCGGGTTGATGACATCAGTTGCTCTTCCCTTATCCACCAACACTGTAAACCCGTCTTAGAAGGCCACCAAACTTGTCAGGCACAATTTGCCCTTAGTGAAGCCACGCTGGCTGTCACCAGTCATCTCCTTGTTTTTCACATGCCTTAGCATAGTTCCCAGGAGGATCTGCTCCGTGATCTTTCTGGTCACAGAGGTGAGACTGACTGTCCTGTAGTTCCCTGGGTCTTCTTTATTTCCCTTTTTAAAAACGGGAGTTATGTTTCCCCTTTTCCAGTCTGTGGGAACTTCACCAGACTGCCACGACTTGCCAAATATGATGGATAGTGGCTTAGCCACCTCATCTGCCAGTTCCCTCGGGACCCACAGATGCCTCTCAGCAGGTCCCATGGACTTATGCACATTCAGGTTCCTTAGATGTTCTTGAAGTGGGTGGTTCTTCATTCTCCCAGTCCCTGCCTTTGCCTTCTGTGACTTGGGCAGTGTGGCTGGAGCACTTGCTGGTGAAGACTGAGGCAAAAATCTGTTGAGTACCTCAGCCTCCTCTATGTCCTGGGCCTCCAGTTTCCTTCCAGAGAGGGCCCACATTTTCCTTAGTCTTCCTTTTATCACCTATGTACCTACAGAAGCTTTTCTTGTTGCCCTTGATGGCCCTGCCCAGATGTTATTCTATCAGGGCTTTAGCTTTCCTAACCTGGTCCCTGGCTGCTTGGACAATTTCCCTGTATTCCTCCAAGGCTACCTGTCCTGGCTTCCACTCTCTGTAGGCTTCCTTTTTGTGTTTGAGTTTGCCCAGGAGCTCCTTGTTCATCCACGCAGCCTCCTGGCATTTTTGCCTGACTTCCTCTTTGTTGGGACGCATCGCTCCTGAGCTTGGAAGAGGTGATCCTTGAATATCTACAGCGTTCCTGCGCCCTTCTTCCTGCCAGGGCTTTATCCCATGGTACTCTACCAAGCAGATCCCTGAAGAGGCCAAAGTCTGCTCTCCTGAAGGCCAGGGTGAGCTTGCTCTGCACCCTCCTTGCTGCCCTGAGGATCTTCAACTCCACCATTTCATGGTCACTGCAGCCAAGGCTGCCCCTGAGCTTCCTATCCCCCACCAGCCCCTCCTTGTTGCTGAGAACAAGGTCCAGCACAGCACCTCTCCTCGTTGGCTCCTCTAGCACTTGGAGAAGGAAGTTATCATCAACACATTCCAGAAAACTCCTGGATTGCTTATGCCCTGCTGTGTTGTCCCTCCAACAGGTACCGGGGTGGTTGAAGTCTCTCATGAAGACCAGGGTTTGTGAATATGAGGCTGTTCCTATTTGTCTATAGAGGGCCTCATCTGCTTGGTCTTCCTGGTCAGGTGGCCTGTAGCAGACCCCCACTATAATGTCACCTGTCCCTGCCTTTCCTTTAATTCTGACCCATAAGCTCTCAGTCAGCTCCTCACCCATCCCTAGGTGGAGCTCCACGCACTCCAGCTGGTGACACCCCCTTGTGTCTCCCCTGTCTGTCCTTCCTAAAGAGACTGTATCCTTCCATTCCAACACTCCAGTCACAGGAGCCATCCCACCAGGTCCCCCTGATGCCAGTGAGACCATAGCCCTGCAGGTGTGCGCACATCCCTAACTCTTCTTGTTCATTCCCCATGCTACGTGCATTTGCTGGGCCCCTGATGGAGCTGGCTTACTGGCTGGAGTGGCTGGAATTCCTTTGCGCTGCTCTTCAGGTGCTCTCCTGCTGACCCGTGATACATCTCCAGGCCCTGGGCATCTCTTGCTGGCACTGGCATCAAACTGGTAGGAGTGGGATGGATTGAGGTTCCCCTCCCCCAGCAACTTTAGTTTAAAGCCCTCTTCTCCAGCTTGGCAAGCCTATGACTGAAGATGCTCTTCCCCTTCTCTGACAGATGGACCCCATCAGCCCCCAGCAGACCAGGTTCCTCAAAGCCAGTCCCATGGTCTAAGCAGCCGAAGCCCTGGCTGCGGTACCAGCCCTGTGACCATCTGCTGATTCGCCAGATCCAGTTGGCCCCTTCAAACCCCTTCCCTGATGAAAAAACTACCTGCGCTCCAGAGTCCCTGGCCGCCTCTCCCAGGGCTCTGTAACCCTTCTTGTTGCCCCCGACTGGTCCTGGCTGTGTCACTGGTGCCCACGTGGAACAACATCAGCGGATAAGAGTCAGTGGGACTGGACGGGGCTTGGTAGTCTCCTGGTGACATCTCTGATACAACATTCTCATGTGATATATTGCTGTTTAGGAGAGGGGCAGTTTGAGAGATTCTGTTGTTTTTTGGTGGGTTTTTTTTTGGTTTTTTGTTTGTTTTTTTTTGTCCCAGATGATCCCATTGCTCTTCTGAGTATTTCCCAACAAAAACACAGGACAGGATGTTAAGCTTAATTCAGCCTGTAAATTCATGTCATTCAGTGAAAATTCATCATAGGTCTTGATTAAATGGCATCTTACCGAAGTAAATGTTCTCTGCTTTCGAAAATTGGCATAAGGGATGTGTACATATTTGTACATATTTGTTTACTCCAGCTTTATTACACAAGAGAAGTAAAAACATAGGTCCCCAAGATGTGCATCTTGAAGGAGTTCGTAGGACTGCACTCAGATACTTAAAATAGTGATTTTTTTTTTTTAAATTATTTAGAACAAGCTTCCCCCAAATGCAATGAGACAACAAGTATATGACATTAAAAGTAGTCAAACAAACGTCTCAACACTACTGAAATGCAACTGCTTGGTAGGTGACGTATTCACAGTCACAAGTATTTGATAGTTCACTGCACTAGACCTTTTACATTCTGTAGATATGCAAGGGGAAGAAAACCTAAACCACAGAATTTTTTAGACCAACATTCTTAAATTAGGTTTTAAAGCCTATATTTAGATGCTTGAAGTCTGATAATATTTAAAAGGTGCTAAGAACCTCTGCTTTCCCTTGACGCAGAAGACTTCTCAAGACTTCTCTGAATGAGATCACAGTTCTCAGCAAGCCTAAATATGGCTGTAGGCATCCAGTTTTGACTCATTTGCCTGAAAATTTCACAATAAAACTAAGTCTCCAAACTAGAGACTGTAAATAATTACTGAAGCAAACCCAAATACTTCAGGGACTTACGAAAGACACGCATGGTAGTTGTTATCCCCTACAGGGGAATGTGGGTTTTTCAAGGAATTTGATCAAAAAAGTTGGGGCAAAGACACCTCCAGGAAAGGTAATCAACAGTAATAAAAGTTATTTATAATTGACTCTCTCGTGTACCTATAATGTAGGAGCCGGTATAGGTTTCTTAGAAATTGTAGCACAATCAATGAAGCAGCACTTGAACATCACTCTCTATCCTGGTACAGCCAGGGCCATCCCAGCAAAGAGCAGAGTTCATACCAAGGTGTGGAAAAACCTCCTTGTTGGGTCTTTTCCATCTTCTTATTTCAGTTGAAGGCACCACTCTGCCATTTCAAGCTTTCTGGTGGTTTCAATCTAAAGACATTGTGAATTCCTCCACCTCTTACAGCTCTCCATGCTGTGTCTGCCGGAGCCAGCCTCGTGACAAGGAAAAAGCAGTCTCTGAGGACAACCAGGAAACTGGTACAGCTCCAAGCAGTCTTTTGGAAGTGAAAGCTGCCCCAGATGATCAGCAGCTAGGGTCACAATTTTCCTCGTAGGCACCTGACCACTGTTGAAATGCCCTGAGACCACCAAGCACAGGCTAATGAACCATCTCCAGATGATAATACCATTTTTTTTTACCACTGACTTTCTCTTAAAACTCACAGCTCATAGCACTGGTAGGGCTGGCATGGTTTGGGCTCGGTCTCTGGAGTTCACACCATTTGTTCCAAGTACCATATCCATGGGGGATGTGCTGGAGTCCTATTCCTGCTACCAGGAGGAAGCTCTAAGAGCAGTCCAACTGCTCCACTGCTGTTTTGAACTCAGAAGCACAGGAGTAACTGTGGGAAGGAAAAGTAATACAAAAGATAAATTGCAGGATATTTCGGGTCAGGTTTTCCACTGATGGTGTTTCAAGCTTCCATGCTTTGTGCAATGTATTGTGGGACGTGAAGGCACTCGCGTCACCTGTGTGCCCCGTAGACAAAGCATGAGCCTGATCCCCCGCAGGTCCCCAGAGTTTTCATTGTGCCTGGCAATGCCATTGCAGCAGAAAGTTGCTACATATCCCGTAGCCCACAATGTACTGACTTCCTGTTGCTACAGAGATTTAAAAATGACAAATAACAGGGTCTGAGTCAGATAAAGTAGTCAGATCTCAGACCAGAGTACCAGTTAAGCATATATATATGTATATATTTTATTTTATTTTATTTTATTTTATTTTATTTTATTTTATTTTATTTTATTTTATTTTATTTTATTTTATTTTATTTTATTTTATTTTATTTTATTTTGTTTTGTTTTATTTTGTTTTCTAGTGGTTTAAGAAGAGCTTCAGACTTTGCTGCAATAGCTAAATGGCTGTCAGGTCTTGGGCAAGCCCCAGAAGATGTGATTCCTCACACATGGCTTTAGGTACATGTTGTGTCGGTGTCTGTACATGATGGAGTCACTCATGACTCTCTTTACAGTCACTAGAGAGTAGTGGGCACTTTTAAGCTGCAATTAATCTGACCTGGTTTAGACATTGACTTCCCAAAAAGGTGACTCGCACCCTAGGAGTGTCTCCCCTTTGGTTACAAGGAGAGCCCAGAGTGACACCAATCCTAGGATACTTTTGGTCAGACTGATCCCAGCCTTGTATATGCCTCTGTTTCCCATCTTTGACATGGGTACACCTTACTCCCAGGGTCAATATGGTCAGTTGGCTGTTGTCCACACTCTTTGAATGCAAGGGGTGACTTAGAAGTGAGAACTGTTGGTTTTCACTATCAAGGCCCTGCGGTGTTCAGAAGTGGCATGTAACATGTTAGATACGGTTATTTATTAGTTAATTTGTGGTAGTGCTTAAGAACTCAGAAGAGTGAAATATGAAACCATAGGAGCATACATCTAAGGTGTTCCAGTGGTATTTGAACTCTGATTTCCACATTAATTATTTCAAATGGGGATGAAGAGAGATTTAGGAAGCCACATTTTTCATGTTTCCTTGAATCAACATGCCCTCAGGTTTCCCCAGAGGACCTGTTTTGCTGTCCTTGCACTTGCTGAGCTGCAGATGCAGAAATGAAGACCAAAGATTGGGCATTGGGCCATCTGCAGTTCACTACTGATAACTTATTTCCTGCAGTGTTTCCCAGGATTATTTGCTGGGATCTATTTAAAACATTTAAAGCCTTTCTTCCTATGCAGTAAGACATGTCGAGGCTTGATAACACAATTTATATTGGCCAAATTTATCTGTCAGGCTAACAGATAGAAGTGTGGGTTAATCACGGGTAAATCCAACCTCCCTGGAATCAGGAACCTGCCCAGCTGCAAGGCAATCACTACATCAGGAGGTTTTGAACCATGTCCTACCAATACTGACCTGAGCTGGGGTGGTGGTGCTGGGGAAATCTTGCCCTTTTCTTGCTCCCAGAAAAAAATACACTTTGTCGTGATGCTGAAAAGGTAAAGTCAATACAGGCTAATTCCGTGCAGGGTAGAATCACTGCATGTGAAGTGCTGACTTCAGACTAAAACGATGACAAATTATTAAAAAAGGGTTTAGCGGACGTTTACTTGTAGAGTGCTCAGAAAAAAAAAGAAAAAAAAAAAAGTTGTTGAGATATTGCTACACTCATTCACTCCCCAGGAATTTCCCTTCATGCGGCATTAGATTCATGACTAAGATTTCTTTTCCGACTCATCTGTGCTGTAATGGAGTAAATGAAAACAATCTTGACTGTGTGGGGCAATAATTGTTTGCACCAGGGCTTTTTTTTTTTTTTTTTTCCCCAGTACATAAGGATGATCAGTTTATGAGTGGAAAAAAAAAATTATGTAAGTTAAAAATACAAATACACGTACTCCCAAAATATCCCCAGGCTCTGAATTACTAACCGCTCCTGTTGAATAGTTGGAGAGGGTGTGAAAAACACCTACACACCTGCAGCGTGTCCAGACTGCTTTTGGCAATAGCTTTTTCTGTTGCTTAGGGGATCTTGATTTCTTCCAGTGAACATTAGAGCAAAGGACCTCAGGAGTCTGATGTCCTCTGCTCTGACCCCATATAGCAGCGAGAATAGGCCTCTGCTATTTACTATAGTTTATCTACCATAGCCTACATACTTTCAGTATTTCTGAAGACATTTCTGCATCCAAATAGCTGGCATCATTGAGAATTACTCATTGACAACCTAGAGGGTTTTCTTTTCCCAAAAATGTCATTTTAGTTCAGGTCCTGGTAGTGTCCAAAGACTTCATCTACGATCAGGGCTTTGCTGTGTGAGATGTTCTACAAACATGGACTGAACAGGCATAACTGACGTAAGTAGTTCAAAATAGTGGGCAAAAAGGATAATTCTTCTGTATATTGTGTGGAAACTGAAGTGTAGAGCAAAATCCCACAAGAAGGGCATAGCCAGGAACTGAACCATGTCTTCCATGATTTGCTCAGAGGTCTAGGACACAGCAAAAACATCAGCTGTAGGTGGGATCTGAACTTCTAGACCCAAAACAAAAAAGGTAAGGCAAGCATAACTTGAAAGAGACCTGAGTTAAGAAAACCAGCTTGGTTTTGATTATGAGCTAAAAAAAGAGAAGCCCATGTTGATAAAGTTGGGAGAGATGCTTAAAATGATTTAAAATGATTTAATGAGTAGCAAGAAATCATTGTTTTGTATTTGTCAGAATGAGAGTAAAGGAAGTTGCAATAACTGAAGCACCAAGATGTTGAGAATATCATACTGTGAGGATGGTTAGGAGGGGCCATAGCATGAACATGTGTAACAGCAAGAATGTGCAAAATGACCTATAGCTTAGATGGAAAAACTCAGAGAAAGTTTGAGGCTGAAGAAGACAGCATGGGAAGATGTTGATAACTTCCAGGCTTTCAGGTCATCCTGACCTCATCATTTTTGCAGTCTTAAAATTCTCTTTTGCATTTAATGGAATATAAGTGTTTTATGCCTTTTGGTCACAGCCCTGGGCTGGTGGGTAGAGGGATGATCTCACTTATTTGTTTGCAGAATCTCAGAGCAAGGTAGCCAGGTGTCTTCTGCTCACTATCGTGCGTTGGGTACCATGCTCTGTGCTAGTAGATGCCCTCAGGACATCTCTTCATCTGTTTTTCATGGCCTGCTCATCTGTAAAGGATGGATAATAAGGATTTTTTTTTTCTTTTTTTCCGCAGGTTTTTGGAGATTTGCTGATGCAAAATAGAGGTTCCATGTTTATGCATTTTCTTGCTCCTCCTGTTCCTGTGATGGTGCTGCCTCAGGAGAATACAGCCTGGAGAGCGGGTCGTAGGGATCTCCCTCCTTCCTTGCAGGCTCTAGCAAGTGGTATCAGATCACACGATGAGCAGTCTCTTACATGGGCCTCAGCCCCTTAACTAAACTAAATATGTGGAAATTAAAAACACATGTGGCCCATGCTAATGCTTACTCAGCTATTCTCAATATGTTTTTCTAATCCAGGTTCACTAAAGGGACAAATACTTCTTGGTTCGTTCTCACAGCCTATTGGCTATGAGGGTCTGAATAATGTACCTATCTGATGATTTACATCAGCAGTGGCACAAGCCATAATTAAGAAGAGAAAGTGCAAAGTGAAGTCTGAGCTGTGGCCCGCTCCACAAAATGTGCCACCAGCTGGGAGCAACATCTCATCTGGCATACTTCAGTGTATGTACTGGATATTGCTTGGATGAGGAGGTCTCCCATCTGTAGCTACAATAAATGCCAGCCCCAAGCCAGGACTAACCATATAAGGTTTTACTCCAGTAATAGGCTTCCTGCAATGCTCATGCAAATCCGCTTAATTGCTGCAACAGAATTGTTGCAAAGAAAGAAGTTTTGCCATTAGGAAGAAGATGCCAACTCCTCTTTTGCTGCTACTTCACTCCTGGACCTGTGAATAACAGATCACCCATTTGGTGACTGCTTCTGTGCTCAGGCATGATACCCACTTCCCAGTTAAGGTGGTCACATTCCTGTGTGTTTCTCTATTATTGATGAATTCACTTAATTCATTTTAAATGTCTGCTCCTGTGAAAGTAAGAGTGCTAACCATGAGATGGTGATAAATGATGTGACAAGAGAAATACTGCTAAGTACAGATCCTGCACTACCTGGAGCTCCAGTTCCCTCAGAGACAGACACTGTTGCTGGAGCAAGAGCTAGAAAACCAAGCGCTTGTGAGTGTCCTAATAGCTCACTTTTTTTTTCTGACTTGTTTTCCATCAGCAAGTGAGTTTGTTGCATGCTACTAAATATTATATTTTTCATGTATCAACGAGATAAAACTGTGGTGGTGCTATCTTCAGGTAATGAACTTGAATTCTTAATTGGTATTCTCAGTAATTCATAGATCTCAGTCAGCCCATTAATAAAAGAAATGAAGATAGAGCCAGCAGCAAGAAATATGACAGTCACATTTGGCTCAAAACTACAGGAATAAGCATCTGGATTTTATGTCTGTAATTAATTCTTCACCACTTGAGCAGACCCCCCAAAGTCTTTTCTCATTGAAGTCACCAAAACACTTAGTACGTGCTCAGTGTTTCAGGTCTAGCAAAGCAGAGAGGCACGTGTTAAATCCCCTGCACTTTAAATGGAAGTTAAGCTCTTTGCTTACTAAAAATGGACTCTTTGAGCAGGATGTGCTCTACAAGACCTAGAGCAGATGACCAGAAAGTATATTATATATTCCCTCCTGGCTTGAGCTTCTCACTGAAAATCCCCACACCCTTTTCCAAACCATCACATACAGCCCTGACTGTGCAGTCACATTTCTAACTGTGCTAGAGAAAAGCAGTTTCCTCCGGTGCATCCTTTGAGGACCATCCAGTACATCCAGTGCACAATGGCAAGGCTCTTCCAAGAAGTTATTTCTCCAGTTTTAAGACCCTTTGGCGAAAGGCAGTGCCCTCTCACCCTGACCTAATATTCATATCTTCGCACAGCTCACCGCTGCATTCCAGAAGCTGCCCACAGCATAAGCCAAATATTTATCCAGCAGTCTGTAGTTTGAAATACAGAGGGTCATAAAGGCATGATGTTGTACTGGCCTTTCCAAATTCCCAGTAAGTCGGCTCTGCAGACCGCAAAGATGATGTGTGTTTGCTCTGTAACACATTCAGTTACCACTCTGAACACAAGAAAAACACAGTGTGTGAGTGAATAAGCATGCATGGTAATCTGCTAGGAAGGAGATGTGCAACTCTCAGAAGGGTTGCGTGTCCACAGTGAGACCACATGCTGAAGGATATTGTTGCTTAGTCCAAATGCTCAGAGAGATTTGGGATATTTTAGGGTTTTCTTGCCAAGATGGGCAAAACAGACAGGCTGTGAAGTGTTGGATCCTGGAAATCTTAACCATCTTGGATGTTGGATATCCAGCCTGGGGTTGAAAATGGGCTTTTGGCATGGAATGCTTCTGGGAGATAGAACTAGATGTCAACACTTTCAAAATTCTAGCTTACCTTGTCCCCTTTCTTTGTGACTGCAGGACACGGGGATTGTCAATATAACTTCATAATTTATCTCCCTGAGTCATTCCCTGTCCTGTCTCCCTGATCATCCAGACTAAAGAAAAGCTAATTTATCCTTGGGAATGAGCCAACACTATGGCTTTGCACCATTCACTCCACATGGTCCTCCAGCACTGCCCAGGAAAGCTTGCACCCACAGTCACCTCTGGGACACTCTCACATGCACCTGAAGATGGGCATGTGTCCTTGCCACCATGGTATAAAACACCATTCTGGGGCTGTGACACAGAGCTGGTGAATTCAAACACTTTCTCTGAGAAGACACAAGCACAAAATACATACATACAGTGCCAAGAGCTATGCACTGGAAATGCAGAAATAGGATGCCCCAGGGCCCCTGCACTGCGGCCAGGGCTCTCTCCTTGGGCAAATGTCTTTAGGAAAGTAGTTGTGGCTTTTGACACCTGCCAAGGGCATCAGAGGTCAGGCAAAGGCCCTTCTTGATCCTGAGACCCACTTTCAGAGACAACATGTTGGCATGATGATGTTTGTGTGAGTTTGTGCCTGGGTTCTTGAGTTTCTGTAGATAAAAACTAAAAATGTGGCTGGTCCATACCCCTGTGGCAGGACATGGCTTGAATGCGATGTGACCATGTCTGTTTCACAGTGAAAACACAGTATCAGCAACCATGAGTTCATCAGAGTCACTAGTGGAAAAGGCAGCTGGATAGTGTTCCATCAAACAGTAACTGCAGCAGGTTTCATAAAATGTTGTAGCAGCTGGTTCAACCCATGTATTTCTAACTGGATAATGGCAGCAGGAGGAAGATCAGGGTAGAAATGTCTCTCTAGGAACACAGAGCATTTTCTTGGCTGCTGGCACATTGCACAGTCTTTCGAGATCTGTTTATTACTTGATGCTGCCATGGAATCTTTCTGCACACAAGATGCTTGAGATAAGCTCATCCCAAGACCTACGTGTCAAGGCAGCTGCAAAGCAGATAATTTTCTGTCTTGGGAGGGCATGGTGAAAAAACCCTCTGCAATGAAATATGCTCTTACCAGGGAGTGAAAGGAATGCTTGGAATGATTTAGCTGAGCTGTGTATAGCCCAAGGCTGTGCGCCAAGAGACAACGGAAGACAGTCAGATCCCTTTTATAGCCTGGCCCCACCCGGCTGGAAAGACACAGAGCAAAGCAGCTGAAATAGCACAGATGGAAAATGCCAAGAGTTGAAAAGCAAGAACAGGGAGCAGTGAGAGCATCTGAAACAGCACTTGTGACGAGTTTTGCTCCCAAGAGAAGGCTAAAGCTGCCCTGAGTTCCCACAGCGAACAGGTTTGGGCAAGTAGGAATGCAGGTTAGGAGTTCCCAAGACAGGAACCTGCAAGGGCACGAAGCAGCAGCGTGCGCACTTTGTGCTTCCAAGTCTCTGTTTCTGCAGAGACATGAAGAGTTGGGAGATATGAAGAATATCAGCTGTCCCCACCAGTAGCTGATCTTTGTAGCTAGTTTAACTCTTGGGGGAAGGAGGGATTTGAAGAGAGCCTGGTGGGAAGTCACAGAAAAGGCTATCGCCATGCTTGTTCCTCATGGAGGGGCAGCAAATGCAACAGCAAACCTGATGACAGCCATTAGGGCAGTGACAAAAACTTGTGTTAGTATCTGTAGGACTGCCAGAAGGTGTTTAAAAACCAAGTAACAAAGTCAGTGGCTCTTTGTAAGGTTACAGTACCTAAAGGCTTGGAGTAGTGAACAGCATGTAACGTCCAGACTCCAGTGTTGAATCCCCACCAAGACAGAGAGGTTCATTTCACTGGCCATAACTTTCAGGTTCTTCAGATCTCCATGTTCCTCCCTGTTTTGCTTGAGCTTCTTTCTACCCACCAACTTCCCATGGACAATCCTGCTTAATTTAGGGGATCTGTTGGTCCCTAGCCAGCAACAGCTCCCCAGCCATCCCCCAGCTCTTTGGTGGCCCGGCTGCGGTACTTCTGGACCACTTACCTCTTCTGCATACAGTGGAGATGCATTGTGTGAAGGACCAGCACATTCATGGCCTTATTGCTGAATCCCCTGAAGTATTGACTTGTTCCTCATGTCTCAGAAAACTCTTGCTGTAATCTAAATGGCATAAACTTCTGCTTAGATGAAATTCCCCATACCATGGTTTAACTGCACAGATTTATTACTGTACTTAAAATTCCCACCTTGCAATCCTTGTAATTAATGAACACCTGAAGAACAGGCTTTATAGACAACAAGGACAGGAAAGGCTTTAAGCACCATGAATCTGCTTTTTGTTTATTACAATATGCATTTGAAAGGGACTTTTTTTTTCCTTATGATCAGGAACAAATTAGGTATTAAAAATACAGTAGAGCTCATGAAAAGGGGGAGCAGATAACACAACAAATGTATTCATGTGGTTAAAGCACTAGGCTGAATCTCAAAGGGTCACATTTTGTTTCCAGCTTTGCCACAGGGTAGTCTGTGATCTTGGCTAAAATGCTTTGCCAGATCTGGACTAAATACTTTAGTAATTGTCTGTCACTGTTTTGGTGGACGTGGCAGACAGAACTGCTACCCAGCCACGGTCTAGACCCAAAGATGCTATATTTCTGCTAGCAGGCACCAACATGTTAATATCTTCTGCAGCCAATGACTTGATCGGACTTTATGCCAAAGCCCTAAAGAGGAGTCTTAAGTTGGTCCCTTCTACTGCCTGATCCTACAGAGAAGCTCTGAGCCTGAGCTGAATACATCCTGCACGAGGGACAGCCAGGTGACAGTGTGCATGTTCTCATAGGTCCTTCTTCATGCAGGTGACCTGGGATCTCATTCTTGCTCCATTGGATATGAAGAAGAGACTTGACTTCAATCCCCCACATATCCAAGACTTCTATCACTCTTACCTAGAACATAAGATGCCAAGCTCCATACTGTCATGGGGTGGGAAATATTCTTTGAACACAAATAGATTCTTTGAACTGAATCTAGCACCAAGGATACAAAGACTGGTGCTGAAACAGAAGGAGGGTCACATCTTGGCTAGATGTGCTTAAGGCATGTTCTTTTTTTTCCAGCCTGGCTAGTGGAGGAAGGTCTCTTTTCCCCTGCATTTGGAGATGTCTTCTCTACACACACTCTCTCTAGGAAGGATGTAACTTGAACCCTACAGAACTGAGGATCTCATCGTGGCAAGGGAAAAAAACCCCATATTCTATAACAGTCACTAATTGTTTTGAAAGTAGAGCCTGAAGTTCTCAGCAGTACACAGCTGCCCAGGTCCTGATGATTTCCATGGGATGTGGGTGCCATTGTGCCGCATTAAACCTACTCAGTTACTCAGCTGTCAGGTGGAAGAGACGACGCATGCCTCCTTTGGCTCATGTTTATGGGATGCTCTTTGAGAAAGGGGAATATCTTACCAAATGTTTACTTAGTGTTTGGAGCAGGTGATGATAGCACCACCTTGCAACTCTTGGTAATACAGCTGATGATGGAGAACAGCCCTGTTGAGAAGGACTTGGGGGGTACTGGTGGATGAAAAGATGGACATGAGAAAGCCAACCGTATCCTGGGCTGCATCAAAAGCAGCATGACCAGCAGGTCACCAGGGAGGTGATTCTGCCCCTCTGTTCTGCTCTCATAAGACCCCACCTGCAGCACTGTGTCTGCTTTGGGGTCCTCAGCACAGGACAGACATGGATCTACTGGAGCAAGTCCAGAGGAGGCCACAAAGATGGTCGAAGGGCTGGAGCAGATCTCCTATGTAGACAGGCTGGGAGAGTTGGGGTTGTTCAGTCTGAAGAAGAGAAGGCTCCGGGGAGACCTTATGGCAGCTTTTCAGTACTTAAAGGGCGCTCATAAGAAAGATGGCAACACATTTTTTAGCAGGGCCTGTAGTGATAGGACAAGTGGTAATGGTTTTAATGTAAAAGAGTGGAGATTCAGACTAGATATAAAGAAGAGATGTTTTACACTGAGGGTCGTGAGGTGCTGGCACAGGTTACCCAGAAAGATGGTAGATGCCCCATCCCTGATGGGGCTGTGAGCAACCTGGTCCAGTGGCAGGTGTCCCTGCCCATGGCAAATGGGTTGGAACAAGATGAACTTTAAGGTCCCTTCCAACCCAAACCATTCTGTGCTTGTGTGATTTTATGATGGTGCCAGGAGTCTGTATGTGAGTGCCACAAGCCCTTATAAAGCTGCCAGAGCAATCAGAGGTTCTTTGTGAAGGGTTTAACTGGGTGCCTCCCATGTCTGTCATCTCTCCCATTCAGATTTTTAAGAAATATTCGTGCCCAGAGAGATATCTGGATGTAAATTTCAGGTCTTCACTTGCCTTGAAGCTTTTGCTCTGTGTAAGAATCTGCAGTCAGTAGCAGGAGGGGGGGTTTCTTCCAAACAGCAACTTTCACACACACACCAGGATGAGTATTTCTGGGGAGCCGTCACTAACATTCCCGGACCACAGAAAAATATGATCATTTGGTGGCTCCAGAGATGACTGAAAGATATAAAAGGAGAAAGGGTGGGGCTGGGGGAGATCCCAGAGGACAGACAGTAGCCTGTTCCCACACAAGGACTGGAGCGTGTGATGCCAATCCCAGCCATTCGTTCAGGGTAAACCAAGGGCATGTTAACAGAAGTCAAGGACATGAATTAAACTGGGTGGCTGGGAGGAGAGCCATTTCCAGAGGTGGCATCGCTCACAGATGAAGTCCTAATGGGACCAATGTGTTGAGAACTTTGTAGACTGCAAATCCCACAGCAGTGATCCAAGTGACGGGGTAGAGTACGGAAGTCCACCAAAATCATAAGCTGAAGTGTTAGTCATCTGTAGAAATGAAAGCTGACAAGGCAGCAGCTGCCTTGGTCAAAGCTGTTTCATATTTGAATGGCCCCATATATAGAAAGTTTGAATCAGAAATGCAGCGAAGCCAAGACGGAATGAGACACTAAGCTGCTACAAGGGATAAAAGGGAGAATATTTCAATCTGTAAACAACCAGAAATCTCCCGGGTAGCAGAGATGAATATTAACTTAGACCAAGAGGACAATGGCCAGCAATGACACAGAGTAAGAGGGGCTGAAGCAGATTTAGTTTCACTGTCTGCTCTAAGTTTTACATGCAAGTGGACGGGAAGGTCAATGAATAGGCATTTCCTGGCTGAATTCTCGTTGTTCAGACACTCCTGGTTTTAGTTTAGCATAGAATTGGCATTAATTACTTGCAGAGCATGACAGATGTATCATAGAGCTGCAGACACCAAGTCATGGGACCAAAACTTGGGAAACTGGCACCAAACTCCTTCCTGTACTGTCCCACCTCACAAGGCGTTTGGCCAGACTGTTTAACTGGGTCTGGGACATCTCTGCAACAGAGATAAAAATCTGCTGTGGCCTGTCTTGCTTGCTGAGATACACGCTCTTAATGCCCACATTACTGAAGGACTGCCTGGGGTTCCCCCAGCTCTCCATCCTTCCTGGGAAGCAGTTGCGTTTGCAAGGGCTCAATGTGCTGAAAGAAAGCAGAGGTTTGGGTCACTGAGCAGATGATTCTGCTAGCTTGGAGCTGGCCAGAGACCTTTCCAAGCTGTTTTACAAGCATGTTAGGGCATAAGTGACTGTGCTGAGTCAGAGCAGTCTGCAGCATTTCCCCATCCCTCCTGAGGTGGAAGCTTAGGAAAGGAGCATACGAACAACACCAGAGGGTAGTGATACTGCCCCGATACCTCCTCTGTGCCTGCGGAGTTCTGGCTTAGACATTTGCCAAGCCACAGGCTGTTGTACATTGTGTTCAAGAGCCTCTGATGAACATTTATTCCCTTAGCTACGCAATTGCCTTTGGGATCTGTAGAAAAGTTTGGTATTCATAATACCTGCTAACAAGGAGGTCCACAACTGAACTCCAGACTTTGTGAAAAGGCAGAATATTGAGATTTTTTTTCTAAGCTTACTGCCCAATAGCACCATTTGATGACCTGATATCTGCCATTATTCATTACAATGAATAATTATTCTCTATGACATGTTGTACCTGTCCATAGAGATATTTGTTGTGCCTCTCTCATATAAACTCTTATGAGGCTGAACAGTCATACTCTTTTTATACAGTCCTTGTGAAAAAAACATTTTATACCTCTGATCCTTTTAAAACTTTTTTAATTCTGCTATACCTTTGTTGAGGAATGAAGCTCAGAGAGCAAAATAGCTTTCAAGACTTGGGTACTCTGTGGTTTCTTAAGTGACATCATCCTATAGTTTTCTATCTCTTCTCAAGTATCGGCTTCCTCATAATAGCTTTTTAAAAAATGTTTTTTAGCCACAGCTGAGTATTCAGTTGACATTTTCATAGAACTCACTCTTATGACACCAACTTCTCTTTACTGAGTGCTAAAGAGTGGTTCAGAGACCTTCTCTTTATAGGAAAAAAAGAGTTATGTTAACCCACACAATGTAACATTTACTGCCTTTGACTTTTAACCCTCAACCACTCTTTCTGCAACTTTTCACAGGGACTTTTCTCTTTAGGATTCCTAACAACAGTGTGTCCTTCACATACACTGTCCCCTCACTTTTCACTCCCTTTTTAAGATGATTTATGGATGTATTACATGGCACAGACTGTATTCTAGAATCTGTGGATGTCCCCTGGTGATATACCTCCACTCTAAAAACAAGTCATTTATTTCTACTCCTCAAGAGATATCAAACCCTGAGACTTCTTTTGTTTCATGGACTTCTTCATTCAAATGTGGCAAATTAAGGGTTTGTATGAATTAAAATTTTCTATTCTTTCCCCTCTTCCCACCTTCTCAAGAAAAGACCGCAGAAAAAAATAGCATTCATAGTCTTTCTGATCCAGCAGGAAATGTCATTAAGCCCAGTGCAGCCATCATGGCAGTTATGTATAATTCAGGTACACCTGGGCAAACGTTCAGTTGAACAGAATCTTCAAGTCTTTGTAGGTGCCATGAGGGGTCTTTTCAGGTTCTCTGTTGGTGCAGCTGTATTTGGCTGTTTCTCTCGTCTGTTGATGGGAAACAATCCTTTGATACCAGGCTAGCCATGAAATTCTACATGTGTGCAGTAACAGAAAACACCAAATTGTTTTTTTGGCTTGATATGGGTGCTGTATGAGTAAACCATAACAGTCTTGTGACCCTTTATAAGCTAACATTGGCACACGGCCAAAACTTGCTCTGTTCTTCCAGGCTTTCACATCCCTCTGTCTTTTACCATATCCCAAACTGGGGAGATACTATTTGTCTAGCTCTCTTCCCAGCAGAAGGGAGAAAGAGTCTGGGAAGGGGGCTGTAGTCCTTCTCACTGCCTCTGCTTGGCACTGCCTCAGCTCTGCCAATGCTGCTGCCTCTGCCCAGCAGCCTCAGAGCTGAGCAGAGCTGGCCAGCGTCTGGAGGTACTTCTCCTGGAAGAGAGAATCAAAAAACATTTCCCATCTCTTCACTGTTCTGCTGGGTGGCAAACCTCTGTTTAGTTCTAGCTCCTGCCTTGTACCCTCTTTCTTACTGGGCCATCGAGTCTGCCTTCCATGATCCGGGTTGGGCACTGGGGGCCAAACTCCATACACACCCGCAGCACCACAAACCTCCAGTGTTTCCACTGAAAGTTCCTCAAAATCATTTTACGTTTTCACCAGCAAGAACAGAGGTGACTGCGTTCCACTGGTACCAACACTAAGACCATTTCATCTTCCTCCACTACCAAACTGTTTTTCTGCTCCTGTTGTAGTCAATAGTCTTCTAGATCTTCACTATTCACTTAATTTACTTCTTTTAGGGTATTTTTCATCAAGGGCCAGCCATCTGCCTTTGAAGTCTTCTACTGACTTCAAGATTTCTCTTCTGTGCTAGAGAAAAATTAGTTCCTGACTGTAAAATCAGCTTTACTCCTCATGGACAATGAGAACACAATTTCAGGCTCTGTCTTTGTATGGCAATACACACAAGATTGATGAGGAATGCACACTGCACTGAATTTTTCTCACTGAACTTACTGTCCCGTTTACATGTCAGTCTGTAAAGTATCCCTCCAGATTTTTCATTTCTAGTCATCTTTGTGCAATGCAAAATGAAGCGTGCATCAGAATTATTCATACCCTAAGATGACTCGTAACATTTTTCTACAAGAGGCGCTAGAGTTTGAAGTAGCATTAGATGAATACAGGAAAATTAAGAAGCATATTGAAGGATATTGTATCAGAACCAAGGGCTGCAGGCAAGATACTGGAAGGCCCATAATTTTCATTAATAGATCTGTAGCCTTCAAATATGAAATTAACCCAAGATTAGATTCTGTCATCCAGCCTGGAAAAAAAACAAAACCCTGTGAGTGTTACAAGGATTTTATTTGGCTTCTGTGAGCTGGGATTCAAAGACACTGTAAGTAGGGCACAATATCTCTGTAGTCATCAATGCTTCTGGGTCAATAGTTTCAAGAAAGAGGAGGTGAATTGTGTGCCTAACTGGATAGATCCAATCCAGGTTTGTGGCAATTTCCTTTGGTTAGTAGAATTCCCAGCATATGTGATGCCTGACCGTCCCTCTATTGCATTTGCCTGCTTCTGGCAGTGGTCAGCAGCAATGTCTTAGAGAAGGGGAGCATGACAGAATTCTTCCCCAGCAAACTCTTCTCTGCCAGCAACATCTGGCTTGGCAAGCAGATGAGCAGGTATGGGGACCAGGACAGTTTCACAATCGTAATGAACTGAAGCACAGGCATAGCACTTTTTAATCATGATTTTTTGTCCTGCCCAGGACTTAATCTGCCTTTTCTTCACATCCATCAGAAGAAATCTCATCTCCTTCAATACTACCATGAACCATGGCCCTCCAGGTGAGTCACAAAGAAAGTTCTTAGCAGCAGGCAGGGAGCCTGATCATTTCTTAATTGCCTCTCCGGGAAGAGTTCAATTATAACCATTTCCTAAGTGTGGAAATAAACACTTTGTGTAGGTTGCTCCAGTGGTTAAGAACCTCCTACCATATCCTGACTTACAGACAAAAAAATTGTCCTCCTGCTAGTTAGGAATAAAACAAAAAAATGTATCTTGTTTTAGCCTTCCTAAACCTGAAACCTTCTTAAAAGTCTCAGAAAAGCAAACAAGCAAAAAACCCCAAACCCTAGCCAACCAAAACTATTCCTCTGTCTCTTCTCATCCATGCTCCTATGTGGAACAGCTGGGAGCAGCTTGTTAGGAGACACCAGCTTGTGGTCAGCCCATCCTACTTCACAGAAAGGGAATAACAGCTGAAAACAAGAGTGCTTCCAGTGACAGCCACCATCCAGGGAACACTGGGTAAGAAAGCTGCTCTCCCCTTTGCTCTTCATAAAACCCTCATTACCTAAACGGAGCTGACAAAGCTCTTTCTAGGCACCTTGACAGGTTAATTTATTACAATTCTTTTCTCTAGCAAATGGGCCCAAAGCAAAAAAAAATATTTTGGGGGTATGGTCTGAAGTATATATCCCTGAAGATTCAGGGCAATTTATCATTCCCATCCTCTCTTCAGTGTGTACGATACAGAACTCTCACTTCCAGCTGAGTTTTGGAGCAATAAGCTTTACTGACCACAGTCACAGGAACTACTTCATCGACACGAAGCTTGACTTGAGTTGCCTTAAAACACACACAATTCAAGTCACGTCAAGGGTCTGATAATATTTTCCTGCATGAGGGCTACTCTTTGAACTTTGTGGGGTGCCAATCACCCCAGAACAGTGGGGCGGGGTGTGTCAGGACATGGGGAGAACTGACCCACCCATCCCCTCAGAGGCATGGTCCTTTTCATGAACCCCAGCAGATAACAGGGCATGACTGCACTCACCCATATATAAAGTCCAACAGATGGCTGGATTATGTGGGATGTACGAGCCAAGGGAGGCAAAGCTCTGGCTGCGGGAGGGATGTCTCAGAGTAGCTGGAAGTGATATCAGAGATGAAGAACATAAACCAGCCCCAAATCTGCCTTCTGAATGACTAATGGGGCTGAGTATTGACTGAATATCAGATGGTGTCTCATCTACAGCCAGACTCTGCTATCATGCTTCACCGATGCTAAAAATTAATAGTGTGGTAAACTCCTCTCCGGAGGAGAAATGTTTGCAGTGTACAAGATGCACATCAAACTTTTTGAAACCTCAGGAGTTCTGCAAACAATAGAAATGATAAAAGTCCAGTTTCTTACTAAGCTGGGGGTCTTGGTCAATTGGCTTTGGTGGCTGAAAATCCTGTGAGCTCTAACTTATATTTTTCTTGCTGTGGGGTCATTTATAACATCTCTCTCGCTAATTCTCACCCCGCTATATGAGTTCCCAAATGAGCATTTGTAGGATCTCCCTCCTGCCCAGATGATGGGAACATGATACAGCTGAGACATGGGATAGACACCAAGCACCCACTCACGACCCACAAAAGCCTTCTTTTTGGGGATTATCCATAGACAAAATGGCTTACACCCAAATAAAAGGAATTAAAGAAAGTTAGTAATTTCCAAGGCTTTGGGACTATCTGGGAACTTTGAGATAATCTTATCTGTCTGGGTTGTACAACTCGAGCTAAACAACTGCACTAATGGCTTTTTTTTAGCAAACAGACATCACCTTAGAGAAGAAACAGTAAACTGGGATTTGAGATCAGCATTCAGTATCAGATCTCCTGTTTCACTTTGTGTTGCTTAATTTATTCTCTGCTTCAATTCCCTCTAGGCAAAATATAAACAACAATACTTCACTGTTTCACAAAATTATTGTAGCTGTTAAATGTTTGTAAAGTCATTCAGATACCACAGTGGTGAGAGCCATGGAAAAATCTATACATAAATCAGAACTGTTTATATTTCTGCTGATAGCAGAGATATCACAGAGTTTTTCTTGTATGGTTTTTTTTCTTTTTTTTTGAAATCCCCAAGTGTGGAGAAGATGGCGCTTCTGTCATATTACACACTGAAAAAAAAATCAAGCTCATCAACATCATAGCACAAAAAAGGGGAATAAATACTTCTTAGCAGCAGTGTCCTTCTTCACATCTTCAAAGCACTTCACAAATATCTGCCAGGAAGCTGACTTTCCACTCTGACGTTCAGATTCCCAGGGTATTGTTTCTATTTTGGTGAAATGTTTGTTATGACAGCATGACCTTCCTGAAAGAATAGCTTCAACATTTGAGAACCCATCCCTGGCAGAACTACATCTCAAACTGCATTTTTAAGTGGCTCTTCTAAAATATATCTGAAAACACATATCAATAATCCCATTTTTTCTTATGATTGGCAAGGAGTTGTCTGTACAGATGAGAATGAATGGAGTCTTTCTCCTCCAACATGTAATAAGGAGGCTGGAGGGATGCCTTCATGGGAGGAGTTGGGATTAACATCATAAACATAGTTTTGGGGAAAAAAAAGGTGAAAGCTGAAATGGCGTGTACTAAGGAGACCGTCCTCCCACCATTCCCCTCCTCAGTGGTGCAGAAGGGCACAGAGAGCTGAGGGGCTGCTCCTGGGGCAGTGAATTGCAAGAAGAGAGCTGAGCTTTGGGTGAGATGCTTTGGAGGACCTGAGCAGCTAAGGTCAGTGGTCATAAGAGGCAGTCCTCTACAAATCATCGCTCCTGGAGAGCTCCGAAACGGAGTTGCCTGAGAAACTGAGACCTCAGAACTCATGCTAAGGACCGCACAGCGTGGCCCCTCCAAGCTCAGGGTGAGAATGCCCTCCCTTCGCTGTAAGTGAGCAAGGCAGCATGGTCAGCATTGGGGCTGGGGCTGTTTCCTGGGGCGGTGTGACTCTGTGAGCCTCTTTGTGCAGGAGGAAGGGTCTTTTTGCCATACTCCTCTTTACAAACCCAAGACTGAATGTCATCCAGAGGGTTTCAAGATGTTGTCATGGAAATGGATTGCTCAGAGAAAGTCCCAATAA
The DNA here is from genome assembly GCF_023634085.1 of Falco cherrug. NCBI lineage: Eukaryota > Metazoa > Chordata > Aves > Falconiformes > Falconidae > Falco > Falco cherrug. The sequence goes on from NC_073698.1 coordinate 3,860,291, forward strand.
GGGCTCCAGCTAAGAGAAAAGCTGTGGCATGAGCCCAGACTTTCTCTGACAGCAGGAATCACCTGCATAACCTCACTCTGGACACCACGAGCTTCTTTTGTTTTGAACCCTAGATTCAGGTAAAAGTTGCTCATTGGGAAGGAGGCAGGAGAGCAGAAGAGAAGAGTCTGCTCTCACCAGAGATTTTCAGCGTTGATGTTTTTCAGTGTTTTTTTGGCTTCCTTCTCCTTGTCTAATGATTAAACTGCACGTTTTCTTGCGAGCGAGCACAGCCAAGGCTTCCAGCTGCAGCACGGGCACTGAAATCCACCATGTTGTAGGACAGCCTCGCTGTAGCCTCCTGTCACTCTGGTGCGATGCAGAGCAGCAACAAGCAGCGTAAACAGATCAGCCTGGAGAAATAAACATTAGACTACAGATTACTTAATGACTGTTTTTAATCAAGTAATTTACTGACCAAGGTCAGTGGCATGGGGTCTCGCCTCCCATGAAGACCCTGAGGACTGTGGTCTGCAAGAGGTGTAAATCAGGGGAATTTCTTTGAAGTGCAGAGACTGCCCCAGTTTACACCCAGATAAGGATCTGACCCTGTGAGTTTGCCACTTGCTTTGGCTGGAAGAAGGGCAAGCCCAGGTTTTGCAAGACTAAAAAAGATCAAAGAGGTACAGTTTCTTGGAAACAGCGGAGGAGGGAAAGCCGGTCCCTAAAGATTTCCTGCTCCTTCTGTAGGAGAAATGAACAAACAGCCCAACAGAAAAAGCAAGCAACAGGGTTCCTGGTATAACCAAGCCTCCTTTTAAACATCTCTCTCCATCTGGGATATGTATAATTGCTATCTTCCGGTTTAAGCCACAAATAAAAGGCACTGTAAACATTTCAGAAGAGCCCGGCTTCATCCTACCTAAATATAGGCAATGAGCCGTGCTTTCCATGTTAAAAGCACGTCACTCTAGGCTCCCTCTATGATTAATAGAAAGTGTATACTTTCTACACCACTAAGCCAGAGGGACAGTGAGTGCGACCCGGTCTAAGACTGATGTTCATTGCTTATGGTTGTCACCCTCTGGAGTCAACAGTTTGCATTGAATTTACACCACCTTGACTCTGCTCTGGACTCTGTGGTTCCAAGACCTAACGAGCCCAGAAAGAGAACTGCACATCCCAGGCTGCATCCAAGGAAACGTGGCCAGCATGTCGAGGGAGAAGATTCTCCTCTCTACTGTGCTTTCCTGAGACCCCACCTGCAGTACTGCATCCAGCTCTGGGGTCTTCAGTACAGGACCAACACGGACCTGTTGGAACAAATCCAGAGGAGGCCACAAAGATGATTGGAGGGCTGAGACACTTCTGCTATGGAGAGGCTGAGCGAGTTGGGGTTGTTGAGCCTGGAGAAGAGAAGGCTCTGGGGAGACCTTAGAGCAGCTGCCAGTACCTAAAGGAGCCTACAGGGAAGCTGGGGAGGGGCTTTTTTTCAGTGAGTGTAGTGATATGACAAGGGGTAACAGTTTTACACTGAAAGAGGGGAGATTTAGGATGGACATGAGGAAGAAACCCTTCCCCATGAGGGCGGCGAGGCGCTGGCCCAGGCTGCCCAGAGCAGCTGTGGGTGCCCCATCCCTGGCAGGGCTCAAGGCCAGGCTGGACGGGGCTGGGAGCAGCCTGGGCTGGGGGGAGGGGGCCCTGCCCGGGGCAGGGGGTGGGACTGGCTGGTCTTGAAGGTCCCTTCCAACCCAAACCATTCTGTGATTCTATATGCATTTCCATTCAAAGTATCTGAAATAATGTAAGCAGTGCTGATCCCACCAGCATAGTGCAATGATGAGATGTAACCACAAAGATGTTGAATGCTCTGGGTGGTGGATCAGGGCATTGGGGGGTGTCTGAAGGTGCAAAGTTTGCTGAACCTGTGTTGGAGGACTGCATGACCAGTTCTTCTCCTGGATCAAGCTCAGGCCTGAGCAGAGGCAGGGAAAAATGAACAAGCCAGAGCTGAGGGCTGAAGCTGGTCTCTGACATGCTTTTGTTCAGTACAGTGTATAATAAACGTTTATTTAGGAGTGCATTAATACACTCAGAGACATGCTCTAAGACCTGGTGTCCAAGGATTCTGTCAGCTCACGTGGTCACCCTCCCAGTGCAAGTGTGGCATAGAGGTGGTCTTACATCCTATTAGAACAGTGTGGCAAGGGGAGATTGGTTGCTGTGCCCCAGGAGAAGAGGAGCACTCACGTGGGAGCCTCACGAGAGCTAAACCTGTGCTAATACTAGCAGATCCTCCTTTCTCAAACAATTGTTAATAAGTTGTGTTCCTAGAGACTTCAAATTCTTACATGATTTCTTGTATTAGCCTTCAGTAAACTCATCTTGGTGTGGTTAGCCTGCCGTGTTGGGACTCACCAAGTGTAAGAAAGGAAATAATTCTTTATCCCCAGCAGAAGATAACAAGCTGTGTTTTAGTGTCACGTACACAGAGACAAAACCTGGATGCTAGGAATAAACTGGAGAAAAAGAGTCAAAGATGATGATGTATTGGTGGATCATGCTTTTGACCTGGCAGTTTTGATGGGCTGTACTTCTTGTCAAGCAGCCTGCTGATTCACAATCTGCACTCCTTGGAGGATATATTCGTGATTGCACCCAGATGTTCTTGAATGGGAGTGAACAGTGTCTGTGATAAAAATGGAGAAACTGTTGGTAGCTCTGTTGGCCACAGCTGAAAAGTGAAAGGGCTCTTGCAGCATTGTACACACCAGGGTGAGTTCTTGGGAGAAATGAGTAAAAGGTGATGTGGTCTGTCTGGTTTATTGGTGTTTGTTTCCTAGAGACCTACTCAGTCCTTTGGGGAAACGTTTGGATTAACAAGAATTTTGCCTGCGGGCCAAAGTACTCTACGTTACCCCCTCTGTATGCTGGCATGCCAGGATTTTCATCCTGCAAACCTCCAGAGGGATATGACACATCTCCTTTACATCATCTTTGTTTAGAAATTTGGAGTTACTTGTTACTTAGTGTGATGTTCTTCTACCTGAGGCTTCACCATACACATAAATGGTGCTGCTGTGCAGCTAACAAAGCAGCAGAGCCTCCTCTTTGAGCTAGAGGAGCACTCAGGTTTATTTTAGGACAGCATATTTAGAGCAAGTGAAAGGAGATGATCTGATGTGGCATACAGCACTTTTGTACCGACACAAATCTTGATGGTAGTTATTACATCAGTTTGTTTTTTGGAAAAGAAAATTGCCCTCTAAACCAAAACAACAATAATGGTAAGAAATTTGAAGGTATACCAAACCTAGACCCACAGACCTATTTCAGCATCACAAGTTGCTATGCAAGGGCGTGCAGGGAGTGGAACAGGTGGGACACACATGATCAAAATAGCAAACCCAGTAAGCCTTATTAGACAGGGTGAGTATGGGACGAATATGTGACTTTCTCCTGTCACAGTGGTTGTCTAAGGGAATGTGTGTTGAACCAGATCCTAAATGTCTCACAATATTTTTACGCACCTGGATTAACCCAGAGTAAAGATTCCCCTCCCCACCAAACTGCAAGGAGCTGTGCCCTGAAAAAACCCACATCCTAAAAATTCAAAAAGCTCCCCTAGATACTTTTTGTGACTACAACTGCCAAAATCATGTCACTGTTACTTGAGCACAGGGAGTGGTTGTGAACTAAAACATAGCTTCTCATTCCCTGGAAAACTGTGGGTCCTGGGAGTCTGATAAATTTTATTGTGGGGATTCCTTCTTCAAAAGCCCACAGGGCTGAATAAGACAACTTCAAAATAACTGAAGCCTTTGCCTGTATTTCTTTGAGCAATTTTGACCTCATGTAGGGGCACAGAAAAAATGCAGCAATTCCTAGCTAAAATGTCTCAAGCAATGAAGCCTGTAGGAATTCCTAGGAATCAAGCTGAGTTAAAGGAGAAATGAATAATACTTAATTAATGGAGCCAGAAAGGTTAGGCTGGTCAACAGAAAATAATTTTAAATCAGTGAAGATTGTTTACTCCCTCCACATTTTTGTCTTGAAGAGGCGTGTAGAGTGAGCTGTCGGTTTAACGTAAACAACTGCAGATAAATGCCATCAGATGCTGATGCACTTCAGCTTTATTTCATGATGGAAAAAACCCCAGCAGCAACAACAACAAAACTGCCAGGAGCGGGACCTCACCCCCAACCCCCACTAAGGAAAGCTCTGCCAGGGTCTCAGTCTGTCACCTACAAGGACGGAGGTTTCCTCAAACCTTTGCTTTGAAGGAATATATTTTGGCAGGGGGCAAAATACCTTTTGGGTCTTGGACTGGGAGGATGCGATGGTGCCTGCCTGACTTTTGGTCTTGTCAAAGGCTTGTGTTGCTCACCTGGGTGGATCTGCTACAAGTCACCTGTTTATTGCTTGGTTAATATCATTACTCCTGTTGGTTGTTCAAGTCCCAGTTCTGCGTTGCTTATCTCATGGCAGCAGGAGCTGAGCAAGCAGAGAGATGCTGGGTCGCTGAGCAGGTCAGCAGTGGTACTCATACCCAGCAATTAGTAGATAGCTAATTATCTGATAGCTTTTCGTCTTTAAAAATCCTTGGGTTTGCCATTGTCCAGGTCAGAAAAGAAGGCAAAGTAGGGTGTTATTTTTGACACGTTATTTTTTCACTATCGTAATTTCTGGACCAGAGAACTGTTTTAGTTTTCCAGGCTTCAGTGGGACTCCATTAGGAGAAATATATCCCTTTGCTCAGAAACTGCAGGTTTTTTCCCCTTCACTCTTCTGCTGCACGTTCTCATGGGGTTAGCTGATCACCCCATGGGTGTGGTAGGAGAAGCAAGACTGATAACTATGCATACCAGGACACATATTCAGAAAAATATTCTACTATTTGGGGCAGATGAATTGGAAACATATGCATATCCACAGAACTGAAAGCCAAAGCAGAGCTGTTTATCTGCTTGATTTTATGTACTACTGCTCACAAAAAAAATCAGTGAGGAATACACACTATTGAAAAAATGAAGTGCTACTTCAGCATTGTCCTTACAAATGCCCTTTCTTCTCCAATGCAATTATCCAAATGGCACCAGCCTCCGAGCTGGCAGATGGTGAGATTGCTGTATTCAAGCAGCTGGGTGGTGGTCCCAAGGCTGTGTGAAAGTCCTGGTAGGAAATGCTAATTTCAGATAGCACAAGCTTTATGCACCCGGACAGACATACTGTCCACAGGAAGACCCTGGCTGTCACTTCCAAAGCAAGGATTTGTTATGCCTGAGACTGGGCAGTCCCCATCAAAGGCAGCTTGGCTGCCCCTTCGAAATCCTTAAGCCAGAGAAGTGGAAAGGCAGGTCTGGGATTAAAGGAAAGAAATAGAATCTGCACAAGAAATTGTGACATCATTTAAATGGATCCATGGTCATCAGGTCATACTTGGAGAGTGGGTCTCAGTGCTCCCGGTGTCTCAACATTGACCCATGACCTGACACCCAAGGTGGAGCAGCCAAAGGAGACAGAAAAGCAACACACAATTTTTTTTTTTCATAAATGCTCCCATATTTTTTTTTTCAGTTAGTTCCTCAGAGCATAATAAATGGGATAATAAGTGGCGTCAGGGCATTTGGATTTTGTGTCCCATTCCTCTTTTTATGTGAAGCTGTCTCTTGGATGAGTTGAATGCTCTGTTTTGAAGACAGAATTTTCAATTCAGCTGTGTGGGGAAAGGGTCCGGTCCCAGGGCAGGCTTGGGAAAAGGTTAAGCCATCACCAGCACTCATGCAACACAAACATCACACCTACAGAGATAAACCCTGAAGAAAGTGATTGTAATGATGGTGGTGGGCCTGAAGACCCTGCCTGCAGGACAGTTGCGATTTGTGAAGCTGACTTTATATATATCCATGAATTCAGAATCAGCGATAGAAAGTATATGTGATATTCATAGATATATAAACATAAGTGCCATATGTGCCACCAGCAATGCCTCCTTGCCAGTGTTTATTTTAAATTCTGTCTTCTGATTTGATTCCCCTTCCTTGTTTTTGTTGTCAGCCATGTCTGGACATTTTTGTCAGTTTCTGAGACTTGAAAGCTTTTTCTTCTAAGCACTAAGTTCACAGACTCTCCTTCTGATAAAGCAGATAAACATCTGAAGCACAGGGGCGTCTACTAGAAAACAGCCCAGCCAGCCTGGGGACCTCCGACACCAACTTAGCTGGATACAGCTGGAAAGTCTGGGAGAAAGGGACAGTCTCGGCTCAGATAAGACTTTTTAACCCCCTGAAACAAATATTCAGCTGCAAAATAAAATCCAAACTTTGTATCTTTTGGGGATGGAAAATGTACAGCTATGACTAATTTCATGACTATCTCGTTTTTCCTCCTTGCTGATTCTATTAGGATGTTTTCCAGAGAGAACCTGTGAGAAACTGATGTCTTGTTCTCAGTGAAGTGTTGAGATCACAAGGCATGTGATTTCCCCCCGCCTTTTTTTTTTCTTTTTGTCTGGTCTCAAAGCAGAGAAGAAGAGCAATGAAGAGGGAGGTTAGTAATGAAGTTATTTTGCACACATGCAAACACACACTTTAGATCTCAGTGATGCAAACCAGATGTTCCCTGTCTGACTCTTAGGAAGACTCTAATTTAACTCATCCAGAGTTGTAGAAAATATGGAGTATTCTGTCAAAGTGTTGCCAAAAGAGGATTTAGCTATTTCTAATAAGAACCATGCATTTTTACCTAATATAGTTGTTACAAATTAATCCTTGGTTGATTAAAACATTGTTCTTTAATAATGAGAAATTTTGGAGACTCCATTATTACTTGTAAGAAAGGAGTTTCACTGAAAATTTTTCATCTTGTGACAGGAGTTCCTGATTTCTCCTCCTGTGGCTACAGTTCTGAAATTTAACTCCATTTTAATCAGCCTTGATGTCCTCAGTTAAAAAATAACTGAATTTCCACTAGTCTCATAATCCTGTTCATAAATCCATTGACCTCTCAGCTGGGAGCTGCTGCTAGGTGCTTGGCTGTTCTCGTGCTGTTCATTCAGGTCTGTACTGGCCTCTGCTTCTATTTTTGGTTTTGGTTTTCTTTACTACATATAGCTCATATGGTATCATTTAAGCTCCCTGGTTGCACACAATCTAAATAGGAGGATGACAGCTCCAAAATACAGTTTCAGTGACAATTTTTAAGTGAATAAATGTTACAGTTCATTTCAGGATTCCCAAGCGCACTCTAATCACCCTCCAACAGCCAGTAACAAGACCTTGCCAATCAAAGTGATCCAAAAGCTGGGTTTCCATTTAAGAGCATACTTACAGCTCTGGTTTAAGGTTAACGTTCTGCTCTCTGGCTACCAATCACTATCACACTGCGCTTCAGAAACAGACCACTGTTTTAGTTAGTCTTTTGATGTTGCTGCAGCATTTTAGGTGAAATTCATCTCCCCTAATTTTGATGTGTATGTAGTGGAGGCATCCCCAGGAGTTCTCGTTGCCCAGGTCAATTTTATAGTCATTGAAGAGAAGCAGGCACTTTGGAGACTCATCTGCCTTATTTTACACATCTTCTGGAGGAAGAGGTTTCTATCCTATCACTGCATATTTCTCTTCAGTGGTCCCCTGTTAGTTCTCCCAGTCCTTGTCCACTGAAGGATCTACTCTGTTGTATTACAACTACCCTACCTGAAGGCAGAGATACAATCTTTATGCCACTACTGTTATGAAATAGCTCTAAAACCTGCTGGAACCTTCAAGGGAATTCCGTCCAAAAGACCTTGGTCTATTGCAGCCTCCAAAAGATGGCTGGAAGGAGGCTTTTCAGGTGTCCTTCATGCTTCGTGTGGTTCAGGGTGGGACTGAACGAAGATGGTTTAAGCAGAACTTTACTTGCACCCCTGTCCCAAGCTACATGTACTCCACAGCTGTGGTAGGTCTCCACGCCAGCATGCCATTCATTTCTGGGAACCATGTTCCTGGATAGCTATGGATGTGTGAGAAAGTATTAAAGAGACTGATACGTAAAGCTTGGCATGGAGATGACTGAGGAGGATCGTAGAATAGGAGTCAGCTGAGATGTGAAGGCTGTGAACATAAAAGGAAGCAAGGGATTATTCACTGAGCTTTGCCGAGAGGAAATAGCACAAATGGGATGAGGCCCAAAAGAAAACGTCAGCCTGGCTTTCGGGAAACTGGATGCATTTTTAGGATGCCCGGAGTGAGGATTAAATAAGCAGTGCGTTATCAGATAAGATGCTGAATCATGTGAGATAATTATGATAAAACATGGAAGAGAGCCCCAGCCTGGCAGCTGGGAGCCAGAGTCCTCTCCCTGGCTTTTTCATCTGTTTGCCGGCCTTGGGAAACCTGCTTCTTGCCCTCCCTTGTTATTTCATTAAGCCGTAATTGCTTTGGGAAAAGACTTTTGGGACTTATTTTGAGTTTATTTTACAACTTCTGTCCTGAGGGAACTATTTTCTGGGTGCTGCAACAATAACATCAGTAGGTAGTCTTCACCACGGTCAGATTTACAGGGAGGGTTGCTCAGTGTAGTGGTGTTCTGGGTGCCTAACTTCTCCTGGGCAGCTCATGCTGGATTTGGATTTGCCATAAAATGTTATGCACCAAGGACAAGGTTTATGATGCTGAGCAGAGAGCTACCTAAGACAGAAAACGGAAAATGTAGTGGAAGGACAGTGCTTTATTTTCAGGCTCCAAAGAGGACCAGTCCTCCCAGTGCTTTCCTGGTGGAAGGCTCTTTTCAGGTTTCATCAGCTTTCTTCTTGTGCTGCCTAAATCCTTTCTCATGCAACGTGTAGAAGAACTAAAGCTTCTCCCTTTTAACTCCAGGTGACCTCAAAGTGTTCATGGAAGACATGACATGCTGGATCCCTCCTCTCCCTCAGGTGACTTGAAGACAAAGCCCCTTCACCAAAATGAGTGCCCTTGCAGCATGCTAAAGGACATCGCAGAACCACATTTCCCTGCTGATGTTTTGTGGGACAGGGCAACATCTGGATGTCTTTACCAGGCCAGACTGGAGAGGACACAGAGAAACATCTTGTTTATGAGCTCCATTGGGTTGTAGAAGTAAGCTGAGTACTGAAAGGTTGATGCCAAGACTTAGGCAGTCCTTTTCATACCACCAAAAGGCTATTGTAGGCTGCTATGGAATGCTGCTACTGGGCGCACACACAAATAGGTTTTTAGGGATCTTTAGGGACAGCAAGCAGCTAATTGAAGGTGTTCGGCATTATTCTGATGCCAGAAGTAACAACGAGATGCTTAAGTCTTTTGGTGGGATTTAGCATTTAAACTTTGAAAACTTCTTCTTCCAGTTTCTTGAGACCTAACAGTGTAACAACCTTCCAGCAGGTTAAGATTCCCAGTGAATTGAGAAATTTTCAAAACAAAGCAAAACTGAAACAAGACCAGGATGTGGTAGTAGCAATAAATACAATAGAGCTTTCCTTTCCTCTCACAGCAATGTTCCTTTGCTGGGAACTTTGCCTTCAAAATGCCTGCTGGGAGGTTCCCTGGCAAAGACAGAGCAGGTGAAATGCTTCCAAGCTAATGAGCTCCAACAGATAAGAGCAGGAACTCATCTGGCAAAGACATGACTCCTTTCTTTTTTCTTCCAAAGGAGCTTTCAGAGGAGCATTGCTGGGTAACCACAATTCACATAACATAGTTGCTCTTTGGAAAAGGAAGCTGAGATATAGTCTTAAGTCTGGCAGAAAATCCCAATAGTCCCCAGAGAATATGGAACGTGAAGGGGAAATACTGTTGGCTCCGCAGTTCAAAGCAGAGATAAAAACTCCACAAACTACGATTTTTCTTTTAAACAGTATTTGTAGCCTTTAATGTAAACTCTTCGCGTGCAGTCCTCTTGCTCTGAATTTCTCCCTCACACATGTTGCTCCCGAATCTTTGGAGTCCTTAAATGGCAGAGAGGACAGAAGTTCACATTCCCTTTGATGTGTGCATGCGTGTGCGTGTAACCTGCTGGCAGAGCTGCGATAGCGTTGGCCACCGCATTGTATAGATGTACTGGAACTGGATCCTGCTACACTTGGTGCCACAGACAGATGTAAGCGGTGACCATCTTTCTCTAAACAAGATTACAAATGATATAACAGACCTATGAGACACATAAATAAATGTTATTCAGTGAAAGGAGACAAGATGATCAGCAAATATAGTAGGGAATGTTATATTGTCTGCTGAAAGGCCATTCAAGGCAAAACGTGGTTCTTGGTGGTCTGTAAGAGAGCTGCCCCTTGTACCTAATATTGGAAACTGGACTTTGAGTCCTGAGCTTGGGTCCTGCTGGCAAGCCATGGGTGGAATGCTTATTATGCACTGTAAGCACTGAAGTGGGGAAACTAGTATTATCAATAATTTTAAGCACCAGACAAAATTATTTTGTCCATCTCTGAACTTAGCCTGACTTTTGGCAATATTTGCTTCAGCAGAAAGCTTTGGGACAGGGGATGAAGGTAATGATGAGGAGGTAGTACCGTAACAGCCCTGGCCAGGACTGTCCAGTGGTTTAGTCTGATTGTGAAAATGGAGACTCAAACTCTGCTTTGACCAAGGACATCAGAACTCCTCAGGTTCTTCTGACACAGCAACACAGCAGCTTTTTTTTGCCAGTGCTGTCCCTGGGTGCTCCAGCCTTTCAAGGGGATATCCTCCCCCTGCTTTGTGAATTTCATTGTGGCAGATTTATTAATTTTTTTACCCTTTCATGACAGTTAGAATTATAGCGTGTTCACCTCCAGATGAAATAGATGATAGAAAGTACTAAGGAAATGTTTGTAATAAAAACAGCACAAAATCCTCCCCAATTCCCCTATCCTGCTGACTTCAAAACACACTAGTTGGCTCATATTGACCTAGGAATGACTACTAGGACATCCGAATGTACAGGATATGTAATATTTCTAGGAACAGCTGCTAAGATGCAAGCCAAGCATCTTATGTTGGGAATCACATTCATAAACATTGGGAAAGAAGAACTTTGAACTCATTCTGATCCTTGCTCATGGTCCTGGAGGAAGGTCACCACAAACTCAAGAATGATACAGACCTGTGTGTCCTTGCTTCTGACATTCTTGAATTCTCTAGTGTTTCAGATGGGATAAATATTTTGGCCCAGATCATGAGCTAGCAGCACGTTTTTCCCCAGAAGGAACAAACTGTAAGTTGTAATCTTAGATCTAAACATTCCTTATTAACCCGTTTTTTAATCAGTGATAGCATTAATTAAAGTACACATTATTAAGAGCAAGAAAAAACAGGAAAAAACAAATCTATTCTAATATGTTTAATTAGGGCCATGTTTAAGTCAAAACAATGTTTTCCTTACAAATACTCATTTGTGCAAATAGAAACTTGCCCCAAGGAGCCCATTCCCTGCATTATACAGGCTATCAGGCTGAAAAATCAAACTGATCCACTCTGGACACCTGTGACTCAAACTCAATTCTACTAGTGTGGCTGAGAAAGAAGCCATATCTAGACAGCAAGCATCACCAGACCATAAGCAGATATCTGTCCTTTTCTACAGCCCATTAGACTGGTCCTCTTGGACAAGTAGGCAGAAACACACTCTTCCAAGCAAAATAGAGGTGGCCCAGTTGCTTTCAACTGTTGCTTAACATAGCTAATGAAACATTTACAGAAAATAGGACAATGATTCAAATGAAATCCTGTAGAAACATCAATTCCTGGTAGTTCCAGGGAAGTCCATGTTCTAATAGTGGATGTTTTCCAAGTATAACTTCCACACAAACCCATCATCCTATAAGGAACAGAGAAGAACAAGCTGTGATAGCAAAGACAAGTAGATGTGAGGAAAAGGATTACAATGGGCTTCCTCTTGGCATTAGGCACAGTGCCTGGGATGTCAAAGAACTGAAGAGACAGATGAGTCAGATGGATCTGGGCTTTAGGGTCAGGTATACTCAACACCCTTATTCCTCGCAAGTTCATGGAGGAGCTTCTGGAGAGTCCTGCTGACTTCTCGGAGTTGAACTGGTGTAAAAGAGTAAAAAAATTTGACCTGCGTGTCTCTTAGATGTCTCTTCTTGTAATGAGGAAAATCAGGAACTGAAGCCAAGAATAATTATTCTGAATGAAGTTCTACAACTGTCTGATTTCCAAATGCAAAAACTATGCCTCCACCTTGGCTCACAGAAGCAATTCACATACTAGACCCTCAGGGCCACCACTGAAGCTCCCTGCAATATTTTTTTCATCTGGGAACTGCCTTTAAGTTTTTATCAGAACTCAGCTATCTGCCTGCATTATTTATATGCATACACATGTGTAACAGATCCTCAGTTAACTAATTTATAGCCACTGAAGAATGCAAGAAGCAATATGCCATAGCTGTACTTGGAGCTGATTTTTTTATTTTTAACAAAGTTTTTCCTTTTTTTAGAAAACTGTGACATTATTCTCAAAATAAGTGGTTTTTTTATTTTATTTTTTATTTTTAGTGTATTTCAGGGACAGTAGTAATTTGAGTTCTGTGTCATTGCTGGGTTGGACCCCCGACTCAAGGTATGAAAACATGTGTTTTGGGACATTCCCTTGTGATTGTCTACTTGAAGGGGCCAATGCTAATTGTCTCTTTGATGACCAAACCAGTGGGTTGGTTTTGAGGTCAAAGCTATGTGCGTGCAAGAGGGCTTTGTGGTAAGCCAACTCATATCAAAATCTCTAGTGGTTTGGGATCAAAGAAAATGGTGTTGTTTTTAATAACTTGGAGAAAGATCTGTGGACATTTGCTGGAAATGAGCTTGTAAGGATTATAAGACTCCTATATTCGACAAACTGGCGGGTTTTTTCCCCCTTTGCTTCTCATCAGTGCTGTAAGTGTTAATGGCTGTTTTATGTCAGCTGAACTTGATAAACTCATTAAAGAAGGCTGTGGGATGATAAAGCCTTGTGTCAGGAATAGCTGAGTCAGGTCCCATAGCAGAAGGAGAGGTCTCTGTTTTGCTTTGGGTGGAGCTGACAGCTGCTGGTGTGGTTGATGGTTAGAAGGGGAATGAGGTGGATCTGGAGCTTTAGTAACCACCTAAGTGCTTCAGGGACCTGGAGAAGGCCTGGTTTCTGCTACCAAGTGGCCAAGACCCTGGGGGGGGAGGGGGGGTTTATGCATCTAAAAGGCTGCCTCCTCCCACTGCTGATGGGATGATAAAGTGGCATCCCCATCTGGGGCAGTATGGACCAAGGTTATCAGTGGGGCTGTGGGGACTGTGATCTGTGGACTTTGCCCAGCAGCCTGCAGTAGCATCCCACCATGCCTGGGAACACACCCCCTTGGTAAATAGCCTCTTCCACTTTCCACATGACAGGTCTGGTTTAGGCAAGCTCAGGCTCATGCCTATCTTCAGATAAGCTCATAAACTCCTGTCCAGCTGAGGAGACATCCAGAATCAGCAGGGAATGAAGGGGAAGCACTGTATTGTCTCCAGCACCTCTGCAGAATTGGATGCCTTTTCTGTGGGTAAGAAAAACTACAGGACTAGGGACAATCCATGTCCAAAAAGAGGACTGTGAACAAACCATTGGGCTTTTCTCCAGAGAAGGAAAAATACCATGTTTCAAGTGGTGATCTGTCCAAGACTGAAGTAAGGTACTCTTGATGCAAACTTGATGTGGAAAGGTAAGGACACCAGACAACACTTATGTTCCATGTAACACAAAGGTAAAAAAAGAACCTGTCTGCATTTGAAGAATAGCATCAGTTTCCAGATTCTATTCAAATTCATAAGTAAGTAAGCTTAATAGAAGCAAGCCTTTCCATATTCTGCTACTTCTCATTCCATACTAATTTCCTTACTTAATGCTGGGTCTTGTGGAGAGACGTTCTTGACTGCATGCTGTTTGATAATTCTATCAAAGCCTTCGTGTTACTGAAAATCATAATCAGTTCTTTACAGATGACACAAACACTGGCAAAAAGGCAAAGGATAAAGAACAAAATTTGTAACATAAGAAAATGTAAATTCATATATACAGGATCAAGAGATGAAAGGCACACTTATAAGGTGAAAAAGATTATGGAACGCAGCAAGGCTGGAAGAGGCTTGAGGAAGTTACTGCTCGAATGAACATAATCATCTGTTCAGAGGGACCTTGAAAGGCTTGAGAAGTGGGACTGAGTGACCCTCATGAAGTTCAATGAGGCCAAGTACAAGGTCTTGCATGTGAGTTGGGGCAACCCTCAGTATCAGTAGAGGCTGCGTGGAGAATGAATTGAGAGCAGACCTCAGGAGAAGGACTTGGGGATGCTGGTGGACAAGAAGCTCAACATGACCCAGCAATGTGTGCTGGCAGCCCAGAAAGCCACCCGTGCCCTGGGTGGCCGGCAGCGTGGCCGGCAGGGCGAGGGAGGGGGTTCTGCTCCCTGCTCTGCTCTGGTGAGTCCTCCCTGCAGTGCTGCATCCAGCTCAGGGGCATGCAACATAAGAAGGACATGGACATGTTCAAACAAGTCCAGAGGTGGGCATGAAGATGGTCAGAGGGCTGGAGCCCCTCTGCTGTGGGGACGGGCTGGGAGAGCTGGGGCTGTGCAGCCTGGGGAGGAGAAGGCTGCGGGGAGACCTTAGAGCAGCTCCCAGTGCCTGGAGGGGCCGAAAGGAAAACTGGGGAGGGGCTTTTTACAAAGGCCTGTAGTGATAGGACAAGGGGTAACAGTTTTAAACAGGAGGAGGGTAAATATAGATTATTTATTAGGAAGAAACCCTTCCCCGTGAGGGTGGCGAGGCGCTGGCCCAGGCTGCCCAGAGCAGCTGTGGGTGCCCCATCCCTGGCAGGGCTCAAGGCCAGGCTGGACGGGGCTGGGAGCAGCCTGGGCTGGGGGGAGGGGGCCCTGCCCGGGGCAGGGGGTGGGGGTTGAAACTAGGTGATCTTGAAGGTCCCTGCAAGTGCAAGCCATTCTATGATTCTATGATCTGACGGCATCATTGTCTCCAGAATAAGCTACTCCTTTTCAGTGTCTATTAAATAAAACACAACCAAACCAAGCTTGGAAACATTCAGGCAAGAGAACCAAGAATAATAAAGCTGCTGAAAAATTTGCCTTGTACAAAAGTCACGAGGTGCTCAGGCTGTGTAGCTGTCAAAGCTAGAGAGAAAGAAGTGTCTTGATCAGTTTCTGACAGTGCTTACTTCAGAAGATGATTTAGGAGAATTTTCAGTCTTACAGATGAAAGTAGAATGAGACCTAATGGATGAGGGTTGGACCAGACAAACTGAGATTTAAAATAAAGGCATGTAAAAAGTCATTGGAACAACCTGGAACAGGGAATGTGGTTGAATTTCCATTGCTAGTGATTCTCCAAATCATCACAGTACATTTTTCTCCATTTCAAGTATGAATTAACTGCCAGAAACCTAATGGCCTCTTACGCAAGAAGTCAGACAAGACGATCACCATGGTCTCCTCTGATCTTACAGCCTATGACTAATATATCATGTGTTTGTTCTCTCATTCTCTCTGGGGGAGAAGGAGATGCAGTGGGCTGTTTTGTTTTGGAAGTATTATTGGGAGTTTTTAGTGTACTTATTTTAGTGGTGGGATGTCAGAAACGTGTGTTGTAGTTGGAACAGAGAGTTGCAATGTTTGTGGGGGTTCTCTGTGGAGAGCTTGTTCCATCCTGGCCCTGAGAACACTATGTATTTCATCCCTCCTCTGTTAAAAAGTGTTGCAGTGCCAGAGGACTGAGATGTTCCCAGTCCTGGAGCTGTGGATGATCTTTTGCCAATACCACTGAACCCTTAAGGAGCAGGGTTATGACATGAGCTGTCAGAAACTACTGTGCACAAGAGAGGCATTGCATTTTCCCATGTCTGATGCAACTGGATGTGGTGCTTTGGGATGCATGGAAAGATAACCTGTTGATGATGTGGAAGACCTGTCTTGCCCTTCTGTTCATCCACGGCCTTTCTTTCATAGTAAATGAGCAATATGCAGCCAGTGATGCTTGCTGAGGGGATAGCATTGGCCTTCTGAACTGTGTCAAAGGTTCAAAGATGAGTGTCTGGGCTTCTGAGTCACTTTTCAAATATTAAGATAGCTCATAATATCAGTTGCAATCAGCCAAAGATAACTATCTCACTCTCATATATCCAAGCTGTGACTAATCAAAATTATTTTTAAGGAAAAAAATATTTATCTGGGACAACAGCTTTTAGTCTGATTTAAAAATGTCATTGCTTTACAGTGTTTAGTGAAGCATCCAGTATCAGCCTTGCTGTTAGATTCGTCTGTAAGGAGAAGTTTATAGTTTCTTCTGCAAGAAGAAACTATGCTATCTATATATGACACACAATTTGGGAAACAAAAAAGGAGGAGGCAAAGTTTGTAAATATACAGCCAATCTTTACAATACTATTGAGCAAAACATTATTGTCCCTCCATGTGACAGCGCAACAGACCACTGAACTAAGGAGAGGGTTATTATTTCACATGTGAAGAGGGACTATGGACTGCATGCACAAAGGGAGTCAGGCGCCTCAGCCCTCTGAAGTAACAGGGACTTGGGTTTCCAAGAGCCTTTTTAGGTCTGACCATGACTAACTGGTCCAAAGTCACAGACAAAGAAATATAATCCCTGTTCATTCATCACAGCCTGTAAGCAATAACTGTTGAACTATTTTGGTTAATGAGACCTTCGCTTTCTGTTATGGAGGAATTGTAATTTATCCAAACCAGAGCACAAGGGCTAACAAGCCTGAATCTGAAGTAAGTTTGGAATCTTGTTTTAGATTTAAGCTTCTTATTTTGGTGGCCAACCATAAAAATATGTGGGCAGTGAGGGTCATTGGCAGTGTTTGCAATTCAAGGCATAGGGCTTAATCTGCAGCCTCTCGCTGAACAATTCAACCCTCAAAGCTTTGATGAACAGGCAGAAGTTATCCACAAGATTGAGCCCTTGTTCACTGTTTGTGTAAGAAAAACATTATTTGCATTGCAGGTGCTAGTCATATATACAATAAGACTTTCTCTGAAAATCTCACTCCCTGTGTAAGGAATATAGAGGCTAATAACATAGGGTGAAATGCATTGCTCAATAAGAGGGGTTGAAATCGTGATTAAAACCAAGATTTTTTGAGCTTTATCATTGTTAAAACTGCTCGAGGAAGAGGAAATCCTGTTCCCTTCAATTCAATGGCAAAGTACCAACCTCTTCCTGGAGGTTGCACACTTCAATGAACTCATTCTTGACAGGTACTTTTACCCTCCTCACCAGAACTCTTCAGCTCTCAAAGCAAGGGTTTTTCTAAGAATGATCCATAGAAAGTGCAGGCTCCCACTTATATTTGGCAATTTCTTAAGATTTTAGTTTGGGGGTGAACCCTGTGGGGTCTCTGGTATGTCCCAATCCTGCTGCAGCCAACTGCATTTGGGACGCTGAGCTTTGTTTAGTAGCGTTTTGAGGGTGCTCAGCCACTGATGATTTTGCACCTTTGAGGAAGGAGGTCAAATCAGAGAACTCATCCTGGCAAGTCTGAGTGGAAATCTAAATCAAGAGACCAGACCCAAGCTCAGAGCATCACATCCTCTTGTTCAGTTAGATGTGGTGCTTAGCATATCGCCTCCTCTTGTCTGGTTCAGACCAAGATAAGTCCTTCCCAAGATCCATTATGATTGTTTTGGAACAATATTCCTTTTTTAAATCTCCTGTCCTTTGCAATGCTCTTTTACAAACTTGTTGTGAGATTGATCTTGACACGGGCTGGTGTGTGCTCCTTAATGGTGCCAAGATCTCTAAGTGGTTTATGTTTCCTTTCTCCCAGCACACTTCTGTGTTTCTGACGAATGAGCTATTGTAATTCACATGACTCAGGTTTATTCAGAGTGCTGTCAGACCTGAGGCGCTGTCAGACTTGTTTATTGGTTTTATGTCTTTCCAGGCCTTTTATAGGAAATCACAGAAAGCCGCTATTTCACCTCATACACCTCTCATATCAACAAACTGCTGAATAACACGGTCCGCCTTCCTCTGCGTGATAGCTTGATGTATAAAAATTCATGTCTTGCCCTCATTTCTGAAGGTAACTGGTTTTACCCGCACAGATGAAGCAGACCCAGATAAGCTGACGCATTTTTTGTAATACATCCTACACTCAGATTTGAGAGTTTGCATGCCATTTCTCAATTCTGAGACTGCAGAGAGGCAGCAAAAAAAAGTGATTTACAAAGAAAAAGTTCTTTAAAATGTCTCTTTTAGATGTTTCTGCTAGTCAAGAATCACTGTGTTTGGATTAAATGCTTCTGAGCAACGTCAATAATCACTTTGGCTGTGCAAATCTTCCGAGTGTTGCTCCTTCTTGAAAAAGACAGTGTTGAAATAAAGATTTCTTTTTCAAGGAGGTTACAGCTTTCCCAAAACTTACAGCAAGATTTGTACAGCTCCCCGAGCTAAAATGGAAACACGCTCCTCATCCACGGCACAACCCCTCCTATCACTTGCAGGACTGACTTTTGAAAACGTGGTTTTGAGGAAGGGTGGCTCAGGGATTTTGGCAGCTCATCTCTGCTGACCTTTACCAAATTTCGGCTTGCTGTTGAGCTGCTGTCACTATGCATGTTCCTGTTTTCAGTCTATCTCAGCTGCACAGCAAAATGCTCATGCTTAAAACTATCCTCTGCCACTCATGTCAAAGCAGAGCTGTGCTCTTGCACATTAAGAATGTGCACAAGCCAAGTAACACAGCTGAGCTGAAAAGCTATAACCTCTTAACTACCCACTTAGTTACATGTAACTGTTTGCCTAAGGGTTTGGTTTTTTTTACTTTTCCACTCCCTGTGCCGATAATATTTAACTTCATGTGCGCAAGGATCTGATGTCAATTAGCCCACTCTAATAAATGAAGCATAGCACATATGTAAATGTTTGCAGGAAGGAAGCTTTGATCCTGTTTATGTCTTTCATATCTCTAAAGGAAAATAATCTATGGTTTATAAATCCAGTCTCTATAAAAAATTCATCTTGTCACATCATTTTGCTATTGCCCAACAATATTACTGCTGCTGTGGTACATGAGCGCTGCTGCAAGACACTGAGGACTTGAGCCAGCCAGTCCTAGGTAATGTTCCTTCCACAACCTTTAAATCTGTATCAAAAATGTCCAGAGTGAGGGAGAAGTGTCCAGAGTTCAGACTCAGGGGGAATTTTTTGCCACATTCAAATCAAAACCCTTGCCCTTACTGATGCCAGAATTTTACCACAGGCTTTTGGTTTTGAGCTTGCTAGGAAAGAAAGTATGCCAAGTTGCCAACTTCTAGTATGAAGTTAACATGGCATCAGACTTAGAAATGAGGTGGAATAGGTGGAATAGGGGCTATAATTCTGTTGAACTATGTTGGAATGTAGGATGCTGTTCCCAGAAGTAGCTGAGATTGTAGCCCAAGAGGTAACATCCACCTGAAACTGCAAATGCTCACCCGTTTTCTGACAAGACTGATCTATCCCATCCCTGCTCCTGTTGGGAAGGCCCATTTAGCGTAACACTGCAGTGGGCAGAGAGAGAAGGGGGTCTCCATATTAATCCCTGCTTTGGCAGTTTGGTTTTATAGTCAGGGGTTTAGCTCCTTTTCCATAGACACAGGAAGAAATCTTTGCCTTCTCCAAAGACTAATTCTATGAATTGCTTGGATTATTATGTGCTGCGCTCATTTATCCAGTGAACTTCATTGTAAAAGTATGGTAGAAAGCCACCTTCAGTTAATTTTTTTAATTCATGCTACCTTGAAATGCAAATACATTTGCTTTCATCCCACTAGTTGATTAACTCCTGCCAGACTGTAACTGTTGTCACTGTTACAAATATTCATTTTGATGGAGGATGTATGCAGAGTTTGGCTCCCAATGCAGTTTGAAAAAGCCTACTGTGATTTATAGTCACATAAGATTCCGGAGAATGTGCAGTTTTCAGTTCTGCGTTATCATCCTGTCCTCAAACCTTCCACCTACTCAGAGTTCATCATTTTCTTACTGAAACATCTGGTCTTTAGGCAACCAGAAAGTGTACTGAATTATAAACTGTGAGGTTGCTCTTCAGCCTCGCACATTATCACTCAATCGCAGATATCAGAGACGTTTTACTTCTAATAAACATCACATGCGTTGCAATGGCTATGGAGATCTCTCTCCTTTGCTAATAAGGAGATACCCAGCTGCACTATCAAAACTGCAAATATTCGAGACTAAATTGCACAAGATGTGCTTTCTATTTGAACCATATTGGTGGGATTTGCCAGATTAAATATAGATGTATGTGATGTAGATGTTTGTGTCCAAGCTCCTTTTTTGTTTTGCCAGTGGAGAGAAATAGGCACTGTTAGAGACTGCTTGTAGAAGAGTCTTGTCCAGCAACTGGTCTTGATTCCATATAGACTAACAGAGGTACAGGCTGGGAAGGGCCTGAAGAGGTCACTTGTGTCCCTGGTCAGTCTCCTAGGCTGGATCAAGTACTTCTGGACCTTCCTCAGCAAGTGTTTGTCTGAGCTGTTTCTAATAAAAGGGAAAGACCAGGTACCATGTTGACTTCAGTAGAAAAGATACACACTGGTTAATCCTACCACTAATTGATGAAGCATTAATGGTTGGATCTGACACTTTTTATTTCAGCTTCTGAAAAGTTATGTACTTGCTTTAAGCTACCTTTCTACTATTGGCCATGGAGAAAGAATCTCTGAAGAGCATCCTGCCCAAAAAGTTGTAAAATCACTTACTGGTAGCATGACTCCTCTGGTAGTACTTCTATCTCTCTGTTGGCTATAGACCAACACCTCAAATTATCTGCTCAGCTTTAAGTGCGATGGAGTGGGATGGAATGAATCTGATCATCATCAGGCCAGGACTCAGAGCCCAGATCTGAAAAAAGATTTTCATGAGATGACCTTGAAAGTGCTAAGACTAAACTGGTGCCAGGTTAAAAAAACAAGAAGTGAAGGGGAGGAATAAAAGAAAGAGAGAGAGAGAGAGAGAGAGAGAGAAAGAATGTAGCCTATACCAAAATGAAGACTTACTAGGTCTTTCAAACATGTTTCTGAAAAATGTCAGCCCATAGAGCTTAGGTGGAAGAGGTTAGCTATATATAACAAAAAAATCTGAAAGTGACAATCTGACCTCCTTAAATGCTTAATTTGATTCCAAGGTGACATGAAGATTATTGCAAGACTGAAACCAAATGGGTAGAGCTAAATGACTAGAAGACCACCAGCCTTCTTTACCCACCATCTGTTATTATCCTTCCATCAGGGCCTGATGGATAAAATAGATCTTAAAAATTCAGCACTCCCCTCTGATTGCAACTGGAAGAGTGCTTCTGTCATTTGCAGTTGGCACCAGGATATTTTCTAGATGCTCAGAACTGTAAGTGCTGCTACTGTCATATCATAACCTTTAATGGACATTTAAGGGACTACTTGGGTAGAGGTGGATCCGTTACATTTGAAAAGCATTTTTGAGTTCTAGTAAAAAAATGGAATTTGGGGAAAAAAAAAAAAAACTAACAAAAAAAAGTTTTCTATATGTGAAGTGAAAGGCACTTCCTAGAAATTGTTCTTCTTTTATTCAGTCCCAGTGCTGTAAATGGTCCATCCTGATTCTTTCAGAGCTCCCAGGTCAAACCACACCTCTTTTTTTTACAAGATTTTTCAATAACAGAAGTGCACATATGGTCCGAAACCTCAAAGTTATGTCACTAACTGCAAAGTGCATAAGAAAGTAGGAAAGTAAATATTGTGGAAATGAATAAGAGGGCAACCATTTTATAAATAAAGGAATTACTTAAGTGTCTAAGACAGGATTTCAGATGACTGTTAATTGTTACGTTACTATTCAATTTCTATGTATCATTAAAAGTCTCCTTTTGTCATCTGCGTATTTTTCTAATTTAAGATTCCTTTGATGATGGTCCATTTTATTATGCTTGGTGATGTTTCTAATTACCAGTGTCAGTGCATTGTTACTTTTGCTGTTATTGCACTCATTAGTGATCTCTAAACTTTTTTTCCTTTTTGATGTTTTTTCCCAGCTCAACGTATCATTAAACAGAAAAAACTTCACTGTAATGGGAAGTATAAATTTGAGAATCAAACTAATTTTCCCCATAAGTTTTTTTTCTGATACTTTCCCATTTTCTGTCAAAGCCTGAATACATTTGTAATGTCTCTTGCTGTCAGAATGCTGTCTACATTTTCTGGAAACTGAGACCTAAACTGGACATTTTCCAATAGCAATGATGCAATGATTGATACTGGATCCTTTCAAGACTGACTCTTAGGGCTTTTGATGTGCTCAACCAGTTTACTTAAGCTTTACCTGAACTTATGTGGGTCCCAGATCTCTTTCCAATCTGAAGTAATGCTATAGAAGTAAATGCAATATTTCAAGTGTAAAATGGCACATCTTGAGACTGGACTACCAAAACTAGAATGTAATAAATCTGAAGTCATTCAGCAAAATATCGACGACATACCTGCTAGGAGTCAAAAATGGAAATAAAAATTTCTGAATTTTTTCATTCTTCATTCATTCATTCTTCATAAGGGAAGAGATTATAAGGAACAGGTAAGATTTTTCTACATTGTTCATAAGAAAAAAAATGTCAAATACAATGTTTGGGATAGCTCCTTTAAGAAAGAAGCACAAACCAAGTTTGGAAGCACGGATCCAATTTCAGTTCAGTCTTTGAAATATGGATCAAAGTTGTCTGCACCACGGAGGCGTCAGTCAGCTCTGCTCTCTTTCTGCTTCTTGAAGGCATCTGCTTTGTGTTTCATTGAGACTACTGCAAAATTGCTTTCAGCTAAAAATTTACAGCAACTTCCCCTACTGAGCTGCACCACCCCTCCACCCCCCCCCCCACCCCCCCCCCCCCCCCCCGAAAATGAAAGACATAAGTGGCAGCTTGCTAGCAAATGAACAGTTCCTGGGCCCAGCTAAGGCTGCATATCCTTCTCTGAAGGGTGACTGCCTCTGTCTAGACTAGACTAGAGTTGTTGGAGCTCTGGTTGGTGAAGATTAAACCCATCAAACATATTGCTGATTCAGTTACCAAATGGGGAAACTAAACAGATAAGTTGGATGAACTTGAAATGAAATTTGCAAGTCATTTTCTGTTGGGGTGGTTAAATAAAACAGTTGGGTTGAGCTATAAAATTTAATGTATTTGGACCAAAAATCAGCAGAAACCAAGGCTAGTTTTATGTGCCATTCATGAAATGGAAGATTAGGAACAGCTCAGTATCAGCCTCGGCAAAAAAGAATGTCTCTGGAATAGAGATCAAGGGTTCAAATCCTTTCAAGTCTCTCCTAATAAAGGGAGCCCCACTCCAAAGTTCTGGGGGTGTCCTCAGTGGTAATTGCCATTCACTGCACTGAGCTGGATGGGGGACTCGGGCAGTGTTACAACCTCTTCGCCATCGGATAACCATAGTTAAGAGGTTCATAAGTTAGGTAGCTCTGGAATAAGAGCACAGCACAGATCAAAGCTTTGCTTTAATTCTTTTAAATATTGTTTGAGACAGGGAGCCTCCTTCCTCCCAGAGGTCCCCTTCAGGAGCCTCCTTCTCCTTCCTCCTTCTCCTCCTTCTCC
Source organism: Falco cherrug (assembly GCF_023634085.1). Taxonomy (NCBI): domain Eukaryota; kingdom Metazoa; phylum Chordata; class Aves; order Falconiformes; family Falconidae; genus Falco; species Falco cherrug. Next base: position 3,883,909 of record NC_073698.1, read on the forward strand.
TTCTCCTTCTCCTTCTCCTTCTCCTTCTCCTTCTCCTTCTCCTTCTCCTTCTCCTTCTCCTTCTCCTTCTCCTTCTCCTTCTCCCTCCTTCTCCTTCTCCTTCTCCTTCTCCTTCTCCTTCTCCTTCTCCTTCTCCTTCTTCCTCCTTTCCAGAGTGCCTGGTAGCCCAGCAGTCTGGGCTTATGCTTGGTGGTGCGAGATGGGCACTGAGATGCTGTTTCTACATTCCTGGATCTGGACTGCTGGACCAGGCTGCCCCATCACAGCATCTCTGTCAGTAGCATCAGAGGACCTGTCATATGTGTCATCATGAGCCATCAATGGTGTCAGCAGATTCATGCTGACTTTCTATCATTATTCATGCAAATTTTCATGTTGCAGTTTGGCAGGACATTCAGCTCAGGTGCAGCCATGATTTCAGGTCAGCTTAATTTTATTTTTTTTTAGAAAAAAGAAGTAAGATCTCCTCAGCCTTCTTAGATCCATGTGTCTGTGCAGTGAGGCCTCTCAAGTCCACAAGGTTGTGTGATCAAAGCTCCACTCCACTTCCTCTTGTTCCAGCTGAGTAGGATAATGCACAGTGCCCTTTCCCTTGATTTTGGTGAATGAGATAAGGTGGAGCCACATACGTAGTGCTGGGATCATGTTGACACATTGAGTTAAGTCAGTAGACCTGACAACTGAGGCTGTTATTTCTCCTCATTTCCATGATAAGCTCTCATAAACTGATGATATTTTATTCATATGCAAGATGCTTAATAAAGGCCCTATGCAACTCAATAGTATATGATGTCTTGTTCAAAACACTTATATATGATGACCATGGTTGTTCCACTGAAAACTAATTTCTGCAGCTGGAGCTCAGGCTGATAATCTTTTGAATCTTTTGAAACTGGATTTTTGTATCTCAGATGGAATGAGCTAAAAATATCAACCTGTATTCCCTGGTCCCTGTAAAACCTTGTCAACGTGCTGGAGGGAAGGGTGTCATCTGGAGGGACCTTGAAAGGCTTGAGAAGTGGGCCCATGTGAACTCCTGAAGTTCAACAAGGCCAGGGCCAAGGTCCTGCACATGGGTCAGGGCAATCTCAAGCACAGATACAGGCTTGGAGAAGAATGGAGTGAGAGCAGCCCTGAGGAGAAGGACTTGTGTGTGTTGGTTGATGAGAAGCAAAACATGACCTGTCAAGGTACATTTGCTACCTAGAACTCCAACCATATCCTGGGCTGCATCACAAGCAGCGTGGCCAGCAGGGCGAGGGAGGGGGTTCTGCCCCTCTGCTGAGACCCCCCCTGCAGGGCTGCATCCAACTCGGGGGCACCCAGCATAAGAAGGACATGGACCAGAGGAGGCCACGGAGATGGTCAGAGGGCTGGAGCCCCTCTACTATGAAGACAGGCCTGGGAGAGTTGGGATGGTTCAGCCTGGGGAGGAGCAGGCTCCAGGGAGACCTTAGAGCAGCTCACAGTACCTGGAGGTGCTCACAAGAAAGCCAGGGAGACACGTTTTTACAATAGCATTTGGTGATAGGATAAAAGAGAATGGCTTTCAACTGAAAGAGGGGAGATTTAGATTTAAATTAGATATTAGGAAGAAACCCTTCCCCCTGAGGGCGGCGAGGCGCTGGCCCAGGCTGCCCCAGAGCAGCTGTGGGTGCCCCATCCCTGGCAGGGCTCAAGGCCAGGCTGGACGGGGCTGGGAGCAGCCTGGGCTGGGGGGAGGGGGCCCTGCCTGTGGCAGGGGTGAGGGTTGAAACTAGGTGATTTTGAAGGTCCCTTCCAGCCCAAGCCATTCTGTGATCCTATGATACATTTTCGTGCCATAGCAGCATGAGTGGCTTAAGAGATCTTAAGTAAATACTGTATATGTACAAGCACTGTTTTTATTTCCTTCTGCATGAACAACGTCCTGTTGTGTGGTTTTAATCTGTAGTTCTCCTCGTGCTCCTTTAGCTTCCTTAACAGGTTCTCAAATTTCCCATTTGACTCGGCAGTGGTGTCCTGGCTGGAGTCCTGCCACCCTCTGTTTGGATACACAACCAAAACCCCAAGTGGCTCTTTTTTGGTTGTGCCATCAATTAACCTTATTGGGAAGAGCAACCTCTCCAACATGCACAACCTTTCATGCTCGGGATGTCGGGTAACTGTTATTTATATGTATTGGTTAGTCTTTTGGGTATTTATTTCTCTGATGTTAATTCTGGATTGTTGTTTATTTCTACTGGGCTGGCTAAAGCTGCCAGTTTTCAGAAACTGGAGCTCTGCAAACACTACAAGCAATGCAAACAATACAGGGATACAAGCAAGTGACTGTGAGTCACAGCTGCTACATTCAATTTCCACCTACACTTCTACACTCAATTAACTCCTCCCAGGCTTGGTTTCAACACTTTGCAGGAGTCCAGTAACTACATATAGGAGTGCAGTGGTTTGGGCAACCTTAGATGAAAGGGGCTTAGATATTCAAACACTGATAATTAATTTAAATGCTGTAAATCAATGAATGATGATGATTAATTGGTTGTGATTTTCATTATTACCTAGTGATGACAGATACTTGTTCTCCTCCAGACCTCTGCCCTCCCAGCAATACAATTCATCTGAACTGTGATTCAAACCAGAATTTATGGGAAAACTGAACAACAGAGATCCAGCTAATTCTGCAGTGAGAGCCACCGGAATGGGGAGCAAGGGCACAGCCAAAGGGAAGGCTGGTTATTTTGCCTTGCAATCACTGTCGGTAACTGGGTAGAGAAAAACCAGTGACAACAGAAAAAAAACAGTGAAAGCCACTGTTCTGCACCCTATGTCCACATGCACCCTGGAATGGTCAGATTGTCCCTGCACTACTTGGGACTTTGCAAGTAGAATCTGAAGACCTAAAAGTACCCCAGGAAAAGTGTTTGCTACCTTGCATGACCTCTGCCCACACCCTGGATGATTTCTTATGCCCCTTTGGGTATTTTCCAAGTCTCCCCAACAGGGACGACCCTCCCACTGTGAGAAAAATGTAATATTTGGCTTGTTAAATCGACTATCACTTCTGCAGCTGATAATCAGAGAACTGCTTATCTGTTAAACAGCCCCAGCCGGGAGCAGGCAGCCAAAGAGTCTGCATGAGTAATGTTGCTGAATCAGCCAAAAACCCCTCCCCGGGGCTGTTGTACAGCCTCTTTGCTCCCCTCCCAGCCTATCTGCCCTCTCCAGGACACAGTGAGCAAAGGGCTGTGATCTGCTCCCAGGGAGCACTTGAGCCTCAGCCTTGTCCTGTCTACCTCTTTGGTTTGCTGGAGTGTAACCATAGCGTTGCAGAGGCAACAAAAAGCCTGGTGAGGTCTGGTCAGTCTCCCTCACTGGGAAGGAATGGACTGCACCCAGTTGTCACGGTCCACTCAGTGGGCTTGTGATGGTTCGTTTACTATGATCTCGAAGCGCAAAAATCAAGGTGACCACACCAAGGGGTTATGCTTTGATCAAACTGCACAACTTTATTGTTTGCCTGTAAAGCAGCGTGCAATAGATAGACAGACAGGGATGGAAGGAAAGGTAAACTAAAAATAAAAGGAAAGAGGATTATAGCTACCACCACGGGTCCAAGGCGTCCCTATGGTCCCAGGTCCAGGCAGCGTCCCGCCAGTCCTTCCGATTGTCGTGATCCTTGGTGGGGAAGATCTCCAAAGTTGGGTTGCTAAGGAGCCATCTTTTATGCCAAGCAACACACCTTGCTCCTTCTCTGGCCCATGGATTGTTGCCAGTCTCCACCTTCTCGAGCAAGGTTACCACGCATGTCCAAAAAGGAGTGCTCAAGGCATGGTTTGCCTTAGAGGCGGGTAGCTTCAGACCAGGAGGTATGTTTTTGTATTATAATGATATTATAATGAAGAAAAGTTCACCTGAAGTTCAAGTTTTCTGGTTCATTGCTATGCCAGTGGTTGTGATCCATCTTCTGGACAGTGTTTATGTGGCCTTATTGTAATGGTTCCTTTCAATCCCAGGTGGCAGGGAATGGCACAGTACTCCTTGTACCGTGCAGTTCTCCTTCCCAGGGTGTAGTTGTTCCTTTCAGTCCCAGGTAGCAGGGAGTGGCATAGTACTCCTCGTACCATGCAGTTCTCTTTCCCAGGGTCTTTGTGTCTTGGTGTCCATGAGGACCGCATTCCATCTCCAGGTCTCTGTTGGCAATATTGAGACAATATTGTACTCTTTGGACCGACTCTTACACCAGTGCAGTTCCTTAGGCGGCGTAACCACTGATTTATGTGAATTGACTGCAAAACTGTCTCCATCATTACTTGCTCCACCATCCACAGGCACCAAACCTAATACTTCTCCAGACCATTGCTATCCTACAAGCTTTCTCCAGGACACTACATTGAAATGGGGCTGCTTGTGTTGACTAATCATGCATGATACATAACAAAGACTCATCCCTCACATCCCAACTGCCGACTGGACCAGTTGTCCTGGGTTTGTGATGTTAGCAACAATCCTTGGACCATTCTCCAAATCGGGCATGGTGAATCGTGCTATCTGACTGTGCTGCCAGTTCTGGGATAGCTTTCCTACATTGGATAAAAGCAGCACTAAACATCTGAGTGGAGCGATCCATCTGGCGATCCATCTGGCTACTGAGTCATCGCTACCAGCCCAAGAGGACGGAGGGATTGGCTGTTTCCAGTTTTACCAGTTTTCCTAGTTTAATAGTGGGGAGTGCTGTAGGACAGCTATGTCACCTCCTGGCTTTTCAGCCTTTGACTACATTCTGGGCTTGTCAATGTAGAGAGACATTGGCAGGGCATGAGCCGACCCTGTCTGGGGCTGTGTGCCCATGAAAGCTCCTTGGTGCGAGCTGTGAGCTCAGGCATGTGAAGCCATGCAGCTCCAAGCCACAGCTGGCTTCAAGCCAACCAGCTCAGCGCTTGGGTGGAGTGAATATGCATCTGTCTGCACCCGTCCATGGAGACATACCCTCAGGGAGGTCAAAGAGAAAAACAGAGCTACTGGGGAGGGTTGTCCAGTGCCTTTCTCCAGAAGCATTTTCCCTGGCACAAGGCTTGGCTGGAGCAACCCTCCTCAGGGGGCTGTTCCCTTAATGGAAGAATGTACTGGTAGCCTGATATAGCGTTGAGTTATAAAGACATGATTTGTGACACATGTTACTGCATGGAAGGAAAACGGTAGCACCAAGTAGCCTGGGTCTGGGGAAAGCATGATTTATTCCCTACCACTGTATCCAAAAGCATCCTGGAGAGGCAGCAAATCTGCTGCTGAGCCACCTGGGGTTGTTTTCACTGCTCCATCCCTCTCTCCTTCCCTCCATTTCAATGAGGAGCTGCTCTTCGACTCAAAGTATTGCTAAACAGCAGAAAGGTGCTCTCTCTCACAACGTCCGGGGCGGGGGGGGGGGGGGGGGGGGGGGCGGGCAGCTCCCTTCTGGGAGACACACACGGGTTTTCCCCACCCAAGGGAGGGGGGAGGGCAGCTGTCCGACCAGCAGAACAATACAGGGAAGCCCCATTCAGCTCAGCTTTGGCTGAGGAGCACATTGGTCTAGTTGCTAAACTGGAAGCCTCAAATCTAGTTGCTACCCCAGAGGACCTGGAGAGATGGGGGATGGCCACTGCAAGGAAAATCAGCAAAGATGTGTATGCCTTGGGGCTGGTGCAGAGCCCCTGCCTTGTGCATATTTTCACCCTTGGCCACTACAAAATGCATTTTGTTGCAAATATGGAGTGTGAGCTACTAACACACACTACAGGGTGAGAACTGTGTGCAACCAGATAATTACTGGGTAAGGATGCTCCAAATGGAGTCACCTTATATAGTTTCTCTTTGTGCTCAGAGGGACTTATGCAGGTCCTCTACCTCTATGGAAGAAGCCAGGTTGTGCTTCTCTCCACCCAATTTTGATTAACTGGAAGTTCCTCAGACACATTTTGATGCACACCTAACACAGGTCAGTCCTGATCCCCGCAGGACTCTCAGTGTGACTGTAATGTGAACAAGTTCTCACCTGAGGAATGCAAACAATTTTTTTCTTCTTTCTCCACCTATGTTCAGAGAGTGCACTTAAGTGACTTTTGTGTAGTTCCAGATGAAAAATCTGGCTTAAAAGGAACTTTCCACGTTTGTAAGTTATCAGTTGCTGCTTTGCAGTCTCCCATGTGTGCTATGGATAACACACGCCACAAACTGATGGATGAAACAAATACTTTTAGCTATGCTTGGTGATCCAGACCCTCATACGTTGGAAATCAACAGATTGCGGAGAATAAAGAAAAGATTTATCCCATGAAGATTTGACCTTCTACCTTTTCAATAGGACTAAAGTGCTTTTTTTTATGCCTAACATATGAACAGTCAAGACTAGACACCATTTCCCCTTGGTCTGCATCCTGTTTTTGAGAACAATAGCTGCATTTTTGACACAGTGCCAGCCCATAATTCATGCTTGCCTGCATCCTTTAGAGCACAGACTTAGCTGACATTGTAATAGTTTGGTCCATTGAAATGACTGTTCCAGTTAGAGAAGATTTTTTTCCCTTATCACTAATATTATTTCTAAAAATTTAAATGTTTTAGGAATAATAAACAAGGAAAAGAGGCCTCATGTCTTGATGAAATATGGGTGCATAAATTCCCTTGACCTAATTTCCAGTCCACTCAAATATAATAAAGTTCAAAAGTTCATCTTGGGGTCAAACTTCATTGAGTTTATGTCCTGTTTGGGACAGACAGCTTGAAAGAGATGAGAGGAATCTAGTGAAGAGGGAGAGGAAGACAGTAGCTGACGGAGTAAACAATAACGGTGGAAGAAAAAGCAAGAAATGCATTAAAAGAATGAATACTCTGTACAAAGCCTCACTTTTGATGGTACCACCAACTTCCACCCAGGCTGCTCTCCAAGCACAATGTAAAAAGTTGCTAGATGCTTCAAGCCTGTTGATCATCACCTAATCTCTTTGGCAGTCCCATATATGTTGTTGACACCATTTGTAGAGCAAAAAGTGAATGCCAATAGCAGCAGTACCTTCACTGATCTGAATGAAAGTTTCCCACCTCAGGGTTGCTCCCAAGAAGGAACTTGGATATGCTGGTTGAATTCACAGAATCATAGAATCATTCAGTTTGGAAAAGACCTTTAAGATCATCAAGTCCAACCATTAACCTAGTGGTTAATGTTAGGCAGTCCACCAAGAGTTAGCCTAGGTGGACTGCTAAGTCTAGCACTAAACCATGTCCCTAAGCACGACATCCACATGTCTTTTAAACACCTCCAGGGATGGGGACACCACCACTTCCCTGGGCAGCCTGTTCCAGTGCTTCACAACCCTTCTGTGGAAGAATTTTTTCCTAACGTCCAATATAAACCTCCCCTGGTGCTACTTGAGGCCGTTTCCTCTCATCCTACTGCTTGTTCCTTGGGAGGAGACACCAACACCCCCCTGCTACAACCCCCTGCCAGGCAGCTGTAGGGAGCCAGAAGGGCCACCCTGAGCCCCCTTTTCCCCAGGCTGAGCCCCCCCAGCTCCCCCCGCCCCCCCCGAGCTGTGCCCCAGCCCCTTCCCCAGCCCCTGCCCGGCTCTGGACACGCTCCAGCCCCTCCGGGTCTGTCTGGGGGTGAGGGGCCCAAAGCTGAGCCCAGGGCTCGAGGGGCGGCCGCACCAGGGCCCGGCACAGGGGGACGGGCACTGCCTGGCCCTGCTGGCCACGCTGCTGCTGACACCGGCCAGGGCGCTGCTGGCCGCCGTGGCCACCTGGGCACACTGGGGGCTCATGCCCAGCCGGCTGCCGACCAGCCCCCCCAGGCCCTTCCCCGCCGGGCAGTTCCCAGCCCCCTGCCCCCAGCCCGCAGCGCTGTGGGGGGCTGGTGTGACCCACGGGCAGGGCCCGGCACTCAGCCCCGTTGGGCCTCATACAACTGGCCTCGGCCCCTCGGCCCGGCCTGCCCAGACCCCCTGCAGAGCCCCCTGCCCCCCAGCAGGTCACACTGCCCCCAGCTCGTGTCCTCTGCAAACCCACTGCAGGTGCGCTCCAGCCCCTCGTCCAGGTCCCTGATGAAGACATCAAACAGGACTGGCCCCAGCGCTGGTCCCTGGGGACACCACCTGTGCCCGGCGCCAGCGGGATGTGACTCCATTCCCCACCACGCTCTGGGCCCGGCCACCCAGCCAGCTTGTTACCCAGCGCAGAGCACACCCGTCCCAGCCCTGAGCACCAGTTCCTCCAGGAGATGCTCTGGGAAACGGTGTCAAGGGTAGGTCCAGGTAGACACCATCCACAGCCTTTCCCTCATCCACTAGGTGGGTCCTAGAAGCAGATCAGGTTCATCAAGCAGGACCTGCTTTTCATAACCCCATGCTGGCTGGGCCTTATCCACTGATTGTCCTGCACATGCCCTGTGATCTGCTCCACAACCTTCCCCGGCACCGAGGTCAGGATCCAGCTCCCTGGATCCTCCTTCCAGCCCTGCCTGTAGACGAGAATCACATTGGCTAACCTCCAGTCAACTGGGACCTCCCTGTTAGCCAGGGCTGCTGATAAATGACAGAAAGTGGCTCAGTAAGCACTTGTACCAGCTCCCTCATTACCCTTGGGTGCATTCCACCTGGCCCCATAGACTTGTGCATGTCTCAGTGGTGTAGCAGGTCACTGGCCATTTCTCCATGGATTACGGGGGCTTCATTCTGCTCCCCATCCCTGTCTTCCAGCTCAGGGGGCTGGGTACCTGGAAAAAAACTGGTCTCTACTATTAAAGACTGCAGCAAAGAAGGCATTAAGTACCTCAGGCTTTTCCTGAGCCTGTGTCACTGTGTTTTCCCCCTGTATCTAATAAAGGATGGAGATTCTCCTTAGCCCTCCTTTTCTTGCTAAAGTATTGATAGAAACAGGTTTTACTGTCTTTTATGGCAGTAGTCAGATGAAGTTCTAGTTGGGATTTGACCTTTCCTATTTTCTTCCTGCGTAACCTCATGACATCTTTGTAGTCCTCCCGAGTTACTTGGCCCTTCTTCCAAAGATCACAAACTCTCCTTTTTTTCCCCTGAGTTCCAGCCAAAGTTCTCTGTTTAGCCAGATGAACTTCTAGCCTTGTTGGGCTCCTTTGCCCTTCAGGACAGCCTCCCAAAGGATTCCATCAACCAGGCATCTCAAGAGGTTCAAGTCTTCCCTCCAGAAGTCCGAGGTGGCAGTTCTGCTGATCCCCTTCCTTGCTTCTCCAGGAATTAAAAACTACCATTTTGTGATCGCTGTGGCCCAGATGGCCTCCAGCCATCATGTCACCCACCAGCCCTTCTCTGTTTGCAAACAGCAGGTCCCATGGGGGCCTTCTCTTGCTGGGTGCCTCACCAGCTCTGTTGGGAAGGTCTCTCCCACACACTCCAGCAGCTCCCAGACTGTTCCCTCTCTGCTGATGACATTTCCAGCAGGCACCTGGTAACTTGCAGTGCCCCATGAGAACAAGGGCTCCTATCGTGAGACTTCTCCCTGCTGCTTATAAAGCATTTCGCCTGCCTCTTCGTCCTGGTTGGGCAGTCTAGAACAGACTCCCACCATGATATCGGCCTTGTTGGCCTTCCCCGATTCTTACCTGTAAACACTCAACCTTATTGGCACTATCATCAAGCTCTAGACAGTCAAAGCACTCCCTAACATACAGGACCACCCCACCGCCTCTCCTCCCTTGCCTATCCCTTCTGAAGAGTTTATAGCCATCCACTGCAGCACTCCAGTTGTGTGAATCATCCCACCATGTTTCCATAATGGCAACTATGTCATAGTTCTCTTGCTGCAGGATGGCTTCCAGCTCCTCCTGGTTGTTGCCCATTCTGCATGCATTGGTGTAGATGCACTTCAGTTGGGTCCTGCCTGAGGGTAGAAGCTGTGTGACCATTCTCAGGCACTTTTGTGGTTTCTAAGACATCGACAACTCTTGCGTCTTTGCTGCTGCATGGATCTCCATCCCCTACCTCCACTGAGATGACAGACCGAAGGATCTCACTAGCACGCTGTCCCTCAGACATTGGTGTGCTGCCCCCAGGCTTATCTCTAGTGAGCCTGTTTTTTCCCTTTCCCCCTTCAAATCTAATTTAAAACTCTTTCAGTAAGCCCTGCTAACTCCTGCACAAAGATCCTCTTCCTCCTGAGAAGAAAGAAGTCCTGGGAGAAACAAGCACATTTATCATTTGTGGAACAAGAAGGATTCAAACACTCAGACTGATCTGAAAAACCTCCAGGATAATCAGAGTTGTCTCAGAAGTCCTGAATAATTCACATTCCAACATCTGTAAGTCCAAACTGCTGGGAAAGCATCTGCTCCCTTCCACATGCATAAAGCTTCTTGCAGAAGGCAGTCTCTGCTGGGTCCCCTGGGTTCAGGATTGATCCCAACATTCATTTACATCTATGCCACCAACAAGACTGTAAAAATCCACCCAACATTTGACTTACATTTTCTATGTGTTTTTTTCCTTCTTCCCTGCTGATTCAGAATGTTTAAAACATCCCTTTCTGTTTATATGCTTTAATTCTCCCCCTTCCACTGTGAACCAATTCTCATAACCTTTTTGCAAAGGTCCCATTTCTCACACCTTTCCCAGTTGCTGCTGCATCCCCTCTGAACTCTCTCACAGTGTCTGGCTGAAAAACTTTGCCAGGTTTTGTAAGCTCATTCTTGAAAGAAAGTACCAGGGATCCTGAGGAACACATTTGAGAGCTCTGAAAAGCAAGACAGCAGAAGGTGGACAGGAGCAGCTGCCATGGTTTTGGGTCTCGTGACCTAATAAATTATTTCCATAACAACTCTTGCACAAGACCAAAATATCAACAGGAAAGTTGTGAAATAAGAAGTGGTAAGAAAAAAACCCCAACATTTGGGCCATGATATGCTGAAAGCATTACTTCACAGACTGCAATAAGTAGTTTGTTTAACTGTGCATCACTCAGGTACTCTGCTAGGAGGCACCTGAGAATACTTCATGTGGGTGAGTCCAGAGATCTACTGAAGAGTTGCAGGAAGTACATGATGCAAACTGAAGTGGCACATTCAGTAGAGCACAAACATGCCATGTCATTGCACTTTTATTGCATTTACTCGAAAGCCTTCTCGTGAGAAGTCTAAGGAAGCAGGAGGTTGGAAAAGCAATTACAGCATGGGAAAAGAAGAAAAACGGGTAACATGACATTAGATGTGCACAGGCAGTTGTGCAAAACCTTCCTGGCTGAAAGCTGGTCTTGATTTCTGGTTTTGATTAATATTTAAGAGAGTAAACTGATATTAGACTTCAGAGAGCAGAACTAACATATCAACCAGTTAAAGGAAAGAACTCAGAGCGCCTGTTTTTCAAATTAATTCGGACTTCTTATCCAACAGTATGTTTGACTGGATGCCCAAAAACTGGTGTTCAGTTGCCTTTGAGATACTCTGGGGCATGCTTCCTTGCTTGCAGATGATACTCAAGAACAGCTTAGTTTCCTCTCTATCCTGTATCGTACCTGCAAACTGTATTATGTAGCTAAAACCCCAGGAACATCCCAAAAGGCGCTAGTTTCTTGTCATAGACCGAACTAGCTGCCTATGTTTAGGCAATTGACTCAAGCTTTTGTCAGGATCTGGGTTAAGAATAAGCTCTGACTTGTATGAGAAATGGTATGGCCAACAGGACTGAGGAAGTGATTGTCCCCTTGTGCTTGGCCCTGGTGCGGCCGCCCCTCGAGCCCTGGGCTCAGCGTTGGGCCCCTCACCCCCAGACAGACCCGGAGGGGCTGGAGTGTGTCCAGAGCCGGGCAGAGGCTGGGGAAGGGGCTGCGGCACAGCTCGGGGGGGGCGGGGGGAGCTGGGGGGCTCAGCCTGGGGAAAAGGGGGCTCAGGGTGGCCCTTCTGGCTCCCTACAGCTGCCTGGCAGGGGGTTGTAGCAGGGGGGTGTTGGTGTCTCCTCCCAAGGAACAAGCAGTAGGATGAGAGGAAACGGCCTCAAGTAGCACCAGGGGAGGTTTATATTGGACGTTAGGAAAAAATTCTTCCACAGAAGGGTTGTGAAGCACTGGAACAGGCTGCCCAGGGAAGTGGTGGTGTCCCCATCCCTGGAGGTGTTTAAAAGACATGTGGATGTCGTGCTTAGGGACATGGTTTAATAATGGACTTAGCAGTACTGGGTTAACAATTGGACTTGATGATATTAAACGTCTTTTCCAACCTAAACAAATCTGTGAATCTAAGTTATTAAAATGTGTCTAGACATCACCATGTGAACTGGTAGTCAATGCTCCTTTTGCAGCTAGTGGAGACCTACTCAATACAGTTGGTGGAGGCTGAAAAGAGTTTCAGATCAATATGTAGCAGGACTGTGGGTCTCCCAGAAGACCTGAGTAACAGCCTGCAGCCCATGTAGATGTAGATGCCCTAGAAGAATTTAGAAGTTTGTCAGGGGACCCAGATGTCCCTAATCCTTCATAAAAGTACTTGCATTTTAAACTCCCTCTGTGACTTAAGTGCCTTAATCTGGGCTATACAGGGAGACAACACCGGCTACTGGCGGTTCACATGCCCAGGTCTTCCTCATGAAACACAGTGACTGCAGGCTGTTGTGGCTTTTCTTTCTTTTCTCTTGTAGCATAGTGTTTAGGGCACTGTGTAAAGCATGGCACTCAATGGTTCAGTTTTCTCCTCTGCAGGAAGGGAATTGTGCTAATCAGTACATCAAGCAATATGGGAGCATGGTACTTCCCAAGTGTCTCATTCAAGCTCTTCCCCTCTGCCTTTTGCAGTCCCAGTGGCCAATTCATTGTGTTGAGGGCACAGTTCCCTCCTCCAGAGATTACTTAAGTGCTCCTTAAGGGGCAAAATGTTCTATAAATTGAGACAAATTTGAGGACAAATTGATAGGGTCCCCGCAGACTGACAAGGAGGGCACTGCCTGAGGAGTAGAAAATACCCATCTGGGTAGGGAAGAGAATTGAACCAACAGTCTAGGCACGGAATTGTCATGGCAGATCTATTTCCAGCTACACTTTATACAGAGCTTTATTTAGCAGAGGTACTTAGGCAATATCTACCTGCTTAGGAGACCTGGCAGAGGGACCTGGCAGCCCTGTTGGGGCTTACACAGATATGAATGGGTTTGTGCTGTCTGCAGCATTTCTGAATATGCCAAGGAGCAGACTGTTAAATGCACAGGGAATTTCACCATTAAACATAGTCCTCTGCAGGCTTTAGGCACCAGACAGAAGAATCAGCATCTGAACATGGACTGTAAAAATTTAGATTTTGGACTTAAATACCTAAAGTGGCAATTAAAGCACCCAAATCCTTTTCTGGCCTTTCACCTCACTGGGCATCATTCTTCCCAAACAGACAAGGAGCTCGATTCAGGGGTGATGGGTCCAGTTCAGCAATGCAACAACTTGCCTGATGTCTGTGGTGAAACATGAGGGACAGATTAGATGAAACATATGGTCTTGAATCACATATGTAAGGCAAGAAACGTATGCTAATGTCTGTTACAAAGAGCTTTTTCCAAGAATAAGCAACAATTAATGAAGCTGGGGGTTTGAAACTCTTCAATCTATGTTTCTTGCCAGAATTTTTTGTTACAACATTTTAAAGTGAAAGGCACTAGGGTCATAAAACTTGTAAATATTCTTTAAAAAGCAGGAATTATGATATGAGTACTCATGATGGAAGGAAGTTTTACAATAAAAAATGTTTTTGAAATAAAATCTTGCCTCAGAATTCTCTTCTGGATTTTCAAAAGGTTACTGCCATTATTTTATTTTATATTCTTCCTGTTTCACAGCACTACTCGATGTGTTAAGACATGAAAAGACTTGTATAGTTTCAGCAGCCTAACATTTTGTTTTTATTTTCTTTTGTCTTGCTTTGTTTTGTTTTAGTGATAATTGGGGACCACGTTATTTAGCATTAGCCGAATCAAACATTTCTTCATCTTCTCTTGAACAAAGATAGTAAAAGCAAACTGGATGTTGCAATAAATTTTTTTTTGAGAATGTGTTTACTGCAGTGGGAATACCTAATTCAAACTGAAGCTCTGGCCTTACAAAGCAAATGTTTCCCAACTTCACGTTTTTCAGGATTTTCACAGAAAATTTTGGAAAAAGTAATTTTTATTTTGAGCTATAAAAATGAAAAAAATCCGCCAACCCAAAATATTATGTGAACTCAGACTTCCACGATTTGACTAACTCTGCCCACACAGGACATCATCAACACCTTTTGCCATCTCTCTGGACACTTCTACTGCCAAATCCCTTCCGCAGCTTCAGTGCAGGGACTAGATACCACTAACAGACTCTGTTGCTCAGAAGTTTCTCTGCTACTCTATTCCTCACCAAAGTATGTGACCCATTCTTCTCTGGCGAAGGTTCAGAGAGTAATTCAGGTTGGAAGGGGCCTTTGGAGAGCTCCATTCCAGCTCCCTGATCAAACAAAGGACAACTTCAATGTCAGAAAGTGGTTGCTCAGGGCCTTGCCCTAAAAAGTTTTGAAAATCTCCGAGGATTTTCCAGAGTTTGACCTTTCTCATTATGAAGAATTTTTTCCTTACGTTCAATCTGAACTTTCCAGGTTGCAACTCTCAGCAGTTGCATCTTGTCCTTTAACTCAATACTCCTGGGAGGGCTAATGTTGTCTTCTTTGTAACTGCCCTTTCAGTATTGACAAAAGATTTTCCCTCCAAAACTTTCTCTTCTCCAGGCTGAACAAGCCTAGTTCCCTCCATCCCTTTCTCAATTATCATATGCCCCAGCCCCCTGACCATCTTGGTGGCCTCTGCTGGACTCACTCCAGTTTGTCAGTATCTCCCTTGCACTGGGAGGCCCACAGCTGGACACAGCAACCAGATGTGTGTGGTGTTAGATCTGCCAAAGAGAGGGGAATAACAGTGCCTCTTGACTTTCTAAGCTTTTGCAAATACATCTCAATATGCAGCTGGATTTCATTGTCACTAGGGCATGATGGTGATTCATGGACAACTTGTTGTCGACCCAGACCCTCAGGTCCTCTTCTGCAAAGCTGCTTTGCAGTCATCTTGTCCCTCACCTGGAGTGTTGCATGAGCTTGTTCTGTCCAAGATGCAGGTCTTTGCTGATCGTCATGAAGTTTCTGTCAGACCATTGCTCTGACGTAGAAGGTACCTCTGAATAGCAGCTCTGCCTCCAACGTATCAACCACTGCTCCATCTGGAGTCATCCACAAATACGGCAAAGGTTCTGTCCCATCAGCTTAAGTACAGAAATGTTGCTTAAAGTGGTGTGCACCCTTCCTTTCCTTTATTTCTGCCCTGTATTGCTGCACTCTCTGCTTCTGCTCCTGCTTTAATCCTCACCATTCCTTCCATATTTGTCTTCCAAATTCCTGGTTTAGCTGTGCTTATTCCCCTTCTGTTCTCCCCACACCACGCTTCCTGCCCAGCTGCCTGTCCCAAACCTTCTCCTTGGTGAAGGAAATTTTCCTGCCTGAAAATGGGTTTCTCTCCTTCTCTGGCCTGGTCTCTGGCGCTGTGGAGTCCCCTCTCCACTCCATTTTCTGGGGAAGTCAGAAACTGTAGAGAGGAATCTCTTCTGTTGTCACCTTCCAGAATGTTTCTTCATGAAGAATACTGCTTATGAACTGGAAAATATGTGTCTTTGATGCAATGACTTCTAGAAATGGGCAGGAGGAGGAAATCTGTGGAACTAACTTGGCTCTGCAATAAGACAGAAGAGCAATGATCAATAGCTTGGGAGAAAAGTGACTCTCCCAGAGTTGCAGGACTGTTCCCTTATATTTGCCAAAATTTTGTTTAGTGTCATGTTGCATCAGCCTCCAAATGTCTTTGCTTGTGAAAGAATGTTGCACAGACCGACGGGCCCTCCTTGGAAAGTTCTTCTGTGCTTATTCAGTCTCTTTTCCCTCCCATTTAGTTTTCACCCTGTTTCCCTGGTTACTATATATTTCTGTTTGTCAACCCTCATGAGCTGATGTCCACCTCTGCTCACGTGTCACATATTCACAGGCAGCTAGCATGTTGCCTAGCCAAGGTACCTGTGTCTCCCTCTGCTCTGCACAGCTCAGCTCTCACTGCCTCTTTGCAAAGCTTTTCCCATCCCTCTCTCTCGGATGCTCTTCAGTTTACAGTTACACTTCTCAGTCGCACCTCATAAAGAGCTGAATTGTACTAAACCCCTCTTCTCTTCCCCATTTCCCTTCCCTTTTTCACTTCTATCAGCTTTGATTTCTCCTCCTCTGTAATCTGTTTCCTAGGCTCTCTCCTCACTTTTCCACTACAAGAAATGGGCTGAAGCTCCACAGATCTCCTCTGACCTCCTGGCCTGGGGAGAGGTGGGTAGGTACCTATTACCACCTGTTCCTCTGGAGAATTTTCAGCTCTCCACTGTTTGGAGGGAATTACACTAAAACTTTGTTTTCTCCTTTTCCCATTGCTCACCCTGAGCTCTCTGATGGCTCTCAACTCTTCTCATCCCCCTTTCCTCTTTTTTCTTGGAAAAATCTGTTTGGACCTTCATCAATCCATGAACCAAAATCTGCTCTGGCTGCATAGTTGCAGCGTTGCTGGAAAGCTGCAGACTCTGGACTTAATTTTTGTTCTTTCCTTATAGATAATTTTCCTCTTTCACTCAAATTAAGCTGCAACAGAAGGTGAATGATGGCTCTGTGAGGGAGGAGATATCTAACTTGGTCTATCTGAGAGCAGACTATAGGGCAGAGGACGTGTTGGTGGGTAGCTTTGCTGTATTTCAGCTCTCCAGATGCTCAACACAGCTCTAACAGAGCAGGCAACTATCATTAGAAAGGAGTAAGTGAAAGAATTATATATACATCTGGACAATATCACTTTTTTCTGGGGCTTGTATAAGACATACTACAGAGCCTTAGTTGTGAGAGGAGATGGACTCAGTTTTCTAGAAAATCAGACGTTTCAGGATTGGTGAGATGCAGGCTGCAAATCTAGGCATCTGAAATGAATCACTGATCACTTTTGAAAATCTTGACCAAATTTCTGCACAAGGACATGCATGAAATAGGAATCCACAGGCACCAGCACCACAGGCTGTTTGTTATTATAGAAGATCATTTAGTACAGGCTGTTCTAATTTAGGTTAAACAAAGCTAATCCCGAAGTGATGTGTTTCTTATACTAGGCTGCGTGCGTCTGTGCATTGCACATGTGTGCACAAACAGAATAGGCAGTTGTTTATGGAAAATAATAGATATGGCCAGAGGATACCTTGCCTTGCATGGTAAGACATGTTTTTCTCTTCTGTGGGGATACAGGAAATTCAGGTTGTGGTTTTGGTTTGTTTCTTCCCAGGCAATTAAGAGGGTACTGAATGGCATGGGGAATGGATAGGAATAGGAAAGCAAATGTTCTGGGCTCCGTTTCAGAGGCACTTACTCCTAGGAGGCACTTACTGTGTTTTATACTAATCCACCCTGGCTAGTTCAGGGCTGAGCAGAGTCCCTGCAGAGAGGTCTGCAACCAGAGGCTCTGGTACTCTGCTAGGGTATTGTGTTGTCTTGGCTTTGCAGGAAGAGCCAACGCCTTTGAAAACTGAGGCTTGGCTTTCCGTGGATGGCCAACATGAGTCATGACTTGCTGAACCTTTAGGGACTCTCTCTGGGAGTGTTTCTAGTGCTTCCAGTACTTATATCTATTTGATTCCACTGCAGAAGATTGTTTTGGGGAACAAACCGCAGCAAGCTGTGGTAGGAAATATTTGAGGGAGACCTATTGTCCTGTCCCATGCAAACAGTTGCAAAGGAAGCCACTTGTTGCATGCAACAATTTTTTTTAAAAAAAGTTTGCATAGGCTGCATAAGTCCCACATGTTCTGCTATGTATCCCAGAATCCTAGAATGATACTCCTTGCTTAGCAGCATGAGCTTTCTTTGCATCAACAGAGGCTGTTGCAAGGACTTTATGAAAAAGCAAGGAATGAGGGTATAAATTTTGGTTGCAAAATTACAGTCAAAACAGCCTGAATCATGCCAGCCTATTAGGACAATGGGGCGAACTGACAGAAGGATGTGTGATGTTGATTAACAGCTATGTTTGATGCAGGATCACGTACTTTGGTGTTGGGGCTGCTTCTAGGCACACCAGCAGACAGGGGAGGCAAGAGTTGGGGCTGTCATCTGCATACCTCTATTTTGAGGAATAATATCATAGCAAGCTCCCATTTCTCCCTGTTTTCCCTCTCTTCGCTGTTTTCTTTCCCTCATGCTCCTCATCCTATCCAGAATAATAGTTGGCTGGAGAGGGCTCGTGTCACTTCTTGGTTGCTTATGCTGCTAACGGAGAAATCTAAATGAGCCATGCTGTGTTTTACTCCTGAGGCTTATTCCTCGAGAAAGCTGTTTCTGCTCCCAGGGAAGTTAATGGAAGTCTAATTAGTCCCAGATGTTTAGTAATAACAAGCACTTCCTTTTTGTAGAGCCAAACAAAAGCAGTATTAATACTGTTAATTAAATAGGTTTGGCTCTGTCATCAGGTTATTAACTAATTCCAGGCATGGCAGCCAAGCTAATATTGGCTCTCAGAAGAAGATATAATCTTGCCATGCTTGACACAAAAGGCATGAACTCGGTGTGTGGCTAAATTAGCCTGTGTCTGGGTGTACAGCTCAGCTTGCTTTCACACTAAAGGAAAAGCCGACAAACTTCAGCATCAGGCTTCCAGCTAATCCCTGGGATTTCTGCTTGTGCATCCTTTCGAGTACAAGAATAAGGGCTAGACCCAACGAGTTTTGTTGGCTCTTGGAGGCATTAGATCAGACCCTATTGCTGCTGACGGTTTGTGCAAATGCTTGCCTACGCCTTGAGTAGATCTCCTTGTTCTCCATTGGTTGTAGTCTAAGATATGGAGCAGGCGTCCCTTCTTCAGGACCAGAGGCTAAAGGTCTAAAGTGAGATCTGCACACCGTAGAAAAATAGGAAGACATAGCTTTTCATCTGTGGAGCATTCCAAGCTGGTGCTTTAATATATTCACAACCCTGTGCTTTTTATAAAATTCAAAGGTGTTTTTATTGTACAAAATTCCACGATGAAAACTACCAGCCAGTTCCTTACATAACTGCTTTAAAAATAGAATTATACACCTTTTTGTAGTGTGTTAATTTGGACATTCACTAGCTGGAATAAACAGAAATGAAGCAGCAATTTGTCTCTGAGTTATTTACCCGGACAGGTTTTGGTCTGACCTCTATTTGCCTTATGTGCCTTAACGTACAGTTCCTGGCTTTAACAGAACACCTGATATAGCTCCTTTCGAAGCCGTTGAACCCTGTTAGTAGGTCAGGCTCCCACTTTTGGTGAGCTTTTTTTTCAAAAGGGTGACTTTGCCATGTCAAAGTATGGGACATATGTCAGTGTCAGCTTTTAGCAGCGCAGCAGCGTGGACATGTTGAACCCATCACAGAATGAGGTCCTACATAACTTTTTTTGCAGCCAATCCTCTAGACCATAAAATCTTTTTAAGGAAAGATAGTGGACATCTGATCTCAATAATGGCCCAGGACTAGGTTCCCTGTGTAGTGTTTTGCACCACTATCCTTAAAAAACCTTTTTGCTGTCTAACCTCCTGTGACCTTTAAAAATAGATATATTGTTCTTTTGCATTGAAACGTAACTGTATGCAGTGAACTCCCAACAGTTTTCCTTAGAAATACAAACATTTCAGTCCAATGTTAGCTGGCTGAAATTCATTCTCCAAGATTTTTCTTTTAAAAATCATTCACCCCAGAGATGAATTTCTTCACATTAAACCCAGTTAAATATGTATTGCACGTGAGGGGCAAATTTCTCCTCTTTGAGTTGAACTGTGGACCTGTAACCTTCTGAGCAGATCTGGGTAAGGTATAGTGCAGCTGTTTCATGCCTGAGATTTCTCTTACATCCCTCGTGGGTACTAAGTGCCAAGACTAGTTGACCTCATCTACCTCTCATGTCTTGCCACCGTGGCTGGAGCAACACACTGTGAGCAAAGGGAGGTATCCAAAGAGGTTCCTACCACCAAGGAACCCATTTGGTTCCTATCGTCAGCCGTGGATTTTCTAAAAGGCAGCATTGAGACACAAACTGTAATTTTCTTTTTTAGCTAAATCCTCATTGTTTTGGAACTCATGGGAGATTTGCAACCAACTTCAAGGAGTGAAAGATTGTATTTTGGCCTGCCCTGGCATAGTTTTGTATGATTTCAGTTTAAGAAGGGTTAGGAGCTAACCAGTTAGGAAAAAGCAAAGCTCAGACCAAATCGAAATATCTCATCGGGGTACATAACTTTGAGAAGGGCTTTCCTACTAAGTTGATGTCATCAATGACTGTCATAAAAAGGTGAATCAGTTGCAATGCTCAGTTTTCATAAAGTCTTTCTGTGAAGGTGACATCACAAAATATCTTTGAGCTTAGTGAAAGGTCTCAAGACCTTAGAGGCTGTTTTCTTTTGATCTGGTTTAAATCACACATCCTTTGAAACAACAGCAGGACTTTACAGTGGCCTCTTCTACCATGGTATAAATGTTTTAAGCAGATCTGCTTGTGAATGAAGCAAGTGCAAAACATGGCAAATTCTCCTTCCAGTCCCTGCAACCCAGAGCAGCATACTGGTGCAGTTCAGGGGCACTTTGAAACTGCCTTAACGTCCACAGTTAAAAATCAAAGATGAGAATTTTACCCTTCATTTCTACACACTGGCAGTGTAGCACCTGATTTCTTCGGTTTTCAAGGCATTTTGTGTTCCTATGCTTTAAACTGATGGCTAAAGTTTTGCCTGCGGAAGCAAAAGAATGAACCCACGCCAATGATGATCACAGATAAAACCAACACAAATGTTAATATAATAAGGAAATTGATTTTCTTCAGATCCTCTTTTTCACAGTCTTCTGGTCTAATGTTCCCAATGTGCATCTCTTCCTGGTACCTGAAGTTCTGAGTGTGCTGGCACGTTAAGTGCTCCACATTGGGGATCTGGACATTTTTGTTCTGGATCATTGATGAAAGCCAGATGTTTCCACAGCAGCTGAGTGGATTCCCAGTGAGATACAAGTTTTTAAGTGAGTTTTCTAATGCTAAAATATTGCTGTTCTGTAATGTACTAAACCTATTGTTCCGTAGGTCCAGAACTTCCAGTGGAGAGTCACTACCCCACTTTGGCAGCCAGTTCAGCTGATTTTCAGAGAGGTTTAAATGTTTAAGGTGACTAAAACAAGGCAAGTCAATATTTAAATCTGTCAGGCTATTGCCATGTAAGTACAAATATTCCAGAGACTTTTCCAGTCCTGATAATGCTTTAACTTCTATTTTCAGTCCGGGGTTTATGGAGAGGTCCAAGACAACCAGAGAAGTCTTGTAGAAGGTGTACGCTGGTAGGATGTTCAGCATGTTGTCGGCTAGGTACAAGTACTGAAGACTGGGAGAATCAACAAATGATACACAACCGCTTTGCTCTCCAGCAAGTCTTTGCTTAGCTAATCCTGAGTACATGCTGCAAAGGCTGATATTATTGCTCTGTAGATTAAGCAGTCTGAGGCTAGGAAGACTTGAGAAGATATTAAATTGCAGGGTCTGAAGATGGTTGCTTTGAATATAGAGCTCCTTCAAATTTGACAAAGTGCCAGCATCTAGGAGAAGGTTCTGCAAAGCATTATAGCTCAAGTCAAGGACAGTTAGGGAGGTCAATGCACTGTCATAAGTTACTGAAAACGCCTGAAGACAGTTTTTACTGAGATTAAGGGTGTGAAGGGACAGCATTGATTCAAAGAACTCATCCGGAATGGATTTGATTTCATTATAACTTAAGTCTAAATATACAAGGTGGGATAAATAAAGAGAACTTTTGTTTCTGCTTTGCTTCTGATCAAGCAGATGAAAAGAAGCATCTAGCCATTCATTTTCCATATAGTCCATTTGATTATGAGAGGATTCAGCAGTAAACTGGATTAAATTCTTTGATAAATTCAGAGTTACCAACTTGTTTACCTGGGGGAAGACTGGGAACTGAAACAGTTTGTTTTCACTCAGATCCAAACATCTTAAGCTATATTCATCATCTGACTTTGTGGTGTGGAAGGTCTCAATGCTATTCCTGCTAAGGTCAAGTATCTCCAGCTGCCTGAGGTTGAAATCAGAGATGCAAGTAATGGAATTCATGGAGAGATTGAGTTTGGAAAGGTTCACTAGAGTCTCAAAAGCACCTTCTTCTATTTCCATTATGATATTACTCTGAAGATCTATCTCCACAAGGTTGGGAGATCCCTGAAACATCTTGTGTGATATCATTATAATACTGTTGTCTGCCAAGGAAAGATACCGCAGTGCTGGAGCTTGTTTAATGAAATACTCAGCCATCCCATTGTACAGACTGTTGTGGGACAAGTCCAGTATTTCCACCTTGGGTAGAAGTCCAATCCCCTCTGTCCCATTCTGAGCAAGTTCATATAAGTGATTGTAGGCTAAATTTATTTCCAGCAAACTTGTCATGTGTGCAAAGACTCCAGGCATGATGAAACTTATCTGGTTAGAGCTTAAATCCAGGCACTGGAGGGAAGTGTAAAATGATGACGGCATTTCAGGGATGCTTTGAATCAGATTTCCAGACAGATCTATTTTGTTTATGTTCGGATGGAGCTCATGAGGGATCTGGTGGAGGTCTTTGTTGTGGCAAAATGCCTGCAAGTTGACCTGCCAGAAAGAGAGAGAAAAGGGGTTGTCACTTGACAAATGAAAAACATCTTTGCATGAAATATAAAGAAAATAACATTCAGCATCCAGGCAGATCCTTCTTCTGAAACACTGATCACACTGCTTTCTCTGAGTGTTCAGATGGCAAGAACAACAATTCTAATGCTTCCTTGCAGCTATTAACACTTATTTCATTTTAAAGACATTTCTGACTTACAACAGTAGAGTTTCATCTGCATGAGATACCCACTAAATATTCTCTTTTCTGTACATTTCTCCCAGGCTCATTTTAATAGTCCCAACTGAAAGAGTTTTGCCCTCTTTCCATTGCAATCAAGCACCTTTTCCTCACTTTTGTCCTGATGTTTAATTTTCTCAGCTTCATCACTGTATTAGATTTTGCAAGCTCTACTTGCAATAGTAAATAGTACTTGGAAGGGCTTCACTCGTTGGCAGCATAGGTCCTGTAGCTAGGAGGTGGAGCAACGTATAAGGATTCTATAGTACAAAACCTATGTCTCCTTAGTCACACCCTCAAATATTTGATCATGTCTTCCTTTAGCCTTGGCTTAATTAAGCAATGCATCTTTAACTGAATGAGCCATTCAACAACCGAAACATTTCTGATGCAAATCTCCAAACTCTTCCTGCTTTTACCATCCATGCTTATCCTTTTCCTAAGGCAACAGTTCCATTCTCCTTGTATGGGGAGCACACCTTACGAAACCACCCACACAAGACACCTCTGATACCACATGGAAAGGACAAATTGTGTAAAACCAGATTTTGAGAGGAAGAAAGCTGTGATGTGCAGTGAGGGTCATGCCTTTTCAGTCCAATTCTCAGCAGCAGGGAAGAGAAAAAAACCCAAGTGTCAAAGTCAAATTCATCTTCTAGATGCATGACTGTTTCATTGATCCTAGGACCCAAACTGTGTCCAGAGCAAATTTTGGAGTGTGCGTTCATAAGAAACATTGGAAACATGAACATAATCATCCTTGCATAAATGTTAAGCTGTATTTTGTTATTAAGGAAAACATACAGCATCAGGAGGAAGTGGAATGTGAAAGGCTTAGGCAGCATTTAATTCACTGGAGGAAAACTCTTGTTATGAATGTATTTGGGTGCGTAGGTCATATACTGTTTGTAGAAAGATCAGAAAGACAAGAAAGAAAAAAATCTGTTGAATCTTAACTTCTGTGGAGAAGCAGAATCCAGATTCCATGACGCAAAGCCTTTCAGACATTAAAAAAAACATTAAAAGTGAAAAATATTAATAACCATCTGTTTCATGTGAACTTTAGGTGAATGAAGTGGCAGGCCTGTTTAGAAATGAGGGAACAGTCAGCATTTTGTGAACCTCTTTTGCATCATGTGTGTTTTGGACACCACACAAAAATGTGCCAGAAAAGTGTAAATGCGCATCCAAACCCTAGATATACGCAGGCTGCTCTGCAGTCCTTCCCATGATACATCTTTCCCAAAGATCCAAAGTAAATGGCATATTAAAACCTGAACCCCTTCCTTTTCCCCCTCCAACTCATTCAAATTGCCCCTAGGTAAACAAACTAGAAAAAAGGAGAAGGGAATTTTATGGCTTCTCCCTGACATTATTTCTTGCCTGGAAAGCCACTGTAGAATTGCTTCTTTTGAGCTGAACTGTGCACAGAGTCAGACTTAGCTCCAAATAATAGAGCAGGAAGTCTCTTCTCGCTTGGTTTGTGGAAGACAGAGAAGCTGGAAAGATACAAAAATCCAGAGTGAAAAAGTAGTAGCCCCTTTTCAGCCTAAGGCAGATGCCAGGTTTCTTCCCACGCTTTGAGCCAGATGTCAACAAATGTTGAGCACCCTCCACTCCCTCTGGGCACCCAGCATCTTAGCAAAGTCCTGATCCAATTCCCGTTGATGCCAGTCGGCTGGTTTTCACTGAAGTTGATGGGGGAGAGGTCAGTCCCAGTTCATCAGGTACCTTGCAGGACTGGCCCTTTAATCTGCATCCACTGAACCCTCCCAATGATAAAAGGGACTGATAAAATCTATACCTCCCACTGTCTGCCAGTTAATCCTATAACATTTCCTGTCCCTTTTTTAAAAAAAACAACTTTCATTCCTTTTCACCGACTATTTTGATCCTCACTGAATTTCTCATCTAGTCTGTTCTGCACCATTTTTTGTCCCCCCAAGGCTCAAACTGCATGAATTTTATTCTCATCAGCACTAGGAAGAAAAGATGAAGCACATCTCAGTGGGATGGAACAAACAGAATCTGTTTGTGTGCATCTTCCCTCCTCCCATCCCACAGCCCAGTGGGTTGGCAGCCTGAGGCTGGAAAAGAGGTTTTTGCCAGTCTCATGTCCTGTCTTCATCACCTCTGCCACTGCTGCCACTGGTTTGTTTGAAGTCCATTGGAAAGAAGTACTGCAAGATGGGGAGCAGCTGGTCTTTTCAGGTGCTGGCAAAAAAATGACCCAACAGCTCAAAAGTTGAGCATCATTTGGATTCTGACTCCAGTTCTTCACTGCTTAGCACTGGGTGGAAATTGTCACCCAGCTTGGGAAGAGCCCTACAAACAAAGCAGCCGGATCCAAGCCTCCACTTGTTTTCTCCTATATCTCTACTCATGAGAACTTGAACTTAAGAATTTTGGGTGGAGCCACTTGGCACTGACTTCCACTTGCAAGGCGTCCATACCCATCCTCTAGAAGAGCTGCCCAAGTACCCTTGGTTAGACCACCAAACCTTAGCAATTTGCCCAGGTACCACATATCAGCTGACCTATGATGACCAGTTATGCCCATGCTCTTGTATCACCTCAAAGCAAGGTAAGACATAATTTGCTAAAATCTGTTCTATATCTGCTTCTGTTCTATAAATTATAGTGCCTCCTTTGCCAGTTAACATGAATTAGCAGAAATATCTTTCTTTGGGAGGTAAAACATGGACTAGTTGAAGCCCCTCTCCTTGGCAATGTGAATTAGGAAGAACCTCCTGACATTTAAGCTATGCCTTGTTGTCTCACAAACAGGTAGATGTGGAGTAACTTGTATCATCAGTGCAGCTCACTCCCACGTCAGGGGTTTGGTAGGGACTGTTTACTTCCTAAAACCTCTTTTACAAGACCTTGGTTCAACAACAGGAGCACTAATGGTGTCAGAGAAGGTTTCTGACTCCTGCCTCTTCCATGGTATCTGGGATGAAATTTTACCATGTAAAACAGCAAGGCTGTAATGAAAAACAATCAAGTGAAGTAACCAGGACTCTCAATGGACCCATCAGCTAATCCAGTAGCTCCCTCTTTATTTAAGCTGTGTTTGGATTTACACCCTCCTTCTTCCATTGGACGAAATACCCAGTGAAAGAAGATGATCAACACCGACATTAGTGATGCTGAGCTGTTAATTTATACCAGACGAGCATCCCAGCCCTCGACTGCAATGTGTTTTCTGTTGGGGGCAAATTTATCCCAGCCTAGTTGCATAGAACCTTGGGCTGTTGGCTTGATAGAAGCAGTTTACAGTGGAGTGGTGGAAACAATCATGTGTTTATTTCTAAGCAATCAGCCTGATCTGTGACCCATCAAGAAACAGGACAGGACAAATCTGCTTGGATTATTGTGTGTCTCACCCAGCCTTCATGTGACTATGATACATGGGATCCAAGCTGTCATGTTTACAGTGGCTTCATCAGTCTTCCATTTTCAGCCAATGAACTGAGCTACCCAGCCACCTTCCCAAGATCTTTATATATACTAGGTCTTAATTTCTTTGGAATTCAGGAAGTGCAGCAATACGGCAGGGTGGGCAGGAATGGAATGAGTCCCATAAGGGAGATGTGTACAGCTAGCAAATTATTTTTTTTCCTATTTTGGAAATTCTTGAGGATTTGTGCTGAACAGCTTCAACATTCAGGAAAAAAAAAAAAGTATTTTTAAACAGCCTGTTACAGTCAGAAGCACTTGGATAGGGAAGGGGAAAAGTTCAGATGTGAATAACATTTATAATATTGCACCAGGTGCTTGCAAAAAATCAAGGACCAAATTTTGTACTGGAGCAAGAGGCTTTGTCACTTCTATTATCTCAAGCAGAAATCAGGTGTGACTGCCCTGGCAGCAATGTTGTGTTAGGGCAGAGGAGGTCAGTCTCCCTGTTATTACAAAAGGGCTGGTATAGATGTATTTAAAGCACAAAGCACTTAGGTGTAATGTAAAGGAGTTGATTTTCGTCTAAGTTCTTCCTCTGTCTGAGCCACAGAATCCCTGTACAGTCTTGATGAAATCAGGTCAAATGTCCTTTAACCAGCTCCCTCTTATAAAAAAACTGAGATAATGATCCTTCTTTTCCCCTGCCCTTTCATGTGCTGTCACTACGAGGACACAGCCTGAGAACAGCCTGCTGAGCACCCAATAAGCCAGCAAAGCCCACCTCTGCCATCACAGAGACCCTGGGCCTGGGCCTGGGGAGTTTCCCTTCTCAGAGACCATAGCTATTTGTGTAGTGCCTGTAACAAGTGAGGTCCAACCCCATCCAGATCTCAAGGGGCCTGAGCAGGGACACAGCCTTACCATTTCACAGGACATCCCCTTTGTGGGCTGATGGTTAGCGGTCCCTCTGTTCACCACTGCCAGGAAGAAGATGACGTACAGTTTCATGGTTCTGCTGGTAAAAGTAATTATGGTTAGATTTCATAAGTGACACAGTGGTCGATACATGCGAAAGCTGGCACCAGAACATTGTCTAACATGAAGCAGCACGCAAGTAGTACAATGATTTAACCCATCTCTGAGCCTACAGCACTCACAACCTACCTATGTACTTTGCATCCCTTTGAGCCTGGTGGGAAAAAGAGAGATTTGTATGAGGACCTGAAAGGAAGGTTCAAGGCATTTCATGGGATGGTCCCGGTGTGATTTCAGCTGCTACTTAGATGATACTCAGGCCACCCAATGAAGTCCAGATGATTAGCTGGGCAGTGTGTCTGGCATGATGGAGCAAGATGATCACTGAAGACCAAATTACCATCACTCTCCCCATAAGAGCTTAGATACTTTAAACTGGGGTGGAGTTTTGGGGTGTCTTATCACAAAATCACAGAAAGTTTGGGGTTGGAAGGGACCTCTGGAGATCATCTAGACTGACATCCTGCTACAGCAGGCTGTCCTAGAGCAGATTGCACAGAGCCATGTCCAGGAGGGTTTGAATGTTTCCAGAGGAGACCCCACAGCCTCTCTGGGCAGCCTGTCCCAATGCTCCATCACCCTCACAGTAAAGAAGTATTCGGATGGAAGTTCCTGTGTTGCAGTTTGTGCCCGTTGCCCCTTGTCCTGTTGCTGGGCACCGCTGAAAAGAGCCTGGCCTCATCCTCCTGACAGTCACCGTTGAGATATTTGTAGGCATTGATAAAATCCCCTCTCTGTCTTCTCTTCTCTAGGCTAAACAGGCCCAGTTCTCTCAGCCTTTCCTCTTAAGTTTCCCTTGCCTCTTCTAAACAGATGGATCCCAGCCCTCCCTAACAGGCTATAGTCAAAGAATGTCCCATTGTCATAGAAGCCAAACCCCTCACGATGGCACCAGCTGCAAAGCGAGAAGTTGATGTGCATTATATGTCTACTTCTGGCTGCACCCTTTCCTTTCGCTGGTAAGATGGAAAATCAAATGGTGGGCACCAACATTTTTCATTTGCATCCCCAGGGCTTTATAGTATTCCTTGATTCTGCCCAGGTTCTGCTTTGTGGTGTCATTTGTGCCCACAGGGAAGAGTGGCAGAAGATAGCAGTCCATGCTTTTGACAAGTTGTGGTACCCTCTCCACAATATCTGGGATCTTAGCTCCCAGAAGGCAGCACTCCTCATGTGCTTCCCTGTCAGGCCAGCAGATGGGTGCTTCTGTTCCCCTTAACAGAGAGTTACCCGCTACAAGCACCTGATGTTTCTTTTTGCAGTATCCAAGGTGTGCTGCTGGTACAGTTTCTCCATTCAGTCCTGAGCAAAGAGGATGGGTGCTGCACAGAAACAAGCACTGGGAACAGTTTCATTTTCCATACACAACATTTTCCACTCCTCTCATCCCAGAGTGTCAAAGAGCTCTTATACATCCATCCAGGTTTGTTGAATTTATATAAACAGCTTAAAAAATGGATGGAGAACTTTTTGCCCAAATGCTAGTTTTCCATTTTATACATCCCAGGTATTTTGGGCAGGCTTTTAAATACATTTTAAATAGATTCAAAAGCAGATGCCTTACAAAGAGAAAGATATAAAAAGGAATGGGTTTGTGTGAAACAAAGAATTCATCAGAGTTTAACTGTTTGCAAAGCACTCCAGAAAACAGTATAGAAATAACTGCAAAAGGAGCAAACAACACTGGGAGGCCTGTCACTGGGCAATGGGAGAAAAATGCAAACGAAGCCAAGGGAAAACATCTGTCCTTCAAACAGCTTGTTTCTAGATGGACACTAATGAGGTCTCTGTCTCTGGTCACTACTGATGTGAGCTCCAGATATCACTTCGTTATGATAGCCTCTGTTGCAAACATGCCGAATCTGTCGGTATTTGTATGGCTTCTTGCAGGCAGATCTGAGCTGGTCCTGCCCGCATCCAGAGCCAGCGAGGCACTCGCTAACTCCCAACTGGAAACCATGCAGCAGTGTGCTTAGCTAGCACTGCTCTCAAGTTTTCCGGGAGCAGGCCTATATCTGGCAAGCTCCAAATGCCCGCCAATCCCATGCACATGTGCTACCAAAATCCTGCATCAACATACCATTACTTAGTGGCTTCAGAATGCACAGAGCATTGGGAGGCTGGAACCAAAAGAGATGGGATCATTCCCAGCTGGTGGACATCCCTCCGCGTAGCCACTGTTTGAGGGATGCAGCTGATGGCCATGCTTGCGCACAGCAACGGCAATTGCTAAACAGCAATACCAACAGGTTCACTGTGGGAACCTGCCCATCCCTCCACTTCCCAACCAGAGGAGAGAGTTGTGTCCTAGCAAGAGAGAAACTAGGGAGGCTTAGACCACAGCTACTCTGTTTTCATATTGCACATTCCTTCCAGTTCATGGAAAGAATTAGTGATGGATGATGATCGGGGACACCAGGGTGAAAGAGCTTGGAGTTGGTCTTTGGGGCTCAGCAGCAAGATCAGAAGTCTGGTCCTCTCCTCTAAAACAAGACTAAGAGTATTCATTTTCAACCCTTTTAATTAATGTTTGCAAGATATGCCAGAATCATCCTATGGAAGGAGGAGTTGCGATACCACAATCTATAACATCTCTGTCGTTTCCACTCTGTTCCTTATTTCTCAGGCTTAGAGGAGTGGGTGCCTCCTCTAAGGAAGAGAAAATGAGTTTTATTGTTTGGGTATTAGTTTGCTGGAATTGAGAGAAAAGACAAACATACCGATGATTACAAGGCTTTACTCAGAGCCCTCAAATGGAAATTGTTTCTGTTTAGATCCAATGAATTTAGCTGAGGAAGTCTCCATGGATATTACCCACAACAGGGCACCACCCTGATGGACAGCGTGCATCCCGTGTGCTCCGTGATGTCTTCTCTTGTCACACTGCCAGTGCAAAAAATGGTGCCTTTGCTTCTTAAATAATAAACCTGACACAATCCAATGTCTTTACATGCTTTGAAACTTCCTAAATTGTAAGTTTATAAAGCAACTGGGAAATGGGTGTATTTAAACACAAAAATGTGATTTAATGGCTTGCTGTGTAAGACGGATCTTTAGTAATCAAGGGTGCTGTCCCTAGGGGTGTTTCTAAGGTGGCTGCCACACACTGAAGCACTAGGACATAGTGGTCTCTTCCAACATGAGACCTCACAGACTCCATCCAGAGAAGGGTCAGCCGCTCCTCATGGTACAGCACAACCTCCTTGCTCATAGAGATTCCCTTCCCAAGGTGGTTTTCAGTTCTGCTGTCCAGCTGAGGAGCTTTTCCTGCCTAGTTTTTCCCTGGACAACCTTTAGACCCTCCTCAGCAATGCCTAGAATGATGCAGCACTGTGTCTCCCTCCTCTCTGCTTTCTGGGAAGTTCTCAGGCCTCACCTGCACCACCCCTCCCCCCGCCCCACCCCCCACCCTCCCAGTGCAGAGCTCAGGGCTCAACAGGACCCCCATTGCCCTGGTGTCAGAAAGCATCACTGCTAAGCCCTGCCTGATGGCACTGGCAATGGTGTCTCAAACCACAGCTTACAAAAACAGTCCGGGAGCAGCAGTAGCAGCAACTCGACCCAAAGGAGCTTTTATTGCTGTGAGGCTTTCCCAGAGCTGCAGCAGCTTCATGCTTGGTGCCAGTTTGCTCTCACTGGCAGCTGTGATAAAATATCCCAGCATACCTCAGATTAAGCTCTGAATCCCATTCAGTGTCACAGCTTTCCATCCAGGTACTTCAAAATCACCCATCCCCATCCCCAGCTGAAAAATGTAGGTGATTTCAGTGAATAACACTTCCAAGGAGTCTTATGAAGTTGGTCAAATAGTTTAGCATCTAGAAAAAGGATGGTACCCAAAACGTGTCAGCTTACCCTCTTAAGAGACGGGAGGGCAAAGGCAGAGAAGAGCAGTGATTTGTCTCAAGACACATTTGAAATCATGGAATAATCAGAGTTTAAACCCAGTTTGCCCAGTTCCCACTCCAGAACAGTATTTGCCTCCATCTCTATTGCAATATTAACCCTGAAACCACTTCATAGATGTTGCCTGTAGCTAACAACAGCAGCACCTTCCAAATTTCCCCCGAAGGTAATTTTTGTTACTGCTGAGACAATTAACAGAGACGTTCTCCTGTGCCAAAGAGAGGTTAAATACAAAAGAATACAGAAAACACAAACCATACTCCCCAGGGTCTGATCCTTTTTCACACAGGACTTTACTAGTAAGTTAGAGCCTTCAGAGTTAAAAATCGTGAAGATATCACATTTACCTTGTTTCAAGGGTTTCTCGCATCCCCAAACACTGCTTATCATGTCTTTAAAAAGCATATCCAGCTCTTCAAAACCGGTTCAGTCCTGGTACCGATGAAATTGTTCTTCAGCTTCACTTTCACCCATTCAGGATGCCAAGAGGCTCACTCGTAACTTTAGAACAAAGGCATTTTCAGGGAAATAACCTTATTTGGGACAGTGTCTGCTTTAAATTATGTTCCTTGTCTTCCTCCGGACTCCTCTCCAGGCTCTTGCTGGGTCCTAGCCACCGCTGTGCTCTGGACGGAGTCAGCTACTGTGTGACATCCTGGAGCCCTTGCTTGGGGCAGGCGTTGAGAAACAGGGGGAGTTTTGCCAGAGAAACCATCAGGATCGGGCCACGAGTTTGCTCAGGGGAGTAAGTGACTTATCGTTGCTGATGCCATTGTTTAGCTGCCTGCGCGGTGCAAGGCGGAGCGTTTACTTTAGGGTTTTGTGTCTGTGAGTTACATTCCTGGAGGGTTGCAGCCTCCTATCCCTGCACCTAAATCACTCTCTGCATCTTTAGGAAAACGTGGCTTGAGGATTAAAAGTTTAAAATTCACAGCTGAGAAAACCCAGAATCTGGAAACCTGTCCTGGAAGAAATAACTCTTTCTCTCTGCTGTGGTCCTACTAATCAGTGTGCTGGCAGGATGGGGGTCCAGTGCCACTACAAGGCACCTGACTTGAAGGGTTTTCATGGCACAAAGCAGGAATTACGGGCCTTGGTAAAGGCAGAGGAGTCCGAAAACCCGGATGGGCTGCTGCATTTTTAGCAGTAAGTGCATAGTGCTGAATCCATCGGACCTGCTAGGAAAAATTCCCACTGCAAAAGTGGCGCTTTAGATGATTTCACGTTGCCCGAGTTCAACGTTTTATTTATTATTTTGTGCTGCCCTCTAGGGCTGGAGCAGCTATCTAATTGTTGGTTTCCTCACTTCCTTTGGCTAATTAAGTCCTGCTTCTAGAAACCCCACCTTTACACAGACTTCTCTGTTGCTTTCTCCCAACCGCACAAGCCTGAACTGTTGCAATGCATTTTTCCCATGGCTAAAATAATACGCCAAAGAGCTGGGCTCTCAGCATCTCGTTTGCTTTGCAATGCTCCCTGAAATGAGAGGCATAGATGTTACTAGGAGGCGGCAGTATGCGTGTGGGCAGGAGAGGGCTCGATTAGGTGCAATGGATAGAAAAAGCCACACTTAGCTCTCAGGAGAAGAGTCAGCCAGCGAGATTATCCCAGCCCTGGGTGAGTTCCCCTTGACTGGGCTCTCATCAGACAAGCTTTGATCAACTGCCCCTAAGCACGTAGTTTCTTGAGCTTCCCTTGGTTGGAGCTGACTGCAGTGCTGGTTTACACTTGATCCCTTTGGCATGCTCCCTTGGGACAAGCCCTCCATCTGCAATCCCCTTGGGGTAAAAGCAGGAAACTCATGCTGAAGCTGGGGATGGCTGGTGGTGCCCAGAGGTTTAAATGCCCTTTGGATGCTCTGAGTTTAGAGTTTGCCTAGTCAGCAGCGTGCAATAGCCATTGCAACTCACAGACACTTTCACAAGGAAAACCTCAAATATTCGAGGTCTTCAGATAAAGAAAAATACTGCTCTTTTTTTTTAAAAAATAGGATATTTTGATTCAATTTGGAGATTAAATACAAACATCATGCCTGTAATGAAGAACAGTGAGTGTCCTGGATGATTGCAGCCTCACATTTTTCTACACCTGGATGTTGAGTGTTCTTCAGGAAGTTTGGATTTGCAGGGGTAAAAATAGCAGGGGTTTTGTTCGTTGTGCTTTTTAAAACTCCAGCTCTGTTCCTCAAGCTGTTCTACCGAGTGCCCAAGCAGCTGTGCCAGATGAACTGTGAAGAAAGCCTGGACAGAAACAAATGCCAAAGCAGGAGGGAAGGGCATGCACTGATTCTGCTGCTCAGGACTTTTATTCATTAAAACCACAGCCTTAGAGGACACCAACTGCACTGGGAAAGATCAGCACTGTCCTTATCATCTGTGCCCTTTCCTTAAAGGGTATCTGACAGCAAATATAGTTTCAAAGCCCGTAAAGCATTTGGCTGACATCCCATTTTCGGGGTTTTTTTGTGCTTTGGGCTACCCAGCTGTTTACACCTTAATGTGTTGTTGAAACATTAGCATGGTGTATGCCTGATAGCCACATCTGCAGAGCAAAGGTCACCTCCATCATACAGATTGGGTCATCTCCATCAGGCAGATTGGAGAATCAAGCTCTTTTGCCCAGCAGCACAAAAGAGCAAGGGCTGTCCCTTCCCACTGATGCCAAAGGGTTTGCACCTGTGACTGAAATCAGGCCATTCCTGATTTTCCTGTGGTCTCCTCACCAATCGCTGCCTGCTCAGTTTCTGTGAACTTCAGCTGGATTTCACCCCACGTCACCTGAAGTCAGGGGCACCTCATCAGGCCTCTCCTCTCCTCCAAACCCCCTTCCCAGCATGGCCCCAAGCAAGAAGGAAAAGCAAATCCCAGCCGCTGGCTCTCACAAACTGGTCCGTAATCTGCTGCAGGTTCCCAAGGGTTTCAGATAAACAAGAATATGTCTTGACGATTATGTGTCTTGAACCTCCAGACCTTTTGGAGTCTGTCCATCCGTAACGCTGCTGCTTTCTAAGGCACTGCTTTTGGGTTGAGTCCTGTGTCAAATAAGACTTGCCAGAGAAATAAACAAAACAAACTCCCGCCTTAGAAAGTGGGTCTGAACCGCAAGGGCAGGAGCGGGGCAAGTCTTGCTCCTTTTCGACTGGAATAACTCCCTGGTGATTCATCCCACCAGGGAGCTGGAGATAACATTAATATTAACCCTATTAAAAATAAATAGCCCATGCCATCCCGAGCCCCAGCCTTTGAGAAGGAGGCATAGCTCCAGCTCTTGAGACCCTACGGCATCTCCAGGAGCTGCTTCTCCCAGTTAGTTTTGCTCATGCCATCTGCACTGTGCTTGGTCTCCCGTGGGCACATGCAGCCTCCTGCCTCTCTAGTGGCAAGTCTACACATCAAAATAAGGACTTCTCCATCTCCTGTAATCCCAGCATGGCTTTTCTCCCATCTTTTGAAGCTGCTACCTTCTTTCTCTGTCCTCTCTCCACATGCACCTCTATCAGGTGTTCAGCCAACAGCATTTCCCCCCAGCCAAATTGTTTCTGATTAATTGGGCACACAGGGTTTAACCAGTTCCCCTACTTTATTCACTTTTTTTTCTCCAGGAGAGAAAATGTAAGTGAATGAGAATTGCATGAAACTCACCAGCCTGGAGACTTTGTGAGTGAGGGGCTGGGTGAAGGGACAGCAGCAGATGGGAAAATGAAAACACCTCCATCAACAAAAAGTGACACATACTGGCATTTGCAGATTAAACTATCTGAACATGAAATTCTCTCCCTGGAGAACAAAATTCCTGGAGAAACTCAAAGTCAGGAACCAAAAGAGAATCTTTTCTCACCAGCTTTAATCTAAGCGCAGCAAAAAGAAAAAGAAAAATCAGCTTTTAATTCATCAGTTTTTCTTTTAGTGACAGTGGAGTCAGTGTTTGAGAAATAGTGTGCTCAATTTATATGATCCAACAGCAGATACAATGAAGTAAGGAGAATTATTTCTGATAGATTTGAACTGCACGATACTGATACCTCCCCTTGAATCCATCCATCATTTTATTAGTAAAAGGCCAAGCACTAATACAGTCACTAAGCTCTAACCATCTGCTTTAAAAAGAGATGACTGACTGTGAATTTTTCTTATTGAAAATTAAAGGGTTTCAGCATTTTAGAGTAATAACATGATTTTAAAGTTGAAATGATTGCATCTTAAAAAAACAAATTTCCACTCTTGTGGAAAGCCAAACTGGCTTCTATTCAAGGGAAACATATTTGTACTTTTATCAAAAATACAACAGGGTTTGGTTTTAGAAAATTGTCTGTGACTTTTATATAAACTAGTGTTTTCTAAAACTACTAAAGTTTTAAAGTCTAAAAGTCTAAACTTTAATTCCTCGTGATAACAGTCCAGATGCAGCTAAACACTATCAGTAAGTCACCGTTCACCCAAGGTGACATTCAAGCTGTCAGGATCTCAAGAGCAGAAAAATAACCCTGCCATCTCACACCTTGTCTCCAACAGAGAGAGTTCAATGACAGCTCTGATAGCAAGAAGAGCAGATGAGCTAAACAGCATTTTGCCCATTTTGCCCGGGGTCTATGTGATTTGCCCAAGGCTGTACTAGGATTCAGTGTCAGAGAGCTGGGCAAGCAGTACTTAATCAGCGCACAATGCTGATCTCTGCGGCACTCCCGGTTCAGCATGCTATAATGCAGTAACACCATAAATAGACTAAAGTCCTGTGAAGAAAGAGAAAAAACCCTAACCACATCGCTCCATCTTCCATTACTGTAAACACAGAGAATAATAAGAAAGCAGGCACATGACAACTGTACTGTTATAAACTAGCCGGTGCCTCCTTAACGTAAAGGATCTAACTCGTTGCAGTCCCTGATGGATTAAATATACAGCTGTGTGGATAGAGCTATCTGCACAATGTGTTTAGCCAGTTCCTCAGCCTATTCATAAACACAGTATATTTTATTTATACGGTACCTTCCTCATCTGTGTTATTTTTAAAGGCTGCACCTCTAAGCCACCAGAGCCCCCATCTCTCCGGCAGCCGAAAGCTCAACTTTCCAGCAGGCTCCCTGTCTCGCGCACGTCTCCACGTACCTGCTCTGTGGCTGGAGGAGGAGGAGGAGGAGGAGGAGGAGGAGGAGGAGGAGGTTTCGCCTCTGCTTGCAGCCTTCTGCCTCCCGGACTCTCCCAGCAGCCTTCCCAGCGTAAGCCGAGGAAGAGTTTCCTTGGGGAAGTCGTACCTCTGTTGCATGCCAGCTGACTAAAACTCTGCGAGCTCCGAGAGAAGTTTGAAGTCACAGGGAAAAAAAATACTCCCCATAGACTGGTCCTTGAATTCATTCCTTCGCAGTCATGAGCTCTTATATATTCCCAGGCTCCCATGAGCACGTGAATACATACCTCCGTAATAGTTTTAAAATGTGTGTGTCCTCTGCGCTTCTCTTTATTTTCCATTTCGTTCATTCAACCTTGGCTTATTTCCTGCAGTTTCTCAGCTGGTAATTACACTCCTCTCGTATTGACACATGAAACAGTCTGCGAATACCACAAAAAAAATCCCCTCTGCAGGCTTCGGGGACACGTGCTTGTCTCTGAAGTTTGCCGTGCCTGTCCCACAGATGTGAGCGTGTGCTTTCAGCCACACGGACCTGCAGGTTCTTGGGGCTGGGGTAAATCACGGGGACCTAGCTAGCTGCAAACCCTAAACTCCAGGTCTGTGCGGGATGGGGTGTGCAGGAAAGGGGCATGTCAGAGGGAAGCATTGCAAACACGTCGCGTTTGATGTCCCAACAGCTCAGGTGTATCACTGTGGCACAGCAGTGGGATGGCCAAATTCACCCTTGGGGGAAAGGATAAATTCAATTTAATGCTTGAATAGGTAATAACGTAAATGCCTTCTAAAAAGGGCAATGGGATGGATTTTTTCTCCTTGGGTGTTAAACTCCCTTTTATTTCAGAAGCGATGCTCTTGTGTAAATCAGTGGGAGACGTGCACGTTGCCCTTTTCTTCTGCCCAGAAATCTCCTGATACCCGGGCAGGTGTCCACTGGCTCCATGTGTTAGTTCGCAGGAGTACAAACCTTCGATAGGGTTTTGCCTGAACGGTGTCTTAGGACCAAACCGAGTCTTGCCAAGCCAGCACTTGACCTCCCCGGGGCCACCCCACCAGGGAGCTCTCACAGGCACCGGGGACCACTGCAAACCTCCCATCTTCTCCCTAGGTGCATGAGCAGCACCTCCACTGAGTGACCTTGGCTTCGGCATTGTGTGTTTTCCCCGCTTTGCACCAAGGTGTGCAATGATAGCCAATGATTTTCACCAAAAAAATGGGGTGCTGACTCCCTTCTCCTCGACAGCATCAATTCTGTCCCACTTTCCTGGATCTGCTTATTAAGATCAGGTAAAAGCCATGTCCTTTTATACCATGTGCCAAGCAGCTTTGAGGATTCTGCTAAACATCTGCCAGCTCCCAGGCTTTGGTTCTTTGCAACAGGTTACTGTTCATTTTCTGTAGCACACCAGCTCCTGTGATTCAGAGTTATTTCAGACCTGCAACATACTGGGAGGCTCAAGATGAAAACATCTGCAGATGTGAAAGGTGTGGTTTGTTAAATATCGCAGTAAATACATACATTTTGCACATGTTGTCACAATAAATATGTAACAAGGATAATAAATTGAATAATAACATGTACATAATGATAAAGAAGTAAACAGTAATTATTTTATTGCTGCAATCCCCTGTACATGTATAGCTATATATGCATATTTATTGAAGGCCAAATGGTTTAACAATTAGTAAGGGAATGATTTCTCATCGATTAGTCTTGGCAACAGAAGCAGATCCTCTGGAGAAGCTGGCTTGTGTACAGCAGTCCCCAAACCTTATTGATACCCTCAGAATAGCACTTTCAGAGGACACAGGTGGTCCCAAGAATACTTGGCAGTACCAAGGAGTGAGCTTATGGTCTGAAATCTGTATGGCCCCAATGACCCCATGCCATGCCTAAACTAGCTGTCCACTGTCACTCCACTTTGTGGCGCCAGGCCTAGTGAATATGGCTGCACTGTTTGGTTTGGTAGGAGCTCAACATTGATGTGTTGATGTACACTCCTACCCAAGCCAAAACTCGCCTCTTAGTCCACGCTAGCTTATTTCTTTGGAACTGACCCACAAAGAGAGCTCACCAAGGCACAAGGACACATTGTATCCCGTCCTGTCACCGTGCCAGGCCAGCCTGATGACCAATGTGATGTGGCAGCAGCCAAGGCTGGAGGATAGCTGTGGAGCTGTGGACCTGCAGCTTAGAGGCGGGGACCAGTTGTATTTTCCAAGTGGTGCACGCCTAGCTAATAGCAAAATGACCCATCACAGAAAGGATACAAAGTCTCCTAACAATAAATTTCAGACTCACATGGAAGCAGAAGGAATTATTCCCACAGATCCTGCTGTTGTTAGACCTGTGTCTCAGGTGTGTGGTCTCCAGAAGACTTGGGTCAACCTATGGCTGATTCCTGGTGACACCTGAGTCCTGATGCTTCTCCAGTTACATCTCTCCCGCTGATGATGTCTCTTCCAGGGAGTGATCCCTGGCTGGATCCACACAGACCTGGCCCTTCTCTAGAGAAAGTTGTCTACAACCAGCTATGTAGCACTCAGATATGTAGCTCTGGATTGTGTCCCCGCAGCCCTGTGGTCATTGTGTCACTTACAAGTTTCTTTCGGAGTGCCTTGGATAGCATGGGGACAGCATGCAAAACCCTCTGGAATAGTGTAGGAGGACTGTGCAGAGCAGAAGCAGCCAAACCTGATGCAGGCCCTGAAGAAAACCCCAGAACTACACCCAGCTTGGAGGGAACAAGCTGGTTTGGTGGGGAAGGGTGCCCATGAGAGACCTAACCCTCAGGGTGGTTGACTGTGGGGAGACAGGTTATCTGACAGCATCAATGTGCCCATGCATACCCCATAAAAGAACCTGAGGACACTAAGAGAGATGCCACACCCTGAAGACCTGTAGCATCATGCCTCCAAAACTGCTTACATGCACCAATCCTGCAATGATTTCTGCTGGTACCTGCCATGCACAAACCCTACGTGCCTGCACACCAAGGCAGCAGGATGTGGCAGCCGGGAAAACCCAAATCAAAAAAAGGGCCACAGGTCAGGGCTGGTCACACAAAGTCAACCCTGGGCCATGTCCTGCCATAGGCTCAACCCCTCCAAGTCTCATGGGATTCTCACTCTTCCGTGGGAGACTTGAGCAGGCTTGGTTGGTGGGGCTGGCATGGAGACAAGCAGAAGTGCATGAACAGAAAGCAAAACTCCCAGCAACTGAGATGCTCTGAGACATCGCTGCCAGTATAAGCATCATTATCTTGAGCTGACATTAGCCCAATTGCTTTTTAGAAATTACACTTAAAAAAGAAAACAGCCAAGAAGAGAAGAACTGGCATTTTTTAATCATTTGCAAAAAGATTAGAGGCTGACTGCGTGCTCACCTCATGCTTAAAATAGGTTGTATCATGTCAACAGGATGCCCATCTCTAATTATAAATGATATTTCCCCAGACTAAACAAAGTTTGATATTTATGCTCCATTTCCTCCAGCTCTGATTATAGCCTGTTCTTTTAAAAAAAATGCATGAGGAACAAGAGGACCAAGAGCTTTGCTTTGGCCACTTTTTTTCTATTCAGCTGCTTTTTAGGGAAGTTTGCTGCTGGGAGCATGATGATGCTTTCCATGCTGGGATTTTGGCTTGCTTTAGTACTGACACTGGTGGTGAGCAGGACAGGGAGATTGTCCTGGTCACCAGATCAGCTGTGATTCCTGTCCCATCTTAGCCTCACCATATGGTGCCTGCAGGTCTCAGGCACTGTGTCTTTAGTTGAACCTGAGGAAGATGCTGCTCTTGGCATCTCCCCAGACTAGGCTTGGCTTAGTCCCCTCTGGTACCAGCCATGACCTTTCTCAGGTCCACCTTGGGCCTTGGGCCATGAAGATGTTGACATTGCAAGATGCAGACAGCTCCACTTAAAACTGCAAAGTGACCCAAGTAGCTGTGAAGTTCATCTGAAAAGCAGGGTAATAAATGCATGTCCAGTTCTCCTGGGACATTCCACACTCACTCAGCCAGATGTGACTAGCTACAGAGGGGTCTGCTGTGTCTATGTTATGATACAGTAATTTGCAGGAGGGGCGTAGTCCTGGCTTGTATTGCCCCTCTTGGGTGATTGCCTGTCCCCAGGCACTGCTTGACACCTGGGCAAGCAGTGCTAGAAAATTGAACAAGAAAGCAAAATGCACATAAGGGTGCTTGAGACATTTGTGGAGTGTGTGAGGGACGTTGTACATCACTTGGAGTGG
This sequence comes from Falco cherrug, assembly GCF_023634085.1. Classification (NCBI taxonomy): domain Eukaryota; kingdom Metazoa; phylum Chordata; class Aves; order Falconiformes; family Falconidae; genus Falco; species Falco cherrug. Next base: position 3,924,560 of record NC_073698.1, read on the forward strand.
CAGATACAGTTGAAACTCCTAGCGTGAGCAAGTATCACTGTGGGATACAGATGAGGTGACTTTGGTGATAAGGGTCTTCTGCAGAGTGGGAGATGGCAGAAGATAACACAAATACGGCTGAGGAGGAAACAATGGCCAGATGTGGAGAGTTCTGTGGCATGGGCCAGTGATACTGTAAGAGAAAAAGGAGAAGGAAAACAGGAAGGACAAAACTCCCAAGCAAGAAAAAGCATATCACAGGAGGTGCAGAGAGTCGCATCATTTTTTGGGTGTTCAAATCGGGGAAATAAAATTTATGTTTGGATTGTGGAGGGCCAAAAATGTCTCCAGGGTCCTCTGGTTTTATTTTCTGATGGCTGTGGGCTTCAGACTTGCACCATTGCCCAGCAAGACTTCGAGGTATGGCTTGCAAGCAAAGTTGCCAGGTGAACATCTTGAGAGAACAGAATAAGGGCAGAGACCTGCTGCCTTGGACTTGTCCTGCCAGCTCTGATGGGTGGAGACAGGCTGTATCCAACCTAGATTTTAAATGTCTCTGGGCTTTGTCTGCCCCCTCAACACCCCGCACCCCCACCCACATCTCCAGGGACATCTTCTAGCCTGTGCTTGAAAAATCCCAAGCTTTATCAACAGGTTCAGGAAACTGCTCCATGTGATGAATCCGGTGTGTCTTGAAATGCAAACCAGATGAGAACGATGTGGTTTCTCTGGCAAATATTTCTCATATCTCTGCCTGCCACTGCAATGGCAGGAGGATCTATGAATCAGGTGGTGCTGAAGAAGCTGCAGAACAGTTTGCTCTGTCATCTGTGCTAATGGGGTTGAAGATCATGTTTCTGTCTTTAGATCTCATGGTCAATTCAAAGTGTGAAATATCATCCATTTTTCTTCCCTCTTTTCATTTTCCTTTGGGTGAGAGAATGAAGAGGGAAGTTTGTTTCTCCTCCCTGGCATTTTCAGCCCCTGCTATTGACTCAAACCTTATGAAAATTACTTTAAGCTATCAACCCCATTGAAATAATCAATTTTCCCTTTTTGTTGTCCCCTTCTCTTTCCACATCTTTACCCTGTTTGCTTTGGGTAGGTGGTATCTTACTGCAGGGAAGCTCTGGTGAAGGGGTTACTGGCATTACATCTGCAAGGCCTTGAAGCTGATCATGAAACAGGTAATTTTCAGCTCTTGTTGAGAAGGCTTTCAGCACAACTGGTTGAGAGTGTGATCTGCCCTGTCTTTTGCTCCTTCCATGCTGGTTTTTTAGGCAAGCACTAGAAAAACTAAAAAAAAAAAAAAAAAAAAGGAGGTTGCAATCATAATTCTAGGGAGAGCAGAAATGAGTTAGAAAGGCTCTATTTTTGTCATGTTCCTTAAACCCTTTGATCCTTCCCATAGCCCCTTGATCCATCACTACGTCATCACTTATTGAAAGCATTTTTATTTTTTTATAGCCCACAGCTGGGTTCTGGGTTATTTCCAAAATGTCTTTGTTTCCTGTGCAGTGTGTTGGCTTTTCTTGAATAACCTAACTCCCACCCCCAATGATGTATTTTGGATTTTTTTGCATGAAGGAAAAATATCAAAACCCTGGTTTGATCCTTGGTGATGCTCTTTGTTGTGCTGATGCAGTACATCATGGCAGTCTGTACAGTGCTTCAGGTGGAACGTACTCCTGGAGGAGAAAGTTGCTTGCACCATCTAACAAACCCTCTGGACTGAATAATGCAGTGGGGGTTCACTGGGAGATATGGGAGAATGTTTGAGTTATTTCAGTGGAGAGAGAAAGCAGACATAGGACAACAACTTGAAGGAAAAGGTGCCTTTTCTAATCCTGTTCATCAGTCTCTTCGACTTTTCCAAATACTGAAAATTTCATTTGATGCTGAACATCTCCTTCTAGATTTCAGAGATGGAATGCACTCAGCAAAAACTTTGGAGCCACTGCATAGGATACATTTCCACTAGGAAGTTTGGTGCACTGGAATGGTGAAATAAGGAGAACACAGAGGCACAGATAATTATGCTCGAACATATACCATCAGCCCCCTGTCAAACCTGGGTAGAAGAAGCTATGGCAGCAGTGTTGAAGAGCCAAGTAAACTCCTGTTCTCCTTTTTCTTATACAAATCTGTAACTCCAGAATGATGTCATAGGTGAAAAAGACGAGATATCTTTGATCAAATGTAGACATCTGCAAGGCAGGCATCTAGCAAATGAACCACTAATCTTGCTATCTTTCAAAGCTCATGGAGGGAAGTGGAAGCCCTTCTTGCTCATGATTCATCTTGTACTCTAGCAGATGAATCACAAGGAGCTCCTGCTTTCTTCTGTGAACACGAAGGGAGGGGTGAGTGACTAATGCAGACACAGATTCAGAATTAAAGGAAATGAGTCCCTCTCACAGTCAGGAAACAGGGAGCTGGATTTTTTTGCTGGTTGTGGGTATACCTCCTGCTGATGTAAATCCCAGCTTTTCAGCCCAGGTTGGACATACCAATCACTTAAAATACTTTCCAGGTTTCCTGGGGAGAAGCTACTTGGGGATGGTATTTCTGGATGTGTTGCAAACATTATAAGTGATTCTGCCATTCTGTTGTTGCTTTGAGGGTCTGACATCTCATTCCATTGAGAAAAGCCCTGAACAAGATTCCTGCCCTGAGAAGCCTCTGTAAACCTATAAAGCATCTCCTTGTACACAGATGCAAAGATCTTTGTTGGCAAATTGGGATGCAGTTTCTGGGATTATATCGTACATCCCTTTTCCTCCTCAGGTCAAAGGCACTGGGCTTTAGACAATGTTCCTTATAGATCTCATGACCCATTATATCTAGAGGGTCTGTCTGTGACATATCATAAGCATCTCCTGGTTGGAGGAGCATGCGTCTTAGGATTTACTTTCTGGTGTCAAGACTCCTGTATTTTTGTCCTCTCCATAGCATGAGCGAAAAGAAGAGAATCTCTTCTTTGCTCATTGTAGCTTTCCCAGAGCTCCATGTTCCTGTTAGCACACCTTATATCTTAACAGATGAAATAAACTTTCCCTATGACTCAGAACTATGAGAGTGGTCACATTGCTTATTGGCTCATATCAACATCACTGAATTTAGATCTAAGTTGTTTTTGGTTGTCAGGTAAGACAATCTTGATAAACGTTTAACACAGCTCAGAAAGGACCAGTCGTTTTACTGGACTTGATGATCTTAAAGGTCTTTTCCAACCTAAATGATTCTGTGATTCTGTGATTCCAATGAAAAGTGGAGGCATACAGCTCCCGCTGACCTTCCCTTTCCCCAAACACACGCCTGCCAATATCCATTCCCTTTCAGGCTCAGCACTGAGGAAGCTTCTCACCTTCTACACGTGACACTCCCTGTGGTTACCCCATGGTGGACTGCTCTCAGCTCAGACCATTTTGTCCTTGAAAAATGCAGAGAATTTCTAAACAAAAAAAAAACCCCAAAACACACACACCCCACCCCACCCCACCCCGAAACAGCCAGCACGTTGTGCAATGTGAGGTTGTTGTAAGGCTCGAGATTCAGGATAGGAAGGTCATTGGAGATGGTCAAAGAAAATAACTTTCTGGTCAGTTCGCTCGTTGATGGGCAGGGAACAGCTAGGACAACTGATTTACACATACTTTGCCTGCCCTCTGGTGGCGAATGGCTGTTGATTAATTGTGTGCATACAAGCATATTTATAGATACTTATGTACACATAGGTATATGTGCACATATATGTATACACAGATGTATATGCATTGACATGTATGGCAGAAAATGCTTTCATCTGAATTGCACCTTGAATCTGAGTGTTGCAGATGTGAGTAGTAGTTAACTATTCCCATTGGCTGTAGCTGGTCTTTTTAATGCTGAAGATTTTCCACCTTACTGTGTTTGTGTTAAAATTTAGCCCAGTTAAAAGAATCCAACATGAAAATAATAGGAGTATAGTTAAATCTTTGCTCCATGTTGGAGAGACCAGTGAGCTCTTCACGTGTCCTTTTCCTCTCTATAAATAAACTCTGCTGAAACTGGGTGAGCTGTACAAAATCAAGAGCAAAATGTTTTTCCAGGACCAGTTCTTACAGCAAATGCAGGACAGCATAAAAATAACTGCTGCAGTATGGATGTGCTTTTCCCTACACAATGCCGGACTGGGTCAGCAGGAGAGCACAGAGACAAAGGTGGCCTTGGGCTGAAAGCTTGGAGGAGAAATATTCCTTCAGTCCCTCAGTGGGGTTCAACATCATATTTCCACTCGTTTCCCCTTGTAGTTGCAAAAAGCGGAGGGGTTTGCCCTGCAGTCCTCCACACCTCCTGCAAACGTGTCCAGCATCTGGGCATGAGGTAGTGAGGATAAGCGTGTTCAATGTTGCAGCTCTCAGGACTTGTACAAATCTAAGAGGTGTTGCCAGAACACGGCGTTCTCAGCCTTTTCTCTTTGGATGACCTATTACAGTAGGAAAGGGCAGCAGAAGTGTCTTCTCAGGCTGTATTCGTATTGGTGGGGTTTGTCTATACCTAGAGGGAAGTGAATCAGAGAAGCGTCTCGTCTCAGCGCCTTCATGCACCACTCAGCATTTCCTAGTGAAACCACAGTCTTTCTCCTTTAGGAAAACAGCCTTCAGCCCTTGGAGCCCTTGAGATCTGCAAGCCCTTCAAACAGAGCATTTTCCTGATTTCCTATTTGCCTTGGACTGTGTTTTGAAGCTACGCACAGGGATGAGCACACCGTGTCCCTGGACTCGTGTAGCCTTATGCAACATGGAGGCGATGTGCATAGAGTCCAAACCCACCATTTCGAGCACATTTTCCAGTGATGGTGGCAGTACTCATCTGCCTTTCTGTCTCACGGTAACTCCATCTGAACCCGTGACCAGTTCCTGGGTGGTGGATTCAACTGCTGATTCAATTGCTACCACCAGTGGTCCCTAGGCCAACAAGTACCACCCCAAACAATCTCGGGGCCAGGGATATTCCCACTATGTTTGGGTGTTTGGGAGGGGAAGGTAGATGATTAGCTAACTCCAGTGCCAGGGAAGGGTGTCATCACATGTCATCTAATCATGCAGGTATGTCCCTTGCTTTCTGAGGAGCATTCCTTTTGTGCTTTTCCTTTTCTAAGAAGCACCATGCAAGGCTGGTTGCTCTCAGTGCTCAGAGCCTCCTGTTGTTCCACATGTGGGGAATGATTTGCTGGAGACCTCTCAGGATGTGAAACCTACTGTCGAACCACAGCTGGAGGACTCCCATCTGAGGAGATTCTTCACTCAGTTCCTTTCCACCCATCCTTCTTCTGGCTGGGCACATGTGGACTACAGTGCCTGAACATACAACCAAGGCAGGTTCATCCCACCTAAATGAAGAACTTTTTGTCTTCTAACCTCACCAGGTCAGGACATTATTATTCTTATGTCCCCTGTCCCCCTCCACACACACACCACCGTTGGACAGTCTGCACCCTGCCTGGTGCTCAGCCACCAGGACAAAGCTACAGCAGCAGAGGCAGAGGAGAAGGTTTAAGGCTTTCAGGCTGATCCTTCCTCTTCATAATGTGAGAAATAGCATTCACTGGGTCACCCTGCAGACTGGACCTGCAGCTTGGACCCACCATGAGTATCAGGTCATATATCCCTCTTGTCCTGACCATGTTGCAGTCCTGACAGGTGTAGTCAGCCAGAGCAACCTCCATGACATCTCCTCATGAATAAACTTCGGCACCTTACCTGGATAACAACCTGTGCTTATTCCCTCCGGTGCTTTCTGTGTGATGATGGTGTTTGGGGAGCTAGAGTCTGGCCGGGCAGACAATCACCTCTGCAGGGAGCCCACACAAGTAGGTTAAACAAAAGCTTTATTTCCACACAGTGTTCTCAGGACACGGTGCCAAGATTTCACAGACGGCTCAAAACAAGGATTGGCAAGGAATGCTCTGCTCCTGTGATGCTTTCTTATTGCAAACAGCCCTGAGAGTCACAAAATGCATGTTCAGAGCCAAGCCTGAACTTCCTTTAAAATCAGAAGTGTTCAGATTAACAATTTTCAGGTTTGTTCTTTAAAGTAATAATGTAATAATCACATGTAGAGGACTATGAGCAGCTTCTACAGCACCAGGCTCTCAATGCATGGTGAAAGCCCTCTGGTAGTACAGCAGAAGAAATATGCAATAAGCCACGGTTATTAAGGAAATTAATTGCAATACATCTGCCATCAGGTATTATTACATGCTACGCGACGTTCAGACAGTGCATTGCTCCTGGTCAGCAAAGACATCAAGACTGGCGCTTCAGCCGTGCAGAGTCTGTTTGCTGCCTTCTCTTCCTGCCCACAGTTTTATGACTAGTGTGAAGAAAGGTCAGTTGGTTTCCTGCAGGATTTTGCTATTTTGAAATGTTATTTCAGTTCCAGCTTTTGAATGAAAAAATAAATAAAGAAGGAAATTGGATGTGGAGGTTGGATCTGAGACATCTGCCTCCAGGGTTGCTTTGCAGCGAGAGGCTGGAATCGGTGACTGAGGTAGCCCAGCAGACGGGCAGCTGAGGGGTCTGGCAAACAAACTGTTAGAGACTCAAACCATTTTCTATTTGAAAACTGCAGAACATTTTCAACTTGGCAAATTCCAACAGCAACAGCAAAAAAAGCTTCAATGCTAATAAAAGCCTTCTGTTTGAGACCAACTGGAATTTCATGCATCATATTCTGGTTTTCATTTGGACATCAGGCCTATGTAGACATCACTTATTTCAGCATTGGTCCTTGGCCCTATATTGATTTTTCCTGAGCTTCTCTGCATATGTTAATGAAAAGCATTTCAGACATCTAGCTTGGAGAAAATGAGTATATTTATTTGCAGAGTCTGTTCTACAGTTTTTTTAGCAGTGCCTGCAGTCTGTACTATCTAGTTTGGTTCCTGGACAGTCGCAAGTTGAGAAGAGATAAAGGCAAATGGGGGATTTAATTCCTTTGAATAAAATAATTTTATTGTGTCAGTGAAAGAAGTCAATAAAAGAGAACTGTCTGATATTTTTTTTCTGGACTTTCAGGAGATCCTAATCAGATCCTGTGAAGAAAAGGAGATCGTATTGCACCAGTTATTGACAAAGTGAAGGGCAAATGTCATGAATCAAGACTGATGTGGAGGCAGGAAGCAAAAAAAAAGAATTGCATGATCAGGAATCATTGTGCAACAACTTTTGTGGGTGGTCCTTGCAGTTCCCCACTGTGTCCTGTGCTGTTTAGCAGAATTTAGAGGTGTTTAGAGATGTTGGTCAGGGAAGGAAGGAGAATGAAGGGGTACTGACATCTGCAGATATCATGAAGTCAGGCTTGGGTGAGATTGTGAGGAAATCTAGTGAATGAGGAAAAGGATGATGAATGAAATTTAATATCAACAGCTGTAAAGTAACGAGCATCAGAGGAAAAGTGTTAGGTGCTTCTTACACTGCACAGCACACAGAGCTGGTTTCATCAGCTCAGGGAACCCTCTCCTGTTCTCATCACAAGAAGATTGGGGGAGTACCCTGGTGTGGGATGAATACCGAAAAGCTTCAGCTGCTTGCCTGTCTCAGCAGTTGCTGGCCCAGGAGCACTGCGTGCTGCTGCTGACCCACCAGCTGCAGGAGGCTGGAGGAGAGGATTGCAGTGACCCAGGGTCTGGAAATCATCCTGAATGCAACGGCTCCCAGTGCATTTTGGGATGTCTGGTCTGACTCTGCGCTAACCCAGCCTCCCCTTACATCAAGCTCTCTGTATCCTGCAGCATTGTCCCCACAAGCTGACCTCGCAATCCTACAGCTCTTCGTTAGGCTGAGTTTTGCCTGCCAGAGCTTTGTCTAAGTCTCTCGTTTCACACAGCTTCAGTTTGAGTGTGAAGAGCTGTAGCTCCTCTGCCTTCTCCCTCCTATTCTTTTATTCAAACAATTATTTTTTAAAGCAAATGAGGTCAGTGGTGAGTGTCACACTAGGGTTTTCTGGTACAACTGCAAGGGAAAGCAAGGATGTGTGGTTACAATGGTAGGGAATCCTTAGCCCACCTTCACCAGCAATGCCCATGGACTTGCAGCCAGCTGACAACCACTGTTACTGTGTGTGAGTGGGTGGGTAAAGGGGGCTAAGGGTCTGCCTGTGCATAGGACCTTGTGAGACCATGTTCTCGATTGCATGGATAGAAGGGAGCAGGTTGCCCTGATGGCTCCCATGCATTTGACAAAGGGGGAAATCTATTGCTGGTGTGAGGATGGAAGGTTGAGAAGGGAGTGCTCCTGCTGCACTGACCGTGGAGCAGTCCCTGACCTCACCACTGAAGGACACATCTCTACAATGCCAAGGGAAATAACCAGTGCTTCAGGGGAGGCGGACGTGCTGATGTTTTTGCATGAGGATGTCAGGACAGAGACAACATAGTTTCATGAGTTCAAAGAGGGGTAATGCTGCAGAAGACCTACCCACAGCTGAGCTCCTGCCTTCACCCAACTGCAGTCCCAAGGCCCAGAGATGCATCTTGATATTTTCCAATGAAAAATGTGCTGTGGCAAGTAGTACCACCCCCTCCCTGCTTTAGTGTCCCCATGTCATGGGAGACTTTTCCCAAACATAGATCCGTGCAGCTGCTTGGACACTCATCCATGCTGTGGAGCAACCATCTTCCTTGGGTTCTTCTGTAACTCCTGATATCTCCTTTGTCTGGCCATCCTGCTGCTGGCTTGCATATTTTGAGACCTGCCTGTAAAATACTGAATAATGGAGTGACTGTGGGAACAGGAGTCTCCATAGGTGCCCTATCTGCACAGAATGCTGAAAAGTAAGCTGAGAAGTAAGCTGAAGGTAAATATACAACGAAGAACAAGACTTTCAGGTGGAGGGATAGGTCTCCAACGATCTTTATTGGCATTTGGTTTTAATCCACTCTTAAAAATACTGTATGAAATATGAACTATATTCAGACAGTGTATATTGTGCATAAATAGTCTGATGAGGAGCAGCTGAGGGAACTGGGGTTGTTTAGCCTGGCGAGGAGCCTCAGGGGGAACCTTCTTGCTCTCTACAACTGCCTGGCAGGAAGCTGTAGTGAGCGGGGGTCGGTCTCTTCTCCCAAGTAACAAGCAACAGGACAAGAGGAAACAGCCTCAAGTTGCACCAGGGGAGTTTTTGTTTGGATATTAGGAAAAAAAATTGTTCACTGAAAGTGTTGTCAAGCATTGGAACAGGTTGCCCAGGGATGTTTTGGAGTCACCATTCCTGGAGAAATTTGAAAGATGTGTAGATGCGGTGCTTAGGGACATGTTTTAGTGGTGGACTTGGCAGTGATAGGTTAACAGTTGGTCTTGATGATGTTAAAGGTCTTTTCCAACCTAAATGATACTATGACTCTATGATCCTATAAATACATTTTCTACAGGTCTCAATAGGTTTGAACAATTACATTAAAATTCACCTTATAACATCAGCAGTAAAACCTCCAGCAATCACGTGGTACGTTCTTGTTGATAGTGGTTTTTGGAGTGTGTGCCTCACTATCTGAGAAGTCCACCAAGTGACTTGTCCACAATCACCTGAGAAGTCTGCTGCAGAGCTACAAAAATTTACATTTGCTGCTTCCAGCCCCCATCTTCCTCATTACAACATGCAGACACTAGTTTTAGGAGCAAAATAACAAGAAAAGAGCCTGATACAGTCACAGTTAGTATGGGAAGAAATCTCATGAGTAAACCTAAACCTGTCTAAACAGAACAATGCCAGGAAAATATAAATATATTTTCTGGCTTTCTAACAGTAGAGGTTATCACACTCAGGGATGAGTCCTTGACTTTTTCCTGTTGAAATTAAGAGCTAAAAAATACCACTGGCTTCAAAGAGAATTAAGAATTATCCTGGGATTACTAAAGTCGCCAGTGATTAGAACTTTGGTTCTCTGCTACCCTTTCCCACAGATCTACTATTTTATTTTTTTTTAAATAAATTCAAAGAATGTTGTTTATTTTAGAAGACTACAAACTGAAGAAAGAATCCAAAAACTGTGTGCAGAAGGGCAGATTGAAATCCTCTTGTTTAAAACATCTTCAGATGGAAAATTCAGGTTTTGGCTACCCAATATTTTCTTAAAATTATCTTTTCTTGGACTAACAAAAATACACATTCAAAAGATTATTTCTTAGTGAGTAAGTGTGAAACAAAAAAACTGAGTACCCCAAAACTGAAATATATATGTGTCTGTAGATATGTGTAGATTTTGAAAAGGCGAATATGTGCGTAGTGGTAGTCTGAAGAGGTGTGTTGTTTTGCAGTTTTCTTCTCCTGCATTTACTAATGTTTAATATGATATATAGCAGAAATAGAAGGTTACCATGCCTCTTGCTCACTGTCTCATTACCAGCTAAATGGATCTATGGGCAGTTTCTTGTAGCGAAAGTTGCTTCACAGATTTTATACTTTCTCCTCATATATATCTTCCTTTACCTCCATTTTGTCTGTGTGCTGGGAAGAACAAGTGTTTCAAGGAGGGTTAGCCCATCTAGAAAGACCAAGTGGCAGAGTTTCCAGACCCAGGGAAAAGGTCAGGGAGTCCAGCACCTCCTCTGAACCAGTGATGATAATCTATGTGGGAGTGAGGTTCATCCAACTTGAGTTTATTCATCCACGATGTAGGTTTCTTCACCTGAGCTGGCCATCGGAGCTACTGTTAGAGTCAATGGCAAGCACTTTTAGGGCATGGTTCATCCATCTGAATGCAGATATCCAGGATAGGATTCACTTTTGGGTTAAGGCACCCAACTTTAAAGGTGTATCTCATTAAACATACCTGTCTAGTATTATTTAGATCTTAGGGTCTGCTGTCTGGCCTCCAGCTGCCGTTGCAAAAGGATCTGGTCCTGTGTCTTATTTGTCAGCCCTGTTTGGATGCTGTAGGTACTCTAGGGCATCCTAAATGCCATTGAGCACCTGTGTTTCAGCAGGTGTCTCTATCTGGGTATCTCTGCATGCATCAGACTCCCATGGTTTGAATGGAGACCTTGCCAATAGTCAGTGAAGTTTAGGGGTGACTGTGCTAGCCAGATGTAGGCACCTATTTTAGGCTCAGCTGAGTCATGAAGCTCCTTGAACTTTTTGACCTGGTTTCCACTAAGTGCAGTGGGAGCCAAGTCACCCAGCACACACAGAGGTATTCACCTGTAGGAGCCTAAGAAACACTCCTGGGAAATGCCTGTTTCCCTTCTCTGACTGTTAGGGGACCTGTCTGGGTGACTGTCTCAGACTGCAACTTACAGGGCTATATTTAGCCAGATGATCCTCCTTTTGCACTTTGTGGGTATTTCTCTTCATTTGGAGGCCAGCCTTGACTACACATAGGCTTTTCCAAGCAAAACCCATTGATGCAAGTCTTATTTTCATGGAAATACCACACCAAGAGGAGAGGGAGAGATCACCTGTCCCCATCAGACAGGACGTGCTTTCTGTCTGCCACACTTGCAATTCTCTTTAGCCAAGTCTTAAGGTCATGTTGATTGAACCTGCACCACTACCTAACAAAGCAGCACTGATCAATGTTTTTAACATGGGAAAATAATGGAAAAGATATGAATTATGTAGAAATTGTTTGATTTTAAACTCACATTTGCGTAGACCAATCCAGATAACGTCTCTTCCTGGAACTGTATATGGATGCATATTGTGTCAGAATTGCCTGGCCCATGTCTCTTCCACAGGACTTTATTTCTAAATGAATTTGCAATCAGAGCGTGAGCACAGTGTGGAAGGTGAAAGCTTTCCTAAACCCTGTCTGACAGCTCAAGTGACAGATGTCTTTCAAAGCCCAGCTTCTCTCACCTGGAGTATCAACTCTCATCATTAAATAGGCAAAGGTTTCTTTCACAAAACCAGGTGCCACAAAGTAAAATCTCATTATACAAGAAGAATAATGAAGTTCATTTCTATTTTCACTTTTCAGATGTTCATACTCCAAACAGCTCTTACTTTGACAGTACAAGTGTTTTATACTTGCTATGGTGAATTAGTTGTGAAAATAGTATCTTCCTTAGCTTTGTGGAGTTGGGCTTGCCTCATTTCATAAATATATTTGCAATAACCAAGGAAGGTTTGGTGAGTGGTTGTTGACTCTTATTTATCATCTGAATGATGAAAATCTGCTCTGGTGGCTCTGATGAGAAGAATTCAAACTGAGCTTGAGAAAGGTCTCCCTGTTTCAAATGAGCACCTTCTGATGGCAATATTGATTAAATTACCATCTCTGCTGTTCTCTTCAGCCTTGCAGAAAAGAGAACAACAATTCCCAGAAGTCTGTTAGATGTTGAACATGAGTAAAAAAACCTGGGAGAAGAAGTGGCCAACAACAAAATTACCTGACCTTGATGAAGTGTGCTCTGTGAGAAGTGCCTACAGGCCAAATGCTGGCCCTTTGCAGAAAGGTATTTTTACCCACTGGGAGGCTTACTTTGAAGACAAGTGCCTCTGAGACCACTTGGAGATTAGAAAGGAAAAACAGTGATGTATTTTAGGCTTTGCACTGCTTAAGTGATGTACTTTTCATTCCCTTAGTCCCACTTTTGCAGGAAATAAAATTTGTATCTTATTAGTATTACTCAGCTAAAGGAACTGAAGAATGTCATTCTCTGCATCTCAATTTTACAGTATCTTGGCATTTAGGTTTTCATCCTGCTTTAGGATGAAAGCGTAAAATGTTTCAGATATGCTATATGTGTGAATGTATAAAGCTAAACAAAATGTTCTTCCAGTTTAGATCTGGAATTGCAAAGATGACATATTTTGACATTTTAAGCAAAATCACATTTTGGCATTTGGAAACAAATATTGATTCATACCAAACTGTTTCATTTCAAAACTGCCATTTCAGTTTGAAAATAATATTAAAATGGCATTTGCAGCCGAAATGTCAAATTAAAAGAAAATGTTTCAGCTTAAATTGACATACAGGAACAAAACATTTTGCTTCAAAATTTCCCCTTGTGGGGGAGTAAAAAATATTTTTTGTTGTCGTCAGAAACATATTCTTCTGAATTGTACTGATTTTTATGAAACCAGAGTTCTCTACAACAACAGCAACACCCCACCCCACCCCCTAAATTTAATGCAAAATAGTTAAATCGGTTTAGCACTTGGCATTATTGTTCAAATCCAAGCTCAAATGCAGCTGGACATGTTTGTGCTGCCATGCAGACCTAGGTAAAATATTTTTTGGGCTTATCTTTGTGACAGATGCTGATGAAAAGCTGGTGCTACCATCAGCATCACTTTTCTCCCCAGTGGACCCCTGCCAAAAACGTACACATACAGCTCGGAGCTGGTGCCCAGTTTCACAAGAGATGATGGTCAGGATTCATCTGCCTTCTTAGGTTCACCCTCTGCAAGAGCTAAAAGGCTTCATCAATTATACTGCTTTTGGCTGGAAGGGGATTAAATGGAGGGTGAGCTCCTCTGCTGGGTGGCTTCAGGGTGTCCGTCCTGATCTTACTAGTTCTTGGTTGTGATCTTCTCAGATTTCATCCTCTTCAATACTTATTCTGGCCTCCTTCATGCTCCCCAGCTCTTTAAAGGTTGCTTTTGTCAGTGTCCTCTTTGTGTCACTCAGGACAGATTTGAGTTTCCTGGTCAGTGCATCTGACCATTTGTGGCTGTAGAAGAGAAAAGAGATGAGCAGTTAGCAACCCCACTCTCTAAGGAATAGCCTTTTTTTTTTTTTTTTTTTTTTGCACCGTTTTGTCAGACAAAGCAGAAACGTTAGACATTCTCAAAGCCATCAAGAAGCATCAGGCAAGGAGGGATGTTGGTAGAGAACTGAAGGGATGCGGTGGTCCCAGTAGACCATACAACCGGTGGAGCTGTTGCATGGGTTGATAGGTCACACACTCAAGGATATTCACTTCACAAATATAAGTTACATCTAGTTGTAAGAACAACTAGAGGGCTTCAGCTGCTCCTGAAAAAACATTCCTAACTGTGCATCACAAGCCTCATAAAGCACCTAGCTGGCAATAAAAGAGATTCCCTGATAATCATCTGTGCTTCTCTGGGTTTGAGGTCATTCACTGCCACCAAGGAGCCATCTGAAGGTCCAGTTGCTCTGACAGCCCCATGATCTCAGCAAGCCCAAGACATGATGGTCAGAGAACCAGAAAGTCCTGACATCAGTCTCAGATCCAGGTGTGGTTTTGCTGCCTTAGCCTGGCACTGTTCCTGACAGAATAAGCTTTGCTGAGTGCCAAGACTTAAAAGTTGGGCTAACTGAGAACCTGCATCTAGATCCAGGCTAGTAAACTGATGTGATGAAGCTGAAAAGCATCATCTGATATGATGATCCAAGTGTCTGTGATGTCCAGCTTCTACCATCTGTTGGTAGGCATAGATTTATTATAACATAACGGGAAGTTCAGAGACAAAACAAACATCAAGGACTTGTAGAAGGCCAGAACTTGAGTGAATCACAAGGTTTTAGGTACGTCTCAACTCTGCAGCTGTCCTGCCCAACATAAAGCATCATATGAAAGCAAATTTACTGTGCATAATAGCAGAAAATATCATTTCAGCTGTTGTAAACCGAAAAGAACCAAATGTTAACCCATACGAATAATATAATTGTGATCATGTAGATATTAAAAATAAATGGTTGAGAAATTGTTGTGTGTATATATATATATATATATGGTTTTCAACTGTTCACAGCATTGTCGTGTACAATGAACACCCAATACTTTAGAATAGAAATATATAAAACTGACTAAATGAGGCAGCAATTCTGTAGCCGTAGGACAAGGGAGAATGGTTTAAAAATGAAAGAGGGGAGATTCACACTACATATAAGGAAGAAATTATCTGATGATGAGAGTGGTGAAACACTGGCACAGGTTGCCCAGAGAGTTGGTGGATTCCCCATCCCTGGAAAAAACATTTAAGGTCAGGTTGGAAGAGGTTCAGAGCAACCTGATCTACATGAAGGTGCCCCTGCTCATTACAGGGGGATTGGACTAGACGGCCTTTAAAGGTCCCTTCCAGCCCAAACCATTCCATGATTCTATGATTCTATCCCAAGAGTGTAAGATATGAGGCCCTGAAAGGAGGGGAACGAATATTATTAGGCCCAAGGACTATTCACACTGGTGACCAATTACTAATATAGAATTGTTAAGCAACCTAATAAAATTGCCCTTGATGACAGCGCAGGATGAGCTGTTTTTAAAGTATCTATTAGATATCTATAAATTATATAAATATACTTTAAAGTATATATAAGACTATTGAAAAGTCAACTAATAGCACTGGCACCAGAACCAGGTATGCAGGGTTGACCACTCTGACAGCCTGTACCACATATCTAATGTTTCTTTGTTATCATTCAAGGGACATACATTTTATTATTTGACCTAAGGTTCTGCAGACAGTGTTTGCTGGTCTGGTTACCTGTGCCTGAGGACTGGCAATTAAATCTGGATGCAACAAGCAAAGAGCCAGGAATTCCAAACTCAGCACACGTCATGTTCCCTTCATTCTACACTCAGTGGGAGACCAAGGGCAGCCAAGGACAACCAGGGGCAAAAAACAGGAAAGGGGTCTAAAGGCAAATTTCTGAATCTTAAGGAATCACCCAAATGTATCAACCCAATGCAACTGAGGATTCAGTGGAAGATCAACCATGAAAATTAATTCGTTGAACTTTATGAGAAAGAGCTAATGCCCTTGTCAAAGATGATCCAAAATGTATTGCAACGACCGAGGAAACAAGGAAAAGAATTTTTCTTTTTTTAGGCCTTTCTGGTGTTGGACAAAGGAGATATGCCTTCCACTGTGTTTTTGGTTTTGTTTGGTTATTGTTTATCTTTGAGATACTGCATATCAAGAGAGAAGAAGTAGCTGATACAGAGTGTAAGAAAGGGAGAAGAAAAGAGAGACACGTTGGGGAGAAAAAAATCAATAGAAGTGAGTGTTTGGTTTCTGCAGTTCTGATTTTAATCTTTGGAGAGATCACGCAGACAAAATCATCTGAGATTATCCCTACAGTGGGGCTGAAGGAGTAAGCTGTAATTGTATGGGCTTCTGTGTAGGCACCGGTTTCACCTTTGAGGACAGAGAGAACCTTTATCAAAAACCCTTTCCTGAATGAGCTTTCACATCTTAACTGCTGGTCAGCCCCACCTTGCTGATCTATGGTTTGGCCAGCAAGATGCAACGATTTGGATGCTTACGGTATTTCCTGAAGAAGAAAGAACTTCGAGGGATCTCCTGTCACTAAGCTCAGTTCATAGGACAAGAGGTCAGAATACAGGGAGAGACAGTTTTGAGGAGGGGGGTGGGGGTGGGGAGAAAGAGAGAAAATAACTTTAAAAATTGAGACTTAGTGCTTTCAGGTGATCCTGGAGTGGCCCTTTGTCCATGCAGGACTCAATACCTGTATGCTTATATGTCTAAAGGTCAGCAAAAAGCAATACAGGTGACACTAAAATTTATACAGCATGGATCCCTCCACAAATACAGCAATCGCACTGGGGTAAAATCTCCCCCCTTTGAACCCCACAAGGAACTCTGGATGACTTACATGGGGTCTAAGTCTCATCTCCAAAGTGAGGTCAATCTAGGGATCACATTGACCTCTTTGTGGGACAGTTCTCTGCTGGGCCTCGAAGGAAAGAGAGAAATCACTTTCTCCATATCAGAAGCATTGTAAGATGCTTGGGGTGGGATTCAGCTGTCTGAGGATACTGCCTAGCAGCATCTGAGATGCTATGGTTTATTCTACATGGTCTTCAGCTGCTGTTTCATCTGTCAGCCTTGCACAAGAGTCTCTGACAACCACAATGCTCCAGGCTGAACTCCACTTGCATGAGTGGGTTAGTAGGTCCATATTAAGAGCAGAGATCCTACTGCAGGACAAAGTAAGATCACTACTGGTATAGCCAAGGGCTTTATCTTCGGGTAACTGGAGGCGCACTTTGGTGTTGCTCATGCTTTGCTGCGTATTTTTATCAAGATATAGGGAGAACCATCACTTCTCTTGGAAAACAGGTGTCCACCGAGGACAACAGAGTCCACAGTCACTCTTTGAAGTTTAAAAGATTCACTTCCTGAGCATGAGAGCAAAGTCCTGGCCTTCCTTTAGACTCTAGGCTAGGTGAATACTCCAAAAGATATAAATACTCCAAGATGGAGATTCCTACCTTATCACAACAAGGACCCTGTGATACCATTAAGTTTACAGTCCCAGACTAATGGGACTGTAAACTGGGTGGATGGACTATAGATCACTACATCTGAGATCCTTATATTGCATTCCTTTATTGCTATCAAGGAAAAACAAGGTTATTGATGGCATTTTCCCTTTCATCATAAATGTCTAAGATAGATTAGCTGGAAACATCACTAAACCACCAAGCAGGCACGTGGGAATAAGTGGCTGTTGAGGACATAATTGCCTCCATTGAAAGCTTCATGCACACAAGAAGGATTGAACTGGGACTGTTGAAAAGCCCCAGGTATAAACGCCTTATTGATTTTTCTACTGTTTCCCATGAAATGAGCCAAGTGGGCTTACGAGGACCTTCTGTTCTCCATAATGTACTGCTAATCAGCCTTGCTTCAGTGCAGAAGTCCATGTCTGTGGGTGATATATGTACTAAATATTTTTGTATTGGTGTACATGCAGTTTTTCTCAAGCAGGGCTAATCCAACTGAGAGATCCTCTTTGTCTCTGGCCTTGGAGGATTAGCTTGTGGTCATAGGTGTAGATCAGCAGGGCAGTCTTCTGTGCCTTGGAGCTTATATTTAGCAGTGAGTGTTCATATATGGTAGTGCTTATGCAGGTCTCTGCACAGTGTGTCCCATATTTAAATCTTTTTTGTTGTTGTTTTTTAAGTGAGGAATTTTTGCCCTGCTCCTAGAATAGGGAGAGCCTCATACAAAAATTTAAAAATCTCTTAAGGGAGATAAAACAGCCTAGTAACACCCACTGAATCTTTAAAAGTTGGGGCTGTGAAAGAGGAACTCAGCCAGAAGTTCTCTGCTGGGTTTTATCATTCTGAGAAATTTGGATGGAGCTTTAGTCTTTAGGGTAATCTATGAGCTTGATACAGTGTATCTTAGGACTTAATAACCAGACTATATCTAGGCACTGTGGGCTTTCACCCACCTCCGCCTTTTTCTAAGAAAGTGGAAATTAAGTAAAAGTTAGTTCAGAGGCACTGGGCAAAAACATTATTGCTGCTTTCAGAGACATTATTAAGAAACCCAACCATACAGCATTTTCACAGGATACCAGACCCTCTGTGTGCGTGTGTGGGTGTGCGTGCTTATATGCCAGCCTTGCTCTGGTACTTGTTTGATCAGGCACCTCAGGTCATGCTGTTATACTCCATGGAACTTCTGAATTCCAACCGAATCATCCTAAATCCACGTTTATTTCTCGTACCAGTAGGTACCATGGGGATGAATAACAAAGCTGCATCCTGTTTCACGTCATGAGGTATGGAATTACACTGGGCAGGAGATACACACTACAGGAAAGCAACAATAGGCAATTTGGATTCTTCCAGGCTTGATCTCCAGCTTCATCTCTGTGTTTACCACGGACTGGGCTCTTCCTAGCACAGTGCACATCGACATCCAGTAGGTCGATAATACCCTGCGGGTAAACACAGTAGTACTGTATGTCTTTCAGGAGTTAGTGTGATAATAGCTCACAAATTTGCTATGAAATTTCCCAACAAGGCTACTACTATCTTTAGATAGCTTTTCTGTTGTTCCAAGCACCTTCTGAATGAGACCCTTTAAAAGAATAATCCAAATTTTTTGACAAAAAGAAATAAATAAAAAAAAGCATGGCACTAAAACCAGCAAAGTGCGGACAAATAACACATAAGCAGACACTAAAGAGCAGAGCTACGCTGGGACTGTCCTACAGCTACTACCTCAGATCTAGGCCCTTTTGCCAAGGAGTTTTTCAGCTTTCCTCCTTTTGAACTCTGCAATTTCTTCCGGGGGTAACCCATGAGCTCTACACCTGCAGTGAACATGTAGGCCATTAGACAAAGAACCAGTTCAGTTTCATCTGCAATAAAGAACAGACCGTAACGGAGACCGAGTGAAAGGCGTTTTCTGGTGTGAAAAAGGAAAGCAAATTTTATGCATGGTTCTGATTTAATTTATTCCCCTCTTGTGTTGCTTCAGCTTGACTTATTGCGAAGAGTGAGGTTAGTTAATTTTGGGCGTCCCAGAGTTAAGTGCCTGCTCTGAGACAGGCATCTTTTGTAATATCTGTAGCCCGGCACATCCAGAGGGCTCATGGCACATCTTAGACACTTCTCCCAGGACAAGATGAATGACTTTGTTGACTGAAGAGCACAAAATGTATATCTGTGATGGCTATATCCAGAATCTATCAGACAAGTTGAACCCTGGGAGAATTATGTCCTTGTTCCACTGATCCTCCCTTTCATTCATCAAAGGGAAGAGCAGAACTACACTGTTGTGAAGATCTTGCCTTTGGTTAGTTCAGCTCCTGCGTCAGTGCCTTTTGGTGGTCCAGGGGTGTGGCTTTCAGAAACTCAGCTCTCAAAGCTATGGGCACATTTCCAAATGGAAGCCCTATTTAGCTGTCCCCGGAGACAGCCAATTTTCCCTGGAAGCTTAGCACAAATTTAACAGCCTTCACCGAGGGAGATCGGAGTCAAGTTTCAGCTCTTTTGCCAATTCTGTCCTACAAACGGAAACATCTAACCAAGCCATCCTTCCGTGCCTTACCTAAATCCTCAGCCTTGGCACCATCTTTCCTTTCTATAGAAACCTTGAGCCCTGTTTATAAACCCTCCCGTGAGTGCTGGAGCCTTTGGGGCTGGGTCCCAAGGACAGAGAAGCCAGGAGAATATAATCCTGATGCGCTGAATGAGGAATGGCTTCTTCTGGGAATCTACAGCTCAGATGGGATGCAGCTCCTGAAATTTAGCTATATGCGACAGAGGTGCCTCCATCTGAGCCAAATATCTTGGGCTCTCTTCTGAGCCTGTGGAGGGAAGCAGGCAATGCCAGACCACAGTGAGGGTTTACCCCAAAGCAGATGTCCTCTGCGCGGCAGAAAAGCAGCACCTAGAAATGCCTGTTTCTCTGCATTGACTCTAAGAGATGTGTAAGATGACCAGCTCAGATGGAAGTGTCTATGTTAGAGGTAAATAACTTTTAATAAGATTAAATCTTACCAGCTGGAGTGGGAAGAGGAATACTTTGCCTCCAGCCCCTTCATGCAAGCAGTAGCAAAATTCAGCTACACATGGGTAAGTGTGAGGGTCTTGTTCTTTGAGTCCACCCAGCAGGACTGTGTTATCCACAGGGGAGTGGAGGAGGTTGCTGCCTGTTTCTGCACAACAGTGCAGCAGGTTGTGACCCACAGAAGATGAAGACCTGACCAGAGTATCTGGGGATCAGGCACAGTGTGACATTGCCTGAACTCTGCCTCCAAGCACTGCTCACACAAGTATCAAATAGCCATTTGGTAATGACTGGACCTTCATCCACAGCACATAACAAGAAGAAAGATCCAGTGTAAACAACACTGACACATCTCCTGAACTCACTAACGTCTGAGCAAATGGAAAGAGCTGATTCTGCACCACCCATCCCAATCTCTTACAACCCCCTTCTGTTTGAAGTCAGCCGTTGTTTTTCCAAGGTCCTCTCTTACCTCCACCTTGCTTCCAAAGCCAGCAGGAGAAAAACTGTAAGGTCCTGCACCCCAGCTCCCTGGACAGTTAAGGAATTTGCCTTCTCTTTTCTGAATATGGTGTGTTACAATGATTTTCTGCTGAGCATTGAAAACACAAGCCCCTGGCTTGAACCTTGGGCAGCCAGCACAACTTCTAGTTCCCAGTCACAAGGGAAAAGGCTCAGAGCCGTAGGCAGAGCATCTTTATGACATGGTCACTCCGTACCCTTCCATGAGAACAATTGCAACTCAAACCGCCTTGAGACCTGGGTCATATGGATGCAAAAATAGTCTTCTCTGTCCTTTCTCTTATCTCTGCTTTGCATAAACCTTTATGCTGTAGCAATGCAAACCCCATCACAAGGCACCTGATGTGTCCTGATGTATACTGAGCAGCCCACTACATCTCAGCTCTGAGGTCCTGCTCCAGCCAGCCCTGAAGCCCCATCATTGACTGCTTCCCACACACCTTTGCCTTTATACCATTCAAAATCATCTCTGGGGTTACTTGTTTCTGGGGTAGTTCATTTTATTTTAACCCACATTTTGTCATACTCCGTTTGTTCTTACTTTAAATGGCTGGTAACTTTGTAGAAGCAGTTGGCCGGGGAGCAGAGGAAGGCAGCTCAGATGTTTTCTCTTCGGTACTCTTCCCTCTTGTCCTCAGCACTGTTGTTCATAAAAGAGCTTTTGGGCTGATGTGCAATGAGAAAGCCTGTTTAGACGGCATGACGGAGAGCAGTGTACCCTGATCGGTACACTCTTGTGTACCGATCTCACTTGGCCAACCCACGCAGTGGTGCACCACCATAAAAATATCCCTAAACTCAAGCTGTCTCCTGTT
Organism: Falco cherrug; assembly: GCF_023634085.1. Classification (NCBI taxonomy): domain Eukaryota; kingdom Metazoa; phylum Chordata; class Aves; order Falconiformes; family Falconidae; genus Falco; species Falco cherrug. Next base: position 3,946,114 of record NC_073698.1, read on the forward strand.
CAGACAGCTCAGATCACTCATCATTGGGCTTTCCTCTGCTTCTCTTTTCAAGGAAAGTGTGGGCAGATCCAGGGAGAAACACCCTCAGATGAGCTCCCACAGCCAGGACCCACCCTAGATAGCCTCTCCTGCTGCAGAGGTGCTGATTGCTGCTCTCTCTGTCCCTCTGCAAAAACATCCTTCAAAGGGACCTTCGCCTTCCAGTTCACCTCCCAGCCTGTCTGGGTGAGACAGAAGAAAATACTGGGTACATCCAGGCACATCTGGGCACACCTCAGCCATGCCTGAGGCCATACCTGAAAGCCAGAATATGATCCACAAAGCCAGCCAGATCCTGACCACAGTTTCAGAACTACCTTTCCCTAAATCCATAGAAACATCCAGTGGAGAAAGGGTAATGCATTGAATCACATCTTCCAGCCAAACAATGCCCCTACCTGACTTTGCTTCCTTTCCAAACACATCATTTAGGATTTCTTGCTATCAGCAGCAACTCTCTAATCTAGTATTCCAGTAATTCTTCCAGAAACCTCAGTTGGCTCAAAAAGAACTTGTTTAAATATATCAACTGGAACAACCACATTCCAAGTTAGACAGCCTTGTTCAAAGGGAGATGAGTCACTGGCTTGCATTCTTTCTCCCCTCAATCAAACTTCAGAGGAAAAAATCTTCTTTCTCACCTGCATTATGCCATAGCCATGACCAGAATATTCCTTTAGCTTCATTTTGCTGTTGTGTTAAGGGTTCAAAAATAGTTTGAAAAGAAAACGTTGTGAGGCAAAAAAAATCTGTCCTGACATTGGATGATCAAGCCTGAGTCAGAGGATGCTTTGATTTCCCCAAATAAGTTGTTATAGGTCGTATGAACTTTGTGAAGTGTAGTGATGCTGTTGTATAATTCCAGCTATGTAAGGAAAAGTTTTTCACTGATGTTTGCTCCTCAAGCTCTTTTATTTCTGATTTAAAAGTGCATTGGGTGAAAAACAGGAGCCTAAATGGAAATGCTTTCACTTATCCCCCCAGAAAGACACATCAGCAGTAACAGCAACAGCAGAGACACTCCACTGATTGTCTCCCATCCTGCCAGGGTGCCTCAACACAGACAAAGCAATTGTGAGCCTTTTATTGGGTAGAAGAAAAAGCTATGTTGTCCTCATGGGTGTCTTTTTCCTGGCTTGTGAAAAGATGGATTTTTTGAGCATCTTTCACTGCTTCTCACCCATTTCATCTTCAAACAAGGATCTCTGTGTTTTCTCCAGGGTTGATCCTCATATATGTGAGGATGGGAAAGCCCAAAACCTCTCTCCTATCCCTGGCTGCATCTTCAATTTTTAGTGATTTTTCATGTCAGGTTGAACTTATCGTTGTGGATGGTGGTGGGCTAGATGATCTATCAGTCCTTCTGGACTTAAGACCTACTGCATGATTTCATACAAAAGAAAGGATCTGGTTTGATGATAAAAATTCAAAACTCTTGTATGTTCCTAACCCAGGCCCTGGGTTCTTGGTTCAAAATCCTTGAGATGACCCACAATCTGTACCTTTCTCAATTGTATTATTATCCCTGCCCCCCACCCCACCCCCCTCCAGTTAACTTTCCATAGCTAATTTAAAATAGTGTTAGAAAGGGAAAGTTTCTAGATACAACTGCTTCATGGGATAGAGGGCTCCTGCTGCTTGAAAGTACTGTATTCACTGCCAGAGCAAAGGATTTCTGGGATAGTAAAAGTTGGGAAGTCAGAAGACCGAATATGTCACTTATCTCCTTGGAACTGCAAACAAACAAGATCCCAGCTCTGGGATTTTTTTCCGAATTTCATTATCTATCAAATATTTCCTTGTGCTAGATATTTTTTTCAGTGCTTTGCCAAATACATCTGTGATTTAGTGCAGGTCAGGTTTGTATTTGCTAGGTCTGTGTAACCTCATATCTTTTCTGCTGTTACGGACAAGAGGAGCGCTCTACCAGTGCTGACAAGGTGCTGCCTGTCCCAGAGCATCACAGGACACCAAATTCCAATATCCCACGTTCATAAACTAGCAACTCTGTGCTTTTTCCATGGCTGCTCTTCAGCCCCAGAACTAACCTCCTGGTGTACCCTGCCTCACAGCCTTCCTTTGAACCTGATTATGAAATCTCAAAAAAAAATATTTATCCTACAGGTAGGCTGCTGCTCGACAGCTCAGCATGCTTGTTTTTGCTCTCTCACCATTTTGTTATACCTTCTCTATGTCCACCCCAATATGCTATTATTTCCTGTGGCAGTATCAGGCTTTTGTGGAAAGCTTTTTAATTTGCCTTCTGTGGCTATTGCACAATGGAGCCTACAAGATCCTAAGATGCTGCAATACAGAGCCTAACAAGCTACAAGGAAGAAGGAAAAATAATATTTATTACAAGGCAGACATCTGCCAGGGAAGGTGTAGAAATCTGGAGCAAGGAAAGGACTAAGGAGCCTATTGAATTGCCTGCCTTGTTCTATGTGATGCAAAGTTAAACTCAAGCTCCCATGTAAAGCAGATGAAACCGAAATTTTCATTTGAAAGAAGGAGGTTATCCTTCAAAAAGGAAAATTCTCTTGTGCAGGAGCCAGCACTGCAATCTGGATGTTAAACTTGCACTTTCCATGTGTCCTGGGCCCACAACTGAACCTCCATCATATTCCATAAAAAGAGCATGGGAAGGGGTTTCTTACTTGATTACATTAGGAACTTAATGAAGTTCATCAAGGGCAAGTTTAAGGTCCTGCACCTGGAGAGGAACAACCCGAGGCACCAGCTCAGGCTGGGGGTGACTTGCTGGGGGGCAGCTCTGTGAAGGACCTGGGTGTTCTGGTGGGCAGCAAGTTGCCCACGGGCCAGCAGTGTGCCCAGGTGGCCAAGCAGGCTGATGGGTTCCTGGGGGGCATCATCAGGAGGAGTGTGGCCAGCAGGCCGAGGGAGGAGATCCTCCCCCTCTGCTCTGCCCTGGTGGGGCCACGCCTGGAGTGCTGTGTCTGGTGCTGGGCTCCCCAGTTCAGGAGAGACAGGGATCTACTGGAGAGGGCTATGAAGATGATGAGGGGACTGGAGCATCTCCCTGATGAGGAAAGGCTGAGGAAGCTGGGGCTGTTCAGCCTGGAGAGGAGAAGGCTGAGAGGGGACCTCATCAATGCCTACAAATATCTTAAGGACAAGTGTCAGGGAGGACGGGGCCAGGCTCTTTCCAGCGGTGCCCAGCGACAGGACAAGGGGCAACGGGCACAGACTGCAACACGGGAACTTCCATCTGAATGTGAGGAAAAACTTTACCCTGAGGGTGACGGAGTGCTGGCACAGGCTGCCCAGAGAGGCTGTGGGGTCTCCTTCTCCAGAAACATTCAAACCTGCCTGGATGTGACTCTGTGCGACCTGCTCTAGGAGAGCCTGCTGTAGCAGGGGGTTGGGCTGGATGGGCTCCAGGGGTCCCTTCCAACCCCAACCATTCTGTGATTCTGTGATTTCCAGTAAGATTTTTGCTTCTGAAATTAGATACACAGGCCATGAACAGCTTGACCAAAGGTAATTTTAATAATAGTATTTTAGTTCATTTGTTCTTATATACGGTTTGAATGAAGTTGGGGCGCTAAGAAGCATATTAGGTCTTTTAATTGAACTGCCTTTCTTCTAATTTTTTTTTTTATCCTGTGTGAGCCATGTCACCCACAGCATTTGGGTTTTAAGAGTAAAATGCATTTATCTGAACATCCTTACACAACTGTAAAGGTATGTAAACCTGGTGCAGACAGTGGAAATCAATGGCAATGTTCCGACTAATGCTTCCAGTAAGTCTATAATTGTGATTAAACAGAGAGGTTGATGAATATCCATTTACTCAAATTATGTAGGTGCAATAATTATTCCTTTCTTAGTCATTTGGTGGCATCTTGATGTTTATTGCTAGACAATCAAATGTGTTCTCTCAGCAATTTCAGCATTACCAGGAGTTGTTATCACAGTATTTTACTGGACCATTAGTATTAACCCAATCACAGAACTAAAAATTCTTTGATGTTTTTAAGTTTGCTGAAGTTTGGTTCTAACCTGCATATAAATTCACCTTTGTAAGGTCAAGGACCATTCTCCAGGTGTAGGGTGCCAAGGCTACTGCAAGCACAGCGGGATAATGAAGCTTGATTTCTCCCTAGACATCTATGAACAGCTCTATGAGCTACTTGATCACAAATCTGCACATGACTGCCTACCAGAGCTGGAAAATTGCTTTCATGTGTCAAGAAATCCTGCTGCCAAGGATTGTGCTTGCTGCTTTAATTGGCTGATGGGGTTTATATCTCTTGAAATAATAGGAAGTTAGCATATTTTTAATGTTATCTGCTGTCTTTTCCATAAACCAGTGCACTCAAGGCCTGAAATACTCCATACCTCAAGGGCTATGCCTTGTTATGGCAGTAAGAAGCATTAACAGACTATGAGTGAAACTAAACTTATCAAGTTGTCTAGGTCTATATGAGTTCCAGGAGATAACTCATGGGGTCAGACACAGATCCAGAGGTTTATATAAGGGTGAAATATTTTTTTCTTAGGGTTACTTTGAGCCCTTCCTTCACACAGAACTCCCACCCCTAGGATCTGACCCTTAAACCCATGGCCCACAGGTTTGTATTTCCATAGTGTGGATATGAGACCAAGCACGATTTATTAACCTTCTCTTAGTAAATATCAACACTCAGCAAGACTACCACAACTACCCACCTCTAGATGTTTAGCCCACCCAAGTCACAAAATAAAGCATGAGATAAAAGCAAATGCTCCAGGACCTCATGGAGAGGACAGACCTAAATAGAAGATTAGTTCCTTCAGGAGAGAGCAAAAAGATGATTAGTAGAGGAATTCAGTACCTCCTTCTTCAGCTTAGAAGTCTACAGATGAGAAAATTCCTATGGCAGTATATAAGGCAGTGACTTGAAACCATCACACTGGCCAGCAAGAGAGAAAAATCTTTCAGCCTCTCATAAACCAGCACTAAACTGAACCATCAAGATAAGGCTGGAAAAACAGGACAAAATGTTTGATACCCCTCTGATAACAGCACAGCCTATGCATGAGCCAGTTCTCCAAATATTTGCTTTGCTTGAAACAACCAGTTACTTCTTTCTACCATTTGACATTTGACTTCTACAGGGTATAGCTTACATTTGACCCTTCACTAGGACAGTTTCAGTTTTGTGTAACTTTGCTTCTTCCTCTGATTACTTTCACATTCATTCAACTGCTGTATGATGATCCACGGGGACAGAAATACTGCAAGGGAACAGTGAAGATCACAGCCCTGGGACAAGGGCAGAAGATCTCCTCCCTCCCTGAAGTGCTACTGGTGGATTCTTCTGAGGTTACACAATGATGTTCAGGATCCCCTGATCCTGGGTAAGTGGGGAAATTTTTTACCTCCTCTTATTGTCCCCCTGGACCTGATGTATTTTCTGTCATTTACAATCCCCATGTTTAGAAACAGCTTGCGCCTGCATAAATCTGACTTTGGTACACAGAGGACAGGATCTTTGAAGGTTATGGAAAGAACCTCAACAGTCAGTAGTGGCATCGCACGTGACTTTTAGATGGCAAAACCAAGATGAGAAGAACCTGCTTTCAAGGTAGAAGTCTTGGTGTGTCTTTGGTTGCAATTGTAAGTCAACCAGCCTTGCTGATCTGGCAACACTCCTCCAAGTTTCACATTGCATCGTTGCTATCAACACACATTACTCAATAGCTCATTTCCATCAACTATTAAACAATAAATACCTCTAAGCCTAAGAAATACTGCCTCTCAAAATTATCTTCCAGCAACCTTCTATCTTCCACACTGATTGACACCCAAATAACTTAAAAGTTATGGCCCAAAATACTGTAGTATATACTACTTGCTATTACTACTGTAATACATGCTGCTACAAGAAAGCTTTGGGAAAGCGCTGAGCATGTGGCTTGCCCTGTGTGGAACTGCCCAAGTAGGTAACCATCATCTGCAAAAGGAGATAAAACATCTTCATTTTACTAAGAGGAAACGAGGCAAAACTTAGAAGGTGATTGCTCAGGGGAAGTCAGAGTCAAAGTGAAAACAGGCCCTGTTTGCTGTCAGACATCTGCAGGACCTCTTTATAGTCAACAAAACAGGCATCTTGCAAAGGCAATTCATCTGGTAACACAGACGTCCAAGCAGGCCAGGTGAATCAGACCCCTGAGCAGGTATTTCTCTTTGCTGGCTATAAAGGGAGTCAAGGTTGACTAATGTGGGTGACTACACCATTCTTGTCAAACAAATCCTACTCCTGGTTTTTAATGTCCTGACCACAACATCCTTTCCAGGCATACACAGCATGTGACAGCTGAGCGGGGAATACTCCATTTGCAAAGGCAGGCATTGCAAAGCTACAAAAAGTCTTAATGAATGTCAAGTGCTCAGTCTCTGCTCACCATTGCTTGGATGGAGGTAACATCAAGAAGTCTTAAATTACCTAATGGTGCCATATTTTACAATACAAAGTCTCCTTACTGTTCTGTTTGAATGAACAGTGCTACAGGGAAGAAACATGTTTGTACGGTGAATGAGGCTGCTGTTTTCTGCAGGAATTTGATGGAAGGAGAGAAAAGTCTGAGTGTCACCGTAACACTGATGACACCAGAGACCTGGAATTGTCCCCACCTGTGTGTCTCCCATACGCACACAGAGTAGGAAGGAGATTCAGGAAGGAACGCCCTAGTGCTCAGCCTCCAAGGGACTATGGCAGAGAAGCAGCAAGTTTCCATGCCACTTCTTGGGAACAGTGATTGAGGACAGGAGTTGAAGAAACCGAATCACTTCTGAGTCCCAGTACTACACCTGAAAATGTCAGTCACCTAAGGGAAATGATGCAGACTTTGCAGACAGGTAGCATGGGAAGACAGATACTCAGCCTGTGAACTCCAACAAGGACCTTTTAATGAATCTATTGAACAGTGATGAAGTCACACTTACCCTGGCTTTATTTCAGGAGGTTTAGGTAAGGGCTTCAGAAAGCCTTTTTTCCCAACTAGCCAATATGTGTCTTCTACTCCTTTACCCTAAAATAAAAACAAAAAAACTAGATAAAGAGCAGCTTTCTGACCACCCGCTGCTCAACCCGTAACTTCCTCACTGGGTTTCTGAGGGCTTCACGTATATGCAGAGACAGAGAGTGGCTGGAAATCTTGGGCTCATGGTTCCGGGATCGTTTCAATTTCACTATGCTAAAAGAGGATGCCTTTTCCAAACTGTCATCTGCAAATGACCCTCATTGATCTGGGTCATTGAAACTACACAGCTTAACAGAAATGGGAAACTACAGGATCTCTAATCATCTTGTTTGGCAGCACTAGCATCACTAATTGAGAGATTTTACAACTCTTGCTGGGCTGAGTGTGAGAATAATAACTTCCTCTCCCATCACTAATGATTTAGCTTTTAAGGTGAGATGCATCTGTTAAGCTGTAGGCATCTACATCAGAATCGGTCACCCTTGACTGGAGAAGTGAAGAAAAGCAGACACTTCCAGGGCAACATTCATCTTCACATTAAACTGGACCCTGAAAGTAAGTCAGGTTAATGGTTTCCTAAAGTGCCAATTTATCTCTACTAATTCTGCAAAGGTTTCTTTCCATTAGCTAAACCTGGAATAACTACCTCAGATCTCCACCTGCAGACACGTGCACTTAGGTGACATGATTCCACTTGTGAAAGATTATTGAGGGACCTGAGGCCATATTCAGACCTTATTGTAAGTGTTCAAGGCAAGCAAAGCTCATACTTATATCTATTGAATATGTAAGGGAAGAAGTGATGTTCTGAATTATATAGTGTTGTCTTGTTTGGACACTGTGAAAAGTAGCAGTTTCCATCAAGGGTGGACTAAATAGAGTCCTAAATGAATACTTAGATCCAGCACAAACAGCTGATTGCTCAGTCCCACAGTCCTTCAATAATTACCTCATGTACTGAAACAACTGATGGGGACAATTTGGGAAGGATCCAGCAGAAGAGTGGTGGATGAAGGCCAAACAAGAACTTAATAGAAAAATTCCTTAAGTAAGAAGATTCCCCTGTGAAGCATTTCACACAGCCCTGACCTTCTTACCTTCAGTTCTGTTTTTCCCCTAGGTATGATTTCATAGCCTTCATTTAGACTCCGAAGCGTATCCACTGTACTTTGGCTGACATGAATTCTGTAAGCTGGGAATGGAAAGCAAAACAGATGGATCACTGTATTGCACACCCGCTGCAAATTCCACACTGCTTCATACTAGCAAGGAAAAATGCTCCAAAGCATGCGGGCATGTAGCTGGTGTAGCTGTGTGGTGCTCCTCTATGTAGTTTGGTGCTGATGTATGGATCTTTCCAGGTAGGGCTGTAGTGAGGGTGAGAGGAGACCTGCACTGGGGACTTCCCGGAGAAGGATACCAAACATGCTAAGTGTAGATGTCCAGCTCTTAGTAAGGATGGCATTTTTTTCAGCAATATTGTCAGCTGGAATAAAAAAATGCCATATTTCTCTCTTGCCACAGTGTAACTAGGGAACAAGAAAGAAAAGGAAAATAACCAACTGTCCTGCTCCAGATATCCAACGTCATTTGGAAGCTGGGATGAAGACCAAAGAGATGGAATTTTTAAGGGGACATAAAAATGTGGCTGTGCATCTAGATCCATCTGGGTTTTATCAGAAATTGACTCCATCCAGAGACGCTACTAACAGTCTATGAACAAAAAGGGCAAAGATCGAGATCTTTATTAAATTCCCATCTTCCCCAGTTTGTTTTACAGCCATTACTGGAACTCACTGAATTTTGTTGTGGTTCTGCTGGTTTGAACAAGCCAGAGAATGTTTCTAAAATATTTTTCCCCAAAATAGTTGTCTTTGTTGTTCTTCTTGTTGAGCTTTTATTTCAAATGTGCCAATCACATTCCCTTCCCTCTGGAAGGGTGGGGAATAAAACAATTAATATTTTTTTCCAGAATAATCAGAAGGAAGAACAGTTCAACTATGCAGAGGAAGACCACATAGCTTTGAGCTGCACTTCCTGAGACATTGACTTACAATCTTCTTATTACTGTGGATCTATATAAATTTCTATTGATGTATAATAATGCTCTTGTATCTGCAGTGCTCCTGCTGTCTATGATCTCAGGAGACACTTTCAAGGCTCTAAACCTTGAGATTCTTCAAATATCTGTCTTGCTATTCGAAATCTGCTGTCAAAGTATTCCCTTCTTTCCACTGCTTTCCAAATGCAATGCAAGCCTTTTAAAATAAGACAGCCATTATCACAAGAAAGGCAATTTTCCTTAATTAAAGATTAGATTAATTGTTACTCCTAATTAGTCTAATCAAAACCACTGGAGCTAGGGCTGTTTGAAAGACTGAGAAAGTTCCAATGCAGCATGTATACTGCAACACATTTCTAGCCTGGCAAGACCTCAGGAGTTTCATATTAAATATCACAGACTTCATGTAGCTTGTAAACTAACTATAATAGGTAATTTCTTAGAGCCGTTGAAAATATCAAAAGGGATGTCAGAGATCAATGATTAAAATGTATGAGATGTTGCCTTTGGAAACCAACTTGTACTGACAGCATGAACATCAAAAGCAAATGCAAAACACATCCACTGCAAAACACTGTCCGCTGCATCATGCGCTATAGTTTACATATATATCCTTGTCCTAGCCAAGGACAGCAACAAACAGCAGATATGTGTATACATAAGACTGAAAAGTGGGTAAATGTTCCCCACCAGCTCTTTTTACAAGTCTAGAAGTCTCCAGCCATGGGACAGTAAGAACCAGCTGAGAGGTGGTACTGTCTTATCTGCTGCAGCTATTGGCTCTGTGCATGTAGACTGTGCTTTTACAGCTGGAAGCCTCAGGAAAACAAAGGCAATACCTTGAGGGAAAAATAGCATTAACATCAACCCATCAAGAAAAAACATCAAGAAAACCTGAAGAGGAAGGGAAACCTAATGATTGTGTTAGGACCTGCCGGCACTTGTTTATGGAATTGTTATTGCTGATAAATGAAACCATCACAAATAATGCCCTTCAAGTTACAGGACAACATTGCATGTGGTCTGCTTTTCTCTGCCTCCAGCATGATGCAAGAAATTCCTGCATGTGCTTCTACCCTTGCTTTGTACTGGCCATGGCAGGTAGTGCATTATTTTGCTGTGCAAGAACAGCTCTGAATAAAGGGTTCTCAGCACTGACTGAAAGCAAGATCCAACCTACGCAGAAGAAATCTAGGGCAAGATTAATGTTGATTTTGGCTGATGGAATCCAAATCAGAGCACCATAGGTGGAAGGCAAGGCCTTAAAGGCTATCTTACGATGGCAAAGTCAATGCCCTCCCCTTCTGGCTGCTTTGAATTTTGTCATTTTATTTGCCCCTTTCTTCACAGTTGATTCAGTTGCAATGCTTATAAGTAAAGATATGCATTTCTTCATCCCCCCTGAGAATTTTATTCAACCACCCACTCCAGGGACTGTCCCAAATACTCACGCAGGCCTGTGGACTCCATTCGTGACGCCGTGTTCACTGTGTCTCCAAAGAGGCAGTACCGTGGCATGGTAAGCCCAACCACTCCTGCCACGCAAGGCCCTGAAAGACATGTCATCTGTATAACCCTGATGGTACTGCACAAATCAAGGGGCTCACCAGCAGACAAATCTCATCCTCTCCTCCGATATTCAAGAACCACTTGAGAATACAGGAGAAGGTTTTTTAAAGATCTCATTGTCCTTAGTGTTTGCTACAAGTGATCAAAAATCAAGCATTGCTTTGCATTGCACATTGGTGTTTTGTGCCTGAGAAGGGTCTTGTGTCATAAGACTTCTGTTCACCATCATCTGGCAGAAATTTGTTCAGAGTTCATGGGAGCTCAAGGACTATTGCAATTCATTTTAAAAAGACCTCCTTTTCTATCCAATGAAACTCAAGTTCAGATCCTGTGATATGCCCAGTGAAACAGGGTTGAAAATCAGCTTTGGAAGTCTAGAGATGCTGGCAATAAGCTGGACCACCCTGTGACCCCTCCTCGGAAAAGAAGACATCATTAGCTCGCCTGTCTAGCCAAAAACTGTTTATTTTTCCTCTTTCTCATTCTTTAGATGAGATCCACTCCCTTCCAAAGTAGCTCCCAAGGAACCCATGCCAAGTTCTCAGAGAGAGGTATGTGTGCAAGATTCATATGAACATGCACACACAGAGAGATAAAATGCGTAATGGCCAAACAGCACAGACAACTGTCATCTGGGACATTTGGATTAGCTAATGTTTGGACTATGTTCTGAAGTCTGAGATGCTAAATTTCATCACCCACAATTTAAAATATCAGGCTTGCAAAATAAATGCAAAAAAAAAAAAAGATAAAGCAAAGAAAAAAAGAGAATGCTCTCAGCAATGTAAGGAGGTGTGGGGCTTCCTGCAGAGAAAAGAGACCTCTCTGTATTTTCCATTGGATACATTTATGTCATATGTATTTGCAGGCTCTGCCTGCCTTTTCAATTTCATGATCCTTCTGGGTTAAGATTTAGCAAAAATGAAATCTAGGAAATCTTCTCCAGTGCAAAGATACAAGTGATTTGAAGTAGCGCATCATCAACATCTGAAATGATACTATAGATAAGGTTTCTCACAATATAAAAAGGTGTAAGTTAAAATGTTGTAGGTTAAAATAATGATGATGATGATCATCATCATCCAATTTAGAAGTGATCAATTACTTGTTTTAGGACACTATTTTTACTGTGATTTTTAGCTTTCTTAGTTACAGAAACTGATTCTGCATATAGTTTTCAGATACATCTTAATGACAATGAAACTCCATAGCTGAAAGCTATGGGGAACTTTTCAAGGACACCTCTTGCTGTGACCTCTCAAAAATTGTTGCTGCAGAGTCAAAGCAACAGGATTGTAATATAACTGACAGAGGATGCAAATTGAGAGGTAAGGCAGATTTTAACTCCTGCCTGATAAAGCACCATTTGCTTTAAGATTGAAAAAAAAAGACAAAGGAAAAATGGTTTGCACCAAAAATGTTACAAGGACTTAAGCACTATCTCTGGCTCAAACACAACATTCAGGGACTGCTGGAGATCAGGAGAACCTGATTTAATGGTGTTTTTTTACTGCCAGTGTGCTGTGCAACCTTGGATAAGACACTTCTCCCCAGAATCTCTTCTGATTTAATTCCTATCCTTATCAATATTCACTAATTTTGTTCAAGCTCTTCAGGGAAGGAGCTATAACCACTAGAGGAAGGTTTTTCAGGGTCTAGTCCATAGGCACTTCTATAGGACAACTACAAAGGCACTGTTGATACTACTGGGTCAAGGACCTAATGCTCACCTAACTGGTCCTTAATGTGTGCACAATGACGTGGCATGTGTATTTAAAAGGGTCTTGTTGGAGACTTTTTAATTCATGATTCAATAAGAGCTTTCCCTGAGAAAACATTGACACGGCATCACCTCTCTTCATCTTGTGGTGATGATGTGACAGCAGCACTCAGAAACCTCAGTAAGGATCAAAGCTCCTTCTGTAATAGGTGTTGCAAAGACACAAAAAAAGTGGTTCTTGTCAAAAAGCAGCCCTCAGTGAGGAGGATTTGATTTCGTTTGAAGAGGCACAAACAGAGAAGGCTGAGCTCCTGCTGTAGTTGGTGGAGGGCAAGTCAACGCAGTCAACTGAGCCATGAGAGCCTTTCCACTCCTGCACTGAACAGCTCTCCAGGGCCTACTTATATGTCCACCAGCTTTCCACCAAGCACAAAATCAGTGCGGGTTCCCCAGCACTCCTGGAAACACCTCCACGTGGGTACCTGAATTCAGGTTTCCTACTCAGTCAGTGAGTAAGTCAACCATCCAATCACTTCTGCAAAGCTCAAAGCCTAGGATAGGCAACAATTTTGGGGTGAAGTACTACCTTTCTAGAGTCCTACTTTTAAGCCTTTCCTCCTGTTGCAGAAAGCTGCTAGCTCAAAACAAACCCTACAGTGTAAGCATGCCTGAAGGATTTCTCCGTGTTGAAGGCATCCAACGGTTAATTCACTCGCTCTCTTAACTGCCTGTGTGTGTTCCCCTTTGTCTAGACAGCTTCAGCCAAGGGCTAACAAAAACTTCCAGCAAGAAATCTCCCACAGTAACAAGTTTCAGAGGAAACCAGATACCCTGTGATGAGAACGTTATGGCCTCGTTTAATTACACAGGTTCACTGATTTGTTTTGAAGTGACTCTTTGCCAGGCCTTGCAGGGTCAGTTAATGAGTGATGCTGGCTAAGAGTCTGCAACAACCATCAGTGGTGCCACAGAGGTTAATAAACTTGACCAAAGTGTGGGGCTGCCTGCCAGAGAGCCTGACTCTTCTGCCTCTGTGAAAAAGCTTGTCTTCTCACCACTGCTCTCCCTGACTGCCCAGCTCCAGCCCAGACACAGATGGCGTGGAAACAGCTGAGCCAGCTGAGTTTTTCTGGACATGCAGTAAAGTCAGGAGAGCAAGCCAAGACTCCAGGGTGCATTTAAAGCAGGGCAGAAACTGCAGACTAAACACTGGTCTTCTTGTCCTCTTTGTCTTACCCATGCATTGCCACAAGTGGACCACGGGCATGGGCTAGCAGAAGTTCCAGAGGTGCGGTTCTCCATTGGTGGGATTGGAGAGGCATGGGCAGTGCATACCCAAATGCCACACACTGCTTTTTCAGAGAGGGGATCATGAGGTCTTCTTGGCACTGGTTTCCAGAGAGTGGTTGGCCTGCAAAACCGGTGGTCACACCCATTCTCCATCCTTTTCAGGACAGTGAAAGTGTTAGCCAAGCCCTCCTCTCCTTCCTCAATGTTTTCATGATGCTGGTGATTCCCTCTTCATGCTTCTTCCCTCAGGAGAAATGGGGTCTAGGGTTAATCAAACTCTGCTGTCAGCTCAGTGGCTCAGAGAGCTGGTTTGCTTTGGAGCATGCATTTCTTGCTGCTCCCGTGACAGTATGATGTTGCCAGATCTGTGCAAAACAAGATCTGGCTTCCGCTTCTTCAGGAAGAAAGCACCAATTCATCCCCCTCTTCCTCTCACACCCTACACAACAGCTCATAGAAACACCACTTTCCAGATACCCGGCATTCATAAAAACAAGAAAATACGTAACTGACCCATGTACACTTCACCTAGGGATAGATTTTTGGCTGGGTGCATGGAAGACACGTTGCAGAACTGCTGTCAACAGGCAGCAGCAGCTGTTGCACACCAGATTCCTCTTTTCCCCAGTTGACAATACTACTGGTGCTCCAGGGACTTCTGCTCAGGGCAGGACAAGCTGGGGCCATAGTCTCATCTAATTTTTGCTGGACTATAAAACCCACAGTGCTCCTGCAATCATTCTTTAACACTTCAGATTCTGTGAGGGGCAGCTAAGACCACCAAACTGCAAAGAAAATAGTAGGGAGATGAGTTTTCAGAGATAAACCCCAAAAAGAACTTGTGTGGTCTAGCAGATACGACATACTGATTTTAGCTCTGCCTGTCACAACCCTGTTCTTAGGATATTCTGGGTGAGATACTTCCTTTTCTCTGCTGTTGTTTCACAATGTGTACAACAGGGACCAGGATATTGACTTTGTAAAACACTTGCATGCCAGAGCTGCAAAAATGTGGGCATTATCAGATAGGCAGAAGGATAAAACACCCTGTAATACTGGGTCAGACGTCTGAACAGTCTCATTCATTGTTTGGCTTCCTGCAATGGGCAGTACCTGGCACTTTAGTGGAAGGCACAAGAAGTCTGATGATGATCAGCTGGGAAAAAATCATTAATGAATGACTACGGCATAAAATTATGGAGGCTCATATCTCTTCTAAAAATATTGATTCTATGATAACAGCAGATGTCTTTCCCTCAATTTAAAATCCAGTCATACTTTCGCTTTTATGACTGCAGTCCTACTGGGGTTTTTTGTTTTGTTTTGGAGTTCATGTACACTTTGTATAAAAAAACCCCAACTTCCTCATTTCTTTTTCAGCAAGCCACTTTTCTGTTAATTGAATACGTTATGACTTCTACATTAGAGATACTGTCTTCATAACAGAACTTTTTCTTAATAGCTGTATCACATGTTCTTCCAGTTATGTCCTATCCATGTAACTCTCCCCAACCTTTTCATTCTTACACTCTATATGCCTGTTTTTCTGTCCTTTTTCCTTTCAGGACGGTTACAAAGGCATTGCTGGATGTCTGTGTCACACCAGTGAAGAGCCTATGGCACATCAAAGAGCCACCCTTACAACAAAACCCTTGGGACTAACTTGTCTGATGTAGTCCCTGACTGTGACAGAATACACAATTTTTCCCCCCAGATTATACAGAGTCGTTTTCCTCCTTAGTGTTCGTGCTTTGCTATGGAAGACTTAAAGGCATCTTCTAAGACCACTTGTTTTGGGGTGGGCAGGGAGAAAACATTCAAAGCTGGAAATACCATTGCAAAGGAGTTCTTTGATGTTCAGGCACAGGAGAGAGTCACTGCCTACCTGTGTGCAGGCCGATTCGTATCCTGAGGGGGATGTCTGGCATGTGTCTCATTTTGAATGTTCCCACAGAGCTGAGGATGTCCAGGGACATGTTGGCTATCTCAGCTGCATGCTTGTTTCCATTGCGTTTTGGAAGCCCTGAGGCAACCATGTAGGCATCACCAATTGTCTCCACCTAGCAAATAGCATTACATTAAAAATGTACGTTAAAAAATGAACAAACAAATTGAAAAAGATGGAAAAGAGACATAGAATGAAACTACAAGAATGTCTGAACCACAGACACTTTGATCCTCATGCGCAGGTACCCCTCACCTTGTAAACGTCATGGTTT
Organism: Falco cherrug; assembly: GCF_023634085.1. NCBI lineage: Eukaryota > Metazoa > Chordata > Aves > Falconiformes > Falconidae > Falco > Falco cherrug. The sequence goes on from NC_073698.1 coordinate 3,962,003, forward strand.
CCAAGAACAGCATCAAACAGTGTGTAAAGGTCATTTAGGAGATCAACTACTTCAATGGGTTCACTGAGGGCTGAAATAGTTGTGAAGCCCACGATGTCACTGAAGTAGATGGTCACCTGGTCAAAATACTCCGGCTCCACTGTGCCACCAGTCTTGAGGGCTTCCGCCACTGATCTGAAATAACAATGCAAACAAAGACGACAGGGCACAACCCCTTTTTGCAGTACATGCCCAAGAGCTCAGACACTCTTGTCCTCAAAAAGGACAATCTTGTGCTTGAAAAATCTTCCACTAAATAGAAGGTTCTATATAGCTGTAACAAGCATTGATTAAAGTTTCTTACTTCGATTGGAAGGTGCTTGCCAAAGTTGGAGGTCAGATCTGCAATCTTGCTCCCTTCTGGGGAAGAGTTTTGTCCCCTCTAGCTACGGGGTTTATTTTTACCACCTAAAGTACTAGTACTTACGGGGGGAGCATTTGGGACAGTAGTTTTTCTGTCTTCTGTTTTTCAATCTCTAGCTCTTCGGTCCTCTCTCTGATTAAATCTTCCAGGTTGCTTGAATACTGCTCAAGCATCCTGAGCATTGAGTCAATTATATTGGTCTTTTTCCCTTTGTTGATGGTTTTGAACTGTAAAATCAAACTGGAGAGTTATTTAACCATCTCCTTACACCATTGCAGCACTCTAAGTTTGGAAAGGGACAAAAATCAAACACTTCTTTTAAAGGGATAATGCTAAAGACTGGCTTTGTCAGTGGCAAGAGTTCAACAATAAAGGAAAAAGGCAAACTGGAGGGTGAATTTGCAGCAATAACCATGGAAGCTGCCCAGGAGCATGTTGCTCCTCTATGAACTTTCAGTGAGGGTTAAGTGAAATACCACCTTCAATGAGATGACAACATGTATGGGAGTTGTTATGGAGGCCTACAGTGCTGCAGATTTGCACTCTTGTTTATCCCATGACCATCCTTTAGAGTAATTTGCAGCCCTTTGCATTCAGAAATGCAAGTTTCAGGGCATTAGCCACACTTAACAACCTGCTGATATGTTACTGGTGTTAAATCCATCTTTGCACACTGGCATATATGTGTATCACCATCCCCAGCACCACACTGAGTCGACCGTTCTCCTCTTGACCTGAAGCTGTGCCTCTGGATCATTTGGATAATCTGTGACTTCAGAAGCTGCCTTAGACTCAACAGTGGAGTCACATGGATGTAAATTTATTCACAGTTTCATAGAAGCAGAAGGTAAAAATTACGGATATTAGTTTACCTAGTTTGACCTTATAAGAACTTAGGAACAGTACTACTGGATCAGACAAGGAGTTTATTTTGCCAGTACCTGTCCATGAGACTGCCCGGTAACAGCTGTCTGGGAAAGCTGTTCAAACAGGACTTAGGTATGGCCATATTCCCAGGGATATGCTCCCAGCCTCCATCAATCTGCAGTTCAGAGATCTCCTGTGCCAAACGTATCTTTGTGTTTAACAGCCTTTGGTGAATTTTCCTTTTAATCACCTTTTAAATACTTCAGAAGATTAAAAAACGTATTGATCTGAAGGTGCTATCATAATTTACAGATCTCCGTGAGACCATCCGTGCAGGTACACTGCAAATGTGAAGACACCAAGCCCATGTCCAGGCTGCTTCACACCTCACGTGGTGATGCCATGGCAGCCCAAGTTCAGGACAAGGTGTCAGCCAGTCACCACAAGCCATAAAATAACCCAATAGCAAGGGCAAGACTAGAACTCTGGGATATGTTCAATCATTTTTTAAGGGCTCACTTAAAGAAAAAAAAAAAACCCCACACTTTCCTGCCAAGTGCAAACACAGGATTGCACCTGCTGCTCTATTCACCAACCTTATGAAATACCTCCTCAAAGGTTGGACGACGTTCGGGGGCTTCACCCCAGCATTCCTTCATTATCTGGATACACTTCAGGGGTGCCAACTCAGGGGCTATGTTTGGGCGGCACAGGGGAGGGGGCTTCTTCACTTTCTTTATGATTTCTGTGACAAAGAGAAGAACGGGAAGCACATTGTGATATGGAGGGTCTTGATGAGGGTAAAGGACATAGACCTTTTCACCTGTCTCTTGCTCGCTCCTTCAGCTACCACCATTATTGCTCACCACCCAGTGTTTGTGTCAAATAAAGCTGGGGGGTTCTGCTTTTTTTGGCCAGGAGTCTCTTGGAGGATTTGAAAGAGAAGAGATTCATCTGCTGTCTTGTCCCTAGAGAACCAGGTTATGAGCAATAAAGTGGTTGGATGGGGGAAGGTTGTGTGGTAGATGGATGTGTGAGCCTGCAGGCTTGCATTTAATGAAATTGCCTCTGCGTCTTTCCATTAGGATCTGTGGTCCTCCAAGAGAGCAGAGGGTTATGGCCGAGCCCAGACAAGAAGGATACCAGCTTCTGATGCTTCATTGTTGACTGGGAACCAGTAGGTGGGAGGTTGATGGGAATGGAGACAGTGGAAAATATTTTAAGGGGCAGAGTTTGGGTTCAAAACAATGTCTGGAAAGTGACTCCCTATCCAGAGGTGAAACAAGATTAATAAGGAACCGGGCTTGGGCTTTCAGACCCTGATAATTCTTTAATTTGTGGGTTTTGGATAAAACAGCACTAGGCAAAGGAGCAGAGCCACAGGTTTCATTGACAGCTGAAGCACAGGCAGGGAAGCTCGGCGTCTCAACCCAACCTTGACTTCAGTTTAGGTATTTCTTAGAATATCCTGGAGGAAACACAGGTTTTTGTAAGGCAGAACTATATCTTCCTGCTTAAAAAAAAAAAAAAAAAAAAAAGCCCAAAGGGATTGCATTTGAAAGTTTCATTTTGTGCAGTGCAGAGCTGTCAAATGGAGAGAAAACCACCCTCTTCCTGGCAGGAGCCCTGCATTTCCACAGCTGTTACTGTGACTACCCAAAGCTTTTAGGTGTTGACAGTTTACTTTAAATCTCTGGCTCATCCCACCAGTCTTCACCAAATGAACTAAACAAAGTACCTGGCCCAAATATTTCTAGGGGCAGCCAAGGGGAAATGCCTTCCCCAGACGATTTTAAAGTTCACGCCATGAGTGAAAGCTCCTTGAGGATTAGGATGCGATGACTAGAAATTCATCATTTTATCAGGTCAGGAAAATGGAGTGCACTAAGTTCAACATTTGCTGGAGGTTCCCTAGGGGGACTAGGTGGGGGCAACACCTGCGAATTACATCATAGGCTACATCATAGGTCCAGCTCTGAATTACAGAGCAGGTTACATCATAATCTTCATTGTCATTGCATTGTTGCAGCAGCTTGGGGTGCAGCAAGGTCAAGGCCCCAATTCTGGGGGCACTGAACTGGCAGATACTGGATAGCCATACCCCACTTGGTGACTGTCCAGCCCAAAATGTGTTGGGAATCTGCTTTCACTGAAATCAACTCTTTTTTGATTGATCCCGCTCCCTCCCTGTTTAAGTGCTTGACCCTGACCATGGTGTGTTCGCTCTTCCTATGCATGCATGACACAGTTTGGACAACTGAGAGCTGCACCATGAGCAGTTCCTAAGGAGTTTATCTATTTGCTATTTCTGATAAAAGCCAGCTTATATATGTCATATATAATATATATGTATGTATGTTATATATATAAGTATCACTTTGTCCTCTGCTGAAGAGAGAACCTCTTTAAATAGGGAAGTAATTAAGAAAAAATAGATGGGCAGATGGACAAAACAGGATGCTAGTGAGGAGTGCAGCTCAAAAACTCAGCCCCCATGACATACAAAAAAGGGTTGATGAGTGAGAAGCGAAGGCGTTTCCAAGCTATGGAAAATTCTGCTATCAGATCTCACCCCACACTTGATGAAAAGTGAAAATTTGGACAGGGAACTGGAGGTTCTGCAGTGGTCTGACCGCAGGCCAGCTCTCAAGTATCTTGGGGGTGGGGGGACTCAGTACCCCAGCCCCACTGACAGCAGTGATGAGTCACGTACTGAGGCTGAGATCGGAACTACACATTTTGATGTTTATTATGGATGTTTTGTTGAAAACAGACATATCACTGTGAAAAGTCATGAGATTGGGACATTATTTCCATACCAATGTTTTACACAAGGGGCTTGGCCAGACATTCTGTGCGCACTGTGCATAAATCCTTAAAAATGTACTGAAATAGTTGCCTACCTTCAGCTGAGAGCTCTGACATGCAGTATGGTGGACCCCGAACAACCACTTCTTGTAGGATGATTGCAAAGCTGTAAATGTCCCCTTTGAACGTGCCTTTTCTGTGCATGTCTGGGTCCCTTAGTAACTCAGGAGCTGTCCAGAGCAATTCTAAAAAATTCAAGAGCATCACTTTTCTTACATTTGAGCTCGGACTATTGCAAATTAGGTGCTTAAATAAACACTTCATTTCAGTCATTTAAAGAAATGTTGGAACATACTTCATTATTCACTGGATCAAGTATTTTGCTTCTTGTGACGTATTAGAAATATTAAACTTCCATCTTGACAAAAAAATTTGCATTTTCAAAATTTAACTCTACCTTTTAAAAAATTGTTGCTTTACAAACAATTTATATCCTCTACACCAACCCTGAACTTCAGCATAAGATGTTTTCTCACCATTGCAAAAAATTTAACACCTTTTTTTGTTTAAAAGTATCACTCAGGCAAAATGTTGGTGCTGAAGCCTGGATTTCTTGTTACAGTTGTTGCTCTTTTACAAACAACAGCTAATGAAGTATTTTCTGTAGCTCTCCTTAAATGAAAGTAGTTTGTGTAAAAGCAGGTTGTGACAGTCTGAAGCATGATCAGTCTTCATAATCTGATAGTTCAAGTGATGAAAGACACAGTTGTAAAACATACCTAGCCTCATCTAGAAATGAATCTCCCTCAAACTAGGATATTGTTACCCTGGGAACAGTGCAATCTGAGTAATGGGAACAAGGAACATGTAAGCTGCTGCAATATATATATATATATAACTTTTGTAAGGGAGGAGAAGAAGGTCTTCTGGCAACTGCCCTGACACACTGGAAATGTGTAGGAACCAGATCCTGTGACCGAGGGATCAAAACACTACATACTAATTGAAACCAGGTTTTAAGAACAAACTGGGATACCAGAGGAAACCCAAGGCAATAGCAAGGTGAAAGAAATCTTGTCAGTCTCCAAACCTGGTCCTACGAGATGCTGTCCCTAAGTGGTGGGGATGCCACATGGCAGCCTTTGGTGATTGGCATGTAGATGATATATTTCAAAGAGACCTGTATCATCTTGAGTTTCAGATGGCTCTTTGCATTTGGATTAACCTAAAACTTCAAATGTAGGGTTGGGGCTAAGGATGTTAAACCAATTCCACCGGTCACAGAAACTCAGGACTGATCAGATTTCAGGGGCACTTAAATCCTTCTTCAGCTATGACAAGCTTCAGTTCTGTCACTGCTTACAATAAAATCTTTTTTCCTTACCACGGCACTGCTATTCACCACACTTTCAGGAAGTCTGAAAAACTTTGCTTATCCTTTACTGTAACAGTGCATTGTATACAGGTAACCAGATGCGGTAAGATTGAGCACATAAATCCTTGTGTGACCACTGGCCTGCACTTGCATTAGGACAAGCATCTGCTAAATCAATGGACAAACATTTTTTTAAGAAAAATAACAAAACCTTATGGCACCTACCTTCTGGGGATGGCTGAATATATGGGCATTTCTGTGCTTCTAAGAGCTCATTATAACCGTAGTCAGTGATCTTCAGCACAAATCGGCCATCCACAACACAGTTACGAGACTTGAGACGTCCATGGGCAAAATCTCTATGATGCAAATACCTAATTCCCTATGAGTACATAAAAGATTGAGGCTGTTCCTTAAGAATTATACTATCCACCAGCAGAGACACCAAGTCAAATTGTCACCTTAGATGGCATTAGATACATCATTCACTCTATGTTAAATGCAGTCCTATCAACCCAAGACACTATGGGGGAAATCCAGTAACGGATTAGGAACAAGAATTAGGTTAGCTGCATCCCAAAATAATGCTGGAAAGGACTGGCAACTTTAGGAAAAGTCAAATGCCTCCCTCTGTATCCCTAGGATTCATTGTACTCTGAAGTTGTACTTTTAGACAAGGTTAAGAAGATGGGCACAAGTGGTACCCAATGGTTAGGTCAAGGGAAGCCAGTAAGAGCTGAATGCCCTTACCCAGCTCCCTCAAGGACGGTCAGAAGGTGGATGATCATGGGCTGTAAGAATAGTTCTGGCAGTCTACCTTCTGTAGGTCATCTGTGCCAGACTGGTAGTTCACTGTTTGGGTGAAAACACATGGGATGTGATTGGAAGTGTGTGAACGCTCGTTTGAAGTGAACACATGCATAGCCAACCTGTGGCAAGGGATGGCTACCGTTTGGTTCTATGCTGAATGCATTTCTGATTTATGACAAGAAAGGGCCTCTGGAATGTACAAATTTGTCACCAGATTCATTGTTCTAGGTGATCAGTTCTAGCTTGATGTGTGGTTTTAACTTCTCATCCTGCTGCATGGATGTAGTCCTATTACCCCAAATAGTGCTTCTCTCGGATGGTAACAAAATAAGAATAAGAGGTCTCCATTAAAGACCCTCTATACCAGTATAACTACAGTCACATTGGTTTTCCCTGCATTACTATAAAAATCCCAAAGTCCTGAATTAAATAGCTATGTCAATATAAAAGTCACATGCATGTCACGCCTCAGCAGGAGCAATGGATTTACTTTAATTAGATCCATCACGAGAGAGGACTTAAACATCCAATCCAGTTTCATGTCTTCGTTTCTCAGCAAGTCTTCCAGGCTTCCTCTGGAGCAGTGCTCTGTCACTATGGCAAAGATGCCACAGTCAGAGAAAAAGCCCAGGAACAGATTCACATTTTCATGACGCAGATCTTTCATCTGAAACAAGACAGTGAATCACAGCAAGACCAAGTCAGGTAGACATCTGCTCAGCAGCTTCTCTATATCATTAGGTGTCCTCACCATTCTTGTAGTCCCAGTCTTTCACACAAGGATGGGGAAGAAAACAACCTCTTTGCTGCTTACCTTCAGCTGCCCTGCAATCTTTCTAAGCTTTGCTTTTCTTAATCTATCCATTAAGACAAAGAAAGCAAGATAGCAAAAGCAAACAGAACAGAAATTTGTTTTTCTTTAGACGAGCTAGATTGGATCTTTCATTGGGACAAAATGGCTTCACTGGGGTAAATTGAATTCAGCATGTGGAGTCTTACTCCAGCTCTGATCTGATCTGGAAAGCAGTTCCAAGACTGGAAGATCCAAAGTCATCCATCAATGGTGCTTTTGGAGACATGCCCTGGTAAATTTGTTATATTTATGCGCATAAAAATGCTACTTCTACGTTAGGAGTAGCTGCCAACAACTAATGGCCTTGAATTTGGAAAATAAATGTGTCAGCTTGTCATTTAGTAATACAATAATAATAATAAAATTGAAGACTAAAAGCAAACTTCTAATAGGCATCTTAGCAGGAGGCACAAAGCAAATCCCAGAGAAATGCACAGCCACGTCTGTGCCACACTGTCATCAAATTATCCATGAAAATAGCTGCCAGTGCATTCTCCTGCCCCGACACTGGCAGGGACTATTTCCTCCAAACTGCTCTGCCTTTGCACAAAAGGTCACTTAGAGGACTTACTGTACATTCAGCATGGCACCAGCTTTGAAGTGGCAGGTCCAGGGTGGGGTTTTGCAAGCTGCTGACTCTGCCACGTGGGTTATTGGTGGGTATGTCAGGTGCAATTGTGCATGGTCCATTCCACCAGATTTCACTAGACAAGACTCACCGACAGCCATGGCATATGATTCAACAGTTAAACAGGAGACAAGGAGAATAAAAATACCCTGCCATCGCAGAAGTGCCCCCGAGCAACCTTCCCTCCACATGCCCTGTCATCCCCTGTTCTTACCTTCCTCAAGACGTTGGTGGAGCTTTGCCGCAGATTGTGAACTGCTCCCGCCTCAAATTTTTTCAGCCACACCCAGTCTCCCTGTCCACAATACAGGTGGGTGAATGATAGAGCAAGTGTCTGAGCAGCAGATAACGTTGGGACCTAGGTCTGAATTCCACGTCCTTGACTTTGAAAGTGTTTGAGGGTTTGCAGTTGTCCTGGTTTTGGCTGGGATAAAGTTAATTTTCTTCTTAGTAGCTAGTACAGTGCTGTGTTTGGGCTCTGATGTGAGAACAAAGTTGAAAAAGCACTGAAGTTTTTAGTTGTTGTGGGGGTGATGTTTATACTAAGTCAAGGACTTTTCAGTGTCTCCGGCCCTGCCAGCAGAAGGGCTGGAGGGGCACAAGGAACTGGGAGGGGACACAGCCAGGACAGATGACCCAAACCAGCCAAAGAAGTATTCCATACCATAGGATGTCATGCTGCGTATATAAACCAGGGGAAGAAGAAGGAACTGGGGGACATCTGGCATTATGGTGTTTGTCTTCCCGGGTCCCCGTTATGTGTGACGGAGCCCGGCTGCCCTGGGGATGGCCGGACACCTGCCTGCCCAGGGGAAACGGTGAATGAGTCCCTTGCTTTGCTTTGCTTGCGTGCGCGGCTTTTGCTTTACCAATTAAATTGTTCTTATCTCAGCCCTGGAGTTTTACATTCCTTTCCGATCCTCCTCCCCATCCCTCTGGGTGAGGGGGAGTGAGCCAGCAGCTGCATGGGGCTGGGTTGCCAGCCAGGGTTAAACCATGACAGCAATGTTCTTGGCAGTAGATGCTTTCTATACTGCACCTGAATAAGAATATCCACAGCAAACCCTCAAAAAATGGACTGAGGCAGGAGCTTCACTTGGATCAGAACTTCATGCCTGAAAAGTGTATTAGTGTCTGATAAACAACAATAAAGTGATTTAAAAAGAAAGTACTCTGCCCAGAACTTTTTTCTGGCATTAATGATCCAGTTGATTTTGCTCCTTTTCAGGAAAAACTGCCATGCCATTTTTTCAAAAAGCTGTGTTTTTAGGAAAGAACTGATGAATGTCATGAGTTTTCTTGGCCATTGCTTCTGCTTAAGCTCCATACTATCCTGTCAGCACTAAGGGGAATTTGATAGCCTTTAATCTGTGTATTTGGATCCTGTCCTGTAAGAAGTGGCCTTATTAGAGATGTCACCACCTAAAGGCTGTCTTGTAAGAAACGTTCTTCATGATGCCTTTACATGGTAATGTCTCTAATATCCTGTTAGTTACTGCTAGAGTCCCAGTTGGAGACACACCTGGCAACGTTACGTATGGATGTTGAATACCACCACTCACATGACTCCAAGGGTCAGAGCGAGGGTCGGGGTAGAGCTGCCTTAGACACTGGCAAGTCCATGCTTGGGAGTAACTTATTTTCACCCTTAGGGTCTATCAGCAGTTCTCCCATCCCGGGTTCTACAGTGCTGCAGCTCAAGACTTTCCTCACTTAATCAGCTCAGTGAACAGCAAGTGGTGGGAGAACACTGCACGAGGTCCCTACCTACCTCATACAAAGCCACGCTGGAGGTTTCGTGGGTGGCAGCTGTGCTTTTCAAGGAAGAGGAGCGGGTTACAGATTTCAGGCTTTTGCTGTCGGCTCCTATGCTGTTTGCATCAACCAGACTGTCCAAGGTCAGCCTCTGGAAGGCAAGGAAAGCAGGTGCAAGACAGTTACCACCTTTGGATGTAAACCTCCACTCCAGCTCTGCCTTGGGCCATTGATTTCACCCATGCTAGCAACCTCCCAAACCTCCCAAACTTCCTATCTCACCTCTCTGAATACCTCTAAAAGACCAAGGTTGATCCTGTTTGGTACCTTGAAACACTACAGCAGCACTTGTGATGGAAATGTCATGGCTGAGAGACACCAGAGGAGGCAGGTGTTTCTCTTTGCATTGCACAAGGAAGTGTCTCCTCTGGAACAAGCAAGAAACCCGTATCTATGTGAGTGACCTATGCAAAGAGATTGCTCCACAGCAGTCCATATTATTGGCATGGTCCTGGGCATGGGGCTGGTCTATGCCAAATAACAGTCCCCCAGGAGATCCCCAGCTCTGGAAAGGAGCCAGCACAGGCCAGGAATGGTTCCCAGTAGGTGGTCTGGATGCAGACAATTTTAGAGGTTAAGATGGTTTAGCTATATGGACCTGAACTATGCTAAGCCATCCAACCTCAAGAACAAAGAATAAGCCTCGGCTGTTAGAATAAACACAGCCAAGGGTACTATTTACATAATTGTAACGGCTTTCACACTGCATGTGCATCTAATCTAAGATTCAAAAACACTCAGCCTATGGGAAATTTTCTGATATGCAGGGGAAAATGAGACATGCAGAAGTGAAGGAGCTTCCTAGAGCTTCATGGGTATGACAATATCACAGAGCAAACCTGTTTTTGAGTGTCCCACCAGATTACTTTCATGAGTCGAAGGACTTGCCTTATTATATATCTCTGGGTTGATGAAGATGACGTCATCCAAGGTCAGTATTATCTTGTTAGGTCCCCTGAATAGCTGGCTGTTCAAGATACTACGCCTGCAAGAGTTGGAGAGTTACCGTTAATCATTTTTAGGTGGGTGACCAGTTTACATCACCTCTGAGCGCCCCACATCTGGCTTCCCTGCAGTATTAGGAAAGTGCAGCATGTGGTGTGGCAGTGGGGATGGACATGGGTGAAAGCAGTAGACAAGTCATGATGCCCTGGCTTAGAGTGAAATCCCCTGAGTCAAGGGTTATCCAATTCACAGATTACGAAAGCTGTAATCTCAAAGGGTCTCCATCACAAACAGATATCTTGAGTCAATCTGGTTACAAATATGAATTGGTTCTGTACATAATGCACACTTTGTTTTGCTTGGTTTTATTTTCCATATCCCAAATCATTCTCCATTAGGAGGGAATAATAGGTTTTATTAGACCAGCCAATCTGGCTGGTGAGAACACCAGCCTTTCTTAGGGACTGAAACTGAATCACAGATAATTTATAAAAGACGCCTGGACACAAATTACCATCAAAATAGGCTGGCTGAATCTCTCTGTTGTAGCATAGTGCAGTATGAAGCATACAGCAAGATACCCCCTTGCAATGACTGTCAGCTCATACAGAGGGAAAAGCTGCAGGGGATGAGCAGTTTGGCATGCGTGGTGTAGTGCAATGCGACATGGAGGTCTTGGAAGCAGTATTGATGAACCAGGGCTGTTTCTCTTGGTCAGGAATAATTAGATCAAGAAGACCATGCCGATTCAGATCTGCTTCTTCCAGGACATGAGCCAGATGGGTTGTCTATCATACAGTGTGTAACACAGAACAAATGCGCTTCTGGCCTCTCCATAGGATGCTGCTGCCTGTTTTCCAGGGGATGACTCTCTGCACTCGTTGGTAGGCTACCAGATTTGCAGAATAGCCACCAGCAAGAAAGAAAATTCAGTATACTCGTGAGAACAGCAAAGACACTATCTGTTGCTTGACTGCATCCTACTACTTGCACAGCTTCTTTTGAATTTGCAAGGCAGAAAACTCAACAAGAAATGTTGTACCATCAAGGACTATGTTCATGTTCATGGCACAGTTCAAACAGGCTTACGTCCACTTTGTGCAAATCGATATCAAACACTCCAGAGTTTCATTGTTAGTTTTTAGCTGAGATTCATCTGACAGTAATACCCAACACATGGCTGTTTTAGGGACTCAGAGAAGAGGCCGAAGTCACACCCCATCATTCTGGACACCCTATTTCAATGGACATCAATGTCTAGCACAGAGCACAAAGCACACTGTTATCTATTAGACAGTCAAAAACTCTCAAGCAGAAACAGAGAAGGGAGAGGAAAGCTCCCCCATTGCCCTCAATGACACTTTTTGTTTAAGGAACTTTGTTTACACCACAGCAGATGTCTGATCTGCACAGACCTAAGACTTTTCCTGATGAGGTGGGCAACAGGACGCCTTTTGCTAGCTGTACTCTAGAAGGAATTCATTTCACAAAATCCCTGTACATCACCACAATTCACTTTTCCATTGCATGTATCACTCTGGGAATTTTAGAAGAACACAGACAGCTTTCTGGAGTTCAGAATGAGCCTTGGCCACACAAGCTCAGGTATCACCTGGTAGTCTTTCTCTACCACTTTGTCCCAAGCCACCCAACTCATCTTCATGCAAAAACCTCATCACATATGTACCTTTCACCCTTCCACCTGAAGAACTTGCTTGGTCAATCTCATCCTTTCACACAAGCATGGAGGAAAGCACACCTCTGCCAAAAGCAAAGCACAAAGTGTGGAGTGACTCATTTAAGCTCATGCAGAGCTAAGCCTGGAGTTCCCACATTTGAACTCAAACCATGCTGTGGTTTAAATTTAGTTCCAGACATGCCCTTCCCTAACATAAATCAGTCTGAGTCATTCTAGACCTTTTTTATTTTTTTTTCTTCCCTTGCAGATGGCCATACATCTTCACTCATGACTGAGTCTTCCCAAGCACAGTCTGGTACTTGTGGAACAGCTTACAAGTAGAGTAGGCAGAAAGACTGTCTTTTATTTACTTAATTGTAGAGGCTGGTGGCCAAGTAATAGATCAGGGTTTTAAAGTGCGGGTGGATGGAGGCAACCTCCTCAGTGCCTGCAGTTGTAAGATATTAGAAGCAGCTGTGTGTTATAAACAGGGGGGCTGTTTAGGGTGTTGCTCGCTGGGTGGCCTTATATAATCTGTGTTTGGAGGGATGATTCAGGAGTGGAGAGAAAACATGTTTTGGGATGATCTGAGAGGCAAAGCTGGATGGTGTAATCCAGGAAACTTTGCTCTGCCGAATTCATTGCTGCTGAGTAAATATGCCTTCTGATTTCAGTCACACGCTATATAGACATCAATAAGGAGAGAAAGATTATTTCAGGGGGCAGTTTGGAGCAAAAGATTACCTTAGGTTATGGCCTTAGTGTCCTTGCCAAAGAGCAACCCACAGGCCCTGGACCAACAAGTCCATGACACCTTGAGTATAGAGTCGGGACACAAGCATAACCTATGCAATTGTTGGAAACCCTCCCTTCTCCAGCAAACTACTTAATTTGCTCCAAAGATCGTATGCCCAGACCAATATATATGCAGTGTGAATGACCAGGGAGCTGGACTTGAGTTCAAAACAGGGAATAAATTAGCTTGGTAATAAAGAGGTACCCTAATTAATGGCTCTGAACCTTCTCTAGAGATATTATCTCTCTCTTTCTCTTTAGTACATGGAGAAAGAGGTTCAGCCTAGTGCTTCATAGAAAGTAGGAATATATTAGGGACAGAAATTCAGACAAGAATGATCTGGAGAAAGAAAAAGACATTTAACATGGCAGCCCACTTGGTCTCCACCCCAATGTTCTCAAAGCAGATTCCCATCTTTGGGTTTTATGGCATACTTTGAACTTCCAAAGTGATAGTCACTTTCCTAATGATTCAGAGCCATCATCCAGCTAATCCTTCCAGTAACAGACTGCAACATTCTTCCAAACCAGGACTGGATAAAGGGCAAAATGACTGCTCCTGGGACTGCAGAACCAATGTCCGCAGTGCTCAAGCCACTATCACTTTAAAAAGTTGTATTTGGTTTGCATGGCAAAGTTTTGGTAGTGAGGAGGCTACAGGGGTGGCTTCTGTGAGAAGCTGCTGAAAGCTTCCCCTGTGTCTGATGGAGCCAACACCAGCCAGCTCCAAGACGGGCCCACCGCTGTCTAAGGCTGAGCCCATCAGCAATGGTGGCAGCACCTCTGGAATAGTGTATTTAAGACGGGGGAAAATCTGCTGTGTGACAGCAACTGCAGCTGGAGAGAGGAGTGAGAACATGTGAGAGCAACAGCTTTGCAGACCCCCTGGCCGGGGCAGGAGGAGGCAGGAGGAGCTCCAAGCACTGAGCAGAAATTCCCTGGCAGCCCGCGGTGAAGCGCGTGGTGAGGCAGGCTATGCCCCTCAGCCCATGGAGGTCCATGGTGGAGCAAACTTCTATCTGCAGCCTGGGGAGGATCCCATGCCAGAGGGACCCATGCTGGAGAAGCTCATGGAGGACTGTCCCCTGTGGGAGGGACCCACACTGGAGCAGGGGACTAATGTGAGAACCTTCCCCATGAGGAGGAAGGAGCGGCAGGACAGCGTGTGAGGGACTGACCACAGCCCCCATTCCACATCCCCCTGCACCACTGCTGGGAGGAGGGAGAGAAATCAGAGAGCCTGGGAAGAAGGGAGGGGTGGGGGGAAGGTGTTTTTAATATTTGGGTTTATTTCTCATTATTCTACTCTGATTTAATTGGTAATAAATTAATCTGATTTCCCCAAGTGGAGTCTGTTTTGACTGTGATGGTAATGGCTGAATGACTTCCCTGCCCTTACCTCAACCCTCCTCTCATTATATTTCCTCTCCCCTGCCCAGCTAAGGGCAGTGACAGAGTGGCTGTGGTGAGCATCTGGCAGCCAGCCAGGGTCAACCCACCACAGAAGTGAAGAGATATGTGGCTGGAGAGCAAAAACCACAATCAAACCTTCTATGTGTTCACTCATTGTCTAAACTGCTGGCTGAAGTGCAAGTCTCCCACCAAAGCTAAAAGTAGCACTGAACCAAATACATGATGCAACTCTCACCTGATCAGGGAACCCAGGCTCACAGCACCAAGCACCAGAGCAAATAACAGCATCACCCCCAAAATCATGACTGTAGGCTCAATCCCTGTGCAAAGAGGGGGAAAGAATTAGTGAACTAGAAAACCCTTTGATTTAGGAAATAACATTAAAAATATCAATATCAGATCATTAGACTACAAAGTTAAATATTCAGCCAGGAGAATGCTAGAAGGCAATTTTTATGCCACGTTAATCTGTGAATACACAATACTTACTGACTTTATTTACATGAGACTGCAACTACTTTATCTGCGTACTTTTTTTCTATACCAGACCCAGAGCCCTGAATCAGTGGAAAACCAGTTTTTCTTCAAGCAAATAAAGACTGGATTCATGGGGAAATATTAAGTTTTAGAGGCAGTTTCTGAAAAGTTCATAACTTTTTAACATTTGACCCTCTGCTTTCCAGGAACTGAAATGCTGAAAAAGCTTTATCATGTGGTACCAAACTGACGGCCAGTGTGAGTCACCAGCCTATCTGGGGTTCTTCATCCCCTGCTACAGATTTCTAATGCTGAAAAGAGCAGAAGAGAAGGAGAAGGCAGCAGTTGTTTTCCTCAACGAACCCACCGACACAAAGTACTGGAGACGGATACATTGCTCAAGAGCTAAGGAAAGCCAACATGAAGGGATGAGCTAAATTCCGGTGGGAACTGTCTGCTGTCTGTGTCTCTTCTGTCTTCTGTTTTTTTTTTTTTTTCTATTTTATTCTGTCTGTATTCAGCAATCCTTAATCACAAACAAGCACAGAGAGATCTGGGTTGATAAAAGGTTTGTAACTCTACGTTACACTTCCACCTAAATCACAGGGTTTTTGCAAGCACTGAAACCTAGAGCTTCCCAGTGAAAGATGCAGGCATTTTTGTAAATCGATGTCCTTTCCTGGAGAAGGAAGAGCATTTTAGCTGAAATTTTCCTGCCAGGTTTGGACTTCCTTTCTGCTTCAGCCCAGAGCCCCAGTCCCTGATTGTCCTCACACATACACCGGCCCAGGCTGCCCAGAGCAGCTGCGGGTGCCCCATCCCTGGCAGGGCTCAAGGCCAGGCTGGACGGGGCTGGGAGCAGCCTGGGCTGGGGGGTGGTTGGACCAGATGATCTTGAAGGGTTCCTTCCAACTCGAACTGGTCTATGATTCTATGATACTAATTAAAGATGTCCCTAACCATGGTGGTGTGTCTGTACCTGGTTATCTTTGAAGATCCCATCCAACCCCAACCATTCTGTGATTCTATGAAACTGTGTTGCTATATTAGAAGTCACTCTACTTTCATGCTCCAGTCTTGTATTATCCCTGTGTACCTCCACTTGAAAAGAAATCTGGCCACAGTAGAATAGATACTTTACACCCATTTCTCCACCTCACAGACAATGTAGATGCAGACCAAGGTTTCACTTCATCAATGGGTAAAGGAGACACAGCCAGCTTTCTCCAGGAGGTGGTCAACTTTAACACAGGGACAAACAAGACCACACCAAGCTGGCCTGAAGGGCACAGTTTGCTCTTCATGCACAAAGTCAGAGTGTTGTGGTCCCCACAAGAGCAGGTAACAGCCACCTAACGTTCATCCCCAGGAGGAAAGGGAGCTGCCAAAGATGTGCTCCCCTCCAGAAGGACAGGTGTGAGTGTGAAGCCAGAACACATCCAATAAAGGTCTTGCATAACGCTAAATCCATGGAAAAGGAGGGACTGGATCAGCTTAGAGGCAGACTTGCAGGAGACCTAGTGCTCTGGGGTTGTGGTCATCTTCTAGGAGACTTGTTACTAAAGAGTGAATGAGCTCTGAATAGCCCAGTCACAGTAGCATGATTTGGTTTTCTGGCTGGACAAAGGGTCAAATGCCTTCTGGACAAACAAGTGATGAAGTGTAGGGGTATGAGTGTCCCATGTCACACCTCTGCATGGCCTGCTAACATTTTCAGAAAGGATCTGCAATGCAGACCACAATGTGGTAGGAATAATGTGGAGTTTGCTAATGCTCTCTTCTGTATTCAGTCAGGGTTTTTTTGCTGGTTGTGTCTCCTAAGCTTCCCCAGGTAACCCCCAGAGACACTGCTCTCTAAACAAATCTCCTTTGAGAAAGAGTCAGAGAAATTATTTTGCTTATTACCATTGTGTATTACAACCCACAAGTGCTTGGCCACACTTTAAAGGACTCTAAGGCAACACGGTACTTGAAAGGCAGTGTAGAAAGCCAAGGAATAGCCAAGGATCTCTCCCTGATCATGTCCTTTGCTGAAGTAGGGGCACAGTTACACATCATAACATGAGGACTCTTTCACAGCTGGAAAACATTCGAAGTCCATGCAATTTCATTCACAGAAGCAGCATCTGATAAGCTGAGGGTGAGAGCTGGTTGGAACACAACATTCACAAGGGTAAACAAGAGACAGTAAAAGGACAAGAGAAGTAAAAAATAAACACCCAGATAAACAAACCCTAAGGAACAGGAGATAGCAAAGGCAATACCAAAGACCAGAGAGTTCATGGCAATGATGGATGGGCCATTGCAGTGACCATGCAAAGCCTTGAGGAAGCTCAACCAGAACTTTACAACTAATCAGAAGTGAAAGCAAGGTTATCATGGGCTCATGGGAAAGAGCAAACTTACAGGATACTTGAGGGAATTTGTGGGATTGTGTTAAACTCATTAGGGGATGTTTTAAGAGGACTGTGAGAGTATGTGAAAGTTCTTATGGAATGTTTAGAGGAAAGGACAAAAACGGGGAAAGGGAGGGATGAGGATGTTTAAGTGTGGGGTACTGGAGAGGATGGGGATGCTGGTCACATGTAAGAATGTTGTGCATTTTTCCAGCCAAACCCTGCACCTGGTCATCACAGTCTGTACTACCCTCTTCTTCCCTGTTCCTAATTTTTTACCTGGGAGTGTGCTCTCTGCCTGTGTGTGACATTTGTAGTCTTCAACCTAAGCAACAAGTAAGATAAGTCCTGGAGCCAGCTACACATGAAAGGCCACAGATGTGGAGACATCCGCTTGCACAAACCACCGGGTTTGATAGCTGGCTTTTTTGTTTTGTTTAAGTTTTTTTTGGGTTTGCTTTTTTTTTTTTTCTTTCTTTTTTTTTTTTTTTTTCCTTCGGGAATTACAGGTTTGGACCATCTACCAGAGGATGAATTTGTATGTGTGTAGGAGTTGGGGTGGTGAGATCTGGCAGCAAGTCTGTGGCACGATCTAGTGATGCATAAGAATGGGATCTGGCCATTTGTGTTGTCCATGTCTTGGCAATGCTGGTTGTGGGTGCTGGTGCCTGTATGTGTTACACCGTCGGTGACTGGCTCTGTCTGCAGGGCGTGTGTGTGCGCACGTACATGTACTGGGAGCACCTGCTCACCCTGCTCCCGGTGGATATGGGGTCAGGAACCACAGCAGCCCAGCAGCATCACATCCAACCCCCCCTCCAACCCTGACTCCATACAAAAGCCAGACTGAGACCTGGATTTAATTCTAGTCATAAAATTCAGTCTCTGAAACATTAGGAATAATAATAAATTACTATTTCACTGACAAATGCCTAGAGCTTTATGCTTTTGTAAAGGTGTGAACATAAAACCTGATCTCTCTCAAAATCAGTGGGATTTTTCCATAGACTGCAATGGGATGCTAAATTGCTATGCTGTTCCTAGTGGCAGTGCAAAATTAGATACATGGTAGCATTATATTTGTCTTTTCTGTAGCTTGCCAGCTGCTGTAAGATCAGTATATCTCCAGTTTTTATGGAGTGACACTGATTTAAACCAGCTATGGCTGAGCCAAGGGGAATGTTTTTCTCAGCTGCTGAATGAAATATTCTGTAGATGTGGTTAATTTTGTCTGTTTAAGTCATATCCTGGAGCAGTAGGAGTAAATGCTTAGTATTATAAGTAAATATGTCAAGTGGCAGCTAAGTATCGTACCCTGAGATTTTGGCTTCCCTGTGGACTTCAAAACTGCACCACAGTTGCCTCAAATTAAAAACAATAAGTAAAACTAGGGCCCAGACTCACAAACCTAGGAAGCAGCACGGATACCTCTGCCCCTAAGTCTTCGATTACCACCGGTGTTGTTTACAGTAACTCATTATTTTGCGTAATGATTACAATCTTTTCTTGCTGAGGTGAGCTGTGATGATCCCTAAAGCTGCATAGCTAACTGGGTAAAGAAGCTGGGGTTAACTAGGAGAGATCGTGAGAGCATCTGCTGTTGTGCAGCTCTTCTAGGCTGTCCTCCATGCAAATCCTCTTAGTGCCTTGTCCCCAGAAGGACGGGGACACAGTGCTGGGTGGAGCCTCTGACATCACTTGGTTGCTGTCAAAATAGGTAGATGTTGACTGTCAGACCTGGAAAACCCTTCCCAGCACACAACAGTGGCAACAACCTTATTGAGCTAAGAAGCAATAAAAGAGTCTTGTGGATCAATAGTGGGATCTCTGCATAGGACTCCCATTATGAACAGCATGATGACTGGTTATCTATATATTCATTTCTTGAGTTTAGACTTTTCTCTGTGGGGAGCTCTAACTTAAAGGAGCAATCACCTGGGGTAAGAGAAAAGATTAAAGAAAGATGCAGCATGGACCCAACACCATTTGACCCTGTTTTTCTGCCTTACCTGCAGTGCAGGGAATATCTGGGTCAAACCAGCAGCTGGAGTCTGGCTTGGGTGGAACTCCACTGGGAAAGTGGATAGCCCGGTTTAGGGATTCCACAGAGCCTGAAGACATGTCCAGCAAGTGGGTTGGGAAGAGCTGGTTCCCATGACCATCTGTGTCTAGTATCACGTAGTTGCTCAGCCCCTTCCCATGGTTGTCTGTCTCTACCCGGTGACTAAATCCAGGGAAACTGAAGTTTTTTGTGTGCCCAGCTATGTTAGCTCCTGAGACTCCAGCTCCTTTCCTCCGAGCACTGTCTATAGCCATCGCCATGAAGTATATAGCGTCATAGATTGTTCCAAAGAGTGGAGAAACCTAAAAACACGGGAGAAATTCAGGTCAAGATAGACTATTTCCAACCTCCGGTTTGAGATTTTTGGCAAAAAAGTGTCCCACTGGCTAAGCTGTAAACTCAATATTGAGACACCTGAGCATTAAGGCCCACAGAGTAATGGTTTTGAAGAATCTTAGGTTGAAGGTAGCTCTGGATTGGCCCAATATATGCATGACTTTGAATATATGTCTTTTCTTATGGTTGCTGCCCAAAATAGAACTTGAAAATATTGCTTTATCATGGGAAGAGCCAAGACTCTGAGCCTGATGTGCAGCTGGCATTTTATCACAACTTGCCTCAAAGCACTGTGCTAAAACATCTTCCACAATCGATCAAAATCAAAGGCTTGCCTCCCAACACAGGTGGGAAAAAAGTGTCATGCCCAAAGGATCAGTCCCCTCTGTCAGAACATTGTTTGTTCCTAAGATGTAAAAATCACAAAGCAGAGCCACAGCAAACTTGTTCTCTGGAGTACCAGAATTTTTTCTCCTTGCATTCCTCCCTTCCATACCATACTTGATTTAGGAACCTGTAACTTTTGCCTCCCCTAAAACCACACACAGTGGCTTTTGCAATCACATGTCTATTCACAGTTGGTAGGTGAAGTGAGAGTATAGCCATATACCTGTGATAAAAACAAGAGTGCTATTGGGAGCCATAGAATTTGATATGTGTGATGAGATTCATTGATCAGATGTAGACACCTTCAGTGAAGAACCCTACCGTTAATGTAGGCAACCTGCGTTCTCATTATAGCGAAGGGAAAGAAATGAAAGCTTTCAAGGCTTGATTCATCTCCTCCTAAAGCAGACATCCGTGTAGATCTGATAAATCGTGCCTTAAAAGTACTTAAACTTTTTTGAAAGACCATAGTGAGATTGGAAGATTGACTCAGCTGAATCCTGCTTCACAGTGTGACTGATTCCCCAATTCTTCTTGTAATGTCTATAGCAACCAACTTGGGGTTTTTTTATGGGCTACTGGTGAAATTTAGATAATTGTGCTGACAAAGAATAACTTTGAATATAATGCTAAGTAGAATGAGGCAGCAAAGATCCTAAGCATTTCCCTCTAGAAGCATCCAGTATTTTGTTTGCCTGTTGCACCCCCACCCCCCACCCCCCAATTCTAAGGCATGTGGACATCTTATTTTGGTGCTTTACAAACTCCATGGAATTTATCTGCCTTAGGAGACACCTCTTCAGCTTGTGCCTGCTGCTGTTAGCACATAGCAAATCAAATCTGAGAGCCTCAGTGACAACCCCATTCTCTTGAATTCCCAGCATGGCCTTGCAGTTGAACCAACTGAGTTAGATTGCCCAGCATCCAGGAGAAATATTCTTTCCAAACATATGCAGGCCACATCTAACTTTCACTTTACCTTTCTCAAAACAAAAGCATGCAGTCTGGGTTGTCTCTCCTCTGTGCTTTCTCTATAACTATTGCTTGTCCCATGGCTCCTGTTGCCAGGTCCCACAAAAAATCTAAGAGAAAGAATATTTACCTGGGTGGCTTCCAATTCCCTGCTTATTTCGTCACTTTCTTTAGCTTCCCTGAATGCATCATAGAAAGTGCTTTCTCCAGGCTCCAGTGTGATAGTCAGCACAGCATCGTATGCTTCCTGGAGCTTGCTGTCATTATCAAAGACACTGAATGAGTTGTTTCTGTAAGGAAGACTGTACAGTAAAGTGTCATATGGAACAAAGACGTATCTTCCATCTGCTAGTCCCATTTCCAGAGCTTTTGTGAGTAAGATGGCTTGTTCCTTCCCTCCAATGAGCACAGAATGCATGCACAGGAGTATAACTGAAACACAAGGGTTGCAGGCAGCATTGGCAATCTGTTTGGGATTTTCAACACAAAATATCCCCCCCACCCCCGCACCCGCAATTAAAGAGCTGTCTGAACTGCTGTTTCAGGTCAGACCCTAATGGTCCCCCACCAATGCTATATGCTGAGGAAGCTGGAAGCTACACTAATTTTGTTCAGCCTTTGAAGGTCTGCAACGTCTAGCAAAGATGGCTGTGAGCATTACCCATTACCCATTCCTGGAGCTATACAGAAGGAGGAACGGAGAGAAGTTATGACAAAAGTAAGACATGAGCTAACATGATGGGTAGTTGTGGTCATTGCTGTCACTGACTGACTGACATGAGCTTTCCGTCTGTGTGCCCTGAGCTGACAGACACCACAGTCATTAGCAGTGCCCAAGCTCCACCCATTCACCCTGTCATCATATCTGCAGATTTTAGGTTGGGCACCCTGTTGTGTTTCAACATCTGGTCTGTGCTAGGCCATCCCACAGTCTGTGTCTTTGCCTGCAAAATGCCATGCAGCCGATGTCCCCATGTCTGGTGGTGGGAGATCTGAAATACATGTGTAACTGTTTAACAGGCTTTTGATGGTGCTCACTGACCTTTCATGAAAGGAAGCACTCCTGATCTTCCATCCAAGACAGTATTTCAAAACTCAGTCAGTGAGAAAAGCAAAGTAGGGCAATGATAGGAAAGAAAATTCCAAAGGAGACCTGCCAGCTACTAAACCAGGAGGGAGCAGGATCTCTAGAGTAGCTGTGGTGTCTCCTTAGAAGTATACTTGGCAAAGTAGAAGCTGAAGTGAACAACAGCATTTTCAGGCTGCTGAATTACAGGAAAGAAAAGGGTACTTCTAGGCAGTGATCATCCCATACTATAGCAGAGGGCTTAAGCTGGTGAGGTGAATCATGTTTGAAGAGGGATTGGTTCTCTCCATTGGTTGTGAAAGGAGCCCATCAACTCTTAACTCACATAGAGAGCTGTGATGGTAATGAGATGAATCAGCCCAAGGCAGCTTTGGTCTCGAGCATTGATTTGAGCACTGATAAAACTCCAAGTTAGACAGCCCCTTGCTACCCTTGTTACTCTTTGACACAGAAGTCAAAGTCTTAGCTAAAATGCATCCTCGTCTGGATCCACAGTGTTGACTGCAGAGGTGTATGTTCAGGATCAGAGCTCCATCACAGACTTCCTAACAAGGCTCTGAACCAGGAAAACATGACTTTTTTTCCTGCATTTTCTCAAAAGAAAAAGGATCATTCTTTACTACGCCCTGTACATCGACAAGGGCCCTTCTGCTGTTTTAGTATGTGGTGCGTAACACTGGATTTCACTTCTGATGCCTTCAATGAACACAGGTAGCAAGGACACAGCATCAAAGCGTGAGATTTTTGATAACCATAAATATAAAACCTTCCTATAAACCCCTCTTTAGATTTGACAGGGTCAAGCACAGACACCCGCCTACTAAATATTATTGTTTCGGAGAAGCTGGACCCAGTCTTTCCCATTGTAAAAGGCTGTTTTGCCTTATCTCCATTACATACAAAATGCCCAGCATTTTTTTACGTGAAGCCCTGGATCCATTAAGGTCAGAGACAAAATTCTGTTTGACTTAAATGACTTCAAAATTCCGTTCTCTAAGCTATGCCCATTGCATAACAATGCAGTCCTGCCCTGGAGAAAATAAAATCAAAATTAAATAAGGTAATGAGACTCAAAGCACTTACTTCTAATGTCACCAACTCCTTTAATCTCATTCCAGGTGTCTTCAATGCCTTTTTCCCCTTTATGGATGGATGTAACAATGCGTACAGGAAGCCCCTGGCTCCTGAGTGCACTCGCTAACTTGTTGGCTGTGTCCATCCAAATATCCTCGTTGGAAGCGATGATGCCAACACGAGCCCAGTTAAAGTACTTCATTATTGTAAACAAAACTTGGGTTGGAGAGGGCAGGGTTCTTGCAAATGTAGGGTGGTGGATGGTGGAATCCAGTTTATAATTGACACACATCCATGAGAAGATGGCTTTATTCCAGTTTTCCCCCAAAAGTGTAGCCACCTCACAGAATCCAGGGTTCAGAGGGCCTATGAAAGCTGAGTAAAGCTTTCCAAAGCCAATGAATCTAACCAGAGCTCTTGATGTCTCACATTCTTCTTCTAAAACCACATAATCCAGCCTGTGACCAAGATCTAGAGAAGGATCTTTGCTTATTCGTCCCACTGCTAACCTGGCAGCCACGTGGGGAAAGGCTTTGGAAAAGAAGGGGTCACAGTTCCAGGGTCCAAGCAGTCCAATTTTAAAAACAGAACAATGTGCTGGAGAGCAAAGTAGGTTTATTCCCAAGAGCAGCCACCAGAGAGCCTGGAAAAATGTCTTGAATACGTTTCCCTTGTTGAACTGATACAATCTAATGTGCCTTGACAGCACCCAGAAGAAGCTGTTAGGGCACAGCAGGAGAAATGACATTGTTTTACAGGTGGGTAGATCTGTGCTGAGTTCTTCAGGAAGCCAGGCAGTGCATTACCAGCTGCTGGAAGAAAAGTAGATTACATTTGTCTTCCCATTACATGTATTTGTCCAGCGCATGTAGATATAGCTGAGTCAGCCCAAATTACACAAGAGTTCTCAGGGCGCGAGTCTTATGAGCTGCCAAAACCCTGCACAGGCATGTGGACAGGCACCACACAAGCCACTGCACCACACAGACGAGCGTCCAACCAGGTCAGATGTACCATAGTCCTTAAATGCACACTTATATAGACATTTTAAAATGCTTTGCAATGTATTCTGAAACCCAGCAATGAAGATTTGAGTCTGCCTGCAGCAGTAAACGCAAACTATCGATACACAATTTTTCAGTTTCTTCAGAAGGATAATTCCCAAATCACACAGAAAACCACGCATATAAGAAAACAGAAAGGTGAAATGTATTAAACCGGTAAGTAACTTTTGCCAATCCAAAATCCTCAGTGAGTTTTGAATATGAATCAGAACCCATACAAACATAAATGTACATACACATGCACACACACATATAGAGACCCATATATACGTACACTTAGAGATATGTATGTATGTGCATATGATTTTAAAACTTTCTGGAAAGGTTTTTCAAGGACAACTCATAGCAGAGTCTCTTGAACCTGACAAAATGCAAGGTGGATAAACAGGTAATTACAAAATGAGGAGGAAGGAGGATTACGGTTTGAATTTAGATAAAAAACTATTAAATAACTGTCAGAGCAAAAGCTTTGTGTTCACTCTTGGCTTAAAATATTCTTGGTTAAAAGCTAGGAGCCATAGGGGTTTTTTTGGGAATAACAACCTCGCCCTTCACAGCCAGGCACAGAAATCGCAAACCCACAACAGTCCGCCCGCCGTCTGCAGTGTCACCCTGTGGCGTATAAAACTGGCTGATTCAAGCAAGTTTGTGCTCTAAAAATAGCAGCCCCATTACACCAGCTTACCTGTTCATTACTGAAGAAGTATTTTTATCCTGGATCCTCAGCCACCGAGACATGCAATGCAGAGCACCGCAGTGCAGTGTGTGTGCTGTAAATGTACCCACTGGTCCTCTAGCCTGATGGAGAGAGACCTCCAGAAGGAGCCACCCACCAGCACAGCAGCTTCTCACTGGTGGCAGTCGCTATCCTTGAACATGGATCCCGCCTCAAGGACAGGCAATGCATGGTAAACCTCCCCTGTAAGCGTGCCTGGGTGCCCACCTCCTTCAACTTCTTGCTTGCATGGGCCTCTCCAACTGGGCGAGTGCTCTGAGACCCTCCACACTGTATCAAAAGCTTCCCATGTCCCTTTTGGTGAAGGCCATCCTTCTCCAGGGTTTCATGACTTGGTGTACATTCCCCCAAGCCTTTAGTTCCTCGATGAAGGCCTTGCAGAGTTCCAAGGCTGTCTTGCTCTGAACTGCTTCAGTGCAGAGACATACTCATATCTAATTTAGTAATTGTAGGGATGGCATCTTAAAGCTCTGCCCTTGGATTAGTGGGATTTAGCTCCTAGGATCTGCCCCTGCAGAACAGCTCCTTAAGTCTCCCTGCACCACAGCAGGGATAGCTCCTCTTCTGCCCTGTAAGCAGCAGTGACAAGAGCTATTTTAGGTCTGAGGTAAGCAGAACATTTGATTTTGGGCTTTACCATCCTGCTGATGCATTACATTCTTCTTTTCCCCATTTCTTTCTTGTACCCATCATGATGCACACAGAGCTTTCTACACTTGCATCAAAGTCTTCTTGGTTATTTGTCTGAGCCCTCTAGATATCTCCCTGCAGCTGAGCCCTCCAATAACCCTCCCTGCAATCCCAGATAGCTTCCTTCCCCAGTGAACCTGGCAATACAACTGTCATCCTGGAAAGACCTCGAATGTCTCATGCCTGTCCTAGCTAGGAAGCCCCTTGCAATAATTTAGCTGAGGTCACAGGACCTTGTGGTCTAGAGGGTCTTGTGGTCTAGCTTGTGGTCTGGAGGGAGCCATTTGTAATTCAACCTTTTAGTGGTATTAACTTCAAATACATCATATAAATTTTACATATCTCATTGGTGTGTGTTCAGGAGCAGTTCTTAATGACTAATGATTGAGGGAAGCCACAATCCACTTCAGATGCAGTGGAGAGAGCAGCTCTCCAGTCATTTCATTCATTCCCTCCTATTCATTCATCTCCTTGTGTGGCCCAGACCTGGGAATGTTTCTGGACACGTGCTTCATTGAAGATGGGTATAACTCAAGACAGTTATCAAGAATTACCAAATAGCTTTTCATTTGGAAAGTGCCTAAAGGACACACTAAGGTCAAGCTTAAACTAAGAACACTGCTGTGTATGCTACTAGTGCATTAGGTCTGGACACCAGGTTTTAATCAAAGAATGAAATTAAATAAAGTTTTTGAAGGTAGGAATCTGATTTTTTTTAACTGAACTTAAAAGTTTGATTTATCCATATACAAATATACCTACATATCTATCCTTATGTCATATGCTCACTGCTATCTTGGTTTTTTCAGTGTTGGCAATGGTGCTGCAGAGTTAATTCCGCTCAGGGTTAGGAGTCTCAAAATCTCCAGGAGCAGCTGCAAAACTCCAATGACTTACTTCTAGGGGAGTTAGTGTTAGTTCTCTAGCTAGTGTTCATAGCACTCAAATCTCCTATGTTGAAAAAAATGTGGGTCAGGCACCCAACAATGAAAGATTAAAAACCAATTGACTTGGAGGTCAATTACTCTGACCCTCAACAAGTTATATTTTCCCACAGCCGAAGTGGTTGAAACCTTTATGACATTCCCCCTCTTCTTCTGCTTCTTGTCTGCCAGTGAAAGACAAGACGCTCCTGCAAACAGGTAATAACAGTGGCAGGAATCCACCCTCCACAGGAAAATCTGCTTATCCCAAATAGCTCTGCCACAGCTGTCCCATGTTTACAGTATCCAGAACTGGGGATAACACACTTACTTTTGCAAAACAAGCTCAGGTGCTGGCACTACCTGATTTGCCTCACAAATAAACAAAGGAAGTAAATCAAGCAGCTGAGGAAAAAAAAAAAAAGTGTTTTTCAGATCATTTATCTGGCTGGAATTAACATTAAGATTCAAAACCTTGTGAATGTCTCCGAACCTGTTTGTTTTTTCTCACGTCTTAAACTCATCATTACTGCAACAACCACATCACAGAGCAAGGATTTCTTTGTAATGCTGCGTTATTTGCCCACCATCAGATCAATTCCCAACACTCCGCCACACTCACTGAAGTGAGCGAGAGATGTGCTCGTCTGTACAGAACATTTCCCATGGGAAGGTTAAGCCACAGCTGTATCGCTTTGCTTTAAATTTTCAGAGCAGAAGAGGGTGCTCTAATCTCTCGGTCTGACCTCCCACGTCAGCCTGGCCAAACCGCCTCCCAGGAGCTGCTGCTGCTCTCAGCTCTTCAAGCATCCTGGAAATAAAATACATTTTGTAATGAATTATACCAGAGGGCACTGCTGAATAAAGCTGATTTCCCTGGAAACCCTCCGCAGCCAGCAGCCAGCGAAAAGGCTTGGCTCCTCTTCTGACTCTCTCTGCAGAAAAGTCTCGTATCTCCACCGATTATAGAGAAAAACGAGGGAGAGCAGCATGGTAACACTGGCATTAGCCTTTCTTCTCGTCCTCTGAGCCTTAATTAAAAGCTCCAGCCTTAGAGGATCTACCAGGGTCCCATGTCTATTATTCCAACTGTTAATTACCCTCAACACTAAAAATACCCACTTAACATCTAGTGTGCCTGTCTTCAGCTTCCTGCAACCAGCTCTTACTCTGCCTTTGCCTGAGGATCAAAAAAGCAGGAATCACAATGAATATCACCTCCCTGTAGACATTTGCACACCATAATTAGCTCACATCCTAGTCGTCCTCTGAGTAAAATAAACAACTCCTTAAGGCTTTTGCCATAGAGCATGCTTTCAGGATTTTATCCTTGCAACGCTCTTGACATTCATTTTTAGTTTTCCTTCTTTTTGCTAAATTTAAAAGAGTACCCATTAGTGAGCCTTACTCCTTAATGCTGAATATAGAGGTGATGGCATCTTCTATCACCTATTTGATTTTTCTACACTTTAATTCTATAGCTTAGATGATCACAGTTGCAGCATCACTGTTTTCAGGCCCATCTCTGCTTTCTTTAATGCAAGTATCTGTCTTGGAAGTGTGGTGTGAATTCTTTGTCCCCAGCTGTGTACAAACCCGTCTGGTTTTAGTTTAGTGGATACTTTTCAAGTACATCCATTTAATGAGACGTCCAGACCAATACGCAAGTTTTATGAATAATGATTTTACTGTTTCTTCCAGATAATATAACATAGTTATTGAACCACACCAGAAAAAAATGAGATCCCAGAGGGTCCATTAGAAAACACTACCAAAGGAGGCTCCTCATCTACTATTTTATTTCAAAATACCAATTAATAATTTTTTATTTTCTTTATGACATGGACACACTGACTATGTAGCACTAATTTTCTCTCTCAGTATCACTTTTCAGCAGGATGACAACTCATCGGCATTTAAGAAAACAACATCACCACTTGAATTTACATGCCAGACTTGACTCAATCACAAAAATTATGTAAAGTCAGACTGACAAGATCTATTATTGTTCCAGCCTCACTGCCTGACATTATTGAACCTCTATCCTTTAATTCTTTACAAGTTCCTCTTCATTTTGTCCTTTCCATGACTTTGAGTTGGCTTGATGTCAATCCAATCTGGCGTCAGCTTCTTGGCCATGCAGCATAGGAAGGGTGTGATGTTCCATGGTTTTGGTGGGGCTGTTTTTGGGGGAGGGAGTCTCCTGCTGCATCTTATTGCCCTGTTTTCAAGTTGCCGTTTGGCCTGTGAAATCTGTTTTTCTCCAGTTTATCTGGTTTGCATCAGAGCAGCTCTATGTCAGCCCTGAAGAGTCCTGTAGAGTCAAGTTCAAGTAAGTCCACTTCTTTCCCAAAATGGCAAGATTTATTTGATTTTCTTGGAAGCTGATGTTGTAGCCTATGAGATCTGAAGTCTCTGGCCCTGGCATTAGCGTCATATATGACATTGCAGGTAGTTTGGATAGTCAATATTAGAGCTGGCAGGAAATAGTTTCATAGCACTGGATGAGGTTTTTATACATGTATTTATTTAGGCATCAAAACCTGACTGTTTAATTTGACAGCCTTGTCTCTGTAAGCTCGTTATATAGCAATACATAGAGAAATGGCCCTCCTCCAGGGGACATTTCCAGACCTCTTACAATCCAGCTATGATTCAACCTAAGAAGTTGCTACTGTTCATCATTCTCTTTACATGAGGCTTAGAAAGGCTGGACTTTTAATGAGCAAGTTAAAGCCAGGTGCTGAAGGAGATGGCGTGTCTCGTGGTGTTAACCGAAAAAGCATTTGCCCAACGTGCCTAAAATGTTTTTCTTGAAATATGTCAGATTCAAAAAACTCTCAGACATATCTGGATCTATGTCTGGAGACCTTAGAAATTTCCAGGTGTCTTATCGGGGAATAAAGCTATCAAGAAGGTCTGTCTCATAGGCAGGGAAGCCGAAAGTGGATGAGTGTTTGATACATGCTTTGCAAGCCTGGCCCGCATAGAAAAGCCTGGAAACCAGCCACAGCAGCTCAGTGACAATGACGATTTCATTGATGGCCTTAACAGAAAACCTGAGGGGAATAGCAAACCCACCCAGCACTTGTAAAGTTCAGGAAGCTTGTAGCTCCTTGGACAGTTAAAAAATAAATCACTTCATCGCAGGATGGCGAAAAAAAAACCCCAAAAATAAAATAAAATATCGCAGTAAATCTTCTGGCAGACAAAGAATGATGGGATCTGGCCAACTCTGTTCACAGTGAATGGTAACAAGGCTTCCAAATGCGTCAGTGGACTCATGAATGGCTGGCTGACGTCTTGCATGATGTCTTACCCTGTGCTATGTTGCAAACTTTCCCGCAACCACATAACCTCGCTAGAGCATTCATCCGATCCTGCCAGATCTGATAAATGGTGTTTATCCCTAAAATAAAGCTTGAACATGCCACTGAGTTGCATTTTCTTTACACCAAGGCTTTACAACCCCCATGGAGGAAATAATCCCAGAACATCTTCTGTCCCAGTAGGTCTCTCCTAGCCTCTGGCATCTTTGGCAGCTTGAAGAAAATAGCCAGTTTTACAACCTTATCTAAATGTCTGAGCCTTCAAACGTATACTGGAGGGACTTTAACTTGGATACTGAGCCACAGCACAGTCCATACAGTGCTGGCGTTCTGTCTTCCTCTAGCTCTCACCTTGCCTATCACAGTATATACCTTTGTGCCCCATTATTAGGCTACCCAAACTTCTAGACAGTATTTGGTGGTAGAACAGCATCATTAGCATCATTTAAAGGTTTAGAAACTGAGGACATAAAAAGTTTAGCTGTCTAGCCCAAGCTGCATAGGAAATGCATATACTAGACCCAAAGCTTTATGTTCTTTTTAGTGTGGCATGAAACAAGACCCAAGAAGTATGTTGCCTCTGTTGTAACTGTAGACTACTGTACCATGTAGGACTTAGGCCAGCATTTTCAAGACAAAGTCTCTGCACGACCTGCCAGATGTTACACAGAAGACCATACAGGAGCAGAGAAAGAAGCCACCCCAAGCTGAGCTGCATGTCCATGCAGCCCTAAATCACTTCTCTGAGAGCATCTCAGCTCCCTGACACCCAGCTTCTACTGCAGAAGAGCTCTCCTGCCGCAACACACTTTATTAATTTATCAGCAGCATAAGAAATAATTTCTTATATCCCTATTTTCTAACACCACTTCACCCATAATGAGGAGTTACAGAAAACAAATAAATTAATTAACTAATTAATTAATATGAAGCATGAGTTAGGGATGAACTTTCCTGGGTAGGTGGAAGTTCTTAGCAAGCAGCAGCCTCCAGCAACTTGATGGCTTCATCTCTCCTGCTTCAGTTACAAACATACATATTTATATATGTATATATATAGTCAGTGTTTATATATTTTTTTTTCTCTGGCGATGTCTGGCAGCTGCTTTGCATTGCAGCATAGCAGGGGAGTCACCGCCTGGCTGCAGTCTGGCTCCGCTGACTCCCTGCAAAGCCCTCTCCCATGGAAAGCCCATGGTCTGCCCAAGCTTCCCACTAATCCTCTCTGTCCCCACAGCAATGGGCAAGTGCCTGCTCAATTCACTGGAAAGTAACTGGCCCTATTTCCCTATTTCAGCCTGGCAGAAAGGCTCATCTGTTAGCATTTAAAGCCTTTCTGAGGACCCTCTCTGAAGGAAATAATTTGATTTCACTGCATTTCCAGAGCCTGCACAAAACTTAATGAGCATCACTGTCCCCAGTTTCAGAGCACACCTACTTTTTAGTGCTCTTTAATTGTCATTCATAAAGACAACCCTTGAGATGACTGTTTCCAAGGGACATTCGAAGCACACGGACTGTTGCAGATGGTTGTTTTGTAGTGCCGCTCAAATTCAGTTAACTCAGCTAGAGTGAAACATCTGCTAAACACATGCTTTAACTCTTCAGTAAAGCTAAGACCAGAGATAACAGAGAAAAACACCCTCAATGTCTCTTTTTCTTTGCCTCCTGGGGGTATAGAAACAGTCAGTCTTAACTGCCACCCAGCCATCAAATAACCAGCAATACCTGCAATTAAATAACCACAGAAGGGGTGGGTGTGTGTAAAATAATCAATTGCTCTTATCTATCTTCATGCCAACCATATGATTTGTATTATTTTTTTTTAAGGAATTACAATGTAATGAAGATGTTGACAGAAACAAGACAAAGGATAAAACCCAGTGCAATCATTGCCGTATTTCAAACCTGGAGTCTGCAGGAGTCCCAAACAAGCCCCCAGATATTAATCCCTTCATCTGAAACACGCACACCCAGGCTAACACCTCGCTAAGTCCCCATTATCTGTTGCTGCACAGCATGGTACGTTACAGCAGGGCAAGTGCTGCGTGCCCTCAGAGAGACGGAGAGAAAAAACAGATCAAAACTACTGGTGAAAATAAGCACTGACCCAGAATACAGCCAGGCATTTTTATATAGCAGCAGCCTGCTGTGTCCTGGTACAGCTTTTTTTCAGGGTGGCCATCACGAAGGGTCCCTTCCAGAGCAGTGAAAGAAATAAACAGCATGCTCTTCATGGAAAAGCAAATCCTTCAGAGAAATTTAACTTTCAAAGAGCAACTGTGGCTGAAAAGCCGGAGCATCGGCAGCTGGGAATCAGCACGGCATCACTGCAGTTCATGGGGCAACTTATTTCAGCTGGGATGAACAGAGGAAGAGTCCCAAGAGCTGTAGCTCAGCTCTACTGGTGCCCATTTAAGGGAATTGACAATATCTCTGTCTCTTTGGGTGTGAAAATGTCTCTGCTGATTAAAATTCCCTAAAGACCTACATCTCCTAAGCTGATAATGATAAGCCTCTCAGGCTGACTGCGTGTTGCTCTGGTACTTGCAGCACTGCTGTGGATGGGCAGCAGGCACAAGGCACAGGTAGTCGCTGCTGAGAGCTCTGCAAGCCAGAATGGGAATCTTGGGTGCTCAGAACCATGGGAGACACAGGCAAGAGCAATATCCATGTCTGGGGAAGCAGTGAACCTGCTGCCCTAGGAACCACCTGGCTTGTCTATGGCCAGGCTGGGTCCATGAGTGTCTGTAGAGATCTGTAGAGAGGGCTGCAGGGTGATTTATCAGGGGTGGGTCAGGAAAGCCCCTTCCTAAACTGTCCTTGGCTCTGATGGGCTGGTCCTCTCTTTCCATAGTTCCAGCTCCTCATCAGACACCAACAAGTTCCACATCTGTTCTGAGCCCAGACTCCAACCCTGGCTGGGCCAGTTCTCATTTGACCTTTCAAATCGATCTCAGAGTGTCTCTGTGGGGCTTGCAATGCTCAAAGGTGAGCCAAAGAGAGCAGTCTTGTGTGAAAACACTTCCCCAGGTTCTAGGACTTTTTCCTCAGGTGGATTTAGTAGAGAAAAGGCAACGGGGAGGGCAGCTTGCCTTTCACTACTAGCACTGCCAGCTTCATACTGTGAAGATGGGGCACAGTCATTGCCTTCTTTCTTCTATCACTTTACCTTCTGCAGCTGTCTCTAGAGCAGACCACGTAGTCTTATACAAGAAGACGCTGCACCCTGGATTACCTTTTCTTGTCTTTTAAAGAGCACAAAGTGCTTCCAAGCCTGCAATCTGGATCAGCATCACTGTGAATGGCTGCGATAACGAGTAGATAATGCAGCAGGTGCAGCAAAGAGCTGTCACTTCTGCTTCTTCCCTATGACCGTAGACACATGTGCAAGCCATGTTTTACCTCATATTGAACAATTTGTGCTGTTTTTCCTGAGCACTAGACTGTTTATGTAAGGATCTGCCAAAAGAATTCATATCTGGCTGACTGGCAGGGAGAATCTCAAGGAGCAGTTTGAATATACCATCAGGTATTCAGCTGATGGAGTGAAGATGCTCATCCACAGCAGTATCAAACTCTGGTTCTAGTCCTATCCCGAACTCCAAGCATTATCCTTGGAGTGGAAAGGCCAAAGTGGAGTTGTCCTGGCTGGGAGGAACCTCAGTAAAGTTCATAAGGATATGCTTTATAGAGTATGGAGACAGTAGTTTTGACGTTGATAATGTGCAGCCGTGACCTTGCTTTAATGATGTGCAGCTATTATCCTGCAGCAAAGAAGTAAATAACTTTGAAGGACTGTGAGAAGAAAGTCGGAGGGAACAGAAACAAAGGAGGAATATGATCTCACCTCTGGAAGATAAGGAGACAGCATGAACAGCTGAGAATAGCCTATGTGAACAGCGGCTGGGTGCGTGGACAGTAGACTTTGGCCAATAATAAAGCTTTTAGCAGCGCACGTACAAAGTATAAACTTATAAAAGCTGTAACTAACTAACAATAAATGTCTTTGCTTCACTACCCTTGCAAAGTCCGTGCCTCAGTCTGTAAGAATCAACATTCCACACATTAGCTGAGGTCCATGTGTTGGATCCATGCTGGAAAAGGCTCCAGCTGTCTCCCGAGGGTTTTCTGGTAGTTTCTGAAAGCTCCTGTGCCATGAGAAGCCACAGAGATGGGTATGTAGGTGCGATGAGAGAGGAGCAATTTGCATGTTCTTCACAGTGTACTAAGGCAGGTCCAAAGAGGTGGAGGGTACTCCAGGAGGTAGGAGAACCAGTTTCAGGGTTTCCTGCTTTGTCACAGGCTTTTATGTAAGACCAGAGGCAAATCATTTCACCCACACAGCAAAGATAAGAAGCCTGGCTGCAAGGCTTTAAAAGGAGACATATGAGTCAGCCTTGAGCAAACCATCCTGTACCAATTAACTGGTTCTTCTTCCCATCCATCATCTTCATTTCTTCTTCCTTCTGTTCACCACCTTCTCACCACTGTGAGCAGAACACCCACCCAACATTTCCTGGCCCTGCTGCCATCCTCAGGTGCTGGCTGCTTTGCCAAAGCCCTGACACAGGGGAAGTTAGAGCAAACCCAGCACGAGTATGCCTTGCAGTGAACTGTCCTACAGGCTTCTGCAGCTCGCAGCCCCCAGCCAGGGGGATGTGACATGTTGGACGTTTCATCTCAGCCGGCCTTGAGCAGCACAGCGGGTGCCAAAAGTGGCTGTGACACCGGGGCGGGGGGGGGGGGTGGGGGGGGGGTGGGGGTGGCTTATTTGCCTTCCCTCTTCCTTGGTTCTTCAAGGAGAAGATCAAAAACAACCTGACATCTGGCTGCACTTTACTGGCGTGCTGGCTTATGTCAATTCTTTCTTCCACAGTCTTTATTTTCTTTGTTAAGCACCTCTGAGCTGATGTCGCTGACTCAGGCTCTGCTTATGCCCCCCACAGCCCACGAGAAAGCACTCCCTCGCTGGTGGACTGCACATTTTTCCAACTGGTTAGGCTGGAAAGCAACTCAGCTGGGGTAGCTTGGTCCCTGGGCTGCTCTCTAATCCCCCACTCACACCCAAATCCCACCAAAGTCAGCTCCCTGGGAATCAGACATGATGTATCAGCATCTGGTCTGTCAGAGGGTGGTTTTTTTCCCGGAAAGAGATTTCTGCAGGGCACAAGTGCTTGCAAGCACGAGAGCTCAACAATGGAAGGGGTTTCTGTTCTCCCAGCCACACACGTCCTGCCAAGGGCAGGTGTGATTTGCCAGTTCATCATCCGGACTAAACTGTCATCAGCAGGATTTTTATCCTTAGAGCAAGCTGGAATCAGTGCAGGCAAAATATATATCACTGCCCTCAGCCTTTCTTTTCCTATTCAGGGACCAAAAAAGCCTCGGTTGTTCCACTAAGCCACTGAGCACAGTTTGTTTCTCCAATTAAGCAGTGAGCTGCTCTGGAAAGAAGAGTGGCAAACCTCTCTCAACGCCTCATTTTAATTAAGTTTCCCTCGTAGTGACTGTCTGAGGATGACAGGCAGTTCAGAGGACTCCCCAAATGCCAGACTTATAACCACTCCTGAATTTACGTTATGCCGAGTTTTTTTCCTGTTCAGATGATCACTAGGTCTCATCAAGCCATGTGTGTAAGAGTCCTCGCGCTAATCAGAGAGTCAGAGCTGCAGCCCCACACTTACCGCACCCTGCAGCTGCAAAGTAGTGCTATAAAAACACTTAATGAAGCTTGATGCCTGAAAAACACCCAGCTCATTCCTCCAGGGAACAGGAATGCCCTCAGCCATGATTAAAGTGATGCTCAAACCCAGTGGCTGGGGGGAGGATGGTGTTGCCTGCCTGGTGTGCTGCGTCCCTCACACATTGCTCTGTGTTGGACAGCAGTGGAACCTGTGGCTGATCCACCATCCTGCTGCACCGGGAGAGGGGAAGAAAGGCTGTCCTCTCCAGAGCAAGGGGCCCAAGGCACTTCAGATGGCAAGGGGAAGCTCCTGCTTTAAAACTGGGGGAACTGAGCGGCTCAATACCCTAGCAGTAGGACTGGGGCTGGCCCAGGGAACGGTCTCTTTGGAGGAACAGCAATGAACATCAGTTGAGAAGCTGGGTCCTCCAAAAATGCCTTGGATGTTGAGTTTGTCCCTCCTTTCCTGACACCCTTTGAAACTTTCTTGCCTCCCAGCACAGCCCTTCAGCTGTAAGAAATCCCTTCCCAGCTGTGCCTTGTGGGAAGTGCATCCCTGCAGCAGCACTGGTGTGGGTTTGAGCCCTCCAGCTGATACCAGGATATGTTTCCATGCCTGCAAGGGTCCCTGATCTCCCATGGCGCATAGTGTTATTGGAGCCATCAGGGAGCCTGGAAAGTAACTCAGCTTCCCCTAAAGCATTGGAGCAGCTGAATAGCTCCATTCAGCTGCACCCCCAGGTATATAGTGGCATATGTGGTATCCTCTGGGTCCAACACATCCGTGTGGTGTCAGACATGCCTCAGGTAGGAGTTGCATGTTTTGTTGGAGCCACAATGCCCTAGGCCATCTCCTGTTCCACGAAATACCCGAGTGTGGTCACACAGATCAACCCTACCTGGTTCCCTAATTCCCCCTCCAAGGTCCCCAAAGTGTCTCACCAGTCTCCTATTGACTTTTCAAAAAATGCAATGGTCTCCCATAGGTTGTGTCATACCTGACGTCAGCACCATGCAAACATCTCAGATACTCCAGGGCATCTCAAGTTGAAAAAAGTGTCCCTGCATGGATGGCTGGTCGGAACCCAGATGTGCTCCTTCCCCTCTTCCAGACTTGTTAAGAGGCAAGATCCAGGCCAATGGCTAAGATGCCTACACCTCTTGGGAGCCTGGAAGTGCCCTGTGGCCTGTGAACTTATGGTCAAGTGGCACATCAGCTCAGTGTGAAATAAACAGCACCAGCAGATGACAGCCTCTGCAGACCAGACTGGTGGTCTCCACCAAACTGCCAGTGGACAGATGTCCACGTCGTTAGCATTGTAATTGGCATCCCCAGGAAACTGCCGAGCAGACTGCAGAGATGAGCTGTCTGCTTGCCACTCTTCATTAGTTAGGGCAGGAAGGGGGGAACAGGCATTTTATCCCGTCACTGGTCCCGGTTGGTAGGAGGGCAGGGAGCACTGATCTGCCCAACCAAAGGCTGCCTGCTACCATTGCTCTGTTTTGCATGCACCAGCAACACAGCAGTGACCAAAGAGCACCCATGTGGACTGGGACTGGGAAGGATGTGATGGGAGAGAAACTGGTCAGAGAGGAAAACCACCTAGAAGCAGTGTGGTCAAATGCAGAAAACAAGCATGAAGACGCAAGAAGGGGGCAGACAAGACCTCAAAGGTGGAAAACAGAGAGAGGTGGCTCCGCCTTGGATGGTACTCCCTGCGCTGTGGCCATAGTGCAGATGGGATGTAGCAAAGCCTGGGGGTCCCTATCCTTGAGATGTTCAGCCTGCCATCCTGCCAGGGAGAGTGGCCAGCCACAGTCCTCATACCCCAACATAAAATCTAAATTCCCAGGACCAGGGGTATAAATGAGAGGTTCCTTCCACAAATTACATCCACAAAACCCAGGCTATGTTTCAGAGGGATCATCTTCAGATTTTATCAAAATGACTTTGGGCTGGGGGGGTGGTGGCGTGTGTGAAGGTGGATAAAGCTAATTGCTGTGTTTGGGATGACACGGGTTTGGACACTGAGGAAATCAGTTTGATTTCCTGCTTGTACAGTGCTTATCTTCTCCTTTCAAAGCCAAGAGCCCTGTGTGTGCAAGGTAATGGGCGTTGTTACTGCTCTACGGCAAGAGGCTGAGATGGGATAGCACAGAAAGAGAGGGTTATAAAGGAAGCTCCCACCACACCCCAGCTTGAGTGGATGGGAGCTAACAGGAGGATGTCACCAGAAGTTAATCCCCCTGAGACGGTGCCTCCAGGTCCAAGCGTACACAGGCATGTGGGTAACACTGTCTCTGAGCAATTGGGAATGTGGCAAGAGGGATTGCTTTGGATCAGTATTCAGATTTGTGATCTTCCAGAGACCTCCTAGCATCCTCTGGCCAAGCTTTGTTGTCTCTCAGCACTGTACTTAGACTCCCTTTAACTGGTAAAACACCTTACATATGCAATTCCCCCTCCTCCCAAGCAGGGAACACTAGGACATGTTAGGGATGGGGTGCTGGTGTCTGGCTCCCTCCTTGCCATGAGCCGGGGTGTCAAAATGAGCTCACCACTTCAAATCAGTGACCAAAGAAATGGGGGTCAAAACACTTGTGCCTTGTGTCTCCATCTGTAACGTGTAGACAATACCTCCTCCACTCACAGGGGTGTTGTGAAGAAAAAAACATTAAAATGGTGAGGCACTCCATTGCTATGGCAACAGGAGCCATTGAATTATAGGTGGATGGAGTCAAATCAAAATGATAATGGAAATGCATTTGTGTCTCCTACTCTCTGTTTATATGTACATCCTTATTCACTGGCGTTCTCACCGCACATTCATCCAGGAGCAGAGCACAAAATGTAGTCGCCGTTCCCTGGCCACAGGGCATGGCCTCCTGCAAGGGTTTTATGTATATTTATTAACATTCTTTATTTCTGAGGTCTTGTGAAATATACACGTCTCCTCCAGAGTTTGTTTAGCTGGAACTGGCTTATTATAATCATCTAGTCAAGGATGGGCATGCTAACCCTGATTATTTCATTGTCTGGCAGAAAAACAGATAAATAGAGGAAAAGCAGATAATTCCTCTGAGCGGACATCTGTGCTGATGCTAAAGGAGCTCCCAGCAAGAAATACAGAAAGGGTCACGCTTTGCAGTAGGAGAGAGGGCTCTATTAAAGCATCTGTTCTGCACAGAACTTGTCCAGCCCTCACCCCCGGAGCTGAACCCTCCAGCTGGGCAGGCATCCTTGTTCACAGCATCCACTTCTTCACAAGGAAGCCTTGTTCCAGGGCAGAAGACACGTTGTTCCAGGGAAATGAACCCCTGACACCAAGCACTAAGCAAAAATGAGGCATAGTAATGAAGGAGGATGAAGTTTATTGCTAGTGATTCGGTTTACACAATCACAGTGTCAAAAAGCTGTGTGTTTCAACTCACTAAACTTAATGAGACTGCTAGTTTAGTTCAGAGGGAGACTGGGAGAGAGGACTGGCTGTACAACAAAAGAGAATAAACGTCTTCACAAACTGTACAGCCTGGAGCTCAGCGATGTTGGCTTAGACTTCTGTGCTACATGAGCGTAATGCATGAAGCCAAACACCTCAGGCTGCGGTCTTCAGGTCTTTTGGGAGGCATCAAAGACAGACTGTGGCTCAGGCTTCCCAGCAAAACTGAAGTTTGATTAAGAGCTAGAACATGGCACACTTTGCATGTAGGAAATATGGGAGGAAGGCAGGAACAGAGCTGGAAAAGGGGGAGAGGTGGTTGTCCTGACATTGCTGTCTTGTTTCCCTTGACAGTCTGTTGTCATAGATAACTGACAAATATACTTTAAGAAGCTGACTTCAACAGTTGGTCTTGATGACTTACTCATCATCCTCAGTGAGCCTGAACCAATGCCACAGTATGATGTTTTGGGTGCAAAAGGGTAAGCCATCTTCTGTTGACCATCTCTCTTCCAAGCTGTGGCATCTTTTAAGGCCTTTGTCAAAGGAAGCTCCTTCTCAAGTGACATTGAACTGCGGCAGGTCACCCCTGTAGGGTCGCAGTGTTGCAGGTAAGGTGCTGTCCTCAAGGCAGGTGGAGTGTCAAAGTCACTGCCGCTGTGGAGGCAGCCATCCTGAATAGCAAGATCCATGCCAGCACTCACCTACCCAGCCCAGTGTCATCTGCTTGCTGTCAGTTCCCCATGGGGGGCAAATGCAAGCTCTGAATTCAGTTGCAGAGCAATAAACCATTCTGTGTACCTCAGCTTTAGTTGTTTGATCTCATCTGGTGGCATGCTGTGAAAAAACAATTTTTTCAGATTTGTTCTAGCGTTATGAATATCAAAAAACCGTATTCTTTTGCCCTTCTAAGATTCAGCTGTGCATTGATATCTAAATTTCTTTAGGTAAAATCAGAGAGACACTTGACTGGAAGGACCTGTGGGTAACACCCTGAATTCATCCAGCTCATACAACTACGATGGGTGTGATCTATATCCATCCCAGCAGATAACCTATTCCATGGCATGGTCCTGCAGTTTTCCAGTCCAGTTCAGTATTAACGTGAGCTGGTAACGTGATTTCTCATGACAGTGAACAGATGAGGCAACGACCAAGAAGTCTGGAGGACAGCGCAGGCCAAAGGCTATTCTCATTAGGCAGCGTGGAGGAGACCACTTAGTTCTGGACTGAGAGAAACAAGCTATATGGACACAGTCTGAGCAGTATTATTTGGCCCCAGAGCTAGAGAATATTTCTTAGCAGAACAGATGAAGCCACACAGTCCACAGAGAGATTCACAGAAAACCACCAAGAAGGTATCACAGCTTCCCAGAAGCCTATAGAAAACAAAAACTTTTGGAAGAAAAGCCCAAAAGCCACAAGAACTAGAAAGTCTTGAGGCAAGCACTTCTGAAAGCAAGAAGACAGAAGGAATCAAGGACATGCACATACGTAGGAAGCAGGCACTGCTTACGCTTTTTAATTCACCTCATTGCCTGTATCAGTGGTTGGATGTCCATTTAATGTTGGTTAAAGTGGGTCACGTCTTTTAACAGTAAAGGGTAAGTGCCTACTCCTGGCTATCATCACCCCATGCTGAGAGTTTTTTTACAGGCAGTACAGCAATTCCTTATGAAGTGATTGCTTATTGTTAGCTTTTAAGCAGCATAGATCTCCATATATGACTATAATGTATGCAGAGGATCATAAAATTTTTATGGTGTAATTATGGAGGGGAAAAAAAACCAAAAAACAAACACCCAAACCAAAAGCAAAAAACCAAACTACCAAGCAAAATTGTGAATATAAGTGGGGTTTGTTTACTTCATGCGTGGTATTTTGACTAGAGATGAAGCAGAGGTGTTTTGGAGCTGTTTACCCAAAAGAAAATTAGAAGAGGTTTGCCTGAGAGGAAAAAGGTGAAATTTCCAAGGTCTTTGTGAACAGCTTTGATGGATAACTTTCCAGATGCTTCTAATAAGCCTCAAGGTAGCTAATGGATACAGTTCTGCAATAACACAATTGACAACATTAGAAAGCCTCATCAGTTTTGGTCTGGTGTATTCTCCTATGGATACAGGGAGAAGGAGGTACAGTGTAACAGCAGGAACGAATAACAGAGATGGAAACACACGGCAGCAATTGCAGCTGACATCAAGTATTGAGCAATGTGAAGGTTCAGCATGATTGGATTTGGCTTTGTGGCCTGGCCCATTATAAAGAGAGGGATTGTTTGCAAAGCTTCACTGTGGGATCAGATTTCCGGACTCTTCAAAGTGTAAGGGATGCTTGGGTGGAGAGCAAAGGTTTTGACTCTTTGCTCAATAATAATAACAGCAGCTTCTGGTTGCTATGTTTGACCCAAATATTTTCCTGGAA
Source organism: Falco cherrug (assembly GCF_023634085.1). Lineage (NCBI taxonomy): Eukaryota > Metazoa > Chordata > Aves > Falconiformes > Falconidae > Falco > Falco cherrug. Next base: position 4,003,473 of record NC_073698.1, read on the forward strand.
ACAAAGCACAGCAGAAGCTTTTACCAAGTTGGATTAAACTGATTCGAAACCAAAATCAAAATGTAAATAACAACAACCATTTGGAGGGGGAAAGAGTTACCAATATCCCAGTTAGGTAATCTGCAGGTGAATTGATCTACCTGGGCTGCTTTTTAGACCATGATCTGTAGAACCGTGAGCAGTGCAGAGGAGAAGAGGATTATTCACTGTTCAGTAATGAAGTTCTGAAGACGTTCCTGGTGTCAGGTTTAAAACAAACAGGAACGACACGTTTCTTTTTCAACTGGTGCATGGAAATTTGCTTCTAGATGGCATCCAAAAAATACAAGTAGCTGTGCAGAAAGAGTAACCCATATTCAAGCTCTAGGTCAGGAGGTCTCTAAATCATAAAAGCTGAGAAGGTCTGTTTATCTTTGGCCATTATACCTTTTCCTATAGATTCTCAACACATCAGAGACAGGTCACGTTTGACCCAGAAAAAATATTCTTGCATTTTATTCCAAGTCTTCAAAGTTCTATAATGCACAGATCTTTTTGTCCAAATCATTACTATAATATTAAGAAATTGAAAGTGTTTAGCTGGGATGAAAACTTACGACTGATGAATACAATGTCCTAAGAGCTGTCATTCCAGCCAGTATGTGTCATTCTGTGTCACAGCAGTTATGTCCGGAAATTCTGCCAAAGTGAAATAGTATGGGAAGATATGACCCTGGTGAGAACTGCCAAGATCTGGAAGGATGAATCTGTGGTTAACAGATGTAGCAATGAATTTTTTAATTATTGGCTTCCTTTATGAGTCTGACTCCACAATGCAGTTCATACTTTAAAACGAGTAGGGTCAACACAATACAAAAGAAATAGCGAGCAGGCATGTCTTCAGCTGCAATCAAAAATGACACCTTGGTGTGACTGGCAGGTGACTAGTCAAACTAGGTCCTGGTTCACTCCTCTAGACCATCACATCCCCAAATGAACCCACACAATCCTCACTTTTGTCTTTTTAGATTGTCTGACAATATATTCTTATCCTATCTTGCACACCAAGGCGTCTTGTGTTCAATTAGAAACTGGCATAATCGGTGATTATTATTAATGATGGCCATATGTTTACAGCAGGAAAGCCAGGAAACAAATTATATTCTCTGCAGCAAAATGGCTACATGTTATTCTGAGCCTGGTGGTACTCCTAGCCTGGTATGGCTAGTGCATGATGTTCCCTGTAGCCCACAGCACCCATGGGACTAAGGCTTCCCTACTGCCACCCTCGAATAATCCACATACAGCAACAGTCAACCAAGGCACAGCTTCAGCACGCTTCTGGAGCAGAATTACAACTATTAGGACTGTTGGGAGTTGCTCTGATTAAGACTTTGCTGCTGTCCCAGTTTTGTTTGTACAAGATGGATGTGTGTTACGTGCCCCAACCCATGTCTAACTGAAGAAGATCCCTTCAGCTCTGGCTGGGTGAGTCCTGCGATGACTTGGCTTGCTGTGTGACAGATCCTGTGCATTTCCTGAAGAGCCCAGGTTTAGTTCTCAGTGCATCAGCGAGGGTGGTGGCTATTTTAGGCAGTCTTATCTCAGCTACTGTTGCTTCAGCTGGTGGTGGAAGGGTCTTCACACATCATTCTTATGAGAGAGCTGCCCAAGTACCTGAATGTGCAAAGCTCAAAGTTGGTCACATCAAAATCAGTGACAAACAGCCTGGGTGACCATGCAGATTTCTTGAGCTTAAATAACACTAAAATTTCAGAGACTAGCCAAGAATCCTGATATTGAGATGAGCTGGATATTCAGTCTCTCACCCACTTCACCTAAGGATGCTGCCTCAGCCACCAGGACATTTGAATTGTGCTGAAGGCACGGTGGATCAGATACACTGTCCTAGCAACGTGACCAGTATCACCCATATAACCCCCTGCATGGGAGCTCCTCAGCTTCCTCTGGGAGTAACACGGAGTTTTGGCCTCTCAGGAATGACAGTCAAGTGTCCCTGTCCTCAAGTAGCCTCTTTGACACTGGTTTCCAAAGGGAGAAGACCTTTTGTGGCTTAGTTTCTTCCCAAGGGAGGAGGCTGTTTTTCAGGAAGCAGGAGATTAATAGCCTTCAAAAATAATTTGGTATTTATATGACTGTCAGGGACATCCCTAATTACGACCATTAATGCCAACAGGTGTGAGAAGGGATATTAACTCCTGTGTTTAACCCTCTAGCTATTAGATCATGTTTACATCACAGTCCAGAGAACCCCCCCAAATTATCAAAGACTTGAGCTGGTAAGTCCATGCCCAGCCCAGATCCAGAAACCGTGCATGTTTGCATCTGTACCCAGCTGCCTTGGGAGCTGCTCAGCTCCACCTGGGCACACAGTGCTGTGGATCCTACAAGCAGTCATGGGTCATGCTGCTGCTGCAATGTGTCCCACTGTTCCAGCTATGGGGCTTGCACAGGTGTGCTTGCAGCTACATAATCACCTCTCCCGAGGTACCTGACGGAAACCTTGTGCTCAGGTAGATCATCTTCCATCTAATGACATGACTGACTCTTTGATGTTCAACTGAGCATCTCCTGGGCTAAGGAGAAGTCTGAGTCAGGACAGAAATGGTGAGTCCAGCTGCAACTGACAAATGCAAAGGGAAAGAATGTGGCAGCAGGAGAGAGGGACTTGAACACCTCTCTCAACAAAGCTGCTCATAACACAAACAAGAAACCAGATTTTCCCATTTCAACCCACCATGGCATCATAAAGGGTGTGACACCTGTCCCTTTTACCACTGGTAGAGGCAAGTTCTGAGATGACACAGCATATGTAGTGTACCAGTTGTGCTTTTCAAGAACTCCCCACTGGTTCTATCTGTTAACATGGTACTCAAAGAAAATGTTTCTGCATTTCTATAGATAAGGAGTGATTCATTTCCTGCTTTTGGCTGAGAAAGATGTAGAAGCACCTGGGGAACTAGATAGTTGATAGCAAAAATGTTTGTGACAAACAAACTCACTTGTAACAGAACTGAAATATATCCCTCTGTAACACACGTTCTTTCCAAGGAAGGACTCCCCATCACATCATTTCTGCTACCTTGACATCCCTTTTAGCAGTCGCCCTCTACAATGCATCTCTCAGCATCTTGCAATCCGCCAGGTTGCATAGTGATACCTGGAGCTGATGGGGCTGTCTAGAGACAATGCCATCAAACATCACCCTCTGTTTGTTACATCATCTGCCCAGTCTTCTTTTTTAGGCCATGATCCTCTTGCTCCAACCCTTACATGTAGACATCTCAATGCAGACATCTTGATATTCATTCAGGCCATAATATAGATCTTATTTGTACTGAAATGAGAACAAAATCTCAAGATTCGATGGCATTTGCTCGAAAGGACTGAAAATGATTTTTTGGAAAATATTTTCTCAGCTGCTTATTATCTAATGCATTTTATAAAACACTTTTCTAGTGGTATTGTATGGAAAGTTTAGATAGAAATAGGTCCCCTATTACTGGAAGTTTCATCTCCTCCTGTTCAGCATCAAATGTCATATGTGGTTGCTACAGCAGTAGCTTTTTGATGTTTGCAGACTGAAGATGGCAATGCACGGCAGGACATAATCAAAAGCAATGAAAATATTGTTTGCCCTAGTTTCCTAGGGAAATGAGTTCTGTGCAATCATGCTACCTTTGTGAACACCTCCCTGTGTCTTTGCCTCCCTAAGTATTCAGTCCTCTTCTTTTATCCCCATGTACTTTTGAACATGCTGTCCAATCTCCATCACTTTTAACAGAAAAGGTGACCTTGGAGGTGTCCCACAGCTAAAGATTTTCTGTTCATAGTCAAGGGAGAAAACTTTTACTGGTTATCCACAGGGAAAGTCTGTAGCAAAACCTCAACTCTTACTAGACATTAGAGAATCAACCACAAGCCACAGATCCATAAGAAGGCTTTGGTAACCCCAGTGCTCAGAACACCCCATGTTAAGAGCGAGTCGTCACTGTAATGAATATGGGTGAGGGGAAGAAGTACAGAAATACTATCGGGCCTTGCCTCTACTGGGAAAATGGTATGTTCAGGTTAACTCACTTCAGGCAAAATTCAACAGTTTGCAGACATACTTACCCATTTTGGCTAAGGGTCTTTTTTTTTTTTTTTTATGCTTAAGGCATTACAGAGGAGACAAAGCCAGAGCTGGAGGTGTGTGGAGGACCTTTCACTCATTGCTCATTAAGCATTGTGGTAGTTCTAACAAACCCCTGCCACCCCGAGAGAAATGTAGTATAAAGCAGAGAACTGACAACTTAGTTTTTAAGCAAAACGCAAGAGGTGAGTACTGCAGGGAAGGAAGATACTAGCTATGAGCTGTATGCAGCCAGTAATAAGTGGGCAGCTTATCACTCCTGTAAAGTAATGCTCTTTGAGACTTTGGTTTAACTTTTATAGAGCAAGTTGATCTCTACCTCCAAGGCAGAAATAATTTCTTGTCTGCTGGTCCCAGTACATGATGTAGAGACTAACTCCAGCCTTCAGGGATGATGATGGCTTTTGCTTTCAATGAATTTGCAGGGCTTGTGTGAACATCTATAGGTGGATCTTCCTAGTCTCTCTCTCTCTCTCTTTGAGAGTATCACATTGCTGGTCTCCTTACCCCAGGCATCAGGTCACGGACAGAAGAAATAGAGGTTGCGTGGCAGAAGAGTGTCCATAGGGAGCATACTTTCTAACAGCACTCCTTGGAGCCCTCTCTGAGCACCCATCCTGCACAGGACACCCCCTTGCTGTGCCTTTCCCCTGCTCTGTGACCCCACAGCCCAGTTCAGCTCCTTGGATAGCCCTTTTCTTTGTGTCTATGCAGCATCTTTCACTTCTCAGGAACGTCCAAGAGCTTTTTATCAAACCCCTCCAAGTAACTGCAGGGCTACAAAGGGTCGTGAGACATCTGAAACAAGCCATTCTAGTGACTGCATCTGCAATGCCAGCCTGAATACTCCTTCATTAAGCCTGGCATATCTCTGGCCCTGGCTTTGCGAGCCCACACAAGGCATTCATTATTTAGTGTGTTGATATAACCTCCTCAACACACCCTCACAAGGCCTTCTGGAGGTCTTTGACATTTTCCTGCTCCAGGATAACTCAGCAATGACACATCCCACACAGGAGGTACGACTACATGCTGGAAAAGGAGAGGTGGTTAAAAAGTGCTAGATGCAATTTTACTTACTAAGTAAGACAGGGCAAAACAATTCAGAAAAAATTAAAGAGGAAACAACATCTACACCCAAGAAGCCTTGCTCAATGTGATGGTAAGAATATGACATCAACCTTTTTAAACTTCTGACAGTTTTGAAAAGCTTGGATAAAATTTTTCTTGTCTCCCAAACAATTTCCTAAGAGACCCTTTCCAGGAAAATGTTTACATGTGGTGCCTCAGTCCTCTGCCACACAGCCTGCACTAGCCCTGGGCTACAGTGGGGGAACTGCAGGAGGGAAGCCAAGGGACCAGGCACAAAAGTTGGAACTGTGACCCTTCTTCTATACCAGGCTGAGTCAAAGTGTAACTAGCCCCAGACCATCTCCAACTTGTCAAAGCAGAGGAGCAGAGGTGCACTGTACTTCTTTGCCCATCTTTCATGCAAAGCAGATGTGACTTCTTCAGATTCACCCCGTAGTAGAAAGAGAGTGTGGGCCCAGGTCTTTTGAACCCAAATTTTTTTGCCCGCTGCATGGAGACATCATTGCTTTAAGAGGCGCCAGAGACTGATCAGTAGAGCTTCTAGTTTTCTGACATTGTTTAAACACCCACAACATGGACCAGAAGAACATCCTGGATTAAAGGGCTCTTAACCATCTCCTGTGGCACAGAAGGGAGAGCAGGTGGTATCGACCCACAGAGAGGGCTCTCCCACTCCCTGCAGCCACACACACTCAACATCAGAGGATTTTCAGGTTCACAGTTCCCTGCAGTGGGAGAGCATATATTCTGGGTTGAATCTCTGTCCACCCTTATCTTGCAGCACATGTCTGCTCCCAAGCAGTCATCTTCAGCCTGTGCACCCTGCAGACCTCCTGCAGCCCCACCAGGTTCAGAGTTGATTGGAGCCAGCTCCTGGGACTTTCTCAGGCTCTCATCCACGTGCCTGACAGGTTCCTCTGATAGCCAGGCTTAGGGATTTGTCTCCGGGTAGATGGTTTTAGCAAACCGCTTTGAGGAAGCTGGTTTACCATCTGTCTGTGTCTACCTGTGGCAGCTTAATGGAGAATAATGATCTTCCATGAACCCTCTAAATGAAAGCCATTAACTGAACCGATGAAAGAAATTGAATTATCGTCTCACCCAATACTTCCAATTTGCCTGCCAGTTTGTCTTTCCTAGACGTGCTAAACACGGACGTAGTCTCTGTCAGTCACAGGGTCGCGGGCAGAGAGAAAGGTCCCTCTCTTTGGCTCCCCAGGAAAGTTAAATAGTGCTAGCAAGGTCCTCCATCAGTTGCTGATGGATTTTTATAACTCATTTTCTCTCCCTGTAATCTGAAATAGTTTAGGTTGGTTTTTTTCCTTGTGGTTTGTACTGGCAGCAGATGTGTCCATGAGCTGCTTTCCCCCAAACCAAGCCTGCCCCTGCCCAAGGCTGGGACCTTGCAGTGGGTGCTACATCAGTGGTCACAGACCCACTGAGTGAATCCATACTGGTTTTTTAGAGTCAGCCTGAGGCTTCCAGGGACACCAAATTTAGTGCCTGTAGAAACACTAAACATGAAAACAGAAACATGAGTGCATGGCTTCAAGGATTCATACCAGCAGAGGACCCTAAGCACTCCCAACACTTGGCATGTACTCAGTCCACTGGCAGGCAGCACAGCAGACTGGAAAGGAGAGCTTGCCTGCAAATTTTCCAGTTTGAGGCAATATCTAACAAATTAGCAACCCCAAACCTGGAGTAGTCACAAACCAATTTGAAGCCCAGAGTAGAGGGGTGCTTTGTGACCACCTGCTGCAAAATGCAGAGGACTTAGAGTAACTCAGCAATGTGTTAGGAGCCATAAATTTTTTTCTTACTCATCATGCATCCAACTGTGGGCAAAGGCGACATTTTGTCCTTGATGATGTTTGATGAGGTAGATTTAATCAGACAGGACACTGGCCCTGATAGCATCATGTTAGCCCATCTATTATTCAAGTTCTGTATCTGCTGGTCTCTAGATGGATTGGTGTGTCTCCCAGATGTTCTTCCCTGTTCATGCAACGTCTTTTTGTTTTCATGGTCGATAACCTTGAGCTTGGTGTGTGCAAATCTAATTATATTGTGGTCTAACAGAAAATGTCAGCTTGCATGTATCTCCAGGAATGATGGATATTCTATCTCTGGAAATAGCTGAGCCACAAATGGGAGCTATCCATAAGTATGAAGTTAACACAGCCTATTTGCAAAATAAAATCTTAAAAAAACCTAAAACACACCTTTATTCTTTGCTTCTGTAAAACAGCAGCAAAAAAATGGAAAATGGCAGTAAAGAAAGAGAGAAGAGCATACAGATGATCTGAGCAGGGAACACAAAGGTAAAATACCTAGTTTGATTCCTGCTGGGTTTTGCTCTGTGATTTTGGTGAGAGCTCATTTTAACCATCTTTTTCCTGTGCTTTCCTGCCACTTCTTCCTCACCATTCATGCTGAATGTGTGCTGACCCCCTCCTGCTCCTCCTAACCTCCTAAAAATGTATGGACCCCCATCAAAAAAGGCCACCAACCTTCAAAAATCATGATTTGCCCTGCTGCCAGTCTCCATCAGTTGTCTGTTATCTTAGCCCAACAAAGAGCTTCTTTTGGAGCTGCTTGTGTGTTTAAAGCACATGCAAAGGTTTTTGCAAACTTGGGGGATGAGGCCATGAGATGCCCCAGCATGGTGGACACACAATGCCTTCAACAAGCTCAGCCTGCTTTCCCAAAAACTGCACAGAGCTCCCTGAAAACAAAATTTTAAGTAAGCTGTATTTATGGAAACAGTGAATGTGTTTGGTTTTTTTGGTGTTCTCTCTCTCTGTAGGAGATTTTCTGATATTGTGGTGGCTGGAAGAGCTCTTGGTGCCAGCTCGTGTTGGAAAATGCGCTATATATAAAATGTGATGTTGTTGACAGAACTTACAGATGACTGAAGCTCATCAACAGTAGCAAACAGCTGGTGTTAGTTGAGATGCAAATTAGTTTTCCATAGCAGGCAGGAAGGCACAAATAATCATCCCAAAACACAGCAATAAAGACCTACTTCTGTCGTTTAGGATCCTATACAGCTCCAGGACATAAAGCCTCCTGGCCATATGGGAATGTCTTGCTGGAAACAACAGCTCAGCTATGATCCCTTTGGATTCAGGATTCTTTCCATTGGTTCCCACAATTAGGATACGGCTAAATCAGTAAAACTGAATAGCTCAAGTCCACGGAGCATGAATCTTTTATTTGCTGGCTCAAGTAAGCATGTTCGATTTTCATTGGCCTTTTTGGTTCAGATGCCCTCGGAAGGCAGTGCTGGACCCTAATTATAGACATCTGTGAGTAATGCATTTCACAGCTGTTGTGCTATGACAGGCAGGGAGAAGCTCGGGCAGCAGCCAGTGTTTTCACAGAGCGCCGGGTGCCGATCGCCAGGTCCGAGCTTGGTGCGGAGCGTGTGGGCTGCAGCTGCCCAGGCTGGGAGGCAGGCAGCGTGCTTGGGACAGCAAGTCCCATGGGGCAACCCAGCACTTGTGGAAAGACCAGCTGTACCTGGAATGAGAAGGTCACTCTGTTTCCTACATCTGTGACCAAGGGAGGGAATTCCCTCCCATGGGGTCACAACAGCTGATGTCTCCAGAAGCCGAAGAATTGTGGAGAGAAGTTTAGCCTGAAATAAGAAGACAGGAGACAGAGAGAAGAATGCTGCAAAAAAGAAAAGACCCTGAGTGTTGTCCCTGGGTTGGTTCCTCTCTTGTCACCATGGCCAGACTGTAAACCCCATGAGGCAGGAGTGACAGTAGGTGTCATATAGATGTTAAAAATTTTTCCAACCTAAATGATTCTATGGAGATACTCTCTGGTAGGTCAATGATGATCCTGAGATACCTTGTGCCCTGCCTTCCCTCTCCATCTCTCTTCTGTCAGGCTTTCTCTTCTTTTGTCCTGGCAGATGTCACACTTCAAACAACCCTGGCTTGCCAGGGACTCTGGAAATGGAGATGCCTCTCATGTGCGGATAGGTCTGCAGTGTTGGAAATAGATGCCAGCTCTAAATAGCATGATAACAACCTGCAAATAAGCTGAAGAGCTGGGCTATAATGGCAGGGAGGATGTCACCGTGTGTGGGAGATGTTGCTTTCCCTGCCACTGGCAGTCCAGGAATGGCGGCTGTGAGCCATCCATGGAAAGCATCCAAATTGCCATGTGTGCAGACAAGGAAGAATTTGAGCTCAGCCCCCATTCCTCACAGCCCCTGCTATTTCTATCTCCCTTCCATGTGCATATGTTTTAAATAGATACTGTCTTTAAATAGCCATGACTTCAGATGGTAGTTTTCAAAAAAACCCCAAGTGATGAACTGTGATCTCCAGGCTTTCAAGTCCAGACTGCCAGTGACTGAGTGGCCTGAGGCAGAACCTGGCTGCTCATCCTAGCCTTGGCCTTGGTCCTAGGATCCAGCTGGATCAAACCCAAGACCCTCAGGAATTATTTGGTGCCAGGCTTTGTTTTGCTTTGAGTGGCTGGGTTACAAAGTTGTTCCAAATTTCTACCCAGGCAGACAATGAGCATCACTTGGGTGAAGCACATCCGTGTTCTTCAGGGCACCTGGAATGGACTCAGGCTCAAATCTCTGGACAGCATGGTGCCTGGCTGGAGGCAATGGGCAACGAACGGGGTGTGAAGTAGCACAGAACTTGCCTGCTGGTTTCAGACATATGATGGATTATAGTGCTTGTGGTGTTTTACAGTTCGGAGAAGGAATGTTCAGCTGGTTGTAAGTGCCAGATTACCCTTAACTGAAACTTCCTCCAGAGAATCTTCCTCCACCAGCAAGAACCAATATGTTTATAAGAGATCTGACTGCATTAATACTCCAGAATTAAAACTGAGCTTCTTAAACTGACCAGGTCTGAGTCTCAGTCAGAGACCTGGCTGCATTTGTACTCTTGGCTTAAAACTATGCTTGTTAAACAGACAGGTCTGAGTCTCTTCTCAGTCAGTTTCTGCAACTATAAAACAGAGACAAGAGAGAACAAGGACCAACAGTTCCTTGAAAGCAAAGCCAGACTGTCTCTGAGTTGCAGGGCCTGCCTACTTCCCATGAGCATCTTCCAGCATCTTGTTCAGCCAGTGAAAAGACATTTGAAACAAAAAGACAAGACACCCTCTCTATTAGCTTTGCTAGCCAGGTCACTGAGTGATACAGAAGCTGAATTAATGGATAGATGCTGGCTTTAAAAGCTGCAAAACTCTGCAGCTGGCCTTAAAAGCTGCAAAACACTGCAGCTGTTAAAAACATCTGCAGTTCTGCACACCGAAGGAAGGAGGATCTGGTATTTCTGGACAGAGCATGATGCTGACTGGTCTCAAAGCAAATGCTATTACGGGCAATGCTGTCCAACATGACGATGTGCTCGGCTCCCCATGCACCAAAGTACGCTGAGTACTGGCTGACGCATCTTCCTCCAATACAACCAGTCTTCACCTTTGCTAGAAGTAGAATTTGGACTGGAACAATATCCATAAACTCTGTGGAACTAGCTGCTTGGCTTGGTTTGGCTGCATCCCCCCAGGGCTGATTCAACAGTCTGGCTCCTCCGGACTTGGTGCAGAGCTGGGAGTTCACCTTCCAGAGAAGTAACAGAAGTGTCCCTTCTAGGGTGGAGCAAGCACGTAGTTTTCAGATGATAGCTAAGCAAATGCAGCCCTCTAGTAATTCATAAAACAGGGATGGTGCAAGAAGTCCTGAAATTCTTGCCTTCTGGCAAAGATACTGGATAGCATCATGCTGCATAACTTTATATGACAAACCACACCTTGGCCGAGCTTCCCTATGGGGATAAATTCTAAGGATGGTATGACTCTCCCGGCTGCTAGCAGCTAGGGGAGAACACCGGGGTTCAGCATCTTACATAAGGTCCATGACAGCAGTCACGCACCTGTCTAGCTGCACATTAGTTCCCCTCCATGGGCAGAGACCTGGTTCTCCAGAGCACAAGGGCAAGTACGTGCCTGAGGGTGCAAACAGCCCCTTGTTACACTGGCAATGCAAAGCAGGTGGAGGCAAGTCCCCTCGGTCCCACCAGCATTTCCCGGTTCCTCACACATCCACCGCTTAGTGGGACCAGAGGTTTTCTCCACTTCTGATAAGGAATGTTTTGGTTTTAATCATTGCTTCCCAGAAATGAACGGATGTGGGGAACTAGTCACATCAACTCTTTTCCAGGATGGACACTGCCATGTGCTCAGCTTGGAGAGGAAATGAGGATCATAAACAATCATACCGCACAATGTAAGACCATTCTTTCCTCTGGCCAGTGTAAATGGGACGATTAAAGCCCCTGTGTCCAGTACCTGTAAGACAAAGGGATTGTTTTAATCACATAATATGGGTTCCAACACAAATGATGATTGCGATAGACTGCATCCCACTGCCCCAGGAAATTGCATTGCTGTTATTGACCCTTTGCTGGGTGAGTTTTGCCACCTCTGTCCTGCTGCTATAGCGAACACCTGCAATGACCGGCTGAGCTGCAGACAACATGGGTGGTATTAGGCAGCCCATACTACCGTCCCTTCAAAGAGAGCAGAGTGCCGCTAGCAAGGGCTGCACTGATCGCGCTACACATTTGCAAAGCAGGGTTTGAGAGGGGCACATTTCACTGAAGAGGAAGAGTTTAGATTCATCTGGATGTAGAGGTTTTTTTCAGACTAGCCTGGCTAATGCACGTGTTTTCTATAGCCATCGGCTCACAAGAGAATAAGGGGCCATGATTCACCCTCAGCACTTTCCACTGATCACCCCAAACCTTCTGCAACACCAGATTTCAGTGCAAGTAAAAAAAAGAGGCTCTGAATCTGCTGATCCCACAGTAGACCCTCCTAGCTCCTCAGAGCTCGTTTGCTCAGGAGCAGGGCCAGCCAGGGAACATGAAACCATTCCTGCCTGCCATTTGCTTTCAGCCACAACACTCTCTGGCGAGGCTGCTATGTCTCACTCATGAGGCTGGATGGGTTTGCAGCTCAGAAGGGCTGGGTACCCTGAAGAGGTGTGAAGGTGATTCACGGGCTGCCTTCTGAGTCACATCCCTGGTGGACTGTGCTCTGCCCATGTATCCTTCTTGCACCCCCAAGCAGACCTGCTGAGCCCAACATATCAACACAGATTGCAGTTCTGGGGTCACCATGGGTGCACCTGCCTCATCACCAGATTATCAATGCCTCGCTGAGCATGTTGGCATGACTGGAGACAGTCAGGACAAAGCTGCTCTGCCAGAATTCGGCAACTTTTGGGCAGCCCTTACCCCAAAGCCACACATACAGTGCTGTGCTATAGCATGACAGAAAAATATCAGGGGCATGATCCTGCTGTATTGCCCCAGCCTTGCCTCTGATCTGGCCTTTCTTGTGTCCAGAGAGCTTGGAAAGGGAAGAGTCACTCCATCCCTCTTTCCACACACCACGTAGGTACACCCAGAATCACTAATTAAGGTCTAATTCAGGAGAGCAGGGTAGAAATTTTCTTTCTGGTATCCTTTCATCTCTTCATGCTCTGGGTTCCTTTCAGTCAAACAGGGAATCAATCACTCTTTCCTGTTCCACTGGAGGACTGCAATGGATTCATAAGGCAACGTGTGTAGGACACGTCAAAGCTTTCAGCTGAAAACCCTCTCCCACAGCTCCCGTGGAGCTGCAGCCCCTGCTTTGCAGACACATGACGTAGAGATGCATCAGTCCACTCACATCAGGCCCCCAGCATGAGGTGGCACTTGAAACCTTTCTCCTGAGCTAGCTCAGCTGGCTTTTCCTGGAGAAGAATACCAGCTTCCACTCAGTTAAATAACTCTTGCTACCTAATGCTGCAGAGGTTTGAAAGCCCCCCCTCCCTCCTTCCCCCTCCCCAGGTCTCAGATCCTGTGTTGCTGAGGGCCCCTCTGGTGTCTCATTAGGTTTCCTTTATTAAGGCTTAACGTACAATGAGGAACCTTGTAGTGAAGTGACGGAGGGCAACCAGTTCGTGTGGAACTCTTTGTCTCAAGTTTTGTAAGAGCTGGTATTGTGAAAGCATTTGACATGCCCACCAACACAAATATAAAGGCAATTTAATGACATATTACTTGTAATTGGGGGCGTGGAGAGGGAAAATAAAGAAGAAAGTGCCTGGCTGAATAAGTGCCAGAGGACTCAGGTGGGAATTTATTGTAGTGGCTCCTGAGACTGCCAATTGCCCCTGGCAACGTATCGTGTAGGAACGCAGCATCCACCGCAGAGGTGATTAAAGGTCCAGAGATGAAGGCAGAAGAGTGGTTGAAGGCGTTGAGGCAGGAATAGCAACTCCAGGTGGGCTCAGAATCAGACAAGAAGCTTTTAGGGGAATTCTGTAGCACATCAGAGCAGGTTATGGAGGGGCAGAGATTTTGATGTTCCCTCAAGTGAGTGCTTGGTCTTCAAAAAGCATGAAGCGCCTGCCTCTAAAATGTATAAATGTATAAATTGTAAAAAGCAGCACAAAACTACCACTGATTTTATGTTGGCCAAGACATAAGGAGCCAAAATGTGTGAATTCAGCCCTTGACTTCGGCTATGTCCTGTCTGTAGTGGAAGTTTAAGTCTTGAGATGGGGAGCACTGGATATAATTTGTAAAATCCAGTTGGGTGCTCAGAGCTCCCTCTTCCAGCCCTAAAACCTGCGGTCCTGCATGTGGCTGAGCACCGTGGTGGCTTCCCAGAGGCAGAGCAGCAGGAAGAGGAGAATTGTCTCATAATATGCAAAACAAGCACAGCCTTCTTCCAAGGGAGTTCTTGTGCTGATGCTGATCTTTGTGGGATAGGAGGTGGTGGTGGAAGGAGATTCCCAGGAAAGCAAAACATGTCTCTTCCAGTGCTTGGTGAAACAGAGGCGGTTGATGGGTGTGAAATGATCCTTACTTGCTTAAAAGGAAGTATGAAGTGTATTGGATGAGGCAAAGGAAAATAAATTATTTAATGCCTGCTTCTCCCCCACCCCCTAAAGAAGAGAGTTTTCCTGTGACTTCATTTCAAGCCTGGGAAGGGAAAAAAAACTTTAAAACAATCTTCCTGGGAGGTCTTGATGAAACAGGGCTGTCAGAGAAGGCAGACAGTTGCCCTTCTGATTTGAAATCCAGCTAATTAGCTCCAAAGCATGGCGTTTCAGATCTGAGCAGGGCGCAAAGCTGCCGAGTTTGATATTTCCAGGCCTGTCAGCCCGTGCATTAAAAAAGAAATGAGCTCCATTGCAGTGAGGGAGCAGCAGCCTTAATGAGGCACCCTGGGGCAATTTGGCAGAGCCGGGGAAAGAGACGGCTGTAATGGCAAAGCCCTCCTTGTCCAGCCTCCTGATGGGAGCCTGGGATGCAGAGGGGTGGCAATGCAGAAGTAATTTCTCCTCCCATGGCCCCTGCAGGGATACACGAAGGCTGGAAGCAGATGACAGCACCAAGAAGAAGGAGGGGAAGCAGTCCTCTGAAAGAGCACAACTGCAGAGCCAGGGCACCGTCTTGAAGCAGCAGCTTCTCCCCGGCATCCCAGGGTTTTGAGCTTCAAGAGGATGCGATATCACAGTCTTTTGGGGAGGCAAAGCCAAGCACAGATGTTGTCCCTGTTTCTTGTGCTGGATTAAGGATACCATCAGCTCCATTCAGAAGCCCTTCTCTGAAGCTAACCTGGATGTGGTAACAGCCCCGGGACAAACCTGTGGACCAAGCCACAAACTGCATTAAACAGTGCCTGAAACCAGCACAAAACCTGCATTAAGAGGTGTCAGTACATTTAGCAGGTTGCCCTGTCTCCTGCAAGGTTGGCAGGGCACAGCTACGATTGAGCGGACCCAAGGCAAGACAAAGGCACATGGGGGCATACCACCTCTGGGTGTAGTACCCACAGAGAAAGGACTGAAAGAGTGAGTTTTTCTAAGATACAAATGGGAACCAGACTAGAAATCGGGCATCTAAATTCTATTTGAGGTCCAAATTTCTCCAGCACAGCGTTTATTGCATCTGGAGTGAAGAACTGTTTTTCATAAAGCTGATGCAGTGGCGCCACTGAACCTCAGGGGCTGATACTCAAGCTCAGATGGTGGCTTAGCAGTTGGCAGGCCCAGCTTCTTCAGTGAGGGTCCCAGGCCTGACACAGAGGTTCTCCAGCTGCTGCACCAATGAAAGCGGTGTCCCTGCAGCAACACATAGCAGTTTCCTAACTGGGTCTGCAGCGCAGGTCAGGAGGCTATCACTGTCTTCAGTCACTCACTCAGGTTTTGTGAGCTGCAGCACCCTGTAGTTCACTGAGAGCTTCAGCCACTCCCTGGAGAGCAGGAGAGCCCTGGGCAGCTCCATGCAGCTGTGGTAGACCTGCTGTCTGTGTCCAGTGCAGGCATGGGAAAGCAGTCCTGAGAGTGTCCAGACTGCAGTGCAATTCAAACTAGGACAGCGTCACAGATAGCATCCTTCTCAATCTCTTACATGAGTTCTCTTACATGGCTATTTCCTATTTCAAACATTTCAACTATTTCCTATTTCCCTAAATTTTTGCAAGGTATCTTGCTGCCGGGCACAGGAGAAACGTCCCCTTTGGGACCATGTCTCATGCTTGCAAAATAGGTCATGACCACATACTGTCCTTTTTTAGCCCTTAGCTCTGAAGGAAGAGATAAAACCCGGGAAAGGGAGAGAGGGTGTTTATTGTGAAAGTCACTACAACAGGGGCCATCAAGGAGTGATTTTCACTTCACTGCCTTGCTGGAAATACCTCAGCTCAATGAAAGGGCTTAACCAAAAGAAGCAGGAAGACAACATCATTCAGGTAATCTAACGTTATGGTTCAGAGAACATAAGAAGTTTACATGGGAGGGTGAGAAAGCCGTTTTTCACACGGTTGAGGGTATTGCACAGCTCACTGGCTGCATCCTGGGAAGAGTCTCATCTTCCCAATAAGCAATCACTATCTGAGAAGATGGGATTAACTGGAACAATGGTCTGACTGGACCGTTGGACTGTAAGAATTGGCTTTGTCCGAGTACCCCATTGCCTTCCCTTGCCTCCCCCTTGAAAACACACATCAAGACAGATCACAGCCATCTGTCCCACCAAACTGGGACATGTGTTGCTGCCTGCATTAAAAGATAGGGAATGTACAAGCAGATGTTAGAAGTGCTGGACTTTGGATCAGTCAGGTGTCTGCACTGCTGTGAAAAAGTTGTGACACCCAGCACAGCTACTGCACTAGGCAAGAGGTAGAAGGGAAGCCCCTACCTCAAGCACTGAAAGACACCCGTGTGTTGGTTCTTCAGTATGAACTCAGCCTGCCATGCAGAGGAGAGGCTTTTTTATTAAAAAAAAAAAAGGTACACTTCAGATTTCACAGTGCATCTGGTGCAGTCATATTCCTTTGGTCAGCAACAGTCATTCACTGCCATGCTTTGGCTTTTGCTATAGCTGACTCCTAGATGTCAGGCCAGGAAAGCATTTAAACATATTCTGAAGACCCCTGGATTTCAACCACGTACAACTAGTTTGCATTTTCCTTTAAGCTGCTTTCCTCTCTCTGCCACCAATTCCAACAATTTCCAGGGTGTCCTGCAACCCCCATTATCTGATGTTTAACATGTCCTGCCCAGTTCCCACCTTGCTCCTTCTAGAAGCAATAATCTGTATTGCAGCACTGATGTGACTGAAAGACTTCAACGCTGATCTTAAGCAAGGTTTGTAGGGAGGGGGCATACATTTTATTAGGCCAATTGCTTTAGCCTGAAATAAACAGAGTTCCCAAGCACATCAAACATTTGACCTGATGGTGGATGCAAAAAAAAGTCACCAGCAGTGGCAGAGGCAAACGCTGACCTACCCCAGGATGTGTAAACAAGAAAAAAATAGAGCAATACATGAAATCACCACAGATTTTAAGAGCTGGGCAGACCAGATACAACCAATCTCCAGTTTGCAAGTACTTCCAGTGTTATTCGGAGGTCACTGTCCTCCCAGTGCTCTCTATTCCTGTATTTCCCAGTGGAACACTGGTATAAATGAAGCTACTCACACAGCATGTAAGAAGACCTGACCCCAGGCGCTCATCTGAGGAGGCTGCTTTATAAACTGCGTGCTGCACTGAAGATGTGAAGAAGGAAGAGTGCAGTTGGTTACAGTTCCTGCTACAAACTGAGACTGGATGCACAACGGGCATGAATTTGTCTGGATTGTTCCCACATTGTCCAGAAAGAGAAGGAAGATTTGGCAAGAGGAGAAGGAAGGAAGAGGGGCTGGTGGACCTAGAGAATCCTCCACATTGCTTGCAGGAACTTGGCCTGTATAAGAAACTCTGGCTGAGGACACAAGCACAGGAGGAGTTACAACCCTGATGGACCTTTCTAGTCCCATTTTTTTCCAAATGGAAAAGAATTCTCCAAATCTAACCAGTAGGCTAAAAATACTGAGTCTTCAAGGCAGGGTTGCTACATGTTCCTGATCCAAAAGTTCCACATCGGATCTTTTATCCTGGTAAAGGCATGTGGAGCTCCAGTGATTTCCTCGAATCTATAATTATTTACCTGTAGTGTCTTGGGCTGTGGTGGGATGAGTTCTAACTTCACATAGTCATTTGGCTTAAACAGTTGAAAACCTCTCTATCACTGCACATTGGATAACATATGAATATCCAAAGGCTCTCCTAAGCCTTGTACCCCCACAACCACCAGTCACCGAGTAACCCTATCCAAGCAGGTTGTGTCCCACAACAGGAAAGTCTCAGGAGCTTCTCTGCCTGCTCTTGCTCTCTACAAACAGCTTGCCACATGCTTTTGCATGGCAGGCACATCCTGGAGACCAGACTCCATCCGGTAACAGATTAGCAGCAATTAAGCAGTGCTCATCGACCTGGTCCTAATGGGACCTCCCCTGAACTGAACAGGAGCCACACTGGATCTTGCCTCTTTCCATTTCTGGGGCTAATTATTACCAGCTAAACAGTACCAGGCTTTCCCTTTTTCTCTTTGCCATGCTTGTTAGCATTGTTTCTTCCAGCAGCTTTTCATCTCAATAGAGGCAATTGTGCCTGGCTGACATTTTAATTCTTTCCAGCTGCATCTGAACAAAATGACACAAATTAAGTGGAAGGGCTTGGGGAAGAGGGGGAAGGAAACTCCCAGCCCCCACAGTCTGTCCCACAGGGAGGGTTTTGTGCTCGGTGCAGCAGATGCTCCGAAGATGCCACAGAGGAAGGTTTCGATGCCATGCTGACAGCGCAGTCCGGTCCTGGGGGTGCTGTGTTGCAGCAACACTACCTCTCTCGACCTGTACCCCTGAAAGTCATGATGGGGAAACTTGGAAGCAAAGCATTTGCAAGGTCTCCCAGAAAAAACAGTGGCACACATGTGCCTTTACTTACAGAAAGTTTCCCAAGGCAATCTGCTGCAGTGAGCCCATGTCTTGGTTTAGGGACCCCTTCACCCAAGTGAGGTTAAGTGACCCACTCTATGAAGGGTCTGCAGCTGAATTATGCTGGTTAAAGACAGGTAAAGAGAACAGACTGGCAAGTTGTGGATCTCTTCAGCAATACACAGAAATCCTAGCCATGAACTAAGACCTCTCTGGGTAAGTTACTGCACAGATATAGAATAGAAAGCCTGCCCATACCCATAAAGGTATTAAGAAGACCAAAGAAATGCATTAAAACCAGGGTGTTTAAACATTGCTTTTTTAGGTCTTAAGATGCTTTAGAGATAACCAAGTTGCACATTTCAGAAGCTAAGCCCTTTAGCCTAAGCTAGGACAAAAAGAGATGTCAAAAGAAGAATTAAACACGAGAAGTCTTAGCAGCTAGTATTAACCACAGGGAACAAGTTCGGACTGGCTCAGTAAACCACAGGGCAACACAATTAGACTGATGCTGGATTAAGCCTGCCCTGAAACCAGAAGATGAAATCAGAGACGTCTGCTTGCCACATTTGTGTTGCTGCAGCCTCCTGTTTAGTGAGCAGGGGTGGAAAAGGGTTTGGCCTTTTGGTGGTTCCTCATTCTAGCACCACGCTCATGGTCACACTATGACTCTTCAATTCAAGGTAATAGGAGCCTTGTCTCCTTGCTTGCTGCTTGGACACATCCCCATCACATTGGCCCTTCTTTTCATATTTGGGAAGGATAGATTTTTGATACTCAGCTACTTTCCTTGTACTACACTGGGACAGATTTTCCAAGGTCCTGCATATTGCCTAGTATTCACATTCCTTGGTTGCTGTTTCATACCAAGCATTTTAAAGCCCAGCTTCTGTCTGAGGGCAAAGAGTTTGTACTGTGGTCTAAAGGTGTAGCTATGTTTGTCACCAGAACTAGCATGAGGCTACCTGGTTTAGACACCAGTAGCACTGTAGTCACATCAACTGTGTGGTCCAACGTCCCCAGGAGCTTCTCACACAACAGGAGACAGGAGCTGGTGCAGGTGGTGGTAAGGAACTGGAGATCAGGGGGTGTGCAAGGGACCACAGAGAAATCAGAGGCAGGAGATGGAGAAAGATAGTGGAAGAGAAGTGACAGACACAAACACAGTCCCCGGTGAGCTGACTGTCATCACCTGAAATGCCCATGCTTTCTCTGCCCCATTTTCCAAAAAGGTAGCACCAATGGATCTGGAAAGCCCACCCCAACATTTGACACCAAACCAAAGTGCCTGCATGGGGAATGGAATTGCTCAAGGTTGTGCTACAGCCTGGGCAAACTCAGACACTCCTGAAAGGTGATTTGGATTTAGCAGGGCCAAATCAGTTTCTGGAAACGCCTATTTCTTTTCATTAACTACAGAATCACAGAATCATTTAGGTTGGAAAAGACTCTTAGATCATCGAGTCCAACCATTAACCTAATGGTACCAAGTCCACCACTAAACCATGTCCCTAAATGCCACGTCTACATGACTTTTAAATACCTCCAGAAAGAGTCAAGCATGTCTGAGGTCCCAACCCATATAACTCAGGAATTTGAGCTGCTTTTAGTGGAAGAAGAAATAGCCCGGGGAGGACCATGCCAGTGAAGAAGTGAAGATGTTTTCCATAAAGTCTCAGTGCTAAATTTTGCAGCTGCCTCAGAAACTAATGTGAAGAGCAGACTCCCACTTACAAAAAACACCTCTGTGCCTTTCTTCACCACATGCCATGGGATGCGAGACCCATTTTTCTAGGTAATAAGGGCTTCTTTCACGTGATGGAGTTGGTGGCTCTAACACCAAGAACACACAATGTGATTCTGGCAGGTTTTCAAAGCACACATCCTAACACCTGAGGAAACGTCATCGGAACATGATGAACTGAGAAATGAGGAGGAAGAGGGGGAAAAACGTTTGCTGTTTTCAGCCTTTGCCACAATTTTTTTTTCCTTTAAAGATGTATTTGAGCAGCTCTCAGCAGGGGTCTGGAGCTACGAATGCTGCCAAGCTTTCATTCTGCCATGCAGCTTACAGTGTCTCCACAAATCCATGCAGGTCTAAAATATTTGCAATCAAAATTGAGCTCCAGGGCACTTATTTATTGCAGTATTCTGCATCTGTGTATCCGCATGACTCTAACTTTGAAAGGAAGAGGCACAGAAAGGAGCAGAGGGTGAAAGAGATAAATAAGAATTTCCTCATGTATAAAGGGCTGGTTGTTTGGGTGTTGGGATTTTTTTTTTCTGGCAGTAAGGATCTCTGTCCAGTAAGTCAAATTCCTTGGGGGATTTAAAGGAACGTGACACTATCCCTCTGTTATTTCACTTAGAGGCCTTGCACCTCAGGCTGTGGTTTCCTGATACATTTTCTTTTGCAGCAACATCAGCTTAAACAATTGCCTCTCAGTCCTTGTCCCTTACCCCCTCCCAAGCGTTTGATCCTGCCATATCATGGTGTAGCGCTGCAAAACTGTGGGCGAATAGGGTAGGATAAAATGAATCAGGGAAGCAATCGATTGCCCCTCAAAAATTTGTTTTGGCTATGTTGCTTGGTTGGATCTGCTCCCCAAACCAGGCTCTCAGCAGAGCAACTGTGCTGGCAGGGGAGAAGGGATGGCATGCAGCAGCCTGATGGCAGGAACGAGAAGCAGCAGAGGGAGGGAGAGCAGAAAAGCGATCAAAGACAACATACCTTGAAGCTAAAGACTAAATTAGTGGCTTCTCATGCAGCTGTTCCATGAGAAAAAGATGGTAGATCACAGGTCCTGCATCCTGCTCAGCACACAGCTATGCCTGGAGCATCTGCAGTATCCATGCAGAGTCCTTCCTCAACTTAGGGACCCAGCAGGAGAGGAGGGAGGACCAGAGTGCTCTGAGATCTACTCAGTGAGAAAGTTTGAAAGACAGCTGTAGACCTGTGCACCTTTAAGCCACACCTGTGCACTTCCAAGCCCTGCATCTATGGAAGATTTTGCAATAATGTATATGGAAAGGGAAACAGGGTGAGCACTGTAAGGCCACTGGTAATGTTTGCAGTCTCCCAAAGTCAGTGTAGAAATAGTTTTGGCTATTCAAACGGTTCAGTAAGGTGGAAATAATTGGATAGTAGGAGCTGCAGGGGAGAAGGCTCTCACGAGACTACCATGAGCTCCTGAGAAGGGCACCAAAGGAGTAGGGGATGGGATGGAGTGAAAAATAACAGCACACCGCAAGCACACAGGCAGTTCTGATGTAGGTGCTAAGATGAATGAGGGAGGCAGTGGTAAAGCTATTTCAGGGCAGGAAGGACTTTCTGTCTGTCTTTTGGTGAAGAGCAGAAACAGCTGGAGGGGGAAGGGAGGGTGGCTTTGCAGAATGCAAATGAGGCGGAGGTGATGTTGCTTGATGTACAGCTGAATGTGCTTAAGGGACCCTCCAGGGATGATTACTCAAAACGACTTTCAGAAAACGCCACTGGGACACTCCTGGCTCTGCATGGAGTACACAGCGAAATACATCTTCGCACGGTGAGATTGACACACGGATGATGAATGTCAACAGTGCGGGAATTCTCTTTAAGGGGAGAAAGGCAATTAACTTTGGAAACAAGGACTGGGGCTGAATGCACGTGGGCATGTTTTGCGCAGGGCTAGATTTGAAAGGAGCTGGGTGAGCTGGGTGTGCACCACTCGTGGATATGTCTCCCCATTGCATGTGAGCTGGGAGTACCTGACTGTCCCAAAGCCTGCCATGTGATGCAGATTTTACAGCCACATCTTAGGAAGTCCACAGAATCTAATTTCTGACCCCATTAGTGACACGTGGGGTGGAGGGTTGGAGGGGAGGTTACTCCTTAACTTCAAGCTCAAGCCCTGAAGTTGCAAAGGACTCAAAGGGGAGGGAGGCGTAGCATGGCAAGAGGGAAACATGGGCAGAACTGTGTCTGTGCTGCCGTATGATCTTACCGTGAGAGAGTGTTTTACGGTTAACAGCTCTCCAATTAATACACACAAATAGAGAGGAAGGGAAAATGCGTAATGCCCTTCCACTTTAGCAGAAAGCACCCCAGACAAGCTGGTTGTCTAGTGGGTGCCCTAAGCTGTCTTGCATATTTAGGCAGAGCTAAGGGTGCCAGCACAGGGTTTGTGCCAGTGTTAGGAGGAGAGAGACCTCCTCCAGCCTTTACCATGCCTTATCAACAGCTGTAATTTGTTTCTGAGACTTTGCTTCAGCTGCTACACCACCCTAATTTCAAACCTACATCATTTCACTTCCAAGTCCAGTTTGCTATGCTAAGCAACAGCAGTATCCACACACTTACTGGGAGGTCCTTCACAAAACACAAGCATTTATCCAAATAAGTAAGAATAATGTAACGTCTTTCCCTACCACCTCAGAAAAAGGAACACATTGTTCCCATTAAACCCTACAGAGTATGCTTTGCTGTGATGCAGTATCATGGGGAGCAAAAACAAAGGCATACTGGGCAAAAACATACCAAATTTCACTTCAGGGTTCATGTTTTAACATCTTGTAACTTGAAAATGCCTTCAACATTTTTAGTCTGTTTTGGCACCATAATTTTCCTTTGCTTTCTGTTTTCAACCCAAATTGATTTTGAAGCCGAAGCTACAAAACAGTACTAACGCAGGGCTTTATTACTGAAAGGTGATTACACTTTTGCTCAGGGGATGCTGTTGCCTGTTCAAGAGTCCTGGCTGGTTTCAGCCGCAGCCCTGACATTTGTGGTGGTGGTCAGATGTGAAGGCAGACGCTGCTCCCATCCTAACAAGCTGAGATTAATGCCTAACATGACAGCCCTATTCAGTACCACTGTTGTCAAACCAGCTCATGTTCCTGCTGTGAATTGCCCTCTGAAGAGGTATCTCTCTTTTTCTCTCCACTGGCTATACCTTAAGGTGACTGTGCTCATGACCTGAGCATACAAACCAAGGTCCTGAAGTAGACAGCAGAAAGGTTCCTGGGGAAGGTTTTGTCCTTCTGTACCTTCAGGACTCAGAGGCAGTTGCTTGGCTAATGCACCTGGAGATTTCTCCTTGTTTTCTGCAGCTGGTTATTTGACTAGATGCCAGGGTATGATTCATATCGCTTAATTCTACACATTTCAAAAAAGATCAGAATTTATTTTAGGTATTCTCTCTATAGGCAAGGGAAAGAGATTTCCAGAGGGTAATTCTGCCAGTCTACTTAGGACACATACATTAACTTGGTTTGAATCAATCTGCACAAGTGCCGTTCTCTTTCAACCCACTAGAAAAGCAGCCTTGGATGCTTCAGCTAGTTGGGTTCCAAAGGTAAAGGTATTTTCTATTCCAGTATTGCACATTTCCACAGATCTTTGTTTACTGTGAGTGCTTAGAAAGCTATTACGTTAGCTTTCAGTCTGATTCTCCTTTCCAATTATTCTGTGCAAAAATGTAGATAGGCTTTGTTTTTAATGATAGGCCAAAAAGGGAAAGACGTTCAGGAAACAGCAGGCGTATTGGCTTAGAAAGATAAAAACGATAACAGATTTTCATGGTTTGGAACAATGCTGCAGTTAAACTTATGTTTTTGACAGCTTTCTGTTGTGCAGTTCATCATTCGGAATTCATTAAGAAATAATTTGCAGAGTGACCAAACTACAGCCCAAGGTTACAGTCCTGAATCTTAACATGATTCAATCTCTCTCTGAAGGCTGAAGCAGTTTATATCAGTCAGGAAAGAGCCCTAGCTCAGATACCTCAGTTAGAAAACCATGATGAGTAAGATAAACCTGGGCCCTGCTGGCTGGATTATCTCACAAGTGCTGGACACAAGCCCATCAGAAGAAGCTGTTAAGAAAAGTGGCTGAGTTTGAGAGCCCTGGACGGGTCTGCAAAGCGATACCTCCCCTCGCTAGAATGTAAAGAAATGAGTAACAGGGCTGCAAGGGGCCAACACAGTCAAGGTCTACAGAGCTGTCAGCGGAATATCCCAGCAGTGACAGGAAAGCCAAATTCCATCCTGACATTTTGGTACTCCCAGGGGTATTTCCTCTCAGATGATGAAGCTGGGGTTTCAGACTTCAAAGCGTGACTCTCTGGTGCCTGAAAAAAAAAAAAAAAAAGTGCAGGAAGTGGTTAATTTAGGTTCATCCATCTCTGGATGCCTACCCTTGAGGGGATGGAAGCAGAATCCTCTGTTAGCTTGGATTATTCTGGTCTGAACTTCGAATGACTCCAGTGGCATCAACATTACTCTTGTATATGAGATGAGACTCTGGTCAGATTCTCATAGTTTCTCAAGAGAAACCATTTGCATTACCACAATGGTGAGAGATGAGATCCATCTCCTTAAGAGAGTCCCCATCCAGTGTGACCTCTAAATTCAACACTGTGTTCAAAGCAACTTCAATGCAAGTTCAACACAGGGATCACAGTCCCCTCATCTTCCTCTTCATGAAAAGCCAAAGCCCACCACATGCTCTACACCATGCAGCAGGGGCAGCTGCACCCTTTCTCTCACCCCTAGACCTCCACCCTGGACCTTAGACCATCAAGTTGTTTTGCTGCCCACTTCCTATTTCATTGCAGCCCCTTGTGTGGCTGATTCTGAACTGTGGATATTTCTCAGTTCCTGGAAACTGTCTGAAACCTCCCACTTTCACAGCACCCAAGATCAAACTGACAGCCTCCAAAGCTGCAAAAAAACCCCAAATACTGAACTGAACTAAGTACTAAGATTTTCCACGCAGCTCCCTGCGCAACACCTACCATCTGTGGGTAAGCAGGCATCTACTACACAGAGCAAGGACTCACCATGCCCTTGGAAGAGGGAGGGGACATTGACCACCCGTGTCTTCCATTGAACCCTGCAGCATCCAGGTATGAAAGGGACAGGGCAGGGGGCACTGGGCTCTCCATGTGGCCAGCATTGAATGGCTGGAGCTGGCAAAGCTGCCTCTCACCAGGGCAGGCGCTTGCTGGCAGCAGCTACTTTTGTTTATCAAGTTCCTTGTAACTGTATGAATTAGAGACTGGATCATTAGCTTCACAATGAACCAGAATGCTGATTTATTTAATGGATGTAAATGGTCTTTCCTTAACTAATTAAATTAGGGAAATGAGAACGGTTGGTAATAAAATAGATGGCAAGGAGGGAAAAAGCTCCTGTACCCCTGTGACAGCTGTAATAGAGGTCTTTCTATGCCCATGCCCCTCTGTAAAAGCTTCAAACTAAGTTCCTGTCCTTGAGGGGAGGTTTTTACTACACGATCTGTGATCAGCCGTGGGTTACTGGAGGTCTGTAAAGGTCCGGAACCAAGACCGGTGATGGAGTAGGCTTCACTTTCTAGCTACACCTGTGTGCATCCAGCCTGAGTGGTCTCCTTGAGTTCCTATAGTGTAAATTCAATAATTTGCATAATTAGAGCTAGTTACAATCATTTCCACTTATATCTACCAGGAGTCAGTTGCTCAGTGCTTTGGAAATTCCCTGGGTTGAAAACTCTCCTCATCCAAACCATCTGCTTATGAAAACACACCATGGTTCTTCAGGACCCAAGTGCAGCATCCAGTAAGTCCAGCCCTGACCTGATAATAGTTAAGCCAGAGACAAAAAATTTACCTTCACACAAAAACTCACACAGGTGGTCCCCAGCCATGTGTTTCAGGACTGTGAAAGACTCAGGACCATAGCAAGAGTGGATTCTGTTGTAACAGTGTTATGAGCTCTCATGCTTTGGGACAACACTGTGGAGGACCTCAAGGTATCAAAGACATCAAAATCTCTCTCACTAAACAATATTTAGAAAAATTTCAACTTCACAATGCTGAATCCCCAGTGAATTCCTTATTCTATAGACATTGCTCAAGGAATGTCTCAGGAACCCCTTCTCCCACCTAACACAGCCACAGCAACAGGAGACTCCTTCAGGTATCACAATGGCCAAATGCTGGGCAATAAATCTTAACAATTCCTTTCAGATGAGGCATGGGTATGCTTAAGATAATAGAGCTCATAGAGGAATGGCATTTATTTCCTGCCAAAGAACATAACTAAAAGCCAAAGTGCCTTTTGACAGGTTTATAATCCACCCATGCATTGCCATCCATGTAGGTCATACATTAGTCAAGACATATATTACTCAAGACTCCTCTTAATAAGCAACTTAAAGACTTTTAACAGCCTTTTTGTAGACTATTAGGAAGTAAAGCAATAACAGAAGTATCACAAACCACCATCCATCCAGAGCACCTACAGACTCTTATTCTCAGGAAATAAATCAAATATAAGACTTCAAGCTTCAGAGAAATAACTTCTAACAATTAAACCATGTAAATGACCAAGATCTTAAAACAAAATGAAGCTAGCATAAATAACTCATCACAAAAGGCCACTCCTTGCCCAGAGGTTATGGGAGAAGTTACTATGTCTATAACTGTTATTAGTAGGAATAAGTCTGTAAAGATTTAGATCAATGCTTGAATTTTCAGGGCTATCTATTTACATGGAAGGCAATAATTGGAAAGCAGTGATGATTAATATGCCTGATTAATTGCACTACTGGAAGACAGGCAATGCAATTACAGAGTCTTTCAGATATGTGTGATCCTACACTCCATCACCAACTGAATAAAACAAACACTAACAGAATTAATCAAATGAAATAGGAAAACTGAATTTAAGTAAACACATGCAAAATGTCAAAGACACCTCCATTCTAGATCCCTCTCAATGTCAGCAAAAGAAGTGTAAAATTAAAAAGCTGAAGGAGATAAATGATGCGCCCCTAACAAAATCAAGGGAAGGTCCCCGCACAGGCTCTTACGGCTCTCTTTGGTCTGCAGTCTGGTGGTGTCAGGGGAGTACAACATGGAGAAAGGCACTTTTGGGGTGGTGTTTCAGGACAGGCTGCAAAGTGCTTTGGAGTGCTGCTACTGGCTGTGACTAATCAGAACTTCATCTGTTCCCAAAGGCAGCTATGCAAAGACCTTTGGGCTGTGGTTGACCTTGTTCAATAACCCAACACTACAATTTATCCATGTTGAAATGGGGTTGCTTCCCTTCCCTCTTCCACATTCCTTGTCTCCTTTACTCCTCACCAGCCTCTCCCAAGAGGGGAGAAGAGCTTTTCTCAGCAGCAACCGTGTTCCCTCAGCTGGTGTTGAAACACCAGAGGTATTTCTGTTGGGAAAGCAGATATAACTACTCCCTCTTCACCTCTTCCCCCCCTCAATGTACTTTCCCCAGCTGGCTGCATGCTACCTCTTTGAGTCATTCCTGTGCAGCAGGCTGGGGGTCTTATGCTAAACCCATGAACTGATCCAAGATAAAAATAACCTTGCCAAAAAAGAGGGGATTTTTTAAAGCTGTAGGAGGGGTTGGGTCAGCCCATCGAAGGGAATAGGAACCAGGGGCAGGATGAGAGCTGCTGAAGCCAGTTTTGGCTCTGCTGAAGGCAATACGTGCCTTCAGAGCCACAGTTCAGCCAAGAGAATGAGAGCAGGGGGGTCACATGTGGACTGTGGGCTTCTCAGCCCTTCTGTAGATCCACCTCTACATGACCTGTTGAGACATCACAGCAAAATGGAGTGCAAAGACAAAACTGCTTAGCAGTGAGGAGAAAGTCTTCACAGAAAGGCACCCTACCAGGTAGCCCTTTCGGGTAAAACAAAGCAGCACGATGGATCTGTGACGTGATGGGAACTGCTGCCTCCTTCTTTGGCAGAAGCTTGGAGTGCCTTTTTCTGCTCCAGTGTGCAGCCTTTTGCTCCTTAGTAATCCATGATACCTTTCTCCTTCCCCTCTTCACCGGAGACAGACCCTGACCCTGCAAATACAATGTTTTCCAAGGAAATTACAACATTTTTAAATATTTTTTAATTTATTTATTTATTTGGCTGGGAGGGGGTTATTCAGGGGACTGACATACATATTCCAGCATGTGGTCATGAGCAGTGGCAGCAGATCTCAGCTGAGTTCTGATACTTCTTTTTTGTGTGTTATTTTTTCACAGCAGGAGTTGAGTGCCAGCTCACAACCCTAATTTAAAAAGAGAGAGAGGAAGTGAGAAAGAGCTCCTCAAATGCTCCGCTTTCCCTGAGGGCCCATTTGCAAAGGAATATTTCCACTGTCAGTGCAATCTGATGGCTTTCCCAGCACAAGGAATTATATACTGCAAGTTCATGCGATGTGTTAAATTTTTCCTGGAAAACCAGTTCATCCCTACTGTGGAGCCCAGAAGCCACAAAAAGGACCCAGGAGCAGCAAAGTGAACATCTGAGAGATTTGATTGCAGCAAGGACACAGAGCAGTGCAGTGTGCTGGAATTGCAGGGTATTCAGAGTGGGAGCAAATCACAACAACTGCTTTCCCCTCTCCTTTGAGAGGCACAAGTTCCACAAGGCACCCCAGAAGAAACTCAGCCTGAAAGCCCTTGGTAGTCATTTATATTTGCTTCCACATTTATATGTTTTCGTAAGGTCCAAGAGGAACCCCAGAGTGCAGGTCTCAATACCAAAGTCATATGGTTTTCAAGATAAAAACCAGGGAATTTGGGGATTTGGACAATCAATACCTGTGAAAACTAAGTGATTGTTAAATGTTATGGCTGGGACTCAGAAAAAGCTGTAAATGACCTTCCTGTTGATTGACTTGGGTGTCTTTATGCAAAAAAATGGTCAGCAGGAAGGACTGCATGAGCTGCTGATGGAGTCAGCCCATGATGCTGAAGGTGAAAGGCACATATTCAGATCTGCCATTCCAGTCACTCAACTGGGCTTTCAGTCACTTTGGTGCCAAAGCCCAAGAGAGTGAGAACAGACTCAGACCTGCTGTCACCTTGCTGGTTCATCCCCCAACACATGTGATGTCCCTCAAGCTACCTGATGGTACCTGTGCTGAATGCAGTACGTTGTGCTCTAAGAGGTCTCAGTGGATTCAATGTATAGTGGTAGGTGCAGCTCCTTGGGCAGTGGCATGCCAAGTGCACCTGAAAAGCTTTGGTCCTGCTGCATGCATATCTGCCAGGATCCTGGAAAGTCAGGCATGCCATCACCAACCAAGCATTTCCGTGACCACCAACAACTTTCTCAATAATCTTTGCTACTGAGAGAAGACCGGGAAGCTGCAGCTCCTCTGTGGACCTCTGGGAGATAAAGAGACAAGAGCATTATTCATTGCCTGTCTCCCGTCCTCTGACCCATAACTCTACATTTCTCTCACAGCTATCCTTCCTAGCTCTTCATCCTTTCCCTCCTTTCTCCAATGGCAGGAGCAGCCCAGCCCTTGCTGCAGTGATGTTCATATCTGGTAAGAGGTTTGGTGTCAACCAAATAGTGCCCTTTCTACAGGAAAACCTTTGCCAAGTGCCTGAAGCCCAATGCAATTCAGATCAGGAAAGGATTCCATAGAACATGTTGCTGGGGATCCCAAGGGATCACCAGCTTTTCAGGGAAATCTTTCACCCATGATGCCAATATCAATGGATATTTTTAGCTGAAAAGATTTAATATCAGTGAAACAAAAAGAAGACAAAGAAAAAAGACTAAATGAAACACGTTCCTGCTGGGACAAAGCAGTCTCTTCTCAACCAAGACAACTTCATGGGTGCAATCTACCCTCTTCCTCTCCCACCCTTCTCATATACAAGACAAAGATTTCCTCATGGGGTAAAACATGAAATGGAGAACTTGTCCACTTGGACAAAATTCAGACCAATTGCTTTCTACTCTGTGTTTGACCAAAGAAATCCAAACATAATGGCTTTCCGGCACTTCTTGCTGCAGCTTCTTACAGACGTTTCTGCAAAGCCCAAGTGATGTTCTAACTGATGCAAAAGCCATTTCTAGCCCGGGAATTGCTCCTGTTTGGTGGCCAACTTCCTAATGATGCATATCTGTGAGCCTTCCCAGCAGAAAAACCTCATTGTCAGATTAGAGCTACAGAATTGCCCCAGTGGAAGGGTTAAACTGAGGGATAGATCCAAGCCAGAAAAACCACAAAGCCTCTCTGGCCTTATTGATTAAATAAAAAAAATGCAGGAAAGGACATGTTCACAAGGAAGGGGAAGTTGACCCTCATCTCCTTTTCCACCTGTGAATGCCAAGAGACGAAGTAAGTGGGGACAAGAGTTGGGAGGAGGGAGATCAGTGTTAAAAAGGGGGAAACATTGGCTTCGAGAAGAGACCAGAGGAGAAAAGCATTGGGTTTACTGGAGGAAGAAGGGAAAAAGATGTGATGAAGGGAAGCAGGGAAAATGGTGGGAGAAGTGGGAAGGCTTGATGGCAGATGAATAGTTGGGGATCATCAGGAGAATGGAAGGGAGTGGGTCAAACAGGGGGGAGTCTGAGGGGCTGAAGATTCCCCCCCATATAAATTGCAGCTAGGGTGGAACACCATCCTCTAGGCAGAAAGAGCATTAACATACAGCAGCGTGTCTCCTTTCTTGGAATAGACCTTGTGTCATTCCCTTCCACAGACTCGGGATATTAAAGTAGGGAAATGGGCATGTTGGTATGGTGCTGGTTGACACATTTTGTATGCTCACATAGCCACACTGAAGAAGACTGCTATAAACCTCAAAACATCCTCTTAATTGGTGATTCGCAGCAATTTCAAACCAAGAACCATCTAAATTGCAGTAACTCCAACAGCTATTGAGTGATGCTAAACTATATTTTCCCTTTGCCATCAGATTCAGATTCAAAGTTGTCCAAACTAGCATCTAACCTTAGATTCTTGCCAGTACCGACAAGAAGAAAATTATATTTCTTCCTCTCTGCAGCAGCTTTGAATGTACTTTTCTCCCATCACCTCACCAACGCTACTTCTTTAGGCTAGACAGCCTTCGTTTTTCAGAAGGTGGTATTAGATCCCCCTCCAAGTCACGTTTGCTTCAGCCCAGGTAAAGCCAAGTTCAATGTCAATTCAGTCGATGCTGCATCAGATGGCAGCAGCACAACCCAATAACTCTCTTTTGGACTGTTTGTCTTTCCTCTGAGCAGGGCTTTCAGCTTATGCCAAGAGAGCAGGAGTGTTGAAAAAGCCTTTCTGCCAGGCAGCACATGATGAAAATCCTATCTAGTCTCCAACAAGGACCACTGGGACACCACTACAACTTCAGGCTCAGGCTCCCACTTGTCCCTACGTGTATGAGAAACCGAGAGGGAAGAGATTTACTATGGTAAAACTGCATGCTCAGGGAGAACTGCAGGCTTGGAGGCTTGTGCCAGCACCACATTACAGATGAAGAACACTAAGGCTCCCTCAGAGGACACAAGAGAGGGAAAAAGGAGGGAAGATGAGAGGTCTGGTTTCACAGTATCGCAGAATGGCTGATGAAAGACTGTAGGGATTCCACCCCTTAAAAAAAAAATAGAGAGAAAGAAAAAAGAGGCAGCCTTTTTTTTTGTAAATCAAGCTCTGATAACTCATTCCTCAGGTGAGATCCGTGAAGGCCAGAAGCCAGATTTCCCAATCACAGGACACCAGTACGGGAAAAATTAGAACAGCTGTAAAGTGACAGCATGAGAAGGTGGTTTGTAAAGTGGATCCCTCTGTGCAATCCAGAGAAATGGGCCTCTGGAGCACTTACTCTGGCAACAAAACCAATTTAATAGGTTAAGAACCAAACACTAGTCCCTTCCAGCAACCTTGATCAGAATTAATTGTACTGTTTTCATGAAAGTAATTCAGGTTTGCATCAAAATCACCAAGGTAGACTTTGGCCCTAATCCCTTAAAAGCATTTTCAAACAAACCTCATGCTATATGTGCAGGACATATTTGCAAACACCACTTGGTGTCAATCAGATTCCTTTCTGCCTTACAAGGAGCTATTGTCAAACTTGAGTGATTTGCTGCCCTTTGTCAATAAATTGCAAATTTCCAGAGAAAAGAAATTTACACTCAGAGCATGAGGAAGATCAAGTTTACCCCCTCCACCCCCCCAGTTAAGAAAAGTTCTTGCTATATTTCAGTGGTTTTAAATGAGATCTAGCTGATAAAGAGCTCTTTTCTCTGAATCTGCCTTTCCTTCCAAGACCCGAGATCAGAAATGCTCATGAATTAACTGCCAGAACAAGGCATTTTCTGATCCTTAGGACGCGTATTGAAATCAGAAATCCAAACACAGTGAAAAAAAATTTTGCAGACTAAACAGAACAAACCATCTTCCAAATGTACTGAGACTGCTGGGTGGAGCAGCCCTTCAATTTCATGGTCTTTAAGAATCCAAATTTCCCAGTCATGGTTTTGCTTGGTTATAACTGAAGATGAACGCGTGAGTGAACCTCTCTTTGCAGCTGGGGAAATCAAACCAAAAAGCAGCCAGTACGTGGCTGGTTCAGGATGACACAAGGAGTCAGTAATGGAGCCTGCAGAGCCCAGACTCCTAAAATGATCTCTGTTCCTATAGCAGTGTCCTTGGACCACTACGCTGTGTTACAGATGAGGAAGGCTTTCACCAGTACAGCTGGCATTCATGCAATTCCTTAAATGCTTTAAAATGCCTTAGGTATTTGCATATTGCTCTCTGGCCTTGTTTAACCACAGGTAAACAGGAAGACGGGCTCCTGTTGATATCTGGGCTTGATCTGGAAGGATATTGCAATAATAATCACCCAGGGCACTAGCCCAAGAGATTATGCTGAGCCAAGCAAATTGGGATTTTTCCCATTCCATAGCCATTCAGGCTGATTCAGCCCGACATTTCCCTGACCATAGTGTTTTACCACATGTCCTGTGGGGACAGTTGTGCCAAGGTCACTGATCTGAAGGAACTCTTCCTTGCGTCCCCCTTTCCCCTTCCTCAAACTGGATATAAAAGCAATCCAAGTCAAGGATCTCTTCCCCCTTGGAATAAGTAGGAAATGTTTTCTAAATATGGGAAATAGGTGTATCAAAAGGAGATCGGCTGGGCTAAATATAGTTCACGATGTGATGGTACAAGCGAGGATGAAGAAAAGGAAGGGAAATAAGAGCCATTCATATGGAAGAAAAGTGCTCCCTTCCAGCAGGCATGTCAAAGGATGTGTCTGTTTAAAGGCATGAAAGAGTCTGCACAATTATAAAGCCTCTGTTCCTAAAGAAGAGAATTTGGTTTAAGCAACACTGATGAATCAGGGAGGCTTTTTAGCAAGAAAGAGAGGGTTTTCTCCTGCTTTTTCCACACCTCTCTGGAGCTGGGCCATGCTTTGTCGTGCTCAGTTTTCCCCATGAGTGCAGGCTCCTATCTGCAGGAATATGGTGCTTCCTGAGCTCCCGCCATTCCCACAATGTTCTTGCAGTCACGTTCTTCTTCCTGTGTTTTTAGTACAGGATTATTAAATCACTCGTTCAGAGACTAGCCATCAGTGACAGGGAGGGTTGCACATTTGTAGGCTTAAGTCCAAGTTTCCAGCTAATGGCTTGAACAGAGGTATAGAAGTTAGGGAAGGTCCCTTGGAGACTGAGGCTGGAACAGCAACAACATTTTGTTGGGAAATCAAAGGTGTGAGACTCAGGTTGAAATCCATTCTGGTCAGCTCCAGTGAGCAGGCACTTAGCTATGAAGCAAAGGAGCCAAAGGTGTTATATTGTCCATCCAGCATCTTCATGTGCTTTTGGCTACTTTTTTTCCTTAATGACATATCCTTGGAAATTGTATTTGAGAAGGACATTTGACTGGACAAGAAGGTTCTGCCAATGTAATAGGAAAGGGTGCACTGACCTGAAGGTAGACACAGAAATAACAGAGAAGTGATTATCTGTGGGAACGTATGACCTTTTTCTTTTGGAAAAACTCAAAATCTGCTTAGGGCAATTACAACTTACTGGGCTCAGCTCAGAAGTAAGCGCAGGACATACCACTGCCTAACGAATTCCTCTGAGATGAACATGTAGGAAACCAGAGTCTTGCTTTCATTTTGCTGGTGTTTTACATTAAAGATCCAGGGAAGTGGCTGATCTTGCTCACCTGAAGGACAGGAAATGGCAGAGGATGGGGACGAATCTA
Organism: Falco cherrug; assembly: GCF_023634085.1. Classification (NCBI taxonomy): domain Eukaryota; kingdom Metazoa; phylum Chordata; class Aves; order Falconiformes; family Falconidae; genus Falco; species Falco cherrug. The sequence continues at coordinate 4,038,057 of NC_073698.1, forward strand.
GATGGTCATGAATGAACCTTGTCATAAGGAGAAAAGGGGCACCACCTTCTCACAGGTAGCACAGGATGCAGGTTGGCTTTTTTTCTGGAAAGAAAAGGGCAGGTTGAGTTCTGGACCCTTTAACACAAATTTCATCTGATCGTGCCCAGCAGCCGTCAAGATTAAAACCTAATCCAGCTGCAAGTTCTTCCCACTGCATTTGCAACAAGTGGCTCTCTCACATCCCAGGAACGTGGCTACCCTGGGCCAGCACAATTCACGGTCAGTTAGGGTTTGATTTTGCAAATCCTCCTCTAACTAGAGCTTTCTCGCACAATGAATTCTTTGACCTCACTGGGCTCAATGACGTGCGTCTGGCAATTTTTGAGGCCTCAGACCCTGACCTGCCAAAAGCATGGGAAAGCAAACGCTCCCCTCAAGGGCATTTCTACATATGAAGACCAAGGGACCTTGAACGCCACAAGGCAGCCACAATTTTAATGCCATGAATAAAGCCTCTGTCGGCAGCTAGCAAAGAGCACTCTGACACCTTCAGGGCTTTGCTGTCGTCAGAGTAAAATTAACGACTTCGTCAGGACAGATAGTGTATATCTGTTCCTTTTTATTTCTTTTTCCTCCCCTCTGAGTCCCCACTGGGGAGATTTCATTAAAGAAATGTTAGACCATGGGTGTTAGCTGTGTTTGCAGCATATAATTAGCTGGTAAGGCTGAAATAAGGTATTCACTGTAACCTTGGCTGCTGGCCTGCAAGGCGCTGTGAGCAGATTTTAAGGGAGATGCTGCATGGGCTGTGGAAATAATTATTTTTGCCCTGAGAGCCTATGGAAGCTGGTCGTTGCTTACACAAGGACTTCTGGAAATTATGGATCTTTAATGAGAGGATCCCAGGTAATAAATCAGATTGGGATCTCCCCATTTCATGGCGGGTGCTGTGGGCAGCCTGCCTGCTGTATGACTGATGCTTAAATAAAGAGAAAACAAGAGGCTGCCCCTGGGGACATTCCTACTGACCTCACGGGGAGGGCAAGATCTCTAATTGGAAGCTGAGAACGTTTAAGACCTGAGGGCATGAATGCCTCTGGTCTGTGTTCAGGGCATACATTTTGGAAACCCACTATTCTTGGCAGCCAGGGCTGATTCAGTCCAGACTATCTCAGTCTGCTGGCTAGGGTGAAGCTAATGACAGCCATGAATACTTGAAAGGGCATTTATAGGGTATATTCACAGGCTTGTATCCTTCCCTGCTTAGAGCAGCAGGTTGGACGGGTACTTCCTGAAGTGCCTTCCAGCCCAAATTATCCTATTATCCTATGAAATGTGGGGCTTTCAAGCTGAAATTCTCCTCTTCATGCAGTCGGTGGGAGCTAGGCATGTCCCGAAGATGCCAGGAAGGGAGGGGTATTGGTATCACCCAGTGTCAGCCCTATATGATGAGGCAACAAGCCTGTGCAGGCTCCAATTGCTGCTACCAGCTACAGAAAGGCCATGAGGTGACCGCTCTTCGTGGCCTGAAGGGAGTTTGGGTCCTGCACTGCACATCTGCATTGTTCAGACCTGAGGGCAAATCCCTTTTGTGCTCCTCAGGTTGCTGAGTCTCTAGATGTGGGGACCTTCAGGGTCAGGACTCATGTGGGAATCCTCTGATGTTACATTTAGGTCCCATTTTAGGTGCATCTTGGATTAAGGATCTTCAAAACAAGACATGATTATTTTGCAGATGATGTGCCTCCTTTTTCCTACATGAAACAGAATCGTTTTACACCAAAAGACGCTCTTTAGGTTCACCAGGTCATTGCTGGTGGTTAAAGAGCTCTCAGTGTATTTGATCTGAATTTTCCCTTTCATTTCCGAAGGGGAGGAACCCAGTTTGAACTCCAGTGATAGGCTTTTGGTGAACTTTCTTGACACAGCAGCTGATGATTAAACAAACAGGACTTCCCAGCGTGAACTTTGCTAAGGAAAAAGTCCTTGTCCCACTACTTAATCAGCAGAACTGTCTAGCAGAAAACACACAGCACGCTCAGACCACCTGGAGCTCTGCAGCCTTGAGCAAAATGCTGTATTTACAACGGCTGTCCTGTCACCTTAACCTTTGCAATATGATTGTTTGATACTCAGACATGTGTCATTGGCCTGCAATTTATTAGCTTGTAGTCAGTAGAAATTAATGGGTGCATCTCAGAAGGGAAACAGCTCCAGTGCATACCAAGCAGCTGATAAAACTGACTTGCTGTTCATTCAGAGACAGCTCCTTTTATTATCAAACAAACCCTGGTTCTTTACCTCTTCTCAGGTGAGGAGGGAGGTGTTGCTCAGTGTGACTAACACAAACTAACCTTTAATGTGTCAGATGTCACCAAGGCAAGATGTGCTTAGATGTCACCAAGAGTCATGCAAACACTTGATCAGGATAGTGCTTTTCAAATAAAACTTTGTTTTCATTAGTTTCTTGAACAAATTGAATGGGCATCTTCAGTGAGAGCACATGTACCTCAAGCCAGGTCACCCAAACTGTACGCTGGCAGGGGGATGCTTGGACATGTGTCCCTTCTCCCAGTAAGCCCCAGTGTCCCACAGTTCATGTTTTAAAGCCTTCCTCTTTGCTCTTTTCACCCAGAGTGAGAATTTTCATCTAAATCCCACTTGGCAGCTTGATGTTTGAGGTCTTGAGAGCAAGAGCTGAAGATTGAGGGGCTAATCCTTGTTGCCTGAACACAGTTCAAGGCAAACAAAGGGCATGAAACACCAGATCAACTGAGCCAAACGAGGTTTGTAGTGGAAGCAGGTGTCTTACTACCTACCTAATATAGCTGGAGAAAATAAGCAAGATGTTGGGTGCACCAGCTTCTCTAGGGCTAAAGTGAAAGCAGCAAATTTTGAAAACAAGCATCTTGCATTTAATTAGATGTGTTAGATCACCTCATACCTGTAGGGTACAGATCATGCTAATGAAGGGGAAAAGGTGCTTATTTCCAAGTGACAGGGAGAGAAAATATGTGGAGAGGAAGGCTGAGATCATGCTTGCTTCTCAGTTTAAAAATGCCTGTTGGACTGGTAGAGCAGCTGGTGTTCCATGAAGTAGCATGATTGGACAAGATATATTTCACTGGAAATCTCAAGTGTAAATCTTGCTCACTCGTTACTTCATTTCCTTCATAAAGACTTGCTCACCCAAGAGCTGAGGGTGTGATGCCGGCGCTTTCTTCTCATATAGATTAATAAACTAGTCAAAATGTTCTGTACATCTCCACATCTGCTTTTTCTTCCCTCTCTCACTACAATCCAGGTACTTACATGACCTTTATTCTTCTATTACGTAAGTATTTTGCAAACGTTTACAAATTTACTGATAGTAAAATTTTATCTTGGCAAAGTGAGCACAGCAGTGATTTTGCATTCTGCTTTTATCAGCTGACTTCAGCCCAGAAACTTCACAGCCTGGGGTTAATCTTGCAACTCATGAACTTCACAATCTACAGACAAGGGGTCAGGAAAGTTCACAACTTTTTTTATCTGTGTGGGTAAATGCAAAGTTCACTACCGGAAAAAAAACAGTGCTTAAATAGAGCAGATACAATAAACAAGAGTCCTGAAAAAAGCTCCTTCGGGAATGCTTGGGTGCACAGGAGACCCATTGGAAAGGGTAGGCAGCATTTCCACACCAGCTCTTCTGATTTTACCTCATGTCTGATGAGCCTGGAGGATTCGTTTCCACAGGAATCACTCAAGTATAACTACTACATGGGGAAGACCAGGAGGGTTCAAAGTAGGATTAGGTTTTTCCAAGGGAAATAAAAAATGGCAGAACTACAAGAATTTAATAGAGCAAAGAGAAAGATCAGAAAAAAAGTGAGAAGGTGAAAATTTCACAAGCACCATAGATGTTGATATGCTTTGACACCAGTAGCTGCCTCTGTGCTGCAGGATCTGCCTTATAGATAAACTGTTCTGGCATCACACCATGGAAAAAAGCCCTGCACCTCCCCTGCTTTGCCTGAAGGCCTCAGGGCTTATGAGTTAACCAGAACACAGGACAAGGCTGGGTGTTGATCTGCTCCCATATGGGAACTGCTTTGTTAACATACATGGGACCAAACTTTACTCTGACACTGAGATCTTTAAAGGAGCCAAAAGAGCAAGGAGGAACTTTGTCTCTAGCTATTGGCTCTCAAGCACTGGAGCAGGCTGCCCAGGGAGGGGGTGCAATCACCATCCTTGGAGGTGTTTAAAAAATCCATAGATGCGGTGCTTAGGGACATGATTTAGTGGTGGACTTGGCAGTCCTGGGTTGATGGCTGGACTTGATGATCTCAAAGACCTTTTCCAACCTAAATGATTCTATGATTCTATGATTGATTCACGTAGATTTCCAGCGGACTTCAAGACTTGAAGGTCCCAACCTGCAGTTGGTACCTTGAAGATGTTCAAGACATACCCCTAACCCCAATAATGGTATTTAAAAGGAAACCCCAGAGAGGATCTGTACTGTCTGTAGTAATCTTCATGACTGCAGCAGAACACCTGTCTTCTTGGGGAGATGGGGCTGAATTCCCAACCTCTGCCACAAACAGCATCTTGCCCGGGGCATCTCTTTTGCCACCAGGGCCTCCAGACATTTTTCATGCTACAAATAATAACACAGCTTCATGCTTGTAGATCCAACTCTGCCTAACTAAACCAAGTGTATTCCCAGTGCCTCTGCAAAGGTGTGTAATTACCCTTCAGTAATTTTTCCTGAGGGCATTTGGGGAAGTGAAGCACAGACCCACCTAGAGCTTCCCTCCTTTGGGCAAATTCCCACATATTTCAAAGGGAGGAAAAAAAAAAGAGAGATTATTATTTGTTTAAATGACCTGCAGAAGTGCATTTCTTTCTGGGAATCTTATTAGAAGTCCCTTCCTCATGGAAATGTGGCTGGTGAGTAGGTACTTTGTCAAGTCAGAAAGAAAAAAAAAGAGATCGGAAGTCTAATCACATTGGAACCATATGTGCAGCATATGTCAGCAGTAACAGAGCTTTAGAAAAACAACCACAAAACCTCGGCCTCTGACATCAAAGGAGTTTTAAAAGGGCCAAAATTCTGATCACTAGATTCCTGCCCATTAGGGAAAAGTCATGGGGAATTTGTGTGTGTGTTATGAATAGTTTTGATACAGAAAACTAACCAGAGGTCCCTACCATATAAAAAGAAATCCTATCAGGGCTGGCTTCCTCCTTGGGACCCTGCAGATCCCAGCAGACACTGAGTCAGTCTTTTCACAAGCCAGGTCTCTGTTTTAAAGCCCAGTCCCGCCTTTGGAAAATGGCTTTGTTCAAGAACGGCACCATGGGGCTCTGTGTTTCCTGCCTCCCTCGGTTTCAACAGGACATGTGCTTTGTTTGCTGTTGCAAGGGCGCATGGTCTTTCCATCAGTAGTCAGGACTAAAAACTCATTGTGAGTTGGAGGAGTCAACACAGGTGCTTTTCCTTTTAATTTACAACCATCTCTTACAACAATTTAGCATGTAGTTTGGTCGCAACACTGTATTCATGACCTTGATCATCCTCTTTATTGATATGGAGTATCTGTATTGTAGGAAGGCATGAGCTCTTGGCACAGAGCGTGTACTAGCTCCTGCACAAACACAGGTGAAATCCCTGAGCCAAATGCTTGGAGACCTAAAGGCAATCTGTAAAGCAAGGTGGGGGCAAACTTTCCTTAGCTCCTGGCTTAGCAGTCAGCACACACCAGCTGTGTCTGCAAGCAGACCTTGGTGATAAGGCTCAGGGTTAAATCCTCCATGGAAGCCTTTGCAGTGCTAAAGCAGATGTGTGACTTGTGATTGCTCAAACAGGAGGTGCATGGGGAGATCCCAGCTGTCCCATCAGCTACGAGCTTTCTCAGGGAGAAGACAAACCCCCTTCCAAACAGGGTTTGGAGATAGCACAGACATGAGAGGCATGGGGATGAGCCAACACGGAGGTGTTAAAAGCCTAGCAGGATGCGACTCATTGGAGAAACTGGTTCTACCGGGATGGTGCAATCCTCTGAGCTCAGACACAACCCTTTTTCCACCCACTCACTCCCACCATGAGGCCCCGCTGGGCCAGTTGCACATGTCTGTGAGCTGAAAAATAGTAATTAGAAATCTCTTGGAAGGGAGCTTGTGGAGAAATCAATGTAGTGAAGGTGAGGCAGTTACATGGAGGTTTTAGGAGCAGGTTGCCTGTGTATGTGTGCGTATGCAGAGTTTGCATTATGGAGCCGTGGCAAAGGACATATTTGAGAGGGCACACTGGAGCAGATAGAACGGATAGGCAACAGAAGCTGGCCTCTTAACCAGTCCAAGTGCATTGAGATGCTTGACTGACCCCATATCCTGACCCTGCTGCTGCTCTGTTGAGTAAAGGTGGAGACACAGTTCAAGATGAGGTTCCTGAAGATGCCTGGTATTGCAGGACATGACATGTTGAGAAGAAAAGCCCAAGGACAGACTGAGGGAGCAACCTGAACATGTGGTGCCCGTACAGACACGGTGAACCTAGGACCTGGTCATGGCCAAGTATTACGGTACAAAGGCTGGAGAGGGCAGACTGAGGGGAAGTTTCTATTAGACATTATGAAAAACAATTGCATTTTTTGCAGTCCTCCTTAGTGGCAGAGGGGTGCAGGGAAAGGTCATCTTCTCTCTCAGTGGACAGAGGCTGGGAGCACAGTTCCTGTTCTTTCTCATGTTGCAGTTCTCCAACAAGCCCCATGCACTTTTCTCTCCTCATTTGATGGCGGTCAAATATGAATTAATCCTGATGTCCCAGACAACCTCCCCTAGCTCACTTACCTTTTAAATTCCTACACAACACACACCATAGAAGAACCCCATCTGATCCTTACTTCACCTAGCCTTCCGCTTTGCTCCTCTCTAGTACCAAGCTCCAGCAGATACACCTAAGAGTCATGATCTTCTACAGCCCAAAATACGGACTTAGTAAGTTTGGATTTCCTCTGCTGCTCTTTTCAAGGCTTCAATTTGAGAAGCTACTTAGAAATGTCCCTGGCATCTATTGACTCTTTGAGGCAAGATACACCACTAAAAATGTTTGGAAAGTGAAGCTGGTGGGGGACCAGAAGGTGACAAGACTACCCTTTCGGTTTGCATTATGACTTGTCACTACTGTTACAGTCTTAAGCTTGCTGTATTCCAGCAGTGCCAACTCATTTAGTAAAGTACATGACATTTGATTTAAAGATCCAGCTTCTTGATCATCTGCAAACGTTTACCTTCCATTTAGAAAATGAAGGATATATCAACCATCAAAAGCCACTGAAAAAAGTTTAAAGAAAACTCTCAAGGCTCAAGATCTAGGTGAAGTTTTGAAAATCTTCTTTTTACATTCCTGTTCTTTTAAGTAAAAGCTATTTTGTGGTAGCCTGATTCATGATTTGAATGCACTTGGGAGCTGAACACACTTCATTTTTGGACGTGGTCTGCAAGACTGCAGAAAGAAGTTCAAACAAGCCCATGGAAAATGAGTTAAGGATGATGGCTGTGACTCACTTGAGTCCTAGAAAGTAATTTTGCATGTTTGACCTAGAGGAATAGCAGCAGATAATGCCATATAATCACTTCATGTATAGCACTGTAAGAGGAGGGAGAAGAGCTGTGCAGGTTTGCCTTGGTGGATCGAGCAAGGAAGGGGAGATTAAATTTAGCTGGCTATTAGGAACAATTTCCTGAGAGTGAAGACAATTAGGCAGTGGAACTGTTTTGCCTAGTGAGGTAATTACTGCACAAACACTAGATGGATGCAAGCCAAGATTAGATAAGTGTAGTGGAAAATGTAGTACAAGGTCCCTTCTGATGAGCCCAGAGGGGCGGGCTTCGCTGGCAGCATGCCCGGTCGAGCAGTTGGAGGAAACTTTCCCTGAAAAGTTCTCAAGACAAGGGCTCTGCTGGGGCAGGGGCTGCAGGACCGGAGCTGGATGTCTCACCACGGCAGAGCAATGCAGCAAGCCCCCCGCCATACAAGCCTGCAAAAGAGCTGAACCAGTTAGGAAATGAAATTAGAATGAAAATCCTAAACAGTCACTTTTTTTTTTTTTTTTTGGGGGGGGGGGGGTGGCTCTTATTTAGGTTCCTTAAAGCCCCTTTTTATTCTGAATGGGCCTTGGGTGTTTCTGCAGTTGTTGATTCTTGCTTTTTTTTTTTTTTTTTTTTTTATTATTCACTGCCATATGTGGAGTGTTTGTGGAGACTGGAGGCAGACGAGCTCCCAGAGCAAGGGGACAGATTTTCAGAAGAGGTCACAGTGCTGAGAGCTGACCAACTGAAAATCTGGACTGCTGTAGTATCCCCCAGAATGAGGAAATACGGCCAATCCACATTGTGGCTATTTGAGTGCTTTTCCTCACAATAATGTAAGCACTAACATGTAAAGGACAGAGACTTTAAAATAATATTCACACCTACCATGGAACCTGCCTGCTCATAACACCAGCACATAACCCTTCCTCCCCCCCCCCACCGCCCCCCCACCGCCCCAGCATACATAATGAAACAAAACCTACATCTCTCCCCATTTGTCCGTGTGATGCTTCACCTGTATAATAGGCGTTTTTCTATGTCGAAATGAAAATATCCATGGGCACATGCTATTAGGGGACTGGAGCATCTCCCTGGTGAGGAAAGGCTGAGGAAGCTGGGGCTGTTCAGGCTGGAGGAGAGAAGGCTGAGAGGGGACCTCATCAATGCCTACAAATATCTTAAGGACAAGTGTCAGGGAGGACGGGGCCAGGCTCTTTCCAGCGGTGCCCAGCGACAGGACAAGGGGCAACGGGCACAAACTGCAACACGGGAACTTCCATCTGAATGTGAGGAAAGACTTCCTTACCTTGAGTGTGATGGGACACTGGCACAGGCTGCCCAGAGAGGCTGTGGGGTCTCCTGCTCTGGAGACATTCAAACCCGCCTGGACACGGCTCTGTGCAACCTGCTCTGGGAGAGCTGCTTCAGCAGGGGGGTGGGCTGGGTGGGCTCCTGAGGTCCCTTCCAGCCCCAACTATTCTGTGATTAAAAGGGTTTTCTGGCAGGACAAGGCCTTTAAAATCTTCATGCCCACCTTTTCCAGTAACTCATGGGATGAGGACAACCCTGTTGTATGAGGAACTCTGCCTGCTGGAAGAGTATCACTGACATTGATTCCCACCTTGAATCATTAGGTTTAAAGTCCTCTCCAAAATGTATTTTTCTCGGCTATGACAATACATGGTAACTCCTCATGTAAGTAGGGTGAGGGGATGGGAGAAGGACCCTGTCTCACTGACAGACAAGGCTTCATCTCAGCAGAACACCCCAAACATAACCCTGTACCATGGCCAAAGTCTGGGAAAAAAAGGCAGCCTGGAGAAAGGAACAAGCTGGTCACTTTGGGCTGGAAGTAAAACATCATGCAGGCACAGAGTGATGCTTTTGGGGTACTCACGGAGCCCATCTGGGTACCACACAGGGTAACTTAACCCTGGGGCTAAGCTCACTCTCAGGTGTCCTTGGGAAGTCCCAGAGTGCATCAGTGACTCCTCCTGTTCAGCAGCTACACTATTACTGGGGTATTCCTGGACCTCACCCTGATATAGCCCAGTTAGAGGTTGTCCCAGTTAGCTGTGTAAGAGGGTATGGAAGACAGGAGAGCATGCAGGTGGGGCACCCACCCATCACTATACAGAAAGGATGGGAACAGAGCAGTGCCCAGTCTCAGCCCTGAATTTTGTCTGCCATGTGCTCTCACAGAATGTTCAGGGTGGGAAGGGACCTCTGAAGACCATCTAACCCAAACCCCTGCTAAAGCAGGTGCACCTAGAGCAGCTTGCACAGAATCTTGTGCAGGTGGGTTTTGAATGTCTCTGGAGCAGGAGACCCCACAGCCTCTCTGGGCAGCCTGTGCCAGGGCTCCGTCACCTTCAAGGTAAAGAAGCTTTTCTGCATATTCAGATGGAAGTTCCCATGTTGTGGTTTGTGCCCGTTGCCCCTTGTCCTGTCGCTGGGCACCGCTGGAAAGAGCCTGGCCCCGTCCTCCTGACACTCACCCTTGAGATATTTGTAGGCACTGATAAGATCCCCTCTCAGCCTTCTCTCCTCCAGCCTGAACAGCCCCAGCTCCTTCAGCCTCTCCTCATCAGGGAGATGCTCCACTCACCTCGTCATCTTCATAGCCCTCCACCAGACTCTGTCCAGTAGCTCCCTGCACTGGACCCAGCACTGCAGGTGGGGCCTCACCAGGGCAGAGCAGAGGGGGAGGATCCCCTCCCTTGATCTGCTGGCCATGTTCCTCCTGATGCCCCCTAGAATCCCACTGGTCTTCTTGGCTACACGGGCACACCACTGGCCCATGGGCAACTTGCTGCCCACCAGAACACCCAGGTCCTTCACAAAGCTGCCCCCCAGCAGGTCACCCCCAGCCCGTGCTGGTGCCTGGGGCTGTCCCTCTCCAGGTGCAGGACCCTGCACTTGCCCTTGATGAACTTCATTCGGTCCCTCTCCGCCAGCTCTCCAGCTGCCTAGGCCTCGCTGAACGGCAGCACAGCCTCTGGTGTATCAGCCGCTCCTCTCAGTTTGGTATCACCCACACACTTGCTGAGGGTGTACTCTGTCCCTTCAGCCAGGTCATTGATGAATAAGTTGAACAGGCCTGGACCCATCACTGACCCCTGGGGAGCACCGTAAGCTACAGCCTCCAGCTCAACTCTGCGCAGCTGATCACAGCCCTCTGAACTCTGCCATTCATCCCATTCTCAATCCACCTGACTGTCCACTCACCTAACCCACACTCCCTGAGCTTACGGGAGACAGTGTCAAAAGCCTTGCTGAAGTCAAGGTAGACAACATTCGCTAGTCTTCCCTCATCTACCCAGCCAGTCATTCCATCACAGAAGTCTGTCAGGTTGGTCAGGCATGATTTCCCCTTGGTGAAGCCATGGTAACTACTCCCAATGTTCTTCTCCACACACTTAAAGATTATGTCCAGGATGAGCTGTTCCATCACCTTTCTAGTGATGGAGGTGAGGCTGACCAGTCTGTAGTTTCCTGATTCCTCCTTCTTGCCCTTTTTGAAGACTGGAGTGACACTGGCTTTCCTCCAATCCTCAGGCACCTCTCCTGTTCTCCATGACTTTTCCAAGATGATGGAGAGTGGCTTAGCAATAACATCTGCAGCCCTCTCACTGCTTGGGGGTGCATCCCATCAGGGCACATGGATCTGCGGGTGTCAGGTTTGCTTAAATGATCTCTAACGCAACCCTCCTCAACCAAGGGAAAGTCTTCCTTTCTCCAGGCTTTCTCTCTTGCCTCCAGGGTTGGTGATTCCTGAGGGCTGGCCTTGGCAGTGAAGACTGAAGCGAAGAAGGCATTCAGTAACTCTGCCTTCTCTGTGTCCTTCATCACCAAGGCACCCACCTCATTCAGCAGCAGGCCCACATTTTCCCTTGTTTTCCTTTTCCTACTGGTGTCCTTGAAGAAGCCCCTCTTGTTGTCCTTGACATCCCTCACCAGATTTAATCCCAAACGGACCTTAGCCTTCCTTGTCACCTCCCTGCATATTCTGACAGCATCACTATATTCCTCCCAAGTTGCCTGTTCCTTTTTCATCATTCCATAAACTTCCTTCTTCTGTTTGAATTTTGTCAGAAGCTCCTTGTTCATCCATGCAGGCCTCCTGCCCACTTTGCCTCATTTCTTACTCATAGGGATGTACTTACCTTGAGCTTGGAGGAAGTGATGCTTCAATATTAGTCATCTCTCTTGGACTCTTCTACCTTCTAGGGCCCTAACCCATGGGATTCCTCCAAGCAGGTCCTTGAAGACGCCAAACTTAGCTCTCCTGAAGTCCAGGGTTGCAGTCCTACTTATTGACCTGCTTCCTCCACACAGGATCCTGAACTCCACCATCTCATGGTCACTGCAGCCAAGGGTTCCCCCAGCCTTCACATCCCCAACCAGTCTTCTTTGTTTGTTAGTACAAGGTCCAGCAGTGCACCTCACCTCATTGTCTCCTCCACCACCTGCATCAAGAAGTTATCATCAGTGTTCTGCAGGAACTTAACGGATTGTGTGTGCCCAGCTGTGTTGGCTTTCCAACAGATATCAGGGTAGTTGAAGTCCCCCATGAGAACCAGGGCCAGTATTTATTTACCTGCCTCTTACAATAGGTGTAACCCTTTTCAGGGAGGGGACAGAAGGCAAGTATTCACCACCACCACAGCTGTTTTTAGGGAAAGTCCTCCAAAGTGGAAAAAGCCACAACTGAGCAAACATGATGAAGGATTCTGAGTGGCCTAGAATGCAGACAGCCAAGCACCACCCTGACTTTATCCCTCTGTGTATGACATGGAGTCAGGAAGCAGAGGAGCTGAAGCCCAGAAGATGTGGCTGGAGTGATAATTACATGTGGGAGGTTGTAGCATGGCTCTCTCATGGGATTTTCTCTCAGAGGAGCAAAGTGAGGACCATACCTGCCCAAGGAGCATTCTCTCCTCTCCCTGCTGCAGCACTGTGCTGTGCTTGGGCTTTTTCTCCTGCTCCCCCGTTACCCCAGCCTGCTTTGCACAGCAGATGGGTCATAGGGGGTGAAGGGAGCAGCAGCACATAAACTCTCAGTGTTGCTGTACAGGTTGGGCTTTGCAGGCACACCAAGGAGTAACAGAGCTGCCATTGCCCATGCCAGTCTCTAGTGGTCAGCCTGGCAGATGGTCCTGCTCTCCACCAGGTCCTTGCAGGAACCATACCAGGGGAGACAGGGTAAAAGTCCTCCAGGAAGCACCAACATATGTCATGAAGCCACATAAGTGACACCTGTCAAGCATGGTTTGGCTTCTTGTCTCAGTGGGGACTCCTCACCTTGCAGGACCTTCCTTGGCTTCCAGCTCTAGCGGAAGGACAGACACCATACTTGTCCCATTCTTCTATGGTGTAAACCAGTGAGACCCTCTACTCAGTTCAGTGAAGCTGCTTAACTGACATTTTTTGGCAGGTTTTTCCATTAATTTGTTTGACAGAGAGTCAACCATGGAACCAGTCTCAAGCTGAGACACTATAGCACTCTAATTTTTGTGCAGTAGCATCCAGAGCTTTGCAATGGGTACTATCCAGCCTTTGGACTGGAGATGCATTTGAGCAACCTTCAGTTTAGCTTGCAGAAGGCTAATCTCCCCCACCCCTGACTGGTTAAAGCAGCAACAGGCTATTGACTATGTCTAACTCCAGAGGATCCTTTTTCCCACTGTCTTGACACCCCTTTATCTTCCACCCTTTAGACCAGCAAAAGATGGAGGACTCCTGTCATCACCTATGGTGCAAGCACACAGCAAAGTCCTGGGATGTCGAATGGCTCCTCCAAGCAGGATGTAACCAGTGCTGTCTAAAGCAGCTTGCACCAAGCGTTTAAATGTGCACTGTGTGGCCCTAGGAATGCAATCCAGCCTCTCTGCTGTCTCTTCTGCTCCTAACTATGGTCTCTCAGACATTTCACAGATATTTTTACCATGATCAGGCATTCCTTTCCTGGCTAGTAGCCCATTTTTGACCTTCCTCCTGTAAAGCAGAAGTTTCTCTCTCAAGTGCATTGGTCCCAGCTGTTTCAGGGGCTGGATTCATTCAGTTTGTCTGTGCTGGTGTGCTTCTCTTGAAACCAGTGATGTTACTCCTCTTTAAACTTTTCAAACAAGTAAGGGTTATGTGACTCCTGTGGAGTGAAATCAGGTTGAACACCCCAGTGTGAAGTCCCAGGATAACTGGAGCTCAGCTCACAGCCCCTCAAAACCCACACCGAACCTCATTTTCATGCTAATCATCCCTGGTGCCTCATTCCTGCCCATGACCCCACCATCCCCTGCTTGGGGTACCCAGGAGGGAGCTGCATGAAAGGTCCAAAGGGCCCTCCCAGTCAACCCCTTTCTGTGGCTCCTCCATTTCTCCTGTGTCCCAGCTCACCACTCAACTCATCATCGTCCATGGAAGAAAGGGACCTGCAAGACCTGAGGTTGTTCTTTAATCGCTGTCTCACACAGCTGTGTTTGTTTTCACTCACATGACACCCACAATACAAGCCCTGACTTACTCCTCTGGGACATGGTGATACCTCAGCCAGGCACCACTGGGGCAAAAAGGAGAAGCAAAGGTTATGCGTGTTTTGAAACACTGCAGAGTCATCCTGGAACTGCTTACAGAAGAAGTGCCTGTTCATCGTGGCCACTGTTCATCAGTGTTGCCTTGGCTTTTGCTAATTTACAACCCAGGAAGGCTAGACTGGGCAGGTTAGGGGAGTTCATGATGTGAACTGCTACCTAAGCAAATACAGGCTGTGATGAATAATTAACAGGAGCTGTAATATTGAGCTTTCCTATGAAGGGTGGGAAGGAGCAGGGAGAATATCAAGCTTGTAAAAACCCAGTGTTTTCTGACCTTGACACAAAGCCTGAACTCTACCTGTTCCGCTTATCTCTGATCCAGGCAGAATCCAAAGCTCTCCTCCCAGGAGTATCATTAGAGGAGAGAGACAGAAGGTGGGGGGCGGTTTGTGACATGCTTTGCAGGGCATTCAGTGAGGTCTGCATATAGCCAGGTTTGCTCTCTGCAGAAAAGCAAAAGAAGGGAGTGTAAGGATCTTCAGACCTGAATTAGGTACCCAGTTTCCCATTTACTGACGCTGGTGGGGCTGAATGCCACCTTCATACCTCTACAAAGCTTTTTCCCTGAAATGAAGTTCCTGTCAAGATACAGCCAGGAGGCGTTTGCTAAAGTCAGCTCTGAAAGGCTATTGGCATCAGAGAAATGCTCTCTGCTTGAGCCAAAACCACGGAGTTGAATATTTTCCCATTGCGTGCATTGTGGTTTTGCTCTCTTGACTCAAAGTCACGTTTCCCACCCCAGTGGAAGGAGCAGTGTCCATCATTAGGGAGAAATTCTATACTGTGAGGGTGGCGAGGCACCGGCACAGACTGCCCAGAGAAGCTGTGGGTGCCCCATCCTTGGCAGGGCTCAAGGATGGGGCTGGTAGGAGGTGTCCCTGCCCCTGGCAGGGGCGTGGAACTGGATGGTCTTGAAGGTCCCTTCCAATGCAAACTATTCCATCAGTCCATGATCTACCACTTCAGAGCAGCCTGTGCACCCCTGGTGAGGTGCCTGCTATGGTTTGGGGATCCCCAATGCTTCCACCGGTGCTCACTTGAAGAGACTGGTGCAGTTGAAGGAGGCACCTACCCACCCAGCAGGCCAGCCTGGCTCTCTTGGTGTTAAACAGGAGCTCACACACTAACCCACTCTCATCCAAACTGTTCAAGGGTGAGCATTCTTCCACCTGTGACTTCAAGGGCTGTGTCCTGGGGCCCTGAGAACAGGCCAGCTTTGGAGCTCAGGTAACCAGAGACCCCAGCCTGCAGATTGTTTTGCTTGTTTCATGCAAATCACTGCTCCTCCAGCTCACTCTAGGTACCTTCTGCAGCTGCTTATGGCCATTTTAACCTGTTGAGATACCTTCTTTTGCCTTGAACTATGTGTTAAAAGTGAATCCAAAGCCTGTAGCAGCAGCACTCTCAGCAGCAGCTCATTTTCCCCACCAAGAGAGTGCTGCTGCTGAAAATAGGAAGAGAAGAGAAGAGAAGAGAAGAGAAGAGAAGAGAAGAGAAGAGAAGAGAAGAGAAGAGAAGAGAAGAGAAGAGAAGAGAAGAGAAGAGAAGAGAAGAGAAGAGGAGAAAGTAGAATAGACTATTCAGTTCAAAGGGACCTATGGTGATCATCTGGTCCAACCACCTGACCTGTTCAGGGCTGACCAAGTTAAAGCATGTTATTAAGGGCTTTTTAAACACTGACAGACCTGGGGCATGGACCACCTCTCTAGGAAGCCTCTTCCCCTGTTTGACTACCCTCTCAGTAACAAAATGTTTCCTAACGTCCAGTCTAAACCTTCCTGACTCAGCTTTGAACTATTCCCGCACATCCTATCACTGGATACCAGGGAGAAGAGCTCAGCACATCCCTCTCCACTTCTCCTCCTGAGCAAGCTGTAGAGAACAATGAGGCAGCCCAATGTTGCATGGATTAATCCTTCTCAGCTTCAGCATAGCCATGCACACAACAAGAGCCCCTTTGGGGTGAGAGGTAGTTTCCATGTTCCTTTGATGCTTTAAAATCTGTGTATCAGCATAGCTGAGCAGTGTGGTCCTTGACTCATGCCGATCCTAATACACCAGGTGTTCTCCTACAGTCTCTGCCCGACTCAGCCAGCATCTCAGGGCACGCTTTCCAGGGTTGGTCTGCACAGGGTGCACCCTGAGGTGCTATCTGGGGGAGCCATGCTCATCAAAAGGAGGTGGTGGCTGTAGTTTAGCATTTTGGCTAATCGTTGCTGCACCAATTAGTATTTGCTGGTGGGAAGCGCAAGACAGCTGAAATACAGGAGGCAAGGGAGAACTCTATACTTTATTTGCAATGTTGTACCAAAGAGGCATATTTAATCTATTTATCTCCTTATTTCTTTCATAGGTTGTTTCATTCCTTCAGGCTAAAGATCCTACACCTGCTCCAGCATTCGGTGGTGTGTGTTTTCAGCTCGGGTATTTGACTCTGTTCTGCTGCCCAAATGAGACAGCTTTCCTTTCAGGCTGGAAAGGACCAGCCATGGCTCTTCTCAGATTGAAGAGTTTAAGGTTTTCCTATGTTTTCTATATACAAAACAAACCCAAACAAAACAAAACAAAAACAAAATGAAAACCAAAACCACACAAGACCTGGTGTAAGAAGTTTCCAGTCTTTCTAATAACACTTCTACACATGTGGATCTGTATAGATTAGTGAAGTGTTTTGATCTTGTATTACTCAGAGTCTGGTTTATGCAATCAAATAGAAAAGAAATCACAACTGCTTGTGCTCCTTCCCTCCCTCCCTCTCCCCCTGTATCTACCTATGATCTGTGCTGTCCTTGCAGTAACTCAATAACTTCCCCATAATTCAGTGGCAACTGAGAGGTTCCCAGTGAGCTTCCTAGAGGCTGTGGAAGGGTTGACAGGGTTAAAACACCTTCTGTGGTCAGGTTCAGGGCTTGGATTTTGAGATTTAATTTTCTTCGCTTCTTGATATTTTTCTATTGGGTAAAAACAACCTGCAGAGTACAGGAAAAGTTTTGCAGAGGGTATGTGTTGGTCCTCAGCATCATACAGATTCCTGGGGAACTTTTTCCCAAGTCCTAAACCAAACTCATTGCTGCTGGTTGGATGAAGCTGTTCCTGGTGGGACGTCCTCCAGCCTGGTGCTTAAGGACCTCCCACGCCTCTCTATGATCCTATTCCCCAGGGAATTTCCACCGCTCTTCCTACTTCTTTCTGGTTTGAATTTCTCAAATTTCAGTTTGGCAAACTAAACTCCTTAAGTGAGAGAAACAGCTTGCTGGGATTGGTATCAGTTTATGTAGAGGTGCTGGGGTAAAAGAAGTTGTTTGGAGTGCTGGAAACAACAAGGACTGGTGCACGAGAAGGGTCAAGGCAGGGTCTGAGGAGGAAAGGTGGACACCAGCTTATTTTTCTTTCTCTCACTGAGCAATAGCATTTGAAGGAATCGATGAGAGAAGATGTGACCTGATATGTGTGTGCGGAGTACTGCACCAAACTTGGAAGCAGAGATGAGGAGGCTCTGAGGTGCCCAGGTCTGAGGGAGCTGGGCTCTGGCTGTAACTGGTGCTTGGATCTGAAGTTTGGTTTGGAGTGGGATCCAGTTCTCACTTAGCCACCCCTTCAGGCTGCACAGAGGGGTGGGAACCACCAGACCAACCTTCTAGCAGCTACCCTCCCATCCCAGCTAATCTCCTTCTCCTCTCTTCTGCCATCCTGTTGGCAACTGCAGCTTTTCCAGTCTCAGATCTTCCCATCCCCTAAATCTGGAGCAAAGGATGGAGAAGGCAGAGTCGAAGAGCTAAAGCTCTTTTATCCCTCTCTAGCACACAGTGGTATAAGAGATGCTTTACACCACTGGTAGTTCTGGACCCAAGGCAGGAGCGGTCTTGATTGAATCATGTATATAACCCCTGCCCACGGGGGCTCTTCTCTATGCACGTCCCCAAAAAGCCAATGTACACATCTGGCTTGTCTACAGGGTGCTGGGGATATGTATGGTATGAAAAGCTCCTGCTTTTCTCTCTGGGGCATGATGAGGGAGGGTTAGCAGGACAGGGAGCAACACATGATGAGCCAGCGAGAGGGTAAGAAGAGAAGAGGACAGGGAATGTTAGCGGACACGCTAGAAATTCTTTGTAAACTGCAGAATTTTGTGGTTTCAAAAGCAAAACATCTTTGTTTGCATTTGTCTTGCAAACAAAATACGTGTGACTGTTTCTCCTTTATTCCTGATTTGGTGTCTAGTGGCAGCTCTGGCTCTGTGAAAAGCCAGGAGCAGTGTTATTGCTCCTGGTATGCAAAGATGAACTTGTGGTTGAGGGCCAGGCCAAGGAATCTGGCTCCTCTGCCAAGCCCTGCAGCAGGCTGGCTGCCTCGGACACACAGCACGGCAGCAAGCATCCCTGCAGCTTGAAACACTTAGCTGTCAAGCAGTCTCCAAGGGCATCTGGCTCCAAGAAGAGTGAGAAGAGGGAAGGGCAGCTTGCCCTTGCCAGCTTGGAAAATGTTGAGGAGCAGCTGGAAAAAAAATAATTTTCTTCTTGAGTTGGACAGCTTTTCATGATGAGGATTCACAGCAACTTCAGATCAAAATCTTATATCAGAATACATGTTTTGGGCATTATTAAATCTGAGACCCTTTGCTCTCTTTGTGAAGGTCAGAGAAGTGCAGTCAGACACATCACATACCTAGTTGTCTTGGGCTCACCCATCATTCCCCAAACCACAGCCAGCATCTCCTGGCCCCATCCTGGTGCTCCAAAGCTGAACATCTTCTGCCACGTGATTCATGAGCTCCCACCCCATCAGCTTTAGAGAGGACATGAGATTACAGGTCGTTAACATATTTTAGGTGGTAGCCTCTGTATTGTACCTAATGTACGTGTTGATGTGTTATGTTTTGTCATGTTAATGCTTGCAAAGCCCTTGAGACACTTAGGAATAAAAAGGATTTGGGGATCAGGTGATTGCACACATTGCGTATATTGATTTGCTGAGCAGGGAGTGGACTTAAGCCCACTTATAAGGGAATTTTAAGCTTAAATGCATCCTGAAGGCATCCCAGTTTGTTTTTATGCAGTTCTTCTATGACAGCACCTGCTGTAATATTACTCACTACATTGTTCACACCAAAACTTAGGAGATCCCTGTGTCTGCAGAGTCATAACAGGGTGGTATTTTCTTGCTGGTTTCTCTTTCGATTCCTCCCTCCTTACACAAGCTGTTATGTGTGGGCTGTAAGCTCCAGGCTGCCTACTTTCCCCTCTTGCTGAAGGTATCACTGCTAATTCAGGTAGAATTTTCCTTTCATACTCTCCATTTTTATCCCATGTCAGCAGCTGGGTTAATTTTTAAGGGTTTGATCTGCAGGAGGGGTGAAAGCAAGCAGCCACGCAGAGGGAGATTTCTGAGCCTGCCAAGCCAAAGCAATATCTTCTTTCTGTATCCCTTCCCATGGTTTTATTGTCTGCATTGGCCAGGCTCTTGGTTCCAGCTGCAAGTTTTTATTATTCCAAGAGGAATAATAGTTTGGCTAACAGAGACCTCTCCCTGCAGACAGAGGGAAGGAACAACCCAAACTGATATTGCAGATGGAGGTTCACTTGGATCTGGTCACAATACCAAAGTAAAATAGAGATTGCAAGGGGTTTTTAACTGAAGTATTTACTTTTTTCCCCAGTTGGCCTTTATTTCTCTCACTCAAAAAAACCCAACCAAACAAAAAAAAAAAAAAACAAAAACCAAACTGGAAGAAAAGCAATATGAGTGGATAATTGCATAACTGGAAGAAAATCAGCAGAGGGACAGACCTTCAGGTCCTTTAAAAGACAGGTTCAAATCCAGTGGCTTATAGAACGTTGGGATCAGGTCCTTTGGAAGAAATGCAAAATACATCCAAGTGAGGAACCTACAACACCCAGTTACCGTGGGTTGTTGTGAGTCCTGGAGTGGCTGAATGGCTCCTCATTCCTTGAACCGAGGCATTAGAAAAGGGGGTCTGAAAATGGCCCTTGTGCCCCAGTTTCTCACCCGTCAGATGGGAGTCATCACCAACACAGCAATGGGCACAGAAGGTAGGGAGGGCACCACTTACCAGTCAGGCGACACGGGTGCCCAGGACTGACAGTGAGAACTGTCCTGGATACAGAAACATTATTTGATCTTTTTTCTCTTTGGTTAAATGCCTGGGTTTGCTGACCAGGTTAATTCCTTTCTCTGCAAGGTTATCATTAATCCCAAGCAGCAGTGCTTCCCTCCACGGTGCACAGCCAGGTTTCTGCCATCGTAGAGGGGAGCAAAACACATGTCCAAAGTGCAATGTCTGTCGGTCCCAAGCAGACTACTCTGCCTGCAAAAACACCCAAGCCTTCACTTTCCCTACAGCAGGCTATAGTGCTGCGGTCCCCAGTGCTCAATCCTGAGTTATTGTTGCTAATACGAACTCTACACTTAACCCACAGTTCCCAGTTGCTCTCCACAAGGGATCCAGATGTATTCCTAGGCTCCACAGACTTCACTTTTCCATAGTCACAGCTGCATGACTCAGTGCTGCGCAGCAGTTTTCATTTCCAAAGTGTTTTGCAAACACGAGCTGACTAAGCTCTGCCAGACCCTATCCTTTGCCAATTGGACTGAAGGGGCTTCTGAGGAGCATGGCTACAGCTCAGCCCAGAGATGTAATTTCATTTTCAATTGTATAAGCATTTGGGGGGAGGTTGAGAGACAAAGGAAGTTGTTGTTCAGTCACTGCTGAGATTTTATGCCTGTTTCTAAAATGCATTTGCCATGTCTGCTTGTTCAGAAATACAACAGCAACATAGATGCTGGTTAGAAACTCCTTTCAAAGCATGGGAACTTCTGGGCCCCAGGGGGAAGTCAAGAAAGGCGATATTTAATGCCTCTCCAGTTTTAAAATCTGTGTCTATAAGAAAGCTGATATCCTGTTTCTAAATCTGTAATCCATCTTCCTTGTTCCACCTCTACCCCTAAGGCTGGAGGGAATTAGAGCAGGGGTTGCTGTTTGTGCAGATTAACAATTCTGGCTGCAATATATCAAATGGAAAAGCAAGTTCTGGTTTCTCAGATTTTTCATGCCATAGCCATCTCCTTTCATCTTATACCACCTGGAGACCTTCCCCGTGTCGCACTGGTGGTGGCACCACGTAGACAGATGGGTGATGTACTGGGAATAGAGTAACATCAGGAGAGCATTTCCATTACATACCTTCCCAGCTATTTCATAGGATCACAGAACAGTTTGGGTTGGAAGGGACTTTAAAGACCACCCAGTCCCACCCCCTGCCCTGGGCAGGGCCCCCTCCCCCCAGCCCAGGCTGCTCCCAGCCCCGTCCAGCCTGGCCTTGAGCCCTGCCAGGGATGGGGCACCCACAGCTGCTCTGGGAAAACTGTGCCAGTGGTTTGCCACCCTTATAGTGAAGAATTTCTTCCTAAATCTTGTCTAAATCTATCTTCTTTTAGTTTAAAACCATTACCACTTGTCCTATCACTACAGGCCCTTGTAAAAAGTCTGTCCCTGTCTTCCTTATAGGCTCCCTTTAGCTGCTGGAAGCTGCTCTAAGGTCTCCCTGGGGCAGAGAAGGCCTGAACTCTCTCACCCTGTCCCCACAGCAGAGGGGCTCCAGCCCTCTGACCAGCTCCGTGGCCTCCGACGGGCCCGCTCCAACAGGTCCGTGTCCTTCTGATGCTGAGGACCCCCGAGCTGGACGCAGCGCTGTGGGGGGGTCTCAGCAGAGGGGAGCAGAGGGGCAGAGCCCCCTCCCTCGCCCTGCCGGCCACGCTGCTGGGGATGCAGCCCAGGGCATGGTTAATGATTTCAGCCTTCTAACGACTAGTATGATCCCAAGTTGGCGTAAGCTAAACTTGCTGCTGGGACAAGTGTCAGCCCAGTGGTTTAATGCATAAAAACGTGGGCCAGTACTGGGGGCTCTGAGACCAAGACAGGAGAGTTAATTGCTCAGATCCCAGAGAAAGAAATTCCCTGTATGACTTCAGACTTCTTGCCTTCCATCTCTGCAAAGAGCTGGGATTTTTCAAACAGCCTTTGTATTTGGAAGTCTGTTTTAATAGGAAACATGTATCCAGATGCCCACAGGCAGCTTGGAAAACCTCTCCTGTGAGTGCTAAGTTTTATCACTTTTAATGTGTTTTGATGGAAAAAGGAAGCAGAAAGTGTCACTGAGGTCACTTCCAGTGGAAACCATGAACCTCTCTCTACTCACCATCACAGACATCACAACATAGCATCGAGTAATCCTGAGCTATGCTTTGGCTCTCAATAACAGTGACTGTGATTTAATTAGGCATCCTCTGAGAACCGAGGTCTGTGGACCAATGCTTTGAAGATGGGAGGACCAATGGTTTGGATGCCATCACTACCTTCAGCTCTCTCCTGCGTCTCTTGGGATGGTTTAGTTTTAGGGTCTGTGTGCTGCAACCCAGGAGAAGAGAAGTTTCTGCTTAAAACACTGTCACAAGATGTACGTCTATTTGGAAGAAAAGCTCAGTTTCATCAGAGAAGACTTGGCCTGGGGAAGAGCAAGTCAAAGCAAACTATGGTCCAGTCTGTACCATCTTGCAGTCTAAGACAACAAATGCACATGTATCAGGGCTGTGCAAGAAGTCACTCAGAAGCTCAAGCCACCCCTCGAAGGTCTAAGATGAAAAGAACAGCCAATAAAATCACCAGAAGAGGAAACAGTGTGTTGGCAGCTCTCTGGTCTGACCAGGGGTCTACTGATTGCTACGTCCTAGAGAGTAGCTTCAGCAATTTGATACCTTTCATTGATTTTCCTAAATGCAGACTCTGAGCTATGTATTTTTGACAACTGTCTATTAGTTTCTCCCATAACTAAGTGTATATTTCTATTTAGGTATTGACTGTTCCTGTAAGAGCCTGTGAGTTAAGAGTTGAGGTCTCCTGACACAATGTGCTCTGGCATAGTCAGTCCCATACTGGTAGACTACAGAACGAGTGAAATTTTGTTCCTTTAACAATACAGTAGGTCAGCTTAGGTGATCATGCTGGTTCCTTCCAGCCCTGGGATCTCTGAATCATTGTTGGGACTTTGCCTATGACTGGTTAAGAAAAAATATGTTACAGATGGTTTTGTCCTTCATTGTCCTATTCCAGCCTTGGTTAGGCCTGCTGATGTGTATTTTAACTGTTAAGGAGGGAAGGTAATCCACAATCAATTTACACATCGGCATTAACGGTTCGCAGAAGGGAATGAACTCCATGATCACAGAAAGATCACAGCTGATCTCCATTTTCACCAGTCAGCTTAGATCTATTTCTCTTCATCAACACCAGTTGCATGTTGCTTTTTCTACATTGAATGTGATGAAATGTGGACCAAGCTGTTCTGCTCATCACATATCAGCTCTTCCCTCCATGCAATGTTTTCAGGCATGCTCCAGTTGTTCAGAAGTGCCATTACGGATCACTACTGTTTCTAGTTTGCTGTGCATTTTGAACCCTACAGTCTGGGATCCGAAGGAGTGTCTGCCTGCGGGATACCGGTTGTGCATAGTAGGAATTTCACAGAAACACAGAATGGTTGGGGTTGGAAGGGACCTCTGGAGATGACCTAGACCAACCCCCTGCTACAGCAGGCTTTCCTAGAGCAGGTTGCACAGAGTCACATCCAGGCAGGTTTTGAATGTCTCTGGAGAAGGAGACCCCACAGCCTCTCTGGGCAGCCTGTCCCAGCACTCTGTCACCCTCAAGGTAAGGAAGTTTTTCCTCACATTCAGATGGAGGTTCCCATGTTGCAGTCTGTGCCCGTTGCCCCTTGTCCTGTCGCTGGGCACCGCTGAAAAGAGCCTGGCCCCGTCCTCCCTGACACTTGTCCTTAAGATATTTGTAGGCATTGATGAGGTCCCCTCTCAGCCTTCTCCTCTCCAGGCTGAACAGCCCCAGCTCCTTCAGCCTTTCCTCATCAGGGAGATGCTCCAGTCCCCTCATCATCTTCATAGCCCTCTCCAGTAGATCCCTGTCTCTCCTGAACTGGGGAGCCCAGCACCAGACACAGCACTCCAGGCGTGGCCCCACCAGGGCAGAGCAGAGGGGGAGGATCTCCTCCCTCGGCCTGCTGGCCACACTCCTCCTGATGATGCCCCCCAGGAACCCATCAGCCTGCTTGGCCACATGGGCACACCGCTGGTCCATGGGCAACTTGCTGCCCACCAGAACACCAAGGTCCTTCATGGAGCTGCACCCCAGCAGGTCACCCCCAGCCTGAGCTGGTGCCTGGGGTTAAATTCCCAGTGAAACTCTTTGGGAATTGCCCTGGACTTACTCATTTTCACCCCACAAAATGGTACCAAAGATCACCATTCTAGCCATACCTCATACTATTTTGCAGTGGTGATTTGGGCTTGGCTGCTTCTGGGAGAATTCTACAATTCTACAAAAAAGTTTCGTTGAGTGTCCACTGTAAATCCAAATTCTGGATGTATTGAGGTGGTAACAGAAGAAGGTTAATTTAAGCTGACAACATCATTCCTTGAGGGAGCTGACTTCCCTGTTGCACCTTGGCGAGACACATAAGCAGAAGTGTCTCTGTGGGCATCTGAGGCCACCAGAATCGGTGGAGATTTGGTCTGCGTGGTTGATGTGGCTGCAAAAGGATTCAGTTGCCTCTAAAACCCAACACCTGTGTTTGTTTAGCTGAATCTGGACTACACTGACAGTGTTGACTAGAGGCTCAGCTAGTGCAAATGAAAACATCAACTGCCTTTTGAGGTGGCATCGGATATCTGACACATCCACGTGGTGTCAGATGATAGGACACAAGAGCTGTTCCCTTCTTTGCCCTAAGGGACTGACAGTTGTAGGCCAGCAGGAAACCTCAGCCAGCATCTCACATAGAACTGGCTGGTTGTATTTAGGCAGAAATTACTTTTTTTTTTTCACTGCTGTGGGAGCTTAGATGCCTATCTCACATGCAGACACCTAATGCATAATGCAGACACATGAATGTAGGCACCTTAATTTCAAATGGAATCCCATCCTTTTATGTCTTCTCTGTTCACTGCTTTTTGTACTTCAGCATATTTTAATACACATCTTACCACATATCCTAAAAAATAAAGGAAAACAGGTTGTTCCTATGCTGAGATACAGACCCTTTGTAGATCCACACTTAGGTGATGGATGGGAATGACCCGGAAATGTCACATCAAATATTACTGAATAAAATGTAATTCATTTGTCTAAGGCAAAAAAAAAAAAAAAAAGTTACATCTTCCAGTTCACTTCACCTTGTCTGGGTAGTCTATGTAGGCAGAGGAAAACTAGATTTCAAGTCAAAAGCTTCAGTTGTGGTAGGCAAGATTTGAAGGTGTCACTGATACCTGTGCCAACATGTCCTGCAAGGGATGGTGAGTCTTTCACATAAACCAGACAGGCATAATCAGTCATTACATCCCAAACACGTTGCAGGAAGAGTTTTGCAATTCAGTCTGACTGGTGGCCCAAACACATGAAAATGGTCATGGAGATTGGAGAACAGCTGAACACGCCACACAGCTTCTGAGGTGGGCTCCTGGACCTTCCTCTCACCCCAGACCAGCGAGCAGCACAGCGGAGCTATGCATCCACAGCTGCAAACCAGAGACACCCTGGAGGCACAGGTAATTTGAATATTACACTTCTTTCTTCTTTTCTTCCCAGATGAGTAATATAGCCTACATGTGCAAAAGGAATAAGGACTTCTGTGAACAACAGGAAACTAGTGCCTGGGAGGATCATCACAGCAATATTTACTGCAGCCCGCAGTAATCTCTGACTGGCTGTGATTTGCTGTTATGCACCAAAACAAGTTGCAGAGAGGGGAAAATATAAATTTTATCAATATGGCATCTGAAATGAGGCCTCAGCTTATGAGGCCATTGTAAAGGTGAAAGCTGGGAACATAGAGGATGAAAGCAGAAATAACAAACCAAAGAATATGCTGGGCCACGTGGGACTGGGAGGAGCTGAGCTGGTGAGAGAAGCTGAGTAGCTGCTGTGAGGTGCATCGTCTGATCACCGATGGCATTTGGCTGCCTCATGGATTTACAAAGGGTCACCAACTGGTCACACACAAAAACAGATGGACCACATGATTATCTGCAAAAGGCACAACGGAGTCACTGCTGGATGTGAAAGTCTATAGCAACGCTGAAGGGCAACAGCGATCATGAATTAGTTATTGAAAAGATGACGAACACATTAAAGCCCAGGGGAAAGATGGGTGACACTGGAACTAAATTTGATCCTGCAAAGTTAAAAGGCAAGTTGTTGAGAGAGACAGGGAAGGTAATGCTTGGAGAACGTTTCAGGCCATTAATCTGGAATGATAAAGAAATCTCAGTAGAGACCAGATGGGAAATACTTAAGGAAGCAATAGAGAACACAGTGGGAAACTTATTGGGAGGCCTAAGCAAACAAGGAGAAGCTGGACAAACATCAAAACAAAAGCAATAGAGGGAAAATGCAAACAGAGCCAGGGATTATGGGAGAGGAGAGTGGAAATAAAAGCACAAAACAAAGCCCAGGAAAATTTCCAAAGGGGAGTAAACCTTTTCATGTTATAGAGAAGAACAAGGAAAACAAGGTGTGAAATTGAGATGGAAAAAGATAGTGTTCCATGGGAACAACAGCGTGCCAGTGTTTGGAGTGAAAAGAGGAGTCCTGGTGTCCTGAGAGCAAATGTGAATGAGGAGATGGAGCCATGGAAAGAGTATTTGGCCAGAAACTCTCACCTACCTGCGTATGATCACAATAGACCACAATCAAGAGCACAGCTTACATGACAAAAAAGCTGTCAACTCTGAGCCAAGGACAGATGATGAAATGGAAATGGAAAGGAAGATACAGCAGCAACGGTCCCTTCCACCCTTTTCCCAGTGTATGTGCCATGGCTGTTAGAGACCATCCCACACCTGAGGAAAAGAGGAGGTCAAAGCTAAAGCACATGTTACTGCCAGCAGTGAAACTATAAAGATGTACATTACAGGGCAGTGGGAAAAATCACAATGGAAGTAATTGTTGGCTGGTTCAAGTAAATTACATAGGAAGCAATGGGTAGAAAACACTAAAGTGTGCAAGCAGGTTAGATTAAGTGTCCATGCTATGACTATGAGTAGAAAAAGAGTGAGGATGGCAATTAAGGTGCTTTTGAGGATTATTTTTTTCCGTTGAGAGAAGCACCATAGAAAGTAAAGAATTCAGGCATGTTCCAGATAAAAACATTATGAACAGTTGCTCTGTGGAGCAGTAAGAGCAGGAAGAAAGTTAAGCAAGGGCTTCCAGCCAGAAGGCTGCTCCGAGTAACTGTTAACGTTTCCTCATCTTCCCATACAGTGTAGTAACAACCCAAGCTGAGAGGAATCTCATTACACTGGTCGAATGCCATTAAGATCCTTATCTTATGCAAATGACAGCAAGCAAGGGGCAGACATATCAGAATCGGTGACAATGGGATTCACACATGGTAAAAATACTTTCGTTAACACAAACTTCCAATAAACACTGAAGTGGCTGGTGCAGGAGTAGGGACAGCAACTGGAGAGAGAAAAATGCAGGAAGAGAAAAAAAAAAATTGATCTGTATTTCTCAGGCAGCATAAGCATATTCATCCAGAAGGAGCTTTGAAAGACACATTCCTTCAGTAATGCTGTTGCATAGAAAGTCACGGACTCAGAGACTATGGGTGCCTTCATGGAGCTGTATCAGTCTGAGGTACCTACAGCACTGCTGAGGGCAACAGGATCACCTGCCTTCTGTGGAATTCATATGAAGCAGAAGGACCTACGGGTGTATCTGGGCCAAAGCAGACACAAAGTAGAGCAGTTTTAAGATTAATAAAGAAGCAAGGGGAGAGGACTCAGGTCAAGAGAAGAGGAGAATCAAGGAGCAACTGGAACAGCTGAAAGGTGGTGGAGGTAAGACAGAAAGTAAAAAGATGGCAGAAGACCAAAGAAACACATTCAAGCATGATCAACGTGGCTTATTCAAGAGGTCACCATCCACTAGCAGTTATGCACTCCAGCTCCTATGAGTGATCTGTGTTATTGGGTGGCAGTGGACAGAGAGAGGGGACTCAACTCCAGTATATATAAAGACCCAGAGAAGTCTCTTTCTGCTCCACCCATCCTTTGGCACTTGCTCTACTGGTGTTGTCTACAAGGGCAACATTAACACTTTTCCAGGCATTCAAGAAAATCCACCTGATTGAGTTTAAAAAATAATTTTTCATGCAATATTCTGATTGGACCCTATCTATGTGAAGCCTGAGGAGATAACCCATATTCACACCATCCTAGGAGCTGCAGCACCAAGGTTCCTGCTGTCACTTAATAAAGCTTGCAAAGTGCCAGTATAGCTATTTTTTCTCATTACCGACACCAGGAAATGACACATGGGTGGGAAGAAACTCCAGGCTGTCCCAATTGTGGTTTACCCACACGAGGTGGAAGAATGGGACAGAACCCCTTGCCATCAGACTTGGGAGATGTCTCCTGTGATAGCATGGGATATCTCCATTTAAAATGAGAAAAAAATAAATTTACCACCAGGCAATAATCACAAAATGGGCCTCCAGGAAGCTGCAGTCCCTCTGAGACCCTTCAACCTCATCACACTGTTCTAACCATAGAAGACAAACTATTAGAGACATCCCTCCTACTGAGATGGTCTCACCACATAAGTCAGAGCTTCTCCTTGGTCCTAAGAAATCTTTGTGTTTAGCCTGCTTTTCTATGAAATTAGGTTTTTGCATCACTCCTCCTCTCCGCCTTCTCCTCTCCATGTGTTGTTGGCCAACAGAGGGGCTCGAGGGTAATTACATTTCCTTAGGCTTGGAGAAAGCAGACTTGCCCTGAGAAGCCCAGGTCTCAGCTATTCACTCATTTAACCAAAATAATGTCTAAAACCATAAACAATTTGGACAATAGAATCCAGCAGCCTCACCAAAACACTCAGTGGGAGGAGGTTATGGGTAGAGATAGCAGAAAATCTTCATATCATTCAGGGGAAAAGATAATTTGCTCAGAGAGCCAGCTCTGTTGGAAATACAGCCTTATTACAGCTGGCACACACAAACATGTGATTTTGCCTTATCAGGAATAACATGCACAAGCCCCACCAAACCAATAACAAGGCACTTCGGGTGTTTACACATTGAAGGAGGGTGCTGATTCCCACAAACGTGCCTCCCAGTAAAACAGAGCTGACTTATCTTCCTTGCCTTTTTTATTTCAGAATAACTCTGGCACCTTCATTACTCTTGTAAGGAAAATGCTCCCATGGAGCCCACTCTTTGCTGTGTAGTTCCCCGGCACACTCTGAGCCATCAGTGTGCTTCAGAGGAAACCATCAGGCTAGAGGTTCAGGATTTGGGTGGGAAGTGAGCTCCTGGGGAGCTCTGCTGCAGGCAGGAGGGCAGAGTAAAGTAAAAAGGGGTAAAGGAGAGAGACGAAATCCACCAAATAGATACGGTTTTCCCCCACAGATATGACATATGGTATTCCTCAAAGAATGAGCAAAACCTTCTGAGCCATTATATCTATGCCTGGCTAGCTCTATCTCACGACTCGAGACACAAAACATCACATTTCCAGCTATAAGACCTTTCTGCCCCATCATATCCTGTTGTTCATGTTCCAGAGGCAGCTTTCAGCTTAATTAGTTCTTTTCCATCCCGTGTTTACATCCCCATGCGTTTAGGTAGAGAACTGTATCTTCATTCAGCTGTTTGGCAAGGCAAAGGCAAGTAAAGGCTCGTTCCTTCAACCTTCATGTTTACTTCTTGAGAGGGAGAGGATGAATAAAAGGAAGGCAACACGTCAAGCTCAGTGCTCAGGACGGGAAATAAGAGAGCCTTTGTTTACTGCACCGCATTATGGAACCAGCATCCTGGCCAAGGATATGGCTGGTTCCATATGGAACCAACCCAACCAAGGTTGCTGTGAAGTCAGGTTGATGCCAGGGACTTTAGCAAGTCCCTTTCCCTCTCTGTCCTCTTCCCACCCAAAGCTGTGTGTGCCTGTCACCACTGAGATGTAAAGTCTTTGCAGAAGGCATCATCTTTTACTAACCCAGCTATCATCTCAGTGAAGGCTTCTGGTGCTCATCTCTTGCAGTAGAAATAAAGTCTCCTTGTTGCTGAGGGACTCCCAAGGGTGGAGACAGGCTGTGTTAGCAGTTAATACTGCCCAATGCACCCTTCTGTAATGGAGAAGACCAGCTTCTGCCTCTAGCATTAAATCTTGAGCTTCCTCTGCAGCTAACTCCTCGTAAGTTGATGTAAATCTTCGAAGCATTGCTGACAACTGTCGGCTTGTTTCATTATGACACCGTCCTTGGGCTCACAAGGCTTCTGTGTATTGATGGGTACGTATTTTGGAGCATGAACAAACAGCCAATAGATCAATGTTCGCTGGTGCAAACTTGCTGAGATAAAATATTGGCTTCATTTGTTAAACTTTAATGACTGACCTGCCGAATAAAGCCAAGAACGCAATAACTCCCATTTCTCCAGGCATGTTTCACTATTGGGTAATTACACTTTAAGCTCAACAAACATTGTTTCTTTCAAAATATTTCCTCACTGCTCAGTTAAAAATACATGTAATTAAACCTCAGAGGAACGCACCACAAATTTAACATCCATGCAAAGCTGGTTTGAATGATAACCCACCAGGCTTCACAGCGCCGGCAGTTCAGCGGGTGACCCTGGCAGCTGCCCGCAAGGAGATGCAAACCCATGAAGTCAGCATATGTATGTCCTTTGGGGAACTCTGCAATGAGGGAAGACTGCAGCCTAAACAGAGGAGCTATTAAAGCAGGAAAAGATGCATATGTCATCTTGTCTGTGATACATACCATGCTCGGTTACCATAGCAATGGACATTATAGGTAGCTTCAGAGGAGGGAGAGATTGATTAGCAGGCAGATAAGGGAGAAGACTGTGCTGTACCTCTGCAGTCAGAGTATTTTCATCAAGATTACAAGAAACGGGATCTAGATATTAGACAGCAAGTTTTTTTCAATCTTGTCCTAATCTAACTTTAAAAGTATCAGCAACAAGGACATCCCTTGCTTCCCTCAGCAGGCAATTCCACCAGATGAGATTTTCCCAGTATTTGGCCTCCTGTTGTCTTTATTTCCCACTATATGGTGCTTAATCTTCTCAAGTGACAAGCAAAAGCACTCCAAGTCAATGTTTTCTTTTGAAATTTGGCTGCTCAAAGGGTAACATAATTGAGTAATGATTTTGTGCTTTGGGATAAAACCTTGCTTCCAAGGCTTCAATGCATAGGTGAATTTTATCTTTCAAATTAAAAGGAAAAAACTTTCATAACCATTTTGTCTTTGACTGAGAAAAGTAGAAGAATGGGAAAATTGCTGCCTTTTATTGGGACTGGAGTTATTTTGCTCTTCTAGCCTGG
The DNA here is from genome assembly GCF_023634085.1 of Falco cherrug. Lineage (NCBI taxonomy): Eukaryota > Metazoa > Chordata > Aves > Falconiformes > Falconidae > Falco > Falco cherrug. The sequence continues at coordinate 4,069,646 of NC_073698.1, forward strand.
TTCCTGAACAAAATGATGCCCATGTGGTTTTTTGCCTGGACATTAAGCATCAACATTTTTAAGCCTGCTGGCCAGTATCACCCCACTTTCAGGAAAAGGTCTTTGCCACTCTGTGGGGGGAGGAAGTTCCTGCGAGTTTCATGAATATCAACAACTAGGGAGAAGAGAATTAAAAGCAAATTAAAAGAGAATTAGTTGTAAATTAATACATGTTAATGGGTCCACTAATGGAAAGGCAATTCCTTACTCATCCTGCAGGCAGCAGCCAACTGAGCAGTCAGCAAATGTTTACTAGTCCACCAGCTGGCACCTCAGGGCCCTACCAGCAGTACTGTAAGTTGCCCTTTCCTGACTAAAATAGTAGGGGACACTGGGAGAAACGGGGAGTACCTCAGGATGTAAATGTGCAGGGGCCAAGGAAACCAGGTTTCATTAACTAGGGAGCAAGAAAAGTGTGTCAACAGCTTTCTCCAACAATGGTATTTAAAACGCATCTAAATATTGTCTATTGTTTCCTTTTTTTCCACAACACGTAGCTGCAGGGCTTGTTTCAGCAGCTTACTTGTACCCACACATTTAACAAAGGCCACAGGTGTTTAGTGAAACTCACAGTCCTCTGCAGAAGTGAGTAGAGCCTTAGCAAATGCAAAATGTTATGTGGTGTTTAAGAGCTCTCTGGGATGAAAGCTGGACTTTGGAGTTTTGGACCAAAGACCTCCAGTGATCCCTTCCAGCGTAAATTATTCTTTGAGTTTGCATCTTGAGAGCTGTCTCTGTGGTCTGTATGCACAATACACAGCCCTTACCTTATTCTTCATTAGTTCTTACCTTGCCAATGTAAATCAGTCTTCTATTCCAGACTGTCCTCCAAGAGGATTTTCAAGTGTCTCATTGTCTGGATAAAGGGCCTCAACCCATGCCTCAATGTCATTTTGGGGGATGAGAAGACCAAAGTAGCTTACACCATCCAAGTAGGGTGCTGGTTCCCTGAATGCACCACACAGACTCTTTCTGTATAGATTGACAGAGTAAATATGGGCCACATATTCTGGCTTTGATTTTCAAAGACTTCCACTTTCTCAAGGGGATTCTGATTCCATGCTTATGTGGAAAACAGAGATGAAGAAACATCTGAGGATCTGAGGATCCAAAGACATGGAACTGAGCAGAAACCTCAACAAGGCATTAGAAAGATGCCAACACTCCTTCTATCTGCTGAGGCTAACACGAAGCTGTTAAAACAAATCAGAAGAAAACAAAAATGAAAGCCCCTGTGCTTTACTTCCTTTCTTGTGTGGTCTTATGAACCATGGTGACTCCAGGTAGCATTCAACACAGCTGAGGATGTGACCTTTCATGAGCAGAATGAACTCAATCGACAAATACCATTGCAGGAACAGGTCTTGAAAGTGTGACAACCATTGGCCCAAGTGCTTAACCATGAATGATAGCACAAAGAGCTTAGGACACATTGGTTTCGTCCAAGTAAATCTAAATATTTATTAACTCAAGGGCTAATTATTGACTGATGTCAAAGAGAAGTCAATATCTGCAATGAGAGACTCAGCATACGTAGAAAGGAAACAAACAGTCCGGTGAGCAGCTTGCTGGGAAACATCCACCCACTTGCCAGGAGCAGCTAATACAGCCAGATGGACAAAAGCCCACGCTCCCCTTGGGCAGGCTATTTGAGCTTCACGATACTCAAAAAGTAGATGCTCGGCCCCAGCGTGGTGACAAAACTGTCATAAATGCCCAGGCCTCCTCCGCTGTCAGCAGAGAGGAGGAATCTAGGGGTGATTCAGTGGACCTGAATGAGACCCTTCTTACCTCCCTCAGTAGATGGGACCTGGGCAATCCCACAGGAGGCTCTGTGCTCTTGGATGTTATTCTGTGAGTCAGGCTACCAAACAGCAAGGGGAGGGAGCTGCCCTCCCTTCCTGCTGCTGAGTTTTGATCAAAAAGGCCTCCTCAGCCCAAGGGAGGTGAAATCCATAGATGCTACTAGCCAAAATAGTGTCAAGTCCACCAGGCTATGGAGCAACTGGGGTGAGGGGACAGCAGGGGCAGGGGACAAACAGTGAGGAAGGGGCTGTCCTCTGTTACTCTTGCCCAGGCTGGGTCGCCAGACACTAAGGAGAGTAAATTCACGTGGCCAGGCAGAAAGAATGATCAAGAGGGGCCTCAACTCTTGCTGACAGCTGTGGGGCTTCCAGCAGGAGGAGCTGGGTTCTGCCTCCTTTCCCAGATACTTTTTTGTGTATTTTTCCTACTGGCCTTCAAACGAGAGATAAAATCAACATGGTGAGCAAAAAGGTGACACAGTTTTGCATGCAAGTCCATTGATCAACACAGACCAAGTGAGTTGACTGCAGCCAAACACTGATGAGTGGACTACTCTCCATAAGACATGGTCCAGTGACAAAGGGTGAGGATGGACCTGCAGAACAACCTGTATTCTTGACCAAGGCTGTATATACCAGCAAAGTGCAATGTGTTTCCAAGTTTGCCAAGTTCCCCTGGATGCCGTGGGCACAGCTGCAGGTGTTTTTTAAGTCTTGCTTGTTACAGGATTAAAAAAACCCCTCTACTTCTTCTTACTACAGGACTCGCACAAGGATGGGAAACATTCCCAAAGCAGGCAGACCCACCTCTTTTACGTTTTCCCAGTGGGAATCAGTGGTGGTTGTTTGCTGTGGGCAGCTTTTTTCCTAACCTCTTGCAATAACTAAACTCCTGCACAGGTAATTATGCTGGTTGTTGCTGTGGGTGCTTCCTTCTGAGAAATCCCATCAAATGCAGACAAGCTTGGACAACTTCCTAAGACATCTGCTCTATCTCAGCCACGAAGGAGAGAGTTCATGAGCAATCATTTTCACTACAGAAAGGGAAGGCTCCTTCCTCTGCAGGAATACCCAGGGAGGGGGACACGTGGAGGAGACAATCAGCTGGGGATTGCAAGGCACCCATCTGGCGCTGTAGCTTTTTCCAACCATCTGGTGCATGAAAAACTTCCTTTTCAGGGATTGCATAAGAGAGGGAAAGGAAATGAGATCTTAGGGAGGGACTCAAACCTCATGGGGCAAAACTCCAACACTAGCTCTTCTTACTAATCGGGTTTAAGTCGTCATTCACTCTTCAACTCCTTTTACCTCATATGCGTCTATTAGAATTTATTCAGAGGAAACTCAGAGTGACTCAGATATCTTTCCTTTGGCTTCAGAGTTGCCTGGATTTTAACAAGCCAAACCATCCGTGATGTTATCAGATGTTGAGAAACAAGGAACTGAGCTGGTGTATTCTGGGAACAGGAGGTCAGAGGAAGGCTCAGTGTGGCCCTGGAAGAACTAAGCTGGGGGAAGATGTCTTATCGTCCCCAGACCTGTTAGAGTGTCTGTAGCATCAGTATATGGGGGCTCTTTGGAGTGAGGCTGTTCAGGGCCGCAGGATCAGACAGAAAACTGAAGATCCATCTGTGCTGGTGTGGAGCTGAGCTAGTGATGGGCCACCAATGAAGACCAAACCATCACACCTGGAGACAGCAAGAGAGGAAAGAAGCTGAGCTGAGGGACAGCATAGAGATCTGACTCTCAGCTTTCTGATATTTCAACAAGGTGCTGGCAGAATTATATCTAGACCTTAAAATCAGGGTGAAATGGAGTAATTTTAGCAAACTGCCTTTATCTGCTTTTCCAAAGAAGGGTAACCCATGGCTACAGCAGTGCCTAAAACCACAGGTGAGGTCCTAGCATCATTTGGTGCTGCATGACTCTAATAAAATTCCTTTCTACTTCCATCTTTCATCCACCCTGGTGTATATAGACAGTGAACTGTCCGAGAGAGGTGGGGAAATTTATCCAAACACATTGTGGCTGGCTTTGCACATGAAGGTTCAGCCCATGGGACCGCCCAGCCCTAGGAGAACCCTGGTTTATCTTTAAGAAAATGTGTTCCCATGTGGCAAAGAAATAGAAATAGTAATGGTGGGAAACATCACCTTAAGACTAAAAGTCCTCAAAAAATTACTTCAATTTTATCGTGACAATTAACTGCATTTGATCTGCTGGAGGGAGCATCCATCTATGGACTGCCCAGCCAAGGCACTCTGCAATGGAGGGTTTCATGTTAGAGGTGTGGACCACAGCAGCATGAGGCATCACTTGTCATCCATCTCTGCAGGGCACAGACCAAGCATCAGGAGGAGGACCCCCACTTTCAGGAGAAGTGCAGATTTCAGTGGGAGATGGTTGAAAGAGCTAAGAAGCAGAGGTGGATACACACCGGGACTAATTTTGTGTTAGTATCACACCAGGGCTAATCCCTTACCCCCAGATCACCCAGCATTAAATTCTCAGCTCTCTCCCTAGCACGATTTTGGCCAACTCCATCAAACTGGGAAATTTTTGATTAAATTCTCTCTTAGCATTAGAAGTTCAAGCCAGAAGACCTCTCAGCTGATTACCTGAGCAACAAAATTTCTGAGTACACAGTTTCCCATGTCCATCCACTACCAGCTATTGCAAAGCATGCTCATTTTAGGCTTCAAATAAACCCCCCAAAATTTAAAGGTATTTCCTTAGCAAAATTTCAGAGCTTTTAAACCAGGTTCTTGTTTTTCAGTTCTTCCTTCCAAATCACCAGACCTGGCAGTGCTGACCGCTGGACTTTACCTCAGCCAGAGGGTTTAATTCCCAATTGCTCCAGCTTCAAACTGGTGTTTTGCTTTACTGAGGCCAACTTTGGCATGGCAAAGGCCTAGCGTGAGGCATGGAAAAATGAACAAAATGGAAAATCAAACAAAAGCTTCCAGCTTAGCAACTTCCCCCACCCAGAGCTATAAAAATGAACAGTGCAAAGGCCTTGGTGAATGGATCCCTGCAGCGGACTGTTCACGTCTGTATATAACACTGCCACTTTTACGTGAAAAATCACAGCCTGGATTAAGCGGTTTTCCCAGGGTTTTCCGTCAAAAGCACTTGGCTCAGAGGAGAACTGAGCACAGATTTCCTCTTTCTGGCTTCCTGGGGCTGCTTGTCCCCTCCTTGGCAGAGCTCTCAGAGTCAGTCTGATGGTGATTCCCAAAAAGCAGCTCCTAAGATGTAGGCATCAAGTAACCACATAACCCAGACAAGCCTCACTCAGAAGTTCAGAGGGTGGAGAGGAACCACTGAGATCTCCACTTGATGCCCCTGGTATCCCCTGCTTTGAGCCCCAGCGCTGGGTTCGCTGGAGGGGGGTCACCCCGCAAATCTGCAGGCAGGTCGTGGAGTGATGTGCTCTGAGAAAGCAGCTAAGCAGAGAAAAAAACTCTGCCTTTTCGCCACCTTTTCAGCACAAAGAGATGCTGAATGCAAATCTCAGTCACGGTTTTGCTTGAGGGCCATTGGTATGGGGCATGTGGCGCATTTCAAAGCACAAGCTTGACTGAAAGTAAACACAGGGAGCCTGGTTGTACCTTTATAACCTAAACTTTTTAAGAAACAAGCAACCACACAGCCTGGGACCTGGCACAGGCCACTAATGATGGCTAGTGCATGGGGGGTGCGGCGTGGGAAGCTGCAGCCAGGCACGGATGAGTCCCCTGTGACTCATGACCCTTGAGGTCCTTTTTGCCTTGTCCAGTGTCACAGCACCGTGACACTAGGTAGGTTCCTGATTCTTTTTCCAGTACCAGCATCACGACTTGAGCCGCTGCCTGGCCATTACACCTTAGTCAAGAAATTCTGATCCGGGGTTGCTCTTTCACAGTCTCCTTGGAGAAGTCCCAGAGACCTCCCATCCTACAGTGATGGGGTCCAGATTCTCTGTTTCCTAAACTGGATTACTACCTGCTTTTTGGGGTTTTTTTCTCCTTTATCCTATTTCAGGGGTTGCACAATACAATTTATAAGCGCCAGTCTCCTGCCTGCTGGCATTACTCAGACCTTGGTGCTGCCTTGTCCCACCCTGCACCCTGGGGTGCCGGAGCTGACCTTGGCCCCATACGCCTGGAAAACTGGGGGCAGTGCTCAGGAATAGCACCCGTCCCTGCAAATACAGGGTCTCGCTGGGAACACAGCTGTGCTGCTGTCAGGGTGACTCTGGGGTGATCCCCAAGAAAGCTAAGGGACAGCAAGGGATTGTAGCCAGGGGGATGCCAAGCAGCAGGGAGGGGGAGTGTGTGTGTGCAAAGCCGGCTTGACACCCCCCACCCCGCCTTTTCCCCCATGAGGGGGGTCTGCCAGCTCGGGAGTGGCACAGCCGAACCTAAGTCCTGCCTCCTGCCTCCTTCCTCCTCCTCCTCCCAGATGTTCCCTTGTGTGCAGCCATCTGTTGAGCTCCCTCCTCCCTCCTCCTGCGGGGAAGGGGGCAGCCCGCTTGCCCGGCCAGCTGCACGCCTTGGAGGAGGAGGAGGAGGAGGAGGAGGAGGAGGAGGAGGAGAAGGGAGAAGGAGGAGGGAAGAAGGGGACACCCGGCCCCAAGCCTCGCTGCTGCCGGCTCCCGCCGTGGGAACCGACCCTGGCCCTGGTAAGTCCCCCCCGCCGCCCCCAGCCCCGCGGGCAGCGGCCGGGGCAGGGGCTGCAGAGCCGCGGGGGGGGGGGGGGGGGGCGGGGATGGGGGGGGGGATGGGGGGGGGGCCTGCAACCCCCCCGCAACCCCAAATCGCATTTTTGGGGAGGGGGGGAGCTCGCTGTAAAGGGGAGCTGGGCCAGCCCTGGGGGCATCTGCTCGGACACCACCACCACCACCACCACCACCAGCCTCCGAGTGGTGAAACTTTTTTGGTGTGATGAATTTGCCTCGAGTGGGGGCTCGGGGAGGGGGGGGGGGGCACCGGTTGCAAAACACCTGGGGTGCTGCTTGGGGGTAAAGACAGAGGTCTCCGGTGGAGGTAAAGTACTTTTTTGCCTACCTCTGGCTTTGCCAAAGGATGGCGGGAGGGGGGGGTGGGATTTTGGGGTGCGTACGAGCCCCCAGCCCGGCTCCCCGCCCCCGGGGGGCTGCAGCCGGGGCGGGATGAAGCGTCTCCAGGCGGGATCTCTTCCCTTCTCCTTCCCCCGGTGCAATGGTGGTTTGTGGAGTGCTTGGGGATTGCCACGGCTGCAAAGTAATCCGAGCAGCAGCTGGAAGCTCCGCACCGCCTCCCGTGCCCGGCTTCGGGGCTTTGATTTCACGCAGGGCTCCCTGTCTCCCCCCTCCCCATCCCCACCCTCCCCCACCACCCTCCCCCGCCCTCCCCTCCCAACACGGCGGGGAGAGGAGAAGCTTTTTGGTCGGGCTCTGGTGCTGGGAAGCTCGCAGGGTTTGCAGCTAACACGAGGTAAGGGGAGAAAGGAGGGGGGGGGGAGGGGGTAAAGCTTAAGAGGGGGTTGCCTGGCTGGGGTAAAGAGTCTGAAGGTGCTGGGGGGTCTTCTCCCCCGGGTTGCAGAGATAAAAGCAGGGCAAAGCTCCCTGCCTGGGAATTTCCCATGCCTGTAAGTGGATTAAGCTGGAGGGGAAGGTGTGTTTGGGGAGGGGGGGGGCGGGGGGGGCAGAAGGGAGGGGAAGCAGACCAGGATTTTTTTGTTCTTATTGAAAAAAAAAAGAAAAGGAAAAAAGGCAAGAAAAAAAAAACAACCCTGCTGGTTGTGACTTTTGAAGCAGGAGGTCAGAAAGCACGGGGTTCCCCTGATAACGCACACACCCTGTAAACTTTTAAGCAGCTCCATGGAAACTTGTTATTAATGCTGCAGTCATTAAAAGGCACAGACCACGGCAGATTTATTAGCCCAGTTAACCACAACACGTGCCAGCTCTCTGGAAACAAAAGGGTCCGTCAACTTTCCTCCTTAGCTTGGGATCTGGGAAGGCTGGGAGGAGGGTGGCGGGGATGGAGCCGGCGGTGGCTTGTGTCGTGGGGAAGTGGCATCGCCTCCGTTAACTGACGCTCCGTCGTGGTTAGCTAGCGTGGTTAGCTAACGTAACTCGGTGGCAGCAAGAGCACGGCGAGCCGTGCCCAGCTCACGGCGTTCATCGCAGAAGCCCGGCGAGGATCCTCCGGTCTCCCAAGTCGACAGATTTCCCCGGGTGCCTGCCATGATAAATCAGCTGCCGTTAGCCTGAATAACCGCATTCACTGAAGTTACAGTAGGAAACTTGTCTGGGTGGACACTGTGCCATTGCTCCGCAGAGAGCAGCCGGCGCTGATCGCTGGCGTTGCGCTGAAATATTGCATTGATCGCCGCTCCAGAGCCCGCCTGGCAGCACGCAGGGCTCGGCTGCCGCGGTAGAGAGCGAGGCGAGTACCGGGGGAAGAGGCGCTGTGGAAAGACAGGGTTAGACCAACGCCTTGCCGATCTCCCCGGGAATAAGGAGCACGCTGGATGTGTTAGATGCTGAAAGGACCGGAGGGAGCCCGGTATGTCCCTGGGAGTATCTGCAGCCTAAACTTGGCTGGCTGCTCGCCGTCGGCGACCAGGCGCTGCAAAGGCAAAGCGGGTTAGCGTCTGCCGTTGTCCTGGCGCGGGGCACAGCTCGTGTCCCCTCGCAACCCACGGGAGCCTGTCCCGGAGAGGACATGGCAGGTGCTGGCTCACATGTAGGTTATAAATGGCCCGGCGAGGCCCTGACCTGTGCTTGGCCGTCGCCTGTCCCCGCTCGGGTGCGGGGTCCCTCTCCGGAGGCGGTGGGTGCGCGGGTGAGCGGTGCTGGCAGGAGGTTGGGTGGCAGCACCCGGACGGGTTCTCCCTTGCGGCATCCTGGAGCAGGCGTGCTGCGGGGCAGGCTGCTGGTTTGTGAATGAATTTGAGCAGCTGCTGGCAGAGACAGTGGGGAGCGATTACAAAATGCTGCGAGGCAGCAAGGACGTGGTGGACATCCCAGGGGACGTTAATTTCTGACGGCAAGGTGGGCTGGCGAGGAAGGCTGTAGGGTTGGGGTGAGGGTCTCCTGCACCCCTATTCTTTTAAGATTGAGTGCAAGGAATAAAACAGCATTGAATGGGTAGGAGGAAATAGCGAGAAGAGCTGTAAAACAAAAAGCGTGTGCAAAAGTCTTTTATTTTTTTGGATGTAGGAAAAAGGATCCTGTGCTCCCCAGCCCTGCAGTGAACAGCGGTGTGTGCCACCCCAGCGTCAGACAGAGCTTGGGAAAAAAGGTGAGCCACCGTCTTTCAGAGGTTTAGACTTTTCCCTCCATCCCTAACTGCTTTTTTTTTCTCCTCTTTCAGTCTCTTCTCCCTCCTCCTCGCTTGTCAGCTGGTTGGTGGGGAGAAGCAGAGGCTGGAGGGTGGGATAAGACAAGGCATCCTTGTCTGGCAGCCCTCCTGACCCCTGGCACCCCCGGGCTGCACACAGTAGCCACAGGGCTGGCTGCCTGGCAGGCTATCAAAAGAAACTTCCGAATGCGGAGAGGTATTGAGGGCTGGGAAGAGATAAAGGCTGGCTCGAGCAAGCCATTTCTTGTCTTAAAACTTGGCACCTGGAGCTAGCGAGGTGAATGTGTGAGCGGCTCAGCCATTCAGTACAGGGAAGCCTCGACATTTTCATTTGTATTGCAAATTTTACATTATTTTTTAAAATTTCCTGGGAGTTTCCATTGTTCCCTCTTGGAATATTCATGATGTGCAGCAGTGGGGGGGGGGGGGGGGGGGGAGGAAATAAGTGTTCTGAGAATCACTCCGGCCTCCCCCCTCCCTTGCAGATGCTGCAAGCGGTTAAAACAACCTGCCTGCCTTAGCACGGGACATTCCTGAGTTGCATTAACCAGGCTGGAAATCTGCCTGTTGCAGCAGTGGCAAACTGGTAAAAAGCACTTTATCTCTGCTGTAGCTGAGTGGAGGGCCATGTGCTGTGTGTAACAGCTGAGTGCTGGCATCTGTGGCTTTTCTTTTCCTTCCCCTTTTCCCCCTCCTGCTTCTTTTTTTCTCTCCATGTATCTGTGATACTGACTCCTCTCCTTTCCCCTGGTTTGTGCCTGGCAGCTCAAACCCGGGTGTAGGGAGAGAAATAGGGATATTTTTTTTTTTTAAACAACTTTGAATAAGAGAACCATTGTCAGGAAAAACTGAAACTTAAAGGCAAAGCACTGCTGGGGCAGATGGGTCAAACCTCATCATGTCTGAAGTCATATAAGTGCACAGAGCTCTCCAGGTGAGGCAGGACATGTCCCTGACCCCAAAATCACCCATTTTCCTCTCATCCTTAGGAATGAGATGTCTGTAGCAAGAAGCATGGTGAGTCCAAGCTTCACACAGCAGGACAGAGGAGACCCTTTCTCCAAAGCTCTTTAATTCCAGTGTAAAGGCTCAGTTCCCACCCAAGGTGCAACCCCTGTATCTACCCAGGACCAGGGCATTGCGACCTCTTGCAAGAGATCTCCAGCTGAAAGGTTTACAGGATGATAGGGTAACTCTGAATTTAGTCAGTCTTATGCACTGGAGGAGAGGACTGCTCTTCTGGACTGTCCCCAAAGGTCTCATGGTGATGTCCCTATCTCCTGTCTTCACAACATGGTGCATGGTGGCCTCCCCTGGCATTGGGGAGGGGAACAAGGTGCAAGGGTCCAGCACCATGTAGCCCGTATAGGGGGGCACATGTGAGGATGCTGTAGTTCGGGAACTTGTTCTGCTGGTCAGTGAACTCAGGTCAAATCAGTTTAGGAGGTGGCTTAATAGAGAGTGAAGTGGTCAAGGAAGATGGTTGTGTGCATCCTGGGTGACCTGCAGCATCTGCACATGGCATGGCAGAAATGCCACAGAGCTGCACCAAAAACAAGGGGACAGGATGGAGCCAGGGGAGGTGAACAGCATGGGTTGGCAGAGGTCCCTAGAGAGGCAGGCCTGATGTTCACAGCCACTGAGACTGCAGGCACACTTCAGAGTCTATGAATTTGAGGCATTTAGATACTTCTCTACCACAACCACCTCCCCAGGTGTCACCTTCCCTGTCCCTTAGCCTGGCTGCCCATTTTGCAGAGGGCAAAGCAAGGCTGGTTGTCCCAAGTGTCCAGACAAGGCAGGAGCTGAACGTGGTGCACAAGGACAGTGGTGGCATTTGTCTGGACCTGTTGTGGCAGTGGTGGTGTTGGCTGGGGTCTTCTGTGTGGGGTGAGACTGGGACATCTTGTCTTGTGCTCCCTTCTGGTGCGATTTGAACCTGAGGATGGTACCCCCATCCCCACACAAGAATGACCACCTCTCAGTCCTGCGGTTAGTCATCCTTAAGGTGTCGGGAGGGAAACTGAGGCACATGAATGGGGACTCGTGGTAACATCAGCAGTGAGAAATGGGTCCTGCTGGAGTTGCGTCTCCCAACCCACTATAGATGATCTTTCTCTCCAGAATCCCACACTGGCCAAGAGGGCATCCTAGGGCAGGGAGAGGAGTCAAAGGACTGAGGAGATACTAAAGACCACATCACTGGGGCACTGAAGCATCATCTGGGGTGGGAACTGTGGCTGGGGTGATGCCCCGCTGGTAAACCCTTTATCAGCTTTATGCAGATCCCCTTCCCCTTCCCAAATCCGCCCTCACCAAATCTTGTAGGATACCCACTGGGCATAGCCAATGTCTCACGAGCTTCCTCGGGGTGGGAGCAGCTCCTGAAACCCCAGCTGATGCTCTACCAAGCGGTTTTGTTGGCATTCATTGTTCACAGTGTCACATTGCAAGAATTACTGGGGGGAAGAAAGGCCAGGAGGGGAATGAGACGGGAGCCTCCAGCTGTGCTGTTTGCAACAATAATGGCCAGGATTGTATTTATTATCTTCTTGGTGGAGGGTCTGCAGCTGCACACGGAGAGCCACAGGCAGCAAAGAGGCCCAGAGATTATTGTGCATGGGAAAAAAAAAAAAACAAAACAACCACAAAAATAAATAAAAAAGCCCACAAAGAAGCCCTGGGCAGGCTGGAGCAGTGCTGAGGGGCACCCAGTGTAACATCACCTCCTCGCTTTGCCCTCCCTTATCGAAGACAGCAGCCCCGCAGGGCTATTGGGAGGAGGGAGGCTGGGAGCTGCTGCCTTTCAGAGAGCTGAGGCCACATGGTATCTATCCTCTTAAAACCCTTCCAGCTCCTGCCAGGGCTGGAGGCATTGCCCAGCTGGGGTGAATTTCTTTTCCGTCTCCTTTACGCATGATTTCAGCTGGTGCTGGCTGCCTCTGCTTGCTGGAGTCGGGCACAGCACTGTGACTGAGGCACGACGTCGGGGGCAGCATGTGGACATCTGATTTGCAGCCACTTCTGTTTCAAGGAGAAAGGGCTGCAAAGCCCTTAGAGATACAGGATGATGGGGCTGCTATGAGCTGTTCAATCCTGGCGGGCAGTATCTCACCAGGAAGGGCAGAGGCATCACCCTGGGATATATCGCCTTCCCCTGGCACCATCCCTCCTCTCTTTTCCTTCCTTTCCCCTGCCCAGCTCATCCTCTCCAGGGGAACCCATCCATGTCCATCCATGCAGCAAGGTCCTTCTGCAGCTCAGGCCAGCCCACTGGCATGGTTAAAAGCAAACCAGGTGAGGGATGTGGGGTACATCCATAGATGTCGCGCCTTTCCCTCATGGACCAGACAGCTGCTGGTGGGTCCTTGCAACCTGCGCTCCCCTGGGATGGAACGTTGTGTATGCCACCCCAGGCTCACCCATGGCAGATGGCATTTCCCAGCTTGGGCACAACGACGTGGCTGAGTGGCTCTGTTAACAATTAAACCCAAGAAGCGTCCATTGTGGGTAGGAGGTTTCTTCTTCCCGTGCTGCAACTCTTGAAGTTTCTTGCTGGCAGGGTGTATGGTGTTCGTCCCAGAGTGCATTCCTCTTGAATTATATCATGTCTCGGGGAGCCAGAGTGCCGTGAAAAAGTATCACCACAGCAGGAGCTGGCACAGGAGCCGGCTGGGGTTGAGGGTCAGATGTGGGAGAGCATCATCAAGGGCTGAAACTACAGGAGAAGGCTGCTGGGATCACTTTAGCTTCCAATAATGATCTGTTAAGAAATGAGGCCCTGCCTCAGTTTCATGCTTTAAAAATTCACATCATCTTGCTGGCTTTCTTAGTCTGGCACCAGGAATGGTCAGAGAGGAGGGAGAAGCATGTGCAACCCCAAAATTTCACAGCTTCATCTGCTCCATCATTTTTAAATTGATCTTTTTGCAAAGGGGGACACAGCCCTGAAGAAAGAGGGTTTAATCCTCCCAGGGTTACTGCTGTGATCTGGGTAAAGCCTGGGTACTCGCATCCTCCCTGCGTGCATCAGAGCGAGCCCTTGGGCGTCGGAGATGATGGGGCAGGGGGATCTGTTGGTAACTTTACCAGGTCCCTCTACAACAAAATGCATCAGAATTGGTGTAAACCTCTCCTTTTGCTGTGAAGCGCCATGCCGAAGGGGTGGTCTGTCCTTCTGTTCGTGCCAAAATAACTCCTCTGCAACACAGACTGCCCGTTCTGGGATGTGTCACTGGGTTTATGATAAAGATCCTATTCGGGCTGAGTTTGAGACAGTTAAGAAAATATTTGTGTTCCTGGCTGAGATGAGGTCTCTGTTATGCTCAGCGAGCGCCAGGATAGCGAGACCTCCTGTTCCTGGAAATGCTCACGGTAACGAAGAGAGGGGGGTGGGAAGCAGGGGTTGCTGGGGATAAAAGGATTTGGGGTGGTCACCCCCGGGGTGATGCTGGGGCAGGAGAAAGCCCTGAGCTCCTGCATACCTTGTGGGCACCTTGTTTGATCCCATGTATCTAGTGCTGCTGGGAACCGGTGTGGGGCTGACAATGCTCCCAGTTTGATGCTCCCCAGTTTGAGCAGTCCTGCAGCTGGCATAGCCAGGAGCCAACAGTGGGGCCAGGATGCTCACATTCCGTCTGCTCCCCGCAAGCCCCGTGAATCCCCCACCGGTGCTGCCGGGAGGTTCCATGCCGTGCTGACGCCTGCCTTCCCCATCCACAGCCCCTCCGGAGGCTTGGCAAGCTTCATTTCCTTTTGGGAACGCCTCCTCCGGGCACAAGCACAGCTCAGCATGAGGCTGGCGAGCAAAATTGCTTTCAAAAGCCACGGGAGATTATTTCCCTCACCCCAAATAAAGCTGCTATTAACCTGACAGTTTCCCTGGGCTAAGTGAGGAAGGGGAATTTTTGTGTAAAACCCTGGTGCCACAGTAACATAATTCCTAATTTGCTGGTGCTGGAGGTGGCACCAACTTTTTCCCGCTTGAGGTGAAATTCCTGGGAGTTGGGCTGTATTGTTTGCTTCCAAGACGTGTCTTTTTGAGACGCACTGCTCTGGAGGTGGCAGAAATAGTCTGTATTTCAGCCATGGATGTAAATCAGCTGGAACTCACCGTATGGGCTGGCAGATCTGCCCACACAGGTTTCCTTTTGCCAGAGCCCAAAATACACCACACTGCACCCAGATTTCCTCCTGGAGGGGGGGATGAGGGATGCTGGAGGGGGGAGACTGCACAAGTGGAATAAACTGTTAGCTTAGTTTAAACACTAGGATGATAAATTACCTGTGGCCTCTTGCAAAGCAGATGGGATTTGTGACATTACAGTTGGAGCAAAGAATATTTTAATAGGTCTTTCCCATTCTTTTATGAAGAAAGGATTTTTTTTCCTTTAGAGAAAAAAAAATAGAGCAGAGGCTGTTTCAGCTGAGCGAGGGGTGTCCCATGTTTGAAAACAAACCCATCATGTGAAACTGTAGGGTTTGGAGGTGCTCTAGATCAATCCCGTATGTCTTCTCTGAAGCCCACGTGGTGGGTTGCAGGGCTGCTTGGTTTTGGCTTTGGGGTTGGGAAATGCTTATGATGCTTAACAATTTGGCTTTGCTCTTGCTTATCTTATCTATCCCATCCCCTGTAACATCTATGAAAATCTCCCTGAAGGATGGAAAGCATGGGTGGGATGCTGGTTAATCATGGTGGTTTTGGCTCAGTGGTTTCTCTATGTCCGGAGATGAGAAAAGTGAATGGAGATAACTGAGATTTGGGGAAAATGAGGAATGGTGTCTTGTTTTTTCCTTCCCTACCACTTCTGGCTGTCCACAACCCAAATTCCATGGGTTTTGGTGAGATGTGGACTCGATGCAGAGCAATGGAGTTCTTGTCCAGATCTGGGAGCAACATCTCAACTCTGTTTATGGCAGTTTTGTCCTCTCTTGAAATCACTTCAGTGGGGACAAAGCACCCCACAGAGCAAATAAACCACTGGCTCATGATCTCCTTGTCTTGGCTGCCACCTGTGATCCCTGGGGACCCAGGGTTAGGAAGAATAAATCCTTCCATGAGCCCATCCATCCCCATCATGCCACCCACCCTGGTCTGCCTTAAATACAACCACTTCTCTGCACTGAGGGAGGAGAGGTGACTTTTTCTTTCCATCCCCAGTTTGGTGCCTATTGTACTTCATTCTTCCATCACCTGGTAATGTCGATTTCTGATACCACTGGGCTAATTACTTGCTAACAACTCCCCCTTTGGTGGTGAGGCTCTTGACTGAATGCAAAGGAGGTGCTTTTACATACATTATTAAAAATCACTAAAGCAGAAAGGAGTTAATAGAGAAATCATTTCCCCCCCTCATTCCCTGCATTTAGTTTTGATTTCCCCCAGTGAGTGGGGTGACGGGGCAAAAAGTGTTCAGGCACCTGCGGGATGATTTCAGCTCCTGGTCAGGCCCTTTGTGTCTCTGTACATTGAGCCATAAGGGCTAAAGCCACTGTCCCAGTGGCAGAGTTTCCTCCCATCCCAGTGCTTGCCTGCACTGGTGGGGCAAATAGGGTGAGGAGAAGGAGAAAACTGAACTGGGTTGCACATCCCTTTCCTTATATCCTGGTGGGTGGCTGGGGATGGCTCTGCTGTCTTTGCAGAGATTTGCACTTCCCACTGACAAAACCGTCAGTGTGAAGGGTGATAACCTATCACTCCAAAGCAACTTGTGCAGTGGCTCCTGATGGAGGGCTCCATGAAATTAAGCTGAATTTAGAAGAGCCAAGAGACTAATTCTCACCCTGCTGTCACTTACACCTAAAGCAAGTCCACTGAACTCCCCCAAGCCCATCTAAGCAAATGCAGGGTCAAACCTAAATAGCATATATATATATATATATATATATAAAATAATGAGAATCTTGTACTCTCTTTAGCTCTCCTCTCCCTAAATCCAAGGAGTCATGAACACCGAGTACAAAACCAGGACTGGTATTTGCAAAGTGTACGCCAGTCCAGCCAACAGCAAAAAATACCAAATGGCTCAGGAAGCCCTGTTCCCATTTACACCAGAACTCCTTTGTGAGGAAGCACTAATTGGTTTAATGAGCTTTACAGAGGGGGTAAACGTAACTCTTTGCTGCATATATGTAGGGAAGCCTTCTGCAGGGAAGAGCCAGTCTGAAGCAGGCAGAGCAAAAGCCTGGATGACCTTTTACTGTCAATAGATTTGCACAAAAGGAAAGGAAAAGAAAAGGAAAAGGAAAGGAGAAAAGAAAAAAAAAAAAAGAAAAAGGAAAAGAAAAAAGAAAAGACAAAAAAGAAAAGAAAATAAAGAAAGAGTAACCTTGTCAGCAGCAGTTTCTTTATCATGTGAGGGGTGTGAGCCTGCGAGTTAAGGGATTAATGGTTGCTGGCTGTAGGCTGGTTTGAGCCAGCTCCACTGTCTGGTGTATGGGATCTGGAGACCAGGCTGTGATTGCATCTGTGGCGTCATTTGGACTCAGCCCCGGAGAGTCCGCACTGGAAAAGTGTAGCTGTTGCTAGTGCTGCACTTTACTCGATAATTATTCTTATTTTACAGAATAATTAACAGGAGGAGACAGGGGGAAAGGTCCCTGAGGCAATTTTATCGTTGGAAAAGCAACTCAGGAGCATCATGGTGCTCCGAAGCTGCCTCTCAGAGCCTCCCAAGTATTTAAAGACAGAAAGAGCCAGTTATCTTTGGTTTCGTTATTTTTTCTTTTGCAGCCTGGAGGACTTATGGCCTGTATCATATCCTATGCAGCTTGTTTCACTTTCCCATAACGTTCCCTTTCCCCTGCCCCCAATTAGTGATTGCAGCCAAGTGGGCCTTGTGGGCCTTGCTATAAAGACTTTGTTTTTTCTTTACTTGGCTGATGCAAGAGTCAGAAGACAATCCCCTAAACTTCTTCCCGATGAAATATTGTTGCTAATCCAGCTCCTCTGTCCTTTGCTAGAACAGCAACTCTGTTTGGGATAGGTGGACTCCTGGTCTTCCTTTTTGCTTCTTTTCTCTAAAGGTTGTTCTGTTGTTAATCGAGGATTTCCAGCACCACATTGGCAAGAAACCTGGAAATTGTCAGGATCTTTCCACCATGCCTTAAGCACGTAGGGATTTGCGTCATACCTGATCTGCTGTAATTGTGGGCTGCAGTGGAAAAGACAGGTCCTTTTTCCCCCATTCCTGTGTCAGAGCCCGATTTGCAGGAAAATTGACCCACCAAAGGGGGAAAAGGAAGATTAGGGTTTTTTTGTTGGATGAGTGAGCTGAACTGATTCATCCTGGGTGCAGCTGGTTGCTGGGTGGGACTTGGGTCTGGAAGATGCAGCCAGGGGTGGGGTGGGAAGCAGTATACTGGGGAGACTAGGCATCCTGTTCCGCCACAGACAAGGTAGACATGGGGCATCCCCAAGGATGGGTCTGCTCTTAGGTGGCTTTCATACCCTCCTGGAGCAGTTTTTCTCTCTTCACCCCACTGTAGAGACAACCTGTGTTTCTGCACTTCTTACTTATGTACCTTAAGCTTCATTGGGTGACTTCAGGTCTTCAGCTCCGACTTCTGCTGCATTTCAGCCGATGCTTTGACAAGTGGCATATTCAGGGGGGCTGAGGAGTGCAGTGTGAAGAACAGGGCAGCCATTTTCTGACTCCATCAAACAATGAACTTTAAAACACCTCCTCCTTGTATTTTTTTTTAATTAATCCTTGATTTTTGGTGATAGGGATTTCTGGCTTGGTGGTTGCCAGGGCAACCGGAGGTAGCCTAGGTAGCATCCTTTTCATCTCTGCATTCCTCAAGGGGGACGCATCCCCAAGCAATGGGCTTCCATCCAGGGTGGGATGTGTTAGCACATCTCCCTTGGATGGGAACGAGGTGGAAAAGTCTCAGCTGTGGATTGGGGAGGATAGTGGGAAATGTCTTGTTTTGAGGAATGAACAGGAGAAGGAGGAAAGCAAGTGCAGTGAGAAGTGTGAATTTGCAACACCACTATAACAGGGATTACCTCTCTCCTACCCCACGCCCTGACCATCAGCTGAGACCTGGGTTTCCTCTGAAGGCTGGTTTTAAAATAAGATTATAATGTTCTTTTTGGCAGAGAAATCTCAGTGTGAGGTTTCTGCTCAAGTCCTGCCACATGACATTGCAGGGGATGAGCAGAGCAGGGAGGAGACATCAGGGCATCTGCAGGCTTAGGGAGAGATGCGGGATGTGGGGAGAAGGCTAGCACCCTGCTAGGAGCTTGGCCCAACCTTGGCTCCATTATCCACCACAGGGTCTCCCTGGGGTTGTCTCAGGATATTTGCCGTGCAGAAAGGATGAGCAAGATACAAAAACCAGAGCCCTGCAGCCACTCTGGACACGTAAACCGTGGGAGACAATACTGCACCCCCCCACAGCTCCTGTTAAAATCAGGGGGTATAACAAGTCCCTCTGACCTGTGAAATGGCCAAAATTTATCCCTAGGATCTCTCCACACCACAACACCCATAGAAGTGAAGAGGTCATGGCTGGACTAGCCCAAGGGTGGGCTGCTTTCTCCTGGTGACTTTCCCCCCACCATCCCAGGTGATGGTGCCAGTGGTTTCTGGTCCATGGTGTTCCCTTCAGGTGAATCTCCCCAGCGCTGCAGGAGGATAACTCATCTTCCTTTTACAAGGGGATACCTTGGCCTCCTGCCTTTATCAACAGAGCAGCTCGCAGGCAGCAATCCAAAGGCAATTTGATGCGGTTTCAGATGCACGCTGTACACAGATGAACTGTAAATGCCTGTGGCATGTCTCTTTTCCCATTTCAAGGAGCACTGTCGATCGCTCCATGCAATGATTAAGCATGCCTGTACCTGACTAAGCTTTTCATTGATTATTTGGCAATGCAGAAGTCTCTCTCTTGGACTGGAAGATGACCAGAACGTTTATTTCTCCCATCTTTTATCAGAGTTATTAGCCAAGTGGCTTGTTAGCCAATGAATGCTTCATGCTGCTCTGCAAGGGAGTTTTTAACTGGTAGTAGTGGATTGAATCTCATCTGCAAAGCAATTGCAGAGCCAGTAAGAGAGAATCTGGGGTAGTGCTGCAAGAAGGAAGGAGGCAGTAGACACTGCAAATATCTAAGCTGAGCTTTCCGTACTGCATTTCAGCTGTGTAATGTTTTGTCCTTGCTGCTGGCTGGAGTGATGGGTGTTGCAGTGGGAGTCACTGATCTGCCTCCTTCTGGTGATAATTTTTGGGGCTGATCAGGAAGGGAATTCCCATGTCAAAAGGGGTTTGAGGAGCTGCATAGCAAAGCTCAGCGCTGGCTTTAATTCTCCTCTCAGTTTATAGAATCACAGAATGGTTTGGGCTGGAAAGGACCTGAAAGGTCATCTAGTTCCAACCCCCTGCCATGGGCAGGGACACCTTCAGCTAGATCAGGTCACTCGGAGCCCTGTCCTTCCTGACCTTGAGTGTTCCCAGGGATGGGGCACCTACCACCTCTCTGGGCAACCTGTGCCATTGTCTCACCACCCTCATTGTAAAAAATTTCTTTCTTATATCTAGTCCAAATCTCCCCTCTTTTAATGTAAAACCATTACCCCTTGTCCTGTCGCTACAGGCTCTACTAAAAAGTCTGTTCCCAGTTAAACTAGGACTTTGGAGATTGTCCTCTTGCTTTTCTTTGGGTGTCCCAGCAGGAGCCCACAAAGGTCTTAGCAGTACTCAGAAAGCCAAGTCTCACACTGATGTGTCTCTGGACCTGCTGGGGTTTGATCCGGTTCCCATTGGAGCCAACGGGATGCCACAAGGAACTGAGCTGGGCTTTTGAAGAAGAAGTTAGGAGGTGCTTTCCCTGCTGTAGACAACCAGTGGGGATAGCCACTGGGTGGGATTTGGGAAAAAAACCACCAGTAGGCTGAGCTGACACTAATGCAGGTACTTCCCTGTATATGAGACATGTAATGTCTGAGGTTTTGGGTTTTTAGTTTCCAAAGAGCTCCCCACTGCCATAATTTCCCCTGGTAATAAAACATTTAAGTGTGTTCCAAATGCAGCTTCACGGGGGGGAAAAATAAAAAAAGAAAAAAAATCAAAAAAAAGCAGCAGTATTTAGTTTTGGAGGGACCACAGAAGGGAGCAAGCTGTGGTCTTGTCTGCACAGAACCAGAGGGGATCAGCCTTGATGTCACTAGGAGAGGGATATCTGGAAACGTGTCTGCAGGCAGGAGCTCTACCCACTGTGTCCCCTCGGCACACATACGTGTTTTCTCAAGAAACAGTTGAGATGGGCTGGAGTAGGGCTCGTCTTACTGAATTTCTGTTATTTCTATAGAATAATGGACCCCAGAGGACTGCATGTTGGCCTTCAGCAGTGCTTTGGTTGCATGCACTTTGGCCAGAGTCCCAGTCTCTGCTCTCTATTTGCAGGAGGTCTGAGAGTTACTGCCAGACAAGTCGTACCAGTGATCAGGACAATATTTTTGCAACTCTTTTTCCCCTTTGCAGTTCTTTTGCACATTGGCAAGTAATTCCTGGTCGGTCTCCTGGGAAGGAGGGCAGGGCCGAGAAGACGGTGCTGAAAAGGAAGAGAAGCTGCTGCCAAAGGGTGGGTGAGGGAAGATGAAGTGTGAACTTCTAGGAAATGGTCCTGGGAAGGTGCAAGGGCTGTGGGGAAGGCGCCTCAGCCAGATCAAAGGCTGTGTGGGAAAGGTGATACTGCAAGGAAGTTAACAAAGTGCTTTTAAACAGTGATGGAAAAGGTGAGAATAGAGACCAGGGGGGCTGAGATGGGGACTGGAACATGTGTTTAAAGGGGACTTTTTTCTTTTTTTTTTTGGCTAAATGAGTGCTTGGCAAGTGTGTCTTTGTTTATGGCAATCAGCATAGCCAATGACCAGTGCTAGTGGATCTCATGCCTGGTTTGGTGGGAGTTTTTGTAGCTAACCTCCTGGAGACCTTGCTGATAAGGCATGAGGATCCATCACCCATGACTGCAATGGAAACAAATGAGGACAGCCCTTGCTGCCTCTGCTGACCTGCGGGATGCTGGCATGCTCCAATTTACCCTCTCCAGAGATGCTTTTTTGGCTGGCTCTTGAAATTACACAGTTCTGTTCCCCACAGTTGTGAAAAAGAACTGCTAGGGTGCAATCTGAAGAGGCCCAGCAAAGTCAGGTCAGCTCTCTTCCACCCTCAGCTGTGAGGCTGGAGGGACAGAAATGTCTTAGATGGAGGAGGGCCAAAAGCAGAGGGTTGGAGACAGCTCCTTGCTTGTTGGCGTTGTTAATCAGAGATAATACTTAATGTATTTAGCAAAGACTGCCCAGAGGCTCTATATGAAATAAATCAGATCTTTCCACTTGATGCCTGTGCAGGAGGCCAGGCCCAACACAGTAGAGTCTGGGTTAGACTGAGCAGTTCTTGGTTCGTTTGCTCTGGCAGGCAAGGAACCAAGTGGCTGTTGCCTGTCCCACCTGCCACCAGCCTGAGAAGGGTTGGTTTTAGCCACCTGATATAAAGCAATGGTCATACCTACCTAAACACTTCTAAATTTGCATCTGAAGTCTATGCAAAGGACACGTGCTGTCCATTTGGGCAGTAGGCAGGTGGCCTTTCTAGCTGTTCATCCGCGATGATGTTCTGATGATGCCATTATCTCTGTCATCTATAGGAAATCTGAACGGAGCTTTGGTTTTTCCTTTCCTGATAATACTTTTGGACACCTAAGGCTCCCACTGGGCACACAGCCCAGAAAAATGATTTCTCCAACCTGTCAATGCAGGGTCTTAAACCCAGTGCTCCCCAAACCTACACACATGCCGTGACTTGAAGACCTCTCTGTACTGGTTTGCTAGGCTGTAAAATGGCTGTTTGAGCTGCCATTTAGCTTCTTCCATGGTCCAGTCAAAAGCATGCATGTTGGATAGATCTTTCTTCAAGGCAGCCTGCTTTTCTTGCAGCTAATTTCCAGTTGCATCTTCACTTGGTTGTATCTGCAAAGACTGTTGACCCAATTTTTCTTCATTAAATTCCTGCTAGGGTTCGTAACATGAGAGACAACGTGTTTGGGATATCCATGCTATTTAAGACTGTACTTTATCTATCCCTTTGGAAAGACAGAGCGGAAGACTGCACAACTCAAACTACATCTACAGTAGGGTAATTTCTGTGGCAATTAAATCTATTTCCTTATCTTCTTGTTTTCCAGGTCAACAATGCAGTCCCTAGCCTGGTTCAATTTGCTGCTTCTCCTTCCTTGTTTTGGTACGACCAAAACCTGCTTCCCTGGCTGCCACTGCGAAGTTGAAAGCTTTGGTCTCTTTGACAGCTTTAGCTTGACCAAGGTGGACTGCAGTGGAATAGGCTCACACATTGTTCCCGTCCCAATCCCTCTGGATACCTCCTACTTGGATCTATCATCAAACAAACTGGAAACAATCAATGAATCAATGCTTACTGGCCCCGGGTACACCACCTTGGTAAGCCTCGACCTGAGCTACAACAAAATTGCCAAGATTTCCTCCACAACCTTCTCCAGGCTTCGGTACCTGGAGTCCTTGGATCTGAGCCATAACTCTCTGCAAGTCCTTCCGGAGGACTGTTTCTCCAGTTCTCCTTTGGGTGACATAGATTTGAGCCATAACAAGCTCTTGGATATCGCTATGGACATTTTTGCTTCAAAAGGTCAAGGAAAATCCCTGAATGTGGATCTATCCAATAATAAGCTCAGCACAATGACAAGGCACCGTGAGAAGAGCATCCCCAACATCCAGAACTTAAATCTTTCTGGAAACAGGCTAACATCTGTGCCAAACCTTCAAGGTATTCCTCTCCGATACTTAAATCTTGATGGGAACCCTCTAGTCAAGATTGAGAAAGGAGACTTCATGGGGCTGAAAGATTTGATTCACTTATCCCTCAGTGGCCTGAGTGGCTTTGGAGAGTTATCTCCTTACAGCTTCAAGGAGCTACCAGCCCTCCAAGTTCTGGATTTATCCAGCAATCCCAACTTGAAGTCACTGACTGCTGAAGTTATCTTTGGTCTGAACTCCCTACAAGAGCTCAACCTCTCTGGAACAGGTGTGTCATCCTTGCCAAAGACTGTGCTTAAATACCTGCCTTCCATCAAAAGCATCACCTTGGGGAAGAACATACAGTGTCTTAAGACCATCAAAGAAGGCCAGTACCACCGACAAATTGGGCTGACCAAAAAAGAGGTCCTCAGTTGCCACGACAGTCACGGCTCCGTAGCAGCAGCACCTTACGTTTCGTGATGAAAGCTGGGGAGAGGGGGTGGGTGAGGGAGGGGGGAGGGGCGTGGGGTTTGTACAGATGTCGGACTGAGATGGCTTGCAGTGTGCCTTTTGTAAAACTGTCAATAATTTATATATTTGTATATGCCAATACTTGATCGTTTGTGAATTTTATAAACTCTCAAAAATCCTGGCCCATGTCATCTGCAAGCTCCAGATTTTACCTGGTGCGTTGAGGTCCTCACGGAGCCGGTTAGCTCAAGAGTGGTGATGCTGCACAACGGGGACCAAGATGCTCTGCAGGTCCCAGGGCAGAACAGTTGGCTTGGAGCAAACTTTTGTGCTCCAGACACGTTTGTAGGAGCAAAGCTATGTCTCTCCAGAGCACACACCAAAACGTACCAACTTTGTAGCTACTTGCTTAGAAACCCATGTATCATCCTATTTTTAATTATTACTCCCGAAGAAGTGCCTTCTGGATGTTGCCTTCATTAGCAGCACCCCGTTCCCTGTCATGCACTTTCAGTCTTGAAGAAACATTTCCAGACAAACCTGAATACAGGGTGCTCCTAATGTGCTGGTTTTTACATGTTATTTGCATAGGTGTGCAGTGAACGTTGAGTAAGTTGAGAACTTTTCCCACAGTTTTCTCCCTGTTTTCCCGTCTCAATCCTTTTCATGTCTAATTACTTTAGGTCCAACCTTGGCAACCTCCTGTCTTTCTAACCTTAGCGAGCCATGGCTCAGAGGTGATGTGCAGCAGAGTAAGGGAAGCAGAGGGGTCTGCCAGCAGTCACATCTCACCCAGGAACCAGCCTCCGATGAAGCAAATTAACTGAGTTGCAAAGCAAAGAGATCATGTAGCCTAGCGTAAATAAATAAATAAATAAATAGAAATCCCTCCTCCCTTTCTGGGGAAGCTTGGAAGAAAATTTTGGCAGGGATTGTCATCTTGACAACCTTATCAAACCAAGAGGCAGACCCAGAAGACGTGTGAGTAAGCTGTTTTTCCATGATGACGTTCCTCATCTAAACACATCTGCGACTCAGCTGGGCACGTGTGAAGCAATTTCCAGCACCAAAACACTCTTCAGAATGTGCCACGGGAAAAAATTAACACTGATTCCTGCAACTCTGGAGTGTTTTGTCTATCACAGGAAAGATCTTGGGTTTTTTTTTCCAGAGTTGTGGTTTTTCTTTCTCTCACACAGCTCCTTGGCTGCCAACTGAAAGCTGATAAAAAGCCTGGTCCTCAGAGATTTACTCGTTTTTTTCCTCCATTGCTGAAATGCTGGCAAAGCAAAGGGGGGCCCCTTTCGTCCCTCTTCTTCCCCAGGCTAGGAGAAAGGGGGAGAAGGCAGCACAGCATGACTCAATGCCACGTGTGAAGCCTTCAGCTTGCTTATAGGAGCTCCTATATCTGGCACGCTCTGCCCTGAGGGTGGGATGTTGTGGATGGGGGGGTCCTGCTCAGGCTGATCTGTGCCTGGGTCTCTGAACCCAGCCTTGCATCAGGGCAACCTTCAGTGTTCGAAAGGGATTTAGAGAGGTCCATGCAAAGGTGATGCAGATATAATACCATCCGACAACCCTCCTTGGGAGTGTTGGGAGGAGCTCAAACTTCATCCTCACACCCCCAAAGATCTTTGCAAATGGAAACACTGTTGCCCAAAGCAGCTGTCTCCAGGGATGGCTGAAATCCACTAAGGCCATAAAAGCCAAAGTCAGCACCTCATTTTAGATTCTGAAATCCCTCTGCCACATTTTCATCTGTCTCTGGCTCAGTGATTTGTTTGGGGACCTGAGGGTGGGATTTTAACCTTTTCTTTCAGTGCTGGGGCTTTTGCCCCTCTGCTGAATCTTTGCAATGCTCAACCAGCCTTCACAATCACAAGAAACACGATTTTCTTAAAAAGGCAATGGGACTGCCTACAGCAGGGATCTGGGGAGGAACAGCAACCCACTGCAGTGCAAGACGGGGGCAGTTTGGGAGGAAGGGGGTGTTTTTTAGTGGATCTTGCCTTTTTAAGAGAATTCTTTTCTGCTGGCAGAAAAAGTAATTTTTAAAAAAATGTTTAATTTTATAAATCTGTACGTAGATTAAAAGTTACGGGATCACATACTGTTAAAGTTACTGTCTTTGTGCCACTGTGGTAAATTTAAAACCCAATGTGACAATCCAACTGAAGACTGCAAGATTTCCTTGTGTAATCTCACACTTGCTGCTGGCTAAACAAGTCTTAGCAAAAGCTGGCAAATACCGTCGCTGTGTTAGTTTGTTTTTTTTTAAAGAACCTCTGCAGCATTGTAAGGCTTTGTGATTACTCACAATATAATAAAGTGATTTGGAGGAGAATAAACCCAGATCCCCCAGATTTATTGTCTTAGCGCTGGGAGGGTGGCAGCTGTCACCGGGTCCAAAGTGCTTCTTTCCTTGCTCTGCTCAGCCCCATGGGTGTTGCATCTCCAAACTGGGGGCAGGATTTGTCCCACAGTGTTTGGCTCACTAGGCTCTTCGACTGGCAGACAGGCTTGAGAGCTTCACTGGCTGACTAGAAGGAAATTACGGACACATGGCAGTGGAGCAGCCTAAGAGGATCTGGAGCAAATTTCCTGTTCCAGGATCTACTCCAAAGCTTGTCAGAGATGGTGGGGATCTCTTCATGGACTTGACCAATGTGGGACACGGGCTGTTAGGGTTGAAAGGCTGCATTTGCAGAGTGGATGAAGTGGGGAGAGCCCATGAGCTGTTTCACAAGACCATGGGGGCGGGAGGAAATGAAGGGGTGCAGGTGTGATGCCACAGTACAGAGAGCTGCACACTGCCAGACCGCAGAGCTTTCAGCGGTGAGATACACGTGGTCCAGTCTCAGCACTGCTCTCCAAGGAGCGGGGGCTGCTGTGTGGAGGGCTAAGGGCATGCAGAGCCATTGCAACTCAAGAATAAATACAGTCCTCTCAGGAGGGCTTTGCTGCTCTTAAATAGCAGATTTAATTTTAAGTACTTCTCAGTGCTGTGTATAAAAGCAGTGTGAGCAGCACCTCAGGGAGAAAACTGCCTCTGGGAAGCTGCAGTGTTCCTGGTCCTCCCAAGCCTGAAGGAGCAACAGCATCGCCCACCCAGGCAGGCAGAGCTGTAGGCTGCCTGGAGGAGGCTGTTGGTTCTTCATCTGCCTCCCAAAACTGCCCTGTCCTCCAGGATGGCATGCAAGGTACAGTTGGACTATAACCTGGGGGCTGACATCTCTAGGCAAGGCCAGATCTTGCTCCCAACACTGTTATAGACTGTAGGTCCCTTAGAGGTGACCACTCCTCTGGTGCCCACCATTAGGCTGTGATCATTAGGCTACACCACCATGCTCCTTCTGGGTCGGATCCCTCCTGCCCTGGGATGCAGGCTCAGTCCAAGGGGTGGAGAGTGTCCTGCTGTCCTGGGGAATGACACTGTCCTGGGAGCGATGGTTCTGAGGCTGGATTCTCCCACTTCCTCATGAATGCCCCACTTATATGATGCCCCAGCACTGTGCTGGACCTTGTCCCTCCCAGTACTCCTTGCCTTAACATCTTAGTTTTTTAGAGATTTGTATTATTTTTATTATTTTATTTACCTTTATTTAAATAGCCTTTCCGAAGCCCTCTGGGTGGGAAGAAGCATGGAAGCCCCTGTGAGAAGCATGAGCCCCTACATTGCCCATGCATGCCACCCCTTTCCACCATGGGATGTGGACACCTGAAACAGAGCACTAGTGTCCCACAGAGGAGAAAAAGGCACAGGGTGGCTTTAGGCTTGGAAAAGTTGAGGAGGCCCTCAAGCCAGCTTCCTGAAGCTGCTGTCAGCTTGGTAATGAGGTGTGATGGACTAAACCCGGTGTCAGACATACCTCAGCCCTCACACCAGGAACGACAGCCGAGCTGGGTAGCTGCAAGCTCTGGCTGTCTGCAGGACCGGCTCAGCTCTGCGGCCGGATACGTTTGCCCTGGCAAGCAAGATGGGCGTTTTAATTAGACTCGGTATTTTTAGAAGCAGGAAAACCTCAGCGGAGGCTGGGCAGTAAGGATGGGCTGGGTTAGGGAGGGGGAAGAAGTGGCTGAGCTGGCATTTGCTTGCAGCGCTCTGTCCCCTGGGGGGTTATCAACATCCCAGCCCCCAGGATTTCTTCTCCCCATCTGCCTCATGTCTCGGGGGCAGCACAGGACACTTTTCTTCTCTTTGTTTGAAAACATGCACCTCTTGGTACTCAAAAGTTCCCATTTTCTTCTCGCCCGTCTGCTGGAGCTGTTTCTCCGGGTTGTCAGCTGTCAGCCTACAGAAATCCCTTGCTGACTGATTATGTGACTGACTTCATAGCAGCAGTAGGTGCCGTCCTTTTTAAAAATAGCTGCTCCTCTGTACACTTTCCATTTTGCAGGAGGTTTTTATTTCCAGCACGTTTGTTCCACACACCCTGGTTTGGTCAGGCCAAAAAGCGCAGATGCACTCTTGCCGTGCCAGAAAATAATGCTGCATGGCTGGGCATAATCCTTGTGGCTGACCCAGGATCTGCCTCCTGGGAAAGCTTTGGGGCAGCCAAACTCTCTGCCCCATGCATGTATCCAGAGGCAGGGATGTAGCATTATTCCTGCCCCATCACCCCCGAGACATCCCCTTCCTTCCCCTTTTGAGGGGACAAGCAGACCTGGGAACCTGATTAAAAGGTGGAAAATTGGAGCTGAAACTAGGCCATCAGATAAATCCTTTCCAATAATAAGCAGGGAGTTAGAGCACTGGCCCTTAATCACAGTCTTTGTCTCCTAGCATTTGTATGCCTGTGTGCATGCATCCCTCGGCACCAGGACAACCCCTCCCCCCTCCTGCCCCATCCCCACCCCTGCACTGCCTTTCATGAATGGCATTAAAATAAAAGGGGATCGCTCTGCCCCAGAGAAGGCAGCTGCCTGCTGTGCCAGGTGCTGTGCATCCTTCAAAAAACCCCTGCCAGCTGCAAGGGGGTGTGCTGCCACCCTGCCCACCTCCATCCCCTCCAGTGGTCCAACCTCCACTCCGGCTGCACCCCAGTGGGATAAATCAGCCTGAAAAAAAGCAAAGTTTTGCCCCTGGAAACTTTCCCACCACTGAGGTGATGCCCTTTAACCCCTGCTGCTGCCTGCCTGGACCTCTGCACCACACGCTCCCTTCCTCTTCCTCATTAATGGTGGATGTGTGTCACGGCACTTGCTGGTAATTGACTGGGGCCGTGCTGGGAATTTGAACCTACATTTCAAAGAGATTGTTAACCTCCTTTTCCTTCTCTTTGAACTCCTTCGCTTTATTGTAGGTTAAAGGAAATACATGGTTTCTTCCTCCCAGAGCCCCTTTTGACAGTGTTTCCTTACCAGCAATGATGCTGGTGGTGGCATGCTGTTAAACGGCGTGTGATGATGCATTTTGGTGGGCTCAAGCTGCCCATTGATTTTGGAGGAGATTGCAGGTAAAGGAATGGTCCAGAGATGTCCAAAGGGCTGGCAGAAGCACATAACATTGCTGTCCCGGCCAACAAAGGACCAATGAAGGGCCACAGGTTATGGGTCACTCACCCAGAAAATGGTTTCAAGCCCCTCTACCATGCCGGACTTTCTGGGTGGGCTTAGGCACATAAATGACAACTTTTCCGAGGTGTGTTTCCACAGGTAGTTTAAGTCACCCTGTGACTGCAGGGCAGCAGGGGGAAGTCGTCTTGACCTTCCTTTCCATTACATCAAAGCCAGCATTTGCACAGCCCTTCACTGTATCAAAAAAAGCAAAAAGACCAGTTTTCAGACCGGTCAGTGAGCTGAACCAAGCCATCAGGTGGCCATCAGGCACTAGCAGAAACGCACAGCGAGAAGAGCATGGTGCCCTGTACAATGAGCACCGAGTCCCTCTTCATCTGGACCCTACGAGCGATGCCTGCATCCATTTTACGTTCTAAACAGGTGGACTGAAGGCTCCCAAGTACCTCTGAGCATCTTGACTGCTTATAACCTATAATTTGACCCTGGCTGGGCTGCTATGAAGACAAATGTATGTAGGACTGTGAGGCATTGGACTATTAGATTAACGAATGTCTTGACAGACAAGCTCTGCATCACCAGAGCTGACACCTGCATTGGTAGGTCTCTGTTGAAAACCAGGGTCATCCTTGGGCCTATGGTCCTAAAATCCTTGCATTGTTAATGATGCTTTCTCAGCTGACATCAGTTATCCTCTTTGCCCTTGTTGTGCTTTAACCCCAGCCAGCAACTAAGTACCATGCAGCTGATCACTCACTCCTCCTGTCCCCTGGTGGGATGGGGAGGAGAGTTGGAAAAAAAAAAAAAGATAAAATGCATGGGGTAGGATAAGAACAATTTAATAATTGAAATGAAGTAAAATTTAATAATAGTAGTAGTAGTAGTAACAGTAGTAATGGAAAGGGAGATAACAAAAAAGATAAAGAGAAATAAAACTCAAAGAAAAAACCCAAAACAAGTGATGTACACTACAATTCCTCACTGCCCCCTGAGCGATACCCAGCCAGTCCCTAAGGAGTGATCCCACCTTCCTGGCCAGCTCCCCCATTTTATATACTGAGCATGACACCATATGGTGTGGAATACCCCTTTGGCCAGTTCGGGTCAGCTGTCCTGGCTGTGTCCCCCCGCAATTTCCCGTGCCCCTCCAGCCCTCTTGCTGGCAGGGCCTGAGAAACTGGAAACTCCTTGACTTAAACACTACTTAGCAAAAATTGAAAACATCAAGGTGTTATCAACATTATTCTCATCCTGAATCCAAAACACAGCCCTGCAAGAAGAAAATGAACTCTGTCCCAGCCAAAACCAGGACAGCCTCCATGGCAGCATCTCTGAGGGGCTGGAGTATATTCAATACCCCTCTTGTTCAGTAAGAATTTGAGAGGAATTATCTCAGTACCTTCTTCTCACCTCCTGGGACAGGACCAGGTATGATGGGAGGGAAGAAGGTCAGGGATGGAGCAGAGATGAATTTGGGGTCCTTCATGGGGCACACACCTCTACGGTTCTGATGAAATCTATAAGGCCTGAAGCTCTTTCCAAGCAGTGCTCTTTTTCACCTCATCTTGACTTCATTTCAGCTGCCCTTGAATGTGGAAGGCAAGTCTTTCATATCCTCATGGCTCTACTACTGTCCCTAATTTCACCACACCAGACTGTTAAGTCTCCTTCTGCCAATGACTGTCCTTACCTTTTTGTAGGACTCACCCATGCAATAGTTATCACAGCTCAGAAAATGCCTAGATTTCAGCACAGCCCTGCTCACTCACCAAATCTAAGCTCTTAGCTTCATCTGTCGGGAGGGAGAGCACACCAGTGTGAACTTCAGTCAGACTTTTACACCAGTATGTCCTACCTCGTGGTTGCAATAAACTAAGTGCAGAGAGCTACCACAGGGTGGCCAGTATTCATAAAACCTCATTGTGTTGGTCAAATACCTGAGGACTCAAAGCATAAATCAATCTGTGCTGCTCCACAACCTTTAGGATATTTCTGAAGAACAATATTCTACAGTCTTTTCTTGCTTTACAGGTACTCACTGCTGTCATTTCTTTTATCATTTCAGTGATTACAAAACCTGAAATAACGCATAGGTTTGTTTGCTGGAAGAACTGGGCATCTCTGGAGGTAGTTCTCAGACCTGCTGATCTGCTGTGTCTGTCTAAGGTAAGAAACTCCTGAAGAGGGAGTAGTGTTTCGTGTGAGATACGCCAAGGAGAACAGATTCCTCTTTGGTCCCTACCTGCAGTCTCTCTTGCAGGAGCACAAGGGGAAAGACTTCTCCCTATTTTGCCACCAATCTTAATCATCAGCATAAAAATTCTCTGTTTTCCCCACAAGTATTCATTCATAAAATTTTTCTTATTTAATTTTTTTGTAAAGTGTTTGTTTGTCTTCAAAAACAAAGCCCACTCACCAGCTGTCTGTTTGTCATGGTGTCATCTGGGACCTGCACCCTAGAGACTGCAGAGGTGAAAATCCCATTGAATAAACAGGGAAGGAGGAGGGCACAGAACATATCCCTGCTATATCCCGTGGGAAATGCCTGGGTAATCCATGATGACAATTGTGCCACAATGCTATTTTTACCACTGTTTCTTAAATGTCCTGTGGCAGCATTCTCAACCACCCAAGACCAATGCTCCTCCACAGCTAAAGTGGGAAGGATCATGTCCCAGAGATCCTGCAACCAGAGAAGACCTCCAAAGAGGATATTATCACAGAAATATGGGAAGATTAGGACTGTGTTTCAGTTAGGTTTCCCAAAGCCTCATCACAAAGTGTGTTTTTTTCTTGGTAGCTTTGGGAACCCACACTGGCTCCATCCAGTCCATATCTGCTTGCTGTAAGATCGCTTTAATGGTGTGTCAAGCCTTTTGACAGGTCCAGTGGACTTCTCCCTTTGGAGGCTATTTCACAGCTGGGTTTATGTTGACCAGTGAGACCTCTTTTCACCCCAAAATATTTCCTGTAAGAATATTCTTGTCTCTACTTTTGCTCATCAGCTATTTCTATGTTCATACACAAGTAGGCCAGTCTCTACTCCACAGAAGGAAGAGTGTAGACACTTGCTGATGCCAGGGAAAGAGGTGCTGTTCTGGGAAAGAGCACTACTAGGCTCACAGTGTGCTTGGGTTTATTGCTTTGGGGGAAAAACAGTGCTTTTCTGTGGTGGCTCAGCAAATACTGTTTGCTGAGTTTCAGCAGCCCCAGAAAAGCAGTGGTCAGTCCTCTATGTATGAAGAACAGCCTGCAGCCCATGGGCAACCAGTTTAGGTGGGCAAAAGCTCTGTCTAGAATTGCTTCAGCTTCCCCCTTCCTGAAGCTAAAATCAAAGCTATAAAGCATGCGTTGTACCAGCATCCCGAAGCAGAGTGGAAGCACTGCAGCTGGCAGGGACACCATCCCCTAGAGAGGGAATATGGAAATTATGGTAA
This sequence comes from Falco cherrug, assembly GCF_023634085.1. Taxonomy (NCBI): domain Eukaryota; kingdom Metazoa; phylum Chordata; class Aves; order Falconiformes; family Falconidae; genus Falco; species Falco cherrug. The sequence goes on from NC_073698.1 coordinate 4,102,020, forward strand.
CAGCCCCAGTAGCCTGATGGAAACGAGGTGGTAAGTCCTTTGTCTTGTCTCCTCGAGCCACAGGAGAAGGCCCTCAGGACAACCCTTGTGTCAGGACGTGTTCCCATTCCAGTGCCACAGATCCCTGCATTACCTGCTACAGAAAGGGAACCGGTTGCTCCGTCTGAAGCCACAGTTTCACACGGCAGAGCAGAGTTACGCAGTTTCCAGCAGAGCTCTGGAGCCAGCCAAGCACCATTAGCCTAGTTTTTCATCCAAGCAAGGAAGTCCTGGCTTCTGGCAGGCTTATTAGCTTTGGCACTGAGCTCAGCTGACATTTGGCCAAAACATTCTGGCTGCAGCTGGACCAGCCTGGCTTCTGTCCCACGGGCTTGGGTCTCTCCTTGTCACACTTTCCTACCCTCTTGGTTCAGCACGGACAGAGCAAGCTTGTGTGCCTGCCCAACAGAGCAATGGGGACAGCTACAGGCTTGGGAGTTAGAGGGGCTCTTCAGACTCCAAGCCTCTTCATATATCCAAAAATCCCTGAGATTCAAACACTTCCTTGCAAAGTACTTGGTTGTCCAAGAACAGAGATTTCCCTTCTGTCTGACAAAGGTGGTGCTGGGCAGCTGGGCTCAAGCAGGGGCAAGCAATTTGTTCTATTTGTTTTTAATGCTTATCTTCTCTCCCTCAGACTCAAGGTATGCTTGAAAGCCTAGAAGAAAGCTGTATGGCTCTTCCCAGGGATTGAACTAATCTCAAAAGCAATTGGAAAAGAGGACAAAATCCTGGTAGGTGACAGGCTCTGGAGATCCAGTATGTGGTAGATCTTCCCTAATGGCTGCAAAAATCTACACTCTATTCCTTAATCCCCTTTGTGATGGCTAGGGAGAGAGGAAGACAGCCTGCACCCATGGCAGTCCTGCCGCACACCCACTTCTTTTCTTTCCTGCCCCCTTCCACCGGAGCAGTCCGGGGCAGAAGTACCCTTGGGGTGGCAGAAAGGATTGTCTCTGCTCTGGGAACCCAAAGCAAGGTATCACATTTCTGTCCCCGTCATAGTGCCTGCCCCATTGCTGTCCCCATCAGAGCCAGCAGCTGGCTGGGCAGAGACTCTTACCAGGGCTGGCTCCATCATACAGCACAGATGCTGAGAGTATCCCCTATCCCTCACACCCTTGACTGTCCGTACGCACCCAAGTGTGCGAAGGCCATAAAACACTCCCATACATGGGAATGGTTGCTTTCAGCACGGGAGCTAAGGGCTAACAGCACACTCCGACCTGTTCGCTGCATCCATATTGCTCTGTTATAGATAAAGCCCAGCACCTTGGCTCAAGTCCTTGAACTGGGGGCTTCAACAGCCAGTTCACCCATGGCATCAGCTTGGCATCAGCCAGACTGACACTTTCTGACAGGAGCATGTCTCCGTTGCTCCTGCGGACCTGCAGCAATGGAGATGCCGTATCCTTTCTAAGGAAGAAAATGACAGCCTTTATTTTGTCCTCATCGTAGAATTATAGAACCATGGAATGGTTTGGGTTGGAAAGGACCTTTAAGGATCATCTAGTTCCACCCCACCTTCCAAGGGCAGGGATGTGTTTCCCTAGATCAGGTTGCTCAAAGCCTCATCTAACCTGACCTTGAACGCTCCCAGTGATGGGGCATTCACACCTTCTCTGGGCAGCTTGTGCCAGTGTCTCACCACCCTTATCATAAAAAACTGCTTCTTAATGTCTAATCTAAATGTGCTCCCCAGCTTCTAACCTGAATCTTCCCTAGCTGCAGCCTGAGCGGGCGACTCCTTGTCCTTATTCCCACAGACGTGATGGCGAGGTCACAAAATTAATGGCTGACAAGCAATGACGCTGCATATCAGCTATGTTTGAACCGTGGAGCCCCTGCTGAAGGCTGGTTCCTTCACTTACCACTTTCCAGCACCAGGCACAGCCTGGGACTCAGCAGATAGCATTTTTATCAGCTTTTCAAGAAATTAACTGTGGGACCTGCTCTTCTCCCAGACACCTGCTACGCACTGCAGGTTAAACATGGAGCAGGCAGCATGCACAGAAAACAAAGGGGATGCTCTGTTGGGAGGTGATAAGGAGAGAAATTGCCCCATGATGGTGACGTGGGACAGAAATTGACCCATTGCTGGATAAATAGTGCTGGCCAGAGGCAGAGCTTCTGCTAGCCCCAGTCAGGATCTCTTTGGCCTAGGACAGGCAGAAGTGAGGCTCAGAAGGGACTTGGGGTCTGCTTAGAGTAGCAGCCTGTGGATCAATCCCCTGCACAGCCACTGCAGAAAAGCGGTGCTGCCAGCACACCGAACTGCCATGGGAGATGTCAGGGTGACATGAGTTATCACCATGTGTTCTGAAGCTGCATGCATTCATAGAGGAAAAGAAATTATTAGATACCACCTCCTCCTGTAAATACTGATACCTTTTCTGGCCTTGAGATAACTTTGTCAGGAAGACACGCCACTGCATCTCCTTGTGGTGGTGCGTACCAACTCTGCTGCCAGTAGGAGGGTCTGGTGTTAGCATCAGCAGAGATGCAAGTCATTGCAAAATACAAAGCACAGCAAGTCTCTGGGCATTCTCAAAGCAAAAGCCTGGAGGCCTAGTGTGTGTGTCTGCAGATCACTTTGTCAGGCAGTGCCTGCCAATTTCCCGTGACACCCGTGTTGACATGAGTCAGCTAGACCAACAGAGGTGTAGCACAGCCACCAAATTCATCCATGCAAAGACATGGCAGTTCACCAGAGGAGAACGCATCCATCAGGGATAAAGGCCATGGCACTAGGAAATGGACTACCCACACTCTTTCTGCCTTGACAACAGGCAAAAGCCCTTTCCTCCTGGTGTATCCTGTCCAGAAGGACTGATTTTACTGGGAACAGAGAATGGGTTGGAATTAAAATTCAGCCCTTGGCTCAGGTTAACCTCCTTATGGCAGAAAAGTTTAGGTGAGCATGGGTGTGAGTTCTTTTAGAACCAGGTTAGATGAGATGTTCAGCTCATCTGATAGATCCTTGATGGGCCCTGACAGCCTGTCTTGGGGTGTGAGAGCTCCAGGTCTGAGGTTCAGAGGCATCTTTTTAAAAATTTCATCCATACTAAAAGAGCACAAGGTCAGGACTAGGCTGATCACTGGATATTCCTAGCAGGACCACAGCCAGTGACTCAGAAATCCCCGATAGACCTCTCTAGTCCCTGTTTGGAAGGAGGCAGCATGATGAGGTGGGTCTTCCAAATCAATAGGCCTGGGTAACTCACAGCCAGAAGCCATGAAGAAATGACCCGAACAGGCATCAACATTAAATCTAGCATGTATTGGGGAATCTCAGGGAAGAGGAATGGGCTGGCACAGGACTCGGGTCATGACAACGTGTGCAGAGAAGGGGACAACCAGAAGGGTGAGCACCATCCATTCTTGGAAAAACAACAGAGCAGTTATTTTAGTATTTCATCAATGAGATTGTAATCTGGATGAATGTACGTATGTCTATAAACATAGTCAGAGGGCAGAGCAGGAAACCTTCATCAGCATTCACCACATTTCAGCCTCTGAGCCTCTGCTGATAAAGGCAGCTCTGCTGGTTTAATACATCAGAGTTCCTCCAAGGCATTCAGCTTTTTTTCCTTCTAAACTGCATTAGATGAGATTACAAAACATGCATTAAACGGTGTCAGAACTGGTCCCTGACAGCTCTTGAAATGTGGCTGTAAAGGGATGGGGTTATAACCCTTTTCTTACTAGTGATGGCTTGATGGATGTGGACGGCAGCGGGGAAGCAGATGGAAGCAGGTCTGAGCATGGGGGATTAAAGGGCTCAAAGCCCAGAGGCAGGCTGAGGAGGATAGGCTGGGGAGGAGGCACTGGAAAAAGGTGCAGAAAGACTTTAAGAGGACTGAGAAGCAGACAGGGTTTGCAGGAGCAGTCCCAGGGGCTGTGGTATGGGAAACGTACTGGGCTAATACACAGGTACATGCACAGAAGGAGAGAGCGTCAAAGGGGTGTCAACCTGAAGGGCAAATACCCCATCAGAGGCTATTTCACCTCTAAAGGGTGAGAGACTGCCTTGAACTGCAGTGAGCTGGGGACAGGTGAGAGCCAGCCAAGGTGATGTGCCGCACAAAGGTCCTGTACATCCCAAATGAAGAAAGGTCCCTCAGAAAGGACACCTTCTTGCCCTAGTAGACAGGAGGCTAGGGCTTCTAGGAGGTGATGGGTCAGTTCTGCTGGCCATGCACCGGGGGCTGGGGAAATAGCTGAAGGCCAGGGATTAGATGCACAACCTGTCAACATAAACATTTAGGAAAGTAACCTTATTCATCAAAGAGAAGGCTGAGAGGGATCATTACATATTGGTACTTACATAGGTAAAAGCTGTCTGATAGTGAGGCAGAGAAGGGGAGGTTCTTCAGCCATGCCGATAAGCGGAATAAGAAGCCATGATGGGTAGAAGATAGCACTAGATTAATTCAGCCTTTGAAGTGGACACCAACTCAGTGCTATGAAGGCTATCAAATATTGCAACATCTTAGGAGGCTGCCAAGTTATCAGTGCTTCTTATGTTGAAATAAAGATTGGGTATCTATGAAAGGAAATGCTCTAATCCAATTTCTGGGAAAAATCTATTTTCTATATACAGAAGGTCAGATAAGATGATCCTCGTGGTGCCTTTTGACTGTGCAGTCTGTGGGTTTAGGAAGCATAAACTCCCCTGTGTAAGGATCCATCTTCATCTGGTACATGACGTGTCAGGCAAATCAAGGGGAAATGCATAACACAGGCTGAGATCCCAGCTCAAAAGCATGTCTCCAATGCTGGGACAAGAGCTCAGAAATTCCTGGCTCTTATCCCATTAGCCTACTGGAAAATAGATAAGCCTCCACATTTCTTCAAACCTCATATGAATCATGGAACTACTTAGAGGTTTTTGGGTTTGCCTGGTATTTATATTGCAACAGCAATAAAGAGACGCAGTCTGATTGTGCTAAATTGATAGGGGATGGAAAGGTGTCCTCTGCTCCAGCAAGGTTTAAAATTTTGCTGAGGACACAAGGCAAGCAAGGAAGGACTTGCCTGCCACTCAGCAGTGGCAGCCTGCAAACAGTCCTCCGACAACTCAATGAGATCATGCAACCCATACCTCTGTGCCAGAAACAGGAGGAAGAAAAGCTGGCGAACCATGGAAGAGCAGATAGATAGAATGGTTGTGATGGAGAAAGGGATGCAAGCCCCAACGGGACGTGGCCAAAGCCAGGATCTATCCAAACGAAGAAAACTTCTGGATGGTGTCATCTCCAGGGAAGAGAATGGCCAAGAACCACCAAGAATAAGGGCTGGGAGTCATCCAGCCACATGAAGAAGTGTCATAATAGGCCAGATGGATAAACTCTTGAAAGCGCCTGTTTCTCCCCATGGGCTTTAAAGGGAGCCAGGGATGATTGGACCAGATGGAGACATTAACGCTTGAGACATCAGAAGTCAGGTGAGATGAACTCCAAAGAGCCAGTAGAGGCCCAGACTGAAGCAGAGTCTGAAGCACTCTCTGCTGTGGCAGAGAGGTATTTCTCTATGGCAAAGGGCTCTCTCTAACTCAGTTTCTTAGCTGTGAAAAAGGACTTTCAATATAATCTGTCTACAATAATCTCATCTAATGAGAAAAGAGACTTTCAGAGGGACTGAAACTGCCTTCAAAACCAGGTTGCTGTGTGGCCTTCTATACCAGCTGGCTAGAGAGGATGCTCAAAAATCCCATTCCAGCAGTATCAGAAATGAAGTGTGACAGCCAAAAGTTCAGACTGGTGTTTCTGCACACACACCCCTTTTTTTTTTTTTCCTTTAATGATCCAAGAGGGGGCGAAAAAAAAAATCAAAGAAAAAAGGTAAAGCTAAGACATACCAAATAATCCAGAATAAACCCAAAACGTTTCATTACGGACACAAAGGGAACACTGAGCATTAAGCCACAATGAAGTGACTTTTGGTGGGTTTTATTATTTGGTGGGGGGATTTAATCATTCTGCTGAAACCCCCTTGGAAGGCCCCTTTTGCTTCAAGCAGAACTGATTTTTTCTTTTTTCTTTTTTCTTTTTTCTTTTTTTTTTTTTTTTAATCTTCTTGATTTCAGTCACTGAACCACAAAATCCAATTTCAGTTCAGGTCTCTCGGAGAGCCCTGGGTACTGGTGACAGGGAGGCCCCTGTTCACTACGCATCCCTGCGTGGGCAGGAGCAGAGGGGAGATGGAGCAGTCCCAGCGAACACGCATGCACTTACACACTGCGGGAATGTGTTTGCAAGGGTCAGGGCAGGCAGGGTTTCCATCTCTCCCTCTTCCTCTGCTGTCTCAGGTCCCTGCTGCCAGTGGGAGCAAGAACCTTTTAGCCTTCTCCTGCGTGGTCCTGCCTCCCGTGGGCTGAACCAACTGCAAGGTGACCCTGCTGCCTACGGGGCCTGATCCTGATCAGCAGTGACAGGGCAAAAGGGATCCTGCAAATGCTGAGGGGTGACCATGCCACGTCACCGGCCGTGGGCTGGTGGGAGGGAGGGACAAATAAAACATGTATTGGCCAGACCAAAGTCCCCCTCAGTGTCCCAGGAAATGCCTGAGAAGAGGACAAGTACAGGTGCTGTTTCCCAGAGCGTTTTCCTCCACTCCAGTCACATCCCTGGATCCTCAAGAAGCTCCTAAGCTGGGGTTGGTTTCTAGTAGTCTTCAATGGGTTTCTCTTCATGAACTTGACCAGTGTCCCTTTGAACCTGTGAAGAAAAGAAAAGAAAAAAGGGAAGGGAAGGGAAGGGAAGGGAAGGGAAGGGAAGGGAAGGGAAGGGAAGGGAAGGGAAGGGAAGGGAAGGGAAGGGAAGGGAAGGGAAGGGAAGGGAAGGGAAGGGAAGGGAAGGGGAAAGGGAAGGGCAAGGGCAAGGGCAAGGGCAAGGGCAAGGGGAAGGGCAAGGGCAAGGGAAAGGGCAAGGGCAAGGGCAAGGGCAAGGGCAAGGGAAAGGGAAAGGGAAAGGGAAAGGGAAAGGGAAAGGGAAAGGGAAAGGGAAAGGGGGGGGGGAAGAAAATAAAAAAGTAAAAAGAGGAGAAAAAAAGCTACCCTGAAGCTGTCCCTTTAACTCCCTCTCCATCCAGGGTTTTCTGGCACAGCAGAGATGGAATTACAGTGCTGGAGGGAACTCAATGAAATAATGATTACCCTTTGGATTTAATTATCACAAAGCTGAGGCGGTGTCGAACAAGCATGTCCGTGCATTCAAACATTCCTTGTGGTGCCGGGAAGCTCAGACCCAAACCACTGGGGCCTGCCAGGCACAAACTGGGCACGGAAGGCAGGCACCTGGCTGTTCCTTCCCTGCCCGTGGTGCCAAGCCATGCCCCAGCAAAGGTATGGGGTTGGGGAAGGTCCTTTACCCCTCAGATGGGTCCATGGCTCCAGAACTCTGTCATGCTGTGCACTGCGCAAACCTACCAAGGGTGACACCCTCCACCCCAAAAGAGCAGGAGGTGATGGAGGGAAGATCACCCCATCATGGGGCTTCATGTCCTCTGTCTTACAAGGCACAGCCCTTTCTCTCCAGGCAAGTTTCTTCCTCACCCCAAAAGAGCCACCAGTTATTGACACTTCACAGTGAATTGGAATGAAGCAGGGGGGTATTTCCAGAGTTCAGACATGGAAGAACCAGCCCTGAGACATCTAAGCTTCTCCAGCAACCAGATGGGGCAGAGGGGCTGGAAGAAAGCCCCTGACATGGGGCAGGGCTGTGATGGCGGTTCAGGTGGCAATCAAAAATCCTACATCGTGTCTGATGTTTGGTCCCTCTGTTTGCAGAAAAACACTACAAGGAAAGCTGATTTCCCCCTTCTCTTGTCCACAGGCACTTTGTTTCTGGTGCAGTTTCTTCACTCTCAAGTGAGTCATCTGTGAGATGTCTCTCAAGTGAAGAGCGCTCAAGGAGGCTGTGAAGCCCAGCATGCCTGAGGAGCCCACAAAAGCAGTCATCTCCAGGTGCTTGGCTCCCCTTGTTCTCCAAAGCCAGTGTCATTAGCTTCCTTTAACAGAGGGGGAAACTGAGGCAGAAAGCACCGAGCTAGGAGCATAATGTACCCATACCACCTCCCACATCACAAGACAGCAGCAGGAATAAGTTCTTGTCTGCTCATTCCCAGTGGACACCCTGAAAGACCAATCCTATAATTATAAGGGCCAGTAATGGGAAGATGTTGGAGGTGAGTAAATTAAGGCAGGCTTCATTAGCAGGCAGAAAAAAGACACTCAGAGGAAATGGCAGGTCTTCGGTTTCTAAGCTACGCTGCTGAGACCAAGAAGAGAAACACAACTCTCTTAATTTTAATCAACTCTTTTTAATTTTAAAAGATTTCATGGTAATAGCTGTACTTCACCAAGAGCTTCTGCTCCACCACAGTCAGGGAGCTTTTAGAAACTGCTCATTTACCCATGGAACAGGAGCTCAAAACTAATGTGAGACCAGAACTTGACCATTTCTATCTCAATTTTCTGTCCTGTCCCTATATGCTCTTCTTCCTTTTTATTATAGTTAGATTTATACTGCATGTGTTTGACTTTTATCCTGCAGGTATCTGCGGTGATTTGGGGGACAGCAGCAGTGTGCGAGCCCCATCCCCCAAATCACAATGCTCCCCACTCATTCTTCCATCACCTGGACACATTTATTAACAGCTCAGCAGGGGAAATTGCTGTACAAATTATGCTGCTTAGCTGCATGTGTGGCTTTTGAGATCCTCTCACCATGATTACAATGCCAGACGAAATCCACAGGACCCAAAAGCTGCTTCTTCATCCCTCTCCCAACAAGGGTTTTCCTGGGATTACCCAGAAAATGAACAAGTTTGTTCCTACAGCTGGTTAACAGAGGGCTTGCAGTAACAAGATGCACACTGTGTTAGGTTTAAATGAATAACATTGTCAGCTACAGGGTCTGCTGAGTGCTGGCAGCTGATCTCAGATGCCATATAGCTTAGAAAAGAGCATTAAAACTGGTTGGAAAAATTACAGCTAACTGCACTGTCACGACATTAGTACTGTAGTTTCCAAACACTTGCAACAAAAGACTAATGTCGCTTCTGGTGGCTCCCAGCATCATCACAGAGGCCTGAAATTTTCAAATTCTCCCATTTAATGGGGATCTACAGAGTGTTTTCCATAGCTTGGCCAAGCATGATTGTTCTGCTGGCTCAAAATACCCAGTGTCCAAGTGTGATTTGCTGTTTTGTGTAGCTGACATGCAGCCTTACCAATGGAAAGACATCCTCGCAGCTCCAGGCAGCTTAAATGGCCCCAAATTATTGACTTTTTGGTGGATTGGAAACTGTGAGATTAAGGAACCCACTCCATCGTCCCCTCGCCTGCATGGCCAAGAGTTGAACCAGAGCCTATTAAACCCTTCTTTATACAGCTGATTTTGCTCTGTATCGCAGCCTGTAAGCGGAGGATTTGGGGTTGGAGCCATTTCTCTAGTACCAGCCACGAGATGGGGTTTGTTCCTTTAAAACAAATAGCTGCCTGCTTTATTGTCCAGCTTGCCATGCTCCCCTTTTTGCTGTAAATGGGATTCCACCCTGGAGAACGGGAGATCTCAATGTGCCGCTCCTAATTAGAAAGGCTTTCAGCTGAAAAGAGGAACGAATAAATAACCTCCTCATAAATCATTTGCAATGAAAGGGGCGGGGAGGCGAATGATTTTAAATTGATACTTTGGCAATTCCTTTAATGAGAAGGAGCAGGTAATTACGTTGACCTTGGAGATCACATTATTCTCCTTGGGCCAGAGGAAAGGAATGATGAAGGATTGCCTAGTGCTAGCCAAGCAAGGGGCGATGTTACAGGAGACTGCCATAGTCAGTAGCTAACCTGGTGAAGGTGGCATTTGCTATATTGTCTCACTCCTTTCCTACCTGCTAAGTGTTTTTCTTGTGTCTGGTTTTCCTTGTCTTTTTTTTTTTTTCTTTGATAGGTTAGGGCCCTCAGGTTTGATTACTTGCTCCTTCTTGCAGAGGCAATGAAATGGATTGGAGGGTGGGTTCAGAGCTGTCTTTGCATCCAGAATTTTATCCAGAAGCCAACGGGCTTCAGTGAGACCTGCACAACCCAGACCAACAGAAGTTATGCCCCCAAACCAAGCTGCTCTTAGAAAGCAGCCTTCCACCACCCCAAAAAAGGGAGGAAAACTTCATTTTCCCAATGCACCAGAGTAGGGAATCCTCAGGGTTCACCTCTGAGCCTGATCCAATGTCATCATGTAATCCCACAGCTGTGTTACACTGAGTAGGGGTCTTTCTGGTTTAGAGCTACTTCCTATGAAACCCTGACTTCTTTGAGAAGACACCCTGCTATGACTGCTGAGGGTCTCTATACCATGAAAGAGCTGAGCACGTTGGGTCAAAAATAAAGACAGCTTGGGAACCAGGACAAGACACAGGGGTGGGAGGTGGGGATTTGTTTTATCATGTGCAGACATCTCCATTCAAGCTAGCAGCCCACACTCGGCAGAGGGGAGCAGGCACTGCTTTGTATGAATCAGCTCATCCAGGAGTGAAGATCTGAAGCAGGGCAGATGGATCACACCACAGATGTGCCAGTTTCCCTCTGTTGACTATTAAGGAAGCCCATGGTGACCAGCTCCATGGTAATCCAGAGAGGTGAAACAAGTCCCACTGTGAGGTTGTTCAGAGAAACAATTTCTTCTATCCCTGCCCTGCCCCTAGCACGCAAAATTTTGGAACAAGTGGGAGAAGAAATTACTCCCATTTTCCTTCTGATTCCACTTAAGTACTGGACCTTTCACAGTTCTACCTGGTTTTCCCCAGTGGAACAAAGGTGCAGGCAAAGATGGGAATGAAAACAAGCATTCAACCAAGCCAATCTCTCTTCTCCCTCATTTCCCATTTTGCCAATAGCCACCAAAGGTGTGAGGCCAGAGAAAGAACAATTTAGGAACTGAAGCGAAGCTGTGCAAGAGTCGCACTGTATGATCGCCTCTTTCAGAGACTGATGCTTTAGGCAGACGCTGTCAGCCACGTGTCTTAAAGGTTAGACCTGAAATTCTCCTCCAGAAGAGCCATTGACAGCTTGTCACACTGAAGTTTCACCCTTTCACATATCACCTGGCAAAGGAGACAGACTTCAGCATCATGTGTCACCTCTGTTCGTTAAAATATCATCCAGACAAACGAGTTGCAATAGTTGGGCGGCAGTAAGGTGGCACGGTGAAAGGCTGAGGCTCTGATGGAAGCAGTATCTGTTACAAGAAGGTAGGGCAGGGTCACTTACAAGCTTGAATGCCAGATACACTTGAGATGTAAGAAAGCCTGCTGTTAAATGTGTGTAAGAATACATAAATCCTTTCTTTTCTGCCATTTATTTTCCCCTAGCCTGCCCCATTTATGCCACAGAGACTTTCTAAAGAAAAATCCACTCCAGTCTACTACAGCCAGATGCTAGGACCACCCAGTCCAACATTTGAGTTTTGTCTAAATTTGCCACACTGACCCTCATATCTCTATCCAAACAAATAAATTCCTTGCCTGGCAACATCCCAGTGGGGACCACTGCTGGCTCTAGATGAAGCATGCAGGAAGTTTGTTAAGAACCGAAAAGGGAAAGTTAAATAAAACTAAGCCATCTGAAGCTTGTGAAGGAGATGGAGAGTTTGATGGGATAAGGAGCTGCTGTTCTGCAGCGTGGGTGGAGGAGAGGACTTGGCCCGGTGGGAACACGAGTGTGCCAGCTTTCTCCTTCCCTTTCATGCACGCCAACCAAAGCTCAGAGGTCTTGCTCAGGGAAGACTCCTGTTGCCAGATGTCAAAATACTGAAGTGATCAGAGAAGATCCAGTAAGACTGTGCCCAAAACTTTGTCCAAAATATGTTCTCTTCCAGGTCTGGGGAAGAAAGAGGGAGCAGAAAAAGTGTGATTAGCTGAAGTGCAGGAGCCCGAAGCAGACAGAACTCTTAAGCCTACAACCAGCCCATTCATATTGTACAGTTTCCTTCCTGCTTTGGGTTGGACTCACTCTAAAGAATGGCCTTGCTGAACCTGGGCCATAATCCAAAGTAGCTTAATTGACTGTTAACACAATTACAGCTGATAGCAGAAGGTATTTCTCACTCTCCCCTGAAGGTCCTGTGCCTCTGCCTGCACCGATCCTCTCTGCCTACCTACTGCTGTACCTGGGTGGTCACACCAGCCTGCCTCCCCATCAGTCTCCTTGCAGCAGAGCTTTGCACAAGGGGAATTTTCCCCATAAACCCACTCGTCTGCAAGTGTTTCTGCCATCAGGTATCATCCTACAAGAGACAAAGAGATCTCAAGCATGTGATGGAGATGAACTGGGGGGTACCTGTGAGCACCAGAATGGAGAAAGATGAAAGAGCATTCTCACAAGAGAAAGAGACCAGCAGAAATAGGGTGTGCAAAGGTGCAGTTGTACGTATGTGGGAGGAAAAAGTGAGAGCAAACACACGATTGCAGGAGGGAACAGCACCAAAGTCTGTGTTTGAAGGAAAGCAATCTCACAACCTCATCCCAATTTGTTCCACATGAATTTCTCCCCACTCTTGTTAAAAGGTGGCACTTGGAAGTTGCCTTCCAGCACACAGTGGCAACCAGCCACTGACATTGCATGTGTTGAGCAAGCCATCAAACCACTCTCCCAGGGAGCACAGTCATTGTGGATCTAATTAAAGCTTGTCACGCAGCTCTGCTCGGCTGACCAGCCTCTGTGTGAATGAGATGACCTACGTTAATTTTATCTGACAACGATCATTGCATCAGGGTCAAATCCCTGCATGGGACTTGACACCCACCAGGAGATGAACACAACAGCCAGAGCTCTGAGGTTGGAGGCGGACCTGGAAACCCCAGTTGTACACATGGGTGGGTCTGGCTCTCTCTTGTCCCACATGGTGGAGGATGGTGCCCACTGTCACGTGTCTGTTGGTCAGAGAGCAGGCTGGCAGAGCAGGGCAGGCAGAAATGGCTGGAAAACTGGGTCTCCTCTAGGCAAAAGCATCATCAACCCTCTTCTAGAAATATGGGACCACCTCCCACTGTCACTCAACTCCACCGGTGCAACCTTTCAGAGAGGAAGTGTTTTTAAATGATAAGTCTGCTTAGATGTGGAACAAAATATGAAGTTATGACCTACACTTCGCTGATTATCACTGTGCAGAAATCTCTGTCTCTCTACCAGCCTCTGGAAAGGATTTTGAGGCAGATGTCTCCTCTCCACCCATGCTCTGGGGTTTCAAGCAGTGTGGCTGTGTTCCTGTACCTGTTCCCTGCACAGAGTTGTGTCAGGGCTCAGCACTGTGCTAACCATGTCCTTGTGGCCCCAGACAGCTTGGAGCACCAGGGGAAATAGCAAAAGGCTGGTCTAAGAGAGGCTGCTCAGTGTGGCAGAGATATAAATGCCTGTCACATAGTGATACAGCTCCTGCATCTCTGCCTCTGCTCCCTGAGGGTCAGCAGATGGGGAGTGAACATTACTCAGATGCCTATTGGGAATGGTTCGTGGCCCACGTTATCCCTTGAAACCTGCTCATAAATTCAACAGAGGTGTGAGCCAAGCCACAGACCAGTGTGGCAACATAGCAAGAGATAATTGAACGGATGCTCCAGGCCCCAGAGCATGCCCTAGCACTAATTAATCGATTAATTCTGAAAAATGGGAGCAGGTTTTGGATCATATTGTCCTTCATAAGTTCCCTGAAGGAATAAGGTTTGCAGGGATGAGAGAGGAATCTCTTTAACCGATGTTGCTTATTAGTAGCATTTAAATAATCTCTCTGAAGGCACGTGTACCCCTTAGGAACAACAAAGGACCAGCAAACTCCTGTGTATCTGGTGGAAAACACAGGCCTGGGTGACCTCTGGGAATTTGATAGATCTGTAGTGCATCTGAGGTGGAATCACTGTGATGGACTTAAAACAGTCATAAATTTCCAGGTAAATAACAGGGAACACAAAAAAACCCCCACCCATTAATCTATGTGGCAGCAAGACCAGAACTGAAAACCTCAGACAACATGAGGTCTCAGCTTGTTATTGTCTTGTTAGAATGTAACTGCCTTTTTAATACAAAAGCTTTTTTACTATAAATACTTCTAAAATAATTTTCTTGGAGTCGCAATGCGGAACCCCCACAAATCTTTCAGGATCGCTCTGTCTTGTTCTCCACACCAGCATCCACAATTCTTCCCGATCAAAAAAAAAAATAACCTCATTGCCAAAATCCAAAGTTCTCATTAGCATGATCAGTTAATTAGTGGTCATCTCACTGTGATTAATTTAACATGTGTCTGTTGTATGGCAAACGATTCACCTGCTTTGTTTCCTCTCTGCTTGTAACTGAAGGTCCCATTTGTGAAGGGGCTCAGCATCTGGACCACAAGCTGCTCTCCTGGCTCACGTGCTGTGTGTGTACAGGAGCTGTATCTCCAAGCCATCCTGCCAGGTGGGCACTCAGATGGTTCATGTGACACCCATTGCCTGGGTTTTTATAGCACAGCTTTGAGTATGAGAAACCACAGCTGAAACTTGATTAAATCTAATAGTTTCCTCTCTGCATCCATCTCTGTTCACATTGCTGATGGAAACGGACAGTTTGGTGTTACTGCATATGGGGTCATTACAGATTATCTATAGCCTTGGAATCCACAAGCCAGGAAGATATTTTGGGGGCCTTCTCCTTTTGTTTTGAGTAGACACTCAGAGCAATCTGGTCTTGGAATCCAGGTTGCATCTTGTGAAGCTACAACAGAAATAATCAAGATGCAACCATAAAACTGTGGGGTCTCCTCCATCTAGGATGAGTGGGTGATTTCTTGAGCTCATTTAAGATGGCACAGGAAGATGAGATCTTTGGGAATCTCACAGGAATGACACGAAGACCAGAACAACATGAATGACATGAAGACTTTTGAAAAACATGAAGACTGTGAGTTGTGGGCTCGGTTGCTTAGCTCAGTCAAAGTCACTTGACTATGGCAACATTTTTCTGACTCCTGATTGTCTACCTGAGAATAAGTAATGATTTTTTTAAAATTCAACCAGTCTGAGAGGATCCTATACACCCATTCAAATCCAGGTATTTGTGAGGCATCACAGAGCAATTAGTGGGTGCTTTGATGCTTCTGAAGGGGGTTTTAAGAAGACATGTAAAACCTGCTATTAAAGAAGATTTCCTGATAAGCCAGCTTCCAAGAAGGTTGATTTGAAGCTCATTCCTTGGTGATGGTGATAGCTAAGAAGGAAGACACCCAAGCTGAGTCTTTGATATGAAAATAGGTAAACAATCAAAGGAAAGAATCTGGGAGGGAGACAGGGGGTTGTTTTGTCTCCTTCAGGCTGCTCACTAGGAGTTGCTCTCAGGCAGGAGGTTCAGGGTCTCTATATTTTTATTGCAAGGAATCTCTGTTCAACATCACCTTTTCCAGTAAACACACTGACTTTCTGTTTCTCTCCCCAAATTGCCACACCTGAGGAATTTTCTTCTTTTTCCTTGGGTTACTGTACCTTTGCACTGTTTATTGCTTTGTCTCCCTTCATCCTGTGTCCCCAGTGTCAGGCAACTTGATTCTAACACTGATGCTCTGCTGCATCACCTCAAGGTAACTTTATCAAAATAGGCCAGAGTCTTTGTTTAATCAGGGCGATAGAGTCCCAGTTAAATCAATAGCTTTAGCTTTTACCTTACTGATAAAGCAACCAGCTTACCCCATCTGAAGATCCAGCCATGTGATGCTACTCAGGCACCAAGCAACAATACTGCAATGGAAAATCAAGACCATTTAATACTGTTAGGTTTTATTACAGCAAAGATGTTCCTTTAAGTTGGAATCACAACAAAGACATTAATGTTCTGATCCGACTCCTCCAGCTCAATGTGTTATCTCTGGAAGATAAAAAGATATTAATTCTACGTGTAAAGAACATCTGGTAAACCGCCAGATTTTCTTTTTTTCCCCTTTTAATTACTGAAAAGGAAGATGGGGAACTGGCTCCTTACCTAAGATCTGGAGCTAAAAGAATTTCATGAGGAGAAATAACTTGAGAAAACATCCTTCCCCTTATCTCTCAGTTCCTCTAGGCTCATTTTGATTTTTTTTTTTCTTAAGAACAAATCCTGTGTAGCTAATAAGCAAGGTGATAAAAAGAAATCAATGCTCCATATTCAAACTGATGTACTTCTGCTCTGAGCACAATTTTGCCAGCACACCTCTTAAGGTCTCAGTCATCGTTCTCTTCATTTTGTTTTTTCTTTGGTGGCTGTACATCAAATAAAAAGGGGGAAAAGGAAAACCAGGCTGAAAGGTGGCATGTAAGATGTGGAGGTGTAGAGAAGGAAAGGTACAGGGCAAGTACCTGAGGGAGAGGCAGCAATGGTCTGCAACAGGCATTGGTTTGCGAGTGTGAGAATTTCACAGTCACTGCACTTACCCTCTGTCCTCGTCCTGTCCCAGTGTTTAATGTCTCCACCTGCCACGACTCTGCCCTAGGGCTAAACAGGCGTTTTGTATCATTATTGATGCCATTGATTGAGCCCTGCACATTTCAGCTTTGAGTTCCTCTGTCTTTTCAGTGCTTGCATTAATTACATTTCCCCTAGGAACAGAAGGAGACTCCAGGGCATAAAGGGATAAGCTCTTGTGTAGTGTGGCGGGTTCACTCCCAATTTGCTGCTGGCTTTGGCCTTGCATCTATCTTCCAGGAAGGCTCCCCGCAAAGTGGTTATCGGTCTCAGAGCGCATGGGCTAGGAGCCTTTACACGAGGACTTAAGACTCCTTCTTTGCTTTTACTTTCAACCCATCTTCCTAATGCCTGAAGACACGATCATAAGGTCACGTTACTCTGTCTTGAGATATTGCTCATCAGCTGCCTCCATGCACTTTCCAGCCTGAAGATAACAAGAGATGATCTAGTTTAGGCCCATTCTCTCCGCTCATGAGCTAAGCTCAGACCAGTAAGTGTTTTTGCCTAGCGATGAGTTTACACCCAAGAAATTGCTGTGGCTGAGCTGATTTGTTGCAATCTGCTCATGCAACAAGAACCAACCACTTCCAAAGCTATGGTAACAGCTTGCTCCAAGGACAGCAGTCACAGCTTGTCAGTGAGACTGTTTTGCTTCAAAGCACAGGCTCCTCCAGACCCCTTGAAGAGCACTGCTGTCTTTAAGGCTGGTAGCACTAGGCTCTTGACCTCCCTTTGGTTCAACAGCTATTGCTGAGAAGAAATAGGACTCTAGTGCCGCTCAACAGCTTGGAGCTACTGCATTCAGACGGTCCCTTTGCAGCAGGGATGTTTACGGAATGGGAGCAATACATGGAAAAGTCGCCCTTGTTTAATTCAGTCTGTAAAAAGAGAGCTGTTTCCTGCCTGCATTTTCATGAGCGGCATTCCTGGCTCGAGTGAATTAATGAGTTTCATCTAGTTCTCCTGCATATTTGATATCACATTGTCTTAGAGTGTCTACAGGAATGAGGTAAGGTGGTTTGTGGTTGTTGTTTTTCTTTTCCATCCACGAGAAAGAGATGTGTCACCTCTTTCTTTATCTTTGATTTCACTAAAGGTTTCCATTTGTTCAGCCTATTAAAATCCAGCAAAGGGAGACATTTGAAAACTCTGTTGTGCCTTGCAGAGCTCGGTCACAACGGATTTCACAGGCCATGCTGCCCCTATAAAAGAAGAACAGGGTTTAGTCTCGCAAGACCTTGTCGAAATGCATCAGTTTAATTAGGGACTATTTTGCAAGGGTGGAAAATAATTATTGTGCATACAAAGTGGAAATGACCAAAAATTGCCTCATTAATGTTGATTCATTGTAGCTGGCGCATAACGAGTAGAGACTGGAGCCCCCTCATGAATGACGCTCCCCCCACACCAACACACTCCGCATCCATAATGGCTAAACACGGCTCATTTCATGGGAGCAGTGGTGCGGGGACGAGGCAAGGCCACAGGCAGGCAACCTGCACAAGGACCAACACAGCAGTGTCACCTGGCCCCTGTGTAGTAGCCCAGAGGCTGGAGCTTGGAGCATCCCCAAGGGGATGGCTCGTCCTACTCACAGCCCCCTACCCCAGTCTGGGGTCTGCCCTGGGGATGAGGCAACAGCAGCAAATTAAGGGAAGGGGAAAAACTGGGGGCTGAAATTGGGAATTGTCTCTAGTGAGGTCTTGGCTGCCCTTTTATTACCACCAGCCTCCAATACAAATTTTGCCTGGGCCGGGCCAGGAGTCTCCGACCACCCTGTGGCTCAGGGATGGCACATGGTCCATGGTGCCTTTCAGCATCAGGCGAAGGTCACACAGGGGAGGACACACCACCACCCCACACAGGCTTCTCCCAGATGAAAAAAATCAACGTGCCCTAGGTCTACAGCTACAGCGACAGCAAGAAGCAACACCCCTGAGTCTGAATCATGATGGGTGACAGGGTTTGCCATCAACTGACTTTAACGCAGATGTCAGGACAGCCCAGAAGAGGACATGTCCTCTGACAGTGGTTTTCAACCTGGACTGGACAAATTCCTCCGCAGTGCTACAGACTCTTGTAGAACAGCTGAGATGGCTAAGCCTGTGGTTTGTACTTCCCACTGGCCCTCTGGGGAGGTCTGATGGACTCATGAGCATCTGAAGGCCAGAGGACTAAACTGCTCTCCTGGTACACCGCACGGGAGTGTGACCTTCAGAGAAAACCAAAGCACTGCTCAATACATCTGGGGTTAAGAGTTGTGTTAAATTGATCTTTACCTATGTTCTTAAATGCCTGGGGGGGAAATCCTTTTGCTGATCAGGCAGGTGAGGCTCAGTGAAGTTTTGGTGAGGCTGTATCTCAATCTTCTACAATTGGCATAGGCAACCCAAGTCAGTGAGGAGTTGTTCCATTTTATTTTAGAGGCATGACACATCATCTTACTTATCCTAAGGCAGGCACATAAAATGGGCTGGTGAATTGCTTTAGTGGTGGCCATTTCTCTTCTGTGACTAAAAAATGGGAGCTGAGGCTGACTCAACAAAGTGGAGACATTTGCACTTAGATGTGTGAAGGAAAATTAAGTTAAGCCCACACCGTGACGGATGTCCCTTGCGTATAGCAACACAAGGATGCTGGGCAGGGTCAGGAAAAAGAGGCAAAACACACGAAGCCCAGTCAGTGCTCAAACTGCAGAGCTGCTGCTTACCTGATCTGTCGAAGGGCTCAGAAAACTCCCTGAAAGAACACAAGACAGCACTCAGACCTTTCCTCCTTGCTTACTAGATGGCAGCTGACTCCTAGTGCTGAGGCTTCAAAATGAGATCAAATGCTTATACGTGGATCTGCTGGCACTCACTGGCTGAATTTTGCCCTGCTGATTAAGCCCCAGTGTTGTAATGACTACTGTAAATGGGAATAATAATATTCTTGTATTGTATGCATACATCACAGAAGAAGATGGAGGTTGTATCAAGAAAGCAGAGAGAGAAGCAGGAAAGAAGAAAGAAGTGAAGCAGCCTGGAGACCATGCTCATGGAAACTCAAAGAGCCAATTGATTGCATTTGGAGTCCTTTGCCATTCCGATCACTGCAGCTGCAATTCAGTCTTAATAACAACCAGGGTATCTCTATGACCTTTAATGGGTTATCTAGAATATAGATGGGTCATACAGAATTTTTCATATTCTATGAAATAATGTCACTTTCTGCTGCAGCACAACAAGGGAAATGTCTACTGCAAGCGATTTACTGGGTACCAGTTTTCCTCCCTGAGGAGATGAAGACACGAACTCCCGAATATGACCAGAAGACCTTTTATTAGTCCAAAACCCACGCTTATATATCCTCATTCGCTGTTCACGCGCAACATACTAAAATATCATTGGTTAATCAATAATGTTCACACACTTCTTGGCTACATATAATTGGTTAATTACTAAGCTACAACGCACTGAACTTCTTGCATTTTTTTTCTCTCTTCTTTCTTATCTCTGTCAGTTTCATGTTCAATCGCGCATCCGCTCCAGCCTTGCTTCATATCCCATTTTTCTTCTAGGCGTTCAGCCAACCTTATCTTACTTTCTTTCTTCTTCAGCCTTCAAGGTGCTTCACAGGCATTGTGGCCTCCAGCACTGGCCATAAAGCTCTCTACACCTCCCTTTTTCCGGAAATTAATTCAGCAGAAGAGACATCCTGGATAAAGATCAGCACAAGCCTCGAGAACAGCTGAAATAAGCAGTGAACTGCACTCTCCTCTCAGGACCAAAGTCCATCCATAATCAAGAAAAAGCAGAACAGGAGGGATGTTTCTCCCAGGGTCTGAGTGTGATCTGAAAGCCTGGATCCCTCAAAATCCCAAAGGTCAGTAAACACCAGTCCAACCTGACAAAGACATTTTTAGCAGTAAAATAAGGAGGATAAAATAAGGAGATCTGGCTGGCCGCACTTCTAAGTGAACAGTTTCTGATCAGCTCTCCGTCAGATGACCTCCTCAGATGGATATGCCCTTTTGGAAAAAGCCAAAAGGAATGAGTCAAAATGGGAACTCCACTTTAAATCCATTTTTTCCCTAACTTTCTTCCTCTGGAGAGAACGAAACCTATTTCTCTGTGTAGACAGGTATTTATACACACACAGGCATTCAAAGCAGCAAACAATAACCCAACCGTCTCTAGTTTTCAGGCTCCACATATCATAGTCACCTGTTCAAAAAGATCCATAAAAAAATTTTTACATTGGGATGCTTAGAAAAGAGCTCTCTTTCTGCCCCATTGGGAACCAGGTGGTGCTGGCAGGCTAGCAAGGCCCGTTTCATCTCAAACCTCTATATTTCCAT
Organism: Falco cherrug; assembly: GCF_023634085.1. NCBI lineage: Eukaryota > Metazoa > Chordata > Aves > Falconiformes > Falconidae > Falco > Falco cherrug. The sequence continues at coordinate 4,122,869 of NC_073698.1, forward strand.
CTTCTTGCATGTGTAATTTTGCACCTCATTGCTCCTAATTGAGTGGGTTTGAAAACTGTAGAGCTATCCATTACGCTGCCACAGTCACAGTGTCAAGGAAAATAAGTTCTCAGACACTTCCATCTATAAATAATTCTGCTTTTGTGAGGTTATCCACAGGCAGTGTTGACAGCTATCTCATTACTGCCATATTTCTCTGTTTTCTATCAAATTTCTTGTTTCTTCCCCCAGACTCTTCCCAAGAGCAAAGGGACAGGAGGATTGCAGGGCTTCCTAAGCAGCATTTCCAATACCTTCTTCCTCCCATGATGGATGCCACAGCCACCGCGGGAGCTGCCATCCCCAGGATGGGACTCAGGAACGAGACTCATGGCCTGAAATCCTTCACAGCAGTTTTCTGGAGTGAAAGGATGTTAGCTGTAGTCACACAGCCAAACTCCAGCTCTGGTAATTATATCCTGCTAACCCAAATTCCCCCTTACAGTTTGAGCAGGACGCATGAGTCTTCTTACTAAGCAGTTGCACAGCATTGAACCTCTGCTGTGGTTTATATCAGAGAGAGCTCCATTTTGGTGGGGAAAATGATTTCTTGAGATTTGGCCAAGAATATCAGTTGTGAGTTTTGGAGCAAACACCATAATGTTGGCTTTTCTTGGCTGAGCACCAGCAGCTCTCCAGCAAGAAAAAGTTGTTACTGAAATGGGAGCTTGGGGGATTCCCCACAAAAAAATAAATGTGTTCATAGCAGCTATCGAACAGAAGGACTCAGAAGCTGCAAAGGCACAAAACTTGGTGTCTGACCTGACCTCTCAGCCCCAATACTGAAGCATTCATGCCTCAGGTAATGCAGGCAAACCTTCACCTCTTGCTATCGCTTCCCCACAAATCATCACCGTAAAGCAAACAGTTGTGCAGCCCAAATTTAAAGTTTCTGCACTGCTTTTGTGCCAAGGCATCAAGTGCTTGCACACTCTGGTCTCTACCGCTGTTATATTTAGTCCATAATTAAACAAGCAAGGGACATAAATAGCTGACAGCTTAAAAGCACTTTCTTACACTCTTCTTCTTGCTTTGTAAACACAGACCTTACTTCTCCCATAAACTACAGAATGCAGCTACAACTCATTCTCCCCAGCACCGCCATTTTTTGCCCGAGTCCAGGGTATATTGTTATCAGTTGAAATGCTTTTTTTGCCTTTAAATTTGACTTTTTATCAGAAAATTGTTTTGTCCATCCCTGAAGATTGCTGGGTACATCTCTGAGCTGGAACGAAGTCTCATCAAAGCACTGTCCTCAAGCCAATGTGGGATGAGGATATGCCAATAAGATACAGGTCACAGGTTTTTTATGAGCAAGTTAGAGGAAAGAAATAGTTGAGCTTCTCCAGAACAGGATCAGCTCTGATGAAAGAAGTTAATATCATTTTCATCTTAGCTTGGAAATCCCCACCCCCCCCCCCCGCCAAGGAAAAACGCTACCAGTACAAAAGGCCCTGGGGGATGGATAGAGCTAGAAGATATTATAACACCTATAACTTTGAAACTTCGTCTTGAGCATTTGGCCCTTCAGAAGCTTCAAGATGCAGTGCCCAGGGTGGGAAAGGCCTGAGCAAAGAGAGTGCTGTGGGCTGCTTGTGCCGAAGTGCCCCTGCCTCGGGGTGCGGGGCAGAAAAGCTAAATTTGGGGTCTTAGAGCACCATCTGCTGGCACCTTCCCCCAGAAGGAACCGGGGTGGCTGGCAGCCAGCCTCCACGCTAGCCAGGGCTGCAGACGAGGCATGGCTGAGAGTGGAGCAAGGCTTCTGGAGGAACCCCAAGGTCTCCTTTGAACCTCCAGGGGGGAATGGAGCAAGGGAAAAAAAGAGGCAAAACGCACTCCGTTCTCTGCAATTGGAACAAGCACTGAAGTGGGGTGGGTGTCATCTAACCAGCAGAGAGGGGAAGGGATGGAGGAAGGGATGATGGCTCTTGTCACATGGCAGGGAGGACCAGACAAGGTTTGTCTGGATGAGCCCACTATTCCAGCAAGGGTTTCTGGATCATTTCTGTACAGCCTCTTTGCTGTTGACTTGCTGATTATCACTGAGAGGAGGGTAGACTGCTTCCACCAGATCCTGGGAACCACCAGGCTGTTGGTAGGCAGATCTCCCAGGTCTGGGTAGAAATTCTTGCTGGAAGGGGAAGAATTCAAACCTCTGGCTTTCCAAGGTGTTTCTGATCTCTGGGGCAGTAGATTAAGGGTGGAAAGAAAGCAACCACCTCCCTACCTGTGCCACTTTGGGAGAGGACCCAGGCATTATGTGCCGTATGAGGGAGACCTCGGTGTGGCACATCCATCCCAGAGATCAGAGGATTTGGCCCTGTGCAATGTCCTGCCTGCTGGCCAGCTTGGTGGTTCCCATTTTGTACTGACTGACTGCCCTCCCACTGTATGGGGACCTGGGTTTCCCCACTCTGCCAAGGGGATCCAATATCTGAGCCCTTTTGTGTGTGCCTTAGCATTTGTGTTGGTTTCCTTCTTCCAAGATATTCCTCTTTGATACTGAAATTAGGTGTCTACATGTGGTGTTTGGGCCATTAGGTGCTTCAAAGCAGCTTGTTCTCCATAGGGCATTCTCAATCATTTCCTCAACCATCTTTTCTCTCCTTTGCTCCCTTTCACAGAATCACAGCATGGTCAGGGTTGGAAGGGGCCTCTGGACACCATCTAGTCCAACCCCCTGCTAAAGCAGGTTCTCCTAGATCAGGTTGCACAGAGCCACGTCCAGGCGGGTTTGAATGTCTCTGGAGAAGGAGACCCCACAGCCTCTCTGGGCAGCCTGTCCCAGCGCTCTGTCACCCTCAGGGTAAAGAAGTTTTTCCTCACATTCAGATGGAAGTTCCTGTGTTGCAGTTTGTGCCCGTTGCCCCTTGTCCTGTCGCTGGGCACCGCTGAAAAGAGTCTGGCCCCGTCCTCTTAACACCCACCCTTAAGATATTTGTGTGCATGCATCTTTCCCCTCTACCCTGTTTTTAAGTTCACAGTCCCGCAGGCCGTAATGGCTTTCAACAACGGCTTGGCTCTTCAGCCCCAAAACAGTCTACTGTGGGGTAGACCCAACAGGACAGGTACACATATATGTATGTATACATACATATATATATATATATATATATTATATATATATATATATATATATAAAGGATTCTTGGCTGCTGAATCTCATCTTGTTCTCACCTGTTCTACCACACCTCCAAGACAGAGGTCTACAGAGTCTACAGACACCTTACAGTTGAGGTATATGATGAAAATTTCATTCTCGGTAAAAGTTTAGTTTTGTGGAAATAGAAAAGATATCCCTGTCCATGGGGACCAGTACTCTGTTTTCACAAGCCACCCATCCTATAATACCCTTCATAAATCTTTTTCTCACACCTGTAATTTAGATGGGGTCAGAAGGTTGAAGCATTTCTCGCATTCATGCAGAAAATAGACAGCGTTCTGCTTGAAGGAGGTAAACCTTCTGCACGTAATAGCAGAGCAGAAGTGTCTGGGATGACAGACAGAGAGGATGTGTAAGTGGCATATTGATTTTTACACGCTGCAAATAGCAAAAGGCAGTTGTCTCTTGATACACTTGGATTAACAAAGCACATTTGGCACTGGAAGCGTTGCTGCCACAAATCAGAAGATGGGACCATCATATCGCTGCCTTAGATGCAAAGCAGGCTGAAGCAGTTAAACTGCTGCAGTCCCTTGTAAAGCTGATTGTGAGGCATTCATCAAATGAGTCACCAAAACTTCATCTATTGAGCCTTTCACTGTTTTCATTTTCCTCTGTGCCACTGTGTATCCTACACTGTGGGAAGGTGAGGAGGCAGGGCTGGAAGAGGGGTGAGTTCCAGCTCTTGGGATTGTGTGAATACAGGGGACTCAGTCTGAATTATTCATTTCTAACTGTCTTGGCTCTTAAAAAAAAAAAAAAGTTGGAAAATGAGAACCTGCTGTATCTCTTACAGAGGGGGAAAAAAAAAAGAAGAAGCAAATTCCTACAGAATTTACTGGTGTTTTAATCTCAAGGGGAAGCATGGCTTGAGTTGAGAACATGTGAGCTGCTTCAATGACCCCTGTTGAACTGAGCTATGGTAGGAAGAAACACCCCAGTTCACCCAGCTCTTCTGCAACATGGGACATGGGTGCCAGCTCCTCTAAGATTAAGGTGGTGAGTGAGAAATGTCCCAGGACCTGGGGCTCATACAGTGGCCACCAAGAGATATCCTGAAAGCACATCTGAAGCAGCAGAATAGGAAACACGGAGAAGAACATGTGCCATTTGTTGGATGAGGCTGGGCATCAGAGACAAAAGCTCTGTTTTTTTGGTCACTTGTCTTGCCACATAGCACAGGGGTGCACAACCTTATCTCCATGGTTGTCCTGTCCCTGTCACCTCTGTCTTTTCTGTCTTTTGGCAGAAGGAACTACCTGTACATTGGCCAGCTCAGTAAGACTCTGAGCTTAGATGCAAATGTTGGTCTTTGTCACAAACAGAAAACAGTTTTAAGAAATGTTAAGCAATTTTAGGTACATGTCTGTTTAGGAATCCATAGCAGCCTTTGGGATTCAGAGAGTGATGTCCAATAATCATTAAACACTCCAGCAGTATCACATCATTGATATGACCACCTTCACAAGTGGTCCTGTCCTAACACAGGGCATTCCTTGCTGAAACACTCCAATTGGCAATTCTTTTGTATTTACTGCTAACCAATTTTAGACCTGACACAGACAAAAATACATTCCCAGTTAGCACAAAGGAGCTTTTGTTTGAAGGAAAGACGGACTAAATAAACACTTCTGCATCAGTAGGGTAGAGATCACTTAATCCTTAGTGGATTTAAAGCACAAACAAATCTGGTTCAGTGCACTTCACCATCACTATCCTACAGGAGAGCTTTTAGGTAACTATCTTAGATCTACCTGCACACAGAATATTTCTAACAGTTGCAGTGGTACGGCGTTTTTACAGTACCTCTTGATATCACTGCAGCAACCACAAGTCACAATTCAGTCCCTAGGGGATGGCACCATGCAAAGTTACAGGCAGGGCCCGTCCTGAAGACCTATACATTGTGTGGGTGAGGGATATTTAAAGATTCAAGGCTACAAATGTGCCCAAGGTCAAACAGAGGGTTTTGTGGCTGAGATAGTAACAGACTCGAGAGCTCCTGACTGCCAGCATTCACTGCATCACCCCACGATCATCTGCAATCCAAATTTCTCTGTGCATCTGTCCCTGGCCTAATTCACTCCAGTTGTCTGTTTAATTAAAAAACGGTGTGTGGGACAATTGATTATCACAGGCTGCATGGTGAAATGGCTGCTCTCTGCTGCAAATTTCAATTTCAAAGTAAAAAAGCAAAGGAAAAGTTGTAATTTTTCCTGTTTCAGTGAACAGTTACCTTTTTCATGCAAAGAAACTTTCTTGGAGGAAAGGCATTTTGGTTTCCCCTGCCCTGACTGCATTGGTAAAAGATGTTCAGCAGGGTCATTTTCAGTTGTTAGCCTTGCTATTAGTTGCAGTGCACTGGGACCCACTCTCCATCCATAGGTTAATGCACATGGAAGAGGTAAACCATCCTGTGAGCTCCTGCTTGATGCTAGCCCTAAGCCAGGAAGGGAAGACGAATGCAGGAGGAATGCAGGATGGAAACCACAGCCTCATGGAGAAATGAAGGGTCCAGAGATGTAGAAGTTGTCTTGGAATGTGGAAGATGTCCTGAGATGTAAAAGATGTCAGTATTCAAAGCCTGATCTCTGAGCTGAACTATCTCTATTCCACATATGCATGCTGCAGGGGCCTCCTGCAATATGATGTTTTCTTCTGACAAGGCACTTGGAGTCCCAGCAAGAAAAATAATGAACCCACTTTCCCAGGTAACAAATTATAGGACAAGAGGAAATGGCCTCAAGTTGCGCCAGGGGAGGTTTAGATCGGGTATCAGGAAAATTTCTTCCCCGAAAGGGCTGTCAAGCACTGGCACAGGCTGCCCAGGGAGATGGTTGGAGTCACCATCCCTAGTGGTATTTAAAAGACATGTAGATGTGGCACTGAGGGACATGGTTTAGTGGTGGACTAAGTGGCACTGAGGGACATGGCAGTGCTGGGTTAACAGTTGGGCTCAATGACCTTAAGGGTCTTTTCCAACCAAAGTGATTCTACGATTCTATGGTAAATCAGGGTCCACCAGGAGCCCTCAGGAAGGGCTATAAGGTCTGAATCAGACCAGGGCCAGGGCAACAGACCTTACCAGCCGGCAAGGGGAATAAAGTAAATACACCCAATAAATGAACAGTGAGGGACTGATATGTTCAGTGAGAGATGCTTCAGACAGGTAGGAAATTATCTTCAAAGCCTGAGCTGCAGCCTAGACACACTTGTATGCATGTCCTTCCCTGGAATTGCGTCCATCAGCACAGACAAGCTGGTTTGTTGATGTGACAGCTCTCTGTAACATCAGTGTCTCCATGGCCTTGGAAAGGAATAGTGTTTTCTGAGTATCAGGTCTTTTCAGGTACCTCAGATAAGACAACTGACTGAAAAGTCACACTAACAAATTCAGCCTGATATTTGGAAACTTAACACAGGCGTAGCTGTCCCTGTGTTCACCAGCATAGCTATCCCCAGGCTGCTAGGGGTGCCAGCCAGCCTCCGTTCACATGCAAATTCACTTACTTAAACACAAGACCAAGCTCTGGTGTTGGCTTGAGGCAACCTTGAGTAAATCCTAATTTCCCAAATGGGACCTGACCTTACTTGTCAGCTGCCTGATCAGCTGCTTCTGCATGTCCCTTCTACCCTTGCAGCAACACTGTATGATCAATGGATCCTTCTAGGAAGTGTTTCCAGGATCACCTGTCTCAAGGACATCTCAGGTCTGCAGACAAAATCGGGTGAAGTCAGGACAGAGTACAACTCAGGGCTGGATTCCCATCACTTCAAGACGTCTTGAAAGACATCTTTAAGATGTCTTAAGACATCTGAAGACTTAATCCAATTCCATCTAGTCAGCCTGGGTTCTGTGTATGATTAACAGAAAAAAAGAAGACAATCTTATAGCATGATTCATCTGACCTCTTTTTAGACTTCTACTTCAAGGTTAAATTCTAGTCTCTGCTGACAATAATGGGCATCTGTGGTAACCAGCTTGGATGGAAACATCTACTCTGTAGATATTTGTATTTCATCCAAAAAGTTCAGTCTCTGAAGTGTTACAATCCAAATGTTGTGCAAGGGCAAAGAGGAAGCATACCGTATGTGAAGATAAAGCCAAGAACTTCTTGTTGGTATAATTGAAAACTTAACTCTCTAATTCAAGAAACATTATTATTCTCAATCTAATTTTTAGGAAAATTAAGAATCAAAATTCCATATGGAATAATCCTATACAGAAAAAGTTTCAATAATAGTAATAATACAATTAAAATTGCATTAGTTTCGGTTCTATCCCTTTTTCTGATGTTACACTCGCTCTTCTATTGGGACATTTTGTCTTAAAATCAGTAACTTTGGACCACTGGAGAGGGTAACACTGTAAGTCATCAGCCTCTGGTGTGTTTCACTAGAATAATATGGTCTTTATGTTACTGAATATCCTTCCCTCACTCTAAAACCTACTTTGGGTCACTTTTATACGCGTGTTCATATCTTTCCATGAGTCTACAGCTCCAGGTTACACGCGAATTTACTATATGCATGGTATGTATCTTAGATACTATTTCTTTGTTTTCATTGTTACTCCTAAAACTAATTTTGTCCAGATCCAGGTCTGCATTTCTGTAAGTACCCATGGTTGAGCTGTTTATAGCCATGAGGTCTCCAGTGCCAGCCCAAGCCCCATCTTCTCTCATATCATGCCTGTGCTTCTCAGCACTGCATCCATTATCTCCACTGCTTGAGGTCTCTGCTATCACAGCAGCCCTGTATTTCTCTGTCACATCGTTGTGTTAGGGCTATGTCTTGTTTTTCATAGAATAACTGCTTGTTACTGCTACTGATGTAAATTATGGCTATACAAAAGTATAGCAAACTAGCTGGAGACACCTGGTCAATCAGAGAAATCACTGTCACAGCTAAACCAAGTAAAACAAAGCATAGGCAGCTGAAAAGAAGTTCAAACAGAAAACCTGGTGTGGCTCAGCCCTGAGCCCTTGCAAACTTCATACAAAGCTGATGGTCTGTTGCTACCACCAGCAGTGCTGGATCACACCACACATTTACAAAAGACAAGAAACCACAGTGGCACTACAATGCCCGGAGTCCAGGAGAGCACTGGGCTCCAGCCTGCTTCACCCTACAGCATCCCAATATCTGAGAACAGAAAACCAAAGTGGACCAAGCCCCCCTCATGAGACAGATCATCTTCCTGGACCACCAGTAAGTGCTCCAGAGAGTATTTCACAAATACCCAGTTAAAACACCCTCGAGGTAACTCCAAGCATTTTGGAAGGCAGTCCCCATCTTCCAAAGTCTCTGTATAAAATAAAGTGAGATCCCCTGTGGAAGCCCCTTGTTAGCAGCAGCATAGTACAGCAATGGGAGGAAATCCCAGGGTGTTTTTCCTAATTTTAGAGACCCACACAGCACAGAACAGAAGCTTGTCCTAACTACACTCTCTAGAACAATGATGGGGGCTCCAAGGAGCCACTTATTTCAGCTCACCCACCTGGTTGAACAGGTAAATGCAGCAATTTCCTTGCTTCCAAAAGAAGCTGTTTTCCTGGATTTCTCCCAAGCACTTCCAAAAAGCATATTCTTGGCTTTGGGAGAGCTCACGCTACAGAAGCTTGCAGTTTTTTCTAGGGAACCCCAGGAAAAGAGTTCTGTGCTGTGCAGAGAAGCACTCCCAGGGCTGACCTAGACTTTGATGGGACATAAAGCTGTCCTGCTTTCCTCCCTCCCCAGGGCTAGCTAGTAGGAACTAGTGTCCCTACTAAGCAGCAGACAGATGAAATCACAGTCAAGCCCAGAACAGCTCGCTCAATGCAGGAGCCTCACGTCCCTCTCCCTTACAGTGGTTGCATGCCCAAGTTACTCTGCTAACACTTAAACCAGCTATTTTGACATATCTTTGTGAGCAAAAGTTCGTGCTCCAGCCGTGGATCTCCTTCACAACAAAATTTAGGAATACTAAGGCTCTTTGTTTTCACATGCATTGCTCTTGTCCTATGTATAAATAGTCCCAAAGACTGTTTGGTTTAAGCCCAATTTCAGGCCCAGGCTGATGTCCATGTTTTTCACATAGGTGCACACAGTCCAGGGCACAGCTGAGAAAGGAAAGCTAGAGCTCATGCTGGGTGTAGTCATGCAGGTCCCAGCTCTTGTTCACATTACCCAGTGGGGGACACAGGAACTGGCAAGGGGGCAGTTTTCTCAGCTCAGCTATTCCTAAAGATGGTGTGGAAGTTTTGAACTTCTGCTGCAGGCAGGCTCATAGCCAGCAAAGTGTCCACGCTGCAAGACTTATGAGTCTGAGTCCTCTTTTCAGAGCACAGCTCAGGAACTGCTTCAGCCTTGGAGCTGGACCTGTTGAGCACCACTCACCGCCGCTAAATGAATGCCATCGTAAAACAGATATCATGGAAGAGGAGGGGTGGCCAGGGTGCGGTGTTGTTACGCACGATGGTACCTGTTTGGTTTGTGCAGCAGTGTCCCACCTCTGAAAAAGAAGTAGGGCTGTTCATTTAGTGATGCACTATCTTTTTAACAAGGGTACTGCAAACAGCAAGATAACTTATTTTCCTATCTTACCAGAAACACTAGAGAATTAGACATTAATCTTTCATCCCAGATTGCTGAAACAGGAGGCTTCCCGCATGCTGGCAGCAATGCCCTCCCTCCTACAACCAGCCTCTCTGGGATAATAAGCAAGTCTCATTAAGAAAATCCCCAGATTCTGCTTCCTCGGCTCCTGCTCTGACGTATAGCTGAGCTATAAGCCCCAGCCACTTCCTCCTGCTCAGCTGAGGGCAAATCATACTTTCCACAAGCTAAGGCAAAAATAAAAATCAGCTTTTACACTGTAGCTCCCCCTTTCCCCTGCCTCCCTGTACCCGAGGTTCCTCTCTGTGCTTTGAATTAGGAGGTATGTCAGGCTTGTGGAACCAAGCCCAAACTTTCCTGAGAAAACACAAGAGTCAAAGGCATGTTTTGAAAATAAATATCAAAGCTGGCAAGCGAGGACGATGGAAGATGGAACCAACATTGTTAGAAGCTGGTAGGAGAAAAATAAGAGAGGCTTTGCACGGCAGTTTCACACAGGACTCAGCCTCCTGCCAACAATATCTGGGGAATATTGCTCAAAGACCAAAAAGAAAGAGCATTGAGTCTCGAGCAGGGAAGAAATTAGAGGTGTCTGTCTCCGCCACTCCGATAACACAAGGAATAATAATGGGAGAAATAAGTGTGGAGAGGGGTTTAAAAAAAAAGAACGAGGAGACTGGGCAACAGAAAAGCATGTCAGAGTTATAAAAAGAGACAGAGAAGGGAATTTTATTCATGAGCTTTCCAAACAAATTTGCCATTATTGCAGGCATGAGAATATTATTCTGCTGCTGTCAGGGGGCATGTGACTGGGGCTCCAGCCATCAGAAAATCACTGCCAGCTGTCAGAGGGCCAAGCCATTAAGGGCGATGGGCCAACACCAATCACACTGTCAAGAAATACACTTGCTTGTCAAGAGATTAGCAGTCTGGCCTCCAAAGCCTTGGGAGAGCATTGGATTCAAAAATGGAGACGGTCATGTGAATTGTGCAGTCTCTGGCAGTGGGAGCAGTGGGTAGAAATGTTCCTTTTAAAAGGCAAATACAAGAAGGAAGGTGTTAAACTGTTTCTGGTTTGACTTTGGTACATCAGGAGCAGTAGATATCATCTTTGCTCTGATGGCATTTTCAAAAAATTTAATTCATCCAGAAACACTGCTTAGCCTTTGATCAAATGGGCTGATGTACAACACTGACCTCTAAGCACATCACAACCTTCTTTGGGAAGACCGGCATGAGAGGGCAGCCAGTCTGTGCTGCAGTCTTACTCAATTTTATTCCCCTTTCATTCCAAGCATCGGCAGTTCCCTAACCTATGTCAGTCATACCTATTCATGAACGGGGCATGTGGTTTGGGTAGCCAAAGTGATGCAGAAAATTCAGTCCTAGAGGAGTACAGTTCCCCAGCCTTGTTCAGCAATGGTCCTAGAGAAAAGCCAGCCCGGGACTAGCAGAGCTTATTCTATGGGCCCTTTTTCTTATTTTACAGGTGATAAACATATAGAATTGTTTTTTGAAGTCTAGCCTACAAGGGACCTGTATCCCTTTCCCAAGACAGTCACACTCCAGGTTCTACCAGAAAGGTACCAAGCTATTAATATGGATCACAGAAATCATGCAGCGTTCACAGAGTGTGCTCTAGGGTTTGTGCTAAGCATACTGGGTGAAGTTTAAACCATGTATTAGCATTGCCTAACTTTTAGGTCACACCTACTGTGGCATTTGAACTCAGAAAACCATGGAATGATTCAGACTGTCCACAGCCGCCACGCTCAGCACTCGGTACAGGGAGAAGTTGTCCGAGACAGTAATTCAGTATTATCTCAGGTTGACTTACCACTGCAGCCATAACGCCTTCGCACAGACAGAATTCTGCATGTGATTCATGCACATGATGTAGCTTCATATGCTGTAATTAGGCAATTCGCACTGTAATTAAATAATTATGGCACACTTCTGGACGAAACTTTTCAGAGAAGCGTGTCATGATGCACCCACTTCCATCTACAGCTTTGGTCTGACACACGTATGAAGTCTGGTGTGTCCATCTGGACACTACCATGCCCAGAAGCCAATTCTCTTTCATATAAATACAGGAAGGGTGGGGGCCTCCCCAAGGTGGTCAAAGCGATGGCTTTCTGTAATACCAGCTGAAGTGACTCACTTCTCGGCAGCTGATGCCACCAAGAAGTAGTGTCAGCGGTATAAAAGCTCCAGAAAACTTCTTTCTTCCCCTGTCTAGTAATGAGCTCTCCTACTGAGGCTGATCATCAAACATTTACTGCAGGAATGACCACGGGACACAAGTCAACCCAGAAAAAAAGCTGCAAGTGGAAATGTATTATTGCATTTCCTTCTGTTTCCTTTTATCCCCCTTTTAGTTCACAGGTCTGAAATATCCAAGCTATGCTAATAAAGTCAATTTGAACTGTCTGAGCAGTCCCCTTTATTAATACTTGTTAAAGGAAAGAATTTGGCTGAGGTGTAAGTTGATTAGCTCACTGCTAATTAACTGATATCCAGAAAAATAACAAAGGATTTTTGCCAAGTAAGTAACAGCTCGATCTCTTTCCTCTCCTCCTCTTTCCTGCAGTAAATGAGAGAAATATAACAATGGTTTCTTTACATGAGCAGAATGTGCTTCATTTCCAGGCTAGGTTGAAAAATTTGCATATGCTTGGGATAAATATGCAACTTTCCCAGAGATCAAGAGAATAGCAGCTGCCCTCCCCACTGCAGGTGCAGTGTACCTGAAGATATTCCAAGCATTTATTTTTTTAAAAATTCTTTTAACATTTGACATTTTAATATATCTGTACCTGCTTACCACTAAGACTGCTTGGTCCTAGTGGTTTTCCCCTTTTGTTGCAGAGGTTTCCAAGAGCAGCAATAGGAGGAAACTGGATTCTCTATCCATGGGACCACGTGCCAAGCAGTGCACAATTGGATGGGCCAGGGTTTTACAGAGCGTGAGGTGGGATATATTGCCTTCCAGGTTCAGACACTAATTGATTCATTATAGAAGACACAGTGAACAAATGGTTTGTTGGTGCTTTCTTCCCTAAACTGAAAATTCTAAGAAAAGGGTGAGACACTGGCAATAGCTAGTTCCTCTAAATGCGTTCCTACTGGGGGTTTGGGGGTAAAAAACCTTCAGCTTTTATCCCCCACCGACTTTAGATTAGCCTATCTTCCAGAGTTTCTTGCTTCTTGACAAAATTTTCCCTTCAAAATTTGCTTTGAGTCACCCCTACATTGTTGGGACTTCCAATCCTGCAGTAGGTGGTCACTGATCAGTCTTTGCCTAGTCTCTATCTGATCATACACACAAACGGGTACAAGTGGGAAGGACAGATACACACCAGGAGTTGGCAGTTGAAATCAGTGGTGCCAGAAACTTCAGCTGCATAACCGTAGGTGGGAGGAGGCCCCAACTTGAGGAGTTTTAGCTGGACAGGTTAGCAAACCGATGCTGAAACCCAAAAGCTTGCTATTTATGGCCATCTGCCTGCGCAAGGTAGCCACTAATACCAGGAGATTCCTGCCACATTCACCCAAATGGCTTTGGACACTGTCACATAGAATGTGGAGACTTCAAAGTCTTTCCTGCAAGGTTGAAAATACATTTTTTGTACAACTATCTTTCCTCTGTGCCACAGCAGTATCATGATACTACGTACAGATTCTTATTTTAACTGCAAGCTGCCAGCGCCCTCCCTTCTCTTCCCCAAAAGGAGGTGGTTGTAAAAGAGAACCAGTGATGTGCCCTCCTCCAAACCCTTTCTCAGCTGCATTCATGGGGAGGGAGCTAGGATAGGAACAAAAAGAGAGGAGCACTGCTCCTGTTCTCACCACATGAAAAGGGCTACTGCTATTTTTTGAGTCCCAAATGGACTCAGTACTGCCTGTTCCAGTCTTGGAGAGAGCCAATGTTTTGTGGCTCTTGTCTTCCAGTATATCTTTCCTCCCAGATTTCATATAGAATCATAGAATCATTTAGGTTGGAAAGGATCCTTAAGGTCATCAAGTCCAGCCATTAACCTAACACTGCCAAGTCCACCACTAAAGTGAGTTTATAGTTGGTAGTAAGGACAGTTTACTCCAATGAGTGGTACAATATCCAGAAGTATGGCTGCTTCACAAAATCACAGAATGACAGCCTGGCTGGGGTGGGAAGGGACCCCTGGAGCCCACCCAGCCCAACCCCCTGCTGAAGCAGCTCTCCCAGAGCAGGTTGCACAGAGCCACGTCCAGGTGGGTTTGAATGTCTCCAGGGCAGGAGACCCCACAGCCTCTCTGGGCAGCCTGTCCCAGCGCTCTGTCACCCTCAAGGTAAGGAAGTTCTTCCTCACATTCAGATGGAAGTTCCCGTGTTGCAGTCTGTGCCCGTTGCCCCTTGTCCTGTCGCTGGGCACCGCTGGAAAGAGCCTGGCCCCGTCCTCCCTGACACTTGTCCTTAAGATATTTGTAGGCATTGATGAGGTCCCCTCTCAGCCTTCTCCTCTCCAGGCTGAACAGCCCCAGCTCCTTCAGCCTTTCCTCATCAGGGAGATGCTCCAGTCCCCTCATGATCTTGGTAGCCCTGAATTATGCTTCCCATCAATGCCTCCATTCTAGTCAAAGCAAGTCCAAGAGTCGATTAATCCTGTACCTTCCATGGATGCTGTTAGTACAGAAAACATAACAGGAGCTCCACTGACCTCAAACCAGCTTGGGGTGATTTTCTGAAAAGAGTATGGAGCTGGGAATCATGACCTCACCTAACTTGATTCAGCCAAAAAAGCCACACACCTAAACTCAATTGAGTTGCTAAAACACAGACATTTAGTGCTCTTGGACACAAAGCAGCTGAGAGCTGTGTGGGGTATGACACCGGATCTAGGGAAGATCCAGTGACCCCAGGGCATCCTGCCTGGCCTTCAGCTGCTGCTCTGAAATAATCTCAAATGACACAAGACGCCAGCATTTAAGGAAGTGAACTGAGCCTTTAAGGCAGGATCCAAACTGAGATGAACACACTTAAATACTGTTACAAATTTCATGCAAATCTCTTCATATTGAACTCTGTGTATGTAAATTAGCAGGCAGCAAAATCCAGCTTGCTATATTTTTCCTAACAAGAAAGCAGTTTACAAGTGTAAACAATGAATTGCTACAGCATTTGCTTTTGCTTTCTTAAAGCAAGAGAAGCAATCCAAAGCACAAAGGCTGACCGAACCCCAAATTTATTTGAAAGTCAATGAGACTGAGGAACATGCCTTTTGTGCTTCTCAAAAACCTCCCTCCCATGACAGATTTTCCTTTGATATTTCACCTTGAACTGGTGTATATTTATCACAGATATTTTGCAGCTGATAAGGGCTCTGATTCACATATAAGGGTGAAATAAGTTCAGATGACTGGAAAAGTTACAAAACTCAGCTCTCCTTCCGCTTTTTTCCCCACTGTCAACCGCTTCTCCCTCAGGAATGGTTGAACAGCAGGCTTGTCTCCTCCCGCACCAATTTCAGCCCTGCAAATTAGTGCAAACTGACATCAATTTTATTTCATGCTAATACGATGGGTTGAAAGCTGCAGGTGCTTGGAGACACCTACACATGCTGTCTGTTTTCAGGGTAGTAACCACTGGGTACAGGTAAGCTTCAGCTTAATCCACTGCTACAGGAAAGCAAACATCCTGATTTTGGTAAAATGGGCCCTGCTGTGGATGGCATAACCTGCCTCAGCTTTCCGTGTGAAAGGTTTTGGGATACATCTCGATGGACCTGATCAGATAGGCTTGTGCTAGGAAAATGGAGATGAATAATGCCTCCCTAAAATCCAAATTGAGGATTGTATATAGGACTGAACCATCCTCTGTCCTCGGCAGGTTGCACCTCCCATCCTAAATAGCCGCACTGAGCAGCCCCTGTTTTCATCAACGCTTTATAACGCTATTCAGGTTGTTGTATTCGTATCTGAGCCCTTCAGGGCTGGATGCTCACAGCATCCACAGAGCTGAAATCTGTGATGCTGTCATTCACCACCACAGCCATTTGCCCAAAATGCGTACAATAACCTTGAAAATATGACTAAGAACAGTCATATTACACAGGAGAGTTTATGAATATTTATATGGATCTAGGACTTCAGTCCCTTTGATGACGCTTTACAAACACATGACTCCATTTAACTCCAGCACAGACGTTTCTGCTTTACCTAGCTATGAATAGGGAATCGGTTCTGCTAAAGTCTGCTGAAGTTTCTTGGATCAGATCCTTCTTCACGTTAGGAAATGACTTCTCCTCTACAAAAAGTCTGATTCAGCCTCTTATAATCCTGCTTTTAGCATCTTACTCACGCTATCTGCATATAAATCAACGGGATAAATTACATGTTACACAGGATCAGGCTTGCAGGATCCAAAGGTGTTAATGACCTTTTTCTATAACCAGTACAGACTAGACAATTCAGAAAGCTGCCAATAATGACATTTTGAGCTGCAGTATTTGGAAACTGACATTATCAAGGGGTGTGAGACTTCAGAGCTGAGAGTCCTGACGCAGGATTCCATACCTAAGATGTTGCGTGTGCTATGACCCAATAAAGTGAGATCCTAGAAGAGGCACAGTTTCATAATTAACGTAAAATTTGAACAGGCAATTTGTAGCACAAAATACAGCTTTATTTATGTGATTGATACCTTTAATTTAACATTATTAGAACTAAGCAGTGAAAACATCTTCAAGATTTTGTGTCAATTTTACCTTCCCCTTTGCCTGCATATACTGATGAAAGGGAGTATGTACAATCTTCTCCAACATATGTAGCCATAACGTAGGGCTGGAGCACCTCTCCTATGAGGACAGGCTGAGAGAGCTGGGATTGTTCAGCCTGGAGAAGAGAAGGCTCTGGGGAGACTTCAAAGCAGCCTTTTAATATATGAAGGGGGCTTATAGGAAAGATGGGGACAGACTTTTTACAAGGGCCTGTAATGATAGGACAAGGGGGAATGGCTTTAAACTGAAAGAGGGGAGATTTATGTTAGATATTAGGAAGAAACCCTTCCCCGTGAGGGCGGCGAGGCGCTGGCCCAGACTGCCCAGAGCAGCTGTGGGTGCCCCATCCCTGGCAGGGCTCAAGGCCAGGCTGGATGGGGCTGGGAGCAGCCTGGGCTGGGGGGAGGGGGCCCTGCTCCTGGCAGGGGGTGGGACTGGGTGGTCTTGAAGGTCCCTTCCAGCCCAAACCCTTCTGTGATTCTGTGAGTTCTAAGCAATCTGTTTGTTAGATCTCATTTTCTGCCGAAATCAAAACAACCAGCAGCATAAGCCATAATAAATGTTTGCATAGAGCAGAGAGAAAAATGTTCTTCTTCAGGTGTCACTCCCTGAATTTCATGGATCACAAAGAGAAACAGCTGAACATGTGCAATTTTTGATCAGCTGCCCTTTGCATTCCCAAGCAAAAAAATACTGGATCCACGCACTAAATTTACAGGGTTTACCCCTCTAGTGATGTAAACTGACATGACTCAATTAACCTAACTGATTAATTAAGCCCTGAGGTTTCAGGGCAACATAAAACTGTATGGAAAGAGGATCCTTTGCCACAGGCAAACTGAGGCCACCGGAAATCACTCTCTTGGCATGTCAACCACATATTTAGTAATACTGAAAACGAGCATTTCAGGAGTTCTGTGTTTGTTTCTCTTATTGTTATTTCAGAAACAAGACATTCCCTCCACAGGCTGTACAGATCAGACAAAGAAAATCCAACACCTAGACATAGGTGGGTTTGACCATTTAGTCAGATAGACCACATTTAGATGCAAATAACTTCAGGCTGTCACATTATATCCAGAGCAGTAATGTACACTATGAAGTGTAGCTCAGGGTTACAGAGGAGAAGTATTGCTTTTAATATGTATTATTTTAACAGTTGAAAAGGTCAAAGTTGGTTTTGTCAAAGATGAATTTACCTTTACAGAACAGTGTCAGGGAAAAAAAAGGCATGTGCTGTAACAGTTTGTGGCTGCCTCTTCAATACTATCCTTCTGAGTGCAATAACTGAAAGGTTCGCCGGAGTTCAAAAGCAGAGAACCAAACCACAGAGTAAGTTAGAACTAAATGCATATTGTGATGGAGAACACTACAGAAATGTGTCAAATAAATAAAAGTTCCCTAATGATTCAAATCAAGGGCTAGCTATAGCTTTTTGCTTGTCTTTCTATCTAGAAAAAAACAAAATGGGTAACAACCCACATCGTTGTTATCTACCCCATACAAGCTGTCATTTATTTATCTAGCCCAGTCTTAAAGCCGTTTTCATGTCTGACATCTGTTTCTATTGTCGTTATAAATCTTCTCATGTCCAGCCTGCATGTGATGAGAAAAGAAATAATCATCAATATTATTAATTATTTATTTAAAGTCAACTGTAATTGAGTATACAACAAACTGCTTGGTTTTTCATAATGCTCCATTTTGTGCTCCTGGTGTGCAAAGGGGATATTTATTAGTCTTCAGTTTCTGAACAACTGTGATTTCAAACTTTGAACTATTTTTCTGTTAAGAACTTTAAATCTTAAAATGGTTAACAAAACATAGACCTGAGCCCTACAAACTTCGATACTATACAAACTGAACCTTCAAAAGTCCAAAAAGCTACAGTGCATCGAGAAGGCTAGAATCATCTTTATTGTTTACAACTGGTTTTGTGCTTCTGAATCAGTTTGGTACTCTTCCAGACCTCAATCTTCAAAATCTAAATCTGGGGAGGATAATGTAGCTCTGAAAAAAATAAAGACAGTACTGCAAAAAAAACCAACCAACCAACCAACCAACCAAAAACCCCAGAGTGATTTTGATGTTGTTTTAACAATTTAAATATTTTATCATTGCCATCACTAAAATCAATTTTGCTTTGAAGGCTGTATATCACTATGAAAAATGTTAAAATACATCTCTCTGATGCTGAAAGCAATTACATACAAGCTGAACTGCAGAAGGCAGGTTATTCTTCACGACAGATGTATACCTTATGAAACAGCAGCATTTACACTAGGAAAGGTCTGTGTTTAGATTGGAGTTGTTTAGCTTACAGAAGGGGAGGGGAGGAGAAATAAGGTGTGGAAAAAGAAGTTGTGTGCTTATATGCAGGTATAATAAATTCTGCTGACTTGTGGGGTACAAGCACTGTGTACAGCCCTCAGGGTCTGTCTGAAGCTTCCCATCAAATCTTTGGACCTTCTTCCAAAACAACAACAAAAAAACCCCAAAACCCACACACAGTATTATTAGGCCTTTACTTGTGTGTTTTATTCTTTTCCCATGAGTTTCAAGTCTTTCCCTTTTTAGACTCTACTTGCCTTTGGATATCAACTACGCTTGAAAAGCACTTTGCATATGATGTGTGTAAGTATAGTACGCGTAGTAAGCAAGGAGAGAACTAAATATGGCATCAGAGGACAGAAAACCCCCGTGTAGTAGGCAGTGCTATAAAAAACCTCCTTCCTCCTCCCACCCCACGAGTAGGAGAAACACCTCTTCATTTAAAACCACGACGGTAGCGTGCTGCCTTGCTCGCGTTGCAAACCCTCCCCGCAGCCTGAGGAAAAGCACCGAGAGGAGCCACCTCAGCGCCACCCAGCCAGGCCGGGGCGGCAGGGCTCTCCCTACCGGGGCACCCAGCCTGCCCCCGGCCGCACCTTCCCCCAGGCTTTCCCTAAAAATGCCGTTTTCACCTCAACATTCTCTTCCCCGCCGAGCTTCCCCCCTCAGACGAGCCCGGGCCTGCCTTCCCGCGCCCTCAGGCCGCAGCCCATCGCCATGGCAACCCGCGGGCCGCGGCGGCTCCTCCCCGCGCCGGGCGGGCCTAGGGCCGGTCCCCGCCCGCCGTTGCCGGCGCGCTCCGGGCCCGGCGCCGTTCGCCCGCCTCCCCCTTCCCCTCGCTGCCCTCTGGCCTGAAGCAGGCGCCGAGATGGCTCCGGCTGCTGACAGGGAGGGTTACTGGGGCTCGCCGACCTCCACCTTGGAGTGGTGCGAGGAGAACTACGCCGTCTCCTACTACATCGCCGAGTTCTGTGAGTGGCCGCTTCGGCCCCGGGGGCTGCGTCCCGCCGCCGCCTCGGTCACCTCTCCCGCAGTCCTCCGTGCCCTCACCCCACTGAGCAGGCCCCGCGGCAGGGGAGCCCCCGCTTCCGCGGCCCCGCTTTCCTGAGGGGGCAAATGGCGCGGGGACGGGGCCCCTTGCCCGCAGCCGGCCCCGGCGGGTGGAAGTGGGTGTTTTCCTGTCCCCTTCCCCCCCAAAGCCGTATCATAAGGAGGTGGCGGTGTAGCCCCTCTCTCCCTGTGCCCCAGCATGTTGTTTGGGCACCCCCGTCGCAAGTCTGTCACTTTGGCCTGTCTCCGAAGTGATGGCAGGGCAGGAGGAGGGTGGCTGGGGGCTTGGGGGGTGGCTGAGGGGGGTGGCCGGGTGAGGTGGGTCTCAGGGGGCTTGGCACTGGGGCAGGGGTGTGTGTGGCACTGCGTGGATGGCTGAAGAAGGGAGTTTTCGTTGAAATCGTGCTTGGGGTGCCACGCTGTAAAGCTGCACAGGTCTGCAGCGTGGCTCCCCTTGAGAGGAGGTGGGAGTATCTGCTCAGGCATGGGTGGCCAAACCACATGAAACTGTTCAGGGAGAGCAGAGAGAAGAAGGTGTCTTTGTACCGAAGAGGCATCTTTATCCAGGAGAGACACTTGCCCAGCTGGTCTTTGGTGGGTCTTGACCATCATCTGTTGCAGGTGGTGGGAGTTAGCATAGCTGGAAGGGTCACTCTGCAGCAGGTGCTGGTCTAGGATGGCTCAGAGCAATGGTGGGAGAAAAGGCTGTTGTTTTGACCTCAGAACTCTGTTATTCAGAGGCGGTCAGGAATTTAGATACAT
Organism: Falco cherrug; assembly: GCF_023634085.1. NCBI lineage: Eukaryota > Metazoa > Chordata > Aves > Falconiformes > Falconidae > Falco > Falco cherrug. Next base: position 4,143,569 of record NC_073698.1, read on the forward strand.
TCAAGCACATTTTAGGGAAAGAAGGTGTTTTGAGTACAGGGTCATTCAGCAGGTGGTTGAGAAGGGAGTATACTGTGGTAGCTGGTAAAGGATCAAGCCCTCTGTCACTAATGTTTTACTGAAAAATTAAGTATTTTTGTATCCTGCGCAGTGACTTTAAAGGGCGTAGTAGTTGTAGTTATGTGCTGCCACCTGATAGACACCCTGTCCTATAAAAAGCTTTCACATGTTTAAGATAGGCGGCTGCTTTTGAAGTGTTAAGACCCTAGGAAAGTTGTACTAAAGTGAACAGGCTCACCTACCCTGAAGTGCTTGGAGTGGGCAATCTGAGGAGGCCTTTTGCATAGCTGGGGTGCTTCAGCAGCACTTTGGAAGAGCTTGGCATGCAGGAGGTGGAAGGTTCTGGGCATCCATGCCAGGCTGTGAGTCCTGGTTACAAGCACTGACATGAGTGAAGGACCAGAATTAATAGTTGTGAGAGGTTTCAGAGTGTGGGAATGGGAAGGAGTACAGAGGATCTGAATAACAGTAGCATAGGCGGCAAAGAAACTCAGAGGAAAAAGGAAGTTGGTGTGTAGATTTATGGCTGAGAAGAGGAAGGCCGGCTGAAGAGGGAACAAAATTAAATACTCCTACAATGGGACAAACCTAGAAATTTTTAAATAGAACAAGCCTTTTGCAGAGTGTGTATTTTTGTGTTTTCCTTGTGGTAAAAAGTAATTTGTGAGGTAATTCTCATAGGGAAGAGGAAGCTCAGTTGTTTCACCCACATAAAAATAAATTTGACTAGCATGCAAATTTCTGAAATAATCCCTGCATTGTTGGACTTGTGAACTGATATTTTTCATCCGCTTCTAGATTATGCAGGAGAAGGAAGATGAGGACGAGATTAATGCTGGGAGGTGGAAAGGCATGTGTTCTGAAGAAAAAGGGACTAATTCTAGAAGGTCTGGTCCCTCCTTAGAGTTTTGGTGTTTGGGACCACAGTTTGTTGGCCTGTCAGTTGTGCTGACCAAAGTGTGTGTAAGGGTTGTGCTCTAAATTAAAGCATTTAAATGGTCCAAGATTAAAAAGCAAAACACTAAATAAGACCACTTTATTTTGGAGTTAGCTTAATAGCAGGTAATTTCAGTAAGATGTCAAGATGGTTTAGATTTTCCTTAGCAATAATTTTGTAACTGCACTTTCAGGGTCAGAGGAAATAGTTGTGGGTGTTTTGATTTTTTCTTTTCTTGATTATATGAACCCCACTGCACTTAAATCATAGCCAGCAAAAGTTGGTTGACAATGTCTTTCATAAAACGACTAAAGTGTCTTTCCCAACTTTCTCTAAAATACTTAATGTGAAGCTAATTACTTCAGAAGATCAGAGAGATGTTACCCTGAAATCTAGTTGCTTCAGCAGAAGAGCTGAGAAGTATATCCAGGATCTGCGTGGCCCAGTGGTCTTCTGTCAGTTGCTGTGCCTTTATTGCTTCCTTACTCTCAAAAGTTCAAATTCAGAGAACAAACAAGCCAGAAAATAGAAAAATACTTTTCTTATCTCTCTCAGAATTCTCCTTTTGGTAATTTTTGATGTTTCTGATACTGGTTTTAAAAATCATGCACAGCCTGTATTATTTTAATTAAAATATTAAGAATTAGACTTATTATTTACACAGAAGACTTGAAATTGGTTTCTGAATTCTCACTATCTCTGTACCATACAGTGAAGCTGATGGTATTTAAAATTTTTGCATTAAATATTCGTTATAAGTAATTTATAAGAAACTGTTGGAGGCCCAAAGCTTGGAGGTTCAAATAAAATACAGTTTTCCTTAGCTTGCAGGCTGAAGAGCCAAACTGAAAGCTAGTTGTTCAAATTAGGTCTTTGTGCTGTTTAGTAATTTGTTTTTAATATGCTATTTTAGTACAATTTGCTACATTGTGTTCCAGAAGCCTACATGTAGTTCTTTGCCATTGACTCTGTAAAGAACTAGTGTAGATGATGGCAGCTAATTAATTGTATATATTCAGAGATGTGAAAGTGAGGTAAGGTGTTTTGTAGCACTTCACTTTGCATTCTCTTGATGTACCCCAAACACAATGACCTATATTCAAAGATTAATTTTTTTCATAATGAAAAGTGCTTTTTCTTGCCTTTCTGGCACAGCACCTAGCCAGTTTTCATCCTTTGTGGAGGTGGATGACTAACTGCTCTACATCCTTCTGTAGAATATTAAACCAATTGAAATGGAAAACCAGTTGAATTATTTTGCCAGCTTAACTACATTAAACCCTAAAATGACTCTTGTATCCCTCACTGACTAAATCTATTGTGTGGTGTACATAGAACTCCTTTTTCAGGGTTTCTCGGGAGTTCTGGATTGACTCCTGTGTGCTAGAGGGCAAGTAATAGAGATGTTTGGGGTTTTTTAACCAATCTTTTCCAGCTGCCAGTGCTTCTGTGCTGAATTACCCAAGCTTTTGTACACCAACTTAAGCAAAATAATAATAATAATTATAATAAGGGGAAAAAACCCAGCATTCTTCCACCCAGGCTAACAGAACAAGGTCAAACGTAAATGCTGTTCTTTAACACTTAAGTGCTTAAATGTTTTGAGTTTACTCCTTATTTTAGCAGGGTTGGTGTTTCAGGCCAGGTTAGTCCATTTACTGTTCGGTGTTGGGGGTCTGTTTTGATATGAATGTCTATATGAGAAGTGCCTTATCCTTCTTGCTTTCACTGTCATTGCTGTAAGAAGGGCTTGTCATGTAGAGTATAAGGAGAGCATATGACTAATCTTCATAGATATCCTTTGCGGAAAACATGGAGAGTAGTATCAATTTAAACAAATACTTTACATTCAAAGGAGCCCTGTGCAGTACCCAAGGGCTTATAATTCTCAGTCAGGAGAGTCATGGGGGCAAATTTGTTATTATCAACTCCGTGCTGTGCTTCAGGTTGGATAAAACTTGAGTGATGTTTCCTGGTATGTGAAATACTGCCTTGAGCTATCGTTGTCCATGAATAATGTGCATCATCTACAGCATGATTGCTTTTGAGACAGTATATCCTTATGTTGGCATTTACAGCAACAAGCATCTGTAATATAGCTTCGGGCTTCTTGAGGAATTGGTGAAATTGTTTCTTTCTTGGCTTCTGGTCCTGTTTCAGAATGTTCTGCTACCTTCACATAAGAAAAGTTTGGGTGTATTTATTTATGTATTTTTATCACTGGAGTTAAATCCATTGCTTTTTGTTTTCATTAGCAATCTGGTAAACAAATACTTGTAACTGTGCTTTCCTTATGGGTCCTTTATTTAGAAAAAACAAAGTAGATATAAGAATCTGCCCATGTTTCTAGCCACCTTTGCTGTTCTTCCTTAAATGCTTCCTATTTTTCCTTCAGACAAGACATAAGAGATTGAGATGACTGTTACCTGTATTGTTAGATGTGAGATACCTTATTAATGCATATGTTGCCATCAAGCATCCTCTACATTGTGAACAGTGACACACAAACACTGTTTTTTTTTTTTCTTTTAAGTTTTGCTCAAAAAAGACAGCTGTCAAAGTTGCACAGATCTCCATTCTGCACAGGAAGCATTACTTTAGAATTTAAAAACTCACAAAATTTAGAGTTAGTGTCTGTATACTGAATTTCAACTCCCACATGTGTACTGTCACCTGTTCCACTTGGGCGTCCTGCTGTATTTTTGCCTCTTTTGCCAGAGGCTTTGGAAAGCGCCAGGGACTGTTGGGCTAGGTACTATCCATGTGAGTTAAAAAAATATAATAAAGCCATCTCTATCTGGCTTCAAGAGCTCTGTCTGTTCTTTCAGAAATAAAGTGGTAGGTGAGGGAAGAATCATCAGGATTAATAGGGTGTGATCAGCCCAACTGCCTGGCTGTGGCTGAATTATTTAAAGACATCATGACACAGATGAGCTCTAAAGTGCAATTTAAGAGAAGGCGATGTCACAGCCTCACAGATTTTAAGACTGAAAGGGATAATGACCTAATTGCAGGAAGCCCCATCACAGGTTTCCTCTTTAAATTCATCAGGCTCCTTGAGGGAGCTTCCTCAGCTTAGGGGACAGTAAAGACAAAAAGGTAAAGGCAAAATTAAACTTAATTGATGGTGGCTATAAAGTCAAGTAGAGTGTATAGAACAGTGCTCAACTGTGGGATGCTTTTTAAGATGAACCTTTCTGGCTTGCTTTTTGTGCTGTGGACAGAAAGAAATTGAAAGAGGGGTTCTTCCCTTCAAAGAATAATATGGTGGAAGTAAACTTGCGAGCCAGACAGATGGTCTCTGCTGTCCTACTTTCTTATTTAATGATTTTAAATGATTTTGAGTCAGTGGCCAATACTGTTGCATTAATTTATTTCCCTTCCTAGGCTGTGGATGTATATACTTAAGCCTGAAGATAATCTTGTGGCACTGTTTTGTTGCATTTTGCCACAACTAATGATTTAAATATTTTTTAAAATTCTTCCTTTTTTTTTTTTTGTGTGTGTGTGTGAGTCTCTTTGCCACTTTCTAATCCATGGTACAGCTCTACCTTTCATCTCTTAACAGCTTAATTTTCTGTTTTCCCAACAGCTTTCATTGAAAGACAGGGGCAAAGGCTTTTGGAAAGTCAACGTTTGTCCAATCAGTTCTCATTTATCCATCACATGGATATGCTTAAAACTTGATAGATGCTGTGGTCATGGACCACATGTGTGTTTATTTACTAATACTTCTCTAGTTATTAAGTGATGATAAAATTCTTAAATATGGTTTAACAAAGCGCTTGATTACTCTATAATTAGCACTTCATATTCAGTACTTGGACAGCTGGCAATTGGACATCTGCCACTCCAAACGGTAACAGAGCAGAGGCATTTGTACAATTTGATTTTGCTTATGTGCAAGCTAAGGCAGGCAGGTTTATGAACTGCATGATGCAAATTTGCAGAGTATGTATTTGTAGCTAGAAATAGGAAGATTAATGAAAAATAAATCATGGTAAAGGAATGCTGCTGACTTTTAAATGCCTTTAAATGAGCCTTTAGTCACAGATAAAAATGACTGTTGTCATAATTGAAAGACAAAAATGTCTTTTGGGGTTTGTTGTATGTTTTTGTGTGTGTGTGAAACTGCTGTTTGTGAAATGCGTTTTCCATACTAGCTGGAGCCTTTCGCAGACCAGTAGGGAAGATGTTTTTTTAAACAAAAGAAAGATTTAATAATCACTGCAGAAATGTTCAAAGGAAGTCTGGGAGTGGTCTCCAATCCCAGCAGCTCAGCAGTACGTAGTCATTTTATCTTGCAACGCACAGAAATGCTAACACATTTGACTGTTTCTCTGACTATCTCAGAAGCTTAAAGAAGATCATAGAAATGGATCATGAAAGGTTAAGAAAATGCAAAGAGTTCTTCTAATTCAAAATACATATCAAAAAATGAAATTTATAATGCTGGAAGGGAACCTGCTTACAAGTGGTTATCGGGGAAAAGCTACCTACCTTTGATTGCTTTGAGTTTTCTGGGTGTGGGGCTCTTTACACCTGCTTCATTAATTACATCCATTTTTCAGTCCACTAGCAGAGAATCTGAGCTGCTGCGTGAATTGAAGATGTTTGGTTATTCTGTAGTTGTGGAAGTACTGCAAGGAAGGTAGGTGTCGGGAAGAGACGCGTTTCTAGAGAACGTTAAAACTCAAAAAAAAGAGCAGCACTGCTTTAGTGTCAATCTTTTATCATTAATTGATCTGACTATCCCCATACAGGCAAGCTCTGGGTAGAGTCCCAGTGGTTTTGCTGGGCGCTGTTTAGATTTAAGGTTTCAGGCACAGACCCTTTTGTGCAGTTGGAAATGCAGCTGTAAAATACTTGGGCGTTTTGTGCTAGCTCAAAAACCTGAACTGTCTGACCAGGATATTTTTTCTATCCATTTCTAAAAATTAATTTCCTTGATGAAATAGGCTGCATATGCCCTGTGATCAGTGACTGAAAAACTGACGTTTTATAAGTGATCAGTGCAGTCGTCATCTGCAGGATCATTATCTCCTTTACAGTCAGGTCCATCAATCTCTGGCAGAGTTTGTACTTCAGTGTGCCTGGAGTTTGGGAGACAGATGCAGCCCTCTCTCTCAGTCCCTGGCAGGGAGATGCACCCTTTGTGCCTCCCCCCAGCCTTACGAGGTTCCTCTCCAGTTCTTTGACTTTCCAGCAGCTGGTGACTGAGCCTGCCCTCCATGTTGCAGAGCTTTCCTGGGGAAATTCCAAACTTTATTTCAAAACTGAGATTAGTGTCCAGCAGTGTATCTGTTTCCCAGCTGTGTCCTGGGGCTTTATTTTATTTTATTTGGGTTTGCATTATTCCTTGGTTCCTTTGGACTTGTTTTCCGCATCCATTGTCCTTGTAGTGACCCTGGAATGATGTGTGCAGAGTGTATGTCTCTTTAAGGATCTCCAGCTGGCTTTCGGTATTTTCCCTTGCAGCCTAGTCCAGGCAATGGTGCTGTGATTCTTCCTTCTAACCAGAGGAGCTGGAGAAGGGGGCAAGAGCATGGGCTGGTTCAGCATAATGAGGTTTAGGATGTTAGTTTGAGACCCAACTTTCAGGTTTGAGGAGAAGGCACGCCTCGGTGGTCTTTAGGCAGAAAAGCAGGTGAGCCGAATTTAGGAAAAGGTGTGGCACTGGGGGTGAGCTGAGCATCCGCCTCTACCTAACAGCAGGAGGTGAGTGAAGCCAGAACAGTGTACATATACTAGCTATGCCTCTTCCTTCACATCTGCTTCTCTGTGAGTCATGGGTGTATGGCACAGGACACCAGAGTATGTTTTGTATGAATTCCAACTAGTAGGATTTCAGTGTATCAACTTTATGATCGTAAAACATGACCCTGTAAGCTCTCTGATTTATACAGTGCTTTAATGAGCTCGTTATTTGCAGCGGAAGCTCAAGATGCTACTACCCTGTAGGCTGGACTTTTAGTAATTGGTAATTCCAGTTGGATAAGGATTTTCATTTGAACAAATCCAGCATCAAGGAATCAGATGCAGTATTAGATCCAAGAAGCAGTTCTGTAGACTTTTGTAGCACAAATGAGAATTAAAAATAGTTTGGACACTGACAGTCTAGGGACAGTATTTCTGTATTAGATCCATCATTTGTTCATCAGGTTTTCTTCCATCTTCCCTGGCTAACACCATTTGTTCAGGCAGAGACTGGCCTCTCACCTGGAAAGCACACTACTCTTTTCCCTTCTAATGGGTGTTTTGACCTTACAATGAGGAAACCCAACGGTACCTGAAAAATTACTTGCATGTCTTTGAGAAACAGGACTGGCAGATTTGGCTTTCTCTGAAATCAAATAGTCACCTACAACAGTGAGTGGAAATGACCCAAAGAACTGATTTTATTGTCACAGAGTGGAATTCACATTTCTTCTAAGTAAAATGGGTATATTTTTCCTCGAAGATTACTTCACAGGGTTTGCTGTGTAAGAAGGGGTACGTTTGTGTGATTCTCATAGACCTGATTGCTCTTGGGGGTAGTTTCCAGGGCTGCTCTCTTGCCAGAAACTGTCAGGTCTAGTGCTGGCCCCGGACTGCAGCAGGCAAGCTGTGGAGCCTGCTCCGTGCGTTATTACACTCAGGAGGAGCGCTGCAGGGTGTATTTATACAAATATTCCCTGCATTCCTCCCACAGGATACAGATATATTTTTTTTTTCAGGTTTTAAATCTTGTAGACTTAAGAAAAAAAATACAAAATACATAAACTCAGAATTGCTTCTGGTGATATTTTGCTCATGAATGAAAAGTGATGCCTTTATATGTTTGAGTTTTTTTCCTTTGGGTTTTCCTTTTTTTTTTTTTTTTGAAGTCCTTTTCACAGTTGTGGAAATGACCCATATAAGCAGAGACAGAACTAACTGTATGCAACATGCTGACTAGCGTATGAGTAAACAGCCTGGAAGACTGAAGCAACAAATCATTTTTCTTTCTTTTTTTAAATTTAGTAACAAATTTAAAAAGTGGGTTGGCAGTGCGCTTCTATTCATAGTGCCCTGTACCTGCAGATCTGGCTTCTGCAAATGGTACAGTTTACTGCTGTCTCCATTAAGCTGCAGCTAGCAGCAGCGGTGTGGAAGTTCACAGCTTTCTTTACAACTAGCAGAGTGAAAACCGGATGAGCATTGCCAGTTTTTATAACTTGTGCCTTTTCGAGCTGATGAGTGCAGTCTCTCATAAGAATCAGCTCAACTGTATTGCGTAGATGCCTTGGAAAGCAGCAGAGAAGTGCACCGTGGTAGTGAAATCATACAGCAGATGTTATTTTCGTTCACTTAAACTGCTAATGGCTTTGTGATCTGTGATATCACAGTTGCTTTTCACTCAGAGTTTTGGGGTTTGGTACCTGTTAAGTCTTTCAAGGCCCAAGTTTTATCTTCGTGTGAGGCCCCTCAGTATAGTCTTCAGCATGTCTAATGTCAGAACAGTACTCATGCTAAAACTCTTCGAGTTCATTCCAATTTAATTTTTCTTTTTTTCCTTTCTCTGTTCTAGGCTGCAGAGAAATATTTTAAAGCTATTTCTTTTCCTTAATAGCATCCCCTTCCAAGTTCTTCAGTTCTTTTTCCTGCCTTTAAATTATTCCATGCTGATTTCCACATGGCTTTTGTATTAACTTATTTTTTTCTGCTTTTGTTGTACTTTTTCTACATTTGTTTCAAACCTGTCCTCTGAAACATTTCCTCTGCCAGCCACCATTTGTGCTGGGCATCTGGCTGATTTTATGTATGTTTTTGACTGTATCACATCATTGTTCAATGAAACTGACTTCTGCCCGAATGTTTGCCACCAACCTCATGAATTGTTATTTTGTAGGTACTATAATAAGTTATATTTATGAGAAAAAGACAGCATTTAAAGCTCAAACCTTCAATGTTAGCATATCTCTTCTTGTATTTGGTTTAGACAATGAGATACTTAAGATTTGGACTTTGACCTTACTGTCTTTGTGGAGAAGCACCTTCATTTTCCTCTAGATAAACAGCTTTTGCCAAGGTTTGTGGGTGGATAGGCAGCTACCTTTTTTTTCTTTCTTTTCCTTTTCAAGCAGGAACAAGAAAGTTGTCTTGAAATAACAATTGGACAGTAACTAAAGAATAGACCTGGAATTAGAAGTTGCAGACCAGGAGCAACAACCTTTGAGTTTTGGGCTGGTGAATTAATTGGGTACTGTTGAAAGTTCTTGCTGGAGGCTGTTGTATTGACTGGAAAAGGTTATAAAGATTTTACAGAAAAGTAGTGCCTATATAAAAAAGTATTCAGGAGTGAAGAACAAGAGTCAGAGTCATTCCTGAGATCAGATGCCTGCCTTTTATCACATTCCAGGTAGTCTTAGGACTTTTCAGTTAAGGCATTCCTGCAAAAAAAGATAGTTACGGATGGGATTTTCTGCTAGTACTGCTGATCGGAGAGGGTTCACCGATCAGTGTTTGAATGGTTGCTGTACATCTCAATCAGGCTGTGTTTGCTGATTAGTTTCGTTATTCATATGTGCTCTGTTTTAGATTTGTCACATAGCGTCTCACCTTTCATTTCCTACCATCCAAATAGAGCAAAATGCAAAAGAATGACATGAGTCATTAATAGGAGAGACTTTTAATTGTTCTGGACACCCAGGGGAAATCCACACCAGTAGCAAGAAAGGAAGGAAAGCAAGAGAATTTGGATTTTGAAGAAAGGCTACTCAAATTAAAGCTACAAATACCTGGAAAAGAGCACTGTTCACACATCATTCTTGTGCCATTCAGTGAAGTGTACTGGGCTCCCCTAATGCTCAGCTTTCATATGTCACTGCACGGTTCCTGGAAGAGTCCTGCCAGAGCCTCTGAGATGATGCCCACAGCTTACTATGCCTCAAGTTGGTATCTCCGTTTGTGGTGAGGACTGTCAGATGCTGGGCTGGATGTACTCTGGTAGCTCTAACCATCAACTGCCAAAAGCTGTGCTTTCTGCTCTGGACAGACCCTTAGGCTTAGGGGAGTTGGTGCAGACACTGAGCATGAAGCCAGGATGCTGATACCAGCATAAAATAGTAAAGGTTGGAAGGAGCAACTCCTAGTTGCTGTATCTGACCCCTCCTTCTCATTTGTCCCTTACAGTTTTTCTCATAATAGTATGCCAATGCAGCATTTTTTTGTTATGTACTCACTTTATCATATTTTTCTACGGTGTTTTATCTACCTTTAATTTTATTATTTCTGTGATCTATGTGAACTTGCTCTTCAGATTTCTGATCATAACATTGTATTGGTCACTGCTTAGTTTCAGCCATAGCTGAAAGGTAAGCTTCCGCATCTCAATTGTTTCCTTCCAGTCTTACCTCATCAACCTGTCTTAAAATAACACTTGAAATATGTTTTATTTTGTTTTCCAGTGAAGTTTATAATAGAAGTAAATCTGCCCTTCAACAACAAGCTTATTTCATGTAATATTCTAACTTTACATCATCTCAGCCTAATCTCTAGGCTTTGATTGCATTTTCCAGCCATAAGCACTAGCTTTTAGTGAGCTTTCTATATTGATATTTCAAATGATCTGCCTATGTCAACTGTTTTTACTTTAAATTCACTTGCAAAATCCTTCCAGGTATACTTCAAAGTAATTGTTCTGCTTGCTATCATCTTAGGTGCACATTTATCAGGGAAATGATGCTTTATTTTCTACGAGGCTTCCCCACACTCTAGTAAAGCAACATTAAAATATGATAGGATGCCGTATAAGCTAATTGTGATACAATTTATTCCTTGTCATTCAGTTAATTGTGGCTGTATTGGTATGGGAATAGTACGTCCTGTAAAGGAGCTGTGTACTATTATATTTGTCCAGGCTTCTTCCTGCAGTCTCAAAAAATGGCCAAGGATAGATGCTAGTACTTCTGTTACATCCTTAAACACCATTCTTTTTTATGTAATGGGTCCCTTCAAAACCCCAAACCATTTATTAATGCTTCAGAATACCCTACACTTCTGACAGGCACAGGTGTGATAGACATAGTTAGAGCCACAGCAAGATAATTAGCAAAACTGGCTTCAGAAGCGAGGAACGTGTTACACCATCCAAGTTAAATCTGTGGTACGACACAAATGTTGGATTTCTGGCATTGCAAGGCTATCAGTTTCTTATAAAGAAGTGTGGACCTTTAAAATTTGGACTTGTGTAGTATTAGCTTTCACTTATTTATTTTTAGCGTAATATACATAAGAAGCGAGGTCAGCATTAGTACAGTCTCCTCTTTGGTTCTAATTTTCTGGTGTCCTTACTGCACAGTAGCAAAGCGCTTTGCAGAGCGGTGAGGGTAAAGAAAAGGATGGCTTAATTGTAACCTAGGGCAGTTTAATAAGAAGTACTTTTCTAAGACGTGCATATCAAAGAGAGGCTTGTGCATTAGAAAATACACCCACGCTTTACAGGCTTGTGTGTGCTTTGTTAGTCAGGACTGTTGAGAGCTTTTCCTTCTAAATACCTTTTGATTGTTTTGAAGAACACAAATGTAACGTGAAATACTGGAATCAGAGTAAAACCATCTACAAAAATATTAGCTGAACTAGTATGATGAATGCCAAGGGAATTAATTCTGCAGCTGGAATATAAAGTAAGGCCATAAATCAGAGTGTATCACTTGACGCAGCATGTTGGAACGGCTCATAAATGAGCACTAGGAATAAAAATCAAATTGTGTTGTTAATAATTAATTTTTTTCCCCTAAAATTACCTCATTACCCCTCCCCAATCCAGTAAATCACTAAAATGGTACGCTGATATCCTTCTGAACATTTACATATCTTGGAGGAATGGAGGTCCAGCAAGGAAGAAGCAGCCTGGACGATCTAGAAGCACTACATGCTGACTTTAAAACCTCCCAGTTGGCCACCAGCTCTGCAGCAGCAATGCTGCCTTTAGTTTTTTTGGCCTTGTCCCAGCACTTTGACTTACTGGAATCGGCTGTCTGTTGCGGCTGGGGCTGAGACGCATGCGACTGGAACACAGTGTGCTCACACTCGTGGTATGCATCTGTGTTGGTGCTAGCCTTGAGAAGGCAGCTGTGTTCCTGCCTCGTTTGCAGCCTTTCTTTGCCCATGGTGGATTGTTTCCTTCGTGCTACCTCACAGCGTGTTGTCCCCTTTTGTTTGAAACTGTTTCAGGATTCATGGCTTCTTTGGAAGACGTTGCTGCTGCCAAATAAACTTGATTTCTAGATGTTCTACCTAAACTTTCCTTTTCCTTGTTTCAGTCTCTTAGTGCTGATCAGAATGCTGTTCTTTAGTAATACAAATAATTATTTTTATTTTTTTCAGTCCTTACCCCATGTAAATCTGTTGGATTCCACGTTGCTTTCTTGTAGCTGCTGCCAGGCCAAGATTTAGGCAGCTTCTCCTGTTTTTTTTTAAGTTTTTTTCTTTTCTGATGCAGTACTCCTGGTTGCTGCATTTGACCCCTCCTTCTCATTTGTCCCTTACAGTTTTTCTCATTAATAGTATGCCAACATCTATGTAGAGCTAGATTAATGCAGCATTTCTTTGTTATGTACTCACTTTATCATATTTTTCTACGGTGTTTTATCTACCCTTAATTTTATTATTTCTATGAACTATGTGAACTTGCTCTTCAGATTTCTGATTTTCTTTTAAATACCTAGGGAGAACTAGTAGTCCCACTAATAACCCATTAGTTTGAAGTGTTATTTATCCTGACTGCTTTTTATAGTTCTTCAGGAAGCTTTCATACATAGTTTGTACAGTTCAGTAATTGCTTCACCTTTTTTTTTCTTCAGTGTTTTTCCCATTTTGTCTTTAGAAATGTGGTGTTTAATACAAGTTGCAGCTGAATTGCTGAAGTTGCAACTTCAGTTAATGTCCATGTAAACAAAATCAAGGCTTACTTAGTATTTGGAAAGGAGAATTACACGAGGTAAGAAATTGATTTTGTAGCATAAAAATAAACACTCTAAACACCCAGCACCCCCACTTCTTTTGTTTTTCAGTCTTCATTGTTCCTCTGCTCCAGCCTGGAGTAACACTGTGTTGTGTTTCACTGAGTAACAGGAAGTTTATATTGATCCTTCATGCACATTACTAAGTAGGAAGTTTAGTAATTACATATTGGCAAAATTCCTGTGGGGATGACTCTGTTTTCTCCCCTTGAGGTCCTTCTGAAATATCAAATGGAGACAGGAGTTTTCATTTTCTGACACTCTGAAGTGCAGTTATTGTAAACTTTGAAGTAGAAGATATTAAAAATGGCTGGTGGAAGTGAAAATGTAATTGCTACACAGCCCTCCTGGTGATAAGCCATAAGTGAAAACGGCACAAGATTGAAGTTAGTGGCCAAACCAGCCAATTCTGTGCAGTTGGGTCTTCTAAAAAATCATGAAATGCCTGCACTTTGAAGCATCAGTGATACAAACCTCCTCTGGGCTCTGACTGAGTTATTATTGACTGATAATATATAGCATATACTGTATGGAAACTTGCTGGATTTAATTCAAATTAATTCCTCTGTTCACACTTTCAATGCTGTGATAGGTGAGCTTTGAAGTACTTGTATCTTAGCAAGGACTCTCATATTAGATTTTAACGAGTTTCTTATTCTTATAAGGAAATACTTTAGATTCCTCCTCAGTCTTTAAGCTGTGAGGCTACCTACTTCTCCAGTTCAAGTCTAATCTCCAAACACCTTTTCGTCTTTAATTGTTTCTCCTTACCTTGGGGTGCTGGGCCACAGGACTATCCTTTTTACACCTTTCACTGTTATTCTGTGTATTCATTTTTGGTTTCATATCCCCAGAGATCCTTTCAAGAGAAACATCTTTCGTTAACAGAGAGGGCTCCTAATGGTAGATGGTTATGTTCTCAAATGTGCCTGAAGTGCGTTGCTTTGCAATTTCTTTACATTGGGTAAACTCTAATAATGAGCTGTAGTTTGCACCAGAGCTGTTTGAGATGATTCCAGAAACAAAAGCCATGACACGAAATTCCTTATATCTGAAAGCAGCTAGAAGGATGATTCAAGTTCTGCATGATGACATCTGATAGGCTTTATTTTTTATAATTATTTTTATTTTCTTCATGCAGTGATGGACAAAGAAAAAGCTACATGATCCAGGAAGTGCACCGTAATTGACTGTACAGAGTGCCACGACATCCAGACAACACAATGGATGTTTTCAGCCTCAAAATCTCGTTTTCTTGCTTGTTTTATTCAAAGGGACATTCTGACTTTATTGCAACTGGGTTATCTGGTTTAGAAAACAGAAGCCAATTTCTTTTCTCCTGTTTCACAGTTCGGTGCAGTTGTCCTTAAGGGGAGGCTGTGGAGGCTTGTAATGAATATTATGGTTTTTAGTCCTGGTTTTAAATAAACTTCTTACATATAGTCAACCTTTTTAACTGCAAAATTTTTTTTTTCTCTCTCTCAGGGTAGCATCTGTTTCTGTTGGTTTTGAATCTTTTAGAAATCACAGCAGAGTGAGAAATCTATTTGTTTGATAGAGAGAAAGAGAATTTTAACTTTTGAAAAGATCTGTGCACCTGGTAGATCTTGCAGTCATTCTGTGTACAAACACGAGAAGAATGAATAAGAAATCTCTTAACACTGTGTAAATCACATTGATCATCTTGTCAAAAGCTGAAGATGATAATTTTGCTTCTTTTTTTATAATAACACTTTTTCTCCCTCACTGAAAACATCACCTATATTCTAACTCCTGGTGTTGTGTTCCTGATGTTTTTTCATCCTGCTTATTATATCTTTATGACCATGTTCTGTTACAACTGAACTTATATACAACTTATTTTATCCTTTTGATTCCTCATCCAAATGTATTGTAGAAATGACTTTCCTAATGTAGAATTAACTATACATTTGGGGAAATTGAGACTTTATGAAGGTATGGTCCTACAAATTTGTGTATGCTCTAACTGTACCAAGCTGCCTGTATAACAGTAAGCAGTATACTGTGCCTGTGTTTGCTGGCAAATACCATTTTCTCTTCGGATTTATGTTGAGTGTCTTCGAGGTGGTCAGTCTTTGTGCATTTATAATAATATGCATTTTTTTTTTAGCACCTGAAGATAACTCTGAATGTACATGCAGCATAAAAAAGACTTGTCAGGTTTTGCTGTTGTTTTCATAGAACAGGGTTGCAGATGTGATTTAACACTCCTACAGCTGTCCTGCCCGTAGACAGAGCCCTGTGGAAATTGTTTTGCATAAATCTGGTTTTGTTCTGCTGCCGTATAGCATTCTCTAAATGAATAAAGCAGTATTTTGAAACAGTGGCTTGGAGTAAAACAGCCTTGAAAGACTTTTGTGAACAATTTTAAGGCCAGTTACACATCTGTATTTATCGTGATTAGGCATTGATTTAGCACTTTACCTAGTGCCATGTATAATCTTTGTGGACAGTGTGTTTTACTAATGTGATGGGCCACCACACCGTGTACTCTGGCTTTTGAGCTTGTTGAGCTTTCCTCTGAAAGCAGGAGGTTCATCATGCTACCCATTTCTGTTGGGGAGCAGTTGTAAATATTTCCTCTTCAGTGGGAAACTTTCCTCTTCATTATATCCTGCATTTGTCTTGGGCTAGTTTATATCTATTTATTCTTTTGTCCATATTATCCGTTAGTTCAGGTAGCTCCTTTCCAACCTTGGCATTTATCCATGTGTTTACAGAGTGCAGTTTTATTCCATCCAGCCATTCTTCTGTTAGGCTAGGTGACCTAAGCAATTGTTGTCCCTTCTGATGTTATAAGCTCCCATTCGTCACTCCCATCTGAGTGATGCTTCTTGGTGCCTGATGTGTTTTCTCTTTTTCTTTTATCAATAACTAGAGAATGGTGTATTCTACTATTGGCTTGCTTGAAGGCATTAGTATTTTCCCTGCCTCTACTGAAAGTAAATTTAGGGGGTTGGGTGCCTACAGTGATGTCTTATGATCAGTCATCATGCAGTCTTTATTCACTTTTCTGCCTCTTCAGATAGATTAATCCTACATTTTGAATAAGGAGTCATATTCACATTGAAAGACGTGTTCTTGGCCATCATATTTAATCCTGTTCCTGTCATTTCAGCCCACAAGTTCTTTCCTTTCTTCTTCTGATAACCTAGTCTTCCTTTCTGTTGACAGACTTGCTGAAGATAAAATGCTGAGAAGCAGTCTTGGGTCAATAAAGAAAAAATAGGTCACTCCCTGGACCAGTATTCAAGGAATCCAGTACTGAAATAGAAGAATGCTGTACAGAGTTTAAGCCCAGGTCCATCCACATGCATGCATCTAAATCCTGATGTACTGTATTTCTTACAGGCATTAATCAAGAATCTCTTCTTTAAATATTTTGCATACCTTCTGCCTCCTGCCTTAGTTACAAATTCTCCAATCTCTGGTCTTCCCAAGGAGGTCTGCTGCATGAATTTTTTTTCCTTTATTTTTAAAAAGGAGAATATGTTGAAGAAGATTATGTTTCTTGACAGTTTAACTTTTTTCTCATTTTCAACTTTCATATTGCTTTCCTTCAAAACTGGTTTCACTTCCTTATTTGTTAATTAACTTTAGAGTTATGGGTCTGTAGTTGTTACCTTTTTCTTCTTTCTTGGTATTGTTTGCTAATCTCCGTGCATATCCTACTGCCATCTTTTGATGGAATTGGGAAAAAACCCTTTTAATGAATTTATAAGCTATTCTATGTGAGGATAATCCTGTAAAGACTAGTTAGACTTTTTTGAAAGATGTGCTCCTAGTGACCTTGAATTCGAAAGCAGCCTTGTAGTTTTTGTTCTCGAAAGAAGTAATTTTTCTAGCAGCACGCCAGAGGACTTCATTGTTTCCCTGCCCACATTTCCCTTTTTGAAAAATTTGCACAACTTTCAATGAATATGTTTTGCAAATAGGCTTGCCTAATCTGTGCTCTAAATGTTCTGAATAATGTGGATCAAAAAGTGCAGAGAAGGAGTGGCAGGAATTTACAGCTAGATTAGGTCTACGGTATTTCCTCTCTCAGCAAGACGGTCCTAGATTAAATGCTCATACATTTTCAATGATTTAACATAATTATAGCTTTACAGGAACTGTTGAAACCTTGCTTTCCTACAGAAGAATCTCTTTTCTGCATTCTTACATACATCTGAAGTTTGTTATCCTGCTGCCACTCTCTTCCAAAGTCACGTGCCTTCCTCATTGCGGATAAACATCATGATATTTCTTTTGTTCAGCATTTTCATATTTGAATTTTTGCCAGGATTTTGGCGGTTTCATAACAAAGTGACCTTGAGCAGTGATGTTTCTATAATGTCTAATAACCTGTCTTGAAAATGGGCATAGTTGAGAACCGCCTTAGAATGCCGAAGATTTTTTTATCCAGACTACATAGCCTTTACTCTACTTTTCAAGGCGGGATGACATCTTTGCATGATTTATGGGTGGACGTGGTAATGGTCAGTTTGCTGCACAATACTGAGTCTTAGTGAATTTCTTCCAAACGTGGTCTCCACTGAAAGTGAATCCCTGCCCATTGCAGCACTGTGGGACTATGGTAAAAGGTTAATGATTCCCCAGAGAATTTAAGCATGAAAAAGGCCTTTTATATTGGTATAACTTGTATGTCTTTGCAGAGGTGTTTTGATTTCAGCTGGGCTTCTTTTACGTGGAAGAACTTACTGCAGAGCTGACTAGAAGAGTAAGATCTCTGGCACATCTCTGTTTTGTTTGTAACTTGGTGAATTCATGGTTGTGCGGGAGGTGATGTTAAATCGATAAGGAGGTGATTTAAAGGTCTGATAAACATCAGATGTGATTTTATCTGGTCAGGAAGACTCAAACTGAGATTTGAATCTACTTTGTGAGAATTTAGAAGAACTAACTTGGTAAAGTAAACTAGGTACACTGCTGCTTCATGTGGTCTCAAATAACCTTTTTTCTATTTGGATTTGAAATTTCTGTAAACCTCTAAAGTATGGAATTTTGTATCCAGAGGTGCTGTAATAATTTGCAGTTGCATGATCATAGTTTGGTAGTTTTCACTTTTCTTTGGAATGGTTGTTGGGAAGTAGGACTCCTGAAAAGATAGGTGCTCGAATTAGGGGAGTGATTTAGGTGTGGCCTGCTCATTCTTGTTTTAGAAGGTGAAACTCTTTCTGAGATTTCCTGCTGAATAAAAAAAGCCAGAAATAGAGGGGGGGTTCCCTCTCCATAGCCTCATACATTGTTCTTTTCATTGAGATATTTGGAAATTAGAGTTTCAATGTTATATATGTTTAACTGATGGCATGTGAAAGCATGCAATGTTCTGCGTTTTTTAGTAATTCGCTCTTTTTCCCAAATTGTATGTTATTTTATTCCCATTACATAACCTTTATTTTCAAAATTATGATTTGTGGTTAGGCTAAAAAGCTAAATCTGCATCCCTTCTGCTGAGAAAGGTACCATTTCCTTGTGCTTCACTTAAACTTCTCAGTATTTCGTTGTACTTTTGCATAGGCCAGGACAGTTTGAAAAAACATCTAAATCGGACTGGGAAAGAGAAAACAAAAAGGTTCCTTCATCTTCCCCAGTGCAGGAAGAGTCGATATGAGCCCTGATAAGAGAGCTGGGCTCCTGGCTTGTTCTTGCTTTCTCTGCCATGTGTCATTTCTTTGTATTGCATCCCAGGAGGGATGGAGAGCAGTGGTGTCTTGCTGAAGTTCAAGCTGTTGATAAGCTTTGACAGTTGCCTATCATGCCGATCAGTAGTGGCTTCTGACTTCTTGCTGTTCCTTACCATACCCTCTTACAGTCTTTGGTCTTACATTATGATCTGATAGGTAAGTATCCTGTCTGGCGTGTTCTGTGTGCACACAGCGACTAGCACACTGATAGTAAACATTGAACTGGTTTCACTTGGGAACGAGTCACTTGGTGACCTTAAAGTATCTGAAGGGAGTGTGAAGGAGAGAGTTCCAAGAATAGATTTAAGAAAAGAAAAAAACCCCAAACAAACAGCTCTCTTAAAATACCAGGCTTGACCTGTTTGTGGCTTATATCTCCTTAAGGAACTGGGTTTTAGTTCATAAGCTGTGCAGTCAAGGTAACCATGTCTTTCTCCTCCTGCCAAGAAAGTAAGCACCATCTAAGTCAAACTTTTTAGTTAAATTATCATTTAATTTCTATCCATACAAGTGGAAAAAAAGACAAAAGAGTTAAAATGTTCCTAGTCTTCAAGTAGTTAACTGAATTGTACTAAAATTTAATTTTGTGTTTTGGGTGAAACCAGAAGACAACTTCCATAAAGGTGTAACTTTCCATAGGAAAACTATTGAACCTGTCTTTAATGAGTGAATGTAGCTCTATTTATTTAAAGTGCATAATACCCAATTCTAAAATATCTGCTTTTGGTTTCTGTCCTACAGGGAACACAGTGAGTAACCTGATTTTCATTCTACCTCCAATCTATGGTGCGATTCAGACCTATAAAGATGGCCTTGAAAAACGGTATTTAGCTGCATATTTGTGTCTTACAGGTATGTGTAAAACTTAATTTGCTTTTTCATTATAAAGAGAGCTCAGATATGCAATGAACAATATGAAAATATTAGTAAACCAAGTAGTTAGCTTACTGTGTCCTTTTATGATGATTTACAGAAAATTTCTTGTGTGTCCTACTTCCAAACAGTTTCACACTATTAATATTTTTGTGGCATTTGTATGGAACAGTAATACAGGAAATAGCAAAGATCTTGAAGGAACTGGAAAATCATTCCTTCATGAGTTTGATTTGTTTTCCGTTCCTCTTTGGCATATATCGCCCAACAACCTAACTGCCTTTGTATCTGGGAAGTTTTGCAAGGATGGAAGAACAATGGGACATCCATGCATAGGTGACCTTAAGGGCATTCTGTTTTTTTCTAAAATAACAAAATCCAGAATAGAACCAACTTCTTTTAAAACATTAATTGTGTAACTAGAAGTTGCCTAGAAGGAGCCTCAAGAAAGTTGGAGAGGGACTTTTTACAAGGGCCTGTAGTGATAGCACAAGGGGGAATGGTTTTCAACTGAAAGAGGGCAGATTTAGATTTAAATTAGATATAAGAAAGAAATTCTTTACCATGAGGGCGGCAAGGCACTGGCCCAGGCTGCCCAGAGCAGCTGTGGGTGCCCCATCCCTGGCAGGGCTCAAGGCCAGGCTGGACGGGGCTGGGAGCAGCCTGGGCTGGGGGGAGGGGGCCCTGGCCCTGGCGGCGGGGTGGGACTGGGTGGTCTTGAAGGTCCCTTCCAGCCCAGAGCATGCTGTGATCCTATGATTCGGTAAGTCATGTTCCTTTTGAGAAAATGTTTGAAGATGGTTCAAATTTGCAGTTGGGTCTCAAAGTAGATTTCACAGAACTTCTGTTTCACATGATTCCTCTGTTTGCTGTAGCTCCTATCAGTGTGGAGGCTATCTTTCTCATTCTTCTTAGTAGTAAGAGATCGGTTTATTGTAAATGTTACTATTAAGTTTGGCATACTTATGTATTTAGAGAAATACTGTTGAAAACCACATATCCGTATGCTAAATATACTCTTGATGCCAATTAAACTGCAATATATACTAGGTACAACTTCATGGTTTTTCAGTTATGTTGGATTTGCTGATATGTGCGGAAGATAAGCAGCAACAATGTACAGCTTTGGGTGTTTTCTGAACACTTTCCAAATAGCCACTTGTAGACTTTGTATGGTTTTGAGTAATTATTCATTTTTGTCTCAGTGTAAAACAGTTTGGCAGAAGAAATTCTTGAAGGTCAGGGTTTACTTTTAAAAAAGACAGGGAAAGAAATGGTGTGGAAGAGTTTGCTGAAATTAACTCTTTGCATGTTCTTGAATTTAAGTATCCTATACTGCCATTCTTTCTAAAAAAAAAAAAAAAAAAGGAAGGTAAAACTCTGTTTGAGACTCAGTGTTCACCATAACTTGTGACTACCTCTGTCAGTGACGCTTCACTATGATCAAAGTATACCACTACCTAACCAGAACGTCAGGCAGCTACGCTGCAACTGCCCTGCGTGGGGATTTCTCATATACCCTTTAATGTTGTTTTTTGTTTGTTTTTTTTTTTTTTTTAATTATCTGTCTTTGATTGTGATAAATGCTATGGACTTCAGTTTTGTACTGTTCTTGGTGTTCATGAAGGGGAGCTCCGCCTGCCTATTTGACAGCAGTGCTGGAGGACAGCCCTGAGTTCTGTCTGGGCTCTGCTCATCTGTGACAGGGCTGCCTTTGACTCCTGTCTGAAGTGATAAATGTTTGTGTGGCTTGATTTTTTATCTTGTATGTTGGAACCTAATATTAAATTCCAAAAATGTTTCTCTTCTGCTTCAGTATTGGTAACACTGGACTTTTACAGCAGTTGAAAGATGTAAAGTAATATAGAAGGTTTTGTAGTTTCTCAGTGAAAAACGGGAACAGGATGGTTTGGAATCAGTAATCGCTTAACATTTGTTCTACTACAGAATAAAAGCAGCAAATGAGAAGATAAACAAATTTAAATACAGTTGAAATGTGCCAGGAACATTGGCATTTTTTCTGTTCATGTGACTGAATCAGAAGCATACTGAAACAGAGTAAGAGTACAGAAATTTATTTTTGTAAGAAGGTACCAGAGAGAATTCTTTCTGTTATTATAATCTTAGTTAATAACAGATTTCACTATACTTACTTAATTTGTAACAAACAAGTGTAGACTTAATCTGTAAAGGGATAGTGAATTTAACACAAACTTCTGATTTTGCTTCAGGCACCATGCATCATCATGCTCACTCATATTTTGAAAAGTACAAAGCTGGTAGAATGTCTTATTGCACTGATGGTTTTTGTGAAGTACATCTTCCTTAGAAACATCGTGATCCTGAAGTTGTCATGAGAAGGGTATCTAAAGATAGTTTACAACCACATCATTAAAGACCATAAAGCAGAGCTTCTAACTAGCTAACTAGTTAGTAGTGTCTAAAGGTTGTTTTGTTAAAGTAGAAATTCTTTAACAATTCTGCTATGAAGATGGGAGTGGAAGGGACAGCTGTCAAAGCAGACATTAAAATTAAATCTGTTAGCATTTGAAAACATAAGTAGTGTTGTTTCTAGATGTTATTTTGATCCAAATCAGCTGTTTCTTTTGGATGCTTCCAGACGTTTAGCTGATTGTCAGTTCCTTTGTGTTTTACCACGCCATGTTCAGTGCTTCACTTTATACCCCACAATTTCTTTTGTTGATATTTGTTTCCTCTTTGAACCAAATGCATTTTCAATTAGGGAAGGTCTGTTCATTTCACATACATGCTATGATTCTTGTACTTGGCAGGACAAGAAGGGGGATTTCTAAATAACTGTTCGAATAAGTTCTTGTTCGTACTGATGCCAACTGAGTTGCACTTTTCAGCAAGTTCTTTGAGATATAGCACGCTGTTCTCAGCCCTTATTTCTGCTGCCTTCCAGCTCAAAGAGTGTGTTATCAGTGAACTCAATAGGAACTGGATGCGATTTTTAAGCTTTAGAGAACTATTTAATCAACCTATAAATTATGAAGAATAATCTTAAGCAATTATTTTAGCATGTTGCATCTCATGAAGTAGGTGGAACAAATTGTCAGGCTGTCACTACCTCGAAGGATAAGCAGTTGTTTTTGAATGGTTCCTTATGATGCTGTGGTAATTTATCATGTTCTGCCATCTGTCATTTCCTTATGGTTTGTATTCTAGAATGATCTTTATTTAAAAAAAAAATAAAGGTAACGATATAATTTTTAAAGGTGTGTAAATTTTTTTTGGCTCTAAGAAGATAAGAAAAAGCAGTCAATGGAGTTATATACTTCATTAGATGCTTTACTTGAAATTTGGAAGGACTGTTCTGTTTTGCATTTCTTTGGTCTGTTTAATAAGACTTAGTCATTCCAGCTGTGCCAAAATGGAGGAAAAAAGGGTGCAAAAAGTTTTCTGTGTTAGACACAGGAACTCGTAAGCAACTCACTAAACTTAATTTCCAATGAAATGCTGTATCTCTGAAAATAGTTGTTAGCAGCCCTTCAGAGTTAATTCCCTTATTCTTACCTAACAGCTGTAGAGAAGGTGCTTAGGCCATCAGCGTTAGTAAATCAAATATCCTCAGGAACATTCCTGAGTGCTGAAGCCAGGTAGTGTGGAACAGCCCATGTCTGTTTGTCTTACCCTCCAGAACGAGGTGAGTGCGTACAAATTCCCTTCTGGGCACGAGCCCTGGGCTCTTTGGGCTGCTGGGCTGTGCCTGGGAGCTACTCAGGGAAAGTGCTAGTTGTAACAGGCCAGATTCACACTGCAGACTGTTCTAACAATTAACTAGCACAGAGGATTGCATTATAGTACCTGGTAGCAGTCCCGGCCGTGCTGGAATTTACTTCTAGAGCTGTACCCTTGGAGTAACCAAGGTGTCTCCTGTCTCTTACGCTGTGGAGGGAAACCATTACTAAGCAAAATAATTGAATACAAATTGTTCACTTAATTCTGCTTTTTCATCTTGTTTCATTCTTTGACTGTTTATGTCTATTGTTGTTTATCCTTAGTTCAGTTCTACCATTGTAAGAAACCATAGGTGGAATTCAGTTCCAGATTCAAACACCTAAACATGTGTCTACCTGTGCAGAGAGGTCTGGGAGACAGTGAAGTCTGGAGAACCATTTGGCTCATCCTAAAATATCCTCTTATATTTGGCCAGCTGAATTACTCTTTATAATGTCATTCTCTTTAGTGGAAGCTTTGACACCTAGGTCATGTGTAGATACCTAAATAAAGGTTTTTGTATCTAGAGCATTCTTCCTTCAGAATGTTTTCATATGGTGCCTGTAGAGTTTAAATCCAAACCATGTCTATGAAGTCCTAATAAACTGCTTTTTCTGTAAAGGCTTTAGGCTTATAATAAAAAATTTGGATGTTGGTGGGTAGTCTTATGTCGAAATGAATTATCACAGATTATTTGATACTTCTGATTCTTCCTACAACTATTTAAAAATTCTTAGGGAACTTGTGTGTTCCTGTAGGGTTCAGATCCAGAGATTTTATATGGTTCATATATGGAGCTGCATCTTGTGTATAATGTCACATTATTTCTAGCATGGATCGACGTCTTTGATGGTGTTGAAGCATAGTGAAATAATTGTGTATGAAGTAAAGTTTGCAGATACATTGCTTTTTACATCCTCACTAATACAACTTTTTTATCATCTGGCAGTGATTGCACATTGTATTTGCTGCAGGGCAAAAAAAGACAATATTGTTTACATATAGTAGCTAACTTGACTTTGCTTTTCCAGTCTCCTTAAGTGCTATTCTGATCTCATCATATTGTGACTTAATGTGTATTGCATGCTTAATACATAATTTATATATATACCCTGTAACTAGAGAGATTCATTGATGTAAAAATGCTGAGTGATTTGTATCTATGAAAAGTGAGTTACAGTAGTTGGAGAGGAAATGGTATTGCTTCAGATGATGTTAAAACTTCCCAACCAATATGCAGCTTTTAGTGAGTTAAGCTCCTTTGCAAAAGGAAACACCTAAAATGAAAACTAACCCCTGCTTACAAAATAAGGAGCAAATCTGCTGCTGTGTTTGTCAATGGCTTTATGGGGAAATTGATTGGTGTAATTGTAGTGATCATGCTCACTCATATTTTGACAAGTACAAAGCTGGTAGAATGTCTTACTGCACTGATGGTTTTTGTGAAGTACATCTTCCTTAGAAACATCTTGATCCTGAAGTCGTCATGAGAAGGGTATCTAAAGATAGTTGCATTCCTGTACAACCGCAGGTAGAAGCTACTTGTGAAGACATTTGAGCTAAGTATTAAATCACTATTTACTGGAGACAAAAATATACATCCAGCCCCTTGTAAGTTTAGAAGTTAGACTTTTAAGTGCGACAAAAAGGTAGCATCCTCCGGGCATAGCAGATTTCCTAGATTTGATAGATAAGATTTTCTAGTCCTTGGCATGTGATAGGTGTTTCCTCTTTTTACTTCACAGTGTTTTCAGCACTGAACACTAACCACCTTGCATTAAGCTACTCTCACTAGCACAGCTCTTGGCCCAGTGAGTGCAGTATTGGAATTAATTTCCTTCTGCTGAAGTTTACCAGTTATATAGTGATGTTAGTGAAGCAGAGTATGACATATGCTTTAGCTGCTGTGGTTCAGTTCATCTCTTAATGCAGTTTCCTCCTTCTTTCTGTTTAAACAGATTAATGAAGCTTTTTGTGCAGTTCTGTGTTAAGATAGAATATATGCCAAATGAGAAACTTGGTTCTTAGCTCATTTGATGTCTAGATGTAAAACATTTTTAAGTTATTCCTCTGCAGTGTAAAACGTGTTTTTAAGTTACACCTCTGCAGTAAGCAGCTATAAATGGGATACGTAAAGAATCATGTTTCATTCCTTAGTCTTCATTTAATCAATCTTTTCAAAATGCTGCTATTGTATGTAGTTACCACGATAGTGTTTGAGGAAATGTCTGTGCAATCTTGAGAGGGAGAGCGTCATCTGATGAATAATCTAGTCATAAAATTTCTAGTCAT
Organism: Falco cherrug; assembly: GCF_023634085.1. NCBI lineage: Eukaryota > Metazoa > Chordata > Aves > Falconiformes > Falconidae > Falco > Falco cherrug. Next base: position 4,169,164 of record NC_073698.1, read on the forward strand.
ATAACATTCTGGGTTATCTGCTGAATGCACTTAAATACCAGACTTGACAGTGCTCATGAGCTCTGTCAAGACTGCAGCAAGCAGTATTACAGCCATTTCCAGTAGAGATTTTTATTTTGGGAAAGACCACCTGACGAGTTCCTGTAAGCTTCTCTTTTTCAGATAACTATTGTATTGCTACAAAATATAGCAAAAGTATCTTTCTCCAATGCATAGTAAAATTTCATAATCAAAGAAACTTCCAAGTGTGATCATTACACAGAAGCATGAAGGGGTTTTATTATTTTAGGAAATTAATTGTAGTCACAGGATTTATGGCCTGAAACACTAATATCTGCAGCATTCTTGATTTCTGCAAAGACTGGAGAGGAAAAATAATCTAGAAATAACTTCTGATCATATAGGAGGAAGTGGAGGAGTTCGTAGCTGATTGTTGAGATTTATTAACCCCAGTAACATTAACCAAAAAAACCCCCACAAAAACCTCACCCCCCAAAAAAATAAACCCCCAATTACATATTTTGTTAATTTAAAATCAGTTGAAATTTCTTATGCAATGATGTTGCCCATATTTGAAAACTACACTTGTTACAAATTGTAAGCATTTGTATCATGGAGGTGCTGAAATGACTGTGACAGCCAGGATAATGGATGGTACTGTTTTAATGATGATCTTAATGGGTTTTTTTCTTCAGAATGAACAGTAGTTGTGATATATTCTGTATGCATAGAAAAATGGCTATGAGAATTTCTCATTAAAATCTCAATGAAGGTGAAAAAGAGTTGTTGCTTATTGTTTGGAAAGATTTTTCAGTAGCAAACCAATTTAATCAGAACTTAAAGAAGTGCATATTGTTGTTTATGTTCTGGTAGACAGCCGTGCTTAATTTTCCCGGAGAATGAATCACCTTAACATATTTGGCAATAAGTTTTTAAATCTAGCTGTAGTACAGCTTTATGTTTCAGTACAGTTATGTGCTTAGGTATTTCGTTTAACTGAGTATGTGTAATAATCACAATTCTGGTCTTATAGCACCTAAAGAAACATCTCCAGACATTTCTATCAACTGTCTTGGGAATCATTTACAACATGCACGGTTTATTAGACAGAGGTCTGTTGGTGTGTCAGTGGAATCTAACTTGTATGTAGAGAAGGTTAGCCTCTTGCAGCAAAGCACAGCAGCCCTACCCAGTGATGAAGGTTTGAGTGCAAATTACTCGGTTTTCTCTGAAACCACAGTCTGAGGTAAAACATAATTTCTTGAAGGAAGACAAGACATCACATTAATGTACTTGTTCTTGCAAAATAAAAATGAGCTAGTGCTTAATGAGAGTTTTTAACTGATCACGTTTCAAAGTAATGAATGATACATTAAATACTTCCCCAGCTTTGCTCTCAACAGTCGAATCTAACTTCCAAGATATATTGTCCTTGTCTAACTGAAAAAGCTGTGTGTAGGCAAAGTAGATATTTCATAAATTGATTTCAGAAGTAAATTTGGACTTTAAAAATAAAGTATTTAAAATAAATGAAAGTCTTTGCATAGAGGGACGAGCTTCCAAGAAAGAGGCTTGGAAATGGCAATTTCACAAAATGAATCCATACTGTGTGGGTTTTGTTTACTCTGAATTTCTAGTTCTGAGTTCTAATAGCAATTAATTCCTACTTCTAGAGCTGACTAAAAGCTCCTTGTAAAATTTACCTTCTAAAACTGGACAGTAAGCAGAAATATCACAGGCTTTCAGGAGTACTAGCAGTTGAATCGCACTTTGCATTATAGAAGGTTTGAGATAGATAAATCTTAATGTAATTAAAATTAAAAAAAGAGGAGAAATAGAATTGTAATGTTCATTCATTCTGGGTTCTCTCCGCTCCTATCCTCCTTGAGATTATACCAGTTCATAGGAGACAGTATTGAGAGGAAGGAAAGAGGACATCCACCATCCAAGAAGTATAAACTTGAGGGCATCACTAGTGACAGAAGTGTAAAGTAGAAGGCTGTGGAAGACTTGAGGTTTTGTCCCTGCAATGGGATGCTGATGTTTTAATTTTTCTTCCTGGTAGAGTTAATGCATTGAAGTTAATGCACCTGAAAGTTTTACATGTTGACTTTTATGCTAACCATAGTTTTGATTTGTTTTCAGCTGTGGGATTGGGATCTTGGTGCTTCCACATGACCTTGAAGTATGAAATGCAGGTGAGCATTGATAAGTAGCTGTGAATTATTTTATGTGTGTATCTCACTGTATAGTCACATTGTTGTTTTTCTGACTAGATGAAACTCATGTAATGTGAGTTATTCTACCTTAAATATCATTGTACGTGACTCCTGCTTTCAACAAAGAGTAGTTGCAGGTCTTGTTTCAGTAGATATTTTCCATCAATAGATATGTAAGTATATATACTTGCATCTAAAGTAAGAGCTAAAATCAATTGCTTATGTTGGTAGAAGACACTTTATCCTTTGGGAAATGATAATCCCTTTTCACTCAAGTAGTTATTTTAAAATTCCTACGTATTGCTTAATAGCAAGCAGTATAGACTAGAGTTAGTGTTCTTTAATGTATGCTTTTTTGCATCTTAATGTTTCCCATTTTTGTTTTCTATCTAGATAGATATACCGGTAGGATTAATACTGAAGTCAGTGTCTTCTGAGTAGCGATAGTTGAGCCTTATTCTCAAGGCATTCTGTAATAAATCCCTGGGTGTAAGGATTTGGTCCTGGTGTTTCTCATTTTCTAAAGGGACGCAAGGAGTCTTGTCCTGTTGTCCTGTTTTAGGTCTGAGAAGATTAAGAAAATTAATCTTTTAATCAAAGTCAAGGTGGAGTAGGATTCCGTTCGGAATTAAGAAACCTACATTTAAAAGTGTGTGCTGGAAGTCTGTGCTGCCATTGTAGCCCATGGAAATACAATTAAGTCAGTGGAGTTTAGAGAGCCAGCTGTCTGGGCTGAATCGTTCTCTAGTCTCCATTGGCAGTCATGGAGTCATGGAATATTGTCATAACTTAATTTGTATTAATGTCCTTATAATTTAAGTCATAGCTTAAATAATGTTTGTCTGAATACAGGTGTCTAGTGTCGTTTGAGACCCTGTGTGTTGTCTGGCCCCCAGCTGCCATCCCACAAAGGGTTCAGGTTTCTCAGATGCACCCCACACCCCCCATCATATCTGCCAGTCTTGGGTGTGTGCAGAGCATCTCAGATCCATTAGGGACCTGCGCCCTGGCAGCTAATTGTGTCCTGGGTTCTACTGGTCATGATGAGATGGGACACTGGATGTGTGGACACCAATAGTTAGGTGTCTTAAACTTGAACTGAATTACAATCAATAGTGACGTTTGCCTTCAGAATGTTCTGTGTTATATCTCTGGCACGTGCTGTCAGCTTCCATAGAGCATGATTTTGACGCCACGTAAGAATATCTGCTGCTTTTCCTGGCATGAAAAAGGTGGTTTCTAGATCCATTTCACCATTCCCTCCCAAACTGAGGTGTGATTTACCTGTATCCTCTTCAGTGGTGAAACTGCCTTGAATTTGCACCTTTTCATCTCTCTTCCCTCAGCTGCTTGTTCCTAACCCTGCCAGTGTTTCCTATCGTAGAACCATTTAGGGTGGAAAAGGACCCTTAAGATCATTGAGTCCAACCATTAACCTAGCAGTGCAAGTCCACCACTAAACGACATCCCTAAGCATGACATCTACACATCTTTTAAATACCCCCAGGGATGGTGACTCCACTGTCTTCCTGGGCAGCCTGTTCCAATGGTTGGCCACCCTTTCAGTGAAGAATTTTTTTCCTAATATCCAATCTCCCTTGGCACAACTTGAGGCCTTTTCCTCTTGTCCTATTGCTTGTTATTTGGGAGGAGAGACTGACCCCCCTTGTTAAGCTGATGCAGAGGTGAGCAAGGGCGCCCTGAAACCTGGATTATTAAAATTATTCAGGCTTAAAACATTCTTACGTGGTTTTTTGTTTGGTTGGGGTGTGTGTGTCTGTGTGTGTTTTAGAGACCATTTTAATCCAAGTCACTTTAATGCTGTTTATCATGTACTTTTGGTGTTGCATCAGAACAACTAAGGGGCTCATGAACTGTGGTAAGTAAAGGGGTTGGGCAGAGGCAGATGAGAGGGGAGCAGGAATGTCATGCATCATTTTTCCAACTGGTGTAAAAGGCTTCCTGTGAGGCAGAGAAAGTACTCTTAGTATTTTGGCAGCCAAGTGAAATCTGCAAGTGGCCTGTAATTACTTGATTGCTAGCTCACGAAGTGGAAACGTTTCAACCAGCAAATAATCTTTTCTCATTCAATTTATCTCTTGTTATGATTTAAAGTCAGCATTGATAGCTGTTTGAAGAGATTTTTTTTTTAACCTTTGTTCTGCAATGTTAATACCATAAACTGTCAATTCAGATTGCTTAATTAAGAGAAATATGAAAGCTTCTGTTCTTGAAAGCAGTTATTTAGAATACTTCTGAAGCAATCACCTCTCATTTAATGGGAATCTGCTTGATTGTGCATTCCTCAAGAATCAAAAATGCTTATTTAACCAGAAAAATCAGCTCACTGAGTTTACTTCTATCCATGTTTCTTCATTGTTCAGACATGTTCAGACATGCTGTTGACAGTATTTCTGGAAGCATCAATTAATTCCTTTGGATACAGAAGCCATTGTCTTCTGCAAGCAAATTCTAACTAGGATCCTTTAAGAGGCTCTTTGATGTTACCGTTATGTTCCTGGGATGCTGCCAGCATATAAACTTAAGAGTGTACTTAGCTGTCCATATCTGAAAAACTTTGCTCTATTGTATTTCTTACTTGTTCCCACCCCCCCCCCGCCATTATCTTTCGTGAGGCCTTGAATGACTCACACTCCTGAAGAGTTTCATGAATTAATCAGACTTGATAAAGCATATCACTGAACTTATAAATAATAACTGTTAGTATAAAGCTGATTTCAGTTATTGCTTCCATTTTTTCTTCTCTAATGCATCACAGCAAAGATAACCTGATGTGATGGCAAGGTGCCACCTAACATGTCTGTTAGCTTCAGCTGCCATCTATGTTTCTGCTACTTTATTTGTGCTACCTATTGTGGTCCCTGACCCTCTAATGCATGGATTCAGGGATTTAAACCTTTTTCTGCAAGGTCAGTTGTGTGCTGGATCATCTGTTGGATCTGGCTCACCATGGATCAGACGAGCACAACTGCCTCACTTGAAGAGAAGCAGTAGGAGTGTGGGTGAAGAAGATGACAGATCTGCCCTTTCAGGAGCAGCTAGTCCATAGATCTGTTAGCAGTATTGTGAAACTTTCCTGATGTTTCTATGACCAAAACCACAAAAAACTAGTATTTCCTACTCGGGATAATACATCTCTCTCCTTTTGTAAAGAACTAGTTAACTTTTTTGGCAGTATCTAATTTGAAATCTAAAAGAAAGTTTTTGTCTGTGCAGTTAGAAACATTCTCCCAAACCGAGTAGAATCAGGCTGGCTTTGTAAAAGGGTTTGTGAAAGCTGCTATTGCTTTTAATGTGTTTCATTATTCAGAAAAACATGGTTCTGAACATTAAGTACCCTGTAACAGTAGTAGCAAGGTAATTTCTGTACAGACGTGGCCATCGAGAACTTTCAGAGTGATAATGGGAAAAGATCAAAGTCTTGTTTGCATTCAGTTCTGGTTTTTCATAAGAGTCAAACCTGGTCTAACAGTTCTAAGATGCCTAACTATTAACCTTTGCTTAACATATAAGAAATCAGAGGCAGTGGATCTTCATTGATCTGTTTGTATGCTTCTGCGTTTTCATGATTTTCAGTCTTTTATAAGAGGAGGTAAGCATAACTCTGTGTTTAGGAGCAGCGATTTGTTAATGTTCTTTGATGAAAAAAGTCTTAGAAGAAAATAATGCTGCGATTTTTTAAATTTTTTTCCCCCTCTAATGATAAATAAACGGCAATTTTGAACATACCTGTTTTTGAGAAATTACCTCTCTTGTGATTACTATTTTAATGCTGTCTTCATTAAGGTAACAAGTTCCTGGAGAAATAATTGGCTTAGCTGTAACACATCAGTGTTCTCCCAAAGTATAATAATTATTTAAGACAATAAAACATTATGTGGCAGCCATAATTTTGAAAACAAAAAAACAAACCAGGAACCCCACAACAAACCAACCAACCAAAAAAACCAACCCTGCCTCTGAATTAAAACAACATAATAAATTTCCAAAATTAGGAAGTAAACATGCAAGCACATCACAAGGTACTTCCTAATGGGCTAAAGTTCTGATTTTATGTTATAGAAAAAAATTATTTCAGTTTCTCTGTGAAGTTCATACAGAAGTAAGAAGATGCTACTGGCTGTATTGAGCAGGCTACAAATGGGGTAGTCTTGTTCAATCTGACTTTACACAACCAATTCTTTTAAATGTTTCAAGAGGCACAAGCAGTGAAAATGGCATGATTCTTTGAACATGCCGACTTTTATGAAATGTAATAGTCAAAAGATTCAGAGAAATAAGCTTATTAATGAAGCAAGCTTTCAGTAGAAGACTACGATTTAGCACTGCTGTGTACTGAAGTAACAGTCAAGAAGGTGGGTATCCAGATGACTTAAAACTTACTTCTCCATAATTAACTTACACAAGCTAAAAGTAGTTTTCATGTTTTGATGTCTTTGCTTTTTATAGCTGTTGGATGAACTGCCAATGATATACAGTTGTTGCGTGTTTGTTTACTGCCTGTAAGTATTTGTTAAATATTTTTTCCTGAATATTTATGAAATACTAACTTCTGAAATGTAGATTCTGTGAAGCCCAATCTAGTGTACAGAGAGGGTGACACTAAAGCTTCAACTGATTTCAGTGAGATCTCAGTTTTGCTAACAGTACAACATTATGACTTGGCCGTTAGAGCACCAGGCTGGCCTTAGTGCTAGTTTTTGCTAATTTAGAGATGTTTGGTAATTTAGAGATGTTTTACCAGTGTTTCTTCAGGAGAAAAAAAAAAAAAAAGAAAACAACCTCTTGTTAAAGACTTTATGTAGTATGCAACCAGAGCTCAGTGTTACTTGGTATGTAAACAGTAGGCATAATAACATCAACTTCAGTAATGCTGACAAAATTCTCAACATTGTAATTTATTGGAGCTGTATTTCTGTGATGTAGTCTGACTCCAAATGCAAATTTTAGATTTCTGGTTAAACCTGCTTTCCACTCATCTGGAAAATTAAAGAAATTCATTTTATGAAGAGTGTATATTTTTGTGGAGAGTGTCTTGAAACATGCATGCCAGCTTAATGCCATGCCAGGATGTTTTCCCGTTTCATTTTGGGAGCAATGTAGCATTTGGTGACTGTAAAGATACCATAAGTTGGCTTTTTCTTACCTGTTGCTGCAAGGCCTGGATTTAACATGACTTGTTCTGTTGCTTGGAAAATCCAAATGATAAATCAACTTGGTGCAGTCAAAAAGACAAAGGTTATCTTTCTGCTTTTAAACATATCAAATATTCAGTCATTGAATATTATAATGTCTTTGGTGACAATTACTGGTAGCTTGCAATGGAGGTGGGATGCTGTAGGACTAAACCCACATCTGTGGAATTACCGTCAGTTTGTGATTCATACATTTACATGATTTGTGCTAACTCAGGACCAGAAACATAATGCCTCTGTTAGGGAGCTACAATGCAAATATTTCCACTATCTCCTTGAAATTCCCTTTGTATTTATTTTGTCTGATTTGAATGTGATTGGAGAAAAGGATGAGAAGTGGCTATAAAAATCTGTTTGCAAAAATAATCGTTCTTATTTTGTGCAATGGTTACTCTATTCTCTTCAAGAATGTTGAAGCCTGTTACAGCATTTATAGCTCTAATAAGATTCTGTGAATGTATGCTTGGTAGTAATTAAAATGTTCTGAAGAATGAGCTAATGCTTAGTTTAGTAGGCCTTTAATAATCGTTTTGGTTTTCTTCAGGGTAGGTGGTGGGGTGGTTTTGCACAGGACATTCCCTTATACGTCATTCAGTCCTACTGACTCTCAAGCTATATAATTACTGTGGCAAACCGTTTTGCAATGTAGCACATTGCGCTGTCTTAAAATTAATTTTTTTCCCACAGATATTCCTGCATGGTTTTTCTCTGTTTCCGTTAAATCATCCATGATAGTGTCTGTCTGTTTTCAAAAGATCATAAACAAATAAACTAAGTGGATGTAACTTGGAGTTCCATAGACAAGTTCCTCTAGCCCTAAAGATTTTGTGCTTCTCAGAGTGCAGTTTTGTTGGGATTTTTGGACCTTATTTCTGATGATCTGGTCTGGGATGTGTAATTCCATCACAACTGTGACTGAAGTGTAGTGCAGAGATTGTGAAGTAATTTTAATTACTTGTTTTACATACTGGGAGCAATTAGTTGTTGTTGGGTTTTTTTACGTTTCACTTATACCAGTGCCCAATCTAGCAAATTTACAGCGCTGTGACTGTAGTGAAGCCATAAACAATCTGCATTTTAACAGATCTCTCGAATTCACTGTTTGGTAAGCAGTCCCTTTCCCACGCTGCCTTTAGCTCACAGATGTAATGTTTTTTGGCAGCTGTATTGCATTTTAAACTCACTTCTAATTTGCCATCCATTATCACCCCTTAAGCACCTTCTGAAAACATTTCTGCTTCCCAAACTCTTTCCACTGACTGCATTATTTTTTGTATATGCATGAGGTTATTGGGTTTTTTTCACACTATATTTTTTTTAAAACAATTATTGTAGAAGTGTGAATTTCTATATTAAAAGGATACATCTTTATTGGAGGAGCTACAGTTTCTTGAAGGGCCTAAGACTTATTTGGATCAATTTTCTCACAAATTTTGTGATAATATACCTTGAAAAATGCATCCTTTATATGGTAAGTGATGAATGTTACTGTTCTCCTTTATGTTCTGTTCCAGGTATGAATGTTTCAAGTACAAGAACACAGTCAATTATCCACTGCTTTTCTTGTTAATAACATACAGCTTCGTAGTCAGCATAGTAAGTAACTTCTTTTAATACGGTATTTTCACCTGTAGATTGACAGTTTTCCTGCCAGTGAGAGCACATTATACATGCAGTACTGAATTGCTCTCACTTCCAGTCAGGAAGAACAAATTGTTCTTTCGTTGTGAAAATTGTGCTGGCCAGAGAAACCTGAAACCTTTATCTAAACCACTGTATAGAATAGATGAAGAAGAAAATCAGTAATCCAGTTGCTAGAATAGGAATGTGGAGAAACAGTGACTGTTGACTTGTTATGAGACCTTGGACAAACTGCATTCCTCATCTTCCCTTACTTTAATTCGTCTACAGAAATGAGAATAATCCTGTTCAACCAACTGTAAAAAGTGAACTGCGATACACAGTCAGGTTATTGACTGGTGTTTTAAAACAGCCAGAATAAGAAAGGAATGTAGCTGTTAAAAAAATTAGAAGAATTTTAACTGTCATGGCTAATTTGATTGCTTTTCTCAGTGCAGTGTGCTACCTTTATTTATAAAATTAGTATTGTGCTGGCTGTCACCTACAGAGAAATCACCTTTGTTATTTTTATTGATAACTATTTCTTAAAAAAGGACTATCATAGATCATCTGCCTTCAGAATACTTGTCTGTTCTCTTCTGTGCCTCCTACAATTTTTTGCACTTGTGGCATGTTATTCCTAAGGTCTAGTGCCCTTCTCTTCAAAAACAGAAATTAAATGAACTGCATTAACAATAGGAAGAACTATTAGCTTTCTGTAAAATGAGGCATTGAAGCATTGTCAAAAACACTAATCATAGCAAATCAAAGTAAATTTTCTTATAGTGCCTACTGAGAATGTGTCTAATTTCTGCATCGTTTTTGTATGTAAGTCTATTAAATGAGGAGATTCTAAATGTTAATGTCTCTATTTGTGCTTCTTAATTTAAAGTAAGTCTTCAGTTAAAACCTCAGGTTTTGCCAGTGGAAGCTTTAAATGTTTAATCAACTTTAATGGTGCATGGGTAGGCACTCACATCTTGGTTCTAACAGAACAAGTCTTGGCAATATTTAGATGAGTAATGTTATGATAGTTCTCTATTGCAAGTTATTTATCTTTTTTCTTTTTTCTTTTTTTTTTTAAATCTTTCCAGGTTTACTTAAACTTGAAAGAGCCTGTATTCCATCAGGTAAATCTTGCTCAGTTGGAGAAGCTAATCTTGTTTTTAAACTATGCTGTTTTAGCGGAATGTTTCACAGGATTTTATAGCTGGAAGGAAGATGGAAGGCAAGCGCAATTTGCCTTTTTCTTTAAGCGGCATTGCTGTCTGTCACGTTGCTGTCCTTTTACTTGGTGACCTGAAAAACTAGAATGGTTTAATGCATGCTGTGTTTTAGCATTTGACCTAATATTCCATGTGGTTTTCAGCAGTGGCAACCCTTGCTATGGGCTAAGGTGTGTGTGAGAGGGAGGGCTTAATGAATCCTTGTTCACTTCTTGCCATTAGTGGCTGCTGTGAAACTGTGACCTGACATCATAATGTGGCTTAGCACCATGTTCTCCTCTGCACTTAAACATATGAGGTTGGTTGGTTGGTTGTTGTTTTTTTTATAAACACAGCATGTCTTCTAGGGTTACATAGCAGACTGGCTGTTAATGGTCTTACAGGCTTAATGGCATATTTGGTACAGGTTCCTTTTGTAGCAGCCCAAGAGTATTAACATGGATGTGTTGCCTGTGGGGATAGGACTTCTATCACTTCTCTTCACAGGAGGTTAGAAATCACGCTCGTTTATGCATGCCATGAGTCGTTTTCCAGCACTTAGGATATTTTTATTAGGGATAACAGCTGAAAAATTGCCAGGCAAAACACTGAGCTCTTTGCAGGACAGAGTTTTAAGGCCTGGATTTCTAAAATTGGTGGTGCCGTCACTTGTCAAAATGTGCCTGCTGCATCAGCATTTGTAAAAACGATACGTGATTCCTGTTGGTGGATTAGTGAAGCACTGATGAATAAAATAAATATCCAGCTGCTCCAAATAATCTCTCCTAGAAACATGAATTGTTACTCTACCTATAGAGAGAAATAGAAATGTGCAGGGTTTGTTTGTTTTTATATATAATGTTAATTAAAGACCACCTTTTTTTTCCCCCAACTTATGTTTCTGGCAGGAAGATACTGGCTGGGGTGAAAGCAGCAATTTATGATGCTTTTACTGAGCTGGTTATAACTGGTTTTCTATGAAGTGACTTAAAGTAATTTTGTTGACAAAGTAGCAGAATTTACTACTGATACTGGAATATTATTTCTTTAATCAGTTATCTACTCAACCTACATTTATGGCAATAAACACATCACAGCTTCACTGTTTTTCAGTTTGGTGCATTGGCATAGGTATTGTCCCATGTCACAAATACTAAGGTGACGGATACTGTGATATGTTGGGAAAGAAGGAAATTGGGAAACTTTAAGCTGTTGTTCCAGACCTTTAATTTTTGGCATCTGGTTTCTCTTAGGTTTAGAATATGAATTCCCTGTTACAATATATACATGAGGAATCAATGTAGAAAAGATTTAGGGCCATAAAAGCGCTTGCCTTCTTACAAGTGCTCTTTCCAGACTGATTTTTATAGAGAACATACAGTTATGGCCAAATTCCAAGTGTTCAAGTACAGCACTCATTTTTTCACATTCTTTGCCAGATACGTTGTAAATTCGGAGGAAACATTTCTCTGTCTGCACCACTAAGCAAGGTTATTTTCTTAATGCTTGTCCTTTATTTTAGAGTGCACATGGGGAAAAAAAATAACACAAAACCCTTCAATATAATTTCAGTAAGTATTTTCCTACTGAATGGGTTTCATAGACTTAAAGCTAAATATGATCGTGCAATCATAGTTTAAATCACCGTCTTGGTCCATAACTGTGTTGGAAAGCAGCATCAGGAGACAGAGCAGCATTTTATTCCTCTAGCTATTTGTCTGTGATCATCATCATTTGTCAGCCTTGCAAAAAGGGGAATAACTACATGGACAACTTTATATTGTTCATTGTTTCACTAGGGTTTTTTTTTTCCCCCAAAAGGAGAGCAGTAAGAATGGAAAAAGACCCTATTATATTTAGTAGCCAGGATCCAAGCCTCATTTTTTCAGTGAATTACTTTCTACTTTCCTTCTCAACTGAAGACTCATAAATTGCTCACTGCCAGCAGGGCATGAAGGGGATTTCAGTTTGTTATTCATGGCACAGTGGCAACAGAGACCAACTTCTTTTTCTTCATCCACATATTGCAGATCTCTGAAGGTCTTAGCGCTTTAACCGCAGGAGGGATGAGATGCATGCTTTGGTCAGTTGGAGGCTACACATCATTAGAAGGGAAAAAACACCTCCCTGCCTGACAATGATCTGGTATTTTTTTACTGCCTCATCAATTAAGTGAAAGACAGCAGTGGCCTTTACAAGCATGTATTACCTTGTTTATGTCAAAATCTCTGTAGCACTGTTATATCTAATTTTCATGGTGCCAAAGAACCCTGCATGCCGGTTTTCTAGTTGTTTTAAAGCCAGCACCACTGTCAAAGAAAACATCTGTGCCTCTCCCCTCTTTCCCATCTGGCACACAAATCTACTCTCTGATGTAAATTTGATTGGGGAACAAAACAGGTTAAAGTCTCCTAAGAATTAATTTTAAATCAAATGAGTTGCTTATTCCTGTTTACCACATGCATGTTTGTGCTTATACAAGGAAGGGGATGGGGGAAGTCTGGCTGCTGGTGTGGGGTGATCCATAGATACACAAATATAAGATGGCCCTGGAAGCAGAAGAAATTACACTGGCAGTTAACCTTTTAGACTCAAGCCTTACGGGTAGCTCCCTTTTTAATATGATACGGCTTAGAAAGCTGTCACCCACAAAGCATTGTTTTCTATCTTGATGTGTTTACTTGCTACATACCATGTGCTGGCCATACACTTCTAGTGATCAAAACCCTCATTCAGCTAGTGGGCTAAGTTATGTGAATAATGAAATAGACCTAAAAACCTGTTTTATTTGCATAGTCATCTGCTGCAAGAGTTTGAAGCAAATTTTGAGCAAACAAATAATCAAAAGGTAAATAGAAAATTAGGTTAAATAGCTGTTTCTTTTACATTAGGAAATGTGATTTTTAAAATGTTTTTTTGTATAGACGTTTCAGAAGTGTTGTTATGGTGTCCCATGAGAAACTAAGCAAACTGGAGAAGTAGGTCAGTATGAGAATTGCAAATAGTGTTAAGGGAGTGACTAGTGCAAAATGACTAAAGGAGATGATGAAAAGCAGTCTCAGTCTGGACTTTCTCGGATCAGTAGTGGGACTGTTTTTATTTAATGACCTGTAGCACAAAACCCAGAGTCATGTACTGTGAATACTTGTGATGCTTGTGAAGATACACAATTCGGAGGCATCACTGAGTACAGAGGAGGTGATGCAGAGATAACCGGGAGACCTTGAGGATTAGGATGATAAATGATTCAGAACGGAAGAGCATGCACTGATGGGCAAATATGAACTATTATTGTTCTAAACCGCATACAGATCACCAAAGGAAGGAGGGAGGGAGTGCCTGGATGAGTTTGCTGATCATGGCATAATAATATGACCAGTGAATTTTCTGCAACAGTGATAGAAATAAAATACCATTAGATTTACCAATTAAGATGACTTTGGGTAAGAGGGAGAGTGAGCGTGGGAGAAAAGGTATTTCATTTGCCTCAATGAAAAAAAAAAAAATAAAATTGTTCTCCACAGGTGTGTTAAATATGCAAATGCATTGAAAGAAGTGAAAACAGGATGAAACATGTATGTAGAAGTAGCTATGGGAGCCTGAAACTGCATGAAGAATATGTTATGTCAGGGAACAACCTGTTCAGACATGGGACTCCCCATTTTGGGGAATCTGTGTGGACTCACTCCGTGTCCTGCAGCTCTCCAGAGTCCCTCCTGCTGCTAAGGCAACAGTTAGTCGTAGGCTTGTGGCTTAATATATTGTGCCTTTTAGTGAAATATGTTCTTACTTTCTACATGTTCCGGTTGCCAAGCAGTCTGTGAAAAATGACCTTTTCAGGGCATGTCTTCACCACAGAGCTTTTTCTACTTGGGCATTGCCTTGGTGAAGACCACGTGTAAAACTAATTTGAGAGACATTTCACTCTGTTACACAGCTTGTTTGGGGATGTCTTCCAGAAAGCGAGTACAGCTTTCATTCTGGCTAGTACTTCTACGTGCACAATAGCTTAGGGAATGTGGAAGGATGCTCTGACTCTCCAAAGGATCACCTCTACAAGTCATTGAAAGGGGAGGCTCAGTTTACTGCTGCAGACAGTGTTCCAGAGCTCTCCAGAGCTGCTCTGTGTTGTGCAGCAGCAGTGACTTGTGTGTTGCTTTGCCATCACATACATGCCTCTAAACGGGACCAAACTTAGTAATCTGAATTAGTTAGTTCAGGAGCTGTCAAGGCAACATGTAGTACTAAACCAGCCGTAACTATGCTGAGTTATTTGGTGTTTTCAGTGTCATTGTGGGGATTGCCCTTCCTTTTTCTCTCTCGTCAGATTTATTTTCCAGAAATCCAAGAACATGTAGAAGTCTGTTTTCTTTGTTGTAAATTGCAAATACAATTTCCAGCTCTCAAGTACTTAGGCTATCTTTTGATAGCTGGTTGGTTTATTAATAGGTAAGCAACGGTTGCCAAGAATCCAAAATCTCTTGGTGCGGTTTCCAATGTGTACACTAATATTTGAGGCTGATAAATGGGCTTTATTAACCAAGGATGGGCAGAAGGCCAGGAGCAGGGGAAACAGAGAAGTGGATATAACAGGCTGTTGCTACTTTCTGTACTAGAAGGGTAGATGGAGAACCAGTTTTGTATGCTTTCCCCCAGTGTGGAGTACCAACCTTGCCTCCAACTTGCATAAATGAATCTGTATCGCTTGCCTAACTGCCTCCACATCAGAAATGCTGCCAACACTAAGCCCTGAAATGCTTGCTTCCCATTTGCGAATTAGAAGGATGTTCTTCATATTTGCCCTTCATACCAGGGAATCCACGGGGTATTAGTAAGACTTTGGGGTTTTCCCCATTGCAAAGATACAGGCTTCAAAGCTGAAATACCTGTCGCTTTATTTGCATCTTAAACAGCAGAGGGAATTGTCTAGTGATAACAAAAGATGATGAGTTTCTGTTGTTTCCTTTTGTTTCGATTGTAGTGCAAGGGTGTTCTTTGGCTTATAATTTAAAAGTGCTGTGAGACAAAACAGCACAAAACTTGCTTGGTTTTGATCTGTCACTTAAGTGATGTGGTAGTTAAAGAAGAAGAACAAACGGAGCTAAAGGAATTGAAAAATTTGAGTCAATACTTCAGATATTTCATATTTTTTTTTTTAGTTCTTTCATACTTTATCCTTCTTTGGATGTACGGATAATACCTAACAAATTTTTGGCATGATGAGAATAGTAAATCCATGGGTGGTAAAGGAATAAAAGTAAGCATTGCTCCCTGAAGTATAAACTAAGTTGTGTAACTTGGTTTATAGGCTTCTAGTAAGAAACAGCTGTAGTGAGGCATGCAGCTACAGTCTCTGCATATCATGGCAACGCCTCCTCAGTGCTTGCCTTCAGCGTGGAGGATTGGAGCGTGCAGAGCAGAACAGTTTGTTGTTCCAGTCTTTCACAGGCTTTTAAACATGAATGTGTTTTACTGCTAACAACCTGTTTGTGTGGGGGAGCGGAAAAGGCAAGAAATTGAAGTGTCAACTGTGGGCATATTTTTCTTCAGTCACTACAAGGTTCTTTGTATTTATTTCTTTCCTTTCCTCCCTCCATTAAGACTGTCCTATTCTGCAAGCCATTAAGCAAGTCACTAGGAGATACCGAGCCAGAGGCTTTACAAAGAAAGCTTTTCTTAGCTTTTGCTCTTTCCTGCTTTTAGCAGCTGCTGTAAAAAAATTAGCATTTTTAGCCTGTGTTTTACCTGGGGTTTGGGCTCTGTATAAGATGTGTTTCTCTTGGCGCAGTCTGACACTCTTAACATCTTGTGCAAAGAACCCAAGAGCAAATTGGGTAAAAGCAAAAAATAAAAAGGTGGTTACACTCCTAACCAGTATGATAGAAATTTCTCTTCATGGGTTTTTTCCTGTGTCTCTGCTGGAGAAGAGCATTTTAGCAATGGAAGTTATAAGAAAGAGGAGATGAGCAAGGAAAGGGCATTATATTGTGATTTGTGTTCCAGAGGAGCCTTTCTGTGAGTTTCTTCCTCTGTGCAATCCCTCTCTTAGAATTATTAGATTAGAAAAATGAAACAGGCTGTTTTAAATGAGGCTGATGAAGTAAACAGTACTTTAACTTTTAAATATAGTCTGTATTTCTTACATGATGGAGTCTTTTTAGGCAAAATGTCAGTGATACAGAATTGTACCTGCATGCAGCGCCTAGCACACCTGAGCAGTCCCCTTTCTACCTTTAGTGTGGAACTGATAAGCACTTAATATTTAGGCTGTGTCTGGCAGGTTTTGTTGGGGTTTTATTACCCCCAATTTGTGCTGTACCCCGGCAAGGGGACTGGAATTTGCTAACAGTTTTGTATGAAGTACAAGCCAGAACCAATTAGCCTTTCAAATACTTTTGCTTTGTTTAGCTCTACAGAGCAGAACACAGAGTAGTAGTAGTTTACTGAAGTTATTTGATCTCACTCTGAGTGCAAATAAAGAGCTGCTGTGCTGAATGACTTTGCATAGTCAATATTGGAGCGTACTTTTACCTGTTGTCAAACATAAGGGCTCTGTTGTCTGTCTTGTTCTGTATATATGCACTCATAATATGGTGTGTGTTACTAACCTCATCCTTAAAGCTAAACAAGTTTGAAAATTTGCCTTTATGGACTTTTGAAAGGTAGGTTTCACTTTGCATTATTGCAGCAATGTGGTTTGTGTCAGGTGACTAGACATGTGCATATGCTTGCAGGATGGTAATAGCCGAATGCCCCAGTTACAGCAGAGTAAGAGGCTGGTCCTTGTCCTGAAGACAATGTAGTTTAAAAGAAGAAAGGTATGAGGAGGTCAGGAGAACATGGTAAGGACACTAGTTTCTAAGCACAACTCTGTGAAGTTTAGTGGCTTTTAAAAATAGGCAGCAAACGTTTGTCATTTCTCTGTTTCACATGAAGAAAACAAAGGCAGCATTAGCTGGGAGTTAACTAAAAACAAAATGAGAAAGGAAAGTCAGTGAACAAGGAATGGAAAAATAGTGAGGGGCTTGTGAGCCACTGTAGCAAAGCAAAGAGCAAGGCACAACTGCTTGCAACGAACTGCCTTTTGGCGGGAGGAAAACAGTGTTCGGAACAAAAAGCATGGAGAGTCATTTCATGTCACCAGTGTCTGAAAATCCTCCCTGCTGCAGTGGCTTCTACATCACTTTTCAGGCATGGATGATCACATTTCTTCTCTTCTTTAGTCTGTACGTCTTGGAGATGGTGTTATGTGGATACTAAGCTTGTGAAAAAAGAGTGATTTAAAGATCACAAGGCAGAAAATAAATTATTACTTTGACTTTTTATATAAGTCAGGCAATTACATTCAGATTCGTCAAGCCTACAGTGAGCCAGATTTTGCTCAGGGATCTTTTCAGAGCATGCAGCCTTCCCACTATATAATTAGACTGCATCCCGATAATCTGTAAGTCTGTTTTAAATGCTTCCTTGGAAGTTTCTCCCATACTGGTGCTCAGTATGGGCATGCTGCCTATGCAGTCTCAGGTATTTGCTTTCAGGAAAATATATTCATCAAATATCAGTGAAGAAAATACAGGTTTCAAAAACGGTGTTAGCTGATGCTTGTGCAATCCTGGGCTAAAATGCACAGATAGAGAAGAGATGGTAGGAGTTCGTTACCATTTTGGTTTCAGCGTGCTTACTGAGTGCCATCTAGTGTTTGCTTCCTAATTCAGAAAAGGGAAAGTTTTGCACAACTGACTTCCTGTAATTGCGTAAAGGGCATGGTTTATAATCACACTTATATTTGAAACTTTTATGGAAAACTATCTGGAGAGGAAGTTAGAGAGGATGCTATTTTTATGAGAATAAGAAATACGAATTAACAGAGGCTTCAAAATTTTTTTACTCCTGTAGTGTTTTATAAAGTCTCTTGAATCCAACTGCTAAATTTTATCTCTGTTTTTATTTCCAGGTCATGTATGGAACACTAGTTTCCATTATAGTTCTACGATCTGTTTATATAGTATTATGGTAAGTAACCATTTAGTTCAGCATTATAAGATAAACTTCGCATTTGCATCTTTTTTGGTGGGCTTAACATGAGAAATTGGCAATGGCCAAATTTTTTTAGCTAGGTACATAATGCTAGCTCGTGCTGTGATTGGTTGAAAGGGAGTGGTTCGTCATCTTGCATTTTTTGGGAAGCCGCTGGGATAACATTAAACAAAGCTGAGATCTCTGCACTTACGATCGGTGTTCACTGCCAGGCGTTCTGCTGGTGGCTTCGGCTGTTAGCCTGGGACTTTAAGGGAAATGAAGTTTCTGTCTCCATATTGCTGGGTAACATGTGAAATCTATTGCCAGCATCCAACTCTAATGATGATAACTGGGGAGAGGTGAGAGTAAGACCGCAGACCTGAACCATCAGTTAATATTTTCCTTTGCTCTTCCCTACTTCAGTGTCTAAAATTCAAATGTAAAACATAGTAACACAGAACACTAAATGATACTTTCCCTTACGGTTTTGACTGGGTGCAGTCATATGTTATGGAAATTGAAATAAGGAGCTATGTATAACAAAAAAAGGTATTAGAAATGGCAGGAGACATTGAGAAATGTTTGCATCATTGAAGTACAGACTTGGTGGGTAGAAGTGACGAAGAAAGAATTTAGTCTGTTGGAGTAAACACATACCTTTAGCTCTCAGGGGCGCTCAGTTGGTTGCCCCTTCCTCTCTCTCCCCTGTGAACAGTTGGTGTTCTCATGTGTTTGGGGTTTGCCACTGAAAATTACTGTTTTCTCTCTACTATCTTCATTCTAAATGTGCTTTTTGTTAAACTTGGTTGAGTTACACACGTATCTGTTCAGAAAAACATGGAAGAATTTAACAAAAGGTGTGAACTTAAAGTAGATTCATTGAATTTCCTTCCAATTGCAGTTTCAGCTAATTTGGTTTGACTTTCCCCAAGAGATCCCCACAGACCAAGTGTAATTGTTCAGACTTCCGTTAAGCAAGAAGAACTTAAAACTGATGGCGTGTTACTTGCAGCTTTAGAAACAATCATCAGTTTAAAGGCACTTTTCAAACCCATGAACATGGAAACTTTAATCCTAGCTTGGAGATCTTAAATGATGTTACCTTAATCTGAAACGATTCTGTGATTCTTAATTCACTTCCAAGGGAAACTAAGTTGAATCAAGTTCAAGTGGTTTTAATTCCATTCATATAAAAGGATTTAGCACAGTTCTAGTCACTTAGATTATATTTATTTCTGTCTGTATAGGCAAACCCCTGGCCCTGCTATCTTTCCAGTTCTGCAAATACCACACACTTGTGCATTCTCATTATTTCTAGAGAGTTTCATTGTCTTCCGGCGCTATCAATAACAGTGCCATCCTCCCTCACAGGGCATCATTCATTGTCTTCCTCCAGCAAATATCAGTCTCTGAAGTTCCACCTACTTTTTTGCTTCAGTTTTAGGGGTTTGGGAGTGTATTTTCTTAACTAGCTAGATCACTTCATTGTAACATGGCCCTACTTGCTTCCCCCTGTGGTTATGTTATGCAAGCTGGTTAGAAAGTTGAGATGAGGAGCGAAGTAGGTTTAAACTACTTCTAAATTTTAACTAAAGTATGATTAATTTTAAATTACTTCTGCTAGATCAGTTGTGCCAACTGGAAGGTACCCTTTCTTTCCTCTAGAAGTCATCCCCAAGTACACTTTTGGTTTTATTTTTCTGGGTTACTAAAACATATTCCTGTCTCTCCATTAGTGGCACTACACTTGTCCAAGCCCTTTTCAACTTACATATCTACCCCAATTTCTGCTTATTTTTTTCTTTCTTAATATATGTTAGCTTCCTATCACTCCTATTCCATAGCGTGGGGCTTGAAGTTCCTCTGAGCTTAGAGTAAATATCTCAAATAGCAGCGTGGTATTCTTTCCAGGCCGCTGCCTCCTCCGATCCTCATCATGTGTTGCTGTTCCTGCCCGATTCCCCTGCACTTTCCATCTCTTTCTTGGGTCTGCTTCCTTCCCAAGATAACTACTTGGCAAGTGTTCTTTGCTCACGAAGCATGTTCCCCATTAATAAGTGATGCTAGCTTCTCTCTCATTCCCTCACAAAACACCACCATTTATTCCCTGAACAATTCTAGCTATAATTACCTAATTACCAGCATGTATAACATACCATTTAGTGCTTTTTCATGTCCTGGGCTTGCTTATGTCTCTAGAGCACTGAGTTGGGAATATTAACAGTGTAGTCTCTGCCATGTATCACATGGTGCTCCATGCATTTATTACTAGACTAAAATAATAATTTTGCTAGTTTATATTGGCAGTACCCTTGGTGTGAACACATACAACATGCTTCTGGTTAGCTTGCCCTGTGGAAGAAGCTCTGCCTGTCGTGTTTTGCATGTTGCCAGTGCTCACAGGTCTGAAACATGCACTGTATATAATACAGTGGAGAAAAAGCAGCTCAGGAATGCTTTTTAACCCAGAATCTAAACTGCATTCAGAACGCTTAAAAATAACTTGAACAGTATTTCATGGCAACCTTTTAGGGTTGGAATTGGATTTGCTTTTGGACTCTAAATCTTATTAGTGGGAAAGGAGCAAATGCTCCCAACTGCCATGTAGGAAGTTCACAATTCCATTGTCCAACCTGAATGCAGATAGTGAGGGTAAATTTATTAATGATGCACTTTCTTGCATCTGGTTCTTCAGTGTGTTTCCCATATTCTAAACAGGATTATTTTTTTTTGTCTTAAAATGAAATGGACATTTTTCCATCCCCAGTAGCGCTCAGTGATAAAATAGAGCAGGAAATTACTGTTTTCTAAACCCCTTTATTTGATTGGTTGTTGGTCATGGTGGTCTATGTTCACAAAAGTAATTTTGAAAGACCTTATTCCTAGCCTAAGGATATTATGCTTTGGAAAAGAGCCACCTCTTTTGGGAGAGTCCTAATTTGTAATCTGGCTATTTTTTAACTGAAAGATTATACACAGTACCAAAGAATTAATACTTTTTAGCCAACTTCAGTTTTCCCACTTACTTGTGGTGTTAGGAGAGAGCAGTATTTTGGGGAACAATTAGAAATACAGAAGAAAAACGTTTAAAAAACCAGTCTCGGAGAATGTGAATTCAGGAGAGAAGGGGAGGTGGTAAAATATAATACTTGAACAGATGAGATTTGAAGTTGGTATTTTTCCTTTTAGGGAAAAAAATAAATTACTAAAGTGGTTTATTTGTATGTAATAGTATTTATGTATGTTACAAGCTGCCTTTGAAACATCTTGAACTAAATTTTGCATTTTTTCTCTCTCTAGGGTATACCCATGGCTTAGAGGTCTAGGCTATACATCTTTAACTGTATTTTTAATGGGATTTTTTCTCTGGAATGTGGACAACATTTTCTGTGATAAACTGAGGTGAGTTTTTTCACTTTGTTCAGATAACTCTTAATAGTCTTTTATCATAAAGCTTTGTATTTTCTGTGGTGTATATTCAAGTCCATGTCATGGTATGTATGGTATGCTGCCTACAGAACATTCCATGAGGGTTTTATGCAGTTTGCTCACGACTAGATTCAGCACTCAAGAGCTTTTTTAAATCCATGAGTATAATTTTTTTTTAAATAACTGATTTTTATTTTTAACTTCAACTTAAATTGAGAGAAATTAATGTCACTGAAGTATTTTTGAGGTTCTGCATCTTACTAAAGGCTACTATTCACACTTGATTTCATCTGAATGAGTTCTTTATCCTGCATTTTTTTTTCTTTTTGTTTCTACTCTTGCCATTTCCCAGGAAAATACCAAAAGCAGTAGTTCTGCACATTAAAGAAGTATCTATTGCAATATATCTGTCACCAGTAAACAACAGCTGTTTGAGCATCTCAAAAAGAACAGTAACTCTGTGAGCCAGTACACTGTGCTTGGCTGTCATTATTAGCCTGAAGTCTTCTGGCTTAGCACTTGTAGAGGAGGCCAGGAGAGACTTCCTCTCTGTTTAGTGTATTGCCAGATGGGGTAAAAAAGGCCCCCAGACAAAGCTTGTAGGAGCCCAGCATCTCATCATGTGGTTAGATATCCTGTCTGTGCATGAGAGAGCACCAGTTGAACAGGTTGTTCTCTTAATGTGTGTTACACCAGAACTGGACAACTGCATCATGGCACCTTTCTTCCACTTAGTTGTGGTACTTGTGTTCTGCCGCAGGAAAGGTTGATGCCAGCATCCAGAAAATGTACTCTTGGCTATCTGGTGCACTGTTATGCTGCTGAATCTGTGGTGTACAGAATCGTCCTAGAAGGTTGCTTTGTCAGGGTCAGACTGCAGCATGCTGTAAAGAGGTCTAGCGTTTTCCATCTGTCCTTGTTGGCTCTGTAGTCCCTGCACTAGGTTAAGCCAACTTAAAGTTAACTTCAATGGAGTTTTCTTTAAACTTTAAAAAAAAATATATAAGTGTACTTAATACATGGTGCCTTGTCCCTAGAAATGCTTGATACAGATGGGATAGAAAAGCTATTTGCCGACACAAATGGGTGGATATACAGTGACTTTGCACATACTGGCATCAGGGTTGATTTTTGCAGCTGCATCACATCAGTGGTGAGATCATAACCCCCAATTCACCGAGCCTGCTGAGCTGCTGCAGGTCCGTGGGGCTTTTGAACTTTTTCCTAGACTCAAAGATTACACCAGCTGCTGAAGCACTTTTTTCCATCTTTATTTTGTAAAGGGAAAAAAAAGTTAGCATACTTTCTGTAATATTTATTTGGTTGTGGTGCTGGAAAAAATTAAATACACTTGTTTACTAGCTTTAATCAAATGTCTGCAGAGCCTTGAATTTCTCCAGGTGGTACTACGACTTGAACCTTTGGAGAAAGTATATTCCAGTTCCTTGTAAATTTTTATTCTCTAAAGATCTAACTTGTGAATCATCCGCCTACCTGCTCTTTTGATTTTAA
Organism: Falco cherrug; assembly: GCF_023634085.1. Lineage (NCBI taxonomy): Eukaryota > Metazoa > Chordata > Aves > Falconiformes > Falconidae > Falco > Falco cherrug. The sequence goes on from NC_073698.1 coordinate 4,192,384, forward strand.
CGTTCAAAATTGTATTTTGGTTCAGGTTTTGTTTTTCTGTATTTCATTAAACCTAGAACTTATGCTTTTGGTTGTTTTTTTTTTATAAATAACACCACATCTAAAGCACTTAGCTTCCCTGGTTGTATCCATGCACTTTTGAATTTGAGCTTTGAGATTTCCTGCCATCCAAAGCCTCAGAGGCTGTGCTGGGGTGATCAAAACTCTTCATACGTGTGACTGAGCAGCTCTGGAAACTAAGCAGTAGCTCAGGGATTAGTGTTTAGTCAGGGGGACTGAACATTGTAACATCAAGCAGTAAATAAGTATTACAGAAGCTGCAGATTTTTCTTCCTTAACACCTGCAATCGTAGTTTTCCTTTTTTGTTTTGACTGAATGTGAAATGAAAGTCAAGAAAAAAGACAGATGGAAACATTTGTTCCACCATCAACCAAAAGAGGCGTTATCTGCAGAAGCCTAGTGAGCAGGAGAAATCAGGGAAATGGAGTTCCTTCCCTTTCTCTGTGTCCATCCCTTAGCCTCTTCCCAAGTAGTTCACACCCCATAACTGTGCAATGTACAAAGCATGTTGGCAGAGTATTTCAGACCTCTATCATTGCTTCCTCACTGAACACCCATTTTATCCCTGCTTTAGAGTACAACAGAGGAAGGCAACCTGAGCTTCCATGGAGGTGGAGAACAGGTGGTGTGATTGCCAAATGTAAAGTGGTGGCGTCTAATGGACCCCATTTCCTCTCTCAGACCGTAAACTCAGCATTTCATCCTATGGACCGTTGTTGATGGGGTTTTGGGGAGGAGAATGGTAGAACTCATTTGGGACTGTGGGATGCTGTAAATAGATTCCCTGAAATCTGAGTCCAGAAGTAACTGATTACTCATTGTGTAAAGAAGCATGAGTTTTCTTTAAATGTGAAGAAAGCCAGTTTGCTAGTATCTTTCTATAGTGGCAGCATGAGCTTTAACTGCTGTTCCTCAACTGCTGAAAGCCTGAGTCATGAAGCACATGCCTGAGATACAGAAACAGTAACATGTGATCTGACAAATGAAGCACCGCAATTTCAGATTGCTTAGCTTGGGGAAAAAAAGAACAACCAACATTGCATAGTGTTTCTTTCTTACAGAGCACTACGAGAGAAGATGCCTCCTGTTGTGGGAGCTGTGACACAGTTTCATGCATGGTGGCATATCCTCACAGGCCTGGGCTCTTACCTCCATATCCTGCTAAGGTAGGAAATGTTTCCTAAACCGTAAAGCAGTCTTAAGAGTTTTCCCACGTTCAGCTGTACTTCAAAATGTATTGTCCAAAAGAGCAGGAAAATGACTTCTTACTAAACCGATGGGAGTTTTTCTTTCGTCTTTGCAGCTGGTCTAAAAACTTTCTAAAAGCAATTTATATTCTTCGAAATGTAATCATTAATCTTTAATAGTCATGGTTTTTCAGGAAAATGTAATTCAGAAATTGGAAACATGTAGCAGTTAAACTGGAAAACTATTTGACAGAGCATTAATTCAAAATGTGAGCTATTAATACCTTTCTGTTCTTGAGCAGCAATCCTGAAGTACTTAAACATGTTTAATTTTAGAAGCATAACTAACCTTTTTGATAGGCACTGTCCCTCCTGAGAACTAGCGGGCATCATGCTGTAGAGCAGAAGGGTGAAGACCAAAGTGGTTGGAGCAGAGCTGTTCCCAGAAGGGCAGGATATTAGTTTTAGGAGATTTAAACATGAACCCAAGTTGGCTAGTCTGCAGCCCGTAGATGTCTCTCGCTTTTGTTCTATACTACCATCTAGTGGAACCAGGAGCAAAAATAGAATTTAAGCTGGAATCTGAAGAATTTCTATAGTATATATGTTATAATATATAATGAAATAACATTAATGGTAAATTGCCATTTGCCCATAACCAAAAGAATGTCTCTTTAACACATACATTCTATGTAGTGAGGAAACTTGAGTACGTAAGGTTTTTGCTGTGTAACGTAGTGTTCTACTTTTTCGTCAGGTGTTAAAATAGTTAGTAAAAGAGAAGTGCAGGGAAAACTGCAGTTCCAGTATCTGATCTGACAGCTCTTTTGTATACACGTGTATACATATACATATATATGCACACATATTTACACGTATGTGTATTTATGTACATGTATATATGTACATTTATTTGTGTGTGTATATATGTATATACATTAAATATGTCAGAGTATGTGGAAAACAGCTTCTCCATTTTGGCTGATGGGTTGCCGGCTGCCCTAAAGGCTCCAAGATAATTTTTTGAAGAAAATTCCTCGCAGAAAGCAAGTGATACAGTGAGTTTGGATAGCACAGGCAAGGTTTTTACAGCATGCTGCACAGAGAAAATTTGCGTTAGCATCCTCCAGCCCTTGGGGAATGTACAGATTTGTCTGTCCTACCTGAATGAACTACATGCTTTCCCTGCAGTAGTTCCCCTAGTATTTTGTGAGCCACACAGTGGCATCAGCTATGTCCACTTAAAGAACTGAAGTTATATACAGGAGAATATCTGCTGAGGGGAGGGAGGCGTATAAGAACAAAAATGAGGTACAGAATCAGTCTATGTTGCTTACCCCACCCCCCATGTAACATCTGCTACGTTTTGTGGTACATTGATCTAATTTCATCCTTCCAAAATGACAGGCTATAGTCTCTGCTTAGTCCTTTCCATAGCGGAGAGAGTAATTAGTTCTTCAAATTTCTCTCTTTCTCCCCACACAGGTAATAGGGTAGATGAGTTTGCTAATCATGGTCTAGTACAAAGGGGTTTACTGTAGGCTCATGCTTCCTATTTTGCATAGATCTAGGTGGAGTGGGTAGCTCTGTAATCACAGAAGCAATACTTTTCTAGTTGGAAAACAAAATTTGGATTATTGCATCATTATTATTTTATGTGCTGTGTTATACATGAGATTTTAAGCACACTTTTCTCCTTTTCCTCAGTTTATACACAAGGACACTTTTCCTGAAACACAGGCCGAAGGTGAAGGTAAGGAAGCAATATTTTGTGTCCATCGGTGCACCTGCAGCGTTTGAATGTCTTGTGCTTTGAATATGCATTGGGGCTAACTGATTATGCCTGTTAGGGTACTATCTTTGATTTCTACTACATCCCAAGAAATGCAGTTGAAATGATGGTTAAACCGTGTTTGGTTTCTGTTCCAAGAGACATAACATTCCAGGAAATCTTTCCCCTCTTCCTGTTTTTGTTTTAACAGTTTGTTTTTGGAATATGGCCTGTTCTTCTGGTGGAGCCGCCCAAGAAGCTTTGACTGAGACCTAGGCAGTCACGTGCGATCACCTAGCCTGGCTGAATAAAGCAATTCAACAGTTAACTGTGGCTGAAGTATCAAAATTATGGATCAATTCAAGCACCATTGCTATAAAAGGACTTCTCTGTCTTACTAGGCCAGCCGGCCGGAACAGAGCAAAGAGTTGGCACACTAGGGATATAATGTTTAGTACAGCTTTATTCTAAGTTGTTAAAACAAAGATTAAGACACAATATTTTTATGTATATATTGTATAGCTGATGATACTGAGCTAATATTTCGTGCTGGTCACAGAAAACTAACCATTTTTGAAGTGGATTGCATAGTTTTTCATTCAGTTGTTGTTCTTTCTGTGGTTTAAACTGATACTAGTAACTGAATGACAAAACCAGGCCATGGATGGCCAAGCTAAGCATTTGCGTGGCCTACATTGAACTGAATGCTTAACCCGAACTACTTTAATCTTGCACTTTTATACAATTAATGAAGTATGTAATGATTGATTTAGGGCTTTATCTTGCTTTTCCACAGCCTCCTTTGCAATTTATATTTTAAGCAAAATGGTTGGGATACCTGTGCCATTTAGTTCGCTTTGTACCGAACTTCCATTTTCTCTTTAGTCCAGCTGATGTACATCATGGAGGACATTCCAGGGTGTGACCAGCAGAAGACACTTAGATGAGGAAGCATTATAGGGGTTCTTGTTTGTGTGTTGAGACTGAATTGTTAATTTCTTTGACCAGTGATCCATCAGGAGGCTGCAGGGTGACTGTATAAACACAAGAAACACTTTTTTAAATTTTTTTATAATTATTACTTACATGCCTCCCTTTTCTATCCCTGCTTTTTACTGCCCATGTCCCATTCGTACTACAGATGGACAAACACCTTAGGTGTGTGCTCGTTCAGCTTTGAGCTTTGAAATCATCTCTTTCGCTTTTTTTACAAGTCTTAATATTGGTCAGACTTTCAGAAGCATGTTCTTACTCAGAAATATTGAAGAAAGAGTAAAGAACAAGATTGATGTTGAGGATACCTCAAAATATAATTGGCAGCACTTTGATTGCTTGCTCTTAATCTGTCCATCACATGGTTACTCTGAAAATATGACCACCTTTTTAAAACCAATTTTGGGGATTAACGGGGGGAGGGAACCCACTGATTTCTGCAATATTTATCTACCCAGCTGATGAAAGTTTATAAGTAAGCATAAAGAAAACATTGAACTAACACAATTTTTCAAAATATACCTCATATTGGAGGCTGTGGTTTTGACTCTTCAGATCTTGAGGAGACTAACAGAGTCTGTCTCTGGGCCTACTAGCTGCCGTGCTATGCAATTTTTGTCTGCTTTTGATGCTCTGAGGGGCTTATCCATCTTGCCCTGAAGGAGAAAAGAGAAATGCTGAGACTAATTGGGAATTCCATTCTGTATTGATTCAAATCATGCCCACAGCAAGGCACGGTAGTGTAGCTATAAAGCTGTCTCCCGGATCACAGAGTCCTGGCTATTGTACAATCAAGCAATGACTAAAATGTTCTCCTCCCTTTAATGTTTTTTTTTCTGTTTGCGGCTCAGCTGCATCTTCCATGGCCATCAGTAGCACTCCTACTGATGTGAGACTCTAAATAAAATCGTGGCTTTTGTTATGTGGCAGACCCTGGACTCTTGGGATCAAATAGACCCAAACTCGGGGCTAGAACAGTGACGTCAGTGAGGTTTAAGCGTGTGCTGATAGCAGGGCATTTCAACCTGTAAACCACTATAAAGACTCCTGAATGATAATTTTAGAACAAATCTGTTGTCAGTAGGCTCCAGTTCCGTAGATACAGTCAGCATCTGGGTTGGGAAATTTGAGTGATCTTCGGTCTGAAAGAGGTTGGAATAACTAGAATAGAGGTAGGAAAATGCTGTCTTGGATCAAGTGTCTTTGATTATCCAGAAGGCATATTTTTTGTAAAGAGATTTGAGAACTGTTTTTAAAATGTAGCTTAAAAATAAGTGCCTGCCTGTTCACATCCAGGCTCTCTCAAGCATGCTTCTGCACACTGTATCTAATTTTCTTTCACATTTACATGTTTTCCTAAGTTAGGGAAAGAGTCCCATAATAGGAGCAGTGCAGCAACAAGACATATCAACAGTCAATTGTGACATCTGCTAGGTATGGTATTATTTTTAAGAAAATGCACAAACCCTTTATTTTAGTGGCCTTATCTTTGTTACTGGAGGATCGGGGGGGCTCTGGTTTCCCTTTAATTGAAAGAACCAGTGTGCTGAAAAGCCACTTTCTTATTGGTAAGGTATCTCTACAATGGTATATTTTAAATATATTTGTTGACTCTCCTACACATTTGCAACTAGGAATTGGTTTGGTTTTGAGTTTTGGTTTTGGGTTGGTTTTTTTTCAGATCTTGTTGAATTGAATTGTCAGGATTTTGAAAAAAGTTGGAAAAGCCCTTGTTTTAATTTTATGCGTCTGTTAGCTTTTCATTCACATATCGTTTGTCACTGTTTTTATCTTTAAACAAATTACGCAAATTGGCTTCTCCATTCCAAATGACCAAAACCATGCACACCTCTACCAGCCTTCCAGCAGCCTTTCTTTCAGGTTATTGTTAGACCCTGAAGAATGTAATTTACGTATTTGTCCTTCTAAGCGTAAATAATCTAAAATTATGGGTGCTTTGGTTTAATTGCCTTACTGATCTTGTGAGTGATATTGAAAATGGCAAGCCATTTTTACCTGCATGTCACTGAAATTCAGACTTGCCTTTTCTAGTGCCTGGGAAGACATACATCCTTACTCCTGTAATGTCTTAAATGTCTGTTAAATTGCTTTTTATTTATATGACTTGTATGACATGCTGATTATTTTTTTTTCTACAAACCTTAGAGCAGCATATCCCAAACTTTTCTTGCACTACATCTTACAAGGTGGGTCATCTTTGATCCTATTTGTTGAGTAGGATTCAGACAACAGCTACTTTAAAGAGAATTATGGAAGTAGCAGGTGTTGTTCAATATGAATCCTATAGGATGTGTTGGACAGACTTGATAGCAATGAACTCTTCTATTCTTTAACATCCATGAAGAGCCAGGAAATCTGCCACCTTACGACCGTCGGCTGGGCACAGATCAGCAGCAAGTAGTTCTGCAGACCGTGAGGTGAGAAACTCTTCCTTGGGAATAAGAGAAAAAACCTCAAAATTACTCTCCCAGTGCAGATCAACACCATACCTTATGCTGGGAATCTAGATTTTTTTTCTGCATACAGCTCAAGACATGCATTATCCAGAACTGAAGCTAAGACATGATAAACAAAAATCTGCCATCAGGAGGAATCTCATCCGTGTTTTGAGGACAGTGTTGTGGGCTAGCGGTATTAGTCATCTCGGGACTTCATTTTAATGCTTTTTCTTTTAGCACAGGGAAGATGTGCTACCCCTAAGTTCAGAAGACTACCCCATAGTCAGAATTGGAATATGCAGTCGAGCACTTGCCGATCTACCTCTGTCATGTATTGTACAATACCCATGCCCTTAATTAAATATATATATATATATATATATTAGAACAGCCTGACTTAGACCATGCAGCTCCTGAGGTCGGCAACAATATTGTACTGCTCTGTGGCTGACTCTCTTCACTCCATAAACATCCTGACTTGTTCAGTGTTGTGTCAGTCTTAGTTTGTGCTCAGTCTGCTGTTGATCTGTGTGCAGAAGTCTGGCTGCTTTAGAAAGAGACACAAGTAGGAGAATTTCAATTCAGACAGGTGAAGTGAAAGCTTTTTGGAATTTAAGTTACGTTTAAAACTAAGATGCAAACAAAATAACATGGTTTACATGATTTTGGGAGAGATGTGATGAAAAATACTGTTTCACAATTTGTTTTATTTCTCTTTTAATCTAGTATTGTGCTGTATTCATCCCTGGGCTTGTCTTGTTTGGCTAAAACAAAATTGTGTGTTTTGAAATGCAGTTGATTCTTTTGGCCATAGTGCATTTGCTTCCAACACCTGGTTTCAAACAGCTAAATGAGTTTTTCGGCTAGCTCTTCCATGTGAAACGCAGCGACAGAAAGTTCACCCAACATTACTAGTGTTTCTCACAGTCACTACCACCTTGTTTAGTCTGCATTCCAGAATTTCAGTAATACTGTTTTTTAAAATCTGTTTCTCTTAGTGGATGTATTTTTGGCATTTGATAGCTGGTGGTGAAACAAACAATTCAATACAACATTTCTCGGTTGAAGACAAGCTGTACTGAAGAAGCACTGTTGTTTTCTTCAGTAGACCTCAGAATCCAGGAACCACGCCTTCATTTTAGTGGAATGTGTGCCCCATAATTTAAATAAATGTATTCAGGTAAAGTGGTTTACTTTAAGGAATCCCCATCTGCACTTTGTAAGTAGATGGTGGGAGGCTTTAACTGATAAGTACTGTTTGTTTAACTGTGAGACTTCAGTAGGAAGAGGGATAAATGATGGAGTCTTTATTACCCATGAGAACCGAAAAGCCAGAAGGAGATTGAGAAATCTTACGTGGAAAGAGAATAACAAAAGATTAAGCATAGAATCCCATAGTATTAGGTCAACCACACTCCTGGGAACTGCACTTTAGATACTTCGGTAACAAGCTTGAATGTGTTGCTATTTTTACCTTTAACTTTCCATGCTGACTCTGCACTCTTTACCATAGGAGTGATGTAGTCTACATTTGATTCATTGTAGATTACTTAGCTGCTGTTTTGTGAGGATGGAATGTGACAGGGATCGTTTCATACGTGAATGAATACCTTTCTTATCCATCTGGAACATCCTCCACCAGCTTTGTTTGAGAGTCGGTAATGTAACTACAAAGAATATACTGTGTAACTCTTAAGGTCAGTTTGGCGTTTCTTTGTTCAGTTTCTCAGCGATGACTGCCTGCAGCTGCCAAGTGCCTGATCGCTCTGTTGCAAGTCTTTTCTGAGAGCTGAGGCTGTGTTTTCTACTGGGGTCTGGAAGACAAGGTCCTTGGTAGGTGAAGGGTCACTTTGGTTTTTTGTTAAGAATTCTCTGACTGCAGGAGTCACAGCACTCTCTTTAGTCGCTTTCCAGAAACACAGTTACCCAGTATGTGTGCCTCTGCTTGGCTCGGACTCGAGCCTGACTACCCCATGTCCCTGATGCTGTTGCATCTTTTCAGATTTGGAAAGCTGGTTGAGGGATTTAGCCCCACAGCTGGTGTGTGTTTTAGTGTGTGTAGTTCAATGACGGGCAGTGTGAGGGCAAAGCGGTCAAGCAAGCACTTAATGCAGAGCCCCATTACTGGAGCTCCCAGCCAGATGCTCCAAACAGGACTGGGGATGTGGGGGTTCATGTATACGAGTTTGGGGGCAGGGTTGATGTCTGAACCTCTTACTTTACTTCAGAACTCTCCCTTTTTACTTGTGAAGTGTTTAGATTGGATTAAGCATGTATTTGCAGATTTTGGAAGAACCAAGTTCAGAATCCAGCTAATTGAAGACCCTAAACCAGTGCCTGCAAATTTTTGTTGCACATACTTCACACAGGTTGAATCTGCCTGATGTTTGGAGCAGATTGTTGAGATTTCAAAAATGCAAAGATAAAGGGTCTTCTGGTTATTTGTCCACAGGAATAGCTGTAAGCACAACCTCAGATTCATCCTTCTTTCCCCAAATCTCTGGAACACGCGTATGTTTCTCCAGAGCCAATGTTGAATAGCGTGGGTTTTCACACATGCTCATAGCAAGTCATGTACCAAAATGTTTTCTAAATTAAAACCTTGGTCAGTTGCTGCAGAAGAATTTTTGTTGTGCATACTATTGCTTTTGGAAGAGAGAGTTTCAAGCAGCGTAAGTAGCAATTACTCCTTAAACTGACCAGGAACTGGTTTTTCTCTTCATATTCCAGACTGATGTTGACGATATGATGTTGACTATTGAATTCAGCTTAGTGCACTGATGATGTTTACCGTCTTAGCAAGTAACGTCTGTCTACCTGTAAGGCACATGAAATACCCCACGTGTTTTGTGACCAAACTTTCTAACATTGACACTATTAGTTCTAACGTGTGTTTGGGTTTGTTTCCTGAAATTCAGTATATTGTTGCAGATGGGTAACAACACTGTGACAGATGAATAGCAGTTGACAGCCGCATTGAGGAATGCTTATTGACAATTTGGATATACTGAACTGATTCTTCATACCAAACCGGCTGGTAACTAACATTAGGCTTATGTGTATCAGCATATCTTGTTTTGCAAAGCACAGTAGCTTTGAAATATTTAATGTATTTCATTTGTTATTCATGCTGCAGTCAAGCACTAATTTGTGTCTTTATAGTTAAAATTATTAAAGAATTTTGTTTTAAATACAACTTTTTCCAGGTGTTTCTTGGCTTTTGTGTTGCACAGGGCTGGCTGGTTCGTCTTGATTGCTCTTCAGTAGATGGCTGGTTGCCTGTCTTGGCAAGTGGGTGCACAAGTCGGATGGCAGGATCGCTGTGACCTGCATTGATGGGGAAGCTGCCTGCCTTGCAGCTACGAGGATCTGAGCTCCCATGGTAGTGTCACAAAGCTTGGTCATCTTGGCTTCTTGCCTGCAGCCATCCAGTAAACACAGAAATGTTTTAAAATGGAGATCTGCTTGCATTCGTTTTGAACTCCAGTGCAAGGCTCTGGAGTTTCCCAGTCTTTACTGCCTTGTGCTGGGGCCCTTCGAGCACTGGCCCTTGCTCAGAGGTGTAGCTGACTGCAGATAGAGCAGGATCTTCTCCCTTTCAAAGGCCTTTCCCAACGCACAACAGTTAGAAGGGAACTCAGGTGCTTGACATGGGTGGGAGACGAAAACGCAGGCATCGGATGAATGTGGTGTTAGCTTGGAGCGTGCAGTTTGCACGTCCTTTGCCTCATGCTTTTCCTGTTTCTTCCAGTGAGAGAGGAGAGTAATCACTGCAGGGCAGGACAGGAACCTCCCCAGGCAGAAATCATGGACCAGTAGGCACTAATCCAGCCAGTCTCATCACACCCCAGCACCCAGGATTAGTGACCATCAGGTACTTCCCCCACTTCTGGCAGCTCTCCTGGGTCCTACTTAGAGCCTCCATTTTCTCCCACTGTGTCTTTTACAGCCATGTCTCTGCAGGGACAGTCTTGAACTAAATATCGGGGGGGGGCAAACCACAGAGCAGGAAGCCTCTTAGCTGTGTGTAAATGTTTGGGGGAGCCAGTGCCACCCCCCTTCGGTGCTTGCTGTGTGGTGCTGCACAGAGAGGCACATCCAGACTCTGCAGTCAAGCATCGCCCGAAGGCTGGGCTGGGTGAAATCCAGCTTTGCGTTTTGAGCTTGTGGCTAGCCTGGAACTGAGTAATACTTGGAAATTTCCCTGGGGATAAAAACATTGTGGTTCTGTCAAAAACCTCCTCCCGACCAGAAAATTCAATTTTGAGCTTCACGATTCCCTTTCAAGACTGCCAATTTACTTGCAGCTTTATTAATTTCTTATTCCCTCTTCCCCCCGCCCTTGTTTTTTCTTTATTCAGCCTGTTCAAGGGCTAAAACTGAAGCTGTATACTTGTAACATTTTACTCCCAGTGGCTTTAACCAGAGACCTGGCTGTGCTCGGTGCTGCACCCACAATGGGGGCAGTTGCTGCCGGTTTGGCAGAGGAGCTGGTGATCCAGCCTTGGACCTTCAGTGCTACGTACATGGAGATGGTGGGGATAATGGAGTCACTAATGGAGCTATGATGGATCTCTTTTCTCTGTGGGTGACTCCTTTTTTCTGCAAAGGTACCTCAAGCAGCCCAAGTGATCTTGGCTTGGCTCTTCCCCAGAGGGATCAAGCACTCAACATGCTTCTGTTGAAGGTGCTTGTGTTATCTCTTGGCCTTATCAAAAACAAGATTTGAACTGGCCAGAGGTGAGATCAGTGCTTTGGCATTACCTAAGGGAGTTCTGTGTCCTCAGAGAACATCTTCAGGGCAATCTGCTCTGCCTCCCCAAACAGCCTCTTCTGCAACAGCTAAGACAGGGCAAACTGGGGTTGCCTGGAGGGGTAGGCCTAATACCAGACTGGGGTTCAGCAGGGCTCCTCTGGTGGGTCCCCACCTTGCTCACATGCAACAGCCAGGAGTCTTGGTGTATGACGCTTTCAGCTGCTACAGCAACCCAAATAGCTACTGAAAACCGGCCAACCTCATTAATCTCCTTCATTGAGACTGACTTTGTAATTTGCATGCAAGAGGCACCGGCTGACTTAATGAAATTAGCAGTAATTAATGGTGCTGACATGCATGTACAGCCAGCACAGGGACCAGCTGAAGCTTGGTGTGTGCCGCTCCTATGGACCGTGCGCCCACAGCACCCAGCAACGCCTTGAGACATCAAGGGCTCTGACTGGTTCCTCATCACTGAGATCAGGTAGGTAGATGCTAATGAATAGCAGCTCGCATGATCCCACAGAAATGGAATTAACCGACTTACTCTGCTGATGTAAACTGATGTCAAACCCCTAATATTTATAGGCTGGCCGAATGTCGGAGCTGCGGTGATTTATGTGGATGCCTCACCTTAGTGCTGCTTTCCCCTCATAGCTGGTGTGTTGACTCACTGCCAAAGCACAGAACAGAGTAAATTTGTTAAAATATTGCAGTATTATAGAAGCCTGGCAACAAGTCCAGCGTCTTCTCCTCAGGTAAGAGAAGTGATGAACAGGACGGCCAAATCCACTCTGCACCCAGGCAAACCCTGCGAGTCATTGCCTAACAGGATTTTGTTCATTTAGAGTTCTCCAAAGGATTTGATTGTTGTTTTGTAGTTGTTGGGGTTTTTTTTCTTCTATTTGTTTGGTCTTTTCTTTAGTCTTCTTGTTTTTAACATCCCACCTTGGCTGGAACAAAGCCAAAATGAAGTGCTAGTTACAAGATGAAAAACAGCAATGGACCTGTGAGCAACAGCACCAAAGTAGAGCTGTTACAGAAGTGGTATTTTTATACAGGTTATCTGAAAAGCAAACAAACTCCAGCTGTGTTTTCTTGCTGCTGGTGTTAATTGAATCAGGAGGGCTGACTAATATTGTGGACTTGTTTCTGCTGAAGATTGCTCTGCCATATCCCCCTGAATTTCACTATCAATTTGCTTTGCAGCCGATACAGACGCTCATACACACCCCTCTGGAGTAGTTGTGGCTCTTCAGTAACACCCAGGACATCAGATACTCGGTGGGTTTGTCCATATGTGGTGTTCGTGTTCAGGATGGAGTAAAACAATTTTTTCCTGTACCATGATCCATTTAACATCCCAGCAGACCCCTTGCTCTCCAGTAAGCATCACGGGGCACATCAGCAGCCCCATGTCAGGTTTGTACAACCACCACAGCAGCAGCCCCAGGCCAACCCATGACGAGATCTTGCAATAGATCAGGCTTTAGGGGAAATCAATGTTTAAACACCACTCGGGACAAACTGTTTTAAAGATGGAACCCCAAATGAGCATAAAAACCTGGCCTTTCTTGCCTTAAGATGTAACAGTGCTAGGCAGTGTGCCTAGCAAATGCCTCCAGCAAGGGTGGTGATGTGTATCTGGAGCAGAAACATCCTCAGGTGGCAAGGCTGGAGATGGAGAACATCGCTATTCAGCCTACAATTTCAAATGAAACCGTTTTCCTGCCTGAATCTGTGTCCTGCCTGAATCCTATCTCTGTTTAGAGAGCTGTATTTTAATTTTTTTGTGTATAACTATACCGTCCAATAATAAAGAGAGATGACTCCTGCAGCTTAAATTCAGAAGGCAGCAAATTAGGGAGTGGAGGAGTCTCTGGTGTTATTCATTAAAGTGTGACCGTAGCAGTAAGTCTCGTATATCAGTCCCAGAAAGAAGCATGTATCTGTATGAGCTGTGAAGGTACAGTCCATGTCAATGCGGAGAGTAAAGCCCTACTGCACTTGTGTTAAAGGCCTCATTTCTTTTATGTTTTTCTTGGCTTGGCTAATGAGAAGTAACCCACCCAGTTCTTCACAAGCCGGCAACATGATTTCTGCATCGCTCACGCTGACCCAGATATGAGGCTGTGGGATTTCTCCTGGCAGACCCTGGTTTGACAGCATCAGTCTGTGGGTACATCTGGAGCAACACTTCCTCAACTGAGGTGCCCGGAGGCAGGGACGATGCCCCATGTCCCTGGCTGAGCTGTTTTACTGATTAACAACCCACAGAAACAGCCCCCGAAGATAAAAACTGGCATGCAGTGGTGCTGTGGTGGTGGGAGCCATACCCAAAGGCACAGGGGTGCTTGTGCCTGGGGGATCACCCCGTTTCCCCTTGCTAATGGGGGACAGTAAGAGCCAGTTAGGGCCAGCATGATGCTCCATCCCCCTATCCTGCACACCCCAGCTGCCGTGCCCTAGTGCGATGCAGCCTTTCCAAGGTGGTGTTTGAAACCTCTAGGGACAGAGATGCTACAGCCTCCCCTGCCTGCCCACTCCAAAGCTAGACTTGGAAAGTTTTCCCTAATAGCTCAATTAGATACAAGCCTTGTCCCTCCTTCGGGCTTTTCTCCTTGTAAGAAGCTGAATGTGAAGGGGATTTCCATCTTACTTATTTTCTCTAAACTATGTTGCTGAGCAGGAATTTTTTTTTTAATATCACTGAACTGGAGTATTTGAGTTTTTTCCTGTCTTTAGAGCTGAAATAGAAACTTTTTAATTCTGAAACCCTTTTTTCCTCTATCTCTTGTTGGCATCAACACCTTCTTTCTGGCAAAGACATACAGCAATGAAAAGATACTTCATTGGCTCTGTATATCTAGACTTATAAAAATACCTTGTGCAAAGAGGAAAAAATCTGGATGCTTTGGGATGAATTTATATCCTTGGGCAGTATGATTTCCCAGCCTCACACATGGCAATCGGTCTTTTTGTGTTATACAACCTCTGCTGGGTCTGTTTTTTCTCTATTTTTCCACTTTAAAACATAGGGATGCCCATGTGAGACAGTGCCAACCCCCGGGAACCCTTTGAGCAAGACCAAAGGCTCCCACAGGATGTAACACCCAGGTTGGGCATCCCAAGCCTGTCCCACTGGCCCCACGCAGCAGCAAATATCTCCTTCCACAGCCCAGACCACCTGAGGTCCACTGAAAGCACCACAGTAAGCCCCAGGGCTGCATTTAGGCTGCAAATGCTTACCCAGATGAAACAAGAGGCTTCACTGAGAATTTAAGGCAAAGCTAATCATTTTGTCTTTGCTTTTCCATACCAAATACTTCACACAACACACTTGCTTGCTAATTAATGCAGCCATTTCTTCACAATGGGCAAGTAAGTGAGATTACTTGAGTTATTAAAAAATGAGGACCTGAGATTGTAAGGAGGACCATATAATTATCTAGCTGGCTGCTGTCCCCTATTGCTAGCTTGGGATATTAATTATTTTCCTGCTGATTCAGAGGGAAGATAGCCAAGCTGTGAATCAGCCCTGCCACTTCTTGCAACACCTGTCTTTTCCCTAGATCTCCTCTCCAAATCCCAGCCAGGTCTGGTAGTGCTTTGTTAATGAGATCAGGCGTAATTGCAGCACGAGCAGGTAGGGTTGCAAAGCTGGGAGAAAATTGGAGTAACAGCTTTTCCTTCCGCATTGTAAAACAGAAAATGCGAGCTGTAAGCTGGATATATTTTTCTCCAAAAGACTGATTAACATTTGCTTTTTTGCAGAATCAGAGGGTTCCTGTTTCCTTCTCCGGTGATCTTCTGGTTGCCTGCACAAGTCAGACTCCTTTAAAAAACACACTGATAATCTGAAACACAAAAAAAATCGCTTAAATTCTCAACTCATGTACACTGCCCAGCAGCCAAGATAGGCATCCTTGTGTGAGTGGAAGTAGATATGACACAGATTTAATGAGGCAAAAGCTTCTTGGCAGCACCACAGGTCTGCTCAGAAACTGCATCGTTATTCATTTACTTGACTAATGCAGTTGTGTTGTGCAAAGGGGTGGCAGGGGGGAGTAAATGGGGTTTTTTAAATGGAGGGCCAAGTAAATGTGTTTTTTTAAAAAAAAAAAAAACACAAAACAACATAGCTAACTCAGCAAGGTTTTCTGAAGCTTAGGTGGGCCTTGGGCATATTGTCGTTTTGGGGTTGGTGGAGAAGCCTTCCTGGTGTTGAGTACACTGGGAACCCTCTGAAGATTTAGGTGTCCTCATCACCATGTATGCAGTGCCCGAAGCTGCATGGCTAAAAAAAGCATTTTAAATTACTGTTATGTTCCCAGTATCTCTGACTGAGACGCTTCTGTTCTCTGAAACTTTGAAAAAGAGGGGGATCAAGGCACACAAGATGCCATTGCTATTGTTGTCATCTGCATTACTGGTGTGTGAGGTGAGTATCTGCACAATGCAGGTGGTAACCAGTAATCTCATCCACAGTGCTGGATAATTGCTGCTTTTCCCAGTATATGATAAAAAGGTGCATGTGGAGCTTTTTCAGAAATTGGTGGAATCCGTTTCACAAACTGGCAGCGATGAAAAAACCACTGGTGTCAAAGATCCTTTTGAAAAAAAGTATATTTGGGAACATCTCCTACGCACTCGCTTTGGCTACAGCACAGTATTTCCCCCTGAAATACAGAAGTTGCAGAGGAGGAAGGGGCAAAAGCCAGGCGCTAGACACCGCAAGAAACACGGATGATTTCAGAGCATGCACTGAGGGGCTGTACCCAAGTCAAGGCTCTTGTGGACTCCCAAACACAGCAGCTGAATTACGGTTCAGGGGTTAGACAAGGATGCTGCACAGTGCCTTGCTGCTGGGGTTTACATGAAGAATTACATCCCTGTTGTTTTTTCCCACACCCTCGGCTCCACCTTTCCAGTCAGTCTGTACTGCAGCAAATAAATCTTGATTGCACTAATAGTTTTATGCTTGTCTAGCGTTTGAAGCTAAGCCCGGATGATGCTGAGATGTAGAGGTGACCTTTCTAATTAATACTCAAGCAACTTCCCTGAGCTCTGTAACCGGAGACAGTCCAGGAGCAGAGGTTGGAGTTGGCTTCCTCACCAACTGCAGGAGTCAGCACAAGTGCTGGAGTTGGTGCACGCTGATGTTAGGTCAAGGTTAGGCTGGTAAGCGATATCTAAAGGAAATACCCTAGAAGCCGCCAGGACATGCCCTAGAGATGTGTCTTGCTGAAGAAGAGTAGGTTGTGGAGTGAAAATACTTGCCTTGGAAATGGTGGGGAAATGCCCAGATAAGTTCTCATGGGGTGAAAGTGGTGGGAAACGTGTATGCATGGTTCCTGGTGTGGGGGTGTGATGGGACACACGGTCACCACAGCAAATTATCCTCAGCCCTTCCGAAACCTCCGTTTCCTTGAAATGCAGTGGGTGTGAGTGGCCAGCCCACAGGTCCTGGTGGATGTTGGAGGTAGCTCAGTCAGAAATATATTGCACAAAATGAGTAAATCCCTGAGGAAAAATTCAGATCCACTGGCTGCTTGTCTTACTGTCTTGTCTTGTAGGGAATCATGAGTCATTTTAGTTGTCTTCTAGGAGCTTTGCTCCACATATGTAATAGCAAGGACTTGGTCAAGGGTGTTCCCATGAGGTCCGGCATTTGCCTGCTCCTCCTCCCCGGAGTTGGCCGCTCCAAAAGCCAAGGAGGGCAGTCCAAAAGTGACACCTGACAATCACCATCTGGAAGGACAAAGTCTCTTCTGATGCAGGAACCAGGTGGTACATTGAGGTATCTACACATTATAAATGGGCAGTATTGTTAGGCAACTGGGGAATAAGGACAAGCTCAAAACACAACAGTTTTTTAAGATTTACTTAGGAAAAGCAAATCTTGCCTTTCTGTGAGTTCTTCAGAAACAAGCCACTGGTTTGCGTAGTGAGCGTGACTGGAAGAAGAGGGAAGCGGTTATCAAGCAAAACTCAGTCTCAGTTACACCAGTACAAATCCAAAGTCATTCAACCGATCCCAACATTGATTTAGGCTTGTGAAGCCAAGATTAGAATTTGTCCTAATTTCACAACAAGCTGCTTATCTGCGAGAAGAGTTGTGTGGAAGAGCCTTGATGTGTGGCTCTGCCTTGCCTGGCTCTCTGTATGCTCTTGGGAGCTGCTGGAAACAGGAGCTTCAGATGTGTCTCTGCTAGGAGCTAAAGGCAGAGATGGTGACAGAAGGGGGGAAAAAAAACATGTTTTTTTTGGTTTTAATTTTTTTTCCCCCTCTAGGCAAGGAAGAGAATCAGCAGGAAAATTGCCTGAAAAGTTCTTGGCAGGACTATTTGGAGTCAGCATTTGTTAGGGCAGCTTCTGACCTGCCCTAAATAAAAAGCAGCTGAGAGGAGAGCGGTGCCATTTGCTCCTTCCCTTTCTCTCTGCTCCAGGGGAATGTCGGGTTGCTGGCAACCCACTTGTTTTCCAAACTATTTTGTTTCTCGCTGTGGAAAACCCCATGGAAAAATCAAGGTAATCAGCTGACCTCCTATAATGCAGCATGCTCCCAAGCAGAGGTGCATCCCTGCCAAAGCAGCTGAGCCCTGGTCCCCTCCAGCCAGGTGGTTATGGCTGAACAACGACCAAAGTCCTGGAAGGTTTGTGACCAGGAGATGGTATTGACTTCCAAGTGTTCCAGTGCCGCTGCTGCTATGAGAAACCCTGGCAAGGTGGGAGCTCTTGGCCAATGCCTTTATCTGCTGATGTCTCAGGGCTTTGGCAGAGGGCAGCACCCATAGGTCATTACTGAATGACTCTGACCTAGTCCTGGCATTCCGCTGGGGTTTCCGGAAAGATTTTATTCTTTTCAGTTGCGGAGGAACATAAGGAACATGGTGCCGGGAGTGGTTATCTTCTTGTTTTCTTTATTAGTCCAGCAAAAGGATGGATGGCAGTTAAGATGGAGGTTTACCATTGGCTATTACTCAGTTCTCTGCTGTTCCTAGGTCCATCAGCTTATGTGGAAGCCTTAAAAATTTGAGGGTTTCTCTTCTGTTTTGGCAAGATGGGTTCAAGTTCTTTGAAAACCCAGGAATAGAGGGGCCATG
The DNA here is from genome assembly GCF_023634085.1 of Falco cherrug. Lineage (NCBI taxonomy): Eukaryota > Metazoa > Chordata > Aves > Falconiformes > Falconidae > Falco > Falco cherrug. The sequence goes on from NC_073698.1 coordinate 4,210,717, forward strand.
TCACACTTGACTTCTGGAGCCCAGAAGGAATTACAGTGGGTTAAGAGGCTGGGAAATGCTCATACCTGCATCCTCCAAGCTGCCCTTTAGGTGGTATCTCCCCATTCTGTGCAGCTGTGCAGCTGCAAACCCAGCTGAGGTTTAGCCAGGACCCTTGCCCCAGCCCTGTCTCCTTAAGTACAGATTACCTCGAAGTCCTGCAGGGCTGGGCTGGCACGTTTGAGTTTAATATCACAGCACACCCCTAGACCAGGCTTTGCAACACCATCTTTTTTTTCAGCACTTGGGCATTTTCCTCTGAAGTTGCTTGTTTATGAGCAGGTGAGTACTCACCTACGTAGATCAGATCGATGTGGGGTAGGAAAGCTGTTAAGAGTAAGCCCAGCTCTCCTCTAATTACGCATGGCTGAGCAAAAGACTGCTCAGATGGCCAAGGAACTGGGGACATGAGCACTGTTTCCCACACTTGTGTCACCCGGTGTCACCATCAAGGAGGAGGATTCAGGACAGAGGAGAAGGGTAAATGCTCAAGCAGCCCTGTGCTGCCAGACCTTGATCTGTGATACCTGAGCTGCCTCCTGTAGATAGAATCACGGACAACCTTTCCTCTGCTGATTTACCTTGCTAGCTTTTCAGAGGAAGGCCAATCTCTTAGCATCTCCCTGGGCCACAGCTCCCCCACAATCTCAGCTGCAGCATCAAATCTCTCCTCCAGTATAAACCCTGATATCATGTTTTCGTTTCTCTTCAAGCAAGCTTCTTGCTATTTGACTTCTTGTCTTGCTTAACAGCGGCTGTCCCATTAAAAAGCTCTCTGATTTGTGGCTGTGCAGAAGTAAGTGCTGATACAGACAATTAAGTGGAGAATTTAATGGTATGGATTTCCCAGCAGAGTTATCAATTAGCGTGAGCTGTTTGCCAGCCGGCCGCTGTGCAGTTCACAGCGTGGGCACGTCCTGAACTGTGGCCGATGTGTTCACCAGGTCAGTGAGGCAGAGGGCAGTTTCATCAGGGCTTATGGTTTCCACCTTGCATGTTATGCAGGAACAGGGAGAAAATGGGCCTTTTCCTGATGAATGGTTATGAGTTGGATCTTTGGTTGGAAACGTCTCTTCTGGCCAGGCGTTCCTATCATTAAAGAACTGAGTGCCATGATCATGCTGCTTTCCTGTGAAAGGCCATGCCATAAGCTACAAGGTGTGGATCTGTTGGCTCCCAGTGACTCCAGGTCATACTTGCCCAGTTTACTCACTGATTTTTTGCTGTGGTTCTATGATATTCCTACCTTAGCTGGTCCATGGTAGTGCATGGTAGAGAAGAATGGAAAGGGAAGAGATGCCTGGTCTTAGGGAGCTCTTAAACTAGGAGGAAAAGGGTATTACAAGGTCTAATAGCTGCAAGAAGATGCTGGTGAAGTTCAAATGGGAAATGAAATACAAATATTAACAGAAGAGGTATGCAGCTACTGCACTGTCTGCCAAGAGAGGTGGAAAAATCTCAGGTGAGGACCTGTTTGCATGAGTGACTAAAGCATCTCAGATGCCCTCTGAGACCTTCACCCAGCCGCTGCCCAAGCTTTTTTGTGGGAGGAGCATTACCAAGTTCAGGCCCCAGCTGCATTTTGCAAGGGGGCTCTCCCTGGACCATGCCTCCTGGGGCTCCACAGGGCCTCGGTGAGCATCACAACACTGCCTTTCAATAGCTTCAACTTCTCCATCATAGTCAAGGACAGCAATTGGGCTTCTCATCCAAGAGCTGCTTTGCCAAAAACCCAAAAGGAGTTGCTATAGTTTCCCTTTTTGTTACCAACTGCTGGTCTTTTGGTGACGATGACCCCCATAAATAAAACAGCTAATTAATGTCCTTCTCATCCCACCAGTGATTGACTATGACCTTGAATGACTTTGCTTAATTTAACTTTCTCAACCAGCTATTTTTGACGGCGAATAATTTAACATCCTTGTGACCCCAGTCTTGTCTCTCTCCTGCCAACTGACACTGCAGTTTAAATGAACAGCAATAAATAAATACATATCTGCAGAGGGACCTAAATGACTCCCATTACTGGAGCATCTGAAGGCCTGCTTAAATAAATCAAGTGAGTAGGAGATTATGCTGCAATCATGTGGAGAGGGAAAGGAGAGAATACATTACTGGTATTTTAGAGGCTGCAACCAAGGCAAAAAACTTTGTAGAATCCAGAAAAATTAGTTTTAATTCAAGTGCAAATGGATGATCAGAGGAATCACAGTAGGCTCATTTCTTGATATCTTCAAAGAGGAGCAGAAGGCTGCAACCTGATGGAGGCAAGAGTGCTCAGATTGCTCTCGCCAGCTAGCTCCTGTGCTGGGCAATGGGGCCGTTGGAGGTTGCTCCCCACATCTCCACAGCATGAAAATGAGGATATGGGCACCAACCGCCCACCTGCAGTCACCTTCTCACTTTCCTCCCCCAAATGTGCCCTCGGAGTGGGAGAGCTGGCCTCGTAGGAGCAGGGGTGGCAAGAGTGTGTAGTTCTTCTCCCACCACCCTGGGCAGAAGACCCTCACCTTGAAGCACCTCAAGACCAAACTTCATGTTGGGGGTCTGCTGCATGAGCAAAAACAACAAATTATTCCCACAAGGGCGGAAGACCTAAGTCATCTGCTTTGAAATCCCAGAAGAATAATTAAATCTCATTTGTTGAAGGAATGACCAGCTGTAATTTTCCTCCTCCACTTTGCCTTTCACCTTATTCCTACTTATGTTTGGGGTCTGGTTTTAAAGCATCACTATTTCTTCCTTCCCCTCTGTGTAGCTCTCATGTCACTGCCATCACCACGGCCTCATTTGCATCATGCTGCCGAGCAACAAAGTGTCGTTATAAATCGTATTTACATAATTTCCCTTCCTTTCTGAGGCTGAAATTGAAAATGCAACTAAGTTAATCAACAAGATCTGGGCCTGCAATGAGAGTGAGCTCAGACTCCATGTCCCTGCAGAGAGATGGGAGCAGCTGGGGACCCACTCGCTGCCTTAATTCAGCAGAGGAGCTTTTCCCTAATGTTTTCCAGCTTTTCCCCTAATGCTTTCCAGCCCGTCAACATAATAAAAGCTGGACTCCTGCTGCTGCTTTGTCTCAAGAATAAGCATATTTTCTCTTGTTTTTCAGTTTTCCTTCCTCCTCTTTTTAATCCCTTCATCTGGCACTGCACAGCATCACCCATCACCCCCATGGGTGTCAAACTCCCCCACGTGTACCCCAGTCCCCACATCCCCCACAGCAAGATACTCCCCCTTAGCAACTTTGGGGTCAAATAAGGGAAATAGTGCATTAGAAATTTACCTATTTACTTTCATTGCCATTAAAGCAAGCTAACTGGGCGGGCGGTGTCTGTACAGGTGGGAGGAATGACGGGTGATGATAATTAATTAACACTGATGGAGTGTCACCCCATTTAAGCACATTGCAAATCAAAACGGGCTGTATGCTCTCCCTGCCCACCCAGGAAGCAACAGCAGCACCCATCCCTGCCCTAGTCTGCCTGGCAGCTGGTTTTTGGGCCGCTACCGATGATTTTAGGGCTGGAGACCTTTTTAGGATCATCTCTTCCCCCTTACAAACCTTCAGAGACTGAGGGTTTCTCTTTTTTTTTTTTTTTTTCCTTTGCCTTTTGCTGCTGGAGTTTCTTACCGTGGTGGGGTTGATGGTTCAGCACTGTACGTGACCAGGCTCAGGACCTAATATGGGGTCCTAAATACAGTGTCCTAAACCCCTGTGGGTTTTAGGGTTATTTTCCTAGGTGACTTTTGATGAAGGGAGAGAAAAGGGGTGTGTGAAACAGGACTCTTCCACTGACCCAGTTCTGGGCAGAACCAGATCACAGCAGCCCCAAGATCTGTAGGAGAGAGGGGAAAACAAGCACAGAGAAGGAAAACATGACAAAATGTCTTTTGCTGCCAAAGAAAGTATTTGTGGAACAACAGATTTTTGGCTTTCCTATTCCTTCAACTAATACAATTATTTAAATTCATTTAACACGAGTATCACACAAACTGAATAAGTAATGAAATTCTCATAAAATTAACAGGAAAACACTAAGAACCTTAATATGAAAAGTCCAGAAGTGTTTCAGATAATAAGAAACTTGATGAAATGGTTTGCCCTAGGGAAGGCAAATCACCCATGTGATTTGTGGTGACCATGTGCCATTGCAGGTGACACCGCAGTCGGAAGAGGAGCTCATGCCAGGCCAACGCTGCTTCCGGCACAGCCTCCTATCTAATTTTATAACAAAAATTTCACTGCATTACTGCAAATGTGGCAAGCAGATGTCCTTAAGTGTTTGCTTTGTCATAGAATCACAGAATTGTTTAGATTGGAAAAGACCTTTAAGATCATCAAGTCCAACCATTAACCCAGCACTGCCAAGGCCATCACTAAACCATGTCCCTAAGAACTGCATCTACGTGGTTTTTAAACACCTGAATCACCACCACCCTGGGCAGCCTGCAGCCTCCTGCCAGGCAGCTGTAGGGAGCCAGAAGGGCCCCCCCGAGCCCCCTTTTCCCCAGGCTGAGCCCCCCAGCTCCCCCCCCCCCCCGCCCCGAGCTGTGCCCCAGCCCCTTCCCCAGCCCCTGCCCGGCTCTGGACACGCTCCAGCCCCTCCGGGTCTGTCTGGGGGTGAGGGGCCCAACGCTGAGCCCAGGGCTCGAGGGGCGGCCGCACCAGGGCCCGGCACAGGGGGACGGGCACTGCCTGGCCCTGCTGGCCACGCTGCTGCTGACACCGGCCAGGGCGCTGCTGGCCGCCGTGGCCACCTGGGCACACTGGGGGCTCATGCCCAGCCGGCTGCCGACCAGCCCCCCCAGGCCCTTCCCCGCCGGGCAGTTCCCAGCCCCCTGCCCCCAGCCCGCAGCGCTGTGGGGGGCTGGTGTGACCCACGGGCAGGGCCCGGCACTCAGCCCTGTTGGGCCTCATACAACTGGCCTCGGCCCCTCGGCCCGGCCTGCCCAGACCCCCTGCAGAGCCCCCTGCCCCCCAGCAGGTCACACTGCCCCCAGCTCGTGTCCTCTGCAAACCCACTGCGGGTGCGCTCCAGCCCCTCGTCCAGGTCCCTGATGAAGACATCAAACAGGACTGGCCCCAGCGCTGGTCCCTGGGGACACCACCTGTGCCCGGCGCCAGCGGGATGTGACTCCATTCCCCACCACGCTCTGGGCCCGGCCACCCAGCCAGCTTGTTATCCAGCGCAGAGCACACCCGTCCCAGCCCTGGGCACCAGTTCCTCCCGGAGATGCTCTGGGAAACGGTGTCAAGGGCTTTGCTGAGGTCCGGGTAGACACCATCCACAGCCTTTCCCTCACCCACTAGGTGGGTCACCTTGTCCTAGAAGCAGATCAGGTTCATCAAGCAGGACCTGCCTTTCATAACCGCACGCTGGCTGGCCCTGATCCCCCGGGTGTCCTGCATGTGCCCTGTGATGGCGCTCAGGATGATCTGCTCCATAACATTCCCCAGCACTGAGGTCAGGCTGACAGGCCTGTAGCTCCCCAGACCCTCCTTCCAGCCCTGCCTGTAGATGGACATCACACTGGCTGACGTCACGTCAAGTGGGACCTGCCCAGTCCTCCAGGACTGCTGGTAAATGATGGAGAGCGGCTCGGTGAGCACTGCCAGCAGCTCCCTCAGTGCCCTCGGGTGGATCCCACCCAGCCCCATGGACTTGTGCATGTCTCAGTGGTGTAGCAGGTCACTGGCCATTTCTCCATGGATTACGGGGGCTTCACTCTGTCCCTGTCCCTGTCTCCCAGCTCAGGGGGCTGGGTACCCCGAGAACAACTGGTCTTACTATTAAAGGCTGCAGCAAAGGCATTAAGTACTGTTGGGGTTCTGCAGACCTGCTGCAGACCCCAACAAAGTACCTCAGGCTTTTCCTCAGCTTGTGTCACTGTGTTTCCTCCCACATCCGATAAAGGATGTAGATTCTCCTTAGCCCTCCTATTTTTGCTGATGTATTTATAGAAACATTTTTAGTTGTCTTTTACAGCTGTAGCCAGATTCAGTTCTAATTGTATGTTGGCCCTTCTCATTTTCTCCCTGCATAACCTCTCGACATCCCTGTAGTCCTCCAGAGCTGCCTGCCCCTTCTTCCAAACGTCACAAACTCTCCTTTTTCCCTGAGTTCCAGCCAGGCTGGTTGTCTTCCCCACCGGGTCATCTTTCAGCACGTGGGGACAGCCCGCTCCGGTGCCTTTTAAGTGTTCTTTCCCGAATATGTCCAGCTTCCTGGGTCCTTCTCCCGTCAGGACAGCCTCCCCTGGGACTGCCAGCCAGGCCCCGCAACAGGCCGAGTCTGCCCTCCAGAAGTCCGAGGTGGCGGTTCTGCTGATCCCTCCTTGCTTCTCCAGGAATCAAAAACTGTCGTGATCGCTGTGGCCCAGATGGCCTCCAGCCATCGTGTCACCCACCAGTCCTTCTCTGTTTGCAAACAGCAGGTCCCATGGGGGCCTTCCCTCGCTGGGTGCCTCACCAGCTCTGTCGGGAAGGTCTCTCCCACACACTCCAGCAGCTCCCAGACTGTTCCCTCTCTGCTGATGACATTTCCAGCAGGCACCTGGTAACTTGCAGTGCCCCATGAGAACAAGGGCTCCTATCGTGAGACTTCTCCCCGCTGCTTATAGAGCATTTCGCCTGCCTCTTCGTCCTGGTTGGGCAGTCTAGAACAGACTCCCACCATGATATCGGCCGTGTTGGCCTTCCCCCGATTCTTACCTGTAAAGACTTGACCCTTTCATCACCATAATCAGACTCTTCTAGATAAAAACACTTCCTAACATAAAGGGCTGCCCAACCACCTCTCTTTCCTTGTCTATCCCTTCTGAAGAGTTTATAGCTGTCCACTGCAGCACTCCAGTTCTGCCAGTCATCCCACCATGTTTCTGTAATGGCAACTATGTCTGTTGAAATTTTGAGGCCCAAGAGGGCTGAGTGCCGGGCCCTGCCCGTGGGTCACACCAGCCCCCCACAGCGCTGCGGGCTGGGGGCAGGGGGCTGGGAACTGCCCGGCGGGGAAGGGCCTGGGGGGGCTGGTCGGCAGCCGGCTGGGCATGAGCCCCCCGTGTGCCCAGGTGGCCACGGCGGCCAGCAGCGCCCTGGCCGGTGTCAGCAGCAGCGTGGCCAGCAGGGCCAGGCAGTGCCCGTCCCCCTGTGCTGGGCCCTGGTGCGGCCGCCCCTCGAGCCCTGGGCTCAGCGTTGGGCCCCTCACCCCCAGACAGACCCGGAGGGGCTGGAGCGTGTCCAGAGCCGGGCAGGGGCTGGGGAAGGGGCTGCGGCACAGCTCGGGGGGGTGGGGGGAGCTGGGGGGGCTCAGCCTGGGGAAAAGGGGGCTCAGGGGGGACCTTATTGCTTTGTACAACTGCCTGGCAGGAGGCTGCAGGCTGCCCAGGTTGGTCTCTGCTCCCAGGTAACAAGCGACAGGACAAGAGGAAATGGCCTCAAGGTGCACCAGGGGAAGTTTACATTGGAGATCGGGAAAAATTTCTTCCCCAGAAGTGTGGTCAGGCGCTGGACCAGGCTGCCCAGGGTGGTGGTGATTCAGGTGTTTAAAAACCACGTAGATGCAGTTCTTAGGGACATGGTTTAGTGATGGCCTCGGCAGTGCTGGGTTAATGGTTGGACTTGATGATCTTAAAGGTCTTTTCCAATCTAAACAATTCTGTGATTCTATGTCATATTTATTCTGCTGTGCAACAGCTTCCAGCTCTTCCTGTTTGTTGCCCATGCTGTGTGCATTGGTGTGGATGTACTTCAGTTGGGCCATTGATCCCACCACCTTTCGGGGAGAGAAGCCCTAATTCCTATGTGACTATTCTCAGGTACTTCCGTGGTTTCCAACACACCAGTAACCCTAGCGTCTCTGTCCCCTACCTCCACTGAGACAGCAGACCAAAGGATCTCACTAGCGCATCGTCCCTCAAACATCGGTGTGCTGCCCCCAGGCTCTCCTCTAGAGAGCCTGGATTTATCCCTTTCCCCCTTCAAATCCAGTTTAAATGTCTTTCACTGAGCCCTGCTAACTCCTGCACAAGGATACTTTTCCCACTTGGAGACAGTTATACCCCTCTGGTGTCATGTAAACTGACCCAGGATCAAAAAACCTAAAATTCTGCCAGCAAGCTCAGAGCCAGGTATTGATCTACTGGGTGTTCCTGTTTCTTCCCTCATCATTCCCTGGAACTGGAAGGACAGGGGAGAACACCGCTTGTGCTCCTGATCCCTTAACGAGTTGTCCCAAGGCCCTGAAGTCTCTCTTGATTGCCTTCGGATTTCTTGTTGCAACTTCATTGCTGCCCACCTGAAAAATCACTAATGGATAGTAACCTGAGGGGCATACCAGGGTGGGAAACTTTCTCTTCACATCTTTAACTCAGGCCCAGGGAGGCACTAGACTTCCCTAAGAAGTGGGTCTTGTCTGCATATTGGCCCTGCTGTTTCGTTCAGAAGGGAGTCCCCTATAACAGTGACCCATCTTTTTTTCTTTATGGAAGCAGTTTTGACACAGGACATGGGCCAACTTAACCTTAGTGACACCTCCATGCTAGATGAACCACCATCCTCATCGTTGTTTGGTTCTACTTGCAGAGCCTTGTACCATCATGCACAGGCACTTGGGATGGTGGGGTAGTCACAGAGGGGCTGTGCCTGCTGCCAGCCAGGAACTTGTCACCATTGTCCCCATTCCTTCAGTCACTGTGTTCTGCCGGGAGGACAGGACAGGGAATCCTCTGTGTCATGCATCCTGTCTCCTGTGGGGACTGTCCCAGGGAAGGTGGGGTGCAATTCCTGTTGCTGGCAGGTTAACAGGGCAGGCTAACCTTTAGTCCTGTTTTTTTGTCATCTGAATGATTCTAATCACCCATAATTTTGAATATGAAAAGTTTATTCCCATCATTTACAACCATTCTCTTCATTTATTCTTCCCTTGCCATCTCTTTTTGGCCTAACTTACGATAAACCCTGAATACTGCCACTAAAGCTAGTGTGTCAAGTCAGAGCATCAGATCAGGGCTGCCCATGCCAGAGAGTCTGTAAAACCCCACTGGCCCCTTCCCACCATGAGGGATGCACTTTTGGGTGGGTCATGTTTATTTTTCCCCTCCTGGATGTGTGTTTGTGGGCTGCAAGTGCATGTTCTCCAGCGTGGGGGAACAGCCAGTACCATAGGGACACAGCCGGTATCACCAGCCCTGTGAGACCTGTTGCATGTCCACCTCTGTGGATGTGGTGCAGGGGGCCCGAGTGCTTGCCCAGCCTTTGTCCCCCCTCCCCGGTGCCTCAGTTTCCCTCTTGCACAACAGAAAAAGGGAATAACTTTGGTCTTGGGCTGGAAAACATGTCTCCTTCAAGCCCTGTGGTCCTGCCCAACACCATTCCTGACTGGGGGACGTCCCCTCTGCACCCACATCCTGCAAGCCCTGATGACTCTCCCCTGCACCCTCCATGGGTGATGTCCTAACGCACCCCAGCTGCCTGGTGCCTGGGTGGCCCTGATGTGCAGTGCCCAGCTGGTGTTGGTGCATGGTGCCCCAGTTTGCCCAGTTCCCAGTCCCAGTGTAAGGTCCCAGGCACTGCCAGTAGGACCATGTCCCAGTGTCTAGTGCCAGGGCAATGCTGGTCCCAGTGCTGGTCCAAGTTCCAGTGCCTGGGAGGTCCCGGTGGCTGGTCCCAGCTCCCAGTACCTTGGTGGTGGTACTGGTGCCTGGGCAGCCCCAGTTGCCTGCTCCAGTCCCCCATTTGGGTGGTGCCAGCCCCAGTTCCCACTGATGGGCCCATTTCCCGGATGATCCCAGCTCTTAGGGCCTGGGCAATGCCAGACCCAGATCCCACTCCCCAGTGGGGTTCCCAGTTCACCAGACTGGTCCCCAGTCACGGGCGCAGGTTCTGGACCAGCGCCAGCCAGTGCCGCTCCCCATTTCCCGCTGCCAGGCGGTGAGAGTCCCAGATCCCAGCGGTGGGGAGAGCCGCTTCCCGGTCCCAGTGCCAGTTCCCGATCCTGGTTCCTGATCCCGGTCCCGGTGCCGGGTGCCAGTTCCCGATCCCGGTCTCCGTTCCCGGTGCATGTCCCCGTTCCCAGTGCCGGTCCCCCTTCCCGGTCCCCGGTCCCAGTGCCGGTCCCCGTTCGCGGTGCCTGTCCTAGCGCAGGCGCGGCGGCGGCGGCCGCTGCCCGCCCCGTCGGGGCGGTGCTTGCGGGAGGCGAAGCGCTGCGGGCAGCGGCGCGCCCGGAGCGGCGGCACCGGCCACCGGCATCGGGGCACCGGCACCGGGCAGGTAAGGCGAGCCCCGGCCCCGGGGAGCGGCGGGGGCGGCTTGTCCCTGCACCCCCCCCCCCCGCTGCTGCTCCCGCGGCGGGGAGGCGGCTCCGCGCCCTGCCCGGGGGTCCAGCCACCCCCTCGGGGGATGCTCAGGGCACCTGTGGCTGTGGGAACCCCCGGGCAGCTGCATGCTGGGGGGTGGGGGTGTGTAAGATCGGGGGGGAGACGCAAAAAAAGCTATAAGCGGGCCCCCGCCCCCTCCCCTGCGCTGCCTTGCCGGGAGCACGGTGCTGCCCTTGCCTTTAGCGGGCGCTGGTGGGAGGTCGCGTTTTCGGGGACGCTGGAAGTCGGGGTGCGTGCGGCTGGTGCATCTGCAAGTCGCACCCCGGATGGTTAAAACCCCTCAGCTGCTCCCAGTCCGGCTTGTTTCTGCTGGCGGAGCCAAGCTGGGCAGAAACTTTCAGCCATGAGGCCTCGGTGCTGGCTGGAGAAGGAGGATTTCTGCACTGGGAAAAAACCCTGAGGTTTCAGTATTGTTCTTTGTTCCGTTTTTTTTTGGGACAAACCCAAGGGCTTTTAGAAAGTCTCATGGAAAGTTAAGGCGAGAGAGAGCTCCTGCCCGTGGGGCAGACCAGGCTACTACTGGGGCGCAGGGCACTGGTGGCTTTTTGGATTTCTAAGCAGAGATGTGAATCTGGATTTCCCATATCCCAGAGGTAGGAGGCACCATCCATTTCTCCCTTTCTTTTTGCCCTGAAAAATATAATTTCGGATCTGAGAAACCAGGCCGGTGCTTTCTGATGATGTCCGATCAGAAGTGGCTCCGGTCCTCTGTCCCTCACCTCCCACTCCAGTAGCTGCCAGGTGAGCACAGGCTGCTCGCCTGGCTCCGCAGATCCACCTGCATGCGATGCTTGGATTTGTTACTAATTATTTATTACTGATTACCATTATGTTTCTGCCTGGATGCTGTATTAGCTCTGAGCTTGGTGGGGAGTGCAGGCAGACATGGCAAACAGAGATGAAAGCAGGGCAGCAAGCACAGTGGGTCGCAGAGGATGCTGTTAAATCCTCAGCTGCTTTTCTTGCTGCATCCAGCAAGGACCGAGCTGCAGACTTTCCCCGGGGTGCCTTTCATCTCCACCCGCTCTTCCATCTTAGGGGGCTCGGATCCTCCTCCCGGGCTCAGCCTGGTGTCCGAGTGTGCTGAACTTGTGTTATACCGGGGTGAGGGCAACACAGCGTCCCTGCAGCTGCATCTCCCACGCTCTGCACGTGGGTGTTGGGTAGCCCAAGGCAGATGCATCCATGCCCGCCCATGCTGCTCGGGGCAGCAGTGAACTGAGGAGGAGCAAGCTTACAGGTGCAGGTGAGAGCAGGTGTCACCTGTTGGGAGCATCCTTGGGGCTGCAAGAACCAGGGAGTGGGAAAAGCAGAGCCAGGTGAGGATGGAGGAGCACTGCCTGATTGGGGTGCTGACCACTTAGCTCCTGCTCAGTGCAGCATCCTGCTATAGGCACGTATGTCCTGGTGCAATCTATTTCCTTCCCTGCCCCTCCCAGGAGCATCAGCTGCCTCCTTCTTCCTTAAGTAGCTCCTTAATGTGAATTGCCTGGGGCTCAGCTCCAGCCCATGAGCCAGGCAGCGGGGTTGCAAAACCCAAGAAGGGCTGATGCATGCTCTTTGAGAGACCCTCTGTCCTTGGGAGCTGGATGTGAGGTCTAAATTCTGTCTGCAACAGGTGTGTGCATACAGATGCTGCTGTGTATGTGGGGGCTGGTTCGCTTGGTGTCTGGTGCTTGCCAGGAGCTGTGTGCTAGAATTGGTTGGGAAAAACTTTCTCGTTGGCAGCAGAGTTGAGGATCAAGGCATTAGTGAAAGGAAAAGCAGGTTTTGAGGAAGGCAGCAGGGCTTCTATAGCAGGCCCTGCTCAGAGTAGAAATCAAGCCCCTTTATCATGTCTTAGGGACACCCCACGTGACATGCAGAAGCAAAGCGGTGACACCTAAAAAAGAAGCAAAGCAACATGACTAAGGCACTTGGGAGGTTTGTGGCAGACTCAACTCCAGCCCTGCTGTCTGCCATCTGCCCCCGCTCCTTGCCCATTCTGGTAAGAGATTACTTAGGTGGGGCTTTGACATGGCCGTGAGCCCAGCAAAATCCCCGGGTGGCTGCCGTCTCCCCTGCAGCGCTGTCCGTTCAAGGCAGCTCTTCCAGCTGGTGATGGATGCCCATGGAGAGCTACCTCAGGCATCCTCAAGCCCTGAGGTGGGATGGTGGGGTGGTGGAACCCTAGGACTGTTACCAAGGGGGCTGTGCTTTGCCTGTGGGTTTGCTCTCATTTTTAGGCAAAGGAGGTGATACAGGTCTCCTTTGGACTTGAAGGGGCTTTACACACCTAGCATGTGGGATTATGTCAGTGGAGAAGACTTCTGCCAAGGGGTGGGGTGGGGTGGCTAGGGAAGGTGGCAAAGGACACTGCTGGATGGATTAACCCCATGCAGGAGAGCTTAAATCTGCTTGAAGCTTTTAAGGGAAGATCTGAGCTCATTCTCATTTTTAATGCTGTGTTTAACCTGCAAAACCAAACTGAGAGGCACCATCCGTATGGGGTGGATACGCTGCTCGGCCAGAGGGAAGGGGCTGACCTCGAGGGTGAGTTGCAGTGTGTGGGCACGTCCTCTAGGACATCTATCAGTGGGACATTGTATGGCTGGGCTTTGTGCTACGTTTGGAGGCTGAATCATGTTGGGACAGCCGAGACTGGGGGTTCAGGGCCTGTTGGTGCTGGGTGCCACTGGGAGCACTGCAAAAAGGCAAGGGGAACCAGGCAAAGGGTGTTTGTGGGACAGGGTTATGGAAGAGTTAACACGGAGGAATGGGGCTCTGAGATCTGGTGCTTGAGAAGGATTAACTCAGCCTGGAGCAGGTGCAGGGAATCTGGGCTGTGAGGCTGATCAGAGGGATGGAGAGCTATTATACCAGGCTATAAAAGCTCAGCGAAACAAAGGCAGAGAGGGGATGTGCTTGCTGACTATAAATACATCCAAGGGGTGAACACCAGGGAAGCAGAAGAGCTATTTAAACTGGAGGACAGGATTGGCGTGGGGACAAATGGGTGTGAATTCATTTAATTTAGCTTGGGAGGCTTATCTAGAGGCTCTGCAATTGCATCCCATCGGAGGAGGCTAGGAGAGTGTGAATTAGAGCACATTACCTCTCCTCTAAGGTGCCTGACTATGGTATGAGGAGGATTTGGGGCTTGTCAATGTAGGAGGCCAGGACCCTCTGGTCCAGACACCCGGTCCTGGTATCTCCTTTGGGAAGGGCTGTTAGCCAAGCAGGTCTCACCACCTGCCTCATGCAGGACCAGACCAGGCACAAAGCAGATGAAGCCCAGCCATGTCACCGAGATATTTTTTTTTTGTCTTTGATTATGCCTCAAAAAATCCCAGCTGTCCCTTCCCTGGTCGCTGTACAGATTAATAACAAAGCATCTATGCTTTAAGAAGGCTTTGGATCTGATCCCAAGAGATTTAGATAGCGTTTGTGCTGGAGTATGGTGATATTAAGAATGGCTGCATCCTCAAAATCTGCTCATACTTTGCTTTCATTACTGGCTAATTTTGGGCCGGTCCAGGGGTGCTAAGACCCCTCTCCTGATGCTTACTCCAAGCAAGGCAGCAGCAGGTTAATACAGGGAGAATGAGAAGGATACAGCTGTGCCTTGAAGGCTGGGGGATCAGGCACTCTCTCTCCTCCTCCCTAGTAGTCAGAAGTGTCAACTCCTTTCTCTGCAGATGTCCAGAAGTGAAGCCACTTCCATACTTGCAGGAGGGTTTCAGCCCCCAGAGAGGCGTCCGTGGTCCTTTGCTCATGCTGCGGTGTCATTTGGCACGCTTGGGTACCGTTTATTTGCTGATGTCTTCATGCCTTTGCCTGCTCTTCTGAGCTGCTTGTGGAGCACAAAGGCTCAGCGATGGGCTTGCACTGACCTGCTTCGGGCCAGGCGCTGCTCCTCCATCTCCTGGCCCCGCAGGCAGAGTCACGGATGGGGAATGAGGTGCAGTGATTACTCTGGCTCTGCACACTTCCAGTTGATTACCCAGGGAGAAAGGGCCAGGCTCTGGGCGCTGCAGAAAATGGACGCAGACCCATTGGATTCATGGGGGCTGATTTTCACAACAGTCGGACATCTGTCTGGCTGCAACATTAACCCTTCCCCTGCTCTTAGCTCTCCTCTTTGCACCATGAAGCCTTTTCATCCATAGGTTATTCCTGCTAAAATTGGCTTAGACTGTAGGAGAGACCCCCGTTCTGGTGCCTCAGTATAGGCATAACTTCTTGAGGTCGTGGTGGAATAGGGATGCTTGCCATTGAGTTTTTCACCCCCTATGGGAAAAAAAATCCTTTCTGCTCCACACTCTGGGACCCAGGAGGTTTCAACAGTTTTTGCCATTCTGCACTACGCATTAGTTTTCAGCCAGTATTGCAGATCTTCATGCTTTGGGGATCCTCCTGTGCTGGAGAAATGACAGATGATACCACTGCAAAGCCATGCTGGAAGCCCACGGGGTTTGCAGCATGTAGGTCAGAGAACCAGCTCCTTTGGGCCTGATCCAGCCCTTCAGAGGGGGCTGGACTGAGCTCCTCACCCCCTGCCTGCTCGTGCATCCCTTAGGCAGCTTTCATGTGCTCTAGGAGGCATGTCCCAATTCAGTAACACTTTGATGCATTTTACCTTAAAATACTCTTCTGGCACAGAAAAGCACTCCCTGCCCCTTCGTTTGTCCTTGCGCAAAAATGACCAGACTTAGTCCTCCTGCCGTCCATCTGAGCGTTGTCTCTGCTCTCTCAAGTCCTGTGACTGCAATCAGTCATGAACGTAGGTTATGGGGAGAGCGGACTGTAAAGCATCCCAACCACCTTAACTCAGCCCCACGCTGGGAGGCTGGCAACCTTAGTGGGAAGCTCTGAAATGGTATACGGGAGAGAGCTTCTTCTCCCCACCCTGCAGGGACCTCCTTAGCTGATCGGGCAGATTGTCTCCTTGGCTGGCTGCGGCTGACCCTCAGATGAGGGAGGCTGTAGCCCCGGTTTATTCCTTTAAGGTTTATCCTCTAATCTGGCTGTAACTAACCAAACAGGACTGTGGCAGCCCAGGGCAGGGCTATGCGTTTACCACCAGTGAAAGGGACACGTAATACTCTCTATGGAGTTACAACATGACAGACAGCAGGTCTCTGATCACTGGGTGAAAAGGGTAAGGGCTCTGCTCCTGACTGGCCTTCCCTTAAACCAGGATGCTTTTTCCCCACTGTGTTTTTGTTGTTGCTGGGTTTTTTTGGTTGTAACTCTAGATAATTCATACAATGAATTCCCCGGCTGAGAAAACGTATTGCTCTGTTGCAGTTAGCACCCTCCACTCCAGCTGACATTGCATTTCTACTTGTTTGGGGTTCCTTGGCTCCTTGGTGCGGGATGCAGGTGGCTCTGGTTGACTCCATCCCTTCTCAGCCCAGCCTGAGCTGTTCCACCGTTGCCCCCAGACCCCCCATACAGAGAAGGAAGCACCCCTGTTTGTCCCACAGGATTTCGGGTTGCTTTGTTTTATTTTGTGCAAGCCACACCCTGGTAAGCAAGAGCTGCTTACAAAGTATTTGCAGGCTTGCTGCTCAGAAAGCCTTGCAGAGCTGGTCCTACCAGTTGTCTGAGCATGCGTAAGTATTGTAAGGCTTGCTCCGGGGTGATAAAGGGACGTGATTTCTCTGCCCAGCAAAGGGAAGTCTTGCACTGGTACAAGCTGCAGCTGCAAACTCGGCTCTTGCAGAGCCAGGCCACCCGCTGCTGTGTGGGCGTTGGATGGGGCTGGTGTCTGTTGGCTGCTCGCCTGGCAAGTCTTGCCTTCGGCTGCCCGGCAGGTCTTCGTGCAGGAGCAGGAGAGCAGTGATTTGTGCCTAATGCGGGGCTGTGGCCGTGGCTGCAGTGAGTTCCTGTCCCATGAGGGGAAGCGAAACCCTTCCCCACATCAGGGTACATCTGGTACGTACCCTGTGAGTTGCTGCTGCAGTTCAGGGCTGCTGCAGCACAAGGGTATCTGAAGAGATATGGAGCAAGGACTTCCAGCAGGATGCTTGCTCTGTACCTCCATCCCAGAGCCCTGTGCCCGGCCTGTGGTCTCCTGCTTGCCATTAACTCTATGGTAGTAACATGCCCTGAGCAACCTCCTTGCAGATAAGCTGGCGCCTGCTCCAGCTTCGGGCAGAGTTTCCAGTTTCCATCAGAGCGGTGACAGACGTTATCACTGGGGTGAGAGCAGGGGTGATGGATCCAGCTGCCAGCCGTGGCAGCAGGAGTAAGCACAGCCGTGCTGGGCTCCAGCAAAGCAGGAGAGCTTCAAAAGAGCAGAAAACCTCATCGGGGAGAAATCTTTTGAGCTGGGTGGACAGCTGCTTTTTATCCTGCCTGTGTAGGGTCTCCCCTGATGCTGCTGCCTGTAATCCTGGCCTCTGGGAGATGTACCTCAGGGGCAGCCCTGGGAAGGTGAATGCCACAGGGCAGTGGATGCTCTCAGAGGAGCGGTGATTTTGGATTTTAGCCCCAAACGCGAGGTCGGAGTTGCAGTATGAGGAGCAGGGTTTTGGTCTTACTGTTCATGCTTGTGGCTTGGCGATGGGTTAGTTTGACCTGGGGAGCCTGCCTGAGGGCACAGCTCAGGATGCTAAGAAAGGGCTAGCAAAGGGCAGGGTCTTTTTCTGGGTTACCACAGGAAGGGACCCAGAAGACCATGTGGAGCCCATGGGTGCAGAGTCCTACCTTGCCCTCTGGACCACATGGAGCAGGATGACATGGGGATGCAGCACATCCTGATGGCTGATCCTGTTACAGAAGTGCTGGGAAGCAAACGCAAACAAAGGGGAGCATGACCCCCTACCCAGGTCATGTTGAGATGGTGCATGGAGACCTCTCGCACGTTCTGGAGCCTGCTGTACCTTGTGAAATGGATCAGTCTCTCCCTGAATATTTCTGCTGTGCACAGTGTCTCCACAGCAGGAGACAATCTGTCCCTACCCTAGCAAATATTGCACTGCTGTGGCCTGTCAGCCACGGTGCATAGCAGGAGCTCTTGTGGTGTTTGGTTGGCTTTGGTCATCCAGCTGTAGGTCATGGACCAGATGTGTCTCACAGGAGGTATCCATCCAGCCTCCCGCTACTTGACAGGGAAGATGCTTGGTAGGGAGATGAAGCTGAATGGAGGTAAGCTGCGGTGCTCAGCATTGTGACCTGTACCCGTCTCCCTGGGGGAGGGAAGTGGCATCTAGTCCCTCCTGGTGAAAGGCTGCAGCCTTTCAGCTCCGAGGGCAGCGTGGCAAACTCTTGCCTCTATGTTAGAGAAGAGCAGCACTGCTGAAATAAAGGAATAAGGGGGCAAAAGTTGACTGGGAGGTTGGGGTTGTTACAGCATCCAAGGCAGAAACACAACTTGGAGAGTTCAAACGGAGACATTGGGATCTTACGTTCAGACCTTTCAGCTTGCAAGAGCTGTGTGGCTCCAGTAACGAAGATTTCTAATAAACCCCACACATTTGAGGTGATCCAGTTGACCTGAGAGAGGCTTCCCTCTTCAAAACACTTAACAAATTGAGTTGCCACAAGCCTTTAAATACCACTTTTGTACTCGCAGTGCTGTGGAGGAGTCACAGAAAGGAAAACTTATTAAAGGCAGGGAGGGAAAAGGAGGTAAATTAAAAAAATGGCTGATCTTGCTGGCACATCCTGAAGGTTCTGCAGACAAGGAGAATGCTCTTCTGAAGTCAGGCAGTACCTAGGTGTGGTCTGGATATTTGCTGTTGTGGCTATGGGATTTATAGGACGTGGGGCTCAGGAAAGGGCTGGCAAGGGGGTTATGAGCCTCTCAAAGGGGAAAACTGAAAACGGAGGACCCAAGCAGGCGGCAGGCAAGGAGCAGAGTGCCTCGGTGCTTTTATTCAGGTCTAGATCATGCAAAGAGGAAATACTAAAACTGTTTATTAGCCAAAGCTGGGAGATGTTGTTTTGGCAGAGGTTTGAGTCCTGACTTGGGTCCAGGAGCTGGAGGGTTGGGACAAAGCCAATCCTCTGTGGGGTGTGGAGCCCATCATCAGAAGCAGTGGGGAGCGAGGAGCCCTCGCTGGCTGAAATTGCAGGTGATGGTTGAATCCTGCTTGGTTTGAAGTGGAGCAGGTCAAGGGACACATTTCTGGTATGGCCAGGAGTCTCTCAGGAGGACACCTGAAGGACTTGGTTGTACCTCCAGGCCTCCAAGAGGACAGTTTTGGGCTCTGCCTGCAGCCAAGGGGTGAAGGTGAGGGAGAGAGAAGAAACCCGTAGCCCTGGGGAAGGTGTTGGTGTTATGACGTGGTCTGGGCTGAAACTGCAGCAGGGATGCTTAGGATCAGCCAGAAGGACAAATAGCACAGCTTGTCTGGGAGGGATGATCTTGTAGGATCCAGCTGCCTTGATTCTGTCTTTTGCAGAGTAGCTGCAGCCCTGTTATCTCTTCTGCTCCTCAGGCATGCGTCTCTGCATCTTTTGAAGTTCAATTGCTTTAATTATCCTAGAGGCTGCAGAAGCTATGGAAGGCAGAGCATTTGTGTGGAGACGTGCTGCATTTTATCTGTGCTAACGATGAGTTTTCTGAATGAATTTTCCGGTTACCCAAATCCCTTAGTTAAGCACCTCTGTGACCCATAATGCTCAAGAAGAAGGCTCTCTAGGCTACCTCAAGTGGTGCCCTGTGCTGCTTCTGTCCTTCCCTCTAGCCATACCACAAAGGTACAGGTCTGTCTTTAGACCATAATTTTTTTGCCCAGCTGGCAAGAAAAACAGCACAAGTGTATTGACGTGGTGCAGGGCTTCCAGTGGAGTCAGTGTGACCAGATTTAAAAGAAGCTGGTCCAGACATTCAATTAGAAGTCCTGAATAAATAATAGAAATACATGTTCAGTCCACTCCTGCAAAGATAGCATCCTTTGGGTTTGTTTTTTTGGTTGGGTTTTTTTTTTTTTTTTTTTTTTTTTACCAACGGTGATCAAAATGGATGCTGAGAAGGGCTCAGCACTCCTGTAACCTCATGGGGTGGGTGGTCTGTGTTCAAAGCAGTGCATGTGTGGGGTGACAGCCCTCTTGGAATAAGCAAGGTCCATGTGGCTGGACGACCATAGATGGAGGTGGCTCAGTTCTGCATGTGTGACTGCTCTTCCTGGGCTGTGTTTCTCCAGTGCCTGAAAACCTGCTCTGTGTGAGCAATGCCATGTTTGAACCTAGACCTTACTACGTGAGTCCAGCCCCACATCCCTGTGCTACTCCATCCTGGTTTGAGCTGCTGTATATAAAGCTGGGGGAGCCCTGGAGAAGGTTCCTGCCACCAGGAAGGGTTGTTTGGGGAAGCCTCAGGGCTGCTGAGGAGCTCAGGAGTGCTTTGTTGTTGCTGGTGCTCTGTGTTGCTCCTGGCAATTATTAACCAGGGTCAAGGTCTGAGTGCTGGGCCACGGAAGGGTTAGCAAAGCAGAGCAGTGCATTTCTCCAGGGGCTGGGCGTAGGCAAAGCCCATTAATTTGCCTTTTGGTGCCTGTCCTTCAACCTCTGCTGATCTACAAGGGTTTTTAACTCTGCTGTGGTCTGGAGAACAAGCCTATTGTAACATGTGCTTGCCATGGTAAAGCTGGCCCAGGGCTTGAACAGCACCTGGGGCTGTGCTGGGGGATACTCAAAACTGAGCTTTTACGTTTTCCCCAAAGCATGAGTGGGTTGGGATGAACTGGACCCAGAGTGGTGAATATCTTCAGCTCCCCTCTGCATGCCTCAGCCAATCCTGGCTGCTTGGTGACATGTTCTAGCCTTCCTCTTCCCCCAGTTTGTAGGTCTGTCCTTCTGCCATCTTCTTCTGCTGTTCTTCCACCCCTGTCCCTGCTAGTCCTGTGTCTCTCCAGCCTCCTGCTTTTCCCAGCCTGATTGGGAATGCTGCCACCAGCTTTGCTTTGAGCTTGTTACTCCTGCCTGTGCCAGGATGCCTTCAAACATATGTCCTGGTCCCATCTGACCTTAACGTCTGTGCTGAGCAGAAGGGCCAGTCTGGCTGGTGCCACAAACACATCTTGTGTGCAATGCTCTTGCCAGGCAGTGCTTGCCACCAGCACAGGGTTATTAGGGTGTTTACGGTTCAGGGCTGCCCTTTCTTCCTGCAGCTCCAACAGCGACTGTTTGCAAATGGTGACTCATACCTGCAAGGAACGAGGAACTCCTGATGCCAAAGGTGTCCCCAGTGTGAGTTATCCAAGCAAAAGGGAACTCCTGGCCATCACACCCAGCTGGTTCCTTGATTCCCAGACCCCCAGACTCCCATTAACCCTGGCCTTCCCAGGAAAAAACATACACAAAGGCTGCACATATCCAAGCCCTCTTGCTGGCTCTGTCTCCCTGCGCTGTCTTCTTGCCATTAAGCAACAAGGGAGCAATGTTCTGGAGGGAGAAAACCAGAGGAAATAAAGGCAGCATGATAAAAATCACCGTGCATTACTGGAAACAGCCTCCAAATCTGACATACTCTCTGTGGCCGATTTTGTGCG
Source organism: Falco cherrug (assembly GCF_023634085.1). Lineage (NCBI taxonomy): Eukaryota > Metazoa > Chordata > Aves > Falconiformes > Falconidae > Falco > Falco cherrug. The sequence continues at coordinate 4,231,617 of NC_073698.1, forward strand.
GATGTGGCCAGCCAGGCTTGCCTTGGTGATACGGAGTCACATGCACTAATTCTCTGCTAGGATGAGCGACCCTGGCTCCTTCCCTGGCAGTGCTGCAAATGCATTTTAAATGAAAGACTACTTTTTTCCTGAGTTTTTTGCAGTAATAGCCAGCTGCTAGACAGTAACTTCCTCTTTATGTCTCTGAGTGCTTTGCAGGAGGGACCAGCATCCCTGCAGATGGAGGATGATGCTTTTTCCCACTCCACAGAGGAGGAGATGTCATCAGGGAGCATTTGCTGTACTTAGCCACTTTTGCAGAAAGCTTATCGATACAGCAAGTTTACCCAGAACAAACAGCCTCTAACCACATCAAGGATTTTTTTGAGACTAAATCCACTATGCTGAGTTTCTGAGGGGGAGCGGCTGGTCCTCATGTACATGCGTGCAAGATTAACCCTCTGGCTAAACAGTGCTGTGTTCTGGTGTCCGGATTCGGATCCCACCTGTGCTGCAGTAAATTACTGACAAAAGTCAGAACTTGATATAAATATAATTAAGAGTAAAAATGGTTGTTCCACCTTTAGCCTAGTGGAGTTTTTAGCTCTTAGAGGAGAACAGGGATACCACCGGATGAAGGGAAGAGATAAAGCACAGAAAGGCTCATTCTGTTTTCTGTTCTTCAGCAGTTTTGTTTCAGCAAGTAACCACTGTAAATGCTCGTTAATTTGCATTTTGGCTAAAGCAGCTGCTCTGGAAAGATGCCCAACTCTGCTCAGAAACATCTGGAGGTGAACTACCTATAAATTCCCATAGGAATTAGCTCCCCTGGTTAACCGCAGTCAATTTAAGAAGAAATAATGTCTTTTTTTCTAATTTTCGTCAGTGTAGCTTCACCTCCCAGTCCTTCTGGACATTCCTAATGCAGGATGCTATGCGGTGCGGCTGGCTCTGGGCCATGGCACTCCAACTCCAAGCCAAAACTACGGTAGATGTACAGCTGGGAGTGGGAAAGGGCTTTGGGGATGCAGCTCAGACCTGCTGTAGACCATGTGCTGCCAGTCCTGATAGCCTTTCAATGGGACTGTCACTTTTTAGCCTGTGACTTGGGGCTTTTTTGTTCATAGACATGTTGGGTGTGGAGGGCTTATCTTGTGTTCAGTGTAGAGAGTGATTCATGGTTCAACTGCATCTTCCCTGGTTTCTGGAGAAAAGGCATGTGAAGCTGTCCTTGTGTCAGCAGCATCTCCCACTGCTGAGCTGGACTTTTGTGTTAGCAGGTGGAAGGTCAACCCCGGTGTTGTCCTGTGTCTGTCAACAGAAACACCCAAGGAGACTGGAAAAAAAATTAAATAACATTTTTAGGAAGAGCCTGGCTGCTCTGAACACCCTGCTATTGGGCTGCAGTGTTGTAGGTTGCCCCTACCAGGTTGCACCTGGTTGCAGACTGGGCAACAACATGCCTGGTTCCTGCTTCATCTTCTTGGCTGATGCTATGCCTTTACAATGTGATATCAAACATATCTCGTGTTTAATGAGAACAGAGCTGGAGAACACGGGCCAGCAGATCCTGTCCTCTAAGGACAAAGTGTTTTGTCTGACCTAGAGGCAGACAACTGCAGAATCTCCAAGCAAGGAGCCCTTTGCTCCTGGACGGGGTGCAGCCTTGAGATAAAGCAAGTGTGGTTAGCCTGTGACAGCTAGCTGTGTGGTACAGGAGCCTCTGAGCTGGAAGGGAAGGAGAGTAAGCAGTTTGTGGGGGAGGAAGGAAGAGCTTTTCAGCAAGTACCTGGTCCTGGCCAATGCAAGTGCTTTCAAACCTTCTCCCCCATTGCAGTGCTCAGAGCCCTGATCGTTACCAGCTGGCAGGAGCTGGAATGCCTGGATGATGCTGGAGGTGAAAAGGGCCAGTGTGCAACACCCCTGAGTCATAAGTCTGGCTCAGTCCTCCAACAAAATAGTTTCCTGTTTAACTCCTTCAGGGTTGGACTGAAGTTGGGCTCAGGCCACTGTTTCCACAAATTTGGCTATGCTAAGAGTTGTGAGTGCAGATTCCCCTCCCTGCTCACACACAAACACACTCATGTGCAAGTGTAGGGTTGTTAATTTGGACCAGGCATGAAAATGCCCAGTTCTTGTGCTCCTGGAGCATCCTAGCTCAGTGCAAGAAGGCAAAGAGTAATTAGACAGCCCTTAAGCATTTTAATGTGGCAGATCTGAAGTTCAGCCTGGTCAGGATGAAATTAGAGTAATGGACTTTAATACTGCCCTAAGAACATATCCCCTATCCCTTTGTTTTAATTATTTTTCAAGTTTGTTCATTTTTTTAAATTATTCTGAACAGTATCGTTTCTTGCTCTGCATGACATTTCCTTTGTAGCTCAAACCCATCTCTGCCCTCTCATGTGAGAGCAGCCCCGCAGCAAGGACAGATGGCTGTCTAGGTGACAGTCACTGTGGGTTGGGACAGGAGGGCAAGGCCCTTTTCTCCCAGGTAAATTTGGGCAGCAGAAAGGCTGGAGCACCTCGGTCAAGAGCACCGCGGTCCTGGAGCACCTCGGTCAAGAGCACCGCGGTCCTGTTCTCATAGGGATGGACATTGCTCAGGGTGTCTCATGGAAGTCAGAGTTGCAAGGGTCATTGGAAAATACAGCTCCAAGCTGTCATTGCAGAGCTGCCTGGGGAGGAGCAGTAATTTTATGAATGAGCAGCCAGTACCAGCACTCAGCCACTGGACAGACTGTGGAGCAGCGTCCAGCATCTCCTGTGTCAAACCCATAACTCCTGCCTTAACTCAAGCGTGGCTTTTCAAAAGGCACCACACCTCCCTCCTGTCCTTTCCAGGCTCCCTTTCTATATCTCTCTGGTTCTGTCTGCACACCCTCCCATGGAAATGTCCTTGTCCATCTGTCAACCCAGCTCATGCAACAGTCCAAGCATCTCTGCTTGGACTCGGCATCCTGCATCTCAGTCCAAAGCAGCATCCTTCTCTCTCAGCCTGTTGTATTCATGCAGCTGGCAACCATCCCGTCCCAGCACTGCCACTTTGCATGTGTCTCTTAGCAGTGAGTGCTGAAACTGCGAAAGTCCTGCCTGATTGTCACTCAAAAGGAGCTCATTCACTGTTAAGACGTCCCCGTGACCTCCCTGGGGACTTCTCCCCGTCCTTCACCCTCTTCCTCAGCTGGAGGTCCAGAGGTTAGCTCCTTCCCTGACGCTTTTAGCAGGGTGGGTGCATGTTTTGGCTAGTGGGTGCATTCCCTGACTGCTCAATGAGGCTGTCTGCTGTTCTACAAGGAGTAAATCTGGTGTATTATTTAGATTTTTATATTGGGCCGTTTATTTTTAAGGCTTTTCTGAGGGCACGTGATGCACTTGGGCTTCTTTGTGGCATCTGGAAACTGGTCCTGATGCCAAGGAGAAAATCCTGTGAGCATTGCTATAAGCCCTGTATACAACAGCACTTCAATGCATTGCTGAGCTGCCTGCAAAGGCTGCTGCATGAATTAAAACTTCTGTAACTGGCCTTACGCAGGCAAGGTCCTAACCTTGGTTTCCAAATAGAGCTGAAGGCACAGCTGCTCTCCCTGTCTTTGACCTGCAAGCTAAGACATTATAAACTCTAAAATCTCAGATCAGCAATTCTGGAGGATCATCACTAAATGCTCCCTATGTTCTTCCTCCACAGCAGGGACGTGGGAGTAGAGAGACACTGGGGTAGCTGGGTTGTTGGCCATCCAGTGCCAACGGTCTCCTCATGGGAGATGCAGCTACCTGTTGCCCCTATCCATCCTATGCAGTCCACCCAGGGTGGTGCCTCTTTTGCAGTTCAGACCATGTTTAATTGAAGCCTAATTGCCCCTTCATGCAGTTTTTGCAGTTGCTGTATCTCAGGGCACAGGGCCAGGACACACCAAGCGATTTGGAGAAAGGTGGCTGGCTGGCACAAAGCACCCCCCAGGCTGCTTCGGCGGCAGGGACCTGTGGAGCAGCCAACAAGGGGGTTATTTTGGATTCACTTAAGCTCTGAATGATGAACGCTTGTGCTGCTAATCAGGTGATAAATACTGACTAATACAACTAAAACTTATCCTTTGCTCTTCTGCTTTGCAGAAGTGAAGTGTTTTCCTCTCTTCCAGATGAGAGGAGACTGGCTGGGTGAGTGATGCTCTTGGAGGATTACTCTGATCAGCACAGACATTCATTTAGCACTCAAACACCTACTTTCCTTCAGTTAATCCTAGTGGTTCATTAACAAGGGATGTGACACTGTTCCTAAATTGATGCTCAACTATAAGTGATCATATAATCCCTTGGATTTTAGATGTTTACAGATTAGGTGCTTCCTATTAGCCTTTATTGCAACTTTCTTGTCCCACCACTTGTGATAATACCACAATAAGCATATGGTTTCTGTATGTTTCATAGCGAGCAGTTAGAGGTCAGTTTGCTGGATGCATCTGCCTGCTGGATGGGTCACCCATCATTTTACTATGGATGGTGCTGGAGACCATAGTTGGGATTATGTGGCACACAAACCCCCATTTCTTTAGGAAACCAGCCTATATGTTTTCAGACCAGAGTCACTAATGATCAACATTTTAAAAAGGACATCCTGTTTTGGGGAGAGAGAAGGATAGTACGTAGCTGTTATAAATAAATACAGAGAAACCGTAGGGAAGGAGCTTTGGAAGGTCTGTGATTTAGTAGAGGGGAACAAGGTAAAGCACCCCCTTTCCTTCTGCCTGTTGTGGGGGACAAGGAGGTGCAGCCTGCAGGGTGAAGGGATGAGGACCTGAGCAAAGGGGTTGGTACGTGACTGAACGGCAGGGGTGATGGAGCAGTGGTGAAGAGCAGGGGGGCATTTGGGCAACGGTTTCCTGCTGTCTTCTGGATTGCTAAATTCACATCTCTGCCCTGGAAGCTAGGCGCTTGTCAAGACAGAATAATTAATCTAGAAGCACATGGTGCTCTGCCAGGAGGCCTTTTTTTAATTAAAAACAGATATAAAAAAGTCTACTGAGAAACTGGCATCTCTGATGAAACCATGAAATGTATGTCCATGATTCAAGGCTGCACAGTGGGGGTGCTCTGGGTAGGGCTCAGCCCCCATAAAACCTCTGCACACCCATCTTGCAGAGCATGTTTTCTCCTTTGCTTCAGAGGGCTGTGCTTTTCCCAAATGAGTTACAAATTCACTAAGAGGCAGGACACCAGCTATCATCTCCTACTGTGCCTGTTTTGGTGGCATTTGGCCACCTTAAGGGGTAAATGGGAGTCCATCGTCCAGGGGATCAGCAAGGTACACTTGGGCTTAAGGGAGTCATCTGTCCCTCCTCACTTGGATGCAGAATTTTACCTGCTTGTTTAAATTGGTGATGAAGCACACTCATACCTCCTGGAGTGAGCCAGAGGTGCTTCATGGGACTATAAATGTGTGGTCTAGGGGTGTAGGTCAGCCAGATCTAGGGAAGGGTGGAGACAGAGGATGGGTGGTTATCTCCAGTCATGATGTCTTGGTCTCACCACTTGGGTGCTGCAAAGGAGGACTGAGTGTCCCTGGCCGGACCCTGCCCCATCTCACTCCTGCTCTGTCTGTCCTCCCAGGGCCGGTGGGGAAAGATGTTTTCCTCAGTGAAGCCATATGAGAACCAGCGCTACGCCTCCCTGAAGAAGGCATGCCAGCGGCGGAAGCAGCTCTTTGAGGACCCGCTTTTCCCTGCCAATGATGACTCGCTCTTCTACAAGTCAAGGATCCAGGGAATTCAGTGGAAGCGCCCAAAAGTAAGTGCACTCATCCCCTTGCCCCTCAGCACTGCTTTCCACCATCTCTGCTCTCAGGCATCCCCGAAAATACACAGTGCATCCTTTACCAAGGGTCCCAAGCCTCAGCCAACATCTCCTCTCCATCCCCAGCAGGGTTTATTTGCCTAGACGTGGTATTGTGAGCCTCTGGGATTCCAGGGAGCCCTGCTGCACCCAGGTCCAGGCTCTTCTACTGCCAGGGAGGACCAAGTGCAAAGGAGGCTTCACTGTGACTTGGTTTCCTCATGCATAACCCAGAGAGATGGTTTGCAGCCAGGTTGGTCTGGTTAAGCCTGGTGGGTCCAGCAGGGCAAACTTATCTCTGAATACTCTTGGTGGTCCATTTGGGAAGTGAAAAGAAGATAAGCTTTGGGTAGGTGAGGTGGTTTTGGGGTCTTTGGGAGGTGAGTGGTCTAACCCATCCTTCCTCTCCCGCACAAAACCTGCATTCTCTGCATGTCCTCTGCAAAAAACACTCTGCACGTCCTCCATACAGCAGTGTGTCATGGAGGCAGGTTGTGGGAGGTTGAGGGTAATGCTGCCTGTCCCCCTTCTGCTGTCCTCAGTGCCAGCCCAAATGATGCATGTCAGGGTCTGGGGGCACTATGGGGAATTTGTGTGTCCTGGTATGGCCAGCTGCTTGGGGTTAACCATGAACCCGCTTCTCTGACTGCCATGAAATACAAGGAGTCCCAGGGAGCAACGATCATTGTGGCTGGGGAGAGGCAGTATCACAGCATCTAACACACCTGGGTTTCCTTCCTTGCCTGTGGGTAGAAGCAATCCTCTCTGCCCAGCCCATGCTGTTTTGCATGCAGCTTGGTGGCATTTCAACATGGTGGGGTCGCCTGAGCTGCCTTTGTCATCTTCAGCTACGCTGGCAGCCCAGAAAATCAGCTGGCCTTTTGCAAGACAGTGCTGCGTCTGTCTGAGTGAGGGCAGTCTGGAGGGGTGGACAAAAAGGCTTTGTGTGAAGGGAGGGATGGAGCTGAACTGACTCTTTCTGTGTGGCAGGAGGGGTTGAGCCCCCCAGCATCTTACCAGGCTCCTCGTGGGAGGAGGTCTGGCTTCTCTCTGCTCTGCCTTGCGCTTTTCCACACCAGCTCTGCCTGGACACACAGGGTTTGTGCAAAGCTCTGTGTGTGTTTTAGTTTATTCTCCTTGTCTTCTGGAGTGGAAAGATGCTCTGTGCACAGCTGCCTTCTGAAGACAAGACCCACCATGGTGTGGTCTCGTTGTGGGGGACAAGGTGAACACACCTTGCACATCCCATTTATACAGCAGATAGGTGATGCCTGAGACTTTCTAAACAACTTTGTCTGGGACTAAAAGATAGGGAGGTATTTGACACCCCCTTGCTGATTTCCATTCAGAGACATGCACATTAATTCAGCCCCATGTCTAATGACAGAGGACTGGATCCAGTTGTAGAGGGACAAAGTTTGCCTGTCCTCTGCTGAGCATCTGTGTCTCAGAGCTTTTCTCCATCCGCTTTGGCTTTCAGCTCACTTACAGCCCTCGATGTTCAGGCATGTAGCATCCACACTTGCTTAGGAAGACATGAGGTCAGCCAGCAAGGTACCATCCACTTGCTGCCTTGCTGTGGTGAGCATGAGATCTTTCTAAGAAAGCTTTCTGGGCCTTCTGGTCTTCACCTGCAAGGTGGCACCCTCATGTAGTCCAAGGCCGTCCCTGCTGAAGCACGGTGTGAATTCAAGCCCTTTGCAACCAGCCAGCTCTGCAGTTTCATAGAATCATAGAATAGTTTGGGTTGGAAGGAGCCTTTGAAGATAAAGCAATTAGCAGAGGATGGTTGAACTGGGGCTCTTTCTGGCATGGGCTGGCAGCAGGAATGGGTGCTGGAAGCGGGTCCCACATGCAAGCAAGGTCCTGTATGCTTAACTAGACATGGAGATGGCCCCTCTATTGCTGCTTCTGTACCAGAGGAAGGGAACTTTGCTAGCAATTTTGGCATTAGGAGTCTGTGCAGAGCAATAGCAGACTCCTTGATCGTTTGATCAGACCTGTCTAGCTGCCTTGACCACAAAATCACCATAAAACAAGAAGTTGAGCTCACATCTGCCCTGGGTACTGCTGAAGTTTACAGAAGCTTCTTTCTCTAAAGGCTTTGCCCAGGTTCTTTCTTTCAGTTGTTCCTTTTGGTAAAAGTGACCGAATTTCAGAGGGAGAATGGCTTTGTGCCAGCCAGCTGATGCAAAGTGACGTTTTAGTTGCTGGACCCAATTCCTACCAATTCTCTGAGGGGAAAAGCCCAGAAAAAGGTCCCAGCATCTTCTGCAAGAAAGCAAATGCGGTGCACCTGGGTGTTAGGGTTCTTGATATATATCTCACCATTTTGCTGTCAGCAAGAGAGCTGGGAAACACCACCGGCTTCTCCAATTCAATACAGTATTTAGTAGGGTCCACGAAGTTCAAACCAACTGCTCTGCCTGTGTGGTAATTGCACAGTACAGTTATTAAGCCACACGGAGTCCCTGCAGCATCCTCTTTCTATTACAACCAGCAAATCTTCCCTTAGGCAATCATATTTCATTCTTGTTTAGAAAAAACAGATAGGGTGATAATCCTGACTTCTGATATGTGCTGGTTTGGGGACTTCCCGACCCAGAAATGGAGTCTGCCAGTCTCATGGATGCTGTCTGCAGGGAGGGGATGGCATGTACACACCTCTGTTATCTCTCAGGGTGGCCATGGTTTGCTTTGGAGAGTTTCAGCTGAAACCGCGTGATAAAACGTAAGAGCTCGCCATGCTTTGCGGTGAGAGCAGAGTGGGTGGAGAGTGGAAATAAAAGCTGTCAGCTATTAAAAACAAGTGTTTGCTTTCTCAGAAAGATTGTCATGTGATCTAGTGAGATCTGGAGAGAAGTGATACGTAGGAGCTACGTTTTTCAGACAAAGCACTTGCATGTGAAAAGTAACTGTAGTGAACTCGCTGGTGTGCTGGGAATGAGCTTTGGCAGGAGCGGGATCTCATTCCCACCTATTTTACATGGTACTAGTACAGGTCTAAAGAGCCCATCCCTCACCTGTGCATCCCTTCCTTCCCCACCAGGACCTGTCCTCATCCTTTCTGCTCCTCCACGCGCTCCCAAAGCCTAAGCCTAAGGCTGCTATGGAAAAAAAATAAAAAAAATAAAATCTCTGCAGTGTGCTCCCTCTTGCTTGAGGTTTCTCTGGGCGGGAAGGAAAAGGGGAGGCTGAAGGGCTTTGCTGGAACAGCTCATGAATAACCCTTCCCAGGTCACTCTGTTTTGCTTCAGCTTCCTCCTGCATCTGGCGCTGCAGCCTTTCCTGGAATGGGCTCGGCCTTTATTCTTTCCAGCGGCGTGTCCTCCCTCCCTCCCTTCCTCCCTGCTTCCCCCTGGCCTGGAGCCCTGCTCTGGGTGCCAGACCTTTGCAGAGGGAGCAGCTGTTCCAGCCCTCTGGTCCGGCCTCCGAATGTCTCCGTGATGCAGCAGGACGAAGCCAGAAAGCTAATTGCTGGAGTGTTTCGGAGGGAGGGAAGCCGTAGCATCAGCCCAAGCTGGGGAGCGGGTCCCAAAGAATGTTGTTTCACTGCATCCACTTACAAATTAGCCTGGCTGCTCACTGCTGAGCCAAAGCAGATTTCGGAGCTGGCTAGGGCAGAGCTGCTAGGGCAGCATCAGCGTCTCTTTCTGGCAGCAGCACTTGGCTATTGCATTAGAAATTAAACCTAGCTTTTTGGGCTAAGCCCAAATCCCAGCACCTTGCTTGAAATTCCTTTCCCTTGCGCTCTGCCTGTTACCGTATGAAGGAGAGGGCGGTCTCTGTATTCAGGCAAGTAGTACCTCCCATAGAGAAAGTCTTATCCTGATCCTCAAGCTCTGGGTTTTGCCCTCCCAGTTTGAGACAGGTGCAGCTGGTAGTGCAGCACGGGGGCAGGAGTTTTATTCTGTGCACTGGGTGCGCTGGTCTGGGCTTTTTTGGGAGCTAGGTGAATGGGGAGGGGAAGGGGATGGATGAGGTGCAGGCTGGGTGGCAGAAATAAGGGGAGATCTGGGGCACCCAGCTGTGTCTGCTCATCCCCTGGGGAAAAACCAGTGATGGTTGAGGGTGGAATTGGCTAATCTACTCTGTGAGGAGTGTTCATCTCTTCTAATCATCACAGTTCCAGACTCTCTTCTTGGGTACGGACTGCTTCCAGTGACACCATGGGGTTGGTACAGGGTTAAATTTGGGTCGTTAGTAACCCTGGGCTTTAGCCAAGACTTGTTTTCTCTCTGCAGCAAGGTGGGCCACACAGTTCAGGTTCAGTCCACCAAGCAATGACCTGCTACTGAGATGGGTCACTAGCCAGGACAAATTTGGGCATCACTATGCTCCTGTGGGAAGCAAGTGATGTCTGGGGGAGACTTACACTGTGCACAGATGTGATGCTGAACCACCCAAACTGCATGCTCTGGTCCTCCCCCGCTTCCTAGGGAGACAGGTTGAGCCTGGAGAAGGCTTTTTCTTCCCTGGCCTGAGAGGCATTTCCCCGTCCACAGCAGTGTGTCACAGGACCTTGCAGAAGCACCTCGTGGTCTTCCCTGAGATGCAGAGTGGTTGGGACAAGATATCCCACAGGTGCTTGGGGGGACACCAGGTGGCAACTCAGTGCTGAGCTGCACCAAAGGTAATGTGATGAGAAGCACAAGGGCTTCCAAGCAGGCTGTAGTCACAGTGACTGGGTGGCTCAAGGTGACGTGCGGTGATGGTTGAACCTGAGCTGCACCTCTGCACTGTGAGTTCAAGCCCGGCTGGTTGCAACCACCAGAGAAATTCTCTTGGATGTAGTCTACACCTTCCCGTTTTCGGGGGGAGAGTTTTGCCTTCCAACCCTGTTTCTCAGTATTTTTATCTCTCACCAGTATTCGCTTGCAAGCACTGAGTTACCTCTGCAGGGATTGTCAAGGGAGGTTGTCACTGATTAAACAGCATAAAGGTAGATTCTTGCTAAATGGCAGTATTATATCTGGGTGAAGGCAGTGTCATTTGGAGGGGAAAGTCTGAGAGTCAGAGTAGTTTTGGGGGAGACAGAGGGGCAGCTCTTTTGGGAAGGCCTGTGGGAACCGGGAGGTCCTAGGGCAGCAGGGCCATGGCATTTGCAGCCCTACTGTGGCACCGGGGAGGGATGCTGTCTTGCACAGCCCTGGATTTTTGTTTGATTTTTTTTTCTCCCCCCCCACCCCCAGCCAGACAAGAGAAATCTTGTTTTAGAAACCAAGAAAATACCATTTTGCAGTAGCCAATTCCCTGTTGGCCTGACATATATCTAGCCTGACTTGCATATAGGGGTTTTGTCCATTATATCCATTGTCTCCTGAATTCAATGTTATTGTGTTTGGAGGATAAGGAGATATTGCAGGATGGGAGAGTGTCTCTCAGATCCCCTTTTCCTTGTGCTAGTGAGCACTTAGCTCCTTTTGCTTGCTGAGTGAGGGTTATACAATCAATCCCCGTGGGGTTTTCCTGGAAGGGGAAAGGAGTCAATGAACTAATTCACTAAAAGCAGGACCGGCACTTGCCCGCCCACAAGTTTCTGCATTAAAAGGTCTGTTCCCCAGTGTATAGCACAGGCTGGGAAGCTGGCAAAAACACAAGGGTGAAGATAATGGGGAAGACAGAGGTTAAGTTTCTTGCATTTCTTTGCTCTGAAAGCTCACTCAGAGCAGGCACACAGAGGCAATTAGAATGGTAACAGTCAGTGGGAGCAATAACCTCCTGGTGCCCCACTCTGGAGCTTCTTCTGCCAGAAATACTAACCTCTGGGCACCTGCACTCCAGGGATGCCTTTGCTCAGCTTTTTGCAGCTTTTTGGCCTGTCTCACTCAGTTTTGGTCCTGCCCAAAGGATGCCTGCGGTTGGCATTGATGCTGTGGCTCGTCTGTGCTGCTGGATGGACCAAGGAATCATCTTTTCCCAGCAGTCTGTCATCTGTCTGCGATCCATCATGGGAGTCAGAGTCCTTCCAGATCTTTGTTTCTCTCAGCTTAGGAATTTATGAGCTGCTGATCTGTTAATTTATCTGCTGTTTTCAGTAAAGCGTGGATCTGATTGCCAGTCTGGTTGCTCCTTGCCAGGAGAGGATTTGGTCACCATTTAATGCAATCTCTGAACTGACCTTGTTTTTAAGCCATTCACAGGCTCACCCCATCCCTTCCCCTCAAGGATGGAGAAGATAATTTTTGGTATTATTTATGCTTATTTTAAAAGGTGTCTCCTCTCATTACATGTGATGCTGACCTTGGCTGTGTTCTAGCAGACCTTGCTGGATCCCCTCAGGGCCACAGCCCTATGGTGCCAGGCAAACACACTCTTCCCCCTTGGCCCCAGTGAGGATGGGGGGTGATGAGCTTCCCAGCATGAGAACAGCTTACTGCAGCCTTTGGTAAGAAATTAGCCAGCCAGTCAGCTCTGTCCTTGGCATCAGAAGGACATGGCCTTAAATGCAAAAGTAACAGTAAAATCAGTGGATTAGATTCATTGCCTGCTTCCTTATGCAACTGCGTGTCAGTGTCTAGAAATTATTGTGTGGGTAATGGGAAAGAGCATAACGATAGCAGAGGGTGTTGCAGAAAGGAGCCCTGGGATTCTGCTGCCCTCTGAGCTCCGTGGGAGGGAATGGTGCAAATCCTCCCAGATTTGGCTCTGGGGTGCCGAAGGGGCACATTTCAGCCTGCGGGGCAGGTACAGAGCTAGTTATACCCTGGATCAGCCCAGGCTTTTAATCTTCGTGCAAGACTGTGAGCTCTAATATTTGAGCCCTCTGAGAGAATGGGATTTTGGGACGATTTGCCTGTGTTAAGGGCAGGCTCTGTCCTGCTGGAACAAGTGCCTTTTGCCAAAGCCCTTCAAAAGCCCCTTGCAAAGACTTGATCAGGCACAGTGCTGCTTCTTGCAGAAGGAAAATAAAACATGAGGTGCGGTAAAGCCGAGGGCTGAGTCCGGCTGCTGCGAGAAGTGGCTAAAGAAAGAAACAAACAAAAGGAAGTGTTGGTGGGGGGACGACAGCCAGAGCCACGCTGGCCCTGCAGTTGGAGCAGAAAAGGAGCCGTTTCCTTGGTCTAGTAAACTTGAAGCTAGAGGAAACTGTCGATGCGTCGGCTGATTTCTGTGTAACGAGAGGTCATGGCTTCCTTGAGTTAAGTCCTGTTGAACTAAAGTTGACCTGCTTCCTCTAAGCACTATGCAGGTTTGTTTTTCCAGGAGAGGAAAATCCTCCATGATTTTGGATCACTTGCTTTAAGACCAGTCCCTGCCTCAGGATTTGCTTTTTTTTTTTTTTTTTTTTGGCTTAACTTCAGCGTACACCCTTTGGATCTTGTGTGCCCACTTGCTTGCTTCTGCATTTCTGTTCCCTTTAAATGTATGGTAACCCTGTAATGCATATGTGTTTGGGGCAAAGCGTTACCTACAGCTGTAAAGAAACAGGTACAAACCCTCCCTCCATCATCTTTCCTTCTTGCCTTGCTCAGCAGAGCCTGGACTCCTGTCCAGTCCAGGAGCATCAGTGGGTTGATAGGGGCTGAATAAATGCAGCTAGCGTCTGTCTTTGTAAACACCCCAGGGCAAGGGCTTGTCCTTTCCTCGCTGCCAAACAACTTGACACTGTCTGAACTATTTGTTCGGAGCATTAAATTCTCGGAGTCGTCCCTTTTTAAGATAAAACACCAACGTTATTTGACAGTGAGTGGAATGGCACTGTTTCTCCTCTGATATATATGATTTAACACAGAGACTGTTCAACTACTCCTCCAAAGCCCTGCAAAGATTAAAAACTTGTTTATAGTGTGGACTGAAATGTGCAGTGCAGGGAAGCATGGTACGGTGGGATTTTTGTCCTATGCGAAGGCGCTTAGCCCAGTGCCATCATTTAGACCTGTGTACACTGAAATGCTGTGCAATGGGGGGATGAAGTCCTTGGGATGGTGTTGCCTGGCTTGACCATCCTACCCGTGCTCCTGGCTATCTGTCCCCAGCCTGCATGCTGCCTCGCTGCCATGTGCAGTTGTAGGGACCTGGTGCTCAGCTCCCTGTTATGCCCCAGCCACCCCTATGGACAAGACAGTCCTGAACTGGGGCACTTGGAGAAGAGTAGGAGAATGAATAGCATCCTTGAGAAAGGACAAAGCCTTTGGGTGTCAGCGGTGCCCTGGAGCACAGCACACAGCACAAGCACTTGGTAGTTGAGCTCACCAGCACCAAGCCTGCGCAGCAGGCTGCTAACCTGCGTGATCTGTTGACCCCTTCACATCCTCATCTGGATGCTCACCTCTGTGAAAACCCACCAATAGGCCCCTTTTAGACCGTCCTTTGGCACAGAAAGCGTAGTCAAGAGCAGCACCCCAGGCTGATGCTGTTAAGGGAGTTTGCCATATGCTCTGGCTTCACCCCCACCTTTTCACCCCCGGCTTCTCAAGTGCCCTAAAGCAAATCAGTGCTTCAGCTGCTATTCCCTGTGGAGCAGGGGCAAGCTGGCACCACTTCTCTACCCATTGAGGTGGGTAGTGTCTCACTCAGGTCTTACAAGAAGAGATCAAGTCAGCAAGGGCGAGCTAAAACATCTGTCCTCTTCAGGTGATAGCTGGGGCCAGAGGAGCTGTGTTGACCAACAAGGCAGCTATCACCTGAAGGGGGAGACCTGCGTGTTCACGTAGAGATGAAACAAAGCATCCCACATCTTTGATATTTCTGCATCTTTGGGAAGAAACCACCACTCAGTGATGCATTCCTCCCAGTTCCCCTCCAGAAGGAAAAGGGTGGACGAACCATCTTAATGGAGAGTGGTCAGGGATGGTTAAGGCTTGACTGTGGTCTGGTAAAAATACCATTGATAGAGTTACATAAGAATTAATGATGGAAAATGTAAACAAAGTGCTTAAAAACTGGAGAAACTGGCTTGAAGTCTAACCATATGTGTTTAGCCTGTGTAAATCACGTAGTAAGTTTGTGTGGAGACCATGTGCTACCTGTGGCTGCAAGAGCTTGTTCGTTCCCTTTCTTGGAGCTGCTGCTGCTGTACCTGCATTGTTGTGTCTCTCAGTAAACTGGCAGCAAACTGAGCATGAGCTGAAGGCTTCAGAGTCCCACCTGGAAATACTGGGTATTGCCTGTCTTAGTGGGAAACTCAAACAGGTCGGGAGAGCACCATAGGGGAAAGCAATGCTACCGAGGAGGGATGAAGCTTGCTTGAGTTCGACATCTCTGTGAACTCCTGCAGCTTCGTGACTTGATCCCGTGGCCTCTTGGGAAGATCCTCATGGATTGTTAAATACAGGCTTCATCCTTTTTGGGGAACACCCCCTTGGGGGTGCTGGAAAGCTAATGCTGGGTGCCTACAGCCAACACTGCTGCCAAGTTAATTTCTGCTTCCTTCTCTCAACAGTGGCAGGAGCTCAGCCTTTTCCTGGCGGGTGAATATTGAATCATTTTCTCTAAATAATGCCCCTTTTTTTTTCCTTCTCCCAGCTAACAGAAGCTCATGAGTCCACATTTCTAGAGGGTGGTTTTCTCATAAAGCAGGTTTCTCTGTTTGTAAAACTACACCCAGGGTATGAATAACCAGAATAGGCGTGGGCTGGATGTATTTTCTTTAAATGGCTTAAACCCATGATAACCTCTTCATTGTCATTGCATAGTCAGGGATTAATTTGGGCTGTGGTGGGATCAAGTCCTGGTCTCGGTCTCCTCTAGATGCTGCTGTGCTATAAATATGACACAATCATAAACCAAAGGGTAGTTGTTCGCTCTGGGACAGTATGGCTTGAGGCAGTGTGGGAGGTATCCCTGTGGAAAAGTAGTTAGGAGGTTTTTATCTGAGATATGCACAGTGGAGGGTGGAGGTAATTTTCCTTTGCAGTTTTAGGTTCTTTGTTTTCCCATCAATAACCTGGATCTTAGGATAATTTAAGAAAAATAACCAAACGACAGACAAAACAAAAAAGGCCTGCATGGTTTGGATTCCTAAACCTGTTTTGGAAAATGGGCTTTCGGTGAGACACAGAAACGGATTCAGGAAGGGCAGCATTCAGCAGGCACGAATGCCAAACTTGAATTATGTCACTTGGAGGCAGAAACAGTGCAGCCGAGCTCGTGGTCATGTCAGCTTGCTCCAGGATTTCACAATAGCTCTGTGATGAGTGGGTGGGTTTGGACTATTCCTCCCAAAATACTGTGGTTTCTCGCAGCAGGGCTTACTTGAATAGGTTCCTCCCTTCTCACCAACATGTCCCCACCACCGTGTCCTCCAAGGTGGCTCTAAAATGGTGCAAGCTGTGGGACAGCCTCGTGGCTCATGCTTGTGGTTCATGGTCCCTCATTTGTACCAACAGGACCGTGAACCTCCCCAAGTACAAGTTTGGGGCCTAATGCAGACAGTTTCAAGCCAAAGCAGTTACTCTGGTTGAGCATAGACCCCACAACTCGAACTGCTGGTGCAACTGGTGAAGGGTCTGGAGCACAAGTCTGATGGGGAGCAGCTGAGGGCACTGAGGTTGTTCAGCCTGGAGAAGAGGAGGCTCAGGGGGGACCTTATCGCTCCCTACAACTACCTGAAAGGAGGCTGTAGGCAGGTGGGGGTCGGTCTCTTCCCCCAGGTAGTAAGCAATAGGACAAGAGGAAACGGCCTCAAGTTGCACCAGGGGAAGTTTAGATTGGTTATTAGGAAAAATTTCTTCACTGAAAGGGTGGTCAAGCACGGGAACAGGCTGCCCAGGGTGGTGGTGAAGTCACCATCCCTGGAGGTGTTCAAAAAACATGTAGCTGTGGTGCTTAGAGGCATGGTTTAGTGGTGGACTTGGCAATCCTGCAGTAACAGTTGGACTTGATGATCTTAAAGGTCTTTTCCAGCCTAAATGATTCTATGATTCTGTAACTGAGGGTGCAGTGTGTCATGATGAGAGGATGGGCTTTGGAGGGCAGGTGTGTTTTAAACCCATGATGCTGCCAGACCAGGGTTGTACCTAGCCCTGCAAGTCTTTAGTACCATTGCAAGAGAGTTTAGTCAAAGGAGATCCATAGGAGAGCTCAAGACTGGGATATGATGGAGGGTGGGGTGACTTGGGAGAAGGTGGCCAGCAGCACTGTGGTGAATCAGAGAGGTGTATCTGCCAGAGAGTGTTAAAGTTAAAACAACCATGGGAGCTTATTTTTGTTTCTCCTTCTCCACCTCTCTGGTATAGTTCCCTAGAGCCCATGCCTACATGTACCAAGATTTAAGGGGAGGAGATCCAAGTGGAGAGCTGCTGTGTTTGCTCAGTATCCTTCGCTTCTTGAACCTGTGGTTGTGTGCACTCGTAAGGGTCAGGCTGGCTCAGGCGATGCAGCAGGAAGAGGAGCCAGGTGACATCATTTCCATAAAGGAACAATGGCCCATGCGGTGACCAGACTGTGTTGGGACTTGAAACTAGGAGGGACCACCTCTGCCTCTGAATCGGGTAACCTGGGGGACATCACCTCTGAGCATCCTATCCCCCAGTTTGTCAGCGAGGTGTTTTAAGACTTTCGTGCTTCGGTGCTGAAACCTGCAGATCTCAGGGCTGTTAGGATCCAGGGAGTACTTTTTCTTAGTGGCTCTGCAACCAGACGTGTCAAAAAAACTCGTTGTGGGAGAGGCAGTCTGGGGAGGGCTGCGTCTGAATGTGTGGAGATGCTAAAAGCTGGGCTGTGGTGGCCTCTGCATCAGTCTTGCCTGGGTAGAGACCGAAGAAGTGCTGGGCTCAGTAATGGTGAGGCTTTCCAAGAGCGCATCCCTGGAGAGCATGGGCAGAGGAATGGGAATGGCAGTTCTGAGGTCTCTGCACTTGTTCCAGTCTCCTTCCCATCCTTTTCCCTCTCTGCCTGCTCCTGCAGTGCTCTCACAGCGTGTTGCGTCTCTCTACTTCAACAGAGAGCTCTTTGGTGACTTTGTGCTTTGGATACCTGGCAGACAAAAACTGCAGAGGGACCTGTCTAAGGCTGCAAAATTGACCTTTAGATCTTGTTTGTCACCATCCCTGCTCTTTCTGGTGCCAAAGCAAACGGCATGGCGTGGTGCTGAGGTACACAAGCAGTCATGGGCTTGGTGGGGGCGTGTTTTTTTGATGCCTCCCTTTACAAGCAAGTCCTGTTGGCTGTGGGCGGAGTGTCCAATGCCCTTTGCATGGCACAGGGGCTGATAACAGATACAAATGTGTATACACTGAGATACTCTGGGTGGATTAGCATTAAAGACGCCTGACTGAGGCAATACAAACCCCCACGAACAGTTTTATAGGTGCAGATATTGCCAGCCAAACCTGCCCTTCACTGTGGGTGAAGCCGAGCCACTGAGGATGTAATTTTCAGTCAGGCTTGTTGCGAGAGGACGAGGTGCAATGGTTTTAAACTAACAGAGGGTAGACTTAGACTAGAAATAAGGAAGAAATTTTTTTATGCTGAAGGTGGCAAGGCGCTGGCCCAGGCTGCCCAGAGCAGCTGTGGGTGCCCCATCCCTGGCAGGGCTCAAGGCCAGGCTGGACGGGGCTGGGAGCAGCCTGGGCTGGGGGGAGGGGGCCCTGCCCATGGTGGGGGGGTTGGACTAATTGACCTTTAAAGGTCCTTTCCAACCCAAAGTGTTCTATGATTCTGTAATAATCCGTTGGAATACATGGATCCCTGGTGTTCTAAACTCACCCTGTTCCCCTTCCCTTCCTTATGACACTCAAGTGCAAATTTTTTTTTGCAAAATTGCATCCCCGTGCAGGTACCTGCAGCAAGGCAGTGCAGGGACCTTTGTGTCATCTGTGTCACCGTTGCTCACTGTGCTTGGATGCCTCCTGCTCTCTTGGCTCTGTGAGTGACCTTTAGGACACAGGATCATTGTGGTTCCCCATTGCCCAGGAGGGGGGAAGCGCACCCACACTAATAGATTATCTTGCTGGTTTTGTAAGTCTGAGTGAAAGCATTGATCCTGAAACAGGCAGACTCTGCAATCCAATTAAACTAGTCTGCTCCTTGCAAAATCTTGTTAGCAAAAAATGGTCCTGGCATGCAGCAGATGTTGTATCTCACATGATTATTTCCCCCCTTAGCTTTTTCCCTCCCTGCAGCTGGCTTGACACAATCCAGATCCCCAGTGAATCTAAAGCTCAGAAATCTGCACTGGGAAACATTTATGGCAAGACAGTCACCAATTATAAAGCCAATTAGGGGGTGATTTGCTCATTACTACTCTGTGTGGAATTGGACTAGCTGGAGAAGATGAGGGTGATATTTTCTGGTTTAAATACATTTGGAAGAAAACTGTGTGCTGGGGGAAAGAGTTCCAAAGGGGAGGGCAGAGGAAAAGCCCACATGCTTTTTTGGTGGGAAGCAGTATTACACCAGCGAGTGCAAGAGAATTGTGCTGATCGGGTCTTTTTTTTCCTTAATCCACCTCAAAAACCCAAAGCCAGAGGCAGCAAACTGGCTCATTCTGCATAAGCCAGACTTGGTACCTCTGCAATCAGCCTCTCACTGACCGAGAATTTAAAATCCTCTCCCAGCCCTGGCTCTGGTTTCCCCCTCTGTCCCACATTTTTGCAGGAGGAAGGATGTGGGAGGGAGTGTATGAATCACCAGAACTTTGAATCACTGGTTTGGCCCTCCCTGTATTATCAGGCGATATCTTTCCGTAGGACCATCCACACAGGCTTTCTCTAAGTTGTATTTTGTTGCCTGGAGCTCAGTGGCCATTTCAGCAGGCACTTTTAGGGAGAGCAGATCATCTCTGATGGTGCTTAGGATCTTAGGGATCCTGCAAGACAGGTTCTTCTTGGGAGTAAAGAGGCATGGATGTCTCTCTTGGCTGAGATGGAGTTAAGAGCAACACAGCAAAGCCATAGCTTCCCTGCAGCCATAGCTCTTGGCTTTCTCCTGCTGTTCCTTGCTGTTTACCATCTGTGTCCAACTAGGAGTAGCCACAACCCAGGATCTGGCTGTGATGAGATGAAGGACAGGATGGACTCCCTGTTTGCTGAAGTCTTGGGTGCCACGGGGCAGTTTGAGCTGGTTCTGTGGTGACTGGTACTTGAAGCTAGAAGGCTCCCAGGGTGTGCGTGGGTGTGCACGTTTGTGTGCTTCCTTCTTCTCTAGGGTTTGTGGTGCTGAGAGTATGGAGTATGGCGTGGTATTTGCTTTCTGGAGAAGCGTCCATCTGGGTAAATGTTATTGCTCACCTGGTTTCTGTCTGCTGCATGGCAGGAAGGGGAGAAAGCCAAGGGGATGACCTTCTGTGACCAGAGCATCTCTGCGTCTTCCCTCCCCTGGCACAT
Organism: Falco cherrug; assembly: GCF_023634085.1. Classification (NCBI taxonomy): domain Eukaryota; kingdom Metazoa; phylum Chordata; class Aves; order Falconiformes; family Falconidae; genus Falco; species Falco cherrug. Next base: position 4,251,695 of record NC_073698.1, read on the forward strand.
ACAAAACGCAGGCTCTGTAATTCAGCCTGGCTGCTGAACAAGCTCTTCGTCTCTTTCAGCTCTGTCTGCAGGGGGAGGGAAACAAAATTAAATATTTTCTTGCCCCTTTTTGACCTGGTTCCCTCTGGTTTCTAGTTCATCACCCACCTCTGCATGTGGGCATGGTGCTGCATGGCTCTGAGTGTCCTTTGCACCCTGAAGGCACTGCATCCTGCAGCAGGGCCCCAGTGTGCTCCATACGATCCTGGGGGCATTGCAGTCTTGCTGAAGCAGCACCTTGGTCCTTTGCTTCCACCTCAGTACAGGCACCTAGGGAATGTCATCTCTGTAGTTTGAAGGCCACATAGTCTAGACCAGGGCCAAAATGTGTGAGTGGGAGCTCAGCAGCTTCAGTGGGAACTGAAGAATCCAAGTAATTTAATATTGGGAAGCACCAGTCTAAGGGATTTGGGAAACCTCAGGAGGTTTTGCTGGGGAGACTGACCCATGGGTGAGTCTTACCCTGATGGGATCAGCTCTGCAGTGTTAGAGCAAGGAGGCAATGCTGCCTTCCCCTGTGCCAGTACAGCAAAAGGCCATGAAGATGATCATCAAAGGACTGGAACATCTGACACTAGGAGAGGCTGAGAGAGCTGGGACTCTTCAGTCTGGAGAAGAGAGGGCTCAAGAGGATCTTAACAATGTGCATAGATACCTGATGGCAGGGAAAGAAGAAGACAGAGCCAGACTTCTAGGTGGTGCCCAGTGACAGGACAAGAGACAGCGAGCATAAATTGAAAACCGGGAAATTCTATTTAAACATGAGAAAAGCCTTTTTTACTGTGACAGTGGTCCACACACTGGCAGAGGTTGCCCAGAGAGGTTGTGGAGTCTCCATCACTGGAGATATTAAAAATCTGACTGAACAGGGTCCCGGGCAACCTGCTCTAGCTGACCCTGCTTTGAGTAGGTGGGATGGACTGGGTGATTTCCAGAAGTTCCTTCTAACCACATTGATTTGGTGATTCTGTGCTTAGCACCACTGGGACTGAGCTCAGTCCTAGGACTTGGGGGTGCTGCATGGTCTTTCTGCAGGGAAGCATGGCAGCTCCTCTCTGCCCTTCAGGCTGGACTCCTGGGAAGATTCATTGAGCATTTTGGGATTTGCACAAGTTTCGTGCAGAGCTCACGTGGTGTTCCCTTCCAGCTGGGCTTGTATATTGTGTGGGGCTGATCCTCATGCAAAGCATCACTCCTCCTCCAAAGCCTGATGCATCTCCAGGCACCAGGCCATGCAAGATCCTAGGTCAAGGGAGAGGCTGTCACCCCCTGCCACAGCAGAGGATTGTGGCATTTAGCAGCCTTTGTGCTCCTAGGAAGCTTCCAATTCAGCTGCAAACTGCCATGGGGTCTTGCACACTATGAGGGAAGGAGGTTAAAAAGTCCACAGGCTGCTCAGTTGTAGAGCAAGTGTGTGCTTTCAGCCACAGCCATGCCGGACCAAAAGCACCTTGAAATGCCACATCCAAGTGTGCACCCGGATGGGAAATGCCTACTGCAGCATCTGAAGAGCTGCCTGAGTGAATCCTTCAAGAAGGATATACCCTTAGGGACCAACCTGCATTAGTGGGAAGAGAAGCTGAGTCAGATGAGCATTGTGTGTGGCAGCAGGAGCCCGCCCTGGCGTGAGTGTTTTCAGCTGCAGCACCTTCATTGCTGCTGTGGGTCCAACAGAGTAAGGTCTAAGGAGCTGCACCTTTCATCTGTGCCAGGGCAGGCTGCTCTTTTGATGAGTACACAGGGCTTCTCTCTATTAAAATGAGCAACCACGGGGTTTTAATTTGCAAACTTTTTCCTGGTGATGGGGAAATCACAGCTAACTGGCAGCTCTGCTGTTAGGAAAGGTCCCTGAGCATCTGACACCTTCTACCCTATGCTAATTTCTGCCGAGTAGGATATGTTTTTCATGCTTTCTTGCTCTCCCCTGTTTACATAATACCAAGTGACTCCTATTTTTTGTACACTGCAGATTCACCCAAGGGTAGAAGGGGCAGCTGTGGTCCTTAAACGGGGTAAACACAGTGCCTCTGCCCCCCAGAGCAGGATCACTAAGAGCTGATCCTGCAGACATCCCCGACACCAACAGACAGGACAGCCCCATCCCCTGCTGCTAGCTGCTTCCTCGGTGGTATGGGAGAGCAGGTAAACCCCACTGCTCCTCTCCCACCCCTGTCTGCACGCCGCCATGCCTTTGGTGGCTGTCAGCTTATCTCAACCTCCTGCAACACCAGCAGCTAGGAGGGGGTTAGTCCTCTCCCTTGTGTTTGGTCCTGGCCCAGTTTGTGTCTGGCTGGAGCTCAGATTATTTTTCAGGTGTACAGGGCTGGCTGGGTTAGTTGAGAATAGCATTGAGAATAGCAGGAGGTGCTTATGGAGCAGCGATTCTTTTTCCTCCCGGCGGTGGGCAGAGGCAATGCAAGTCCTCATGTGTAAAGCAGCAGGGAGCATGTTATTCTGGATGCAACCAGCCTGAAAAACTGATGGGGGAAGAAGGAAAATCTGCTTCCCCCCCCCCCCCCCCTTCAAATTAAATGTAATAACAAAGGAGGAAAGTTTCTTTCAGCTCTTCATCTGTCCCTTCTGCTCCCAGCCTCCAGCTGGACGTGTCCTTCCAAACTGGATTGATCAGGAGAAAAGATGTCAAAAAAAAGTGCAGTGTTTCACACGAAGCTTGCTCAGCATCCTCTGTTATTTAAATGCTTTCTTGGCCAGGCTCTGAGTGGGAGTGGGAAGAAGGGAGGGCAGCCTGGCAGGGGCTAGGCAGAGGAAAGGCGATGTAGTGGGCACCTGAGTGGTTGGAGGGATGAGCTCACCTCCTAGCTGGCCTCCTAGCCAGGTTTCCCAGCTCATGGTATCCATGCACAATCCACCATGCTGGTTTTGGTGTCAGAATGAGCATTTGATCTTCCTGGCCCTGCTGCAAAGCTTTTAGCTCACTGAATGTTCTCCTTCTGCTATGCTAAGATCTGAAAGGAGAGACCTCCTGGGTGAGGACATTTGACTTCTTGCAACTGTGGCTGAGCCCTCCATCTGTGTTGAGCTTTCCTGCACGAACCACCTGATTTAGGCACTGAATTCATTTTCTAAATGCAGGGTTATATTTTTTGAGGGCTCCACAAGTTCCAGTATGGGAGAGAGTAGGTTTGGGTGATGCACTCATGCTGACCAAAGCAAAATAAGAGAGGTAGAAGCTTGTAAAGCAGTCACAGAGCAAGCTGAAGGGCTTATGAGAGGTAACAAAGAGTGGACGTAGAAGATGGAATGGGTCGCTAGGGCTGTGATGGTATGAAAACGTACCATTATCATGTGTGGTAGTTACAGCAAAGCTGTGCTGATGCTGGAAGAGAATAGGGAGTGGATCTGCTGTCACTTTGGTAGTGATGCTGCCTGTGTCCCAATGAGAGCAGAAGGCAGGACAGGGTCCTCCTTCCACTGGCGTGATGAGTGAGGCCAGCAGAAAGCTGCAGGCAGGACTCAAATGGAGCCTGAGGAAGAGAGAGAGAGATTTTCCTTTGCCAGGAAGGCTTCCTCCTGATTTCCCTGTCTCCTCGCTTACCCAGTGTGTCTGGTTTTCTCCTGTCCCACAGGAAATCTGCAGTGATCCACGTCTCTTTGTGGATGGCATCAGCTCCCATGACTTACACCAGGGTCAGGTTGGGAACTGCTGGTTTGTGGCTGCCTGCTCCTCCCTGGCGTCCCGGGAGTCTCTGTGGCAGAAGGTAAGTGGTTCCCCATGCCAGGGGAAAGCCTGCCTTCAGCATCTTGGTTTCGCGTTGCGTTCGTCCAGCTAGAAAACTGGTTCTTCAGGGATGCCTCAGATCCTGAAAAACTGTTCATGTGCAAAAACCTTCCTTAAAGGACTATCTGTCAAGGGGAATTAGTCATCCTGACTGCAGTTACTTTACACTCGAGCCAAACCCTTGGCCAATTTCTCCTTAACCAAGTAAATCAAGTCCCGTCCTGTCCTCTGTATCCCAAATCTGACCCTTCCTGCCCAAAAATAACCTAAAAAACAACAAGAAGAACAAAATTCACGGTGTTCAGCTGCAGCATTTGGCCCCGTTTCCCTAGTCCCTATGGTGTTACCTCGCTTTGGCTGCTCAGTGTGGGCCCATCTTGGCAACGAGACACCTTGCGCTGTGGCAGGTAGGGTGATTTGAGGGTATTAGTATCTCTCCCAAGGCGCTGCTTCCCCAAAGCGTCCATCCCTGGCATGTCCCATGGCTGGATTGCACCTGTAATAGTGCTCCTTCGAGTGTGGGGTCCAAAGGGATGGTGTTGTGGGCCATCGAGCCACCAAGGAGCTGCACCAGAGCAAGGGGCTGCAGACCCAGGGAGCAACCACAGAGGTACAGGGGGAAGGAGGTGCTTAGTACCACATCCTTGAACAGTCTGTGCCCATCACCACCATGTCCTCAGCATCAGAAGAAGTCAGTCCTGTGAAAGCCAAGACAGGGAGGGGCTTCAGACCCTGGTACAGGCATGTTTCATAGTAGGACAAGGGACCAGCAAGTTGCAAGCACCCTTTCCTAGATTTTACTGCAAAAGGCAGCCACCAAAGTCCTTTGGTGTGTGCAGACAGCATCACCTGCTTCACCCACTGCCTCCTACTGCAGTGGACCTAAAAGGGGTCCCTCAGTCCTACACCTTTGCATCCACTCTGTGTGCTGTGGTACTTCCATTCTCTGCTGCGTGTGGTTTTTGGGATCATGAACACTGAGCTCAGGAATTTGTGTTCATTTCAGCATCCCCATTTTCTGTTAAAATCAAGGTTTTTCTTTAGATGGGAACAGGATAGCTGTTGTCGGCTTCTGGCTAAGCAGTAAGGTTGCCTCCCGTCGTGGCCGTGGTAACTGTTGTGGCTCTCAGGTGTGTGCAAGGGGTTGTTTAGCTTGTTCTCTGCCAACATCTCCCAAGGGTGAGCGGCTGAGTTTTCTTCCCTCCTCACCATTCACTTCCAGCCCTGCCCTGGGAAATGCCAACCAAACAGAAGCCGTGTCCCTTTGGACACCTCATTATTTCAGTTTGCCGACGGCTTTGCTTTTCCTCCCTTGGCAATTTGACTGTGTGTGTTTGTGACTTTCTCATTTTCCATGCCCTTAACTCTCAGAGGCTCTGCTTTACCTGCCTCCCCTTTCTTTCAGAAAGATTTGTTCTGTGGCGAAAGCAAAAGCTGCAGCCCCCTCCCCAAGCCTTCCTCCCAGTGATGTTGAATTTGCTGTGGTGTTTGCTACAGGGCTTTGGTCAGACATATTTCATCCCTGCTTTTGGAGACCTGTGGATTAGACGGGACCTTTGCTCACACTTTGCGAGTTGCTTTGAGGGCTTATGGTGAATAGTGAGGAGTAAGCATGGCTATAAACTGCAGCAGGAACTTTTAAAGCAAAATGGGAGATGTCAAGTGCACAGATTAACCCCTTGGTCCAAAGAGACAGCAGCTCTGCTGCTTGTGCTGTGATTAGAGCATGGTCCTTGCTGAAGAGCTTGGAGCCCTCGGTTGGGTTGCACGCACAATTGTGATAACGTTGCTGGAGGTACCTGCTGCTCCCTGGCCCTCAGGCATCTCCACACATAGGGCAAACCTTTGCTCCTGACTAAGCAATATGTTAATGCAAGCAACAGCTGAGAGGACAGACTTGGCAGCAAACACCAGGTTTTTAAACTGTCATTAGACACCAAAAATGTCTCTGGTTCAGGGTCTGGGAGGAGCTGAAAGATGTTGATGCAGGTGGTGTTAGTATCACTGAAATATCAGTACAGGGATCCTGGCCCATCTCATTGCTGCTGGAAAATGTAATCCTGATTTACACCAGGATGTAACTTAGGCTCTGAGTGTCCTTTGTTCCCGCTTCAGACAGTAAAAGTGTCTCTCTCAGGTATGGGGAGGGGGAGTACCTTCAAGGGAATAGGGCAAGCCAGCCCATCCCTGTGCATCCCAAGAGATGATTTTGTTCATGCTCCTTCTTCTACCTCGCCCCAAGGCTCCCCTCATGTCCCTACTTACCATTAAGCCTCTGTTTGAGTCACTGAGTGTGAATGTGGTACTGGAATTTAATTTAGAACTGTTTTCTAAATTCCTGAGTCTCGGCTGACCCTGCATGGCTTTAGGTGTGATCAGGCTCTATAACACCCTTTCTGTGATCCTTCATATGTTTCTCGCTCTTATGAAAAGAAATGGAGGCCCTGAAATGGGGGAATTTAAATAATTTCCAGCAGCACTTTGTCTGAAAGGGTTGTCTGGATCTGTATGTGTGCTCCCACAGGTTGCATTGGTATTGCTCAACAAACAAGGGACAGGGGCCGGCCTCTGAAGCCAAGTGGTTCAGACAGCCCTGCATCTCCACCACCTAGCCTGGTCTTTTTCCCCCTCAGCTGCTTCCAGACTGGAGGAAGGGATGGGATGCCATGAGCAGATGGCTCTGAGGGCAGTGACCTCCAAAAGTTCAGTTTGCTTCGGTCTTCTACAACCTGTGGTTGGTTATTGCTCTCTGAGAAGACTCTGAAGGCTGATCTTGTACCTCAGCAGGGCAGGGAGGAACATCAGATGTGCCTGGGGACTGGACCCCCACTGCAGTCCTTTCATGACCAGGTGCAAGGTGGTTGCTCCTACTGCCACCACATATAGGGGGTAAAAGAAACAAGGCAGCCCAAGCAAGGTCTGTGTGACGTTGTCACATGTAGGTCAGCTCCAAAAGGTCTCTAGGGTTACCTGAAGGCTTTTTTAACTTTTAAAACCCAAGGGTTGGGTCAACAGTTGTTGCTAAAGGTGTTTTAAAGCTAATAAACAAGTGAGGCAAGAGCTCAGAGACCAGCCAGAAGGGTCAGGTTTCCTCAGACCCCTCTTGTCCCTTCAAATGGGGCTGTGTAGCTCTTAGCTTTCGTGACTTTGTCCTCAGGTTCTTTAGCAGTAGAAGCAGACCGGTGACTGCAGGACAATTCCCAGGAAAATGACCCACCTTGGGCCCCTGGTGTCAGTGACTTGTCTGGCCAAGGTCAGCTTCTGATGGTCTTTTTTGGGACTTCTGGAAGTCAAAGTGATAGCCTCCAGGGATGATATTGGGAGGTTGTGAGTCAAATATGGCACAGTCCAGGTGCTGGCACAACCTTTTGTAAAAATATTTTAGACATTTTCCTGGAGTTCATTTAACACAGTTGGAGCTCCTCAAGTGCCCTGCAAACATGGCTTGTGGCAGGAGCCAACCTGAGTCACAGGTAGGATGGAGAGAACCCAGACAGCTTGACTCCACATAACGTCTAAAGCTTTGTGCTGGAACCCCTGCATCTCTTAAGTGTCCAAACCAGTAACTACATCCCAAAGATACCACATCACACTTGCAGGAGTCAGGCTTTTTCCATGGTGCACCTAAAACCACCTCAGTGATTTAGCCATTGGTGAGGCTGCTCAGCAGAGGGGAACATGGTGTGGCACCTCTCTTCAGGGTACACAGCCTCATGGAGCCACCCAGCACCCTGCAAAGAGAAACACATTCACCACTGTTCCCCTTCATGCCATCCACTGTCTGGACAATCCACCAGCACAGCACTGGTGCTCTGGATTTAACCATGCCCAGCAATTGCTGAGGAATGGGTGGTTCCAGGTTGGGAATAATGGTCTTGCTGGTGTTCGTGTGGTCTCAGAGCATCCCTATGGTGCCTGGAAAGAGGTTGTTTGCGTTACTTGCATCTTGAACGTGCTTAGCCACCTGGCCCAAGGAGACAAGTGTTAAGGCACAGACTATGCCTGAGTTCCCCTCTCCCAGGCACAGTAAGGTGAAGCCCACCTGCCAGCACCCTCTGCAGCTCTGTGCCAGTCTGTTGGAGGGTGGGCAGACCCACGCTGAGCTGCTGGTGCCCAGCTGCTGCTGCAGGAGCAGTGTGGAGCCCAACTCCTGCCAGCTGTGCGATTCAGAACAGGACATGGGGTCCTGAGGGACAAACCCGCTGTAAGCCAAACTTGCACCATGGCAGAGATGGGGGCCAAACTAACAGGAGTGCAGCCAGCAGGGTGAGGGAAATTATTCTTTCCCTCTGTCTGGCATTTGTTAATCCCCACCTGGGCACTGTTTTGGGGTCTCCAGAAGATGACAGTGGCACTGAAGCAAGCCTGACGGAGGCCACCAAGATGGTCTGGAGCACAGGATGTATGATGAGAGGCTGAGAGAAGTGGCATGTGCATCCAGGAGGAGGCAAGATGAAGGGGGAGTCTATTGCTGCCTGCAGCTACTTAATGGGAGCGTGTGGAAAGACAGAGCCATACTCTTGCTGGGGATGCACAGTCACAAGACACAGGACAAGCTGCAGCTTATTGTGAGCATTGAGTGTAGTCAGATAGTGGAACAGGGGTCCAGGGTGGCTGTGGGCTGTCCATCTGTGGGGATACTCAAAGATGCGCTGGCCAAAGCCTCGAGCAACCTGATTTAACCTTGAAGTAAGTCCTGCTCTGAGCATCAGGCTGGACCAGACCCCTCCAAAGTCTTCTTCCAACCTGGATTATCCCATAAGCCTACACTCAGAGGAAGCCACCGCTACCCAGACCTGTTGGGTGGCATCCCTGGCTGCGCGCCTTCATTTCAGGATAACAAGCCATGGTTGTCAGGGAGGTTGCCAGGGATGCTGACATCAGATGTCCCTTCCCTATAGATTATCGTGCACAGCAGCACCATCAGTTCCTAATCTGCAAACGAGGTTGGAGGGCATCCAGAGGAAGCCTCAGGGGCTGTTTTGCATCACTGGCCCAGGTTGCCTAGCACTGCTGGGACTGTGGAGAGGGGGCACCAGCTCTAGGGGCTTGGCAGCTTTTTTCCCCCTGTGTGTCCTGCTTCAGAGCCAAACGTTGCTGAGGACATAGCAGAGGAGCAGCCGAGGTGATGGCAGCTGAGGCAGGGATGCTCAAGCTGCCCTTCATCCATGATGACCAGCTTACTCGTTGCATGAGGCTGCGATTCCAGAGCCTGCAGCAAAAAAACATGAGGCCCCAGGATGGCGAGAAACTGTTGCATTCCAATGAGCATGTCTACCGAGTGGATTTCATCCGACAGCACAATCTGCGCTTCCTCCGTTGGGACATCCAGCTGGAGAGACCTGGGAAGGTCATGGTGACCGGCACCTCCCAGCACTGGACTCCTGATCTCACCCACCTTATGAACCGGCAGCTGCTGGAGCCAGTGGGCATCTTCTGGAAGAAGCCAGGGGCCAAGGAGGTGGAGTACAATGAGGCAGATGCCCAGGAATTTGGGGAACGGATAGCAGAGCTGGCCCAGATCCGCAAGGTGATGTATTTTCTCCTCACTTTCACCGACGGCCTTGAACCAGCTCAGCTGAAAGGCTCCATTATTTTTAAAGCCTGATCCTCTCTTGCTCTGCCCTTCTTGCTCCAGCTATGCTTTTGTCTTCATTATTCTTTCTCTTAGTTCAGTGTTTGTGTGGTTCACTGCAAAAAAGTGGAGGACAGCTTGGCACTTCTGGAGCCCCTTAGCCCTGAGGAACATTCCCCATACGTGCTGTCCTCTGAACGATGGGGAGGAGAGGGCCATGAGCTTGCTGCTGTATTTGCCTAGAATATAGGACTGCATGCTTGTAAATTCAGCAGGGATTCACCAGGTCTTGCTGGCTGGAAAACAGGAGGCTGCCTTAACCTTTCCAACTATGGCAACTGCATACCAAAAGCCTGATGGAAAAATAAGAAATTGCCATACTAGAAACAGGAGAGACAACGTGGAGAGAGCCCTGACTTCCAGTTTCCATCCTAGCCATTAAAAAGGGAGGGCTTGTTTGTGATGGGGTGCTGCTCCTTGCAAGGATGCTGAGTGCCTGCAGGCTGCAGTGACAGCTGCTGCAACTGTAGCTGCTTGGTGTCTCTGAAGACCAGTCCCGTGGAGGATCACTTTGCTGTGAAGCTGAAGTACATCTGGATATGCTGTATTCTGCAGATTGCAAACCCGCTGGACAAATGGGTCCAAGGAGGCTGGACCACCCTTTTCCTGACAGCTGCCACCTTTTCTTGCAGGGGGTCACTGTGAGGAGGTGTACTCCAGCATGTTGCTCACCTTGTGCTGCCTGGAGGTGGTTGGTCCTGAGATGGGTTGGAGCAAGCATGCATGTGTGTGCAGAGCCGGGCAAGTGAGCCAGCAGCTCAGAGGAGGCTGTAGGTCTGAGCCAGCAGCGAGTCCCCCACAGCAAAAACAATTTGTGCATTGTTGTGGCCTTAAAGCACTCATGAATATATCTATTTTGAAGCATCTATAGAGAGCCGTGAGGCTGCAGAGCACTTTGCAAACCACACAGCAGGAACCTGTTGCTGCTGTCCCAGAAAGCGGTGTCTCCTACCCTCTACAAATGCTGAGGCAGGGAGCGGTGTCTGGGTGGCCATGGGAGCAGAGAGGAGAGATGGTACCTTTGCAAGTTTAGGAGCAGGAGGGTATTTTGTGCCTGGCTTGTCCCATGACTGTGAAAAAACTAACTTTGGACATTCCCTTTTCCTCCAGAAAAAAGTGGAGGGTACTTTGGTGAAGCTTCTTGAGACCCACAGGTAGGAATGTCCTTTGAAAGCATCAGGTATTATTACAATTGGTCCTTTGCTAAGCTTGCACTCAGATGTGGGTGAGCGCTTCTCAAGGTGTGGCCTGAGATTTTCCTGACCTGTGTAAGGAGAGGGCAGTGATAGGAAAGCCAGGACAAGGTGACCTTCTACCCGTGGCCTGCTGGTTTGTGCGGACCATCCCCAAAAGGGTCCAACCTCTTCTTCAAAGCCTCCAGAGATGCAGACTCGATGCCCTCCCCAGCCCAACAATAGTGTATAAAATGATGTGCACAAGCTGTGCTAGGCAGAGAGGAGAAGGAAAGCAGGAAGATCAGCTACTGGCTGAAGAGGTGGTGGGAGCTTTGAGTCTTGCCCACAACCAAAGCTCAGCAACCACTGAATCATACAGCCATGCCATGGGCATTGCCGGAGAAGTTGATGTCTTTGTTTAGACCCCAAGAAATGCTGGAGTCTGTGAGGAGAGGTAAAAGTGGATGCATCCCTGCTTGGCCATAGCATGGACCTACTGTAGACCAAACCCACTTCTAAGGTCCTTGCAGATTTTCCCATATGAGGCCCCTCCTTGTACATCCCAGAGCGGAGCTTGTGACTGCAAACCACATTAAACCTGATAACAGGAGCCACTGCCAACATCCAAAGGGGGTTTTGCATGCCAGGTCTCACAATGTGCCATTGCTGTCTTGCTGGTTGCTGGAGTACAGTTCTTGCTGCAGATACTTCGCTGGGTTTTGATGTACCCAGTAAATACTGATGTACACAGTAAATAAAAGCCTAGTCAACAGGGTTCCCCTTATGGACTGAGGCTGTGCGTGTCTTCTTCATGCCCTTTTTGGAAGCTGCCCCAATCCTGCACCCAATAAAGCAGCACCCACCAATTTTCAACTCATTGTTGGTACTTTTGAGCACCTACCTTTTTATTTCCCATAAAAAGTAAAATGAACATTTACCTTCTCTTAGTGTGAAAGGCTTCATGGAGCATTTAGCAGTTTTGTGTGGTTTGGGGAGGGGATTGAAGCTGGGTAGGGGAAGGGAAATGATCCTCAGGTGGATCCTCCTTTCCATCAGAGCTGGGAGTGGGAGGTGCATGGGGCAGTGTGATCTCTGTCTGCAGGGAGGATGAGCATCTTTATATCGGTCACTGAAACTCTCCCTACATAGTTTCAGTATCCCATGAACGCTGTCAGATACACTGCTCTGTCCTCTCCCAGGGGAATTTCATCCTGGTTTGTACCATGGTTCAGCAAATTGGCACAGTTGGGTCCCTCCCTCCCCTGCCTGAGCTGGCAAGTTCCCAGCAGAAGACCCCCTGCTTGGAGGAATCAACATCTATGAATTCCTCCTTCTAATCAGGGACATTTCTCCAGGGTCTCAAGTGCCTTTCCTCTTAATTAGCCACTCTTAGAAAACATGAGAAAAGCCCTAAACCAGCTTAGGGAAATGAACCTGGTGTTTCTGGGCTCCCAATTTACATCTCTCTGAGCCCTTTCACTGTAAATTTGTCCCACTAAAGGGGACAGCTCCAGCTGTTACAGCTCCAGCTGTTACAGCTCCAGCTTTTGGGACCGGAAAGAAAAAAGCAGCACAGCTGGGTGAATAAGGAGGTGTGGTCTCCACCGCATCAGTGCCACACGGCCAAGCTGAGTCCAGGACACAGTGGGATCTTGGGATGGGTGGTCCATGGCATGCGCTCCAGCATCCACTGAGGAGGGAGGGAGATGTCTGGGAAGGTTTCCTTGGAGTGGGTATAAGCCGCAGACTTCAGTCGCATGATGATCTTCTGGAGGAGTCTGGGCTCCAGCAGCTGCTGGGGTTTGTAGATGTGCCCCGGGTTGATCCTTTTAGATAATATGTAGCGTCGGGTCATAGGCAGGGGTTGTGCTGTACGCCTTGAAGTGTGGTGTCCCAATAGGCACTGAATCCAGAGCTGTCACCTCGCCCTGTCAGCCAGGGGGGTCACAAACATACTGGCCAGGGGGTGAAGCAGCTGGAGGATCCTTGGCCTGGGTGGGATGCTTTACTCTGGGAGGAGCTAGGGGGAGGAACCTGATGTTTGAGCTCACATCTTGCACTTTGGCAGGTTGAGGCCAGATTGGGCTCTGGAGATCAGGCTCTTCTCATTTCCTCTTGAGTCCATGCAGAAAAATGACCAGCCTTTACTCCTGGATCCTGCTTTCCATGAAGGCTGGCCGCTTTTGCTACTTTTGGCAGCAGAGGGTGTTTTCAGTGCTGTCCCCAAATGAAGGGATGGAGGAGGATGGTGGGGACCAGTATCTCCTGCCACCAACGTAATGACATATCTCAGAACCAGCCAGCTGGAAGCTGTCGCTACCAGCTCTGGCTGACAAGCTGCCTCTAATCAATGCTGTAATCATTTCTAAGCCCACATTAATAGCAAGTTGATTAGCACAATGGTCCTCTATGACAATTCATTAGGATGAGCTCCAGTCAGGACAGAATCGATGGTTTCTGATGGAGGGCTGTCTGACCTTTCCTGGCACTCCCACGGGGAGTCTGGGGCATCGTTGTTAGCACTCATGGAAAACACCAAACGCTCCAAAAGCAGCTCTTTTTCATGGCTCTGTCTGCTCTGCTTCTATTGATTCAGACAACTCAAGAGTGCCAGTGAGCTTGCAGGGCTGATAGCATCATTAATATTTCAGTGTAGGAGCAGTAAAAGCCCTGGGCTTGGATTGTTGCTAGTAGCTAAGAAGTCAGGGGCTCTCCAGAGAGAAGCATCTCTGCAGGGTTACGGCTTCATGACAGCAGTCAAGAAAAAGAAAAAGAAAAAGAAAAAGAGAAAGAAAAAGAAAAAGAAAAAGAAGAAAGCTGAAGGTTCCAGAAGCTGGACAAAGGGCCAAAGCATGGTGCAGGGGGTCTCCCCATGGCCTGGGACTTCCTGAAGAGCCTCTTTCCATGCATTGTAGCTGTGTCCTTTCCTGTCCCACCCCACCACTCAGAGCTGCCTCCACGGGACAGTGATTAGTTGGAACATAATTTTCCCCATGGGCACGTGCAGGTTTTTCCTCACTTAGGTCATGATGCTTTGAGAGCAGGTAAGTAAAGAAGCAAAGGTGTGGGACATTACTGCAGCTGAATAGGTCAGTACTTGTCGGCTATCCACTACATTAACTGTACGTGGCCTCACAGCCCACCCTGGCCATGAAGTAATACCACGTTGCCTTCACCCTCAACAAAAGCTAAGCTGTGGTGTGGCAGTTTCTTGCTGTGTGCCCCGATGTCCTGGTTCTAAATAAAAAGCAGATCCTCCTAGACGTAGCATCTGCACGTGGCTGTGCCTGTTTCTCTCCCAGCTGTTGTGTGGATTTTCTATCCAAAGCAAAGCTGGTGGTGCCTGCAGCCATGAAGGACTATGGACGTTGGCAGCTACGCTTCGCTTGTGCCTGTCCCACTGGCAGTGCAGATGGCAGTGACACCAAACCGGCACTCCCTCAGCCCCTCAGCTGCTCTAGGGATCTTTCACGCCAGGCCCTTTTCCTTCTTTCAGCAAGTCACCTCCCTGTGCTTGCTTGGATGAGTATGGTAGCTCTTTCCAGAAAAGAATGGAGACCTTGTGGGAATGGGGATCTTGCTTTTCCCACTTTTATTCAGCAGAGTAGAGGCGCCCAGCGTCTGGTCCCTGTTCATTGCCACCAGGTAGGTGAATACAATGCTTGCTCCTGGGCCAATCAAGTCACACCAGAATCAAGTAAGCAAGTCAAAAAAGGTGCCCTCTCTTAGTGGTACCCTAGTGACACTACGGTGAACAAAAATCTGGTCATAAAAATAACCAGTTCTGGTTGGACCAAGGACTCGCCTGCTCCAGTAGCCTGTCTACAGCAGTAGATGGCAGCAGATCTCCAGGGTAGAATTATAAGAGGGCAAGGAGCTTCAGCTCCATCTTCCAGGGTGTGATGAAGGCTACACTATTCCAGTACATGTTAATCTAGCCTGCATTGGAGGAACCAGGTCCAAAATCTGGCCCTGACAGGCTGTAAGCTAGTCCATCCACCTCATATTCTTCCTGTCTTTGATATTGTCTGCGTTAGTTCCAGGATGAGAGTCAAACCCAGCAAAAAAGGGAGTAACCTAGGTGCATGTGCCTCCTCTCTTGCAGGTCATCCCAGACTGGAAGGAGCAGGAGTGGAATCCCGAGAAACCCGAGAGCTATGTGGGGATCTTCCACTTCCAGTTCTGGCGTTTCGGTCAGTGGCTCGACGTGGTCATAGATGACCGCCTGCCCACACTGCACAACCAGCTCATCTACTGCCACTCCAACTCCAGGAACGAGTTCTGGTGTGCCTTGGTGGAGAAAGCTTATGCCAAGTAGGTATCCAGGCAGTTACAGGACAAACTGGGACCTGAGCACCCTGGTTTTCCTCTCTGTTCATTCATCAGCTGGCTTGCACCAGTAGAAACAGCAGCTGTCCTGGGGAGGCATAGGACATATCTCAAACGGGCAGAAACTGTAGGAAAAAAACCACCCTTCTCTAGCCTTATTTCACCCCCAAAGCAAAATATCCTCCAGCTCCACGTTTAAGTAACACCTATCCTAGAGATTTCACATTCCTTTTACTTTGTCCTATGACAGCAGGAGTGCTGCAGGCAGCATGGGTCTTATTTTTTCACCCTACTTTGCTATCCTCACCCCCTGGAAGTTTTATTACAAATCTCTATTCTCTGAGCTGCCCAAGAACTATCCCAGACCCCTTCAAATGTCAAGCCAGTGTTTCTGTGCCATCCCTGTCACCCTCTTCCAGGTTGTCAGGCTGTTACGAGGCCCTGGATGGAGGTAACACAGCTGATGCCCTGGTAGACTTTACTGGTGGGGTCTCTGAACCTATCGACCTGACCGAAGGGGACTACATTGCTGATGAAGCCAAGCGAAACCTCCTCTTTGAGCGTGTCTTGAAGGTGCACAACCGGGGAGGCCTCATCAGCTGCTCCATCAAAGTAAGCAATATTACCTGTACGGTCATGTTCTCATGGGAGTAGGCATTTTAGGATGCAAGTTGTCTTACATTGGTAGAGACTTTTAAATTAGAACAGATAAATTAAGGCCAAGGGTTCCTACTTCTTGTGGATGGCAAAAGGAGTCAAGCCTGGATGCTAGCCCTCTTTATTCCTTACTGCTGTGTCCAAGAGCCTGGATTTATCCCACCACAATTCCAATGTTAGGAGAGAATTCTCTTCCAGAGGAAGGTGTTTTGGTGTCTGCATGTGGACATCTCTACAAACACTGGGTGCCAGACCTCCCATTATAACCAGTAGAATGAGCTTTATTGGTCGACAGTATGGGAGCTCGGAGGCCTCATGTGGTAGATGAAGACCAGGAAGGATCTAGCACCTAAAATGGCATCTAATACATCTGCCAAAGCAATTGACACTGTCCCTGAGCATTGGTGTTCTTTTTTTTGGCTCCGAGAAACCTACGGGGAAATCTGAGTTCCTCTTTTCTCCAGTCCCTGCTAAGGCAGTCACATCCCCCCAGTACGAGCGCTGTCTGTGTCCCCCTGCCCAGGCCACGTCAGCAGCTGACATGGAGGCCCGCCTGGCCTGCGGACTGGTGAAGGGCCACGCGTACGCAGTGACAGACGTGCGGAAGGTCCGCCTGGGCCACGGCCTGCTGTCCTTCTTCAAATCGGAGAAGCTGGACATGATCCGCATGCGCAACCCATGGGGCGAGCGGGAGTGGAACGGCCCTTGGAGTGACACGTGAGTTAGGATGGGCAGCAGCAGCACCTTTTTTTTTTTGGTGGGAAATGCTGGGTTGGAGCAAGCTTTGAGCCAGGAGACAATTTGACTACATCCACACCCATAGGATAGCATTGTATGGGCAGCTGTGGGATGCTGCTTCAACCCGCGTCCTAAACCTGCTGTTTCACTGGGGTAGATTCATTCCTTGCCCTGGGGTCCCTGGAGATCGGCAGGAGGGTGGCTGAGCTTGGCAAACTTTCTCATTAAGGCTCTGGCAGGTGTTGTGGTGAAATTGCCCAGCATGTTCACACTAGTGAAGGATGATTATAGCTCACCTTTCTGCTCCCAGTCTTGTTCCAGCAAAAATAGCACCCAACAGAACCTACCTCTGTCACCAGTGACTGCTGTGGTGTCTGTGGATGGGATGAAGAACCAAGGGCTGGTGTAACCAGAGCCTTTGGCTAGAGTCCCTTTTGTTGTCTTCACCAATAGGGTTGTGATTGTACTAGCCAAACAAAATCTTGCCGAGCTGGATTCAGCTCCACTAGCCAGGAAAGAAGTTGAAGCTCCAAGCCATGCTGCAGTCCCCCCTTGTTTGGAAGGTGAGCTAACCAGAGCAGTGTGGGGACTGGTTGCATGGCTGGAGCTTTATACAGGTCTTCTGCCCTTGACAGATCCTGCTGAGGTCAAGTAGCCTCTTGAATTCTTGTCTGTCCCCTTGCCCTCGCAGTAATGATCCTGTACTCTTCCCACAGCTCTGAGGAGTGGCAGAAAGTGAGTAAAAGTGAGAGAGAGAAGATGGGAATGACAGTGGAAGATGACGGAGAGTTCTGGTGAGTCCCTCCTAGGGCTGTCACCACAGGCCGTGCCCACAGAGTCCTCCCACTCCATGAAGCATGCTAGTCATTTCCATGCATGCAGCTAACCAGAGCAAATGGCCTTCCAAGCCCTAGGATCTTCAGTGTAGCCTCCTCCTTGAGCCCGTGGGTGTTAGCTTTGGATAGCCCTAGGATTGCAAGCTGCTCTGTATCACACTGGGGTCCCAGTCATTTCATGAGGGTACTGTTACGAACTTAACAGCCTCACCAGATAACATTTCCATACCATGTGTACCCATGAGTGGAGGAAGGGCCACTACGCTGCTTCTCCCACTCCAAAACACATAGCTGTGTTTTTCAACTAGAAAACAAGTATTTACTGCATGCATGGAGAAAGGTATCTCCATCTCTTCTGTTATGCATCAGCCATCAGAGGCTACCCACCCTCAGTCTCCAACAGGTGATCAAGAAAATCCCTGCAGCGTATTGTTCAGGGGAACGAAGCAGCATAACTGAGCTCTGTCCTGTCCTCACTTAGGATGACCTTTGAAGATTTCTGCAAATACTTCACAGACATCATTAAGTGCCGTCTCATCAATACATCCTACCTGAGCATCCACAAGACCTGGGAGGAGGCAGTGCTACATGGGGCATGGACCAGAAACAGTGACCCCTTGAAGAACCGCTGTGGAGGTTGTATCAACCACAAGGACACCTTTTTGCAGAACCCCCAAGTGAGTCATGGAACAGAGTACCTTCTGGAGCCTTTGCATGTGTTTCCAAATGTTTAAGTCTCCTACAGGGACCTAGAAGGCCAAAATGGCTACCAGACCTCAGTAGATTAACTGTGCTCTCAGCCATTCTGTGGCTGAGATGCCTGGCACAGCATGACCAACATCCAGGCCAACTCTATGACCCTTATCCCTCCTATCAGGGAGACTGCATCCAAGTGCCTGATGTGGAACATCTTGGCACAAGCAAACAGCAAACTGTGCCCCAGGGTAGCAGTGAGAGTTGGTGCCCGTCAAACTGGGTCAGGAACCTTTTTCCAGCAATTTGGATGTCTGAATGATCTAATTCCAGTTCCTTTGCCCAGAGCTTGGCACTGTTAAATTTGCCAGGACAGGTGTAGTCTATAGGGCCTTTTCTTCTAGCCTGGCCTTCAGAAAAGACCCTGCTCTGAAGTTCATGTCCTGGAGCAAGCTCTTCTGTCCTGTACTGCTCTGATCTGGGATTCTCAGTAAAATGAGACAAGTTCTGTGAGTCCTTCATCTAACAAGCAGACAAAAAGTGGTCTGGTCCATTGCAGGAGTTGTCATCAAGGATGTGGGAGAGTTGTTTCCTGCTTCCAGCTTTGTATTAGCCTTCATCTTAGGTCTCTGTAAACGTCAGTTCCTCCTTCCGTACCTTGTAGGAGGACCGGTGGCAGACTGCAAAGGGGTGAAAGTCTCTGGTATGAGACTGCATCTAGACACCTTGGATTCTGCCAAGCAATTCAAAGACTGGATTTCCCAGTCTTTTTCTAAGATGAGCCAAAAAGTCTCTGGCTTGGCAAGATGATGCCAGTTCCCAGGAGAAGTGGGTATGGGTTCTCAGTGCTGCTACTGATGCCAGGCTGTCCCTGCAGAGAGGCGGGTGAGGAGAAGCTGAGGTTAACTCTACTGTGTGCCCACCCGACCCGTGCCTCCATGGTCCTGTATTAGTACAAGTCCTCCCTTACCTTTCTCCCTTTCCTTCTAGTACATGTTTGATGTGAAGAAGGCAGAAGACGAAGTGCTGATCTCCATCCAGCAGAAGCCAAAAAGAACCAGTCGCAAAGAGGGCAAAGGAGAGAACTTGGCCATAGGCTTTGATATCCATAAGGTAGACCGTGGTTCCTGCATGTTGCCCTGAACACCCCCATAAATTTCTTAGTGGTGGAGCGACAAGTCAGTACTGCATGACTATTTGTATTGTTCAGTTAAGCATTATCTGTGTGCCTCTGGGGTGCCTTCAGCACAGTGTGCCCCCCTCTAAATATGACAAGAGATTTCAGAGATGAACAGTGACAGCATGGACAAGTTCTCCTTGCTAAAAGCAATGATTCGTCTGTCATTAGCCTGTCTTCAAATGTTAAAATTTGTTAGACTTTGTTAGGCTGATCCTTATGTGTTGCTTTTTGGGGGGAATGCAAGAGATAATGAGTCCCTGAGCCAGCAGTTGGGAGAGCCATGTCTGCACTTGTTTTCCAACCACCCCAGCTGGAACCATTTTGCTGGTTCTCTTCATTCTCGTTCTCCCAGCACTGTGGGTTCAGTCCTTGCAGTCTGGACCCCCGGGGCGGATACCAATACATTGTCAGTCAGCGCCATCCTGCTGACCGTCCTGCTGTGGTCTCTGCCAAGGTGGAGCTGAACAGGAACTACCGGATGCACACCCTGCAGCAGAAGGTGGCCAGCTCCATCTACATCAACTCCCGCAGCGTCTTCCTGAGGACAGACCTGAAGGAGGGACGCTATGTCATCATCCCCACCACTTTTGACCCCGGTCATGTAGGCGAGTTCCTTCTCAGGATTTTCACAGATGTGCCTTCAGATTGCCGGTAAGGAGCAAGAGCAGAGATGGGGAGGAGCTGGCTATTTGGAGACAGCCCTGTGCTTCTGACATGCGATTTTCCTGATGGGAATTGGCCGTGGCCTTGCCTGGAGCTGGTGTTTGGCTTCCCTTCAAGCGTGGCCAAGAAACAGGGCACCTTCACAGGTCTCACCACAAACATGCAGGGAAGCTCCCACTCTGCTTCTAAGCATGACATGGGGGAACATCCCAAACCCAGGCTGAGGAGATCAGAGCGGGGAGCAGAGTCTGACAGTGGACACTGCGTGGTTCTGCCATCCTGCTAGAGCAAACTCCATGGCTTGCCCACGGGGTAAGGCTGGGCACCTCTCAAAGGCCACATGTTTTTCCTTCCAGAGAGCTGACACTGGATGAGCCACCACACACCTGCTGGAGTGGGATGTGTGGTTACCCGCAAGTGGTATCCCAGATCCACGTCCTTGCTGCAGCTGGGCTCAAGAATCAGGACTCCCAAGGTACTGGTCTTTCTCTGCCTCTCGTCTAGTGCTGGAGGAGCTGGGAAGTGGTTGTCTCAGTGGGAAAAGGGGGAGGTGGTTTCTTGAGGTGGGACATTGCTGGGATTTATGATGTCCTCAGATATTATTTTCAATGTACATTTCAGTATACAGTGTCAGACACCAGAGGAGGAGAAATTCCATGGAGAATCAAACTCACTTCTTGCTCTGGGCATGATCTGGGAGCTGTTATATTTAGGCTGTTGTGCAAGATCCTTGGGAGATCCTCCTAAAACTTCTCTAAAGCCTGTAGCAGTGGTCCTATAGCAATCCAGGCTTTCCTCCGGAGTATGAGCAGCTGTAAAAGTCAGGAACTGTATTTAAAGGCTTTTTAATAGGAAGGACAGAGAAGCGATGGAACAGGCTGATGTGTTGGGGTAGTGTTCATCACCGGAGGCTGGATAAATAAATATCTATCAGTAGAGGGTATGGCAAATATAGCTCATTTTGGGATGGTGGGGATCAAGACCCTCTCCCTCTTTATTTCCTGTAAGTTCTGCTCCATGCTTGGCTCCTAGGAGCCCTCTGAGATGACTTGAGCCACCACCAGCACACAGCGTACTGTGTTTCTGCCTTCTTGGCCCTCTACAGGTTTATTTTCATGGTTCTACCATGCTATCATGCAATTTTGACATCCAGCACTTCTCTTGCATGAAAGACAGCAGCAGCACCATGCCTCACCATGTGCTACAGCCATGCAGAAGTTCATGGCAAGAGCCCCATCTTCAGTCCTCCTGGGGCATCTGGACCAAGAAACCCAGGACTAGTGATGACTTGCAATGGGAGATCGTTGAAGTATAGATGAAAGGTCTAGAGGTTGCAGTTAGAGAAGCAAATGCCTTTCCACCATGAGAGCAGACCAGGTCCTAGCTTTTCTCCCCAGTTTCTTAAGTCAAGGACATGTTTTGAATGGGGCAAGGTTCAGCCAGCCACTTTCAAGCCAAATTTAAAGTATAAAATTGAAAACTTAATTTTTTTTTTAAATCTAAATTAAAAACTTAATTAATTACTTTTTTCACCCAAGCATTATCGTCAGGGCTGCGTATCACTAGAGCCCTGGAAGTAACGAGCAGGATCCTGCCTTAGGGCAAGGACTAGCCTGATTTGATTATTTATCACATGCCACAAGGGGAGTCCTTCTATCCTGTCTGATGTCTGGGGAGGGAATTTTACCCGAGGTAGGTTGTTTCTTCTTGGGTTACTAGCAGTAATTCAGCGTATGGGGAATGCAGGGGGAATCTGTAGCCAAAGGTCTCTGAACTCTTCACAGCAACAAGGAGATTTATCTTTCCTTCAGACAAGGGTACATGTGGTTTCTGGAGCCATGAAACATTTTTTCAGCAAGAGGCCCTTGGGAATGGCTTTTTTCCAGTTGTTCAGTTCCCACCACCAACAGCCTGCATGTTTGGTGCTTCCTAGTGTAATGGCATCTCTCGCATCTCTCAGCCTTTCACACTACTTTGGAAATAATGATTTACAGATAGGAATTTGGCTCCAGCTTATGGAATATGAGGATTTAACGGGACATCCCAAAAGACGAGGCTAGTTTGGAAAAACAGCTGTGAAATCCAGCAGCTGTGTCTCACCAGCGGAGCCAGGTCCTTGCAAACAGAAAGCTAGCGAGGAGGTGGTCTGGCAGTCAAAGATGTGGTTCTTAAATCCCTGGCCCTCAGAAGAGAATGGTTTGTTCCTCCTAATTTCCACATTTTTCTTGGACAAGAAAACTCATCCACCTGGTCTGTGTTTCCATCACACTCACTAAAGCTCATGGTAAGAAAATGCATTCTGGCAGTTACATTTCCATAGCAATTGCTCATTCTTTACTGAAATTCCCAAAACGAGCACTTGTTTTGTAAGGGGAAAATGTTCACTAATTAGGGACTCCTTCCCTCTCCTGGAAGCTCAGGTACAATCCAGCTGTGGGCTAGTAGTCTGTGAACTTGAACTTTACTCTCATCGTTGTGGCTTGCTTGTTCCCCATGACTGCCTTGCTCCAGCTGGGATATTGCAATAACTTTCCCACTTTCTCCTCCACTTCCCACTCATTTCCCGTGATTGCCCCTTGATGCCCAGTCTTTTTCTTCCCCGTGTCTCTCACTGCCATCGATGATCCTTTTTGACATTTTGACCATCTTCCTGAATTCTTGCCCAAACAAATATTCTAAGAACCATCTTCACCTCTTCAAAAGCCTTTCAAATACATTTCCATCCTAAGGCTCCCCATCCATCAGTTGCTCACCAACCTCCTCAGTGCCCAAATGGTCTAGTTTTTTGATCTCATAAATTAGCACATCTTAACACTTCATTTTGGCTCAGCATTGTGCCATCTCTCATCACCTTGACCACCCAGCATTTTTCTTAGCCCAACATTAGTCGTTACACTGACAGCCCCTGCAGCATTGGAGTCTCACTAAATCCAGGAGGAAGATGTGCCAATGATTTGTGCATAGGGGTGAAAAGCAGAGTCCCTGCTGAGGTAGCTAGTTACCACCTTGAAGTAAAACCAAGGTTAGTCTGGCTTGGGAGTGTATGAGCTGCAGTGGAAGCAAGTGGAGTTTTGCAGCTGAAGGCCCTTGCCTTCTTGCGTGAAATGACCTCTGTGACCTCTTTCTCTTCCCCATGGCTTTATTTCTGCCTGCCTTCAGCAGGGCAAGCCCTGAAAGGAGAGTTGAGCAGAGCGGTGTCTTCCATAAAATATTTATCCCAAAGGTCAGAGGATTTGGAGTGATAAAGGAGTGTTTAGGTAGGTTATGGAGTCAAGGAAGAGGTGGCCGTTTCATAGCAGTCCATTACCACCTGCTGCCCAGGTACAATGTCACCTAACAGGAGTTGGCCTGAGCCCAACAACTGAGCTTCATGAACATCATCTGGGTTGTGATGAACTCTTTGGCAGATATCCATCTCCTCTGGTGGGGTATGGAGGAAAAGTGCTGCATGCCATCCTGGAAAAGGGCTCTGAGGAATTACAGGAGCTACAACAAAGCAAAAAGTCCCTTTTCTTTCCCCAGGAGCTGACCCTTATGTGATCATCAAGTGCGAAGGGCAAAAAGTTCGTTCTCCGGTGAAGAAGAACACAGTGTCTCCAGAATTTGATGTGAAAGGGCTCTTCTACCGCAAGAAGCCAGGACAACCCATCATTGTTCAGGTAACCAGCAGGCGAGCAGCAAGCCGAGGGACGGAGACTCTGTCTCGCTTGGCCACCCCACCTGCCCTCTCCTCACACTGTCCACAGTGGATCTGCTCCCCAGGGCTGAGCTTCATCAGTTCATGCAGCTCAGCCCCTCACCACCACGGCTGAGCGGTGACATCTGGTAAACGCACATCCTTTGCCCCTCACACATGTCTCTGAGCCCCACATCTCAACAACCTCCATGGCTCCAGCTCAGAGCAGGTCCCTCCCCTCTGGTGTATGAAGGTTGGCTGCATCGCTCAAGGCGCTGCCCTCGTGTCTGTTTTGTTTCCCCAGATCTGGAACCACAACTTAATAAGTGACGAGTTTTTGGGCCAAGTGGCGCTCACGGGGGACCCCAGCGATCGGCAGTCAGTGCACACACTGCACCTCCAGGACAGGGGGAACAGAAGATCGAATGATCTCTCTGGGACCATTGCTGTGATGCTGCTCAGCAGCAACATCCTCACCAACGTCTAAGTACTCAAGAACTCTTCTTCTGGTGCCACAGATGTGTATATAAACATGCACACATACATACAAACACACATACACACACATAGCCTACCTACCATCTGCAAAGCCTATATGAACTATGCATGCATTCCATTCTTAGGAGCCAGTCTTGTGTTTTCAATGTTAAAAAGTGGTGCCTTTTTGGGGAACCGCAACAATCCTTCTGCTGGCATCCTCTGCAGCCCCCATCACCGCTGTGTGCCCTGGGGGATCGCTGCAAGCACGCTGTGTGTCCTGACAGCCAGAGCACAACGCCCTGCTGCTGTTTGTTTACACAGGCTGGCACACACGTGCCACCATGCACACATGTGGCCACCGCGGTCCTACCAGCTGCTTTCATGCATCTTTGATGTGTCTGCTTGGTTTAAGAGTAGTGTGTGTGGAGTCGTCTCCTGTGAAACTGCTGTTTAATCGCTTATCTGTGGAGGCACCTCAGCAAAGGAGAAGTGGAAAACAAGATCAGGCCCTTTTGAATGTGGTGCTGGGCATGGGTTTGCATATTGCAGTTGGAAACAAAATGCACCAAGGCAGTCCCAAATCCCAAATCCACAGGGGCAACAAGACTAAAGGTTCCATCGTTTTAGGGACAAGCTGTTTCCTCCTGGGTCTTGTTCAACCCCATGAATACAAAGATGCCAACAACTATGGTGGGACAACTGTTCTTTGGGGTCAAGTTTTTGAACCGGTCTGGACTCAGCTCCTGCATGTGCCTCGAACTGCCGTGGTGCCTGCTCTCTCCATGGCTTCATGCTGTCCCCATCCCAAGAGCTCACCCCAGTAGCCGGGGTGGGTTGTCTACTGGGGCCATTCAGTGTTTAGATAAGAGGAGACCATATCCTCTGAAAGCCAAAGCATCAGGTCCAAGGGATAGGGAGCTTTTCTCAGTGAGCTCCATCTTTACTGCTGCATACAGTGCATCATATCTCAGTGCCTCGCATTCCCAAATTCTCTATGAAAATAGTGGGATTTTAGCTTGTGCTGGAGGAGCACTGCTCCCAGCGCAGCCTGAAAATGCTGGGAATCTTTGATCCATGCCAGTGTTCATCTCTCACCTTTAATTTCCAGTCTCCTGGCCTGGAGGATGAGTTGCACAGTGCTAGAGCCAGTGTCACAAGCACAACCCAAGCACGTCCTCGGGGACATGTTTAGGGCCATGGTCTGCTTCTGTTCGTCATGAAGACTGGATGTATCTTCCTTGTTCCACTGGGTGGCAGAATCTGGCTTCTTCTAAACCATCCCAGCTAAGCCAAACAACAAACCCTCCTCTGGCCTTTCAGCAGCTGATCAGGGCAGGTTTCAAAGCATTTTTTTTCTCCTGTTGTTTAGGTTCAGGGGTTTTTTTTTAATTAATGTGCCTTTAAAAATGGTGCAAGTTAAGGGTTTTCTCTGTCAGGTTTTCTAACAAGAAAATATTTTGCCGCCACCTGTATGCAAGTAGAAATGGATACATATGATGATGTAATCTTTTAGTCATGGTAGATTTTGACCTGAGCAGAGTCCGACAAATGAACAGGAAAGCCTTTTGTTGCCATAACAAGTAGAGTTTCTGCTTGTCCTACTAAATGCCTGTGTTTGTGCTGCAAGTCTGTATCTTTTTTTTAAAAAGTCCCTAAAGTTCTGCCAAACCTGTAACGTCGTAAGACGTTCCCCAGAACCACATTACCAGACAGCTCAACTCTTGGTGCATCCAGAAATTTACAGTACAACTAACTTAATCGATTTTTGCAGGCTGTTTTTCCCCTTTCCTCAGCTTCAGAGTTTGCCTCCTGGTTATGAATTGGGTTTTTGACCAAATTGCTTATTTTCTTAGGTCTTCTTTTCCAGGACTTAGAGGCAAGCAGTGGCCCACAGGATGCTCTTTCCAGGTCTCAGTTATTCCTGGCTTGCACTGAGTGCCCTCCGATTCCTGGTGCCATCACTGCATGTTGCAGAAGTGCTTCAAATACTCCTGGTTTGGTAAAGTGACATTTTGACCCCAAGGTAAAGACAATTCCTTGAATCTGGGCAGACTGATTCAGAGGTATTTTGACTTTATACTGGGTTTGTTCATGGGACTCATCACTGAAAAGAAACGAAAGCAGCATTGTGGGGTTAGAAGGCGTGATTTAGGTCTTAAGTGAAGATCTCACAGGCTCATGTTCAGCATGGTATGTGAGAGGGACCATGGTGCCCAAAGTTACCTCACCTGGCAGGGAAAAGAGCTGTTTAGCTAAGGGAGAGCATCACAGGAACATCACAGGAGCTTTGCACCATCATCAGCAGATGGGGGTAGCCAGCCTGCCTGCATTTGCCTTGTTTTCTCAGCAGATCGGGCTACTGATAGCTTCAGCTCAAGCGCCCTGGCACGTGCCCAACCGCACTGTGATCCCCAAGGAATGGCGTTGGAGCTTGCTGAGGAGTAGCGGTGCCCTGGTACCCATGGACAGCATCCTTCCTGTCTACAGAGAATCAAGCCATAAAGAGAGGAAAGGCAGCTTTTAAACAGCTCTTCAATAATAATAAAAAAAAAATCATCACACTATATCAGGACCAAAATGGCTTAACATCAGTAATATCTATCCTTTTTTTTTACCCCAAACTTTTGAAAATCTAAAGCAGAAGCCTTCTTCCCCTTACATTTCCAATGGAATAACAAAAATTACCTTTGTTGCTTGCTTTTTTTTTTCTTTTTTTTTTTTTTTTTTTGTCTTGGTTGTAGAGCAGATGAGGGAGGGTAGTTATTAAAATGCCATTCCTAATGTGGATGCCTTTTCTCCTTGAATGAAGTAAACAGAAATATTCAGGACTTTTTGTCTGAGAGGAGGACAGGTCTGATAAGCACTTTCCAGAGCCTCCCAGGTAGTGTAGGACATGTCTCTGATTTATTTTCCACTTCTTTTGTTGATCATTTCAATGGTTGTGAGTAGCCTGCCGTTACACTCTGTGAAATCCATTTCTTTTTGACATGTCCGTGTTAAAACAGGCTACAACTTGTCTTCATCTCCAAAGGCACTGATGTGTCATGCTGCACAAGCTCAGAGAGTGGTCCAAACAGAAAGCCAACGTTGTACAGCTGTAAAACTCCTATAAATAAATTGTGTATATTTTATTCGGACCTGTTTTGCTGTGTTCTTCCAGAATGCTTTTGATGGGCACAAGGTGGCTCTGCAGAGCCTTTTTCATTTGCTTGATTCACTAAACTCCATTCAAATTCTTTTCTCTGCGGACTTTGAGACTGAGGCAAGGCAATCTGCATGAAGGTTTCACACAAGGTTGCACTCATGTTCACTGGGAAAAGCCACGGAGAGGAGGGGTAACCTCCTCTGACTATAAAACCTTTGCATCCTATGCCTCAGAGTCACCACAATGCAGGGAACTTGGTTTTTTTGAGCCTCACCTGACTTGGAAAAAACTCTGCAGACTGCTAAAAAGGAAAAAAAAAAGGGGGGGGGGGGGGGGGGGGATTTTGGGCAAAGCAGCAGGAGGATGTGATTTTAGGATGTCTTTCCCTTGGAGAACAAACCTGCACGTTGCACACTGGGAGCATTTGAAAAGTGAACAGCCTGTCCCTGCCCGTGGCAGCCTCCAGTCTTGCTGCGGTAACACATGGTGCCGAAGTGCTGGCACTGGGATCTTGCTTCCATTTCAGCTTCCAGCCCCCAGCTCCACCATTTAGCCTGTGCTCAGGTCTTTGCAGCATGGAGGAGCTGTGCCCTTCTGCAGCTCACCCTCCAGAGCCTGGAGCAGGCAACTGGAAAAAGCCTTTTTATTGTGGGATGAGGACACCCATCCAGAAAGCCCTGCTCCTGGGATCGTCCCCTGGGACAAAATATATCACCAAATGCTAGGCAGAGAAAGGAGCATCCTACGCTATCACTGAAAGAGCTTGCAAGGGGCATTTTTCAGGGGAAGGCCTCCCAGACATCTCAGCCTCACAAACATCCTAATGCTCTCCTGGAGGATGTCCTGAGCAGTAGGCATGGCTGAGCACCTACGGGGCTGTGACACGTTGCTAGATATAGCACAAGAGCGAGCTCTGGTGTAGACCAGGTAGCTTTATTGAGTCTTGCTTTGTGCACTTTCAAAAAAAGGGCTATGGAAGCCTGGATAAGCCACAAATCATCCTGTAGGTGTGTGTAGAAGTCATGCATCCCCACCATCACCCACATCTTGGTTTTGCTGGTGCTGGGGCAGTGGACTTGAAAGTGGGGGTTGCTTTGCAGCCCTGCCTGTCCCAGTGCTGGTGGTGCACACCGATGTGGACTGGCAACATGGGCAGGGATGTTGGAATTAGTGTGGGATCCCAACACACCACTGTGTAGATGTGGGGAGCATGTGCATGTTCGGAGACGGGCAGCAGGTAGTAGAGTGGTGCACAGCCCCAGGCAGGATTCAGCCCAGGCTTCCCAAGGGTACTGCAGCAGCTCTGCATCCCTCCAGCGCTGCCATCTGCCAAGAATTTCTGCTCACTAATGTTAAACTAAAACAACACTTCAGAGTCTTCTTTTGACCTGCAAGAGCACCTTCATGGAGGAACAGACATCCTACCATAGTTGCAAGATGACACTGGAATATTTCTTCTTAGTGTTGGGTTCCCTACATCTTGCAGCTTCCCACCCCAACTCCTCTATACGTTCCCCCCAGCTGCCATGTGGATATGAGCCTTCTGCTGCTTAAAAGGTCCAGGGATTACTAGGAAGAAGGGCTACAGAGGTAGCAGGGCTTTCAGCAAGGGGATGGGTTCATTGCCTGACCCTCAGAGCTGCTCAGGTGCTTCCATATCCTTGGCCAATGTCCCAGGTATTAAACCAGGGGTTAGCCCATGACCCACAGCCATGAGATGCTGCACTGAGCAGTCGCCCAAAGGCTCCTCGTGCTCTTCAAATCCCACCTCCAAACCCAGTGGTGCAGGCAGAGGAGCATGTCTCGCCCTGTGTCCCTGGCAGTCTCCCTTGCTGCCTTCCCACACGCCCATGGGAGACGCTGGGCACAAGAAGGGGCTGCCCGAGGCTGGACCACTTCCAGGCACATCAGCTGTGGTCCAGAGTGAAGCAAATCCCAGGCACAGCCAATATCTGCCCTCATACCCACACAAACCACATCGGCACAGTGAGTAGGGCTTAAGTGAAACCAGGCACGGCCCCAGGTGGCCATGGTTTGTCTCTCTTGTGCTTAAAGTCAACTGATTCTATTCACAGCTGGCTCCTCTGAGAGGACTGGGCAGCGGCAGGGAGTTCCTTGGGGTTGGGCAAGGGACAGGGTGGCTGTGCTGTGACTTCTCCCATCTTTTGAGCGGAGTTCCTAGTGTGGTTTTGGAGGAAAGAAACTTCCTCTTATTGCTCCTTACTTCTGCAGTATCACCAAAAAAAAAAAAAATATTCAGGTGTCCTAGTCCCCAGGAGGGGTTCAGGCCCCCTCGTTCTAAAGCAGAGCTTAGAAACACCTTGTGTGATAATGCTGCAAATAAAAAAGCGTGTTTTGCACCATTTACTGGCTAAAATGCCGTGTTTCATACCTAAGTGAGAAACCCCCGTGATGGGACACAGCTCAATTAAAAGCCACCCCCACCTTCCTCAGCAGGAAGGAGGAAAGACACTAGTTCAGATTTGGGCAGGGAGTCACCAGGTCAGAGTTAAGCTTCTAGGCAAAACCTCAGCTCTGAGTTTCCTGCTCCTCAAGCATTTTTCTGTCCCAGTTTTCCCGTTTACAAGCTCAGGCTGCTGTGTTCAAACCAGAATGCCTGTCAGCTGCTGGCCCCCTCCCACGGGGCCTCAGGACGGTGCCCAGTGCAGCCCTGAGCAGGCTTTGCGTGGGGCAGGGGGATCCTTCCAGCCATCCCTTTGCCCAAAAGGCTATCAGGGCTCTGCACAGCGAGGACTTGAAAAACGCAGCGTAACTCACAGCAGGGCTCTTCATGGGTACCACGTTCTGGGGCAGACCCGGGGGATACAGGAGGATGCACCCACCCTTGGGGTGTGGGGACGCTTGGGGAGCGCGGCTCTTGCGGTGTCGCCGGGCTGGGAGTGTCACACGCACATTCACACTCACCCCCCCACACACACACACACCGGGGGCCGGCTGTATCCCGGCTCCTCCCCCGCTAAGAGGCTCAGGCAGGGCAGGCGCTGCCCTCGCTCGGTGCCGGAGGCAGCGCGGCTCCGCGCCGGGCACCAGCGCCCCTTCCCCGGCCCCCGGCCGGCCATGCCCCGCTAAGGTAAGGCGGAGGGGGTGGCAGGCGGCACCCGGGAGGGACCGGGCTGAGGGCTGGGGATGCTCCGGGTGGGGTGCGATGGGTGCAATGGGGGTGCGGTGGGCTGGGATGCAGCGGGGGTAGCCCCGGTGGGGCTGCGCGGCAGCGAGCCGTCTCTGGCACCCGCATCAGACCTGGGGAAGGGGCTGGGCTGGCTGCGGGGGGCGACACGACAGCAGACCTGCCAGAAATGCCCGGCAGCCCCGAGCCAGCTGGGCTCCTGCAGCACGGATTAGTGTCTGGCTAATTTCTAGCTGCTGCTTAATTTAGCTTGGGTCACCTAGCAGTGAGCGGGGGCGGGGGGCATTCCCCTCCAGCGCTGCGCCGTGCAGCCCCCCACCCCTTCGCTCCACAGCCCTTTCACATCCAGGGATACGTTTGCAGGTGCTTAGGGACGGGGTTGTGCCTGCTGCACGGACCCACTGGCGTTGCTGGCACAACACCCCAGGTGTCCCCCCCGGTCCCATCGGTCCCGGGACCACTCCCTGCTCTGACCCAGCTCCTAACGCACCACCCAGGCGGTGAAAGCACGACCTGCCCTCAGGCAGAGAGCAGCAGGGCTTTCCCCAGGTTCCAGCACAGCACACCTTGTGTCCAGGCTGTTTTGGTGGCATGTTCCCTGGGTCACAACGGTGCTCGTAAGCAGTGCTCAGGACCTTCCCAAGCTGTTGACATTATTAGGACAATCCCTGAGCATGGGATAGGCAATTCCCATAAAGCAGTTTGCATTTTGCTGCCTGGTTTGGGAGGGCAATGTTATGTGGATGGGCTGTGCTGGACCAGCTGAGCACCAGCCATAACAAAGAACAGCCCCCCGGCTTTCCTAGGGTAGTTACAATCACGTTATCCTAAGGAGGGTGGACCAGGCATCTCTTGGTGCCTCTGGGAGGACTGGGCTATATAGTGGAGGACCTGTCTTGTAGGCAACATAGAGGGAGAGTTTGAAAGGCCAGTGAGTCTAAAATTGCCTGGTTGTCCCTGACTGCTAAATCCCCCCTGCAGAAGGAGCTGGCAGGAGCTGGAGGCGGTCTTCACACAGCTCTAGTTGTTACATTGGTGTGAGAGTGCTTCTCTCCATAGTCTGAACAAAAGGATGCCCAAGAAAACCAAGCTTATGGGGTTATCCTGTGCTTTACATCAAGATGTCAACTACATGGCTTGTGTTGTAAGCTGACCCCTCTCTCTTCCTTCTCCACTATATGATGGGTCCTATCTTTCTTCCCATGAGGTGAGGGACCGCAAGGTCCCAACAGAGGTGGTGTGAAGGCATGAGATGGTTTTGCAGCTTTGGACTGAGCTTTGCCAAAACTTCAGTCAAAACCTGGATCCCTGTGAAAGCCTGTGCGACCCTGTGCAAGTGTCTTCCCTACCCTGTGTCTAAACTGCCCCAGGGACAGCTGAAGAGGGACAGACAAGGGCAAAAAACAGGATGGCATTTCCCTCCTCTTGGTTGATGGACAAAATTGTTTTTTCACCTGTGGCTTTGTGATCTCTGAGCTCTGCCAATTTCCAAATACATGTCTCTAAATCATGTGTAGTGTTTAAGTCGTGGTGATGGGCAGGCGACAAATTGTCTTACTGTCTTTCTCTTCTACCTGACCTCGTTGAAAGCTTTGTGCTTCTGAAAAAACAGTGTAGGGCCAAAGCCTTTTCTTGGGCTTTTTGGAGTGAGACTGGAGTAACTTCATGAAGTTACAGTATCTCCCCACTGACACCAACGTTTATGAGATCTGAATCCAGGCCAGGGATGAACCTCTTTTCTAAGGCAATATTATTTCTAACTCATTTCCCCTCCTCAGAGCAGTTGATTCATCTCACTCACTATTAAGTTTCCACAGACCGGGGCTGCTGTACAGTGTTTCTGTCTTACGCTTGCTAACTTGTGACTTCGCAATCCATGGGTTGCCATGGAAAGGATTTTGCTGTGATTAATGAAGGCATTGTCAGCTCATAGTTTTTTTTCAAAGCCTTTCCTGGAGCTGCAGAGAACAGCTTCCAAGCCCAGCAGAAAGGGGCAGACAGGACAGGCGGCTTCAGGCACTCTCGGTCCTGGGCACATTTTTGGTTCCCCACACTGACACCATGCTGTCGGGTAGTAGTTGCTGCCTGCACTCACTGCCAGATCAGGTCTGCTGGTCCCTTTTGAGGGAGAGGAGAGATAGGGACTTCTGTTGTTCTCTTGGGACAGAGCCAGAGTTTTCTTGCTCCCGAAGCAGAGTAGGACAAGTGTCGCTGTACCAAGGGGCTGGCAGGATGTGGAGTCGGCGTGTAAGGGAGCTTTGCACCGTGAAATGCTCCTCTGCTAGGCAACGTGCAAGGAGAACCTGATATGGGATGAGATGGTGTGCTTGTGACTGTCTGGTCCCCCAGCCAAACTGCTAGGTAGAGCCAGCAAGCTTCTCAGAACAGGACTGCCCCAGCAGTGCCCATGCTTAGGCTGTCCACCCATCCCCAGGTAGCCCCCCCAAACCCCACTGTACCCAGAGCTGTTCACAAAAACTTAGAACAGTTCTAAGAAGCTCTTCCAGTCTGGATACTGGGAGAGAGCAGATACAAGCAACAGGGCAAGAGGGAACAGCCTCAGGTTGCTCCAGGGGAGGTTTAGATTGGATATTAGGAAAAAATTCTTCATTGAAAGGGTGGTCAAGCACTGGAACAGGCTGCCCAGGGAGGTGATGGAATCACCACCCCTGGAAGTGTTCAAAAAACATGTAGATGTGGTGCATGGTGATATTGTTTAGTGGTGGATTTGGCCTGGGTTAACAGCTGGACTTGATGATTTTAAAGGTCATTTCCAACCTAAATGATTTGATGATTCCCGCTTCACAAGGAGAGAACAATGTGTGGAAATCCAATGAAAAAAGTCATCTGAAGTAGGTTGAGTGCCAAATAAATACAGAAAAGTTCAAAATCTAAAGCAAAAAGTCTCTGGGGACCCCTTCATTTGTTGGCACCATTGGCTGAGTCCTCCCCAGATCTGCCCAGCCTGAGCAGCTTGGTACCAACTCCCACCTCAGCCCAGCTGGGATCCAAAAACTGAGTTCTTGATCCCACTGGCAGTTTTAGAGCAATGGCAGAAAAGCATCGAGCTCTTCTTGGACCTCAGTCCTAGCAAGTTCCTTTCACAGCATGTTGGTTCAGCTGCTGCCATCCCCTTTCATGCATTTAACCTGGTGTAATAACCCAGTGTTTACCCGGGGCGCAGGCGACCTGAATACATTTTCTACATGCATGAAAGGAGTTAAAACTTACACTATAGGTTGATTATAGACTTAGGAGCTGCCTTGCGTGGAGGTTTCCACTGCCTGTTGTTGCTGCATAAGCAGCCTGGCCTCCAACTTTAAGATGTGTGGAGGAAGGAGGGCTCACAGAAGGGCATGTCTAAGGTTATTCCGAGTGTTGGGAGAACTGAGGCTCTGTGGAGCTTGGTCTTATCCTCTCTTCCCCATCTGACACCAGGCTGTATGGTGGGAGCTGTGCTGGGAAGGGGCTTCACCCCAGGAGGCAAAGCCACCCACTGCAACAGTTCCTGACTTTGGAAATGGTAAGATAAATCTGGGATCACAGCAGAGACGGAGAGAGGATGGGCCCAACGTGAAGGTTGGCAGAGGGGGACAAATAGAAAATGGCAGGTATCCACAGTGTCTGAATGAAGGCAGCTGTTGATGGCACTGTGTAGATGTGAAGACTTTTAGGAATATTATGGTTTAGTCTCATAGTGCTTGCAAGTTGCAGCTGTGAAATACCTTCCACCTGAGATGGCTTTGCAAATGCTGGGCAAGACTCACCTGCCCAATACGCTGAGGCATAGGGAAAAGGTGCTCTGAGCCCTGCCTGGGCTGTGCTAGACTTGGGACCAGGGTCCATCTCTTGGGACCAAGTCCTTGTGTGCTCCCCAGGACATCTGTCATTGTCCAGAGAGCACATTTCATTCCTCTGCTGATTTATTTCGAGTAATCCAAAACAAAAAAAAAAGATTAAACAGATGTCAAAAGGGGAATGAGGATTGAAACAGCATTGTACCTTTGTGAGTCCCTGGTGTAACTGCAACTGGAACAGTGTGCACTGTCCTCGTCCCTCCATCCCCAAAATGATGTAGGTCAACTGGGGAGAATTCAGAGAAAGGAAGGATGGCCAGAGGTCTGGAACAGCTTCCACACAAGGAAGGACTGTTTAGACAAAGGCTCCAAGCTGAAAAGAGATAGGATGAAGGTATGTTCTAGATCCTAGAAGACCATGCTTGCAGGTCTAGGAAAAAGGAGGATTTTCCTTTGCAATATAAAAATTAGAGAGAATCAAATAAAGCTTATAGAGACCAGGCTGAAATCAAAAAGGAGTTCACATAACCTGACATCTGTGGTACTCCTTACTGCAGGACCCTGGGGATCCTTAAAGTATTAATGGGTTAAAAAATGACTAGGACAAATTTGTTGATGAAAAGCCTCTCAAAAGCTTTAAAATACATACGTTAAAGAAGAAAGCTACGATTCTTTGGCTCTAGAAGCTCTTGAGCTGCAAATTATAGTGTCTGGGGGAGTACTATGGAGTAGTGCCACTAAATCTTCACCCTGCTTTTATACTGCTCCCTGGGCATCCTCTGCTGTTCGCTGTCAGCAAACTAGAATAGATGGGGAGCCCACAAGCTGGACCTAGCATGGGCTGTTTTATGCAGAGCTCATGCTTCTATTCACCAAGAGTTGTTCATGCCCTGAGATTCTCCTTGAAACAATTCTTCTGAGATATTTGCCTTGCTGCACTTCTTAGTTGTCATGAAGAAGATAAGGTGTCAGCCTCATCACTTCATTAGCAGTGCCATGTATCATGTGGGTCGAGGAACAAAAAGCCTCTCCTCTTCCTTTTTCATTGAAAATACTTTCATGCCAGCAAGTACAGAGAGGAACTTAATGGAATTTCTTGCAGGCTCTGTGTCAGATCTCTTGTAGACCATTAGGGAATTGCCACAAAGATGGTGATCAGCTAGATCGCTGCTAGACAGAAAGGAATTTGCAGGAGGTTCCCTGTGAATCCCAGAGCTGAGCCATGCTGTTGTGGGGCTGAGGTTTGCTTTGTAAGTCAGCAGGATGGTTTTCCATATACCCAGCGTGTGTTGGTGTGGGGGGTTTTGTATCCATGCCAATGGGAGAGGCTGGGAGAAGAACATGCTTTGCCTCTTGGTGGCACTGAGTTCCCAGCCTGGGCAAAGGTCCCACTGAGCTCATGTGGGCCCAAGGAGCTTCACAGAAACAGTGAAGCTGAAAGGGAAGGGGGGAGCACCCACAAAGCATAACAACTCCCATCATCAGAGACAGGGCTCCCTTGCCCAGCTGAGGCTGTCGGGAGGACGCGCAAACCTCCTGCAGTAGGACAGAGGGGTGGCAGGTGTATGTTGTAGTGAGATGGAAGGAGCCCCGTAGGCCTAACTAGAGTGTGTCAAACTTCTGCCTCCTGCGTCTGAGCCTTTGGGGGGTTTCCAGCACCAGTGGTGTTTGCTATTACATTGTACAAGCCCAGCTATTTCTATCCCGCTTCCTCTCATCCCTCAGCTTGGCTGGATCAGTGCCATCAAGGCCAGCAGATTTACCCTGGGCTGAGATGAACTCCAGAAACCACCACCGCTCCCCCGCCCCCTTCCCCAGGGTTTGTCTCTCCTACAGCCTGCAGAATGTTTCAATCTGCAGAAATAAAGGTGGTGGTTATTTCATCTGTAACCTCCGTGCCAGAGCATTCCTCAAGCCCATTGAGGAGCTGCACGCAGAGGGCTGTTGAAGTCAGCAAGATGATCCCCCTTTGCTCTTCAGCTCCTCTGCTCAGCTTCTTGGCTGCCTTTAATCCCAGGGGAACAGCAGAGCCAGGATAACCCAAACTTCTGTGTTCTGTCCTTGGAAGTAAAGCCCAGGAAAAGGTCTGGCATAGCTGGCTTTATGTGGAGCATTTTTATATGCTGGAGAGCTGCACGGGCCCAGAACAGTCTTTGGCACAGACATGAGAAAGCATCGTATTGCTGGAATTACTGGAAGTCCCTGTGAGCTGTTAACAGTGTTAGCGATATACCTCCCAAACATGCCCCCCTGCCAGGCTGGTGGGGCTACAGCATCCTTGACCAAAAAAAAAAAGGCTGGATAAAACTCTCCACTAGTCCTTTAGGTTTTCCTTTCATTTCTGCAGGATTTCAGAGCTACCAACCATCCTAGAACACTTGGGATGCCAAGATACAGCCCACCCAAGGATCAGGATCCCTAGCAAGGACTATTAGATGTTTTACATAATTCAGTAAAGTGGTACATGGAGACATATAAACAATTAATGAGCAGGTCAGCCCAATCTGCTGTCAGGCCAGGGAGGTCTCTCAGAGCAGGTATACTGCAGGGACATCATCCCTCCCATGTAAGAACTCTCTCCTGTCCAGCACAATGCAGGGGAAACATTGTCTGGTGATGCCACCAGTGCTTGTGGTTAAAGGAGCAGGTCCTTGTTCCACAGGGAGGGGAGTTTTTGAGAGTGCAGCTGTGTTAACTCCAGAAAGGCACTGAGATGTTACTCTCTTCACTGCTAAATGTCATGCCTGCACCCAAAGCATCAGGGGGGAGACAAGAGAGCACCCGGTGATCTTGGCCAAATGGCTTGGAGAGCCATGTCAGCTTGGGATGCCAGCACGGGGCAAATCGGGACTGCTGTTCATTCAGGTTACTCGTACCAGTACAGATTAGGGTGGCGGGTAACAGAGGATGAAAGGTGTTTGGGCAACCTTATTGCTGTTAGAAAGAACCCTCTGGATCTCCCCCAATGCCCTGTTATAACTGGGTTTTGTGCAGAGCACACTCCTGTTTGGAGCTGCAAACTAGGTCCTGTCCTCCCAGTACTGAGCTCAGCAGTCAGGGAAGGTATTAAGTGAAAATGGCTGGAACAGAAGTCAAGCTTCTCAGGTGCAGCCGTGTTGTTGAACTCAGCCCAGGGAGTGAAACTTGTCTCCAGCAAACACCGATTCCTTATGTGTAGCTGAGAGAGAATCACAAATAGCAACAGCCACCCCTTTTCTGGGAGGGGTATCCCAAGACACGGCAAAGGAGGGTGGGGATGGAGCAGCTTGTTAAAACTGGCATAAGTTAAGTACCTGATTAGAGCCAACTTGCTCGTCTAGTCTGATTTCCATAGGAAACGAGGCTGTGTGGTCACACTGCCTGTCTCTTTAGATGTGTCACCTAATCATGGTAGTTTGCTGACCAAGTTCCCTTGAAATTTGACAGAGCTGCAGCAAGGGAAATGAAGTTCCTAGACACTTCATGAAAATACATAGGCGAACGTGGGAGAAATCTAGTGCCCGGCAGCATGCTGCCAGCTCCTGTTGGACACTGGCCAGCCCAGGTGGGGTGTGAAAGCTGTTCTGGATGCTCCATCTGCAGAAAAGGCTTCTTGGGGGGACTACACCCTATTGACCATCAATAAATAATTGGAGTTTTGTGGTTGTAAAGAAGGCTTTTGTTAGCTTTGCTGCTCACAGGGAATTCTGTCATTATTTTTGGCCCTGCTCTTCACCAGGTGGGAACTTGGCATGGAGTAAAGTCACTTTACCTCCTGGAGCCCCCAGTTCTTTCGCCCATCCAGGCTGTTTGGGGCTGCAGTGACTTTTACTTTATGTCTGTGCAACACCTGCCAAATCATAGAATCATAGAATGATTTGGGTTGGAAGGGACTTTAAGGATCACCTCGTTCCACCCCCCCCTGCCCCGGGCAGGGCCCCCTCCCCCCAGCCCAGGCTGCTCCCAGCCCCGTCCAGCCTGGCCTTGCGCCCTGCCAGGGATGGGGCACCCACAGCTGCTCTGGGCAGCCTGGGCCAGCGCCTCGCCGCCCTCACGGGGAAGGGTTTCTTCCCAATATCTCATCTAAATTCACCCTTTCATATGTCCTTTATTCTAACTCTGCTTTGGCAAAGACCTATAAGCATGACTTCAGCTCAGCCAGATGATGCCCTTGACAGCACAGAGCATCCCATGCGCTGAAGAACACTCAGTGACTCAATATGCTATCAAAACGTGAAGAGCAGCAACCAGCCCCTGTGACTCAGCTTCCCCAGCTGAAAAATTAATAACATTTCGCATGTGCAGCCAATGAGTCAGGGAGTGCCTGTCCCCCTCTCACCAGACTGTTACAGGGCCGATGTCCCCCGGCACTGCCTCCAGCTGCCCTCAGGGATGCAATGGTGACTGCACCAAAGGCACCCGGCAAGGGCAGAGCAGAACTCTCTCCTTAATTTGTACAGTCCCTCTTCAAGCCAAACATCCTCTGGAGTTATCAGCAGTCTTAGCAGGATAAAACAGGGCTGGTATCTTCTGATTTGAACCCACTTAATCCTACTAGTCCCTGCATTTGGAAGCTGACCCCAGCCTCTCTGAAGGGCCGTCCTGAATTTTTCCAGGACCACGAGAGATAAGAGGATAGTGTCAGGGCAGGCCGAGGGAGGATTTCACTGAAAATCCCAGCAAAGGGGTTTCTGCTGAGAAAAAAACCCCACAGGATTTTAACAGCTTGCAGAAGCCCTGCTCCAGCCAGCACTAATAGCACTGGAAGGAAAGAGACCGCACAGCCCAGGCCAGACCATTAGGGACCAGCAAGAGTAGAGGGTAAAACAGCTGCTTATTAGAACAATTTAAGGACAGTAAAGAGCAGGGGAGCTGCCTTTATTAAAGGCATGTTGATCTGGAGTCATAGGCGCAGCCTTGGGTGTCTGCAAGAGGCACATTGCACCTTCCTGGTTCTCCTGCCTGACCTTGGGGAAAGCCATGTCCTCCGTGCCTCAGTTTCCCTCTGTGTGAAATGAGGGTAGCATCATCTCCTCCTCCATAAGTAGGCTGGGGTTCGTGTGTGTTGTGGTTTAACCCCGACTGGCTATGAAGTGCCATGCAGCCGCTCGCTCACTCCCCCGCTACAGCAGCGTGGGAAGGAGAATTGGGAAGAAAGTGAAACTCATGGGTTGAGATAAGAATAAATTAATACTTGAAATAAATTAAAATAACAACAACAGCAACAATTGTAACAAAAAGAGAGAGAGGGACAGAGGAATAACACACACACACACACACACACACCCCATCAAAAAAAAAAACAAAAACAAAACCAAAAAAACAACAGCCCAAGTGATGCACAATACAGTTGCTCACCAGCCACTGACTGGTGCCCAGCCAGTCTCCAGCAGCAATCGGCACCTCCCAGCCAGCTCTCCCCAGTTTACATACTGAACATGACAATATATAGTATGGAATATCCCTTTAACTAGTCTGGGTCAGCCGTCCTGGCTCTGCTCCCTCCCAGCTTGTTGTGTACCTGCTCACTAGCAGAGCATGGAAAACTTGAAAAATCCTTGATTTAGAGTAAGCACTACTTAGCCACAACTAAAGCATCAGTGTGTTATCAACTTTATTTTCATACTAAATCCAAAACACAGCATTGTACCAGCTGCTAGGAAGAAAATTAACTCTATCCTAGCTGAAACCAGGACAGTGAGGGAATAACAGCATAGTAGCTTGCTGGACTGAGTACTAAAACAGTGGCTGCAGTAAAGACACTCTTTAATGAACCTTTCTGTAGCAAGCAGCAGTGGGTTAGTAATTAAGTTATTGGACTGCCATTAGTCTGGTGTTCAGATCTTATCTCTGCCATACGTTGTCTGGGTAGTGGCAGATCATCTAGAGACTGTTAAAAGGGAGCACCTCAAGGGTGTTTAGAAAGAGCCCAAGTACCTAAATCACTCTGGAACCACTTCAGGAACAAGCTCCAGTGTGCCACAGGACAAATCACCTGATACCCCAAAAATGTCCTTTTGAGACCCTGGACCCAGACTGCAGTGGGTGCAGCGCTCCTTCTCCTGCCCTCTGGCTTGGAGCAAGGCCTATGGTCTTGTAGGTTGATAAGATAGAAAGCTTGGAGGGCCAAAGAGATGATCCAGTCCAATCTCCTTCATAACATGGCCCAGTTTTTCCTAACTGGAGCCAGTAAAGTAGGATTGGCCAGAGTATATACCTAGGGAATATATCTATCTTTCTATAGGAAGTGTATATATAGACATGTACAAACCTTCCTTTGGATCTTCATGGAGTTGTTCTCAGGTGGTAGGTGCAGTCTTTGCAGCTGCCTGAGCAACAAAACCAAAGGATTAAACCTGTGTCTGAGCTAAGGGCTAATGGATGTTGTTCAACTGCAGGGCCGGCAGAGCCCAGATGGCTGGGAAGGTTGTTGCCTCCTGATCCTGGCCCAAAAGAGAATGCACTGCACAGGAATCTCCTCCCAAATCCATGCACACATTATCAAACACACCAGCCTGGAGTTGACCACCGTCTGTGTGTATACCTTGCTCTGTCAGTGACAGGGGTTGAGCAGCCCATGAAGGACCACATCTGTGGTGGCTCCACCAACACTTGTTGGTGCTGGTCTGCTCAGCCTAGGCTAGTTGGGGTTCCCTGAGCATGGGTGGGCAGGATCTGAGCTCTGTTCTTGGCACAGTGCTGGGTGGACATCCCAGTGAGCTCAGGACCAGCAAGGGGACTTCCAGGACAGCCCAGCACAGTGAAGACAACCCTAGTCCAAGGAGTCTTGAGAGCACATACATGTGCTAAATCACCCTCAATTTCAAATATAGGCTTTATTTTAATTTTTTATTATTGTGTGCCAGGCCCCATGTGCAGGCCCTAGCAACACCAGCAGTTCATCTATGGATAAAGAAGAGATGAAAACAGACTGCAAACACCACGTGGTAAACCTGCAAGTGCAGCATTTTGCCTAGATCAGCTCAGCCTGCTCGGTCTGGATTATGCTGAAATTACACCTGGCCTTCTTGCAAAAGGATACTTTATTTGATTAATTACTGTGGCTGTTGAAAAATACTCAATTGCCGGTAGAGGCTGATGCACAAAAGGAAATTGGCCTCCTGAGGAGGCTGTGCCGAGTGCTCCACGGCGAGCTGGGATCGGATGCCGCCGTGGTCCATTGTTCTGCTCTGGCTACGTGAAAGCACAGGGAGGGAGAAAAGGTCAGGGCTTTTGTTAACTCCTCTACCTGCCGGGCTTTTCGGGGGGATTGAATGCAAGGCAAATCTATTGAACTTCCTCCTGGACACCTGAAAAATTGATGCCCATTTCCTGACTACTCTCAGATGAACAGAGGCTGCGTATTAGTTCTTTGACTTTCCAGAGGTAGGAGTTCTCCATGGGTTCTTGCTTTAATGTAACCTGTTTGGCTGGGGCTCATTCAGTTGAGGTGTTTCTCTCTGTGGCACTGCTACCAGGACCCTTCAAATAGAGGTTTGAGGGCCAAACCAGTCCCACAGAGTCAGCTAAGTGGTCTTGACACATTCCCAGCTGCTCAGGGAGCATAGGGATAGAGAAAGGAGGGGGCATACAGATGACAGCAGTCACCTCAGGCCTCCTCTGCAATTTATGGACAGAAATAATGCTGACGTTTCCAACAGATGGAGTGAACCAGGC
Organism: Falco cherrug; assembly: GCF_023634085.1. Taxonomy (NCBI): domain Eukaryota; kingdom Metazoa; phylum Chordata; class Aves; order Falconiformes; family Falconidae; genus Falco; species Falco cherrug. Next base: position 4,293,281 of record NC_073698.1, read on the forward strand.
CTTGGAGGCACCTGTTTGTCCCCACAGTCATGGAGGTGATCCTGGCTGACGTGATGAAATACAGTGTCTGCATACAGACAGCTCAGTCCCACTTTGGGCGTCAGGTGGGGCTTGGAGCACACAAAAAAAGATCGAGAGCCACAGTCACCTAAATGACAGCATAGTCACAGGAGAGGGCACAATGTGTGCTGATGTGGCATAGAAAGCCACAGCAAAGAGGTATGCTAATGGACTCCCGTCCTAGAATTTTCACGCTTCTGCCTTACTCCGTGGTCCCCAGACTCGTGTGAATAAACACCAGTGACAGATATTAGCTCCCAGCTCCCTTCTGATCCGTGCACGTGGCCAGGAGGAGCCAAGGAAATGCTCAGGCATTGCACCGTTCCTAGGTAGTAAGTGCATTGCACAAGGGGTTCTTGGCTTTGTGGAAGCTTTGACTTTGGTCTGGAGCTCTGTTTAAAATCACACCCTGACGTCTGCAGTGTTTTGGGGTTAGTTTTATTTTCTTTAATAGTAAGACGTCCTGTGAATACCTGGTGTCAACTCAGTGTTGCGCTCTTGCACCCTCAGTGTAGCCAACTACACGTGCAGTGTCAGCCTCACTGGGAAATTGTCGATCTTTTCCTAATGTGAAATATGAAAGAGTTTGGGTGACTCTGTGCGGGGATTGGTACTGACATGCAAAGGACCAAACAAGCTCTGAAATCCTCTAGCTGCAGTTGAGTCTTCGTGGTCCTTTCACCGACCGACCGGTGTGATGCTTTGCAAAGGCAAACGGGGTGGCACAGCCTGGAGCTGTCATCGCGGGCTGTGATTAATGCCTGCAGCTCCTGGCGGAGGAAGGCACAGAGGATCATATTCCTTTCACTGCTGTCTTTTAAAACCCTTCACACCCAGTCTCTGACCAGGTCACCACCTTGGAATTTTGTGGTGCCCTGACTCTCAGCTTGTGGAAAATGGCACGGTTGCATTGAAGTCAGTTGTATCTCAATTATTTCATATCACTGGGGGTCTGGCCAGAGGTTTTTTTCAGCTGGGTCAAAAGAAACAGCAGTGTTTACATTTTCAGCTGATCTGTAGTCAGCCTGACCAACGAGGAAAGTTCAGGACATGCTTTAAGTGCTCAGTTTTCAGGGAGAAGACAGATTTTTCAGAAGACTTCAGTGCTACCTGAGGTCTGTTGAAAATCAGGCCCTGATTTTGTGTGCTGAAGCCTTTGGCTGGAAACTATCTACTGCACAAGCCCTGACTCCTCTCTGTCACTCACACTGAGTAGATTACGTGCTATTTATTGGTGGTTTCAGTTACGAGCATCATTTCCCTAGGTTTCAGTTGCACTTGCAGAATGACAGACTGCAGTGGGCATTAGCACTGCACTGTCTTCCTTGAGCTACTCGCATGAAAAAAACTCTAATGTACAGAAATGCAAAGTATCTGTGTATCTAATGCATTAAGCCTACTCCCACCCTGGGCTCTTTCACTACAATAAGAAATCTTGGTGCCTGCAATCTTTTCTCGCTGTAGTTATTTGGCTAATTGATCAGCAGGCTGGCTGTGTTGCTCTGTGCAGGAAAAGTTGTTTTTATTTTGAGTAGCTGGAATTTTCTGGGTTGGAGATCCCAGATGTGCAGGATGACTGGACCATCCCTTTTTGCGGAAAAACAAAACAAAACAAAACCAAAAAACAACTAACAAAAAAAAAGTCCCAAACCAAAACACCCCCCCCCCCCCCCCCCCCCACAAAACCAGCAAACTACCAGGTCTTCCCTGGGAACAGCATCCGCCCACCAGAAGGAGAAGCCCGACAGGAGCACCCTCAAATCTCATTACTGCCTAATCCTGTGGATCTCATCATTGTAAGGCTGAATGCTGCAGGAATAGCTAGAGAAAAATCTGCATGTTCCCTAAAACAGCCCTTGCAGGCTGTCGTTTAGTTGCACAGTGTTGCATCCATGACTGGGCTTCATCCATGACATGAGGAGCTACTCTGAGGATCCAGGGCTTCACGATAGATCTCTACTTCCCACTATCACCTACGCCTTCACGTGTCAGCTTGCAGCTCCATTTGAATCTCTCTTCTCCTCTCAGTTCTCCAGGCAGCTGGACCTGCAGCTGCTGGGGAGGTAATTCTTTACACCAAAATTCACCTCTTGTTCAAAGCAGCTGTTCCTCTGCCTGCTGATACCAGCGTTCACTGGAAATTTGGTGGCCACTCAAAGTCTCATCCAAAGGTGGTAGGAAAGGCTTTTCTTGACTTTCAGTGAACTTGGATCAGACTTCTGCCAGGAAAACATGCGCTGGGCTCATGGAGTCCCAGGCCATGCAGAGCCCCATGTCACAGATGCGTGTGAGAAATGGTGATTCTAATGTTTTCTGCAGCTTATTGCTGTTGTGACCTGCCTTGCTGAGGTGAGACAGCTTCCTTGCATTCCTCACATCACCTATCAGCACGACTTCAAGCTAATCCATCCATGCGGAGGCAGCAATTAAGTCATAAACAAGGGAACTTTCTCAGTGCTGTGGCAGGCAGCGTGCTGGCCAGGTGATGCTCATTGTGTCCTCACATCTCCATCACGAGAGTCTCATACAGTTTTCTCACTTGTAGAAACTCAGGGAGTGCCATTCTGTGTGTAAAAAAAATTAGCAAATACTCTGCATGAATTCCTGTTGCCTTTGCATTCAGGGCAATACTCTTGCTTTTAACGGGGATGTATTTTTTTCTCCACATTGAAAGAGATGAAACGATGGCTGGGTTTTACTCTCCATGTAATTTGCACTGGGGAAATTAGAAATTATTATTTCTTCTTGCAAGGATGAAGATATTTGTGCCACGAGAAGGGAAGGTGTAAGTGAATGGCCATTACCATGAAAATTTCAGTCCAAGGCTCAGACGGGGGGAAAGGGGGAGATGCTCAAGTTTTAAGCAACACTCCAGCAGCTCAAGCACTCGTCTAGCGAGACTCAAAGTCTGGGTTCCTCCACCAAGGTGGGGGTTTAATTCGAGTTACCCACCTCTCAGCAAGTCCTGGACAACCAGCCGTCACATAGGCTTTGAGGGCAAACCTGAGCAGCTGGGAGAGCTCACCTTCTGTGCAGAAAGGAAAGGAGAATGGGAGTCTATGGGCCAAGGAAACAGTGATGTCCCAGGCAGCACTGGATGGCAGGAGATCACATATAGCTAAAATTTACCCAAGACAGGCTCAGGCACCATGGCAGGTTGTCTGAAGTTCTTACTGTGAGAGCCTGTTTGGTTTATTGAAAAGCAGAGCGAGAACCGATGGGAGTAGGCTGTGAGTGCCTCCACAGGGAGCAGATACACGGCACTGAGGCTCTGACAGGCCAGTTGACACAGGTCATACCAGGGAGAGGCCTCAGTCTGATAGCAAAGCTAGGGCACGTGCCTCTTGCAAAGAGTTTCCCAGACACGGTCTATCATCCTGGCTCCCCTCCGCGCCATGTCCTGGTCACCACTCCAAGCCAAGTGGTGCACAAGATCCCAGCATGAGGGAAGTGGAGGTGCAGCCCTGGGGCTGGGCCCTGCCGTGTGGGCCCATCGATGGGTCGGTTGTGGTTGGTAAGATATGACTGGCCTCATCTGGGAAGCTGAAGGCAGATGCAGATGAGCAGTTACTTGTTTCATTTTAAACACTAATGATGATTTGACTTTTGGAGCTAGTTACCTAGAGAAGTAGTGGGTAGTCTCTGTTAAAAACTTGCTTGTTGATCATGCTAGCGGGGAAGACACCTGTCAGTCAAGAAGATGGATGGTGCCATATTCAGACTAATATCTTCTGACCTGAAAGCCCTGGTTCTGATTTGGGGCTCTAGGAAGAATGCAAAATACAAACTGCCATAGCTTCCCAAGCATGCCAGCTTTCAGCAGGACAAAAAGCAGAAGGAATGGTATTTAGTGGCATTGCCTTCTTCCTCTCCACTTGCTGTCATGCGCATTCAGTGGTTAGAGTCCGGTGAGCTGGTTAGTTTAACCTCATTCAAGAGCCATTGTTTTTCTTCCTGATCTGAATCCTGCTTTTGATAAGGACAAAGGCGCTTGTCTCCAAGGGTACAGGTCTGACCTTTTTATTCACCATTTCTTAGATGAACAGTAAAATACATTGCAAAATCTTTAATCCTTCTCAGATCCGCTGCTGGAGGGGAGGGAGTCAAAGCAGCAGTGTGCAGAGAGCATCGGTGTGTTAAATCTTTTTGCTCAGCTAAGGTGATAGATTATGTTTCTGCCAGTCAGATGAAGTAGACATAAGATGAATGAACTTCTGATTTTTCACACCGTTAAGTGCCCAGGGTTTCTCCAAATGACAGGCTCTACACCACACTGGGTGCAGAGGGGGACTGGCTGTCACTGAATGTGTCACCTCATAAATAAATTATTCAATTTCTTTGCTGCATTTGCAGACAGGAAAATCATGTGGCACGTGGACTTCAGGAGAAAGGAGCAGAATTTACATTTAGAATTAAATACCTGAATGTCTCTTAACCAGTGCTTAATGAGCATGTGCTCTGGAGGATTAGCACTGTGGAGTGATCCCCCAGGCAGTATGGCCAGTCATGTGGTTGGACTCCGGTCCCAAAGTGCCAACAAGGAGCAGAAATGCCAGTTAAACAGATTAGAGTAGCAACCCCCCTCTTTCCAATTGCATGATAACGGTTTTGTCCAGGTTTCTCAGCCTTTCACCCTCCAGAGTCAAGCTCTGTCAGGTTCCTCTTGCATTTGGGATCTCTTCAGATCCAAGAAAGCCATGGCTGAGGTTGCTGTGGTGCAGACCTTTTACCGAAGCACTCCTTGGCTTCTGTTGACCACTGCTTGCAAGCAAGAGGTGTGTATAGTTCCATGTCGCACATGACCCTGCATGCAAAAGTAGTTTAAAACCCTTTCAGCCTCACCCACTGCCTCCTTCAGATGCTTTGTTCAGATAATGCTCAACTAGGGATGCCCGCAAAGCTGCAAAATGAACCCAATTTACAAAACCCCCGTATTTTCCAGAGGAGTGTCTTTGTGCTTTTGTTTTATGTGTGAGTGATTTTGGGGAGGGGTAGGGTACATTTTGTTTAGCCCAGCTCATTTTTCCATACCACAGGCAGCTGTAGAGCTTCATGTAGGAGATGAAGGTGGGAGGGTTGGAGGGTCCAGATGGCCATTTTTTTCCCACCAAGGCTCCCATGAATTAGTGGGCAGCTGATCTCCCTGGTGCTCAGACAAGTCGAATCCTTCTTACTGATCCCTGTGGGAATAAGAAGGAGGGCAGTCGTCAGCTCCCCCTACCCTTCCCTTTTGGGGTTTTCCCTGTTGAGTAAGCCCTGGGGAAAGCCAGCTGCCCATGGTGTACAGCCTCGTTTGCAAAAGCGTCGTGAAGGGACTGGTGACTTGGGCTGAAGGTTAGACCTTCAGAAAATAACACCAACACCAACACCCAGGCTCTGGGTACCAAAATCCTGTTTAAAAGCAGAGTGTGGGGAGTATGTAAATACTCTTCCAAACCTGGCACACCTATTCAGCATCACCACAGGCTGTGCTGAGCAAGATGCCCACATACAGGATAGTTTTTATGCTGGGAGCCAGGGCAACCATGAGCCAGTGCTTTGCTTCAGCAGCAGAAGAATAAATGACTAAAGGAGCAGTTCTGAGACCTGTGGCTCTAGCCCAGCCTGTGGGAGGAGATCCCCCATATATGTTTTTTTGCAATATGTACACTCAATGGGGCAAGCCCATTTGGCTGATTATCATGCAAATAATGGCTGGACTACTTAGGAGCTCCCCTGTTGGGTGAGATCTCTGTTTTTCAGAAAGGGAAACTGAGGTGAGGAACTATAAGATCGCTTGTCCATAGCAGATATCCTTCAAGCAAGGAACCCAAACTGCTACCCAACCCCGTGTTCAACACTGTACCTACAATCATTGTGTTACGGACCTGAGAAGAACCTCTGGAAGACCTCACCCAGTGCCTGCTCCGAGACAAGCCAAGTTTTCACTGACTATTCCCAGTGGAGGAGACCCTTCAGCATCCCTAGGAAGTCTGTCTCAGGGCTTACTACTTGGCAGGGTTAGAAAGTTTTTTTCAAGCCATATGAATTAAGGAGAAGAGGAATAATTTAATGTGCTACAAGAATATTCGAACTGAGGATTAGGAAAATTGCCTCACAGTCTTTCAGATGTTAAAGTGGGCGCATGATTTTCCACCAGTCTTCTGTCTTCTAGAAAAAGCAAAATTAATTCGTTAAATATGGTCTGTGGCCAATATTGTCTAGTGAGTATTTCCTAATGAACATGATGTATTCACTGCCCTTAGGACACCAGTTCCTTTTCTGGGCAATGCAGAGGGATCATGTAGATGGGTTCAGCAGCTGGATGTTTTCATTAAGGTAGCGAAGGCACATAGATGGCAAACTCCTACAGCTTTCAGTGGGGTAGCTATCTGCCTTCAAATATGTGGTCGCTAAAAATGTAGACGTGATGCAAGCAGCGTGGTGAGGAAAAGGGGAATAACTGGAAATGCTGTTGAGCCTTTGCAGTCCCTGCAGGAACTAATACTTTCTAGCTAGGATGGGAACATCCATGTTTCCCACTGCAGTTGAGAAGCTACAGAAAATTCTGCAGGATCAACACCAAAGATTAAGACCTACATCACTGAATGGGACAAGTGCAGTTGCTGCTGGTGGGGAAAAGAGATCGCTCTCCTTGCCATGAGCAAAGTGTGTTGGGACACTGGCATAGGGTGTTATCACTCCTTTTTTTTTTTTTTTTCTAAAACCTGAAACAAAATATTTAGGTTTGTATGATGAGTCTGGACCACTTTGTCACTGTGAAGGGAAATGCCCTATGTCCTGCAAGATCATCCTTCCTCAGCCTTCACATCCCCAGTTTCTTGTGGGAGCTGTTTAACAGAATGCCTTTTTGCCTGCTTTTTAAGGTACGAGTGTTATTACCATACTGGAAAATGTTCCACATCATAAATATAACAACAAACAAGGATGACTTGGAGATAAAAAGCCGTAGAAATTCAATTCTTTAAAAGAAATGTTCACTTATACACACCAAACCTGTATAATGCTGGGAGTACCATGAAGCGGCACCACATACCAGCAAGCACAAACCCAGGAGCAGCACGGGACTTTCCCATGAAAACCCCCAAAAGGCACAATTTGCACCACAGGCAGGAGCAGAGCGTGGAGGTAGTCCAATCCAGGCATCACTTGCAGGCTGTGATGGAGGCCTTGGTATTTTCTCTCATCTCCTGAAAGCAGTTTTGATAGAAAGATGATAATCCAGCCAGCCTTGTGGGCTGTAAGGACAGGGCTCTCCTTCTCCATGTGCTTTAGTTCATACCATGGGATCTGATGACACACGTACTAAATCAGTATCAGTCTGTTTGTTAGGTTAATCCTTGGATAACTTTCTAGGACTCAGTTTACAAACTATTACTTGCATAAGCAACTTCCAGTCTCAGTCTCATTAATGCAGGCATTAATCTGGACGTATTAGAGGATTGTCTCTCGCTGTCTGGAATTAATATTACGAAAGCGTTGAGAGTTTAAGTGCTCCTAGCCCTCTTCCACACCTAGGTGCTGCATCTGTCCCTTCAGGGTTGGGACAGTCCCTGAGCTGGGGTCTATGAGTCAGGGTGTCATTTCATTAATTGCCGATTTCTCTTGGTTTAGGTCAATTCCTGGTGATTGCTGATGTGTTTATACAGGAACCATGGTCATTCTACGACAGGTAAGTGAAGCATTCCTCTCTTTAGCATTTCTAATTTTACTCCATCACTCCAAGGACTAATAAAAGCCTTTTTTTTTTTTTTTTTTTTGGGGGGGGGGGAGGCGGTGGGGAAGGTCAAGTCAGTCTATTTTTATCCTATTCTATTTCCCTAAAACGACTGTTACAAGATACAGAGATATTCATTAGCCTTAATCCTTGATTGGCTTAGAGGAAATCATTGCTCTGTGTGTGTAGTCCAGATTAACCTCGTGGAATGTTCCACTTCTATTTTCTCATCTGGGATGGCCCAGAAGCTGCACAAGAACAAAACAGCTTGCTGCCTGCCTTGAAAAATATTCTAGTCGAGAATTGATTTTTCAGTTTCCAGGAGTGGTGCTGCTTTGGCCGTGTGAAAATACGAGTCCTTTTGCACATTTAGAAATAAATTGGATTGAAGAATTAAGTTGCATGTCAGATCTCATGTAGATTCTGAAATAATTTAGGGCTTCAAATTGAAGTGTTTTCCCTGTGTCTAGGCATAACTTGTCTCTCTCACTCTTGGCTTCTGGGTTGCCTCATTGCAGTGTCTCACCTGGGGGGGACTGACAGTACTGCCATGTGTCCTGGGGTTGGGGCTACAGATTGAGACTCAAATATGTCAACACAGCCAAGCGTTGAGGTGATGGAGCAAATCTACCCAGCAGTTTTGATTCAGCTCTGTGTCTGTCTTGGTAAATGAGCTTTTGGCTGCAGCTGGGCAGAAAGCACTGGGCCTTCAAAGCTGCATGCAGGAACTCCCGTGGGATCAGTTTATACCACTGAAAAGAAGAGTTGAGAATAGCTTTGAGTGTGGAAGGAATGCCAAAGATCTCGTGGAGCAACTGAAATGCTCTTTACAGAGTTGCCCTGACTGTGGCCTCCCAAAAAACAGGCTGCACTTTGGTAGGGGTGGTTAGAAGCTCAGCCGTCCTGACTGGTGCAGTCTGCAATGCCAAAGAAAATGTGTGTGGGAATTAAAATGAAGCAAATTCATATGCTGATTTGAAAGCTCAGACTAGCAGTTGCGGCTCTAAGAAATGCCCTATAACAACTCTTGTCTGGGATGGTATCACTCCAGGCTGCCTGTTAACGTCTCCCTGCTCAGGGTTACCCCTCTGTGGTTCAGCTACTAGTTCAGTGTCTTCTGTATCACTCTGAATTCACCTTTTGCAGAGCTTTAACCAAATAGACCATCTTCCTGGTGTGTCTTGTGTATACAGGGTGCTTCCCAAGTAATTTCCTTCCCACCTGTCTTGGGGTAGGTTGGATCTCCTTTCTGAAGCTGTCTCTCTCCCTTGTCTACCTGAGCTCTACGTGAGAGTGGCTTAGCGCTTGACTTTTAGATGGACCCAGCTGTGAATGGAGAGCTGCAGTACAGGGACATCATTCTTCTCTTCTGTCACCCTTGCTACCATGAAAGTAACTTACAGCAAAGGGGACAAGTAGATGGCTCCAATAACATCACCAAGGCACTTCAGGCCATGCATCTAGGCACTAATTAGCCAGTTCCAGCCTGGTTCCAGCCTGGGATCTGGCTCCTTATTAAAACCTCAGGATGTGGTTGGTCTGGTGTGGAAATGGGGCGGAATTCTTGGGCTTTTGTCTCTCGTGTCTATAGTGTTACAGCAGTAAAGCTGGAGCAGAGCAGGAGTGACGCTGCCCTTATGTTAGCTGACGAGGGGTTATTTCTAGGATGTTACAATGGGAGGAAAAACATAGTGGTATTTCTGTACTGAGAGCTGAATGCTGGAGAATAAACCTGGAGCCATTTGTGACTCATGTGTATGGATCTCCTGACGGGTTAAAGCCCATCACCTCCAGGCAGGTTTTACAAGAACCCTTAGCAGTGAAGCCTTAATAGTCAGCATGCATGTTCAGTCTCCTATAGGCTTTTTTAGAGAAGATACTAAGTTGTTTTCCAGGCAAACATCTTTTAGTTCATAAAGACAGGTTGTCAAAAATGTATAAAGAATCTCCAAGTGAATTCCTAGAAGTTATTAACAATATTTGATACACTACTTTGGGATTAAAGCTTCTTATTATTAAACAAGAAAAGACCCTAGCTCCCTAAAACAACCTGCAGTTTTCAAGAAGCTCTTCCATTTCTTGCTGTTCTTGATAGTTTTGAGACTAACTCTACCTGTGACTTCGGAGGCTGAGCAGGGCATGACATATATCAGGGAAACGGGTTTGTGTGGGGTTCGTTGCTTACTGCAAACATGCCTCTGCAGCACAGATGAGGTGAGCAAGGATCCCTCCATAACGGAATAACAAAACCCAGTTGTTAGCAGATAGAGGCTCTTCCTGAGGTCACTTTATACAAGTTTACCCCATTTAAAGGTTCAGTCTGAGTCACACTTGAACCACTTTGCTCTCGGTGGTGCAAAGAGCTGCTGTTTATGGTGTTGCCAAATTGCAAGCAGCAGCAATATATGTATTTTGCCTCCTTCAGTTTTGCTGTAAGATCTTAGAGATACATCTATGCTGTTCCTGATTGTTATGACTTTCCAGTGAGCTTCCCTCTGTCTTTTCTTTTTTTTCTTTCTTTTTTTTTCTTTTCTTTTTTATTCTTGAATGTACACAACATGTTTATGGTCCTTCCTTCCCACCCCTTTTCCTGTGAAAACTTTCTTCAATGTGATCAAACAAAAGATGGAATGATGGTCTGAGATAGATCAGCACAGAGCCTTTGGCCTTCACAGCTTACTTTCCCTGTCCTTACCCAGCTATAAATCCAGGAACTTTGAAGATGAGCCCTTGGCATTGCACCCCTTCCACCTTCCCATGAGACCAGTTCGCACCAGGCTCTCCTGCAGAGGCTGGCCCTGGGCAGCTGAGCGCAGAGGGGGCTCCAAGTGCACAGCTCTGAGCAAAGAGGAGAAAACACACAGAGCTCCTGCCCTCTGCCTTCCACCCACTAATTCAGAAGAAAAACCAATATTGTTCCCCAGCAGGGGCCTGCAGGGAGCCAAACTTATCAGCTTTAGTTGCTAGCAAATTACTCATGGCAAGTCCATTTCCATGCACAAAGAAAGGGAAGATGAAAAAGGAGGGTTTCCTCAATTCCTGCCTTGGCAGCCTGACAAAACCGTTTGGCTCCGCAGCACAGCAGCAGCTCGTTCCCGCATGTTCTGTCTTTTGTTTAAAGCAGAGATGTTTTTAGAACTGGCGTGGAGACAAGGAGGGTGGGGTGGCCCCAGCCGCAGATGACCACACAGCCTGGCGAGGGGCACATCACAGCTCCAGAGAGCGCGTTATTTGCCACTGTGGTCCTGGTGGCAAATAACAAATGTTTGTTGCTTGCCAAGCGGTTGTTTTTGCAACTCCATCTTCTCCCTCATGTAGGCAACCCTCGTACAACCTGATCTTAAATCCGGGATTTCCCAGTGCTGCAAATTTCCTGCTGCTGGGCCAGACCAAGAGAAATCAAAGCCACTTACCTGCTGGGGAATGAAGCGTGCTCACAAAATTTAAGTGTTTTCACGTAGGACCAGGTTCAGCATCCCACAAAGCACATCCACTAAACTAAACTTGGCATAAGATAGTATCTGTGTTGCTGTGGTCCCCTGACCGTGTCCAGACCACATGAGAAGCATTGCTGCTCTTGTGGGTTTCTCTCAGCCTTACTGCCTCCCCAGCCTGCTCCTGAGCTTATAGGGCGAGAAGTAGACATAGGAGTGAAAAGAAACAGCCGAGACATAAGCTAAGCAGATGAAGGAAACCACAGCTCAGCCAGAAATTAAGGCCTTGAGGGATCAAGCACTGTGGATGCCTCTGCTGTAAAGCTCTTTTTAGCTCAACACCAAAGCAAGGAAGGTGTCTCCAACTAGTCTGAAGCTTTGCAGGAGCCAAGACTTGGTCAAAGACTTCAGCTCTGCTCTCCTGGCTGGCTGTGCTCCTGGTGAGGTGACTCTTTGGGACAATGCCAAAACCTCGCAGTTTCTCTGCAGCTATCCATTCTGCAAAGTCTGTGCATTTCTTTGAGTGTAAAACTCCCAGTACAGCTTCAGCTTTAAACTCCACAAAACAAACCCTACATGAGCGAGACTGTCCTTGGTATGTTCATGACTCTGTTTTTTGAGGGTATTTGTGGCTTCATGTTCTTGTGGCTGGACTGGCTTTTAGCTAAAATTATCCTTTCCCCTTCTTGCCATTTCTCAAGTGTTTGAATAGACAGCAATCACTTTCCTTCCTAGCCTCGGATCTGACCAAAATCCTACAAAACCCCTTTTTTGCCCCCTTGTAAAACAAGCTCTGCATCCTTCTCGTGACGGTGGCAGCCCTTTCTTCACCTGTTCCAGCTTAATTTCTTCTTGCTAAGGGCAGAACTGCACACTGCACTGCAGGTGAAAGGGATTTGTGCAGTACACTAATGAGCAGGAATAGATTTTGTGACCACTGGTGTTTACAGAGACTCAGTTTGATGCTCTAGGAGGTGCTTTCCCTTGCTGGGAGTAAAATAGCAGAGCCCAGATTCTGAAATCTTTCAGTCCATGCACAGACGTTTCCCAGCTGGGGTCTGTGAGCACTGGTTTTACCTGGAGCTGACATACACTATTTTGGGTGTTATTGGATAATTTGCATTCAGCTTTGCTAAGTGATTCATTGTGCTATATATTTTGTTAGCAAGGAGGAAGGGGCGGGGGGAAAAAACCCAACGTTATTGTAGATCTTCTCAGGGCTGATCTGTAATCATGTTATTATAAAAAGCAAAGTGTAAGTCCACTGTTTGGATTCTCTTTCTCATAAACACTGAATAATTTAAGTCTTCTCCCATTTATGCCTTATATCTGGCTGATCTATGAGTCTGAGGCTTCCCTGGATAGCTGTAATGCAGCAATGAAAAGTCCAGCACAAGCCAACCAAAGGGCACATTTGCATATAGATTGAAACATGAATCGTTGGGAGCCATTCATTAGTTGCAGTGCTCAAGACATTTGGCATTTTAACAGCTCCCTGCATCAAATCCTTTCCATCAAATTTATGGGACAATTAAAGTGCTAGGGTAGCTGTGTGCAGAAAATGAAACGGCAGGCTAGGGAGATGTTCTTGCAGTACTATGGCTGCGGAATATAAATTGCATGATGTCAAATAAAGGTAGGGTGAGCAATACCAGCCCTGGTGTAGAGATACCCTGCCTCTTAGAGCCCCTGTCTGAAACACATTCGTTCCTGCTTTCTGATACCGCAGACAAGCCCCCGGGATCCATCTTCTCTCAAGTGTATGCACTGAAACTGTAACTATTTGATCACAAGGTAGAGAGAAGGCTTGGAGTGAGAGCTGTCATATATGTGGGTAATTTAGTTCTACTTTTTTAAGAGGCAGTAGCAAAACACCCAGCCAATGGGACATTCATTTGAGGGTATAGGAAACTTCAAAGGACTCGATAACAACATTTACCTTGAATTAATCTTGGGACCTTAGGTTTCCCCAGGGAAAATCTACATCCCCGGGGACAGCTCTTGCAGAGCAGCTCACATATCATCTTGTCTTGCTTGATGGTAACTCCTCCATGTCCGTCAGAGCCCTTAAAGATGCCGTTTAACTTGCTGAGACCTGACATCTGGAACACGAAGAGAGAAATTCAGCCCCTCAAACTGCTTCTTGTAAGCTTTCCAACTCATCGTGACCTCAAGTTGTATCAGGGGAGGTTTAGGTTGAATATTAGGAAAAACTTCTTCCCCAAAAGGATTGTCAGGCATTGGAACAGGCTGCCCAGGGAAGTGGTGGAGTCACCACCCCTGGGGGCAGTTAAAAGATGTGTAGATGTGGTGCTTAGGGACATGGTGTAGTGGTGGACTTGGCCGTGCTGGGTTAACGGTGGGACTCAATGACCTTAAGGGCCCTTTCCAACCTAAATGATTCTATGATTCTGTAACCCGAAGGTCTCACTGTTTGTGTATGCTTTCTGTAAAGAAAAAGCCTGTAATAAATCTTGAACCTCACACGACCGCTGTGCACCAAGTGGTGGAGGTAGGGGCTGCTGGCCCATCTATCAACCCCTTTTCAGGAGTGAGGTTTGGGGAGTGAGGTCAGAAATCTTTAATTCCAACCCACCTCCATCCCACCCCACTCCTTATCCTGCTGCTGGGGATCGACACAAGGGTTGATTTCCCTTGGTCCTCATTCCAGCCATTGTGCCTCTGATCTGTGCATAACAGGAGGAAGCATCTTCATCCCAGCTGTGCAATCAGAGCGGAGTAAAGGGGTTCCTGTCCCATCCCATCACCACCCCTGCACACCTACCTCCTTCTATCTGCCCTCCACTTCCTCCCAGATGTGTGATACAGCTGTTGGCTGGACCATGTTGTCCATAATTTCACAAAAATCCTATGATTTACAAGTACTTAAAAAACCCTTGAAGAAAATTTATTATTTCTTACTTATTGCTGCTGGTTTTACTCAGATCAGTTCTCAGACAGGATATACGGAGTCATGACTGGAGGGATTTGGGCAAAAGCTAGACATTTAAGCCAACGTGGCTGCTGAAAGAAATGTTTGTGATGCAACATCCTTAATGCAGCATGGGACTGTGCTTTTCATCTGCTCCTTGTACAGATAGCTGTGCAGTGGGCTCTCCCTGCTTGAGGTGACCTTCCTCTTCATCAAATTCCTTTTCCAAAACTGGAGAACGTTCAACAGGAAGGCATTAAAAAGGAAGCCCTCAACGTTTCATGGATTTGGGGTCGCAGGTACATCTGTGGCATGACCCTGATATACACTAGTGACAACAGATTTGGCCCTTATGGTGTAAAATTCATTCCTTTTTCAAGCCACAGCATCATTTGCTGGCACAGTGTAGAGTTGATAGCTATTTTACTAAAAAAAAAAAAAAAAAAAAAAAAGGCAAAACACAAAAATCCAACCAACAAAAAACCCCAAACAAATCAAACAACAACCCTTAGCTCTGGCTTTCTGCAATCAGGTTCAAGAAGCTGCGCACAGCTCCCGGGGCCCAGGGGAGGGAAAGCAGTAACAGACCTTTTCAATAGCACAAATTGAAAAATGGTATTTCTTTCTCAGGAGAAAGTTGAGCCGTCAGTACAGAGAATATCTGCTGAGATGTCATTGCCTGGTCAATAAATAAAATAATTTTACCAGAAAGGAAAGATTACCTTGAAGACAGAATTCCCATGAGGATGTCAAAATTATATGCTCCGTGTCAGTCTTTAGCCAAACTCAAGTGTTTTCATGAAAAGATTTGTTGGTATGTTTTTCCTGCATTTTAGGTTTTGGTGAAATGGCATTCTCTAAGAAAGATTTCTTGTAAGCATTTTGGAACAGTAAATCCATTTTTAGTTGTTTTATAAATATAACCAAAACAGAAGGAGGATTCAGATGTTTGCTAGAATACACATAAGGAGACTGTTCTGAAAAAAAATAAAAATCTGTTTAAGAGCAGAGAAAATTCAATACTGTGGGTGAAATTGCCTGAGATATGCTGGTAAGGCAGCTGGCACTTCAGATTCCTCTGCTGGGGCTTTCAACAGTGTGGAAATGAGATGAATGAGAGAAGACTGGGGCTTGGGAATTTGTACGCTGATGCTTTTACATTTCCATTTTGCCACTCCTGGGTCTATTTACAGATACTGCTCTCGTGGTCAGCAGCACTGACCAGCCTGTGCAGGGGTTGTACATTAGACTGTCAATGGAGGGGAATTGCCTTTTCCCTGTTGACCATCTATATGAATCTGAGTCCTGCACACACGAGAAGGTGGTACGGTGGATCGGTCCTCCTTTCCTCTCCTTCCCAAATCACCCTTGCCGCTATCTGCAGAAGGGAAGTGGCACCGGCGGAGGGATGCAGCTGCTTTCTTGCACTGAGGAAAGGTCAATCGCAAAAGTTTGCAAGGATTTCATCCTCCATTAGGCAATTTTTGTGAAAACTTCACCTTCTATAAATTATATGGATTTCTGTTCCTGAATAGAAATTATTATACAATTCTGACCAGAGTTACAGTGTGATGAAGTTGGGAAGACATATAAAATGACCATATCTGTTCAGACCCAGGTCTGTCCTGCCTGGTATTATGTATCCAAACTGACTGTTGGTGAACACCAAGGGACAAGTAAGCATACAGTGTAACTTCCTCACAATATTTTCCCATCCTTCAGCTAATTTCCTGGCCCTCCCATATAGACATACAGCTCCATGATTTCCCAAGCCTGATATGATTTATTTTTTTTTTAGTAATCCCTAATGCATCTCCTTTCCAAGCACTTGTCCAGCTTCCTTACTTCTCCACTTCTCCACCTATATCGCTTTTTGCTGAACCTAGTCCCTACTGACTTTGGTTGATGTCTCCTTATTTTTGGACTGGAATAGTATTTTAAAGAAGTATCTCTACAGACTTGTCCACTCTGTTCTAGGCATCCACATGGGCAACTGGTGAAGGTAGAACGCAGCACTAGATGGTCCTTTGGTGTGACTTAACCTTGCACACCTATTTTCATGACCTGCTTGAGGCAATTCCACTTACACCCTGAATAGTGTTGGTCCCTCCCAACTCTTCTAAAATGATCACAGAATCACAGAATCGTTTGGGTTGGAAGGGACCTTAAGGATCACCTCGTTTCAACACCCCACCAGGGGCAGGGCCCCCTCCCCCCAGCCCAGGCTGCTCCCAGCCCCGTCCAGCCTGGCCTTGAGCCCTGCCAGGGATGGGGCACCCACAGCTGCTCTGGGCAGCCTGGGCCAGCACCTCACTGCCCTCATGGTAAAGAATTTCTTTCTTATATCTAATTTAAATCTAAATCTCCCCTCTTTCAGTTGAAAGCCATTCCCCCTTGTGCTATCACTACAGGCCCTTGTAAAAAAAGCCCCCTCCATATTTCTTACAGGCCCCTTTAGGTACTGGAAGGCTGCTATATGGTCTCCCTGGAACCTTCTCTTCTCCAGGCTGAACAAACCCAACTCTCTCACCCTGTCTCCATAGGAAAGCTGCTCTAGCCCCCCTGACCATCTCCATGGCCCTTCTCTGGACTCACTGCAACAGGTCCATGTCCTTCTTAAGTTGGGGACCCCAGAGCTGGACACAGCACTGCAGGGGGGTCTCATCAGAGCAGAGCAGAGGGGCAGAATCACCTCTCTCGGCCTGTCGGCCACGCTGCTTTTGATACAGCCCAGGACATGGATGGCTTTTTGGGCTGCAAGCACATGTTCCTGAGTCATGTTGAGCTTCTTGTTAACCAGCACTCTCAAGGCCTTCTCCTCAGCACTGCTCTCAATCCATTCTCCACCCAGCCTGTGTTTGTGCTTGGGATTGCCCCAACCCATGTACAGGACCCTGCACTTGGCCTCGTTGAACTCAATGAGGTTTGCATGGGCCAACCTCTCCAGCCAGTCAAGGTCCCCCTGGATGGCATCCCATCCCTCCAGCATGTCAACTGCATCACACAGCTTGGTGTTGTAGACAAATTTGCTGAGGGTGCACGTGATCCCACTGTCCATGTCCCCAGCAAAGATGTTGAACAATACTGTTCCCAATGCGGGTGCCTGAGGGACACCCCTCATCACTGGTCTCCACCTGTTCATTGAGCCATTGACCACAACTCTCTGAGTATGACCATCCAGTCAACTCCTTATCCACCAAGTGGCTCATCCATCAAATCCACTTCTCTCCAGTTTAGAGACAAGGATGTCATGCAGGACAGTGTAAAACGATTTTACACCAGTCCAGGTAGATGACATCAGTCACTTTACCCCTATCCACCAATGCTGTAACCCCCCCGGTAGAAGGCCACCATATTTGTCAGGCACAATTTGCCCTTAGTGAAGCCACGCTGGCTGTCACCAATAACCTCTTTATTTTCCATATGCCTTCGCATAGTTTCCAGGAAGATCTGCTCCGTGATCTTTCTGGGCACAGAGGTGAGACTAACTGGCCCGTAGTTTCCCACGTCTTCCTTTTCCCCATTTTCAAAAACTGGGGTTATGTTTCCCCTTTTCCAGTCCATGGGAACTTCACCAGACTGCCACGACTTGTCAAATTTGATGGATAGTGGCTTAGCCACCTTATCTGCCCATTCCCTCAGGACCCACAGATGCATCTCATCAGGTCCCATGTGCACTTGTACACCTTCACGTACCTTTGATGGTCTTGAACCTGATCTCCTACAGTGGGCAGTTCTTCATTCTCCCAGTCCCTGCCTTTGCCTTCTGCAACTTGCAACATTTACCAAGAAGCAGATGCCCTCCATTCTTTCCCTAGAGTCACTTTAGCAGAACTCAGGAAAAAATGAGGTTGCCTTATTTCACAGGCTGAAGAAGAAAGAACCAAGTGCTGCTTGTCTTTAAGATTGGGGGAAACAGAGCCTTGCCAGTGATTTGCACACCACTATTCAGAAGCCTTTTGTGCAGCCAGTGTGAATGCAATGTGAGCAATTTATGTGCATCTCCTACCACCCAGCCAGGCATTTTATTGCCAGCGCCATGGCTGGCAAATGACTCTTAAGGTCACACACTGCATTTTCATGATCTGCAAATCACTTTGTAAAGGCATTTTACTGCCCCTTAACCCCATTAAGTTCCTAGATTTGGTGTGAGACAGACAGGCAGCCCTTTTTATTAAGTAGATGCTTGATGTTAAAGAACATTTGCATCCAGCAAAATGCAATGGAAGCATTAACCATATTTCCATGCTGGTACTCTGTCAGCCCATTCTTTATGGAAACATAAGCATAGTTGATATATCTATGTGATAGTACTCTTGCAGTCTCAAAATTAAGGCTATATGGCAATTACCGAGTTTCTCAAAACAAGTATAAAATTGATGAGCATTCTTTACGTGAATTCATTCCCCTTTACACGGTTTAGGTTTTCACATGAGCACCAACCAGCTGCCTGTTGCTGGACCAGGATCTCTGCCAGGCTAGGTACCTTGCAAACCCGCAACAAACCCAAAAGTTTGGTTCCAGGAGTAACATTTAACAAAACTAATTTGTAATGCAACCCTTTTCATTGTAAAGTGGATAAAATGTGAGACAAAACTCCTTTGAGACCACATCTGCCTGTGCAGCATATGCAAGATGGACTGTCCGTGTAATAAAACACCCATGAGGCAAATAAGTAGCAAGAATACAGGAATTATTTGCTGTGCCAAAATCATGCAGAGCTCATTTCTTTTATGGTTTTATTCTTCTAGATGCTAGAGTTCAGGATGTCAATATGAAAGTCTAATCCCACTGGCAATCTTACCAGCCACTGTTCCTTGATAATTTCATGTAAGAAATAGGTCCAACTTGCTTTTTCAAGCTGTGGCAATTGCTTTGTTTGTAACAGCCGGTGATTATTTGGTGGGACTTGGATTTTGAAGGAAGTTTCTGAGTTTGTGTGTGTAAAAAGGACTGATGTTCAGGATCTGGCTTCTGATCTCTTTCTGAAAGCCAAGTCTCTTCAATATGTGCTCAACAAGCTATAAACCATCAGCTGTCAAGCTGTCCAAAGCTTACAGTTTGAAGGCATCCACAGTACACACCTGTACATGTCCTGACCCAACCAGGCAACTGTCTTGGCTGGGTCTGCCAACTACAATTGTGATTTGAACAGTGGTGATTGTCCCTACCTCTGTCATCTTGTGCCAGCCTAAAAACACCACTGTTTCTATGTCTGCAACCTTTCGGTTAGGGTTTGTCTCGCTGGACTTGCTGACTGATTCCTTCAGACCCTTAAGTAACCTGGTTGTCCTCTGGAGTGCCTACCTTCTTCCAGAGCTTTCTGGAATTTCACATCTTCCACAGCCCAGCGATGATGGTGTGAAATTTGGGATAAAAATGCACACTGTCAGTCCTCATTATGCTTAGGGTACTATTGGCATGAAAGTTTAATTAAAACCCATGGAGAAATCATCAGAAACAAACCTCCTGATGCACTTGGTAATTCCAGAGAGTTACAGCAGATGGGGCTGGTATTGTGCTGCTGGGAGCCCACAGTGCAAGTCCGCTGATGGTCCACCTCCTCCCTTGGAGGGACCCACCACCAGCAATTTGGGAAGTGTTCCAAACACGATAGGCAGAGGGGGCTTGAAGAATCAGGGCAAGTGGCTGCAATTACCAGCCTGCTCCTGATTTCCATTTCAAGGGCAGTCTTGCATGGAGCCAACCCTGGAGACTTCAAACCCATGAAGCAAGCAATGAAATGGATGATTTTGCTGGGTTTTAATAAATACTAGTAGGATTATTTTTGTTTTCTGTTTCCTGATGACAAAAAAAGTTTGGGTGCTTCACGTTCTCAAGATTTTTTAACATCTGGGAGTATCCTTTCTTCTTTTGGATGAATGCTACTTGTATCGCAACATCTCTGTACCCTTGTGACTGGCACCTAAGGAACAAAACCCAGGATCAAGATGTTTTGGATTGCATTGCAGACATGGCCTGCATGATTTTTTTTGTTTTCCATTATGCTTTCTCCCACCAACCATCCCTCTGAGGTACTGGCTTTTCAAACACACCTCTGGAGCAGCCCACTTCTCCCTTCAGCAGTCATATCACCGACTCCCTCAAGATGCCATTGACTGAGCTGCAAGCTAACCTACCCCCAGACCCCCTCACTCTCCTCAGTAACCAAGACAACCCTCAGTGCATAAGCAAAGGCAATGTATGAAAGGGGCAGTGCTGCTCAGATCTGGCATGGTAGTGAAGAAAAAGCAGCATTAGTCCCGCTTCATTCAATACTTCCAAAGATGAGACATGCTATTTTAAGTAGTAGGGCTTGTCTAGACATATCAGTGTCACTTTGGCTAATGTAGACCCTTAGCATGGGCATGTTTCTGCTGGGAAAACCGCGTGAGTATAGATTACTACTATATGGGGAAAGAACACATTTTTACTAGGACTAAACACTTCTTTGTGCTATGTCTACATTTCTGTTCATGCAGGAATAGCTGTGCAGATTACAGTAGTCCCATGTCAATTTGGTACGCAGTTACTAATTGCAGACTAGATCCCAGTGAGGTTGCAAAAAGGCAGGGAGAGGGTAAGGAGGTGCCTGAAGTAAAGAAGTGAAGGAGAAAGGATCTTCCCAGAGCACAAAAGATGAAGCTGAAACTCTGAAAGAGAATTTGACAGGTTGCATGTGAATAGTAGAAGAGATTTGTATTGCAGATGGTGGAAAAATCCTGGTTTGTTTCCCCAGGAATAAAATCAGATAAAACAATTGAATTCATGTGGTTGCTTTTAAGCTTCTTTGAGCAATCTTTCTGAACCAGGATGAAAAACATCCCTTGCAATTTGCATTTCTGTGTATGATCCTTTTTTTTTTTTTTTGTTCTGTTTTTTTTTGTTTTCTCCCTTCATCAGTACTGTACATTGGAATTCAAACCGTGTCCTGTTTGCCAATCATTGCAATCTTGAAAGGGCTGTATGCCTCAGAGGCAGAAAAATGTTGGGTGGAAATATCTGATTACCTCCATCTGTTGCACAGTTCTGTAGCTCTCATGCTCATCAGCTGCGACTCTTCTTTCATTAATCAAATCAAACAGGTCTCTGCCCTCACCTGGGAATAAAGCTTATCCATGAGCAAGGCAGAGCATCCATCAGTGCCACTCAGTGATGCCACAGCAGATACCTGCACAGGCAGCAGCTCCACTCCCTGGGATGTGCTGCCAGCTGTGTGTTCTTGCTGCTCTCCCTGCTTCTTCATTGAGTGCCTGATGAGCCAGTTCAGGGGCTAAACCAGCAAAACACTTTGCAAAGACACGTGAAAATGTTGCTGCTGGGTTAATTTCCTGAGCCAGTTTACCATGGGATCAAATCAAAGAAAGGGGTGGGAACATGCAGCTGAGCTGTATTGTCCAGCCATAGGGACCTGTTGGAACCAGCATCCCTCCCCAGCGGTGCTCAGAGAAGATGGCCTTCCTTTAGTCCCATCTTCCTAAAGTTTGACATACAGAACAACATGCATTTAAAGGAGAATATTCAAAATCTTTGCTTCTGGATGGCTAGGGGCAAGGGGTTTCCATCGTGCCTCCTATTGCAAACCAGGGAGCTCTTAGCAGCACCCTCGGTTGTCTGGGGGGAGAGCGGAGGGGGCAGGGGTGACTGTTGTTGGCAGATCCAGAGTGGACCCAAGAGCTCCCAGTGTGGTACCAGTGCAACCTTTCTGCTCCCAGGACCTTAAGGAATATGTCTTGGTCTGACAGTACTAAATCACGTGCTCCCATTATAAAGTGCTCCCCCTCTGATTCCTCCTGGTTTTATTTTTCCCCTCTCCAGTTTTCCAGATTTGTACATCTTATGATTGCTCTATCATCTGCCTTCTGGATACTTCCATTTGCATTTAGGACAGGAGCCAGCCGTGGGGTTAAAAGGCTCAGTCTTCATTTCCTGTTCCACTTCTGCATCTTAGCAGGGTTTTCAATCACATCCCAAGCAGTGCCTATCAGCTTTTTGTGTGAGACCTGATACGCAGTGCTCTGGCACGGCATTTGGGGGTGATGCCCAGGGCCTAATCTGCTTGTAACGTCAATGGATTGCCGGATTCTCCACTTTGCCCGCAATGGTAATGCCATAGGAGTAGTGGATTAAATATTCTATCTCCGTGTTTGTCTGCACGTTTATATCGCACTCCTGAGCCAAGAGATCCTGAACTGTCAACAAGCAGCTTCTTGCCAAAAGCCGGGGATGAGGTCAGACATCACTGGGAGCTGAGCCTCATTGCACCATGCCAGATTGTGCCCCTGCAAACCTGATTAAATCCATCATTTTGAGGGGAGTCTTTGACTATCCCTCAGCACTAGAAGGGAAAATGTTGGGATGAGTGCCACGTTTGTGGGTTATTTTTTTCCCTCCTGTCAGTATCAAAGTTACAGGATGAGCGAGCAGTGCATTGATTATTGAATTATTTAACGATTCCTCTTGCATCTCTGCCTGTGCTTCAGAAAGCCTTTGTGTGTAGCACGTTACCTTGGCTGACAGCTGGTGCCTGATGTGCTACGATAAATTGGGAAGAGAATCTTATTTATTTATGAAACACAAAAAATTCTTAGGGTTACTGACAGCCAGCATGTGTGTTTCTTGCACTGTGGTTTGTTGTCAAGTAGAAATTCAAGTTTTTTCTTCCTTTCATACCTTTTCTTGCTGCTGGTGGCAACTGCGCAGCTAAAGGCGAGTGTAAAGAATAGAAATTAGCAGTTCTAACTGTCCCTTGGGCTGTTCAGCTGTGGATCCAGGAGAAACTCCATTAAACTGAGAAGGGTACACCCATGTAATCGAGAGCTGAACTGAATCAGACAGGTGATATCTAGAGGTGGTGATACATGGTTTTAGCGGAGCACAGACATTATACTGCCCAAAGGATTCAGGTAGCTGCTGAAAGTCTGCACTGGCATAATAATGTGCTGCGATGCACCGATACATTTAGATTTCAGTCTGCTCTCCAAATGACATTGAAATTTGGAGCTGGGGGAATGCCTGTGTTTGCATTGCACTTGTGTCTGTGTGCACTGAGGATTTTCTGCTTCAGAGACTAGCAGGAAGGAAGTAAAGGATTCAGCTTGGATCTAGCTCTCTGGAGACCTGGGTATGTGATTGTGCTTGTTTCAGAAAAAAAAAAAAAAAAAAAAAAAGCTGCATAAACAGGTTGTTTTACATCAGTTGTCAGTGGAATGGCTCACAGATCAGATCTGGCCCATCATTCTGCAGGGTATCATCTTTCCTTTTTTAGAAAAGTAAGTTCAGTACTGCAGGGAGTAATTGGGAGGGCACTGCTGACCTGAGTCCACAGACAGCTTCCGATAACCAGTGTTGTTCCACATCCTTCAGCAATTTACATGAACGTCAGCCCTTATGGACTGCCAACAGCCATGCTAGGCGTAGGAGCCACCTTAGCTAGCTTTTGACACCTGACAGTAGATTTCTACCTCCAGACTGTCCTCTTCACACACCCCCTTTAGGTCAGTATCATCCGATCTATTTTAATTGCCTGCTTTATGCAGAGGTGACCATAGAATTGCCTCTTTCTTTCACTTTAATGTAGGATATAATAGGATAGGATAAGGATAGGATAGGATAGGATAGGATAGAATAGAATAGAATAGAATAGAATAACAGAATAGACTATTTCAGTTTGAAGGGAACTACAATGATCATCTAGCAAAGATCTTGATGCCTTGCTCAGAGGTGGGCACATGCCCTGGGTTGGTTGAGTCCCACCTGACCTGTCTCACAGAATAACTCAGCTTTTCAGTGACAGCTGAAAAACAACTGGTTCAAGAATATTTCCTCAGTCTTGGCAGTGTCTGATGCATTTTCTTTGGGTCTGAAAAACAGGTTGGGGCAAAGAAACCCAAGCTTTCCTTGAATTAGGTGGTTCTCCTGCTGTGAGGGTGTTTCCTGCAGGTGGCATTTCCCTTTTTGATCCAGCAGTGGTGTCCACACCACCACAGTAGCACTTAACAGGAGCTCAGGTCTCCGCAGCAGCATAAACCTACTGCCTGGGTCACATCAGTTCCTTAGGATAAGCATTTGCCCCTTACTATGCGTGTGCCCAAAATGTGTCACAGCAGGACCTTGATCTCAGCTGTGCCTGCTGCTGCAGAGGTATCGTGAATCATCAGATCAGGGTCCAGCATGGCTCTTTGGGCTCATACTTCTATCTCTTCAGTGGAGAGTCTAATGTTACCCCGGGGAGCTGTAATCTAAACCGGATGGCATTGCTGATGGGCTCCCAGCCAGCTAAGGTTCGTTTCCCTCCATCGTGTCCCTCCCCTTATTGTCCTAAGTGTGTTTCTTTGTTTCCCACATAAGGCATAGCATGTTCCCTTAGAAAAAGGGTGCTGATAGGAGGCTTAATGCTGTTGCTCTGCCCCTTGATGCATACGGAGGGGAGGCTTCTTTCCAAGCCAGGTCATCCCTTCGGAGGGACGGGATTTCCTGTTTCCAGGAGGCAGCATGCTCGGGCCATTCAGACAGCACTGCAAATGCCAAGTGCCGCTGCCTAACACATGTGAGACTCTCTAAGAGTCCTCACAAAATCTCCTGCTAGCAGTGGAGCAATGCAAAAAGTACACGGTGGAAATGTGTGAAATTACAGACCTTCAGCAGCCCCAGCGTCAAGGGAAAAATAAGCACGCTCATGTAATAGGACTGCAGGGACTGGATTCAGCCCTCTGGGCTCCCATCTCTACTTCGCTCCAAGGATAAGCTAGGACAGATCATTCCCACTCCCGTGCTCCTTAGCTTACTCTTTGGCAGCACACAGAGATACCCGGCTTCAGAAATATGGTACAGAGTGTAGCTGAGCAACGATCATAACATCTGCTCCAGTGCAAAGTGAGATAAATACATCGGCTGCTCTTTCTCGGATCTGCTGCTCCCACACTGCTCCAGTTACGCTGGCACAGCAGTGAGGAAAGGTGTGCTGATGAGCAAAGAGCCCCTAAGACCCAGCTGAAATCCAAAGAGCCCACCCTATGGGTCACTTTATATATATTTATTCAGTCCTTCCTTCCACTTGCATCCTCTCATTGATTATTAGCTTTGATTTTACATCTATCTTGTACTTTCTAGGGGAGCAAAACCACAGTCATTTACAGCACTGTGGGTTCAGGTCATGCTGGAGGTAGACATTCCCATGAGACTGCGACGTTCCATCTATGTCTC
This sequence comes from Falco cherrug, assembly GCF_023634085.1. Classification (NCBI taxonomy): domain Eukaryota; kingdom Metazoa; phylum Chordata; class Aves; order Falconiformes; family Falconidae; genus Falco; species Falco cherrug. Next base: position 4,318,629 of record NC_073698.1, read on the forward strand.
CTTCTCCCTACATTACTATTGCACCTCATGTACATATTTGCTTGCTCCTTTGGTAGACATCCATCTCATTAATCTCTCCCCTGGCTTCTTATCCATGAGACTTGACCTCTTCCTTAATTCACCTGCACTGCTACAGGAATTAGACACCTCATTGTTTCTTTATAATATAGCTTAATCCTACAAATTATCTGTCCTTTGGGCAAAGGTCACCTCGCTGTTGTCACTGCTGTTCAGTGATGATCAGAAGTAGCTCGGTATGAGCTTGTTATTCCCATCATCTGCTGCTGTCCTTGGTGACTGTGTCCCATCAAGGGGACATATCCAGCCTTCTTTCAGCTAGAAAGCTTTCCACCAAGAATATGTTCTCTGCATCATGAACAGATGGATTCAAAACCCCGTGCAATCAAGGCACCAGTAGAGTTTTGCATTAAAATAGTGATAAATGAGAATGGTACGGAAAGCTCATCAGCTGCACCATTATCTGGTCATGCATTGCTCTGGTCTGTGTAAATGACATCGATTTAGTATCAAAATTTCTATGACAGAGACTGGGGCCCAGCTAGAGTGGCCTTAAATTCTCTAAATGAGTGGAAAAGCCTTTCTTAGATGAAAATGAGAAATCTTAAGTGTATCAAAGATAGGACAAGAAAAAGCAAATCTGGGGTGACTGTAAAATGCCTTGTGCTCTTCTGGTTGGGCCAGCAGTCCTGATCAGTCCTGACTAAAACAGTCCTGCCTACATAGAAGGAGAGGTTGCCGGAGCGGGTCTGCAGAGCAGTCAGGTGCAGGGTCAGTGCGACCTCATCATCTCCATGGTCCTCATGTTCAGCACATTTTCACCCACAGCTCAGGCTCTCCTCTCACCTATAGGCACAGAGGCCATGCTGCTCTGCACACCTTCCACTCAATTATTTAAAATTCAGTTGCTATGGTTCTACTCAAGGCGATCAGTTTAAAGAAAATGCAGATGGCCTCTGGTTTTGAGTTCCCGCTGCGCTTTGGTTAATTTGGTATGTAAAGGTATTAGGTTAATTAAATGCCATGTGTTGCATGGGGACTGACTGCATTTGTGGATTAATAAGTACACGAGTGTGTTCTGTGCTGTAAGTCCTCAAGCTGGCAGAGGGTTATTTCACTAAGAAAGGAAGGTAATGGGGAGAAGTCATGGGGAAATGAAGAGGTTTCCTGTTAATGCTGCAGTCGTTTTTCAAGAGCGGGTCATTGCAGTGCCCTTCATGTCTCTGACCCAGTATCACCCCTCACTGGAGAGACTGGAAGAATTTCAGTGAAGAGAGGCAAAGTTGTTCAGTTGGCTTTGAGACTCCTGCAGTGCTGGTCATATGGAGGGAGTATGGTAGCTGGCCAGTGGAGGATCATGGCAGGCGCATGGAAGTTTTTCTGCTAGGAGAAGTTCTTTACCAAGAGCCATATTGTGAATCAGGTGAGAGGGTGTCCTGCAAGCAGCAGGCATGGTCACGCTGGAGGTCTAAAGCAAGCTGTCCACAGCTCTCTGGCATTCATGGTGGAATACACGTAGAAAGCAGACAGAGAGACAAATACTACTGCAAGGTTTTGGAGATGTTGAAGAGGAAGAAAGTTGTTTTCGTTCAGCCATGCCCTGAGGTGGTGGAAGATCAGGAGAGAGACCAGGGCAAATGGACACTACTCCGCAACGTCAACCAGGCCCTGAAGCCCACGACCATTTTAGCGGTAAGATAGGGGGTCCCACACTCCGAGCATGGCTGGAAGCTTTCAGGCTAATTTGAAATTGGTCTCACTCTTTGTTGGGATCCTTATACTGCTTGTGTGAGCTTCTCCCACCTTCTTCACTAGTCTTTGCTCAACCCCCAGCACTGCAGTTCCCCTGTGGTGCAACCTTCTTGCTTTTTGCATTTGGAAGCTCCTCCTAAAGATCCTCTTCATGACTCGTGTTGATCTGTGTGTGTGTGTGCACCCATCGTGGTGTTTCCTCCTTTTGCACCCCTGTGTGGTTGTCACTGCCTATAGCTTGTGAGGTCCTGAGGGTCTGCCCCAGAACGTTTGGAAGGGCACTAGCACCCAGCAGCTGCGTTGAGGAGGAACAGCTGGACCATGCTGATGCTGCAAAGTGGCTGGTGGTTTTCTCACTTCTCCAGTACTCTGTTGTGCATGTTAGAAAATAAACTACATCAGTCTAGGCATGAGGCAGGTTATGCAACTTATAAGCCAGCCTGCCCAAGCTGTCAAATGCATGAATCACCCCGATTTTCCCTGAAATCCCCAATATTTCTGCTGCTTTTTGGGCTGATCCAAAGGCGATTGTATCAGCGGAAGGAGTGTGACTGACTTCCACGGCTTTGATATCAAATTGATTAAAGTCAAGGGAGGAAATAGGTCAGCATTCTTAATAAGTGATGTTATTTTTTAACCTCCCAGACCTTTCTGAGCTTACCAGCTTAGCCCATCCCATAAGACTTGCTTTTTTCAACAGTATTAAGAACTGCACTTTAATGTGTTTAGAAAGAGCATTTTGAGAGGATGAGCACTCTGTGCATTAGGCAGGCACAGCACAGGAGTCCTCTTAGCGCTAGTACAGTATCAATTTACCTCGGGTAGAGCAGGCTGCCTTTTTATCTCAGCTGTGTGGTAATAGAACATATGAAGCAGGCTGCTTTTACAGCTGTTGAAAACTAGAGATTTTTTAAAAAAACTAGCATTACATTTCTTGTTTTCTTGATTGAGAGCAATTTTTAACAGTTGCTGAGGTGTCAAGAAGGGCTTTCTGTTGAGCAGAACTCTTCTCTTGCTGACACCTTGATTAAGTTACCCACCCTGTGCATGAATTTGCTCAGCTTTGCAGCAAAGGTAACAGTGCTGAACACTCTGAAATGCTTTAAGAGTCTGGGATCAAAGGATCTAAGAAATAAATATTAATATAGTTGGATTCATAATGTATCTATGCTTGACTTACTGTATTCATTAGCTGTTTCTGGTTGGGTTTTGTTTTTTTTTTTCCTTTTTTCCTTTTTAACTGAGTTATGAGATGTGAAGGTAAGGCAGTTAATGGGAAAAAGGTCTGAATAGTATATTTTTATGAGCAGGGTAAAGATACTTGCAACAGTGCTGTAGCGCAACCCTCTGAGGAAAAGAAAACCCCAGCTAGGGGCTGCATTTGAAGCTCCATGGAAGCAGGATGACTTTGTTAATATCCTGGGTGAAACCTAGCAAGCAGCTGCCAAGGGTGGAGTCTTCCAAAAAATGGCTGGGGACTCCTCGTGTGCAGTGTTTCTCCACGTGCGAGTCTCTGGATGTAGCTTTACATCCCTGCGACACTCACAGCTTAATACCGCTCGCAGTCCTGGTGTGCGATGACTTGGATGATGGAGGTTTCATCATGGTTTATATTGCTAGATGTCTCCCGGCCCCTCCACCTGGAGTGGAGCTGAAGGTTGTTCAGCAGCTCGTTGGGTCAAACCAAATCTATAAGCACTTTGTCCACAGAAATGGTCGATAGTGGATGCTCAGGAGAGGGGTTATATCAGAGCACATGCAAAGTGATCCCTCCTATTTTTCACTTTCCCTTCTCCCAGCAGTTTTTCCGTAATTCCAAAGGCAAGTAATGCATTTGCATTGTGCTTAACAGGTACAAGTGGAGCTGGCCCCCAGAAATGTGGTGTTAGGTGGGGCTGCAAGTTCACAACATTAAACTCAGCTGCATGAAAAAGTACATTTACTTGCTTGATGCAAACATACCTGACAAAAATTTAACTAGATGGCTCCCAGTTTTAGCACCATTTCATGTCGAGAATAGGGGTAGGAAATAATTCTGCTGTGTTCCAAACAGTGTAGGTCTGCTTGGGAGTTTAGTTTGGGGTTCTTTGGGGTTTTTCTTTTGTACTGAGGAAAACAGCTTCTTTAAAAGCCTTTTTGCATTCAGGTAATTTAATATCCACAGAGCTGATGAGCAGATAGTCCCTGCCCAGCAGGACTGACAGAGGTCTATAGGATCACCAGCAACATGGAGTGAGTGGATAGGGGTCAACTGCTTGCTGTGTCTTTCCAAAACAAAACCACAGAGGTCTCAAATGAAAGAGGTAAAACATTTGAAACATGCAAAAGGACATTTTCATGCTATTTGTAGCTAAATAGCTTTTCATGCTATTTGTAACTAAATAGTTTTTCATGCTATTTGTAGCTAAACTCTTCCTTTGAGGTTATGGATGCTAAAACTTTGCACAGCTTCAGGAAGCAACTGGACATGCTCACAGTAGAAAAAACCCACTGAGAAGTATTAAATGCAAAAAGCCCACCTAGAAATTGCTGTAGCTGGAAGACCCCCTGAAGAAGTACATATATCAACCTCTTTGGTATGTTCTTAACCCTTCTTTAGTCATTCCTTTTCACCAGTCCCCAAGGTAGGGCAATATATATTTTATAGTGGTTATTTGCAAGGAAAGGATGTGCCACAAGCCTCCAGACAAAGCTTTCCAGACCTCAAAACTGTCTCCTAAGCATCGACTTTCTAGCTTTGTATATTGCACAGATGGAAACCTCTGCCTGAGTGGGCTTTTCTGCTCTGCCACCTGCTTGCTGCTGGATTCAGTGTGTGGCCAACAACCACTCATAAGTTCATGGCACGAAGACATGGTGCAGTGGGTGCCTGCTATGTGGAGCATGCCCTGCTGCTATCACCTTGCAGGGTGTTTCCTGAGCAGCTGTGAAAAAGGGATGGTTTGTGGTTTGCAAAGTAATTGATTTGATTCATACCAATGATTTGGATACAAAACATGAGCAACTTGTATCCCAAGGGATGCTGAACCTTCTGCAGCCCTGAGTGTAACTGTCCTCTCTTCCGTTCCAGGGGGATTATGTGTGGATGGACCTGAAAACCGGACGGGAATTCGATGTCCCCATTGGAGCAGTGGTTAAACTGTGTGACTCTGGACAGATCCAGGTTGTGGATGATGAAGGCAATGTACGTACAAAGGGTTGTGATGACCCTTCTTCAGCTCTACGGCCTGGCTAGACCAGGCTTTGTCACGGACTTCTCCTATGTCCTTGGGAATCAGCTGTGCCATAGGTTTCTATTTGAATGTGTCCCTACTTTTGTGGCTGTACTGGGAGTGAAAGGTTGAGAAGCTTCTTGAGCACAATGGTAATAGAAGCCTCCAAAATACATTTAGATAGTGCTTTGGGCAAACCCACCCTGACCTGCTTCTGTTATCCAGTCTTTCCTGACCTCCTACAGGATGTCCCAAAAAATGGTTCCCCTTCAGGTTCCCACCTCTGCTTCTGGCTGTTTCACAGTAACACCTCTATCACAAGCAGAGCATGACCTGAGCAGGTTCTCTATCATTTTTTTTCCCCCCAGGCTGAGATAATTATGATTGCCGTCATTCCCTTCAAGGATGGTAGAAAGAGATTTGGTTTAGCAGGGTCCTTGTATCCAGTTTCTAGTGGCTTTTGAAACCCTTTAGAAGTGATCAGTCTAAGCAACATTGTCAATAAAAGTTGCCAACCCTACGCATCCCTCTCCTTTTCTAAGTCATCTTTTCTCTGCTGAACAGTATTTTGTGGCAGAGGGTTAACCAGTGATGTGAAAACACAGTTGTGTGAAGGGAAGAACAAATCTGCTGTTTTGTAAAAACTCCCCTCGTGCTGGATGTCCACACTGCCCTGGATGATACTCCTGCCAGGATGACTCGTGTCTCATGTCTCTTTGCTGCTCCACTAAACCAAAAGATCTTTTCCTTCTGCTATGAATATTTCAAATTAGTCGCTGCCATGCACCAGGAATAGAAGCTGTGGCCCATGGTGCTAATGCTCTCCCCATGTATTTTCCTCCTCCTGGTCCTTCTGCCTGGGGTGGGCTGTTTCTGTCTCATCCCAGTGGTACTTCATGTGACTTACCTTTCTCTGCCCTCGCTCTCTCCCCAGGAACACTGGATTTCCCCACAGAATGCCAGCCACATCAAACCCATGCACCCCACCTCCATCCATGGGGTGGAGGACATGATCCGCCTGGGTGACCTGAACGAGGCAGGAATCCTCAGGAATCTGCTGATCCGCTATCGGGAGCACCTCATCTATGTGAGTGTCCTCCCCACCTCCACCTCTTGCTCTGCATTTCACCCTCCTCTATCCTCAGCTCTGGGGAACCCACATAGGGGAAACCCTGATTGAACTGAGCATCTGGGTTTCTACCTTCACCTGGACCAAAGGGGTGGGGAGCTTCTGCACTATGGAGGACACACTACAGAGTTTATGGATGCCTCAGTGAAAGACCCCATGAGTTAGGTAATGAGCAAAGTCCATGTCACCTCACTGTGTAGCCCTTGTAGAAGTTTTGGGAACGTGCCTGAGCTTTCTGCACGCACAATAACCAGTTCAACCCAAGCCATGTGTGTGTTGTAGTAATCCTAAAGCAAAAGCCTTGGACAACTGCGTGCTGGATGTGGCCCTTCTGCCTTCTCCCTCTGAACCACTAACTCATTCAGCCCAAGTGAGTGAAGGCAACAATTGCTGGAGGTGCAACAGTGGAGGAAGGATGAGGAGGTGCCTGCATGAAATATGCATGGGAACAATGAAGTGAGGAATTCCCAGAACAGCTCTAAAATACCTTCCCCACCTGTGTTTATGACTTATTAGCTCTGGGTTGACTGGGGTCCCAGCAGCTGATCTCTGGGGGGAGCAGTATCCTGCCTTGGCTCAGCTCAGTCATGTCATGCCCAGTGGACCCCGTGCAGCCCCTTGCCAACCCAACAAGACATTCAGAAATTGAGGGTTTTACAAGGAGACAGCCAGAACTGCATCTTTTTTTTTGCAATAACATTGCAAAGGCCACCTCCCCAGCAGGACAAGAGTCAGCACCCAAGTCTGTGCACTGGTTTTATCAGTGTGCTATATGCTGGGTGGTCTGGTGCACATTCTTAGGTAGAAGTGCAGAGCATGTGTGTGTTTGCCACTAGCTAATGTATTCAAACAGCCTATGCAAATGTGGAAAATCTGTATTGCTTTCAAATCCTACAGTTTTCAGGCACTCAGGTAAGTGCCTGCTGTGCCTTTGAAGGCCTTTTCAAAGCCACCTGGTACTCTAATTTTTAAAAGGCTCTAGAGACTACTAGATTTTCAGGGCAGAGGGAATTGCAGTGCAGTCCAACTTCCCAGGTAGCAGAAGCTAACAGACCATACCCAGGATTTTATCTGTGAAGTCTGCTGGTTTCTGCTTGATGTCCAGTGCATTTTGATAGGATGGTTTTGGGTTAGAGCTGGGCAGTGGTGACCACACCACTCTGTTACGCAGGCTGTTCATATGGTTGACAGCTCCCTGCCCCCAACCCTGGAAGATAGCCTTCTCTTCTTTCAGAGATGGAGTTCAATCCTAGAGGAAGGCAACCTGGCTGCTGAAAAGGCACCCATACATCCCCAAAACTCGGAGGAGAATAGAGACCCCCAAATTCCTCTCTCATTCAGACGCCTTATTATTTATACATGATGGCTATGTCCCCTGTACTGTCAGTTTAGAGAAATAGGCATGACCTGAAAACTATTCACACATTAGATGAACTGAGTTACTCCCTGGAGCTTCAGGGAGCCACAGCCATTTATAAGGATAAACTAGCAAAAGTTAGCCACCCAAATTCATGCTTGAGGTGGTGTCTCCATGTGCACTAAGCACCCGTGGCTGTCACCAGGGATACAAATACAACCAACAGAGCCAACACTGCCTTTCAGCTGGGCAAACATAGGTGCCTGTTGGATGAGGTGACTGCTTTAGAGCTGGCTGAAGCTTGGGTATCATAGAAGAGTTTGTTGTGGAAGGAAAGTTCAGGTTGGAGGTCAACAGTCCAACCTCCTCCAGCTTAGAGCATGTCCATCTTCAAGGCTAGATGTAGTAGTCATGCAGATAACTAAATTCAAGCAACCTGAATGCCAACCAAGTACAGATAGCACAATATTTGTAGCTGATTGGATCATTCAGGGAACATGTACTTATCCATGGAGCATTCCCCCTTTTCCTTCTGTTTGTGGGCACCTCACAGTGGTACCAAGTGGATTCCTGCAGCTCTCCTTTGCTCTCTGAGAAAGTTGGGATCATGTTGGATATGTTTTCAGTGGTGTCCATGTTTCTCTCCTGGGGTCTCTATGTCATCAGGCAAGCACTCATTGCCTCACTAAGTGAACAGAGGTCCTCAGGTAAGATTTCACCTGTGCAGTATCAGATTGCCTGTGAATATACCCAGCTTTTTCACGAAAGCTCTGCCTCTGAGCTCCCTCACCAAGCTATTCACAGGCATCCAGGGGGATTATGAACACAAACGAGCACTGGGCAGAGCATTGTTTGGCAGCATCGTACTAATAAGGGCTAATGCAAAGCCCAGCTTCTAACCTGGAGGTGAACGTGGGTGGTGATTTGGGCTGAAGTGACTCAGCAACCATGTGGTTTCTCTACAAGTTATTCGGGTCTGATGGTGACAGTGCTGTGTGTCCTACAGAGCTACTGCATAAGCGATGGTCACATTGCACAAAGGGATTTGCATCACAGAGCTTCCAGGTTACTGTGCCTTAATTTCTCCATACCACTAACGGCTTTCGCATGCCAGCCCATGATCCTGGGCACAATGCAGCCATTACAGCCATCTCAAAATCAGAATGACACTCTCAAAGTGACATAGAGCGCATAGCTTGATGGAGTGGCACCTAAACCACCTCTGTCTACATGTGTGTTGTTGGAGGCTCAGGTACTCAACTTTAGAGCTCATGTTTTAAGAGCGGTGGCACTAAGAGGAGTATATTTGTGTCAAAGTTGGTAAATATTAGTGGTAGTTTTTCAGACCTGAGGTACCGCATGGATACCATGTGGTTAGGGAACACCCAGTCTCTGAAAGCTTTATTTTCTGTGGTATAATATGCTCTGCCTTAAAGGTAGTGAAGCTCAGTGTGACTTTACCTTCACTGCTTGGAAGGATTTCTGAGCCTGCTGAGTAAAGGGTGACTTTCTCCATAGGACTTCAGTCCCTCTTGTCTCCTCATCTCCTTAGCTTTGTGGAGAGTTTAATTCTGCTCTAATAAAATATAATTTTCTTTTTTCTCCTCCCTCATATTTTACTCGTAAGACAAACTGCGGTGGGAGGGTAAGTATGACTCTCGGCACTGTCATTTGCAATCGCTGTCATGCCTTCCACTGGATCACTTGTTTCTATTCACCATTGTGGCATTCTCATTTACTTTGCACCATCATTGCTGCTGCTTCACAAATGCACCAAAAGCATCAGCCACTTTGTCACAGAGCTTGACCCTCATGGTGAAGTTGTGACACCTTCCCAGAGCTGGAAAGTCCCCAACCCGTGAATGTGGTCAAAGCTGTAAGTACTTCTCAATAATGACCTCAACTTGAAGGAGAGAAACTTCTGCAGCAAAATAATAAAAACTTCAACAAGGGTTTGTGGCCCATGGTTTGTCTTGCATGGACTAAGAGAAACTATGCTGAATAGTAAGAGTGTCTGGTGGGGAGTTTGGACTCGTGAGTAAGGTTAAATCTGTTTATCTGGAGACAAAACCAATGCCTGCTGCTGCTCCCGAAGGGCTGCCAAAATGCAGTAGTATTTGGTAGAGCTTTGACCCCATAAAAATCCAGATGAAGTCAGCTGTGGTGTTCTGGGTAGCAAGGGAAGCAAGCTCAGAAAGGATTTGTTTGGGGCTAATTAAAATGTAGGTCATGTAGGCAGTAATGAATTTTCTCTGAGATGTGGTTCCTGTGGCCAGCTACGGCAGAGCCTCTGACTATCAGGAAAGCTTTATTTCCCCAAGGCAGAAGGGCTTTGCCCTCACCCATCAATAGAAACCCCAGAGACAGTATTTCCTTGGAGGTGCCCTTTGGCCCCTCATCAGCAAAGCGGACAAGGTTTTGCATTCCGTCAGCTGCAAGAATTGGGCAAATGGTATTTATCAACTAGGAATGACCTACAAAACCAGGCAATAGTACAAGAGTTTGTGCTGACAAAGTATTTTGTGGATCACAAGGGAAGGGTCAGTGAGAGCATCCACAAAGCATTCCTGCAACTAATGGTTAACTGCTTTAAAGGTCTGGCTGGCTGCGTTCAGGACAGGGCAGACCAGTGTGACTGAAATGCAGGGATTTCAGAGATCTCTGCAAAGAGTTGGCCTTTTTGGAGAAAGGCACAAGAAAGATCAGAAATGTCCCTAAAATCAACCTGGTAGTAAGTATGAAGAGGAAAACAGTCTTCCAAGTATCTTGCTCAGGACTGGAAGGAGTTTGGGGATGCTTTGAGAATCTTGGTGACACAAACCCATTCAGAAATTGAGCTCATTCCTTCTCCTAAGCACTGAGCTTAGCTGCTCTGTCCCTGTTGAAGGCTGCTCTGGGACTTCTCGGCTCCCTTTTTTCAATGCCACCTTCCTCTAACATCCAGTCTACATGCTTTCACAGCCAATTTCTATCCTTTGGATTTCTGACAACTTTCTTCTTGAGCTTAAAGAACTTTTTTTCCTTTACTGGCACGTAACCCCCTGTTACAGGGAAGGCTATTGTGTCCTTTGTCAGTTATCACTGTAAAGTCAAACCTCACTGGGGACTGAGCAGAAAGTTGCTCCCTGGTGTTGGCCATGAAGCTAGAAAGTGAGAAGTCCTTAAGGTCTTTCAGCATCCCTACTATAGCACACAGTTGCCACCTACTGGCTGCCTTTCAGGAAGCCTGAGCTGGTGGCAAGTGTTGTGTAGCTGTTGTCAAACAAATGATCTCGCTCTACTCAAGCCCTTTCCATCAAGATTGAGGAATGCTGGGCCTGGTGGGAGAAATTCAGCCTAGGGCTTCCATCTCCAAGTCTCCCTTTCCACTCCTCTCACCAGCAGTGTTAGGTTTCTTGCTGCCCACACAAATGAGAAAGTGAGGAGATGAAGACACAGACTCCTGAATCCAACCAGAAGACCTTTTATTAGTCCAAAACCCACGCTTATGTATCTTTGTTCGTTGTTCACGTGCAACATACTAAAATATCATTGGTTAATCAATAATGTTCACACACTTCTTGGCTACATATAATTGGTTAATTACTAAGCTACAACGCACTGAACTTCTTGCATTTTTTTTCTCTCTTCTTTCTTATCTCTGTCAGTTTCATGTTCAATCGCGCATCCACTCCAGCCTTGCTTCATATCCCATTTTTCTTCCAGGCATTCAGCCAACCTTATCTTACTTTCTTTCTTCTTCAGCCTTCAAGGTCCTTCACAGGCATTGTGGCCTCCAGCACTTGCTGTAAAGCTCTCTACAAACAGCTCAGACTTGTTCTCTAAATCAGCCAGTTTGTAATATGCACAAGAAGAGGAGCAGCTAGCAGAGCACGGAGAGATTTTCTTCTCAGTTTGCAAGCATTCTTGCCCATGCCATTTTGCTGCTTCATGGCAAAGGCTTATTGTTGTTTTTAGGCCACACAATTAATTATTTTTATGTTTAAATGATTTTTTTTTCCTTTTCTGAAAAGGCTATATAGACAGCAGTGGGACAGTTTCACAGCTGGTCCCACCAGAGAAGAAAAGTGAGATTAATCTTGCAACTTTAGCTGCCAAAAGTTAACCTAGAGAGGGTGACTTGGCTCCTTTGAAGTCATGGAGTGAAAGCAGCCTTCACCTTATGCCCTTTGGGTGGCCTGAGGTGGAGCCGTGTCACTTGCTATAGACACTAACAAAAGTTAGCTGAAGTCGGCAGAGACCCTCATTCTCTGCCTTGAGCTTGGGATGTGGCCAAACCTTCTAACATCAGAGCTGCACCTGAGTAAGGTCATGAGCTCTTCGATGAGAGGTTTGAGAGAAATGTCTCCTGGAAGGGCAGAAATGAAACAGCAAGGCACTACAAGGGGATTTTCTGCCCAAGGCTCAGAGCAGCTCTGCTCATTTGAGTGCCACAGAGAGCATGGGGTGGACCAAAATTTCCAAAATTTCAGAAGTAGTTGAGAGGGGGTGTGTCAGGACTTGGTGGGCCATATCCATGTGCACAGGACAGGGTTTGAACTGCAGCGTGGAGAAGTTTGGTTAGGCAGAGATGGTAGAGAAGAAAGTATTGCAGAGGGAGGCTTAGCAGCTCTGTTGTGGATTTATAAAAACAGGTTAGACAGACATCTGTCAGGAATGCTTTGGATCCAGCTGGCCCTGCTTTGAGAAATGGCAACAGTCTTCAGATTTCTTTCATCTCTGGTTTCTCATAATTTGTGCAACGCAATAGGTATGTGTGGATATGTGTTGGCTCTTATTTGCAAATATAAGCTTGACTTGAAACTCTGAATCTTAACTGAGTAGCATCTAAAATATGAATTAAGGCTTGAATTCATGCTGTGCATGAGCAGGGCTGAGTATGAATTGATTTAGATAGCTTGGGACCTCTGTTCCAGTTTTGCTCCAGGCTCCATCCTGCAAGCATCTTTGACTTGACCATCATCTTTCATCCAGCTTTTGAAAAGCCTTGATTTTTCTGGCATCCACACTCCATCCAAGCTGCCAAAGCCTCTCAGCTCTATCTCACTGTCCCCATAAACCTTCATGTGCTTCTCCTCCAGACATACACTGGCTCAATACTGGTGGCAGTAAACCCCTACCAGCTCCTACCCATCTACTCACCTGAGCAGATACGCCTGTACACCAACAAAAAGATTGGTGAGATGCCACCACACATCTTCGCAATTGCGGACAACTGCTACTTCAACATGCAGCGCAACAACAAGGACCAGTGTTGTATCATAAGGTGAGTTTGTGAATTTCCAAATGGGCCATATCCTGAAAATGAATGCTGAGCACCTTCAGCGTTGGTTGAGAGGGAACAGCTTATCAAATAGACTCGGCAATCTGAATGATCTATTAGATCTTCCATCCACATATTCCCAGTGCAGAGGTGGTCTCTGTGGTCACTGTTCCTAGTAAAGATGTTTTATCGCTCCTTTGATACTTACCCTACAACCCAATAGATCTCATGTTACCTTTAACCTTCCCTTTTAAATTTAAACTCAATACTCCTATAGACATCAAAGATGCAAAGATCTATATGTTCTGCACAAGGAAGGGCAAGGGACAAGCTTGATCACTGGACCTGTTGTTCACATTGCTGAACTGGTGTCTCCGTGCATGGCTCTGCTCCGGACTGATCAACCTTGGGCACCAAGAAATCCCTGGTCACAGTTATGGGTATAGTTCATTCCTGTATCTGTCCCAAAGGGTGATATGATCCAGATTTGGTTCCCTGAGTCCTCCAACACGATCCTGTCAAGTTCTGAGCCCTCAGACAGTCTTTGTGCTTTCAAGACACCACTTTTCTCCGAGGCCTGCCTACCCTAAGTTTTGTTGCATAAAAACATAACTTGGGAGCATCCCATGCACAGTATTTCAGGTACATGGGACTAAAATGCCATGCAATAATGATCACTTTGCAGCACTAAAGAAGCATCAGAGGAGAGTCATGGCCAGGCATGATGCAGTGTGACAGTAGTCAGCCAGCCCTCAGAAGTGAGGCAATTTGGCCATGGAACCAGGGCTGGTTACTGAACACCAGGAAGGTCCATTTCAATTACTTATATTGGCTCTCTCATATATCAGGCTGTAGACTCACACTGAAAGATGTCTGCCCAGCTCTTCCTCTCATACCATCACAAGGTAACAACAGTTATCTTCCAGTGGAGAGAAAGCTTTGAGGAGTAACTCTTGCCTCCTGCCCCACGATCTTCTCCTCTCCTACCTGCCCATTGGTAGGGCAAGCCTAGGGGACCTGTGAAAGTGTCTTTCTGCCACTTAAAAGGCAGTATTTCAGTCTGCTTTGTGGTGCATTTTGGTGGTGAAGATGCCCCAGGGGACCAGCTAGCCCCTGGATCATAGGGTCATGGTCTGGTGTCCACAGCTGGAAAAACACTGTCTGAAAGTTCTTCATGACCTTCTCACTGCTGATTGAATGATGGTATTTGCTGGAAAGACCCAAACCCAAGCAACAGGTTGGGCCAAATGGGCTGTAAAACAAATCTGGATCTTGCCTGGAAGCTGTCTGGTAGTGTGCCCTACCATTTGTCCTACAACCAGTTCTCAGGATGCTGGAAACCCATTCATATTGGCCTCACCCTACCTATGCTCACAGAAGAGGCACAGAGACAGCAGTCCTTTTGGAGACAGAGAGAGGGACCCAGGCAGGGATGCAGCAGGCTTTCACTGACCTCGGTTCCTGTTGTCTTTGCAGCGGTGAATCCGGAGCAGGGAAGACAGAGAGCACAAAACTGATTCTGCAGTTCCTGGCGGCGATCAGCGGTCAGCACTCCTGGATTGAGCAACAGGTCCTGGAGGCAAATCCCATCTTGGAAGGTGAGGCCCTCAGATAATGGAAGCATTTTTTTGTTGGGGAAAAAAAAAACACATCAGATTCAGGAACCCCAAAATATGGGCAAATGTAAGTTACTTTTGTTGCATTTTGAGTTTCAAAAGTGACAAAATAAAAAAAAAATCAGAAGCAATGATATAAACATTTGTTAAAAAGAATATTCATTTTCTTTCCACCTGAATTTACTTTTCGCAAGACTAATAATCATTGATTTGGGGCCTCAAATTTTCCATTAATATTTTTGACCACTATTGCTGAAAGTGAAGCATTTCAGCTGACCTGAATTTTTTTCCCAATTGTTTTATTTACTTAAAATTGAAAATACTGGGTTTTCCACTTAAATCAGTACTTTTCCCAAAAAATTTCAAAACAGAAACCTGAATTTTACCTAATTCTCTGTGTAGTCTGTGATTTCAAAAATGCTGATCACCAAATACACAAAGCTCTTTTGAAAAATCTCCCCACCTCTTCCAGTGCTGGAATTATAACTGTATACAGAGCACCCATATCCTGTAAATGCTGCATTCAGCTACCTAGATTTTTGTTTTATTTGACCACAGCTGCAAAAATCCTATTCTTTGCTGGTTCAGCAGAACATGAGATTAATTTGACCTGAGCTTCACAGACCAAACACCTTGTGCTAGCAACACACAATAGCAAACCCCACCTTTTCCTTCCAAGATCAGTGAATGGCAACAGAATGTAGAATAAGAAATAAAGGCAGTTCAAGGAATAACCAGATAACGATAATCAGCTTGTGGCCTCAGTAGGTTTCAGTTATGGCATGAAGGACACAACAAGGTTCTCAGGGCACCTCAGGGCTGCCTGACCACTGGCATTGCACAGCATCATGGTGCATGGCATGCACTCAGGGCGGTTTTGAACACACTGCATCACTGCTAGGGTTGAAGGGAAGAGATTTGCAAATGCAAATACATTTTAAAGATCTCCATCACCTGCCAGCAATCCTGGAGCATAAATTCCAGGGCATGTTGGCCATGGTGCTCATGCCAGCAGTCCGCACCCACACAGAGGACAGACATGGGTATCTGTGTCCGCACAGTCTGTTTGCAGGGAGAAGTCTTCTGCTGAGGGTTGGGTTAGTCCTCTATATTTCACTGAAGAGCCAGCTCTTTCCTTTCCCTCTCAGTCACCAAATCACTCACCAGCAGCTCTGTCATTTCCTGCATAGCGTCACCTTGCACGCTGCGGCATCCTCCTGCCAGCCTTGCTCAGCCCACTTGTATTTCATCGGCTGCTGCCAAAATCCTGCTGTCCTAGCCCTTCTTCCTGGATAAGGTCACCCCATCCTCATGGCTCTTTCTCTGTGATCCTCTCTGCATTTCCGAGGACAGCCATCTGCAATATATCCTGTTTCCCCACACTGAGACGGAATTGAGCCAGCCAGCCTTAAGGGAAAGGCTTTGGGGCTGCTTTTGACCCCCTCAGCCTCACTCTTCTAGGTTTTTTTTTTTGCCCATGAAACCAGATCCATGACCCTCTCTGCATCAGGTCCTCTCCAACCCGCTGTGATTCCTCCCTGCAGCTTTCGGGAATGCAAAGACCATCCGTAATGACAACTCCAGCCGATTCGGGAAGTACATTGACATCCACTTCAACAAAAGGGGAGCCATCGAGGGGGCGAAGATTGAGCAGTACCTGCTAGAGAAGTCCCGGGTCTGCAGGCAGGTAAGGTGATGCACCTGCAAGGTGTGGGAGCTGGCAGTGCCCCGGTCGACCTTTGCAGTGCTGTTGTCCTCGCAGAGCTGACACGTGCTCTTCTACTGCAGGCCCAGGATGAGAGGAATTACCACGTGTTTTATTGCATGCTGAGAGGCATGACGATGGAGCAGAAGAAGAAGCTGGGTCTTGGGAAAGCCACGGACTACAACTACCTTGCGATGGTGAGAGCGCAGCGAAGCAGAGGTTCAGTGGGGCGATGCAGTGAGAGCTTGTCAGCAAGGCAGAAAGAAGAGAGCGGTGCTTTCTCTGCAGCCAAGAGCTGCTTTGCTGCTTGTGACCTTCCTGAGTCTTAGCCACAGGGCTTGTGGGACTTGTTTGTCCCACCACCACAAGCTTCACAGCCGTAGTGCAAACCCCTAGCCCCTGTGTATAGACTGGGTTATTTTCACTCTTCCTGTGGGGCAGGGCAGAGGCTTGGATGCTTTTGGTGTTTGGTGCCCAGACCACTTGTTTGGAAATAACCAAGGTGTTAGATATGACCCAATGCTCTTGCAGCAGCGACAGACAGGGAGGAGTGCGTGGCTGGGTGGCGCGTTCTCAGCAGCACACAGTGCCAGGCTGTCTCTGCTCCACATGCCTGACTGAGCCAGTGATCTCCAGCCCCACTCCCTACGTACCAGCATGGCAATCCAGAGGAGCTGGTAGAAGCAGGTGTAATTTAGGCTGGCCCGTCACCAGCAAGATGGGACCCAGCTTTCTATCTGGATGAGTGGAAGCCTCTGGCACATTTCCTTCTCAGTCTTTATCCCCATCTCAGGGAGCTTTTTCTCCTCTGCTGACTACAGCCAGGCACAGGGTAGCTGGGGACAGCAGGGTAAGTGCAGGTCACAGGGCTGAGCACTAAATCATAGTATACACCGAAGGGCAGAGCCAGATCCACAGGTTCAAAATCTTCTTTTGCTCATCCATCCTGTGAACAAAAATGTCTACTGATTTAGGATGTCTACTGATGTAGGGGCAAGCCCTGCACAGGTTAGAGTTATACCCAGGTGCTCTCGGCTTTGGCCCACGCACTGTGTGACCTCTTTGCCTCCCCAGGGTAACTGCACAACCTGCGATGGCAGAGATGATAGCAAGGAGTACGCCAATATCCGCTCTGCAATGAAGGTCCTTATGTTCACCGACACGGAGAACTGGGAGATCTCCAAGCTGCTGGCTGCCATCCTGCACATGGGGAACCTGCAGTACGAAGGTAAAAAGGACCAGATATGGGGATGGGGTCCAGCACACCTCTGCTCTTTATTCTGCATGGTGAGAGGGAGCCAAGCTCAGGGACGGAGGGCTGTGTCCAGACCACCTGCCATGGTGCCATGCCAGGGACTCAGGTGCTCATTGTGGCATGTCAGAAAGGGTGAATAAGTCTACCTGCGCACCCTGCAGGGCTGCCAGACTCCAGTATCCCCAGCGACATCCACCTTTTCTGAATGTAGGGAGGATGAATACGGCCACAGGCCATTCAGTAGACTCAGGTTCTGCAAGGAGAGACTAATGGAGTGTTTGACGAGTGCCTGTGTGGTTGGACATGCCTTTGTAAACCGCCCTGCTGCCAGAAATGGCACAGTGATTTACAAAGCCTCTTTGGAAGTCAGAAAGCTAGAAACATTTTTACCCCACCAGTCATTTAGGGTGTCTGGCAGAGCAGCGTACAGGTCCTTTGCAGCCAGCAGCAGGACTCCAGGTGCTGCATGAGCTTTTCTCTCCCTTCTGATGGGTAGATTTTGACTGGCCATCACACCGAGGTGGTGGACTAGGACCCTTTCCCTCACCCCGTCCACCTTCTGCAGAGCCACATCCCTTGCTGATGGCTTTCCTCCTGCTTTCTTCCCCCAGCTCGGACCTATGACAACCTGGATGCCTGCGAGGTTGTTCAGTCTGCGTCGCTAATCACTGCAGCATCATTGCTGGAGGTCAGTGGCTCTGCGGTGCTGCTGTTCCCTTTCTGGCTTGTTCCCATATTTGTAGTATTGTGGCAAAGCTTCCTCCGAGCCAGGCTCTCCTTGCACCACCAGCTCTAGGAGGCTGAAGAGACCTGGGTAAGCCATACTTTGCCCTGTACTGGCTGCATGAAGGTGGATGTCTCCATCTGAGCTGGGTATCTGAGCTTCCCCTCATATAAGTGGAGAGAAACAGAACCTTTGGTGGCAAGTCATCCTAAAAAAGGCATCCAAAAAGCTCAGTCCCTAAAAAACGAGTGTTTCTCTCATTGGGTTCATTGCAGTAGCTGAGACAGAGATGTCACTTACACTGTGTGTATCTGAAGTGAGGTGAGGTTGCCCACACCCAAACCATCCATACAGTGCTTTGAGCATCCTTCAGTGGCCTCCCCAGCAGGTAACAGCGCTCCCTCAAGGGACACCATCTCATCTCCATAGGCACCGCTGGTCCCAGAGTATGATCCACAGCTGTCTGCAGGCTGGTTTTGTGTACTTTAGGGGGTGGACATTTCCCTGGCTTGATCTCAGAAGTATGAAAAGGGGTCAAGGGGATGCAAAGCTACATTCATGCTGGTAGGATACAGCTTTGCAGGCTTTGCTTTGTCATCTGCTCTCCCCATGCCTCATTAGCATCTGACATTAAGTCACAAAGACAATTTCCATGGTAAAACACTGTATAAAAGTGTTAACTACTCTCTGAAAGTACCTGTGACATCATTTGAGATATTTGCCCTGTATAGCTGAGAAAAGTCAGTTACCACCAGCCATGGGGGGCTGCGCTGTTCCTCTCTGGCCACGCACGTTCAGGCCAGGCCGTTCTAAGAACACCTTGTGTTTTATAAGGTCAGCAGCAGTGTTTGGTGGTGTCTCTGCCAGGTTGACCCTCAGGACGTGATGAACTGCCTTACCAGCCGGACTATAATCACCAGGGGTGAGACTGTCTCCACCCCTCTCAGCATGGAACAAGCGCTGGATGTGAGGGACGCTTTTGTAAAGGCAAGTCTTTGGGCATTCCCTTCTGCTCCTGTCGATAAATAGAAGAAATCCGCTACTTTTGAGCCCAGGGCGTCCAGTGCCCAGGAGAAGTGTCTCACTCGGTGCCCACATGAGCTCAGATAAGCAGATGGCCTTGAAACTGTGTTGTCATTGGGATGGACGCAGAGCTGAGATGGAAGGAGAAGGTTAGATAGCCTGGCCTTCAGGGGATTTGAAATCTGGGCTTGAGACTGTCTATACTCAAAGGTGACCTATGGAAGGGGCCAGCCTTCTGAGATGACTTCACCTCAACTTCAGGAAAACATCCCAGCTTAAGCCCCAGGGTTAGATCCCCAGCTGCTATAAATCAGAGCAGCACTACCAACACCTGTAACACCCACACCTGAATTGCAGGATTTGGGCATGTCTGCAGCAATAAATAAAGCTGAATTTCACAGTAGCAGGAACAGAGCAGTTCAGCAGCCATCAGAGCACTTAAAGCATTACCTGAGGCTTTGGGGTGATGGAGGTTGATGGGGTGGGTCTGCATCATTGCTGTGCTGTTTGCGGCCCCACGTAAGGTTGCAAAACAAGCATCAGTGGCATGCTTTGGCCAGCTTGGTCTCCCTGCTCTATCTGTGGGGAACCGGTAGATCAAGCTAGCTGGTATGATACCTAACTAGTTTGCAAATCCAGGCAGTGACTACTCTAGTGGTGATGGGTGTTTGAATCAGGCTCCCCTCCTGGTAGCACTGCTGTAACTTATACAAAAGAAATTAATAATGCTGTAAAACATGGAGTTCTGGAACTGCTGAAGCAGCAGTAGCTGCTTCATTAAATCAGCAGATTGTTCAGCTGGTGCCACAACATTTAAGTCAGCACCTTGCCCAGGCGAGATGTCCTTGGCTTGTGTCATATGACTCTGCTGATCTGCAGAAAGAGATGTTTAGAAACCAAGAAAAGGACTGTCTGGCTTTACAGCAAGCCTATAGATCCAAAATTTAGGAATATCCAAAGCTGGGATTTTGCTTTCAATTGTCTTTTATCCAGGCTTTCAGGTCCATTTTCTTTGATCTACATAACAGCTGCTGAAGCTTTAAACTATGCCAAGAGTCTGGCATAGATGTTGCCGAGTGTGTCCTCAGGGACTGTCCAGTTGCTGGCCATGCTTTAGGGAAGCCTGTGCCATCGTGAATGAAGTGGTGCTGTGGACTAGCAGGGCGACCTGCTAACCTGTCTCAGTGACCTCCATGTTTGGGACATTGCAGGGAATTTATGGGCGGCTTTTTGTGTGGATCGTGGAGAAGATCAATGCTGCAATTTACAGACCTCCTTCCCAGGAACTGAAAAGTATCAGGAGATCCATCGGCCTCCTTGACATCTTTGGCTTTGAGAACTTCACTGTCAACAGGTATGGAGCCTGCAAAAGGACAACCAGATCTTAACATCCCTTCACCAGCCCAAGCTCAAGGTCTTGCAGTCCTTTCACTTCTCCTGAGGTGAACAGGACTGGGCCAAGTCTTTTTCTGTATGAGAGATTATCAGAGCTAATCATTTTTATGTGGGAGCAGACAAATTTCCTGAACTTTTTGGTTTAAGCTACACACTTATAATGGCTATTAACATTTTTGGAGAGAGAAACTGGTTATCTGAACCGATAAGGAAATTCTCAGCCAACAGCAACCTTACTGAGTGGTTGATGTGGTCTGAGAGTATTGCTTCAAGCATGGAGAAAGATAGACCATGGTGGATCTAAAGTGGCCTTTCCTTGACCTTCCCTCCACAGTTTTGAGCAGCTTTGCATTAACTTTGCAAATGAAAACCTGCAGCAATTCTTCGTGCGCCACGTCTTCAAACTAGAGCAGGAGGAGTACAACCTGGAGAACATCAACTGGCAGCACATTGAGTTCACAGATAACCAGGATGCCTTGGACATGATTGCCATCAAGCCCATGAACATCATCTCCCTCATTGACGAGGAGAGCAAGTTCCCCAAGGTGTGTTTTGGGCTCAGCCCTGCTGCCAGTGACTCTCTGGTTTTTACCCCCTTTGCACTTGCATGCTGGCACCCTGTGAGAGGTCTGATCAGCCCCAAACACA
This sequence comes from Falco cherrug, assembly GCF_023634085.1. Classification (NCBI taxonomy): domain Eukaryota; kingdom Metazoa; phylum Chordata; class Aves; order Falconiformes; family Falconidae; genus Falco; species Falco cherrug. The sequence continues at coordinate 4,339,726 of NC_073698.1, forward strand.
CATTCATCTGTGGGTTGCCAATGCATAGCTTTTATTGCTCTGTCACATTTTCTTCCATGAGTATCACAACCAAAATTAAAACAAGTTAGCATTTCTGCTGGAAGGACATGCCTGCAAGAGGCTCGAGAATAGCCTTTGAAAAAGTTTAAGAGAAAATAACATTATATATACTCCCTTTGGAGCACTATGTTGAATATAGCACAATATACTAGTGATATTTAATCAATTTCTTTAATTTCTGCACTTGAGATACCCCTTCCAACACTTCACAAAATAAATACACATTGTCACCCAAGACAAAAAAGAAATGCACTATTGATTGGAAAATTATTTCAGTTGGACAAACCCTGGTTTAACATCAGATCTTTTCCTGCATAGGGTACAGATGCCACCATGTTACACAAGCTGAACTCCCAGCACAAGCTTAACACCAACTATATTCCTCCAAAGAATAACTACGAAACCCAATTTGGCATCAACCACTTTGCTGGAATTGTTTACTACGAAACAAAAGGTATGGGGCAGCTCCAGTGGCACTGCAGTTGTGAGGGGATGCTCGGGGGAAGGTGATCTGCTGCTGCATTGGAGCAGAGCAGGACTGTGCTCCTTTCCTGGATGCAATGACTTGGCCCTTCAGTGGTGTGTATGAGCTGCAGTTTGGTGCTTTTCCGTTTGTGTGTGCCCATGACAGAATTGCAGTGCTTTGCACGACATGCATCTTTGATCCAGTCTCAAGATGCACCTCTTTCTTCCTTCTCTTGGTCTCCCTTTCTCTGCCCACTCATCACTCCCACTACCTCCCCAAGAACAGCCAGTATTCCAGCAATCCAGCGGCTGCTTGTAGAGCACATACTGCCCATGTTGCACTGTGTCATCTCTCTATTGTCCCATTATTTTTCTAGGTTTCTTGGAGAAAAACAGGGACACGCTGCATGGAGACATCATTCAGCTGGTGCATTCCTCAAAAAACAAATTCATCAAGCAGATCTTCCAAGCAGATGTGGCAATGGTAATGCAGGCGGGAGAAGACCTTTATTCACAAGAAGGGGTGTTCTTGGGGAGGAGTGGAAGATTTGTAAGAGTCATATTGCTCTGATGCTGTTTGGGGTGTTTCAGACCTGTTAGTGTGAGCCAGCCATCAGAAAGCATTAATGCAGAGTCACAGGTACACCCATGCTCACGCCCCCAGTTCACTGCATTCAGCTCGTCAAATATTATTTTGCACTGTGATTGCTCCTGTCTTGTGCAGGGTGGGAGCGATAAGGTTTGTGTTTGTAGAAATCCAAGAGAGAGCTAGCCCCTTGAGCTGAATAGTCCAGATCTGTGTATAATAGAGTGAGAAGTGAAAACCAAATACCTGTAGACCAGAGCAGAACGAATGGACAATCCAGCTGGCCCTTAAGCACAGCAGCAGGACTGGGAGGGACCACCCAACAGTCTTGTTTGGCTGTAAAGACAGCAGAGAGAGGGGACACCAGTTGCACAAGCTGAACTTCAAAGTTCCCCTTTCCACATCCCAGTCCTCCAGGAGCATATGTGCTTACTCCATGCTCAGTGTGGGAGAAGATCATGTGTGCTGAAGCTTTGAAGAAAGGCACAGTTATTGCTTTAACCCTTCCCACCCCATCTGAGCATTTATTACTGGGATATCAGCTTAAATGCTGAGATTAGTGACTATTTCCATTAAAAACACAAATATATGATGTTTTCTTGAGTAAGTTGAACATCTACATCTCCCCACTAAAATGTCATCAGTCCCACTCCCAAAATTGAAGTACAAACTGTTTTAAACTATCAACCTTGCAGAACCTGAAAATCTACACAGGTAGGTCACCATGGCCGAATCCCCCAGTCCTTCCCTGGGCAAAGCTATGGGACTGCCAAGGGTGTGGGGATACAATTTTCCAATGCAACCAAGTTTTTTAGAAGCTGGAGTCCTATTTCCAAATGCCAGCCAAGGCCACTGATGGTCCAAGGGACTTAGGGACTTTCAGGAGTGCCAAACAGTTTTAAGTGCTCAATTCCTTTGCTTGCTAAGGCAAAGGAATGGTTAAATTCCCAAGAAATGTCTTTAAATAGGCTGCAGACAGTTTTGCAAGCCTTGTTTGTAACCTTTAGTCATTCAGTTTTGCTCCTGCTGAAATGAATGATCAATGTTAATTAGGAACAAGATAACATTTATCAGGGATTGACAAATATTGACAAATATTTATTGGCACGACACTCCCGGTGGGTTCAGAGCTATCCCCAGATGTGGATGCTCATGCTGAACTAGACGCTAACTCCCTTAGCATCAGTGCTGCCATTTACTTTGCTTTTTATTGCTTGTTCCTCACTGCTTTTTATTTTCAGTGCAAGCTTTGCAGTTCACCTTGGATATGATTTCTTGCTTCTTTGGGCAAAGCAGAGATGCACTCTGGGGAATCGATGAGAGGGAGCGCTCAGGTTTACAGAGTCATGTAGGCTTCTTCACAGGGACATTTACCAAGCACCTTTAAAAGATAATGGAAGTATATAACAGCAAAATTGAAATCTTCACCTGGGCATTGTCTGCAACCTGAGACCTTTTAAAGCATCAGAGCAGTTCTTTTTGAGATAAACATATATTTTTTTATTGTTCCATTAAAAATATTCAGAATCTGTCCCGAGTAGTAGCCCCTGTGCTTTGATACTTTAACAATCTCTGATTTTCTTTTTTGGATGAGAGACTTGTAGCCAGACTGGCATGGAACTGCAAGAGGAGCAAACATTGTGCACCAGCTCCCCTAAGTACACACAGTGTTAGTGTGAACTGGGAGCGCACAAATCCCCTGAGCACGATGTAAACAAAACTGCTCAGACAAGCAGGATCCAACATGGGGCTGAGATGATTTTGCCATTGCTTTCCATCAAAATTCCATAATCTTTGCAGCCTCTTTCTTAAAACATTCCCCAAAAGAAGGAGCATATGAGCCTGGGTCGTAGGAATTGATTGCATGTAGCAAAGAGCTGGGAGAAAGGCTCTTCTTGGAAGTGTGCACGCCTTCCCCAAGCATCAGTGAGACAACCCGTGGAGAAACCTTCCAGAGGCACTCAGGCCAGGTCAATCAAATCTATCTTCCCTTAAGAAGAGAGGGCTGCTCTGCTAAGAGCTAAATCAAATAATGAGGTGTTTTGCTCAACAGCTTCCAACCTTTGGTCCTCAGGAGCTTACCAAGGAGTTTGTAACATTTTGTGAGTCAGTGAAAAGCAAGTCCGTATCTGCTTTACCTTCAGCCTTTCAAATGGGATCCTTACGTGCCAGAAACTTGAGAAAGCCACACACCAGAGGAGTTTGAAAACTAGTCGAGAGTGTTTATTTGAATACAGTAGTAACTGTTTGGTCTCTGAAAGACATAATATTTGTGCACAACAAAAACTGTGTGGTGAACTGGGTATTGCTGGAGCACATGGGTATGTGAAGCTGGTTTTATGCATGCCCATCATGGAGGAGGCCTATTTGCATGTGTTTGCTGAATTGCAACATTGCTTTGAGTGGTGCCAGGTGAAATGATGGATTCTGTGGGAATTGTACACCATTACTCTGAGGAATCAGCTAGTGTAGTCTGACAGCACTGCTTGCTCAAGGAACAGGTAGAAGGAGAAGTGGAGGATGGAAACTGGTGAAGGGAAAAACAAATAGGAAATTTGGGGGATTTCCCCTTGGCAAAAATATTAATTCTATGGAAAACATTTGATTTGTTGGATTAAAATCCAGGAAGAAGGGAGGGATTTCTTTAGAATTTTTGTGAAAATCTGTTTTTTCCCCTGGCATCTTCCCAACTGCTGTGTATTGAGAGCACCGGTCACAGGAGAGCAGGGATGTGAGAGGGAGAGGAGTGGGGATGGCTGAAACTGGATGGATAATGAGTGACATTAAAAGATGTAGAAGAGTTGTTCCAAGAAGCAAAATCTGGACAGTGGCAGCTTCAGGGGTGTCCCTCAGCTTCAGGGATGTGAACATGAAGAAAAGGGGAAAAGCCAGGAGGGGGATAGACAACACTCTAAGAATGAATTTGTTTGTAAAATATTTTAACATCTGGACCACCAAGATTAACAATGTCAGGATCCCATTTCAGTTATTCTTTCTTTTCACTATTTGCTCTTCTCTGTCTCTGTTTTGTTTTTGTTTTTCACCCGTGCTTCACGTAGTTTCTCTGTGGCTATGCATCCAGCACATTTGGCCAGTCGCCCACACCCACACCAAAGGTAAACTGAATACACGAGTTCCTCTGTTATATATTCATTCTCCTTGGCAAGGATTGTGCTTTGCTCTTGTTGGTTTATTCCTCTTCTTGCACTATCTATAGAAGATCCATTTCAAGCATCCAATGTGATGGAGAGCATTTTTACAGCTTGTTGAATAGATACAGGTGTATGACTGTCATTTATTTCTAGAATTCAGCTCAGAAGAGCTTTGTAATGACAGGAATTTGGTTTGGATAAAATCAGAACCAGCCTGAGCAAAAGTTCTGAGGATTTTTTTCTGATATTTGAATCATGGTTCATCTGTGGCATTTGGTGGTTGTTTATCATGGTGCCACTGTTGGGTTCAGTGGGACATTATTCCTCCATGCAACTGCAAATCTGGCCCTGTGTTGCCCTTTTGGGGGCAGGAAGCTGACAGCTCGTGTGTGAAGAGAGACTCCTGGATTGCATTTCTGGATTGCTTGGAAATGCCATCATTGTCGGTGGGGTTAGTTCTTGTCCAGAGGAGAGTTCAAATCCAAGCCTTCAAAGACACAGTTAATATTGAACTTTGCCATGATCACCAAAACATGCTCTTGGCACATTTTTAGGTCTTTTCTGTTGCATCTCAACTCCTGACTGGTTCTGATAGCTTCCCAAACCTTTCTTGCTAGATATTTGGCCATAGGGTAGCATACTGTGTGCTAAAGTTTTTATGTTAGCTTTGCAACTCTGCTCACATTTCCATGACAATCTTTTGATATCCAGAGGGTTATGTTCGAGATAGATCTGACTTTCAAAATTCAGGTCCTTGCATGGGGCTGAATTTCAACCCTTCTTACCTGTGCAGTGTCTCGGATGTTTGGACTTGGAATTCCAATGAGGAGGATCAGACCCTAAATGACCCGAAGCCATTCATTCCAGAGTTGGACTCCTTTCCCCTCCATATCATGATTGCAAACTGTTTAGATTGCAGCATTTCGTTGGGCCTGTCTAGAGTGGTAGCAATGCCACGCGCACACACACAAAAATCCTTCCTGAGTTAGCATATAGTGGGATTAAATCCAGGAGAAGCTTGTTGTGCAAAATCTCTTAGAAAAGCCCAGGCCAGTCTTTTTCTCTGAGACAACAGGAGATACAAAGAAATGGGAGGCATAATGCTGATGATTTCTATGAGTTTTGTTGTTGTCATAGTTGTTCTCATAATATAGCCTCTAGTTTTGTACATTTTCTAATTAATAATAATTGACAGCATTTGTCGGGCACTGAGGCAAGGGTGGAACAGCCAAGCCAACAAAAATTTTCCAAATACATCAACATCAGTAAGTTTTATAAAATGGGGGGGTAGTTCAAAATAGGGGGGTGTAGTTCCAAACTCATCACTGTTATGTAGCCCATGTCAGCTTTGCATCTGAAGGCACTTTCCAGACATCACAGCCTTTAGGAAAGAGACTGTCTCTTCACTATATGTACTGTCTCTTCACTATATGTCACTGCAGAACCTGCTGTGAGGGGCCCTCAACTTTCTCTGGTCACCTGGAGGCCATCCAAGTGACATTGCATATAACAAAATAACAAACAAAACCCATCATTTTTCTCAGACTTCAGAAAAAAGGCTGAGAAGCATCATGTCATGTTGCTATGGTCCATTTTAGTGACCTTACAGTCCTAAAGAGATGAGATGACCCTCCTTTGACCAGAACCTTTCCCCACAGTACTGCTGGGGGTACATGCTTCTCTCTCTTTCCCTAACTCACCTTAAGAAATTAATCTTTCTGCATTTCCACCAAAGCCATTGCTCTGTCAGGCCTAGTGCTGAGCAGTGTTCCTGGTTCACCATGCAGCCTTCTCCTTAAAGGAGGAGAAGGTGCAGAGGGACAGCATTAGTAACTCCTACCATTTCTGTCTCAGTGACATTTCTCCTTTTAACTTGCCTTTTGCCTTGCTTCTGTTTACTTGGTTTGGATGTCAAAAACTAAAAAAAACTTTTTCATCATCCTTGCTCAGGCTCTGGGTCTGTATGAAGACCATCCTACCCACCATAACTTTGAGTCCAACTTAATCCACTGAACCTGCCGGGTGCAGGTAGGCTGAGCTGGTAATTGCCTTCTCAGCTGTGGACATGTAAGTACCTAAACATGTCCAAGACACCAGAGAAAGGAGCCTGAATAGGGCCCTAGAGATTTTACAGCTTCACAGAGATGCTGGGAAATGTCCTGATGCTCCAGCTGTGCCACTGGACATCTTGGACACCCCATGCTGTGGGGACATACTCTTGTGTTCTTCTGGTGATATCCTGCCTTGACTTCTATCTTTATGTTACTGCAAACAACCATGAATGTGTTTGCACCCCTAAAGTTCAGGCTGGCTTGAGTTGGCAGAAAGAAGTAGCATTGAAGGTTGTCTGAATGTTGTGCTGGTCTGCCCATCCTTCTGAATTCTCTTCTGAGATGGAGCTTCTCTGTAACCATGTAATTCTCTTCCTTTTTCTTATTTTTCTTTTCCATTTTTTTCCCTTTGATGCTGAGCACAGACTGAGTGATTATTCAGTGCCCCAGTCTGGGCTACAGAACCTGTGGATCCCGTTCGTCCTTCCCTGTGACACACAGGTCTCATCCTCCCTTGCGCTAGGCTCTGTATGGACACCTGTGAAGAGATAACCTGAGTCTCAAAGATGTTACAGTTTCAAGAGTTTGAAAGCTAAGACATGTCTGGCCAGGAGAAAAGCCGAATGTACTCAGCTCTTTCTCCTTCAGGCTATGGAGACTGGGTCTGGTTTTAGCTAAAAAATGCTCCTCCTGGGCAGTAAAACCTCTATTTTCGCTGCCTTGCTAGGCTGTGTTGGCAGGCTGCTCCACTCCTTTTTTTGGCTGTTTTGTTGGGATAAGGAAAGAGGTGTGATTCTCCCCACACTGGTGTTGAGGTGAGGTGAGAGGAACCGCGATGACTTCAGTGGTGTCACCTTGTCCCTGCAGGAGGAAGCTGATGCAAAGCCCTTGTATGAGTATTCATTGTGTGCCTGAGAGCCCACTTAGTGCCCATAGGGCTGGTGCCCACCGCTGAGAGGGGTCTGTGCACCAGTGTCAGGGCCAGGAAGCATGTGAATGGATGGTATGGTGCAGTCTTGAGAAGAGAAGCCCAGACCACTCTGACAATTTGGATAGGAAGACAAGCTGCTTTCTGGCTGCTGTCCCTTCCCTCCAACCCCTCCCAGCAAAAAGCTGTCAGGTGCAAGGATGGAGAAACCATCACTGCTTTTTACCAGAGCTAGATGCATGCAGGGAAGCAATGCAAGGCATCAGTTACCTAGAGAGGCAGGTCCTGCTGTCTGGGAGCAAACCGCTCATGCATTCCCTTGTAGACACTCGTACAAAGTCTTGCACCCTTCCTACCACCACAGCTGAAAAATGACCTCTCCCAGCCAAGCCCAAATTGACAAGCCTAGCTAACATGCAATTGCTTCCAACTTCTGGCCCTGCTCCTGCATCTGTTGCTGCTTCTAACCCCTGCGGCTACTCTTCCACATTTCAGAGAGGTGACCCCTTGCACATAATTAGCAAAGTAATAAGAAAACATTAATCAAAGCTATCCAGACCAGGATTCTTGCTGAAACAGCCTATTCTTCATCAAATCTGTGATAGAATGTGAGTGCCAGACTCTACAGTGCTCTGCAGGTAGCAGCTGCATCCATTAATTACTCTAGATTTGTTAACAGTTTGTCCTTCAGTGGAGAATTGTACTGGCAGAGATCACCTATAGCTGCCCCTGCTCTTCTTGACCAGCAGGCCAGGTTTTCCTGGTGTGTGCATGAACTGGGTTTTCTCTTGTTGGAATTCCATGACGATTTTGTGTTTGTGTTGACTGGGTTTGTCTCAACATCATATCCAGCCTGAGCTGTGCAAATTCCCTGCCCATGGTGAGGGCGTTGGACTAGATGACATTCATTGTCCCTTCCAACCTGAACGATCTGTGATTGTATGAAATTCCTCCATTTTGGGGGGTGGGAATGTTATCTGGCAGGTTATTAGGGCTGTATGATGAAGCACACGTAAAGATTTTGGAAAAGTGGAAATTAAACTCACCACCTTGTGAAACATAACAGCAAGACCAGTGCAAACAGCGACTTTGTGACTCCACAAGTGGCTTGACCACCGGTAAAGAAGAGGATGTTTGGAGGAAAAATGCTTTAAAATCCTGCTGGAATCTTCCCTTTGGGAAATCCCTAGCCATTAGGTCATGCCACAGCTTGCCCTATTTTTTATTTGGGGAATGTTGCATACTGGTGCTCAAGTGTTCCTCCAACCCACCAGCAGTACCTGCTATCCCACAAAGGCTCCCTGAACACCAGACCCTACAAGACACACAGCATCGCTGTGACTGATGTGTGATGAGCTCAGGTGATAGTGACTGACACATAAAATGAGCTAGGGGCTTCATTTAGCCTGGAGGTGGTTTAACAAGGTTCTCCCAGGGCAGGGAGAAGGGCCTATTAAGGGAAACATCTCTGTTCTGCTTTAGAAACACTTGCCCCAAAATGGAGATTGGATTATTAACTTAACCAAGGGAGCTAAACTAAGCAAAATACTCAAAATCATCCTGATTTGCCCTAAATACCTACCTCATTTAGTCTAGCCAATATTCTTTTCCAAACACAGCTCTAATCTTCTCTGTAGTACAGGCTGAGGTATATAGACCTTACTAGAAGTTTCTAGAACTGTTGTAGAGTCGCCCTGCAGCAGAAGTACCCTGGCTTTCTTTTTACCCTACATGGGTCTCTGGTCCTACATCCCAGGGAGCGGGAAGGGCTCAGCCTGACATAAGGAACCACGAGAGAGGAGTTGGCATGGCCATGCTGCAATGCATGGGGACAGGGAAGCCCAAGCCGTTCCCAAGGAGCATCCCTGGGCAGATGCATTGCCCCAAGCTGCAATATAGAGTTTTTCGATGGTCCAGAAGAGGCTGTTTGCCCTCATGGGCAGATCTTCCTCATGGCTTTGCATAGGGCAGATGGGATTGCCAGTCACACAGGAAGGTTTGAGCAGGAGAAATTAAATGATGGCACTTTTCCTCCCTGGGTAGAGGTGTATGGAGCAGGTTGCCAGAGTCTGGCCATTGCAAGCTGTCCGGCTCTGCCCCTGCCCCTCTCCTGCCGCAACACTTAACCGCCTCTGGCCTTGCTCCCTCCTCCAGCCCCGGCTGTTGCGGGAGGTTCCCGGGGATGTGGCCGGAGGGGAAAGGCACTGTTATCCTTTCATTTCCTGAGCTCGCTCCGCTGCGGTTTTGCAGGGAGCGGAGACGAGGAAGCGCTCGCCGACACTCAGCAGCCAGTTCAAGCGGTCCCTGGAGCTGTTGATGAGGACTCTCAGCGTGTGCCAGCCCTTTTTTGTTCGCTGCATCAAGCCCAATGAGTACAAGAAGCCCATGGTGAGTCCTGCTTTTCTCTCCTGGTAGCTTTTTGTACAGGACTGGCCGCGGGGTCACGCTGCCCTGGAGCTAATGACAAAACTCCTTGGGGCATCAGTGGAGTCAGGATTGATCCTGGGTGCTTAGGAAGCCAACCCACAGCCTATTCCACCAGCAAGGGGTTCAACAAAGGGTGGGCAAAATCAGGCACTTGCTTTGCGATCCCATAGCACCCCAAAACTTTTTCACAGAGGGGACCTCCTGCCCCTGCTTTTCTTCCCAAGGACAACCTGGAGGAATTCAGCCTGCATCCCTTTTTCCTATTTGGAAATGCCTCTGAATTTCCATAGGGATAGGTGCCACCCTACCAGGTGAGCTGTAGGGCCCTGGGTTTAGTCCCTATGGCAGGGTTCAATGTTTCCTAAAAGTTATTCCCCTCCCCACGAGTTTTCTCCAAAATCTTCGCTCCCATTAGTTCTCATTCAGTTTCAACCCTGTTTGATCCTTTCAGCTGCTTTCCCCCCACAATTGCCAAAGCTCAATCCTAAAAGCAGAGAAAAATAGAGGCAAAATAGCACAGAGGAATGGTGAGAGGAATTGTTTTGCTGTGATGCCTAGGGACTTGCTTCAAAAGCAACAAACACTCTGGGGACAAACTTGAAGAAGCAAATGAAAGGAGGTGGCTGTAAATCCCTTTGACCACAAAATGGTCATGCAGGGGACTCTGAGATTTGCAGTTAACAGTAAACAATAAGGCAGGACCTTGCAGGACTGGTCTCTGGTGCTGTTAGCAATCACCGTTAGCTGCTCACCACTCTTAATAGTGATACTGCTTGGTGAGGACAAGCTTCATTTAAAAATAATTCCAACTATTTGTTTCTTTGAATAATTTTGCCTGTGCCTTGGCACTTAACTTAGCCAGAGCTGGAGCTTTATCTAAAGTTGGTGTCTGTTAGCAAAGCTCAACTGACTGCAAAAAAAAGCATAAAATACCGAATTTAGGAGCTGTTAGATACAAGCAGTGTTTGTTTGAAACTTACTTTTGCTGTTCAGTGAACCTGGCGTGATGCAGGGTGAAAGTTCTGGAGGCTCTCAGAGCAGTTTGCTGTGCCTTTATTCTGGTTTTGGTAAGCGTAAAAAAGGGCCTAATAGCATATTAATGGAATATTTTGGGTTAATATTTAACAATATGTCTGATCTGAGGTCATCTTTTGAGCTGAGATCAACCTTAAGAAGGCCTTCTTTAAGAACGTGTGATGTTGAGGAATAGATGTATATCCTGAACTGATGTTAACAAATTATTCCCAGTGCCCTGACTCTGAGCTGCTTTTACACCCAGATGGCTGGGATTAGGTCTGGCATTTTCTGTCCTGTGTAGGAAGTCGGTATTTCATCAGTTCTTGCAAGCGCTAAGCCAGAAGTCTCTGTCCAACCCATTTATCTACAAAACTTTCAGTGAGACACAAAAACAGCTATGATTTTGAAATAATTGGACAAAGAAATTAACCTCCCCATTAAAGTAATGAGTAGATGAGCTAACACTGAATTAGAGACTTCAGTGCTATATAATATGAAATGTGAATTCTTGCCAAATTTATTTTGGGCCTTGGTTTAATAACACAAAGGAGAAAAACAAACAAACAAACAAAAAACAACAGCCAGATAATGGTACACAGAGCTGTACAGGGTGACTGCAAAAGAGAACATTTTCTGGGAGTTCATTTTCTGTCCCTGGCTTTGAAGGAAAGTGTACTGATAGTGATAGGAAATGGGATAGTGGGAAGTGAAAGGTCAGTGGAAAGTCCTGACTGTTTGTTACTTTATGTTATTTTAAAACTTTTGCTTCCTTCTAAATGTGCTTTTGGGGGTGGGGGTGGGTGGGTGTTGGAAATTGTTTGCATCAGGATGCTGGCTGGAGTTCACTGGGTCTGTACATCATCCCATGCTGCTGTTTCTTGGCATTGCTCTGTTGTTCTGGTTAGTGCAAGAGAAAAGTGTGGGATGAAATAGGTAACAAACCACGCAAAGTCAAACCTGTTTCCAGCAGCCTGTGCCTCATCAGGCCTGGATGCCGGGAGCACACGGTTGCCCATATGTGCAATGAACTAGCCCTACAAACACTGGAGGGTTATTTGCAAGCCCACAACCGTACACACACCCTTCTGCTTCATGGCAATGGCAGACAGAGGAACACACACCTCTTTCCTCTGCACCTTTCTCATCCTCAAGACCCACTTCAGATAGAGACAGCTTGAGACCAAATCTGGGTGATGCTACTTTCTGCCTTTTCCTCGCTCATCTGTTGTCTTCTCCTGGGATCAGGATCTGCCTCACTTCACTCCAGCCCTTTCATGGTTAAGTGGCTGCTGTGAGCTAATCAAAAATCTCCCTCCAGGGATGGGGAGATGGGTGCATCCATAGGGAATATCCTCCTGTCCCAGCAGGTGCACCTGGGATACAGGGGTATCTGAGATACGGGCACATACCTAGCTCTCCTCACCCACTGCAGGGAGAGCCTAGGTGACTCACATTTTGGATGCTCCTATCTGTACATGCACAGATCCTTACATTTTAGACAGCTGAAGGGACGGCAGATGAATAACACCCTGGCAGTAATTCTTTGGCCCAGGCTGAGATTTACTGTCCTGAGTTTCTGTGGTGTGCCAGCACCACACCATGTCCACCTTTGGTTTAGACTTGGGTTGAGCACTATTTGGATGCTCCCAGCAGACAACACAGGCTGCAAGAGGGTGCTCTCAGGGGCTCCAGGATCCTTCCTAATGCACTAAAGCACGGCAGAGATTTTCCTAAGCCTCCCTTTGCTTCAGCAGATCTGCCCACCTAGCAGCACCACGCATTCTCCTCCCTGAGGCACCCAAAGCAAGGGAGAGCAGCCAGGTTTATTAGCAAACATCTGCAAGGACTGGGTTACCTGTGTCTGCTGCCTGGCCTTGAAACCATCTGCTGCTTGTCAGGAGCAGCCATGAATGCTGGTCTGAGATTTGCCGTTCCCCTTAAAACCCTCAGCTGGTCTCAGTTCTGACCTGCCCATCTGAAGCTCCTCAGATGTCCTCCTGGGTACAGGGTGGTTTGATGCTTACAGGCTTATCTCAGGGCCTCAGCATTTCTGAGGCTGCACTTTTCCTTTGTGTGACTTCAGGGTGTCACCTACCTTAACTTCAACTGATGTCAGCACCCGAAGACCTCTGAGTGTCTGAGCCTTTGCTGATACGGTCCTCTGCTTACTCTGCCTGCAAAACAGTACCGTCTTGCCTGTACAGGAGTGCTGTGATCATGCCAGCAAAGCTCAGAGCAGTGGTCAGAAGTTAACAACCACGAGTGGTCATTGCAAGGATGACTGTATGGTTTGACCCTTGCAGATGCAGCATTGCTGCCCATTTTCCCAAGGTGATGCTCACCGTTGCATTGTACTCTCCAGTTCTCCTCCCAGTCCTTAGTGTAATGTGTAGGACACATCCAGTCTTGCAAGAATGAATTAAAGAAATGGAGTGAGTCAAACACACTGAACAGTTCATCGGATCAGGCCCATGACAGCCAACAGTCCTACAGCCTTGGGTTCATCAAGTGACGGATTTGGGTGGGTGCCTGACTTGCTTGCCCCACTCACCTTCAGAGTCCCCACTCTCTTATGGCCAATCCAGGCCAAGATGTGCCATCAAACCACCGTGTCCTGTAACCTCCCCAGCTGTTTGACCGGGAGCTGTGCGTCCGTCAGCTGAGGTACTCGGGAATGATGGAGACCATCCGGATCCGCCGAGCTGGCTACCCCATCCGCTACACATTTGTGGAGTTCGTGGACCGGTACCGGGTGCTCATGCCTGGGGTGAAGCCAGCATACAAGCAGGTGAGCATCTTCTTCCACAGGAAATGGTTGCTCTCTGCTGGGCTCCCCAGAGATATTTATGGGGTGTGCTTCCTCTGAAAAAGCAGTTATGCAACATTTGATCCCCAGATGTTACAGTGGTGCTCTGGGCTTTCCACGTGAAGAAAAAATGGTTATGGGGCTGGCAGGGACCCATGGCCATATGCAGCCTGCCCTTCTCACTCAACCTTAAATGTGGTGACAGTAAAGCCCTGGGAACCTCATTAGCAGAAAACTGCTGGAACTGGGATCAGAAAAGGTCCCCACTGGGCTTGGGAGGAGCAATTGGTGAGACTGGTCCTGGTGAATCCCATCCCCTCTCCTACCAGGGCGACCTGCGTGGGACATGCCAGCGCATTGCTGAAGCAGTGCTCGGGAAGGATGGTGACTGGCAGATTGGCAAGACAAAAATATTCCTGAAGGTAGGTGGTTTTCCAAATCCCCCTGCCATCTGGAACCCTTGCCTGTGAAGGGGTCTCCTGCCACTCCCTTTCCATCACAAGACTTGACCTTTACCCACAGTCAGCCCCTCCTGGGCTTGTGTGGCAGTGGGTAAGACATGGGCCAAGGCAGGATATTTGGGGCTGGCTTGGGAAACAGCGGGCAGGAGGAAGCCCTGATACTGCCAGCACTGATGTATGCATGTACCCATACGGACACAGGAAGAGTCACATACAGCACACGGCCTTTTCCCTCCTGTGCTGAGCTGTAGAGGAATGCAGCTGGGTTAATTAGCATTGATAACATACAGCTATGAGTTGGCTTCAGGGGCGGTGAGTTGGCCGATGTGGATAAGGTGCAGCTGTGGATGGTTCTGTTAAGTGGTTGGGAGCCAATGAAGAGAGAGCAGCTGAGGAAGAAGTTGAGAGAGGAAGAAGCAAGAGAAGGGAGAACACATGCCCTGGATGAGGTGAGATGAGAAGGTGGCAGCAGAGGGACTGGCATGAAGAGTATGCTGGTATGAGATGGTGAAAGACCTTGTTGCAGCATGATAGTCTGGATAGTGCTGTGACACTGAGCTGCTCAACCTCATCTCCTATCTTCGCCCAAAAAGCACAGAAACAGCAGGAAGAATGTTTATGCAGAGCCCTGCAGAGAGAGGAACTGAGAGCACACCAGTCTCACTTTGCTTTCAGCACATCCTTGCACCACCCAAGATGTGCCTGCAGCCTCCCTCTCTGCATCATTCTGGCTGACACAGAGCAGCCCGGCACTGCCACCCCATTCATGCTCACCGCTCCTTACAAAACCCATTCCTGCGTTTCTCTGGAAAGGTGAAGCTGAGCTGGAGCCAGGCTGGAAGCAAAGGCTTCTCTTGAAGGCAAACCTCAGTGGTAAACCCTGACTGCTTATATTGAAATTTACCCTCAACCCCATCACCAGCGTGAACACCCCCATCTCTTCCCTAGATGCTGTTCCCACTAGTGGCTCTTTCTAGAGCCTGTTATCACAATCTCGCAGCTGTCAGGGCAGGAAATGGAGAAACTGGGAGGCCCCGAGGGCTGCGTGAGGTCGAGCAAAGCAGGAAACGCATGGAGCTGCCCCTGCGGCACCCAGCACGGCAGGGCTCAGCATGCCGCAGCCGGGAAAGAAAGCCGAGTTACAAACAGGGTGAGAGGAATCAGCAGAAAGCTTGGACTGGTGCATGCTCAAGGAAAGTCAGTGTTTCAAGGAGCTGTTTTGCCCTTAGGGTATGGAGGCATTGCAGCCTTGGCTAGTGGGAGTGATGGGACTCAGGCAGCCTGAAGTTTGTTCCCAAATGTGTCCCATGCTCCTGGGAACTGCTCCCATGGCTGACAGCACTATCAGGGAGCTCTGCATGGCAAAGCAACGCAATTTGGTTGTTTCCAAACTATCAAGTACTGCATACACAGCTTTTGGATGCTCTGGTTCATTTGGGGATGAAGGCAGCAGATCACTAGGGTTTGTTAGGATTTCCCCAGCGAGTAGGTGGGGTGATACTTGGGATGTAAAATGTCCCAAGAGGGTTTTTTTGGACATTTCCTCTGGGGAAGGGCCTTGTGCCACCTCTCCTGCCACGTCAGGCAGATGGAAAGCTTGAGGCATGAGTGCTGTGTCACTTCCTCCCACAGGACCACCACGACATGCTGCTGGAGATTGAGAGAGACAAGGCCATCACAGACAAAGTCATCCTTATCCAGAAGGTGGTCCGTGGGTTTAAAGACAGGTAGGTGTGAGCCCCACTGCCAAATGAGAAGTGGGCTACGTGGGATGTGTCACCCAGCAAGCAGCCCCTAGGGGATGCATCACTCCCTGGGTGCCCACCTGCCCTGTCTGCATCTGGGGAGGGGGGAGCCCTGGTGTGTTGGCACTCAGGAGCGTCAAGTATTGTGAGAAAACTGTAGAGGAAACGAGGAAAACTGTGTTATCTGCTTCAAACATGGATGGTATAGAATCTTCTGTCCCTGTTCAGTGTGGTCTTCAGGGGGGCTGATGTTTGCTATGACACTGCAGCAGTAGGACTCTGAGCCTGCTGAAGGCTCAGCTGAGCCTCCAGTATGAGGATCCCCACAAGTCTGCAATGGGACCACAGGGTCATCCACTGTGACTAATGTTGCTGTCCCAAAGGCCAAAGGGGTTCAGGACTCTCCTTTTTGCAACTCAGTTGCCAGACCTGGGAGGAGGGTAGGTAGCCTTGGAGAGCTCATAGCGCCGTTGTGGAAGAAGAGGGGGAGCCACAACCAAGGGCCAGCTTCACCCACAGAGAAGGGACATTCTTGGGGCTTTGTGCTTTTTGACTGTCCAAGCCATGGCTGCGACTCAGGCTGTACCTTAGGTTTTGCAGAAAGGGCAGATGCTAAATAACTCAGCAATCTTTCCCACAGTAATCCTAGCAAGACCCTCAAGCCCTTACAAAAAAAATTGTCTCCAAGGTGTCTACAGGTAGAATCAAGCCAGGCTAAGAAGAATGGGAGCAGCAGGGTGGTGTGGCCGAAGTTTGCTCTTGATCATTTGGGTGAGATTAAATCCATTCTCAGGTGTTAGAATCGAAGTGGGGAGAGCACACTGGGAAGAGGTTTTAGAGGCGAGAGGAGGGTCCCAGGTGGGGGGAAGGAGGGGACCATTCCCAGCATCTTCTGCTCTGCCCATTCCCATCGCCTGGCAGAATCTGCCTGCAGAGACCTGTCAGATAGAGCCCCTACAGATCGTTTTATGAAAGCAAGGAGAGCTGGGGGAGGAGACTTTTTCAGGCCTAAAATTCAGTGTTTACTCTACCTGGCTGATCACTTTCAAATCTCCAAAGAATGAGGCCCAGAAGATGATGATAACTTGTGGCCAAACCGCCGAGGCAAGTGATTGAAATGCCTTTGCAGGTCCAATTTCCTGAAAGTGAGAAATTCAGTCCTCATGATTCAGAGATACTGGCGTGGACATAACTGCAGGAAGAACTATGGTGCTGTAAGTACAGGGGTGCATCCTCACACCTCTGCCTTCCTACCTCTTTCAGCTGGGTCATAAAAGAGTTTTCTGGCTCAAAACGCCCCACTGAGTGTAGGAGGGGTTTGGGTTGGCTTTTATTGGTTGGAGCAATGCATGGAGGTTTGCTTTTGCTGCTTTGCCTTCTCATGGAAGAGAGTACCTGACCACCTTCTAGTTGTCCTTTTCCCCATGAGTTAGGTGTCCATTGCACCAACTGGTCACTTGGGGTTCTAAAAGTCTTCCCCTAGTCTCCAGGTGACTGAAAACTTAAAAGCAGCTTCCCCTGAAAAACAGACTCCATCTGCAGGTGGGACCGTAATTTGGTTTCTCACCAACCCAGCCCACGGCTTTCTTCTCTTCCTGTCCCAGCTGGCTCTGACCCAACAGCAGGTCATTCAGAAAATGCATTGGGGTCTAAAGTATCTCAATATCATCCTCCAAGCCTGAAACTTGATATGAATAGCCACTCCCAGGTGGGTCAGGATGCTGCCTTTTGCCATGAAACAAAAGCTTGGCTGTCAGGCAGGAGGTCTGCAGATTGTGGACTTCCATGGGAGCAACCCTCATAGTTTGTGGCTACATTGAGATGACCAGCCAGGCCTCCTGAGGGCTCTCAAAGTCAGAAACTCTATAGGACTCAGTGGGGAAGAAACTGCCTTTGTCTTTCCTGGTCTCTGAATCAGTGCCACAGCTGAAGGGGTTCATTTCTCCACCCTCTTGGAGAACCTCCCTCCTGAAGGCTTGTCCTGGCGGGGGCTGATTTCAGCGGCTGTTATTTACAGCCATGCAAGAAGATTATAGCATGGAAATCTGCTTATGCTGGGTGAGCTCCTGGGTGGTGGGGTGGTTTCATCCTGCTCCTTCTTGCAGATGCGGATCGGCTTCCTGAGACTGCAGGCCCTCTACCGATCCCGCAAGCTCCACAAGCAGTACCATATGGCTCGCCGGCGGATCATCGAGTTTCAGGCACGATGCCGGGGCTACCTGGTCCGTAGGGCTTTCCGCCACCGCCTCTGGGCTGTGCTCACCGTCCAGGCATATGCCCGGGGCATGATCGCCCGCAGGCTGTATAAGCGCCTTCGAGGGGAAGTAAGTACCACGGAGGAGAGATTGGTCACGGAAAATGGAGGTGGGGAGAGGGGAAGTAAACATACTTCTGCATCACATGCTCTTGGGATCGGTTTTTAAAGAGCAAAAAAGAATTTCACAAAGAATCGGATGCCTAAACAGAAGGGCTCTTGTGTTTACTCCCCCAGTACCATCGACGCCTGGAAGCAGAGAAACTTCGGCTGGCAGAGGAGGAACGACTCCGAAAGGAGATGAGTGCCAAGAAAGCCAAAGAGGAAGCAGAAAAGAAGCACCAAGTACGCAAGGACTGATGTCTTTCTGGGGTTCCATCTCTGTTTTCCTGCTCTGATTTTGCTTCTTTGAGAGGGAATGCCAAAAATATCTAAGGGATTTCTGCTCTGCTTGAGCGGTTTGTATTTAATTCACTACTCTGTGCTCTAACTAGTTTGAAGCTGCTCCAGAATTTCTGATCTGCTGCACAGGAATGCCAGAGATTATGGTTATTATTCACTTGCTTTTGCTATTGTATAAAGGCTGAAGGGGGAACTGGGACACTCTACATGTGTGTACACATACAAGGTTGTTGTAGAAAAGAAAAAAATAAGGTCAGTGAAAGTCTCTGTGCATAGACAAACCCCTTAAACAGGTACTAAGGAATGAGAAAATGCTATTGCTTTGTCCTTCTGCAGCTAGGGAACTGAAGCATGGACATGTCACTGATTTGCTCCAAGTCATGATGCTGGTAGTACCCCAAGCACGAGGCAGTCTGCCTTTCTAAAGCCAGGCCCTGTAAAATTTAGCACCAGCTCTTTAAAGGGAGCAGTTCAGTCACTGTACTTGTCCTCTTGCAGGTACGTCTGGCCCAGCTGGCACGGGAAGATGCAGAGAGAGAAGTAAAGGAGAAGGAGGAGGCACGTCGGAAGAAAGAGCTGTTAGAAAAAATGGAGAAAGCTCGCAATGAGCCAGTGAATGACTCAGACATGGTGGACAAAATGTTTGGATTCCTGGGGACTACATCCTCCCTGCCTGGCCAGGAAGGACAGGCACCCAATGGCTTTGAGGTACTGGAGACATGCATGAGCCTGTCTTTCACATGAAAGGCTTTAGCAATACGTTAATGAATCAGGGGAGAGTACAGCAATACAAAAGCGGGTCTCTGAAGGCTTCCTTCAAGACCAAGCTCTTCTGTGTGGCCCCAGAGGGTTGCTGGGCTGTGGCTGGGGACAGGAAGGCAGTCTGCAGGCTTTCTCTGGGGCTATGGAATGCAGAGCAGTATCACTATAAGATCACTGAGGACCTCTGACCTTTGAGATATTTTCCTTCATGGTTCATCACAGGCTCACAACATTTAGCTCTTGGACACCCTTTCCCCATGCTAGGAATGTGGCCATGCTTTTTGCTTCTCTGACTGCTATGGGGACACTCCTGGGCACAGGCATGTCCTTCAGGACTTGTGATTTGCATGGGCTCCAGAGTTGTATTTCATAGTTTTCCCTCCAGCTGGCTTTACCTTTGGGGATGGAAGTCAGACAGAAGAGTCAGGCCCGAAGGGAAAGGGTAGTTCAGTATCCAAAGCCATGCTGAGTGCCTGACATGTCCTTCCCCACCAGGATCTTGAGCGAGCCCAGAAAGAGCTGGAGGAAGAGGACCTGGATGCAGCATTGCCTCTCCCTGAGGAAGAAGAGGAAGATCTCTCAGAGTACAAATTTGCCAAGTTTGCTGCCACGTATTTCCAGGGCACAACAACACACACCTATATCCGCCGGCCTCTCAAGCAGCCTCTCTTGTACCATGAAGATGAAGGAGACCAGTTGGTGAGGGAGGGGATGAAAAACCTCGAGCAGGGCAGGGTGGGTTGGGGCAAGCCTGGGCAACCCTTCAGCCAAAGGGCACCAACAGTTTCCCTTTGGAATACACTGGTTCGGTGGGGAGTACAGCCCCCATCTGCTGCATGTGTCAGTAGACACTGGTCCCACCAGCATGCTTTGAGCTGACAAGACAACAAGCATTAGAGGGGTGAGTCCATCTCTGTGCCTTGATGTTTGTGTTAAGACAGTTAATGAAGTTCTCTGGGCTCAAGGCATGGACGATGAAAATTGTTGAGCGAGTGCTCCTTGTAAAGTTGCTACTGAGCAGCTAGAAAAGTTGCTTCTTACCTTGTCATACACGCCAGGGCAGAACTAGCAGAGAAAAAACACTTGTGCTATAGCCAGCAGTACAAGAGCAGAACTGTGTTGAACTTACATGACTATAATGGACATTACATTGGCCGTGAGCTTGCCTTCTCTGTGGTTCTCCTTCCCCTCTGCTCTGGGTTAGGGGTTGCCAGTTGCTGCTCCTCCTTAAGGCTTGCACCTCCTAGCCAAGAAGAAGCCTCTCGCAGCATGCATAAACACAGTCATGATGGCTTGAACGCAGAGCCTGAACTTGTGGTCCCAGCCACCAGCCTGCCCGGCTTGCTCAGATGCATGACTGCTGCAGGCAAAAATGTGTGTGATTCAGGGAAGTGTTTCACCTCCTGTAGATGTACAGAGAGACCACAGTGGTGATCCTGATGGATTCAGCATGACTTGACCACCCCCTTCACTACCCTAGTGTGAGCTAATGGGGTGTAACTTTCCGTTCAAATAGGCAGCACTTGCTGTATGGATCACCATCCTCCGTTTCATGGGAGACTTCCCTGAGCCGAAATACCACACAGCCATGAGTGATGGTGGTGAGAAGATACCAGTGATGACAAAAATCTACGAGACTCTTGGGAAGAAGACCTATAAGAAAGAACTTCAAGCTCTGCAGGGAGAAGGAGAGGTAACTGCTGCGGCTGAAAAAGAGACGCCGTTGTTAGGAGTTGGATGTTGAAATGTGTTAGAAAGGAACAACTTGTGGGGTTTGCTGCAGGCAATCAGTTTGTCTATTTTATTTGCAGTTAGGCTACAAAGGGCAAATTTCCCATGTGTCAGGTATTGATCCTGTCCCTTCTTCTTCACAGGAGTAACTGAATGTTCCCCAGCAGTATGGTAGGGGGGATGCCTCCCACGGTATCTCTCATGGGGATTTGAGCTCTCCCTGCACCCTATAGGGCAGAAATGCAGGGGGGGAATGCAGCGTCCTGTGTCATTGGTCTCTTGTTTGGGGATTTCTTCTTGATCTTCCCTGGGTCAGAAGAGACTAAATTAAAAATGTGCCCTTAATCCTGGAGCAGGAAGTAAAGAATTACTGGGAGATTAAGCTGTGGAAATCAAGAAAAAAATAAATCTGTATTGCATCCTCAGTGCATTCTGGGATGTCACTAGAGGACTTCATCTTAGGACTCTTCCAGATAAGACATTGCTCTGGATAAACTACCATCCATGACACTGATATGCTTTCATCTTTGGCAAGTGCTTTATTCAATAGGACAAGATGCCACCTGGTATCGGCATTTTCTAAATGACACTGTTGCGTTTACAAGAAATTTTCGGTAATAACGTTTGGACAAGCCCCTGTGGCATTTGCAGAAGTAATTTAACAAATCTAGGTTTTAGAGATGGTGATATCATCCAGCACTTTCAGTGAATTACCTGAGGAGAGTAGCCTCATGTAGATTGTAATTCTGTAAAAATACACAGCAAGAATCACTTTTCATTCCTTCTACCCGTAGTTTCTTGCTTGTTTATTACAAAGAGGCATGTTTTGTCCAGTTGAGACATCAGGTAGTACAGAAAAGAAGGGAAATTTAAGCTCTCATTTTCCTCTGTGTTTACATCTGCTTTGCAGAATGCACAACAGTGCAGAGAGGTCTGACCTGACCCTGAGTGTGATGATATGCAAATCCAGGTTTACAGTACCAACTTGGCTTTATAATGGATATAAACCATCACAGCTGGTTTGGTTTGATCTCTCGAAGTGTTGATCTGGTGTAAAATTATAGTTTTTTTCGAAGCTGTTTAAAAGGGGGAGGGGGTCAAAAAGTGATTATCCATGCCATTTTAATTCCACGGCCAATGTAAATTTGATGTAGAAGTAGTAAGCCAACAGTAACTGGATGATATGTAGCCAGTGCCTGGGTCTGTCCCACATCAAATTTATTCTTCTGGGAAATCTGATAGAGCACAGAGCTGGCTACCGGTGATGAAACTGCAAGGAGTAACTACCTGCCCATGAATCCCAGGCTAGGTGACTTGCAGCTTGCATACCTGCTATGCAAATGGCTCATCTCACAGAGTGATCTTGCTCATCTCATTTGCACTGTAGGAACAAGCCTGAATGTCATACAGCAGAACTGGGTGGACCCAGGCTGAGTAGGAGTCAGCCATGTAGCCAACATAACTTGTTTCAGATGTCCCCAGTATGTAACGTTGATCTGAGGGAGGCTCGTTGATTAGAGAGCATCTACAAAATTCAGAGCCAGACCTGGGTTATCAAGGGGCACGGGAATATGGCTCCACACTTCTGGTTCCCCCCATCCTCTGAAATATCTCCCTCTCCGCCCAGGATTGATGGTCTTTTGCAGAAGCCCAGGGGAGGCAGGGAGAGCGCATACTCAGCAGGGCTCTGTGTCTCACCAAGTTATGTCCACACCTCTTGCTTTGCAGAGTACTCACATTGATGGGCACAAGAAGAACAGTGTGCGGCACAAACTGGTCTCCTTAACACTCAAGAAGAAATCCAAACTGACGGAGGAGGTGAGAGGAGACGCTTGGCCGCCTGGCAGCACAAGTGCCGTTGGATTGTCTGCAGCCCTCTCTGACTCTCTTCTGCTTTTCCCTAGACAACATAGAACCAGCCCTGCTCTGGGTTTGGCGCTACCTGTCTCTCTGCCTGAAAGATTTAAGGAGTGTTTAAGGGGAAAGGTTGGCTTCCCGTGTCTCCTTGAGTCATTCTGCACCTCGCGCCGGCCTCCCCTCGGCTCCTGTTCTCCATCCATCCAGCACCTTCCCTCCCCTCTTTCACAGCCCTCCATCCAGCTGCCGATACCTCTCACCACTTTGTAATGGTCTGAATGTTATCCCTGCTTTTAGCTTCCTTCCCTCCACCGTGGCATAGGTAGCAGAGGTGGGGTCTCCAAATGTGCTCACCCATCCACCCTCTGCTCCTCTCCAGTGCCAGGGGTAAAACTCCCCCAGGAGCAGTTAGCCCAAGCTGAGACCTTTCAAAAATCCCATCTCAAAAGAGTGAGGAGTAATAAATATCGGGTGGGGAGGATGAAAGCAATGCAAAGACATGCATTCAGTCTTCTTTTACACACTGCCATGTCTGCTTCCAGAGTAGGCACCATCTTGCCTGGCTATAGCTGCTTGAGAGCATGAAGATTGCTCTCTGACAGAGTCACCCTCCTTCCCTTTAGGGTCAGTGGGAAGAAATAGGACCCAACCCAGCTTACCCTATGGTGGCTCTGAACATGCTCTAGAAATGCCCATCTTTCTCCAGTGTCTCCACATGGAGACTGGGTTGACTAGCTGAGGCAGAGAGCTGGTAGGTGCACGAACGCCATCCCTGTTTCCACAAACAGCACCATGCTTATGTGCTTTCAGCTGCCTCATTAGCATGGGGAGTGGGTTCATTCTGTCAGTATTTTAATGATTTTTTTAATATTACTGAGTTAAAGGGACAAGTTCTCCTTGTCAATAAGCTGGGGTTATTCCAAAGATCCTTGGTGGCCCTCTCCCAGCTGCTGGACCACCTCAGAGCTGGGATGCAAGGCTGCCATTGTAGAAACCCTGGGCAAGGACCAAGCAGGTGGGAGTGTGACTAGACAGGACCATTTTCAGCTTCATCCATATGTGATTAAAGCCAACAAAGTCAAACCCTCCCATTGCTGTTCAAGTACTAGACTGAAGAACTTCTAAGACCCCTCCTGGCTGGTGGAGGAGTCCTTCTGGGGGAGCACCACACGTTTGGGACTGGGGAGGGGGGGGACCATAGTAACTGGCTGTACTGAAAGGGAGCAATATGTCTGGTTGGCAGGTGACAAAAAGACTTCACGATGGTGAGTCTACGCTACAGGGAAATAGCATGCTCGAAGACCGACCCACCTCCAACCTGGAGAAGCTCCATTTCATTATTGGTAATGGCATCCTCAGGCCAGCCTTAAGGTTAGAAATCAAGACATAGGCATTCTTTTCATTCCTTCTTCCTTGAGCTTTTCTTGAGCTATTCAAATGATTTTGCTACTCTGTGTGGCTTCAAGAAGTTCTTCTATCATTTTTCTGGTTGTGTTGTATAATACGGGCTGGGCTGGATCTTGTTCATGATCTGTATCAGGCCGGGTGGAAAGACCACACAGAAGGAATCAAATGCTTCTGAAAGTGATAGCAGCTACTGGACTGGGTGTTTTTTAATACTCATTCTTGTTCACTACCCTTTTTTTTCCCATTTAACCATTAGGTCTCTTTTGTTTGTGTGATTGCTTTTAATGGTACACTAATAAAAAACTCAAAATCATTTCAATTGCTAAATTAAACATTCAAAAATTGGAAAGTGCCAAATTAAGGCTACTGGAACATCTTTGGTTTAGCTTATTTCTGTGTGTGTGTGTCATAACGTATACAATGTGTCCTTTTTTATGTAGTCTCACACTTTTCACTCACACTTACCTGTGTAGTCCCGGAACATGGCGAGCATCCTTATCTGATAACCAGCTTCTCTCATTTTCATTTTATCCTCCCAGTTCAGCATGAAACTCTTAGTGTTACTTTTCTGCACAAAATCTTCTCTGAAGGCAGACCTGATAGTGTCCCATGGGCTTTCCCATGGTGTTTGTCAGCCTAACAGGTTGGCTAACATTTTTGTTGCCTCCCATGTAGGCGAGGAAGTACTGTTATCCCTTCTTTTGCATGTGGAGAACTAAGGTTAAAAGTTAAAGCTTAAAGAACTTAAGCTTAAAGGTTAAATATCAAACATGGACATTACATTCTAAATTGAGATACCTGTCAATGTACATGCCTGTTTGGGTAAGAGCTGGGCAAACCTTGACCTCCCCTGGAGGTGATAGTTCCCAACACTTCCACAAAGCAACTTCAGGTGTCTCAAGAGGGACAGCCAGCGAATGAAGATTCTCAGCTGATAGCCTTCTTATGACAGTTAGTTTAGGAGGCTCTTTTGGCATTACTGGGAAATCTTTGTAAGAAGGCAGAGTAGACTCCTTCATCCAGTGACACTGAGCTTCCTTGAACCCTGAGACTCCCTTTTATTTCACTCTTTCTCCAAGCAGTGCCAGTTAGCTGTGGGGAATCTCAGCTGCAGCACAGGGAATGCTCAGTGGACATTGCAGGACTGGTGGTGGGTGGCATTTTATAGACACTGTATCAATCAGGGTGACCATCATCAGGGCAGTTAATTTAATATCCTTGCAATGCTAAAATGAAATTTTAGCTATCAATCACAGGCAGACAGGGTCTGTCTCTTTCTGTTCCTGTGGAAAACCATCACCTCGTTAACTCTTAATGCTTTCTTCATTCCTATTGCAGGGATGAAATCTATTGTCAAATCTGCAAGCAACTGACCCAGAACCCATCCAAAAGCAGCCACGCCAGGGGTTGGATCCTGATGTCCCTCTGTGTGGGATGTTTTGCCCCTTCTGAGAAGTTTGTGAAGGTAAGTTGTAGGTGATATTTGTCTCATGAATTATCGGCTAATGTATTTTCTTTTCCATCCATTGGACCAGCTTTTCTGTTTGGTTTCACAGTAGAGGATGTCCTGGTCTATATCTTCGCCAGGAATGAAAATGACAGTTCCTAAGGAAAGTGTGCATGATCCCAGGTTCAAAGTCTAAAGCGGATCTGATGAGTCACTCCTGAGAAGTGACCCGTTCTTTTCTGTGACTTTAGAGGGAATGTAGACAACCAGCTCAGATGATGCCTCCTGCACTGCAGATGTGTGATTAAGTGACTTCTGGCAGGAAGGTTGATTGTGGGGGGCTGCAAGTGGAATTTGTACACCCCGAATAGCCCACATTTCTCGCCTATTTTTTGCATGCTAAAGTCTATGCATTCATTCAAGCATCTACTGACTGGCAGTATGACCTCAGGCATGTACTCTAACAAAATTGGCAAGGAATAGTACTGCACAGCTAATTATAAATATAACTTAATATAAAAAAATGCACATAGAAAGGGAAGGGTTTAATTTACCTGGAAGTATGTTTGCATAGTTGCTCTCTGCATGCTACAACTAGCCCCACTGTGTGTCACACTGAAAACATCCAGCTCTAAACTGCCACATAAGAGATGACATGTAGTATGGCTTCAGAAGCACTGTGGGTCAGCAGGACTGAAGTCAGTAGGAGATGCTAAATCAGGTTGGTTTTAAGGTTTTTCTTTTTTTTTTTTCTGGGTTTTGTTTTGTTGCCTAGGTTTGAACAGTCTGCCTTCCAAATGAGTTACACACCTCAAGTCTTTACTTACACCCACTACACTGCTTATGTTAATCCCATGCCTAAGACTTTAGCGAGCTCAGGGCAAAGGGCTCAGCACTGTGTCTTTGCTTTGCCGTGAAAAAAGACCTCCTTTGTCCCTCTCAGATCTTTGAATGTTGGAGGCTGGACCTGCTCCAAAGCCTGCTGGAGATAAAGATGTTCCATTAATTTCCATAGATATCAGATCAGGTACTCCTCAGTCCTGAAGCCAAGAATAGAAATCCCTCCTTCATTGCCAGACCTTGACAATATGAAATCTAATTAAGCAGATAAATCACTGGCAAAGTGGCAGAAAATTAAATTATGTCTGGAAATGAGATCTGAGAAAGTATGCCACAGGAGATTGTGGAGGTTTAAATCTTTAATAGCGGAAGATTATTTTAGGTGAGTGAAGCACTTCTCAGCAATAATTTATGGGTAGCTCTGGAGACTCAGGCAATCATAGAACTGTAGAATCAAAGAATGGTTTGGGTTGGAACGGCCCTTTATAGGTCATCTAGTCCAACTCCCCTGCCACAGGCAGGGACATCTTCAACTAGATCAGGTTGCTCAGAGCCCCGTCCAACCTGACCTTGAATGTTTCCAGGGATGGGGCATCTACCGCCTCTCTGGGCAGCCTGTGCCAGTGTTTCACATGTACCTCTGCCCAAAGTTATGGTCAATGCTGAAATATGTGGCAATATTCCCAACAGCTCTGGAGAGCGTTTATACTAATACTGCCCTTATTCATCACCCTTCTGCACCTTGAGCTATTGGAGATGGTAGGCAGCCTGTGGTGACTGAAGCTTCTCAAGTATCAGTGCAAACAACACTTGCAGCAGCCCACACTGTGGTTACCTATCAAGGCCCCAGTCTTACAAAAAACATGCAGGCAGTGACCTGGGCAATGTCTTGGAGCTCCTCTGAAGCCACTGTAGTTACCCATGGGGACATCAGTGACACCTTCCAGCTTAAATGTTGTATTTTAAGATAAAGCATTGTCCTGACGAAACACCCCCAAGCCACATATGTTCCCATCCAGACTAATTTTTTGTTTTGTGAAAAGCATAGGAATATTCCAAAATTTGTTGAAAATCAGTGAACTCTTCTGTTTTGAAGCTACATTAACTGATACCACCTAGTCCAGTCTGTTCTTGGCTGGGAGACAAACTCCATGTCAGTGCCAGACCTTATTCTCAGACTCTTAATCTGTTAGTACCATGTTTTCATGAGCCATCCACAATCTGATTTAGTATTTCACTAACTACTGCTTTAACCATGCAATAGCTACCATTGAATGTATGATAGCCATGCATTGGCCATCAGCCAGTTAGCTAGATAATATTTTGTTAACCTCACATCTTTTTCAACTGATGCCCTAACTTCTCATTTAGCAGTAATTATCCACCATTTTAACAGAAAGAAAAAGAGTATGTAAGGGTAAATATCTCTTAGTACTACTTTCCTGTACTCTTCCATGCAGTGAGTGTTGCATCAGACTTCTGGTTACTTTTCTCCTGAAACCTCTAGACTCTACCTTTAATAACGGCAATATTGGGGGCGGGGGGTGGGGTGCGGGGGTGGGGGTGGGGCGGGAAATGAGGACTTTCATGAGACTGTTGTGCCTGGAATTTTTTCCACAAACTTACAAGAGTAAGACTCAATGTCCAGGTGGAGACCAGTGATGAGTGGCATTCTTCAGGGGTCGGCATATGTTCAACATCTTTGTCAGTGGCATGGATGCACACTCAGCAAGTTTGCTGATGACCCCAAGCTGTGCGGTGGGGTCTGCAGGCTAGAAGAGATGGGATGCCATCCAGGGGGACCTTGACAGGCTGGAGAGGTGGGCCCATGCAAACCTCATTGAGTTCAACGAGGCCAAGTGCAGGGTCCTGTACATGGGTCAGAGCAATCCCAAGCACCAACACAGGCTGGGTGGACAATGGATTGAGAGCAGTGCTGAGGAGAAGGCCTTGAGAGTGCTGGTTAACAAGAAGCTCAACATGACTCAGGAACATGTGCTTGCAGCCCAGAAAGCCATCCATGTCCTGGGCTGTATCAAAAGCAGCGTGGCCAGCAGGCCGAGGGAGGGGTTTCTGCCCCTCTGCTCTGCTCTGATGAGACCCCCCTGCAGTGCTGTGTCCAGCTCTGGGGTCCCCAACTTAAGAAGGACATGGACCTGTTGCAGCAGGTCCAGAGAAGGGCCATGGTGATGATCAGAGGGGCTAGAGCAGCTTTCCTATGGAGACAGGGTGAGAGAGTTGGGTTTGTTCAGCCTGGAGAAGACTCCAGGGAGACCATATAGCAGCCTTCCAGTACTTAAAGGGGCCAACAAGGAAGCTGGGGAGGGGTTTTTTACAAAGGCTGGTAGTGATAGCACAAGGGGGAACACCTTTAAGCTGAGAGAGGGGAGATTTAAGTTGGACATGAGGAAGAAACCCTTCCCCGTGAGGGCGGCGAGGCGCTGGCCCAGGCTGCCCAGAGCAGCTGTGGGTGCCCCATCCCTGGCAGGGCTCAAGGCCAGGCTGGACGGGGCTGGGAGCAGCCTGGGCTGGGGGGAGGGGGCCCTGCCCGGGGCAGGGGGTCTGGAACTAGATGGTCTTGAAAGGCCCTTCCAACCCAAACCATTCTGCGATTCTATGACCTGATGATTTAAAGTGTCAGTTAGAACTGAACATTTTGAGAAGGATTTAGCTGAAAATGAGGCAGTCTTTGATATGTTTTCCTGCTCCCAGATATGAAAGTCATGCTTGGAATCACATTAGACACCTTTATTGCATCATATGCTAAGCGTGGGTCAAGACACATTAGTTCTTTGTACCTTTCTTTCAGTTAATAACGGACTTCCATGGGAAGGTTCAACCACAAGGAAGGGGAAATACAAAAAATATATAATTGCATGGTTTGTTATTAACAGCAAAATTAAAACTGCACTTCTACACAGCATCAGCTGCTTGCAATCATTTGCAACAGCTCCCATCCATATAACTTGGCTGTATTACCTACTTATTTCAGAGTATCTCTGCAAGTTATGATTGACAGAGATATCTTTCTCTCTACCCATTTTATTTATGGGCGGACAGTGTTATAGAGCAGTCTGTGTTACTGAAGGAACAGCTATGTAGTACCATTCAGAGAACTCTCTATCTTTATTTTTTTCAAAAAAAAGAAGTTTTACATAACTATTAGTCTTAGCTACCTTTTTGGCCAAGATATTTATGTACTATTTTTAAGTTTATTATCTTTGGTATTGTGGAAGTCACTGGATTTCATTTTCTCTACAGTAATGTGGTTGCACATTTAACATATGGTGAAGCGCTTTGAATTCTGGTTTAGGGTCTTCTAAAATGCAGTTTTAAATCTGACTAAAGAAACATCTGTTTACTGTAATTGTGAAAGATCTTTTTTACTGGCATCTAAGCGTTCTGAGTGACACTTCCTTACAATTGCCGTGGATCATTACTTACACGTCTTTTTTTCATTCACTCCCATGTTTTTAGCCAGCTCAATAACATTTTATAATACATCTTTGAAATACAGAGATAGAAATCACTGGCAGCAATAGCAGGAACAGAAAAGCTGCCTCACTGGCTTTGATCAAAGGTCTGTCAAGGCTGGCATCTTGTCTCCACCGACGCCAGAAGTGCAATGTATAAGAACAAGGCAAGGATGCAGACTGTCCTACTCTCTCTCAGCTTCCAGCAATGTGATGTAGGAACATCCTGATCCTTGGCAGTATCACTGCTGTTGGTCCCAGAGGGCTTTTCTTCAATAAAAATGTTGCTTTTAACCTTTGCAAATGTTTGGCCTTCTGGAGCTGATGGTCTAACCAATGTCTTCCCTGCTGCCAACAGTATTTAAGGAACTTTATCAATGGAGGCCCCCCCGGTTATGCTCCCTATTGCGAAGAGAGGCTGAGGCGGACGTTTGTCAATGGGACAAGGACACAGCCACCCAGCTGGCTGGAGCTGCAGGTACGAGCCCCTGAATCCACTCCTCAGGTAGCTGGGGCTCAGGGTTTATGCTTTTCACGATCACAGCAGCTACATCTCTCTGGCAGGATAGCAACGAGCGATAAAAAGCCCATTTCTTTCAAGAATTTTCAGGTATTTCTGAGATACCACATTCCCTGTGCATCCTGGATTTGCTCCAGAGTATCCTGAAGATAATCTCTTTGGCTACATCAATACTTGTAAATTGTATGTGCTCTAGAGTGCTCTTGGGCACCGAGACCAGCTGGCACAGGGCAAGCCCCCCGTATGCTAGGAAACTCTTCCAGGTGCAGGTGACTGCAGGCAAACTGCCTGCTGAGAATGGTCCCTGGGACTTGTTCAGGGATAGCCACAGCTGGAACTGGCACAGTTTGTGCAATAATTTCTCATTTTCTGTGCTGCTCTACTAGCATAGACAGCTGTGCTCCAATGCCAGGAGCATTCCCAGGTATGCTTGTATTTACTGGATTAGGCGCTTTGATGACTGAATGTATTAAATAAAAAATCTGGGACTTCCAAGTGCTTCCAGTGGCTGACAGCACGTTACCCTGTTGAGAAGTATGCAATGGTGGTATTGAAAAGCAGCAAGCCAGTAGGATCGGGATTTAGAAAACAGTTACCGCAGTTGGGTGGAAGAGTACGTAGGTAAATAGTCTTGATGGGACTGAAATACACATGCCTTTATAAAGTTTGATTTTAATCCACTAGGCAACCAAGTCCAAGAAACCCATCATGCTGCCTGTCACATTTATGGATGGGACAACAAAAACGCTATTGACCGACTCTGCAACAACCGCTAAAGAGCTCTGTAATTCTTTGGCTGACAAAATCAGCCTGAAGGACCGATTTGGCTTCTCGCTTTACATTGCACTTTTTGACAAGGTATATCTCATGTTCCTGACTAGCTCTATGAAAGAACGGGGGGGGTTCACATATCTTCCACAGGGCAGAAGGAACATCTCTGCAGTGCAAGGGCCAGCCTGATTTTCACAATAAGAGCAGTCAAATGCTGGAGCAGGGTCGTAGAGACACTATGAAATCTCATTCCTTGGAGATATTCAGATTTTAACAGGAGAAGGCATGGAGAAAACTACTCAAAGGTGGACCTGTTCTGCCCTGTGGGCTGGACCAGAAACCTCCAGAAATGCCTTTCCACCTACATTATTCTGTGATGCTAGGCTCTTACTCTTAGTTGAGCTACTCTGAGGTGAATTTCCAGTAAAACACCCTGGATTTTTATGCAAGGGAGAATCTGCATTTAATTGGAAAGCTAGTGGTTGAAATTAAGCTTCCAAAATGAGCTAAAATCCAAACTGCCATACCTGCATTGGCATTTATCTCTATTTATTTAACCTAAAACCATACCTTTTTCAGAAGTTCCATAAAAATGAAGGTGAATGTAAATGAGTAGGGAAAACAGACCTGAAGTAAAACTTCACCAGGTGAGACAACAGCTGCAAGCCAATGAAACAGAATGGTTCCTACAGCTGCTGTGTAAGAGGATGAAGTATTTCTCACCTCCAGATGTGACCGCCTCTGCCTGTGGGTAGATAAGAAAATGGTTTATACTCAGCCTTCTTGGCTTTTTTTGAGGAGACATTTATTCAGGGATATTCACTCTGAGGAGATGTGCTTTAGGGCTTCACGCCAGACCACAGTGAGAAGACAGAGGTGACAAATCTTCTGTAATAGGACAGGCTTTTTATTTTGGGTTTGTCTGATGCTTAGATCGGTTGGATTCATGTCTGCAACTTTGAAACAGGAAGTTTCAAAGCACAGTATTAAAAACTAATACTTTATAATGGGACCATTTGCTTTGCTAATTCACATTGATGCTCTCCTTTCATTCCTGATGGGAAACTGAGGCTCAAAACAAAATGGTTTACCCAGCTATGCTGTAGATCTGTTAAATCTCAGCTGGCTAATAGAGATAGATACTTTGATTTATTTTGATTATAAAGGAAGTCTGAATGAGTGACTCGGAGATATATATCTCTACCTAGAAAGATCAGTGTTTAGTTGGGTGAACGCCACATTTCCCTCTACCCTGCCTAGGTCTCCTCTCTGGGGAGTGGCAATGACCATGTGATGGATGCTGTGTCTCAATGCGAGCAGTATGCCAAAGAGCAGGGAGCGCAGGAGCGCAATGCGCCATGGCGGCTCTTCTTCAGGAAGGAGATCTTCACTCCTTGGCACAACCCAAATGAGGACAATGTGGCCACCAATCTCATTTACCAACAGATCGTGCGAGGGGTGAAGTTTGGGGAGTACCGGTGTGACAAGGTATGTGACCTCAGCAGCTACTGGTCTGGTCCAGCATGTATCCTTGACGCGGTGAAATAGGTTTCACCGAAGGGGATGAGAAATCTTCATCCCTGAACACCTGCAATCTTGGGGATTATGGCATTCTCTTGGGAAACAGTAGCTACAGGAATCAGATCCTCTTGGCTGCAGACAGACCAGTAGCTCCTATATGCTGCATGGGCACTCCTCCTGGTGAATTTTGGATGGGAGCGTGAATGACCATCAGCCTCAGTTTGGAGGGCTGCCGATAGCCTGTAACCAGATCACCAGATCAGGAGTACACAGCAGGATCCTGTTTGGTGAATCCTGCTAAGCCTTAGGTGCGAGAGATGCTTTTCAGGATACCCAGACCTCTGCCATGCAATACCAACGCAGTGTTGCTGCCGTATGCTGAAGGGACACTGGCAACATAAACCTGTGCCTCTAGAGTCTCTGAGAGCTTACAGAATTATTCCAGTGTCATTGAAACAAGCATCTCAAGAAACATCAAAACCTCTGACACTGTCTTTTTTGCTTGTGTTTAAAATCATCCAGGTGACAAATTGAAGACCTGTCTCTTCCGCAACACCTAATCATTCTCCTGTTGTCCAACAGAGTCCAGTCAGCTTGGGAACTAAATTGTCTTTTCCCGTCTATATTGCATGAACTGCGGCTCTTTTATCCTATCAGAATTTCTGCTCTTTCTCCCTCCCCTTCTCTTGCTCCTGGGTTTCTTGTGCTATTACCATCTCAGTAGCTCTATTACTTCACCCCAAAGCACTTGGAATGTAGCTGCACTGAAGGACATTTTACAGTTCTGCTTTATGGATGGGTACTTCAGTTGCTGGGCTTCTCAAGTACAAGAAATGATGGCTACATGCAGTTTTCAATCATTAAACTCTGTCTACCATAGTAAAATCACCCACTGCTGACTGCAGGCATGAGAACCAGACTGAATTGCAGGAAAGATGGCACAAACATGTTCACACACAGTAAAGAGTTGCATGGTGCTCGTCACCAAACATGTTAAGGCTTAATCATAGCTTTTAGGGGCCAATCTCCTGAACTTCAGATGTGCAAAAAACACTGGTGAAGTTCTGCTGAAAGCAAGCATCCCCACACCATTCTGAAGCAGCAGCACATCCAGTCTCCATGGAGATCCTTGAGTGATGGAGCATAGAGGTTGAGGTGATGCGCTGGTAACAGCATTAACTTGGCTTGTTTGGCTCCCATAGGAAGAAGATCTGGCAGAACTGGCTTCTCAGCAGTACTACGTGGACTACGGGTCAGAGATGGTACTGGAAAGGCTGCTAAATCTGATTCCATCCTACATCCCGGACAGAGAGATCACAGCTTCGAAAACAGTGGAAAAATGGGCTCAGCTCATTATAGCTGCACATAAAAAGGTGGGGGCAATAGATGACCTGGCAAGGACCAAGGCTTGCTTCAGTAGCTTTGTGTACCTTTTCAACGTATGTCAGACATCATAGCTCAGCTCTTAGCTAAATCAAAGAGAAAGGGCAGGTTTTGTACTAGCTGTACAGCTTTACCACTGGTTTTGAGGCAAGATCTGACAGAAGAAGACAACCTGCAGAGATTCACTGTGAGAAGCAAAATGCCATCTCTGGGGTCTTGCTCCTTTTTCACAGGATTGTAGTGTTAATGGTTGTATTACAGCAGTGGTTCGTGTCTCCAGGCAATGTCAGGACCTTATTTGCCAGGCATTGTATAAAACCTCCCTGACTTCCATTAGAACATTTGTGACACCCCTACACAATGACACCCTTGCTTAATTCACTATCCATAACCATGACCAGTCATGAGGGTGGGTCATCCAGGCATGAGAATTGACACTCATTTAACAGTAGGAGCCAGCTTCAGATTAAGACGCCCTAAAATTTAAGCATCTCCATGTGTGTTAGGAGTCTCACCACCTATTACCGTCAATGGAGACCCAGGGATGCAATTCAGTTGCATCTTGCAGGTCATCCATCAGCCTGTCAGCTACATACAGAAGTGTCAGGTATCTGAGGATGTCCTAAATAAAGCTAGATGATTGTGCTTGAGGGCTGTTGAGTGTCCTTTTCCAGCTAAAGGACAGTCAAGCCAAAGAGTAGACACCTACCTTAGGGAAACCCAAAGTTAGCCGAGATGAATCCCACCCAGACTGCTCACTCTAGATGTTTGTCCAGTCTTCTCAAAGTCAAATTATTCCCTGAAGTGGGAACCAAAGACCAGGACTTTTTCCAAACTATCACTTGTTCCTGTAGGATTTTGTTTGGCCCTTAACCACACTGAGTCCTCAATTAATATTAGTTCCAAGATTTTTAGGTGACAAGAATTGGTTTTGTTTGCTCTTTTCCTGGATATAACTGGGTTTGTGCTTCATGTTGGTTGTGGTTTGCTTTGTCTCTAGGGAATTTACACTCAGAAGAGGACAGACCCCAAAAAAGTCAAGGAAGAGGTAGTGGATTTTGCACGTTTCAAGTGGCCTTTGCTGTTTTCTCGTTTTTATGAAGCCTTCAAATTCTCAGGTGAGTCAATAGAGCACAACCCCAGAGCACAGGATGCTCCAAAGTAAAAGGAAGGAGAGATAGGGATTCCATAAACAAGAAGACTTAATGGACCACCTAGCTGGTGGATTTTTGGATGCATTGTTTTTTGGTGCATCCTGATTAGCGATGGCTCAAGCTAGGAGTCTGCCACCATTTCTCTTCCTAAAAATTACACCGAGGTTGTTGATCATTGCATCCACCTTTGAAATGCACACATTTTTTATATGCTAAGACCCTTCATAAACCGATGGCATGTCTTGTGTACAATCCAGGGCCAAGCCTGCCTAAAAATGATGTGATTGTAGCTGTCAACTGGACAGGGGTGTACTTTGTGGATGAACAGGAGCAGGTTCTCTTAGAGCTCTCTTTCCCAGAGATCACGGCTGTGTCAAGCAGTAGGTAAGGAGGAACAGACATTGCTGATAATTTCACCATGAACCAGTCTTTTTCAGGCTTTGCCTCTTGATGCCATTGTGTTTCTTGTTTATGTCTCCTATAAAAATACATCCTAGAGGGGGAAAGCTTCAAGGGCAGAGTTTCACCTTGGCCACCATTAAAGGTGATGAATACACTTTCACCTCCAACAACGCAGAGGATATCCGGGACCTGGTGGTGACCTTCCTTGAAGGACTAAGGAAAAGATCCAAGTATGTTGTCACTCTTCAAGACAACCCAAACCCTGGTAAGTAAATGGCCCAGTCCAGTGGTAAACTTATAGATAGATTAACTACTCCCAAGGGATTTGGAAAAAAAAAAAAAAGTATTGAATTAATGGTTTTTTTGTTTCGCAGTAGGAGAAGAATCTGGGTTCCTTAGTTTCCTCAAAGGAGACCTCATAGTTCTGGACCAGGACACAGGAGAACATGTGATGAACTCAGGGTGGGCTAATGGGTTCAATGAACGGACCAAGCAGAGAGGAGATTTCCCAACTGATTCTGTCTATGTCTTGCCTACAGTCACCATGCCTCCGCTGGAGATTGTGGTAAGCTGTCTTACAGAATGTGCAACTTCATACAGAGCCCAAGGAGGTCAAAGCTTTCCTGAAGAACTTAGGTCTGGCCAGACACTCCCTGATGATAAGATGGAAACCAAAGTAGCTGAGAGATATGACAGCTTGTCCAAGGCAGAAGTGATCTCAGCCTTTCTTCTGTTCTTGTCACTTTGAATGCCACAAGCTTGTGACCTGGAATATCCACGAATCGTGCTAAGTCCCTCCAATTGGCCTGATTACTTGAAAGTGTATTTGGGGTTGTAGGGAACCACTACATTCATGTACAGAGCTGTAGGATCCAGAGCACATTATCTTCATTAGAAACTGATCCACACTATGGAAACATTTGTTATTCCTTGCACTAGTGACTGAGAATGGCACAGAGAAACAAAAAATGACAGTTGCACAGTTCTTACTATTAACTGGAATTAATGGGTTCTTCTTCACTCACTGCTTTTTTCATTTTGTATCTGCTTCCTCCCTCTGAATACGTCAGATGTATATATGAATACACCAGGTAACAGAGCCCTTTTCATTCCACAGGCACTGGTCACGATGACTCCTGACCAACGACAAGATGTTATCAGAACCTCTCAGCTAGCAATTTCAGACAGTGAAGAGAGAGTAAAGCCATACACTTTGGAGGAATTTTCCTATGATTATTTTAGGTGATTTTTTTTAAAACATCCTCAAAAATTACAAGAATAGGAATCTATCTCCAGGTAGCTTGGGAATCAGGAAATTTTGGGATACCGGAAAAGACTCTGAATATCCCCTTGTGTGTCTTCATACAGCTGCAGCCTCCAGTTTAGGTCATGACATTTGAACTGCAGGTTTTCCACAGGCAAAATTTTGTGAAGGATTTCTTCAGCTTGGCTCAGCACAGGTGTAACAGTGTGAAATTTAGTATATGTAGGAGGCTGTGCTTAGTGGTCTCATATTCCTTTCCTGTGATCCCATGCACAGCCTCAGACCGTATAGGCAGCAGTTGAATTCAGTGCAGGTACTTTCATCTCAACTCCAAAGATTTCAGTGTGCACCACTGCTAAATGCAGCTGACCAGACTGATCCCAAAACTCCCACCCCTGTTCGGATAGACTGGTGGTCCAAACAGGCAGCCCAGATCCTCTGGTATGTCTTCACCCTGGTAGCCTTGTTCTGCAAGGCAATATTCCTTCAGTGATGCTGCCCTGACCATCCATTGCCACCATCCTTTCTCTTGTGGTTAGAAGCTTTTTGGGTAGGGAAGGTGGTTTTGGTGTCAGTACTTGGGCAGGGTCCCTAAGGGACTTTTCTAAGGTCTAGGAAAGTAAAAATGGTTATCTTTGGGCAGAACTGGTGCTGGATACTTCCTAAACCGTGAAGTCCTATTTGGTGTAAAAGCTTATTAGCAAAGTGCTGTGAGCAACCTTCCCAGGTGCAACACTGGCTGCAAGCTGTCCCTTTTAACCCTGTAACCTCTTGCTTTGCCTTGGCCACCAGGCCACCTCCCAAGCACACCCTCAGCCGGGTCATGATCACCAAGAGCCGTGGAAAGGACAAGCTGTGGTGTTACACCCGTGAACCCATCAAACAGCCGTTGCTGAAGAAGATCCTGGGCAGTGAGGAGCTGTCCCAAGAAGCCTGCATGGCCTTCATTGATATCCTTCCAATGCCTGGGGGAGCCCTTGGGCAACAGGTCTGACAGGCAAAGAGCTGAGAAGGCTCTTTAGGGCCCCAGGCAAAGCCCAAGGAAAGATTTGTGGTCCCTCTTAAGGGATTTGGGACCATCTCAGAGGCTTGGAGATAGGTCTCATCCTGAATCTGTACTCAGGCATCCTTGAGAAGGGTTGTCTACTTAATAAATGAGGGCCAGGGAACGAGTGAGTCCCACTGGCCCACACTGCTTAGTGGTCAGGTAATACATGATCACGCATGGCTTTCTTAGATCTACATATCCAGACCCCAAACCAATTCTTTCAACCTGAGACGATGCATGATAAGGGGGAGAGCTTGCTGGACATCTCCTAAAGAAATTTAAAGCCTTTTCCATACACTCTGCCCCCTCCACCAAATTGCAGCCACTTCTGTAGTCATGTGTAGGATGTCTTTAACCACATCATCAACAGAAGGGCTTCCGCAGACATCCCAATTAGCCAGTCCTTAACTCCTACCTCCCACCAGTGCTGAAGTATATGGGTGACTATCCATCAAAAAGGACCCGCTCAGTTAATGAGCTGACAGACCAAATATTTGAAGGTGCCTTGAAAGCCGAACCCCTGAAAGATGAAATCTACTGCCAGACTCTCAAGCAGCTCACGGACAACCATATCAAGTAAGAGTTGTTCGTTCCCCTTGGGCCAAATGCACTAGCTTGTGTCAGGCAAAGCAGATCTGAAGTGTCTGTGCTGTGAGTGATTGTTTTCCTCCTGGGTCTCTCCTTGTGTAGATACAGTGAAGAGAAAGGCTGGGAGCTGTTGTGGTTGTGTACAGGCCTTTTCCCTCCAAGTAACATACTCCTGCCCCATGTCCAGAGGTTCCTGCAGTCCCGGAAGCATCACCCCTTGGCAGCAGACTGCATCCAGAGACTCCAGAAAGCCCTGAGGTACAGCACCAAAAGACTTCCTAGCCCTGAATGTGCCAGAGCATCCAAATACATGTGAGAAAATAGGAGTGGGAGATATTTTGGTGGCTGGGAGGACAGTGGAAGCTCACAGCCTCTCTCTCTGTTTGAACAAGCTGAATGAAAGGGACATTGGATGGAGGATGTTGCTGATAAACTGGGTAGGGGGGGAGAATGGAGATTAATTAAGTTGACTTTGTCCAGGACCACTTAAGTCACCTTCAACCTAAGCAAATGCACATTCCCCACTACAATTTTTCTTCCTTCTTTTTAGGAGGGGAAAAAAATATTATATATTATACCTATTAGCTGAAGTTACTCAAAAAAGGGTTTGTATTAAAATGGAAGATTTAAACAAATTATTCTTGCTTTGATGCTGTGGCACTTGCCACCTCCTGTTTTGCAGGAATGGATCTAGGAAGTACCCACCCCATCTGGTAGAGGTGGAAGCCATTCAACACAAAACCACCCAAATTTTCCACAAGGTTTACTTCCCTGATGACACCGATGAGGTAAATAGGGAGAAGGAAATTCTTCTTTTCTGTTAGGATGGCTGTCAGTTTTCCTATTAAAATCTCAGAAGAGGCTAATACTGGTTCTGATTTGGAAAAATTCAGCCTTTCCAGAAGGCTCTGGATCAGAGCAGTGTAAGGAAAACTCATCCTTATCTACCCTGGCCAGCTCAAGCTCAGGAGGTTGATTTACCACATTTCACAGTTTTCAGAACATGGGTGCTGTGCTAGTATTCACTGGAGGCTTTATAGTAAAACTGCAGAAAGAAGGAAACCAAGTCCTGTTATCTCCATTTGCTCACAGTAGTTCACAAGCCGTGGACATCAGTTATGTGGAGCCTAGACATCTGATATTGCCCACCCAGCCATACCCAGCAGGGTACCATGATGGGGCTCCCTGGGGACAGGGCAGACTATGGCAGCACTGGCAAGTAGGTAGCTGAAATTATATCTTCTGACCTGAGATGACACAGAAATTATACCTGCACTCAGGAACCGCTCATTAAGCATCTTACACACTAATAAGGCAGCTAGTTATATTGATGCCAGAGCGGACGTGCATGTCGTTGCAGATACTGCTGTCTCATGCTACTGATTAGTCTCCCTGCGAGGCTCACATCTCTCTCTCGCCTCATGCCCTTGGGCACAACTAAATTCCTGTATTTCCAAGTGGGTTTATATGTAAAGCAGTGCACGACCATGAAGCAAAAGGATGACTCCTCTCCAGCAGCTGTGCATGCCCTTCTTCTCTGTAATGAAGAGTTGTAATAGAGAGTTGAGAAAACTGCTGGGATTTCTCATCGCTTTGAGTATTTTTTTCTATCTGACCAGCAATAAGCATGATACTGCTTTACACACATGCATATGCATGAGAGGTAGGAGAAGGAGGCAGTGGGTACTGCTGCACTTGGATGGGTTTGCTGTGATCTTTTTGGCCATGGCAGTCACCCATGCAGACTGGCAGAGTAGCATCATTCCAGTACAGCATGCATCTGCACTGAAGAGCTGCTGAACACCAGCAGCACTGAGCACCAGGCCAGTCTCTCATGGGTTGAGGAACATGGGTCCTGGTGGTTTGGTGGTTCAGGCTAACATAGTCCTGCGTATGGTGGTCAGAAGCTTAAATTCCTTAAACTGCTACGAACTGGCTCTCTGTAAGTAGGCAGAGTAAAACCAAGGTGATGTAAATGCTGAGCACAGCTCAAAAGGCAAAACTGGGGCAGGGCCTGCACTCAGGAGGGACAGTCCTTTAGCTATCCCATCCACGTGTAAAGCAGGAGCTGCTCTTCAGCTATCTGTACGTCAAGCATTTGGTCTAAGCCAGGCATCTGACCTCATCATCATCATCAGTGAAGAGACAATTGGGACAAATCAACCTGGAGGTATCTCACGCTCTTTCTCTACCTCCCTAACTAACAGCTCTGAGATCTGACTGTTAGATCAGAAAAAATTCTTGAGTTGCCTGAGGAGCCCTGGATAAACCAGTGCAGGATGTAGGTCGGGCATCACGAAACACAGTGGTACAGCAGTAGCATGGCTGAGCTTCCACAAACGTCCCTTCCCATGCCTAGAGCCATAATCCACAATGTCACTGATTTCACTGGTGGTGGGCACCTAAATTCCTTTGTGCTTCTGAGCCTTCAGTTCCTCAAAGACAGCATAAAGTGGAAATTCACCTCGAGGTAGCAGTGGTGAGGATCTTCCTTTCTTTGCAGGCGTTTGAGGTGGAGTCCAGCACGAAAGCCAAGGACTTCTGCCAGAACATCTCCAACAGACTCCTCCTAAAGTGCTCTGAAGGCTTCAGCCTCTTTGTCAAAATCTCCGACAAGGTAAGCGACCCACCCAAAGACTGGGGTAGCCCTCAGGCACTCGGGGTGACCCACCTGCTGGTGGATACACATTGGTG
Source organism: Falco cherrug (assembly GCF_023634085.1). Taxonomy (NCBI): domain Eukaryota; kingdom Metazoa; phylum Chordata; class Aves; order Falconiformes; family Falconidae; genus Falco; species Falco cherrug. The sequence goes on from NC_073698.1 coordinate 4,380,942, forward strand.
GAGTCAGAGCTATCTGTACCCTCAAAGGGTGCTTAAAACACAGACAGTCAAGGCTGTCCTACCCTGTTGCTGAGTCGGGTTTACAAGAAAGGACTAAGTAAGAAAAACGTGCAGCTTAGAGCTGCCTCAGGCAACTGGAAGAAACCTATGAAGATAGTCATCATGAAGGGAAATTAATTGCTCCGGTGGAGCAGGAAGCTGCAGTAAGGAGTAATGGGTGAAACTGGAGGCAGAGCCTGCAGCAAGGTGCTGGCAGTGGCTTTCTCACATCAGCAGTTTCTTACACATCAGTGTAACCGGGGCAAAGCAGCGAGGAACAACTACAGGAGATGTGGCACAGGCCAGCCTCTTGCCACTTGCTCAGCCTTTGTAACCATGTGCTGTGTCCCCCAGGTCATCAGCGTGCCTGAGGGAGATTTCTTCTTTGACTTTGTGAGACACCTGACAGACTGGATAAAGAAAGCAAGACCAGCAAAAGATGGTAACAGTGACTTTTTTCCATTGTGGGTCGCAGAGCCCTCCTAGAGCCCTCCAGCCCTTTCAAACAAGATTGACCACATAGTCTGCCACGGCTGTTGGGCCGCACTATTGTGGGTGTGCTGTCTGCACCAGCCCTGGGGACATCACCCAGGACATGATCTGTCCAGGAGCAGCAAGACTTTTGCTCCAGTCCTAGACCTGGCCCCTACAAGGAGCACCTGCTGATGGGCAGCTCTGCAAGGCTTGCCTGCGGGAAGGTTTTGGTGGTGGGATTCATCTCACCTTGCCGCCATATCCGCAGTGGAGCTGGCTGCAGCTCTGCTGAATGTGTCAGTGGCTGCAAGGCACAGGTGCCTGCAGGGTGCGGTTCCTCTGTCCTGCACTAGGCATGAGCGCTACCATTGAAGTACTGTCATGCAAAGGGATCCAAACACTCTTTCCATTTTATTCCAGCTTTGCAAGGGAAAGATGTGGTTTTCTCTGCAAGGTCAGAGCCCATTTGGCCTCAGGAACACCCCTGTCCCAGCAGACTGTGATGGCACACGGGCACTGCTGGCTTGCAGGGACACTGATTGCCAGCTGGTACCCACAGCATTGCTCTTACATGCCTGCTCCCTGCTTCCCTTGCACAGGTATAGTGCCTTCCCTCACCTACCAAGTGTTCTTCATGAAAAAGCTGTGGACCAACACAATGCCTGGAAAGGACTCGATGGCAGACTCAATCTTCCACTATTACCAGGTACTCCAAGAGCCTGCAATAGCAGCGGAGACTTGGGAGGAATTAGGAATGGGTTACCAAGACTTTGTCTATCTGCAGAAGCATGAAGTCTTGCATTAAGTAGGAAGAACTCTTGCCTTAAATAGAGCACTACAAAGAGTGCTGTTGAGTTGCATGGCAAGGAGCAGCCTTCACGCACTTTAGGGTAGCCAGATCAGCTGGGATTTGGGCCAACTGCTCTTGGGTGGGCAGCAAGAAATGGGTCAGAGTATGTCCTGCTGGCAGCCTCAGCATGGAGACTGAATTCAGAAGCATCCTGAGGGTGTTTAGCCACCTCCAGTCATGGAGATGAGCTGTGATGGTCCCAGTAGGCAGATAAGAAGTTACACTTCTGTTCTTGTTTCTTCTGGTATGGAAGAGACACCTTCATATCCCAAAGCTCTCTCACACACACCGATACACTCCCTGGATTCTTGCCTGGGTAAAGGGGTTATCCCAATATGACTGTATCCCTTAATGCTTGAGTTAGTCACTTGGCACATTTTGGTAATCAGACACTTATGGTAATGAGGGAATAGATTTTTAAAGCTGCAAAACAAGCAGAATACCCATTCAGTTCCAAGTGGCCATTACTAGGAGTGGATTTCCTGTGATGACAGAGGGTGAACAAGACTGTAGGTTCACACACCTGACATAGGGACCTCCCTGTTCCACATAACAGGAGACTGTTTTAGATCAGAGAGGATCTTTAAACTTCTAGTGTGGTCTCAGCTGAGCAGCTACCGCTGCACCACACTCAACACAATTGCTATGGGTGTTCCCAGGGCACAGCCTCTTCACCAGGGGCGGCATACCTCCACAAACTCCGTTTAACATCTGAGAGTGAAGGTCTGTGGTTATCCCCTCTACCTCTGAATTGTTCTTTCCTCCATGCAGGAGTTACCAAAGTACCTGCGCGGCTACCACAAGTGCACACGGGAAGAGGTCCTGCAGCTGGCAGCTCTCATCTACCGGGTGAAGTTTGAGGATGACAAGTCCTATTTCCCCAGCATACCCAAGCTTCTGAAGGAGCTTGTGCCTCAGGACCTCATCCGTCAGATCTCTCCAGATGACTGGAAAAGGGTAAAACAGCAGCTTGACTCATATGCCAGGCCTGGCTGGGGGAAGCCTAGTCTCTCGGCCTAGTCTCACATTCAAGTGGGACTGCCAGAATGTGACCCACGGTCCCTCTCGAGCCTTAGCAGAGCTACAGCCTCCCCAACATCAAAAGGAGGAATTGTACATGCACATTCATACATGCATGCCTTGCAGTGGGTTTTCTTTGTGCTGCATGTGGCTGTGGCTGTAGCTGTGGATGCAATGCCATAGGGACACGTGCTGAGAGATGGCCTCATGTAAAGGTCTTTTGTTTAAAGCAAACTACTGAGCAGAGGAGCAATTCTCCCTGCTTTACACAGGGAGAGCAGTGGCACAGGTACAGACAGGTCTAGAGCCTTAAAATAATATGCCAAGAAATGTCTTACTGCCAAGAAACAGTCTTTTAAGTCCTTTCTGTTTCCTGGGACTTGAACTCAGCCACGTGCCTAACCAGCGAGCTATCAGCTTCTCTGGGTTGTAAGTCTCCCAGTCTTCTCTGCTGCCTAATTTGGAGGTTCATAATTTATAATCCCTTTAATATAGCCACCAGAACAGTTCATCTAAAAAGGAAGGACCTGCTTTGGTTCCAAGCCCTGCTCCAGTGACCGGCCAGCACTTTTGTGAAGTGTTCATTGGAGTAGAGACTAGAACCAACCATCTTTGTGGGACTGATGCTCCTTCCCTGCAAACATCTGTGGTGCTAGGCAGTGCAAACCCTCCAGCTCTGTTGTGTTCTCTGTTGCAGTCCATCGTGGCATACTACAACAAGCATGCAGGCAAAACAAGAGAAGAAGCCAAGCTTGCCTTCCTAAAGATTATCTTCAAGTGGCCTACATTTGGATCAGCATTCTTTGAAGTGAAGGTACCTGCCCTGCTTGGGGGTCTCTGGCAGCTTTTAGTTAGGGTCAGAAGCCCCGTATCACAGAGGGGTTACAGGTATGCAGGGTTGTCCCAGTGTCCGGACCAGACTGGAACAACCTTGATGAAGAACGTGAGAGTCCCCATCAGTGAAGGGCCTATACACTCATTACAGAGGCTTTGTAGAGCTTCAGCACATCTGTCATTGGGTCTATAGTCACAGCTGTGCTGCTGAAGAGCTAAGAGCCAGTTTTTTCAAGACAAGGAAGAATGTGGGTTTCCAAGTGACATGTCTGCACCCACCACGAACCAAATCCAGACCACTCACCATGGCACCAGACTCCCATCAAAGACAGTAGAGGCCAGGAGTCACAAAATCTGTCCAAGTACTCTGGACACCTTATTGCAACTCTTTTCTCAATGACCACATAGTGAGCCTGGGCTGGAAACAAGTTGCTGAAATTACTCATCAGTTCCTTGAACTTGGGCACCCATTTTCAGTTATGTCCATCTTAGATGACATGAGGGATATGAATATATCCTGTGATTTATCCATCAAAAGTGACTTGGTAGCAAAAAAAACCCGTGTGGCAGGGCCAAGTGCTGAGCCCTTATCCACTGTGCTCTATCTCTTCAACTGAACAAACTAGAAGTCCTCATGGAACAGGGCTGGGAGAAGGGTTTACCAGCAGGAAGAAAACCGAATGCAAAGATCAGGAGACAGAGCAGTGTAGTCTTGGCCTGGAAGTCCACAGTGGCAGGCACGAGGATAAGCAGAACACCAAACATACTGGAAGGGGAGAGAAGACATCTGGGGTTTGCCAGCCTGTCCCAGCTTTTCCTTGCCAGTGGCAAGATAGTTTCACTTTTGGGAGGCCACCAAAGGGAGCAAGGGACTTAACACTGTGAGCAACTCACCCACTGGTTATCGTGCATTTAGAAGATCTATACTTAACTAGACAGCCCTGACTGTTGCTGATATCTTAATGAGCTCTATGTTTATCCTTAAAGGATAAACTGGATAGCAGTTAGTGGGCCACTAAATGCTGGCAGGAGAAGGCAGTGAGAGAGGAAATAGGAAGGATTCTGCATGACATGTCCCCTAACTAGTTCATCATATTTCCGACAGCAAACTACAGAGCCAAATTATCCAGAAATCCTTCTAATTGCCATCAACAAACATGGAGTCAGCCTCATTGATCCAAAAACCAAGGTAAGCAAAACAGGTCTTCATCAGATGCTCCTGAGCCCACTCTGCAACCCCTCACAAAGCTCATCCCAAAAAGCGTGTTGTTCAGAACTTCAGGAGTTCTCAATAAGCCCACTTAGAAAGGCTGGATAGCCAGAAAAGTTTCTGGAGGCAGAAATTTACTGTTGCACAGAGCCAGCCCCGCCTTTTTGAACAGGAGATGGATTGGGAACATCAACTGTTAAGGTCCTGTAACTGGAGGATACACACACTCCTTCCTTAATCCTTTTACAAACATTAGGGCAGGATCTAGAGTAAATGAGCTCCTACTAGTTACTTCCACCTGAACATAGTCATTCTAGTACGGCAGTCCTCCACAAGGACTGGAGGATCCAGAGCCTTGCATCTCACTGCTGTTTCCATGAGATCATGGTATAGTCTCATCACAGTAGACATTCTTGTTGTGCTTTCATGGGAAGTAAGCAAGGACATGATCTGGGCTCTCAGCCAGAGCCAACTGGATGTGACTCCATTCCCCGCCACGCTCTGGGCCCGGCCACCCAGCCAGCTTGTTACCCAGCGCAGAGCACACCCGTCCCAGCCCTGAGCACCAGTTCCTCCAGGAGATGCTCTGGGAAACGGTGTCAAGGGCTTTACTAAGGTCCAGGTAGGCACCATCCACAGCCTTTCCTGCATCCACTGGGTGGGTCACCTTGTCCTAGAAGCAGATCAGGTTCATCAAGCAGGACCTGCCTTTCATAACCGCACGCTGGCTGGCCCTGATCCCCTGGTTGTCCTGCATGTGCCCTGTGATGGCGCTCAGGATGATCTGCTCCATCACCTTCCCCGGCACCGAGGTCAGGCTGACAGGCCTGTAGCTCCATGGACCCTCCTTCCAGCCCTGCCTGTAGATGGACATTAAACTGGCTGATGTCACGTCAAGTGGGACCTGCCCAGTCCTCCAGGACTGCTGATAAATGATGGAGAGCGGCTCGGTGAGCACTGCCAGCAGCTCCCTCAGTGCCCTCGGGTGGATCCCACCCAGCCCCATGGACTTGTGCATGTCTCAGTGGTGTAGCAGGTCACTGGCCATTTCTCCATGGATTACGGGGGCTTCACTCTGTCCCTGTCTCTGTCTCCCAGCTCAGGGGGCTGGGTACCCCGAGAACAACTGGTCTTACTATTAAAGGCTGCAGCAAAGGTCTCCACAGCCCATCATTAAAGTTGAGGCTCTCACATGTTGAGTGTCAGTCTTGTGTTTCTCACCAGGATATTCTCATCACTCACCCCTTCACCAAGATCTCCAACTGGAGCAGTGGCAACACGTACTTCCATATAACCATTGGTAACCTGGTGAGAGGAAGCAAGCTTCTCTGTGAGACCTCCCTGGTAAGGACTGTTAAAGATTACAGGGCACAGTGAGACCAAATCCTGACTTTGGCAGGCAAAATTGCATGCTTCCAGCAGCTCGTGTCTCAGGGATTCTCTGGCCTGAAAGTGGTCTCTTAGAAGAGCCCCCAATGTGTTGGGTTTTTTTCTTCTGGACTTCCCATGGCTCTGCTAAATGTTGGTCCACCATACAACTTGCAAGCCTGAGGTTCTTGGGATGTTGCCAGCTCAGGAGCATGGGGAGCTCCCTGCCACTGGACCAAAAAGCACATTAAAGCTGATGTCTCGGGGTACTCTTGAGCAGATTTACCAACATCCTTTGCCCAGCTTGTCCCTAGTAACAGTCACAGCAACAAGTCTCCTCCTAGACTAGCTTAAAGCCAAAACGTGAAGGATAAAAATTCCTACTGGATTAATTGTTATTTATCTGAGGCACTGAGCATTTTGTTGGCCATTTGAAAACTCAGGTCCCATCCAAAACTCCCTAAGTCCTTAGCCTCAACAGCATCCTGGGACGGTGAGTTCCTCCTTCTCAACACTGCAAATAATGTTTAGACTGTGTTCCTTGTGGTTGTGGTGTCTCATCCAAGGAGAACAGTGGAAAAGGTCAAAATGTACCTGAAAACTAGAAAGTAAAAAACTGGCAGCCAGTGTGTTCAAGAGCCACGAGCCAGAGACTGAATATTGTGCTCTAAAGGCAAGTAACATCTTCTCTCCCCTCTTCAGGGTTACAAGATGGATGATCTTTTGACCTCGTACATCAGCCAGATGCTAACAGCCATGAGCAAACAGAGGAGTGCAAAGGGTAGCAAGTGAACTGCAAGAAGCCACTGGCAGGTGGCCATGGGGCTAATTCACCAGCTGAAGCCTGTTGGATACCCATGCAGCTGGGGAAGAACCTTTGCCTCCCAGATGTGGAAGATGAGCCGAACACCATCAGGGAGTTCGCTGGACTCTGACCTTGAGGGCTCAAATCCCACCTCCCCTTCCAGCGAAGATGACTATCTCTGACCTCCCGTTCTCCTTCCTCACCCTGCAACCCAACTCCATCTTACACCTCAAAGATTTCCAGGGGACACCACTGCTCTCAGACAGTGACTGAGCAAAGACACTCCAGCAGGAGGTTTGCCTGATCCCAATGGCTGGCATCGCAAAGGCTCTTGGAAGAGGATTTGTGTGTGTGTGTGTGTGTGTGTGTGTGTGTGTGGCTTGGTTTGGTTTGGTTTGGTTTGTTTTTCTTAAGTAAGAGAGAGCTGTCAGGATGCTAACAGCTTTTTGGTGAGGCTATGGGCATTTCAGATTTGAAGGGGATTAGCAGAGCCCTGACCCAAGCTGTAAATGAACACCGCAGGGCTTGTTTCTTGACATTACAAAAGAATATGTTGTGTTCTTAAGAAGGACAGAAAGAAAAAGCAGTCTGGGAGGAGAACATTTTAACTAGGAATCAGAATAAACAAACTACTGACCGAACAGGCTAGAGTACTAAATGCTGTCTGTGCAATGCTGGAAATATTTAAAGAACAAATTTGAAAGTTTTGTTTCTTCTTCTATTTATTTTTTAAAATATTAAAAAGGAAAAAAAATATATCCTGCATTTCGTGCCGGTATCTGGATGCTGACTCAGGGCTGAGGGCAACCTACAGGACAGTCCCTCACCCAGGGATTCCCCCAGAGCCATGATTGCCAGAGGATGAGTAGGACACATCTTTCTCAATTTACAGGCTCAGCTGGAAGTGACGCTTGTAAGAAGAATTATCTCCTTTTTCCCCCTGTGCCCAGACAAATTAACCCTGGGAGGATCTTTACTGCAAGCTTCAATACGGATGTTGGAGTTTTGAAGTCCCCATGCTTGGAAGACTGAGGTCAAGCCTGTGTTGAGCTATAATTTAAACATGGACTTGTCCATCTGGTTTGCAAACAGCTAATGATTTTATCGTGCTTTTGTGTGTGTTGCTGTCTAAAATGGCTCTTCATGAGTCCCAGCTGGACCTGAACCACTCACAGCAAGGGCAGACCCTTAATTTCAGTAGGCTTTTCTCCATCATTGGCTGGTTGTACTGATCTGCTGGCTGGTTGTCCCATGCACAACGTGGTGCAGAACAGCCTGCTTTGGAGTGGAGATAGGACTTGCCAGCAAAGAGGAGGCTGAAGCCATATTGTGTTTGGGGGAGATGCAGGGGGAGGAGCCTTGGGTGCCTTTCCAAAATCCAGGCTTCAAAGGAGCATGTGCCTGGGTGTGGAGCACCAGGAGGGGTGATAATTGTCCACCAAGATCTGATGCTGGCATCGCTGACACTGAATGGATCTCATTAAATGTGGGACACCTCTTTTGGTCCCGCACACTGGGCTGAGCTTGGTTTCTTTCATAAAAGTCCATATTGTAGGGTGTTGTGTGTTGTTCTGTTAAGCTCATCTGGGCTCAGTCCTCCAACACCAGGCAGAGTTGGCAGGACTGCCCACTGGACCTCAAGGATCGCGACATCGGACCGGGAGGCAGCAGTGACTTTGGACCTCGATTGCTCCACCAAAGTGAATGAGATGCTGCACGGAGTCATCCACCAGCCAGACAGGGCTGCTAGGAGATCTCCTTCCTCCACCATCCCCCTACCCAAGGCACTCTGGTGATGGGAGCATGGTTACACCAGCCAAGGCTACATTGGGAGCCAAGCTGCCTTCTCACCATCCATCTCTGATGCTTCTCTCCCCTCCCCAGCTGCCATGATCCAGCTGTTCCAGGGATTCCAGCTGTCCATAGACATGCCCATCACCTCCATCCCCACCACCACTGCTTTTTGTGAGTCTCCAGCCATCCCTGCCTCCCACAGCACACTCAGCAATGTTTTCCAGTGCTGTCCTGGGCCAGCTTTCCCCTGCCACCACCCTCATCCCTCACAGCTCTGTCAGCCTCCCATGCTGACACCCTATTTTGAGGGGTGCTGGGACTTTGTGTGCGTGTGCCTTTGTGTCTTATGTATTAGCGTCTGCTGGCCTCTGTATTCACAGCAAGTGATGTAACATGAAAAACATATGTCCAAGCAAAATACCCTATTAAAAAGCATCAAGTGGCTTGTGGGAGGCTGTTCTGTGCTGCGCGGTTGTGGTGGTGTCTCCACAGGAAGGTTGGGCTCAGGGCTCCCAGGTCCTCACTGGGGACAAGATTTCTCCTTGCAGAGTGGGACTCCTAATGAGAGAATCCAGCAGTGGGGAGCAAATTAAACAGCGTGGTCTGGTGGAAGGTGTCCCTGCCCATTGCAGGGAGAGTTGGAACTAGATGATCTTTAAGGTCTCTTCCAACCCAAACTATTCTATGATTCTATGAAATCATCAGTGTTCTCAGACTGGAAATTAAGTGAAATCCTTTTTTTGGGAGGGGGGGTAAAAAAACCATGGAGTGTCCATTGCTTGTCCTCTCAGACAAGGGCTGGTTCTTCCACAAAGTCCAGTTTTGAGCTGAATCACTGGATGTAGGAAGTACTGGGTGAAATGTTTGTGTGAAGGAGTCAGACTACTAGGCACGTGGTGAACGGCATGGCCAGACCCTGCTAAGCTGTGAAGCAACAAAAATAGGAGCTGAGATGTGACAGGGTGTAAGACATCACAAGAGACCACAGGTCTAATTGGCCAGGCTCTGCCTGAACAAGGCTGCTGAGGATGAGGAAGGTGAGTATGGGAAGATACCACTGTATAATGGCCAAACAGCAGCCAGATACATGGACAAAGGCACGTTCAGGTGGCTTTTCCTAATACATACTAAAAGCAGTGGCTGGGGGACCACAGCCAAATCTCTCAACTGGACACCAGGGAACAGGCTGAGGACCCCATGGTGCACACCACCACTCAACCCACACACCACCCACCTCCGATTTTTGCTGCTCACATACCTCCACATGGGTGGTACCCACAAAAAGATAAGAATGAGCTATGGCTGTGGGGCACGAGGAGGTGGTTTAACACCATCGGTAGCACCCTTTCCCCGTGCTTCATAAATCTGGAGCTGCTCTATACCAATCCACCAGCCCTTGAGCCCTTTTCCGAAGGAGGATGCTGCCTTTTTGCATTTCTAGCCTCCGAAATACTCCAAAACTGCAACTTGGAAAGGTTTGAGTGCTTCTCAGCACACTTACCTGAAACTTAATGTTTCCCTGTGATAGCTTTATTTAACAAAAACACTGAGCTACATGGTGCTCATGTATGAGAAAATGTCTATAGCATGATTCAGGTAAAGACTACAGTTTTCTTCCCCTTTCCCAGCTTGCTGAAATAAGAACAAAACAGGATAGGAGAGCTAAAATGTATTTAAAACAGCACTTCCAATTTACAAAAAATGTGGTCTTCTTATCTGTTCAAGTAGAAATTTATGGCTTAAACCTAGGAGATGCTCACATCTCCCCTGCAGATCAGGGCATAGACCCCCTTCCCCGCTGTGTGCCAGCAGCCACTGTGGGAGAAATGAAAATCAGAACAAATCCCAGGATGCAGCACAAGTATACAGACTTGCCCAAGGGAAAAGCAAACAGGACCCTTGGGGGGACCAAATCACATGCAGCTCAGTCCTTCTGAAGAAAAGTGGTGTGCTCCTGGTCATAGTCCCAGTATCTACATAGCCAAGGTACCAAAAAGTCCTTCATCATCCATGGGAAGATATGCCCTCGCTTACAGCCACAGTGAAGAGACTGTCTTGTTAGGGACTATGGCAGGGCAAGAGTGGGGGAAAGGAAAACCTAACCCACCACTGCCTGTGTTATAGAAAGGTACGGACCCTAATGACCCAGCCGGTAGCAGCTGACCATCGTGGTGGGGCGAGCGTGCTCTTGGGGATGGAGGACACTTGTGAGAAGGGAGCATGTACAGAAAAAGGCTGGTTAACAGTAGAAACATGGGCAGTTGAAAATGAGGGCAACTGGAGAATGTTCAGATGTTTGCAGCGTGTGTAAAACACAGCTGTGGAAACAGACGGCTCGCTCACAGGGATTGCAGGATGATTGCCCTGTGGGATGCCGGTGGTCTCAGAGGTAAATGGTGGCTCCCATGTGGCTGTTGCATCTTACCGTGGTGTGCAGCTTCTTCATGGCTGCAACCCCATCTGTGCTCCCCTACACTCCAGGGATCCCTGCCAGCCATGGGATTGCAAGAAAAACTGTAGGAGAGGAACCTCAGTGCTCATCTCCAGCAGGGTCATGAAGCAAAATGGCTCCTCTTCACCAGGTGGATCTGAGCCCCGACACCACCACACACACACACCCCAGCTAGCCCCTTTGGCCGGCTGGTGTTTGCATTGCAGGAAGGGGCAGCAGGGGAGGGTCTGCTCTCCAGTCCTCATTGAGATGGCAGGTCCCCTCCTTGCCTATGTCAGGCCATGATGGCAGGCATGTCGCTGAGCTCTAGAAAAGGGGACACATAGTGAGCTGCTGCAACTTCTGCAGTTGTTCTGCCAGCTGCGATGAGCAAACAGAACCTGGCTGAAAATGTGTGCAGACCAGGTTGAGTCAATTTATCTGGATGATAGCTCCATGGGTGCAGAAACCTGGTGCATGGGAGGGTCCTCAGCCCATCCCATCCTGCCTTGCAGACCCAAGTGCTCAGAGCCTCTGGGCTCCCTTTTCACAGCATCACAGAGTAACGCATATGGGAGGGGACATCTGGAAGTCTCTGCCCCAACCTCTGCTTGAAGCAGGGCCAATTAGATTGGTCTGTTTAGGGCTTTGAACATCTTTGAGGGTGGATATTCCCCACCTGTCTGGGCCCGTATTCCAGTATCTGACCATCCTCATTTTTTCTCTTTACATCTAGTAAAAATTTCCAAGGTTGCAGCTTATATTGTTGTCATTGCACATCCAAGAAACATCTGGCTCCATCTTCCTTACACCCTGCCATTAGATCGTTGCAGACAGTGATGATGCCCCTTGACATTCGCTTCCACTGTGCAAACCCAGATCTCAAATGCCATGTCCTCCAGCTTAGTGGTCCCACTGAGCTCGCTCCCATTTTGTACCTGCTGATACTGGGGAGCCTGAACTGGACCCAATGCCTAGACCTGGCCTCACCAGTGGTGAACAGAGGGGAAAATAATCACTGTCATTTTCACCTGACATTGAGACAACCCAAGACACAGCCAGCTTTCACCACAGCATGGGTACCCGTCACCAACCCATCCATCAGGAGCCCAGTGTCTCTGAGGACACAGCTCTGAGCAGGATGCAGCTCCCGGCTCTCCTTGCCCTGCTCACCTGTCCTGAACTTGTTGTAGGTGCCGCTTTCCAGCATCGGGCCACCATCAGGAGCACAGCAGGAGAAACTCCGCTCTCGCCACCTGCAAGCGGCAAAGCACTGGGTCAGGTCACTGCTTGCTGTGGTTCCCCTCTCAGATCCCTAGTGCCCTGGACACCTTTTTTTCTACTTTTTCAGGGCAGGAATGGCATTTTATTTTGGAATTTGCTCAGGTCCTTACCGAGAAGGGAATCCAGTGCATGGCTGATCTCTAAGCATCTACGCCTCATGTGTGCAACAGCACTTTGAAAGCAAACATCATCTCTAAGCCCTGCTTTCTAAGAAATATTTAAGAGTTCAAAAGCCTCAGAAATGTTTGCAGCTGCTGGTTCCTAAGCATCCAAGGATTTTAAAATTGTGATTTTGGTGCATTCAAACAAGACCACACAGGGCACTCGGGCACCGCTGCTGGCCCATCACTCTCGGCAGAAGAGGGGGTTATTTGGCTGGATCAGGAGTATCTGAAGGGTCCTGGGAAATGCGCACGCAACACGAACACAAGCCTGGAGCACACAGGCATGGGAAGGTCTGATGGTGGTTGTGATGTATTGCGGGGGTGATTGCAAATCATCCTGCAATCTGCAATCTTGCAGCAAAGCGAAAGCCGCCAAAGCAGGACCCGAGGAGAGCAGGGCAGGGTGAGAGGGGAAGGAAGGGAAGGAGCCGCTTTGCCTTGGGAAGAGAAAAGCCTGGATACTCAGCAAACATGCTTGCACATCTGCTAGTTCGTCACCTGGCTATACTGCCACTAATTCATTTCTCCACAATCCCAGAGCAAAGTTAGAGCTGCCACCCTTTCCTATGCCAAAGCAAGTCATGGTTACAAGCACAAGTCATGGTTACAAGCAATGCAGATTGCTCACCCAGCAGCTTCCCAAACTTTCCCCTTGCTGTCACTTGCAGCACCGCTGTAGAAGACACCCCTGGGCTGGCTGGGCTGGTCCTTCCACCCATCCACATCTGGCCAGCTGAAGAGCTGAGCCCAGCACCTCCTGCTTTCCTTGAGAACCACTGAGATAAGAGCAGAGGCAAGTTCCTCTTTCCACCCTGACAGAGCAGAGCATCCAGCAGCCACCTGACCTGCTGGAGTGAGCCTGTCCCATGAATTTCCCACATTTCCCACTTATTAAACAGTGGCAATGTCTGTGACAGCATGAAAGGAAACAAAATATGGCATCTGCGACACACTCGAACATTTTCATCTGGGAGGATGGATTTCCTCAGGTGCTTTGGTGTATACAGACAGAGACACAAGTTGTTCAAATATTAACATTGAAAGCTTTCCCTCTAAGTCAGTCCAATGCAACAGTGTCTAAATAGTAATAATTAAAAAATCAGTTCCTTTCTTAGCCCAGCTTTGATAACTGGCTTATGTTGCTACTGTAAATCCACCAGGTCTCCACTGAATTTCTGAGGGCAGGTGATGCCTGAGCTGCCAAAATGGAAAGAGAAAATGAGAGCAAGCAGGAGAAGCAGAGATGTTTTTGGAGACTTTGAGGGTTTTTCTCCGGTTCCCGAAGCAAAACAATGTTCTCAAGAGCAGTTTTAATCCTTTACACCACCTGAAAGCATCCCTCCTTCCCTTCACCTGGCATAAAACATGAGGTTAGGATGGCCATTAACAACTTGGTAGTTACCAGTGCAGAGCAAAGATAAGTGAGATGAGGAGCACAGAGGTCAGATCTGTCAGGATCCACATGATGTTGTACTGCTGCGGAGTCTGGAAGAGAACAAGAGGATGTGTCCACCACCAAGGACCCCAAGATATGCAAAAGAGTTGCTCTTTCTTGCTGCTCAAATATAGCCATTCAGCTGCCTGGTTTGCATGTGCTGTAACATCCCTCAGGTGTTTAAAGCATTTGGTGGCATTTCAAAGTGGCCACTCACCAGTAGCTGCTGGTGTCAAATCATCATCCTTCATAAAAACAGGTCTGTTGTGTGATCAAGAAGAATGTACCACTTCATGGTGAATATAACAGGGACCTCTTGTTTGTACAGTCAGGCCCCGTAGGTCTCTCATTCCCTCCATCATTAATATTAAGTGGTGGCATCTCATTTTCTCTGGCAAAACTGTCCTTTAGTGAACACCACAGAGGGTCTGGGATGGCTCCTACTTTAAGTCTAAGAGCATCTGAAGATTCACCCTTAGATGGCATAGTCTCCACTCATCCTCAAAATGGACTGAAACACTGCAGTTGTCTGAATGGGAGCATCATAAAACCTACTTCAAGCATCTGAAGCCAGTGATTCTACATAGTAACCCCTTTAGGCTTGCAGGAACTCTGGTGGGACCAGTGCCTCAGGTGCTTCTTAGACCTGTAGGTTGTCCAAGGCAGAACAGGGAATACACAAATTATGTGAAAAAATTCCTCCCAGCAAGGAAGGGTTATTTCTATGGTTGTTGCCCTCAGGCTTGTGCAACAAGACCAAGTTTGAGAAGGGCAGTGGGAAGCCCTGGGAAATGAGGACCTTCTGACATCAATAAGATGCTTAAAAATTTTAGAAGTGGAAATCCTCATGCATCAGCTTGTGCCCTCAAAGGCCGTTCCTTTCTCCCTTCACAAGTCCCAATATGACTTTTTTTTCAGTCATCTCAAGGCCTAGGTTGCAAATCCTAACAAGTAGGTTGCTTCTACCTGAGCCAGGAGAAAAAAGAAGGTTTTGGTGCTATCTGTAGTGGCCCAGAGGTTCCAGAGAAGCCAGGTTTCAACTCAAGTCCTTTTCATGCAAAGTGTCCTTTATCCATGAACTGACCCATGGTCTCCAAAAGTAACCATGAACATACCAACTCTACTTCCTACCCCTGGGACAGGAACGATTTTCACTTACCATGAGGAAGAGTGGCTGGCTGAGATTCTTCAGCATGTGGACAGCATTGGTGGTCACAGAGTGTGCCCCAGAACACCACGCCAGGGAGAAAAGCCATGGCTCGTTGACCACATAGAGGTTGGTGGTGATGTTTGCCTCAGCATATTTCCTTTAAAAGACCAAAAGGCAATAGCCTTCGTTAAGCAAGGAGGCTAGTACTTCCTTTGGGCTGAATCAAGGAGAGACAGCAATGTTCTGTAGGAAAGGCTTGCTTTAGGACCTAGGTAAGAGGAGAAAGGAAAGCCAACCAGCCTATACTTAACCATTCACAACTGGTCAATACAGAATAGCTGATCTGCTAGAAGTAAATGCAGATAAAATGTCCAAAAGGTCAACATTTTCTTACCCTTCTGCCATATGAATCAGTGTAATGATGTGTTTGTAAAGGAGGTTGTAGCGAGGTCAGTAGTGGGTCAGTCTCTCCTCCCAAGTAACAAGCAACAGGACAAGAGGAAATGGCCTCAAGTTGCTCCAGGGGAGGTTTAGATTGGAGATTGGGAAACATTTCTTCCCCAAAAAGTGGGTCAAGCATTGGAACAGGCTGCCCAGGGAAGCGGTAGAGTCACCATCGCTGGAGATAATTGAAAAAACGTGTAGACTTGGTGCTTAGGGATATGTTTTAGTGGTGGACTTGGCAGTGCTGGGTTAAGGGTTGGACTTGATGATCTGAAAGGTCTTTTCCAACCTAAACAATTCTGTGATTCTGTAATCTCTTAGTTGGGTGTTAGAAACCACCTCGAAGCTGGCTACTAATGTTTGTCATGCTTGCTGCATCAACTCATCGTTTTTCAAGTTCTTACAGGCTATTGGAACAATATGAAGTAAGATCATACTCTGTATAACGATAAAGCAATATATATCATTAATATCACCATTTGTAAATCTACCTAGGATCTATCCAGGGTTTACCCAAATGGATCTACCTAGTATTTTACATCCTGTGAAAATTGTCATTGAGAAAACACTAACACTACTCTTATCCAAATGATTAAACTTTTGCTTTTCTTCTTTTTTTTAAAATTGGATTTAAATATTTTTGTGCACTGGGGAAATAAAACTGTTTTAAAAAGGAGAGCTGAGCAGATTGTTTTTTCTTTTTTTTTTTTTTCTTTTTTTTTTTCTTCTCTTCATATAAGACAGCCATTTTGGAAATTCATGAAAGAACGTGGAGCTTTCCATTGAAGAGATTATATTGTCAGTGTGTCAGAAGCAACAGAGTACTGGTAGTAACAGACACAAGAAATGAAGTCTCCAAAACACCAGCTACAAGAGGGTGATGGTCTCTCACTGCAGCATTATGCACGCACACTGACGTGGTGGAAGAGCTATGGGAGGTTAAACAGTTGTCCATTCTCCGTGATTCAGAGTTGATGGACTGAAGGTGGCATGAATGAAAGGACATGAAATCAGGAGACAGTTGTGTTATTCTACCCAGGAGATCCTCAGATCCTGGTCAAGTAAATAGGGACTTGGGCGCAGGGGGGGTGTAATTACATATGCCACCTCTTGATCACACACAATGTCAACAGTAGGAGTGAGCTACAGTCCTTCACTCCCAAAACACAACAGGGATGGTCACTTGATCTAAAGAAGCTCTTTTCAAAATGCTATAGATCCTGGAGCTAGTCACTGGAGGGAGACATTGCCACATGCATGAGGCAAACACAGCCCAGATGCAGTCTACTGACGGTATTTGGGGCTGAAACTGCAACCTACCGGATATCTTCACTGGACATTTCTGTGTAGGCCAGATTGAGTTTGACAATATTGTCCATCAATAGGTCTTCAACCGGGGCCTTACTGCCCACTGTCTGCTGAAAGCCAGGAGCGACAGATTGAACAAAGGACCTCATGTCATTCTGCAGCCATAGGACCTGTGGGCAACAAGACCACCCAGTGAATTCACAACAGACATACTAATACGCCCTGCCCTTCACACAAACCCTGTAAAGATAATATCTTGAGGGGATTAACCCAGCCTGTCAAATGACATGTTTCTCTCCATGATCAAAGAACATTTGGATGCAGGGTTAAAACTTGCAAGTCACTTTCATCAAGAAATAAGTATTCACGGCTCCTAGCTTATCAACTTGAAATCAGCGACTATATTTCACACAGCCCAACAAAAGATGCAATGTTTGACATGAATGAAAAGACAGCTTTGGTTTATGGGAAAGTCAACAGAAAATATTCTGTTCTCCCACTCTCCCAGCATGGGAAAAGAGATCTTCAGCACAGACCAGAGTAACTGCCCAGATATTGATGGGTGCATAACCTGATCCTCAAGAGTTTAGCATTAATCCATTGCCAGGGGAAGGAGGAAGGCAATGAAGGCTCCCAGATCGCTGTGTTTTAATTTAAGCCAGGAGTTTCTATGCAATATATAAAATGAGCATGGGTGACAGGGAGTAGGCTTCCATTTATTACGATGAAAGGATGCTGTTTGGGGACAATGGCATCAGTTGGTATATACACTGGCTTATTTCCCTGTGCTGCTGTAGGGCTACGCTATTTTGTACCTGCTGAGGAACCAATAGTAGGGATATCCTCTAAACGATGCCTCTTAAAACAAATGAAATGCAAAGCGATGGACCTTTTGCAGGGGAAATCATGCAGCGTATGACCCCAAAGTCCCAATTCAGAGAGCAAGAAAAAGAGATGTGGAGGAGTGAGGCCACCCTACCAGATGGGGTCTAATCCCCGACTCATTGAGGATGACTTCCAGGGTTCTGTTGATCCATGAATTCCTGTAAGGATGTTTCTCTGGAGGACGGTAGAGATCAAATATCACAAGTTTATTCTGACTGTCTGCGAGGCGCAAGAAATTACTTAGCTTGTAAATTGACTGATTCATTGCCTGGTTTTGATCTGCCCTTGACAGTGAGCTCATGCATGAAAATGGTTTGTCCTGGAAATAAACAAATACAGAAAAGGAAATCAATCAGGCAGTCCCCTCTGGGAGTCAGCTGCATGCAAAAAAATTGTACCTCTAAGAGGGAAAAAGTTTGACATCAGCCTTTGTCAGGTGAGGATATTGTATTTTGCTTAGCTCTTCTACCTGAGAAACAGGGGAAATTAAGCCAGGCTGTGATGACATTGCTTCTGGGACCTCAACTGCACAGTTCACAGCTAGCTCTGCTGTGCTTCTCTGTCCCACCATGTTAACTATGACTATTATACACAGCACCATGCACAAGTAGGTCTTGTCTTCTTCCCCCAGCCCATGTGTTCTGCTGCTGCCACGATAAGAAGCCACAAGAACAGCCACCAGCCAACCGCTATAGGTCTCCTAAACCTAAAGGCCAACAGGACAAAGCAAGGAGACCCAAACTGAAGGTTTTCTATTGAATTCTCTGAGTTTGGCTCAACTCCTAATGAACAGTAGTTCCTCTCCTAATATTCCTGCTATTAAGTAGTAGCCAGCTGATGTCTTTTCTACATTCAGTTGATGACAGTCCTTCCTGGTGCTTACCTTAAGAAACCACGTTCCAGCATTTAACTCCTCCAGGGTATCCCAGGAGAACAGCGCGGCATTTTGAGCAGTGTCATTGGGGTAGACCTCCTTGATGTTAGTTGTCCTCCTCAAGGTGCTGTCATGCATGAGGAAAGGAACTCCATCATAGCTGTTGGAGAGCAAGAGTTCGGGTCACCTGAGGTGCAAGTTCATTCATGGCATGAGCAGACTCACACCAGGTCAGAAGACAATGTGTGAATGCAGCAGTACAGCCTCCCTCAGTGGAGATGCTGGGACAGGGAGGAAGACTGAGGCTGAAGACACAAGGTTATTTCCAGATTAAATACTGTTGGGTGACCTTGGAGAAGTCATGCCTATCTGTGCCTCAGTTTCCCCAGGGGCAACATAGAGATGGTCGCATTTATGCCTGCCAGCCACTGCCCCAAAAATGGATAGTAGCTTATGGTTGAAATCTTTTTGCTGACACCAAAGTGTTTCTATGGGTTTCAGAGGACTGAAGGCTAAATGGATGGAAAGGCAAAATTTTCCGTTATGGGAAGGTCTACATTAGTAGACGATCTAAGCATTTGTATTTTTCTCACTCAGCACCCAGAAACCACTCATCCTGCAGAGCATCCTGTTAGCAATTCATGGCAACGGATGCCCCAAACAAAGGCAATTAAAGATGTAATAATTAGGACAATGCTGTCGGAAGTCTGAACACAATTTTCTGTTGGTTTGCAGGCCAACCTACAGCCCTCACTGTGGCCTAGAGGTCAGGCTAGGGTAGGAACTTGTCTTTATAGACTGCAAAGCATTTGAAATACCCTGTAGAAATAATGATTGTTAAATCAATAACTTACTGACTTGCCTGAGAACAACCATGCCCTACAGCCCCCATCATCACGTGTCACCTGTGGGACCCTGTCCAAGCCATCAGTAAAAACTAATTGCCTGGAGTTGCGTGTCTCCAAAGGCAGCTGTTGGAAGAAGCAGTATATATTCTGTGAGATGCGATGTTTTCCCCTTACCTAATGGTGACGTCTGTTTCAAGACCATCCCCACCATGTTCAATTGTCTTCTGAAAGGACATCTCAGTGTTTTCTGGTGCCAACTGGAAAAAAAAGGATGCATGAGCAGGTAATTTTCAAACACACTCTGGGGGACTCTGTAAGTACTTTCTGTCTCTTTATAAAGCCTCTGTCTTTTATTAAGGGAACATCACTATCTTCTTAAAGTCTGCTGTTTGTTTTCTTCTACTTTAGCCACCAAATCCATCCTGTCCCTCAGGAACAGTGTTATCCTGGCTAGCAAATCCATGCAGTGATGCCTTTGGCATGCAGTTCCAAACAGAAATGTCTCCCCTTCTACCCTTCACAGATTTCATGGAAAAACACAGATGATGATGAAGGTAGCGAGACACAGGTTGAAGACATGATGTAAAATAACTTCTCCAGACCTACCATTGGTGCTCCACGGTGTCCAATGAGGGCTGGCTTTGGTCCAAGTGTCCCCATCTCTCTGATGCAAGGAGAGTACATCCCCAGAGGTATCAAGAAAAGAAAGAGAAGCATAGCCAGGTATGGACCAACAATTATCACCTGAACAACTGAAAGAATTTGAAGGAGGAAGGCTAGAGTTAATCCATGAAGTAATGTACGGGTTTGCCTTGCGGCTTGACTTTTAATACAGCCCTCCAGCGAAGTAGCTGTTGGGCTTTGTCCCATCCCCTTTTTCCATCCTTTCTTCCCCTAATTTTCACTTTCTCTCCAAACAATGCAACCCAGGAAAACAAGCTGGTCAAAGCAAGGACATAGACTAAGTCAGAACTGCAGGTTTTGTGCTTTAATGACATCTCACTATCTCTTATAGCAAGACATGGCCTTAATTTCTTTTTCTTTAGAAGTGGTGCAATGAAATATCCCCCACCTGTAGAAAAGCAATCCTCAACAGAAGGATGCTAATTTTTTTCTTACTCATGTAGAAACAAGTAACATTTTGAAGTTTCATTCACAGTGAAGAGGAGGAACCTTCTTCAACTATGTTACATCCCTTTAAGGTGAATATTTCCCTGGTTCATTCAGATTGTTGTCAGCAACCTTCCACGTGTGACCTACAGAACCCTACAGACTGACTGCACGGGCATTGCATCTCAGAAACTTGCCAACTGATTACCTATGGTCTTCTCTAGAGTCTGTTGACACACTGCCCAAGAGCCCCAGTAAGCCTTCGCTTCGGGGAACAAAACAGTTCCTCTGAGAAACAAGCACCTATATACCAACATCTCTTTCCTGAATAGGACCACCACCCCTCTGCACATTGTCCCAGTGGCTCTGAAGTAACCTGGGCTTACACCAAGCTGACTTATTGATCAGAGGGTCCATCAGGCATGGTGGACGGTAACATCTAGAGTCCCAGCCTATTCCCTCCCAACCTCCTCAGTTGCAGTTCAATAAGAAGAACCT
This sequence comes from Falco cherrug, assembly GCF_023634085.1. NCBI lineage: Eukaryota > Metazoa > Chordata > Aves > Falconiformes > Falconidae > Falco > Falco cherrug. Next base: position 4,401,767 of record NC_073698.1, read on the forward strand.
TGGGCAAGAAAAAAAATGCTTTCACCAGCCCATTCTGTCTGTGATTTTTATTACCAATCAAGATCTGCAGACAGGTGTCATGTAGATCGCTTGATCACAAACGAACTAGTAGGCTACAACAAAGCTTTTACCATCAGTCAGATTCTATTGTCCGTGCTGTTTCACCTTTCAAACCACACTGCTGCTCCTCCATGCAACCCCCTCTTCCACTATCCTCAGTGATATTTAACTACTTAACAGGAGCCAGCCACAGCTGCACCTTATCCACATCAGCGAAGCCAGCCCACAGCTGTATATTATCAATGTTAATTAACCTGCCTTCATTCCTCTACAAATCCCCCCCTTTTTTTTTCCTCTTTTTTCTTTTCTTTTTTCTTCTTAACATTTCGTACCTTATGTATTTAACAATCAGTAGATAATCTTGACTATATGGAGAGACTAGATCAGGGAAAAACAGCCAGCCCCAGAGCCAGGCTCTTCTGCGGCTGTTCCTAGCCCCTGGCCTTGTCCTTACACTACTTGGTCATACTTCTCAGAGATGGATGGAAACTTCCCATGAGATAACACTGGGAAGTGATCAAAAAGCTCTTTCCCCTATCTCAGCTGGCTTCTCCTGAGATGCACCAGCCTGAAGTGGATTGACTGGACTGGAGATCCCTTCTGAGACAGAAAAGCTGAGTATAACAAACAAACATCAGCCAGGAGAGCTGCCACTGGCTGCTTTCTCCCACAGAGGGCTGAACAAATTTCCACGCATGACTCAGAACATGGGTGCTTCTGCTGATCTCCTCTGTCTCAAGGCTGGTCACTGCCCTGATATAAGGCAAAACTGTGCAAGGGAGCAAGCAAGCCAGCAACACACCTGCACAGCCACAGGACAGTGCACAGTCCAAGCCACAGTCCCACTTACTTCCCCTGGATACACAGACATTAAAAGTTTCCTCCAACTGGAGTGCAGGTGTGGAAGAAAGGGCTCCTGCATGCCTCTTTTCCCACACTGATACACGCCTTTTGTTGTATAGGGAGCAGGAAGCAGAGCTACTGTACCTTTCTTATCTGCTCTGATGGCATGAAGAGCCACCGGCCAGGACAGGAGGACCATGATAGTTATTGCCCCTATGTGGAGATAGGGAGCTGTGATCTGGCAAGGAGAGAAAAGAATTTTAGTCAAAGGATGATGTGTGGAGACAGATGGAATCAAGCCTCAGCACAGCTGCAGCTTCCACCTGGATGGGCTCTGGCTGCAGATACCAGCAGTTTGACCTCTCTCCCACACCTGTGTTGGATCCACCAAACAACTCTGGAGTTGGGGGAGAGATATGTCCCCCAGCCAGGCCACCTACCCAGGCTGAGGAGTGCTCCTTACTGCCCTACACAGCTGTCCACGTCCATGAGGGCACGACTGCCATTACTCTGTGCCATAATCTGGGAGCATCTTCTGGGGAGTGGCCAGTTTAATCCAGTCTAACCCAATCCAATCCCATCTAGGTAATAGTCATCTCCATGTCACACTGCAGCTAAATCACTAACTTGGTGTCAACAAAGCTGAGTGATAAAATGTGATATTTACACCTGTATGGAACATATACTGTGGTATAGGAGAAGCAGATATATTAGATAATACCTATTGCTGCACAGATACAGTAACTGGACTTCATTTTTTCACCTTAAAAATTAAACAAGGATATCAGAAGCTAAGAATCGCTTCTGTGCTTAACAGGAATGCATGAGCAGAGCTGGAAACCAAGCAGAAATAGTTTGTCACTTGTGGAGATGCTGAATGGATGTTGGTATGACACACTTTTCATAAAACTAGGCAAATCTGCCAAAGAAACCAGTCCATTTTCTCATGCTCGTCAGATTTCTGCTCCAGCCAGAACCAAGAGTTAGCAGGGTATGTGCTAGGAAAAAAAGCTATCCAGATGCAAGCCTTTCCTATTGCTTAATCCATGCTGATCCTCTAAGCTGGAAAGGTTACAGAAAGCAGCAGTCATTGAGAGATGTTATTGCGTGTGATACTGTCTGCCCTGGACACCTGATACCAACATCCTTCGATCAGAAGCAGGATTCAGTTGTGTAAACAGAGGTGCCAACTGAGATGTCCAGGATATCTGAGACAGCTTTGCCGGGCTAATGGACATGACACAGGATCTACAAGAGATTCATGTCCTTTGGGAACAGCAGCAGGAGGCCATGCAAAACATCCCAAAGGGCTTGAACACCTGAAATAAACACCACCTGTGGCTGTGGGGAACCCAAAGACCCTTGTGTCTCCTCCTCATCCACCTCCTCTGGAGTCTGTAAGGGGAAGGAGAAGCTGATGGGTTCTCATTACCTTTGCCAGCGCATAGCCCAACAGTTACCAGCCTCTGTAGAGCAGGAACATGCAATTAACCACACCCCACAAACACCACATCTCTGATTGCTCTCCCAACACTCACAAGCAGCAAGCCACAGCGGGGAGAGGTGATAGGCCCAAATGACATCTGCAAGGCAGCTGTGTACTCAAAGGCTACATCCTTCTTCCTTCCCAATACATGTGGGGACATGAATGCTCAGACACTAAACAGCACTGGGCAGCCCTTGCCTCCATCTTCAGATCTGGTGAGAGTTGAGGAGAGCAACAGACTATGCACTCTGACCTCTTGCATTGTTGTCCCACCTGAATCCAGCGTTCCCCACCTGCTCCCCAAAAACTCAGTGCTGTCCTGCCCTCAGAAGAGGACTCTCCTGAGTCACAGAAGACTTAAGTTGTGCTAATGCTAAAGCTGCTGGACTGGCAGGATCTGATTATGGAGAAAGTTCTTGCTCCAGCAATCCTACCCGTCAAACAGGTCTGATTTACCTGCCCTGGGCACCTGCAAATTAACAGCAGACCTACTTTTTGCCAAAAAGAAAAAAAAAAAAAAAAAAAGAAAAGGATGTGACTTCCCAAACTGAGACGTGTTGTAGATCAGAGAGCTTGAAATTCAGCCTCAAGTCTGGGTTTCCTTTCTCCCAACAGGACATGTTAAGTCATAATAAAACTTTACCGAAAACCATGTACCCTGCCAGGAAAACCCATGTGAAAAACACCCACCATATGGAATATTTTCTACCGATTACCACAAAATACTTCTATGAACAAGTTGTTCTTTCAAACAGACCTCCCAGCCCCTCTTACCTGGAACGACAGGCGCACAGTTTTCCATTGATCTCCCCAGAGTACTGATAATATAAAGAGGGCTGTGATAGAGAAGCCCAGGACAAGAAAAGTCCCAATCTGGGGAGACAAAGACATAAATCAGCATCAGCATCCCTGCACAGGCTGTGCCATCCATTTGACTCACAGGTTTATGTAAGCAGCTTGGACTTGGTAAGTTTAGGATGCACGAGACTGTCAGTTCAGAGACAGAGAGATCCAAAGGGACTCAAACCCGGCCAAGAGTGCTATCGACTGGCTTTTCTGTATAGCAAGACTGATCTTAAGAGTTGGGTACCCAACTAATCAGCCTTCAGCGCTCCCTCTAGAATCATTGGAGAAAGAGAGGAATTTCCAGAGGTGATCCATTCCCACTCGCTTTATGAGGGAAGACACCTCTCTCTCTGTGTTGATGTAGCTGGAGCACAGACAATCAGTTTACGTTAGATCTCTAACCTGCAGGTGGCTAAATTCAGAAGTGATGAATTCCACACAAAAGGGACAGCAACACAGCTTCCTTATGTTATGAGCTGCTTTGCAACAGGCTTCAGCAAACACTCCCATAATTAAGACATGATTTTAGCCAAAAAAGTGAGGAGGTAGCTCAGTCTATTCTTTGGCTTCTTGCTCAGTTTGGTACCAGCACAGTGGTGACGGCAGGCTCTTCTTTGTACATCATCTATCTGCTGAGAACTAAGAGCAAGTAGAAATTGGACCAAGGCCTTAACCATTCTTCAGGGGGATCCTACAGATCAACACCTTAATAATCCATTCCTAATCTGTTCCACGCAAGGATGCAGTCTCAATTATTGTTGGGTTTTTTATATATAAATTGTTCTACATCTTTCTGGTTCTTCTGTAAGTCGGTTTCCAATAGTAAGGGTGTCCGTGTTTTCATTATTTAAATGAAGAAACACAGGATCAAGTATCTGCATGTTCAGCTATTCCCTCCTACTGTGAGATTCACAATCACATTACATTCTAAACTGCATGGCTAGAGGCTCATTTTTAAAATGCCTCATATAGCCTCAAGAATTTCTTAAGGAAGGTGATACTAATGCATCATTTTGCAGCAACAGTTCTCCAAAGATTTGTTTCTGCACCTTCAAAACTCCACATGGCATTTCCCAAACTACTCAAAGACCAAAAGGCTTAAGGCACCAGGATTCCTTGGGAAAGCCACTTTCTCTTCTGCAGAGATTGCAGCCAATTTTTTCGCTGCTGCTGGAGTCTGCTACAGAAAATTATGCAGTGCTTCTCACGAAAATTTTGCTTTTGTCTTCACGTTACCACATATAGGCCTGTCAAATATAGACTTCACCTGAATGAATCACTGCAGGCTTCTTTTAGAGTCAGTGGGGGGAAAACATGCTTTTTTTGAACTGTGATTCATCTCATTTTAATGTAGATGTCTATGAGCAGCTGGATGAACTGCATCCTCAGAGGATTCATTTACCTCCACTGACTGCAAAGGGAGTTTAGGTGATCAGCTCAGGTGGAAATATCGCTCTTATAGGCATCTAAAGCCTCCTAAGATTAACCTCTTCCATCTCCTCCTCCTCTCTCATAAATCTAAGATGTTTTTCATGCAGGAAAACACCACAGACTCAATTAATTTAAAGCATGTGTTAGAGTTACCAAGAAAGCCCTGGCTCATCCCACCTTGTGACTCCAGTGTAGGTACAGCTGCTGGCCTTCTGCAAGCAAACACATCGCTAGGACCTGGAAATCAAGAAGACATTGTTTGCATCCTGGTAGAAGATGATGAAGTGTGTTCACTGAGGTACTCCTGGAATTATTTTTGCATTGGGAAGTCACTTTACACTAGGTCTTCCTGCACAATGTCAAGGCTGTTAGCAAGACAGGTGTATGAAGAGAAGTGTCTATTGCTGTAGTAAAAATGCTTCTGAAATGGCCAACCACGTATCAAGGCTGCCCTGCAGGATCAAAGCCCTTTCATGGGTAACAGATAATGAGGCTCTTTGGGGTACACACTTTCAGTGATTTTTCTTTGTGAGTACAAAGTCTGAAAGAGGAACAGTGGCCACGTTCAACTGCTATGGTATGAACCAGCACAGCACTAACCTTGCTTATTTTCTGTGCAATTGTTGGAATTAGAGGCATATCGACCATGGGAGAGAGGTCAGGGAATTAAAAACAAGCCTCCAAAGCACCACAAAAATACAGAGCAGGCAACAAAGGAGAACACTTCCAGAGCACTCGCAGGAAACGCAAGAGGCAGACACATCTCAGAACAGGGAAAAGTGCCTTGGAGATGACAAGACTCTCATTTTTGATGGCTGGCACATTTCTTCCCTCCTGACAGCAAGTTGGAGCCCTTGGTGCCGGGGGTGGTGGTGGTGGTCGTCCTGTGAGACATGGCTCAAACCCCAGCCAGGGCAGGGGACAACCTGAAAAGCCTTGAACGCCAGGAAGCAAAGGGTGAGGAAAGCCAGTCCATGACTCCGATGGAGTGGTTTTTTGAAGTTGTCCCAGACCCAAACCACCAGTGAACCTGGTGATGAATCTCAGCAGGAGAAGTACCTCGCTGCTGTGAAAACACACAAGTCTATGCTCAGGAATCCAAGTGCCTGGGGCAAGCTTCCCAAGCAGTGTAAGGAATAATTTGGGGACCAGTATCACCAGATACCAGAGTTTAGAGAAAAGTTTCTGTTAGTAGACATCAGTGTTCCACTGAGAAGGATCATTTATGATACAGGTCCCTAAAGACTGTAGCACAGTGGGATTGTACTAAAACAGGACATATAGATTTAGGGGAAGGGGCTCTTCTTTCCTGAAATAGAACTCCAGGGCAATGTAATCTGTTTCCCATCCAGCTAAAAACACACTCTCTTTACAGGATCATGCTAATTAGAAGCAAGTTATAAGCTCAGCAGAGAATATAGATCAGCTTTTAAATGCTTCTTGACATGTTAGCCTCCTTTGATCAAATCCTGCAGCCAGGACATGATGAGTAACTGTGTTCAAAGAGCAGCTCAGAGAGAACTGAATTACTGCTAAAGATCTTAAGCCAGGCCCATTTAAATAAGCTACTTCAGAAAAAGGAAGAAAAACGGCACTTTGTCCCTTTTCTGCCAGCAATGTTATACAAAGACCTGGTCCTTGGCTAAGGTACAACCAAACACTTATCTCACAGACCATGCTCAACTGGACTTTTCCCTGCTACTGCAATACAACTTTCATATGAATGTTGCATCATATCTAGGAATGCCATTGGAGGGTGAACCCATTTTTATGGATGGAAACAACATCTCATTATCAGTTTACAAGAAGAATAATTCCCCGGTTTCATCCTCAGAGGGTGAAGAAGGAACACCTGAAATTGCAGTGCTGGTCACTGTAGGAGAACACATCTTGATGGACCTGATGTGATGTGCACACCTGAAGCTTAACACCTTAAGCCACAATCACCTCACTTCGTCCTGCTCCTCAAAAGCTGCCTCAGGACCTGTCCAACATGCTCTTCCACACAGAGCAGTTGCCTTTAGCAATGTCCCATGCGGTTGCACCTAGGACAACCAACACCAGCAGGTCCCTCTCCTCCAGACTGCTTCCACACATTTCCTGGGATTGTCTGACACAAGCACCCAGACATGTGGGCTTGGGTGAGCAGCACGTTTCTGACTAGTACTGCTGAGGCTAGAACCCTCTTGTCAGACCCTCTTACAGCCTCCAACACTTGCATTCTTGTCTTCTTTAGTGTGAGGTGCAGAAGTGTCTCCTCTCCACCATCTGCCTGCAAAGTGGTAATTAAGGGATGCTTAAGGCATACCAAGAGATGGATTCGCTGCAAGGAGGGTTGCATCTCTGTCTCCCTCTTCCTGGGTGGGTGCACTGACCACAAGGTTAGGCTGCAGAAGGATGGACAATTCATGCTTAACCTCACTCTACTTCAGCACAGGAGTGACCTGGTACTTATCTCAATACTGCTGGTGAGGCTTAGGCAAGCTCTGAACCTACCACCACAAGGACATGGAGGCAGGCACTTAGATGCTCAGCTCACCTGAAGTATCTGCTCACTTAGATGTTCACAACAGCAAAATTTCAGCTCCTTACATTCACCTTCTGGTAAAAATGCAGCAATTCAGAACTTGTCTGGTACCCTAGTCTCTCAGGGATGGAGGCATCACTTTTTGGACTTCAGTGCCAACGTACTATTTTGAGCTCTCTCTTAATATGCGAATGGAGAGGCCACAACATATCTGAACCTCTTCACTTCGTACAGTCATGAGTCACCTCCCCAAAACCCTCAGCACGAACATGGTTAAACTGCAGAGAGGAAAGTATTATCTGTTAGTGTCTGAAAGACTGAACAAGAAAAGTTTTTTTTTCTTCTCCACTGAGCATGAATGGTCCTGCAATTAGACCCCTCGGCTTAACCTTTTAGCTCTAATGGGGGTGAGAAAATTGTCTTGGGGAGTGATAACAATTGAATTAATTGAAACTGATTGTCTGAAGAAATTACAATGACGCATGTGGATGCAGAGCGTCTTTGTACAGACAGCAAGTGCTTTTTTATGCAGCATTTTGTTCAGCTGCTGGTGGCCTGTGGGCAGAAGAGTGTTTGCTTCAGTGGTTCACAATAAGGTCATGGAAGCAGGCTTGCGGGCTCCAGTTGGGTGCCATCATTAAGGAAGAGGGTATGGTGCTCACAAAAAAAAAGCCAAACCAGCCCAGCCCCTGGTTGTTATAAAATCTTTCTGCTCCAACAAGGGCATTAGGGTGCTCAGTTTTCTGATGTGACAGGCTGCTGGTGGAAAATGTCACAAGGAAACACTGCCTGGGTGAACGTCTCCAGTCCTTCCTGTAACAGGTAAGGCGACAGTCTTCATCCAGCACTGTTCAACCAGAACATGGGATGTGATTCATTGTGGGGAAACCTATTTGGACATCAGTTTTCTGAAATGTATTAGAGTGATCCAGCTATCACAGAGTACCCACACTGATAAATTTATCTAGATGAGGAAGGGCTGAGTTGCACTTACTAGCCTGTGAGGCTCCTAGTGTTTTGCTGGGTGGTTCATCGAAGGCTACAGTGAAAGGTCAGACGTTGTGGCAGTGGAGCTCTGCAAACAGTGATGGGCAAGGTGATTCCTGGCAGAGTCCTCTGAAAGAAGCCGTTCCGGGATGAGCATTGCTGATCCACAGTTATCACCGCAAGACCCTGCATGCAGGCTTGTGACTGTTATGTGACCCCACGTGTTTTGAGATAGTGGGAGCATGAGTGGTGGTGGTGATAATTTTCCTTGCTCCCCTTTCCTTCAAGACCTAATCCTATTGAGGTAACAGCTCTGATGATGTGGGGCCTCATGCCTCCCAGTGCCCACTGCTCAACAAATATGTGTGCGGCAGTCTTGCCAGATAAGACACAGTGACACAATGATGCAATCAAGCAGGGCAAGTGCCCTTAGACATACCCAACAGCTTTGGGTGGGTGACCTAACAGCTTCATGAAAGCAAGGAGCAAATGGACCGTCACTGCAGGGGCTGTCCCCAGAGCAGAGGAACCTCTGAAGTGTTTCTTTTGTAGGACTTGTCTGATAGCATCCAAACTACTTGTATTCTTTCAGGTTTGCCTGTGTTCACCCTCCTGAGGAAGGCAAATGCCATCAGCCTTGTTAGAAAGAACTGAGCTGCTGAGAGGAGGAAGATGAGGATGTGTTTATACAATGAAGAGTTGTATCAAGAATGAACTGAACCCTGTAGGACACCAATTTTGCCTCATATTCACCGTCTTCCTTTCTAGCTTTACTTTGTCCATCACCCACCCTGATAGCTTCCAGTCATCATGTTCACACTGCCAAAGACATGCAGCTCCTCTAAGAAAGCCCACTGCTTGGACACTGGCTGATGCTTGGATCCAGAGAGGGCATGACCCACCAGCCCCAGGGGTCTTCAGGCTCCTCAAACCCAGGAAATCCTGTAAAGCTCATTTCCAGCATGTGCTGTGATGGCTTAGTCTGATCCTGAGGTTGACTCCAGATCCACAGCCTGCTGAGGTATGATCTCAGAGGGATCCATCTCCCTTGGGCACCTCTGGCAAAGCTCTGAGTTGCCCAGAGTAGCACTGTAATCACCAAACCACCCACACTTCTCCATGGATTGCCCAGTAGGCTTTGCTGAATAATAGATGTCAAGCCCTGGAGTCACCAGGGTGTCACAAAACCTTTGCAATTAAATATTACTTGTCCTATTCAGAGCTCAGTTAGTCCACAGCTTTTATGATGCTGTTGATCACTGTGGGCATAGCCAAGCAGCTGCCTTATTTATCACTTGGGGTTTTTATTGCTGGCACAAGGGTAAATCACTATTTATTTGTACTTCAGCAGGGACAAAGGACCTCAGAAACATACTGTGTTACACACTGCATGAACAAAGCAAAAAAGAGATTCCCTGCCATGAGCAATTCACAGATTGACTATATGATGACATGCCAGGGAATGGATAAGAACAGCAGGAATTGATGATAAAAGCTGGTTGTCTTGGTCACAGAGGTGAGTCAAAGCCATAACCTCACCCTCAGCACCTGGCATTTCAAAACGGAAGATGAAGCAGGCATGAGACTGAACATGGATTTCAGTCCCTGGAGTTAAACTGATTTCTTAGCCTATAGCTCTGGATGCAGAAGGTGGAAACAAGAAGTGCAGAGCTGTCTTTATTTGGGGGGTGGGTGGGGGGTGGGTGGGTTGGTGTCCCTATGAGGGAAAGGACAGAGGAAAAGGATGAGTAGGTAGAAACTTTAGGAAATGCTTGCTTTTGGTGTGTTTCCAGTAACCAAAGCAGACAGCAGATCACGGATTTGGAAAAGTGAAGATTTCAGGAATGTTGCCTCTTTGGGCATAAACTTCAACAGCATTTTGTGACCACATCTCTAGTCTCTACCTGGAGAGAAACCCTCCAGCAAAGCGGAGTGATTCAAGGCAGCTTCAGTGATAATTTTACCCTTCTCCTGATGAGCCTTTTATTCAGGATTCGAGGAACTATTCCGCTTTGATGGCATACCACCACTGCTAACATAGTGTCCCATACTTCCCTGCTGCCAAAGCAACAGCTCTAGCTTCTCCTAAACCTATATCCAGCCACTGATGGCTTGGCTTTCCTTCAAGGAGAGACTGGACACATTCATCAAAGGGAAAGCATAGAGAGAAATCACAGAAACTACACCTGGCTCAGAGACACCCAAGCTGAAATTGGTGATCTGCAGGTGGGCGTGGGGAGAAAGTCACCAACGCTCATCGTGTTCCCCATCTTCCCCAGGTATCCAATGTGTAAGGATCGTATGTGGGGCTAGGCTGAGCTTTGGTCTGACTCATTAAAGCCACTCCTATGTTTATTTTTTAGGACTTCGAATCCTGGTTGGCTTACAAGGAGCGTTACTTACCAATAACAGCGTGATGTACGTGAACAAGATTACAGCCACGATCAGGAGAACAAGAGACCAGAGGAACCAGAAGCCCAGGTTCCCATAGTTATACCTAAAAAGCAATAAAATGGTTTAACAGTGTTTGTGTTTAGCACATAGACTAGAGGCGAACCACAGCCTTGTTCCTTGAAGTTTTGATGTTTTCAGAGCAATAAAACAAAGAGGGAGGGAGGAAATCTACCCTGTGACACGCAAAAGCGGTTAAGAGCCTCATTCCCCAAATCCATGCTTGCATTAACCTCCAGACTAACACCCCAGTGTGCTGGGGTGGTAAAGCACAGGACCAAACCGATGGGCTGGCTCCAGAGAGCTCCCAGCCTGACTCTAAGGCACAGCACTTTGCTGCAGACAAGGCAGCCTGGGAGAAACGCTAAGATGCCATGACAGGCCCACAGCCCACCTTGTCTGCATGTGGTCGTGTCAGGCACCGCAGCAAAAAGGAGATTTGAGTCAGGTTTTGAAGCAGAAAACACGAGAAAGCTGGAGAAGCTGCAGAGGGATCGCCCAAGGGGAGAGAGAGGGAAGCTTTGCTTTTTACCTGAAGGCTCAATAGGGATGAATAAGACTATGACACCTTTCCTCCCCATAACATTTGAGCTGTTTAATTTTAGGGGCCAGATTTGCATAACTGTTGCCCGAGTACTGCAGAAAGAAAGGATCCACATAAATCCCTGCTGGTTATTTCTTACTTTTGAGCCTGGGAACATGCACTTGTCTTGCAGTGAGATAGCTGGTGCAATGCCTCTGATGCCAGCCACGACATTTCTTCAGAGGGAGCAGGGGTGGAAAAAAAGACTCAGAGAAGGAAAGGAAAGAGCTATTTAGTACCCTTCACTCACAATTTTTGGGATGATGATTCTCTCCTTTCTCCCAAATACACACTTACACCTAAAAATTGTAGCCCAGCAAAGGACATAGCCTCATCACCTTTGGACTCAGTGGACGGTCAATTGGGATGCTGTAACCAAGAGTTTAAAGAGCCAAATCTTTGGCTTATGGCTCAAGGGTCCTGCTGCAGCACAGCTGCTGGGGAGGGTGTTCATCTCTTCCCAGCCAGCCTAGTGGCCTGCCCAAGGAGTGGGAGAGGAGGAAAAGATGGTACTTACCAGTCAAAGTTATTGTAGTCATTTTTTGCTTCACCCCACATGTACAGAAAGACCAGAGAAAAGCAGAAAGCTCCAACAAGCAATGGGAAAAACACGCATTCCCGCTGCAGAGGGAGAGGAAGGACAAGTGGTCAGAGCTTTGCCTATCCCAAAGCAGTCAGAGCAAATGGCAGATCCTTTTAGGTTGTCCCTAAAACACATGGCTTGGTGTTGGACTTCCTCAAGTAGATATGGAGAGGACTTCCCTCCCTACCCCCTGTGACCAGGGGAATGTCCTCAAAAGCATACTCTGCAGTAGTTATTTTCAGGGAAAACAGGTCTCATGAGTTCACATACAGGTTTTAACCACCTCACATGAGAGGGAATCGCACTATGCACCAGCCCTCTTTGCAATCCTTACTGCACATCCATCCCAAATTTTACTTCTCCAATTTGATCCCATGGCTTTGAGCTGTTTCCCTGGCCAGAAGGGTTTGGTGTAAGGTTTTTTTCCTGCCACCACATATTTGTCAGCTGCATGGTGGCACAGACAAACTAAGCTTGCTGCAGAAACACAGCAATACATCAAGCACTTTGAGCAAAATCTAAGAACCCAGCAGAGCTCAGTGGGTTCCAAATGATGTTGGGCAGGGATGCCCTTGACCCACAACATCAACCACTTGTCAGCTTGGGCTGACCTGTCCCTACAGAGAAATCAATGTCTGTGCTGGTTTTGAGCTGACTTACCGTCTTGCAGCAGCATTTCCCAGGCTCGGTCCTTCTGCGCTGGTACCGCTTCCACCGGCAGCTGTAGAAACCAGCCAGGCAGGAGATGAAGGGCTGATGCTCATACCTCTGTAGTAAGCGCCGACGTACCACCCTCAGCTTCCCAAACTTGAGCCTCTTGAGGCTGGTGGAACTAGCCTCCATCTCAGTGGCTTTATCTCATCTTCCTTCTGAAAAAAGACCACAAGTTTTATGGGGAGGCAGTAAACCCTCCTTTTCTTTCAGGTAAGATTGTCATATCAGGAAAAAGAGAGGAAGCTTTCTCAAGAGGATGCTGAGACCAGCAGGAAGGAGTGCTGAGGACACCCCACCTGATTTTATATACCTAAGTGAGATGTCTAACAAAAGCATTGTCATTGCATGTCCCCTCAGCAGTCAGTGGTGCTCCTGGTTGTAACATAGGTGTTCTGAATCCCCTCTGAGGGAACCTCTGCCTCCTTTTGACTATACGGAGAGCTCTGGGAAATGAAATCACTAACTTAAGCACTCCATGCAGATTCTCGAATTATGCCAATGAACCTGAGCCTAGGCTTAGCCATGGAAATTAATTCAACATCACCGTGACCTGTCTGTAACCTGCTATCAGTTTAACCAGCTCATGCAGGAAAGGGACTAAAACCTTCCAAGTACACAGCTCTCTTATCCTGGCAAAACTGTAGCACTGTACAGACTGATGTCTTAAATAAAAATTATTTCCTGATTGAAATAGCTTTATTTGGCAGAGTTTCTCAAGGGTAGAAAGAGTAGCTGTAGAGATGCACACATAGGAGATGTCTTCATAATCAAGATTTTAGACAAAGAACTTGGTGGTAAATTGCAACCGATGTAGTTAACAGTGAAGCAAATAGCACAGGGGCTTGTGCCAGCAAAAAGCCCTTCACCCAGCAGGGCACTGTCCATACTGCAAGGAAAACATTCTTGTGTGGGTATACAGAGAAACATCATTGCCCAGCACCTCTTTAAAGTACAGAGACAGCCAGAGATATTTTTCTGTTGCATTAAAAAGTGCCATCGTATCCTTGAGTCCATACCAACCATGTTCAAGTCCAGGCATGTCTGCTGCAAATTTGTAGCTTAGGACTCCCAATTTCACTGATTTATCTGATGTAATAACAGTCATTTAAGAACAAGAATGAACAATTTGCTGCACTATACAGATGGATGAAATGCACACATAAATTGTTTGCAAATAACTCAGAGCCCAGCATGTCTTTGCAGAAATCTGTGGATAAATCCTTGCAAACTGACACTTCCAAAAAACGGATCAGTTTGCAGAAAGCAAAAATAAAATGGAGACATAAGACACAAGTTAAAAATGAAATTATGCATCCCCTGTACCCTTTCCAAATGTCCCAGCCTATTGGAAGCTGGAGTGCAAGGAGACCGGATGGAAGTGAAACAAAAGGAGTTTTGACCACTACTAATTAAGCGGTGCCCAAGCGTGCCATGCACTCCTGAGACAGACATGTCTGCCCACCCAGGGCAGTCACACACTCTTAGATACGGTGGGGTCAAGCCCTCCCAGAAGCTCAGCAGTATCGGATCTTGGCACCAGCAGGTCACCCCATAGTAAAAAATTGATGCCGATCTCATGTGGCAAGATGGTGATCCTGCTCTTAAATTACCCAGAGCACGGATGGGGGGATGTGGGCATTATGCCACCGGTGAGCAATGCTGGCCACAGCTGATCTGGCTGTCTTCATTAGCTGGCCTAAAGTATGCCTGGCATAAACCCAGCAATTACCAAGTTACTCCAGCCATGTCTTTTGAATATATTTGACCCTTCAGAGCTCTCACCAGAAGGGTGTCATGTGCCACGGGGTCGCAGTATTTGTTACCTCCTATAAGGTTCCTTAAACCACGAGTTCCCCTCTCACCAAACCACAGCACCTGTTTTTGCCCAGCCCTTCTCCTTCAGCAACAGGAATTCCGGACACCAGACCAAACCCATTAGTTTTGCTGGCAGTGGGCCATGGGGTTTGTTACTCGCAGTCCTGGTGTAGGCACGAGGCTCACACATCAGTATGTGCTTATGAGCACACAGGATCTGACAGAACAGAGATTACTGAGACCTCGAAACACTGTCCACTCCATCTGGCTGGATCCAGCAGCATGTCAGGTGTTAAGTCTAGGTCTTAGTCTACCCCTCATGAAAATTGCCAGTGATGGAGATCCCACCAGCTCCCAGGACAAGCTACCTAACTAGCTTTACTATTAAAAGTTGGTGTGTAGGGGTATGCGTGCGTGTGTGTCCCCGTGTCCCAGTGTCTGGTCTTCTGTAGTACAGTTTAAGCACATTACTTCACACCCTGTTCATGGTGGGTATAGAGAACAGCTTAAACTTTTCCTCTGTTACATACTTCATGTATTCACATTTGGATGTCTCCCCTTAAGCCTTCTCTAGCCTGAACAATCCCAGATTTTCCCGTCTTTCCTTGTAGTTCATGTTTTCCTCTCCTCAGAGTATCCTTGTATGGAGTCCACAGTCACCCGTTAATTGGGATTTTCCTTACGTTTCCCATGCGTTTTGGCACACGGTGGCTGTAACAGGACTTGGTGAACAGCCCTCAGTTTCCCCAGGGTAGACCTGTCCACCCATAGCACAGGCCACCGGATCCTTGCAGCATTCAGTTTCTCTCATGTGTCAAACATGGTCTGGCCTCAGCCTTCTGAAGGCTGAAATAATTCACCCTGGGCTCACCCCCAGCAGCAAGGGAAAGGTGTTTTCAGCTTTATGCATCAAAGCACTTCTAACATCATTATAATAAAGAATTTTGTTAACTTCTGCCTTGGTCTTTCCACACAAGTCACCTCTCCAAGCCCAGGGGTTGTTGGGGAAGGCACCCTTCATCTCAGAGGAGGCTGGGGAAGGAGGAAGAGAAGAACACAGCCTCCTTTCCACTACCACCTCCAAGTGGGCCTCCCAAAAACTTCAGGCTGGTGAAACAAGAGCAAAAAACCTTTGTGTCTGGCATCCCCTGAATCCCCAATGACCCTGTTGTCCAAGATGTTTAGCAGTACTACTATGGCAGTCAGACCTCTCAGCGTCAAAGACCATAACCTGTCCCTTGCTTTGGGTTCCGGCTTCTGCCGGTGCCCTATCCATCCATTTCTCTTCCCCTGCCCTGCCCCTTTTCTTCCCAGAGACCTTTTCTCTCCTCTCCTATGCCCCAAAGGACAGAGCTACCTCACCCAGCTGCTCCTCTGCAGCCTGAAAAGGGCCAAAGCACCCCACAGAGGCAATAAGCCTGGACTCACATCTCATCTGGTTAAGCACAGATACTTTCTGACATATCTACACTCAAGTAAATGGAGATACGTTGGGCTGCACAAGACTATCTGGACTACTGAGGAGGTAGATGGTCATTACAGGCCAATTGCTCTTAGCTACCCCAGTTATGCTACATTGAAGTTACAGTCTTGTTACTTTGAGAGGATTTCATAAGCTTAGGGCTTTGACGGCTGTTGCCACCAGCAGGAGAAGGTACGGCTGGAGCTCTTGATGCAATGCAGTGTTTGAACATACAGGGGACAATACAGTAGGAACAGCACAAACAGCAGAAGGAAGCCACTATGAACTTGGTGCCACCCCTTTCCTTTTCTTTGGGATGCCAGTCCAGGGCTAGGCATTCATCACGGGCTCAGACCTCAGAGCCCTCAGCGCTCAAAGGGGACACCTTGTCCAAGAGCTGACCCCAAACAACGTCCTAAGGTCATGGTGGCACCCAGTCCTTGCCAAACCTTGGGAAATGGCACTTATGAAGCTTAAGTTTAGGCATCTGAGTTCATAAATTACGTGCCTAGAAAAATGACTTTTGTTTGTTTGTTTTAAATCTATAAAGATGGAGCTGTATAAGAAGGAACTCTTCATTCTCTTCCATCCTTTACCAGCATCTGCTTTTTCTCTGACATAAGGTGACTAGGGAATGAAAGCTACTGTAGCTGAAGTCCTCCTCTACCTAAAATATAAAATGGCTATGCACAAAAGATCTTGCAGTCACCCGCCAGACCCTTCCAAAAATACGACCAGAGGTCGACAGAGACTAGAAAACAGGGAACCCAACAAACACGTTATACCACATCTGCTGGGATCAGCAAGCTCTCATCCAAAGCAGAAGCCACCCTGCCAAGTCCCAGATCATGACTTGACCCAAGGCTGCTCCTGCTCCCTCTGGGCATACAGGGCTCACCTAGCAGATGGGAGACTTTGAGCCACTCTGCCCCACAGCTGTAGGGGACTGCTGGGTCTCTGCTGAGGAACGAAGCACAGATGCTTGAGGCACTAGACAAAAGGCAATGCTTGTGTGTTGATGCAAAGGCAAGAGTTGACAGGGATCAGGAAGACCAGGGACAACTCACCAAAGATTTGGGCCACTTCAGTCTGAAGGCAGTGGCTCCTAAGAAGAGCTCAGCTCCGTCTGCAGCTCTGCAAGATGAAAGTATCTGTGCTGCATTTACACTGCGCTGTTGCTAGTATCAGCAAACACTTCAGTGGTGACTCCAGAAGTCCAGAAGAAACTCCTCTTAGAAGTGACAAGTGCCATGTGAGGATAAGGAAGACAAAGGCAAATAGAAGGGCAGCCAAAAAGGTCCTTCTCAGCTCAAAATGTACACAGATCTCCAGGCACTCCTTTCTTCTCTTTGCCTGTGTCCTTCCACACAGGCATCACTCCTTCCCTTTTACCTCCACATCTTCTCCCAGGTGCCTGCCCCCAGGTGCCCCTCCCTGTGTTTAGATAATTGTGTTTAATTTAATGCAAGCTCCCTCCTTACAGCTCACTCACCTCTCAGGTTGTCCATGACCCTCCATCCCATGGTTTCATCCTTGCTCACAAATTACCAGCCAGAGCATTCAGAAGCCATAACACCTCTCCCAAGGTCTGACTGAATCTGAAATGCCTCAGACCACATCAAACGTTGAAAGATTTAAATTTGAAAGCACCTGATCCTAGCAAAGATAATATCCCAGCATCTGGACCAAGCAACAGCATCACAGCATATGGTAGATGCAGAGGCCTGGAGGCAGGAGGTCTGCACCAGGGTTTGGAGCAGTTCAGTCATTGCCAGGACGTAGCAAGAGGCCTTACAGTACTTGCCTTCAGATTTGAAGCACAGCGCTCCTAAAATTTAGAGGTTGTCTGCAATCCCTGCCCATCTCCACCAGGCAAAGGTGAATGGATCATGGAGGGAAACAGCAAACTTGAATCTATTCATTGCAAAAGCCGCAGGAGCAAAGAGCAAGCGGGAAAACATGCATCAGCAGGAGAGCAAAGTTTAGGACTCCTTAGCAAGCGAGCCGTGAAAGCAGTAACATATGTTTTTCAGCTCCATAAACCCGAGACACCTCAGGTCTTTCCCATGCAAACAGAGACTTTGTTTGCTCGCAGATAAAAGTCCCCATAGTGGCAGGCGGTTGGACAGGGCTGCTCATTTCCCACTGCTAGACAGAGAGTGAGGAAAATCATGAGATATAGCGCAGGGGGATGGAGCAGGAGTGGAAAAGCAGGAAACGTATTCAGCCACACAGCCTGAATGCAGAAGGTACTGCAAGAGGAGCTTGCTTGAGAGGCCAGTGCACAAGCAAAGAGAAAAAGCCCTTTTTTGGTGCTATAGGGCTGCGGCATTCATCTTTCAAGGGGTAAACAGGTACAGCAGCCCAATTTTTCATTGTCCTATAGCTTTTTCCTGGCTCCTTTTAAATATTTCTTTCCTTTCCCATACATCTACCCGGTTTTCTCCCATACAGTATCTGCAACATGTGGGCAGGGGGGTGCAGGCATCTTTCCAGATGTTACAAACACACTTCCCAGTCCACTGCAAGAAGAGAGTTGGAAAAAAAAAAATTACATAGGTACCAGGACCTATGTGAGGGACATGAAGATGGTCATTTCTCAGCACCTGAGCATGGCCAGCTTGCCCTGAGCACCTTGATGACTTAGGAAGGGAGCAGACAGGAGTGATGCCCACCTTGCCTATACCACCATTTCCAAGGGATTTGGAGAGAAAGGGAACCCCATGCTAGGGGGAAGAGGTGTTCTGAGCCTGATCTGAACCTCACCAGCCCCTTCAGCTCCCTTGCATGGAGATTACTGGTGCCATCCCACCACTCTCTTGGGCATCGTTTCCTGCCCTTCCACATGGGAGTCTTCCACAGCATTGCACCAACAGATGCAAAGGAGTGAAATCAACCTCCTGGCAAGCTGATGGTTGATCACCATCACCACAAGCAGCACACAGATCTCAGAACTAGCCAGAAAAGCTCAGCAAAGAGCATCCCTTAAACTTGCATCTCTACCCTACGAGTCTACCCAGGGCTCTGGATCACAGCCTAGGTTGCCTTTTATTTCATCATCGCCTGCCTTCAGTTTCTTTTCAGGGAATTAATGAGGTTTAACACAGGAAAGGAAAAAGGATCAAATAAAATAAAGCTAGTCATAATCTCCCTATGATAGGGAATACACTCTGTATCTTTTTCTTTCCCTGGCAGATGATAATTATAATTTATCGCTAAGACTTCCAACAGTTTCTTTATAAGCCTTAATTATACCTTACTTCTGTGTGGGAACAGGGAGTGTGCAGACTGGGACAAACACGTGCAAAGCACATCTCATGAAGCGATTAGCTGTTGGGTTTAAGGTGGAAGAACACGGCTGTTAGGACAAAGAAACGACAGAGCTTAACGACAAGGGATAGAGGGAACAACAAGCAAATGTGGCAGTAGAAGGGGTTAACAAGGTACAACTGTTCCTGCAACTGCAGAAACAATATTTCTCCATTTCATTCACCGTAGTACACCTCCAGGATGCGGTTGGTTTCAGTGAGGGAAGCTTTCCATTGACAGGGAATGGGACACTATTCCCAGAACATCTGTTCAGTGTGGTCTGGGTTTAAATTATTTTTGACTGATTGCTTCTTTGTAGAGAGGTTCACACTACCTACTTTCTAAAGAGGTTCCCCCCAGCCCACTCAGCTTTTCTTCTGGAAGGTCTTGCCCACCCTAACCGTCCTTGTGGAATGTGGCACCTCCCCCTCTTCCTTCTGGAAAGTCCCAACAGTCCCACCCATCCTTCTAGAAACTTCCACTGCACCACTCGAGAAAAAGTGGCCACCTACAGCCACCAGCCCAGCAGGCTTGGTGGCCGTCAGGCCCTGCCAGCCTGGTGTCTCTGTGGTCTCGAGGACTAAAGCTGCAGCTGCTGCATCATGGAGGGTCCAGGAGATGAGTGGGCAGGAGGCCTGCCAGCCCTTGGTGCTGTGAGGGAAGGGATGCTCCAGTCCCAAGGAGAGGAAGGGGTGACCCATGTCCAGCCCAAGGTGCTCTTCTAGTCCTCCACAGAAATGACTGCCGCCAGCTTTATTGATGGTAATGGAGGAGAGGAGACTCTGGCTGAGGATAGCAAAGCAATCCCACACTCTGACATCAAATGCTGACCCAAACACAGCAGATTTCTGTACTTTCATGTCTGTTTTCCATATTTCCCTCTGCACAAAAACATGGATAGGGTCCAGTTTGGCCATGGAAGGTCCTGAAAAACTCTGGCACGTCAGAAATCTCATTAAAAAAAACCGGCAAGGGGAATTCATCATGTTTTTTAAAGGGTCTCACAGTGCTACAGGAGATTTTCCCTCTCGAAAAGTAGATATTCACCTATATGAAATGGTTCAGGTTATGTGTTTTTCAAGAATTGCTTGCCTTGGGTGTATTCACATGGCTCTAGGTGTGAGAAAGCTCTGATCCAAGTGTTCTTGGGCACACAGGCGCTTTCCCAGCATCACAGAAACAGGCACAGCACACAGGTAGGTTTGGCCCTGTTGGTGCCAGACCCATTAGCAGAGCCTTCCCTCTGTTTTTGACCCTGAGCCCCTTCGTATAGCTGATATATAACCCATAAGCTTCAGTTATGGCTCCCCTTAGCTTAGTCTTGGGTTCCCCCACCGTAAGGATAGCCAGCCCTTTGGGGAAGCTGGCATTCTTTCCCTGGGCAGTACAGGTGGACAGAGGCAGAAATTAGCCCCAAAAGGGATCAGGAGCAGCGACCTTCCAGCTGTGGCCAAACGGAGACCTTCCACCGCCCAGCCAGGTGTTGGTTCCAGCCAGCAGCAGCAAGGTGTCCATGTCGAGGTGTCATTTTACTGACCCAAAAAGGGTATCAGGGACACCAGCGAGCTCATACCTCCAGGTCAAGCCTGAAAATAAAGGCTCAACATGACCAGTTGGGGATGAAACACTGCTCCCCACACATCAGTAGGGACAAAAGGAGAAGGGAAGAGTTTTGTCCTCACCAGGCTCGTGGCAATGCAACATCAGCAGCGGCGATGTGCGCAGGCGTGCTCAGCCCAGCCCCGTGCAGCGCGTGGGGCACAGCTCTGGGCTTTGCCCCTGGGTGGCCCGCGGTTTTCTAAGAAGTTGCTCTCCCTCCATTGAAAAGCCACCATGGGGAGGCAAAAAGTGCTTCCACGGCTCAAAGCCTGCCTGGGGGGGAGGAGGAGGAGGAATAAATCCCTTGCAAAATAAAAAAAAAAAAAAAAAAAAAAAGGGATCTCGGAAAGGGGGGAAATATTTCTTTGAAGATAAATCCTACTTTGTGCAATTCAGCATGCCCTGGCTTGGGTCCCTCTCTTCTCCTGTGAATGCCTAAGTGGCTCTTTGTGCCCTGCTGTTAAGGGGAGACAAGGAGATTGGGATGCAGTGTGGGGGACCCTCTCTGGCCCCACAGCCCCACCAAGGGCAGCTCACCACCGCAAGCATCATCTCCAAGGGAAGACTTTGTCCGTCAGCCAAGAGAGGGAAAGAAAAGAGGTTTGCAGATCGCATACCGGCGCCCAGCAGCTCCACAGAGTGCTATTCAGCCGGGACAAAGGACAGGGGCCCTGGATGGCCATCATGCCGAAGCCCCCAGCACTGGCCCTCCCCCAAGCTGCCAGTGTTAAAAGTTAAGCTTTGGAGCAAAATACCCCTGCAAGGAGGGGAGGAAAAGAGAGGAAAGGACATTTTCCATGCCACCAGCCGAAGGTTTCTCTGTTTAGTTATCTGCAGTATCCAAATGCATCAGGGCTGGCCCAATTTTGTCTTTTAAGAATGTGGTTCTGCTGTTCCCAGAGGAAAATCCTTTCTAGCTAATTAAACACTGCCACATTTCTGCATAAGCCATCTCAGAGAGCTTTTGAACCCACTTCAGAGCAAAAGGATAGTAGACACACAAGATCCATGCTCAGACCCCCTGACCTAACAGCAGCCTGCGGATGCAGCGGGGCCATCACCCACAGCCTCAGTTTCCCAACTTCAGTTGTGCCAACGGCGCGGCAGGAGCAGCAGATGATGACTGTACAGCTCATTTGATTTCTGTCCATCTGCTGGTGCAAGCCATGGAATCTGCTTAACAAGGCAGAAAGATCAGTATAGACAAGCCATGGGAGGACCCTTGTGGGACCTCCTCAGAGCTCAGGACACCCAGTACAGTCATCTCTGTTGGACCAGTGCCTGGCAGCACTCACATCCCAGCAGTTTGGAAGAAGGGAGCAATTTATTTAGTTGCAGAGCTTGAGGTGGGTTGGACTCATCTCCTCCATGTTTGAGTGGTCACCCTGAGCTCCTGGTACAGCCAGAGAAGAGAAATGGACCCTTCATCCAAGGGCAGGTGTCTAAATAAGCCAGATGAACTGTCCCACACATGTCCAAAGTACCAGGGCACAAGCCAGCCCAAGACAAAGGGGATTACATCACTCAAACCCAGAGAGCCCAGTTCAACCCTGTGACCCTTCCATCTCACCGTCGAGACACCTCTGTACCTTGGGCTTCGCCAGCTGCCTTGGTATGGGCACCCAAGCCCATGGATACTTGGAAGACCCCCCCATAGAAAAGCTCAGACCAGGCAGACATCAGCTAATGGTATGAAGAAAGTGTTTCCCAGCATCAGGGAGAGCCAGGCACCACCAAGCACATGATGGACCTTGCCCTGCTCAGTTTTGCCCAGCTCAGTTTAGCTCCTCTGGTGCTGGGAGCCAGCCCTGGACATCTGTGCCTGAGTTGAGGCATGAGGGCTCTGTGGTTACAGCTGGCAGCAGCAAACATGCACCAGCTCAGTGCCAGGAGCCAGCAGTGAGCCTCTGATGTCCCATATAGGCTCTCCTGACACCAGCCATGGTGGCACTTCCAGATGACAATATTTTCTGGATCTTTGTTAAAGCCCTTCTCATCTATAGATCATGGTTTGCTTCCTTCTAGCCCACCGTACACCTGTTTCCAAACACGGGTTTCTGCCACTTGCATCTCACCCCCCTCGCCACAGGGACACAGGTAGTCAGGGCCACTTATCGTCATCCAGCCAGCAGCATGGAGAGGCCAAGGCCACCACTACCAAGCGGTTGTCTCCCCCTTGGCTGTGGGTTTATTCCTGCTGCTGTACAAAAAGCAGCCACAGAAGTTCTCCATGTAGAAGTCATGGGGACCACAGAAGGTCCCATGGGTAGGACCACATGGAAGACAACAACAGGCTTATGGAGAGCTGTAGTTCCCAACCCTGTAGTGCCTCATTTTCACAGAAGGGCCAAAAAAATCACCCACCAAAACAGCATTCACCATGAATTGCAGAGGAATATGGGAGAGGCTCAGCTTGGTAGCAGGTTGCCAGCTGGCAGCAGGGAGGGAATGAAGAGGTCACAGTGGTAAAGCACTAAGATTGGGGCTGGATAATCTGGGGGATGGAGAAGGTAAAAGGTTTGGTGTCATTCACCTGTGTTTCTTGCAAGAACTGGCTTTTACTCAACAAAAATTTATTAAAGGCTTTGCAGGGAGAGAGAGAGATCACTTAGGAGAGAGCCACCATGACCCCACAGAACCTTTCTGTCTGCTTTAAGGCATGAATCAATTAAAGCAATCATGGAGCAAAGGTTAATCAGTAGCAAGTACATCTGAAGAAATAAGCAGTCTTTTAAAAAGGAATTGCTCTTGCCAGTTTCCCCTCTCCTGCCTTTTCTAAAGTGTCTTTTATTTCTCCATTTCTGGAGACCTTCCCAAATAAGTTCAGTGATTAAGAGCAGCTGCCGAAAGGACCGGACTGAATCGGTGGTGGTAGGCAGGGTGGTGGGAGCAGAGAGGACCAGACCCATAACTGTCACAGAGGCTCAGTGCTGTACAAAAGTCTTAGGGATTGAAAACCTCCCAGGGGCTGCCAGCCTATTTAGAACAGATGGAGGCTGGAGAAACAAGGAATTGCCCACAGTTGTGTTGGAGAGCAGAAGAAATGAAGTGGGAGAGCAAGGAAGGGACTGACTCCAAACCATTTCTACATAAGCAATGAGAGTCCAGCCTGAGTGTGCAGGCGTACAGTGATGCTTCGAGCTGCTCCCATGCTCTGCCCTGCTTGCAGATATGATCTCCTTTCTTCTTGCACCCAACAGTGGCATTGACATCAGAACTGTCCCCATAGGCAGCTGCCAGAACTTCATTCACACGTACAGATTCCCCCACTCAACCCTGCCTTACCTCCCTGCCTGCTGCTGTCACATAGAGCACCACCATCATGGTTAACTTCTTGCCCTTGCCAGCTTTCCATGTGAGTGTTGACTAAAGAAAAGTGTTGGCATGCTGTGGTGGCCCCAAGAGCCTTCCCTTGGCACCAGATCTACAGAGGATGAGTCCCAGGACAGGGTTCCTCATCCCTTTCTTGCTACAGCATCATGTACATTTACATGGACTACAACTGCCCAACCACCAGAAAGGACCTGGGGCAGGACCATGGAGAGTCCATGCTGACCCTGAGAGCAGGTCCTCATCATGCTTAACGCAGCATCTTCCCTGAGGCCACCACAAAGACTTGCAAGGCAAACAATAACAAAACAGTAGGACCGGTATGAGACCAGGACATGAGCACATTCAATCTGTCCAACCCTCTAAAGTATCACTGTTTCTTCTTCCTTCCTTTTTCCTGGAGAGGACAAGAAATGCAGCAGATGCCAATGTCCTGCTGGTGGGGAGAGCCACAGGGAACATGGCCCAAGGTCACCCTCTGTTTACTGGGATCTTATAAAATGCCAGCCCCTCAGCCACCAAAAAGCCATGGGTCCTCCTTGAATGCTGCTGGGAGAGCAGTGTCCAGCACATGAAGAACAGGGTGAGGACAAGATGCTGAAGAGATGAGCATCTGCAGGCAGGCTGCTCAGCTTTTGCGCAAGGTGTCCGTAGCTGGAGCAGATGTGGAGCAAAGCTCGTACTGCCCTCAGGGCTCATCCTGCCATGAAAGCATGGTCCAGGGTACATCACAGGTCATGTCTCCAAGCTGCTCTACCCATGCTGGCTCCCTTTCTTTCCCCCCAGTATAATCTGGAGCCCAAAGGATCTTCCCAACTGCTTATCCTATCTGCTCTTCTAAAAAGTAGCTCAAGACCCTCATTTATGGTACACCACAGAGGTCTCTGGGGCAGTTCTACAAGCCAAACCACAGGTGGTCACTCCAAGACAAGGTACAGATCTCCTTGTTCAAAATATCCCAGGAGACGTGGAGTTAGGTTCGGTCTCAAGCCAGGCTATTGCTGCAGAGCTCCCTCCAGCCTGTCCCCCATGCAAAGCCACCAAGCTGGGACTTTGCCACGGGGCAGGATCTGTTCCACACTGCAAGGAGGAAGGAGCACACGTGTCTCAGCTGGTGGGCGGTAATTTCAGAAGCCATTTGCACGCACTGAGAAATGTTTGCTGAAGGAGGGCTTCTGGGGTCTCACACAGCAAGGAAATGAAGAGCGCGTTCTCAAAGGGCCACAAACTCGGGAAGTGGGGGGGAAATGCTTTTTCTTGTATTTTGGCTGATACTTCATCACACTAAGTAAAAGTGTATGGTAACAACTTGCACAGAGGCACTTTGTAAGCTGCAGGTAGTCTCACAACAACCTACCGCCACCAGATTTCAAGAATGGCATTTTCATCACCAGAAAAGACACATAAAGCTCCAAAGATGAGTCACCTCCTCGGTCCAGCATCATGGCATAAAAAAGTCACAGGACTGGCTGTGAAACCCAGCTTTGTGTTTCTCTGCAAAGATTTCCAAAAAATTGCCCTGGAAATCTTGCACAACTTTTAAACGTTTCAATAGCAAAATTGGAAAGGAAGTGACACAAAGGATTTGGCTCCCACATCCAGAACATTTCTTTAATTAAAATCCAGCTTGTCCCATGGTGCATTATGCTTATTGCTGCTGTTGTTAGTTTGGGGGGTTTTTTTGTTGTTGTTGTTAAATGTAATTTAAAAGCTTTGAGCAGCTGTAGGAAATTATTTTTGTTCTCTCTTGCCTTTCCACCTGGTATTACATGCTGGAGAATAAGTCCTGAGAGATGTTATACTGTGAGGTCGGGATTCCCAAAGCAAGCATAAAAGTGAAAAGGAGGTGATGTACACCACAGGCTGGGCCTCCAGCTAATGAAAGTTTGCACTACCCAACCCCAAAACTGGCCTGGTGCCAGTCCCCAGGTTCATATCAGCTGAGCACCCAACCCTGAATTAAAATTCACACTTTCTTAGAAGTGAAAATTCCCCCTTTTCACTGCTAATTATGGATATGCCTTCAAATCACGTGGAACAATTCAGATAACGGCAGGGCCAGATCCTGCTTTCGGCTGCAAACTGAGCTGTGCTCCAAACAGTTATCCATCAAAACTCCCAGGGTGACGTGCCGCGGCGGGGCAATTGATGGACCAGAGGGTTTGTTCCAGCCTTTCCAACCTGGTCCTGATTATTTACAGCTGTTCCCAGATGTTAGCCTTTCACGGGTTATTTGTTCCTGAGTCAGCCTCCCCGTTCACATGCTAGGCAAGCTCAGGGGAAGAAAGAGAGAGGCTCCTTTCTCCCTTTTACTATGGAAACAGCCCTTTATCCCAAGAACTGCAAATGCTTGGCCACTGTTTCCCTCCCGCCACTGCCCCAGCTACAGCAGCCCCACCAGCCACCCACCACTCACATCTCATCCCAGCTCCCGTTTCTCCCCTCAACAGGTCAAAGTCAACTCATCTGGTGCGGACCCCGAGAGTGAAGCCAGACTGCCAAGCGCCTTCTCCTCCCCAGCAAACCACCAGGACCACCCACCACTCACAAATCACCCCCTTCGCTCCCCTTTTGTTACCGGTTCTCCCTATTCTCCAGCACTTCAGGCTTTGTTTCCCACTGCAATCCAGGCAGGAGCCGGGTCAAACTCCCGCTGTCGCATCCCCAACCAACACACTCAAAAGTCCAAAGTAGAAAGGGAAAAGTCAAAGAAACCCCCCACCACAGTGCTAACTTTTAGGGCAGGCAGGAAAGAGCAAGAAGAGGCGCATTTCACAGGGCAGGAGCATCTTTAAGGGTTCAGAGAGAGGAGATAATTACCTCGCCGGGATGCTCATGGAGGGGTTATTTTTCCTTTCTGCCGCACTTGGGTTGCTGTGTCCTTTGCTTGTGACACTCCGGGACCCGAATGGTGGCACCGCTGTGTGACACCCAGTATTAGAGAGGCTGCTGAAGCCGTCCCTCCCACGGTAGGAGGGGCCACGGGAGGCTTAATAAATTCAGTCCCCAAGGCTGGAAACACTAAAATCTGATGATGGGATGCGGGCAGCTGCTCACTGCGTGGCTCCAGGAGGTGCCAGGGACTTGCGGGCAAACCTGGACTTGATCCATCCATCTCACACCTAGAGCAGGAGAGGCTGGCATGCAAATCCTGCCTTAGCAGAATTAGGTGTGCAAAGGAAGGGGTCTGAGGAAATATCCCAAAGGAGATTTGGGCGAAACATGTCATCACCAACCCTCAGAATTAAAACTCCGGAACGCCCTCTGTGAAAATGCTTCTCACAGCTGTAAGCCCCAGGCGTGAATCCGCTGCACCAGATTTCTGAGCAACCCTAGATGCAAACCCTGCTTATTTTACTTATTTTTCACACAGTTTTGTGCTTTAAAATCTAAATCCTATTAGAGACATAACTTCTTTTGGCAGGGGAGAGGGGGCAGGTCAGTACAACAAAAGCAGTTTGTGTGGTTGTATTTTGTAATCTCCAGTGCACCCTGGACTCTCAGAGAGGCAAAAATCCCACCGTAAAGTTTCTCGGGTTAGGGAGCTGACAGCCTCACACCACTCCTCCTGCTCCTAAAAACCTCTTTGCTGCGTGAGAGACAAGAGCAACCCCCCTACAGCCCCCGAGCACTCTCTGAAACGCCACTGCTGCGGGCGTTTTGGCCCTGTGGTCTCTCCCACTGGGATTTTTCTCGTTGGATGAAAAGATGGATCAGAGGGTCCCTCAAAAGCAAAATCAGCAAACCGCCCTGGCAGACAGAGAGGGGAAGATGAGGGCAGACACGATGGCCCCGCAGCTTTTTGGGGCAGCTGACATTAGAAAGAGAAACTTTGAATCAGCAGGTGAGCTATAGAGACGACAGCCTGGTTCACTCTGAAAACTAATGATGAGCAACAGGCATATAAAAGTTCCACTTTGAAAGCAGTATTGCTAATCCTTACTTAGCACTAGGTCCTAAAATAGCATCATCTCCCTTTGGAATTGGAGTATTATATAACTGTGGGACCCGCAAGGTATGAAGGTAGAAACAGCCAGTTTCATTACTGACTGTCTCCCATCTCAGCTTAGCTGGCTGGCCTGAAGAGGCTTGGGATTGTGTGTGAGCATCTAGAAATATTATCTGTTTTATGGTCTGGTTCCTGGGAACCTGATAAATAGGGCAGGACAGGGTGAGATTAAGAATGCTGATGGCGCTGATGAGATGTAGGAAGATGCAATAGCAGCTTTTCCAGGTACCTTGCAGGTATAATCTCCCGGGTTAATCCACTGGATTTTTCTCCTTATATATTTGCGGTTGTGCTGAGCCCAGCTTCATCACGGAGCCACACTAAGGTCCTGAAGGCCCGTGCCCAGGGGCGGCATGGCATGGGGGTGGCCTGGCAGGTCTGAGGAGCAGGGGAGAGCCCAGAGAGCCTGAGAGCTTTGCTATGTCTTTGAAGCCAGCAGCAAGGTCCGCACTCCCCGAAATACCTTCCGAAGGGCTTCCCTGTCATCCTGGTCCGAGCTGCCTTGCTTCCAGCTGCTGTATCCTCACGGCATGGATGAACTCCAAGGAGTACGTGGGGGATAAGGGCACAGGGTTGAGGAACATCCTCAGCACTAAAAAGCTCCCTGCAGTGGAGGGAAGAGCCCTGAAAAATTAAAAAAAAAGGTCATTTAAACCACAACCATAGCCCCACCTCTTAACAAGCAAAGAAAATCCCAAATATCCCTGTTCTCTGCCCGAAAATAATGCCGTGGTTTTGCCACCTTCTGGGTACAGAGACACAAAGCCTTCAGCGCTGCAGTTTGCTCTGCAAACACCTGGCAGAGGACTCACCAGCCGAGCAGAGGTTGCTCTGGGTTCAGTATCTTCAGCTCAGAGTTCACCCGCTTATCTCAACGGCCAGACCCTCGCCGGTGCCCCAGCGCGGCTGGCAGCGGGCAGGGGAGGATCTGCTGGAGCCCTGCCACTGGCGAGCCCAGCCGGGGGGTTGTGAGCCCATCAAGAAAACGCCTACAGGGAACCGGTGCCCTACAACCCCTCCCCCGAGGATATCAGTGGGGCAGGTCAGCCTTGAACCCTGCTGAGTTTCGCCTCTGTTTGTGTCAGGAGAAGAAAACCAGGGGGGAAATGGCACAAACAGGGAGCGGGGATGGTCCCCCTGCCCAGATGCCGGACACAACATGGAGTATTTTGGGGGGGAATACATATGGTCACATCCTCCCACACTGAGTACTCCCCAGGCTGGGACATTTGCCTCCTTGCAAAGCCCTGCCTTGGCAGCAGGGAGGGGCCGGTGCGTGTCCCCCTGCCCAGGCTGCGCTCGCACACCGTCCCACCTGCCGCACGGTTGCACAACGAGCTGCTGCAGAGCCTTGAGAGCAGGTGACTCATGCAGGTAACGATGTCCCCACAAGATTAATTACAGAAACGGCACCATTTATGGCGTTGGCGTTTCCAGGAATGATAAGGGAGTTGCGGGGTTGGAGAAGGAGGAGGTGACCTGAAGTGATCCAGACTTCTCCCAGGGGATGGCAGCGTGCTGACAGAGACCCCACAGCCATGGGCGAGTATCCCACAGGAAAGCAGAAGTGTCACTCAGTGGAGGCACAGAAGGTGGGCTGGGGGGAGAAAGGGGCCTTGGGCAGCTCCAAGCCCCTTCGTAAGAGAGCTGAGATGCCTCCAGAGCTGCAATGTGCAGCATGTCAATGTATAAAGATGCTGACAGCCAGCTTCTCTCTGAGCCCCGGGGGATGACGCTGCAGCAGGGGTCTCTTTCCCCATCTCCCAGCCTGAACCCTCTGACACACAGCTCTGAAATGTCAACAACCAGGGAATGCATCAGCCCCCTCTGCCACGAAGCGCTGGTGTGACAAAACTCAGGGTAAAGCAGAGGCACCGTGCAAATGGGGAGCAGCAGCTTTTGCAGGATGCTGGCAAGCCTCCAGGGAAGCCAGGGCCTGACCCTGCTCTTGCACCCTGGGATATCTCCTTCATCATTGTTTCTGAGGCTGCTTGGATTGATCAGACTTCTTTTTAAGCCTGCGTGCTCCCAAGGAATGCTGCTGTCCCTTCCCAAGTGACAGCAGCGGCTGTAAATAGCGGTCGTTGAATAAAGCCCATCGTGTTGTGCCAAAGACTCCAGTTTCTTCTGGAGTGTGCAGCCTACCAGGTGCAAAACTTAACCCAAGCGTCAGAATTTAAACTCAAAATAATCAACTCAGGCAGGCAAAATTGCCAGGCAATTTCCTCTCCTGAGTCCTGGTGCTCAGAGTGGGGCTCTGAGCATCGTTTCTGAGTGAGCTGCATCCCTCAGGCGGGCAGCAAGGGAGGATCAGATGGATTTGTGCCCCCCAGGCCACATGCAAGCCGCGTTGTGTGGATGGAGGGCAGCCACGGGACCTTTCACATCACCCTGCAAAGCAGCCGGCAGCCATAAACTCTCTGCCTCTCACAGCTGTTTCTGCAGCAGCTCCACCGCCTGCGCTCCCACGGCAGGGCTGGCTGCTGCTAGCACCATGGACCGGCCGATACAGCGCTGTATAAAGAGGGGGAGGGGTGGTCCTTGCTCCTCTTCTCCCATGTTTTATGGCTGTCCTTCATGAAACAGAATTGGTTTGTTCTTGGCAGAAATCAGGGAGTTGCAGTGTACCCGGGAGGATGCAACTCCAGTTACCCCCAAGGGCCACAGAAGTCTTAGAGGGGAAAAGCAGATGCAAGGACCAGTGGTGAAGAAGAAGGTCCAAGAAACCATCCCTTGGCCAAATGTTTCTGCACCCAAGCACCATAATATGGCAAATGGTATGGGGGCACCATGAGGGATGTCAGGAGCGAAGCATGTTCACGGTTTTGTTTTGTGAGGGCGTGGGCAGCTGCTCTGTGCTGCCTCCTCCTGCCTTACCCTCTCTGGTGGGTGAATCTGGAGGACCACTTTAGCCCCTTCCCTGATGGTCCCTCCCCCCAGGGTGGTAGGGACACCCTGCTGCTCCTCAGTGGGGATGTCACAGTGGGGAGGTCCCCAGCTACCCCAGGGTTATAAGCCACATGGGTCACCCTTCAGGGAACTGCACAGCGTGTGATGCTCCTGACCCCCAATAAGTTTTGTGGGGACTCCAAGCTGATGCTCCATTTGGGGTCAGAAAGGTGTTTCCCACCACTCAGGCTCTTAAACCCATGCTGTGCCCCACGTCTCCCAGCCTGGGCCATGATGCTCATGCTGCAGCTTTGTCACCATGGAGCCTCTTGGGTGACACTTATCATCACCGGGGTGAGCCCAGAGACTTCACCAGGTGCTTTTCACCCTTCGCATGAGTGGGTGGCCCAGGCAAGCAGAGCCACACTGGCCAGAGGGAGCCACCATTGATGAGACATCCCTTCCCCAGCACCCTGACGCAGGTGGTGGCATTGCTAAAGCTCTTGCACCTGCCTGGGAGCACCCAGCCCACCCTCTCTGGTGCAAGGGGAAAACCGAGCTGGATGGTGCCTGGTGTGGGGACACCTCCATCTCTCACTGCCCCAGCACTGCCACTGGCCTCACCTTGGTCCTCCCCAGGCTGGGACCTACCTGCCAGCTTCTTCATGATGGTAAAGGAGGTGGGACAGCTGACAATGTTCCTGGTTTGGGTCTGAGTTTCCCAAAGCTGGAGTGTTCTGGAGTGTCTATAAAACACAGAGACCTTGGTTGAGGGGTGGGGTTACAGCCTGGCATATTTAGGACAAGTGGGGAATAGAAGAAATTGGTGGATGCTTCCCACTGCAGGGATCACCATCCAGGCAGCCGTGAGCTTGGGGAATGGAAAGGAGTGGGGCTGGGGGAGCAGTTTGCCCCCCAGCTCACTGCCCTCCGGTGCCAGTCCAGCCCCCCAGGAGAAGCCTCTGAGTATTCCAGCCCTTCACCAGTGAGAAACCAGAGGGCTGTTACCTGCCCACTGCCCCTCAGAGCTTGGTCCGGGCACATGTGAGTCCTGGACACCATTACGTGGCCAGGAGGGCTGTGACCTTGACTGCCAGAGGAGCTGCTAGCCCCAGATTTATGCAGTCAGTGGGTTTGGGGCACAAGGTGTGGGGTGAGGGACAGGTCCTGGTTCACTTCACCCATGGCTGTGTTCTGAGGGGACAAGCCCCAGCTCAGCAGTTCCTCCCAGCTTCCCTCAACCCTGCCAGCCGTCATGGCACAGCGGTGAGATGCCTCTTCCCAGGCTTAACCAGTACGTCAGCGCAGACCTGGCCCACCAGAAGGCCCCACCAGACCCAGGAGAAGCACGGTGGTGCCTGCCAACACCCACCCTGTCGGTGTGCACAGAGGACCCAGCATCAGGGACCTGTGTCGTAATGGGAGCAGAGGGCCTGTCCTCGATGGCTCATGCGTGACCGTTGGAGGGACACGTTTGCCACAACACCCAAGTGCATATAGTAACTTAAAAATGAGAGGGGGGCAGGGCTGGAGATGGGTGATGGCAGGGGAACGGGCACAGCAGGACACCAGATCCCGCGTCGTGACCATCTCCTTATCCCTGCTGGTGCGTGCCGGCTGCCCTCACCTGCATCCTCCAAAAGAAACATAAAAAGGGTGGGGGTTTTTGTTGCTCTTGGAAACTGAGCAACAAAAGGGAACGAATCTCCAGCGCAGCTGCCGGGAGAGGGCATTACAGCCCCAGGAATGGGGAAGCATCGCCCGGGAAAGCCCAGCGAGCTTCCTGCTCGCAGTGTTCAGGCTACAGATCCTCCAAAAAGATGAGCTTGGGAACCGAAACTTGGAAGTCTTCTGGGTGCTTCTGAAAGTGAGGGACCCAGTAAAAGCACCATCTGCATGGGATGTTGCCGTTTGTCCCGCAGCGCGTGACACGCAACACCTCTTTTCTGTCGTACCTACCAGCGTCTTGCTTCTCCTACCGCTAATTCCCCCATTTTGCTCCCAAATAAAGCAATATCTTGCAGTTACACAGCGAGTAACTGCTCCCACCAGGATTTAGCTGCCAGCTTGCCGTGCCTGCCTCAGACCTGAAGCTGCGTGTTCCCCAGAGGTTCTCCCTGTCTTTTGTCCCCAGCTCCCCCCCTGTAGATCAGCTGGTCTAATGCAAGGTATCACCTCTCTCTGTGAAGCAGGAGCTAAGAGGACAGGGCACTAAATTTAGGGATGAAGAAAGTAAAATTTTATAGACCTGGGGGAGGTGCCACAGAAAAAGCAGTAACTGCACCTGTAGCCTCAGCATGCCCCTCTGAGATCATCACACTGGGGCTTCCCTCCCACGCAGATGGAAGAAACTGAGGCATTGGGAATAGAGAAACCAGGACACCTTGACCAGAACCACTGCAGAAGCTCATCTCCTGTGCCATGGGTCTGCCTTCCCACACGCAGCTGAGTGGGTGCTTCCTTTTCTCTATTTAAAAGGTGCCACCACAAATCTGCTTGCAGACACAGGAGCAGCTGAGGAAAGCACTGCTGAACATCCCGTGCTGCCAGTTTGGACCTCAGAAAGGCACCTGCAATGGACAGGCACCAAGGTTTGAAAGGGTGACCTGGCCTGGGCCAACCTTGTTAGGAGCTTCCCAAGTGGAGATGCATTGAGACCTGTTTCATAGAGATGTTTGGTTAAAGGCTGAAATCTTCAGAATTATTTATCAGACTCCAAAACTGATTCAGCCATCAAAAAACTCTCCAATAATTATTTATTTTTAAATTTGGTTATAAATTACTTTTGAGGAAAGCTCCCTAGGGCTCTGAAGAGCCTTCACATGGGTTGCACTTCACTGAAATCAATGCCAACCATTTCTTAAAGCCTTGAAATCATTCATTGTCCAACATCTCCCACCCCCAGAAGCTGCTGGACAGTTCAACCAAATTCATCTCAAGGGAAGAGGCCTCCAAGAGAGAAAGTTCTCCCCAGAAACCATGGAAAATGGTAGCTAGTCAGAAACAGACTGTGCATCCTCCACAGGGGAGGAGGTATAGCCATCAAACATCAACCCAGCAGCATTTGTACATGCACTCTTGGGGGTATGTTACCAGGAGCATAAGTTTTCCTGGTACCCTCCTTTGTGAGGCTTCAGAGGAGGAGGAGCAGGTGGTGGTGGCTCAGTTACATTTCCTTTCTCTAATGCGGCAAGGACACCCCATGTGGGATGCTACCACATCACCGCAATCCCAGCCAGCTGGGCTGTGATGTTCCTCTTGCCCGAGTGATGGGGCTCCTCATCTTTGCAAAAAACCAAGAGAGATGGGTCTCTCCTCTGGCTTTCCTGAAAAAGAGCTGTTGGAAAGTAGTCTTCAGCTAGAGCATCTGTTCTGGGCAGAGGGGATTTTATGAAGTAACATCAATTGCCTTATTCAAGTTGGTTATGTCCCCCGTTCAAGGTGTTCCCTTTTCTTCCAGCATCCTCTCTACAATCTGGCCGAGCACCCAGCTGAACTTGCGAGAGCTTGGCAAAGCTCCTCACTACTCCTCACCCCCACGTTCCCCGGAGGATGACCTCAGAAAGTCCTCTCAGCACTGGGTTGGGTTTCTCAGACTTCAGAGTAAAACACCCAGGTCGGACGTTTTACAAACAGGAGATGAACTGCAGAAGGGAGGGGGTGGTGGCACAGGTGTCCTCCCAAAACAAGTGATGTTCCTGCTCCCTCCTGCTACGAAGCATTTGTGTGAACCAGTATGTAGGATGATAAACTCCTGCTCTTGTCAGCCTCATCCTACCAACCATGCAAGAAAAAGTGATGCTGGGGAAGGTGGTTGTAGGTACCTATCCTAAACCCTCCCCTGATTTCCTCCTCTGTACCAGGAGCCTCGGGCACCAAGCTCTACCTGGGGGGAAACCGAGCACCCAGGAGGCAACGATGTCCCTTACCAGCCGCTTCCTCCTCAAGCTGTGATCTAGATTCTACTTCCAGACTAATGTTTATCAGGCCATTAACTATGCCCAAACAAGTTAAAATAAGTCATAAAAATCACACTTGCTGCAACAGCTTTTAGTGTAGTCGCTTTGCTCAATCAAATAAGATCTGATTAATCTAAAATCTTAATCTAAAATCTAAAATAGGTCAGAGAAACACAACCCCTCCTTTAAGCGTCCCCACTCATCTGTACTGTCACTGTGAGGGTCACTGCAAGTGACTTCACAGCAAGCGAAGGAGAACCAAGTAATTAATTCCGGTTTTACATAAGGTTTCAATTTTATTTTTAAAAGGGCTGAACTGACCTCACACATTAAACAAACCGGGCACTACAGGAGAGTTACACCAAGACAGTATGAAGAGAAATGCATTATCTAGCTGATTTGAAAATGGCAACATCCCCCGTATTTCCAGGTGGGACGCAACACAAAGACGTCTGCCAACAGGTGAAGGCTGCAGTCAGGAATCAGTAGGCGCGGAGAAAAAAAAAGTCTTCTTTACGGACACGAGAGCAAAGCCCGGCAGCTGCCGACACGATCCCAAAGCAGTGCTGAGCGTGAACAGACACCGTACTGATGCGGCCAGGCGAGGGGGAACGAGCCGCTTGTCATCCACAGAAGCCTGCATGAGATTTGCTTCTGCTGTTTCACGTACCCGTGAAGACTTGCCCCTCTCTTCAGTTCCTTGGCACATCAAGGCCATCTCATCCGTTCTAGCTCCTACTTTCCCTTTTCAGCTGAATTTTGTCATTTTTGCAAACCTCCTGGGTTAGCTCCAGTGCTCTTGGCACGGGCTGTGACTCAAAGCCATATTGCTGCTCCAGTCTCCACTTCCAGCACCTTTTCCTCTCCCAGGCTCCTTTCTGCTCTCCTCCTTCAGAGACAGCAGCCTTGAGATGCAGCAGGCCGCTGTGGCACTCCCTGAATTTCCTCAGCGATTGTGTCACTGAGATTTTAGCCTTTGCTTCATCCTACCCCAGCACCCCTTGGACCAACACCATCTTCTTCTGTAGCATTTCACACCACTTCTCTGCAGGTGTCCACTTCGGCAGCGAGTTTCTGTCCAGCTTCCACCCGTATTACAGTTCCGTTACTGTTGGCTATTCTCTGTCGAAGTTGTCAGCTGCTTCTCCAAGATCCCACCTTCAACGTTGTGAGCTGTCATCATCAAACGATGAGATCTTAAAAGCCATAAGTTTGATCCAGTTGGGCTTATGACCCCAAAATACATCTACAGGCTCTCCATTACGGTTAAGAAGCCATTAAAAAATCTCATTATTTTACGGTGGCAAGACGAATGGGGAATCAGACGTCACCTTTTACAATTTTAACATTGAAGATGATGCCATCCACTGTACAAATGGATTATGCAAGCTCTTAATTAGGAATGAGGTTCAAACAAGGACTTCGATCGGGACCACTCTGACCGTCAGCCAGGGATGGGAGGCCTTAAGGAAGCAAGTACCTGCTTACAGACCACTGCAGTCCATTCTTGCACAGCTCTTTGCTGCAAATGTGCCCTACTTACACCAGCCTGCCACATTTTGAGAGACAGATGGATTAGGATACTAACAGAGATCTCGGCTAAGAAGCAACAGCCTTTTACACACCTCACATTCCTGACCAAGCAACATTTTTTTGCCACTTTTTCAAAACCAGGCCCCTGAAAAGGGGCATCAAGTTGGAAACGAAACACTGCAGCAATCCCGCTTGCTTTGCGAAATAGTGGCTTTTTGTGTGGATGTGGTGTTTACCCCCCAAGCCTCTTCTCAAGCCCATACCAGATCGTTCAAGTCAAGTAAGTGTCTCCATGGAAACCTTTCTCAAGAAGCCTCCTTGCTGGAGAAAAGCATGCACCCCTTTTGTTTAAAAGGGGAACACAGTTTGGTAGGAGCATAATGCCTGCCCAGAGTAGCGACTCCTCAGCCAGATTTATGCCCTTTAAAAACACATCCATTCAATTAAGACGTTTTAGGGATGACTAAAGGTGTGAGATCGCTGTTGCAACTAAACTAGCAAGTTCTATCATCCCCTCCATCCCTGCCCATGATCTTCACACTCAGCATCACAACCTGCCTTCTTCAAGGTACACGGGCTCACCGTGCTCCCACACACAAACTCTTGGCCCTGCTGAATTGTTTGTTTGTTCAAAAAATCCCTACAGCTGAAGTAACACAAATCAACACCCAATCCTGAAACATAGGAAGCATCTTATCAAAGCTACCAATACTTCTTAAATAAGACAATCTTCTGTGTTTTGGAAAAAACAAAAAAGTTTTAGCCTCATGCTCCACCGAGCCCTTTGTAAGCTGTAGCATGTCGCAACATTTCTAGTATAAGATGGCTTAAGAACCCTCAAAAAAGAAGCCAGTTTTCTGAAAGGATACTCAAAAAATGGAGCATTTTATGTTCTAATATAGAAGAGAGACTTTAATATTAACAGGCAAATAAATAATTAAGGGCTAGGATTAAAAATGGTTTCAACTGGGGCAAATCAGTTCATAGAGTGTGTAACAAAAAAAAAAAAAAAAAAAAAGCAAAGCCACTGAGGAAGTTCTCTAGTTGGAGTCGCTTTCAAATCACAGCAGAGTCAAGACATTCTCAGAAAAAATAAGCTCCAGAGGTTAATTTTTAAGTCAGAGAGTCACTATTTAAGAGCCCTCTGCAGACAAGAAGATGCTGTAAAAGGCTATGTGAAAGCTAACACAGGTGCTGATGCCGGGCAATGCACAGTCAGAAAGTGGAGGAAAAGACGTATTTCAGGAAAAAAAACCCTAACAAAATGATCCCATTCTCCTAAGCTTACAGTAGTTACAAGATTTTTTAGGATTTTTTGAGAACATAGAAATGTGACATGCCTGGTAACTTGAAACTAGGTCCAAGCACACTGTAGCAGCTGCCTCCTCTTCCCACCACCCATCACGGGTGGGGAAAAGAAAAAAAAGCCTGGAGCAAGATGACACACAGTCTTGCAGCTTCCCGGTGGAGAACGAAAGGCTTTTAGCAAACCTTCTCTCAAGCAGCTAAGAGAAACCAGGCAGGAACAATTCAACATGGAAGTCAATGAGACAGAAGCACATCACTACCATCACAGGAGGGATAAAGTCATTTGTGCCAATTCCTTCCCATTACACAACAGAGAATGCAGAAAAGCTACTTAAACACACACCAATAACCCTTTCCACCTTCTCTGGGGAAACTCTGCAGAAATCTTGCTGCAGAAAAATAAGCTCATGCGTGTGCCTGCAGATAAGGTGCATCTGCGTTAAGGTCCTCATCTCAGTGGGATGCAGAGGCTGGAATGGGGAAGGGAGTTAAAGTTGGAGACATTAAATGCATTTGTGGATCAGATGTAATCCTGTGCTGTCAAAAAAAGTAGGTTACTAAATCCTGTAAGACCCGAGCCATATGAGATTTTAGATCAAGTGAGATCTAGCCCCTAATTCCTTTCTTCCCACGTAGGCCACCTTGAGTCTTCAAGGAAATACAAAACCCTTATTAAAGGAATTATTCAAGTGTAGTGGCCTCCCATTTTGAGATCTCCACCTAAACTCCAAGCAGAGGAGCTCATAAACAGATCGTATCCCTCTCCAGGCTGGCAGCTTTACTGCTTTGCCCAAGGAATTCGCCCTTGGGTACAATCTTTGCAAGGGGGAACTCTTGAATATTGCAGATGAAATATACATACACAAAGGGAAAGAGCCTGCAGATTTTGGCAATGGACTTCAGCTTTGTGTCGAACAGTGACCCCCCTTGGAGCACAAAGGATGGGAGAAGCAAAAGACCTCACAAACTCTATCTACACCCAGCAAAACTACTGTAAGAGCTGTCACGTATTGTGGAGCAAATAGGAAAAATGTATTTGAATTATTTGAATTACAACCCAGGTGGAGGAAGAAAAGGGCTGAGCCAGCAGCAGGTCTCAGCAAGAAGCAGGAATGAGTTTCTGCGCAACACAAGCGCTTTGGCGAGAGATGAGAGGTTATTCCAGAATGGGTTTAAACTTGCCCCATAAATGACCAAAGCAGTACAGAGAAAGCAGCTCCCTCAGCTACAATACAGCTCATTTATCGATTTTCTCTACGTGTAAAGCTACTCCCTTGAGAACCACTTGCTGTCCCAAAGGACTAGAGAAGA
The DNA here is from genome assembly GCF_023634085.1 of Falco cherrug. Lineage (NCBI taxonomy): Eukaryota > Metazoa > Chordata > Aves > Falconiformes > Falconidae > Falco > Falco cherrug. The sequence goes on from NC_073698.1 coordinate 4,440,802, forward strand.
TGGGGTAAGAGTTATATCACTTCATCCAACACATTCAAGCACCCGGTGATGATATGGGCAATAATCCCATCGGACAGACTTGATTGGTGACAGTGAATTCTCCAGTCCTCCCTCAGCCCCAAGTTAAGAAACGCAGCAGTCATTTTATTAAAAATCAGTATACAGTTGAACATAAGCCCAGTGTTTACAACCAATCCCTCTAGTAGTTCCAGGTTTCCTGTTGTTTTACAGACTATTAGCAACCAAAGGAATCAGTAGCATAAAGAAACCACTACCATTTAAAAAAAAAAAAAATTAATGTCCCCACGTCTCCAAGAAGAAAGCAGCATCCATGATCAGTTTGTTTTCCATGGGACTTGCTCTAAGAAACAGAGTTTTCAACATCACTTTGCAGGCAAATCTTATCTTTATAATAGTAATTTTGCTCTGTTTGCTTTATCATACAGGGCAAGGGTCTCCAAGATGCCCCACAGCGCTGATCAAATAACCCTCACAAGCTCTGTCAGTCATTTTTTCTTGTTATTTACCTTCTAGAACATCAGAAATGTTTGAGATTTAACTAGTCGAGTTGAAACTAAAGGGGTGGGGGGCCCCCAATTCACACAATTTGGCAAAAAGATCATCCATGAATTAAGTTCTTCAACGGCTGCAGGAAGCACATGGAGGCTTTCTCCACGTTCCCTCGAAGCACCCAGCAGGGCTGTAGGAAGGATGTGTATCCATGCCCCCATTCCCCTTTCAGTTGTTACAGCTGTTCACATTTCTGCTGCCTGCTTCCTTTCCTGCTCAAGACATCCAAAGCACAGAGCAGCCTCAGTGGTGTAATAGCAGCTTGGCAGAAGCAGGAGAAGTCCAGCCAGCAAAAGATTTAATTTATTAAGATAAACATGGTCTAAGGCTCCATATTGTTTTTAAAAATCAACACAGTAAGAAATATGAAAACAAACTGGCTCTGCTACGTGTGGGTCAGGTTCAGATGTTCTCAGGCAGATCTTCTGAACCATACAAAATACTCGTCCCCTCTCACCCCCATGACAAGGATGGAAAGACAGTTCACTACGCAAGATCAGCAGTGTCCCTGTTGCATGCCCTTCCACATTCAGTGAACAACACCTCTGCCACCCTTCAGGGCAGATCAGAGTTTAGCGAACAGCCCTGTGAAGAAGGAGCAGATGGGGACAGGGGCAGGTAATTCAGTCTCTGAAATGAACATCTAAAGGTCTTGACACGATGACTGTGCTGACTCCACCACTTTAATGGTTGTTCTTGGCTGCCTCTTTAGCTGCAATGATCAGAGGAGTGAGGCTAGACAGAGGCTTTGCAATTTTCAGGAACTGGTGCTAGGAAAAAGAAAAAAGAAAAAGGGTTAGATTTTTCAGAACATGACCCAAAAGTCTGGCAGCTATTCAAAATGCTGGCACCTAGACCCATAGGAAGTCCAACGACCCACTCTAATCTCTGAACAGGTGAAAACAAAAGGTCTGTTACCACCACAAACTTTCAGGGTTCACCCGAAGCGATGAACAGATTTGCATCCAACACATGCTAAATTCTCCAGTTTTGTACATGTTCAAGACCAAGCAAAACTCAGAGAATTCCTCTGCGGAATCATAAAGTCTTGCAAAACCTATGGTGAAATTCTGTGTGGAAGGAAGGTGTACTAAAAACAACCTGTGTGGTTCAAACACAAGGCAGAGGGCTTCCTGCAGGCATCGCCTGTCATTCTCTCTTCCCTGTAATCACAGGTCTGGTGAAAGCATTACCTTGGCCTTCTAGGGATACTAGAAATTTGTAAAGCAGCTGGAATTTAGGAGAGCAGCACAGAGACTGCAACACAGAACCACTCAGTCAGTCGCCTGTACAAGGTGCTCCGTTAAGTAAAACAATATTGATTATCAATACAGCTCTCCTGAGAGCGAAGGCAGGTAGGGCAAGTCCACAAGCTATTCTGAAAACAAAAAACAACTATATCCCACTGGACTTCTGAGCATCAGAAAGAATCGATCACCCAAGGCAACAAGTTTCAGAGATGGAAAGAGACATTAAAAAAAAAAAAAAAGAAAAAAATCAGGGGCTACAAGGTAGTTAAAACCAGGCAGCAACGTCACAGTCAAAATGTTCTCCTGCTCCAAGGAACAGAACATTACTGCTCTGATATTTTGGGGCTGGAAAGTCCAGGAAAAAAGTGATCTTTCAACTACTGCCACTCTGCCAGTGATTAGTGCTGCATTACAGTCTCAGAAGGCAGCGTCTGAAGGCATCCAAAACTGAACCCATAGACTAACTAGTGGAAAGAAAGGAAAACAAAAATGGGTACTGTCTCACAGTTGAGGTCTGAGCGCCCCAATCACAGATTTATTTTACAAAGAGGTACATTTTGCACTCCCATGGCAAATCTGACAGAAGGAACACACAAACCACTCTCATCCGTGTTGGTAAAAAGCCTGGCAGACTGGCCCTCCTCTTTCACCAGCAGTTCAGACTACAACACCGGGTTTTCAGTGAAATAACTAATGACAGTGTGATGAGGCGCTGACCCAGGCTGCCCAGAGCAGCTGTGGGTGCCCCATCCCTGGCAGGGCTCAAGGCCAGGCTGGACGGGGCTGGGAGCAGCCTGGGCTGGGGGGAGGGGACCCTGCTCCGGTTAATGCAAGGCATGCATATTCCAGAGTTTTGTGATCCCTCCACCAGAAGGGAGACACCCAGAGCTAGATAGCTAGAAGTCCTCCTGCTGTCCAAATTGGAACAAGCACGGCAAGCCCATGACAACACATGCAGATGTCACGGCCAGCTGTGTGATGAAGCTGGAATTAAGCCACAGAATTAAAGGGCTCAGCATTTGGCAGGCCTGGGGCACAGCTATGATTTGAGGAACACTGCACAGCTGCTGCTAATAGGAAGTACAGCATAAAAAAGGAGTAGTCTGTTAACACTTTATTAATAGATTTAGGTTTTGGGGTTGTTTTTTGTTTTGTTTTCTGGCAGGTTACCTTAGCTGTGCTTCTGCCTTCGGCTGATGCAGTATTTTAAAACCCCAAACAAGATGATGCCATAAGCCTGGTTTCGCTCCGGATTGCACGATTACATTGATTCAGCCCTGTTCCCCATCACCTACCTGTAGCAGCTCTTTCGCAGAACCTCTCTTTTCCACGTCCATTTCAAGACAGCGATTTAAGAAGTCTCGGAATATGGATGAAAGCTTTTCTGGATTCTGCAGTTCTGGAGTCCCATTAGTAGCAATGAGATACAGAGCCTAAAGCAAAAACAAGCACCAAAGGAATGGGAGGTTAAGGAGGTTAGATTCCATCTCTGGATTGCAGACACCCATTTCTCCTCTCCCTTCCCACAGTTCAATGGGGAGGAAAAACCCCCACCTTATCAGGGTGACTAATCAATGCTTAAGTTTCAGCAAACAGAATAGCTGCTAGCTCTGGTTTTAGGTGGACGGGATCCAATCCTTTATTGTTTTGCCCTCGTAATCTGGGTTTGGATCCTGCAGCCCTCTCAAGGGACTAGGAGGACAAAAACAACATTCCAGACCATGTTTACATAGGGAAGTTAACTGGCATGACTCTACCAGTGCTAGACTATGCAATGACTATATCCTCACGGGAAGGTACCCCTGAATAAATAGGAGATAATTTTTCTCTTGGTACTTTGAGTGCACAAGGCCTAAGAAGTGAATACAAGACACAGTTGGCTCCTTACAAAAGGTGTCCAGCAGACCCTCAAGCATTTTAACACCTTGCAGAAACAAGCAGATGTGCTACCACTTGGCAGATTAAGCATTCACAAACACACCCTCTCTGAGAATCAAGGAATTCAGAATTCATCCACTTCAGGATTTCATGCAAGAAACATCCTGGATGGATTTTCAAAGGGAACAGAAATCTGTCAGAGACTTGTTAATATGCAAGCCCTTTGAGCAAATCACTCTGCACATCCCATGGGAGCAGTACAATAGCCTGGGAACTGGCACAAGTGGAGTTAAATGAGGCCAAAGCACTGTTACTTAGCCATCCTCATTTTATCTGGACACCCAGTTTCTTTCCTTTCACTCTTCTTTGCTGCTGCTCTTCTCTCCCAAAAATCACTTCCAGTGCAAGAGATGGAGACAAGAGTTAAACAGAATTTTTCTAGATCCCCTCATCCTGTGCAGCTGCAGGAGAAGCCATAAACCTGGCTTATATGAAGAGCAGTTACCTCCCTACAAACTGACAGCACCTCCCCTTCCGTTAAAAACTAAACAAGGACATCGGGAGGCTTAAGCCCCGTCTAAAGGCTTATTAAGCTTGTAGCTTTATTTGAGCATGCAAGCAGGAACAACCCGCCAGCAGCAAAAAGCTCCATTTTATAGAACAGTAATGTCATATTTTGAATGTAAAGAGAACCCTTCCCCACTCATAGGGCCCAAGGATTCAAAGTGTCAGCTGCTTTGGTGCCATCAGGTACTCTGCCTCTATCAGCACCTCCAAGAAGTGGGAAATCGTGAGTGTGCAAGATCTACCTCATCAGAGCTGACCAGAGGGTCTGCACGGGAAGAATCCACGTCTCTGCTACCCAGAGCAAACTATGGCTTCTAACTAAAACTATCTCAGTCTTCTCACTATGACATCTGACGGGATACAGGGCTGTAGGTGGTGAAACCACACTGGAGGATTCACCTGCCTCCTTGAGAGCCCAGTTTCACCAGCATGCTTAGCGAAGATCTGAGGGCAAAAGAGAGTTGCTTACTCTCAGGGGGTTCTCGTTGAGGTAGGGGGGCTCTCCTTCGATCATCTCGATGGCCATTATCCCCAGCGACCAGATATCCACTTTGGGCCCATACGCTTTCCGCGTCACCACTTCAGGTGCCATCCAGTATGGGGTCCCCACCATGGTGCTGCGTTTGCTCTGCTCAGGAGTGATCTGAGCACAGAAGCCAAAGTCAGCTGGAAAAGTAAAGAGGAGCAGGGGGGGAGAAACAGACACAGAAATCAGCAAGTTTCTCCAAAACCAGTGCTTACTGATGCCAGAGCTGTAGTATACGTTACCCTGCTGCACCACCTGGTGCATTGCTGCTGCAGCTGTGAAAGGAGTGGTTTTGTGGCTAGCACAGAAGACAACAGTGTTGAGAGGCAAGTTTCTAAATTTGACTCGCTGAGGCCATGAGGACGACAGAGTTGCCGCCTTGTCTATGTGGATGATGGGGATCAGTAAATAACCGTATATGGATGCTGAGACACTTGACCGCGTTTGCAGCATTATGCAGGTGTAATACACTGCGTAATGGATGGTCTAAAGACTATTCCTCCTGGGTATGTGAAAACAGAAATTAATGTATAGTCTGATCTAGATGCACCCCTCAACCCACATACTGTATTGTCTGGTGATATTTTCAGTCCCAGAGATGCTACTTCCCCAGGAAATACATCATCGCTCAAACAGGGTCTCCTTTATAGAGCAAACTGCAGTCAGAATAAATCTACAGTACCTACTTCTATACTGACTATTTTCTTTTAGTAGACAGAAAGATGGAGAGACTTCATACAAAGAACGCTGGGTCCTGTGTCTTATTTGCATTTGACATACCAAAAGAAAACTAACTCTGTTCTTGTGAGCCCAGCAGAATCAACACAGCGAGATGCACTGCCCATCCTGACCCCCGATGGCACCACGGATCTAATTTCAGGCACAATGATGAAAATTAAACTGATCCCTAGCTGAGTTTTCATCAAGGGCAACAACCAGGAAAGGGACATATGGTTCATAAACAGATCAAGTTTCCAGCAGAGCCCATAAGCAGCTCAGGTCCAGAAGGTTACTGCATCATATCCACAGGGACTTCTCTAACTTTAAACTGCAGTCCGGAACCTGCATACTGTGCTCAGAGAAGTTATTTGATAAGAACAGAGCACTTTGGCCCCAGTCAGCTACACAGCACTAACACTCCAGAGATCTGACCGTACCAAAGTACAGCGTTTGTCTAAAAAGCAATCATGTGCAACAAACCCCCACCTTCTTACTCAGCATATCTGCACTGTGTGAATTTTGAGTCATATCTGCTGTCACTGCTGACAAAAATAGATTTATTTATGCCTGTTGGGTGCTAGCCAGCAGAACTGAGAGGAAGAGAAAGGGAGCACAATTCTGTTAAAGCTATAGATGGAAGATAATCGTTCACTGGTTTCCAGACTTATCTCGGCATGGGCAACAAGCAGCACAACAGCTACCTTAGCACCGGAGGAGCAGAACAGTCTCAGGGTCTTCATTACTGGTGATAACACAAGGAGGAAACAACATTCAGAGTCCAGCCTGGGCTGGCGTTGTAAGATTATGTGTTTTCTAGTTACATAGTTTTCAATTCTCCCTCCGCTTTCCCTGCCTCACGAGTACCTGCAGTATTTTCCAGACTGAAGAGACTGCTCACAAATGAAGACTTCTGGCCCTACACCTTCAAACCCAGCTTTCTAGACTGGAGTAGCATTAAAATACTGTTATTTTAGTCCAAAAAAACAGATGGCCCACAGCTAAATGAACCCCAAACCTCAATTTGAGTCTGGTATCAGTTCACAAGGATTCATGCTTGCCAATCTCCATTAAAACCAATGCCACAAAAATAACTACAGGAGCATTTCTACAGCCTCTTCACAGCCACAGCATCAAGCATCTCAAAACACCCTATCAATCCAGGCCTGGTCCAGAGCAGATAACAGGCCCGGGCTGATAACTCAAGTCATCACCAGCAATGTTCCTTGCATACTTAGTTTGACAGAGCCATCCATTCCCAGCAGGATGTTGTCACTCTTGATGTCTCTGTGAATAACTTGGTTTGAATGGAGGAATTCCAGAGCTTGAAGACACTAGGAAAAAAAAAAAAAAGGGAGATATTCTTACTGTGCATGAAATTATTCACCAGTTACAATTAGCCAACCAACGGACTTTTAACAACTTGCATTTTGAGCAGCAAGGGGTTAGTGCCTTAGAGTCTTTCATACATTCAGTATGTGCAGGGCTACAGAGATGGCCCGCTGGGATCTGCAGGTCCTAGGAGGTCCCAAAAGACCTGGAGGATAGGCATAACCGAGGGGATTCTGACCCAAATTTGCACCCTGGTCCTCCCTCTAGGATAAAATATATTAGGCTTGCATCAGGACTGTACGCTGCGACCTCCCAGAGGACATCCATCCTCTGAATGACTGCTGCATTACAGAAGCTGGACACAGCTATTCCCGTGGAACCAGTGACGGGTCATGGAAACCCCATGTCCCCTTCCCAACCTTCCCAATCACAGCTCCCCCCGAGCACCAGCAGAGCTTTACCTCTCGGCACACAGCTGCAATTTGTCCTTCGTCCATGCAGGTCTCTGTCACAACATCTGTTAGGGAGCCTCCTGCCAAGTACTCCATGACCACCCAGAGCTCTTCTCCTACAAGGTAACTGAAGAGCCACAATCGGATTTTAAAAGCGGCAAATATGAGCATCACACTGTTTACCCAGCCAAAATCCACGGGGGTTTAAAGCTGTCTTTTGAAGCTGAAACCATGAGGCTTGAGTAGTGTACTTAACAGCACTGGGGCACCAGGTACTCGTGCTGCTTTCTGCACACAGAAGGATCTGATCACAACCTGAATGAACGGAGAAGGGCGAGTGCCGAAAGTCAAGGAGAGAGGTAACAGGAGAGCGGGGTAGACGTAGCAAGGCTGAATTTTTCTGCCATGGAAAGGGCCCAGACCAAGATGGAGACCCCACCTTACAACTGCTGCCGCTGGGAGAGAAGGGGAAGAGCAACTAGTCAGGGATGGGGTACAAGTGTGCAGCCCTGACATCTGGCACACAGCGTGGCTTTTGAGGGCTCTGGCATCAGAAGAGGCAGCTGGGGGCTGCTTTGTTACTACTGGTGTCCTGTTGTCCCAAGCAAGTGCCTACTTTGCCTGGGGCCAGGGGCAAGCGTCGGTGACACAATGGATGGCTGCCTGTGAACAACTAGGAACACTATTTTTATTTTTTTTATGTTTTTTTTTTAAGCATCATGCATTTGAAGCTCACCTCAATCTGTTTAACGCTACCAAATTAGCCTGAGATTTTGTCTGGAAAATTCGGAACCATTCAAAAGGGCAAAATGTGATCATCATGCTGGATGCAGTGGTAATTCTAAAGACTTAGAATAAAAAGAGGAAAGCCCAAAAGGGCACATCTTGTCTGGAAAGACCCATAGGAAGATGGGAAGGAGACAGCTGAGGTGAGGGTGAGTTCTCTCAGCCATTTGGGACATTATTCTCAGCTAGGAGTGTGTGTGCTCATGTCAAAGTAGGAGACCTGGGATGAAGACTTCAGCATTAAGTCATTTGAAAAAAAAAAAAAACAAAACAACAAACCCAAACCACCCACCACTTCTGCCTTTTTGGGCCCACCTGGAAAAACATCAACACAATCTTCCATGACAGACACATCAGGATGACACAATCCCAAAGGAAGGAATCATCAGCTTGTAAACTTGAAAACCCACCTTCTCAGCATATCCTCCCATTTATGAAGTGAGTGGACAAACGAGTCAAGAGACAGGGCAGAGGATCTAATGAAAAGCTTCTGCTGGCATTAGAGTTCATCAAGCAGGTGTTTGCTTTGCTCTGAAACACAGATCCTACTGAAAAATAATGAATTTGCTAGCGGCCAAAGGCAGAAAGCAGGGCAGGTTCTGGGGAACAATTAGCTAGAAAGCAACAGCGAAGGAGAAAGAAGTTATTAAGCCCAACTTGGCATGGAAAGCAGACAGAGATGTGTGAGACATCACAGGAGCAGGCATGGGGTGGGCTTTGGCCCCCACAGGGCACACCGACAACACCCAGCTGATAAAAAACCTCCCCAAAAGTGAGAATCGTCTGGGCTCCACCTGTATGACAGAAGCGTTGCTTATGGAGAGCTTTTAACAGCAGAGACAAAGATGGTATCTCTGTTTGGTGACACTGAAGACCACACAAGGAGATAAGAGTGGGGAGTTTCCTTCAGGACACAGAGCCCAAAGGCGCAGGGCTACGCTCCCAGAGCCGACAGGTCTCCAGCTCCACTATGGAACAGAAGGGGATGCACAGGCGGTCTTCCCCCTGGCATCACAGACCCCAGCAAAAGCAGTATCACCTGCACAGCAGCCCCTTGGAGAGAGGGAGGAGCAGCAGAACTGCTTTCAGAGTCAACTCTGTGGATCATCTGCCTTCTAATAACGGGCTCTGAAAGCTGCTCCATCCAACACCCTTCCTTCTTGGCCCAAAGCTGTTGCTACTTCTTCATCACTTCTGCCAGGCTCTCTCCAGATTTTACCAGAGCCCTCTCAAGAAACCAGTCACCGTGGACATCACACCACTTCCCTTCATTGCCGGCAGCACCCTCTGCCGCCCAAATCCACTTGACTCTAAGGATGGGGGCAGAATGGGCTCCACTGCTCCGCACGACAATCTCAGGTGGCACATGCTGGGAGCAAGCTGGTATCTCTCCACAGCCAAAAGGGATGGAGAGAGCCAAGAACCACACTGTGAACCAAAGCTGTGCCACGAGCAGCCAAAGGCATGTGCCAAGCCCCAGACACCTCAATAATTGATAGATTTGACATAACACGCAGGGAGGTAGAATTAACGGTGGCTCCCCGCCAACTGCTACCAGACAAATGTCATTTCAGAAGACAGGGTGGTACCGTCTCAGGGATCTTTTCGCTCTCTTGCTGCAGCAGATGTCTATTTTAGTCACTGAGCTGCCTACTGGAGGTGTGACTCAAAAACATGTTCTCAGCAGTTCTGGAGATACCACCAGGAAGTCCATACGCCTACGTGCTGCTTTCCATATGATGTCAGGCATAGTACGGTGTTGCACCTTGTCACCTACAGCCACCTTCCAAAACAAGGCTGGCAGCAAAAACAAGCTGATGCAAGTCTTTGAGGAAGAAGAAACTGATCCACAGCTTCTTCTCTTCATTCATCTGCAAGAGCAGGTAATGTCTGCTCCTGTAAGGTGTTCCTCAGCTCCCACTTAGATACCTTAGGAAGGTGTCCACCAAGCCCCTCCTATCACAAACACACACCAGTCAGTCATAGTCCTTTCTTATTGATAAACTTCATAAACTTTGGTTTTGCCCAGAAGTGCAAGATCATTTGTTACAGATTTCTGCACGAGTAACATGACTCCAACGTGCAGACACAAAGTTAGCCTGGAAAGAAATCCGTGTTTTCTTGTAGCACGACTGTCACCCATCTTCAGCTTTATTCACTGACCTTGCAGCCCTAGCTGAGTTTGGGGTTGGGTGAGGGTAGCAGTGGCTACCACTTCAAGTGAGGATTTGTGGGTTTTATTAGGTTAAGGAGAGTTCTTCAGAAAGAAAGAATTCGAAGGGCAGGAGTTTGCTTCGCCTGACACTGGGCACCCGACGCCTCTGTTTAGATGGCTGAGTTTGGAAACAGGGCTCTTTAACGCAGCAGAAAGAAACTGGCACCTCCAGAAGGTAATTCAGTGCAAGTGGCTGCTTCTCTGCACAGGATACTAAATTCAGCTCCTAAGTACAGCTGAATTAGGCCACGTCACTATCTCAAATGTCACAGCACACCTTTGTGCGATGCTGGCCGCTTACACTGCAGCAGAAAAGCTGTCTTAACCACAAGCAAGTAGGCCATGCAGGTAAGAGAGGATAAAGCAAGGAAACCCTTGCACAAGAGCAGGAGCTGAGGCAAAGAGAAGCAAGACAGCTGGTTTATACCGATGACTACCTTGCAGCTCACATCAAGGACCCAGAAGGGGAAACACTGTTGAAAACAGAACCACAAAAAAGAAACCAGGTCCCACAGCAGCAGGCGCATCCTTCCTCGTAGCTCCTTCTGTGACGGCAGTAGGCAGAAGCCAGCAAGTGGCAAACAAGTATCAGATTTATGCAGCACTGAGGAAGTGAAGAGGCACATGATGCCAGGCAGGAGGGACACAGCTCCCCAGCAACAGCATCCTGCAGTGTTGTTTTATTGATGTATCGATATATACCACTGAAGTGGCATAATCGACACAGGAACCCCCCTGTTCATCCTAGTTGCCGCTCCGTCCATTTGCAGCACTCAAACAAAAGCTAATCCCTTTGAAAAAGATTAGTAAGAGAAAGTGGAGGACAAAAGCAGCAACTTTGGTTGTGGGAAGTTTGACCGAGACAGCAAGACGCGGGCAGCTACCCTACAGGTGGGATGTACTGGCTAGAAAGGCAAGCGCATGTACTCAGGGATGCTCCTCTAATGAGAAAAACGTCTCTCGAAGTTTTGCTGAAACAAAGCCTCTAACCAGCCAGGAGAAATAAACAGTTTCAGCCCAGACACAAGTCTTAGATCTTCTTTACCACTTGTTTCATTTTACACAGGTAATATCCTTCTGCTCTTTGCCTGCCCAGCATCACTCCCCTGTGCACACACTCCCTTCCACAAAGTTTCAGGAGCAGACTTGCTGTCCCTTCAACAAAGCAGCTCTTTACAGCTACGCGTAGGACAAACTACCATATAAATTCAGCATCACAGCCGATGCTGCGGTATAGGAGAAGTACTTTTCTATGGACAAGACATTAAAAGCCTTTAAAGAAACCTGTTAAAAGAAACAGCTGATAAGATTTTGGTATACACACAGAGCAAACAAGTGTGCAGATAGTCTCTCAGATTTCCAAAAGAGATTCTAGGTCACATCCCTCCATTGCATCTTCAAAAAAACCCAAAAACAACAACAACAACAACAACAACAACAACAAAAAAAAAGAGCTGCCAAGATTAAAGCCTGCAGCTCACCCTATCTAGGCACTCTTTACCCTACAATAAGCCAAACTTTTAGCTCATCAGGACTAGATTCTAACGTTCAGCACAGCAGACTGAAAATCCTGCTGCAGCTCAACTGAAACTAGCTGTATCTTTAACGTAAGGTGAATGACACGGGCTTGACACAAGGCACCCATGTTATGTCGATGGTGAATTCAAGCCACCATGCAATGCTTTTTGCCTGTTGGGCTTTCAGTATGCCCCAGATTTCAACGTTGACAGCTTGTGACTGTCTCCTGGAACTCACATAGGGGAGATGCAAGAATGTCTTGCACTTCCAAAGGCAGCTCCCTTCCCCCAAAGAAGCACATTTTACCAGTTGCTCTTTCCAAAGCAGTCAGCCTCCAAACAGCTGATGATGGTGGCACTGCTACCATCACCCTTATGTACGAGCATTAACACCCTGCAGGGAAGAGCTCTCACAGCCATGTTTGTTTGCACACTTGGGACATTTTACTGCCTTGTGCTATACTGACCAGAATTTTCACGGCTACATATGTTTATTTAAAAAATAGTTTACATGCAGCACAGCAGCCACTGTGCTGCTTGCGTTTGCTCTGTTATTGTCATAGTCCAAGGGACATCAGCTCAAGAACAAGCAGAGCAGGTCTGTACGAAGGTAAGTTGTTAGGCGCTGCTCCTGCGGTAAGGAAAAGCAGGGATTCAAGGAGCAGCTGTCCCATATGGGCGTAACATACCCAAGGCTGAGCAGAAGTGCCACGGCACTTGTATGAGCCCACAAAGCCCAGCTCCGAGCAAGGAATAACCCTGTGCCCTCTGTCTTCCGAAGAGTTATGTACTAGGTGTCCTTTCCTCCCTTATTCACACCCACAAGTAAGCAGCCTCGTTTGGGTATGTGTTGCATGTCATTCACCCTTGTCGCTGTTCTGCTACTGTGCAAAAACCCTCAGTGGATGGTCACAGGGACGAGATTACCATCGCACTCTGGCAGAAGTTTGCTCCTCCGCAAGCAGAATGTCAGCATGGCTCAGCAGAAGCGGAACGATGAGGAAGAGAAAAGCAAACACAAATAACACAGTTCAAATTACTTCTGTGTCTCCTCTAGTGGCAGGAAGGAAACTGTTCATTGTGTCAAATTTGGCAAAGGAGAGCGCTGAAAAAGGGAGTCCCGTCAGCACACTGCTACTAATGCCTTGGCTGCCAACATCTCTAAAGAGAGCCTACGTACCCCATTAATGCCAATTCAGACACTTGTTTCTCCTTGGATATGGAGGGAGACCACCAAGCCACCCACCCCCCAACACTGCATTAAGCAACCCAAGGTTGTCCTATACCTGCGTTAAGCTGAAAGAGGATCTCTTAAGACAGTGACAAGGAAGTGTTTTCCAGAGTCCCTTCATGAACTCTTCAAATCATGACATACCTGTCCAAGTAGTTGACGATGTTGGGGTTTTTGTTTTCCCTCATCACAAGGATTTCATTAATAATCAGTTCTTTTTTGGGCTGCTGCTGCAAATTCATCTGTTTGATTGCAACCTGCAGTGAAGAAAGACCAAGTAAATTATTATTGCAACAGTCCCCCAGAAAGCAGCCAGTACCATGTAGATTAGTGATGTAGATTCATGTGAAGTGGGAAAACACTTTTTCAGCACAGGTTGCTCAGCCATTTACTAACTCTGTGAGTTCCTGCAGCCAGTCCATTTCAACACATATTGGAAGATACCTCATGCCCAAAAGTACGAGGGGAGTTACTATTTTCATACTGGACCTTTACGTCACAGTTGGATAGCAGTCTCCATCTACAGCTTCTTGGTAACAAGTAGTATAGACCCTAGTATGGACAAATACGTCAAAAACATTTTATTTCTTAAAGGAATCTTGTTCATTTTGTTTTGGATTGGATGTTTCTGGAAGTTCTTTAGTGTTTTTTTGCTGCTCCCCTGCAAATTCCTGCTTCTAGAAATCTACAGCAGGTTTGCCATGCATGGAGGGGATAAATAACGTAGCCTAAGCTTAGTACTTCAAGGTGGTAATTCTGTTTCTTTCTGTCACAGCAAGACCTGGGGGAAAGAGGCAACAATTTTTAGATAAAAAGCTGAAAACAAGTGCATTGGATTCAGCTTTATCCCCAGACATAAGGGATATGCCCTGTTAAGGGCAACAGGGATGGATTTGCCAGTTGTAGCCCTTTGGCTTAGTAGCTTTCCGTCTGCTTCGGGATACCTACTCGGCATGTACATATACAGAAAGCAGGAGGGTACAACATGTTTTCAACTCTTACCGGTACTTCGTGAGACCACCTGGCCCTCAGAGAAGCCTTCAGATTGGTAAGACTACTCAGCACAGCAGGAGGCAGAAACACTTCCATAGATGCTACAGCTCAACTCTTATTTGGTACAATATTTAGGCAAAGGGAATGAAAAGTAATTATATCTTTACAAAACTGCTCCTTGCAGAGAAAGAGGCCTAGGCAAATGGATCGGAGCCAGTAACTCCAGCTCACAAAAGCAAGGATTAAAAGAAACAAGCCACAGAGTGCCAATATAGACAGATACAATTAGCATTTTGGTAGTATAGCAGGGGAGACAATAGAAAAATCCCAACACATGAGAAGGCAACAACAGACAGACACTATGCTGTTTTCCCACAGTATTCACAAGGGCTGCCAAACAGCACTTAAAGAAGACAAAAACGCAAATGCCGTGCTGCTCTTTGCGCTAGACCAGAGAGGAGAATGAAAGATGGAGAGGGAAGGCATCTGATGCAGAGAAAGAAATCCCAGGCCATTACTGAAAGAGCTCCAAAGAGGCTCCTGTACCTCCTCACTCCTGTTCAGAGGTAGGTCCACTGTCCACGCCCATACAGGGGCATTTTCCCTATCTAAGACTGTCCCGTGCATTAGGATACAAAATAAACAGCTGCGGGTATACTGGAGCCATCATCAGTGAAAAGCTTCCTAACCCTGGGAGCTGCCCAAGGGGTTATAGTGCAAAATAAAGGAGTTTCCCTCCAGTGCTTCCAAACTGCGTTGCCGTTCACCGAGCTCCTGAGGTGCAAGGATTGGTAGCAGCACGGTTCACAGAAAGGAACATGCCAACAGCATGCCTAGGTTACAGCAACCCCAAGTGCAAATTTAAAAAAACAAGGCCTGATCACACTAGTGTAATGGGAATGATTTAAAAGTCTGTTGTAATAAAGTGTTCAAATATTCACCGGGGAGTCCCTGAAGTGGTCGATAAAGCAAGCAGAAAACCGAGAAAGGAATTCCTCCTCCTAAAAAATTTCTCATTGCTTCAAAACAAATGTGATGCCTCTCCCTCAGAGGCTGCAATTAAACTGTATTAATTCTTCCAGAATGGAAAAGGGGGTGAAGGAGTTTCAGCAAAAAGCACAATTATGAAATTTCCTGGCGGATAACCCTGACATTGTACAAATGCTAAGCAGATACGCGTCATGCATTGCTGCAGACTTCCATAAATATGTTTGGAATAATGCATACACTCTCCTCTTTAAAAATGCCCCACCTAGCAATGATGGTTTCCACAGATGCTGCATATCCGTCACTACTAGTTCATCATGCACGCAGGCAATACGCAGGGCACCTCTCAGTATTCGGGGCTGAGAGGGGTTGCACACAGGCAGATAGACATTCCTTGTCTCTCAATTCAAGGGCGGAAAGCAAGTGGGCAAAGAGTGGGAGAGGAATTATTTCTATGCAAGTCAACTAGTACAAGTGTAGGAAGCAAAGGAGCAGAGGGCATATAAAAGAGTTTAAGTGGGGACAGGCAGGAGTCTTGGGGATGAAGAAGTACACTTCTGCTGAGGAACCATCCAGTCTGAACATTTGCTTCTAGCCTTTGTGGTCACAGAAGGATTCTTTACACACATGAAATTATTCAGGAATCAAAACCTCGGAAATCATCTTATCCAGTTCTCTGCTCAGACCACTCAACCACGCCTCATTAGCAAGTAAATAAATACCTCATTTAAAGTAAGATGTCATGAACCCCTGAAAGACAGTCTTTATTTTGTAGCATCAACCTGAACTTTTAGGGACACAATCCAAAATCCACTGCTGTAGTATTCTGGCAGCACTTACCTCCTGTCCTGTAGCTACATCCATCGCTGTGTAAACTGTACCTGAGGCTCTAAATAAAAACAAAAAACCAACAAAAAAATCAACAAAACCCGACATTTATTAGTGCCTTATAGCAGACTGAGAGCTTAACACATGCCCCTTCCCACCTGTCTCTCTGAAATGCTCTCAGTCCCATTCCTTTTCATGCAATAATTCCAGTGGTAAATACTGTCTGAAATATTGCTGAGCCAAGATTGCTGTTGGAGCAAAAGCCACAGAATTTATAGGGAACAAAGCCCCTAATAAGGGACACTGTGGTCATCCAAACTCCTCCTGCTAAACCAGCAATGTAGCACAGCTTGTAGGACCGTGAGCTGATCCCATTTAAACTGGCATGACTGCACTGACCTGGCTTGCATGCTGCCCAGCATCGTTACAGAGCAGATAGGATCAGCTGAAGTAAACAAATGTGGCATTTGTAGTGAGGGAAACGGGAGCCTGAGCCTCAGCACACGAAGTTGACAGCAGATCTCAGTGATCTGCACTGATCTGCCCCCCTACAGCCTCTCCCACAGCCCCTGCTTCCCCCTACCCTGCCAAGAGGCGCACACCACCACATCGAGGAGAGTTGATTCACAAAGCAAATCTGCAATTTGAAGATTGTCTTGCACACTGAAAACGAGCAGTTCCTTCCCTGCTTGCTGCTATATTTAGCAACCTGATCATCTAATGACATATTTTCATATATTAACACAGAATTGCACAAAAAAAACCCTCCAGTCCCTGTGACTCAAGGCTTTGCCAGGAAAGGGAGAAGAGCTGGGCGGGTGGAACCCACCAAAACAACAATAAAATAAAAACAAATTAAAAAAAGGCAAAAAAACCCACCAAAAGAAAACAAAAAAACAACCAACCAAAATAAACTCTCCAAAGCATCACCGACAGCTTTTCCAGCAAGCTAACTTAGCCTGGTTTCAGCATTTCCTTCTTAGCCTAAGGAAAGTTATAGGACGGAGAAGACTCGTATACTAACCCTTGTCCAATTTTCTCAAAACACGTGTACTTCTTTTTTGGATCGCCCACACTCACAATACTTCCTACAAAAGAAAAAAAAATACCCAAGAGGATGTTATGTTATAAGTACTTTTTTTTTGTACAGCTGTAAGAACCAACTGTACTTTAGGAGCAGCCCCGTGGCTGCAGCAGGCTCTGCCGAGCCTCGCAAACCGCTGCGTCAGCCATCCAGAGGCACACAACCACCAGGGATGTCCTCAGTTATTTACACACATACCAGCTGTGGCATTCCCCTTTCCCAGGTATTTTCCTTCAGAAATGGTGGAACACAGACATTAAACATGTTTAATCTTCACTAGCAGCCAGCGACTGCACACGGCTAGGAAGAAGATGGGGACATATGGCCCTCACGCAGATAATACAACTATTTGCTGGAAACCTGCAACTTAAAAGTCACCCCTCAGCTTCAACCTGCTGGGTGATACAAGATGTCCCTACACTGCAATGCCCTCTGAATTTGGAGGCCAGGACCTCATTCACCTTAGAGCCATCAGCCTGTTGCAAATCTAGCCAAAGATTTCCTTATACCACAACAATTTCTGGCAGAAAAAAGTATTCGTGACATATCTGTCCTGGCACGACCTATTACTGACCCAACGACTGGGTTGCAAGACTGAGGAGGGAAGCTGGAGAGACACTTCAGAGTCAAACCTCCCCTGGCCTGGGCAATGCTGAGCTGCTCTTCTAGGAATGCAGAAGTCAGTTTTGGCAGCAGTTCCCAGGCGACTGCAGCATTGCTGTGGTTTTGGAGAGCAACCCGAGGCAATCTCAGCTCCTTCTCCCCTAACGTGGCTGTTCAGCCAGAAGAAAGCACATTACTGCATCCCTCAGAGGGAAAAACCACTTTGCCTGGTGTTCTGAAGCACAGGGCAGCGAGGGGCTGCTCAGGCTCAAGGTGGATTTGGTACCCACGAGGAACGCAATGTTTTCTGTAGGAGGGGAGGGAGCTCTCAGCGCAACAGCAGGCGGCGGGCAGGCTGCATGGATGCGCTAGAGTCCTGCAAACAGCACAGCGAGTTGCCAAGGGTAAACTGGAAAAGCATCACTGAAGCTCAACGCTCCCTCAAACATTAACTGCTAACTCCTAACACCCCTTACAACAGGCAGGAATGACACCCTTTGTAGGCTGAAGAAATCGGAGCCAACAATTCCTGGAGCTCAGCTGGGAGCGAGTCTCCCCTCTGACAGCACCAGGGTGGCCAACAGGACCGAGGGATGCAGAGCTGCATCCCAGCTGGTGTTTGCAAGTCACTCGAGCTGCCAAGACATGGTGCTGCTTTCACAGGGGTCTAGGGCTGAGCCAAAACAGATGCATCTTGGCAAAGAAACTGCTCGTGGTCATTAGGCCAAGAAATCCAGTAGCGAGCAGGGTAGGAGCAGCCTATTTTCAGACACCGCTGGAGAGCAGCCAAACCCACAGGGTTTAGAGCAGACAGAGGTAAGGGAAGGGAATACGGCCCATGTTTGGAGAGGAGGGTGGGAAGAGAAATCTGACTACATAAAACCCACCGTGCAATTACGGAAGCAACGCTGTCTGCCCTGAGGACAAGTATTTCTGGACAAATGTTCGTAAACCTTCCCTCAAAGCCTAGCACAGGCTACAAGTTCAGACTGCAAGACAGCCAAGTGCTTCCCAAGGCAGTGACAGGAGCGAGTGCTGCAGTGACAGAGGCAGTTGCCAGTCTTGCCCTGTTTAATGCTCTCATCTGTAAAATGGAGTAATGTTTCCTACCTTCCAAAAAGTCAGGCAAGGATTCATTAATGTCTGCGCCAATGCTGTGTTAACGCTAGGAGGTGAAGATTTACCAGCTTCCTTTTAAGCTTTGCACGACTTCAGTATGTGCAAATACATGTAACACTTTAAGATTTTAGTCATTTTATTCACATGTCAAACCAAAACATGAAAAAGTTGCATGCCTTTGCACAACTCATCAGTTTACAACAGGATTAAAACTTCACTGCATGTTTCTGACTAGCCCACATCTAAAAGCTGACTCCTAACAGCAGTCACTGAAGTTCAAACCTACCCCCCACCCCCCATATGTTTGTCATGAAACCCCACAATGCCAAAGAATCAGCTCAGCACTGAATACCACTTGCTGGAGCAAGCAAGGTATCAGAAGGCATATCTGCCTCCCAGCTCTCCTAAGAGTACCTCTTGCGTTTCTCTTCATTACAGGAGCGTATTTGTATTAGAATAGCACTTCTTTCCTGCCCAGAGTCCCTGCTTGCCCTACCGGGTCACAAAAATGGCTTGAATCCTTAATGGTACAAAGGTCTCGCTAATTAAGTGGGTGAAGTCGCTGCTTTGAAACAATGGGTATGAGTTTTCCAATAGCGGTTACAGTGAACATGGCATCAATTCAATTTAGGCTTTATGTAGAGGAATGAGGTACTCGGGTGCTTTTTTTTTTTTTTTTTAAAGCTACACCCTCAGATTAAATTTTCCCTCATCTTGCTACTAGCCTTGGCTTCCTAAAATACTGACCTTTAGGGTTATCCCCTCAGCCAAGACCAGCCTGACCGCAGCGGTGCTAACACAATTTACATCAACTGACAAGCAAGGCATGTATGTAATTAATACAGGATTAGTACTTCAAAGAATTAGAAAGGCTCTACCCTAATAAAAACTGGCCCAGGCTGAGGATCAATCAAAAAACAACCAATTGCACAGAACAGCTGGGTCAGCTGTTGGATATGCCACAGCACAACCCAAAAATACCAGGCAGCAGAAGAGCGCTTGAACTGAAGGTAGGGACTGTTAAAGACACTAGGACACAACAGAGAGACACAATAATTTTTTCTCAGAAACAACCACTAATTTGGGTACCCACAACGTTAAGGCACTTTAAAATAACCAAGTCACTTTACACCGTGGTACTGTGGAAAGTGAATCTGGGGATGCATTCATTTTTCTCTCCATCTTTAAGACAGTTTATGTCTAACATTGTAATATAATCATCCACCACCCTGAGCTACATAATATCACGATGCAGAACAATCTCAGACTAAATAGTTAAGATGATGTTACTTGTTCGGGGCTTGTTTTGTAACTCCCTAGGGATTTCACTTGGCATCACAGGTGCTCGGCTTACATTTATGCTCTCTCCTCCTTCACGTCTGCCCCCAATTTTGGCACACAGTCACAAGGCAATGCCTTCAGTAAGGGAACTCAAAATGGGAATGTCAAAACATTTCAGCTTATTAAGATCTTGGGAAATCAACACAGCAGGACCAGGAATTTAATTAAAGAAAAAAAAAATAGGGACATACTTAATTTTTCCAAGATCTCTTCATCTGACATTTTTGGCTTTTTCTTTTGTTTCTCCGTGTTCCTGACCAGCATGTCAGACGCTGTTGTGCTGTTTTCCGAAGGAGAAGAAATAGGAGAGGTGGCCACATCTCTGGTAGGAGGAGGAATAGGATCTATCACAGAGCGGGTGTATATCTAATTTTGTTGAGAAAAAGATGCAAGTCAGGTGAAGACTTAAACACTTCTATTCATCTTGTTATTGTTGCTGTCAGGGATGTGTTTCTATAGCTACTTTGTTAACAATTAATGTCACCAAGCAAAGGCTCTCTGGTCCCCCCACCCCAAACAGGCAGGCAATAACACAGAGGTGCTCTGCCAGAAGGAATGGCTCCCACCTCCTCCCTCTTGCTCCCCAGAAGGGCTCAGCACCATGCCCTGAAGCGTGCATGAGGGGTCACGGTCAAGACCCGAGTGTGACTGCAGCAGCAGGGGCTGAAAGAAGTATTTCTGCTCACAGATTTTGTGTGTTCAGGTCGTGGAGCTATCACTGGGGGTGGGGCTGCATCATCTTCATCATCTTCATCTTCAGACACTGAGGGCACTGCAGGGGTCTCCGAGACAGCCTTCACATTCTGCACGTGGTTACAGAAAGAGCAAAAATAAAAACTCAGTTGCTTGTTGTGAACAAAATCACAAACATTGGATTGAGCTCTTAAGAGTGGCTGCACTGAAGTGCATGCAGACAAAGAGCAATCAGAACAGGCGAGCGAGTAACAATATCTGAAAAATTCAAACCCCAAAGATCCTGAGCCTTGGTGGGAAATGGAGGTGCAGTCCAGCGCTGCCTGATGCAACCGTTCAGACAGTGCTTGTCATCTGCCCGTGTGATGGCAATCCTCTTCCTAAGGACCCACCTGGGCGCTCTCGCTGCCTTCCCAACACCCACACGGCAGACGCAGCAATTCCAGGGCCACCATCTGTGTTTGGAAATATCTGTCCCTATTTATGTTCCCTCTTTCGTTTTGCTGCTTGCTTCAAACCCTGATCATGCAGACTGGAAATTTTAGTCTTTAAATGTTTTATTTCCGATCAAAACAACATTTTCTCTAAAAGCTGGGAGGTCAAGTTAACATCAGCTTTGGTACTGTGACTGAGAACTAAGTAATGAGAGATTCTGGCCGTAAAGTCTGGAAACGTCTTTTCAAATCCTTTCAAAATTGCTTACAGAGAGAAAATTTCATGGAAAATAGGAGCAAGGATTTTTTATTATTTGTTAAAAGTATCTGGATATTTTTGCAATACTGTGGTTAGAAATCGAAGTCACTTTTAACCTTTTAAATTTGAAACTGGATTTGAACTTCATGGCATCCTTTATGGTATAAACATTTCAAAATAAACTTCCTCAACCTGACAGACCAGTTCTGCTTGTGCATCATCAGTTCCCCAAGAGTGGCAGGAGGAAAAAAAAAAATTAAAGTGAAGTTTTTTCCTTCTAGAGGGGCAAAGCAACACAGTATTTCACTGAACCTAAAATACTTGAAGTCACCAGCACCCTGATATACAATTGCTAAAGTGCACTTGACATAATGCAAAAGCTTAGCCTCTTAAAAGCAACAAGAAAAACCACCTGTGTACTGGGAATTCCCTGAATTTCCCCAAAATTAAAGGTTACCCAGTGTCTTTCAAAAACATCAGGCTCTCTCAGTAGACTGGTAAGTACTGTTTTTTTCAGTTTTTACTTTAAAATCTAACAGCCTCAGATATTCTAAACTCCTGAGGATTGATGTACTATGACATGTAATAATGAACAACGGCAGAAACGTTCTCCTTTTCGGAGAGAGTCTGAAGCAGTCAGATCTGGATATGCTGCCTCTGGAGGGAAGCAGAACAAGCCAACTCTAGATAATGGCATAGCAGTAAGAAAACAAGAGATGAAGGAATTGTGGGGGTTTATGAATCATCTTAAATTTAAAGTTTTGTTTCTTCCATTTCACACACACATACAGAAACATACTGTCTCTCCTAAAAGAGCAAAACGGGAGTAATGCCTGCCCTGGTAAGGACAGAATAAAGGTCAAGCAGAGAGGAGGGCAACCTTTTATTTCTTTTTCTACTTGTGATTAGTTTGGTTAATCAACAATAATCAACATTAGTTTGGGACAATCAGACCTTGAAGGTTAGTAATTAAACTTTTTTTATATTACAGACGTTTACAGAGACATAAAACCTGAGAGCAGAGTGATTATCAAATTCTAAGTTCAGTAACAGATCGACTTCTATGAAAAAAAAACAAACCACCAAATTATTTTATTCATTAATTCACTAATTTCTATTAGCTAACAAAAGCTACTTCTGCCTACGTAATTCTCCTACAGTTGCAAATAAAGTGAAAGGAGCATGCCTGTTTTTATAAACACGTATGCACTATACAAATATATAATGTTCCGATTTTAAAACACTACACAAACGAAAAGTTCACACGCAAGATTTTAAATCCCCAAGCTCGAGGCAGAACGTGAGTATAAGGCTTACCAACGTATTTGATGAATTGTAATCCTCTGTCGATTTATCTGTAAAAGACAAAGTAATGCCATTATGAATTGTAAACGCAGCAGCAGCGGGGAGAGGAGAAAGGGACAAGATCCCTTCGGAAGGGGCAGGAAAAAGGGCTGCTCCTAAACCTAGGCATTACCGTCAGCTCCCCAGAACAAGCTGACACCCAGCAGATACGGGAATAGAGGGTAAAAGAATTGTGCAGACAAATGCAGCTGGCCCAAATCCCTGCTGCAGGAGGGTGGAATCTCTGAGAGCAACACCTGAATGAAGACTGTCCTCCATCCATATATACAAAATATTTTCAGTGGGTTAAATACCAACAGAGGCACTGTAGCTAGCCCAAGACCTGCAAGATGTTCCAGTCTCAGCCACCTAAACTTCCTGAAATAGCAACATAGGACCCCACAAGCCAACCCGTGGGGTTTTGTTGGACTCTCCAGGCCCATATGGGGAAGATTTGTGCTTTTATTCCTGCCTGGAGCCTTCCTAATTAATCCCAGTTCTGGTGACATGGCTCTGTCCTCTTAAAAGAGCCAAAGCAGGGGTTAATATTTAGAAAGGGAAGGAGTTACAGTTGAAAGGGAAAAGGAGTGGTGAGCAATGGTTGCAGGAATCATCCAGTGAGCAGGTATTCCATACCAAGAAGGCACAAAACCTCAGCAGCTTTGATTTTTAGAGGAATCCAGCCAGCAGTTATCAGGCATTAACAACAGACATATTCCTCAATCATGGCACGTGGGAACAGAAAGACCCTCACCCCGAGCATGCACGAAGCAACATCCACAGCCATGCTGGAAACTGAAACTAGCGCAAAATTTAGCTGCCTGTTTTCTTTAGGGTTTTCATCACTGGGATCGCAACACCAACACTCTGGGATCTGCCTTCCAGGTGCTGACTGTAAGTTTCAGAAAACCAATGTGTTTTGGGGATTCAGCTAATTGATTGACCTCTTTTGCAGCTATGCTGGGCATCAGGATGAACATTTCACAGGAAGAGGGGTGCTTGAGCAGCCAGAGAAATTCATTCACATCTTGCTTGAAAAGACAGATCTACTTAATCATTAAACGAAAGAATCCCCACATGCAATGATAATGGAAAGCTGGACAAAGCAGCTGCATGACACAATCACCACGTACCTGTGAAACTCATGTACTTCTGGCTGTTGGAGATCTTCTTGGAGTTGTAAAATTCCAACACGTCCAGCACTGCCTGGGGATTCTTCTTCTGCTCCGACTTGGTGATGTTGGAAGTCTGCAGCAAACGCGCCCATTGCTCTGGCATTCCCTGTGGGGACACATACCTCGTTAGCCCACAGCTAGCCTACCATAGCTCATAGCACACACAGCCACAGCTGCAGTCCTGCCACAGTTCCTGGAGTTATGCTGTGCTGCGAGGGAAATGGGGAGAAAAGAGGACAGGAGAGGAGAGGAAAGGAAAGGAAGAGACGGTGGGTCACTACCTTCCCAGCCACTGCCTGTGTTACAAGTCACTTGTTCCTTACGTGGACATGCAAATGCCACTCTGCTCATGGGGCTCTGGGTGAGTCCCAGGTCCCTGGAAAACCAAAAGGCAAAAACCAGACAGGAGCAGACCCAAATGCTGCAGCTCGGGAATAGCCTCAAGCAAGAAAAAAAAAAACAAAACCACCTTCATCCATAGAGATACGTACATTTATATATCCAAGAAAGACCACAGAAGTAGCACACAGTGTATAGCATCTAGCACAACAGACACGCAACATCATTTGAGTCTTGTTGCAGTCCTAGAGTTCTTTGGTAATAGTGGTTTGGTGCCTGTTGTAACCACAGCTGGGAAAGCAGAGGTGTTAACTTCACGTATGAAGCTCAGAATTCCGTTACAGGGACAATCATTTCAGCCAGAAAATAAATACACCTGGAGTACAACCAGACTCGTGCCTTTCATCGCCAGCAAGAATAACAGTCTGTGTAGATGAAGTGGCAAGTGACTTGGATCCTTTATCAATAAAGTTTCTCTCCTTGTCCAAAAGGAGGGCTGGATACAGCGCTGAGGTAGTGCCCCACTGGTACATCTAGGCTAACTCGGGCAAGTCTAGAGACTGAAATGCAAAACACAACTGTACACATGATTCAGGTTAGGGGAGCAAAGCCCCTGAAAAGCAGCGTATTAAAGACAGGTCAAAACAGCTTGCTCACAAACAACTGCTGCTGCTATGAAATACTATCTCACAATCAAGAATAATAATATGATTAATTAAAACCCTTGTCTTCATAGTACTTTGCATGCCAGATGCTTTTATGCTTTTTTTTTTTTAATTGACATTTAGCCTCAAGACAGCACATACATATTCTGTCATAAGTAGTTATGCACAGCTGTGTCTGCCCTAAAGGGGAACTCTTGGTGGACACAGACTACGCTGTAAACCTAATCCAGCTCTAGAAGAGGAGGGGAGGGGAAGGGTGGAGAGATAAACCATGTTTTGGTGTCCATATCACCGAAAAAACGGGAAAGGAAAAGTTTGCTGGCAGCCCAGCTCCCAGGATGTGCCAAGTTTGACAGTCTTTCAGCAGGAACGAGTGGGTAACCTCTGCAGATGTGTTTCAAAAGAGAGCAAAATAGATGATGGTAATAGCCTTTCCAGCATTACTATATAAAAGATTAATGGGTCTTGGCTCCTCCCAGCAATAAGCCAAACCACAGAGTTCTCTCTTCCTCCAGATTCACTTACTGTGAATTCTCCCGTGACTGCATCAAACCCCACATGAATCGTGTGTTCGAAGTCTGAAGGGAGGGAGATCTCCGGCCGCTCTTTCTCTTTCTTTTTATTGGCTGGAAGAGACAATAACAACAAAATCCATAAATCCATCAAGAAATAAAATCTCCCCAATAAGTTCAAGTTCACCTACCCAACCGCATGCCCCTTTTGCTAGTCACAGGATTTCGATCTAAGGCAGACAAACTGCAAATTTAAAAAATTTGTTACTTAAGAGCAGCCACAGCGAGTGGACAACAGAAATAAAAGTCCTGTAACGCAGGACAAGGATAAGACAAGGAAACTGATATTTTGGGTACCTCAAATATCAACTGGTAGGGCTAGACTCAACAGTACAAGAGCTATTTACCTAAAATATTCACTCGAACTTATGAAGGTCTGAGTCAAAAGCACTACAGTGGCAGTAAGTGGAAGCCATGCAATTTTGAACACATTTTTTTATTCATTGTTTTAATCAACTTTTTTTAAAAAAAAAAATTATGTGCTGTTAAATATACACTTGCTTCTCATATTGACAGGGACAAAATTAACTACAAGCGCAGCTTATAAATTGCTTCCTTCACGCTGCTTCTGCAAAACAGAGTTTATGAAGAAAACCAAGTTTAACATGTGTGCTTCTGCTACAAAAGCTTATATGAGCAAAATCATTTATATTTTACTGCTCACAAAATGAACTAAATGTGGTTTTAATAAGAAGCTTTGAAGACGCGGAGCAAGAGGGCAGAATCCGGCAGGTGAGGAGCAGAAGTCATGAAGAAACAGGAAAGGAAATAAAGCAAAGCAGATGCACCCTGCACATTTTAAAGTCAGGTCTTCAAACAAGATTATTATTATGCCTTGGATTAAATTCATCCATATTTATGATGATTAAGGACTCCACCTTCCTTTTAATATTTACTGTACTCAAGAAATCAGGATCAGTTTAAGAACAAAGCACATTCTACTCAGATTTGCTGCTGCTTGCAGTTATAAAATAAGCAGAGCCAGGAGAAGGTGACTAAACCACTTATGTTTTCCACCTGCTAACTTTTTTATCTCAAGCCAAACAGAATTTGTTTCGTGGCTGACATTCTCCAGTGCGTTTTTGGCAACATGAATACCAAACCCCAGGTACCTCAGAAACCCGTGAGGCTAATGCTCAATATTGCAGTTATTTAAGATAGTGGTTAGTTGTGCAGAGATGGTCAGGGCTTGCCCCAAAGGACCAAATCCTGTTCCCTTCAGTGCCAGCTCTGGCACCGTTCTCTGTGTCATTACAGAGTTAGTGCTGCACAAGAGTCATTTTGGAGGAAGAAAAGGATCAGATTTGGGACGTGAAGATGGAACAGATTGTTTTCGATCCCTTTTTCAAACAAAGGGGATGGGGGAAGCTGAATCGCAGAAGAATGACAGAGTTGCCAAGGAGAAGGAGGAGAGAAAGGTGCCATGCTGGAGGAGCCATCACCAGGGGCAGGGGGGGCTAGAAGGAGATAGAAGCAGCTGCTGGTTAGCAGATGGTAAGCATCTGCAGTATGGAAGCCTGCCAGAAAGGGAACAAGCAGCTGCATCCAGCAGGTATACAGAAAGAGCTGCACGCACTAGCGGTGGATGGAAGGCAAGAGGAAGAGAGATGCAGAGCCAGCCATCAGAGGCACCATATTCTAGAGGCTCAGTCCATTCCCCAGCTCAGCCCAGAAGCCCATCACTCAGGTGAGGAACAGGGCACCTGTACTAGCACCACGGTGCAGGAGTGCTGCACACCCACACATGCTCCAGGACAACTGCCACAATAGATTTGAACGTATCCCTAAAAAAGCTTAAGGGTATTAAGTTGCTATCCAGAGGTCAATATGCACTTAGGTTGTTGGGGTTTTTTAATTTTATTTCTGCATTCAGCCAGCCTGAGCTTTCTGCTGCAAACCCCAACAAACTTCTCTGCCGCCAGCTGTTGCAGCGTCCACTCAACAGCAAACGGAGATGAGTGCTGACTGCTAACTTATCCAAAGAGGCAGATGATGGCCTGAACTAGCCCCACCTATACAGAGGAACAGAACAGTTCTGGGGGGACTGATTAAATAACTTAACAGCCTCTGTCACATCAACACTCCAGCTCTCTGCTCACGTTCAACACAGAGAGTTCCAGTATGGCGCCACCGCAATATAAAATCAGGGAGTGATTCTTCTGCATTTACGGCTTTATTTTGTTTTCATCCCCCTGAAGCAGTTAATGTTCTCCCAACCACCTTAGTTTCCTGCGACCATCTCCTGCAGCATGTCAACCCCTTGCATTTTCCCTGCCTCTCAACAACTCTTTGGGACAGCTACCACAAAGTCAAGCTAAAATCACTTTGCCTTAGCAGTAACGTTACAGCAGGTGGGACCATAGTTGCTCTGTGCCCTTTTTTACATCTGCCTGCCTGCCACACTCAGGGTTTTAGAGCACCCAGCCTGAATTCACCACCATGTGAACCACATGAAGCTGGCACAGGAACTCCGAGATTTTCCTTCAGCAGTCTCAGGGGACAATGAACTTCAGAAAGTTTTGATCCAAACTCTGACAGATCTAAAAGCCTAAACATATTAAACCATTAATAACATAACTGCATTTTGTAGCAGATATTTGTAGCAGGTATAAGATAAAAAGAATTAAAGAGATGGGCACTCCCAGTCCTGCTAAACACCTAATCCCCCTCTACAGTGCTTATCTTATCCTTGCAATGAGGCAAAAAGCCTTCAAGAATCTTAAATTAAAAAAATAAATAAAACATAAACGGTAACTCTGTTTAAGAAAGCCCTTGGTGGTAGGCGGGCCTTATTCCAACAAACACCTTTACCACCTTCTCATTCAAAATGTCACATGCTTGACGCTGTTAGAAGAGCCACCCCTAAAGTTTCCTTATGATGCTCTGGCAACTTGGGCTGCAACTATGAAGCACAATGTTTCACCATGAAGTAAGCCTGTGAGCCCGTCCCGAAGCATAGGGAGATGAGAAAGGTCTCCTCCACTGGTAATGTTAAGTAAAGTGCTCCTCCTGTCACCACAAAAAGGGCTCCCAGGCACTGCAAACTGTCACCTTGTAGGTAAAACCCTCCGGAAGGCAGCTGCGAGTGAGCTCAGCAAAGCTCAGATTTGCTAAACGTGCCACGTTCATGCCAAATTCACACTCTCAGCTGGGACACTGATGAGCCCTGAGCCCAAGAAACTTCAGATGTTCACAGCTCCTGTTGAAAGCACCAAGTCACGAAGCTCTGCATCCACTTGGATAGAACCCACCTAGTGTTTAGTTTATTATTAGGTTTTTTTTATTATTTAAAATAAACTGTCAGTTTTGGGAGTTTAGGCTGGGACAGAGGAATCAGGACTATAAATTACACCCTAAATTTTGCAGGCAGAGCACGACACCTCCAGAGCAGCCTGGCAAGGGGTCATAGCTCAATGGAAGCATGCAAACACCTATGAGGCCCAGGATTTAAACCCTATGCGTCCTTTACACCACAGTTCTGTTCATGCAGAGGGGTAGCACAATGCAAAAGACTTTCCAAAGCACCTTCAGATAGAACTGCCCTTCTTGACCCAGCAACCTCTAAAAGATGCTCTCAAGATAGCCCCCTCGCCTTGCTGGCCTCTCCTCTGATCTGGACCCACAAGCTCTCAACAAGTCTGTTGCCTGCTCCACAGCAGGACCCCACGTGTTTGAGCTACACCTTTGCATCAAGCACAATCCCTTCACCATCTTTCCCACCCATCCTTCGTAAAGTGCCTGCCCCAGTAATGTTCCCTGCCTAAACAGCTACCGCTTCGCTAAAGGGATTGACAGCATTGACTTCAACAGCTCTCAGGCTACAGCATAAAAGCCCACGTCCATGTTTGCTGGCCAAATTAACCACCAAGCATTTCAGATCTTCACAGGCTCTTTACAACCCCAGCAGAGGTTAAATGCAAATCACTGGCTTCCCTGGATGAAGATCCAGAGGTCTTGGACTTGCCCAGAATTCTATTCCTCTAACTAAATGGAAACCAACTCGCCTCTTAGTCCAGTCAAACTAAGAACACTCAAATTATCTCAGGCACAACCCAAAGAGAGGTATCTGAACACCTGGGAATTTCATTAACGCTTAAGCAGCAGGAGGCACTAGGAATTCAGTTGTCATGATGGATTAGAAGCTTTCCTGAGAGGAAAATCAACCAATCTGAAGTGAAGGTGACAGCGTTATAGGTATTTTTTCTTGACAGGAATTAGAGGACAGAAGCAACCATTCTTGTTTGGGCAGGTGTATTGCAACAGAAGGCTCTGCTGGGCTTGGCTAAACAAAAATCTCTCATGCCTCGAAGCATCTGTCACATTGGCCAATCTTCAGCGAACACAGGCATCTTCAGATCAGCGGCAGTCTGTCTGCTGATTTCACCCAAACCGTTCACTTTTGCAGCTCTCCTTTAAAATCCAAGTTTTAGTTCAAACTAGCATTTCAGGTTGTATTTCACTTGCCTATAAATTTCAGGTGATTTCTTTGTTCTCTGCAACTGTTGAGCCTAGAGATTTAAAAACCCCACTCCCCTAAGTAAGCCAACAAAAAAATTCCTGCAGCTTTTTAGGATTAATACTCATAATGACAAGTTCTAAGCAGGATCTGGCAAACTTTTAACATTGAGTTCATGGCTTTCTGGACTGCAGATTCAAAAATCTACATTCGTAAAACAAATCCAAGTTGCTGAAGGTATTAGATAACAATAACAACAACAATAATAAAAATAATAATGAATGCTGCTGTATTTTGTAGAAAATAAACCTACATTTTGCTTATTTAGCTAAGAAAAACCATCACTCCCATTAATCTTTTCACTAACAATTAAGGAGGCAGCCTCCTTCCTGAAGCCCAGGAAGCTGAAGATACCAAGGGCTTGATTTAGTTACCCAGTGTCCAAATACCATTGCAATGCAGATTCTACAAAAGTGCTGATGTATTAGAAAGAGGAACTCCAAAAAATAGGTCAGATATAAAAAGAAACCAGCATATATTAGGGGATGGAGGTGGTTTTCTTCTTTTATCACTTCAAAAGGTTCGCAAGAGAGAGGATTTTTAAATATCCTGGATCTTAAAAATTAGCATTTCATGTAAAGTTCACAGTTCCTATCTCCATTTCCATCTGTTACAATCCCTGTAACATCAGAAAATTCCAACAGTTCACACAAAATGTGCAAAAATTTGCAGTAACGGATTATTCTTCATGGCAAGTAGACAATGCCTGACCCAAACACTAAAACAGACTAAATGACCACGCAGTAACATATGACAGGCTTAGCAGGAGATGGCCTGTTAGTCATGCTTAACTCAAATTATTTGCTGTTTAAAGCAACAAATCAAACAAGACCTCCCTCTGCTCTCCACAAAGCAATTGCCGATGCCAACTTTAATTGGCCAGCTCGTAATTGGTACAAAAATTTCTGATTTTCAAGATCATTAAGGACAAGTCAGTCTGGGAAGTGGCACAGCTAGTCCCAGTCTTCAGGGGCACTGTTATCACAATTTAAGGGGGGTGGGGGGAAGGCATGAAACAGAGCACGCAGGGTGGATTAAATGTGGCAGGAATATTCATTAGAAAAAAAACAGACCTACAGCCAGCACCTTATGTACCCCAAAATGACCAAGACAGTTGTACAGGAAACAAACACACAACATTTTCTAAAACCTAAACCACAACTAAGCATCAGGTGCTCAATTAAGGTCATTCGGAGCAACATTCAGACAGAAGTTTTATAAGAGGAGGCAAAATACCGCACTTTTATCTCCTGGTAAAATAGATCGGTAAAATCGGTCCTTCCTTTTCTTTTCTTCTGGGTTGGGAGGCAAAGGTTTTGAGCCGTGGTTTAAAGTCCCAGCATCTTTGCTTCCCGATCCAATCATAGTGCTGGTATTTCTCATTGGAGGTGCGGGCGGTTTGTCTTCCATTTCAACTCCATTGTTAGACATCTTCAGCTGGGGAGGCCGTTACTAAAAACAGGAAAAAGAAAAGAAATAAGAAGGCTTGTTGGTTTATTTTTTGTAAACTGGAATTTCACACTGCCAAATGAATCACCAGCAGGTATTTGCAGACCAGCCTGTAGCCTCGGATCTACACAAACTCGGTGTCAGCACAACAAATTCTACTCAAGTTCCAAATTTTTTTCTGTTAACGTGACTATGATCAAGCATTTCAGTTATTGATCATTAGGAAAAGCTTCTTTCAAGATACAGCCAGTTCTCAAGCAAACCATGGATAGTAAGTGCAGGGCAGGGAGCCAGATGATTAATACAAGGTAGCGAAGAGCAGGGATGCCCAAGAGGAGCCAACAAGTTGCCAAGCTCATAAAGCCTCTCAGAACCATACTAGTTCCACCAAAAACTACATCAAGAGGTTCATATTGGTCTCCAACACAGCACGACATGGAGAGGCTGAAGTTTGCACTCCATGAGTTCCGATGGAGCCGCTCGGGCTCCTTTGCTAAAAGGCTGCTGAACTGGTTGGGAGGCAGCAACAGGCAGGAAGCCACAGAGCCGCACCACGTCACCTCGGATGCAGTGCCATGACCCTCGCTGATCCCGAGCCGCCCTGGCCTTTCTGCAATAGCGGCACGCTTCAGGCGCAGTTCAAACCGCCGGGAAGCTGGCTGCATTTTGTTCTGTTGGAAGGGTCAAACAAAACTAGATCCCCAACACACACACAAATCCTTAAGTAAATAATCCCTGCTGTGCGGATTTGAAGACGGAAGCTTTGGAACAGGGTAATAGATTATTCTGCAACAACTCGTTTGTTCCACCCAAATGAGATCAGCATTACTCCAGACACAGCCTGGCTGCAGTGAGATCCTTCTGGAAACTGGAATTTGTTTGCATTATGTTCTCAAAAGAAAGTTGGGAGTTAACTGCAGAACAAAGACCAAAGCAGGAACAGTTTCTGTTCGGGTGGGAAATGCAGTGCAACAGCTTTACAGATTTCACAAACAGTAAGGGAAGATGCTTTGCTCGTTACTGGGTAGCAGAAAGTCAAAAGTGGAGAGCAAGCCGCAAGTGAGAAGTCCAGTTACAAAGCCGAGGTCACTGCTAGCTTCCAGGGAGCTACTTTTCCACAGGATGGACTTAGAGGAACCGCACTGGGTCATACCCCAAAGAGATCCCACAACCATACCACAGTTCTATGACCACACACCACCCAGCCAGCCTTTAAAGTCTTCTTTGGCCAAGCTACTGATGCTCAGCCTAACTGGCAAGATGCAGACCCAGGGCACGCTGCTCTTAAAGCTGCAGGGAGCTAAGGCAGGCAAAGGACGCCTGCAGAAGGCACTCAGCAGCGATGTGTTAAGGCTTTGCTGAAAGCAGCGGTTCCCCAGCTGTCACCCACGAAGCTGTCGCTGGTCTGCAGCTCCACCTTCTTGTCCACTTGTTTGCTTCCCAGTTTCTTCACACTTGCTCTGCACCGGGAGGGCTGGCAGCACTGCGCAGCCCGTAAGGCTTTGGGACAAGCCTTCACACACAGGGAGCTTCGGAAGAGGTTTGAGCCCAGCCCTGCTTCCTCCCAACACAACTATGCACTGGAACTTTAAATGACAGACTTGCATGTGGAGTATTGATTTAACGGTGGGACAGCCTGGGCATTCAGGAGGGGTAGGGGGAAATTTGCTGTGCGTTTATCTGGGCGTGTTTTGGCACATGCCCCGTGCATCGCCCATCGCTCATGCTTTAGCCTCATGCCATTCTCCAGCACAAAACGGAGCAGAACTCAGCAACAGCAGAAGTGCCAGCCGTGAAACGGTGCAAACAACTACTCTCCTTGTTTAAGCAGAGGGGAAAACAAAAGCCCAAACTAAAACCCAACCGGTAAACTTGGCAGCCACTGCTGCGCACATAACTTTGTGCGACACGAAGATATGGAGGCCTTACTGACAGGCTTTGCACATCGCAGTGGCAGCAGTTGGTGCTGAACTGGCACCACTAAAACATGTGAAACATAAGCCGAAGTGCCACGTAAGAGCTGCATTCTTTGCATTGATGCTTATTTAACCACAAGAACACAAATTGCTGGGAGGGTGCTAGGAATATGCCGCAAATAAGGAAACAGAAGGAAAATGAATGTTCGCAGCTCTGCACCTGCCAAACAGCCCACCCCAGGAGCAGGCACCGCATTTGCAGCTCTAACACCCTGGTTTACCCCGCGCCGCCCCCCCCCAAGGGTTTGAATAAAGGTGCACCCAAAGATTCCCCCACCAGCCAGTCTCCCTGGAGCCACAGGCATGGCTGAGATGGCAGGGGAGACTGCCTCACTGCTGGGTCCCTCTCCCACCAAGCAGAGATGCGAGTAGGTGAGAATCAGTCCTTGCTACCTGCTGTCAGAGGCACAGGGCTAAGCAGGGAACAGAGTCAAGTTTCCTGTATTGGGGAATGGAGGCAACATCAGACCGAAGGGCAGTACAAGGAAGAGAAGAGAGCAGCAATGCAGGCTGGAGAAAAAGAAGGGAGAAGACACCCATCGCCACCACCCAGATTACAGGCAGAGACTGGCCTAATGTTGGGGAAAGAGTAACATAAGAAAGAAAGAAAGAAACAAACAAAAACCAAGGCAGCATGAAAACATAAGACAAACCCCTGGATGTCAAGCATCCTCACTTTCAGTTCCACCAGTGCAAAACCTCAGGGACATCTGCTCACATCTTCAATATCAGAGGGTTTTTCAAAATCCCTCAGTCGGAAAGGAGAGCACACAATACAGTTTTACCACAGGGCTAGAAACACTGGCAGTACAAGCTCTTGTTTATCTTAACATTATTCCCTGAATGAGCAAGTAACTGCTGAGAACTTACATGGTTTAACAAACAAACAGTATTGTTTTACAACTATTTGATAACTGCAACTGTCACGTGGGCAAAGCCTCTAGTTCACCCTCTCCTTTCTTCTTCATTGCTCGAGCTCTCAGATCTTTCTCCTCATCAAAGTCTTACATTTGGAGTTACAAGAGCTACTTAATGTTTGGAGATGGGAGTGAGAGAAATCCTTCAAGCCACAAAATTAAGAGACTGATTCTACAGAAGTTATCCCCTGTAATAGCAGCACTATCCTACAAGGTTCCCAAGTACCTTTTCCCACTACATATTTAAAGGGAAAGCCAAAAATCTGTTTACATGAGACCTTCCACTGTGATACAGTGACACAGTCTATCCCCAAACTCAGCATCATTATACTTTAAACTTGTGTTGTCTTCAAAGTATGTGGATGAAACCCCGTTCTGGCAGAATTACGGCCACCTCTCCAGGGCTTTACAGCAGAGCTGAGAGCCTGGAACACAGAGCCATAGCGAGAGTTTACGGGGGTGGCCGCCTCCCTCACCATAGCCTAGCTGACTGTACAAATTCTCCTCTTCCTAAAATAATCTCCTGCCGATTCACATGTAAGCAGGCTTTAAACCACCCCCCTTGTGCAGGGCTCTGCTCAAATTCAAAGCACCAGGCAAGTGCTTCCCCAGCCAGCGGAACATCAGCGCTCCGCCACGGAGGTTGAGTCACTCGGCGTGATCCATCCCAACAGGAATGCAAAGCGTCACCGGACCGAGTTACTCCCTTCACACGAGCACAACTCTGCTTGGAGAAAGTCATCTTATGTTTCCACGGCACGATTAAGTGAGCTGCGGAAGCAATGAAACAGCACGTGAACTTTTCAGCTGGAGTCAGAGGAGGGAATGCATTTTAGCTGCAGACACAATTATTCTCCACTACTATATATTAAAATAGCAGCACTCAAACCAAACCCCACAGACACCACTAGGAAGGCATAGCCATGATGTAGGACTATTATTTCTGCAGCCATTTGGGAGTCCTGAACTGAAAGTTTGAGTGGTCTCAGCACACAGGACTTATGAAAAGTTTTATTAGGTACCGTAACCTGCAACTGCCATACGTCAAATTACAGTGGCCTTCAAATGCTCCCTGCCCCTCTCCCCATCAGTTTTTGAAAGCCATTAGCTAAATTAGATTACCCCGGCCTCACCAGCAGACCTGACAAACGCTCCTTTCACACCTCTGGAACACTTCTGCAGCCAGGAAGGAGTGGCAGACAACCACACACAAGGGGACGAGAGGCTCAGGAAACCACTTGGCAGCTCAAGACAGAGCAAGCGGAGGCACTGAGCAGGAGGCGGCACCCACAGGTGCCAACAGCTGCGTCTGAGAGTTCAAAGATCCATGCAGGTCTGCTGATCTGTTTTCCTGTAATACAGGTGCAGGTTCCTGAGCCGTTTATCTAGCAGAGCGGGACCTCAACATGCGCAGAGCCTTCCAGCACTACTGTAACGCACACACCAAAGGGGGGGGGGGGGGAAGAGAGAGAAAGAGAACAAAGATACTCTATTTATGTACTTTTTCCTTCTGCTAAACCACATCATTTCAAAGCTGCTGCTCCATGCTGAACTCTTAAGTTTCCATCAAGCTAGTTGTGTTTTCTTTGCATTCCTTAGCAAGACAGGCAGATGACTGATTGCTAAAACAGAAAGCAATTAAAAAGTCAGAGGAGCTGAAACCTACGCTACAGTAGATGCCATAAAGATAACCATGTCCAATGCATACTAATTGCTGGAGTCAACACGAAAACTCATAAAAGAGCCATCTATAATTCATGCAGTCTGGCAAGACAGTAGCTGTAAGTTACTCACTACAACTTACAGATGAATAAAGTATATTAAACAAGAAAAGGGGGGAGAGAGATGCTCAGCAACTGTTTATCCCTCTCTGCCTACTACCAGAAGGGAATCTCACGTTTTTCCAAGATGCTATTTTTCTGTTGTTGCCAGGGTGAGGAAAGTGTGTCTTGCCCACAAAAAAATGCAGGAGTCCTGACTTTTAATTGAGGCGATCCCAATTAGAACAGCGGTTTTACCTCCACACCAGTATCCCTGCACCCTTCCACCCCGTGGCTAGAGATTGCCTGTGCAAACACACGGTTAAAATCTCCTTCTTCCCCCTTGTACCACCTCAGCAGGCAGGAGCACAGGCGTCCCCTGCTCTGCTCAAACACATTGCAAGCAGCAGATTCCCGCCCCGTGTGTCACGCTTTCATCCAAATCCCAGCAGAAAATTAACAGCAGACTTTACCAGCTAGGTTTTGACATAGGATGAAAAGACACCCCTTCATTTTTTCTTTATTACTTTATGTGGGACTAAGTCTCAAACACAGTCTCACACTGAAGGAAACGTGTTCCACCTGAAAAAAAGGCAAGAGGTGTCCTTTTCCTCCTCCCGACAGCAGATGGGATCTGGGACACATGCTGTCATGGAAAAGGGCAGCAACAATACACACACCCTGAGGGAGGACAGACTGATTGTCACATTTAGAGGTGATTAAAAAAAACAAAACAAAACAGAAACTGTAGCATCTAGCTGTCTCCCCAGCCAGTTAGCCCACATCTGAGTGCTGAGCAAGTGTGCCAATTAAACAACAAAAAAAAAAGTCAAGGGCTATCAGTGCATCTGCCCAGACCCCACATTTACATGTGAATTAAAAAAAAGCACCCAGGTTTTCATGTAATACATGAAACAGCAATGTTTGTTCATCTACCTTTAGAATTTACCTGTTAGACCCCTGCAGGTGCTGCCAACACCTCAAGACACAGATGAAACCGCTAAATGAAATAAAACAATAATCACTAAAAATAAGTTTATAAGCGAACGTACCCACTGCTACAGC
The DNA here is from genome assembly GCF_023634085.1 of Falco cherrug. Classification (NCBI taxonomy): domain Eukaryota; kingdom Metazoa; phylum Chordata; class Aves; order Falconiformes; family Falconidae; genus Falco; species Falco cherrug. The sequence continues at coordinate 4,477,962 of NC_073698.1, forward strand.
CAGAGTGGGTGGGTGTGAGGAGGGGGAAAGGAGACACTCATGGCAGGCGGCCACCTCCTGGTTGCCCTCTTGCCCCACTGCCAGCCTTATTTCATAGTGCTAGACACCCAGGATGACTGACCAGTTACAACCCAACAGCAATGCTGGCAGACTGGTGGCTTTTAAAATTCCAAGTCACGGAGACTTGAGGGTCCTTTTAAAAAAAAAAAAAAAAAAAAAAAAAAACCCTTTAATATGACCCTACCTGTTTGAGCTAAACTGCTGGGTGGGATTCCCAAGCCCATAGTTTGCAGGAAGACAGGGACACCAGCACAGTGGGCGCTGCTTCTGGGCAGGAGAGCTGTAAAATCTCTTCCTGGACAGATATACACACTAACCCATCATACTGCACAGATATGCTTCTAAAGAAGAAGAGACTAATTATAACCGCTTGATTCCTAGCAACAGCGCAGAGTTCTCCTTTCACTCCAGTTAAGCTTCTTTCTGGATTTTTTTTTTTTAAAAAATTTAAATAATCAAGGCCCAGCTTTCGCCGGCTTCCACGGTGTGGCCACATGCATGACTGCTCTGCCAGTAACCCAGACACAGAGAGGGTTTCAGTAGCACCCAGGCAGGTCAAGCCCTTTCCACCAGCTTAGGCTCGAATCCAAAACTGCAGAGGGGCGATGCCAGTTACATTGCCATGTTTCGCCTTAGCTTTGCTTGTTTCACCACTAACTGCCAAATAACCATGTCACCATCAATGCCAGCTATGCACAAGTACCTGGAGCGCAGGGTGAACTCACCTTGTGTTCTGGGTGGGTAGCTCATGCTTTGAGAGCTGCAGAGACTAGCTCTGGCTGTTCCTCTCCCTGGGCAGCAGCCTGCTCATTTTGAGCACTTACCCCATTCCAACAGTTTTTAAACCGCCTGAGAGAAATAAATTGCTCCCGTGTTTAAAAAAAGAAGAAAATCTGAGCTGAGACAGAAGGAACCAAGAGTATCATTTTAAAAAGCTCTCAGTCCACAAGTCATCCTCCTTGTTTCTTCATCTCCAGAAGTACCATCTCCCCTCCCCCAGCTACATGCCTTAACACGCAAGTTCCCCGTTGCAGATGTCAGGACAGGCTCCCTTTTCCAGCACAGTACAGAGCAGCCTTGGCTTCAGTTCCACTTTTCCTTGCAGGAAGGCAGAGAGCTGCAACCACACAAGTCAAAGTAGCGACTAGAGTTGGAGCTTGCTTAGCAGGGTGGGAAAAATAAAGGCCTCATGTTAAAGCATACCCAAAGCCCATATAAGCACGTTTCCTGGAGGAAATCTGTGTTCCGGAGGAAATGACTAGATGTAGCATAAAAAAAATATATTAACACACGCAGTTAAACACACCCCAGCTACTCACCACCGAAGTTACTTGGCTCTAAGTCCAAACTGCACATTAGCAGCAGTGGTAACTGAAAGCAGCTGAATCATTAATCATTTTTCCATCCAAAAGTTTCCTATCCAGAAGATGAACATAGAGCACTGGGCTCAGACTAAGCCCTGCTATCCCGTAATGTGGATTAATTCCTAGTACAACGTATTCGTGTTTTAAATACACGTAGGTATTTACAAAAACCACACCTCGTTAAATGCAGATCTACCATCTGACATTTAGCAATGGGGGTGGGGGGTAAGAAATACGTCAGAAAACTAGAAAATTGTCAGGTCAAGCCAACAATATCCCCCACACAGAGGACACCATAATGCAGCGGTTAGCAAAAAGCCACAGTATGTAAAGAGCAGAAAGTTTGCATTAATCTGTAAAAGGTGAGTTTTTCTAAGGAGAAGAGACACCGAGACAGAGATGTGCGAAGAGGAAACCGCTGGTCTTAGGAGTTGGGAGTTCATCTCTTTTCTCACTGGGAAACTAAAAAGCAAGGAGACAACGCAAGCATCATTCGTGGGTGAAGCCATCCAAGAGCCTCAATTAGACTGAGGGGGAAATGCCACAACAGTTCAGCGCTAATTGGAAATGCAAACATTTATTACGAGAGTAGAGCTCGCTCCTGTGTATAGCTCCATTGTGTTCCCTGCAGCTAATGACAGTAGGAAGCCCTGTGCTCTGTAGTATTTATGTAACGACTGGCAGAGCTGTCACATTCCCTTAATTGCTAGCCAGGATTTTCATAATGGCAGAAGTTTTCAATTAAATGAAATCGCAAAAATTGCTTCGGTTTCACATTGCTTTGTTAGAGTTTTGGTTCTTCTTCAAAGTTGGGGAAAGAGGAAGAAAGAAAAATTCTCCCAAGACAAAATAAGCTCTGCATCAAACAGGAGCTTTTTGTAGACAAACTGTTTTAAGAGGCAAGGAGAGCACAGTCAAATACCCAGAACTGAAAGAGCTAATTTAGCATCAGTAAAGACAATTTGAGAGCTGCACATAAATCTGCTTCAAGTTTACGATTACTTCTTCAATTATGATACATGTGATGCTCCAAAAGCAGTTCATTTCAAAGGAAAAGTGAAAAAGCCTATGGTAGCTTTGGGTTTCCACCTAACTGAGCTTTCACAGAGGAGCCCTCCTTGCTAGTAGAGCATCAGCTCTGTGTTTATAATTACATGCTATCTAGCAAAACACCTTTTGTACCTACTTTATAATCCCAGTACGTACAGAAGTAAGTGCAGTAAGTATACTGTGGCAAGGGTCTGGTGTTCCTAGACTTCCTTACTTGTACCCAAATGGGCTGCAGAGCATTCACGAGTCCATTAAGAATCATCATCATCATTTAATTTAACGAGCAGCAGTTAGTTTTTAGGAGGTACCATCAGGCCTTTTATCGCATCATTTATTCAGATCCCAATCGTACTTACTGTTTGCCAGTTGAGAGAAGAAAGCTCTATAGGACTGGTACAAAGGAACTGCTGTTTCTGCAATATATTGCGACACAACTCTGCATTAGTGCTCAGTTAAATAAAGCCCATGAACCAAGCGAACTATTTTTACTCCCCTGAATAAAAGGAAACATAAGAACATCACTTACTACTGTAGCAGGCCCATTTTAAGGCACTGTGTAATTACAAGTAGAAGTTAATAACAGGAGCAGAAATAGTAGGCAAGGTTTTCCTCAATATCTTTGTGCAAGTCTTTCTGGGGCATGGATCTTCTTAGCCTGCATTCTTGCTACGATTACCTAAGTGGCTTTAAGAAGACACACGGATCTTCATTGCTACATATTCAAAACTCATTCTTCCTCGTGAAGCAGCACCATTGGATGCAGCAACAAAACCCAATCCAGCAGAGGCTGGTGGAGCTCCTGTGCACAGCCCTGTCAGCATCTGCAGCAAGTGATTTGCCTCTTTCAATCCAATTCCCTGTGGACAAGCATCTACATCATAAAATTAGCAACAATATGAACTGCAAATTCAGCAGAATTCAGATTTCACTGATGGATGGATTGCCAGGATGCATGTTTTATTCATCTCAAATGCTTTGTCAGGTTGGTTGCATACTCCCTCTGCACTTAAAATGCTAAAAATGCTATGGTCAGTACTGAGCAGCCAAGCAGCTCTGCTGTACCTTTTCTAAGTGCTAGCCAAAACTCACCAGATTTCCAAAATGAAGACAACCAAAAACTGGCATTCTAGGAAGCTGTCTGAGTCAAGGTATTTTTGTTCAGCACAGAATTCCCTCCCACTGCTGGAAGTCACCTTGCTGAAGTCCTTAGCAGGAAGTAGCTGTGGGTCATCAGCATGTGAATTAGCCTCCCTGGGAGAGCACAGCATGCAGCAGATCAAGATGCACAGTTTTCTGATCATACTTTAATTCCAATAATTAAGATTCAAGGACATTCACTGCCAGCACACTCTTGTAGAGGTTCCTGCTAGCTACCCATAACCCCAAAGCTTCCTCAGCGTTCAGGCTGTCAAGCCAATTCTCATTTCAGCATCCACCCCAGGTTACCTGCCCACAAGCCCTCTCTCTCCTGTTGTAAATCAAAGGCAAGAGAGTATAAAAGGAGTTATTTTACATTCTGCAGCTAGCACACTATAATTCCACCTCTCGCCTTTACAGTAACAGCTCTGTTCGCTATAAATCTGATACAAACAGGGCAGTCAGTTTTGGAAACGGCTGTTTCACAGCCCACAAGAAATTTCAGAGCATTGGTCTCCGAGCATCCCCAGGAGGAATGCATGGGGCTGCGCTTCCCAAACCAATTTTGCCCCAGCCACTTCACGGCATTTACAACCTGCCTCACGTAAGTGCTGCCTCCATCTTTGCTGAGGCTCACATTTGTACACCCACTGCAGCACAACCCACACTAACTCCCCCTTGCCTGTTCTTACACTCCTCACAGAGCGACGTGGTGAAGTGAAACACACTGGCTGCAAGAAAGGGCATCCTGCAAATCATTCCAAAACAGACCATGACCTGGTGGCTTAAGTGAACTGTCTCCTTTGCAAGTATGAGGTTGCTTCCTCCACTCTTTCTTTCCAGCCGCATCCTTCGAGCTGAGTTTCCCTCCATTCCTAGTTATTCTCATACCGCTGGTATTTGCAGGTGCTGATTCACAGCCACCTGAGATATGCACATTTGGCTGCTTTTATTTTTAAGGAAAGTTACTTTGGGCTCAAAATAACTTGTTTTTCTGTGAATACTCTTCAGTATCTATCTAGTTTTATCTGAGGATAAAGTAGTCCTCTTCAACAAAAGCGTCCAAGTTTTATCATTCTCTGTTGCTCTATTAAAATCTAAAACAGACATTCAAATTTGTGGCCTGCCATTATGCTTCGTCCCTTTTAGCTTTAAAAACAGAAGTTGGATTTGAGCCTAACATATATTCTTTAAACTAAAATATATTCTTCTATCATGGTGTGAATATACATCCCCATAGGTGAAACTTCCCCTGAGGGTTTCAACCCTTAATACAATTAAAAATCTGGAAATACCTAATGCTTTGTTTCTGACAAAGCTGAACCTAGACATCTCAAAAAGAAGTGGTCAGATGCCAAATCATTACTTTTTGAAATGGGCTCTCAAAAAGCAGCCCCGAGCAGATCAGCCCACAAGTCTGTCATTTCAAAATCCACAGACAGCTTCTGTCTAAGACTCAAGATGATATACTGTCTCCAGCCCCTCTCTGCTGGCTCCTAACCTGCTCTCCCCCATGGAACATCTGTGTTCTGGATATTTCCTTGGAGATTCGTTAACTGCTGCTTCCTCAAAGGCTGAGATTACTGGCATTTTTCTCAGACTACATTTCTAAGCATTTGAAAGACCTGTCAGGACAGATAAATAAATAAATAAATACAGAAAAATATAAATTCATCATCCTGTCTGTCAAGACACAGCAGGTAAAGAGAAAACCGAAGTTTAGGCTAACGTCTTTAAAGACCATTTTCTGCCTTGCCTGCCTGTATATCATTTACATAGCATTTCACACTCACACTTAATGTCAGTGTCCTCTGAGGGATAGAGTGAATTTGAATATTGGTATCTCTAATTTGGGAGGCAATTAGGCCAATAACAACAATCCAGAGCTGAATGTATACTCAAAACAATCTATTTAGCATTCTATTTTAATTAAAAAAATCAGTCAAAATAATCCTGTTATCCCTGAGGATTGCTTTAGGCACGGTTCCAACCCTGCACATCTTTCTTTTAATCTTTCAGTTCCACACACAGAAAGTGATTGAAAAAACACTGTAGACTACTGGAATGGTTCTTTCTGTACACAAGTTCCTCTCCCAGTTGGAGAGCTCAGGAAGACAGAGAAATAAAATTGCCCAATGCCAATCAGCCACTTGCTAAGCCAGTTTAAAAAAAAAAAAACAACAAACAACAAAAACTAAAAGAAAACCAAGAAAATAAAAGCAGTATACACCTGAGGCCAATAAACACAGTTTCCCCATTCTTTGCCCCACTACCTGCAAATGTCATGTCAAAGGGCACCTCTTATTTCCTCATATTTCCACCCTTTGCCTCCCTTGTCGAAAAGTAACATGTGCAGCTGTAGAAGAGGTGCAATTTACATCTTTTTTATTTAAAAAAAAATTGATTTCAAAAAACATCTTTCATTTCTGGATTTGCTCTCACACGCTCGGTGGGGCCCTGCTGCATAACAAGCATTTTATCCATAGGAGACAGCAGCAGCACAAGCCAGCGCAGCTGCCAGCACCAGTTACCTGCACATAGCACCCCACTGGGGCCCATGGGGAGGGGGCAGAAGGAGCAGGGCAGAGGCAGAGCGTGCAGTACAGTAGAGAGCATGTACATATGTACATGTGTATGTACACACATATACACACGTGTGTGCATATCATTTGCACCACCCAAGTAACTCATCTTGCTTACTCCCAGACAGCGCGTATGCACCATATGACCATTCATAAAATCATTTCTAAAATACCGGTGGAGACCAGTGACAAGTGGCATTCCCCAGGGCTCAGTGCTGGGACTGGTGCTGTTTTAACATCTTTGTCGGCAATATGGATGCTGGGATCTGGTGCCCCCTCAGTGAGTTTCCGATGACCCCGAGCTGTGCGGTGGGGTCGGCAGGCTGGAGGGAAGGGATGGCCCAGGGGGACGCTGACAGGCTGGAGAGGTGGGCCTGTGTGAACCTCATGGAGTTCAACGAGGCCAAGTGCAAGGTCCTGCACATGGGCTGGGGCAGTCCCAAGCACAAATATGAAGACAACAACTGCCATGGAGACAGGCTGGGAGAGCTGGGCTTGTTGAGCCTGGAGAAGAGAAGGGTCCAGGGAGACATTAGAGCAGCCTTCCCCTATCTGAAGGGGCCAACAAGGACGCTGGAGAGGGGCTTTTTACAAGGGCATGCAGTGATAGCACAAGGGGGAATGGCTTTCAACTGAGAGAGGGGAGATTTAGGTTGGACATGAGGAAGAAACCCTTCCCCGTGAGGGCGGCGAGGCGCTGGCCCAGGCTGCCCAGAGCAGCTGTGGGTGCCCCATCCCTGGCAGGGCTCAAGGCCAGGCTGGACGGGGCTGGGAGCAGCCTGGGCTGGGGGGAGGGGGCCCTGCCCAGGGCAGGGGGACTGGAACCAGATGATCTGCAAGGTCCCTTCCAACCCCGACCATCCTAGGAGTCTATAATAATTATCCTCAAGTGATATGAAATACTTTAAAAAAAATATTAAAAAAAAGAGCTGTAAAAAGTTATAAAGCACAATAGACAGCTCTGAATTCGTATTGTTTGGTATTACGCCTTGCCTAGTTACTTCTGTACATATGCACACACCAGATCTTGTTTCTACTAACTGGAATTCGTATTAATTTAAAAAATAAATAAACCAACTCCCCAGAGGCATATAAACAGGGTTGTTGCCCAATTCCATGTGGACCTCACGCACACAGGTTACTCAGCCACTACCACTCACTATATTGGCATATGCTTAGGAATTAAACAAGAAAAGTAAACAATGCCGCTTCTTGAGTCCACTTCCTCTTCCAAGACACTTGTGGGAGAGAGGGCCGGGCAGCTCAGAAAGGTTAACCTCACAATTTCCCTTCAGACTTGTGCTGGAGAAAAAAAGAGATTCAAGATCTTCCAACTCCAGAAATAAAAATCCCCCTCTGCAGAAGTTTTACTCTACCAGGTCAACGCACAGAAGGCAGCGGTGGGTCCCCAGCCCTCTCCTTCACCACTCCTTATCCTACTGAGCCCTCAAGTCTGCAAAACTTGAACTCCAAATGCCTCTGGCTCATTGGGAGGTGGAAAAGGTGCCAACAGACAAAACTAATAAAGTTCCTAAACCACTTGGACTATCTTCACATTCTTTGTTTTTAGCATTTGAGCATAGAAGCCCAAGGAGCTGGTGGGTAGAAAAAGGTTTCACTCATCCTGGAATTTAGTAGTAAGACTAAACTTCAGCTGTGAAGCTCTCTTGCCTCCTCCACTGCCTGCATCCCTAAAATACCACTGGGAAATCAGGTAGGATGGTTTCAGTGTGTCAATAGCCCACGTGATGATGATGAAGTGGGAAGGTTTTCTTCATTACAGGCTTTCCACAGCATAACACTTTGAGAAAGTCTGTCTGAAGAGACAAAAGCTCACTCCTTGCTGCTAGGACAGGGCGTAGAGCCAGGGCAGCCTCCGTAAATCTGTAGAGATGGTGGGTAAATGTTTCTCTTCCTCTCCCCACCCCCAAAAGAACCAACAGTTGTAACAGCTTTTAGATCTTTACACTCCAGAAGAAAATCATCACAGAGCAGCAAGGTCTTAGTTTAACCTGGCAAATATCTACAGTACAGAGTCAGAAAGCCAAAGCAACTTAGATTTGCCTGCAGGCAGGACTAAGCACCACCACCCAACACCGAACCATGCCACAGGCCTGCAGGATCAGGACCACCGCCGCACACCTGCAGGATCAGGACCACCGCCGCGCTGCAGCTTGGTGGCCACTAGGGCCAAACCTCGTCTCACCTACACACACAAACCCAGCGCAGAATATTGTGGCGTGAGGCCGCAGGACCATACAGCAAGAAGCACCTCCGAAGACCCATGCAGCCATGTGAGTATAAAGCTGATGGAAGAGGTAATATTTGGTTTGGACCTTTTCTATACCATTAGCGCTTGCACTAATTACAATAGCCAACAGCAGCAGTCACTCTGATGGGAGGGCTGAACAAAAGTGACACAGCTGTCAACCACATTCAAAGAAGCAAATCCTTAAGAGTTCATGGGTTTGGGGCCAGAACACAACCCAGCCAGCAAGATACGTGGGTTTGCAGCTTTTCTAGGGCAGAATGCTTCAGAGAGTAAGTACAGCTGACGCAGATGTTAAAAAACTAAGCGCGTTTGCCTGGTTCTCAGGGGGATTTAAACAGCAGGTGAGTGGGGCTGGTCTGTGGGACATGACCCTTTTTTATTTCAGCTATTTAGATGCAAATTGTTCCCCCTCCCTCCCCCTCTCAACACCATCTGTTAGCCCAGAGGTTTAGAGTGTGCCTAGGGTGTAGAGGTTTTGGGGGAGGGGGATATAGATAAAGCATTGAGAAAATTTCAGTTGATGCCCATATTTCCCCTGGGGCACAGTTTAGGGGAGGAAAAAACCCCAACCCACCGTCACTCTGCAATACTATTAAATAACAAAAGGATTTTTCTCTCATACTGCCGCACTTTTCCTACCGACACCGTGGATATCCTACCCTAGAAAGCATTCCTTGTCCAGCTTTTGGCCAACAAGCAACGTCATATAGTGACACTTATAGAAGGTTGCTATGGTGTTAGCACAGGGCATGAGCTGGCATTGCAGGAAGTATCAAAGAGCCAAGGAATTAAAGTCTTAAATAATAATGATGAATTCCTTCACTACAAGGGCACAGTATTAAATGTTCTTTTACTGCTAGGGAAGCTACCTCGTCTCTGTCTGATTTTTCCCAGCGAACAGCAACGTACTTTCCAGAACTGTTGAAACACTTCACGAAGGGCTCTGGATTCTCCGTAAAGGAAAGATTATGGGTGATAGCACAGAGTGCACTTTCAGGAAGCTTGACGATGAAGCAGTATTGGGAGGGGTGGCTGACAGACCAGATGGGTGTGCTGCCACTCGGAGGGATATTGGACAGGCTGGAGAAACAGGCCAACACCAACCTTGTGAAGTTCAACAAAGGAAAATGCAAAGCCCCGATGCTCGATGCTCGGGAGGAATAATCCCAGGCATCAGCACAGATGGGAGCCAAGAAGCAGAGAAACAGCTGTGCGGAGAAAGACCTGGGAGTCCTGGTGGACATCAAACTGACCATGAGCCTCCACAGTGCCTTTGCAGCAGAGAAAGTCGGCAGCATCTGGACCGCATTAGGAAAGACACTGCCAGCAGGTGAAGGGAGGTGATCCTTCCCTCTGCTCGGAGCTAGTGAGACACATCTGGAGAGCTGGGTCAAGTGCTTGCCTCCCCAGTACAAGAGAGACATGGACAGACTGGAGAGAATCCAGCAAAGGTCCACGAAGATGATTAATGGACTGCAGCATCCGACATATGAGGAGAGGCTGAGAGCTGGGACTGTTCAGCCTGCAGAAGGAAAAGCTCAGGGGGATCTTGTAAATATGCATAAATACCTGATGGAGATGTAAAGAAGATGGAAGCAGGCTCCTCTTGGTGGTATCCAGCAACAGGACAAGAGGCAATAGGCACAAACTGAAATACAAGAAATTCCACTTAAACATAAGAAGTTGGGGGGACGGACACGACAACAAAACACAAAACAAAAAAACAGAAACAAGAACTTTTTTCCTGGGATAGAACCAAACATACAGAACGGGTTGCCCAGAAAAATCATGGAGTTTCCATCCTTGGGGGTGCTCAAAACCCCACTGGGCGTGCCTCTGAACATGCTGCCACCACTGTAAGTGGGGAGCTGGACTAAACTACCCACTGAGGCTCCTGCCAACCTCACCAGTTTCACAATTACAAGCCGCACAGAGTGGCAGGGAGGCTCTAAAGGAAAGAGATATGCAACATCACTCAAACAACTTATCTGAAGCAAGTGGTTTTAGTCAAACAGCCTCCATGGCCCCAGTTCAGTGATGAAGAAAAATTACAAGAGGTGATAAGTGACAACCTTTAGCAAAACAAAACCCAAAAAACAGTGGAAGAGCTGGGATCAGTGAACACCCTTATTTTGAGCTTTAACATATGCAGTACAGTCCTGATACTTGAGAGATGCAAGCTCTTGTTCTGCTTCTCACAGAAACCTCATTTATGATCTTGGAGACACAAGAGCCAGGGAAAGCGTGAGTACTTCTTGTTTGCTTTGCCCTCCTGCAATCAGTCAATCACCTCTTTCAAGGAAAGGCAATTCACGTGTTACAGCGCAGGCATCATGAAAAAAAATCCCTTTCAGGTGCTTCTGCAACTTCAGTTGCCATAAGAAACACATCCTCAGTTTAAAAAAAAAAAAAAAAAAAAAAAAAAAAAAGAAAGAAAAAGAGAATTGTGTATGCAGTCCCTGATGGGAGGGTAAAGGGGGGCAAGGAAGGATGGCAAAACCCTTCCTTCCCCTTGGAGCCCAGATGATGGGACAGAAGAGCTCTCCCTAACTTTAAGTACAGATAGGCAGAGACCACCTTAGAGGAAGCAGGGAAGGAAGAAAAAGCGTGGGCTTTGGAGCCTCAACCGCAGCTGAGCAAGTCCTTAGTTCAAGGCTGACACCAAGACAGGTTCAGGCAGACTTTAATGATGGTGCTCCATGGAGGTGAAGGAAAGGAGCTCTTAATTTCAGCTGGGAAGACTTTCTGCCAGACAAGGTTTACACAGCAACATTTTTTAAAAAGTTTTTGGGCCTTTTTCTTTTTTTTACTGTTGGGATATTGTTTTGGTTTGTTGAATGTTGCCAACACAAACACTTTCCTCTTTCTTGCACAGCCAGAAGAGGCCAGAACAACATATGATCTCAACTGTATGGTGACAGGAACCTCAGGTACCTACTTCCAAACTATTAACATCTAAAATATATGCAATTCAGTATCTCTTACTGGAAAGCAATATTCTGACAGTTACAGGCATTTCATAGAAACATTTTTTAAAAAAAAAATAAATTATCTGAACAAATAAATCTAATAAATTTGTGCTGATATTTTGAAAGAAGTTAAAGTTTTCATTTTAAAATAAAAGCAGTTGTATTTTCTCCATTTATGAAAAACAGTTTTCAGAACATTGGCATTTCCCCTACACGATGAGAGTCATCTTTATATGCTGCTCTAAATCACCAGCTCATTTCTGTTTCCAGGTCTCTGGCACGTCACCAGTATTACTGAGAATCTAAAGAACAGTTACTGGAAATGTTTTTATTTAACTAACTTCGTGTTCACAAAGCACATGTATAAATTTTAAGGGCTGCAATCCTGCAGTTTGATCTGTGCTATAAGATACAGGCATCAATTTTCAGTCTCCTTGACTTTAAAAAGATAGAAAGGTCACCTGTGATAGCTAAGAGGTACTTGGCCTTAATGCCAGCAAGCCACCCACTGAAAACAGTGGGAGTTTGGCCTGAATTAGGATTTCAGGATTTATCCCATAATGCCCCGTAACACTTCCCACACAGCACTACCTGACAGCTTTGGAAAATTGGCAAAATGTGAAGGACCTGCTGACAACATCTGAGATGAGGTTTCCAAGGCTATATTTTATAATTATTGAATTCAACCAATACCTGTTTGCATATGCATATAACTCTCACAATTCCACAGGGGTTTTAGCATGCTGATTTTAAAAGCAGTGGCTAAAAACACATCTCCAAAAGCTACTCAATGCCCAACCAACCATACTTTTAAAAGCAAAAAAACCACAAAGCAGGTGCATCCAGGACGTCACTTAACTTGTGCATAATCCCCCAGCTTTGGTTCGCTGCTGTTTTTTGTGATTAGGTAAGTAACACCAACAACAGATAGATGCTTTTCTAGAATGTCTTTCCAGCACCACCTCCCAAATTGCCATCTTCTCCCACAGATACCTCTAGAACAGCCCTACAATAACTACTGACTTCCCCAGCATGACCTGGGGCAAGGTGGATGGGTTTACAGCCAGGACACATCAAGGTCTGAGAGCCAATTGCTGTCCACACGGTGCCTTTGTGCCCAGATCTAATGGCAGGGATGCTCAAGAAACCAGTCTGCTACCGGTTGATGGTCTTTCCCATCCCTGTTCCACACTCTGATCTGGTCACTATTTCCTTAATTAAGTTGAACATTTCCCCTGAGGTTCAACCTAATCAGACCATCCTGCAGGGAGCCAACCAACAGCCAGGTCACATATTCCACAAGCCCAGGGCTTCATACAGTATTGCTGCTCTGAACAGGGGACCTGGCGCCTGCCCAAACTGAAGTCACCAGTTTCACTGACAACAGCACAGGGTTTGCAGCATCCAGTTCTTACATGGATCCTTTATTTGGATCCCTGGATGCAGCAGGGGCTTGCACATGACAGGATCAACACCTACGGTGTAAGTCAGATCAGATCCCTGTGAAAAAAATAAAAAATCAAGGCAGCAACTGGGACACAATACATAAGGATTCGGTGCAGCCTCTGTAGCAGTCGCAGCAGCCCCCTGACAACCAACAGAAAAAAAAAAACAGAGAAAAGAAAAAAGTTTCAAAGGTATCCAATGGAAAGCAGGCCTTTCAGGGATTGAAACACGACTCATTTTGGAGCAAGAGTCAAACTAAGCACACAGGCTGCTGAAGAGACCAGACAGGTTCCAATTTAAAACAAATTCCAAGAAGACTTCCACGGATTAGGTGGTCTGCTTGCGTTTTACCATGAAACTGGTCATTTTCTTAAGATGATCTAAACGCAGGAGAAGGCAAGAAGCCTGACTCAAAGGGGGGAGGGGGGGAGAAAAAAAGCAGCCAAAAAAATCCCATAGTTGTCATGTTTATGACTTATGTTTTCTAGACAGGAAATCTTTGGAGCAAGCAAAAGCCTGCCTGCCCTCCACTTCATAAACTCTTGATATTACAATCACATACTTAAAATATTACCTTCTTGAATGATGCAAATTAAAAGGCATAAGTAATTCTCTGACATACTACTGAAAACCACACACCAACATGAAATAGCAATTTATTGCATGCAAGTCCATTAAACTATTACTTACAGTGTAATAAACAGCAGCCACACAAGATACCACTGTCACCACGGAGCAGAAACCCTAGGGAATTCCTCACCCCTGGCCCTGGGAGTTTGAGTGAGAGAAGCTGAACTGCTCCTGCTTGGAGCAGGGTTTAGTCCCCCAGAAAGACTGCAGTACCTCAGCTAACACAGCAATTGTCCCGTAATTAACATGCATGCTTTATAGGCAGTAAAACAAAAGGGACCCTTAACTTCAAAAGTTTTTTTTAAGGCAAAAGCAGTGGAAAGTTTTTCAAATGATGACTGTGAAAGGACAAAGAGAGGAGACAACTGTGACGGACGATGGTCATGGGAGACCAGGGTTCACAGGCCATATCGACAGCAGTTTGATTTTCGCAGAGGGAATGTGGTTACCGACCACTCAGAGAGCCCTGAATGAGAAGGCAGGCTGGCAAGACAGAACAAGACACCCAGCTCCACAGGCTAGACAAAAGCTTGGGTCTCTGAGGCTTTTTATTTTTTCCTCCTCTTCCAGAGTTAAAACTGGGATGCCATCAGTTCCTCTTTCCCAAATGGAATGCCCTCTGAGAGCAAACCAGATTTCAAAGCTTTCTAACAACCACACGGAACACGCTGCCAGAGCTTGCTGCTTCCATCTGAGCATTCAGGACATCTGCAGCGTGGTCTTGGGATCAGGGCACAGCTACAGTTGGATATTGTCCAGGGGTATTTTAGGAGAATGAATCAAATTGCCACACAAACGTAATTGCCAAGTTTCAGTCTAATGTTACAGCAATTTTTTTCGACATGTTTTATTTCAGAGGACAGACTGGTGAACTAATATTTTGTTATCAGTATGTTCAAGTCCTCTAACGCAATGTCCATATCTTTGGTAAGGGATAGGATTCCTTTTCCTTCTACTTTTGATAAGAGAAAGCACTACAAATTCTTTGTCCAGCCTGGAAAAAAAGATTTGGATAGACTGAGTTTAAGGCAGTCAGAGAGAGAGAGTCAGTGAGAGATGCAAAGTAGTATTCTTGAATGACCTATTCCCTCCCAAAATCCACAAATTTGGAGCAGAGGATGTTTGGTCCTCTGCTTTTTCTTCCAGGAGTCCCTTCAGAAAGCCAGCCTGCAAGACATTCGCTGAATATCTGATCGCTGCATTACTTGATGCTTTCAATTCTTGCAGCCCACACAGAGCCAAATCATCATCTGGGAAACAAGGTTTCCCTGCTTCCAATGCCACAGTATTTAAGAGGTCAAATTCTGACCCCTTCTGAAAAGGCTGCCCAGAAAACATGCGCAAGATTAGCACATTTCTGTGCTCCCATCACCAAATCGCTGTCCACCCAGCTCTTGTCCAGTGCAAGACTCTGTTTCCGAGCCTTGGAGGCATCTCGCAGCACCTCAGAGAACCCAAATGATCTGCGTGCACTAACATGCATTTGGACCATCTGTTAAACCCACAAGGCATCCACCGTCAGATCTGTAAAGAGTGGGGAGTCACTGGTAGGTAGCAAGTACGATTTCCTCTTCACTATTTCTTTTAAAAAATGTTTTGGTCCCAGTTACCACGGAACTGGAAAGTCACTTAAAGAGGACTTTTTGCTCACAGCGCCACGTGAGATTTCAGGTATCAGAGTAAGGCTGAGCTATCCAAAATCCAAGTCGTTTGTCCACCCTGTTCCCATTACAGAGCTGGGAACTCCATAAGGCTCTCCAGGCTGGACGACAGCACCTTCTCCACCAGACAAAGCTTCCTGAACATAGGGTTAGAATCTGCCACTACTTGATAGATGTGACTGGGGGATCAACCCCTACTCATGGTTTGTTCAAGGTGTTCATTTAAATCAAAGCAGCCACCTCTAGGAACAAAGACTGAAAAAAATATTTTTGCTTACAGAGCAAGAATCTGCTTTAGTAGAATACTGAGTTGGTTGGACTGTACTACCATGTGAACTGTGCCTCTTCAGGATTTCAGAGCAAACAAATCCACAAACTTTTAATCCAGAAAGTGAGAAGATAAAAGAGATTTATTTAAAGAGATTACAGACCCCTAAACCAGTTACAAAAGCCATGTCATTCTGTAACACTGTTCACAAGAACTGAGTTCAACCTTCCAAAACCTGTCATTCTGCGTTATTGTATTTTTGAACTTGAGAGGGCTGTACCCCAGCACCGAGCTTCAAGCCTAACAGCCTCTTTGTCTGAAGATGACTGACCGTAGCAAAAAAATCAAGTTAAGGAGTGTGAAAAGTGGCTTCAGATCTATTTAGCAGGTGTACGATTCCAAACACCAGCTTGATAACTAGCATCCACAGACACAGGAGGCACCAACCATAACTCAAAGGAGGGATGGGTCCCAGTCTACAGTCACATGGAAGCACCAAAAATCCATGTTTTTTTTCCTCCAACTCTCTTAAGTTCTTCCAGGGATTCGAGAAAGGAGAGAAGGGCTCTATTATTGCTCTATTCTACTTTGCACGGGATTCCCTGAAAGTAGAAATTCCCCCCTTCCTCTTACCTTTTAGCATGATCTTCAAGCAGGAAGATGTATTTTAAAGAGAGCTCGAGTCTGAGTGAACCACACCTTCCTACTCCACAAGCGAGACAAAGTGCTCCAAAGTCACGCTCTGTGTAGTGACGGAAACAAAGATTTCTATCAATTTCCTCAGAGCCCTGCAGAGTCGATGAAAATCATTTAATTATCAAGTCACGAACACCACTGACCCCCTGGAGCCTCATGGGCTTGGAGCAGTTTCTGAAGAGCAAGCCACACTTCTGGAGGTGACCCCCCGGCCTCGAGCAAAAGCACTGTTGGCTGGAGCTGCAACGATCCAAAGCGACGGGCTAATGACAGCATCGCTTGAGCATAATCTGTCCTGCAGGACAACCGTTACCGCTTCCAGGTCCCAAGAGAATTCTACTAAGAGATATCAGAGGAAATATTTTTGCAGAAATCCGCTCACACACACAAAGGTGGAGAAGGAAACAGCACAAAGCTCTCCAACACAACCTTGCTTGCTCTTGTGCTAGTTACAGAAATCCACGGTAGCCCAGACTTCAGCATAAACATTAGCCACTCAGGTACGTACCCTGGGCTCCAGGCAGCTCGACACATCTGCCCGTGCTCCAAATACACCTCTGATGGCAGTGCAGACTGAGCCCCAGAGACAAGCCGAGACCCAGGTGACAGAGATTCCAACATGATAGCGCTATTTCAACAGAAGCTCGAGCACAGCCCCAGTTCCCTCTAAAAATGAAAGGCTTGGTGGGACAATTCATGTGATCAAGGCTACACAAAGCCTTGAGACATTTGCTGGGTCACGATCCAGCTGATTCTAAGAATCTGTATGCAGGCTGTTTACCCAGAAATTAACCTACTGCCTTGGTAAGTGTTGCTTAATTTAGAAGAGTGATTACTTACAGCACCTGCTGCTAGCCTTACAGTCTTTGATATGCCAGCTTCTCCAAAATTAATGCTAAGTGTTCTAAAATTATTTACAGAAGTAATTAAGGAAAAGACTAAAAAAAGAGCGCTAAATGTATAACGTAACAATCAGTTGGGTTATCAGCAGCAATTGAAACTGTAATTTCCAAAGCAAACAGCATGAGTTAAGGCAGCCTGAGCTGAAGTCGTGCAGTCGGTCCCTGCAGCAGACTCAGCCAAGTGTAACCGCAAACACATTGCACAGGCTACACACACCGGTGTTACGTGCAACACCACCGCCTCAGGAGAAGCTCCACACAGCAGGAGAACCTTTCCAAAGAGGTGTCCTGCCTGTAAAGCCACATTACCTATAGGCTTTAAATCTAAAGCCTAATACACAGGAGCCTTGTCATGCAAGTGTAGCGCCTTTTGGAGTAATTGAGTGCTGAGGTCAGCAGGCAATAGATGGAGGAAGAAAAGGGAAGAAGGGAGAGCTGAGGAACTGGCTCAGTTCTCAAGGCCTTACTCCTCCTCTAGAAGCTTCTGTTCACATCTACAAAGGGGGACTCAGAAGTCCACGGGCCCCGATGGGATGCACCCATGAGTGCTGAGGGAGCTGACAGGTGTCTTTTTGTGAGGCCAGTCTAGATAATTTTTTATCAATCATGGGGACTGGGAGAAGTGCCCACAGACTGCAGGAAAGCAAACATCACTCCTAATCTTCAGCGAGGACCCAGGGAACTACAGGTGGGCCTACAGGAACCTCATGAAGTTCAGGAAGGAGAAATGAAAAGCGCTTCATCCAGGGAGGTACACCTCCAGGCTCCTGAATATGCTGGGGGTTACCCAGCTGGAAAGCAGCTTGGCACAAAAGGACCTAGGGGTGCTGGTGGACACCAAGCTGGACACGAGCCAGCAATGGGTCCTTGCAGCAAATGGCATCCTGTGCTGCATTGCAGAAAGTCCTGGTGACAGATCAAGGGAGGTGATCCTTCCCCTCTGCTCAGCACTGGTGAGGCCACACCTGGAGGGCTGTGTACAAGGGAGCCCAGCACGGGACAAGAGAGACATGGGCAGGCTGGAGAGGGTCCAGCAAAGGGCCACGAAGATGCTGAGGGGACTGGAGCATCTTCCCTATGATGAAAAGTTGACAGAGCTGGGACCGTTCAGCCTAGAGGAGAGAAGGCTTGGGGGAACCTCATCAATGTACATCAATACCTGCAGGGAAGGTGCAAAACCAACAGAGCCAGGCCCTTCTCAGTGGAGCCCAGTGCCAGGGGCACAAACGGAAACACAGAAAGGTCCCTCTGAACATCAGGAAACACTTTTTTACTGTGAGGGTGACCAAACACTGGCAGAGATTACCCAGAGAGGTTGTGGAGTCTCCTTCCTTGGAGATATTCAAAAGCCACCTGGACGCAGTCCTGGGCAAATGGCTCTGGGTGACCCTGCTTCAGCAAAGGGTGTTGGACCAGATGACCACTGCAGATCCCTTCTACCTTCAAGTGGCCTGTGATTCTGTGAAGACACGTACCTAAAGGCATACCGGTATCAAGAAAAGCTCTTCCCATAATTTCAAGAGGCAGGGCAAACCTTCACCTTAATTTCAACTACTGAATGTATGTTTCACTCCGTTTGAAAAACAGTGACATTCCAGTAATGGTAACTGAGACGTTGGATGCTTCCTTCCAGGGAAAGGAAGAGTTCAGAATTAAATATGGAACCCTTTCCCACACAGGTCTGTCTCAGACAAGAGTCAGTCCACTCACTCATGTCCACGTAAGTTGGAAGCAATTCAAGTTTGGGGGCTTATTTCTGTTCCTAATCAAGACAGAAGTTATTTGCAAAAGTTCAGCTGGGATCTTAAAACCTCCTTCATGCATTCAGAAGGACTTTTTCAGCAGCTTGAAAACATCTAACAGACTATGCCTGCTTCCTCCCCTGACCCATATATATCAATGTAGAAAAGCTGCAAGTGGCCAAAAAGGTTTGCCTTTTAGGAGATGGAACAAAGCACATAACATTCCTGTCTGAGTGCAACAAAAACAGTTTGAACAAGGTTTCAAAAGGTCGCAGTCGTTACAGCCTCCCAGAACTAGAGGCACCCAGTTACAATTCAAGCTACGCAGCTCATCTCTTTCAAGCCCAAAAGCTTAGCTAAGTTAGCAGGTCTTTTGGGGACACTAAGCAGAGTATTGGAGTGCCTCAACTCCAGACACTGGCTGTATCTGAAGCCAAAAAAAACAGAAGTCAAACTCACAAGTACTGAGGTTTAGCAGATCTATGCGATCTGTGAGGGCAAAAAGCTCACTTCACCCATTATTTCACAGCTGTGCAGCAGTCCAGAAAGCATCACACTTCACATTTATTATTCCTTTGGATGTTCTTACGTCTTTGCTTGTGGCTTATGTATTCAAGTGTCTTCTAATCTGTGCAGCTTTCTAAAAGAACCAGCTATCTGCTGTTTCTCTGCATAATGAATTAACAAAGGCTTGGAATAAAAAAAATACCCTGAAACTGTTTTCAAAGGAAAATGAGCAATGGTTTCTGCAGGAAAGGGTAATACTCCCCCAACCCCTCGGCCAACTTTTTCTGCTTACACTAGGGGCTCATAAAATTTCAGGATCTTCTTCTAAATTTTAAGCAATGCACAGAAAATCACTCCTCCAGAAAACACTACTTGGTGACAAAACGTTACTGATGTGGGTGAAGAACAGCTTCTTCTGGGTAACACAGAATACCTGAACGTGCCCAATAGCTCCACTACCCATGTATAAACCGAGGACACTAAGTGAGCTGAGAAAGTTCACACATTTACAGCAGAGGAGAAACACCATGTGGGTTTCCAGACTTCTGTCCTGTCCTGCTCTGGTTCCGAGTTTTCTGCTGCCACCCTCCAACCCCCTGTGACTTTTGCAAGCGACTCCAGAGCAAGGCAGAGAGCAGGGATCTGCCAGCTGCGGCAGGCTGCCAGGGAAACTGCTGGCTCTGGTACCACACTCAGAATGGAAACAGCGCAGAGAGAGTGGAGCAGGAGCTGGCAGTGCTTGCCATCCTCGCCCATCTCCTGTGCAGCCTCCCCCCATCAGGAACATTGGCACTGCTCACTCTCTTTTTCCTTTCCTCCTGAATAAACCTCACAGGTTTGTTCCTGGTTCAAACTATCAAGCGATTACAACACTTCATCCTGCTTGCTGCAGGGCCCGAGTGGCATGAAGCAGAGATTTTGATCACTGGTCCTGGCATAGTTTATGCTGTTCTTGTTCTGACCACCTATACCAGGGATGGAATTTTCATTTCAGGACCCTCTCTCTGGAAAACCATTTTGTCATCAGAAATTTCTCTATACTCTCTGCACTCTGACATGCTTAAAGCCCTCAGCACACCCTCTCAGATTTACATAGAGTCATAGAATGGTTGAGGTTGGAAGGGACTTTAAAGACCAGCCAGTCCCACCCCCCTGCCAGGGGCAGGGCCCCCTCCCCCCAGCCAGGCTGCTCCCAGCCCCGTCCAGCCTGGCCTTGAGCCCTGCCAGGGATGGGGCACCCACAGCAGCTCTGGGCAGCCTGGGCCAGCGCCTCGCCACCCTCGTGGTAAAGAATTTCTTTCTTATATCTAATTTAAATCTAAATCTCCCCCCTTTCAGTTGAAAGCCATTCCCCCTTGTCCTGTCACTGCATGCCCTTGTAAAAAGCCCCTCTCCAGCGTCCTTATCGGCCCCTTTAGGCACTGGAGCTGCTCTAAGGTCTCCTTGGAGCCTTCTCTCCTGCAGGCTGAACAAGCCCAACTCTCTCAGCCTCAACATGACTGACATGGCCCTTGTTCCCCGCTTCCCCCATGTGACACCCGACTGAATCTCTGCTGACCTCCCCTAGATGCACATGCCCCAACCTAAGCACTCACCCCACAGCAAGGCACACCCAAGTTGTGACATGACCATCAGACTCCTCTCTGTCTAAAGTGAAAGCGCACTCATTTCCATCACTCCACTGAACACCTGAAGAACATCTATTCCAGGCAGTTTGTCTTTGCCCCATCTCTGCTGATCTGGTCCTCCGAAGTGTTTCCTCCTCTCATAGGAGACTGATGGCTGATGCCCATCAGCTCCGTACAACTGCAAAGCCCCAGCATCACTGGTTACTTCCCATCAGTTTTAAGTCCAAATACTTTTCAGACTGACGGCAAGAACTGCCACTTCAATAAAACATTAAACAGTTGAGCATCAAAAGTTTCCTCCGATTCATGTAAGACAACAACTTATTTTGACAAGAGAACCCAAATATCTAGATATTCTCTAGAGACAGCTCTCAGGGCAAAGAACAGAGGTATAACAAAAGCAACATGGACATCACTCAGTGACATTGGTGTTTGAGCCTGGCTTAACACAGTAAAAAGGAAAGGTATCTGCCCTTTGTATCACTGGATAAAACAAACAGACATGCCGAAAACTCTCCAGGGTTTTTACTTCAGAAATTGCTGGCCACCACCAGGTTCAGCAGGATACCACAAGGTCGCAACTGTGCAGTCTATCAACAATTTAGTTTCTTCAACACTACACTGAGACTTTGATAACAGGGTAGTAAAACTACCACCAGTACATAAGACTTGCTGAAAGGGATGCTCACTTCAGCCACTGTAAACAAGCACCAGATGCTAACAACCTGCCAGGGTTTACTCAAATAATTAATTAGTATCTTTACAGAGTTTGTGGTTTGGTTTTCATATTTCTCTTTGTGCACAGTGAAAGAGATTCTCTTTTATTTATATACCCTGCTGCCAGTACTGCAACAATAGAGTTTTAACACCTTTATTCCTTCTTTTTTCTTAAGAGAAAAACACTAAACAAACAGAAGACCATGCACATGCCCTGGATTTTCCCACCTTAACGGCACAGAAACATTTTACTCATCTGCTCCCTGTCCCTTCCAGGCTTTACAACTCAAATAAAATTTTAGTTGACAGCATGTAAAAAACAAAAACAAGGAATACACAACCAGCTCTAAAAGGTTGGTTTGTGACTTCCAGTGCAATTTGTTTTCATTCTCGAAGATTCAGAGAATCACCTTGACCCAATCCCACTAGCATTACTACTAAATCTGAAGCAACTCAACTGGGGGGGACCAGACTTTGATTGCAACATGCGCCCCTGTTCCAAAGAGGTGGGTGAATGGAGTGTTGCAATTAATACCCTGGCACCAGGCATAGTGGCAGAAGTTGTCTGAACCAGCACCAAGCCGTGGCTGAAAGGGCTTGGAAGCAGATTCACATCCCGTTTGATTATTCCCACTACAGGGACAAGAACCTCGGGCAGAGCTGCAGCTGCCACCCCTGTATCTGCCCAGAACCACAAGTTAGTGGCCCAAAATAAAGCTGTGAGAAGTCAGTCCCTTTGCATTGATTCAACCCCTCTGGCTGTCAGCCAGCCCAGAGCAAGTCCCACAGGTAGAGAGAACTGAAGAGAGATCAGAATCAGGCCTCCCATCAGTGAGGCAACCGATTTCACTGGCCTCTTCAGCAGTCCCTCAGGGCTGTTTTCACTCTCTCATGAGAATCTGGGATATAGTTATGTAAAACAGATTCCTCACCCTTAATTAAAATAAAGTTCACATGCACACCCTGCTGAAGGCAGCATTAAAAAAAAAAAAATCACTCCTATGAGGGATAAGTCACTTATAATTAAAAAAAAAAATCTCAGCATGCACACAAGGGAGTGTCTAACGCTTGCCAGCCACCTGGATAATCACTTCCTATGAAAAGCTGTGGAAGAGAGCCCTGGGGAAAGGAAGGGTCATGCAGACTCTCTTGCAAAGGCAATGCATGTAGGCTTTGCTCTGCACAGGCGAGTACCGCAAAGCCTGTTGTCACCAAATTCCACCTATTCTGAGGCCACAAGCACCAATTCTTCTCCACTACACTAGCATGCACTTTCAGCTATTTTAAAATCAAAGCTCATCTTGTTGTATCAAAAGTTCCCTGGCTGTGATAGCATGGGAGCTGACGGATGTTTCATACTCAGCTTTACCTGCTGACTTAATCATTTAAACCTCATCCACATTCCTCCCCTCCTTCTCAAAAGGAAGAGTCCCAGCCATTTTAGCTCCTCCTTGGAAGGCAGCCCATCTCTTTGACCCTTGCAGCTGCAATACCACTATGTCCTTTTGGAGATGTGGAGACCAGAACTGCACATCACATACAATATATGGGTGCAACAGTCATTTACACTGAAAGGAAATGGTATCGCTCATCCCTTTCCTGATGAGGATGGTGGCTTTTTGGTTGCTGCTGCAGTGGTGTTTCCCTCCCCGTCCTGAAAAGTGAAATTATCCCAAATTTTTTACTTCCTATTATTCATGCGGCTTTCAAACTATAAAATAACCTTTCCTCCAAACTTGTAAGAGCTTAAGATCTTGACAGAGACTGTCTGAAAATCCAAATATATTGCATTCACTTTAAGCCTTTCTTACTGACACCCCGCAAAACTTCATGGGGTAGGGCAGCAGGATTTTCATTTTCAGAAGCCACATTAACTCTTTCCAAACAATTAACATTTATCCGTGTATTCAGAGATCCTTATTACAGACCCTTCCATTCCTGATAGCACGACTCTCTGGTGTGCTGTTCCCAGGATCCCCTCCAGACCCCTTTTTATAGATGGGAGTTACACTAGCAGCTCCCCAGTCCTCTGGCACAGCGACTGTCTGTGGTGATAAATTATACAGCTTGGCCAGCAGTTCAGCAGTTTCACATTCAAGTTCGTCAGGACTCTTGGTTGAACGCCATCTAGCCCTGGTGACTTAATAAAATCTAACTTATCTATTCGGTCTGAATTCTTCCTTTTGCATTTATCTCAAATTTGTTTCTCTGATTTATTGGCCACAAAAAGGTGCACTTGGTGTGGGAATGTCCCCCGTACCTTCAGCAGTTGCTATTCTCTGCTATGGCTTTATCAACACCAAGTAACCTTTTTAACACCTCCCAAGGTGTCACCAAGCACTCCCCACGATACTCTAATCCTAATGGATTATGTTCTAATTTATCTAATATCTATGTCCTAATGGATATAAAAAGCAAAGCCCTAACATCTCAGAAGAGCAGTCCCAAGACAGACTGTTTCACCTACTCACTGTGCCCGCTCTCCCCCATAGCAACCTGTGCCTGGGCTGGGCTGCCACCCTGCCTTTCCTTCCTGCTTGCAGTTTCAGATACCATAAAGAGATCAGTGGGATTAAACCGTGTCACCGTGGCAGCCAGCTCCACTGTGATACAGGATGGAGATCTGAGCACTAACAATGCAAGTTTGGGACCCGAGCTACCAGGGCCTGAAGCAGGGTTTCTGTCTAGGCTCCTCCTGATAGAGATAGCTGGCACAAATGGAAAAGTAACTTTTGTGCAATGTGATGACATTGATGCCAGGCAATTCGGGGTGCAAACAACTGCAGATTTAAATGTTTTATCCTGGCTGAAGTACTAAAAGCTGGCACCTTCCTTGCTGCCTGTCTGTTCCTCACCAGCACATCCCAGTAACACAAGTTGAATGAAAACGCTCCTTTCAGTGAGGCTGTGTGTGAAGTTACCTGCCTGCACAGGCACTTGCAGAGTGAAGACTGAAAGTTTCCTTCTTCCACACCCTCCATTCCTTGGCATTTATGCCCTTCAGAAGCCCATAAACAGTCCTGCACTCCTCCTCATTTTAGAAAAACTACACAAGTATATAGCTCTTTTATCTTCCTCTTGCGTCAGTCCCTCCAGCCCCAAAGTCATTTCTGTTGCTTTCCTTCAATTTCCTCCTGTTTATCTGCTAGAAAGTAACAAGGATCAAAGGCAGCAATTACTTCAGAAAAAAAAAATACCCCCACCCCTCACTGATTAGCAACATCAGACCCAATTCTCCAAAAGATACTTGAGAGTTTTTAAAAATACTTTACCAGCTTAGGTGCCAAATCCCAACAGTTTCCGAGGGAATCAAGCACCCACGCGCTTTCTGGATTCCCACTAGATGCCTACCCACATCTTTTAGTATGTAACCACATTAAACACTCTACTTTTGTTCTCAAGGTTAGGCTCTCTAAGTGCTAAGACAGTGCCTGGACGTTCCCACTGAAACCCATAGGCTGCTGAGAGAGTTATGTCCCGAGGTCAGGGAAGGGGGGGGAGGGAAAGAAGGAAAAAAACAAAGGGAGGGGGGGTGGGGAAGACAGGGAAAACAACAACGCATAAGGGGTTTTTTTGTTCCTTCATGCCCAGCAGATCTTACCGAATACCTGCTGCGCAGATCCTGACAGCATGAAAATTTGTCATCTGGTTTTCCATCTTGGCTACGAATTCTAAGGCACAAATATTGCCATACTGTATGTATTTCAGGGCATTCTGAGATAAAGCAACATTATGCTATAGCAGAAATGTGTTTTCCTGTTCCTTCCTGTACCTGCTGCTTCTGTGTTTGCCCTTTACACCTGCAGGACACAAGACAGTGTATTACTTCACCAGCATAGTTGTGTTTTATGTTGTGAGCCTTTACGGGCACCATTTAGGCAGAAGGTTGCAAGGAATCTCAGCATCTCCTTGAATAAGCCACCAAGCATTGGTACAAGACAGGATTCCTGTGCTATAGCACTTTGACTATGACCTGAAGGACTGCAAGGTGGAAGTAGAACAGCAAAAGAGCAGGATTATTTAATAATGTTTGTGTGACTGGCACTAGCAACTTAATTCTGTCTTGGATTGAACTATAGTGCCAGCTGGGCACCAGCAAGAAGTTTGGGCCCAGCTTATAACCTGCTGGGAAAAAACAACCTTCCAATTCTCACTCCTCTTTTCAAGACTGAAGGAACATATGTGTATATGTGTATATATATATATATCTACAACACAAGACATTATGGAGGTAGGTGATATGAGAATCCCAAAAGTGCTCTGCTACACTAACAAAAAACTCACTAGGCAAAGCATGGAAGTCCCTACACAGCATGAACAGGGATCACAGGCTTCATGCTTCCACATGGAATCAGAGGATCCAGAACACCACCACGACCACAGGAGTGGGGAGAAACACACTGTGATTTTCTGTCAGGCTTTCTCCAAAATACATTTATTAAAACACAGAGAGCCAGTTAGAGAGGAGTCAAAATCCATTTGGTACCAAGAACTTTCAGATACGAAGCATAAGCAGGTCCAGCAGAACCTTACCAGGCAGGTGCTAGAGGCTCACAGAGCATGGGGAGAAGTTGGTAAGAACAAAATAACCAAAATAACAAGTATACAGCAGATACTGTAATAAGAGGGTCATCTTTCAGGAGTTAGAAGGCACTTAACTTGTGAGCTAATTCTGAGAAGCCACCAGATCTAGCCATATGTCTTACAGTCCTTACATCCAGGTTTCAACCTACAGACAGCTCCGTGATCTCTAGTACTACCCCACAGCTACATTCACTCATACAGCTCTGTTAAGTTTTCTGCCAGGTCAGCTCACAGCCAAGTGCTGAAAGGGAAAAGAACCCTTGCCTTTGGATGGCTGCGTGCCATGAGAAGCTCAGCTGTGTCGAGCTTCATCCCCCGATCACAGCCTCCAAAAAAACTCAAGCAAAGAGCACACTCCCAGCAGGTGGAGAGAGAACTCTCCTGTCCTTTCATCACACATTTGGTCTCCAAGAAAATGCAAGTTCAGAATTACACTTCTAATATTAATTTTGAGTTGACCACATCAAAAGGAAAACAGCTGCCAACAGCCACATCCTTGCTTTATAGTTTTGTGATGGGGGAGGGGCTCGTTTCTGGAAAAAAAGGAAGACACAAGCTTCTCATCTGTTAGAATGCAGTCAACCACAGACTCTTTCCTTCCAAATCTGTAGTTAGTTCATTAGGAATTTAGGATCTTGCGGAGAGGTCAAACAGTCTCTATGCCGAAACTAGCACAGGTTATGCTTTATATAGAAGCTTTTCACTGCTCACCCCATTCGCATCCCAGTGAGAAGAAAAACAACGCTAACAAGAGCTCCACTGCAGAAGGAAAGTGCGTGAATTCCTGGGAAAGGAGGAAGACAGACTACAGAGATCACACATGCTCATCCTACTGGATTTCAGATGACTTACCTATAGCTACAGGAAGCGCAGATGGACCAGAATCTCAAGTCTTCAAAAACAAACACAACTATACCACATGTCAAATGAGATCACCTTGTTGAAGTCACTGCTCCTCGCTACTGAGCCAAAATAACTGGGTGGGACTCAAAGAGCAAGCGAACATCATCAGATATGCACGGCATCCCCTGTAATACTAAATGTAAAGCTTGATGACAGAAACAGGTACGACGTTAAGAGCAGAAAGCCACTTGCTGCTCAGGTGAGATCCTTTAAATCTCCAGCACAGTTACTTCCTGAACTACACACATGCATTTAGTGCTGCTGCATGTCAGCATGTGACAAAACGTTTTCGAAATAAACAAAAAAAGCCCACACAAGCACTGTTGGTGGCATCTGGACTAGGTCCCAGGATGAGTAAGCATTGGATCAGAAGGCAGGAAGGGCTCCTGCAGGATGTACCTAGTATTAGAAAGGATTGGCCCTTAAAAAAAGCAAAGGGCATCTAAAATGAAATTGATTATATGAATTAAAGAAAAGACAAAAATAACAAAACAAACCCCATGATCCTGATGATCACCTATCAAGCTGCAGGGGTAAAGGGAACAAGCTGAGATCATTTCAACATTGGCATTTTTTTAAAGTAGCCAATAACTTTAAAAGACAACACTGCACGCAAGAAAAGACACTTTTGGATGGACCAAGTAAATGACTTAATTCTTACAATTACGGCCAGCTCATCACTTCTGAATGTTTTTCTTTTGCAACTCAAGGACTTGTTTCAGAGACACACAGAAAAATGAAAAAGGGGGCAATTAGAAGTCTACAAGGAAGAGGTAATGAGACTTCTGATCATTTAACCGGCTCTTGCCGCCTTCTCCTGCCCTGTCCCCTCACTGTGACTGAACTGGAGACAAGTTTGGGAGGGGGGGCTGTTAACACGAGCTGGCAGGACGCTGTTTCAGCAAGTATAACTTTCATGTGAAAGTCAGAAGTTCTACTATGACAGCGCAGTGAGTCACTTGATGACAAGTCATCGAGGCATTTAGATACTGGGTTTGAATTCTAACAAATGACACTGTTTTGCCTTGCCTAACTGAAGGATGTGCCTTTATTGAACCTAGAATTCAAACACCGCCTGTAACCGTCTGCCTCCATTTTAAGACAGCCTACACAGAAAGATATACTGGTTGTGTTCTACTTTCTGGCTTTCAGGAAAGCCCTGAAGGAATCTTGAGTTTCTTGCTTTTTCTTCTGGCTGGAAGTCCGGCTTTTGCCATTCCCAGCCCTACCCTCACCTCCTCGGCTTTTCTAAATGAAGTCTGTGTATTTAAGTACTTCCAGATATCTCATCAGCAAAACTACCTGCTTGAGAGAGGAAGGTAACGAGGCTAAGGATTCTGCCCCTAGCCAAACTTCATCCTCCTGCCAAGCCCCGAAGAGGCTGCTTCTTACTGAGGTGGAGGACAAATTGTTTTACGTCCCCACGGTTCATCTGTATTTGCCTGGCATCTTCAGGATCACAGGTGTATGAGGATTCTGTTTTTCATCAGTCTTAGGGGTGGCCAGGGCAAGTCAAGATATGTGGGAGATGAACAACATTTCTGTAGAAAGGCAAAAGGAAAACAAACAAACCAGGCTTTAAGAGACGTAAAGAAGGACCAGAGGGAGAGAAAAGAAACTAAACAAACAGGAAAAATACCAAATTTAGTTCCCACATAGACACCACAAGTGAAGTTTCACATGATTGTCAGGGGCCCCAGATGTGGATCTTTCCAGTGGTTTGGCGCTGGAGGTTACAACTTGGTCAAGATAAACTGTCAGGTTAATTTTGTTCACACCCCTCAGAATCTGGTTTAGGAAAATAAGGGATTAAAGCAAGCATGGAAAAGTAGTTCTAGGCCCACTCTTTCAGACTCTTTTGGCAGTGGCCTAGCAGTGGATAAGACTCCTGCTGCTTTCTGTGCATTTGGTACAGCCTTCTTATTCATCCTCTCTGATACCAAGGGAGTCAGAATTGTGTAGAAAAATTTATAAGACACACAGAAGTAAGAGATTGCAATTTTTACCAGACACCTTATTACCAAGACATATAGGCTGATGCAACAACAAGAAATTTGATGAGCCAGAAATTAATACAGATTTCTTTTTTTATTAGCTCAACATAACTATGATGCAACACTTGTAACTGGTGCTACAGTTCCCTCTCCTTCCTCCCCTCACAACTTCTCTGGCTTTCTGTAAGGTACTCAGTACAGATTTCCATGATTCTGGACAATTTCATTATAATGTTAATAACTTACTGTTAAGATGCAGTAGATACCATTACTTTCCCCAAAAAAATTAGGAATTGGAGGCTCAAACCAAAGCCTCTGTGTAGTTAAATCTCATTATTTAAGTCTTCAAGGCACACTTGGATCACATTCTGTCATTTCTCTCTACAGATAGGAGTGGGAGAAGTCTCTTTTATATGACACAGATTTTTGCATAGCTTTCACATCTCCAGAATCCTGGAGCTTAACAGAAAGCATCAAACACCTTAACACACACCCACAGCATGCATACATTTTACCAAAGAACGTTACCGTTTACTTTGATTATCAGAAAGCGGATGGTTTTGATGAACAGCTAGGCAGCATTACCACCTTTCATTTCTAGGCAACTCCTTTGAGTTCGGCTCTCAAAGCTTTTCCATTATCACCTGTAGTCTGCCACAAACGGCAATGCCAGAGAAGTAACACTGAATCGGACTCACATCTTACTGTAACGTGTGACTGAAGATGAGCACAACAGCAGGGCATAACAGGGATGCGAACTATAAGCTTGCGGTTAAGGTTTTGTGGTTAAACGGGAGACTCAGCTCTCCTGGGCAGTGTGGCAAGAAAATTCAATCAAACTTCTGTGGAAAAAAGAATTAGCAGTGACCACATCCATGAGAAGTGCCATCCACTTAACAATCATTCCAGGATCTTTGTTCTACATCTTGATCTTCCTCCAGTCTCTCTCTTGCACGGAAATTGAGTATTCCTAGAGGAATTTCTCATTTCAGCAAGAAGTACCATGAGTCAAATAGCTCAAACTCTCTCAAGCATATCCTTTAATAAAGGTATTATTTAACAAATTACAATACTTAGTAAAGCATAGAGATTCACTTTGGAACCCAGCTTTAAATCATTTAAGGTTCCGCAAAGCAATTAAATCTGTAGCCTGAAAAATCACATTTCGGTGTTATGGAGGCCATATACATATTTCTCAAGAATTAGGAAAAACATGACACTTTTCCTTTTTATGAACCAACGTTCCCTTTCACAAATTTGTTCCTTGAGTTCCTGAGCTTGAATCATAGGGTTTCCCCTCTACGTGGTTTGTTTTGAAACAGATTGGTCCAATTTGCTAAAAATTAGCCAGTATGTGAATATCTGCCTTTTGATTTTTTGACCCTAACTACAGTGACATTGGTCCAGTTATACACTAATTTGGATCAGTCTCAATTAAAGCAACTTTTTAGTATGTAATACTGTGACCACAATTTCCAATCTATTAAAAACAACATTTCACTAAACAAAACAGTCAAACATGGCCTCCACTAAGAGTTAACAGGTTCTGTGACTTGCAAAGGAAAATTACATAAAAATTTGTCTTGAGTGAGGTATTCCTGAAAGGATAAGGACACGTAAATTGTTCTATTTCCAGAAGAACTGCAAAATGTGATGGGAGTTTTATAATTGAGTGTCTTATTAATTTTAATGAACTAATCAATATTACATTTCAAATCCTGATGTGTCCATTTGCTGCTAATTCCTTTCTGTGCTATGCACTCCCTGGTCTTTGCAGCTGTTACCTGACTGTTAAGTCTATCTTGTATTAGGATGGAACCCCAAAGTTCAGACTCAGGTGAGCAGTTTAATGAACTAGAAAAGCAAAGGATACGTTATGAGCCTGGCTTCATTCCCGCCACACACACACACACCCCAACACACACTGGGGTTACAGAGCTCAGTGATGGCCTCAAACACACACTGCACCTTACACAGAGGTTAGCACAGGGCCTAGAGCTGAAATGAATGCAACAGCATAGGGAGGATCGGGAAAGGCATTTGGAATATCCCTCCCTTCTGCTGCTGAAGGAAATCAGCTCTTCCTTCATCCCAAACGACTCTGAACTATGGAGGCACACGAGTTCTACAGTCAGTTGTGACTTCCAGCTTCTGCAAAGCATGGCTGAAATAAGGCATTCTTAAAATTCTACTAAAGGCAAATGGTAGATTCATCCTGGCACAAAGCCTTTAAGTTGAACTTGTCAGGGAAACTGCATAGTGCTCGCTTATCAATAGCTGAGGAAATTAAATCCGAGTTTGACAAAAGGAATCACTTCTCTTTCTGCAGAGTTTGGGTTAAGTGGCCAAGCGACTCATATTTTAACATCAGCAGAGAACATGCATTTGGGAATATGTAGGTGCAGTGGTAAGGTATTTCACATTACACTAAGCTTTCTATATGTAAATGAGGAGAAAACACACATGGAGCAAGACACCAGTTCAAATAAAAATATTTCTCACTCTGACTCCTATTTCATAAATAGAACATAAGCCCTGAGAAATGGGCTTTGTCTTGTAAGAAAGGCATCATCTAAAATATTTGTGCACCACTTAAGAGTCATTAAGAATATTGATAGTTCAAAGCCTTACAAATGCTTGGCGGCAGTAACTCAAAGTCCCAAAGTGGTGCTGTGGCACCTTGGCAAGCCAGTCTATTAAACTGTCCCCTAACCTTTCATATTTGATTTTCCCTTTCTCTGCTGCCATCTGTAAAGTCATCAAATGCCATCAGCTGTAAACCATGGACAGACACACTGTAACTACATGCATCAAGCTCGTAAAAGCAGTAGTCGAAGCTTTAAGGTAAACTTGGACAACATCCCCTGTCCCAAAACCACACACAATATAAATAGTAATTATTTTCCTCCCCCATTTTCCATTTAGATTACAGGTATGGAGTGAATTTATGGAAATAGAAGAGGGGGGAAAAAAAGGCACGAAACAAGGCTTTACGCCACACAAGCACGCAGCACGTACTTACCACTTTCTTGTCGTCCCCACAGCTAGAAGCCCACCTAGACCAAGGAGATGTTTGCAGCTAGCTGTCATGTACTTCAAGGCAGTCACAATACATTACATGCATTGCCTCTCACATGATAAGTGGGATCCCAAAGGGTTACTGTAGGAGCAATCACTTCTTTTCAGAAAGCACATTTGATTACTACTTCTGCAGTCTTCTGATTTGGCCCAATTTTCCCAAATTAGGACCTTTCTTCTATACCATTAACTTCTTTTTCTCCTCCTTTTTTTAAACCTAAGATGATAAAAAGATGTCTGATTTGCCACCACTTCACTGATTCTAGACAGGAAGCAGGAAATATAACTGCCTTGAAGTCGTTCTATCAGCTTAAGAGTGAGATAAACCAGTTATATAGCAGGTCCAAAGAGCATAGACCTCAAGAAGGAAAGAAACCATAGAAGGAAAGTTATTGTTTAACCTGCATCTCAGACTAGATGCAAGAGATAGAGCAAGGCCATCATCACTATACGACTAGAAACCGAAACACCCTTGGATGGCCAGTTTGAACAGCTATTCTAGACAATTCACCAGAAGTATATTAGTACAGAAACCAGAACTGAATACCTCCAATTTTCTGCAAATTCCCCTGGAAATGCACTTAATCAGATGGCTTTTTTGTTTCCCCTTCTCCCACCCCAACAAACAAGTGATAAAATGAAGGGAACTGGTGAAAGTTATGCTACTACAGTGGTTCTGCCAGTGGATATGTAAGCAGTGCTGCCTGCCTGCATCCCCACAGTGAGAGGAGTAAGGGGTAAGTCCTCTCAGTTCCCTGCTGCCATGTACAACACAAAGCAAGGGAGACAGAGGAGACCAGGGTGACTACAGAGAGCAATCAGCATTTTTAGAGTGCAGCTCTGTGACCCATTTTAAAACATCTACTGGAGATTATATGTACCACATCCTAAAAGCATCTTTTCTTCTCTACTGATCATATTGGGAGCCTGGGGGGAACTTGTTCAGCTCTGAGCATCCATGTTTTGATCAAGTGAATCCCACGAAAGACCCCGAAACTGTGACACGCACTCCATGTTCAGCCACATGCTGAAAAGGAGACAGAGCATGGGAAGAGCCAAAGACTCCCATCTATGGCTCTGGGGATGTGCCTGAGGAAGGACAGGACAAAAGGAAGCTTGCTGTCCTGCACAAAGCCAGGAGCAGTCATCACCAGTGGCAGCGCTGAGCGTTACCCCCCACAGCCAACACATCCACACCTGCAGTGCACAGCCGCACCCAAGCTCAGGAATTTCAAGCTTGGACTTAAGCTTAAGTAAAGACCTGGTTAGCATAAGCAGCATCAGGCATTTTTAAGCTGTTCGTTCCTAAAAAGCATCACATGCCTTCTGCTTAGGAGTGAAGAACTGATCGCAGTGACTTACGTGCCACATAAGCGAGCATCTGCTGACAGTCCCAGTCCTGCTGCCGCCAAAGGGAACGGACCCTGCCATTCCCATCTCTGGGAACAGGGGTGCAAAGCAGTTCCTCCCAGGTGAGAGCTGTGCAAGCGCATACAGAGAGTGACACACTAGACAAGTTATTTTCGCCTTAAGAACAAGCCCTCAGTATCAAGCAGAACATGCTTACATTCTCCCCAATTCCCGTAACAGGCCAAGACATCAGGCTAAGAAAATTAGTTTAGCTCCCTGCGAGGTGCAGAAAAAGGCTCTTTCACACAACACAGTTCTGACACACAATATTCTTTTGCCCTCCCATAGAGGTAAAAAGCCAATAAGATACATTCTTCTACCTGTAAAACGGCTAACATCGACCAGGCTTTAAGCAAACATGGCTTTAGTTTTTAGTTGCCTGGTTTCAGTCTGTTTCTCGTACCTCCTCAGGAAGATGGTCAGATCCTTTACAAAGTCAATTTGCTTCTGTTATCTGCTGTTGACAGGATGAACTGTAAACTCCGATCACTTTGAGGGTGGAGCTCCAGGTCATTTCTGTATTTTGCTACTGGGAAAAGTCTGTTTGAGCTCTAGGTGGTTCTGTACTCTCTTAAGGATATAAGGGAACTGGACTGTAGCAACTAGCTTTTGAAATTAGAAAACTTCCCAGATCAAGGAAGTGAGACAGGGGCACAAAAGGGAGAAAGAAGGAAAGAAGCCACACTGCAGCTCACTCATATTTAAAAACAAAACACTAGTTAGCAAACTAGGTGAAATTCATGCACTTGTAGTCAAAGCTGAGAAAAGGTCTGCACAGACCTGGAAAAGGATACACAAGAAGCAGCAGTAATCAAACGGTTCTTTGGCCTCTCAGGCAAAAAGAGCTAGCATCAGTTTTTAATCCAGCACAAGCAAGGCAGACAGAAACACAGTAAATAAGTAATATATTTTCACTTCTGGTAGTTATGCTGGACTTGTCACATGTTTCTCCCAATATCCCTGTGATTCATGGAAAAGCATGGACCAAAAGCCTTACATTTGCCTACTCTTTTTTTTCTGAGCAACATCCAGAGCACATAATATTCCCCTAAATCAGTCAAAGCATTCCCACTGCCATGGTCCAAGAGCATTTTCCTCAAATTTTATTTTTGGCTTTAATTTCCGAGTCCAAGAACGGTAGTTACATTATCCCATTTAAAGAAGCTGCTCCCCACAGGGCTCAGAAAGGCGAAATACCAACCCAGCTTATCAGTCTCCCGTCTTCAACTCCGGCTTTGTTACACAGTACAGCTAAGAACAAATTCTCCCCCATGGCACAAGACAGGGCCAGTCCATAGTTAAACAGATTCAGTATTTAGACGCAGATAAATTTCTACTGTACCTTCTGTTCTCTGTGCAGAGACGAGCTTCACTTCTCTGGCTTATCCACGGGAAAACGCACAGGGAAAAGCAATTTCTAAGCATCCAGCAGACACACACACACACACACAGTTCCACAAGGAGGAGTTTTTCCAGCCTTATCCTAAAAAGTTGCGAGCAAGATTAACACACCCACACCAAGAGATGTCAGAGCAGCAGACAGGAAGATGCTCCCTGCTTTCTCAGGTAATGTGTGCAACACCAGGAAACTCCAGGCTCGGAGAAGAGGGAGGTAGTTCAGCGAAAGGCATCCATGAGCCACTGTACAAAGAGTAATTTGCAAGCAAAGAGAACAAACACTCTTCCGCCTGTGCCCAACACGGCCATTTCACCCAGCTACAATACCCGCTTTCACTTTGAAAAGCTTGGCTAACTGAACAGCTCTTCCAGTTGTTCTTACACACACAGCTAGATATATAATCCCTCATCACCGCATAAAGTACATGCCTTACAGCTGGTAACAGGTCCCCACCGAAGAGCCAGGTTTTGACATCTATTTATAAATCTTGTTCCTAAAGAAAACTCCTGGAGGGAATGTTGGACTAAGGATCAAGTAGTGCTCAGCAGGAGCAGATACACCATCACACACACACACACACACACAGCCGGCTATTCCCAATAATCATGAATTTTAAGCCCTCTGGATAACAAAAGCAGCAAGAACAGGGATTGCAGGCATGGGAGAGCTGTGGATCGGGGCATTTCCACGCACAGTGGAAGAGAGAAGCACTAAAGCCCCTGAGGGCTCGTCCTGCTGGTGCTGCCTCTCCTTCGGGCTCTCAGGGGCATTCAGGAGCACCCAGAGGTGCCACCCTGCTCACGATGTCCCTTCACTGCCACCCCTCCCCAAGGAGAAGCCCCTGCTTTGAGCAGAAGGCTCGACTAGAGACCTCCTGAGGTCCCTTCCAATCTGAATTATCCCACCAGCCTAAGTTCAGCTTTGCTTTTGAGTACTTTAACAGCAAAAAGCCACGGTTTCATAGGCGCGCACACACAGGCGGGCGGGCGGGGGGGGGCGGTATTAAAAGACACGCTCCCACCTCTCCATCCCCGCGCACCAGCCACACAAAGCCGGGGGCTGCATCACCCTATCGCCCAGCAAGGGTCCGGCTCCTCAGCGCTTTGTGTCTACCCAAAGCACACGGCCCCAACCCCCCACCCCAAGCCCAAGCCAGGCCGCGGTGCTGAGCAGAAACTCTGGCCTGAGCCCCCACTCCCACCCCAACCTCTGCCCCAGCACCCCGAGCATGCGGCCCCAAACGGCCCCCGGCTTCGCAAAGCCCGGGGGCTGAAGGCAACTCCCTTTGTTAAATGAATGAGCCGGGGAGGCAGGAGGGGGGAGGCAGGCTCGGTACCCCCTTCCTAAGAGAAAATAATTAAAAAAACAAAAGGGGGGGGCGGGAGGTGGAATGCGTTGGAATAAACCGGCCACTCAACCCTTTTACAAACTTTGGGGGTCCAGCAGAAGTGAGGAACCCCCCTCCCCAGCCCGGCCCAGCCCGGCCCGGCGGGACTCACCTTCCGCCCGCCGCAAGGTGCTGCCCGGCTCTCCCCGCCCGCCCCCGCCCCTCCCCTCCCGGCGGCCCGGCCCGCCCCCGGCGCCCTCCCCGCCTTGCCGCGGCCATTGGCTGCGGGGGGCCCGCCCCGCCGCCCCCGCCCCGCCGGTGGGCAGCCGGGCCCGGGGCTTCCCGCTTCCTGCGGCGGGGGGGCGGCAGCGCAGCCAGGTGGCCCAGGGTGAAAACTTGGGGGATGGGGGGGGGGAGGTTGCCGGTGTGGCAGGTCGGGACCCCGGTGCTCGCTGCGCCCCTGCGCTGCCCGGGGGGACCGCGGGCTGCGCTCCAGCCTCGCCGTGCGGCCGGCACCCGGGCTGGGCTGGGCTGGGGGTTAGCGGCGGGGACCTGGGAGCCGTTCTCACGCCATCGAGGCAGCTACAAGGCGGGGAGCGGATCACCGGCAACGACACCCGCGGCGTGCGGCGCTGAGATGACTATTATTGCCGTGATTCGTCTCACGCCGTGCTACGGAGCCGGCCCCGTTCTGCCATGCACTCTGCGTGCGGACCCAAAAAAGGCAAGAAGCAGACGCGCTCTGCCCTGCCGCGGGGTTGCACAAGCCAAGACATCTCTACCTTATATTGCAGGGGTACGGGGGTTTGCTCGCCCTGTGACCCCAAGCTTGCTGGAAGCTCCTCACCCTAGTTAGCAGGAGTTTTCGGCTCGGCGCTCATGCTCTGCTGAGGGAGGAGAAGAGGGATTTGATTGCACAGATGTACAGCTGCGCCGCTCTCAAGAAGGGAGCGTGGGCATGGTGAGGTTCTTGGAACATGCTGTCTGGAGGCACAAAAGTGAAACGTTAAGTGAAGCAGGTAGATGCAGACAAAAGGGAGACACCAGGTCGTCATCCCAGACGTTCGTCTTAAAGCAAGACAACATGCCCGTATATGACAGATTACGACAGCGCTGCCACAGTCTCTCCCTTCTTCCTCCTACCAACGTTTATCAGTTCCCATGATAAGTTTGTTCGGGAGCTAAACCAGCAGAAAATTAACCTGGCAAAAATAAACAAATGGGGGAAGTGAGAGTGTGAGTCTGGGACTGGTAGGGAGAGCGGGACTGCAGCAGAGCTGATTGATCAGCTCAACCTGATGTGGAGTTGCACACTTAGAATTCTTTTGCACGCTTACTTCCCTCTGTTGGACACATTTAAAATGGGATTCAAAACCACGCACACAGACAGGCTGCATGAACGCATGCAGAGCATGGTCTGTCCATAGTCTGTCCTCGGGTTGCTACATAAAGGTGCTTATTTCAGTACAGGGCAGTATAGCAGCTGCTTCACTTCAAAGATGGCCACGATCAGCCTTGTATCAAGAATTCTGCAGTTACGTGGGAGCCATGCTTATGCAATTGCTGGGGGGACGGCGGGGATGACAACAGAGGAGAAAAATCTTTGCAGATGGCCATATCTGCAAAGAGGGCACCATCAAAGCTGGAGTTCAAACTGAGCAGTTAGCCTTCAGCCCTGAACTGAGACCTGAAGAGTACCTTCCTTTTGTACCGCACTCAAAATCACAAAGCCTTTTCAGAAACATGGGTGCACCCTGATTATTTAAAAAATAAATCTTGAAGCCAAGCAAGAGATCAGTCCAAAATACTCATAAACATGCCTTGACTGACAAGATATTCTAACAAATACAATAATTCAGCTGCTTGGAGAATGGCTGCGTAAGGCCTGGTCCACATTCAGCCAGTGCATCGCTCTAACAGCCCCTGCTATAGCTGTATTTCTATCTTTATAAAGGTACTCAAACAGCATGAAATAACCAGAACTTTAATTATAGGTGGTTTTAATGCCACTTGAAGCTGACAAAAGACTACCTTCACACAGGTTAACTCAGTTCAGAAATTGTTTCAATTGAATCTTTGTATATTCATTGCCAAGGGATCTCTCCAAAACATTCTTACATTTCATTATTATCCTCCTCCATAGTAATGCGGAATCCTAAAAAGATATCCTGAAGAGATATCCCGAGATTATGATACTTACAGGGTTTTTTTAATTTACCCAAATTTCAAGACTCTTTTGTCTGAAACTATTGCCGGATATTTCAGGGGGAGTTCCCAAACAAAAGGAGGAAGATGCATTTGGGATGTCCATGAACAACATCAGAACAGGATATAGAGCTACCGCTGCAAACCAGAATTTGATACTTGAGAGAGGAATGAGTGAAAAGTAGATCATTTTATTTGCATTCTAAGCACTTGGACCAGAGAAAGTGCTCAGGGGGGAGGGGGGAGGTGTCAGGGAAAGTATCCATCTTGCCTCTTACACAGAATAAATCAGATGGCCCCTTTCCAGTATGGGGGGAAAAGGGGATTTCTTACACCTAAAAAGGGTCTCCTGTGTTCTGTGGGAAGAAGCCTGGCACCAGGTCCCAGCCTCAAAGACCAACTCCGTTGAACAGTTGATTTTACAGCAATCATGTAAGAACTGCATTTTCCTCCCCTTCAGACGTACAGCAGAATGAGCAGTCCAGCTGCCGTAGGGCATAGCCTGACGATTTCTTCTTTGTCAGCAGTACCAGTATCAATAGTTCCTACCCTGCTGCACTTCTCTGCTCCTGAGCTACTCCCCATGCTGTGCCAGCACAGCTATTTGTGCAGCCATGTAATGGAAGGGATCAAGGAACTGGTCCACCTAAGATATTTCCTGGGTGCTTTTCAGCCAAATCAAATCCCCAGATATCTTGGCTGACACAATGCAGGGGAAACACAAGAGCATGTGAAATCACAGAAGCTAAATCTCAGCTGAGGGACAGTAACTTGTTATGACGTACCAACTTAGTCACCTGCAATCATCCGTCCACTCCTTTAATCTGCTCGAGCAATTAGGGACAAATTGGCCTCAGCCTTCAAGGAAGAAACCAGAGTTGATGAATGACTGGAAAACTAATTACAAGTCTCTAAGTCTTAGGAGTCAGGCAAGGACTGGAAAAAGACAAAAAGAAAAAAAGGAGTCCTATAGTCATCCAATACACAATTACAAAGATCCTCAGCCAAAGATCTCTCTGCAAAGATGTAGAAACAGCAAGCACTGGCAAGCAAAACTGAAGGTGATGGTGGGTCAGCATACTACTGCCTGGAGGTTTCTCACCCAGTAAATCAGAAGTCAATCCAGCAAAATAATTTTGTTACCGTGGTGTGAAGCGACAAAGATGATGATTCATCCCTGCCCTACATATCATATAAGCTTGTACCACTCTGCAAAATGTACATAAACCACTTCCAAATCAGAACTATCTCCTTTGCATTCTATCTCATCCAGGTAACAACAGACTAAAGCAGTGGGGAATGTGTTTCTGGACACAAATCTGTGATGCATAAGAGTAAATGTTTTCTCTAAACAAACACATAAAAGCACGTCACCAACAATCTTTCATTTCCTCAGTAAGTTCTAGGGTGTTCTAGTGCCAGGAAAGCAAAGTAACAAACTAGCAAGAGGGCCAGAACATCTGGCTGGTGTACAGCAGCACCTGGTTCCTATCTTACATATCCTGATGTTAGATGGTGTGTAATGCCCATCACAAAGGAAGCTAGTTCCAATCCATATGCAAGTAGCACATTACATCTGGTGCACATTTAACATAGACACGCATTTCCTACCATCCTGGAGAAAGGTTTGCTAAGATTTCGCTGCCTAGAATGAGTTCATACACAAGGGTAAGAACCAGGGCCACCATTTTAGCAAAGTTGGCTCTGAATTACACTTGTTTGACCTTAGCACTGTCTGCAGTTTTATCAACTGAAGTCGAAAATACAGCTTATGCACTACTGTTTCTCAGTATTTGGCTATACCTAGTCATTTCATTCCAGATAAGTGGTTAGAGTGTCATACTGGACATGTTGCCGCTTGCCACTTGGTCCTCCATTTCTGTGTCAAGAGGCTCACAGTAAAGACTCAGAATCTGTCTGGTACAGGCATGACAGTAATTACAACCTGGTATGGCTTTTTGATGCTTAAATCCCAAATCATTTAGGTTCTCCTTAAGGGTTACTTTCTTGTTTGTTGTTACCCTATAGTTGATTGAAAACCCGGAGGAATCTTCATGCCATTCCAATTTCAAATCGTCTCTTACTGCTTCATTGAAGTCCTGGAATCTGGCAAAACCTCTGGTGATGAATACACTTTTACATTCCAGATCTCCTTTAGCCAGGAAACTGCAGACAGCTAAGAGCGCTCAGTGCTTTGGTGAGCAGTCAGCAAGTCAGGGTGAATACTAGGGAAGCCACAAGTGACTATTTGATCCTGGAAGCCTTGTATATCTCTGGAAGTCATAAAATACAGATGGGTATTGGCTTAACAATGAGGTCAGTCTTTGATTCATTAGCTAACAGCTGAATCTAAGTACACATATCCCAGTTTTGATGCACGCTGCTAATTCAGGCTTAAAAAGATGGAGGGAATTTTACCCTGTATTGTTAAGTTTCTGTGGAGCTGTCATGGATCCTGATTTAACTTAGATTTTGCATGTTTTCTCAATGATCTGAAGAGTTTTGTTTCTTGAAAAATGTGACTAGCCGCTGGTAATCTTAGCTAAAGAGCATATTCAGATGCCATACCATAAGCAGCAAACACACTGGGTCAGCCACTGGAGCTATGCTAATTCACACCAGGATCTGACCGTTTGCATTTTAACCCTGCATTGTGCAAGACTCTGTGAAGATGAGTGCCACAACAGTAAAGCCTGCTTTCAGATATTAAAACCAGTAGCGATGTGCTCCAAAAGTGGGCATGAAACTAGAGTCAGAATTTCCTCTTTCAGTCTCCCAACTACAGTCATTGCTATACTTCCCTGCGTCAGCTCTGCCTGCATTTCAAAAAGTCCCTCTCCAGCCCTACCCCTATTTTCCCCCAGCTGTTTCTTGAAATGCCTAGTCCTGCTTCCTCCCATTTCCCCTTCCCTCCATCCACCCAGTCTTACTTAATCTTTCACCTCATTTTCTAAAGTCCCATCCCTTCCTGATCCCGCTAGCCAACCTAAGGCAAGGATACACCGACAGTCTAGATGCTGCTTTAGTGATCAGCATTCCATCTTGACTGGAAATCATGACAGCAACTCTGCTTTGTAAAATACAGGCAGTATTTTACAGCAGCACCGCAGATGAAGAATGAGGCAGGGAGAGCTAGAGGGGCACCACTGAGGTGGTGGGGAAAGGGAGGGGTGTAAATAGTGCCTATTCACTTGGGCCTTTGGAGCATGAAGGAACTTGCTGACAGTGCAGGCAGTGTGGAAAGTAGCATGGTAAAGGCCAACATCTCAAGCACATGTGAGCATATCTCAAGACTGGAAAAATCCCTGCAGCAATCACGGAACAAGCTATGTTTGCTGGCTCTGGCCCAGCCGCCAGTACAAGCAAGTGGTCCTGGCCTGTGACGTTGTGTGGCACAGCCTCCTCAGTACTGTTTGGGTGACCGTCCTCACCTCAGGTACGAACAGGTACTCTGAACTGTTCCAGAACCATGACTCTCCCCTCAATACAAAGAATTCAGAAAAAAATAACTCAATGTTGCCCAAAATATAAATGTGCTGCCCAGCACAATGCTTCCAACAGACAACTCTGTGGCAGGTTTCCCTTCCAGGATTCAGCTTAGAGTTGGAATGGTTTTATAACACACACTCAGAATCACTTTTCTATTTATTTTATTCTGTCTATTTTAGTATAGACCTATGATGAGATAAATCCTTGTCTGCGTGCATATGGAAGAACACAGTAGAAATGGACTGACATGCAACTTGAGCTCAACAACTCCTGCTGAACCAGTAAGAAATCCAGAATAACACTTCTGAAAGTGAAATTAATCCATATTATCCTGAACTATGTTATTTTTTTACAATATCCTTTTACCTATAAGTGGGGAGAAATAAAAAAGAAAGCTACGACATCAAGGCAACAAGGGAGACAACTCTGACAGTGTGGTAAAACAGACTGCAGTAAACTTACCTTTCATTAGGGACTGCCCAGGTTTAATGGGCTATCTTATAAAGAAAATACTAATAAAAATAATTTTAAAATCAATTAGCTTTTCCTCTCTTTATTGATTTTTTAAAGTATGCCTCTGGAGAACATCCACTTCCAGTATAAGGGTTTAAAAAAACCCAACAACTAGGTAATGCGAGAGACTGTCTGAATGAGATGCCAGACAGGGACTAGTAATCCAGGGCTATTTATTACTCAAAACCTAACAAAAGCAGTTCATTTCTTTACACAAAGTTCTGGCTGCACTGGTGGACATGGTAAACAGAGGAGGGTAAGCCCAAAAGAGACTGTTAACAGCATAACTGTACAAGAAAATTAGATTATTTTGCTGGTTTTGCTGAGCTTATTCAAACTGAACGACTCTGAGGACCCAATCCTGCCCTGACTGAAGCCAGCGAGAGATTGGCCACACATTTCAGAGAGAACAAAACCAGCCCTTCAGTAATAGCACCTCTGCCAGATTTTGTTTCACACCCTGCCAAAATGTCATAGCTTGAATCACTTCAGAAGCTTGAGCCGTTTAAAACTGGACTCAACAAAACCCTGGAGAATGAGCTGCAGAGAGAAATCTTCCCCCGTTCTTTCCCCTATCTCTGCTCTTCTGCCTCACTGGGTTACATGAATAGCAATCCAAAACTGCAGAGCACTGACAGACATGGAGTCTCTGGGTGTTTCAGATGCTTCACAAGCAAACCGTGAAAATACGCAACCACCATCCTTCACTTCCACATATTTGCATTGTGTCCAAGATGGACTAAGTGGATCGTAACACAAAGATTACAGAGTACTTGACTTAAAATGTTTTGGAAAAACAACACTGAATTTGAGATATTTCATGGCAGCTTCAAACATCAGAGCAGTTAATTTCTATTAAAGTGCAAAGTAAAGGTCTTCAGCAACATGATCTGTACTGACCTGGAGGACACAAAGTGCCATGAAAACAGCAAGATAATTCGAATTATTACCTCATCAAAAAGCTGGAGAGATGGAGCACCCGTTTTGCCAGGTAAAGAGCAGCTTTTATAGTTAATCCGATAGAGGGACACTGGTAATTTAATTATACTGGTTGGTCACACTAA
This sequence comes from Falco cherrug, assembly GCF_023634085.1. NCBI lineage: Eukaryota > Metazoa > Chordata > Aves > Falconiformes > Falconidae > Falco > Falco cherrug. The sequence continues at coordinate 4,521,559 of NC_073698.1, forward strand.
AACCAAAGTTACACTGGAGATATAGATCACTTCGAGCCTGCCAAGAGAGCTGGCCCTGCAGAATTCCTTTGATATGATGTACATCTCAGTACTGTCCAAATCGCTGATGAGTCACGGATTGTTCTGCAGGACACAGGAAATCTTAATAAATTAATTCTATTGCATAATCCTTTCCGATTGCTTCCTTATACATACCTGCAGGAACTGCAAAATAACATGCAACCTCCTGAGCCCTTCACCAGCTGCCTTAGCATACTACATAGATCTTCCAAAACTGCCAGGATAAAACTGAGGTTTCGGGAACGTGCCATCCTCTAACTTTACATTCCCGTTAAGCTGCCCCTGGAATCACAGGAACGTCAATTGCACTGGCTGTAACTGGCAGTAATATCTCTGATGAGGTTTCTGTCCTGAATCTTACCATCTTGTCTGGGTTTGTTAATTACAGGTTTAGGGCTGGGTATTTTGTTTTCCTTTTCGCCACATTTTCTGGGATACATAGAGATTCTTCCCAAATTATTCAATTCTTACAAATAATTAACTTCATCAACATAAATTAATTACCAAACCATCCTATGAGCAGTATTGCAAATGGGGAAAATGAGGTAAGAGCTCAACCCGTAACCGCAGGCCATGCAGCAAAACTACTGCAAACACACTTCTTGAATTCAGAGACGTTCCTGTCTCCCAGTTCTGTTAGACTAGATCAGTCCTTTAAACCGCCCCTGAATGCTTCCAATTGCAGCAAATGCAAACCTTGTGGAACAGACCTGATTCAGTGCAGTCATATAGAGAAATAATCTTCAGCAGGTAGGTGAACGATAGGGAAGAAACATTTATATTTGCCGTTTGCATCAGATCAGCAGCCTCTGTCCAAAGGCTTTGTGTTAGCAGACAGCAGCCTTGCGGAAAAACATCATAGTGAAACTCATTCTCTGTTGACGGTGGCCTTTATCCCACCCAGACAGGAAGAGGTAAATGGCTGTACAGAGAAAAAGGGCCTAGAGGCATAAGGTAAATAATTGTCAAAGAACAGTGCAGAAAGTGAGCCAACTGGTAATCTATGCGGACTGTGTTTGAAGCAGTGTAGGAAAGCTACTTGCTCACGGGGAACTGGGGTTGGGAACATTTAAGTTCCATGATGTGCAAAGCTCTGTTGTGAAATCTGTGTATGGAAGATTTCTTATTTTTTGCCTTATGGCTAGATTTCTGGGAAGAGCACATTTAATAAAATCATATTCAAGATGACCATGCTGAAGTAATTGTTTTTCCCCTTTAATTTTTAAGTGGTTACAAAACAACGAAGCTTTCAGTTCTTTACACTTCACAGGGGAGAATGTACAAAGAGCTACTTAATCTCTTTCAGTTCAGCTCTTTCATTCTCATGGGTATCCAGTTGCAAGGTATCTGTATCAGTCTCTGAATTCTCAGCCGATCCCCAAAGCAAAGTGCATCCAACTGTAAGCTCTTGTTTTAACATGCTGTTTCAGGACCGACCAGGTTTCAGCATGAGCATGTGCGGGTTGCTATGCCGAAATCCGTTTGACATTGGCAGAGGAGCAGTATCACAAACTCCAGCAGTACTCACTCTGATGATGAAATGCCAAGTAAGCGCTTTCACAATGCTAGGCTAATCTTAACGCTGATGTTTGCAATCTAGAAGGAAGCAAGCTATACAACTAAAGTAGGCATGTCACCAAGGAAGATGTGAATACTTCCTGATTGGTTTTCCAAATAATTATTTCATTTACTTCTAACAGACACTAGCTTGCAATTCAAGTATTATATGGTTTTCTTCATTGCGAACTGCAATTAAGGAATCAGATGGCGAGATAGAAATCATACCACAGAGTCAGCTAGGAAAGAATGGTGAAACCAGACAATATTAGGGATTCAAATTAATTTTCTCCCATTATTGCCAGGCAGTCTCACATGTAAAGAGGAAAAAAGGAACATATTTATAGTTAAGGTAATAAATTAATTTATTAACACCTGTATGCTGGATTAATTTGTTAAATTTACTAAATTAAAATGCTAAATTTGGCTCAGTCACTTAGCAACAGCTGCATCAGTTTAAGTTGTTTCCATTCTGCAGCTGTTAGCTGTCACCTCAGGCTGGAGCTCCCATCCCTCTAGCAAAGTCAGCGGAAGGAAATGTGTGCCTACATTTTGCCTGCTTCTCTCCAAAATCCAGTGTCTTAACTCAGATGCATCTTTATCAACTACCTACTAGCTTGGCTTTGTCATCAGGTAGAAGCCTTAGCACACGTTCGTTCTGACAGCTCTGATGTGTAGCAGTAGCACACACCAGAGGGGCAGAACAAGCAGCCATGTCTTAAACTGCCATAGTAATACTCACCAGAGTGTATCCATCAATGCCTAAAGTTAAGATGAAAGCAGAATTGCGAATAAGCATGAAAGTGCCCAAGGAAATAAGGACAAAAAAAACCCAAACCAAACCCCCACAAACTTCTACTGGATTTCTGTCACAGTGCAACAAGCAATTTAGGAATTATGAGGCCAAAAAGAAGGAGCCTAAGGGTTAGAGCACACCCCAGGGGAAAGGGAGATCTAGCCTTGGTCCAAGCTCTCTTGGCTACTTAACAACAACGCTGCCGCATCCTCAGTTATTTACTTGTTCCCTGATGTGAGTGTGTGTGCTGTGGTGTGTGTTCAGTTCAGCACTAGCCCCTTGAGGCAGGTGTGCTTGGAGCACAGCTTCCAGACCACAACCCTCAGTGGATGCAGACAAAGGAATGCCTACCCTGAGGATCCTGGGTAGGGTTAAGGAGCAACCCTCCTTAGCAGGAGCTGAACTGCTTGCCAAGACAGCATCCAGCCCAATGCGCAGAAACAAAATTCAGAGTGCAAGAAATTTTGCCAGCCAGAAAGAAATCGCTTTGGTGATTTTGAAGGACCATGCTTGCAAACCTACACATCTAAACTCCAACAGGACAATGCTGACAATTTAATATTTTGATCTTTAGATATACCTGTCAGAGAACACCACTGGAATAAACAAATTACATAAGTCACAGAAAGAGAATCTCTGTGGGCTGTACTCGCATTTTCTCGTTCAAGTGGATCAAAGAAATTGCTCTCTAGGAGCTGCAGCATCTCCACCTTCGCTGAATGCCCTTGGGCAGGGCATAATGGCGTATCTGGAGCAATGGGGGAAGACGGTCTGCCAGATATCACCACTTACTATTCATCAGGCTAGAACTCCCTCAAACACTGTGATGTTTTCTCCCATGCTGTCTTTTGACAGAAAGAACTTAACAAAATCTGTAAGAGTAACACTGCGGCTTCCTTCCCACCATAATAAAATTTAGGCTAGGGATGATGCCTTCATACCACTCAGCCACAAGGAAGCAGCTAGTATGCTGGAAATGATGGTTATTTTACTAATCATCCTCATTTTTCATTGTTTTTGTCTCTGCTTATGAACAGAAAAAGACGGGCATCAACCTTTCTGCTCTTACCCTGTGTACATGCTGCAGTTACAAGGGATGCTACAATCTCTGGCTGATGCATTTCAGATTTAAAAACTAAGCAGACAAAACATGCAGCCAGCCTAGGCCACACAGACATTAAAATTCTGTTGAATGTACATACATGAAAATCATACCTAAACCACATGTATTATACAGACCAAGGTTTCTATACGACATTTTTATCAGTACCCCCAATGGCAAGGCCACAATTTAGCTTGTAGGCGCCACCATAACACTAATTCTAAGTAATAATTTCCAGCCTAAATGATTCTATAATAGTTTTCCAAACCTGAACCCACAGCTCCAGCATGACACACACAACTCCCAACTGCCCACTGGTATTGAAGAGAGCAGGAGTTGTTTTGTGGGAGCAGCGCATCCTTGTGTAGCAATGGAGGAAAACCATCCAACGTTGTAAATACATGACTCATCTCTGTAACAAACAGGCATTGTAAATATACCCAAGAAAAAAACTTCGTAAGCGAAGTGGGCCTGATTTTCCTCTGTTCAGTATCCCTCGTGTTACGACAGGGAATAGGCTACCAAGAGCATCACCTCTTTTTTTAATCTCTATTTTGTTCTACACCATAGGTACCTACATAAATTAGAGCTATTAAAAAAAAAATCACCTTCAGAGTATATGGTGCTATATACACAGCACTCCTAAGTCTGCTTCAGCTTTTGCTAGATTATGTAGGAGCTGCATGTGATTCCTTCATACTAAAGGAGCTAAGTTTCCTTCAGCAGACAGTCCTCATGCATAGTAAGTAAATGCAGAACAGAATATTGGTGGGGAAACATGAAAAAGAGGTAAACAGGATGCTATTATTAAACAAATTCAGGTCAGAGATTGCCAGTGGCTATATCTTTTCCTTGTTTTCTTCCTGAAACCTTGTAAGATAATGTGATGACTAAGAAGATCACAAAAACTGCAGCAGGTTATAAGGCCCACTTCATAAGGGAAAATAAATGTAAATGCATAAACTGGAGTTCCTTAAAAAGAAATTAGCTCAGCAAGCAATCTCAATCCTCCAAAACTGTATAGGAAGTTCTGCATTTCCAAAGTATTACCCCCACCTTTAGCCTTCCAGGTTTTGTTTATTTAACAGCATGGTTACTCGCAGGTGTTCAGGGTGAGCAGAAATGCAGCTGAAATTACTGCTTTATGTGGTGGGAGGAATGCTTCTAGCAGATTCCGACTACAGAACAAGTCTCCTGTCTGGCCAGTCACTGTCAAATGAAAGACTCCACTGTTTTGTCTGACAAACGGTGTTGGACTGCTCCCAAAACTTACTTCTTTTTCCAGCCTGACCCTTTCCCTTCTGCCTATCCCAGCCTACCTGTCCCATTCTTCACCCATTCTAAAGGCTGGGAGTGAGCCCACACAATCCAAACAAGGAACTCAGATTTTCTGCGTCCTTCCCAGAGCATTTTTTCAAGCACATCTGGATCTTGGTAGAAAAATCAAATAGATAAAACCAAGACTGACAGACAGCTTTCCCTTTTAGGTCCACTCTGCAATTAAGTCTTAGTCTACTTCCTATACTAATAGAAAATTGCCCTTTTGCAGAGTTACAGGCACGATATAGAGAGTGGAATTTGCACTTGCCCTGGACTGACCAGCAAACCATGTCAAGCACTGAGTCACTTCATCCAATCATAGACAATTTAGCATATCCAGATCACATAGACCTCAAAAAAACGTGCCCAACCTACACACACACAGTGACTTCATCTTCCAGTTGTCAACCTGAACTGAGCTGGGCAAGCCCAGGATGTGATTCACCCTTTTGCTGTTTACCTGCACATTTTCCACGAGTCCTTCCTTGGCGACCTGTTAGTTTTATGCAGATAATGTGGCACAACCAGTTTAATGGATTCACAGGACACAATCATGAAAAAAACCAAATAAGTAGAGAACTTTGAACTCACCTGTTTATATCACCATTCTTGCCATAATTCTCACTTTCATCTGTTTTACTTAGTTTTCTTTGTGGCAGCATACCAACTACTTCACCGAAGTCCTAAGAGTTCCCATTTTTCTTGTCAAAAATCTATCATTTTACAAAACAAACATATACCCTTTTTTGGATACTATCTGGTTTGGTTAACTCCTTTTACTTTTTGCCTGATTGCCACTTGCCTCTAAATTCTCCAGATTTGTGGTAAAGCCTCCTCTTCCATCAAGGCCAGATTAGCGGGTCTGAGAAGCTTACTGGCTAAGCTGCAGGTTGCTGGTTGCTCTGCAGGATGGTCAAGGGAAAACTAGCACACTCAAGACCTCTACTCCCCAGAGATTTGGGATTTTCTTTAAGTAATTTGTCTTTTTGCTTGCAAGGCAGTCCCAAAGAAAGCATTCCATAGCAGTGAGGGCACAATGTCAAAGTGTTATTTACACTTTGATTGCAAAAGAACAGTTTTGTGAGCGAGGCCCACTATTTTTGTTCACGGTGGTGTCACCTTCCGTGGTGAGGGGGGACATCATTAGGAATATCTTTACTAGCACTTCTCCCTTATATAACGAAGTAATAATTTAAAGTGTGATCACTGGTACTTACTGCAGATCAAAAGAAGGCAGCTGATGAGACCTAAGTTTGCCTGAGCGTGTGAGATGACTTCTCTTTGTTATTTCAATTGGAATGGAAAGTTTTGATCCTGCAGTTCATCCACATGCCTCCAAACAGAGCCAAATTCTCCTGTCAATCACAGGTTTACCACATGCATGAATTAGACCAGAGTCATTCCAGGTGTAACTCTACAGACTTCCGTGCAATCAGATCATGAAAAATTTAGCCCACTGTTTTCTTTCTTTTAACAAAATCTTTTAGCCAGGCTTCTAGGATATGGCAGAAACTTAAGTGGACAACACAGCCTTCCTGTACTAAACATACCAAACAAGTTTAAAGAGGAAGGGAGAGACAGAGCTGCCAAAAAATGTACTGACTTTGAAGAGCTGCACCCGGAGACCTAAAGGCAGCTGGAGCAGAACAACGGCTGGCATCCACAGGGAGCGAGCTCCCCAGACAAGCTTCCTGACCTGAGAAAGCCCTCTTCTGCCAGCTCAGTCAGAGGGGACTGCAGGATGGAGAACCAGACAGCCAGAATGTCCTTGACTGTCGGCCTGCCTGAGGAGATGAGTGATGTCAACTCAAGCACTTTCAGGGAAGACAATTCTAGCTGTTTCACGTGTTACAAAACCAGGGAGCTTATCTAATACTATAAGAAATGCATAGAAGCCAGAAATTTCCACAGCCACTACTGCATGCCCAAATCACTCTGAGCTCTGTGGGAAGAAGAATGGATGTCTTCAGAACCACAAGCATTTACAACGAAACAAAATGACAGTCCTATTGTCTGTTAACAGTACTCAGCCTGCAACGTCCAGCTGGGGAGTTCAAACATGCACCAGTGAGGCTAAAGGATTTTAAAAGGTTTATATTACAAACTATTACTAATCATCTTTATCACCACAGAATTTAGAATCCTAAGGTCATAACAAAGGATAGTAGAAATTGTACAAAGATAAGATGTCTCCTGTTCTGAAAAGCACAGTCTAAATAGGCAAGTCAGGGACTACATACCACTAGTCATGTTCCCAAAACAAAGTTCATCCATCTCAGTTTTTTTCAAATGTAGTCCAAGTCAGTAGTAACTGAAAAATCTGGGCTTCTGACAGCTATTTGGTCTTGTGACTGCAAAGCCTTAGAATACTTGCCTAGATCTTCCAGGCTCTACCTCTATACAAACCATACACGACATTAATTAAAGACACAAAAAGGATGCTAAAAGAACACTAATGAAATTTGCAAATCTAAGCATTTGAAGGCTGAGAAATGCCAGAGCGAACATCAGCTGCACCACCTTAATTAATGCCCTTTGCATATACACACCTTACAAAGGATTTTAATTATTTGAGTTGGTGCTGGGTTTCCACAGATGCCTGCTTCCTCATTTGGTTCACAAAAAGAACAACACTCACTCAAGGGGAGATTGGTGTCATTTGTCTTTATGAACCAAATTTAGGTAGCTTGAGTCTTAAGTAAACTGAATCTCCTTTTGAAATACAGACCTTACCACAAAGAACGTGCAAAACTATAATTTAGATATCTCAGGGATGTGGCAGTAATCCACCTTGTAAAGCAACAGCAGCTCAATTCCTTTTTTCCTTGTTATTTCATGCATGTTCCGATTCACTGTGAGCTGACCAGAACTGGAGACAGAAATTATTAGTTTATTCTATAGTTTTCTATGATTTTCAACATAATAGAACCTCAGCATTTCTTTCTTATTTTTGCAATACCCTAGAAGGGGGAGCAGTAATCTCTCCAGTCCTCTAGGGAACAGCTCTTGCTCAGTCTCAGTTTGTCACTTCCCATACATCCTGTCAGTTCTGTTTCGTTTGTCCAATATATTTGTCCCCCCACACACCAGACTGTTTAGGTAAATCTGTCTCTACTCCCCCACAGCCAATCCAACACCTCCATAAGGCCAGTCCTAGTTTCCTGTTCATGTCCCCTCTCTCCCACCATCTTCTCATCCAGTCTCTGTCATTCTCCCACCCACTGTTTTATTTTACTATTGAAGTTCAGCACATCTCCCCAGAACATGAGAAGTGAGATTCTTTTTCAAAGGTTTCTGACTTGGCCAAATTTAGGTCAATTTTCACAGGCACAAGAGGCACAGTCCTGACACATAGTCCACCCTCTTGCCAAACTGAGAAAAGACAAAGGCGTTTGAGCTTCTAAAATGTTTTTAAAATGAAAAACAACCTAGTCTTTTTTCATACTGGGAAATGACTGAACAGCTCTGGCTGAATTTTCAGGGGGAAGTTGGGATGAGTCAGCCCAAGACAGACCCTGGGCTGAAAAATGTTAGTTAAAACTAAATAGGTAGCCTCAAACCAAGACCCCATTACAACTGGTTACAGGAAAATAATTATTTTTATTGCTAATTATGCTTTTTCATGGTCTTCAGATGAGCTGTGATTACCCTGGTAAGTCATTAGTCACATTTCTGAAGAAATCTGTGAAGTTACAGTGTACTGACTCTTGACATCAGTTCATTAGATTCATTGCAGATCGTAAACACTAAGCAAGGGAATTAGGTTTTCACATGCGCTTGCTGAATACCTCTCCCAAGGGGATCCATGCTGCTAATTATTATGTTTTGAATATGTTTTAAATATGTTTTGAATGCATTGCATCCTTTAGCATACAAAAGGTTACCTTATTTTAATTTTTTTCTCCACTCTCTCTCTTCACCAGAAGCAGCAGGATTCATTTCCCGTGTAGTATTACCAAGTCTATTCCTTTGGTTCATTTTAAGTCTGTGTCTTGGAATCTTAAGCATTTATTATCCTTGTTATTGGTGGTTTACCAGTTTGAGACTGTGGACTTGGTCTGGAGCGAGCACTTCTGCAAACACTGATGCAGAATCCTACATAACCATGATTTCTTTTAAGCCCTAGCTCATGAAAAAAAGCACAGGCTCTGTCTTTCTAAGGTATATTTACATATGAATGAAGACGTACATCTCTCTCCCTTTGCTGACCCTCAGTTTCAATTTTGATCTAACGTGCAAGTCAGTTTTCTTATATCCTGGCTGGGTCTGATTTTACTTTTTGGAGGTTGGGCTGAAGATTCTGCCAAGAGCAGACTAGGAGTCATGGCATTTCTGAGATCTTGTGATCCTCAGCTTCATTCAAATCCGCTCTTCCTGTTTATATTTATTGTTTAGACAAATTATGCAGGGTCAGTTTTGCTCTGGCACAGCCTAGTGAACTCAGATACAATTGGTAACATTGGCTTTTCTTTAAGGCTGCTTCCCAGGTTTCTTGGAGGTTGTTACATTTTAGCAGGGAAAAATACTACTGACAGTAAATGAGCGTGCACATTTTTTAGCTGTGATTGTAGGAACATAACTGATAACACGATTGGAAACAAAGCTTTGACTCATAAATTTGTGTTCTCTGCTACTAGAAGCATGAGAATCAAAGCTTAAAATGTGTGGTTAGTTTTTTGCTTAGAAATCTTCTACTTTGCATGTTACGCTTACGTCTTTCCGTTTGTTCTTGCGTCAACATTGTCTTTTACATTAAACCGGTCATCTCTCTGCGGAGCATTGGCTTGCTCCATGCATCCTGAAACAGCAACCAGAGACATTTTAAGCTTTTATATGCCTTCATCTGGGCACATCTTACTACCGGTCCTGTAGCTGCATTCAGATGTTTCACTGTGTACCTGTGTACTCTTTCTGCAAAGCTCCTCTTTCCTATCAACATTTTTTGCCTTAGTCGCCAGTACATGACTTTGTGGCTTGCACTATCAAACGTCACCTGATTTCTATTACTCCAATCCTCAAGCTTATGCAGTGCTTCCTATATGATGTTCCAGTTCTTTGTTTTGACATCGTTTTCCAATTTTATGTCATCAGTAAATTTAATGAGCAGATTCTGTCTTGCCTGAAAATTAGCACTGAAAATATTGTTCATTTATTGTTTTCACATGTTTTGTTTGTATTGTATTACTGCTCTCTGGCTTTGCTATAAACTCTTGACAAGCTTATAACCACATAGATCTAATAAAAAACGTGTTTATCTAAGCAGCACAGTTGTTATTGCTGCTGTTGCTTTTTACATCAAAGATTTTCTATCAACTTTAAAACTGTCATTGTTCAGTTACTCGGCCACTAGGCAGCCTGGGAAATTGTGATGGCACTTTAGGCCAATTCCTTAATGATATTCTAGCTAAAATGAAATGGTCTCATTTGTTAGGTTCAGAAATGTTACCCACTGAGAAGAAAGGCATCTGTTCGTGTTTCTCAGAACTATTTTCCCCAAGGTTTCTGAAAACTCATTTCAGCCACATACTGAATTTTTCTCCGAAATCCTGAGGGCTAGAAATTGGAAAAGGTGGGAGAAAATGGGTGTTTATAACAAAAGCTTCAATTCTGGGAAACTAGTGGCATTACAGAAAATTAGCAATTGTCTGTAGTTAGGTGCTGGCTGAATCTGACCCTAGACCAATTTTGTTTAAAGGTGACATGGAAGTTCAGGCTTCAGAGACTTTTACATGGCACCTCTCAACAGGCTACAACTCATACAAAGGTAGAAACAGAATAATTGAGAAGTGGCAGGCTTGACAAAGAAGTTGTTTCAAAGATCTGGTGTCTCAATGTTCCCCTTCAAGTTTCCTGTTACTGTCTTGAAGGATGATGCCTAACATACTACTGAGGAAAGAAAATTTCTTGATACTCAGTGCCCTCACCTCAACCTCACAAAAACTTTCAAAGCTCCAAATGATTCAGCTTGGGCCCAGTGCATCCACAGCAAATAGCAATGCCATCACTCACTTTTTAGGCCAAGAATACCCAAGGAGCAGCAGCTAAAGGTAAAGAACAATTAACAAAATCATAGCCAGTCACCTGAGTGCAGACTGCATGCTCTCCCATACATGACTTGTGCTGTGCTTTCTGATATCACCGTTCTCAGGTTTACCAATAACTTGAAGTGTCTGGAAGGAGTGTCTTGGGGTGGGGGGGTGTCCGTCCATACTTTGATCTTGTGATCATGGTACAAACTCCGGGTCAAAAAGCCTAGATGCTGCTCCACATAATCCACAGCCTTCCTGTCATCTCAGGCAAGGCATTTAACTATCTGTTGATTTACTACCCAGTAAAATGAGTAATGTTTTTACTGCATCTTGTAACTGCTGTGCAATGTGCTTTTAATGTTCAGGTAATATTCCAAGATCATTGTTATTACTAGTTCTTTGTATTACATTAGGGCTAGAGATCCCATCTGAGATCTGACTGCATGCCACACTGCAGTGATGATCCATACACTCAAGTGTTTACATTGTAAATTTACAAGTAGAAGGATGCAGACAAGCAGAGCAGGAATCAAATCAAAACACCACAGACAATTATGCAAAAAGATTAGACTGCACCTCTATTGACTAACATACATGCTTTGCTACCACATTACCTCATCTCTCTCAATTGAATTATGACTACTGTATAGAAGTAGTCCACTCAACACCTCTTCTTACACTGAAAAAAAAATTATATATTAAAATATAAAATATAAAACCCCAAAAGATTTGGTAACCCCCCATAGAAAACGCACTTTATCTGCTTGAGTGAAATGAAAGAAAAACAGTCATGTTATTAAAGCTTTAATCTTATTAAACTTTCAAAGCAATTATGTGAATACAATGATAAACAGGCATGAGATGTCTCCTAGCGCTAGAAGCAACAACTTCCCTAACATAAACTTCTGCCACAGGGAGCCACTCACTCAAATTGATCTTCCTGTCTAATGCTGAAGTTTTCCTTTGCTTCAGCTTCTGGCGTCAGAAGCAGACAATGAACAAATGCACCTTATCAAACAGGGACTCCAGCAAGGACGAGCTTACAAAATGTTCTCTCAGAAAGAAACGAAAATGACACAGGCCTGACACAGCTCAAAGTAAACATGTAAATATAAAACCAGGCATAAATCAGTACACTCCTTTTCCACAGTCATGTGCCTTTTCCACAGTCATGTGCCTTTTCCACAGTCATGTGCCTTTGGCACCAGAAGCAGACATTATCAGAGCCAACTAAAAGTTCTGATTGTTCACTTTCTATCTGTTTTTTCACTCACCTTTGGTCAAGCTTGCTGCTGCAACTGTCCAATTCAAACCTTTCTAAGACGGGCTGCCTCTTTTCTTCCCTTAAAATCTTTCATCACCTGTTCATAAAGAGAAGCAGAGCTCCCATTTGTTTTCTGAACTACTGCTATTGTATTTTTGAGGCTATAAGCAACACATGAGTCATTATCACTAACAAATGAGAGAGGGAGAACAAAAGAACCCACTTCTTTCCCACAAAGAAGTTTTTGGCACACTTGCTAACGTACATTTTTTGATAAATGCTTTCATACTTGTCAAGAGAATGTGATGTCTGATAGCAGGTTCAGAAGGGCACTTGGCAGCGACATTAGTGAGATAATTTATACCCAAATATGCAGTTTACCTACAATTAAACTTGAATTCAAGAACTGTTTTTCCTGGGCCAAAATACTGCTTTGGTAGCAAGTGCAAAAGGAAACACTGCTAGCAGCCCTCCTGCTCACATAGTACTGCTACTCACAACCCAGATCCATGAAGGACAAAGTCAAAAATGAGCATGAACCAGGTTGAAAAGTTTTCAGACTTTGTTTTGCTAAAAGTCAGACAGCATGCTGACAGACTGCTAGACTCCAAATCTCCAACTCAGCCCAGCAAAACACAAATACATATTTAAATATATTTTAGTGCTACATGAGACAATGCAGTCCCTCTTAACCTTCTTTCTAGCCTTAAAACCAGATTTGTACAAAAACACTAATTTGAGCCACTCTAAATCACAGTGGCAATTTATTTGTTGGTTTTCTTCTGTAGCACTTCATAAAGTCAGAGAAAGCTAATTACCAGCAACAGCAACTGGAATTCAGTAATGTGTCTCTTATACAAGTTCCACTGAATATTGGGCTTTGCTCTTATGCAATTATTTTTCTCAGAAACACCCACAGGTAAAAAGATAAGACAGCAATAATAATTTTTGTTGATATATGGCACTATGCATAATAAACAGAAGCAGGGAATTCAGTTTGTTGTTTCTGAGACAGTTGTAAATACACTCAAAAACTAGTCACTTCACCTCAGGGCCTTCTGATTTTTCAGCATGTACAATTCTTAGAAATATGGTTGTAAGTTACCTTACATAATTAAGGTGTTTATAAGCAACTAAAATAATTGTGCACTTACCTCCTTCAGGACATCTTTACATTTCTAACAGGTATAACTTATTTTTTAATATTAAAATATTATTTCAAACTGATGGCACTCTTGCAGGAGTAGCAAGCTACTTCAGAGGAAATAGAAAAGGGGATGTGCAGAGTACTGTAATACCTGAAGAAATACCACTAGCAATTAGACTTTTGAGGCCGTGTGAGTAGGCACGCTACCAACCTTTAAATGCATATATAGCAAGGTGCAAAGTAGTGGTCGCAGGAGATGATGAGTTAGGGCAGGCAATACTGCTTTAGGAGGTGCGTCACCAGTGAGGAGACATACTACCCTAAAGGCCTGGCTCATTTTTGCAGACCTGGAATTTGGAAAAATATTTTGGAAGTTGGGTGCAACAGATATATTGAGACAATAAACATTCACTTAATATTCAAATATTCACTTCACATTCACTCCCTGTTCAATATAGGACCATATTTTAAGGCAAGCAGTTTAATTCTGGAACAAGCTTCAAACAGATGGAAAGTAACACAATGTGAACAAAAGATGAAGGGCTGCACACTGTGCAATTTTTGTTAGCAAGTGTCACTTTACTAACATAAATGGGGCTGTGGCAGCTAACGAAAGGCAAAGCTAAGCATGATCTTGTATTTCATAACCCAAAGGGGAACAAAAAAAACCCCACCAAACACCAGAAATGGGCTTAAAACCCAAAAACCTTTAAAAAATGTGAAGCTTTTTCTCTGTCTTTAGCTTATTGTTTGTTTTAGCTTATAGCCTTTTGGATTATGCCTACAAGTTTGTCTTCAAAACCAGGAAAGTTAGATCCTTCTGGTTTTAAAACTGACAGACAGAATCACTTGAATTCAGGATCTTGGTCTCAGGGGGAAATGAGAAATAATATAGCACTCATAAGAAAAATCAAGCATCAGTTAATGCAAGGGTCTTTTGCCAACAGGACCTGTCTTCAAATGATCATTTATTTAATCTATTTTTGCTCCAGATGTATTAAAATTTTTCTCTAAGTCTACATACCCTACTGCAGTAGTAACAAGTAGGTTTCTACAGCAAAATATCTGGTTTTGTGTAACACTGAAAGCTGTGTCTATTATTATAGAATAGTGATTTTATTTATAATAATTTCTGTATATCTTGTTGTATCAGAGATTATGACCACCAGGTGGTTTAGAGACTTCCTTTCTCCATGACTCACCTCATAAAATAACATTGCTTGTTAGATTTTTAGGAAAAAAGTGTTTCCCATCAAAGCTAACAACATGATCAGAAAATAAGAATCAGCGGTATAACTTATTTACTGTGCCAGGTGGCCAGTCATGACTGAAGATCAAATAAACCTTCTGGTCCTTCTGTATAAGGCAGTAACCTTTGGTAGCAGAGTGGGGGAACAGATGGGGGTAACCCCCCTTCAGTTGCTGCTGCCTAAACCCAACAGGGTTTGCAAATCCAAATTTTCAGGCCAGTGGCTGGGTCTAGTCACTGGGATTACAACCACATTAGTAAATTAAACAAGTCTGGGAGCAGACTCTGCCCCGGAGGCCAACTGGCACAGGACATCCAACATCCATTCTATCAAAGCCTCAAAAAGTCAGTGAAAGCACCAATCCACCTATTGGGTATAGCAGGATGTATCTCCTAAACCGTGTCCTGCAGTATTTGGGGAAACTGCTCATTGGCCCAGGCTAAAACCATGGATGGATTAATAAGAATCAGTAGAAACAACGGAGCTGCAGTGCTCAGGAACATCCCTGATGTGATTTAATTTGCTGATATCGTCAGAGCTTTAAAGAGCCTGTACCTTTTTTTGCACTTTGATCTGTGCTACTACCCTCGACAGGTCCTTACAGCAATAGCCCACAGACGAAGGGGCATCTCTTGCCCTAATATCACGCACTCTTGCATATACTGTCTAAAAGTTCCTACTCATGTACTGAGCAATTCCCCTAATGTCATAATCCCTGGCTCTTTCCTATGCCCGTGTGCCAGGATTACTGCCTACATAGCAGTATAGGTACTTCCTATAGGAGCTTCCAAGTGCCTTCTGGTGCAAAGTCTGGCACCATTCTTCAGCTGCTGTGACAAGCAGCCGGAAAGGGGTAACGTCCTAAACCTCCACAGCCACTTGCTAAGAAAAGCTGTGCTTGAGCTTGCCAGGGCCTGCGCTCAACAAATTTTTTCCTCTTTAGAGGCACTATGACTACTTTTAGTTTCTGTATCTAATTGATTTCCAGTGAAGTTTTAAATGTCAGTGGAAAGCTACTGATTTGGGAGAAAACCAACTAAACCACAACAGAGAAAAGAGAGGCACATGAATTCCCTGATACATTAGCTGAACTACAGACTCAGTTCCTCTGCAATTGTTCATTAACATTAAAGTGGTTGGAAGTGTTTGCCAGCATCTTCCAGCATGATAATGCCCAATTTCACCCTTGCAAAACCCATCCAAGATTTCTTGGCACATTGATACCCTTCAAATGACTCAGCCTCCCATAGGAAAAGGAAGTAAACCAGGGAATTTTAGGAAGGAAGGGCGCTGAAACCATACAGAGAGCTAAGAACTGTTAACTGCATAACTGCTATGGAAAAGGCAAGAAATATGAGGGCTTGGGCACAGAAGGGAAGTAGGAATACACACAAATAGGAAAGAAAATGCAAGCACTAATATGCATGGAAGGGAAAACGGGAGAAAAGTATGCGGAGGAGCTCTGAAACAAGGCAAAAATGAAGTGGGGAGTATCAGAGAAAAGGGGAACTACAGATCCCCTGGTACAGAGCAAGCAGGAGCATGAGAGAATCTGGCACATGAAGAAGACAGAACAGACACCAGGACAAGCTGGAAGGAGACACAGAGGCAGCAATGTCACAAGGAAGAAGAAACTGACGCGCCCAATTTATTCAGTTTCAAAAAGCTATATGTTGTAAAATTAATTTTGAAAGACATTCCAGGTTTGAACATTTGTTTTTAGCAATTACAAAATTAAACGCTTGCACTGGTATGTGGAAGATCTATATTCTCACCTATCCATGGCAAAACACAAAATAAAGCTGCTGTAGGAGCACACCAAAAGCCATTGTCTGGAATGACGCTACCCTCTGGTGGTCAAAAAAACAGCTGAATGGAAAGTAAAATACTTGGGAGCCGGTTGTACAGATTATGGCTTGTTTGACCCCTTATTCATGTCATTGGCACCAACTATACTTCAAACAAAAAGAAATGCAATCAATTCTAGACTACACTTCAGTAATCCACCTTGAGACCATGGTGTTAATTGACACATTCATAACTGATCGTAAGCACAAGTAACTGCCTGAGGCTCAGAAACAGACTGGCAATAATTTTTATGTTCTCTGGCAACCTGCAAGAATAGGAACAACGCGCATAGCTGTGTTTAGCTGTGTAAGTAAAGGAAGTAACACAATACTAAATTCCCAGATTATTCCCAAATAAAACATAAAAGTCTCACCAGGAATTTTCTGCTTTCTATCTCTGTAAATTAAGCTCTTCAGAACTGACATCCACTTTCAGTATGTGCCAGAGAGCTCCTGGACCAACAGACTCCAGTCTCCAGATATCACTTTAACACAAGTATAACAAAAACTAACTACAATACCACTTGTAAGAAAGAAACATGGAAGATAATTTCTCCAAGTGAGTGCTGACCACATCCATAATTGTGTACATTGTCACCAGTGAATTCAAAACAGAGTGCGGAAAGCTGTGGTCAGAGGGGGAAAAAAACCAACCAAGAGGAGCCTGTATAGACATGCATTGAAAGCCAGCTTTCTGATTTTGATCTTTACTTCTAACAGAACATTCCTTAATTTCATCCAAAATCTTAAATATGCAAAGGATATAACTGTTTTTTTTCTTCCATATTACAGTTACAGAACATCATTGCTGAGAAAAGAATTGCTTCAGTTCAGGGTTTTCACGAAGGTGCTTCGGGACTCATGTCTCCTGCCTCTCTTCACTTGCATTTCTTGATATCTGATCTTGCACAAACAATAAAATCCAAATATTAACTGCTCTGCCATTTTCTCCTTTCTTCTCTTTACATTATTGCTGTTCAGCTGCTGGGTTTCTTTCCCCTCCTGTTAAAAACATCCTTATTATCCTCTTGGAAGCTGAGCCTTCCAAATACTCCTAACCCCAAACTTCTTCATACCAGATGTCTCAATGGTCCTACTTTTCTGGAAAGGAGGAAGAGCTTGTCGCATCGCTCCATCCTAGAGAAATGATTCTGTGTTCTCTACGTTTGATTTTTATGGTAGGCTGACCTTCAACTAAAAGTAAGGGTTTGCTTTTGTTGCTTGGAAGCAATATATGTATTGCCTCCTTGCAAGAAATGCACTGTACAGTCCTTGATCAGGCAAAAGTCATTCCTGCGAGGTTTGATGAAGCTTCATCTTTGATGCCACCTTGTGGCAAAAATACTGGATCCTAGAAACACTCCGCATTTGTCCCTTCTTGCAGGTGCATTTAACTGCAGCACAGTGGTAACTGCTGCCAGCAGCGCTTCAGTTTTACAGTTCATAAAACCAGGATTTTGGCACTCCTAAAAAATGCAGCACCAGTCAGCGAAGGAGAGGACGAAATGCAGGGAAAAGCACCACAAAACGCATTTATTCTTTCCACAGGGTGAAAACTAAGGCGTTACCTCAAAGGATGCATACACAATCATTTGTGTGCTCAAGAGTCCATGCATTTTATTTGTCTCTCCCCACAAGGAAAACACTCGTGGCAAGAGGTGCAATCTGTTCCGAACACAAAATTGCAAAATAGCACTGCAGGTAGACACTGGAGAAAAGCTCAGCCCCCACCTACTAGGACAGGAAACATTTACACCAATTACCTCACGCAGGGGTCACCCTTCTTAGTTACTAGGTGCAAAAACCTATCCTAAAGGAGGCCATGCCTATTTTTCAGGACCATCCCAAGGCCATTTGTGGCCTGCTATGAAAGCCAATGTTACCACCTTCAGCAGCATGACGCTAACACCTATTTTTAGCATTCCTTACGCTAGAGAAGCCCAAGAATCACCACCTGCCCACTCCTGGCACTCCGTCAAACGCCTTTCCCTCAGCCACTGAGTGGGAGCACGAGACTGAACTAACCCACACCTTGCGTAAACGGGGTTCCCAAGAACAAGGGAAACGGCTCCACAAGCCTCCGGCCAGGCTGAGGCAGCGGCAGCCGCCAGCACCGCCCGGGTTTGCCTCAGCCCGCCTCGCCTCCCCTCACCTCAGCACCGAGGGCCGCAGCGCCTCGCGCCCCCCCGTTCCCGCCTCCCGCCGGGGAGCCGGGCGCGCATGCGCGGTCCCGCAGCCTCCCGCGCGCTGCCGGCGGCCGCCCAGCGCCTGGCGGGGGAGGGGGGGGGAGCAGCGCCGCGCCGCCCGCCCCAGCCCGCCGCGGGGACGGGGCTCTCCCTGTCACTGCCTTCGGCTGCCCGCGGAGGGGCCGCGCCACCGGCCGGACCGGGGATCGCGCTCGCTTGCTGACCCCTGTGGGCGGGAGAGGGGAGCTCTCTCCTCTCAGGCTGGAGGGAGACGGGAGGCGCGCCCGGCCCGCCGCGGCGGGGCTGAGGGAAAGCAGAGCCCCCTTCCCCCCCTCTCCCCGCCGCCTGCCTCTTTTCCACCGCAGGGGGAGGCCGTCCCTCTCCTCAGCCCTTCCCCGGCGGGGCAGGAGGGGAGAGGGATCCCCGCCCTCAGCCCGGCCAGGCCGGGCTCTCCTGCCCTTTGCTCCCCGACAGGCGGAGGGAGCGTCCGAGCTCTCCGCCTGCGAGCAGGTGCCCACAGAAGCTGGCTCCTACCTCGATGGGAAGGAGTGGTCGTTTTCCCTCCCTCTCCCGCTTTCTTTTTCCCCGTAGGTGTTGGGGCTGGACCGGGGTGAACTCCTCCAAGTCCTTCGGCCTCTGAAACTCCCGCCATGGCCGCCGGTGGGGCCGGGACCTCGCTGCTGCTGATGGCCGGCATCACGGTAACGGTGGGGCTGTGCAGGAGGCTAACCCGCCGCCGGCTGCGCGCCCACCCGCGCCTCTGCACTTTCCTTTTGGAGATGTTTAGCACCTTCCAGGTGTGCGCCTGCACTAACGAACTCTGCCTGCTCGGCAATGTGGAGCCGAAGCCGCATGCCGCCCTCACTTTCACCTACGGCTTCACCGTCCTGCACGGCCTGACTCTGACCGGCAGCACATGCAATCCCTGCGGTACCTTGCAGCCGATGTGGGGCGGTGGGACATCGGTCAAGATGGGTGGACTCAAGATTGCCGCTCAGTTCGTGGCTGCAGTGCTTGCCAGAGTGTTTATGAACTTTATCTGGAGCCTGGGGATGGCAGAGCCACATTTTGAGGCACTCTCACAGGGCTGCAGCAACCCCATGCAGACTACAGAGACGCAGGCGTTCTGCATAGAACTGCTCTTTTCTGTCGTTTTCCAGCTGACCATCCTGCGAGTGGAAAGTGTTAATCCCAAATACAAAGTCCATTTGATTGCACTTCTCATCACCATGCTCGTGTATGCAGGTTAGTCTGTTTTCTATTTACCCTCTCTGTTCCTGCAAGAATGTTGTAACAGGCTTTTTTATTTTCTTAAAAGTGTTGTTACAAAATTATTTTTCTTAGATTACAAAAAATACATCAAGAAAAGTCTTTGGCCCTAGGTATGCAGAGTTCATGTAAAGTTTGCCTGTTCATGTAAAGCTTCCAGGCAGCTGTGGGGTTAAGAATGAAATGAGTTACAAATTTTAAATTATGTCAGATCTACAAATAAATATGGTTAGGAGCATCACAGAACACCGTTAAAATATCTCAGTGAAGGATGGTTTCATAATCTGAGTTTATATAGCGTGAAAAATTTCATACAATGTGCTGTCTGATCTTTAAGTGGCATTGTGAGAAAGCACCACTGTGCATCAGAAAAAAAAATGCTGACTGTGCAAGGGCAGGGTCCAGACCAGTAATATGGAAGTTCTTCATTTAAATAATGCATAATTCATATCAATGCAGTTTATTTAACTGTGTTAAATCAGAAGCAGGAATGGTTATTTTTAGCATGCATGCAGAAATGGTAAAATAATACCTCATCAAACCAAATTTGAAAAAAGAAAAACACCTGGGTGCTGGTTGTATCATGGCATTTACAAGAGTCTTACGTTTCTGTAATGCCCTGTGTGTCCATGACCTTGCTTCTGCCTGATTGTCACCTCACGCTTCCCAGAGCTGGGATGCTGTCACCTGCGTAGCCTCTCTGGATCAGTGGGAGGGAAGAGGTGAAGGGCGTCAGTCTGAACTTCTGCTGGCTGCTGATGCTCCCTGTTGTCCCCAGTTGAAGTGCCAGAGTGGTTATGTCACTTGAGGACTGCCCTGCCCTGCAGTAGGTTGTACTGGGAAGGAGATTTCTGTAGTTTGGGGCTCAGGGACGTGAGAGAGAGATGGTTACAGAACTCCCTGCTTGTGCTACAGCACCCACCACACAGCAAGTCATCTAGGAAATTATCAAATCCGTTTATGGGAGAGGGAGATCACCCTCTTTATCTGCAAACATCTGGGATGTCATTGATGTTTTGTCCAAAAAGTTTAACTGTATTATGCTTTCTAACATAATAACATATAGTAGAATACAGTACAGTCAAATTTTCAGATGTATTTATTAAAAAATACTTTACTCATTATGTTTAGCTGAAATTAGCTAATTAAGACTCTGTAAGATTTAAAGTCCATGGAGAGTTTTGAGAATTAACTTAGCAATGTGAACTACTTTCTAAAATTATTTTTTGAAGGCAGAGGCAAGGTGTCAGTGCATTTTAGCACATTAAATATATTTCTGAATTGCTCAGTAAAAGTGTAGCCAAAGATTATCCTCCCTCTTCTACAAGCCTGGATTCCTGATTCTTAACATTCTTTTCCTGCTTAGCAAGTAGTCATATAAAATAATACGCGTCACATTCTCTTCACTAGTTCATACAAAGAATTCATGCCCATTGTCGTTGGCCAGGCTGGCCTCATATCTTTTCCTAGCAGGAGAGGGGGTTGTGTACCAAGTCCCCTTCCTTGTCGTAAACTTGGACTTGTTATGACTATCCGGTACAACCGATCTGTGAGTACTTCTGGGAAACATCAGACCTGCTGTGCCCAGGCCTCTTCCACATGCACAGTTTGTCTGTATCATGTGATACCCTGTGCTACCTGGACATTTTTCTTCTCATTTCTTTTAATCCAGAATCGAGTCTACTATAAAAATATATATGCATTCAAGAAAGCAGATTCTGAACCTAAGTAGTATAGGGGAAAATCTAATTCTTTCTTGTTCGTTCTGCTCCAGGCTTCCTAAGGTTTGCACTCTTTGCTGTACATTCATTTTCAAAAGAAAAGGTGGAAAGTGCCACCCTCCTCCTGCAGCAGTCACGAGTCTGGTGCTTACTGTGCACTCCTAAGGTGTGGACTGAAGCCTCATGAAGTAGAAGAAAGGACAAACCCCAAGATTCCTATCACTGAGCTAGTACACAAAGAGTGTGGGAGCAGGCTGCTGCTACTTCTTTCTTTCTGTGATCAAGTCACAGGCTTGCACTTAACAGATCTCTTTTTCAGTGGAAGGCTATGTAGGTACATGTGGGATACCACAGAGGTTCTCAGACCTTTCTTGCCGCCTCTTTCCCTTTGCCTGCATCTGCACACCAACATTCCCCAGGATATCCTCCATTCTCCTGCCGCCTCCATTTTGAGGGCTGCTTGGGACCCCCTTCCCACAGCCTCCTGACACGTGCTGAAACAACAGCGAGTGGTCTGGTAGGTGGCCATGACCTGTGTCTGGTGCATATATACAACCCGCAGCATATCCTGTGGGTCTCATGGCATAGCCCCAGCCACATCTGTTCTACTTCCAGTCTGAGAAACAGCACTTTGTAGACGCAGTAGGAAGAGCAGCTTCCAAATTAGATGTTACAGATAGTGGTCAAGTTCTTGTCTACATACAGGCTTTGAAGATAGATGCTTAGCTTAGCCGGGCTGGATCACTCTCAGGAAACCTTCCGCACCTCTTCATGGACTGTTCATAAAGAACTTGAGTGCTTCTGTAAGAGGAACGGATCCTTCTTGTTCACCCAGCACCACAGGGCTAGGCAACCAGCACAAATTTAGGCAAAGTACCAGTTTGCCTAAACTAGCATTAACATTCTTCCTTTTTCCGACAAAAATATCAAATACTTTAGAATAATTTACGAATACTGATTTTTAAACTTCAATTGGATAGATACAGTGTTCTAGCAGGGAACTCAGAAAGGCGCATTACATTTACAAAATAAAATTCATGCTAATGATTTCTTTTTACACTCTGATTTTAAAAAACAAATCCAGTCTGACTTCAGGACCCATGTTTATTACAGATACAAATTAATCAGAAACATTAGAAAATACATCTCATACATAGTACATCATATTTCATTCAGTGAATTAGGTTCTATTACAAGTTTGAAAGCTGTATCCTGTAAGAGGAATGACTGCTGTCCGAAAAGGGACTGTAAAGAATATCTCTTACTCCAATTTGGTTTGGGACAATTTTGAAGGATAGCCATGTCCCTATGGCTTACACCCGTCTAAATGTATTGGTACACATACAGGGCTCAAAAACATTGAATTGTACTTACATGGTTGACTAAGCAAAGTTGTTGGAAAAGATAAATGTCGATAGGTCACTGTTGTGTGCACCCCATAAAGAGTACTTAGGTGTGCCATGCAACTTACTTTGACAAATAACATTAGATTATACAGTATTTTTAAAATTACAAGCTTATCCTTTAGTTTTTCTTTGACTTTTTCATAGTTAAAAGTATTTTTTTTACATTTATCCTTACGCAGACCAAATTTTTATAGTAGTACAGACTGTACACAAAAGCTGCAATACTGAATTCGTAGTGTTCCTTATACTAAACAGAAGGAAAAAACCATTATGTCTTCGCATATTAAGAGAACAATTCAGAAGTTAAGGGTGCAGACCATACACATGTTGGTAAAGAATATTTTAAGAATATATTTGGATGTTTCCTCTGGGAAAACATTTAACTGGGGGTGGGGGGAAATACATCTTTTGAGGGCTTTTTCATTTACAGGAAGTATTACAATGAAGTCAGAATTGTATGAAATTGATTAATTTTTCTGAGCCTAGCATATCAAGGTAAAAATGACATATGTATTTTTAATTGTGGGTTTCTTCCTAATTTTGGTTTTGCCTTTAGTAATTTCAAAAGTTAAAATTACTTTCTCACACATTATGTGGAGCACACATCACTTCACATTTTTAATTTTTATGTGTACAACAGCAAAGATGTTACACTTTTTTTGCCATAAAACCATTTATCTTTTCTAGTACACAGACTGAGATGTTTTAACAATATTTTCAAATAAGATTATTCTAGTGGCCCTGGCCTGTCGTTGATATTCCAGTAGTTGTTAGTAATGAATATTGAAGAAATACGGCAGTTAAAACTGTCTAATGTTTAATGTTCAGAAAAAGCAACTGCATCCTTAGAGTGAAATTGTACTCTTAAATGTGCCTATGTAGGTATAAAAGCAGAAGCAGTGACTTCATAAACAGATTAAAGCAAAGTAAATTATTGTAGATGGCCTTCCTGGCAACCGTGGAGCTGTTAATGTGTCAGTGTCCAGAATAACAAACTGCACAGTAAATCTGAGTCACTCTTGAGAACAAGTGTGAAACCAGAGTAAACTGAGTAGCTCCACAGACATTAAAACCTTCCCAAACTGTAATAACAGTAAAAGAAATAATAAGGAGAATACAAAAAGAGAAATACAGAAGAAGAGAATGGCAAAGACCTTACTAAAACTTACAGTAAATGACTGCATGCTCCTAACAAATGAGGGTCTGCAGCAGCATGGTATTTGTACAAAGGGTAAGTTCAAAGCTCATACTAGTTTATTTGGGAAAAATCAACAATAAGCTTTAAGAAACTAGATACAACTATGTAATATTTTATGGGAATAGATTAATAGCTAAAACGGATATGGGGTGGTTAGTAACTAATAGCACAGAAATACAGGTAATTTTGCTATGAGTAATGCTTTTTCTGCAGGATTGCAATGGGAAGAACAAACATCAGAATTAAAAACACCTCCAGGTTCACCTGTAGTGTAATTACAGTTTAGTCCCCACAGTGTAATGTGATTGGATCTAGTTATTTAGGGAATGTTTAGGCAACTTTGTTTACATCTGAAGTCAGAGGTGAGGAAAGATGCTTGGCTTCTTTAAGCTTCCCTTTTCAAGAGAGTCAAGTCGTGTTTGCTTTTATTTTTCTACAGACAACATACAGAATGATTGTGAAGTCTTTCCCCACAGTTATTACCATATGATAAATCTCTATGTTCTATAAATAGATATAATAGTATTAATGTTCTAATAAGAAAGTATAGAAGTTAGCTTAGCAAGAACAATGCTTCACAGGTTTTTCCATTATCTCGCATACGTGTTTGTTACATGTGACATGGGGATGTAATGAAAGCTCAGTATGTGTTTACTAACTTGTGTGTCATTTCTGTCTCTTCTCAAAGCCCGATACAGACTATTCATAAAACAGCTTATAGTTTTATCAATGGAAACATTCAACACTAGCCAAAACCATCTCTTCAAAGAATACTTGCTAGAAAGAGATAAAGGAAGTTACAGCCTCCTTCAGATACCTTACACTTTAGATATTTTATTAAAGCATTTTAGAAAACTGTCAAACTGTTAATCATATCATTGGGTAAATAACTTCAGAAGAGTTTACCTGTTCAAATGGTTTCTGCTAATTTATTTTATTGCAGGGTATGTGTTGCTTGTAGTATCGTGTATGTGCATTTCAATATTAATTTAAAATAAATAATAAGAAATATGGTTTAATTTCATATTTTTTTACATTTTTTTGCAGGTGGAAATCTCACAGGAGCAATATTTAACCCAGCACTGGCTTTTTCATTACATGCGCATTGTTTCTACGACAAATTTTTGAGTTACTCACTAGTATATTGGATAGCACCATCCTTAGGTAAGTTAACATTTTCTCAAATACATAAAAGTATTACTTAGTACATGGTTCAAAAATCAGGAAATAGGTATTCTTTATTAGATAGCCTGCCCATTTTCTACTTTAAATAAAATCCAGAAAATAGTCAATTATAACGTGTGTAGAAGTAATTCAGAATCATGGTTTCATTTTGCAAACGTAGGCTGTGTATTTTTAAATTTGTTTAATGCTCTATGTAGAGCACCTGTAACACTTTGTGAATTAAGCATCTAATCCTGAGTTTTAAACACCAGTTTTATTCACAAAATGGTATCTACTGGTTTGATCAAGTAGCTTTTTAGAAACAACCATATTCAGTTATATAATTGTTTAGTTTAGATGTCACATTCAAAGTCTACGTGCGTTTGGGATACACTCTGAGCAAGAAAATGTGCTTACCAAAAAACCGCAACAACACAGTTCTAAATGGAAAAAGGTTAGTGTTTAGGTTAGGGTTAACTAGTTGGTTATAAACCAGCAGCTGTTTACTCTGGAGCATGATCCTTTTGAAGCTGCTTATTTTTGGGGGCTTTATGCCTTGGTATTAAAATCCAGCCTGTTTGAGGTATGCTGCAAAATCTCTCACTGACCAAAGGCCCACTTGTAGATCCTCGCAGAACATTAAAAAGGAGGAGAGGCTACCTGAAAGTAAATATTAGCCTGATTAACCTCAGAAAGAGAAACTACTTGTTAGCTTGCACTTTCTGTCTGGCTTTGTGACAGTATACAAGAACATGGGGATGAATAATTAAAAAAACCAACCCACAGGTATTAGAACAAGTGCTTAAAATAGGCTTTCTCAATCAGTACTTTTAAAATATCAAAAACTTTATCTCCATAGTGTCTAAACTAGGCAGTTTCCATTTATATTTCCCCCCCGTCACTGTTTGTACAATCTGTTCTTAGTTTAAGAATAAGGAATATTAATAACTGGATTTTTTTTCTAACTCAGATTATGGTTTTGATTTGGAAGCTATTTATTTTAACCTCTAGTTGTGTGCAGTTGAAAATGCTCCATGTAATACTTCATGCCGTTGATAGTTTACAGTTGGTCCCTACCAATCTCGAGCTTTCTGCTTAGAGGGTATATAAAGAAGCAGTCTGCTAATCCCAGATTCTCTCGTGACTGTTAATCCTATTAGAAGGTACAACAGTGATGAAGGTACAACAGTATGTAAAACATACACAGGAAACATCTCAAAGAGCTCCAGTTATAACAAATAACTTTTTCTTGTTTGAGTTCATGTTGGGTGCATGTTCTATTTGCATTGACTCTCAGTCAGTCAAAAATGGAGACAAAGTTTTTAGTTTAACTAAAATTCAGATTAATGCAATTTTGTTACATTAGATATCCAAACAGGATGGCTGAACAATAGAATAAGCTTGATAAAAGCCTATGCACTGTTCCAGTCAGTAGCTCAAGAAATGTCTTGGGCAAAGCTGATGAGCACCAGCTGGGTCCTAACAGAATACATGGTATTTCTCAGAATTCAGGTTTAGCTTTCTGGTATATTAACTGATTTCAACTTGACAACCGTTTTGAGATTTTCCAAGTTCTAAGTTAAGTACTTGGGATTTAATATTTTGGCAAGTGATCTAAAGAAACAGGAGGCATTCTGAAACGCCATGTTCTACTTAGCAAGACGCATCCTTCAGAACTGCTTTGCAGAAAGCCTTCGGGTGATTTTGGCTAAGAAAATCAGCAGATGTTAACTCAAATGGAACCATGAGTTGAGGAATTTAGAATGTGATGAAGGAGTAATGTTACATTTCTATGAAAATTCATAATCAGCAGTTTATCCTTCATTAACATGTAGAAAATACATACAGAATGTATTGAATGCTGCTTCTTAATTTATGAGGGAAAGGAACTCCAGACCAAGTAGTTGTACAGGTACGAATACTCGGGACATTTCACTTCTTATGCAGTGTCACT
The DNA here is from genome assembly GCF_023634085.1 of Falco cherrug. Classification (NCBI taxonomy): domain Eukaryota; kingdom Metazoa; phylum Chordata; class Aves; order Falconiformes; family Falconidae; genus Falco; species Falco cherrug. Next base: position 4,548,829 of record NC_073698.1, read on the forward strand.
ACTGTAACAAAACACTTTATTACAGACCTCAGATCCCCCGAGGGGCCAAGCAGTCCACTGGTGGTATAAATATCTCATTACAAAACAAGGGCGTTTCATGGATACATATAGCCCTTGTCTTATAAACCAAGAGTTGTAAACAAATATAATGTGGCCGGGGATGCAATTATAGAGGAGATAATTATATTTGAAAACTCAATTGATGAATACAGGAGTGTAGATCTACAAATCTAACATGAAATTTTTCTTTTTTATTTATTTTAACATGAAAATTTTCTTTATTTTAACATGAAAAATTTCTTTTTGAGAATAAGAAAATAATTGGAATAGAATTTTTTCCTCCAAAATTGAACCAAATGATGAAGAAAGCACTATTTTAAATTTAGTTGTAAAACTTACTTTCAGAATCCATGTGTCAGCACAAATACTGTTTCAGACTTCCTAGAAACTGGCAGTGGTAGTGATATGCTAATCTGATGTCTCACTTTTCCCAGCATTAGCATCTCAGATTGTTAAATTACTTTGTTCTTATTTTGGGGAATTATTTTAGGAGTCTATGAGGGTTTTTTGTGATTTGCTATAGTAACTACCATATGCAGAACTGTGGACTAGCATACCATGAAACTTCAAATTGCCTGTGCAAAGTGCAATATGATCTCATTTATGGCCACAGCAAATACCCATGAGGACAAGGAGACTTAGACCGTTCAGTACACAATGGATACCCTGATAGCTGTTGTTTTATGTCAACATTGAAACAATTTTCTTAGAAAGGGCACTTAAGAACAAGAGGAAAATTGATTATCACCTTCACAAGAGGAGGAAGTGAAAGTTTTCTTTCAGGATAAACAAATCTACTGGTGGCTTATGGTCTTCCATGGATATAATCTTGGAACTGCAGTTAAGGATTTATTTTTCCAAATGGCTTCACTGACATTTTGGTGAAGGTGATTCTCCAGTATCATTAAACCAGCTAACTTCTGTAGTAAATGTAGGTGTCAGCAAATGTCTAAAACTTTTAGCATAGGCAGGCCTAAATCCTGCACTGTGAACACAGAAGCAGTAAATACTGGTGGAACGAAGATTGCTTCTGTTTTACTGCCAAAGGAATTTGGGTTAGTTGTCCAAGCATGATTATACTATTAGTAATGATGGGGACCAAGCTAATGCTTCTCTTTGAGTGCTAAGGAGATGGCAGCTATGAGTGGAAGAGCTAGTGACAAGACAGTGGACATGAGGGTGATAACATGAGAAGCTCTTTTCTGGACAAGTACCAGCTTAGCACATCTGGCTAGGTTTCTAACATATAAAGTCTCCTACCCCCTGACCCTGGTTCTCCTAGGGCTTTTCAACTATGCAGACATCATCTGGCAAGAGCAAAACTCTTACAGCGAGTGAACGGCATCCAAGAAGTTCCTAGAAAACTGTCACTAATCAAGTCTAATTCAAATACTGGACAGCCAGTGGGTGGTAATCCTGTACTTGACCTGCTTACAAGCATGGAAATATGGGCAGTGAATGTGGGCACTTGGGTTGTAGCTCTCACAAGAGTTCAGGGTCCAGAGGAAGACTAGGAAGGCAAATAGCAGAGCTGTTCAGACTTTGGACTTTTGCTTATTTAGGAAACTGCTAGGTCAGTAGTAATTCCCTCAGAAGCTGGCAAAAATGGGAGAAGTATCCCATGGAAAAGTGATTTTTCAATAAAGCTTATTGAGAGCTCAGTAGTGTTTTGATGTGCAGGAACAAGCTGTCATGTAGTTAGACTGGGAATTTTGACACAAAGCCTTTCCCTGCTGACTAGACAAGAAGCTTCCCTATGAACAAAGGCGAGCACTTAAGAAGGCAAAAGAGGGACAGGCAGCAAGGGAGGAGTGTAAAAGCTTTGCACAGACATGTAGGAACAGAATCAGGAAGGTCAAAGCTAAGCTGGAACTGAGACTCAACTGGAACTAAGACTAGGGACATACGAAGTTACAAATACGCTAATCACAAAAAAAAAAAAAAAAAAAGTCCACAGAAAATGCAGGTCTATGGGCAGATGGGAGAGACAACCTAGTGATGGATGACATGGAAAGGGTTGGGATACTCCATGTCTTTTTTTCCCCTCAGTCTTCCCAAGAAAAATTTGCTCCCAAACCTCTGTGGAAGGTTTCAGAAGGAAGGCAATAAATAGCAAGGGAGCCACAGGGTAGGACCAACATAGAGAAGCTCAATGAATGCCAATCCATTGGTTCTACTGGGAGTCATCTAAAAATGCAGGTAGAGTTGGCTGATGCAGTCATTGTCCATCATTTATGAGAAGTTACAGCAGCTGGAGGAGATCCTGACAACTGGAAATGTGCTAATACTCCGCCTGCTCTTAAGGAGGAGGAAGAGAAGCCAGGTAAATGGTTTGTTGCACCTCAGTCACTGGGAAGATGGTGAAGTATCTAGCCTCGGAATCCATTTCCAACAATGTAAAAACAACGGTAATCAGTCAGCACAGATTTAGCCACTGCAAGCCACACTTGGCCAGCTTGATTGTCTTCCACAATAAAACAAACGTCTGTGGAATGAGTGGGGAGCAGCATACACAGTATACCTTCACTTTAGTAAGGCTTTTGACACCATCTCCCACAGCATTCTTGGTTCAAAGTCAAAGAACTAGGGGTCACGCAAAAAGATTGTTAGATGGAATAAAAATTGGCCAAACCACTGACCTCAGAAGGTAGTAATTGACGGGTTGGCATCTGGCTGATGGCCAATAACATGCAGAGTGTGCTGGTGTCAGTACTGGAGTTGATATTCCTCAGCATGTTTAACAGTGTCCTGGATGTAAGTTTGTTCACAATAGTTTGTTCTCTCTGCAAGTAAAACAAGCCACACAACTCAGCACATTAGTGTCAGCACATCATGGGACATTAGTGTCTCCCTCTACTCAGTGCTTGTGAGGTGGCATCCGGAACATGTCTGGTCTGGAGTCCCCCAGTTCAAAAGCAATGTGGAGAAAACAGAGGATCCAGTCAGCGGAGGACTACTAAGATGGTGAAGGGCCTGGAGTACCTGATCTGTGAGGGGAGGTTGACAGAACCGATCCTCTACGCTGATGTGAAATGAGGTGAAAGGGGTGTTTTAAGAGCATTCAAGCATTACTTGAGGAGTAGTTACAAGGATGACAGAGTAACTGTTTTCATTGGCAGACAACGTAACAGCAAGGCCGCACGCTGTGGCCAGGGATGTTCATAGGTGCAACCCCAGGGAAACCTTCAGAGAAGGGTTGCAGCAACATTGAAACAAGTTACTGGAGAAGTGCTACAGTCAGTCTGCGGAGGTTTTGGACTGCCCTAGACAAAGCCATGCATGGTGACCTACGGAGGGTGGGCAATAGTCCTGCACTGCATGGGAGACTAGAGAGAATCCCTTCCAATAAGCGTTTCTGTGATCTAGGAAGCTTCATAAAATACAAGCTATGCGTGAGGAATGCTGTCAACCAGAACACTCTTCATTTCTGAAACAGAATATACTGATTTTTTCCAGGAAAGCGGGGGGGGGGGGGGGGAAGGTCTTAAACTGTATTTAGGTGCCCTTCTTTAGACTCAATGATTCTGATGGGCCCATTCCAACTTGAGATATTCTTATGGCTCTCATGAAGAACATAGTCTCTAACTTCACCATTTTTCAGCTTTGGAATAAACCCTGAACTAGAATTATCCAAAAAACGCCAAAACACAAAACCCACTATCCTATACCTACTTGCAATGGCTAAAATAGATGTGGCTATCAAAACAGACTGCTAGGCTGTTGGCTGAGGAATGGAGGTTTAGCTGCTGGTTCAGTTATTTACATGTCATTTACAAAGACAGGCCTGACACAGCCACAGGAAGGTGCACGCGTTGGATTCACCTGATCAAACTGCTCCACTGTTGGCTTGGCTTGTACAGATCAGAATTAAAACATTAAATATACAAAGAAAAGCATTAACTCCTAAGTATCACTTGCATGGTCTGTTGAAGCTTTCTTTGGGAAAAAAAAACATTGTTTGCAAGAAGTAGATTGTCTCTAGACCCTCTTGATAGAAAATTCTCATTTTTCTGCAATCCCTGCTGTATTGCATTGTCTAAAAACACTCGAATACTTGAACATAATGTTTATTTTCTGTACCAGTACCATGTCCTTCTCACAAACAAATAAAGGTCCTTTCTGGGATTTCTCTTTTCAGGTACAATACTTGTGGCTTTTATATGGGATGAAATCCTTCCTCGGATATCCTGAGATATCGAATTCTGAAATCTATCAGGACTACATTAGAAAATACTTTCAACACCTGCAGACATGAAGCTTTCAGAAAACTGTTGAAGTGGACTTTCATGCCATCTTTCAGTTGTATTTTCAGATTTCATGTTTGAAATATTTGACTTACAACTTTGTATTCAAATACTTATTTTGTATTAGCACATTGGGATTTTGAAAATATCTGCCAACAGTTTCAGTTAAGCCATATGAATGTGAAGGACTTAAAACACCAAAACTTTGTCACTTTAGCCATAAGTGCCACTTGCTGACCTTTATTACAACAGCATGCAAAAGTAATTTTAGAGAAATACCCAGTCCTTTCAAAGTTTGATTTTATTGGTTTTTTTCCCCAGAGAAGGCACCTGCAAAAAAGGAGCCGAAGATTTCATTCTTACATTGACCTCATCATATTCCTACTTGCAATATACATGCCTCTAAAAGGAAGAGAGGCTACAGTACTCCTAGAAAAGCCTCCACAGCTCTATTCTAGATGTAGCCTACACCAAAGTTAAAGTCTGTAGGAGCAGCGTTGTTTTAACAATACCCAAGTCCAAGTAAGTAACACCTCACTTCCTTTCGGGAAGGCTTTGCCCCATCCTGTCCCACTAGTCCATTGAATGTTTATCCTGGTTGGAAGGAGCAGTAGTAAAGTACCATAAAATTCTGCAGACACACACAAAAAGGCATTTTAGGAAAAAAAGCAAACCACCAACTGCTTTATCTGAGATAACTGCTGCCTCTTCATATAGTAAAACAGACACAGTAAATAAGGAAGAATCATGTGAAACTTTGTTTGTCCTTGATTTTATGTAACTCTTATCAGATATTTTTCTTGAAATAAATGAATATGCAATATAGGAGAATAAATGAAAAAGCTAAAACTACAGGAAAACTACATACACAAACATGCCCTTTATAGCCTCAGCTGAGAACACCACCAATAGGTACTACCCTCTGAAGTTCTGTTTCTAATATGAGGTTTATTCTTCTGGATGCATCCTGATTTTTATATATGCCAAAATATATTTTTCAAATTTAAGACTAAATTCAGTTTTTCACTTTTTGGCTATGGGTTTAAAAGGAGAGATGGTTAACAAGTTCTACAATTTCTAACAATCTCAGTAGCTGGCCCCTTGACTCATTACCCAAGTCACTGTGCAGACCATTTTTTAAGAGAAAGGGAGGGAATCAGACCAGGGCGGGGGGGGGGGCTACAGTAAAATCATGAACCAAGTCTAAAACAGCTACTGTTGTCAGCTATCTTTTTTGCAGAAGTTTGGAAAGTAAATATTTACAGGTAACTTCCTGTTCCAATAAAAACTTTTAATTTTGCAAGGTACCTTACATTCCAAAATGAAATAAACTGTTTGAATGTGCTTTTCATACAAGAGTGTCTTATCCATGACCCTGTATTTGGTCATTAAAATTAAAAAAGAAAAAAAAAAAAAAGGAGCTTGCTAATACACTCATGAGAACTAGAACTGCTAGGTTATCGTTCAGCAGCTCTTTGATAGCAGTGTGAGTAGGCCTACTAAAGAATCGTATCTTTGGTAAAATTCTTCACAGCAAGGACTACGCACCACCACACTGTGAGCCTGGTAAGTCACAAACCTTTAGCTGGTTTTACATTCACCTGCTTAGTTATAAGTCTGCCACAGAGGGCTGCTAGAATAGAAACCTGATGCAAGAGACCTCTGAAAAATAGAAGCAGTACATGGTATAAAAATACGTAAAACATGCTTTGGGAGGCTTCTACCTGCCACTTTCCTGCTTTCCTGCTTTTTATCCCTTTTACCTATTTTTGAAGTGATCCATACCTTTCTTTTTTCCCCCTCCCTGGGACTTCGCCTCTACTAGCGTACTCAAGTCCAGATTTTAGCCTCATTTCTTAAGGAATTGAGCCTTACATAATGAACTGATTTGCATGTCTCCTTTGAGCCCATGAGGCCCACAGGGTAAAAGTCTCACAAATAAACCTCAAAGGGAATAAAAACAGGCGGCCAGGGAAAACAGAAAGCAGAGATATAAACCTACAGGCAGCCAAGGTTTGTCAGATTAGAGGCCCTACTTGAACATCATTTCCAACAGCCTGCAAAAGCAAAGTCCGTAAAGCAAAGAGGTCAGATCTGACTTCTGTGTGTCTACATAGTTTATTTTAGCCTGACATATAGGTTAAAAAAGACTGGTACAAATCCGGGTGATCAACAAGTAGTTGCTGTTCATAGCCACTGGAAGTAGAATGTAAAAGTAAAATCACTAATAAATAAACAAGCCTTAAATTGACTAAATTAAGGCAAAACAAAAGCAAAAAAACCAAAAAGTAGCAGAAAGAACGAAAAACAAAATTAACTCAGGAACTGAAGAACTTAACTATTTTGAGTAGTACAGACAAAAATTAGTATTTTACATTCAAAGTAATGAATATTTATGAAGTCTAACTGTTCCCCAGAACACTTACACATAGCTTGAATACAGAGTTTTATTAAAACTTGTCGATCCAAACAAAACACTCCTCAACACTACCTTCAAGGCTCATCTGGGTTTGTTTCTATCTCACCAAAATCAATTTTGCTCTACTGATTTGCCTGGAAGCATCATAAGATATCTGCTGGAGTTCTTCATAAGTACAAAACAAATTCTCCCTCTGGAGCTTCCTGCTGCTCAGAGCACGAGAATACTGAGAGGCGCTGCATACAGTCCGGCGGCCCGTGGGTTAACTGTGCCCAGCTGCCAGGGTTTGTAACGGAGTCTACGAAAAACAAAGACCACACTCCCAACAACTTAAGATTTACACTGAAAAAAACCAGCAAAAACCCAACCCCCAGCCTGTTTTAACAATGAATAGTGATTCTCCAAATCCCAGTGCAGAAATTAAAGCATCACTCTGTACCCTGCTTTGTTATTCCGTATCCCTAACAAAACCATGCATACATTTACATAAATATATACAGATATATAAAAAGGGGCTAGTAAAGACATTCTGGTAGACTGCTTTGTTACGTAACATGCTGAATGCCTGATTTATTCAGCAATGTCAACAGCTGACAACACTATTAAACCATCCCTAATTTGACTGGCATTCTTAAAGAATATTCAAAAGTGGTTATAATTTTCACATACCTTGAAACCAAACCGTATCCCCAGCATGCTAAGCAGGGCAGGATCACTCAATATGACTCCAAGAGCACAGGTAAAGAAACTTCATCGTATAGAAAAAAAAAAAAATTGCTCCATGGCAAAAACACCACCATGCAGATATGAAACTGTAAAAGCTCCAGCAGGACTAAGCTCCCGGCAATCTAAAGCTGGGTTCCTAAGTCTGGGATGTGTCAGACTAATTCTGTCTTACAGGTGGACTCTGCAAGTGGTCTGTCCTTTTACTCTCACATCTAAGTAAATGATGAAAATGGCTTCACCAGACTTTTGTTGTTGTTACAGAAGTGAGTGCTAAAACTCAAGGGACATCAGCTCAGAATTGCTGGCTGCCTGCTAAAGTAAAGGACTGAGAACTGCGACACAGGGTTGGTGTGAGATACAAAAAAATTTCTTAGTTTATTTAACAATGTTGTTAACATTTAATACAAAGACACAAAACAGCTCTCTTTCTTCAGGACTTTACAGACTTTTATTCCACCTCTTCTACCACCCAAACTCTGCTCTCAGAGAAATGAAAGGGATAGCACTGAAGTGATAAAGCCATTACTTGAGGGGCATTAAATGCAGCTTTGCTTTTAATCCTTTGCCAACCCTAACTCATTTTAGTCGAACTTTGTAACATTTCTATTTTCACTCTACCGACTCAGTGAACAGGTACAAAAATATGGAAAATTCTAGGACAATCTAAAATTCTGTTCTACTTACAGTTTTATTTCCGAAGTCCTAGAATTCCCACAAAGACTTCTTTGAAACGACCCCGATTAGCCCCATTCAAGTGTTAGATGCAAGAGGTTTTATTGGGTTGGTTGGGGGTTTTTTTTTGGTTTTTTTTTTTTAAAACAACCCCACAGTGGTCACAAATGTCCTGTTTCAAAATCTACAAAAGCATTTACAGACCTAGATGTCTAAGCTTAGGTCATTAAAAGAAAGGTTAACTCCCGATAGTCACTGCAATGCCTTCAGTTTTACAGCTTATTCTGGAAGTGCCACAAGAGGAATCTGAAAGATACAAGACACCAAGTTTACATAATTGGCATTAAAATAAAAGGTTATTAATTTTTATAAAACAGTAGCCGCCCGTTGTTCACAGTCACTGAGGACAACGCTTTACTGCAAACCCACTGACTTTCAGAGGGCTGAGCACCTTTGCCAGCAGCTCTACACTTGGGTCAGCTAAGGACAGCATGCGCTTACAGTCCGCAGCTGTACGCCTGTGCCCTGGAAGACCCCGCTGCACCGTCACACACAGACACACCACTTGCTTCAGAACAATTGCTCCAACCTCGTGATACGACAGACAAAACACCATTTATTACAAGACAAGTGGAAACGTCCCACATCAACTGTCAGCAGCTCTTCCAGGAGCTTCAGCAGGCAACTGTCACATCTCATCTGGGTAACGAGCAGCAACATGCAACACAATCGTCCCACAAGGGCATCGCTTTAGAGGCAGGGCAGCGCGTTGCTCTCTAAAGGATCACCAGCAAGATGTTCTTGTAGATTGTTTTTGCAGTTCAGAAGGTGAAACGGGCCGAGCTGCTCTGCAGAGCACTGAGACCACAGGATGCTCCCTCTCTGACCCTGGTTTTCAGAGGGTAAACCCAAGCTACCCTCCTGCTCAAACTTGTTAGCAGGGTGATTAGCACAGACTCAATTTGTACCTTCGGTTGTTTACTGCTTCCATCCAGCCTAAATTTTTTGAACTTACTTAAATTACATCAACGCACTCAGGCTGGTGGTTACTTTAACAAGGCCCATCACACCCACAGCTCCCAAACTGCTACCTGGAGCGACATCACTGCAGCACTTCGCAGTGTGGATCACACTATCTGCCCTGACAGGGATCAGCTCCTCAGCTCCGATCAGCACCAGCAGGAAGACGGAAGGGCTCCCCATCCAGTCACCTCTCACAGCATCAACCTCCCACAGCCACCTGCCATGCCGTGGAAGGCACAAGAGTAAGCAGCTGGAAGAATTCCACTGACCAAAACTAATTCGTACAGGGTAGATTTTGCGCTTTGCTAGATCAGTCAACACCACCTCGACCAGCACTTCTAGGTTCCTTAGAGATCTCCTGCTGGCCACTAACTCTCCTTAATCCTGCTCAAGTTTAAACCAGGACAAGTATTCAGATCTGAATTTTCAACAGCACAATTATTTTTTTTTTTATAAACCACGGACCTACATCATCTTGGAGATCAAGTCAGAGCCAAGCTTTCCATTCACTAAGAAGCACTTCATCTACAGCTGAAGAGTTTTCCTTAATTTTAAAGTGTCCTTTATCAAAGAAGGTAACAGGGCAACCAGTATCTTGATGTTTTTAGGAAGAACTCTCTGTACTGCAGTCTTTCCCAGGGTAGGAAGTGCGACTGAAGGGAATTTTGACCTCTTAAACCAAACAATAAATACTAATTCAGGATCAGTGGCAGTGGTTGAGATCAGTAAGCGAACACAGGGCTATTCAAAGACACTCCGAACCCACAGGAGCATTAACCGCAACAAAGTCAAACAAGCAACACAGGAGGGAAGTAGATGCGCATCACAGCCCTGCACTAGCCTTTCTCAGGGACTGCAGCCTCTTTCTCAGTGATGCTGTAATCCCTAACCAACTACTTCTGACTCATTTCCACCGGTGTTTTTCAGCATGTCATCTTCCTATTTGTGGCCCTTTTCCCCCCCTGAGGTTTTGGCTGTCTGGCCCACAACGGTTTTCTCCAGCATTCCAAGTGGGATAGCTCTGCGCTTACTTTAAGGAGAGAGCTGGCGGTCTCATTTCTGAGAGAGGCAGAAGAACTGGGACGACGCACCACTGCTTGAGCGGCATGTGCAAACTCTGCACTAGCAAGCACTGCTGAAGCAGGGGCGGAATCGCAATCCCACCGTGCACAAACACAGTCCCAGAATAAACTGCTCTTCCTCTCCCACCCAGCACCAGCAAGGAAACGCTGGCACATCTTGTAATGCCATTAACGAGAGAAAAGCAGTACAGGTGATGGTAGGCAAGAGGGCACACTGGCCCAACCGCCTTAGCAGGGTTTTGTTGCTAAGCTGTGCACTTCTGACAACAGTCCCATTCTTGCTCCATAACTTTACCGGGAACTGTTCCTGCTCCGCTTACAGTGAGGGAAGAGATGGACTTGCAGCGCTGTGAAGTGTTCTGTCCCCTTGAAAGGCCTGGGAAATCCTGCATGCTGAGGGTGAAATAACAGATACTAAGGACAGTAACTTCCCAGCAATGGCTCCAGCATCCGCATACCAGCATCTAAGAGCCTTTGAGATCAGACAATTCTTAAATCTACTAAAGGGCTGAGCTGTCTTCCAGACAGGCATGGCCATGCAGGTTACCTACGCAGCATGATAGTTTACGCCCATAGCCAATTTTGGGCAGATCATCAAACATCTTTCCACATTTGTGATAACTACAGTTACTTTTTCCTTCTCTAATTCACCATCATCCTGATACCACAAGATACTTCCTGTAGGAGATCTGGGATCCTGTGCATTACACCTATTAAAGAGATGAAAGGCTCTGCAGGACTAAAAAGGACTGGTGTTGGAAGACAGATGAACTTACAGCAGCATACGTCCTCCTCAGTGATCGACTTCTGCATCTTCAAACTGCCCCGCAACTACTGGTGCTATGTCCACCTCCATCCCATCTGAAAAAAAAACCAGCCAATGCTACAGAAAACCTCGGGCTCGCAAGAGGATGACTTGATCACACGAAAGACAGCGAGTGCCCTCTGTTGACAACAGATGGCCAGAACAGAAAACTCCTTTGCTGAACTTGTGAAAGCGGCCTAGGGAAACACTGATGTGCTCACAACTTTGCGGTTTTGTTCCAGCTCTCTCTGTCAGTCACTTAAAGACGTCACCACTTCCTACAACCTCATCTCACCCTATCTTATTAAAAGACTTAAATATCGGATTTAATTTCATTTTTTAAATGAAGATCTGGTGTGACAAATGGCATGATTCCTTTTGATAGCTTTAATTATGCGCTAACAGAAAGAGGCTGGATCCTGTTCTGAAATGGCTCTCGGCAATCATCAAGTTGGGAAAAGAAGAAACAATTGCCCTATGCTACAATGTCAAAAAATAACAGGATTCTGTAACTGAGCAGCCCCGGGGATATTAACAACTGTAGCAAACCAAGAAGCACCTTAGCAAATAAAACTAAGAAGCCAAAACTGATGAAGATGGCTTTGAGACATGTGACGTCCTTGCTGTTCACTTTATTGTAATTTTCAAAATTTTTGGGTTCAGAAACCTGACCATTTTCAAACGAAGGGCACTGCTAAAACACAAGGTTCTCTTTATATTATATAAATTTATTCAAAGTCATGGAACAAAGAAAACCTGTAAACAACTGACAAAACAGATTAAAAAAAATCATCCATGTGGACCGGAACAAATTAGTTATGGTCCTGTTGATTATTCTAGAAAAGCTGATTGCTAGAATTCCACAACAGCTGCATCATTTCTCATCCCTCAAAAATGTCAGGCCGTACTAAAACATGGCAACTTAAATTAAAATAAAGCAGCAATATTACTAAACTACTTCCCTGTTCTTTTCCCAGGTAATATACTGATCCAGTGAAAACAGCATGCAGAAAAGGCAAAATATGAGAGAATGTTTTTTTCCCCAACAAGAAGAAACCTTAAATAAAATGTACGATCAGTAGCATAAAGACACGGTTTCCTTCTAAAAAGCAGAGGGTTCTTTTTAAATCTGTTCCAGTGTATTTCAAAGATTCTAAATTCACACTGAACTCTCTAAAGAGAATTACTAACTTACAGTTTAAGGGATTTTAAAAAGGTCCCAAAGGACTGTTATTGTGGAGTGGAAATTACTTCCTAATCCCAGTGTAGACTGAACAAATTTAACCTTTTTTTAAAAAAAAAAAAAATCCTAAATCAACTTCACCCTACTACTTTTCCAGGAAATCATACCAAGAAGAATCAAGAATACTCAGTGCAGTGGTCCTCACTCTTTAACACAGCAGGCCTCAATCCACGGCAGGCAAAATGCACACAGTACTGTAAGGTATCACCCGCAGTATGATGCTTGCTCATTCCTGGTGTTTATAGACTAGCCAGACTGGAGAACCACTGCTTTCATATATTCTTTAGTAAAACAAAACCATTTCTTACCTTCAAACTCCCTTATTGAGTCTTCTGTTCTCACTCCAGCCATGTTGTACTGACTGCTAACCGACTGGGCTAACATGCCTTCCAACCTCTCCAGAGTGGCCTGACCTTCTGCAGTTAAATGCGACAATCCTTCTTCGTAAGTGTAAAAGGTCGGGATGTCACCTTGTCCTAGCTCTGCAAAAACAAGTTTATGTTTATCAGACCTCAGTTTTGGAGCCTGCATCAAGCAGGGGCTGGGGAATAACACACCAATCTGAGCATACTTGCCCAGCTAACTGACTGACATTAGAAGGCTGCTTACATCATACACAGAACACACACAGTGATGTGAACTGCCCACAGCACGGCATGGGCACTGAACTTGTGTGGCTACATCCACTGGGAACAGCAAAGGCTGATACTTGTGTCTTGGGGCTTTTAAGAATGAGAACAATGTTTTTCACTGAATTGCAGTGATGTGTGACAGCTAAACAGCACATTTTTCTGCAGATTTCTGAGTTTTTATACTGTGCCTGTGGCAAAAAGAATGTTTCGGTAAGATGAGTAATAAACAAGGAAATTGTAAACAGACCAAACCATTCTTATGACAGATACCAGGTATCCAAGTGCTGGCAGGTATTTCCAAAGAACAACTGTTACGAACCATGGGCCTCAACATCGTACTCCTCCCCTTCATAATCATTGTCTGAATCTTCATCATCTGGGTCTGGGTGCAGAGCTTGGCACTCACACATCGCTGAAAACATGGCTTCCACTGTAGGAACACAAATGAAACACAAACCTCCCTTGTTTCTCCACCAATACCAACTGGCAAGAAATCCTGGCCAAGCAGTCAAGGAGATTGAGAATATTCCTCTACCAGAGCCACCACTGAACTATTTGAAAACATCATCCAACAAGCCAGCAGCCACGCAAGAAACAAGTTGGGTTTCCTAGATCCAGCCTGGTGCTTTATCCTCTTATCAGCACTTTTATATTATTTCACTGATGACAAAGGCTTATTATCTCTGGAGAATTCCATCTGGGGTTACCCACCACAGGATTCCTTGCAGCATCTAATACATAAGATTTTAAAAACTTAGATCCAACTGTAAGCTCCACACCAGGCAGGGAACAACTGCTTTCCAGCAGTAGGTTCTGGATATTAGCATGTTCCTAATGAAATTGTTGCAGACTCAAACATCACTGAATTTGAATTTAAAAAATATTCCCCATACAAGTTCTCTACAAATGTATACAGATAAGATTATCTGTGTCATGCACATATACTTAAAAGTCTCTATTTTAAAGCATTGGAATTTTCCTTGAGAAGCAGCTGCTAAAACTATTCCACCTTCATGCAAGATGAAACAATTTGATTTGTTCTTTTCAGTACAAAGAAATCAAGTAACTAGAGAAGGACACTATAAAGGATCATGTTATTTACATCTCTATACCCCCATGTCTTCCACATATAGCCAGGACTTCAAAACACAATTTCCCTCTTCACTTACAGGATGATTTGTCGCTAGGTACAAATCTGAATTCTGCAATTGGTTCAACATCGTCATCACTGTCTTCCTCCTCTTCCTCCTCCCCTTCAGCCATAGGAGCCGCTTTTGTCTCCTCTTCTTTAGGAAATTGAAAGATTTAAGAGAAACATGTTTATTTTGTCCAAAAAAAGTCAGACTTGCTTATTCTTTCAGGAACACACACAATCAAATCAGAAACCTGGACACAACCTGAGTGTGGCACAAACAAACCTGCTCCCATCCACATTACAGATGTACAAGGTCCTCTCATAGCACCTCGACAACACCTGCAATACACACAAAAACTTCTCTATTCCTAATTCTAGGGCTTCAGATTTCTGTAATGATCACATGATGTATTCACATACTCCAGGAAAATTCCCTGATTTGTATTAAAAACAACTGTGCTCAAAAACCCCACAATCCACCATCATTGTCATTTACTTGCACAATGCTACGTATGTATTCTCTTACATCTCATTAATTTTATGGATCCTTAACTCTACTGTCATGAAATCAGATGGCTTCCAGTACAGCCTCTCACGAACGACCCTGACGTTTATGAAAGATCTCTACACAGAAGATCTCTACTCAATTTCTGCCACTCCCAGCCAGCCAGCAAGATATCAGAAGTAGAAAGTGCACCCAGAGCCGATGACAACAGTGGGCACAACCCTGCTTCCTGACTTCTGTGGATTACATACATGAATAAGAAAGCAACAATGTGATGTTTTAAAAACCACAAAGAAGATTGCTACAGTTCATTGCTTTGTGGCTAGGGACACTGCACTGACAGCTTCAACAGCACATAATTATTTTCTACAGAAAGAGGAATACAGTTAAGGCTGTTCTACCGAGAGTGGCTTTTACCACATACAAAACTGGCACTACTAAGACTATGAGGAAGCCAAAAAGCTGCCAGCCAGCTGCCCCAAGAAATGAAGTGTCCAAGGAAGCTACCCAATCATTTTCCAAGCGACACCCGCAGGCACAGCTTGTTACTGCTGAGTCCAGCTCTTTGTTTTCAATGAAGTCAAACTCTGACTGCCTTTTTCTAAAAAGGGGCGAGGATAAGGCACAGACACACAGGGCACACAACAAAAAACTTTCAGAGGAAGAACAAAATGTACCCTGCCCAGCTAAGAATGAAGACTCCTGCAGCCAAACAAGTAGAGGTTTGGGTTTAACGCTACTCAGCAGTTAAAACTGCAGGCCAAGGACAGACTTGAAAACTAGACAAATCTACTTGCTGTAGAAGACTTACTGGAGCTAGAGTTCATATATTAACAAAAAACACAAAAATCAGCCTATTAAGGATTTATATATGTCCTGTGATAGTTCTTATCTATATTTTCAGACATCATTATCAGAATAAAGTAAAAGCTGGAAAAAATATATTTCTTCATACTAAGCTCAGTTTACTTCAAAATAAAGTTAGAGGACAATGAGGAAGAATCAAGAGGTATGCATACACGTCCTCATCATTTGTAGTGGTAAGACTGTCAGAGAACATTAGTAACATGACAGAAGGAAATAATGAAGAGTATTAATAGCTTAAAAACGCCTCTGCCATCTCAGAGTCTAATCAGTACTTTCAGTATACAGACTAGTTAAAGAAAAATTAAATGCCAGATTTTAACCTTTAATTACGATGACTAGTAGGTACAAAGGGGAAAGGAAACCTGCTCAAGATTTAACACTCATTACTCTTCAACTGAGAGGCAGTTTATGGCACACTTAAAATATTAACAGGTCTGCCAGAAGAAAACAATCTATGTATCAGGAATAAAGAAAATCTTCATACAAACAATGAAAGAGAAAGCTTGTTTTCTCTGGGACAGAGCAAGAATGGTCAAAAGGTCAAAAGTGTGGTTTTGTGGTAATCCACAAAGATCCATATTAAGCCTGGTAACATGAGTTACTGTCTTTTCTATTTTTTTAAGCAAGCGGTGGGAGAAAATGAATGAAAGCTTCCAGGAGAATGTAAAACAACAGGTATTTATAAAGTCTGGAGAGGGCAGCAACACTGACATAAATTCAATAAAGCAAAAATGATACCTAAGCTGGAATCATAGGGAGACTATGGAGGAACTGCATTGTTTAAAATGAGCGTAAGAGAGCAGAGAACATTCTCAGTGGCTCTAGCTGTCTGCACTCACATGCTGAGAGCAGAACAGTACAGAAGTGACTCTAAACAAGGGCAAAGCTGTACTTCTAAAATAACCACCCTTCAGAGAAACAAAAAAGAAAACACAAGCTACTACTTAAACAAAGCTTATCATTTTTTAAACCAAAATTTACTCCTTTTGAAGAAATCGTGCCACTCAGGACTGCGTGGGAACATTAAGCAACACTGGGCATACCTTCGAATTTGGCATTCACCACGACGTACAAGTGCTCCCATGGGTAAGCGTTCACGTCCCTGGAGACTGCATGTAAACTTATAGTGGGATAATCCAAGGAGAACCCAACTCCGGAGTTTTCCAGCCAAGACAGGCGACTAACAGGAAGCAGGGGTTGGAGGACAGGCAGGAAGAAAAATATCAAAAGAGACAAATTAGAAACTAACAGGAGAATCTAAGGTACCTGGAGAAAAGCAGACCAACCCCCCAAAAGTGAGCAATTCTGGACAAGGCAAGTATCCCACTCTCAGGTAACACACGGTCCTGGGCCTGCCCTAAGAGGACCTTGCAACGGCATTAACTGATGGCTGAGGTAAAAGATACCTTCTCTTACAGAACATGAAGCTGAGCACCCTAAACACATTTCAGCTTTATCACATTTAAACTAAACCCTGAATTTCCTTTCCTCCCATTTAATTTTCTCTTCCCTGTAGATATCTATCACCCCAAAGACAATGACAGAGGTTCCAGACTGTGATTTGTAAATCAAACTAATAAATGTTCTGTGTTTTTTCAAGATAAAGAGAACACTGAAAGGAAAGTTGCTGTCAATTTCTGGAGGAGTACAGAACTGATGTGGGTATAGTCTGTATGTAGAAAAACCACCATTCTGTGATCAGCAGAGTTATCAAAGCCAGTATGGTTTCCCCCCACCTCACAACATGAGTGCCAGAATGTCTGCTTCTCCCCATTTTCACTCTCATCCCTAACCACAGCAAGAGACAGCACAGGTTGTCTACAGTGGGCTGCTACCTCCTTTGCATCAGAACGATCAATGTCTTTCTACCAGCTGAAAAATCAATCTCAAGCTACTTTTGGGTGTCTGTGATCACTGAGGTCACACAGTGCACAGAAATACTGACGGGCAGAAAGTGAGACCACCACCACGTGCAAAACTCAGCATTTACAAGTATTTGTGGAGGGACAAAACCAACAAAGAGGTCACAGAAGACTCCTTGCCTCGGGAAATCAGGCTGAGAGCAAGAGCTAGTGAAGTGGGAGTGAGGAATTTCTTTCCTAGCCTCGACCAGCCGCTTCGCAATGCATACAGCTGTTGACATCGAGTCAGTGCACAGCTCCAAAGGCACATTGTCCTTGCGGATGCCCAGTTCTCCCACAACATGGCACTCCTGCAAATGCTTGCATTTTCTATTCATTACCAGCAAGTGACTCTGGTAAAAGCTCTGTGATATGCTCAAAACGTGTTGGGAGGAAGCTGGCAGACTTGAATGCACCTCACACAAACATCTATTGAAAGCTACTTGCAAGGAAACGCAACATCACATGTGTTGAGAGCAAATACTGCACAAACAGGAGCCCTTGTACCTGCAACCAAACAACTACACAAAACTAACTGAAATTCCAGAGAAATTCCTCTCCAGGAGGAATGCAACATCACTAACAAGTTCAGGTGAGACAAGAGCCCCTCAAATTTTACCCACTTTATAAACACTTCATAGTCTGAAGGTTTTAAAAGACAATACACTCCTCAGTGCACATTTTAGACTAGGGCGTTGTTCTAACAACACTCTCCTGCTGCAGAAATATATTGTATTTAGAGTACATTTTCCACAGTTAAAGAAAACCACATTGCCTTGATCAACAAGCTGTTGTCTTGAAGTGTACAGCAGGGAGAATTTAAAAGAAACTTAAGAGCTTAGATAACATCTTCCAGAATACCCAAACTGATTTATGCCTACAGCATCCACATGATTAATGCGTCACAAGAGACTTCACAGAACCACAGCAGTTAATAACAGCAGAAAAACCAACAGCCCCGTCCACTCCCCTGACAACAGAAGAGAGATGACGTGTTGTAACACAGCAGCCAGCCAGGCTCTCTTGTTGCACTGTTCCCTCTTGCACTGTTTAAAATGCCACTTGGAGCACAAATAGCGAGGACCCCCTCGGAGCTCTCTTTGAGGACCTCCCCCACATGATGACCCCTCGTACCTGAGTCTCCCACATCCCCCTTTGGGCAGGTCCCCTCTAGGGAGGCCCCCTCTACCCCCTCTAGTCACCTCAGGGGAGACCCCCCCGACACACACACCCCACACCCCCCGTCACCTCAGGGGAGACCCCCCCGTCACCTCAGGGGAGACCCCCCCGACACACACACCCCCCGTCACCTCAGGGGAGACCCCCCCGACACACACACCCCCCGTCACCTCAGGGGAGACCCCCCCGACACACACACCCCCCGTCACCTCAGGGGAGACCCCCCCGACACACACACCCCCCGTCACCTCAGGGAAGACCCCCCCACACACACACACCCCACGCTGCCCCAGAGGGGAGACCCCCCCCCACACACACACACTACGTCACCTCAGGGGAGACAGCCCCTCGGGGGAAGCCCCACGCTGCCCCCAGAGGAAAGGACCCCTCGGGGCAGAGGCCCACGCACACGCGGCCTCCCGGCCTGGTCCCCACCAGCCCCCAGGGAAGGCTCGCCACAAGCCAGCCCCCTCAGGACAACCCACCCAGGGCTGTCCTGCGCCCATCGCCCTCAGGGCAGCCCCCGCCCCCCGAGAGCCGTAACCGCCGCCCCCCCCCGTCCCCACACACGCTGCGGTCCCGCCGCCCTCACCTCTCGGCGATGTAGAGTGTGCCGGTGCCCAGGGTGCGCCCCGCCAGCACAGCCTCCGTGTCAGGCTGCTGGTGGCGAACGCCCTCGGCCGGCGGCGGGAACCGCTTGAGGAAACTCATGGCGCCGCCGCCGCCTCCCTCTTCCACCATCTCCTCCGCGGCCGCCGGAAGCGGAACCACCCCAACACCTGCCGGAAGCGGAACTCCTCGTGCTGCCCGGGTTTATCTAGGCACGTCTCGATGGTGCGGGCGGGCGCCGCCGCCATGTTGGAGCAGTTCCCGCCCTGGGGGCGGCTGCCCCCGCCCCGCTGCCGCGCCTGAGGAGCTGCAGCGCGGAGGGGAATGGGCGGTGCGGCACCGCCGAGCGCTGGCGTTCTCCCTGAAGGAATCTCCCCTTCGTCATCGACCGGCGGGGGAGGGGACGGTATTTCCCCCCTAAAATGGCCATGTTCCCGAGGGCGAGTCATGGTGCATCTCCAGAGCCATGCGGTCTGTGTGGCAGGAGCATCTGTCTCTGGCAGGTTTTGAGTAAATTTTCGTTACCTGCAAAAGAGAAGCAGAGGCGAGCGCTGAGGTGATCGCTGGCATTACGCCCGATGACAGCTGATGAGCAGCATATGTATTTTGGCCTGTAAATCTCTGTTGGACAGGTGACAAAGGGAAAAAACTAACACAGCAGCTTTTCAGTGACGGTACAAGGTGCTGGAAAGGGAATTTGAAGTGGATGGCCAGCACCTAATGCCTGATAGAGACACACAGAGAAGAAAGTCTCAAGTACCTGAATTGCTGAAGGGATATCCAGTTGATTTTCCCTCAGCGGTGATGAACTTGGGATCGTGGGCCCGATGGTGCTACCACATGGACCTGGGGAGCTGCCGTCAGGGAGCCGGGGCTGGTCTTGGGATGTGGATTGCAGCAATGGGCAGGCTGCTGTTCCCTCAGAAGCACCGGCCCTGGTTCTTCCCCTGGATTTACACCATTCCAGCAGCAAGTTTCTCTTATGACACATGCTACTGCAGTGAGAAACAATGATTACACCAGAACAGGGTGATTAAATAAATGGTAGCATTCAGTTTACACCGGTGAAATACATCTCTGTCAGGGGATGCTCCTGATAACCCCATCAGCAAGGCAGCATCACTCTAAACATCTCCCTGAGTTTTCAGGTTGTTAAACGTTCCTGCCATAGCATCCTAGTCACCAAGAGCCCATGTAGTGGTTACCTTGCTGTCAAGTTTTTTAATCTTCCCTTTCATCAGTCTGAATTCACTTCTAAGGAGTCATTTACCAACCTGTGTGCAAACCCAGGTTCTCACAAACACAAACTGATCATTGACAGAATAAGTGTCCATCTTTCCCTTCTCTGGACTTCCCTTGTTAGTCTTGGATAGCAAAGAACCAAAGCAGCACACTCTGGAAGTGGAAATTGTAAGGAAAAAAGGGGGAACAAGGAACTAACATGGTTCTTCTAGGATGAGCTTTCTAAAATGCTATGGAATGCTCATCAACCACACCTACCAATTTTGGATTCCAATTATGCAAATTATTATTCATAGAAATAATTACATTGGCTGAAATCAAAGCAAGTTCCACAATGAAGTGATATTTAAACACTGCTGGAATAGCTTGAAAAAGTGACAGAGGCAATAGGAGATGAGGAAAAGGAAGTTTCTCGACCATCTTCAAGTTTGCCGTGCCAAGAAAAGTGTTCTTCTGGAAAATGAAAAAATGATGAAAAATTATGATTCTTCCATGAATACAGACCAGGCTGCAGCTGCTGGTGGGAAGAGCTGCAAATACTGGAAATACCCATTCACCCCGCTTAGCAGCTGTCAATCAACATTCCTGCTTATGTCCCTCCTGTTATCAGACATGGCTGTCCATATCAGCCACAGAGAGCCCGCTCCACCTCTGTAGTTAACTGGAAACATACGGCAAATCCTTTAGATCGTTTTAAATTAAAATTTCTGAGTGATTGAAGTTGAATTAAGCCACTGCAGTGGAGCAATACAGAGTTCGTTTCTCCTCCTGCACACAAATGCAAGTCTTTCTTCTCACACGTACCACTCTTCCAAAAGAAGACAGGGAAAAAAGTTGGTTTAAGCCCAGGCTGGGAAGTTGGTTTTTGAAGAATCACAAAATGGTCAGGGTTGGAAGGGTCGTCTGGAGATCATTTAGTCTAGGGGTCCTCAAACTACATCCCGCGGGCCGGATACAGCCCCCCAGGGTCCTCAATCCGGCCCCCGGTATTTACAGACCCCCACCCCCCACCGGGGGTTGGGGGGGAAACCAAGCAGCCGCAGATGACTGCCTGCCACTTAATCCACACGCCGGCCCCCTGTTTAAAAAGTTTGAGGACCCCTGATTTAGTCCAACCCCCTAGTTTTGAGGCTGAGGCACTGGGGAGAAGGAGAAATCCGTATCTTCCTTGTTTACAAGATCCAGTTATTTTATATCCCAGTACCAGGTGTTGCATCTAGCTGAAGTTCGGGTAGGCAGACATTTCTTGTAAATTTACGAATGAAACAGAATGGCATGATTTGAAAGCTTTTTTCCTCAGCTCTAAGAGCTTTAAAAAGCGAGTTAGGATCCACCCCCACACCGCTGCCTGAACACTGTATGTCCAAGGGTGACGCAGTCAAGCAGGGCTGTGTTTAGAGGCAAGGGAGAGCAGCAGGTACCTTCACAGGGTGAAGAGTCACGTTAGGACAGAGGGTAGCACCCAAGGGAGCTTGTTTCTCTCCACAGACTACACAGCACTGCCTGCTGTAAGGTGGCCAGTTCCTACATAAAACACCCAGAATCCATCAAAGATGCAAATGTAAAATGTTGGCATTGCATTTGGAGTAAGAGGATGGATTTCACAGCAGGTTCTCATCACTACAGGAACATGTGCTAGCTTGAGTAAAGCACAAAGAAAACCAAGACTGACAGGCTTCAGCAATTCACACAGAGAGAAGCCACCCTTAGATTCACTTCTCTCTCCCTGACTTTTTCCTGTTAAAGTCCTAAAACATCATTGATAGCCACTGCCATAGCCACGTGTCAGCACATCCCCATCTTCAGTGCTTCTCTGCAGACTTCCACTCGGTGGTTTTACACATCTCAGTCTAAATAAACAAACCTAGCTCCCTTCTCATTAGCACCACGCAGAAACCTGACGGATGTGTGCTGGAACAGCCTAGCTGGGTACAGTTCTGGCTGCAGGTATGACCCTTGTAAACAAATACAGGTAACAACCAGGTGGATCTTCTCCCTAGCTGTAAGAATTCACCACTAATTCAGCAATTCTACAACTCCAACAGCAAGTGAAATGGATGTTGCAGCATAAGGCAAGCAGCAAACCCTGTTCAAGCTACTAGTTTTTGTCAAGTGACAGCAACATCGCTATGAAATTAGATGTAAAGGTTACGTAGAAGATGGAACACACATAGAAAATCATCACGACTGCAAAAATAAATCCATCAGGTCTTCCCCAGTATCGGCTACAGCTGGTCAAAGCCACAACAAAATCGACATGAAACAGGAGTTACCCATTCCCACGGCAAGCAGTGGCACCGTCGTGAGCTGGAACGATACACAGCAGCCACTACTCGGTGCTTATTTTAAAAGCAAAATAAGAAAAGTATGTGCACATGTGATGACAATTGAAAAGCACTTGTTTCTTCAATACACATTATACTTTGTACATCAAATTATTTCAATTTTTTTTTATTATGACAATTTACATGTCATATTTATATGAAAGAAATGACAGTAGATATTATAACAAAAACATTATGAAAGAAAAGTTACACAATTAGGCCTACAAGCTATAAAATGGCTTCAGGCCCAGCTTATACACAAAGAGTTCTGACCAGACTGTAGTGAGAGACAACGCTGAACAATTCATTAACAAAAATATTGGCACCAGCCTTAACATTTTTTTTTTTACTTCATTTACAAGGAATACAGTATTTAAACAGTTGTGTACTGCAAATCTAAAAACATTAGCTGTTGATAAACTGCAGTTAACCCTTTGAGCACTGAGGCCACCATGACTTCCATTTAAAAAAGTTTTAATGCATCAAGTTTTACATGCACATGGTATTACCGGTTGGGGGGGGGGGGGGCGGGGAAGACAGTGAAAGCACCACCCAATTTATGTGCAACAAGAATAACGCTTCCAGTTTTTTCAACGTATCTCCCCCTCTCTCACAACACAGTGTGTCCCCCCTCAGTCCTTTCCCTTTGATATTGTAGCAAGTCATGGTTGAAGAGAGACTGAAAAACCAAGGTTCTGGACTGAAGAAACGCAAGGGTTAAAGTCTACGTGAAGAGCTCAGCTTGTAGAACTTTACCGTGTTAACTCTTTAGAGAAAACAAAATGAGGCCCACTGTGAATAAGACCATTTTTAAGGAATTCAAGGTTTCTTTGCAAACGTGAACAGCACACAGGAGTAAAACAAAACTGTATTTCATGTAAGCGTATATTAAATTTTAAGAGACCTATCTGGCAGGTTTGATCTAATTCTCAGAAAATATCGGAGGATAACCTTTCTGCTAGCAAGTAACCTGTTCTGTGTTACCTGGGACACTGGATATGCCCGATGTTTGTCTAATGAACACGATCCGTGCCTATGTAAGAACTGTCGTGCATACTGAGAACGGTGATGTTACGCTTTTGAATCGTTCACACACCATCTCCAAGCTGCTGCAGGAGGGCTGTGAAACACAGGTAGGAAATAGCAACTGCACTGGCATTAACAACAAATCATTTTAATATGAGTTAGGGAGAGGAGTACCATTTTAATGAATATAGCATAGGAAGGAATAAGATACTGTACAAGATTTTAGAGTCCATATAACGAGTATGAAATGGAAAACTAAACAAGGCTTATAGCTTTATGATTTGATCTCCTTTTCTACCACTAACTTGAGTAGCAGATTAGTATCTATTAAGGACTTTTAACTGCTCTAACTAACAAATGGTGCACTGGTAACTAGGCCTATCGTATGTTTTAGTAGAAGGATTTTATCCCCATAGAATCATTTAAGTCAAATTCCGACAGACTAAGTTTAGTTGTGTGGGACACAGCAAGAGGAACAAACAACAAAGCAAACTGTGCGGACTCTGACGACGTCCCCAGAAGCAATCATTGTCATAATACTCTATGGACTGATCCTAATTTTCTCCACATCCACATTGCGCTGATGGAACATTACAGATTCCCTCAAGGAAGGAGACCTCAGGTAGATTTTCCCGTTACTGTGAAGGTCAGGATGAGAAAAGGAGGGTATCAGGATGATTCTCCTAAACCGAGACCTTCCATTGGAAATACAGTCTTTAAAGGGTGAGTCAGAAGTAGTTTTTAGGCCTGTTCAAGACCCGTCTTGCAAATGGCATGGGTTTGCATACACATTTTTCCGTTCCACTTCCCTCCATCCATTCCCCGCCTCCTGCTGTTATTTGAACGAGCATTCAAACAGCAGGAGGAAGCGACTCTTGTCTGCACCTGGGGAACCAGTGAGACTGACTATACACAAAGTGCTGCAAAGTGCACAAAGTAAACCAACTGAACGAATAGAGCAACTCTATTGCTCAGTCCTCGTTAGTAACCTTTGGGGTTATATGTAGCAATAGCAGATATATTCACAGACACATGTGCCTTCATTAAGCACGTGTCCCCACTAACTGCTCTATTGTCCCCTCCTGCTCCTCAGCTCAGGTGTGGGGTGCCAGCATTTACAAAATGATAGTCAAAATCCCAAGTTGTAGGACTTCCTTTTAATTGCAGTTAAATCTGGAGCCTTTACACCACAGATTCAATTATAAAAACTTCTTATCTACTTTAGAGTGTTCTATTTTTTCCCCCAGAAGCTGTACACAATTTTTTTTTAAGTGTCATACTAAGCAATATACATCTTTTGCAATATACAAAATAAGTTAAATTACTCTGAAGTGTTGGGACAATCAATTCCCAAGCACATTTTTGCTGTTTGGAACTATCTTAGTTACACCTAATCTAAAATAAGAGCTTGGTAAGTGATGCGTGTTTTCAGAAGTGACTAGTAGTAATCTTTGATACCCCAACTGCTGGGCATCCAGCTTCAGAAATAATTTTCAATTGATAAATATTTCTGAAGCCAGAGCTCTCCGCTAGGTCTCAGATTGGGTACTCAACTGTAAAGCACCAAAAATTCGTCATTTAATTTTTCTTACATCAGTACATACTGGAAAAAAAATAAGGACCATTTCTGCTGGATTTTTTATTTTCTGACTTCCAACATTTTAAGTGAGACATAGTCCGTACCCCAGCTGTTGGGGAAGGGGAGGAAGAAAAGACTACCAGGAAACATGGGCTTGATCCTCAAATCCTTACTTCACACAATATCCTAAATGCTTCTATAGAAACTTTAAACGCGTAAGGAACTGCAGAATTGTGCTCCTTCATGTGAATTGCTGGAGTTTCCTCCACCATACTGAAAACAATTTTTTTCAGAAAGTTACTGTTTTGTTTGAAGATATTTGATCTTTTTCATATATATATATATTTATATATATTTAAGGATTTTATATACCCAGTGAATTGGAAGCATATGTCAAATGTAAATACATATCTAGGGTGCGTGCTGCACATTATATCCATATTACAAGCCTGTGAATAGTAGTCACTGCACATGTACCAAAACCAGTTTTCAAGGCCTATATATTGTCATTTTGCACTAGATGATACAAAGCTTTTTATCAGACCAGTTCTGGGGGCTCGCGTTACTGCCATAATTTATTTAAATTACTGTGTACAAACTGAATTAAAAAAGCAGGTGCCATAAAAATTAATTTACTTTTCATAAAAGAAGTTTGTGAAAATATGTAGTTTGAAACAATTATATGAAAGTTTAGACCAGGCCTTCCTATTGAAGAGCACGGAAAACCAAGTTACCAGCACCTGATAACAGAGGTATAAAATGGACACCCTGACAATGAACTACGAAAATTATTAAACAGTTGCAGCATCTGGATACTGAAGTAGTTCAAATGATAGATGTGAAGACAAATCAGAACAAGTTTACCACTACCATACAATTTTTCTTGTGTGAACATACAGTTTTTCCCCTTGAGGTTCTTTGAGTAAGGTCTCTCGCCAAGAGTTCAGACACAGCAATTAGAAAACAGAAGCGAACAGAAAACGAGTCCAACTAAGCTATATAGCTCCCACTGTATGAAGAGTAACCAAGATGCTTTAATGCAAAGAAATCTTGAAGGTGACACACTTCATAAATAAGCAATTTGGAAAAAAGCATCTGTTTCTCTCAAGTGCTGTTAGAACAGAGCAATCCTTTCATTTAAAAAAAAAAATCAGGAAGATGCGGTAATTTTATAATGTAATTCAACATGTACAAAATCAGACTATCAAAGACTTGATTGTTCAGCACAGTTCTTCCTACAAGATTTCAACACAAAGGGGTTTTGTGGTAGTTCAGTGATGTCATTTTCCATTTTTAAATCAAGAATATGCTCAGGTTTAGACGACAGCAACTGTGGTGAAAATGCGTTCTTAATTCCACCACCCTTCCAGTCAGATTAACACACTGCATTAATTACAGAGCAGACCTACTGTGCACTTTGTGTCACTTACAGTCACACAAGCTGCATGCAAGAAAGCAACGAGCCATCCTTTATCTTGGTGACACAAAAAAAGTCCATTCCTTCGCTCGATTTATAGGTTCTTCCCCTCACCAATGCTACTTAAACTGCACATAGTCTGAAGAGTTTGCAGTTAAAAAAGACAAAGCTTTTAGTGACAATCTGGGTGGAATAAACAAGAGTTTGTTGAATAAATGCTCTGTATGTTCAGCCAATAGCTGCTTGTTCTTGTACTTTTACATCCATTATGTAAAAAAAATAATAAATCCCTGACCAGTTTTCACTTGTTTTCTCATATGGTTTGAGCTTTCTGTTACTCCAAAGCCACACCTGAAGATCACTATTCAAAGACATTTAACTTCACAACGAGCACAGAAGAGCACAACATTGTCAGGACACCAGGAAGACACTTCCACTCTGGAATCGCCTACTGTAACAGCATGAACCCTGCACGGCCATCAGCTGGCCTCATGTCAGAAAACATCATCTTTCCAACTAGGAGCCTGCACATTTTCCACCGAGCAGGAAACCTTAGAAACGAGAGAAATAGGAGTTTGAAAAATGTTAAGAATTTCTAGGGCACTGTTTTGCAGTTTTTACTTGCACGACATTCCCGCTGGTCTAAGGGGAACTGCGGATCCTGGGGGGAGGAAGCTGTCTCAGGCACCAAAGGTAACTTCTTAGAAAAGTTGTTTTTGAAAAGCGACCAATACAAAGTAAAACTTGGTAACAAGTTGTCATTCTGCATTTTTAAAATTTGAAGCTCCTGATGTAAGCATCAGCGCTCCAGTTCTGCTTCCTGGTCTTTCCTGCTTTTACATCACTCCCTAACTCAGTACTCAGTTTTTTCCTGGTTGGTATATTCGCTATTGTAACTCTCTTGTATTTTCCCACATTCACAATTACCTGCCCACCAAGTACTTAACATTTGGGGTTGATTCTACAAGCAAGAATGTTTGCTACAGCACTGATCAGATACTAAAAGGCTCCATCACATATCAAAAAAGATTATGGCACTGCCAAAACAAACAAGAAACGATCAGCTGCACAGCATCGCTGCACATTAATCAACAGTTTACACTGCAAGTATTAAAAATGCTCAGCAACTATTAACATTGAAAAGTGGAAGCCGTATGTTCTTGCTTGTTTTAAAACACAAGTATATTAGAAATGTAGAAGCTCTACATTTATGCATCACCTAAGCAAAGAAAAACACTAGAGTAGCTTAAAATGCTACATATGCTTTTAAGAACTCATTCTAAACTTCTGTGGCTTTTCATTACCCTGTTATAATCTGCTCATGAAAACTGTTAATAGTTAACATCAGTAAGGTGGAAAAATATTTAATCTTTAATGGAATTAAGATCTCATTTAGAGAGAGTCATTTCTCATTTTTTAAAATCACAAGCTTGCTTAGCACAGCAGATAATGAGCGAGTTTCATCTTTTTGGATCTCTGCTGATTCTAGTTTTATAGCGGGGTATGTGCACTGCTAGAATCCAAATGAGTACGAGTCATGGAGTGGTTCTGATAGAACTCGCAGAGAAAGAGGTGGGGAAACAAAACCAAGATTTTTCAAGGCCAGAAGGTAGGTAATTTCTGAATCTAGGTTTTCTAAAGAGGTATTTAGTAAAGGCCTAATGCCAGTTTTATTACAAGAAAACAGAAGTGCTTAATGACTGACTAGTAAATACAATATAATAGAAGGGAATCAGGTGGGGCAGGAAAGGAGAACTCACTCCTCAGTGGCAGCAGCAGTTTTGGTGCATCCATTGCCGGCAATGGACATAAACACCAGTCAAAAATCCAAATCTCAGAGCAAAAGGATTAATAGATGTGACCTTTTTGGATTTCAGTATTTGGCAGATCTGTTTGAGCTGTCTGTGTGCTACAACATGTACAAATGCTACAGCCTGCATCTTAATTCAGAATAAAGAGAAAACTGAATGCTACCCAAAACATATTTCAGCTCTGCTCTTTATGTGCCCCACATTGGTGAATTTTTTTTCTTTCTTTTGTTGTCTTTTTGTCTTTTTTTTTTTTTTTCTCCCTTGAATAAAAGCACATATCACTTCATGTCCACTCAAAAGTTGATGAGATGTCTTGGAGTCAAGCGTTTTCTCTCAGAAATACTGCCTTCTTGAAATCAGTTGGTCACATGAAAATTATTAAAATGTATTTTAAGAAAATTCTAATGGCCAAAGGCCAACACTACATTCAAAACCTGCTAATACATCCAGGCAGATAAGTAAAACCAAAACAAAAACACACACAAACCCCAAACAGAAAACCTCCAAAAGGAAAACTGTTCCATTTGTTTACTTCAATTTGAAGTAGATATTAAGGACATGAATGGACCAGTCACGGTTTATTTGAAAATCCCTCAATCCTCTGATGCACTGTCATTCTGTGGTCAATGCTGTTTGTACAAACATATTTCTTTCAGAATACTCCGACAGATGGTGCGATTCAAGTGGCCGGGCAGCTACCGCAGGGTTCTTTTGTCTGTAAAAGTTTGCAGCACGTCAAGATGCCATCCAGCTTACAGACTACGTATGTCCTCCCACTAGACACTGTGCATCGAAGACCATCTGATGAACTATGAATATAACTCATGGCTAGTGTGTTTCGACTGTCAAAAACTTCATTACAGTACACTTTACTGTACAAACACTTTAAAGGATGTTTATTAGGAAAGTCTGCAAGTCATAATGGATAGTAGAGTTCTTGTTTATGGTACCTTCTTGGCCTCTAATAATTCTGTTTGCCTCCAGTATTAAAATCAAACTGCTTCCATGAAGGTGATTACTAAAATGAGCTATGGTATGTTAACCTACAACTCACAAAATGCGACAGTACAGACATTAATCTTTTTTTAACTGTCTGTTAAGTTGTAATCTAAGTTGTGAACATTTAAATATAATATATATCTCATATGAAAAAGCTAAAGCACAAGTGCTTCTGCATCCCCCCACCCCACCCCTTGAGCCAAACCCACCCCAGTTCCGGTTTGGGCCCTGACTGATTTGGAATGCTTTCTTAGGCCACCCATTTCCACAAATTTGTATGCACTCAGGAAATATAAAGTCAAAAATATACAAATCTCTTGTTGTTATAAGGTTTTTGTGAGTGAAATTACCCAGGACCGTGGACTTGGAAGGAGAAGGGGAGGGTAAGAGAGGGAATTTACAGCAATTAATCTTCAAAGTTCAAAACTGGTCACTTCACAGAAAGACTGCAGGACTGGTGAAATTCTTGCTTCTAAAAAGTGATACTGTAGTGGAGAATTTTCTAGGAAAAATAAAACAGCTTTTAATAACTGGCCCGCTGGTATGAGCTACCGTGGAATAAATTAGCACAAAAATGGAAGTCTTATAACTGTTCACTGTTACAGACGTAATCAACAAGGTCAGTCACTCTCAAAAGTTCGTCTTCGTCTTCCTCCGGCCCTACTGCTTCCTGCCCACTCCCTGTCCCATTGGGCGCCAGGCTGGCGCTGGCTGTGCTGTCCTTGGGGGCCTGGGTCTTCTCGCTTGGCTTGCCAATCAAGTTCTCAATGGTTTTACCTGGGCTCTGTCCGTTGGTGGAAGGCAAGTCCACCAGGCTGTAGTCCAAAGGGCTCTCTACTTTCCCTACGTTATCAAAGTCATCTTCGTCATCGCTTTCTATCCGGTAGCAGTGCTTCTTGGTGTTGTCTTGAGGAGCCTGCGGTGCTGGCAGCTTATTTGCAGGAGCGGGGTTTTCTGCGTCGTCATTAGCATTTTCGCAGTTATCTTCATCGTCTGTTTCAATTCGATTCAGGCGTTTGCGGACAGGCCTCCCTTCGTCTTCCTCATCCTCTCCTTCCTCAGAGTAGTCATCTGTACTTCGCCGACGTTTTTGAATTAATCGCTTGGACTCCTTTGTGGATTCATCATCTTCAGAGTTCTTAGATGTGTAGCTCTCTGGAAATAAGCAGCAGACTTAAAGCCATTAGGAAAGCTGAACGCAACCAAAACAATTACACTTTTTTATTTTTATTTTTCATCTTTCACACTCATTAAAGAGCCATCTCTCTCTCTCTCACCGCACACCTTTCTGTCTCCTTCCCCAGGTTCCCCAACCATGTCAAAACACTTGCTTTCTGTTTACTTTTAAATAAACTGCTCAAAGCAGCACAGACCAACAATTTGTTGATATTCTGTTTCCAATCTGAGGAGTGCCAGAGGCTTTGGAGGCAGGTGTGTTTCCCCCTAAAGGCGGTAACCGCGTTCTGGGAATAACGCAGAACTGTGTCTCTAACCTCACAGCACACACACCCTTCCAGACACTCAGAGCCCAAATAACGACTGCACTATCATAAAAAGATATAAAAATATATACACACACACGCGCACGTCCCGTCCCCCCCCCCCCCCCCCCCCTTTAGTATGCCCTCTGCCTCCCCAAAATTACATATAACTTTCTCCAAAGCATACGAACACCGCTGAACTGTCACCTGAAGCCTGCCGCCCTTTAATGGGACACTTTTTTTTTTTGGCAAACTGGAATATTGCCTACACAATGACAGCCTTTACACCGACCTTTGGTGGCTCAGGTGAGAAAAGACGGAGACTGAAAAATCAAATGGCAAACACCACTTGCTGCCTCCTTGTGATTTCCATGAGAAACACATGTTGATTCGTCATTTTAAAGGTTATCATTTAGTGTAGGTTCTCGTTGATAGAGACTGTCAGAGTTCCTGTACTTTCAACGTAATTACGTTTCCAGTAACGCCATTACATATTTTATAACACACTGTGGGAACAGCGGGAGAGTACTGGAATGGTGCTAAATGGCGCTGATTTGAATATGCAAAAAGCCAGTACCAAGAAATACCTGAGGAAAGGGGATTTCCTGGAGGAAAGACACTGTCAGCCAGGCACCGTTTAAAGCCACAAGTGCAGGCAGAGAAAACTCAGCCACCACAAAGCAGAATCTTGGCAGAGGGCCTATAACTCGTACTCCTGACAGCAGACTGTCTTCAAGTATAAGATCAAGTTTTTGAGATACTATTGGTTGCATTACATGTTTCCCTTCATCTAAGAGGATCCTCTAACACTCCGTAAACTCAGGCCAGCACTCCCAAAACTTACCTACAAACCAGAGGCACTCAGCCTGTCAAGCGTGGCTGATTTTCTGAGGAAGCCTGGCATCCATTGCCACCCATACCACTCCGTGTCCCTGAAAGCTGGACCTAAGGGCTCATAAGCTGAGCACCCAGAATGCAAAGCACCTGAAGTCAGTGGGTAAAAACTTTCGTAAAAACTAATTTTACATCCAAATGCACACCAGACGCTCATGGTGTGACTGACGTTACTGAGGGCAGGCTTCCTCTGCGCTTATCACAGCTCCTTCAAACAGGAGACCCAATGAGTCTTAACCACCAGCACAAATACAATCAGGGCACCAGATGCAACACCCCTTCCCTTTTACAAAAGAGGATCTTTAAAGGCTCACGGGAAGCAGCTCTGTGACCTCTTAACAGAAAAGTGGTGAAACAGTTACATTGGTGCCCACTTTGCAATTCCAGTACTCCGGGGCGCACACAGTAAATTCAGACCTGGAGATTAGGGACAATGAAGTGACTGTACCAGTGCATCATGAAGTACTAGTGGACTGTTTCAAAAGGAAACAGTTGCTCAGAAACATCAAGGAACTCAAGAAAGAAGATTCTCCGAAATCTCTGAATTACATACAGTTTTCCCTTCATGCTAATACTGACATATACCAGCTCCTCCAAACAGTGGACTATTTGTTTTACCTTCACTATCTGAAGTGGAGAGCCTGCGTTTATGAACTCTTCTTAACTCCTTCCCATAGCGGACGCTTTTCTGTGAGCCATCACTTTCTGAATCTTCCTTATAATTAACTTGTCTCTTCTGATTCCGTCTTGATCTTCTCCTCCTAGTTTCCAGGTAATCATCATCACTGTAATCTGTGTAATCACCACTCTCTGTACAGAAGAGAACAGTCACGCGCATTATTCCATTAAAGCTAGCTGGCACAATTTAGATCAGCTTTAGAGCGGCACCTACAAAATCATGCGCTCTGCCAGCACAGGAGAGTCTCAACCATCATCATGCCTCGTTACCCTGACCCATTCCAGGCTCATGCATCAGTTCCCCCATTCATTGCCAGCACAGAGTTACTTGAATTTAAAATCTTTTCACAAACCCTTTTCCTGTCTCCCTCAAACTCCTCCAGAAGGTGACTTCCTTCCACTGTTTTTGTTCCCTCATCTCCACTGGTGCCACAGATGCCTCCTCTACAATTCCTGACGACAGCTGGAACAACCTTACTGAATTGGAGTTGATGATGCACATTACCACTGACAGTGGAAAGTGTTTTACAAATTTAAATAAACTGTACTGTTCTCAAACACTTTTAGGAATAGATAGATGAAAAAAACCTGACAAGATGAAACTCCAGGTAAGATAAGAATTACTGAATTTGAATTAACAACAGTCTCACTTGATTGTGTTTGCGTAAAACACAAACTGTACAGAAGAAACTTACCATCATTCACAGTTCTTCCTGCACCAGTGTACTGCAGCTAGTGTCTTTAAAAATTATGTTTATTAACATCAGCTAAAACCAGTGTCGAATCAACTTTAGCTGCTTTTCCACTGAGCTGTGCCAGAACAATTATCCCAAGATACATTTCTATATGTCACATACTGTTCCTAAGTTAGTGATTGCCATGAGTCACAGATCAAAGTGGCGTCCTCTTTACTTCCTGAAATATTAGAGAATCACAGCAAGTCAGCAAGAACCACTGCCTTCAGAGAGGAACTCCACCTCTGGAGACCAAACCCACAGCCACTCACAGAGTACCTCGCTTCCTTAGCTCAAAAGAGGCTTAAAGCAGGATCCTGAGGGACAATAATGGGGGTAAAACACAGGAACACGCAGTCAAGACTGTACTTTTAGATATATATGGAATGATACTGGAATCAACTGGTTTTATCTCAGATGTGTGTCCATCAGGAAACAAACAGTTGCTCCTGTGCATTATAGGACAGGTGAGCAATCTCTTTTAACTTCTGCTGGTACCTACATTGAAAACAGCTTATGATCAGCACAAAGATGCACTTGGGACAGGGAGACAGCAACTATTTTAAGTGCATGTAGCTGTCTTCAGCTGGCCATGCATGCACCGTTCTTTTGGAAACCAGTACTTCAAAGCAACTTACTCCAACAAGTCTATATTCTAGAGAGACAGACAAAGCACTGGCAAGGTAACACGCTGCAGTAAGTTAATGCTCCACTGTACTTAGTACCTTAAATTCACACAAAAATAAGTGGTTATATTTCTGGCACTTTCTAGGACTGGGCCTCGAAGCAGAAACAGAGAGTCTTCAGAGAAAGATGATAATCACTAAAAGGTTTAAGTATTGCCCTTAGGTTCCATTCTCATGCCTCAAACTGTGCAAAAAGAAAACCACTTAGTCGAAGGACAAGTAGAATAAAGTGAATTGTTAGGTTCTCCTGTGATGCAAGAGTCTTCGGTTACTAAAGATCAAAAAGGATAATCGTAGAAAGAGTGATT
The DNA here is from genome assembly GCF_023634085.1 of Falco cherrug. NCBI lineage: Eukaryota > Metazoa > Chordata > Aves > Falconiformes > Falconidae > Falco > Falco cherrug. The sequence continues at coordinate 4,583,110 of NC_073698.1, forward strand.
CAAGGTGTTACTGCTTGCTTTCTAGCCTGCCAGAGAACACAGAATGCCATACAACTGAAGGAATTTTCTTCCACACAAAGCGAGGGAAAACGCTTCCTTCAGAAGCTTTTTCAAAAGGTATTTGGAAGGTCTTCAAGTAGCTGCAAAGAAGTTAGGTTTTGCCTCCATCCTTTCTCTTCCCTGCAGTCATGTGCCAAACAGGCAGGTATGGAGTAGGTGAAACTATCCACAAAGGTGGCCTTTTGAATCACAGCATAATCGTTCCTTTAAATACATAGCTACTTAAAATACCAAGGACCTAGGACTCAACACCAGTTTCCTGCAGAATATTCACAACAGAACAAGCAGCAAACGGCTTTACAGCAAAGATGACATCTGACCTGACCAAAGCAAGCAAACAGGTTAGTGTCAGTTGTGACAGGAAACTTGAGACTTCTCCTCCTCTCTCCAGTACAGTGTACTTAATACATCTAAGGCTTCCTACACTCACCAGATTCTCTGCTCGAATTGTCCTCAGAATCTTCATCTTCATCATCTTCAGAATATTTTTTCTTGACTGTTTTCCTTCGTAACCGCCTGCTTTGCCTCATCGGCCTGGAGAGGTGTCGCCTGGATATGCGGGCACAGAACTCTGAATCACTGTCTTCGTTTGATGGTGGGTCATCTTCACTTTCATCCAGATTTTCTTCTGATATAACAAACTCATCCTGAGATCTGTTCCAAGAGAGAGAGATCAGAAACAAAGGATCAAAACAGTACTGGTATTTTACAAGTGATACATGCAAAGTAAGTATGGTCTTACACAAAAAGCATACAGATCTTATAGTAATAATGTGGAGCAAAGACCCAGAGAGAGAGCAAGCTGCCATCACCGAGGTTGTTTCAGCTGTATCCTTGGGAGGTAGCTTTACTTACGGCATGACATTACACTGCAGATTAGAACAGCCCGTGAATACAAACACTGTCAAACTGAGACCGCAGGTGACATTTACACAGGACAGATTCTACTGTTCATGTAGCGCACTGCAATGTAACACCTGCGTAAGAGTAACTATGGGTGAGCGTCACCTGAGGTGGGGGAGGGGAGAAACACCCACCATGCTTGAGAGGAGACAACCTCCCCTTCACAAACCAAGCACTGTCCTACGCAATTTCTGAGAATTAGAATATCGTGTCTTCACACAAAACTATTGCTCTTGTGCAAAACATGCATCTCACAAACTTATCAGCTTGTAACGCCCCCATCATTTCAAAAGTGAGCCAATGCTTTTGTAACAACTTCAGCACTGAAGGTAACAGTCACTTGCTGTCCTCGTTTCAGCTGGGATAGAGTTAATTCTCTTCTTAGTGGCTAGTACAGTGCTGTGTTTGGGCTCTGATGTGGGAACAATGCTGACAGCACACTGATGGTTTTAGTTGTTACTGGGTGATGTTTATACTAAATCAAGGGCTTTTCAGTGTCTCCGGCCCTGCCAGCAGAAGGGCTGGAGGGGCACAAGGAACTGGGAGGGGACACAGCCAGGACAGATGACCCAAACCAGCCAAAGAAGTATTCCATACCATAGGATGTCATGCTGCGTATATAAACCAGGGGAAGAAGAAGGAACTGGGGGACATCTGGCATTATGGTGTTTGTCTTCCCGGGTCCCCGTTATGTGTGACGGAGCCCGGCTGCCCTGGGGATGGCCGGACACCTGCCTGCCCAGGGGAAGCGGTGAATGAGTCCCTTGCTTTGCTTTGCTTGCGTGCGCGGCTTTTGCTTTACCAATTAAATTGTTCTTATCTCAGCCCTGGAGTTTTACATTCCTTTCTGATCCTCCTCCCCATCCCTCTGGGTGAGGGGGAGTGAGCAAGTGCCTGCGTGGGGCTGGGTTGCCAGCCGGGGTTAAACCATGACACTTGCGTTTGGCCACCAGCCAAACATAAATTCCAGTGTAACATCCAGAAGGCATTCAGTAGAGGATGGAATTGAAAATGCATGAGCACCCTTTAACAGATCAATGCACTATTAATTCTGTGAGATTTTTGCACGCTGCATTCAATGATTAGCAATTTCCAGCACATTTAGCTCAACTATTCAGGGTGTCACTGAAATGTCCTCAGCATGGTCACAGGTGAAAAACAAAGCTCAAAATTTGCATCTGTGTTGTATAGCCTATCCATACACTTAGTAAATTGACTCAGTGACTGGTGTAAGGCTTTACATGCTGACGTAAAGCTGATTGGTGTAGGGCTTTACATGCCTGGACCTCATGCTCAATTATGTTTCTTCCCTGAGGAGTAAAGGATGTCTAAAAATTATTAAATTTGTTGATGTTAGGAATTCCCCAGACTGAACAATGAGGAATTCCATGGAAAGAGAGTTTCAGTTAGGCAGAGCCATACTCATTTAGCGTTTAAAGCTTCACAAGACATGTATTTGTTTTCTACACTATAAACCATTTCTTTGGCTGCGTCTCCTAGAGAGCAGGAATGACGAACTGATTTCAGAACTTGTATGTCAATTTCTGTATGCTGTAAATGGGGACATCTTACTCTTCCAATTTCTAAATGCAAATCGAGCCCAATAAAAATCCCATAAACTGGACGTCTTTTCAAAAGGAACAAACCAGCTTCATTTTAGCTACATCTTTGTGAAGGATTTCTGCCAGCCAGTCACAACAGTCAGAGAATGGAGGCTGTCGGGCTCCTTCACTAAGACAACTGTAGACAGAACCCCACAAGAAGGCCTCAAACATACCAGTAACATTTCCAGAACATGTTTTACTTAAAATACAGACTGGATGATTTCAGCGCATGGATCCAGAGTGCATTTTTTTCCAGTACAATGACGTTCCCCTAGGCCAGGAGGACTTCTGCTGGCACTGTGCAGTGCTGTTCCAGCACTGGGCACAATGCTCCTAATGATCGTTTCAGGGGCAGCGCACAGTCAGAGAAGCCTGTGGCCATCTGTGACTTGTGGTGGAAGTTAAATTGCAGACCTACCCATCACTGATCTTGAATTCGTCCTCGCTCTCTTCTTCGTCCAGATTACTGTCACTATCCAAGTCATTTAGTCGCCGTCGTTTCTTGCGTCGTGCTGCAGCAGCCCGTTGTGGTCGCTTGTTTTCTTTCCTTTCTTCCTCTAAGATTGTGGAAATGTCTTTTCCACGGTGACCTGTGATATTAGACATGTCTTTGCCTCTGCCAATGCCTAGATTCAGTGATAGAAAAGGGAAAAAACCCCCAAGTTTATTTTTTTGTTTAACTTGGTACATATCTTTCTTCCATGCCTCTAGCTTCAGTTTATTTTCTGTAAAGCAGAATATTGTTTTGTCATGCAAGACTCTGTCTGGAGCGTTGTTTCTGACACGCAGCCAGAGCTGTGTGGTCATTTGGAAATACTGAGGTGCACACAGAAGACAGCAGATAAGTGTCAGCATTCTGATACTCAACCCCAACCTACGTTATTACTAAGACCAGCACAAATCGGCACAAATCCATCTCTCTCTCTGAGGGTACTGCTGAAGATCTCTCTTTCAATCCCCTGTGTTGCCTTAACAGACAATAAAGAACATAATTTCACTTTGTTCATGTTCAACTGAGAAGTGCTTACAGATCCACATCCATATTTTTAAGACTATTTTGTAGACCCAGTCTTTAGGGGGTCCAACTGCGGAACAATTTATAAGCCCAATTTTTACAGGGGACAAAGGTCAACAGTGCTAGCAGTCACTCCAATCTCAAATCCAAAACTTTGCAAAGTTATTTTACGGGTTTTCTTGTCATACTTATTCATTGTATTCACATATCAAAACATGTACAAACCGAATTTTACTAAGACCACCAAATACTTTTTGGCATCTTTTGGCAGCCTGGGATGGCCATTCCCAAGGGAAATTACTTGGTTTGATTCAAAAAAGGACAGCAGTAAAAACTGTAAACTACAAAGTTTAAGCAAGAGGATTATATTTGCAGCTTCTCATATCAAAATAAATTTGGTCTCAATCACCATTGCAATGAAAAAAAAATAACATCAGAAACATACCTCCTCCATCAGCCTCCTTGATATCATCTTCAATTGCCTCATCAATTGCCTCATCAAATTCATCAAACCTAAAAGTAACAGCTTTCATTTACCACTTTAAAGTGAACCCTTATTAAATTATATTATAAAAACATAACCTCAAAATCTAAAACCACTCTAAGAAATCATACTGCACAGACAGCGGGCTGGCTGGATGATAAAATAACCATTTTCTAAAGGTGTGTTTCTCATTTCTATGTGCTAGCAGATTATTTATTATCGCCTGGCTGTCTTACTCTTGATTTATGCAAGCACAAAGCCACTTTCGTTTTACATGACATACCGTTGAGTTTAACGCTGTATAATTTGGAAGTTCTTTAAGTTGCTATCAGTGGCATTTTCCACACCAAGTATTAGTCATTTTTTCCCCCCACCTTTTATTAGATGACATACGCACTACCAATCTGCAAAACAGACTTTCTGAAAAGCACCTATTAAAGTTAAAGTGAAATTATTCATCCTGTCTACATTTTCCTTGAAAAGTTATTTCAGACTGCTTCTTTCTCCTCCTAAAGCTGACAGTAATTATACTTTTTTAGATAGGCAACATCCTAAGCTGAGCTGATAAAACATACTGTACACAGCCATAATATAATGTTATGTAATTAAATAGGACAAACAAGAGCAAAATATTTGAGTATGTTTGTTCTGCAGCAGCTTTTATAAAACTGCATAAATCTCTGCATGATGAGTAACTCATCTAAAGGGAACAGCAAATGGAGGGAAAAGGATTCAGCCCTTTCACAGAGGTGACTTCAGTTTGTTTCTTCAGTTACGAATTCAAATCCCGTACAAACAGATTGTTACCTGTATCACCAAATAGATGTCTTGAGACATAAAAGATGCAAAAGTACAAGTTTTAGTAACTAATATAAGAAAGACATTTTATTTAGGTGTAAGGTTTTTTCCTTCTTCTTTTTTAAAAATTAATTTTTTGGGGAGGTATTTTTGTAAGATACGAACAACTAATAGTTGGACAATACTTTCATTAAAGATTCAGTTCCTCGTTCACAAAAGAAAGATCAGAATTGTATTTGTCTTGGTCCTCCATTGTAACCTTCAGCAGAACAAGAAAAGAATAAATCTGATATTACTCTCTACTCCAATAGTAAGTATAAAAAACTTTCCTTTAAAAATATGGTGAAGGATTTCTGGTCTCTTTCTATTTCCTAAAAACAACTGGATGTCACGTTCAAGGCAGCTTTACACAGCAAGGAAGTAACTCTGAAATTACTCCATCAATAAGATTAGTTCCACATTACTCAAACACTATTTTCCCTCCAAGCTGCTCAAAAGAAACCCTCTTCCAAGTGTGAGAAATCACTTAACGCTTTCAAACCACTGCTAACAAATAACCAGAGCTCAAACACGACCTGACAGCTGCTTGTCCATTAGGTGTAATGGAACATAATTTCTTCTGCTGCTGCTTTATTCATAATGCAGATTTTTTGCTAACCTGCTCACAAGGGGACTCAACAGATGACTCGAGTGATACCAAGGGATTACATATCTTTGGAGAGCCAGAATGCTACACAATACAGATTTGCCTGTAAGCGGAATAAGACATTTAGCATTTATTTTCCCCCGCTGAAGAAAAGCATACAGGATTCTCAGTGACACTAGCAGGACTTCACTGCGGACAGATACATTTGAAATGACACACTGACACGTGTAATATTTTCACCAGCTCAAAGTTACGTGTCTGATGGAGACCGTAAGAAAGACTCTTATTGTTCTGTATCAGGAGATTGATTTTTCCAGAACAACACTATAGGAAACATTATTTCCAATAAAAATTATTGTCTTTGCACAACATGTGTCCTGCTGAAGTTGTGCCAGATACCCCACAGGCAAGGGTTTTTTTTTCTCTCCTCATCAGATGCTGCCTGACCTGTCACGAACATAATAGCAAATCTATATAATCTTGCCTGTGGCATCACGTTCCTTACAGAAATACTTAATTTCCCAAGGCAGCAACAGCATTTTCATTAGTGTGGCTTCTGCTGTTAATTTAAAAAGTTACTGAAAATCAACAGCTAAGCAAGGTCGGACAGTTTTCTGAACAGGCTGGAAAACTCAGTGTACACAAACGCCACGCCTCTCCTCAACAGCAAAAGCAGACTGACTGCGAGTTTTATCATGGTTATTGTTGGAAGGTTTTGAAAGTTGTAATGCTTTGATTTTTTGTGTAATGGTCTACACAAAGCAAGTACAGGAAAGGTAGTACTTTTTTTTATTATTATTATTCCTAATGCAGCTAGGACAGAAAACCCACACACTCTCAGGCAACCACATTCCTCTCTTATCCCAAAAGACAACCTACTTGCCTGGTGGACTGAAGAGAATATGGAGCATCTCAAGGTATTATTTAGAAAACAGTTTAAAAAACACCTTCGTAATACACTGAGAACAAAAGATAATAGTAAGATCGTGCTGAATTTTGGAAATTTAAGTGACCTATTCTACTTTCAGAATGCACAGTCTAAAGATCATGGAATTTTCATTTACTAATTGCATTTTTATCACAGTTTTTCTCAGGAGTTACAGACCATTTTTAGATATACAGTCTTATAATTGCATTTGAAGTTTCATGCCCCTTTCAGGTAAAGAAGCCATAAGGGGCGGGGGGGAGTAGAGGGAGGGAGGAATTTAAGGCCTTTAGACACAAGCATACGTCTTCCTTTCAACAGAAAGGACAGGTATGATTCACCTGCTTTAACTTACTCCAGAAACTGCAGTAACACCAAAACCTTCTCCAGTATTCCTGAAAAAAGTACCATTTACTTTTTTTTTAATGCATCCTCCCTTCACTATACCACCTCCTGTGTTTTTACAACCACTAAGCATAACCAGTATTCAGAGGAAAGAACGAAGACACTTTATGGGCCTCTCTTTTAAATGTAAAAGCACACAGAAGAACTGGTGGGTGCTTGCAAAAGAAAACGACAGCATGACTTTTTGCGTCTTACAAACTACTTAAACAAGCTGCTGACCTGTAGCTTATGCATTTTCGGGTTCTGGTAGACCTCCTTTCAAGCAGCTTTGATTTTGGCTTTTTGGAATCTTTCTTCTTTTCTTCCTGGCCTTCAGGTATTTCTGGCTCCTGTTGACATAAGGCAGAAATGTCAAAGAGCTCCCTCCACACTCATCATGACTGAACTGAGAGGATATGTATTTTCCTATGATCTAGAAAGTCTGTATACCCAAGACAATACATTTTGACTTCTAATCCAATGACTTGTTACAGCAGAATTCACATGAACACTTGCACATATTGCCTCTACTGGCTACGTAATTTCACAAATACAGAGTTTAAGGGTTCAGGCTGTTGTATCGTTGTGTTTATAGGACAACAATGCCTCAGGTGATACCCTCGGGATTAGTAAATGCAGCAGCTGAACAAATTGTTGCTAGCATCTCCACATACTGAGCACAGGAACACCTTTACATGGTGCAATTTCAATAAAGTGTCATGAAGATTAATTTTATGGTATTGTTTCCAAGTTATTATTAATGATAATAAAAAAAATCTGCCCCCCCCAGATGAATTTTTCGAATATTTGCTGCCAGCCATCGATTCTCCTGCAAGTTTGTAAAATCTGTTATTTTTCTGTTATCCAGAGACAGGGGGAGAAAGTTGGCTTTATTACAATCAGTTAGAGTGGAAAGACTGTGTTTAAAACAAACAAACGTTTCATTTTAAACTCTCATGCAAGGAATAGAGATGATATCATTTCGGTCAAAGGCATCTGGCTAAGACTTCAAGAGAATCACTTTAAAATGTATTTAAGAAGCGAGAAGAGGCTGTTCTCCACATGAATAAAAACACTTTTCCTCTTCTGTAAAGGGAAACCATGTAAAAGCATCTGTTAATAAAGCACTAAATGTTTACAGTTTTTAACCAGATGTGACTTCAATATACATCTGTCTGAGGCGAATGTTATGCTTCTAATCGATACTGCTTATTCCCTCTGAATCGTAAGCCAGGAACATTTGTTTCCATCAGTTCCAAAGAAAAGCTACGACAATTAGCCCAGACCTAGATAACCATACCAGACAGCAGAGTTAAACAAACCGAATCCCACCTTTATAAACCACAGATCGGTAGAGCACTCTACTCAAACCCCAACTGTAACGGGTAGGGAGGTGATTCCGTGATCCCTCACAGACAGGGGACTCCGTGTGGCACCAGCTGGCTCTAATAAACACGCTAAAGCTCCCTTGGTTTCTTTGCTAAATTCCGTCTAAAATGAAGCGCCTAGAAATATTTCTGGCCTGCCTATAGACTGCTTTTTCTTTCCAAGGTGCTACTAGCAGTTCTAACATGACACTGAGAAACTTCTTCCCTGAGAAGTTTGGAAAATAAAACAATAATACAATGCAGCCACAGTAACTTACCTGAGGTGGAATGATGTTCTCAATACTGATACCCACATACACCAACCGCTCTTTTCTTTAGGAGAGAAAAAATGAAAATAAGCTTACAGAAAAGCCGCACATCTCTAAAATAATGCTGTAATTAGTATCGTTTGAAGCTCTCACTATCGCTAGGCAGAAGCATCCCAAGAGGATGCTCCAACTGAAAAGTTATTTTAGTTGGAATTATGTGCTAAATCTCCTATGATTACATTTTCCTGCATGCATAATATAAGAGATTTCCAAACAGTTCTGACAAACAACAGTACTTGAAAATTGCAGGCACCACGGAAATGATTGAATTGGGATGTAAAAAGCAATTAAAAACACACTAAAAAATAATAATGTTGTGATCAAGATGATTTTGTCAGATCTATGGCTACCACCAACCTCGGAGGAACTGAAAAGATGAAGTGGCAATTCAAACTCACACTGGAAAAATTATGTAAAGACAGGATGCGATCCAAAACTGACAAGTGAGAGGCTTTAGACCGGGGCAGGATCAACTTTAGAAACACCAGGGAACAAGTAACTTCCTATGTGGCAATTCCTTGCCAGAGAACAGCCTGAACAAAGATCACAGTCAGCTGCTGCGGAAACACCTGTAACAACAGCTGGATGTGTGAACAGCCTGCAGGACAGCCGAAGGAAGCCTGCCGCAGCAGTCTGCCTGTTCACACCTCGCTGCAGTACCTGGTGCCACCTGGGCACCGCACACACTTCCAGAAAGATGTGATCCAGCTGAAGGGTTCAGAGCTAGTCAGTAAGAGTTATCCGAGGGCAGCAGGTATGCCCTGTTGAGGAACGTTGCAAAAATAGGATAGATTGGTCTAGAGAACACCAGACTGAAGATGGGAGAGAGAACAGTACTCAAATATACGAAGGACTCTTTTAAGGAGAAGTAGGCTGTCCTTGTCAACATTACACTACAGGATTCAACCAAAGTAAGTAAAATTCAGTTTAGACTTAGCTTCCCTCGACACTAGCATCTTGTATCATCTGAATTGCCCTGGGCACAGCTCTGGCTCCTGGCCTCTCCTCGTGTCTCCTGAAGGACACGAATCTCCCACAGGTCTCATGCCCCTCAGTCCCAGCTAGAGGCGTCCTGGATATCCTCACACCTCGCAGACAGCACTGGGTCCTGATCTTCAGGGTATTGAGCTGAGCTTTCAAAAAAGCCATCTGTCAGGAAGGATAGCCAGGTACTAAAACAGACTGTGGTGGGTAACCAAACTGCCATCACCATAGGTCCCTACTAGCCTTTTTCTAGGAAAACAAGGGATAATTTAAACAGCTGAAGATAGCAAAGAAAGTTGGTGGCGTTTATTGAGCTCTGCAAGGACTTTGAAAAGCAAGCCACTTCTCTACAGATTTAAAAATTATTTTGAATAACAGTATTTTAGACCATACACGCTGAAAAACAAGCCTGTGGGGTGGGGGGCAGGGTATGAACTAGACATTTGCCAGCAGACCTCCAGCTATCAGGACCCTGTGAAACATCACTGCAGCTGAAATGAAATCGTGTGAGAATCAGTGCTAACCTTTTCTGAGTTTCTGAGCTAAAGAGTCTCAGTCAACCAGAATCAGACTTGTGAAGTCACCGTGAGTGGCTGTACGAGCACATATCACATTACACTTGGGTCTCAACAGGATGCGTCACGTACACAAGTCATCTAGACCTGTAAAAAAAATGCCTGAGGTGCACATTAATTTTACATACGTGCACTTCATATATGCATCATTTTTTGCAAATAGAGGCATTATGTGTAAAAATCTGCTTCCCAATACTTTCATTAATTTCTAAAGAATCTAAGTAAATTTTAAAAGTCTTCTGACTAGCCTCCTGCACTATACACTTTTATCCAAATAACCCTCCTGGAGAACTCTTTACTGGAAAAATCTAGCATAATACTCTTTTCATAAATAACATGAAGGATCCCAGTTCCTAAAGTAATACTGACAAAGAGTAAAATTGGATTTTATGTTGGTTTACAGCCCAAAAGACCATGAACTTTGAAAACTCAGTATTGTAATATCTAAATTGAAATTTCTGGCTGTGTGTAAAAGTAATTGGTTTTGTCTCCTAATGTCAGTTCTCCAAGATGATAAATTAAAAGAAATATTCACTCATCTGAGCACTATGAGACTGGCTGAATGAGGAAGAATTTTGTCATACACCGTGCAAAAATCACTGTGCTCTTGAAAATGAATTAAAATAGCATGGAATACAACTGCTAAAATGAGACAGAAACCAGAAATGTGAGCACTTCAGTATTCAGCAAGTGTCTCCAATAGTTTCCTTCACTTCTCATTTCTTGTAATGCAAAACATCAAGAGAGAAGAAAAAAATCAGCTGTTTTTAAACATGATCAGTGAGGCTTTCAAGATCTGCTTTTCTTCTCCCTGGCTTGAGTACACACTGCTTAAGAAAGGAGCAAATGAAACAAGCTAGTCCTGCTGAGGTAAAGGTCTTGAAATGCAACACGAAGTATCAAACACATTCCTGATTAGTACGTAGCACACAGACGACCAACACTTTAACCTACACTTTAAACACGTGAACCAAGAGGTCTCGAACAGCAGATGCAGATAAGCACTGACTGGTTATAAACCCTTCCTACACAAAGCCACAAAGTATTCTCTCCTGTAAGCAGCTGCAAAAGTTGCTACAGGTAAATCGTGAAAGTGTGCATGAAAGGAAGCATGAAATGAAGCACTCCACCTGATTTGGCCTGGGAGAAACTGAGAGGTAGTCCCTAGAGGGATTTTCTATAAGAAGTCTGAAAGTCTCTACCTTGAACTACAATGGTCATTCATAAAAGCTTTAATGTCCACTCCCTCTAGCTGATGGTAGGACATGATTATAGAAGTTACTGTGTACGTAAGAAATGCCAAGGTGTTGCAGTAGCACCTTGAATTGATGAATGGAGACAGAAATTACAAAGGTATGACTTTGATCCTTTGATCTATGGATTCATAAGTCAATGTCAGACCTAAAGTTTTCATTAAAAAAATATCTGTAATACTACGCTTTAGGGATGTGCTAAGAATATAGCTGAGCAGCTGAATCAATTTCAGTCAGATCCCTGAGAGCTAGAGAATAATTCAGAGAACGACAGTATCACTAGTTCAAAAAGAATGAGAGTAACACTGGTTCAAAGAATCTATAAAGTGTGTGTGCCCATGATAAGACAGTTGGATTTTTTCTCTTTGCCAAAAAGGCAACATGTAACGCGAGTTTACGGAAATATTGCTTTAAAATATTTCTATGCCCTGAACAACCAACTTGCTTTAACTTACACACCAAGCTGTAATAAGGACTATCATTTCTTCTAGCATTGTAATTCTTCAGCCTTTTTAACTTACAATTTGCTAAAACATACCACCATTAAGTTGAAAGACTTCAACTACTGTATTGTGAAATCTTTTACAAACCCAAGCTCATTTCTCTTTAAGACTTTTAAAAAACCAGTAAAAAAAAAATAATCAACCTTACGACAGATGATATAAAACATTAGGTTCATTTGGTATGAGGATCAGATTGCAAACCAGTTGTTAAGCATCTGTTTCAGACACTGAAAACTGCTATGATACCAATGGTATGCTCTCCTGCAACTGTTAAAAAATCATATTTTTATGCAACACCAGTGATTTCAAGAAAGCAAGACAGACTGGAAAAAGCTTGCATTCCACATGACGACTGCCAGCAGAATATTTAGCAAAGTAGGTCCAAAAATGTTATTCACTAGCAATGAGTCTTCCCACTACAAAGCCAAGCAGCAGACTCAGCTCCTCTGTGTCCCATACTCCCGCACTGATGGAAGCTGTGTGTAAGCTGAGCTCACTCATAAAAATAGCTAATGGTTTCGTTCCCAATGCTACAAATTCACTAGAATTGGCAAGCCACGGGTAATTTTACCACAGCGTGATCTAGATCCACTCTGAGCAGAAGTAGTGATGTTAGGAACAGCTGGCACCTGATCTGTCACTGTCACTGTTGATGCTGCAACAGCAGTAAAAGGAGGTTTGAAGGGAGCTGACGACAGACATGGATTGTGCCCCGTGCTTCCCAGCACCGAATCACTACATCCCATGTGATATTACAGTACCTCCTACAAATACAAGACTGCTCAATTACTTTCTTTAAAAGGGTCTCGCCTTCTGGCAAAATCTGCCTCCTGTGATAAAATTCATGCAAAGTTTTGTTTAATAATGCATACAGATGTTATTAAATTATGCAAAGTTCCCAATATATTTCCTAAAAGGCACAAATCATACATACTGTGTTACACGTCCCTCATTTTCAGGCCTGAAAACCACAGATAAGATGTTCCAAATATTAAGGACATCATTCATAAACGCAGTAAATTGGTCTGCATTTTGCCTTTGGTAATGGCAGGAGTGGACACAAACTTTCATTGATGGTTGTAATTTAGCTGACCCACTGTGCTACAGCAACTGTGTAATCTTGTAAATCAGCAAAGTTTAACAGAATCTAAAGCAACAAGACTCAAAAGCCACATTAATCTGGATGCCCTTTGTAACTGAAGTCAGGACTTCAGCTTGCTTGCAGCAGGAACTCTACACACGCTGACAGTATTACTAACACACACAGTTGAACCAGCCCTGAAAACAATTTAACTACTGGTATAGGAATGCCAAATTTGTCTTCAGGAAACCTTAACCAAAGTCTAATTTAGATGTATTTGCTCTCTTTTCCAATTATTGGACTTTTTCTCCCTTCTTGCAAGCTCTCCCAGCGCTGCCCCACCAATAATCAGTGGGAAGTCAAAACTGGCCTTACTTGTGTTAAAGTAACTCAGTCTCGTGGCTACTTTCCTCCCCCTCCTCAGTTACTTCAACACTTGTTCAGTTACTACTACCCCTGTGCATAGCAGCTTGCTGTGAACACAACCAAACAATAATACCTGCGTTCTGCGCGCTCCTTCTTTTTTAAGACAACATCCAGGTCCTGTAACTGTTCTTCTAATTTCTCACAGAGTAATTTCTAAGGGAAGGAAACACAGTATTAGTTTCTTTCACAACCATTTTCATGTTGAACTAATGTTCAGACATTTCATTTGCTGTTTCTGTATTTGTCTGGAAGAAGGGCAAGTGCCTTGCTATATACAACAAGGCTTTACAACAAAGACTGCCCTCCTAAAACACATGTGCTTCACCATGAACTGCTACAGAGATGCGTCCTCGCTGTAACTGGCATTTACTGTAGGAAACAATGTGCCTGAAGCAAGTAGTAAAGATGCTGAGAATAAACATACTTTTAAATTAGTACCACATTTTTGTTGGTATTTACAGCTTTGCCTCAGGGAAACCTGAGATTACACAGACATCTACAATATACATACACAAAGCTGAGCGCTGAGCGTGTACGCCCCCCGTGATACCTCTTTGTTCCTTATGTTAAGCGCTGGAGAACATGTGAGTCTGCGGACACCGCAGTAAAAAGGAGAGATACACTGCAGGATCATTTTCTTACCAAATGTTCTGTATCTTGAAACACCACTTAATATTCAAGGAGCTACATGTAAAAATGACTTTTTATGGACAAACTGTGCCTTATTCCACGTTAATGCCCTCATTGTACCATTTCCAAGGATGATCTTCATGCTTTTACAAACTTGTCATTTTTCATGTTAAAAATTACTGAATAGCAAAAGAGTAAGGAGATGCTCCGACCACAAGCTGCAAGCCCAAACTGTGTAAAAGAAAACACTCCTACATATTCAGGATCATCACTACTTCAAAACGCTCCTCAGAAGACAATTAAAAATCAAGGTCCAATACAGCCATGTCATGTCATGTCCAGTGAGGCCAGCTTTTTGCAGGGCAATAGCCCTACGGGCAAAAAATTTTTCTAAAAGCAAGGAAGCAGATTGGGATCAGGCAGATTATTCTGAAAATGTGCATAAATGGTTCCCCATTAATTTAACAATAACAGCATCACACACTCTCTAGCTTATCCTCCCAAGTAGCATCCCTGCAAAATCTTGCTATTTCACATGTACATTAAATGAAACTGGACACATGTACTTTTTTTTTTTTTTTTTTTTTTTGGCAGAAGCTGCTTTTAACCTTCAAAAAAGTGTTCGTATTTCTCTGTTACTTGACAAGGACAACTCTGGCTTTCCAGCAAACTACACTGTGAAACTCATTAGAAACAGCAGCTTTCTCTAACTACCTTCTGAGCAAACTTCTCTGAAGGAGGAACAGCCCTTCAGAAACAGTGCTTGCTTTGGCCACTGACCATCCCTCGCTGCTTACCGCTTCCCCCTCCAGGACAATAACATGATATTTCTTTTGGGAAAAATTAAGGCATTGTATTTCTAATACTATGTTAGTCTTGACGTAATTTAACTAAAGAGGAGAGAAGACCAGCGTGGCTGGAGATTCCCACTGACACATCAGCACATACAGTCATTCATCACTAGCACAACAAAGAAACGGAAAGGAAAACCACCTCACAAAACTATTTATACGAATGGACAAGGGGGAAGATCAGCACCCCTACCATTCATCACAGTCTATTTTTTAACAGAAAAAATGATAGAAAGAACTACTTAAACTCCCAGCAAATCTCCATAAAGCAAGCAAAGCTGAAAAGTCCAACAGGAACCATACATGCTGGCAAGGTGGGCAGAACCACTCTCCATCTGGGATTATCATCAACGGAGGGCGAAGGCAGGCTGTGTGGTACCCACTGTCACAAGAGTCACACAACAAAATCTGTGGAAACAAAGCGAAGCATGGGTATCTTGGCATTCACAACATGTAGCAAGCTCCAGAACTATTTCCCCAGCCAACACAGAAGTGCTTTACAAATACTTCACTGTGCCAATAAAAAAAAAAAAACCCAAACCCTGCCTCACTTATCGCTAGGCATTTCTGGGACCAGGGGTGGTTTTTATGGGGAAGTTTATGTATCGCAATTTTCCATTTTAACACCAGGTTTCCTCTTATTATGTGTTCTCAGGCACTTAGTACTACTGGATTACGTAGACTGTGTGGCCATAATGTGGAATCTGGTAATGATTTCCAGATCACAGACTAAAGTGGAAAACTCCATCTGGACAAAATGCGGTGTGAACCGTTTCCCCTGTGCACTCATGTCCACATGAAAGAAACCTGACCGTTTCCTCAATCCGGATGATTTTATGTCTCAGACAGCCGAGCCAGAGCCTTGCAGACTCTCAGGGGTATACAGAACTAGGCAACTACCGGAGTTCGTACTTAGCTGGGTGAAACCAGAGATACCCCTTTCCATTAAAGCTCGGGAACAAAGCTGGCATAAGCTGTGCAATTATCTACTGGAGTATTTATCTCTAACATCCTAAAGGTCAAATTTTGTCTCATCCATGCTAAGCTATCTGTCACACACCTGAGAGTATGTTTATTTTGTAGACTCATAGCAGGACTGCACATTATGATGTCCCAGATGAACAGAGGAATTCATTATGATAATCTACCACCAATGAACGAGAACCATAAACATAAGAAACAGCAAAAGCCCCACTGTGCTCCTTCTGTACGGGGTTTTGCTGTACTCAGTCCTCAGGTGATGGGCAGCTACGGCCCATGAGGATGATTATGTAGCTGCGCCCGTGTCACAAGGCTCTGGAAAGAATACATTACACTGCTGGGGTTTTTTTAACGTTTTATCTTCTGTATTCATTGAGATTGCAGGCACAATCTCAAAGCCTCACCCAGATTAATCCTCAGTGGGCTAAGTTGTCATAGCCTCATAAAAGAACACATTTCAGAGGTGGTAAACAGAAGAAACAACTTCCTTCTCCCCTTATTAAAGGTAAACTCACTTATTGTCATGACTTTACCACCTAAACCCCAGAGCCTTCTCCTACATACAGCCACCCCAAAGGATGATGTGCCTTCAGACACCACCAAATCTGATACAACAGCCAAGAGAAGCTCTCCCCAGAAGCCTACCAGCTCAGGGTGATTGGGAAGGCCACACTTCTTGCACGGCTCATCGTCATCAGCAGGTGCAGCTTCTTCTTCCTCTTCTTCTTCCTCTTCCTCCTCACCATTAGAGTTTTTTTCACTCTCTGAGTCCTCACTTTCTTCATTACTTGAGTATTTCCACCTGCCACGTGTTCGTGTACCCGTCCACCGAACTTTGCTTCTCTAAGAGACATACCATTTCAAAGAGAAAACACAAAGGAAGCTCACAGAGTTTCTTCCCAGATCTTAAAAAATATTTGTCTTTACAGTGAAGTGGTTAATGTCAATCAGAACAGTTGCAGTAAATTTACTACAGAACATTTCAATGAATTGACTGTCTTTCAAAGAGCCTTAAAATGCAACAGGATAATAAAGGCAGAAAAATTCCTATCTACCTGCAGAAAAGAAATTTTCAAGTAAGATTTAAAAGTAGGTAGACAGATTTGTCATTCAGCTCCTTTTTTCTTTTTTGACAAGGTAAACTTGCTTGTGAACACGGTAAATTCTGCATCTAAACTCTGAAGGCTTTCCTCAATGCAAACAGAATCTCCTTGCTCCTGCCATGTACAGTTTACGTCTTTTATTTCACTTTAGGAAACACGTTTGAACTCTAACAAGTATATTAAGTCTTTCCGGTGCTTTCCTCTAGGATGGGCATACTTCACTGAAGTAAAATCTCTGCACTTTTTAAGTGCATAACCTGTATCTAGGTCTTCACATTTATGCGTTCCCATTATTTTTCTTTAAGTAAAAAATTATTCAGCTGACGCTTCTTTTTTGCTGATCAAAGGGGCATCTACCCCTCCTTATCATATTTACTATTTTATTTTGAATGAAAAACTGATTTCAATTACAATTCAAAATATTATTCTGAATTAATTAAAACTGCTGTCTGCGACTAGGATATTTTATATTTAAAGCAACCTGCCAAACAGAAGAAACTTTTTTCCCCCCATTAACTGACTTGTTTCTCACAGACGTCAATTCCCTCACAACTCTTACTGCCCCCCTACCCCGCAGACATTGGAAAAGGAAAACAACTTTTGTAGCTTTTTTGACTCAAAACATTTTTTCAATTTTGACTGAACTACTCATTGACCCGAATGAGCTAAAGAAACTAAAATGTAAAAAACACTCTATTTTTCCTGCAGGGTAGACTCATACCGAAGCAGCGTTTGTCATATTGGTAAAATTTTGTTTCAGGTTCTTAACATTAATTTCTACCTTTTTACAGATTTTACTGTTCACTAAACTTTGGGAACAAATGTACTTCCATCCATGATAACATTAGTTTAAGTTTAGGCTTCATCATATGTCACCATTATTTCAAAGCTATTTTTAAAAGACCCTTCTTTAAAAGAAAACAAATATAAAACAGCCTATTAAAGATTTGGGTATTTTTCATCTTGATAAAATGACAGACGCTTACAAGTTTCAAACACCTTCCTCCACTGTATTTATTTTAAAATCTCTCTAGAAAAGTAAGCATCTTTAGTTCTATCTTTCAAAAAAGAAAGAAATCAAGTTGAAACACCTACAGCAACAGTACTTCAAAATTAAAACTACTTGTAGGACTTACATCACTAATACTTTCATTGATTTTCTTTTTTAATAGAAAATCTTTAAATGAAAATTTTAAAACTGAAAATTAATTTTTCATTTCTTTATCTATATGACAGAATTTTCTAGTATAGAAGTTACCGTTCACTGAAAAATCAACTCTCTGCTCATTTTATGAAGGTTATTCAATGTAACAGTATATGAAAGAAATTGAATAAATAAGTGAATGGCTTGGTAAAACTACAAAACCAGCAAGAAAACATGTTGCAGTGGAAAAATGTATAGCATTTCAAGTTGGTATAAAAAGAGCGCACTTAAAAATAGACTCTTTACTCCTTGCTTCTCTCCTGTACTCCATAGCCAGAAAAAATGGAAGATAAATTAATAAAAGGTGTTTGTAACTACACGCTTAGAAGCACACATGTATGTTTAACTTTGTGTTATAGATACCTGACATACTTTTAAGATCTATGCTGCATACGCAAAAGTTTATCATGAAAAAGATACCTCCACCCAAAGTAAAACGTATATTCCACACATGAGAAAAGCTAAATTATATCATGAACTCACCACAACAATAACTTTAGCTTCACCTAGAAACAGAAGTCATAACATTTTTATTCTTCACCATTTGTTGGTTCCTTTTTGGCTTACGATCATCCTGACCAACCAGACACCAACAAGTATCCATCTAGTAAATCCACCGGAGCTAGAAGTCTCCATTCAGCCACTCAGCCAGACTGACTCAGGTCTGATCGTTTCAGTTTTTAGAAGAATTCACTCCGGTTGACTTGGTCTACTTAGTTTAGGTTAAGTAACAGATTTTATAAACTGGTAAGTCAACAGATATTAGCACTCTCTTAGGGGGAGGTTTTTAAATTGGTTGAGTCCACTAACTGGATTGCAAAGCTAGTTTCTTGCAAGAGCTGACCAAAGGAACACAATCCTCAATATTCCTATGCAAGTGTATATTCTCCTTATAGATAAGACTGTGGGTATTCCTTATTCCCGGGTAATAAAACTGTATTACCTTGTTAACCTTAGAATTTGGCTCCTTCTCTTGTTTTTTTGCATCTTCTTTTCGTTCTGGTTTTTGTGCTGCTGCAGGTTTCTCCTCTTCCTCTTCGGGTCGTTTTTTGTCAGGTTTCTGATCCCGAGTCTCCACGACTTTTGGAGTAGGCTTGGATATTCTCGGAGATCGCCTTAACGTGCGGCCAATGCTGACCTCTTCTGGTGGTGTTTCTGCCTTTCTCTTCCGACTGGAGATCCTGATTGTTAATTTAATTCCTTCTTTCTGTCTTTCAGAAGTTATTTCTTTATTATCTGTTGCACAGCTTTCTTCTTCAGAAACTAGCTTATATTTAAATTTGCTTTTAGGTACTGGAGATTCCTTTTTACTCTCTGAGGAGTCCTCTAGATTAGAAGCTTGGGCATCATCTAGTCTCTCTGGCTCTGTCTTGGCAGCTTCTGGCTCTTCCTCTTGTTTTTCAGGGCTGGACTTTTCTTCTGCTTTGCTCTCCTCAAGTAGAGCTGTTTTACCATCCGAGTCCTCCTTTTCCAAAACTGGTTTCTCTGCAGTAATAGAAGTAGCTGCAGGGGGTATCTCAGAAACTTTTGGAGAAACGGGTTTCTCCTCAGACTCACCTTTACTTTTCAAAGTCTCTTCATCAGCCAGTGCAAGCTTGGGCAGTTCTGCAGGAGCAGATGCGTTCGTGGACTTCTCTAGCTTCTCTAAACATTCTTTGGGTGGCGGTATTCTGTCCTTTTTGATTTTTGTGGCCAGTTTCTCTTCAGTTGTTTTGGCACAGTCTTCAGAGTTTGAAGACTCTTCTTCCACTACCGTTTCAGGAGTTGTGCTGTCAAGGGGCTCTTTTTCCACAGGACTAGATTCCTCCTTTAAAGGCACTTTCTGATTAGAAACCTCAGAGTCCACAGCCCCTGTCTCTTTCAGCACAGTTACTGTGTTTTTCTCAACCTCGCACGTTTTAATAGTTTTACTAACAGAATTCAGGGAGTCCGATACCTTTTCCCCACTTTTTCCATTTTTCTCCTTTAACGAGCTGCTGTCTTCCTTTGTACTAGCAGAGTGTTCTGACTTATTATTTTGTATGACACTTGGGGTTATTTTTTCACAGCTAACTTCTCCATTTACTAGCACTTTCCCATCAGGACATAAAGCAGTAATTGTAGGGACTCTCTTAAAAGCTTCTTCTTCTGGTTTCCCTTCTTCCTTCAAGACATCCTTTGTTGGAGTAACACATTTACATAGGGGGCCCTTTATTGGGCTGTCGTAGTCATCCGTCAGCTTGATCTCTCGCTTTTTAAGCGGTATTTTTGCCTGCTGGTCATTTTTAAGTTTCTCACTTTCTTCCACAGACTTCTCCACAATTTCTTGGGGAGTTTTGACATTAACACAAAACTCCAATCTCTCCGGCTCATGAACTGCTATTTTGTCTGTAGCACTTTTCACTTCTTTTAAGTCTTTTGGTTCTGTTTTGTTTTCCTTCACCTCTACTTTAACAGGCTTGACATTCTCTTTAAAGGAGTCACTCTCTTCTTTGACAGTTTGCTTTTCTTCACTGTATTCTGAAGGTTTCTCTAATTTTACTATTACTGGTAATTTTATAATTTCTTTTTCTTCCACTTTCTCAGCTTTCGGCATATTTTCGTCTTCTTTGACTACAGGGACAGGAAGGCTTTCCAATTCTAAAGGCTGCTGCTCCTCCACCTCCTCTTGTTCTTCTTTGATTTTTAATTGATTTTCTGTTGACAGAGAAAAATAGCTATGAAATGACCAGGGAACCTACAGGATTACAAAGAGCATCTATCAAAACAAAGGCATATGTAAAAACCCCCACCACCTAAGTCCCCCACAAATGAATCTTCTCTTACTGTATTATTAGGAATCTGGCTTGTCTAACACCATCATTAAATGAGTGGGTTGCCAGTTTTCAGCTATAGAATCACAGCTCAATTACATCAATCAGTTTAATTACATACCAAGATAAACCTAAATTACAGAAGCTAGCAGCAGAATTCTGCATTTATCCTTCTTTAAAACAGGCATCTCAGCCCTTTCTTCAATAGACGATACATAAAACCTAAGCAGAAAGGACATGAGGCATCAACTTGAAGTCTCACTGGAGTCTCTGAATTATTTCACAAACCAGAATATGGTGTAAGATTCCATGCTCCTCAAGTGCAATTCCACACAGTAATCAGTCCCCTGTTTGTACATGTTTCTATTTCAAGAAATACTCAACTACCGTATTTCAACAGTTCAGAGAAGAGAGAAGGCATTTAACACTATAGCTTGTGGCAGAATTCGCCTAGATTCTCTGGACAGTATGTTCCCTACGTACTACCAAAACACAAAGATCGGACAATATTCTACATTCTCTTCATCTGCCGTTTCTAAAACAAGCACAGTGAGTAGTAGCATAGCCCAGAAAAACCTGCAGAGCTGCTTAAAGAATTAGGTTATGCCTACTTTGCTAAGTCAGTTTTAGATTGTTAGGGCTTAAACTACAGTTCCAGCACTCAAAAAACCCCATAAATCTATTTTTTATTATGTGCTTAAGCCTATTATTTATCATTACTGCAGCCTCTTAATACCCCATGTGTTGGGTTGGGTTTTTTTTTTATTTTACCATACCTTTTGAGTCAGCTAGAAAAATTAGAAAAAGCAAATATAATAGCACTACATGTGCCAAAACAGCATCTTCTACCATTTGGAAGACATTATTGCAAGCGTGCCATAACTCCAAACAAAAAGATGATTTTTTTTTTTTCTTCCTCACCCCTTTCCCTCCACACCAGTGTCATTTTTTCCCCAAAGTGGTTAGAAATATACAGGGCTAAGTATGTGACAGTTGACAGTTACATTAAAGAAAATAAGCATTTTAGAAAAGTGTGGCAAGGAAGAATGCAAAAATTTTATAATATTTTCAAATACAAAGCATATATCCAAGTAAGTCTCAGCAATTAGTACAGCAGTGAAAGATGCATCTCTAAGGCACCAGAAGTGGTAACACGTTGAAGACTCAAGGCTGGTTTTTTCCCCTTCTCAGAAGCGGTCCCCCCTCTGAGCCCCTGTAGCATAAAAGCTGCCTCTTTAAAGGCATTCATCTGTAATGGTGGATATGATATGGTTTTGTGTGTCCAAAATCTTCCAGCCTCCCTTCACTTTTTCTTGCCTAAACTTTGGTCAACCATTTCTTCCCTTCAGCTGCTGCTGTCTCCCAAACTTCATCAAGGATCACCCAAACTTCTCTACACCGAAAATGAACAGTTCTGTAGTTCTGCTCATAAAGCACTTGGCATATACAAAATGATTCTGCCAACACACAAGTTGTCTTGACTCTAGAGTTAGCTCTTATTAGCCTAATAGATTATGTAAGCATTGGTTCTGTTCACCTTAATTTCGTATGAACTAATTTAACGCTATCTGGGAAGTGGACAAAGCAAACAGGTATCAGGTCTGTACCTTAGAAGGGCTTTGAGCGCAGCCCTCGCACTAATAGGGGGAACTAACAAAGCTTCTCAACTGAAAGACTCTAAACAGTGCTCTGTGAATACGCTGACTGCACTTAAATCACAGCACATGTAAATAATTTCATTACTTCTTACATACACAGACTCGTGCCTAGGAGTGATTCTGCATCCATACACAGCCTCAAGCGAGTACTGACCCAGGCGACTGTGCCATAGGATTTGGGCAATTATCTACAGAGGGGAAATCCATTAAAATGTTTTCAAATGGCTTCTCCTGGATTCAAAGTAAAGTAAAATGTTATCTGAAGTAGAGATTTCAGTTAGATGAGTTAAGCTGGCTTAGCCAATTTTTAACGAGACAAAGGCAAGATTAGTACTTGGAATTCATTCCTCAGCATCGGTAACCCCACAGGTTATGTCACTTATATGCACTTAGATATTGGAAGTGCCTTAGACAAAGAATTCTGCTGGTGTTCATCACCATTTACTGCAATTTCAACAGTAGTCTTCTGATGATTCAACAACAACTCAAATTGTATCTAAATGTCTTATTTATTTGTTCTGTTCTATGCTGTTTCTTGCAAAGAATCAGAATAAAATAGCAAGTCTTTGATACTCAGAACCGAGACAGGCCTTGGCTAATTCCATGTATCAAACTAACTTAAACAATTTTGAAGAAACATACACTAACACACTGGAATCCCTAAATCTTGTTTCTGATTGAGAAGATATTTTTTCTGTATTTTAACTAAATGATAATTTTAGCAAAAATTACCAGCATGACAAGCTTTTAGCTTTCCATAACTTGAAAAAAAGATAAGATTCTTACAATGTTAAGGTAATTCAGGCTAACTGATAACTTAGTAAAAGCAATGCACAAACCAACAAGTCAGGAAAGTTTGTGCAATGACATGATAATAAGGAAAGAAAAAAGGTTCTTTGCTAATAACAACAATACAGTGAAGGCAGCTAAGGATCACTTTGCTTCTAAAATATTTTCGTTTTTTTAATTGTTTTAACTCAAGCTCATGTCTTCTCAAAAAATCATGTAGACTACGAAATATTTAAGGAAATAACCTGTATTTTTCTGATCCAAACTCAAAAGCAAGAACAAACACGCCCAAATACTGTATTGATTTCAATTATGGCATTGCACAAACAGGTGTTTTATTGGTTGTTTTTTTTTTAATTTTAATGTTGCTGGAACAGGAAAAGTTTGACAAAACTGCAATGCCCCACGAAAACATACAATGATGAGCATTTACAATATTATACAAAATGTACAACAAAAAAATTTACTTAGAAAAAGGTTTATACATAGCTGTCATCTCATAAAAATCTTGAGCATAAATATGCACTAAAAAAGCTTGCAAAAATATTTATCATTCCAGACTATTCAATATTTATTTGATTTACTTTGAACAGAAACATTTTCCGGGGTTTTTTTGTTCTGCTTTTTGGTTTTTTAAATACTAATCTAGCACAGTAACTTTTCATGAAGTTGAAAATTCTAATATTGCCAGAGCACAACATTTAAAATTTGAGAAAAGAAGGCAGAAAACCTTGCGTAGATCCTTCTTCACCCTTTTTGGTGTCTTCATCTTCTATGCTTGGGCTTTCACGTGATGAATTCTCTGGCTGAGAGTTGTTGTTTTTCAGCAGGGCAGGATCAATTTGTGCTTTCAAGAGCTCAAGGGTCTCAGCAAGCTCATTGCGGTTTCTAGATGACAGAAGAAAAAACACACTGCCTGATAAGCCACTTACTCACCCCAAAGGGATTCATAAAAAAGAAAAAAACCCAAACCTACCACCACCTGCCTTAAAATGAACACTGCCCTGAAAACCTTATATACAAGTATAGTGAAATGCCTGTCCCACCAGCGCAGCTGCAGCTTCGCAGTCAGAAACCTTCCAATTTATCCATACCAAAATCAAATCACTTTTTTGGAAGGACACCTTATCCATCTTGACTCCTGTTGGGTCTGGATCCAAGCTGCTACTAATTATTCTTTTATTTATTATCCTCTTACCAAGCCTCACTGATTTTTCTTTGCAATTTCTTTTTTCTCTTGGGAGACAGGATGTTGTAGTTTTCTGCTTGTGCATCAAAGGAGCAACCACATCATTCAAGTGAAATTTTCAAAAGCAATTAAGTAATTTAGACACTTTTTGCAAGCACCCATCCTAAACACATGTAGCAAACAATAAAAAATTGTCTAAAAAACCTTCAGCTACTCAAGTTATGATAGCAAGAAAACGTTCGTGCATCTCTATGCCTGTGAATCTCTGTGCACTCTAACCCTTATTTAATGTGGACATCTAACTTTATACGTTGAGGTGTTATTTTTTTAATGAATTCGAGTGATGAGTGATAATTAAACAGAGCCATTGTTTCCATAATAAGACTAGAATAATAAGGCTCTTCCATTTCTTGCTTTAAAGCAAATGTTCAGCAATTTGTTTTGCCCAGGTTTACAGAAGAAAAAGGAAGCCTGGAAGTGCAACAGCCCTGAGGTGTGGAATCTCACGGGTTTAAAACCATTCTAGATTTGACAACGCGTTACTGTGTTTTTCTGCTGCGAGTGTGGAGTGTCAGAACTTCCCCAGCAGCCCTCCTGATTTCTTCCACTTTTGGCATTGATCTCTGGAGTCTATAATGCATGAAGAGAGATAAACATCACTCGGCTCTTGATTGCTTTGTTTAGATATATTTACTTTATTCACCCACAACAGCTGTCTAAATTCCACTGGTAGCAACGCTTATCATTTTATGGCTCTTTACTACTGGCTTAAACAGTTTTGTTATGACTTCCTTCATTACTTACAGTTATGGATATGTAAATAAGCTGCAGATACAAAAATTAAAATTTACAAACAGAAAAAAACCCCCATCATTTACTTTTTTAGACTTCTTTCTGACTAGTTCTTTTTCCAGTAAGAAAGATCCCATATACTTTGCATAGAGTAGGAAAGTGAAAAACAAAACATGTAACAAGAATCACAAAAAACAAATCTGAAGCTAAAATATTATTAAAATATTCATCTGCAGAACTGAGACCCAAAGGTGCTGAGTCATGTACACATGTCAGTCTGTATCAACATCATGTGCCTCATCTTTATAGTGATCCATGAGCTTAATTCTGCTCCAGAAGATTTTTCATGCCTGTTTGTATTATCAACAGTTTTGTAGTTCCATGAAGCTAAAATTGCACTTCAATTCCCCCAAGAACAAAACTGCCCACTTGTAATTTTCTTAACAGAGCAGAAATGAAAGAAGCAAGAGTCCTCCTCCATTTCCTAAGGCATTTAGCCAGCCAGGGAGCAATACGGAGCCATCATCCTCAAGACAGTCTTCTCTTGGTACCCTATCCATATATCCATTGTAGCTTCATTAAGGAGAAAACAAATTACACGTTGGTGATTACCAACAAATCAGTTTCTCCTCTACATACTTTTTCACTAAAATATACATGTGAAGGCAGAAAATCCCACGGCCATGAATCCTACTCTGTGGGAAATGGAGATGTATTGACATAAATTTCTGAGACCTGGTGACAAATAGCTAACTCCCCCCTACAAAATAAGAAAAAAGGAGAAAAAAAACCCAAAAGGAATACCTAACAATGCACTTCCATGTGGATCCATCCTGGTCATCCTGTTCTTCTATGTACATCCTGACGTTATGCTCTTGATCCAGCTGATACCAATACATCAGACCATCCTTGTCTCGACCAATGGGCTGAAGACGCATGGCATCGGCATCCTCCTCGTTAATTATATTCTTAAACTTTAGATTGTCATCAAACTGACATTCACAGAGATACTGAGAGAGAGAGAAAGTAGGAAGACTGTTAAAATATCAAAATATAAACAGAAATAAGAACATCAGCTCTTTTCCTTTCAGTGTATTTTGGAACTTCTTTTTAGGCCCCTCTCTATTGGATCTAGCTATGGTTATCAGGTTTTTTTCCAGACTGCTGTTTTTAAACGAGACACAAGTTTTTGCCCTTTTTTTCCCCTGACCAGCTTAGAAAGATTATTTTTATTTGTTTATTTATTACATAGTACAAATTATCTCATTCTACAATAAAACACATCCATAACTTGGAACCAACCCTGACAAGTTTTCTCAGGACTTGAAAAGATGAAGTCCCATCTTTGCCTTCAAAATTCAGCAAGCTAATAAACATTTTAAAAAGTGTACTGGCACAAATAGTTACTGACAAAACAGTAAATACAAAACAATTTTCAAATAAAGTTTTATACAAAGCATGAAAAATATGCAAACAAGTGTTACGTTCAGTTTGGGCCCATCCCACAACAATGAGAACCATGTCTGGTACAAGATCAGCTCCATGTTTAGTATATCTACTGATGGTTCAGTCAAGCTAACTTGCAAGACGTTTAAGTGAGTGAAAAAGCCAAATCTCCAAGATATTTAAGTGAGTGAGGCAAAAGTCATTTAGAAACTTAGCTGATGAATGTGTACCTTCAGAATCCCCAGTTTGCACTCAACGCTCATTTCTAGGTATCCTTTTTTTTCCATCTCCCAAGCCCAAGTGCTGTTGAATTCTTGGCATATCTGTCACGAACAAAATAATTAAGATTGCTAGGGTTAGTGGATGAAAGCAACTTTAAAAACTTTTATATTAATAGCGCCTTACTGCAGCAACAATTATATGTGATCTCTTCACGACTAAAGGTCTGAAAGCCTGACACAACAATAAAACTTAGAACTGGAGTAGTTTGGCAAGCACTGGCAAATCTCCACGGAAAAGCGGATCATCAAGGCCCTGATCACCACCAACTTCTCTAAACCTCTTTAAATTAGGCACCACAACTCTGAACTGCAAAGGTATGCCTGTATTTGCTGTGCAAAATCTCCCATTTTTCTATTTCTGACTTGTCTATTTAGAATAAAATTTCTCTCGAGTAGACATGATTTCTTGCTAGGTGGCCTTACAGCACTTGGCACAGAGCTGCCAAAGCTCTCTTGGGGCCCCCCAAGTCCCACAACTGTACTGCAGATAAATGCAGTTGGTATTCACTCCACACTGGGGAATTATTATTCTTTAGGAAATCTCTTGGGCTTCAAGCTGCTTGATAAATATTTAAAAATATCGTTAAGTGTAGCCAATTTATATTTATTTAAAGCAAATAAATTCATTGTCACCAATATGGGGGGGAAAAAAATCCGAACACACAAAAAAAGTGGCAGTAGAGGATAAATAAGACTGAATCAGCAGGAGCTCCAATAGTAATAGTGGAAAAGGAAAAGGAATTCCCTATTCTCCTAAACAACTTAAGATATGCTTAAGACAACTCTCACGAACAGAGAAGAGCTGCTTATCAACTGACACACGGTGCGATCTCCAGTCGGTGAGGCTGTTCGAGCAGAAATACCCACTGGAAGGAGGCGAAAGCTGATCACAGCTATACACCTCCAGCTGGGATTATTCTGAAGTGCCACTGTTGAATCCCGACTGTCCCAATTAGCACCCGAGGTACTGCTGCCCTTCCCTTTGCAAGGAAGCAAAGCCCTGTTGAATGAACTCAATTAAACCAGCATAGTCTCCCAATCGCCAAATTATTATTGAAAACAAGATAGTCACTAAGTTATTTAGAAACCTGTAAATCGCATCTGAAAGTGGTTTTCTCTGGAAACAGCGGCAAAAATAACCCTAAATTTCACCCACCAGTACAGATCAGCTGATTCATGTTGTAAAACTCCACATGGGCTGCAACCAAGAGGGGGGCCACTACCCCTCCTCGGTCTCCATGGCTGTGCTACCTACCATCTGCTATCCCTAGTACTGACACCAGGTCTTAAATGACCGAGTGTGCAATTAGATCAGCTCAGCCACAGCATAAATCACACTGACTTTAAACCATGACCTACAGAGCACGGTAAAGAGTGCTCTCTGGTCACAACAAATCCTGCAGGAGAGCAGTTTTTCCTTCTCTGAGGTCAAGGAACATTACACAGGTACTTCTCTGATAGAAATCCAAAGCTCACAGCAAGAGACAATCGCTGCTCGCTCACAAAATGAGATCACTCTGCTTTCTCTCTCATTTTCAACCGTGTAACGTAAAGAACGCTGGGAAACTGTATATCAAAACCCTTGCTAAAGGCATGTGCCAGTTGTTATTCACTACTTACTCATTAAGTATGAAAGCAATAATGAGAAGTTTCATGTGCTGCGGAAGTGTCTGATTGTCACAGCAAAAGCTCACAGACATCAGAGCTGATGAAGCATCTGTTCAAACTGAAATGACTACATTTTGACAATTAAAACCCAGATGATTGCGCTTTCTCCTGACAAGTACTGTCACAACCCTGAACTACAGATCTCATTGATTGAGGCTGCACTGAAATGTTAAGGCTCTGCCTTCACAGAGGGGACATTTCACACCAATCAAAAATCCAGCGCTTGTGGGAGCAGCTGGCTTATGCATGCTAAAGAGCGGTCAGCATCTTCCCACCCTGCAAAAGAGACGCCAAAACATCTCTCTCATGTTTCCAAAGCAGGTACAATGGTACCTGACACTTGCTTATTACCATGTTCCAAATGTTCATTTTAAACAACAAAAACAGGAAGGTAAAAGTCATAGCAGGGAAGTCTGCTTGGGTGGGACTATAGCGACCTGAATTCTAACCACTGGAAAAAACAGTATGTTTAGAATGTGCCAATTTTGGGGTTGGTTCCGGACAGACCAGTCCAGAGAAAACCTACCTGTATAAAAATGTAAAATATCTTTGACAACAGTCAAGTAAAGCATTTTGCCAGGAGACAGTGCAATCTGAATTAACTCATCTATGCGTTTCTCAAAAGACAGTGAAGCTGGACAGTTCCTCTTAGCTGTTAAAGCATTTAGGTCAAGCTATTTCTTCACTTCGGTCATATGTAACTACATACGTTCCTTGCACAGAGGAGGAAAGTCAGATTCCTAGAGCCCTATAGCCATTTACTTCCAAAAACAAGACTAGTGTACATGTTGGTGAGCCACCCAAGCTGGCTCACCATCAGAAGAGGGAAGGGAAAGAACTCTCAACTGTCACATTCACTACCTATCTCAAAATATATTCAATCTGACAAAATACCAGCCACAGCTTAGAGACAATTTTTTATGAACCTCTCTATAAGCATGGCAGACCAATAAAGCATCTCTTATAAACAGCTGGTATATAAACAAAACTTATCAATAATATTTACATGCATAAATATTAAGGGCATGTAAGTTTGAACGTCCTGCACTTAAAAGTTTCCGCCTAAATAAGAAAATGGTCACATCTAGAATGTATCAAACCTTGTTTTATCAAAGCAACACACTGGTAGTTTCTAACAAAGGAAAAACAGGTCAACGCTGTCTCTTAAGAGTATGTCAGCAGTATGTCGAACAATACTGCAGGCAGAATGCTCTCAGTGTTTCCACACCTTTTCAGTTTTTCCTGGCTTTTGTGGCATTTCCCAATACTCTTCATTGTTTTTCTAAATTCATTACACCCCTTTGAAATGGGGACAATATTAGCATACCTCTCTACTAATTAGTTATATTCAAATTACTTTGTTCTTCAAGGTTCCTTTGAACTACTGGCTAGAATAAGCTTCAAGTTAGCTCTGGAGACTGTTAAATGAAGTAGAATTTATTACCACTTACTTGGTCTTAACAGGGATGTATGGGAGGGCCTCCTTATCACTTTCCCATCCTTTCAATGCCTACCGAAGGAAAATTTTCCAAACTACTCCCTCATAAACTTGTTCTATCTCTCTGCTTTCTGCTTACTACACATGTAGGAAGTGGCTCCAGTGAGGTACGTAAGCCCAGTAGTCAGAGCTGGGTTTTCTCAGCTTCCTGCAATGGCTTTTTGGTAGATTAAGGAATTTAACACAGTTCAGTAACCGCAGTCCTTGGCAATACACAAAGTACACAACAGTTACATAAATTATT
Organism: Falco cherrug; assembly: GCF_023634085.1. Taxonomy (NCBI): domain Eukaryota; kingdom Metazoa; phylum Chordata; class Aves; order Falconiformes; family Falconidae; genus Falco; species Falco cherrug. The sequence continues at coordinate 4,613,573 of NC_073698.1, forward strand.
ACATTATTCTTTTAAAACATCACCATAAAAACTTTACAGCTGGTTAGGAGGTTAAATTTAATCTAAGGTCCTTCTGCAGGTTATTTTCTGACATATTCCCAGTCCTAAAAACATCATCTTGAGACTACACAAACCTCAGGGCAAATCCCCATCTCTATAAAGGTTACAGATCATACTTATTAAGGGGGAAAACCGCAACTGGATTTGGCAAGTGCCATTACCTGTATCGTTGCTATTACCTATATATATATATATATACACACACACACACACGTGTGCTGTATTTCCAAGACAGATGTGATTATGGCTGTACAGACAATACCAAGACTACATTTTTGTGGATTAAAATACACATTGAACAGATCCAGAGGGGAAACGGTAACGTATTAATTTTGGATATCTGCATATTTTTATTTTCTGAAGCAGTGCAAACTCTTAAACTGAAACCCATTTGCATACGAAGTGCCAACAATGGCATAGGCACAATTAAAATACCAATATGGAGTTATGTAAAATGGGATGTTATATTTTTACTGATGCATAACTACAGTTTCATCTTAGCCACGCCATTCTGAGCATGCAGATACAAATCACTGCAATACTTTCATATATTATTAACACATGCTACAACAACTCCGTATGGTTAGTCCCTATATGAGTACCAACCACACTGCAGTAATTAAATCATACCCAGACAACCGATATACAAATGAATTGTTACTGTGTAAATCTCTCTGCTCAATTTAGCCTGTTTGCAGGCTAGTAAATCTCCTCATTTATTTAGGGTCTTAATGCTCAAAGAAAGTATTTTACTACCAAGTATGAAGGTGTAAACTTTTATGTGCAGAAGACATCATCTATTTTCAGAGTTTGGTTTGGGTTTTGGTTTGCTTTTGGGGTTTTTTGGGGTGGTGATTTGTTTTTTTTACACAAGTCTAGGCAGATTGCAAGTTAAGCTGGAATCTTATGCAGATTGCAAGTTAAGCTGGAATCTTATGCAGATTGCAAGTTAAGCTGGAATCTTATGCAGATTGCAAGTTAAGCTGGAATCTTATGCAGATTGCAAGTTAAGCTGGAATCTTATGCAGATTGCAAGTTAAGCTGGAATCTTATGCAGATTGCAAGTTAAGCTGGAATCTTATGCAGATTGCAAGTTAAGCTGGAATCTTATGCAGATTGCAAGTTAAGCTGGAATCTTATGCAGATTGCAAGTTAAGCTGGAATCTTATGCAGATTGCAAGTTAAGCTGGAATCTTATGCAACTAAACTCTGGGAACGCACACTGATGTTGGCCACAGCACAGCCCAAGGCTCACTATAATTCATACCAGGGATTGCTGACACAACGGCTCGTTACAACCATATTCCAGCACTGCAGAATAATACAACATGCATATTGTACCTTGATCAAGTATTTTTCCCATCTGTCTGCTGTGACAGACTTCCCAATCTTTCTCATCAGTTTCAAGTGAAGCTCCACCAATTCTTTTGGAACTGCAGTGTTGAGAGAAAGGAAAAAAAAAAAAGTTATGAAGTCTGGTGCAAATATACTTCAATACTAAACACTGATAACACTGAAACACTTCGACAAATTGAGAAGTTGTAATAAAACATAGTAACTTAATGTCTGTTGAACAGCAGCCCCACAATTGAGAGATAGAGGAAGGTTCATTTAACCACATGGGTCTTTTTGTTTAAATCTGTGTTTATAATAATCATTGCCCTTCCTTAAACTCAAGTAAACAGACCTTGGTGATACATATTTAAAAATTTTGGCAGCATTAAAACAACTGGACAGGAACTTGGCCAGTCAAAGACCTACAAAAATACTACTGCAAGCAGCACACCTGCAGCTGCCTCCAGAAACCCCAAAGTCATCTTCTGTACCACGCCTGGAATATCGCTGAATCCAAACTATTTTTGGCTGGGTGAATGGTACGGGAGAAATGTTCCAGAAACTTTGTCCTCACAGATGTAGCTTCCCTCTATACTTACTCTCTTTTGTACTGGACCTGAATACACAGGGCTTGAGGGTCAGAGGCCAGTACTTCTGCCGAGTACAGCTGCACCACTGTCATCATGGAATCAGTCTTCTTTTCAAAACTGAATTTTACTTACCTCTTTAGCCTACGCTCTTCAGACAACTTCAATATCTTGGCTTAGCTCACAGCTGTGATTTATAAATCAATCTGGCACCACCAAGTGGCAGATTTGCAGAACATCAATTTTATAAGCTAGCGAGTAGTATAACTTCTTAAAACATCCGATAATTATTAATGCAACTCTACAGGCCCAGTGATGTGAGCTTTCTCATTTGTAATTTGTGGAGGAAAAAAATAAAGAACTTTTCAAGTATTTTTACTTTTCTTCTCTTTGTGTACGATTTTGTTCTCTGAAAGTATTTTCATTACTCTACACGCACACACTTTAAAAGTTCTAAGCACAATTTTTTTATTTATGCAAAATAATTTATGATTATGGTTTTTCTGCTGGTCCAGTAGCATTACTTGACACAAGATACGCAGCTGGGGCACCAAACAAGCTTGTTCTCAACTCGACATGAGCTGGATGCTATTTCTTTTACTGATCTATACAACCTTTGAGTATCTGTGTGAATCTTTTCAGTATTTAACTCACCTAACTGCTGTTTGTCTTTCAGTCAAATGCCTCTACTTTCAGGTGAGCATATTGATTTGGGAAAATACCAGTTTGATGAAAATGCTTGTGTCATTTCAGAAGTAAATCATCGCTGCTGGTTTGCAGCAGGAAATTTAATAAACAGATTCCCTTCAATAAATACAAAATGTACCAGCCTGGGTACTCCAAAAGAGACCTCCTTTCAAAGTAGGTAATTCATAAGCAACTCTAAACCAGCTCCGATCTTTTCTCTTTTATACCATTTATATTATTTCCATTACCATTACATATTGAAGAAACCTAGCATATCTCTCCTCCTCGGTTTTCCAGAAAATGGATGCATTTCATAGTTTTGAACTACCACGTATTTTAAAAGGAACAAGATCAAAGGTCTTAACCCTGATAGATGCTGAGCACTTGGCACCAACAAAATTAAGCACAAAGCACTTTATACACATGAGCAATTCTATCAAAGTCAACTCATACAATTAAACCTCAGCTGGTGTTTGTGTGACATGGAACCGAGCCAAAGTATTCAAAAATCTTGCTGGATCAAAGCTTTTGTTCTGCATCTTTTTTTTTGTTTGTTTGTTTTTAAATCAGATTTCTTTTTAATGGGTACATACTGATTGAATCCCAGTTTAAAGAAGCATGGGTGATTTGTTTCGAATAATCAAATCCCCAGTCACCATAAAGACCTGTTCTAGAGTGTTAAGTCTTAGAAAAATGTTAAAAATTAAAAAAACTGGCAAGTAATTTTGCACAACCTTGGTCAGCACTTACGTTAGCGCCTACAGAAACCTCACGCCTTTTCCGATTCCAGCATTTCAGCTCTTGCACTTCTAGGATCTTAATGACGTATCGATGTGGTTATTCTCACACACTTCACAGAACGTTTCAAATCCATTCTCTATTTATTACCCCTTCAAGATGTTTACCATGTATGATAACAATAGGAATGACCAGATCTTTAGGCTGGCTTTTTGCCAGGTCCCTAGTAAGTGCTTGGAGGAATCGCACACTATCCTCCTTGTTCTAAAGAATGAGGTGGGAGTTTTGGAGAAGAAAACTGATGTCTACTTTGCAGGCAGAAACTACAGAGTGTGAGAAGTGCAGCCTGACCAGCCAGGATGCCTCAACTACAGCAGGAGCAGAAGCCTATAGGACTGAGAAACAAACTCTGCACTGAAACCAAAGTAGCTGTAAATAATACATGGATCACATGCAGCAGCGTACACCTGACTTGCCCAGAAACATCAGCTCAGGGAGGGGTGGTAGGGAGGCTAGAGTGTGGTGGAAAACCTCTTCTTTCCCAGAACACTTGTCTGGCAAGAAGTGCACTAGTAAACAAGACTATAGTCGTCTCAGAAATGCATTGAACCTGTGTAACTTTGACTCACTTTTGTTCAGAACACAGACCGAATTCCTGACAAGCTTTTGTTGAAGTGGGACATCAATAAGGTTCATTTTTACAACACTCTTCTACTCCTACTTGTAACATTCCACAGATAATGAACATGAGATGTAATTACTTTTGGGTTGTATTGTTTGGGTTTTTTAAAAATAACAACAGTAGACTCATCTTCTTTGTAAAATATCCCCTCCATTCAAATGGGGTCTGCATCATGCATTTCAGGTATAATAACCTATTAATGTTTTGCATTTTTAAAAAATTCACCTAAGGGAATGATGAACAATACGCACTATCTTTCTTGCACGACAGCCATTCTATGTAAGGTTTTGGCCAAAGAAGTGCGATGAACTTACAAAAACACCCCTAAATCTGCATGATATTCTCATATGAAACTTTGATCTCTCTGGAAGTAATACAGTAGCTCTCCAAAACCTTCATAGAACACATTCAAGTGGTGGAGAAAATGCCAGGGCTAATAAAAATTGTACAGCGCTATTTTAAAAGAAAAACTGTTTCTGAAAATCAAGTATAATTAAACTGTGGTGCCATCTGCTAGATATTCAAAAATATAGACCTTTCATAGGAAGAAGCCATGAGTCAGAAAGAATGAGTCACTGTACATACAATTATAAGGCTTCTGGTGGAGCTTAGCCAATTTATTAAGACCTGCACTTTCCTGGAGGGCAGGCTCTTGTCAGGGCCTCATACAATATTCCCTTGAACACCATTCTATCTACTGCAGCATTTCAGGGAACATCCCATACATCAGTCACACATTTCTAACAAATTCAGGAATGACAGAAAATTGAAACAGAAGAAAGTACGAACATGTGGAAATGCCATCATCCCGTTCGAAAAGCTGTAACTTCCAAACACCTGCACAGCCGCTGATTAAAGACCAAGTTGTGGGTACCCATTAACACCTTCCTATATAATGATAACTCATTTCACCTCTGCCTGTTCTCCCTGCCAAAACAAATATGCTCACAGCTGAACACTCAGCTAAACAAAACAGAAATAAAGGAGGAAAACAGAAAATGCAGGTAACAGATCAAGCCCTGGGTCTGGAGGGAGTGCAGGGGGAACTTGTTGTTTGGAAAATGATTACAAATAAAAAAGCCTGAGTATCAGAACAGATCTGGAGCCCTGGACACAGAGGGGAAGATCAGAAGTGCAATGTACAGCAGAGTCCTTGGCACTGATGTGGATTGCCAAGCCTGTGCCTCCTCTACTCCTCCAGAGATAAGGGACCTGAAGCCCTGGGACTTAGAGGGAAGGGAACGAGGACTAACAAGGCTGCTGGTAGCTTTTGTACTTCTTGAACACAAACAGGTCTTCCCAGTTACACTAGTAAAACCTTTTTCCACCCTAGCTTGTTTTGGCAAGTGGAAGAAAAAAAGTGACTCATTAGACATACAGGGCAAAAATTTCCGTTAACAGTTTGCTCTTTTTTTATCTCTCTGCCTTGACCAAAATTACCTCTGCACACTATGACTGCACTGTCAAATAAAGCCACGCTAAGCATGTGGACAGCAGAGATCACCAGGACCATTAATGATCACCCACCTTCCCTTTTCTACTAAAGGAAGCTAGCTCACAACAATCTGTACAAAATTCATGTGTATCAGCTCCCAGCTCCCTGTGCAAAGCAGAGTTTAATGGCAAGCAAATACAAGATAGCTTCCACTATGTTCAGCTCCCCGCGCTGTCAATGCTGGAGGGAGCTGCGCTAGAGGCACATGCAAAAGCAAGAGCATCCACTTGGACACTGGTGAAGAGTTACTAGGTGGTCCATTTACTGCTGAGCCCACCACACACTAACTTAATTCCCGTTGCAGACAAGCCCTTACACATATACTTGCTTAAAACCAGTTGGCTATAGCCCTTACAAAAGACGCAGGAGTACCTAACAGGCAAGTGATCACATTTCTAACACCTTTAATATTCTCCTTCATTTTTGTGTGCAAGTCTGAAGTCCTGTGAGCAGTCTGAGGTAGCAAACCTCCTTGTCTTCTAGGTTAGTTTCAATGAAAGAGAAGTTCCTCATCTGTTTCATTAAATTCATTCATCCATTCATCACTAGCAAAACACTTGGGAAAAGAAAGGGAATAGTATCTCCTTCAGCACCAGCACTGGTTTATGATAACATAAATATTCTTCTCCAGGAACTATCTAACTTGCTTCTTACCTCAACTCTTAGTGCAAGGAAAATTGTAGAACCTTGTAGTTGGGATGTATTACAAGAAGTTTATAGACCATAGTGAACAACAATGGCCTTGGTGCGAACTTGGCATGATAAATAAATAAAACTACAAACCTCTAGTATGAACGAGGTAAGAAGTTACAGTGGATCTCTGACAAATAACTGTGATAATAAGGAGCCCCATATTCATGCAGCAAGCTTGGCATAAAAAACCCAAAACATCTGAAGCATTTGAAGCATTTATAGTGTATCCCGACATGAAAAAGCAGTAGTTCCTGTTTCAAAGAACAATCTGAAGATCTTATTTTCTAGCTGAGCCACTTAGTATTATCATTCTACTAAACTGTGTGCCCATAAAAAAACAACAAAAAACCCAAAAGAGACACAGGAAGGGGAGGGGGTGGGAAACGTAACTGCTCTGCCTCCGGAGTGAAAGAAAAGAGCAATCAAACATGCTGTAATTAAAACGAAGATCAAAACAGAAAGAACAAGTCACCAAGTAGCAGTTTTATATCCTGTTCCTAGAAAGATTTTGGCAGGCATTAAAAACAAACAAACCTCGCTCACATTTAAATGACATTGTTATCCTAGGAAAATACTTTGCAATCTGGATGCTCAGCAGCCAGATCATTTTCATACAAATATCTGAGCACCTTTATCTCTCCGATCTGCACAAATACCTATTAGAAGACCCTCCGCTTGCCTGGACTATTCAGAGCACATGCCACTCAAAACTTTTTCAGCAAATTGGAAGATTTCTGTCTTGCTCATAAAGCCCCTCCAATCCATCCCCATGCAGGGACCCCAGCACACCACCTCTTTCACTGCCGCTTGCGAAGGAATTGTGCCCGACGTGGGCAGTGCTTTCAACTGGAACCAAAAAGCCTTTTCCACCCCGCAGTTCCTGTAGAAGTTGTGTCACCAACCTAACAGACCTTGCTATCAGTTGCAAACTGACTTCGCTGCATTAGTCCTCACCGCAACTGGGATGTGACTTTAAAATTCAGCTCTGATTTTAGCTACGAGATTATTATCAAATATTTAGAATTTATCACCTATTTGTCAAAACTGTTATTGAGCACCCTTTCCTGCTATTCTTTTTTTTATTCTACCCTCTTCCATGGCCCACAAATCAATCTGATTACACTCTCCAATGCCTACACAACCACCAGTCACCTTCTCACTATACCTAAAACTGTAATTTAAAAAAAAAATCATACGCGTTGTCATCAGCATAATTCTTGAAGATGGAGTTAAAAACAAAATCCCTACACAGTTTTTCAGCAGCCCTTTAGCAGTTAGAAGATGGTTTAATCTTTCACAAGTCCCCTCTGCTTCATTCTCTGGCTATTAAGTTCCTAGCAACGTTCAGGGCTTTTCAAGCCGATATATTAAGCAACAGCAGAAAGGTTAACAAAAGCAAGACTGATGTTAGAATAAGGCATAACGTTTAGGGGAAAAAAAAAAGTATGCTGTACTGTGCAATAAAAATAATGGAGGTAGGAAAAAAGGAAAATTACTTTGAAAACAATGCAGGAAAAAATAGCACACGATCTATTTTAGAAACTGGAAATAGCCCAGAAACGAAAGACAGCAAATAAAAGCCCAGTTTACTGCCTAAAAAAATGTACTGAATAAAAAATGGGCTCCAGTCCACAAACTCTGGACACAGGAGCAGTGAGTGAGAAAAATCAGGCTACCTTAGCAATGTGCAAACAAGCACTGAAAAACAGGTATTCAAAACATTTGACGTTGTAACAGATTGACATAATTCACAGTTCAAGCACTTGCACTGACCACACCATGCATTTCAATCACCTAAAAATCAAGAGCACTTGACTTGCTGATCTTTAATTCATGCATATGCAATCACCTGACTGAAACTGCTGGGACCCCTGCCTACAAACAGAAGACACAACAGCACATGTATCTTTCATTCTGGCTAGTAAAAATCAGGAAATAAGATCTTCTAAAGTGACTCTGGGATTCTCTTGCATTATGAGCAGAAAATCCTCCTAATTTCCTTCCTTAGCACTTAACTGTGTCATTATAATTCTCAAATAAACAGTAGGTATGACAAAGGTGAAAAGTAATCACACAGATTACACTTCAGTAGTGGACTCTGGAGTGCTTCACAGCTCCTCTGTGCAAGAATGCAGCTCCATGGCTTCCCAAAACACTAAGATAAATCAATCCACTTCAGGAAGAATTTAGTAGGTTTTTTTCCACTAGAAGATGACCTAGGCAGGGAAAACCTGCAGCCAATGGTACTTGGCATGCCCAGCTCCGGCACTGGGAGCATGCTGCAGAACACACCTACCCATGCCACAGAGATGTAAGAAGAGGTAAGGTGCCCTGTTCTGCCTGTTAGGCACCAAGGTGTCTTTACAGAAAGCACAAGCAGAGTTAGGAGTCCTAGTAAAAAACCAGGCGGGTTGATCTGACTGGATCCTTCAGCTCTACAACAGGAAATGCTGGAAGCACACCTTTGGCAACGCAACACCTCTCTGGAAAGGTCAGTACTGAAACCAGGATTTCAGTCCAGAACTCAGTCTGGACTGAGGCATCTGCAGGCCATTACAGTAATGGAAGTTCACACTTGTCGGTGTACTGGGGTTTAATAGTGGGGGGGCTACAGGGGTGGCTTCTGTGGGAAGCTGCTGGAACCTTCTCCCATGTCCGATGAAGCCAACCAGCTGGCTCCAAGATGGGCCGGTCCTTGGCCAGTGGCGGGTCGTCAGTGAGAGGGGCAGCACCTCCAGGATCACTGATTTAAGAAGGAGGAAAAGTTAATGTCACTGTGCAACAGCAACAGCGGCGGGAGCGAGGGGGGCCGGGAGGGGCGAGCAGCAGCCCCGCACCCCCCCGGGGCAGGGCCGGGCCGGGCCGGGCCGGGCCGGAGGAGGCCGGGGGGGCTCCGGGCGCCGCAGCAGAGGCTCCCCGGCAGCCCGCGGGGAAGGGCAGGGCAGGGCAGGGCAGCCCCCGGCGGGGCAGGCTGTGCCCCTCAGCCCACGGAGCCCGCGGGGGAGCAGCTCCCCCCCGCAGCCCGGGGCAGGGGGTGCCCGCGGGGGGCTGTGACCCGCGGGGGCCGCGCTGGAGCCGGCTCCGGGCAGGGCCCGTGGCCCCGCGGGGAGGAGCCCGGGCCGGGGCCGGGCTGCGGGCAGGGCCGGTGCCCCCGGGGGGGCTGGAGCCGGCTGGGCCGGAGGGGCTGCGCCCCGCGGGGGGCCCCGCGCTGGGGCCGGGCAGGGGGTGAGGACCCTCCCCCGGCGGGGCAGCAGCGGCCGGGACAGCGGGGGCGGCACCGGCCGCGGCCCCGGGACAGCCCCGGCCCGGCTGGGCGCAGGGGCAGGGCGGCGGCGGCACCCGGGCCCGCCAGCGGAAGGGACAGAAGTTAAAGACGTCGAGATGGCGACGTTTACCTTTTGATCCAACACCAAGTAGTTACACAGCAACCCAAGAAGTGCTAAAATTGAACCCAGTGCCTTTGTTCGCTGTCAGAAGGTTCCAGATTACAGCTCCCACTCCTAGGAGGGTGGCCCAGTCACAAGGCAAGCAGCAAGGAAAGAAATGGCAAGATTTGAGGGCCCAAAGAGAGAAGAAATGGAAGCGTGAGCCTGAGCTTTAGTCCCTGCTCCTATCTCCCAGAATTTTTTTGGTATTTTGCCATTAAAAACTAGGAAAGGGCAGCAGCATAGGAATAGGGTTCATCTAAGCAAATGCAGGCATTTACACCTGAGCTAGTTCCGTATAATCCATTCATAACCCACGGCAAGAAAGACACTTTGGGAAGAGTCAGCTCATCCTAAAGTAAACACCTGAGCTCTGCTAAACTATTCGGTGAGATTAAGTCTGTTGTAGAGTGTCTGGCAAGTTCTTCCAGTGAGAACCAATGTACGTAAGGTCTTGGGGATACAGGAGCGTTACCATTACTGGGGGGTGCATCTCGCTCTTAAACTGTTCCTTACCTAAGCTCTCTGCTCCCCGTTAGACAGAACTACCATTGCAGATCTGACCTTCGATCGTAAGGTTTATCCATGCACAGACATTTCTGGGAGACAAAATCAATCCTCTAAGCATGGCAGCATGTAACTTCAAGTGAAAAAGCATGTATCATGTTATGTTAAACTAAAGTATCCTCACTGCAGTGAAATAAGTGAAAAATCAAGATTAAATGTGAACATAGAGTTGCATACATCAGTAGTTAAGAAGGCTTCAGCTTCATTGCCATAACAAATGTAACAACTTCCTTTTAATGTGTTCTGTTAGAGGATAAGTGGAATGTAAGTCCTATTTTTACATGACAAGGACAAATTTAAATGCTTTTTAATTTCTTACTTTGTTTAATTACTAGAAACACAACTCTGGTGTCAATTTTGCTAAATTTCTCAGGTACTGTCTGAGGGTTTTCTTCACCATTAAGAGAAGAAGGATGTTAATTATACTATAAAACCACTTTATTCCACACCTCTTACTTGCATAAAAAGGCAGTATTAAAAAATTCAGAGCAGGCTGAATAAAAATCACTTTTCTAAAACAAGTTTCATTACTAAGGTTAGAGGTTATCATTCCTCAGTCTTCAGTGGGGGGAAAATACCCAAAACAAAGTTTATCCTTTTTAAGGTATTAGATGAGATCTGCTACAAAGATGTTTCTGCCCTTTTTTGGGTTCCACTTTAAAAATAGTGGGTTTTTTCCCTAGTCACTGGTGATCCAACCTGCGCTTCAAATAAGTCTCATCTATACTCGAGGATTCATAATTTCATCTTTCATTTCCACAAAAACTTTACTGAATATCAACAGGTGAATGTTTCTTGGTGGTTCCTCTGTAACTGTCAAATATTGCAGATACCTTTTTTTGAAAACCTAGTCTTGCAAAATTAGGTCTCCCAACAAAAATATTTTTTTTTCATTTATTGGACCCCAAAGCAGTACAAGAATGTAACCATGCTACAAAGATAAACATTTTATATTTTCCTAAACATACAGCAGTGACTAACTTGTAAAATACCAAATGCTTACTGAGTGGTACTCAATTTTTCTACACAACAACAGCACTATGTGAGCATAAGATTTCTTTAAGGATCGGCATAAGCAAACTTCAAAGGTGAAGCCAGCACGAGTCATTCTGCATTGTTTAAGAAACCCAGGAAACCAGTGAGAATAGAAATTTAAGAAACAAAACTGAGACAGTTGTGTGACAAAGTGCCAGTAGTACACAAAACCACGGTGTGGTTTTTGACCAACTTAAGCTTAGGTCTCAAATAAAGACTTCTTTAAATGTAAAGAAAAAGCAAACCACATGTGGCCTCTTGCAAGCTGGTAACTGAATCGCACACAAAGTGAGGATTCACGTAAGTTTCATTCCTTGAAACATCCAACTCTGAAGTATAAACTTCTGTAAGCAAAGTCATGTTTTGACCTGCTAACACTATTAAAATATCTACCCCTGTTAATCTAATTCTTTTAATTGCAAGAAACGGTTATAACTCTGGGGCTCTTGCAGCTTCACTGGGGTAGCCAAGACTGTTAGCTTTGGGATCGCCCTCACCTACGGTCTGGCTAGGCAGCCTCCAAGCCACAGGCTGCTTTGCCAGACCAGCAGTGCCATTACCTCTCCATAACTCAGGCGCGGTTGCCGCCAGCCACCTTTTACACAACTTTTAATCTGAGCTAAAAAGACAGATGAAGGTAATAGCCTGAAGGGACGATGAGTTTCCAGCTACCATCTGCATACTGCCATCACTCAAACCCCAAGTTTGAGGTGCAAACTCTCCAACCTAAACAACCGTGGTAGATGTTATCAGGATGGGGGAAGAGCCTGGCAGCTCACTTGCAGCCAAGAAGGAAAGTGCCACAATAGAACACGCACCTACGTCTTTCCACTGAACCGGCTTCCCAAAAACACAACGGTATCTGAAAAACCTAACAGTTGTGACATCAGAAGATCCTTCCCTTCCTGTACAGCACAAAACAGGTAAAAAGAATGGAAAGCAAACGTTGGCAGTAGAAACGTGCCTATGCATAGCATTTGGAAAAGAAAACGATGAGCCACTGTGCATACAACCCAGCACTCAACCTGACAGTGACCACCATCTGCTGTTTCAGAACATGGGTAACGAAAACCCACAGCGCACCCAGAAAAATCACCTGCCTCTAGGTTATCTCTAAACACTTTTTAGTCAAGAGCCTGGCTTAACTTAGAAGCAAGAAACTTCATGTTCTTAGCTATATTTTAAAATATTTTCACTACAAGTCAATATTCATTAGTGTCTAAATCTTTCTGAGCTTAAGCCTCACTAATAATTTGCAGCAATCAACTGTAATTACAGAACACGTGAAAGGCCTTTAAGTTTGAATTAATTTTAAATTTCATTCAATGCACCATTTCTCTGGTTTTACAATATAAAAGGAATGCAAATCTCTAAGAGCCTTGCTTTGTACATTTTTCAAAATCTTCTCTGAGGTTCATAGTAACATTTTTAAAACTTTTTTTTTTCCCCAGAAACTTTTGTACAGTCCTCCTTAGTCTACCGATATGTGCATTATCTATCAAGATGGAGCTGCCACAGCTGAGCACTGAAATCAAGATGAAGGCAAACAAGAAATTGGCAAAAGGAGAGGTAGATATACATACCCAAAATAAAACCACCAAGTTTTTTTTACATTTGATTCTCAGCCCACTCTTGGTGCTATCTGGTATTTTGTTGATTTTAAAACTCCAGTTCCATGTTAACAGGGGTGCTTTCCTCTGACCTATCACAACACTACCCAGAATATTTTGTTGAGCTAACAGGTAATCTTAAATATTCTGGGTTGTGTTCATCACAAACATTTTCCCTCTTAAGGCATACTTGCAACTCTGTTTCATTTGCAGTTTTGTTGCCCATTCACAATACTATTTTTTCACCAGCAGTGTCTCCCCTTAGGCTGGTTTAGCCATCTTTCACCTTAAACCTTTTTAAAACAAATCATGTCCTTCTGGTTTTCTTGGTAAGTAAGATTAAGATTAACTACCCATACCATAAAGGAATTCTACTGTATTTATACCACAGTGACAAAAAAACCCAAACCAAACCATCTTTTTCCAACCAGCTTCCTGTTGGTTAATTAATTTAAGGTTTATGATGATGCTTTCCCTCTCGAACAATGATCACTTTGGATGCTGACTCACGTTTAGTGGTTGACCTAGCTGGAATGGTTGTACGATGCATTCCTTGATGTTCTTCTAACCCTCTGCCAGGGAAGGTTATATAGGGATGAACAGAAAGCAAATCCACTCCTCCGCTAGTCCTAACTTAAAATGGACAGCACGAACACAGACCACTGGCAACATCAGCTTGCATTAACATATTGGGCTGTAGACTGCAATGGTTAAAAACATAGTCCATGGCTCACCTGATTCCTCCTGCCACAAAGAATAATGTCAAAGAAAGGGCTGGGCATGAGAGTTACTATTTTGATCATATCAGGTAAGGTTTCTGTGGAACACAAGGCAACCACTTTAATCAGTGACCTCCTTGAACGACTTTGTTATCTATACATACGTATCTGTCAAGCATGATCTATCTATCAATGTTTCAAAAAAATCTACCCATGCTTTCAAAAAGAAAACAGCAGAATACTTTTCTTTGGAGAATAACTAATACAAATGTTAGAACTATGAAATTACAATTTCATAAAGTTTATCAAAACCAGATGTAAAAGCTCCTTGCTTTTGATTCCCTAAATCTTTGTTGGACTCTTTAAAATGCACTGTTTTCCACTTTGTACTCTGAGTTTCTATATTTTTACCAGCTGTATTTCTAAGCTTTTACAGAAAGCCAAATAAGTATATAATCCTGGCAACTCAGCATGCTTTCACATTATCAGCCTGTTCCAGTACATCATTTCCTAACACATCAGTTTTATCATCTTTCATCTTTATCGCCAGAAAGGCAGCGTAACTAGAATAAAGATAGCATGAATTAGCCTAATAATGACACCTTACACAAAGAAGTTCTCAGCAATGTACTTATTTTAATCATCGCATTGTAGCTGATGATTTTAGACACCTACGTTTTATGTAAACCTCTTCTCCATCCACATGCTCTCCAAATCCACCCTGAACTTTTTAGCTTTCTTCTTTCTACTGCAAGCTATGAGTACGTTCTCCTCCTTGACTTCATCAGGGTTAGATTTCCACCTTTCAAACAATTTCTACTTTGCAGAAAAACTTGGGACATTTAGCCCTTACACTTATCTTTACCATCCCACTCCCGTCTGTCAGACAAACGTGGATTCAGATACCTTCATGAGCTTTGCAAGCATGCTCCATCTAGGATGTAGCGGTTTTATTCCTTGACTTACGACTAGTCCTTCTGGTCTCCCTTCTTATAAAGATGAGGTCTTCCAAAAGCTCCTCTGTTACTGTATCAGGTTTTCTTACCTGCTGCTAACCTTTCTTAACCTTCATACAGATAGCTAACGTGTTATTTAGGAAGTCAGCTAATACTGTCTGGCTACAGAATTTGTCTAAGCTTAAACATACATTTCAAAGGATTGTTTTCCCACTTAATAGAAGCTCTCCACCTTGGATGCTTTCTTGCAATGTATTGTTGGTAACTACAAGAACGCCACACTACAGGCTCTGTGATCAGACTAAAATTTCCACACTTCTATCACCCACTAATTAATACAGCTTCTGTGAACCACTGTATTTTGCTCTCAGGAGGAAACTACTATAATCCTGATAGTCATTAATACTAAAAGACAATGAACACGCCCTGGCACTTGTGCTACTAGATAGCTGTAGATGAGCTGGAAAATAGCCAGGGCAGTACCAGGGGGACACTCAGTGGAGTAGGAAATCAAGTGATTACTTCACACAAACTTAAACAACCAACTTCATTCAGCATGCTACCGGTTCAGGACTTTGGCAACCAGAACTGATAGAATAGAATAGAAAAATGGTATAGCCTAAGGCAACCGAAAAAGTCAGAGCTCTATGCTGAGAACCACAGTTTTCTTGAAAAAGATTTTCAAGGCTGGAACTGGCGAGGTATAACTTGCTTGCTATCCATTCGTCAAGTATCAATCAAGCCTGCAAGTTCAAGGGTAAGCAGAGCTTTTCTCCAAGGTACTACAATATCTAAACGATCATAATGGAAAGAAACCAAATACTAAAGCACAGCTGCAGAAACACAGAAGTCTTTAGAAATAGGCCCTCCCTCACTTTGAGAAATTGTTTGTTTTCCCCAGACCATTACAGACATCAACAAGGTCACAATTTCTGCTGTAGTTCTGAGAAATTCTCTGCTGCTCAAGCTTTAAGAGCTTTGTTTTGCTCTTGGGGAAGAGAAATAACTGGATCAGGCCGATAGCAAACTGCATATATGAGAGACTGACAAATGCTAAAGCCATTAAGAAATACTTGTTAATGTTAAAATGGTTTGTTGAGGTTTGTAGAACAACTGAAGCACAGGAGGGTTCATTCATTTGGGGAGAAGTGGGGAGAGGAGAAAGGGTAATGAAATAGGGTGGAAAGATCATCTTAGTGTTACAAACAGCCACAGGACCTTGCTATTCCACAACTGGCATAACCCATGCTCTCTCTGGCTGCAAGGTTGGAGGAAAAAACCCCAAACAAAACCCCAACTAACACACCTTCATATGAGTTTTATTATTTCTCAATGGTTTTAACATTTGGAACTAACCAGATGACTTTATTGAACTCCACAGCCAAAGCCACCAACGCATTATTCTGCCCCTGCACTAGTGTCCAAGTAGGGAGTGATGAAGAGAGCCTGCAGTGCAAGGGGAGGGTGCTCCACACCGCTGCAGCCCGGGCAGGCAGCCTAGCTGCCTCTGCACCGCAGGAGGGGTGATCTCTGCAGCACACAGACCAGTCTGTCTGCATCAGAAGATACTCTTGGAAGGCAAATTCAACTCTCTCGCCAGTCATACACCTGCATTTCCTCCCAGAGGAGCACAACAGAGATTGTCTTGTGAGAATCAGAAGACATTTGTCCCAACTATGGCAGATACACATGAAATTCTGGATACCTCAATGAACTCCAGCTGCCATAAACCTGGAGGAGCACAGCTGTACCACTAAGAAGTGCTGTACGGCCCAGATAGATCTTGATGTTAAAATGGATACTTTCAAAGAACTGCAAGACAGCTGCCTTTGAGGCAGCAGTGAGCACATACCCACAATGTTCTTCAGCAGGATATTTATTCATCATCTTCCCATCACCTGCCCCTTCTTGCCAGTTCAGTCCATCAGTAAGCAGCTCCTGCCCTCTTCCTCACCCCACACAAAGTCTTTCTGTCATTGTCTTCTGCCTCCAGTAGGATAATATTACCAAGTCACTAAGTAGATTCTCTTCCCTCCTCCCAAATCTATCAGGTTTCTGCCTGAAGCATGCAGTTTATCAGATACTAAAGAGCACAGAAAACATCACAAACAGTTATTCTGTTTCTATACTATGAGTTTTCCCTAAGTTCTCGTGACCTTCCCAGTTTAGTACAGGTCATAAACAAGCTAATCTAAATGTCAGCTTTGGCATGGACTCGAACATGTGTGTGCCAGGCAATGGGCACTAATAATTGCAAACACATAGCTGCTACCTGCTCTCAGACTAGCTTGAAGTAATCACAAGCAAGAGAAAAAAAAAACCTGCTTTCATCGTAGGTGTAGAAAACTCAGGAAGCCCCTGAGCTACAAACATGGATGCAGGGAGAGTACTCTGAGAAGCTCTTACAGCTTCTGCAGACCTCTCAAGTTGGCCAAAGACAAGGCGCAGCACCGACAAAAAATAACTACCAGCTTACATGCCATGATAGCGTCACACAGAACTCAATTTGATATTTATAATGTTCTCCAACACAAATGTACCACAATACAGCCCATGGAGCTGCTTTCAGTAAATGTCATCTCGTGCTGGCCAGAATAATTTCCATCAGCATTCCCACTCCTTATACACTTGTCCTGAAATAAGCCTTAGGACTGTGACTTGGGAGTAATATCAAAATTTTTCCCTCCAGTTCTGTACCATCCAAATCGGGCTGGAATTCAACAAAGCTGCCTACCAAAAGCATACAGCCTTCCTCAATGGAGGCACGTGGTCCCACAGAACCTGCATAATCCTTGGGAGGGCTGAGCTTTGGCTGGGGTCTTCCGATGTCCTGCCACGGCTCATCTGTGCCTGGAGAGCAGCATCCCGAGTTCCTTTTTTCTATTCCACACGGCATTCTGTCATCTCTTTCAGACAGGCAGTGCTGCTGGAAAGAGAACGAACTGCTTGTCTCCCCAGAAGTACAGTGTTTTCCTGTCTTCTATATAGGATTGTAAGATGATGTGGAGTCTAGCTCAAACCAGAATTGCCGACCGAAACACAAGAGCACACTCAGGTGAGTTGACATGCCAGCTCAATGTGCATAAAGATATGAAGTCTGGCCACAGAAGAACTAAGAAAATAGGAACAGTTAAAGAAGATATGCATCCATGCTCTATTACAAGCTAACTAATTCCAAGGTAAACTTAATTCACTTAAAACAAGTAACTGAAAAGTACATGTGGGTAAGGCGTGCTGACCTTAAAGTCGTATTAATCTGAAGTGTAGGCAAGAAGAGTTTATTCTGCATTAGACACTTATTTGCCATGAAGTCAGTAAAAGAATGCCTACCCCAGCTACTTACTTTCTCAGAATTTAACCCTCTTAAGCTGTTTGAGAATTTCACCTCCCAGCCACTGGAGGCTACTTTCAACAAATTAGTTACATTTGATGGCTAGAAACCTTAGAGCTGTAGCACTTCCATCATGCTCAAAACTGAAACAAGCACAGAAGTAATACACTATGTTCTACAGTTTACTAGACATGCTTTTATTTTCCAATAGTTTGTTGCTAAGTTAAGAATACTGCATTTTACTAACAGGTGGTAGATTAATGGCTTTGACATAAATGTTTTGGTTCAGTCCTCGAGTGCAGCAGGAACGCGACGATTACTTATATTCCACGTATACACACTAAGTTCAGCCTGCATTCACATGATAACTACTTGACTGATTCAGAACAGCAGTTAAATTTCTTACTCATAAAGGAAAAAGTGTGAAAAGATAAGAACACTCAGACCTGCAGCGCAGATGAAAAGCGTTACCTCTGACTAGCTGATACAGCTTTATGGCAGAAGCAAGCTTGTAATAGTGATAGAGCCACACAATATGTTTAATGAAGATTCAGCAATACGTAGTGTGCGAATAAACTCAACCACCCAGCATTACAGGTGCTACCAACGTTAGATGTCAGAACTTGCTCATTTACGTAAGAGGACACCACATGAATTAATCTTTCTGCACTGAACTAGTTAATAAATCTCAAGTACAGTATCAATGATTAAAATTTAAGCAAAATAGCATGACAGTCAGTACTTCCATAACACACTTATTGCCTACTTTTAATACTAACCAATCTACTGCAGATATTACATATTTCTGCAATGTATCATGACTTAAGAGTCACATCAAACCCCATAACTTCTGATCAATAGTACACAAACATGCTTGATATCAAACATCAAATACAAGAAAAATCAATGACATTACCAGAACACTCTGCTTCACTGCCTTTTCATTAGGATCATACCTAATCTTGAGCTTGAAAGTCTGTCAAACTCCTTGTCATTAGATAGGGTTGGCTTTGGCTTCCTATATGAAACAGCTACAAAGCTTCAGGTAAGTTTCTCCCATATTCAACAGCAGTTTAAGTCAATATTAATTGTTCACTTCTTCAGAAAATGGCAAGGATCCTTAAGCTTACCACTGTAAAGCTTTCTAGAAGTATTGGAATGACAATAAAATGCCTGACATAACCCACCGAAACAAATTACTTCAGCATCCAAATTCATTTGAAAAGAGAAAAGACGTTAGGTGTCTAGAAGCTTTAGAAAAATTACAGCAGCTTGTAAAACATAAATTACTGCTTTGAAGCATGGTAGCTCCAAAGACTATATATATATAGATATAGATATAGAGATATATATATATGTATATATATATTTCAGTTCTACAACGTAGTATCGGGTATTCCCTATTGAAAAACATTAAAGAAACCATAAATGGCTTGCACAGATTTTCCACAAGCACCTGCCGTTAAACCTCAGTTCTCATTATAAAGACAGAAAAGGGGAAGGGGAGAAAAGATTTAAAAAAATGGACCTGCTACCAGGCATCTGCATCTCATCATGTCTTTTCTTACACCACTTAAACCCGAGCCAACACGTGAAGAGTGTTTTTATTATCAAGCTCCAACCAAACACAAGACATTGACGCCATAATTAAGCAACAAACTTCTAGGCTGGGTCAATCTGTCAGGGTAATTGTCAAGAGTCAAAGGAGATGAAGAAGTCTGAGCTCCAGTGAGAATACAGGATTGCCTCGGACTGGAAATCCACACACCAAAACACACTTGCTGTTTTCAAGAACACCTTCAGCACGATCATTACTGGCAAGATTTTCATATAAGTTTGCTATTTTACTGAAAGAATATTCAAAGCATGCATATTTGTTACCATTTCAATCAAGGATAAATCAAACCCCATACTGCTATGAAAAAAACTGCAAAAATTCATGAGCTAACACAGCCACACACACTTTGGAAGATGCCATTCACCCCCGGGAGAGGTTCCCCCATTCACAGACTAGGGAACCTGGCAAACCAGTGAGTGTTTTGCGTAGTCATGTGTAAAATTAGATCTCTGTTGTGCAAGCTAACATTCTACTAATATTTTCATTCACAAGAGACCAAGTGCTTAATTAACATTTATACCAATTCTCAAGCTACAAAGGAGGTGGTGATTTGATACCATGGTTCCTTAAAAACAGCCCTAAATACAGATATAGTTCTTGCTCTCCTCTATCACATATATTTAGTATTTAAATTTGCAACTGCTCCTCTGTTGCAAGTAAAAACTTAGTAAAAAAAAATAATAAAGACAGCATATGTTTGTTAGAACAAGGAGAACAAGTACTGGCTTCCTGTGATGATTTGTTTCAGTTTGCAGTTTTGCCTTCAGAAGCAAGCAGAGGCAAAAGAGATACTATAGTGCAGCACACTGTAGTATGATCTGTATTGTTAACTTAGTTATGCATCTCAAAGTACAGTAATACCGGGGTACTGACATCTCCCAGCCCTCAAAAGTTCCAGTTAAATCATATATTGGGTTGCTGTGCTAGTTTTGACTGGGGTGGAGTAAATTTTCTTCACAATAGCTGGTATGGGGCTCCGTTTGGATTTGTGCTGAAAACAGCGTTGGTAATTCAGGGATATTTTAGTTATTGCTGAGCAGTGCTCACACAGAACCAAAGCCTTTGCTGCTCCTCACCCGACCCTGCCAGTGAGTAGGCTGGGGGGCATAAGAACTTGGGAGGGCATGCAGGACACAGCTGGCACAGCTGACCCCCACTGACCAGATGTTCCATACCATAGGGCTTCATGCTCAGCATACGAAGGTGGGGGAAAAAGGAAAGGAGGGGGGATGTTTGGGGTGATGACATTTGTCTTCCCAAGTAACTATTATGCATGATGGAGCCTGGCTGCCCTGGGGATGGCTGAGCACCTGCCTGCCCATGGGAAGCAGTGAATGAGTCCTTTGGTTTGCTTTGCTTGCGCACATGGCTTTTGCTTCACTTATTAAACTGTCTTTATCTCAAAAAAGTAAAAGTGAGAAAACCTGTGGGTTGATTCCCTCCCCCATCCCGCTGTGAGGGGGGCGAGCGAGCAGCTGTGTGGGGTTTAGCTGCCAGCTGGGGTTAAAACACCACATTTGTTTTTTAATAAATCCTACAAGAAACAATTTACTTTTTGAGACATATCAACTAGCAAATTTTGTGAGTTAACACTGTCACCATCTTGATTAGACACTTGACTTCATTCTTTTCAAAGAAGTTCAAGATTGTCATAATTGCAACTCAAGTCACAACATTGTATGTAAAACAAAAATAAGCATTCTTAAAGATAATTATTCTTCATAAAATAAAATCTTCACTACATAACTATAGATCTCATTACTTTATTTGAATAGCTGCAACTTTCAAAAGAGCCACCGGCCAGAAAAGTTAAGCTATTTTATTATAAAGCCTTCATAAGAAGGTGATTATTTCCACAGCTACCTGTTTATCCCACCACTCAATAGTGACAGGTGAAATCAACAGCAGACACTCTTATTTTCCTATTCAAGCATGATTTACATTACCCACTAAATCCCAAAGAACATATTTAAATTGGTTTGCACACTTTAAGACAAGACCATACTCGTGTACAGACAGTTAAAACATCTAACCCACTACTAATACAGGTTAACTTGACATCTAAACTAGTCAAGACTACTATGGAAAACTAGTGACTACTGCTGTCATTACTATTTCTCTTGAAGTTCTCAAGTAAGAGAGGTGACAGGGCAAAGTTCAAGTGTTGTCTGAGCCTTAACAAAAATCTAAAATCCCTCTAAGAAATATTTGATAGCTTCCTAGCTGTCAACATCTGCTCAGCATCCTTTCCTGTAAGGGAAGGTTATACTTTGTTTCCTTAATAATGAACAAGCTCTTTGTTCTAATTATTAACAGGAAAGAAAATATGGCTGTTATACAACTACTGAACAACATTCAAACTTGAGCTTCTAGTTCTCCTTGAGGCTCCTCATATAAAGAAAATAACTTCTACTGGCATCTTCCTAGATTAACCTTTCAGACAAGACAATATAGGCCATGTTTAAAAAAAATAATAATCAAAACCATTTGAAACTGCTGAGCATCAAAACAGCGTTAGAAGTAATCAACAAAACCCCCAAACTACCGATTCCCTTCCTTGACCGCAAAACGAATATGGAGAAGAGTTCCAAGTAGCCGTTACTTGGCAGTTGACATTTGAAAGTTGGTCCAGATTCTAAGAAGTTCAGAAAAACACACTTCAAGGTTTTGTAGCTATTTGCTTAGATTTTGTTATGTATCACTGTCAATGCAAATCCACTGTCATGCAAGGCTGGTATCAAAAGTGAAACTAACCACATATAACTGAAATCAAAATCCCTTTTGCTGTCCAAGGAAAACTACCTACAGTTGGTAAATAACAAATGTTCAGGAAAAAAAAAAGCCCACTTCCATTTTTAATCAACGTCTACCAACTTTATGACTTGTACCCTTAAAAACACCACTTTGGGGAACTAATGGAAATAAAAATAATGTAGAGAAATCTAGTCACTGCAACCCTTTTTCCAAAAGCATAAAATATACCAGCTAACAGCTACTGGCACCACAAACCAAGCCTATCAAGTAGGTTTTATCAAAGGAAAAAGAAAACCCCTGTCACACAAATTATCAAGAATCACCCAACTTTGTGTTTTTCACACCTCCACATTTTTCTTACAGATTAGAAAATGCAAGCAAATACATCACCTACACCAGACACAAGCAAAAAAAACCCAAGTAGTTTAGAGATTACATTTTCAGAAGCTAAAACTACTGCCATCTGGGGGGGACTGTTCTAAAACAGTGAGAATAACCTGTCCCCTGCCAAACAGAAAGGCCAATACAGAGAAAAGTTTAAAAATTTGGCAAGTATCAAGTCAACCAACACCACAAACTCCACAATGCAAGTAATTTGAAAGCTTTTTAGAAAAGGGTTATACGCTAATCATTGTCCTACTGAACAACCCCCTGCCCCACTAGGTCATGCAAATAAGCCATCAGGAATTTATTTTTTTTTTAATCAAATGCATATACTTAAAACACAGGTCGCTATCTCCTCCTTTCCTTTTAATTTATTCTGCAGTTCACACAAGAAAATTACTCTTACACACCCACTTACGTTCTGTCACACTGTAAAAGCACTAGTTTTCTTTACAGTCACCACTTTTAAAGGAGTATTTTCATTAAAAATTCACACTTTTAAGTGTGTTGGAGGTTTTTATGAATAAGTTTTGCAACAGTTTAACAAAAACAATGCTTCTTCTACAGAGCCCTTTATATAACGTAAGAGGTACCGGAGTGCTGGGGAATTTTGATATAAATACCTATTTTCCAGAAATGTAACCCTGTTTTGAGAAGTTAGCAGATCACACCTGTCTTTTTCACATTGATTAGGCACCGGACAACATGAGGACACAACACATTCATCATATGTCATTATTCATTTCAGCAGCGGCTGCTGCGAACTGACAAGACAGGACGCCTGCACTTTGCAAAAAGCAACTTCCTTTATATGAGAAAGTACCTAGTGCCGATTTAATCAAACCAGCCCGCACAGACAAGGTGGGGTTGGTGGGGAAGGAGGTGAGAGCGAGTGTCTTTTGGGGGAAAAGCAGGGGCTGTTGGACCAAAAGCAGCCCTGAGCTGGGCTTCTCCAGCAGCAGGAAGTTTCTATGGGGCCTTGCCGAGCATGCGCCGTGAGCTCCTCGGTCTCCCTATGTGGCAAGAGTGCAGAGGCAACAACTAAACCAGTAACAGAGACAAGAGACCAAGAGCAACAAGCACCTTCTTCTCTATATTCCTACCGCCGCCTCCACACAGCCCTCCCCAGGCTGCTCTCCTGGTCGGGGCCCTCCTGCATCCATTGTGCGGAGCAGGAATTAAGAGAGTCTGACAACCAAATCTGCTGCTGGAGAGAGGAGAGGGGAGGAGAGGAGGAGCAGCCTGAAAGCAAACTGGAGTGCATAACCCATCCCTCCACCTCGCACAGCTCAGGTGGCGGTGGGGAAGGCTCAAGCAGCTGAGCTTATCCCCCCGCCCCCCCCCCCCCCCCCCCAACTACAAGAGGGGACGAGGGGGAGGAGAAGAGAGGGATGGAGATGGCACACAATGGCTGTCTGTGTGTGGGGGGAGGAGATGGCCTACAACAGCAGCCGTGGGGAGGGCTCAGGGTTTCTCTGTGCCCCCCCCCCCGCCCCAATTCCTCACCCCCACACAGACAGAGAGGAAAGGGGGGTGCGTGTATGAAAGAAGATCAGGACGTTGCTCCGGGTGTTGGTGCGTGTCCTTCTTGTTTCAGGGGAGATATAAAAAAAGGACACATACATGGGGGGGGGGGGGGGGGGGGCGGGAAGGAGGGCTGCGAGGCGACCCCCAAGCCGAGGGGAAGGGAGTAGATGAAAGAGACCCGCTGCCAGCGCCAGGCTGAACAATAATAGTTATTTCAGCTTATCCTGCTTCCCGCGGGAGGCCCGCCCGCACGGAGCCCGGGGACAAACCCAGAGAAACCAGAGGGGGGGGGGGAGGGAGGGGGGTCACAGCCGGCACAGGGAGGGGGGAGGGAGGAGGTCCCCCACCTCCGCCCCATGCTCCGCCGCTGGGGGAGGCGGCTCCCCCCTACCCCGAAACAACTGCTCCCCCCCCCCCCCCAAAAAAAAAACCCAGAAGGGCCCTGCAGAGGGGGGAGAGGGCTCCCCTCCCCCCGGAGGGCCGCTCCGGGAATCCCAGGCCCCTCCTCTCCCTCAGCGCGCTCCACCCCCGGGGCCGGGAGGAGGCGGGGGGGGAATAGCCCCGGCCCCCCCTCCGCCCCCAGCACCGCGGCCCCCCCTCAGCCTGCCGTACGGGGAGTGCAGGGGTGGGGGGAGGTCTCCGGGCCGCTCACCCTGGTCTCCGGGCTCCTGCGGCGGCTGCAGGACGCGCTCCAGCTCGGGGAAGGGCAGCTCGGGCAGGTCCAGCAAGGCCCCGTAGCGCTCGAGGAAGGAGCAGACGACGGCGAAGTTAGGCCAGGACCCCGGGCAGCACGGGCCTGCCGGAGGAGGGGGAGGCGGAGATGGAGCCGGAGGAGCCGCCGCCGCCGCCATCTTGGACCTGAGGATGGAGAAGGAGCTGGGGAGGGGGGGAGGGGGCGGGGGGGAGGGAGGGGGCGCTGCCGAGCCGCGCCGCCACTATCCCACAATGCAACGGCGGGACGAGGAGAGGAGGGGAGGGGGCGGCAGCTAGAGCGGCGCAGGCCGACTCCCCTCCGCCTCGTGCGGCCAGGGGAATGAAAACAAGGCGGAGCAGCGGTTGGGCTGGGCGGGGCGATCTATGTGGAGGCGGGGACAGGCCGCTGGCCTGGCCAATCGGAACGGGCCGGGGGGCGGGGCCGACAGGTATCTCTGGCCAATGAGCGGGCAGCGGGACGTTCCACCCCCCTCCCCTCGGCGGGATTGGGGGAGATTGCGACCGGCGGGGCAGGGGTCGCGCGCTCGGCGGTGAGTGCGGGCGCGTAACGGCTGTAACGGATGGGCCGTAACGGATCACCTCAGCGGGGGGGGGGGGGCGGCTCGGACCCTGGCCCGAGCCCTGCGGGCAGGGGGTGCTCCGCAGAACGGGCCGCTGCCCGCCCGGTGGGGCGGGAAGGGGGGGGGGAGGGGTGGTGGCAGTGGCGAGGTGTGGGGCCGCCTCACGTAAGGCCTGGCCTCGGCGGGGGGGGGAGGGGGTTCAAGGGCTGTGCCCCAAGCACCCAGGCTCCTGGCCGTGTGTGTCCCCCCATGCTTGTCTCGGGTCTCTGTGCTTCTCTCCCTCCCCACCCCCTCGTTTTCAACGGGCTGCTCTCCCCCTTTTACCGGCATCCCTCCCCCAGTAACTCCCCTGCAGGCTCCCCAGCAAAATCTGCTTCCCGACTTCCCGGAAAAAGGTTTTCCGACTTCAACTTGACACCTGCCCCCTCCCTATTTAATAATCAGCTTATTAATTATTATTAGAATTGATATAATATTATTTAGTTAAAATTAATTGATATTATTTATTAAATAATAATTTAATAAATCAGCTTCCCGACTGCCCGGAAAAGGTTTTCCTACTTCAGCTTGACACCTGCCCCCAGTTTAACCATGCCCAGGCCCTCCTGCTGGCCTTTCCGCTGCCCGGGTTTAACCGGGACCTGCTCTCCTGGCAGCTGTGCCACTGCTGAAGCTCGCCCACCTTCGCCCACTGACCCCGCTCCCGCGTGGTGCTGGGGGCAGCCTCATCCTTTGATGCCTTACAGGAGTTGTTCTGCCTGCAACTTGACGTATGCCCGTTTACACTTTCACCTTTATCCTCTTTGATCGCAGGTTGGTCCTTGGATTTTATGAAACTTTCTTTCCTTTCGCAGTCCCTCAATAAAATACCCTTTGGTGCACTGTTCTGTCTGTTGCTGGTGGGTGCTACTCTGAAATAACGTTTACCTTCACAGAAGACAAGTGTGCTGGCAGCTTTAAAAACCACATGCTTGCCTGACTGCACAAGTATCTTCAGTTTCCTTCTCAGCTGTTTTTTTCTTCTGCCATCCTTGGCCACAGCTTCATTTCTTTCTTTCAGTATAGTCTCCTTGCATAAACTTGTATTTTCCGACCTTTTAAGCTTTTCTGCTTCCTTTATTTCCTACATTTTTAAACTCTCATAACTCTGCTTATAGATTCTTGAACCGTTTCTCCTCCTCGTCTCTTTGTGTTTGGACTACTGCGATTTACAGAAATTTTCAGTTATACTTCTGAGTTTTATATTTCATGGTCTCTTGATCTTAAGCAGTACTCTATTTTTGGTACTGTACATCTGTCATAGTGAATAGTTAAACAACTCATTTGTTGGCAAACTACTTTCCTACTCCTTGCCGATTAGTGATCGGACCATGCCCTGCATCAGGAACGTCCAAAGTTCCTGTTAAAAAGTTCATTCTTAATCCAATATAAGATACTCTTATTAATTCGAATGACCTTACTGATATTCTCTGGCAGTATTGCAGGTAATAGTTTTAGATTACGAATTTTTTATGTATGGCTTTAAAGTTTTGTTTCTTCATTTCTGCTATTTACTTATTTTTGTGCTGCTTGGAAAAGATCACATGGAACACTTGCTCTCCCATTTCCAGTTTGTGCCCGTTTGATTGTACGGTCCCAGCCTTGTAATACTATTTGATTGGGAAAGCTGATATTCCTTATCATTTTATTGTTTGTTCACCTCTGTCTAACCTCCAGTTCTAATTCTGCAATTACTCTCAAAACTAGTACAGGCAAAAATCATTTTCATTCTTCAGAGCCAGGTTCTGGGTGGTTTATTCAGCCTTTACTCTCTGGTTGATGGGTGATTTCTTTCTGTTGGGACTACTGCTGGTTATTGCTTCTGCTATAATCTCCCTTCAAGCAGATTTCTGGAAAAATAGTCTTAACAGGCCTTCGTTTGAATCCATTGCAGTGCAGATGTGTAATGAGAGAATCTAGAATACATGAATCCAAGCAAGTTTTACTCCCCCGTAGCTGCTTGCCTGGCTTCCTGTTTGGCAGGGCACATGTGCCACTAACTTCACAAAGGAACAAGAAAGAAAAGAATCGCCCTGCTATTCAGTGGAAGAAGCACCCCTGGCAGACTCAGTCCTGTGCTGAATCCAAAGTAACGCTCTTTTTACTTAATGCGACATTCGGAGCGGGATACTGAGATCCCCTCCTGGCAATCTGAGGAGAGCATGCCCTGTCTGGCCATACCATGATTTGCTGTAGCACGTGCAAGACAGGGAGAGAGGCTTCCAGGACTGGAAGCCTGGTAGTCCAAAGATTTCTCTTTTGTGAGGGCTCTTTCATTTGTGCCACCAGGGTTCCTATGATTGATTGATTTCCCCCCCCCCCCCCCCCCCCCCCCCCCCCAATGAATGAATTTGAATGGTTAAAAAGTAAAGGATGAGAAACTACATATCAGGAAGGATCTGCCACTCAGGTATTGCGGAACATCCAGGAGCAGAGCTCTTCTTATGGCTGAAACAACCAGTTTTCTTTGCAATGCAGATTTCAGACCATCTCCTGAACTGGAAGGGCAGAAAGGTGGCTTTACCCTTGAGACGTGTCAGTTGACTGCCACGCTAGCCTAATGCATTTCCAGGGTATCGCCCTGCGATTCCCCTCGCTCTCTTGTCGTCTACTGCCAGTACCACACCAGCAATCAGATTGCAGTAACGTGGAGGACTGTGAAGAGGGTGGAAGCTTTCACTGTGTAGTGAGGCAGTGTCCCTGCCCTGCTGATGCCCAGCTGTGATTGTGATAGCAGATCTAAAATTACTGCAGTTAGTACCAAAAAGTGCTGATAAGGCCTCAGCTGGAGCGCTCTGTCTAGTTCTAGGCAGTAGACATCAAGGAAAGATGTGTACTAATTGTTGGTTGCTGGGGGGGGGCGGGGAAGGACAAAAGCAGAGATGCAGAAAGCATAACTGAAGGGAAGTATATTTGATCTAAAAAGAAAGGAAAAAAAGATTGGGACTTAAGTCCTCAGGAAAACAAAAGATGGTGGAAAAGGCAAAGATTAAGCTGTTGTCCTTGTCCACAACAGAAAGGATTAGAAATAATGAGTTTAATTCTAAACAATGAACACTGGGGTCAAACATTAGAAAAGATACTATTTGGGTGTTTAACTGTCCTGAGACATGATGGGAGCCTTGGCCTCTGTAAGGAGTGATGAGGGAAAGAAGGCTTCACACCTTCAGCTCTCTGAAAGTCTTGTTTGCTATAGCAATAATGGCATTGCCATTGTTTTCTTCATGGATTTTCTTCTGGGTTGGTTTGTTTGGGATTTTTTTTTAACCTCATTTACCACGTTAATGAAGTGGCCAAAGAAACCATGTTTCTCTCCGACATTTTGGGAAATAATCATCATCTTCATTGTACGTTTTGGGGAGAAAATTAAAACCCAGATGTGAGAGGATATTCTGGGACCTGATGATCCCTGTTGATGGTTTTAAAAGTTGTGCACCCAATACTAGTCTAGATTTAGCATGTAAAATGATTTGCCCTAAATCCTGCACAAGATCCCCAAGAGGACTGGTAATTCAACAAATCTGCTGATCCTCAGTTCACTTCTGTTGTCACAAAATCACGTGGATAAAATCTGTAATAGAGTTTCCTTCCCAGCTCCTTGGGGCAAGGATGGAATTTTCTGTTTTTATTAATGTGCTGCATATGTTAGCCTGATGTTATGTATTAAATATCCTTTTTCCAGACTTTGGTTCAACTTTGTGATGTCTTCCCCTGAAATTGCTTCCCTTTCTTGGGGTCAGATGAAGGTGAAAGGCTGCTCTACAACATATAAGGACTGCAAAGTATGGCCAGGAGGGAGCCGAACCTGGGATTGGCGAGAAACTGGGACTAACGTAAGTTTGCTCTTTACTATCCATCCTGCATTTTACACGGGACTCTGAGGATGGTCCAGGTTAAAGTTCCAGCCAGAAATTCAGCGAGCTGCCTTTTGCTTTCATCGAGGCGTTTTACTTTTCCCGGGAAAGGATTCGGTGTATGTTTCAGTACCGAGTGTGCGGAGAGGGGACTGCAGACATGCAGCAGATACCCTGACCAGACTTCTCTCACACACAGTTGGAGCTCTCAAACAGCATTCTGCATTTGATTAAGAGTGCCATTGTCTTAACATACTGGTAACAATCTCTTTTTAGGTTGTGTACACAAAAGTTGTCTTGAGTGAGATAGGAAAAGAAATTATGGGCAGTAAAATCCACAGTGACTAACCTTATGTGTTTGGAAGACAACAAAGCATGTGGTTTAGTTTATATCCTTTTCCTTGGGGTCTCTTATACTTATATCAGAGGAAAAATATGCAGATACAGTGTCATATGCGCTAGTTTTTTGGTGAAAAACTCACAATCTGGCTAACCATGCAGTGTCTTCTTTTGGTAGCCATATACTGAGTGCTTGCCCTCACAATTTCTAAACTTTATCTGTAAATGCTATCAGAATTATATAAATGTGCATGGAACAGTACTGACATTCCAGATTTAGAAGCAGTACAATGTCTGTTGCATTAGGAACTTGGTGGTGATAATTGTCCCCATATTAGGGCTTGCGTGAGGATAGCTGGAAAAAAATTCCATGCTTTCGAAGCAAAAGTTAAAAGCACAAAGCAACTATGTACTGATCCGGCCTTAGACACAGCACCACCTGCACTGTATCCACGCAGAGGGTACAGCTCTGTTGAATTAATTTTGACGCAATTGAAGGGCAGAACCTTTGGTTTTGGAACTTCATTTGTAACCTTTGGGGGAGCAGAACTTTTTTAACCTTTCAGAGTTCGGTTTATGCAACGTATACAACACCAAGAGAAAGGAAGTGCCTTCAGGTAAAGATCTCTGTACCTTGCAGAGAGAACGATAGCTGTGCATATAACCTTTGTAATATTTCATTTATGGTCTGATTATTAAAAGTGCATTTTTCACTGGCTGTTCAGAGGGGTGGGATGTGTGGTGACAGTCGCTTTTTGTTTGTTTGACAATCTTGTTTTCCTGTTTTATATGCACATGTGACTGGGAAGCAGGACAGAGATGGTGGGTGAAAAGTTCCCAACTAGTTCCCAGCTCAATCACATTTTGTTACTCATTCCGACCACTTGAAAAGTTTGGTTTCAAATTATAACCTACTAACACTTAGGAGAGACCGCTTTCTTTTTAAAGTTTATAACAAGGGATATCTTCAGGTGAGAGGCACAAGTTTTAAGTCCATAAAAGTCTTCAGAGGAGTCCTCTGAATGAAACAAGAAAGAATGAGTCTATGTTAAATTAAAATTGGAGGAGAAAAAAACAGAAAAATTGGGTTATTTGGAGAGGTAGGTTTTCTGGCATCCTTTTTATATAATCAGGAAGTAAAAAAATGCCTATTTAGATTTTGCCTTATAGAAGTCACTTCTAAAGCTCCGTCTTTAGGCCAGTTCTACCCTTGCAGCTATGAGGAGTCAGGTGGTTTAAAAATGAAAAGCAAGCAACAAATATGAGAACTGAACTAAGCTTTTCTAGACTGCATCTCCAACTTTGAAGAACTGCAAAAATGTTAATCCGGTTAGCACTGGAAATAGTGGGATTCACCAGGTGCATTTTTTGCGCATTTCTTTGCGGTAGATAGTGTGCCTACTTTCTCTGAGCATGTTTTTCCTGGGGATAGGTGGAGCCAAAGTTTGGGAAACAAGCCGTGCTGGCCGTGCCCCACACTCCAGTTGGAAATAATTGCTTCCTTTCCTTCTCTGCTATCAGACTGCTGTCTAGTATGTAATTCTTCCATCGGGAAAATTGTATAACTGGCTCTGCAAGGTTCTGTAACTAAGCACTAATAGTTCTTACGACCTTAACCCTTGGGGATGAAAGGCAGCCTCCCGGGCTGGCCGCATTTCAGTGCCATCTGCTAATGGGAGAAAAGGAGTCCTGAAATGAAGGCCAGGGAACACAACAGGCAAGAAGTCCTGCTGCCCTTCCTCTTTCCCTCCAGCTGTCAAATCAGCAACGGTACAGTTCTGTCACGTCACATGTTTCCTTTAATGGCACTGGTTTCCTACAAAACATATAGAAGCCCTGGCATCAGTGTGTCTTGGTGTAACCAAAGAAAATCCTTGTGTTCCATGGCTTCAAGGTCTCAGTGTCTTACCATGACAGCAAACCTTCCCCACCGATCTGATTATTGTAATTGCAGTAAAACGTAACTGTTCTTTTTGTCTGAGTCTACTTCAAAAAACCTCAAAGGAAGATCATTATTTATTCAGTCATAAGCACGTACCTGCAATCATTTGGTCTGAGAAAGGTCTGCATATTGAAGTGACCTCTGCATTCTAGGTGTGGAATCAGGTGTAAATGGAAAAAGGGGAGCACAGCTTCTAGCCCTGCCAGCCCAAAGGGGCAACTGTGTCTTGGGGCACAGCAAGCCCAGGCAGCCGGTGGAGGTGGAGGGAGGTGATTGTCCCAGTCAGCACAGTGCTGGTGTGGCCCCACCTCCAGTACTGTGTGCAGTCTTGGGCACCTCAATACAAGAAGGACGTCAAAATAATGGGAGTGTGTCCAGAGGATGGTGGCTAAGACGGTGAAAGGCCTTGAGGGCAAGACTTAGGAGGAGTGGCTGAGGTCACTTGGTTTGTTCAGCTTGGAGAAGAGAAGGCTGAGCGGGGACCTCATCACAGCCTACACCTTAAGAGGAGCAGTGGAGGGGGACGTGATGATCTCTCTCTGGTGACCAGCAGTAAGATGCGAGGCAATGGAGTGAAGCTGAGTCAGGGGAAGTTCACACTGGACATTATGGAAAGGTTCTTCACTGAGAGGTCACAGGAACAGGCTCCTCAGGGAAGTGGTCACAGCACCAAGCCTGTACGAGTTCGAGGAGCGTCTCGATGATGCTCTCGGTCATATGTTTAAGTTTTTAGGTAGTCCTGCGAGGAGCAGGGAGTTGGCCTCGATGGTCCCTATAGGTCCCTTCCAACTTGAGAGATTCTGTGATCTATAAACTTGGAGAACCATAAAGGTCAACTGTCTCTGTTGCTGAAATTCCAGATACCAGCCAGGCTAAGGCCTTGCTTGGGGAATAAGTTTAATCCAGTCGTTGGAAGTTGCACTCTGCTGTGGAAGGTTTTTATCACCTGCAACTTCAGGAACTCAGGTGTTTGTTTCAGCTTGAGAAGCCTTGCTTCTGTTCTGCAAGCCGAAACATGGCGAGGGCTGAGAAGAGAACTCTTGGTGCCATGTGTGAGGCTGCAGCATCAGCTGCTGAAGACTTGGGCAGGGGAAAAAGAATAGCAGAGGACCCAAGGACATCAAAGAGAAAAGCTGACTAACTAATGGAACAACAGAAGCCAGTTGTTAAGCTGGTGCTTTGACGTTAAGTCATTGAAAGTATGTAGTATTTTCAGGAAGTATAGGGGATAAACCATAAATATAACATACTCCAGAAGTCTGCCATGGCAATTCCCACTTCATGTGAGAAACTCATCTTAGTCCTCTAAAAGAACTTGAGAGTCTTACCAAAAAAGGAGTGTGTGTGTGTGATAATATTTATGGTTTAAAAAAAATGCTCACCAAAGAGGGGCAAAATTCTAACCACAGGTTGTACAGTACCTTGTTCTTGGCTATACAGAGATAAATAGAAACCGAATCCACAAGGAGAATTAGTCTTACATAATGTTCCATATTAACATTACAGGTGTATTTATGGACTCATATGTTTAAAGCATATTAGTAGTAAATGGGTGCACTTTAAAAAACTCATAATCAGGATGCTGTTAAAGCTCTTTTTTTTCTTTGAGGAGTTAGGTTTCAAGTATTTCTTTCTCAAGATTTATAATACTGCAGAAATTGAAACTGTTAACTGAAATGAAGCTAACCGATAAGTTTCAGTCCTCTTTGGCAAATGAAATCTGCAAAGTAAACAAGAATTTAATCATTTTAATTATTTGAGGAGCTCTTTGTAATTAAAGCGAGTAAACTTTGGCTTGCCACAGTCTTTATTACAGAAAGAATTTGTTCATTTGAAACCGAAGAGCAGCATGTTGCAATTTATTGATTTCACTTTAACTTCTAATATTTATGAAATGCTGGTTGTTAGACATAAATGTTTTAGAAATGTGTAATGCATCTTTTTTATTTTTAACTGTTTAATAAGGAATTATAATATTACCAGCAATTGATTATCATCCTTCATCTGCATACAAAATACCTCGTTTTAATTACCAATGTTATCTACTCTGTGTGTGCAGGACAGAGGGTTGTGTTATGTTTTGGTACTGCTAATTTACCTTGCTACTCTGCGGACAGTTTCAGAACATATAGATGAAGCTTTCCTGGTTGATGCTGTCAGTACACAGACTGTTTTATTTTCCTCCCCTGACACTCAGCATTCTCCAGGAGTGCAGCCAGCTGACCTTGAAGAAGTTGTCAAGAAGGGTGTTAAAACTGTGGTGATTGGTCGTGGCATGAGCGAGGCTTTGCAGGTAGGTTTTTTGTTCTGCGTGAAACATAAACCAGAGCTGTTTGTTTTCTCTCTCCCTCTGATTAAGGGAGAAAAAATAAAATATCTACGATGCTTTACTAAAAGGGAGAAAATTCAGGACACTGAATTACCATGACTGAGCTCCTGCCAGGAGTCCCTCTCTTCCTGAAAGAAACATCATTTGAGCCCCTTTGTATTAGCGTCAATGTCAAGCAGTAAACAGGTTTGTGTTCTGCTACAGGAGCAATTTAAACACGGAGCATTTTTGACAATGTCATTAGTCCCCTGCCTGCGCCCGCCCCCCCCCCCCCCCCGAATTGGTTATGAACTAGCTCTCTAGCCTGCTGTAAAGACTTTGATAATTAGGCTTTTTTGTTACTAATGTTGGCAGGGTGTCACTTCAGCAGATAAACTAGCTACAGAAGGCTCAGAAGCGCTGGGCTTTACTTCACGAGAAGCAATTATTTAGCTTTTTGATGAGGTAACACCTTACTTAGATTAATTCCCTTTAGCTCCAGTTCTATTTATTTGTGTAAGAAAGGGCTGCATTTAGGAGGCGTGTAGATAAAACTAGCTTTGTGGAAGAGAAAAAATTTAAATCAATCTTAGAAATATCTGGGCATATTATCAGTTACTGAAGCGCATCTGCTAACAAACGGCATCAGTACCTGTTTTTCCTCAAGCCTTCCAGTGTGAGGGGAAAAAAATCTAATACTTGCTCTTCCCATTTCCTTTTCTCTTCTGAGGTTCCACCATCTACTGTGGACTATCTGAAGAAAAATGGGATTGACGTGTTGGTCTTGCAAACAGAGAAGGCTGTGCAAGAGTACAATGCCCTGGCTGCTCAGGGTGTCAAAGTGGGGGGAGTCTTCCATTCAACCTGCTGAAGCCCTACAGCTCATTCCGCCTGCCTCCACCGCTGCCAAATCAGACACTCCTCCCCACTGAGTCAAATTACAGTCGGCAGCGTGGGGACTTACGTGCCAAGGCATTTGCGCGCTGACAATCTAAAATGCAAGGACAGTTTATTAGTTCAGGGTTTAAGCAAACAGAGTCCTCGCAAAAGGGGCCTGTTAATGAAATTAATTATAGAACCATTTCCATACATTCTTCAGGTTGACTTAATCTTCCTTTGAAGACTGTACGTATTCTGGTTACTTAACTTTTCACCTGTTGGCTATATTAAGATACTAGGTTTTAAATACTTTATTAGGAAATGGCCCAAAATTACAGTATTGGCTGTTGGAATGGAGCCATAAGGTAGCTGATGAGTAAAATCAAGTGGTAGATACGAAGCGGGGGTAAAGAAGCACTTTACCATTGTTGTATAAATAAATAAGTTAAAAATAAAATACATTAAAAGCCAAACCCAGATCATACAACTTTGCCTCCTGCTGGCAGCTTCAGTCAGCATATTGACTAATCCAAGAACACGTAATTTTGCACTTTTAAAGTTTACATTGAACCTGGAAAAAGGAAAAAAAAAACTACAGGGAGTAAACCCAACATCTGGGCCTTAAAGAGCTTTCCTGTGAATTATGCCGATCGACTTGTGCAATACACATCTATTCAAAAGTTTCTACGTGCTGAAAATCATCAGATTTGTCACAAAACCGGAGTTTGCAACATAAAATTGTTGATCTTTAGGAAATCAGTCTAAATTGCTGCTAGCAAGGTGCTGATAGCAAGCTGGGGATGGATGTGAGAATCCTTACCGGTCATTATCCGATGATTTAAACATTGTGCCAACAAGTGTATCATTACACTGAAAGTTTAAAAGATCTCTTAGTTACTCTTCTTTGTGGGCTTCTATTAATATTACCAGTTACAAGTTACCTACTGTAGATGTATTTATTTTTCCCCTGCCAGGCTCACTAATTCTTGAGCTGTGCATATTAAGCCTGTGTGTATTAATGAAATACAAAGATGATGCTGTAAAAGCCCTGAGGCACTCAGAGCTATCCAAGTAGTAGCAGAGAGGCTTAGATTGGTATGAGAATGCAATGATTTTCCCAAGACCCAAGAATAACCTTTTACAAAATACTATTTCTGTTTATTTGCTCTAGGAATCATTTAAAACTTTCTATCTGATAAAATACAGTGTGGTGTGAAAGCAAAGGGAAAGTGAGTACTTGGAAGTTTTATCTTGAATCTAATTACAGCAATATTTTCTAATAGCGTGGCTGTATTTGAGGCAACAGAAACAAGCAAGAACCGCCTTTCCAGCTGCATCCCTGGTTCTGTGACACAGCAGCTGGTGTAACGCGCCTCGCAACTGCTGTGACATGTATCTGAGTAACTTGCATGGTGTGAAGTAGAAGGTGAAGTGCTGACCCAGAAGGCTGTAGTCATCCCAAGGGGATGCCAGCAGAACCAGTTCCTACTCATCTGCAGAGTGTGACGACTTTTTGCATTAAATGTTGTTACCTTATAATGGAAGTGGTTTGACTCTCCTGATCGCAGTCATACATTTGCGTTATTTCATCAGCTTTGGGGCCTTAGGAAGAGACTTTGTAAGGCTTTTACTGAGACGACAGCTCCAGGTTTTTTTAAGCACTGCAGTATGCACGTTACTGTTAGGAGAAGTTGAGGAAACACCTGATCTTTTACCTCGCATTTTTTTCTTTTTTAAAAAAATATTTTCATATTAATGTGGTACCTTAATGATGAAGCCACATTCAACAAAACTGCTCAGCCCAGGCATTTGAGGAAAATGCCTGGCTACGTAGCTGGTGCTGTGTGTCCTCCCGAAAAGCATGAGAGGAGCGCAGCCCGCGTAGCTTTGCCAGGTGACTTTCAGAGGTGTGCCTTGCCCAGCTTTGTGCTGCAGCCTCTTAATTGTTGTTCCTTTCATTTGGCAACCGGTAGGATGCAGAAGATTCCACTTCCAAAAAGAGGGAGCTGCAGCATGCAAAGCGGATTTCTCTTTTTAAAGGCAAACTGCTATGTTTCATCACCGTCGGTGTGAAATTTCAGTATCGACAAGGAGATTGTCTGCTGCAAGTCTTTTCCATCCGTATCTTCTATTCCTGCTCTTGTCACAGCTTCCTGAGTCAGCTTTGTCGGTTCCCACAAAAGCGCCTGCTCTACTTGGGCTGCTCCAGTCCCTGAAAGCCCAATTTCCTCTTTGGTGCCTGAAATTGCTTTGCTACATGATGGAAACAGCTGGGACTGATTCATCAAAAAATGCAACCAGAGCTCAAAACCAGTATCTTTATTAAATCGCCGCTTTCAGCTAGAGCCATAAATAATTCGTTAAAATTATGGGCTCCTTGCCCAAATCGTGGGAACACACTTTTACAGGGCAGGATTTCTCACATATACCACTTCTCTGCCTCCCACCAGGAAAACGATCTCCCACCCTGACATTCTCATTAAAGCAGAGCTGCGGCTGGGCTGGGTGCCAGGAAGATCCCACCCCAGCTGCTCTGCTGCCGAGCGGGACGGTCCCCAGCCCTTATCTTTGTGAAGCAGCATGCGCGAGCTGGCAGCCGGGAGAAACGGCTGTAAAAAGGCTCGCAGACACACCGAGCGCAACACAACCCGCATTTTTGAAGGGGCATCAGGCAGCGTTTGTGCAAAGCGTAGCACGTACCAGCCTTCAGACTTTATTTTGAAGGCCCGCTAATATTGTCTTAGCCAACTGGAAAATAAAAATAACAGCCTGCTCCCACATTCCTGGTGCCTGCTACTAAGAATAAATGGGAAGATACGAGTGAAATAAGATGAAAATAGCGATTGCGTCTCTGACTTGGTCAAAAGATTTGAGAAGTCAGGCAAGCAAGGCAGGAATCCAGAGGAAACCCATCTCTGTCAGCTGGAACCCAAGGCGATGGCGTATGGTCCTGATTTAAGTGCGTGCCCCATTCTTGCGTCTTGCCAAGAACTTTGTACTTTTTGCAGCGAGTGTGCCCGCCTGCTTCGTTTTGCTATACTTTTTAAAATAAGATATGTGAAAGCCACACCGGGTTTGAGTTAGTATCCCATAAGGTTCAACTTTGTTCCAAATACATTTATGCATTGTTTTAAGAGTTCTTGACTTGATAATTGCATTATTTGTTTGCAAAGTTCTAAGAATTTGCCTAATGAATTTCAATGGACTTCAGCAATCTGATCATGAATTTCCTATTAAAAAGCATTCAGAGCTAGGCTTCCCCCCCACCCCCAGATGCTGTATGTAATTAAATCTGCAATTAACAGTAAACAGGACAACGCATTTTCAAACCACTAAGCTATACCCCTTTCACACGAGTTCAGCCTTTTCTCTGCCAGATTCTTGCCCCTCTTCCCTTGCGTCTAATTAGGAGGTAAAACGCAGAGGTGAGGGGTGTTTGATCATTACTCACTTTGAGGAGATTATTTGCCCTTGCTTCTAGATCACTCAGTCTCCCTGTGGCTGCAGCTCTGTACTGGCACCGTGTTCCTACACTTGGAAATGTTGGAGAGGACAGGATCTCCCCATACTTGGGCGATTGTGACCTGAAGTGCCTTGTTCCCTCTTCAGCAGAATTAAAAGATGCAAATTATCTTTGTGCATGAGTGCAGCCCTTTGTTTTGCTTTTCATTCTGAGATCAATCATCTTTTAGGCTATTGCAGTACAGAAGTCCAACAATCCTCCAAAATTCAAGGACAACGGGTGAGCGGGTGGAGGCAATTCTGAGATGACACGAAGCCCTGGAGCTCCACAGAGCACGAACTCCAGTGTTTTTGAGAGCAGAAAAGCCTAAATGCCTCAAACCTGGGGATGGGATGGAAAAGTCAACATCTAGATTTTAAAAAATGGAAAAAAATTAGATTAC
This sequence comes from Falco cherrug, assembly GCF_023634085.1. Classification (NCBI taxonomy): domain Eukaryota; kingdom Metazoa; phylum Chordata; class Aves; order Falconiformes; family Falconidae; genus Falco; species Falco cherrug. The sequence continues at coordinate 4,652,316 of NC_073698.1, forward strand.
ACAAATTTCCTTTCAGATTTCCCATATGTTGGAACATGGTGTGAAAATGCATCTTTTAAAGAGAAAGTAAGCTAAAATACACTGGAGATCAAGGCATAAGCAGCTTTAAAAAAAAAACCAAAACAACAAACCACAACCGAAAAATAACAAAACAAAAGCAAACCTACTGAGTAAGAAGGGAAGGGGCAGCAGCAATAGGGTGGTAGCGTGCTGCACAGAAAGACCTGCTACAACACAACGTATTTGTAAGGGATGTTTTACTAGGGCCTGTAGGGATAGGACATGGGGCAACTGTTTTGAATGGAAAGAGAGTGGGTTTAGATTGGACCTAAGGAAGAAATTCTTTACCATGAGAGTGGCCCAGGCTGCCCAGAGCAGCTGTGGGTGCCCCATCCCTGGCAGGGCTCAAGGCCAGGCTGGACGGGGCTGGGAGCAGCCTGGGCTGGGGGGAGGGGGCCCTGCCCCTGGCCAGGGTGGGAGTGGGTGGTCTGGAAGGTCCCTTCCAACTCACATTGTTCTGTGATTTTATGTTTGCAAGACTGCTTCAAACTAGGAATCAGAGGAAAAACTACAGGATGACATCAAGAAAAGCCAACTATTGGAATAATTCCATTAGGAGACTGGGAACATTCACAGCAGTCTTACATTTACAAGTGGTTTTAGACATCTTGAAATCACAGATTAAGAACTTTTCTGTAGCCCTTCAAAGTCTGATTCTTGGTGGCAAGTGATCTTTGCCTGCTATGTCATATAAAGGAGCTCAAGCATAGCACAAGGGGAGCAAAATAATATAAATTTGTTCCAGTGCAGCGCTCAAAGAAAGATGCCAATATTTTGATACTGAAAGTGGGGGTGGGAATTATGGCCAGAACAGAATAGCTGTTTGGTCATCTGTGGCCTGGGAACAAACAATAAATCACAACTCAAATACTAAGTTATGCTCAAATACTCAGAGCAGCCCAACTGCGCTGAGGAAAGGCAGAGCTGATGCCAGACAGCTGGCTCATGCCAGGCCCCGGGGGCGTTATCTGCAGGCCTGGGAGGAGCACAAAAGCTTGGCTGTGCTGCCCGTCGCTACCGCCCTGCGCCGAAAAGGGCGGCAGGCAGGGCTGTGCCTATCACAGCATCAGTCGTGGCCGGGAGCGTAGGGACACCATGGACATGAACGTCTTTATCGGGATGACAAAATGCAGAAATAGGGGTGAAATGTAAAATTGAAAGGGGCGGGGGGGGAGTCTGTAATGAGCTCACGCAACTCATCAATTATCTGCCCGGACACAGCTTCATAATAAGAGATGTCCGTCAACCCTGTCCACTGGGAACTGCACTGAGGATGCCAAAGAGGAATCGGATGGTAACACACGTGCAAGAAGTTGTCAACGCAGTGCCCTAAAGGCGAAATACCAAAAAACACCTTTGTAAGAGCAGCTGCACTAAGAAAGGATATTTAATTCAAGAATAACTAAAGCAGCTAAATAGTTTTATGGTTATGAGTCTTTGGCCCACAACATGTCGGTGCCAAAATATTTTTAAGTAATTAAAATAGTCACAAAAAACCCAAAATATAAATAATTTTAAAAGTCACAAAAAACTTGCAGTAATCCCTTCTTAGCCTAGGACTGCACAGACACACATGTTCACTCATGAAATACAGGAAGCAAAATTAGCACAAGTTTTCCAATTTTATTGTAGGAAAGCACACGAGGGGTTATTATTTACGTTGATCTCTGTACAACTGGAAAATATTTCTTCACTGCTTCATTTACTTGCTTAAAATACACCTTTTTTAACAATTGCTTGATGGACACAGGTAACGCTTGGCTGCTGCACTATAAAGTTTCTCACATTAAGTGCTCCTAGAAAATCCTACCAAAGGATTGCCACAAATTGTAGGAAGTTCCTCAGTCCGCTGAAGCCTTGCATACAGGAGCGATGCACAGGCATTTTACAACAGGAATGCCGAAGGATCTCGTTTTTAGAAAGTTCTTGTCCCTCCGTATTCCCTGCGTACCTCCTTAGGGGAACACGGACAAGCTGCCTGACTTCTGCTTAATCAAGAGCATCTTTGGCTACTTCAGCTGATCAGAAACGAGTTCTGACTGCCAAAACCGCTGCCGAACCGGAACACTGAACAGATTTTCTCATCCCAGTAAGATTGGTTCAGGCCAAGATCCCCACACGGAAACAGATTCCCTAAAACTCTGTGGGATGGAGTTAGTAATTTTCCAACCCATGGTATTTAATCGCATTGTTCATAAAGACATACAAATGTGCAACCCAAAGAGCTGGATCACAATTCAGAAATTAATGTTTGACTCCATTTTACGTAAACAAAAGTAGTAACGTACTGTTTTGTGGCTGTAACTCAATTAAACTCCATGTCCTGCTAACTGAAGTTCTGCTGCTTGCACCAGCAGTTCCTCCTCTCCCCACACCGCAACACGAACAACCTGTGCCCTCCCCAGAATTACTAGCTTCAGTACAGCTGTAGAGGATGTAAAATATAAAATAGCTCAGGATTTAGCCTATGGCAATTGGCAATTTCACTTTGAGGTGCAGTTCCTACACAAGAAAAGCACTTTAGAATATTTTCTTTTTTTACTAAGAATTTAAGTATCAATGCACAAATGCAAGTTTTCAACATTCAAAACCAATAAACCCCCAAAACCCACAACAAACCCACCCCAACAAACCCCCATAAAACCCCTGAACTCCTCAGCATTGTTTCAGAGTACTGTAAAAAAAATGTTGATTTATGTGCCTAAGCATTTACATAGTAAATACCTTAGTAAATACCTAGCAGAAAACCTAGAGGCCTTGAAAAGAAACTTTTGATTAAAAACTGAAGATACAGCCCAATGAAATTATGAGAATGCTGACTAAGAACTGTCTTGATCTTGTTGATTCAATATAGAATCACGTGCATTTTCTGGAAACTACTCTCAGTTGGCTGAATAACTCCTGTATTGGTCTTTCTGCTTCTTAACAGCAGACCAATGGTTCTTCAGCAGCTTTATTTCTACGGTTGACTTTCTTTTACGCAAGTATAAAAGTGTTTCGGTTTGGTTCACTACCTTGGAACACAGCATATCGCTTTCACATAACACAACGACCCCATAAATACATTTCTTTTAGCGACAGACTTCACCGTCTGGCAGGTTTGGGCATTATATAAACTTTGACAGGTTTGCTGAGGGGTATGGTCCCTTCTATGCCGTTTTCAGATTGTGGGAGAGCCTCCAAGCTCTCGCTCCAGGTAGATTTTGGAATTTTAGCAGATGCCTTGCTCCTGTTGGAATTGTAAGCCAGCAGCAACCGCACTTCAATCTGACATGGCTCTGCAGAGAAAAAAACCCAAACAATAACCCAAATGTGACTGGGATCACACAGCGAACAACCAATACTGAATGAAATTTTCTCTCACATATGCTGGGTAAAATACAGAGCCACTCTGGGCTAACCAGAATCCAACGTGGTATTTGAAAATTCAACTTTTTCATTACATTCAGCACAGCAGAATTAAATATGGTTTTAGGGTTCCGTCCCACCCTTGTCATCACTTAAAATGAGAATCTCAACGACTAACTTACAAATAGCAACTTTCAAAAATAACTGTTAAAAGTAAATGTAACCAAATAGTAATAAAATCATAAAACCGCCACAGAACTAGCAGGCCTTGCTCCATTTATGGCAAAATTATGTAGATCCAGATGACGTCTGGCAAGACTCACAGCACAGCAGATTACTTGAAGACTCTCTTCTGCTGGAGGATTTTATACCGCTAGACAGCCTTGTCCCCTCTTTCACCACCACAGCAGCTATATCCCAATACTGTCCGTAAGATCATAGGATCACAGAATGGTTTGTGTGGAAGGGAGCTGTACAGACCAGCCAGTCCCACCCCCGGGCAGGGCCCCCTCCCCCCAGCCCAGGCTGCTCCCAGCCCCGTCCAGCCTGGCCTTGAGCCCTGCCAGGGATGGGGCACCCACAGCTGCTCTGGGCAGCCTGGGCCAGCGCCTCGCCGCCCTCACGGGGAAGGGTTTCTTCCTCATGTCCAACCTAAATCTCCCCTCTCTCAGCTTCAAGCCATTCCCCCCTGTCCCACCACTCCCTGCCCTTGCCCAAAGCCCCTCCCCAGCTTTCCTGTCGGCCCCTCCAGGCACTGGGAGCTGCTCTAAGGTCTCCCCGCAGCCTTCTCCTCCCCAGGCTGCACAGCCCCAGCTCTCCCAGCCTGTCCCCACAGCAGAGGGGCTCCAGCCCTCTGACCAGCTCCGTGGCCTCCGACGGGCCCGCTCCAACAGGTCCGTGTCCTTCTGATGCTGAGGACCCCCGAGCTGGACGCAGCGCTGTAGGGGTGTCTCAGCAGAGGGGAGCAGAGGGGCAGAGCCCCCTCCCCCGCCCTGCCGGCCACGCTGCTGGGGATGCAGCCAGGGCACGGGCGGCTTTCTGGGTGTGAGCGCACATTGCCGGGTCATGTCCAGCTTTTCACCCACCAGCACCCCCAAGTCCTTCTCCTCAGGGCTGCTCTCAATCCCTTCTCTGCCCAGCCTGTGTTTGCTACTGGACATGACTCCAACCCACGTGCAGGACCTTGCACTTGGCCTTGTTGAACTTCATGAGGTTTATACTGGCCCACTCCTGAAGCCTGCCAAGGTCCCCCTGGATGGCATCCTGTCCCAGGCGTGTCAGCCGCACCACTCAGCTTGGGGTTATCAGCAAACTCACTGAAGATGCGCTTGATCCCAGCGTCCATGTTGCCAACAAAGATGCTGAACAGCGATGATGATTTCACTTCGTTCTTCTCCCAGTGATCGTAACAAAAATGGGCTTTCGGTCTATACAGTATGACTCTGAGCAGCATGCTGGACTATATCCCCATCAAAATTTTCCTTTCTAGACTGAAAACACCACAATTCCTTTAGGTTTTCCCTATGGACTTGTACTGGTTTTGGCTGGGATACAGTTAATTTTCCTTCCCAGTAGCTCACATGGTGCTATGTTTTGGATTTGTGACTGAAATGGTGTTGGTAACTCTCTAGCTACTGCTGAACAGTGCAGTATTCATGAGTTTTCTCACTTTTGCCCTTCTGATTCTCTTCCCCATCATCCCACCGGGGGCAGGGGGCAGCCACCAGGTGCTTAACTGTACACGTGGGTTAACCCACAGCAGAACCACATTGCTGACACCTAAATGAAACCCACCTCATTTTAAGATGCAACGCCCAGGACTGCAGCAGTTCTCCAGCTGAGATGTCACCAGCACCAGACAGAACACAAGAAATAACCTTTTCCCACAGCCATCCCACAGCTCAGCTAACACCTCCCCGAGACTCACCTGCTCGCCATCCTGTCAACTCTTATTTGTAGCCTGCAGTCACCCCTATCGCTCGTGCCATACACCTCTCGGTGAAGCCGTGCTTTGCGTTTGGGCATTCTCCTCCCTAAGCACACACTTGTTACTGGTCTTCAGTAAGTTCCATTGTCTTGAATTAAGGCGATTTCTCTACTTTCAATTCTGACCCTGTTTCCTGAACCCCTCCCAGCTCAGTGTTCTCCCCACGTTTTATATGCCTAAGTGCTAATTTCAAAGTTAATAGCTAAAATAATGGCTAGGGGAGGCACCAGGACGGGCCATGCTTAAAAACACCCTCCCAGTGAATGCTGTGGAAGCAGAAATAAGAACTTGATTCAGCTCTCTCTGGTACAGGATCAACCTTTAAATCCAGACACTTCCAGGTGTAGAAACAACACCGTTTTTTCTTCTCCAAAACAAAACAAAGATAGTGGGATGAACATGTACACCATGGAAGCGGTATATAAAAAGGAATACGTGAAAGAACATGGTGCTAAACAAAAATCTGTTGGTTAAAAAAAATAAATCATTAAATCCTATCAATAAACTGCTCAGAAAAAAACCCCACACTTTTGAATAAACATGAAGGGATTAAAAGAAAACAGGACAAAGGGAGCTGCGAACAAATACTCTCTGCTTTTGTCGTTTGAAGCCCGCAAACCAATTACTGAAGCGCCTTCATGGGGAAGTGTGAAAGCCAACCGAGCCGGAATGGGGACGGTGGAGCTGCCTATTTCATCAGAGCTAAATGGTGGGGTTTTAGGGTGTTAAAAAGGTGAAAGTTTAATCAGCAGTGAAACTGTACTGTCGAGTACACACAGTTCCAAAGGTTCTCTGCCACGCTCAAATACCTGTCAGATCTAAACCAGTGAGTTACAATGAGTCAGTTTACCGGGACTCCTTGCCATTAAAAGAGGATGCAGATCTGACTCCTACAACTGATACTGCTCTGCACGGAAAGGGGTGAGCTCACCTTGTGTGCATGCTCCTGCGCAAAGGCTCCCAGCGCTGGGAGACTGCAGGTGCAGCCCCCGGCACACAGCAAGCACCATGAGAGCAGCCCCCCTAGAGCCCTGTGGAGCAGCACCGCCCTGTCACCCAAGGAGCGATGTACGTGCTCAGAGGCTGCAAGAACAGAAACCTGAGCAACACAGCAGGCAGCATCAACAGCTGTAGACTCCAGGATCCTCCGAGCCCCCAAGACGGTGGGCACATAGCTCTCATGTGCAGGAGACTGGGATGAAGGAAGACACATTCTTATCTTAGAAAAGTGCAGCAACACAATCACGTAAATCTGTATCATTAATGTTACCTGTCCAGGCTGTGTGCGAGAGGTAAACCTGAGTTATCAGTCTGTGCCTTCCAGGACCAGGATTTCGAAAGTCAGCTGGTTTAGGATGGATTAGCTGTGCTTGTCCATCTGGATACAATACCTGGAGGGGTGGGGGTAGAGAAATAAAAAAAATAATATTTTTTTTTAAAAAAAAAAAAAAAAAGGAGGTAAAACAACTGAATGACAACTGGACAGGGGATTTTCACAGTGTGCATTACTTTGGTGTTTTCTGTTTGAGTTTGGAAGGCAAGGGGGTGTGCTTTATCATGAAGCCAGGAGTCTGGTTGCCCTGGATGTAATGGCCACACACTGGCCAATCAGACCCACAGCACAGGTGGAAAAAAAAAAAACCAACATCAGCTTCTTTCTCCGCATTGTAAACAGAGATTTTAATTCCTTTGTTATGCTGTGAATTTGCATATTTTACTTGGCATCACACCCCACCTACCTCCGAAGCTGCATTTGAAACCAGTATTTCAGCAGCAGGAAGAAATTTTAAGTTGTAATTACAGAGAGCAGAGAGCCTGTATACTTCTGTACCATTCAGAACAGCTTCTTTTGCTCCTCTTTCTCCCACTACTCAAGCTGGAAGTTCACGAGCGTTTATTTATGCTCATGTCCATAATGTGCTGAGTGCATGTGGAAGCACCGTGTGGAGCACAGAATGGCACCGCAGTACTCAAAGCCTCAGGAACTGCACACAAGTCAACTCAGCGCACAACATACAAACCAGTTCCCGAATGTTTGGTCATAAAAGACAGAAATCCAACACTGTTACTAATAGAGTGTATAATTATTTGCAATTTAGAAGTATTGACAACTTTAACCCTAAGATGCAATTTTGTTTGCATCAATATCAAGTGACTGCTTACCTGAACTTTAACGGTTCCCTGGGGATCCTGCACATGTTCCAGGGTTGCATCAACATCCAGTGCCACTACCAACCCCGATGTAAACCTCAGCGGATTATCAGATTCACCGGTAGGCTCAATGATATTCGCAGTAGCTCTATGGAGCTACTAGGGGCAAAGTAGTTGGCAAAAATAAGGAGGTGGGGGGAGGAGGAAAAGAAAAAAAAAAAAACAAAACCACACAATCATTTCTGTTCTTAATGGAGAAGTTGTACATGAACTTTGGATTCTTTTAAATACTACCAGGAATTATTAAGTTGTCTGTATTTTTAGCAGTAGTCCTGGGGATGTTAGGTAAGAAGAAAGCCTTTGAAAGAATAACACTTGTGACTGACCAAGAACCCGAATTCTAAAAGCTTCATGGTGTATTAGGATCTAGTCAGATGCTAAGACAGTCTACAAGAATACTGCATTGTAGTTCTCCGAGTTAAGCTGACCTGCTCTGGAAGAGGAAGGTGGAGGAAGGTACTTTGTCGCAGAGTTGTCTGAAGAATCTTGACCACTTCCGAAGGCTTGGATGTCACAAGTCTGGGCATTAAGTCCAGCAATTTATCTACAAGACTCCCTTGCATATGTGGGAGCTCAGAGATGAAACATCTGTGTTAAGAATAAATCAAAAATCATATACTTTTTTCAACATTTTCAACAGCATTGCTATTTTCAGCCAAACCACTTAATCTTTGTATTTAATTATAACAACAGAGTTAGATATGTAGATTCCTCTTCTGATGCACGTCTCGTACATAAGATAAAGATTATTTTGGCTAGTGATGTTGGGACCATACCTTGTGCTCAAACTGACAATATCAAGGGCTATGCAGATCTCACTTTTTAGGTCCTTCATCAATACAAAGCCTAGTGGGCAAAGGAAACTAGATTCACAAAAAAGGAGGTAGAAATGTTGAGGTGCCCATCAACAACACGTTCATGAGAAGCAGATATTGTAGGGATTCATCCGCGCAGATCGCACGTGCAGCTGTAATGCGACACAGATAGGAAGAGCGCTAACTGAATGAGACCGCGAGCAATCCCAGTACTCCACGCTCATCTCGATGTCACAAAGAACCAGCTGGATGAAAGAGCCATTCCTACGACAGCTGCCTTGCAGACTTTGGAAACTGGTACTTCTCAGGGAAGACATGCATATGCCCAATTCTTTATGCAGTGCACTTTCATCTGGTGAACTAAATAGCTGACAGGATCTAACACATCCACACGCCCAATACGTGAGTTGCCTGACCTTCTGCTGCAGCAAAGTTTCCAGAAGGTTGGGGGTTTTTTTCTACCAATATTTATGAAGTATTAATTACTACAGCTGAGGAGTGAAATTTTAACAGTAAACTAGAATTGGTAAGACAAAAAAAAAAACCCAAACAACTCAAAACTACCTAGTTCTTGAGGTCAAGAACAGAGAATAGAATCCACTCTATAGCTTGGGACAACAGCTCTCACAAGACCATTTGGTATTTCTTGTTCTTTGTATAGAAGTAAAATTGAGCTACTACCCTACATCCCTGCGTGCAGAAGATGTTTTGTTAGACTGAGTCATTGGTGGTTTATCTGTTACTATCAGCAACTGTGTTGTTATCCTGCGGTATTTAGCAGTTTTGTAAGCCTAGTAAATAGTCCTGCAATTTGCCGGGGAGGAGGGGGGGGGGGGGGGGGAGGGAGCACCATTTCTGTAGGGGAACCACCTCTCCAACAAAGGGCTCCCCTCCCCACTTTTCAAGTCCGGTGTTGCGCTGTATCTTCACCAACAGCTGAGTCTATAAAGCCTAGACAGGAATACCAGGCATGCCCAAAGCAGCTTCAGCTCCTCCAGAAGTGAGATTTTTTTTCACGATCCTGGTGGTGCTCTACAGGACCTCAGAACCAATAAATGGAAACCTCTTCCACCAGCTGAGCAAGGGTGGAAAAAAACCCCATACTCTCCTCTGAACAGGCTATGAGGGCCATGCAGGGATACACAACCTCATGTTCCTATAACTGCCACTACACAGACTACAAAGACAACAACTTTCCACTGCTCTGTCATAGGATGCAGCTAAAATCTGGCACGCTGAGGCTGCCCAACTTAGACACTGGGATTTTACACGTCTGACCATTTACAGGGGACATCACAGCTAAATGACAAGATCTACCATCACCCAGATTCCCTTTTGCAGAATTCATCACTGTGTATAGGAGTTAAATTGCTGAGAAATACCGATGAGTTTTGTTGGTCCTGAGACTCAGTGCAAGGAAAAGACACAAAGCAAAGGAACAGTTTATTCACTACTAGCAAATGAGCTAAACATTAAGGAATGGGTAGATTTGGTTCCCTCTTCTCATCACGTAACCAGCCACAAATGCCAAGCATACAGACCACGAAGAAACTGGAATTTAATCAAAACCAGAGACGGAATTCTGCTCCGCCATCTCTAGATACCTGTATCTCTGGCCTAGCTATCTAACTCCCTCCTGAGACAATGGAAAAAAACCTGGGCATCCCTCATCTGACTTATTTTAGACATCCAGATTAGGAGAAAATGAAAGAAATACCTCTCCAGTGAGAGGAAAGCTGGGTGAGTGCTTCAGCAGCAGTGGTCTTACAAAGCAAGTATCAACACCTGGGTGAGATGACTCCAACCCTGAGCATACAGACTGTTCACTCACTCATTTACAATTTAGAAATTTGGGATAAAGGGACAGGAAATTCCCTTTTTTGTCATATTCCTAGGAAAGCTCTTCCACTGATCCCACAGTTAGAAAGGAGTTTACTTCTCGCTTTACCATTATCTCATGGTAGCAGTCCCCGATGTATGACAGCAACAGGGGAAGGGAGATGTGAAGAGGTGAAAAACAAATGGAATATTCCCCGATGACAATGGTCAGGGGACCTTCTAACATAAAGGGAAGAAGCAATGGAATTTCTCACCTCTGAAAGGAATCCACTTCTTGTAGGAATTTTTCACACATCCCAAAAAGGGGTTCCGCTCTGTAACGAAGATAACATTCCTTGTTCTAGTTTTAAATAAAGAAAACTGTCTGTAAGGCTATAAGCATTCAGGTGTTTTGGAATCCAGTTCAAGCTCCTAAAAACTACAAGATCTTACAATTTTGAGGCCATAAAGATGTTCCCCGCAAGAGAAAAAAAAAAATTAATTGCCATCTCCCTCCCCACATTCATATCCCCCTCCCACAAAAAATCATTTGCATAAGGCATAAAATTAAGTTCACAAAGCCACTATTTGAAAACATTACCTCTCCACCTACAAAACAAGAGGTTAAAAGGCAAACATATCATGGACCTCTAATGGCAACACAGTAAATTGATGGCAACAAACTCAGAGCAAAAGCAAACAAGTTAGGATACTAACCTTTGCTCTAATCCCACCAAACGGAGTTCTAATTCTACAGCCATCCAAACCCGTGTGTAACTTCACTGGCCTCAGCAGCCAAAACAAACCACCCAGAGCCTCTCACATTGCCCAAGCCAGGCAAACACACGAGCGTTTTGAGTCTGAAGTCACACAAATGTCAGTTGCAGATCCATCAAAAAGACAACTCTTTTCTGATGCTAAAAAATCAGCAACTAATACTTAATAAGGCAAACATGATTAGCGTGCTCTTTGATACGTGACTGTTCCTCACTTCAACAGGTTCCAAATATCAACTCTACAACATTTTAAACCTATTTGTACGTTTATAGCTGAGAGAACTCACCTCCCAAAACACATCTTCCCAATAATTCTGTCATCAGATTTAGTGCTGTGGCACTATACAGCTACCCCGAAGGCAAAAGGCAGCTCTGCGTTCTGAACTGCTTTAGCAAACGGTTACTGGCATGCCGCGATCTTTTGTGTGTCTAATTGCTCCTTGCTGTTTATTTAAGCCAAGCTTAAGGAAAACTAAGCTTATAGGTAAGACTAAGAAGGTCCTCCACCAGGTCATCCTTACCCTCTAGTGGTGCGCGCAGTCACTATAAGCTGTAACGCCTTCGCCTGCAGCCTCATGTGGTGAATAATGACCACTTGCCTGCTCTCCACTCCGCTGTACATGAACTCCATTTTATAAGTTTCTTCCACGATCTGTCAGATAGACCACAGGGGTGAAGAACCATCAGACTCCGTTAAAACGCTTCCACAAGCGCCATCGCAAGATTCCGGGATTTTTTCCTCACACTGAGGAACACATTAATCCACAAGTCTCGTTCTTTTGGTGAAATTCTTCATGGCACAAAGCGACACTTAATACCAAAAGGTTATCTTGGCTGTATTAAAGAAATAATTCACGAAACCTGGCCTGAAATCAAGCCCTCCCTCCACTGGCAGTCTATCTTTTGACACTGCATTTTGAATTTCCAGGAGCAGAGCGCTCACTGGCTCCCACTCTCTGCTCTGGAATACAAAAGGCGAGCAGCACAACAGAGCAGCCTCAGGGGTCCCGCTCAGGTTTACAGTTTTGGAGCCAGATTTGACAAGTTCTCTTGAACACAACTTTACATTCAACAATACTTCACGTACCGCAGCTGATGATGGGAACTATCATATGATAAGTATTGTTCTGCGTTATTTTAGATAGACGGTTAAAAGCACAGACAGGATGACACTGCACGGTTTGCTCACGGTACTTTTTCTGTCAAATAGATGGGCTTAAGTAGACGAGAGAAGTGCTCAAATTAATACTAAGTCTAGTTCAGGATGACTGTATAGAAGCCACGAACTTGCAAGTTATTTAATAGGAAATATTCCCTCACCTTGCATTGATGGGAAGTGATCTACGTTCACAATCACAACAGATAAAACCTCCCAGGGGGTTCACGTGCTACTGAGAAGGGCACCCAAGACAGACAGTTCAATTAGGGAAGATTTAAAAAGCTGATAGGCTTTTGTTTCCACTCACCCCTGGGGACAACTGTCAACAGCATAGAAGGTTTTGATGCGTAGCAGTACCTGCCTCTTATTACATCTTAATTAACTGAAGACTCAACATGTCAGCAGAGTTTCCCAGCAGATCCATGAACTTGCTTTTACCTTGGGCTCATTCCCAGATTATTTAATAGCTTGCTTTCTCCTTTACCTTTTCTTAGGGATTAGCTTCAGTTTTTCCAGGTTCCAATCATTTTTACATCACAGAATCAGAATAACTCAGGTTGGGTACGACCTCCAGAGGTCATCCAGCCTGGTCCCCTGCTCAGAGCAGCTCTAATTAGATCCAGTTACTCAGGGCCACATCAAGTTGTGAACACTTGCAAGGATGGAGAGATTCCCCCCACCGCTCTGGGCAGCCCGTTACAGTATTTAACCATCCTGACGGTAAATTTTCCCCCTTTATATCTAATCACAATTTCTCATATTCTGATCCGTGCCCACTGCCTCTTGTCCAGAGCAGTCTGGCTCTGTCTCATCTGTATCCTATGCTGAGGCAATGGAAGACAGCAGTAAATCCACTCTGAAGCCTGCTCTTCTCCAGGCTGGACAAGCCCAGTTACCTCAGCCTCTCCTTGCAGGGAATGTGCTCCAGCCCCTGACCACCTCGGTGGCCCTCTGCTGAACTTCCCCCAGATCATCAGCATCATCCTTCTACTGGGGAGGCCAAAACACAACACAGCCCTCCAGATGTATCTCCTCAGGGCTGAATAAAGGGGAAGGATCACCTCCCCAGAACTGATGGCTACACTCTTACTAGGACAGTCCAGGATGCCACTGGTCTTTGCGGACAACACATTGAACATGATGCCACCAGGTTCCCCATGCCAAACACCGTGAGATTGCTTTCATCCCAACTCCCCAGCCCAGCCAACCCACCCTGAAGAGCAGCCATTGTCTTCCAGCACATCAGCTGGCTCCTTGATTTGGAGAAGCCTTATCAGCCAACTCCTTCAGCCAGAATCCTGCCAGTTTGGTGAAAAGGAAACAGCACGAGACTGTGCCAAAGGCTTTGCTAAAGTCACGAGATGTGACATCCACTGCCCTCCCCTTGTTCGTAGCACCAGTCTCCCCATTGTGGAGAGCAATGATGCTCGTGAGGCATAAATTCGCCCTTGGGAAATGGATTCTGGCTGTTCCTAACCACCTTGTGACCTTCACTGCTTTAGAAAGAGCTTTTAGGAGGATTTGGTCCATAACCTGCCCCAGAAACGAGGTGAGGACAAGCAGCCCAGTTTTCTGGATCTTCTCGCTCCTCCGGAAGATGTTTGCCTTTTTACAGTCATTATGAACCTCTCTCGCTCACCACTCATCTTTTGAAGACAAGAAAAATTACTCCACTTTGGGGGGACTAAGATTTACTTGGACAGAGTACGGCAGTGGAAGGTCAGAAGTGTATTATTGTGGCATGGCCGAGGAAGGGCTCGTATCTGAGGACTTGCCTCCACGCAGACCCAGACGCTTCCACCTCACCTGTTTTGCCGCAGCAGACGCTAACGCGTTCTGTTTCAGGTACAGAGGAGCTGCCACGTTCCACAGCTTCTCCTGCAAGGCCTACAGGAGAAAACCATGAAATGATGATAAATACCCAGCTCAGTTTAAACCTTGTAACGCTGCGCTCCATGGGCTTGGGAGCAGGGAAGATGTCCCGTCTCTCAGCTGTACACCCACAGGTTGATTGAAAAAGCAGGCCAAAGGTTTCTTTTGTGCTTTTAAATACAACAGGGGGAACCAAGGCCTCCAAAACATGTACGGTTCTATAAACCCACAGAGATACCTACACAACTAGAAAATATAAATCAGAAGTTGAGAATAATATTAACAAAGCTATGAGTTAGAGGCTGGCTGAGCCAAAGACATTGTACTTTTTAAGGAGAACTTTACACAGAATGCAGTCGCTTATAAAAACAGTAACTCACTGCTTTATCACCTCCCTGAGACCAAGATCAGGGCAATCTCAAATTGCAGGCAAAAAGCAGAAACAATAACAACTGTCCCCAGAAACACACCCACATAATCATATTTCTGAACTTTGCTGATGACAGCCTCCACTCCACCAAGGATCTCGGAGTTGCTATGAATACCGAGTGTAAAGCATCTACTGATACTTGCGTTAACAACAAACCACAAAAACCAAAAATCACAGTGCCCAACCACACCCCATTTGCTTTGTGTGTAAAAAAATTAAGAAAGCTTGACTGGATGAGTTATATCACTGCCTCCTTTTTTAAGCTGCCTGACCTTAGATACAGCTACACACAAAGCTGGCTGTAGCCAAAGCTCAGGAACATACAGACTATATCCTTCACTTCAGCTGGTCCCAGAATCCCCATTAACTACCCCTAAAAGCACAGGGTATGTAGATCCTTTAAAAGTTTGGAACCTTTTGAGCCTCAAGAGGCTGGGAAATGAAGATACTTCACACTCCCCATCCCCCCACCAACAGCTTCTTTCTGTGGGGAAAGAAGCAATTGGAAAAAAAAAATGTACTGAAAAGGGCTGCTCTGACATTCGGGTTCTCTCTACCACATCAGAATATCTAACTGTACGATATTACAAGTTACTTTTCATTTCAGCCACATTACTGACTCCTCTGCATCACCGATATATGGACTATTCTACAGCTTGAGCCAAGAACGGCTGATGCAGCTTTTACGTCCTTCATCCAGACAGAGCGCTCCTCTCTGCCAGATAAACCATCTGGTTCACACCAGCCAAACCCTGGAGAAGGGCAACAAAGCCACCTCCAAATGCTGATCCTCAGCCTGGACAGGACATTTCACTTTGGCAAAAGTTTGGATTTAGCTAGGATGGTACTGAACTGTAACACCGCTCAACTAAAATACCTTCTCTGGGTGATAAATGTGTTCCAAGGAGTTAAGGGCTGCCATGAGACATGCCAACCAGCAGCTACACCTTTAGGAAAGAAACTGAAATTCCTTCCTGGTTTTACATAACAAAGCTTTTATTGAGTCCCTCTGGAAACCTGTTGGTTGCTTGCTTTAGTTCTTGCTATACATGTGTATAAGTTACATTCAAAGACCTAAAGAATGCCAGGAGACAAATACTACGCAGGCAGAAGTGAAGCAAAAAATTAGTTCCTGTTTACAGCAAGAAGCTGACTTTGAAAAGGTTTGCTGCCGTGGTGTCAAAGCAACCACTTCATCTTCTAATACCAAACAGACAGATCATTATAGCACTGTAAAAGAAAGCACGACTGATGTTTTGCTCAATCAAGTCTAAAGGATTCCTTTGACGCTGGTGCCAAAAAAAGCTATCTACAAAACATCATCTATAAAAACCCCACTTCCAGCAGCAGTTTAGCAAAACTCATTCCAGTGGCCACTAGCAGAGAAAAGTTACTCTCGTAACATAAAAGGCTACAGAGCAGTTGCCTCCATTGTGATTTCTGTCAGAAAATAATCTGCACTGGTAATCAACAGAAGCCTTATGTACAACAGCAGAGATCTGCACTGGCGTGCTCATTGGCAAAGTTACTGCATAAATTATTGGCCACAGGAGGGAAGCAGGATTATCAGAAACCCATGGAACCTACACTTTCATCATACATCAGTTTTCAGCATGAACATCACAACATGAAAGGGCAGCACCACTGCAACAGACGGGGGGCATTTTTGAAGAACAGCCCAAAAACCCCAGATGAAGTCAAACCTTGATGAGGAGCAGCTGACACTGAAGGTAAGTTGCAGTGAAATCTGCCATCCCTGCCAGTTCTGACTGCAGTTCTCCAAGCCTCTGAAGATCACTGAAGCATGTGGGGAGGGAAAAAAAAAGAAGAAAGAAAAAAGAAAAAACAATGTTGAGACAGCAAGCAGGTTAACCTAAATGCACTCAGAATGCAGCAACAGTGAAGCCAGTTATTCCCGCATCTTGCTTTTCTTATCCTTAGAATAAGCACCAGAAACAGTAGCAAAACACACGCTACAAAACAGTTTGCACCTTGGGACTTGGCATGTCCTTTCTTCCCGGAGGCTGACACAAGCACAGCCAGTGGAAGCAGTAAGTCTGTCAACCCGCATTACTCTGCAGCCCTATGGGAACCATACAGCGTAGCAGTTCCAGATTTAACTTAAAACACTCCAGACTTCTACAGCAGCTAACGACCCATTTGCGTTACACTGCTGGGAAACCTAACTATTCACGTTGGCTAAGAAAGGTTGTTTGGAACACGTCAGGCTCATGTAACAAAGCACATTTGAAATATAGCTGCCTTTTTAAACTAAGCTGAAATCTGATGTACTGATATTTACCCAGCTAGCTGTTGCGTGTTGTCTGGTGTAAGTATTTCTTGTAAATCATACAGCAATAGAAGTAGCTTTTAAGTTGATAGCAAAAAAAACGACTGTTCATGGAACGCAAAAAGGTTTCAGTCCTCTACTCTCAGACATGTTTTAAAATCAAAACTGTGGATTAAGAAAACAAACCTCATTTTTTGTTATAAAACTGAAAACAGATTGGATGATGTGGATTCAACACATCTCTGTTCTTCTCCGCATTTTGCTTTGATCCAAAGTGTACTAAAATTGTCACTCTAATTCCATACTTCCTACTGTATTATTAAAAAGAACATTTATTTTTCTTCAGATGACCCTTTCCTTTTGCTTATTTTACATTTATCTTTGTATTTATGATGCAATTCTGAAACTTTGGCCCTGCAAAACCAGAAGGTTGCTGAGCACTGAGACATTAAAAAAACCCACGAGGTATCTGTATAATTTGCAGCCAAAGAAAATCTCTCCTAAGCAGAGGGGCTGTGCCTTCCTTCAATGCAACAACAGGAGAGCCAGCCCCAGCCTTACACAGTGACTCCATTTCATCTTTTCCCAGAGAGCAGAGAGCAGAAAAGACTCCTGGGTGCTCAATTCCCATGTCATACTTAATGCATCACAACATGCTAATGGGAAACAGGATGTCACCTCTCAGCTAACAGCTAGGCAGATATTCCATTTTCAAGTCTTCTACGGTTCCCGATTCCACTAATTCTATTTCCTTACAAATCTTAAACAGATTTCAACATCCCTGCAAGACAAAAAAAAGAAAAAAAAAAAAAAATCCTGTTGTATAGATGGAGAAACTAAACTACAAAGACTGATTTGCTAAAAAGCCTGTCTTACAGTTTCAACCACAGAGCCCGGGGGATGAGCGTCAGTCTTCAGCACGGTTAGAAATTTAAGCCCCAAGCAGACACCAGCTCCACAAGGTCTGTGTTACTCCCCCTGATGACAGTAATGACCAAGGAGGAGGGAGTTATGTCCCACCAGACACCATTGCAGTGAGCTGCTTCTACCCCTTTCCTCTCAGCAACCAAATTGTTGGCGCAGGAAACCCTTGTCCTCTGCAAAATAACCTTTAATACTTTGGGGTTTGCATTAAATCCTCCCTTCTCTTAAGGGTGGAAAACAACAGCTGCTTTAGTATGGTTCCTGGGTGGTGATCCCAACGGGAAAAAAGCCCAGCCAATAATTTCCACCAACTCCAAAGCACTATTGTGCTTTACTGCATATCAGTTACACACCCAGCCATCTCCAACACTATTCCTGCACTCCAAATCGAAAACATTCACGGCCTGCAAGGTTTCCAGACCTTCATTATACCTTTAAGATTCTGGATGCTCTGCCAAGAGATTACCTGTTTCACGCATTTAGTGCATTAAATGCTGTGAGACCATGGTTTAGACTGCATGTAGTAGCTTCAAAACAGCTGAAGACAAACCATATAGTTTTCACAGCTGGGTTTGCAGTGAGGAGCACACTGTTTATTCTCCACTGCAGGTGGGTGTAAAAGCGATTCAGAGCTACATACAGAAAAGGCAGCTATTTTGGGGAGAAGAAAAAGAATAAAGCTTTTTGGAATTCTATATTCCAAACAAAGCATTTTAGCTTGTTATTCTAACTCTCAAAATAAGGCTCTTTTCCTCTTTCCGAGCAGAGGAATTGCACTGAAAAGATCCTTTTCAAGAGCTTTGTTTGTAGAAATCGGCCTAGAGATGAAATGGAAGAGGTGACATAAAACCCACATTCAGAAACCATACCCATACACGTTTATCTACAGAACAGCAGACAGCAACACTCAACAATACTGTTTCTTCCAGGAAAATCCATCTGATTTTCAAACTGATGCAAGAATGCCAAATAAAACGGGCAATAAACACCCAACAAAGCATCAGAAGGGGGTCCTCTCCTGTTGAATTAAAGGCCATAGGACCTGGAAAACGGAAGAGCAAAGGGGACAACCTCTCTGCCTCCCCCCCAAAAAAAATACCCAAAAAACCTTGTGCACATGTATTACAAGTAATATGATCAAAGTGAGGGCCTCCTACAGGGACAGCAAACCAAGAACAATAAACCATAACAACAGAGTATTTACGATAAGCGAACAGCCCAGGAAGAGCACCCTTACCTGACCCTTACTGCGCTCTGAAGGGGTGCCCCCCAGAACGCACGCTGATTATTTAGTGGGGCACAGCCAGACCTGACACCATCAGTTTTATGTTAAACAATGTTGGTTTATCACAATGCTTTCTAGAAGGTGGCTCAAACTAAGTATTCAACGGCAAAGTACAACACTAAAATTCAGAAGCAAAGTACCCGCTTCAAAGACATTGGGCACCCTAACCGATCTTCCCATGAAGAGGTCTGCTTGCAGCCTTACCGGATGGTAAATTCCAGCAGCTCCTGTATGCCCTGTGGGTCGAGGTGCTGAAGGCTGTAAACCCTCTCCAGGCTCTGATGCAAGAACTGCTGGGAAGGATCTTCATGAGGTGTAATACTGGGAGAGACAGGGGAGGACACCAGCTTTCTACCTGGCAACTAAGCAAGAAGACAGACATGCAAACAAAACAAAAAAAAAAAAGGGAAAAAAAAAAAGGAGAAAAAAGTCTAACACAAGTAACAACGCTGCAAAATGCTGCCACATTATTTAACAACTACCAACTGAGAGCTCCAATTAATTTCTCAAATTCAAAATTTATATCAAGGCTTTCAAGCCTGCATCTTTGTTAGTTAATACTCCCCAGTTTGTAATCCACTCGCAGGTACAGATCTTCAGGTCAAATTCCAACACCCCTTTGAGCGAAACATCTTCCTCCTCTATTAACTATGACACTGCAAAGTCAAGTGAAGTCCAAGACCACACGAACTGCAATTCATTTTATGAGCTGTAGTAAGATGTACAACCAACTTCAGTCCCGCCTGTGCTTCCACACAGGAAAAACATGCTTCAAAGCAGCAGGGAACACATCTCACGTGCAAGCAAACCATTTAGATAGGACACAAGTCAAATGTTGGAAGATCTTCACAGGCTAAGCTCCCCTTCCCCACATAGTCAGAGCTACAGAAAGGTCCCAGGAATCCTGCCCTAACCAGCTAGTCTCACTTGAGAGCAATAACATTATTACTCACCCCAAAATATTACCAAATCCATATGGTAACAATTTAGTATCTGGCTCTCCTTACTTAACGTACGTTTCAATATTCATTTGCGTGGTGCTTGGAAGAAAAAACTTTTAGAATGCAAGTGTTACACACAGACAGACATAGAAAGAGACCACCAATATTCATAACAGAGTAGTGAAGTGCCAACCTAAGTGGTTCAACTTACTCTTAACGGAGGGACCAGATGAGAGAGACTGTCCCGAAGATAGGCGTAATGTCTGAACGTATGATCAGAGAACAGGGCAGGCATTGTTGGGCAACTTTTAGCAGCATTAAAAATCAGAACCAGAACAGCAATGTCTATTGAAATGGATTGTTAAAGAAAAATAAGCAACAGCAGAAGAGCTCCTTGGGGATGGAAAGTTAGAACAACAACTCAACAACCCTTTCTTCGCTTGAGATCTGTCCAGCAAGTTCTTTATAGCTGGAGAATGCCAAGCAAAACCCAAAGAGGTGGCTGTCTGAGCAGATGAAAAGCAAGTACAAAGCACAAACATTTCAAGATGGGCCATATTGGAGGATGGATATTACTGCCAACGTGGGATGGCTCAGAGGCAACACAAAGGATAGGAGCCAGGTATCATAAATGCAGAACATGCTCATTAGGTGGAGTTTCACTCTTCCTCGAAGCTTACACTGTGCTTACTGGTTTGGTACCCAAACACCCTCTAAAACAAACATTTACCTCTGAGTCTTTGAAAATTGCTGCATTTTCTGTGATGCCCTGAAAGACATCCCTCCCCTTAACACAGACTTAAACCAAAGAATCAAACACAGAAAGATGATTCTGGTATAGAAAAAACACGTTCACAGTCTGAGAGCCAGAGAAATACAGAGGGCAGCCAAAGGCAGTTAGCCCAAAGACTGGGGCACTCACGTGCAACAGGGCTGACCCCAAGCACAGGATCTCTAACAAGAGAGCGTGAAAGGATCCCAGTGCAAAGCTTATGATCATCTGGGGACTTGCCTGCACAGGGATGAAGCAGGTTCAGCCACAGAAGGGACTGAACCCACATTTCTCACCTTCTGAAAAATCTTTTGCATCCATCAACTGCCAAGCATAAAGGTTTCCTCTTGACAAACCAATTTCTCCTCTTTACCCAAAAGCCTTTCCAAATTTTCAGCTGAAGCTATTCAACTATCCTGATTCAAATTTCCTAAGTGCTCTGAATCAAACAAAACGATGTTTTCAATTAACAGTTTACATTGGAAACATACCTTTCAGGTCTGCTTTGCAGTTTCTGGCTCCCAGAAACTTAGTATCTTCACATAATACACCTCTGTAAAATTGGGTGGCAAGTTGCCTCCAGATCATTTTCTAAAATAATATTCTTTGGTTCAAGAATGGTTCAAGGCAGGAAAGTGCCTTGAGCTAAATAACAGCTTTCTCACCTCCGCAGTGTTCCTTCAATTCTCAGCTCATAGGACAAATTTACTCAATTACACAACCATCTGATTATGGATTAACCTTTCTCTCCACCTGATTCTAGTCCTGTTCAGTTCTCACAAGGTATTTATTTAATCTGTATAGAATTTCTATCTCACTGCCTGTGACTAGTGAGAGAAATATGGAGTAGCTTGACAGAGGAAGAGTTATTCCAGTCTAACATGTCTCAGCATGCATCAGAAGCAGCATTATATTCTGCAATGGCTCAAAAGGGAAGCAAGGAGAATGAACAATGGAAAAATGGTATTTCACATTTCCAAGGCATCTCCTATTGTCAAGAATAATGGTGTAACAATAATAGTTTGTATTCTAAAGCACTAGAAGAGCTAACGTTAATAAAAGGATTTCTGATTTTGAATTGTTTCAGAAAAGATCGTAAGTTTATAGCATTATGGGGATTCAGCCACTGCTGTACTAAGAGATGGCACTGTTCTATACACTGCACAACAGTGAGGATAGCAGAAGTTTTACCTAAAAAGAAAACAGACAAGGAAAACCACTCTTCTTATTTAAAAGTTAAACCATCTTCAAAATTAGTGCAAACTAGACAAATGTTTTCACATCAAAGGACTCATCTGCAAAGCCCAAATCCTGACAAATTGCTTGATAAATAGATTATTCATCACAGCATTAAAAAAAAGGCCAATTATACCACATTGGTATTTATGAAGATGGTTCCAGATAACAGGTATTCCATCACTTGCCGAGTAATAAAATTAGAGTGGCAAAGGGATTCAGAAATAGCTACAAGATTGTCTGCTACAGTTTGAAATGGTTTAACAAATGTAAGCAACAGGAAAATATGAGTAAAATCTATTAAAATCAAAACAATCAACTGGCTTCATGAAAAAGATACAGGCTGGATCATCCATGTCTGGTTCGGGAGTGTCAAAGAAGGGATGTGTGCTCAGCAGCTCTGGGACTAATGGAAGCACCAAAGTGGGATGCCTGCTTCCCAAGAACTTCAAGCACCTGAAAATACACAGATTGAAGTGTTTCTTGTTTCTTAGTAAACACACATATTGCAAAACGCAACATTTTAAAGCATTGTCACTTTATGCTGCAGCAGCACTTTGAGGGACTGGTCAGCATCAAAAACCTGCTGTCCAAGACTACTGACCCTTCATGGCTGAGTATTTGCATTAACATTTGATAGGATCCAAGACAACTGAGAGGACAGCTTGAAAAAGCAAGCAGAAATAAAAATTTGTTTATTTAAACTGTTCAAGAAACACTTAACGCATGGAACTACACAACCCAAGAAAAGCTTTTATACTAAATGCTAACAAGTGAGCGTATTTTTTAGTTCAGAAATAAAGGAGCGAGGAGGTAAACCCCCACCTATGTAACAAAACCCAAAACCCCCCAAAACTATGTACGAGTACACTGGAAGACAAAACAGACTAAAACATTTCCAATGATACCCAAGAATTCCATCTCAAACCAGGTGTGCTGGAGCATCACTTCCTTTGCTGCTTCCATTAAACAATCAGAAAACCCACACACAAACGTTCATTATTTTTGCTCAGACAGAAAAAGTCTCTCCAACAGCACAATGCCACATAGACAATCCACTTGTCAAAACCGGTATAATCAGCTGCTGGTAAATATTACTATTTAATGCAGTGTCAAGTAAGCACAAAACATTAGCTGCATAAAAGAGATGAGGTTTTAAACTGAAGTTTGAATTCATCTTTTCTGGGAATGCTTGGAGGGCTTGTAACAGAGGCTATTTCCCGTAGTGGTCACCAGTTCTGGGATTCCCAGTACAAGCATCAACATGCAAGAACAACACAGAGTTTCCACCTCAGTCATGAATATGTACAATGCTTAGTACAGCCACTATTCCAAATACTTACAGAGTAACAGGATTGTACACCTGCAATACCTCTTACCTCCTTAGCTAGCTCAGTATTTGCCTAACACCTCAGTTACCAGAAATAGGAAAATAAGTAAACACACAAGGACACTGAACATACTCACTTCCAGATGGATTCTCTGTCTGTGGGATACTTAGTCAGGTTTTTCAGCAGCTCCACCAGTGCAAGATGGATGCCTTCCTTAGTTGAGACATTGGTGCAACACAACAGTTCATGAAGTGCTTCCCGAATGTCCCTTGAAGAATCCTAAAAGAAAAACCAAAGAAAAAACCAACCCAGACACCTTGGAGTGCTGAGAGAAAAGATGTGCCTGCATACGCATTTACTTTAAAGGTAGCAGTTCCTGCTCCTTGGCTAAATTAGTACCATAGGCATTTGAAAAACAGCACGTTTCTAGTTACCACAGCTAAGCACAGATGAAGTGACAGACCAGGCAACTGCTGCAGGGTCCCCTGCTGGTCTCATCCACCCATATGCTTCATTTTCTGGAACGAATGGGAACTGCTTTACTGCTGACCTCCTCAAGCAGAGCAAGAGTCACCGTTTGGTTTGGGTGATGTAGTCCCATTTAGGGACAGGCAGTAACAGAAAAGGTAGGCACTGGGTAATTCAGCAAAACAGTCACCGAAGATTGTTTTATCATCTTTGGAGAAGCCTTTTATCACTCAACACATGAAGCTCAATTCCACAAGCCCTTAACCCAGTCACCAGCCTCCAGAGGGTTTAGCATAAGCATTGAGGACATGCCAGTGGCTGGATGGACCAGATTAACAGTGATCATCTATAGGAGAGAGGAACTTGACCTAACTACAAGTTTACAGATGGACAATAAAAAAGCCAAAACTGAATCAGAAGTTCAGTCACAAACTTTTTTATGATCGTATGGGATTCCTAATGCATCACTTTTAAAGTCACATTGCACCCATTTTATTTTTTAGGCCAAGGTGACGTTCTACAGAGGAGTTTATGCAACCTCCAAGCAATATTTTTGGAAGCGCTGTGGCTGAACTCCAGCTTAATTAATTACATTCCTTCTGCCAAAAACCACCTTGTCATTCCATATCAATGCATTATACTTCCTGGCTATCAGCATTTGTGTGGGACTGTTGGACAGAATGTGAAAATTTGATAGGATACAAGAACTGAATGTGTTTCAGTGGTGGATTTTTTTTTCATTTTATTATAATTTGCTAAGTATCAACAGCTCATTCATCACTGTCTTACACAAAAGAAGAAAGAAAAAGTCCTCTTGTAAAGGCTTTTAGATGACGGTCAACACACAAATGATCAAAGGAGGAAAGCACAGCTGGGCTGCTCAGCTGTTCCTTATTTTGGTGGTGGAAGGCAGACTACGACCAACAGAGAAGACATACTCTAAGGACTGAAATGAAATGACCACAGACATAAAATACTTCAGGTGAGTTGCACAGACCACTGGAAGGGCAGTGCAGAGACAAGCAAGGCAGAAGACTACAAAGGGACAGAGAGGAGCCCAACTCAACAGAAACTGAGATCAAGGACAACAAGGAAAGCAGAATCCAAAGCCTGGTCAGAGAAGCAAGGAGTAGCTGTACAGTTACTCAGATAAAGTCAAAGCAGTAAGGTGGAAACAGAAGCTACCCCATCACCCAACTGTTCCATATTTACACTCTCGGAACAAATTTAGGGACCAAGGTTAATGCTATTTTTCCATATCCTTTATTTTGTTACTGGAAAACGAATTTTACAGAAAGCAAGCAAGCACCTTTCAGAATCAGACAAACCCATTAAAAAGTTACTAATTCTCAGACTTTAGCTATCCTAATACCTGATAATAATTACGATAATGTAAACCAAAATACCTGTATGATCTATCATACATAAGCCAACACAGAAGCATAAGACAGAACCCCAGTCTAACTAGGTCATTCTTACACTTTGATGCACAAGCCCCCCGCTTGAACGAGTATAAATCAACTACGTAAAAACGTGAGGCACCTAAAACCCATTGCTGAATATGCAAACTCAGATCATATTCCACAGCATTTGTTACAGACTGATAAAACAGGTTGGTTAGTTTGCTTCTTCCAGAGGCACAACTGAAAGAAGCCCCTGTTGACCTGCATCAAGCAAACAGCAGGTGAAAAGACAAAACCAGCAGAATTGCAGCACCGCCTGAGGCTGGGGGCCTACCCAAAAGAACCAGAAATTTGTCAAAAAAACCCCAAGCCTCAGGGGCTATAGCTCAACAAATAAATCAGGTCTGAGGGGAAGCTGTTTGGCACAGCACTGTTCATACAGCCAAAATCTCTTCCCTTTCCCAGATCAACTCCATCAATCAGGAACAGCAGCTGACTCATGCTGTCCCCTGGATCCTGGCTGAGCACAGACTGGGAAGATGCTGGTTGGGAAACCCCAAAATTACACTGCAGAGCATGCCAACAAACTCTCTGAACAGTCAGGAGAGATCTCAGGCCTGCGCCCTGACTCTGCTCAGTGAGCAAGGGTGTAGCCAAAGCAGCTGAACAAAGGAAACAGAAAAAACCTGAAGCTGTATTCGACATGAAGTGGTGCAGAGTGCTGAACCACAAAACAGGACAGAAGGGAACACATAAGGCAGCGGCACAGTGACAAAGGCTAGAGTTTGATCTGAAATTCATCTATTTCAAAAGTATGCTGTTGTCCTGGAGATTACGAGCTACTAGACCTTAGCAGCCTCTGGGGATGTTCAAAGAAGACAAAAACAACCATCAAAAAGGTGGGCAGTTTCAACTCAGAGGAAGGGTCTGATCGGCATTATATCATTAAGCACCCCAAAGAAAGCAGGAACATGATTTTTTTCCCTCCTCAAGAATTTCTTACCTCCAAGACAGCTAATACAGTATCCAGCTGGTCTTCCCGCAGTGTGATATTGTTGGAAATTTTTCTCATTGTGTGTATTGACTGCAATCTCACTTCCTCGATTTCATCATTAAACATGTCAACCAAAAAATCCAGGCATTTCTCCGCAAAAGAAGGAGAGGACTGAGCCAACATACAGAGGGCTTCAACCGCAGCAATCCGAACCTCTGTTAAAAGACAGGGAGGGAATTAATTGTAAGTGCTGTTTAAAAGGACATATGGCCCAACGGCCAGGTCTTATATCATTCAAAGACTGGGCTAAGGACAGGAGATGCTAAGTAAAACCCGAGGACGATGGAGACTAAGCAGAGACCCATACCACTGGGGATCTTTTCACAGGCAAGTCTTCAAATCAAAAGCCTCACCTCTAATACTGCAAGCGCTGCTGTTGTAAGCGTCTGCAAGAGGGACTTGTAGGTAAAAACCACATCTCCTACCCACTGATAAATAATATGTATTTCAGTGCATTTTGCAAGTGTAGCATTAACCACAGTATCTTAAGCAAACTAATTTAGATAATTAAACTCTGCTTGTTTTATTCTTCATGACATTTTAATTGCTTGGAGCATTCACTGCATTTTTAACTTGCTATGTAGCACTTTATGAATAGCTGAAAAGCCCTAGAGTTTCAGCATTTTGGCAGTAAACAGAAAGAAATTTTTGTGCTTCGTGGCTTTGGGTTCCTCAAAAGAAAGGAAAAAAGTGCCACCTAATTATTAAAATGATTCAGAACTTAAGCAAAAAAGCATCAAAAAGAGTGTATTTATATGGTAAAACATTGCAGGAATTTGAAGAATACCCAGATATAACAAGCTTAAGTGGAGATGAGATTCTCTCCCCTAGACCCAACCTTGCTAGCTGCCATAACGTTTATGTGCTGGCATCATAAAAACGAGAATTAATCTGGTGTCTTGCAAACCTTATTGTTTTAAACATACTTCTAGTTTTCATTCAAATTAGCTCATCTTGAAAACATTTAAACTCGTGTAGCTTTTAGGCCTATTGTTCTTAAAGAACGTACTCAACTCCTGATGATTCTGATTAAGTAGAAAACTGCAAACACAGCAAGACCCCTGCTTATTCAGTAATGAAGCTTTTGTCACAACTACGAGTCTCCACGGTCGTTAAGACCAAGGTATTAGAGAAGAAACACATTTTGCCAATATTGCTTTCATAAGCCAACGCACTAATTCAGATTTAAGTTACAACATGGAATTCAAGAAATGAAGCAGTGCTGCAGGTAAGGAAGAAGAGAGCTCAGCAGTATTTAAAAAAGTTGCAGTGGAGGGAGAGATCTACTTTATTCAATGATCTGTGTATATTCCACATCTGTCCATTTTATCGACATTCCCCCACAGCACCACACTGCAGTAAGACCTACGGCATGAGAAACTAGAAATGCATTTCACAGGTTGATGGACCTAAAAATTTTCAGGCAATGAAAAAAAAGGTGCATTTCCAAGCTTTAGGGAAAGTTTAGCTATTAAGAAAACATGCTTTTATTTGCAGGAGTCACGGAACAATAAACCAACTTCTACAACGCAATACATACACAGCAATATTTTTGTTATGGTGGTTTTCTACTTTCCAGTTTAGCCTTGTCCTTCCAGTAACATTAAAAGCAAATTCAGGAATAACATTCAGAGCTCGGCATTTTCACAGTTCTATGCAAATACCAGCCGTTCTCAATAGCCTTAAGAAACAGAAATCTTCACTTTACCCACGGGAAACAGGCTGGGAAGGGTAGCACACAGACTCTCCTGAGGCTGTCAGCACAGTCAGTGCTACAGCCAGTCCGAGGAGCTCAAGGACGTCTGTGTTCCAGACTGACACTCATAATTCATCCTCTTTAAAAGGACAGATCAGACAAAATCTGTTGGAAAGAGACTACACTGTCCAAGTCCATCATAAGAAGACCACAAGAGACCAATACAACAGCACTATGGAACAGGTACCTGTGACCTCAGAATGCAGGTATTTCCATTAAAGGAGAAGAACTATTAATAAGATTGCTAAACATGTAAACAAGACCTCATCTGAAATTTAAGTACCTGAAAACATACAGATCCAGTCACCAATCTTCAAGAATAATGCATTCTAACCAGCCAAGAGGAAAGCTTTTAAGCAGCAGCGACTGAAAGGAGCCTAGCCTGTTTAGCCCCTGGCAAAATGAAAGCTGGCTATTAATTCATTAGGGAAGCCAGTCCCCGAGAAGAGCAACAACTATTTAACCTGAAACCTATCACTGGCTCACAACAAATGAGAAAAAAATGGCTATGAACAAATTTGGATTGGAAAAAGAAAACTTATGTTTGTTGCAGCTGTTGGATTCTGAAGTATTTGGAAAAATATGTGGGTCTATCTCCACTAGTTCTAACTATTGTTAGGATGGAAGCTGCTATGGATACAAAAAGAATGGTTATCGGACTCCATGGGCACAGGTTCCTTATAGTGCCAAGTTTTAAACAGCAAGTTCTGTAACTTTTGATTTATAGAGCTCAGTGTTGGAGCCAGTTCTGTTTATAAATGACCTGGACGAGGGGCTGGAGGGCACCCGCAGTGGGTTTGCAGAGGACACGAGCTGGGGGCAGTGTGACCTGCTGGGGGGCAGGGGGCTCTGCAGGGGGTCTGGGCAGGCCGGGCCGAGGGGCCGAGGCCAGTTGTATGAGGCCCAACAGGGCTGAGTGCCGGGCCCTGCCCGTGGGTCACACCAGCCCCCCACAGCGCTGCGGGCTGGGGGCAGGGGGCTGGGAACTGCCCGGCGGGGAAGGGCCTGGGGGGGCTGGTCGGCAGCCGGCTGGGCATGAGCCCCCAGTGTGCCCAGGTGGCCACGGCGGCCAGCAGCGCCCTGGCCGGTGTCAGCAGCAGCATGGCCAGCAGGGCCAGGCAGTGCCCGTCCCCCTGTGCCGGGCCCTGGTGTGGCCGCCCCTCGAGCCCTGGGCTCAGCGTTGGGCCCCTCACCCCCAGACAGACCCGGAGGGGCTGGAGCGTGTCCAGAGCCGGGCAGGGGCTGGGGAAGGGGCTGCGGCACAGCTCTGGGGGGGGCGGGGGGAGCTGGGGGGGCTCAGCCTGGGGAAAAGGGGGCTCAGGGGGGACCTTATCACTTCCTACAACTGCCTGAAAGGAGCCTGTAGCAAGGAGGGGGGTCGGGGGTCAGTCTCTTCTCCCCAGGAAGAAGTGATAGGAAAAGAGGAAACTGCCTCAGGTTGCACTAGCAGAGGTTTACATTGGGTATTACAAAAAATTTCTTCACTAGAAGGGCTGTCCAGCACTGGAACAGGCTGCCCAGAGAAGTGGTGGAGTCTCCATCCCTGGAGGTATTTAAAAGATGTCTAGATGTGACATTTAGGGACATGGTTTAGTGGTGGTCTTGGTAGTGCTGGGTTAACAGTTGAACTTCATGATCTTAAAGGTTTTTCCAACATAAATGGCTCTATGAGTCTATGGGTTTTGTTCCTGCAGGGAAAACACCAATTTCAAAGAACACCAACTAACATTCCCAATTTAGGGCCACACACAACTATTAAATTTAAGCCAATAAGAATATAATCCCAGTGGGTTTCCGCATAAGCGCCCACTTCTTAACAGATATTTTACTTAAACTTCCTGCTTATAGGAAGCTATTTGGTTTTGGCTACTCAATTTCAAAAATCTGCGCAGTGCTGATGCATCTTTGAAACAACCACCATATCAGGGATCACAGTGGAAGAGAACCCCACCACCCTGAAGTCCATGATTCCTTAAAAAACCCAAACACAATAGCCAAGTGATGTATTTTGACCAGAAAAAAACAGCAAAAACCCAATGCTTACTAGCCGGCACACATATCCTCCTTTAGTCATTCCATAATAAGTTAACACTTACCATACATCTCATCTTCCAGGCCATGAACAAAAGCCCCACAAGCTCCTGATTCAATCAAGTTTACAGCACCTGTATCAATTTCTTCTTTGGGAGCATCATCTCCCCACTTTCTGCCACTTGAAAACTCCCCAGAGCTGTAGAGTTCTTTGGCTCGTTCATGCGCAGTGCGCTTCCTCTGTCCAAACAAGTTTTTCAGTTACAAATCATGGTAAACTTTAAAGATGACCAAGCAAAATAATAAACAGCTTTACTGGATTTGAAAATAGATGTATAGCTAGAGGCTTAGACATTGACAGATACCTGCAAATGCTAAGAAAAGCAAATAGTACCTTCTCTTCTCTGAATATTTCTAATTGCCAGTCACTCTGTACTTTTGATGTTGGGAAAGGATAATAACCCATGTATTGTAACTAACATTCTCAGACATCCATTGTAAGAACAGCTAAAAAAGGTCAGAGCAAAGGCCCATCTAGTTAAGCATCCAGTAACTGATCTGCAAAACCAGATGTAATCAATCTGCAATTCAACTTGTTAAACCGCAATTAAATACTTTAACTATCAATACCATACAGAGTTCAGCAGTGTGTAAAATGCGATATTCATTCAGCACACTCGCTAGTCCATCTCCTTTCCTCCCCCACACTGTAAAGCAAATTGTGCAAAACTGTCTTTAACAGCCTTTACAAAGAAGCCCACAAAAACTAGCAGCTCTAGCTTCATCATTCTTTTGTAGAGAGAAAAACTGAACGTAATACCTCGAGCAAGTTGCTTAAAGAAAAAATTTTACTGAAAAGCTCTACTTGTAGGACTCAGAAGTCCCAGCCTTTGGCTACTCATGTCACGTGAAATGTCTAGGTCTACTGGTTGGATCTTGCAGGGTTTCCAAAAGCTTGCTCCTAAAACTAGGATACAATCTTTCTGCACACAATATATAAAAGATTTTAGCCAAAAGATTGTCAGAATACCAGAAACATTCACCTCTCATCTGTGAAACCTGAATAGCCTAGAGCCGTTTATTACATGCTCAGCTAATGAAATCTAAAACTAGCTATTGCTTCATTGGCTTTAATCTAAAAGAAAACCTGTCATCATCAATTAACTCTCAGCAGCCCTGAGGCAAACTCAACATTAACATACCTGTTGTCCAATTTTAGCACATTACACAGTAAAACCAAATCCAAACACTTACATACCCTCAGATCTGACATGAGCTTCTTGTCAAGGGTCTGCTCTAAGAAATGAGAGCTAACTTGTTGCATAGAACCCTAAAGAACACGAAAGAAAAAAAAAATAAATCAAAAGGAAGAAACAGAATTATTCTAAATTACACCATATAATTGCCTCACTTATCCCAACACAGCATCCAATCTCATCCACTCATTCTAATAGCTTTATACAATGCTTGACACTACTGTATGTCAGAATCCTAAGTTTACTTAAGACGGTCAGAACATCTTGTTTTTCCACTAAAGTTATTATGGTCTTTCTTGAGTTCAGTTGGTTTACATGTCCTGTGCTGGAGAAGTCAGGGGAGGGACTTATGGCAAGTACTTGTTCTTCTCTTGGATACTCAACCCTCCACTCTCAAGGAAGGAATCACTGCATAGTTCAGCTGAGTAGCTTTTGGGTTTCCTCAACCTCTCTTATTTCTTTCTTATGAGAATTTTGCTAGAAATTCACCGATGCAGTTTTTAAACACCCTCCTATTTCTTTTCAAATATATGTGAAAAGCAAAGTAACGTCAGGTGAACTACTCTTAGCTAGAGAAGGAAAGAGTGCAACTTACCAGTAACTTAGCAGCTTGTACTCTAACAACCCAGGAACCATCACTAACCATATGACAAATTTTTCCAAATGCATCATCAACCAAGCGAATTTCTTCATTAGAAGAAGGAATCGGGACGATGCTAACAGAGAAACATGAATCAGTTTGCTGATCTTATGCCACGCGGGATGGCATCAAGTAAGAAACAACTATGCTGAATTCCTACAGATGGGCAACAGACACCACGAACCAAAACTTCATCCAGATCAGCGCATTCTTACCAGGTATCAGCCTTTTGTACACATCAGTTGTCTAACAGCTACTCCTGAGACTTACTAGCACAAAACTCTCAGGATTAGGATTATTACTCAGCCAATACTTCTGTCTCTGCATAAAGTACATACCTTTCAGGGTAAAGCTGACTGAGGACCCAAATTAGCTGAACTGCAGCACTGCGCACTTGCTCATAATCATCCGCCAACAGCTTGCAGGCCTGAAAGAAGATTCACAGTCCGATACACACCTGAGCTGTTATTCATTTCCCACAGTGCAATTAGTATCCATACCACGTATCGGTTAGGACAGATTAAAAATCAGGATTAACAGTGTCTTCCCCTCTACTCCCTAGTACTTCCAAGTCTGATCAGGTAGACTAGTCCTAAATTCATCCATCAGGCACATGCTGTAAAACTCCAGAACTGCCTGTACCAAGCACGAAACGTGAATCTGTAAGAGAACTTATTTGACACAGGCTTCAGTTGCACAACCTTACCCACGTAACAAATACAGGCTTCATGTGCACTCTCCAATGAACAAGGGTTTAAGACTTCGAGGTTGCCAGATGACAATAATAATTACGGAATGCCTTGCCCTTCCCATGATTATCTCCCCCAATAAACAACATATATCAAAGCATACGCTCTAGTGCGTTTCAGCAAAACGGATTTTCATTTCCACTGCCACAGAACAGTAAGGACTATAGGCAACTTAAGTGCAAAATACTTCACCTCTGCACAGTGCCCTCCTCCTCTCAAAGCACACTGCCACAGAATCTAAAAAGCAAGATTGCAAACAAGTACAAAATAAACACAAATCAATACAAGGTTTTACCTGACTGTAAATAGCCTGCTGTAATTTTAGTCCTCTTTCATGAAGCTGCAGCTACAGGGAGGGAAAAAAAAAAAACCCAAACACATAAGAAAGTATAACTATAGGTTTAAGTTTTCACCACTGTTTTTTCTGCTTTGAGTAAACTTAGTTGCTTGCATTTCTTGATTGCTGCTATAATTAAAATATCATTCCCAAAACATTGACCCAGAAGTAGCACTGCCAATTAATTTTCATGCCCTGTAAATCTTTCAATTACTGAACCAGAAGAACAGCAAAAACTGTCCCACTAAACATTGTTTCTATCTGGAATAAGGCAGCATCAGGAATTTGACTTACAAACAAAGGGATAATATCTGGCTGAATACAGTCAACAAGAAACAGTTGCTGCTCTGTATCCATTTCTTCCAAGTACAACAAGCCAGGGACAAAATTAAAGAAAAACACACAGCAGGGAGACAAACGATGATCAAGAACCCTAAAACTGAATTAATTCAGGATGTTTCTGTGCTTCAAACAACAGAAAGACAGTTGTCTTTGTGCTGTAATTATAAATTCAAGGTCGTAAATCTTGCTATGGATTTGGTTCAATGTCATTGTAAAAGTCACTCAAACAATTAAAAAAAAATATAATTGTACCAACAAAAATCAGAATGGAATGCACTCATCCTTCATTTTCAACCTCCAGCAGAGGGAGATCCCAGACAGATAGAACTGCAGTCTGACCTCCTCAAATACACCTACCTCCTCTCTTTCGAGTTTAATATCATTAATTCAAATACCCTTGTTGACCATCACGTTAGATGGGATATTGTTATAAAATCTAAGGGTACTACAGAAATTTCTCTATAACTATATACTCACAGGCAACTCACCTTAAGCAAAATTCTCAAGTGCATGGTCTTTGCATCTATGCAAAGCTAAACAATTCTGAAGGGTTCTCACACTCCAGCCCACATGAAAATCAGTAACCTCATGAACAGTTAGAGAATGCTAATGAATGCGACCATGGGGCACAACATAAATGTTGTTTAAAAACAAAATGCTTTCTGGACTTATCACATAGATTTCCTGTCACAAGAGCAATCTATTGCATGTCGGAGTACTAGTGGCTCATTGTAATTCTGGTAACCAATGCTAAATCAAGAAATACAGATTTGACGCCAAAAGAAAGAGCCTACATGCACCCAGAAAAATCAAACTAAAAAGCTTCTGCAGCTACAGCTGAAACAAATCATTATGAATCAGTAAGACACCCTTTGAGATCTCACATTACTCTCATCTATCAAAACCTAGATTATTTTTCCAGGTAATTTTGATATGCTAAATTGACCTTTACTAAGATAATTAAATAATCTCCAACGCAAACTTCTTTGTATTAGTTTGCAGCTCCTACCAGCTTCCTTATATAACCCCAAACAGTTTATTCCACTGTACCAACACCACCTACCATGGCTTTTATAGCTGCAGTCCTTACACGAGGGTCCTGGTCATTAAAATGATCTCCTATTATCTTCTGGACATCTTTAGCAGCCTGGGTCTCAGCTTCTTTTGCAACACCTTTTTCCACTGGTCCAAGACAGCCAATTAACTGAAGACACTTATTTCTTACACCGTGGGAAGAATCTGTCAGATGCTGTGGAACAGAAGAGAAGAACAGACGTAACTGGCTTCTTAACGTTCTTTCAGCCCTTCAAAACAACAAATCATATTAAGATTCCTAGCAGTTAAAAGATAAAAAGTTTGTTGAGAAAAATGAATACAATTTAAAGACTGACCACGTGCTTTATTCTTCAGGCAGTGATAAAAGTTTCCTGCCCCAAGGAGGCCGCCTTACCTTGCAGGCCACCTCTACCAGTCTCATCCTGACAGATGGATTCTCTGTGAGCTTTGTGCCGATCACCAGCAGGGTGTCCAGCAGCTGAGCAAGGACTTGGTGAGACTCTGCAAAACAAAACAGCAAAAGGTCACGCATCTCTCTACTGAGTTCCTCACAGGCTAGAGAATCACAGACTCGTCCAGGTTGAAAGGTCATCCTGAAAACCTCTCAAGGTTGGATGGGGCTTTGACTCACCTGAGCCAGGGCAAAACGTCCCTGCCCACAGCAGGGGGTTGGACAAAATGAGCTTTAAAGGCCCCTTCCAACCCAAACCATTATTTCATTCTATAAATGATATTAAAATAAAATTAAACTGCATCAAGTAAAGCATACATAAAATAAATTACGCTCATCCTCTCAACTCCAGCTCCCTCAGCTTCTACTTGCACACCACATACTCCAGCTCTTGGCCACCTCAGTGGCCCTCTGCTGAACTCACTCAGCTTCAGCAGCCCTTATCTGGCACTGGGGAGACCAAAACTGGACGTGGTGTTCCAGATTTGGTCTAACCAGTGCCGAGCAAAAGGGAATAATCCCTGTCCTGCTGACTACGCTCCTGTTGATACAGCCTGGTACACAGTGAGCCTTCACTGCTCGCTCACATTTAGCCTCCCGTTCACCCAGCCCACCACAGCATTCTTACCTCTAAACTGGACCAACGTGGCTTAAACAGATGGACTGTTAGATGGATAAGGAATTAGCTGGATGGCTGTGTCCGATGAGTCAGTCAACGGCCCAGCGTCCAAGTGGAAACCAGTAACAAGGGGTGTCACCCAAGGGTCTGTTCTGAGACCAATGCTCCATCAATTCCTCATCAATGACAGGGACAGTGGGACTGAGCACACACAGAGCAAGTGTGGGGATGACACCAAGCTGAGTGGTGCGGCTGACACGCCTGGGACAGGATGCCATCCAGGGGGACCTTGACAGGCTTCAGGAGTGGGCCAGTATAAACCTCATGAAGTTCAACAAAGCCAAGTGCAAGGTCCTGCACGTGGGTTGGGGCAATCCCCAGTATCAGTACAAACTGAGGGATGACTGGATTGAGAGCAGCTCTGAGGAGAAGAACTTGGGGGTACTGGTGGATAAAATATTGGACATGAGCTGGCAATGTGTGCTTGCAGCCCAAAAAGCCAACCATACCCTGGGCTGCATCAAAAACAGCGTGGCCAGCAAGTGGAGGGAGGTGCTCTGCTTTCCTGAGACCCCACCTCCAGTACTGTATCCAGCTCTGGGCTCCTCAGTACAGGAAAGACATGGACCGGTTGGAGTAGCTCTAGAAGAGGCCACAAAAACGGTCAGAAGGCTGGAACACCACCTCTCTTATGAGGAAAGGCTGCGAGAGTTGCTGTTGTTCAGCCTGGAGAAGAGAAGGCTCCAGGGGCACCTTATCATGGCCTTTCAATACTAAAGGGGGCTTAAAAGAAAGATGAAGAGAGCTTTTTTTCACTAAGGCCTGTAGTGACAGGACAACAGGCAATGATTTTAAATCGAAAGAGGGTAGGTTTAGATAAGGAAGAAATTTTTCAGATGAGGGTGGCAAAGCACTGGCACAGGTTGCCCAGAGAAGCTGTGGATGCCCCATCCCTGGCAGTGTTCAAGTTCAGGTTGGATGGGGCTTTGACCCACCTGATCCAGTGCAAAATGTCCCTGCCCATAGCAGGAGGTTGGACAAGATGAGCTTTAAAGGTCCCTTCCAACCCAAACCATTATTTCATTCTATAAGTGACATGAAAATAAAATTAAACTCCATCAAGTAAAGCATATAAAAACTGTGAATACAAGATACAAAATAAAAATAAAAATGGACTTTAATGAAGCCACAAACAGGGCAACCTATAGTTTACTGTCTACTACAAATCCAATGCTAATACTCTAATGCCTCCTTGTGTTAGTTGATAAGCTGGCCTGCAGCATGGTAAGAAAAAACCCCTGTTCTTCAAACAAGACTCCACTCTAAGCAAGACCGTGCTCCAGTACAGAGCACTTCAGAAGCAACAGCTTTCACATGAAGAAGCGAAAGCGAACTTTGCACACTCTTAAAACAAAGGTATACAGCAGGCAGGTCTGAGAAGTGTTTTTCTTGTCCTCAGAACATAGAATCATAGACTTGTTTATGTTGGAGAAGACCTTTAAGATCACAGAGTCCAACCATTAACGTAGCACTGCCAACTCTACCACTAAACCATGTCCCTAAGCATTGCATCTACATGTTTTTTAAATACCTCCAGCAACAGTGATTCCACCAACAACATGTTATTGACTTTCACCACTCACAAAAGCAGAAAATAAATACATCTGAAGTGTATAACTGGGAATTGTTGCTCAGTGTAAGGGCCTTGCCACTCTCCTATATGCTTCAAGACAGCATGATTCTGCCTCGATCTTAAGCACCACCTGAAAAGCAAGACTTACTCTCATTTTGAAGCGTGTTAATGGCATCATCCATAATGCAGTCTGGGGAAAATCCTGCAGTCTTCGATAACAAACCCAGCAAGGAAGCTATCTTCAATCTTACAGAGGCATCGTTCTCCTGAAAGGAAACGACAGACACTCTCGTTCATTTTCCAGTTTGAAAAACAATACACTATGCACAGGCAGGACCTATATATAATTCAGCACAAGGTCTGAATTTTACTGTCATGCTACTTCCTCCTCCATAAGTCCAGAGGAAACCCCACAGAAAATTAACCATGCCAGAACATTTATATGGCAGCTTCCAGTACATTTCAAAATGATTCTTTTACTCATAATTCCTCAAAGTTATCTTCACATTGTTTGAAAATGTAAA
This sequence comes from Falco cherrug, assembly GCF_023634085.1. Taxonomy (NCBI): domain Eukaryota; kingdom Metazoa; phylum Chordata; class Aves; order Falconiformes; family Falconidae; genus Falco; species Falco cherrug. Next base: position 4,689,890 of record NC_073698.1, read on the forward strand.
AGTTTAAATAAATCAGATTTTCAAGATACCAGATTGAGTGTTGATCATGTTAATATCTTTGTAAGATTTTAATGAACACATGTAAGGATTTTAGGAGATTATCTGAGACTGATTATCTCATGACCTCTGCTAAGCAGTAGGGTCTCTGGGCTACGGAACTGTTTCTCTTAATGGTGGCAGGAATCCTGCCAATCTGACAGAACAAAAAAGAAAGAATTTTAACACAGCAAGGTAAAAACTAAAATAAAACAGAAGCATATTTGCTGCATACATCTACTCATTTAAGCAATAGCAAAAGCTGTCACAGCTGATAATTACATAAATAAGCTTCAGAAATTATTATAATTTTAAATTCATTTAAGAATTTCATGCATTTTGAAGAGTTATTTTTAGTCTTCTACAGACGTGCACACAAAACTTCTGATCATAACCGGAAGCTCTCTTTCATCATATTGCCCAGGATATCCAATACAGGACAGGAAGACAAAAAGAAGTCTGGATTTCATACTTAGATCTTACCAAGCAATTGTGCAACGCTGAACACAGAAGTGCTGAAATATTATAATTACAAATATTACCTCTTTCAACAGGTGCAAAAACACTACAGTTACAACTTCTATCTCTTTCAGTGGTGTTTAGGAGAGACTTTGGTGTCACACACTGCAAGTGACAAATGTGACACCCACAGGAGTAATCTCTTTCTCAGCTGAGCTGAGAAGTATTTCCTCTTTTCAGGATCGAAACAAGGTGCTTGAACAACAGTTACTGTCACTGGACTACTTACATCAGTGGCAGGATGCATGAATTTCCACAGTATTGTGGTGTTTACACATTTGGCGTTTACTCTTCATTACTCATGTTCTTGGTACTCATACTCCTCCATGAATACAGAAGAGATCAATGATTTCAAAAAGGACATTTACAAAGGCACTTTTAATAGCCTTATGAATGCCTGCAACGTTATTATTGAGTTACAAGCAGCCTCCCACCCCAGCGGGCATTTTTTCCCTCCTTCTAACAGTTTGTGAGCAGGAAGTTATACAGAGTTATCCTTGTAGTTCGTGGGTCCGATCGCCGTCTCCACAACCAAAACACCAGGAAGTGAAGGTGCCTCTAACCACTCATCCTGATCACTCTCAGGAATCTGGACTTTCAGCATCACCTCAGGCCACGTTTGAGGACACATTGCTGCCAATAGCAACACCAGTTTACAGTATCCTGTTCCCCGGCTTCCCCACACACATCGCAACATGCCCCCTGCTCAGCTGCTCAGCCATGGGAACTAGGAGTGGGAAAATGGAGAAAAAAAGTCACATTGTTTTTCTGATCCACTTCAGAGGCCATCAGAACTGTTTGGGGACTGTCCTATACTAATATAAAGGGATGAAGGAGCAGGAGGCTGCAATGACACTACAAACAAATACATCATCACACAACTTCCACCACAGTTACAGCTTTCAGTCTTCAGTTTCTGAAAGACTAGTTCAAGTGCAAGTTTTCTGAAGATACCAAGAAACCAGGTCTTCAGAAAATTTTGTCCTTAAGTAAAATAAGGTCAGCTACAGGACTGCAATACTTTTTAAATGCTGGTTTCTGTAATAGGCTGTGCACTTGAAAATGTGACCTCATGTGTAGATTTAAGAGTCTCTGTTCTAATATAGGCTACAACACAAACTTCAAACACAAATAACCTGTGATATTTGATCGGGAAAGACAGTTTTCTTCACAAGTAGGTAAGTTCCCATCAAAAAAAAAAGTACAACAGCCTCAACACACAAGCCAAAGCAAGCAAAAGACAGAAATAGATAAAATGCAGCTTAGACTTTTAGTTTAAGTTCAAAGCAAAACAGATTCAATTGTAAACAGGAAGACAGAATAGCACAAGGACATCTGTGAAAAATGTTTCAGCCTACAGTGCAGCTTTGTCGGATGCAATAAAGTTTTGCTTTATCAAGTGAAGGATCAATATCTGGATACTACAAAGCATATGTTACTTTTGTTATTTATTTGTTATTCTGCTGTTAAGACTTTTTTGTTGAGAAGTTTTTCAGAAACATCATTTTTAAAATGCTTTGTTCATAGCATAAGCAATAGCTAAAACGTTTCTCCACTGCCAGAGGAAATTAAGAGCAAGATAAGGAAATACCAGGAACAATTCAGATAAAGTTGAGCCAGCTTTGGACAGCTGGGCTCCCTGGAAAACTTCTTGTCATGTCTTTGTCCCTTGTTAAGGTAATTTAAGACTAATCACACAGGCCTTCAGCAGGGATTACTGTCACATCCTTGTCACAGGCTCCGAAACCATCATCAAAGGGACAAGTAACATGACCAGAAATCATCTGGGTAAAGAACTATAGTCAGTCTCCTCTCAGGGCATCCGACAGCCCAGGCTGCTGGCAACTGAGTCAGCAACACAAGAGCCTGTGACTCCCTATTCCATATCTAACACCAAGAAAACAAGACCAGAAGGAGCATTCTGGAAGTACGCTTGGCTCCCAGCTTCACCACCTTGTAATAATGCTCCAGCAGGATCCTGACAACCCCTTCCACACTCTCCACTTCCACGGGCTTCCTGGCAAACTGGAGCAGGTACTGCAAGGCATCCGCAGGCGAGGTGGCTTTGCACAGGTCAACATGGAGCGCTGCTGACTTGCTAGGCTTGGTCAGCCGCAATTTCTTAGTGGACAGGTCCTCATGCTGCTGCTGTGGGCAGAAAGACATGGTTCAGAAACACTGGGAAAATCCTGTACCACTCCATCCCTGAGCTAACACTGCCTCAGCACCAAGACTGAGGAAGCTCCTGTGCCCCACAGCAGTCACTGGCCTCTCCCTCACCTGTCTTAGGAAGGAACACACCCTCAGCACCCTGGGGCTGCTCCAGTCCTGCCCAGGTAGCCTCTGCTCCCAGAAAACACTGCCTCCCCCCACCCCAGCCCGGGGCAAACGCTGCCCCTTCCAACCCCAGACAACCATCCCAGGACCAACACTTCTCCCCCACACGCCCAAGCCTGCAGCAGCCGAAAAACTCGCTGCCAGGCCGGGGGAAGCTGCATCCTGCCCAGGTCGCTCTCTTCCTGCCCTGAGGGGAGCGCTCCCCTCCTCCCGCACGCACCCCGAGGCAGCCCCCTTCCCTCCATGTAGCTCTGGCCTCCTTAAACCCGCTGCCAGCCCGTCCTGCTCCTCCCCAGCCCCTCACGGGCCGGGCCCCGAGCCGGGCGGGCGGCGGTCCCGGGCCGGGCCCCGGGCTGGGCCGGCAGCTCTTCCAGCAGCTCCGCCGGCGCCACTCTGCCGCACGGCAGAGTTCAGGACTGTCCCCCCCTCTCCGCTCGGCCCGACCTGGCCCAGTAGCGCTGCGTTACCTGGACCACCTTGGTGAACTCCTCGTACACCCGCTTCTTTAGGTGCGCCGCCATACCGCCGCCTGACCCTCGGCGGCCGCCGTATGCGCAACTGGGAAAAGAGACCACAGAGCCGCCCGCAGGGAGAAGGCAGAAGAAGCGTCCTCTCTTCCCAGCTGGAGGCCGCGCTCTATGGTCAGGCGGCCGGCCCTGGAGGGGGCGGTCTCTCGTTGCCATGGCAAGGCGGGAGTGACATGGCGGCGGCGTCGCTCGCCCCACAGCCAAACGCCGCCACCGTGTCAGCGCGGCTCGGTTTTCACGTAAAAATACTTACGGTTTCGCTAGTATTTGATGTTTGACCATATAAAGACCAAAATCTAAATAACATGGCTTGACATTTCCAGGCAAACTTGTGTTAGATATACATGAAATCTTAGCATGGCCTTCAGACGTCTCCTTTGGGGGCGGGGGAAGGAGGCCCCAATACTGAGGAGCCCCTTGACAGACTTTGCTGACAGGGTCACAGGCAACAGTTAAGTCTGTGATGCTGTGTGGCTAGAGGTAGCCAGCGGTGGCCACAGTTTGGTTGTGTCTTGGGGACAAGGTGACTTGGGAAGGGGCCGAAGGAGGGCCAAGGAGGTGGCCAAAGGTCTGGAGAACCTGCCCTGTGAGGACAAATGTACTTAAAGGCCATCCACAAAGGCAACAGCATCTCTCTCTTTGCAGGGAGCTGTGTGGAGAAGACGGGCAATGGATACCAGGTGCACTGGAAGAATTTTCTTCTCAATGTAAGAAATAAATTTTTTGTAGTGAGAACCGTCGTTCACTGGAACAGCCTCCCCAGGGACATGGTGGAGTCCACATCACTGGGGGTTTTCGAGATGTGACAGGACCAGGGCGCTTGGTAATCTCATCCAGGCTCCCTTTCCCACCTTTCCTTTGAGGTCCTTTCCAGCCTGGGCTGTTCTATGAGACCATCCCTGGTAAAACTATTAAAGTTTCTCATGACAGCGGTCCTGTAGTCTTAGGTTGGTTGGTTTGAGGCTTTAACTACCCTATAATCAGATCTTTTTCTTCCAATATCCCATTCTCATCTCCTTTGTTGCAACGTAAACCAGTTCTTTCACTTTTAGTATATACAGAGAGTAACAGATCTCTAAAGCGACCTTTTGTCTGTTGGGAAGCTGCCTCAATCTCTCTTCTTCCAGGCTAAGCATCACTAACCACTTGGTTACGATCAAAGTGGTGATCACAGATCCTATTTTCTAAACCTTTTTGTCCTCTCAGACACTGACTGTGTCCGTTCTTACCAAGTTTCTAAATTTGAAAGGTCTCGAAATGTCCCCTTGCCCCTACAGCAGAACTGCCCTGAGGTCAGTGGTGTGAGTCCTGGTGCTCACTGGGGGGAAATCTGTGCTAGGATGAGCACATCTGAAACCAAGCTTAAGTAGGAATGATCCAAAACCATTAGCAAAAAGGCAAAACTTCAAGCCTTTAGAATCTGGGGATTTTAGGAGGAAGATATCAGAAAATAAAGCGCTTCTATATCATTCAAAGAGTTTTTAAAAGTTATTTATTTAACATCCCCATGATTATTGTCCTTAACTGGAAGAAATCCACCTTCTGAGAAGGAAATATGATCATAATCAAATGAGCCATTATGATTTTCAAAGTGATTAAAACCAAGCTAACAGCCACCTCCAGTATAAAAATACACTTTCAAATACTAAGATTTTTAAAACGCAATGTAGCACCCAAGTCATGTTCTGTAAGGGAGGATTTGCACTGAGGTCCCAGGCTATTGCTTCAGTAGCTCTTCTTTCCCACCAAATCACAGTGAGTTTTCCCTACTCTTCCAGAAGCTTATATATTTAGAAATAGTATCATAACAATAATGAATGTCATAAGGAAAAGATTAAAGTAGTGTGGCCTGAGAGAGGAGTGCATGCCCTTAGATTATAAACTCCTCACATGAGCGATGGTGGTTTTGCCTTTTTTTGATCCTGGACCATAGCTGAGGTTCTCTGTCTTTCCTTCAGAATAAATAATAAATAATGGTAATAAATACATTGGCTAGAGAGTAGGTTGTCTACTGGAGGAACAAGAAGAGAGCATGGGACAGTGAATCCTTTTTAACCTAGGCTCTCGTGTGGAAAGCAGTGAGAAGAAGAGCTTTTCCCTTCTCATTAAGGATCCAAATTTAATTTGAGCATATGTTAATGCAGCTTTCAGTGTTTCCATTGGGAATTACACATGTGTGACCTGTTCCCGTTTACACTGAGAGACCAACTCCACATCTGCACAAGATTTATTTGGGATTATTCGTTTCTCTTAGGCTGGGTGAGGTTGGCTCAACTCTCAGAACTGGCTCTCTGAACCTACCTAATACTCAGCAATGCTGAAAGACTGAAATTCCTCCTTTTCCTGATACCTTTTAAATCATACAGTTATCCCCTAAAGCCCAAGTAAACAGTGGGTCTTAAGTGCTCTTTAATTTGGCAAATGACCAAAGAAGTTCCTTCCATTGGCCCACGCATTTCTTCCTGTCCCTCTGGCAGTCCATGGCTTAGTTTCCACAATCCAAGTTAAATTGTTTTAATAATTGCTTTCTTCCATTCCCCATCGACGGTGGCACTTTGCTACCACCAGGTGAACAGGAACTTGTAGAAGAAGTCATGCGATTTGAAGCGAAAACCTTTTTCAGCAATGTGGGGCTGGAAGGATATTTTATACCCTTTGGCTTCAACATCCATTTGAATGCAGTCCAGCAGATCAGAAATGCTTGGCGCTGCCTTCCAGGGGCCAAACTTCACCACGGATTTTTTATCCATGTCCAAGCTGTTCAAGGCATCCTGACATCTGGCCGCGTCCTCCTCAGTTCTGACCACGCACACGATGACGCTGGACCGGCGGGATGCAACCGCTTCTGCCCTGGCGATGCGGATCATCAGTTCAATGTTCTCACTGTAGCTGGGCACACGAGCCAGAAACTGCTTCCTCGCCACAAGCTCCCCGAAGATCTGTGGGGAGTCCTCCAGCTGCTTGATTAGAGGTTCGATGTCATAGAACAACGCCTCCCTGTAGACATCCTGGATGCACTGGGTGGGCACTTGGTTACTGCGCAGGTACTCCAAGATGTATTTGAAATAGGTGCCTGGCCTGTCGATGAAGAATCTCCCTTCAGAGTCTGTCCTGAGTTTGGGCTGGCCAGTGAACATCTCTGCCAGCTTGGAGCCAGGATGTTTCTTTAAGGTGCTCAGCGTTGTTGTGTACATCTCCCCACCAACATTTAACTCCACAATTGGTGACAACTGCAAGTATCACAAGGGGAAAAAAAGCCATGTGTGTTAGCTGTCTGAGGCTGCCAACATGGAAGTGTCAAGGGGAAAAAAAGGCATTTGGGGCTGGAAATTGGAATGACAGTGTGAAGAGCGGTATGAGCTCCTATCTCTTGGGGATCAGATGGGACACATTCACCCCATTTACTGCTAAAAGCAGATGCAGGATGTTTAAACAGCCCTCACAACAGAGCTGCAGAAACTTGGACATTTCTAAAAGGCTAAATCCTCACCACATCTTTGGGATGTAATGAAGTGTCATTTTGCCAGTGGGGAAGAGGGACAAGAAGGACCCTGCCCAGGAAGCTGTCAGTGACTACAGGATTCAACGTCAATCTCCTAAGTCCCACATGGGCATCGTCCCCGTTGGCCCTTCTTCCAGCGGGAGCTGTCTGTGAGCTCTCATCCTGCCCACGTGAGAAGGATAGAGCTCAAAGCTGTGCAACTACATTTTTCTCACCTGAGCTGGTGTTGTCTCTTCAAAGGAGGAACTAAAGCTCTTTGAAACTTTAGAAATGGGTGGAATTGGCTTCCACTCGTCTGGGGGGGTTAGTTATAAACACTGAAGTAAGACACACAAATCCAGCATGTCAAAGCTGGAGGTCAGAAGCTGTTTAGCAAAGCACTTTAAAAATGTATGGTAGCTTTAGCTAGGAAGTAAAGGAAATAATTCATGCAACTGACATGATGAAAGAAGAAAGACTATAAAATTTAGATTTTTGTTTGGATTTAGTTTATTTCACCATTCATTAACACCACTGCTATATGAAACACACTGGAGGAGACCTGAGTGCCTGGAAAGCTGGACCTGGTGTCCAGTCTGACCTTCCTGATGGTTCAGCACTGAAGAGTTTTAACAACCTCCCTTTGCACTCTGTCATTTTTTATAGTACTCGGTAGAGGAAAAGGAGAGGGAAGAAAGGAGGCAGCTATTTTCCCTCCTGCCGTCACTGATGTAATGCAAGTCACATGCCTGGCCAGGACCAGACCTGCCATTGGGAAGGCATAAGTCAATAAACAGCCTTTTTTTTCCAGGAGCTGACCTGCTCTTTGTTGGATCCAATCACACAAGGATCTGCTTCAGTGCTGCTAGTCACATGCCTTGAGCAAAGTGTGTACTTAAGTGCTAAGCTGGATCCCACAGGTACAGACCCACTGGATAATGTCAGCTAATCTCACAGCTTGTGCCAAGAGAAGGGGGAGCTCCTGCTGCCGTCTCCCCTTTCCACCCTTGTACCTACCTACCTGCTTCTGTTGCTCGCCTTGTGCCAGCTCTGCTACGCTTTCATCTTACCGAGCTGAATTGGCTTACAGAGGATTTAATGAGCACCAGAGCAGGCAAAAGGAAGGGACTAGGAACAGAACCTGGAACAGGGGGAGACTTGCCCTTTAGACAGTAGCAAGCGATCAGATTTAGCAGAAATTTGCTCACAACCTAGGCAGGCCAGGGAAGCAGCAGAAGATTCAGGTCAAAGACCCAGCTGGAATATTGCTTTGCTCTAGTGTGGGTGGCTTCATCTCAAGGGCAATCATTTACACCAGGACCAAGGAGACATAAAAATTATTCTGTCTGAGACTATCTTGTGATTTCTACCCACCGAAGAACATGGCCCAAAGCTGTTTCAGTAGTAAAGCCTCTCAGTCAGGAAATTTCCCTTTAGCCCAAGTGATAGCAACAGCTTTCCCTGACAGGCACCATTTAACAGGAGGATCTCCTGCCTTTGAGCCTTTGCTCCTTTTTCAGATGGCAGGTCAGATGTTTCATGCCGTTTCTCACTAATACAAATGGATAAATTGTTCTTCATGAATACGGTAGCCCAATACACAATATGTTTTCAGGTCTTGTTAATGGTTTTGGCCTGAGACCGAACTGGTTCCCAGTGGACTGGGAATACTGGCACCAGCTGATTCCCAGCTCTGTAATTAGCCAGCGAGGTGATGCTTAGGAAAGTCATTCTACCTCTTTGTGCCCCAATTTATTAATCTGCAAATGCTAGATGAAGCATTTTGCAACCTACACCTGAAAAGTGCAACACAGGAAGGTTGGATTCTTTAAAGACAGAGAGGCCTGGGGGAGAGGCTGTAAGGCTACAACAGAGAAGGCAAACTGGTTAGCAATAGGCCGAGGGCAGAGGAGGGGAAAAGGAAAATGTCATCTGATCTTGTCACTGATTTCTGCCTAGTAATATGCTGCTTGTTTGAGATTGCCATTAATTTTTGTTAGAGCTAGAAAAACTACTTCTACCTGATGATTCTGCACATCTACAACACAGGGCCGCTTTTGTATCATTAGAGATTCTAAGAACTGTTGAAAATGCCCAGACCTCACAATATGTTTTTATTTAGGGATCTGAAAAATTAAAGTTCCCATTAAATTAATTCCACTTCTTGTCAGAGGAGAAAAAGAACCACTCCAGTTACTTGCTGTTGCCAGATCTTGTATGTCTGCGAGGGCCTTGGCCCTTCTGTAAGCAAACTGGTGCAAACAGGCCAGACAGACACAGCTCTTTTCACCTAGAGTCCTGTTCTTGGCCACGTATCTGGCAAGCCCAGGTGTCTTCAGAATAACAGATGGCAGGAAAAAAACACTCTAATGTAGCCCAAAGGGGATGCTTTGATCCCGCAGGAGGAAACTGTGCCCTCGAGCCCGTACCTTACTCACTGTGTGCAGGCTGCCGGTGACCTGCTTCCCAAGGGGCTTGTGCTCCGACGCAATGCTCATCTTCCCCCGGGAGCTGATGGCTCAGCGGTGTGGGAAACCTGCTGCTCAGTGCCCAGGTCCTGCCCCACACACAGGATGGCTCCCTGCTGTGCTCCAGTCCTCTTTCACTTGGTTTTTCTTCCTTGGGTCAGTTTTTTTCCAAGCTCCCAGCCCAGCCGCTGCCCCAGAGGATCCAGTTTGCTCCAGGCACAGCACTGGTACAGGTTGCAGGTTGTAGGGAGAGGGGAGGGAACAGCCTGGAAGCGGAAGCATTTGCTCATTAGCTTTCTGGCACCCAGCAAGGTGCAGGGTGGACTTGGGCTGGCTGCCAGCCCACACCTCCTGTAATACTATCTGTGCGGTGACTAAAAGCCAAATAATCCTTTCCAAAGGAGGCCCAGCACCCAGAGCACATCTGAGGAGCCCTACGTGAGCCTGCGTGACTCCCTCTGCCTCGCAAACCATTTGTATCAAAAGCAGTAAGCATTTTCACAGCTTTTTGGCCTCTGTGCACTCCTGTTTTCAAGCACGGTTGATCCCAAACCATCTCATTGATCCCATTTGTCAAACCTCTCGATAACAGATCAGGGTGTCTACACTCTGTCCAAGGTGGTGGCGTTTTCTTCTTTGCCCATACAATCTCTGGGCACTGAGTCATTTGTGCAAGGTAAATAAAACCAAACTTGAATGTCTGCCTGAGCCTGAGCTGTTCTTTTCTATTGGCCGTAAGTATTTGATTAGTATGTTTGCATGATGTTTTCTAGTGTCTTGTATCCACCAAATATCAAACGTGGAGAGCAGCACAGATTTAGTGGTAATGGAACTGTTTGTCACAGCATCGAAACACTCACAAGGATGTCTGTGTTCATTTTTTAAGTGTAGAGGATCAGATCACAGTGAGCCTAAACAACCTTCCCAGATCTGGACCACAGGCCTGCAGAGTCTCCTTGGTTTTATTCTGTGTTTCTGAGCTCACAATTGCTTTCAAATTTGCCTTCAGGCCACTCATCACTTTGTCTTTGTTCCATTACGGTGGCAAAATTGCCATGGACATGATTGTCCAGAGATGTAAGTCCATGTTTTTAAAGAGAGACAGTACTTTTTATTAGATCACACAAGGCTTTCTCAGGTCTGTCAACTTCTGTTTCAACTTACTTGGGGTTTTTCCTTCCCCCCCCCCCCCCCCCCCCAAGTTTCTGTCAGTTTAATAAAAGGTGTTATCTCCTCTACCAACCTTGCCTCCGTCTCTTTCATTTCAAGCTGCTTCCTGATACCAGCAGCCAAAGGGAGAATCTCAGACAAATGCAGCGCTTCCTAAAAATCTTCCTGGGGGAGATTTTAATGATGAAAAATGACAGCATGGTGTATAAGGAAACCATTTGCAGAAAATTGGATTGTGCTCATGGACACCAGCTTTGCTGGTTTTGCATCCTCCAGGGATTTTGCAGGATCTGTGTCCTCCCAGAAGACAGCATGGATCTGACCAGAAGCTTGAGGCACGAGAAAAAAGTGTTATAATTTGCACTGATTCACTCACTGCAAGAATAAAGCCAGTCCTCGCCCAAGGCTCCATCAAAGCTGTACCCAGATGATATTTTTTGTGTGTGTGCATTTGCATGAACCTGTCATTGAACCCAACTTACATTTTGCTTCTGCTGCTCTGAAGCATCCTAAGAGACCTGTGTCTGAGTTACCTCTGCTGCCTGGAATAGAAGGGCTTGAATTTTCCCTTTGCCAGACCAGAAGAATTAATTGTGCTGGATGCACTGGTGAGGTCTGCTTGGGAGCTTAGGTTTTGTGACTCGTAATAATTTTTTTAAAACCAATGCTTATTGGAAAACAGGGAGAACTGGAAGATCTGCACGTTCTGGGCCTTTGATTCCTGCAAATCTGATTCTTTGGGCTGGCTTACGTAGGTGCCTCAGAAAATATCCTGGATATAACTGACAGAGGTGGAGTTCATCTCCAGCAAGTTTTTGTTGCTGGAGGTGATAGCCTTTATTTCTGCAGCTGCAGAACTGGATGGACCGGGGGACCATCACCTCTCTGATCACACAAGCTTTTCACTAGGGAAGGGTGAAGAGCAACTGAAGAGGTTACTTTGTTCAAATGCTCATCTGGAAGGTTTCCCCAAACCAGAAACAAGGGTGGCTGTTGGTGTTTGAAGCTAAACCTTCAATGCCGCTACACAGATCATTACCACTTCAGCAAAAGGAATAGTTGTTAGCTGATGTCCACAATTCTTTCCTACTGCTAGACCATCCACAGCTTGTCCTTCAGTCGGATGAACCTGCTGGTTCAGTTCCCCCGCTCTTTTATTCCTTTTTTTTTTATATCTTGGCCACTTTTGCTGGCACATTATGGGACAAAGAACCAGCCTGAAAGTCTGTGAAGTGTTTTGGCTGGAAGGCACCATGTATGTGAAAAGTCTGATTGTCATTATTTGTGCTTCTTCTGGGACTTTTTAATCCCACCAACTGCATGACTTGCCTTAAGATGGCATTTTTCAGTCCTGCTATACTAATGACTGCCAGTTGGATTTTTTTCCCCCTTTTCAATAAGGATTTGATTTAAACTGCTGAATTCATCTGCTCTCAAAAGAGACTGTAGGGAGAACTTCTCACAGCCCAAGCCATTGGGGTACCGCTGCCTCCCCATGGGGATCTGGTGCTTCTTTTTTAGGTGGTCTCACCAGAGGTGGCTTCCTGGATTACTAGGACCACACATCTGACCTGTTTGGTGTCACAGCTTTGCTGGACAGGCATCCAACTCTGCATCAAAGGTCTCTGTGTCTGCACTAAGTGGAAACAGTTGCTCTTGCAGTTTTTCAGTCCTCTTCTTACCCCATGGTCAAAGCCACGCTGAGGAAGCCAGTGGGCAGGGGAGCAGCCCATGAAAGGCAAAAGTGGGATCAGGGCTTTGGAGAGGACTGGAGGAGGCAGCTCTGACAAGGCTTTCAGCAGTCCATGTTGCTGGTAACAGCTAGCTGAGGCTGGTTTCAATTTAATTCTTCCCTTGGGAAGGAAGTAAAAAGCCAAGACCGTGAAAGTCTCCATAGCCTTGGGTGACCAGGGTCCTGGGATTCCCAAAACCAGCAGCTCCATTGTAGCTGCTGCTCCACAATCACTGGAGAGGTCCTGGCCACCTCTGTGCTATTAACTGGGTTTCTTCCTTTGAGGGATGGGATTTGATTTGTATTAAGCTAGAATTTCCACCCAGGATCTCTGCTGGGCTTTATGTTTGTTACTATTTGACCTGGATCCCTGAGATCCTTCATCCTTTGGGCCTTCTAAAGGTGTGTCTGATGCATTGATGATCTGTTGAGGACCCACCTGCTTGCTGTCAAGCAGAGAAAGAGAACTCTGAGGATGTTTGCAGAGGACATCAAGCAGGATCAGCAGGGTCCTGTCCTCAAAAGAGGTTGCTGAGACCTGTTGGAGAGGCCGGCTGCCCAAATGGGTCACAGAGCCATGAGGAGGACAAGGAAGAAGAACCTTTTAAGATGTTCTCCTGACTCCTCATGCACAGTGATGCTTCAGGCCTCCTGCCTATTCTGTTTGGGGTGGCTACTGGCCCCAAGATTCCTTTTGAAGACACTTCAAAATTAGATTTCTCACTGGCCACAGTCTTTTTTTTTTTTTTTTAATGGAAGAGGAATATTTCCAAGACTGTAAGCTCTTTCAGGCAGGGACCATCCTTTCGCTGTCTGCATGGAAGGATTAGCCTGGGCCTGGACATTGTATGAGCAACCTCAATATGGATCATAAGAATAATCATCCTAATGTTGAGAACTTTGTGTCTGCCAAAGAATGATTAACTTGACAATGGCTTTGTGGGGAATAAATACGTGTTTTTTGAAAATTGTATAAATATGTGCATAACAATGAACTGGAACATCTCTATGCTGGTACATATATCAGTTTGGGAAATAGTGTTATCCATAAAAGTATTTATAACAGATTTATTTCCTTAACATATTGAATTGGCCGCTTCTCTTTAAGACAATTAGGTCAACAATATTCAGATTTGGGTGTTATGCCCTAGTACAAGTAAATACGCTAAATCCAAAGGGAAAAAAATAATTACGTGTTTAAAACAGAAAGGGAAATGAGAAGTTCAGACATGGAGAAGCAGCTGGGAGGAGGCATGGAGCAGCTTCTGTTTGACTTTCTCCTCTTGTTCCCTCTCCTCCAGTACCTAAGTTTAAAGCCCTTTTGCTCTGGTCCATTTGCCTGAAGCATGGAGGTGGAGGTGACAATCTGTAGCTGATCTCTACTTTTCATGTTGCATTCCAGCCACTAAAGTTATCACTGCTGGGAGTAACGACAGGTCAACAGGAGGGGCACCTAAGGGAGGTGATTCCCAGTACCCTTCTGCTCCAGGGCATCTCAGTGGAGGAAATTCCTGTGAAAAGCTAGGAAATGAGCCAGGTTATTTTAAACAACAGTGGATAGGTTAGCAGAGAGGCAATAAACTTGGTGCAGTTCTTCTGAACTCCCATGCAGAACGTGTTCACTCCAGCTGCAACTTGGCAGGACATCCCAGTCTCTGTCCTGGAGTTTGCCAAGGGATGCACTAAGACAAGCCAGACCTCTTGCAAAGGTCACAGGATTTTTTTTGTCTTTTGAAGCACATACACTGACTCCTGCAAATTTCCAGGTTGCTCTGGTGATCTGTGAGCCAGCCTGCACAGTTTGTGAAAATTTTGCTGAAAAGCAAAACCATCAGCAGTTTGCTTTAGCTCTGCTCGGGAATTACACTGGTGCAGCTGGGCTGGAGGCTCTGCACTCCAGGAGCCACTCCTAAATCAAACAGCATTATGCTACGCAAATGCCATCAACATTTCTACCTGCTGCCTTCCAGCTGTTCATCAGCTCCACCCACCTTTGTGGAATGCATGGCTGGTGGCTCGTATCAAGATCTGAGCTGGGTTTGAATAGGCCCCAGGACACCAGCAGGAGCCGTGGGAGCAAAGTGCCTCTTGGCCAAGCAAGTACATGCACCATCCCCAGTGGATTGGGGGTGGCATCCTCAGGATACAGACTTAATCACTCATATTGCCGTTGGTTAAAACAACCCAACCAGCCCATCAGTGCCCACAGTTCCAAGAAACCAAATTATTCCCCTTATCCTCATGCCCATTGACTTCTTTCCCATGTTTATATCATGTTCAGCTTAACTTGTAGGCTTTTCTGGAGCAAGAAACCAAACTAGATACAACTATGCTTTCTTCTTGCCCACCTTTCTCTATGATCTTTCCCTTCTTGAGCTCTCTCCTGACTCTTTACACTCCACATGGAGGGGGTGGGGCAGAGCTGAGTGTATGGGTGTCACTATTCCCAGGTCCTTGTCACACAGCCATCCTAATGAAGGTGCTGGTATGGGTCCATTCAGCCAGACACTCCCTCTTGAGGGACATGGGGTCGCTCATTTTCAGTTCAGTCCAAGTTCAGGCTGATGCTGTATGTCCAGCCAGAAACAGAACAATCTACAGAAAAGAGGTTCATTTCAATGTAGTCTACGAAGGTTGGCAAGCCCAACCAGTGGGTTTATGCCTGGTCTTGCTTCTGAGGCTACAACCTGCTTCTCCCAAGTTGGTGGTAGGAGAGGAGAGGCTAGGCTAGTCATGGAAAAGCAAGGCTGGGAGATAAGACCATCTGCTGCCAGCTAGACACACAGAAATAAGGAGGGAAAGAGAAGACAGTCTTTGGCTGTGTATCTCTGGGACCCCGTGAGACCAAGGCTCTGGTAAAGAGGAAATCCTTGGGCACCTACTGTGGAAAGAAGCTGCTGGGGAGCTAGGGAAAGGATCTGCACTCCTGGGGCTCCTGCCAGGTATTAGTGGCAGTTATCTCTGTTGCCTGGTGAGATGCTCCTGCCAAAGGATATGTGGGTTTGGGGGTATTTTATCCAGCACCTCCTCGTTCCACTTGGGCTACTGGTTTATATCGTCCCCATTTCACACACTCACATTTTACTCACACTTTCCACATTACAGCAGCTCAGACTGGATGGAACAGCGGCATTTCCCAATGTTCACAATGTTGCAGAAATGACTTCTTCCCTTTGGTGAGCTTCAATGCAAGGATGAGCTCTGGTTTCACTCCATTCCCACCCTGGTTTTCTGATGGGTCCTTGGCCACGATATTCACAACAGTTTATGGATATCTTAATTTGTCTTTGGGCAGTGCTGGGCCTTGCAGGGAGTGTCACTCACTAGGAAAACCTGGGAGAACAGGATGGAGCCAACAAGAAATTGCCTTTGCTTTGCACATCATGCCTTCCCCAAGGGTCATGGCGGGTTGGACTAGATGATCTCTAATGGTCCTTTCCAATCTCGACCATTCTGTGATTCTCTAAGTCAAAGCTGTGAATGAACATTAACTCTTAAGCAAGGAGAAGGAGAAACTGAGGACCAGACTGGCGAAAGTTTGACCAGGATCATACAAGGAGTGCTGGGAAAAAATATACTGTTGAAAAGCCCTGAATTCTATGTCATAAATCCTTCCCTTCCAAAACCTGAGTCTGCTCTCTCCCCATAAGAAGTTTTGTCTGAAACAAAGATTAACGTGTATGCATATATAAATATATTATAATACATATGGAGTGTATGTCTGTAAGATGTGCATATGTATCTTACAAATATTTTCCTTCCCTCTCCATGCACATGTGGGAGTCCTTTCTATTTGCATTTTGGGTTTGAGCTTTGAAATGCTTGCATAGCACATTTTAAGATAATTCCCTTAGTCACAAGGGGCTACAACTCTTTTTCTTAAAGAAATTGCTAGATATTCATCTAATCACATGGATGCACATAAGGAAAAAATTAAGACCAGGAGATCTGGAGATGCTGCCGAGTTTTGCTGCACCCATTAGAGACACCTGTGTTATGAGAGACATGCCCAGTTATAAAGCCTTAACACCACACAATACCAAAGCTGGTAATGCGCCTCTACCTGCTACACGAGCATCCTCGGAGCTGTGGTTGGGCAAGATGTGAGAGTTTCTCCTAAACCTCTGCCTGGTTGGAAGAGGAGCTACAGACAGACCTGGGTCTCCCAGCGCCTGAGGCTTTCCCTGTGGCCACAGGAGAAGCCTGAAGAGCAATAGTGGGACCACCAGGATTGAGTTATCCTCCTTGCTGAGACACTTTTCCAGTCCCACTGCCCTACATGGCACAGTCTTATCTTTTCAGCCTTGTTGGGTCCCCAGAGTCTCAGGAAAGGTAAGAATGAAGTGGGAAAACTGAGGGGAAAAAAAAAAAAAAGTCTTTTCTTTTGCCAGCACCATCTTCTCCTTCATGGAGTAGGTGAAAATATACAGAAGGAATTACTCTCCTCAGCTGCGACAGTACCTTTTTGCTTTTTTTCAGACCATCAGATAGTTTCTGCCAACCATCTGACAAAAAAAGTATGCTAAACAGAGAAGTTTAGGGGGAGTTTTGGGTTTTGGTTGGTTGTTTTTTTTTTTTTTTACTGCACAAGAACCACAGGTACACAGAAGGGGCCACACAACTCTTCGTGCCCTCATGGCATGAGCCAAGGGACCTGTGTGGCTGATGCACAAACTCACTGCTCAGCAGGCAGCCAGAGAGCTCCTCTCTTCTTGTGGTCAGCACACTGCAGAGAGGCTCTCGATTATCGCAGCCAGGTTCATTAGCACTCTTCATCTATTAAAGCAGTGTAAAGGAGATCGTGTTTAGTTTCAATCTATAGCAAAACTCTGCCTTGGTATGGGATGATTGTGCTTCTCAAAGAGAATGTATTCGCCTGAGAAATCACGTGGGGCACCAGGTGTCCTCAGACCACTGCTGGGTTCCTCCTGTGCAAGGACTGTAGGACAGTCAGTGCTTCTGGAGTGTTTTTGAGACTCTGAAGAGATTTAAGCGTGATTGATTTTAAGACAGCATCTACCCTCACTGAGGATATTGGGGTGGTGTGCTTTGAAGCCACAGTGCCTTTCGTCGTTAAATTGTGTAATCATTTTCCTGTGCTATTAGAGTTTCACTAAAATAAAAGCAAGGGATGAAGTTCCTGCTTTTCTGTTTCTTTACAGTGTTGTGGAGTTTTAAAGTGCAGCAGAGCGATCAGGGTCCCACTAAAGAGGTTAACATGATCGTGAACCCATGACTAAGGTGTGGAGCTGCCTCCAGGTGATGGGAAGAAACAGAGCAACCGTCTGCAAAATATTTTCTCACTTTAGATTGAGACTTTTAGATTTTCTCCGATTTCAGTCTGAAGGATGTTGTTTTGCTCTTGTCATATGGCAGATTCTGAGGGGACGTGCAGCAACAAATGCAACTGGAGCCTGCAGCCCAAGGTATGGTCAGAATCCTCACACCACAGATGCTCAGAGATCTCCAGTTTCTTTAGTCAAAAGTAAAAAGCTGTCAGAGGACCAGTGTTTGTTCATCAAAGCAGTGCTATTTCAACAGCTGAATGGGATTTAGAATGGCCTGAAGAGGCAAGGGGACGCCTCCCTCTAGTGCCCAGCTCTGTAGGACTTCCCTGGGGTGTTGTGTCTGGGAGGGAAGGAGTCGCCTGGAGGTGGGACCCAGCCTGTGCTGAGGGCTCCAAACCCCTGTGAAGGGCTTGCAGCCCCTGCCCACCCACCCAGCGAGGGTTTGCCCCTGCTCTCCCCACAGCTCACAGGGATCAAAGGCAAGCAAAGCCTTGCTTTCCTGCTTACCCCAGCTGAGCATCCCCACCTCCTCCTCTGCCCCTGGCTCTGGAGGATGCCATGGCCATGCAGGGAGGAGGCAGAATTGCCCCCCGGTGTTGCTGGGGTGTCAGAGATTAAGGTAGGTTGCCCACAGGGGGTGTGTGGTGGAGATGGTGCTGGGTCTGAAGGGCTGGATGAGCGTGGGCTGAGGGAAGGGATGTGCAGGTACCAGCTGGGTTGGGGAGCTGAGAAGTTGGAGATCCAGGAGAGCAGGGGATGTTGGGGAAGGGAAGGAAGGATGCTGTGGAGCAGGTTGGGACCCCAGCACTCAGCACAGGACGATGACAGGATTACACCAAGCTTTTGCAAGGTGTCAGAGCCAGAGGGCTGGGGGAACATCCATCCAAACACAAACCCAGCTTGGCACCTTGCCAGAGAAACCCAGCTAGCTTCCCTGCACTGGAGCATGTCCTCGGTAGCCAAGGTCCCCTCATCCTCATGGGCTGGGGGACAGCAGCTATACAGAAGTGACAGCTGGTAGGAAACACAGGACACATCTGCACAAGACTTTGCGTTTCATATACATTATCAGAGACCGGTTGGGTGGGTTTAGGTACATGCAGAAAGAAACATCGCTTCAAAGTTATAGATGCCTTCTACAAAGGAATAACATGAAACACTGATTTCTGCCCTGCAGAAATAGCCCTGGGACAGGGGTAGAATGAAGCAGCAAGGTTGCCAGCAGGATTGGCTGCAAGGTGAGTCGAATGGTACAGGCAGCACCCGCCAGGCAGACGGCCAAGCTCTGCACTGCTCATGAAGGATGTTCCTCGGTGGGACTTGGTGCAGGAGAAGAAGTGCCACTGGGCTGTGGACAACAGATCACCCTGTGGGAATAATGAACACAGTTTGGCCAGGACGTCCTCATTCCTGGCTGAGATTGCTCCAAAACAAGGGTTAGTTTTGTAAAGTCCCTGTTAACACTCCCTGTTGTTGCTGTCATCTTTTTACACTCTCCATTTCACTACAAGGACCTCGGCCATAGCCCTGTCTCTGCTGGGGCACAGGGATGTCTCCCCAAGGTGTTTCAGGGATGAAACTCCCACCAGCACAGAGAACAGGTTTGCTTTCCGGGCTAGGGCAAGATTGAAGTGTCTGAGCTCTTTGCAGGTGACATACCAAATTTAGACAGTTGGAGACCTGAAAGTACCAAATCATTCCCTAAAAATGACTGTTGTGTTTTCCATTAGAGAAAAAAGAGAAAGAGCTGGACCATCAGTGACTGGCAGCTCCTGGAGACCAGAACTCGGGGTCCTCCAACCACCCAGCCCTTTTTGTTCCTGGGATTGTCTGTGTCTGCCCAGCAGCAGGCAGACGTTGCCTATGCTACAAGCAGAGGAGTCTTGAGGACAACATGGAGCTCACAAAGTGACCTTTGTTCAGTGGCATAGCTTGCACCAGTGGGCAATTGGGAAAGAAAAATCTAGGAGGATGTATCTGTTGAGCAATGAATTGCAGACTCATACATAACTCCTGGGATTTGGGGGTGTGATGCAAACACTGGAAAGCCACCCAGCTGATGGGGCAAGAGGACAAAGTATGTTGCCTCTCAGCCAGCTCCTCCTTGGCAGTGCATCTCCCCAAGCTCTTACCTCAGAGGCTGGAGGTGCAGGCTCAAGAGCTGGAGTGATCTTCACTAAGGCTGATCTCCTCCAGGATCTGGCTGTACCTCCGGGTGAGTGCTTTGGTGTTTCTGGTGAGGTCTGTCAGAACCTGCTGCAAGCCGTTGACATGATGGGAGAGGCGCTCTTCCACACTGCTGTCTGCACCCTCATCCAGGGATGTATCACTGTTGGCACTAGTCTGGCTCTGGTCAGTGACAGAGGCCAGGCCTTTCTCCACCACGGGCTTGATGGCCTTGAGGAGCTGGTAGCGCTCGTAGAGGTCCGTGTGGCCGCCCGCAGCCGGGGCCGCCCCCTCCTGCTGCGGGAAGACCCCTCGGAGCAGGCTGGGGAACATCACCTCCTGCTCCATCTTCTGGGTGGCTGAGAAGTACTGCTCCATGGCCCCGCTGGCACGGCTCCGGCAGCGCTGGCCCGGGCTCTCCTCAGGGTGCCGCCTGCTCCCCGGCCCCGCCGGGGGCTTTTTATTTATGCGGGGCTGGGGCACGTCCCCCCTCGGCTGTCCCCTCCTGCCAGCCGGCCGGCCGGCCGCGATGGCCGCGGGGACGGGCTTGGCTCCAGCCC
Source organism: Falco cherrug (assembly GCF_023634085.1). NCBI lineage: Eukaryota > Metazoa > Chordata > Aves > Falconiformes > Falconidae > Falco > Falco cherrug. The sequence goes on from NC_073698.1 coordinate 4,710,174, forward strand.
AGCTGGGGCTCGGCCGCGCCGTGTCCCTGGCTCTGTGCCACCCGCCCGGCACAGCCTCCCCGTGGCCTTCGCCCGAGCTGGCCGGGGGTCCCGCCGCGGCCCCACACCGGGAGCAGGATGGCAAGATGTCCAGAGACTCTCCTGTCGGGTCATTTCCCATCGCCACCATTCCAGGAGCCCAGGGAGTGTGTGGATCCAGCACCTGCCCCTGGAGCGGGCACACTGCAGGCAGCACCCTGAATTGGGCAGTTTTGAGGACGGGGAAGAAGGGCGAGTGGTGGGTTTATCCAGAGAGGGGGAGCCCCCTGTGAGCCCTGCCTGGCCACCCACCTGCTTCAGGGCTGGTCTGGGGGTCTCACGCAGCCCACCCTTGGCAAGTGGCCTCGGCAACAACCCCTGCTAAGAGAGGGAGAAGAGACGGAGCAGGGGATGCTTGTCTGGGGGTGTTTGCCCAAAGCCGGTTGTGCCTGGGAGGCAGATGGCCATCAGCTGGATGAAAGAGTGATCAGGGAACTACAAAAGGGACTTGAAAAGAAAGCAGGAGCCAGCCCCGAGGAAGCAGGAAAGCCCCCAGCGTGAGGAGAGACCTTGGAGGGGCGGCGGCGGCAGGAGTCCAAGCCTGCGGGACACTGCCGAGAGCGGCTCTGCCGGCATCCCGGGCTGCAGCCAGGCCTGGCCGAGCATCCACCCGGCGGGATGCCCCGAGCAGGCTGCAGCCAGCCCCTGGGCTGACAGCACGGGGGGCAGCAGGCAGGGACGGAGCCGGGGTCGGTGCTGGAGAGGCCGGAAGGCGCCTCTGGATGGATCCCGTCCAAGCCCGGCTCAGGCAGGGTCAGCGCTGGGGCTGTGCCGGGCTGGGGTCGGGGTGTCTCCAGGTGCCTCTCTGGGCAGCCTGTCGCGGTGTTTGACCACTCCGACTGGAAGGGAAGAGAAGTCTCGTCTTATGCTCGGATGAGATTTCCCGTCCTTCGGTTTGTGCCCGTCGGCTGTTGTGCAGGTGCTGGGCACCGCTGGGAAGAGTCTGGCTCGCCCGTCTCCACACCCCCGTTAGGTCGTTGTACACACGGCTGAGCCCCCCGAGCCTTCTGTCCTCCAGGCCGAACAGTCCCAGCTCTGTCAGCCTCTGCGCGTCTGGAAGATGCTCCTGCTCCTTCATCCCCGTCATGGACCTTCCCTGGACTCTCTCCAGTGCGCCCGTGTCCCTGCCGGACCGGAGAGCCGGGCCGGGACCCAGCACCCACATGTGTCCCACGAGGGCTGAGCAGAGGGGAAGGGTGTGTGTCCCCACCCCCCACCCCCCGAGGCTGCTTACAGAAGGGTATTTTGAATTTCTTGGGTATTTAACGTTTTGGGTCACAACCGGGCTTTTTCTCTTGCCTTCCTTCTACTGGCCCGTGTGCCCGGGCCACAGCCTTTGGGTTAATTAGATGTCGCTAACCAGCTACAAATAAACCCGCCATCCCGCTGTGCCCAGCGATGCGAGCGGGAAGGGTGCTTTCCCCACGGCAGCTGGCCCCAGCGCCGGGGCCCCAGGAGCCCTTCCCGGGCAGCACCGAGGCAGCACCCCCTGCCACGCCGGGGGGCCTGGGCTGCCCCGGCTGCCCTCATCCCACCAGGGACCTGCGCGGCGTTTGCCAGTGGCAAAGCCCTTTTCTGCGACCACCCGCGCCCCTGACCAGCCGTGCCCCGGCGCGGTGGGCAGCAGCAGGCCCGTTGGGGCCGGACGCAGCCCGGGGCGGCGTGGCGCAGGGCCCTGCAGTCGGGGCAGGCAGCGGTTCCCGTGACCCGCGGGCTCGGGGCTGGCCGGCCAGGCAGCGGCTCGCAGACAGGGACCCGGGGGTCCTGGGGGATTGCCAGTGGCCCCTAAGTCACCGGCGTGTCCCTCCCGCTGCCCCAGGTCATGGACCTTTCTGGGGACATCCCGTGTCTCTTGCCAGGGCTGATGGGCCACACAAAGGCAGATGTGCCTCAGAATCCTCACACTGGCTGGCAGGACTTGTGTTTGCCCACGTTTTGGGGCACTTGCGGGTCGGCAGACACTTTTGTAGATGCCAACGTTCCCTTCCCAGAAAAGCAACGAGGGCTTCAGACCCACGAGGGATGTCACCTGGAGGAGCCTGGCGGCCACGCGGAGTAACATCGGTGCAGAGCCCCCGGGAGGTGCAATGAGATCGTCGGGTCTCTGCGGCTGCAGACTCGGCGTTTGGGCGAGCCTTGCCCTAACCTGCCATCCTCCTGGGGAGCCCGTCCCCTGGCGTGTGGCTCAGAGGGAGGAAAACGCCACCACTCCTGTGTCGCTGAGTGTCGCCGAGCTGTCCCTGGCACTGCCTGCTGTTAGATGCCCCCATATCTCTGCCTCCCGAACCCCACTAGGGCTGTTCTTGTCCTTGCTCCAACCCACTCAGCACCTTTCAGATGCTGGGCAGCCCTGAATCCGGCCCCCAGCAGCCCCTTCCCGAGCCCGTGGCCCCCCGGCCACCGGGCCTGGAGACCCTGTCACCACCGCCTGCGCTCGGGGAGGACAAGGCAAAGCCCATGTGGTCGTGACATCCGGGAGAAATGGCCTGATCAGGCGAGAGGAGATGGGAACCTCCAACGAACGCAACCCCAGAGAGGGGTTTGGGGTCCCGGGGGCAGGCGCTTGTCAGAGGCGCCGAGCCCTGCAGCCCCGCTGCCCCTGGGGGCCGGTGCCCAGGCTCAGCCCCGCGCGGGGCAGCCCCGGGGCAGGAGCCCTGATGGGCAGGAGCAAGGCGTGGGGAGCTCTGGGGCACAGAGCAGCACCAGCGGCGGTGGCACAGCGTGGGCAGAGCGTTGCAGAGAGCCCTGAAGGTGGTGGCTGTGTTGCGCGTGGGCTGGTGTCTCCGTCCCTCCCCTCTGGGTGCACAGCAGTGGGGCTCAGTGTCCGCCTCGCTGTTGCGTGGCCGGGCCGTGCGTTGGGCGGATTCACACCCTTTTGCCCATGGAAAGCGGGGACCAGCTCGTGCTGGTGTTGCTGCCAACACAAGGAAGAGGGTTTTGAGGCTGAGGGTGGTGAGGCACAGGAAGAGGTTGCCCAGACGCGTTGCGGATGCCCCATGGTTGGCCGGGGCCCTGAGCTACCTGACCGAGTGGAAGTTGTCCGTGCCCAGGGCAGGAGGCTGGGCAAGATGGTCACCGAAGGTGCCTTCCAACCCACACCTTCCCATCACTGTCATTCTTTGTCCCTTCTAATGGCCCATCATCGCACTGGAAGGGCCCCTCCCAGCAGAGCCACTGTCCCCTGCCTCACACTGGGGCACTCCCCGAGGGTGCGGGCCAGGCAAAGCACCACAGCGACAATGGCTTCACAGGGCTTGTTTTATTAGCAAAGACCGGGGAAATGGCCCTCGCGGTCCAGGTACCAGCTGGAAAAGGGCTCGGCGGTCGCAGGGGCCCATGGCAGGTCGGGGCCGCTCCACAGCGCTGCCGCCTTCGTGCCGCTCTTTGAAAATAAAGAGGAGGGCACGAGCCTGCGGCTCTTCCGATGGACTCCTGGCACTGCCAGGTGCTTCTTCCTATGAGGATAAGGCACCGTCCGGCTCTCGGGTGCTCGCAGCTGCTGCCGGCGCGCGGTGCCAGCGCTGGGAGACCAGCTGCCGCCGTGCGGGGAGGGCGAGCGGGGCTGGGGAAGAGCCTGCGATGGTCAGCGATGGGGACGTCCTCTCCTTCGTGCCACCAGCACCCATCCTGCAACGGAGGCTGTCCTTAACCCCAAAGGCCACCCCCGTGAGAGACCTGGCCCACCAAGCCTGGGTCCGTGTACCCCGAAGCCCCAAAGTCTCTGCACGGAGGGATGGGATGAGTCCCCGCCTTCGGCGTGCAGACGGAAATCTGCCAGCTCTTGAAAGGGCAGTCCCCATTTCAAGGCACTTCCCAGGAGCTGGCCACCCCTGCAGTCACGCAGACCCCTCTGGGGACATCAGGCACCCCCTGACCCGGCAGCGCCCGTGGGCTCCGCAGCCCCCCAGCTCTTACCTGGCAGCCGTGGCAGTGTCACCAGCTGGGCTGTCCCTCGCTGGGGCTGATCTGCTCCAGGATCTGGCTGTACCTCCGGGTGAGGGCGTTGGTGTCCCTGGTGAGGTGGGTGAGGACCTGCTGCAGACCGGCCAGGTGGCGCGACAGGCGCTCCTCCAGCTGGGCGTCCATGGCGTCGGCGTCGGCTGAGGACGCGTCGGTGCCGGCGCCGGTCTGGCTCTGGTCGGTGACAGAGGCCAGGCCTTTCTCCACCACGGGCTTGATGGCCTTGAGGAGCTGGTAGCGCTCGTAGAGGTCCGTGTGGCCGCCCGCAGCCGGGGCCGCCCCCTCCTGCTGCGGGAAGACCCCTCGGAGCAGGCTGGGGAACATCACCTCCTGCTCCATCTTCTGGGTGGCTGAGAAGTACTGCTCCATGGCCCCGCTGGCACGGCTCCGGCAGCGCTGGCCCGGGCTCTCCTCAGGGTGCCGCCTGCTCCCCGGCCCCGCCGGGGGCTTTTTATTTATGCGGGGCTGGGGCACGTCCCCCCTCGGCTGTCCCCTCCTGCCAGCCGGCCGGCCGGCCGCGATGGCCGCGGGGACGGGCTTGGCTCCAGCCCAGCTGGGGCTCGGCCGCGCCGTGTCCCTGGCTCTGTGCCACCCGCCCGGCACGGCCTCCCCGTGGCCTTCGCCCGAGCTGGCCGGGGGTCCCGCCGCGGCCCCGCACCGGGAGCGGGGCGACAGGCAGCCAGGTGCCGGGGCCTCCCCCCACCCAGCCCACCCCAGCCCACCCCAGCCCACCCCACCGCCGGGGCACCAGGAGCGTGGGGGCAGCTCTGGCCCCGCGCTGGGCAGGCTGTAGGCAGCAGCACTGGGGGGCCCTCACCTCTGCCCCCCTTCTCGCTGCCACGCGCTCGGGGCGTGAACCCTCCGCGGACGTTGAGCAACCCCTTCTGCAGACGTATGGAAAATCCCACCGGGGACGTGCTGCAATGTGGGTCCCGCGGGGGGGGTCTGGGGACAGAGGAGCGCACCGACCCCCAGCCATGGGGGTCCCCGCAGACAGCCCTCTCCGCCGGGCTGTCCCCCAGCCGGGCAGGGACAGGCACGGGGGCGCAGACCTGATGCCGCGGTGTGAACCTCCCACAGCTGCGGCACAGAGTCCTTGCTGCCTGCAGGGGAGCGGGGATGGGGCCACCCCCCCACTGCCCCCGTCCTGGGCCAGAGGCCACGGCTGGGGCAATGGCCAGCACTGCCTGGCCCCGCGTGTCCCCGCGGCGTGTGGCAATCAGGGAAGATTGTTCTATTTAGGGAAAGGCGGCAGGGTCCCTCATCCCTTTTGCAACCCTCCACGGTGGCAGCTCTCCCACTGCCCCCACGTCTCACCAATGTGCTCTCACTGCCGCCTGCCCTCTCCCTGCTAGACCTGTCCCCACCACCCTCTTGGCCCTTCCCGATTGTCCCCAGCGTCAATGCTTGTCCTGACGTGGGGGCAAGTGCTGTACAGATGTTTGTTGGTGCTGCTGGCCATGTGCAGGAGCCAGTTTAGGGGATTTGTCACATCAGGGCACCTGGACCACTGCAGAGCTTCTCAGAGGTGCAGGGATATCACAGGGCTCTTGGGACACAGGAGCACAGGAGATGCCCTGTCCCTCTGCTCTCCCATTTTGGCGTCAGCACCACCCTTCCAATCTGCTTGTTTTGCTGAGGGTAGCAGGTTGTGGGGCGACTGAGGTTCAGCAGCCCCAGGTTGCTCCCCAGCTCCCTATCCTTGGGAATGAACATCTACAACAGGGGTCCTCAAACTATGGCCCGTGGGTCGGATACAGCCCCCCAGGGTCCTCAATCTGTCCCCCGGTATTTACAGACCCCCCCCACCCCCCCTCACCGGGGGTTGGGGCGGGAAACCAAGCAGCCGCAGATGACTGCCTGCCACTTCACCCGTGCGCCAGCCCCCTGGTTAAAAAGTTTGAGGACCCCTGATCTACAAGAAGGGTGGCCATCTATAAGGAGGACATGAAGAAAAATCCATGGAGCTACAGACCTGTCAGCCTGACCTCGGTGCCGGGGAAGGTTGTGGAGCAGATCATCCTGAGCGTCATCACAGGGCACATGCAGGACAACCAGGGGATCAGGGCCAGCCAGCGTGGGGTTATGCAAGGCAGGTCCTGCTTGACTAACTTGGTCTCCTCGGACAACCAATGACCCCTTTAGTGGATGCAGGAAAGGCTGTGGATGGTGCCTACCTGGACCTTAGCAAAGCCCTTGACACCGTTTCCCAGAGCATCTCCGGGAGGAACTGGTGCCCAGGGCTGGGACGGGTGTGCTCTGCGCTGGGTAACAAGCTGGCTGGGTGGCCGGGCCCAGAGCGTGGTGGGGAATGGAGTCACATCCCGCTGGCGCCGGGCACAGGTGGTGTCCCCAGGGACCAGCGCTGGGGCCAGTCCTGTTTGATGTCTTCATCAGGGACCTGGACGAGGGGCTGGAGCGCACCCGCAGTGGGTTTGCAGAGGACACGAGCTGGGGGCAGTGTGACCTGCTGGGGGGCAGGGGGCTCTGCAGGGGGTCTGGGCAGGCCGGGCCGAGGGGCCGAGGCCAGTTGTATGAGGCCCAACAGGGCTGAGTGCCGGGCCCTGCCCGTGGGTCACACCAGCCCCCCACAGCGCTGCGGGCTGGGGGCAGGGGGCTGGGAACTGCCCGGCGGGGAAGGGCCTGGGGGGGCTGGTCGGCAGCCAGCTGGGCATGAGCCCCCCGTGTGCCCAGGTGGCCACGGCGGCCAGCAGCGCCCTGGCCGGTGTCAGCAGCAGCGTGGCCAGCAGGGCCAGGCAGTGCCCGTCCCCCTGTGCCGGGCCCTGGTGCGGCCGCCCCTCGAGCCCTGGGCTCAGCGTTGGGCCCCTCACCCCCAGGCAGACCCGGAGGGGCTGGAGCGTGTCCAGAGCCGGGCAGGGGCTGGGGAAGGGGCTGCGGCACAGCTCGGGGCGGGGGGGGGAGCTGGGGGGGGTGCACAGTTTGGAAAAGGGGAAGCTCAGAGGGGACCTTCTCGCTCTCTACAGCTGCCTGGAAGGAGGCTGTAGCGAGGGGGGATCTCTCTCTTCCCCCAGATAACAAGTGATGGGACAAGAGGAAGTGGCCTCAAGCTGTGCCGGGGGAGGTTTGAGCTGGATATTAGGAAAAATTTCCTCACTAAAAGGGCTGTCCAGCACTGGCACAGGCTGCCCAGGGAAGCAGTAGAGTCGCCATCCATGGGGGTATTTAAAAGACATGTAAATGTGGTGCTGAGGGACGTGGTTTAGTGGTGGACTTGGCAGTGCTGAGTTGATGGTTGGACTTGATCTTGAACGTCTTTTCCAACCTAATGATTCTGTGAGTCTATGAACCATTCCCAAACCCTCCCCATGCCTCTAGGGATCCCCTCAGCCAAAAATGGGCCCCCCACATCCCACTGGGAGAGGCTTTAAGGAGCTGCCACCGTTGGCTGTGATGGCAGAAGCAGCAGGAGAGGGGCTGGGGCTGGAGCCCACACAGCCACCATGGGGCTGCAGCACAGCCGGGGCCAGGCTGAGCTGAAATGGAGCACCCAGCCCTGGGCTGGGGACCAGGGGAGGCTGCTCAGGGCCATCAGGGCCTCCGGGAGGTGCAATGAGATCCTCGGGTCTCTGCTGCCACAGCCCCCGTGTTCGGGCAAGCCTCCCACTGACCTGCTGCCCCTCCAGGGACCCCTTTCCCAGCCACAACTTGGAGGGTGCAAAATGCCACCACACGTGTCCCCAAGCATCCATGTGTCATCTTTGGCACCTCCTGCAGTCGGATCCCCCTGTGGCACCACCTAGACCCTGCAAGACTGAGGTGCCACAGCCCCAGGGTGCTGAGCCCAGACCTGCCCCCGGATGTCTCTGTCCCAGCTGCCCCAGAGAGAGGTGCGTCAGAGATGTCTCTGTGGGCAGAGGACGTGGCTGGGGAGGGACCTCAGCCCCTGCGGAGTTGTGGCACCAAGCCCCCTCCCAGAGGCTGGCTGAGCTGACTCCTGCCCACATATCCCCAAGGTGAAAGACATCTCCCAACAGAGGTTGACAACTGTCACTAGTGGCTGCAGACTGTCCCCCCCATAAACCCCATGATGAAGCTCCACCCACATGGTAGATGCAAGTCCCTATGCTCAAATGATGTCCCTGCATGTCTAGGAAGCTCCGTGGTGGCCCAGACACCCAAAAAACCAGGGCCAAGTAGCGCCTGCATATCTAAGTGCAGCACTTGCCCCCACGTCAGGACAAGCATTGACGCTGGGGACAATCGGGAAGGGCCAAGAGGGTGGTGGGGACAGGTCTAGCAGGGAGAGGGCAGGCGGCAGTGAGAGCACATTGGTGAGACGTGGGGGCAGTGGGAGAGCTGCCACCGTGGAGGGTTGCAAAAGGGATGAGGGACCCTGCCGCCTTTCCCTAAATAGAACAATCTTCCCTGATTGCCACACGCCGCGGGGACACGCGGGGCCAGGCAGTGCTGGCCATTGCCCCAGCCGTGGCCTCTGGCCCAGGACGGGGGCAGTGGGGGGGTGGCCCCATCCCCGCTCCCCTGCAGGCAGCAAGGACTCTGTGCCGCAGCTGTGGGAGGTTCACACCGCGGCATCAGGTCTGCGCCCCCGTGCCTGTCCCTGCCCGGCTGGGGGACAGCCCGGCGGAGAGGGCTGTCTGCGGGGACCCCCATGGCTGGGGGTCGGTGCGCTCCTCTGTCCCCAGACCCCCCCCGCGGGACCCACATTGCAGCACGTCCCCGGTGGGATTTTCCATACGTCTGCAGAAGGGGTTGCTCAACGTCCGCAGAGGGTTCACGCCCCGAGCGCGTGGCAGCGAGAAGGGGGGCAGAGGTGAGGGCCCCCCAGTGCTGCTGCCTACAGCCTGCCCAGCGCGGGGCCAGAGCTGCCCCCACGCTCCTGGTGCCCCGGCGGTGGGGTGGGCTGGGGTGGGCTGGGGTGGGCTGGGTGGGGGGAGGCCCCGGCACCTGGCTGCCTGTCGCCCCGCTCCCGGTGCGGGGCCGCGGCGGGACCCCCGGCCAGCTCGGGCGAAGGCCACGGGGAGGCTGTGCCGGGCGGGTGGCACAGAGCCAGGGACACGGCGCGGCCGAGCCCCAGCTGGGCTGGAGCCAAGCCCGTCCCCGCGGCCATCGCGGCCGGCCGGCCGGCTGGCAGGAGGGGACAGCCGAGGGGGGACGTGCCCCAGCCCCGCATAAATAAAAAGCCCCCGGCGGGGCCGGGGAGCAGGCGGCACCCTGAGGAGAGCCCGGGCCAGCGCTGCCGGAGCCGTGCCAGCGGGGCCATGGAGCAGTACTTCTCAGCCACCCAGAAGATGGAGCAGGAGGTGATGTTCCCCAGCCTGCTCCGAGGGGTCTTCCCGCAGCAGGAGGGGGCGGCCCCGGCTGCGGGCGGCCACACGGACCTCTACGAGCGCTACCAGCTCCTCAAGGCCATCAAGCCCGTGGTGGAGAAAGGCCTGGCCTCTGTCACCGACCAGAGCCAGACCGGCGCCGGCACCGACGCGTCCTCAGCCGACGCCGACGCCATGGACGCCCAGCTGGAGGAGCGCCTGTCGCGCCACCTGGCCGGTCTGCAGCAGGTCCTCACCCACCTCACCAGGGACACCAACGCCCTCACCCGGAGGTACAGCCAGATCCTGGAGCAGATCAGCCCCAGCGAGGGACAGCCCAGCTGGTGACACTGCCACGGCTGCCAGGTAAGAGCTGGGGGGCTGCGGAGCCCACGGGCGCTGCCGGGTCAGGGGGTGCCTGATGTCCCCAGAGGGGTCTGCGTGACTGCAGGGGTGGCCAGCTCCTGGGAAGTGCCTTGAAATGGGGACTGCCCTTTCAAGAGCTGGCAGATTTCCGTCTGCACGCCGAAGGCGGGGACTCATCCCATCCCTCCGTGCAGAGACTTTGGGGCTTCGGGGTACACGGACCCAGGCTTGGTGGGCCAGGTCTCTCACGGGGGGTGGCCTTTGGGGTTAAGGACAGCCTCCGTTGCAGGATGGGTGCTGGTGGCACGAAGGAGAGGACGTCCCCATCGCTGACCATCGCAGGCTCTTCCCCAGCCCCGCTCGCCCTCCCCGCACGGCGGCAGCTGGTCTCCCAGCGCTGGCACCGCGCGCCGGCAGCAGCTGCGAGCACCCGAGAGCCGGACGGTGCCTTATCCTCATAGGAAGAAGCACCTGGCAGTGCCAGGAGTCCATCGGAAGAGCCGCAGGCTCGTGCCCTCCTCTTTATTTTCAAAGAGCGGCACGAAGGCGGCAGCGCTGTGGAGCGGCCCCGACCTGCCATGGGCCCCTGCGACCGCCGAGCCCTTTTCCAGCTGGTACCTGGACCGCGAGGGCCATTTCCCCGGTCTTTGCTAATAAAACAAGCCCTGTGAAGCCATTGTCGCTGTGGTGCTTTGCCTGGCCGGCACCCTCGGGGAGTGCCCCAGTGTGAGGCAGGGGACAGTGGCTCTGCTGGGAGGGGCCCTTCCAGTGCGATGATGGGCCATTAGAAGGGACAAAGAATGACAGTGATGGGAAGGTGTGGGTTGGAAGGCACCTTCGGTGACCATCTTGCCCAGCCTCCTGCCCTGGGCACGGACAACTTCCACTCGGTCAGGTAGCTCAGGGCCCCGGCCAACCATGGGGCATCCGCAACGCGTCTGGGCAACCTCTTCCTGTGCCTCACCACCCTCAGCCTCAAAACCCTCTTCCTTGTGTTGGCAGCAACACCAGCACGAGCTGGTCCCCGCTTTCCATGGGCAAAAGGGTGTGAATCCGCCCAACGCACGGCCCGGCCACGCAACAGCGAGGCGGACACTGAGCCCCACTGCTGTGCACCCAGAGGGGAGGGACGGAGACACCAGCCCACGCGCAACACAGCCACCACCTTCAGGGCTCTCTGCAACGCTCTGCCCACGCTGTGCCACCGCCGCTGGTGCTGCTCTGTGCCCCAGAGCTCCCCACGCCTTGCTCCTGCCCATCAGGGCTCCTGCCCCGGGGCTGCCCCGCGCGGGGCTGAGCCTGGGCACCGGCCCCCAGGGGCAGCGGGGCTGCAGGGCTCGGCACCTCTGACAAGCGCCTGCCCCCGGGACCCCAAACCCCTCTCTGGGGTTGCGTTCGTTGGAGGTTCCCATCTCCTCTCGCCTGATCAGGCCATTTCTCCCGGATGTCACGACCGCATGGGCTTTGCCTTGTCCTCCCCGAGCGCAGGCGGTGGTGACAGGGTCTCCAGGCCCGGTGGCCGGGGGGCCACGGGCTCGGGCAGGGGCTGCTGGGGGCCGGATTCAGGGCTGCCCAGCATCTGAAAGGTGCTGAGTGGGTTGGAGCAAGGACAAGAACAGCCCTAGTGGGGTTCGGGAGGCAGAGATATGGGGGCATCTAACAGCAGGCAGTGCCAGGGACAGCTCGGCGACACTCAGCGACACAGGAGTGGTGGCGTTTTCCTCCCTCTGAGCCACACGCCAGGGGACGGGCTCCCCAGGAGGATGGCAGGTTAGGGCAAGGCTCGCCCAAACGCCGAGTCTGCAGCCGCAGAGACCCGACGATCTCATTGCACCTCCCGGGGGCTCTGCACCGATGTTACTCCGCGTGGCCAGGCTCCTCCAGGTGACATCCCTCGTGGGTCTGAAGCCCTCGTTGCTTTTCTGGGAAGGGAACGTTGGCATCTACAAAAGTGTCTGCCGACCCGCAAGTGCCCCAAAACGTGGGCAAACACAAGTCCTGCCAGCCAGTGTGAGGATTCTGAGGCACATCTGCCTTTGTGTGGCCCATCAGCCCTGGCAAGAGACACGGGATGTCCCCAGAAAGGTCCATGACCTGGGGCAGCGGGAGGGACACGCCGGTGACTTTGGGGCCACTGGCAATCCCCCAGGACCCCCGGGTCCCTGTCTGCGAGCCGCTGCCTGGCCGGCCAGCCCCGAGCCCGCGGGTCACGGGAACCGCTGCCTGCCCCGACTGCAGGGCCCTGCGCCACGCCGCCCCGGGCTGCGTCCGGCCCCAACGGGCCTGCTGCTGCCCACCGCGCCGGGGCACGGCTGGTCAGGGGCGCGGGTGGTCGCAGAAAAGGGCTTTGCCACTGGCAAACGCCGCGCAGGTCCCTGGTGGGATGAGGGCAGCCGGGGCAGCCCAGGCCCCCCGGCGTGGCAGGGGGTGCTGCCTCGGTGCTGCCCGGGAAGGGCTCCTGGGGCCCCGGCGCTGGGGCCAGCTGCCGTGGGGAAAGCACCCTTCCCGCTCGCATCGCTGGGCACAGCGGGATGGCGGGTTTATTTGTAGCTGGTTAGCGACATCTAATTAACCCTAAGGCTGTGGCCCGGGCACACGGGCCAGTAGAAGGAAGGCAAGAGAAAAAGCCCGGTTGTGACCCAAAACGTTAAATACCCAAGAAATTCAAAATACCCTTCTGTAAGCAGCCTCGGGGGGTGGGGGGTGGGGACACACACCCTTCCCCTCTGCTCAGCCCTCGTGGGACGCATGTGGGTGCTGGGTCCCGGCCCGGCTCTCCGGTCCGGCAGGGACACGGGCGCACTGGAGAGAGTCCAGGGAAGGTCCATGACGGGGATGAAGGAGCAGGAGCATCTTCCAGACGCGCAGAGGCTGACAGAGCTGGGACTGTTCGGCCTGGAGGACAGAAGGCTTGGGGGGCTCAGCCGTGTGTACAACGACCTAACGGGGGTGTGGAGACGGGCGAGCCAGACTCTTCCCAGCGGTGCCCAGCACCCGCACAACAGCCGACGGGCACAAACCGAAGGACGGGAAATCTCATCCGAGCATAAGACGAGACTTCTCTTCCCTTCCAGTCGGAGTGGTCAAACACGGCGACAGGCTGCCCAGAGAGGCACCTGGAGACACCCCGACCCCAGCCCGGCACAGCCCCAGCGCTGACCCTGCCTGAGCCGGGCTTGGACGGGATCCATCCAGAGGCGCCTTCCGGCCTCTCCAGCACCGACCCCGGCTCCGTCCCTGCCTGCTGCCCCCCGTGCTGTCAGCCCAGGGGCTGGCTGCAGCCTGCTCGGGGCATCCCGCCGGGTGGATGCTCGGCCAGGCCTGGCTGCAGCCTGGGATGCCGGCAGAGCCGCTCTCGGCAGTGTCCCGCAGGCTTGGACTCCTGCCGCCGCCGCCCCTCCAAGGTCTCTCCTCACTCTGGGGGCTTTCCTGCTTCCTCGGGGCTGGCTCCTGCTTTCTTTTCAAGTCCCTTTTGTAGTTCCCTGATCACTCTTTCATCCAGCTGATGGCCATCTGCCTCCCAGGCACAACCGGCTTTGGGCAAACACCCCCAGACAAGCATCCCCTGCTCCGTCTCTTCTCCCTCTCTTAGCAGGGGTTGTTGCCGAGGCCACTTGCCAAGGGTGGGCTGCGTGAGACCCCCAGACCAGCCCTGAAGCAGGTGGGTGGCCAGGCAGGGCTCACAGGGGGCTCCCCCTCTCTGGATAAACCCACTACTCGCCCTTCTTCCCCGTCCTCAAAACTGCCCAATTCAGTTCACTGCAGTGTGGAGATCTCCAACCGTGAACCCCAAGTGTCTCTTAGGCTCTCAGGTGGCGGTGCTTGTCTTCCAGCTGGCTCCCAGCTCTCTGTGGTGCCCAGTGCACCATGGCTGTGGCCACAGCAGAGCTCTCCAGGACACCCAGCGCTGCTCACGACGAAGGGCCAGAGATCCCTGGGCCATGGTGACCCCCGTCTCCACCTGCTGTCAGCCCAGCCCATGTCACACTGTGGGTCCCTCCGCCCAGGGCTCCATGGGTGTGCCCAGGTGGCTGGCTGTATCCCGTTGGCGTTGCCAGCAGCACAAGACACGGAGGTGTCCCGAGGCGCTGCCTGCAGCTGGCAGGGGTAGCTAAAACCCAGCAGGACCGGGACCTTGGCAACCAGCCACGCGTCTGAGCAGAGGTGTAGTTCCCTGGGCTCTATTTTACCCACCTGATGGTCGTCTTCCTCTTTCACAAAACCACCTTGGGGCAGCGACATCTTCCACTTGATCAGGGTCATCAAAGCCCATCCAACCTGGCTTTAAGCACTTCAAGGGACCCAGAACTTCTCTGGGCAACCTGTGCCAGCACCCTACCAGCCTCGCTGTAAAGGATTTCTCCCCTACGTCGACAGCACTGGCATCAAAAGCAGATCTCTGTTTTCTGGGCAGAAGGTGTGGGTCTGCTGAACGTGGGGCCTAGGCATGCGGCACATTCAGGACGCTCCTCCCCGTCCCCCCAGCAGAGAGGAGGGCCCAGGAGGGACAGGCACAGAGTGAGGTGAGGCAGTGGCTGCAGTGATGGCTGCAAACAGAGCTCCACTGGCACCATCACCTTTACCAGCGGATCCAAGGAGCTCTGAAGTGCTGTGGAAGCCGCACCCAGGAGCAGAATCAGACCCTGGTGATGAGGCAGTGTGAGGGACCCAACTGTACCCTACCTCGGCACAGCTCCAGGCGGTGAGCAGGGGTGAGGCAATGACACCCCAAGCACAGTGAGAGGCATCCCTGGGGCTCGAGACAATGTTCCAAGGTGCTGCACAGCATGGAAAGTACATGCAGGGAATGTGGCAGTGCAGGAAGAAGCCGGGGCAGGTGCTGAAAACCAGCACAGGAAATTAGTAATTAGCTAAAACATTCACACCTGGAGTGGCCCCTCAGCTGGATGCATCTGGACTTCCAGAGGCACCAGGTACCCTGTAGTGAAATTCAGAAGAGCTGCAGACCGTCAGTGTCTGGAACATGTTTGGGTTCAGTGTGCGGATTCAGGAGCCAACAATCAAGTGAGAAAGTAGAAAGGTTGGATCCTGATCACCAGCAAGGAAAAACTGACATCCGAATGCAAAATATAGAGGCAATTCATTAGGGAGAACATGTATTTTCGCTAGCAGGACAGAATTAATTTCACAGCGAGACTCTGGCTACAACATCTCCAGGGGCTCGTCCAGAGCATGCTCAAGCATTAGGAGACATGCCAATGAGAAATGAGAAGAAGGAACTTCCACAGATTACTTTCTGGGTTTTATAAAACATATGCTGCATGAGCAGCCTTCCATTTTCACAATTAAAATAACTGCAAAAGGACTGAATCCAAGTTATTATGCTATTACAAGTATCAGTCACTTATATATTGATACAACATAATGGAACAGAAAAGCAAATAATTAAACACTAAGTATTTAATCACAGGTTTTATTACATGAAAGCGAGTACTGGTTTATTTTCCAAGCGCCATGGACGGTTAAGCAGCTACAGCCAGCTTACCGAAGTGCTCGGTACAGAGTCAGTTCATCTTGTGATGTGCCACTGCTGGAGAAATCCTCAGCGAATTGGGTGGAAATCCTCCAAAAGCTCTCCTATTCTCTTCTTTTCTGCAAGAGGCAAGGGGTGGAAGCGGATAAACCTAATCAGTATTTCAGATTAATATTAAAATCTTCAGAATCAAAGTCTTAAGGTTAACAAGCCACCAAAAATCTGATTTTTGCTACTAGCAGTGAACTACTAGCTTGCTGCATGAACTAAATACGTAACTTCTTTTCCACAGGGCTCTCCACAGCTCCCTGTGAAGAGATCTCAGTATTAATGCTTTTTTATTTCTACATACTCCTTTGGACACGGCACAATGCAGATCACAATCTGAGATCCAGAGTCACCTAACCGTGCGGTATTAGAAAATAGACAATTTTCACCAAAATTTGCCATTGCATTGCTGGGCTCAGTGACTACTTCAGTGAGACGCTGCAGAAGAGCTTCACCAAGGCTCTAAGCCAACAGCAGTTCAGGTGTCCTGCCATTCCTATTTCTTCTGCTCTGCTTATTTTCTGAATGTTCATCACACTATTCTGAATTGACAAGCACTGCAATTTTACAAGAATAAAGAGTGAAATGTGATTTTCACAAGAAACCTGTGATTTCTAATTTTCATTATTTCTTCTTCAGTGGCACGTGTCTAGTCTATTCTTATTTTATTTTGGCTTTGCCATTTTTGTATTAAAATAAGTTTTTAGGAGGAAGAGGTGGTCATCAAGGCAGCTGATCGGCTCAATAAAAGTATCTATTTTCGTATCACAAAATCTTTAATACTGTGGCAATTTAGACTGTGAACAAGCAAGAAAGAGCAGTTAGTATGACTTGCTGGAAAAGGAAGATTTTGCAAGCAACCCAGCAACACTTTTACATACATTAGCACTTATTAAACCAGTATGTTATGGCAGGCTGAGGTCTTTCTGAAAATACCAACTTATTATACCTGCTGTCTTAAAGTCTTCCGGGTGCTGCCTCACGTACTCGAACAGCTCTCTGTCCAGTTTGGCATGTAGGTACTCCGTACGTTTAATAAGGTAATAGCCAACAAACCATCCCACAGTACTGAACAGGATCTGGCGGTGGACACCTGCAGCAGGAGGAGGAATGTCCCCCTGTCGCAGTGGGCCCCCCGCTTTCCCAGGCTCCCCCCCCAACACTTTGGCCCCACATGCCCCAGTGGGCTCCTCTCTCCCCGCTTTGCCCCTGCAGACAGGCCCCCTAGGCCCCTACAGCACCTGCACCTGTGGGCCTCCCACGGCCCCTGCCAGCCCCCCGGCGAGGCCCCCCCTTTCTGCAGGGCTCCTTCCTGCCCCCGCCAGCCCTCCAGGAGTCCCCTCAAGTCCCCCTCCACCCTCATACAACGCCCCTTTCCCAGCCCCCTCCGTTTACCTCCAGTCCCCCCCACCAACTGACTCCTCACCTCAGGGCCCCCTCTCCTTCACTCCCACCCCCACACCCCTCAGAGACACCTGAAACCCCACAGAGCATCCCCTTCCCCCCCAAACCCACACAGCCCCTCACCTCAGGGCTCTCTCCTCTTCCCCTTGCCCCTGTATTCCTCAAATTTGTTACCCCAAATCCCAGGTTCCCCCTTCCCCAGCCCCACACAACCCCTCTACGTCCCCAGCCTCTCACCTCAGGTCCTCCTCCCCTTCCAGCCTCCCCTCAGTCACCCCAAATCCCACGCACCCCCTCACCTCAAGCTCCCCTTCCCACCCCTCCAACCCCTCACCTCAGGGCTCCTTTGTCCCACTCCTACATCCCTCAGTCACCCCAAATCCCACATACACCCTCACCAGCCCCACACAGGCCCTCTACCCCTCCAGCCCACCCGAGCACCCTCCCCTTCCCCCTGCTGCTATATCCCTCAGAGTCACCCCAAACCCCACGTACCCTCCTCCCACAGCCCCCCCAAGCCACCCCCAGCCCCTCACCTCAGGGCATCCTCCCCTTCCCCCTGCCCCTACATCCCTCAGTCACCCCAAATCCCACATAACCCCCTCCCCAGCCCCGCACAACCCCTCTACTGCCCCAGCCCCTCGCTTCGAGTCCTCCTCCCCTTCCTGCCGCCCCTCAGTCACCCCAAAGCCCACATACCCTCTCCTGCAGCCCCCTCAACCCCCTCTGCCTCCAGAGCCCCTCACCTCAGGGCCCCCTCCCCTTCCTGTCTCCCCTCAGTCACCCTAAATCCCACATACCCCCTTCACCAGCCCCACAGGCCCTCTACCTCAACTCAGGGCCCCCTCCCCCGCCCCTATATCCCTCAGTCACCCCAAAACCCACATACCCCCCTCCCGCAGCCTCCCTACCCCCCCTTCCCATATATCCCTCAGAGTCACCCCAAATCCAACGTACCCCGTCTTGCAGCCCCTGCAATCCCCTCTACCCTCCCCGGCTCTCACCTCAGCCCCCCCCCTTCCCCCTATATCCCTCAGTCACCCCAAATCCCACATAACCCCCTCCCCAGCCCCTCGTAACCCTTCTAACCCGCCAACCCCTCACCTCAGCCCACCCCCTTTCCCTATATCCTTCAGTCATCCCAAATCCCACGTACGCCCTCCCCTCACCCTCCCCAGCCCATCACCTCAGGGCCCAATCCCCCTCCCCTTCCCCCCACCCCTATATCCCTCAGAGTCACCCCAAATCCCACATACCCTCCTCCCACAGCCCTATCAGTCCCCTCTATGCCCCCCGTCACTCACCTCAAGGCCCCTTTCCCCTATATCCCTCAGAGTCACTCCAAATCCCACATACGGCCCTCCCCAGCCCCACAGAGCCCCTCTACCCCCCCAGCCCTCCCCGGCCCCCCCCTTTCCCCTATATCCCTCAGAATCACCCCAAATCCCCCATACAGCCCCCCCCCAGCCCCTTACTTCAGTCCCCCCTTTCCCCTATATCCCTCAGAATTACCCCAAATCCCACATACAGCCCCCCCAGCCCCACAGAGCCTCTCTACCCCCCCAGCCCCTCACCTCAGCCCCCCCCTTTCCCCTATATCCCTCAGAATCACCCCAAATCCCACATACAGCCCCCCCCAGCCCCACAGAGCCCCTCTACCCCCCCAGCCCCTCACCTCAGCCCCCCCTTTCCTCTATATCCCTCAGAATCACCCCAAATTCCACATATGGCCCTCCCCAGCCCCACAGAGCCCCTCTAACACCACCAGCCCCTCACCTCAGCCCCCCCCTTTCCCCTACATCCCTCAGAATCACCCCAAATCCCACGTACCCCTCCCCACGCCTTCCCCCCCCAGCCCCGCCGCACCGGCTCGGATGACGGGGCGGTGGTTGAAGCTGTTGTCCAGCAGCGCAGACACCCAGCCGGTCAGGCCCAGCCACACCGAGCCCTTATTGACGAGGGGGGGCGGCGGCAGGGACCGCGCCTCGTCGGGCAGGAACAGCATGGCGGCGGCGCGGCCGAAGGTGACCGGGGGCGGTGCGGCAGCGCGCTCCCTCCGCCGCGCCCGCCCGCCGCGCACTCGCGTTCCGCCGCCCTGCCCCCCCGGCCGTTACCGGACCAGAGCCAACGCAAACCCCAGCACCCCCCCACCCCGGAACGGGCGGGTTTAGCGGGGATCGGGGGGTTCCCGCAGTCCTGAGGCCTCTGGGCGAAGCGGGCTGTGCAGTGTCAGGGATGCCGGTCTATAATTAACTCAGGGGGTTAATTAAAGCCTACAAGCAAACCCAATTCATTGGCAGAGCTCTTCCTGCTAACGTATTAAAGAACAAGACCTACTGTGACCTTATTTTTTTCTCTTTTAATTCATGTAAAATCACATTAAACCAGCCACAACAGTACCAGGGTTGCCATAACCATTAAAAAAACACCAAACAACAAAAAAAACCCACAACAAACCAACCCAACCCCAAACCTTCATTTGGACATGTCGCTTCTTCCCTAAAAACTTGTAATCTAGCTTTTTCCAGCGCAGGAGGAGGTCGGGCTGTCACCGCTCCATAGCTGGAGATGCTTGAAGGAGTCCTTGGAGGAGTTCTGGCTTGGCTTGCCAAGGCGCTGCTGGCAAAGGGCAGGGGTTTTGGGGGGATATTGCCATTCCCCTACGCAGGATGGCACCTACAGACACATCAACGTGAGCGCTGCGGGTGCCTTACCCCTGCATAGAGCTTTGAGGCTTAGACCAGAGGTGGAATACATGGTGGCAGCGGGACTGAGGCACTGCTGGCAGTCACAGCAGCTAAAGAAAGAGTGGCAAAGTAGTTAAGGAATAATAATTAAAAAAAGCAGGAACTTATACATATAATGAAAACCGCAGTGAAAATCTGCAAATGAGCTCACTAGCTGTGAAAAATTCACATGTACAAGCTATTTGGTTACACACATGGCCACAGTGACTATTCTATTTTCCACCCACAGCTCTAACAAGAGCCATGCTCTTATTTTAACATCCAACCTATTTAAAGAACACAAACTGCGTCACTATCCTATGGGCTACCCCCTCTGAAAGGGGGTCATGTTCTTCAAGCAACGTGGTAAGCTCAGGAACTACTGGGGAAAAAATAAAAATAAAACCAAACCACCAAAATCCTCCCTCTCTCCCCTCCTGGTTTCATCTGTCAGTGCTGGAATCCAAACCAGACTCCAATTTTAAAGGCAAAATCTTTTAGGGATGGTTAACTGGGGTTTAAAAAAGTGCAACAACAAACTGCATCAAGCTGTAGGTAACTGTCATCTTTAAGGGTACATGATTCCCCAGAGGCAGAACATGATAGATCTTTTCCGCAACTTACTAGAGGAATTATTGACACTTGGTCATTTGTCCCAGTTGCAGAATTTTACATGAATTACAAGTAAATACAATTAACCACACATTTAGCGGTGGTAAAGAAATTCCTCATTTCAGAAGCACGCCTCAAGTCACGAATCTGGTCTACAAAACTATTAGAACGCTACAAGTTACTTGCAAAAAATATCAATGAAACAAGGAGGTCAAAGGGACGTGGACAGATTAAATTAGTTGCTTAAAGCTTGAGATCTGGGTGTCAAGATTTTGACAAAACGCATCCAGACAAGCTTCCAGCTAGATACTACATCCTTACTGGTGCGTGTGTCCCTCAAAAGCAGGGCTTAGACAGAGCTGAAAAAAAAAAAACCACAAGAAATACTCAAAACAAAAAATATCAAGTTTTTAATTTACATAGTCCACAGAATACAGTTACAATGCTCTCCTACACAGCAATGATCCCTGGTAATATGCCACAGTAATTTTTATTCAAATACAAACAGGAATGGGAAAGCCAGGCAGGTTTTTCCTCAAGACAGAGGTCTGGACTTTATTAAGCTTCACAGTTTATCCATGGCAAGTGGCATCTCACTGTGCCCCTCTTTACTGTGACAAGCAATTCTGATCAGAGGTATCCTCGTTGGGCAGTATAGAAGTGTTGGACAAAAAACTTCCCTCATGGTGATGGTACACGTATGCTGTGTCTTATCAGGAGTCGTATGTCCTTGTGACAACCCCTCACCGTGCTGGATAATCCCCGCAGGGGGGTAACTTGGGACTGGTCCCGACACCGTGGCTTTACTCGGCCTTTTGTTTAACAGAAATTCTTTCAGTCAAGACAGAGATGTAGAGTTTCAGCCAAGCATACGTGACACCCAGAGCACAGTACACAGAGGTCAGCAACAGAGGGACAAAAGGGAAGTGCTGTTTCCAGGGGGTCAGAGGAAATACAATTTCACAGAAGATTTCCAAAGGCACTAGCTGGACGAGGTAGATTGTTTCAAGCCAGTTAAGGAGAGGCCTCTCTCTCCTGCCAGACAAATGAAAATAATAAAAAAAAAGTTAAACCACATGATGTTGACTAACTATTCTGTTTTTCAAGCTATCACTGGTCACCAGTGCAAAGAATATCCCCCATTAGCTCACAATAAGGCTTTAAATAACAATCTAAGGAGCTTCAGTAGGAAAAAACCCCATCTTTTTTTCCCCCTTATGTGGCTTTTACACCAAATTCTAAGACGCCTTGGAATCTAAGTAGAAGTCTCATCAGCTGCTCTGCTTCACCTCACATCTTTCAGTGAGCAACTGAACAGAGACCTTCATATACACACCAAAGCTGTACTGGAAACATCAGATTTTAACTTCTTCCCCCCTCCCCCAAGCTTTCTGTAGGATGTACTATGAGCCAATCTCTCTTGCAAAGGACATTGGTGATAGGGGTTTGACTGCAGGGAGTTTACAGGGAAATTCATGTTCTTCTGGAAGGAATCTGTTTTGGAAAGTTAGGAACAAGAAACTTTCAAAAGCTCCATCTCTAGCTCCTACAGAGGTTTTTAGTTAGAGCTCTTCAGATAGAATGATTGAATTCTGGAATACTAAGGGGGGATAATAACCAGTCTGGTTGAAACAGGATGACCTACAAAAAGCAGGTGACTGGTGTACTGAATAGAGGCTTACAGCATTTCCAACATCCTTCATTACAGCTTGGTTTTGCCATGAAAAGTTTAGGAAATAGAGGTTATAACGATAAGCACTATCTTTGGTCAAGTGGTTAAAAGAGATCAACAGCATGTAAAAATACACAGGATGACTTGGGCAACTGGTCCTGACAACCAGCCTCTTCTCAGGAGATTCGCTGACAAATTACAGCTTGTAAGTGTATGTCATTTATAACCTGTCCCTTCCACATAGTTAAAATACTAAGTCCTACTGCAAAAAGACACAGCAGTTTTGTAACTGCTAGCACAGATCAACAGTCTCCAGAGAACTCACAGTAGTAAGTGCTCCAGTATTGAATTGAATCACAGAATCATTTAGGTTGGAAGAATCCTTTAAGATCCAGTTCAACCGTTAACCCAGGACTGCCAAATCCACTGGCTACAGCACTACACCTTAATGCTTCAACAGCACCATCAAGCAGGTGGGGATTTACTCGGAAGCTGTCACAATTCAAACATAGCAAGGATGTGCTATAATAATCCCAATTTAAGCTTTGCCTCCTGAAAGGAGAGCAGAGGCAGCAGCATCTTTTGACTAGTACCACTTTGATTTGATATTTCAGCATCAGTTTTCTGTGCTGTTTGCTCCTTAGGACAACACTGTTCCCAGTGACAGAAGAAATGGTTTTGTTCTTGGCATTGGAAAGAAGTTTCTTTAATTACCTGAAGAGAGATTTCAACGAAGAGAAGCTATAAACGGTAAACAGCAGCATAAGCAGTATTTTAATTGGAAGTTCTGAAACACAAGGAACAGAACATACTTCTAACATTAATTAAAAAAACCCTTCAGCCATGTAAGTTGCAGCATCTTTAAATCCTATTAGTTACACTTGCATTGTCCAACTTTATATTCTCCAAACAGAACTAAATGTTTTACTGCTTCGGACATCTAAAAATAAGCACAGGTATTTACTAAAGGAAATGCCAAACATTTGCAATGCACTTACTTCAATTACCTATAAACATACTGAACACACTAATTATAATTACAGTGTATGAAAGCACTGCAAATAAGATTTTCCTATTCAAAAGAAATCAGAAATCACTGGGAAACTTAGAAGTGACTGCCCTGTAGTCTAATGCTCTCTAGTTCTAGGTTGCACACTAGTTAAAAATCAGGTAATAGAGAAGGCAGAGGAAGTTTCTCATTTCCCAAAGCAGCAGCTTCACTACTGCAAATAAGCAGCATTGCCAGACCAAGAGCGTGAGTGTCTGAATTTAACTCTCCCAGAAGCATCACAATCAATACAGCGTTACAATGCTGTCGTAGCTATGACAGCCTAGGGTTTAAGTGAAGCAAACAGACCCTGAATTCATTGAAAGGGGAGGAGGGGGCTGAAGGAAGGAAAGAACAGATTTTGGTCACAAAGACAAATCTGTCTCTACACATACTGGTTTTAACTGACGCTGCTGCATTTTTTTTTTTCTTTAGTTTAAGCACACTACTGATAGCATGAAGTAGTAGTCAGCTGGAAAACAGCCTGACAGGTTTGTTGTTTCAAATTGTCTTTACTGCTTTTGTTCCACATGGTTGTGTTGGACAGGGGGAAGTTTCTACAACTGTGGCAGAATGAGGGACAACAAATGCTGACTATGACAATTTCTCACCCCTATTTCGACTTAAAGCCTACACATCTTCCACAGCTTTTTAAACCGTTTCTTTTCACTAGCTGGAGAGTTTGTATTTTGCAACTTTCAATGTATTACATAAAATAATCCAAAACTGTTACCTCCACATCACCTCTGCAAAAAAACCCAAAGCAGTAAGACGAAAGCACAGAAAGAAGGAAAACACTTTACCTGGTGGTGTGAACAACAATGGAAAAAGCGAGAAGTGCCCTGTTGTTGTCAGAATCAAGTAGATGCCAGCATCTTTGGCTCTCTGAACAGACAACAAGCTAAAAATGACAAGAATGTTACGCTTTTGTCTTTTAGCAGAGAAACTTAATTTCAGCAAAACACTACACAATTCACAGGAGACTGAAGAACAGGTCAAACAGAGTTTCACAGTAACCCAGTCTCTCCAAACACTGGACCTGCGATGAAGTCTCCTGCTTCCAAACCACGCGGCCTCAGATATAAAAATGCAGGAGGAAAATCAGCCAGGAAACCCCTCCTCAAAAAAACATACAGCCACTGAACAAACACACCAGAAAGACCTGGAGTTTCCTACAAATGGTCTTTTTCCTCAGCCAGCTTGCTGCCAGCATTGTCACCCCTGTTTCATCTCCTTCCTTTTGTTTTTCCAGTGTTAATTCCCTCCCTCCCATAATTCTCACTTCAAGAGTTTAAACATCACTAAATCTCTGAACAAGGAAAATACAATTTGTAGCAATGCTGATCAGGCAGCTTACAAACTATAGCCTCACATCTACCTTAAGCAGACAAAAAGTCCTTTTGGTAGAAACTGTATTGTCCTTGTCAAGCATAGCGCAGAAGGTCCCTTTCCTCACCTGGCTCCTGAACAATCTACCTAGCATTTCAAATACGAACCACAGCACTCATCAAGGCCTGAACTGCCTGGCAGCTAAGACTACTACAATATTTTGACATTTGTCCCTGACAGAGTAGATCTCTAAACTATTCAGAGAGAAGAAGAACTAAATCAACTACAAATACTTGCCATGCTTGAGTATGACAGCAGCGTCAAATGCTTCAAGCCAGGCAAGACAATTTTCTCTTTAAAAGGCAAAGCCATAACACATTTGACAAACAGGTCTTGGACTTTCCAGGTGCAATGAATGTACTGGACAATGCGGTAATAACAGTGGGAGAACCAAAAGACTACGAAAGTAGCCTGCTTGCGTCCACCATACCACATGAGAGAAACCTTTCATCAAGCATACTCCCAAGCCGTCACTAGGAAAAGGCTTCAAGGGGAAGCTAAATGAATTCTTTTAAGAGCTGCGGATCCACATACAGCCAAAAGTCTGGACCCCACTCTTTCATAGGCATGGTTTGTTTTGGGGTTTGGGGCTTTTCTGCATTATTCCAACAGCAATAAAGCATCTGAATCAATACACAGAGATTTTCTGTATACTATGCATCTTAATACAACTCAGCAAAGAGACACAAAAGAGCGTATGTAGTGTGTAGGCCTATGTCAGACTCCTAAACTGATTGCTTAATCACCCCAACACCACATGCTTCTATTCTTCCGATCATCTGCAAGTTAGCACAAAGCTTTGCTGTGCCCCACAGAGCTGATATGGGAATCAGCTACTACCACCAATAAAGCTCTACTTAAAGCTTCTGTCAATGCAAACTATTGTGAAGTATAAGCCAGTGTCAGTGTGTCATAAAAGATACTGTTTACCACCACACCAGTTTCCTACATACGCTATACTAGCATCAGCACATCCTATTGCTAAGGCGGCCACATTTTAATTGTGCCTGAAATTAACGTACTTGAAGTGCACTAAAACTTTACAGCTTAAGGCATTCCATAAACACGGTCATTTTCGGAAATACACTGAAAACAAAGCGATCCTCTTTGAGGATTCCTCAACAAGTGGCTGCAGGTTCAGTCTGGGCAACTACGTACAAAATACACTTACCTTAAAGGCAGAATAGCAAGGAGTATTGCTTTTTCATGCACGTGCCAGCCAAACATGAAGGAGCTCAACGCACAAAGAACAAGGCACTGTAGAAAGCCTCTGGGCCCTTGAGGTTTAAACCAAAGACAGAAAACAGAGGGCTAGAAACAACAGGCAAAAACAGGACTTCAGTGAAAAGTTTGGCAATCCTGAACACAAGCCATTGTCCAAAGAGATTTTTCAAAGTTAATAAACACCACTGCACCCAGGTTGTGCCTGTGTGGCCCAAGCATTAGGTTGCACTGGAAGAACCGCATCTATTTGGATGCACGAGCAGAGCCTGAAGGACTTCATCAATGTAGCAGGAGGGGAAAAGCAGACTGAAAGACCACAGCCAGCTCCCTATCACTTGTGTTGGAAGAACTGTCCCTGACACTAAGCCACTACTAAACTTAGTTTATCAAAGTTACTACAAAGGTGTTGAAACAAAGATTTCCCATTAAAGGCCAGGTGCCCATTAGAGTGAAAAAGACTCTGTATCCAGGTAATTATTTCTTGAACCTTTAATTCTTTGCTTGTCGTGTTAAGAACATTATGCTTGCCTGTAGCTCGTGCTGTTAGGAACACCATAAGCTGCCCAAACAGTTCCACCACTATCTCTACTGGCATCCTAGTTAACTACCTTCTGTCACAAAAGGTTACTTCTAGCTCACGCAGAGTGGCTGTGATCCAAGAACACTTTTAACAATCTTTTAACCGTTCTAGAGTTGACAGGGACTATAATTTAGCCACACTTTGAGACAGTAATATTGTGTATAAAGAAATATATTAATAAATATAACTTATCATTTTGTTTTTTTTTTAAAAGAAAACTTACTGTCGTCCTAAACTTAAAGTTCATGTGAAGGGTGTGCTAATCAAATAAAAACTACTAGGGACAAAACGCATCAGGTTTCCAAAAAATATTATTTGTTCTTACCAATATAGATATGAAGGTACAGATTAATGTTGCCAGTGGAGTCACAGAAGGGAGGACAGTATGCTGAAATTCTTGAACCAGTCCTCCTGTCATGGAGGCTTTAGGAATTTTTGTATGATCAAGAAAATTACACTTTAAACCTAAAACCAAAACATAAGAAAAAAGCACAAGCTGATAAACACTAACGAAGAAAATTAAGTAGCTGAACTAAGTATATGACCAAGTATTTTCTTTTTTAAAGGACAGCAGAGAAGAATGATTATTTCTGACCTAATGTTGAAAACTTAATGTGAAAAACATGCACTGGATTACACAGATAATCAGATGATTTAAAGCAATCTGAAAATGTAATTGACTACCTGCATTTTAAATGGGGAAGACTAAAATCCAGAGAGCTCTATCTGCAAATAGGCACCAAACAGCGATTAGCATACTGTACCAAAAATTGTTAGTGCTTTATCCATGGCATTGTACAAAGCCCAGAAGTTAGGAGCCCAATAAGCATGGCAGAGGCCTCGTTTGAAAGGAAAAAGCCGTGAAATGACTTGAGGCAACTGGCCCTACAGAAAAAAATAAAAATAAAAAAAGAAATGTCTTTAGGTGAGACACTGCTTATATTTCTGTAACACAATCTTCTAACAGTTCAGGGGAATAACAGGTGAAAAAGGGGTTATTACCAATACTATGAAGGGACCCAATGAAAGAGCAGAAACAAGACAGACAATCAGTCCCAGAAGAGTTACATGAAGAAAGCTGAAGCTTCTCCACTTCAGGGATCCATCTGCAAGAAACAGTTTATGAAAACAGTTACTGTGACAAGCTAAAAGGGAGACAAAGCATTCCACACCAGCAGTGAATTGCTAGCATCTATTTAAAAGAAGCACATAGCCTTTTATGCCAATATATATATTCAGTTGCTTCCTTCACCAGTTAGTTTGCATTTATTTCTTCCGCATTGCAGCTCCTGCATTATACAACCTTTTGGTATTTTCTCTTTCAACATAATACCATTTCTGTTCATGTAAGGAATATCAGGCATGTTTCCGTGCTAAGGAGTGGAAAGGAACTTGAAGAAGGACTTTGAAATAGCTGCTAATTCTATCTAATATTAGATATGAATATATTATGGCTTCAAACTGCTGTGTGCAGTTTGTTCCTGTTGGGTTTTCTTAATAAAGAACTCCCTAGAAACATTAATTTTACAGAAACAAATAAATATCGAAGACTTTTAAAGACTCAAGCAGAACTTCTGTCTGACCCACAGCCATTTTGTTCCAATGGCATCTGCACATCTTGAGTCTTCCCCAGGCCCCACAATTAACACAATCCCCCAAAAGCAAGAGAGAAAAAACCCCCATCTTACCTGCATTATTTGCAGTAAAACAATAGGATCGTAACAAATAAATGCCGTATGCGGGGGCCACATACATGTAGATGTGTTTGAAATGCAAAAGAACAGCAAACAGAAGAGCGCCCTCCAAATATCTTTTCTAAAAGGAAAATAAAACAGAACGTAAGTTCTTCTACTTGCTCTCTCTTTGTACTAACGTCTAATGGTCCTCTGTTGTACTCCTAAGGTGACAGGACATTTATATCATAGGCATAAAAAGAATAAGGAGTATTTACTTCAAATTACACACTCAGCAGTGTTATGCACAACAGGTATGGAGAAGGAAACTACATTGTCACACAATACTTGCAACACTGGGGTAAGCCTCACCACCCCATAGCTCCAGAAGTATGTTTTCTAGGGACTGGTGACAGGGAAGAAGAGAAGATGGCACGAAACCATGCCACACTGCTCAGGTATAACACGGAATTTAGTTTCCTCTCAGGGAACTGCAACACTGCAGCAACAGCAAGCAATTACAGCGAGTTTCAAGTTCTCCTCTTCCCCCAAACTCAACAAGTAATTAAGACATCCAGCTTAGCACACCTCACCTTCAAGCCTCTCCCACTGCCTTCAGTATGGGCAGTCCAATGAAGTGAATTAATGCACCTAATATATGGCAGCCAACAGAAGAGAGCCACACAAGTTTACCTGACACAGTCGAGCAACAGAAAGAAGCATCAGCCCAAACAAAAAGCCGTTGTACTGAAAGTGAATATCTGAACTTGAGTTAAGAAAGGAATAAAGCAAGCTTTCTTTTATCTTCATCAGTTTTCTGGGGAAGACTCAAACGTACAAACAATAGATTCAAATTAAAATGGAACTTAAATCAAGACAGCAACCTTAAATTCACTCCCCATAGACACAAAGCGTTATTTAACCTTACCTGTAAGTACTCTTAGACAAAATCTAAATATACTAGCATATTATCTTGAAGAAGTGAAACATAACAATCTGATTACATATGTATTGGGCAACTTATATAAGACAAAACAAAGAAGGTTAATTCTCCTTTTTTTTTTAATCTTTTAAGTATTAGTTTCCTCCCACACATTGGTTAATGGATGGAGACAGCAGTCCTCACTTACCTACTAGCTGTAAGTAGGCAACTTGGGTAGGGACAGGGACAAAGAAAGCTAGTCGTTCCTATAGAAGAATTACTGTTGCTTTCCCCCTCTGCTCCCTCTTCAGCTAGATCAATGCACATTGTGTCAAGACTGACTCAGTAATTGGCCTTTCCAGAATTATTTTTATATCCTCTTTAAAAACCTGCTAATTCTCATGTAACATTAACCAATGGAATACAATCCAACCATAAAGCACTCCAAGATTTTCCTCGCCACAGCACAAACTTAGAACCACACCCAAGGGGGGGAAAAAAAAAAAAAAGTGGCTCTCTGCTAATACATTCTGTAGCCAGACTGGTCCCCCTGCAGTTCTGGCCTATCAGACCAAAAACTGAACAATTTCCATTTTGCCAAATAATAATTCTAATGAAAACATGAAGTTATTCAACTAACCCCAGAAATCCAAACAGTAGTGTTACTTGCTGTGATAGTAATAATAATATTCATAACAATACCACATGCTGTAACAGGCTGTTAAACCACAAACAACCCGCAATGGCTGGAAAGGATACGATCCACAATTAACAACCCAAAATTCCACAAGAGCAGAACAGCAAGAATAAATGTTGGTTTTTCCAGGATATCCTTTGCAGCTCGTTTTCCATTTACACACCTGCAGCACCTGAACAAGAGCAGAAGAAACAGAAGTCTTAACTGAAACAGCCAACAAAAACATCTCTGCTTTTAAGAGCTGAGAAGTGCACTTAACATGAAGTTAGCTATTTTATTAGGATGAAAAGCAATGATAAAATTCTTGCCAAATTCATCATAAGAAGACAGCGTCACATATAAAGTTTAGTAAAAAAAAGGATTTTAGATTTCAATAGCTGTAGTGTGTTCCGCACGCTAAAGCTTACATTAAGTAACTCAGTCTCAGGTTCAAGTCTCATATTCAGTAATAACCGTAAAGTTGTCATAACCTGATTGCTATTGACTTCTCATGAATGAACAATGCATTGCTACATCTGGAGACAACATTCCAAGTTGTATCTAAGGTCCTCAGCTGGATATTAACCTCTGACTCCCCCCCCAATATTATGAGCTATTTCTGTTGGTTGAAAACATCTTATTACTTCGCAGCATGAAGCCATATGGTCCATATTATTTTTGAAGATAAGGTTAGATCAGATTAAAAAGTTGTGGATGATTTGTGTTGAAATACTATTAGCAGAGCCTTATTAAGAAAGGCAGCACATTCATTCATCTTTGAGTAAAAACAATAAAGGGAAAAAAGTCACAATGCAAAGCCAGCCCATTTCAAATAAAAGTAAATGAAGGAGCTTAGGTAGTGCTCCAATGCAACAGTGAACTTCCTACCCAGACTTTAAGCAGACAGAACAAACCAAGGGAAGACCGTTAGAGCCAAACAATTAAGGTAGGCAACATACTACTCAAACCACCTCACCTCTCTCTACTCTTTAGGTGCAAGATAAACACTTCTTCACAAAGTCAGGGCACACTGAAAACATGCAATCTTAATATTGTTGAATTAGACTTGGAATAATCAGTTTATCATCCCGAAAACCAAAAACAGTGCAGTGATTTTGCGTATTTGATGATACTCATGTTTTGCCAGAAGCTTCCTTTATGCTCCTACTCTAGAAGAGCAGAGTAATATGAAAAAGTAACAGAAGAAAAACAGTTGAGTGCATGCAGGCTGTCCTGCAACTCCTACAAAATGAACCCAACAACAGAAACAAAACACTTACGTGTGAAACAGCAGCTAATGTCTGGATGTCTACAACCTGGTCACACAGTAATGGCATTTCCAAGAACAACTTACCTTGTGTTCAGCAGCGTGTTCCAAATTTCTCCTTGAATAGGTTAAAGCACCTTTGATATTTCCATGCATTTACAAGCTTATCTGTACAAATAATTGTTTGTTGTTACTCTAGAAAAAGTCCATATATTAAATACTATCCACTGTCCCTAAAATCAGAAAGTTAAGAACTTAATAAAGAACTCCCTAGAAACATGAATTTTACAGAAACAAATAAATAGCAAAGACTTTTAAAGACTCAAGCAGACTTACTCGTAAACTGCATATATGAAAACAATATCTGTAAAAATGACGGAAAATCTTTGGAAGAAGATGGTTGCATGACTGGTGTAATTTAGATTTTCTATAACCAACATCTTGGGGTCAAAGTACTTGGCAACATGCGAAAGTGCGTATTCAAACCAGGCAAAAAACGGTGGATAATCCAGGGTCCATTCTGAAGTTGCCTAAAGACAAAATAAGATTAAATACTTGAACGCAATTCATGCTGTTTACAGCCCTTCAGGTACAGTTCATGACAGCAAATCAGCTGATGTATTTTATCTCAGTAGCCTCTATTCAACACAAACTATTTCCCAATAAAGTAGCCAGCTGTATGGTGTTGCACATGATTTCAGCCCTTCTGTAGTACTGGCAGAGGGGTGGCATGTCTTGATTACTAGAAAAAGATTAAATGGCATTTTGTGTATCTGCACCTAGCCAGTATAACTGTCTGTTCTTTATAAATCAACTTTCTGTAATAGGGCCTATATTAAAAAATTCTCAATAAAATAGTTCACAGTGAATATTGGTCTACATTAGAGGAATCAGCAGCACAGCCTTGTCACAGCCTCAAAATTATTTTTACTCACTAGTCAGTATATCTTAATTCTAGTAAGACCTTATTAAGGTCTAACAGTATCGGGCCATCTTTTCCCACAAGGACAGTTGCTGTGCTCTGATCAACAATTAACTCCTTGGCTGTAGAAATAGAAGAGAAAGAAGGAGGAACAGAGCAGGTTGGGACAGGGCATATTTCTCAGCATGCGTGTTCCCAAACGCTTATGTCATGCTGCCGAAAGGCATGCTATGCTTTGGCACTGGGATCATCACAGAAATTTGTTTTACGGTATTGGATCAGCCTTTCAAAATTCTGACCCGCACAAATCATTTACTCTTAGATACAGTTTCCAGACACTTAGGTGGAGGAATACCAGAGACTGTGATATTTATTCCAGAACTCCAGAAGGCACTTGTAAAATAGATTAAAACCCAGTTGTGTAGGCTGAGTTTATAATGAACTTAAAGGTGATTAATCTAGATTAGAACTGATAAATGCTAGTAGCGCACCAGCAAAGGCTCAAAAGTTTAATACGGTGATTGATTTCACTACATATATACTCATTTATATGATTCGTTCTTGTGATAACCGTGTATCATTAACGACAAGAGCAAAATGAACAGCAATTTAAGACTACCATGCAATTTGCTTCTGTGTTACACAGCCTTCCTAATAATCCATGTGCCTTAACTGCCTTTTTCATTTTGCCTTCGTAAGTACTAGCAGCTTCCCCAAACAATTCTCATTTTTTAACTGCACGCTACACAGGGCTAACAAATCGTGACTGGCATATGTTTCTGTACCGCTGCATTACAGCTGCCAACCATCAGTATCCTTGACGTATCTCTTTTGCAAATAAAAGGCTTTCTCCTCTAGCAATCACATAGGCTGACATACCCAATACGCCTCCAATTCATAAAGAGCTAAAAAATTCCCCCAACACGTACTTACTTCATAGTACCACTGAGAGAGGGGCAAGTTGTGAGTGATGGCAAGCCAATTCCTATGCACTTCAAAATCTGTGGAATAACTACAGAACGTTTATATTAAGAGTCACATACAGACGCTTAAAGAAGAAACATTTCCGAGCACATCACTGCAGGCTGATAAAACAGGAAACCTCCACTGAGCAGCTCTAGGGAAAGATGTGCACCAAGTTAACTCAAACACTAACAAAGATGCTGCACGGACTTTGTGCCAAGGACACATACAGGTGACTATAGGGCACCAAGTATTTATAGCTTGGCCTTCTCTGACAATTCATGTAAAAACTGCAGGTTCTAAGTGATTTAACAGCGATTTTTTTCTTTGAGGAAAAAAAAAAGCCACAGTGCCTTTTAGAATAATAATAATAATAAAAAAACCCTACCGCGCCTTTCAAATAAAAAAAAAAGCGTTAATGTTTCAGCACGCTTAAAGGCGCTCCCGAACACCAGCCAGGCGGGACGGGCTGCGAACACAAAAGCAAAGCTGCCACCCACCGCGCCCCGCTGCCCCAAGGCCCCGGCGGCGACACGGCCCCGGAGACGCCAGGGGACACGGGGGCCCCCTCCGGCCCCGCCGGCCCGCGGCCCCCTCCCCGCCCCGGCCGCCCTGAGGGAGCGGCGCGGCCCAGCGGCCGCCGCGGGAGCTGGCAGGCCGCGCCACCCCCGCCGCCCCGGGGAAGCTCCTTACTAGGCGGGGATGAGGAGGCACTTCAGGAAGGAGACGCCGAGCGCCAGGGCGCGGAACCCGCCGCGGCCACCCGCCGCCATGGCCCGCCCCGCGCTGACAGAGCGGCCGCGCAGGCGCGATGCGGCCCCGCCGCCGCCGCCGTTCAAAGCGCGCGGCCCGGCCCGGCCCGCCCCCGGAGGTGCGCGTGCGCCGGCCTGGCGGGGCGCTGCGCGTGCGCGGGCGGGGCCGGGGGGGCGGGGGGGGGCGGGGCATGGGGCCTTTGGGGCGTTTGGGAGTTTTGGCGTTTGGGCTTGGGTGCTTGGGCCTGGACTTTTGAGCTGGGGCTTTTGGGCTTATGAGCGCTCGGGCGTTTGAGCTCTTGGGCATTTTGGCGTTTGGGCTTTTGGGCATTTGGGCGTTTGGGCGTT
The DNA here is from genome assembly GCF_023634085.1 of Falco cherrug. Lineage (NCBI taxonomy): Eukaryota > Metazoa > Chordata > Aves > Falconiformes > Falconidae > Falco > Falco cherrug. Next base: position 4,743,586 of record NC_073698.1, read on the forward strand.
TGGGCTTTTGGGCTTGGACTTCGGGGCTTGGGCCTGGGCTTTTGACCTTTTGGGCATTTGGGCTATCGGGCATTTGGGATTTTGAGCTCTTGGGTTTGGGCTTTTGGAGTTTTGGGCTTTTGAGCTCTTGGGCTTACTTCAGTGCTTGGGCCTGGGCTTTTGGGCTTTTGGGCATTTGGGCTTTTGGGCATTTGGGCTTTTGGGCATTTGAGCTCTTGGGCCTGGGCTTTTGGACTTTGGGGCTTTTGAGCTCTTGGGCTTGGACTTCAGCGCTTGGGCCTGGGCTTTTAAAGGGCATTTGGGCTTTGGGGCATTTGAGCTCTTGGGCTTGGGCTTGGACTTTGGTGATTTGGCCTGGACTTTTGGGCTTTTGGGCTTGGGCTTTTGGGCTTGGTGTTCAGGGGGGACATGGGACCTGGATGACGTGTGGAAGCATGTGGTGGAGGTGCATGGGTGATGTGGTGTTGGGTGGTGGTTAGCCTGAGTTACAAGGGGTTGGGTGGTGTGGGAGCAGCTATGGTGCTGGGTCAGGGTGCTGTGGGGTTGGGTGGTGTGGGACCACCAGCTAGGTCAGGTGGCCGTGGGACCAGGTACGGAGTTGAGTGGTGGTGTGCCTGAGCAACGTGGGCTTGGGCAGTCATAGGCCAGGGTTATGTGGGGTTGGGTGGTGTAGGACCAGGTATGGAGCTGGGTGGTGGTGGGCCTCCGTGATGTGGTGTTGGGTGGTGGTAAGCCTAAGTTACAAGGGGTTGGGCGGTGTGAGATCAGCTATGGAGCTGTATGGGCTTAGGCCTGGGTGATGTGGGGTTGGGTAGTGGTGGGTGAGGGTGATGTGGGACTAGGTGGTGCTGGGCCAGGGTGCTGTGGGGTTGGGCAGTGTGGGACCAGCAGTAGGGTTTGGGTGGCTGTGAGAGCAGCTATGGAACTGTGTGGTGTTGGGCCAGGGTTACAAGGGGTTGGGTGGCAGTAGGACCAGATATAGAGCTGTGTGGGATTGGGCCTAAGCGATGTCACGTTGGGTGGCGTTGGGCCAGCAGTGGGGTCAGGTGGCTGTGGGACCTAGTGTGGAGCTGGGTGGTGTTGGGCCTGGGTGATGTGGTGTTGGGTGGTGTGGGTCCAGCAGTGGGGTTGGGTGGCTGTGAGACCAGGTGTGGAGCTGGGTGGTGTGGGGCCTGAATGATGTGGGCTTGGCTGGTGGTAAGCCTCAGGTACAATGGGTTGGGTGGCTGTAGGACTAGGTATGGAGCTGGGTAGTATTGGGCCTGGGTGATGTGGTGTTGGGTGGCTGTGGGACCAGGTATGGAGTTGGGTGGTATTGGGTGTGGGTGATGTGGAGTTGGATGGTGTGGTGCCAGCAGTGGGGTTGTGTGATTGGTGATCCTGGGTGTTGTGGGGTTGGGTGGCTGTGGGACCATGTATGGAGCTAGGTGCTGTTGGGCTTGGGTGACGTGGGCTTGGGTTGGGTGATGTAAGGCTGCTGTGGGGCTATACTTGCAGCAGGCTGGGCTTGGGCTGCTCCTGGTGGCCTGTTTCAGTAAGGAGGGGACAGGCTGTGAAGTCCGTTCCATGTTCATCATTACTGGTCTCACACAGGGTTGGCATCACCTGAGCATACACCCAACTCCATCCCTTCATCCTCTGTGTTTAATAGAGCTGAGAAATGCTGTTCCTACAGGGCTCAACATCAGCCGTTGCTTCTTCCAGGAGACTCCCTTGTCCCTGGGGTACGGTTAAGAGATGGAAGGCTCTGGCTCACCCTGAATTTGGGTAATCCTTTAGGATCTGTCTCCAGATGCTCCTTTGCATACCCCCTCTGTGATGTGGTGTGGGGAAGACTACCATGCTGCTGACCATCAGCACAGGCTTAACCCTGTTGATTTGGGACAGGAACCAGTGTCTCCTCACATGCTCAGAAACAGCATCTGTGGGCGAGTTATTTTTGCGTGAAGAGCATGGGGGAATTTACGGCAGCTCTCAATGCTGACGGCTGCCTGGCATTGGGCAGAAGCCACTTCAAATTACACCATCTTAGCTGTGCTCCAGGGAGGTGCCACTTCCAACCAGTGTCACTGGGGTCTGAGTCAGCTTCCACGTATAAAGTGCTTTTTCAGGGGAACAAACTCAATTTTTAATACCTGGAAGAAACTGCCAGCCTGGAGAGCGGATGCATAAAGGGCAATGCCTTTTCACTTCCTTACAGCAAGCCATCTGTCTAGGAATTACAGTGCCTTGTAGGGGCTGCACAAAATCATATACATAATATGTTAAGCTTAATTCTGTCCTTTACAACAGCAATATATTATGGTTTGTTCAAACCTGGGCACTAGAAACAAGTTCAATAGTGCTAAAGCATTAGGGTCTAAGGAGGGTTTTCACTGGAGAAATGAATCCTCCGTTTATAGATGTTTGAAACATAAATGAACTAATACATTTAAATGGTTTTGATTATTTAGGAAGGGTTGTTCATCCAAGTTTTCTACAGCTGCAGTAATTTTTGGGGAGCTTCCTACAATTCTCAGCCACAGAGACCTCTAGGTAAGCATTGCAATGATGCACTGTGTAAAATCCATAGAGAAAGGAAACGGCAAGAGCATCTCCTGCTTCATTCACATTTTATTTACTGTTTTCTAAATCACATATTAGGAATAGTTCACAGAAACGTTACAGGCAGAGAAATGCAACCTGATTTTTAAATATGATAGCCCTACAGGCTCTCTATGGAAGCGGTAAGAAATAAAAAATTAACATTTGATACTTTCTAAATAGTATTCATTCAAAAGCATGGGTTTTACTGTCATTCCCAAGTGAATCTGAGAGCATAATCTACACATTTATCCTCAGTCCAGCCCTTTTTGCACCAAATATCTGCATGACAGCCTGTACTAATTTGCATTGAGACTTCTACTGTCAGGGCCGCATATTAGCACTGCTTATACCCTGCATGTTTGTGTCCATCAGTGTGTGGATACGGGAGTCGTTACGGAACAACAGTTAAATATTCTAAAATCTATTGAAATTCTGAAACCAAGTTCAAAGGGATGGGGCGAAAAATGAAACTCCCCAAAGGAGTCTTCTTCATAACTTCTCCACTTATCCGTGAAGTATCAGAAGATCCTAGATTTATTTTGCACAGTCTGTGGCTGATGGCAATATTTATCACTCCCGTCAACCTTATATATGGACCCCACCAGCCTTTCCTAGAGTGGGAATAAATCTGATTGATTACAGGTATTTACTGCTGTGAACTCAAGTAGCAATTTGTACTCAGCAACCCAGTAAAAATATGGTAACTACAGCAGTGCATATGTTTGGTGATGTAAAGCACATAAAAATTGAAGCAAAGCTGCCTGCTCCTGACAAATCACTAACATAAATCTTGGCACAACCAATATCTAAGGATCATAACAGGAGATTAAAACTGGAAAGGACCAGTGAGTCATTCTAATCGCAGCCTCCTTCTGTCTTCATTGTTATCTCACCGGTTTTTTTCCCCTGAATACATCAGGACTCTTTATTCTCTCCCTTCTGAATCCTGGATTTCTTTTTAACATGTGAACTCTTTCAGGTCCAACTTTGCACACCTATTTCTTTTATTTCCCCACCATTGCCTGCAGCAACACTCTTCCCACCAACTCCTGCTGACCCTTAACAGCTGCATGAACCAAAGATGCCTTGATATTTATGTATGGTTTCAGTCCCTTCATTGCAAGTAGACATTTTTAGGTATTTAAGAGCTATCAAGCCTGAAAACACAGAGAAATCCATGAGTGATTCTGGACTCCACTAAGATGCTTCATAGTAATCTTTCTGTCATATAACAAATCCTACTGTGCTACGCACATTCCCGTACCTGATAATGTCATTAGACTACAGCTAATGGCTTGTTTATCATCTGCCCTAACTGGTATTTTTCTGCTCTAGCACTGCTGATGTTCAGTGGTGCTCTCAGCATGTAGGCCATTTAGAAAAAACAAAGTGCAGGACTTAGCCTCATTTTGAATGTGAAAGTGTTGAAGGAGAGAAGGCAGAATCAGAACAGGAGTTAAGCACTGAGATGTGGAAGAAAGCGCCCTTCAAAGTGTAAGGGAAAATACCTCACTAGATCCTTTCCTTGTTCGCAGGCCCTTACAGGAAAATAATGAGTTTGTTCTGAGAGTGAATATTCCACTCAACAGTGAAATAATTTTTAGATGTTCCTGCTACTTAATGCCAAGTGCTTTTCAAGACTAGTGAGGGGTTGTGCTCTACTTAATATGGCTTTGTGCATGTTTGCTTTTCTTTAATTCAGGAAAACTCTTGAGAAGAAGAATCACCAATGCTGTTGCCTGGTAAACAAAAGCAAGTTACACCTCTGGGGTTCAGAAAAAGAAGGTAAACAAAAGTCAGCTATCTAGATAAAAAGCAAACAAATGCTTTGGAGAAAGAACATTCCTATAAACAGCCATTACAATGCAACTTACAGACTGCAAAATTAGGGAGCAGATATAAATTTAGCTTGGTGTGTAGTTTGAAATAGCAACTGCATTTGTTTAACATATGTCTGACTGCAATCGCAAGTGATTCACCATTTATTTCACTTACTCAATTAACATGCAGAATGACTGTGGCATTATAAATAGTATGTCATGCTTAAAGGTGTTTATTCTGCTTAGCAATTTAGAGGTATCTCAAGTTTTTCTGTTCCTCCCAAAGCCTGTCTTCACTCATGTCTTTACACTTGTTGGAAATTTTGCATCTTTCTGCATACAGAAGAGATATTTTGCATCTCTTTGTATATTAATAAATGACAGATTTGTGGCTGGCTGCACCTTTGCCTGATTTAGTTACGTGAGCACAGATAGACGTGTATTCAAGTCCTCCATCTTTTCCATAATAGACTGATGGATTAAAGCACTCCAGAAGACCTGGGTTCAGCTCTCTCCTCAGTCTGTGGGGATTGAAACCCGTATTTCCCTGTCAACAGAATCACCCCAGTTACTGTCTAGGCTGGGTTGGGGCACTCTTCATTTCTTGTTTAGACTTTAAAGAAACTGTGTAACTGCTTTTACTTTGGGTGCTGCTACTGTCAGAAGAGAAGAAAAGGAGGTGGGAGCAAAGGGGAGGAGTAAATGCTCTAGATAAAGCTATGCATAGTGCTTTTATGGACTCTTCTTACTTGTCTTTCACCAGAAAATGCAGTAACGATTCAAGTCTCCCAGGGCATAGTTTTGTTTTGCTGAAACAGAAGGGAGCAAAGAGCTTTAGAGGTTGTGGATCAGACCTTTTCCCCCCTTCCAAATGAGAATCAAGCCCATTGCTCTTACCTTTGGATAAACTCAAGCTGACAGGGAACAAATTACTACAGGTAAGTATTATTTTGGTGCTGACATACAAGAACTCCTGTTACAGATCATTTAAAATCTAGGTTGCGGGTTAAAAAGAAATACCGTCAACAGTCCCCCAGAGCTGTTACCATAAATTCAGCAAAGGTGTATCTGTTTCAGGGTATAGATTTGATAAAAGAGCATTCATGTATGGTATTTTACAGATCATAATCATATTACCTGCATAGATCATCACTGTGAATGTCCAACTGACAGGCAAACTCATGTCAGAAATAAGATTCACACAGGAGTTGCTTTGCTTTGGCAGTGGCCTGCAGCAACCCCTGGAACAGACTGCTCCCACATTATAATTCAGGACAGCAATGGGGGAAAAAAAGGAGTTCTTCAGTTCTTCCTAATGCAACTAAACCTAGAAGAATATGGTGACTCAAGCTGGAATTTGGCCACAAAATCCTGTTTACAATCCTCAAAATTCACAAAACTTGAAAGGTTTAATGGTTCTGAGGGCTTCAAGCCCAGTCAGTGCTTCCCAACACCACAGTCCCATGTACATCATGCTGGTTTAACCCCAAGTCAGACAGGGGCAGTGGTCTGTAACAGGCTGCCAGTAGCTGCAGAATGTGCATTTTTACCTTCAGCATGCTGATTTGTGTTGTTCATGCAGTTACAGCTTGGGACAGTAGAAATACATTTGTCTCACTGTTTTTTACAACAGTAACAAAACGCTTTTTTATGCTTCTTCACAGGTCAGCTTAATGCAATGACAGACTTGTTACTTTGAGAAACAAGAACATGAGCAATACTGAGCTGTGCAGCCCTATGCTAAGAACTTTTGGAAGCACGAAAATTCTAAATACAGAACTTGGTTATTGCATTTTCTCTTCTATCTCATTAGAGATGACAGCAAATGTTCGAGAGGGTTTCTCTTACACACACAGCAATTTGGTTAGGGAAAGACAGCTAAGATACTTTTAAACATAATTAGCTGAGAATGAACCACCTTGAATGTGGCACAAATGATATTTAGAGCTAACATGCAGCTAGTGGATTATGATCTTCATTACAGGACAGACTGGGTGTGTAGAAAGAGCTTGACCATTGTCATCACCTCTGGTTTTCCACTGCCTTACCTCTGACAGTCTGACACTGAAGCCAAGCAAGCAGGCAAAATGCTAGCTTAGTCACCTGACCGCTTCACAATGATGTGTAAAAAAAAAAAATGGCTCAATGTACCAGGATAGGAAAAGTGACCCTTTGTTTTTGTAATGAAAAATATTAGGCATAACCTGATGGGAACGTTGTCTTTTCAGATGGAATTCATCCTACCCAGAGAGCATCCCATGCACTCCAGGCACTGCTGAAGGGAGACATACCCCCAAAAAGGCCGTGTCCAGGAAGCAGAAGAGGCTCAAACATTTAGAAGGTATCTGGGGGCCTCTGCCCCTAAATCTGTCTTTGCCTCAGAAAGTTTCAGCAGCATCCTCCAGACAAATACTAACATTGTAAGAGAAAGAAAAGGAATAGTTGTCTTGGATGCCTTTGGAATGTAAAAGTGAAGATTTTAAGAACATCCAAAGCAAAGTTCCCCCACCAGCCATAATCTTCTCAGTTTGTAAGACGGCCATTCTCTCTGCTATGGCTTCCTTGATCATTCCCCATGCCAGTCACATCATTCAAACATGGCTTCCCTGAAAGCAGAACAGAACAGGGGCTTCCTCACAGGGTTCAGAAAAAAAACCAAGCCAGCTTCAGATGGTGACAGAAATCCTTCACTGAACCCAAAGAGACAGGATCCCCTCGATCCACTTCTTGTTTGCAGTTTACACCATCCTTTTCAGCTATATTGAGTGAGTCCATGTGGGGAGGCTTCTCTGTGGATCCAGCCAAGCTTCTTGGATGCTCTGCACAGGTGATATGGCAAGACGTGGAGAATGTGCTCCCAGGGCTGACTGCTGCACTGCAGCTCCATGGCATCTTTCACTGCATCTGTTCTCCAGAGACATTCCAGACCTTGATTACCGAACCTTGACATCCCCTTGCAATATAAGTTAAGGATCACTCCCATTTTCCGACTGGAAAACGTAGGAAGGACAGAAGTGATTTTCCCCACAGCTGTACAGCAGGTCAGAGGTGGAGGCAGAGACAGAACCAGTCCTTAATTCAGGTGCTAGACAATACTCCCTCTGTCTAGAATACGGACATATTCTGAAAGGTATTGGAAAATGCATTAAAGGCAAATCATCTCCCTGTTAGTGACTCTTAATCCAGATAAGCATGATTCTGAATTAGGCTGTAAGTGTGTTTTAGAGGGAAACACTTTACCTGTGTTATCTCCATGCTGGCACCATAATAAACAGCCGTTCCTACTTGTACCGAATTAGGCGAATAACCTTATTATTCATGAAATCTGAAGTATGTGGATGAGAAGAATCTATGCAAAAACCATCACTCATGGCTATTTTTAGCACTTCTTCCACAAACACCTGGAAACTATTGATTTGCTTATTATCTGGCACCACCCAGAGTCTCTTTAAATTCTGCCTGGTGTACTCCTCTTCGGGAAGGCCTTCCACGCTTGCAACCCAGTCTAAGGTCAAATGGTTGGGGTCTTGCAGGTAGCTGGATATTGAAGAGAGGTTTCCATTGAAGCAATAGTAAAGTTTGGACCCAAGAAGCTTCAGGAACAGACATGACGTGGAGAAGATATGAGCACTGAACACTTCCATGTTGGAAGAAGACAGGCTGTAGATCTGGGGTGCTTCTCGGACGGTGAAGTGAACAGTCTGGGTCTTCTGATCGAGGGTGATGTTGAGCATGGCATTTTTCTCTGCTTTAGAAAGTTCCACCTCCTTCTCCTGCAAGGCCTCAATCAGTGGCTGAATCTGATAAAAATCAACCTCCCGTCGGAGTAAGCCCATTTCCTGAAAGTCTTCGGGGAGGTCCAAGTGAGATGTTCGTAAGAAATTCAGGATATAGCGGAAGATTTTTCCGTCTCTGTCAATAAAGCAGTTGCCTTGGCTGTCCTTCTTGGTTGGGATCTTCCCACTAAACATGGCCCCCAGCATGGAGTCTGGAAAGCTAGTCAGGGTAGACAGTGAGGTGGTATAGAGTTTTCCTCCAACATTAAGTGTGATGGGTTCTGACATGATGGAAAAGTCACAATGCTGGGACTACTTCTAAAAAATAAAAATAAAAATCCAACACCACACATTTAGTTGCATTTAGTTGTTTGAAAGGTTAAACTACAACGACAGAGAGTCCTAAATATATAAGGGTAACTACATGCCAAGAATTCATCATGGAAATCAGAAGTGGGGAATTACTTCTGGAGGTTGTATCTTGAGAACAAGCATAAGGATGTTTTTTCTCCCAACAGACTTGAACAGGACTTTTGTTCAGTTCAGTTTAGTACCAGAAATCATGAGTTTTCCACAACTTTACAATCACACTAAGATTGTAAACTCATGCTCTTCAAAGCAAGAGTTGTGTCCTGGGCTCACCTGATTCCATCTCTCCCATGAATACAGAATTTAGAGGGGGAAAAACAAAGGACAGGACAAGAACCAGACACATCCCAACGTCTTCCATGGCACCTGAAGATACAATTAAGGCAGCAAAGCTGTTGCAGCAGAATCCCCTGACACACATTTGAGTGCAGTCAGCCTAGCGAGGAGCCAGGCTGTTAAGCATGCAACAGTCTGTGGTTCCATTCAGTAAAAAAAACCACCAGGCTTTCTCCTTCCAATGTGCTTTACCTTAGAAAACATTTCTTAATTAATTTGGGCCATATCCCAGTTGACGTAGTTTCCATGCAGCTCCTCTGCAATCAGCTGAGATGAATGGAGGATGTGATTTTATAGAGCAGCTAAACATCACTGCCTCTGGAAGGGACATACCTCCTTTCGCCCTCCACCTCCTCCCTTATGCCAGCCCTGGCACTCATCTGACCCCACAGTGAGCCACTTTAGGGAGAAACCCCATCATTTTCTATTCAGGATATGTTTCTGCCACATCTTGGAACCAGATGAAAGCCAGGGCTGGTGCAAGGGAAGAGGAAGGAGCTATGTAGCCCTTTCCATTGCAGAACATCTCAGCTGCCTTGAAAGGCTGGGCCCCCATTCCTGCTAGCCACAGACCTGCAAATCTCTTTTTCCTTGTTTGCTGAATCCAAATCAATCAACAGTTCATTCCCAATTTTACTGTTGACTTAATCTGCAGGAAACCCATCAGCGTTTGCTTGCAGATGTAGGAGGTAGCTTTTGCTGTAGTAACAACAGTCATTCAACAGAAAGCCGCCGAACAGCTCCCTTAATTAAACTTAAATGCAGGCATTTTCCTAACTGGTCATGGAATAATCTTAGACACTACAACGCTATCATCAGCTCCAGAGTCACAGCAAAATACAGATCTGAAGAATGTAATCTTGTGCTGGAATATAAATTCTTTTATGGCTTCTAAACCCCAAATAATAGTGTTAATGGCACCCTTAAATACTCCTCTAGACTGCAAGGACATTTTGCCATGAAAAACTTGCCCAACCTAGGGCAGCTAATGAACAGGTCAAAGGAGAATCTGTATTTCACTTCTAGTTTAAGACTAACATTCCACTCTGTTCTTTGGCTCGCTTTAGCCCTTAGCACACAGTGTGTCAGTGAAGAATAGAAAGAAGCAGTTCTCTAAATGCACTGAATGCTTTGCCTGTGTATCCCTTCATCCCGCACAGCCAACAAAACTGGCACATAAAGATGCATGTGTAGACTAGCCCAATACCCTGCCTACGCCCATCACCAAAGACCATCGTTGTGACCAACCTCAGCAAAATAAATCCTAGAAAAAACTATTTGTTCTAGTGCTAACCCCCACTTAGCACTGTAGTCTCAGCGTACTTCCCGCTCTTGAAGACCTCTACCCAATTTCAAGTTTAAAACTGATCATATAGAGGCTTCAACTGCTCTAATTCTGTAGTACGAGCGGCTGCCATGTATTTTTCCCCCTAAGAGCTTGCAATATGTCTGTAAGAGCATTGCTACAAGCACAATCTGACATTCAAAAACCAGCCTAAAATTGATTTTACTTTTTTTCAAGTTTCATCAAACAGAAGCCTTCCCTGAATCTTCCTGCAAATAACACAGCCTGCAGAAGCAGGACTAATGGTGGCCCCAAAGGCCATGTTTGATGCTTCCCAGCTCTGCTACCCCTCAGGCTGCTTTAGACTAAACAACCCAGATTTTTCTGTTCTTTCTTCACAGGTCATGTTTTCAGATTTTTCAGCCCGAGCCTGCTTATTTACGCATGGGAGTAGTTTTCTTGTGCTCTCTGCCAGCCTTAGCCAGGTGCAGAATGAGGTGTTTCCCTTGATGTGTACGTGACAGGCTTCACTTGGCAAAGCCTGTTGTCCAGAGTCATGACCTAAAGACCACTGGATGGTCCGAAGATAGAGATTTTCATTTCAAACTGAACATCCACCCTAGGTTTATTCTTATCCAATGACTCACTGGCTGTGTAAGCTGAATGAGAGACAGACATCTCAGTCCAGTCTGAACCGATAATGGTAAAATATCTTGTAACTGGTTTCTTTATCAGCAGTCTCAAAAGGGAGGCTGCCAACAAAATATGGCAGTAACATGAGCACTTCAAAGCTGAAGACCATGTCTATGCTGCCAGGAACAGCATCAGGAATTTGACCAAGCTTTAGCTCTGTTGTTGGAAGAGTTGTGGGTGTACTAGCACAGCACTTGGCAGGCACTGCATTACTCCCTCCCTGCGTGGGCTCTGCTCCTCTCGCACCTCTGGATGCTGCCCAAATACATGCCCTGACCAGCCTATTCTGCTTATGGCTATTTTGCAGTCTACAGACCCATACAGGCTGGATTTCAGTCTCCCAGGACACCAGTTTGCTTTTATTTTGGACCTCCCCACTTCCCCCACGCTGGACTAAATTTCAAACATTTAATGATGCAAACATTTGGCCCATGGATAAGGCTACAAGATAACTATTCCACAGCTGTCCTTCATAAAGTAGAATCAACACATGACGAGTTAATCATCTGCTTTTGCCTAATTCATCCTATTACTTGCAGGTTTGTATCTTCATAGTACGAAGATGGATCTGGTAGTCTGGCAACCTCAGAAGACCCCAAACCACAGCACAAATAAGCACACATATGTCTACTAGATACATCATCAGCCTGGACTTAATGCACTGACCAACCAAGGTACTTGACAGTAGCTGGGGAAAGAAAGACAATCTTTCCTGCTTTTTTCTTATAAACTTCTTTATGAAAATTTTTTTATAAACTCATAAAAATTAAAATTAAATGGGTTGTTCGTTTTCTCTCTTTGCTCATCCAACCAGCATTTGCAGCCTCTATCCTAGTCTATGAGGCCTGGGTACTTTGCTAATGCAATAAAAAGTTCTCCAAGGATGCAGCATGGAAACTACTTCTGCTTGGTGGCATTTTTGCAAAGAGGAGGTACCAAGATAGCATCTGATCTTGGACATGGGTGGCTATAACCTGCAGTCACCCAGGCCAAGTATGAATTGGGTTATGGTTCTTGGAAGCAGAGAATTACAGTAAAGCCTTTCATGTAGCTGTTCCCCAAGTAGCACTTAAAATCCATTCAAATTAGATCAGCTAGAGATCTAATTTGAGAGTTGAAGATGTGAATTTGGCCAAAGAGCACAGGATTTATTTTGTGCTTTTAGAGTGACTTGTATTTAAATGCAACTTTCTTTCTAAAACAGATGTATTTAATGTCACGGGGAAAAAAATACCTATGGTTGACTGAAAGTCACAATCTTTTCAGCTGATGTAAATTGAGAGAAACCAGCAGTGGAGAACTTTTTGGAAAAGTCAAACTCTTGAATTTAAGCTGCTGTCTGAGCATTTCAACTGATCAGGGCTTGTAAATTTTAGCTTGGGTTTTAATCACAGGAGCATCCTCAACAGATGCATAGAGACCATTTCTGTAACCCATGAACATTTCCACCCCATGAGTTTAGTTCAGCAAATAATTGGTTTGAACCTGGGAGAGTGACAGGGGCTTACACAGCAGGAAGGTATGAACGAGCATGTGAAATGACAAAATCTACCTGTTTTCACTTATCAATGACCATCAGCTCAGTTCCTTCATTAACATAAAACTTCCTTTGCTTTATCATTTTGACTGTAGAACAGCTTTGGATAAGCTTATTTTCCCTCTTATGTGTTCATCACATTTAAGAACATCTTAATTAGCTAATAAAATTCTGTATATGTAATTTAACTGAGTACTTGTTTCACCCAACTTGGCAAAAACCCACAAGTGTACAAGTAATCATCAAAAAAAAAAAAGCATCAGTCATGGTTTGCCAATATAGGTAAAATGTAAAGAAATAGCACAGATATTACTACGTATTTAACCACTCTGAAAAATAGGTACAGCTGTAGTCTATTCTTTTTAGCCACAAAATGCAGTTTAATGGGAAGTCTAAAGTTATAAATATGTTTATATGCTTTTCAAAGAGATGTGGATCTTAAGACATACACCTAGGTATATAGTAAAGACAATTTTTAACAGGATTTTTCAGGTTGCTTATTCAGATAACAAATGATAGCTTAGATCATTTCAGTTAAAAATAATCTACCCTGAAACAGCAAGTTTATGAAACACTAAACAGATGCAGTGTGCCTGCTTCTGTTTAACAGTCTCACTGAAGATCTGATGAAAACTCTCTCCACATTAATGCAATAAAGCTAATAATAGTTTAACCAAAGCTAAAAATAACAGCAAGGCAGAGAAAAGTTACTGAACAGATCAGAAAAGAAAACATCAAATTTTTATTTGGGAAAATGTGTAGCAATGCCCGAATTTCCTTGACAAGTAAACCCTAATACAAGTATTATATATACTTGTACTATATTGTAGTATGTATTTATTGGGGAAATATTGCTTGGGAAAAGCAGCAGTAATCAACTGCAAACACAGATTTCACTTTAGCAATGGCAGGGAAGGAAAATGAATCAGTTCTCTGGGATTTCAGAGGCAATGCCTAAGACACGGTTAACAGGCTGATCCTAGTGTCATTCACAGGATCTCATTAATGAAATTAATTAAACACAGGGCATCAAAGCAAATTATCTGTAATTTGGTAGGAGTGGATCATGATGTGTTGTTAGGGTTTTCAAAGTCCATCCCACAGACTTGCTTGTGGCCTCTGTCCTGGTTTCAGCAGGGATAGAGTTAATTCTCTTCTTAGTGGCTAGTACAGTGCTGTGTTTGGGCTCTGATGTGGGAACAATGCTGACAGCACACTGATGGTTTTAGTTGTTACTGGGTGATGTTTATACTAAATCAAGGGCTTTTCAGTTCCTTGGGCCCTGCCAGCCAGAGGGCTGGAGGGACACGGGAAACTGGGAGGGGACACGGCCAGGAGAGGTGACCCAAACCAGCCAAAGGGATATTCCATACCATATGACGTCATGCTGCGTATATAAACCGGGGGAAAAAGAAGGAACTGGGGGACATCTGGCATTATGGTGTTTGTCTTCCCGAGTCCCCGTTACGTGTGACGGAGCCCGGCTGCCCTGGGGATGGCCGGACACCTGCCTGCCCAGGGGAAGCGGTGAATGAGTCCCTTGCTTTGCTTTGCTTGCGTGCGCGGCTTTTGCTTTACCAATTAAATTGTTCTTATCTCAGCCCTGGAGTTTTACATTCCTTTCTGATCCTCCTCCCCATCCCTCTCGGTGAGGGGGAGTGAGGAAGTGCCTGCGTGGGGCTGGGTTGCCAGCCAGGGTTAAACCATGACAGCCTCTGAAGCCTTTACGCATAGCATTAAAGGCACTAAAAGTTGTAGCATCCCCTGCAACAGAAGTTACTGGATGCCATGACAGCAGCACAGTCTTTTGCTGCCAGACGTAGTGATACATGCCCATTTACACAGTCATTGCCCTGGTTTTAATTTTATACATAAGGTATTGCACTGCTGGTTAATTTTATAGTGTAGCGTTCAATAGCACACTCATAAAACATCCCTCCACAACCAAACTTTGGAAACCTGTATTTAAGAAGTGAAATATGTGCAGCTTTGTTAAAAAATAGCTGAGGTGCAACAATGAAGTGCAAAATACACATACAGAAAAAAAAAAATTAATTATTTAGCTGGCACAATGAAGGAAGCCTAAGTGGCAATAAAATTAAAGCAAGCTGGGGACTATTTCTGCTAAGCCTCAGGAAGAGCAGCCAGACTAAAAACCTCTCTGGCTTTTTGAATATTGCCCAAGAGAGCTGGTGAAAGCTGGATAAATGTTATGAGAGACAGATCAGGCAATGCATTATAGGAAGTCATTCTGCACTGGGAGGGGCAGGATTGATTTCAGCTAAAAAGGAGGTATGAAAAAAAGTAGTATCTAGGCACCTGTACAGCAGCTGGAGACTTTAAATGTGATTTGGCAGGAGAAGATGGTGGTTTGCAGGATGGGGCTCCAGTCTGCTTCATTAGAGTGCCTTAATGGCAAACACATGATCAGGCAAGGAGACTTCTTTCCGTACCATGCTCATTCTGCTCTGGGTCTTCCCCCAGATTCCCCACACTCAGCACATACCACTTTGCTCCAGCATGTCTTGCTGAAGGTCGCGTTTTGGTTTGTGGCAGAAATTCCAGTTTCTACAAAACACCCGAGTCCTGAGAAAAAAAAAACAGAACTCAGGGAAGTTGTGAACTCTGGATCTGGGCACACCAGCCCACAGCGCTCGCTGTGACTCTACCTGCAGACCGGTTTCATGCCTTGTCCCTTCTCAAGGGGATGATTTCACAGAAGAAATCCAGACCCTCAGCTAGAAGTTTGTGCCTCAACTGTTATGGGGACTGTAGACGAGTCAGTCTGAAGCCTAGATGTTACCCCGTGAAAGACAGGAGAAAAATAATAATAAAAGAACAACAAAGGGAGGGCAGAAACAAAATAAATAGTATAGGGGATTAAAATAAAAAAGAAAACTCAGCTGACCACTTACCTAGCCAGCAGCAGCCAGCATGCATCGAAAGCTGAGTTTAAGGAAGGATTTGGGATAAAATCCATCTCAAGGACAGACTCACCCTTCCTTCATGTATTCCAGATGCATATTTACTTAGCTCAGCTCATCCTCAATTATAGAAGGTTAAACATTTGCAATATGGTTTCTACACCCTATATGCTTATTTATAGTAATCTTAAAGAAAACCCATTGCTGCAGGACAGACCCACCTAATTTTGGACACTAGTTTAATATAAACCTTTGCAATAAACATAGAAAATCCCACTGTATTCAGAGGCTTAAAATTCAGTAGGTGAAGCAGAATGTGGTACGTCTGCCAGGAGCAATATATCCCGAAATGCAGCACCCATGGAGGGGAAGCGGCTGCTTTTTGTTTCAGGACTGCTGAGGTGCTCTGGAAATTTCCAGCTGGCGTTTGGGGAAAGGCCACTCACCCCTGAGGCTGACGCAGGGGACACGGGTGACAAGCTCCGGGAAGGGACTCCAATTCCCAGCAGGCGCGAGGCAGGAAACGACGGGGCTCACCCTTCCCTTCTCGCTGTCTTACCACGCTGACTATCCACCTTTGGAGAGCAACTGCTTAGCTGCCAGTCATTTATATTTTTGTATATTTAATTTTCTAACCGTGCTTTGTTAGACACAGAAACGCTCCTCTGCCAACGAGACGCACGAACGACGGGAAAGTGTGAACAGGAGTTTCATAACATCCCTGGTCGGTTGTGAGTGTGATGCTGTGTGTTTGTCCCTTCCCACACCGGCACCTTGACGCCCTTTGAGCATCTCCTGGGCTGCTTCCTTAGGGATGTAGGTGAATGCAAAAGGCTGCACATCCAGCTCGCTGCAGATGCTGAACTTAAGCAATAAAGAGATGAGGGCAGGGAGACAGCAGCAGGGAAGTAAGAGAGGGTGCTCAGCTAGTAAGAGGAAGGAGCAATATAAAACAAAGGTCAGCTTCCTCCTGAGAGAAAAGGACTGAACACAGTGGCGCACGGCGGGGAGGAGGAGAATGAAATGAAGGTTCCCTGTACTGAACGAGAAGGGCAGCAGACAAGATGGAGGGGGAGAGGGAGCGCAAAGCCAGAGAGATACAGCAGCAGCGAGGAGGTTTGGAGGAAAAAAGCCAAAGTGCTGCGGTGCCCGGTGCTCTCCTGGCGTGGCCTCCGACACCCGTGGGCTCAGGGGCTGCCAAGCCGACTGCCAGGAGGGCACTGCCACTGGCTACACGGCAGCGGGCACATCACTTTTCCTTGCAAACAGCTGATGTCACCCTTTGTGCAGTCCAATATACTAATTTAACGCCGGCCTCAGCAGAGGTTTTCACCGGTTTCTAATGTCCTGCCTAAGCATCCACATGAGCATCACTTGGCATCCTTGGTGTATCTTCCAGATACTCTTTTTATTTCCTCCCTGGACCACTTCATCCACACACGTGGCAGACCACCACCTGCATACAGCTTGCTGCACAGGCAGGGTGGTTCAGCAATCCAGCTTCCCACCCCATCTCCTGCCGACACCGTCACTTCCAGGGCGCCCCTGCAATTACACAGTGGCTAATTGCCAGCACGGATGCAGCTGCACGCTGGCAAAAAGCACTCGGAACCACCACCACCAAGGTAGGTGCCAGGCAGAAAGAGACCCTCCGTGGGGCGCAGCTTACGCACATCACCCAGCTGGGGCTGGGTGCAGCTCGGCGGGATGCAGAGCCGGCCCTGGGTGTGGGCATGCAGGGCCTGGATGTGCTGAAGTGCTGTAAACGTTTTAATTTCGGGGATGTTTCATTGAAAGGGGGGTGGGGGTGGGGGGGAGGCAAAGTTTGCAGAGTGGCGCTGAGCCTCACCCTGTGAAGGGGAAGCAGAGGTATGGCTCCTCCCTGCCCAGCCAGGCGTTCGCACGACGCAATTAGCTTAAAATACTAAAAAAATAACCCCAGAGCGGGGGATCGCCCGCCCCCCCCGCATCCCACTGCGCTTCCCCGCGCAGCAGCCGCGCAGCAACCCGGCCGCCCCCACCCCCACCCCGTGCCTCAGTTTCCCCATGGCGGCGTGGGGGGGTTGGGTTACGGTGGGGTGACCCCAGCCCTTCCCACAGCCCCCCGCCGGGCTCCCCCCCCACCATCCCCGCCGCGGACCCACCTGCGCCCCCTCCAGCCGCCGGGCCCCGCCGCTCGCCGGGCGCACGGGAGGCGGAGGCGGCGGGGGGAGGAAGCGGGGGGCGCGGCGCGGAACGGCCCGGCCCGGCCCCGCTGGGAGTTGTAGTTCGCCGCCGCCCTCGGCCCTGCCCGCAGGATTGCGGCTCGCAGCCGGACACCCCGCAGCCTGCGGGCACGGCACGGCACGGCCCCGGCGGGAGGTAACGCGGGGAGGGAGGAAAGGAGGTGTCGGAGGGGGCTGGTGGGATGGGAGGGAGGGTGCGGGAGGGATGCTCGGGGAGGGATGCGGGAGGGGTGGTCGGGAAAAGTGATGCGGGAGGGGTGCTCGGGGAGGGATGCGGGAGGGGTGCTCGGGGAAAGGGATGCAGGAGGGGTGCTCGGGGTGAGGGATGCAGGAGTGAGGTCTTGGGGGTCGGGATGCAGGGGGGATGCTCGGGGGAAGGGGTGCAGGAGGCATGCTCGGCAGAAAGGATGCCGGACGGGTGGTCGGGATGAGGGGTGCAGGAGGGGTGGTTGGGATGAGGGGTGCAGAAGGAGTGGTCGGGGTGAGGGATGTGGGAGGGATGCTCGGGAAAAGGGATGCAGGAGGGATGCTCGGGGGTTGGGATGCAGGAGGGAAGTCTTGGGGAAGGGGATGCGGGAGGGATGCTCGGGGGTCGGGATGCAGGAGGGACGCCTGGCGGAAGGGGTGCAGGAGGGGTGCTTGGGGTGAGGGATGCAGGAGGGAAGTCTTGGAGAAGGGGATGCAGGAGGGATGCTCGGTGGAAGGGATGAAGGAGGGGTGATTGGGCAAAGGGGTGCAGGAGGGATGCTCAGGGTGAGGGATGCAGGAGGGAAGTTTTGGGGAAGGGATGCAGAAGGGGTGTTCAGGGATCAGGCTGCAGAAGGGAATTCTTAGGGAAAGGGGTGCAGGAGGCGTGCTCAAAGGGAGGGATGCTCAAGGGAAGAGAAGCAGGAGGGATGCTCAGGGGTTAGGATGCTCTGGGTTGGGATGCTCAGGGGTTGGGATGCTGGAGGGATGCTTGGAGGAAGGGGTGCAGGATGAAGTGGTGCAGAACGGATGCTTAGAAGGAGGGATGCTTGGTGGGAGGGATGCAGGAGGTGGTTCAGGGGTCAGGAAGCAGGAGGGATCCTCGGGGTAGCAATGCAGGAGGGATGTTCAGTGCCCAGGTCACAGAAAGCAGCTGGGAGTAAGGGGTGCTTGGGGGCCAGGATGCAGTCAGGGTTCTTAGGAGCTGGGATGCTCAGGGGAAGGGGTGCAGGAGGGATTCTTGCGAGGGATACTTGGAGGGATCTTGAAGAAGGCTTGGAGGGAGGTATGCGGAGAGACGGTTGGAGTAAGGGCTGCTCGGAAGCTCAAGATGCAGGAAGGAATCACAGTGAAGGGGTGCTCAGAGGAGGGAATCAGGAGAGAGGCCCAGGGTTTGGGATTTGGGATTCCCAGAGCAATGCTCAGAGAGAGGGATGCTCTGTGGTCAGAATGCAGGAGGGAACCCTGGAGGAGGGATGCTTGAGGATTTGGGTGTTGGGGGGTCAGGCTACAGGGGGATGCTCTGGACGGCATTGGCAAGTGGGTGTGTGTGCACTCCCTCGGTGCCCGCAGGGCTTTGCAAAGCTGTTTACAAGGCAGCATCTTGTTAGGAGAAACTGGCCAAGATGGGCTCAGGTTTTCCTCAGGGAAGCTGACCTGGGGAGATTCACCCAGGGATGTACCCATCCCACAGGGAGCCAAAAGACCCTAAATGTGAGGGTCAGATTCAGAGCAGTCCAGATCCAACGCCCTTTCAGGTTAAAACTGCCCTGGCTTGGACTTCGCAGGTGTTACCAAAGGATAAAAGCAGATGTTGGAATATTTGCTACTTCCATGAGGTTTTCAAAATGCTTTGGGATCTCAGCTACACCCTGCTGTGTTTGTGTCACAGGACTCATGGCAGTGAAGTTTCAGCCGCACGTCCTGCCTCAGACTGAAAGGATGTAGCATGGGTTGACTTGTGCCTGGGGAGGGGGTTCGAAATGCCCTGGGCATCTTTGTGATGGAGTCTGCAAACTTTGTCATGGTCCCACTCCATCTTCCTGGTTTCTGGATTGGCGCTGATGCAAAGTCAAATGTGTTAGGGGCTGGAGGGAATCTGAAGTCTCAGATGAGTGTCATTTTTCTTGAAGGCACCACCAATAAATTGGAGATCTCTGTATCTCCAAGCAGTCAGGCAGCGTCTGATGAATCCCAGCCAGCATCAACAGTGTCGGCCCTTGGTCCAATATGCTTTGGTGAACAGGGCATGCTTTTTCCTTGGGCTATATCCAGGGGTTTAATTTCTATACACAGACAAAAGCAGACAGAAATCTGAAGAAAGGCGAGGGATGTTAATGCTATAAATACCTTCTAGAAAACAACCAGCTTTCCGGAGTAGATGTATTTACAGTCTCCAGGGAGGATGATAGAAAGGACGTTGGTCTGAAGGTCAGTGCGGGATCTGGGCACTCCTAGTGTAAAGCCCCATGAAAGTAGGGTAGCACAGCCTTGGCTGAGAGCTCTGCTAAGGAGGAGAGCAGAAAGCTTTTGGGGGAAGAAATGGAAGATATCTTCATCTGGGGAATGTGAGGAGGAGTGACCATCCTGGGAAAAACTTACCTAGCGTGGGCAGGACAAAGCTTTTTGGCATCCAATGCGAAATATATTCGGAAAATTGAAAAGCAAGCGGGGTGGGTTATTTTTGTCTGTGGTTGGTGCTGGGCTTAGCCACAGAGCCAGCGGTTTGTCAGTGTGGGTCTGGTGGGTAGAGCAAGTCCTGCCTTACGTGCCTTTCTCTGCTGCTGGTTTTCAAGGCAATGGGAGAGAGGAATTGAATTCCTTGTGTCTTGCTTTCTGCATCCATACCAGGACAGCTGATAATATGCTAGCGATGGTTCTGAGATGCTTTATTAGGAAAGGATACAGGTAGGTATTAGAGATACGTGTGTGTAGCTGTTGACCTGAGGGGAGGAACGGAGCTGTGAGGAGTCATCTGGAGAAAGAGGGGATTTTTAGAGCCTTGGGGTTTATTTGATATTACTGCACTGATCGCTTTGACATCCAGCCAAAGCCTTTTTTTTTGTTTTTAAATGACTGGGTGCCTAACAGCAAAAAACACAGAGCAAGAGAAGAGACTGGGGGATCTGTGTGCACCAAAGGGATCAAAGAAGAAGCACTGGAGAAATAAATAAGAAAGCAGGGTAGCTAAGATAGATGGGGTCAGGTGGGGCAGCAGCCCAGCACTGTTGTCCATGAATTAAGGCCGTGGTAGGTTACTTGGAGATGACTGATAGAATTGTATGGTACGGTCGAACATATCTATAATGTTTTAGAGGAAAAAGGACTGCTTACATCTGTGGTACAGCAGAAGAAAGGAAAAGGGTCTGCAGTGGTCTGTGGGTCAAAAACATCAACAGATTTTAGTAAAGGAAGGGACTACTACATGGTAAATTTAGGCTGATTGCAAGTAGGTGTCTTTTGGTTAGTTACTTTTTAGGGAACCCTTAGAAAAGTTGTGAGGCCACAGGAGAGAAACATGCTGTTCCCAGGGTGGAGCTCCTGATGTACAGCAAAGCCACGCAAAATGCAACAGTCCAGCTGGGTGGTGATGAGCAAATAAATCTTCACTCTCCAGAGGGGACAGAAAGCTGCTGAGCAGGGTGGAAGATCCTGCAGAGCATGGGGACAACCTCCTGCTCCAAATCTGCTGCTGCCCGTGGCTGGAGGGGGATCTCCATCGGGGTGGTACTAAAGGGCAGTTCTGATTCAGCGCAGCAGAGGACAGGAAAGCACGAAGAGCCTTGCCAGCCAGGAGTAATTAGCTCTAGTGAGTAGGAGACGTGCAACACAAGCGCAATCTGTCACTGGAAAGCAGTTTGGGACAGAGAGCGAAGAATATGTGATCTCCTTGAAAAGAGAAGGTGAATGTAGAAAGGCGGATTATAATTACATGCAAAAAAATTTGGCTGGGCTTCTGTGCTGGCAGTTTTTCCCTCTTACGACTGCAGAGGGGTAGGGTCTCACTTCTGATTCCAACGGGGTATTTAACTGGATTTTTCTGCATTTATTTGCTCTGAGTTTCTGCCCAGATCTCGTGAAAACAGACCTGATCCTCTGCTCTGCCATGGCGCTTGCCTGGGTGCAACTGGGATAGCAGCTGAAGCAAGCAATGTGAGGTGGAGCATTGCTGTTAATATATTTGCAGGTTTGGCTGCTGGCTCTGCCACGACCTATTGCATCTCCTTGAGCAAATGGTTTGGCTTGGATGTGCCTCGGTATTTTGTACGGCTACAGCAGCGTGAATGGTGTCTGCTGTGTCGCTTAAGTGAGAGAGTTACTCCCTTGTGTGTATTCCCACAGACACAGTTTGTAGGCCAGCGGGCTCTATTTCAGTTGAAGCCTCCAGGCATTATTACGGTGCAAATAACATATAAGGGAGGCTGAGGCTTCAGAGAATAAAGAATAGCTGGATGTGAAATAATTAAGAGAGAAGTAAAGGGAGAAGCAGCAATTGTGTCATTGGGAGGACTCAAGATAGAAACCAGAGCATTAAATTGCTGCGACTGCTTGATGCATACACAGAAGATCATTGGAATGGAATCACATCGCTGACATTAATTAAGGTTATTCAGTCAGAAGAACTAGATCTCAACGAAATGAAGAGTATAACCAGATGTATAAGTTATACTAGATCACGGGGAGGCAGCGGCAGGAGGTGCAGTACATGGGTGAGGGCCCAGCACTGGCCTTTGTTTGATGATTTCCAACTCTGTAGGGAAATTGCTGTTTCTTCCTAGTTATTTAGAGGGCTTTTGAGCCTTTTAGAAAAACAGTCATAGGGGAGTGATAAGGATGACTGTGACTGTCCAATACCTGCGGGTCAGGCTGTATCGATCGGATGTGGTAATGATGAGCTGCAGGCTGTAATTTCCCCTTCTTGGCTGGGTGAGCAGGTAGGTACTTCGGACCCCCCCCCAAAAAAAATCCCCTTTGCCTATGAATTAAAAGAACATTTGTTCCCTGCAAAAAAAGTAATAATCATTAGGACACAATTCCTTTGATGTTCCTGGAAGACAGATCTAGAGAGCTGTGATACAGCAAGGGCTGGCCCTTTGAAGAAGTATGCCAAATGGCAAATTTTGTAGAAATTTTAGAGAATACAGTATTTTTTGCGCAGTATTTTGTGCTCTAGCAAGGCACGGGGTGCGCTCCCTTCCACCCTGCAGCAGCTCAGCATGCTGCAGGATTGAGCCCTAATTGCCTGGCTGCCTGGAGGATGCAGCAAGAATAACTGTAATGTCTTGGCTGACATGAAAGGAACCGTTTCAGCAGGACTTAAGGACAATAAAAGGTGAATCTGGTTTCTCTACTTCAAAATCTCCAGAGAATTCAGGGAAGTACATCATGATTTCTTTTTCTTTGTAAGAAGCAAATTATGTCATTTATCAGTCTGTGTTTGGATGGTGGGATTTTTTTCTCCCTTAGTGGTATTCATCAAACAGTATGTGATACTGTTGTAGGAAATGTGCTGAATTTATCGCCAGGATTTCCTAAAGGTAAGATACATCTCAGGTCTATGTTTTCAGAGCTTTGTAAGATTTGGGGTGTGGGAACTGATATTTCATTCTGGAAAAATATACTAAGGAGCCTTTGCAGGAAATCTGCTGCTGGCAGGGACAGGGGAATGAACTGATTTAGAACTAATTGGAGAAACTTCAATTGAAATGAATCCTAATTAAGGAAAAGACACAGACAGAAGAAAAATTTAAGGATGCCTCTGAACAGTACAGATTATGAAGATTAGAGCCAAGCAATGCCCAAGGTGACTTTTCATCTTGAGGCCGGGGTTTGGCTTTTTTTTTTTTCGGTTTACTTTGTTTGGAGAGTGAAGCCAAGCTGGTCGATGCTGCTTTTTTGCTTAAATCTCCTTTCCCACTTTGCTTTCTAGAGCATGGTTGGGTATCTGTCCTTGCAGAGACACATCTCATGGTCAGCAACACCTATTGCAAATGTTGATGAAATACTTCATTTTATTTGTGGCTTTAGATGGAATTAAAGTCTGGAGCCAGGGCTGCTCTTTTTCACAGCACCCTTTTATTTTGAGGGGGCAGGGGCAAAAGCACTGTGGACCCTGGTGTGTGTTTGTGAATGGAGCGTGTGGTACCCAATGCCATCAACACCTGTTGATCTGCCAGGTGGAACAGAGAGTGTCCTCAGGACAGTTTTGTAGGTCTGAACATCTGCGTGACAAGGATGAGACGGAAGACATCCCTCCCTCTTCCAAAGCACATCTCCCTCTCTAGCACATCTTCAGAAAATCAGGAAGGGTTATCTGAGAACCTACTTCTGTTGACCTCCCTTTGGTTCTTGGGATGATCATAGAGCACATCTTCTTGGAAGCTGTGTGTGGGCACATGAAGGAGGAGGTGACTGGGAATGATCAGCATTCACTTACCAAAGGTGAATCATGCTTGATCTATGTGATGGCCTTTAAGGATGGACTGGTAGATCTGTGGATGAAGGGAGACTGTGGATTTTGTCTTCTTTGACTTCAGTAAGGCTTTTGAGATGATGTCCTGCAGCATCCGTGTATCAAAGACACAAAAGAAACTGCAGTCTAGATGGGTGGACTTCTACTTGGGTAGGAAATGGGCTGGAACTATCCTGGAACTTTCCCTTTTTAATATTTTTATCAACAACCTGGAGAAGGAGATGGAATTCACCTCATTGCATTTGTGAGTGACGCCAAACTGGGGGGAACAGTCAATACGCCTGAGGGCAGGGCTGCCATAGAGGAGGACCAGGACAGGCTGGGGCTGACAAGAACCTTGTGGAATTCGACAAGGACAAAGACAAAGTCCTGCACTTGGGATGGGCTCATGCGGGATGGGCTCACCGAGCAGGGATGGACGTGGGATGGACTAACCCAGCGTGGACTAAGCCCTTGCACTGGTGAAGGCTGGGGACTGACTGGTAGCAGCAGCACACACACCACCCCCCCCACCCCCCCCCCACATGCCTACAAGGACATTATTCAGGAGGTAGAGCCAGGCTTTTCACAGCAGTGCATGGCATGGCAGGAGAGTGAGAAGAAACAGACGTAAATTGAAACAAGGGTTTCCAACTGGAAATAAGGAAAAACTTCCCACTATGAGCTGATTAGGCACTGGGGCAGGTGGCCCAGGGTGGTTGCATGATCTCCATCCTGGGATGTTTTTAAGGTCTCAACAGACAAAGCCCTGAGCAGCTTGGTTTGATTTCAGCTTTGTGCAGGGGTTGGACTAGAGACCTCCCAAGGTCCCTTCCCTCCTGGTTCTGTGATTTTACCCACGTTGCTCCTGCCAGCTGTCCACCAGGGGAGCAGAACAGCTTTGCCATTTCGTGGCATATTTTTCTGTTTCGCTGCAAAGCTCATATTGTGTACTTTCTGTTTTATGTGAGCTACAGAACAGATGGGAACCTCAAAGCAGTTCTGCAGATTAATAATTAACACTTTGACCTTCTGCAGCATCCTTGTGTGCTCCAGGAACTTGGTTCTCTTCACCAGCAGGAATGAGCTGATCCTCCCAACTTGTCTGTGACTTCTTACTGCCAGTGAGGAAGATGAAGTGCAGAAAGGTTGTCCCGCTTCAGGAGGACTCATTATAGAAGCCTGATTATCTGAGCATTTAGTCTCTTTATCTGAGTATTAAACAGAGAGCCAGGGATCAGGTCTCCAAGGCAGCATTTGGCTGCCCAGCAATGGAACTGCCCTTCCCTCTCCTGCAGCTCCCTGGGTTATTTATGACACAATTCCAATTTCCACAA
Source organism: Falco cherrug (assembly GCF_023634085.1). Classification (NCBI taxonomy): domain Eukaryota; kingdom Metazoa; phylum Chordata; class Aves; order Falconiformes; family Falconidae; genus Falco; species Falco cherrug. The sequence goes on from NC_073698.1 coordinate 4,768,892, forward strand.
GAAACGAGAGTGATCTTACAGGCAACGGTCTCCTTCACTGCAAACCCTGATTCACTCTCCAGGCAGGTCCTGGCGTGGGGAAAAAGAAAAGTTATTATGAGATCCTTTCCATAATACCTCTCTGGAAGCGTCTGGGGCTGTGCTGGGGTGGAATTAGCCATCTTAATTCCTAACCTTTGGAATGTGAATGATCTTTTAGTGTAGAACGCTTTTTTAGCGTCGTTTTGAGACTGCAATATTTATCGTTATGTATTACAAAGCAACATGAGTGCTGTTTTAATATCGTTCTAAGATTGTCATATATATTGTAAATGACTCCTTAGGGGCTCCCTGGCTAACATCCTCTACCCTGGCTTTGTCTGGCCCATGCCCGGGGGGCAGCTTAGCATACCCCGATACACAACAGAAACACGGGCTGTGTGTTCCCTCCTGCTGGCACCGGGGCAGCTGGACAGATGTAGGTGGGACTGTGTTAGCTGCTGCGCAGCCTTGTACTGAAAAGTCCTTCGTTGGTGAGGACAGCATGGACCCTCCACCACAAGCTCAACTCAGGTGGTTCTCCCCGTGGGTCTTTGAGGTCCTAATGTCAATATCAGACACTACAACGTTTCTCGATGAGGAAGATGCTTTGCCTTTACAGTCCTTGGATACTCTCCATTGGCACTTGTTTGTCTGTTGACTACATGGGGAGTTGGTTTCAGCCTTGTCCCCGCCACAGTATGTTAGATGAGACCTGGAGAGGCAGCAAGCCTGGGGTGATCCATCTTCATGTCCCCTTCTGTGATCAGCCTGAGAAAGAATGAAGCCCTTTCAGGATGTAAACTGCAAGTTCATCTCAAAATTCAGGCAGAGGTAGACTCTTTGCATGGAAAATCTGGGTGGAGTTTGGCAATGCTGAAGTGGCTAAAAGCCCAGTCATACTGGGAACAGCAGTGGACCACCATCACCACCAAGAGGGGCAGGGAGCCACCCAACACCACATACACTGGTGGGCTGTGGACTGTGGTGATTTGTGGGGTTAGATCTAAAAGGTCTGTGGCCATGATTTGGTCGTCCTGCCTGTGTGATGTTTCCACAGCGCTGTGCCACACTCCACATGGATTGCTCCAGGGAAGTAACCACGTACTGGTGAGACGCAACGAGTGAGCACTGTAGATCCTCCTGTCTCTTCCTGGTAACTTATCTATCTGCCAGATGCTTGGGGTGTCATGGTTCAGGCTGTGAAGCTGTAGAGAGGAGGTGAAGGGGGTACCAGCTTGACTGCAGGTCTGCGCCAGTCTCTGTATGGCCAAGATGGCCACTGACCTACAGCTAGGACAACTGCTCCTCCTGATTTCTGGTCTGTCTGCAAGCCCCATCTGCTCTCCAGGTTGGCTTTTAGCCTTTGCTGTCGCTGTGGTACCCTCAGTTTGCGGTGAAAATACATTACCTGTGGGCTTTTATTCTCTCTTCTTACCTTGTCCTCATTTGTCACTGGTTTATTGTATGCTGGTCCCTCAAGAGTCCAATGAGGAGCATCAGCTCTGCCATAGCTTGTTGCAGGGAAAGCAGCAGTGATGCTCGATGGGGAAAAATAAATCCAGCACAGGAACAGAGGACCTTATGAGTCAACAGGCAGGGGACAGAAAGGCCATCGTGGTGCCTGGAAAGACATTGCAGCCTAGGCTGCCATCATCGCTGGATGGGGAGGTGGCCATGCATATATCATGGTTGTTTTCATCCTGTGAGATTGTGGGGGAAGCAGTGGTGGGAAGAGGTGGATTTTGGTCAAGTGAGAAGGCTTCCCAGCCAAGCTGCTGTGAGCCAGAACTTGAGGTTTGTATCTGGCATGGGTTTTCCCCATGCAAGCAGCTGTCTACCAGGAGAGAAGGTACATTCTGGCTTACTCCAGGGATGAGATGGTCCTTGGAGGGCATCGTCTGAGGTCCCTTCTGGATGTTATCTGTGAAAAACATACCTGGAGTACATACTACCTGTGCATACATTTTTTTTGTTAATATAACACTACCCACTTGAAAAGCTTCAAATGCTTTCTAAGTGCTAACGAAGGAAGTTCCAGCCAACCCCACTAGGAATTGCTGCACATTGTCCTCATTTCTCAGATTAGGAAACTGAGGAACCAAACGGTGGTGATTAGTCTTCTGGTCAGACGCACATGAGCCTGGGTGGATCTGTACTGCCTTGATTCCTCATTTAGGTAACAAAGATGATACGTGCCTTCCTTCTCTCTCCCACATGGATCGTTTCAGGCTATGGGCAGGAAGGGATGTTCTCCAAACATGTATTTGTGCAGCACATCGCACTGGGGGGACCTGCTGTGGGTGAGTCTTTATATAGTCCCTGTAACATGTTTTAGGAAATCCTGGCTATCTAATTTTATCACTCTGTAACAGGGTTTCTTGTGCAGTAGTGCACCTGACACCTGGTTGTAAATGTTGTTCTGAGCATTTCCAGGGAAATCCTTTGGGGTTTTTTAAGCACTTTCTCCTCTAACACTTCATTGCTGGTGAATTTGGGCCGTGACGAATGGGAAACTTTGCCTGACTCTGCAGTTTCTCTCCCCTCTCGCTTTGGTCCTGCATACAAATGCGGCAAGGTCCTTGGGGAGCAGCCAAGACTGCACCACTCAGCTGGAGTGGCTGGCAGCGCAGCATAAATGTCGAACGTACCCCACTGCTATGGCACGGGGAGAGGCTGCAATGCCATCTCTGCTTCCCAAGGCTTTTCTCTCCTTCCCTGAATGTGAAGACAATCATTGCGAGTGTCTTTGCCTCTTGAGGACACCTGAGCCAGCAGACACCAATGGAAGACCTTGGCTCCCCTAATTCCCTACTCAGCCCCTCCCTGGGTCTATGGCAGGCTGTCTCCAGCAGGGATTGGATTTTGGGAGACATGGAGCACCATCTTGAGTTGCTGAACCCATCAAGGAGGGGGAGCTCACCCATCCCTAGGGTCAAGTATAAGATTGTAGTTGGTTGTTTACAAGACAAAACACTCATATGTGTGACTAGTCCAAAGACGTTCTGTACTTTTGTGTGCTCATTCAGTTTGGGGGCTTTAGTCTCAGTCAAACAGGACCAGAATGGAAACTATTTTTGAATGCCACCATGAAAATGGCACAAAAATTGTCATCTTCATAGTGGTCCCAGACAGTTCTCAAGCTCTGCTTCTTTAACCTTCCTTGCCAAGTTGGGGTTGAAAGCTCAGCAGACCCTGCTTGAACTAATCTGCTGCTCTGTTCCTCTCTTTCAGCAGCTGGGAGCAGAGATGGATAAGATACTGGAAGCTGTGGTGATGTCCTCATACCCCAACAATGTGAAGCAAGGGCTTGTGAGGCGTGTCATTGAGGCAGCAAAGCAGCCCATGGACAGTGAGCAGTGCTGGTCCATGCTGGAGCTGTCTACCAAGCTTTATCTCACAGGGGACACCAAGTATAAAAGAGAGATCGGGAAAGAGGTTTTGGAGGTCTATGGCCACTACCACCCAGAGGAGTTTGAGGAGTTCTTCAACGTCCGCTTCCTGCTGAGTCTCCTCCAGGAAGGCTATGGACCTCTGGGGAAGAGAAGCCATTACGTACTTGATTATATCCAGTTAGGACTGCAGTTTGTCTTGGAAAGCCCGTCAGCAAACAGCATCTTCAGCTTATTGAGGATCGAGGTGCTCCGGAAAGTCTGTGAGAGGCCCAGCCCCAAGCAGTGTGCGAAGATCAGCAAACTCTTAACCCAGCATCCTCAGTGCATCCCCACCGGCAAACACCAGGTCTTGTTTTGCCAGCAGCTGATCCGGTGCATCGGGCAGTTCCAGTGCATCTCCGAGGGAGAAGAGGACATCATGCAGTTTTTGGAGCAGGTGAACAAAGTGAGCAGTTTGCTGCAGAGGATCTGGAGGACTCAGACCTCAGCCATCCTGCCTTCTTTGAAGGAGCTGTTCACTATCATTTCTTCAACAGGTAATTAAACAAAAAACAAAAAACAAAAGGCTGGGAATGTGAATGTTGGCTCTGATGAAGTCAAATTTGATTAGTTTGACATCTTGCATGGTTCTCCTCCACTCCAGAAATACAGCCACAGCTGGAATGTAATAAACAAGTATCCCTAAACGTTACCCAGGGCTTTAAGCTAGGAAAAAAATATCCCCTGAAAGTACACAGACTCTGTACACAGGCGTTAAGTGGGTTGAAATATTTGCAGCGTAAGTTTGTGTGTTCAGCATTTTCCAGCATCAGTTGGGCTTAATGGAGAGCACCTTATCTGCAGCTGGTTAGAGTGGGGCTTGAAAGCTTTTAGAAACGTCACTCTGATGGCTGACTTGATGGGACCCCACAGCCTGCTCCCTACCAGAAGCTAGGGACAAAGTTCAGGAGTTATTTCTCACTAGTCTAGAGACAGGAAGCTCTGCTGTCTCTCTGGAGGGTGGTTGTATCTTAAGGTGGGACAGAAGATATTTATCTGACTTCTGGGGCCTTTAGGTTATTGCAGAGGGTCACAGAAGATTTTTGGAGGTTCCAGGCTGGGCTCTCTGCTGGCAGGTGAGCTCCTGCTCCAGTTATTCCTAAGCCCATGAGGAGATGGGTTTTTCAGTGCATGCAGAGGAAATGTGGGACCCAGGGTTGGCCTGAGAACGTTGTTGTGCCTGTGATCTCTTCCTCCCTTGGGGCTGTGTATGGCTTCATGCAGCAGCCCATCTGTTACGACCCAGCCTCACTATGTGCTACACTGGGATTTGGGGAATTCTCCTCCTGGCACTGCTAAGTGTGGACTTCACATTGCTCATTTACACCAGCTGACTGCCACCCCATTTACAGAGGCAGAAATGATTTGGCTTTTAGAGACGAGAGATGACCTCATGTGCCTGGTTTTCCTGGCAACTGACATTTTCACTGCTGGCGCTCGTCCATGTCTTGCAGAGGAGCAGGAAGCACCATCCAATGCCTTGGCCAGCGTGGTCCAGTTTGTCCCTCTGGAGCTCATGGATGGCGTCATAAGAAACCTAACCAACGATGACAGCATCACCGATGTGCAAATGATGACGGCTATTGGCAGGTAGGAGAGGTTGCATTAGGGAACGTCATTCTCGGTTCGGAGAAAAACCTGCCCCAAAGCTGCACTCCATTCTCTGCGTGCTTTTATCCCAGCCACTTTGGCTGGTGCTGTTCAGTGAAGAGTGTCTGGGGAAAAAGGGAATTTCTGGATCCTTCCTTCCAGCCCTGAAGGCCTAGAGAACTAGAGTAAAGACATTATTGTTAGTAGTAGTAGTATTTGTTTGGTTTGATTTGATTTCTTTTTTTCTTAGAAATAAATGATGGTACAGAATGCCCAGCATAAGATACCTTGAAAAGTTTTGATTTTTTTCCAGAAGCTGTTGAGGGCCTTTTCTTCACAAAAATCTCCTTCACAGAATTTCATGTTGATCTCCATCTCCCTTCAGAAGGACAGCATCCTACACCACTAGTCACTGCTAAAAATCTTGGAAAGGGAGGTATGCCCGCTGTTTCAATGATCCCACCTTGACCTTTGTCAGATGAACGTAGCGCTGCCGGTCTGGATCTTGGTGCTGTACAAAGCGTATCCCTGCTCTCTGTGCAGGTGGAGTCAGTGTAGACCTTGTCAAGGCATGATCAAGAGTGGTGACTGAAATGCTACCTGATAACGCTCAACCTGGTCTTTGCAGCACCAGTGCTGCAAAGTGAACACAGTCACCGTGTCCAAGTCCCACAGCTCTTCTGTGCTCCAGTGCCTTGCTCCACACTTGCTCAGGAGTATCTTCAAAGATCTTAAGGGTCTTTTCCAACCTAAATGATTCTATGATTCTGTCTTCAACCCACGCTTTCCTTAGAGTTCTCCATTTAAATAGGTGATGTTCACATGCAGTCGCACATTCACTTAACCCAGGGAAGCTGCTGTGACTTGATCTCGCTGGAAACATCTCTTTTAATCTTCTTATTACACATGATTTGTGTGCCTCCCCCCACCCCTCAGCTTACATGACAGAAACACACATTGTTCCTGATGGGAACTTTCTGTACACAGAAAGCGGCTGCTTTTCTTTGACTTGCTGGGGAAGGTCATGGTTTTCCCAGAGTCCAGAGCAATGCAAGACAAAAGATTACGCTTTCAGTTCAGTTCTTAACCCTGTTCTCCATCTTTTTCTTCTTCTGGGCACCTGCTGCTGCAAGCCCCAGGTGATAAATCCTCTGAAGAGCGCCAGTGCCTAAATATAGAGGTTGCAAAATCAATTGCATCATTCCTTAAAACACTCTTTGGGACACGGAAGGATGAGTAGATGATTACGTAGAGTTAGCCAAACATTAAGCAGAGCCTGCAAAATGTAATTAAGATCACTTAGAAATGCGGATGTTTTGGTGCCTGGTTTATGGCAGAAGGGTGCCCCAGAAAACTGCATGACTGTCAGCCTTTCGCCGAGCGTGTGCTCCATGTGTAGAAAATCAAAGAAAAATGTACAAGTTGAAAGAATCTTTCAGCTTAGGGTCCCTGACAAAGTGGTCCCATGCAGAAATCTCCTCCTCTGAAAATGTGAGGAGTTTGGGAATAAGGGGGGGAATAAACTGGATGTAGGGTGGAGCTTCTGATCAAGCCTTTGAAGAACCAACAGTGGTTAGAAAAAAAAGCAAGCCTGGCACCTGCTGGTATAAGTGCACACCACAGCTTCTTTTAGAGCATTTCTTTTGGAGTTTGTCTCTTTCCAGATAAATCTATTAATGTGCATCCATGACTCCAGAAGTACTCTACTGATTTGGTTTTTCTAAATGTTTTTTTTTCCCCTGGGGGTGTATCTGTTTCAAAGAGCCCGGGTCCAGCTGAAGAAGGCATCTGCTGTCACGCAGTGATGCAGGCACTTCTACATCTGGAAATCAGGGTCTGAGCTTTTAAAAGTTTAGCATACCAAACCAATGGCTCCTTTGGAAAATTTGGGCCCTAATTTGTAGATCTTGCAATGTGGAAAGTGCAATGTGAATTTAAAATGTAATTTCTTCCTCTTGTAGCAACACAGGCAAGCAGCAGGCAGGACTGTAACTTAACCACTAGTGCTGGTAAAAAATAGCTTAAAACAGACAAGCATCTGTGCGGGTAAGTTAACTTTTTCATTCCAATAAAATAGCATGGCAAGGTAGCCAAATTACATCGTTATTAACAGACGAGGGCACAAAAAGATTTTATATAAATGTTTTTTTAATGACGATCCTTTTCCTTTCACAAATTCATTTGTATGTATTTTATGCCTGCGTAAAAGAAGATAGGGTGAAGAGGGACCTTTGGATCTCTGGCTCCATCTCCTTGCTTTGTAGGCGCTGACATTACAGACCCCTTTCATGAATGTTCAACTCCACTCCTCACAGCAGGAGGGGCTTCTGCTCCCACTGCTCTTCTTCCATAGCTGTTCCACCACCGGGCTGCTTTAATGGTTCAAATCTCTCTTCTAATAGCCAGCCTCTATGTATTTCTGGCCATCTTATAGTTTAATTGATCTTGTGCCAACATAAATAGCTGAAATAGCTCTTTTGCCTCCCTGTTGTTTATTCCTTCAGTGTATGCAGGCAGAGCTGTCCCTTCCCATCTCTGCTTTCCTGCGGCTGTGCTAAACAAGCCAGGTTATTTTAAGCTTTTCTTGCAGGAAATGTTCTTCATTTCCCTGATCACCTTAACAGGCTTTTTCTGCACCAGCTCCCACTTCAGTTCATTGGTCTGGGACGTGGATGATGATGTTTGTGCACCATGTTCCAGGTGCAGTTCATCGTGGCCTTAGAGAACAGCTTGAGAGGTCATCGTTTTGCCATAGAAAACACCTTTTCCATGCACCACGGCATGGTGCTGGTCTTCTCCATGTCTACTGTTACACTGGGAACTTGTAGTCACCTGGTGTCTGGCTGATCGTCTTCAAGCAGACGAGTTACCGTCATGTAGCATCCCTTTCTTGCACGCATTTTGAGACATTTCCTCCCAGTTTTACATTTCTAATCCTGAGGGTTTTCCTCATGATACTTTGATCCTCCTCTTGTGTTGATAACACCTCCCAGCTTTGCATCATCACAAGTTTCACAGCCATGTTCAGGATGTTTGTGCTAACAGAATTAGATCCTGAAGAACCTTGTTTGTAAACTCCTTTCAGATAGCCAGTCAGATGTGATCTATTTCTGTCCTTTGACTAGAAATTCGTATATCCTGACAAACCTGACTTTGGCACTTATGGTAACCCCCTGTGGCATGCTATCCCTTCTTCCCAGTCATCCCCTTGTTGCCTGCCTTCATTATAGGAACTGTATTCCTGTTCTTTCCACATAAAACACCACGCCAGAGTTAACAGAGTCATTAAAACTCACCAGAGTTGAAGTTTACCTGAGGGAAATGACCAGCTCCTTTTGTTTGGAGTTCATGAGCTCTTCACGTTTTGCTTTCACATCCGCTGCTGTTGCTTTTGTTTCCATTCTCAAATCTTTTATCTGCCTCCTCTTTGTCACCCTGATCAATTCCTTCCTCTGGCTGAAAATGGAGGCAGAGTATGTGTTTAGTTTGCACGTCCCATCTAGAGGCCATATCATGGCTTAATCACCACCACATCTTCTGTATACAGTGATTGCGTGGCTTTCCTTACTCTCCTCTGATGCAAATGTCTGTGGGAGCTTTTCTGGGATTCGCTTAATTACCCAGGTTAGCTTGGCTTGTGGTATTTCTCAACATCCCAACATATTCTGCTCTTCAAGTTTTCTTTATTGCTAGCTTTTTATTTTTCCAGTGCCTTGTAGACTGCACTTATTCCTGCTCTTTGCCTTGTGGCAGTTAGCTAGCTGTGTTCTCTTCATCTATTTTGCACGAGATACAGGCTGATAGGCAAAAGGGACTGACTGGGTAAGACAGCTGGACTGAGGTGGGAGACCGGAGATCTGGGATACCTTCAAACTAAAGGTACTGAAATGGTTGGTTTGACTTTTGGAGATCCCCAGCCCTAGTTACCTCCCATTTTTGTTTAAACTTAAACAGAAACAATGTGTCATCACCTAGTCTGAGGTGGGTTTTTTTTTTTAATGAGTTACTTCTGTAAAGTACTTGTTACTTGTGGAAAAATGACAACATATTTGTTGAATGGCTATAGATGAAATTTGTTAGCTGTGACATTCAGGAATATCTAGCTTCTATTAGGGTTACCAGTATTATTTTTTTTTAACGTGTTTTTGGAAATCCATGTTTCTCATGCAGGAATTAAAAGATCTGTATCTGAGCGTTTTTTCCTTACCAGTAACAACACAGAGATCATACCGGTATCACTTGTTTTCTAACGGTGACAATGCAAAGACCTTGATCTACATCTCACACAGGTGACATAGAGCATTGTATCAGCATGAAAAACTTGAACTCAAGTTGATTGATGTTACTGGAAGAAATCCCCACTTTCTTCTGTGGGCTTGGGTCTGTCCCTCTGATGAACCACAGCATGTTGGTGACACTGGGGTAATTCCACTTCAGGCTCCGTTGTGCTCTGAGTAACATGTGAAACGCCTTATGAAGAGCTTGTCTCTTACTTGGTCATCCCACTGACCAGACGCAAATTTGGAGGAGGTTTAACCCAGAGTGGAGCTTGGCTTTCACAACACGTGCATTGAGTTTCCTTTTAAGAGTTTGTATTTCATTTCAGGATGATTGACTGGGTGTCCTGGCCCCTGGGAAAGAACATAGACAAGTGGATCATTGCCCTGCTGAAGGGTTTGGCTGCGGTGAAAAAGTTTAGCATCTTGATTGAGGTTACTCTTTTGAAAATTGAAAAGGTCAGTGGGCTCTTTTAAACATGAATGTGAACAACAGCTTTCTCCTTGCACCTGAGGTATCTTGTTGCCTTTTAACTGAATGAGGATGAGATGTGACTCGAGGTGTAGAGAAAACAGTGTGCTGTCCCCAAGGGGTTTTGAAGGGACCGTTGTGTCCCCTGCACCCTCTACGAATACTGAGTTGCTGTGTATGGCATGGTGGGCTGATACTGGTTTTGCAGCTAGGAATGACGCTCTCCAGAATAACCCGCAGTTCTTTAGGTCTTGGTATGCAGAGGTACTGATATCTGAAAGGTGATGAAATAAAAGAAGCCAAGGATTTTCAAGCCAACCAACTGTTTCCCTTCTTGAACTATAGGGAGCTCTTGTAATACCCAGCTTAGGGAATGTGACATGCTTTCCTTCAGCTGTGCCTGGATCAGTGCTGGTCAGCACGGGCAAGGCACATACACAGTCACAGGTCGGTTTTAAAGCCTGTGCCCCAGCCCTAGTTCATTTAGTAGTGCAGATAAAGCCCCTGCTGCTATTGCCATCACCTGTTTTGGCAGTGACTACTTGCCGCTCCCTGAATACCCTGTGACCAAGTGCTGAAATTCTTCACTTCAAGGATATCGTCCACGCCGTGGTCCTGCTATTCCCTCCCTTGTGTAACGGGGATAACGCCTGGCTGAGCCTCCAGTGGAAGCCAGCATAGAAGTTATCAAGACCATAATTACCAGTATTGGAACACTGTCAATAACTGCATTTGTCCCTGCGATCCCCCACGTGCACTGAGCAGTGGGAGAGAAGCCAAGTACCTCCAGCTTTTCTTTATCTTTCCTTTTGTTGTTAATGCATAGGAAAGGGACACAGCCCTTAAAATAACATGTGATTTTTGGAAACTCTCAGAAGTATAATCTGAAAGGGGTAGAGGGCATTGTCAATTTATGCCATTTTCCATAAATCAGCATAAATATCATTACTTAGCCTTTGAAAAAGCCCTTTGCTTTCTCTCTCTTTGCCTGAAAGGTTAATGATAAATGTTCCAAATACCACACTAAAACAGAAGAGGCACATTTTAGAAAATCCCGCATCCCTCTGTGCTGGCACAGCCTCGCCCATCAGGAGGCACAGAGACACAGGGGTGTTATAGGGGTCTGCACCTTGCTGGGCCAGGCGTCGAGCAAGCCTGAAAGAGTGAGGATGACTCACACGGCATTTTTCGGATGCCCTGAGGCGATGCTCTGGACAGCAGATGATTCTGGAGACCTGGCTGCTTCAATATCCAGTGTGGAGCAGGACAGACCAGCAGCTGTGGCAGACAGCCAGTGCTTTTCTTTCCTGCCAGCCCCTTCTCCTGCGTGTTGTGGTGCCATCCTGCCTTCTCATTGGCTTTATTCTCCCCCACCAGGTCTTCTCCAAGCTGCTGTACCCTGTCGTGAGAGAGGGGGCTTTGTCTGTCCTGCAGTATATGCTGCTGAGCTTCCAGCACTCGCACGAGGCATTTCACTTGGTAAGGTGGCATGTGGTATCTCAAATGAGGACATTACCCTGAGCGTAACCATGGCGTAGGGCAACGTGGGTTGGAGGGAACCGAAGGTGCTGGGATATTGGAGACTATTTCCCTCATCTGCTTGATTTCACCGAGTGATGTAAACCCAACCCTGTCCATCCACTTGTAGCCTGCCCTGGCAGCTGCAGGTAGCCTCACCTGAAGCCCAGACAGCTTTTTGGGCACCATGGAGTCAGTGCTGAGGTGTGGAGGTAAGTCCTGAGCCTAAAAAGAGTTAGTTACCAGAGACAGAACAACCAACCTATGTCAGAGAACAAGGTGCAGAGGAGAAATGAGGCTTTCTCCTCTGATGGCTCCTCCCATTTCTCTCAAGACTTACCAGCTTGATGGCTTATCCCCAGGGATAAATGAGAATAAAGCTGTTTGGGGCTTGACCTTTCTGGGTTTGGAGTGTTCATGCTCCGCTTTTTTTCTGTGGTGCTCTACTAGCTGGAGGAGTGATGTCTGTGGGCAAGTGCACCCCCATGGTCCTCTCTCAACTTCAAAGCCCACCAGCTGAGGATGCAGTTAATGCAAATATATTGGATGACCTGTCAAGCTATGCTGAGGGTCTCATCAGCAGTGGCTGCAGTGTTCTTGCAGTCATTTTCACCTGGTGTTTGCCAGTCCTGCAGGTGGAAGAGGAGATGCCTCTCTTCCCTGCTCTTGCTCTTAGACCACTTGCTTCTCCCAATCACTCTCCCTTGTGCTGAGCCATTTGTACGGCTGTGTGCTGAAGTGTATGGTGGAAGAAGCCCTGGTGGAACCTAACCGAGCAGAAACTGCTGATGGTCGGTATTGCCCAGCTTGGTCTGGGCCACCCACAAACCTGCACTATTGCTGCTGCCTGGAGAAGGAAAGGGGAGGAGGTGGAGCGGTGGCCTGGGGCAGGAGGGTGAGTGGGACTATGTTGACCCAGGCTGGCTTGGGATGTAGTTTCGTGGGCAGGTTTAGAAGATATGGCCCTGTATTTGTTCTCACCCTTTCAGCTGAGGTGTGGTAGATGTTGGTACTCTGGTTTTGGGATGCGTTAGGCGAAGCCTTTGCATTGAGAGCATCTCAGAGGGCTCAGGCAGTGGAGGACAGGGAATATATTCTTAAACAGCCCCTGGTGTTTCCTAATGTTATGGTTTAACCCCAGCCAGCAACTGGGTACCATGCAGCTGCCCTCTTACCCCCCCGATCCCCAGTAGGATGGGGAGGAGACCTGGAAAAACAGTAAAACCCATGGGTTCAGATAAGAACAGTTTTATAATTGAAATATATTAATAATAATAACAACAATAACTAACAACAACATCAAAAATAATGATGTTTATAATGATAATGATAATAATAATGTAACAGTAATAATTGTAATGAAAAGGGAGACAACCAAAAACGAGAAAGAGATAAACCCCAAGAAAGACAAGTGATGCACAACACAGTCGCTCATCACCTGCTGACCCGTGCCCAGCCAGTCCCCAGCAGCAATCGGCACCTGCCAGCCAAGTCCCCCCCATATACACACTGAGCATGACAACATATGGTATGGAATATCCCTTTGGCTAGTTTGGGTCAGCCGTCCTGGTTATGCTCCCTCCTGGCTTGTTGTGCACCTCCTCGTTGGCAGCAGATGGGAAACTGAAAAGTCCTTGGTTTAGGGTAAGCACTACTTAGCGAGGACTAAACCACCAGCATGTTATCAACGTTATTCTCATTCTGAATCCAAACCCCAGCACTCCCCCAGCTGCTAGGAAGAAAACTCACTCTATCCCAGCCAAAACCAGGACACGTAAGCAGGTGCCTGACTGTCCATTGGCCTCGGTGGGCCCCTTCCCACGTGTGACTTCAGATTGTCACCAACATGTGGCACCCATTACCATTTCTTGAAGTGATGGGTCGTCTTACAAAGCACTGTACAACACCCGTGCAGTAAGACTTGACGACTGGATCAGAACACTTTCACTTCATGAACTCCCCACTGTTAAAAGCAAAACCCACTCTTAGCAGTATTTAAATCTCCTCTTTTCTTTTCTACAGTGATATTTTATATTTTATTTTGCTGTTGACACTAAGGCACGGCTCTGCGTCTTGCTGGCATCCCTGGAATGCTGTAATTAAAAAGCAAGGCTGAAAGCAAAGGCATGCTTGCAGTGATTGGACTGATAAAAGCAGTAATGGAAAATTACTCCTATTAATGTTTGATTTTATACTTTTTCATTAGAGTCCTTAATTTGGCTTTTCACCTAAAGTTCACAGAATAAACAGATAAGGCTGGAAAAAAGTAAGCTAGCTGACATTTTCATCTGATGTTTTTTCATTCCTCAGCTGGAGACACTTTAAATGAGCCTGAATTTCTTGAGAAACTCTTTGGTTTCTAAAAATAGGGTCATTCCAAAGGATTGTCTTCAGTTGGGCGTCCAAATTTTGAAACACTCCAAAAGCTGTCGGTTGCTCTTGGCCTGAAGTTTCCATCTGCAGCCTAGCAAGCATAAATTTCCTCCTCTATTTTTAAAAAACAGTGCACAAACCTGTCTTGCTTTTTAGCTTTTTGTGTTTGCCCTGGCACTTTGGAAAGGTTTTGAGAATTGTTCCCATCACAGCTTGGCAAAATATTGGTACTGGGATTCATTCGCTTCCGAAGGAAACTTTCCTGTTGGAAGGGAAGTAGTTAAAATCTCCAACATTTTTTTTTGGGGGGGGGAGAGAGAGAGAGACAGGGAGAGAAAGAAGAGAGGGAGACTAAGGGAGGAAGATAGGATCAGGAAATGGCCAGACTGAGGATCCAGAGAATTCTACTCCAGGATTGTTCTGGGGTAAAAATAACATAAAATATAAATATGAAAAAGGTTGCGTAAGTGCCTGGGGTCACTCTAGCACATCTGCAGGGTTGGAAATAGGTTATTAATTCTCTGTGCAGCTGCGGGGTCAGCAGAGGGTGCCTGTGAGCAACGTATCATTTGCGTTTGTGCCTGCTTGTTCATTTTTAAATGTCCTCAATGAAAGCAAAATAACCCGTGCTATTTATGTGCCTGCCGCCACCCATCCAGCCATACCAGTTCCCGCTCAGTTTATACAGTATAAAATAAAATATTGCACACCAGACAACACTTCTTGTAGGCTAATTCATCTGTGTCACAGGTTTGGATCCCTGCGCTTGGCAGTCATCCTGTAACGCTCCTTTCCACCGTGCGTATGTGATTCAGTAGAGGTTGGTCTGCACAAAGACTGGTCGTTGCAGCACGGCAAAGCAGCAGCACAAACTTGCAGGTGTCGTGCACCACGAAACCCTCTGAGTTCTATAGCGTTTGCACTACTGAAGTCAACAGAAGAACTGCTGTTGAGATCATAGGGTGAAGGATGCGGTCCAGAAGGGGACTGAAGTCAACTGCTGTTGCCTGTCCTTTCTGCCTGGGGGTGAATCTCATTCCCCTGCATGTGTATTAAAGCTCTGCGAGTAATTCAGAGCCTTTTTTGATGTAGTGAATTTTCCTTTTCCAGCTGCTTCCTCACATCCCCAGGCTGGTGGCCTCTCTGAAGAAGGAAGACTCCAACTCTGCCACCAGCTCCCTGGAGCAGCTGGCTGAGCTCATCCACTGCATGTTCTTCCGCTTCTCAGGATTTCCAGATCTCTACGAACCAGTCCTAGAAGCAGTTAAAGTAAGACATGCACCTCTTGGGCATTTTTCTGTTTTCCATATGGAAATGGCATCTTAGTTCGCAGCCTAATGCAGAGGCACTGTCCTACCAGTAGGGATGTCCTAACCTCAACACCTCAAATTGTGTAGAAGAAAGCGTTTCAAATTCTGAGTTTGAGCCTCATGTAGGTAAGCTGAGGGAAGGTCCTGATTGTGCCTGTGGGTTTTAGCTATAGCTTCAATCTTGCATGCCTCTAAAGTACTAATACTAGCAGCTAAACGCTTCCTCCCATGGGTGCATGTTCATGCGAAGAGCAGAGGAAACGAGTTGCTTGAACACCTCTAGCAGAGGAGTTTCATAGTTGCCCATTCTTCACATGGAAAGAGAATGATTTGTAACACAGAGCTTTCTTTCCAAGGCTCTTCCTATTCCAAATGAAGACCGGATTAAACATCTCTTGGGGCAAAATGCCTGGACCTCCCAGAAGAACGAGCTGGCCTGCTTCTACCCACGCCTGGCATCCAAATCAGAGACGGGAAAGATCGGGTTAATTAACTTGGGAAACACCTGCTACATGAACAGCATCATACAGTCTCTTTTCATGGCTTCGGAGTGAGTTTTTGCCTCCTTGCTCCCACTCAAGACAGCTACAGAGGCTGCTCATTGCACCGGCATTGCGTGTCTTGCACTGATTTTCCATCTGACAGTTTGCATCTCTGTTTCTCTTTTGCAGCTTTCGACATTCAGTGTTGAATTTAACCGAGGGCAACTCCCAGCCCCTGATGACAAAGCTCCAGTGGCTCTTTGCGTTTTTGGAGCACAGTCAGGTAATTATTTCATGTTCTAGTTATTTGTTTGGACTGTCGGCAGCGGAAAGGCTCGTCTCCAAGTTGCTTCCTGCCGACTCCAACGTACTGATAAGGAGCTGTGGATCTTGGTGGGTTTTTATAACAGCACAAATTTTTGTTTATATGAAGGAGACTAATTTTCAGGGTGGAGGAGGCAAGCTCCTATCACCCATGAAAGTGAGCTGTGTTCACATCAGGCTGCCTGTCTTCAGCCTGTGGTCTTGCTGGGTTGGACTTCTGTAATAACAAGTAGTTTTGACGATGAAGTCCATTTGGTAATAGTTTACGTATGTGGCCAGTTGAAAAGCCTGTTGATCTAAAGCAGAGGTTTTTATTCCTTGCTGTGCAATGAGGAGGAAGACTGGAGCAGCTCGCCTGTCCCCTTGCTTCACAGTAAAGCACAAATTATCAGTGAAAATTGCCTTAAAAGTGGTGTAGTAGTAGTAGTAGTAGTAGTAGTAGTAGTAGTAGTAGTAATGATCCCCTTAGATTCCAGATGCTTTGAATCCTCTGTATGTGAGGGAAAGTAAAGTAAAAATAACACCCTTGAACAAATTAATTATGAATGCTTTCTTGACGAACATGGAATGTAATATGAGTGACTCCTGGAGATACAGCTAGGTCATATCTAGCTCTTCTCTTGAAATTGTAACTTTCTGTCCCTAGAAAGACATAATTTTGAAAGTCCAGGGAATTTTCTCTTGCTGTGAAACCAGTCACATGGGTTTCTGTTTTCCACGCCTTGAGTGACAGAGCTGGCTTCTTGCATTGTGTTATTATGTCATCACAGATGACTTTTGGGGGCAAAATATAAACAGCCTCTTAGATTTAATATTTGGTCATAGAAGAGTCTAGCTTTTGACGGTAGGTTGGGGTGTCTGTGATCTGTGATGAGCAAATACAGAAGCATATTCGCTTCTGTGTAGTTTATGGTTAATAGTTTACCGCTAATTTCCTAATAGCCTTCTAGTTATTTTTCTTCTTCAGGCTGTTCTTAAAGTCTCTTCTTTGCCAAAGATGGGTCTTTTTCCATGTTAATTAGGCATCTGCTTCCCAACGGCAGCGATTACATTATCTGGTAATGCAGATTACCTGCCTGTAGTGCTCAGAATGATGAGTGGAAGTTTAGTGGATTTTTTGCTTTGTTTTTTTCCTATGAAAGGATTTGGTGAGAGAGATTCTGATCAAATTAAATGGAGCATCAAATTAAACTCAGGCTGAATTAAGTAGAAGTCTCTGGGTCAGGCCAATAAACAATTCTAAAACTGAAAGAAGAAATGGATATTTTATAGAAGTATATGTAAAATAATGGCTGAAATTCATCCGTATTGTCCTGGCTTGCAGCAAAGCAAGAAAGTCTTGGGATTAGCGTTTGTAGGGGAAAAAAAAGGGGACCTTGTCAGGCACACAAGTGTACCTTGCTCCCAGTGAAACAGCCAGAAAGAACCTCCTCTTCCCTCTCCATTCCCCTGTTGGAGGTGAGAACCAGATCCCTAGGATTAATGCACTTCTTCTGTGTTGCTGCCAGCGACCTGCCATCTCACCCGAGAGTTTCCTCTCTGCCTCCTGGCCACCCTGGTTCACCCCTGGTGCTCAGCAGGACTGCTCGGAGTATCTCAAGTACTTGCTGGACCGGTACGTGGTGAGCGCTGGTGGTTTCAGAGCCTGGTGACACGGGCGTCCCTAGGCTGCGATGTTTAATGCTGACCCACATGCAAACGGGGCCAGCGGCTGAGACCCAGAGGAGCTGGGACAGTGGAGGCTTGGGGTGAAAGGTGGTGAGATTGGTCTGGGGCTCCTCGGTCAAACCCTCTTTGGGCTGGCTTAGGAGTAAGGTCAGAACTTAGTTCTGCGTGAAACTTTCTGCCTTTGCTCTGAAGGCCAAGGGGATTGTACCAAGTTTAGAGATTTGCCTCACAAGACACCCAGGCTCCTCTGTACAATGTTGATTTTTCCCTTTCTCTTCCCTAGAAATCCCAAATCTTGGGTGTCCCAGCAATCCCTCTACAAGTGGGGGGTCAGTGGCACATGGAGACCTCTGGTTCCCAAACCCTGCCCAGCACCTCCCCTTGCTCCCAAAGTGCCAGACACCTGGGAACAGGCAGGTTAACCCGGATTAACCCCTTGGAGTGAAGAACAGAAACCGTACTTTAGAAATTGCCTCTTGGTGGTGTATCCGTGCATAACGCAGCCTTTTTTTTTTCTGCTGCCAAAGGTTACACGAAGAAGAAAAAACCGGGAAAAGGATCTACCAGAAGCTCAAGGAATCCAGCTTGATGTCTCAGGCAGTAGAGCATCATTACTTAAACAAGACATTGATTGAGAAGATGTTTGGGGGTAAAATGATGACAAAGATCCGCTGTTTGAAGTGTCTGAATGTCTCTTCCCGAGAAGAAGCCTTCACAGACCTGTCCCTGGCTTTTCCTCCATCGGACAGGCACGTGCGTGGGAGCACATCTGTTTTACCAGTGGAAGAAATTGGCCCACAATTTATTGAGCCTCCTGAAAACCCAAGCCAGCTTACCGGGTCTCTCTGGATCCGGAGGAAGGCTCCCATGGCTGGAGAACCTGCAGCCCCACCGATGCCAGTGGAAACATTGGGTTTCCAGGAGCCAGGAGAAGCAGCAAATCCCTTAAGTGGCAATGCCGTTGGTGTGGATGCAGCCAAAGACCCTCTCTCAGCTTTTGGGGAGCAGGCATGTACTCCCAAGGACTCCAGGTCCGTCCCAGATTTAATCAACTATTTTCTATCCCCGGAGAGATTGACAGCGGAGAATAAATACCACTGTGAGAAATGCGCGTCCTTGCAGGATGCCGAGAAGGTGGCGGAGCTGACGGAGGGTCCGCACTACCTCATCCTCACGCTGCTGCGGTTCTCCTTCGACCCACGGACTATGAAGAGGAAGAAGATCTTGGACAATGTCTCCATCCCTGTGGTGCTCAAGCTGCCCATCCTTGTCACCCCGGAGGAAACTGAGGAGGTTTGCCAGTGTGAGAAGGCCACGGCCACTGCGGGAAGCGGCTTCATGTCTGTGGTGTATGACCTCTGCAGTGTGGTGGTGCATTCGGGCATCTCCTCCGAGAGCGGCCACTATTACTGCTACTCCAGGGAGTGCACCGACACCATCCCTCAGGGGCAGCCCCGGGACGGGGCACCGAAACTGGCCTCCGACAAGCAATTGGACTTTGAAATCCAGTGGTACCTCTTCAATGACACCAGAGTTTCCTTCTCCTCCTTTGAATCGGTCAGCAACATCACCTCTTTCTTCCCCAAGGACACTGCCTACGTCCTCTTCTACAGACAGCGGCCGGGCAGGCAGAGCTGCCTGATGCATGAGGCTCTGGCCGAGGCCGGCCGCCTGCACGGTGAACCCTCCCTCCATAAGGACTTGATGGAAGCCATTTCCAAAGATAACATCCTCTACTTGCAGGTAACTCCCACTGCCGTGCACAGCACGGGTGCGATCCTGTGGCTGCCCAGCTCATGCGCCACGTTCCCACCTACCCAGGTTGTGTCCTGCGGATAAATCTGCACGTGCAGAGACGCGCCCGCTCCCTGAAGCCAAATCCCTTTTCCTTTTTAGCACCCAGGTATAAACAGGTTGTGGTTTCCCGATGAAATTGGGTCTTGAGGGTGGTGCAAGATACCTTATGGCTATGCTCAGGGTTGACTTGCTGTTGCCCACCCCAGGCAGCTCTGCTGGAATTTTTCTTCTGAGTGCCTGAGAAAGGTGGGCGAGCTGGGAATGCAAACCAGAATGGATTTTGGTCAGCTGGTGCAGTCAATACTTTCCGAACAGCAGTGTTGCACAGGACAGGAGCTGCACCCGGGGGAATGTGAAGGGTCCCTCCTCCCCCAGAGGTGACATGCAAGGGCTGGGTTTTGATTTCTGGAGAGATGCAATGCTTTGCTGCATCCCTTTTGCTGAGCTCTAGAAATGAGCACATGGCCTTCTCACTCCGATTTAATTTGGAGGAGGCTCCCAGGGGTAACGAATGGGCTCCCAGCTCCTTGGGGAAGGTGGGAGCATCCCCCCACCCAGGTCATTTGGCTGCAGGTATCCTTGTGTTATTTCTCCCCTTTCCTTCTCCCAGGAGCAGGAAAAGGAAGCGAGGAACAGAGCCGCCTACATCTCTGCCTTGCCGAAATCCCCGCTGTGGTGGAGAGACTTTGACAGGGACAAGGATGATGACAACTCATCAGGGGGCTGCAGCCCAGCAGCAGGCGGGGGTGGATCCGGCTCCTTTCATGGACTCGTCTTCTAGCCAACGGGTTAAACCAGATAGTCGATGTCCACAGGGCCAACCTGAAGCCAGAGGCTCCTCTTCCTCACTGATGACAATGAACATCTTGGAGGAGGATTTGGGGAACATTTCAGTGGAAAAGGGCTCAGGGGCTGATTTGGAGGTGCCCGGAGGGTCCCACCGCTTCCTATGCACTTGGTCTTCACGCCTTAATGTAACTAAGCTAATGCGGAGATGAGCAGCTGCTGACAGCTCAGAGAAGTGCCCTTTTGCTTCAGCGCAGCCATGTCTTGCCTGCTGTGAGCCACACCACCAGCCTGGGGAGGGGATGAGGACTAAGATGGGGATGAAGATGGACCCAGTGGGACCCCAGGGATGGAGACATCCCATGCATGTCCTGTCTGCAGCCCTTCCCTTAGCACTGAGTTGGTTTTGCAGGGATTTCTGCTTGGTGGTTGGGGTTTTTTTGTGTGTGTGGTTTTTTTTTTAATGTGGTTTTGAGAACCCACCTTGACATACCTCTAAGTAGAGGAAGGCTGAAAAGGCTGAAAAATGCCAAGCAGCCAACATGGCAACACTTACCGGGTGGGGCAGCGAGCTTGCAAGCCTGCTTGGTCACAAGCTTGGTCACAGCTGGTGGAGCAGAGGGGTTTTATGTAGCATTGCAAAGCACCTGAAAGAAACTGAGGGGCACAAACCCCCCCAGCCAAGATGGACTGACCTGGTCTAGTTGGGTTTTATTGGGCTCCAGTGAGGCCCCGCTGTGTTACTGGTGGTCACCAGTGTGGATGCTGTTTGTGCATGTGGCCGGCCCAGACAGAGCTGTTTTTCCAGACATGTCTTTAGGACTTGGTTAGCCTCCTGCTGCTGCTGTCACCTCATGGATTTCTGGGCTGGATATGCCCTTTGAAACTTGGGCTTTCCTTTGGGATACCTTGAACTGAGCAGCAAACGACAGAGCCTCCCCAAACCCACTAGCTATTTCATTTTTTTAAATGCTGATTTGCAAGGACAGTAGCCCAACCAGATATATCAACTCAGTATAAATACATACTATGTAAACCAATGTATTATGTAAACCATTAATGGGACAGGGGCTGATTTTGGTGGCAGGTGGCCCACCTAAGCCCTGGGCGGCGTGTCTACAGGACTATGGCTCCCTCCCATGTCCCTCCCCAGCTGCTGTCCCTGCCTGCTCCTCCCTCACGCCTGTAGTAGAGATTTCTCTGGCTCAAGTGGCAGAGACTTGTGCCTTAGGTCCTGGGCGCAGGGCCTAATCCTGACCGTGGGGTACTGGGGTGGGAATACTGTATTGCTGTGGAGGAAAAAGCAAAGCACAGATGTTGTTATGGATAATGCGAGCAGAAAGTCTGCTAGAGAGGACACTTGGGATCAAATCTCTGGTGTATACTATCATATTCTTTTATTGCCTTTCCTATATATAAATAAAGGAGATGAATTAATTCAACAGAGAGGCTTAGTGTCTTATTGCAATACTCATAGCTCTTGGGCTGATCGGTCAAAAAAAGAGATGGAGAAGCTGATGGGAGATGAGCATCCAACTTCATGGACACATGACAACCCTGCAGAGCAGTGGCTTGGAAGAGGCGAGCAGGCAGAGGTGGGATGGGGACCCCCAGCCCAGAGCTAGGTGCCCTCTGAATGCAGATCACAATCCTGTTGTGTTTTTTTTCTTCTTTTTTCAGATGAGCAGTGGGGTGTGTTCATTTTATTTAAGTCCGCTAGACCTGAAGCGGTGCTAAGAAGAAATAAATTTGGACCCAAAGCTGAAGTTATACAAGAAGTCGGGTGTTTCCTGGTGTTATTAATAGAATTTTATGAACCTCCTGTCCAAAGAGGTTGCTGAAAGCTTTCATGTTGCTGTGGTGCCAGCTCCTTGCTTTGTGCTGGAGTGTCACCTGGAGGCATTATCTGGGCTGCGTGCTGGAAGGTGCTTTTGCAAGAGACTGTCTCTGCCCTGATGAGATCCTAAGCTAAATAATCAAGGCAGATAACCAACCCACCAGGGAAAATGGAGAGGCTGTATCATAGCTGTGCTCTTCCCTGAGTATGTCTTGCTGCTTTCCCCCCAAGATTTTCTGAGACGAGCAGAGGCAAACTGAGGCAAACTGCCCACAGTGCTCAGCATGGGCGGCAGCCGGGATAGTTTCAGCAGTGTAACGGTGTGGTCTGGTTTAGTCCCTGTTAATTTTCTATACTTCTTAGCATTGGACTTCCCTTTTGGGCTCAGCCTTGAGCCTCTCTTTTCACAGAATTATCTACAGTTGCTCCACGATCCTCTCCCCAAAATAATTACTATATATATATATGCATATAGCATAAATATGTATTTATATAAACATATAATATTACAGAATCATAGAATTGTTGGGGTTGGAAAAGACCTTCAAGATCATCAAGTCCAACCATTAACCCAGCACTGCCAAGCCCACCACTAAACCATGTCCCTCAGCGCCACACCTACACCTCTTTTAAGTACCTCCAGGGATGGGGACTCCACCACTTCCCTGGGCAGCCTGTTCCAGTGCTTCACAACCCTTTCGGTGAAGAAATTTTTCCCAATCTCCCATCTAAACCTCCCCTGGAGCATCTTGAGGCCATTTCTTCTTGTCCTGTCGCTTGTTACTTGGGAGAAGAGACTGACACCTACCTCACTAATATATGTAAGTTATGAGTAATATACTGGAGATTTTACATAAAGTTTGCATTAGTATACTTTATTAATTTATTAAAATAATAAATATAATATACTATCACTATATCATATAATATTATAGCTATAGTGTACTATTAGTAGTATATTGTAATATATGATAAGTATTAGTAATACATCATCAATATTATAGAATTATAGAACCATGGGATTGTTTGTGTGGAAGGGAGCTGTACAGAACACCCAGTCCCACCCCCTGCCCCCGGCAGGGTCCCCTCCCGCCAGCCCAGGCTGCTCCCAGCCCTGTCCAGCCTGGCCTTGAGCCCTGCCAGGGATGGGGCACCCACAGCTGCTCTGGGCAGCCTGGGCCAGCGCCTCGCCGCCCTCACGGGGAAGGGTTTCTTCCTCATGTCCAACCTAAATCTCCCCTCTCTCAGCTTCAAGCCATTCCCCCCTGTCCCACCACTCCCTGCCCTTGCCCAAAGCCCCTCCCCAGCTTTCCTGTCGGCCCCTCCAGGCACTGGGAGCTGCTCTAAGGTCTCCCCGCAGCCTTCTCCTCCCCAGGCTGCACAGCCCCAGCTCTCCCAGCCTGTCCCCACAGCAGAGGGGCTCCAGCCCTCTGACCAGCTCCGTGGCCTCCGACGGGCCCGCTCCAACAGGTCCGTGTCCTTCTGATGCTGAGGACCCCCGAGCTGGACGCAGCGCTGTGGGGGGGTCTCAGCAGAGGGGAGCAGAGGGGCAGAGCCCCCTCCCCTGCCCTGCCGGCCACGCTGCTGGGGATGCAGCCAGGGCACGGGCAGCTTTCTGGGTGTGAGCGCACATTGCCGGGTCATGTCCAATTATTCATCCACCAGTATCCTGAAGTCCTCCTCAGGGCTGCTCAGTCCAGTCATCTCCCAGTTTGTATTGATACTAAGAATTGCCCCAACTCCAGTGCAGGACCTTGCACTTGGCCTTGTAGAACTTGGTGAGATTCATACAGACCCACTCCTCAAGCCTGTCACGGTCCCGCTGGATGGCATCCTGTCCTTTAGAGTAGCATCCACACCACTCAGCTTGGTGTCATCTGCAAATGTGCTGAGGGCGCGCTCAATGCTACGTCTATGTAATTTATGAAGGTATTAAATAGTATTGGTCCCAGTACGGACCCTTAAGGAACAACACTCATTACTGATTTCCACTCAGACACTGAGCTGTTGACTGTAACTCTTCAGATGGTCCATCCATCAGATCCCTATCTCTTCAGTTTAGAGGAAGAAAGTTATGTGGCACTGTATCAAAAGCCTTACAGAACGGTAGTATAGCATTAGTATAGTATGTTACTATCTATGCTATACCAGTTATAGTACATACTATATTAATATTTGTGTTAGTAATAACAGTAATATTTGTATATGATATATTGGTAAAGTGTGTACGATAGTATGGCCCACAGTGGCACACAGGCCTCTAGCAAAAGAGAGCCTGCAATGGAGTCCCCAGCTCCAGATTTGGGATCCCAGATGTGCTGCAGATGTGAGGTGATGCTACTCTTGCTAAAAAAAGGGGGTTACAGGGACTGTGCTGTAAAGGTGTCTTTCCACAGGTGTCTTTTTTGGTTTTTTTTATTATTATTATTGTTAAAGTAAATGTAAGTGTCTTGAAGGGGGGACTTGAATTTTTAACTCTGGGGAAAAAGATGTGTTCTTGTGCTTAGGTTTTATGTGAGATTTGGTGGCCTGAGCTGGGGCTCACAGGCACTGAGCTGCTGATGGGCGAGGAAGCCAGCATTTGTCCTCACCCTGTGCACAGCAAAGTGTATCCCTGGAGCAGATATATAGTATGAATTTCACTTCAGCAACTGAAAAACACACAGTTTGGGTTCTGGTATCAGGAAAACCCTAACTGCATCCTAAAGGTCCTCATTGGGCAGACAGGACACCTGAAGCTATAAGGAGATACTTGGTGACACGCTGGGAATATGCTCTGAAAGCTTTAAAGTTGCTGCACGATTCAACTTGATCCTGTCATTAATTCCCCACTCAGAATCCATGCTGGGAGTCACCAGTGAGAGATGGTCTTTTTATTTTCATTCTTCTATTTTCCCATTGCTTTCCTGCTGCACATACAGTACTTAAAAATGAGATCACGTTCACGTCAGACATGTACCATGTTTATTAACAGCAAAAAAAGTATTATCTAGGCTTCACTCAAGACCAATTTACAGGATAAATAATTGTTTCAAATTACTTAAAAAAAAAAAAAAACAACAAACCCCCAAAGAATAAATTAATAACTTATTAGCTGTCCACAGTGATTTGAAAACTTAATAACCATTCAAACAGTGACACCACAAGAAGACACGTACTGTACAGTTTGCCACAGATTACTCTTGTCCTTCCTTCTACAAATGGGGAAAAAAAAAAAGTAAAAATACTCCTCTTTACGAACAGTCATAGGCTTTGAAACACACAAGACATCCCTGCGAATCGGTTGCCGACACAACGGCTTCAAAGCCGGGGCTCCGACCCCACCTCGCAGCGGGTTAAGAAACAAACAGAGGAAACTACCCTAATGTGGCTGGGGCCGTTCCCACGCAGGGATGCCCAAAGTCAACGGGGACCCGCTGACTTCCCCAAGGGCTGGGCTGAGTGGGACTTAACTAATCTAAAGGTTTGGTCCTAACCCTATGGGACTTAGCAGTGGGCTCCCCGTGGAGCCCAGGGTCCTGTTCCCTTCCCCTCTCTGTGATGTGCTTCAGCCACCACGTTCAAAGGGCTCTCAAAGAAAATGTGGTATTTTCAGGGTCAACATGGCAGCAGAATGCTGAAACTGTGCAAACGGCTTTTCCCCCACCTGCCTTGCTCAGGAGAAAATCCTGCCAATTTTTTTTCCACCCTGGTAATTAGGGATGAGGGTTTTTTAATGAGTTTTGCAGAGCGGGATGTGCAGTGTCATGTGTGATGCTGGACATGACAATGGGGTAGCACCACATGCTTCCCGGCCATTGCATGCAGACTCAAAACAGCTCTTTGCATTATTAGATGCCAATTAATCACACCTCATGATGCATCTGTGAGGTTGGGAAATAAGTACTAAAAATCTTCATTTTACAAGCCAGAGAAAAAGCAGGATGCAGAGTTCAAATGAACTCCCTCGACCCACCTGAAGATAAAGTGTGGTATCACCCAAAGAACAACAATAAAAATAATGTTTTTTTATCTTCTGGTCTTGGGGCAAACCTCTCCCATGTAGTCAACCCACTGGCCTACAAATGAACCCGTTATATGTTAGCAATGGGCTGCATCAAAAACTAAGAGTCTGCTGATCAGAAGCAAATCCATTGAGCTCTTTTAGATCAAGAGATGGAACCATGTGGTCAGCTTCTGCTCCAGGTGTTGCTGGCTAGTGTTAAAGTTTGGACACTGTGCCAGGACCGGCTGGCTGTGGGTTGGCATGGAGAGAGCTGTTTGGTGACACCTTGCTACATATCAAATTTTCTCAAGAGCAGCCACTGAAGTAGCAACCTGATTAACAGCACAAGTACAAGGAGATAAAATTACGACTACAAGGTTGTGACACCAAGGACAAGCTGATGGAGGGATCAACTGCTCCAGCCAAGGACAAATCATGATCAAAAGGTGCACATGTCTACCTGCAAGAGCCTTATTAACAGTTGCAAGATCATTGCATACATGTGGGCGGGCTGGTGCTTTCTGGGCAGAGAAGAGAGGCACAGGGACTCACCAGGGGCCCTAAACTGGTTCATTGGCCCTTGTGAGTTGATGCTGGACTGGTCTCTCTGGTTTTCTTGATGGCTCTTTGATGGCCATGTGTGTCCTCTGGCTGGGGGTGGGGTTAGGCTCTGCTCTTCACCCTTTAGGGCTTCTCCACAGGCACAGCCCCACTGCACCCATCTCCTTCAGACAACATTCCTCCAACGGCACACACTGTGTGGGTGAGTGTCAATTTTACATGGAATAGCAACATCACCAGGTGGGAAAACATCAACACAACGCAAGCATGAATTGACAAAACCATCCTCTTACTTGCCTCCTAGGCCAGGAAGATCAGACAGGACCTGGAAGCTATTTAAACATCTTCCTACTGAAGTCCACCACCACATAAGACCTGGGCATGGCTCTACCCCTCCCAAGGAGCCATGATCATTGGGTGGCCAAAGCAAGCCAAGTCTTCCCGGTATGCTCGAGGGACTGGGATGCCAGGGTGTAGGAGCTGGCATGGAGCTGCAGAGAGCTCTGGGTTGATGTCTGCCCTAACAAATTTACAGGTTCAAGCTGTCTCCCAGTTGCTCGGACTGTGTGTCTGTGTCCCGGACGACTTGGTCTGGGCTAGCCAGCCCTCTCCCAGGTGCAAGGGATGGCCCCAGTGTGAATCAGGTTCCCTCACCGTGGGGTATGGCCTTAGGGGTAAGCTGTGCTTTGCCACTTGGCTTCATGGCCAGAAAAGAGGCCCTAGCTCCGTTTCAGGTATTATAGAGCTCTAGGCAATACCTTTGGCCCCTTCCCTCACATGGAGGAGTCTCTGCTCAGCCCCAGCAGCACAGAGTCTCAGGGTAAACTGGGGGGAAGAGATGTCTCTGGTCCCTCCCCCTGCTCCAAGCAGGGTCAGCTGTGGGGTTGATCCACCCTGGGTCTTGAAAAGCTCCAAGGATGGAGGTGGCTCTTCATGCGACAACCCTGTGAAGCCCATGGCACTGCTGCCCCATGGTTAGTTCATGGGAGCCCCAGAGCAAGGTGTGTCCCAGCACGTCCAGGTCCCCACCACACTTCTAGCAGGGTTTCTCCTGCCCAGCTCAGAGCTGGGTGCATTGACCAGGGCTCCCTGAAAGCCAGAGCACTGAGGCATCATGTTGTCGGGCAGGATGAACCCCTTGAGAGTGAAGTGCCCTGGGTAAGTCGTGAGAGTGGTGGGAACTCTCCTCCCACCGTGGCTTTTACTGACCAAAACCCCACTCCACAACCCACAAATCTCTATATAGCTGACTCAAGACTCATGCCAAAGGAGCACATGGGGAGGACCAAGACTCAGATCTTGCTGGCAAACTCCCTGCTTTCTTTCCTCCCAACCTCATGTTCCCCCATATATAAACCTTGCCAGTGGCTGGTGGCCCTGGGCCCAGTTCCATCCCCTTAGCCCCCCGTGCACCCAAGCCTTAGATCGTTTTGGTTCCAGCTCTGGATTTGACCCTATCTGCCAGACACTCAAATTTCTCCTGGCACAGTCTGCACTCACACGTATTTTGTTTCTCCAACCTGAGACTAAGCATAAGCCTGTCATCCATTTAGAGCTTGAAATGTATTTCCCACTAAACACTCAAGTGTCAGTTTGGAGCAAATCAGCTACAAGGCAGCTCACACATCCCACCAGAGGAACCATAAGCGGCAGTCACACACAGTGAGGGATACATGTTTTTTGATACTTCTGCCTTTAAAACGTCTAGCTTAGTCATTCTAAAGCTCGGGGAGAGCTTTGATCCATGGCCCTGGTACTTCATAAAACTCAATATTGAGGTCATGATGCTTGTCCCACAGACAGCCCTTCTCCATGAGCACACGCACACCTACAAGCACATCTCTTTTCTTAAATGGGACCATAGAGCTGAAGAGCAGGCTCTGACGTGAAGACTCAAGCCATTTTAATTGCAGTTAAAATGAATCATTTCCAATGTTCTCAGCTTCCTAAAATACCTATTTCTAACAAAAGCGTCAGTAATACTTGAGCATCCAAGTATAGAGTGGATGTGATAAACTCAATGCCTTCAGGACAAAGTTCTTGGCAGTCCGTGTAATTAAACCAGCTGCTTTTCAATATGGTTTAAGACTAAATACTGCACAAACATTAATCATCAGGGACTGCTGTAATCAGCCTGGCAACTGTCAGGAATGACTATTTCCACTGCAGCCATTGATTACTTAATGGCTTTCAGGAGGGGCTGATACAGTCATGCCTACATGGCAATGCATAGAGTCTATGGGCTGATACTTAGCTTGGAGAGGCTATTTGCTTGGTGCTTAGCTGGGAAAAAAATGGAGAAATATGTCTGTTTCTGGGAAAATGTAGGCCTCACTGCAAAGCAGAGAGGCACCAGCGACCAGCAGTTGTGAAATAGCTACTTTTGGGATGTTTTGTTCCTTGGTCTGCCAAACGCAAAGGGCCAGTTGCGGGGATTCTCATGAAAGCAAATCATTAAAACTGGAGGCCTGAGCTTGGGAAAAGAGCTATCCCATGCCAGGGCTTGCCCCATGAACAAATAGACATTTGTGGGACATAGAGAGAAAGGACTAGTTTCTCCAGCACCACAAAGGGCTTTGGATTAAATATGGGAGCGGGCACTAGACGCACCTGGTCCCAGTGCAGAAGCACAGGGCACCGGCTCGAAACACATCCCAGCTCATTGCACTGTCTCTCAAGCCACTGCACCACCAGAAATGACCGCTGCTGCTGCCTCCCCCTCGCCTGCCCACTTTCAGGGTGCTTTTGGGACTTGGTGAGCTCCCCATCTCCCAGATGAAAACAAGAACCTGAGCATAGGCTATCACTTGATTTCTCCAGGCTTTTGGTTCAGTTCAAGATTTTCTTTAGCCTGGAGCTGGGCTGTTTCATCTTGAGAATAGTTGCACTGCTTTACTGAGAGAGACCCAAAGCAGCCCAAAGAGCTATTCCCAAAACTGCTGCTGCAATCCACCCCAGAGGTGGCTGCGTTTTCGCGTGAGAGGAGAGCAGCACAGCTTTTGGCAGGAAAACACATCCAGCGTGCACCATAACCCTTCTCCCCCAGCCTCATCTTCCTTTGTGCCTGCCCAACAGTTTAAGAGGATGAAATAGGAAAAAACCAGCTTCCCAGTTGAGTCACATTTGCTTTTTGGTGGGGATGGGGAGCTCACTCCCACCCGGGTGAACACACTCTGGATCAGCCCCAATGTTTAGTCTCCCCTGAGATGCAGTGATGACAGGGGCTATAGAAATCCGAAGCACTGTACTCTGCTCTTCATTTCATTATCTCACTATGCAAGCGTGCAAGCCCCCAATGAGAGGCAAAGGCCCTTGCAGGCTGTATCACACTCCCTGACCTTCAGAAAGCATCTGGCTGTGCTAAATCTTCCCTTTGGGTTTTGGTGTGGTTTTTTTTTTTTTTCTTCCCCCCTAGATGATTATTCTTTTTGCCATGAGCATTAGGCTATTTGCTTTGTTATTCCTGTAAAAGGCCAACACTTCAGTGTCTTAAAAGGGCCGTCAGAGCTTTTCCATTAATAACCTTCCCTTTCATGGCATGCAAGAAGAAAATATAAACCGATGTTGGAAGTTCAAGATTTATTTTACTAGCACGCAGCCCTTAAGGGACTGGTACCCTATCCCCATGTGGGTCACGTCTGGCTCTTTCCAAATGCGAACAAGATTAAAGAAATGTGTTAATGCTTAAGTGTTAATAATCAATATGACTTGGTGGTGTTGGTGGAAGACAGAGCCCATGGCACTAGGAGGGGTTCAGCTTGCAGAAAGAATAGCTCCAGCTTTTTAGTAGATATTATTACCTAATCTTTCTAATGTCTCCTCGCTTTGGCTCTCGGTTTGCAGGCGGCCTGTTTATTCATGTCAGTGCTTGCTGTCTGGCAATCAGGCTGCTCCACGGCAATCATTAATTCTTCCTGTTTTCATGAGATCATGAATTATTATCTCTGCAATGAACTGTATCTTCCTTCTCGGCTCTGCACCCAGCAGCTGCCTGGGGAATAATCCCAAAACCTGGATGTGTCAAGGATGCTGGCAAGGGGCAACAGCAGATTCCCACCCATAATTAGAGCCTAGAGTCGTTAATGTCAACAAGCCCCATTTCTGTGTTGAGAAACATTGCTGAAGATGGGGAGAAAACACCTAATCCAGCCCTTCGCACCCACCACAAACCAACCATAATGCTACATCAAAGCTAATGTTGAAACACCTTGCCCTGACTCTCCTGACCAGCCTCTTCCCACACCTAAGACCTCACCATCAACCAACATTTCAATTACACTACTCCTTTCCTCCAAAGTACACCCCACTGGACTTCCTCACCCAAGACCAACCTCTGCAGTACAGCATCTGCCTTCTCCCACTGCTCCCAACAGCCTTCCACTCCCTCCTTGTCACTCATCCTTGTGCCAGTCCAGATATACAGAGTCTCCAGAGCCTCCCTGTGTCCTTTGTACTCAACCAAAGAGCCTCTCATGATGGCTACAGGTGGAGGACTCTCACTCTCTGCATTTCTTTTGGTGCCACAAAGGGCAGATTTTGGTTCGTAAGGCCACATTCACGGGCAATTGATTTCAGATAGGCAGTGGGTCAGGGCTTAAATTCTGCCATCCAAAGCCAGTATGTCCATCCCATTGACTTTGAGAGATGTTGGAGAGCATCAACAGCAGAAGACATCCAAACAAACAAACATGGCTGTTTCACACATGCATGTGTGTGAGAACGGGGCAAGTCCTGGGTTTCTAAGTCAGCTCAGTGGAAAAGTCTGGATGCTCTTCAAGCTTCTGAAGGTTAACAACCACAATCAAAACCATGGGGGCTGTCCCACCAGGAGAAGAATAGCCCTCAGAGGTTTTGAACATGTTATTTACAAGAGATGGGACAATGAAAGTGATTTCAAAAGGAATGGTCCTTGCTCAGTTTTGGGATTGTGAGGAGGCAGAGAAGAGGGCAACCATAAGGAGTGGGGAATCAGAGCTGGGGAATGATGTCCTATGAGAGATGCTGCAAACCTGCATGGCATGGTTTGGGAGTACAGCGTCGAAGGAGATGGGGAGAGATGATCAGTGTTAGCACGTACAAGGTGGTTTTAATAGCTGTAAGCAAAAGATGTGTAGGGTGAAACCTGGTATTGCTAAGTCAAATTCCTGGATTGTGCATCCAGCAGCTAAAGCACAAACCTAGCCACCGAACACAGTTGGTCTTTATCACTGGCAAACAGTATCCGCCAAGTCTTCCCCTGAAATTAAATTTCTTTTTGCCTTAATAAAAAATAAAAAAATGAAGACCCTCTCCTCTCCGCAGACAAGTCTTAGAAATCCAGCCCAGCAGAGCTGTCAGCCTGCTTCGCTGCCTGCCCCAGGCACTACTGCTTCGTGCTCTTGGTGGGCTCCGAGGACTGCCGCACATCAGTCCACTCCTGCATGGTGCTCTGCAGCGCCTGTGTCTTCTCCTTGTCCACTTGCACGTAATCAACCTTCTCATCTGAGGCGACCGACGAGGTGGAGGGCTGTGGGGAGGAGAAACACGGCCACCGCCTGGTCACTCATTAGCTCCTCACTGCTCCCTCTCGCTCCTTCCCACAGCAGCACTGTGGATGCTGCAAGTCCACTGGCACCTCCCCTGCTTTCCTGCAGACTCCATAGCTCACCACCCTCCCTCTAACCTCCCAAAGGCTCCTGGAGGAGATATTTCAGTCTGCCCTGCACCTTGCTTGCATGAGACTATGGTGCAATGGGAGGGAAGAAACAGCAAACTGGGTGTCTATCTTCATGTCAACTCTGGGACATGAATATTTGGCTGCAAATGTGTTACCTAACTGCTGACATTGCAAATTTAGCATTGCTCCTTGCTCATTTTTGTGTAAACACCTCAAGAACTCTTACAGATACACAAAAATCCCAGCTCCACCCCTCTTAGCTGTGCTGACTCCATGTACCTATGGCACTAGATTATTTCCATCCCCATAACAACAGATATGTTTGCAGGTTCACCCAGGAGACCTGCTGAGGAAGAAGGAGATAATTTTTCCATAGCTTCTTCAGTCCTGGAATTTTGCCTGCCACTACAAGCATTACAAGAGGACCCTCAGCTGCTTGCAGCTGGAGCCAGGTGATGTTTTTTAATGACTTACAACCACCTTTCCAGGCTGAGATATACTTTAAATTGGTAATATCTGCAGAAATATGGCTGGGCAGAAATAAACAATTAAGGGACAACTGTCGGACAGTA
This sequence comes from Falco cherrug, assembly GCF_023634085.1. Classification (NCBI taxonomy): domain Eukaryota; kingdom Metazoa; phylum Chordata; class Aves; order Falconiformes; family Falconidae; genus Falco; species Falco cherrug. The sequence continues at coordinate 4,801,552 of NC_073698.1, forward strand.
AGAAGACCTAACCAGTGGGATGCTTTGCCTAGGAAACAAGGTGGTGTTTGAAAAGTTGAGGCCAACTCACAGGTGGCTCCCACAAAGGTTTAGACAATGCCTTGTCCTTCGCTGACCCCTCACTCAGGTGCTGCTTTACTTGAGCCAGCCTCTCATTCCCCCTCCCAGTTTGCTCAGAGTGGCACCCAGTTTGCTCAGAGCGGCACCCAGTGGCCTTTGGTACCCCCCCAGCCCACTCTGTCATCCTTGAGTGTCTTCTTCATTTTGGTAGGTGGCCTTACTGGGGAGGTTGTGAAATCTCCATCGCATGAAAATTTTATGCCTCACTTGTCACCTCAGGAGAGATGGTTTCCTTTGGATGTGGGGATGCCCTGAGTTCATCCCTTCCCCTATTTTCCTACAATTAGCAATAATATGAGGCTTGTTTTCCCCGTGTATGAGCCTGGACAAAAGTCACCAACATCTGGGTCTTTAGGCTGTTCCCCTCTCACATTTCCACAGGACACTTGGCAGAGACATCCCATTCCCGACCCCTCATCTCCTCACAGCTCTTTCTCACCGGGAAATGGCTTGATCAGCTCAACATAATCTAGCTTTTAAACTTTAGCTTCACTTTGTCAAAGCAGTTTGTACTTCTCCTGCCCAAATGGCACCCTTTAAAGGCACCTGACTGGCAGCCAGTAGGTGCCCAGCATTATCTGAATGAGCTCCGGAAAGTACCTCAGCTGGAAAACCCAAGTCTGGCTTTGGAGGACCTGTTCTTCTGGAGGAGGAAAAAACCCTTTTTTGATACTTCTTGGGATACCTCCTAACAGTTTTTGAATACATAATCTTTAGATGAATTTCTGGTCTCATCAGCATCCCTGAACCCTTGCACATCCATGCTTCTGGTGACACTTCCAGCAAGGCTGCAGACATGCAACAGAGCCCGAGTCCGACCTAGAATTAATATAGCAGCAGACCATAGAGCCATAGAATCACAAAATGGTTTGGTTGGAAGGGACTTTCAAGACCATCTAGTTCCAGACCCCCTGCCAGGGGCAGGGCCCCCTCCCCCCAGCCCAGGCTGCTCCCAGCCCTGTCCAGCCTGGCCTTGAGGCCTGCCAGGGATGGGGCACCCACAGCTGCTCTGGGCAGCCTGGGCCAGCACCTCGCCACCCTCACGGGGAAGGGTTTCTTCCTCATATCTAACCTAAATCTCCCCTCTTTCAGCTTAAAGCCATTCCACCTTGTCCTATCACTACAGGCTTTTGTAAAAAGCCCCTCTCAAGCTTCTTTGTCAGCCCCTTTAGGTACTGGAAGGCTGTTAGAAGGTCTCCCTGGAGTCTTCTCTTCTGCAGGATGAACAAACCCAACTCTCCCAGCCTGTCTCCACAGCAGAGGGGCTCCAGCCTCTGATCGTCTTTGTGGCCCTCCTTGGGACCTGCTCCAAGAGGTCCATGTCCTTATGTTGGGTGCCCCAAAGGTGGACGTAGCGCTGCAGGGGGGATCTCATCAGAACGGAGCAGAGGGGCAGAACTGCCTCCCTCGCCCTGCTGGCCATGCTGCTGGGGATGCAGCCCAGGACATGACTGGCTTTCTGGGCTGCAAGTGCACATTGCCAGATCACGTTGAGCTTCTCATCCACCAACACCCCCAAGTCCTTCTCCTCAGGGCTGCTCTCAACCCATTCTCCACCCAGACTGTATTTGTGCTTGAGATTGCCCCGACCTACATGCAGGACCCTGCACATGTTCTTGTTGAACTTCATGAGGTTTGCACGGACCAACTCCTCAAGCCTGTGAAGGTCCCTTTGGATGGCATCCCTTCCCTCTAGCATGCCACAGAGATTGACGTTGGCAAATCTGCTGAGGGTACACTTGATCCCATTGTCTATGTTGCCAACAAAGATGTTAAACAACATCAGTCCCAGTACTGACCCTTGAAGAACACCATTCACCATCAGTCTCCGCTTGGGCATTAAGCTGTTGACTGCAACTCTTTGAGTGCGACCATTCAGCCAATTCCTTATCTACCAGGTGGTCCATCTGTCAGATCCATGCCTCTTCAGTTTAGAGACAAGGATGTCATGCAGGACCGTGTCAAATGCTTTGCACAAATCCAGGTTGATGACATCAGTTGCTCTTCCCTTATCCACCAACACTGTAAACCCATCTTAGAAGGCCACCAAACTTGTCAGGCACAATTTGCCCTTAGTGAAGCCACACTGGCTGTCAACAATCATCTCCTTATTTTCAACATGCCTTAGCATAGTTCCTAGGAGGATCTGCTCCATGATCTTTCTGGGCACAGAGGTGAGAAAGACTGTCCTGTAGTTCCCTGGATCTTCTGTTTTCCCTTTTTAAAAACGGGGGTTATGTTTCCCCTTTTCCAGTCTGTGGGAACTTCACCAGACTGCCATGACTTGCCAAATATGATGGATAGTGGCTTAGCCACCTCATCTGCCCGTTCCCTCGGGACCCACAGATGCCTCTCAGCAGGTCCCATGGATGCGTGCACCTTCATGCTCCTTAGATGTTCTCAAACCTGATCTCCTACAGTGGGTGGTTCTTCACTGTCCCAGTCCCTACCTTTGCCTTCTGTGACTTGGGCAGTCTGGCTACAGCACTTCCTGGTGAAGACTGAGGCAAAAAAGTCATGGAGTTCCTCAGCCTTCTCCATGTCCCAGGTAACCAGGTTTCCTGTTTCCTTCCAGAGAGGGCCCACATTTTCCTTAGTCTTCCTTTTATCACCTATGTACCTACAGAAGCTTTTCTTGTTGCTCTTGATGGCCCTGCCCAGATGTTATTCTATCAGGGCTTTAGCTTTCCTAACCTGGTCCCTGGCTGCTTGGACAATTTCCCTGTATTCCTCCAAGGCTACCTGTCCTGGCTTCCACTCTCTGTAGGCTTCCTTTTTGTGTTTGAGTTTGCCCAGGAGCTCCTTGTTCATCCACGCAGCCTCCTGGCATTTTTGCCTGACTTCCTCTTTGTTGGGACGCATCGCTCCTGAGCTTGGAAGAGGTGATCCTTGAATATCTACAGCGTTCCTGCGCCCTTCTTCCTGCCAGGGCTTTATCCCATGGTACTCTACCAAGCAGATCCCTGAAGAGGCCAAAGTCTGCTCTCCTGAAGGCCAGGGTGAGCTTGCTCTGCACCCTCCTTGCTGCCCTGAGGATCTTCAACTCCACCATTTCATGGTCACTGCAGCCAAGGCTGCCCCTGAGCTTCCTATCCCCCACCAGCCCCTCCTTGTTGCTGAGAACAAGGTCCAGCACAGCACCTCTCCTCGTTGGCTCCTCTAGCACTTGGAGAAGGAAGTTATCATCAACACATTCCAGAAAACTCCAGGATTGCTTATGCCCTGCTGTGTTGTCCCTCCAACAGGTACCGGGGTGGTTGAAGTCTCTCATGAAGACCAGGGCTTGTGAATATGAGGCTGTTCCTATTTGTCTATAGAGGGCCTCATCTGCTTGGTCTTCCTGGTCAGGTGGCCTGTAGCAGACCCCCACTATAATGTCACCTGTCCCTGCCTTTCCTTTAATTCTGACCCATAAGCTCTCAGTCAGCTCCTCACCCATCCCTAGGTGGAGCTCCGTGCACTCCAGCTGGTGACACCCCCTTGTGTCTCCCCTGTCTGTCCTTCCTAAAGAGCCTGTATCCTTCCATTCCAACACTCCAGTCACAGGAGCCATCCCACCAGGTCCCCCTGATGCCAGTGAGACCATAGCCCTGCAGGTGTGCGCACATCCCTAACTCTTCTTGTTCATTCCCCATGCTACGTGCATTTGCTGGGCCCCTGGTGGAGCTGGCTTACTGGCTGGAGTGGCTGGAATTCCTTTGTGCTGCTCTTCAGGTGCTCTCCTGCTGACCCGTGATACATCTCCAGGCCCTGGGCATCTCTTGCTGGCACTGGCATCAAAGTGGTAGGAGTGGGATGGATTGAGGTTCCCCTCCCCCAGCAACTTTAGTTTAAAGCCCTCTTCTCCAGCTTGGCAAGCCTATGACCGAAGATGCTCTTCCCCTTCTCTGACAGATGGACCCCATCAGCCCCCAGCAGACCAGGTTCCTCAAAGCCAGTCCCATGGTCTAAGCAGCCGAAGCCCTGGCTGCGGTACCAGCCCTGTGACCACCTGCTGATTCACCAGATCCAGCTGGCCCCTTCAAACCTCTTCCCTGATGAAAAAACTACCTGCGCTCCAGAGTCCCTGGCCGCCTCTCCCAGGGCTCTGTAACCCTTCTTGATGCCCCCGACTGGTCCTGGCTGTGTCGCTGGTGCCCACGTGGAACAACATCAGCGGATAAGAGTCAGTGGGACTGGACGGGGCTTGGTAGTCTCCCGGTGACATCCCCGATACGAGCCCGGGTAAGGATCACACCTCTGGAGAGCGCAGCAGGTCAGCAAACGGGCGCCTCTCCGAAGAGTTGCTACTGCTCTCACCCATCACCTTTTCTTAGCTGCATTGGTTGTTTTACAGGGAGCAGATCAGGCTGTCCTCCTTGGCTCCAGCATCCCTCCTAGGGTGGTGGGTCCTTCCTCCTCAGTCTACAAAGTGGCGAAGCGGTTCTGCAAGGCACCTCAGGCTTTGGGGGAAGTTTTTTCCTCCTGCAGGTCCTTGTCACTGCAAACTTCCACCGTTCTGCATTATAGGCCCCCCTCCCTTCTGTGTGTCGGTGGGGGAGTTTCTGGCTGTTTGGCCATGGGTTGTGGATCCACCACAGACCACCTGGAGCCAGCTATCTAACTCCTCCTCAGCCTCCCTGACGTTACGGAGCCCTTTCACCACCTCCTGCAGCTCAGTCACCTGCTGCAGGAGGTCCTCCACCCGGGCACATCTTTTGCAGGCAGGTCTCCTACCTGCCCTTGCCCCAGGAGAAAGGTCTGGACACGTCCTGCAGCTGGAGGTCTGCACTGCAGCCTTGCTCTTCAGCAGCTCTGTCTGGGTGGGGGCATCAGCCACCGCCGGGGTAGACGGTGCAGAGCCCCCAACCTTAGCTCTCAGACACATGTCCACCGTTCTGCCGCTGAGGGTCAGGTAGGATGAGTGCCCTTGACCCATGCAGATGGTCGCAGCATGGTGCCCTGTTGCTGGGTTATGTGGACTTCAGGTGTCTCCACTCCACCAGTGGAACGTCCCTCCTTTAAGGCAGCGTGCTCCTCGCGTACCCTCCTGCCCACGCTGCTCCCACAGATCCTGGCTGCCTGTCCTGCTCGCCACGCTCTCCAGGGATGCCCTGTGTGGGAACGGGGCAGGGGCGGCCACTGTTACCCCCAGCCCTGTCCATGCCTTGTCAGCTGCCCTCCTGCAAGCTGCTGGCTCCTCCTGTCAGGTCATGGTGCTCCCCTGAGGTCTCCCCAGCTCAGGACACCGCCCCCCCCGCCCCCCCCCCCCCCCCCCCCCCCCATGCCACACTCCCTGGCTCCACTGCGGAATGTGTCTGCTCTGGAGCTGATCTGCTCAGGGCTTTGTGCCATGCTGTTGCCAATGTGCATAAAAACCCTTAAAAAAATATATCACTTTTAACCAGAAGTTTATAAAATCCGCCCCCCACCCCTCCCCCCACCCCATACCTTTCTGTGTGGCCCTGGCGAGCTTGGCTGGAAGTCCAGGGCCAGATAATCCACACTCCCCGAACTCTTTTTAGGCGCTGGGCTGTTGGTACCACTAGGAACAGGAGAAGCAGAAATGGGGTTTTGCTAATGCAGGGAAGAGACAGGAGAGATAATGAGGATTAAAATGGGAAGAAAGGAAATAAAAAAGGAATTATCACAAATCTGGCAACGAAATGCCTTGGTGGCACTTTTAAAAGTGCCAGCCTGGATATCTGCTCACCTGCCCCTGGGACCAGGGCGTGCAGAAGCGCTGGGGCACTGTACCTATTGCATGTTGTGCTAACAAATATTCCAAGCTCATGCTCTTGATTTTATCTATCGAAGCAGCCTTTGTCCTAATTTTATTCGCATGCCTGACATCAGACATAGGCTTCAGCGTTTCGCAGGAACCACACCTCATCGAGGCCAGACCAGCTCTGGGATCTTTGCTAATCACAACCATGCTACACAGAGCACAGATTTCCTCTACCCCCTTAGTTACACAGCCTCGAAAATATGCTTCAACTCAGCAGCTTTGTGAAGGCAGACAAAATCTCCTCCCTGTAAGCAGTGCCGCTCCCTGCTGCTGCTCCGATAGCCCCTGCCCTCCACATAAACATGAGGTCAGCAGCTGTTAGGGGAAAAAAACCCTCTGAAAAACATCAATTTAAATTAGGAAAATACCCCCTGACAGTCCCTAGATGTTTTTATCCCCTCTAAATTCCTGGCAAAGTACGTGATATATGTCCTTGCTCTCATATACAGTTAATACCCCAACGGGACATGTCATTTTAGGAATGAAAGCCACTCTTCCATGCATGTAGGGATGTATGTAAAGATGTACACCACACAGTGCTATCTGAGCACTTCATGAGCTAGGAATGTGTTTGCAGAGCTGGAGAACGTATATCTCCTGCCAGAACTATGTATCTTAGCTGTGGGGCCCTTACCATCGCCACGTAGTTCTCCTCACTGTCTCCCGAGTCAGTGCTGGTGATGCTCTGGGAGGAGACAGGGCGACAGTATTGCAAAGAGCCGGCGTTGAAGGTCTGGCTGTAAGGACAAGGATCAATGTGTTAATGACGGTGGCAGGTGCTGCTGGTCCATTGCCAAGGAGGGATGGGAGTCGACCTCCAAACATCACCAGGCTTGGAGCTGGGGACAGGGCATGAAGAAGAGCTGGCGGCACTGAGGTTCTCCAACCTGACCTTCCCATGGGTCAGCAATCACCAGGTTTAGTCTTCTCATTTTTTTCTTGCTAGGACTTTTTAATAACAACTTGCTTGCTATGTACCTGTAACTCTCCTGCTATCAGCTACATAAATCAGGCTCCATGAACTCTTTTATCTCACAGGAAATATTTAATTTTGGAGGATGCAGGGCCAGGCTTGGTGAAGCTCCTCACCTCCAGCCCCACCACATCTCCAGCGTTTGTTTACTGTGCATGGCCCTACCCAAATTTTTTGCTGGAAAACAAAACCTCCAAGGCATCTCCCTGCTTTCAATTGACCAAATCTAATTATACCGAATAACATAATGCAATCAGCATCTGGCATTAAAACTCACATCTTAAAAAGCTGTTTGTTGCCTTGCAGTAAAGGCAGGGTCATATGATTAGCTGATAAGGGAAAAATCCATTAGTTTCTCGAGGGTCGGACGTCTTGTCAATCAAACCCCGCTCGCTGTTTCCCAGTGCAGTGATTTCAGCACACAGCGCTCATGCCCTGCAGTCAGGCTCCACACAATCCAATTTATTTGAGGAGTCACAGCAGCCAAGCTTTGCTTCTGCCTTTCGCTGGACAACATCAGATCACGAATTAGCAGCAGAACTGGAATCATGCGAATCCTGTTATTTTTGGCTGGCAGACTTTGCTCTGAAGTGCTCTGGTTTCATTTCGCAGACTTCCTTCAGGCTAAGCTTTGCTTTCAAGGCAATCAAAACACAGCTCAGCCAGACCTGTGAGTGTCACCCTGTGTTTTGAAACTATGGCGGGGGGGTTTGGGGGGAGAGCTGGATGTGAAATCGTGCCCCATGCCCCTGGTGTGGATGAGTTGGGGTAGTTAAGCTGCGTCACGAGTCACGGTGGACCACAGGTCCTGTGTCAGAGCCACAGCCCTCTAGGAGTTGTCAGAACGCAGAAATAGGAAACGTCTTCAAGGGATCTTAATTAGCTGCTTGGCCACATGCTGGGATTTCACGTGAAAGCCCGACCTAAACAAATTTATCTTCCTGCCACCAGCTGTGATCTGGCAAATACGACTCTGCCTCTTACAACACTTGATTAAGCTCATGAGGGATCCAAGGGAGGAGACCCTCTGCTTCAACAGCATGTGACCCAGGTCCTCATTCTAGCCATGATGTGACCAAGGAAACCCCTGAGCTCCAAATCCCCATGGTGTGGCAGAATATTTTAGGAAAGAATTACTCCATAAATGCCCCTCTTCCCAGATAGCTCCTGCTGGTCCCTGATGGGGGTAGGGTGTTGGACAAGGTGGACTTTCATCCCAGTGCAGATGTTTGCATGGCATGACACAGCTTTGTGGCTCCTGCTTCTAAAATTGACAAAGAACATGAGGGCTAAAGGGATCATTTTGGGGGATTTTTGAATTGGGAGAATTCAGGTCTGCATCTGAAGGAAGGGCTCACTTCTAGCTTGATTCAAAATAGCCCATGAGAAATATGCTCCTGCAACAAAGAGAGATGTTGGGCCAGAAGAAACCTCTGCAGCAAGCAGAAGCACAAGAGCAGTCAACACTCAGCCAGAGATGTTTAACCCACGGCAGAGGCGACAGTGTGGCTGCATGTGGGCACTGGCGACAGTGAGACCAGAGATCTGCTGTCAGAGCACAGCAAGAATCCATACCCCAACCATTACTCACCTTGGCCTGGACCAAGATTTTGTGACTGGCGATTTGAAGGGAAGCTCATCGATGACTGTGTTGTTCCTCAGGTCCAGTGGTGATGGCTTTGCTGGGGAGGGGAAAAGCCTTTATTCAGAGGCAGCACGTTCCTACAACTCGGCATCCATGACTGGCACAAGAGGGTCCCCAACAAACTGTTGGTTGCTTTGCATTCTGCTGATCAGCCCCCCCCAAGCCTTCCTTGCTGATGACAAATACCTCCAGCCGAAATCCCTGCGCTCATTTACACCAGGGCTGGGGGAAAATAGTGAATTTCTCCCTCTGACCCAGAGTCGCAAAGTGGACGGGTGGCCCCAAAAGGGGAATGTGCCTCCCGGGGAATGGAGATCTGCTAAAAACACCCAAACCCCAGAGTATAACAAACCTATTCATTAGGGAGCTGTGATGACCTGTTAGATGGGGACAAGACCAGGTTCTGCCAGCCCTGAGCTGCCTCCAGCCAGAGCGTTTCTCCACAGGGGACAGGAATGGACTAGGGTAACATGCAATGTCTTCTCATTAGGTGGAAGAGAAGAACACTGTGCTCCAGCCCCATCCTTCGCCTAGCATGCTGATGAGGTTAGGTGTTGACACCCTAATGATGGGAGCCCTCCTCCCCAGCACCTCCTTGGCAACCTGTCAGACAATGGTTTGGGGAGGGATCTGGAGGATGTAGGCAGAGCCCCGAGTGAAGAACTGCCTAGAACTAGCCAGTAGGAAACAGCGGGGTCATCTGAATACGACACAGAGATGTTGGGGTGGAGCGTGGTAAGGGGTGCAGGCAAAGGGGGTGAGATCCTGCCTGTGACGTGCATCTCCTCTCAAGGCCAGGAAGGGTTTGAGAAAGGCTGTTCAAGCACCACAAAAGCTGCATTTGCACCATAATCCTCCTAAAAGAGGAAGGGGATGGGGAAGATCTGAAGGTCTGACTGTGCTGGTGGTAGCAAAGCACACCCCCCATAGGACTCTACTGAGTGTGCACAAGACAACAGATGTAGTCTGAAGTATTACAAGAATAGAAAGGTTCCTGGAAAGATTTGCCCACAAACAAACGTTCTTACCTTTCCGGTCAGGTTTGAGGTTGCGGTTGACTGGTGGGGGCTGGATTTCACTCAAACGTCTGTGGCACTGTGCCATGGCTCCTCCTTTATGTACGGGGAGGGTGGCTGAGGACAACGCCACCAGGTCAAAGTGATGCGGCCCAGGACTCATGGGGATGTAGAGATTTTGGCCATTGTCATTGGCTTTCTCGGCATGGATCAGGGGCGAGGAACCGGGGTTCATGGGGACATAGTTGTCCTCGGAGTCGGTGCTGTGGGAGCGGGCCACTGCTGTCTTGGCTTGCTGGGGGGCAAGCAGAAAGGTGTGCTGTCAGCATCACACACACCTGAGGTGGGACCAGCTTTAAAATCTCAGCACAGAAGGAAGGGATGGTCTGTCCCCTCCTTGGCCATCAGTTTGCGCTAAGAGAGTCTACCTCCACTATTTCCAAGACATTGCAACATCATGAGTTCAGGGAAGGGTCTGAATCGCCCAGTTTGAGCCTCTTCTCATGATCAGAGTGAGCTGCAGAAGCATGCTTAACCTGGAAAGCAATTTTTCCCTGGGCTCTGGCCATGACTAAAATGCAATACGAAAGGCTGCTTTAATGTCATTTCCAGCTCAGGAAGTCTTAGAAAGTGCACAAAAGAGGCTGTTCTGGCAACATGTCAAAATTCAGCTCAGCAGCATCCCAGGCTTTCAAGAAGAAGCCAAACTCCTGGGTGCTTTTTTTGGGTCAAAGCTCCAGGCAGATAGGCTCTGTGGAGGTACCCAAAGCAAAGCTCTGCATGCGGCGCTGGGTTAGGGGGCTGTCCCTCCATCTCTGCCCTGCAGGCCACCATGGTTTTAACTGAAATTGGTAAAAAAACCCTTCTTAGCTCTGCAGGTCTAGGCTGTGAGGTCCAACCCTTGAACTAACTTGTCTCTGAATCTGTAAGGTGCAAACGGTGCCTATAGCGTGGTGGCCGACACCAAGGCCAACTCACCAGGTAGGAGTTGTACCCATCGTTCATCGACTCGACTGACTGCACAGTGCTGCCACCCCCGTGCTGGGGGTATTCGTACGTCTCACAAGAAGAAGCTGCAACACAACCACAAATTCATAACTGCTAATAAAAGGGTCCCCTGCAAACAAAATCCAGGCGCTGGGAGGGCAGTATCTATTCTTGACGGCTGAGACACTGGTGGACTTTGGTGGGATATGGTTTTTAGCCTGTCGCAGGCTCCTCGCTGTGGTCCCTCCCAATTAGCATGTCTCTGATGCATCAACACAACGCACGTGCCACGGGGACCTAACCTGGTTCTGCCAAAGTGCTGCAAAATCCCAGGGGTAAAGACATCAGATAAGGCAGATCATGGTGACAAAACAGGGTTAAGGGAGAGCTCCACTACAGCTCACTCAGCAGGTGTAAGGGCTGGCAGCTTCTGGTAAGGGGATGGTGGGGTGAGAATGGGGTATTAAGCTCTCAGACTGGTCTGTGTACTGCTGAGCATGGGTCTGATCTCAGCCCAAATGTTGGTATTTAGGTAGGAGGGGATGGAAGACGCATTTCAGGGAGCCGTGCGTATCATTTGCAGTATGTTCCCTCTCCAACCACCTCTTCTAAGTTACTTTGTGACTATCTCATCCTAGGCACAAGGTTTGGAAAGGGCACATTCATGCACGGTCCATCCATGGCCTATGGGAAGGGCAGCTCTGCCATACTGGGGATGCTGGGTCTGGGAGATGTGCAAAATTACATCCCTGTTTGGTGAGGAAAACCAAGGCAGCTCCAGGCTGAAGTATGTTCTGACAAACCTTGTTATGAAGTAAGCTGAAAATGGCCGAAAGCACTGGTGAAGGGCTGCATGGGCAAGCAGATTTGGGATTTTGGTTCAAGGTACAACGCCGTCAAGACCCAGCTGAGCAGCTCTGGTAGGCAGAGCTCTGGGAATACCTCTCCAAGCCTGCTGCATGCAAAACCCAAATTCTGACTGGGGAGAGCTGCTTTGTGCTCGACACCCTGACTGACGCCAACAGTCACCCCAGCCCTACCACAAATCAGTGGGACCGACCTGTCCAAGTCTGCTAGATAGGACAAAGCCACCCCCAGCTCCCCACCCCCAAATTCACCTCGGTGTAGCCTGCTGTTTTCCACTGCTGGCAGCGTATTTCTCCGGGGAATGGTGGCTGCCATCGGGGCCAGCCCTAAGCTTTCGCTGGGCTGGGGCCGCTGGGGTGGGCTGCCCCACCGTGGCTCCATCTGCCCGGGTTTCGGGGGCCGCGGAGGTGGTGCAGCAGGCGAGTCGCTGGCAGCCACGGCCAGAGTGTTGTGGTTCTTGTCCAGCGTAAATGTCCTGGGGATCTGATAGACAGAGAGCGGGGTGGCGGGGATGTCGTAGGAGTCCGTGGAGAGCTCCCCAAACTCCTTGCATAGGGTGTTGTTGGGGGTCTTGTAGACGTAAACCTCCTCATTATCAGTTTCGGAGCTGGTGAGGCTCGACTTGGGGTGGGTGTAGGAACCGAAGGCGCGTGGGAGGTCGTACGCACTGTCCCTGAACTCTGAGTTGTGCCGGCTGGGTTTTGGCAGGCTGTAAAAGCCATGCAGCTGCCCTCCAACCCCGTTCATGCAGTGCCCATTGCCCTGTGAGAGCTTCTGGACCGCCGTGTCACTCCGCATGAAGAAGGCGGATCTTGTGGCTTGGGAGAAGCTGGCACTCCTGTAGAAGAAGGGGAAAAAGGGGCTGAGATGGGGGGAGAGCCAGACCTGGGGTGCACCGAGCTCTGCCTCCCGCATTTATCACCTTCCCAACCTGCACTGGCCAACCCCAGGCCATGGGGAACACCTCAGACCCCTTCAAACATGCCCACAACATGTTTTATCCCAAAACACCTTCAAAATGCCTCTGTCTACAGGCAGGAAGAGCTGTTTATCCAGACATAAATTGATCCAAAAGGGCAATTTTTGTACCATCTGACAGCAACCCAAGACACATCTGCACAGAGCCACCCCATTAGCATCGCTGTGACGTGTCAGCCACCCGTCCACAGCGCAGGAGGAAGGCTTACTCTCACCTCTGCCTTGCAAATGTGCTTTGAGAGGGACTGGAAAAATTCCTGACGGGGATTATTTCAAAGCCTCCAACCATGCCACCACTCTGCCCTCTTGCAGGGCAAGCCCTGGGGAGATGGCAGCAGTGACCAGCTGGGATCTGGGGTCCGTAGCCCTAATCTGCAGGGGAGGAGGAATGAACCTCAGGGCTGAATTCAGAGGTACAAAAGCCCTCGAGTCCCCCAGGGTGAGCAGGGAAGCGTGGTCACTAGGTCCTTGCCTTGCTAATGATTCCTCAATTTGTATTGCAGTCATGCCTGGGGATGCTAGCCAAGACGGAGGGTGAGCACTGGGGAGACTTTGGTCCTCTAATGACTGCTTGCTAGCCACCGCTCCTCCACCGCTCCCCTCCAAGGTGTTTCACCTCCTGTTTTATCCCTCCTACTGCTTCCTCTTTCAATGCCCCAGTGCTGCAGAAGATGATGAGCCCCATGGGTTTGCCTTCTGCACCCCTAACCCCAGCAAATGACATTTTCTTGAGTCAGGGGATACTTCAATTGGCCACTTGGGATTTTTCTCCCCCCCCCCATCTTCAACCCCTGCCGCTGTGAAGCACCTCCACATCCCACAAGGCTTAGGGAAACACGAGCATCACTGTGGAAGTGCTGGGATATGAGGGCAAGATGCAGCAGATATGAGCACTGGTGATAATGATACCTTTTCCTGAGCTGGCTGAAGCAGCGTGGAAGAAGAAAATACGGCAAAGCTCCGAAGAAGGGTTACCCTGCCATGAGGAGTTAGTGCATGCGCACCAGGAGAGGGTGAGCGGGAGCGTCGGGCTGGGTCTTTTTGCCCACAGAGGTATAACCATGCATGGGTCAGACTTTTGGGGACCACAGACTCAAAGCCAGAAAGGGCTCAGCTGTCCCCATTTCAACACCTCCCTGTGAAAGGAATTCCTGCCCTGTATCAGTCACCGAGCTGGGAAAAAGTGAAACGGCTGGGGGGAATTTCCAGTTGTGGCAAATGACTGGGGAAGTGCCAGCCCTCTGGGAAAAGCGAGGAGATGATGGTTTTCACTGCTCTGGCAGGGCTGATGCTCTGCAGGGACAAGAGGGGCTCTGTTTCATGGAGCCAGCACGAGATGGCGCTCAGAAATAGGGCTTATCTGGGGGGAAAAACAAGGGATGCTGCGATATGACAAATCCCTGCTGCCGCTGGAGCTCAGTCCTCCCGGGAGACATCTGGGCTCTGGCAGGGTCATTTCGGCTTGAGGACTTGAAACATCTCACGGGTTAATTATTCAGCATTGCCCGCCAATTAGCTACTATTACCCTCATTTTATGGATGAGTAAAGTAAGAGCTCCAGAACTGAAAGGGGAGGAATTCCCAGCAGTCCTGCAGCCTGGTCCTGTGCACTGGGGCATTGATCGGGGAGATTATTTCTGGCCCAGTTGCAGAAGCTGCCACTGGCCAGTTTGTTTCTGCCCACCAAGGCACTGGTGCTGGCTCCGTCCTCCTCTGGGTCTCAGCCATGCGTAGGCTCTCGGAGGGTGGCTTTTAGGTATCCTCACAGCTGGAGTGTCAGAGAGCCGTATTTTAAACACTGTTCCATTAACTCCATCTGAAGTTAATTTTTCTGAGCCTTTGTCCGTTGTTGTTTTCCGAGTAGGGAAAGGCAGCTGCAGCAGGAAAGCCCGGCGGAGGCTGCAGCCTGGGCTCTGCTCTCACCCCACGCCAGCTGGGCTCTGACCGCTGCTGCCTCCCTCCCTCCTCACCGCTCCTGCGAGCCAAAACTCTTCACGTCAAAAAACCTCCTCACTATTTAAGGCAACCGGCTGAGACTGGAGGCGGAGAGCCGTCGCTTGCTCAGGAACACCACACTGTGCACCACGGGCTGCCGCGAAGCCCAGTGAGCTCTGGGAGGGATGAACGGAGCAAACCCTGCCCGTCCCACTGGTTGTAGTTTTGCTGGTTAAAGGCAGGAATTAGGGCCCTGTCTGTGGGATCACAAAGTGGTTGAGGTTGGAAGGGACTTCTAGAAGTCATCTGGTCTAACCCCCCTGCTTAAGCAGGGCCACCTACAGCGGGTTGCCCAGGACTCCGTCCAAACAAGGATGGAGACTCCACAGCCTCTCTGGGCAACCTGCAGTGGTGTTTGGTCACTCTCACAGTGAAAAGCTGAATCTTGGTGTTCAGAGGGACCTCCCTGTGTTTCATTTTGTGTCCACTGCTTCTGGTCCTGGCACTGGGCACCACTGTCAAGAGCCTGGCTCCATCCTTTTGGCATCCTCCCTGCAGGCATTCATATTCAGTGATGAGATCCTCTGGAGTCTTCTCTTCTCTAGGCTGAATAGTTCCATCTCTCTCAGCCTTTCCTCTTAGGAGATATGCTCCAGTCCCTTCAGCATCTTCATGGCCCTTTGCTGGACTCTCTCCAGTTTGTCCCTGTCTCTCATACAAGGGAGCCCAGAACTGGACACAGCACCCCAGATGTGGCCTCACCAGTGCTGAGTAGAGGGGAAGGATCGTCTGCCTTGGCCTGCTGGCAGTACTTGGCCTAACGCAGCCCAGGAGAGCATTTGCTTTCATGGCTGCAAGGGCCCCATTGCTGACTCATGTTCAACTTAGTGCCCACCAGAACCCCCAGGTCCTTTTCTGCCAAGATGCTTTCCAGCTGGGTGGCCACCAGTATATACTGGCACTTGGGGTTGTTCCTCCCAAGGTGCAGGACTACACTTCTTCTTGAACTTTATGAGGTTCCTGCTGGCCCATTTCTCTAGCCTGTTGAGGACCCTCTGGTATATCAGCATGACCCACTGGTGTACCAGCCACTCCTCCCAGCTTGGTGCCACCAGCAAACTGGCTGAGGGTACACTCTGCCCCACCATCCAGATCATTAATGAAGATGTTAAACAGGCCTGGACCCAGTACTGACCCCTGGGATACACTGCTAGTGACTGGCCTCCCACTAGACTTTGTGCCACTGATCACCACCCTCTGAGTCCAGCACTTCAGCCAGTTTTTAATACAACCCAGAAAGCCAGGAAAGCTAGGGGCTCGGGACGTCGCCGGTCTGACCTCCTCCCAACCACGATGAGATGAGACCATTGCTCAGGGTTTTCTCCAGCTGGGTTTTTCAGACCTCCAAGGATGGAGTTGGGTTGAGCCACTCACCCCCAGCCCTCCCTCAGCTGTCCCCAAGGTTTTCTCCCAGGTGGGCTACAATACCTTGCATTTTCTGACTTTCTGCTCATACACTGGTGGAGGAAAAGGTAGTCCTGGGGGGCACTGGCGGACAGGGTGCTCTGGAGGTGGCCAGCAGGTGAGTCAAAGGTGAACAGGGTGGGCTGGCTGGAGTGGGACGGTGCTGAGGACTTGCGCTCTCGCAGCAGGTGGTGGCTGGCACTGCTGAGCTCTGCTGGGGAGGACCGCGGTGCATGGTTCATGGAGGCAATGCTCCTCAGGGTGTCTGTGCAGGAAAAAAACACACCTGTGAGCGGCCAGATGCGGTGACACCATATCCTGTGTTCCTGGGATTTTCCTTCCTTAAATGCTCCAGCATTTATGGAGGTTGGTGTGGTTTACTTATGGCTCTGAGTGATGCACTCAGCAGCAGGCTCCTCCACTTGGAGCACATATAACTATAGGTATCATGTGAAGAAACAGATACTTTATCATATTTTATCATATTTTATCACATGCTTATCGGCTTGTGGGGATGTCTGGGGGATGTCAGCCCAATTCACAGCGAGCTCCGTGGGTTGGTAAAACCTGTTTAAAAAGGAAAAGGAAGAGAAGAGCTCTCACACCACCACTTCCACTTCTGCCTTTTCTTAGAGACTTTCTGTAGGTGGCTTTAGACATGTGATTTAAGTCATCCCCACCCCTCTGTGTAAGGACATCACCGCTATCCTATTACAGTTCGGTAAACTGAGGCACAGGGTGGGAATGTGGATGGACATAATGACAGCAGAGATGAAAAATATTCCCATGTTCCCCAATTCTCTATTAATTTTGTGACCTCGAAAGGGCTCCTGCTGGTTTCTGCTAGTAAAACAGGATGCAGACCCAAGGCATGACTCTAGTGCCTGGTCCTCTTGCTGAAGGAGAAATGCACTTTAATATATTAAATTCATTTCAGCAGAGAACATCCCAGAGGATGTTCCAAGAATCTGAACCAGAGATGAGTTTTTACAGCCAAGCTGTAAACTCTTATTAAAAAAAAACAACCAAAAACAACCAAAAAAACCTGAATCCCAGAAAAATCACAAGCTGCAGAATATTTTGGGAAAGCTGATCCGTCTCTGGCTGCAGAAGCCCATGCAGCAGCCCATGCATGGTGTCCCTGCCATGCATGCACTCCTGGCATGTGAAAATGACTCATCGTGGTTCACTGAAGTCACCCTTTATAACAGCTGTGATTTACATTTATTTGGTGCTGATGCAAAATGTAGGAAAAAACCCAAATCCTAATGAAAAGGTCATCTTTCCCTGGGTAAATCCACCCATTCTCTGGCTTGGACAAGGAGATGTTCCACACAGGGTGATTTTTCACTGACTTCTGAATCATATCAAGATACAAAATCAATCCCTCTGCCGCTCATTCACCAGTGCTACATTTTTTCTCCCGGCGTTACTGCAAACTTCACCTGACGCAGAAAAAGTACATTAATAAAAGCCAAAGAGCGTGTCTCGACTCTGCTGTTTGGTTTGTGCTAAACACAGAAAAGATCAATATTTAACATTGACATTAATGGTGGGGGACGAGAGCTTTAAACTCTGAGTCCTGTCTTCTTTGCACGGGCATTAAAGATCCCTCAGTGCTTTTCATGGGAGTAAATGGCGGTCTCACTGTCCTTGGACAAAACGGTGTCTTGACCCTCATTCTTATTAAATATTTATCCCGTAGCAGTGCAGACTGATCCCCATTGGAAAAGGAGTCTTGAGAGCTCTGTGAGTCCCAAACCTTAGCCCCAAATCAAGTGCTCTGAAGTCAACCAGCATGGTAGAGCCCATACCCACTTTGCTATCAAAAACAGGGGGGCTGCACCCGAAGTGCCTCTCAGGAATAGCGCACACACACACACACACACACACACACACACACACACACACACACACACACACACCCCCTTGCTACCTCCCGAATCACAGCCAGGAACTGCCCATGACTTTGGCCAAGACTCTTCCAAGGGTGGTGCGAGGATGGCAGGTTAGTGTTGTGTCCCCACCCCAGCACGAAGGTTGCCCCTGGGGACAACTCTGAACTGCACCAGGATGGGGTCCCTCTGTCCTGAGCAATCCTCCAGCACTATCCCTGCAGACTCCGCACTTGCCATTGCATGGAAAAGCCATGGCAGGCCAAAATACACCCGGGTGTTAGAAATGGCATCGATTTATTTGTACCAACACAGCCCAAGGGGAGAGATGGGGCTGCACAGAGGAGACGGTCCCCAGCATCACCCCAGGGCACAGCAAACTCAGATCACAACACTCTGAGGAACCCAGTGAATCCCGCACTGCCAGAAGACCCAAATCTTTTCCCAAATGTCAGACTGATTTGGGGAAACTGGAGAGCACAGCACAATAGATGGGCTCACTGAAAGCAGGATGAATTACTCCATGGTTACTCTGGCCACATAAAAGAAAACGGGGGATGAACGGGAGCAGGCAGCAATGCCTGGTAAAAGCATGTCGCATCCCCAGGGGAAGCCGCTCTATTGGCGTCCACATTGATTTTCAAAATGAATTCCCAGCTCACTTCCCGCAGCGACCTGGCCACTGAGAGCATTAACAGGAGCCGATTCAGGACTCACGTACTCCATTAGGTCTGTGAGATGAACTCTGTAATAGGAGGTGAGAGACGGATTGGTTCACGGGGCTGGGAGGGTATTGCAAGGGCTGGGAAGAGCAATCCTGTGGTTGCAGAAGGAGACTGCATTTTGGTCTGTATTTTTTATGTTGTGGGGTTTTTTTTGCACGAGAAAAAGAGACAGCTCATGTGCCCAGGTCACATGCTGATGATGGGTCCTGCTGACAGCTAGAAAAGGAGGCAAGAAAGGAAACTGAACCAGAAAAATAGTATTTAATGACTAGCACAAGCTAAAAGGAAAAGTCAACATATTTGTGCTCTCATGTTGGCCTGAAATGGAGAGAGGTCCTCATGAGGATAAGATGCACAGGGTGAATTCTGAGCCAGAGGTCCCAAAGCCATTTCAACTTGCCATGCTGCAGTGCCCAGCTCGCAGGCTGTGAGGACCAGCGCTCCTTCCCCATGTCCATGTGGGGCACTTATGAGAATAACCTCCAGCGGGTCCCATCGGGATGCCTTCAGGCATCGATCACACCCACATCATGACCAAAGCTGCTCAACTGAATCCAACCACAAGCCCAAAAGAATGATGCTTCTCCATCCCTCATGGCCATCTGCATCGGGGCCAGGGATAAACCCGTGGCCCTCCTTTATTTAAC
Organism: Falco cherrug; assembly: GCF_023634085.1. Lineage (NCBI taxonomy): Eukaryota > Metazoa > Chordata > Aves > Falconiformes > Falconidae > Falco > Falco cherrug. The sequence continues at coordinate 4,820,571 of NC_073698.1, forward strand.
AGCGTAGTCATAGCCTTCAAATCCCTTGGCTTTATGCTGAGATCTTTACATTGAGGGAATGTATCAAATACAGCCAAGGAGGGATAAGACCCTGTTCCAGTTCCTATTGCCATTCCCAGGGGGGCAGAGTTAAGGTTATGTAGCGCGGCCATGTGGGAAGTGTCATCTTAACCCCACGTTTCCTGGCTGCTTCTCCTCCGAGTTCAGGGAATTAGACTCTCACGGTCTGGAAAAAGCAGTGTTGGACACCCACAACTTAAAACTTTATGTCAGCAACACGACTTGCATGCATATGTCTCACTGGGCTTGTGCTACAGCTGTTACGCTAGTCCCTGCAAGAAAGTGAGCCAGAGGCTCAGCAGGGACAAGCCAGCACAGCCCTGCAAAACCCCAACGTGCCAGGTGGGCTGTGGGCAGCTGAAGGCTCGGCACTCACTAGTCCAGGTTAAGATGTTCCTTTTTGGCCATGTGTTGCAGCAAAGGGGAAAAAATACCCTCCTTGCGACTCCATCCCCAAAGCAAAAATACACAACTTCGAGCACGGCCAGCAATGGGATGGACTAGGCTGGGAGCCAGGAATTTTTTATGAATGTTTTCAATCCCCTAACGTGGTATTTCCCTCCTTGCTGACAGCTCTGAATTCCCTTGCTCAGAGCGCTTGACTATTGCTGTGTGAGCGTAGCTTCACACAATGTTCCCGGGCTTATCCGGGTGAAATAATTACTCAGATTACTCAGCCTCTTTCGGAAACTGTCACTGAGAATGGTCTTTTTCACCAGAGCTGCGATGTCAGCTTCAGAAGGCAGAGGCTGGGGCTACAACTCCCTGTATCCCATGGACTTCAAATGATGCTCCTGGGAAGGCGATGATGTTTGGGCGATGCTCAATTCCTGCGCTCCCATCGGTGTTTGCAACAAAAGTGCCAGGTTTGCTCGGCATCCCTGCGCAGCATGAAATTCCCTGTGATGCCCACACTGTGCTGGCAAGGGTGAGCTGGTCCAAGGGGCCCCACAGATAAAGGGCTCCTCTGATTTTCCCTGGCAGATAAACCCACAAAACACCTCAGATCACACTACTGACTTTGTGCCAGTTAAAACTTACGGCTGATGAGATTTTGTCAGGAGGGATTAGTAGAGATCTGTTAGAAATAATCCATAGAGGAGCACGGGGCAGAGTGTGCCCATTTGCCATTGTTTCCCCCACTCTTTGGAGTAGCTTCATCATTTATTGGTAAAAAAAGGAGGAACCAACTCACTTCTGGAGCACAAATAAAAAATAATAATAATAATAAATAAATAAAGAAAGAAAAAGGCAAACAACCCTACCAAAACAAGCCCTCTACAAGCCCTCTGCATGCTTCTCCTGGCAGGGAGAGAACAAACAACATGTCTGATGGATAAGTCACCGTGCCACCATGCTGCCAGGAAGCCCTGGGATGCTATGAGGATGAGCATGGTACCTGAGGACAGTTTGTTTACCGAGCTTTCCCTGTGGCCTCCGAGTTGGATGGCATTTGGAAAAGCTGTTGTCAGTCTGAGGACACCTTGGCAGGCTGCCGCTAAAGGTTTCCTCTGGCAGGTTAGTGGGAAAAGGTGTCTGATTTGGATAATTTCTCCTCGCCAATTTCCATCAGAGTGGCGAGCTGTGTACAAGGACACAGGTACCCTGACATCCAGCACTGCCCACATTTTGGGTGCCAAGCTGGGGGAGTGGATCTCATCAAAAGCAAGGAAGGGGCACAGTTCCGTCCTCCACTGCAGAGGAGCTGAAGGGTAAGGACAGAAGTGACATCGGGCTTTTGAGCTTTTCCTTTCCAGTTTTTCTGCTTATTTCCATTTGCTTTGAGAAACTGGTCAGGACAGCCTGGCCAAGGGAAAGGAGGAGCATCATCGCTTTACGGACAGGGATCTGCAGCAGAGGGCTAAGGGCATGGTTTCTCTTACACAGTTTCAGCCATCTAAATAACACTTAGCCTAATCTGGTCCCCTCAGGTTTCCTCCACTGACAACAGTGAAATCCCCCAACACGGGAGAGGGAGAACTACCCGAGAAAGAGGGAGACAAAGATGAGTCGTAATAAATAGCATCGTCTCTGCCCATTAGTGTCAGCGCTTTGCTTGCATCTGTATGAAACAACGGGAAAACAGTGGTAATGTAAGAGCATTTGCCTTGGAGAAGCATGGGAACCAGGAGAAAAATATCACAGCTCTGGAGAACGACTGAGTGAGAAAAGAGGGAAAGGAGCCAAGTCAGATCATCCTGACCTCAAAGCATTATATATCCCAGTTATTTTAACAGCAATCAATTCTTTGAAGGACAAAGAGGCAGAAAGGAGAGAGACTGCAATAGAAACGATACGACGCTTCTCCCTGGAGAACACAGGTTCGCTTCTGTGAGATGAGGCTGTGCCCAGAATCCCATCTCTGCTCTGGGAAACATCCCTTGATGGCAGTGACCCAGCTCTGCATCATATCAGCACACCCCGCACATGGTGGCTACCCTTTAAAGAGCAAATCTGCTGCCTGATTGTGGAGCTCAACCTTTTGTGTCAATATTTGGAGGTCTAACATTTGGCCAGACAGGGATGCCTGGTGTGCACCTATTTATTTTTCTTATAAGGGCTTCAGTGCTGAGATAAAAGCAGATGATCATGGATTCTCACAGGTCTGGCTTACGTGCGACCTTGAGCATCCCACCGGGGACATGCTTATCTGAGAGCCCTGGAGTGGGACAACGACCTACAGCTGGGGATGAAGGACAAGTGCAGGGCTGCAGTGTGGGCTGGGACAGGCTTAATTTGCTCCACAGAACCAACCTCATCTCCGACCCTCTGCTTCATGAATCATCATCTCTGACACTGCAAAACCAATCTGATGAGGGATCAAATGGGGGGGGGGGGGGGGGGGGGCGGGGGGGAAGGCTGGAACGGAGGGAAAGGTAAAAGATGGTGGGCTGTAACTGCATAAAACACAAAGTGGTCTCAAGGCAGAGTATTTTTGCCTTTTTCAGGGTAGGGTTAAGGTGGCAAAAGCAAGGCAATGGGGATGGGCAGAGTTATCTGCTTTCTGTCTGTGGGTGGCATATGTGATTCCTGCAGATGCCAGGGGCATCCTTAGCAAATCTGGCTGGAGGTACGAGCAGTCTGTGGAGCCCAGTGCTGCAGGACAGGGCTGAAGCTGTTGAAAGCTAAGAGCTAGCGAAAGAGATGACACACTTATATGAGAAAGGTTTTTCGCCCCCCCATCAGACACAGCCTCACAATGAACCAGCATCAAACCAGCTTTCTCACCCTGTGAAATGAAGCTCCCGCATCCTGTTTTGGAGGATCACATCGGTTATTATTACTGGTTATTATAATTGGTTATTATTATTTATGAAGATGACGATGATTAGCAATTCTGGTATTTCCTCACCGGGCTTTCCCTTGGACATCATGCCAACGCAGTCTCACCCAGTGCTGCGGTCCAACATGCCACCAGCGAGCAGGGTGAAAGCCCAGAAGCTGGTGCAACATTAACTTTGCATCCCCTAGGCCAGGAATACAACCTGGTTTTAGGTCCTGAACAAATTCCTTCTTCTCCCCCTTATTGTTCACTGCAAGCAGTATGCGGGTGTCTTTCCTTGCTTGAGCAAACACGTGTGCACGCCTCACTTAGCAGGGATGGAGAAGGAGAAAGGATGAATCCCAACCTAATCCCAGCCAGGGCTTCTTAACGGCTTGCTTTAAATTTTATAGCCCTTTTTATGGTGACGGGAGCGTAGGTCTTTAATGCTCCAGGAGAGCAGAGGAAAACTTTCACTAGGAGAAAATGTGAACCCGTTTTACTTATGCATGATTTAGTACCATTTCTATTCAAGGGAGCATGCAAGAGGCCCAAATATTTGCACTTCGTATTATAGAAGAACTGCCATTCCCAGCTCTTTACAGAAGTAATTTATTTCGATCCTCCTTACCTTGGGGGAGAAACATTATAACTCCCAGTTTGCAGGGGAGTCAATAAAACAGTAGCACTGTTCAGGGTCTGCTTCACCATCGCTCAGCAGGGCAGTGATGGGGAGTGAAGGAGGATCCCCAGATTTCCCCTCTCAGAGCCCCCTTCTTTGCAGCTGCATTTGCACCCATGCATGGGACCAAACAGCGGGCATTTGGCCCCGTTTTTCCCTCCTCTAACTGGGATTAATGTTACTTTTTGCTCCTCAGGTAGCATTCTAGGCAAAGGGTTAAAAGGAAAGGGGGGTGGGTGCTGGGCACGGGGTAGGGGGGAAGATGGAGATGGGGGTTGTGGTAGAGCCCTGAATTTCCCATACAGCTTCAGGTCAGCCCGGCATGCTCAGATGGGGTAACATCAGCTGCAAAAGCTGAAAAAGGAGGCAAAAAAAGTCATTAACCCTCATGGCTGCAATACCAAGTCCCTGAACCGGTGAGTAAAGCAGCCCAGGGGTCACTTCGAGCAAGGGTCATTTCAGCCCTAGAAGAAAACATGCCCTTAGGGATAGAGACTCAAAAAAAAAAAAAAAAAAAAAAAAAAGTTTGGCTTGGTTTTTTTTTTTCTTGCTGGAAGTTCAGCTCTCCCTTTTCCATCTCTGCAACCTTTACTCTCAAAACAAGCCTCTCTGCAAAGGTTTTCCATGCAATTATTTTTTTTTCATATAGGGGTATGGGCATACTCTGTCCACATACCAGAATCGTCTAAAGAAGTCCTGAAGGCAAAATAATTCCTAAGATGTTGAGCACAAAACGCAGAAAGAAAAATCTCCGCAAGCGACGGGGAGGACTGCACCTTGCACAGCTGATCTCTAGCTGGGCTCTGCCGCACCAGCACTCCAGCAAAAATGCAAACCGTTCAAAAATCCATCCTGGATCTCTTACTGATCATTAAAAACCTGCCATTAGGCAGTGTATTAACAGTGCTCAATGGAAACAGAGAAAGAAAAGGTCCTTTCCAGGGAGCTATTCTCATTGCCATGAGGTTAAAAATGCCTGTGACCCCCACAAGCTTTATGCATTCAGAAATCATGAGTTCACGCGCAGTAAAGGTCTTCAGTATCAGCTAAAACCTGGAGGATTTTCTCTTCCCCTTCTTTTAAGATGCAATGATGGCAAAAGGACTTGGAATTTATTCCCTACACATCGCCATAATCAAATAATATGCTAATGCTATTAGCATGGGACCTTGCATCGCAAATTACTTAGAATCATATTCTCTTTCAAAATAGTAGAGTTTCATTTAAATTGGTCTCCACAGCAACCGGAAACGAACTGGAATAATGTCAGATGAAAATCTTCGTGGCTGGGATGGTGAACGAGGAAGTTCATGGCAGGGATTGAGGGGAGTGCTATGAAGACAGCTTGAGCCCACCAGGGTCGATGGACTTGTGCCAGCCATCTTCCACCCAACCGGTTATCAACTGTGACAATGAATGCAAGGACGAAATGAACCTGCAGATCCAGGAGGACCCCAAAGCACCCTGATGGAAAAAGGGTGAGGAGATATGAGGTTCATGTAGATGTGAAGCCTGAGGAGGTCTTCTTGGTCCTCCAGATACTTTCTAAGTGGCCCCTGGGGAGTTGCATCTGACAACTGGTTTCGTTCATGCTAAATCTGTTCTCATCTGTTAAACTCAAACCTGGCTGTTTGCAAATGGCCTGAGGGAATGCAGCTCCTGACCGTGGGCCAGGCTCCTGCATCCTGGGGTTGTACAAGCACAGACCAGGAAAAGGGTGATTGCTTCTGGCTTTCCTTCGTTAAAGCAGGAGATACTGCTCCCTCCTTCATCTCGCCTGCTCTGCTCACACGCTCACCATGATGGGCACTGTCTCCCATGAGGATCTAGGATGGGAAGAACCTGCAGCATCCTCTGGCCAGTGCCCACCAGCTGATCACTGGCCAGATTTTCACCCAGTGAAAACACTCCCCAAACCCATTTGAAAATGAGCTGAGCTTTGCAATGCCACGTCTGGAAAGCTATGGGTTAGAAACCAGCTCTGATTTCCCACGAAAATATTTTCCCAGCTGCTCCAATCATCTTCCCTGCACTTGCTTCACTCAGTGGTCACCGTTATGTCAGCGGGCACGGTGTGATCCTCATCCAGGTTGGGGTTTCTCGGTGCTCCCCTAATAAAACTTGTATTAGCAATGCAGCTCTCAAAAATGTCTTTGAAAGCAATGTCAGAAAGTGGGAGGCGTTTTGCTTGAGAGCGGCTGAGGGTTCAGGCAATGAAAAGAAAACAGCCCCAACCAGTCTCTCAGCTCTGTTTATAATTATCTGGGCTCCGGTGGGTGTTAAAACATCTGTACTGGTTTGGCAGGGACTGGGGAGCACGGCTTGTGCCAAAGGCAAGAAGTGGCGTGGGCTGAAACAGCGCAGCAATACGTTAGTGTGGTATTCGTGCTTAGAAACATGGAGCTGGCAGCCTCCCCCACCAGCGCCTTTGGGTTAGGATCAGCCCCAGCCCTGTCCCCGTGTCCCCCACCCACCATGGGTCGTACCCCTCCGGGACCATCCCAAGGAAGAGCTGGAAGTGGTTAAAGGAGATGCCGGGTTGGCTGGAGTCTGGAATCCTGCTGGGTTTAACATCCCTCTGGACTTTGGTCACCATCAGTTCAGCTCCACATTATGCTCTTGCATTTCTTATTTCTGTGCATGACTGTTTCCACCTGGACACCCTCCATCTCCCTGTCATGTCTAGTCACGGACAAGCAAATCTCTCCCTGCTGGATATTTCTGCACTGAGCAGCGGGGCAGGCTCCCAGCGTGGATGTTGCTGTTTGAACCTTGTGCGCTAAAACATGGGCTGGTTTTGTGGTTATTTTTAATGCACAGCAGCAGCAGAGCTGGGTTTAGTGGGGCAATGGAGCGTAATGTAGAGCTTGGTCCTCAGGAGACTCAGGCAAGGCACATTTATCACAATCTCCTTGAGGGTAATATTTTTGGATTTCGGCATTCCTCATCCCCTGACTCAGGAACAAAACATCCTTTGGCATCTGAAGACTGAAGCAAACCTTCTCTGCCCTGATGCTCTCTCATGGGTTGGGAACCATCCCATGGGCTTATTCAGCATCTCCTCACCCTCCTCTTCCTTGCTCAAAGGTGGCTCACAAAGTGCGGCGAGCCCATCCTTAAAACCCAGAACCAGATTACATTCTCACCCTTGCGGCTGCACCCATCCTTGCACACGACACAGATGGTACCAGCACCCAGACCAAAATCTGCATCAGTTCTTGCCCAGTGCATCACCCATGCTTCATGCTTGGCTTAGGGCCAGCTGAAAATGTTCTGACATCCTCCAGCTGGAAAAAGCCATTTAATCAAAACAGGAGCTTGTCAAGGGATCGCTTGCAGCCAGAAATTACAAGAAATGTTTAGAAGATAAAAGTGAATTTTAAATAAAAGGGGAGAAGGTCAAGGTGTTTCTATTAATTATCAGAGTGGATTGATTTTTGGGGGTGGACCGCCCTTCTTTAGCCAAAGATCATCATTATCATGTGCTTTTTAGATGTGAAAGTGCAATTCTGAGCGGAACTCTCGATTTTTTTCTGAAATTCATTTAAATTCAGAATGAAAAGGTGTGAATCAAAATCGATGCTGAAAGCAGATGAAAATGAATTCCAGTGACAGAAAACTGAACACGCTGAATTTTTACCAACTCTGAAGTGGTGTTTGTGATGGGCTCATCACCCGCTCTACTGGCTGCAAAGGCAGTTCCCCCAGCACCGGCTTGCTCGGATTCCATATGTGCAGCTGCTGAGAACTCTTCCTTCCTCACAGGAATGCAATATATAATTTTTTTTCTAATTACCTTGATGACCCATGTTCAAACTTGGTGTATTTGGCTGTTGAAATGGATTTGGATGAGATCCAGTACCTGGTGCCCCTCTCATCACTGAGTCCTTCACCCAGGGGATGAAAAGTGGTTTGATGACAGATATGCAGTGCATGGGGTCCACTTCTCTCAGCAGATGCTGGGAGGAATAAACCATGATATAATGGATTTTGGCTACGACCACAGGAACACAGAAATTACCAGACCGGACCACCCTGCTCCAGCTTTCCATCTCCAAATACCTCAGAGACAGCTGAGAACTTCACAGGGATCACTCATGCAACAACACACCTGCAGGGAAAACTGATTTGTGCCTCACTCCACCATTCATAAACCTTATTAAAGCAACTATTTTAACTTATCTAATACAACTGAGGGCATTCTTGCACTCATGGCAGTATTAATTCTTTAAGCCACTTTATCTGTAAAACAAACCACTCTGTGTCATACAGGTCTGTGAACACAGGGCTGGGCTTCCCTGCAAACTGCACCAGGAGACACCAGACAGCAGTGTGTCTTCTCATGACCGAGATAAGTTGGTGGATTTTTTTACTGCAAGAAGCACTGTTTGTCCAGAGCTAGGGCATCGTGGACTTTTCTGCATAAAAATATTAGCGGCAGGCAGAGGACAGGGCGGTCCTTCCAGCAATGTGCCAAAGAAATTGAGAGCATTTGTAAGACCATACTCTGAGTTCTTCTTAAAGGTAGCAGAAACGGTGGAAGTGAGTTTCTGGAGCATCACAGAAAAGCCAGCAGGATCTCAGACTCTCAGAAGAAGTTACGTTGATGCCAAAGAACAGATACAATGGTATTTAAAATCTGTAATAAACATGTAAAAGCATGGAAGAGCTTCAAGTGAACATCACAAATCCATCCCTGTTCTTAGACTCGCAGAATGAGTTTGGGGATGAAGAAAAGCTACAGGTGTCAAGAAATTGAGATTGAGATACTTAAAAAAAATAAAAATGTAAAGACTGAAGAGACACCACAGTGCTCTCCAGGAAAGACCAAGTCTTGTCTATCAGAATTTTTTTCCAGACAAATCTCAAGAGCAGAAGGCAGCATGTTCACCTGGAAGATCATCTGTTGACCGGGTTTTGACCCTAACACTAATCATCAAAGCAACCGCCAACTAGCAAAAAGACTCATCATGAAATTCATGGATTTCAAGTGGGTATTTGAAAGACTTCATCATGACTCATTTGAGAGCAATGTGAACCGTTATGGCAACCCAGCAAAAATAATTACCATCATAAAGGCTTTACATCAAGGTTGAGCCCGTGCAAAGTATATGCAGGCTCGAGGGAATGGTTTACACAGATAGCAATGTCAGACAAGGTGGTGCTTGGCAAGGCAGGTGATCTGCTGTGAGACAGAGGTGAGGATGGAGCACAGGTGGTGCAATAGCCATGCACCACGCTTTTACATGTGATGAAGTATTCAGAAATGCCCCAGTGCCCGGATGCCTGCCCAACATTTCAAAAAGATTTGTTGTCAGTTACAAAAAAAACCCAACAAAAACAAAAATACAAAAAAAACCCAACACCCAAATGCAATGAGTCACTCAACTCCAGCTTACTTTCAAAAGCAACAGCATACAAGAACAGGGGCAGTTTATGTATTTGGCAGGAAAATGATGGAAGGCAGTCATACCAAAAATTGGCAAGGAGCAGCTGTGTTGGCCAGGATGGGATTTGGTCATGTGGCGCTGAAAGAACACATGATGGAATTTTTGAGGTGAAATGTTATTTTCCATCCTAATAAATAGATATAAAGGGTGGTAGTCAATCCAAGGTGCAAACGAGTCAGACACATTCCTCAGCATGTGACAACGACCCAGTAAGTATGAAAGGAAACTGAATCCCTGGTAAGGGCTGAGACGTGCCACAGCTTCACCACCTGCTGTGGAACAGCTGGAGGACTATGAGGGACATCACACAGAGCAAAAAGGGTAAGAAAAGATGAGGCTGTACGTACCCAGAGCCAAGGGGTATCACACAATGTGTTGTGATATGGACTCAGACAAGGCAATATCTCAACACATCCTCTGCACTCCCACCTTCCTGGTCATGCCAACAGGGAACAACTCCAGTTTTACCTGCTGGGATTGCTGAGGTATCTCAGCTCCTCACCGCACTCTGAAGTCTGGTATATCCCTGCAGCGTAAGTTCACAAAAATCACAGAATATTTGGATAGAAAGGATCTCTGGAGATGGTCTAGTCCAACTGCCTGCTCCAACTAGGGGCAACTACAGCAGCTCGGGACTATGTCCAGTTGGGTTTTGAGTATCTCCAAGGATGAAGACTCAAGTTGTCTTGGGCTGGGGTGTTTGTTTGTTTGTTTTCAGGCTTAACTGAAAGTATTTGCTTCATTCTCTGTGGCTTAAAGTGATCGTAAGCATGGACCAAAATTAAGCTGCTCCTTGGATGCTTGGTGGAAACTGTAGCCCCCTCCTAGGTCTGACTCCCAGAGAGAGAAGCAGCAGACTGGGAGCAATGGGGGAACAGGAAAGATAAATGACATCTCATTTTCCTGAACAGTCTCATTTTTCAAGTTTTGCAAGTTGTGGCCAAGTGTCCTTTTTAAGACCATTCCCAGCTTTGAGGGAACAGGTGCCATCACCAAGCCGCCTCTGGCAGCAGATGGCTACAGGTAGAAGAAAAGGTGCATCAACATGTTTATGCTGTGCCTCAACGATGGATCCCTTCGAGCAGAGGCTGCCTCTGTGCTCAGCTTGTGCAGCACCTAGCATAGCCAGAAGACTGGTTTCTCGGCTGTGCCTGCACCATGAAGGACCCTCAGAGATGTTGTCAGCCTTCCTGGAGGGAACCAGGATGCGGCCAGGGCACACATGGGGCATCCCTGGATCAGGTGTAACCCCACAGTGCAAGTAATAAATCGCTGGCATTACAGCTCTGACACTGTACCACACTAAATAATGCAGAAGTATGTTTGAGAAGCAGGCAGTAATTATAACTGAAGCGTAGAAACCATCTAGGGAAGAAGTGTTATCTTTACAGATAAAATCAGTAATAAATGCTACTGCATTCATAAATAAAAATCAGACTGGAAACAAACCCTGAGTGGTGTCATGGAAAGTTCACAGCAATCAACAGCTTCACGGCTCCTTCCTGCTCTGTGCGCCTTCACTCAGAGGCTTTAAAGGCTTTAGAAAGCTTTCCCTTTACTCAGGCTGCGTTTTAATTGGAAATACAAACCAATACAAACCATTACACAAACAGGCATTGGGGTGTGCGAAATGACAGTCTAAATCTGTCCTGGCTTTTATCAGGTTTTGCAAAGCAGCACTCGGGGTGTATAAACCATGGCCCCTATCAAAGGTTTAGAGGGAACAATGTGAAATATATGGAAGAAAGAAAAGGGGAAATATGGTGGCTTGGGAGGGAAAAAAACCATTCATGCTGTGAAAAACAGCTTGAAATGATCTGCCACAATGGTCACTGTGATTTTCGCCCTTGTCCTCCAACTTGCTCACACACAGGTTTTGGGGTCCTATGTCCATCATGTTTCCCAGCCCGGCGCCTACGTGTTGGGCATTGCCTGCAGATCTGCATCCCGCCCCGATGCCTGAGCCACGGGGTACAGCCCCATGAACCCCAGCGCGGCACAGCTGAGGCACACAGGCTAAAACAGCCCCAGGACCCCTCTCGGAAATAGAAATGCAGGCAAATCTGACTGCGAGTTTTCTCCCAGCTGGCAGACACACAGAATGCCTCCCTCCCTCCCTTGGTTTTGCTCAGACAGCGCTGCTTCGCCAGTCCCTTTGCTCCAAGCCCATCAGCTGTTTTTGTTTCCAAAGGCTTTGCGTTGTTTTGCTTTTTGATGTGATGCTGATACCGTCCACTACACTCATTTTTCCACGGTCAGTAAGTCATCCTAAAAATTCCTCAGTGCCCATTAAACTAATGGGGCTGACCTGACATGCACAGGGCTCGTTGTGATAAAAGACAATTATAAACCAAAGAATTATTTTAAATGGGTTTCTGATTCTGGGTACCTGGCCCAGCAGACAGCCCTGGGCAGGTCTGAGATGTACAAACGCAGCCTGCTAATCTCCGCTGGGAAACCTGTGCTGGAAAAGCTGGGCAATGCTTTTTGCTCTAAAAAAAATGCCCAAACCTCTTGAACCTCACATTTCTTCCTTCCCTCCCAGCTCAAATCCCAGCCTCAGCTCAACAAACCCAGTGGGACTTTGGCCAGGAAAGGGCAGGATTTTCCCCAAAGGCCCCAGTTCTCCAGCTCCGTATTTATCTTCAGAAGAGGCCAGTCGGATACCCTTGTGCTGAGCGCCAGCTGGGAAACAGTCTAGAGGAACTGGAGTATTTGGCCCTTGGTCTTTTTTGAAAGCTGAGCATAAATTTTCTTTTTTGCTGGTTGATGGTTTTATTATTTGCAGCGAGATGAGTATTCTCTGCCTATAAACCCAGTGCTCCCACATACAGTTGCATCCCCTGCCAGTTCCCATCAGTGCTGGGTACAGTTAAAGGGGGCTCAGCAAACAAGTATCTCCTAGGGGTCTCTCTGGGATGCCAGAGTAATGGGTTTGCAAACTTAACACTGACATATCTTCTGGATTTTTTTAGTCCCACCTCTCCAAAATTTCCACAGCTACAATAAACCATCTAAATGAAAAAATCCTAAAAATTGCTGGATTTCCAAATCCCAAACTCTGCAGAAAACACTGATTCAGCATTGCAAACCTAACATTCAATTGCATTAGACCCCCTGAAGCCAGAAGCTTGGCTTTCTGATTGTGTAGACACCTAAAGACCTTTTCTATTGCTTTCTGGTTTCTAAAGCCCTCTGCATCCTTGCTTCAGTCCTTTTCTTGGCACTCAGATGGGCTAGAAGTCTACTTTTTCAATTATTAAGTGTCTGTATATATAGTGTTAAGGACAGTGACCATCAGAGCAGTGCAGGTTGGCTTTGGTCCTGCAAAGCTTCTGGTACCACAACCTGATGAAGAACTGAGTACAGCAAGAATAAGGTATGGAAGAATAGTAGGGGTTGATGCTCATCGTAAATGAAATGATGACAAATGACACCATTTGAAGATCCAAATATCTCAAAGGTCTTGACAGTGATCTGAGATGAATCCTGGGATTCATCTCAGCAGAGTTTTAGGAGTCTAAAAAGTGGATGTGTCCACCTGAGCTCATCAGTCCCGGTTCCCTGGAGAGCCAAGGGAAAGAAACCAGCACTTTCAGGGTGCAGATGATTCACCTAATTTTAGACATCTTTTTCCATATTCTCCTCCAAACTGGACAGATTATAACTACCAGCACACGTCTCACTCTCAACAGCATGGGTTCCCTTTTCAAAATGCCAGGGGAATCATAGCAAGGAGACACTGACCAGTTGGTAGAGATCAGCAATCTCTATGTCTCCTGTTTCTGTCTTCTAGGAAGCAAATCCCAGGTTGTTAGTGGCTCTCTGCTCTTCAGCAGACTCATTAGCCCCTGAACTAGCTCATCTCCAAAGGGAAAGAGAGGAAAAAGGGGGTGGGGGGGTGGTAAAAAGGCAGCAGGCACTTAACTGTTCTCAAGCTGCTCCTTTGTGCCAAGACCACTCCATCTCCAGTATTGTTTACACTGAAATAAAAGCTGAACAGTGTCAGACCTTAAAATAACTTGCTGTTTGTGGAGCAGGAAAACCAGGGTCAGGGAAGTTTGGAACAAATTTAAAGAGGCAGGATGACTAAAGGATGAACTGGTACTCAGGCAAGGAGGCGTTCGCAGGCACCTGAAATTCAACCATGAGCCTGGTGCAAAGTCAGTTGGGGTTGATGGGTCTCCACCACCCATTCCAGTGAGGCTGGGTCAAGCCTGAGGCTGAGACATGACATGTGCATTTGTCCTCTCAGAGTAAATCTGCAGACATAGATGTTTCCTTTGTTAGGAATATCCAAAATATGGTAGAGAAGGATGGGTGGGACTGATCCAAATGCCCTCGAGATGTGCAACCGGTGGGTCTAGATGTGACATCTTGTGTTTTAAAAGACAGAGCTCGATGATGCTGAGCGCAGAAAGTATTGATGGGAACACTCAGGAAAAGGCTACATCAGGAAAAGGACATTGGGTGAAAGGAAAGGGCTCAAGGCTCAAGGACTCCACACAGGCTGTTCCAACACAGGCCAACTCCAGGTCTCATACGGGGCTAGGGAACATCAGATCTTCAGGTAGGCGAATGAGACATGGGAAGGTGGGATACATGGAGAGAACCCAACCAGATCTGCCCCATCCACCCTGTGGGTCAAACTCAACCGTAATCTTGCTCATCGCTTGTCATAGTGTCATATTGTCTACTGGGGAACAGACCGGCCTCCAAGTGGGCTCATACCCAAGTACAACCCATACCACAGCTTAAAGATGAAGCTGAGACCAACTGACTTGCGTCAACAGAAGCTGAAGAGTCAAGTCCTGGCCCAGCTTGACTGCACAGGGCTCCACGAGGGGCTGCCTGCTCGACTGCCCTTAGGTGGCAGAGCTGCCTGCAGACACGCAAACCAAGCGCATCAGGGACCGGGTGCTTTCAGGGACACAAGGTCACCCCCAAATCTCCCTCCTTGCCACCATTTTTCAGTCCCTGGCACGCTTCCCAGAATGGTACTGGGCTTGTAACTCCTCCAGGGTGTGAGCAGGGAAGGAAGGAGGTGTGTGCCGGGCACAACAGCAAGGAAGTACCTGGTCTTGTGGCAGTCATCAGTGTTTCCCCTCTGCTTCGGTTCTGCCTGGCCATGGGAGAGGCAGCAGGAACGCAGGGGCTGCCCCAGGGCCATCATCTTGCATGGGCTCCCCAGTGCCCCACTCCTGCATGCTGGGACGGAGAACACCAGTGATTTGGGGCTGTTTGGGAGAGGTAAGTGGTGTACAATGTGCAAATGTATGTTTTTACTCTGGTCTTGCTACCCGCAGCTTCTTTGCTGAGCTTTTGGGCAGCTCCCAACAAGTCTTCAGGGGTATCTTTCTGCTGTTTTTTCTCCAGCCCACCTCAAACTCCCTTTGCTCAGAAAGCACCCAAGCAAACCTGCCTGCAAGGAATCAGTGGGGCTGGAGGCATCGCTGGGACCCTGATGCTGGGACCAACATGTTTTTGGGTGAGAAGCAAGGAGGGAGAAAGAGCAGCCATATGGGCTCGTAGCACAGGCTTGCAGGCAGCCTGTGTGAGCAGGCAGCAGGTTAGGGAGCAACCAGTCAGCCACCCACACAGGACCGCCAGCGAAAGCATTCAAGGGGGCACTGAATCAACAGATTTGCTCTCGTGTGATGGAACGGGGCAATTGGTGGAGGGTCTGGGGCAGCATCAAGCCAAAGAGATCCCTAATGGAGACGATGCACATGGGGCATATAAGTTCTCATCAATGTGAGCAGAAAGTTCTTGTGTCCGGCGGCTGATCCCACAAACTGTGCTGGAGTTGAAGAAGGAAGAAGAGACACTCAGCTCTCCATTAAACATTAATGCATCGCCCTGACTTGCATTCGTCGAGACAGTAAAAGCCTTGGGATTGCTGGGGATCGATCCCCACTGCGATGCAAAACACTAGCGCTGAGCCTTGAAGATAGAGCAGGGAGCGAGCCGGAGCCTGGGACCACCCTGGCGCAGCCCCCTGGCAGAAAGCAGAGAAGTAAATAAAAGAAATAAAGTCCCAGATGAAAAAAAATGAAGACGACATGCCTGGGCTGGGTGGGAAAGTCCACTGCTGCCAGACACAACCCATCGGGGCAGGAGCCCAGCACCATCCTTTTCCCACGCCCTGCTCACTCTCTCCAAGTACCAGGAGCCTTTAGCTCAGAGCAAGGACATTTATTTACCCACAGATACTCTCTTCCTTGCTTCTATGGCTGGGTTAAACCTCTAACACAGCGGTGCATGACTAAGTTCTTAAACTCCACTGGGAGTTTGCTCAGCACCCATGAAACCAAGCCGCTGAGACAGCCCCAGTCCCATCGAAGAGCTGGAGGGAGGTGCTGGGGGTGGCACAGTAAATTGGGATAGAGTTAATAAAGGTATCTACTGCTCTGAAACAACTAACCTGTGCACAGGAGCCCTGCAAGGACACATTGCTTCATGAGAAATTAAATTATATGCTGCCATAGCTGCACTTCTGTTATATCGGGAATGGGACAAGGTGGGGTTTAGGCTGAAGCATCAGCTCCAGAAAGCGTTAATGGCACACCAGATATGTTTAGTGGGATCTAGTAATTTTTTTTAACTCCAACAAACAAAGCATATGAGAAAATCCAGTTCACAGCTGAGCTCTGGCTGTCTGCCCACTAGGGCAGGGAAAATGCAGATGGTTTGAAATACGCACATGCCTGCGTTTCTCCCCTAGCCTGTGGCTCAGTGTCCCCGGCAGGTCTCGCCCCATCGTATTTGGTCAGCCGAGGTGGCAGCAGGGCAAATTGCAGTGTAAAAGCAGTGCTGAGTCAGGAGCAAACCTACTTTCCATGAGCACCATTGCTTTCCTCGGACCCATGGAGGAGCTGGGATCCTGCAAGGCTTTGGTCGTTTAGAAATAGTAATTAGCTCTCCAAGTAAATAGGTGTTAACAGAAACAAAGAACTCTGCAGCAGTCTGGGTAAACACTTCAGAGTCAATTTAATTTCCCTTCTTTCCGCAGATGTAATTGTGCTGGTCTGCAATTATTTTCAGGTCGGGACAGGGAACAAAGCCACCGGTGGCAGCGTTGTGGAGCACCGGGGCAGCCGGCAGTACCCTCCACTTCACTGACATTTGGGTCCTGAGGCTGAAATGGGCTTCCTTGCGACAAACCAGATGTATAACGCAGCCAGTGATCAGCTAAACCAACAGCTAACCGCAGCATGATGTTAAACCGCCCTAAACTCCAGCCTGTTTCTTAATCCTTAGGGTCCACCAGTCTAGACAGGACATGAAGGACTAATGTGAAAACCAAGCGACAGAAAATTTACACTCTCCCCTTGAGCTGCAAACAGAAAGAAGTATCAAAGGGTATAAATTCATTTGGCTTTTTAATTTTTTTCACCTTTTGGGAGCATGGGCAGCACCCAGGCAGAGGTCGGTGCAGAGGGTTTGCAGCCAGTTTGCTTTGCCTTGTGCAGCTGCTTTTGAGTTGCCCATTTGCTCAGTAAATCATGCTAAAAAGCCACTGAAAACCTGTCTTTTCCCTACCATCTCGGGGAGCCGGTGAAATAGGTTTTTACCGAAACTACCCCCAAAGCTAATGAGTTTTTCCTCCACCACTGGTGGGTTAAAAGCAAACTTGTGGCCAGTGGCTCAGGCTCAGCTGATGCAGGGCATCCCTTCAAGCAGGAGGTAATTCAGCACGTGATGGAAGCTGTAGTAAATGCCACTGCTGGTGATGGAGCATTTCCCTGGCCAGGGTGTGAATATAAGCCAGCGGGAACAGCCCGGCTTTGGGGCCAGACCCAGCAAGTCTTTTGGGTCAGTATAAAGCAGTCACGCACTCAAGAACAAGTGCAACGAGAAGAATGCGCACAGCGGCTTCCCCAGTAGTTTCTGATCTTGTTCTGCCATGCTGGCTGTCCGCTGGGAGAAGGAGGTTTAGTTAATTAATTGTTACAACTAGCATGGAGCTATTCTTGCCCACGATGGTTAGCTTTTACTCCCCTTTTTGGTGCATCCAATTACTGACTCATTCATTCTCCAAGGCAGAGGCCACAACAAGGCACAGAGGCTTGAGGATGAGGGGGTGAAAGTCTAAGAAATGCCAGATGTCCCAAGCTCTATTTTTACCCTGGAGGTGTCTTAATATCAAGCAAACTCCTCGTCTTCTCCTGTCCGTCAACCCATGGCTTCAAGGAGGTGATGAAGAGGGAGCATAGCAGTTACAAATATTGCTATGAATTTTATTTCTCCCTCCAGCTGATCCATCATGAAGGATGGGTGATGGGCTTATGCATGCCAAGATGGACAAGACTCCTGACACCGATCATGATGCAACGATCCCTCGACCTCTCTGCCCAGCCTTGGGCCATGGGTCCTTCAAACAAGCATTATCTACTTTGGGAAATCAATGATTTATCTGCCTTTACTTAGCAGGGACGGTGAAGGAAAGGTGAGAGTGGGGTCACTGCTTCGGCGAGCACCAAAGCGAAGCAACATCCCTGAATAATTCATGCTCCCTTTTTTTCTGTGGCATCTGGACACATCTGCTGTGTTCACCATCGCAGGCTTTTTCTTGGCTTACTCAGAAAATCATACTTTGGCAGCTGGGTACTGTTTCAAGTGGGTACTTTCCCTACAGCATTAACGAGCTGTGATTTTGTTACAAATAGGGATTTTTGTTCCTCTTTTGCTGATGTCACTCCATGATCCTGCAGGGAATAGCGCTCGGATCTCTGCAGCCTGACGAGCCCTATGTGCCCTTTGGGACAAATGTACTTGCAAGCGGGAGATTGCTTTTCCTTTTGCTGCCCAGATTTATATTTCACTGAAGTCCCGTATCGATCCTGCTGCCGCTGGGCTGAAAGCTCATTTTACTAAATGGGAAGAAAAACAGTTGCCCCAGCTGAACGCACGCAAAATGGAAAATCCTGCAACAAACCAGCTCTTAAAAAAGGGGCCTGAACGATTTCGCTGAACCTCAAGGATGGCACTGCTGACATCGGAACGGGATGTAATTTATTTAGCCTGACCTTTCCCTGAAAGACCGCACTGGTGGCGTTATCAAGGACCCTTTCTACCACTTGTACACCCATTGCCAAGGTGACGTCCCGTTTCATGCGTCAGTCAGCAAAGATCGCATTCGCGCTGCTGTGATGCTTTGTTTGCTGTCCTGCCTGACAAGCTCTTGGCAGGGTTTCAGCTCCCACGGATGGCAGCTGCTCTGCGAGGGACCAGAACAGATTCAAGCTGGACGTTGTTTTAGGGAGTTTTATGTAGACAGAGCATGGGACTGGACCATGGATAAGACGAAGCAAAGATGATGCTACTAGGTGTAATGGGACTGGCAGGTGACTGCAGCACTGCACCCCATGCTCACCCCCCATCCTGTCTCACTTGGGATTTATGTGACCCCTCGTGGTGCTGGGGAAGCAGAGGCAGCTCACCAGTGCTCGCCGCAGAGGCTTGCCAAAGCGCAGCTGAGCTTGGGTGGTTGAGCACGACTGGTGGAACAGGTCTCACTGCTGCGCAAAACCATCCAGTGTTTTCTTCTACCCTCCGAGAATTTTCCCAGCAGGTCCCTGGAGGAGATGGGGATGTTGGTGGGGAGGACGTGTCTGTCCTTCACATGAGAGCTTGTCAGCAGTGGGTACAATGGAAAGCAGGGAGGGACATGGTCCCAGTAAAGCTTCTCCACCACTCCACCAAGGGATTGAAACTTCTGAACAAGGGGGATTTTCACTGCTGGTTCCCACAACTCTCAAAGGGACTTTGGTGATGGATGAGGACACAGGCTGCAGCTACAAAAGTCCCCAGACCCCATCAGCTTCTTATGAGAGACTCAGAGGTCTACAGTTATGGGATGGAAAATGAATTAGGTGGCTCACAGGGGCAAAGCCTGCTCTGCTTCAGATGTCAAGTTAGGAAAGCTTCATGGATGTTTCCCACATGTCTGTCCATTTCCCACTCCAGTCCTCCCAGCCTCATGGCGGGCTGCACCCCCCTCCCACAGGTCTGATCTGAAAAAGGAGCCAGGCCCCACTTGGAGGACAGGACAGGAGATGCTCTTGGCCACAGACATGGCTCTCACGGTACCTGTGTTCTCCTCGGACTGGTTGAAGCCACAGATCTGGCAGATGCTGCGAACCCATTTGTTCATGTCGTCCTCGGTCTCAGCCACCAGGTAGAAGGTCCTGTCAGTGGTCTTGATGTCAAAGATGTAGCTGTCTTGCAGTTCCTTCTTGTTGAAGGTCAGGCCTGCGTCCACTTGCTCGCAGAAATTGAGGTTGATCACACGCAAAGGTTTCTTGGAGTGGTCATTTTTGTAGTACTCCAGGACATCGGGGTCACCACTCATCCGACCGCTGCGCAGGACAAACCAGCGTTTCTTCCATGCCTGAAACCAAGAAGAGAGGAAGCATGAACCCTGTTACTCAAGTCACGAGGGCCAAGAAACCCTGGCCAGGCAGAAGGTGACACAGATGGACATGACACCCCGCTGCCCCAGGATGCTCTGGGATGCTGCTCAGGACATCCCTGCAAGAGGGGCATAGACGGCACAGACTCAGCTCAGTTCATCAGTTCAGTGCTCAAATCCCACTCGTTATCTGGGAGAATTATATACCAAAATATCATGGTAGCTTAAGAGGACCCCAAGAAGGGCTAGTCTTGAGGCTTAGAGCAACCTTGCTACTACCCTACAGCCCAGCCACACTACCAGGACCCAAATACCCTTCCCTCCTGGATGTGAGATAATCTGTGGGGTGACGTTACTGGCAGCTGCAGTGCCGAAATGCCTTCCAGCGGCTCAGAGGAGCTCTGACACTTCAGACAGAGCACCCTGGGTATCCTGCCCTTCAGAGAAACCCCTGAGAGCATCACAGCCTGTGTCTGCAGACACCAACCACGCCAATCTCATCTCTGTTTAAATGCCAGGATAGAAAGGCTAATAAAACCAATGGGGAATGGGTTTGGTCTTTTAAATATCAGGAATGATGCCAGGGAGACCCATGGAGAATCCAAGCTTCATTTGTTTTTCAGCATCTTCTGCTCCCCAGCATGCAGGAAACTCCTTAGAAAAGGAAAAGGTTATCATCGATTCTTCCAAGCACTGCTGACGGCAGCCCCCGGCCAAACCACCTGGGGAACGGACTCAGGGGCTTATGGTGTTTGAAGGAAACTGGCAAGATAAATGTCAACCATCATCCCTGGCACTGGGAGCTGCGGCCCCTCTGCTCTCCCCATGCCAAATGCAGTTGGAAGCTCCCACAGGAGGGGGAATAGCCACAACAAGAATGTGCCAAATGCTACAACTTATGTTACACAGAGAATCAAGAAGAATTGGGGGTGCGCTCTGCATGAGCATCCCAGTGGCTGCCGGAGGGATGCATGGGGTGAGGGACAACTTTGAGCTGCTCCCCATTGCAGAGCGATGCTGCCTTGCAGAGGGCTCAGCTCTCATGGCATATGGAGGGGAAGGAATATATCTAAGCTTAGTCCTTAAAACATCTGAGTTTGTTCAGGCTGCCTTTTAAGGCAGTGAAGGTCCAAGAGGCGCATGAACAGCATGGGCTGGATACAGCCCACATGGATGATGTGCGTTACCACCAGCGCTCCTGCACTGCCTGACACAGACCTCTGTTTGCACCAGAGGATGCCAAGGGAAGGGATGAGGTCTCCACTGTTCTGCCCCAGATGTGGACATTTGGGTTTTTAATGAGGTTTACCTTATTGGTTTTTTTTTGTTTTGTTTAAATCACCAGTTTTGGGGTTCATATGATTGTGAGAGGCTGGGTCATGTGGAAGCACATGATGTCCCTAAGAAGGAAGAACAAACAGCCACAAACATCTTTAGTAACCCAAGAGAGGCAGCAAGATGAGCAGTGTGCTGGGACCTCCATGATGCTCCCCCGGAGGTGACCACAGTCCTGTGAGGCTTTGCATATTGGTGATGGGCATGTTCTAGATCTCAGCCAGTCAGCTGCACCAGGATCCCACAATTTTGGAAAATTTGGTGGCTGAAACAAGGGTAAGAAACTCCTGAATGATCTGATTCACACTGTACTTCTCAAAGGCTTAAAAATAGCTTTTGTTAGCATCTTTGTGATTTGTAACCAAATTAGTTTTGCGCTAATTCTCAAACTAGCTCCCCGTGCCAGGAAAGCAACTTCAGTGCAATCTTCTGAATGCAGTGGAGCAGCAAATTGCTTAGCAAGAGGACGTGCCAGACTGGCAGATTTTGGCTTCATCCAGGAGACACTCACCCACTTCTCATCAAAACGGCTGCTTTTAGATGGGGGAAAAAAAGCACACAGCAGAGCTGCGTCCATCAGGGAGGGCAAAAACCTGGTAAAATTTACCAGGCAGTGGCAATAATTTGCTAGTCCATTGTCTCCAAATGGATCACCCAAATCATTGGGAAGCAAACCCACAAGCATTTTTTCTAGCTCTAGGTGGAAAATGTCCCATTAGCTTCTTCCTATTAACACTGAGCCATTTCTTTGCAGATACTTGGCAGGACTAAGGCATGGGCACGCATCAGTGAGCGCGTCTGAAAGAAGGTCGGGTTGTGCAACCACACAAACCACCACCTGAATGAAGACACATCCAACACCAGTTCTTGCTACTTGGCTTGTTGCTTTCCAACTGTTTGGAGTCAAGTCTTGCAACTTCCCTTCATGGCTGACAAGTTATATTAAAAAAACCAGAAAGTACAGAAACTGGACTCCAGAATGTAGAGCTTTCATGGAAAAAAATGGGAGGAAATGCTGCAAGCAAGGCTGGTGATGCTACCACAGTTTCCTTTTTTATTGCCATTGTGAGAGCCACAACTTCTCTAGTTCTCTTTACTCTGTCTGGTAGCAATGGAAAGCCCCTCACAGTCAATATTTGGCAAACAGCATAACACACGTGGTCTGGGTATTGGGTAAACCCTAACATATGATAGTCATGAAAGAACTGCTCTTGCCAGGACAAAATTTCTTGGGAAGCTTCAGGAGCTGGAGTATCACTGGAGGGTAGGACCATTGGACAGGGCAACAGCCCCACCAACCTGGGATGACCACCCTGTCCACCTCTGCCTGGTGCTCTCCTAATGATAAAAAGTCACTGATGTTCTTCTGACCCAGAAAAACAGCTCAGGGAAGCAGCCTCTGGACAGCCTGTCGTGGACAGGCAGCTGCAGGCAGCACTGCTGGATCCCACTGCACATCCCCACAGCAGGACCAGACATTCCTGCCTCCTAAGATCAGCTGCTGAACCAGAGGAATACACACTGACCATTAGAACAGAATGGAAGGAAATAATAAAGAAATAGACAGGAACCTTCTTATTTTGTAGAGTTTTTCCCCATTTCTTGGCATTTTTGAGCACTCAGCTCAGCAATCTTTTTAGTTCTTCCCTGTGGATTTGCCATGTCTCCATTAGGAAAAGGGCTCAACTTGTGTTTGCCAGGCTGGGGCTGCTCTTGGAGCATCTACTGGCCCTAACGGAGCTTGCTTCAACATATAGTGATATGTGGCAAAGGTTACGCAGCCTGCAGCATGCGGCCTGTCCTCCTGGGACATTCATTTCCCCATTCAAAGCTACCAATATCATCCAAACCTTCCACATTTAGGCTTCCCTAGAACATCACCTTCCTGCGAGAGGGTGATTTAAGGGTCTACTGACCACTGGCTGTGACAGCAGTAGGATGCATAGGATCCACATATGCATGGCAATCGCAGACCATGCTAAACCAGAGGAGGATGCAAACTCCATGTGAACCTACACACTCTGTTTCCAAGTCCACCTTCTCCTGCCACGGGGCTCTGATGGCCAACACACATCTTCACCTGAATTTTCCTTCTCTCCTTAATTCTATTTCTTGCTGGCTCCTTTGAAGCCCCTGTTGCTGTCAGCCCACTCCTGCCAAAACACTGCGCCTCACCAGCATGTGGTGTGAGCCAAGGGCTGTGTTTGTTTAACAGCTTCACAACAGAGAGGGGCCAACAGTTTAACAGCCATAAAATGGTGCTTTTGCAGCACAAATTTCCAGCTGTGTGGTCCTTTGCCTGCATCAGGTTGCTTCACAGTTCAATTACAGCTGCTAAAAGGCCTTAATAACACTGAGGAATATTTTGACGCTTGGCAAGTACATCCTTTGAAGACCTGTTTGTTAAAAAAATCGCCGATCATGCTGCCAGTGCAATGTAAATCCTCCCTGGATCGTGAGAACCATGACTGCTGCTTGATTGCTTTCCACCTCAACAGTTCCATGGCAAGTTAGAGTTTACAAAACAGACCCCTTTCCAGCTGGATGCTACCTGGAATTGGTTGTTTTGTGCGTTGGTGAGTTGGGTTGGCAGTGCTGCTGGGGTCACCGCCTGAGTGCACTTAGTGGGGATGCTCTGTGGGAGCTCAGGCAGTGGCTGGGATCCTTCCCATCCCCTCTGCTGGGTAAGAAACCAGCAGAGCTCAACTGGAGAGGTGGTTGCTCTTGAGCAACCGAGATACAATCATGGGAGATCTCCTGACCACACCACAGTGAGGTCCCTGTTGTCCCCTGAGGCTTTCCTGATGGTGTAATGCTGTGACAGAGGTGGTGTCATCAGTGCAGAGGGCTCAGATTGTCCCTTGTCAGACAATCTGGGGACTCCAAGTGTGTAATAACCAATTAAGGACAGGTGAGACAGAAACTTTATTAACTATGATCATAGTGAGACAGCATCTCCCCCTCTGCTCCGCTGCCAAGTAGTTACAGAGACCCAGCCTACATATTGTTTCAGAAAAAAAGAAAGAGGTGAGGAAAATAATAATTTCAATGTTAGCAAAGCCAGACATCCGTCCCTGGGCAGCCTGCTAACTGCCACAATCCTAAGGAGTCAAACAGTAAATATACTGACAGTATGGAGAGATGCCTCTTGGTGGGACCTATGGAGTGGCCCACCCACTACTACCCTAGCGCAGAAGTGAGGAGCTGGAAACAGTCAGAGACTGTTAGCTCTTAGCTGAAATGAATGTTCTTTTAATTAGGATAAACTCCTGAGCCAGATCTCTGAAATCTTACATATGAATAACTGTACCACCATACACTTATAGCATATATAGGGGGCAGGGAAGGGCAGGGAAGGGCAGGGAAGGGCAGGGAAGGGAAGGGAAGGGCAGGGAAGGGCAGGGCAGGGAAGGGAAGGGAAGGGAAGGGAAGGGAAGGGAAGGGAAGGGAAGGGAAGGGAAGGGAAGGGAAGGGAAGGGAAGGGAAGGGAAAAGAGAAATAAATACATTTTTCCCAGGAAATCTCTCTGCCCTGTTCCTTCTTCCCCCACTGCCACCTTTGTGCCCGTAAGTGCAGCACACCACCAGTGTGAAATAAACCTTCCAAAATCTGATCTGACACAAACCACAGGATCTAATCCGAGCTGGCAGGCGGGATAAGCAACCTAGCTGTGACATCAGGCAAATTTTTCACACTGGGATGAAGCCAGGGTCTGAGTGATTCGAGCAGGAAACCCCACAGTGGGGCAAGCAGGCGCTTGTGTCCCAGATTCACCCACAGCCAGAGAAGTCCCATGTGTTGGATGGCTCCTGCCATGGCCCCACGGCCACCAGCCGACAGCAGGGATGCCTCCATGCCTGCAGAAAGCCCCAAGCTTGTCCTAGGCCCACATGACCCCAGTTTTCACCGTGCAGTACAGAGTGGTCTTGCACCCCATCAAGCACGTTTGCCCTCCGGCTCCTGGTGCATCTGGTGTGGCAGGGGAGCTCACACTCCAGGAGCATGTGAGAAGGACCACAATGACTGGAAGGTTCTCACTGTTCTTCCCAGCCACTATGTCCTTGATGTCCCATCCCAGCTGCCACCACTTTAGCCATCCAGGCAAGATCATCCCTGGAAAAGGGGGATAGAGATGACAGGGGTATCCCGAGAGCAGATTTCGGGTGGCTTGGCTCACTCAGTGGTGTTATTATTTTTGCCATGCACAATGACGCTGACTGTAGCTGCTGGACTGTTACCCCACACTGGAGCTGACCCTGCCCTGGCCACCCCATCCCTGCTGCCCTGCACAAGGGACACAGTCCCCTGCTGCAGCCGGTGCTACCAGCATCGGGGAGTGAAGCCACATACGGGAGGATTGTAGAATAACCTATTGGTGACCTGTATAATAATGTTGTCTTCCTCTGTGTCCCTAGGGGCTTTTTATCTCATCTGATGGACAGAAGGATGCTGGTTTTATTATTCATGCAAGAACGCCTCTCCCCTCCCTGTGTAAGTGCTAACTCAATGGAAATGCGGCTTGGAAAATTTGCAAGCAGCAAGGAGGCCCCCCATGTCTGCTCAGGTAATGGTCCTGCTGGCTGACTGCCACACAAAACCTCAATGTCCCTGAGCCCAAGAACAAACAGAAGCTCCCTGATCCCCCTCCTGCCCTTCCAGACCCTCCCCCCCGGCTCTCCAGGCACCTTCTCCTTGCCCACTGCCCTCTCACAGCACCTTTTGACATGATGCTGAGAACAGACAGGTCCCAACCCCACTCCTCTCACCCTTCAAAGGGATGGAGACTGGTCCCTGCTAATCACATGTCTGCTGTGGCCGAGTTCACAGTGAGTTTGTTAGCAGCATTGCTCTGGGGGAGGCTTGATTGGCAGCGTTAATAACGCCGCACTGCAGCGGCAAGACCCTGCAGGGCACAGGAAACCTTGCTGGGGTACAAGGCAGCTCTTTCTCGGCTCGCTGGGGGGATCGAGGGAAGTAACAGCGATGCAAAAAAACCCCCAACCCAGCGTGTATCTCAGGCTGTCAACTGACCTTCCCTCCTGGGATTTTTTTTCCCCACTGTTGAAGGTATAATTAAGGTTCAGAGCACACACTGAATCGCTGCGTGCAAAATCCACCTGAGGGTGATGCAGCTGGCACGAGACTTCCCGCAATGAGCATCACTCATGACTGACTGAGAAAGGGTTTTAAGGAGGTGAGGCTCAAACACAGACTAAAACCTATTTGCAAGATCATTTAAAACCCCATAAGCTTCAAAAATGGCTCCTGCCTTCAGAGGTGTTTGCTACCAAGGAAGGAAGGAAGGGGTTGGGATGGCTTCAAGTTAAAAGTATGCTGGTGTGAGCTGGAGGACCTGCTCCCCACCACCACACTCTGTGAATGTGATGGGTGACAAAGCAGTGACACGAGGTGGAAAACATTTCCCTTCATATCTATTTTACAGGAGTTCTCCAGTTGGGAAGATTTCAGTAGCTCAGTGTTGCATGGTCAATCTTAGGAAAATAAAGATGTCTCTCTGGGACATGAGGGAGCTGATTGTGTTCCTGCTGGGATGATGGAGCACCTGATTAAGGATGGGATGGAAAAACAAAACGCGAAGTCGTGAGGTTGTACTTACACCACCAGAAAAGCCGTGACAGTCTCAGAAAGAAGGACACAGGGAAACCCTGGGGTGGGCCAGGGGTGCTCCTGCCTAGAGAGTGTAGAGACGATGGAGCCAAACTCTACTGGGAGATGCATGGGGGCAGCATGAGAGGCAATGGGAAAGTCCCATTAGATGTAAGGAAAAGGCTTCACAATGAGTGGTGGGACAAAAAAAACCCCAATAGGTGGAGTGAAGTCCGTCCTTGGAGATATTAAAAACCTGCCTAGACAAGACCAGAAGCAATGCGATTTACTTTCAGAGTTGGCCCTAACTTCAAGCTGACCCCGCTTTGAGCAGGAGATTGGTTTGGAGACCTCCAAAGGTCCTTTCTGACCTGTTATCTCAAAATCTAAATTGCTTTTCCATAATTAGTCCGGCTTTCAGTCAGAAGTGTTGAACTTGCAGTACAGAGACGTGATGAAACTGCTCAGACTGCGAGCCCTGACGTGAGACGGGTGCAGCCACCCGGTGAACACCCGTCCTCAGCATTTAGCATGAGAAAGGGCAGCACCAGCATTTTCTAACTCTACTTGAGTAAAACAACCTTTTCTGGGTAATTCCTTCTGCTGAAAGCTGCAAGGCACCTTTGCAAGCAGGAAGGTGCTGGGAAAGCATGGGGTCCAAAGGAGCAAGATGGAGCCCAGCTCCAGCCCAACTCCTGCCCCAGGGCTGGCCACAAATGGTCCATGTGCAGGGCCTGACCGCGTCCCTGCTGCCGTGCCATGGATTTTGTTATCTGGAAGTATTTCCTGCAATTCAGCCTTGTTCTGTATTCCACTCTGTTATTCCTAGCTGAAATCGCTACCCCGGTCCCGCTGTGGCACACCCTTTGTGGGGGGACCAGAGCGGCACCCAAAGGAGGTGCAGGCAGGTGGGTGCCCCTGTGTGGGGACGGGCAGAGCCAGAGGCTCCCCAGGGATCTGCAGGACACCCGGAGAAGGGGTGAGATAACACCACCACCACCTCTTCCCCAAGCCCCCATCAGCCAACTCCAGAAAAACAGCACGGCAAAAA
Organism: Falco cherrug; assembly: GCF_023634085.1. Lineage (NCBI taxonomy): Eukaryota > Metazoa > Chordata > Aves > Falconiformes > Falconidae > Falco > Falco cherrug. The sequence continues at coordinate 4,848,432 of NC_073698.1, forward strand.
GGACCACATCCTACAAAAGCAACGCTGCAGGCAATACCCCCGGGGCCCCGAAGGGATTGCAGCGAGTCTCCAGCTGACTGTTTAGTCTGGGTCTGATCCAGAAGCCAGGGCCACTAAAGGGATTTTTCATCCTTGGCCTCAAGGTGCTTTGTTTTCGTCAACGCTGGTCCCAAGGGTGATTCCCAGCCCCTACATCTGCCCTGGCCGCATCCTGCCTCGATGCTGGAGCAAGCCACAGAGTGACGGCACTGCCGTATCGCCTCGCCAGGCATAAGCATGTGGCTCTGCCACACGAGCGATGAACTGAGCACAAAGCTGCATGGTCCTCATTCCCCACCATCACCACCACCGGGGCAGCACCATGGGGGCTGGCTTGCACCTTGCTGCCTCTTCAAAGGCTGACACGGACAAGGGGCTGCAGCCACCAAACAAGACAGTGCAGCAGCTTATTATGTGGTATTATATTTATCATATATCTTACGATACTATAGTTACATATATTTTAGATGATGTGCACGTCAAGACTAGTGTTCTCAAGTCTGTTTGCCAAGCCCAGCCACCACGACTGACCACACTCAACTCTAAGGAGGTGAGCAAGAGCCGACCAACCCGCCGGGGTAAGTCAGCCCACGCCACGCAAGCATGCCAACAGTGACAGCAGAGTTTGCTTTTTCAACTTTGGGTTTCTGCAAGAAAAAGCAAACTGCTCAGAGATTTTTTTTCCCTCCTGAGACTTTGGTATCAGGCTCTGATAAGCGCTTTCCTGGCCATTACACAAGCAGGGCTGGACATGGGAATGTGTCATGAACAAATGACTCTTGAACATAGCATTTTGATAACTGAGTTTTTCTAGCTTTCTGGCCTCTGTAAGAGCAAAATAAATCCCACAGCACTGTCAGTGATTTCCCTTCCCTCGCCTCTAGCTTTGGGCTACCCCGAATTGCTATCCCAAGAAGAGGGATCTGCACCCAAAAGCCCCCACACAGTGCTGGCAGGGGCCATGGATCCTGGCCCAGACTTCCTCTGTGAACATAACACCAGTCTGCCCTCTCAAAACTCACTGCAGGGATGCTTTGCCCCATGAGCGCCCAGTGATGGGCTTCGTGAGAAAAAAGGCCGCTGCCCATCCCCCCTCTGCCTTCTCTTGGAGGTTGTGGCTGCTCTCCCACCCTGTGTCACCTTGCACCAGCCCTCTGCGATGTCCAGGAAGATGCTCAGGAGAGGATAAGGTTCACTTTCACTGAGCTTGGGCTTGACTGTGAGATATTTTCCAGGCAGGCAATTGCATTTTGGTGTGGTGGTTTTTTTTTGTCCCAAATCCATGAGCATCCACGAGCCCCAGAGGGAGATGGGGAAGGGTCCACTACAAGAAAAAGGTTTCCCAGCCAGTGAACCCTTTCCAAACCCTAAACACTGCTTGTGTTTCAAAGCAAAGCTGATTTAAAATAACGCTTTTGAACCAAGAAGAGATTTGAAAGAGCCAATTTGAAGCTTAGTTTCAATCATTTGGAGATAGGCATCCATGTCAGCTTTAGCAGTGAATCCCATTATTAAACTGCTCTGCCTGCAACCTCTCAGGTGAAGGCAGATGGAAATACAGATGGACATAAAGGTGGACAACAGGAATGAGAGGTGTGTCAGGATGCTTCCCCCTTTCCTTGGCATGCTGCTTCCTTTGTTTAAAGGTTGCAGAAGAAGGCTCTTACATATTGAACCCCTCCCGAGATTACCAGTTTCTATGCACAGCAAAAATCACTGGATCCCCCGTTTGGTCTGAGATGATGAGCTGGAGGTATCGTGGCACTGAATACGATAGTAAAGTGTTGGGCAGTTTCTCCCATAATCTAAAGGACTGGTTTCCTGGTTTCTCTGGCTTGTAGCAGGATATTTGGGATAGGCTTGCCTTTCCAGGGATGATTTCTAATTTTAGAAAAACTCTGAAGCTCGTTAATTTTCAGCCAGTTTAATGAGCTGTCCCATTGTCTCCATGTGTAACTGCCTCCAGCTGGACAAATCTCTGCATGAGGGAGATGATGTGACAAAACTGCACTTGTTGAGCATGGTGGTGCCCAACTCCTCCTTTGTGAGAAAGACAGTTGCACCCTTGGCGTGTCGGTTGGGAGCAGAGCGAGGGGTATTGCAACTCCCCAAACTTCCACCTGGCACACAGGGATCGGCACAGGGTCCAGTCAGAAAAGGTTTTGCAGAGCTCAGGTTTGCTTTATGAAATGTACTCCTTCAAAACCCTCTGTTTTTACCTTCCCCAGCACATTCCTACAAACCCTCTGGAACATAACATCGGATCCCTGGGAATACCATGGAAATTGGGTATCCTCATGCCTTTACAAAATCTGGACCTTCATCTCTCCCTGCTGTAGCTTTTTTGTCAAGGAAACATTACGAGGGTAGCCCCAATGTGAGACGCTATCCAGACGTTATGGGAAACATCATTAGGTCAGAGATGCCAGACTGGAAGAGAAAAGGCAGATGAGGAAGGAAAGCAGCGAGCTAACCCAGCCAAGGCTACTCAAATCTGTGGCAGTGGTGCAGTCCTCTACCTTGCCTTCTGGCTGCCAAGCTAATAAATCAATTCCTTGATCCCTTGGCTACAATCATGCTGCCTCTATGTTTTTTTCCTTGAGGAAACTGCCTTTTTATGTCTAGTTCATGTCTAGCTGAGGTCAACTTGCACGTGTCTGCATGAGCTGTTTGCTCACAGCAACAATAAATTTTTGACACAAAAAAAAGTGCTCATCTCTAGGTATCGGTTCAGGTATTTAAGTGGCTTTGGTGCACCCAGAAGGATTCTCTTTCAGAGGAAACAAAGCCATTTATCCCTGTCCAAATGTGCTTTGGCTCTAGTGGGGATGCATATGTAGGGCTACTATGGGCCTGGACCACCGGGATGTCCTCCCATTGGTACCAGACCCAGAATACACCTTCTGCCCCCAAAATACAGGAGGTTCAACACCTTCAAGCAACTAATCTACTCTTGTGGAGGCAAGGCGCTTCCTTTTGACCATGATGAATGGTAGACTTTATGTCCCCATACAGATTATCTTCAAATAAACCCAAGTTTTTGTGAACAGGTTAAGATTAATCAAATTTGAGCAGAATTGCTGCAGCCTGAGCCAAACCCAGGCCTTTTGCAAAGTAAATGGTGAGAAAAGTGCATTCCTGGGACTTGGCACCAATCATACATTCAGTTCAGGCTTTATAAGACAGCCGGGAACTTTCTGGTGGGACTGTGGGGTGAATGAGAGAAGGCAATGGGAACACTTTTAGTCCAAAGAGTGAACAAGTATCTCATAAGTGGGTCAGGGGCAACCAGATAGGAAGACCAATGCATGCCCATTTCGGTGGCTTGGTGGTCCTCCTGTAGCCATCCCAGAGGAAAAACCACACAAACACATACGTGCACACCAGAAGCATATCAGATGATAATTTAGATGAAGGGGGAGGAGAAGCAGCCCTGTTGTGTCTGTGAACTACACAAAAATGGAGGAATTGGTCTGATTTGGCTCCTGTTGAACTCACAGTCTCCCAGATAAGCCTTTGCATCTCATGGTAGCTAGCTGAGCAGCATGGTCAGCATCACCACTGCTGGTACACAGCAGGCAACAAGGATGATCAAGGGTCTGGAACAGCTTCTCTGCAAGGAACTAGTGAGATAGCACCCCTCAGTCTGGAAAAGAGTCAGGATAGGAGAGACGCTGAGGAAACCATCAATGGCAAGGAGAGGGTGGTGGAGATGACCTACTCACTCTCACCTAATACAAGAATGATGGGACATCACAGGAAGGTAACGGGAGTCAGAGCACACGAAAGGATACCTTCCTTTGGGCAACACAGAACTGGCCCATGGGACTCCTTGCTGAAGGATATTCTGGAGGCATCAGGTTTAGCTGGCTCCAAGTGGAGACTGAGCAAGATCACGGAAACAAAATCCCCCAAAGGTTACTGAGTGCCATCATGTGCAGCAACGGAAAGCTGCACTGAAAACTGTTGACAACAGGGAAAATATTAGAAGGAGGGAATCTTCCCTAGGTGCCTACTTACTGGCCCCTGTGTAACATTCAGCACTAGATGGACTTGGCTGTGACCCTCTATGGATGTTAAATGTGCCAGGCTTGGAAGGAGCAAGGGAGACAGCATTGTCCGCACCGACCCTCGTGGCAGAGCCCACCCATCACAGCTTCACATGCTGCCCTGGCCCTGATCTGGGAAACATGGGCACAGTTGGCATTTTGGCGAGACAGAGAGGCAGGAGGCTGTGAGGCCAAGCACATTAAATGTGGGCAAAAGTGAGAAGTGGAGCTGAAAGCTCCTATGAGAAAGGCATGGAGACCAGCGCCAATGGCACTCATTTACCTGTGGACGGTTTTTTCATGGCTTTATTGATTTTGAGACCTGTGGTTCATTCCTGCAGCTTAAAAGGACACCCTAACGAGTGGATTCCCTGGTGCTTCATAACGTATAAGCTCATGTAAAAGCCTTTCCTTAGTTAAAAGAGGATTTCTCTCCTCTTCCAGCTCACCCTTTTAGATGAAAGCTGTAGAGAGCTAATTATCTCATCTTGCTGTCAGGCCCCTCTGAAACCTGCTGAGGGATTTACTGGTTTCCAGGCGACACTCACAGAAGGCTCGTGCACATCCAGATGCTGCCCAAGGCTCTGGATCAGCCGTGCCGAGCTCACATCCCCGACTGCTGCTGTCCTGGCACGCTCCGTGCTGGGGCACTTGGTCTCACGAGCCGGAGGGCAGTGGAGGATAACTCGGGGTGTGCGTGGGGACAACCCCAGATCTGCACAACACAACATTCTGAATCTGACTCGTTGCACAGCTGGGTTGAGGGTGGCCAGCTAAAATACACAGAGTTCTGGTTTTAAACCTGCCACAGTGAGGTACATCTCTCCAGATGTCCCCAAGAGCCGAGACATCTGTCAGTGACAGCAGTCGGTTGGGGCTTGTGTTGAGTCCTCACAACTCTTCCAGTCCCACAGCCCTGTGCCTACAGAAGGAAATTTTGTCCAGGTTCCCCCCCTTACCTGTATGAATCACAGACTCAGGCAGTCCAGGCCTCCTGAGGTCCCTTCCAACCTGAATTATTCAATGATCCTATGACCATAAACAGATTTTTTCTATAGCGCAGGCTCTTAATTAACTGCACATTTATGTCCATATGGGCCCCAGTAACCGCTCGTTGGTCCTCATGTATAGCCACCATCTCCAGAAAGAAAAAGCAAGGAGGTGGTTGCTCCCAATCTGTCACTTTGTGCGAAGGGCTTTTGTGATGCCTTTTTCCACTAGACTGGAGTGTCCTTAGCACGCTTGAGGGTAGAAAATATCACAATCATCGGTGTACTCCAACCTTTCAACTCTTCCAAAAAGCTCACCAGCTGCCAGGCTAAGCATTTTCTGTGCTGAACACCACTTCTTGAATACTTTCATGTTCCCTTTCTTCCTCTTTGGCATCGACATTAGTAGCCAGCTACTCTGACATGTTTTGCCATTGCGGTATATAAGGAAAAATAAATGCACCTCCTATTCCTTCATTTAGACATCGAGGGTCACTAGCTGTTTCTGCCGCAGCCGCAACTCACGTCAGGAGCTGCTCATGCGGTTTCTTTCTACTAAACCCAGCAACCCCTGCATTTGGTGATTCACTGCCCCTTTCCGTAGGGACAATCTTAATTTCTCCTCCTTTGATGTACAATTTTGCATCGGGCTGTCTTCTAACACACTTTTTTTCAAATGGGCTCTGCTTGCCAAGTGATCCAGACTGCCCCATCTGATGAATTTGTCTTCAACATTTACCGTTCCATTACCCTTTGTGCCACCGGCAGCTTCTCCCCGCAGGAGCCATCGGATCCGCTTCACTTAGAGAAATGCTGAGACCTAGAATTAATCCTTGAAAAACGGCACAAAGAAAAGCCACATCTGAAGGTGACATCCTTCTGGGATGTGTCAGGTTTTAATTCACTTGCCTCGTGCTTGAGGCTGCCCTCGCTACCCTAGAGCTGACCTGCCATTAACAACTGTGGGCTCCACCACTTGGCCCAGGATTGATGTTGGGCATTGAGCTCCCACTGACTAGGGAGTCTCTTCTGAATATTTCTTCTGCCTTCTGGATCGGAAGTAACTCCCTTATTCAGGATTAACCTAATCCCTTTCTCCCTGTATCTGGAAAGCTGTTGTTTTGTTTTTCCATGCTTTGGTAGAAAGGTGAGAAGACTGCTACTTCCAGGACGTCCACAAGCTTCCCTGCAGGAACTTTGCATACAGCTCTGCTCACCTTTTCCTCATATACCTGATTTTCAAATCTCTCCATTGTTCTTCATCACTGACTCCTGAAAATTAAGGGGAAGTGGCCACTGAGAGTTTTAGCTGAAGCAGAAGGCTTTAGGAGAGGCAGTCTCCAGAGACCATCCACACAGAATTTGGAAGAGAGCAAGGAAAGTCCTGGTCATCCTCGTGGGAAGAGACCTTCTCCAGAAGGTAGCACCTCAAAAGCAGATGGCTAGGATCTGAGGGGTGCTGTGACAGTGTACAACTATGCACTGGAAGAGTCCATCATGGCCTTCAGGAACAGCAGTCAACATGGTGCTGGCACTTTATTAACCACATGTCTGCCCCAGCCTTTGTCTTCTGCCAGCAAGCAAAGCCTGGGGAAGATATTCCTGACCACAAATAGTCTGTTTGGCTTTGGGAACTCAAGTGCAGAATAAGTCACTTGACAAACAATAGTATGGTTTAGCCAACATAGATGAGAAGATCAAATTGATGAGAAGACGGCCTGTTCAAAGATAACATACTCCTAATGCATATTCATGTCACTATTGTTTCCTAAAATCAGAGCCTACAGAAGCCCTTGCAATAGTTTATTTGTGATGCTACAGGGTTCCTGGCTGTTCCTACTTCCTGCACGACCAACAACACAGTGAGAACATCAAATACTCTGACTGACCTGAAGGATGCCCACAAATCTGGCTGAACAGGGCAGAAAAATAGCCCGGGGTCATGGTAAGAGATTGCCTTGTTTAAAGACTTCTGTAAACCCAAGAAAGTCAAAGGGGAATAAATCAGCTGAGGTGCTGAAAACCACTTTACAACAGCTGAGAAGCTACTGGATGAACAGGACTGTGTAGTGTGACCTCTGTGGATTAGCCTTTTCTCCTTAAATTTAAATTATTCCATTAGAAGTGGCTGCAGTCAGACACAACTGAGGTAGTCTGCTGTTCCCCCTGACTGATCACACAAGCCTCATCTCTTTGGAAACTCAGCTGGAAGCCCAGCTTGAAGCCCACGTGCTTCAGACTTCAGAGGAGTGGACAGGAGGGTGGTTTCTAATTCCACACCACCACCGCCACCCCACAGCAGCTCCACCATCTGCTTGTTAATGTGTGTTGAAAAGCTGTTAACAACACTTACAAATTAGCTCTGTTTTGGCCTGATGGCACGGATACACTCACGGGTGGAGAATGATGCCCACCACCTCTCCCTCCACTGGAATCCCAATGGCCACTGACCCAGCTGCTGACCCTGTCAACAGCTGAAAAGCCTTTCCAAAAGCGGCAAACCTCTCTCCTTTCATGTATTATTAAAATCCTCACTGGTTAATTTATTAGGGTACTCTGCGCTGGGAAAAATGACCTCTTTGTTGACCCACTTAAACATGCTCCGCTCCAACACAAAACCGTCAGAAGGGCTAAGGGGAGAGCCGGGGAACTTGTGCGCAGACTGATGTCCTTTGTCTCAACAAGACAGCTCCAGGATGGATGTGCTGGGACTCCCTGGCACGAGAGCAAAGGGCTAGACACAAGCCTTCACAGACCAAACCACAAAGGAAACATTCAGCCCCTACGCCACACGGACACAGCCAGAGAAACAAGACTCCTTGGTCCTCCTTCCTACGCAGCTCTCCTCCCTCCCTCAACCTGTGGGTTTGGGGAAGAAACCTTGCCTCCGTCCCGTGCCGGCTCCTATAAAAGTGCAAATGGAAAACGTGACGATGGGTGGTGGACAAACCCATCCACACATTCTGGGAATCACCGTGCTCATGAGACAGCAAAGGCGCATCCTGGACATCCTCCAGGTGAAGGTGTCCAGGCCTGCGCCAGGACTGCCCTCTTCTCTGGGTTTCTCCAGCAAGGGAATCACTAGATTTGCTCCACAGCAATCCCCGATGCAAAATTGTATGGGGTGTGGAGCACTGCAGGGCAAAACTGGATAAGCCAAACTGACAGCGTAAACAGCACTCAGCACCAAAAGCAGCCCTGTAAGTGAAATGAGCAGGATTAGCTGTCATTAGGTCTTGTTTTTCCATTAGTGTCATAAAGATTAAGCTGCTCTCCTCCCATAAAGGTGGCCAGCAAGGCGCTCAGAGCCTACAGGACTCTCAGGCTATTAGACAGGACACAAAAGCTCCCTTTGCTTCATCATCACTGAGAAAGTGCCTGGAAAGTGCAGCGAGGACAAAAAGACTCTGCAAGGTGCCTTCGGACCTTGGCGGGGGTGGGTGGTTTGGGAGCTCCATCCCATGCCCTGCTCCTTGCCCTGACTATCACACCACATTCCTGCTGTTTTAAAGCCGGAATGCTGTGTGCTGGGGCTTGTTCTCGGTGATGCTCTTTATCTCAAGCAAATGGGCTGCTAATTAACTTTGATACTAAGGGCACATCTAAAGGGGGTACACACCTAAACAGTGTGCCCTTTAGAATTTCACCCCTTAGGAGAAGACCTGGAGAGAGACCTTGGAGATAGACATGAAACACATTAATCCCTGCCTATTCTTAGCTTCATAAAGCTCATATATCCTGGGTGTTAGATGAGATAAAATACACAGAATGGGACTGAATAAACTGCAGCAGAAAGCTGAATGCGAGATCGGGAGGTAGGAGTCTGTGAGATCTGATGCTGCAGCTGCCATTAATCTGTCAAAAACCCTTGGAGAAAGAGCTTTTACCCTTGTTGTGCCACAGTCTTCCAGGTGCCAAATGAAGACCCAATCTCAGATGGATGTTACAACAAAAAAACGACTGCGTTGCTATCTGCAAAAGTACTTTGGGGGTGGAAACTGTAGTTATGTGATGGGTGTGGAGTAATTTTTCTGCCTGCAACCATCCTGCAAACTGAGAGGTAGAAAACAGTGCGTGGGAACCTGAACCTGCAGCAAAGAGGGGTGGAAAGAGCAGGAACCAATGAGTCTTATTGCAGCATGTGTTAATCATCCCTCTAGAAAAGGGACTGGGATGGGGGTGGAGGACTTGGCAGCTGGGGGAAATGAGGGGTCCGAGACGTATTTGTAATGCTAACTCACATCTGGGATCAATCCTGGGATGGGAACACAGTGTCTGGCCCAGGCAGGCCAGAAGTGAATGTTCTTTGTGGCCAACCTGCATGAAGGACCTGACCTGCTGAGCCAAGCGTGGCCTTCAGAGCCCCTGGGGCTGTGGACTGCTGTAGATGCTTTCCAAAGGGATTGGAGAGTTTCTCTGCATGATTTACTTGGATGCTGAGAGGACCGCCCTGCAGAGGCTGCCAGGAAGAACAAGTCCAACTCTCACTGGGAGCCCTCATCCCTGAATCCTTCGGTGAGACAAGCTGAGCTGGTAGCCTGGTGGCTCAGGCAGGTGTACAGTGAAGCTGAAAGATGTTTTCCCCTCCACTTTGGGATGCTGAGCCTCCACCCCAGCCTTTCTTAATTCAGGTTTTCCTGCTTAGCTGATCCCACTCACGCGTCTCTCCCACCAGTATAACCCACTGTACTTCAGTGCAGTTATCCCTGGCTCACAGCACCGAGGTGTGGGCATGGGCACGCAGGCACGCCACAATCAGGGATTGTACCTGCAGGCACTGTGATAGAGTCACCATATTCCTGTGCAGCAGTTTGCAAACTCCTTTGGAGACCGTTCACCTTTAGAAACCAACATTACTAAAATCTGGACTCTCTTTGGCCGTGCTGGAGGATGAGGATACACAGGGTACGTGGCTTTCCTGCCCCAGCTTGCATAGGCTGTTTGGTTTGGGAAAGACAGGGAGTCTGTGCTGGGTTAAAATACCCCAGATTCCTTTGCTGGGTGTTTCCAAGTACATATATATGTATATATATCCTGCAGTATGCAAGAGGGCTTTGCTTTTTCTGTGAGCTTCATAAATCCACCAAGCATCCCTGCACTCCCAGTCCAGCCTAATGCTGCCCCACCACGCTGCTGCAGGTGGTTTGTGTTGACTCTATGGGTGCCCTTTGCAAGCTCAAGTGGTTTCTGCAGCTGAGTAAATAGGAGAGAAGCCTGTCGTGGATCCCTGCCCTGTCTACACGTGGCCTCCTCGCCCTCCCACCAGCAAGGATGAGCAATGAAGACCCTGCTGGGCTCTCCACCCTGAGCAAACATTGGAGAACGGCTCTCCTTCCTGGCAAGGGTGGGCTCCACGTGTAGCCCAGGTGCTCCTGATGGCTGCTCTTAGCATCCAGGGGTGCAGAAGAAGTCCTATGCCAAGCCAAGGATGTCTCCTTGCTTCAGCCAGCAAGGTCAAGTGACAGATCATAGCAGCAGGGGCATGGAAGAATGAAGGCTGGGGAGATGTCAGCAGGACCAGGCTGGGCTTCAAAAGTTGTACCATGTCTAGAGATAAGGCTTATTAGTGCTTTTTTTTCTACGGGGGAAAGCATCTCCTCCCTGCATAGATGAGTTGGCGCTGCAGGTCTGCAGAGGGGTTTGAGCCTGGCAAAGCTCAGTTTCCATCTTCACCAAGGAGAAAACAGGAGGGGTAAGCCCAGGGAAGGGCCATCAGACAGGCAGCCACTGACATCCACAAAGAGCAGTCCTATATTAGCTGATCCGTGGGTTCAGCCAAAGGGCCATGGGGCCACCTCCAGCCTGCACTCAGGCAAACAAGGCAAGGAAGGCATCTAGACCCCACGGAACCCAGCACCTCTTCTGGCTTCATATGCCACAGGCACCTGGATTTTTTATCCCTCGTTTGGTTTTCTGCAAAGACGGCACCTCCTGCAACACCAACAGGGCCAGGTGCCCCGATCCCAGGAAAACATCAATAAACTGGAGGAAATTCAGAGAAGAACAAAGCAAAATATTATTACGGAGTCAGAGAGACTGACTTTCTGAGCTAATGTGTTTAGCTTGGCTTAACGGCAGCTTAGCAGGGGCTTGGCAACTCAACTGTCTGCAAATATTTGAAGGGTGTAAACACCAAGGACAAGAGGGAAATCACCGAGAGGGTTTTACAGAGCAGGATGACAGGAATGAAGTGAAGGCACTAACCCACCATGATTGCTAACTGGGGCTTAGGTCTCTCCATGTACAATTTGTTCAAGCTCCTTCATCTTATAGCTGCTCTATAGGTAGCATCTGCTGCGCTGCAATGGGACGCACAACCCTTACATTGGGTTTCATCTCTGTGGATGCCGACAAGGGGAGGGTTTCAGATGTTGGTGTGATTTTAAGCTCACCAGAGCAAGGTCAAGTGGTATCTAACACCACACAGCCTTGCTCCCAGCAGGTCTTCAGGCTGCTCAACAAGCACATTTCCCACCTACAACCTGTTTTTCTCTTTGAGTACCACCAGCTTCAAGTCTAAAGCACAGGGATGAGTGATGATTTTTAGTGGAAACCTCAGAAGCATAGACATGGCAAGGAATATTTTGCTAATCTGTATCAATTCTGCAAAATTATTTACCTGGGGAAAACATCCTTCAAGCCTCCCTTCAAGCCCCTGAAACACTTAATTTTAGCATTTCGTAACTATGTTTGTATTTTTCAGTTCAAAGTAACACTTACTTTCCAATGGGAAGGGTTAAAACAATAGTTCCAAATAAAAATATTTAATTTACAGTCAAGAGAAATATTTATTCATCTTTCAAGCAAATTCCTCCTTCAGCTTCGCAGAACTGCCAGAGAAACCCCCTAAAATAAGCCATTATGTCTTATAAGGTGACTCCGAACTGTTTTGACTCCCTGTAGTGATGTCGCTAAACCCCAGACGAGAAGGATATATCCCAGTAGGCACAAAAAAGTTGCTTACGGAAGGGAAGATTCAAATTTAGAGTGGCTGCCTATCTATAAATAGTCTGCAGAACTAAAATACATTCCACTTTGGCCTCATAAACACTCCTGCCTTTTATAGTTGAACCAAATATTTGGTTTCTATAGTTATAACCGTGAGTACCCAGTGGTCTTTATTTTTAATCTGCACAGTGTTTGCATGAAAAGCAGGTTGGTGGTTTGTGGGGACCTCGGTGGAGTCTGGACCACAGGTGCATCATTAAAAATAAACCTGTGAACAGCACAAAAAGCTCTCCCTGAAGCATCCAAACGCACCGAGGTTTGCTTGTAAACAGCATTTGGCTTTTAGATGCTGCACTAAGTGCGCCAAGAGTGAAAAAGGCCAAGGAACTGGTGATTGCTAATATAATAATGAGGCTCTGTCCTACTAATCTGATGTTCTCAAAGCACTTTGCAAGCATTAATCATCCTCCCAGTGGGGCAGGTTGGGGATCATCACTCTGAGCACGTTACACGGCACAGGGCAGCTGGGGAAGAGCTGTGCATGGCCTAAAAGATCAGGGATGTCCAAGGAGGGAGGGTCTTGGGCTGCTTTCTCTCTCTCTCTCTCCCTCTCTCTCTCTCTCTCTCTCTATTTTAAAAAGTCACGGCTGCCTCCCAGAAACTTGCCTTCAGAGGGGCCTATTTATCTCTCTGACAGCAACACACATGGAAGCCCTACTATTCAGCGTTTAATAAATCAAATACCCATCCACCAGCATTACTGATGGAAGGAAAAGGGAATTAAAGGTATTAAAGGTGACCTGCTTGGCTTGGAGATCATAGGATGCTTCTCCATCCACTTACAATAATTTAAGGTCATTAAATCCTGTTCGTAAGAACTAAACAGTTTTCAGTTATCTTCGTGTCCTACCTTAGAGGGGATCTTGGTAGGAAGCTGGGCTTCCCAAGGGATGCCTGGAGGTGATGGTGCAGACCGAATGTCTCTGTCCTCCCAAGCAGCAAGCCTGCAAACCCAGTCCTGTGCACAGGCAGTGCTTTCACCCCAAAACACCTAAAGTCAGCTTCTTAGCAAAGCCACAGCTGTTTCACTTAACAGATCTGAATTTATTATCACACTGGACATGACAAGAGGATGACGGGGCAGCAAGAGTGACAGGTAAATCAGCCCAATCTCAGTGTCAGCAGGGCTGGGCTCACACTGGCCAGCCAAGGACCTGTGCCCCCGGCTCATGCTCAGGATTGAAGGACATCCTCATCCCACAATCTGTATTGTCTTCTGGCAGGAGATGCGACTCACACTTGCTGATGTACATGTGGCACGTTCCTGATGGGCTGATGGGACATCTACGTGCCAGCCAGTTGTGTGAAGCTGTGTCCACCTGGGATGAATGCCCATTTCAGCTGCCCTACACAGCTACAGAAACGTAAGAGAAAGCCACATTGGGCAAAAAGCACCTGGAAATCACAGGGATTTATTATGAGAGGGAGAATCTTTCAAATTGCCCCAAAAGGGCAAGTTTCTGTGTAACACATGCAGTCCCGACCTCTTGCTCTCTTGGAGCAAAAGAGTTTTGAATTATCCTAGGCTGGAGCTGTCTGCACGGTGCTGGATGTGAAGCACGGGAAAGTATGGGGGGAAAGAGCTGGTACAAGCTTGTGGCAGGGGGGCTGAAGACATCTGACCGCATCTGCTCGTGGGAGGAGAGTAGCCACTGCTCCCTCCCTTAAATTCATCCAGGAGCAACATGGAAGTTCCAGGTGAGATTAAAACCCCTTTCCCCAGTTTTTTTTTACTCATGCAGTGCTCTGGGAAGAATTCAACCTGCATATTTTGCTCAGCAAAGAGTGTCTAGGCATGGCCACCACCCTGCACTCTCCCAGACCTGACTCTTAGCCCTTGCTTCAAGGCAGAACCACTGGAAGAACCTCATTGCCACGCTGTGGGCAGGATGCCTATTGGCTGGAGTGGGACATCTCCGAAGATGTGACAATGGTGCATGGAACTCTTCAATGCCTGGAGCCAGGCTTTCAACTTTCCATAATAAAAACGTTAATTTGCCAACATTAGGGTACCACAGAGATGCTCTCCTAAAAGGCAGAGGTAGCACCAGGTTCACCAGGGTGCTATTGTGCAGCCTGGAGCGCTTGTGCTCCCTGAGATGCTGTGGAGATGCCACCCCCCTCCGCGATGGCACAGAGCTTTAAAACCCTCTGAGAGCAGTGCATTTGCCTCGGGAGCTAACGAGGCTCTGACATGTTGCTCGTTAGCGTGTCGCTACCTGCAAACAGCACGTCTTTGGCTTCTGGCATCCCTCCCTCCTCTTCTCTGCGGCATTAAAATGCCTTGCACTTGCTGTGTCACTGATTTCCAAACCTGCGGTCACTCCGCAATATTGATATTCTTGTATTTACTGGCAGCCATCTCGCAGCTGCGTGGAACAGGCCTATAGTAAATTGCTCCTGTGATTTAATTACCCCATTGGATTCCTGATGCATTCGCAAGCAGTGGTGGGGAAGCTAAACGTCACCGCATCAAGCCAGTGCTGCTGTTTTGGAGCCAAACACTGGACCCCATCCCTGGCTGGGACAGCCTCAGCTTGCCTTGGCGGTAAAACCTGATGTGTTCTGGGCTGCTTGGGGGGGCATAAGATGGCTGTGTGCTTGGCCCAGTGGCCATGAGTGGCTCTGCCAACCCACACTCATGTCTTTAGGGGCAATTCTTACATCGTGGTGGAAGTGATTTTCTCATCTGTAGGCTCACAGAAATGCACAGTGGTTCCAGGCCGGGACACCGATCCCATTAGGGGCTACAAAGCAAGACATATGCTCAGAGTTTGCTATGCGCAACAAACCCCATTCCAAACCCACTTCTTGCAAAAAGTACCCTGTTCACCCCCTTTCACCTCTTACAGCGTCACTTTGGTTGCACAAACCCATCTTCTCCGCACCCCACCCCACCCCCACCCCCCGGCATGTCTTGGCACCCCTGTGTGCTCCCCAAGTAGGGTTACTACAGCAGCTGGGAAGCTCCTCCAGGGAGCCCTAAGGTTTATTTGGGCAAGAATGTGAAAATACCAGTGATGACAATCATTACATCATCATGTGGCACCATGCAGAGCATCCAGGAACCGACCAAGGTTATACAAGAAGAGCATGTAAGAACCACACCCCAGGAAGTATTTGTTTGCATTTCCTATGCACAGCCTCACAGGACGGATAAAATGTCCTTTGCTTGCAACTTTGTTGATCAGGGTTGGATGAAAAGCTTGTCCAGGACACCATACATGAGCAAGAACTTATGGCTATTTTCAGAATAAGACTCTTCTACCCCAGGCTTGCTCAGGTTGGGTCCAGCAACCTACTCTGTGCATGTTCTGGTCTCTCACATGCCCAAGTGCTTCATGCCATTCCGAAAAATTCAAGGAAATGGATTTTTGTTTTTTGCATTTTTCAAGACAGGAATCATTTAACTAAATAAGTTTAAAGTGTAGCTAGGAGGATGTGACTGCTTTCAGGGAGCTCTGGGTTCTGGAATAGGACGAGGAATGGGGAACAGGATGGTGATGACCTCATGGGAGGTTCCCAGCAGCAGGGAGCATCAGGCAGAAGGATGTAGGTTTTACATGGAAAAAGGTGTGATTTCAACAGCAAAACCTGGTCCAGCCTGGCCCAAGTCACCACTGCAGCAGAAATACAGATTTAGGGCTGGATTTTCATCTCAGACACTCAGGCTAACATCCAGACAACGTCCACTGGTTTTATTCTGGATTTATGTCTCCATCAAAGGGAAGATTGCAAGGGCCACCACGGCCATCGAAAGCTGCAGCCCCTTGGCACTCTTCCAGAGGCTGCAACAATTTCCCTGCCACTTGTCTCAACCATAAATGCTGCTACAAGAAAGCTGTGGCTCCACAGCAGCAACTTCCCATCTTGCTGACTGGGTGATGCCCCCTGGTTTTCTAGAGGAAGATCTAAAAACCTGCTAAGATCTGGGAGGTTTTGGCTTGGGGATGCTGGACACCTAATAGTCAGCATGTCTTCCCAAGGACCACCCGGGATCTGCTAGCTTGGCTTATGGCCAAAGGTCCTCCAGCCTCTACCTTGCTCCTGAAGCATGGCCAGTATTGTATGCCCCCAAGAAGGTGGAGGAATCCCCCAAAACAGCGACACTGCTTGGTTTTGGGAAAGGCATCCCCCGGATCCAGGCAGCGGAGGACACGCTCAGCGCACAGGGCTTAAGAACCCCCTGACTGCAGCTGTGGCTGACGCAAGGAAGAGGATCAGATAACAATGCTCCCAAAGCTTTTTGTCTGTACTTTAACATCATTAAAAAGTGGATAATCTCCTCCTCCATAAAAGCATCAGCTCCCTCCAGAAGCCTCTTTGGCTGCTGTGTTGAGCCAAAGCAATCCTGAGGCCAGCTCTGTACCGAACCAGGAGATGGCAATGAAAAGTGGCATTTTGGAAATTCAACCCAGGGTCTGCAGGATGGGGCTGAGCTGCAGCAAAGAAGCTGTGCCCCTGTAAAACTGCTGGTGATGTATTTAACATGTGGTGACCCCGCTGGTGCCAAGCAATCCCAGCAGTATGGACTGACAAGTTCTTCTCTTTTTGTTTTTGTCCTTTGTTGTGTTTTGGAAACTTAAGAGCATATATTTTTTCCTTTTGCAAGAAATGCCCGCTGGAGCAGCTGAAGCTGGGAATTATCCTCAGCTTTTTGCCTCGTGTTATTTTGCCTTTTGTGCGTTTTTTTGCCAGCTCTCTGAGGACATGAAGAGGGTGGTTGTGAGAAGTGCCCTTTCAGATGAGCACCAGGCATGGTGGGGAGAGATGGCGAGAGGAGTTCACCTCTCGCCTTTTGTACCAGATCTCACCTTGCTCCCCTTTCCCAGTGATGGATAGCAGCAGGAGTAAGACGAGCAGGCAGCTAGTCACTGCCACATACTCCCACTTGCCCATGCTATGTGTCAACACCCCCAAAATCCCAATTATCACATTCTTTCACCTACTGGTCGCATTACCCAAGGCCCTGCGCTATTGCTAAACCATCTTCACAGAATTAACACCTGCAGAGTCACATTTTGCTCTCAGACACACAACACCCTCAGACTCTGCAAGACATCCCATAGCACCGTCTTTATTTCTAACTTCTTGCCTGGCATGTGCGAGCAACCCAGGCTTCCTCCCAGCCTTTCCCTTTTGCAGACACCTCCCTCCCTCCCCACCACCTCTTGATGACAGACCTCCAGATATTTTTGGCGCATGGTGGAAAAAAGGTGGGGGAAAGGAGAGGAGAGGAAGAGTCCGTTTGGCTTTGGATCAATGCATTGCCATCAAATGAGAAGGAGAGGGCTGCAGCAGACATGCCCTTGGGAGCTGGCTGATCCATCCCCCGTCAAACCCAAGAGTCCCTGTGGAGGAGCTGTCTAGTGAGGCCAGGCAGCTCTCGGTTATTTTTAGGAAAAGCTTCCCTCTTCTGTTGTCCCTTTTGTGCAGCAGGAAATCTTTTCTTGGACATTTTATTAAAAAAAAAAAAAAGAGCATAAACCAACCAAAAAACCACCTCATTTCCTGGAGTCTTCCTCTCTGCCTCGCTTCTTTCTTCCCATTTTCCCTGGTTTTTGGTATTTATTTATTTATTTATTTTTTTTTTTAGGGCATGACACTCAACGACTTTCACGCTACCTCCAGCTCCAAGCCTTGCATGCCAGAACAGACCTCTGTCACATGCACAGCTGCTGTGCGGGAGGAATCAAGTGCCCTGAGCTCCCTCCAGCACCTGGAGAATGTCTCCAGGAAGGATCCTCATGCAGCTCCCACTCCAAATGCTGCTCAACAGGCGAAGCCATCCCGTTGACTTAGGCCAACGGGGGAGCTGGCCCTTGGGGCACAGCAGGAGCATGTGCAGGTTCCTCTTCCACATCCATATGCTCTGTCCGGAAACATCAATTCTCTTTCTATAGGAAGGCAGGTTACCCTGGGGCAGAGGAAATGTTTCCTCTTCCCGGCAGGATGTTTGTAGGGAGCCGATGTATCTATAGAAACCTCCTGAAGCAGCTGTACCTCTGCGGAGATTTCAGCAAGTATCTCCCAGCAAACAGCCTGAACCAGAGCCTTCAGAGCAGACTACAGTCAGCCCCAGGAAAACAGCCAATGACAAACCCCCCTATTGTACCCTTGCCAAAATTAGGCAGAAGGTCCCCTACCAGCCACAGTGATCAATGAAATTGGGAGGGATCCCTATGGGATGCCCTGAATCCAGGGAGATGGTGCCCTGCTCTGGCCAGAAAGGGGTTTTTAGTCCTTCTTTCCACTGAATCTCCCTCTTGAATAAGGAAAAGCAAACCTTCTCTGTAATTTTTTTCATTAGTATTTTAACTTTACCTGACCCCAAAAATGATTTATCAAAAAATTCACATCTCAGTCTCTTAAAACAGTTCAGATCTTAGCCCTTCATCTAGTTTAAAGTGTAGCTCCTGACACGCAGCTCCCCACGGTTCAAGACAAGCCTCTCATCTAGGCTCTGGGCACGGTACCTGACTTCAAGGTTTTGCAGACAAAACTTTTAAGAAAATCAGCCTCTTAGCAGCCAGAAACTTCCCTCAGCTGCACAAAGGGGTTTCAAGATCTCTTTGACAAGAGCTTTGATCCCTTCTCTTGTACAACACACTGAAGATGTACTGGACTGCTCCAGAGTACAGTATTTGGATTAGAGAAAATAAACCCCGAAGGAATTCAGTGCTCAGGAAGGAATTTTTCCTGTGTGGCTGCAATTTACAGATTTGGGAACTTCAACCCCAAATGTTGCATGAGGTCATTAGATAAATCAGAGCTTCACCCTTTCGGTCACCAAGTAGCCTCCAGCACTGCTTGCATGAAGTGAGAAAGCAGTGGCTGAGCGATACGCTCTTTTGGATGCTGCAGAAGAACCCTTTGAATTGTTCTACAGGGTTGTAATTATTTCACTGGCCCCTACTTCCCTCTCCACGTGAATCCAGTCCCTCTGCGATCCAGCATGGATCTCAGCTCTGCCACTCTTTCTGGTCTGTAATCTTCAGGGGTGAAAACAAGGGAGTCAGAAGGGTAGGATGGAGAAACACGAGCTGTCCACACGCTTCAACAACTTTTGATACTTCCACACGCTTCAACAACTTTTGATACTTCAGGAAAAAGTTAGTAAATTAGGTATTTTAAAAGTTTTCTGCAACACAAATAAAAATAAATGGGTTTGGAAAATGTCTCTTTCTTTCCTTTTTTTTTTTTTTTTTTTGAAGTAAATCATTCCTACATCGTTATGCTGCAGTGGGACATACATAGCTGATTTTGCCACTAATGACAGGTCAGTCCACGGAGGTTTATTTTAATTTTATGACCTTTTTGAGAAACTCTTGTGTAGCAATGATTAAAATAGCAGCCATCTCCTGTTTGTGCTGTGGTGAAACTGTCCGACACAAACACACCAGCAAGAGGAAAAACATTGCCCTTCCTAATTTATCACATAAACACCGTTTGCCTGAACTCATCAACCCAAGCAGGTGTTGGACTGACCCAGTGCTCCTGGATCTCCCACCAAGCCCTAAGCCCTGCCCATCCACGCAGGGGACCCAGCAGCGTATCTTCCCATAGGGATTTGCAGGGCAGGAATGGGGAGCATCAGGTGGCCAGAAGCCTCTAGGGCATGATGTGCTTATTTACCGTATCTCCAGTTTCTGCTGTTCCCATCCCCAGGGCTGCCCCTTGCTGTGGTCAGTGAGGAAACTCAGACCCACCAAACACCAGCAAAGCCCTTCCTCCTGCACGAATATTGTCCCACGTGAACATGGAGCATGGAACACGTTAGTGAATGGTGGGGCTGTGGGAAGGGATGGAGACTTGCTTTGCTAGCCAAAATTTTGAAAACCTTAGAATAATAATAACAATAACTGACGATAATGATGATGATACTACTACTACTACTACTATTAACCACTACTACTACTGTTATTATTATTGTTGTTGTTGTTATTATTATTATTTCAGGCACCTGATATTCAGAAAGGACCAACAACCTCCATAAGGAAAACCAGGGACCTCCTAGCACTAGTTTGAGATCTGCTGCTCCTCCAAACCATTGGCAGCTAAAAGCTGTAGTTGTCCTACTTGTATTTCTTTTCCTTTTTTTTTTTTTTTTTTTTTTTTGAAACGTTCACGTGAATGAAGGTCTGTTTGTGGAAAATTACATCACTTGGTCTGAAGGAGACTTCCTTCTTTTCTTCGTCTAATTATCTCATGACCGCTGTCTCTTTGCAACATGTATTTTGGGTTTTGCTACATCAGGGGGATCAGCGGTCAAGGGGGTGCGCAGGCATAGGTCTGAGGGCAGGAGGGTAACACTGCCTCCTTGGCTAATCTTTTCCCTTCTCATTGCTTCTCCCCAGCTTACTGCTTTTGCTAAAACATGCAAAATTAAGGATGGCAGGTTGATGGGAACATTTCAAATACCTTAGCCTGGGTCCTACCCCAAATGCTGCCCAACGCAGGCAGCCAACACGTTGACTCTCAGGTCTTGAGAACTTACAGAAAAAGGCGGAAAATCCGCATCCTCTTTGCAAACTGAAAAACCAGCCCCGCTTTTCAAAATCTTGGGCTGAAATTCCAGATTACAAGTCCTTCCAACTTCACACACAATCATCGTCTCCATCACAAAGACACACAAGCACCTGGCTCTGAAGGCAGATGAGTGGCTGAACTGCGGGGCCGAATTTTAACCTCAGAAAGGCTTCAGATGCTTACGCAGCGCTAATGATGAGATAATTCAGAAATATTTCAAACCTGACAACTTAACATACTAGCTCCGGCTGCAATTTAGTGCGTGTTATCAGGTTTTTCATTGCTTTTCCCTTGCTGTGATGGATTCCAAGCTTGCTGTTATTACAGCCATTACATGCTTGATTTTAATGGGGGGTGCTTGCAGCTGTCACAACGAGCTGAAAATATATTCTTTATGTCAAACTGCAAAGGAGACATTTCCTCCTTGAGTCACTGACAGGTCACCTCCCCAAACCAATTAGCTAATTGTCTCGTATCACTCCCTGAAGAGCAAGAGAAATGAGTGACTTGCGAATGAACTCTGCCCATAGAAGACACTTGTTCTCTCTCTCCCTCTCTCATTTTTTTCTTTTTTGTAAACCTTGATTTAATCTGTCGGCCATTCCAACAAACGAGGCAGTGTGCCTGCCCGTTCCTGGCATGCTGACTCTCTGCCAGGCCGGTTTTTTTTGTGGGTTTTTTTTTTTTTTTTGAAGTAAAGGGGAATAAAAATTAGTAGTGTTTCTTTCCTAGTACACATATACAACTTGCTGCAGCAGAGGGGTCATCAGCAACCACTAGGTCAAGCTTGGGTCCTACTCCCAAACCTGCCATCAGCTCTTCCCAGCTTCAACCCGACCCCTGAGAGCTGTCGAGGCTCTTGTTTAATGCAAGGACACATTTATGTCTTCTTTGGCTTCAAGCAGCCGGGTTAGAAAGAGTTACTTCACTTGGCAGAACAGCTCCTCAGGCAAAGCCCCACTTGGTCATTGGCTTCATGAGTGTACTGAGCTGTCACTCCTATTTCTATTTCTCTCAGCTCTGCAAAAGCAAAGCAAAGAGGGGAAAATAAAGAAAAAGAAAATGCTCCTTGCTGCATAGCAGCTGAGTTGTGTGTTGCTGCATGGAGGACAGAGGGGACATGTGGCTTCATGTGGAGAGAGAAGAGCCATCTTCCTGGCACAGATGAGGATGTGAGTGGACCAGGAGATACGTGCTGGCCTCAGTACACTCATTGTAGGGGCAGCCATGGGGGCAAATCCTGAATGATAACCTCTTGTGTGCTGCTGAGCTCCATCGAGAAGCCCTGTGCCTGCCCAGGGACATGTCCCCTGCTGCTAGATGTTACTAGAATATCATGGCTGAAATGCTCCAACAAAACTGAAAGATCTGTTGCAGCTATCATTACATCACCCCAACCTTCTGCAATCCCCTCTGACCCTGCACAACTTTGTAGTGAGACCCCTAAATCACCCTTGGCCAGCCTGATAGCCCTCTATGGGGAGATGACTGGCTTGGTGAGAGCAGTGGGTGCTTCTCATTGGGATGTTGGTAATGCTTTCTTTCAAAATGCGTCCCATAAGGTCCTCATAAACAAACTGGTGGAGTATGGGCTAGATAACTGGACAGTGAGGTGGGTCTCTGCTGGAAAGCAGCTTTATCCACCAGACTGGCGCATCCTGGTGGAGACCAAGTTGACCATGAGCCAGAAATGTGTCCTCACAGCAAAGAAAGTCACCAGCCTCCTGTGCTGTGTTAGGCTGAGTGTTGCCAGCAGGTCGAGGGAGGGGATCCCTCCCCTCTTCTCAGCTCAGCCCTGGTGGGACACTTCCAGATGCTGGGTCCAGTCTGGGCTGTCCAGCATGAGAGAGACATGGACATACCGGGGAGAGTCCAGCAAAGAGCCACAAAAGTGATGAAGGATCTGAAGCATCTGATACATGTATGAGAGAAGCTGAGGGAGCTGGGCTGTTGGGCCTGGAGAAAAGAAAGCTCAGTGGGACCTTATCCAGATGCATGGATACCTGATGGGGGGGAATTAAAGATGACCGAGACAAACTCTTCTCAGTTGTGTCCAATGACAGGACAAGAGGCAATGGGCACAAATTAAAAATACAGGTAATTCTATTTAAACAGAAGAATATGGGTTTTTTTTAACTGTGAGGATGGTCAAACACTGGCATAGGCTGCCCAGAGAGACTGTGGAGTCTCCACCCCTGGAGCTACTCAAAATCCCAAGCAATCTGCACTTAGTGACCCTGCTTTAGGAAAGAGGGCTGGACCAGGTGATTACCAGAGGTCCCTTCCACCTCACTGATTCTGGCCTCTAGTGGATGACCTCCCCCACCCCATTTCCTTCATCTTCCTTTCAAGCTGCTTGTCCTTTCCCTAAAGTCATTTCTCAAAACACAACACCCTCTCACCCTCCAACCTCCCAGCTCAACAGAGAAGCTGAGTCACTTGATGGACCCATATGAAAACAGCAGGTGAGGAGTCAGCACATCCCATGTGAAAGCCAGGTACCCTGAAGGTACAAATCCAGCCTGATACTTTGGCTCTGGCTTCTCCATAATAATAACCTGGGAAAATCATGATTCACCTGAAGCTTTGTCTTACAAGGATGTGAAAAGGATAAACAGAGTAAAAATATTGATTTACTGAGGCACAGCTATAATGGAGGTGGTAGGAATGTATCTCAGATAGACAAAGATGGTTAGGACAGGGATGTGACAGGCTAATTCATTTTTCAGGCTGGGCATTGATGGATTTGAAATAAAACCAACAGTCAGCACAGCAGGAACACCCTCTGAAACACCCTCTAAAATGACATTTGTTGACTTTACTGGGTTTTTGAAAGGGTGGGAGGGAAGATGAAACAAACTGACAGCAGAACATCCTAAGGTCAGGAGGAAAATGAAAGCAGCACCGAGAAATAGGGAAAAGGGCAGTCCTTGTGATCCTAGAAACATCCTAGCAGTTACAGATTTTAATTCTTATTTGAGCTCCCCCTAGATGGGCTGAACTTGGCTTCCCACAGCACTCTAACCCTGCTGGCAGCGCCCCAGCTAGCTGATGCTCGGTGGATGCTCATTAAACCAGCAGCCAGAGGGTTAAGCACATCAGAGGAACCTGTCTTGACATACTGCTATCCACAGACTCTTTTTTTCCTTTGGAAAATGCTAAGTCACTCTTTAGCAAGAGGCCAGTTGAGAGGTTGCTTAGGAACTAAATTACTTCTCATTCTTAGACAGTGATGCTAGCTGGCACCCGGGGCTGCGTGGAAGCCTGTGGAGCGGGCCCGGAGTGCTAAGAAAGCTGCAAGCAACGGGCTGCGGGGTTAGCCCAGAGACCAACATCAGCAGCAACCACTGCTCCCCTAGACAACCGTGCTGGGCTCTTGCAAAAAACCCTTGGGTTTACTCTAAAAAAGCAACCCCAAGAAGTGAGAGAAGTCTACATCGGAAGGCTTTTGATAATATCAGAAGAGGTGGTGCATGAGCTCATTCAGAGTGTCAGGATTCCTGCTGGCACCATGACCAATGGGAGGAAGGAGGGACGTTTCAGGATGAGCAACTTTTCGTCCAAGATTTCAAAACACTTTAGAGACCCAGACGACAGGCAGCACACAAGGCTGTCAGCTGTTTCTTCAAGTCACTCACAAAAGCTGTCCACCTTTAGGTAAAGACACCACTGGAGAAGATTTTCCTCTAAATGCTTTTAGGAAAAGTTAGAAACTTTGAGACCAGAATTGCCCCAGAGGGACCAGCCGCTACAGCAGCTTCTCAAAGAGAAGTTGTGCCAGTGAGGCTGTCTGGTCCTCACACCGTCTGCCTGAGGGAAGCTATTTCGAGGGAATCACGTGAAGAGACTGATGAGTCAACACTCTGGACCCGATGAAGCAACGAAAGCTGCAGGAAGAAGCCGAATCTTCAAATTTCCACTGTGTGTGCTCCTGGGGAAAGGACTGGTTTGATTGAGCCATGCAGGAAAACTCAGAAGTGGCAAGGTAGGAATACGAGAAGTGAAAGTCCTTTTCTCCTTCTCTGCTGAGACAGTCCTGCAGCTCACATTGACAGCTCTATTCAAGATCTTACACCATTAGCACTTGATGTAAAACAGGCCCAGCTTCTAGGCTTTGCAACAGAGGACACCCCCCCCCCCCCCCACCCCCCCCCCCATTTTACCCAGCAGTCCTCTGGGATATGCAGCCTCCAGAGGCATGGGGCAGGAGGCGAGGCTGAGCCAAGAGGTGGGCAGTTGATAAGGACCTCCTCAGCAGGGAGCTGCCAGAGATAAAATGTTGCTCCTGCACGATTTCCCAGATGAGCGTGAGGGACCTGGATGCCCATCTTCTGCTGGATTTCGCATCCATCTTCAGAGATCTATTTGAAAAGTCAGTCTAAACCCATTAACACTCCAAGACGACATCCTGCAGCCACTGAGACTGGACTGGACCACGTCCTGCTAGATCTTCATGCTCATGTCCAAGTTAGTCCCTTTTATCCCACATCAGCTTTGTACTCCAGCAGATGGAATTTCCCCCAAACCACTTAAACAAACAAACAAACCCCCCCAAGGACAAAGTTACACATCTAACGATGTTTTCTGAGAAGCCCCTTCAGAGACGCCACTTCCCAGCACCTTCAAAACTGCAGGAGAGGATGAAACCAAAAAGAAAATCACACTACAAAACCAAATAATTAATTTTCAAAAGACTTAGCACCCTTGCCCATGTATCCCTGACCCTAGCAGACCAGTGTAGAAGTCTGCCATCTGGAAGGGATAAATCAGAAACTCTTAATTGCAGGGACCACACTGGCATTTTACAGGGGTGCAGAGTCTATCACAAGAAGGTCGGGGCACCCAGCTGGGTCCTTTCACATGTTGATCTTATTCTGCTTCATGGAGTATCATGCCTGTGTTCGGGATCCAGTGGAGTTTGGGATTAAACTGTAGGCATGTCCTGTAGGCATCCTCTCCCATCCTGCAGAACTCAGGAGGAGAAGTACACGTTGAAGCATAATTATTCCCTAATGGTCAAAACCACAGCTCAGCAACCCATGTGAGAAAGAGACGGGGCCAGTAAGCTGGTCCTCTCACCTGTACCCCCACTGCCTCCCTCCTGAATTCCTGTGGATCATGGCTTCATGTGGGACCACCATCTTTTATCCCAGGGTAACCCAACGACCTCAAGTCAGTCCCACAGCAGATACAAGAGAAATCGCAGAGTCCCCTGGATGACCAACCAGAGCAGCTAGAAACCAGCTCATGGTATGTCCCACCCTGGGCATGGTCTGTGCACGTATGAGCTCACCTTGCCCATGAGTGGGTATCACAGCACCCTCATGTAGAGAGCCTCCTGGATGCTGGTTTGACTTGCATGCCTGTAGCATGATCTCAAGATGAATCAGTTCACTATTAAATCCTCATTTAGCGTCCTTGTATCAGCTCCAGGTCAGAAAACAAAATAACTGTCTAGAGAAAGAGCCCAAGGAGAATTCAGCTGGTTATGGCAGGTGCTTGAAACTCAGTGGAATAAGCCAGCCTGCAAAGCCTCATCTCTGTCTTTATCTGGGTCATGGATTTTTTGGCCAAGGCAGCACAAATGTCAAGGACTAGCAGATGCAGCAGTGGTTCTGCATCACTACCTCTCTGCCTTCTGGAGCGGTACTCTCAGGCTCACTTCACTCGGGCCCATCACACCGGCTGGAGACGTAAGCCAGAGCCCTCCAGACTCCTGGGAGGTGTGAATTTAACTTCACAAGTGGTTTGATAAGCGAATGGTCTTCATGTTACAGGGAAAAGGACGAAGCCCAAAGGCAATCACCTTCCACTCTGCTAACCTTCTGCCCCGTGTCAGAAGCACCCATAATATTCTGGTTTTCTCTCCAGAACAGCTAAAATCCTGTGGTTCCCTCTTTTCCTGACACTCCTTCCTAGCAGTTGTCTCAGCATGCTGGGGGTTTTCAACCCCCGCCTTGCTACCAGCCAAGCTTCACAGCTCCTCCTTGGGATGCTCCACTCCAGGGTAAAGAAATCCCATGCCTCCCTCCTCATCCACATCCCCACGGGGTGAGGGGGGATTTATTTCTCACCCTGTTGCCACTCCACAAACCCAAGAAAGGGTTTAGCACAGACTGGATTAGGACTTCAGCGCCTGCAACCGGCTTTGCCACACGGCGCGGCACCATCGCTTTCCCCTCAAGAACAGCTCTGCTGACCCCAGCTCGCGGCAAAGCATGGAAACATCTGCCCAGGCTTCCAAGCCGTTCCCCAGACAGCCCCCCTTTCGCCTGCCAAAGGCAGCTCGCATCTGCGGGGCCATGTTCGCTGTGCTGACAGCCAGCGTACCCACCCTGCTCCCCCCAAAGGGCATGGGAAAAGGCAGTGGGGATGGCGCACAAAAATGCGTGGACGGGAATGTGTCGGGGGGAAGGAGTGGGAGACTCTGACCTGCAATTTGTTTGCTCAGCATCTCGTCTCTGGATGAAGCAATGCTTCACTTGCAGAGGGCAAGAAGAGAGGAGCTTGTGTGCCAGAATAAATTGGGGGATAGAGGGAGGGGGGCAGCTCATTTGCTCCACAGCTTTAAAGTCCAGAAACCAAATCTTCTTGCATCGTGCCCCTTTCCCCCCACCCAGAGACCAGATCATGGGGTAAAAAAAGAGGTCTCGGTGTGACACTCCAGCCCGTTTCCTCATGCAGGGTCTTCTGGGGGTCACGGGAAGAGGATGGGTGGTCACCCTGGGGACAGCGGCAGCTTAAGGTAGGGTTTTAGATGTAGCTTTTAAAGGCTTTCTTAGGCTCTGCCATCTTCATATTCATTCATCCAAAGCAGAAAAGAGAAAAAACAGGCTGGGAGAACTTGCATCAGGCAGAGAAGTTTTCACTTCCTTGTATTTACACAGCCACACATGCATCTGAAAGGCATCACCCCCACCCTCCTCACATGATTCCCAAGCTCTCAGATACACTTAGGGAAAAAAAAAAAAAAAAAAAAAAAAAGAAAGAAAAAAGCCAAACCACCAGTCAGCAAGCAACATGCTACAAGGACACATGTTTTTGTGCTCACTTGAGCTAAACCTCCTCCACAATTTTTCCTTTAGCCAGATGTTTCTGAGTAGGAGCGCTGGAAAAATAAACTCCCCCGGCGCAGCAGGACGCAGGCGGCTGGGCTGAGCTGAGCCCCGGGGACTGACGGCTGCAGCCGAACCCCGGAGAGACCCTTCCCCGTCCCCTCCACAGCACAGGCCCTCAGCTGGGGGACGTTTACTGGGAACAAGTGCCTATTGTCCCCTGTCAACTGAGAGGCAGCTCAGTGGAGTAAAAATATAACAAAACAGGACTTCAGCCTTCCCTGTTGCCTTCTTGGCTTTACGTTTACCTTTCAAGTCGGCATGACGCCTTGAGAAAATTATTAGCATTATCATCTCCTGAACAGGTCTCTTCTATTATTATTTTTCCCGTTTTCACCTTGGAGCCCTGCCCCAGCCCACTGCGGGCTGGGGGCTTTGGGTGGCACAACAGGGAGGCAGCGATGCACGTCGCAAGGCTGAAGGTGGCACGAAAGCTGGCAGCTTTGCTGGAATAAAGAGCTGGGTAGCACCTTGTTTCCAGGACACAGCTGAAGTAGTTCAAAGCAAGCGTGTGCCAATGACTGCAAGGTCCAAACTGCCCTTTAGGAAGAAATCATGGTCAGCTCTGTTGGCGCATGCCTGCAGCTGATGCCCATCTGGTTTCTTTGGTGCCTCTGATTCCCCATGTGGGATAAATACACTGATTTCTCCAAGGCTATGGCTTCTCTGATCCTTGCATGACATTTGTTGCACATATGCCAATTAATAGTAATAAATATGCTAGCACTATTGCTGAAAGGATACACAAAGCAATAAAAAACAAACAGCACTTAGGAAGGACAAGGAGAATAAATGATGGCAAAGGAAAGCAGTAGCGTGGAGTTAATGATCTGAGATCAAACTGGAGGAACTAATGGCCCCTTTTTCACGATGTAGTTAAGTCTATGAATATTGAAAACCTTGCTCTGAAATCTTCCAGCAGGGAGGCCCGTTGCAAGTCTAACAAGCGAAGAAAAAATTAGCAGCTGCTTCCCTGGGGAAGCAGGGACACTGTTAGAGGCTGGCTCATAAAATGGCCACGAGGATGAGAACCACCTATTATTTTCAATATCCTGCTGCAGGATGAAAGCCAGCCCTAAGCAGGCACAAAACCGTGGCATCCCTGGGGCAAAAGCCCCCAAAGGCCAAATTCCACGCAGGCTCAGCAGCACCTACCCCATCATTCCCCCTGAGCTCCATCCTCGAGCACCTGCGGAGGGTGTCCTCCAAGGGCTCTGCAACGCATATCCATCATGGAGCCATTTCAAGCCAGACGAGGACTCTGAGCGCGTATCGATCGATTTTATTTCCAGCAGACAAGTACTTCCCCAGTGTTAAAAATAAACTCATAAAGGCTAATTCAGCATACTGCAACAAGTCGGCTGAATCCATCCAAGCGGACTGGTACTGCCTGGTGTTTTACCCTCTAAATCCCTCAGTCCTGAATCTGGACAAAGCACGCAGTTGAGGACCGGCTGTCACATGCAGATTGTCACCCTGATCCTTCTCCAAAGCATCTGCACTTGCAATCAGTCCTTCTCAGAGCTGGTTCCTTTTGCTTTTATGACATCTGCCATTAAACAAGCCTAATTAATGCAACAGGAAGATGAGGTTCACCTTGGCTTTGTTTAATGCTGAGTACCAGCAAATCGTAATCTGCACAGGAGGAGGTGAGGTTTTTGGGAGCATCCTTGGGCAGATGCTGTCCAAAGCGTGTCCCAAGCAATCCCTGGGAATCAGCATGGCCTCCAGTTCATTTGGGAGAGGATATTAAGAGGCTCGTTTTGCCTTAGAGCAAGTATTGCTCTGGCATTGATACGCATCTGTTGATGATATTCCTCCAGTGCCGGAGGGAAGCACAGTGATTGCTACACAAAATGGAAAGTCGGAGCGACTTGAAGGCTGGTCTCTGGGAAAGCTGATGCAGAAACCAGATTCACCGGAGAGAAACATGCCCCTGCTGCTTGGCTGGAAGCAATCAGAGTCGCGGGGTCTCTGGAGGGATCTCTGCTTTCCTGGGAAGGCCAAGGTTTAAAGAATCAAAAAGCAGACACAGCAGTTCTGAGCTCCCTGGGACTTTCCAAGCTTTTTTGGGTAGTTTTGGCTATGTAAATGACTTTTGGTTGCAAACTCTTATGGCTACAGACCCAAACTCTGATCCTGATGGTAAAGAACAAAGGTTTCCCACATGCTGAACAAATGACCATGACTGTGGGTTGTGTTTGTACAGGACCACAGGTGTAGGAGAGGCGTTCAGCAGCACCTTCACATGATCAAAGTATCCTTCACAGGTCACAGCAGCCAAAGATTTGGTCCTGGAGCTTTACCGAAGCACAAGCTGACCTGACCCAAAACAAATCAGCCCCATCTCTACTACTGGCTTGTTGCACCTATGTTGGCACTCCTGGCTTAGGAATGCAGTTGAGATTAGGTTCAGTTTGATAAATATGAGCCTGACGGAGATGGCAACCTGCCCTCCATGTCTTCTTTACCCCCAGGCCAAGAAGATGACTTTGAGCAGCTGCTCGTCATGGTGCAAGGGGTGGCAGCTCCACCGAGGTGCATGAGAGCCCATACCACCGTAAACCTATCCTCCCTGGATACTCACAGGACTCTCCTACCCATTTGAAAATTGCTTCTTAGATGCAAACCCCCATGAAACACCACTCAGATCATAGTTTCTCACACTACTGCTTGCTTCACGGGCAGGTACAGTACAGCTGAAAGTGTTTTAAAAAAGCAGCTAAGCATCTTTGAAGTGTTACAGTGGGATCTACGTCAACCAGGAACTGAAAACAGGTATACCAAAACGTATCACTTGATTTATTTCAAAGTGAACAGAGGAGGTTTTAGAGAAGGACACGTACGTTACGGAGAGCAGCACACTATGGGCAAAGCTGAAGCACAATCCCGATATTGTCCTGGCATCAATACTCATCTGTTGATGATATTTTGTCCAGCACTGGAGGAAAGCATGGTGATTTCTATGCAAAATGGAAAGATCGAGCAAGGTGAAGGCTTGTCCAGCCATCTTCAGCTTAGGAGCGAACTCATACTTGCACACAACTTGAGGCAATAAACTCAATCTGCTAAGAAAAGCAGAGGCAGGCTCGATAAACTGAAAATGCCACCAGCAAACTCAAGTCCTGAGTCCCTTCTTGCTGGTCTCCCTTAAGCAAGTTAAAAAAGACGACTGATTCTTAAAAACTCATTCACTTCAGCACTCTAGGACCTGCCTTTTTATGATGAAATGGTAGGACAGGACAAAAAAAACCAATCAGCCTTCATTTTTGTTTAATAAAAGCCCCCAAACCACTCAAAGGACTTGCAACTGCTGAGATAACTGTCCTGACTTCAGAGAGGACGGGTGTGGGTGGCACCTCCTTTCACGGAGGGGACGTTTATATTGGCAGCCAAGGCAGAAAGCCTCCACACAATCTAGGGAAAAGGAAAAAAACCAAACACAACCCCCCCAAAACACAGAACGAAAGAAAGAAAGAAAGAAAGAAAGAAAGAAAAAAACCCCTCACCCAGCAAATAAACAAAAGCATTCCTAATAAACTGGAAATGTCATACTACATCAGGGATCACAAGATCGAGCCCAGAAAGGTCCAAGTGGCAAGAACACGCTGTTAAAAACAGATGGGAAAAACAAGCCGGGAAAGGTTGAGACTGTGTTTCTGAACTTCTGTTCCTGACACGGGTTTTAGAGCTGGTGCTGGTGTGGCTGGGGAGACAGCGGGGTGAAATACCAGCCGCCCGCATCATCCCAGTAATCCCTGTGGAAACCTTCAAGTGGGAGGACAGAGGAAAGAGTTTCACACTAAAATCCCTAATCAACCACATTGGAAATGTAGATTTTTCCAGCTTCCCAAGCCCAGGCTCACCACATGTCAAGTCAGGTTAAAAATACTGGTTTTTTGTATCTTGGCCTTGGTTTTGTGGAGTTCTGCTTGGAACTGGGGGTTGCTCCTCGTGGCATGGCTGGGTGTTGAGGTTTGGAGGGGGGGGGGTCTGGGATGCCCTGCATAGTGATGGCCATGTTAGCCTTTCTGTGCTCATTCCTACTCATCTTAAGATGGACTTGCAGAGATGGCTCTACTCAGTGCCATAAAACCAGGTCCTTGGCAAGCAAAATACAAGTCACACACTGGAAAAAAACAGGCTCCTGCTGACAACCCCCTAAATGTTAGGAGTTAGATGAAAAGGAGAAAGGAAGACTAAAATAAAATGGGAAGATGAGGGTACCAAAAACATGTTGCCCGCAGAGAGCTGCGGAGAAGAAACTCCCGAGCCTGCCGCCTCCAGGCTCAGCCCATCGTCCTGAAGGCGAGTGGAGATAAAGCTCCCAATGACAAACTCCTAAGATACACCAGATGGTATCAGCTATTCCTTGGGACTGTCAGAGACCTTCCAACATAACAAAATAACAGCAGTTTGTTGGGATTTTTTTTTTTTTTTGTAATGCAACACCTTCCCCCACTTCCGAGCACATGAAGATGGAGCTGGAGCCAACACAACTCTGGATGCAAGGAGTCCTGTTTGAGGTCCACACTTCCCAGGAGCTCAAACGCATTCAAGCCAAGATCTATTAGTCAGAGAAAGAGGGTCTAGCCTGGAAGATCTCAAAAACATTTGAGCTCCAAAACCTGGAAGATGTCAAAAATATTTGTAAATATTGGGGTTTGGCTCAGGTGCCTTTCTAGACAGGAGGAGTCGGGGGACACAACACTTTCTGAAGCTCAGACCAAATGTTCTTCTGAAATTTAACAAGTTCAACTGATTTCCTCTATTGTTTTACATTCCTTCATGATCTAGGATCCAGGAGATGCCTAAATATCCAAGAGCAAAGGCTGTCAGCACAGCTTTTCCAGCCCAGCAGGAAGTAGGAGATATCTTCAGGGAGAGCCTATTTTTGGAGAGCTATCCAATTCCAAACTAAGCCTTAAAACTTTTTGTTGTTATTATTTGGATTAAGACAGCAGAGTAGGAGAGCCGAGGCATTCCCACAGCAGATCACATCGCTTCTCACACTGCCTGCTTCTCAGTGGCCGAAGGGAGGTCTTTGTATGGGTGCAGGACATGGCTGGAAATCCACGGCAAAGGTCCTGGGGGGTTTTGAGGTCCTGAGCTGATACGTGGGTACCTTGACATTTGGATGCAGTTGTGTTTAAATTTAAAAAATGGGTTCTTAATTCTGCACAACTTATCTTGCATGAGGCCAGGATGGATGGACAAGACTGTTCTCCATTTTACCCAAAATATTTCAAATGAAGAACATGTGTATGACAAAGAACTGCACTACAATAGCTTTGCACATCACCCAGCACGCCTGTAGTATCAGCAGCCAAGAGCAGGACACCCCAGAATCCCACTGCTGAGGAACTTGATTACACTAAATTAATTGCATTGTGCAGTGTTGGTTTTTTTTCTTTTACAACTCCTATTTTATACGTTAAAACCCATTCAATAGCCATCCCTCAGCTTATTCCTTAAGATTAATAAGTCAAAACAGAAACACTGGGGAGTATGCAATAAAAAAAAAAATAATAAAAAAATACTGAAACCCCCTTGGATTAATTTAGTATCTATTAGAATCCTTAGTCACGATGGAAACTTATTTATAACCACAAACCTCCAGTAAATTATCTTAACAGCATCTAGCTGTTGCGCTGATGGCCAAAACAGCACAGTAAATTACCAGCTCACTGTACAAAATTATACACGTCGCTATTATACCATGTTTTAGTCCCAGCCTCTTGAAAGCAGAGCAAGATTTACTCTTACCACCCAGCCGAGTTCACCTACCAGCACACGTGTGCACTGCCATGTGTTTACTCCCAAAACAGAGTAAATCCACTGATTTTTGCAATGTGGCACAAACCCACTGCCAAGCCCATAACGAATGCAGCATCGGCAACAACCATTCGCGTTTTCCCCCTCCTTTCCCATGCCTGATTGACTTTCTGCTCATCAGATTTTCCTGTCTGGCAGCCGGACTGAGTTTTTAAGCAGGCTGAATTCACTCCTAACCCCATCCGACGGGTTTCAAGGCAGGGCACGTGCGAGGTGAGCTCGGCTCAGAAAACTTGGGACTTTCTCGATGCAAGACTGCAGGGGCAGAGCATGCCGGGATGCAGCTTAGAAATGGGTAAGATGAAGATGAGGATGAAGGATGTTAGCGTCTGGTTCCCTTCCTGGTTTCACTTTCTATTTATCAAGCAGGGACAGCAGAGACCCCAGAGTCCAGCAAGCAGCCTGGCAGCACGAGGGTGGAAAGGTTGGAAACGGAATGAGTGTCCAGCCTCTTGCCCCAATACTTTGCTCTGTTGGGATGTGCACGGCTAAAATAATTTGTGTTTGCAACCCACCTCGGTGCTATAATGCCAAGACCCTGTAATATTCAGAGTAGGCGAATGAGTATTAGTGAGAGAGTTGAAAGTGCAAGGACCAAAGCTTGGGGGGAAAGAAAATTAACCCAAGACCAGCCCATGCCACTGGGCTTTGGGTACAAAAGTATAAATGTGGGAAACTGGGAGCAGCAGATATGATAATATTCCAGGATATACACTGATGGGGAATGGATGTCGGAGATAAAACTTGGAGAGCACCGCAGCTGTGTTTCTGATCATGCTTTGCTGTCCCGTTTTCTAGCAAACTGGTATTTTATTTAATTTTTTTTATAAATATATATAATTAGTCAAAACTCTCCCATGCTTTGAAGGAAACAAATCCCAGGTTTTGACCAGACCCTTCCACACTGAAAAAAAGAAGGTTAAATCTTGCCTAAATTACAGCTGATTCAGCAGTAATGCACACAACAGGGGTGAACATGAAAACTCCAAACACGTCGTTCTGGCTTCTCACCTTCACCCACAACCCGAGCTACAGTTGGTTAGTGGGAGGCTTCAGGTACAAAGAAATGCAAAGAATAGGCTTTAAAAGCGTTTCTTAATTACAAATGCAAATCTTGAAGCTTCTCATCCCCAAGTGGTACTCATCAACTCAATCCTATGTGAAATTACAAGCACGTCAGAGCAGCAGGTCCGTGCTTGACCCCACCTAGCCTTAATGACAGCATTTAACAGCATTCAGTGGATCATGACAGACTCTTCCAAGAAGCAGGATGGACAGAGAAACATCACAAAGAGAATATTTTCATCAAACACCCTAGTCAACTAAAAACTCATACAAAAAGCCTCATAAGCATCCTACGCACCACACAGGACAGAATTTGCTTTACGTTCCTTTTTCAGTTCCAACCCAGACCAATGCATGAGGTCCGGTTTCCACCTGCCCCAAGGCAAATGCTCACTTTTGACCCCACTGTGAACACCCAACAGACGCTACTGAGCACAGAGTAGTTTGCAAAGCACCCTCCACAACACCAACTCGTAAGATGCCCTGCCTTCTGCTGCACGTGAAGTGCCTTCAGTATTAAAAAAGGATGCAGACAATCTTCTTCTCTACACATGACTCCGTCTTCAAACCTTGCTCCTTGGTACACCTCCCTGTGACAGCACATGATACATCAGCCCGTCTGCACGCCAGCTGGCTGTACTGATTTGATGCTAAAAAGAGCGTATTGATTGATTCCCTGCCGAAGCCTCAGCCAAGATGTTTTGCAAGTGTTTGAGACAACGGCCTGATCCTTTCAGGACCTCCCTGGGGTTGACTCTGACGGGAGTGCAAGGCAGGAGCTCAGAATAAGGCTCTGGGAACAAGTCCGTGGGTATGGTGCTGGATCTAGCCAGTCTCGGACCAAAGCACACCGTGTTGCAGGCAGAAGCTCTCTGAAAAGGCAGGTGGAGGGAGCCCCACCACTAGGAAAGACACGTTCTCAACTGTTTGACTGGTTTAAACTTCAAAACGTCAATTTTGTTACTTTCCCATGTTTTCTTCACAGTATCGACTTCTACCATTGCATGTTACTCATGTCTCATCTCTTTTAAAAGGTGCAGATTCAGACTTGGTAGAAGGAGGCATGTTTCCCACCCATCGCACATCTGCAGCAGAGGCAGAACTTGAAGGATGCAGAAACAAAAAGATCTTACAAACTTTAACACCAGTGACCGGCTCTCCTTCTACATCTGGTGCTGAGGGATCAGAAACACCCGATCACGTCTCCCGACTACAAATGTCTCCTCTCTAAGAGGGGGTTCAGGTGGTGGGGTGGGACACCCCTCTCCTTGGTGATGTGGCTTTGGGCCACCTCCTGGGAGAAGGACCCTGGATAAGAAGTCCCACCAGCCAAGCTAAAATGCTGCCCCCACCCCCCACACAGACGACAGCCCTGCAGGCTTTTATCAGGGCACTTTCTCATTCACTTTCTTTGGAAGGTGGCTGTCCTTTGCTGTTTCAGAGGCCTGTCACATAAAGCTTTCCCAGGCTCCTAATCACTCTCCTCACTCTCCTCCAAAGACTCTGGTGTCAGGGGTCCACCCACACACATTGCTGCAGGATAAAGTCCCAATTGCTGGCAGGAAAACTCCCCGCTCCCTGTCCTGCCTCGCTCCGCACACACAGAGGGCTCAGAGAGGGACCCAGGCAGCCAGGTCGAGCTTCAAACCTCAATCCCCAACTTCAAGGCTCAAGCAGGGGCCAGCCTGCACCATTTCCCAGCATCTCCTTCTGCTCAGCACAGCCAGGAGGACCCCATACACTCCTGGTCATTCCCTACATCCCACCTCTCCTGCCTGTCTTGGGTTTTTTGGTTGTTTTTTTTGTTGTTTTTTTTTTTTGGCGTGTATGTGTCTTTCTCCATTTATTTTATTTATTCCCCTCCCTCAAAGGCTCTCAGCCTGCTGCAATCACAGACCGCTCACTGTCTGCACGGCTGCCACTATGGGGAATACGAGGCCAGGCAGGAGGTAGGAGTGGGGCTCGGCCACCAGCCCTGCACCCCGCTCGCCTGCCACCCCTGCCCCGCGCCCTGACCCCCGACAATGAGCCCCTCTGTTCCCCACCGCCCCGGTGGAAGCTCCCGCCTGACGCTACGTGCGGTGGGCAGCAGCTGAAGCAGGCAGGGGAGGCAAGAGGGACGGCGAACACAAGCCTCAAGTCATCTGTTCTCCTTGGGTCAAAGTAAACGAGGTTTTCCTGGGAGCTTCCTATCTGGAGGATAGGAGGCTTCCAGGATATTAGGATATTAGGAACAACACAGACCCGGGATCAAAGGAGCTGTGTGCAGCATTGATGGTGTGGAACCAGAGCAGCTATTTTACACCAGAAGGGGTGTTTATTGTGTTTGCCCCTTCCCGTGCTGCATGGCTCTCAACACAGCTAACCCTAACCCTAACCCACCTGGAATCATCACGAGAAGGAAGGAGATCTGGGGTGCCGAGGTGGCCCCTATAGGGGTGGTGAGTGGGACTTTGCAAGAGGCAACTGAGGAGTACCAAACCCCTGAGCTGAATTACATTGCCAATCTTCCCTTTTCCAGCCGAAAGCATCCAGAGGGCAGTCAAAAAACACATGTACCCCCTGCAAGTAAACAACCACCCCCCAAAAAGATGCTTAAGTGAGTATGTGGATGAAGATCTGCAGAAGGGACTGGTAGCAATGACCAATAACCCCATTTATCATGAGTACTGACATTACGTATGAGATAAAAAAATGTAGCCAAACATAAGTATTGCTCAGTTCAACAGCAGCACACAGCACCAAACCTACAACATATGTGTGACAGCTCCTCGAAGCTGAAAATTTAGAAGACACCTCAATGTCACCAGAAAAGAGGAGGGACAGGAGGGTTTACTAGTCAGTTTTGGAAACAAGACATGATCCCCTTTGGGGCATTATGTTAAGTGGCCAAGGAGATTGTTTAGCAAGTCAACTTGCATCCTTTGGCAGCCACACGAAAGCCCACGGGGATGTTCAGAAGGTCAGCGCGGAACCCGAATGGGCAAGGCAGCAGATGTGTTCATCAGCAAAACTTAATCACTGAAAATCTACAAAATTCAGAAGACCACAAATCTTCGACTCAGAATGTTATTTCCATCTTACCATATGGATGCAGGAGCTGGAACTCTACCAAAGAGATGTCTAAATGCCTTCCAAAGCAAACGCCTTTGGAAAATACCAGGTTTAAATGGAACAAGATGCATAACAAGTACTAAGATGCTATTAGGACAGCATCTTAGATCCAGGAGACATGATGGAAATATTTTAGACTTGTCCAAAAGGCACTGGGAAGCAAAAGAAATAATAAATAATTAAAAATAAAAACAAACCCCAAAACCAACCAGAAGATATTTCTGTCAGTAGATTACAGGAAAAAGAGACAGAACACACAGTATTTAAAAATTCAGAGGCCGTGTGAAGAAGAGCCCAGAGCAAGCAGAGATGGAAAAGCTTTCTGAGCAACGGAAAGGAAGAAGCAATCTGAATACTTAATACAGAAATGTCTAAGAGCTGTTCTCAACGGTCCTGCCTCAAAGCCAGACTTAAAACTATAAATAAAAATGTCCCATTTCTGGCTCAAGAGTGAACCTCCTGTCCTGAAGAGGCATCATTTTGGGGTGAGAATATTCACATTTGGATGGAGAAGTTCATTTCTAGGTATTAGCGTAATGCAGACAACCAGACTGATGCAAGATTTCCCAGATCCTGACCTTCTCCAGGAAAACTGCGCAAGAGCTCAGAAAAAAAAAAAAAAAAAAAAAAGGGGACTGAATACGAAAAGACAAATCCAGAGATGAAATCCTTCCCCCCCGCCCCTCCCCAGGGTTGCTGGCACCAAATTATTCCAGATTCATTGGAGAAACAGGCACCGCTGGCTATCTCACACAGCAAGAAACATATGCTCCCAGCACTCATATTTTCCTTCCATTCTTTAAAGGCACAGCTTGCAGGCTAAAGATGCCTGTGAGCTTTTTGTTGTTGTTTTGACCTAAGCTGATTTTTATTTTTTTTTAAATACAACAGGTATTTAAGTTGCGGTATGGCTAGATATGATTGATGACCCAGGTCTGACTGCACTGTGCAGGTCTGCATGCTGACCTTGAGGAATCCCTCTTTGTACACGCTAAAAGGAGGCTGTTGCAGGCGTGCCTTAGGTGCAAGCGCCTCTGCCTGGAGGCGGGCACATGGTCTGGATTTCTTCTTAAGGTCTCCGGTCTGCTCTCGGTGATTCCACATGCTGAATGTTTGCTTTTTCTGTTGCTAATCCTGAATCAGAAAGAAGAGGGATGCTCTACACTGTGCATCTATACAGCCTCCTGCCATTCACTGCCAATTTGCTGCTGGTTTAACCCGTGATAACCAAAAAGCCGGGTTCACTCAGCGACAAAGCGTTCAGGTGCTGATTCAATTTCTCCAGGTTTAGACTGAAAAAGCCTAAGGAGGAGCAAACCCACTTGTCCCTCTGCGAGAGCGAGACCTGCACCACTTCGCACCAGCGTTTCCAGGCCAGCAGCTCTGAAAGCTTTTACCTAAAAGCATCCAGCCACAGCGGGATATTAACACAGTGGTGCACAAGAGTGGGAAACCAGTGATTTCTAACACGGATAACTTCTCAGCTGGGATGAGAGACTGGGAAAGGCAAACAGAAACCCAGCCCAGCCTTTCTCTGCTCAGCTCCTTCCAAGCCCACAGGACTGCGTGCTGGGGAAGGGCCAGAAATAAAGCACAGAGATCATCTGATGGACAAACAAGAATGAGTTTTTTTCTGTTCTCAACCTATTTTCGTTATTTAAACAGCATTACAGCAGCCAGCGCTAGACTGTAGAGACACCAAATGAAACTTCGGAGGGCAGGTCTGCCCCTAGCTTATTCGTCTGCATGAGGAATGCTACTGTAGGTGCTGTGCAGTGACCCACAGCAGAGATCCAGGATGTTCCAGCAGACTTTCTGGATGCTTCGCAGCTTTGGGAGCCTCTCCAGAGCCAGGCGCCCCAGCTGGTGGCATGGGCCAGGCTCTCAACAGCCCCAGTGGCAGGGCCAGGCTTCCCGCTTGCAGCTCTGGATGAGGAAATCACAACAGCTTGTATTTACACGACGCCCTTCGACCAAACGACATGCCTAGGTGTGCCGCAATTAAAATTCCATAAAATTACCCAGTCAAAGGACAGTGTGGGATAATAAATGTTTGTATATTGTTGATGCTGAGCTTCACCTGCTTTTGCCCAAATTTTTAGCAGGACAGGTTTTTCCCTTGGAGAAGGGCTGAGAGGTGAAGTACAGGCTGTGCAGAACAGCAGCGACAGCGGTTCAGAAACCTCTTTCAGTCCTATCGCTGCTCTCTGTGCATCCTGAAGTAAATCAAAGTCTCTCTTCTTCATTTCTCCCACCTCCTGAGCCAGGGATAAACACACTTCAGCACCACTGTTAGGTGCTGTAAGATCCACCTAAACTTTATGATAGGGAAGTGAGACTTTATAAAGACTTGAAAGCAGTACTGAGGGGAAGGGCAGTTGATATTAAAAGCAGTAATTTCCAAATCCTTTGGCTCAACTCATCTCGGAGAGCCCCCAGATGACCTTGGCACCCTTGCCATCTAAATCCCTGCCAGAAGTGCTTCTGTGGACCACCTGCAATCCCCTTCTGTGGCTTCACGCATCCCCCGCAGCCTGCGAGTGGCTCAGAACCCCCCGGCTCAGGTAGAAGCGATAAAGCCAAGCTGAGCTCCCAGCTGTGGGAATGACCCTGAACGCAAGGGCAGCCAAACCACTGATTCGCTCTGTGCCTCAGCATCCCCATCTGACCAGATCCTTTAGGGCAGATGTGGTCCTGCCAAACACCCAGAGCATTGAGCCCCAATCCCAGTTGCCTCAGCTGCTACTGTAATCCAAATAAATAATATTTGCTCTGCCTTTGAGTCAC
Organism: Falco cherrug; assembly: GCF_023634085.1. Classification (NCBI taxonomy): domain Eukaryota; kingdom Metazoa; phylum Chordata; class Aves; order Falconiformes; family Falconidae; genus Falco; species Falco cherrug. The sequence continues at coordinate 4,888,962 of NC_073698.1, forward strand.
TGCTATAAATTATGTGCTTCTGGTAAACACTGTTACATCACCTCTTGCGTCTGACACTCACTAAAAGAAAATGAGAAAAAAACTGCAACACCAAAGGGTTTCAGTATCATTTCTGCTCTCTTCCAAAGAGAAATGAAGCCGGCTTCCTCTTACACTTTCCTTAAGTATTGTTTGCCTGTCTTCAGTTCAAGCTGTGCTTTGCCACCACCAATCTTTTACATCCACTGTGGACTTTACCAGGACCATCGGCCAGCTCTGAGGTCATGACAGCCAGATGAAGATTCACACAAGCTGTCTTAGCAAAGCCAAAGCACCAGGAAAATACACCGGCTTCACTCCCCACACCACACGCGGATTCCTCACCTCTACCGGCATGTCTACCTTGATCGATGCAATGCCTCGGGAAGACACGCTGGTTAGCCCTGACCAAACCAGTTTGAGTTTCAGCAGCTCTTTGCTGCACTAGCACAGCACTTCTCCCAGATCGCTTGCGTTGGCAGAGAACAAACGGAGACCATTCCCCTGCACAGGGAGCTGGGCTAAAGCAGCTGTATCGCTTCCTAGATTGGCGGCTCTGCACTGCGCTGTGCCACAGAGGTATCGGAAATGTTGGGCTGGAGGCAGCTCGGGAGGTCTCTAGTCCGACCTTGCATTTGAGGTGTGCCTAGATCAGGTCAGCCGGGATGTTCTCACCTCAAGTCTTGAAAACCTCCAAAGACTGAGACCTTGCAGCCTCTATGGGAAGCTGTTCCCCTATACCACGATCCTCTCACTGGAGGAGTTTACCTCTTACTGTGGTTGTTATCCCTTGTTTTGTCACCTGCTACAGCCAAGAAGAGTTTTGACTCCATCATCCCCATAATCACTCCTCAAATAGCTGCAAGTTATTAGATCAAGTGCATCATGATGCCAATATACCACCATCTGACTGTTGCCAGAAAATGTTACAGTGGGCAAAGGAACACAGCCCCGCATTCAAACAAAACGGCCCCAAGAGCAGGTTGCAGGGAAGAGGTCGTGTGTTTTGACTCATCAGTAATGATGCAGCAGAGAAGCAAGTTATGGAGCGTGACCTTTGTGCAGCATTGCACAAGAGAGGTGGTGTTGCAGGAGGGCTGGCAGGCAACTGCCCTTGCAAGTGAAATGCACCCCCTGACCTGCAAAACCTTCTCTGGTGGAGCAAGTGTTCATCCCTCCTCTGAATCACCCAACAGATGACAACAGCTAAAATGCTTGATGGTCTTTCAGAGTTAAGCCTGGAGATTACATGGGAGGAGCAGGGTGCAGCAAGGCAGCTTGACAGCTGGAATAAGATGCTAAGTCATGGAGCTCAGCACTGTCAAAACCTTCTACAAAGAATTTGTTTGCACTGGGTCAGAGGACTTCCCTGAGTCCCATCAGCAGGTGATGTGATTTGTGCCCCAACGCCTCTTTGCTAGCCCTCCCTAAGTTCAGGCTCAAAATCCACAAATTCACCTAAACCAGCACGGGAAGGGACTTCTGGAGAATTCATCACATTTATTCCACTGCCCCAAAGCAGGATCAGCTCTCCTGAAGTGCAGCTGGGCCAGCCTGCTCTTTGAAACTTCCACCGATGGAGACTCCGAGCCCACCCCAAACCATCTGTTCCACTACTCCATCGCTCTGGCAATCAGAGGTTAGGAAGTTTTTTCCTAACACTTGCTTCCCCTGCTGCAGCTCGAGCTCAGCACTTCTTGGCCTCCCACCGCTGGCCACGGAGAACAGTTTACTCCCTTCCCCTTCGTGGCCACCTCAGACATACTCAAGGCCTGTTATTTCTCCTTTCAGCCACCTCCTCCCTAGACTAAGCAATCTCATTCCCTTCAGCCTTTCCTTGTTTTCCAAGTTTCTGCTCATTCTTTGGTGCTTTTCTCTGGAGTCTCTGCAGCCGCTTCCTATTTTTGGTACAGGGGAGCATCCTGAACCAGGCATGGCACAGCTGAACACGACAGCAACCCATTAAAACCCCGAAGAGAGAACAAGGAGGAGGGAAAAAAGGAGATTGCTTTTATTTTGCTGCAGAATTAAAGGGATGACCTTTCTTCTCCCTGTTGTAAAATTTCATCCCGATGAGCGCTGTGCCAAAGGTGCTACCTCCCACCATTTGAGCAGTTCAAGATCTCTGCTCCGGTGGTCCGGCTTCAGTCCACATCCCACATTTAACAAGGACATCCTCGCTATGCATCTTCAGGTGGGATATGAAAGTCAAAAGAAGCCGTTCACCGGGGAGCTACCCCTAGGAATTGGGCTGCGATCAGTAAATCGGCCCGTTACACGCCGCCCCCCCCCCCCCCCCCCCCCAACCTCTTCTGCTGCCCCCATCGAAGGGGAGCAGGTCTTCTGATGACCTTGATGAAACTGCTTCTGCTCAATGTAAAAACGACCACCGACACACAAAACCAGACTCAACTCTCCCCCCAGTTAAACCCGTGGGTGTGGGGGGAAGCACTAAAGGGTTGTAAAACCGGTACAAGACCAGACGCTTTTCTTTCAGTCAGAATTGCAGACACACATCTCGGCCAGACAGAAAAAACCTCCGGCTTCACTGCACATAAATGAACAGGCAAAGCACACTGATTTAACGATAGGAAGCTCAGAGCTGCTCTACAACGACAGCAGTTATTTTTGACATTGCTTTTCTGCCAGAGACCCCATCCCTGAACCCCGTCATGCCGGGCAGCGGGTACACACGAAACACCGCTCTCAACCCACGTCTAACTCGGGAGACAACAGACAGGCACGTCCAAGCGGGAGAGCACCAGGAGACAGTGAGTCAGTGCAGACCGGCACAACATGCACTGGTCTCGGCTCATCGGTCACACAACTAAAGCCAAGGGTTTTGTTTAGGGATTGGAGATTTTTTTGTTGGTTTTTTATTTTCTTTCTTTCTTTTTTTTTTTTTTTTTTTTTCTCCATGGATGTTCTAAGGAGGAGCCAGGAGGAGAATTAAAGGACAGCTCTGTGCTTTCTGGCTGCATACAAGGAGACCTTTCCATGCATGAAAGTCAGAAGGGGAGAAGGTGGGGACAGACCTTTTAATAGGGCCTGTGGCAATAGGACAAGAGGTAATGGTTTTAAACTGAAAGAGGGGAGATATACATTAGATAGAAAGAAAAAATGTTTTATGCTGACGGTGGTGAGACACTGACACAGGCTGCCCAGAGAGGTGGTAGATGCCCCATCCCTGGGAACACTCAAGGTCAGGCTGGACGGGGCTCTGAGCAACCTGGTCTGGTTGATGATGTCCCTGCCTGTGGCAGGGGGGTTGGACTAGATGACCTGTAAATGTCCCTTCCAGCCCAAACTGTTCTATGATTCTCTGAAGGTACAAAAGTGTTTGTCTGAAAACATAATGAAACAAGCAGATGATGGAGCTTAGCGTCCCAAGCAGAGTGAAGGTGGAAGGTGGTATTTTGGTATCTCCATTACTATTGACCTTCAAGGATTTGGTTACCTTCTTTTAATACTACGGTAGCATCTATAGCACTCATGAGAGATCATGGCCAAACCGTCTATGATCTACATGACTCCCTGTCCCAAACTACGAGGCACAAGAGAGGTATAATGCCTTGAAGCAGTCATTGTCTGAGGCATCTGAATGTCCCCCAATGGAAGAGAAACTCCCACCCCCAATATTTCCCAGAGCACTGTACAAAGAGGTCCTACATAAAATATTCCACGATCTCACATGAACGCGATCCTCTGAAGTGAAACCAAGCAGGTACAGCTGTAAATGCCGATTAACGCTGCGTGGATCAGGTGTGGAGAAGAGTCCCCTTCCCCAACCAGTCTGGATGGAAGCTAGAGAGAAAATCTAGCACTTTCCTCTCTTGCCAAAGATCTCCTTGAAAAGTAAAACCAAAACAAAACCAGGCTTATAAAAGCACAACGCTTCAAGGCCAGCATCAGCAACACACCCATGTGCAGACCATGTACATTTGAAATGCACTCGCCAAAGAAAAAATAAATCTATCATCTACCATGTGTCCATACAGCCAGAGCAGGAACTTCAAACCCGATTAGCAGCATCCTGCAGCCTGAGATTCCTCCTTTGAGGTCTCAAAGCAGAATATAAACTGAAGGCATAAGGAAAGCGGCAAAGCCAGCGACTCAGCACCTTCCCTTTTGAGTTCATACAACAGCCGGCGTAACACCGTGGCGGCTGAAAACTCGCCTTTTGTGCATGATAAGCAAAGTCCAGCCTTGTAGGTTTGTTGTAGATGAAGGGAGGTTTTACGGGAGCAAAGCCATCAGCCTCAGGCTCTACCACATCTAGCTGCTTTGAACTGCTATGGAAGAGAACTCGATCACACACCAACACCCCGACTGCATGCCACAGCTATAGGAATACCAATACATTAATAATATTGCATTAAAAAGCAAGGAGATGGGGCATCACCGAGCGAGACACAGTCCAGCATTTCCAAATTCAGGCACTGATGCAGGAAGCCAGCACAACTTGTGTGATTGGAAGGGAAGTCCCACTGACCACAAGTGCCAGGACCGCTCTGGCGCGGAGATCCCCTCGAGTGCCATCTGCCAAGCATCGCTTCCTGCCCCGCGGAGGCTGCGTGGGATGGCTGGGCACATCTCAGCACCGCCGCGTTTCCTCTGGGGGGAACGAGGATGTTTTGAAAGCATAGGTGGCTTGCAAAGCACTTTGGGATGTGTCTGGATGAAAAGCACTCTTATGCACATCGATAATTAGCGCTAACCGCTGGTGTGTCACACCCTCATGTAGAGCATTTAGCAGATTTATTCAGCTCTTGCTGGAATGCCAGAGCACAAGCTGGATATTCAGAAGGCGATGTGAGCGCCCTTTCACGGGGCAGATGCTGGGGAGCTAATGATGTTTGATGAGTTAAGGCCACTGGTGACTCAGGATCAGCAATTAGTTGATTTCTGCGGGAGGAAGGTGCTTTGCTCCATTAAGCTAAAAGCATCCTCCACAGTTCAGCATGCACAAAGTCATTCTGTCCATCTCCCACAAAGCCTGCCTACATACATTAGGGGCTTGATATTTCCCAGGTAAACACCCGGTTTTACCTTTGTCTCAGTACATTTGGGGGGGGACAGGGAGCAAAAGAACCGGATTCCCTCGCAGCTCCATCCCACAGCCCCACACCAACCCGATCCTCCATCAAAAGGGATCAGGCACAAAAGGAAAGGATTGCAAAGAGTGACCGGGCACGCAGTCTAATGTAAAGGGATGTGGCACCGCTGATGTCTACGGGGTTGCACTCATTTTGGACAAAGCTAATAACACCAGATCACAAACCAGACACCCCTCCAGCCCTGCCCTACCACCTGCGATACGGGACTACAGACACCCACCTCCCTCTCCAGGGTAGGCAGCGATGCTTCCATGAATCAATAACAGGCACCGGGCGGACACCAGCTGCACTTGTTCCGCCTGCCATTCCCAAAACACACACGGGCAAAAGCAATGGGACCAAAGGACGACCTGGCTGGTGGCCCCCCAGGGAGGGAGGGCATCCAGCTCTCTCCTAGAGCCTGTGTCCCTGCCAGCCAAAGCCTGGCAGAGGCTGGTCATGGAGTCGGGGAGCAGGACCCCGGCTTCAACTCTGGGAGCGATGTGCCGAGTCATAGGATGGCAGCTCGGCGTAGCCACCTTTCTGAGCGCTATCGCTCGTGGCGGCCGGCAAGACCGTCAGGCGGAGGGCGCAAAGAACAGTTATTTCTTTCAATGCGCGGGGAATGTGGCAGAGCTGGCATTTGGACCCTCTTTTTACAACTTCTTTGAAGTGTTTGATCTCAGCCGCTAATGGCACAAAAGGCCATCGGAGGGCTGCTGGTGCGAGCTTCAAAGGGTTGGAACGTTAAATGATTAATAGGAACCGTGCATGGGGAGGGGGAGAGCCACCGTTACGGGGGTGTTGGGGGGGGGGGGGGGGTGTCCAAGGTGTATCGTTACCTTTACTCTTTGGGACAAAGGTATTGCCAAGCTCCCCTACAGCACAGGACTAGAGCCAAGGGGGGGTGACAGCAGCGGGTCCCGGGCCCCAGCCACGGCGGGGCGCCCACGCGCGGCCACCCGGGGCCGTCACCCCGCTGCCCTGGGGCAAAGGTGGGGGTATCGGAGATGCTGCCCCCCACGCCTCCCCCAGCAGCGGGGAGCCACGACCACCCCCCCCCCCCCCCGGCAAGGGACACCCCGCGCTCCGCCGAGCCTCCGCGGCGGCAGGTGCACCCGGGCGGGCGGCGGCCACCGGGGGCAAGGACCCGGGGGTTGGGGGTGGGGTGGGGGGCACGACACCGAGTAGCGATGAAGATGAGGGTGGGCTGAGACTTACGTATCTCCGTAACTTCTTCTCCGGCGGTGACTTTCGGAGCCAGCCCGAGCACACCACCTCCCCGCCGCTCATCGCGGCAGCCGGGCGCGCCGCCGGGCGCTGCCTCCCGGCGCTCAGCGCCGGCAGCGCCGGCCCATGGAGGGCGGTGGGTGGGTGGGTGAGTGGGTGGGTGGATGGATGGATAGATGGGGGGGGGGGGGGCGACGAGCACCTCCCCCCGCCGCCGCCGCCGCTCGGCTGCGAGCGGGGAAGCAGGAAACTGGCTGGGTCCCCGGCTCACCACGCCTCCCGCCCGGCCCGGCGCCCCGCCAGCCTGCTTTAAAGATACAAACCCCGTGGGGAGGGGGGGCTGCCCGGCCCCCCAGACCCCCCCGCCGGCCGGGAGGGGTTGCCTCCCCTGCCTCCCCCGCGCCGCACTCGCACAGTACCTATACAGAAACTTTATCCGTACCGCAGCAGGTGATCTCCTGCAGCGCTGCCTTCCTAAAAAAGTGCAACCCCCCCAACGCCTCCACTGTCCGATTTTGATCACCCCAACCCCCCCCAAGGACCCTTCCCCTGTCTTGACGGAAAAAGGCATTGTCACCCCCGAAAGGACAGGCTGCTCAGGGGCTCGGGCAGGAGATGAAGGTGCCATAGGAAAACAAAGAGCTTGAGCAAGAAACAGGGAAACCAGCGACAGCAAAAACCCTCCTGGAGGAAAGAAAGGGGGTGGGGGGGAAGAAAAAAAATATTTGCGGGGAATCGATAAAAGCTTCATATTTTATTATTGATTTTTAAATAATGGAGCAGTGCCCACTGAAAAACGATTTGACTGCCAGTGGAGTCTCATACAGACAAGCCAGGTTTTGTATTACAGTATATCATACCCTGGCTGAGATTAACTCTCTTTTTCCAGATCTAGAAACGCTGTACATTTAAGTCTGATCCTCTCCCCAGCTCAGGCAGCAACAAAAAACTACCCTCAACAGCCCTATGAGTAGGATTGTGCTTTAACCCTCCTCTTGCTGCATCCTTAAACGCAGAAACCTGGGCACAGCGACCATAAAAGCCGAGTCCTCCTTGCCCACGACACGCTCACGCTGCCCGCTTGTTAGGAAAATACAGCTCGGGGTTGTTTGCTGGGGATGGATTTCTAAGACTGCCTCTATATGGCAGCTCTACCCCAAACCTGCTTGGGCACATTCAGTCATCCCTGCCTCAGCTTCCCTGCCTGTCCAGCCTCCGCAGGCAGGGACGGTCCCTCCTTACGTGTTCTTGCCCTAGCTGGTGCAATAACAACTCCATGCTGGCTGGCTGCTCTACTGTATGTCGAACAACACCACCATATAATGCCGCTTGCACGGGGATCTTGCCTCACTTCAGAGCAGTAATTACAACTCACAGTGCCCCTGGGAGGGAGGCACGACACCTCTTTGGAAGATTGGGACAGCACAGTTAAGCAATACGTTGTTTATCAGATTTGTGAATACCTGAAGGAGGGGAATAACCCCCTGAAGAACAAGTATGTCACTTGCTAGGAACGTGTTTTCTCAACAGCTTTATTCTTCTTTCTCCACCAGTGAAACACAAAGGCTAAAAATGAAGATTTTGCTGCCTTTTTGCTGCCCAAAGGAATGGCTCAATCTTATTAAAGCGCTGGGCAATCTCAGCACAGATGCCAGCTATGGTTAGATCCGCTTGCCCATCTCTGCCAACGCGGCATGCACGATGGAGCCAAGAGCAGGGGAGGACGAAGAGACCAGTTCTGCGCTGGCATCAGCCAGCATTGCCTTATTCAGTGCACTGGAGCTGTATCAATTTACGCTGCATGGCAGCAAGAGTCTCGCCCGCAGACTCTCCTGGATTAGAGGCACTTTGCACATTCACAGGGAAAACCGAGTCCTGGTGACCTGCCCTTAAGAGAAATCCCAAGCAATCTCAGGCAAGCCAGTGACCTACTGGGGATTTATAAAGACGCAATGGAGAGCAGATGATCGTGATTAATACGCAGGTATTAATGCAAAGTGCAAAGCCACTCCATGGTGTATACTAACGACTCACAGGTTAGGAATTCGCTCATACTAACACCAATGCAAAGTGGTATGAGTTCGACAATCAGTTGCAGAGAACCCCGTCTGCATTTTTATGTTAACAACTTCCACCACGTGGAGTTGGAACACTTCATTTGGGCAATGGATGTTTAAAGAAATGCTCCATAATTATCATCGTGTGAATTGGAATGAATTATTCTACGTGTTCTGTGACAGCCTTTGGTTTATTACACCGCTCCCTTGCTGTCCTACCCTTTCACTCCGCTCATCCCCCATTCTGGATTACATTTACTGACTTGGTTTATCAAAAGATATTTCTGAACGGTATCCAAAACACGAAGTACCCCTGGGACTTCTGGATGGGAAATGAGTTGCATTTTTTCTGTACGCTTAAATATGCTGCCATCTCAAGTGTGAAATACAAGCTTTACACAGAAAAACGCTCAAAACAAAGATGCTCCACGTGAACGTGCCTCCCTAATTCCACCGTGGCTGTAATGCAAAGTGGGAACAGCAAGTTAATTCTGGCATCGGGCTGCCAGATTACATATGATCCAATGCATGCAATGTTACAATGCCTTACAATGCTGGCCCTACTTAAAGCATTTGGCCAGGAAGGCAAATATTACCCCCAATGCCTCTAGGAATTAAAGACGATGTATGTCATGAACGTGGCTCTGATTTGGCAGCGCTTGTGCGTTCGTAACAGTTTTACCAACTTCAAGCTGTTCCTCCAACCGGCGGCGGAGGCTGAACTTAGGCTGGCCCCAGCTGACTGCGTACATCTCCGGAGTCTGAGCTAACAGCCAGCAGCCTTGGTGGAAAACTGTGAAAACCACATCCCCGGCTTGGAAAAATGCAGCGAGGGAATTATATGAAGCCATTGAGAATCTGTCTCTGCCAGCAGGAGCAGCTGAAGGAGGAACAGCAGAATTAGCAGGCATGGCAAGGGAGAAGTTAAGAGATGCCATGTAAGAAATCATATTCCCCGTAAAAGGGTAGGGCTGAAAGAGAAACATTTTTCCAAGACAAAGCCCTTGTGCGGCGTGTTGAATGTGCCGGGGCGCACGACACGGTTACACTTTCTCCCGCAGAAACCTCCGGGTTTTTTCACTGCAACCTTCAGCGCGCTTCCTCGTTCCTGTCTGAAACCGAAATCTATGAAAAATCAGAACTTCGAAGAAAGAAACCACAACACCCACCGCTTCTCCTGCCTGCTCGTTATTTAAATGGGCTGTGCCATCTACTGGCACGAGGGAAAGCTGCAGGCAGAGCCATTCCCCTCCTCGCTCCGCGTCGCTGGTGGAGTAGTAGAGATGGATGGAGACTCAGGGCATTTCCTGGGGATTAGGGACCAGCTGGCTGAAATGCTTTGGGCTGCTTACCCCAGCCAGCCACTAATCCCTTGGAAATGCCCTATACTGAGGTTAATATAAACCAAAACGGGCGGGGGGCGCGGGGGAAAGACGTTAAAAAATCTGCTCTGCTGCTTGGTGCTACGTGCCTGCTTTTCAATTCTGAGCGAATGCTCGGTCTCGTGAGATCCAGCTCCACAACAATATGACTTGACTTTATCTTCACGCAACAGTTCCTGCAGCAGAGCTAGATGGAAGCAGCTTATTTTATTTCATCAAGAATTTTCAAGTCAGAAAAAAAATAATAATCACCTCTTTCAAGAACCCGAGCCTTTTCAAGCTTTACACCCTCCGTAAGAGCAGAGCAAGCTCCCCAGAACAACTGCAATCAAAGCCAAACCACAAGACTCCTTTCCTTTGCGTGAAAGACAGCAGCTCCAGCAGCACTGGCTGCTTTCCATGAGCCGGGGGAATAGTGGCACAGGATGCTTTGATCAGATAATGAGACAGTTTGAAGCATCATCACTACAGCATTCTGTCAAAGACATGGGCATCAGAGCTTGGATGCCCTAATAGGGGCTCAAAAAAGAGAGCAGGGAAGACATGACTCGCAGGTCGGCGGTGTTCAAGGGGCACATGTTCCCTTGGACTTGATGGTCCAGTTGTGAGTGGTGGTGATGGGGAAACAATGGATTAAACCTACTTTGCCCCCTCCCTGTTGGAGATCCTGGCAAGACCCGGCACATCCGATCCAGAATGGATGCAGACCGCCGGGCAGCACGGAGAGGGAGCTGGGTGGTGTCTGTAGATGCAGCCACAGGGCACTTCCAGTCCTTGCACTTGAAGGCAATCAAACGGATTTTCCTATTCAGGAACCACAGTCCAAGCTGAAGCCCAGTCCTGCTTCCTTCAGAAACTGGACAGTTAGAAGTAACTTTGCCTGGAGCTGAGCTGGGACAGAATGCTACTGATACATTTCTCAGGTTTGGGGTCCAGGTAGAGCTTCTTTATGGCTGGTCCTTCCTGTAGGATGGATGAGTTCCTCATGCAGACTCTCCTGCCTGGATCTGGCTAAGTTTTTGGCAGCTATGTTTTCCCTTTTTTCTCCCGCTTATGCTGTTTCCACCATGGAAGAGAAGGAAAAAGGGAGTTTTCCCTTTTTTTTTTTTTCTCACCTTCTCAAGACAGAAAACCATTGTAGCATTGCTTCGTGGAAAGAGCACCAGGCAATGCTCCAGACAGAGATGCTATTCTGATTTAAGCATAAAGGCCACTTCATCCTAGTTTTTTCCTGAGGAGGCCAGAAGCTCTGTATGGAAAGGAAAGGATTCCCTCTACGGACACTACTTGGCACAATGGGGCTTTGACTGCAGCTGGGCCCAGGGCAAGCAACCATAAAACAAATGATAATAAAACAAGCAGGGAGAAATCTTTGCCGGGCTCCCCTGCCTCTTTGCCCGACCCTGGTATACTCTCACATCCTTAGGCATTACTTCAAGAGCAGATGGTGCTCTGTGGTAGAGCAAACGAGCAATTATCCTCCTGACACCCCGCAAGGCCTCCCCACATGCGATAGCAAGAAGTTACTTCACCCCAAGCTAAGAGCTGTTGTCTGGGTTTTCAGCATAATTGGATGTAATCAAGTTTAATTTGGTTGGTGCAGTAACTCTGAAGACTTTTGTAACTGGATTACTGTCGGCTCAACGGTCATGTGCCATTATATTTGCTGGTCAGAACAGAAGCCAGAATAAAAACAGATGCTTTCCCCTTATTCCTCCTTCCAATGACACCCCTTCGGGATATGAGCATGCACTGTACAGTCGATATATAATGAACTAAAAATTCTATTAGAAGAAGGAAGTCGTTTCTGTCATATTACGTTCAGGCCTCTCCTAGAAAGTGTAAATTATTTAAGAGTACATATTTCTACGTTTGTTTACAACTGTAGACCATGCACAGCTTAGAGCTAATACTACTGGAGCAGAGACCTATGATGCACATGAGCTTTGAGACCTAAATCGTATTATTCATGCTGTACAAGTAGGGAAGCCGGAGTGAACGGCTGATGAGAACGGCGTCTCTCAGGTCCTATTTTCTCCCATACATCACCGGCTGAGAACCACGAACATACAAAATGCTGTGTTTATTAGCAGACTTACAGCTCTGCTACAGGTAATCTATAGGTGAGAGAGTGGCACCTGGTAAACCTCACAAAGCCAGCAGCATAAAGACCTGATTTTCAGGGGCCCCAGCTCCCACCAGTATTAAGTCACAGAAGCAGCATATGAAAACCTGTTCCCTGTTCCCATCATACTTTAGGTCAAATTTTGCAAATTCAAGAGCCTGTGGTCTTTTCTAATGCCCCTGAAATGCTGAGAGTTGACACACTAATCCGCTCCCGACAGATGCCGAGGCCTGGCAAATGGAGACTGAAATATGGCACTTCTCTAACAGTGAAAATTACTCGAGCAGCGTGCGGAGGTGATACGCTTTTGTGGCTTCAAAGCTTTTTATGCCATTTGGAGGCATAGGAAGTGTATTATATTCCTGGTTGAAATGCTGATTGCATTTTAGACAGACACGTAAAAGCCAGTTCAATTTTGAATTGCAGATCAACCGTAGAAAGACCGAAGTGCGAAGAGACTTCCCTAAGATCAGCAGCAAAGGATGCTCGCCAGCTTCCAGTCCCAAATGCCACAGAGCAGCCACCTCACAGCCGACTGCTGTTAAACTGTAGATGCAGACGTACGTATCTCTGGCTTCGGCCAGATGGCTATTTTGAGTTTCTAATGATCTGGGAAATGAACATTTCATAATGTTCTATCTCAGAGGGTTTAGCCCAAACATTCTTCCTTTTTTTTTTTTTTTTTTTCATACCAGCAGTGTTACACATGCTACTAGATCAGAAGCGGGGACCGGAGTAACATGGTGCTAAACCCACCGTGCTTTAGCACGTATTCTAAGGACACAGCAATGTAATCCTGCCCAGCAAGTCATCCATCAAGTTCATTAACAAATACGCTCATGAAATTTTTTAAATACTTGAATCTTATACTTCATAAATCGTCATAAATGCTACTAATTTATTAATGCTATTAATAATAATGGAATTGGAAAGACTGAAGCCACTCTATAAACTGGGCCTTCAGACTTGATTTGCACGGTTATCTGGGTTTTGCGGGTGGCAAAGTTCAGACGCGTGGGGTGATATGGAAAAGCACCACCCATGCATGTTTACAGAGAGGCACCTAAAGCACACCCTGCCCAGCACTTCAGCTGCTGTGCAGAGCCCCTGCTCGGCAGCTATGCTGCTGCTGGGCAAGCCTGAATGCACATGGTGATTTATTTATACTAAACAACTACAGAGTTCATTTCCAGTGCTTCATGGAGATGCTGTTGTGTGACTCCAACCTGCCAGAGTGAGGCCCCATCAGTTACAGCCACACCAGAATCTCTGCAGCAGGTAAGCACTTGCAGCTGGCTCTCCTGGAGCTGCAAACTCGCTATCGGCTGGGCACTGGTTTTCTATAACTTCCTGCAGAAATGGGAGAAACCTGTTCTTGACTCAGGCAGCAGAGCCTGGAAACACCGATTCTAAGTCTTTCTTCCCTGCATAGCCTCTGGCGAGTCCCTTCATCTGTCCCTCACTTTCCTGCACTCACCTGCAGCATCACAGCTGTGTGAGCAGCCCTGACAGCACCGACACAGAGAGGTCAGTAAGCCTTGAAGTTCTCTAGGGCCGGGTGTCCAGCTGTCTCCTGCTTGGACAAGCAGCCTGTGGCCATGCATTCGCCAAGAGAGCAGCAGCAAAGCTAAGGCACAGGCACAAAACAGGAGACCCGTGTCTCAGAAAAATATGGCTCACGAGCCTGCTTCACACAGCTGAAGCACAGCACTGGGCTCTTAGAGTACAGCACCTTCAAAGGGCCACAAAGACAGCACTGAATTAATGCTCAAAAATAACTTTGGAGGTAAAGACTCCATACAGGTACTATTACTAAACCATTGTGTCTATGAAATATAATTATTTTCCCCTGTAGCTGGAAATCTAGCCTCTTTTGGAACTCAGGGCAGATAGTATAGAACAGTCCAATATAGAAACTTATGCAGTTGCATGATTTACCAAGGCCACCTCCCAGCCCACACTGTGCAGTTTGTGTATTTTTCGCCAACAATCCATATCATCGGTGGCTTCTGAAAATTTAGATTTCTGCTCTTACAGCACATACAGGTATCAGCACATTAACCTGCTGATGACAGCAAGATATGCAGCTATTGCTGAAGAGCAACAAGCAAGATCGAGCTTTGCAAAGAAAATAAAAAATGTACTCTGTTGGCTGCCTCGACTTATTCAGAAAAAATCAATTGTAGGAGTAATAAAAATAAACAACACAATTGCTATCTCTGAAAGGCCTTGGGATATACAGGGATAGATAAAAATCACTGAAGCATAGTCTAGGATCTTAGAAATGCCAAAAATGTGTTTGAAACCAGATCAGTTGCAAACATCCTGCCTTGCTTCTGGTGCGGCAGTGCACCCAAAGGCAAACAGAGGGAAGCCTCGTGGGAGGCACTGAGCAAGGATTTGGTCGATTTGGGTCAGTTCCACGGTTCAGCTACACATCTTCCATAACCTTCGGCAAGCAGCTTAATTGCTCCGCGCCTCAACTTCCCGCAGTAAAATAGCATCAGCAATAAGAGCAACAAGGCTTCTGAAGTCATTTCATCCCCATTTCACCCATAATGAAGCCTACAGTTTCTGATGGAGCTAGGATAGGACTTCGAAATGCCCACCCGGTCTTGCCCCTCTCTCGCCCTTTAGGTGAAAGCTCTCCCTTCACAGCATCTTTGCCGAACACCTTGTGCAGCGGACACTGAGACACAGCTGCAGGACGGAGTATAATACATTTCACAGCAGCAATAAAACAACGGGAGCCATAATTTCTTTGAACTCTGGGTCAAACTTGTTGTTAGCCAAGTCTGTAAGAACTCATATAGTAAATTACATACGTCTCTTTACCAGCAGGATCATAAAATAAAACTTTACAATCCTTCTGAAGGTCATGGCTCTGGAACGAACAGTAAGACAAAACAATAAATTCACCCCCGAGACCACCATTTTTTGTGGCTACGGCAGCTTTGGTTAGATCTGAGGAAATTAGAACTTTGACAATCTTTATACAAAGTCTTTCTTATTTCTCCTTTGGATCCATCTCCTGATTCTTCCTAAGTGTAAGCAGAGGCTAAACCAACAGTAGTAATGGCTGTTATTGGTTTCAGCAGTAGCAAAACCACATTTATCTCTATACACACATTTAATGGAAACAATGACCGAAGTGTTTTTTGGCAAGTTAGTCCCCTTCTCCCCCCGAAGAAAAACACATCTATAAGCTATTTCCAAAACAATCAATATTAGTCCAGCAAGCAAAACGGTATGTTACATTTCCCATCAAAGTCTTGGCATTCCCTCAAACAAGAGATGCTTTATAAATTACAACTACTACCAAATAAACTGGGGAGAGGACTGCTGAGCCAGGCACCTTGCTGCTTTCCCCTCAGGTCTGGGGGCCTGAATGCAGGTAATTCAGCTAAAATCCCTGCGCTGGTTTGCTGACTTTTAAAGATTTGGCTCAGCCATGTATCTTTTCATCTATGCTTGTACAGAAGCTAGTACAACAGTCCAAGATCTAAACGCTGCCATAGTACCACAACATAAATCATACAGGAGAGAACAGCAGTCTCTACTAATAGCTTCAGAGCATGCATTTGCTCTCCTGTGGATTTTAAAAACAAGAAGACCGAGACATGGTCTTAGTTCTGCAGGTATTATTTTTCTAATTAAAAATAAGACTACTTTGGGATACTTTGATCCTGCACATAAAAACCTTATGTGAAGGGATTACCTGGTATCCTTGAAGAGAAAACAAAGGTTTTCCTCTGCTCTTCTAAGAGGCTGGCATTTGGTTATGCAAAGTTTATGGCATTGCTCTTTTATTCCCAGCAGTGTTGCTCTCCCATCACTGTCCTCATGTTGCAAAGCCACACTGCAGTAATCAATGACACTCATTCTTTCCTCTGAAGCTTAAAGTGAGGACAAACCCGAAAAGAGGCAGTACTGGCTGCCGAGGAACTGAAACTTCAAGAAATACTTACCAAAAGGATGCTAGCAGAGACCCTGCTGGTCACCTGGGCTCGAGAGCTGAGTGCTTACCGCACTGAAAACGCCCCAGCGTCACCTACTGCGCTGCACGTTCAGGCTAAGAGATGATTCCTGTGCGCAAAGAATAACAGCTTTTTATTTGAAGAAGTGTCAAAGCTTTTATCTGGCCTCAGCCACTGTCAGTGCAGACTTGTAAGAGAAGACGTAGTAAGGAAAACTGCTTAAGCCTAGGAAATTCTCCGTGCGTTTCCCTGCCTGGATGGCCAAGAGGAACAACCTCCCCTGTTCTCCCAATTAACTTCCGTTTCGTGCTGGGAGAGGAGATTCAAAGGAAATACATGACATTCCACATGGAAATCCCAGGGAAAACATGCTGCATTCCTTGGCAATACCAGCCCATTATATATACATAGCACCGGGTGAACAATGCCAGCCTGGAGGCAAAGAGCAGCTCCCACCCTTGCTGGCACCCATAAATCACGATTCTCACAGGAACGCGTCTTGGTATTAACCCTAAGCAGTATCATCACGTACGCAGGCCTCAGCCTCTACCGCCTCCTCTCTCCCACCACTAGGAAAAAACACACGTTGAAGGCTGTTTCCAAGACGGGACAACTCTTTCTTCTCCCTTCTGAGCCAGAGTGTTCACCTGGTTAGTTCTGTTGGGCACAACCCTGCTCTCCTCCTGCTTATCCTGCCAGGTTACTGGGGGTAGCGCTTTGGATGAGCTTTTAGACCCAAGGGCAATGCTCCCTTAGATCAACCCTGCCCTTCGGATCTCCAACTCACCAAGTACCTTCAAATGAAACAGAAAAACACGTAGAAGCCTGGGGACACTGCTCCTCTTGGACACCTACTCGGAAATGCACAAAGAACCATTCATGCTGCATCCTCGCTACATCTTTCTTACCATATACCTTCATCTACCTGCCTGGCTACAAATCAAAGGTTCAACCTTTTCCTTCTGTCTTGCAACAACCCCTTAGCGAGGCAAAGAATGAAGGGTGGACCATACCAGCCCTTGGTTTTCACAAGCTGTCACCTCATGTAAGGCCCTGACAGCCACTCTGCAAGCCTCTTTGAAACACTCCTGCTACCCTTTCCTGTAACTTCTGACTCAAGCCACATCATCCTATGACTTTCTGGCACTTTCCATTGTCTTCTTCTCTCCACCTTGTTTTCCACCTGTTGCTGTTTAGCCCCACCCTGCCCATCAGACCTGGCATCTCACAGCACCATCAACAACCTCCTGCTGACAAGGGCCCGCTGATGCCAAAACCAACAGAGCCAGCCCCGAGCTGCGCAGGGGTGAGGGCAGAGTGGACAGGAGACGGCTCTGCCAGCCACCCACTCTGTTTTCAGCAGATGGGCTTTCAGTCCAGGCACTCTCATTTACAGCAACTGTGACAGAACCAGTGACTAAGGATCTCAACAAGGACACCTGCTCATCACAAGTTATTTAGGAAGATGGTATGGATAGGGCTGTTTGGCAGCTGTACTTTTTCCACATCTTTCTGCTGAGAGAAGTAATTGCATAACGTTAAGGCCAGCAATGACACAAGACAATGCAACAAAAGTAGACACTGTCCAAATGCAGGAACATACTCAGGTGTCCAATGTAGGAAGTTCTCAGTGGTTTCAAAGGGAAGGCAGGTGCTTGAACCATTTTGTGGAACCAGACTTACCAACTCAAGGCTGTACTGGGAAATGCAAACCAGCAAATGCACAGTTAACACCTGCCTGCTCAAGCAGACAAAGGAGATAAAAAAAATTAATCTTGATATGCAGGGGATGTCTCAATGCATGCAACAAACACCCCAAAGTAATGACCTCGTGGTGATGCTGATTGCGTGATCGTAAGACATAAAAGCCCTAGCCGTGGCCCAAACTGAAACAAGGCAGGTGCCACATGACATAAATATGTATTTTTAGACACTGCAGGTGCACTCTTATACAGCCCTACCAGAGAGAACTGCGACTGCAAAACTACCAGTGCAATGCTAGTCGATTACTATTTTTCAGTCTCTTTCATCTACTTGGAAAAGAAGTCTTCAGGGCTGTTCTGCAGTTACTTCACGTTGTAGGTGCCAATTTACACGGGGTTCATTAGGAATAAAGCTGTTACCTTGCTTTTTCTCTTTATATATATATGTTGTTCATACTGCTGCTGTCTTGGGCTCCACAGTAGTAAGCACTATGCAAATGACCATTTGCTGGATTGTGATAATTTGGAAGGGAGGAAAGATGCTGGAAACCCTCAGTTCAAGTCCCAAATAAACCACTGGTTTCTAATTGCCCTAGGCAAGTCACTTCATCTTCCCATAATCCTGTCTTCAAAACAGAAATGAATTATTTCTTTACCTGGCAGGGAAGCTCAGAGCATAAACCCATTAAAGACTGAGAGGAGTTCAGATCCTATAGTGATAAGCAATTGCTTAACACATAGGCAATGCTTGGGAGCTTATATTGGTTGTTTCAAAATACAGAGAAAACTGCTTGGTCTGATGAGCAAGTGAGAAATTTTCTCAATAACAACAACAACAAGGCAAAGCAAAAGCAAAAACCCACCAATAAACTGCAAACCAGCTCTGGAAAGATGAATGAACTCTCATCTAACTGAACACTTCTTTCTGCTGTGAACACGTGCTCTCCTGGAGACAGAAAACAGGTTATTTCCTGCAAAGGCAGTGCAACTAATTCGGGTACACAGAAAAAGAAACATCTACCCAAGACACTGAAGGTAACACAATGATGCTGAGTGCTACAGTTTTGTGAGAAGAAGAAACCATATACAGAGTTACAAAACAACCCAGTGTACATCTTTATTGACGATTCACAAAATCAAACATCATTCACCTAATTCACTCCAGCAGTTCCAATATGGCATTATTCCTTGCTAGGTTTGGCTGACTTTTCCAAGGTAAACAATATTTGCATTTAAGAAAAAGGGGGGGGGGGGGGGAGAACCACGCTTTACAGTAGCCATTTTGTAAGAGCAAGTGAATCACAGCCCATGACAATCTTTGCAATTTTGTAACACTCAATCTTCAAAGCACTCTTCACGCATTTAATTAAAGCCTATTGAAGCCTCACCGTCTCCCAGTCCATTTTAGGTCACACCTCCTTATTAGTATTTCACATAAAACCCCCACCGCCTTCCAACCACACTTAGACAGTACTTCCATTGCTTGGGCTAGTCTCACAAGAATCTTAACCCTTTAGTTAAGTGGGATTTATTAATGTTCCTGAAGCGCACTGAAGACAGGAACTGTTATCAAGTTAACCGCTAGCGTGCTTCCGTAGTCTCACCAGGACATATATTACTTCAATAAGCCAGTCACGAGTTTCACTGATATAAAAATTATCTTGATTTCCCACTAAAATACATAGTCATATTCTAGTATGTTATATACATATAGTCACACCAGCAGTTTTCTCCACCCAAGTCAACCGCTGCGCTACAGGAGACAGGAGTGCGGAAACCTGGGGAAAGGAATAACATCTTTGATATTGCCAACTCCCAAGATGTACTGCAGGTAGCGTTCAAACCCCATTCCGAAGCCTCCATGAGGAACTGAGCCGAATTTTCGGAGGTCTAGATACCTGTAATTTAAACAGACAGTTACATTTGCAGCATGGTTATGCTGACGTAATTCGAGAGAGTTTTTTATCTAGGGTTTTTGCTTTTCCACCTTAATTACTTCCCTTTGACCCTAACCACTGTGGATTATGCCAACACAGCCGGTGTTGGTCAGGGCTGTGAAGACGTGCAGCTCCCGGCCAGGCAGAATTGTGTTAGCAGAAACCCCAAATGCAAAGACGTTTAAACCAGTACACTTACGCCTTGCCAGTACACTAGAGCCTTTTGTTTAGGAGCAAGAACTCATCTGGGTACGAAGAGCAGCTTGAACATCATACCAATGCTCACATCGAAAACATTTTTGTAAGTTTTAGTATCTAACGTATTCCTAGCAGAGGCACAAACCCAGGTTCCTTCACAATCACAAAACATTTCCACTGTCGGAGATGGAGTTGCCTGCTTGGGTTTGTTTAGCCCTTGCCATGATGGTGCTGAAATCTGCCCCACAATATGTTATTTCATTTTCTGTATTCTTTTCAATAGTCTAAGTCATTTCATTTCCAGTACTTTCTTCAGAAGCTTAAATAGGTCTTTCTGTCTGCTGAATATTCCTTTAGACTATTTTTTTTTTCTTTTAAGGTAATTATGATGGCTTTTTGTTACTTTTTCCCCAAACGCTCTTATACACTGATTAATTTAGTTCCACAGTAAGTCAGCAAAAAATCTTGGCCATATCTTCTCGAAAAATGCATTCTGGAACACGACATCTCATTTTGGAGAAAAGCACTTGTTGTGCACAGATACCTCAGAAAACATTTGGAAGCAGACATTCCAAATATATGGGTGTCAACAAGATTATGATGGTTCTCCTTTAGAGTTCCTCATTTCTGAGCTGGACTGTAGCTGTTGTGATACACAGGAACTATATTTGCAGCTATAAATTCTCACCAACAGTTTTATTTTAATAGGAATGAAAAACATCTCAATGGTTCTATTGATTTACGGGGCCACTTCTGAGCTTGCTGAGGCCACAAAGTTATTCTTCTTTACATGAATGCACTAGTAAGGGGTTGAGTGACTCCAGATGTATTACATGATTCTAATCTTGGTGTAAGTATGAAGATTTTATCATCCCAGTCTAAAAACAAATCAAGTACACTTAAAAATAAATACATATATATGTTTTACTACTTGGGCAGTGGAGTAGAAGGGAAAAAACACCAGAAAAAAAATGAAGATTGGATTGATTGTAATAAATGGCTTCCCAAATTTTAACTACTGTTAATATTTGCATGTATATATATACATATATATAAAAATACATAAAATATACATTATATATATTTAAGTGTGCTTGCTTGGACTTCAGAATTTTTTTGGCTTGAAGACTACATTTTAACAGAATGGAGCCAAAGTAATGCCACTGACCACATCTACTTGCAAAATAAAAATACTCTCCAGCAAATTCTACAACTGCAAGAGATCACCCTGGTGGACTCAGTTTGACAGCATGCCTTTTATACCATGAAATTATTATTTTTCATTGCAGTTCATTAGCAGCAGTTATGATTTAGGAAGCCATTTATTACACTCAATCCGATCTCCAGGTTTTTTTCATCGGTGTTTTTTCCCCCTCCCCTCCACTGCCCAAGTGGAGAACCAGAAGCAGAACTTTGTAGAATCATAGAACTTCTTACCTCCTCCTCCAAGCACAGACACACAAAGTGCAGTTCTGTCTGCACTGCAAGTTGAACAGCAGGCTCAGGAGTGGGACGCATGTTTTCTGAGCCCTGGGACCCACGTGCTTGCTATCTGTGCTGCTGGGTGTTAGCTTGGCTTGCTAAAGCTCCATTGTATACACCCCACACCTCATGACGAAGATTTATGCTTAGGATACTAAGATGTAGGCTATGCAACAGCATGGTGGCCTGCATCTCTACCCACTTCATACGGACTGCATCAAGAACTTGGGTTTCTGCTCATACACTGGAAACTTCCCCCGGGGAGCTCCACTTAGCAGCTTTTCAAGGGTCTGCAAGGAAGATGATGGGCAGATCTGATGCCGAGGGTGGTGGCTTGTGAAATAGAACAGACCTCGTAAATATGAGGGATACGGGTGCTGGCTGTGGCAGATCAATCTGTACCAGCTCAGTAGTTCTGAGCAGAACTAGCTGGTGACAAGTCTAGCTGCAACTAGTAATACAAATAACAGCACAAACATTTCTGGTGATGTCTATAAGCATACCTCAGCCTATGCAAAGCCAGCTGAGACTAAGACTAGCATCTCTTGTCCCCTTTTGCTGGCAACAGAGTTTATAAAGTCATTGTGAAGAGATGAAATAACTCTGCTTCTTCCAGATGAACAATAATAATAAATTCTACCCTTGCTTATCCAGGTCTTTCATCTGTAGATCTCAAAGCACTTTGAGAAGCCATTTTGGCGAAAGGAGCGAAACAAAACTCATTAAAGTTAATGGAAAAAGTCCATTGAATTAAACGTGCTGAGGATCAAGACTGTGAATCCTTTCTGATGACTGTGCTTAGAAACAGCAAAGGAATTGAGAAATTTTCCATTCTTCCCAGATGAAAGAAAAAGTAACTGCCTGCAGACGAAGAGAAAATTCCCTTTAGGCTAGAAAATGCTCCCTGAGGTTTTCCCTCATTCAATAGTCTCCATACATTGGACGTTTCTCACCTCAAAAACAGTCATGAACTAGTCTAGCTATTTCTCCTAGTAGCTCATACTTAACAGGAGAGCTGAGCCCTCCATTGGCAACTGGGGAACTGTGCAACATTATTCCACAGGGGAAAAAAGTTTCTGCGACCCCAGCTAGCCCCAGAGTTCATGTTCTGGGCCTGGAGGACTGGTAGTTCTTCAGAGACTTGAATCTTACTAAAGTATGTGCTGCAACAATGTCCTCTGGCAACGAATTCCAGAAGCTCATTACGTGCCAAGTTAGAAGAGCATTTCCTTTCATCCTTTTAAAAATCTCTATCCTTTTATCACCATCACGAGCTCCTGTGTTGCACGGCAAGGCACTATGAAGATCAGTGCTCTCTTAGTAACCATTCATAAGCAGAATGTATTCTTTTCAGTCTCCTTTCAAAACAAACATAACCTTGATCTTTTATGTAACCCCTTGTTATACTGAAGCCTCCGCAGCCAGTTTGAAAACTGAAAGAACAAAGATATTGCAGTCCATGAAATTTAATATTCTACTGGAAAAAAAAATGAGGGTAATGAAAAACTACTAGTGAAATGATATTTGAAAGACCATTTTGTTGAGTGCTTCAGGAAATATGCAAAGCATCACCCAGGTTCTGATGCTGGGCAAAACCCTGTCTTTGGTTTCAGGCAGCTTCTGCTCTGCTACTATTTTTTGGGAATCCACAAAAAAAGAATTCAAGAGGTCAATCTAAAATACTCCCACTGACACAACTGGGCATGTTTTGGCTGGCTTCAGCACTTTCTGCCTGCCTCCACGTGGCCCAGCACAGTGCTCCGGTTTCTCCCCAAAAGAAGAAGTGATAGGACCAGGAGACTGCCAAGGACAGCAATGGGCTACCACTGGGCTCTTCAGGAGGTGAAACGATGATGTCAGCGCTGTCACCAGTCCTGCTGTTCCTTAAGTTCAACTCCTCTTTTCTACCTTGTCGCACAAGGACCCAGCAGAACACTCCGGCATTCAAGCTTCAAAGAAAACTAGAAATCAAAGAACCCAACACAGCTCAAGCTTCTCCATTTAGAGCAGGAGCAAGGCCAAGACGGCACAGTAATACCCATTCCAAGAGAGCAGATAACACCTGCTCTGCCACCATATACTTTCACCAGCGTTACACCAGAAGACCAGAAAGGTACCTAGACTGTGAGGGGTTCGGTATGAGGCCACCTTCCCCACTGATGCGCACGATGATAATCAGAGTGAGGAAGCGGGTGCCTTACATGCAGAAAGACTGAAATGCTGCTCCAGCTGCTCCAGCTGATGGTAGTGGGGACACTGCTGTTCACGACAAAGTACCTGCTTTGTTATTGCTTGTGCTAAGCTGGCACATGGAGGCTGCAAACAGGATCAGGTCCCCTGTTTACAAGGCAATATACTTAATACTCCCCCGTCAGAGAGAAAGCAAGTGACTTCCCAGAGTAAACGCTGATCACCCGACTTTCCTACCTCACTTCCATGGAACTCTCTCAGTCTAGCCAAGATCATCATCTACAGCACTGAGCTCTTTTCTATCCACAGTTCAAAGGAAGAAGTGTGAAAATAAGATAAAATAACTGCAAAACCAAGCCAAATACTTCTCCAGCTCGTATTTTCTATGGAAAGCAAGCCGCACAACAGGAAAGATGTAGTTAATTAAAGAAGATTCAGAGGAGTTTGACCATGTCCCTTTCTCTCCTTTTTTTGAAAAGCCTTCTGAAAGGTAGGAATGGGCAGAAGCATAGCAGTATTTCCGATCATCAGACCTCTCTTTGCCCAATGATTCTCCCACAAACAAGGGACTCCTGAACCTGCCCTAGGAGGAGTCAGCCCCCACAATATCCTCATGCTTAGTGGGAGAAGAAAGCGGGTAGAAACAGATACAGCAATATCTAAGGGATTTCAAAAGGGAACACATATCATATAGCTGGCCATTCTAAAGTCAGCAAATATTATACTTAAAAAGGAAGGAATGACTCAACTATTCTTCAAGGAGTTTGTGAGCCAGCTTTGGAGACTAAATTCAATCACTAAATTGGAGGAGATTAATATCAGCCTCTCCTGCTACCTCCACTGAAAAGATGGATGCTGGCAAACCACCTCCCTGTTTTCTGACAGATTGCAGACTGCAGTCCAGAAGCATCTGAAATTGCTCCTATCCTGCACCTTCCTAGGACACCAGACCTTGGTATGGCAGGAGGTAACAACAGTTGTAATCTTCTCTGGGAAATTACATCATCTGTGATGGAGTGTAGGGAACAGAGGAGGAGAGAGTCTCCAAAACATGATCACAGGAAGAAAGTTTCCAGAATGTGATTGCTACATATTGCATGAAGGTGGAAAAGGCTGCTGGGCAATGTCCTCATCTTCTCTCTTGAGGGAAGAACGAGGCAGGGCTGCACTATCTTAGCGTTGCTGGAAGGCTCTGCCACTGAACACCAGACTTCCTCAGGCTGTACCTCAGCCTCTAACCACACAACTGACCATCTTTGTTCAGGACAATCCTTCCCTCAGATGAAGTGATATGGTGTATTCTGGCCCATAAATGCAAACAATAAAGGAAGCCATCTAATTCAGCATGTTTGCAAATGGATGATGTAAAGGTCGGCATGCACTGGGCTGTTCCTAAGCGATGTCCTATTGTGGGAAGAGGAGAGTGAAGATTCCTACATTTACTCTGCTTTTTTTTCAAGGCAGCCTCCCTAACGATCAATCCAAATGCTGCAAAATATTTGAGTATACTCTTCTATATTTAAAATTCTCTGCACTATCACCCTCTCAGTACCTATGACAACGTACATACCAATAACCACTTGTCAAGAGGAACACGAAGATCCTTCTGTCGTTTTAATAGTCTTAACCGTTAATTCAAAGGTTGATCTGTCTCCTTAGCAGGACAGTTTTAATTGGTTCAACCGCTTTGTTAAGGAAGATTTTTCGACCTAATTGCCCTGTCAATTGCAAAGGGAGTTATTCATAGAGTTGTTAAAGGTCACAAATTGCTTGTGGTTCTGTAACCTGTTTATCTCGTGCAATGGTGGTCAGAATCTGTTCAATTTCAAAGACAGCCTAATGATTTAGTATCAAAAATCATTATAGGTTGTAAATTAATCCACTTCATGCAATCTCAAAAGGAATGACCTGTGCTGTGAGTGGACAAATTGGGAAGACAAACTAAGTAGCATTAGATTAAATTTTCTTTAAATGAACTGCCTGTTCCATTTAGACTGGCAGTTATGGCAGGGCAACTGGGCCAAGAAATGTCCCCTCAAGAACAGCATCAAAAAAATGAAAGAGTTGTTTAAAAAGTCTCAAAAGAAGAAATTGAGCTTGCAGACCAAGATAATGTCTTACCACTGGTAGGCATCTGTGAGTCCTAATCTGTGGAACAAAAAGAAAACCCCTTGTGAGTAAAGGAACAGGGGAAATCCACACAAGCAGCATTTTCCTGGAAGAGGATGCTACAAGAAAAGGGAAGGTCCGATGACCAAACTCAGTCCAAAAATGAAATGCAGGAAATAAAGGGAAGGCATGATCAGTGGCTGTCAGTTCTGGTAAATGGTAGACGATCTTGAACAGATTCCCTACATGCTGCTTAGAATGCAAAGTTTGTTTTGCCAGCATACAGGGTTGATCCCAGCTTCATATGAAGACTTGTGTATATTCTTAACTTTAAGCACATCAGTAAACTCTGCTTGTGAACGCCTGGAGAGTACAAGCCTGAATATTAAATTTACAGTGACATGCAGCCAACCTCATTATGAGCCTCACATATGTGACTACGTGGCACCCCTTCCATAGTGTGAAAACCCACCGAACTCCTGTAGCTTTGTTAATGTGTGTCAACTTCTGTAAAACTACTAAATAAAATATGTCTTTTTCTAATTGCCACCAGTGCATCCTCTCTCCTTTTCCTGCCCTGGTAGAACCAGAGCAAAGTTGTTGGGTTTTTTTTTTTCCATTTCTCTGAACACAAACAGAAAACTCTGTACGCAAAGAGAGACCACTTCTCTCTTCTTCAGTGCACTGCATCTGTCTCTGCCTGGGACTTTTTTTAAAAGAGAGCTATTGTATCAAGTATGTATAAGGAGACAAGAATCCCATTCTTTATCTCTCAGTTACACTGTGTCTGCAGGAAGCAGAATTTAAAAACCTTAGGAAAGTATTTGGGCTCAGCAGAGCAGAAAATGAGTACTCAAAATTGAGAAAAACATGTGAAAAGAGGTGTTATTTTTCCAGGTCATCTCCAATGCACAGCTGTATTTTAAGGTCACTGAAGACACACCCCATTTTTAGCTTGAAATACTTCTATGACTTTCCTGACAAACAAGAAAGTCTGGCTTCAACCTCCACACAGACCCCTCCTCCAGCCCCACACCTTGAAGGCTGTGGACTCTAGATCTATTTCAAGTGAAAAAGTGCAGCAGGCAACATCGTACTTAGCTTCAGCTGAAGCACGGCTGCTTCGGGGGAGTTTGCAGGAAGAGCAGCAGGAAGCACAGGGAATAATATCATCCTACACCACAAACTGAGAACCAATGTTCTGATGATTTGAATTGCCCTGTGCCTTTTGGATTCATTACGCTGAAATGGATTTTGCTTTTCTCCACTGACGAGATGTATCTCTGTGAGCATGTGATGATTTAAGCAACACATTTATTCCCAATGTGCAAATGGTGTTACTCCAGGACTAATCCTCCTCCAAAACTGCTTTGCACAAGAGTACTACTGGCCCAAATGGCAGTGTTCAAGGCCAGGCTGGATGGGGATATGAACAACCTGGTCTAGTGGAAAGTGTCCCTGCCCACGGCAGGGGGGTTGGAATTAGATGATCTTTAAGGTCCCTTCCAACCCAAACCATTCTGTGATTCTACAATTCCATGAAAGGTTCCTTTAAACAGACAGGATCCAGGGAGTAATTGTCTATGGAAAATTACCCCATCTATAATGTCAATTATTGTTAACTAAACAGCAGCTTTGGTATTTTGACACTGAATTTAGCCTAAAATTAGGCAAAGTCCCATGATCCAGAATAAAGCAGCAGGGAAAGAGTCCGCATGATACAGTACAGGTCCTGGGTGCTTCCAGTGAAGCTTCCCACTGAACTGGTAGCTAAGAACCATATTCTCTGAAACTATGCCATGGAGGCCAGCTGTATCACAGCTAGCAAAGCTTTTGACCAAAACTGCAGTTCCTCAGTTACACAATGTGATGACAAATATATCTATGCTCTGTCTACGAGACAACTTTCACCTTTGCAATTCACTCTCAGCCCCAAAAGCTGTGAAGAAAAGGCTCAAGGATGAAGTGTCTCACATCAGGCCCTGTTCCAGACAGTGCCAACAGAGTTGAGGCATTCTGCTGCCCTGGCCTCCCAGCATAAAATAAACTCTCCTTTCCTTCTCTGATGAACTAAAACAGAGAGGCAGTTTGCATACCCTACAACAAAAGCACAAGAACTTCTTCGCCAGTTCGCAATCTCAAAGACAAAAATAGGATGATTTTAAATACCATTAGCTGCCCTTCCATTCCTCTGTTTTGCCAACCACTGAGGGCTGCTCAAACACTCTCTTGGTCAGGCCAGTCTCCTGGCACACGTGGGCCTTCCATACCTCTGTAAGCGTGATTCGAGGAAGGGCAGTCGCTCCTCTCTCAAGCTGCCTCCACACAGCTCCCCTATTCCTGGTACGAGGAGATCAACAGCTGCAACCTTAAAAGAAAGAAAAGACTCTAATTCAAGTCATGCCATATAGCTACGCAGCGTATGGCAGAAGTACAGCTGACAATGATGTCTGTTTGTAAAAAGCTACTGTAATTCTTCCACAGTCCAGGACACTTAGGTAAGTATTTGCACATGCTTGCAAAGTCTCTTGTTGACACGAAGAGGCTTTAAAGGGAACTTTACAATGGTAACCACCAGAACATCTACAGAAAACCTGAACTCATGCAGTGATGTTCCAAGACTGAGGACATCTACAGCAGGTGGTGTGAACTGAATCCCACCAGGTTACTCTGGTGACAACCTGTGCATGTAGGCAAGCCTGTACAGGGTACAAAGAATCCAAGAGCAGCTCACAAGGAAGCAAAGACACATGGGTGAGTTTCCTGAAGCCCTGATTCCCTTTGAGTTTAAGCTGCTCTGATGCTGTTGTTTGCCCCCTTCCTGCTCCCATTCCTTGAGCCCGCTTTAGTGGTAATATCAAAGGATCAATGGCACTCGTGCTGGACTCAAGTGTTAGAATCCCAGCGTTACTATTTATGCTGTTAGGTTTGGGCTGGCTGTCTTCTCTGTTTTGTTTTCTAGGGTTACTTTCCTTATCCCACAGCCAAACTGCTGCTAGAATTAAAGCCAATGAAGTGACAGTGGTACACAGTAGGGCACTGGCTCTTTTTAGTAGAAGCAGGTTGTCTCAGTTCAATTGGGATATCACACCTACAAATCATGAGATTTACGGAAAAAGAGCTTACTACTTGTGCCCATCTGCTATTTGAGGATTACATGGATGCTACGTTTGGATGATGAGAGAATCATGGAGTGCTTGGAGCCATGCAATTTGGGGCATTTCACCTAGTAGTACAGAAGTTTACCAGGAAAATAAAAAAAAACTATGACAAACTTGTCTTAAAAGACTTAAGCAAAGACTTAAAAACTATCAACTCCTGCATTTTTCTCCTCCTGTTGTTCCTGCTTTGGGGATTCCTTCTGCAACAGCAGAAAGACTGGACAGGATCACCTGATGGTCACATCTTATCTTGGACTACATGAGTGGAGGCCCAGCAGAAGATTATCCTCATCTATCAGTACACTAAGAGACGTCTAGCCAAAAAAGCAATGGAAATGTGACCCATAGACTCACTGTGTGTTGAGGTCCATCTTCATTGTCCCGCATATAGAAAGGTTTGAGGTCATATGGGTAGTTAATCACAAACACGGGAACCTCACCACAGTGCTTCACCAGGTACTTTTCATGTTCCATTTGGAGGTTACAGCCCCACTGCAAAGACAGCAAAAGGGAATCCTGGGATCCTGCTTTGGTACATCTTGCCTGTGGCAAGAGACCTAGCAAAATCCCTGTGCAGGAGAGATGTGCAGCTTCAAGTAACACGAAACTGAGCACAGCAATGTCTCACACAGGGCACTGGGAAAATCTGCTAAGCAGGCTTTCAAGAGTTTTAAGGCAGAGCAAAGCAATGAAAATAATAGGGTTTAACTTTCACAGAACAGGGCCAGATTGTGCCTGCACCAAGCCCAAGCATCTGGTATCAGTTCAGAAATAAAGCCAAATAAACAAACAAAAAAACCCCCAAACTCACACTCCTCGTAGCTTAAGGGAAACAGGCACCTACCCAAAGTCCGCTCACTCGACCCAGCAAACCAGCCTTATTTCAGTATTACCTTTGCTATACAGAAAACAGCTTTGCTAGGCTGACCGCGCTCTTCCCTGCTGTGTCCTGTTACACGCTACATTAATTCTCACTTAAGAAACCCTAGCATCCTATTAACCAATTCTTTGTTATCAGAAACCCTGGACATTTGCAATGCCCTTCACTCTTTTCTTCCAGTGGTATAAATTCTGTGGCTTTTGGCTAGAGACCTCCAGTCCATTCCAGAATGTGCAAAGACAACTGGGGAAGGGGAAAGGGAAGAGGGAAACAGATACTCTGCAGAATCTCCTCATCTGAAAATATCCCGAGTTTGCTGTCTGAGACCAAGGTAGTACAGATACAGGACTTCAGGCTTTACACCCACTTGTACACAGAGACAAGACAGTTACCCAACAAGCTACAAAGGTGGCTTTGGCCAGAGGGTTATTTTCCTCAAAGCATCAGAACAAGATACAGATTAATCAGTATACATGAGAAGAGCACCATCACAAATGCTCTTCCTACTAGTGTGTGTAGGGACATTCAAATTGGGCAAAACATGATTTTTAGAAAACCATAATCTAAAAGATTTAGAAAGACAAGCATATTATTCTTTTTCCCCGTCAACATCTATGCTATGGAAAGATAAGGGATTCCTTTCACCTACCTCTAGATTACATGGTATTTTGACACAGTTTTGGCTTATTAGTCCTCATCAAACTTCTGGTGCTATCCTAATATTATTCCTTAATTTGAGGACTACTGCAGCAACTCTCCTTAGATGACTGCTACTGAATCCACAACGCATTCGGTGCTGCTCCCATACAGGAAAGAGAAGCATCTTTGCTAAAGCCGTGGTCCCTCAACGGCGAACTCATCACTTCATCCCTGTAAATGTTACATGTTTTTCTGCTACAGATCTCATTCCTGATATTGCTCCCATTTCAACGCCAGTAGTTATACTTGGGTAACAACTCAGCAAATGCCCCAGCAGGCAGAAAATTTGTGTGAAGTAACAACTCTCGTGGTATCAGAAAGAGAGAAAGGAGATCTACAAAGTTCACGCTGGCTGTGCACATGAACAGGCACAGGAACTAGCCACCATGCAACTACCTACCTCTGGCTTGAAAGTGAAAGTTTGAGAAGTTTGCTTCAAAATTTCCACTGCTTCACTGTAGGAAATTCTGCAAGAGGGAGAAAAAAAAAAAGTCTTTAAGATAACTATGAAAGGAATAACAATAAAGTTTTCTGGCTAAGTGCTGCACTGGAAAATTAAGGAGGCATTTCCCCACCACTGTGCCAACTTGTGCTGTGATGTCAGACTTCCCAGCAATGTTTCTTTGGACAGAAACCAAAAGCCATTTTATATGGCAACAACCCTATGTTTTCCTGCATTTTGGCTACATGCAGGGCAGCAAGTGCTAAGCTCTCAAGACACTTTTGCATTATTGCAGCGTTGCATTTCAGTCCAAAGTGAGCTTTGCAGATAATTGCTTCATGGAAATTTGTGGATTTTTTTAAAGAAAACAATGTGCCTTCATTGGCAAAACTCTACTGTTCAGGATGGTGTTAGGCAAAAAAACCAACACAGAATTCCAAGGGCTTGTAGCTCAAATATTTTCATTTTACTTTGCAAAAATCATGAGATTTATTTGCAGCAATGTTTCTCTACTACTATGACAGATATGAGAGCAGATTCTCCACTGACTTCCACTAGTACAAAAGAACAGCATCATGGCAGAGCGAACAGAAGTAGTGCAGTGAAAGATGCTGCAGGTTTGGTAACTGGAAATCAAGGCTCAATGAAAGATGTGTTTGCTGACAAGCAAATGTTGAGGACAGAGAGAAGAATAACCTGATCACAATAATTTCGTCTCCCTGTATCACTGGCTAAAACCAAGTATAAAGCAAATTCCCTAAAGACAACAAACATTTTATACCCAGCTACCAGGTTTCACTAATACAGGGAAAGCTTCTGGAGGAAATACCTCAAGAAGGAACATATTGATCCATGTGTTTGGGTTATGCAAGGCCACGGTCCAAATGAAGTATATGGCTGGCACAGGTCCAATGCATGTAACTGATGTGTGTAAGCCAGGAATGCCCCAGATCTGTCAGCTGCTGATGAAGAGAGAGATGGAGGGACAAAGAGATGTGCTGACTCGTACTCTTTTTCCTCAGACCATGGCAGAAGCTGAGTGCAACTCTGTCCTCTCAGGAATATCAGTTAGGTCCAAAGAGAGGAGGACTGAAATGGGGGACACAGTGGCTTCACGGAGGTCTCCCTTAGTGCTCATGCAGGCACGAGGCACAGGGAGGATCTATCGTGATCCTGTTGTCCAAGTGTGGCTGTAGCTGCTTAACATGAAAACCAGTGCTGGGCTAAGCAGCCCTGCAATGTTCTGTGGAATGAATGGAGAGCACCACTATTTGAGGAGATGGGCAAGAGTAGGGAAGAGGAGGTATTCCTGAGGGCCAAGGAGGGAAACCAAAACCCTTCAGTTCTTTAATACACAGAGAACTGGGAAAAGGAGTTGTGCAAGCAATCAGGAATAGAAAACCAATTGGGATTTTCAAATATCAAAACATAGCTTCATAAAAAGGGAGCCATCAGAGTGAAAGTGTGAAGGCAGAGCACCAAAGTCAAATCCAAGCAAGACAGTGAGCAAACCACTGTGCAGGCACATGCTGGAAGGAGGATACCCTTATAGAACGAGGATCTTGTCCAGGGAAGCAAAAGGCAAAGGGCAGCAGATTCAGGTGCCAGTCTCATGCAGCGGAGAAAAGGCAACTGGCAAACAGTACAAAGGGAACGACAATTCATGCTCTTCTGGAGACATTATGCTAACCCAGAAAAAACTGAGCTGGGGAAGAAAAAGAACATACGCAAAATAGGAGCTCTTACCCCAAAAGCCCTTTCCAGATCATTTTGAAATATAAGTACTTACGTCACAAATTTGTTCTTCAGCATTTGTTCCAACCTGTCCTTGGTCAAAATAAGAAAAAATAAAAATGTAAAGCTACTCTTAAGGGTTCAGGGGCCCAGAGGAAACTCAGAAAAGCTACCCCCCTCACAGTTTTGATTTGTAGGTCTGCACTGTGATCTAGATACAGGTCAAAATCCACCCCCAGCCATTTAGTGCTAAAAGGGTACCCGATTATCAGAGCCAACGATTCAGAGGCTGCCAGATGATATGACAACTACATTTCTACCACCCTTGCTACCAGCTACTGAAAGTTATGCGTCCTCTCTCTGTTGGCCTGAACAGTCACTTAAGCTCAGGCCAACTTTTAGCTCTTCACAGTTTAACATGGGACAACAAAGACAAAAAAAACCCCACCAAAACCTTACGTCTCCCTATAGCCAAGAGCCCCCAAAATGCATAACAGGATTGCAGCTCTTTCTTGTCACATTTATTACCTTCTGGCCAGGAGCTATGTATTTATGAAAAAGCTCAACATCACGAGGACATTTGGAGAGCACAGTGGTTGTCACTGTCTTGAAAAGATCTTCCATAACCTAATAGAGAAAACAGGAGTGCATGAGAAATTAACACTGCTTAGATGTCCCAGTCTATAAATAAAACAGGTACACATCAGCCAAACGGTACAGAAGGAGCTTCTGTCCTTCTGCACGGTCAGACTGCGTAAGAGGGTACCAGCTTGCTCATGCTCCTAATTAACAGGCTTGCTCAGTGGCTGAAGAGGACTGGAACCTGCTATGTGTGTAGGGCTTCAGTGTCTGCTGACAGCCTTAGTATCTTCAGTCAGGTATCTCCAGTGAAAAAAGCACAGTGAAAATAATCAACCAGCAGCCCTGCTCAGCCACAAACATACACATTACAACCATTTGTGGTGACTGGTCTCAGATTAATTATTAGCGAGGTGTCTGTCTTGTAACGAGCGATTCTGGTTTTCTGCTTTGTTTTAAGGAGAGGCAGAAGTAAAGAGGAGAATAAATGTGTACTGTGTAGAGCAAGCCCATCAAACAGAGCCCAGCTAGAAAGACTCTGGGCAGTAAAAGCAAAGCAAAGAGAACACGTACAGAGATGAGCAGAGACCTAAAGCGGAGGACACATCAATGCAGGGATGTTTGAGAAACTAAAAAAAGATGTGGTTTCATTTCCCTAAACTAGTGTGGATTAACTAAATGACATTATCATCCGATTTGGATATGCTTATCCAGTAAAATGGGCTTCACCCATGAAGAAATTAAAATGCCATTTGGGTTCCAAACAAAAAAACCCAACCACCCACGTGGGATGCCACTGCATTGTGAACCTTTTAAGAGTAGTTTTCTCTTTAGGTTAAGCAAAGCAGACCATTGAGACGCTTGCTGTTGTGCAGATTAAGAGTTCCCATAACTCCTCATAGTCTTATGCCTGCAGAAAGCAGGTAGTTGATACCTGTGCAGTACTGATGATCCCAACTCTTCTTCGAAATCACACTCCTTATTCTCATTGCCTTTGTAAGGAAAAGAGCAATGCAGCTGGACTGCACGTCACCTCAACCCGGGATGGGACCAGGTTTTTCCCAACAAAAAGCACCTCAAAGTCCTGGCACACTCCTGGTTTGGTTTTTTTTTTTCTTTTCTTTTCTTTTTTCTGTGAGTATAACAACTGCTTCATTAATTGCAGAGTTGAGAGAAGCAAAGTATCCACCAATGGTATCTAGGCTGGTAGCAGCCCCTAGACACCACAAAGCCCAGGGGTCACTAACTGTAAAAAGATGAACCTGACGTTCAGTCAGCAGATCTGAGGAAGAAGCAGGTGTCTGCCTGCCAAGGAACCAGATCTCACAGTGTTAAACGGAACAAAAGGCACAGAAAAGAAGAAGCTGGGCTACTGACATAACCAAGATTGCAGGCACACTGTTCAAACTCTCATGTTTAGAAGAACATACTTCATCACCTGTCGCAAAGTGCTGATGAACCATCTCTGCATCCCAACAGCCTAGAGAAGCTGGTATATCAGTCCCGTTTCATTCCTCTGGAGCCAAACTCAGCCTCCAGACTCCTGGATCAATCTGGGTCCTCTTTTTAAAAAGGGAAGATCCAAATAAAGGAACAGCATTATCATATGCAGATGAACCGTTTTACCCTTACTGGTACTCAAACACAGAGGAAATGAAAAGCTGGCATTCCTGCTGCTGAGCGGCAAATAACCATTCAGCTTTGAACTTTCTTCAAAGTAGCTAGAAAAGGCCTTATGCAAATGAAATTAGAAAACTTCTTGGCAATTCATCTGGTTTCACCAGCCAGAGACGAAGGGATTTTACATTAAGCTTCCTCTTTCTAGAAAATGAAAGTATCATCTGGTTTCAGAAAAGCATGTTGTTTAATTAGCACTTTTTTTCCTCACTGTGCGATAAAGTAACAATTAGGTTCCCACAGCATTCAACATAAGCAGCTTCCTCTTGTGGAAAAAAAGATGTGGGTGGTATGGGAAAAACAATCTGAGAAATATTTCCAGGTTTGAGACTGAGGTTTTATCCTGGCAAAAAAGACAGACACGTGGGTCATGCATTGGCCTCCTCACTGCTTTTATTCTTATTTATGCCAAATGTGTACTAGGCACGAACAGCGAAGAGAAAAAAAGAAGGCGGGCGGAGAAAAAAGCTCTCAAACTGAGAAGTTACAGCTTTAAGCAGATAATATAATGAAGGACTGGAAAGTAGGCTATATGAAAAATGAGTGGAGAAGCATAACCACTGGCTTGCTGGTTTAAGGGAACATGCGAGCTGGAGATACAGGCAAAGCGATTGGTTTGAACATATCCTGAAAGAAACATGTTTGATAGGAGACCTACACAAGGAAAAAGCCACTGGAATCACAGCAAGTAGGTCATCTCAGAGGTAGGACTCCTGATGACCAAAAACCCCTTTGGCTGCTTCATAATGGAAATGTAGAAATTTTGCTGGCAGGAGGGCAGAGGTAAAAGTTTTCCCTTCTCGCTCATCCCTCCCAGCGTTACCCTCTTGATTTTCACCTTACAGAGAAGTTTAGCAGTATCAGTCTTGGCCTTCCCTGATGTTGTGTGGAACTTAGTAGTTAGCTGTCCAATTTTGATTAGGAGCAGCCCCCATCTGTATTGTTTAATTTTAACTTGGATCTTTTGATACTACAACTTATCCTCTTCCAAAATAAAAGTACGACCAGAGCTAAACAGAGGAAACCATCAACAAAATAGCAGTAAATGTCAGCAGCAGCCGTTGAAGGTGCTATGCACTACAAGAACGGTTCAAATCATCATCTTTATTACATAAGACACTTCCAGGAAAAAATCAGTATTTACCTGGGGCATGCACATGGATGCAGCATAGACCACAGGGTATTTACATAGGAAACATTCACCAAGTGGACCACTATTTCTTGCCTTCATGCTTGCTCACACACACCGTATGTGTGTATGATGAGAGATTTGCATCTGATCTTGGCCATAATGTCTCCTCACTCTATATAACCAACAGCTCAGGACCCGCTCTGGAGAGATGCTGTTGTTATGAAAGGAAGGAGACTCTTCTTTGTCAGACCGCTGCTTCACTGGCCATCGAATAAATGCTGATGGAAGTTAGGAAACAAAGAGCACCAGCTATAGCAGCTGGATGTCACTGCAAAGAAGGAGCCCTGCAGATGACCTAATGACCCTGAAGAGCCCTGCACAAGGCACTTGGAACAAACCTTTCCCATGTGATTATTAGTGTTTCTTCCCTTGAGATCGCAGTCAGTTTTACCCAACTATTTTAGCCTCGGCACTGAAGACAAAAAGTACTCTGACTGCAAACTATTCTGGAGATCAAACCACACCCATGTCTCAGATCTAAGGTCCCTGAAACCGACACCTAAAATCAGTGCTACCGTACATTTCATTTCATGCCCGAATTCCCTTCTGTCAAATGGAGGTAATAATGCTCCCTGTCACTGGGCTGTAATGACAGCAAATTAATTTTGATGAAGTACATAACCAGTGGAAGGCAATACTTCTGCCCTCAGGACAGAGCTCAAATACTGCGTTTTAAATCGTATTCTCCATCTTAAAGAGATTTATTCCCCATCTCTTAAAGGGACAATGGTGCTAGGAAGTGATCTTGTTAAGGAAGACTAACACTATGCATAAACTCCCAAAAATGTCCTCAGGAAAACTTCCTGCTGGCACTTCTTAACTTTACAGCCTAAATAATATGTTTTTTTAGCATGGTTTTGTATGTGCATTTGATGAAATTCAGTAATGACTGCATCATATGGCCTCTTTGAGACTCTGTTAGTATCATGAGTGAAGTGCGATCCTTTAAATCCACGGCACCACCAAGACAGTGGAATGAGAAATAGAAGATAATGACCTACAAACATGGCTACATGACACAGCATTGCAGAAGGAGGGAGAGGGCGGCAGAGCAGGCACCTCAGAGGACAGATGAGACTGGAGAGGCAATGGCTCCAGTGAGTCCAGATACTTCCACATGAATTAGACCCCTTCCACTGTCTTACTCCCTTTCTTTCTCATCCATTTTGGAGGAAGTGTGTCTTGGGGCAACTTGACTGAACTCCCTGACTAGACTCTTAGGGAAAGACGCCACAGAAGCGTCTCCTCGGATACACTTACACACGCTGAACACTGAAGTAGTAATATTATCACCCAGCCACAGAGCGTACAGTACTGCACTGAGCACGTGGGCCTTTCCACAGAAAGTATTGTGAAACCAATACTGTGAGAGTTTAGGCTTCTTTGTAGCTCTAAAACATGTTTTGGCACAGAACAGAAATTTAGATGGCATGATCAAGATGCATGAGACTTCACAGGAACTGTGCTACTAATTTAGGAATAACTGGGCACTACTCTGCAATTAGAGGGGAAAAAAGGCCATTGCTTAAGATTTCAGACCCTTTGCTCCCAAATACACCTAACTTTGCTATTAAATCTTTTAAATTTTATTTTGTAAGGAAAGTTATGTTTCTTTTGGAGCTTTGGCTGAGAGAAAAACCTCAAGCCTCATCAGTAAATGGTAAACACATACATCTTTGTAGCAAGGCTCTTCTTTAATGGCATATAACCAAATACTTCAAGATGTCCCTGAAGAAGCTGAGCATTCCCAGCACACTAACTCGCTCAAGTTAGAGGTATTCAGTCCAAATGTTGAATACCAATTTTAAAAATAAATTTTAAACAATCCAGCTCTTTATGTGAGGACAAAGTTCAGATGCTAACTCTGGCCAAGAGCCCCCAAGGCTTTCAACTGCGTGTTTTGCACCAAACAAAGAACTTGCAGATGACAACAAACAGACAAACTGCCCAACGGGCAGATACATGAGAGAACACTGAATTTAGGTCAGTTATGCAGGGGAAAAGGAACTTAACTTAGG
This sequence comes from Falco cherrug, assembly GCF_023634085.1. NCBI lineage: Eukaryota > Metazoa > Chordata > Aves > Falconiformes > Falconidae > Falco > Falco cherrug. The sequence goes on from NC_073698.1 coordinate 4,926,848, forward strand.
CTTTAGTGCAGCTGTCAGTTTTTGGTTTGTGGTTTTGTTTGTGTTTTTTTTTCTTTTGGGGGGGGGGGGAGATGTTTTTAAAAGAGAGATTGCCCAATGATTTAAAAATAAACAAAATGGGAACTCCACTTCTGCAACACTAAGAACATCACAAAAGTAAGCATGTTGCAATGTAGACTTGCTATGAGGAATGCACAATGATAGCTGCTAGGAGACTTTCTGTTACAGGGAAAGAAGTGAAAGACAAGAGCACAAGCTGAGACTTCACAAGATGTTTAGCAACAGCAAAAGCCAAGCCAAGGGGAGAAGTTCCTCTTTTCCCTACAAATTAAAGCCCTACACATTCCCAAACAGTTCTCAAATCTAATTCTCTGAATTGTCTGATCTGGCTGTCTATACTTCAACAGCCAAGAAATTAGGGTTCTCAGCACAAGAGTACACATATGTTCACGCTGTGTTCAAGGGCTCAGTCAGCACTTATCTAGTACAATAAGCAAGGTCTTCCAATAGAAGCAGTGAAGAAGCCCCCCAGAGAAACAGGGGGCTCAGGAAGTAAGGCGTAAACATATACATATGCTATGCTCTAACAATACACGATGTTCTGAAGAAAAGGAGAGAGAAAAGAAAGAATGGGATGCTAATAATGATGGAGCAAAGAGATGCAGTGTACATGTCAGTCCACACAGCCCGGTTCCACCCAGACATCCAAAATGCAGAAAGCAGCACACACAAGAGAGGGACTATGTTAGCTCTGCTGTCAAGCCATACTGACTCAGCAGGCTGTATATGACTCAGGCTGAAGAAACCACCACCTGGATGTTATTTTATAAATCTGTAGCCAGCGCCTCAGGTCTTTTTCTTTTTAAGACTCTTTCTCCAATAGCTTTCCAAGGAGCTTATCCGATGTATGACAGCACGTGTGGATGTTTACTCACAAGTCCAACTGGGCATAAGTTGGCTTATGCTGTTACTAGTAAAATGGATTAACATCCCTCATGTGGTTAAACTGTAACTGGGAGGTAAATCCCGAAAACCCAAAAGTTAGCTAAGGACTTCTTTCAGTCTTCTGCTAAAGCCACAGTGAATAGCATATACCAGGGACTGTTTCTACTTCAGATTTCAATGCAGGTTTCAAGGAGCTCTTTACAGAGCACATCAAGGGACACACTGTATAAATACTGCTCGTTCACTGGAGAGATGCTGAAGGTTTTGAAGGGGAGAGTGCTGCTTTCATTAGCACCAGTCAAGCACATTTACATTTTTCCTGACAATACAGCAACTGTGCAGCCTCCCCTTGAGATGAGGGCTCTGTTTGCACTTATATCTTCTCTTCCAAATCCTCTCTGTGGCCTCGCCTCTGTTGAGCAAACTCATTCTCGGGAAGTCCCTGTGCAACCTCTACGTGGCTCACAAAGGGTGAGAGGAGCTGTGACCTCAGTTGAGGGCAAGGAGCACAGCTCTGGGAAGAGGAAGTTCTGACACCAGTCCTTCATAGACATTTAGAGTGCCCACCTGCATGATGTCTTGGAGGCTTTCAGTGAAGGACAGCTCAGCCTCTACCATATAGAACTCCGCCAGGTGCCGGCGACTCTGTGAGTTTTCCGCTCGGAACGTTGGGCCAAAGGTGAACACACGAGTAAAAGCCCTGCGAGGTGACAAGAAACAGGTTAGGTCAGGCCCAGCACACAAGACAGTCTGTTAGACTTAAACTCCTTATTTTTCTCCCAGGATCTGGAAGCACTCATGTCACCATTCCATCTTTTTCCAGTGCAATGGCACTGCTAGGTATGCTGCTGTTACGCTCCTTCTTCCAGGCATGGAGAGAGATTATTCACATCCCTCCATGACTCTGGGAGGTTAAACCCTGTTCAGCTTTCACTGAACGCCACTTGTGCTCAAGACACTTTTTGTAGCTGTGTGGAACTAAACCCCCAATATTCTGCAGAGCCAGATCCCTGGAGAAGCACCAGACATGGTACCAAGCAGGGTCCCCTCATCCACTTCCCTTCACGTTTCTTTGGCTGCACGGTCCGATGTTTATGGGTGCTGTGACACCCCAGAGCTCAACAGAGCAGAGAGGGTCCTGCTGCTGGAGTTGCTGGCCGGTGTTGGCAGCCAGGTGGCTAGTGAAGCCCAGCAGGACGGATGGATGCTTCACGGCTTCCAGTCCCCCTCTAGTGGCAAGACCAAGGCGTACTGCCGAAAGAGCCTTCGAGATCAAGAAGTAGGCTCCTTCCACACAGCTAAAACCGGTTCAGCTAAAAGGGGTCCCTACTGCAAAGAAGACATATGGGATATCATTTTATGCCAAAGCAACCAATGCGTTTCCTATTACGAAGCTATTTCTCCATCAGCCTTCTGGGAAGTCTATTTAAATACATCCTCTCCTGTTCTCCAGTCACATCACGCTGCATTACACAGGATACAAAAGCCGCCTTGAACCTCCACTTCCTTTGTAAGAAACTTTCCTATCAAACAGCAACACACCTTTAAAAGTTTTATTTTTACCGTTGGGAAGCTGCTCTCCAAGCAACACCTTTTACACTGTGGGCTATGAGCACTTGGGCTCCTGGACATTCTCAAGCCAGTGAGACCTCCCCAAACAGATGCTGTGCCAGCTGTGTTTCCTCTCATGCTGCATGGGAAGCAAAAACACGATTGGGGAGAGAGAGAACTGCTTCAGAAAAACCACAGACTGGGCCGCTACTATCTTCAGCACATCTTTAACTTGACATTATTTTTAGCTGTAGACAGTGTGTAGGAGAAAAAGAACCTGATCAGTAGAGATTAAGCACAGTTTAACGCTCATGAAAGGGTGCATGCTAATTGCTGGGCTTGGCATTTGACTTGCATCTTGCTCTGCAAGCTTTGAACTTAAAAGAGGATGTTCGCTCTGGTTTCTGCACAGGCTAATTTTGTCAAACTGAAGTTTAAATAAACAATGCTACAACAAGCGGCGGTTATCCTTTAGCCCTTATGGAGGCATCTGCACTACAAATAAAGGAACACACACATTCAGCTTCACTCATCTGTTCCCTCGTGTCACATGATGGTTAAAGGTTACAATCCAAAGAAACAGCACTTTCTTTTTCCCTTTTCCCCCCCGAGTGGCTAGTAGTAAGCACACCAGAAGAAAGTTCCAGGTCAAGGCTATGAATATGTACCCTGCCTGTATGCTTTATTACCCCACCGGCTCCGCTTTCCCTGCTCCAAGACACTTTGTGTCTCTACTTTGCTTCTGTACCTGCACTCTCTTGTGCATGACCACAGCATCTACAACACTAACTAGATTTTGCAGCAAACATCTTTCCTCAAGCATCATTTTCAGCAAGCCTCTTTTCCCTCTCCTGCTTTCCTCACTTGCTGCGATGTTACTATAAACTTCTGCCATCACTTGATCACCCTCCTTCAAACTGCCCTTTGCTATAGCGTCTGTAAAACCTCAGCAATGTTTAGATAAGTGATGCACCAAGACTATTACTCATGGCACAGGTCAGTATTATCTCATCAGTTCCTTGTGCTTCCCCATCTGTAGCCGTCTGTTGGCTTAGGTTATACAGAAATGCATGTATTCCTCAGAAGGCCTTTTTGTTGGTGTTGGGCTTTTTTTTTTTTTTTTTTTTTTTCCCTCCCATGTTCCTACAGCACCTGGCACAACAAGGTCTTGGATCCAAAGCTTAAGAACTTCAACTGCTATAGCAATACAAACAACAAATATGAAACAATGAGTCACTTGACCAAAATTGTTCAATGTTTAAGGTAGAACTGGTCAAAAAATTTTGCTTGCCAGGCCACGGAGGTTAGTCTGCAGTGGGAAAAAGGAGACGCAGGTTCTTGTGCTAGCCGTGCTCACGTTTCAGGCTTTTACTAAAACAATTCAGTTTGGGGCTCTTCAGTTAAAGAAGGAATCTATCCTAAGTAAATGAGTTCAGTCACAAGTTCAACTGGGCCACAAGACAAGAATATTTTGAAAAGCTTGAAATTGCTCAAGTACCTACTCGGGTCTGCTTGGCTTGATGTGCAGGTCTCTTAATTTTGTGCTGACATCAAGTCTTCAAAGTAACATTTTAAAGTGTGATACCAGCCGGCTAGCAGGAGATCCTGTCCCACAGAGCAACAGCCTGGCTTCAGTGAGAGACACATTTCTCAGCAGAGGCACTGACACTGCAGTTACTGTAGGTTACTGTTGCAGGTGACTCTCTCCAGCAATGCAGGCTACTATGAGTACTTTGAACTCTACGTATTTCCCACTGAATAGCAGCCTAAGCATGACAACTAGTTACTTACCTTCCAAGGGGCTTGTTGACTGCAAGATACCTAAAATTAATAAAAACCATAAACCCCGCTCTTACTGCTCCAAGATGTCAACCATGGTCTAACACTTCACAGTCACAGACTGATTTTGTGCTGCAAGATTAAAGCCCCTCTGTGTTCAAGATGGAGCTTTTGAAGAGGACAAGTACAGAACAATCCCACAGGAACCGATTTCTAACTTTTCTCAGTTCTAGGCATCCTGTTGGGACCAATCTTCTCTTAAGTTGTACGCTGAGAACCACCTATTTTTCCAAAACGAACCATTAGCGCTGTAACTTCATGGACTATCTCAAGGTAGTCAAGCTCAACGACAGTAGGGGTAAGGGCTTTGTGATAGCCCAGCTCCACTGGTGTAGGGCTGAATCTGCCTGCCTGGCCCTTGGAAGAAGAGGTGGCGGGGGAAGCCAAACCCCAAACCCCAAATAAACCCACATCTTGGGGGGGTGGTGGTGGTGGGAATAATTCATTTCTCAGGCTAATCATTAAGGGAAAAAATATAGATGCAAATAACTGTGAGAACTTCACCACGATTCTGGGACCCTGGCAAAGGGAAATTAGCCAGATGTCATGCTGGCAAAGCGATCAAAGGAATGCAGTAAATGCAAGTCATCTGGTAATGGCAATGCAGCACTGACCAGAAGCCTGGGTATAACAGAGAAACAGAGCTAAAAATATATATATATACAGTCACTGTTATCACCTCCAAGCACGACCAATTATTTTTCATCCAGGCTTTCACATACTGTTTACTGTGCTCTGTGGTTCAAGACATTAAGCAAAAGCACGCCACACAAATCCGACCTTTATTCGTACTTCATCTGCTATTAAAAAACGTATCTGTGATTTGATACACTGCTGTATCACACTGAGCATGTATAAATGCATTAGTAAAGAAGGATGGGAGCTGACTCCACACCAATTTCATGGCAGCGAGGGCAAAAGCAGTCATTTTGTTCTGTGTGCATTCAGCACCTAGCACAATGGAGCCTCAGTCCAGGACTGTGACTCCTATGCTCTACGATGCAAATAATCAATCATTTAACATTCCCAGACCTCTGCAAGGCTTCCATCATTTAAAAATAACTTGAAAATTCTGGCTAAGCCTCAGAAAGTGCCTAGGTCAGTTGGGGTTGTGGTCACTCAAGAGTCTTTAAAAAAAATCAGTAGTGCTAATTCCTCATCTCCAACAAAAGCATACATACGGGGGGGGGGGAAGAAAAAAAAAAAAGAGCCCACTAATCTGTTGAGCCCTTTTCCTTAGCCATCACAGACAGAGCAGTAATGTCTGTAACACTGCCCTTGTACGTGCTAGCAAAGAACACAAGAGAGGCTTTGAAATGAGTCTCTTTGCAGGCAGCTTCACCCAGATGAGAGCTCTGGACAGCAAGCCCCAGTGCATTTATGCAGTTCACAGGCGCTGCCGGGGTTGACACCAGAAGGCAGCACAGAGCCGCTTAATTAACTGTTCCCTTTCTGGGACTGTATTTTGCTCTGCCCGGTTCTCTGGGAAAATCGGGAGAGCTTAATGTGGAGGCCAAGAGAATACTTGCAGCACTCCCTCTGACACACTGAAATGCTGTAAAAGCCAGGGCTCTATCCTGCAAAACGCTGAGCTTGCTTGCTGCAGCCCAGCAAAGGGCTTAGCCATCTTTTAGGGCCAGGCTTACAGGAGTCCCTCTGAACACAGGCAGCAGCACTTGGATGCGTTGCTGGAGCACAGCTGCCCTCTGCATGGACAACTGCTTGGTAGCAGCTTGTTCTTGCACAGGCTGGATTTGTGGTTTCCACCCTACGAACACCCAGGAAGGGGGAAACTTCCCCCCTTTCACCCTTATTTTATACACTACTAAAACCCTCTTCAGAAGCAGCTACTTCTCCCCCTTTGAGAGCTTTTAAGCCACACAAGAAAGCTCACTTCATTTGAACTCATTGACAATTCATTACTGAGGCACTGACAGAAACCAACAGAGAAGTATAAAGTATTCGTGCCCAAAGCTGCTTAAAATCATCCTTTTAATTAAACTCACGTAATATTTGTAGGCCTGAGTGTCTCTGCCTTAACTAGCAATTTTTACACTGAAATCCAAATATAATTAATTGCGCCAATGGTTCCCAAGCCAGGAACGGATTGTGCTCCTTTTCAAAGTCAGGACTCCATGCTGCTCCCAGGATAATAAAGACCTGCTGGTGCTGTTGAACTAAGGGGATATAACTCTGAGCAAGGCTATTAATCAAGAAGATGCAATCCCTGCACCGTCAGCTTATGGCCTATGCCAAGGTCACACCACATGGCAGTGACACAGCTGGAGGCAGAAGGTGGTTGTTGTGACTCAGGGCTAAGCAGTAAACCACACCAGTACACACAGCTATTCATTTGTACAGTGCCCTCCTCCTCACCCCAAAATACTACACGTGCCTGCATAAACACGAATACGGTGATTCCTCTGACTAGGTCTGCAGCGAAGAGTGAAGCTGAAAGGTGATTTGTGTCCCTCGCACCATCACCCACCAACCTCCTCCCCGCCCCTTCCCTCTCAAAATCTAGATTTCAAGAAAATCTAGAAACAGTATCTTCTAACCCAAGGACAAAACAACACATGATGTCAGCAGAGGAGGAAAGGAAAGCAAGGTGACCCTAAAGCCCAGAAACTTAGCTTTGTCAGCCACGCTGTCCTTCCCCTTAGGAAAGGAAGAAATTAATAAATCCAGCTATCTGATCTAATTCTACTCTGTTCCAGCAAGACCATATTCATTTTGAGTATGGAGGACCTGCCCACTCCATTGAAGCAAGCAGATGACTTTGCTTGGCTGCCGGGAGACACCAGCTGGCTGCAGTGCTTGACCCAAGCATGACTGGGATTGTTCAGGGATGCTGGAATTTTTATGTTGAAAGATGTTCTGGCCCAGCACAAGAAACCACATGCACACAGACAACCATTCAAACATACCGATCCAATGCCTCCAGGGTCTAGTTTTTTGCAGGAGCTGGCAGCCCAGGGCTCCTAATGATGCTAGTGAGGTATGGGTGCTCAGTAGTTTGTGGGTAAGTGAGATTATTTCACATCCTTCAGCTGGGTAGACTGTGTTAAAAAAATAACCCTCAGAGGTGGACAGAAATACTTTTTTTTTTTTTTTACCCTCAATGTAAAAATAATACTCCCGTTACTATTGTTTGGTGGTTTGGATTTTGCACAATGAAAATGCACATTTCTGTTGAAAAGGTAGCAGGGGGTGGGTGGGGGTGAAAATTATCCAGAGAAAAAGCAGAAAAATGAGTTTTAAAAAATTCCTCATAGAACGTGCCACTTCTGTCTGCCCTTTGAGGACATGCAGATGGAGAAAAGCTGCATCTTGACAAGGGCTTTTATAGCAGTATGTGAGGCTTAGGCCTGGGCAACAGAGCTAGCGTGCTGAGCGCTAAGGTTTCAATTCAGCTGTGATGAGATGGGACTGTACTTCCTTTTGTAAGCAGCCAAAAATAAATACATAAATAAAAAAATAAATAATGCTGTCTAAGTTCCCAGACAGGGACTGAGAAGTGCCAGCTTCCCCCCCAGCCAGTCAGGCTGAAGCAATGCAGCTGTTTCCCTCAACTGCAACCTCCAAAGGGCAGAGTCTGGCCATGCTCCCAAAGTCCTGTGTGCAGCAAGTCCTGTGTGCAGCAGCACCCTCCTGCAACGCTCCAGGACCAGCTCCCCCCCCCCCCCCCCCCCCCTTGTCCTCTGCTCCAGCTTCAGTGGCAAGAAAAAAAGAAAATGGGACAAGGATCCCCCCCAGGTCATTCACCTCTGCTTGAAAATGATCCAGGCACACTTGAGTAATTAACAACAACATGACCCATATACCCTAATTATCTGGCAAAGCACCTCCTATTTTGTTTATTAGAACTCACAGCACACCTAGACACTGCGTGGTTAGTTTACACATGCCAGGAGAATAGGGGAAAATAGACACAAAGGAAATAGTTATTCAGAGCCTTACAATGTCTTCTGCTCCAGGCTCAAAGATCTCATCAGCCTGGGTCCTCCACCCTTTTATGCAGCACTGTTGTACTTTATTCTCAGTGGAGTCTTGTTTTGTCCTAGTTTTTGATATTATTATTTCTAATTAAAGTCAATAAAGTGAACAATTAGCAATGATAACTCAAGCTGAGTTGATGAAAGCCACCATAGTTAAGCATTTATTCAAATAACCATTTCCCATGCCCTAGCTAACAGAGATCTTCTAGAAAGGAGTGATACAACATGTTTCAAAGATTTAAATAAAACAGGGAGCAAAGGTGTTTTTCAAAACTTAAATCATCCCAGTGACTCCTACTCTAAGTCATAAAAATACATTACCAGCGTGGGGCGGGGGGGAGCAATTGGGTTATTTTTTTTTCCTTTCAGAGTGGAAAAAACACATTCTCCAGAAACTGCATTACAATAGCTATGAAGAGGATTTTTTCCTTTAAATCAGGGTTTTTTTCAGATGGACACTGGTTCTGTGAACTCTGCAAATATGAATCACAGCAAGAAACTACATCAGTGGGTGCGTTAGTGCACGAAGGGAGTCATGGTTCAGGCCACATTTCAAAGTTTGGGTGTAGCTATTTAAAATCTCCAAGGCCACAAATTCTACAGTAACTAAACAAAGTAAGTAACTGTACTAAAAAAAATTACTGAAAGCTATATTAAATGCAACATGTTCCAGCTATGACATGTATCTATATCCATAATCCACTTGAGTGCAATGGCAGCAAATGGAAGAAATTCAAGGCACTCACTATTGGATCTATGCATCTGTTTTAAGGAAAGCTGTGGGAGCAAAAAGGGATGGAGCTGCCTGACTCCGCATCTCATACGGGAGCCACTTCTTGGGGCATAGGGGCTCCTTGAGAAGCAAAAGCTGTGGCCTGAACAGGGGGCACATTCATGTTCTTGTATGTTACCGAGTTTGCTACGGCATCGTAAGCCACTGATGGTCAGCTGAGCAGCGGTAACAGACTGCCCGCAGGCTTCTTGCTTGCCTCAGTTGTAAAGTAAAACAAGTTCGCAGAAGCCACCATGAATGTGGCTACTATGGTCCAGGGAACATGCAGGCAGAGGGTTATAACAGCCCTATTGGAACTTACAAAGCAGTTTCTAAACCCCCTGGAGCTCCCAAGGCTTTGTCTAGGCACACTCATGAAGCTGAGCTGCAAGGCCCTACACAAACCTGGAAGCTGGGATCTGCTGACATGGATCCTACAGCACCTACTACTGCTTTGAATAGAGATCACAAGATGTTCAGAGAAGGAAAAGGGACTGCATGCTGGATTCGAGACACATATATAATGGTTTATCTTAACTTACTTGTAAAAAGGACCAAGAATTTCAGCTGACCTTTCACCAGATGAGCATCAAACCTTTTCTTCTGTTGCTACCTGCACTTGATTTTTACCATCAGGAGAGAAAGAGCACATAGTCCAAACCACTGCTGGGACTGCACTCAGCCCTTCATGTGTGGATTCCCAGGACACAGCTGAGCTGCAGCTACTCCCAGCACACTCATTATGCTTCTTGCAAGGGAATTACCTGCTTCCCCTCCCCCAAAAAGTGGGGGGGCAGAAAGGATGAACAGCATCATATCCATGCAGACCATAAAACTCCAATCTGCCAAGTGACCCTAGGCTCACTGTTGTACCTACAAAGTTCATGCATTTGGCCTCCTGGTGATACAAAGTCATTAACAATCACTGCAGCAGCAATGAACCAGACTGAAGCATGTGGTAATTGATTAAAAGCAGACATGTCACAGTTGCTTTTTATAGTTCCAGTTAAGTGCCAGCCTAATTAATGGAAGTTAGTGTGCTAATTATAATAGTCTGCGTTGTGAGTCAGACTAAAGTGTTGTGCAAGAAATGTCGGAGGTTTTTTTCATGCATCCAAGCTAAATAATTAAACTTATTTTTGTTACTTCTTAGCAACAGGAGTGTTATACAACTGGACATCATTCCTGCAGCTGCATTGAAAAGTATTTAAAAGTGTATAATGTAGAGCAAATATTTGCTTAAAGACAATGCAATCTGTTCCATCATTAGCAAGTCATTTTGGAATAAAATTTTAAGGCTTTGTTTACCAGACTGGTGAAAATGAAGCTTCTTCTATGGAAGGCAGCCTCAAACACATACCTTTTCAGCTCTGCAGCATTTTCTTAAACACCAACCCAAAATCACAGCTCGCTCTCTCTCTCTCCTCATCTCTTCCATTCTTTGAGAAGCACTAAAGTACTGGTATTTTAAAAGTGAAATCAGTGTGATTTCAGTATCTTCTGAAACCACCAGGAAATTCACCGCTTTCAGCTCTCTACAAACTCAGCTAAAATGGTCTGGCTGACTGAGATTTTTTTAGAGCCTCTCTAAACTAGAAAAAACAGTTGCAGGATTGCACAGAATACCTGGAATAGGCAGAACAGTAGCAAAACCCATGATAGTTTAGAAATCAAGGGGATGCGCTTGAGTACAGAGGAGTGGGCTTGGTTACGTTTCACCTCAAGCAAGTTCAATAGCTAGAAGTTAACAGGCAGATGACAGTATGAAAAGCTGAGATTATGTTAGGCAGAAAAATATTGGTACTGGGAAGAGATGCTGAAGTGAAAGTGAACTAGAGAGATAATTCACCAAGATGGTCTTATGTATGAGATTGGTGGAGAGGAAAATTAGAATAAAGCCAAGAATAAACTTGGAAGGACAGTGTAATTCAGGCTGGAAGGGATCTCAGGAGGTCAGTGGTCCAGTCTTCTGTTCAAAGTAAGGTCAGCAAGAAGGCCAGACCAGCTTGCTCAAGGCTTTATCTAGCCGGGTCTTGAAAACTTCTAAGGATGAAGAGTGCACAGTCTCTCTCAGCAATCTTTTCCAACGCTTGACTGATCACTTAGTGATTTCCCTATATGCATGCAGAACTTTTCTTGTTTCAACCTAACCCATCGTCTCTTGTCCTCCTGTTGTTCACCACTGCAAAGAGCAGGCTTGTCTTCCACATAACCTCCTAGCATGCTGCTGTTGGGTAAAATGCTCAGAGGCAACCTATTTGAGGGAATTTCAAGGGAATGTGAGATGAACAAGAGAGGAGAAACCTACTGAAGGCTTCGTAAGAGAAAAGAAACAGAGGTAGGGAGGGCAAGGAATGAAGAGATAACTTATTCTGCGATTTAGGGAGGGGATAGCCCCTAGGGCTTTTAAGGAAGGGCAGTTTTAGTTAAGCTCGTGATGCGAAAGGCAGGACAGTGCCTGGAAAGAAACATGGCACAAGGAAAATCAATGCAAAACAATGATGTAAACTGTTAGCAAGAGGGGCTGAAAGGAGAGGAGCAGGTAGAACTTGTGGGAAGTGCAGATGGGTGAAAGGAGGAAAAAAAAAAAAAAAAAGTAAATACAGCCAGTGAGCTGTACTTGGCAAGACTGGTTTTTGCTGTCTCCAGCATGCCTCTGAATCATCTTCAGCTGTCACAGACCCTCCAGCCTAGTTCAGGTCCCCAAAGGGACCTTTATCCTCACCAGAGGATCACAGGGCAAGGAAATACCACAAGGACTTCACAGCAAACCAATGACATTTAAAACCAGTTGGGACACATACACAGAGTCCTAGAAACTTCTACCACATACATTCGTTACTGACTCATCTGAGACTGGGAAGACTAAAGGGAAGAGCTGTATTACTGAATAAAGACTTTTCTAGAACCTTAAAAAGCCTACAGATTTATAGCAGCTGACAATGATTCAGTCACCCTGAGCAGTCAACCTAGATGCTGTCACTGCAGAGATTGAGTACAATGAAATGAGAAGTTGTGCCAACTAGGCCATTCGTGTCATACTGAGAGACAAGACGAACTTTTCTGACCTTGCCTTCAATAACAAGCACACACAGCACAGTCAATAAATGCAGGAACACCTCTCTCCCCGCTTTTCCTCAAAAAAGGTTAAAAACTCAGAAATTATAAATGGCTCACTGTTTTCTCCTGTTACCAGGAATAGCACGAAACAGCCTTGCCATAAAAACAGAGCCCTGAGCCCCAGACAACATGCAGGCAGATAAGCACATGATACTCTGGGCTGCAGATGAACTCTCAGCAAGGACAGCACAAGACTTTTTGGTTCCAGACACATCTGGTAAGGCTTCCCCATACCTCCCCTGCCCAGACTTTTCCAACCACAGCTTGGATGTTGCTCATGAGCTCTGCAAAGCTAAAAGTTCAACTCCAGACAGACATGACTGCCTAGCTGACTTTCTGTTCCCTCCTACATAAACCCCATGGACAAATTCCTCCCTGCCTCTCATGCCCAGCCTATTCCATCCCTGGTTTCTACCGGGACTTCTGCAAGATCTGTCTCTGTGCTCCCATGTCCCACAGCAAGTGACAACAGGATATGGGCCAAGACTAGATGGGGAAGGGTCTCCCAGGCATTTCTACCTTCATTTTCTCCCACAAATTCTCAGGCACCAGTTGCTCCTGAAAGCCTTAAGAGCGCAGCAAGTTAATATTTTATTTAAGCTAAAGGGAGTTTTTGGAAAATAGTTTCTTTTCTGGGCATGAAAAATTTAGTCTGGCTAAAACAAGAGTAAATTGCACAGGATCAAATCCAAAACACACAAATCTATACTGCTTTGGCTGCTTTGTTTATTGGGAAGACAGAATATTTCTGTTTTCTGAGGAGAAGGACTCCTGGTTTTGACTACTTTTGCAATGAAAGCATCAACACAACACATTCATTTGCCAAGGAGCTCTGGTTACTCTTACGCACTTACGTTCTTTGATCATGTAGAAGACCTATTCACAGAGTAAGACCCAACTTGATAACCATGGATAAAACCTTCATAGTATCTAGAAGGTTAATACCGTGATGCATCACTGGTGCTTCTGCACCTAGAAGAGTCTGACCTATATTTGAAGACTGAAGGGATTCAACACCACTTGAGTTGTAGGCCTCAAAACCTCAGTGTGCCTAAATGAAATAAAGGAGCGGGTTCACAAAACAGCTACATTCCATTATGAACAAACACAGCTTATCTAAATTTAGATGGCACTGGATCCATTTAAAATACCTGTAAGAACAACACACTACTGTAAAATACAAACATGAAGCTGTGATGTACTGCATGCTGAAGAACACTGATTTTTTTTTTTACCCATCCTTTGAGAGCAAGGTGCACCTGAGTGATATCAGTGCAGAAAAATATTTACCAGGCAGGTCTTGCATCTGCACAGTTTAGCCTTCTGCTCCATCTCAGAGGTGGCTGTATACTATTTAAAGGGAACAGATTGATGAAAGAGTGAGATTGTGTTTCAAGTTAATCATTACAATCTGCACTTTTTCTCTGGACTTACTTGATTTGTGGAATTATGTCTTTCAATAAACGTCACAACACATGACAGTCAATTAAATCTAACATGTACAAATGCATGTCACCCCATTTTCTTTCAGGGACACAAAAACTCCACCATGCCTACAGTTAAACAAACTCCTTCATTAACTTTCCCCAGCTAATGTCTGAGATGACGCATCAGCCTTTGGCTGCCAGGTGACCTGTGCTTCACTCACAGTAGCCAGGGCACGACATGAGAAATATCCTGTCCGTCAAGAACCTTTAGCTTGAGTATTTCAGCAGACCACAGCCATCTAGGTGTTCTGAGAAGAGACAGTGTCTCTCAGAAAGAACAAGCCAAGCAGAAAACAGCTTTCTGAAGAAATTTATACCTTTTGATTTATACGTAAAATTTGCCCTTTGAACAATTTCACTGCAGCTATTTACCAGCAGCCAATTAAACAGTGAAACAATGATGAACCAAATTAAAAAAAATAAAAATGGTTCTCAACCCTGGATATGAGGCACAGACAGCAAATACTAAGACTATTAGAAAAACTCATCAGAACCTCGACATGAAAGAGCAGATCTTCCAAGTTTGCATCTTCTCAAGCCAAGCTAGGATTTTATCCCTCTCATTTTCAGGAGATTTCTACTAGACAGAAACTAATCACTTTAAAAGTCATTTTAAAGTCACTGCAAGTGCACGACAAACCCCCTTGCCAAGTGGAAAACAGCTGCAGTGCTACCTGCCTGAGATCTGGTCTCTGACAGGCTTTATCAGCCATTCAGCTGGCAAGCAGTGATTTGGCTAAAGTACCATGTCTAAGGAGACTCCACATTGGAAGCTCTCAGAAAACTCTGCCTTGAAATAAGGGATTGCACTGGTTTGACTCCATCTGTTTAATGTACTAATTCAGTTATTTTATTGGGAAAATTCAGTGTAGATGAGGACCAAACTCACTAATCAAAGGGAACCGTCTCCCTGACGGACTGACACTTGCACCCCTAACAATCTCAATGAAATAATAACATGAAAAGCTTAAGCATATTTTTTTTATCAAAGTCTGTATTAACTATTTGACTGTGATCACTTTACTGGCTAGAATGAACAAAGACTAGATTTAAGAAAGAAAAAAAAAAAATCTATGATGAGGGTGGTGAAACACTGGCACAGAGAGGCGGCAGATGTCCCATCCCTGGAAACATTCAAGGACAGGTTTGACAGGGCTCAGAGCAACCTGATTTGGCTGAAGATGTCCCTGCTCACTGCAGAGGGGCTGGACTAGATGACCTGTCAAGGTCCTTTCAAACCCAAACTATTCTGTGATAAAGCATCAAGTGGGAAAGCCATGAAACAAGTTAAACGAGAACTGGCAGAAGAAAGAAACACAACAAGAAGACTGAAGGAGACAAAAAGGAAGCCTGGGAAAAAAAGGAGAAAAAGGAAAAGAATGCGATAGCTACAATGAAAAAGATTTTCTTGCCATGACATGCCAGACATGAACAACAACAAAAAGACACTTGAGGTATTACAGTTGTTAGCAACAATCCTTCAGTCATTCCTACAAGATTACATCATCATCCAATATTCCCAATCCATGGCAAACAGCAGGAGACTCCTAGTTTTAAAACTAACTGATCGACCAGAATTAAAAAGCAGTCTAATCTTCCCCTGCCTAGGCTGGCCTCTCGCACCATCATCCAGCCACTGCTGCTCTATTTATTTCTGGCATATGTGGCAGATACCTGATGGATACAAATGGGGCAAAATTACCACCTGAGAAGATATCACAGATCAAGCCAAAAACTTCACATTTTGCTCACCCTGCCATCACCTCCAAATGGAGCTGGCCAGAAACTGTCAGGAAAGCAGGTACATTGAAGAAATGGCTCTTTTCCGTAGATTCCCTTCCCTCATTTGATGTCTGTAAGTCAAAGAACGAGCAAGAAGTCAACTATTGGTGTTTGAACAAAAAGCACAGCTCCCAGCTTATTTTCCCTTATTTCTCTTAAGAAATTACATGAGATTCAACCCAAACACTGCTGAGAAGGAATCCAGCAGTGTGGTAAGTCATAACACAATGCTCCCATCTTTGCTCAGACTGTGAACAGGCTCTAAAACCTATTCAAGCAAAACACATTAAGAAAAAACCACACAAGATACAGCATTCTTGGGAACTTCTCTTTCTAGGGGTCTGATGCAAATAACCTCTGTCTAGTGGAAAGCCATACTTTAAGTAGAAACACCACAGTTCCCACCTTCACTTTTAGTAACTTACCAGAATATAGGTTATAGGTATCACAACAATTGCAGACGAAGTTTGTGAACTGTGGTGCATAACCCCAGTGTCACCAGCAAAGCTTGGACAGAGGAAGGTCAGCACAGAGAAAGGATACGTAGTTCTTTCACACACTTCTCAAACTAATGGGGACTGTAAATTGCAAGTAGTTACATCAGTTCAGCTGAGTGGGAAGTAACTTGCTACATGGAGTTTGACTGCCTAAAACTTTGCCTGCAGCACAGAGCTTGTACAAAGCTAGAAGAATATGTGGCTCTTCACTTCTCACCTCTTGCCTTTGCATGTGGGCATGTCACAAGCTCTAAATTTCACTCAAAATTGGGTAACTTATGTGTTCAAACATGGATAAGCTGAATTAGGAATGCCATTATACAAACGAAGGAGGTAAGAAAATGTAAAATAATATGTCGGGAAGGACATATTCACCATTTCACAAGCAAGTCTGAGAACAAGAGTGGTAGAAATGCAGATTTTCTAGAGTAGCTCTGATTTTTGGCTCCCCAGTAAAGTAACACATTTATAGCTAAAGTCTCTGTCTACCTAGGAGTTTGGGAGCAGATGGAGAAACCACAACCCATGTTTCTGGGAAATGCAGACATACAAAATGAAAATCCCTCTGAAATATCCATTGGAAGAACAATTTGCCCAGCAACATACAAAAGAAAGATGCCAACCTATCATCCCAGTCTTCAAAAGTAATTTTCATTCTTTGCTACTGAGATGAACAGTGAGGGGGGAAGAGAGGAATCTCTATGGTTTGGAAGTTTGAAGCATTGCCTTCAAAATTCAATTTCAACTCTGATGAGAAAATTGAGGAGTATTTTCTGTGTCAGGTGCACTGACTTTTAGTAAACACTTTTAAAATCAGTGTTATTTCCTTTTCATGGGCAAATGAATTTGCTCCATTGCAAAAAGACAAACAGCGATCAGAAAATAAAAGAAGGGAATGCAATATCTTTTTGTTATTCAGTCTTCAAAAAAAGCAGAATTTAAACAATATAGAATTGGAAACACCAACAACTTACATGTTATATAGGCACTGAAAAAACTTATGCTTAATTTCATTTTTTCCTCATTTTTTTCAGGTCACTAGCATAAAAAACTAGGAGTAATGGAAAATTTAGCAAGTGTAGTGTTTCATTATGAAAAATGCTCTAAAAAATAGTCCCATTAAAACGATGATATGTTTTTGCTTTTTAATTTACAGGCAGAAAAGTTAGAAGACCTCCGTGTTGAGCACTTTAAAAGTCATTTGAGCAGAAGGACTGTGCTTCACTGGTTTCCCTGGCAGACACCAAGATGACCATAAGACAGCAAGGAGCCCTCAGGGGAAATAAAGTCACCAGCCTCCTGGGCTGCATTAGGCCGTGTTGCCAGCAGGTCCAGGGAGGGCATCCTTCCCCCTCTGCACACCACTGGTGACTCAACAAGATGAATTGCTCACTTTTCCAGTACAAGAAACACATGGACATACTGGAGAGAACCTAGCAAAGGGCCACAAAGATGATTAATGGACTGCACTATCTTTCATATGAGGAGAGGCTGAGGAAGCTGGGACTGTTCAGCGTGAAGAGAAGGCCAGGGAGGGATCTTACCCTTGTGTATAAACACCTGATGGAAGGGAATGAAGAAGGAACCAGACTCATGTCAGCAGTGCTCACTTGAGAGGACAAGAGACAATAGTCACAGATTTTAAGAAGACACGTGAAATTTCATCTGAAAACAAGAATAAACGTTTATTTGCTGTGAGGGTGGTCAAACACTAGAACAGGTTGCCCAGAAAGGCTGTGAGGTCTCCATTTGGGGAGATATTAAAAATTCAGCAAGACAGAGTCCTGGGCAACTTGCTCTAGCTGATTCTGTTTGAGCATGGTGAGATGGATTACATGATCTCTAGAGGTCATAATTCCGAGATTTTAAAAAACCCATGAAGAAAAATGAGGGTATTATTTCAGCATTTTCTATATTTCACCGTCATCCCTAAGCTTTGGAGGAGTCAAAGATTCAGGAGAAAGACAGGAATTTCAAACTGAATCTGAAGTTTGGCTGATCTACATTCACTGCCAAACGAATACTTTCTTCTGAGATAAGTTCAAACTACCCACTTTTCCAAGTGTAGTTCCTAGGAGTTACTCTAAATGTTGCTACCTCAGCTAAGTACGCCACAGCCTCCAGCCACCCTACTCCCCCCCAACCCGCTTTGTCACAGGAAGGTTGC
The DNA here is from genome assembly GCF_023634085.1 of Falco cherrug. Taxonomy (NCBI): domain Eukaryota; kingdom Metazoa; phylum Chordata; class Aves; order Falconiformes; family Falconidae; genus Falco; species Falco cherrug. The sequence continues at coordinate 4,945,006 of NC_073698.1, forward strand.
TAGGCTCAGGCTTGTTTGCCAGCCTTTGATATTCTACAACCTGCCATTTTTCTCAATGAGCTGGAAGGTGTTGCTTTTGTTTTCAAAAAGCAATGCTGCTCATCGCAAAGATTAAACAGAGACTGCCAAAGACCTCAGATCTCAAGGCAGTTTTATCTCTTCACAGCATCACACCAAAGAAAAGAGCAAGCTCCCCTTGCTCTACCGAGATCAATGAAAATATGACAATTCGTGGCTGTGACTGCTTCCTTTGTTTCATAGGTTTTGCAGTTCTAAAAAAACCAAACAACAAAACCCAAGGATGCATAAGCAGGCCCCTATTGTTTTCTTCAAATAAACCCAGAATATTTGCTCAAAAACAATAAGGATATTAATAAACATACAAATATCCCCATACCACAGCTCCAGAGCCACAGCCAGAACACTAAAGAGAAGAGCCACGTACCACTCCAGCTTCCCCTACCGCAAGCTTAATTCAGCTATGTTCCTTATTCCACCAGTGAAAAATCCCACCTAATCCTGTAGGATGCAACTTCTAAACAAGAAGAAAGAGACAGACTGGAAGCAGGAAAAGAACAGAAGAAATCAGCCATGAAATCTCAACATTTCCCCCCCAAATCCACAAACAGGATACAGCTGTCTCCAGGAGCTGGGGCTTGGTTTATTTATAATGACTTTGTATAATTTTTCATTCTCCAAATCAGATGTAATCTCAGGGAGGCAACGGGAAAATAGACACAACAGTGACTGGAGGAAGAGCATGAAAAAGTCAACAGCAGAACTGTACTTAAAAAACCTGCAGCCAGTTTGAGAGGCCACTGATAGATCCCAAGATGCATGTCTCCATTGTGAGCAACACCTGGATGGCTTCCAACACAAGATGAAGAATGAATATAGCAATATTTAGACAAAATTTTACTCCCACATCACCATCTGACTGCCTCGTCTCTCAGCCGCCCACTTCCTCTCCCTCATTTTGAGACAAAGCTTGATGAACGGGTGTTGTGAGCTGCACAAGTCAATCCACTTGCTACGAAGCAAAAATGAAATGCCTCTCTTTTCCTTTAGAAGGGACCCTTCGGCACAGGGCTATCCCGTAATTAACAACTTTACATTTCACATGTACAAATATCAACTAACCTACTAGAGGTTGCTCCTCCTATTTACACATTCAAGCACAGGATCAGGGCAATGCTTTCAAGTGCCTGTGCCCCAGATTTATGCTCAGCCTTTTAGACCAGGCTTGCTTCTTTATTATATACAACCATAGCCACTGGTAGAAGACAAATAATAAATAGTAGGTGATGCTATCCCTTCACTACTGACACCCAGCGAGATTGTTTTTCATGTCCATGACTAGCAAAATGAAGCAACAACATTGTGGTGCTTTTATTTCAATTAGATGGACTTTCTTCCCCATCTCCCAATCCAAAACAGATACCTGATAAATGATTCAGGGGGTGGAGAGTGGGGAATAATGTGTTTGCTTTCAAGTTGTCTTGATTCCCCAGCCGAAAACTACCCAAATTACAATGGGAAAAGATGGAGGGGGAATCTGTATGAAATATCTTGGTGTCTCAGAGTAAAAACACGCTATAAACAGACTAGGATTCAACGTCAACATCAAAGGCTTTTTATTCTCATTCTAAATACAAGAGCAACTGCATTTAATACCCGTTTTGTTCTCCATCTCCTCAAATGCCTAATGATTTAAAATTATTCTCTTTGATGTCAGTCTTGTATTAACTTTTACTTGAGGCAGTTAGCTTCAGGAGAGCATAAACCATTTGATTCTGTCTTTCACTCTAAGCAAGCCAAATGCATGAAGGGATCAGAGAAGACTTGTAAAGCTTATAGAAATCACTGCTACAGCTCTAGCCGAGGCCCACAACACCATAATGCTGAAGCCTCACATCACCACAACGCTAATCTGGACCTGCCCTCTGTGATGTTCCATTACAAACATGACTGGCTTTTCCTTTTTAGACAACCACTGCAAAATTCATAACTTCAAGAAGTCCTCCTTGCGATTCCAGTCCTAATTCTGACCAGCTGGACTTGTACTGAGCAACAGGCAGCTGGCTCTGCTGAGACAAACATCTCATAAATATGGAGTGGAATTACAGGCAGAGAAGAACCAAGTAGAAATGATGAGCAGAAACTGGGAGAGCTAGAAAACATGCAAGAGCAAGCCTTCCTTCAGCTCAGTTCCAGCTTATCCTGATCCCTGCTGAGCACCTCTCTGAAGTCCCAGTCTCATGTAGACTGGCCACTTCCCAGACCATGATGCATCTCTAAAGGGGGAAACAGCTGACAGGCACTAACACTGTTGGATTTAACTGTGATTCTCCCCAGCAGCTCCCAACCTTCACTGGTGCTGACAAGGCTGGTTTTCAGTAGTACCAAAGGAACAGTAGGAGTAAGCTTCTGCATCTTCAGCAGCAGGCACGCATTTCTGGCACCACAGAAGGCACAGCCATGAACTTACCGCCCTCAGGGGTCTAGAGAATGTTACATTCACTCCTGTGAGCAGGTGGCAAAAAAAACCCAACACCCAGAAGTCAAACACCATACAATCTCTGCATACAGTTTATAGAAGAACAATACCTGGATGGCTCTTCAGGTTTTACACTTCAGATAATGAAACAGACTGATCTCCAGACACTGGGTTTAGTCAAACACCACCCAGATGCAGTGAAGTGTGTGTGTGGCAAGAGCCAAGCCTGATAGAGAGCACATATTACCTCCGCTGGTGCCAACAGGTAGAGAACAGCACTAAGTGTTGAGCAAGGTCCCCAGGAAGGAATAAGGCCACAGGCAATAAAAGACATGTGACATCTACTTTAAAAAGCTGCGAATGCCAACAGAGCTGTACTGCTTTTTAACTCGCTTCATGCTGAATTCTTTTAAACTGCTGCAGCTGGGCAGCAAGGAAAGTGGGCATCCAGGGCTTCATCATACCAGCTGAAGGGTCCTGGGCCAGAAAGACTCTGGAAGAGTGTAGAGGAGCCTCCACCTTCTCCACAGCAGCTGCAGGCAGTCAAACAAGGAAACTTTCCAGGGAGCAAAGTGGAAAAGAAAGCAAAAGACTCAGAAAGCAGGGAGCCTTCAACACTGCAGACAGAGTGGTAGGCTACTGAAAATAGCAGGGAAGAGACATGCAGCTGGGTCAGAAAGACAAAAGGCAGGCAGATTTCCTAGGAAGCAGCCCCAGAAGTGGACCGATTAAAGTTTCTTGCATACATACAAAGGCAGCTAAGAATTTTAGACTTCAGAAGACAAAAAAGAAAAAAAGCGAGGATCTGCCCTGAGGTGCTAAGACTGCTAGAACAGAGGAATTAATCTCAGATTAAATAAAAATAAAAGGGCCATCTCGCCCTGCTGATCTGCATTCCCCCAGTTTCAAGAATTACCTCATCTTACTTTGCATTCTACTAAAACCCAGCTTTCAATACTCAAAGTTCTTTTGGTGTTTTCAGTAAATTTACTTTAAAGAAGGCAGCACAAGCAAGATGATTCTCCCCACCAGGGTTCCACCAAAGGCAGACACTGTTGAAGGTGCAGAAATCCACAAGTTGGTGTTGCTGATGTTTTCCATGCAGACTAGGGTCTGCCTGGCTGTTTTCACACTTCTGGCAGTTTCTCCTCACATCTACATTTTTCAAGTGTAGAAAGTCTCAACTGCAAAAGATTTCTCTGGAGTTCTTGCCCTCTTGCGATTCATTTATTTTTAAAAATCGTCTCTGCTTACTGCTCTCTTTCCTTCATTTTAAAAATACTTAGCTGAACTGATTTGCCCAGCACAGAGGGAAAGGATTCTTCCCCATTCCAAGTCTTAGTATGAGAACATCCCAGCCAAAGCTATGTACAGACTAATCAGAACGCCCAAAACCAAACAAAGATAATGAGGAAGCTGAACATATAAACAGATACAAATCCTACATGATTACGAGGCCTAAGAATCAAAGATCATATGCCTTCAAAAAGCCTTTCCCTTCTAACTCAAGATACTTTTTTCTCCATCTCCAAGTTTCATGTGAAAGAGATTCCTATTCACTTTCTATCATTTCCAAAGAATGCATGGGCCTGAGCAGCCATCAGGCATTTGTGAGGGGATTAAAATTGTACCAGTAAAGATGACAGCTATGAAAAGGCAACGGTTCACAGTGGGTGCAAAGCAGCCTCTACTTGGGTCCTAAAGGCTACTCAAGAAAAGCTTTCAACCTATACCACCCGCTGCAGGACAGCTAAACTGGGGAGATTATCAGTTTTATACACTGCCCCAGAAAGTTAAAAAAAAAAAAAAAAAAAAATAAAAAGGCAGAACAAACAACCTGTAAGCAGCAGGCATATTGTAACTGCTACAAATTCATGAGCAATAGGATGCCAATTTATGTTCTGGTCACAACTGGAAGACAGGTCTTAAAACTTTAAGCACAGGATTTAAATATTTTTTAAATTGAAGAATCTAATTTGCAGGTTGCTTTCACTGATTCCCATCACCATAATTCTTGGCTGCTGCTCAAATACAAGAACAACAGAAATTTATTTTCTCCCTTGGCCTGTGTAAGCAGTGAATTAAGGGCTAGTTTAAAAAGGAACTGAGTACAGCAGATGGGGAATGTTTTGATGGTTGGTTTGATTAAAAGCATATAGAAATTCTGGGCTTTGCTGCAAATAGCATGTGCTTATTTTTATGTCCGACACTCTTCTGTCACCCTCATTTTTATGTCTGACAACCTCACATGCATGGCCCAAGCCAGATTTAAAACTTCCCCAGATTTCCACGATCAAGAAATGGTGTCACTGCTCCAGTGGAGTAAAGTGGTCGCAGCAGGATAGCAAGTGGTCCTGGACTTCTGCTAGCCAAGACCAGCTTTGCAGAAACAAAACCAAGACCTAAATTAGGCCAGACAATGAAGCGGTACTCAAAGAAGATACAGGAAGTCAGGGAGAACTTCCCAGGAGCAATCGGGTTTCTGAAGCCCTTTCTTTGTAGCACAGGCTGCTTAATGGGATCTGACTCAGCACTTAATCTACACCTTTCAAGCACAGCTGTCACTGTATTTCTCCAAGACAGGTATTATTTACACCTAAGCAATCACACTGGAGACGGCACAAGGTATTTGCCTTGAACTTTGCATTTAGTTAAGATCCAGTTTATACAAGTTTCAGCCTCACAATTTAGCACCTCAATCAACATTTGCATCAGTGTTTCTGTTACTACCAGCCACCTACACTGTAGTCCTGCATCCTCTGCAGCTTTCAAGTGGATACAATTTGTACCAAAGACATAATACACTGTACAGCTGCAAACTGTATAATGTTCTCATCATTAAGTGTCACTTGTTTTCACATCTTAATTTGCATGCAACAGCCTGGAACAAACCTTTGGTAGCATTAAGGGATCTCAATTAAACAGGAACAATTTAGTTTAGCTAATCAACTCTATTGTCCCAGCAAGCAAAACGCTGAGCCACATGTACTGGTCTGGAAGGGAATCACTAGTCGTGCCGGTTAGACCCCGAGATCCTGAAGAACCAGTACACTGAGGCTCTTTGTCATGAGGCTGGGCAGTGTGGAAGATGCGATCCTGCAGCAAGCAACTGCTACCTCAACAATTTTTCTTGGGTTTACAGATGATTCACCAGCAAGGCTGGAGCCAGTAAGCGTAAGTGGCAATGGATGTAATTGTTTGAGACAGAAGAGTGGATTTCAAATATAGAAGTATAAAAGGCAGGCGGAATTTCTTATGATTCATGGATGTGGGGGTTAGGAATCATGAGAATCTGTGGGGAAGGTCTTAGCAGTTACAGCTGTATTGAAGTTTATAGGAGATTTTGACCCAAGATGTGAAGTACTTCATATAATGATAGACTGTGGCAGTAATTTGGCAGATGGCTGGGAAGACCTGGCAATATTGGGGGAAGATCCCTATATACAACAGGAGTAGCTTTGTAGGGAGGAATATATACACAGGTGAAAAGGAGTTTTAGGGATTGCTGACTTTCTTTCAAGGATTAATCTCACAGTGAATTATATTCTTCGTTTCAAAGCCAAGAAATATTCGCATGTAGTAGGCTGTCCTGAGTGTTCCATCCCATATCTTGGATTCTTATGATCACATCCTTCTGTTTACTAAAATGTTTCACCTCCCTCTGTTCTTTGTAAACTTTTCCACAGCACCAGGGATAGAAAAACCTCATCAGTACAAAAGGTGACGATTAATGTACAAAACAGCAATAAAATAAAAAAAAAGAAAAGTGTAATGCATCTATTTAAATTATTAGTTGAAGCAATGGACTGCCATATTAAAAAAAATAATCACAGAAGTACATAAAGGAAAGGTTTTGTGAAGACAAACAGTTCCTCTAACCTTCAATGACTCCAGAATGCTCCGCAAGCAAAAATCAAAACAAACTTTATGGAAGCCAACTTACCTCAATTTGGAAGAGTTCTCCAGCACCTTCACAGTCATTTGATGTAATTATGGGGGTATGAATATGCACGTAGCCATGATCCTGGAACAGACAGAACACTAAAGTTAACTAGCTAAAGATATCAAACACACATCAACTTCAAGGATGACATCAACTAGCACACATCATAACTCGGCTATTAGCCCCCAACTAGGACAGCATATGTACTCTGTTCCTTACAGGGACAAAGACAAGGGACTAACTAAATGCCAACATGATTTACAAATCAATAATGTTTACTACTTGGGTTTTTTCCTCTGTGTTTCATAAACAAATGAAATTTATGCCATTATTATGTGGGTTTTGCAACTGTCCATCTCTACACCATTTCCCTTTCTTCTCACCTAATCCAGTATTTTTATATTTTTGGGTAGTTTCAATCAAATTCACCCCTACAGCCTCAAAACTTCAGTTTCTTCCAGCTTTTTTGAAAATGGTGGTTAGGCAGAAGACACACTCTCAGTGTTCTCCACTAAAAGAAATCATCAAGTATGTTAAATGACAGAAAGGCCAGGGTGGATGGGGCTTTGAGCAACCTGGTCTAGTGGAAGGTGTCCCTGCTCATGGCAGGGGGTTGGAACTATACAATCTTTAAGGTGCCTTCCAACCCAAACCATTCCGTGATTCTGAATTACACACTGCGCGGCAGAGAGGCCTTAAAAACATGCAACCACCATGAAAATGTCAGTCCCACCTCTCATCTTCTTAAGAGACAGGGTATACCCAGGTTTGGTCATGCTGTAGGTACCTGGACAATTAACTATTCATGTAATACTTCACAGATCCAGAAGTGCCCTCTGAAACCAGGAAGGATGTACGAAGAAAGAGCCCCTGTCTCTGGGTTTCTCTGCAGTGCTGCTGGAGGCTTGTAGACCATCTGCAGCCCGATTTTCAGTGGATAGGTGTATCAAGTAGACATCAGACAACTACACATGGCATGTTAGGAGCAAAACCAGGAACCAAACTCTACTCACTGTCACTTTCCTAACTTAGTCTCACTACAGAGATCAGGGGTGGAGCACAGAGATCACACCTGTGCATGTCAAGGCAAACAAGAACCTGAAACTAGCAGAGTTCAGCTGTGAACAAAGGATTTGTTTTCTTTTGCATCACTAATGGCTGTCACAAGAGAACTCTTTCAAAATCAGGGTGGGCCAGCATTACCATGACAGAGGCAATGATGTAACGTAACCCATTGTCTATCTACACAAAACATTAATTAAAAAAAAATATTACAAAGCAAATGTTTCTAAAAGCTCAGTTTCACAGCTTTTACTAGAGCAATACAGAGCAACCATTCACATGACAGGCTCTGGTCCTTATCACCAGCTAGTTAAAAGGCTAGGAAGGCAGCAGCAGTATTTACCGTCCATCCTGAGAATCACAGTAAAATTAAATTTGGACCAAAATGTTTGTATGGACGTGCAATGCATTTTGTGGAAGTACCCTAACATGACCAAGAGGCAGGAAAGACACTGCAGACAGCTCTAGGCTACCTTGGTTACAGGTGCAAAGACCTTGGCTTGCGAGTGCCCAGCAGGAGCTCCTCGCTGAGATCCAGTTACGACACAGGAAATAGTTTCAGAGTCAGAACTTGGCCTGGGAAGGTAACTATAGCCTATCAATACAAAATGCAGGTCTCTGCCACAATCCCATGCATATTCCAGAGACTCAGTGGTCATGTGACCTCCCAACCCTACACGAGATTTTGGAAAATTGCCTGAATTCCTCATGCAGTAGTAGCAGTTTCTGTAAAGCAGCATATTTCACATAGAAGACCATTCCTTTCCAAAGCATGGAAGGGAACTGCACAGGTCTGAAAGATGAGAATCCCATAAAAACCTCTTGGACAGTTCCCCCTTTTAAAAGCTCCTAAAATACTTCAAGTCACTCTACTGGCTCTGACAAACGTGGAAGTTAATTCATGCGCAAACTGAAGGTTGCCATTCACATCACAACCATTTCACTGTGCCTAGGAACAGCGTTCCTAGCCCACCTGGACCACAACACTCAGGAGAAGATTTAAAGATGATGTTTTAGCCTTCAACATCCAAACCAAAGGCATTTGGCATTAGTCATTCACTGCTAGAAACGAATGTGCTAAAAAAAAAAGTTTTTGAAGTTACAGACAGTCTAGATGATTTCAGGTGTGTATTCCTAAACCCCCACTTATTTTCTTCCACCATTAAGGTCTTTACAGCTTTGCACAGTGAAAACACTCCGATTATACTTTCCAGTTACAGTATGTTCTGACATCGTCAAGTTGGAAATTGCAACATTCTTGGGACGATGTAGGTGGCAATTTAAACACTGCTTTCCTTCCATCAGAAATGGAGCAAACCACAGATGTTCCTGGTGCTAGGAGAGTTGTGATACAAGTTGTGATTTGCAAGCATCAGGGCTGGGACCAAATCTTCCTTATCCCTTTAAAAATAACTCTAGTGTAGCTCCTGCTGTTCAACTAATAATATTTTTTAATACTGCTCAGCTCTTGAGCATTTTAAACAGTCTGAGCCGGAGTTAATTTGGAAAAGTAAAGCCTATGCTTTTTTTATCTCGTCTGGCTTCCTTGTCCACGTCTGAAACCCAAGTCGTAGCAGGCAATGCCACCTTGTGGACACCGGCACAGAGTGATTCCCAACACAGCCGGGTCTGTCTTACAGCTGGCACGATGCTGAATGCAAGCCCAGCTTTACCTGACACAGTATTTCCAATTCTAAATAGCATGCAATTCCATACAGGTAACTCCTAGAGCAATAGAGCAAGCACCACTGATGGTGACAAATACCAGCACACTTGGGACCAGAAATTCTATCTCAACAATTCTGACCTGTTCTTTGGACCATACTAATTACTTACACAAGAACTTTGTAATCGGAATGCTCTGAATATAATTGTACTCAAACCAAGGCCAGATTACCTAAACTAAAACGTGTTTATTTCAATGAAAAGCTTTAAAAGAAAGGGCTCAAGTGCACTAGAGGACTTGCTACCTTTTTCTACCCACACAAAGAATTCACTGTCTCTATAAGGCATCTGGAATCAGTTAATTCACTGCTCCCACCACCTGCACAAAGCCTGTACCATGCCCACAGCTTAAGAGTGACACACTCAGAAAGCGCAGGCACCTCCCACCCACCAGTCTGAAATGCATCAAAACAGGAGTCTCCTAATCTCAGCTAACAGCATCCACACAGACCTGTAGCACAGCAGTAGAAAGACAAGAACCGAGGAGAATAACATGAAGCACTGAGTCAGTTTGTTGGTAGCCTTCCTGCATCACAGATTTTTCTGTGTGAGAGGAGGCTTCTATCCAAGGACTGCAAGGTCACTGCTGAGGATGGGTTAACCAACTCCATATTATGTTCTGTTCCACAAGACCACACACGCTTGCAGGCGATTATAGTGCAACTTAGCAAAAAGGATAAAATAACTAACAGAAATGGGCAGAAAGATGCAAACAAGACCACAGATGTGCTAGTCTGATCATAAGCCTGAGCCAGGCTCAGGCCTGGAAAGAAAACCACCGTGTCCAAAACCCATACCCTGCAGTCAAGACATCATGCTTGCTGGCTCCCTCCTAACATGCTCCTATGAAGCCAACCCAGGGGAGCATTTTATACGTAAGGCTCAGTACAGAGGGACTACCTGGAAGAATGCGTGGATGCCTGCAGTGGCTTCACTGCGGATTCTCAAGAGGGAGCTGAGCGTGTTGTTTCTGCACCGCAAGTGTGGGAACTGTCGGACGTACTCCAGTGGGTGCCTCTCCTTCATTTTCAGGGGGAACAACTGAAAACAAGGAAAGAAAAATAAAACTACGAGAACTTGGGAGTCAATGTAATTATATTGCTACTCATGCAATACCATCTCTATCTACTAAAACTCAATCGTCCTTACAGAGCAGAGAACTAGATGCTTTTGCCTATCTTTTCTAGTTATTCTGTAGATTTTATAATGCTTATGGCAGAGCCATGAACACAAGAGAGGGTAACAGTGTTCTGAAATGCTCCGCCTTTTGGGTGCTGAGCCCCCTTGAAAGCCAGCTGTTCATCTCACTGCTGCAGCAGTGAGCTGATTCCAAACATGCCTGTGGCAGATAGGATCTTCCACCTGCACCATCTGGAGTGTTTTGCCAGTCCCACTGCTTCTCCAATTCGTATTGCAGCCAGACTTATCAGGTAAGCCACCTGGCACAGGTAAGTGCTTCAGGGTGGGACATATGCACGCTCTTAGCTGCCAGCATGTAGAAACAGCTCTGCCCCAGAAGACAGATTTCATAGTGATCCCATGTTTCTCCTTTTGACACACCCTACAGACACCACTGCCAAATCAAAGTGCAGGACCACTCAGACTTAAGGAAAATGCAGTTAGAAGCATGCTTTGCTGGACACCTGGACCTTTTGAAATTAATTTCCAAAGCAATCCTACCAGTTGGACTCCTGCTGTTCTGACATACCCAGGTATCACAAGGTCCCACCACACGAATGGTTTCAGCTTTCAGCTCCATGTCTTGCATCTTATGAGGACTTTTGACCAGTTCCCCTTGCACTTCCACTGCACTTCCAAAAGTTAAATCTCTAAGAAACCAAGAAAAAAAACCAGCTTAACTAGGCACTTACACAAAAGTCAACTACGTTCAGAAGAGCCATTCCTGTTAATTTAGCTGGACCACTTGAGATCACAAGAGATACTGTAGTCATAGGGCTTAACTGATGAAATGAAAAATTACTAAATGCATAGGCGGGAATGTGAAGAGATTCACAAACCTAGAGAGGAATTTAGAAAAAGGTTGCAATGCTGGACAAGTGAGGGGAAAAGGGACAGACTTTTATTAGAAAGGGCTCTTGGTGTGGACAAACCAGGCTTACAGAAAAAAAAACTCATTACAATTTATTTTAAAAATCAAGTTACACACAGAGGGTTCCTGGATCACACCAACACACCCAACCCTAGCCCAAAGAACAACTGAGAGTAACAACCAAAATGAAGCTGTAAAACAAGTGCATTATTTTGCTATAATAGAATAGGCGTGCCTATCTAGGGGATATGCCTACCAAGCCAGCCCTGAAGCTGTTACAGGTAGAGCCCAGCACTCTCCAGAACCTGGGGGACAGTTATTTCTAGCTACATCATGTGATTTACAAGTAAGTACAAAGTCCAACAGTAGTCCAAAACACCAAAACTGCTACAGCTATTAAATTAGGTCCAAATTAATCTCACAGGATGAGCAACCGAACCACAAGGCCTCAGCTAAGCTGAGACAGAGTAGTCAGACACTCTCCATCCTAAAAGCACATCCAGAGACCCCAGCCTGCAGTAGTGCCTTTCCTGTGGTCAGGTGCCAGCTCCCGGTGACCCATTGGCACAGGAAAGGAGGCCTGAGCAGACACCTCCAAGCACTGGTCAACATATTTCTCCAGGTATCTCAAACGGACCAACCTATTTTCCAGGCTGGGATCAGCAACCACCTGGAGGCTTTCCAGAGAACTCCCATCATTTATATGGAGGAACAAAACTTCTTTCTGGGATCGGACAGAGCGGACCCAGCCCTAGAGGGAAAAGAAAAAGAAATGTGTTATTTCTTGGCATGATCTCTGCATAGTTATACTCTTCTTCCAGCTGAGCTGGACACGCTACTTCAGGCTTCTTTCAACTTCTTACTGAAATAAAAGAAAATATTTCTTTAGGAGCAACAAAAATAAAAAATAATTAAAAAAAAAAAAACCAAAACAAGTAAGTTATTGTCAATTATTCTACTGACTTCACGGCAAAGAGAAACAAATCTTTAAGCAGACACATCAACTCTCCTCCTGAGTCCAGCAGGGACAACTAAGATCTACCTGCATCTCTGGGGAGCTGAGAATACAGAAAGAGGAAAAGTACTCTGAAGATGAAAAGCATTTTAACGAAGTACATATTCTTATTAGTGACGTCCTTCTAAAACACTTCTTACTGAAGCAGTAGAGACGAGTATTTTGATGATTTTTGGTATCAATTTTTATTGCTGTACCACCTGCAGGAAAGTACCAACTGAAATTTTCTCATTAGTTTACGTGCCCTAAGCCATTGGACTGCTAAACCAATGATGCTGCAGCTAAGAGATGCAGGTGAAAAATTACATATTCAAGCAGAACAAAAATTAATTTCTTGGATGTTTCTCCTTATACCTCAAAATCAAGACTGCTATGCTGTCCCCATGGGGGAAAAAAAAACCTAAGAAAAAAATTTAGAAGCATTATTGTCCAGTTTGACTAAAAGGATTAAAATAATGCAGAAGTTCTTTGTAACAGCAAAACAGTAGAACTGACCACGTACATATCAGACTAATGTCTTATTTTGAGCTTTTCAATGACAAGTAACATTTCCCTTAAGAAATTAAAATGTAAGTCAGCACCCAAGGCACCAAGTAATAGAATCTAAAATACAGCTCCCTTAGTTGCTCCCCAGCTCACAAGAGATGAGACAAAGCTGCCCTTAAAAGCAAAACTATCTGCTGAGGAGCTTCCAGCCCATCATACAATAACACTGTACAGAACAACTGAAAACAGAGCTGATTAAACAACCAAACTGCTCCTTTTCCAATCAGTCTTTTGCTTAACTGTAAGTGCTCAAGTAGTTCCAATTATTTCAAACTGAGCAAATGCTCCAGGGATTTTATACCAGACAAATCAATGTGAATCCATCTACTTCAGCTGTCTGGACTGAACAAACTTCAAGAATTAAACAGTACCATAAGTAAAGCATTCTTAAAACTACAACATGTCTACTAACACAGACAAGGCATTAGCCAGGTTTGTGTAACAGGAGAGGACAACTGCACATAAAAACTATGGAAGATTTGAAAATAATGAACCCAACTGTTAATGAAACTTCAGCTTTTGCTCCAGCCTCACAATTTCACAGGCATTTACCTAGACAACCTCTGAAGGGTGATCCACCTGACGCAAGAACTAATGCAAGAAACCAGAGTCCAAAACTGAAATCTGATCATTTGGGTATCCTCGTATTCCTGTGGCTAAAGCAACAGGCACTTAAAGCCTGAAGCTGCTGTGCTTATCCTCTGTGTTCTAGTAAATCCCCAGAACACATCATATACATCATACTTGATGCATTACTTTTAAGGTATAACAGCAGATGTTTTTCTTCGTTTCCTTCCTTGTAAGTGCTCCTTAACTAAACACCCAAAACCCCCTGAACAAAAAAAAAACAAAAAACATTCTCAAGAGCTTTGTTTTCCACCTCATCAGGCTGTTCTGGGATTTGTTAAATAAGGAGATGAGTCTTGCATCCTGCAATAGGAAATAAGACAAGACCCACAGGCTTGTATTGGAGCAGCAGAGGCTGTAGCAGCAATGTTTTGACCACCTCACACCTTACCAGAAGCAATGTGTAGTGACAATCCCAACTCTCTACTTTCAATAACCTCACTAGAACAAGGGTGGTTTTAAGCCAGACCAGTTCCCCAACCCAGTTTAATACAAATTACATTCTTGCCAGCACAGGGAAAGAGCAACAAAGCGGCAAGGACCTAGGGTAGAAAAAAAGGTGGTATTGCCAGTTTTAGCACCAGTTTATTCCAGCTTGCATTACTGATAAAACTACATCTGAGAAGTACCTATACTGGATGAGCTTCTTCCTACCCTATTAGGCTTCATCTACGTGTGTACAGGAACACCAGTGTGCACAAACTGGCTTTTGAGTTTGTAAAATCATAGGATGGTTTGTGCTGGAAGGGAGCTTCACAGATCACATAATTCCAACCCCCCTGCCCCAGGCAGGGCCCACTCCCACCAGCCCAGGCTGCTCCCAGCCCCGTCCAGCCTGGCCTTGAGCCCTGCCAGGAATGGGGCATCTACAGCTTCTCTGGGCAACCTGTTCCAGTGCCTCACCACCCTCACTGTAAAAAATTTCTTCCTTATAAATCTCTCCTCTTTCAGTTTAGTTTAAAACTGTTACCAAATACCCCAGTCCTCCACAGATTCATGCAGAAATACTGGTAACTGCACACTTCTAACCAAGGGCCTTGCACTAAAACAGGGACTGTGCATCTGCAACCACTGCTCTGTCAGTCGGGAACACCAGAAAACCGGTATGCACAACCCTGCAGGCCAGAAAGGGAAAAAGTCCACTTCTCCCAATCTACCTTGGTTCACAACAACTGGACACGAACATCAATGAAACTCTTACTGTTGGCTCTACGCAACACTACTATAAACCCAGAGGTGGAACGACCCAAAACAAAGCTTTGAAAACGTCAGCACAGAGGCAATGGGTCATTGTCCCAAACCAAACAGGTAATAAAACCGAAACTGTTTCAGTATAACGAATCCCACTGACAGCCTTTCCCTGCACATGCCGAGTGACTTCAAAGCTTTGTACCTGATCTAACAACGGCAAACCGAAGAAATACATTGAGAGCCGGCTCTAGAGACTATCAAGGAGGGTTGTACGTTTAGCAAAATACGCTGCAGAAGTTCTAGCTTTCCTCCCTGAAGCACAGGTAGTGAAACCGGCGTGGGCCGCCAGGCCGCCTCCCTCCCCCGCCAGGGCTCTGGGCCGAGCCGCTACCAGGCACACCCCGACCTGCCGGCCACACACCTGCACTTTAACCTCGCCGGCCGGCTCCCGCGCCTCCAGCGCCTCCCGGACACGCAGCCGCGCCGCCCGCCGCGCCCGAGGCAGGGAGGCACAGCAGCGGAGGGCCTGCCAGCCACCCCGGGCCCGCAGCATGGCTGAGACCTAGCGGGCCTGCCCGCCCCGGCGGCCCGACCTCATCCCAGCCCGCTCCCACACGGCTCCCGGCATGTGACGCGCCTCCCGCCGCCTCACGTGACCGTCTCACCCAATGGCCGCCGAGCGCTGGCCCAGCGAGCCAATCGGAACGGACGCGCGCCGAGGGCGAAGGGCCGCCTTTTCCGCCGCCTGGGCGCAAGGGCCTCTGGGAAATGTAGTGCATGGCGTGCGGTGCTGGGGGCGGCAGCGGGTTGAGGCTGTGGCGCCCTGCAGGGCACAGGGGACGGGGCCCCGTGGCGGGAGGGATCCCCATAGCCGCGGGAGGGATCCCCGTGTTGGTGACAGGGGGTCGGCGGGGGTAAGGGATCCTTGCCCCCTGTGCTGGGCCCTGGTGCGGCCGCCCCTCGAGCCCTGGGCTCAGCGTTGGGCCCCTCACCCCCAGACAGACCCGGAGGGGCTGGAGCGTGTCCAGAGCCGGGCAGGGGCTGGGGAAGGGGCTGCGGCACAGCTCGGGGGGGGGACGGCGGGGAGAGCTGGGGGACTCAGCCTGGGGAAGGGGAGGCTCAGGGGGTCCTTCTCACTCCCTGCAACTGCCAGACAGGAGGCTGTAGAGAGGCGGGGTGTGTCAGTCTCTTCTCCCAAGGAGCAAGCAATAGGATGAGAGAAAATGGCCTCAAGTTGCACTACGGGAAGTTTAGATTGGATAGCTTTAGATAGGAAAAATTTCTTCAGTGAAAGGATTGTGAAGCATTAAAACAGGCTGCCCAATAAAGTGATGGAGTCGCCACCCCTGGAGGTATTTAAAAGACGCGTAGATGTGGCGCTTAGGGACGTGGTTTAGTGATGGACTTGGCAGTGCTGGGTTAATGGTTGGACTAGATCTCAAAGGTCTTTTCCAACCTAAATGTTTCTATTATTCTGTTATTCTATCCTGCTGCTTTCTGGGACCTTGGCAGCACTGGTGCTGCCTTTGCGTCAGGAACCCCTGCTGGGTTCCCACCTCCACGAGGAAGACTGTGGGCAGGCCAGGCCAAAGCCTCTGGGGAAAAAAACCTAATGCCAGCTGGGCTGTCAGCCAGGCCAGGCTGTAATGCTGCTCCTCACCGGGCCCTGGGAGCACTTGTGGTAGCAGGCTGAAGGGAGAGGCAGCCCTTCTCAGTGACAGTGCGGTCTGGGGATGGTGTGCTGTGGATGTCAGGGGCCGTCTGCCACTCTCCTGTCCTCCTAGGTCCCTCTCCAGGGGAATAAGTCCCATGTCAGCCCGTGCTTTTCCTAACTGGGGACACAGTACTCAGTTCTGCTCTGCAAGCCCTACTCTGGGACAAGACCCTTCTCCTGTCCTCTTTTCAGCCTTCAGCTCCTCTGAGTGGCAGGTGAGAAGCAATCATCAAAATGAGACTGTCTCCAGCCCTGCGGATCTGTTGGGGAAGAAATTGGACATGAGCTGGTGATGTGCACTTGCATCCCAGAAAGCCTATTGTATCCTGGACTGCATCAAAAGCAGCATGGCCAGCAAATGGAGGGAGGTGATTCTGCTCTTCTGCTCCATTCTGGTGACATCCCACCTGCAGTGCTGCATCCAGCTCTGTGAGTCCCCAGCATAAGAAAGACATGGACCTGTTTGAGCAAGTCCAGAGGAGGCCACAAAAATGATCAGAGGGCTGGAGCACCTCTCCTGTGAGGACAGGCTGAGGGAGTTTGGGTTGTTCAGCCTGGAGAAGAGAAGGCTCCAGGGGCACCTTATTGTGGCCTTTCAATGCTTTAAGGAGTTTATAAGAAAGGTGAAGAGAGGCATTTTACTAAGGCCTGTAGTGACAGGGTAAGAGGCAATGGTTTTAAACTGTTAAAAGTGTAGATTTAGATTGGACATAAGGAAGAAATTTTTTACTCTGAGGCTGGTGAGACACTGGCAAATATTGCCCAGAGAAACTGTGGGTGCCCCACCCCTGGAAGCGTTTAAGGCCAGGTTGGATGGGGCTTTGAGCAGCCTGGGCTGGTGGGAGGGGTCCCTGTCCAAGGCAGGGGGGTTGGACTCAATGATCTTTAAATGTCCCTTCCAACCCAAACCATTCTATGATAAAGGTTTAAGTGCCGCTTCCCCATGCAGCCTGAACTATTCTGCTCTGCCCTTTGCCTGCTCCGTGTGCACCTCTCTTCTGTGCAGTCACGCTGCAGGAAGGCAGCGGCCAAACATGTCTGCTGTGCTTGTGGTCAGAGGTTGTCTCAGTCCTGTGCATTGATCTTTGGACTTACAGTGGGTGAAACAAGGGACAGCAGCAGTGTGATGCCCCAGGGCAAGGAAATGCTGGGAGGTAGCTTTGGTAGTGACACTGCTTGTAGGGAGACAAATCCCTGCCTTGCTGCAAGGGCTTGGGTAAGAAAAGAATTGCTGTCAAGAGATCTCATTTAAAAGAAACAAGCTGGGCTCATGGGAAAGAGAAGAGGAAAGCTTTGTAGATGCCTGGTTTCAACTTTCCCCTGTGGTGCTTTTTATCTGTGCATGAAAAGCTTCTTGTCCTCAAAGTCCCCATGCTGCTTGCCAGGGCCTTCCTTTACCTCTGCCTTTGCTCCCAGTAAGCCAGTGTCCCCACCTGTGGCTCTCAGTCTAGACCTGAGCTCTGAGCTGCCTTGAAAAGCTGTCCTGAGGAATTAGAGCTGCAGAGCAGGGGCATGGACATAACTGGCTGAGAAAGACATTCAGAGGAAGGACAGGAGACCACAGGGAGGGGTGCAGGGAGGGTAGGTGCAGGGAGGGCTAGAAATGCGTCCTCAGCCAACGAGGACAACTTGTCCAATGTCTGTCCTCCGTGCCGCTGCAAGGAATCAAGCAGACCACCTGGACACACACAGGTTACTGCCTCAGTGCTGGATGGAAACACAGGGACACATGTGTCTTGATGCTCCTGAGCGAGCAAAATTAGATTTGTTTTAATGCCAATCACCATCTCCTCCTCTAAGGGCCAGCATTGAGCTTTGCTGTATGTTGGTAGTGTGGTGATGTGGTTTCTTAGAGAATCACAGTGCAGGAAGGAGCTGATACTGCTGCAGTGTTCAGGCAGAGATATGGAATGTAAATTGGTGGGAAATCAGGTCTCTACCATTCAGGGAACTCCTGGCTTAATATGAGAATTAAATGAGTGTGTAATGACTGTTCAGTGCATGTGTTCTCTCTGCCCTGTCACAGACAGTGCATTTACTGCTGGTCTCAGCTATATGTTTTTCCTGTCTAGTTTGGTCCATACTACTCAGGATAACCTGCTGGGTTATTTGACTTATAAAAGCTTTTCCAGGCTGTATCAACAGTTAATATAGGGAATAATTAGGGAGTGTCTAAATACACCAGGGAAGAGGTAAGGTTCTTCCCCTCAGACCCGTCTGATCCAGGGCCAGCTGTGGGAAGGGGGTAACACAAGAAAGTCTGGCCTCAAATTTCTAGGACTGAACTTGAACTTTTCCCATCCAGCTGAATATCCTTCCTTCTAAAAACCAAATGATATCAGTGGAGAGGGCAGGGATTTGGTCCATCAGTCCCCCAAAGAAAATGACAATGAAGCACTGGCAGAGTGCAAAGCTGACAGTCTCTCAGGTGGCTTTTCTTGCCCTTGGAGCTCAGGTCCACTTCAGCTGCTGCTCCATACGCCCTGATCTGCTCCATACTCCCTTTTGCCAAGTTCCTCACCTGGGGCCAATACTGCAGAGACTTACTTATGTTGCTGTGAGCTGTTCCAGGCTTCTGGACTGCAGACAGTGTTCATGTGCTGACAGGCACAATTTCCAGCAATTTTTTTTAAGATGACAGGGGGACAGACAGGGGCTACTGTGTTCCCAGAGCTCTCCAACAAACATTGATTTATTTCCGACAGAGCTGACCACCCTTGATTCACTGCTGGATGCTGTCCTCACTGGCCAGCAGTTTGGCAATGTCAGTAACGTGAACCATAGCCCCGGTGATGACCCCAGATCTCAGGTTGTTTCCATAGGTCCATATGGGTCCGTGCAGTGCTGGAGCTAACTTGTAGCTCTGTTCCCTCTCTGGTACGTGAACTGGGTGTTTTAGAGCTATTTCAGGTGCCCACAAAGACATGGCAGTGTCTGAATATGTATTTTATTTCTTTCCCTGCAGAGCAGAGCTCTTCTAAAAGCTCTCCAGAGGACACTGGTGCTGTTTGCAGATCATATTAGTAATGTAAGTCTGGGCTGGGAGGCAGGAAACCGGTTGTCAGGGTGTCTGCAGGGAGGGAGTTTCAAAGGACGGTGAGAAATAATGATTCTCCTGTACAGTCCCAGCTGGACATAGGAGCTGTGGTGGGAAAAGGGCTTCCAAGCAGGCAGCGTCTGTTTTTGGGCAGGAGTGGAGAATCAGCCTTATTCTTATAGGGCATCATCTCCTTGGCACCATCCATAGAGCAATGCCCAGCTTTCACCTGGCAGCAGGGGTGCTCTGAGATGCCTGTTCTCTGGGTGTTTCAGCCTGGTGCTTTAGCTCCAGACTGTCTCCTCATGTGGCCTCCTCACCCATGCCTTTCTGTTCTTTCATTTCATCCTTTCTAGTGGGTGGGGGAGGAAAAGCTCCATCCACACAGTTCTGCTTCTGAATTGAATCTGTCCTTGCTCCCTTCTGATTCTGGGGCTTTTAGCCCCAGATCCTTCAGATGTGGCCAGGGAGTTGCCTAAGAAAGGGAAGGGACAAGGTGGGAGTGGTACAAAGCAAGGAATCCAATCTTGCCTCCTCCAAAATGACTCTCATTCACCTGGCGTCTGATGACATGAACCTGGTTTGTCCATATAGTTCGGAATTTGAGATGCTGTTAAAGGAAAACTCTCCCCTCGGGGCTGGCCATGTGGATATCTTTTCCATCTCTCTCCTTCTGAGAGCCTTGAAGATGTGTTTCCCAGCAGTGGCATCTCTTTCTGATTTCGAGGGTTCTTTCAGTGAGGGCTTTTATCAGCAACGGTGTCCGCTGTTCGTGGACCTCTGATCTGGAGTCCTGAGCATCCCCAGAAAAGCCCAGCATCCGTTTGAGTACATTGCCAGGAGATCAACTTGTACCTTCTGCTTGAAGCTCGACATAGTGCCTTCTGGGCAGATAAAGGACTATGCATGCAGGCATAAGCATGTCCCTCCAAAAGGTAGAAGATTAAGGCAGATACATCCTTGTTAACCTATGGATAATATGCAGTTCTTCAATCTGACAGACTCCCCACAGTTATGAAGCCTTCTCACTGTTATCAGTGGATGCCCTTTCCCTTTGGTGTCCTTAAAGGTCCTAGCCTGAAAGTTAGATGCACAAGACAGTCAACATCCTGCTGTGTTTTGGATGTGGGAATGGGGACACTGTGATTAGAAAGTGCTGGCCTTTTTTTCAGAGATGTCTTGGTAACCTGAAATAGAGCACATTTGTCCTTTGTTTCACAGCAGTAGCTTTTCAATGAAATGCGATACAATATGTAGCTCATTCCTTCCACAAATAAAGCTGATTTTCCCTAAGCAAACCATTAGTTTAAGATATTTCATTCTTTCTGTCTCAGCTTCCAGTTGTTTGGTTTTTTTTCTGAACCCTTCACTGAAACCAAAACCAAAGCAGATGCAAAAACTGCTTCTTTCTGTGTCCTCCAAAGTTTTCTTTATGCTTCCCAGCAGATGAAGAAAAGGGGAGACCCTGTCCTTCTGTCAGAGGGTAACACATGACTTGGCCTCGCTGATTTTAGGTTTCATGAGAGGGCCAGCGTCATGGTGCCACTCTTTGCCCAGGTTGATGGCTGAGTAAACACAATGCTCAGAGATGCTCTAGGCTTGGTCTGTTGGGGCTAGGCTGTATTCACAGTCCTCTGAGAGCACCCCTGGGCCCCAGGAAGGAGCCAGCCTAGAGCTAACACCCCGGGGCTGGAGCCCTGGGAGTTGCACAGCAGTATCTGAGCTGCTTTGTTGACTGTTCTGCTCTGACAGCACTCATTGTGGTGTCGCTTGATGAAACCCTTATTCTGCCTCCCTCCAGAAAAAATTCTAGTGAAAGGCAGGAATTGAACTCTTTCCTGCCTGATTACCACTGATGTTGCTCAATTCTGATAATGGATCCATAGTAAGGGGCTGTTCAATCCCCTCCTCAAGTTCCTCCTCTCAGAGCTTTGCTGAGAAGTTCCTACTTTGACCTGAGATGTGGTTGTTAGCAGTCTAGCTCTCTCTTCAGACTTTTTTTTCTCCTACTTGAGGAACAATGGCTTCTCTGGGGATTCCTGGGTTCAAAACCTGATTTGTGACTCCTGTCACAACCTGTGATGATAGGGATGAGGGGCAACATGGCTTTTCATACGGACTTTCCAGGTGAGCAGAGATCCTGGACATTCAGGGACAAAGGAAAGCAGCAGCAAGATGTCCATCCTGGCCTTGTCCCATGCGTCTTCACCCAGAGCATTTCATGTTGCAGCAAAACCAGGAGTGTCACTACGCGAATGGCACTCAGCAGCAGGTAAGGTACCTGGACAGGTTCATCTGGGACTGACAGAAGATCTGTTCCTATAACAGTGAGGTAGGTTTCTACGTGGCCCATATAGGGGTGGGATGGGTGATTGCTGAGTATTGGAACAGGCTGCGGCAGCTTGGCTGCTTGTGGGCTTCAACGGAGAAATGCTGCAGCTATAACTGGAGGAGGACTCAGCGTGATGGACAGAAGTGAATCTTTGGAGGAGAGGAAAAGAGAGTGGCATGGGGAAACTTGACTTCCCTGGCCTGAGACCACATTGACCTCCCTCTGTCACCTTCCTATTTGGCAGATACGTGATGTCAGGGGAGCTTAGTGAATGGTGCGAGATAGGTGTGAGTTCCGTGGGGCAGGAGGAGAATGAGTGCCATGGAGCAGAGCAGTTAACTTCTTTGTTATGAGTCTAAGACTGAAGGAAATGACTTGCAGAAGCCCTGTAGAAAAGCATGGGACAGGACTCCCAAGCCCAGCAAATGCACCTCCCCTCCTGCAAATTCCTGGAGCAATGGACCCATCTGAGAGATGGGAGATGTTTTTGGTAGAAACAGAGCTCATCTTCTGTGATGGTCCTTCACTGGGGGAAGAAAGAAAGAGGACTAAAGGTGAATGTGGCTGGGAGACATGTAATGCAAGGTCATGTTGAATCCAGTGGGTCTGGACCAAAGGAGGTGTTGACAAATGGCTTTGGAAGAGAAATCCATATGATGTCCATAGGTCCTGTTGCTAGGAATGACTCCTGAGAAGGATTGGCCAGTGGTCTCCATCCCTTTCTTTCTCTTTTTCAGTTAAATGCAGAGTGAAGAATTTTCCCATGCAAATGGAGCCATGGGGCTATCCCAACTAGACGGTTTGTTCTGCAACAAGGTTTTATCCTTCTGAAATAAAGATCAAGTGGTTCAAAATGGGCAGTAGGAGATAGATAAAGTTGTGTACAAGGACCTCCTTCTAAATAGAGATCAGTCTTTCCGGACCCTGGTCACTTTGGAAGTCACACCTAAGCAAGGGGATATCTGTGCCTGCCAGGCGGATCATGTCAGCCTACCAGCACCCATCCTCATGGCCTGGGGTAAGCAACTGGAAATGGGGAGGTCACAAAATCTTGAGGAAGGTTGCTTCTAGCTCTATGGGGAGAGAAGGAAACTAGGAAAGATATTTTTGGGGAAATCAATGTCTAGCCTGGGCCTTTACTCTCTGGGCTGCTCTTCCAGCAGAAACATGCTCTGGATCTGCTGTGAGCAAGAAGGTGACTGCAACGCTGAGCTTTGACCTGGCCTTAAGTTTCATTGTGGTGGTACTCATCATCTTTCAGAAGAAAAAGAAAGGTGAGTTATTCATAGCTAAGTAGAAACCTGTTCTTAATGGGGCTTCAGAGAGATGTTTTAAAGCATGTAAGGCTTCGCTAGAATTTAGATTTACCATGATAATTTCCTTGGGTTCCCAGCATTCAAGTGGGTTTTATATGGCCTAATCCAATATCCGCAGAAGCCAGTGATAGCTTTTAATTTATTTTAACTGATGTTAGATTGGGCTTTCAGTGATGAGAAGCCATTTTAGAACTATCATCAGCTGCTGAAAGGTCAGCCCAGTCCTCTGAGATACAGTCCTAGGCTACGGTTATGGTTTCTTATGAGTATCAAATTAGCTACTTCATCCCCAGATGTCTCCACATTGCTTTGTTGCAGACATATTTTGTAGAGTTGAGAAGCAAATACATTCATACTTATTTATAGAAGGCTTGAATACCTTTCTTTGAAATGGCACAGGGGGAAAAAAGGGAGAACATTATCTTACAGAAAGCTGCGTTCCTGTTCTCAAAATGCTGGTTTTCTGAGTAACAGTATCTTACCCCAGCCTTTGCTTTCTCCTTTCTAATAATTTAAGATTATTAGAATCACAAACAAGTACTGGGTAAGTCACTGTTGTGTGAAATTTTTCATGGTGCAATGAGAATAACCCTCAGCTTAATCCTGTATTGTTATTTTTTCCTAAGCAAACTCCCTTAAGAAAGCCACAGCCAGTGGTAGCCCTTTGCTCCCATTAATTCCCAGCCTATGGGTTTAGGTCAGCAGCATCAGGAGGACCTGAATTCCCTTCCCTCCATCACAGCTGTTAATAGCTAGGGAAGAAAGGGCTTGGTGCTGAAAAGGCTGAAACCCCCTTCCGTAGATCCAAACAGCAGTTCCTAGTGAACTATGATGACAACAGCGTACAGGTTTGACTCTGTAGGAATCAGTGTTCCAGCCTGCCTAGAGCCTGAGCAACTTGCATCTGTGTTGTTCAGGGCTCCACATTATCCGAGTGATAAATGCTTTGGGTAGGTCTCTAAGGTCAGCTCAGAAATTGGATTCCCCTCCCATAAATAAATCCTCTACCAGAACCGCCTCTGGCAGGGCCGCCATGGGCTCTCTGAAGCTCAACTTATCTTAGCAGCTTTGTGTGGTGGGTTAGGGTGGGAGCACTGTGCGCTTGGAGATGATGGTGAGAAGGGGCAGGCTGGCAGCTGCTCCAGGACTTCGAAGTGAAGATGCATCCACGGACTGTTAGGATGAAAATGGAAACCACAGAAAAATAATTCAGGGGGGCGAATGTGGGAGACTGCTAACAGGAGCCTGGAGGAGTTTTTCTTATTCCTCAGTCTAGCTGGCACAGTGACTGGCAATGCTGCAAAGCCTCTGTGAGAAGTTCCTCCAGCCATTTCTGCTTTTTTTTTTTTTTTTTCCTTTGAGGCTGCCATGCCTGTCTGCTGCAGCCACAGAGGAAGGCGGCATGGAAAGGGACACACTGCTGGGTGACTAAGTCTACAGCAAGCCTTTGGGAATCTCTTTCTGTCTCTGAGACTTAAGAGGAGCTGTTGCTCCCTGCATTTTGCCAACACTATTCCCTTTCCTCCTACTGTTGCCACGTTAGCAGGGTACTGCCTCCTCCCCTCTCAGAAGAACTGTGAATTTGCAAATTGGCAGGTTTATAAATTCGATGGTAATCTCAGGGACTGGTGCTGGGCCATTGAGGTTGGGACAGACTCTACTCCTGCATGAAGCTGCAGGAGGAAAGCTGGAGCTTCCCAGCCCTGGCCCCACCTGGAAAGAAGGGAATAAATAATAGCATTTTTAAGGTATGTTTTGTACTTTGAGGAATTTATCTAAGGGTCCAAAAGGATTTAATAACTGAGAGCTAATTAAATGTACTAATTAACCCGGTGTTTAATCTCAGCTCTTTGCTAGCTTTCTGTGCTGCTGAAGCAGAGACATTGTCCCATATATCATGACATCCAGCCACTTTGCTTAATTGTGTTTCCTCTGCACATGGTGCAGGCACTCAGCTCCTAAGGTGATGAGAGGAACACGAAAGCCCACGTACAGGGGAAAATTAGAGGGGCAAAGCCGGGCCTGTGTGACTAACAACCTGTGAGATTATTTCCATGAAGAGGATATTGACAGTCTAATTTGTTTCCCCTCCCCATTATCACTGGTTTGTTCTCCTTGACGCCACTGTTTTGCTGAGGGGGATGGGAACAATCTGCTTCTGGGCACGTGATGCCAAAATTGCCATGCTATTCCTTGGTCCCATCCTTGTCCCTATGGTTCCGAGCTGCTCTGCTACAACCAGGAGGAGAAGGCTGCTTACTTTCTCTTCTCACCGTACTTCCCCCGTGGACTTGCTTTTCTGTGAGCATTTATACTGGTGCTACTGGTACTATTTTGGTGTACAACCCACACAGCCAGCTCTCAGATCTCTGTGAGCTGTTTCCTCAGTGCCACAGAAGGGACTTTTGAAGTGACCGCCCAGAGCCATCTCACCAGCAGTAGATCAGGAGCAATGTGACTTTCCTGCTTCCAGGGCTAAATAATTCCTCCTGGCTCTGGAGCTGTGGGAGACCCTGGAGCAGGCTGGTGGGCTGGTGGATCATAGTGGGCCCAGGAGAAGGTGTGCTCCGCAAGAGAAACAGGGACAGAGGCCTCACAAGACTGAAAATTCTGGCACATCATGAAGGCCATCATCCTGAGACACAGTCCTTGTGGATGCAGTATTTAGGGGGAACATCTGCAATCCTGTCATTGCTTCTTCTCACAGCTGGCATGGAACTATGCCTGGGAAGCCACCATGAAGCACAGGCTGCCCAGCCTAGGGGAGAATAATTGTCCCCAACAGCACTATTTAAGCCAGCAGCTTCGGTTTGTTCCCAGCTGTAACTCCGTCCACACACTGTTCATTTATTACTGCTGATATAAAAATGGGATGGAGGTGAGCTTCTCTCAGGCTCATGACCTCAGCTTGGGGTCACAGCTCCTTCTTTAGGAGTTACTAATTTAAATGTGGTTGAAAATGAATCTGTGTGAGCACAGGGTCATAAAATGAGCTGGGGAAATGGGCTGCAGCGCAGGGATGCAGCAGTCACCTTCATTGGAAGTCACCAAGGGAAAGCCAGACACAGATCTCTCTGGGATGTCTTAGGAAAATGAATCAGACCTGCCAGGATGTGGGGAGAGGGGGGAGATGACCCACCAGGGGCTTTTATTCCGAACTGAACAAGCAAGTGATTTTACAAAACTGGCAATCCCCCAGTGTCTCCTTGCAGAGCCCTATGCAGCCAGTGGAGGAAATTGGTAACTGTACCCAGCAAGCCTGTTTTTAATTAACAAATAATTATCTACAAATTGCTGTAATTATTGCCTTGGATTCCAGAGGATGGGGACGTTAGCGCGAGATGAGCAGTTTCCTTGCGAGTGAAATATTTTCCCTGCCTTATCTCCAGCGCCCTGCTGCTGTGAGGTTTGGGGACTCCGCAGCGCTTTCCTTTTGAGAAAGTGACAAAACAGCTCAGGCTGCCTAGAAGCAAAGCGTGGTGGAAAAGGCACTGAAGGGAGGGCAGTTTCTTGCATTTAGTGGGTTGTCTGCCCTCGTGCTGGAATGGTTTGCGGGATGCCAAGTAAGACATAAACCCCAGCACCAAATGCCAGGAGGAGGGTGCTTGCATGTCAGTGAGCTGGCAGAGCAAAATGAGCATCCTGGTTTGCTATCTTTCAATAAAGAGGCGATAAAATCAGGTTTGGAAAAGGGGGTTAGTGTTAATTCAGATCAAACAGAGAGCATGGAGCTGCCCTGAGCCTTCAGCGCTGAGGGATGCTGGTCTGGAGAGAGCGCAGCACCAGCCATGACCTTCTGGACCACGTTTCAGAAGGAAGGTGGTGTGCGCAGGGTCCTTCTACCACTTTTCCTTCAGGCTCTGCTGCCAAACCTCATGGTGGGTATCCACAACAACCACCTTTTCATGATTACAAAGTCTCCCCCATGGTAGCCTAAGTACTAACACAAGGGATGTTTATTGCCCTGAAGGGCTTATACCCTTTCAACAGATCTAACAGGGGAGAATCCACCCCAGTTTGCAGGACAGGTACTGAAAGACTGTGGTTCATCCCAGGCTGGGTGGGAAACCTGCTGAAGAGTTCCCGAGCCCAGACTTCAGCCTTTCTTGGTGGATTTCACCTCTGAATCCTCCTGCCTCCCAAGAAATGATGCCCTTTTCTCTGTCACTCCTAAACAATTCCCCTAAACGATGCCGCTCACTGCCAGGGTTTCCATGACAGCCTCTGCTTCAAGCAACCGGGATGCTTTTTATTATTCATCTGTGGCATATTTACCTGAAGCAAGCTGCCTGCACCATGTGCTGCTGTGAAATGTTGCCTTTGTTTACTGCATTCTACGTCTTTCCACTTCTCCATGCGGACACCAACTATTTTGGGCTGGGGGGCCCTGCAGCCCCTTCCAAGGTGATGTGAGTTGCATTGCCAACTCTTCCAGCATCCCTTCAGCTGTATGGAAACCCATTCTCAGGGAAGAGATGTTGTGGCTCCATGCTGTGGAGGAGTGTAAAGAACGGGGCAAGCTGAGATGGCCCTGCCCTCACCCTCAACTTGCCTTTACTGGCGGGACAGCATAAGAACCCTCAATCCTGCTTGGAAATATCCCACTTGGCCTGAAAATACAGACATGGCAGCAGATTTTCTGCTACTTTCTGGGGTAGCAGGAGGATTTTGTTTGGGTGCATGAACCTGTGTCACTGCTGATGCCCAATGTGGTCTCCAGAACTGGCTAGTCTTGAGAAGCTTCGTGCTCTTCAGACCCCCTGAGGTTTAAGCTCCTGGCATGAAGTCATCCTTTCAGAGCTTGCATCAGGACCTCAGCAGGTGCAGAAAGGCATTTCTCAGTCATTTCAGGGCTTGTTGTCAAGCTTCTCTTGCTGATCGTGTGAGTGAAAAATTATCCGCTGTGAAAACCTAGTCTTTGCCCTTAGCATGGTGCACTAGATGCTGGGACCCTGTTGAGCATCTGTAATGCTCCTGCCTTATTCAAGGCATGGCTGTGCCTCAAGTATGTGACTAGCAGGAAAACAAAGAAAATTAGACCATTGCTTCAGTGTTAGGATCAAGAAGTGACTTGCGCTTTTTTCTTTTTTTTTTTATAGTACCTACCCCTCTCCCACGCACTGTGGCCTTTAAATAAATGGTTTCTAATGAATAGAAGCAGTTCATGGACAAAGAAGCTGTCAAGAGAAATGATTGATTGTGCTTAATATTTTATTTTCCAGGCTTAAAAGGAAATCTCTGAAATATCCTTTGGCAGGTCTGTGAACCTAATGAAGTGATTCATAGAGACGCAGAAGGAACTGAGGGCCTGTTACCAGCAGAGCAGGGCAGCGTTGGTCGTGTTTTGTGCCCACTTCTGTAACATGGCTGAAGAATACTGTGGGGGAAAGGCAAATAAAGGCAAAATTCCAATTCAGTTGCTTCAGCCCTGCTGACAAGAGAAGAGCTAAGCCTTTCTAACCACTGTGTGACTATAGGATTTAAAAAGTAGGGACAGGAAACCAACTCTGTGTCGGTGAAACCCAAATTTTCTTTGAAATTGGGAGTATCTGCAGGCTAGTGTGCCCAGCATCACTGTGGTGTTTCATGCCACCAAACTTTAATGCTTTTGGAGAGTTCCCATGGGAAACCAATATCCTGTTGTGCTACTGGGCTACACTGGTGAAACGAGTTGTCCTAAATCACACAGAAGGTCAAGGTCATGCATGGGATTTGAACTCAGATCTTCTGATGTCCCATTCTCTGCAGCCCCCATCAGCTTTTGTTTTCCTCATGCCTCATTTCACTCTGGATAGTCTCTGCTGCCTTCAGCCTCTCTCAGCTGCCAATGATGCTCTTTGCTGCCTCTGGCTTGCCCCCATAAGGGACATGTCCCCTAAAGGCTGGAGGTGTTCCTTGCTCTATATGAAGGAAGAAGCCGCCTCGTGGTCAGCTGCTCTGTGGGATGCTCAGTATGAGTTTTCCCCCTGCAAAATCAGCCAATGTGAGGATAGGGATAACAACGCTTCAGGAGAAATTCTGACCTGTTCTTCAGGTGAGTGCCTGAAGGGACAGCAGCCATCTGACCCAACTATCTATAACGCTGCCATACAGGTGTCTACATCTGATCTGTTGTTCACACTCCCTTTGTAGCTAATGGAGACAACTAAGCTACTATAGGGAGCAAGATGTCCCATCCTGAAGTAGACAGCTGAAATAGCCTAGGTGCATGCTCACAGGAGTGCCTGTGGTGGTAATCTCAGGCTGATGAAGTTAGGAGAGATGTACCCAATTTGAGATATGTTAGCTGTAGGCGATGCTTGAGGAGTTAGAGCAATCCTGAAGTGCTGGGGGGAACATTTTAGAAAACATCTCAGCTGGCTCTGCATGTACAGGTGAGACCTCGCTGCTGCTGGTGAGCTCCAGGTGTGAAAATACACGCTTTTCTGCTTCCCCCATCACAAGCTGCGCTGACATTTCTTTCATCCCAAGATTTTCCTTTTTTTTTTCCCGGCTACTTCTTCTCTTTTGTCACTAGATGACAGCAGAGGTCTCATAACATCACACCAAGGACTGCTCTGAACCCAGGGCAGGTAGCGTTTCTGCACCAGGCAGTTCATGGCTGGGCGCCCCAAATCGTCCTGACGACTTTTAACAACTCTTTATCTACTTATTTATCTGGCAGATTATGTACGAATACAATATTTAAGTCAAAACTTCCACCTTTTGTGTGGAGCTACTTGTGTGCATTTTCCTGCTTCAGCACCTCCGTTGTCCCCATCCTATTTTTAAGAATTTCTTTCACACTTGCTTGATGCCTTTTGTTTTAAACTAGGTTTGTGCCTTCCAAAGGTGGACACTGTCCACCTCCTTTAATCCAACAGGAGCGCTCACAGATACAGGCAGCTGGAACAACCTGCTTCTATACAACACCTCAAGCACAGAGCTGAGCTCCCGAGGAATGGGTGGCTGCTGGGAGGAGGATTTCTGTGATAGGTGAGAATTGGCACATGATATGGACATAAATACTTTAGGCAGGATGGATGGAGGGAGGGAGGGATGGATGGAGGGATGGATTTTAGCACGTGTGGTAATTACTTCTTCTCAGTGGAATATAGGCCAGATAATTAAGAGAATTAGATAAGGGGTGGAACGGGGGATTTTAAAAAAAGAATTATTTAATTATAAGTGATTCTGTTATCAGGAATACCTTTACCATGTGCAGATAACAAGGAAGAAAAGGCTAGGTTTTTTGACACATGAGTCAATCAAATGGATGATTTCTGTACCTGGGATGCTCTGAAGGGGGATGAGTCAGGCCGTGGTCTAGCAGAGAACTCTGCATGAGCACATGGACCTTGTCTGATGATTAACTGAACCAGGTCTCTGATCTGTACAAAGGGGAGGATATGATCTATGTTCTTAAGAGATGCCAGGACACTTTAGGAGACACTTTGTGATTTATTCGTAGTTTCATAGGAGATTCTGGGACAATATTTCAAAAAGACGATTTTCATTACAAAATTCTCAAACCTAAATCCCTAGCAGCCATCTTCAGTGCCTGCAGCTATTGGGCATGGTCCAAGATTTTGTCCTTGTCAAAAGCAGAGCAGAGGAGATACCGAGACTGTTTGAACCTTTCCAATATTGCAAAACTAGGAAATGTATTTCAAGCTTCTCGTCAGCCACCAGAAGAAGTTTCCACATCGTTTCCTGTAGAGGTTGTGGTTGTTGCCTTTTTTTTCCCCCTGCAGTACAATTTTTACTCTCAAAGGCAGTGATAACTTACAGATACTGGTAGCCCTTCATGGTCAGTCTTTGGCCCTCTGTCTCTATTGGCTTGAACTGTGCAGGATCACAGCCCCAAAGAGCCGCTGTAACGCATCATGATGGGAAACTAAAAAGGGCAGCATTGTCATTTCTGGTCACTCAGTTTCCAGCCCACAGCTGGATGAAGGACAGAAGATGATACTGTTTCTTTGGTATCATGCTCTAATTGTTCCTGGTGGTGGAGATGGAGGTTTCTTGGGAATAATGCCTCCCAATTCATTTTAGCAATCTAAATATTAGGTAGTCAAACTAAGCTGGCAGTATGGGATCCCCATATTACAAACAGCTGGGTAAGTGACTCCCCAAAATGGTTCTGCTCTTTCAAAGATAAATATCTAAAATAGGAGTTAGGAGATATCGAGACAAGCTTGTGTCTCTCAGTTGGCCATGAAGGGAAAGCTTAGAGGACTCAGACTAATTGCTGACATGTGGGTGATATGAATCCCATCCCTGGGAAGGAAGAGCTCAGGGAGTGTTTGCTGTGTGTCCTGAGCAATTCAGTGTGTGCCCACCTGAATCGCACGGAATAGGTCAGAGTAGGGTGAGGTAGGGTATTGGGAGGAGAGGAGAGGATGGAAAGGGATGGGGTGGGATGGCATAGACAGACTAAGAAAGATATTTAAGCTCCCGCAGCTATAGGTAGGTGGAATATTCATAAACAGCAACACAAATACCTCATTCCCACTTTTTTCCCCGATGTCACATCCTTCATCCTCAGATTTGGGACCTGCCCTGTCCCTAGGACATGTGGCTCAATCGGTGGCTGATGGGTCATGGGGAGAGCATGGCTGTGTTTGTGAGCTGGCCCATCACCAGCAGAAGACCTTGAACATCGCTTGACATGTCCCAGGGCATGAAGCAGTTCCTATGTGAACCAGCTAGGATCTGTCCATCTGTTTCATGTCCTGTTTTAGCAACTCTGAATTAAGGTAAAATCCAGCCTGGAGGTGACAAGTATCTAGGTCACCCTGGCCATGTCCACAGCTGGCAGAGCGGTGAAGGGAGGGGAGAATGGTGATGCTTGTTGATGAATCAGAGCTGAAAGCAGACCTTTAGAGACACTGGTACAGCCTGAATGTTATAGATCAGCTGCTGCTGACCTGAAACATTCACCTTGGGGTTCAAAGGATGACTTCTAAGCCTTGTCACTGCAGTTTTGGGAATAAAAGGGGTCCTGAGAAGCCCCCACAGGCTGAGTCTCAGGAGAAACAGCCTGCATTTAGGCAGTTACGTGTCTGCAGTACCAATCAAGCTTTTAAATCTGGAAGCATCTGGCCCAGCGGTGATTTGATTTTATGCAATGTGTCTCATGCTACCGTATTGCTAAGCATGTCACTAAATCCTTACACATCAAAGGAACAAAGTAAATCAAGCAAAACTGCATAAGCCACATTACAATTCAGTTTTGGCAAAAGGTGCTTAGACAACCCTGGAGGCTGCGGACCTCTAGCTGGCAGCAAAACTCGCCCAAGCCCAAAAGCAGTGCAGTTTTTCCTGTGCCACCAGGCAAAAGGCTTGCGGCTAAGTTTGGGTTAGGAACTGGCCTGGAGTCAAGTGGTCCAGAGATCTTGTCCTGAGTTTAATCGTAGTTTTCCAGGTGGATTGATGCATTATACTTAACCTTTCTGTGCTTCCATTTCCTGATCCATAATTTTTTCCCCATCTTCCATGGGAAAGATGCGGATTAGTTAGATAAGACTGCTTAGTGGAGACCCAAAAGCTTTCCAATTGTTAGAGATGCTGGTTTACGCTTTGCCAGGCCAGCTCACTTGAGTTCCTGGGACTCAGTATCACAGAGAAGAATTTGACCACAATATTACTGTTAATATTCACTGTTTGTACTCCCGATCATATGAGGGCTGATGCCTTTTGCTGCTTTGTGGGCGTTGGTAGGAGAAGGAAGTGGTACTTCAGAAGCCCAGCAGCTGTCTCACACCGTGGGGCCATGTTCCGACACGAGAGCTGTCATCCACTGACACACACAGAGACTCAAGTCCCTGGGCCCGGTTACTCATTTGAGCCTGATGGGTGACAAGTGTGGACAGACTGTGTGAAGTCTCCACCATGGGCCATAGTGGAGACGAAGCTGTGGTGGAGAAGATGCACTGCAGAAGGTGGCCAACAGAATGATGGGGTCAACAGCTCACCACCCCCTCCTCTGAGGATGGAGGAAGCCCAGGGGGCTGGCTTAGACTAGATGCCCATTACTAGAGGGTTGGCATTAAGTCAGTGGAAGTCTAAGGCTCATTGTGTGGAAGCACTTAGTGCAATACAGATACTACGGGGTACCTGGGACCTCTGAAAGAGGGCTGATAGGTCTGACACAGAATCTGTGAGACACTGGTACACTCCTGGATTAGCAACTGGAGATGAGGCAGGACAACAGAGCATCTCAAATGGATGGAATACATATGCCTAGGCAGCTAAATAGAGCTGCCAGTCAATACACCCTGTGGAGACCAGGGAGCAATTCAGCCTGTATAGAAGCAGACACCTGCATGCCTCAGCTGCTCTCCTGACTCCACCAGTGCCCTGACTAGCTCTTCACGTACTTCAGCAGGAACTCATGCATGTGGCTAATGTAGACACCTGCTCATAGACACCTACATGCAGAGCTGAAACCAGCCTCTGGGTTCCTTCTAGTTCAGTTCCTCGTGCAGCCATGCTAAGATCCTCCACAGAAGAGAGATTCACTCAGGAGGCTTTTTTTTTTTTTTTTTCCCACAGCAAAAGGAGGTGGGAGCAGGGTTCTATGGGGATTTGTCCTTGCCCCCATGTAGGTTCCCATTTGAGACTTTCCAAGGCAGGAAGGTTAGGGAATGCCAAATCCCTCCTGCCCAGAACCCTTTGTGCTATAATTCCCTAGATCTCTTTTCTTCCTGCCTGAAGTCCTCTCCATCTCAAATCTAACACAGAAACTCAAGGCATCTATTCCAGATATCCCAAGACCTCTTGTCCCATACCAACTCTCTACTCTTCTTTTTGCCATGACACGCTGATAATCGTGTCTATCCTACAATAAATAACTACAGTCACCAATGTCATTTAACATGGTTAAAGACAAACCCAGTTAAAATTACTTTTGGTCACTCCTGGACTAGAGCATGTTGACATTTATAGACCACCATCCCCGTACAGAACGCTACACAAGAAAAAATGCACCATGTCTCCCAGGGATCTTTTTCTCTAGAGAATCCAGATGCTTTCCAGGCGCCTGGTAACAGTACAAAATAGTCTGCTATTAAAATTCAAAAGCAAGTAAAATAGCCCTTTCCTGCAGGCTTGCTTTCTATGAGACATTTCTGATGAGAATCCAGTCTCTGCAGAGGCCTGGCATATGAAATCCAAATTATATAGCTAGCATTCCCTTCTTTCGAAGTGGCTGTGTGAAGCACAAAATCCCTTTGCAATTCACTCTGGTGATGAGAGGCAACTCCTTATGTTCAGACCACTCCTCTCAGCATGCCTTGGGCTGATGGTTGCCCAGGAGCTACCTCCCCTTCCCGTGTTCCTCCCGGCTCAGGGGAGAGCCCATCTCCCGCATCCTTCAGAGCACAGTGGAGGATTCACAGGCAGAACCACCCTCTTGCTTCCTCCAGCCCCTTGGAAACACCCTGGGACCACATCTGTCTTTCCATCTCTATCTCCGGAGCCTTCCTGCTGACATCTGAAAGGGCACGTCTACAATTACACATTTTGGGCAATTTTGTCATGGGGAGAGGTTAAAAATGAGTCATGGTCATTTTCATGAATTACTTGCCCAGTGGAGATTTTCCACGTGGTGAACTATTATGAACCCATAGGTGGAGAAGGTAATTATGACTGGTGTAAAGCTGTGCCTAATTTCACACTCAATAAAGGGGAGACAATAACTCCCATTCCTCATGGAGGTGTGTGATGATTTAATCACAAGGGGAGCTCTGTATTTATAGATTTTAAAGACACCACTAAGATTATATAGTCCCACCTTCTGCATAACAAAGCACGAACAACATCAGCCATTAACATGTGTCGAGCTTCTAATTTTTGCTTGTTTGTAATGTCTCAGACTTTCTGTTCATATTCATGTGACCAATCTGAATGTATGTGTGTCAAGTTATGATCTCCATTTTTTGTGTTGACTTACACATAGCACTGTAATTTCCATTTATAAATTCAGCTTGGGAGTAAAATATCTATTTTGCGTTATCTGTTGGTTTTATACTTACATCCCGTTCACTGCAAGATCAGAGTTATGTCAGCCAGTCAGTGCCCTGGATCAAAGAAAGAGCCTGCCTCATCCCTGAGAAATCATCACAGAGAAATTGTGGAGATAATCATGTATGGCCCTGGTACCGGCTGAGCTGGTGTGGTGGGAAATGTTCTTCCTTGGGCTGTGAGTGGCATCAGGAACCATTACTCTTTGCTGCTGGGTGGGTCTATGGGTTTATCCCATCTAATTCATCATTTGCTTTCTGTTCCTGTCCCAAATTACAAAATGGCAAAGGTTTTACTTTGTATTGCTCCCAAGAAAGTGAAGGTAATCTTTATGTGACAACCTCATGAGTGAGCGTAACACTGACTGGGGTCTCTTTGTAGGCATGTATATGGATGGGCCAAAATTAAATTTGTAGGAAAGGTATACCCACACAGCTGTGAGTCTATTTAACAGACCAGGAGAATATACCTGGTGAAAGAGCTGTCTCTTGAATTAAAATGGTTTCCATATGGTGAAGAACCTTGTTATTTTGAGAAATCAGTTGAACCTGCCGTGTTTCAAAGGCGGTTCAGTTTTGTTGCATGACAATGTGACAGGCTGTGTTGTCCCCCATCACAGCCCTGTGCTCTTGCAAAAGCTTAGCCTAGCAAGAGCTAATGTAGCCTAAAGTTATTTATCTTATTCTGTTGCATGTGAGATCACCGTCATAAATCTAAGGGCGCTTTGCTCCCTTGCTCTACATGGGAGGAAGGGATGTGCTTCCTGATGGGACACGTGGAGAAAATGAGCCTGTGACTAGCGGTGAGAGGATGTAGGGCTCTAAAGGTAAGCTTGTCCTTTGTCACATGCAAGACAGCTAATCTGAAGACAGATGCTGGTTGATCTCTAAAATGCCAACAAGGTCTGACCCAGGGGGACAGCATCTCTTAAAAGCCTTTGGTTATTTTGTGGAGGTTGAAGCTCTCTAGCGCTTTCTAAAAGTGACATGACAGGATCAAAAAACAATCCTATGCAAATTTTTTTTTTTCTTTCACTTGCGTTTTGTTTTCTAAAGAGTGAAACTAGGAGCAGGTAGGCTCAGCTGGGGTGGAGTCAAGGGGAAGGTGTTGAGGCTGAATGCAGAGTGCTACGCCTGGAGGAAAGACTGAGATGAAAGTGCTGTGCTGGGGCATCTGTCCCAGGGGCCCAAAGCCAGGAGGACCAACTCAAATCCAGACCAAAGTTGCTATGAGGGGACTTAGAGTCATTTTTTGCAGGATTTCATTCTGGCATCTACTTTTGGTGACCTTCCTGAAGTCACCAACACACACCAACTTGTGATTTAAAGACTCCGTGTTTTGGAGAAGCTGTTGGTACTCCTGGGTAGGACATTTCCCAGGAAATTTTTCGTAGGAAAATCGCTCCCTATTTCTATCTGAACTTTCTAGTTTGACTGCGGTGTCTAACCACCAGATGTCATTGCTTCTTTCTCCCAGGCATGAAAGCTGACTTGAACATAGTCAAACAGGGGCACTCTGCTAATGCTAATCACAAAACACATACTCAGTAGCTGTTTGTGGTCCCCAACTATTTTCCACTGGTAGTCAATTAGAGGACAATATTACCTGTAGGACATCTCAGGACTGATAACAGCAAGGCCTACACTGAGAAGAAAAAGGATGTACTCCTTAGAGGACCAGTGTGCGATAATACGCAGAGTAATAAAACCAATAAGGCCACCGAAGCAAAGAGCAAAGAGAGGTTTATGAGACAGCTGGACGTTTTTATGGAGAAAAATGGAATTAAGGGACATTGTGACAAATCAGAGAGGTGGGGCCCACAGAAACCAGAGAGGCAGAGGAGAGGGGGGGAAATGCTTTTTCTTGTTCAGTAGTTCCCTACCTCCCTTTTAATGCCCAGGAGAAGATGTCCCTCATAGGCCAGAGTTTTATACAACTTGATGGAGGACCCTGAGACAGCTGCAGCTACGGGTCGCAGGTGTGGGCATAGCTGCTGCTAGAAATGCCTCACTCTGCTCTCCTGCCTCTTGGCACCATTGCTGTGCCTCTGGGCTGTGGGATGCTTGCCTGGCAATCAAAATGCCATCTTTTTGCTTTTCCCTCCACTCATCAGCATCCTTAACTGACCCAGGCTTCCTCCCTCTGCTCCAGCCCCCTCCCATACCTTAGTGCCTTCTTGAAAACACAATTTGAAAGAAATGTTGAAAATCAAGAGTGATGCTTTTAGCTTTTCATAAAGATCTAGAACGTTTGACCTATTTTCCTCCCACTTGGTTACTTCTCTCCTTTTAATAAATCAAATAAAACTGTAGGAGCACTGCATTTCATCTTGTCTGGACTGTTATATTTAATCTCCTGAGTGGGTGGAGGTAGGTGTGTGTGTGGAGGGGAATGGCTCAGAAGCCTGGAAACATGAGAGATGACTCTCTTAAGCTCTTCTGATTTCACAGAAAGTTGCCAGATAGGACTTTAATTAGGGCCTATCAAAACCAATCAGGAAAAGAAAAAGGTTTGTCAAGTTGTTAGCTGCTGCGAAGTTTTTTGGAGTTTGTAGTTTTGGGGTTTTTTTCTTGCATTGTGCACAAATTTATTCATCCTAACAATTTTACAGCTGTGGTCCCTTGCTTACATCGCATCTCTCTGCATGAGAAACCTCTTCTATCATCTTTATGGGTTACTCAATTGGTAATTTTCCTGCTGGGATGGGCAGGAGCTCTCAGGCATTGCCAGGGTGGAGATTACATTTTCACTTTGCACTTTTCCTCTGATGCTAAGAACATTTTACTCATGTGCTGATAACGCCATTATTTTTGTTTCATCTGCAAAGTAAGTTTGGAAGTCAACAGTCCTCGGTATTCACTTAGCCATGTAAAACAAAAGCATGATAAATAATCATATTATATAGCCTCTTAGAGGAAAAAAAAGGGGAAACCAGCACAATTTTAAAAGGAAAATTAGAATGTTTTCTTTACCAGATTTTGGTGGAAAAGTTTTTTTGCCCCCCATTTTAAATTCCACAATGTGGTTCACATTATCTGTGGAATTTTCTGCTCTGTTTGTGGGGTTCTAGAGATTTCTCTCGATAGGCAGTGATTCAAATACTGAAAGTTAAGATCATCTTGAAATGTTTTGCTGGATCAGAGCTTTCATTATCAAGATACTGGTCACACCAGCTCTGACATCCGGGAATATTTTTTGTTCAAAAAACACAGTTTAAAATAGAAACGTTAACTTTTGTGTCTAATACAGCTGCCGAAGGGAAATATATGACAACTGGAGGCTGTAAAAACAGAGCAGGATCACTGAACACATCTGGAAATACTTTAATTACTGCACGTTCAACTTTGAACTACTTGGTTCCTATGTAAACATAAGACTAGTAATTAAAGTACAAGATTTAGCTCGTGGATTGCCATCTTTTAACTACTGATTTGGAGAAGGGAAGCGAGGGGTAATTTTACACTTGCAGATTTCAAGGCCAAAAGAACCATTAGATGGGACTGGCTGTATAACAGACTGGTGAATTCCACCCTGGTACTCCTCCTCTGAAGCCAAAACATGCTGTTGACTAAAGCATATCTTCCTGAAAGACACTTAATCTTGGTAGGAGAACATCAAGTAATGATGTTACACCTTGGAGAGTGGAGGGAATAGTTATTTAATGACATTTAAAAAAGCATAAAGATAATTAAAAGCTTTTCAAGTCCTTTTTTGAAACGGTCTATGGATAGATGACATTTTAATTTGATTTGCAATAAACCAGTTACAAAGAGCCGTGGTTGTATCTGTAATTAATTATATATTTAATTTAAGATGTGTTAATAAAAGAATAATGGAAGTCTAAAGAATATACAGTCAAAATCATGGTAAATCATTCTGAGGAATTCAAATAAGTTTGAATTCGTTGACTTGCCATGAAACCTTGAGTAGTTGGCTCAAGATGATAAATTAATTGCACTGTAAAAGTAAAACGGCTTTAAATACCTTTTTGTTGCAATTAAGGTAGCTGCATGGAGATACAAGTACTTTTTGCACAGTATTAGGGAGTGCTTCAGCTGCTGGCCACCATTCTGGGCAGCAAGTCTGTTCTGGCTACTGGTGGCTGGGTGGTCTGTCTGACGGCAGCCACAGACCTCCCAACGGTGCATGCTCCAGCCCTCAGTGGGCCACTGCTGGGCAGCCTGAAACCAGTGCCAAACTGCACATGATGTTACTGCAGAGCATTGCCTAGCTCATCTCAACATGCTGCACACGTTGGCTCTTCCGGATGTGCTTCCGCACTCAAAGGATACCTCTGCGCTGTCCTGGTGGAAGCTATATGAGATGCCTTCAAACGGTCCACCAGCATACGTATGACCTAGCTTTGCTGAAGAGGGCTCTGTGGGTATTTAAAACTGGACCAATAGCTCCTCTAAATGTTCCTTTTCTGCTTGCTGTAAAAGATGCCCAAGTAGGTCATTATGACCACCTGTCTGACTTTTTGATGGTTAAAATTACACAAGTGAAATCATATTTCTTATGGCTGACATTACTTCAACAGATATGCCCTGTCATGGTTTAACCCCGGCTGGCAACCCAGCCCCACGCAGCTGCTTGCTCTCTCCCCCTCACCCAGAGGGATGGGGAGGAGGATCGGAAAGGAACGTAAAACTCCAGGGCTGAGATAAGAACAATTTAATTGGTAAAGCAAAAGCCGTGCACGCAAGCAAAGCAAAGCAAGGGACTCATTCACCGCTTCCCCTGGGCAGGCAGGTGTCCGGCCATCCCCAGGGCAGCCGGGCTCCGTCACACGTAACGGGGACTCGGGAAGACAAACACCATAATGCCAGATGTCCCCCAATTCCTTCTTCTTCCCCCGGTTTATATACGCAGCATGACATCCTATGGTATGGAATATCCCTTTGGCTGCTTTGGGTCACCTCTCCTGGCCGTGTCCCCTCCCAGTTTCCCGTGTCCCTCCAGCCCTCTGGCTGGCAGGGCCCAAGGAACTGAAAAGCCCTTGATTTAGTATAAACATCACCCAGTAACAACTAAAACCATCAGTGTGCTGTCAGCATTGTTCCCACATCAGAGCCCAAACACAGCACTGTACTAGCCACTAAGAAGAGAATTAACTCTATCCCAGCTGAAACCAGGACAGCCCTGGGTGCACCACAGCACATCTTCTCCATCTGTGGCTAAAATCAATGCAAATTCAGGGTGGGCAAAGCTGAATGAGCATTCAAGGCATTAAAGCAGCAAGACTTTTATAAGTCAGATTATTCATGGCAAGCCAGGACTGAGCAAACCAAGGAACCTGGACTGATGTCCCAGTGCCGCACTGTATTGCCAGTAGAGGTGGGAATACCCATAAAAAGCCTGACTTCTGCAGCTTCTCCTCTGCTTTTTTTTTTTTTTTTTTTTTCCTTCTGGAGTCTAATGTAGAAAACTTGAAAATTTGGAGAAATGCAGAAAAAACACGTTAAGCAAAATATAACGTTCTGAATAAAACCTGGAATTTTTTAGAGTAACTATTGTGATATTACTGCTACAGCACTTCTATCTTTTAATAATAAATATTCCCCATGATGTCAATGTGTATCAAAATGTATAGTATTAATAGTAATGATTTCCACAGATTTTAGACTTTACTACTGGTACTTCACAGTGCTTTGTTATACTGAATTATACTGAATATATATATAATGATCCCGTTTCCCTCATGCTTTCCTCATAAATGATGAAGATTTTCTTCTCCATTTACATGACAATATGAGAGGATGTAACCTTTTTTTTTTTTCTCAGGCAACAATATTGATGCTTTTTATTTTCAAGTTTGTAATTTCCCTACCTATTTTACCAGTATTTATAAAGATAAACCATATACAAGCACATCAGTATACAGCGCTATTGTGTGTGGGGGGTTTATTTGTCATTATTGACAAGTAAAGAATTGAATAGGTCCATCAAAATTTTTATGTGATACATAGTGATAAAGAATATATTGTTTATTATAAAATAAATTAATAATGGTCGGTTTCAATAAGGTAAGTATCAGTGCAGATTTACTTATTTGAAATCTCAAGGGAATGTTTAAAAAATAAATGAACGGATATTTGGAATTTAAATTTTTGTTCCAATTTCCTGCTGCAATCGTGGGCAGCAATTTGCCACAAGGTGATGGAGAGCATCAGGAGCTTAGCGTAGCTTAGAGCAAGGAGAGAAAGGGGCATTAACGAAAGGAGTAAAGTACAAACAGCAGTGAGCTGCAAAAGGAGAGAACAGCGAAGGTGGGAGGATGGAAAGGACTTGGTCCTCATTTCTAGATGCTTGTTGCAGAAGGCACCAACAACAGGAGCTATTTGGTGACATTCATGGGTAGATCTCCATCTGCAGCTGCTAAGACTTTACCTTTCAGAGCGTAATCTCATGCTACAGGATTTCTCAAAGCAAAAATATAGGACTGCTGAGGAGTACCAGCCTCTCCCCCAGCCCCAGTGCTGGGAGATCCACCTGAACATTGGTGTTACCAGGAAAGGGTTTTTGTATTGCAATATTTTATTGCCTATCTCAATGGCTGGAGAGCAGAGTTTTTGTGGCTCATCTTGTACTGTGTCTTATGCGTGTCTTGAGGAGGTCTTTCTGGCTTGCATGGTACAATATTGTTGCAAAAGTGTGAGACTGGGAAGTGATGCACTTGGAAAGAACAGTTCTAATTGTACATCTACAGTGGTAGGCTCTAGGCTGACTGCCACCTCTCGGGGCTGGAACGTTTCTAGAGAAAGCACCACCTCAATGCACAAGAGCTGTCAAAAACAAACAAACAAACAAAAAAACCCAAAACACCAAAAAAAACCCCAAAAAACCAAAAAGAAAAAAAAGCAAACTGAATCTTAGGAACTGTTAGGAAACCAATATAGATCGAACCAGATGATATCATCATGTTTTTGTGCAAAACCCTTTGAAATACCACGTGTAGTTCTGCTTCCCTTGTCTCAAACCTGATTTACTAGAAGTGGAAAAGGCAGAAAGGAGAGCAGCGAGGATAATGAAAGATAGGGCGTGGTTCCTGTATGAACAACTGAGAGGAAGGCAAGAGTCTATAAAATCACGATTGACAAGGAGAAGCTAAATAGGGACAAGTTAATAGCGGGTCCCAATACGAGAATCATTACATTGGAATAATGGGAATATTTTACTGTTTAAAATTATATGAAAAGGAGACAGGTTCCCAAAACGTACAAGACTATTTCTTCCCACAGCAAGGAGATGAAATGCCAAAGTGCTTGCCACAAAACATTGCCGGTACAAGAAGTCCGGAGTTAGAAAGGGTATGGTCCACCTGGACCTTTGGTCTGCCCTGTTGAGGCATTTCTTATGTGAATGCTGGAATTCAGTGAAAAATTCTTAGGTATTTGGACTTACTGGAATGGAAAGTCACTGTGCAAGCATGCCTGTTACCAGGGCTTCAGACGAGAAATTTTACATATTAATTCACAGGTCATGGCAAAAACCTGACTCTGGATACCTTATATCCACAGCACCAAAGGGACTGACTGATATCTCTCCTGTAAAACAGAGGTTTTACAGTTCCAATGTCAGTTGTAGGATTTGAGGCAGAGAATAAACCAAGAAAACTATTGATAGGAGATATACTCTTGAGAGTACTTGATGAGGCGGTACATGAAATTGATACAGGGAACAGTATAATACATGCATGTTTGATCAAGAAGAATTATCCAGTTTCAAAACCAACATGGAATAAATTTACGGAAGCTGCAGCAGAGGATGAGAAGTCACTGAAAGCCATCACGGCTGTGATTGTGCACTGGCCAGGGACTCACACACCTAACGAATATTCCCCCTTCCAGCTGAAGTGTTGTGGCAATTCACGGTGAACTGCCTGAAGATAACCACATTGGCTTCAGGCATGCTGAATTCTTTGAATGTTTCAGGAAAGTACAGGAAGGTTAAATGGGTGTACCTAGAAGACCCTAAAGAAGAACCCAAAAGGAACAATTTAGGCCAAAAATGCAAAGTGAACATAGAGAAAAATCTTGAAATGTGTGAAATTTGCTGGAAACTGCAGTGCAGACAAGAACTTGTGCTGATAAATCAGGACTTCTTGAAGCTGTGGTCCACGTGTGCATGATACAACAGCGACTCTTTCTTAGTTTTAGCTTATTTGCTCTGCCCTAGGATTGCTTTAGTGGAAAATCTAACACCAAATCCATCATCACTCATGTTAGTCTGATATTTGCCAGACATAGGATCCCAGGAATAATCACAGACAATAACAACCTGCTGGTTCAGTGGGCAAGACTTCAAACAATTTGTAGCTGCCCATCGATTTGAGTTCCTCTGTCCAAACCCATGCAGAATACCTCGTGGAGGAAGGACATCTGCAGAAGTAGATGTCTGTACTGTGGACCCCAAAATCTGGTGAGAAGGGCCTGGGGGTTCAAGACCCTGGCATTGATGAACATGTTGGTACCGCAGAGGCTCAGGGAGATAGAAACTCCTGAGGAAGATTTGTGGAAGAATCAGAGTGCACTTGCCAACTATTCTGAGTAAGAGGAATAGGGTTATGAAACCCACAGAAATAGCCCTAAAAGTAAAGAAAAAAATGAGAAGGTTGCAGAGCTGTAAAGGAATGAGCAGAGGGACAGAGATGGATGGGCCTCTTAGAAGAGCAGCCAGCACACGCAGTGCTTTTGGGAGCTCCTGAGAGACTTATGAGTGCTGTTAAAACAGTTAAAGTGGAGCTGAATGTGGTTTTTTTTCTAAGTGCTGTAATACAAATTGCAATGTGAGCTAA
This sequence comes from Falco cherrug, assembly GCF_023634085.1. NCBI lineage: Eukaryota > Metazoa > Chordata > Aves > Falconiformes > Falconidae > Falco > Falco cherrug. The sequence continues at coordinate 4,988,864 of NC_073698.1, forward strand.
TTTGCTGCTGAAAAACAGCGAGTCGTGTTATGAGGATATTGACTACTTCCAGAACAAGAAACAAGGCGATACTGGCCAGAGATGCCCCAAAAGCCCTGGGAGGCTTCTGGAGTCAGGTAAATGTTTTAACTATCACTTGACTTTTCTACTGCCGGTGTGACATCAGGCTGATGGGAGCCTTAGTCAGTGCCTCGGTTCTTCCTGGCTCAAAACTTTTCCTTTGAGCATCCCAGGTGGTGTCCTCTGGCTTCCTATCTTCTGACTGCAAGTCATATAACCCAACTCTAGGTGTCTAGAGTGGAAGTGTTACTGGTTGTTTGGTTGTTTTAACTTAACTGGACAATCAGAGAACAGAAATGTACTGCGCCAGTAGTGTCTCCTTGCACATCTTGCTGCCATGGCTTGATGCTGAGCTACGTGGTGGCAAGAAGATTTCCCAAGGATTTTTGCTCAAGCCAGGCATAACATGGGGGGGTGAACATTGGTATGGACAAGATGAGACCCACAAGACACAAATTATGAATTCTTGGAATAGCGTAGCATTGTGTTAAGTGGGAGAAGTCCTTTTCAGCTCAGCTGGGTGAACTCAGACTGCCTGAGATACACCATCTGTGGATCTTCACTTATCTACAGCTGTAGGTGGTAAGATGCTTAGATGTTACGCACCTTGTTATTCACCTCTTGGCAATGTGCACATGCTCCTCAACTGCAAACACACACACATCACTCAAGGAAGAAGCCCATCTATGCACCTTCCTGCCCCAAATTACTGTTGGGTAGTTTAGCACACTCCATAGCCATTAAATGTACATTGATTATCTGGCTTTAGCATCGTCAATATTCAGACCATCAATGTGCAAATGCTACTCTGGGAAATAAATATCCGTAAGTCATTTTGCTAAAATACCCAAACAAAATAAGGGCAGATGATGCTACTAACTGAACTGTACAACTGATTGGAAGTAAGAGCTTCTGAAATAGCTTCTTTATTGAGAATATATGTCTCATTAATCTTTTAAACAGAACAGTGGGAGCTGAGCACAAAAGGATAATGGAACCCCTAGCAGCATCCTTGGCCCTGCCCTTAGGACAAGGGCTGCAGTGCTTGGGGCTGATTAAAGGTCGCTCAGATGAAGGTGTCATTTTCTGGAGGTGCTTAAAATACCACATGCTATGTTCACTGAAGGGCAATACTGCCTTGCAGACAGATGGATGCAAAATGGAGATCCTCCTCCTGTCCTGCTTGGTTGCTTCTCTTTTTGCAGGTGGCCTTGCGTTCTTCACAAACTTAGTTTTTGCTGCTTAACATCCCGGAACACCCCAAATCTGTCCCTGATCTAAAACTCCTCAGTCTTAGGGGTAGCGAGCAAGAGCAGAGGTTGAGTGATGATGTGGACCTTGCACATCTGTCTCGTGCTGTTTTGCTCCACACTGAGCAGGGCTGGAGGAGTAGAGGATCCCTACCTCCACCATGTAGTGGTTGGGGCACCTCTCCAGAAAGAGAGACTCACATTTAATTGCTTTTCTAGTGGGTTTTGCATTTGGATCCATGGCTGTCATCATCCATTGTCCCAGGGTTAGTGGTCTCAGCACCTCTCACTGAGGTTGTCCCATGAGACATGGGGGCACCATGTCATCTGGCCTGGGTGAAAATGTGGGTTAAACTGTAGCCCTGCATTGCGGGAGCTCCTGGCAAGAGAAGGAGGCCAGAGCCCAGGCTCTGCTTCAGCAAACATTTCTCTTTTGCATAGTGTTGTCTTTACAGCAGAGACCACAACCAGGTCATCGCTCTTGAGGTGATGCTGGGTTCCTGATAACTCCCGGCTTTCTGTGTTTCAGCTGGTGCAGTCATTCTTCATCAGGTGAAATGAGGAGAAGTGAGATTAACCTCAGCTACAAAATGTCCAGAAAACAGGTATTTAGAAAAGCCATCGAGGCACGCAGATTTGGACTGAGGCAGAGCAGAAGCTGGGTTACCCACAGCTTGGATGGCTACTACCACCTCTGTGTCACAGCTATAAGAGGGACACAGCATCCTCCCAGACCATAAATACAAGCAGAGCTTGGTGACTGACCTGGGAATGTTTAATTCTCTGGTTTGGGTAATGCATTAGAGGTGTTTGGTGTTTTTCTGCTCACTTCTTACTTTGTTATAAGACCAGGAGCATTTCTGAACCATTTGGTCATCTTGTGAATTGTCATTGGTGAATATGTCGCGCTCCCCTTTGGCTGTCACCTCCAGCAGAGACACTGCTAATAGCTCACAGGAGTCCTGGCAGACTGGACGACTTGCCTTTCTTTCCCATTTGCACCAGTGAGTCAGGTTATCTTTGGCCGGTTGGATCACTTTGATGTTTCTCCATTTCCTTGGGTCCTTGAATTCTATAGCTCAAATGTGGTATATACATGAAATTATTAACTGCCATGCTTGTCTTTAACATGAATTCAGACATAAAGACTTCACAAATTAGTACAGAGCAAACAAATTCAGATTAGAAGAGTAGCTGAAGTTTCCTTCTCTTATTTTTTTTGAAGTGTGGTTTAGCAAAATCAATTCTAATCTCTTTAAAACACGATGCCAATAGCAAAGTCCTTCTGAACTTTAATGAGTATTTCCCAAATATAACTGGGAAACTCCTGCCATTTTCACTTGAATAGGGAGCTTGGCAGAAGGCTTTTGTGAAAATAGATGAAATATTCTGATCATAAACAGCAAGCGATAAAATACGGATCTTCTAAAATGGACTGAAAACTGACTGCTCTGCAGTGCAGCCAAGAGGCTAATGTTTGATGAAGGTTGCCTGCAGTGAAAGTCTGTCGGGCTATCATTTCTTAAATCATAGTGGTTTGCTCGATTTTCTTTTGAGGGAAGAGAGGGAAATGTGTAAAATTAATGTCAACAGACCCCTAGTCTCTACCAGGAGAATGGGTTGTAAAGTGCATCTTTGCCGTTCTCCATCTTCCCGCTGGAAATGGAGGATATTCTTCTCCCTTTATTGGGTTGCTGGAAAGCCAGTTTATTTTGCAGTTCATCACCAGATTTTTTTTCTCTCCTTTTATTTTTATCACTCCATGATGTCATGCTGCAAAACCATAACATTGTCTCTTCTAGTCACTGTGGGGAAAATCGAAGCGACCCATGGGTATTTGTACACATAGACATGTTTGCTATTCTACAGGGCTCTGCTCGTTACCACCATAAAGCATTTGACCCAACACCATTTCTTTCTTAAAATGGCCTCTTATGGTATTTCAGTCCCAAATGTGGCTCTGAATTTGCTGATGCCATCAATTACAGTTACAGATTGGACCACACTTCCAGTGCATGGTTCCTTTGTGAGCCCCTAAAAAACCCAGGAGTGATGGACAGTGCGATGTGCACGGCAGATAAATTTAAGTGTGATGGAGGACCTGCGTTCAGTCATGCTGCAGCACATCATGATGAGCTCGAATGGAATGGAAGAAAGCAGAGACCAGACAGAAACGCTAGATCAAATCGTGCAGGTGATGAGGATTTACATCCGTTGTGTGCCCAGCTCAAGCCAGGCAGAGAAATGTGTGGTTCTGCATCAGAGTCAAGATGTCATCTGGGGTCCTCGGGGGTTTCTCCACTGGTTTTAGTGGATTTTAGGTCATCATGGGATTTAAAATTGCATCGTCTCCACGGTTGGAGATGGAGCTCACCTATAGCCTCCTAATGTGCTCCTTGGGGAAGACATTTTTCCTTCCCTTTCATTTTTATTCATGCCCTTTCCAGCTTTCTGCCCTACTGTTCCACAGGATGGGGATGTCAGTGTGCAGGAGAAGGGAAGCTTCCAGCCTGCCATACAGTCTGCTGAAACTCGTCAGATTAAAGAAGAACATTCACGGACGTTTCTGTCAAGCCACAATCTGTGAAAGAAAAAAACCCTGCAGATGTCTAATGTTTTACCATTTTTTCACCAGTTGTGAAGCCATGCATGCTTCAGGAATTCTCATCAGAAATTCCAAATGCTATGAAAAGAGGCCAAAAACAACAACAACAACAAAAAAAACCCAAAAAACCCACCAAAAAAAAGACTGTGACTTTCAGGGGATGTTCTCCTACCTCTGTACCTCCTGTTATCTTGAGATTTTTGTTCCCCTCCCCACCTCGAGGGGAGATCTCAGCCACAGCTCAATGGTGTCAGAAAGAACCTGAAGCTTGGAGGGAAGCCCCGCTCAAGAAAGGGTCATCAAGGCGAGGACAGGGACTGCGAGTCAGTCTTGTTACAGTTCCCCTCCCATGTAAGAGCCCCATTTCTACCAATTTCATTATTTTTTTAATCCTATGTTTTTCTGGGTGTGCAGGCGTTGCAGGAGAGGGTCTGATAAGGGAGGACCTGCAGGCTCCATATGACATCCTTGACCTTCTGCGAGACCTTCTCCTGCACACCCCATCCTCCTCCTCCTTGCCTAAGCCAGTTAGACAAAAATACCCAGCACAACAGCATTTGAAAGGCCACTGTAATAACGGCAACAACATAATTGCCTTTGTTTATAATAAATTTCTTTTTAGGTAGTGTTATTAAGGCTTTTGGGATTAGGTGCTGATAAATTAACATAAATTGCCATCTTATTAATGGCTCCCATTCTAATCTTCCTTGTGATGAGAAAGACTGGGGTGAAACTTCTCAGCAGAAGTTGCATTTTCTGGCAGGTTGTTTTATTATTATTATTATTATTGCGGGTTGTGGGTTTTGGTGTTTTGGTTTTTTTTTCCTTCTGTCTAATTGTAATTAACTAACAGTTGAAAAAGTCAGCCTTGCTGTGTCACCTGCAATTGCTAGGGTCCAAGCTGCAGCTGTAATTTAGAGGGCTGGAATAATCACATAATTACTCTGCAGTGATTACGGGAGACTTGCATGGTCAGTGGCTAAGAGAGATTAAACGGCAGTGGGAAAAAAGATGCAGACATATGTTGCTAGTTAAGTTAACCGCTTTATATTAATCCTGGCCCACACAGGGAAAGTGCCATACTTCTGCCAGGGGACTGGATGCACAAAATCCTTGCCCAGACCGTGGGGAGCATAAAGCCCTGGTGCCCTGGTTCCAGTGAGTGGGAAGATTAGTTTTAAAAGAGGGAAAAAGGAAGTAGGAAGATTAAATCCTGGAGGTAATCTGCTTTGCTTTGCTTTGGCATCGCTAAGGCAGCCTTACATGCATTTCCCTTGGGATGGCAGCCCAAACCTCGCAGGCTGCCGCAGGAATTGAGTCACACAAGTCTGGGGCAAAGTCTGCTACAGCATTTGGCCTAGCAGGGCTTCGAGGTGTCCCTCGGAGACAAGTAGTCTCATGACCAAATCACATTGCTCTTCTTTGTTGTAACAAGGTATTTTAAATCAATTCTGAATGCTTGACAAGGCAGGTTGGAGGGGATTGAGTCGTGGGGGGGTCCCAGGTTGTTTCTCATGGAAAGGAAGAAACATGATTCTATGGCTGTTACTGATTCTTTGTTAACAGAAAGCCTGAAAATTGTGGTCTTTTTTGTTAATGGAAGAGGGAGACTGGTGAGATTGTAAAGGGGTGCTGCAGCCCTCCTTCCACACCAGTTAAGGGCGTGATTGTTCCCACTCCTGATGGGCAAATGGGACCAGCAAAGCAAGGAGCGGTGTGGGCTCACCATTCCCCTTCTTGCGCCAAGGCTCACCCACAGATCTGATCCTGCACAGAAACGTGTGTCTGAGCTGAACAGGTGTGTGGCAAGTTTAGGTTCAAGGTGGCCTTGGGCTTCAAAAGGCATTTGTGGGCAAAACCTTAGATGCCTGGCATCCTTGGATGCTGCAGGGTGACACAGAATGGAATGGAATATTTTGATTGAAAAGGACCTACAATGGTCCAACTGCCTGACCAGTTCAGGACCGACCAAAGTTAAAGCATGTCAGTAAGGGCATTGTCCAACTGCCTTTTAAACCCTAGCAGGCTTGGGGTGCCTCTGTAGGAAGCCCGAAGAGCCACGGAGGATTCCATTCCCTGCTCCCAGACCTGTCCTGGCTCCTCTGCTTGTGAGATGGTTTTCGAGAGGGTAAATCCACTCCTGGAAGTGTCCAGCCAGAGCTGCCATCAGGGATAACCTGGGAAAACTGATGAGGTGACCACTGTGTATGGGGACAGGGCTTGGCCGAGAGCCACCATGCAGAGGTGACCGCTGGAGACACTGGCAAAGGCTGCATTTCCCAGGGGGGTAGCTTGCTTTATTTCCCTAAAAGTTTAGGGCAAAAAAACTTCCAATGAGATACAAAACATGCCTTAAAATGTCGTTGGATGGGCTCCCTTGCTGGGGAAGGGGGGCTATCTGAAATCTGCTTTCCAAACACTGCTGTGTTATCAGTTGCACAGGTACAGTGTACACGAGGTTAATGAAGACAGGATAGGAGGGGATTAGTAGCACATTGCAAACAAGTTTGTGCTAAGTGGCTTAGGGTTCAGCCTGTCCTGCCTCTAAATACTGATTTCTGCTGTTTTCACCTTCCAAAACACATAAACTGTTAGTTTTGATTAATAAATGAATTTATACAGATAAGCTTTAGCCATCTGCTAACAGCAAGACGTGCCCCGCCACCTTGTCCTTTGACATTCAGAACTGAACTTGTGAGGTTTTGGTGCAGGGTGTCCACGCTGATGTGCACCTGAACGGCCAAACACAGCCCTGTCCCTGGGTACCCCATCCATGGTACGAGAGCGTGTAGCACATTTTCCCCCTCTGAAAATCTGTCCCAAGTCCTGTAACTCATTCTTGTAAGCCTTGACAGCCAGTGCAGCACTACTGTGCAGAAAAGGATGGGGAGAACTGAGGAGCCCCTTAGTTCCCATTGCTGTGTCTCTATTTCTGCAGATTAGGTCTGGAGTAACTAATAATAGAAGAATAACTATATATAACCATGCCAGAAGAATAGAAGAAGTAACTAACAACAGAAGTCAATTAATGCTTCGCTGGCACAGTTCGTGTGGGGGGAAAACAGCATTTCTTCAGGCTGAGTCTGGTTCTTGGCTTTGGCTTTGAGTGAGTTTCTTACTACCATTTTCATTGAGAAAGGGCAGTTGCATCGCATTTAATATTCAATAGGAAGCTTGAAAATATTCTTAAACTCTGTATCACCCTTCTGCATGCCCTGGGCCCTGCTTGATTTGATTATCCAAATCCACCAAAACTCTCAGCCACACAGTGGATTCAGAAGCAATTTAAGAGCTCATTACCTCTAATTTGTTTTTAATTCTTCTCTCTGAAACCCGGAAAGCTGCTAGCAGTTTCGGAGTGGTTATGGGGTTCTGCTCCTGGTAAGTAAAACTCCTTGGAAGGAGGCAGAAACTTATTAGCAGGATATGGGGATGTTTCGTGCTGCTGCTCCAGGTTGCCATCCCATTCAGGTTGTACCTGTGCAAGAGAGTCTGGCAGCAGCCAACAGCCTACGGGTGAGCAGCTCAGGCATTTCCCCACTTTATTAGGACATTTGGAGCCTATGAGCTTTTCTGCCCTTTGCAGCAAGGGTTCTCGGTGCTTTTGACCTAACATAGGCTTTCAGCACCTTCATCTACAGTGTGTGCGAAGGCAATGCAGCTGTGACATACGGAAGGGGGGGCATGGTTGACCAAATGGTCCACTTCTGGTCTTGAACTTGGGTATCGTTCACTCCCAAAGTCAAGGAAAGGACTTCACCCTTTAATATTTGTCCATGTGCAGAGCAGGGGGACCCTGCTCCTGCACTGAACCGATGCCTTTACACTCCTAAAACAGATCAGCATCCAGGCTACCCTCTGCCAAGGGTCACACCACCATCCCCAGACCCAAAGCTTGCCCGTTGCAGAAGACCATGGCAAGAGGCCCCAGATTGGTCCCATCCCTGTGAGCAATGGCTGCAGGCAGAATCCTCTGATGTTCTGACCCACGGAGAGAGTCAGGGCACCCCGAGGACAGCACAAGCTAAGTAACCACGGCAGGTGATGGGGCATCACCTCTCACCTCTTCCCTCCCATAGACCACTGTTCACCCAGCAAAATCCGCTGTACTCTCAATACCCACATCTGCGGTGCCATCAGGAGACTCTGGTGGAATGGACATAGCAGATGCCACCGAAAACAGGCTGGTGGAGCCGTAACGGGGGAAACACCATCACAATAAAAGAGCAACAGCTGCAATAAATGGGGAAGCGTGTAGCTTTCCTGATGAAATGCAGCATATCCTGGTTCCCCGCATTGCTTCTGCAAGTGCTAACAGGCACGTCCGCCCTCTTTGCTCCTCATCTGCACGTTTAAATTCCAAACCCACTTCTTGGAAAACCTCTCTGCTCTCCGTAAAAGCTGGGGATGGAGGCATCAGTTTGCCTTCCCTGCCAGGTGATTGCTTCTGGGGTTAAAATATCAAATCCAACCCAGTCTCTGCTGGATGCCCTGGCATCGGGGCTGCCCACTCCAGGAGGTGGCAGCCTCGCACAGCGCAGGGCTCTCGGGTGCTCCGCTGATCCCACCCAGCTATTCGGAAAGAGCGTAAAATATTTATCTGCAGATATATTTGGATCTGATCCCCCCCCCCCCCCCCCCCCGCCATATCTGAACGATCTCTTTCTAGCCTTGCCGGCACAGCGGTTTTCCAGAAAAATGAGACCTTGCAATCTTGTCTACTTTCTGACTTAAAGCCTGCAGGGTTGTTTTTTTCTGTTGTTTCACAGTGAGGGGGAGGGAAAAATAAAAATAAAAAGGAAAATAAATTACTGCTAAACGCTTTAAAGCTAATCTGAGGTTCCTGGTAAATAGAAATCATTACAATCCAGCATGTTTTACAACAAAAAGGTGAAGTGAATTTGCAGAGTATGTACTTTCCCTTCCCCGTGTTCGTATTAAGGCTTGCTCATAATACTGAACGAGCCTTTTGGCCAGAGACGTGCCGAGCCTTGCCCCTGTTGATCAACAGGGATTAAAAAAGACGCGTGGGACTGCTCACGCCAAGGTAATGAAACAGGAATCCGAGGGCTCTGGAGAGCAATTTGGGAAGTTTCCTTTCTTATTGCTAAGGCCAGGGCAGGCTTTTCCCCAAATTTAGTATTCTGTCTGGGAGAATATAAAATAATGAGACTCCTGCTGCTTCCCAGGGGAGACTCTTGAATTGCCTTAGAGATATCACTGTCAGCCTGAGGTTTTTTCCTGTCTAAACCCGACCTGAAAAAAGGGGCGAGGAAGCAAGCAGAGGGAACATGTACCTGGTTTTGATGCTTTCTGGTGGGCAAAAATGATTTTTATCATTTATTTGCTGGGGGCTGGGGGGGAGGAGCGGGGGAACCTGTTGTTTGTTGGTTCATTTTGCGTAAGAAACACCAGGGTTATGCAGTTCACTATTGAAAACCTTTCGCTTTGGAAAATGAGAGAAGACAAACAGGGGATTGCTCACAGCCCGCTCTGAAGGCCTCTGCAATCGATGGGGAAGGGATGCTATGAGGCTGGAAAAGCACAGGGTGCTTCACAGCTGTGCATTGAGGGGAACAAAAGCTGGCAGGGTAAAAAAAAAAAGAGAGAGCAGCTGCTGGAGCAGTTTGGGGAGGAGATGCTGGGGGTTACAACAGGGTGGCTTTAGGGCACGAGGAATGCAAATGCCAAGGAGGTGTCAGGAAAAGTCCAACCAACATATTTATTCCTTGCAAATCAGGAGGAGGGAAACCAAAGCGCCCCATGCAGAGGACTGGAAAAAGCTGCTAAAGATGAAAACAGGTGCTGGCAGTCTCTGGCTGGGTTTTCCAGGTTAAGTTGTTGCTGGTAACCAAGCAGAGAACTGAACATAAAAAGCAGAAGTCCGTAAGGAGACATCCAACTCTGTATTAGCTTGCTTGTCTCTAAAGCTGCCCTGGTGCTGAACATGGACCCGCTGTGCCACCGATGTTGCACCTTGGGCTTGCACCGCTGGCTGCAGTCACTGGCGGTCCCTCAGGAAAGTCCGTATTTCACACATTTATGGCACATTGGGGGCTGCTCAGCAAAGCAGAGCTCTGGCTGGCTGCAGCTGGGCTTGCAGGCAAGGTGGGAAGGGCAGATGTGCCTTCAAGGTGGCCTTTTAATGGGCCCCTGTGCACTTATTAACCCTGTCACACAGCCACCAGCCCCCAACCGTGAGGAAGAAATGTGGGAGGGTTAGCAACCACCTCTGCTGACGACTTAAGTGAAATGAGGAGCTGAGCAAATCACAGAATCATAGAATGGTTTGGGTTTGAAGGGACCTATACAGGTCACCTAGTACAACCCCCTGCAGTGAGCAGGGACATCTTCAACCAGACCAGGTTGCTCAGAGCCCCGTCCAACCTGACCTTGAGTGTTCCCAGGGATGGGGCATCTACCACCTCTCTGGGCAACCTGTGCCAGTGCCTCACCATCCTCACTGTAAAACATTTCTTCCTTTAAAAAATGGCCCAACTTGTTGCATGAATTGCTGCCGGTCATTTGGGTGGTGGTACCTGAAGATCGTTTATCTTTCACCTTGGATGGGCTTGGGGGGTCAGGCATGCGCTTGGAGCTGCAGCTGTAGGAAATGCCACTCAAGCCTGGCTGCTTTTGGGAGGCTCATCCCTGAGATTTGGGGTGGAAGCAAGTGTGCTGGGGGCACTGGTCAGCTTGGAACACAAGAATAAGTGGTGGCTTCAAAGTGGATTAGGAGGTTGGATCACAGCAGCCCCAGGGATGAGCCAGCAAAGGGTGGGAAAAGTTAAGAGTGGGGTTTGCAAACAGTGCTGGGGACTCCGAGAAGGAATCACCAGTGAGAGCTGCCTCCCAGTCTCTGTATCCCTCTGGATACAGTTGAACATAGTCTACTTTCATCCCATTGGAATGCTCTTAGGTGCAAAACCTGCTAGGTGGCTTGCGGAGAACATGCCGGCTTCCTGCTTGGGTATCCATCTTTGTTAGGACTGGCACAGAGCTGGCACGTCTCTCTCATCACCCTGGCCCCTTTCTGAGCTGCTCTTTTGTTCACTGGAGCAAAAAAACCCCAGGTCTCATATGAGGGGCAGGGCAGCTGGGGCCACCATCGAAAAATAAAAGGCCCCAGGGATGAAGGAGAGCTCACACAGCCTTGTTTCACACAAAGGGGAATAAACATATGGAATAGGTTAACAAGTGAGGTGGCTGAAGCCGCGCTATAAATAAGACTATAAATAAGTTCAAGAGGCATGTCGACAGGCTGCTGGGGGAAAAAAAAAAAAAAAAAAAAAGCCAGTGGGGAGGAAAGGATTGAGGATATTAGGATGGGGGTGGAGGGACCCAAAAACAAAGCTTATGATAAAGCAAAAATAAAACAGAGAAGGGGTCTGTTCTCTTCTTGTTCCAGCTGTGCTGTGAGTCAGAGGAGAAAGCTGTTTCTGACCGACATGTCTCAACCAGCAGTGATCGGTCCATTCAGCATAAGTCACATTTTGCCTGTAAAATTGGAGGGTGTTGAAGAGAGTCAGCAGCGGTATAAGAAATTGGGTGTTACATGCCTCTGGTTTTGGAACTGCTCTAAGGGGTGGATGTGTTGGTTTGGAGGCTTGTAGGATGAGAAATACATCTGGAGGGTGGGGATGTCTCCTGCATGGCATTCTGCTGAGAGGGGGGAGGGTGAGGGTACATGGGGAAGGACCTCTACGGAGCACCTTGGTGAGGAGCGGTGGCAAAGTGCAGAGAGGCCTCCATAAACCCCTCCTCTGCAATGAAGTGTGAAGAAGTCATATCGTGATGGAGCGAGGTCTCGTGTCGGGGGAGAGCTGCACTACAGTGGTGCCTGGGGGCTGGTGGGCACAAGGAGGTACAACACTGGTGTGAGAAAGATCAGAGCTGACTCCTGCCACAGCCCCCAGTAACATTAATTTATCCCTCTGTTTACTAGAATATGTGGTCAACAGGCTTGGGAAGAAGGGAGCTGTGAGTTCAAGTAAAGCACTTGGGCAGGGCAGATTGTTTTTAGTTGCCTTGGCCAACCAGCCCTTAAAGAACTAAAGTGTGACCGAAGTCCACCAAAGCCACCAGTCTCAAGATTTTAAGTAATCTTTTTTTGACACATAACAGACCTCTTTAATAACTCGGCATCGGAAAACCCCAGTGCTTAAATCAAACAGGAGATGCACCCTGAGCTTTGCAAAGGATGATGTTTCTAAAATCCTCACGTGGACAAGCCAAATGGAGGAAACATCCTATGCTGTGATACTTGCAGATCCAGCCAAACTGATTTTATCACCTATAGCAGCCACTATTTTGGCTGCCATGGTGGGTAACGAGCTGGGAATCTCCAGAGTGAGAAGCCAAGATTTGTTAAACTGGGATTTTAAGTCATGTTAGTGGTGGGTTGTATTTAAGGGGTTTTAGGGGATTTCTGATGCTTGTCCTAACAACAAATTATTGATGTCTGCCTGGGACCTGGCATCATTCACAACAGAAAGGAGACATTAGATCCCCTGCATTGCTTTCTTGGAATATGAAGCTCTCTTGCTACTTAAGTGAACACTATAGAGATCTGTCTATCTTGCAAAAGTGATAGTGCATCATTTCTTCAGCTGGCTTGGGACTTCACTCCCCACCTTGGCCATAATTTCGAGATTTTAGGCAAAAGAAAGCCCAGGTTTAGGATGTTATTGCAAATACTAATAGCTATAATCTGAGCAGCATGACCTAACGGGCAACATGTCTCTGGTGAGACTTGCTGGTGAACAAACTGAGGCATTGAGGGAACATTTATGGCGATGACTCTGGTGTCTGTGAGATGCCTGGGCAAGTAGGTATGGTTTTTGTGAGTTGCTGAATTTTTTGACTTCCGAAATTCCAGTTCAACTGAAATGCAGTCCTGCAAGTCCCTGTGCAGATTTGGGTCTCGGCACAAATGTTTCAGTTCAAAGTTTTCCCTATACATGTCCAGAAAGTAACCTAATGTGATGCTAGCCTGTAGACATCACAGCCCAGTGAAAGCATCATCAGATGGTCCCTCAGAGTTAATTCATCCATTCATTATTAATGTGTGCCTGGAATTTCAATTTACTCTCATTAAAATGTGATTGATGGTAAAGATACAGCAGATTACAGTCACACCGCACTGGCTCTTTCCTTGCACTCAGCAGAACGAGCCAAGCACGGCTTCATGGGCAATGTCGGGCCTTTTGCTTTGCTTTCTGTGCAAAAGAGGGACTTTGCTGGACTTTCTATAGAAACTCCGTTTCCTTTATCTCTTTCGGAACAAAAAATTGCTGCTACTTCATTGCCATGCTGTAAATCGACAAAATTGGATAAAAATGCAGACAAAACATATGAAATGCCACTACTGGGCTTGCAGTTTTAATGCAGGCACAGTAAAGAGATGGTCAAAGGGGCGACGCTGCTGCCCCGATGCCTGGAGCTGGCGATGAGGACTTCACAGCCGCCAAACGGAGCCATCCCGCTGTGCCAACGTGGTCACTGCGACCCTCCTCCTCCTCCTCCAAATGTGGGCGGCGATTTCCCACATCACCTGGCCAGGCTCCAAGCTATGCTCTGAGCCAGCCCCTGGCCTGCAGTTATAGAGAGGTTAAGGCCTCATTAGTTTCTTATTTGCATGTCAGCAGGCTGTTAGCAGGCTCTGAATTGGCCAACTGGCTTCTGGAGGCGAGCCAGCCGGCAGCAACGTGGCGCTCCGTCCTGCACAGCAGGCACGGGTGCCGTTGGGGTGATGCATTTCACATGCATCCCATGATACTGGTCCCAGCTCTTCTCCCAGGGGATCCTACTTGAGTTAAGTTGCCTAGTAGAGGATTTCAGGAGCTCTATAGCAGACCACCATTGATCCAGGCTTCCGGGAAGATGTTTCTCCACCAGCTACTTTTCTCTTCATCTGCCCTCTGATCTTCAAATTCACAGGTGTCTTGATGCAGAAAAAGCTCTTCTTCATTGCTTGGTTCCCTGGAGAGCTGTCTGTAATCCTGCATGTTGTGTTGGATGGTGCTCTCCTCTGTGAAGCAAACATCTAAAACGTTGGCTACCCTTTCATCTCTCGAGCCAAATCTTCCATGCTACGTCGGAGTCAGCAGGGTCCAACCTGGTCTTCAGATCTTCTGGGCAGCTCCAGCTTCAGCCTGCAAAGAGCCACTCTTTTCATCTGGCACTAGATGCAAAATCCACTGGGGAGAGTTTTTCTTCCCGTGCACGTGGGTGAGTGAGGGAAGCAGGTGCAAATCACACTTAAAATTCAAGCTGACAGGAAAGCTCTGAAACGCCTTTGAAAGGCTGAGCAAAGCATTTGTGTAAGGCTGTGTGGCCCATCCCTGGAGAAGGGAGGACTGCCAGTGTCCCAACATGCTTGGGTTTTCTCACCTGTTCCCTCTTGATCTTGTTCATGCCCTTATTTTATGGGTTTTTTTTTGTCACTGTCCTTAGATCTCCTCGGTAATATGGGTCATATGTTTGTTATCCTTCCAGTGAAAGCAACACCACCGTTCGCGTCGCGCACTTCATCCTTGCAGTGTTTTCCCAGCGTGCAGCGGTTTGCTAGGAGGAATTTCTAGCGTTTTCATAATTTCCAAAGGTGGCAATTAGATCACTCTCCCAGCTGCCTCTTGCAGTGAAAATAAACTCCCATTTCCTTTACTCTCCCTCACACCAATACCCAGGAATTTCCGAGTGCTTTGTGTCATTCTCCCAAGCTCTATCCCTCCAGGGTAATTGCAGAGTATCTGAGACAAGGTCACGGATCACACACACAGTTCTCTAGGTGAGATGTAGCTGTTCCTTCGCAAAGCGAAACCTCTCGTTGCCCCTGATTTACACACCGTTCCCCTTGCAGCTCGACACCATCTCTGTCGCTTTCTTTTCCGCAGCATTACAGACAGGGAGGTTTATCTGCCCTGGGAAATGCTTTTAGATGCCACATGAAGAGCGTGGGTGTCTGGCTCCTTTACTTCCCTCTTTCTCTGGTGTCTTTCTGTTTCCCTGGGGTTAAGCAGGAGCTGCTAAACACCGTCTGGTCCTCTGTGTACACCTCGTGGCGAGGTGGTGGTGGGTTCGTTAAGGATGGGAATTTCCAGATTCGGAAACAGAGGGGCATTTTTCAGGCTGACTTTGGTGTTGTCAAGGACCATTTACTGAATCGCACCAAGTCCCTCATTCAAGCAAAATTCCAGCTCAGGACAGCAAGCTTTTACAGACTTAAATATGACTGCACTCCACATATTTTTAGGGGATGGACTCTGCGATGGTGTGAGCTTGCAAGGGTGTTCCTGGGTGTATCAAGGCCTTCAGTTCCACTTTCTGAAAAGTTGTAAAAGCTCATCAGGGACTACACCAAACTTAACTCCAGGAAAATAAAAAATGCAGAGTGTAGGAGCTAAGTGAAACAGGAGGAAAGAATCCAAAGAGCCTGTTTATGAAAAAGTTTCACAAATCCCAGGTAGAAAAGCCCAGTAATATTTTGAGGTAGGTGAAACAGAGACTTAATAGGAAGAAAATATCCCACATACTGTAGAGGAGCTATTCCTAGCTAGGAGTCTTGAGCAGAGGGGATCAAGTATAGCGTTTCTTTCAGAGTCAGAAGAAATTGCTGCTGAAAGCAAAGATATCAACAGTCTGTCTGAGCAGCCCCATGGATTGCTGTTCACTCATGCTAATAACTTTGAACAAAGAGAATCCAACAGAAATTTCACCAGCAAGTGGCACTTCTTCCAGTCCTGTGCTGCCAGGCAGGAAGCTCAATACAGATTTGAGATGTTTAGGATCTGAAAACTGAGTAATAGAGAAGACCTAATGGCCTTCATGTCAGATTCTCTAAATTACCAAATTTAAATGTTCTTGCTACTGGCTGCGACTTCAGATATGCCAAAATTTCATTAACTGTTTCTTTAGGCTTTTTATGTGAGTTATCACAGTCTGAGATGGGAGCATTATCCCAATGCCTTCATTTTGAAGAGCTGGCACTTTTTCTTTCTTTTACAAAAGAAGAGGATGCAAAGCTGGGAACATGATGAACCCTCTGGTTAGGGGGCGATTTCTGCCCTTGTTCAGGAGGTGTTTGGTGGCTACATTGTGCTCTAGAACTTTTTTACAGGTGGATAGTAAACGTACAGTTTTCTGCTACCTTGTTGAGTGTAGGAGCACCAAGATGAGAATACACTGCTTTCAACTTCTTGATAAGATGCTGTCTTTTATGTATCTTTTATGCATGATAATGAGCGTTCACCTTATACAAATGGAGGCCACATGACCAAAAATGCGTGATGGATTTCCCTCTCCTCAAGAGAGGACAGTCAATGGACAAAGCTTGTGTCGGGTATAGCACCGCACTGAAAAACGACATGCAATGGCATTGAAAAGTTTTGTATTTCAATAGCAAAGACGGCCACAGCGTAACCACCAGATTCAATTCAAGCCCCCAGATCACCCATTTATTGGAACCAAATTCTGAAAGAGTTGGCTCTTCTCTGAAACAGCTATCTCCTAACCTTGCACCTTCACTTCCCAAAGGAGTCTGGAAAGATCCTCTTTTTTCCAAAAGTACTGATGGAAGCTCTGGATGCTCAGCCCCGTACCTGATTTTATGCTCAAGGAATATTTTATACTCCTCACGGACATTTTGTATTCATGGAATGTGAGTTTTCTGTGATACAGCTCTAGGTGAATATTGATTTTGTAGTGCTCTCCAGAAAGCTGCATTTCTCCTGGAGGAAGAGGAAAAGTCCCGGATTAAAGTTGCTACAAGAAACATTGGCCGTGCAACTCATGCTTATGGACTTGTATGGATTATGACTGTGCTTTATCTCCTGGATTAAAGCCTTCTTCCTTGGCATGAGAGGTGGCTGCAAAGGCGACACACAGAAGCACATGTTAATGCACACGCACAGTCAATTTGTTTTGTTGCTCCCTCACCGTAGTTCATCCTGCCTTCACACTCAAGGCTGTGTCTGTGTGTAAGAAAAAACCAGCTGGCAAAGGAAGGAAAATCTAACCCTGCATAAAGACTTAAATGCTTCCTTGAGGTGTGCCAGCTCCAAGCAAGCTGGCAAGGCTGCCCTCTAATTTTGGACTTTGGCATGCAAAGAGACATCTCATTCCCGGCAAGTGAAGAAGCTCTCCTTTGGTCTAGGTGTTAGTGGCACGGGAATGAATACATTGGATTTCTGTTTCCCTTCACCCGGAGACGTGGCTGAAAATCTGAAACACCACCTGCTGACTGACAAATATGAATGAACTTGCTGGGGGTGGAAAAAAAGTGGGGGAGAAGAAATCTACTACTGCGTTTGCCCATATTTTACCTTTGGCACTCATCTATCTGGTAAAATCATCAGCTGTCTGGGAGTCTGCCTGTTGCTTAGCAGCCAAACAGCTCTCCTGATGCTCTGGAGGACTCTATCTGGGGACATCTCGGAGGAAAGGATTGGGCCGTTATTGCTCTCAAACAGCAAATTTCTTCTTTTTTCTTCATCCATGAATTATAGCAGCAAGTAATATATGGAGAAAATACCTTGTTCCTCAGTAATTCAGTTTAAGGATGTATAGAAAGAGTCTTGATGTCTTATTTAGAGTACTGTGTTATTCACAAAATTTATCTGGGTCTTCCTGCTGCCAATGCTATCATGGGCAAATATTTTCACATTAAGACATATGTATCATTTCTGGTTTGTTGATAGCCTCATGGATCAGTAGCTGTCAGTGGATTAGAGATAATCTGTGCCTTGCATTATGGCTTGTGGGTGTGTGTGTGTTCAGAAATTCAGGTAACACAATAAATAAGTAGGCGTGTGGGTATTTGTTTTGTTCTGCGCTGACATCCAGCTAAGCCAGAGGTACCACTTCATGGGTTTCTGTGCAGCACTGGATGACCAGCTATGAGGATAGCACAGAAGAAACAGTATAGAGGTATGTGCTGGCTCTCAGCACAGCGCTCCAAAGTCACTTACACCATTGTCCTGTTCCCGAGCAACCCAGGACAGACCTGTGCGCTTAACTAATGGTGAACCACTTTCTGTCTCTTCACAGTCCTGGTTGGCCAAGCCCCCCATTTTGGAAGGCATACAAACATTCACGCAGCACAGCTGGATCCAGTGGTGCAGCAGCTGAAGTAGCTGATACTTGTATATGGGTGAGTAGTTTGGAGAAAACACGTGACAGCATGGGACAGGACAGGAACAGAAATTCAGCCTTTGCTCAGGTGGCCAAGTCCTTGTGAACAGCACTGAAACCTCATCTCGTGTGCTCTGCTCTTCTCTACCACCTCCTCCTGGAGAACTTCATCCAACTTCATCCTGTTGATCAGTCCAGTGGAGCTGCTGCACCTTCTGCATGCAAAGTCCTGTTGGCTGATCTCAACCCAAGAGATGCTCTTCCATAAGGTCCTGTGCCTGGTGGGTGCACATGCAGAGTGCCACCACAGCCCTGAGCATACCACCGCTGACTCCTGCTGGGGCTGAGCACTGCACTGACCCATGGTACCTTCTTGCAGCTCAGCTTCCTCCTGCTGCAGTTCAGTGCCAAAAGAATTGGAGAACCCAGTGACTTCCCAACAGACCTTCAACCATGTCACACAGTTTAGTTGGGGAGTTTGTCAACCACATTTACCTTGGGGACCAAAGGTTTCAGAGAGCCCTGGCCCAGGCCCAGCCCCTCCTCTGCATTGCAGCCCCATTGCAAGCAGCCAAAATCCGCCTCCCAGCTTCCCTGCTGTCTCCCATGCCTGTTTCCTATCTACTCTCTGCATGTGATGTTCCTCACTTGGAGCAGACCTCCACAGGCTGCCTCCCTGTGATCCCACCACTAATTCAGGAGCCGGTGCCAGCCCTGTGCTCCAGCTCACATCGGTCCCAAAGTACCTCCTGTTGCCTTTCCTCGGAAGAACAGCACACGAACTTCTTTCTTCCACTTGACTTTTTGAACACGTGCCCGAGGCTCATCATTTTTTTTGGCTCTGATGGCCAGCACACACCTTTACGTTGGCCCTGGTGCAGCCAAGCAGACAGGGGATGAATTTAGACCTGGCATGCAGCAAAGGGGTGGATGGACATCACGTTCCTTGTTCTGGGATGCATTGGCATCTGTTCAAGAAATTCTTGCTCAACCTGGTAATTCCTATCTACTGCTGTAAAGGTAATGGAGAATGTTATGCAGCACCGAGGATAAATTCAAGGTCCAAATGATTCCCGTGTCGTAAAGAGGTATTTTGAACTTCTGGTGTTAGATTTGACTGATGGCGCCCATTTGAATCGAGCCTGTTGCTATACACCAGAGCTCACCTCTTCCAGCTGGCACAGGGAGATCTGGCTGTGTTTTGTCTCCTTTGCACCTCATCAGCGGCGAGGATGATGCTGGAACCAATTTAGGTGGTGATGTGGTAGACAGCGCGTGAGGCAGAGCAGGGTGTTGGGAGGGGCTCTGCATCTGTGTCCCATCACAGGGCCTGGCCGGGGCCATGGGGCTGGCTGTGAGAGGAGCAAAGCTTAGCGAGCGAGGAGCACATGCGCCCGCAGCCGCCCCTGGGGCTGCAACAGGGGAGGGAGCAGCGTTTTATGAGAGAGGTTGTGGTGTGAGGTTGGGTGTTGCACGAGCTGAGCTCTTCCACTGACTGGGTCTGTGTCACTCGCTTGTGAGATCTGGATTTATCACTTTCAGCCCAGCAGAGCCTTAAAGCTCTTTCTGAGGTTGTTAAAATGCGCCACATGGTCTTGGCGGGGTGTGGTGCAGCGCAGTGTTTGGAGAGGGGTGTGAGAGGCTGGTTTATTGGTGAAAGGAGCCTTAGAAAAGCCAAAGCATTGTCATAACCCTAATTTGTCGAGTAACTGATATTGGAAGGGACCTCTGGAGGTCACCTCTCCACCCCAGCACACTCAAAGCAGGGCAGTGCTTGCTTGCTGTACTGCCAGCTCGCAGCCCTTGCTTTACTGGTTGTGCATGGTTAAGTGAATTTTGAATTTTTGAATATTGTTTCCTTGAAAAATTCCTTCCATTGCTAGTCTGGTCTACGTTATCTTCTGAGCCTGAGAGCACCATTTGGGCTGAACTGTGCCAGACTGCAGAGTGGAGCCTTTCCTCTGCCCACCCTCTGCTCCATGCACGGCTGCCTGGAAAGCAACCTGATTCAGGGCAGATTTCAAGGCTGTGGATCCTTGGAGGGATGCGGCTTATATCTGAGGGCTCTGGTGTGGACGGGGAGCTGGCACTGCTTGCATCGAGACAGCTGAGCCACACGAGGGCCAGCTCCTGAACTGGAGCAGATGCCACCCATGCGATTTTGCCAGGGAACTCGGTGCTGTCAGCACATACGGTTGAGCACATGGACCCCGAGCAGCTCTGCTGTCCCAGCAGGAAGGCAGAGGCGAGCAGCTGGAGGAGGTAATACCAAAGGCCATAAGTCTGTCCACCACAACAAGGTCTCCAACACAACGGCAAGCCGTGGTTTGCAACAAGAGCCACTGAGGAGTGCCCTTGGTTTGAGAGTGTCCTCTTGGACTACCTAAGCTGAGAGGCTTGGGGCAGGTCTTTACCCTCTCCTCCAGATCTTCATTTCCTGGGCTTTGGAAACTTTCCTCCAACCCACAGCCCTCTTAGAAGCCATCAGCCATTCCTTCACCCCCAGTTTAAATAATAACACAACCTTTTTGGTAGTTATCTGTCTCCTACCCAGCCCTCATCAACGGGGCACAGAGCTTATGTCTGCTTCACGTGGGCAGGCACCTTTTTTTTTTTTTTCTTTTTTCAATCTATGAAAGGCTAACAGAAGAAAGCTGGTTGTTATCTGTGCGGTTGCTTAATCCTCCGTCTCCAATTCCCACTATCAGCACCATCAGCAAGACTTTTCTCTCTGCCACCGTGTTGCAGAACAGCAGATAACATAATCCTAAATCCCAGGTACAATTTTGACCCTTCCGCTGTACTGAGCTTATTTTTGAAAGGAAAGTCTCTTGCATCAGATGAATCACAGCTGGTAATATTCTCCTCCAGCCTATATTTCCTTAGTATCAAACGAAGCCCCATGTGCTTTCTGCTGTCTTATTTTCTGAAACTATTTTCAGTTTTCATTTGAAAATGAAATGTGGCCATGCGTGTAAGACATGAAATGTCTTTTAATGTGGCCATGTGTGTAAGACTTTCTGGTAAGAGGAATCAAAAAAATTCCATGATGCATCTTTCCCTCCTAAAGAGCTTTGATTTATGACAAAGAAGAATTATTCTTGCTGCCCATGAAGTAATTTTTCCAGCATGTTGGTTACACACAGGGTAAGATTAGTTCCAAATCCAGATAGCTGTGGATTTATCAAGCCATCTAAAATGCACATACGCATACACATGCACATATGCTTAAAAAAGATTCAGTGGGCCAATTTTTTCTGTTACACAGAGTAAATTCAATCAGATGCATTAAGTTGATTTGGCTTATTACCAACAGAGTTGAGACTGGGATACAGCCCAGGGGCTGCGTCTGCGTAGGTATCGCCATGGTCACCTGTGTTCGCCCTAGACTGGGCTTTTTCTCTGGGTGCCAGTTACCAAACAATAGTAATATTATATGGTTTATTTTATATTAACCCATTTTGGTGTTTTTTTATATTGACATACTCTTGCAACCATAATGTCTGCTTTACTTACAAACAATAATGTCTTATAGGAACATGCTTTCACACTTAACTGCATTACAGTCAAAGCACATGATTCCTGATGGTGTTTTTTGGAAAAGCCCAAGTGTTTTGGGTTTAAGCTGTATGGAAAGTTAGCATGAGCCAACCTCCAAACTCCCATGGGTGCTCATGACACATCTGTTCAGGGAAAGACTGTGGCTGAACTTTGTGTGCATTAAGTAGAAAGGCCTTTTTCCAGGGAAGAAGCAGCTGCAGTGTTGGATTTTCATGGAAGCAGTTGTGACCCTGCCATCACCAGTCATGTAGGCTGGCTTGGAAATCACAAATGTTATTGGCTTGTATGTGTATGAAGGTATAAAACCTTTTCCCTACATCCTTACAGTGTGTTTAATTCTCCTGCAATGTTAGGAAATCATTATTTTCCCACCAGCATCTCCAAGTTGTCATGCCCACCTGGCAATGTGACTCCAGAGACAGGAGCTGGAGGAAAATCCCCACACACCACAGGTTTGGGATTAAGGATCCTCCCACCACGCTGTTACCTCTGAATCTCCCCGGTCCCAGGCTGCTGGTCCTTAAAGAGTTCATGTCACCTGTGCCTGTGCCACTGGCACACGGTGGTCTGCCAAGGGTTCAGCAGATCCTGGCTGCCGTGGTTAATCCTGCAGGTGTCAATTGCAGCCTCCAGTTCAGGACCTGACTTGTGTGCCATCTGTTGTACCAAAAAAAAAAGGGAAAATCCTCCTAAGCAACCCACTCCATTTCTGAATTATTTTGGATTGCTGTGCAGAAGGGTTTGACCCGTAAATTAGACAGTAATTTAGAGAACAACCTGGCCCTTTATTCCTTAATGTGGTCACATGCTGCTAGTGGGGTGCTGTGTCCTGTGGGCGCTGCGGTGCCTGGTGGCACCTCCTGCTCCTGCATCTGCCCAGCATCAGTGGCTGCTGGAAACCCTTTCTGAGCCCTGAACCAACTCCATAAAATGGGAGCAAAATTTGGCTCCTTTAGAAAAGCCACCCAAAATGGCTTCTGCATCCCTGGTATCTCTCCTTCTTAAGACGAAATAGTTTCTTACACAGTTTGAAGGCATCTTTTGAGTCAAGTCAAATAAAGCACCAGAATTAACAATAGCCAGGTTTTTCTAGACTTGTTTGGGGTATTTCTAGTTTTGGCTGCCTGACTTGCGATCCCTTTATGGACCAAAAGCCTGTTCTGTGGTCCTGTTGGTGTGTGCCAGGTCGCTCACATGAAGACCCCCTACAATCTCCCAGTAACTGGAAGATCTTGCTGCCTGCTTCTTTTACAAAGAGTTTGTCAGTGAATGCATAATACATGATTATAACCCCTCCACCTGCTGTTTAAGGTCTTTCAGGAATTAAAACAAGCCACACACAACAGTGTCTCTTTGGGACTTCATACTTTAAAGTTATTATTTTCCCCCGTGGCAGCAGGAGGAGAAGACGCAGCGATAACTGATGGCAGAGGAATTTCAGCAGCTGGAACAGGGTATAATAAAGAAGACAGTGAAACTCTGGTTGATTTTCTCCCCACCCTGGAGACTCAATAGTTTTTCCATCCCACAAAAACACTCATGGAAGGGAGGTGCTTTTCTCTTCTCCCTGTTTAACTGTAACAAGGAGCATGCTGTGAATAAAAGGTGCTTCCAAGAGCATCTGGAAGTATTTCCCACCCCAAGCAGAGACTGGTGGCTCCTGCTGTGAACGCTTTGCAGCATCCAAAAAAAGAGAAAAATGTGGGGGAAAGAAACTGAGCTAGGTCATTTTCATGGGTAGGGTGGCAGCAGGTGGAGGAAACAAGGGCTGGATGTCAGGGGGCAGCGAATGACTGCTCTGTCATACTCCTGCTGTGAATGCGGTGCCACTGATCCTGAGCAGCCGCTTGGCTCTGTGACGGGTCACGGGGGGTTTGTTTCCAGCTGCCTCAGTCCCTTTTTCAATGGGAACATCCTGGTTAATAGCAAAGCTCAGCCTGTGGAACCTCTTGCCGTGAGGTACGATTCCCACCTGGGTGGCAGGGTGGCAGGTGTCCTGGCTGGCAGCGGAGGGGACACACACACACCCTCACACCCTCACACCCCCAGGTTTTTAGTTGCTAATTGAGCCCATTTGCTGGGGTGCATCTCTGCTATGCTCATTTGTTGGTGATACCTGACCATGGCCAATTCACAAAGCGGACAACACCCTGCTGAAACAACAGGGAGGATCACTGTGGTGTGTCTGATAGATGGAGTCTATCTAGATAGAGATCTAGAAGAGGATTTCTAGATCCAAACCATCTCTGCCATGGGCAAATGCTGCTTACAACTGGACATGCAGTGAGACCCTGGGACTGTACTGCTTCTCCGAGGGAGTTCAGGAGGGGCTCTGTCTCTCACCTGGCCCCCCTTATTTTGGGGGGGTGGAAGGCTTTGTAGTTGGTGTGTGAAACTGCAAGAACTTGGTGCTCTGTTGCCATGCTCTGACACAGATTTTCTATATGACCTTGGCCCAGTCATTTGATCTCTCAATGTTTTAGTTTCCTATGGGAAACTTAAGGCTTCCCTTACCTTGAGGACATGCTCCTTATTGTCTGTGAGGGGCTGGGAGGTTCACAGGAGAGATGGATGCTACATGACTTGGCACCTATGTGTGCTATAAACAGCATCTCAGCAAGATGCTTCTCCCTTCCCTTCCTGCAAGCACGTACTGTGCTAGCGAAGTTTGCCGTTCAGCCAGTCCTGGTTGCAATATTTTTTTAAGAGCTGGTAAATATGGCCTTCTAACGATGCCACTTCTACAGAACAAGATTGCCTTCGGAAGATGCATAACCTGACCACAGGCTCGTCAGTGGGTCACAAATCTTGTCCGTGAGGGCACGGTTAATTTACCCCAGCTGCTAGAGATGCTCCAATATCATCTTGTGCTCCAGTTTTTTCGCTTGCTGCCCCTC
Organism: Falco cherrug; assembly: GCF_023634085.1. Lineage (NCBI taxonomy): Eukaryota > Metazoa > Chordata > Aves > Falconiformes > Falconidae > Falco > Falco cherrug. The sequence goes on from NC_073698.1 coordinate 5,013,367, forward strand.
TAACCAGGGTGTGTTGAGTATATTACTCTTTCCTGGACAATGTCAACTGAAGATCAGGGATTTTTGGTTTTATGACTTGCTTCGTGAAAGCCTGAGATTTTCTAAGCCGAAGACAGAATAGCTTCTGTAACCTAACAGAGGCTGCTCAGCACAGGCTGTTCACTTTTGCTGGCTTCCTAGTGGCAAACTCCCAGCAAAAGCCTCGGAGAGTGATATGTGGAGAATAGATAAAGACATAATATGGCAGAGGAGAAAATCTGAAAGTTTTCTCATGCGTGTGTCTGTCTGTTGAGATGTATTTATTATCAGTTTCATATAATTTTATTTTTTCCAACGTGTTTCAGATATATGGTATGATATAAAAATATGGACTCTCACAACAGTGTTATAAATGATTGGAAATTACCAGCTGGGAAGTTTGTCATCTGCAATATATAACACAATGGAAGCATGTTGTATTAAAAAAATCTATATTTCAAAAATAAAATAATAAAAAAGAAACCCTTGTCAGAAGCAATCTGTTTTTCAGGAATATTCTGGATGTAAAGTGGAGATTTATAAACCCTGCAGTGTGTGCACAGAAAATGGATGGAAACATGAGCTGCGGGTTGGTGTTAAACTGCAGTGGCATTCCTGCAGCTCTCTGCATCCAAGCCACGTGTACAGCATGGACTGCTTCCAGACAGGGATCCAGCAGCGCTGCCTTCCTCCTTTCCAAAACTTCAGAAGACTGCACTTCCCTGGTGGGGTTTGCATGGGTACAGGACAGATGTTTGCTAGTCAGCAAATGGCCTTGTTAAGCTTTGGACATGATTCTGGACTTTTTTTTTTTTTTTGGCTCTTTCTTTTTTTCCCCTGGAGACTAGGAAATGAATGGACTTAATTCAGATGAGGTTGTGAAGAGCTGCTGTTCATCACAAAGAAGTAGGCGTTTGCATTTACGTGGAGGTAACTAGATTTTTGACTAACATATATTTCAACAGAATTGTGCATCCATGGGAATACAATTCAGGCTTTTGTGCCAAATAAGCAGACATCTGTCAATTGAAATAAAACTGAGTGTGTTTGACTTAATAAGTAGCAGGCTGTTGCTGCTAGGAGTTGCCACCCAGAGAAGCTGTGGCAAATGCTATGCATTTGGCTATTGATAACTGTTGATCTATGTGCCAATAGCAATAATAAAACTAACCAAATTGGCTCATGGAAAGATGAAAAAATTCCCCAGACTTTCATCCCACGTTTGGAAACAGGCAGTATCTACCCTTCTCACGTTGGCCAACACACAGAGGGATGTGGAATAAGAATGTAAAGGGCCAGAAGTGACAAAAAACATACTTCACATTGCATTTCTGTGAAAAATCACTGACAGGAGTGTGGTGACGAGAGAAATGGGCCCACTGACCTGATCAGTAAAGACTCACAGGAATAGCAGCCAAGGGCTTAACTGGGGCAGGGATATAAACCCGCTTGTCTTGTCCTGAACAGGTCAGCGCTGGTGAATCCCATTCACAAAAAAAGGAATAACTAATATTTTAATTCAATGGGTAGCCTGATATAGGAGTCCTTTTATTTTATGTCATCCTTGAACTATCTGTTTCTCCTTGTCTCTTAACCATCTGCTAGTCATTAATATCCCCTTGGAAAGCCAGGAATTTCTTCCCCACCCCCCACCCCCCCCCAAAGACGCATAAGTTCCCATGCTTCCTTGACTCTTCACAGAGCCTCCAAGAAAATCTCTCCCAGCTACTTGCTAAAAACTATTTTTAGGGTATAGATTTACTGCTGAAGAGTAAGTCAAGCTTTTCCTTCCATGCAGGCGTCTTCAGCGAGGCCACAGCACCAGTCTGTTCACTTGGGATAAGTGCACATGGCCAAGGTTCACATCCAGGAGTTGTCGGTGAGGGTGAGACTCGCAGCTGACGGCAGCAACCATCTGAGCTCAGCTTCACCTCCCTATATAGCCAGTGAGGAGAAATAGTTCCGGAGTGTGAGGCATCTGCCCTAATGCATCCATCTGTCTCGGGATGAGATGGATCATGGCCCGATTGCTCTTGGCTGACGGTAACGGGAGAGTCACCCAATTAGCTGAATGGATGGCAATACTTCAGGAGCCTAATGGTGGACAGGATGGACACCTCCTTTGATCACTTCTGCTGGAGAAGGAGCTACATCTACTGTACGTGACAGGTCTGAGAAAGGATCAGTGCTTTCAAGTGTGCATGAAACTTTATCTGTGCTCCTGGATGGCTGGTGACACAGTGACCTCAAGGCTGGAACAAAATCCCAGTACAAAATAAATACCTGAAAATGGACAGAGACGTAGTTATGGGGCTGAGAGCAGATTCATTCAGCCCTTTTTGAATATACTAAAAATAAGCACAAACACTAATGGCCTCTTCAATGGTTAGAAAGATATTATTGTTAATGGAATTCTGTTCTCACTGTCCACTCTCTGCCTAAAAATTTGTTTGGCGTTATTGGCCAAAGTCAGACAATATTGCCGAGGCTAATTCTGTCTGAGTGAGTTAATGGGCAACATGGGCACTCCTCGAGGGATTTCAAGTGGCAGAGCAGTAAAAAATGTAGTGATATGAGGACAGATACTGTTTCAAAATAGTCCAAACAAACACACCAAACCCAAGTCTTAAAATGCCAGAAGTATATCCCCTGCAGACCAGTGTATTTTCTGCTCTCCCCCCCCACTTTTTCCCACCAGAAATAGCCGGGGGGGGGACGACGATGACATGGACGGGGGGGACGGACAGACAGGACATGACACATGGGGGGACGGACGGGACGAGACACACGGGTACAGGACACCCCTAAAAAACCACAAATCCAGACACAACCCCCTAAAGTCAGAATTGGGAGAATTTGATGCATCTGTATAAACCCTGCATTTGTTCTATTTCAGGTCCTCCTTTTTTTTTCTGGAGATGGAAACTTTTGTTCTTGAGATTTATAATCTTGCAATATTACCTTTGCACAAAACTGGGGAAGGCAGGGAACGCATTTCTGGTAATATCTGGCTGCTCTTATTAGATCATAGGCTAATTCCCAATCTTTGTATTACGCAGCCTTATTTACATTACATTATCATTTCATTTATGGGCCCCTTGGAGCTCTCAATCACTTTGGGGAGGTCTCTAAATTTGCCTTTCATCACGTATTAATGAAGTGTTAATAGCTCACCCAAGCCATTTTTGAGCAAATATCACGTGATGTGTTTGTTTTGTGCAAACAGCCCATGTGCTTTGCTAATATATGACTGGTGGGGACAAGGCATATGCCACATTACTGCTAAGTTCTTCTTTCGTTGCTTGCTTTGCTTGCACACGATGGTCCAGCCCTTTGGAGGCTGGTGTGGACCTCTGTGCAGCAAATGGAACTCTTGAAGTTCTGTGCACCACGTCTGGTGGCAGAGGGCAGGAGAATGAGGCAGAATCACTGAAAATTGGGCAATTTCTGGAAGCTGGTCCAAGGCAGCAGATCTACTAGGTTTGCACAGACCTGGCAGCTGGCTTGCTGGGTGCCCAGAAATCAGGCAGAGCATTGCCAGAAGGAGCAAGGGTGATGGATTACGCCTTGCTGCCCAGATTGGTGGTAGGGATGAAGGTCTGAGTCTGTGCCACACTCCTCAGCAGGCTCAGGGATTTGGGGATTTTGACTTGCCTGTTACTGCCTGCCCTCTAGCAGTTACTTCTGTCAGGGTGTTTGATTTTGGTTATTGATGTCTGGTGTGTGCTTCCACCCAGACCCAGGGCAATTATTTATATTTTTTTTTACCCTGGTGAATGAATTGAGCTGGGTAAAAAAAGAAGAGGTGAATTCATGGGCAACTTCATTCTTCTTCAATAATTTTTTTTTTTTTTTTTGGCAAAATGAGCAAGTTCAAAATGCAGGGGGAGAAATCCACCTCTTTTTTTGCCAATTCCTACTACGAGGGTGTGTTTCATCACCTTTTTTTTTCCCTAGTAGTCAGGAAATATACATCTTCCATATTCCCTTCTGTGCAGTCTCTTGTGTGGTTCCCAGTTTAGGTGGTTTTGCTGAAAAGGAGCAAGAGGGTGAGGAAGGAATGAGAAACTACATAAAATGTGTTACATTTTCTTACCTTCCTTTTTTTTTTTTTCTTTTTTTTTCCTTCAGCTGCTGCCTGATGCCTTCTGCCCTGACCCGGCAGAGCGTGGATTAGTACTCTTGCAATACAGAAAAGAACAGAGTCTGAAACTCTGGGGGATCTGCTCCTGGGCATCATGCTAACCCAGTAAGCTGTTGCAGGATCGGGCTGTTGCACCCATGCAAGTGAGGGGAAAAGGCATGGTGCTGTATCTTAAAAACACTTTCACGATGAGCTTATTGCCAAGTTCCTAATAAATACTCTGAACACATTTCAGACGTCAGTGCTGTGTGAGACACAGGGTGATCAGGTTTCTGCAGAAGGTTTTATTGCCCCTAAGACAACCCCCCCTGAGCAACTCCCGGCATCCTCTGGATGCCAGGGCAGTGGGACAGGGCAGCAGGGATGCTGTCGGGATGATGGAGACTCCTGTTCTGCATAGTGGACCCTGATCACCTTGAAGGACATGGAGAGACAGTGCCTTCCTGGTGAGCAGACCTCGATACTAATTCAGGGTTCCCATTAGCAAGGACTGACATTTGCAGCCCCCTCCAAAGGACAGGGATGTGCCTCTCTCAGCCTTTGCAGCCCTGCCTGGACCTGTGGTGTGAGATCCATCAAGGAGCTCAGCTGAAAGGGTGCTGTAGCATTTAAACATATTCAGGCAATGTGGTGCCTCCTTCTTTAAATGCACGTCCCATGAATTCTCTAGGATATGTGACAGGATGCAGCCCTTTTTACAGCTGACCTTTCAATAACAATAAAATCATTCAGTGATGCACTTTATTTTGATTTATCATTGCACAGCATAAAGGGATTATATATCAAAGGAGGCACTAAAATGATAAGACTAATAAGAAGAGACCAAAGGAAGACAGGGAATAACTGGAAGAAGTTTCATTGGTATTTTCAGTCAAAAGAGATAGGAAGCCATGGCTTATCTTGAATGGCCCTGGGAAGGATTTTTTTTCTCTTTCCCGAGAGCTGAAAATGCAGACATCATGTCAAAATAAACTCATATTAAAAAAAAGAGTACAAGCTATGTAGAATCTATCTCCAGTAATTGGAGTACTGGACATTTTCTGCAGGCTTCAGCTATGCTATTTTTTTCATTTAAATTATTTTCAAAAAGAAGATTTATCCAGAGCCTTCATATATTTTGATTTTATTTCTTTTTTCATTATCAGGGCACTTTGATCCATTGGCATAGGAAATATCAAAAGTTAAACTGACAAACACTTTAAAATTTTCTTTTAAGAAAGGAAGTTATGAAAAGGGTAATCATTGCTCAAGGGCTGCTATTTTATGCCCCTTCCATACACTGGGAATAAATGCTGGGGGGTGGGGCGGTGTTTTCATGCCCCACAAGTGATTTGTATAGAGTTTGCTGCTGGGGAGAGATTCCCAGCTGAGGTGGAACAATTCTTGCTGTCTTCGGTATGGCAGCAGGGCCTGAGGACCCTGGCTGTGGCTGGATGCTGCGCAGTGGTACATGGTGTCTCCAGTGGATCTTGCCATGGAGCATAACCTGGTTGTGCCGGCATGGGTGGTTGTCCTTCTCTTAGCACCAGCACATCCACTGCTGAGTCTTTGGGTATGGTGTTGAGCACCCACAGAGCATCAAGGAAATTATAATAGAAGGAAACATCAAGGTAAACCCTTAGGTTTGGACTGAAGTGAAGCTCTCTGGTGTTCAGCATTTGTTCTGTGCTCTCCAGGGATGTGTCGCGGCGTATGGAGGGTGCAGCCGTTGAGGTGGGCTTGGCCATCAGAGATACCTCAGCAAGTTCCCCAGCTCCACTGCGTGTGGTGGTGAACCAAGGCCAGGGGCAGGGCTGGTCCCAAAGAGCCAGTGCACCCTGCTAGCCTCCTTCTGCAGGTCAGATGCTGAAGCGGACAGATAGCAGCCACAGTGTTTGCACCAAGAATATGCTTGTCAAAGTGACGTGCATGGCGACCAAAATGATTCGTGAAGTTGAGTTACATTTGAATAGATTCAGTAAAAGATGCCAGGAAAACTTTGCAAATGTCAAAGTATGGCTTTTTTTTTTTCTGTCTTTTTTTTTTTTTTTTCTTTATGGATTGCTGAAAGCAAGCACTTTGCATTTTAAAGCGATATTTAAAGAAATCCTCATTCCATAATAGCCTTTTGGTTATAAAGATTGACTTATAGTAAAAAAAGAAATTTTTTTACAATATACCCAAATCATGCTGTACTAAACTAAAGGTTTGGAGTGAGCTTCTTGTCATTGTTCAGCCAAAAACCAGTCCAAACTCCCCCTTCCAGTTCTACCTGACCTCCTTTCTCCCCCACTTCTTTCAGCAGAGAAGCAACTGCACCAGGAAAGGTCTGCTTACCAGGAGGCTAAAACTCAGCTCATAGACATAGACATAGACATGGGAGGTCACCTAGTCCAGCCTCTTTCTTCTACTATAAGTCTTAGAAATTACCAAACATTAACATTTCATCAGTTAAGGGATTTGGATGGCAGCTGGCACGGTAGCTGCCTAAAAGCAATCCTGGCTGTGCTGCCAGCTTTTCTGAAGGGGACTTTGGGTGCAGCTGCTGTGGTGCCGGTTGTGACAGTAAGGCCAAGCCGCCCGACCAGTCGACTAATGCCACAGCTGGTCTCTAGCCCACTGTGTGCCTAGAAAGTTGTAAAGCCACTGGAGACTGTGAAAAGGAACAAAACAAACAGGAATGAGACCTGAAAACTCAAGGAAGAATGTCTTGTAAAGAAAGAAAGGAAATAAATATTTCTAGGTACGGAGGTGGCATGCTATTTCATGGGCTCCTGTTTCTGAGAAATCCACAGACAGCTGTAAAACAAGTGTTAATGGGGCACTGGAAGATCACAGACACTGGAATGAGGGGGAGGAGGTGGCAGAACTGGAGAAAAGACCCAGCAAATGAGACAAAAGTGTCTGAGCGAGTACTAGCGGGGCTCTAATGCTCATTGCAGTCCCAGCTGAAAGAGGTCCTTCAGCCCATTCCTGAATGAGGACCTTCATGAAAGACATTTTTGGCTTTGCAGTCTTACCCTGTTGGCTAGTTTAGGCGCTGAGTTCCTTACCGCGTGTTTCTCACAATAAAGCCGGGGAGCATTTAATTTCTTATTGCAGGAGGGCAAAATAAAAGACAAAGAGGCTGAGTTCAAAAGGTTGGGTTGGGTTTGCTCCATCAAGCTCAGCTGACTTTGTTTTACTGTAGGGCCAGCTCATCCATGTACCTGAGGTGCCTACCTGGGTTGGACGGTTCCATGGACAGAGTGGTGGCCAGAAGACACAACCAGCCACCAGCTCACCTAAGACCTCAGTTGCTTGCTCTCTGTTGGTTGTAGAGGAGTGTGTGGCAATGGGCTGTTCCTCTACTTGTTTCATCTAGAAATCTAAATTTAGGAGGAAGAATTTGTCCATCTCTAAGTAGTTTTATGTTGCAAAATATAAAAACAGGACTGCTTTTTATGCCTTCCCAAGGGTTTTCATAGAGAAGTCTGCTTTTCCCTGCTTGTTCGTAGAAAATATCAAAAACATCCTTGGGCCTGGATCACTCTCTTGCACAGGTTCACGGCCAGAGCTGGAGCTTGTGCCAGCACAGATGGCGTTGTTAGACATGTGAGGAGAATAGAAAAAGAAAAAAGAAAAGACAAGAAGAAAAGTGCATTTCAAGAGTCGTCAGCCCTCCAACTTTGAAGTGCCAGGGCATGTTTGCTGCAGTCGTTTCTCAAGGTCCCCACAGAATTGCTGAGAGGAAGAAAGCCGTGTTTAGAAAAGCTGCCAGATGACAAGACCTGGGGATGTAGGGCACTGAGCAATCACACGGTGCTTTGCTTGCTCAAGGTGCACCTGCAGGGAGGAGAGCAGGGTTGGAGTTGGGGGGGGGGGTTGCCTTTGTGAGAGTGGAGGGACAGCAGGAAGGGAAGAAAGAGTCTCCTAGATGCTTATAAATACCTGAAATTCCATCCTGTGGCTGCTACTTTTAAACATACACACATTTATATATATCTGTCTCTATATATACACACATACATGTATTTCTACATGAATGTACACCTCCATTTCAGCTGTGGGCTGTGTGCGACCCACCAGGCTCATGCAGCTTGGTGTGCCTGCGGGCAACATAGGTGTGAAGCCCTGAGCTTCCCAAAGCTGTGGGCATGCAGGAGACCTTCCTTGGTGCTGTCTCACCAAACGCTGGAGGCAGCTTTTTCTGGTGTGACATCCAGAGGCACGTGAGCACTGGGGGGAGCCTGAGTGCGTAGAGGAGAGGCAGAGCGATGCCCACACATAGCATCCTCTTGCCCCAGCTATTTGCCCCAAAGCAGAGCTGGCCCAAGCAAGGATGTACACTATGGAGAGAAGAGGACCCTACTTCTGGTGCAAAACATGTCCAGAACAGCAGATGAACCACTTTCAAGGTCTGACCTCTTACAGCTGCTATTTTAGGCTCCTGGACCAAAACCCAGGCATAGAGACCCACCAGCTAATATCACAATCTAAGGGGTTTTAAACGGGTATAATAATCCTTGTGTCTTGCTGTCACCCACCTGTCGGTCCCTGAAGGTCTCGGTGGCAAGTCGATGAACTCCTCAGGGCAGTTGCACCCGTGGGCCTCCCTTGGGAACCCACTCCCTGACTGCTTTCAGGGCTCGGTGTACTTTCTTTTTTATGTTTACCCTGGGCAGCATAAATACAGATGCTTTTTAGGTGTGGAAATAGGTAACTCCTGACCGACCCTTACGATGTCTTTGCTCCAGCGTCTCCTGCCATGAGCTCATCTGTGGCTGGTTCATGGCCACATGCTGACGTGGACCACCATGGGCTGGGTTTGGATCTCATATAATGTGTAATCAAGCACCTCGTATGAAAATCAGAAACTCCAGATTATTGCTGCTGCTGAACCTCTTGCTCCCATTTATAACAAGCTCCACCCTACAGATAAGGTTGCACACGGAGAACCAAAACCAGCCAATTCTTCCCCAAAGGCTAGAGGCAATTCTGAAACACAGCAAACCCTGGGTTTCAGTCCCATCCTGGTGTGAAGAAGAAAGAGCCTGCTCACCTCCAGCCATGAGAGACCTGGCCAGCCCAACGGCGGGTAGCAGTGCTGTTCCCAAATGCTCTTTGATCCTTGCAGTCTGAAACCAGCCCCTTTTAAATAATTTATCACAGATGTGCAGGCGCAGGTCTAGTTAAAAATGCCGTGACTCAGGTAGCAAAGTAACGAGGTACAAAGAGAAGAAAACTCAGCGCAGGAGAAGTCACGCCAGCAAGTGAGCAGCACAGGGTCTTTGAGTCATGGCTTTTTCATTATTTATCCCCCTGCTGTGTGATCTGAGGCCAAACATTTAACCTCAGCACCTTACTAGTCCTGCTTGTAAAATGGAGGTAATATTTTCCGTAGCTCAGAGGAGATGTCTAAGGGGAAACACAGCACAGGTGTGAAGTGCAGCTATTTGCAAATGACTGCAAAGTCCTTATTTCTTTATATGCTTCATTTGCAAATTAGTTTTAGCCCATTTTTTCATTAAAATCTGGGACCACAGATTACATGGAGGAAGAGTTATAGAAGTGATTTCATGAACACTTTTCCAGCTGCATCGCGGGGTGTATTCGCACAATCTTCCGCCAGCCTGTGACCTGCCATGGCTTATTAACCCACTGCCTTGATTATCTCCGTACCACTGATGAACAGTCCTGCTTGTTAAGGGTGCTTTTCTGCCAGGCTTGTCACACTCTGGCTTCAAATTGAGGCCTTGAGGGTTTTGGAGCTCCAATTGATGGTGGATGATGAAGTCTGGTTATGTAAAAGTCCCAGAGGACACGAGTATCTCCCGGATGGAAAATAACAACATAATGATGAGCCAACAGAGCCCTCTCATCTCCTACTCTTGGAGGCAGAAATCAAAGCTGCCTCGTGGTCTCGCTGGCTCGCAGCATCTCACTTGCGGGGCCAGTACTGCTGAACAAGCTCACTCTAATGATCTAGCTGCCAACTTCCCCTGCCCGAGAAACCCCAGGGTGAGGAGATATTTTCTGAACTTGGGGTTAGAAAGCTCTATTTTGTGACTCAAGAGGTGGATGTGGAGCCGCTCGAGCAGCCTGAGCAGCATGGTGGGCTGAAGTCCAAACTCAGAGCTGGGTTTTGGCTGCAGTTCTGTTTTCTTTTGTTCAGAGAGTGGGAGATGAGCTGGTTTTAAGCCTTAAGCATGCTGGGTTGTTAACCGCAAGGATGCAGTGCTTGCTTTGTTCCTATATTCCTCCCCACCCTTTACTGAATGAGTCCTGACAGGGATGCGCTGGCAGAGCTTAGGAAAGCTCGTGTTTTTATAAACAGTGTGCTGGAAGCGAATGAGGTGCTAGGGCTTGTGGTTTATGCAGTGGGCTGGTGGTCAGAGCAGTTTTCCAGGAAGAACCCAAGAAATGCTTTTAAAACATCCAAAATCGCAGTAATTCATGTGAGTTCCTTGCCCAGACTACAGCTGTTTCAGCAGGCTGTGTTCAGGGGAGCTCCTCTCACCCTGGAAATTTCTCTAAGAATGATCACCATGTAAAAATGACTGGTCCAAACCAGAACTGTCATGTTTCAACAAAAACTGAGCTTGGTTGCTTCAAAGGGACATGCTAACAATCAGATAATTTTTCAAAGCAGGTCATTCTTTGCCAAAAAGTCTCTGTCCCTCCTCTCAGCAGCAGCTCAGTTTTTCTGTGTCTTGAACTTACATCTTTCTGGAGGAGAGCTGAAGGCATTGGGAGCATGAGATTGCAACCCTGGTTGCCTGCAGGTGCAGCATTGCTGCATCCACGCTGTACGGCAGAGGGATGGGAGGGTGCTGCAGCTGGTATTTACCTACCTGGGCTGTTGCATGGCATCACTGCATGGGCACATACACCATCAACTAAGCTAAAAAGTCCTGGAAAGACCAATATTTCAGGTGGGCTGTGATGCACTATGCCAGGCAGTGGCCCTGGTTTTGGCCCTGGGAAGGGTCATCAGGCTGGAGCACTTGTACCTATGGGGATGACCCACACATCACTTGTGTTCTCTGCATGTCCATTCCGCCCATCCAAATATAATCGGCATTCTTTGTTTTTAGCTTTTTTCAACTAAATACGAGTTGTGGGCTGTGGCTGAGGCTTTAGATGCTTTCTGTGAGGAATACAGAGCAGAAAAATTTTTTCTGTGCTCCCATCTTAAAAGCAAGTCTCCTTGCAGTGTCCTGAAAGATAAGCCAGAGGCCCCAGGCTATGGCCCCTATCAAAAACATGATGTGATAAGTCTACTCAGGCCTATCAAACTGACATGGCAGGGTGGCTCTCCCGAAAGCACTTGATTTACTACCCATAATATTTTGATTAAAACATTGGTCTTATCTGGCATGACCACATGAGGCAGAGCCAAACCTGGTTCACCGACAACTTAAAATGTTGCTGTTTCCTTGGCTACCCTCGGGGATTAGACCTTGGTCGAATGCATTTCAATATAGTTATCAATGATTTAAAGCAGGGTCTTTTCCAATGATAAACCGCAGGTGGCATGACGAGTGATGGACAGCGGGTACCGGCGAGGGCAGGTCGCTGTCACAGGGTGATCTGAATCCCCTGGCTAAGCACAGCCTGAGGAAACGCACGGGAACAGCAGCTCGGTGCAAAGTACCGCATCTGTCTTGGAGCAAAGGCTGAAAATCAGACCCACAGGAAACCAGAGGCTCAGGGGAGGGTGTCAAGGTCACCACATAATTATCTCAATAGGCACTTTCTAGGGCAAGAAAGAAGGGGCCAACACCTTTGCTGGAGATAAAAATCTCCCATGAGCATGGGAGCAAGACCCTGCCTTTATGCACAAGGTAAGTGAAACTCTCCTGCTGAAAGAAAGGTGGCCAAACATGGCAGAGGATAGAAAAATCAAAACCACCCAGAAGCTGGAAAGTAGACTTTGTGCCATGAGGCTGGAGGAATTTATCCTGCTCGGGGTAGCAAAGGGACAGCAAAGAGGGGACTTGGTTGGTGTCAGGGGGACATTTGCTTTGCGGGGCGGCTGGACCAGCTGCGCCAGGTCTGGTGGGTGGAAGCTGAAGGCTGAGGAACTTGGCCTTGAAACAAAACAGGCAGTGCTGGTGGGGAGGGTGGCGTCCCACAGGAAGGGCCAAAAATGGGTTGAAACCTTAGGGAAACCTCATACGTGCTAATACCCACCAGCAGTTGGACTCCTCTCACCCAACTTCAGGTGCACGCACACAAAGAGGCTGAACTGGTCCCTCTGCCTCTGTTTAGGGCCAGAGGAGAGAGAGAGAGACCATTTTTTTGCCCTGTCACAGACATCTGCCTTCACAGGAGGGGAATTACACTGAGCAATGCTTGACTCTACTTTTAGTCCTACAAGACCCAGTATCACCTGGTTTTGGAGAGCAGAGCTGTTGCCCAGGCAGTAAATCTGGATGGCCACGGAGGGAATCCTCATTCCTCCTCCAGTGACTGCCAGCTGGTCCTATGCTTCATCTTCCCATCAGGTTGTCCCCAAGGACCATGCATGATTATCTCCCTCAATATGCATCTAACCGTGGCTTCTAAAGTTACTCTCAATTTTTTTCTGAAGCATCAGAACCATCCACCAGCAGGGCTGGACCAGTGAGTGTCAAGGATCACAGGAGGGTTTCTCTGGATCACTGAAGCAAGAGCTGCAGCAGTATTTCTTCTCCCTCTGGATGAACGAGCGTCAGAGGCACACGTCTCTGCCGGACATATCACAAAATCTAACGGTATCTTGATTTTTCTATGTTTTTGGGAGGGTGTGTTTGTGGTATCACATTTCTTTTGGACAGTGTAGTTTCCCCGGTTTTCTTACCTTTCTGCTAGGATGGGGCTTCCCCAGAGCATCAGGGATGTTTCAAATCCCTGGCATTCCCTCCTGGATCAGCAAAGCCCCGGGGGGCACCTGCGATCCTGCACCCAGCGTACAGGCAGGGATGCTCCTGAAGGTGCAGGTCCAAGGAGCGGGGAACATTTTGCCCAACTCCTGTGCCAGGTCCATCTCCCACCTAAGGACTAGACAGCCAAGCTGAAAAAATTCAACACATTTTCACAGAAAAAATAACCGCTATTTAAACACAAAATATTCTTTTATTTGTCACCGAAGGCTACACATGGTCACTTCTGTCTGTTCGCTTTTTTTTTTTTCCTAGAAGGTATCTACATCTGCACTTATTTACAGCCTGGTTGTATTTACACAGTCAAGAATACAGTATTAGAAACACAAAGTGTCGAGAAAAAAAATTTCTCAAAAAATTAGTTCCAGACTTCAGGAAAATTATTACACAGGGTAATGACAAGAGTCTTCAGTGCTGGGCTTACAGATGCAGCTTTGATACAAAGTCCTCTTCTCGGCTGGAGCTGCATTAGAAGTCCTCACACAAAATAAACATTTTTTGTTTTTAATAGAAAAGTGTGAATCTTTGATTGGTTATTTCAACAACATCCACGAACTGTCCAAAAGTTTTAATTTTTGTTTTGGAAAGTTCTATTGTTTGCTTGAACAGTTTCCAGCTCTGAGGAAAAAAAAAAATTATATATATATATATATATATGTATATATATTTTTAGTTAATTTTCACTTGTGGTTGTCTATGCTGCCCTGCCTGGAAAGCATTGACCTCTGGTGTGGGACTTAACAATTGAGCCATGTAATACTTTGTCAGGAACACAGAGTTTTACAGTAATTAAAGGAAAGAAAGCAAGAGACACAAAAGGTTTCCCTTGGGTAGGCTGGGTTGTTTTTGGTTCGTGTAGCAGAGGATGGAAAAGCGCTGCAGGAAATGGGCCCTGGGACACATGGTGGCCCTTCATCCAGGAGCGAGATGGGGGGTCCTGGACAGGGCGCTGCATGTCCCCATGGTGTCCGTTTAAATTTTGCTCTACAGTTGCAAGTAATTTTATTTAAATATACCCTAGGGATAAAAAAAAAAAAAAAATCCACAAAAAAGCTGGTGTTTTGGGTTTTTGGGTTTTTTTTTGTTTTTTTTTTACAAAACTCATGAAAATTCTCCGGTGTAACAGGCAGATTCAAATAGCTATGTAGTGACCATAATAAAAAAAAAAGTGTTTATACTAAAGAGAGATGCTGAAAAGCTTGCTCTCCTGTGGAGGACTGTAACAACAGGAGCAAAACTGCCCCAGGCAATGCTCTCTGCAGGATGGAGGATGCTGGCGGCCAAATGGTTTTACCCCACCAAACCCCAGCTCCGGCATGGAGGCACCGTGTCTGTGTTTCCCGTGTTTGGCAGTGAGACAAGTGCGAAGAGATAAAGCGAATCAGATTTAATGAGGACAGCAATATTTTTCAGCTCCGTTATGAATGCGAAGGTGCTTACTTCTCCTCCCCATTTAAAAAGTGGCCATAGGACTAACCAAGATCCCTGGCCCTGGTTTCAATTACACAGAGACTGAATCAAAACAGACTGCTGTGCCGTAAATATGAGGGGGGGCCTCTCTGTAAATTGTAAAATCGAATTCTAAAATTTCATGTTAAGAGCCTTGTCTTTGCATAATGGATTGCACTGCCATCTATCACGGTGACACTTACAAGTCAGCTGAAAAAGTACTTTATTAGATTATTTTTTTTTTCAAACAATTTTGATTTATTCTGGTTACACTGTCTGTATAATAGACTGAGCAGAATCTCACGCTGATCCCTACGCTCGATAAAGCAACTACAGATATATTACAGAAATCCCTCACTGCTTCTAAGTTATGGCCAAATGGTGTCTCAGGGACTGCTCCCAATCATCTGTGTCTTTTAAACCCAAATCAAGCACCGGGGCTCTTAACAACCTTCGTCTCATCGGCTCTTGCCTGGTGTTGTTTAGAATTGTTGGCCCGTTTTCATTGTGGCTCTGATCAATAGCTGTGATGACAAAGATATGATGAGCTGTGTGATTCCCTCCGGTCACTGCTGCTTAATGATTTTTCCAAGCTCCAATCTTCAGTTGAAAGGGAAAAAAAAAAATAAATAAAATAAAGAGATTGGAGGAAGCAAACTTTGTGGCATTTCTGGCGATACCAAATTAGTCTTGCTACTCTCCCCTCGGGCTGAGCACGCAGGACTTTTTTCAGCTGCAGAGCCCTCATGGCACTGGCGCATGTCTGGATGCCACAGCAAGTTGGTCCCATCTCTGCTGTCCCTTCAAACGGAGCATGTTTCAGTACCAGCGCCAGTTACTGAGGGCTTGAGCTGTTGGTCCTTACCCACTGCTCACACTGGCAGCTGCAGCCCCTGCTCCAGACTGCTGAATTTTCTTCTCTGAGCTGTGAGACTTGGTCACCATCCTTCCCACCACCCTTCGGACTGGAGACCAGCCGAGGAGTTCGAAGTAATTAAAGCTACGCCTTTGCATTTTGAAGGGAAACTCCTTTTGCTGGAGGAGCAAGTCCTCTTTTTGGGAGTCAAGACAATAGTGACTTCTCGAAGTCAAGCCATAAAAGCATGTGAGACCACAGTGACATGATCCCTTGGAGATGGCCTTGCATGCCACTGGCCTTTGAAAGTGCAATGCGATGCGGGGGTTAGTGCTGTGGGATTTGCATCCAGGACCTCCCAGTCTTATGGAAGCACGGATCTACTACTCTCGTGCCCACAAGCAAAGCAAGTAGCATTGAGCAGCCACAGCATGGCCCCACAGGGAAGCAAATGGGGCAACGCAAGGGCTGGGAAGGGGCTATGGGGCCACCAGTTAAATGGAAATGCTTGTGGATAGCGGAGTGCAGTCCCTTGAGGAGGGCATGGCTGTTTACGTTCTCAGCCCATTCTTGCAACTTCCATGGGAATGCACTTTAAAATCCTGTAGAAAAAGCATTTTTCACTAACAAAGGCATAAATTTAGGGCTTCAGGACTGAAAATGTTTGTTTCTTGTTTTATCATTTAGGTCAAGTGAAAAGCTTTCACAGAGGCTGTGGGTTCAGGAATGCAGGAGCTGTCTTTGGACAGGTTTGTCCCCAATACTAGGCAGCCATTTCTTTCAATTGTTTTGGTTTTGATAAAAAGAGGAGCAACACATACATATATATATACTTCTACATATATATTTTTTCCCCTCTTTTTTTTGACATAATGTCCATAGTTCCCCCGCTGGATGCAGGTCCAGGTGAAGACCCCCACGGACCTGGCAGGCAGACAGGCACTGCTGCATCCCACCGCTGCTTGAGGATGCTGAGAAATGCAACCCGAGCTGCCTTTGCCAAGGTGCAGAGTGGGATGGCTCCTGGGTCCAAGCATGCTGTACGTGTGCGGTGGGACCATCAGACTCTTGAAAAACGGGTAAACTCCTCGAAGTCATTAGCTCATGTAATAACCTGAAGAGTCTGTGTAAGGCTGTAGACGTGCCATCTCAGGCCGGCAGGCTTCCAGTATGAATATTTCACACTCAAATCCCTTTCCTTGTCTGCATGGAAAGGTGGCCCATTTACTCTTGCACTACTCCTCTTAGCATTGTAACACATGGACGGGGATGGATATAGAAGCACCACTTCTCTTTGGAGCTGCTTGGAGGGGAGCAGTGTAAATGGGATGCCCATCAAGCTCTCTCTGCATTGCAGGTCTTCACCGGGGGTTTGTACGTTTTCACTCGGTGTCCTGCAGGTCTTTTTTGCTCCCTGCATGCTGTTTTAGACACTCAAAGCCATCTCAAGGTTGAGGTTCTGAGGTTCTGGGAGAGATTTGTCCCTGGTGTGACTCAGGGAGGGGGAAGCAGGGAGATGGGTAGCCCTGGGAAGAGGGTGCTGCCTCTTTTGAGTAGGTGGCAACTGCAGGTTTGGCTAACACTGCCCCTAATCCCTGCCAGCACATCCTTAGGGCAACCAAGACTTGCCAAGAGTTTGATACCAATAACACAGGAGATAGTGCCACGGCCTTTTAACCATCCCTAGCAGGCAGCTGCCCAAAGCAACTGCTCCACTGGCAAAGGCTAGAGCTGGCCCGGCCAACGTATCTCCTCCCAGCTGGCTCTGCTAGAGCTGGACACCCTTTCTAGACCAGCTGCCTGCGATTCACTCCTGCCAAAGTAATAAAGTTTGTGTGCTGCAAGGGGCGATTCAGAGTACAGCACCAGGACCCAGCACCAGCATCGTCACCCTTGCTGCAAGCAGGAGGCACCATCAGAAAATCAGGACCATACCAGTCGGTATGGCCACACAGGCAAAGGTATTAGGGACTGGGAACTGGAGGAGGAACAGTCTGTTGGGGGAATTTCCATCCCATCACCTTCCTCCTGGCAAGCACCCTGGAACAGACAGGCAAGGCAGACGGAGTTGGCAGCCAGCATCTATGGGGAAACCGCAATAGCACTGGGGCTGCCAACGTTTCACTGCTTGAGGACTGCGTGCCCAACATACTCCCCCACTTTATCTCGAAGGGTAGAGCCTGCAGAGAAGTATCAGGCTGTGTTGAGGGATGTCAGTGGTGGTGGCGTGAGTGCAGAAGAGCTGGCTCTGGGGACCCGGGTGCATTGTAGGGCTCTGAGTATGGAAACAGCCTTGGCACGGATTTGCGCGTCTTGGGTTATCTCTCTGCAGAACCAGGAAGCAAAAAACAAAGTGGATGGAATAAATTAAAAAAAAAAAAAATCACAACTGAGATGTTCCCAGAGAGACATGGTGAGAGCTCTTAAGAGTCAGGATATGCGCAGGTGTCAGTGTGATAGAGACGTCTATTTGGGATGAGGGTTGGCCATCTCCATCCGGAGCTCCAGCAGGAGGTGGGGTAACACCTCTGCATGCAGGAATGGCCCTTCCTACCGCAGGACTGTTTCAGGCAGGGAAGAGGGTGCTAAGCTCATCTCCTTGTTCCCTTGAATTTCAAGGACTCTTGCAAATACCAGAGCACAGAGGTTACGTGAATACAAATTACATTAGCATGCCGAGTAACTTTGTCAGCAGTTTCTTATTAAAGCACTTGGTCCCCTCTGTAGTGGGCATTTCCATTCAACCTCCCCCTCCTTCACTGCTAACAGTCAACTGGGCTCTCCATTTAATTCGAGCTTGTGTAAGAAACAGCGAGAGGGTTGATTCCAATATTCTCCTTCTTGTCCCACCACGCACAAGCTGTTGCTACTTATTAAACGTTTTAAAATCCCTGCTGCCAAAGTCCCTGGGAGACATTTATCTGCCATAGTCATAAACGACTTGCCAGCATGCTACTCAAAACTGCGTTTCCCAGCCAATAAATACAAGCTCCAGAATCAGGAAAAGCAAGGTCTGGCTTGCTCTAATTTTCAGTGGTATGTCACTGGGATACTATAACTACTTTAAAATTCAAATCAGCTTCCTAAAAAATTAATTGGTTTTATCAGATACAGCACAGTGGACTGTTAAACACGTAGCCTCGTGTACTGAAACACTATACATTTAATGAAGTTATGCCATTAGCAAATGTACAACATGGGTGCATTAAATCCACCTATAGAACAGCTCTACGTATGAGAGAGAGGATTTGTTTTAGCTTTTCTCAATAGAGCAGGAGTCCCTTTCTTGGCTTTTGCTAGGTTTTTTAACTAAAACCAGGATTTGCGCACACACAAAAAACCTCCAAAATTATCTACTCTCATAATGAAAAAAGACTGATTTTTTTTCTTTTTTTATTCCAGTTCAGGAAGGAAGAGAATCATCTTGCAAGTTAATATAATCAGCTCCTTTGCCTCTATAATCTACTTCTGCTCAGCAGCAGGAGCCCCCAGAAAAACACTTTATGTCCCAAGTGAAACGTGAAAACTACTTATAAGGTCTCTTTTGAGGCACATGATTCAGACGGTCACTTTCAGAGTATCAGAATCAGCGTCGTCTTCCATCTCCTTTATTTCTGAGAAGAGCTCTCCAGAACGTCGCGGGCTCCCCATGTTTCGGGTGGAAGGCTATCTGTCCCTGCCCCAAATCAGAAAGGGTTAGGATGACACAAGTTAGCACAGACACCCATTTCGCACTTCACACCTAAGTATGTACGCTGACGACTCCCCACTTCAAATTCCTCACAAAGGGGATGGGGGGGGGGACGGGGGATGGGGGACGGGGGGGAGGGGAACAAAACAAACGAAAAAAAGGACAAGAGACAGTAAATTCCACTGTGAACACACTACGGCAAAATATACCTTCTGTTCATTGCAAAAACCGTGTGAAGGCCAAATTAAAGAGAAAAAAAAGTGTTGCATGAGTTACAGTGCAACTGTATTATTCCTTCTCTTTCTATTTTCCTCCCCCCCCCCCCCCCCCCCCCAGCCTTGTTCAGTTTAGAAAAAGGATTGAGTACAACACAGTCAGGTAAGTGGCCACAAAAGAGTAGCTGTCTTTGGCAAGAAGTCACCGCATCAACCCTCTCTGTCACCTTCTGCCCATTTCGCTCTGTCTCATGAAGTGGATGTTGTTGGCGCTGTCTGAGAGTTCGGGGTACTGCTCCACTGAGATCACAAAATAGCCATCGTAGCCCTGTACGCGGCCCGTGTTTAGCACTTGCTGCTTCTCCCCTTCTGTCCATGAGCGAATACCCTCCTCCCCATCCCGCAGTCTCTGCTGTTCCCGGGACCAAGCTTGGGTGACAGCGCGCTGTCGGGCCAGCTCCAGGACGCGGGCCTTCTCCTCGTCCAAGGTGGTCCCGTAGCGAGTGTTCAGACACAGCGCGCCATACTGGAGCTGGATGTCTGTGTAACGTCTAGTCCTTCCACTCAGCACTGTGTTGATCTGGGACACTGTCACGTTCACGCCGTTCTCCAGGGTCCTCCGCCCGCCGCTGAGGCCCAAGATGGACAGGTCACCTTCCGACGGCCCTTGCTTAATGAAATAATGTGTGTCCACCCCATCGATGGTGAAGTGCAAGTTCTCCAGGTAATGGGCATTGTTCAGGATGGCCGCGATCCTCCGCCCATCCTCGTTGGCCACGCTGATAATGTCAGTGGCTACGCGCCCATCCTTCATGGCGAATTTGACGCCTTTGCCGAAGATAGAGCCTCCAGAGGCAAAGTTCTTGTTCTTCTTGACCTGCCGGCAGCCGGCAATGCTGGAGCTGTAGATCCGTTCGAAGCGCTCAAGAGTCACAAAGGCCTTCAGCTGCTTCTGGACTTCACATTGGACCCCCAAAATGGACTGAGCAGGGAGAGAAAGAAGAGAAAGACTTATTAGAAAGAGAAGCCTGGTGACCCAAAGGCATTATTAGCATGCTGGAGACCAGCAGAACATCTGATGAGGAGCTCCGTTTTTGTTTTTTTTTCTCCCTTACCACCTTTTGTTCAGATTGTTAGTTCTTTTTAATGGAAGAGACATGTTGTCAGATTATTCCCCCTAATGCTCATTGTTTCAATAAATCAAATTGTATTTAATCTCACAGACTGAAGGATGCAGAGGTAGAAAAGGGCTTTTTGCCTCGGTGGTGTGAGGATCTGGTTTGGACATGCAATTATTTTGTGCTTCAGTCTTCTTCATCTGCACATAAGGAATTTTGTGGCCAGGATGCTTTACAAAACGCTTTCAGATTTTCTGTGAAAAATTGTGGAAGCATTTCTAAAAGTCCCCTCTATTTTGTCTTCACTTTGTAACTCCTTGTGCTACCTTCAAAAGCCCTACGTCACATGTACAACCCTCAAAGTGACCTTTACCCCTCTAGATCCCATTTCAATCTGGCCGAAGCAAGTTGTTCAAAAATTTAGGAAGGTCCTAAGCCCAAGTCCTGTTTCCTGCAAACCCTCTACAATGTGCCAGGCTCCCTGAGCTAAGGCCAGTCACACCTGATGCTCAAGTTTTGGCTTACACTGAAGGAAAACCGCTGAGAGACAACAGCCGGGATCATTTGCAGTCAGGTACGATACAAAGTCACTTTTGCTGTTAGCATATAATGGAGCAAGCACACAGCGAGTCAGCAGCTCATCATTACTGCAAAATGTCTTTGGAAATGCTCTCATCAATTCATGGCAGTGCAGGCTTCTTACAGACCCCTGTTCATGAACAATTATTTGCTCAGATTTCACAAAAGCTAGAGGATGCTATGACAAAACTCTCCTGGCACTGCTAACGGCTCAGTTCAATAATGTAATGACATCCAGAATTAGAAATAGGCTACAAAGAAATTTGCTGCCCTCCAATTATTTCGAGGAAATTTAACATCTGTGAAGGATATCGCCTTAAACCGTCTGCAGGCTAAAGGCTCACATCCTTCCCTGGGTGCAAGAAGACAATTCAGATGATGCAGGCATTTCAGCATGGACCTCTCAACTAAGACTCGTTACCTGGCAAGAGAAGGGAAATAAACCCTCATTTCCATGGTGGCCATTTCCAGGGAAGGGTCTCAAAGCATTAAAGAAATAAAACAAAGGATTTAGCATTGCAGCTCCCTCAGAGGTTATGAGCAGTTTTGATCTATAAAGGGGAAAACTGTAAGGGGAACAGAGGTACTCAAGTTCAAGAGCATGTTTCGGGTTCTAAAGCATTAAAATACCCAGGACTGACTTTTATTCAAAGTGCCAAGTGAGCTGGCATAGCTCCTCCTTTTCTGCTTTTGATTAACAGCATAGTAGTTGGAGCAGGAACCAGTCACCTCTGAAAGGAGCTCTTTCTGGTTCTCCTCATACTGCCTGTGGGGGATCTCACACACAGCCTAGAGAGCGATATAATTAACAGCCTGATAGGGAGAGGAGCCTAGCTCCCCTGCCAGTTGCACAAGTGCTCTAATTATGCAGGTAATGGACATAATTAATGTAGATGTCACTGATGATGGACATGAAGCAATTAGGTTCCTAGGCTCCATGAAACACTTACTGTTCTAAATAAGTGTATACTACACAGCCTTGGTTAGCTATTTCCTCTTCAAAGAGGTTTAAATGGGCAGGTATTCTTCTCAGGTGCATCTCATATGGGTTGACTCTAGGTGGTCCCACTTCTCAATGCCACACTGCTCTTCCAGCTCCCCTCAGTAAGTTTTGCAAATGATGGGAAAAGGCATCATTACTCACATTGAATTACCATTTGGTCTGAGCTCCTTCACTCAAGGGTGTAGATGAGGTCTTCTGCGCTACATTGCTATGTCCTACCATCATTTATATATCACCACCTGCATACACATCACCATGTTTACCAGCAGTTGAGTGATACAGGGTCTCTGGAATCAATTGAACCATCTAACTTGGCAAAGGGAGCTCTGGGAGGTCAGACAGCATTAGGCATGGGAGAATTACTTCTATCAGAAATCTCCACACACACCCCTTCTATTTTGTCTTCATTGCGTTATTCTAGATGAGCTGCAGGAACTCTTAGTGACTTTTCAGTTCTGAGCACATTATTAGGTATAGATCCCCGTGCATGCCTCGAAATTAGGTTGCTCCAACAAACCAGCATGTCTGGGCATCACTCCCTTGTCTTTTCTTCTGATCCCAAATGAAAAGTGAGTTTGCAACGAGCTCTGAAAACCTACTGATGCTGCAAGGCAGACACTGTGATATAACAATCTACTGTGCTTTGTACAAGTGGGACGTATGGTTCATAACCATATGTTTATACTGCTAAATATAAAATAAATATTTTATAAATAATATTATTTTATAAAATTTTAAAAGTAAATATTGCTAAAGAGAGTGAGACATTGTATTGAACCTCTTATTCACACTGAGTAATTTCTATTTTAACTTTTGGTTTGGTTTTGGATTCATCCAACTGCTTTCTCCAAGACATGTTTCCTAACTCTCCAGGTCACTTCTACCTAGCCTCGGGGCCAGGGATTGGTCTTAGACTTCTTTTGCTTAATTGTAGAGGCATAATCTACAATAAGATTAGGGAGTCTTGTGAGGTAAACCGTTGTACACCAGAGTATATGAGTGGATGGTGTTCTTGGGTTTGCCATTAATTCAAGGTGGATGGTACACTGTGATACAGCAGGTATCACAGCCAGCAGCTGTGCCATGATCTACCTTCCTCAAGCTTCATAACCCATTACCTGGGACTTTCTGGCTTTTCCATTTTATTGTCAAATTCTCCATTGCTTTGAATTTCAGATCAGTAATTGCCAGTTATAAAAGGAAATCCTGAATTTTAAATCCTCCCCTCTCCCCCAATTTATGACCTAATAATAGAATACTTTTCTTGATCTAGTTGCATACTGCCTTTGTGATATTATGTGAAGCCATCCAATTTCCACAGCTCCAGTGTTCATCTGAATGCCATTTAGAAAGAAAATAAGCAGCACTCACACTGCTACTGGCAGGACTTGGAGGTTTAAGGAATTACACATGATTTAAAAGTAATGGCACTGTCAATTCCTGCCTAAGGACACCCACACAGGATACGAGGCCAACAGCCTTGTTGGTATCCTCTCGGTCTCCATCCAGGACATCCTCTCCTCTATACCGGGAAAGCATTTCTCATGTTGCATGTACAACTGAATGACTGTCACTGGCACCTCCTGGTGGCTAAAACAGCGATAAGATGGCTGACTGAAGCCAAAAAGTTAGGAATCTCTTGACCTCCAGTCACGTGGCCTGCTTAGAGACATTGTAGGTGGAGGTTTGTGAAGCTGAGGGCTTGAACCACATTCATTGGCAAAGAAACTGAGCATTTACCTGTCAATCTGTGGCTGTCCTAGCCTTCAAGGCACCCACTTCTCACGCACATTGTAGTTAGCACTGACTGCAGGACTGTTTCACTTGCCCATACGTGGATGCCTAGTGGGATCTGAGATGCCCCAGAATGCCTTCAGCATCCACACAGGACAGTGAGAAACTGAAGAAGCTCTGGGAGATATTTGCCCTTCTGGAGCATTACCTGAAAGCTACTTTGCTTACCTGGCCCCTGTACGGGCAACTGAATCAAACCCCTACTTAGCAGAGTCAACGGAGTCTACAGTGTGTTCAGCTTGGTCTAAAATTAATGCCTAGCGGGTGGACAGCCCTTTAAGTGAGCTCCACTGTCTGTATCAACCAGACGTTGACAGATTACAGTGGGTGCACACATCTACCACACATGGAGACACCTACATCTACATCTTTTAGTCTTGAATTCAATCCTACCTCCTAGGAGCTGATTGTCTCAACTGTCCTATGGGCTCCACTGGCAACTCACCCAAACGGGTGGTGCTGAACATCATTTTTGACACCATGAGGAGCCCTGCTGGGCCACCAGTTGTTGCTCTAGAAGGGTGCTGGTAATCCATGCTGTAGACATGAGGGAGTCCAGGAAACTCTAGGGTATATCACCTGGTACTAGCAACCCTGTTCGTTGTAGATCTCTGCTGGCTATAATGGAAGCTTGGATACCAAGCTCACAGGCAGAGACCTAAATTCAGGTCTCTTAATCTTAATCTCTTAATCAAGAACAAAATCACACCTAAAGAGTTTTCCACTGGGGACTGGTTACAGGCCTTCTGGGCTCTTCTCATCACTTGTCACACAGGGAAGTAGGAGATCAGACACATGCAAAGCTGTAATGCTGAACATCATCATCACCTAACTATTACAATAACTAAACACATCTATGTTATCTTGAAAATGAGCCCAGGATGACTTTGAAATTATTTTTGAGTGCCTTTCTTTGGTAAAAGAGCGTATTTGGGAACAGCACTTTCTGAAAGGAAAAGCAAACACATCCAACTGGAAAAAAAACCCAAAACCAAACCAATACATTCAGGCAAACCAGAGTACAGCTAGCTTGTATGCTCTGCTGTGAATATAAAGGGGGTGGAGGCAAACAGATTATGCGTAGTTCAAAGAGGCAATGCATCCCTGACTTTGAAATTACCAGTTCTGTTTCATCTTAGAACTCATTTTAATGAACTGGCAAGGAAGAGAAACAGAAAATCTCCATCCAAGGCTTAGTGGCATGTGGTACTCTCTACAAAACAATGCTGCTTTTAGCAATTGTAAACCAAGATATCTATAAAACCTGTTTTACAGAAGAAAGAAGGGAATTAATAGTTATTTTATTTCAATATTTGTTGCTAGATGTGAGTGACAAATATGCTGGGTTTGTTTTTCCTCACGGTAGTTTTTTAATCAGATGTCCTTAGGTGACATTTCACTTTATCTAGTAACAACCCATTGGAGAGAAGGGAACAACCTTCATCATTTGTTTGCTGCTGCACAGAGCTCAAGAGAACGGCACATTACAGAGATCTCTGAATAGCCTCTTGCATTTTGCCGGCACCTCTTGAGGATTCAAAATACCATAGCCAGATACTATCATCTGTTGTTTTTAAATACCGCCTTCCAGTGTGAGACTGAAAGCTTTAATTTCCCATCAGGGATCCAAGATGTGAAATACGTGAAACATGTTTCCAAGTTTCTTTATATCCTTGTGCCATTATACACAGATAGGTGTTTCTCTTACCACCATATGGCTTAGAACACAGAAAGCCACTTCTTCCGGAAGGCTTGGAAGTTATGACTTCTCTGAAACATTTTTCACCGTTAACTCCTTCCCATTTACCTGCACACTCTCTGTTAACAAAACCATTCTGCAGAAATCAGTCTCTTCCCTCCATTCCACCTGGCCATCATCTGAAGATGAGTCCCCATTCAGATGACCCCCACCACCTCCTGCCTGGGTGAGGCACAGGAGGAGGAGCCCATCCACCACAACAGCCTACCAGGCACCTACCCATCAGCATGGCAGCACTGCTGGTTGGAGAGGTAACAGGCCTGCCAACCTCCAGCGCAGATGGGACATGGAGGTGTGCGAATGGCCAGCAAGGCCAGCGCTGGAGACGCTGATCGGTTAGCATTGAGCTAAACACAAGTGCTAACCCTTGGGCTTAGAGGACAGGTCTCTGTACACCCACCGGTGTACACAGCTGTGGGGGGACAATGAGGCTGAGCTCATCAAGCAGATTTCCATCTGTGGGGAAATCAGAGGATTTGCCGCCTTCTCTTGCTCATCTATTTTCATAAAGCTTCAAGAGCTTCATGTCTTTGAGGCTTCAGCTCCCTTCTGCACATTAGATCCAGTGAAAGCTGGCCACTACTTCTGCAAAACTTAACTAGGGGCTGATGGACAGATGTGCAGACAGCGTGATGGCCCAAGCCCTGGACAAAGCACTCGCAATATCAGGATGGCCCCCCTAAATGATGAACACTGGCAGAGCCAGTCCCTCAAACAGATTGTCCTTGGGAGAAGCTCTGCCAGAAAGCACAGCCCTACAGCTCACTCCCTGGCTTAGCATCCCAGAGCAGCCCTTGGCTCCAAAATGCTGTTCCATAAGGGATGCCAAAAGCTGCTCCTCCAGCACAGCCTGTAATGGACACCGCAGAAAACATGACCCCTCCTGGAAGCACAGTGCTTGTGGGGTGGAGAGAAGGGTAGTTAATAATATGATGTAGTTAACAATATAAGTGTCAACTCGAAAACACCCCTCCCTGCAAGTAGGGTTGTTCTGGCTCCACCAATTACCTGACAGTTCAACAAGAAAAAAAAGGGGGGGGGGGGGGGGGGGGGGGGAAGAAGATAAATTGGATTCAGGTGCAGCAGCTCTACAATATGCCAGAGGTCACCCAGAGTCCCCTGGTGGCCAATAACACTGAACTTGTTCAACAAACAATTTAGTGACAGCCTCATGGTCACAGGGAGGAGAGGGGGAGAAAGTGCTGCACAACAGAGTATTGGATTTTAAATGTCACTCCAGAGCTGCAGGGGGTTAGTGCAAGGTTTATGACATGCTGGCTGTTTCTGAGCTGGTGGATGCTCAAAGTCAGAATTATCTCTCCCATCTTCCAGCCCTGCAAGGCAAGTACCAACAGTGTTTTGGAAGGAGATGCTAGGGCCCTCTGGTTATCCACTCCGGAAAGATACAAAGCAGCCATTTATGTGGAGTCAGTTGCTTTGCTCTTGTGCTCCTATTATTTGTTCTGCTCTGACAAAAAACCCAACTTACTCTTCTGAGCCACAGCTTTGATCAACAAAGCCAGTGGAGTAGCTCAAATTTACTTTGGTCTGCTTCAAGGAGGGATGTGACCCAGAGAATCCAGGGATCGGAAGACATGGAGATGAAAACACTGTGGTACATCATTCAGTGACCATCCCTGGATTGCAAGCAGGTTGGGCATTGTCCAGTGCCTTGCCCAGGCTACTTTTAAATGATGAAAGCTCTGGAGCTTACTCCATATGCTTTGGAAGACCTTTTCACAGTTTGATCAGACTTATTATCTGAAAATATTTCCTGTGCTTCCATTTACCTTTGTTTAATTCTGCCATTTGCTATGTGAAATTGTCAAAAGTTTGTATTTTCTTCCACATGCTTCATCAATAAATACAAAGACAACCAGTAGGAAGTAGGGCTGGACTGTGTCTGGTAGTGTGTATGTGCGGCTGGAAGGGTTGGGAGTGAACAGAACTGCCTGTGGAACATCAGTGTTGGATGCGCAGATAGGCTTCAGAGAAAATGGATCACGTGTTCAGGAATCATATGTGAATGAATTTATTTTATGCAAATATATGCCTACAAAATGCTGGGTGTGACAGAAAGGAAGGGAATCCAGCTCTATAGCATGAGAGCCACTTGCTCTCACAGCGTGATCCTGCAACTGTCGACTAAAATAAAAATGTTCATGTTTTGTTGCTGTCATAAGAGTATGAAACAGCCTGCAATGGTTAAATTCCACTTTCTACAGCTGAGTGTGAAGTGACTCATCTGGAAGCACAACGGCTGCACAAAGCCCTTTTACTAAGCAGGTCCCTGCACAGTCCTCACTGCAGCTTCTTGCTTTAAAAGCCTGAAAGGGATGTGGAGATTTTCTTTTCTTCTTACTGCTCATTCAGGCAGATTCACCTAAAATGGGTGGATGGAGGGGAGGGCTCCTTGGTTTTATTTCCAGCACAGCTGCCTGTAATGAGCAAGTGTCAGTCTTCATGTCAAGCTGTCACTCGAGTTACTTGGCTATTCAATACATCTAATAATAATAATAATGAACTCATGATAAAATAATGATAATAATAATAATAATAATAATAATAATAATAATAATAATAATAACAATTTATTTTGTGGTTCTGTGAGAGTTATTATCTACTGCACATAAAAATTCAGAGACAATCTTTTGTGCAGTTTCTGAATGAGCCTTCCCAGTTTGCCTTCTCTATAGCTTTGCCTGGGGAGAATGTGTCACATCAGAAAGGGGGAAAAATCCTGAGGCTATTTCTCATTACAGAAATAATCTCTATTAGTATTTTATTGTTTAATCCAAGTAAGCGAGGAACAAAAAAGGAGTCTCTAAGCTCCAAAACACAACCAAGTTACTGTGGTGTAACGGTTTTCAAGCACATTTCTCAGTCATGGTTGCAAAAGGCATCATTATTTCGGTCCCCCTCTATTATAAAGTGATAGATCTTAATATTAGTCTCTTGTTGAAGTTGAAGCTGGTACATTTTAGCTTGTGTTCACCATAGCTATGAGGCTGAGTACCAAGGATGGGCTGACACATGACTGTTTTACTAATGCGCAGTATCTTGTTCATATGTCTGAGTGATACCTTTTGCGGTTCAGGAAATGTGACACTGTATTTTACATCCTGGTTTAATATGTACAGGACCTCAAGAATCTGCTGCAGGACAGGGAGATTTCAGTGAACTCATAGATGAAGAGGCTAGGAAGGCAGCTGGAACCGATTCCACTTCCTACAGTTCTAATTTTGTTAGCAGAAATGTTAAGAGCATATCCTGATATCCCTAATCATGTTGGTGCGTCACGGCTCTCGCAATGTTTGAATACACCGCAATAGCAAGCAGGTACTCGGACTAAAGAGGATTTGGACTAAACAGATGAAAGCAACCCCAGAATAAAATCAGGCTTGGAGATGAAAGAGCATCCTAAGAAGTAAATGACTTTTTCAAGGTCATACAACTGATAAGCAGTAGGGCTGGGAGTAACCCAGGGCTTTCTGATCCTGACCCAGTGTGCAAACCTTTAACAGTGTTGCCTCCATCTTTCAGCTGAATAATTCCTAGCAGCAAGAGAGGAGGAAATGATTGGGCTGTAAAAGCCTTTTTCTTGCCAATTTCATCATTGAATTTTGTGCCAGCATCTACCAAAATGGCTTGTGATGCAGTCCTGTTTTTAAAAGCAGGACACAGTGACTAGTGATTAAACCCAGCCAGGTAAAATGAAAGTTAACTATCACCTAAAACTTCTTTCTGGTGAGACCCCCTGCAATGCAGAACAGCTTCCTAGGGAAGTACTGGGACGTGTTTAAGACATTTTAAACCAGACTGAATAAGTTTATAGACAAAAATCTGCAGAAACTAATTCTTTATCAGGATTTGCTTTTTTTTTTTTTCCTTTTTTTTTTTTTTTTCACTTCCAAGAATCCTTGGTGCAAAGGCCTTGAACTTAGCGTGCAATATGTGATACCGTGGCGTCTTGTGGGAGAAAGTAACACACCACTGCATTGAACAATCACCAGAAAATAACACAGGAAAAAATACCACGTCAGTAAGGAACTTAAGGTGTGATTATTGAGTCAGATTTCATTACTGTAATGGGGACTGACTTGTTCTTAACCTCCCAGTGTATGTGGAATAATATGCTGAAAGATTTTTTTGTTTAATAAAGATTGCAACTGGATAGTTTGCTGGTAAGGGTGTGAGATACAGTATGGAGTTGCAGGGATCACCTTGCTATTGTCCCATTCTTGGGTTTTCATCTGTGTATGGATTAGCTCATAGGACGGCTCCATTGCATCCATGTCTGGCTTGGGGTAGCCGGGGATGACATTGTGTAGCTGGAACCCAAAGGTGAGCAGCCAACTGTTGACATCTGGAAGGGAAGAGAAGCATAAGTCAGATTATCTGATCTCTCAAGCAGGATTACCCAGGAGAAGGCACAGAGGAGGACCCTATGGTGCCTGGTGCTGTAGCAGTCTGGCCAAAATGACGAGTGTCATCTTTGTGTGAAGAGCCCACACCTGAACAGTCCTTGAAAGAACTGTGTGACAAAGCTGGGCTTCTCAACCTCCAACCACAGTCCAAATTGCACTTTCCCAGGTCTGAAACAGAAGCGTTGGCAGTGACCAAATGGCCCAAACCAAAGCCAACTCCACATCTGCACTTCATCAGCAGGAACCAGGCACTGCTCTAAGGTATGCAGGAGATGCACAGGAACAACAATACACTAACTGGAGGCTGAGATGCTCCAGCTGTATGGGAAGCGTTGTCCAGTCCTACAGGCAGCTCTGAACGTTCAGCCACAATAATTCTCTTCCTGAGGACTCTCAAAGGGCCTGCAGGCTAAAGACTAAATTTAGAGCTTTGTGAGCCAGAATACCAGGACAGCTAGGACGAACAGCACAGTGATTTAACAGGTGCTCATGGAAGAGGCTCTAGACATATACTCTGCTTTTTCCATGGCATTTCCACCTCAGTTCTGAGTGTCTTGGCATTTTTCATAAGAAGATAGCTCGAGTATTAAACCAGTGTAAAGTTGCATGTCATCTTTTATAGTGATATTTAAAATCAGCCTCCACACTACCTGCAAGGTACATTATAGTGAAAATAAGCGTATAGATACAAGACTACTTCGCTTGGGTACTTTTCACAAACCTCTTAGAAAAAGACCATGGATGGTGAGAAAACTGCTGGCTACAAGCCATAAATTATTGTCCAATGCAGAAGGGGGACCATGGGCACTAAAGGGGACATGATGGAAAACTCAGCCGCTTGGGACATTGTTCCAGCATTCACCTAACAGTACACTACAGTGCCTCCCCTGAATTTTGATTGCACAGCTATTAGGAATAGCAGCTGACAGTTAATCTGCTGGAGGAAATAATGATGAGGCTGGCTAACTCCTAGATCTGCTTGGGATCAGCATCGCTTCCCCCCTTAACTTCAGAGCATTTGATGATCTCACGTTGTTTGCGTTCGCTGAACTCTAGAGAAGGACACACCTGCCACAGTCTCCAAGCAATATGGTGTGCTCTTAGCACACAAATAGCAATTGCAAGAAAAAATAAAGGTATGAAGGTAAAGTTTAACTAATATCAGCTCCCAGGGGTCTTACGTGTTTGGATGTAACTGGGATTGTGTTGGTGATAGCTCTGCTTCAAGCTGCATGTGCAAGGGGCTTGATTTTCATTTTGTTGAACTAATAAACATTGTGGAAACAATCTGAGAAAGGGATCAATTTAAATAATCAACTATACGTCTTTGAATATTTTTTCTCTATTCCCCCTGAGCCTAAATGAGTGCTTTGAAGAGTTGGTCGGAAAAGAAATTATGGGTTTAAGAGGCAAATAAGGCACTTCCAGATGACTGGAGAGCCAGGAGCCAAACAAACACACTATCTGTTGCTTGTTTTCTTACAGGCCAAAATGTTGTGATTGGGCAGATGTCCAAAAAGCCCTTGTGACAATCCATGTGGAAGGGGGAGGATTTCTGTAATAAAAACACTTCTGTTCACTCAACGTACAGATTGGTTTTGGAGTGTCTTTGAAACAGAGAGGCTGGGTGGAGGGAAATAAATTAGAAGGCTCATTTGATTATTTTTTTGCTTAGCGCTAAGCCAGCCTGCTTCCTAATCCTTCTCATCTGAAATGAAGACCTTTGATGTACATATTGTGGACCAGGTGGTCAGGAGAACAAAGTAAAATACTGAAGGTCAGCACTGGTGCAGGAACCATTTTCCAAGCGCTTCACAACTGTTAAAAAGAATACAGAGCAGGGATGCTGAACAGCCGAAAGACATGCAACATGTCTGCGAAGATTCAAGACAGGCTTTTTTTGATACTTCTCAGAAAACTGACTTTCAAAACATTTGCAAACAGGAGTTTGTTCGTTTTGGGAAGAGGTGCTGGAATACCCTGAACAAAAAAAACCAACAAAAACCAAAACCCAAACAAAACCTCAACCAAGCAACACAAAAACATGGGAGGAAGGTGTGGAGCTGAGAAAACAGAGGGGGAAATATTAATTTGCCAAAAGGCAGTGACAACTTCTTTGACAGAAAAGCACATTTCACATCACAGAGTTGGGTGTTTTGGTTTTTTTTTTTTCAGCTACAGTAACCCTGCCAACACATTTCACAGTAAATTCATTTGAGGGCAAAGAAAGAGAGTGCTTAATGCAGACACATGTAATGGAAATGTCAGTTCAATCCATCAGGATTGCTGAAGCTGGCAGCAAAGCTCTGCGCCATGAAGTGTACAATCACTAAAATATTCATGTTTAACAATGGGCCTCTCAAAACGCAAATGCCTGCTTCTGCTTTCCCCTCCGCACGCCTCCAATTTGTACCCACGGTTCCAAAACCTCACCTCTGGAAGACCAAAGCACGTGTTGTTCACCCATGTCCTGGGCGCTGAGCTCCCCTAAGGACAGCAGGTCCCAGGGTGGGGATGGAGGGACAGAAAGTGGTTCCCTGTGCCCAAATCTGGGCAGATTTGGTTGTGATTACAAGAACACTCTCATCGCAGGTCCTGCCCACGAGGTGCCTGAAAGCTTCAGCAGAAAGAAATGCCGGAGCAGCAGCCTTTCATCATGGCTTTCATTCCATGATGTGACCTGTTTCTTCCACGTGTGGGGACAGAAGGAGCTTAAAATATGTGTTTGGGCTCTATATTCTTCATAGACTAAACCCAGGATTTTTAAGATCATGGAAAAAGTTACTTGGTGCATATAAAATATTAAAATATCAGATTTTGATTTCTTGATTGTATCATCAGAGCTTAGTGGGAAGGTGTTCACCTGTTCCAAGACAGGACTGGAAATTTTGTCCTGTCTTAATTTGAGCAGGAAAACAAAAATCTGTTACTGTATCACAAAGCAACTGTTCAAAAACTATAACTGTTCAAGACAAGAATTTCAACTTAAGATCTTCCATTTTGGTTTTGACTCCTTAATTTTTCTTTTCCAGTTTTCAGTCATTAGTTTACACTTAACTTTAAAAGGCTGCAAACTAAAGAGGAATTTTCCTCTTAGGCTACTTCAAAATTTGTCATTTAGACAATTTCGAGAGCTGTTTACAACATTTCTGCTGAGAAATCTCTTAAGATCAACCTTCTCCCATAAACAAATTCAGTTTTGACAAATGAGCATTTTCTGATAGGAAAAGTTATCTCAATGTATTCCCAGCCAGCCTTAATTATCAGTGAGGCCAACACATGGGATCTTAGTCTGCATCTTTTGGCATATTTTACTTCCCTCATGGCACCATCTTCTCAGCTCTGGAGAAAACAGCTTTTAATTAAAAAAAATACAATCTAATCCTTATGATTATTGCAGAAGAACCTGAAAGCACAAATCCTAATGGCTAGAAAAACAAGCGAAATATAACAACCCAGGATTTTTATTTTGTAAATTTTTTTTTTGCTATTAAGCCAATCTCAACTTTGGGGAATGCAAATATTGTTTGTTGAATATAGGAAACTTTTTATAGATGCAGCAGGAGCACTTAAAAATTAATTATACCTCCTTAAGAAGTATGTACATTAAATCTGTGATTGTGTCACCTGGTTTTCAAATGGGAAGTATCTAGAAAAGAGTCCCACCAAAACAGTCCTCTCAAACATTACTACCAGTGTTGCACAAAGTATGAAACTAGGTTTGAGGGGGGAAAGAGATAAAACCAGGCTTGCTAAAGATAAGCCTGGAGGCAGCACACCAATGCTTAAGGGACAATGTGCTAGGTGGTCTTCCATCTCAGTGGAGGTAGGGGATGGAGATCCATGTGGCAGCAAAGACACACAGGTTATTGATGTCTTGGAAGCCATGGAAGTGCCTGAGAGTGGTCACGTAGGAATTAGGGCTTCACTCCCCAAAAAGGTGGAGGCATCAACAGCCCAGCTGAAGTGCATCTACACCAATGCATGCAGCGTGGGCAACAACCAGGAGGAGCTGGAAGCTGTTGTGCAGCAGGAGAACTATAACATGGTTGCCACTACAGAAACATGGTGGCATGACTGGCACAACTGGAGTGCTGCAGTGGATGGCTCTAAACTTCAGAAGGGATAGACATGGAAGGAGAGGCAGTGGGGTGGCCCTGTATGTTAGGGAGTGTTTTAGTTGTCTAGAGCTTGATGATGGTGCTGATAAGGTTGAGTGTTTACAGGTAAGAATCGGGGGAAGGCCAACACGGCCGATATCATGGTGGGAGTCTGTTCTAGACCGCCCAACCAGGACGAAGAGGCAGGCGAAATGCTCTATAAGCAGCGGGGAGAAGTCTCACGATAGGAGCCCTTGTTCTCATGGGGCACTGCAAGTTACCAGGTGCCTGCTGGAAATGTCATCAGCAGAGAGGGAACAGTCTGGGAGCTGCTGGAGTGTGTGGGAGAGACCTTCCCGACAGAGCTGGTGAGGCACCCAGCGAGGGAAGGCCCCCATGGGACCTGCTGTTTGCAAACAGAGAAGGGCTGGTGGGTGACACGATGGCTGGAGGCCATCTGGGCCACAGCGATCACGACAGTTTTTGATTCCTGGAGAAGCAAGGAGGGATCAGCAGAACCGCCACCTCGGACTTCTGGAGGGCAGACTTGGCCTGTTGCGGGGCCTGGCTGGCAGTCCCAGGGGAGGCTGTCCTGACGGGAGAAGGACCCAGGAAGCTGGACATATTCGGGAAAGAACACTTAAAAGGCACCGGAGCGGGCTGTCCCCACGTGCTGAAAGATGAGCCGGTGGGGAAGACAACCAGCCTGGCTGGAACTCAGGGAAAAAGGAGAGTTTGTGACGTTTGGAAGAAGGGGCAGGCAGCTCTGGAGGACTACAGGGATGTCGAGAGGTTATGCAGGGAGAAAATGAGAAGGGCCAACATACAATTAGAACTTAATCTGGCTACAGCTGTAAAAGACAACTAAAAATGTTTCTATAAAAACATTAGCAAGAAAAGGAGGGCTAAGGAGAATCTCCATCCTTAATCGCATGTGGGAGGAAACACAGTGACACAAGCTGAGGAAAAGCCTGAGGTACTTTGTTGGGGTCTGCAGCAGGTCTGCAGAACCCCAACAGTACTTAATGCCTTTGGAGCAGTCTTTAATAGTAAGAACCAGCTGTTCTCGGGGTACCCAGCCCCCTGAGCTGGGAGACAGAGACAGGGACAGAGTGAAGCCCCCGTAATCCATGGAGAAATGGCCAGTGACCTGCTACACCACTGAGACATGCACAAGTCCATGGGCCTGGGTGGGATCCACCCGAGGGCACTGAGGGAGCTGCTGGCAGTGCTCACCGAGCCACTCTCCATCATTTATCAGCAGTCCTGGAGGACTGGGCAGGTCCCACTTGACGTGACGTCAGCCAGTGTGATGTCCATCTACAGGCAGGGCTGGAAGGAGGGTCTGGGGAGCTACAGGCCTGTCAGCTGACCTCAGTGACGGGGAATGTTATGGAGCAGATCATCCTGAGCGCTCTCACAGGGCACATGCAGGACAACCAGGGGATCAGGCCCTGACAGTATGGGGTTATGAAAGGCAGGTCCTGCTTGATGAACCTGATCTGCTTCTAGGACAAGATGACCCCCTTAGTGGGTGAGGGAAAGGCTGTGGATGGTGCCTACCTGGACCTTAGTAAAGCCCTTGACACCGTTTCCCAGAGCATCTCCTGGAGGAACTGGTGCCCAGGGCTGGGACGGGTGTGCTCTGCGCTGGGTAACAAGCTGGCTGGGTGGCCGGGCCCAGAGCGTGGTGGGGAATGGAGTCACATCCCGCTGGCGCCGGGCACAGGTGGTGTCCCCAGGGACCAGCGCTGGGGCCAGTCCTGTTTGATGTCTTCATCAGGGACCTGGACGAGGGGCTGGAGCGCACCCGCAGTGGGTTTGCAGAGGACACGAGCTGGGGGCAGTGTGACCTGCTGGGGGGCAGGGGGCTCTGCAGGGGGTCTGGGCAGGCCGGGCCGAGGGGCCGAGGCCAGTTGTATGAGGCCCAACAGGGCTGAGTGCCGGGCCCTGCCCGTGGGTCACACCAGCCCCCCACAGCGCTGCGGGCTGGGGGCAGGGGGCTGGGAACTGCCCGGCGGGGAAGGGCCTGGGGGGGCTGGTCGGCAGCCGGCTGGGCAGGAGCCCCCAGTGTGCCCAGGTGGCCACGGCAGCCAGCAGCGCCCTGGCCGGTGTCAGCAGCAGCGTGGCCAGCAGGGCCAGGCAGTGCCCGTCCCCCTGTGCCGGGCCCTGGTGCGGCCGCCCCTCGAGCCCTGGGCTCAGCGTTGGGCCCCTCACCCCCAGGCAGACCCGGAGGGGCTGGAGCGTGTCCAGAGCCGGGCAGGGGCTGGGGAAGGGGCTGCGGCATAGCTCGGGGGGGGGGGAGCTGGGGGGGCTCAGCCTGGGGAAAAGGGGGCTCAGGGGGGACCTTCTCGCTCCCTACAGCTGCCTGGCAGGAGGTTGTAGCGAGGTGAGTGTTGGTCTCTTCTCCCAAGGAACAAGCGATAGGATGAGAGCAGACGGCCTCAGGTTGCACCAGGGGAGGTTTAAATTGGGTACTGGGAAAAATTTCTTCACTGAAAGGGCTGTCAAGCACTGGAACGGGTTGCACAGGGAAGTGGTGGTGGAGTCACCATCCCTGGAGGTGTATAAAGATGTGTAGATGTGACACTTTGGGACATGGTTTAGTGGTAGACTTGGCAGTGCTGGGTTAATGGTTGGACTCAATGATCCTAATGGTATTTTCCAACCTAAATAATTCTAGGATTACATGAATCTATGAATATAGGAAAGACATTTACACTACAGAATGATTTTCTGTATAAAAAACCCCACACATAGAGCTCATGTTATTCCATTTTATAATGTCCCAGGGGAAGCAGTGCAAAGTTTATGTCAAGCTGTGGGATAGCTATGCCCTAAATTGTGGCCTTTAAGTCTAACACACCTGCTTTTAATGACTCTTAGTTGAAACTTAATTTTGTGGGGCAGATTAACTTTGAACTACATGGTTTGTGTAGTGTGCTCTGAAATGTAGTGCTGACTGTAGTAAAAG
This sequence comes from Falco cherrug, assembly GCF_023634085.1. Classification (NCBI taxonomy): domain Eukaryota; kingdom Metazoa; phylum Chordata; class Aves; order Falconiformes; family Falconidae; genus Falco; species Falco cherrug. Next base: position 5,050,379 of record NC_073698.1, read on the forward strand.
GTTGAAGTTGCTGTTGCCATTCTGTTAAAACAAATCTGCATGTAATTTGCTTAGTTGCAAATAAATCTCTAGGCAAAACTGGGTAAACAGAGCTGCCCCTCTACAAAGAGAAAGGTTATCAGGACATTAATTCGTAGCTAAACTTGGGATATCTGAGGGTACGAAACACTGGAAGCAAAATAAAGGGAACAAACACCAAGGAAGAGAAAAAGAAACAAGTCTGGGAATTACAATCTTGTCTATGCTAATGAATTAAACATGCCCTGGACATAGGGGCCAACTGGCAAAGGAAAGCTTGTGTCCATTATATTAAACTCTGGAAAACCTCATGGTAACCAGGATATTGAGAGAGAAGAAAGCTACTCACTGATGGCAAACTTGTGAATATGTTAATTAATTTAAATGTCTTACCTGTCATGTAACATTTGATATCCTGAGAGTTGCTAATGGGATTGTTGTTCTTGAACATATACAGGTTGAAAGGCATTATGTTATTGCTACTCAGATGCTTCCACATATCGTGGTCTGGACTTGTCCACCGACCCACTAGCACATCATAGTCTCTCCGTCCCATGTGGATAAGCTTTGTGAGGGGGTCATACAGTCCTCCGTGGTAGCCGATGATGATCTGGAAGTTGGGATTAGTGTCCATGTAGATCTCTCCATATGCTGTGTACAGTATCTGCTTAATCATTAAGCCTGTCCCACTGAAGACAGCCAAAGGAGTGCCAATGTTATCGCAGGCTATGTAGAATTCATCACCGCTGCTGAGCTCCATTGCAAAGAGGTGACCTTGGAGGTCATAGTAGAGGGAGGTGATCTCGGAGCTTGAGTGGTTGTATAAATGGGTGACCTTGGTTGGGTTGGTCAGATCTGCATAGAAAAACTGCAGGTGATGGCCATGACTGGTTTTGCTAGAGACTCTCCTGCCTAGGCCATCATAGCGGTATTTCACACTCCACCCACTAGCTTTGTTGTACGCTTTGATGAGCAGGCCAGCTGAATTGTACTCAAAAATATCATTGCCCCTTTGCTTCAGGAAGCCATCTTCATCCATTTTGTACTGCACATCCCCCAGTCTAGTAATCCTGTCCCTGAGGTCATATCTGAGCGGTGTAAGGCGGGCACTATTCCCCGGACTCAACAAATGGAGGTTTCCGTTCAGGTCATAGCTGTAGCGCCAGAGTGGTTTGTCATTGATAGACACCGTCTGCAACTGGCCATCAGCATCATATTCATATGAGTACCTAGTTGTGTTTGCGTAAGGGCCAACCTTTAGCTCTTTCTTAACCACTCTCCCCATGTTGTCATACTGCACAGTCATCCAGTACATGAGAGATCGGAATATCTCATACTGGACCTCCTTCATCCTGCCATAGGCATCAAAATGTTTGGTGTGAGTCATGACAGCAGTGGTGATAATCTGGTTGATATCGTAGTAAATAACTCCGAATTTACCAAATTGCTCAGTTTTGCCTGACACATCATCATACCTGTAGAGATCAATGGGTAAAGGTGTCTCATTGATGACAGCTTGCATGCTGGTCACCCGAAAGCTGTTGTCGTAATTATAGTCAAAGCGTGCATTCACCATGCCTTCCTCAGTGAAGCGGAAAATCTGTCGATCAATGAGGGGTCCTATCTGTCTGTATCTGATTGTACATGTGAACCCTTCGTTCTGCAAGTTTATGGTCTTCAGCATGCCAGCAGTTTCGTCATAAGTGAAACTGATCTTTGTGGTGTCGTAGAGCATCTCGGCTAACTTGGACAGCTTCCCATACTTGTAGATGACACGTCTCCCTGTGCCCAAGTACAAAGTGTGGAGGAGCTGCTCATCCTCTGTGAAATCCTGAATTACTGAGGCATTGCCTTCTGGTGGCCGGTAGATGTTCCTGTAGTAACCAATGGAACGAATGGTTTCTAAAGTCTGACGAGCAACGTTGGGCATGGTCACCGATGACAAACGGTCATTCTTATCAAACTCAAAGATATACTGTCTCTGGCTGTGAAGGAGCAGCACCATGGACTGGATGGGAAGGACAAAAGTATAGATTATATTCCTGGTTTTCAGGCAAAATTATACTCAACTCTCACAAAATCTGCAAGACTCTCCAGTCCACAGAGCAGGGCAAGTGAGATAAATCTCTGCACCCATAGGATTAAATGGGGAGAGGTATGCAGCTGCACAGCACATCGAGCATCCCCAGGTAGGAGTGGGTCAGAGGAGGAAGCAGTTAATGCAGTGAGGAAGGTCTAAATTCAGAATGCTCAGCTCAGAATCAATACCCTGTATTTAGCTGTCTCTAACCAAATTCCCTGTGCCAATAGATTTTACAGACTAAACAAATACAATTGGTAGAGCTACTTAAACAATGCTTGAAGAAGTATCCCCCAACACCTTCCAATGCCCAATTAATTAATTATGTCTCTGTATCTTCTATTACTCTCCTAGTCCAAACTTCTGCCTGCAGGCTTACTCGTTCTGGGATTTTTTTTTTTTTTTTTTTTTTTGCATGTAACAAACAGTCCATACGTATAATACAAGGAGCAAGTCAATACTTTTTGCTTTTTAAAAGCTATGTTACTGTAGCTTCCTTAAACTGTTGTAGGGATAGGCTCTATACAAAAATCAGGAATAAAAATTTCCAGCCCCAGGTATGCAGCCTATGGATCTATAGGACAGGGCAGTGTAATGATGAATGGTCATACCCAGAAGAATTTAAATCCCGTGCCAATCTACAGAGTGCAGACTACAGAAAACACTGCAAAGTGTACTGCAACAATCTGGCTGGATTCATGCCTCGTACTTCTTAATTACAGGTATTTCCTACAAAGCAGGAATAGGCCACTCATGGAAGGCAGGATGTCAGACCGTACAGGTTATTTTCACATGGAAAATCCTACTGGAAATTCTTACTGTTCACTCCTCTGACTTTACTGGAAGATATTTTATACTGCATCTACCTCAACAAAGGAATGCTGTGCTTAAAAAATCAAATGTCAAAGCTTCACAGCATTAAGATGCTCTCAGTGTGACTGGGAAGAAACTTCTCAGGCTCCTTTCAATTGCTGTTTGGTGGTCTCGCATCAGAGTTACTATGTGCACCTTAGTGTAGGCAGAAAAGGAGTATTGGACCATAAGGACCATAAATCAGCTGATGTGAAGGAGTGCAGCTGTGCTGAGCTCAAAGGAGTAAAGCCCACTTGCACCAAATGCACCACCTCTGAGCAACAGGAGGATTCTTACCTTCTCCAAGTAAGTGTAGCTCCATGATTTGCCATCAGCAAAGATCCTGGATGTAATTCTGCCAGACTGATCATACTCCAGCCTTTCTGACATTGTGCCCCTCTGAATCCCTGCAATGTGTCCTCCCGGGGAATACGTGACATTGACCCCGTTCAGTCTGCTGCTGGGTGACCAGAGACTGGGTCTCCCTGCCTGGTCATAGAGGATGCGGAGTGTGAACTTGCGGTGGTCATCATAGATTTTCTCTGTCCTTGTCACACGATCAAAGTCAAGGGACAGCAGGTTTCTGTTGTGAACCTACAGGACAGAGATGGAGAATTAGGAAGCTAGAAACAGTTTAAGTTACAAAGACTAGCCTTGTTTCACCAAACACCTCTTTAGACCACACTGGAGAGTGTCCAGCTCTTTGTTGCCTCTGGACAAGAGGCAATTTTTAAAGGAAAGAGTTGTCCTAATGTTGCTTCTGTTGACTTCAGTGAAGAGAGAGGCAGAAAAACAGGGTACTTTTGAAACATCACCATGGGGAAGGAATCTTGCCCATATCCCAAACCCAGGCTTAAGACTGCTACAGCAGATGTTATTATAGATCTACAGAAGATAAAATGACAACTTGTTGCAAGGAATATTTGCAAAGTACTCTGCTTATTAAACCTAGGATATATAGTCTTTGGCTTTCATGCACATCAAAAAACAATACTTATAGAAAAAAGATGGATGTCATGTCAACATAGTGGAAAACAGAGTTTTTCCTCTGAGTTTATGGAATATACCGCAGGCACCGGAGGTTATGCATTTTGCCTGAGATGAAATATGGAGGCCTTGACCACTGTAGATGTTAGACAGAGCAGGAACTTTTCTGTGAGAGCTAGAGTTTTGCCTTCATTGTCCTGGGGTTATTTGGTGTTGCATAATTATACTCCTGTTACCTCTGCTGCCTCTGCATTTCCAAAGATCAAAGGTATCAACTTCAAAGGTAGGAGCAGGAATACATTGCGATTCAGGGATTGTGGCGCACAGCAATACAAAAAGGAGCTGATAACACAACTCATGTTTAGCTGCGTGTGCACGGAGAATTACAAAGCAACACCACCACAGTAGCAAAGTACTGAGCAAGGATGAAAAACCCACACTCCCAGAAAGAGCTTGCCAGTGAAGACAGCTCTTTCTCCATCCCACCACTTTTGAACCTCTTTCAGCTGGTAAGCCCTTCTTTTCTAGAAAGTTGCAGATTCTTCTTGGATGAATTTCAAACTCCAGGCAGCTGACTTGGTTTTCAGTTCCCTTTGCAGCCCTTCAGCTGCAGTCAATAAACCAGAGTTTGCTGTTTGCTGCAAGGTCTTCAGACCGAGTTAAAAACTCTGCCTTACCCTGCTCTGGGTAAAGTCAATGCTCCTGACCTCAGCACTGTTCTCAGACCTGGTCCAGCTTTGAGCTTGGCCATTACATTAGAGTATATGATTGAATTCCCACTATATTTTGAGGGATGTAGGAGTATCTGGGAGTTAAACAGTGAGAGAAGTGATGGGGTAGAACAACAGGAAAGGAATTCCTGAGCCGTGGAAGAACAGAAGTAGCAAAGGCAGGACCACTGCAGTGCTTTTGTGATGTGGGGGCAGATGTCTGTGCTGAAGCCTAGAGAATGGGGACACCACAAAGTTGGAATTCAAAAGAAGTCATCTCAAGAGCCAAGGAGAGAAGGAATGGGTGCCATGATGTAAGCATGAAGATGATGTAAGAGGAGGCAAGTGCAACAATGATTTTCAGCTCATGAATAACCAATGTTGTGGAAAGGTAGATAATGCTCTAATTAAGTACTTGTAAAAGAGAATATAAATGTGTAATGAGAGAAAGAAGAAATCAGCCAACAGCCCACTGTAACAGGCAAGCTGGAAAATAATTAAAAAGGTATCAAAACTCTAAGTACAGATGCACACATGTAACTAACAGAGCAATTTGATATCTCATAGGGGCTTGCTGCTATAAATAGAGAAACAGAAGCGGCAATTGCTTGCAAAAGAGAGAAAAAAAAAAAGGCAAAGCAGAAAGGAACAGCATCTCTGCCTTCCATCTATTCATACAGCAGCTTCAGCTCAGCAGCTGCAGCTTCCGCTCGTGCTTTCTGCCAAGAGAGCTGGAAAGAGCTCTTCCAGGGCTGGGAGTGTAATCCAGGCTGAAAGTGGCCTCCCTGATCCGTATGCCAGCAGCAGTGCCATTCACTGTGCTGGAAGAACCAAATAACAGGTCCCTGGATAGCTCTCAAGCCCAGTCAAAATCTCTGTATCTCATTACCGGTGCCCTAAGTCATTCCACCCTCCCCATGCTCTGGCAAGCAATTTCTGTGGGACTAGTTGGAAACAGTCTCCTTTCTTTTTATGATTTGTTTTCTCTGCTCCTTTGGAGTAATGTCTCTTCTCTCTGTGAAGCACTGCAGTGCCAGTAGCCACCCCTCAATGCCATGGGCAAAGTGAACCCTACCCTGCCGGACAGCCTCTGAACAGAGCCTAAATCTTTTTCATCCTTGTTCAAGGGCATGCCTTGAACAGAAGTGAATTTTCTGCAGAACTGACAGGGCTGCAGGCTTCAGTCCAATAACCATGTTTTATGGTGAGCAGCTAAATAAGGTGTCATCCTACATCCCAGAGTCCTTATCCTGGAACGGGGTTGGAAAAGCTCCTACAAAAAGCTTTGGCCCCTCAGAGTGTCTGACAAGGCTTGTGATCAGCACAGGATCGAGACAGGATAAATTTAAAACCACCATTCACAGTGGCTTTGGTATCCCCTCTATAATGTGTGAGAAATTTAAATTTAAACCCGAATTGATGTTCTACATTACTTTATTCAATTCCTTAGCTTGCTCTGAAAAAGCAAGAGCATAAGCACGCCACCATTTTTGATTTTTCCAATGCTTCCCATGGAGCTCCTTTAGCTCACATTATAATTAAACAAGCACAAAAAGGGAAGATTTTTCATGAAAACACTCTGGCAACCTTCAGCAGAGGAGAGCAAACAATACTCTGCAACGAGAACTCCAGGAGCCAACAACATCCATGTGATAAATGGCTGCCTACAAAGCAATTTCCCCAGCGAATTGCTAAAACTGTTGGGGTGGCCATATCCAGACCTAAACACCTTGCAGAAAATGTGGAGATGATGCTGGACTGTCACTAGTCAACACAACTGAAATGCTTAGTAGCATATCCCAAGAGACCTCTCCAGTCACATTGGTTCTGGGGAGTGTTTGTGACACTAGGCCTCGATGCCACTATTAACCTGCTGCCAAGGTCTTGGGAAAAACAAAATGTCTTACAACAGGAGTTTCCATGGTTAAATAAATAAAAGAGCTGAGCCAGCAGCTCTGTCTCTTTTGTCTGTCCTCTTTGCTCCACTGTCAGAGATTACTTTACCTCCTTTATTGAAAAACTCAAGTTTGTTAACAAAAAAAAAAAAAAAAAAGGAAAAATGAAGGAGCTCTGTTTCTTCAAGCAGAGTTTACCCAATGCTCTCACTGCAGATGAATTCTGCGTTGCTGTTGGCCACTGATGGGTTCAATTTGTAGCCACCTAGATTGTGGAGACATCTCACCGCTGGGTGGGTGGATCAGAGCATGACAACTTTCCATGGGTTATGTGGGACAGGAGAAGGGAAAGGGGCTGCTTTAACATATATGTGCTGCTTTAAAGATGCCTGGCCAAGTGCACAGCCAGGTCACCATTGATGGGACTGCAAAAAAGGCATAAGGGCTGGCCCTTTTCCCTCCATCCATGCAGAAGTCCCTGCCCTGTGCCTTATCCCTGCAATAAAGAACATGTGCATTGTATTATTTCCTAGGGAGGGTCAAGGAGGCAGCTGTGAAACTGGCCTCATCATGCTGGGAGCTGGTTGAGCTCATGGCGACAGGTTGTCAGTCCACAGGAATATGCTGTAGCCATGGGAGGAAGGGCCACGATCACAGAATGTGGATCCATGCGATGGCAGGAGAAAGGATGCTGGTTTCAGAGGAACTCCCTCTTTTACAGTGGCCAGATCCTGTTCTCACCTCAAAGGCTTCATGGAATGATGTGCCAGCTTCTTTGGGCTCTTTCCCCATGGAGCACCATGTCTCTGCTGCTGTCTCATGCAAGCAGCGGAGTGAGGGGAGTGGGAAAGTAGTGTTTTATTCACATATGGCAGAAAATGATAATATTTCCCAAAGTGAACAAAACCATGTTGAACTTAACTTCCCTAAGCTTCTCCCTTACCAGGGAAAGCAGAAATTACTGGTATGAGGGAAGAGGAGAACACGACACACAGAATATGCAAAAATCTGTGCAGTCCCCAGGGAGGCAATTAGCACCTTGCAGGTTTACGTCTTAGGGGTGCAGATGCTGCCATGCAGGTACAGACAGGCAGCTTAAAACATCTTGTACATCCTCAGCTACTTTGAACCCTTGAACAGAGCCATAACTGAGTCCTTCAACCATGTAAGATGCTCTCCTGCTTCACTAGAAGGGCCCTGATAGGCTCCAAATGTGAATAAATGCTGGCAGATTTATAGGGACACAAGTAACCAGCCTGAAAACTCATTTTGCAAGTGTTTTTCCAACTGCGGTACAATATAAAACAAAGACACATTCTGCATTTGAATCTACTGTGAAAATTTTGGAAGATAAAACTGACACGGGCAGCTGAGCTGTGGCTAAATGAGTAGATACTGCTTTGAACACCAAATAGCTGTGTCACAGCTGCAGATTTCAGAAGGCTCTCTCCTTTCAGAAAAAAGACCTGCCTGATAATTTCGTTGGTTATTAAACTAAACTAAAATAAATTAAAAACCCCAAGACAAACCAAACAAGAAGGGTGACGTGGACTCATCTGCAGATATACAGCAGTTCCCAGTGAAGGAGCAGCTTCAGCTTTCACTACTGTTTGCCGTTTTTCTCCTGGTAACAAAATATGAGGCTATCGACGCAAGGGGAAAAGAACAGAGCCTGGGTTGGGAAGGGTGAAGAGCAAATCTTGACAAGTGTGAGCGAGAAGAGATGAGAGAAATCACACCAAGGTGGCAGGGGTCACACAGAAGGTAATAGGGAGAGGTGAAGAGCAAGGAGTGGGAAACACATTTTCTGAAACTCGAGCATTAATATTGACTGCAAAGCTCAAGTGTGAATAAATAGCTGCAGTTCTTTTGCTGTGGTGGCATCACACAGCACTAAGCATGTTTCTCAGAGGGTCTGAATTTGGCAGGTGCTGAGCAGCTTCCCAGGAACCGCTCATCAGCCCATGACTCCAAGACTAGCAAGGTATAAGGTGATTGCGTAGGACTTGCTATCACAGGTTACCAGCCTTGCCAGCAGTTAGCAGAGGAATTACAGGCTTATTGGGCAAGATCTTGAAACAGCCCTGACAAGTCTGTGGTACATTGCGCAGAGCAATGTTTTCAAAACACATCAGTCTCAAGCACAGAAAGGACCGTGCGCTCCTGGAGGAGAGAGTGCTCTCAGGCCGGAGCTGTTTATAACATTTCACTTCCGGGAACGATGGCAATTGCGATGAAATGCCCTGCGAGCCCAGCTCTCCAACAGGTTCAACAGATTAGGAAGTATCAGGAATCTAGAGATTTTTCTGAGGCTGCCCAGTGAATAATAATAATAGAATCACAGACTGGTTTGGGTGGGAAGGGACTTTAAAATCACCTAGTTTCACGCCCCCTGCCCTGGGCAGGGCCCCCTCCCCCCAGCCCAGGCTGCTCCCAGCCCCGTCCAGCCTGGCCTTGAGCCCTGCCAGGGATGGGGCACCCACAGCTGCTCTGGGCAGCCTGGGCCAGCGCCTCGCCACCCTCACGGGGAAGAATTTAATCTTAATAGCTAATCTAAATCTAAATAAAACTGTTACCCCTTGTCCTATCAGTACACTTCCTGATAAAGAGTCCCTCCCCATCTTTCCCATAGTCCCCCTTTAAGTACTGGAAGGCTGCCATAAGGTCTCTCTAGAGCTGCCTTCTCTCTAGGCTAAACAACCCCAACTCTCTCAGCCTGTTCCCAGTCCTCATATGATTAGAAATGTTTCGGTGCTCAGGTTTATCACTGCCAGCAGCGCAGGCAGAAAATACCTATACTAATTGGTGCAGAAATTTATAGTTATGACTGTCCCTTGCTTGCTTAAACAGCCTGACATGATGGTTAAACCTGAGGTGTCCGATGGGAGGTCATGCATTCCCAGTGATGCAGAGGACTTGCAGGCAAATCAGCAATATACCTGTGACAGCTAAGAGAATGTTAGCACATAAGGAGGCACAAGGATATATTCAAGTCATAAAGGTTGTGTCGCTGAGGATGAACGGCTAGGTCTCCGTCCTGCAGACTCATCCCTACTGCAGACAGTACAGATCAGCCCTGTCCCTTTCCGTCACGAGGCTGGGGACTGATGAGATAGGAAGTAGAGTCCAAAACTGCTCACGCTTCTCACTTACCCTCAGCCGACGGCCAAAGACGGTGACCTGCCCTCTCGCTTGCTCTTTCCTCTGCCTCCACTCCACGAGATTGAGGCCATTGTCGATGGGCAGGGTGACATTCCTCTTCCCCACCGTGGGGTTGACGGTGCCAGCCAGCAGATGCGGCTCAGTTTGCAGGGCCACCTCCATGCCGTTAGCAAGCATCAGTCTGAGAGAGCCATCAGCGCCAATGTAGTAGCTGTTTCGGACTTGATCTGAAGACAGAAAAAGAGATCTTTTCAAATCCAGTGATACAGTTCCAGCTTTTCATGTGCTCCCTCACCCAGGCTTCATCAACATTTCTGATGGTTGCAACCAAACGCTCTTTGTCATTGACCTGTCCCACTCAGTGAGCAAAACATTAGTTTCATCTGTGAAAGTAAAGATGGACAATCTCTTTTTCATTCTGATGAGGTTCTGCACCTCAAATTTTTACAGAAGAGTCTTACACAGGTTAAAAAAGGCACCAGTGGAAAAGCTGTATAATACCCTAGCAAAGGATGCAGGTTCAAACCTCTTTCTCTAGGCTGAAACACTGGGTGGCGAGATATTTGTTTTAAATCACAGTCCAGCTGAAAACTTTCCACGCTTTTATATCCTAAAAGATCCCAGTTTCGCTACAATAAATGAAAAAGTGGGGCCACCTACTTTCGTCAGCTTATTCACCATCTCACAAGTGACAGGAAATTGCACAGCGAGTTAATGGTAACCAGTTCCCCAAATAACAGCCAAACCTTTTCACTTGGGAAAGCTTTCAGGAGGCAACCAAAGTCCTCATGTTTGGAGAGAAAGCAGAGGCACTAAGCTCCCACACATCTCCACACATCTGGCCTCCACTAGCACTTGAAAAATCAGCAGATTCTGAGGCCAGGATTTGAGAGTTCAGGAGTGGTAGAGAAGAATAATACCTCTTCCACATCCTTCAGGAATCAGGCAGGCTGAAAGCCCGTCCTTTGAATCTCCATCTGGTGTTTCTGTGGACTGGAGCTCACAAAGCGTAAGAAAGCATGAGACTTTCTCAGTGCAGAATGGCTTTAAAAACACATTATACAAAGACTGCCTTATCTGAAGCTCCTCAAAAGCTGGAAAATATTACCATTTCTGTCTCCCAGGCTGCCATAAATACCTAATTGTGAATAAAAACACCCATTAAAAATTCATGTCAATTGTTCTTCCGTTCTGAGGCAAGTTGGGTTTTGTTCACTAGTTGCTCTGCCATAGCTCAGCAGGAAACAAGATCACAGTGAAATTATCATCTCTCGTCTAGATGAAATAGATCAGTAAAGAGCACAGTCTGGTATAATTAGGAAAGGAAACCTGACACCAGTTGGTCTTTTTTATTGTGAGTCTGATCCTGCTCCTGTTGTATCCAGCTGGCATCTTGCCACACTGATCTCAGCAGGATCACAACTCAACATACTGTACACAGTAGTGATGGTGTGAAACTGCTGTGGCAACTGGATTTTGCCACTATAAACATGCAGCAGTGATCCACAGTGTAAATCTGAATGTTTTAGCTGTACCACTGAGTACTTAAGTTGATGGCCTTTTGACATAGACTCCAGCAGCATCAAACCCACTCCATGCTTGATTCTGCAAATGTAGTGATGGGGGAGAGACAGCTGGCTGTCATACTTTTGTTCTTAGTTGCTTGCGAGAAAGTGGTAGGAGATGTGCTTTAAATCAAACCAGTGAAATATCTCTGCATGGCTAATATATTCCTCCCTCCTTCATCCTTCATTGGGAAGCAGCAGAAAGCTTGAAGGTCTCCGTGAAACGCAATGGACATGTGGTGTTCCCTTTGTGTCAGATAAGCACCACAGAGGGGTTATGGTGGATTGTCACCAGCAGTGTGGTACAGTGTGGGGAATGTAAATCCTCCACTTTCAACATTTTCCCAAGAGAAGACTCTCCCCTGGCTTTGGAAGGCATTTCTCAAGGGCTACATAAAATCCAGGGGCCATTGGATGCTGTATTTTACGCTGCTTTGGCTCTAGGGCACTACTCCCCTGTTTTGGCCTTGAACAAATGCTCACTTTGTCATTAGTCCAGAGGACAAAATCCCACCGAGGTTCTGAGGTGCCTGTTAGCTCCAGAGGCTCCTAAATCCATCCTACAGGAATCTGTAACCTTCCAAAAATGCCTTCTCAGATCTCACTTGTTCACAGTGGGATCCAGGTTCCCTGAAAGGTTCACCAAGGATTTCTGAAAGCTGGCTAGGTCTGTGAGTGCAGAAGGGAAATGCACAAGTACCTCCCACGCAAAGTGAATCTGCAACAACCATTTTCCCCGAAGAACAATGGAGTGGGCAAGACGCTCACAGAGCTTGACAACAGCTCCAGCTCCATCCGCTGGAGAAGCACTTGGAAGGCAAGTTACATTTCAATCGTGCTCAGTACATCCCTGGACAATTCCAGTGGCCCTTGTTTCAGTTTCTACAGTGCTGCCACGAGCAAACAGCTACCTCCCTTTGGGAATCCACAGTCCCTAACTCCTGTGGGAAAGCCACCCTCAGCAGGTCACAGGCCACCTCTGCTGCGACATTATGCAGACCTGCATTTTAAGATAAGTGAGTTTCTTAAGATCCAAACAGTTTAATAATTTTATACTTCTGAAGATGGTTAAGCTGTTTGTAATACTGCATGTCCTAACGGTAAGAGTGCCCCTGTGCTGGAGGGCAGTACAATGAGATAATTGACCGTGGCACCATTATGTAACTGTGCCTTCAGCTCTGGGTGTATAAATCACATCACAGACAATTATCTCACTAAAGGGCCCCCAACAGCAGGCTCTATTGCTTAATTAGGCTCTTGAGGTGAAGCCAACCTCATGTCTGTGCGGTTGCCAGATGTCTTGATGGGAGTGGATGGGATGGGGCGGGGTAGGTTGGATCTGCTTTGCAGGCTGAAGTCAAGAATAAGAAAGTCATTGTGTTCGCTACAGGAATAGCGAACATGGCTTGAAGGGCCTGGCACCCTCTCATCCGCCCCCTCCAGAGGCAGGAGAAGCAGTGTTCAGGCATAGCAGGCACATTCTTTCAGGAAAGCTTGCTGTTATTATAGGGAGGGGGAGAGAAATGTGTGTCCCAGAGATGCGGGAACAAATGTGACTTGGGAACACGTCAGTCTCACTTGGAGAACTTTGTTCCTTTCACAGGGAAATGATGTCTGACACCTCATTGCCATGAGGCACAGACTAAGAGTGAATGAGAGCTGGGGAGTGAACAAAGCAAAGAGTCTGAAAGTCCTTTCCCTTTCTCCAAGCCCCAGAGACCAAGAGTGATGGCTAACCCTGACCCCAAGGAGGCTTCACATGTCGGAACCTGGAGATCCAGGCTGGCATGGTTTGTGTACTACAACTTCTGCCCCTACCGGTATGTCAGCACAGTGCTCCCCTGTTATTTATTCCTCTTTTCTTTCCCACTTTTTCACCTTTTCCTCTGCCTCAACAATCTTCCACATCTCCACCTTACCACCACCTGCAGAATTGTGCTCATTTCTGACAGCCACAAACTGGTCCCACCGGTCCCACCCTGGCGGCCCACTTCTCCTTTCTCCTTTGTGCCTCTCCACACCAGCTCTTTAGCTCAAACACAGACCTTTTGGGGACCGGGATGGTCATTTTTCTGGATGCTTCCTTGTGAATGTTTGAACAGCCAGTGAACAAAGGATCAGAGGGATCTCCAGCAACCAGCTGGACTCCTGTTCCAGGAGGAGAGGAACTGTTAAATTGGAAGCCATTAAGAGAATGAAGCAAAGGGGGTCAGCTGGAAGTGCGGCTAGATTTATGCAACCCTTTTTGTTATAACAATAATGGTAATGAGGATGGAGGACTGCACTGCATGAGGACTGCACAGCAAGGGGACCAGCTGAGAATGAAGCAGAAAACAGCTGCAGAGCAACCACGGCGCTAGGGAATGTGGCTAAGTAGGTGTGAGCGTGCATCTGTACCAGCATGTGGGGAGCTCTGGGGCGCTGAGAAGGCAGGTGATTTTTGGTGCTGGGATTATCAAGGCGGTGCCTGTTTCCTGATGGATAATCCATTGTGTGCAGCTTGGTTGGGAAAGAGGAAGTGGCCCAACTCACCTTGGAGCAGGGTGTAGAAGGCTCCCGATGCTGACAAATTGGTTGTTATCGTAACATCATCCTTGCTGGAGGTTTCCACCTGGACATGCACAGAGCTGTCGGTGTCGCTGCGGAAGCTGCTCACTTGGCCAGTAGGGAAGGTCACGTTGGTCAGGCGGCCAAAGCTGTCATACCTGAAAGGGAGGAAGGAGTAAAGTCAACAGCATCAACAGAGAAGTGGGATACAGGAAGCATCCTATAAAGCAGATACCAAGTCTTGAGTTCTTCACCCAGATTTTCCCTAAAGAAAAACGCACTGTCACTCTGTCAGATTGTCTTGACTTTTTTGGCTTCATGAGAAGCAAATCACAGGTTTTAGCTGAAGAAAATCAAGCAAAGAACAGAAAATGACTAAATAAGTATTAGGCTGTATTTTAACAACATTTTTCCTATACTTATCACCTGCATTATGCTTCTTGTTTACAAAAGTAACTTTACTTCCCATCCACTGTGCTGTGACTTACCGAAAAGGACTGGCCTGTGCATCCTGTCTTGCAGAACTCGTTGTTTCTGAAGGCCACCAACTGTTTTGTCTGGTTGTGTCCTGAGCTCTTCAGCAACGTTTTTTTTTTTTATTTTTATTTTTTCTATTTTATTTTAAAAGCTAATGTTAGGGTAGCAGCAAGAACCTGCCAGATTGGCTACATCAAGTAGAGCACAGTCCTTTGTGAGCACGGTGTAGAGCCCTGAGCACAGATGAGACCCTCGTGTCTACCTTTTACTGTTCCCAGGACCATCTGGAAGGGCTGATTTAAAAGTGCAAAAAAGTAGTCCAGTTATCACCCCTACTGTGTCCTTGGCTTTCCCAATGAGGGACTCAACATAAGCACCATCTGGGAAAGTTTCTTTGATGTGGACACCTGTGTACCGGGACCCAGATGAAATAAGCTACAAACATGCAGGTCCCACAGCAGTTAACAAGCCGGGTGGTTATTTTTCAGTAAAAAGGAGAAGCAGACCCGTGTGCCTAGAGACCTCCTGAGTTGACATAGGAAACGCTCTCATTTGTGGCACTGCAAAAAGAGTGCTCTTGGGTCACAAGACTGAGCTACGAGCAGACCACTGGTGAGGGACCTTTGCAGCGAGGCTACTGCGGACTGAAATGGAAAGCAGCAGGAAGGTCTACTGGCTTATGTCTGGAGAGCTGTTGGACCTTCTGATGAGATGGACCTTCAGGGAAGGGATATTTAAATAATTAGGGAGAAACAGCAGAAAAATTCCAGGAAAAGTAATCAGTGGTAAATGTCTGACTTTCAAGTCCTGCCCACATATCATTTAAGAATGATTTATATGATATATAAGAAGATCATATCAAGAAAATGTATCACTTGGGGATGCAAAGTGAATGATGGGTGAGCAGAGAGGACTTGGTAAGCCTTTGATGGAGCACAGTGTTCAGTGAAGGGTGCTATTCCTCAGAATAATAATTCAAATGATGCATTAAGGATAACAAGCTTAGAAAACATGATCTGAGAGGCACACTCCACACCTCCCGCCCCCCCCCCCCCCAAAAAAAAAAAAAAAAAGAAAAGTTGATTTAGAAGAGGGGAAACAAGGAATTGGGAAGATGCCACCCTGACAACTGTTGTTCTGAAAAGCGTAATTAATTTGTTCGTCACATCTACTGAGGATGTAACAAAAAGTAATCGGCTGGAATGTAAACAAGGAAGATTCAGGCCAGAAGCTGGAGAACGTTTTCCAGGCCCATGGCTGCTCCAAGAAGAGGAACAGATGGAGTGCTGGAAAACCCATTGCCCAACACTTTTAAGAATAGGTGAGAGAAATGTGTTAGAGAGGGTCTGGATACAGTTGATCAGGCCTCAGAGTGAGCAGATGTTTGAGGAACTCTTGATCTTCCTCTTCAGGATTACTCTGAGCTGAGCTCAGAGACAACAGACCCCATCTAACAACAAAAAAATCCAAACCAAAAAAAAAAAGAAGAGAAGAGAAGAGAAGAGAAGAGAAGAGAAGAGAAGAGAAGAGAAGAGAAGAGAAGAGAAGAGAAGAGAAGAGAAGAGAAGAGAAGAGAAGAGAAGAGAAGAGAAGAGAAGAGAAGAGAAGAGAAAAGAAGACAAGACAAGACAAGAGACAAGAGACAAGAGACAAGAGACAAGAGACAAGAGACAAGAGACAAGAGACAAGAAAAAGTGCTCTTGAACTGTAATCCATGAGAGACCCAGGAGCAGCCATTGGACTGGCTCTGCACTACACAGAAAAAGAAAATAATTTCTCTTCTATTCTCTTTTTTTTCAGATTTGTACACAATGCTGGTACTTTGCTTTTGACAATATGCTGGCAGTGACTCAACATGAGGAAAGGCTGGTTGAAAAGGTGATTTTTGCCCAGAGTTTAATATTTATTGTATAGTGACTAAGTGGGTGAGTTCATTGCAAGTCTCTCCAGCCCTTGGGTTTGGAGACACCATCATGTGAGGCTTTTCTTGCCCACGGGGCATAGGGGGAGGTAGGAAGGTAGAAGAAAGCATTTGGCCCTCCTCAGTGTCAGGCTATCAGTCATGGGATTATCCAAGCATGGAACACAGAGCAGCCTCACCCTTTCCCTCCCAGATCTTGGTGATCAGTTGTTCACTTGTGAAACAGAAAAGAAGGAAGAAAAAAAACAAACCAAAGATGAATTCAGGACTGCATTGCAGGAGTTTGGCAGAGACCAATTAAAGCTTTTCCAAGCAGCTAGCAGGACACAGTTTGGATCTGAACTGAATCTCCTTGCAAAAGCCAGAACTAAAGTGCTCTCAGAGCCAAATCCTTTGCTCCCTGTTTGTGGCTGGCCTGTTTGCAGTGAGGCGGTATGCGTTTTGAAAGCGCCTTCTGCACAGTCATCTGCACGTCTCCTCTTAAAACTGAGTCTTAAACTGAAAACATCACAGGTGATATCTTTACCCCCCTCTGCTGAGACAGGACACAAAGGACATGATTTAGTCTCACCTTCTAGCAGAGAAAATGTTGTCACTAAAGAGCTGTTGTGTAACACCCAAATCTTTCTACCACAACATCATTAGTCCTATATATAAACCAGTCTGAACCATAAGGGTAGACTCAGATCTCAAATGCACTAGAATTTAAGGAAGTTGGATCTGAATTTGGCAACTCTGACTTTGTGGTATTAACAACTGTAAGGGGTTTATTTTTATTGCTCTATTTACATTTTTAAAATTGAGTTGCTCCTGAAATTGAGCTTGATTCACCTCCTAAAAACAACAGGACAAATCTAGACGTGCTGCGCTGAAGTCTAAGGGGGGTGAGTTTGGTGTAATACAGGTGTGAGTGTGAAAGGATGGAGGTCTGCAGATTAGGGAAAGGAGAGCAAAAGTCAGGATGGATGGGGACAGAGAGCTTGTTCATGTGATGGACGTGGCTGCTGTTTCATTTAAGTGCTGAGTCAATGTCCTGCGAGTCATATGTTTTATCCTAATTGAATGACACTCCGCACTATGCTGAGAGTCAGCACAGAACCTACACGCCATGCAAGCCCTACTCATGTGCTCCAAAGAAAGCCTCAAAATCCTGTGGATACTTGGTTTAACAGCCCCAAGCGGCAGCAGACATCCAGCTCTTTAAACTCTATTCCTGGACATCAAGCTCAGAGCACCCTCACAGATGGTCCTCCAGCTCCCTGCTGGGCAAATTTGTAATATTTGCAAATATGCAAATGGAGAAAGATGCCAGTAACCTCTGCCTGTGCAAAATGGGTTAAAATAGCAGGAAAAACCCCAAACAAACACAAATGAGTGCGATGGTACCTAAACCTGTGTGCACACATTTTTCTTTTTAAGACAAAATGACTAAGTACAATACACATAATGGACACGGATACATTTTTACAGCTGTACAAAACTCACACTACAGGGAGAGCTTCACCAAGAGCAAGGGCTTCCATTTGGGACTTTGGATCCTGAGAAGCAAGGCTCCTTTTGGGCCAGAACAGGCTGGAATAGTGTGCTGGAATTGGTTTAAGATGTCTGCACATGTACATTAGACTTTTGGCACCTTCTTAGTCACCCCATTAGCCTCCATCAGAAGTAACCCGGACCATCTGTGCTTTCTGCATTTGCAAGAACTGCTGCAACTCGGCCCAGCAGCAAGGCAGGCACCTTCCAAGCACTCGCTTTGGGGGTGACAGCTCATCTATTTGCAGATGCAAGGAGGTCATGCCTTACAAAGGGAGAAATGCGAGAAGGTAGCACAATTAGACTGTTCCCATTTTTATTCTTATTTTTAATTGGTTGGCAGATGAAGTGTAAAATGCTCCTGTCCAGAGAAAAAACTCTTTTTAGCACCGCAGTGGCATTGCAAAAAGAAGTGTGGGAAGCCAGTGAGCATGGACACCACCACCACCACCACCCCCCACCTTTTCCTCTTGGCAAGCAGTTTTTGCTTCTGTTTTGCTCAGGACCAGAGCACTTTCCGCGTTTCCCTTGATTTAGATCACACAGCACATACCTGCTATCATCTGTCACACTGCAGATCCCAAACAGATAATGTGCTTAACGAGTTAAATGAGTTGGGTCCTTCTACCTCTGCTTTCAGCCCTATAAAGGCACTTATAGGGCACATCCTCAGCTTGGAGAGGAAGGCCAAGCGACTGGCTCTTATGTAGCTGCAGGTGCGCTCTGGTATTTGCAGTAAGATAAATCTCTCCTAGTCACCTCATTTTGCAGCTAAGCCGCCTAGGCCTGTTTCCACAGTGTTGGGATTTAGGTGTGGGCCAGTTTTCATCAGAGCCTAAGACTTCTGTGTTCTCCAAATGCTCTGAAAGCACCAGAATTAAGAAAATACTGAAATGCAGGAGCGCACGCGGTGGCCACTCCGAGCAATGAATTCATCACCTGCTCACGCAGCTGCTGCCTCCCATTCAAACCTGCTGCAAAGGCTCAGCACTCACAATTACAGCGACAATTACCAGGCCAGCAAAGGAAGCTGTTGCCATCCATTCCCAATTGGAAACGTATTTAGCTAAGGTTCAATGCACAGAATTAAAATGGTATTTGGTGCTTATGAGGCCTAATTGTGAGCTTGTAAACATTCAGCGCTTTCATTTATCACATTACCATTGTGTAGAGACCTGGGCCTTGGGAATTAAAGAGAGCATCCTAAGTACTGTCTATTCAGAAATCAATTCCTTGCCTGAGTCTCTGGGTTTCCTCATTTTAGCTTTTTCACATTTCATCAGCCTTTTAAAAATCCAAGTCAAATAGATCGGAAAGAATTCACTATAATAATATTGCATTTAGTGCCAAAGTGTCCTAATGTACTTTGCATACTATATTTTGTGTGCGATTATACAGACATGCACCCGCCGCCTCTGAACAAGCTCGCTTCTTCACAATTTTTCAAACAACATTAAACACAACATTAAAAATAAATCTATAACAGACAAACCAATACTACTCAAATATGTATGAAGGCAAGTCCTCTCCCTAATGACACAAGGCCATGCTGCAGCCACTGTCTGCAGAATTTTCTGACTGCCCAAATGAGAAGAGGAAGATATCTCTCTCTGGCTTTTATGATACTCATAATTCCCTTGGTTCTCAACTAGACTCTGACACCAGGCATTCATTTCAAACCAGGCAAATGGCTCAAAACATGATCTCACAATGTACTGAGAGTAGTGAAGTACTATTTTATCGTGCCACTTAAATGCAGTTTTGCTAGAACTTCAAAGGAATAATGTTGAGAATCTAATTATTTTATCATGAAGAAATTGTGGAGCAAAGAAATCTTGCCAGAAGAGGAGGGAGGGCAAAAGCCAAAGGTGGTTCTCATACACCAGTCTGCTGCAGGAGCAGAAAGAGACCCTCACTTGAACTACTTTGAACCATGGATGCCACCAAATCCCATAAAACTCAGTGTATGACCCGAGATATCATCAGGTGATAAAGGGATGTTATTAATGCTGTAAGCTAGCTTTTCTCTGAATCAGGAGGTGGCTGCACCTCCGAAGGTAATAAGCATTATTTATTTCTGGTTTTGGCTGTGAGAGAAAAAATTTCAAAGCCTTTACACCAACTGCAAGGCACTCTGGGTCTGCATCTCACCTTGGGGCAGATGCTGGCCACGATGCCAAGTTCTGGCACCCCAGTCACCCAGACAAGGGCATTGGTTGGGGCACCAAATAGTGCTGCTGCTGGGGTGGGACCTCTGCTGAGTCTAGGGTGTCACTGGGAAGCCATCCAAGGTCCTCCTGCATGCTCAGTGCAGCTGGCTCCTACCTCCCACCCATTACAGTGTGTGAAGTTTGGCAGAGTGGTTCTCTGTAAAATATCACCCGACGTTACAGGTCACAGCTCCCCTTACTGCCCATCTGAAGACCTGGCTCCATGAGACCCTTTGCCCTGCAGGCAGCTGTGAGCCACTTCTTGGGCAGTCCATGAAAACGTTTCAAATTTCTGGGCTTGGCTGCAGGGATGTGTAAGTATTTCATTCTGTATGGGAGGAGGTAACCTTTGAAACTAATTGGGCACACAAAGGACCTAAGCCAAAGAGCCTCGTCTGGGCTAAATAATGCATAGAAGATTTGACTTTGGCTCAGAGGGAAATTGAATTAATGTACAGTGATACCATCTCAATGAGCTAATCAAGATAATTGCCATATTCTTGATTTGAACAAATACATTAGTAAGATTTTCTGGATTCAGAAGTAGACAAACAGCAACTTCTAAGAAACTTTGTAAAGGTTGGTAGCAATTTTTTCAGGTCAAGTGAAAAAGCAGCAACAACAAAGAAGCAAGTAGTCAGACAGCATCCTTTGTCTTTGACTTGAGGAGTTGAACAAGAAGCCGTTCTGCGGGCAGAGCTTCCAGATCAGCTTCCTTTGCTGCTGATTATCACTGTCACAGGTTCAATGGGAAGGCAAGTCTTTAATCCAGTTACTGGACAAGCTGAGCTGCATTGCATTAATTGACAACGAATGTCAAGCCCTCTGCAGAGGCAGAGAAGGTCTATATAATGCTAAAACCCTCAAAGAAGTCCTAGATAGGCCTTTGGGGACAGGCTAATTACTGCAGAGAGCTAAGTTTTACTCTCAAAGGAAAGGGAAACTGCACGTTATATACTGAACCTTTCTCAACACTACACTCAATAAAGTAGGATTGTTACGGCAGCTTTGGTGTAGGATGTGTGAAAGGAAGAGCTGTGAGAGCTGTGCACGTCTGTTGCTGCCTGAAGACAGCACTGGTCTCCTTCCCCTACAGAAATGAAGGGACAATGTGCCAGCCCAGCCTGAACCCTTGGAGGACCCCGATTCCCTGGCATGCCCTGGAAATTGACCTCCAGCACTGCATCAACGTATCCTACCTCCTCCTCTCCTCTCCAGAGCCACATCAACATGCCCGTACGTCACAGCTCTTGGCAGCCTTATGATAAAGGCTGAGAAATGCCCTGGTAAGAGTAACAACTGAAGGAGAACCAGAGATGCTGGATATGTAAACACGTAGTGTTGCCACTCTTGTAACACCATTGCTCTTTCATGTTGGATGTCTGCTTTATGGCCCTCTGCAGACAGTTAAAGGTAAATCTGATGAGGATGTTCTTCGTGGGGCCACTGGTGCAGTGTATAGTTGTGCCAGCTGAATTTATGTTGACTCTTAACTTTTTAAACAGTGATGTCCAGCTTGCCCTGGCCTATAAACAACTATTACATGCTGTGAGGAGCACGCAGCTTTTTCTCAGAGCCAGATTTGATGTCTTTATTTCCTTGGCCCTGAGCAAAACAGAAATATGAGCTTCACCTTCCCCCTCAGCCAGGACAGAAAACTACTCAGAGCACCTTGTGGCTGCTCATGATCACAGGATTTCTCTAAATCACTTGAACTCCTCAATGTAAATTTCCTGATGTTCTGATATAGAAACCAATAACTTGAAGGTATTGAATGTTGATTTGGTTTACACCATCTTCTTTGGCTTCTTGGATATCAAGGAACTTAGATTTAATCCTGCCATTCCTGCACTCCTCCCTGCAGTTTGTGTTTGACTTATGCAAATCTGTCTGGTGAGAATGTATCTTAAGGCATTGAGAGTCATGATCTAAGATACCAAGAAATGGGAAGTATACTGCTTCTCATGGTTGGTTGCTCTACTGGTTAGGTAATCTCAGCCTTAAAAAATCACGCCTTCCTGTCAACTGAAATGCTTTGCTTTCCAGGCCCTTACCCTTCTCAAGCCTTTCGCTGCTAGATTAAGAGTCTCTCTCTATAGGTGATAGCTTTGTGCTGATGTGCTGTGATCTAGACACTTCCCAGCCTTCTTCAAGTTTAAATAGATAGATCAAGCCTTCTTAGTTCTCCAGCACAAAAGCACTTTCTCCCCACAAATGTATTTTTGTTGTGCTTTTCTGCACAACCTTCAATTTTCACTGTCCTTCATAAGCTGCAAACATCAGAACTGACTATTAGTCTCATCAATGCTGTACAGGGATAAAATCAGCTTCCCACTACCCACTACAAGTAGAGTGGGATGAATATATGTATTAATTTCGCTTGTCCATCCAGGCAATGTTAGACAGATTTGCCATGGAATTATGCTGAGGATCACACTGAATGACCTGCTGCTTTGGTCACTACAGCCTCTGAGACTCAATAGTCAGTCCAGTTCTTTTGTGGCCCGTTACTTATGTACCCTGCCATTAGATTGTGTGAAGAATGTATTTTGTTTAAATGAAACCTACTTTATTAAGGAATCTAAGCATCTCAGCTTTATTTACAAATCTTCTCATTTTATCAGTCTGATTTTATTTTGTTTGCCCAGATTATGCATGCAAAACCTGGGTAGAATCAATCCCTGCCCATGCATTCAAAACAACCCTGCTGGATGATTCCCTGCTGCTGACTGCTTTTTGAGAGCTATCACAGAGCATGTTCTTGAACATTTGATATGTACCTTTCACAGCTGAAAAGATGAGCAGACTGATCTGCTTTCCAGGTCCCTAGTGGACAGGTTAGGATAGGATCAGATAGGATAGGACGGGCCAGGACAGGCTAGGATGAAGAGTGACAGTCTGCAGTGAAGAGTGACATTCTCTCTCTTAGACTGAGCATATAAAAAAGCTTTCTAATAATAACAATAAGATAGGTAAATGCATTGTTATCACTAGAAATATCTATGAATAACTGGGATGACTTTGATAGGAACCATCTGACCAAATGGTAGACATCTGCAATGTAAACACCTGTGTCTGAGCTAACCATTCTGGACTACCTCTTGCAGGGAGAAACTTTCAGAATACAGCTTATGTCATCAGATACCTGACATCATATATGACGCATAAGACACATAAGAAACTCACTCTGAAAATGCCTGTTTCTCTCCCTTGCCCATAAAGGGAGGCTGGGGCAACTAATTCAGAGGTAGACTTTTACCCTGCAGTTCTATAAAGTTGCATCAGAACCTGTCAGGAACAGTTAAATAGAGATAACTGATAACAGGTTGGAATGAGGTATCTCTGAAGACACATTCCCAATGCTATTTTCAGTGATGCTATGCTATCATATAGTGCTGACTTGTTCTAGTCAAGATTTCCATAGTCCAACCACTGGAGAATACTGTCTACCATTTAGCTCTAAAAAGCTTTCTTACAAGTCTTCTAAAGTGCATAAAAGGACCAGAATGATGACTTGCACAAATGTTCTATTTTGTTGGATAGCAAGAAATAATGGATCACTGTTATAAATATATCCACGGACTAAGTAGGATTTTAGCTTCTGTCTCATTTTATCTCCTTTATGTTTTCAGTCACACTTTTAAATAAAAGATTATGTTTGAAGTATAAATCTGACCGTTATTAGCTGTAATGTTTAGTTTGCTTCACTGTCCGCAGCTACATCTGTTTTCAAGCACAGGAACTATTGGGTTCCTTGCAAAAAGGAAATACCTCCTTGATTTAGCACAGTGGTTCTGACAATATAGCAGGCTTCCACTCCTATAGAGAAAAACACCCTATCTTTCCTCCCTAAAGCCTCCCTCAAGCAAATTTAATGCAAGAGATGGAAGGGTATTAACTTTGATTCACTGAGGAATATTGCTATAGTAATTGCAAGCAGAACATTGATGGAATGCAAATAACCTTTCAAAAGAGTCTTCAACAAGTTTCCATCAGTTCTTTTTGCGGCAGGAGCAGTAATAGTGAGTATTAAGCAAAGACATTTGCAACTAAGCCTGGAACATTTTAAAGAGAGAACCAAAGCAACTGCGTGTCTAACACACGGATATGTGGGTTTAGCCAGCTTGCCTTCCATCAGTCTCTTTTTCTTTTAGTTTTTTTCTTTGTAATCTGGGGAACTGTCTGTTCTAGCCAAACTGGACTCTTACAATGGGTCTATTATTGTGGTAGCTGAACACTTCCATCTAACCATTCATATCATAAGGGAAATTATGCACTAAAAGGAGCGTTTCAAAATGGCTAGATTTGAAAATAAAAATTAAACTAAGAAAGAGGGAGGGGAAAGGGTTCTCAACAGCAGGATGAATTTGCAGACCATCCTTCTAGATGCCCTTCATTCAGTACTCTTTCTCCTATTTGATATCAGAAATGTGTTGTCTTCGTGTTATTTATAAGCAGGGAATTGTTAATAGTAATACAAAAAAGAAGCACAAACCTTCAAGTCATTGCCAGCTTTGGGTTTTTCAACGCATCCTGTTTTCTCTGTGCTCAAAAATCTCTTTGGGACAGGGATGGTCTTGAACAGTTCTGAGACTATTTTTGAAGCTTAGTGAGGCCAATTACAACAGTAGAAACCAAGCAGTCTATTAATTACAGAATCATTTTCTGAGCAAGCTGTCATTAGTCATTGGCAGTTGTCATTCCACATCAGCCATTTCAAACAAGCTCAAAAAAGACCTTGCACCATAGGAAGGAGGTGAAAAGCTGTGAAAAAGAGAATCTGATGGAACTTTCGCACTTCCAGGGCTTTCAAAGCCAAGAAAAATTCCCTGACATGCAACCTAAATCCCTAGTCCTAACTATATTAAGGAGAACCAGGTGTCCAAACTACTTAGCTGGTTTAGAAAAACTCAGCAGAAGCTCTGACTTGACTTGGTAGAGGAAGCTTACTCAAACTCTAATGCACTTACAGTGTTTAGTGTTTGCGTGAGATCTGATATTCTCTGTTCTGGCCATTTTATTTGGACAATAATTCTGTCCAGGGAATTAAATTCTATCAGCCTTGCATGGTTCAGAGAACAGAGAATGAAGTCAGCAGCATGATAGTTGTAATATACTTACTCATAAAATGTTGTCCAACCATTTTCATTGCTTTTAGTGGCGAGGAGACCAGAGTTGCCATGGTACGTCATCATGGCCACTTCATGCCCCTGTGTTGTAACGCTCTTGAGTGCGCTGTTGGTACCGATTGTCACCCAGTAGACTTGGCCATCAGGCACCACCAGCCAGAGGGGCATCCCTGTGGAATCTCTTCGGATATTGACTAAGTTGCCGTTATTGTCGGTGATCAGGGTTATATCTCCATCTCCGGAATAAGTAAAATTGTAGAGATAATCTCCAGTGGTAAGGCTCTGAGTATAAAGATGCTTGCCACTGGTGTCAAACAAGTAGAGCTCCTGGTCTATGGGTGAGGATAACTCATATAGATTTTGTGTGTTGAGGAACGGTTTGTTTTTCCGAATAAAGCGGATTCGGATATTTCCAAGATCAGCTACATACAGCTCCCCATCTGCACACACCGCAAGGGAGGATGGCGCATTGAGTTTGGCATCCTTGGCATAGCCGTCATCCCCCGAGAAGCAGTCACAGTTAGCATCGTTCTTGCAGTCACAGCTGCTTGGTGCACCGGCAACAAGAGAAATCTCTCCATTGGTGGTGACCTGCCTGATGCGGTTGATCTTCTTCTCATCGGTCTCAGCAATATACAGGACCCCCGTTATGCGAGACGGCCAGTGCGGTAGCAGACTCCAGTGTAGCGTGGATTGCCACCTTGCTAAGGAGAAAGTGATCCATGCCTGGCACCTGGCAGTGCATGGGTCTCCCGGCCACAATTCGCACTTGGTGGTTCTCAGAGATCTGTAACACAACATTATTGTCGAGGACGTAGAGAGAATTATCCATCGGATTGACTGCCAGATCCGTGGGCCATTCCAGACGAACCTTAATGGTAAAACAACACAAGGAAATTATTACAGTGAGGCCTTTTTCACTGTGTGATTGCTACAGATCAGTCACAATGAAGATGTTTCCACATGGATTAAAAGGAGAAAACGTAAAAGAAAAACAATTAATTATTACCACTCAATATGGTGGCCATAGAGGACAAAGCCCTTGTGTGAGTGAGGGGGCTTAGCACCTGGTTACATGAAGCAGACACGTGGATACCCAGACTCTGCATTGCACCAGCGGTGGGAGCAGGGTGATGGAGAAAGGCAGACCCTCCTCAGCTCTTGATCTGCACCGTGGCTTCCCTCTGCTTTTCTACCTTGGTGTGAGGGGTCAGCGGCTGTGGGAAGGGGCATCAGTGCCCAGGAATGCAGAAGTAAACAAGAAAATCCAAAGATCCCCAAAGGGGGATTTCCCCTCCCCAAACAATCTTATGCTTGTTGACTGATGGACCCACACCTGAAAGCAGAGACCCGGGACTGGGAATTTTGTTGTGTGAAGTGCTGTGAAATCAGTCAAACAAAAAAATGATCCTTTTGCTAAAGGATTTTCCAGACAAGTGGCCGAGCTCCTCTGGGTAAATGACAAGGAGGGATAGACACAAAACTGGCAACTGTGTCAGCATGTGTGTATGTCTAAGTTATAACTATTGATTTTCTGCTTGATGCTGCAAAAATGCAAAATAGCAATTCCCAAGAAATTCAGGCAATTTCAATCTCTGGTATAAAATACCTGTGTCTTCACAGTGGTTTTCACATATTTTTTTTCTCTCATAATGGAAGAATGGGTTCAATTAACAGTGACACATCATAGTTCAACATTGATAAACCATATACACAAACAAACTGAGAAAGTGACTGGTAACACCACAAGTGAGTGAGCACTAGGGTTTTTTTATTTCTAGCTCTGCTTCTGTAATACACTGTCTTTTCAGGTGAGTCTACTCTTCTAGTTGCCAAATCTAAGACATGTGTAACAGAATTAAGGGTATTTTTTTTATATATTTTTAAAATTATTTTTTAAAAATATTTTTTTAAAAAATTAAAATACAGAACAGTAAGATTGTAAAATTGTCATTAATTTGTTTTACTTCAGGTTTATATACATTAAAAAAAAATCAGTGTTGTGCTGATGGGAAACAAACAATGCTTAAATGTTTTCCTAATGGTGCATCTTCCACATAGTAGAGGTGTGAAGGGTGACTGGAAATGAACAGCTGTGAAGAATGCTCTTGGTCGCCTGCAGCCAGGCTTTTAAATAGATTTTCAGCTAGTTAGCAAGAATAGCTATTCTGGTTGTATAATTCCCTTTCAGTCAGCCAAGCAACTCTTAAGTTAGAGCAGATGGACTTGATATCTCACAGTTAACTGAGAAGCTGGTCACTTTCTGCCATTCTCCCTGCACCCATGTGTTTTCTCCTCTGTAGCCAACAGCATGATGTGCTGTGATGGAGAGGTCTGGGATCTGGGCACACTCAAGGCTCTGCAGTTCCAGGATCTCCCTGTTTCTTTGTTTCACATCTTTCTCTCTCACCATCCATCTCAGTTGCTGCTTATTTACCTGAGGTGAACAAGTTTGGGTTTTTTTGTTTGGGTTTTTTTTTTTGGCATCTAAAAGGTGGCAACCTTATGGGAAGGAGAAGGAGCAAAGGAGAAGATGCCAGCAGGTTGAAGTCCAGCAAACCATCTCTCATTGTGATTTTACTTAAAACCAAGAACAAGAAGAAACCAGGTAAGATTTAGAGGAAGACAGGAGATTCCTATTTTTAAAGCCCGTTGTTGAACATCTCTGCCACAGCCATGCTTTACTTGTGATGCTTCTATTCATGTTAGATCCCTTTTCAACTTTTGCATTATTTTTTTTTTTAAAGCATCAGATGCAAGGTATTTAATTCATTGTGCCTTCTAATGGCTGGGCCTGTGAAGCTTATTTTCAGGGCTAAGCACTACACTGAGATCTGTCTACTCTGGTTCTCTGTTTGCAAAATCTTCCTTTTCTCAGCTCCTGGCCTATTTTAACCCTTACTGTAGTGAAAAATTATAGCCTGTGGTTTTCTCTTTAATAATGCATACCTCCATCCCTTTCAGTGGTCTTTAAGCTCCACAGCCTTGAGTTAGCATCAAGAGCAGAGTTTATTCTGAACTGACAAGGGAATTTTCAATTTCTTAAAAACCATTCCTTGTCAACTTTGGCAGCTAAATATTTCATGTCCTCATGTCCCAGGGAGCCTCGGGGACCTGACAGAAAAGACCCTTCCAGCCACTGTAAAAAATGAAAAACTACTTCCCAAGCTTTGGTTTATTTTTTTTTTTGGTTGGATGGTTGGGGTTTTTGGTGTTGGGTTTTTTTTCCTTTTTTTTTTTTTTTCCTTTTTTTCCTGCTTTGGGTTGTTGTCATTATTTTTTAATTAAACTGGTCTTCAGTGAGCTTGTCCAGAATAGGAGTGGTCAATTTGCCCATCACAGTACAAGCTGATCTAAAAATGGCTCCTGTCATTTTATAAAGGGAAAGGAAGAGTCTTCAGCTGATACATTTTAGCTCATCTCTGAAGTGTTTAAAGATGACACTGGTATACAGATAAGCCACATAACCTGACAGAAAATAATTCTTAGAACTGGAATCTACAGTGCTCTTGTGGTAACTGCCCCTGAAATTCAGATAAAGAAAAAACTATGCCTGTAAGATGAGAAGCATGCTACAAGATGGCCCTTACCCAACAAAATTTGCTTCTATAGAAGGCACGAGAGCTTTTAAACTCATAATTTCAGCTTGTTCATAAATTGTGGACAGTGGGAACCAGCTGCAAAGTAGCAAGAATAATCTTTTCAAATTAGAGGGAAAACCAAGAGGAACGGATTCCATATGGGAGCAAGGAAATTATCTAGGTAGTTACAAAACAGAAACCCCATTGACACCTATTGTGGCTGAATAACAGTACTTAGCCCTCCAGCTATGATCTATATTTTCATAGGAGAGGGGAACATTCCTGTAGCCAGGCAAACAAGAAGTGGCACAAAGGTTTCAAAGGACACTATCTTTAACCTGGCGTAATTTGACAGGTTGGCCAGTGCCCCACAAAACTGAGTGCTGGGCTGTAATGGGTTTCTCTTCTGTGCCATCCAGAAGTAAAGCAATCATCAAACTGAGATTTCTTTTTCTCTCTCTCTTTCTTTGCTTTTTTTCCTTCTCTCCACCTTTAAGCAACAGGAAGCAGCAGGACTTAAAAGCCCAGCATGATGGTGGCTACAACGAGTTTGCAATCTGATGCAATTCAAGATTCTTGTTTTCCTGCTGTTGCTAATTTTGGCACCACAGCCTCCAATCAGTATTTCCTAGATGTTAATTTGCTTTAGGTCTAAAATTGTGCTGGGCCAAATTAGGATGGGGGGAAGCAAAGAAAAAAACCCATGGTGTAGCTAAGTTGTTACAACAGAGCACGGCACAAAGACCTGCTAAAATGAGTGCTGCTGCCCGGTCTCTTTAGATTAAAGCAACTAGTTTCTTGAGAAATGAGAGTAGTGAAACCTGCCTTCCCAGGAATCTGTGTCTCCCAATTGATCAGGAGCTCTGAAAGAAGTCTCTTTTGTGGGTGGGACATCTTTAAAATCTCTCTTTGCAGAGTTCTCTGAGTTAGGTCAGTTAGGTCTTTCCTTCAGTTTTTACAGGAACTTTCTTTTTGACCCAGTCATTTTCACACCACAAAATATGTAGAGATGTAATTTTCCTTGAGCCTCTACCACTTTGTTAGACCTGGGGAGGCACACAGACATGCAGATAGGGTGAAGGCATAGGATTCTGTTTGTAGAAACCCAACCGAAACACTGTCTTACCTGAGAAATGTCCATGACAGAGTCACAGCTGAGAGGCCGAGCAGACGTCAAGTCATTGGAACCCAACACAGTTGAGATGATTCCATTCTGATCAATCCGCCTGATCATAGTGCCATCCACAAAGTAAATCAGCCCAAACTTGTCCACGGTGATGCCTGGGGAGGGAAAAAGCAAGACAGTCAGAAAGTAATGTCAACCTGACAATTACGAGATGAACTGAAGACAGTGTCTGGTTTGACACTCGTGAAACAGTAAGACTGCTGGTTTGGTTGGGAGGAATATATGTTATGGCATTCAAAAGGGATGAGATGAGAGCTGGGCACGCGGGAATCCTGGTTGTCAGGAGCTTTGAATTGGCACCACTCCACAGAAGGCACTTCCAGCTGGCACAGGATACAATTTAGAAATCCCTGCTCACTTCTGGGAAAGGGCATGGCGTTTGAATGACCTGCTGAAAGGAAAATGTTTTCTAGTAACTGCTTGCCCTGCCTGTTCAGAGACATGGCGTAATTGCTCGTGGTATGAATACTGAACCATGAACATGAAAACCTGACACTGGTGAATCTTTCAGAAATGGCAATGAAAAAGGCTGTGAAAGATCCATCAGGTCAATCAGATTCCAGATGGATAAATATGGAAGGTTTTTTCCTAGGATAACCCTAGTATTCTGTAATATTTCCCCTGATTCTGGACTCTGCTAGGTGATTCATGTCATTGTCCAAACCTCCTTTGTAGACATGGTCTGGGCAGTGGATTTGAGGTCGGCCGACCACAGTTAGAGACTGCTGATTCTCATTTCCTCACCTGCAGATATGTGCCAGTTTACTTCCCCCTAAGTATAATTTCTCAAGTATTTGTGATTTTAGCACAAGTTCCTTTAACCTTCTTTATCCCAGGCTAGCTATGCTCTGCATCTGCCATCAGAGGATTTCATAGTGCTTTACACTTACTAATTAGACCTCATATCAGTCTTTGAGCAGGATTATCCTAATTTTACATATCGGGAAAATAACACATAAAGCAATTTTCCCAAGGTCGCAGAGAAGGTCCATGACTAAGGCAGGAATAAGAAGTTAAGGGCCCCATTCACCTCTCTTTTATGTTAGTATAAATTAAAAATAACTCTGCAGATACTAATAGAGTCATCCATCTCATCTACCCTATGGTGGCAGAATGCTGCTCAGCATAATACTTGAGTGTCTTAAAGACACTAAAAGAATGTAAAGGAATAGTAAAAGACTGTAGAAGCTGGTAACACCCTTTTCTATGCAAGTGAAAATTCTCCTTGGAATATATGAAAATTAGGATCTTCCTGTTTGGTTTCTTCCACTAGCAGGGTAGCAATCACTTGGCAAAAGCAGACATCTGCATGCTGCATCCAAGCAAGTATCTGGAGCTTTTCCAATCGGAAGAGGGAAATATCTACTTCTAGGGTGCAATTCATATCACCCTAAAGCAGATATCCATAAGAGATTATATGGATCCCATCAGAAACACCTTTTCCTCCCCATCGACTATAGAGAAAATATCTCCAAAGGAAACATTTACACTGGAGACAGATTAAACTAGTGAGATGAATCCTCACTATAATGTTTTTCTGGCTGTCATCATGGTGAAAGAAATGATGGAAAATCTGTTTCAGATAGAAAGCTTTGAGAATGTTTCTGAGGAGCGATCTGATCTTGTGTTTCTCCAAAATGCTGTTTTACAGCCAGATCCCTTTGTTCGAAACATTTACCCTCAGTCTCTATCCACTGTGAGCTATGCTGTGAAGTACAGACGCAGCAGCAGTTCACAGATCAAAAATTTTAGATTTTCATGTAGCAGAGCCTAATCCTCTCATTGCTTTGGCAATTAAAATCATGGCCTTCATCCAGCACTGTAACTATCGCATGGGCTGGAAGCCATGGAGCCATGGAGGTGGGTGATACGTGGAAAAACATTTCATATTTGGTCATACTGAAATTCACAGAAGATAATCTAGCCTGGAAGTAATGGCAGGAAAACCTCAGGACTGAGTCATTGTTTGAGAGAAAGAACAAACTTCTCCATTGAGCTGAGGTGAAAGAAGGGATTCAGACATGGTTGCAACCTGTTGATTCAAAGTCAATTAGGAGTCAGGGAACTGATGATTCAGATCACTGAGTTGAATGGGAGCTGTGGGGTTTTGCTGGGAGGTAAAACCAGCATTTTCCTTAGTTCCTCACAGCGTCTCCCTCTCCGAAGGGCATTATTTTGATCTGGATTGGATAACTGACCATTAGAACAGTGAAGTTTCAGAATACCCTCTTGGGTAGTGAGGGGAAAAAAATTACTTGCAGCTTTTAAGATGAAGTTCATTAATTTTGGAGGACATTGTATGGCAGGATTGCTGAAGATAATGGATGACAGGACTAAATGACCCCCAAAATTGCTTCTAGTCTTACATCCAATACCAATTCATGCCGGGACACGGCTGATCTTTGGCAGGTCCGTGCAACAAGAACCTTGAAGAGGAGCAGAAGGTACCTGTTGCACATCTGAATGCTACGGCAGAAGCCACAGCACTAGTGGCTATTTATTCTTGCTACACGTTATAAACACATCAGTTGTATCTTAGCACTTTGTCGAAAGCTTGCAGAGGGATCTGGCAGTATAAACATCAATATCTCACTGGCATCCACGACTTTCTGGAAGTTGCCTTCACCTGCCATGAGACCTGTCAGCCTTGTGCCCCAGTTGGTGCCCTGTTCAATGAGTCGTCCAGGATGCTGGCACATGTCACCTGTCACTGGCATCT
Organism: Falco cherrug; assembly: GCF_023634085.1. Lineage (NCBI taxonomy): Eukaryota > Metazoa > Chordata > Aves > Falconiformes > Falconidae > Falco > Falco cherrug. The sequence continues at coordinate 5,082,951 of NC_073698.1, forward strand.
GCTGTTGAAGGTTACTGCTCCTCTAATTATTTTGCCTGCTGAATGGCAAGTTCTTTAATGTTTGCTGGTATTAGCTTGACAACCAAGAACACAATTGAGCTCTTCAAGCAATGTGGTAGACGTGCTTTTTCAGGAAAGGCATGATAGAAGGTTTAGTTGATCTTAATTGGCTTTTGTCAAACACGAGAGGCTCTTATCCGTTCCTAGGCTCACAACGAGTATTTTTCAGGGTGCCTGTCCATTAGCCTGTGTGACAGGCCAGGAGCCAGTGAAGGGTGGCAGGCTGGATAATGTGATTTTAAATGAGGCAGAATTTTCTCTCTTAGCTAGTTCCATATGTATTGGATTGGATTTATCAGCATCGTATGCTGACAGTTGCTCACGGTGTTCAGTGCTGAGGTTTGATGGCTGGCCTGATTAACCAGTTACAGTAATAGTAACCTGTACGTACTTTGGATCTCAAGCCAGCTCTGATCAGTTGATAGAGCACAACTTTATTTTGCATCCCAGCTTAGACAAAGAGCTTGCATGCCCCAGTAAGTTAAAGTGGTACAGAAAAGTTACCACTTACCACCTTGCTCCAGGGCCATGGCATGCGCGTGTGTTATCACAGAGCACTCCTCTGCTTATCCCTCTTTCACGCAGGCTAAGCAATCTCAATTGCCTTGCATTTCCTAAGACATTCTGCAGGGTAACAGAGTTTTCAGTCTGTCAAAGCCCTAAATTCCCATTTGCACATGCACCTCGCACGGCAACTGCTCCAAACCCTTCCTGACTGATTGTCTTGGAATCGAATCTAATTATGGAGAGGAGCCCTGCTCTCCCACTGACAAGTGTCTTTGGATGGATGACTTCTGTGGAGAGGGAAAGAAGCATCTCGCAGTTTCTTTGCAGCAGATTGTAGAGGTTAGATTGGACCTTTCTGTGTTTCCTTTCTGCTAATGGCACAGTTCCAGCACTGGGAGCCGGCTCCTAAAATGGGCAGAGGAATGGGTAATCCACATGTTATGCATGCAAAGCCAAAGACCTTGGCTTGCTTTGGCAGAAGGCTCCTCTCATGTTTCCATAGGAACATAAGGGAATCAAAAGATTTTCAGCACATAGCTTGAAGTTCAATCTCACAGTTACTGAGAGAAAACATCTGCTGCCAGTACCCAGGTAGAGTTGAAGATCTAAACTTTAAGCTCTGAGATATGAAATACAGATGTTACAAAATCATGTTGGCTCCTCCTGGATAGTCGGCAATCCCGTAAGAAACAAGGGCTTAAAGCAGCATGTCCACCACACCAGTGAGTTTTGCTGATAGAGCGCTGTGACACAATGACATTTGCTTGAAATGTCAGGACCTTGTAGTGCGAGGAGGTGACAGCACATCATCCTGCAAATGGCTACTGGGGCATGGTGGGTTTCATCTAGAAGATGAACCATTAAATGATTGCATTGGACATGTACCTCTACTTAGGAAAAAAAAGGGGGGGAACAAACCTTTTAAGAAAAAAAAAAAAAAAAAAAGGTACTAAAAGAATCCAAATTTGGAGCTATCTTGTCTAGCTGGATGCTGAATGACTGAGTGATAAAATGGCAGATGAAAATCAATGTCAATAAGTACAGAAGAATTCACAGGGGAAGGAGTAAGCCCAACTACCCATATGCAATGACAAGCTGTAAAATAGCTCATGGTAAAAAAGATTTCGGAATTCCTGTGAAAAGTTTTCTGCAAAGATCAGCTGTGTGCTCTGCAGTGGTCAGGGAGGGAGCTAGAAGACAGCAAAGGATTAGGAAAGGCATAGAGAGAACAGAAAACAATGTTCTGTCCTCAAAAAGACCACACTTTTTCAGGCTGTAGCTAACGAAATGGTGAAAATTATGAGCACAGGATGCCTGGAAGGACAAAACTAGGTGTTCAGGGAGGTTTCTAGCCCAGCTGATGGTGGCATCTAAGCACAGGTCCAGGTGCAACCTCTTCAGAAAGTCCCCTAAATGTTGATGACTAGAATCTGGAGTGTTAGCAGGTAAAGACCACTCTGTCATTGCCCCTTTCCCTGTGTGTCTTTTCTGGCCCCAGGCCACAGTAAGAGACAAGATATTTTGTTCAATCAGCCTCTGGTCTTCTCTGAAATAGCCCTTATGTTATCATTTGACAATAGAAATGTTAATGGATTGCAGAGGGTTGAATTTCTCCTTTTAATTCTGTTGAATTAGTGAACACTTAGTGAACAACTGAGATTTTGTTTACACATTCAGCAGGACACAGTGAAGGAAGCAATCTGTCCCCAAATTAATTACTTCATTCTCATTGTTTTTATGGTGCTAAATGAACAAGATGCCCCCTCCCCCAGCACGTCCCTTCTGAAACCTTCTTCCTATTGTGTCAGACTTGTCACTGCAATCTCTCTTAATTGCAAGCTCCTTGGTAATTTCTCTGCCACAACATTTTTCCGAGGAGAACCACTGGTGAGTACTCAGATGAAAACAAATGCTCTGACAAGCTGGAGTTTTAATTTTTCTTTAGATTGCTTGTAGAAGAGGATCATTATTAGCAGATGATAATTAGAAAGTGGTAACACTTTAATTTGCAAGGATATATTGAAATTCATTAGCATCTGAAAGGTTTGCTGTGCTCTGTGGCAAATGAATTGTAAGTACCAGACTGGTTCCTAATAGCGATGATAAATACCCTGACCAAACAACTGCCACCACTGTTCCATCCGTTGATCTACCCGTCCTGTATTTGTACAGCCTACCTTTATCAGAGCAGCCAAAGACAGGGGAAGGATGAAATTCCTGGGGTGGGTTTTATTCCTCCTAAAATATTCCCCAAGCTGATCATCTAAAGGGAGTTCTCTCTCCTTCCATGGAGAGAGACAAGAACCTTTGACCAGAAGGTACTTCAGAGAAATGTATCGACAGAACAAGGGATGATGGCTTTAAACTGAAAGAGGATAGATTTAGATTGGATATAGGGAAGAAATTTTTTTTTGCAATAAGGGTGGTGAGACACAGGCATAGGTTGCCCAGAGAAGCTGTGGATGCCCCATCAATGGAAGTGTTCAAGGTCAGGTTGGACGGGGCTGGGAGCAGCCTGATCCAGTGAAAGATGTCCCTGCCCATGGCAGGGAGGTTGGACTAGATGATCTTTGAAGGTCTCTTCCAACCCAAAGCATCCCATGGTTCTATGATTCTATGAAATTATCCACTCTGAACTCATGGGAGTTGAGGTGGGAACTGTGAGAGGTGATCAGAACTGTGGGGAAAAGGCTGCTGCTGAGAAAGTGGAGAACTATTCTGAATGGTGTTAGCTCATCCTTCAGGCTAGTGACTCCAGGAGGAGATGGGCACTCCCAGAAAGTGGTTCATCCCACCTTGGACATGTGTGCTGACATAGAACAAATCGTCTTCAGGGTACCACTTTATTTCTACTGAGAGCCAAAAATATCTACTTAGACCAGACGCTTGACTGGTCCAAGAGGCTAAATGTAGATGCAAAAGTATACGTTGACACTTCATAACCAATTCTCCAGTCTTTATGAATTGCTGATTTTCATCTGGCAGGAGTATATTCCCTCAGTATTTTCCAGCAAGCTGCAAATATCAGCTAATTAAAACATCACAAAAATGGAGGGAAGACCTTGTTTCCTTACAGTTCCTTACTTCGAACTAGTGCAAAGGTGTACTTAAAATACACAAGTCCTAATTTGCATGAAGTAATTATCTTCAGTCAAAAAATAGCTTTAGCCTTACAGAGTAGAGTTCCCAAAGTGTGGCGATTCTTGAAGAACCGAACTTTCCAGGTCCTTCCCTGGCCAGCTGATATCTCTATGGCTACAGAGTAATTTTCTAATTTCCTCTGACCATTCACTTAGGGGTGTTTATTCCCCTGCCAAGTCAGGGAAGCAGAGGGTAACCTGAGGACTACTGGGTGCTTGTACAGTAAATCCTTTTTATTTTGAACTATTCTGAAATACAATTGCACGGAAGACAAGCATTTGCTGGATTTTTCTGCTGGGATGAACTGCCGTGAAGGTACAGACAATGCTGACATTACATTGTCAGTGTGAGTTTTCACTGTTAATCATTTATTGAGGTGAATTGGAAGTGAGTCACACCTGCCAAAGCTATTGTCTCAGCAGGCTTTGCAAACTCAGACTAGAACCAGATCAGGGAACGCTGCTCATGAACTTTCCATTGGCAGTGTGGGCTTTCTAGATTATTATTTTCTTGTTGCCATTTTGCTTTGTGTCATTTCCTCTTTCACCCTCAATTTACTTCTATTTTGTGAAATTTCAGAGCTGTGAGGAATGAATGCATGCATTTTGCTGGGGTATGATTGAAGTGGAAGAACAGCCTCCTGAGAGCTTGAACTGCCAACAAGAAGGATTTCAAGTGCTGAAAGCTTTGAACTCCAGAGCTCTGTTTCCTATAGCAAAGCAGAAACATAAGTCATCTAAACCTTGCAACATCCATCCACGTAGGGAAATTAATAATATTCCTCTTATCTTGTACCAGGGAGAATGGAGGTCCAACAAAAGTTGTGGGGTTGTTGTGTTTGGTGGTTTGGTTTTTTTTTTTCTTCACTGGTTGAACATCAAAGTGGTGCAGAAAATTGGATTACAGATTTCTGGATTCCCTGATCTCATGACTCATCTGCTGGACTGCCTGAATCTCTCTGCCCAAGCCACTTATTTTTCTTTTCACTCAGGCCGCCCATTTCAGTGAAACGATTTCTACACTGCAACCTGACCACAGTTCCCTTTCTGTAGCTGTTCCCTTTCTGTATCTGTGCCTCTGGCAATACTTTATCCCAATATAATGGTCACCTCATGGGAGTCTGGAGTGTTCGGAAACCATGGTGGGCCCTTTGACTATTATGAGGGTAGCAGTTTGGTTTTCAGTGCTTTTTTTGGGGAAAAAAAAAAAGACAACAACGTATATTTTTCTGCATCCTGCCAGGAAACAACTACCTGACATGTAACAAAACAAACAAACAAAAAAATCACAACTAGAGCTCACACAAAAGATCACTAAATCAGTTTGGGTTCCTGGATTCAGTAACAATAATGTCATTGTATGTCAAGGAAAATAACTTCCTGAGAAGTCTAACCACGAAGAGAAACAACAGCTCAGCTGTCTTCATCTTGCCTGCTCTTTGTAAAATAATTTGTTAAAGGATCCCCGAGTTTTGCCAACAGGTTGCTTTGCAAAGAGGTTGGGATAGGCTTGGAAATTGCCGTGGTGTGGAGGGAGGGACCTACCTCTCCCAGATGCAAGAAAAATAGGAAACCTGCAGCACCTTGACGCCGAAGCCAAGAACCTATAAATAATTCCTCACAATCCTAACAGCTGGGAGAGAAGACATACAACAGGCAAAAATGCCACATTTTTAAAAGCATTCCTGCATGGGCGTCCTTCTCACTCCTCTTCACAAACACTGCAGAAAGTGTGTACACCAACAGTATCTTCCACCTCATCTCCATACCCTCCGTGTATTTTCCTCTGAGGAGCTGTGGACAGCTGGGAGGAGCGACATCCTCCATATGCAGAGCTTGTTACCTTGAGACTGCCAGACTGAAGTCTTGGCTACACGCAGGACTGCATACGTTTGGCTAAACCTGTTTTGAACAGTTTAGTTCACAGTCATGAAGGCTGTGTGGTGCTTTCATTCTGATCTGACTGTGCTTTTATCACATTTAAGTAAGCTCATCAGGAACCAGGTAAAGTTAGGGCCACCAAGATGACGAGGGGACTGGAGCATCTCCCTGGTGAGGAAAGGCTGAAGGAGCTGGGGCTGTTCAGCCTGGAGGAGAGAAGGCTGAGAGGGGACCTCATCAATGCCTACAAATATCTTAAGGGTGAGTGCCAAGAGGATGGGACCAGGCTCTTTCAGCGGTGCCCAGCAACAGGACAAGGGGCAACGGGCACAAACTGCAACACGGGAACTTCCATCTGAATGTGAGGAAGAAGAAGTTTGAGGGTGACAGAGCCCTGGCACAGGCTGCCCAGAGAGGCTGTGGGGGTCTCCTGCTCTGGAGACATTCAAAGCCACCTGGATGTGGCTCTGTGCAACCTGCTCTAGAAGAACTGCTTTAGCAGGGGTTGGGCTAGATGGTGTCCAGAGCTCCCTTCCAACCCTGACCATGCTGTGATTCTGTGAAGTCATGCTGAGTTAGACCATTCCCATATTAGCATCCACCCCCCATAGGGTTGAAGCTGGATGCCAAGATATATAATGTCAATGTATAAACCTCAGTTTAGGTATCTCTGATCTGTATGATGGTTTTGCTGTTATTTTATAGATACAGCAATGCTTATAGAGCTTTTTTATTTTTTTGATGGCAGAAAGCCTCAGTGAACTGAACGTTAGTGAATCCAGTCCAGACTGGAAAGGACCAAACACTGTTACCTGGTAAGGAGGAGCAGTGGTTAAATGGGTGTAAAATTGATGGGTGGATTTGTTCTATGGCCTTTTGGACATGTGCCCATCATTACACCCCTCTGGTTTGGCACTCTTCCCAGACACCTCAATAAGAAGAACCAGGACTGCCTGAGAGTGAGACACAGCCACTTATTTCCAGAGGCAAGCCCTTAGGACGTGTTTGTGGGTTGGCTGGGGAAGGCTTGCAAAATCTGTGGACATTTTCTGAATTGGAGAGGAGAGCAGCCTCTAGCATGACTAAACAAGCCCCTTTCAAAAAGATCCCTTTAAAAAATCCTCTGCGGAAGAAGCAGTCTCACCCCTGGGATTTGTGAGGGTAGCATCAGTGCCTTTGCCTCCATCTCCACAGCGGGTATCATCAAACGGGAGGCACTGATCCCCAGTTCCAGCCAAGACCTCTGAATTCTTCACAATGTCTTTCACTGATGTGGTTGACTTGATTTTATAGATACGTCGGCTGTTGGTGTCGGAGAGGTAGATGGAGCCAGTGATTGGATCTGTGGTCAAGTAATACTTATGAGCTGGGCTGTGGCTGAAAAACAAGGGTATGACATTATTATTTTTTTTTTTGGATGATTTGTTTTCTTAAGTCGACAGGCAATGCAAACACTTTAGAGAATAAAAACGCACAGACAGGCAGACCGGGAAAGTGAAGCAGTGCTGTATTTGACTGTATTAGCACACGGTGTGTTACAGCACAGCATCCTGAACTATATGTGTCACCAACCACTGTGCCTGGGGTGCTCTCTGGCATGGAGGGCAGATACCAAAGGGAAGTGCTCACTGACCTGAGCCAAAATCATGCCAGGAACTACTACAGGTTGAGTCCCAGTGCCTGAGTTTTCTAAATTTACTTAATACATATATATACATAGTCCTGAAAGTGGTGTTAGTGCAGTGCCAGAAAGTGAAGCGAAAACATAGTACAGTAGGGGCAGAAAACAAAACAAAACAAAACAAAGAAATTAAAAAATCTTTCCTCCCAAGAAAGACCCCAATACAAAACCCCCAATGCAGACCCCCATGTATAAAGCACTTAAAGATAAACTCTTCAAGATCACTGCATCAAGGCTTATCTGGTGCTCTTGCTGACTCCAGTAAAGGCTCTAGAATCCTGTCCTGCCCCCGTGGAGATTAGGGGAAGTCCTGCCATTGAATTCAGCTGGACCTCAGTGAAAAAAAACCCAAAATGGTTCTTGGAGTGCCACATTTTGCCCTAAGTAAAACATGACCTAGAAGAAGGGCTGAGGAACATGAACATCAGTCCCCTATTACACCCCATTTACTCACTGCTTCCTTGAAAACAAGAAAGAATGGCTGAGAAAATGGGGTAAACAGACAAAAAAAACGTTTTTAGCTCCATGACCACAACACCAAATGAGCCCAAGACTGAAGAAGTGAATAAACTAGCACCCACCTTATGGAAAGCATTCAATAAGACTGGCCAGAAAAAAACCACCAGATGAGTTTAGATGCAATTAGAAAAAATTGTCTTTCAAGGATTCTATCTATAGTTTAATATAGCTACTAAACTTATTAGCTTCTTTTATTAAAATCGTTTGCTACTGGTGTGTGTTAGGCTGCATCTCTTCTAAGCCTGCAACCAACAGATTAAAATTGTAACACCTGCTGCCTGAACACAGGTCTCCTTCCTGCTAAGAAAGGCTAAGTAGTGATTAGAACAAGTATAAAAAAGTCTTTACTTTTCTCCGGAACACCTTCATAAGAATTCATAATAAACATATATAGGCCGTAGTTCACAATTTTGCACTTAGTGGAATTGTTCCAGGAGAAGCTGGTTAGAAATGTGTTGATCACAGTTGACGCTATCCCTCATAGTAAGAAAATTCCTCTCTTTTTCAGCCTCTATGTTAGGAAAATTAACCCTTTTCAGACATATAAAAACTACTGAATTATTCTCTGCTTAAAAAAGCTGTAAGGTGGTTCTTCATTTGAATTACTTAATACTTTGGGGGGGAAAAAAACGACTGAGCCTTTCTGATTTATTCTGGAATATCCCTTGTGATTTATCCTATTAAAGTCTGAACAGATTCCATCTCCACAAATGACACTGATTCTTGCTAAATAAAATGCTCTGACCTTCCAAGACAGCTCCAGCCTGACAGTTCAGTCTCCATCTGTATTCCTTTCCAATGACAGCAGGCTGGTGGGGTATTATTTCATTTACCTGCACGTCACTCACACTAAGGAAGTGGCTTCAACCCTGGTGGAAGAAGTTCCCTGTGGGAATCCATCATCCATTTTGATCGGGGCCTTGCATTTTCCACTGACTGTCCTAACAAAGCCCAGCTGAATGTCAGTCAGCTTTTGAGCTGTTCATAATCTCTATTTTGCATGAGAGGTGGACAAGAGGAAGGCATTTTTAATGGCACTTTGCAATTCCTTAGCATCTTTGCCTGGCCAGCACAGATAGCTTTCCCCGAGTCTTACAGCAGGCCACTCGCAGATGGGCAAAGGCACATGACTTAACCAAAGATGGAGAAAAATGGTGGCAGAACTGGAAGTTCCTACTCCCCTCTCCCGGCACTATCATTGTAATTCATTTTTGGATTTCATAGCCTCACTCTGCTGCATTTTATTATTGATCACAACCTTCTGTGGAAAAGAGAGATCTTAAAACTATTTTCGAATCCCAGCTCCTGTGTAGAATGGACACCGAAACACATGCTGGCTACTTTTAACCATGGATCAGAGAACCAGGTAAAAGCAAAACATTCATCCAGCAGAAAAACTGAATGGTGCTTCCCACCCAAATTTACTGACTAAGTGAAAAACTGTAATATTAAGGTAATACTTTGAGTAGCTGCTGGTAACCCAAGTTTATTTTTATTAATGAGGTCCTGAATATAGATGCTGCAAAAAACCAGGGGTGAGTTCAAAGCTCATAATCATCAAAAAATTAGCTCTGAGTGGTTAAACTTTTAATCCTCTGCATAGCTGGCTGCCACAGAGGCACACACACCCATACTAGCAAATGTGCTTTGGAAGAGGTAGAGGTAGAAATTTATGTTGGTTAAACTACCCATAGGACAGCAATAATCCTGGGTCACTTAAAATCGTGGGTCACTTGGGTCTGGATTTTACCTGGTGAGCTGATAGTGAAACTCCTAAGACATACAGTTACCTTTCTAAATCTAATGTGACTAATGATATGGGCATCTCCATCATCTTTTCAGAAAAGAACATCTTTTCTGCCGCCTGGCTCTGTGAGTGGTAGGAAGTGCTGGTTCATTTTTATTGGCTAGACTTTACTTTTGCAAGCATGGTTTATCATGGTCTTCTACACCCTGCTCCGTGCACAGGGCTTTTGTGGGTGGAAGCCCCCTGGGATGGCTTAGGCGATGGAGTATTTAACCTGGGATGCTCTGGACCAGGGAGGGTAAAACACAAACTGTTGAAAATAGTTGAGCTGGAATTTACTCCCCTCTGCCAATGGTTTTCAGCACTGAATTGGGAAGTTATCACGCTCTGCCCCTGCATGAATTTGATAGCGTTATACACTGGAGCTTTTGTTTAACACTTTGAGATCCTTCAGGAGGAGAGAAGCTCAATAAACCTATGTTGGTAATGTGATAGTTCCCAAAAAGCTTCCCTTCATCCGTGATAATGCATGAGCACTGGAACCAGGAACGCTGGGGCTTTGCTTTTTATTTAAAGTCACAATCAGCAGGCAAATCCAAGTGGTAAACTGGACTGAACCGAACAACAACTGAAATAAATCTTGCCTGGGGCGAAGCAGACAAGATTTTCTTTTTCCTTTCATCCTCTCTCATTGCTCAGTTAGATAACAGACCAAAACAACAGGCAGTACTTTTTACTACTCAGAAGACTTAATCAGTTACAGTATTTGTAGCCTTCGAATATTTATTCCCCATACTGACACTGCTACCACTAGAAAAGGGCTGTGGGTGAAGAGCTCATTTCTCATTCAGAGTGTTCCTTTAGCTTTTAAAGTTTTTTAGAAGAAACCCTAAGCATTGCATTGATCTTTTAAGCCCCTGAAGCAGCAAAATAGTTGCAGGGCTGGGGGGGGGCTGCTCCCTGGCCAAGAACACTTTAATGGGCATGATGGTGTAGTCACTGGGGATGAGGACAGCTCCATGAGCAGAAGTTCTGCACGCCAAAGAGAAATGGAGGTGACGTTGCTTCCTTGTATGCTTGTGATACAGTGATGTACTGGGGAAGCACAAGGAAATCTTCCAAGCCCACAGTGATCCCAGTTGTTCGGGCATGCATCTAGTCTCTCTCATACATCTGCCTTGTCCCTTTCCTTTTTTCTTTCTCATTACTGGGACAGGGTCATGCCAGCACCATTTGGGGAGCTCTGCTGGTATGTTACGAGATTCAAACTCCATTTCAAAGTGCCTATGCTTTATGTGACTCCTCACACGCAGGCACAAGGAAGGAAAGTGATAAAAAGCTGGGTGAAGAGGCAGACATGTGACAATTGTGGGCCACTTCTGTTGTACTGTAACAGACACACAGGCTTTAAGCAGAGGTTGATATTATCCCCCTTTGGGCCCAGAGCCCGTGTTTTGGAGGAGTCTGAGGAAAGAACCTCCTGTTCCAGAGTGGGAAACCAGTCTCTAAGGAATAAAGATGAGAACAGGGAGATGGTCCCTGGTTTCAGCGGGTTACCTAGAACATGTCAGCACATGTGCAGACTGCACCTTTTTACCAGCTTCTGTTCGATGCCAGGGGATTCACTACAAGGTGGAGGCTTACAGCTGAACTGGCTGCCTCAACTCCCTTTATAGGCAGCACAGAGAAATGGCATCTTTTGGGGTATCATTTGTCTGACTAACTTTCAACATTTATCTTACAAGATGAACTGCATCTTAGTTTCTCAAATGCAAGGGCATCTACAGCTCCTCTGAAGGACGACTGCTGTGGAAGGTAACAGTATGGCTCTGGCTTCCTCTGTGGTCAACAGACAAGAGCAGTCATACCACCCGTAACAGCGGATCTGAATAAACCCCTGGGGCTTCTTTGGATCTGATGTCTCTGTTTAAGGACATGAAACCACCTCCATAAAACTTTCTGTCTTAGCTGCCCTCTTTCTCCCTGAGCCTTGCTGGCCACATGCATTTGCTGGTAACTAAAGAAATACCAAATTCCTGCAGCCAAGCATTTTTTGTTCGGCAGGGCTATGTTTCCATGGCTGCATGCTAAGCACCCTGCAGCTCACAAACAGAGGATTTTATTGTAGCTTGTGTGAGGTACTGGTCTTTTTTTCCCTAGGTGACATTCAATAGATTAATACATAAGGAGGCCACACAGTGCAGTGAGCTGAATTTACACTTGGCCTTTTGGTGTTTTCAGTTTGTGTGTGATGCCCAAAGCTCTTCTAGTGTCACAGGCTGGATAATAAAACTTCATAGCAATGCCATAAGCCAACCCAGGGACTGCAAAGGACTTCTGATTCAATCCTAGGGCAGTTTTCTGAGATACTTCTCTTTGCCACTAATTGCAGATTTGTCTCTCTAAGGTATGAATGGAAACAAGAAAGGAAGAATATATTTAAGTGTGGTCACTTTTTGCATATTTGCAAGATAGAAATGCCTCACCACACTCCATGTTCCTGCAGAGAAAAAATAATTCTAATTAACTGCAAATTATTATTTCCATGCTTGGAAGAAGTCATTAGCTTCTATAAGCCCATCAAGATAAGTCCATACACAGACACACCGGAGTAATTTCCTATCAATCTATTACTGAATGACAGATGGGTGTAAACCTGGGAGGCATCACAATTTGGTGATGCTTTCTGGCTTAGCTAACATCCCCCATGGTGACACACAACGATTTTGGCTGTTGCAGCATTAGACCTTGGCTACCTGTGCTGTGCTGTAGCTTCTTAGTTGGTAGCTGCAGAACCTCTGGAGATCAAGCTCACCACCGGCTACATGGCAGGGAGGAATCCTTTCCCCTGAAGTGAGGAAACATTTGTATATGGATTGCAGCTTTTCCAAACCACCTTTGCAACTGCTGCCTGTCAATGGTGTCAAGCTTAGGACCTGCTGGAGCTCAAAGCACCGTAACATTAGTTACGACTACGCCCACTCATTTCCCCATGGCTCAGGAATGAAGAGTCTTTCTAACAAGGGGGATTACAGCAAATGACACAGAACAGATGCTAACTCACACATGTGACTCCTTTAACGTAGTTGCAGATGGGAGTATTTGATCTAGAGCTCCTCGCCTTCCGCCCTCACCTGCCCCCCTTTGGACTGCACTGACGCAGGCATGTCTTGGCATTCTTTCATTTAATTTCTTAGTATTTAGGAATTGCCTAAAAGCTGAAGCCCTGCCAACATTGTAAGACTCTGGTAGCATTTGCAGCATTTGCGGCCAGTCCATATATCTTCACTCATTTATTGCCTTCATATATAAAAGCTCTTCTTGTAACAGGTATTCAGCTGCTGCCCTTCACTGTCAAAGCAGGTGCACTTTAGTGGCTGTGTATTTCTAGGGGATTAAGGATACAACCTGGCTGTTGCAAAGAGAAACGAGTTTTTCTATTGCTTTCAAATGATGTGAAAGAGGAGCTGTGGGGCTGGAACTCAGCCTGATGAAGACAGTCAGTGTAGAGGTCTTGTGCATCAGCCTCCCAGCCCTGCTAATAGATGCTCTGGGCCAGTCCATTATGCCGTGGAAGCTCAGCCCTTCATTAGAGTTCTGGTGATAAGACAAAAATACGGTTTCTACTCCATTGCATTTCCCGGCATGCAGCTAAACCAAACGTTTCTGGTTTTGCACAGCCTCTATGAAGTCAAAGAAACAGTAAATAAAATGCATGTAGCAAGAAAAATCTCGAATTCCAAATGCAAAAAGAAAACCAACCATCCAACCAAAAAAAAAAAATCCCAACTCCACAGTCTAAGCTTCTAATTTAGAAAGCAACAGGGGAGAAGGATGGGAAACTTGTCAGAGCCAGAGAAGTTCTTGCAAACACAGACAGTGACAGGAGGTTGACATCTTCCTGAATGCAACTGATTGGATCAAACCCACTGAAACTCCAGTGAACCCAAGTGACAAATATTCTTAGTGACAAAGCTCCAATTTAGGAGTCTCTCTTTCATCTTGTTTTCTTGTCATTACTCTTTCTCCTCTTTATTGCATTTCCTGGCTAAGGTTCTGAGTTCACTACCTCCTATCTGAGCCTGGCATACTTTCTCACATGCGGAGGGTCTCTATGAAGTGCTCAGACTGACAAAAAGTTACAAAACCTTACTTCCCTAGGTGGGTGATGCTGGGGTACATCTGTCCCTTTGTTATGCCTATTAAACTCCCCAGCACTCAAAAGGAAGACATTTCACCATATGAGAAATATTTTTCCACCCTAGCTATTCCAGTGATCTGTATCCCGACGTTCCCATTTTACTTTCTTGGTTAATTCTCCCCCCTTTTTCCTTCCACCCTCCTCCTCTTGTTACCCTGCTTCCCGTGTCTGTACCTCCCCTGTCTACAGCTATAACAGCTCATGCAGAAGTCTGCGCGACTCTGCTCTGTGATTAATGGCTCCCAGTTCTGATGACTGATTGCCTACGCCAGTTTTAATCACGCCAGCTTCATTTGCTATTGAATCATCTGGAAATGGCACTTGTGGCTCACTGTGTAACAACATGCAACAAGACAGGGAGCAGCATAAGAATTCTCCACTGGTTGGCTTACCTATGTCTGAAATCTTTATTTCTGACAGAAGACAGGAAAGCAGGGAATAGAAGAAAGAATGAGGTGTTAGCAGCTCAGTTCGATGCATTATTAGCAGATTGAAAACTTGACAGTAACTGTATCATACAATGCAATAATAAATAAAGACTTAGCTGGAATGACACTGATATATCTTATATTGGATATTACTTGGCGGTGAGCTCACTTATGTACTGCTGCATATCCCAAAGGAAGTGTGATCTCACCTGCTTGGAGTTATCCACTTATGCAAGAGATAGGACCAGGCAGACTTTATAATTCAGAGTAGTACTGAGCTAAATATATGTAGATGCAGATATCTTTACAGGTTTTTTCACTCTCAGTCAAAGCGATACCTGGTGATTTGCAAAGGTAACTTACCAGTTGCACAGTTATGGGTGGCAATTCATTGCCGTAACCTCGTGAACTCTAGCCCCGAGGACTGAAATTACGCTGAGCTGGACATTTTTCATGGATCTAGTTACACACCCAGCTGCAGTTATCTGCGACCCACAAGGCATTTGCCTTCCTCTCCGCAACAGAACACTACACTCAAAAGACACCCCCTCTAAACAAAACCCAAAAGCCAAATAGTGAGGGCGTTAATCTCCAAGGAGATGCTGATTTCAGAAGACACAAGCAAACTCCATTTAGTCTAAAAGCAATGGCTTTCCTCCATAGCTTTTAGTCAGCCGGCATCTGAACCCACTTACTTTATAGCACACCAGAGTGAAGAAATGTTTATTAGATCCAGTAACCTAAGTGTTTGCACAGATGAAGCAGCAATCGTTCCAGCAGATTTAGCTCTGGAGTAAATTTAACTCTGTGGCTCTGCACAAAAGCCAGCAAGGCCACTCTGTCAAGGGTTCCAATTTTCTCTTTTCCAATGAGGAAATACTCTGCAAAACCTCCACCAGGTCTGGTATTTCCACTGACAATGAAACAGGGATTGGGTTTTCAAAATTGTACTTCTGGGAATGAGATATTAATCCCACTCAGTTGCAATGGGATTTGGGCCTCAAATCACCTAGGCTCTTCTGAAAATCTCACCTTTGGTCATTAAAATAACTTTCTGGCACTGGAAGAGCATTACATGCTTTAACATGGACCAGGTCTGAAGAGTTATTCCAGCTTCCCACCTTACAAACATGACAGATGTTATGTTCCTGAATATCACGTAACAGAATAGAAAGAATCGGGTTTTTGCTTATTTACTCAAAAGGTACCCCAACCCTCTGAGATGTGACTGTGAACATCTCATGGTAGGCTTCCTAATTCAATGACTCCTCCTGATTTCCTTGCTGCCCTGTGAGCATACCAAGACAACTATTCTGTAAGTGCCAGCCTTGTGATGCCTGTCTGGAATTTTTTTTCTCATACGCCATGATCTACGACGATGGTTCTGCGTGCTGTATGAGACCTTCAGCAAGGTCTAATGACTGTGGTGTGTCTGTTAAATGAGGAACTAATGGGATCTTCCACCAATTTTGCTGCGGATCAGCTCTTTCATTTGTACCCGTGGCCTTGTGGAGCAAATAGAAATACAGAGCAATGCCAGATGCGCTAGGAAGCTGTCTAGTAAGCTTCCACATGGCAGTTCTTGCAGAAAAGGAGCCTTACTTTTGTCCTCAGCAGCCAGGACCTTAAATCTAAGTAGAGCAGGAAGGTTCTTACTTTCTGACAGATTCTCATTTTCAGGCCAGATCTTGAGAGGTAAATGGGAATGTGAACCTTCCTGCCATGCTAACCTGACACTGACCTCCCAGGACCATAGATCAGGCCCTTCAAGCAGAGAAGACTCATTCAGAAACACTCAGTTAACACTACTGACTGCTCTGGAGTGAGTCTTGTCTGGCCACAACGAGTCCAGAAGCAGGCCCTGCTGCTTTGAAGTGGGTAATTGTATTTGCTGTGGAAATTTTAGATAGGAAAAATATCCCCAGTGAGGTCAATTTGAAATTTTGGTTCAGTCACAATCTATTTCATTTTCTCAGAACTTGTGACAAATCTATACTTCTCCCTCTCCTTCCTTGCTTTTCATATATGTTCCTTCTCCATCCTCCCTATTCCTCCTAATAAAAGGAAACACTTCACTCACTTTCAGATGATCCACCTGTATGTCCACCCTGACACTACCGATCGGTTGGGAACTGAGGGGGGGCTGATACATTTGTCCCTCAAAAAACAGCTAGAAACCCCCAGTCTGTGGCTGCCTAGACTGATCATCCTGTCTTAACTATGAATGATCATCTGTCCTTATTAATCTCTACATATCATCATCAGTGCTGTGTCCTTCAAGTTTAGGTTATCTCAGAGGCTGATTGTTAATTTTAAGAATTCCCACTGGTCTCTAACTACACGAAAAGGCAGACATCAACACAGTTTGATTTAGCAGCACAGAAATGTGTCAATATTTCTAGTGTGTGATTCAACTCTGGAAGAACTTGTTAAGCCTGGGTTTCTCTGGTGTAAATCAAAGTCAGCAGAGTTGCAGAAGAGGCAAATCTGGACAGCTTTTTTTCTGTTTTGCCGTGAGGTTTTTTTTTAAGAGCTTTTCTCATTTTCTTTTTGGGCACTGAAGATTTCTGCAGAACTTAAGGGCATAATTATAATGGCCACATTCAGCACAGTGTACCTCAACTCCAGTATGTTGGTGACATTGCCAGAGGGAAAGATCCTTCGGATGTAGTTGAAATCTCCAACGTAAAGACTTCCATCAGACCCACACGTTAGGGCAACAGGAGCCAGAAGTTTGTTCCCATCTGCAAGACCATTGCAGCTTGGACAAGAAATGCTACGTCTGCGACCGTTGCCCATAATGCTTCCAATTACTGGTGGCTGCTGGGAAATAAACTGGTTTTCCCCGTTGCCTTTATGCAAGATGCCTACAGAGAGAAAAGAGTAATGAGGAAATTAAAAGAGAGCCGGGGAAACTGAGACCAAAGGGAGCACAAACTGGCACTGCTGCATGCCAGCTGGGGAATTTGTCAAGTAGCAGGGAGGTTTATCATCTCTCATAGTATTGCTTTGTGATGGTTTCAAATGAGGAGCCCCTTACCTGAAATAAGTACTTTTTATAGACCCGTTACATTTCCTGCAGAATAAAAATATGCAGGGAGAACAAGACTGTCCATACCTTTGAATGAAATATACTTTTCAGGGTCTCATGAAATTTCACCTGCCCTTTCTGCCCCTCCTTGCCCTACAATGTGCAGCCTACCAGGTAAAAAATGACATTACTTAGATCAGGATAAGACAAGGGACAGAAAGACCACGGTGCATTCTCTAGATAAATGTTTAATCTGCAAAGCTTTAGAGGAGCTCTGTTCCCTGTAAGTGTGGTGTTTTCAGCAGTGATGTGGGCTGAATTAGATGTTTGCTCCGATACCACTGCTATCATCCAGAGGGACACAGTGCTTCCATCTTTTGAACATGTTCTGATCAGCTTTCAAGCCTTCCTGCTGTAGTCTTGAGCAGCATTCATGGGCTCTGGCACCTTCCATTTTCCCTCATGACCCATGAAGCCTCTCGTTTCTGCAAGTACATTTGCACACTGGAGGACATGTCTGAGTCAATTTATGCTCAGTGGTAGGTCCAGTCTGAATAGGCTCCCCTTTGTTATTTTAGGAAAATTTTCCTTGTTAATAACCTTCCATCAAGACACTACAAAGTTAGACATGCTGACATTCAACTGCTTCATGATGGCCAGTTTCTTCTGCATTTATACACACCAAATTGCTTCTAAATGTAGGTTACTAGAAACCATTTGTTAGTAACATACATGAGGGAGTACACGTGTTGGTCAGGTTTCGTTCCTTTTCTTGAATTCGTAGCAATAAGAAGCAACTGTGCCATGCAGCACTGTGCTACTCCTGTTAGGCGTTACAGACAACCTACCACTTTGTATGTTGAGGGCATGGTGTTTGTCCAGGGACCATCCTCCAAGTTTGGAAGCATCAATTTCATAACCCTGAAGCACAGCTGTCCTCTTCTCCCACAGGATCAAGTCAGGACAGGATTCATACTCATAACCTACTGAAACTATGAACAAGAGAAAAACAAAAGACCCTCCAGGTCAGTAACAGAGAAATGCACAGCCGGCACACACAGAGTTTCAACTGAGCAGGGGTAAGAGCATTTCTACAAGCAACTGCCAATTTCGTTTAAAATGCCGTCATCATAATGCAAAGTCCTAATATTTTTCTCTTTAAAGGCCACCCTGCATTTAAAAAGGTCAATGCAGTTGTAGACGTTGAGCAAATGTGCTAAATATTTAAAAAACACTATTTTAAAGACATATTTTAAAACAATGGGTATTTCAGAGTGTAAACCACTGCTGGACTCCTAAATGGGAACATTTTACTCCTATCTACTATCTGATCAACGACTGCATGTCAGGAACTTGCTAAAAATTATGGTCTTTCTTGGAAGGTGAAGCCTCACCCTAATGAGGCGTGGGGGAGCGAGTCCCTCAGAGACAGCAGTCAGACCAGGTTGACTCGTGGTCATTGTTCATGTCGAAAGGGTTTGCTCGCCATGATGTCTAATCAGCCTTTCAGGAATAACTCTGCTGAACACACTGGAGTTGCTTAAGAGTAAAATGATGTCAGTAGAAGGAAAATCATGTTTTTGACAGAATGATGACTCCTTTATGATTTTCTCAGAAGAAGCAGGACTGACCACTTTCATTGGCCTGCTTTTCTTCTGCCCTACACGATCTTTTTAGCTCTAACAGCTGAAGCAGAGCAGAATCGCAAGTTCTACACAAAAGAAAAGCAATTACATAGCTCAGTTTTTTACTAGATAAAAATAAAGGCCTGATGTTACAAGGTTCCCAGCCTCCCTGAAAGCGCTGGGCAAACTCAGGATCCCCCATCAAATAGAGTCTTTTGCAGAATCAGAGAGTATCAGAGGAAGATGTAATTTAGGAAATGAAGGCTTGATATTTTCCACTGTTCCAGAGGTGTGAATCATTGAAAGCCTGAATGCTGATGTCCTCAGACCTGCTTGAGTACTCTGGGCCTACAGAGCTGCATCATGGAGCACTCCAGGACCCACTCCTGATCTAGCACCTCAAAGAGCATAGTCTCTCAGCATACGCTACCAGGACATGTTTCTCAGCATGAACTCCAAACTGGGTAAGGCTCAGCAGGTTGTATCATCCAGCCTGCTCAAGGCAGCTGAGACTGAGAGGAAGGCACCCATTCTTCCTGCAAGAAAACAAGGCACACTACAGCCCTGAGACTTATCTTCACTTGGGCTATGAGGCATCAGTGAACCACCACGCTGTCAACAAGAACTCCATTTGCTAATTTGGGATCTCTCCCATTTTGCTGATACCATTTCCTTGGCAGCCTGAAAGGTCTAGTCTAGACTCTGTCGAAGAGCTGTAACTGCATGTCCTCTGGTTGTGACAGGTGGGAAGCAGTCCCCGCGGAGCTGCATCACCTCTGCTCGCTCAGAGCACCCCTTCCCCTCCAGCACCATCACACAGGGCTCGCTGGGTGAGGTCTGATCCCTGCGTACATGCACAGCACAGGTTCCTGCCCCACCACAGACTTCAGCTTCTGCCCCTGCAGGGTGGGTGGCATGGGCCACAATGCTTGGCACTGGGGATGTGGCATGCTGCCTATCCTTATCCTCCACCTTGCAGCTTCTGGCAGTCTTTTGCAGATGTAAATGAAGGCACAAGATGCAAGAGAGAAGACCATCATGCCCCAGTTTGGGACGGTGTTCTTGAATGGGTAGGTAGCAAAGGGGAAACTAAGATTAGAGCAATCCAGAAGATCAGGCATGAGGAGGAGTGGCTATCGGGGCTCAGTCCGAGGGATTTCTTTCAAAGCAGTGCTGACAGCTTTGGGGCTATAGGTGAGAGGCAGCCAAACATCTCTAGTCCCAGTTCGTTCCTTCTGTATGAATACGATGGTAGTAGCTCAGGATGGGTGTGCTGGGCCAGGAGCCGGAGAGCAGAGAAGTATTCCCTGTTGGGGGAATGTGCGCTCTCCGAACAGCTGGGCCCGATCCTCTCCAAGGAAACAGTAGCGAACAAGTAGGGGCCGTTTTATGTGCTAGCAGTTGGACTGTACCGACCCAGGACAAAGTCTGTGCATTGCTGTTTAGCTGCTTCTAAAAGGAGACAGAAGCCCAGGGGCCACTTACCAAAGGCTTCTGAGAGCCCATACACCTTCTGGCTGTAGACGTCTGTCTTATCCCAGATGAAATAATAGGACAGGTCTGGAGCTGCTGCAAACCACTTTCTGAAGAGGCGTCCCTCGACAGCCACCATGAGGTGGACTTTCATGAGGTTGAAGGGAATGGTGGGGTGGGTCATGCTGATCCTCAGGACTGATTTGTAGCCAGCTGTGCGACTGCTCAGGTAACTCACTTTTATTTTACTACCGGAAACGTTAATCTCCTCCTGTAGAGCCTGTGGAAAAGCAATCCAGGAGGTGTTAAATCAGCAGCGAGCAGACAGGAAAAGGCAGTGAAGCTGTAATTTTTCAAACACACCTTTATAAAAGCTCTGGTAGACACGTCTAAAAAAAGCATGTGTAGTAGGCATCAAGTATGAAATCATGTATGTAATTTACAGGGTTATTTGTGGAAGCCAAGGAATAACCCCTCTTTCTCCATCTCTGTTGTGCTGGAGAACAGGAGACCAAAGTATCACATTTAAGTCAGTGTTTACAGTGGGACTCACTGTTAAAAGGAGTCCCAGGACCCATGGTGAAAGGAACTTGGGGACTGAGATTATTCCAGCCCACCAGTTCAGCTTCCACTTTCTGTGTTTTATCTTGGCAGGTTTCTATGGCTGCTATTTTTTGTCTCCTGGCTTCTTTTTCCCAGTAAAATATCAAACCCTACTTGGCCTGTAGCTTTACGGATGTTCTCCAGCTCAGTCATAACTTGCCATTCTCTCCCAGTGATCAGTAATTCCTGCTTCCACCCTCCCTTCTCTGACTTACCCATCTCTCCTTCCTTCAAACGGCTCCTCTTCTACCTCACCTCTGACCCTCTTTGCCTGATCTACCTCTAGCCTTTTTTTTTTTTCCCCTGCGTCTGGGTCCTTTTTTTCTGACCTCACATCTGTTCCTACTTACCTTGGTCCTTGCTTAAAATTCCCTTCCCTCTGACCTATGTGGTGAAGCTCTTGGCCTGATCTACAACCATCAGTCACTTTCCCTTCCCTTGCATTCTTCCTTCCCTTCCTTTTCCAGATTCCTCTGTATTCTAGGTGAGTTGCTTCATTTTCTCCTCCAGCCATGAGTGTGGGTATTTCTGACTGACTGGACAATCACCTCACAGGTCTCCATTCCAGTACAAAATTTCACAAAAGACTGGAGAAACAGCAAGGGAAGTTTTATCTGCCCAATTTTGCTTTTAGAATAGAGAAGCCTTAGTAAAGATGGTATTTTCAGCTAATTTACCTGCTAAACTATAACCAGGTCTTTTTTTTTTTTTTTTTTTTTTTTTTTTTTTTAAGTTGGAGAAATGCAGGGAAGTTTGCTTTCTGGAAAATGATAGAATGCACACACCCAACACCACACTAATTCTCCCATGCAAAATACTGATTAAAAAGGGCATTTCTTTCTTAAGCCTTAGGAGGAGAAAAATTTGTTGCCACTTTCCAAAAAAATTCACTCTTAGGTAAGCACCAACATAGATATTTTCAGCCCAAGCCAGCAACCTTTGGCAAAGTATGAAAGACAAAGTTAGAAGCTTAGCAGTGAGCTGGAAAACTTGGTCTGATAATGGGATGTGTCAGAAGGTCACAGCTGGCACCGTTCTCTCCTGCACCACTTCTGAAACGCTTCGGTGTGCTGGACCCTAAATGAGCTGTGAAAATACTTCCCTAGCAATAACCAGATTTTGTAATATTAAGGGCATGGAGTCTTGAAGGCAGGTGGGTCAAGAGATCCGCTCATCAGGAAGGGATCACATCAATCCTGGTGTCCCCCAAGCTATGTGATTCCTATACTCAACTCCTCCTATGTGGGAGCAGCAAACTTCTCTGCCGTGACGAGTTGCTCATCTCTTACAGATTTTCTGGTTAGCGTTATCAGTAACAACAAATCTTGTACTCTGCCCCCTGAAAAGACCTCTTCTAAGCTATTATCCAAGGCCCAACACTCTTACAAGTGATAACTTACAGCCTCTGAGCGTTGCAGTACTTGACAAACGGACACATCCAGAAGTTAAAGCACTGTTCCACTGTGCTCATAAATATTTACTTTCTCTAATGCAGCCTTTTTAATTTACATATCTCAGTGCTTAGGAGGCTGAAAAATGACAGAACTGGGAAAACCCAGGAATTTTAAAATGTATTTTATGAGCTCAGCAACAAGCTGGGCTGGGACCATGCTCAACCAGAGAGCAGCTAAGCCAAGCCGCAGTAAAGGTGGTCCCTTGTATCAAATCTGTCTTCATATGTAACCCCTCCAGGAAAAAGTCAAGCAGAAATAATTGTCACAGAGGTACTATTTCCAATGTCTGGTTCAAATCCCCGTCAGAAATAATTATTTCTCTCTGTCATGATCTGTCTCTGCTGTCTACCATTCCAGAGGAAGGGTCAGCACAGCGGTACCACGGCACTGAGCAGCACCAGGGGCTGTGTTTAAAGGCACTTGCTGGAAGAAAGGGTTCAAATGGTAATTCAGATCATCTGAAATGCATTTGTAGTTTGTAAGCAGTGATAAACTAGCAACAAGGCAGGGCATTGGTGGGGGGAGTATAATCCAGTCGGACATTGGTGGGAGAAAAGGGGGAAAAAAAGGCTTTACAATACTCTGAATGCACTAAAAGTAACAACAGCTGAATTGTGCCCTTATTTTTATTTGATAATTGCTGTTTGGCCCAGGTAAATTCATATGCTGTGTCTGGGGTCTTTGTGAAAGATTAGGGCTCTTGGGGTTTACCACAGCCTAACCAATATAATCTGCCCTTTAAAAGTGGTCCAGCCACCAAGCTAGTTGGGCAGAAGAGCTGGTTCTTCAGGCTTACTAGGGATTTTCACAGTTTAGCAAATTTCACTAGTGTGTTCCCTTTGCTCCTGGCTGTTATCTATGCTTGTGTAAGTCGCAATTCTTCCACTCTTTGCATGAGACAATGCAGAAAATCTTGCTTCTCTGTGCTGGGTTACACATTTCTCTTACAGCTCCTCTTCCCTCTGCCAGCAGGCAAGGCAAGGAACAAAAAATCTTTCTTTTTTTTTTTAGTATGATGCTCAAAAGGAATTTTGAGAAAGAAAAGCATTTAGGGTCTGATTCAGGGGCCCTAACATAGACATCTAGTGCTTTTAAGACATTCCGTAGTATCCAAAACGTCTGCAAGTGGATGACAGATCTGACATGGACCTTTCTGAGATCTCCACCTCTCTGAAGCTACAGCTGGAAGCCTGAAGGGACACATCAGGGCATCTTAAACGGCACCAAATTTGTCTTTAGGCACCTGAATCAAACATTTAAAATGTATTATTTGGTCTCTCAAATGCATCCAGGTAGAGGACACTGCATTTATTTGTTGTAGCTCATGAAGTTCCTATCGGCCTACTTGTCAAAATCTCTTTTCCAGCCCTGCCATCCACTTGTTGCTTCCTCCCAGCTATGTGCTCACACCTTTTTTATTTAACATTTCCCTGCTGAGAACTGTATGTTATAAAATGCAGCTGCAGAAACTGACAGCTAGGTTATTTTTTATTGCATGTATAGCCAGTATAGGAATGAAAATTAGTCCACTGATGAACTGAAGTACAGTCAGGCCTCTGCCATAAATCAGATTCTCTTGTGTACTCCCACACCACAAACTCTGTTAACCTTTAGCGGTCAATATTTGAGGGAGAATACTATTTTACAGGTTTTAGCTCAATTATTTGGCATGTGAGAAAAGTACTGCTCATCAGGCATGGGATTCATCTTACGCAAACTTAGGAACGTAAAGGTTAGGAGTCTTCTCTGAACTACACCTCTAGGCCTCTGCATGGCACAGGAGCAGGGACAGGCTCTTGAGAAGGTTGGTACACATTCAGAGAACTGTGCATGAACACCTTATTTAGGTGCCATATTCTCAAAATGAACCCCACTTAGATCTTAATTAGATCTCATAACTAAAGGTGTCTAGTGTGATTTGGGATGTCCAAGTTATCTGACATTCACAAGGGTTTGGCAGACATAATGCAGGACACTGATAGGGGGATCGCTCTGGATTGGCAATTGGAGGCCAAGCAGGATATCTGCAGGACATTGCAAATGGCACTAAACATCTGTAATGAGGGTGGTGAGACACTGGCACAGGTTGACCAGAGCAGCTGTGGATGCCCCATCCCTGGAAACATTCAAGGCCAGGCTGGACAGGGTTCTGAGTGACCTGATCTAGCTGAAGACGCCCCTGCCCATGGCAGAGGGTTGGACTAGATGACCTTTAAAAGTTCCTTCAAACCCAAACCATTCTACAATTCTTTGATCTATAGTAAAAAACCAGTAACAAACTCATGATCCACATCCCCGGCTGCTTTCACAGTTGATAGACATGCACTCTTATTGAAGAGGAGTTTTAGAATGTTTTAGTTGAATAGATATAATTAAACAATCTAATGAGCATCCTACTAAATAATGAGAGAGATTATGGTTATATTTGCACTGTATCAGATATTTGCCTCTTTCCCAGGCAGTAGTGAACATTACCTTTCATAGTGTTTGTTGGTTTAGGAAAAAAAACAAAGTGAAAACCGAACCAAGAATTTGCAATTTGATGGACTTTACAAAATATGGGACTTAATTAGTAATTATGCTGGGACAAACTCACTGACTGTAATTGGAAATTAGTGTGAGAGAGGATTACAAGATTTGGTCCAGAGGGAGAGGTGAAGAGGCCACTAGCTTTATTTATTGCTGGGTTCAGTAACTGGTGAATTAAAGTATGAAGATATAAAGTTACTTCTTTCCTCATTAATGCTACCGCAACCCCAGTGGAGTCAAGCAGGAAGCACACAACGTGTTCCTACACTTTTTATTATTTCTACCTTGGCAGACTAGCACCTGTCACTAAAAACAAGACCCAGGACATGCTGAGTGCTGGCATCTAAAACCCAGGGAACAACATGCCCAAGAAAGTTTGAATGTGCTACATCCATATATTTCAACACAGCGAGTGTTTTTAAGGAAAATGGATGATTCAGTTGTTTGGCCTATTCAAGTTTAAAACCCAGCTTTCCATTTGGTAAAATATTTGGAATCCACAGCAAGTTGTTAAACTACTTTATCCGACTCACACTACCTTATAAAAGGGAATTGGGGATGAGAAATTAAAACTACCTCGCTTTGTTCATCTATCCCAAGTGTCAGGAAATGCAATAAAAGCCCGGTGCTCTGCAGGCTGGCCACTTGCCAGCTGTCTGCCGGCTGACTGCACATCTCAGCAGCTTTGTAGAGTGAGGGGTACACCTTCAAACCCTGAGAAAGTTCACACCGATGCTTCACCACCAAGGTCTGTAACGCCCAGTGGGTGAAATTTGCTCCGGAACAGAAAAAAGGCATCAGAGCATAAGCGGTCCATCAGCCTCGTGCTGGGCATACTGAACACCAAAGGGCTGCCTGAAGGCTTGTGGTGGGGTCACAGGAGAGTCCCAGCCCACCTCCTGTGGATGAGAGGTGAAAGCAAAGCAGAGCCAGTGTAGTTTTTTTGCCGCTGACCACAAGCGCTTTGCCTCCATCTCTCCGAGATAAGGGAAAAGCAACCTTCTGGCAAAGTGCATGCTTGTGAGCGAGAGCTCCTGGCAAATAGAAAAAAAAGTGCAACAAACAGGGAATGCTTTTTTTAGGAAAGCAAAGGAATAGTTGTGTTTGTGTTGCTCAAAGCAGGCAAAAGAACCACAGAAAGGAGATGGATTATTCTGTCCTCAGCTCAGATGGTTCATACCTGGATCTCAGGCACAATAGGACCTTTCTCCGAGCAGGAGCTTGCAAAAGCTGTCAGTGGAGATGGGGAGACCACAGGGTTGGGCCGGGCGAAGTTACTGAGGTCACAGCTTGGGATCTCATTCTCTTCATGCCTCATGACTATGGTTTCCATCACAAAGAAGCGATCCCACGGCAGCCACAGCGTGTGCTCCTGGGTGATGAAGGGAGCTCGCTCAAAGTGCAGGATAATGGAGATTCCACCAATGGTAACGAGATCAAAGCTGTTTTAAGAGATGGAATACAAATTTAGTGCAAGCACCACCCCATCTGTTTGCAGCAATTCCCTAGCAAGGACCCCCAGATAAATAATTGTGAGAAATATCATCAGCTATGTTTTACAAACATAAAATCTACAGCCCAAAGAAGCTGTAAGAATTGAGCGAGAGCAAGTGGCAGAGGCAGTACAAACTCAGCTTCTTTGCATGTTGCCCTTGTGTATATTAAAAACATACTCATCCCTTTTCTTGAGATAAATGTGTGTCTTTGTTAGTGCTTTTCTACTGTCATTTTACCATATATACTATTTTCTTTTTTTCCCTTTACGTATTTATCATCCACATGCAGTCACAGGTTGGATCAATTCACACAATTAAATAAACTACTTGGAAAGTGATTTCTTTGACACACCACCATATAAATTGCCTTGGCATCACTGCTGACCTGATGTAACACCTAATACCTAATGCAGCCCAGGGAACACGTGGAGCCCAGTCATGGACTGAGCCTAGAAAGATGTTGGGATAGAGTTTGGGGTTTTTTCTTAGTTTTGTATTTAAATGTCACATCTTGTCAGAGATGGGGGTTTTATGAAGTACCATGGGATGTATCTACTATATACAGACTCAAAAAAGAGGTGTTAACTGAGAAAGGAAGGGATTTGAACACAGTTTGAAGCCCTCTCATTTTTGCTGCTTTGTTTTTTTTCTCAGTATCTATTCAGTGGCAATGCCAAATGTGCATTTCAGGCAAAGAAAGTTGGTTTGTTTTTTTCTTTTTCATTCCTGCTTCTCACTTTCGGTGCTTGGCACTAGCGGATGACTGTCTCAGACAGATTTTAAGCGTGTGAATAGGCTCACTGGCTGCAGCGGAGCTGTTCCTGTGCTTAACAGCCATGGGTTTAAGTACTTCTCTGTGCATGAGAAACAAGACCTGGAAGCACTCTGACAGCCCAAAGCTAGGCTTGATGCACCTTGTAATTCCAAGGTTAAAAATAAAAAAAGCTGAAAAAATTATCGAAAATTATTTTTTAAAGTAATTATGAAGCTGTCAGATCAACTGCAAAGTCCCAGAGGAGAAACAACAGGTATGAACGATTTCTAAAAAAAAAAAAAAAAAAAAAAAAAAAAATCTTTGGCAAGCAATCACTCAGGAGAACCTTTTTTATTTTTTTATATTTTTTTTAATGGTCAATAGACCGAGCTGCCATTTAGTAATTATAATTATGAAAAGAAAGTTATTCAGGAAAGAATAAATCAAGTCCATGGGAAGGAGTGGAAACCATTTCAAAAAGCTAAAGACGTGTTTATTCTGCCACTCAAGTGGGGGCATCAGCTTCCCAGATCCACGGAGCTTGGCTTGCAACAGCCTGATGAGTAACTTGCTGGTCCTTGCCAGCAAAGCTGCGCAGCATTTGTACTTTGATGTGAGCATTTTTAACAGTCAATTAGCATTTGGCAAGCCTTTCAGCTAGGAGGGAGAAGCTTGCTCTGCATGAATCCGGGCACCAAAAGGGCCAATGGGAGGAAAGCAACAAACATTACCAATGATGCTCAACAAGTTTTTAGGCAAGCGGGATGAGTTTTTATTTGGAAACACCTTGGTTTCACTCCTTTGTGAACGGTCCTTGGCTGCATTGAGCCTGGGTCAGGCATAGCAACCTGCTGGGGTGAAACATCCTTGCGTCTCCTGCATCCCCAAAACAGGATGCAGAAGGGAAAGCACCACCTCCATGTCAGGCTCCAGCAGCTGTGAAAACAGAGACAGGCAGTATTTTCTAGCAGGCACTCTTGCTCATGAGCTGGCTTTTCCAGAGTCACAGAGTGCAGCTTTGAAGTTACCTTGATGAAGTAAAAAAAAAGCTAAACCCAAAACCAAACAGAAAAACCCAAACTGAAAACACCTTCCTCCCAGTGTCCCTTAGTGAAATTAAAATTAACAAGAGCAAAACCATCTTTGAGATTGAAGGAATAATTTTATTCCTGGTTTTGTTGCTGATCTCTGATGTCTTTTTTATCACTTTGAAAAAATCATACTTGTATGGTCATATGGTTCTGTTTTTCTTAAGACTCTGGTGAGACAGGCCAAAGGATGAAATTCTCTATCCACAAAGCAGCCTCCAAAAAAAACCCCCAAAAACACCACAAAGAAAAGTATAACCCTTCCTCATCTCTTTGCTCTTAAAGTTCATGTATTTGGTCTTTCCGAGCCATGCCAAAGTTGCTGAATGTAATGGCAGGCACGACACTGAAATACTCTGGAGACTTTCCTGCTGGTTTATTAACACTGTGCCTACAGCCATAGGATAATGAGGACTTGCAGCCTTTATAAATTATCAGTTTAATCAAATCTAAAGCTTTCTTTAAAAATGTGGTTTATAGTTCAGTGCTGATATTTTGATCTATCTATTAACTTTGCTTTACAAAGAGAAATGCATACAATGGAGTGGTCTGAGAGTTATTTCATGTTCATGCCTTGTTAGCTGAAAAAACCCTGTGTCCCAACAGTTAGCTAAAAACACATGCAAGCCTTGAAGTTATCCAACTTTTGCTCAGACTGAGTAATGTGACTTAAACAGAACCAGGATTTTACTACTGGATGCTGTACCTGAGTACTGTAATAGGAATGAAACCCACTTGCAGAGACCTGGGATACAGTGAACCCACTTACAGGGGCGAAAAATTCAGTTCACTGTAATTCTAAAACTGAAATTTTACTTATGGTATTCATTTTGAAACTTGGTCATGGCCAAAACCCCTCCAAAACAAACTTGAAGCAACAAAATCAGCTTAGGAACCAATCTAGCTCAACTGATGCAATTCTGTCTTCAAACTGCCTTACTTTAAAACCACAGTTATTGCCCTGCTATCACTAAACTTATTCGCTAAATCAATTTTAGGCAACTCAGTGCACGTTTTCAAATAGCTATTCCTATGGTGAATATGCCAAATAATGAAGCTAGTGAGTTTTCTGTATTATCTCCTAACCCCTGGAATAAGGTAAGTGCTTGCATGCATGCTCCCATTTTTCCTCCAAACCAGAATGACACTGGAGATGGTCCAGATGACCCTGTATGACACTGTGCACTGCTATGGACTGGGAGTGCATGTGGTCTGCTTCTGCAGCGCAGGAGAAATTACTTGTTGCTTAAGAGCAGCAACTTCTTGAAACAAAGTCACTCAATCACACAAAAACTGCGCTGTGAAAAAGCTGATGAGAAGAGAGTCCTGCTGTATTCAGAAAATTACTGAAAACCATCAAAACACATAATAGAAATGGTAATAGCAGTAATTCTTTATGTGATTTTGAAAGGGCTTTACAAATAATATATAATAAAATCTATAGCAATCACCAAGGAAGGCAAGTAAATGTTAGCTCCCTTTCACAGGCTGGCTGACTGGCCCAGGAAGGTTAAGAGATGCATCTAATGCTACCCGCTAAATCAGCGGCAGGACTAGGATCAGAAATAGGGGATGTCTGACATCTTTTTCTGCCCTGACAATTTTAGTCTGAAGGCTCTTAAATACTTCAAGGTAATTTTTAGAAGACCTCACCACTGAGGAAGTCGCTGGATTTTGTTGTTCTTCAAGAAAAGCGCTTTCACTTGTCCATTTATTACCTCCGGAGTACACAGATGCACTGCTGCACCCATTCATTTGAGAAAATATCTGTTTGTGTGCCTCAGCCAATTTTGAAAGTTATTTTTTTTGATTCCAGAGACTCAGTGCTGCAACTGGACAATTTGTTGAATGTTGGTCATGTACCAGACATGCACAAGGTTTCTGTAGAAGCAGATTAATTCGAGGGGAAGGTGAAAAAAGTGAAAACAGAAGAGCTGACACCATGCAGTCTGGGGTTAGACTGACCACCAGCAGCTGCCAACGGAAATCCCAGCTTCAGGATGAATCCCGCTTGGTCACAGATTCCCTGCTCTGAGACAGCTGATCTCTGTCATTTTTATCATTTGGAGCCTAGTATCTGTCGGGGGCTGAGTCAGCAAACTGCAGCACTGAGCTCCTTGAAACTAATTTAACTTCTGGAGGCTGGCAGCCAGCCCCGAGGAACCAGCAGTCCACTGAAGACTGGTGGAGCATACTGATGCTCCAGCTGCATTGCTTTCTGCCCTGGGTCTCCTGCGCAGCTGGAGGTTGGGAAGGACATGGTGCAAAAGGAGCCTCCTTAACCTGAACTCCCAGTAGAAGTAAGTTTATAGCAAGGGGAGGATTTGCCTTTCACCAGCCAAGAATTGGAAAGAAATAGTTACTCAAATATGACAAAGGTCTGGAGCTGGGATAGCAGCGCTCGCCTCCGTGCTCTGCCCCTGTTTAGCTTAGCGGTATGTTTGGTGCCCGGAGGCACATTCTAAGATAAAGCCCCTCTGTGCTAGGTACAGCACAACTACAAAGCAAAGAGATGGTCCCTTCCTCACAGTACTTGTAATCTAAATGAAAGATTACACATGGTAGTTGGGTATTGTATATATGGCAAGGAAAGAGATGAAAAAAGGTTATAGCAGGCATTATTGTGCCAGTTTTTCAGGCATATTTATCTGTTCTAATAGACACAGATTTTGCACCGGTCTGTGCACAGCAATCTCATCTCAAGAGTGCAGCTTTCATGCAAAGTAGGTTCAGTAAGGTCGACAGAGATACTCATAGCATAAATGTTCAAGACTTTCTCTTTTTTGCATTAATGCCTAAGCTATGGGCAATACAAACGCACAAACTCCAGAGGCATCCTTTTCCGAAGAGGACCACCAGTTTTCCTGGGATGCCTCTTTGGTACCCGGATTTTATTGTCATGTCATCCAAGAGGTGGAGCATCACTTGGAAAGCCTCCTAGTCACCATCAGTGTGTTCCAATAGGTGCAAAGTCCCCTAAGCATGAACAGGCAGCATTAAGTGCACATTGCTAGCACGTGTTCCTCTCTTTCATTATAATTCTATCAGCTTCTCTGGCCAAGTCAAACCTTTAATGAAAGTTGTGGATTGGAGAGGTGCTAAAATCTATAAATCCTCTCCCAAGTGCTAGTGGTTAGTAGTCAATACATAGAGGATGTGCAGCTGGAACCCCTTATGTTTCTTTTTTGTTCTTAAAAGAAAGGGAGCCAATTAGCACTGACAGACAAAAGATAAGATGAAAGGCATTCTCATTTGCAATGCTTTTGTTTTGGTTGAGCGCAATTGCTCAGATTTTAAGCACTTCCCTCTAACACAACCTTATTCTTAACGGCTTCTTCCAAATCATTTCAACATGAATTAGCAAGAATAAAGCTGTTGGGAGCAGGAAACATCTTTTCTTTACATGCATGGACATGGATTGCTCAGTTGTTGGCTGAAGATTTTAGGTGATATCACAAAGTTAATAATAATAGTATAAATCAGAATAGAAAATAATAGACTGTTTCAGTTGGAAGGGATCTACAAGGATCATTTAGTCCAACTGCCTGACCAAATCAGAGCTGATCGACTTAAAGCATATTATTAAGGGCATTGTCCAAATGCCTCTTAAACCCTGACAGGCTTGGGACATTGACCACCTCTCTAGGAAGCCTGTTGCAGTGTTTGACCACCCTCTCGGTAAAGAAATGCTGCCTAATGTCCCGTCTAGATCTCCCCTGGTGCAGCTTCAAACCATTCCCACACGCTCTGTCACTGGATACCTGCGGGAAAAGCTCAGCACCTCCCGCTCCGCCTCCCCTCCTCAGGGAGCTGTGGGGAACAATAAGGTCCCCCCTCAGCCTCTTTTTTTCCAAACTAGAGAAACTCAAAGTCCTCAGCTTCTCCTCACAGGACATTCCTTCCAGCCCTCTCACCAGCTTTGTTGCCCACTTCTGGACACATTCAAGGACCTTCACATCCTTCTTAAATAGCGGGGCTCAGAACTGTACACCTAATCATAAAATGAAAAAATTTATTTCGATCACAAGGTGAGGCCACACCAATGCTGCATACAGCCGGATAATCACCTCGTTTGACTGCCTGGTGATGCCGTGATGGATGCACCCAGGATGTGGGTTGTCTTCTTGGCTGCCAGGGCACGCTGCTGGTTCCTACTCAGCTTGCTGCCAACGAGCACCCCCAGATCCCTTTCTGCAGGGCTGCTCTCCAGCCGCTCCTCTCCCAGTTTGTACTTGTGCCCAGTGTTATCCCATCCTAGCTGCAGAATCCAGCATTTTGAGTTGTTAAATTTCCTCCCATTAATCATTGCCCAATGCTCCAATCTATCTAGATCCCTCTACAAGGCCTCTTGCCCTTCAAGGGAGTCAACAGCACCTCCAGGTTGGGATCTTCAGTAAACTTGATAACGGTGCATTCAGCTCCTGCATCCAGGACGTTGATAAACACATTGAGCAGGACTGACCATAGAATTAAACCCTGTGGAACGTCGCTGGTCACTGGTTGCCAGCCAGATGTAGCCCCATAACAACTAAAAATAATGCACCAACATCTTCAAAATGCACCAACAATAAACATGCTCTTGGAAGGAGTTTCTCTTCAGTGTTGATGGGAATAACGCTGCAACTGCTGTTTGAATGAACACCGTAAATCCTGTAAAGAGATCCTACCTGCCGTCTTGTCGGCTGATCGTGTATCCAAAAAGAGGATTGTTGACAAAGCTGATGTTCACTCCAACTAGAGGGGTCCCATCTGCCGTCATCACCTGGCCTCGAATCACACATGCATGTCTGCAAGAAGGAGAAAAATAATAAGAAATAGTCAGTGTTTTGACAGTTTCAAGGTTTTTCTCTGCTTCTGCAGCTAAGAATTCCTGTGGATTAGAAAGCCTAGGCCTTTATATCCTGGAAAGCTGGGGGCCATGCCATGTGTCTTGATGGGGGGATGCTCTGCCGAAGACTTTCTCAGGAGTTGTGTAAGAACATTCAATACCTAAAATGAGGTTCGTCTTTATCCTACTCTTGAAAAGCAACTGCTGCAGCATATACTTCGATAAACTACAGACTTCTGTAGGATTCACAACCACCACATTGGAATTTGCTATAACCAACTAAGTTTCACAGTTTTGACAACGTTGCCCCAATTAAAGGCAAAGCACATTTTAAAATCAAAGCGAACAGAAACCTAACTGGACATATTTAAGGCACAAAAGCCACAGAAGCACCCTCACCAAGGCTTGATGGCTCGTTTCTTTCTCATTTCTTCCACACTTGGGAGAACCACGACAGATAATTTGCTAGTTTCAGATAGCTTCCCTACTAACTGCTTGGGGAACTGAGCACGCCAACAGGACAAGCCTTTTCCTCCCAAGTTTGGTAGATTGCACTATTTTATAGGCTACATCTATTCCAATTACTCTATGCTCTGTAATGCACTCTTTTATCTAAGGATTTCAAGGATCTTTACAAACATCGATTAATGCTGCAAGATAGGTATTTTACAGAGAAAGGAAATAAAGCACAGACAGATTTTTATTTGTCCAAGGTCAGTCAGAAAATCTGCAGTAAAGCCGAAGACAGATTTTCTAGGTTCTTATTCCAAAGTCTGTTTCCAGTCCTCTAAGTCATTACTACACTGCTACCTGAGGAGCTTCCTATAAAGACAAAGCATCACATGTCTGTGAGAGTGTCTGAACCCAATTTTTGGCTGAAGGTAACTATTTTTCTGAGCAGCAACAGCAAATTGTGGTGTCAGTGTGCTAGCGTGACCCAGTGAGTGATTTTCCTAACTGCTGTCCTGCTGGAGAGCAGAGATTGAAAGCCAATGTTTCTACAGGTGCAGGACCAGATCTCTAGCTAGAGTAAATCATCCCAGCTGCACTTGCTATCTACCCACTTCAACTGAGAAATGTTGCTTTACTGGTTTACTGAAGCAAAGGATGGTGTCTGCAATGTTTTGTAATGATGATTTCATAAACATGGATCATCAGGGAAAGATCAAGTTATTTTCTTACAGTCCACCTAACAATCTGATATTGTATAACTCAAGGAGATAAAACATAACATCATTTTAATAAGGGCTGTGCTATTGTATATTCCACAGTACAGAAAACAGATCATTTGTCAGGGTGTCTTAAACAAAACTCCTACTGATCTAAACTGAGAGTTCCAGTATTAACAAAATTTCTTGAAGTGTTACCAGAATGTGTTGGCAAACTACAATGTGACCGGATTCATATCCAGTTTTGGAACAGGCAACAGGAAAATGAGATAATGGAAATGATTTTTTCTGTCACTGAGTTTTCTCTGATATATCATCACTGACTTGTTAAGGAGTCATGTAGGAAAAGATTTGGACCCAGCTTGGAGCTAATAATATTATTCAGACTTCTGTTGCTTCTCCCATTAAAAGCTCTAACACAGCCTCCCATATAGAACCAATTTAAAATAATGTTCCAGTATGGTACTATGCACATCGTTCTCTAACACGCAGGCAAAGCATAACTCAAAGGATCATGATGCCATGGAACATGCTTGGGAAAATGTCAGTGCTTGGAATAACCCCACTGAAATCAACAAGTCACCAAATGCAGTGCATTTTTTCCACGAAGTGAATGTATCTGATTATGTCTGAGCTGAGAGCAGAACCTAAGCCTCCTCTTCCTGGATTTTTCCATGATCCCCCCCACCCTGCCCCATCTCCTTTTCCATCCTTTAGACAGACCTGAGGAAGGGTTTGAAACCGTCTTCTCTCAGCTTCCCATCAAATGGCTGCACATCTTGTGAAAGGTGAGGAATCACTACAGACTGTTGGAAGACTAAGACTGGAGCACGAGGGACGTGCTGCTCAGAATTACTGACAGCGTATACAAGCCAATACTGTGACTACCAATGTTTTAAAATACTTGAGAGACAAGATCATACATTTTTGTGAACGCAAAAAGAATACTTCCACCTGTTGTTTTTTCCCTTCCAAGAGTTAAAAGCAAGCAAAGGAAAACCACAACATATTGCAGGTGTCTCTCCTGCTGTCCTACACAAAACACATGTCCAAGCAGTTGCAAACTTCTAAGTAACATTGCAAGCACATTGGCCTCGATCCTCAGCTCATGTTAACGGGGGGATGTGCTTTATATTAGCAAGCATCTGGTCCATTACATATCAGTGACAACTATTTCTACAATAACAAGCACCAGCACAACATGGAGAAACAAGTGACCTCCTCTCTCCTTGGCAGCTGTGTCGGATGTGTTTCAACTCCCACCTTCCAGCCAGAGACTCGGTTCTCATTCTAGATGATGCTTCACACGTTGCACTCCAACTCTGTTAGCACATCTACGTGCTCACTAACTCAGACGACGCTGGCATCTCCTCTCAGAGAAGCAGCTCGTCAGCAAGCCCAGCTGCATCCACCATCCTCCTGAGGACTATAACAATAGCTTTATTTACATGCTATAAGGAAAGATGTTCCCTCAAAGGAGACATCTTTCCTAAACCACAGTGATAAAAAGAAGCTGGAGCAACATGCACAAATCTGAACTCAGTTAAAAGCAGGAGGGGTGGAAACTGGAGGAAGACCAGAGCCCAGACTCTCCCTGATTAGAGGCTCAAATCTTCTCCTTCCCTGGGTGACAAAATTTGCCCCACTCGGGAAAACCAGTAAAACACAGTGTGTTGGAAGCAGCTGGCTTCTCTAGAGTCAACATGTCCTTTCTGGAGGCAAGATCGACTATCCACAATGCACCAAGCCCCCCAGGAACCTGGTTAACACTAATTTAGTCAGCCATTTCCTTCAGAAGACCTTGGTCTAAATGCAATTACACTACAAACAAGTTAAGTGGTACTGCTAAGATGCTCCGCTCTGCTAGAAGGTCTCCCAATATATTTACATAAAATTATCTCTCATGTTAATAGAAGAGATTTATTCCATCAGTCTATGCCTGCCAGTTCAGAGCGCTTTCTGCAGTTGAGCAAAATTGAATTTCTTGTAGCCGGAGCCTCATCTTCCCATTGAATTATTAACAGATGATGCCTTTGTGTTCTGGCTCGTTTTGTTTTGTTTTGCTTTCTTCACCACTTTTACAGGAGGCTGTATGGATTCTTCCTTTACAACAAAAAACAGCCTGCTTTTTTTCCTCTTTAATTAGACTTTTCCTTTTTTTTTTTCTTTTTTTTTTTTTTTTTTTTTTTTATTTGTCCATAAGAGCTTCCCTGAAATACTGAATCATTGCTGGAATGCCATCTAGAATGCCAGATAGTGGATCAGATAATTTTACACCATCGCTTTGTGAAGCCATTCTTTATTCCCTAGAAAATTAAATTAAGTCTTCCCGGTAAGATCTGGGCCACAGTGGCAAAACAGACAGGGGTGCAGTGATGCCTTTACATTCCCACTGCTCAGATATACAGAAAGTTTGACAGGCTGTCCACAAAAGTCAAGCAGACAAAACCAGCTTTAGAGCAGAAGCCAGAAAAGTAAATTCTTCAAAAGCCATTTCATATTATGGGAGCACATTAAAGATTTGTCTTTGATACTGACTCTGATTCAATGTCTCACAACTTAGACATTGGCCCTTCTATTACTTCTTATTCATAGATTTTTTCCACTGACACTGTGCTTGGCACTGGGAAACAGACAACAATACCGCTTCTGCTAAGCATTTTTCATTGGGAAAAAGAAATTCCATGCATCCTAAACTCCCTTTTGCTGCAAGAAATGTATATTCCTTCCTTGACTGAGGATAGGTGCCATGGGAAATCTCACCCCAATGAATTTCTGCAGCTCCTCAAAATATTTCCACTGTAACTCATTGTGTCTTCTCCTTTAAAGGTTTCAGATGTGTGGAGATGGTTATCACGACTACTTAGCCATCCTCAGCCAAGTTATTCATAATAAATATTTTTATTTGCCACTATAAATCTCTTAATCTTTTTGGAATTACTTACCACTTCCATATTTTTTAATATATATACACACACACATATGGGATTTATCCTTCTGCTCCAGATGAAACTTCAACAGAGCACCATAGAGTGAAAATCTAGAAAGTAATTATTCATTGGGAAGAGCATTATTAGTGAAATTAGGTGATCTCACGTCCATTCCTGTGCTACAGACCTGCTGTGTGACACTGGTCATGCCAGCTAGTCAGCATGTGTCTCTGCACTCCCCTCGCAGAATAACAACCCAGGCACATCTCCTCCTTACAGAGACATTAGAATATTTGTACTAATTTGGATAATTGTACTAATCTGCTAATCCCTTGCACAAGGATTTTTACATTTTACACTTCATCTGTGACACGCTCACACACCCCGATGATAAATGCCTATAAATAGAGTCATTTGTTCCGAACACAATCTCATGGCTTCAGCTGTTGTGACCTTTTTGCTTGATAATAACACAGGATGAGGCAAAATGTACCTCGTCCATTTTGGGTTGAATGCACATGTCTCATGTTAAACAACCTCAGGGCAGTCTAGTACTAGAATAGATAGAAAAATTGGTAGAATGCCAGGTAAAGCTAAGGGCACCGTGATCAAACACATGGATACAGAGAAAATGCCTGAGCTGGCAGACGAAGGACAAAAGAAGAAGAGCAGAACATGCAGATCTTCAAGTTCATTGCTTGTGGCAGCATTTCCCTCTAAAGCTGTCTGTAAAACAAGTCCTCCCCACTTGCCTCTTAACTATGCAGAAAAAAAGTCCTGATAGTCTTTCCTTGAATGGAGTCAATCCCTGTCTGGCTTCTTCAGTTCAGTTTAGCTGTGGGAAGAAATTAAACCTGGAACTTACCAACTGACCTTAG
This sequence comes from Falco cherrug, assembly GCF_023634085.1. Lineage (NCBI taxonomy): Eukaryota > Metazoa > Chordata > Aves > Falconiformes > Falconidae > Falco > Falco cherrug. The sequence goes on from NC_073698.1 coordinate 5,120,973, forward strand.
CTGCCATCTGAATTAAGGAATTCTGCTTTGGAAAAAGAATGGAAAAGATCCTGCTGAAGGGTTCCTTTTCAAACAAGAAAGGCACAGTTATATGAAAAAATGAAAATTAAAGAGTAGTCATCCAGAAAGACCCCCACACCACCTTGGACAGCACAAGGGAGTTTCTGAAAGGGTTTGGCAGCTGTTGTGCAGCTGGTATACAAATACAAATCCAGATGGATTTACCAGGGCCCGTTGCGATAGGACAAAAGGGAATGGTTTTAAACTAAAACAGGGCAGACTTAGACTAGATGGAAGGAAGACATTTTTTACAGGGAGGGTGGTGAAACACTGGCACAGGTTGCCGGGAGAGGTGGTAGATGCCCCATCCCTGGGAACACTCAAGGCCAGGTTGGACGGGGCTCTGAGCAACCTGGTCTGGTTGAAGATGTCCCTGCTCATGCCAGGAGGTTAGACTATATGACCTTTAAAGGTCCCTTCAAACCAAAACGATTCCATGATTCTAAATCATTAATTAGGCTCAGCCGAGAAGTTTGCCAATAATCGGAGCATCAGAATGCCAGTGTCAATCTGAGAAAGGGACTAAATGCACTGACATTTGACCAAGTTTCCTTGGTCAAATACAAGGGTTTCCTATGGTGGCACTGAAAGATGTGGCTTGCAAGAGATCCTGCCACTCAACTTTCTGAGCAGCTGATGGAGTGGGAGACCCAGGAGAAAAAGAGCAGGTGATGAAGAGCAAAGTTTATAAGGGCTCTGACCAGGCTCAATAAGAGGAAGTCAATTCTAAGTTGTTTGCAGCAAGAAACAGGATCTGCTGTGTTTAACCTACTCAGCGAAGCTATTTATAAGGTCTCATCACTGAAGGGTCAGGAGACGCTGATGATTCTTTATGCAGGCATGGTCCTTAGCTGTTAACCTTTTGCAAGAAGCCTTCTACAGCCTTTTAGATATTCTACAAAACACACAATAAAGCCAACTGAATGAAACGTCATTGAAAACCCATTACTTAAATTGTCTGAAGGAGGACAGGGCAAAAAGCAACGTAATGCTAGGATACGTTTATAAATGTGACTAATGAAGTTGGCATTTGAAGTCCAAGAGGAGAGAGTTTATCAGTCAAGATTTACAATAACACCTCTAGATGCAGATTTTATTCTACTTGTCTCTTTATATCTGGTCTAACCTGACAGTACCAAAACAGCAGGCCTTCTTCAGCTGATATTTTTAGTATCCAAGAGAGGGCTTGGTTTTGTGACCAGCTGTTGTCCAGTTTCTCAAGCTCCCCACTGCACACGCCTGACTCCGTTTTGTTCCATTAAGACTTATAAATTGATAATAATAATAATAAAAAAATCTCCTGTGGCATCATCTTTTTTAGCAATATTAGTGACTGCTAGTTGTAGCTCCTCCAAAAGGAAAAGAAGGTATTTTGATTGCATGACAGTTTAGTAAGAAAATATCTTTTGAGGGCTGTCTACCACTTCTAGAAAACCCATGACTGAATGATCATTGCTCTCAAAACAATTCCCTGCTGGCTCCATTCTTGAAAGACTCAGGCCCTCATTGCTTTGAAAACTTCTCCCAAGATCTGAACTTTATTCACCTACTCAATGTGTGTACTTTTTCTCTTTATGAAAGCACAATCTTCCTCTCTGGTCTGCCAAGCAATCTGGCCACTGTTGGAAAGAGATGACACTTCTGCCATCCAAAACATCCTGGGTTTCTATGCCTCATTGACTGACTATTTTGCATCCTGAGATTTCTCACTTGGGCTCTCACAGGAAGGTGGAAGGACATGGGAAACAGGAATGCTGCTCAGCAAATAGGAAATGAAGCAGGAAAGACACTGATGCTAGTCTCTGAAATTACAAAACCGGCTCCAACTACACAATTTAAGTGAAAGTATTTTAGAACAGTTTTATGGGAAATGCAACACACATCAAGTTGGGCTGTGCTTTACTGCAAAGTTTCAGTGAAGAACCCTTTTCTTCACAATGTGGTTGGACTAAGTAATGCTTTTAAAGTTGATGATTCTCTCCTTTACTCCAGTATAACCAAAGAAACACTCTTTTGCTTTGCACAAGATCTCAACGAAACAGAATCACACACCTATTTTTTTAGGTCTGTAAAGTTCAAGTCAAGCATTTAGTAGCTCATAAGGTACAAGATAATTTTTCCACCTAATACTGAATTATACTCATTTCATAATTTTTCAGAAGTGATCTTATAACCATTATTTCTATAAGAGGTAAAGACTTTATGGTGCAATAACTTTCAGAGATGAATAATGTATTCATGTCAAGTCTTCACAAAAAAATGTCTTCAGAACTTATCATCAGTTCTGTATTATTATTATAGTATTTTATGTTCGCTATTTATTTTGTAAGCTGTGGCCACATATTCAGCTCTGCAGAAGACTCAAAATAAAACCAACTCCTTCCCTTGAATTGCAGGCACCATGAAAGCAAAACTGAGCAGAACAGAAGGAAAACCACAGTATTTCCGAATAATTATAAAATGAGCTTTCTTTTTGATGATCATAGGGAAAGTTCTTTAACTACATATAAGGTGTTTGATAGCTTTGTAATGATCCAAAGAAATTAGGGGAAAAAAAATGTTCAATAAAATATCTAAGATTTTATGATTTGGATTTTAAAACTGCTATTTTATGTAGGAAGTTTTAACCAATTTAGCAAGTAAATGTCACACTCAAAGGACAGACTCTTCCTGATAAATTGAAATGGTTGAAAACTGTACTTGAACTGAGCTGTTAGCATCCAACAGCGAAAGGCCGCTGCCCCAAAGCTGATCTGGCAAGGCAGAACATTACCGCACCCCTGCAAAGCCAACAGGACCAGCTCACACCTGTATGCCCTGCAATTCAAAATGGGAAAGGAGATTTTGCACTGAGCTGGCCAAGGAGGGCTCAAGCTCTGCCTTCTGGTCTGGGGTCCGCAAACCTCTGCAGAGGTAAGGCAGTAAAAAGCTTGGGGCAGAATGCTCCAGCTTTTTGCTGAATGAACATGCCAGGGTTGTACAGGAGAATCATTACAACAGTGAGCTGGTATTTAATTTGAAGAAGCCTTATGCAGTAATGAAATAATCAAACCTCTCCAACGAACAGGACATGCAGTTTCTAGTGATGTTGCTATATCGAATGAAGCTACTGACTCAGCTCATAGTTATCACGCCAGACACGGCCATCAATGAGTAATGTAAAACAATAGGCATAGGATGCTTTTTTTTTTTCCCCCAGAGGAACATACCTCAAATATTGAATAAATATTAATCAAATATCTACATGTCAGCTCCAAGAGAATGCATCAGCATCTACAACGTAGTTTAGACTCTCAAACCAAATGTGCACGTCAGCACCTGTGTAATCTGGGAGGTACTTAACTCGTTAAGAGTTTGGTTTTTCTGCTTGAGAGTTTTGCAGGCTTGAGTTTTGCTTTCTGCGCACTCCTATATACACAGGTATCACCTGAGATCTTTTAATCTCCATCCCAGGTACAGGATGGTGCAGTGTTTATATCAGCTGCCTTGCCTGATCCTGGAAGCACGCTCAAATCATACTAGGAATGTTCTACTCAAGAGTTTGTATTTTGTAATAAATATCCAATGGTTTTTAATATTTGTTAAAAATTGCACTCTAGTTTCTCTAATGAGTGTACACAGTAATTCCTTCTACTGCCACTTGTGAAAAAGGAATATAATTATATTATGATTACACTATGTTATGGGAAAAAAAACCAAACCAAACCCACATAAAAACGGATAGGAACTTTGCTTTCATAGAGTCCTGTGGATATAAATTCCACAAAGTGATAGTAAGTAGCTGCATACATTGCATTAGTTTATTATATGGAAATAATGCCATGCCCAACAAAAAATAACTTTAAGCTGAAATAATGACATACTATATAATTTAAAGTGAAAAGAAAAAAGGCAAGCATTGAAAACATATATATATATATGCTCTGTGCACTGAAAAGATAAGTTTTATAATTATGGCTTTCCTCTGCTTAAAATGAATAATTATCAAAATAGGAAACATTAATTCTTTGAAAATTCCTTGTTATTCTCCTATATTTCAAAAAGCTATCATTTGTAGTTAATAAGTAGTTCATTTAAGCAGAAAGCAATAAAAGCAGAATGATGCCTTTGGAAGACAGTAATGCTGGGAAGGAGAGGGTTTGAAAAGGTGCTGCATTAGCTTGATTTAAAGTATGGAAAAATACAACCCTGTTCCCGTCAGCGCAGGTACCACGCTGTGCCATGCGTGGTCACTCCAAGAAATGCTGGATGGTGTCTAATATCTATAACACAGCCTGGTGTTCACAGATGGCCTAATCCACGGAGCTGCTGTGCTCCACAGGCTCCTGCATCACCTCCACGGTACCTGCAGTTCAGTGGGGGCACCTGACCCACCGCATTTCACTGCCAGCCCAACAGAGCTGTAAACTGCTGGAGCCGGGCCAGAACCATGGAGCCAGCTCAGGAGAAATCATCAGCAGAAAGTCACATCCGATGAGTTTGGGTTTTTTGACTTCTAACTTTGTCTTTGGCTAGAAAAGAAGCGTTTCTTGCTTCACCGTATAAAAATCACTTTTCTTGAGGGAAAAGTACAGAAAAGACAGAGTACTTTGGTTTTCCTGTGAAGAAACCTCAGGAAGACCTGCTGATGTGGACCCACAGCCCTCTCTCCAGGTGTGGGAAGAAATGGGTGAAAGGAAAAGAGAAGATGCTTTGAACATCTTCCTTCAAGGATGCTAAGATATCATCCTAATATGCTTCAAAATCACTCAGAACTGAGCTGGTTGGACTACCAAAACATTTTGAAACCCATTATAATCCTCTGATATTTTCTTAGTTGTTCTTTGGCCATGATCAATACTCACAACTTTGGTTCTGATGGGGCTTGGGATCGATGTAGTTTAACTCTGACAATAAACCCTATTCATTTATTTATTTATAGTAAAATAGTGCATACATGCATTTATAGTATACCTGTCTATCTTAGCATCTAACAGTGCTTGTGTAACCTTCCCCAGCTGCATCAGTAAGGTCTGTGGTAGAGCCTGGCATACAGTGGGGACACCAGGAGCTTGAGTGACATGTTTACAGGTACCTTGTCACTTAGTAGTGGCAAAAGAAATGTGCAAGTTCCATTCCAATCAGAATTTTCAACCATGAAAACTATTTTTTGTATTTAGACTACTGACCTGAGGGCAATAAGGGACTAGTCTTGCAGCCAATTGTAGATCCTGCTCTCTGATGTGTCTTTATAACTCAGCTGGCTATTTCTAGCTGCCCATGTAATTGGGATGGGTTAGTACTGCTGGCAGCAAGTAGATATGTACAACCTGCTCCCAAAAACAAGGGGTATAAACCACACCTACTTAAAAATGACCTGATTTTTTTTTTCAAATATTCCTTAAAAAAAATGCCAATTCTGCACATGGTTTTCTGAGGTACTTTAATCCTATGACAACATTTAACATAGAAGACCCTGTGGATCAGGACTTTAGCCTTGCTAAAGTTATTGCAATTTTCTGACATTGTCCCTCAAGAGAGAACAAATATATCAGGTGTCCTACTTGAAAGTCAACAACTTAACACCACTGCATCTTGTGCTTGCTCCTTATGGTGATGGACAACTAAGAATGGCTTAAAAATACAAAGCAAACAGCAAGAGTAAGTGGTTTCAAAATCAATACAAGAACGATCAAGTAGCAGAAGAGTACTTGTTATCTGTTCATCAAAATGATGTGAAAAGACATTCTGTGCATTCAGAATTTAATTTAGCTACTTGCTTTATCATCATAAACACTCATTTCAATATGGGCAATGATTATTTTTTCTTCCCAAACATGAATAATATATAATTGCTGGTATTTTGCAGGAGACAAGGTCTTTACCTTTATCCATCAGGGTAATTTATCATTGTCTTTCCTTTTCTTCTGCAGTGGTGAGAGAGCTTGTCAGCTCAGCTTGTTCTTAAAAAGCTGGAGTGTAATTCAATAATAAATTCACTCAAAGGCTAGCTGTCACGAGGCATTCATTTATTTGTATCCATTAGGCGATCTGCACTGCTGTTCTCTCTAAAGGGTAGCTAAGCTGTGTTTCTGAAGCCCGGGAAATATATTGCATAGTTATTCAGTCATCTCCTTCACTCTGCTGCCACTTCTGCACAGGCCACAGAGGAATGCAAATGTGCTGGGGTTCTCCCAGGGGTGATCATCAGCCAGCCATGACCTGATAAAGACCTGAGGAGTAGGCTGCGGCTCCTGACCTGAACGATGAGTGTGCCTGTGCCACAGGTGTCTCTGCAGGACACAGAGGTCTCCTTCACCCCAGTGTTGCCTGCTCATGGGGGACTGCTCAGAGCAAGTGGCATGGCTCCAGCTCCAATCCTACCCCATGAGGATGATAGTGCTGGAACAGAAAGATACAGGATGTTCCATGCCCAGCATTCTACAGTCCTGATCTATGCCAGGAAGGAGAAACAGCTTAATGACTTGCAGCAGCAGCAGCAATGGAAGGGGGAGGGTTGTCCTAAGGCAGGGTGCTGGAGCCCTCCTTCAGAACAAAAAGATTTCCTGCCCTCTCTCCTGTTGGACAAGCTATTAAGCCGGCAGCTGGAAGGGAAGATGAAAATGGTTCACCTTGCCCCCAGCTGCTGCTGTGACCTTCACGGAGAGACTGAGCAGTTCCATGGATAAGAAGGATCTTAGCGCCTGTCTGTTGTAAAAGCGACTGGAGGACATTCAACAGTGAGAATGCTGCTGAAGAAAGGGCATATCCACACATGCAGATGCAGCCAGGCTTGTCTGCCCAGCCTCACTGGGTCCTAGATGGTCCCAGCCCATGCTCCTCCATGGAGCAGCCACTCTGACCACTGCTGAAGCACTGCCATTTCCAGGGTGAGAAGGGACAGCTGTTTAAAGGTTTAGCATTCCAGGGGGTGAAAACAGACAATTGAAACTACAAAGAGAAGTTCAAGTAAGCAGAAAACACTTGCAATGGTTGAGTTTATCCAGATCTATAGGATCTTTAAGAATTAACAGGAACACTTGGTGTCTTTTAAGATCCCAAAAGCGTAATGGCATTTTTAGCAACACAACAGACCGGTAAGCCTGGACTTGTGTTGTGGTGCTGTCTCAGGGGAAAATATACCTTCTGTTGTGGTCCTTCACTGTTATTTGCAGCTGTTCTCGTGATGAGTCAAGATATTTAACTTGAGAGATGCAATACAACCACAGCTTGAGGTGACGTGCCTGTAGACCATATCTAGTTATACACACCCTACGCTGATATTTTAAGAATGGCAACCTCATAAATCATCGCTATCTGTGTATAATTCTTCGTGTTAACTTAAATGGAACAAAGAGCCCCATTTATTAGTTCCACTGCAGTTAATGAAAAGCAATCATTAAAACCCTTCCTATTGATTTGAATCTTTGCATTCCTTCACTCTAGTAATCTATATGCCAGATAAACATTTCTGCTAGCAGATGCTCCTTTTGAATCCCAAATCATCCTTTAGCAGGACGTTTACAGATGGTTAGTAATTCCTTCCTATGTAGAGACCTATCATCAGATCTATGAAACACATGTAACTCCTGTAGGAGTTTATGTGACCCTAAATGACACAGTCTTTCTGCTGGTCCTCTGCAGGCACTCCCAGAAACAAATTCAATGTATAAATAAGAAATTCCCATTATTTTCCCCCACCTCTGTGTGCTGCTGAATGCAAGCAGCCTTTAAAGAGAAGCTGCAATTTTTTATTTTGTTTTTATCACATATGTATGGAGATTCCTGCAGTTCTTTAGTTGTATGGAAAAGTTCATAAAACACAGACACGTGTCTACCAAAACTCTCTACTTATCAGAATTGATACACATGGACCTGATACCAGAGTCTTCTGTGGAAAGGTTTCCGACTGCAAGCTCAGCTGAGGAACTGCAATCCTAAATACATCAGAAAAATTAAATTGTGAGTATAATCTATTTTATATTCCAAAACCTGATTTTACAGCAACAAATCACAACAACTGACAGCAGAGAATTCACTCTGCTAACATTTAGTTCAGCGTTTGAACTGTGCAGTACCCAGAACCTGCAATCTTCAGAATGCTGATGAAGTACAGCAGTTTGCAACATAATGAGTGTTTGGCCTTAATCTGAATCACAGTTGTCAGCTTTTTTGGACCCTGAAGGGCTTGGCAGCACGACAAATCAGGGAAGCTATCACATCAGGCTAACTCCCTGACACTGGTGCTCTCTGAAGTGGTTCATGTCTGAGGTCAGCCTGTAGACCACCAAAGATGGCAATATATGGGAGGTGGTACCCAAGGAACGCTGCCAATGTCCCTTAATGGAAGCGCATTAGGTCAGACCCAGAAGGGCCCGAGAGGCTTGTTGAGAGGCAAGTGCTGAAATAAACACCCACACAGACAGGAGGGTTGTATATATTCAGTCCCAACCTATTCACTGCTGTGTCTGGGAAAACTGAAAGCAAGCAGTTAATGACCGAGTGGAATTCAACAGAGTCCAAACCTAAGTGTTGAGAACCACCTCTTGGCTCAGGGTCACCACTTCTGAAAGGCAACATTCATGGCAGACGCCGAATGATCTAAGAATCTGACACTGCAGGGTATGTATTAGAGTGCCCTGTTGCAAGCCTATGATTTTAAAGGGATGGCCTCCCCTCACAGCCAGGCACGTACTTAAACAAATGGCTGAGATGCAGTCACAGAAGTGAGCCGTGTAAGATTGCTTTGCCAGTTCCTGCCTCTTGATGATGATTCCAGCGATAAAGAATGTCTAAGTATTAAAACCAATCTATATTCAAGTTGATTGTTTATATTGGAAATCACTCTCCTAGTCCTCCCTAGGCTGTAAGATGTTCTTCAGATCTTTAGAAGTCTCTAAAAGTCACACTATAGATTGTAAATACCATTCTAGTTTCCCTCTCTTTTGGCTCCATCAGTGGAAGGTCTGACACTGCTGTTTACGAGACACTTCTGGAAAATGTCAGTCACTTGAACTAGAGGCACCCTGCTGAACAGATGGCTTTCACTTCTTGAAATAAGGCAGGAAAGATGCAACTGCCAGTATGTGTTGGGAGAGAAGTATCTTGTCTTACCGGCTGGCAGGACATTGCAGAGGAGGAGACAGTCAGCAGAAATACATCAGCCACAAAATTCTTCAGATATCTACTTCCCCTAGACAATTTCCATGTTCTGCATCTTGCTGCCATTCCCCATCTTAAAATGGCCAAGTGGCTTATGCTTTACCTTTTACTGAATCAAAACCAAAATTCACCTACCCTCCTTCAAAAGGATTGTCTCCAGGGATGACATGAGTGCTGTCCTTGCCAATCAGGAACTTGATCCGATCATAGAATGAATGCAAGCTCTGCTGGGAGATGGGGGCTTGCGTCTCCTGGATGATGTCCAGGGGGTCCGGGGAGCCCAGGCACAGCGCATTGACATGGCACAGTGGCTGCAAGCAGCAGTCTGGGTCCATGCAGTCCACCAGGCCATCTGCAGAAGCGTAAGGAAGATATTAGAGCAATGGTAACATAAAGTGGTGTAGACTTCAGGGTGCAAGATCACTCTCCAGTGCACATAACAGAGAAACGTGAATTTACACCTATATAGAGGAAGGCATGTTCTCTTAAAGCCACAATAAAGAACCTCAAATATGCACTGACATGTAACATGAATATGCATTAATAAGTAATATATGAAAAACCACACATACATACGAGATCAGACCCTAAAAGAAAGCATCTTTGAAGTTAATTCTGGGATATGCCATTTCACATCTCAGTCACTCAGATAACTCCAGAGGCCCAAAAGGTGTGTTTTTTCCTGTCAATATATAAATGACTTTAGTACACTGGTCCTGCTCCCTGTGCAAATCACAGGCACATTGCATCATACCAAATGTGGCTATCAGAGTCACATTCAGCAGGACTAAATAGTGAATAAAGCCTTGGTACCTACCACAGCTACAGAGAGATCTATACATGCAACCCGCTAAACACTCTGGCTAGACAGGTGAGAAAGTAAGGGAGATTTTGCAGGGAAAGTGTAAACTCTTTTGGCCTTTTGTCACATCTATTCCATGCAGACTAACAGAGTAACAGATGACCTCAAATTCTCAGGCTATAAATATTGTACTTTCAGCACCACTAAATTAATAATAACAACAATAATAGCGGTGGACACACATGAGAAAAGCTTGCCAAACATACTCTAGTAAAATGAGGGTTTGCATATCTGTCATCAAATGCAGAGAGTGCCACTTCCCCTCCCACCACCGTAGCCACATTCCCCAGTTCATTTCGAGATGCCACTGTTCATTGCAAACAGGTTAGTAAAACAGCGGTGACAGGAAAGGAAATACAAAAAAAGCTCAGAAGAGGTTTGACGAAGCATCACATTTAGAAATAAAAGTTGTTAGCATGTAGTACAGATGGATCTTTAAATCAGATAAGGGAACTGGATATTTTTGTTCTGGGGTAATGGGATATGGAGCCCTTCACTTCCAACTCATCAGTTCAAGCAAGACAGTTTGACAGTGAATGAAAATTATTACCATGTGATGGCTGTTCAAAGACCTATGTGGAATGAGTGGTTGGTCTCAGTGTAGTTGCTGGGAGCTCTATATATCAGAGAAACCACCTTTACAGCTAGCATCCTACTAATGATTTCAGCATAGAAGCAAGAAATGAACGTGCTTGGAGAGCAACACTCTCCTGTGAGGTAGGGTCTCTCGTGAAGTGGGATGAGATTTGGAGTTGTCAGGATGATGTATTTTTTATTTCAAAGAAACAGTAACTTAAACCAAGGCAGTTTGTCATTACAGATTGTGAGCTTCAGCTTCATCCCAGTTATACCAGTATGAATTAGAAGTCCTTTCACTAATCTTATTGGCATTACTTTGAATTTACTGCAATATAAATAGGATGAGAATCCGATCTGCTATTATTGCTCTAGTACTTATGATGGCTTACACGTCACGGACTCAGATTCTGTTGAGTTATACCTGTTCTGTTCTTGGAAAATTTTAGTGCCATAAAACATCACTGGCAACATCATTTCATGTTGTTACCCGCACGCAGAAAACCGAACAAAAAGCCTGTTCCACATTCCCAGAGCTTCCAGTCTACATGTAGGTCAAAGTGCAACGAGTACCTGCTCCGCATAGACATGCACGCACACACACACTGAGTCATTTTCACAAGTGCTCTACACCTGCCGTTAATGATAATGGGAGCAGCGTTAGACTAGCAAAAACGCTTTTGAAATTCCCATCCATTATCTTTACCTCTGTCTGTTCTGATATCTCTCCATCTTTATAACTCCTTGCAAAATTGCCACAAAAATTTTCAGCTCAGGCACAAAACCTACCCATCTGCCTTTTCTTTTGATGACTAGTGATAATGAAAAAGAACTAATTATGTTTTATTTGCCCATTAAAAAAATGACTTGCTGCAGATGATTAGGCCAGTAGGATTCTGGAAGGTCAAATCTCAGATGCAGTTTGAGAGACTGTTTACAGAATAAAGACCTGCATAGATGTAACACGCTTATCCATAGCTACCTACTAGAAGAAAAAGAAGAAATGGAAAAGAAACAATAAACCAGCCCTGTTACTATATCGACTACCATTTCAAGCAAGATAAAATGATGTCATTTTCTCCCCCACATTAATAATGTTTTCTAAGGCTACAGACACTCTGCTGAGAGAACAGCAAACCAGCTGTACCATACCTCTTCATTATCCTGTCTATTCCAGGCATCAGAAATGCGTTTTGGGACCTGAAGCTGCAAGACAGCAAGGAAGCATTGTCTTTGCAGGAAACTGTAGATAAATATTTGAAGAACAGATGCACAGGACAATGCTTTGTACAGGTGGGAATGCTGAGGACTCATCTGCAGGTAAGGCTTTCAACTAACATGCTTCAGGCCTCTGTGGAATAAGTTGAGGGTGATTACACCAGAGAGGTTTGTCACTGACATCTGGAAGTCATTAAGGTCCTCAAGAGTTGAAACAGGGTTTAGCTACACCGCTCCCTCTAATATCAATACCAAGGCAAAGCATTACTTTAGCTTAGAAAATGTAAAGGCCATTTCTGTCTGTGCCATGTAGAACCACCAAGAGTTAAGCTATCAACCAAATTATAAACAGGGATTCACCATCTGAATATTATTTTCCTGTGTTTTTTTGGGTTTTTTTTGTTTTTTTTTAATTGTATGGTCTGCAAATGATCCAAGTGATGCCCTACAGTGAATGGTAAGAAGATACAATGAAATTGTACATAGCTATGACTTCTCATGCCCTGGGATCTTTCACTGGATCCATTAGAAAAGCGAAGATAAAGTGACATTTGCAAGAAGCTCCTGACCCATGGAAGAGCAAGGCGTTCAGGCAGCTGCATGGATTAATGCAAAATAAAATCAAAGCAAAACAAAACTCATGCTTTGATGGTCCAAATAGACAAAATAAATGTGGGATGCCAGCACCAGCAGCAAAGGAAAATATAGCAAGGTACGATACCACAGAACAGTATGAAGTCATAACACAAAACACTTTTGAAATTTATAAAGCATAATGGTGAATTTTCCTTAGAACTTGCTGTGAAGTTTTCAGACTGAGGTAACACAGGAAGGTGAACATGGGATCAGTGGCTTCTGCATCCCATGTTCTGCAGCAACAAAGCCACAGAGACCCATGGTCTGTGCATGGATTCATGACTCTGGTAGCTCCCAGTGCACTAATATGCAGCACGGTAAGTTCTTCATTATGGACACATTTATGCAACTCTTGGTTTTAAGAAGTGGCAGCTCCCTTATTCTACATATAGCTGTAATATCACCATGGAACTTCGTAGAACAAACGTGTTGCTGAATTATCTACATGCAAGGTTTAAAGCCTTGTGTAGAGGGATTACAGCAATTCATGTGCTTTAAGGTCAAAGAGGCTACTAAGATCAGCTTGTCTGACCTCTTATATACACAGGCTGTTCATTTCTTTTCCCCCCAGAACTGGATTAAAGCCTGTCTTTTAGAAAGATATCTCATATATCAAAGACAGCCAATTACAGCGAGTGCCTCACTTCTTCCGGCAAGCTATTCAAATGCTTAATTACTGCTAGGAAACTGCATCTTATTTCAAGGCTGAATTTGTCTAACTCCAATATCCCACCAGTGGAACTTGTTTTCCCTTTGTCTGCAAGGCTACCAATATTTCCTTCTGCCCTGCATGCTCAGAAGTCTTTTCCATGTGCAAGTCCCTCCACACAGAGCAACAATCCATTCCAAAACTTTTCTCTTAATAGCTGAAGAAGATTAAACTTCCCATTGCAAAGTTTTTCTTCCAGCCACTGGATTTTTTTTTTTTTTTCAGTTGTGTGGCATCCTTTGATTTCTTTCCAGTAATCTCACATCTTTTATTATGCAAGGGCACCAACACTGGACACACAACTGTGGCAGCAATATTAGGTACAGAAAACAGACAACTTCCCAGCTTTTGGGTTTCTGTACTTCTAAGGTTCACAGTAGCCTTATAGCAACAGCCTTGCACTGAGAACTCATGTTGAGACAGTTATCTCCTGTGACCTTAGGTCCTGTTCCAAGTCATTGCTTTTCAAGAGTCTCCCAACCCATAAATACAACATGCTTTCTTTGTTCCCTGGGGTATTATCTTGCATTTTGCTGCATTAAGACACATTTTGTTTGATTGTGATCTTGTAGTGATGCGAGTCAGATCAATCTGTATCAGTGATCTGTGTATCCTACTTACCATCATATCCAGCTTCAGGTGACTTAAATTTTACCAGGAGACATTTAAACTGTATTCTGAGACCATGATGAAAATGCTGAATAGGGTCGGATACAACAACCAGTTCCAAGGGATCCCATCAGAAACAGTTTCACTCATGGATGCCTTTCAATTAACAAATTAATTCAGAGATCTACCACTGAGCCAGATTTTAAGCCATCTCTCATGTTTCTTATTATTTCCATGTAATGAGAATTTTTACATCTTTGAGATATTTTATGCGTCTTATATATACACGTGTGTCCTTTTGGCAGTCCTGCCAAAAATACAACTCTTCCATCACACCTTCTTTGTCCAAAGCCATGAAATAAACACCTTTCACATTCTCAGAGTTATGGAGTGAATCAAATCACTGCCTTTGTGAAGAGGGAGCCATTGGCAAGACACTGCCACATCTGATAAATAATCTGATCAACAGTTTGCATCTTCCACTAAGACTCATGTAACCACAGAGTAAGAAAGACTAGATGGGACCTGTGGAGCTCATCTTGTGACTCCTGTCTCATTCCCTACAGAGAGAGACAGGCACAAAGGAGAAAGAACTGGGCTCAGCAGAAAACATTCCTTTTCCACCACTGAGGCAAAAGCAGCTCCAGTTTATTCAGCCAATACTACTTTTTAGGGGACCAAGTCCACTTTGGTCAGATAACCTGTACTCCGTATGTCACTAGACAGTGAGCTGTACTTTGGGATTACTGCATCTAGCTCATATCTTGTGGGTGGAGCTGGAAAACTGTTCTTAGAAAGACAGTCTCTCATTTTAAAGATCACAAACCCACCAATCCCATCACTGAGCTCTTCAAAACACTACCTCAGACTTAACTCTCTGGGAGCAGAGACTGTCTTTATTTTCTGTTCACAAAACATCTGTTCCAGTCCCAAAGGGCTCCGCAGTGCCAGCACAACCCAATGAAATAACAACAGTTCTCATTAAAGCCTTGTAGCTGCAATGCATTTTCAGCCTGTTCTCCATGCGAGCATTGCTCTAAGGAAGGGATTCAACTATCTGCGCTCTCTTGGAGCAGGACCTGGGCCTAACAAGCATGACACTTGCTTAATACCAGCTGGAAAACGCTTGATATTAACCAACTCTAAACACTCTCACTGTATCTACCAGGACAGCTACACTGGATCTGAATGCTGACTTCACTCTAGAGTTTCAGGAGATACTCCGTATCATCATTTATTTTCTATAAATAGTCACCTGGATACCAAATTTAAGGTGACCTAGAATTACCTGGCTTCTAAACACTCCTCATGACCCATCACTTTCTGAAAATTGGGCCCTTTATATGTCACAGCTCTATCAGAACTAGCTGGCTGCAACAAGGCTTTTACCACCCCATACCAGGTTAACTTCAATAACTAGTTCCCACACCTTGCCCCAGCACAGCCACCAATCTCCACAAGGTTTCAACAGTTCATCTACTCTCTGGGATGCTTCTTGATCCTCTTAGGCCAGTCCACCCACTTCTCAACTCTGCTGCATCCAGGTTCTTCCTGCTCCAGGCTCCTTCTCCAGCCAGCCCCTCCTCATCTGTGCCCCCTGCTTCTCCCAGGGCCTCTCCTTATCTCATCTACATCTGGGGCATTCTCCCTCCTCCCTCTGCTTCTTCTGTGTCTCTCTTCATCCAGTGCTCCTCTTCCATACCCCTATGAGCTATTTAACTACTTAGCAGGAACCAGCCACAGCTGCACATCATCCACATCAGCCAACCCACCGCCCCTGAAGCCAGCCCACAGCTGTATATTATCAATGTTCATTAACCTGCCTCCATTCCTCTGTAATTCCTCTACAGTTATGGTGTTTAAATAGCATGCAAAAAAATACGACCAACCAAAATACAAACCAACCAGAAGTTTTGAAAATCGGGAACTACTGGGGTCATTGTGGAGGACTCAGGGCTGTGTCTTGCTTTACATGCCCACCAGAGCTTCAGGTGGACAGAGGGATCACTATCTCTGCTATTTACCGAGAAGGAGTTGCAGGACCAAAGCCAAACATCATTTTCTTCTCCAAAAATCCAAACAATAAACTGAACCTGTTCCAGGTGTGTTAGAAGAGAAACATGGTTGGTATGGTGAGCACCACATGTGCCGGGTGGTTGGTTAAACGAGACATGTTCCTTTCCACCTGAGCATGCAGGATGGGACAGGCAACGAGTAACTAAAGGGGTTTTGTGACTGTCTTCCTCACCTGTAAGCCTTCATGTCCAGACTTTCCAGCTTCCCTGAAAGCCTGCTTTGGTAGGAATTGATTGAGATCCTAAAGCACACAACGAGCCACTGCCTGACAGGAAAAACTGTGTGCCTATGGAACACCACTGCTTATTAGAAGAGGCAGGTCTCTTGGCTTACTTTTAAACTATGATGAGATAAGCATGACATATTCCTCCCCAGAACAAAAAACAATTGTCACACTCACAGCCATTACTATCCTACAAAATAATTACTCTTCAGCTGCAACGGGGCTACTACCACTGCGTTCCTTGGGTTGCTGCTGCACTTGCTGGCTGCAAAGTGCTCACAAATCCCACAGCAGTCTTGTTCCTCTCTCAAGTCCCAAGCAGTCTGGCTTCCAAGTCCCTCACCCACCACTGTGCAGCGCCAACAAGGTGTCAAGGATTAGAGTTTTGTACAGAAGCAAAGGGCTGGTTTTGAGAGACTGCTTCTGCAGTAAACAAGATCAGCCAAGAGCTATTAAAATTTCAAATTAGCTGTGAGTTTTCCTGGCCCCACAATTGTGTTGGCTGATTTAACGGGCGGTGTCTTAGCTTTTCTACAGAGTTATGGATGCTGCAACAAAAATCCGTCATGCTAACATCAACAATAGAATGCAAACAACCTTCAGCCAGAGGTGTTATTGTGTGTTTAAGCTGATTCTGTCAGGTACTGCACGTCAAGTGTCAGGCTGGAACAGGCAGACCATGGGTAGGGATGGACCCGCTCCTGTGCAGAGAGCATCCTGTGGATGATGCACATCAGGAGACCCAGGCACGTGGGCAGTCGGGAGGACGTGAGCCTCATTAGGGTAAATCTGGGAGAGCGTACAAGACAAACTCAAGGGTTGCTCCTGCTAAAGATCTTGAGACTTTTTGCCACTGCCTGCAGTGGGAAGAGTCTCTGTGAGGAACTGTACTAAGCAAAGCAAAACTAGAAAGAGAAATAACAATAAAACTCCATTGCCTTTCAGGAGTATCTCTATTCCCAATGAAAGCATAACATGCACTGATACAAATAATTGCACCTCTCACCTCATCCAGGTCTTATTCACTTTCCTTCCTGTGCCATTCACCAGGCAACATTATCTCTTTTTGTGGGGACAGCCTGTCTTGTCCTGTGGTGCTTTTGGCTGTATTACTGGGAGAGTTTGAATAGGGAGGGTTTAAAATGCAGATGCTCAAAGGTAAAGCTAACAAAGTGTTAGCCTTACCTTTGAGCAAATCAGGTTTTACCCTTCCAGAGCTAGTCTAAACTCCGGTGAAACAAAGACTGAAGGAATGGCTCAGTACTTCTGCACGAAACACAAGTTATTGTTTTTGTGAATGTTTGTGCTGATGAAGGTTTACAGGAGTAACGGTGTTCTGCTCTGAGTTGAGGACCAGCACTCAATTTACTTCAAGTGCATTTGGGGAATAAATAGGTTTTACTCTAGCGCTTTGTAGACACCAATTTTACCTATTCAACAAAAGAGTTGTAGCTTTTGGCCCCACTGTAAGGAATCAAAGGGAATCAAAACACAAACATAAGGAAGAATAGCAACGTGATTGTCAACCCCCTGTGATCGCGTTAGCTCTTATGTTCTCTTTGCTCTTTCTAACCCCCATGCTCTGTTTTGATTTTGCCTAAACAAGCTTCTCACTGGTTGTATCCTGGCTAAATTAGATTACTGGCTGCCTGGGAAAGGAATAGCTCTCACATCTTACTCTGTGCTCAGCACGTGTTTGCAAGTTCAAAATAATAGTCATACATAATAGTGATCATGTATTTGAATTACAGGAATCCTCAGTCTCTAGTGCAGAAGCGGAGCTCCACAGTGCTAGTCATTACAGAAATGCTCTGCAAAAAGTGCATCCTAATCCAGAGCTACGTTCTTGTTTAAAAAAAAACATCTGAAAAGAAAAAGAATGGAAGCAGGAGGAGAAAGTGACAGAAAGCACACGATAATCACCACTAGCTGGGCACAAACCAGAGCTATCATAACGTGTTTAGAGTCTACAAGTTCACAGCATCCCCCTGCTCATCGTTGCTCTGGAGAATACAGTTGATGCGGCTGGCTTTGTGGGTTTCTTCCTTTCTCCAGGCAGGCTTTTAACGAAGGGACACTTAGTCATTGCACAGCAGCAAAGCAGCTCAGATATCAAGCCGTGTGATGTTTGCAGTGAAATTCATGAAGCTGAGCAAGGTACGTGAGGGCCCTTCCGAGCAGAGGAGCAGCCAGCATTCAGACAGGGCGTAAGTATATGTTGCGTAACCTGATCAATGGGCCTGCAATACCACACCAGAAATTGCTTCCTACAGGAGCCAAAGCACCTCTCCAAAACCGATTCCTCTGAGAAAAAGGGACTCGCAGCTTAGAAAATTTTTGTGGGAACAATGGGTTCACAGCCTCAGCAGCTGAAATATCTTTGTCACCAAGGTCTCTCGCTTTCCTAGCAAGTGTTTCAAGTGTTACGCTACTGCTAATAGTTCACCCTAAACATATTCTGTGGACTGGATCCAAGGCAATTCAAGCAATCACCTCAGCACAGCTCAGCAAGGTGTCTCAGGTAACTCGGATATAGGCAGGTTTCTCAAATCCTGGTCAAGAGAAAGTGGCCATGTGCTCTGTGCACCCTGAGCACACTTGTGGCAAAACCTTAAGGCTTTTAAGGGGACTTTCTGCCCCACAGAGTAGACAAGAGTTTGTCTCAGGTGCTAAAGCGGGTCAGTAGAGCTTTCCTGAATTTCTCCTTTGAGCTTAGGGCCCAAACACTGTTTAAGCATCTTTTCAGGGGCAGAAGTGCTTTATGAAATGCGTGTCCAAGCCTGTCTTTTCTGAAGATGTCACCTTTTCTTAATTCTTATATACCAGCAGTGCCTCCTTCCCATGAGTAACTTCCCTCATTTCAGCAGACAATGGTAGGTTTCTTTCAACACAGAGGACGCTTTTATGGTTTCTTTCTAAATCTGTTAATCAAAGGCATTTCACTAAGGACAAATCAAAAGTACCAGGAACTCTCTGAAGCTGTCAAGACAACCCACAGCCACTGCTAGACCCTCAGTTCACAACACATCATCCGCTGTAATGGCACCACCTACACCTCTTCTGGATGCTGTAATGCATGGGTTTGTACCCCCTCCTGATGCTGTAATGCATGGGTTTGTACCCCCTCCTGATGCTGTAATGCATGGGTTTGCATCCCCCCTGACAGCCCGAGTGCTAACAACTGTCAGCAAGTGATACCCAAGTGTCACCGTCCAACACAGCATCAGCAAAGACCTGAAACCTGAAAATGCGAACCGGTCATTCTGTTCTCTTGCTAGAGGAAAGGTTGATTAGCAGTCATCATAAAACAGAGGAAGAAAACAACAAATTACACCAGCTAGCCAATCTTTTCAGGTACAGCAGACTTCTTCAACTTTTTAGAAGTGCTTTGTGGTTCCTCCAAGACGACGCTGTTGTTTGACTAGATCTATCTGTGACGGCAAATGCTAATTTAAGATGGTTGTTTTCCCAGGTGCGTTCAGATCTCAACACTTCCCTTCATAAATGTAGTTACCACATTAATGCATCATTTTTTACAGTTTCAAGGAAGCAGACAGCTCCCACACCAAGCCCAGGAGGCAGTCTTCTTGTGGTATAAAAGCCTTGCAGGCATGAAGTAAAGGTTCATATCAGTGTGCAAAAAGAAAAAGAAAATACCAGAAAGCACCCCACCACCTTGTCTAGATCTCATGCATTTGCAAAGACAAAGGATTGCATTCCGGGGTTCTCCTGGATTCTTTACAATTCCCTTTAGAACCCTGATGCTACCTTCAGGTGTAACTCTGTGTACTGGCAAAGAGCAATGCAGACCCCTGCCAGCTCTCTAACACATGATTTGGCATGTGGTGAACAGATGGTGGACACATGGGTGTTAAGAAGGCCAGTGTGCAGTGCCAAAATTTCTCTTGCCAAAGCATTTGAAATGCTGCTGTCCCAAAGCATTATGCACGTCTCCACCTTACTATGAGCACTACCTGATCCTTGGATGGGCAAGCAAGACACGACGCATTACTCTGTGGAGTTGCACCAACGGGCTATGGTACAGTTAAACAAACAGCACTGATTTGCCTCAGAAAACCCATTCCTAAATGACATTGTCCCTGAAGTGAGAGCTGGTTTCTAGTGGCAGCAATAACTAATACTCAGGGCTACAAGGAAAGGGAAAAATCCCATGTGTGGTGGCTTGGTGGCTCTGACCTGCTCGCTGCTCCAGGGTTGGAAAACAGGGAGTTGTTCTGGCCCAGGATAACAGAGGGCAGGAAAGCGTAAGGATTGCTCTACCTGCTAGCTCTTGGGTAGCATCTGGTGGAGCTCAGACTGAACTTGCAAAGGCAAAACGTGTACACTGGAACCCTGTGCTCACGCTAGGCTAAATGAACTGCACGTAGCTGTCACACAAACTGAGGGGCAGAGGTTTTGCTACTACAGCTCTTGCAGGAAAAGAGAACAGGAAGGTTTATTTTTTTCACTCCCAAAGGAAGATCATTGACCAGGTGACATGTAAGAGAAATGAAGTTGCTGTACTTCTGTGTAATGATGTGCAATATACGCTGGGACAGGCCAATGTTATTTGACTGGGAAGATTATCTATCTGTCCATCCATCTGCCTGTCTACCTATTTAAACTACCCTGCAGTAATCACTAATACAGCCTTTGGAAGTGCTTACATTGGGAAGAGGCAGCAGAGAACAGCGGACAACTGAACATCAACCTCTAATGAATATGAAGGGTTAGATAATACTAGGAACACTTATATTCCAGATGTGTTTTTCACCTGAGAAAGACTTTTGCCTTTCACAGGTAAAGTAGATTCACTTTGGGCACAGTTCAGCAGCTGTTTTGCAACTGGAATTGCTCAAAGCAAATGAAAAATGAGGTCAGTTTTACTTCCCAGAGAACCAGAAAACTTTACCTTACTTGGCTTCTCTGGAAAAGCCTAAAACAATAAAAAAAGCCCTCAAGTGAAGTTATTGTGTTGATCAGACAGAACTTTCAAACAAAAAAAAAAAAGTGATTTAGTTTAATATCTGTAATTCTCTCATGGTTTCAGGACAGTGTGGTGTATCCAGACAGTGAAATGGGGAAATGGCCAACTCTGGCTCTCAATGTGGAAGGAATTGTCCAGTTACATGACTCCTCTAGTGCAAAAGTGGTTAACACAGCATCATTGCCCAATAGCATATCTGTGAGACTGTGAAGAATATCCTCTCCCTCTCCACTTTTCCTGTACACTCTGCTCAGAGGAACTAACAGAGGAGTCTACAAATGCAGTGAAGCCCACATTTAGCCTGTAGAATATCAGCCTCTTCTCAAGGCTTTGTCAAATGTCATTAACTCCACTTCTAGGACTTGTCACAGAAGATAATTTCCTTGGTCTTTTAAACCTTCAAACTTCTTATTCTTCAAGCACATGACAGAGCACTCAGCGTGGGGTGAGACAGGACTACTCTCAGGTACTGAGTTTTTGCAGCCATGAATTAGAGAGGTTATTTTCTGCCAAAGAGAGGCAAGAACCGCTTTTCTCAGCTTTTTTTTAAGAAAACACCTCCCATTTGTTGTAATACAGTCAGCCTCTTAGGTCAAATGTGTAAAATCCTAGCCTTTTACCCAGCCTGTTCAAGCTGTGCCACTGCACTGTTGTTCTGTGACTGATAGTGGATGATCACCTGCTCTCAGTTACTTGCCACAACTCCTTTCAAGTTGATGGGCTTTGTGTTTTAAAAGTGTAAATAAAGGGGACCTGGCTGTGAAACCTAAGTGCCGGCTCTGACAAATGACATTCGTGCGCAGAGAGGGGACTGCTCTCCGAGACACCCGAGCAGAGATTACATTTCACCGTGCCTCTCTTTGGGTGACTTCTGCTTAGCTTGTTATTGTTTACAGGAACAGCCTTCAGATTTTAGAGTCCAACACACCCTGTAATTTGGTACCCGTCTCCCTCAGGGTATGAGTAGGCTGGGATCTAATCAAAGATTCTGACTTCAGCTCCCATTATCCTGAGGGATTTCCGGCTGCAGGGATGTTGATTAGCAGACACTCCATACCACAGCTAGGGAACCAGCTTCCAACCAGCTCAGGCAGACAGAACCCTTCCCCAAGTGTGAATGGCCCCACGGTGGTGTCTGAGCTTCAAGTGATGTTGCTCTGAGCAGAAAATGACTCGAAGGGCAGCGGTCACCGACCAAATGTGGGCCCCTACGAGGTGATATCTGAAATAGCTCAGAGAGATGATGCCCTAAATCTATTTCTCTCCATTGATGGTACCCGCAGTGACTAGCTCAGATGTTTGACTTGTAAAGCTTCATGAAAGGACTGCCATCTCCATTGCCTACGCTCATGTGCACATAAAGACAAATTCCGCAACAGCCCTGAAACCCTTTACGGTGAACCAAAATAAACCACCTTTCTCCAGCATGCATCACTCCAGAGAATCTTGACAGGATTCCAAAAGAGGAAGAAGCTATAATGTTCTTACACATACTACACGCTCTTTTAAGAGGCATCTCTTCAGCGCTCTTTGAAGCACAGCAGTTTCCCAGGGTATAATGTTTGTGGTGACAAAGTGGCTGCATCAAACATGGGCTCAATTCTGCTTCTAAACACAGGTGCCTAGTGTTATTTGAGTTGCCTTTGGATATCTGAGAAATCCAAGGGCAGATGTCACACACAAGATTATATCTATCTCTCTCTCTATGTCTATGCCTATGTCTATGTCTATGCCTACGTCTATGTCTATGTCTATGTCTATGTCTCTATCTCTTTATCTATATCTATGTCAATGCTCTACTAGAGATCCCAGTTATTGTGAAGGGAAAGCCAGAAGCCATCTGGGGTACTCTAGGATGTCTCAGATGGTCCTGGACAAAAGGCAACAGTCATTAAGTTGGAACACAGAAAATTATGATTAGATATTAGGAGAAAAAAATGTTTACGATAAGGATGGTCATATACTGGAGCAGGTTCCCCAGAGAGGTGAAATCTCCATCCTTGGAGGTGTTCAAGAGTTGAGTAGATGCAGCCTTGAGCACCCTGATGTAATTAAAACTGCTTTGAGCAGGGGGTTGAACTAGGTAACTGTTGGAGGTCCCTTGCAACCTAAATTGTTCTATTAGATGTTCTACAAATGTCTCCATCTGCCTTGCTATAAAAATCAGCATAAAAACTAGGAAACAGGTCCAGAATCAGCCTTTCTTCACAAGTCCGTGTAACTACATTTGAATCCTTGTGCTAAACAAGGAACTCAGGCTTCAAAGCAGAAATACTTCACCACTGCTGGTGCCCCTAAATCTTGTGGGTTGAAATTCTAGATTTGAACCCACAAATAAAAAATGATCCCTAAAAATGTATAAAAATCAAGTCAAGAAGGTAAATGTATTCCCCTGTTCCACTTTCCAGCTGAGGAGAGTCCTTAGCAGTAATGTAGGGAAATCAAAGGAATAGCATAGCGTATGATGGATTATCTGTAAACTGTAATGTACAACATGTACATGTATTTTTTTCTTTTAATGCACCAAGAGTAAAGTTAACACTCATCTGTGGGCTCTGACACATGGATAAGCTGTCACAAAGCAACGTGTTCCAACCTATCAGTTGCTCTGCTCTAGCTGTGTACACCACTGCTCCACACAAGTTCACCAAATGCAAGTTAGCAGCTGATGTGCGCTAACTTGTAAACAAGACGATGCCTTTTGTCTTTCCCGTCCACATCTGCTGTCCTGCAGGCTAGCGAGGCAGCAAACGGATCAATTCAAGGTGAGGGTAAACCAGCTACAAGGTTAGAATCTTCAGCCAGGAGCTACGAGGAGATGTTCAGTCTGGTCATGCTCTATTTTGATGTTATACACTTGTGGTCTACATTGTGTGTTAGGCTGGGTTACTCCTTTTCCCTCCCTCTCTTTCCAAAAACTTCACCCTTTTTTATTTTGTGTTTGTTTGTTTGTTATTTTTCTCCATGGAAACTGGGATTATCCTTGGCTCTATTTGTCATATTTTTACACATCTGATGCGATGAAATTTATTGCTGCCCTGTGTCAGCTATAAATAGGAAAGACGAATACAGTGATACTCAGTTTCGTGTCAGGCAAAAAGCGACCTTTGTTTTATAGTGTGTACTCTTTGTATGGTTCTCCAAATTTTTCAGTCTTTTCTAAAGGGATAATTTGGTTCATTTGCCATGCCAGATGTGCAGCAATATTTTAAATATTCAATCAGAATCCCAGTTGCTGTGAAGCAGATAATCACAGTCTTGGCTTGGCTATTTTTATTTTTTTTTAAACTATACTGTTCTTGTGAATATGATAAAACAGAGGCTTGCAAAATGCAGTCTCCACTTCACAGTCTGGGTCCTGGCCCAGACTTGTGGTTTACAAAGCCTTTTGCTGAGTGACAACAAAACAAATTATGCAGTCTCCCTTATGCCTTAAATTTAATATCTCATCTCCTGCCCTCTAATTCAAACCTTCACACTGCACCAGGGTTTCCTTTGTAATGAGATAACTCTGAATATTAAGTTTGCATTACGCAGAGCTATTATTCACATGCCTGACATCATTACATATGGAACTGTAATCAATAAAACATGGCTTGAGAGAGATTGGATGGCTTGTGGGCATGAGGATCAGTCACTGAAGCCTCTAAGTTTCTGCAATACATCCATCCCAAGTCAGTAGTGACCTACCAGAGAGCCTCGATGAAAACCTCAGGCAGTGAGGCCAAAGTTCGAACAGTCAGGGACGTTTGCTATCTGAGGTGGTCCCATCGTGTCACTGCTGAGCCACTCGGCTGGGGTGGAGTGATAGGACGAGTGCACAGCCTCTGCCTGCTCTCTAGTATATGGACTTGATTTGAGTATAAACAAATGTCCCTCTTCAGCCCTGGCACCCCAAGTCCAAATCCATTTCATCTGAGTTCAAATCCACTCTGGCTGAGTCAGCTTGGCAGAATTCCCTGTCTCCACCAGCTGTCAAAAAACAATCTGCCCTGCAGAATCAAGCCCAGCTGACTGTTCACTGTGCAAGGTTTATAGGCTCTGTGAAGCCTGACATATCACATGTGCTCATGTCCTACCTCCATCGTTGTCTTTCCCATCACCGCATGCTGTCTCCATGGAAGTATCGCAGCCCGCTCCTCTCCAGCCCAGCTGGCAGACACAGTGCCAGCCGTTCATGTCCAGGGTGCATCTGCCATTGCCGTTACACAAACCAGGGCATCCCTCTGCAAGGCAAACAGCCACACATTCACATGCATTGGAAAGATAAAGCAAAACAGCCTGGAAAGGGGCTAATTAAATAGCTTTTTCTCTTTGCCTTCTGTTTATTTCTCCATTCCCACTTGGTGTCTTCCCACCTGGAGTGAACTGTCCCAGTTTGGTATCAGAATGGTGGTGACCAACTAAATGGGCTGCTGTTCCTGGCTCTCCCAGGAAGTCCTCAACGTACGGCCTCACTAATTGGACCGAGGGAATGGTGAGCTTCAGGGAGGCAATGAGATTTTCCTGCTTCATTGGTTGTAAACCCCACCATGCTCTCCAAGGATTTGCTATGTAAGACCAATATTTGGGGTTACCTAAATTGCATGCAGGGTTAAAGTTCCCAGCGCCCACTGGGATAAAGCAGCTGGCTTTCAGCAGTACTGAGATCTCCAACTGGTAAGAAATCAAAGCCAGCTGGAAAAGGAAGGCAGAAAATATTTGGAACCCCCCCAGTTTCCCTACTGTAGTCATTTTGGGCGGCATTCATCTCATCCCATTATAATCAATCTATAACAGAGATACCTTCAAATCTCTCTGTAGTCAGCAGAGAAACAGACTGTCCCGTGGCACAAGTCTCCCATTACGTGTTTGTTAGATGCCCACATTGATGAGCTGAAGCTTTGGAAACACCCGTTTCTCCCCAGTGACTACAGTGAGCCCGGCACAGAGGCAGGCGTTTTCTTTTACAGGTGATAAAACTTACGGGGGGATGAACACCAAGCTCCCAGTCTGCTCACTGAGGTTTGATTTTCTCATCTGATGACCTCCTGCTGAGATTTCGGTCCTTTCCCCCCAGAAAAATAGAAGAGCAATTCCCACAGTAAGCAGCGGTGTAAGGGAGGCTGCTTCACTTATACAGTTCTGTTTGTTGGTTTTTTTTCTACCTGCACAGCTCAAAAATCTTTACCAAAAAGCCATCAGAAATGTAAGAGACATTTTACAGCTTATGAAACTGAAGTACAAGGGACTGAAGTGACTGTCAAGGTCACTCAGCAGGACTGATTATACCAGGAACACAGTTCAGTCTTCCTGAGCCCTGTTTTAAGGCCCTCTCTATTTATACATCTGTTGGGCAATCCTGCCATGAATTTTGAGTTTCTTTAGGCCCGCCGCTTTGCAAGCCAGGTTTGTTTGTGAAACTGAGCAAATGAGACGGACTGATCCTGCCTGGCCTGAAGTGTTACAACGCGATGGCAAAGAGGTGTGCATCACTGCAACATCTGGCTGGCCGCATGACGCACTACTGCTGTCCAGGGAAGTGCTGAGACGGCATGCAGAGCACCGCGCGTCATCGAGTGTCCTGCGCTAGGGAAAGGTCATCCTGAAACACTTTTTCACTCCAAGAGTTGTTTCATGGTGAACTGAATTTTTCTAGGATTATTTTTCTAACAAGTGACAGATTTATAGGGACCAAATGGAAAAAGAAACAAAGGTGGTAAGGAAAACTCCTTTAAAAGTTTCTGAAATATTATTTTTTTTCATTTACAAAGATATTTGTTGAATTTTAGTCTTTTAAAATGTGTATTCTGCAGCTGGGAGGGGCATATAACATGTGTGCGTATGTGTGAGCATGCTTGTGTGTGTGTGTGTGTATTTTGGTATTTATACACTATATTAATATTTATATACTACAGAGGAGCTATTTATAGGCAAGACTGCTTGAAATTCTTCATCTTAATACCCTGACTTCAGTTACTTACAGTAGTATCAAACCTTTAACCATCTAACCTGGTATTTTCTTATGCTAGAGTGAATTTATGTGTTTGTTGCCTTTACATACTTTCAGTACAAGCCGAAAGCATTCAAGTGTTTTGGAGAATGAGAGAGGAAGAAGTGCATTACTTGTTAAAATAACCTGCTAAAATTAGTTAGCTAGGTAGGTAATCCCACCCAGGAGTAGATAAATTCAGTTTGGATGGAGCTATCCTGGTGGTAGACAGGACTTTTTTCCCCTCCTTATAAATCTGCCTATATTTGTCTAGATGAAAAACCTCTCAAGAATTCTCACTTTATGTGTATTCTGCAGGGCTCCGTTAGAGCTTGGCTGGTCCATCACCATTGATCACACCTCATGTTTTTACTGCTTAGACTCTTTATAACCATCCTAAAAACTTCATTTCTATCCTGCAGTTGCAGAGGCTGTGCAGGAAATTCCCTGCAAAGGTGCTGTGGTGTGGACGTCTACAGAAGAGCAGTGAGAACCAGGAGTTGGGTGATGAGAAATTGAAGACACCACTACAGAAGGATGAGAGAAGGTGGCTTGGGAACTGCTAGATTTTTAAACCAACAAGCAGTGTTTATTTTCTGGAGCAGACTCTTATTTTCTGCAATGGGAAGAAGATAGGTTTTAGAAGTTTTTTGCTGAGACATAAAGACCAAAAGTCTCCTTGGTTTGGTTCCAAGCCAGGACGCAGATCCAAATCCCAGAAACAGTTTAAGCTAGGCTTATGAGGTTTCCGCATATTGAAAATTCAGAGGAAAAAAAGGGATTCCATTTTATTGTTGTTGTTTTAATTATATTTTGCATTTCATAATCTTTGGAACAAAGATACCAAAAGCAAAGATCTAACATTATTAGATAGAAAAGATACTGTAGTGATTGATCACTTGCTCTGAGACTGATAAAAACAAATGATCTTCAAATGTCTCATGTGAGAAGTGTCCAACAAATATAAGGAAAAACTAATGTAAATGCAGAAATTAGGAGCTCCAATGGAACTGCATGTGCTCTACTCTTCCAGGACTAGGAAAGCAGGAATTTGGAGTGGCAGAAAATAGCTGATATAATTTGAATGAAGCACCTTATGCATCTGAGGAAATGAGAAAAGCTTGATTTGTCTAGCACAGCAAAGGCTGAAAAGACTATGATTGCTTCCCACAATTTCATGAAAAAGACAAACAATGAGAAGAGAAAGCAGCTATTTAAGCTAAAGAGAATAATGCTGGCATAAGAACAAATGGGCATAAGCCAAGCATGAATAAATTCTGGCTGGAAATTAAAAAGGAAAAAAAAAAATTATTTGCCAGGATCAAAGGAATAAAGTTTTGGAGTAGCCTCCCATTAGGAGTATTAAGAAACCTCACTTATCTATCCATAGAGCTTGGTAAACTTATATAAAGATTTACACAATGTGTTTGCCCTTGACAGCAGAAGACTGGACTCTTAACTGAGAAGACTGCTTCAGTCCTATGGCTTTGAATTTTGTGTGCGATTCGTTGTCTATATGAAATGTGTTTGAGAGTATTTGAATGGACTTTCAGGATTTCCTCTGAATCTTCGCGATCTGTACCCAGCAAAACTTAAGACAAGCATCTCAGAAAGCTGACAGAGGAAAAGAGCATCAGTGAGGAGAGGAGAGGAGAGGCAGGAGAAAGAGTATCTCATGAGAGTATGCTTTCCACAAATTCCTCTTCTTGACTATTAAAAGAAACCAGGGTGACCAGATGAGAGATAAGCATCTATGCTGTAGATACCTAAAGTAGGATAACTCCTAACTGTAATTTCATACTCCACTATCTTGCCATTTTTCGTTTAGAAAGTAAGTTTACCCCTTCCTACCAAGGGTCATCTGTGGTTCCTAGCTAGATAAATTTCTTCTAAGGAGTCGGAAAGACCTGCTTCCTAATGAGATAAACTCTTCACAGATTCATGAACATAAAAGTTTTCATATATATTAACCATCACATTAAAGGTACAGCAAAGTATTGGTGCTGTGAGGATTAAATTGTATGTGTCCTATCTCACGGGTTTGGTAGGAGAGCAGACAGTTTTCAGAAATAATGAGAAAAGAAACCATTAACAGAAAACACCCGAATTAAACAGCAGCTGTCAGAGAACTTGTACCTTCAGAAAGTTAGAAGATAACATGGACTTGTAGGCCAATATATTTATGAGAATGGACAATGAGTACTACCATTTCTACACTGGTTCTCTGCACAAAGCTTGACCATCACTGACGTCACACAGGTACAGTACAGTGTTGCCCATTCCACAATCAGTGCACTACAAAGCACTGGACGGAACAATGATACAAATCAGCTTTATCCTCTCCTTTCCACCATGCTGGGGAATAAAGCAAAAAGATCGTCTTGTCTCCAAAGTGCTTCTGAACATCAGCACAGCGTGATGGCTTAATCCTCACAGATTCACACCACCACAATCCTGCAGCTCTGATTTCTCATAGCTAGTCGCTAATGATCCGTTATTCTTGTTTGTGTTTGTTAATTGTATTTGGGAGACTAAGAGAATTACATATATGAATAGGGCTTTTTGAGGTGGGGCAGGGGAGGAACCCTTTGTGTGAGTTTCCAACAGCACATGAAGGCACTGCCGGAAGATGACAGTACTGCAGGACATTCACAAAGACGCCAGGTCTGCCATCCAAGAGATAGTACAGACCAGAGAAGCGATATAAAAAGTGGACTGACCTTGAACTAGACAAGAAAAGAGTATCGATGGAGACTGTCACCAGAGTAAGAAATTGTCATGCCATTTTAAGATTGTTGGTAAAATAATCTCCTCTTAATGATCTGTACAGTTAAGGCCTTCTCTAATTAGTCCAATTATAAACAATGTTCAATGGGATTTTTCTTCAGGCCAAGCCTCATTGCCACTTGAAATTGGGACTTAAAAGATAAGGCTATTATCTTTCCTCCATTGTCAGTAGGACAGCACTGACGGATGTTCCAGAAAGCCCCAGTAGGCAGTGGCTGAGCTCTGAATGGAGCAGGACATGGTTGAATGCAATGTGAGGATGCAAACACCTGGAGCTTGAGAGAACAACGATTGGTAAGTGATCTGCAGAAGTTCTGTAGGGCTGAAGGGGAGAAGCAAAGCACCAGCTGATCCCTGCAAATTATGAGAAACCTGGTAAAGTGTCCTGAAACACACTAACTCAACTCTTCAACTACCACTGTTTTGTAATGGTGGGAATCTTGAAACCATTAATCAGATGCATTCCATAAAACAAAGATTTCAAAGTTCCTTCCAGAGCTCCCATTGCTTATAACCGTACAAATTTAAGAATCGGCTGTGGTTGGACCTTGGGTTCTCACTGCTTCCCAGACTTCAGGAGCAGGCCAAAGAAGTCACCTTGCAGCCACCCCTGAACTCAAATGTTGTTCAGCATCTTTACATTTCAGACTAGCTGTTTAGATGCCTCGCTACACTGTTAATGTCATTATTTAAGAACAAGAATTGATAACCAACAATAGAAATTAATTACGTTGATGTGCCATCAGCTCCAATGGCACCCTGGATGGAGGAGCTCTCTTTAATAACAGGCACCTCTTTTCATTTTAAGAATTACCAGTGTCAATTAGGCTTTAGTTTAGAAGACTCCAATCCAGGTTAGAGCTCCCTGGTTTAACCATGCTGATGTTTGCTACTGAAACTTGCCCTCCACTTTAGAAACATTTCTGCATCTTCTCTGACTTCCTGGTTTGTTGTAAAGCTGTGGGAAAGATTCAGCAGTAAATCGGGCTCACCCTTGACAACACAGGATTACTGGGAAGGGATTTCAACCAGAAAGATGTTAATAATTAAGAAAGCCAAAAGGGCATGAGTAATTTAGTTCTGAAAAATGCACACCATGCAGTTAGCCAAGTAAAGAGTATGTACTTCTAATGTTTCAGCTATTGCTAATCTTTCCAAAAGAGGCCATGCATGGTAAGAGACAATCTTTTATTCTTAGTATGTTCTTTAACCTGTTTCCCATTCCCACTGAAATACTCACTAAATACAATGTGTGTTTATTCTTGGGCATAAAGGTAAGTCAAAAATCTATCCAGAGGAAAAATGACAGCTATGGAAGGCTTAGTTAAAAAAAAAAAAAAAATAAAAATTGGGCCACTGAATGGGCAAGTCAGTACTGAAGGTCCCTGGACCAAGGCTCTGCAGGTTGATTTCTCTTCTTTTCTATCCCCTTGGTGCTTATCTGCTACCTTTTGACCCAACTTTCTCCAGTATATGCTGAGATGAAAAGGAGGAGCCTGGGGGTTTTGAAATGCAAAACACTGCGATGTGGAACATTAATAGGAAGTTCTGATGACACGCCCTAGTGATGGCCCATTATCATCTTCTAAACATGCCACCGCTATTATTTCATAAGGGCACAAAAAGTGACCCTCTTTCTTTGATCTAAGAAGGAGAATATTTTTTTTTTCTCCTAATTTAAATAAAGTCAAGCATGTTTTACGGATGCTAAGCAATGACAGAAAACTAACTACCACTGGACAAATCACTGATCTATAAACAGTGTTCCAAGGACAGCTCCCAGTTGCTGCATGATGCTGAAAAGTCTTACTTAAAGTGTGGACATTTCCTTATCGTTAATATTTGTTTGTCTGTTCAGAGTTTTTCCCTGTTTGTGATTGTACCTGAATCTGTCTTTAAGCCTCAATGGAAACAAGAGAGAAACATTAGATCGTAAATTCATCCAGAGAAGTGAAGTCAGTAGGGCAACCGTGTTTCTTGTCACACCACAAGAGCCCTATACAGCAGAGACTTCATTTTAACTGCTCACGGGACAAATATTTTGGCATATCTGTCCTTCTTCATCAGCCTCTCACAGCTGCTATTCCTGATTGCTCACAGTCTGAAGAGGAGGGCAATGCTATGGAAGAAACTGATTTGTTCAACTCGATTTTTTGGTTTGTTTAACCAGCAAACATATGATGCTGCGTGGTGTCAGCACTGTGTTGCTGTTAGTGTCAAATCAGCCATGTAGAAAGATATGTGTGTCCAACTCAATCATATTTATTGTCAGATTGTTGTATTTAACTAGATCTGTGCTATTTCAATATTTTTAGAAAGCTAAGTGCATTGTGGAACTGTCTATTTCGATTTTAATGTTGTAAATTAATTTAGCTCATTGCTCTGATTAATAAACTGAGATTTTTTTTTACAATAGCAGATTATCTATATTCTGTAACACTTTAATGCCTTTGTTTCTTAGTTAAAGAAGGACCTGGGTGCCAGACTTGATTTGCATTTACAAATAGGAACACAGGGTTGAATTTTGTTGTAGGGTACACTAATGCAACAACAATAACGTCAATAGATTTTGAGGATTTATACAACCACAGGCTTTGAGGTCATAACACTTTTGTATCAAGAAAAAAACCCCACTACTCATATATCATTACTCAAAGCTCCCATGTAAGACTTCGCCATCATGGATCAAAAACATGAAGACTCCACACAGAAAGTGCACTCA
Source organism: Falco cherrug (assembly GCF_023634085.1). Classification (NCBI taxonomy): domain Eukaryota; kingdom Metazoa; phylum Chordata; class Aves; order Falconiformes; family Falconidae; genus Falco; species Falco cherrug. The sequence goes on from NC_073698.1 coordinate 5,153,550, forward strand.
CCTGCTTGTTACAAAATGGATCATAGACATTTAATTAAAACACATCACTGTACAGGGCTCCTGCTGTATTCACAGACAATTTTTTTTTCCTCCTGACTTGTCTTACCTGGGTAGGAGGGGTGAGGATGAGAGATGATTCAGAGGGGAGGGCAGGGACAAGGGGACGGGTAGGAACACTGATACGATGTTAACACAGGGTCACAGCACTTACGGAGGTGTTTCCTACCTAAATGACTGGAAAGTTCACCCTTCCAGACATTAGGGAGCACTTTGGTGACAATGAGGAAGAGATGCAACCTCAACACAGCATGTTCACGGTGCATTTTTTTAAAAAGAAACACAAAGACAATAGGAAAAATAGGAAGGAAGAGCATACCTTTCACTACCTTATCCAGATAGTGAGCTTGGGAGATAAAAGACAGGACATTTAAGGTAGGATTGAATAAGTGCGTTGCAGCTTACTATGAGACTGTGCAGGTGCTAGAAAGGCAAAGGAGAGTTCGCTGTGATATGAAAAGAAAAACCTTGATTATGAGGAGAGAAAAATAGAAGAAGGGTGGAGCACAGCCCTCCTCAGTCAAGGAGCTCAAGAAGGCTGTGTTTAGGCATCCAGTCATCTTTGCTCATTAAGATCAGGAAGAGAACCAGGAAAGTTTTACATATATATATGTATTTATGTGTTTATATATATAGAGAGAGGTGTATAAATGTATAAATATATATATATATATGGCAGAGTATTGTAATGCTCTGCTCATTTGCAAGTCTACCTCTGTTTTACTGACTGCTTTGCTTTTCATCAGGAAAAACAGAGTCCTTTGAAAGTGCTCCACCTCACCTGATTGTCTTACAGAGGCACAGTCCTGTGATATTACCAGACTGCGAGAGGGTTTTCCCTAGATCTTCTTCATGGTAATACATTGCTGTTATACAGCATCCTCTAGCCCCAGATCAAATTACTTTACAAATATTAAATTAACCTCACGGCAGCTCTACCAGATAGGTAAGTACTAATACACTCATTTCAAGGAGGGCTAAAGACAAAAAAATAAATGTTATAGATGTCGTGGGAGCAGTCATGTGCCCAATTCCCATGGAACATTAATCTGGAAAACCACCTTCTAATTGATTTTCTGGGGTCAAACAGAAAGCTGGTGGCAAAGACACAAGCAGAAGCCTGGAGTCCTGCCTCGGAGAGCCCGTGTTCATGGCAGCAGGCGGCACTCTCTTCCTGACAGCAGCTGGTCTTTATTAATAAATAAGAGGCTGGGAGTCTTGCATTTCTCTCTTCCATTACCTGCTTAAACGTTACTTCCCTCATTCTCTTGTCTGCTCCCTGCATTCTCTCTCTCAGTTGTGTCCTGGTGCCCTTTTGAAGAGGTTTTTGTTTCAGGTTCGCTCACGCAGACCGCCCACCTGCGCAGTCACAGCCCTTCCAGGAATTATTTTTCCATCCTGTGAATCTAACGGATCCGCTGAAGCACTATTGCAAGTAAGCGGAGAGGGCTGGGAGGATCAGCACTAACCTAGTGTGGGGCAGTATGAGGACTGGGAACGAGATTAGCTAATGACCCTGGTGCAGTGGTAGTGACGCAGGATGCACAGCATCACCATCCACTTGGACGGCGGCTGAAGCCTGGGAACGTGTCTCTTGGATTTTGACATCCGGAGCAGCCCAAACTGTAAACTCAGGCATCAGTCACTGTGCAGATGACGGCAGTGGAGGCAGTTGCCAACGCTGACCATATGTCACTTATGTGTCAATGTTTTCTTGGCATTTGAAAAATATTGGGGGCCTTCTACGGCAATACTCCACGGCAGCATGAATTGTTCTTCTCTAAGCCTGTACAGTTTCATTCCCATGCTATAGTTCTGGCATTAAAATATCTTATTATCTACAGACACTCCTTTGGAAACTCTATGGGTATGTGGGACATGCTGAGGAACTACGCAGCGGTTCAGAAGAAAAACTGATTTTCTAAGGTGTCCTCTGCAACCAAAGGCACCGCACTCAGCTCCACGTCATCACCCTGCTCCTGGAAGCCACTGTGCCTTCAGACCTGCTATGGGGGGAGCTCATGTGAGCATTTTTTAGTCTGAAAGCCCCCTAAATTCACCAGCCTCAGCTAACTTGGTTTGTTTTGTCTCAAATGCATTGGGAAAGATAACATGAACGTTTGTCTTGGCTCACAGAAAAGGAGGAAGGGAAAAGGGAACGGGGAGGTGCTGGGTCCTTGAGCAGGACGTTTTCCCCAGCACACTCGCCTTCGTTTTCCAAATATCATTTTTCCCTTTATCTTCCCCATGGGGTGAGGTGGACAGATCCTCAGTGAAATCACTGGAGTTAAACTGAGATCACACAAATTTGGAAGGGGAGGAGAAAGTAGCCGTTTGTTGCTGAACCAGCGATGGCACAAGAAGTTTATGCCACAGCAGCAGGGAAAAAGCCTGCCTTTGAAGTTCATCTGTGCTTAATATTCACTGTCAAATACGCTGCCAAACTACTTAAGGCCAGATTACCTTCAACTCGATGCAAAATCATGTCAGAACAAAGCAGCAGGCACATATCTTCCACCGACTGCTATAACCGTGGCCTTCTCTTACACAAAGGTACCCGGCTCAACCAGGCAGGGAGAGCAGCAGGGGCTTAAACACAGCTCAGCTGTGGAGAGCTGACTGTCTGTCCTCTTGGGCTGGGGGTAGTAAGAATCTTCACCAGACACCAGTGGGCTTATTTTATGTTGGGTTGCAATATTTTATTATGGGCTGAGCTGCTTTATGGATTTAAATGGCACAAGTGGTGTGTTAGAAAGCTGGGGAAAAGAGACCAGGATCCACCTGTAATGTGCCTTGTCAGGATTCCAGCTGCTCCAAGCAGAAATGGAGAGGCACTGATTACAACCCTGGCTATTCAGCACGTCTGATTATTTATGCAACAAGGCTGATGAAAGGTAAACTTCAAGGGGCAGATTTCTCAAAAATAGGAGTTTTGCTAAGTGAAACAAAAGCCACCCAGTGTGGGATGGGCTCTCTGCCTGTCTGTCTTGGCACTTGTTACTGCATACGTCACCAGTGTGTGCCACAACCAGATTTTGAAAAGCAGATCAGCATGTATCTTTTGTGGAGATCAATGGGAATTGGGCACTGAGGTGCTTTAAAAACTCTGCTAGGTAGGCCATTGTGTGTTTGGAGAGCTAACCGCTGGTCCCTCAGCACTCTAGAGACCCTGTAGTATTCAGGAGCAGAAACTGAACTTCAAGTGATGGTTCTGGTCTTGTGTCCAGGCTGTTCAAGGATGATGAACATCCCAACTCCACCACACAGGGAAGCCCTCTCTGTCACTGTTTTTTCTAAATAATCCTAATATGAATCAAAGAATTCAGGCTTAGTGCTATTAAGTACGATACGCAGAGATTCACATACCAGATACAATCTCAGAGCAAGGCCCATGTGGGCAGAGTGAAGTCTCCCTTTGCATCTCCGAGGGGGGAAGCCTAGCATCTGGGACACTGTCCAGGCCGTATCACTAACTGTGTCAAATTTGAAGCCAGGTTGTTATTAAACCCAGGATGTTTTCTGTGGTGCTACCTGTGAATCAATTCCATAGAGTAGCCTACCACAGAGCCGAGCCGTATTTTGGCCTTTCGGAGCCCACAGTAAGAGGGTTTATTTCACCTTCAAACTCAACTCTCCTAAAACCCACTGTACTCCCTGGATGTGGTTTTGGCCAGAAGAGAAGAAAGTTGAATTCTTGCAATGTTTCTAACTGGGGGCAAATTTGGAATATGCTGGAGAGCCCATCACAGGAGTCTTGCATTGTGGCTGTTGTCGTGTCTGTTTTTTTTCTTTTCCATTAAGAAATCAGAGTAAATCAATTGAATCATTCTGCTGGGTTTCAGGATTCCTGCAGTTATATAATCAACTTTCTGTTCTACTCTTTTGCCTGGATGCGCTAAGTTTGCTGAATTAGGATGATGAATGCAAGCTTCTGCATCAATTTCCTGGTTGGGAATTAACTGGGGTTCCTCTAATGAAATCTCTGAATGTAAGCAATCAAGCTAGTATATTTGGTAACATGACTCTTTGTATGAGCAAACAAAATTAATCCACTGGGATCAGAGTTCCCTTGAACACCATAGGAAAGAGCCTCCTATGACCTACAAAACAAAAAGATTTCTTACTCTCAAACATGCTCAACAGGAAATGGAAGAAGTGCCCTTTACTTGTATCACCCATTTCCACCATGTCACCTGCACACATGGCAATAGTGTTAAAGCATCACTTCAGCAATGGGGTTTTATGCTTGTCAGTGCTAAAGCAAACCGGGCCATGACATAGACAAATACAGAATTACTGTCAACAGAACAAGTTGCCATGCAGGGAAATTACACAAGGACAAGGGGAATGCTTTCCACATATTTAATGTAATTCCAAGTCAATGTCCTTTCATCTGTGCCAATACAACTAGCTTATTACTCCTTCTAAAGCTATTCAAATTTCTTGGATATTTATGACTTTGCCAAATCTCCTTTACATTCTACACATTTATCAATGAAATATTCTGTAGGAAATACTGTTTACAGCTTCAGAGGCATGAGACTATGTACAGATTTGTTGCTAAATCACCATGCAAGAAGATGAGGAAGTGGGGGGGTGGGGGGGGTGGGATGTGAAAAGAAACAGAATTGCTCCAGCACTCTCTTAAAGAATGATTCCTAAACCAAGGCAGCACTGCAATAGGAAGGTAGCACCACGCAAAATGATAGTGTGCACCAGTAAAATCTTGATGCTGACTGCATTGCGGTGCTGACCTTTCCCATGATAACATGGATTTTTATACTTCGAGTAAGGAATGATACAAATAATGGGGTAAATTTAATTACTATGAAAGAGAAAAGCTTGTTCAAAAACAGTGGGTGTAGCTGTGCGGAGAAAGATCATATACCGAACTAGTGGCATTTTGGTTTTGCAGCAGAACTAATAAAATGGCACTGAGGGTATGAATCAGGCTTTATTTTTCTTTTTTTTTTTTTTTTTTATTGCATAAATGACTTTCACATAAAATTGTCCCCTGGATTCGGGGTCTTTTGCTGAACTATTTTTTTTTTTCTTTAAAAACCCTTTCATGAATATGTGTTGCTTTCCAAATCAAAGTGCTTGAACACAAGGATATAAAATAATATTATAGAAACACAGGATTCCAATTAACACAGGACTGCTCTCTTTTCATTTTAAAGTCATTTGAGAGAGGTTTTTTTTTAATCCCTTCCCCATGAAAAGAAATGAAAGTTGCTAGGGACATAGAAGAGAAAGCAGAATGTAATGTCTAATGAGACAGAGGAAGTTTTAAGAGCTAGATATTTTTCATTAGGGGATGCATGTGGAGACCATAATGTGGTAGGGTGACATTAGCATAAATAAATGATAAGTAGAATTGAGCCACAGATATAGTTTGCACCATTACCCTAATGCTGGAATTAAAATATTGTGATCAGGCATCATTTCCTGTCTGACTTTGTGTGTGCAAACTTACCTGGTGTTCAAGCAAAGTCATGTCTACATATAACTTAAGTTGATAATCCACATGGATAACTATGCTGACATTTTCCCAGGCATTGCTAGTGGTTAATTTTGATGTAGTGTAATTTATATGTATCATGGCATAATGAAAGCAACATAGAGGTACATTTTCCTATCTTTCTTATCTGATTAAAACAAAATGACTGGAGAAGAATTCTCGCTGTGGACCAACTCTTCTAAAGTCAACTGATTTTTTTCAGGTCCACACAGGCATTATTGAGAGCAGACCAGGATTCACTTAGTTTTCCATTAATGTATAATAAATGATATCTGGGGAGTTTAAATGCTACTGATTTTATAGCATGACTATGGAATGGGGACTAAAGTGGTTGAATTCATGACAGTCAGAGAAAAGGAAGGGAAAATGCATCATGGAGTTAAGTGAGATGAAGGAGGAAGGTAAAGCCAAGCCAGTTCATTAATGATGCTGCAAATAATTGTATAATGTGATAACTGCACCTCTTTGCATGATTTTGGCATATTGTTAGAACCTTATTAATAACAATAACAGGCATGACATGGAAAGCTGAAGGTAAGTGCCAGGTGCATGAGGAATACAGAACCAAACAGAGAGTGAAAAGAAATGGTTGGAAAGGTAACAGAGCAGACAAGGGATAGGCAAGACAGGGTTAAAAACCAGCCAGAAGTCATCTGACTGCAGTTCCCTCTTTTATACTGGGGAGGAAAGTGGCAGTGCAAATAATGAAGTAAATAAAAGGAAAGAAAACTTTCAATCAGATGCATGTTTTGGAAAAACGCCATAGTAGAGAGATGTCTTGGAGGCTACAGAAAGACCTTTCGAGAAAGGCAAAGTGGGATGTTTTGAAAAGCATCTAGCTGACATTTGACGGCTCGTCACTATGAGGTCAAACATCATATAGGTGTGCTTCATATCTGATAATAAAAAATACAGATAGCCATGTCATCAACAAATGAAAGGACATTTTGTCTTGTTCCCACATGAAAATGTATGATGTCAGAACTTGAAATCCAAGAACAAAGGTGCTCATGCTACACTAAGTCACACATATTCAATTAAGCATGCGCCTTTTCTCCTCCCTGATCATCAATTATTCTTTTAAAAGTAGACGGTTTTTCTTTCTCCCTACCAATAGTGCAGTGCTCTCCATTCCAGCCCGGGCTGCATTCACACTTGCCATCCCGGCATGTCCCGTGCTCATTGCAGCGTGGGTGACATGCTCGCTGATCACAGGCTGTGCCCATCCATCCCTCCTCACAGCGGCAGGTGCCTCCAACACAAATGCCATGTCCTCCGCAGTCTGCTGCACAAATCTCTGTGGGAGAGGAGAGAAGAGAGAGGAGGGGATATGGGTGGAGAGAAGGGGGCGGGGGGGGGGGGGGGGGGGAAGCAGAGCGTTATTGTTAAGAAAAGCAGCCACACTTCACTACCTCGACTTATGGGGCAATGAAAGGAATTCCTGGAGCTCATAACACTAATCCTTCCTGACAATAAGAATCTAATAAGTATATTACAAAAAAGAGATGGACATGGATTGCAGAGGTCTGCTGTGATTGATCCTCCTATTTGCTTTCTAATTCTTTTGCACTCCTTGAGCTTTTGTGATCACCAAATCCGAAGGGGAAGGCTCTTCCAATAAGCAGAACAAAAGCCACATTTAATTAAAATCTGGTTAAGTGTGGAAACAATGTGCCGACAAACTACTGATGCTGAAGTTAAGTGCTGGCAAAGCATGTTTATGGCTTGTTAACCCATGGCTCTGGGGATGGGATTCCTTAAACCCCTTCTTCTCTCTGTAAAATTAATACAGAATATTTCTATTTCAACTGAGCCTGCACATCTGTTACGTCCCTGTTCCCATACCGCCCTGCTAAAAATCCCCTCTCAGACATTTTGGAGGTAGCATTATGCTCTTTTTGTGAGCTACATGCACTGCAGTTGATAGGATGGTATTTGTTCCCAAGTCTTATTGGAGTTAATGGAAGCATGAAGTCACAGCTGGATATTTTGGTACTTACCTCCAAAAGAGAGAAGAGTTAAAAGACACTGGCTTTTCAGGGGTGCTGGCCTTCCCACCCTCCATGAGGACACAGATACACATAATATTTTTGCCCAGCACTAGGCTTTTGGCTAAAACCTGGCATGCCCTCGGTATGAATTTGTGAGACTTCATGTTTTCATCTGCACTGCATTTGTCTGGAAAAATTGAGACTTGGTGGAGAACAGGTACTCAGGAGTCAGGTGGTACAGTGCCTGCTATCACCACTACTATACAGGGCTGATTGCAAGTTGAAAAAAAAAAAAAACCCACCAAAAAAACCCACCAAATACTGATGTGGTATTATATTGCAGATGAAATGAAATGAATCTATTTCTTCTTCTCCAGGCTCATCACCTGACTGCTCACTTCTGACCTCCCATAAACCATGCCTGCACTCTCCTCAATCGGAGGAGAGGCAATTCTGACATTATTGCAGACTGCTAGGCCTTCCCCTTTCTCTCTGACTTTTGCCTGGTGCTATCTCAAATGTTTTGGACTCAAGCCTTCTGCTCGACTCAGACATTTTATATATTTTACAGAGTGGGGACACAGTTCCTTTTGGGGAGAGTCAAGAGAAATTGTGAACAGAAGAAATGCTGAGCAGGGCTGGGCTGGAAGCCCAGAAAGGGGTACCAGGGTACTCTGCAGAGAACATTTTTCTCTCTTTCCCCCCAGCTATGTACCTCCAGAATTAATACTTCAGACACCAGCTCATCTCCGGTGCCTCTCTTTGTGCTTATGAGTATATAAAGTGCAGAAGTCAGGCCCTGAGGCTTGTGGTGGAGGGGTGACTGGTATTATACAAGACATTTATTCCATGTCACTGGCTGCACATAAAATATTCAAAACTACTTAGCCTGCATTAAATCACACCTGACCGAAATCCAGCCTTACTTAAGTTGCCTTTAGTCTTTTGCTAATTAATACTGCCAGTAACAGGAAGCTTGAGCTTTTTTTTTTTTTTCAGAGGCTTTTGACATGCTCCCAATATGGGGCTGGAACATCCACTTCAACTCCAGGAGAAAAGTATTGCACCATAGGAGAGAGCTGCAAGGTCTCCAGCCCCTGACACTGAAAAAGACTCTTGTCTTCAAGGACCGTGTTAAGTATGATAATAATAATAGTGATTGTTTGCATGTTTAGAAAACACTTCATTTTCCAAATGTGACATGAACACAGTATCTAGCTCCTGCCTGCTGTACAGGATGCTCAGGGTGGCGGAACAGTTTCCAGTTGAACTGCTTTTGCTGCAGCATCTCAGATGTCTCCAAACCCTCTCATCTATATTTAAATTCTCAATGAAAGAACTCTGGAGTTCAAACGTGCTTAAGACACTCAGGAAATTCTCTGTCTATCCCATCTAGAGTCAAACTTACAAAAGTATTTGGGTTCCTTGGGTGCTTAAACCAAGGTTGCACGCACACCACTTGCTGCTGGAATGTAACAGAAGCTAATGTAAGCTTTATTGGAATTCAGTAGAAGTTACACTATCAAACACTTAAGACATGGTTGAAGAAGGACTCTTGAGTTGCTGTCAGAAGTTTTTACTTCGCATCTGGCATTGAGACACAGATTTTCACAGCTCCTAGATGCGAGGGAGGTAATATCATACTACAGTGCCCGTTATGAACATAAGGGATGGGCAACATTGACTTGCTAAAGGGCTGGAGCCTAGCCGTGTCTGTTTTCTACCCCTTTTCCCAACTGCCAGACAGCACTGCAATGGAGCGTGGGCCAGTCAGGATGGTAATGTGAACACACAGGACCTGCAAGTTTGCAAGTTAGCAAATGTAGCAATAAAGCTGCCATTAAAAAAAAAAAAATGGCTCTCCTTGGCTGACCTGATGAACAAAGTCTGGGGGAGGATAAAAGAAACAGCAGATAAAAAATAAAAAGTTAGATTTATGGTACCAGCATTTCAGCAAGCTGAGAAGAAATGTCTTGAGAAAATCCTAAGTCTGAGACTGCTGGTATTTAAGCCCAAACTAGAAAAGTATTGTTTTAGCCTCTGGTGCTTCCCAGCAGTCTTTCCCCATAGGGCTGCTCCAGTGGAACCACTCCCCTGGTCATTGGTTTACATCCTTTATTCATACATGTTGAACTTTGCACCTCAGAATACTAAATAACATACATTTTTCTTGCTCCCAGTTTACCAAGCAATCCAGAGAATGTACGCTTGATTACTCAGCTCCTCATTATGTCCCGTTCCCTAGCTTTGACCTTCAGGGTTCCATCTCTAAAATGGGGATACCACCGGGCAGGGACATCTTCAACCAGATCAGGTTGCTCAGAGCCCCGTCCAACCTGACCATGGATGTTCCCAGGGATGGGGCATCTACCACCTCTCTGGGCAACCTGTGCCAGTCTCTCACCACCCTCACTGTAAAAATTTTTTTCCTTATATCTAGTCTAAATCTACCCTCTTTGTCACCCCTTGTGCTGTTGCTACAAGTCCTACTAAAAAATCTATCCTCACATTACATGTTGGCCCCTCCAGGCACTGGCCGCTGCTCTAAGGTCTCCCCGGAGCCTTCTCCTCCCCAGGCTGCACAGCCCCAGCTCTCCCAGCCTGTCCCCACAGCAGAGGGGCTCCAGCCCTCTGACCAGCTCCGTGGCCTCCTCTGGGCCCGCTCCGACAGGTCCGTGTCTTTCTTATGCTGGGGGCCTCAGAGCTGGACACAGTACTGACGGTGGGGTCTCACCAGAGCAGAGGGGTAGAATCACCGCTCCCAACCTGGTGGTCATGTGGCTTTTGATGCAGCCCAGGATATGGTTGGCTTTCCAGGCTGTGAATGCACGTTGCCAGTTCATGTCCAGCTTTTCAGCCACCAGTACCCCCAGATCCTTCTCTGCAGGGCTGCTCTCCATCCCTTCATCCTTCAGCCTGTATTGATACCGGGGGTTGCCCCTACCCAGGTGCAGGACCTTGCAGATAAACGAGGCATAAAGAAGCAAAATGATGAGTCTACAGGTATATGAACTCTGTGACAAGCACAGGGCCTCTTGGATGTCCTGATATCCAGTTTTGTGTCCTGTTGGTAAGACAGGGAATGCAGCTTATAGTAGGTCAGATATCTACAGGGTGGTGGTGGAAGGCGAAAAAAAGAAGCAAAGACAAAAGGAAGCTATTTGAAGTGATAGTCAGTACCCTTGGAGTTATTTAAAGGTGCAAAACTAGGATAATGGAGTGACATTCAAAAATGGTGAAGAGTAAAAAAGGCACTTTCTGAAAGGCAGAATCTCTGTGGACTCATTTCTATGAAAAGGGGTGGAAAATCCACTGGGACATTTACATCTTGACTGAAATGTTTCACAGGCAATATGCTGCCGAGGAACAGTTCTGCACACGTGGCCAGGGACATGCACTGTACGATCTAAAGCAAACAGGCTAGCCCAGAAAAGGAAGGCTGGGAACATTTGGGGTTTCATCTCCCACCCAGCTGAGACCCCAGTCACACCATCACACACACCCCCCACAGAGTGCAGGCTCCAGGCCAGGGTATGAATGTATAATTTTTTATATAATGGATATATAAGGTGGTTTGGATTCCCAAGACCCAAGAGCTGTAATAAAGACCCTCAGCTGTGAAAAACACTTGTGAAGCAAACTACTTATGACAGTCTCCCTAAAATGTAGTTTAATTATTTCTGACAGTGAACCAGGAGCCAGGAACTCTCAAATCTAAATCTTCCATTTACCTGCCAGTTTAAAGATAGATGGGAGCCATACAATTTAAATAGCCTTACAACACACATCCTGCGGTACGCCCTGGTGCTCTTAAACTGGTGTAACATCATGCTCTTAAATGCTCACAGGTTTCTAATGGGTGATTAAATAGTCAGAGTAGCTTTTATTTTCTGGTGGCGCTCAAAGAAATGATCAAAATGGATTTCAGATTAAGTTTCCACTCAAATACAGGTCTTTTCAGGCAGCCCAAGATGACTAAGGCTGATTTACAGAAAAGGGCGGGTGAATTGTTTCTCCGTCATTCAATCCCAGGGACAGAATTTGCCACCTCTGTTCTCATTACAAGCTGCATTTTTTTTGGGGTCCATTTCCCAATTCTGTTGTTAAAATTAGAGGACATGATTAGCTACCATCTGAGCTGCATGAGCAAATGAGAAGGAAAGCTTTCAATTCTCCTATTACAGTATTCATAGACTAGCCAGCTGCACTATATTGCTCCTGCCTATTTAAGTTGAGTTAGAACGCTGTGCTTGTGCATAAAAGACTTGCCTGTTAAATATTTTCATACCAGCTGTTCCCAAAAGGTGACTAAATATTTCCTTTCATCTTTAATCTCTTCCACTGTTTGTATGAACAGCCTAGCCATTCCTTATCCTTTCCAAAAGGTGCATTGTGTTTTACTTCATCTTGCTGTGCTACTCTCGAAACTGCCTGTAGTTCCCTGAAGGGAGGAACAAACCTTGTGCCCAGGTCTACGAGCAAATATGAGGCTTTCTGTCTTCAAAAGATACAATCAGCCCAACCTCTGTGGGAAATACCTGGACTTCGAGTAAAACCCTGTATTTTGCTCCCTGACACCTGTGCTTGCCAGTGGACACTGATGGACATTAATTAATTCATGGATGCAGGGTTTTATCTACGGAATCACGTTAATTCCTATTCTACCATCTAGGGGGTTGCCATTTTATTGCCTAGGATCGATGTCCTCTGTTGCCTGGATTTCACGTCACACTCTTACCTGAAGAACTAAATTGAGCTTAGTTGCCCTCTGTGGGTCAAGGAGGAAAGACAGGTAGCTCCAGAGGATGATTCACCTGAAACCTCTTTCATGGAGAACTTCTGGAGCAGACGTACTCAAGGCCCTGTTGAGTTTGGGTGGTTCATCCAGGGGTCTCAGGTGCACCACAAATATTATCCTTAGAAAAGGATAATGCCATTCCAACAGGATTGTGGTTATTTTTCATGCAAATAATCAAAATAGAAATTACTCATCTTCAGTTTCAGGGCCTGCTCTATTCCATCACTACTCACCCCCACTGGGAGCCAGCCCATGAGGCCACCCTCAATTACTGGCTAGTTTTTAGACAAATGGCTTTTTTTCCTCATTATCGCCTCATGACTAGGGGAGAGGTTTCCCTCTGGTCTGTAAAGACTGCCTCAGAATTCCTCAAGGCTCTCTTAGAAATCCTAATCCACCTTGAAACCTACCCAAAATCTTGACAGTAGCTGCTGATGTGCCTTCATTTCTCCATATTGCATTGATGAAAATTTTACTGTAATTTTATTCTACCTCCACCAACATGTCTCTGTCTGTTGTTGTTCACTTAATGCTTAAGAATCTTAGCTATCTAAGGCCAAGATTATCTTTTTTGTTCTGCGTTTGCTCTGTGCCAGGTGTAATGAGGTCACACTCCATTAACAGCACTTCAGAAGTAAGAATACTAAAGCAATTACTCATACAAATAAAAACCTCGTACCCGATTCTTTCTTTCTCTCTCTTTTTTTTTTTTTTTGGGGTATCCTGCTAAAAACTGACCCAAATCTGTCCCCTGAAGAATAAAGTCTGCTATGTTGCCTTTGATATTTCAGAAGAAAAGTGGGAAAAGAAACCTATCAAACACTAGCCACCAGTGCAATGCTTTGTTCATGGCCCTTCTTAATTGATACAACAGAGACGGTAGCTTCCAACACAGGATGCGGCATAATCCAGAATTCTGTATTATTTTCACATTACATTAAAGAATTGGGTTGGGAAAGGGATAATGATGTCAATTTGTGCTTCATTTATGGCAAATCCATTTTTACATGTTTACCCCTATCCCCCCAAATCCTAAAATTGGCTTGACAACAGTTTAAAGCTTTCCAGCTTAGAGAAGAGCAATGCAGATGAAAATTTTTCTTTAGCATTCATGTGATGCAGAATCAGAGATTTAGCTGCTTCTGACCTGCCTGCTAAATCCTTTAATAAATATGGATTTAGTGCTAAAGTATAAGATCAGGTGAAATTGCTCAGAGCTTCCTGAAAACTGGGGCAGTTCCACTGACCTTCAACATATTAATAGAAAATTTAATAATTAAAAATCTGTCTTAACTGGGATTTTCCTGTTTTAGGTTGGCTCATCTGAGGCAATTTCCAGCCTCAGACAGATTCTTCCAGAAAAGAAGCACAGGAGAGAGGCACTGCACAGAGCTAAAAGGCTGAGTTTAGCGAGGAGCTAAGCCTTGTTTTCACAGCCTGCATTTTCTTTAGAAAGCAAGTTATGAGGCATATCTAGGAGAAGCATCTAGTATGAAGATATGAATGGAAAAACCAGAAGGTTCATGATCGGCAAGATTTAGATAGCAGTGAAGTGCTAAATACATTCTTCATAATGAAACACATTTTGCAGTGTTATGAAACTCTCATTTATGTGATTTGATAACTCTGTAGTGACACATGAACTGCTCTGCTGGAACTGAAGAAGACATAAAGCTCATTAGCTTTTAAAACCATCCTTTTTACAAATGTTATAAGGACAGGTTCAAACTATGGAGCAAGATAAAACCTGAAAGGAGAGGTTTGAATTTTCTGTCGTTGCCAGTAACAAATCTGTAGCATGAAATCCTCTGAACACCATCCTGTTTCAGTAGCAGCTGGGGAATGCTTGTGCAACCTGTGTCAGTGTCACTAATTGGAGGTCATGTGTTTTTTCCTTCAGGGATCATGTCCTAAAAGCAAGGTCTGCATAATTTAATGCCTTTATACAAATAATGTTTACCTATTTTTAAAACATCCATAAATTATGCAAGTGTTACTAATGTAGAAAAAATAATTATTATTTATGTCAATAAATAGAAAACCTGTTGGCTTTTATGAGTGCAATTAAACTTCTGGTACTAAGACTACTGTACACTCCACTCAAGGATCTCAATGCCTTTTACATAGCTTGGCAAACTGAACATAGCTAAAAGGTAACAGTTTTTTATTTTCTTTCCATGAATGAGGAAATCAAGATTAAAGGATGCTCTTCAGAGACTGAAAATGAATCCATCAGCTTTGCTATCATCCCTCATCTGGAAGAACAATGACCTTCAGCGATGGTTTTGAAATGTGACTCAGGACACCTGAGTTTCCACCTACTGACCCGAAGCCCTGAGGAGCATCCTGGAGTGCCTTCGCTGAGGAATGCACATCCTGTTTTACAGCGTGACCCTAACCAGGATACCTGAGTCGGTCTGAATGCTGATTCTTGCCAGGCTCTGCAGCACCCCAACGGAGTACAGGTCTTCAATACATGTGCAGAAGGGACAATTCTGCACTTGCAGAAAAGACTGGGTATGCACAAAGGAGATACAAAACGTGCATGACAGAAGAGAGAGATTTTACTCTAAGTAGTTGAGCTGGCTTAACTGTCTATATCTAGGAGAAGGGTCAGTAGAAATACCTAATAAAAGAAAGCACCCATCTCTAGCCCCCAGCTAGACACAAATGTTTAAACCCACTTCAGCCCTTTCCCCCATTTTCCTCCTGGTATTTAGTTCTTTGCATGCATAAGCAGCTTTGTGTTTAACTGAAAGGCTTCTGCAAATCCTCATCTAAGTCTCATCTCTCTCTGGAGATTCACATCAGGAATCTAGGCAGCTCTGAGCTGCCTAACATGGAGATGAAGAGTCCACAGAGTAGCTGCTCACCTGGTGCTGAGCAGATCCAGGAGATCTGTCCCATAACTACCCTGGAACCCCCCCTTCCATCTCTAAAATGAGTAATAAATGAGTTTGGTATCATAATATACTTCAGCTGATATATATCTGTCCACCAAGACTGAGCCACTTACTTTGTAAAGTTAGAGCACAATGGGACTCTTGGGAGTTCTTGCTGGAAATAGTAACAGTAAGAACCAGAGCAGTTATTAGCAACCCCCGTGCTAATGGATCACAGCTCTTACACAATCTCTGCAGCTGCACAATGTACAGTGGTACAGTTGGGATGTCTGTTAAAAAATAATAAATAAATCACTTCCAAGTGCAATTTCAGCTTGCTTCATATTTGCATAAAGGTTTTCTAGCTCCTGTCTGAAAAGCTATAACTTTGTGAGATGAAATTCCATTAAACTGGTCTGCTGCCTTTTATCAGCCGCTAGTTTCTACAATATTTATACCCTATTTTCATCTTTGCCTTAAATGCTAGGGACTGACCATCACATTGTGTCTACAGCATCTCCTCTGTAGCTGTGATTTACTTTTGTACTCATGTCAATCTTCCCCTTATTTATTATTCTGAACTTTATTTTAAACTGTCTCTGGCTGCCGAATAGCAGGACATGAAATGCCAGGTATTGATGGACTTCAGTCTTGGAGCTGAGATTTGTTGAGTAAGAATAAATATCCCAAAGTGCCGGATTATGTTTTTTCCTTTGATGCTTAATTGGATCTCTGTGCTTTCTGGGATGTGTGTTAATGCTTCCCAGTGAGGAAACAATTCCTAATGTATTAAATGAAGTTCCTAACAACGACTCTTCTCTGGACTAATTTTAATTTCCTCTCTGCGTCCATAAGGAGGAAATAATTTGACAGTAGAAAAACCTTTTGCTCCTGCTTACAGTCACTAAAAAGAACTAATTTCTTTTCCAGTTCTGTACATTACCAAATGTGTGTGCTGAAGTAATCATGAGCTAGATTTCCTTAGGATTCCCTTACTCAGAGCTCGGCACTACTACACAGACAGTCCTAACATGGTTTCCTTTTTCTTCAGACAACATTTCACCAAGAAACTTTGAAATTTTATTGATATTAATCTTCTTTAAAAGGAGACACAGAACATGTATGAAATACACTGGACTGACATATCCAGAAGTTAAGATGTCTGCCTATCCACATAAATGGGATGCAGCGGCAGTGCTCCAAAAGCTTTGTGTGTGTCCTTACACCTCGTGCCTTATGTCTGTCGTGCTGTCCATATGCCTCAGCACTGGTCTAGAAGGATCAAACTTTCATATGTCAAGATCATTACAAAGGTGCTCATTAATGCCATTTGTGATGATAGTTTAATTTAGAGTATGAATACCTTGCAACTTGGGAGGGGGCAGAGAAGCTATATTAAACCCAGTGCATCCAATTTAGACAGCTTATTAAATCACTGACTTCTGGCCTTTAGTAGACACCGATTCACTATATGACAAGCCTTATGTGATTTTTGCTTGCTCATTTTGTTATTCTGTTTTACTGACTCCTAGATTGTTTTCCCTATTATTTAATCTCAGCCATTCCACATTGGAATGAAACATGATTTGATGAAGCTAAAAACATCCAATAAATCTTTACAGAAACTCTGATCATGATGATCTCCAGCTGGGTTGGAGTGTAAGGTCACAGTTGCAGGAGCTACCCACCAACTACAGCATGGAATTGACTGAATGCAAGTGGAGAAGCCGTAACGTGGAACCTACGACTATCCTTGCTGAGCGAAATGAGTGAGGTATGAGAGGACAGTCTTGATCCAGCCTAATCGAAGTAGATCACAGGCAGAGCCTGTCTACACACAAGTATCCACCTTGCTGACATTCCAGCAGTATTCTGGTTAAAAGAGGGAATAGTCAGAAGCAGAAGTGTAAACTCACAAAACTAAGAGGATGTCTACACAGTCTTCTGTGAGCTGATTACAAAATGGCCAGACTTACTGGACATTGTATATCTTCAGTTCAAAAGCTGCACAACTGCCAATAGAGAAAATAAAAACCCCACCTGCAGAAATATGCACTGATTCCTACAGTTTTATGAGCATGACCTATTCCATGCAGTTAATTATAACATTCCAGATTCTCATGGTCTTGATCAACTGGTTTTATCCCCAAAAGAAATTGAACCAGTTCACACTAGCCTTGCAGGATTGTAGTTTTGTCTCCAGTGACAGCTGGATTACACTGACTATGTCAAAGAAGTTCCTTAACATTATAACAAAAACAAACAAACAAACAAACAAACAAAAAACCAAAAAGCAGCAACTTCATGACAGATATTGTATTGTAGAGAAGGGGCTAAATTATGACCAGCCCCCATGCTGGCATGATGTGAGTCCAGAAACTGCAAGGACTCTAAGGCTCCTCCTTTCAAAAGCAAAGTCAGAGAATAAGCCAAAATTCAGTTATCTGAGACTCTAAATTTTCAGTGATATGACCAATCATGCTAATTGCTTAGCCATCCTCAAAACATGCTGTTTTAACAGTAGCCTGTTTTAAACATGGAATTTAACAGCTTGTTGTGCTGCTGGGAAACATCTATTCTTCAAATTAGCCAAGTTAACATGGACCTCAAAGATTCCAGTACATCACTGCTGTTTTCAGTCAGAAAAATCCACAACACAAAGCATAATTGATCCAAACAAAAAGAACTTTTCAGCTCATGGTGTGACTGCTGAGGTCACATTTGGAGATAGGGAAGAATGCTGAACTAAAATTGGCGTGCTGAGAATTTGCCCTAATTGTTGCAGAAAATAAACAACGGTAGCCTACCATTGCCCTTTGAGGGAGTATACAAATTTGCACTGATGCTGGTATAGCTGAGACAAGAGAAAGAAGCTTCACTCATCACAGTATGCCTAAGGGCAGTGAAGACCAGGGATTGCTTGTTACACCACTGGACATACGCTATTCTCAGCCTGAGACATGACCTAATCAGACCAAACATTTTGTGATCTAATGGTCAGAGCCAGACTGATGATATCACCATTTCCATTGGTTTTGGCCAAGTTTGAGATAACAGCTAGAGCACAAGTTTTCAGTTCCTTCAATCTCTCCCTCAGTCACCCTATCTGACCGAGACCACAAGGACTGCTGCAAAGAGAGAAGTGGCTACAGGATCCTAAACGTGTCCTGAAGCTGACAGGGGTTTGCTGGATCTCTGCTTGGCCAGGGAAATGTGCTAAGACAATATCTCAACTCTCAGACTGTAAGTAGGAATCCACATTTGAAACATAAGCTGTATTTCCTATCTTATTGGGAGTTTTCTCCCTCCCTTTTGAATGCCATTTTCATCTGCTAACGACAAAGATATTTGGACTTTTGAAGAATTGGAAAATTGGACTCCCCACAAAAATAACTAGAGCTCGTATCAACTGCTACCTTTTTCCCCACCACACCAGGGTCTCCTTATACATATTTTCAATAAACAAAGGGAAAGGGAGTAAAAGGGTATTCAAATGAAAGCCTTCCTGAATACTTTTATTTCAAATATTTTGGCTGGTTTTAGTCTTTTATTGAATTTTTAATAAAAAGCTTAGAAGACTTTAAAGGATAAGTTCATCTTGGCAATGGGTAGGCTAAAATCTGTACTTACAATCCCAACTACATCCAAAACTTTGTTTTGTACAATGACAGTTCTTGTTAACACTGTTGATTCTCTGGATTCACTTATACCTTCATGATTCACAAAGCAGATACCTGCCAGGCAGAGCCTGTGATAGCCCTGTGTAACAGTGCTGGGCTGCACATATTTTATTCCCTCAGAGTGAAAACTTACTTCTCCCCACGCAAATAAAATGGGGAAGATCACAAGTTCACAAATCAGCATGTTATGGTCCTGCAAGGCTGAGGATGAAATCCTTGCTGGTACAAAACATTTCCTGGCCTTCAATGACTGTCAAAGGACTGAGTTAAGGACCTCAGGAGTGGGTTTGCAGTTTTAGTATTGAGCTAGAATAGATTTTGATGGCATCTTCTGAATCCTAGCTTTGAAGGCCCTACGCCCCCATCATTTCAGTTCCCCCAGTCTAATGTTTCCCACTACGCTGCATGGGTAGTGAGATGAACATATTACATACAAGCTGAAGGAAGATCATTCCAAGTGGCATTTGATTACATAGCTGTGCCCAATAACTTTTGCTTAAGTCATTATGAACTAAAATATATAGATGTTTACCAATTTCAGGTGTTGTATCCTGAGGTTTAGTTCTCTTGTTCTTCCCCATGTATTTTAAAGCTAAGAAAAAGACAAATCAGCAATTTCTTAGGCATTTAAAGGGGATCCTAGTCTCTTGTAAAGTACAAGTCTGTATCATGTTAGAGCTGATGCAATATCCACCTTTTCCAGAGACATTTTTACCCCTTAATGAAGAAAATTATTGTTTAAAGGAAGAATTATATGAACATTTTCCAGTAATGGAGTTTTATCTTGGTGGCCTTGGGCATGACGTGAATTTAACATGAGGCTTTGTTTTGTAAGGTTGACAGCAATAAGCCCAAGGAAATAATTTTTTATCACACATGTTGTGTTAATGCTGGTGCTGTTTGACCAACACGGGATGTGACGTTGTCTGGTAAGATAATATAAGAACTGTGTTTCTGTGTGACTGTATGCATGTGTGTGCAATAATGTGCACAATTCCTGATGAAAAAAGACACTGGAAGGTAAAGATGCGTTTCTAGCTTTCCTCTTTAAAAGTTCATTCTTCTTGGTCTCCTTATCTCCTAATTGGAATACAGAAAAGATGCCAGCTTCAATGAACTGTACACCTTTGTGGTGGGGAACTCTGTTGGGTGCTATCTGAAAGATTTTCTCCATTGTTAATTTATGCAGCTAAATTGGTACTAAAAAATTCAGTCACTACCATTAGCTGATCCAGAATCTTGTATCTAATCATTGCTTGTGAATGGACTCGA
Organism: Falco cherrug; assembly: GCF_023634085.1. Lineage (NCBI taxonomy): Eukaryota > Metazoa > Chordata > Aves > Falconiformes > Falconidae > Falco > Falco cherrug. The sequence continues at coordinate 5,173,751 of NC_073698.1, forward strand.
ATTGACCCATACTCCTGCAAAGTAAACAGCAGCTTTTCCATTTACTTCAATGTGCTGTGCGAGAATTTCTAAGAATACAGCTTCCCTGCAATCAGAGATGTGGATACACGCACCATGCCAGTTTTATTTTAAATCCAGCTTCTCAGCCTACCAAAAGAGTAAAGCCACGGAGGATTACAACTGATGGGTCAACAACTATTCCTCTGCTAGCCCACTTATTTTTCCCACCTTGCTTGGAGGCCAGGTTTATCTAGGCATACCTGCAACTATTGTGCTCACCATGTGGCAGTCTGAAGCCCCTCTTAAGCTGTTATTAACGAATCATACAGGCTAAGAGGCGGTTTCCTATTTTTTATGTTAAATGCCACAGTTCTGTAATAGCATCTCTCCTGAGGAACCTATGATCACGATGACTGCTGAGCCTTCTACAGTTATTTGGCAGAACTGAGAATCTCTCAAAACCTGAAACCCAGACTGCTTTAAAGTTACAAGATATACCCAAATAAGAAGGCAGCTGAATTGATGAGGGATCAATTCAGCTCTCTTTCAAGGATTTCCACTTAACTAAAATCTGAACACCCCTCTCAGAGGCTTCTCTTCTCTAGGACAACTATCCCACTAAATTGGTAATGTCATGGGAAGCCTAAAAGCAGGAGGGGATGGCATAGAGCTGGGCATGGATCCAAATCCAATTTTTTTTATTTTTTTCCTGTCCACTAAAGACATTTATAACACTCCTAGACAGACTAAGTATGGCCAGGATGAGTGCTGCAGTGCTGGAAATTCTGAGGAGATGGATGGTCTGAAACCGCTCCTCTCCCAAATGACAGACACTCTGTGCTGTAGAATGATGCTCAGCTGACATTAAGGTTCAGGGCATGAAACCCCTGCCCTCAACTTTGGCATCCCTTTGGGCACAGCCCGTTCATTCTTTTCTTTGAGATGACTGCTTGTAGCATCTGCATTGACCTGGTAGGTGGGATACTCTCCCACAAAGTGAAAGAGCATGTTCATTGCTTTCTTAGACTGTGGAGAAACCTGCTGTATGGGCCACAGAAGAAATTTAGGTACTTAAGGTAGCTTTTCAATGGACAGCTCTAAGGCTGTGGGATGTCTCAGAAGTTGAGAAGTTTTCTGCAACACTGTAGTAAAGCTAGATAATATGCATTTCCTTAAGGTAAATCGTAAATTCCTAAATATCTTTGTGATCATAGACCTTAGTAACAAAGCTTGACAAGGAGTCACTGGGAAGCAGTATTTCCTCCCTGCAACAGGGTGGGGGAAAAAGCAGTCAAAGTCAAATGACATATCCTCAGAAAACACTGTTAGCAGCAGAAGTGATAAGGGAAACTATGGATAGGATCAAACTACTAGATTTCATAAGATATGACCATGCAAGCTCAGGCTCAGTCTCTGGTCAGGCATGTTCTTTTAGCCTTTTCAAAATGTGAAGTAGAACATCATAACCTCTGACTTCTTTACTGAGTCCCAGCTTCCAGTTCCCAACTCTTACCATTAAATGTACAGCCCACGATTTTACACCTCCACAACCAATTTAGGACCACTATATATAAAGTACTGTTCCTATTACTGCTCTTCTCCAGTGTACTTTTAAGGGTCTGAAGTAGTGCACTGGATGTCAACCTTGCATAAAGTGAGTCATTACAAATGACCACGTGAGAAGGAATCCTTTTCAGTATGCGGGTCAATGTACAACCACTATCAACCGCCTGGAAAAAAACAGTACACTTATTACACAGAGAACATAATTCCTACTGCAGCTTTGTATAATCAACTTTCCAATGATTCCAGTGAATATCATGCATGTCAAGATGTCAACTACTAAACAGAGAACAGTGCAACAATCACTGATTTTAATTTGAGGAGAGTGAAGGACAACACCAGGTAATTTAAATCCTTTAAGAAAGATTTGGCATCCAAACATAATACTATTTTGATGGGCCTGGGATTGTACTGAGACATCAGTGAGATCCCTCTGGGAAACAGTGGATTCCCCAAATGCAGATAACCTGACTCACCTATTCATTTCACTGCACTCAGCAAATAAGTCTTACGGTACGTGGCTTGCTGCCTCTTGATTAGCCAGAAATACTTGGTCCAGTTTAAATAGGTCAAGAGCGAGACTGTATCACATATTAAGTTCTGTTTCATGTTGTAGCACAGGCCATTTCCTTCTTCCCACTATACTCAGACAATAAAGCATTTAAGAGAGCTGCCCTACAATACCTTCATTAGTTGCCAGAACTTGGGAGAATGAAGTCTTTCGCTAGGGCTCATTAAGAGGTGAAGGGAGATAGCACACCAAAAGCCTAGGATACAGAGATCTGTGGTAGCAGATCCTGGAGAAAGGGAGTTAGGATAAGTGGTTTCTTAATTAACTTTCTCATACTAAGCATTACCTTGGTCTTATTTAGCTGAACTGGCTGAGCTGAGTTATAAAGGATCTTCTTCTATTTGCTTGTGCAACAGTACTAAGATGCAAAAGGGAAGGGATTTAATTCTCCCATGGCAAAATCACAATGCCACTTTTGCTGCTCAGTACAGGTTATCTCTGGGCTTACCTCTGCACTTTTCCCTAGAAGACTTTTTTTGGGGGTTGGTTTTTTTTTTGGGGGGGGTGGGGTGGGGTGTGTGGGCTGAATCTACCAAAAAAGAAGTGCATAGTGAGGGAAAGGGGACCCTAAGAAACTGTCCCTTGCATGAAAGGGTGAAGCATGCTTAAGAAGCATTTTTGCAGAGCGAAAAATCTGAGGTAGCATGGCAGCGGTCCCATCTCAAGATATACGACAGCGGGCATACACATAAAGCAAAAAACCAACCCCCCATATCATTGCTTCTTCCTACAGTGCAGTGCAGAGTAGAATTCACAAGAAATTTAATTGCACAGCTTGCTTATGAAGACACAGGCTAAGTGGAATAAAAAAGGTAATATAACCAAGAAACAGAAATCTCTGTAATATTATTTTATCGTGAAAACTAAGGGGTTTATCCAATAATCTGTGTTCCTTTAAGATTCCCGCTAAAGGCAGGTGAAATTTACCTACTCAGCTGAAAGGCTGAGTCTAAGGTTTAAAGATAGTCTAGTTTTACTTTCTATATATGACAATCCACAGACTTTCACCTAAATGCTTCCATACTGACAGGTACCTTGTAAATGAATACAAATACAGCATTTCAGATAGGTATTAGTCTTGACTCCAAGGTGTTAAAAGCTGCAAAACCCACTGTGCCTCCTCATATTTTATTCTAGCTTTCCAGATGATTATGCTGTTCTCAGGGTCTGCTTCTCAATGTGGTTTAGGGAAGGGGCCATCCTTGGCACTAGCCCATGTTGGCACAGTCCTATAGAATTCATGGGGACTGAACACAGTCCTAACTGCTTTGCTGAGCTGAGGTTGATTTATGCGAGTACTTAGTCCTTTCACTTAATAATTCTTCTATTCTGTTTGGTCCTGTTTTATGGGACAATAAAAATCTGGCCCCTTTAGTCCCTTCTACAGAACCTCCACCCCACTGGGCTGGGCTTTACATTGTTACATGTACTAACATGCTTGCTCACTCTATTTTAATCATGCAAGAAGAGTACCATGCATCCCGTGAATAAATCTGTCTTTAAAATAAGTCATCAATTCAGTGGAAAGGTCTGGGTTAGAAATGGAAGTTTACAAATCACCTTAGCTGCAATTTTAGCTGTGAGGCACAATAACCTGAATGTTACAAGCAGCCCAGTGAGGAAAAAGGTCTTGGAATGATGCTCAAGTTTGTCTCAAATAACCTCACACTGCCAAAGAAAGTTTGCACTAGATGGATTTATAAAAGCAGTATAAGGAAAGCTTATAAATCATCTGTACATGACACTGCAGGTTAACAAAGGGAAAGTGAGAATGAACATTTTTCCAAATCCATCCCTGCAATCCCCAAACCTCCACAGAAATTCAGAATAATGACTCAATTATGAGCTACGCTACAAAATCACTGGAAATGCACTACTACCTTTCCCCTTATGGTGGTCTTATAAATGAACTCGGAGAGTATGGCATTGAAGATGTTAATATGGGGAAAGAAATGCCTGACACCAAATTTATCCTCCTATCAGTGCAGGGTATCTTTCCTCCCTACATCTGTAAAAGTTTCGATCAACTCAGCTTTAGCTCCAGGAAAGCAGGCCTCCTCTTTTACTTATACTTCAGCCCAGTCAATTTTACTTCACGACAAGCTTTCTAACATCTAACCTAAATGATGATTGCCCAGAAGATTTTCTTTTATATCCTTTGCACCAGTTTATTCAGTTTGCCCCATCCTCAGAAGATGCTACCTTAAAATACTTGCAAGCCGTTAACCTGATTTGCTTTGCACTTGATAGCAATTCCTCAGGGAAAATATTGGCCATATAATTTTTCTACTATAGCCACTTGCCTAATGGGTTGGGTTTTTTTGTTACTTTGCTGAATATTTATTTCATTGAATTGCCTATACCGAGCTGCCCTGGGTTTTTGGCCTAGTTCCACCCCAGCTGTGTCAGGTGAAGAAGCTGTTACTGCTGTAGTCTCTTGTTTGTGAGCACAATATACAGCACAGAAGCCAAAAGACTGATGTTCCATAGGTTCTGACCATTTAATGTACTATAGCGTTTCTCCATGTGGCCTCTATAAGCTAATTGTGTTTGGAAGAAAAGAAAAGGCTCCTGAATAGTTTTTTCTTTAGCCTTCATTTCAGATACCTGATGCATATTTTGAGCAAGGTGCCCATCCAGCTGAGGAATGAAGGAAGCTCATAGTTCCAAACCTCTACGTAAAACTGACATACAAATCTGTCTGATTGGTAGATGCTGTTATTATTAAATACTTCTACTCAGTAAACTTATTTTTTACTTAATAGAGGACAGCGCTCAGAGTCTTAATAGGAACCTCATGTGACACTCATCCACCTCTAGCTGAGTCTAGAAAAGCACACCCTTTGAGTTCAGGAGGGAAATGAGACCTGAAGGATCGCCACCTCTTCCTTCTTCTTTACAGCCACCTAAAGAATATTTAGTCATCTCCTAAAAATCAAACCAGACCCTTTGGTGGCCACTGGGATTCATCAAGAACTAACATCAGAACAAGCAGTTACATGTAGACGATCAATTACATTCATAGCAACATAATGAACAATTGCAAGCCTAGGTGGCTTTAATGGGTTTATTTATTATATTACTCTATGCTCGGCAATGGAAGCAGAATTATTTATGTAGTTGAGCTATGGCATTTCTGCTTCCAGTCATGCCCTACATGTGCTTTACTGGAACATATTTATAGCATGCTTTTTGCAGATCTAAGTCTGAATATTTTACAAAGTTTAAATAAAATAAAAAACAACAGTAAGCCACCGCTGACATTACCAATTGAGCAATCATGTCCAGTCCAGTTGGGATCGCAGCTGCAGAGTCCAGTATCTGGGAGGAAGGTCCCGTGACCAGAGCATTGGTCCAGACAAGTGGCTCTTGGGGTCTCACAATTTGTTCCTCCCCAGCCAACCGAGCAGTGACACTCTCCTCGCACGCACACGCCTCGTCCTGAGCAGGTAGGATCCATGCAGTCCACTACGTGTGAGAGGGAAGAGGAAGCACACAGGGAAAGCAAATGGTAATTGCAGAAAAAAACCCCTACCAGATTGCCATCTACACAAATATATTTATATAGTATCTCAAAGCTCCAACCAGAAAGAAATGCCCCGTTGGGCACAAACCAGATGGTTCATGCAAGAACATAGTGGCCCAAAAGGCAGTGAGACCCAAAACACTTACATGAAAAACAGAGAAAAATTTAATTATGAAATGCATTCTTTTATCCAGACCTACATTGATAAATGATCTTTCTAGTAAGAACAGGTTAATATCAATTAAGAACAGAATAAGAATATTCTCTTGCACACATATTGGGCCTCCTTTTATTCTATTAGAATAACCTAAATTACTATTACTCATTAACTGAGAGCTGAGCTCTGTTTTTCTGAGAGAGAATTTTACATAAAGATTCAGCAGAAGTTGATGTCCTTATTCAGCAAAATACACACTTAAATTGAAGAATGTGCTGAAATCTATACAAGTTTCAGAGACACTTACATAAATTCCATGTTAAACATACCCTTAGGCACTTTTCTAGAGTAAGGATTAAACCAAAACAGTTTTTTGTTTTTTTTTTTTTATATAGGTTTGTTGTGCTGGTTTTATTTCTTACCAATTTACACTCTTTTTTAAAATGTTTTGGGGTTATTTTCCCCGAAGGGGCACTTCCTAACAACACTGGAGACCATTCAGTTAGGTGCATGGTATAGCAACGTGCACCAAAAGCCTGAACATACAGCTGCCTGATTCCCCAGTAACGAGTTTTGTAGGCAACTGTTGGCTCCTCTGCCCACGGGGGAATTTCACCCAGCAATGCAAAAATATTAAACGCACCAGACACCCTCCCAAAAAAGAACTGGAGGAGTCAATTGTCTGTTTATATATAAAAGCTTTAGAACAGCCTAGAGAAATTCTTGCCATCTCTTGAAACGGTGTGTGGCAGTGCCCTGGGGATCAGTGACCAGTGTCAGCCCAGCGAAGCAGCACAGGGGAAGCTGTCCAGCCCCTGGCTCTAACACAGAAAAGCAGAGCACGGCCACCGCACACGCAGCAGGTTTGTGGTTCACTTCTTTTTCCTCCCCCGTAAAAGCCAGTAAGACTCCCAATGACCTGTTTAAGATCCAGGAACCTTAAAAGGAAACACAACAGCTGCTCTGATAATTCCCTGGATTCTCAAGCCTTCTCAGGCTGACAAGTAATGGCTCAGCTATTACTATCCCACGGCATGTGAGAGCATTTTCTGTTTTGTTTGATTCCTGGAGACCTGCTCATAGCTGGAACAATCCTCGAAAATTGTAAGAGGCTGGAAAGGATGAGTCTATAAATCTCCTTCGCTGTTAGCGAGCTGGGAGCTGGGGTGCCAATTTTACCATGAGACACTTGAAGCCCTGGCCCTGCTCTTTCTCAGCAGTAATAAGTATGAAAAGGACTAAGAAGCGGACTAGCAGCCTCGTACGTTCTCAGCAGATGGTTTGAACGTAGAGAACAAAGATCACAGGCTAACTGACAAGAGGCTACCTCCAGGCAATTAATCATCCCCTCTGAAGGTCAATTGGGAAAAAGGTGAGTTTTACAGGGGGCTCCATCACAGGAGGCAGACAATCTGCTATCTCAGCTCTAACACAGACGATTATAGGAGGGGAATGTGCATGTCAGAACCCCCCATTTATCATAATCCCAAGGCCATTTTTCATGTTGAAATGAGCCCTTTCAGAAAATGTCACACACAATGGCTACTTTAATCTCAGCCTTACTAGCTGTATCTCTTTAGGCTTTCTGCACCATCGGAAGGGCCCTGGGACAGGATTACAGGCTTCTGCTTTCTTCTTAATCAGTTGCTTAGTGGATTTGGAGGACAATGGTATATTTTTAGGGGGTTCTGCTTGACAAATTTAGCTGCTTAGCTCTAAGAGAAGCAGAGATGGGGAGTGGGGTAGGAGGGCAGAGCTCACAAAATCTAGTATACTGGAAAAAGAGAGGGAGAAAAGAAAAGGTTTGCATATATTTGTGTTGCTATTTGGAAAATGTCTCAAATGGTCTAATTCCTGGTTGGAAAATGCCCCATTTATAGTTCAGCCTTGTGCAGAATCTTTTCCAGGAAGATAAATCATGCAACAAGCAAGGTTAGTGCCTCTTCTACACTTTTCCCCAGTATGCTTCATGCTTCATTGGTCACACAAGTTATTAGGCTTATTCGGTACCCAAAGAGTAACTTCTCATTTTTCACTGCTTAAATTTGCTCCCCTCCCTTTAATGTCTTGCTGGCTTAGCCCATGCCTTATAAAATATGGGCCAATAAACTAAGGAAGGAGAAAAGAAAAGCTCATGCAAGATTGTTGACTGATGCTTTATAAACATTGCTGAACTTCTATGGGGAAAGAGAAAAGACAGAAGAAACCCTGGAATGAAAACTCATTATGAACGTGGACTAAACAGTGAAGCTATGAGAAGTGAGAAATAATAAAAAGTAATCAATACCAGATGGTCCTTCTTAGAGGATAAATTAAAAAGAAAAAGCAATTTTAAAAATAGTATAAATCAACTTTTTTACTAGATCTAAATATATATGTGTGTGTGTATGTATATATGTCCTCAAGATTTCCCACATGGCATATTCCTGAGTTACTTCCCCCCTCACAACACAGTACAAATTATGCCTTGAATATGAAAAACAAAGGCATTCTTGGAGAAATACTAAACAGCTCATAAGAAAAATCACGTTCTCTTTGTTCTTCATGCTTTTTCAAGTTTTTACGTAGTGGGGCTGACACTGTCCCCCGCTACAGTGATAACATAAAATAACTGCGTAGTGTCTGGCTTTTCTGCTTTAAACATGGCCAGGGAAAAAAGGTTCCTGTTAGAAAAAGGGCAAATCCTACTCTGATTTACATATATTAAACACATTTGGCTGGAGGCAAAATCAGTAAAGATATGATCTAGTAAATATGAGGTCTACAGAGATGCTTTAAAGATACTTCAGTAGTCACCATCTTTAGGTTTTGCATGCCCCACAGCTTCATTGAATTGTGCTTTCTTAAGCCAAAATGAAGGTTAGTCAAGAGATGGCTTCTTGTTGTAAGAGCTGATACTGTCTCCATTCCTAGCTGATACTGTCTCCATCCCTAGCATTTAGTGACACTGAAGCCATGTTACATCAGAGATGCCCCACTCCAATACGTTCAGCTCATCAAAAGAATTGCTAGATTAGGTGCCATTTGAACATCTGAATCCAATTCAGCTATTTTCATTGTCTGTAAAATAAAGTCATTTCAGACAAATCTTTATCCCACATATGTGAAGACAACCATTAATTAATTGCAGCCATTGTGATTCTTATACGTGTATCAAATACATGTCTTAAATTGTTCAGGTGGTGCAGAGGCCTTACATATGTATTTGTAGAAGGATAATTTAAATGTAATTATTTATCCAGTCACCTGCATAGAATTTTGAGAATAGTTTTTGAAAGTATTGAACATCATTCTTTAAATCAGGCACCTTTGGATGTATTTTTATAATTGTCTGAATGATTTGTACACTTCGAAAACTGTCTGCTTTTTCATTTAGCAATAAGGAGCAGTCACAGACCCGGGAAGATAAAGGTTTATGGTGGCAGGTGATTTCCTACACAAAAAGATTAAAGATAAGTGCTAAAAGGCACTGTATTTCTGAACCACAAATCTAAATGTAAATAAAAAATGTTTGGGGGCTAATGTGAGCAAAAAGCTACGGAAGAGCCATTAAAATGGCTCTGATTTTGAAGCAGAACTTAGTTCGAATCCTGAGCATTTCTAAGCTTTTAAAGCTGACAATAATCAGGGACTTTCCCCCACATGCCACCATTTTGTGTATACAAGCAACTGAAATCATTTGGCATAGCATAGCAGAGAAGAAAGCACTGTAAAAGTAATTATACGTTTAGATGTGTAAATGGAAATGATGCTTTAATAAGAACATTTGAACATATGATTAGATGTTCTGGTCTTTCAACTAGATTTGTCTATCCAAAGCATTTGATGGCTTTTCATCCAATTATTGAACAAATATGATAGCTAACGACAAGTTATGACAACATATCATTTTTATGTTGCATCCTCTATTGTGTCCCTAAGGTGACTATTACTGTTCTGTTTAAGTGCCAGTCCTATTCTGAATTGCCTCCATCCCTGTAATTATATAATGACAATCAAAGCAAAAGGCTAATTGAATGCATCTTGCAAATACCTTCTTCACAGCTTTCGCCTTTGTACCCCGGGTTGCAGATACAGGTCCCCATGATGCATGTGCCATGGTTATTGCAGGAGACATCAATGCACTGGTTTGTCGGGACATCGCATTCGGCTCCTTTCCAGCCGCTGTGGCACAAGCACCTCCCCTTCATGTACTGCCCATTCCCACTGCACAGCACTGGGCAGGATGCTGGGGACAGATAACAGAAATCACATTAAACCACAACTCTGCGAAGAGGCTCTCACTTCAAAAAAGAGCGCAAGAGTCCAGCATAGGATTTATATCCTCTATACCCAGTCTTCAGTGGGGTATGTTCTTCCTTCCTTTGCCAAAACGAATTCTTTTGCATGGATAACACCCAGCTGTTAACTGCATTCTCCTATGACTGTTTAAAACAAACAAACAGTGCTCTTGAGTTAGACTATCTCCTTGCTTTGTGTCTCTGATAGTTTTTTTCACTAACTAAACTCAGAATTTTCTTGCATTCTGACTTCTCAATGTACTGGTGTCTTCTTTCAGCAGCACTGCTGACCTTAGATGGCTAATCACTATCCCTGACCCGCTGCCAGACTTCATACTTTCCTTGACACTGCCTCTGCCGTGGACCTTAGCGGTACACAAATCACTCCCCTGTTTTGCTGCTGTAATTCTCAGATTTATGGGTTTCAGTTGCTTTGCTTAGAGTCCAGAATGCCACATTGAGAATACTTCCCTGATTCAGCTCATGTCATACTACCAAGTTTCTTCCCCAGAAGGGCCGTCAAGCACTGGCACAGGCTGCCCAGGGAAGTGGTGGAGTCACCATCCCTGGGGGTATTTAAAAGACGTGTAAAAGTGGCGCTGAGGGACATAGTTTAGTGGTGGACTTAGCAGTGCTGGGTTAATGGTTGGACTCCATGATCTTAAAGGTCTTTTCCAACCTCAACAATTCTATGATTCTAACTGAACCTCTAGCCTCCTTCTTTGATTATCACCTCTGCTAGTCTCTCATCACCAGCTACAATACAAAACTGGCCTCTAGTCCTTCCAAAATCCCTGTAATAAACATTCTCCAAATCTATCCTCTGATCTTTCTGTCAGTTTATTAAGGATTTTTAATTGTCCTTGCTTCCAGCAAAGCTGGCTGATTATCAAGGCCAACCAGATACAGGATGTCTTCCCTGTGAGAAAGGGGAGAAGAGGAAGATGACAAGCTCAAGCTGTGGCATGATGAATCCCAGGATTAAGCATTTTCTGGGCTAATTGGAAAACGTCAGATGGAGTGGGGTGGGATGAACTGAAGGATACTGAGAAGGCTCCCCAAGGAAGGAAAGGTCATCAAGGACCAGACCCCAGACCCCATGACCAAAGCTCTGGTAATCGCTGCACTCTAAGCTTCCTTCAGATCCTCTCTGATGACATCTTCTCCCTTCCCCATTCCCCACATTCTCCATGCTCCTTTTGTCCTCTGTTTTGATTTCTGTCCCTCAGAAACAATAGCCTTCCCCTGTCCACTGTGCCTGGAAACTTCTTCTTGCTTAAGCCCTGTTCTCTTCCATTTCATTTCGTTGAAACTTAGCTGCAAAGACATACATTCATCACAGACTTCTCTTGTCCACCGTTGCTCATCATCCTTAGGTGAGAGCATCTGGGGCTTCTCACCTGCCTCTCAGAAAGGCAATTTATGAACATTTTTATGCAGGACAAATGTGAAAGGAATATTCCAGTCTGCTGTTTAACTGCATTCGGGGTGTGATGAATACAATGTACCTCTTATGTTTCATTCCTGACCCTGATTACATAGAGCAAGAGGTATTGACATGGTTAAAGGAAATGTTCCTCTCCTCTTCCCATTTTTTCAGATACTAATTGCACAATGCACATCCTCTGTTGTTTCTATGTGTCCTTGTAGTCAAGTCGGTTTGAGCATTACAGAATTATAGCAACCTCAATAAAATACAAAGCATTTCCAGCTCTGTTAAGCCAGTTTGATATGCAGTGAGCTATATTTGCTTGACCAAGATAAAAGAGGTTTAGAAAAGAAAGGAATTTGGCAACTGCTCACTTTAAAGGAAGCACATTGCAGTGGTACATTTCAAGTGCATCATTTGCAAGGAGATATCTACCTATATATACCGTATGAGACATAAAATGCTTAAGATACATTGTGCTGTGTACATGGTTCACAGCAAACTCGCTCTGTAATTTCACTTTTCAGCTAGGCTGATGGAATTTCCCCCCCTGCCCCCTCGCCCCCCCCCCCCCCCCCCCAGTCTCAAATTTCAAATGCTCAGTAATGGATCCTTTTCTTTCAAGGCACTGGAAGAGGAGTCTGCAGCTCTTTTCAACGCAAAAGAATAATTGCCTTTAAAGTGAGAGGTTGCTGAGAAAGACTTACATGTTTTCTGACAAGACAGCTGATCACTCAGTACAAGATCAGATAAATTACCGGCCATGTGCAATAAGACTGGTACTCTACAGAGCCCTCTGTGGAGAACACCTTCAGAATAACCTGGGAAGTACTGCTGCAGAAGTCAAGGCAATGGCAAGAACAAGACCTCCTTTGTAGCACATCACCATGAACAGAGACAAAAATGGGGTTTGGATTTTTTTCCGCTGCTACTCGTGCAACTTTTTTCATATATAAAGATATATAATTATTGTTTGATCATTCAGATTTCAGCAAACAATATGTAAGATACTGAAATTATAGTAATTCTCTAGTGTGGTTGTGGTAGTGACAACCCAAATACACACCAATTTTCTTGTAAAGTTTAGCATCAGAGAGTAAGATCATTCCTTTGTTTATACAGAACTTTAAAACACCGTCTCCTATGTTCAAGTAAGCCTTCACAAGGCCTGTGAATACACCTCTGGTGATTTGTTCTCATTTACTTTGTTTAAAGTAATTGGCTAATAATACATTAATAATTAAACCATTATTAAAAACAGAAGGGCTTTCTGCTCCACAGTTTCCCTCTTGTTTGGATGGTGAATTACAAGGCTGAATTAAAACAAAGGAACACCCAGGAAATCTGTAACCTAGAAATCTTCACGTGGGCAGAGACCTGCTCATTTAAGCATTACTGCTCAGTACAGGGCCCGATGTACAGCTGCAGACGGATACTGTAGCAGCCTTACACATGCCATGGTTGCTGCCCTCCGAGGGATTTGTAGGTCAAAAGCAGCATCTTGATTCCCCTAAAAACCAAGCGGAAGCCAATGCCGGGCCCCCTGTACTTATGCTCATGGCAAGATGATCCATTTAACAAGCCCACTGGGTGGAAATGCATACCCAAATATCGTTTTGACACTGCAGTTATTCATCTGCCTTCCTAAAGGCAGAGAGTAATCTGTAATCTGGACCCCGGTGACTGAACCAAAAGCCAGAGTTGAATAAAAGGTGTCCAAATCAGCCAGAGTAAGCACTCTAGTGAAATGGAAGACACATGACTCAACTGAAGTGCCTTGGAACGCTAGGTGTATAACCCATGGAGGGAGGTAAGCTCCTCTGAAAGTGGACTCGGAACAAAAGTTTAAATACTCTGACTCACAGTGAAGGTGCTTCTCCTTCTCCACCGACTACGGTGAGCCCTGGAGGGAACAAAACCTGAACTTCTGCCCCTACCTAAAGTTAGGAGGTATGAGCAGAAATATGCTGTAGGAGATGGAAAAAAAAAACAAAAACAAAAACCAACCCTCCTTTTGTCTCCAGGTCTACGGATTTGAAAAGAAGCTTGGAAATGCAAACCAAGTGTAAGGAAATGCAAACCAAGTGTAACCTGAGTCAGCAAGAAGTTCCACAGAACAGCTCTCAGGGATGCAGATTGCCACATCAATCTTACTGAGCTGTGAACTCTGAAACACCTCTGGGGTTTTAGCCTGGACCACACTCCCTCACAGAGAGCTCCCCCCCTGTGGGGTGTGTGGCCATCCTTATCTCTGTCTCTTGGCTGGGCTGCAGTGATGTGACCCAAGCTCAGCTGGAGGGGGAGAGGACATGGGGTTGGACAGAGTTTAGCTCTCTCCTGGGAAGGAGCCAGCCTGCTTTCCAAAGAAGCAATGGGCTGGAGTGAAGGCCTGACCTGTTGCCTTAGCAAAGCTCCTTGTGTGGGCACTAACTTTTTACACTCCCTCCCTCCCCAAATTTATAAATCTGCACTTAGTTTGTTGGACTGCTTGAGCCAAAAAAGGTCTTGAAAAGGTTGATGCACAGCACTCTGGCATTTCCCACATGCAACATTTTGATTTCTCAGTCTGAAAAATGCTCTTACTAAAAGTACTTCAGGTTTTTATTTTTTTTTTGTTTTGTTTTGTTTGGGTTTTTTTTTTTTTACGTTTAAATAACCTAAAAATTTCAGGTCAAATGAAAATCCTTTCAAAACCATTTATTAAAAATACTTATCACTTGAGCAAAAAAATGTATTATATTGTTTGCTGGGGTGAGCCTCCTTCCCAGTCGCCCCAGCATTTTCAGTTCTGGCCAGAGTATCCAGTTCTTCCTGCCATTACTCCACTCCCTAACTTTACTCTAACCCTGCCCCTGTCCCCACAGCCAGGCTGTCAGCAATCAGACCTCAGGCAGACTTGCAAAGCCTGCAGCATTGAAAATAGTACTTAATTTTTGTATAATCAGTGTCTTAAAAGAAAGTATCATTATAGGGATCATACCACACAATGACAGAGTGCTTTGCTAAACAAACAATAATGCCACATTTATAAGTCACATTTTCTAAAGTTGCTTCCAGAGAGAAAATTCCCAGCACGACATTTTGCCTGTCCATTTGCAACTAGGGCACTGTGTTGTTGCCAAGGTCACAGCAATCACGACTAGTAGCAAACAAATCCACAGACCTGACTTGTTTCTTTTCTGCTGCAGCATCCCCGAGCTGGGTGAGGTGTACTTTGCAAAAGGCACAGGCATGAATACAATTTCCACATGAAAAATATTAACTGAAGGGGAGAGGGGAAGAGTTAATCAAGTATAAATTCCTACCTCTGCCGCAGTCAGGGCCCAGAAAGCCAAGGAAGCAATGGCAAGTCCCAGACACGCAGTCTCCATTCCCATAGCAATTACTGGGACAATTATCCACTGATTCTGGAAAACAAAAGAGAATTCAGATACTTCTTTAGGCAAGTAAACACCAAGTTTGCGAGGGCTCTGGATGGCAGGACAGCTGAAACTTCAAAGCAATTGCTGCTCTTGGGGCTGAAAGCATTAGTCTGAGCTCCACTAAACAGGACTTATCCATTTTCACCAATGGATGGTTCAACCGTAACACATTAGTGAGGAGCAACTGCAAATCCTATCCTATGATTAAATCTCAGCTGCTCAGTACCCACCAGGCTTTGTCCTCACTCAGTACCTGAAGACTTCCAAATGTCTTTTCTTCCTGCTTATTTTTCCAACCGTTTTCACTCTTTGAATTTATTGGAGAGAAGCAACACACCCCATTCTCCTGGCAGAACATGCACATTTTATCGAATTTGGTTGACCTGGGTAAGCGAACGTGGGGCATGTATTTGTGCCAAAAGTAACTAAGCTATGACAGAAATGTTCCCCTATGAAGTTCAGAACACAGACCCTTGGTTTACTTTGTCTGCCTGTTGAAGGATTATTTCTAACCACATGCCTTCTCATTTGTTCTACAACATTATCCAAACAGCCCAAAATTCTGGGGCTAATACTGCATCTTGGTGGAACAGGAATGGGACTATTCCACACTTGGTTTCTAGTTATCATCTTAAATTCCCTGACTTTGGCAAAACCATTGGCTATTCATCTTTCAAGGACAGTTAAAAGGTAAGCAAAATGTTATCTAGCACTTCTGTTTTGAGGACAGCTCAGAATACTTGTGCTAAAATTATCTTTCATAAAAGAAGAACACAAGCTGATAAACATTACATATCAAAAAGAGAATGAAAATAGTTTTATTTCCTTGACTAAACTGTGAGTGAAGACTGAGTAAGTTTGAGTGGGGCTTGGAAGGGTGATGGAATACCTTGGCTCATTCCACACTATTTCACATTTTCTCAGAGGGAAACGCTTATCAGATTAAAATGAAATTCAGTTGTACAGGAGGGGCCCTGGTGGTACATCTATCATGGAGTGGGGTGCAAATCTCAGCCGTGTGAATAACGACTGTGCTTTCACAGACCTACTTCACTGGGCCTTGTGCTAGCAAAGATACTTGTAAACTCCCTATCAGTGCAAGTGAAGAGGAACAGCTGCAGCAGAGATGCGCAAATTAATTTCTAATCACAAATGAAAGGAAGCCTGTTTCTGGATGGGTGTTCTCCAACCAAACAGAAGAGGTTTCTGAAGGACATTTTAAAGATACGGTGTAATTTAATCATTCATAAAAGGCAACAGCATTTTTAAATAATAAAAACCATTTCAAGCATTTATGTTTTAAGACTTGGCATCACACATCTCATGATCAGATAGCTCCATGCAGCAAGGAAGGTACAAGGCAATGCTGTCAGTTTTCTAACACTTAACGTCTATAGTTAAGCAGATATCCACTTTGCAGTGCATGGAAACACAATCACAGCATGCAGTCAACACTTTGGGCTTGAACTGCCATCTTTATTCCAATCAAACAGCAGCCATGCTTCCCAGAATAAAGAAATAGCAACTCAGGCCTTGTGCATTTATATTGATATTTAGGTATACTAACTCTCATTGAATAGCAGGTATAAACACAAATCTATCCTGCAAACAAAAAGTTAATATTAGCCTGTATGTATATAAACTTCAGAATTTTGTGATGTTTAAATTTCACTGCTGAAAATGCACATAATTTTGCTTTATGCACTTTTCCTGGTTTTTTTAGAATGTTCACATCTTTCTTGCTTTCAACAAATATATGCAGATTTTTTTTAAAAAAAGTTGTTTATGCACATACACATAAGATGAACATACAGAGTGTGAGTACTGTAAAACAACAAGATGAGATGGGCAAGGAGATTTAACAGCTCCTTTTGCTGAAAGGGTCATTCCTTTTCCTCTAATTCTCTCCTCCTAGGTACAAGTCTAAGCTCCCTCTTCTTGTGCTGTCTCTGGTACTTGTCAGACCCTTTACTGAGTTGTTTTGGCTCAAAAAGTGGACAAAAATTAATACAACAGAGAAAAAAAAGCAAGCAAATTGTTTTCTGCTGCCTGAAAACTGGGAACAGAAGGAGTAGGGCCACACTGTTCAGCATCAGAGAAGTACGTAGATGTCTCATAAAACCTTACCATCACACCGTCATGCCGGGTTGGGGTTTGCAAGCTGTAGGAACACTGCGTAGACGTTACTTATGCATGACCTTTGAAGTCAGTGGGAATAGCTATGTCAGTGCCTGACAAAGGACAGACTCCCAGTGTTATGACAACACCTATAGTATTCTAAAAAAGTATTTTTTGAAGCTTTTTTCAAGTGTTTGCTTTAAAGGACTAAATTGAGTCCCTGAAAAGGAGTAAAATAACCATACAACTTTCTTGGTATATTTATGTAATGTAATAAATAACAAAAAATCAAAGCAACACTTAAAAACCAACATAGCATCAGGCAGGGCAGCTGTTCCAAAGTGTAACAATGCACCACATTAGCTGAATGGGAATCTTTTGTTACTAGAAATTTATAGTTACTGCATTTATAGTATCATCCAATTGATGCACTTGTGATGCCTCGGACAAGACAGGCAGGACTCAGTACACCAGTTAGATGTCTACTGTGGGGTAAACTGAATGACTGTCGTCCACTATACTGACAATGTATAATGGGATCTAGACGTTCAGAGTGACCACAGAAATGGAGCATACCTGTACTCAGGTAACCAAACTCTCCCAGATCTTAGGGTCAATCCATTTAATGAACTTTGCTCCAGTGACGTATCCTTTCCTCCTCTGACTAGTTCAGATGTAGATATTGTCATCAAAGACATCTATAGTTGGTCAGATCCCATCAACAGTGACTGACACTAATGCATGTCAAAAAAATATTAATGTTTATTTTGCGGTTCATCTACAGATCTGGCATTTTACTTTGCAAAAATGCAGCGATACGCACACATATCACTTCCTATATCACTTTGTCCTTGAGCCCTGACTTCCCACTCTTCTTTGCCAATGTCCCCTAACTGCATCATACCATATTCAGGCCAACACGGAATAAAACCACAGATGAATGAAACCCATTGTACCTTCTTCACTGAAGCACCTGTTAATTGTGGCCTGAACACCCTATACTATTACTAACAGAGTAAGCCCTTAAAAATCCCTTCACCTTACTTCATTGCTTTCTCTGATGTTCCCTGTTTTTCTAATACAGCCAAAATTAACATTTCTAATGCCTTCTTATTTTACACTGCCTCACTTTGCCCTGGAATAACCTGCCCAATAGAGATGAGATGAAGTGAAAAGAAATTCTCCCCCCTCAGTGGCTAGTACCATTTACCATTCTTATAGCAGTTAAGGATACAAACTTGCCCGGTGTGACTCAGGGCAATTAAAATCTCTGCACACTCCCAAAAGTTCTTCACTACTGAGAATCAGCTCTGAAAAGTTGAAAATTCATGCAGTACATCTTTGTCTCAAAGCTGCTCCCAAAGAGCTCAAAAGTATTTCCATAAAGGAAGCGTTAAATGAACCTCCTTTTTTTCTCATGAACTCCAAAGCTAATGAGAAACAAGGCTTGTGACCTGGGCTGGTGAGCAACCAGTCTGAGTTGTGTGTGCAATACTGAGCACCGTCCTATTTATATTCTTAGGTACAATCACAAACAGGAATTTCTTTTTACTTTGAAGACTGCAGGCATTAGCAAGTCATATGCGCTCACGACTTCCCATAAAAACCTCTGTCTTCATCCTAGGACTGAATTTCATTTCAGTGGTTACAGACTGCACTGGTTTGGCAGCTGAGTAGATTTTCTGGCCCTTCTGAAATGCACACGTAACTTGTACACCCAGCCACACACACTGTGCTAATACCTACATTTCAAACTAAACAGGAGGAGGTGGGTGACTTGGCATAAGAAATTGGGGAGTAATCACAGGGGAACTCCAGAAAGAATGAAGAATCAAGTGGACAAATCTTCAGAAGTTAGGACTTAGCCAAATTATTATCTAATGGGGCTTAGATGATAGAAGAGAGTAAACTCTTTTAACCCTCAGGGAGCCCCAAAGTTGGTGGCACAAAACAACTGTCTGTCTTTTAAGTACGTCCACAGTCAACATTGGTACAGAGGTGACAAACTGTCAATCAATAAACAAAAGCAGGTCACTGCAGTTATGGCCAGGTTCCACTCTCCATTCTACAGCTTACTCTGTTAGCTGTTCACATAATTATACGGATATTTTCCAATATATACAGAATTCCATATGGTGTTTTATGAATAGTGCCATGGGAACTGCTTTAGAGAATCATGACCATGTTTTGTTTTGTTTTGTTTTACTTAATTGTTAAAGTTCACTGTGAGACCATGGACAATTCTTTTTTTAGAAAGAGATATATGTTCTCTGTTTTCAGCCTGACTCCCACTGCTTTCTCTTGGCTTCCCAATCTCTGCAGTGATCTGATTGACACCAGCTGGTAAGGGCAAAGACTATCAATTTGAGAGTCAGTCAATGGATGATGCATGATGCTTTCATATGGTTTTGCTATTGTGTCCAAAGAGAACATTGAAAATGCGGCTCCCATGCCACCTTTCAACAACCAAAGGCAGCAGGAACAAACCTCCTGGAAGCAAACAACTCACACTGGGAACAGACCTGCAAAACTTGAGGCAGTGGGGCTTCTAATGGGGACTGCAGCAGCTTGCGTATGGAAGTAATTGTCCTGCCAGCTTCGAAATCTAATTAGCAACTGAAAAAACAAGTAATTTCCTGAATAAATATTGTAAACATCCAAATCTCCTCTGAGAGAAACAGTAAATGACATAATGAGACACATGGTCTTCAGACCCACACTGTCCCATTTTGGAGAATGGCAGAGAAATGCCTCGTCTGACCTAGCGGATACCCCCTACTCTGGTCCAGCCCACCTCACTCAGGAAAAGGAGGGTGTACAAAAATGCTTCTAGACTCACAAAAATGGAGGGATGGAAAACATTATATAAGTGTAAAAGCCTAGACTTCTCCCACAGCAAGACTCTTCTTCGAAGTACTCTTTAAGGTCCCTACTGCTCAAGAGTTTTAATTATCAGAGCAGAGAAAGAAACAGATCATGGTCTGGAGCAAACCAGCTTTGCTTCATGCACCATGCTGACTTACAGCTGCTGAGGATACCTTGGGATTTTTGCCATTTGTCTCAGGGGACTTTTTTTTTTTTTTTTTTTTCTCAGTACAAGTAATCCCACAGCTGGTAGATTTTGAGGGAAACTTGGCCGAAATCTTTATCTCATCGCTTGTTTTCCCACTGCAATCGCTCCTTACCCTGAGAGAAGCTATAAACTGGCATGATCCTGCCCATACCCATAATAAGACTTCACACCCCACTACCTTTCATTTAAGGTTATCACCGAGTTCAATAGGAAACTACTAATTGTTACCATTGCCATTTTTTTAGGGCGGTCATCTGGGGCATAGGCAAATACACCATTTGCTTCATGTCATAAACTGACTCATGGGAGAGCGACAAAGCTCCCAGGCTAATGGTCCGCTCAGGGGACCACGTTGGTGCTGACAAAAAGCCCTCTGAAAACCATCTCTACTGCGGTGAGCTCCGTAAAGACCTGTCAGCTGGGCTTCCAATTACCCACATGAATTACCTTTATCCAGATGAAATACAATAAACGTATTAAGGAGGCAGATAAAGTGTTAGACTCTTGGTGGACTTCTTTTTTATATACTCACCATATTTGTTGGTCAGCGGTATAGCTACTTTAACAGTATTTCCGCCTTATTTATTTACTATGCAACATTCGACTTAATAGCTTGTTTCTCTATCTTTGGGCCAGAGGCCAAGGCAGATGCTTGCCTGACACCAAATCCTATTAGAGGCTGCAGTAACACAATTGTGTGTTAAAGATAAATATTTTATAGCCTACACTTGCCACCAAGCATCAACATTCCCTAGGCATTTAGAGGCAACTATCTATTGGCAAAGAAAAAAATAGTTATCTAGCTGGCAACTGAAGGCAGTAGCTTTCCTGGGAGTTAATAAGCACCAGGATTGCTTTCTACGAACTGATGAAACGCCATTCTGTGCAGTGAAGTCCTATGAATTCAAATATAACTATTTTATTCAACAACCTCAAAGAGTTGTTCTGGAACTGGCAGTGTTTGGTGTCAGAAACTTGTAGGAATAGCACAGAAGTAGAAGACTTAGACTTTAATGAATCAACGCTAATCTCAGTTTCTGGAATGAATGTTCAAAGAAAATAGAACTTGTACCAATTAGAATATTCAATAGTAGAAGTGAGATGCAAAGAAAAAAGCTGGGTTCCTTAGGTATCCTCACTGTTTGGCCTATTCACCTAGTAGTCTACTCCACCTCTACACCAGAAATGGCCTCAAATTCCTTTGCTCTGTGCTGGTGAGAAGATATACATAGCTGCTCAGCCTAAAGTAAATTGGCTCAGATGCTAACCTACCAGTCCAGGGAGATACTGCATACCTACTGATAGGTGTAATAAGAAGTTCTACCCTTTCCCTATAAATGCCCACCCTCTGTATACACAGATGCATTAATTTAAAAACAGTAAATTATTGAAAAAAATATATCTGGAGGTAAAACAAATACTTAGAGGAGAATTGTTTACTGCCTCAATTAAATACATATATTTATTGTCACGTGGAAAGAAATTGTTCCTGACTGTCCACTGAGCTATTTTCTGCCTCGTCATGTTCCCCTGGCTAAAGAAGATGGTTTGCTGTGAGGGAGGGAGCGCACATGGAGCACGGCAGCAGGTAGGTAGATTCCATGGTTCATATCTAACCTTGAAATCCTCTGTGTGAGCCACATCAATGCAAAAGGGCCATGAAGAGTGCACAGCATCTCTCTCACTGTACAATGAATTACATCCCATGGGAGAGTGAAGGGACACCGCGTTACTTCACCTTATTCTCTGCTGCTACATGAGAGCAACCTTAGCAAGACACATATGCTTTCTCCTAGATCTGCTTGTCTAGGATAAAGCTGTCACTTACAAGTTCATTGCAATAACATCTCTCTTCCCAAAAATGCTTCCTGTCACTGCCCTGACTATGTTAGCAATAATTTTAATAGGAAGTCAGGCAGTATAACATGGAAGGCAAAGAAGATGCTGAAGCTCTGTGAACACATTTAATTTACTTCCCAGTTGCAGTGCTTGCAGTCTTGTTTATTTTCCAAAGAAATTATGGTACTCAATTGAATTTCTCTGCAGGATAGGTTGGAATCTAAGCCTAGAGAACTGTCACCTGCTCTTCTAATTGTGATAACAATGCCAAGAGAGACATGGAGATGAGAGGGGATAAAACGGGTTTCAGATACCTCGAAACATCAGATTTAACATTATGAGCCAAAAGGAAAGGAAAAAAAAATGAAAAGGAGAAAAAATACACTGGAAACAAAGGAAACATGGAAATGTCTCCTCTTCCTTTACCAGCTGAAGTTTGAAATGACTGATTCCTTCTTATGGTACATCCTCACCTGCCAAGATTTTGATTTTTCTGCTTCATTTGTGTTTTATAAGGCTTTTACATTTCTACCTCAAGTAATCCACACCTGGAAGCCAGGGATGGGAATGTCTTGACAGTATCATGGAAACTGAGGCATTATTTTTGAGTGTTCTTTCACAGCTTCCTCTTCTGTAGGGCACCTAGCGTGATGCTGATACTGCTACTGCCACTTGATGTTGTGCCAGATATTTTTTTTTCTTTTCTAAAGGCTGGGAGGTCTGTTTTAATTAAAGATCCATGCATATAACCCTGTTTTGATATCATATCCCAGTGGAACTCTAACCTTCACATGCAGGTATAAGGATGCTAAATAAGGAAAAGGGCAATGGGCGGGCAGTCCTTAAACCAATCCTTAAATCACTCCCGATTCTGGAAAGTCAGAGTGAAGTACAGTAACCATGGTATCCAATTGCATGTTATTCTCCCTCTACTCTTCCTCTGTAAGAACTTTTTTTTAAAAGCACTTTGTAATGGCAGATACCCCACATCTCCATTAATGTACTGACAGCAAGTACCTGCTCCAGCCAGCAGTGACTCTAGAGACTGGATCATTTTAAAAGGTGATGGTGAAGCATAAAAGGTTTGGCATTCAGGATCAGTTTGGGTTGCTTATTGAAATCATCAAGAGCTGCTGAGTTTGCCAAATTTGACAGTACATCATGTGAACACATTTTCCCTTGAGGTATCTGTACTTTTGCTTCTAGGTCTGGCTTGAGATACCTACCCAGGTACTCAAATGGCTCTCACCACAATAATGTCAGCCTTTCTCACACTGTTTCAAGCACACACAAGTCCAGGCCCAGCTGGAAACAGTACAAAACCAGCATTTTTTGTGCACTGTTTTTGAACTTCTGTTCTACAGAAACAACTACCATGTGGGAATAGTTTGGGAAGCAAATAATGAAGAGAACAAGCCCAACCATTTCAGAAGCCTATGCCACATTTGGTCTGAATTTGGTTTGCCCTTTGAGAGCAAGCTTTATCTCACTGATTCATTCCTTTCTCTTACTGCTTCCTTTTTAAGAAGCAATCTTTCCAGTACAGCTTTAGATTTTAAGGCATTCTATCAGATGGTTGAAAGTATAAGGTGTAGTGGGATTTCAAAAGCACTTGGGCACTGGTCTACGTACACTAACATTTAAGTTAGTGGTAAAATCTCCTTTGACTTCACCAACTTTTAGAAAATCCTGCTAATGTATTTCTGCTGCTCATAGGGATATGCAGGGAACACTGCTTGCTGCCCCTAGAATGCGAGCAATGCTAAAAGCATGAAAGGGTCTATGAAACGCACTTCTTAAGGAATTGTACATTGACCGTCTGAAAAAATCCTCTGCTCTAAATCACTTGAAATGTGATCACAGGTTAGAAATTAGCTGGGGAAAAAAATCCCCAAAACCAGTGAATGATTTTAAACAAAGAGTAGCTGTTGGGCTGAAACTTTCTTCTTCCTTCTATAACGCAGCTCCTAAGCACAATAACAGTTTAATCCTGTACTTACAACACACATATGACAAAGCTGTGGAGATCGAGGAAGACACTTTGCAAACATTTCTTTTCTTCCTCGTTTTTCTTTTTTCCAGCTGGAATATTTTTAAACCTGAATCTCACTCCAGTAAATGAAATTCTCATATCCCAAATTTGCCCAAGGGATTGCAAAGATTTTTTTTTCGTTCCTTCCCACTCTCATAAATTGTTACAAACTAATACAGGAAACAACAATTATTCAGCCTTCAGGGTTCAGCTTCTGGAGCTGCACTAGCAAGCAGGAAGTTACTTCACGTTCACTACATTACAATTTCTGCTCTTGTAGCTCAGGGCAAGGCTAAAGCTGGCCTTGAGTTTCATTTTAAATGATGTTGTAAGCTGGTATATTCTCAGGGGAAAAAAGCAAACCATTCTTGCATACACCCACAGAGAGGACCTCAAATGTGATCTCATTTGGTCAAACAGATGCCACGAAATCTTAGCAATGCTATAATTTTAGGTGCATTAAAGATTAAGTTTAATCTTACACAAGGTCTTTGGCAAATATACCCAGCCTGGTAAATAAGGATGTTCTGGCTGGAATGACTGATGTCTGAGGTTCAATTAGGTAGGCGCCTGGTGTTCGTCACATGCTCTTAAGTATGATGCCTGGTTTCCAGCCACTGCTACAGAAGGGCCTGAGTCTCCTGTAGGTTTTTTGTTGGATATGCCCCCCCGTAGAGATGCCTCAGTTCCCTGCAGCATCTCAGGTGCTGCTAGATGCCTGTGCTCAGGCGACGGCATTGAGCTCTTGGTGATGTTTGATCAGGCCAGGGAAAAAGTAGAATTTATAGCTCTGTTTCAGCCTCTAGCACACTTGCCGCACAAACTTGGTCAAATCATGTTCCTTCTCAGAGCCTCCAGCAAGCCCTCTACAAATCAGTTTAATACAATTTATGTCACTTTTTCTGAAACTTTTGCAGCACTTACTTAAAAAAAGAAAGTAGTCACACATCTAATACACAGACCAGCCATTATCATTTAAAAAGTCAATATATGCCAGAAGTTACTGTACGGACTGCATCCTTATCCCACTCAGCCCCCGTGCAAAAGGGGAGATTGGTCCAGTAACTCCCAAGGTGCCAATGTCGTTGGCTTTTCCTTTTGTCGTTGGCGTTCCTTTTTGTGGTCTTGCATGCAAATACATACACTTTTATACAACCTCTGGAAAATTAAGTCTTTAAAAAGTCTGTTGTTCTAGTACAGAAAGGGTTCTCGTTTTGTTTGCCAAAGTGGACGAGCAACTCCCACAACCTTATTTCTGTGCTTTAGCAGGAGAGCATTCATGGAAAGAAAAGTCTGCACAGAGCTGTTTCTAGCAGCTCGGTAATACGACACAGGAATAAAACAAGCTGTGCTTACATTAGCCTGCAGTCTGGGGTGCATGGAAAGAGCTATATACAAATGTGTAAAAACGAAAACCATATGCACAGTTTTACACATTTCTCCAGAAAACCCGCAGATAGCACTGTATGCCGTGTTATTAAGGCAGAATTCTGCTGTTCTGAAGAAAGTGAACTGAAAAAAAGGGACAGAAATAACTGAAAGAAAAAGGCTTTAACTTCAGTATTAAATAAACCCTTTCTTGACCCTAAAACTGAAGTAATTACCCTGATCAATAAACCTTTTGTACAAGCTCTGTCAGATCAAGAGAACTTGCCTGCCTGCAAACAGCACCCTGACAAGCAAGTTCAAGGCTACCAGCCCATGTAAGTACAGATGTAGGCAAATCTTTTCAAAAAGACAAATCTACCTTCATTTTTCTACCAGTTTAAAGCATGATCAAAACCAGACAAAATCTAGTTCATTTAAGACATTCAGACATCTAACTTCTACTGAGATGAATACTTTTGGCATCCAAGCAGTCTTTACAAACATCATTTAATTTCTTCTGTACAACAATATGAATGAATATATGTGTCTGCTTGCCTGTTTTTCCCACCCAAATCATCACTTGCAATCATAAGATCTATTGAAAGAGGAGCATACATAGAAAAAAAAAATCCAGAAAAAGCTCGTGTAATATTAAATAAATTATTCCAGCTCTGATTTAAAGCTAAGCTAGTTTTATACAGCGTAATTTTCTACTGCTAGCTTTTACTCACAGAGCATCAATGAAGAGATACACTCTATACAGAAAGAGCAGCTATGAAAGTTTTTACAGCCAAGCATCTGACCTTTCCAGGCTGCTTATTATTTAATTATCTTTGAGATGTGTCCCTAATTTCCCCTTTATTAGAGATGCCTTACATCTTCAGAAGAATAATCCTGAAATAATAATTTTGCCTGTCATTATGGCTTGGGAAGCAGGGTTATTATGTAAGAATTGTTTCAGACACTTGCAGAGAGAAAAAAGGTCATCAGAAATAACATCTAGATTTGAAGCAACTGATCTGACTTTAGGTTACTTGGAAGTGGTGCAGCTGCAGAAAAGCAGGCAGAAAGCTGCAGGTAACATTAAGGGAATGGTGTGCCACAGGATCATGTACAAATATTAACTGAAGGGGATTTAAGAACCAGGAACAATGCCTGATCTGTTAGGACTCATCTGAAAAGGCAGACAGGGAGATAAACTCCAACACTAGAAGATGCTAATCCCCTTGACTCACCTCACTGGGAAATGAGAATCTTCATCAGTTTTGGGGAAAAAGGTGAAAATATTAAGGGGGCACTTATAAAGACATTGTTGACTTCCAGGTGCTACAGTTTTAAGGGCCATATCATTATCCATCTGAAAACATCAACACTGTGTTACCGAGGACAGCAAACAAAATCCTCTGGGCACAGGGAAAGCAAACTAACGTGAAAAGTTTCACCTCTGCACAGCCATCTCTCCATTTCCAGACCCAGGCTCAGGCTATATTTGCTTTTTATTAAGCCCTATAAAGCAAACAGATTAGATTTACACGTGGGCTGGATGAAAAAGCAAAATCTCACCAAGCACACTACTACACCTGCTTGAAGAGAGGAATTCTTGCAGCTCATAGAAAGCTCAGACAGAGGGAGTTCACATTTCTGGCTCTCCAGATGATACCTTACCAATCAGGTGGGGATGGATTTGGCTAGGATGGAGATGGCAATCTGCTGTCTTCTTGCCATCCTCCAGCATAGACTAATTCAATTCTCACTGAAGGACCTTAAGTCCTGTGGCCAGCTGGATGTTTAGTGGAAGACACCTCGCAGTGCTGCAGCATAACCTGAGGCTACCCTGTGGATAAGCATTAAGTTTTCAATCAAGCAAGCCTGTCAACATAGCATCATTCATGAGACCAAATTCACAAGGGAAGAAAAAGCCTAGCACAGCCTGGCAGGGACTCATAAATGTCCTTTTTGCCTCCTACCTGAATTGAGTGACTGTATCTTTCCTAAATACTACCTGACTGAAACCTACAAGTTTTACCGCACTCAGACAAGCTAGCTAAAAGCTGGAAGTGGGAAACAAAGCATCAGAAAAGGGGTGGTGGCAACAAGAGGGTAATCAAAAAAGGCATTGACCATCTGATAAAGTGTCTGTCAAGCAAAGGCTTGTAATGGGACACCCAGAGCTGAAGGCAAAAAACTATCTGCAGAGCATGCAAAGCTCTGCTGTTATTTTCCAGGAGATCAATAACATCAAAAATAAAATGTTTTTCCTTCCATGGTTTCCATATGCCTCTATATTTCTTTTTCTGTGCAAAGCAAGAAAAGAGTTGTGAGTCTGGGAAGGAACAGGCTACTAATGAATTATCTGTAGAGGGTTATCACAAGGTGGAAATACTCACAAGTCCCTTTGTGAAACAGGGGAAGGGCGCAGATGACCACATTCATGCAATAGGGGAGAACAACACTTGTAGTAAATGAGTACTTCCACATAGCAGCTGGAGTCTCATTAACAGTTAAAGGGCCCTGATTCAGCAAAGTACTTGCTAAACTTCCAGCCTCTTTAGTCTAAGGAGAAGTTCAGAAAAGGGCAGCCGGGACATTAAAACCACTTTTCCTCATTTCAGTTCTGAAGATCTAATTGTACATGGGGGAGTTTTCAGTCGAGCAACTGAGGCACTAAGGAGCTAAAAGGAAGTGTAACCTAGAACAGATCACACCCCGTGTTAGTCCGCATGGTATCCTGATTCCTCAATATTTACATGAAACCAATTTAGACTTTTCCAGACATTAGCAAAGCAAGTGTAAATAACATGAATGGCTTTGAGACTGTAAGTGGATCACACTTATGCATCCCCTCTGAATTGGAAGTCGATAAGGCTTAAGTTAGCCTACACATAGGCAGCAAAAATAAGGGAAGCAAATCGGAGTGACTCAGGCTCTTCCTTTTCCCTTTGCTAAGAACAAGCTAAACACGAAGGCGCTTTCACTTAGAGCTCAGGAAGATTCATTCTTATCACCTCTCCCACAAGGAAGGTTTCCAGTCTCGCCTCTACGGTCAGTGCTACTGCGAAGTGCTCCCCTGCCGGTATCCTTCCTGCGTGTGAACTGCTGTCCTAGGGACTGAATGGGCGTGGGTTATATTTTTGGCTGTTGCAGGAAGGGAGCTTGCCTTTCGATGTACGTTGCAAAGTGCTTTATGTGCTGGCAGCCCCTTACAAATAACGCTGCCAGCAGCTTTGCACTTTGATGGAGGAAAGTACTTAGTTTTCTTTACAGATAGTAGAGGGGGCAGCAGAAACAACAGTCCTTTTGTTAAACTTAAGTGTTGTCTTTTGCAGAAGATAAAAGCGAGACAAAACCTTGCATCTTATCACAGGTGTTCTACATGTGTTTCCTGTTGCTTGTTGGGTGACATGCTGGTAAAGGGAGATGCTCTCCTCTTACAGACAGCTGATTTTGCTTTTCCTTTGGATTTCTCAGTGGCCCTGCACAGCCAAGCTTGCCTGAGCTCAGCAGTAACAGCTGCTGGAAGACACTTTCTCTCTGATTCCATAGATGCTGTTTGCAGGCTCTCAGATGTTTCCTGCTTCTACTGGGATTTTTGGCCAACATCTCTGTCTCAGATGTGCTGATTCCAGCTGATTCCTCAGCCTGTTATTTTCCTCCACTTATACAAGATTGTTCTGAATAAATCACCACTATCAGGCAGAGGTGAATCCACAAGGTGCTTTTCAAAGAAGTGTTTCTATTAGAAATTTCAGAAAGTGCCACCGATGTCATTTACAAAAAGGTTAATTTATTATTGAGAGACCTTGATTGTCCATTCCTTTTTAATGTCTTGCATTATAATTCAGAGGAATGGGATATAAAAATGCTATGAAAAGCTGAAAACTTTCCCAGAATAATCTTTTCTTAGCTCCACCTGAATTGACTGTATTATGCAGAAGTAAAAGCTCTGACAGGCATTATGATGCTGTATTCTCCCCAGGTTTACATGCAGTGGCATGTAACAGGCACACATTGTGACACCACCTAACTCTTTAGTGATGAGATTCCATATCCTTTTAGAAAACAGACTAAACTGCCATCTCCTGCCCTCAAAATCAGTGCTAATGTTCCTGAAGTGGATTTAGTTATAGCTATGTGGGATTCAAAAACTGCATGATGGACAGCCTCACAACTTATGAAATTAACTATGTGTTATCAAACTGGGAATACAGATGAGGGTTTTTTTCCATTTTTTCTCCAGTTTTCTCTAGAATAATGAAGGCCAAATGATTCCAGGCAAACAGTGCACAATAACTGCAGTTGATACTGTCATACACAGCCTGCAATGATTTTACTGCTCTCAAAAGTTCAGTCTGTTGGAACATAGCAGATATACCTGGAAAATCAGCACCCTTTTCATTCAGCATTTTTATTGCTGAAGGGAAAGCTTTGGTCCTTTACTCAGGTGAGTCCTCACTCGCAGGGGAAGTTTGCCTGAAGGAATCACTGCACCGTTTGGCTTTATGAACTTATCATTATGATCTCCATTATCAATTTTGTGCTTTCTACTATTATCCATGATTATTAATTAATGCTAAATGCATTTTCCCAGCAGTTCTATCACCCTCGCAGCATCTCTGGGGAAATGTCACTCCGCAGTTTCACATGGTGAGCAGCTGAAGCATGAGCCTAGTCGGGGTCAGAATTAGCACATCAATCAGAATTCAGGAGTTCCAGGCTGCTGGTCCTCAGATCACTGGATCCTACTTCTTTCTGCACCACAGCTATACTCTTCAAACATGCTCTCACTGTAAGCCCTATGTCAATGCAATAATAAAGGGAGATTTTCTACATGCTCCTGCCACAGAAATCAAATTAAATGGCAGCTTGCCTCTGACAGTCAGAGCAACTCCCCTGCACGTTCCTCACCCCACACAGATAGATCTAAGGCTCCCATCACATGTGATTTGATTTATTTGTTTGGCGTTGCTATTTTACACCCTGGTTCATAAACACTGTGTCAGGTTGCTGTATCCTCTTTACTCTGGCACTGGCAAAAATTATAACACCACAGTACTATAGTATTTATAGACTTAAAATCTAGTAACCATATCTTGCCAGACCTCATGAATACACTAGAAAGGTTCTGGGTATTACAGTACATTTACACAAAACACCTGCCTTGATTTTTTTTTTAAACAAGCTGTTGAAATCTAGACTAAGAAGAAAGGTACCAACTTGTTAAGGTTACCATATTTTTTTATAGTACTTACAAAAACGCTGCATTTATCTAGTCAAATTCTACCCAAGAAGCCACATCTTCCTATTGAATTGTTTTACTTATCTCACGTGAGTTTCACGGTGCATAGCTTGTAACTAAACAGTTTTTTCCTGTACACTATAGCTTTGTGTTCGTATACAGCTGCCAGTGGACAAACTGATTCCCATGTATGGGGCAAAGCTCCCTCTTGTACAGCAAAAGAAAACTTCATTGTACTGAAACACAGAATGATTCAAGGTCAACAGGGAATATATAGAATATATCATGGACTGTATATCATGGACTGTTCTGCTTATCATGTGGTCATGAAAGTACAGCAGAGTATGAACAAAATAAATAGGCCTGCCTTAAAGACATTCTAACATGCTTTTCTAACCCACATCACTCCCCTGCTGTTCAAAGGCAAATTAAGAATGTTTTGGCTCCCCTCACCCCCCCACATGTTATAGCAATAAGGCCAAAAGAAAAATTTTGCTAGAACACTTAGCATCACTCTGAAAGCAGGAACAACTAGTGATATGCTTTAAAAGTGTTTTCCATTGCGAAAGCCTTACCAGTTTTACTGTGATGGGAAATTTTAAACAGAAGAAATTCTTAGGCAAGGAAAAAAAAAGTTGCTTTCAGAGGAATATCTGGAGGTACTTCTGGGCAGAAGGTTGTCAGTGTGAGTAAAAACTCAGATTGGTAAAGTAAACTAAACGAAAGTAAATCTGCATTCTATAGAGCAAGGCTTCAATTTCTTAAGCTAACATGCAAGTATTTCTGGTCTTGCTTAACTGTGAACAGGACTGAACATGTGCATTTCGAGACTTTAAATTTAACACAGAGTATTACAGCAGTGTTTCCACTTCTGCATTAGATAAACTTTAACGTTAAAATGGAATATTGGGATCTTAATGACTTTGCTTTAATAAGACTTAAACTTTTAATTAACCTGCCAAGACAAATTACAGCTCATAGCTCTTAGGTAACTATTGCAGACAGCTGAGACTCAACACCAATGCCTCTTCTGGGAGGGAGATTAATGGCAGCTTTGGAATGAGTCTGCTTTTTTCAGCAAGGAAAAAAAAAGTCCATTAAACAATCACTGTGGCTAGAAGAAAGCTGAGTGCCAGTTTTATGGAGCAATTACAACCAAATGAATTTGGGTACAGGAACAGTTTCAGCAGGTCAGTCAAATTTAAATATTATTGAATCAGAAACGGATTCTGGTATTTACAAGGTGGAGGAAGAATACCCAACTGTGCTAGACTGTCAGGCAGCCCACAGGCAGGATCCTTTCCTCCTTGGACAGCAACAAATCGGTGCCTGTGCACTGAACTGGCAGGGCACTTGACTGACAGAGAAAATGAGAGACTTGTTTAGTTAATTTGTTCTTCTTAAGAAATCTCTGCTTCTTTCTGTTAGTAAGAAGAAACAGAGATTCCTGTTCTTGTGGTTCCTGCTACTAAGCCTTGCAGTGCTCTTTATGGGAGTTTTAATCCAAGTACTCTGCCTGAACTCCAGCCTGAGTAATTTTGATGGTGTTCAAAGGCAGGACTGTCCGTCACACAAAACTGTTGCATGGTGATGCTGTGTGCTCTTCGATCATTCCTGTACCTCTGCTCCAGAAACAGAAAAAAAAAACAACCGACCAACCAAAAAAGCCTAAATAAAAAGAAGAACAAAGGAAGAGAATGAAGCAGGGAATTTCAAGCTTGTAATCCATCTTTGGCACTGGGTAGAATCTCGTTACGGATATAGTTAGTAAAAAGGCCTACAAAATACTTATGAGATGTTTAAGGCCTAACGGTATTCAGCTTGTTGCAAAATACAATCCCCTACAAGCATTCTCTCCAAAACCACACAAAGCCATCATGCAATTTGAGTATGTGTGTTAATATCTGGCCTCAAGGCATATTTAGAAGCTTAGGAATAATACAGGAAATCCTTACCAATAGCAGTAGTAAGAAAAGAAACCACTTCTGATTCCTTGCCGTCATTGTAGAAGGCTAAATGCCATATTCCTGAATCTAAATACTGGATAAACCCTGTCTCATGGCTGGACAAGGGCACAAAAGCTCTGTGTTGCCGCTGAGGTCCTTCTAAGCTTCTCGCCTCCTGTGTCAGTAGACGTCTTCCATCAAGGAGCTCGACAAAGTCAAACTGAAACATAAAACAGAGTGTTGTCTATGTGTACTTCAGGCTTCCTCAAACTCAGTCTCTTGCTCTGGGTTTACAGAAGTGTCATAAACAGGATTTTCTCTGCTACCACAAGTATGTTGCTGGACTACCTGCAAGTGACCATTTTGGAAATAGCTAGTATATAAATGTATTTTTCTGTAATTACATGAATCAAGAAATCATCTTTATTTAGAAGGTGACTTGGGGCATATTGACCGTACTGATACGTTCTCATTCTGCAGAAACATAGCCAGGGAAACATGAGGTCCAAGGACAATGCTGAAATTGCGCTGTAAGTATGATGATAAGAAGCTTATTTGTGTCTTGGCTAATAAGGCAAATAGAAAGAAAAATGTATCTAGCCTAACCAGGTTGTTTGCTAGAATTGCTATGGGTCACCAAGGAAAAGATAAGAGGTATTTGTACATAAATTCTGGTAGAGGTTTTGCAGAGGCTTTGCAGCCAGCAAGGGTTTTATTTTAAAGCAATAGCAAAAGTAGTTAAAAGACTGTAGAAGATGAAGATGGAAAAGAGATACAGCAAAATGTAAAAGTCCCGTTTAGGGGGTGGCTCTTGGAATTTTTCCTCAAAAGGACATATTTGTGTTTTGACAGGGTAACTTCAGCTGAACAACTGCTTACATTTTGCTACAAGTATTGCAGCTATCTTCAGTTCCCTATTTAAATAACTTTCCACTGACTTTCTCCAATAATAGTATTTTGTCTGGTAATATGTCAACGATCAATGGGATGAGTCAGATACCAGCCTAGCAGACATCACAAATGTTACGTGAACCTTATCTGATCTGACTTTTATCTGTGTTTAGGAACAGGATATCTTGTGAGCAAAATCCAGCAGCTGATACACAGCTTAGCTTTTCTAGTCCCTGATTTCACTTGGTTTTGCCTCTCTCATCCAGTTGGTCAAATACACTTGTAGTTTTTGGCAGGAAGGAGGAAAGTAGGCAAAAAGAAACACCACCACTTATTTTCGTACCAGTAAGTGCTGCTGCACTGACTGGTTGCTGAGAGTTGGCTGAGTGTGGGAACAATATTTAGGCTTCTTATCCCTTTTGACTTAACTGTAGCAAAATTTGGGTGCTTCTGTTCTATTATTAAGTTTCTGGTATGGTCTTCAAAGTCAACCAAGATAAGGACTTGATGACTTGATGACTTTATTCTGCAGTCATTGCCATGTTTAAAAAAATTAAGCAAGTTTATTTCCAACAACATTTTGAGAAACGAGCTATATATGACAGTTTGCACATGAAATGACAAAATTTGTTCCTAGAGTATTTTAATTACTGCGTTTTAATTATTTATTTACATGAAATAAGGTTTGAGCCTTGTTTTAAGTTTTTTGCTATATTTCAATATATAGATCTCTCAAATTTGGTGATGAAGTGTCTTTTGAGAATGCAAAAGCTGGCACATCTGCAAAGGGCATTCCTTTTGGGTGTCCAAGTTAGGTTTGTCAGAGATAGAGTTGAAAAAATGGAGTGTAAACACAAGTTACTAAAATATACCATATAAACATATAAAAACTAAAAATGTAGTGCAGATATAAATTCTAAAATTATATAATTAAAAATGTAAGTTTCTGTTTTGGAAAAAAAAAAAAAAAAAGGTTAAAGACGATGCTTGTGAAAGGTTGGTTTGAATGACACTTTGTGAGCCTGACATTTGTAGCTACTCTGAGGGTGAGCTGTTGCCCAGGCTGATTCCTCATCAGATCTCAGTGTGGCCATGACTGACACAGCTGACAGTGGACAGAGGACATCACCATGCTGTCTGATTGCTGGAAGTGTCTCAATGGAGTTGAGTTTTACTGAGGAACACATTGGACAGGTATACTGAAGAAGTTAAAACCAGTAACAGAAAAAGCTGCGTATTTCCATTTCCATTTTGGAGCACGCTGGAACAGATTGGCTAGATTTTTCAAAGGTAACTGCAGACATCATAGGTAAAGTTCATCTCACCAAGTGCTGATATCTCCATGACAGCTTGAATTAGTTTTCTAGAACCACTGGGTTGCATTCAAGGAAAGAGACACTTCTAGAATGCAATCTGTCTCATCTTAAATTTGACATCTAAGAAAAGTCCTGTGAACTGTGCTTTACCAGCCTTCACTTGTTGCTGCATACTAGAGGTAGATGCTCCAAGCTTAGCAAGGATGAAAACAATTTTAAGGCACCCAGCTATGGTAAGCTGCTGTTGTTACAGTCCAGTCTGGCTTATGCTTACTTGGACCTTCCTGCCAAAATTAAAAGTTTATTTTTATATGTATTTGCAAGATGCTGCTGTGGATGTTGATGACTTTGCGAAGTTACTAGCTACTGTTCATAAATATTAATTGATCCACAAACGGATTGTGTTTTATTGCATTTTGATACATTCTGAGGTTTTAGTACGCAATTAAGAGTTATTGCAAACAAGGAAATCATAGATAAAATAACATGTTAATAAATTCAAATTGTACAAATGGAAAAATGCCTCCCAAAAGCTGTGATGGTCAGTCCCTAGAATTTATGATTTAACAGGATTTGGCCTAGGTTAAAAAGAGTTTAAAGAATTTGATCTAGGAAGATTAAATCCTATAGACCATAATAAAATTGTGTAACTTTTCTTACAATTTGTTGAGAAGAATGAGAAGAAATTCCTTTAGTTAACGGTAAACTATTTTAGGCTTCTACAGGCTCTGTTTCTAAGACTACAGAAAAATGGAGCTTGCATTTTCTTCGTACTTATTAGTGTCCATGGTTGTTGGCAACCTTAACTAGAAGACAGGTCACCAAAGGCAGAGAAGGTTTCCAAAGAGAATCTGGAATAGTTCCTTGTTTTAGCATGGATAAATATGACTTTTACCATTTTACCAAATTCAGGAATATATGCTAAGGGTCTACAGCACTGGGATCAATTAAAAGATCCTGAAAGAGAATAGACTATCTTAAGGGTCACACTACAGAAGATGGATTATCTAAATAGAAGAAATATCTAATTATCTAACAGAGGAAAACCTGATTATCAGCTAGAATTTTACTGCTGCCATCAACTAGATAGGCTAGGGAAAAATAATTGACCCTTAAATTCTTCTGCGGTAGACTGTATATCACTGCTGTAAGCACACATTTTGCCAAAATCTTGTTTATGAAATTCCTTACAAAATTTGAAAATATAAACCTGTTTGGGTAGAATTATTGGGCGCTGCAGATACTCCGGATTATGCAAAAGAATAGTTGAGATTTGTGTAATATGCATTAACTAAGAGAGACAAGTTTACAATTTCAACACAGAAAACAGATTACTTACTTAATGACTCTCAAGACTCCTAAGACTAATAAACTATGGTAAGATTAAACATTGTATAAAAATATGCAGGAGACCAATGTTTTAATTGACAGAAGTTTTATAAAATAATAACTCTAGGAAAAGGGGCAATTTAAAAATTAAATTAAATATTAACAAGTAAAAATCAACATTGATTCAATATCTGCAGGTTCATTAAGTTATTTCTTCAGAACAGGATGGGTTTTGTGACCTGTTTCTATTAGCGTACCATGATTTTTACTGTTTGAATAAAAATGTCCCTCCAGTCATTTCTGGTGATGTTTTGGTCCAGATGATGATCTTTATATACTTGCCAGCTCTCAGTTACTGGCTACACAAAAAGCAGCACTTACAAGGATTCTGAGCAAGTGCATTGCCTCCTCCAGCATGTAATACTGACAAATATGTCCCACATCCCACATTCAACATCTCATTCTCAGCTGAGGCTTCAACTAACACACAGCCATGCTGTTCTAAATAGGAAAGGTCCCGACACTGACAAATCACTCAGAATATCCCAGCAAACCTGAGGTTAAAGAAGAAACTTCTGAATTCCTTAAAACATTACTATGGTTGGGTATAGTGCCTTGCTACATTTAAAGATTTTGCTTTAAGTTCAACAGACCTGAGGTTTAGGTGTTAAATTTTACATTTGTTATTCAAACAATTGAAACTATTCATGCAATAACTCCAGTTCCACAAGAGAAATTAATAATGATAATAAACAAGTAAAATCAATACAGACTTCTGATCTACAGTTAATAGTATGTCACCATGACTTCAGTTTTTATTTAAATAAAACAGGAGTTTCAAGTTTTAAATGTTCAAATTTCCCCATAAAAAGAGACTGATTAAAAATGGGCAGTAACAGCCCTACTGTGTCACTGAATTTATGACTTGCTGATCCTATTGAAATATTTTAATTCTGCAGAGAAGTAGGCAGAGAAAGTAAATTTATGACACTTCTTTGACATAAATAAGTTGCAGGTGTGTTAGTAAGTAGAAAATAACATATTACCCAGAAAGATTACAATAAACATATTTGTTCAAAAAGAAAATAAAGGCAATACATTTCTATAGATCTCAAATAGTTGTGTTTGTTGCTAGGCTTTTCAGTTAATCGTGGAAGGCAAGGGAAGTTACAACATTCAGATAAACCTGGTAATACTTTGATAACTTGCTGATGCAAGTGGGAGTAAGATACTTTGCATTGTCAGTGAGAGTTATGTCCTAATGTATTACTCAATCTAGTTAAGAGCAGCTCAGAAAGTGAATCGGAAAGTAGAGAAAATAATGCACAAAATCCTTATTTAAGGGGATGGTTCTTCAGAGCTTTTCCCAGAAAGTGATTTCTTGACATGGCTTTGGTCACGTTGTGTCAAGAAAAGCAACCACTTCAATTTAGATGCTACAGAATAATAACTGTACCTTGATTTCTGCCTAAGTAAGCCAGTGGCATTCTGTAAAAATTGGTTTTGTTTGGTTGTGCACTAATTACTAGGCCCTGACCAAACTCAGTCTAATCGGACAGTCAACATATATAACGTGAAGAGGTGGCTCAAGGCATTTCAGCACAGATGACAAAAGTGAATTTTGCTCCGTGAGGGTGAGCGACTGAGGTCTTGCTGCTCCTCCCAGAACAGAGGCAAGGCAGAGGCTGAAAGAGGGAGACAGACCTGAGATACACCAGGCTGCTCAAGAGACGATTCTTTTTGATGCAGTTTGAGAGGGGCTGCTGCTGCAAGGGGCTCTGGATGGAGAAAGTGTTATCTCATGCTGTTAGGAGCCATCAGCCCACAAAGCCCTTCCCCCCTCTGGCAGCTTGCAGGCAACTGCCTGCTTCGCCTGGGTCAGGTGTGTGAATGTTGCAATTGTCACTTGATTATCTCTGAATAGACAGCTGACCTTCAACATCTTGCAAGCATGCAAAAAAAGTCTTGAAAAACATAGCTGAAATAAAGCAGTAAGCCATATGAACATACAATTTAGGACAAATTTATTTAATTGAAATGCAGTCCCATTACCTGTGTATGTGATGGTGGGAGGCCTTTTCTACCATAGATGCCAACCAGAGCAGCCTTTCCCAAAGACACATTGAATTTCAGATGCACTGGGTGGTCGATGAACACCTGAGATCTCCAAAAGATACCAGGAGGGATCTTCTGTGTGGCTCGTCTGCCAACATCAATTTCTCCAGAGTCTATAAAACTGTCGTCTGGAAAGAAACTACTGGGCTTTCCTGCCAAAACACAGGAACAAAAATCTTGGATTAGCCTTGGATCCTAAAAGTAATCCAATCATACTGGTGTCCTGACACTTAACTTGAGAAACTGTCTATTAGTGTCCTGAGGTCTTCAGAGTACTTTGTCTAGCCAATCCACATGATTAAGGGAGGAAAACTGGCAGGGTTATTCCTGGCTTCAGTAAACGTTTTGTTTGAAAACATGAACATGGGAAGAGCAACCTGGAGAAAAATGGCCTTTTGTTTAAATCTGTAACATCACAGAGTGTATATTTACATTCTGAACATAAGTATTAATCATCTGACATTATATCCTAAATGAATATAAGTTCATGGAGAGAGAAGTCATCATTAAATTAGCAAAGAGAAGTGTACTAAGAATGAGGTAGATGTGTCACAGATGGAATGGTAGAGTGGAGAACAGCAGCATGAACGATGCCTAAGTGGGGAAAGGAAAATGTTTATCTATTAAATTAATTCTTGACAGCGGTAACAGTACTTGAAATTTGTTCAACACTCCATAGAAAGTTAAAGAAAAAAAAAGGACTGAGAATAATGAAGGAAGTCATACCCTGCACTTGAGTAATATCTACTAAGAGACATGAGAGGTTTTAACTGGTTTTCAATACAATCTGTAAAGTGTGTTATGATTATCCATCTTCTTTCAGAAGACAAGCAAATGGAGGTATCTGTTTCTTAAAGTGACCACCAGGTTGGAGAGCCTGGGCATCCAGATGGCAATCAGTAAGGGAGCCAGCAGGGAGCTCGGCATCCCTGGAAAACACATCTGAGAAATTCCAGGTTAGAAATTCATGCACTCACAGTTTGCGAAACTGGTGGCTGCTTCGAAAAATGTGGACCCAAAGGAAGCCCAGGAAATGAGGGGCAGGATGAAAACTAAAAGGCCAGAATGTTGCATCTTTAGCCTTTGCTATAACCAGTGGCCACAGCTTTACCTGCAATGCATAAAGACAATGAAGAAGGAAACTGCTTGGCAAGCAGCCTTTATGTAAGGACATTTCCAGTTGAAAAGTATGCAGTAGTGTCACCTGAAAGATTTCAGCTTTACTAAGGACAGCATCATGTCACCAAGAAGGACTAATTATAATTTTAGAAATTTAAATAAATTTGTTATCTCATTTTCATGCCGTTACAGTACACTATGTTTCACAGATCAAACAATTCTAACAAAATGAGAAGGAAACTTCCAGGTACATACAATCTTTTGTAGGAAAATCACACTGTGAGATTTTTTTCTTCCAGAACCTACATTTGGGAAATGGGAAAGAGAAGTATCTTTTCCCATCCATCACGAATTCAAGTCAAACAGTCGTACGGTTTACTTGCTGTATTGAAAAGGTGATAGGTAGTACAGCCTTTCATTGTATTGTTTCAAATTATAATATTTCCTTTAGTATTATATAATATTAATTATACTATTTCCTTAAACTTCTCCATATACCATCACAACATAAACTCTCCAAAAGAAACAGATGTAAATTGTTAGCTGTCTCTGAAAATCCATATAGAAATTATATGCATATTACTGTTAACAAAAGAAGTCTCTGAAAGTGTTTTTTTGTCAGATGGAGAATTTTTCTGGATTTATTTTTTTTTTAAATTTTATAAATCTTTTTAGCAGAACTTTTGGTCTCAATTAAGACTAACCCCTGATTTAGTTAGTAGTTATAACTACTTAAGTACACTGTTGGAGCAGGACTTGACGGCATGTTTCATTTCTGTGCTGTCTTGTGCAGACGTTCTGTATATACCCGCACAGTCTAGAAAGCAAAGTGTGTACACATGTTCATAGAAAATCAGCAACTGGTAATTTTGTAAGAGACTAATTTACATTTGTTCATCCCATTCAAATAAATACGGGGGGGTGGGGGGTGAGGTGGGGTGGAATCTGCTGACTTTTTATCTTTTTTAGTCAAAGTGTATATTAATAGTGAATTAATTTCTTAGGTAAATGGACATTCTTTCTGAATCATTTTGTGCTGATAAGAGTACGGTTGTTCAATGAAAATCAACTAGCTTGATTCTGAAAGGGATTACTTTATCAACTGGATTGTTAGTATTTATTTTGCATACCAAAAATTTCTTTTCCCACTGTCAGCCTTAAAGGAAACAATTCCCATGTCTTCATGCAAAGTTCATTATTTCATTACTGTAAGATGAAAATATTCAGGATTCTATTAAAAAAGAGCTAAAGACATCACATGCTTTGGTTCAAATGAAGGATATGTTTTTCTGATTACTACTCACATGTTTTATAGATTCTTCGAAATGCAGATGAAAACGTAAAGTATTTGATATACACCCTGATTGTTCTTTAATGAAGACTGTACATCGGAGTGAATCAGGGAAGGTGAGAGTGTAGTATGATAGATATTGCTGTGCAAGAGATACTGGGAGAAAATGAGCACAGGACGTATTCCGCCTGCCTGTACAGAGAGCAGCGCTTGCTC
Source organism: Falco cherrug (assembly GCF_023634085.1). NCBI lineage: Eukaryota > Metazoa > Chordata > Aves > Falconiformes > Falconidae > Falco > Falco cherrug. The sequence goes on from NC_073698.1 coordinate 5,214,588, forward strand.
ATGAGAGCAAAAACGCTTCTGTGATTGCAAACCACAATTTCACAGAAAGAATTGTTTGTACACGATTACCAAGTTTATGTCTCCTCTTGGTGGACAGTTTTATGTCTGAGAAGCTGATACCCTCAGAGCTGTCACGACATGTTGCCAGTGGCTGACATTGATGCTGATACCGAAGTCCAAAGAAAGGCCCTCCTCGCCAGGCTGGATTCAGACCCTGAAATCCCTCCGTGTTTCATCAGTTCTAGCCTGCAGTAAGATCAGGCCCTATGGACTGGATACTTCATAAAGGAAGTACAATAAGAAAGCCATTTCAGCTTCTAACCAGAAATTAGGTTTTAATCAGAATATCTGTCTCCTTAAAATTAACTTCAGGTCTGAATTCTTAATTAGGCTGTCAATTACTTTGCTCTTTCCACACATTACCTTGAACTTCTTAGTTGCCGTAGCAACTATTCTTGATTTATTTGGATATCAAAATGAATTATTTCATTTCAGGCATTGCTGAATCTGCTTGTATTTTTTACAGCAAGGTAGCCTGACTCACCAAAACACTTAAGAACACATATTCCTCTGACTTCAATTACAGTTAATTATATGCTTAAATGTAAGTATATGATTAAGTGCTTTGCTAAACAGGGATGGACTTGAACACAGGTAAATACTGTGCTGGAGCACAGCCACAGAAGGGAAGTAATGACTATTACTGAAAATTGGCAAGATACTGGCAACAGTTCATTCAGATCAGCTGTAAGGATATTCTAACACATCCCAGCCTATTTCACTGTAATCAAGAATACTTTCAAATATATTTTAATCAATTTTTCAATACATTTCAATCACATACATCGTGGTTTAGAATTAGAAGCCATGCAACGCTGTTAGTCCAGAACTGGTTGCATAGTCACCTGACGGGGAGAGCACTGCATTTTAAGGCTGGACAGTGTTACTTCTGCAAAAAAGATGTTGTCATGATGTCTTTTTGTTGTCATGATGTCTTTTTTTTTTTTTTTTTTTTTTTGTCAGGGCAAGATATTCTCCTCCAAAGCCAACAGATACCCTAAGATCCATACGAAGTACTAACTTAAGTGGTCTTCCAAGGACATAACTAGGGTATTTCCCAGATTTGTCTTTTAACAGAGCTTTTGGGCAGCAATCAAAATTTCTATTGATGTCACTGTAAGCATGGCTGAAAAAGAAATCAAGTGGAAGCCTTTCACTTGGATGGCAGTTTTGGATACATCCATTTGTTTTCATTTTGACTTTTAAAAGGAAACGGACAGATCAAAACTAGACCTTTCAAAAATGAAACGTATGGCAAGTTAGAGGGAAAAAAGACAGGATCTGTCATGAAGTATTTTTGAATACAGCAGCAGGGGTACCTGCAGCCTGCTGTAGTGTCTAGTAAGGTTTGCTGAGAATAACCCACTCAGCTGATTTTTTTCCTTGTAGCAACTCGATGTTAACCATCAGTTGCTAGTAAATACACTGTTTTAAGGAACACATATAATTATGGCCTTTATTTGGACTAATAAAGACAGATAAGCTCCTAAAGAAATAAATACTACAATTAGTTTAAATTTAACATGTAAACATAGGCTCTCAGCCAAAGTCTAGGGAACTCTGTGGAAACTTCTGCTTCAATGAGTTGCCAGAACAGTAGCATACTTCTTATCTCCTACCCACAAAACTTCTTCCCCTACAATAACTACCAAAAATAGCCAATGAATTCATTTTTACTGGGATCTGTTAACCTTGTATAAAGAAACTCGACATGCAAACAAAAGAGCTTTCTGAAAATTTGAATTTCTCATTTCTCCAGCTACGTCTTGGAAGGGATAAACCAGCTCTCCTTTGCAGAACTTACAGGTACTTTTGCAATGCTGTCTCTATGCAAAGCACAGGAACATGGAGAGCTGCTGGATAGGGCACTGCTGACTTCATGACCCATCAGTTGCTTCTAATTTCAGTTAAAATTGCAAGGTGTCGACATCGTGATACTTTGTGTAGACCAGGCCTTTTATCTGGCTACTTTTGCAAAGAGATGTCCAACCCTGGAGTGCCAAAACTCACAGTGTAATAGCTCATAGTAAATACTTTGGTCTTCAAAACATTTGGTACTAGGTGGCAATGCACAGGCAAGCTCAAATATTTTTGTACTGTTGTAGAGAAAGCTTGATCCAGTGCTCCAGGAATCATTCCATTTTCAAGACATAATTTCTTCTCATGGAAACAGCCACTCGAGGCAAGGTTTTCACGGTGGCCTTCTGTAGCCTGTGAGATACGGTGCAGATGGTTCCACCTTGAGAATGCCTTGGATGTGTGGTGAAGGTTGCACACAGTTTTATCACGTTAGTGGACATCAGAAGGGTATGAAACTTAGAAACATACAGAAACAAGACTGAGTACTACTAGTTCTAGATGTGAAAGACTGGAAAAAGCACCTGGTGATGGCAGCATTGAGGGTAATGGAATATGAGATTGGATGGCTGGAGTTCAGAGGCAGACAGAAGACTCACAACACGGACACACACCAACCATACCTTCACTGGTTCCTTTGCCTTTCCTGTCAGGTAACTCTAACCCTGTGCCCCCCGAAGGATATAAGGAGACGTCCGTTGGCACTGGCCAACTGCTGGCTGTGTCTTCCGTGATTTCATACATCTGCCCTTCCATCGGCTGCAGGTGCCAGTTTAGGCCAAACAGGTGCATGGCTGTGGTGAGCAATGAGAAAAGTCATCTTTTTTCTGTTTGGGAGAGTTTCAGAACTACAGGGGCACTGTCTAAAGCCCTTGCTCCACTGCCTTATTAGAAGTCATTGCTTTAGGACAAGAATGAGATTAATTTAATTAGACAGCCCCTGCTGCTTCTACCATACCAACTCCCTATGTCTTTCCACCCACTTAAACTCATTTTAGATCACCTGTACCAATCCACTCTGCTTCTTTCAGTAGAACCGCTCCTGACTCATGGCCTGTGTGCGAGAATAACCAGGCACAGTGCTTCAGAATATCCCAAGGCTGGGGTGACAATGCAGTGAACACAGAAATGCTAGGAGTATTATTTATCGACATACCAATAAATCCCAGAAAGTTGCACTCTGGTTTGTTTTGATGTATTCATAGCGTATTATATAGGCTCTTTTTCTTTTCTTTTCTTTTTTTTTTTTTAAAAAACACCAATTAAACACAGAAGCTCTTATAGACATCTCTGACACTTTTTCCTGAATAAGACCAAGTAGAAAACTGAGGCAATTTAAGACAGATCTTGCACATATGTCTTTGTGCTCAGCACCACAAATCCAAGCAACTATGACTGAGCACTTCTTAGTGCAACTCAGCTTCTTGTATTCAGACCAAAGATACATCCTCAAGATTTGAAAACAAGTAGCACCATTTAGATTTGTGTGATATCAGGGTATAGTTCTCTGTAGGTTTCTGGGCCATGCAAAATCATTCAGTGCACACGTGAATCTATTTCAAGGCATTACATAAAGACAAGTGAAGTTAAGGAACAAGACAGAATACTTAAAAAGCAAACACATGTATAAAGACTATGGAAAATCATATGCTTATACAACTAATACATGCCCCCTGAAAATATAAAGCAAAAGAATGTGGCTTCCCATATCGGTTCTTCTGTCCCCAACAAAAACATTTCATAATCAGTATCCAGTTTAGCTTGAGGCTCTACACAGCTAAATGATCCGATATTTGCTACACTTGGAATGACGTTTCTTTTTTAAGGGAACGCCTTGATATTTTACACTATAATTTTCTCAAGATACTGTACAATGGCACTAGCATCACAGCCATTTAACATAAACAAAACCCATAAAGAAATAGAGCATTTCCATTCCCTATAGTTCTCATTTTATTCACAAAGATAACATCTGACCTTGGCAAACACTGTTAGGGACAAGTGGCTAGTTTATTTCAAACCTGTGCATCAGGAACAATATTCTCAAGAGGACTGAAAAGTAATCTGAGTAGTGCTGAAAAAACCCAGTATGTCTAGGCAATTTAGCAAAATCAGTTATTTTTTCCACTTCAGTCTCAATTAGGTCATCTATCATTTACTAACATGAATAACCTTGTCTTTTCACTACTACAGCATCACAAAACATGAGAACAAAATTCTCCTTTTATCATGTAAGAGGGGACTGTGTTTGTTAACAAAGTCTTCACCATTAAGAAACAAAATACCCTCTTAAAATTCCCAAAGAGCAAGGAAGGTCTCCTGAGGACCTGTTGAAAAGTCAAACATTTTTATACAGGTACACATACCAATAAGGAATGCCACCAACACAACTGGCAATTCAAGCAGCATAGATTAGGCAAAGGAGCCAGTATTTTCACCTGTCAGAAGTATATCCACTCGGCATAGAAACTGTGCAAGGCAAGAAAGGAGATCAGACTGGGAGCAAGGAATTTGCATCAAGCATTTGGAATTGCTATGCTTGCATAAAATCTTTGTGTTTATAGGGCCCTCATCATCAGAGTGCCTGGGCACTTCATAGCTATTAACCTTATAAAACCTCATCAGGTAGGAATCTATTTCTACTTCACAAAAAGGAAAAAGAGAACTACAGCAGATTAAAGGACTGACTCAGGTCACTTGTTTGGGCATTAAAATGTGATTGTGTGTTAATTCACTTAACTTTGTGCTCACAGGTTCACAAACCCTAACAGGCATTTCAAGCACTCCTCCACCAGCAGTTTTTGTGTTAAGCTCAGTACTGGATGCTGCCTGAGAATGCCATCCAGGGCTCTCCGTGGACCAGAGCGTTACCCAGGTGCTGCTGAGCTGTTACAGAGCTCAGGGGCTTAGGTGCTCTGAGCATGCAAGTTCCCATGTTTAACCACATGGTTGCTTGTAGTTCCAAGCAGAATGAAAACTATACTGTTTGCTCCTCCACACTCAGCCAATCCTAGAGAGCAAGTAGGTCTGCTGGCCTGAAGTGCTTAATCCCAACTCCATCTGCCAGATGTCTTCACATTACAATGACTTGCATGAGCTTATACCGAGCATCACTGGTACAGGCAGGAATTGAGCCAGTGGCTGGTGTTTTTTTTCACTACACCATTCCACTTGTACTGTCCTTTGGATATCACAGCCTAACTGCCACACACGTTCTTAGGAACACATTGAAAGGCCATTATTTCCCTGAAAGGACATTGTTTCACCTCCAGTCCTTAGGAGGGACTTGTTGCTTGTAGATCATTATTTACTACAAGAAAATGAAAGTGAAAAACTCAGCATTGTTTTGGGCGTAGTGGAAAAGCTATCAGCATTTCTTCCATGCACATAAAACACATTTAAGAACACCTGGGAGGAAATGACTTATGAAGGGAACATCTTGCTTCAGTGTAAGCTGGAATTGGTACAGCTTTGTTGCATATTATCCGTCCCTTTGAGCAAGTGAATCAACTATCCCATGTTACAACTAATTTCTAAACGTTTGCCAAGTGTCTTACAGTGTCCCAACACAAAAAATATGACAGAATTATCTGTAACAGATACTGTGTTAACACACAGAGATAAAAGGCTTGCATCAATATGTTAAATTTTGTCTTTGGTCAATAGATTTTCTCTAAAGCAAAAGGCTTTCTGTGTACATTGAACCCATAATCACATAGATCATAGACCCAAAGGAACATGAAATTTTTTGGGTTGGAAGGGACCTTAGAGATCACCTAGTTCCAACCCTCCTGCCATGGGCAAGGACACCCTCCAGTAGACCAGGTTACTCAAACCCCTGTCCAACATGGCCTTGAACACTTCCCAGGATGGGGCATCCACAGATTCTCTGGGAAACCTGATCCAATGTTGCACCACCTTCACCATAAAGAATTCCATATATGAAATCTAAATCTACCCTGTTTTAATTTAAAACCATTAGCCCTTGTCCTGTCATTACACGCCCTGGTAAAAAGTCTCGCTCCATCTTTCTTATAAGACCCCTTTAAGTACTGAAAGGCTGGGAGAAGGTCTCTAATAACAACCCTCGAGAACGAGATCTATGTACATCATGCATACAAAAGCACAAGAATCTGAGAAAGATGGAATTATTTTAAAGACATTTTGATTACTAAGTGGCTTAAAAAGAATCCAGAACATGCAATGCAAAAGACTGGAGCTATTGCTCTATCAGGGTTTCTGATCTGATGTTTCTAAGCACAAAATAAAAGCCTATAAATATTCCCACCCATAAGGCAAACAGCCATCATGTGATTTTTGCTGCAGGTAGGTAATAACCACAAAAGCCTTCCTAAAACCATAACAAGGAGTCTAACTTACTTTGGAAAGACACTCTGGTAGCAGGTATGTTATTAGGAAATCACCTGATTAAGTGTTTATCATTACTGTTTTCCAAATATTAATAGTTTCTGATTGTCAAGCTGATGGAAAATGCATTCTTCTCCTCGCTCCCCCTAACTGCCATACTCACGCTAAACAGTCAAGTAGTAACAACAGCGGATGGTTTGGGTCTCCGCATCTCAGTGGGATGTGTAAAACTGTTGTTGCACACAGTTTACAGGTTTTAGGGCAGGCACAAATCAATCTTGTTCCACGCTAAATTGATGCAAAGTTCTTTCTTGTGGGGGAGAGGGGGGGAAAAAGTCAACCATAATCATGGAAGGACCCTGGAACCATGGATTGGAGGCACAACCATATACTTTGAAGTGTTAATGTTCCTCAAAGCAAAGTGAAGCTGTAAAAGTAGTTTGAGATTCCTGACATTCTCAGTCTCCAGGTCAATGGAACCCACTGTTGACATTTTCTTTGGCTTTTTTTTCCCCCTCTGCTCAGCTAGATGCCAGATGTGGCTCACAAAGAGAAAATGCCCTCCTAAAAGCCCCCTTGTCCTTCGCCCTCTCCCTCCCCAACATGATGCTCTGTTGATATTGAGGTATTGAAGGCTCCCCATGTATTAAAAGAGCACACTGCAATTAACAATCATTAAACTGTACCCTTTTATAAAATACCATGTAGCTTTCACTGCCTAGGAAGCCTCATGACATGCTCTCTGCAGCAGCTTTGGTTATATTTCCCATGGCTAATAAAACTCTTTTGTCTGCCTTCTCTTGGAATGGAAACAATACTTAGGGGAAACCCTGCATGTGTCCTCTCTGGGCTGTTTGAGCACCAACAACTTAGATGATATAATAGTATCTGGGGCTTCCGGCCCATTATGCCCATGTTTTGACATAAAATCTTTGACTTGCACAACCTTTTAACTGTAGCTAAGTGCTAGCAAAAAGTGCCCTGAAACTTGCTGAGTGAGTAATGGAATTTTCTGTGACAGAATAGACCACCTTATCCTCAGTCCTAAGTCACCTCTGGCTGCCTTCTTGGTGGGGAAAAGAACGATACCGAACTCCAGTCCTTCCAGGGTTTCATTACTTTGCTGAGTTCAGCATTTCAGCCATGGCAGGGTGATGTGGCTATTCATTTGTGGGACTCAGATTCACTTAGCAAAGCAAATTTACAAACAATTTAGCATCATTTGAACTATTTAACCATCCAAATAAATCAAAGTCCATACTGGTGGTACCAAGTATGCAGGATCATGATCTTTTAGGTTTTAACACTATTTCTTTCTGTATTGCATTATTCCTACCCCATAGCTGTCTGTGGAGGCCATAAGCAACATTAGCTGATGCTACTAAGCCAATTAAAGAGGAACATTGTTTCCAAGTTTGTTTTGAAGAGACCCAGGCTTTTGGGTATCTTTGTATTATCGCCACTTGCTTATGACACAGCAAAACACTGGAGTCAAACCAACTTACTCAGCAGAGCAGAGAACAAAGAAACTGTTACAGCATTAAGGATGAAAAAGAACAAAGCAAGATAATCTTTCACATGGTCAACAAAATGGACATGTCTTGGGACAGGTTGATGGAGCGAAGGAGTTAGCAGAGAGAGGCAGATGATTGTGATAGATCACAGGGAGAAGAAAAGACAAGGCATGCTTACTGAAGCATATGAGACCCCCAGAAACTGCATCAGTCAGCAAAAAAGTGAAAAACACACTGCTGGTCCTTTATTAGCTTGTTGCGTTGCCCAAAGCAGCAAGCTAAGTGCGATAAATAACCAAACCAATCAATTGAGATGTTTGAAACTAAGGCTATGGGTGAAGCCACCAGCTGCTTCGATAGTGTTCATTAAATGCATTCTCACAGTGGTTCACAGGCTCTGCTGCTGCCGCCTTGCCTGTCCTCTCAGAGCTAAGTCCTGCAGGTACTGCTGCTGGCCTGGTGATACCTCCCCTAGGCAAAGCTCCTAGAGAAGCTAAGGAATGAATAAAATAACAACTGTTTTACAGCTAACAACTGATCTTGCCCTGAACAATGAATAGGGAGTTTCTTAGAATGGAAGCTCAACAAAACAAGTTAATCATCACCACCATAAGCGTGGTACACAACCTGGATTTACAGCAAGCACAGAGAGCAAATGGCATGCAGCCAAGACAGAAAGTCTTTTGGGCTTCTCATTTGAAAAATCTAGCCAGTCTCTTTGCACCAATAATTCTTCATATTTTGAATCCATTTTTATATAAGAAAGTCAGTATATTTTGCTTAAGTAACACAGGGGAGTGCACAAGCTTTGGGAATGCCAGGCTTCTCTGCACAGCCACCCCACCCTCCTCAGCTCAGCTTTACTAATACTGGGTCGATCTGGAGAAGAGTTTGGCTCCACTACTCCACTAGTTTCTACAAGCAGCTCACTGCACTGGTAATAGCAAAGCCAAAGCCAACATAAGACAAAGGACCACTCCTGGTAGGGAGAACAGTTTTCCAAAGCCCCTGCAGTGCAGCATGGGGCAAAGGACAAAATGGGAACAGCGTGAGAAGGAACAGCTGCCGAGGCACTGATGCCATAATGAACAAGAATAGAAACAAAAAAGAATGGGGAGGAAGATGAGAAAAATACAGAAGGAAACAGAAAAAATGAGCAGCTTAGGAAAGAGCAAAGAAAAGCTAAGAAAAAAAGTAAAAGGGACTTCGAAAAACAGCTGGAGCTCAGTCAGTGGTTCAGAAGACACTTATAAAGCTTGTTTCTTTGCTCTCCCCTCTTTTTGTGGTGTGAGATATGTGGTGGTTACATATTCCTCTTTAACCTTTAGGTACGACAGTCAGGTTTATCATAACACACTCTCTCAAATGAGACCTGAGGTTTGCTTTTTCTCCTAATTGAAAAAAACCTAAATTTCACCACTGAATTACTCAGGGCTAATTTTGACTCAAGTAAATGTATTGCTTTCACTCCCATCTCTGGAATAAACTTGACTGTAATTATCTGGATAACTGTCTCTCTCTACAGTGAAATCGTATGATTTCTGTGGAAGTGTGAGAACTGACTGTTGCAGAATTAATCATATTTTTGTGACATTCAGTGTGATGAAAAGGAGCTTTTCAGCATGAAATAATGACTGGTTTGTCAATCTTCAATAAAGGAAGGAAGAGGCACGCAAGCTTAAGGAGGATAGAAACAGTAAAACAAACATTAAAAAAAGAAATCAATCAGTTTGTTTTTCTCTTACATTACTGTTTCATTTCAGTGCTGGACAAGGCTTCCATGTCCCAGCATGGTGGAACATCCCAACACTGGAAGAGCTGAGGACTGAAGTGGCTCTATGTCCCTACTGGTGTCAAAAGAGTTAAAAAAGCAGTAAGCCCAGATGCAGTGCAGTGTAGTACTTTCTCTCCTTGTTTGTAAGGTCAAGTCCTGAGGCAGACAGATCTCGTTGTTCATATAAGGGGATGGGACACTTTGAGTGTTGCAGTTATTTAATATTCAAGTACCTAACACGTTCTCAGGTTTGGAATGGAAATCTAGGATCCTGACTAAAGACCCCAATGGTTCATAATATCACAAATTCACATCACTCCTATATACATACCCAGGTCCCTGAGCCAGCTACCATGGGGCAAGGAGAGAGGGGATCCTGCAAGGCCAGTTCTTGCATGGACTTTGGCAGTTACCTTGCAATCAAAAACTCTGCACAGCACTCTGTGTCATTTCTAGTGTCTGTGATCACTTCCTATGCATAAATGCTTTCCTTCTGTGGATTACAGCTCTTACTTAAGGAATGGGAAACCCGACTTCAGAAATCATCCTCTGCCTGAATGAATGCAAGCTTCCACACCAGGATGGGACTACAGCCGTGCTGGAACAGCGAAACCTGCACACAGCACTCTCCACAACCCAGCTGGACTGGGGCTGCTATGCAGTTAGAAAAGTCAAATTTCTAGGTCACAAAGGAATGGAGCCCTAAAGGCAGCTTGGTTTACATGTTCTTTAAGTGAAGACTCTCAGATTGCGGCTGGGAGGTCCCATGGCTCTGCTTCCTGGCCTGTTGATTTGACACAAGACAATAGTTAATAAAAATAAAGAAGGTATAAGGAGGAACATTTAGGGTAACGCTCACTATTGTAAATTCCCCATTTGCTCCCATTCCTGACTGCTCAGTAAGCCACCTTCAATGAGAAAAAACGGTTTACAAGCCTTCTTCACAGATTGGAGATGAAGATGAAGACACTCTGCTGGGCTGGGCTGCGAGTACTTCATACTGAGAACTGGAGAATCCATATCCTTCCCTGGGTGAAGGGATTAGGACAAAGGATTTAGGTGATAAAAACAGAAAGATAGCTGTGTTGTATTTGTTTGTGGGGTTTTTTAGGACCCCAAATGCCTACTAAGCGGTAGGTGCTTTCACAGCTAGCTCAGTATAGATACATGCTATGGGATACATCCAGTAATACCTGGGACCCTGCCTGCTGCCTGACCATTCCCCCACGTTCAGAGCTCAAACTATGCAAGTACCAGAAGTGGTTTCTTCAGAGATAATTCAGGTTTCCTCCTTCCCTCAATCAGAATTACCATGTGCAAAGGAGGCATGCAAATGACGGAGAGCTTCCTGCCTCTTAAAATTTTGCCACCAAAGTGGGAACTGCCTCTCTGGAAAACAAAGTATTGTGGTAATCGCCTGATGTCCTGGCTGCAAATGCATTTACTTGCTTTGACTGGTCACAAACCAGCTATTACTTGACCTCTCCTGACTGAAGAGCTGTATCAAAGATTTCCAAGAGAGAAGCAGATGGTCTACCAAATAGCATTAGTTCCTTCTTAGGAGAACACTTTATGTTTTAATTTAGTTCCCAATTGCTCTTAATAGGGAAGAAAAAAAGCTTCCAGCTAAAGCACCACATTTCTTTGAAACCTTCACGGAAGTGACTAGAAAGACATGTTATAAAATGAAGCAGTTAAACTCAATGTTTGTTCAATGCAAAGAGTCAGCACTTCCTATTCAATGTCTTCCTAATTACCTCTGGGGATCAAAGACTTTGAAGTGATTGTCTGTCCATTCAAACCACTAATAGATGATCACTGGCCCCTCCAGTGCTATAGTAGCTTGCTGGACGATTGTCATTTCCTGCAGGAAAGGGAAAATGCAGTTTTAAATGTGAATATTTAAATATTTTAGGGGTATTTTTAGGAGGATTTTTTAAAGCGTCAACCTGCAGAAAGAAATAGACATACAAGAGGTACGGCTTATCCAAGGAGCTGTCTGCTTACATACAATCTGTAATTTCCTCACCATCTACACCATTGTGAAAGCAGAATAAAAAGCTGAAAGATGGACCTCAGCAACACTTTGCCGCTATTAGGCAGCTTACTGCACTGAAGAATTTTATTTCAGCCCCCACAGATCCAGTAAATTTGGTGTTACACATGCTCAGGCCTTTCTCAGCAAAACAGTATTTTCCCTTCTAGATACCCCTTCTGGCAGAGACCATATTACTATAAATATTACTGAGATATTTCTCCAAGATCAAAGTCAATTACAAGATGGTCCCACTGTACCTCTAAATGGAGTTTTAATTTGTGTATATAATATTAGAAATAATGGTTTTCCCATTGCGGTACTCACTTCAATTAGAGAAATGAGGACAGGTAGCCCTACCAGAGGGCTTCCTACCTTGCTTTGCAATTACTAAAATTCTGGGCTATCCTGTTGTGGACAGTATAATTTTACAAATTCTGTTTCATGACACACATACAAACGGTGAGACCCTAATTAAAAAGGGTGTAATTTACATAGGTAAATGAACAACCTCTCACATGCTTCCTTCCTTATTATCTCTACCAGATATTATCAGGAAATGCGCTTTCTCAAATTAATATAACAGGTTGCTTAAATCTAAAAAATACAGTTAGCTGTGTAAAAGTCACAAAAAAAAATACCTGTCTTCTATCACCTCAGCACAATAGATGTGAGATCAGACTTTAAATCTAGTATGCAGTTTAAGGGTTAAGATATAAATATTGTTGTAGAATTTGATGCATGAGCTGATCTCTCAGATGGCTATCTGCTCATCTATCCTTCTGAACACGAACATGATTTTATTATAAAGACAAGGAAATGATTTGAGAGTGCTGCTTGTGGTTTAATCCTAAAATCAGCTGAAAACTGCATTAATGTTATTAGTCACCATGCACATTCTAATAGCACCAGAGCCCCAGTTGGGCTGTGCTAGTTGATGCAAGAAAAAAATTAACAAAATTACAATCTCGAAATCCCTTGATGTCCAAAGCACGGGTTTAATTTCAGCTTTACTTAGCCTGAGTAAATCTAGTAACTTCAAGAGCATGATGGAGGTGCTTCAAATCCAGTATGAATTTACACATTTTGTAGATCAGGGCCTGAGTGCTCATCAGCACCATGAAAACTGAGGTCTAAAGCAGAATCCTGTCAGCTTGATGACTTTTTGAAGAGATCTGAAAAAATTTAATGTGCACATCTATTCAGGAGCATCTCATTGTTTTGACTGCTTTGGACAACAAATGCACAGGTATGTTTAAAGCAGGCTAAGAATGTTTTAATTTATTTTCTAATTTTTCTTTACATAAACTTGAAAAACAAAGATTGTTCCATCAGGTCATTTGGAAAGGGAAAAATTCCATTATTATTTTTTTTTTCCCCTTTACAAAAGCTCAGCAAATGGATACAAATGTACAGGCTGGGAAAGCTGATAAAGTGGGTGACATGGCACAACTAATGACACAAGAATTTTTTTTTCTGTCCAGAGACCATGGGAAAAATCCAGAACAGTATTTTCAGGTACTATAAATCTATGTGAATGGTTCAGATCAGTGTGAAAAGCTCTCTCAATAACGAAACTTCACACAACCTGATGATTTGTTCCCTTGGACTTAGAACTAAATCCAGCACATAGATTAAGGCAAGTGCTGGCAAGTGCAACCCACAGCATTCTCTTAAAAGACCCACAGCCATCCTTATATCTAATTACACCTAAAAAAATAATTTGCTAAAGAAACTCAAAGTTCGCCAAGTCAAGCACTCAAAAGTGAGCAAAGAACAGAATTAAGATTGCTTGTGTGATTTTAGATCAGCCCCTGTATGCATATATACTCTGTAATAGCCTTTAATTCCCTCATCACGGGCTATTTTTTTTCCACTGGTCCAATGCTGTGCAGAACAATTGCACAGAAATTGCCACTCAACCCTGGCAACTCCAGCATTGTAGCATGTTCAATTGCTTTCTAGGGATGCCATATGTGCAGCCTGCTTGGTAGCAGTAGGAGGGGGTTGGAAAGGGAAGGAATACACTCAGTACAGACAATTTTGCTACTGCACTCCAAACAGGTCCCTACTGAGCATGTGTGAGCTCAGATTTCCTGGCTTTGTGGCAGCCAGCTCTGGGTGGATCAGCGAAATGATAAAGCACACACTATTGTTTGCTCTTCCTAATAGAAAAGAGGTGTCACAATTCTCCATTACCTCCATGCTTCTGCAACACGAATATAAACTAACAGTAGGTCCAGCAGCAAAGTTTTGCAAGTGAATGATGACATTGGCAGCAAGGGATCCAGACCCCTGCTCTCACAGGACTATTTAGGATATGTTCACTTGCGATTACTTAGGCTGTGATAATTTTGTTTGATTGTTAAATAAGAATTATCAAAATGTTTGCTCAGGGACACAGTACGTGGCCTTGTCCCTTTATCCCCAAAGACTACATTGATAGTCGTGAATTAAACAGTACCGAGCAGTGTAACTTGATAGTTTATACCATTTATTTGTTAGAAGGGACTCTACCATGATTTTGGCTCTAGTCAGCCAATACCTTCTGAATTCCTGTGCACAGTTCAGCTAGCAAGAACCAGAGATCATTCTCAATAGATAGTTTGGGTGTGACCATCCGTAAGAGTTTAACAGTACAGAAATGTACCCATCTGGACCAGACACACCCAGAATTTCAAATTCAAACATTTCAAAACCTGGATTAGCCCATGATCCAGCTTGGCTGGAGAAGACATACTAATACAAATAAGCTGTTATTGACCACTTGAATTGGTGCTGTTTGGAATATCATTATGCTGAGATTGTGGGACTTTTTTTCACCAAAAAACACAGGAAGCCCTTTTGATCCTCAATTTCATTATAATTTCTGCCATAATTAAACAAGATTCTGCTCCACTGATAGTCCAATTAGAATTTCTTCTGAAATACTTGGTGTAAGTGTAGCCATCATCTCCACTCATCTCATTAACTGTTGGCCTTGATGATCTTAAAGGTCTTTTCCAACCTAAACGATTCTATGATTCTATACTAACTGCCTTGTTCTGCTTTGCTTTTTAAAGAGTCTGTTTGCATAACGAAGTGATGCTACAGTCGTACTAAGCAAGCAAGGTGCAATGCTGCTGCTGTGTTATGTGCTACCATATTTGAAAACAGCTAACATATGCTGTTCTCATCATCTTTCTAGGCAAAAGCTTCTGACTGCAGTAAGGACAGGCTTGGAAGTTAAGGCATGATAAAATCGAAGTGGAAGACAGAAAAAGCTGGTAATGGTGGGAGAGTTTATTATTTTTTCATATAAACACACAAATTCAATAACCTCCAACTACCTACTCTATTGAGCATCAGATTCTGGTATCTCAAAGTGAACTGTGTAAGTGGTCCTTCTGGAGCTTTTATGTTTCAGCATAAACAGGGGTGTTGAAATCCTGTCACAAAGAGGGAAAGAGTGGATTGGAGTTTTTGTTCTTTATTTTACAGGTCATCTAGTCTGTTACCTAGGTAGTATACTTAACAACAACACTTCACTTAGCACTATAGAGATGTATATCTACCACATAGCTCAACTTTAACTACAGGTAAAAACCATAAAGAAGGCATCGCTGCACATATCCGAAAGAAATGTATGACTGGGCTGTAAATCAGGCTTTGAAACCATCTTCTAATTTATGCTAGAAAAGGATGGGAGAGAAACACTAAACCATAACTGAGGAATATTTTTCACTGTCAGTGACATCCCTAACTAAGCTTACTCTCATGACTAGTTACCCACAAAAAAAGTATGGTGATTAAAAACACTGAAAGAAATCCCATTATAGGAAATCTTTCTGTCTACACTTAACTACAATTAAATTATGTTATTTCACACTAATTAGTATGAAATAAAAACATGGACTTGAGGATAACTCCTTCCAGTGGATATTAAGAACTGTAAAATTGATTCCTTTCCAGCATCTGTGTGCAAAGGTCAATCTAAGCCGTGAAATGAAGATTATAGCAGCACATCTGTGCCACTGTCATAAAGGCAAGGCCAGCACTTTTGGTGTCAGCATGCTGTTATTTTCTTTTCTAGGGGCTTATAGCAACTATAAAAACTCACTAAAAGCAACTGATGAAAGCTTATAAAAGCTGAAAGCCCATATCTTACCATTTAATAAAAACACATGGAATTAAACTTATCCCTCCTTGTACTGAAGTTACTTAAATTTAAGAAAGGATCAGGAATCTAAAGGGCTAACTGTGATGTTCTGTGACTGATGGGTTGGTTTCATGGCGCACCGATGCAAACTCCAAGATCAGATGGAGCCTTCTGGATATACAGCCTCAACCTGCTTTCAAACAGTTAAAAAATCAGTCATATTGGTGGCCTTCTTCTAATTGGAAGTCATTCTTCCAGTGATCCCCCCATGATGAAAGAGGATCAGACTTTGACAAAATTCAGTGTCAAAATAAAACAATAAGCAGAAATAAAAAAGTAATATATAAAAAACCCAGAAAAATAGGGAAACAAAAAGTCAATTCTATAAATCTATGACCATGCAGAGAATTGAAAGGAAGCTGAGGACATGAAGAAAAAAAAATACATGGCTTGAAAAAAATAAAGAACAATAGAACATTTTTAAAGTGTCTTGAAACCTAAAACTGAGCAACAATATAACTATTTGCTTGACGGAGATGGGGAAATTGTTAATAATGTTATATTGAAGGCTAAAGTGTTCAGTAAGAATTTTTGTTCTAGTTTTTGAAAATAACTACAATAATGCAATTATTTCACAGGAAATAAGTTTTTTCCCAGTCCATTAATAACAAAGAATTATATTAAACTACATCTATTCAAGGACAAACATTTTTAAATCTGCAGGCTCATTTAACTTGAACCCAGTAAATGAGATAGCAGAAGAGGAATCTGACTCAGTGATTAATACTGAACAAGCAACCAAGAGATTAGAACAGGGTTAATGCTGCACAAATGTTTAAGAAGGGAAGAGAATGCAAGTCACTCTGATCAGTTAGCCTGACATATATTACAGACAAAATAATGGAAAACAAAGCACAGAATTCAACTGACAAAGCAAAAAAAGTGAATGTATGGTAACTCAGGCCAACAATATTGCTTTTCTGAAAAATAACTCTTAAGTAACAAACAGTTACTCATTTTATTACAAGATTACACTTTATTAAAATATTTAATAGGGTATGATTTTCTATTAATGAAACAACCACTTCCCAGTGGTAAAAAGCAATGTATATATGTGCTTAAAAACTAACTGAAGACCTTAAAAATATCATCACTGGTGAATAACCATCAAATGTTAAAATTTCTTGTGAAATTCAACAACTGATAGTTGGCCTGAAATTATCGAACATTTACATCAATGTTACGTAAGTAAATGTAAAATGATGGATGACTAAACAAGCAGATGACTCAAAGACTATTCAAGTGACAAATACAGTGATGACAGAGCAAATAAATACAAAAGCTGGACAGCCACTAAACTTGAATGATTCAAACAAAACGCGCTTAAGGTTCAAACAAAATGTGTCAAAGGCCAGCCAATACACTTAGGATAATGGATCACAAGTTGTGCCCATGAAATGGGACCCTAGCAAAGTGACTTTCAGAGTAAGCACAAGAAGATGCTGTATAACAATATCCTAATGTGATTTTTATAGCCGAAAAGGGCTAATGAGATCCTTGCATGTGTAAGTTGGGAAAAGTAGGTCTATGACTCACCTATGTGAAAATGGTAAAGCCACTGGAGTTTACTAGCCTTCAGTGTCCTGAGAGGGGGAGGTTTAGGCTGGATATTAGGAAAAACCTCTTCACTGAAAGAGTTGTCAAGCACTGGAACAGGCTGCCCAGGGAGGTGGTGGAGTCACCATCCCTGGAGGTTGTTAAAAACACGTAGATGTGGTGGTTAGCAAAGTGGTTTAGTGGTTGACTTGGCAATACTGGGTTAACATTTGGACTTGATCTCAAAGGTCTTTTCCAACCTAAATGATTGTATGATTTGATGATGTGATAGTGTTTATGACTTTTAACATTGAAAATTCAGAAATGAATTTTTAAAAATAAGACTATGGGAAACTTGCTGCTTCTTCCTGCTTCCAATAAACACTGAATTAGTTCTAGCAGATGCAGTACTTGACCAGGCTTTTTATCTGTGTAAACTCTGATGCAGTGTTAACTGCTTTGCAAAGCAGAAATTTTGCCACCGAGTTCAATACATGTTGCCATCAAATGCAATACCAAAATGTTAATACTTCTCAGTTTGGACAATTTCTTAAGATTGGACAACTCTAACAAATTATTGGGTTTATATTATCTTCTACTGTTCTCCTCCAGTAACATTTTCTGGCAGTGTCTCTCTTCCAATAGCATATGCATCATTGGATATTTCTCCTGTCCCAACACTTTTAGTGCCAGGTTACAGATTGTATTTAGGTCGAAACAGTGAATGTTTTTTAATGGAGTTTCTACGGTGAGTTTTTTAACACCCACCTGACTGAATTGATCTTCACAAAAATAGCCTTAAAGTGAGATCTTGTACCTTTATCACCTTTATTTTAAAGCTGCAATTAAACCACTTGTACTTCCTTTACTCTAAACTATAAAGCTAGCAGTAGCTGCTATCCAAACGTGCAATGCAAAATCCAAATTTAAAAAAATAATAATTAAAAAAAATGCATGCAATCTTCTAATAATACAAACAGCTCTTTATGACTTCGCGGGAAATGGAAAGCAACATCTGAGTTATAATTCACACCACCATGCACCTAAGGCTGCAATGAAGGACAATGAAATGGGGAAATACAAGACTGAATATAGCTCACCCTGGTTTTAATTTTGCATCTTTCTCACTTCTCTGATGATTACTATCTTGTGTACAGGTACTGCACTAACAACCAACTGCTTTTTCTTGGTCACGTTGGGCAAAATGCATATGTAATATTCCTTAATGTAGCTACACTGAGCTGTACTTTGGGGATGTATCTGTGTTTTATAGAACACTGTGTGTGTGTGCACATGGAGAGAAAGATGGGGGGATGTCAGTAATGTGACTGGGGCTGAGGCATTTGAGTGATTCACTATTCCATTGTAGATTTGACCAGGGAAAGTTTCTGTTGCCAGATTCCCACAGGCAGCTTTCCGGAGCTTGGTGCTGCTCAACCAGCCTCTTGTAAACTTTACACACAGCAGCTGCCCTCGCTTGTTCCTTAACAAGAGTGAAGTGTGATTAAGGCTAACATAAAGCCCTGTGATCTTCCCATCTCTCTGCTATGGAACAAACAATGCAAAAAGTTTCCTGCAACTCCATGCACTTTTGAACGATCAGTTGGAAGCTCACATTGATGGCATCTCTCAGTGGGGCTGAGACTATTTGCGTGTCTTAGCTTTCCTGAGATAATTTACAAGGGCAAAATTCAGAGCTCAAGAACAAAAAAGACAAGAAGATCATTCAAACCTGGATGGAAGGGTCAGCATCTGTCTTGATGTATTTTCTGTCTTTAGTCAGGTCAATCTGCAGTATTTGGAATATATTAAAATACAAGCAGACATTTCCAGGGTTGGTCCAGCTCTTGTTGCAGACACTGGGACCAATGCTATCAACTGTGACTGCATTTAAACCAGTGCTACAGTAAATGGAGTTGCTGCAGTTTAAGAGGAGCATGTGCATGAGAAGAATAAGGCCTGTATTCCCCAAATGTCACTGGGTATGAAAGAGCGAGCTAGATGTCACTTAAACCGAATGACTTAGGGAGAGGGACTGTCCATGCATTTGGTACAGTAAGAGCCAGCTTTCACAGAAAAAAAAAGACATATTCAGGTTCTGTTATACAAGATAAAAATGGTAGCACTGGGTCATGATGATGGCCCTTCTATATCAGTATCCTGAAATGTTATGTTTCACACACATCGTAAAATACATTAATGATAATACTATAGCACCTTTCAGACTGGATCTGACAGTTTTATAGATTAAACGTAAAATCAAGTAAATGAGACTCAAAGTTACTGAGTGAACTGTGTGCAGTAATTTTGTGAAGAGGTGAAAGAACCAAGAAAGGACCTCGAAACTCCTCTTTAGGTGACAGATTGACTTCATAACATAAAGGCTTTTCTAGAACAGATTGTTTCACTCCCGTTTCTGCATATTATCTAAGATAAGATGGAAATAAAAAAGCACAAAAATATCTTTGTAAATCAAAAGAACAAATGGCAACAGTAGCAAAACAGAACTTAATCTGGGATCAGAAAAGAAATATTGAAACAGAAAATGAAAGGAACTTGTTGGCAGGGTAATAAATTGGTTTATATTTTAACTTGAATAAGAACCTTAATATCAAGGTATAAATGTAGGATTAATAGACATAGCTCAAGTTTAATAACTAACCGTTAGCAACTTTTCCTATTGATCTCAAGTGGCATGTAAACACCATGGTAATTGGTATACTAGATGCCCCTAGCTGACTAGTTAGTTAGCTAAAAGCTTTGGAGAGCTGCTTTCAATTGGGTTTATTACAGAGCATCAAAGAATCGTGGACAAACTGAGCTGAAGTTAGCTTTCAGAGTGATGCCTAGACAATAAAAAGAAAGACACTTTATAAACAAATCATAGTTGTAACACAGTTTTACTGTCAAAGCATTTTGCCTGTAGCAACCAACACTGTTCTTTTAAGTGAAGCTGCATCTGTATGGAGTTCAAACAAATGCAGAGCTGAGAAGTAGAGAGAGTTTTGACTCCAGTCTAGGCTTCATAATATGTTTTCCAGCCCTAACTTTAATCTAAATCAAATGCTCGTCTTTCCCGCTGTTGATGCAATATAACCGCAGCACATGCTTAAGTATAGGAAAATGGCAAGTGCCTAACTACATCAAATTGTACTTCCATCTAGTCTGGAATCTACATCAGGCAGAGGATAATACCTTCTGTTTCAGAAGAAAGAAACTATTCTCCATCACTAATTCATTTAGAAACTGTTCCACAGATCTAGCCAAACAGCTGCTGGGCATGGAGATCAGGACAATCAAACAGGTCTTTTCTGTTTCTAAACTCAGAAATTTTCCTCCCAGGCAGTGGAGCAATGTCAGAGATTCTTTACAGTGCCATGCTGACAGGTCTGGTCTCTACCAGGTACAGAAACTCTGCTGGCAAAGCATCTGGACATCAACACACCTCGTGGTATTATCTCTGCCATAAGAATCTTGCCATAAATCAGCTGTCTCAGGCAGAGCTCCGTGGCATACAGACCCCTTCACATCCCAGCAAAAGCCATAAAAATTTTCCTTGTTTAGCTGTCAATTGAATGGATAGTCCTAAAATGGGGAATTTAAAGTGGTGCCTCTTCACAGCCTCCTGGAACAGCAAATTTGCAGGTCAGTTACAAGCTGCTTTGAGAGGCCTTTCATTTCAGTGGTTCCTGCCATTTTAATGTTACAGCCCTGATCTGCCACTGCTTTTCTCTTTGGTGTTCTCACCCCAGAAGACAAGCTTCTGCAGAGCTCACAAGATTTGCATAAGCTGTGTGTGCACAAAACTTTGACGTGCATTGTTGCCACTGCCTTAGTGTGTGTCTCTGAATATTTGAAAAGGTGGCAACAAGTCAATCAAAAGCTGGTTAATTCAAATGAAAACCAGCTTCTGGTGTTTAATATACCCTGTTATATTTTGTTTGTCATTATCTCTCCAGACCAGTGACTCAGCCCTGTAAAACCTTCAGCGTGATCACAGTGTTGACACATGATACCAGCTGTTCGGCTTCCATGGACTTCTATTTATGCTACTTCTCCTCTCCTTTGAAAAAGCCCAGCAAGATAAATGAACCTCAGACTATTAAATGCCATAAAGACTTTCATAAAATAATGGAAACTCTGCCTTTCAGCCTTAAACAAATGATTTAGCAAGTGCTTCAGATGAATTTCAAAAATAACTAGCTTCAGCAAAGAACTTCAGACATGACCCAATGCTTCGCAGTTTCCAGGTGGCTCTGCCTGCCTCAGATGGTTGCCCATCACAGCTGTGTCTGAGCATCTGTCACACAAAAAGTATTGCCAATAGCAGGACTCCCTTATGTATCTTTTGATGTCGCTAGCTCCACACACTTGTACAGGAAGGTAAGGCCAGCAATGGGTTGTTTTTAATATTTATTCAGAGGACTCTGAGTTGCCTGATGCTGTGAAGAGCATCCTGAATCCCTAGGCATTACTCTGAAGTATTTCCATTAACCGACCAGTGCATAAAAAAATAGAGTAAATGCCAAGCCACTGCCATGGGACCCAATCCA
This sequence comes from Falco cherrug, assembly GCF_023634085.1. NCBI lineage: Eukaryota > Metazoa > Chordata > Aves > Falconiformes > Falconidae > Falco > Falco cherrug. The sequence goes on from NC_073698.1 coordinate 5,236,483, forward strand.
AAGTCCATTCACTTAAATGGGAGTCTTTCCAGTGACCTCAGTTTGCATTGGAAAATGAAAATGGTCATTAAAAAGATAATTTCTATGGTTGTTTTAACTAACAAGAGCAGATGGAATATAGCCAAGTTCCCAACACTCATGAGCTGTTCTATAGATTAGACCTTCTTACTCATGATTAAGTTATATCTTACCACTCAAATAGTCCCCATGGCATCAAAAAGAGCAAGACACTGCTTACATGAGGAAAGGTATCTGTAAGAAAACACAACTATGCAAATATAGGGAGGGAAAAAAAACAAAAACTGGAGGAAAAATGGTGATTTGTTTTAATAACAGACCAGGTTATTTAAAAGAATGAACCAATTCCTGTTAAGAACTGTGTAATTTTTATAGAATTCAAAATGTCTCAGCTTAACTTAGTAAAAGTACAAATATTTTGACTCCCTGATTAATTTTTTTTCTTTTGGTTTAGGTGATACAATTCTCATCTGCAACTTGACAGGATGTAGAAAATAATTACAAATGAAAAGGTTATTCATAATTTTTAAATGAGTTAATTAGTAAACCCTGCCAGAGTCACTCATTACAGTAATTAATAATTGATTATACTTGAAATTAAACACATTTTTTCATCAAAATCTAATTAAATATCTGCCTCTTTGCTTGTTGATTAGAACACTGGGTCTGGTACAGACAATCTTTGCTAAGTATGTTTATGCTGAACTGAACCATCGAATTTGATTTTTAATAATTGATAGTTCCTTTAGAAATTAGTAATTATGACCCATAATTACAGCAGTTCAACCTGATCAGCATTTCTGGCACCTTGCCAGCCATCCATTGGAGCCTGGCAAATGCCACAGAACTCATCTGAATGGAGAAAAAAGGATGGGAGAACACTCAATGGACCTGTCTCTTCAGTTCATTAACTGTGATTTTAAAACAGGAGCCCGATCTTTCCAGAACCCTGAAACAAAGGGGTTTGAGTTGGAGAACACTAAGTGGCAAACCAAACTCTTCTCCATCTATCAAACGGCACAGACCTCCTCCGTCAGAATTAACAGGCACTGATATTCTGAGTTATAACAATACTCCTCTGCCACACTGAGATAATGTCCAAAGGAACCATGTTCAGGGCATAAGGAGAATACCAGACAAATGAGAAAGGCGAGTCCAAATGTACATAGCAAATGATGAAAATTGACTGCATATTTCATCAAACTGCTGCTGATTTAATGTTGGTTAATTAATCATTCCTGCTCCTCTTACAGGAGACATAAAAGTGACCAGAGTATGATGCAAGGCAGAAGTGGAAAAGTATCAGTCATTAAAGAAGCGTACATAAAAGGAACACAGCAAAAGCAGTCCTTTGTGGTAGTGCTAATTATACTCATGTGAAATGAAAGCAAAAAATCTTTCGATCCAGGCTAAGATTTGTAATTCTAACCACAACCTTTTATAGATCATTAGTGTACAGGAAGTCACAGCCAAATCAAAAAAGCTCATTTGTGCCATGAGAAATGGGCTTTTTTTACCCATGATCACATCTGTTAAGTGTCTGACAACTAGAGTTTGCACCACTGACAGTTTAAAACAGAAGTCTAGGACTGGACCTTTGACAGACATTTATAACACAAATATCAAATCTAACTGAAGAAAAAGTAATGGTAACACCCCAAATTTACAGGCTGAAAAACACAATTTTCACTTCTAACAGTTCAATTACTTTTGCAACAAACACTGAGAATGCTTCTTTGCAATGAACAGGGACAACATTTATAAACCAAAGAAATTCAGATCATGCACAGCTCAAGAAAAATCCACTTCTACACCCAAGTAGCAAATTTCCCCAACTCCTCCTACTCAAAAAAGGACCTGTTGGACCATGATCTAAACCCAGTCTTTCTCCACCCTCCCAGTCACCCTGTGGTCTTCAATATAGTTGGTTAAATGGCGGATGTACCACAAAAAGACAGAATAAACCTGTATTTTTATGTATCAGGATCTTAGTTCTGATGTTGTCCCATCAAAGTCAATGGCAGAAAACTCGCACAGACCTGGATGTGACTGTGACTGGAATACAGACTTCAATGCCGGTTTTAGTGGGCTGCTTTGAAAAAAACTGGTGAGTTTATCTCACTCCAGGTATACTTTCTTCTTCAGAACATAAACAATCCATGCCACTGAAGGGAGCACAATGTATGACTCCTGTTCTACTAAGGTCTTCTAGCTCTATGACATGTGTTAGACTCCCTACCACAGCACTGCAACCACACTTAAGTCAACAGAGGCCTTATTTGTACCATAATCTTGACCCTCTGCTTCCCAAACATTACCATTACGGGTGGGTTTATAGACAAATGAAAGAAAAGCAGAAAAAAACCCCACAGAAATAAGCTTACCTATGAAATACGCCAGCAGGATCACCAGCGTGACCGAGATGACAATGGCACTCAGAGCAGCGCATTTCCAGTTACAGTACTTATAGGGTTTCTTCAGGTTAAAGGCAGGCCTAGAGAAGGTACTTCTGGGAAGGGGCCTAGGGGGAGGTGAGTACACAGTGCTGGACGTCAAGGGATATCCCGGTGATGTCGTACAAAAAAGGGGAGAAGTGCCTCCAGGTTTGAAGAGGAAGTGCCTGAGGGAAGAAAGACCAACAGCAAGTGACTCCTCACACAAACTGAAGCTGAGGGAGACGGACGGGAGGATGGCGACTGCTGCTGGAACGAGGAAAGCAGCTCCACACAATGCTGGCTACGAACATGGATGGCATGCACAAAAGAGAAGAATAAAAATCAAAGGCAAGTCACACAGAGTAAAGGAAAACAAAACGAAACAAAAAATCACAGTGCCAACAATGCCACAGAGAACTCTTCAAGGGCATTAGTCCCCTCTGTGGAAGAGCTGACGTTAGAGTGAGATGAAGACCCCAAGCACAGCTACAACAGACTGGTGGCACAGGCAGCACCGGGGGCCTGCTCACACTCCCACAGAAATGCCCTACGGAGACTGAAGAGGAGCGTAGGTCAGATTAAAGAGGGGAGGGTGTTTACCAATTCATTGATCACTGCATGAGAGCGTTTTTTGTATGGCATCGGTGAATGGAGATGGGGAAAGAGAGCTTAAGCCATTCCATAGCACCCAAATTGTCACAGAGGGGAATATTCACACTGTCCCCACCCTGCAAATTTAACCATCGAACAATGGCATGGCTAAAAGCATCAAAGCCCAAATATCAAGTCCTGTGTCTCACTAGTGGGGAAAGGCACTGCTTCCAGGAAGCAGTCCAGAGCACCTTAGTTTGATGCCTACCTTTAAAAAGTGTGAATCACTGTCAAAGGCAACAGCATTTCCTGTCCAGTGACACATTGGGAGGCACTGTATTTTGCCCATTACTACAAACGCAGCCCGAGAGCCAGCCTATGAGGACCTTGTGTGAGACTCATGAAAGTCAGCACACAAGGAACCCACTGCAGTCCATGAGTTCCTGACATGAAATGTCCCAATGGGAGTTCTCTCCATGGGAATCCTAAATGAAAAAACTAATTTCGGTGGGACTTCATGAAGTATAAGGCATTCAGATTTTGGGAATGAAACTTGGGAAACAGATCTGACTTGTCTATCACCATGCTGATGTGAAAGAAAAATGCAGCTTGTGAGGACTGAGAAACAGCCCCGGTGCAGTCTGCACCTTCTGCCATGGTTTATGGGGCCAGATTTGCAGCCAGCATAAATGCAATCAGCATGGATCCATGGGATTCAGTCAAGCCAGTGGATTACATCAGATGAAGATGTGACTCTATTTTCCCCTTGAAGTCATTTGTGCAGTTACAGGGGGAAATGTCACATGCAGAAAGACCATCATGCACAAAAGCCACTGATATGTACAATATAAAGTAACACATAATTCTCCCAAACAGGTATTTGTAGTATTACAGCCATGGTTTTATTGGTACTAGACTAAGCATGACTGCAGAGCATTAGAGAAAGATTCATTATTTCTACTAATGCTCTACATTGAAACAGTAATTTTCACAAAGAGCAGATACTATTCTGTGTTTTGTAAAGTATTTACTTAGACACAGATGTATCTGTTCCGAGCAAAGAGGTACCTGCAGTGTTCAAGTACACCAATTAGATCTTCAGTTAATGATGGCTACCAAATTAGAAAGTGCCAACACAAGGTCAACGGTTTTGGCACTAAGTGTCAAGTTAAAAGCTGCTTATAACTTAAAAGTTAAGTGATCAAAAGTTAAATAAAGATGCCAGAATAGGTGGTTACGTCACAATCAAAGGCTTGGCTTACACACACTGCTAGCAGACATTTTTAAGACACGGTATGTGGAAAATAATAGTTCAACAATGAAGTATAAGGCTGCCAGCACAATAACGGTTTAAGGTTTTTATGAAACTTAAATTAATCTTCGTTTATATGGGACTCAAAATTGCTGTAGGTACTTCTTACTAATGAAATGACTTTCAAAACAACAAGGGAAAAAAAGCAAATGGCATGCTGTGGCGCACTAGCATATTAATGAATCTGAATTAATAGGTACAGGACACAGCGCTCCAAGCCCCAGAACCTCATTTGTTTAAAGCCATCCTGGAAGAGGCCAGCAATGGTGTTGCCCTTAAACATCACTAATATGACCAAATGCTTTCATGCAAGGATCATAATGACTACAGTAAACAGGAAGACCACATAAGTGTCACATACCCATCATTGTAAGCACCGTCATGTCGGGAGGAGGTGAGAATGTCCATCTCAATGAGGTTGTCCTGCAATGTCTCTAGGAATGTCTGCTTTGCTATGTTTCTACATACATATGGAAACATGAATGAAGCCAGTGAGTCATGCATATATGAAGTGTGATCTTATAAACCACAATGGTTATAGTGCAGTTATGCGTGGAATTAGAATGATGGACCATATATTTATATGTATAAGATGCTACACATATACATATATAGCTTTTAAGAATGCTCACTTCTCTATATATACACTATATATATGCATATACACACATACAAGCACACACGCCCATGTGCATGTATAAAAAAAAGTTGATGTCTCTCTTCATTTCATGTTATTTATTGCAACTGACACATGAAACCTTCTGAATGGCTTGATTCAGAAGACTAGATCCCAGTCCAGCACAGCTGTAACCTCATTATACTCCTGCATCTGTGTTGTCACTCTGAAAAGGCGTAGTGCAGTATCTATATCCCACTGTGGCAAATACCTTGGCAGCACACTTCCATCTAATGTCCTCATGGATCTCCAGTGAAAATCTGCCACTCCTTTGCTTAAGTTTCAGTTTTGCATTTGTGAACTTTTTAGTTACCGATTCATTTGTTTTCCTTTGTGGAGCAACAACTTGCTATTTACAAGTTTCAAAATGCAAGTTTTGCTCAGTGTGAGTATTCCAAATAAGTCTCCAGTGACAAGCAGACAGAAGCTGGAGAAAGGTTATGCTGTAACCCAAATTCCAATACCAGAGTATTGGTTATAACCTGGATAATACAGGCAATAGGCAAGATACTTAGGGCCTGCACGTGAAAAAGCCTGGCTTTGACTTCACACACAATAGTGGCATTTTGCAATATCTGGCCTCCCCAGCATGCAGTTTGATGAGTCACATTTTGACCTATATATGCTAAACTGTTTTGTACTTTTTGAGGAGAATAGCAGGAACATAAAGAATTAAGTCAGAGGCACAGCTGGGAACACACTGTGTCTTTCTCACCTTTAGGATTGTTTCTCAAGGCCTGACAAAAGAATATTCTTCCCATCTTTTTTAAAACGAGAAACAGTCCTGATTTTGCCCATGTCTGTTTTCAGCATCCAAACTGAATCTAAGCCTGCATGCGAATAAATTCCTTGGGCAAAAGTAGTGAAAGGAACATAACAGCACTGTGACACTTTATCACTTATGCAGGATTAAGTGCTTACAGGATATAAGTGACATGATGTGAACTCAAACGAGAAGTCCTCTGTCAAAGACACTGGATCCAGGTAACATGTCTTACCAAGAGAAACCAACCACGTCACATTATGCAAACCTTGATACCGTCTCTTCTAAAATGTCCTCAATCTTAAGCTTCGTTTCTACTTCTTCCTCTCCCTGCTGTTAATGCCAGCACTTCTACAGCTCAACTCACTGATTTTGGAGGCCTCTGGGCTGCTTTGACAGAACAGATCTACCCCTTGATCTGAATGAAAGTAAATGACTCCTATTCATAGCTTTGGAGTGAAGTGAACCGACATGCATGAGCTGTGTGCCATAGCACTTGAGACATCAATCCATCCCCAAGTGTTTGTGGCTTCCTCACATTCCCTGGGAATGCAGGAAAGGCTGGATGTTGAATTCAATGCAAAAAGAAGCAACATATGTGCATGCACTGAGCATTTAATGGGTAAGAGGCAAGGCATCTAGCAACACACCAATCAATAAAAGTTCATCAGTAGTTAAAATCCATGTCAAATTGGTTCCATGAATTTCAGTTGTGGATTGTCAATAAAACAGAAGAGGGGAGGGTTACATAATCTTATAATGTATGCATTTGTAACAGAGAGGTCGCTGGGTCACCGAGGTGACTAATGCATGACTGTCCTCCTCACTGAAGGCTGGACAGAGCCTGCTCCCTCAGAGGTTACCTGTGAATAGCTGTTTCATTAAAAAACTGTCTCCCTTCTCATTATGAGTTGTGGTGGCAGAATCTTTACATGATTACCGCATGAAATTCCCTGGGAATGGATGTCTCCTGAAAGCTGTTGGTTTGTCAACTAAACCTCCATCTAGTTGGCATTTATTTACTCCCACAAGGGTAAATGCAAGGGAACAGAAAGGAGGTCACAGAAGAAGGAAGAGTGAGGAATAAATATGGGGGTAACTGACTTACCTGTCAGGAGTGACTGCTGAGCAAAGATCTTCTCATCACAACCTTGATAATATATTGCTTTTAAAGCAACAAAAAAGGGAGCAGACAGGAAAAGAAAGAGGAAAAAGGAGAAACAGAGAAAAGGGAGTAAAGGGAAACTAATGAAAAGGAGGGAGAGAAGAGGAGGGGCTCTTCCTCTTGCAACATACAAAGTTCTCAGACACAGGATACGCTTATACCTGTGCTACACATCTCTGCTTGCCTTTGCATTACAGTATGGCAATTTCCAGGCAGTGACAAGCCACCCTAAATTCCCAGTTCTGAACACTTCCTGGAGTCCACGGAAGTCAAAATCGAGCCTCTTTAAACTCTGGGGTGCTTAAAATCTGTAGCTGTAGGCATGTTTCACAGTCTGTGACAATCCCTGTTTAAAAGACATAGCTTTTTCTTCATGTTTTCTCTCTCTGTTGACTAATATGGGATTTTTAAAAAAATGGATATTCAATGGAAATACAATTCCATTTTTGACATGAGATTACTATAATCTCCTGTTGCTGTACTTCAAAGGCCTTAATTCTTGGATTAATGTCCTTGGCCAGGATTTATTCTTTTACATGTTGGGCATTTTATTCTCTTAGGTGGAGGTCTTTTTTTGGTTCTAAAAATCTTTGCACTGGGGAAGGTCAACTTCATCGGAGAGGTGGAATTTGGCATGCAAGTTTGCTAAACAGCTCTCAAGCCTGGTCTTTTACACCTACAGCATTCCCACCAAAGGAAATGGAAGGCCTCTCCATGTCAGAAGAACAGACTATCAGAGTGAAGATTTGTCACAGATTTACTGACTGTCTGTGCAGCACAGCCTCTTTGCATTATGACACCATTATAGCACATTTTATTTTCTTAATGTTGTTTAGCGGAGGAACAAAAGTCTGTCAGTTGTGCTCCGTAAATGTGCTCATTTGCTGTTTGGCATAAAATTACATACTCTTGTCCAACATGTTCATTCTCTGAAAGGACACTGGCAAATTTATGCCATTCCAATGAGTGTGTCAAAAGCCACATCAGTCTTGAAACAACCTATTTTTTACCTAATTAATAAAATGGTTAAACTGAGGATCAATTACAAATGTGACTGATTTGTGATGCAAGTGAAATCATCAAATGATGCAGAAAGATCTCTTCATGCAGGTAGACCTCCAGCTTCCAGTCTGGTTAACAGCAATAATATGATAAACGCGATAGGCAGAAAGAGCAGACTGCTTCAGATCTTGAAAAATGATTTTGTGGAGAAGAAATGAGGACAGTAAGGATGTACTCATTTGCAGTTTAACAGGAACATTGCAGGACTAGCCAGATAATTGTTCTGTCTGTGAACTCCTGCATTTATTAAGCTGTGGTAGGGTTGTCTCTTCATTTCCCTCCCTGATTGCCACCAGAACTGGACAAATGGGGGCAGGATGTTTTCAGCTAAGAACTTTTATCTCTGACATTCCTCCACTGATCCAGCAGCAAGGACGGTCCTTCTCAATTGCAAGGTGGGTTCTGAGAGACTCCAGTCAGATGTGAGGATGTCTTGGCACTATTAAACCAGTATATTATCTTTTTTCTGAAGAATTCATAACTTGGTTTAGAAAAAGGCACAGGGCTTCCTCCAGAACTGTAGAGGATTATTCACTAAAGGACTTCAGGAGAGTGGCCTAAGTATTTTTTTTTATGGGTTGTTTTGTTGTTTGGGTTTTTTTTAAATAACACATAAAATGTGTTATTTAAGTATTACTTAAATACTATACCCAATGCTTGGGTATATATGCTCAAGAATTAGTAACACAATATAATTACTGAAACTGTTGCCAAGTCACACTTGCAGCACTTGCTTACAATTTTGTCTTAATCTTTTGGATCTAGCTTCTTAGTTGGGTCTTTTTAATCAAGCAGTCACAGAGAAATTAATTATCCTTAAATGCCATAAAATGTAATATTGAGGTCTGTTTTGGAAGTTTCAGAGGGCCAGCACACAGATCTTCTTCTCAAGATCAACAAATGCGCTCATTTTTAAAAAACATTTTCTTAGCAGAAGCTGGAAAAACTGGGTACATTTTATCCCAGGATACAGACAAAGCTACCACTGATGAGATTCCCACAAGTTGTGCTGTGACAAATTTGGCCCCTGGCTCTGTTTTCAGTTAGTATATCTTTTTTAACTGTCTAAAATTTTTCTTGTTGGCTTGAGAACGTAAGAGAAACAAGGCAAAAAAGGCAGCTAAGTAAGTGCACCATGTTAGGCCTGGAAGACTTCACTGTAGACTGAAAAAGATACCATGTGTGGGGGCTAATAAATCCAGCATCTCCAGTGGTTTCTCAGCAGCAAAGGAAACGGTGAAGCAAAATCTCTGGAGAATGCCAAAACTGAGCTTCAAGTGGGACAGCAAGAAGTAGATGCAGTCACCATCAAATGGGAGGCCTGAGGCTGAGGGAGTATGACAGCTCCCTTTTTGAGAACCTACTCAGAACCCAAAGAAATCTATGAACTAGAACAACTCAGTGCACTCTTGTCACACCCTTCATGTGTTGCATAGGTAGGAAAGAATTTAAGAGCTAAATGGAAACACTATTAACTGACTGATGCCATGCTATCCAACATTTCATGCTTGCTAGAGCAATGTTGTAGGACAGTAAAATGCAGCAGCTGACCTCATTAGGTAAAACAAGATCAACCTTTCCTGAATGATGTACTACAGAAGTATCTGCTTGATGAGGCACAACTAGAAGGCTAAATCTTTTCAATATATTGATGGATTGCAGTTTCTTAAATAGGATATTGATTTATCCTACCACATAGGAAGAAAAGACATTAAAGGAAAATATAAAAAAAAGAAAACCAAGAACAATTTAATGTATGATCCTGATTCCAACTTCAAATGAGGAAAATAATCTTATGAGTAGCTGTTAAAGACAATAGTTTATGAAAGAAGAGCAATTTCCTCTTCTCCTAGTCCAAATAAAAAGACACAAGGTATTATAATAAGTACAACTCAAAATACATAAGCCAAACACTAGTTCACAAACTGAATGGCTAGCAGTATAGATGTCTCTATTTTCCATAACAACCTTAGCACACACAGTCACAACATTGTAAAGTATTAAAGAAAATGACCTACCTAGTCTCCAGTGGGATGTTACTGTTAAGTAACCAGTTGTCCTGAGCATGGGCTGGCTCTTGAGTACTGGCTGGCTGTTCTCCAGAGAGAGAGTGATCTGTAGGAGCTGGGCTGGGGTTGCTACGTGGAGTGAAGTTCCCTCTGTTTAGGGAATTGATGGAGGCCGCGTGATGTTGATTTGGGGTGTGAGCATGTGATATTGGAGGTGGTGGAGTTCTAAGTCTTGAATGATTTTGAAGATTTGGAGGATGATCTAAAACACAAGTAAAATATTTTTAAGGTTCATGATTTGAATTATTCCATACTGTGCTCATTTATGTGCAGGCACTTCTAAAAGGTATGAAGGCTGGCATGCCACATATCCTAAATCAAACACAAAAGGGTAAGATAGCCTTGGTTCCATATGCTCTAATGACATATGCATTGATCCCCTCCCCGACGGCTAGAAAAGTAGTTTGGTTTCATGCACAGAAGTTGTGAAAGCTCACACCAAGTTGTGATAAAGCATGAAAAATATAACCAGCCTGGATAGATAACATTTTAGAGTAATTTTATGATGGATATACAGCTCCCAATGAAGTTTGTTGTTTTGCCCTAGAACTTTAAATAGTTAAGTCAACAAGAAGGCTGAGAATATATTTAATCATAGACTGAGTTTAGGGAAAGCCATAAAACTGTGTCAGTTACACAATTTAACAAAATCCAACAGTTTGTACTTAGAGATGTACTCAAACTGAGTAAAAAATGCAAGTGGCATAAAAACTGAGGTGTCAGGAAAATGAAACAACATATGGTGAAGAAAGATGTAAAGATCAGTGATATGGCTACTTTGAGTAAAACTCAAAGTATTTGTTAGCCAACAGTCTGAGGGAGGTAGACTGTGGAAGGCAAACACTTTAGAAAGGTCAAGCTAGTACTGATTATACTCATATTTGTGTTTTGTGGGTTTTTTTAACTAATCATCAAAGATTTTTTTCACATGTTTTCTGCAAACAAAGAAAAACTAAAATATTTGATGGAACTGGAGGAAGACTGACAGTTCAGCATACTGCATATGGGATACAGGAATCTTATTCCTCTGTGATTTTAGTAGGTTTATGCTTGAAAGTCACAAATGCACAACACTTATCCAATACATTATCTGAAAAACATGTACATCCCATCAATTTAATACTTACCAGATAGACTTCTGTATCATGAAAAAATAACACTCATTTACTGTCTAATTAGAGAGCTCAGAACTGAATGAACTATACATAGTCCTAAATTACAGTGAATGGTATCAAAACTACCATGACATTTAATGACACTTTTGAAATCTAGATTAGAACTTGGATTCAGTAGAGGAACAGATAAAGCATTTACAATATCTCTGTAGCCCCTTGGATCTTTAGACATGCAAGATAGAACATAAAGAGGTATGAGAGACATCCCATCCCTTCTCTCTTCACCCTGTATTGACTCACACTACCTTACCATTAACTATGGCTGAGCATATAGAAAACTTAGAGTGGTTGAGTTGGTCTAGCAAAAAAATAGAAGGTGTTAATTACAAAGGGGCCCTTATTTTGTTTGAATGTGTATTTACCTCTGGCTCTGTTAGGTTAGGTGTGGGACTAGGGGTATATATTCCATGGAGAGAACCGAGTGCTTTTAGGGTCCCAATCCATTTTACCCTATACTCCGAGAAAGGTCAGAGAAATAGTGTATATATATCTATATCTATCTATCTATATATCTATCTATATATAAAAAGTATATAATATATACTTTATATAAATAGTACAAATATAAATAGCATTCATATACAAAAGTGCTCTATTGTATATCAGTACAACAGAGAGTGCCACACTCCACAAAAGGAGGTCTATACCGGTCATTACATTTAGACAAATAGATTCTTCCCAGTAATCTAATGGAGTGTTCAGAAGTCTGACTTAGCAAAGCTCATCCAAAATTAATAATGCCAAACTGGACTCTGACCTAACACTAGCTAGCCCTGGCAAATTCTGTACATCAACCAGCAAAATAAAGGGAATGACGGAGCAATGACCAGGGACTGTACAGACAAGAAATATCAGAACTAAATCATATCTGACCACACCACGTGAAGCAAGGCGTCCAGCTGTCCTTGGACTGGATATTACTGGGGACTGTCATTTAACTGAAGCCCTGACCATGGAGATAACAGTGGAAGAATCTTACTGCTGGCTTAGTTATATTAGTGACCCCTTTTCCCATGCAACAGTGGCCGTGACTGCTCAGCCTGGCCCCCTTCACTGAGAGGCAGCAAAAAGACAGGAGGATAGGCACAGAACACACCAAAACCTGCTGTCTCGCAAACACGTCTGCTGGTCGTCAAAGGAGGACAGGGACAGTTTATTAAATCCAGGCTGAGAGAGATGGATGCAAATAGAGGATTTCCAGCTTTTAGGGCTGTCAGTCTACCACCGTTCACAAGAACGTATTTCATCCCAGAGAAAATGACTTGTCTAATCAGGAGCAACATACCAAAGGTTTCCAAGACCAGATACCACAGTTTTCATTCCAACGGATGCCTGAGATGAATACTCTGTGCAAACAAGAAAGGGGGGCAAATGGGTGAACCCTGGACTATGCAACAGGCACTTTGTGAAGTTCTCCTGCTATGAGTTGACTTTCCCTACTGGAGACACCATTTTCAGACTGTGAGTCAGAGCCTGTTTCCAAAGATCTATTATGTAAACTCCAATTTACACCCTATTATTGCAGACACATTGCACATGCTATTATGGATAATGCTTTCGAATCAAGTAAAAATGTGTCATTTTCATTCTCTATTTGCATACTCTCTGTGATTTCTTTGCTAAGTAAAGACAGCACATCCATCTTATTCTGGTTTCACAGGATTTCATCGCTTGTATTTCTTTTTTTCTGACATTTAGGTAGCTTTTCCTTGCAGAATATTTTTATTTTCATTCATATACAAATTCTGAAAACTTACGTCATGTCTGAGCATTACTGAATTTAATATACCTTGACTAGGATTAGCAACTATTTCCCTTGCTTTATGATTCCTTTTTTTTTTTTTTTTTTTTTTCTTCTCAAGTTAAGGAACATTAGAAAAAAGGTGTAGATGAAAGCACAAGTTATGAAATCTTACTACTGAAAATTACTGCAGCTGTGCAGGATTTTTTTGATGTGACAAAAGTATTGAGGTTCTTACCCTCTGCGGTTACCAAAGATCCTATGGGATTTGCAAAGGATAAGGGAAGCTCACAAAGTTAATTCTTTCTTGATTTCCTAAAATCACAACTGTCCCTTTATTTGAACACGCTCTTTTCAACTTGTTCCACAATGTTTGAGTAATATAAACTGTGCAGTTATATTTCCCCACAGGAAGGAGAACCGTAATGCTGGCTGCAGTGGCTCTCTTACATCATGTATGTACATGAATCTTATACAGTGGTAAGATGCTCTGATTATCCTGCTATACATTATATATAAACACTGTATATTTATAGCTGCTTAGGCAGCACTGAATTCTTGTAGATCTCACCACCTAGGTAGGGGAAGTCAGATAACAGCTTTCTACATGTAGCAGCAAGCCTGTACTGGGACAACAGCACCACAGGAATTCAGAAGGCTTTATAGAGGAGCCTCTGCACAAATTGTACTAGGTTCCTCAAGACCATTCTTAACAAACTATAACATGGCTAACTGTGATTAATTGTACGTTACCTTGGCTTACTCAAAAAGAGATCATTTTCAGCATTTGTCTTCTCACAGTTTTCCTCTGGTTTCCAAAAAGACACGGAGTTTATTATTCCCTCTCTACTAGTTGGAATGAAAAGCCTAACATATGCTATTCAGGACCAGCTAAGCTAAAAAAGTACTGAGGAATAAAAGAAACACCTTGTAAAACACCCCCCACCCCCCCAACCCCCCTTTAAATTTCTAATAATTTCCAGAACCAAGCAACACTGTTTATGGGGTGACCACTTGGTGGATAAGGATTTGGCTGGATGGTTGCAGTCAAAGAGTTGTGGTCAATGGCTCAATGGATTGAAAAAAGCCTTGAGGAGATCTTGGGGTGCTGGTTGATGAGAAGCTCAAAATAACCAAGCAATGTGCACTGGCAGCCAAGAAAGCCAACAGTATCCTTGTCTGCATCAAAAGCAGCGTGGACAGCAGGTCAAGGGAGGTGATTCTCCCCCTCTACTCCATTCTCATGAGACCCCACCTGCAGTGCTGTGTCCAGCCCCGGGGCCCCCAACTCAAGAAGGACATGGACATGTTGGAGCGAGTCCAGATGAGAGCCATAAAGATGATTAGACAGCTGGAGCACGTCTGCTATGGAGACAGGCTGAGTTGGGATTTTTCAGCCTGGGAAAGAGAAGGTTCTGGGGAGACCTCAGAGCGGCTCCCAGTGCCTAAAGGGGCCGACAAGGACGCTGGAGAGGGGCTTTGGGCAAGGGCAGGTAGTGATAGGACAAGGTGTATTGGCTTTAAACTGAAAGAGGGTGAGTTTAGATTATATATTGGGAAGAAACCCCTCCCCGTGAGGGCGGCGAGGCGCTGGCCCAGGCTGCCCAGAGCAGCTGTGGGTGCCCCATCCCTGGCAGGGCTCAAGGCCAGGCTGGAGGGGGCTGGGAGCAGCCTGGGCTGGGGGGAGGGGGCCCTGCCCCTGGCAGGTGGTGGGACCGGGTGGTCTTGAAGGTCCCTTCCAACCCCAACCATTCTGTGATTCTATGATTTTTGCCTTGAAGAGACAGCAAAAGAGCCCTCCCAGTCTTAGACACCAGGTGCCAATGAAATAGAGCACCAGAGATAAGTTCAACCTTTCTAGCAGATAGGCTGGCACTGTGGAAGTCTAAATAGCTCAGAACTTAATGAACACCCCTGTAAGCCTCATTTTCTCTAATGGGTCTCCAAAGTGTGTCAAATATGAAATATGTCAGTATTCAAATGTAATGAAACACTGGAAATCTGATTGCAAAAAACACCAATAGAAATCAAGTTGTCTTTGTGTTGCTTTGTAGGGGTTTTGGGTTTTTGTTTTTAGGTTTTTTTAAACATTAAAAAGTCATTGACTAAGATTGGCTTGGTAACCACAGATAAAAAAGAGCTGAAAGATAACTCAGTTAATGAAGCTTGTACTTGGCACATATTAGAGAGTCTTGACAGAATCCTGTGAATGAAGAACTGAATAAATGTGAATCATAAAAAGATTACCAATGAGGAGCTAATATGACAAAATTTGAATAAAAGGTCTGAACCCCATGTTCCTTTCCTTTCCCTTAATCTTTAATGAGTAGCACTGTTTTGAATTTAGTCTGTGTAACAGTTACACTTTCTGATTCATTAGGTTTTGGGATTGTATTTAGGGCAAATGTGCTAACCTCAGAGTGAAAAATATGTTCTCATTTTTTTTCCCAGCTTCTCCTGTTCCTCCACACATTTGTCATTTGTATGTCTGCTCATATTCAGACGGCCTGATGCCTGACTGGTGTCTGGGTTAGGTACAGGAAATACTTCTCTTTACTCACTGTATATAGTGCCAGGTGGAATGAATCACTTATTGCTCCCTTGAACTTAAACTCCACAGTAGTCGTGATGACTATGTTGGTAGTGCGACTTTGGGCAATCATGCTTGTACCCACACACAGAAAAATCCACCCCCCATTACAGAGGAAACAATCTTTTTTAAAATAATGACCTCTGCATTCAACTGACAGAGCAGCTAAGAGCCTTGCTTCAGCTCCAGGACCATCTTTCAGCCTGCTGCAGATGTAGTCACAGCACTCACAAAACCAGCCAACTGAAATTACCTTCATAGGCTCCTTGCCCCTTTGGGTGCCCCTGGGTATGGAAGCTGGGGTGCTTTCACTCTTTAATCTGATGAGCCACCTAAGGTCAGGTGGACTACAAAAGACTGAACTGGGTCTTCCCCAGCACCCTTGTAGCGGCCACAGAGAGTTTGCTTTTAAAGTGAGACAGCTTGCCAGAAGCAGGTACCCTATCAGACACATGGCAAGCCAAGGACAGCATTTACACAATGAAAAGCAAGCAGAATATTTAACTCCCAAGTTGCCAGATAATGAAAAAATATCAGGAGGAAAATCAGAGTGGGAGATACTGTCTGCACAGAGGGTACCTTGGTGGCTTCTGGTGACAGCCAGGATCAGCTGCAGACCAAGCTTTCCTCTTATCTGCATAGAATCCAGCTGAATATGCAACACCTGGACTGAGCTGAAGCAATATGCAAAGGTGGCACCTCTGTCCTACCAAGCAGGTCTGTCTCAGGGCTGTTACCGATATGCTGCAATCTAGAGGGGAATTTCCCCTTTCAAGGAATGTCCTACAACAGGCTTTGTCTACATGAGACAGTCAGGTAGTCTAATGAGGAAGCCCACAGAATGGTGACAGAGACGCAGAGAACCAGGTCACTCTATTCAGATGATTTATCTGTGTAGAGATGCCCATATTCCCCCACTAACACTTAGAAACTGGAATTAGTGGTACGATTTGAGTGACTGAATCTCTCCTTAAGAAGCACATCCACTGAACGTAAGCCTAGCTTCTCCTACTATCAAGAGCAATGTTTGCACCATGCTGTGAAATACATCTTTTTCTGTAGCAACATCTTGGGCTGCTGGTTTTCAAAATGCTAAGCCAAACAACACTGAATAATAAAAGGAAACAGAACTGATGAATAATCTTCATTAAGTAACAAAAGAACAATGGGAAAGCTACCTTGATTTTTTTTTCTTTTATTTTCTTTTTTTTTTTTAAAAAAAAAAAAGTAACAACAGAATAGGGAGCTCTGTTCTACCAAAGGACTCTCACCAGGGAAAAGCATAGTCTTCACCATGCTTTAGAATCAACGGTGTGTACATTCTGGTTCTAGAGAGTATTCTGGTTCATAGTCCTCTCAAAGCTGAGCTCTTTGAATCCCAATCTTCACAGCCTTGTATTTCACTTGTACTTTATAATGTTATCTGCACAGACATACAACCGACTATGTTTTATGGATGATTCAAGCCTAAGAAAAACCTTCCTATGCACACCTGTATTATAAATTTGGTGCAGTCTTTTGTTCAGAAAAATCCTACAAGCATTGGAAAGCATTTAATAGAAGCAAATGGCTATACAGATGTAAATACTTCCGAACGTTCCTCTCAATGTGCAACCTGGACACTGCATTTGCAATAACCAGTGCAACAATAAATGGATACCTACAAAGTTGCAGAACATAAGAACTGTAGTGAATTTTCATGACAACACTACCTACCTGTGAATGTCTTCAGCCACTACCCATCCACAGCTATTTTATACACTGCTGGTAAAGCTACATATACCAGGACCAGTGAAAAAAAGACTCGCTAAGTATCAAAATCTAAACTTGACCTCCAGCAGCGTACAATGTCTAAAAAATGCAATCATTCTTCATCTTGCAAACAGACTGCAACCGCTAGCAAGTGGAAACGGGGGACCTAGAAACCACACAGCAGATAAAATCGTACCTTGTCACTGACGGACAAGTCTAGGCTTTATAAAATATAAGGACTCAAAACTGAAACATTTCCAGGCTATACCTATGCTTAAGTAACTTCATTTGTTAGATGAATTACACAAAAAATCAGGCCCACCTGGATGGTACATATTTGCATGTAAAACCAGTTGAAGCTCCTCTCTAGCTGCACAGACAACACTTAATAGGCTTTACTGTTTATAGAAAACAATAGGCACACCAAATCAAGTCCAAAACAGCCATCTCCCCTGTATTTTTCTCATCAAATGTGTACATTACATGCAAACTTTCCTCTCAAGTGCCAAAGTGCCTTTGCAAAAGCAAAATATTGACTTTTGGGTTTGAAATCAATTTTTTGTTTGATGCTAGGCTGTCAGACTTTGGCTGTACATAGTCAACGAGAGCTCTGGGTGGTTGTTTTTTCATCAGTATGCATCTGATTTAATCGAACACCCTACAAGTAATGCTTTTAAAAAGGTCCAGGTCACTGTCAAAGGATGATATGCAGACTTTTAACCCATGGTGTTCACTATTTAACTTAGTAAAAAGGAATCACGGACTAATAAAATCAAGACAGAGTATTACTATTTAGACTCTTGACACTTTATGAAGAGTCACTGCCTTAAACAGATGAAAGTGAAAAAAACCCAAACCAGAAAATCTGGCAGAGTGAAAATGAGTTAAATAAATTTAAATAACATTTTTAAGTTCTTAAATAGTTACTGGAAACATGGGAAAGTAGCCTTTACAGTGTTGAAGTAAGCAAATTTTCTTGCAGCCCTGGATTTTCTGCTTGACTTACTGAAAAGGAACACTTTTAACCACCCTGATACCATTCACTGCAGGCAATGGTACCCTTTGAAGGCTCAAGGTGGTGAACTGCTGGCCTTTCTGATCTAAGCATATATACAAAAAAATAAACATGTATTTCTATACATAACAATGCATCATTATAGATCCTTCCCTCTCAAACATAAAAACTGACCATGACTCTCGCTACTCTGGTGAGATGCTGCAGTCACCCATATTGTGCCCTCAGCTCCTCAGGTCTGAAAACTTATAACTACAAGTCTCTTAATTTTCAGAAGGATACTCAGATCACTCTGCTGTGCCATTTTACTAGCACTGATGGCTTCCATGAATTCCCTTCCAGTTAAGTGACTGAGGATAACCCACCTCCACTGCATCTTAAGGGGAGACAGCACCTTCACGTGAGGCAAGAAAATCCATTGACTTGAGTGAAGGATGGCACATCCATGCTGTGATTTTGAGTTGCTACAAATCACACTCATCAAAAGTTTCTATGCATGTATGCGTAAAACTGCAACCTACCTCCTGAAGAACTGGGAGCCTGCAGCTCTCTTTTTTCTAAGAGATGTAGGAAGCCAGTAGTTCTGAAAATGTGTGCCTTTTGGGGAGTGTTAAAAGGTGTATTCAGTTCCCCGTGGTTTATATATTGCAATGCTATATATAAATCGCTTGCAGTCAGTCAGGATATCTCAGTAGCTGCGGTTTGCGCAATGCCTGTGCCACTTGGAGGATTACCCCCCACCAAGTCTCCTTTGAGGAGTGTCCAACTTGCACAGGCTCAGCCCAAGCAGCTGCGTTCCATCGCTCATGCATAAAAGGCCTGGAGAAATGGAAATAACTCTCAGACTTGTTCCCCCTCCCCGCCCTGTGAATTGAAGAAACACAACTACTCTTACACCTAAGGTTATCCTTCTTGAAAGAGATGTGGCGCATTTCTCTGATGTCTGCAGTTCATTGACTTGAGGCACAGAGGAACTCTTTTGTATAAAGGGAGTTTAACTGGTTTCCCTGCATATGGTGTCTCCCGTGTCTGTTGTGTGGTTTTTTTTAATACAGTTACATATGGAGACAAATGCATGAACAAACAGAAAACCACACAGTTCAGCCTTGTCCAAACCAGACATGATTAGCTGGTACAGTTACATTGGCAAATTTCGGAATTGTTTGTGTAAAGCAGTTCTCCAAACTAAAGTACATCCACAAAAGGTGCCTTTGGCTGCTGTAATAGCAAATAAACTCAGGATTTTGCCAGCACAGCTCTGTCAAATATTGTTGGGGTTTTTTTATATATACCTATATCGGTAAAGCTTTGAAATATAGACCTGATCTTTGCCTGTTTTTCCCTAAAAATAAAATGAACAAACAGTCTCTATTTTGCTTACGTCCTTCAAAAATCTTATCTAAACTGCAGTGCCATTGTGACTTAGCTGTACACAAACAAACAGAACTGACAGATCCTCAGCTCCATCAGCAAAGCTGACTATTTATAGTAGCTGTGGAAATAGTCTGTTTTATATAATTTTTACAATGTTGTGACAATCCAGAGACCATCCTTTTGTAAATATGAAGCAATACAACTTCCATGCAGTTTGACTGTGTGACAGGATCAGGTCTGCACCCTTAGCAGTCTGGGTGAAAGATTGATACGTTGCAAAGACATTTTCAAAATTTACTGTATTCAGTGTTAACTTGCAAGCTTTAGGTCTGGATTCTGACCTCCGAGGGGCATACAATTCCCAGGGCCACCAGGCAGCTGCACAGCACAGACATCAGAGGGAGGGTTTTGTCCCTTACTTTTTCATTTGTACATGTCCCAGGCTTGTGAATGAATCAGTCTCTGGAAATGCAAAATTCCGTTATTTCACAGCAAAGTGCTTATGGAATGTGACATGATGTGGTGTAGCACAATGCCAATGAACACTAATGATTTTAATTATTTACTCTAGAGAAAAAAAAAAAAGGGAAATTTCATGTTGGCAGCAACTGAAATGAACTAATTCAAGTCTTTGCCGGCAAATGGAGATTTTTTTTCATTACTTTAGATCAACTTCTGCACATGCTGCCACCCAGGTGCCACCAAACAGAGGCCCTGCACAGTACAGAACTAGTTAAACAGATTTTCCTTTGTTAACCCCTCCTTACCCCCATCCTCCTTTTACCTCCTTTTAATTTTTTTTTTTTTTTGCTGCCTTTAAAGTTTTAACAAAACCATTTGTGTTAAATACCTCCAAAGTGCAATGCAAACTGGTGACGATTCTATCTGACAGCTGAGACGGATGTGACGTCTGTCACTGTGATTAATACCTACATCCCCTGCCCCATCCACTGTGTATACAAAAGCCTTTGATTTCCTTTGGTGAAAACCATGGGTGCAGTTAAGTGTAAAATCTCTCTGCACAGGTGGAAAACCTTATTCCCTTTGGCACAGGAATCTGATTTGTGAGAGCTGGGCTCCATGACCTTTCCCTTCAGGTTCTATTTGACATTCTCAGAAGCACGATGGCAGAAGGCTGCACTCCAAATAATTCTGAAACAGACATAAAACTTTTATATTTTTATTAACACTTGAAGAGGCCACTAAAAGAAAATCAAAACTATGAATCTGTCAAGACACCTTCAGCAATGCTGCACTTTGTTCACTAAAGTACCATGACGGAAGGGCAATGTAGTTTATCCAGTGTGTATGTTTGTCTGTCTATTCATAACGTCTCCACCCGTAAATATCTCAGTACTGATTAATACAGTCCCTCTGGTAACACACTTTTGAGAGGAAATATTTACGATGAGTCTTTTTTATGATTAGTCTCATTTATCACATTCTTTTTATTTTGCTTCTACCATTTTATGATATAAATCTCTAGCATGTAACAAAGATCATCAAAACTATAAATACACATAGACCTAAATATTAATAGATCTTGAAGCCTTTTCTGCATGTTCTGATGTCAATTTTTTACCCTATTATTCTGAATGTACCTTTGTGTATCTCTCTGCCTTGTTAGAGATAGACAGAGATGTACAATTGTATACAGTGCTACAGAGACAGAAAAGACATGTTACAGTTGAAAGGTTTTGATCTTTCCTTAACTCCCGATCTTAACTTTTTTGTTCGCCTACGAGGAGGTATTGCCTTTACTGGTATCACACATTAAAGTGATGCTTGCTGCCCATTAACTTTCATCTCAGAAAATGGGCTAATTTAAAGTGAATAAATAAAAAGGATTCTTGTAGAACAAAAAGACTGCCCTAGCCTTTCTGCAAAAAATTGTATCAGAATTATTCTTCACTATCCTAATGCTTATTGTGGTGGTGGGTTTTTTTCAGTACAGAAGAAACTGAGAAAAAACACTATAGCAGGTGATATACAGCAGTTACTGTCAAGTGCACAGGACAGAAAAAAGTTCGAAAGAGGCATACCTATTTCTGCAAGTCATACATTGTAGACACAAGTCTACAAACTGCTCATGTGTGAAAATGCCACTGGATTACTGATACCTCTAAGTATGCAACAGGGAGATTTTCAGGTGCACAAACAGAAGTTAGACACCATCTCCCTTTTACGCCCTTGGCACTGTGTTGCTCAGTGACATCTGCGACCTTGAAAACTTCACCACAAAAATTGTAAGATGAAGCCCGGAATTATCAATATTAGTGCAGACCCCTGAAGCCAGGTGCTTAGATTGTTTAATAATGTACTTTGGAAACAGATAGTCCTAGCACTAACTGAAGTCCAATGTTAGCTGAAGATTCCCTTAGCATGTGGCCATTCAGGAGAGTGACAATGCACTCAGGTAACACTTCGGCATGAAGTGTGTGACTTTAAAGCTCAGATTATCATGAAAGATGAATTTTCTAAGGTTCTTTTCATTACTTTCTGTAAGTGCTCTTGACATTCTCTGAAGCAGTTTAGGAGAGCTTCCTAGGAAAAATGTCAAAATAAAGTCGTAATTTTCTTATAATATTGTTCAACAAAATGTGAGCATGGCATGATTTAGAAATGAAGTTCAGCAATTTATGAAGATGGTGCACACATGCACACACCTATATATTATTGAGGGCTTTAGTGTGATCAAAACAATAAACAATAATTTCATATGTGCATTGTCAAAGAGCTAGAATAACTGGTTGATGTAAACGGGATTTTATATGACCTTCAGGTATTCTAACAACATACATTTCAACTATATATGAAACTTCTGTTTCAAATATTGGTAGCTATTCACTGAGCAAACTGATTTATACTGGCTTCATACTGGAAGCATTTGCTATAAAATCTGTACCACTTCTAACTCTTTTTAAAAACAGAACAAATAAGGTTCAGTATGAAGTCATATTAAAATACCGCCTTGCTTTTTTAGGAACAATCTTGTTAAAACTAGTTCACTATCTGCCACAGCCACCAACTGGCACAACTCCATGAGGATGATAAAATTTTTTGGTTTAATTAGAGAGATGACCATAAAGTTATATTTTATTATTGGTAACTCAAGAACTACGTGTGATAAAGGTGTTGTTTATTTGGGTTTTTTTTTTTTTGTTCCCTTTATAGTCCCAGAGCCTCACCTACCCCCAAGCTGAATGATGTACGGTCTGGAACAGACCCATCATAAACCCAGGCTGTAAATTAAACAGTGGGATAAATAACTGGCTGGAGGGTTTTAGGAATGCTAACATAACACATGTTAGTCAGTCTACTGTGAGGGAACCTCTTTCAAAAAATACATTTCTCAAGTAGAAGTACAATTACTTAATAACATGATTTAAATGAATAACGACTGGGTATTTTTAGCTATAAGGCTTAAATTTCACGGGTTGTGTTTATGCATAGAACATTGGATTACTTACTTTTATCCTAAAGGTTCCTAAATCACATCAAATATTTACCAGATTGAATATCCAAATTACAGGAAAGAATCATATAACTCATCACTGGAAGGCCATCATGCCTGCCAAAGAGCACAATGGCTGCTGCAAGAAGGGTGAAGCCCTGACTCCACTGAAAGGAACTGCCAAACTCTGGAAGACTTTAGGAAGGCTGGAATTCTACAACTCATCTTCTCCAAAAAAAAAAAAAAAAAAACCAAACCCCAACAAAACCCCTTTAATACTTGAGGGGAACTTTTAATAGTGGAAATCAGGCAGGACTTTCTTTATTCTTAAGTTCCAGTGATCAAACCATGACAGGGTCAGTTCTGTGTTTGCTGTTACGGATCTAGCAACCTACCTCCCTGTCAGTGTAGCTATTTGGAAAGAAATGGGCAGAAACCCCCACAGAGATACGCTGCCCTTGATCTGCAGCAGAACTCCTGTATTGTCAATACTCGCCTTGATCTGCAAGGTAACTCTTGATGTCAGCGGCAGTTTTGTGCACTGTGTGGGCAGTATATGGCTCCTGAGGAAAGTTTTAGAAGCTGGGGATGCATTGAGATTCATGAGCATTTGATGCCTCACTGGAGAAAAACAAATGAGCCGGGTTTGTGGATACAGTCAGCGAGGAACACGCAACTGCAGCCAGAAAAAAACCCATCACACTGAAAAATTACAAATGAAGCTAGAGAAGAAGAGCAAGAGAAAGGCAGAGAAAGGTTAGCCTTGAAGAAAGGATCATTGATGGAAGGATCACATTGTCTTCTGACCTATCAATTTCCTTCTAGACCATCCCTGACCTCCTCCCATCAGCCAAATCGAAACTCCTCAAGCCCAGCCAAACTGCGCTTAAAACCAGACCTTAGAAGCCATATAAACCAGAGGGCTTGGAAGCGGATGCTCAGATTTCTCTGCACCCCTCTGCTACCCAATCCAGCCTGTTATGTACTGGAAAATTCATACACAACACACCAGACTTCTCCCTGAAGCAAACCCACAGACCCAACGCTGATGGGATCTTCTGAACTAAGAGATGGCCTGTCCTCACAGAAAAACTGGGTAACAAGAATTTACACTCTCCATTTCTTCAAAGTCATGGCAGTAAAACAGTCAGTTACAAACCCCCAAAACTTCTGTGTAATTGTACAGTGTCTAGCGGAGGAGTAAAGTGATATTCTCCCTGTTTGGGACATGATGGTTTTAAATAACCTATCTGGTATACACTGTAGCCAGAAACATAAATAATATTTTTTATGGCATAGCAACTTTCACTCTAGATTTTCCAGGTAATTTACAGCATTAATCAGTTAAGAGCATCTGATAACAGGACTCCATATTAAAATGATTATGGCTATAATTAAAGGTAATGAAATGATGAAAGGACCTGTGCTCAATTTGTACATTAAAATAGTGAACTCTGAAGTAATGAAAACAAAATCGAGCACAAAGATTTGTGACTAAGTAAACATGAGCTTATGTATTTCATTTCTCTAGGCCAATCCTGCCTCTAGCTAGGAATATGCATATGTGCAATCTGAAAGATTTGGTTAAAGCCTTGCTGTGGTACAGAGATTAACACCAGAAGAACAGCGAAAAGGTAAGACCAGTAAGGCTCGCAGGGTCCTAGAGCAGCTGTTAAAATTGGATGACTGAGCTCCAATGTTTCAGGCTTTCAAAAGGAAATGGTTTGGATGGCAGTGATGGGAATTCTTCAAGATCTGTTGTCGTCTTGGTCCCATTCTTGATGGTCACATATTGCATGCATTTAGAATCTTTCTCTTTTGGACAGATATATTTGCTGAGATCAAGGATGCACCCTGAATAAGCTTTTATCCCCATGTGTGAAGCACAGTGGGCAATGCAGGCCAGCAGTTGCACGGTCCCCCTGCAACTGCTGAATCCAAATACAACATGGTGCTGCTGTGCCAGGGTAGGAAGGCTGGCCAAGAAACAGCTTTGTGCAGAGGTCAAGACTCCTTCAACTGGAGGGAGGAGGGAAAGCACAGACCTACAGATAATACCTGACTGAGAGTATGGCTGGAATCCAGCATTCTGGAGGTATTTTTTTTCATGAATCTCAGAAACAGGTTATTTCCAAAACAGCACAAGTAATAATGTGTGGCTTTCTGATGGCTGGTTGGTAGTGTGCATATTTTGGCTGACTACAGGCCAGTGACAAAAAGAATGAGCATCACTGTAATTCTTCTTGTCCTTTCTTCCTCAAAGGCACCAATTTCTACAAAACTTGTAGGAATTTGGTATGAGACCTCTGCTCCCCCATCAAGCAGCCAAAACTGGCCAACAGCTTAAAAAAATACATGCAGAGTGTCAGGCAGACAGGCAACACAGCTATTCAGGCCTTATTTCCTTAGGAAATACAGTTTATAAGGAAGGTGATTGCATCAGGAGGACAAATACAGATTGATATGCATTATGAAATATTCTTTAACAAACCTCCTGAGATTATTGTTTTTCTTTAGTCACTACAAATGCAGGCAGTGTATGGTCTTCTTTTGGTAAGATGTTGCCTCCACCTTGAAGAATTCAAGATTTTATGGGGAGAAGAAGAAAGTGGTGAAGATCATCTTTCTGTCTTGGAGGAAGCTCTGTTTTATTTTAGGAATTAGTATAAAAGCTCCAGTGAAGTGACACATGACCTAAGTGTTCTTCAGTGCAAAAAGAAATTTTTTTTCTTCCTTCCTCTAAAAAGATACTAGGATCTCCATGAGATCATCCACAGAAGACAATATACAGCTTATGATGAGGGACTCTCCAGTCAAATGGACTCCTTATAACGATGGAAGGTGAAAAATTGTGGATGAAACACTGGGAGTCATCAAAACTGCCTGGAGGGGATGTATACTACTGTCACCAAAGTTTGCAGTAACTCTAAACTTCCCTCAGCAGTCCAGTGGGAATCAACAGATTCTGAGAATTTGTGTTAATTAAAAGTTTGTATCACACCATTGAGGTCTAATAATTAGCCATTCACAATTAAAGGCTGGCAGATTAGTAACACTTGTACTCAAATAAATCAAGAAACTGATTCATCCTCTCCAGAAGCTGACTCTGGCTGTCACTGCAGGCATCCTTCATTAGAGACCACTAGCTCTAGCAAATCAAGCAAGGATCCATGCACAAGTATCAATAGTATTTCTATCTCTGAGCTGACTTGGAGTTACTGATAAATATTCTGCTGACTCCAGAAGGGTTTCTACCTATAAAGCATGCCAAATGAACAGATACAGAAGCCGAACAAAAGCTCTGGCCAGTGTGGAACAGCATTGTGGCTCAAACAGCTTATCTGAAGATGAAGGCAACTGAGCCGTTAGAGCTGTACGAGCTGTGGAAGGCTGTCTGGAAACTCAGCGTCTGGCACAACAAACAGAACGGAGTAGATTTCTGAGGAAAAACTAGCAAAGACTCCAGCTCACTAGTGATCTGAACAGCCTTTCTTAAGCTTTCGTGTGCTGTGCCTTTCTGAGCACACACAGTGCTCTAAGCCGTGGTGTGCAAGTGTACAAACTGCCCCATCTGTCTGATGCCAAATCCACCCACCTGGGCACAAGAGATTGCTGCCGAAGGGGTCCATGCTGTGACAGCGGACATAGTAGTGTTTGATGATGGGGTATGACATGAGGCCTAGCACCTACCACTCAAACCTCAGTACCAGAAGCAATTGGTTTTAGTTGTGAGCCAGGGTCACAGTTACACCAATGTGATTCCTCACAGCTCTAGCAAAACACAGCTTGAGCCACAGGGATGTTTGATCAGCAGCAAGAAGGAGAATTGTGCCTCTTTATACGGAAAAAATCACAAGGGGGGCCCTTTCCTTGTTTTCTTTTTTGTAGCTGTGAAGGCAATTCTATACATGTACATCCTGTGTTATTATGCTTTTCCCTAAGCATTTTATCCTGGGCACTCCTGAAGACTTGCCCAGATGCTGCTCCGATACAATTTCTAGAGGCAATACTCAGGGCTGGACAAGTTAAGATAACACTGGAAAGAGGACTCCAGCAAGATGTAAAAGGGGAGGAAAAGGAAGCGGGTGGAGTACTGCAAAACTGCCAGGCGTCCAGAGCAAAGTATTCTGAATTAATAGGAGTATGTAAAACCATCAGTAAAAATCGGAGCCAAATTGTGTTAATATATTGTTTGTCAAACATCTGCATCTACGTCAATATCCAGAAAAGATGAAGCTTAGAAGCACTCAAAAAAAAAATTGTGGTGGGGTTTTTTTTGGTTGTTTTATTTGTTGGGTTTTTTTGTTTGTTTGTTTGTTTTGTTTGGTCTTTTTATGCTTGTTTGTTGTTTGGGGTTGTGGTTTTGGTTTTTTTTTTTGGATGCTGATTTTATGCTATGCCTATTCCCACTAGCTCAAGTGTATGAAACAAATAACCTGACTGGTGGAGAAACTTAAACACATGGAGTAGTCATGTTCTCATCTTTTGGCGTACTATTTCCGTTTTCTAATTTATGTTACTAAAGTTGTCAAGAAAAAGAGTACTGTCTTTGCAAATCAGAATGAATGCAAAGGAGCAATCCACAACATATATAGCACACAATTCTTTGCACCTAGCCTCCCAGGGACTGGAAATAAGTTCAGGTTTAGATAGAATAGCCCAAAGGATTTACACCTATAAACATATGTAATAAACTCAGTAAAAACATGAAGTGTGAAGTAAGCACTTCATCAAAAGCCTATTATCGTTTTCAACAAATAAGAAAATTAAAACTCCTGCTGCCCACATGAGTCTGTGTGTCTGGATCTTTCTTGATAGATAAAATTATTCATGGCATATTAAAGGCTCTCAGTATGTTTAACTAGAAAAAAAAGACGTATCATTCCTAGAGAAGATCTAAACAACTCCATTATAAAACCTGTGAGGGAGTCACAATACATTAGGAAGAATAAATGTAGTCTGCAGTGGTTTTTCAGTTCTTTCTACACCATTGACTTACCAGAGGAAAGTACTACTAATTACACCTACTTGCATTGATTATTTTTTTTCTTCAGGATGGATTACCTTGTCCTCTCCTGAATCTAATGATTTAAATTAGAATGAAACCACAATCTGATGGAGGTTGGAAGTTACCCTTGAAAGAAAGACATCAAACGTGACATTAAAATAAATCCTCTTTCCTTATTAACTGCCCTACCAAAACAGGCTGACTAGGTTTCAAGCGATGTGATTTAGCAAATGCTACAGTGATATAATATACCACACATTACAGGAAATGCCAGATATATTTCTCGTGGCTAGATAAGGTTCAGTCATCTAGACCTGGATCAGATATGATCCTGTTTACACCAATGTTAAATCCAAACTAAATTCCACTGAAGCTAAGGAATTAGACCAGAATCTAGTTCACTAAATTGTAAATGATTACATTCTTAGGCATACCCTTGTTATCTGTCTCCTGCTTTTCCCCTTATAGACTCTCCGGTTTTGCTGCCAGGACCATGAGGATCATCTAAATGAAAGTCATATGCTATGGGTCATAGAATATCTCCCAATCATTTCTACATCAAACCCAGTCATTTGCAGTTGTGGTAGAAAAGATCAAACATTTTTGCTGATTTTTTGTTTGTTTTTCATTTGTACTATCCCTGTGAGAACTCAGTAATTAAGAGACAATTGCCATGGTAACATATTATGCTCAAACCTGATCATAATTGAATCAGTGGCAAAATTTCTATCAGGTTCTTCTTAATAGTCAACCTCTCTCTCTACTTATACAAGATTGTATCTTACTGGCGAGTCTGAGACTTTTGTCTGACCTGATTGTTGTGAGGTCAAGCTGAGAGATGGATCTTAAAGAAAATTTCCTGACTATTAGCCGAATTATCTGCTTCATCGTTTACAAGATATTATAGCAATTACAAGTAACTTTTTTGTTTTACATCCCCCTTCTCTTCATGCCCTTTCTGTAGGTATTCACAGATCATTCTGTGCCACCTTCCCATTTTCTTTTTAATCCCTGGCTCTACATTCTTTGCAAACACAGTTACAGTGCATACTTTCCCATGCAATAGCTACTGTTCATCTGTTAAAGTTTGAAAACTTTACAACTTCTCATTCAGCTATAATGCAGGTGCTGACAATCAAAAATCCCATGAAAAACAAGGACATTGCAACAAATAGTCTGATATGGATTTAAAGCAACTGATTTAGTGGGTCTTCATATTGTGACCTGACAAAACCCAGGCAGTGTCAGAGGTGTTGGCAGCATATTGAAGGATGTGGGGGTGGAGGGGCAAGGAGGGGGAAAAACACTACAAAAGCTTATCTGGATATTGCATAGAACACATATAAAATGACGAAAAAGAGATCTGTTTGTCAATACATAGTACAGGAATCAATATATGATAAGGAAACAAATGATTGTAACTCTGAGATGTCAAAGTGTACTGAATCCTGTGTACAGTTAGGCAAGTGCATACATTAGCCTCAGGTTGGTGTGGAGCTAATGGCATTGCCTGGATAAACACACATTCAAACACTTTTTTTTTTCAGTGTTATCATAGATTCATATATTTCTTCTTATTCCTCTTTATCCCACTCAGTTAAATTGGCAATAAAGGAAATTAATTCCCCCAAGTTGAGTCTGTTTCCCCTGTGACAGTAATTGCTGAGTGATATCCCTGTCCTTGTCTGACCCACGAGCTTTTCATGGCATTTTTCTCCCCCTGTCCTGTTGAGGAGGGGGAGTGACAGAGCAGCTTGGTGGGCACCTGATGGCCTGCCAAGGTCAGCCCACCACACCATCAAACCCACACCTCTCCCATTTAGCCACAAGGATGTTGTGTGGGACCATGTCAAAGGACTTACAGAAGTCAAGATAGATGACATCAGTTGCTCTTCCTTTATCCACCAACGCAGTCACTCCATTATAGAAGGCCACCAGATCGGTCAGGCATGATTTGCCTCTTGTAAAGTAATGTTTGCTGTCTCTAATCACCTCCTTGTCATCCATACGCCTTGATACAGCTTCCAGGAGGATCTGTTCCATGATCTTACTAGGCACAGAACTGTCTGACTGGTCAATAGTTCCCAGGATCCTGCTTTTTAAAAATAGATGTGATATTTCCCTTTTTCTATTCATCGGGGACTTTGCCTGACTGCCATGACTTTTCAAATATGATGGAACCAGACTCAGTGACTACATCTGTCAGTTCCCTGTTATATGTAAGTCATTATCGTATGAATAATAATGCTCAATACTGTCCTATTGGATGAAGGAAAAGATGAGAAAGTCCAGGCACTGAAGACCAGAGGCAGCCTTGCCTTTACAGCACAAGTGCTATTTCCCTTGACTGACCTCATACAAAATTTTTGCTTTATTTTTCATATCTTTCTATTTTCTGAAGCCCCTACTAGCTTAGGCATTATATAATCAGAGCTTTGAAAGCTAGGAGAATTACAGGCTCCTGAAATCTCTTTCCCTGTAGATTATTTTCTTCATCTGCGTGATCTTACTGACACGTGTAAAACTCATGCCCTAGATTTTAATGATGGTGACCTTTGGGAATTACAGTTGAGTCAATGCCATTTTAAACATGAGCCTGCTACTGTATTATATCTTTGCAGCTGTAGCCAAGTGAGAAGATGACAAGTGTAATTACCAGTTCTTTCTGTGAAGACTCCTGGTCTGAGAAAATGCAAGAACTTTTACAAAATGAGTGCATGGATGTGACATGACTTTGTATCACTAGCGCAAGTGGAAGTATTTTATTTTTCACTGGTTTCAAAATGAAATGCATTTGGTCTAGAAAACAGAAGTATACAATACATAGTTAAGAAAATTAAAATTTACTGCAGTATACACTCTTCTATAGGTTTTATGTTCTTTTGGAATAGGAAATGCTTTCACAGAATTGCTTTAAATCACTATTTTGGAATACTTGCAACAGTGTCCAGGTAGAAAGTAACACTGTATTTATAGTTTCACATCAAGCAGGCCCAGTTTACAAGTTTAACTTTATAAAGCAGCTGACGTAACCTGGACAGTAAGAGCTAAACTGGCTTCTTTGAAACTCACCAATAAAACGTCTGAAGTCAAATTGCTGTAAAGACAATTTATTGATTTTCTGGGTCAACCTAAGCATATGTGATTGGAATTTGGTTAATTATTCTACTGAGGCATCCCAAGACAGAACAGAGTCTGCAGAAGCCTTGAGATGACATCTCTTCCCTCCTGATCTTCTTCACCTTTTCTTCCACTAGCTGGTGATGGCACTGAGGCACCTACATCGCAGCACTGAAGCTGCTCTCAGAATCTCAAAATCCTATTCCTGTCTCTGTGGGAGGTACCTGTTTGCACAGGAATAACTGAGAAGAAAATTGAGATTTCTACCTAAACTATGACAATGTGTTTGAGAATGCATCAAGGTTCGAAAAGTTTCAGTAACGAGTACTGCTACGAATATCGGCAGTTTTAGAGTGTCGAAAAATATCTTTATGGCGCTAAATATTTTAATCAACTTTTGATGTAGCACTTCAAGTCTCTGACGACAATGACTATTTTTAGCATCTGCTGAAAGACAGTTTAAAAGGTAGGCCCTTGTGCAATGGTATTTCTTAAAAAAACTAGTACAGCATGCACACACAGGGGAAACTACAGCTGAAAAAGAATTTGACAAGTGCTGCCATGAGGTGTTTCTCAGAGATGTTAAATGTCTCCATTCCTGCCAAGTTCAGATTTTATTTCAACATCCTTTTGCTACTCAGTGTCAATACATAGACTAATTGTATGTTACTGTAGCAATTTTCACTGTGGAGCTATTTCACGATATTTTATACTAACTTGCATAGTTATTACTGGGTCTGACCAGAGAAGAACTTGATGGTAGAATGAATACTCTATGAGAGAGAATCTGATCTGTGGTACACTTAGCGTTAGCCTAGAATAAATCTGTTAACTTCAGCAGACTCGCACTGGTATAATTCAGATGTGACTTACATCCACACTGTGTATTCATAAAACCACTCGCTGCTGGAGGGAATCAGACCTGCTCATTATGTGTCGCAGAGCCTACACCAGTAGCACTGTCCTGTCTCAGCCAGCTACTAGGAAGATAAACATATTCACGTGAAGTGCTCAGATCCTACTTTGCTCACAGGGACCTCGGAACTATCCATGCAGCAGGCAAAGGCTCAACCGTACTGGTGACACTGGGCTATACGCTCCTGGTATCTCAAGCCCATAGTGGCTACAGTTAATCACAGTTCCTCAGGCCATAAAGATTATGTTGATGTGATGCTCTAGAGTGAGCTCTGTTTTCCGTTGCTTGCAAAGCACTGAGAAGGTACACAGGCTGGACTTCCTCAAGGGCTACCGCAAGTCACAAAAAAATCAAAGCTGAGGTCCTACCAAACTTCTAGTTAAATTTTAAGTTCAAGTTAGAATTACTAATTGATAATCCAAGGAACAGCCACAGTGCCATTAATATAGTCAAATGATTGTATCAGTTTTAGCTACTTAAGACTAGCCCTCCAGTCTCAGCTGGTTCTCTAGGCTCCTTCTACAGATAGCGGAGAGACCCAAACATTATTAAATGCTTTTATAAAATGACATGAACCGCTTTGTGCTTTTTGTCTACATAAATGACTTCCAACCCATGAACTTGGTGTTTATGAGTTTTTTACTTGGACAAGGGGATAAACTAGCTTCTTGTGGACAGATGGCTGAAATGTTTTCTCAGCAAGGATATGAAGGAGGTGGGTTAGTAATCATTACAAACCTGGGCAGGTGCTCTGAAGCCATTACAAGGACAGGAGTGCCTGCATGGGAAGGTGGCCCTGCAGCTGGCATTACTGGCAGGCTGGAAGGCTTACAGGGAACAAGGTAAAGGGCAAGGACCTGAGCAGTACTTTGGGGCTTGAAAAGCAAGCAAAGGAAAGCCAATGGAAGGAGTTAATGAAGGACTGGCAATAAACAATATCAACCACCAAGCTCTGAGCAGGCAAAAAGGAATTTTCTGTGGGTTAAGAAGCTCAAACAAAAGAAGGCTCAAAGAAAACAGAAAAGGAAAAAAAGGAACATGAAAAAGCATAGACTGGAAAACCCAGATGGTGCATTTGGTCACAGGCACTGAAGAGTTCATGAAATCTGTGCACGTGTAACTGCAGGCAACCATCAGATCTGACATCTGCATTGCCAGATTCCCACACTTTTGGAAGATAAATAACTTATTTTGAAGGGAACATTTCAAATAATGGTATAGATATTGCTGTAAATCACAGTCTTATTCCTTAGCTGTATTTCATCAACTTTACCTTATGTACCATCTTTCTATCATATGCCAGACACAAAGTTCCTCTATCCTATTACCTGCTAACAACCACTTCTAAATTCAGTATTTCATAGTCCTCTAATTCTGCTGTCTTTCAACCCACCTATAAATGTCCAGTTCTACAGGCTAGTGGTAATATTTCTATAATTGTCCCCAGCAGCTCTCAATACCAATGCAAGGATGAATAGAGTGGAAAAAGCCTCACTGTGTAGTGTATCCTGAGCAGGCTTTCAATCCTCTGTAGCCATCAAACTAAATCACCATTTTTATTTCATATTTTTGATGTAGGTAAATCTCTTAATGCTTCAAGAATAACTAGAACAAGAAGAGTGCCATCAAAACATTTTTGTGAGTGCCTGTCCAGTTTGCTTTTGAAAGAAAGAAGTATTTATTGTATTTATTAAAATTGAGTAGCACAAGATCACAAACTCATTTACAACCCAAGTTTAATTCCATGACTGAGCCTCTCACAGGCTGTATCTCCTACACCAAAATACAGGTCAAGTCAGCTCCCATTGAAATTTTTGAGAAACAGGGGTGTTGATTAATTCTGAAAACCAGGCTTTTCTAGGTCAAAAAATCTTGATGGAATAGGACTTGGGTTCAAGTACAAAACAGGAAAAATGTGCTTATGAGGTGTTTTTAATCGCAATTCTTGACCTGAAATCATTTTCATACTCCTCATTCACTGCTTACTCCATATCTATGTAGTAAATATAGATAAGTAATCATGAAATGTATTCTAGTTGATCTTAAATGTCGCCTTGCTTTTTCCATCGTGATTTCAAAACTGCAAGACTGGCATCAGCGCTGCTTGAATTTTAGAAACTTTGGTCCTTGAGCAATCCACCTTCTTACCATGTAAATCCATTATAGCATCTGGACTAATCCTTTTGTCAAAAGGATTCCTGGGAATACCAAGAGTCAGCTACTTTTACTAAGTTCTTATTCTAGGCTGTGTCTGAAAACTGGATGTGTGGCTATTAAGAAAGTAAAATTCACTCAGAGAGAGCTTCAAATAAAGAATAATCTCCTGCATAATCATTTCTGCAAGTCTTCAGGAGTAGGTCTAAGGTTCAGTAGGTGTCCTAGAGCTTACAACCATGTCTCTTTGTTTCCCTTGCTTGAATAAACATTTGATAAAGGAAAGATGAAGAGAAATGCTAATCCTGAATTTGTATCTCAAGACATGCAGGGATGAAAGAGAGACAGAGATCTGGCTAGATTTTCTTACAAGGTTATAAGAAAAATAAATCCAAAGATACTAATCAGGCAAATTATCTCTCCTCTTATCTAAAAAGCTACTTTAATGCAAAGTCAAGAAATAACTGGCCTTCCAGGAAGACTTATGTTTGCATAAAAAGGAAGATATACAGACCTACTCAGTTTAACAAAAAACAACAACAGTGAATAATGGGAACAGCTTCAGAAATGTATAGAGTCTGGGGACAAATCATAGAAGGGGCTGAAGGGCTCCAGAGATTCCTCAGTGATTTACCAGTCAAAAAAATCTAAATATAAACCAGGGCAGCACGAGCCTTCCTCTCACCACTGACTGTCACTATCCTTGTAGTCCAAGGCAAGCTGTTTAACACATACAAATCTTTCCATCTGTGCAATAGGTTAATAATATTTACCTACACATGTCTTTGGAATTAAAACATCATTATTTTTAAAGTACCTCAAAGATGAATCATGCTATGTGATTGCTAAATATTATTATTACTAAAAATGTGACATATTGTTTGAGTTAAAGAAAATAGTATATCTTTATCTTAAGAAACTTGTCAGTGCATAATGAACTGAAATTGTGATTGCTTAACATAGTTACTGCAATTTCTAGTCTGAATGTTCTGTATTTATTGTTTGCATTGCACTGACACATATTAAATTAACAAGATTATACTGTATGATTGCTCTCCTCTTGAGACCCTTAGGAAATGAGGTTGTCCTAGGGAGCACAGTGTTTAAATAAATATTACTTTATGTATTAGTTTATAAGAACGGACTGTTGTTTTTCTGCATCTTCAGATGTGTTTTTAATGTTATGTAATTCCACATTTTGTTTAAAGGAAACTTCATTGCTTTCAACTTTAAAAACAAAAGAATACAAACTATATAAAGATGGACTGCAGGAAGCAATCCTGCAATGGGAGCTGAAGGGACTGACTGTTCTATTTCAACTTTTCTTTCATGAATGTCTGTTCTCAGCTGTACCATTCCTACCTTATATAGAATTATAAATAAATAATATTATAAATACACAGTTGCGAAAACCGCGTTCTCGCTCACTTATGCATTCACAAAAGCATTTCCTATTCTTTTGACATCACTGAACGAAGCACATATTAGAAATCCATCACCCAGTCCAGCTTTAACCAATATGATGTCTGATTCTACACACCCACTGGCATGCTGCTCCTCTTGGTGGGGTGGACAGTATCACCAGCATTCTCTGCAATAGTTTTAACCACACATGACTCAAGAAATCCAGGAGCAATGCCCAATGGCCTGTGCACCCCGTTTTCTAGGCTAGCAGATTTACTTGCATGGATGGAGGTTGCTGCTTGACACCCAGTGTCATTACGCAGGAAAGTTTCAGTTCCGAGTACAGACATAACCAGAGCGGAACCACTGGAGAGGGCTGCATGAACATACTGATGGCAGCTGTGACTCTGAGTACAGACAACACTATTTAGGCGCAGCCAGAACTAAGTTAAATACAGCTGGAGTCAAATGCTAAATTTCCTGGCTTAACACCATTACCATACCTCTGAATTTGTCAGTGTGGAATCATTATTCAAAGTGTCAGTGGTTTCCATACACTTTCTGGGGCATATTCCACACCTTTTTATTCTTGTTGAATAGAATTTACTTACCCATATACTCCCAAATGAGTACCACATATGCTCAACTCAAAGCAAAGGTTAGAGGAGCTGGTCCACAGTACATAAATACAGAAGCCTTGCACCTCCACTCTTCTGTGAACTTAGAACTATGTTTTGCTCTTGGTTTAGAAGCTTTTAAGGCTGCAAATAAATCTAGACCACCTCGACATGACTCCCAACTGCACAAGCATTTCATCTAGAATAAATTCAGCTGTCTAATTTAAAGTTGAACTAGATCGGACAAAGAATCAAACAATCAAGCCATTTCCATGTGAGTCAGGTAATTACAGAATCTGTTAAATCATAGTGATTAGACACTCCTAAGAAGAAGCTCCAAGAAATCTCAAGCAACTTTTGAAGGGGGGAAAAAGTTTAATTAACAGCTGCAGGCCTCTTGCAATTGATTTTATTTTTCCTTCCTCCCCTCCCCTTATAAAAAGCAAGCAGGTTAACTCACTTAACAAAAGGCAGATAAGGGAGTGTAAGTGGATCAAGGAGAGCCTTGGGAAATCCTTAAACAATGCATCTGAATCTGGCATTAAATGGTTCATTTGGTGGTAAGTGATTAAATGGGAGAGGACTTTCTTTATCATGGAAATTGGTCCTCTATACTGTTGGACCTATGCTAATGACCTGAAACTCAGAGAAAAGGATGACTGTGTTATAATGGTTTATAATACATTACTTCATGTTGGACTATGAGGAACATTTACATGAATACAGTCATGCAAGGAATCCAAACAGCAATAGATTTTTGTTTGGCAGGAATTATTCTCATTGGTGTCAAAAGTTCACAACTTAGAAAACGCTGGCTGGCTATACATCACCTTAGAGCAAAATGTGCCATTTTTAGTCACAACACTGAGAAAACAAAGGCCCTTCATGGGATCCTACTTTACTGAGAAGTCTCCATTTCCAAGTCTAATTAAAAGTAGCCTGGCAATGGGAAAAACTATACTGCAATCACTGGGGGAATTGCAAACTTGCATTTAAACCATTTAAATCCTTTAGAGCACTAATTAATATTTTACGATGTAAGCTATGTCAACAGTGATATTCCTTCAAAGAGGGAATGCCCACTTGCTCAGCACATCAGCCAAGAGTTTCAGAGTGACTGGAGGTCCTGTTTCCAAACTCATTTAATAATTCCCTTGCCACTGT
The DNA here is from genome assembly GCF_023634085.1 of Falco cherrug. Taxonomy (NCBI): domain Eukaryota; kingdom Metazoa; phylum Chordata; class Aves; order Falconiformes; family Falconidae; genus Falco; species Falco cherrug. The sequence continues at coordinate 5,274,058 of NC_073698.1, forward strand.
GAGTGACTTTAGATTAAGCTCTCACCATATAACCTCAAATGACTTGATATATTCATGAAAAATCTGTGTAGGAGGGCTGAGATGTCTTTAAAATCCCACCGATGCTGTACCAAAAATACTTGTAACTTTGAAGAAAAGGCAGTTTCATATGGCTGTAGGACCAGAACCTAGGATGGAACCAAAAAAGCCACACATTCAAACCATTAAAAAGCTGGAAAGCACCATTAAAAGGTCATCCCTTTCTGTCTTGGCTTCCTAGACACCAGTGGAAGAATAACAAATGATTATGGTTTCATTTTACAGTGTAGCAAGGAGGATTTGAGATTCCACAGGGCCTCATCTGCTGTTTCTTAAGCAAACATATAATGTAATTTAAAATTTCACTTCATCACTGTGATAGCTTCAAGCAAGACGCTCCTGTATGCCAACCTTCCCTCTCAATGGCACACAATGAGTGTTGCAGACTGACAGAAACAGCTCTAAATTATCAGGTCCCCTATAACTTTGATTTGTGACACAAGGTACACTTGTAGGGACATACCCCCCTCAATCTTTTTCATTTGCTTTTAAGTGGTGCTTTGCAGTTTGTGTGTATGAAGTGCTGAAGCTAGTTATTGTCACAGTGGTAAATTATAAGGTTTAATGGGGTGCAAGGCCAAGTTTACAAAGATATTTAGGTGTGTGAAAGTGCAACAGATAAATGATGAGGTTAATACTTGTGAAAGTGTTGGAGCTGTATTTTCTAGAAAGCTTTAAGCCCAAGTTAGGCTTCATTTTCAAAAGTGGTCCATGCATTTTAGAGTCTAAGTGTTCCCAAAAGTTACTGTGACTTAGGCTCATATATCACGCAGGCACTTCTGAAAAGCATACCTTTAGTAAAATGTATAAAAGTGTCTGTACCAGCGAGCTACCTCTCTTTAAGTGTCAGGAAAGTGAGGCTACTTGCCTGGTAGGCACTCTTTATAAATCCCCTGGGAATCTTTCTGCATTTTTATGTGTATAAATAAAACTCACCTCGTCCTCTAGTGTCCTTTAAAAGCAACAGGACAACTCACACAAGGCCACTATGTGAGTATTGATAAATCCCTGATAATCCAGTCTCCCAGTGATTACTGATACGGACTTGCTGCTAAGGCTGGAGCAATGCCAACTCAAACACAGCCTACCAGCCTCAACAGCCCAACCTGATGTACAAGTGTTAAAGCAAAGGACACAGACATCTAGAAGGTGATCTACAAAGATGAGAAGAGGTCTGCTAAAAGAGACACACCTGGCTAGCCTGATGGTTCTCACCATTGCAATGACCATATTCCTCTTGATGTTCAATGAACACACAGTGAATAAGGCCATAAGCCCTAATTGTTGTTCTTGGTGTGCAAGGAAGTCTTAAGATGCACTTTTCTGGGCAATGAGCTAGAGAAGTAAAGGCACCATGAGGATAGCATTTCTCTGGTACTAGCATTCCCACCACAAAAAAACCCCAACAAAACAACACTCATGCCACTTGGTCTTCCTCAGAGTTCCATTCCTCTACAGCCACAATCAACTGGCCAGAAACCTCCTCCCTCCTTAACTCACACTGTAACTGATGGCAGTTGTTTGGAGACGGGACCGTTGCCTCTACACTATATCTTACTAAAGAGAAAGGAATAAAGGTCTAAAGACCAAAAATGAAACACTAAAATAACCAGGAAACTTTTTTTTCTTTCCACATGCCAACTATGTACCAGCAGGTCACATTTGCTATTTCTTCAGTAAATGAAGATTTACAGTCTCTGCATCGTCTAGAGAGGACAGAGTAGATGAAGGAGCGGGAAAACCCTCACACATGCCACATCAGTTCTCCCTTAAAAGAAAAAGTACCCAGCTAAGGCCTAGTTGGCCTCTGGGTCTCTTTCTGGGTTATCTGACACCTAAGTATGTGACTTCAAGCAGCAAATGTAGAGGTCAAGAAAAGTCCCCTGAGATGGGTTGCAGTCTAAAATTGCAGCATGATGTTTGCTCAAAACTGACAAGTGAAGTCCCAGACTCCTCTCTCTTTCCCTTGTACTCACTTAACCAACAGACAATGCAAGTGAATATTCTGGGCAAAGCCAGTGTTGGCTGTGCTCAGGAAGCCCCATGCAGTCATCAGAGGTCCCCCTTTGATTACAGAGACACAGTAGGGAGCAAGGAGAGAATTACAGAGGCAGACAAATGATTATTGAAAATAATCATAATGGCTTTTTATGGAATAGTTGGTGCTAGCTCCAGTTGCGGGGATGGAGGGGGAAGGATCTCTACATTAAATTCACATGATCCACTCTGGTTCATTCACATTGTTATATAAACTTCCCACTGGCAGAAAGCAGGATATTTGTAAATTAAAAGAAGAAAATCAAGCCATCTTAGTACAAATATGTTTTGCCGATGAAGACTATTTATGGTAAAGATAAACAGATAATAAAGTAGCTAACGTGGTGGGGCTGGACTTCAACTAAATCCTTGTGGAATTTCATCTCTGATTCCATCAGTTTCCAGTGCTTTAACAACATAGCTGGGGCACATTGTCCTGCACAAAGGAGAATGAAAACAGAATGAGTAACTTCTTAATTACATGGTCTATCAGATGCAATGTTCTCCCCAGCAGCAAAATGTCCATTGACTTTTACAAGGTATGGCTGGACAGAGACAAAATTATAGCAATAACTCTGCCCTAAGGAGGAGGCAAAGTCTGCAGTACTTAAGGCCTTCTTTACCTCAGTCTTTAATAGCAAATTCACTTACTCTCAGCACACTCAGCCCCCTGAGCTGGGAGACAGGGACAAGTAGAAGAATGAAGCCCCCACAATCCAGGTGAAAATGATTAGTCACTTGCTGCTCCACTTATATACACACAGGTCTATGGGGTCAGATGGGATCCACTCAAGAGTACTGAAAAAGCTGGTGGAGAAGCTTGCCAAGCCACTCTCCATCATTTATCAACAGTCCTGGAAAACTGGGGAGGTTCCAATTGACTGCAGGTCAGCCAGTGTGGTGCCCATCTACAGGCAGGGCTGGAAGGAGGATCTGGGGTACTAGAGGCCTGTCAGCCTGACCTTGATTCCAGGGAAGGTGATGGAGCAGATCATCCTGAGTGCCATCACAGGGTACATGCAGGACAACCAGGGGATCAGGCCCAGCCAGCGTGCGGTTATGAAAGGCAGGTCCTGCTTGATGAACCTGATCTCCTTCTAGGACAAGGTGACCCACCCAGTGGATGCAGGAAAGGCTGTGGATGGTGCCTACCTGGACCTTAGTAAAGCCCTTGACACCGTTTCCCAGAGCATCTCCTGGAGGAACTGGTGCCCAGGGCTGGGACGGGTGTGCTCTGCGCTGGGTAACAAGCTGGCTGGGTGGCCGGGCCCAGAGCGTGGTGGGGAATGGAGTCACATCCCGCTGGCGCCGGGCACAGGTGGTGTCCCCAGGGACCAGCGCTGGGGCCAGTCCTGTTTGATGTCTTCATCAGGGACCTGGACGAGGGGCTGGAGCGCACCCGCAGAGGGTTTGCAGAGGACACGAGCTGGGGGCAGTGTGACCTGCTGGGGGGCAGGGGGCTCTGCAGGGGGTCTGGGCAGGCCGGGCCGAGGGGCCGAGGCCAGTTGTATGAGGCCCAACAGGGCTGAGTGCCGGGCCCTGCCCGTGGGTCACACCAGCCCCCCACAGCGCTGCGGGCTGGGGGCAGGGGGCTGGGAACTGCCCGGCGGGGAAGGGCCTGGGGGGGCTGGTCGGCAGCCGGCTGGGCATGAGCCCCCAGTGTGCCCAGGTGGCCACGGCGGCCAGCAGCGCCCTGGCCAGTGTCAGCAGCAGCGTGGCCAGCAGGGCCAGGCAGTGCCCGTCCCCCTGTGCTGGGCCCTGGTGTGGCCGCCCCTCAAGCCCTGGGCTCAGCGTTGGGCCCCTCACCCCCAGACAGACCCGGAGGGGCTGGAGCGTGTCCAGAGCCGGGCAGGGGCTGGGGAAGGGGCTGCGGCACAGCTCTGGGGGGGGCGGGGGGAGCTGGGGGGCTCAGCCTGGGGAAGGGGAGGCTCACGGGGACCTTCTCACTCTCTACAACTGCCTGACAGGAGGTTGTAGCAAGGGGGGAGGTCGGTCTCTTCTCCCAAGGAACAAGTGATAGGATGAGAGGAAACGGCCTCAAGTTGCACCAGGAGAGGTTTAGGAACAATTTCTTCACCAAAAGGGTTGTGAAGCACTGGAACAGGCTGCCCAGGGTGGTGACGGAATCACCACCCCTGGAAGTGTTCAAAAAACATGTAGATGTGGCGCGTGGTGATATGGTTTAGTGGTGGATTAGGCAGTGCTGCGTTAATGGCTGGACTTGATCTTAAAGGTCCTTTCCAACCTAAATGATTCTATGATTCTAACTAACTGAGAGAAATGTCTTCCTTCACTGGTTACCCAAATTTGGGCCTTGCTCATTTTTAATGAAGACAACAGAAATTCTGTTTTAAGGTAAACTTGAGTTGACCAGAGCCTCCAGAACAGCAAGCACTGGACAAATTTTGATGTAGTCATATACAGATCTCCGCCAGCAGCTGGTCTCATGGGAGGACATCCGGGGCCGAGTTCAGCCTTACAAGTACTACCCAAATCCTCACAATTTCCTAGAAACAAGGTTCAAACTCTTCATGCCTCAAAAGCTATGAAATAAGGCAAAAAAAAAAAAATATTCACAAAATAGGAGCTAAGGTTAAACGCTGAATGCTATTTTCCATATAACGTTGGTAGGCTATAAGTTACCCCTTTAACTGTGAGAGGAAGCATTTAGGGCATAGCATATATAAACACAAATACCCCAAACACAGGCAGTGCAATGGTAAGTGGGAGCCTATGACAAAGAATTCACGATTCAGTAACTCAAGCTCCATATGACCGCTGCAGGATATGCACTACAATCTGATCTCAGCGTTTGTCACTTGTCAAAAAATTGAGAACAAAGAGCCAATTAGCTGTGGTTTGTTTTCTTTTATTTTGCTTGAAATAAAAGCTGAGCTATGATACAAAAAGAATTCCTGGTGTGTGCATGAGGCAAGGAGGGGAAAAAAACAATAAACAAACATTTTAACCAAAACTCAAATCATTGGACTTGCAAAACAAGGACAGCTGGGATGCATAATCAAGAGCATTAGAAAGATTTTATTTTATACAACTGAAACTTTCCTCTTCTGGCATTTGCTCTCTCAATATACAGTACAACCAGCAACTTCTACTGAAAATCTGCAAAGATTTTAAAGGCAGCCTAGCTGCAATAAGTGAGAAAGGGTTTTGAGGCTATGTGAAAGGCAGTGAGGGGCATATAGTGGCCCAATGATTTTCAACGATTAAAATAACACTGGTTTGCACTTAGTTAGAGATGACGATGTTAGACTGTTTTGTCACAATTTAATTAACTGCTCCTCCCCATCCTCTTCTGCAGCAGGTAAAGAGACACAGGAGACACATCACTAGCATTCGAGTGCCTCTGCAGTGAAATACATCACAGCCGCCTAAGACCATGAAACAGCACTGCATAGATTCGTAGGTCTTAAGATAAAAAAAAGGCCACCTTTTCTAGTCTCATCTCCTGGGTAACCCAGTCCACTACGTTTCACTCCACTGAACAGTAAACCGAAAGTTTCAAATACAAAATGTGTGGGGAAAATAAATAAATAAAATAAGACTACTTCAATTGCAAAGACAGGAAAATCTGGAGTGGTGGAATAGAATTACTGAAATTAGAATGTAACTAGGACAGAGGAGCTGCGATACCCATATATTACAGAGACGGCAAGAGATCTTTATGGAACCGGAAAGAAGTAGTCAATATTTTGTGTCTCAGTTAAAAAGAACACCCTATTCTGTCCCAGAGCATTGGCTCAGCACTGACTGACAACGAAAACTTATAGTTCAGGAAGTACCAGCAACAATTCAAACAGGATCAGCAAGCATTCCTGGGAAGCTTTCTATCCAAGGATGGATCCAGTCCAACATCTGATAGCATCAAAGATGACAATACATGACTACTTTATTAGGACAACCTGGTGTAACTCAAAAATATGTATATAATGCTGCTTATGGTGAAGGAGGTAGCATGCAATTTGCTAAACACTCTGCACACAAAAAAGCTATTAGCAAATTAATTTTTGTCCCTACCTGGAATCTAGCAATAATAAGAAATATATTTCTGTATTAATATTGTTTTGTTTTGCGCAAGGAATTGGCCAGCAACTACTTTGTAACAATACGGCTTTTCCTTTCCTACTGATAGTGATGGGACAATTTTATGACTGGCAGGTGTAGTGAGTCTTTCCATTATTTTTTTAAGCTCTATATTGAATAAGGAAAACCTACTGCATTTGCTACTATCACAACTTTTTGTCTTTCAGTGCTGTTCATGAACTACTGAAGCTTATTATGTTTAAATAATAAAATAATGCAGACCAAGAGAGTAATTCTGTACAAACACAGATTAAAGTTCTTTACCTAGAGCCATTCTTAGGTCACTCCTAAGGGGGGCTGAAGGGAACCGGCTGTACACAACAGGGAAAACACACTTCATGGTTAAGGACAACTGCCTTTCACATTGCTGCTTTTTAAGAAGCAATGGGAATCAAGCAATGCTGATTTCTAAGAAAAAAAAATCTAAATTTGTTTTCGAGCACAAACAGAGATAATTAAAGTACTTGCTCTAACAGGAAGCTGCATTAGAAAACAACTTTGCACTTTTGAGGATGCACACTGTGTTTCTTGTTATGCCAATTTATTTTAATTAATTCAAAAAACATTTGTTTGAGGTATTAGCAATACTGGTGCTTAGCCTGTCATTTTGCCTCCCTCTAAATGCCCAGAATGGCAATTCTAAAGCAGAGCACATCTGGTGCAAGGAGGAATCTGTCCTTCTGGCAGATCTCGAAAAAGGAGCAGTATAAACTCAATGGGCCAAATCTTTGTCCTTCCTCTCACCTGGAGTAAAGCTGAGCTATGCTGGAGTTCGCCATTGCACAGAAATACGATTAAATGCTCAATGGAGTGCGAAGTGGTGCTCATGGCACTGCAGGAGCAAGTTCATGCTTTCCAGGGAAGAAGACCATGCAGCTGACAATCCATGCCACCTCCCACTAGGCAACCTGTGACTCAGATTTAACCCCGGAGCATCATGTGTGGTGGTAGTTGGCCCACAGTCTCACTGGGAGACAGAAGGAGTTGACAGTATGGGGATGCTGGAAGGGCCAAACAAGCTAGACTGCACCCAGGTGATAGTTCTGGCATACAAAGGGAAGATGAAGATCTTCCAAGGCATTTAAAGACAAAAAGGAACCAGAGAGTAACATATTCACCTTTCTTGCGTCCCTGCTCCACTTCCCATTTCTGAAATCGCTGCTACATCTATAATATCTGCAAAAACAGCTGCTCCTCTCCAACAGTCTCTGGAAAATGGAAATGAAAAACACCATCTTCCATGTTCCTTTCTGCATGCTTCATTCAAACAATGAGACTAAACTGACCTGCCTTCACCAGCTGTTGTCCCTTACCTTGTCTACCCAATCCAAAAGAGTTGAATAAACCTTCTCCAAAGAGTTGGGCCCCCAAAATATGTGTGATTGACATGACTTCTTAAAACTTTCTCTTTTTAAAGTTTAAAAATGTAGTAAAATTTTTACCCCCCAAATCATTAGATTGAAATATTAATATTTCAATATTTTTCAATCTTAAAATTATTATGAAAATGTATTTCAATAACATATTTTTGATTTTATTCCTCTTCAGTTTGACTGTCTGTTGCTGTCCTATGTTTAAACCTGTTTAAATAAAATAAGGTGCACCAAAAACTTCACTTTACTCTTATTTGGACTGAAATTATTGGCTAATTGGAAAATTCTAGGGGCTGGCAGACTGAAATAAGCACCAAACACCTCTAGAGGTAGCAAAATCAACTGCAGGATTTGCCCTGACACATGCAGGAAAAAATGCTCTAATATCACCAGTAATATCACCTAACTGGAACTGTTTATCTTACCAGAAACACTAACAAGCTGGGGAAAAAAGGAAGTTTTGACAGTTGCATAGCAACGATAAAAAGGCAAGGTGGACATTCCCTGAGGATGAGTGTGGCACAGAGAGAGGGCAAGGAGTAACTTGGCACCAGCTGAGCTTGTCGGGTGCTGCCAGCCTGACCTTAGACCAGCTACAATCCAGCAGGCAGCAACTCCTGTGGCATGACTGCCAGCTCTCTGCCAGCGCCTTTTGCATGTGATCCGGCCAGCTATTTGCATCCAAATAGTATGAAAGCTCTCAGAATAAATAAGCAAGAAGACCAAGTCAAACAGTATGTGCGAAATGGCAGTGTCAAACAAGAAGTTCTCCAGCCAAGGCAGTTTCAGCACTCAAATGGTTCTGCGGTAGAGCATGTGAGGAGCTATGGCATGCTACAGGCTGAGAGCAAGAAGTGATCCATCGTAAACTCACAATGGAACAGCCCACAAAACCATCAGGAGAAGCCAGCCTTTCCATGAGTCACTTAAAAAGAAGACCTGAAAATACCTGAGCTTGCATATTTTGCTCACCTTAAACTCCTGCTAAAATCATTGAGATCAAACCCTAAGTCACATTCAATTGTTGATTTACTCAGTGAAGTACTTTCCTGTTAACACATGAGAAACTATGACTTGCCACCTCCACAACTACCACATGGTGCTGTGACAGTGCCTACACTAACTAGTGGGTTTGGTAGATTATAACCATTACTAGCAAAGGTAATTTATCATATAGAAGAATTTACCATATTTCAGAAGAAGAAAGAAAACAACCTATATGTTGAAGCTAATGAAGAGCAAGCTTTTCTTTTAATTATAAACCAGTGAAGACCAAGCAACAAGGTAAGTGTAACCAAGGAGAAAAATTTGCCCCTAAACCTTTCATTCTCTCTCACAATAATCTTACTTTTTTCTCTTCAATTTTTAACCTTCTTTTGTCACCACCAGCACTAAAAGCTGCTTTTTTCCCCCCTTTTGCTGGAAGAACAAACAAACAGTTGCCATTTCAGTCAAAGCAATGTTATTCTTCAGCTGGTTGGCACCGTTTTCAGCTCACAGGGCGGTCAGTTCCTTTGGCCCCCATCCAGCAAGCTGAATAAACCATTCTGGCAGTAAGTGCAACTCTATTTGGGCTCAGAAATTGGTGCTTCAGACCTGTTTCCAACCTGAGCTCTTCCAATTTACAGCACTCCAACGCCACAGGAAGTACACCAGACCAATCTGAAACTCAAATATATTTGAAACAAAGCTTTCTTCCGCGCTTTTAGGTCTTTTTCTACCCTCTTCTTCCCCCTTTCCTTAATGTTTACAGGTTGGAATTTAATGTTCTTTCTTCTGCCAGAAGTTTGGCTTTTGCAACAAGTACTTCATCCAAGTGAGCCATTTTCTCCAAAATGCACAGCAGCGGCAGAAATCACAGACAGATCCTTATAATCTTTTCTCTTTTTCTCACTTCCAATCTTTTGTATGGAGCACTCTGAGAGTCAAGAATAATTTTCCCGAAATTACAAACCCCATGTTTTTACAGACATGCAGTCACCCAGTGCAAGACTTTGGACTCTCACAGTGCAAAATGAAAAACACAAGAAAACCTGTAGAACAAGAGAAACTATGGTTCAGTAAGTGCAAAGTCTAGCTGGAAGGATTGCAACTGCAGGACCAGGCACTTAAGGCTACTCTTATGCTACACACTCTGGCAGAATAACACTAACAGCAGAATTCCACTTTACTGGGATAAGGGATGGGCTTGTGAAAAGGGCAGCACATGTGAATGTAAAGTTTGAGAAATTGTTTTGAGCACTGTGTTTCAGTGCTCAGGTTATTTCTTTGTCTTTCCTCCCCTCATTTTTCACACCATTAAAATTCCAGCTCAGACACCAGACTCAAAATGAACAAACAAATTTACCTTGGTTGGTATCAAAATCCACTGGCGCTCCGGCGGCTGCTGCTGAAGCTGCAGTGACACTTGAGCTGGGCCAGCAGAAACCACTCAGGCGATTCATGAAGGGAATGCCAGAGTGACAGATTAAGTACAAAACTAATCCACACGTCATGTTTCTACTGCACAGGTGTGTTCAGGGATTATCTTTCTGCCATGCAAGTCACTTATGCCAATCTCTAAAGATCCTTTCTCTTTCCTTCAGCTCCTCAGACTACCTGAAATAAGTCTTCCATGGCTACTGTGCTGAAAAACTTCCAGGGAAATTAATTCTGTAAACTTCAAACGTTATCATTACCTCTTGCATACAATAATTTATCAATCATTGTAGCATGCAAACAACCTACTCTCTTAGCATCTGAGCAGATGAAAGTTATCCACATTCTTTGAAGGGACCTTAAATGTTACCCCCTTCCAGTGCCCTGCAAAGAACAATTTGGGGAAAAAAAGAAACATGAAAGCTTTAAGATCACCTCTAAATCCTGCACATAAATATTACCCTAAGCCAGGATGGAGGTAAATAGTAAAAAAGATGCAAGAGCCCTGAGATGTGTTTGAAGTTGTCAGATAAAAGTTAGCATATACAAACTCCCATTTAGCAATTTGAAGAGGTTCTACTTAATGGATTACACAGCAAATATGGGTTCTGGTTTCCAACAAAAAGTGACATGCAGTAAAATATTTAGGCAATCTTTTGAGTACTACGTAGCATTTCATAAATTAAAGGGCTTTAGTCAGCTTTCCACGTGACAGCAACAAACCCACAGTTCAGTCACAGAACTGTTTGTGTTTTATCACAAGATAGATTGGAGGATCTTCTGGCATGGACTGACACTGACATAAACCGCTCAAGAGTTTTTGCGGAGAAGAAATGGAAGACAAACCAAACTGTTTTAAACAAAAGCTACCACAATATTCAGCACAAGCCTAAATTCCCTTTTCAGAAATTAATGTGAATAAAAACCAGGACAGAATTTTCAAATAGGTAGTTAAAGTGCCTTTACAAATTTCACAACTGTGTTTGAAAACCCTTTGTCATTCCATTAGCAAACAGGATATTTGTTGCAGATCTAGATATAAGTAGTACTGTCCATATTTGTGTATTTTATATGAATTCCATGCATGAACACCGCGGTTGTCTGTAAACTGGGGAAATTCCTAATCATACTAAGCCATTTTCAGTGGGTGAAATCAGGTGTAGGAAATTCCTTGCAGACTGTTAGAAATCAATTGCGCCAAAGCGCTCAATTTTGTTAAGTGTCTCTGAGTAGCTTTTGGGAAAGAACATAGTGTAGTAGTTGTTTCAGAAACAGGAGAATAAGGGGGGATGAATCCCGCCGTGATGGTATCACAGAATGCCTGGGTGACCTCAAGCTAGTCACTTGTGACCTCTGTAAAATGGAGATAATCACACTTATCTGATTCAAGGAGGTACCAGGAGACCTACTGTTTCCTAATTGCTTAGAGATATACACAGGCAAGGTACAATATAACTACTTCTATTAAAAACAGTTACATGGGTTAGGTTTCTGGAAATATCTACTGGTGACACAACAGATTTTACCCATCTGTAGTAAAAGTGTCAAGTACTGCTATTATTTTGACCTCATTGATAAAGAAAGGATGGGTGGTCTGGTAGACTGAAGAACATTTTGGCTGGAAGCTATTACCCTTTGAAACGACCTCTTGTTTCAAGTTTCACTGGTGTATCAGAAAAGTTACAGGCAGCAACAGTCAGGCTTTCTGTAACTCATTCTACAAAACCACTAAAATCTGCTTTGTGTCCTCTGACTTGCTACTCCTCTATACTAGTCATAATGATATTTTTCCTAATCAAGCATACATTAATAGTAGGAAACAATGCCACCTCCTTCTGTTTTTACTTGACCCATCTGTCTTTGGGTACTCATTGCATATGTGAAGCTACACCAACCTCAGTTGTCCCACACTATTAGAGAGGCATAGAAAAACTGACTGCAGTACAAAGAAGGACAGCAAAAATGATGGTAATTAAAGAGGAAGCCTGAATTTAAAAATAAAATGCCTGAATGAGGAACAATATGGCTTGAGGTAGAATGTAGAACCTTCTGATAGTCTCATGTAGCCATTCAGTTTCAGGGAGAGAACTTGTCTAAGGTGATTTTAAGGCAGAATTTATGTAAACTGAGTAGCAAGGAAAAGAGCTGATTTACATTAAAACATAGGACAAGCAACCATCAAGCAGTTGTAGTTTTACTGTTGAAATGTGACTCTGGAGAATTTTTACAAAATCTTCACATTCATCCAGGCAGGGTAGGGCAAGGAAGGGGTCAGTGTGTAAGTATTAGTTTTAACCTGGAATAATCCATGCTGATTTCCATTTCACCAAAACAATTTTATACCAAAAATACCTATACAGAATCCAAATATCGGCACCTCTGTCTAAAGTGCTCATTTGCTACAAAGTATCCTTGTTTTACTCAGTGTGTTTGCCAGAATGAACCACTCTGTCATTTATATCAGTAATGAAACCCACACCCACACGTGCTTCAACACCAGACTTGACTAATGGATGAATCTTTATGCCACGCTCCTTATGAAACGCTGTGTCCTATCACGTTGCGACGATACTGCCACTAGATTTATAGCTATAACTAAATCATCTGATCATACCACTTCTGTGCTGTGCTTCTTCCATTACCACCTAATGTATCAAAAGCATCGATTTTACACTTGCGAGCTTTCCTGCTGAAGCACTCCAAGGTCTTGCAGCACTTTATTATATCCCAAGCCCACTCCCATAGCTGTCATGCTAATGAGGCATGTGTTGCTACTTTAATTTTTCTGAAGCAGGTCACAAAGCTCAATTCTCTCCTCATGTGGGAGAACCTGGAGCCCAATTCCTGAGCTGTCAGGGCTGGCTGGTTTTGAATAGTGCATATGATGACACAGACTCTCATCTTACCGGCCTGGCCACTACAACACCCCTTCCCCCCAAACGCCAAAAAGAAATATGGCCACTTATAGTTTCAGAATGCTTTTCCCTATTCGCAGCATGTTGTACTTATCGAACACCTCTTATTCTGAGGTGTCCAAAACACTGAAATTATAACCTGCTTAACCTCAATAATTCTGAGAGGCAGATTTTTGTCTCTACAACGCAGGTCTTACTTAGACAGAAAGAAAATGAAACACACCAAGATTAAGAGACTAAATTGGCAGGACATCTAGAAATAACCTGAAAACCTACAGAAATTTAATGCAACAGAAAAAGGCTCAGATCCTCCAGAAAGGAACAATATATTTTAAGACAATAGGTAAAAATCGCCTGTAATTATGGCTCCCTTCCAACTCGAGATAGTCTATGATTTCTGTGAATTTACTGCCCCGCTAGGGCATCTTCAGTTAGAACAGGTAAGAAAGACAAGTGACAACAGTAATTTTTAGGCTCCTCTGAAAGGCATCCCAAACACTCTTGCTATATTTTGTGGGTTTAATTACCAAATAATGCTGATGACCTAAGAAGTGAAAGGTTAGGAACAATTAGGAGGTTATTAATCAGGGCCAGTCTGGCCTTCTTATTTTGACCACTCTTAATAATAAAACTACTTGGTGTCTGAGACATTTGATGAGCAAAGAGGACAGATTTAGGCTTCAGCAGTTCAAGTAAAATGGAGTCACTGGTCTTTCACCCCACCATTGCTGCTTTTAGTGAATGGTTGTATATTTTCGTGCTACTTTGACATGTCAATATCAGCTGACCTATTGTAAGCAGAAATGTGATATATGTCTGAATTTTATCAGCTTCTGTCGTACAGTTTGAACCATTTTGTCTTTTTGCTACACTTTCTTTGCTTTATATGGAATACGCTTTAATTAGCAGGCTTCCATTAATAAACCTAATTATCACATGGAAAGAGAAAAAAAGCTCTATTTAATCTTCCCCGTTAGAAGTCAGGGAAGACTTTGAAGACATGATAGAAAAAGAGTGCCTAAACTTGCCGGCATCACCAGCCCTTACCTGTGGAGATGTGAGCACATGTTAAAAGCCAGCAGTAAAGCCCTGCAATGCTGTGGACCTATCAGCAGAATGGAGTGGGAGCACAACAGTATTTTTCATTTTCAAGCAACAAACTACTAATGTGCGAAGCTTGTAAGAATCAAACAATGATCATGATCTCCCATTTTATTCATGGAAGAGTGAGGCACCAGCACTTAGGTCACTTGGCCGAGGTCACAAAGTGTCACCAGCCACCAATCTTCTGACTCCCATTTCCAGGCATTACTTACAACAAAATACCAAACTCATAGATTTTGAGCTAATGCCGATCATGCATTTAAAACACTATACCAGGTATTCTATCTCTTTTGGGGGGGTTTCTCTCAATTCACATATCAGGAATTAAAAACAAACAAAACTTTTAACCCTTCAAATTCTGGTGTTTTCCAAACTGCCAGCAAAATTAATTCTTATGTAGGATGCATATACTGGGGCTTGTAGTCCTCAAAGGCTTAACCCAATTGACTCTAAGGAACTGTGACAGTCTTTCATATACAGACCTCCAAGATCAAAGGCTTCTTCTGTGCCATAACTGTCTATCACATCAGCTTTACTACCAAGTATGGGCACTAAGGGCTTGGTCCTGCTGTTAGACACACGGTTAAGGATTGCCCTCTCTTGCACAAAACAACCCTACTGCTTTGCACCCAGGTACACATGGGAAGTAACTTCAAAGGATACACCGTGGTTCATACACACACAGCAAGAAGCTGCACTATCCCCTCATGTCATGTTCCAAATACCATTTTTCAGAAAACTCATGCTGTATTCACAGAAGGCACTTTTTCCTGAGTTACTGCCTCAAACATTTTAACCTGCTCCTTTCCCTTCTACTCACACTATCAAAGCTTCTGCCCAGAATACCTAAAGCTATCACTGCTTTAGCTGAAGAATTTGTTGGCGGTCACATGATGGCTTGAATGCCGTGGTTGAGATTAATAGTGTGTTACAATAAACACAGCGAATAATGCAAAGCACAGAAACGATGGAGGAGGAAGTAGGGGGAGACATCATCTTCTGAGGCTGTGCTGTTTAGTTTGAAAGAACACACAGGTCCGAGTGAGACTTCTGGCATCTTCTCCCTTACAAATTAATCACTGGTTCACAGTGACCAGCACGTTTCAACTTATAAATAAAATTCAAAGCCCCCAGGTCCTCATTTTAAAACGGAGACATATGGCTTGAAAACAGCTAATGGAACAAGCTTTCCCAAAGTTTGAGATTGTTCCCAATTGAGAGATCCATTTCACAGTAATAACACAATGCAGCCACAAGTACAAGAGCATCAGACTTCCTTCCTGCATTTTATAACACTTTGCACTTCCACACTAGCTTTTATCTGGTGAACGGAAAAAGTTCTGATGAACATCAGCAATAACTTTTGAAAGTGTAGAAGACACACAACACTGCAGGAATTGAGAGCACACACAGATCCTCAGCCATACAGGCATCAGCTCAGAGATGATACATACCCAGAAGTAAGTTCAATGCTGTGCACCCAAAAATCTGAAAAGATTTGGGGGCAGGGAGAAGGGGAGAAGCTTACATTCTGAAACCTGATGTCTGCAAGTATATTACTTTCTGAAACCTGATGTCTGCAAGTATGGAGCCACAAGTCCCTTTTTGTCTACTTGTTCACCATAGTCTAAACCACAGCTAGCTCCAGTAATATCACACAGGTGAAGAAACAGTTTGGAAGGATACTGAAGCCAACAGCTTGCTCTATCTTCCATTTACAATGGAGAAAACCAAGGCTAAGTTTTTTAGCTGAGAAGCTTGTGGCAGAAACCAGAAGGCTGAATTCCTAGCACTTGCTCCAATCTCTGGACAACTCTGCCTTCAATGTTTTATTCTCCTAAAGCTGCCCAGAAGCATTTTTTCCACACAGAATCTGCTCCTCTGGGGGCTTTGTTTCATGCTAGTCACAAATCTCCTAGTATAACCTGAGGTAGACCAAAACACTGGCAGTCCTGCAGTGAAAAAGCATCTAATGGGCCATAAATTAATGTTTCATTTCCTTTAATAGCGTAATGATTAATTCCTTCTTCAGAGCAAGATTTTGTTGCACATTTGGTAGTTACACTGTAAAGAAAGAAACATTATTTTTTTTTAACATTGAAAAAGATCAAAGCCAGAATGCTGCTATTTTTGTTTGTGCTCTCATAGCTGGGCTCTTTAAACTGATTTTTCTCCCCAATTTTGTAAAGAAAAAGGTAAAAAAAAATCCATCTTAGATGAAACCTTGCACAGCTTGTCAAATTTCAACCCACAGCGAATTTTTACTGAAGATATAAACCTCTGAAAGTAGGGGTTTCTAATGGAAATGCTGACATAACCTTAACTATACCAATGCTGCTGTAATGCTCAGGTTACCAGGAATATTTCTGCTGCCAATTCAGTTTAAGAAGTCTGAATGCATATAATTTGTTCCAGTTGTCTTTCCTCAGAGTGGGGCTCCTTTGTGCACACTTTCCAATGTGGCTTGCATTAAAAGGAAGAAAAAAAACCACCCTACTCCTATGTAAATTCATATACACACTGATACGGTTTTATCACAGCTAAAAAGCTATAAATCTGCTTTTAACTGATTCAGTGTGTTCCCCACTGGCCTGGAAAGGTGACTCATTTCATTGCTGCCCTTCACTGAATGTGACAATCATAACTTTGCTTTGTTCTCTTTGGGGTATTTATTCTTTGAAAAAAAAAATATATATATAAAAAAAAAAAAGCACCAAAAACCCCCTCAACCCTGACTTGTTGTGTATTCATATTATCCACTCCTGACCAAACGTTACCCTGTTTGAGCTAAAAGGATTTTAGCTGGGTCAGGATTTGACCCTCATTATGCTAGGAATCTAATCCAAATGCCTCCCACCGATACTGGCGATAAGAATCTAGTCCTATAGCAAATGATTTGCCTCTCACCTTTGGCTCATCCTGAAGCCAAACAACTGCCAGGTTAAACAAATACTCTCAGGATGCAAAGTGAATTCATGGGGCCAGAGCTTAAGTGACAGAAAGGTGAGCAGGCATTTCTAGAGCTTCATGTCCTCTGAAAGGTCTGCAGCTTGCACACTGAAATCTTTCTGAATTTTCCTCCTGGTAGGAAGGGTGAAACTGGAGGAACAAAAGCTCAACGGGACAGCTCCAGCACTAAGTGAATAGGAGTAGGAATAATAATTAATGATCTGAGCCTCCTCACACCTGCCAGTTTACAACTTCTTACTTGATCTTCAGGGTCTAAGAGGCAATGACTGATGCTTGGGAATTCAAAACATGAACCTTGTTGCCATCTTTACAACAGATAAAAAGTTGGAGGAATGACTTGAGGACAAATTTTCAAATATGCCAGTGAATTTCTGGACAGTTCTAGTGAGTTCAAGTAGATGACAACTGTGAAAATCAAGCCAAAATGACCTCCTAACTGAATTCTCAAGCTCCTATGGACCTACAGTCAGACACAGCTCTTTCCACAATAAGTGGAAAAGGAGGAATCTTCTCAGGATGATTCACACCCTGATGGCCTGAAATGCCTCTAACTAAATTGAAAGCTTATAATTAATTAGTCTATTGTTTAGTTTTCTCACTAAAATTAAAAGGGAGGAATTTGGGTCACAGGTTCTCTGGCTGAACTCTGAACATGTTCCCAAATTAGAGGATAAATTCAGTGAAAAATTATGTAAAACTGGTTTTCAAAAAAACTTTTTTTTCCAAGCACCTCTCCTACCATTGTATTTTTTTCATTCATCACCACAGATTTCTAAAAAAATGTTATTTTATTAAAGATTGTTTTAATACTATTGCTAAACTAAACATCTTCTAAATCTTTCCTCTCCTTAAGATGTTTCACCCTGAACTTGCTTAAATCTTGTGGGGGTGTGTGGTGGTGGTTAAAAAATTTTAATAGGGAGCACAGTAATCCAAAGAATATTTTTAACTTTTTTAAAGACACTTGGAAAATGATTGGCTGTATTTTCCTATTCCTCAGTTTCCCTTCTGTAATTATGAATTACCATTATGAGTAATGGTAACTGACTGCTAATGGACTCTGCAAATTTCTGGTAAATGATGCAGAGATTAATAGTTATTCTTAACATGCTTAATCAAGTAGTAAAGAAAGAAACAAAAGAAAGCACTATGCGAGGACAAAACACAGTAAGAGAATCAAACCTCAGTCCACAAGCCTTTTTGGAAAGAAAACCAAACAACCTACCCCTCACATTAAAAAAGATATAATTTAATTGGGATTTATTAATAATTATTAGATGAGCAAAATATCAATTATTAATATTACATTATAAAAGGTTCTTTTGCTCTCTTCAGTCAGATCCCTGAAAATTCTCCACTTCTTAGAAGGCTTGCATAGAATAACAGAATGGTTTGGATTGGAAGGGACCTTTAAAGATCATCTAGTCCAACCCTCTCTGCAATAAGCAGGGACATCTTCAACCAGCCCAAGTTGCTCAAAGCCCCGTCCAACCTGACCTTGAACACTTCCAGGAATGGGGCATCCACAGCTTCTCTGGACAAGTTGTTCCAGTGCCTCATCACCCCCACTGTAAAAAATAACCTCATGTCCAATCTAAACCTACCCTCTCTCAGTTTAAAACTGTTGCCTTTTGTCCTGTCACCACAGGCCCTGGTAAAAAGTCTCATTCTTTCTTTGAAATGTTTCAATATTCCATGTCTTTTGGGCTCCCTCCTGCAGTCTGATTTCTCTGTGACTGTCTCTTACACCCCAGTGTTGTAAACACCTAAGCCTGTGCTTAAACAGGACTCCTACAGGACAACTCATCTGTCTGCAGTCAGACCTAAGTTCAGAGGAGTGACGCCTGATGCAAAGCAGGCTGACGCTAAATTCAGCTTTTCAGCTGGTCACACTGGCCTGCAGAATGAGTCTGAAACAGCAGCGTCTGTGTGGCAGAGTGTGCAGCACCAAATACATCAAGGATACTAAGGAAATAAACACCTAGCACAAACATAGGTAGATTAAAAACTTGTAGCAGAAAATGCCCTCTGTTTCTGGAAGACGATTTACTTTAGGTCCAGAAGAAATCCAGCCACAGCATCACTAGCGGCAGATGATCTGGTCAATTACTCAGTGTAAAGTGCCAGAAATGCACAATTTAGATCAAATTAAACTATCGGACAAAACACAGACAAGGCTTTAGTAGTCCTCATCAGCCTTTTTGTGAAGGATTTACTTCCATAAATCTTGTAATAAAAAGGTGGAACACTTTTTCTGAAGGACAGGAAAGGGAGGTAAATTACAAACAGTGTTTGTCTTCAACAGCTCAAGGCTGATCATTAAAGAAAAAAAAATCCTAAAGAGAAAATACGAGACATTCTTTAGGTTACAAATCAGGAGGCTTAGATTGGTCCAATTTAGTTAAAAATGAGAAGGAAGATGTTAGGGGAACTTACTGCTTCAAAACGTCCAGCACTCTAAACAAAGAAAAAGTGGCAAAGGCAGTACACAAATCTGCATTAACTCCCTGACCGCCGATTTTTTTTGCCAAGTGGCTCATTCATGCAGATACCACTAAGTAGAAGCAGCACGTTGTGGGGGTTTTTTTCAGCTTCTGGGGTCAAACTGGTCTTGATTTGGCCTATTTTGCACTGAAATCAAGGACCTATGGAAGTTGCACTCATCTCCTGGGATCTAACCCTGGAATATTTATGTATGTACTCAATATGGTTTTCCCTCCTCTCATCCACTGACATCACAATCTGTGCCTGAGGTGTGGGCCACATTGTCCGTGCTTCACACAACACTGAACAGTCCTCTTGGAATTCAAAGTCTAATAATACTGTGAATCATGCCTACCTCCTGTCTCTCGCTCTCTCCATCAGCAATGTCACTGTGGGTGACTGACAGCGTGACCCTCCGCTGCTGCTTTTTTTGTGAATAAATGCCGTTAGTGGTAGAAAAGGAACAGGACTGGTTAATCAGTGGGGAACAAAGAGTTGTTGGAATAGGGATGTATTTGAGGGAGAAACCAAAGAAACTGGGGCACATATATTCAGAAGTGGTTGATAAGACTCCAAACTGTATTAGTTCCTTCCTATGGAGACTACAGTAGATGTTACCTCAAGTGTCACCTAAGTAAAGTAATTTCTAGGACCGGAGAGTCAGTTTTAGATGTTCTCACAGCTTTCTAGCATCTCCTCACCTCTGCTAGAATTAAATAAAGCCCATGCCCTGGTCTTCGAAATCGTGTTTGGGAATATTAAAGTGCCCAGAACAAGAGGTTATTTTGGCTTTTGTGGCTGCCTTCTGCAGAAGTTGTTTCAAACGCCTACATCCAGCCTTCCTGTCTGCCTAATACGAGCAACTTAAAGAAACACACAAGACCCCACAAAATGGCAAAAGCACACTTCACATCGAGTGACTGCTCACTGACGAAACAGCTGGAAGAAGCCACACACTTTGGCTTTGACTATGAGGCAACGTGGTCAGTGTTCTGAAAGGAATTTAGATGCCAGCTTTCCATGGATTTAATGTATTTTTCAAAATCTGTTCTTTGTCACTCTGCACATTAGCTCCCGATGGGTCTAACAGCCATTACTCTACCTCATAGCTGTGCTAAGCAGAGCTATACCTGCTATCTCCCCAGTGCCACAGCTGTGGATGCTGAGGGAAGTGAACAGCAACAGTCTGGCTGATGTGCTCTTCCTAAACACCATTCTCCAGAGACACTCTATTACTTTTATTTTAATTTGTTTTTTCTGTTATTTACTGATTCAAATGGAGAGAGCTGCTGCGGCCAAGCCAATCACCAGGTTCTACATCCCTCCCCTTGGCTAGTGCTCAACCTTTCCCAGCCAGTCAGCATCCTCCCTGCAACCCTACTGGCTTTTGCTTCTCCTTCCATACCACTGCCTACATGGACCAATGTCCTGACCCAACACAGCATTTGCACGTTTCTTAAAACAATCAGATTACAAGTTGGATGTCTTCAGACAGTTCTGGCTTCTCATCAGTCATATACATACATATATACCCACATACCAGTATATACATATACTGACTGATGAGAAACCTGACGAACTCATTAGTGTTTCTGAATATTCACCAATATACCCAAGGCAGCCTAGTGCTGAAATCCTCAAACCAGGATATTTCCAAGTTCCTGAAAGGAAACACCTTGAGATATTTGAGAAAGCTGGGTTGTTTAGCCTGGAGAAGGGAAGTCTCTGTGCAACTTTTCAATACTTAAAGGAACATGGAGATATACTTTTTACCAGGGCCTGTAGTGACAGAGCAAGGGGTAACAGTATTAAACTAAAAAAGGATAGACTTAGATTTCATATCAGGGAGTCATTATTTACTATGAGAGTGGTGAGACATGCAACAGGTTGCTTAGAGAAGTTGTGGATGCCCTATGCCTGGAACTGTTCAAGGCCAGGTTTGACAGGACTTTGAGCAACCTGGTCTGGTAGAAGATGTCCTTGCCCATGGCAGGCAAGTAGGACTAGATGACCTTTGAAGGTCCCTTCCAACTCAAACCATTCTATAATTCTATGACATGGAGACATTCACATCCTAGCTACTTTGAGTAATTTTCTGGAGTTGACATAAATAAAAACAAAAGCAAAAATGTCCCAAGTCTGGAAAGTTATTTTTCCTTAAAAATAAGTGCCTGCTGATAGTATAGGTACAATAAAAATAGGGAACTTTTAATGTTCTAGATTACTTTTACCTTATAAGAAAAAAACCCAAACAATGGCTTGTAATACATCCAATAGAAAAATAGAAGCCCTAAGACGCCTGCATATTTATACACTTATTAGTTTTTTCCAGCCTTTATTTTAAAGTTTAGTTGGACATTTTCCTGGAAGCGTAGAAATAATACTGTAGGCATTATTACCTTTCTGGAATGAAAGGAACTTAGATAAAGAATAGCCTACTATATCTTCAAAAAGTAGCATGTTTCTTGAGTTCCATGTGCATTATATTTCCAATTTACATGGGGATTTGTAACAGCGGTGCTGCTCCCTGGGTGTTACTTACTTTGGATGGACTTCTCTAAGGCTGAGTTTACACAGCTGTGGAAGGAAAACCTAGCCACAATCAATTAAAAAGTGCAACACAAATCCTTTGGACAGCATTCTCGGGCTGTCCTGCTGTTGAGACAGCTACTATTCTCTGAGAATGAGTGCTCTAACTGTATTAAACTTAGTCCTAACCAAAATAAGCTTTTACTAATTTTCACTATTTAAGGAACATAAAGACCTGCCTTTGTCATTTAAAGTTTAAGCTGACTAAGCCTGGTAGAAACAGAACCTTAAGGAACTAAAGCAATTAGATCCATTTACAGAAGCCAGAAGAGTCTGTGGGTTTTAGACATGATGGGCTTGTATAGTCTGTACTTCTTATTCATGTGGACTCTCAGATTATGGGTTGATAGGTGGCATAATAAGTCACCTTTGTTTTCCTCCTGATAGCAGTGTGATGCTGAGCTGATCCTAACAGGTCACCAGTGTGCTGGCATTACCTGCACTTCTGATTACTGAACAACTAGAATAAGCACGCAAATGAGACCCCAGACGCCCTGTCTTTGTGTGGGACATATTTATTACCAACCTGCTGAATCCTACACACAAAGAAGGCCTCAGGGAATGTAGTATGTCTACAAGCCAATGCAAAAAGCACTGAGAAAAAAGAGCATAAATAAGCAGGCAGCTGAAAAGCCTAAACTCTAACTCACCAGCACATCAATAATACAATAATGTCGTCAAGCCACTGTGGACTCTGAACACTGCTTTCTCTGTTGTTCAGCTAATTAGTAAAAGAAGAGATTAAGGTCTTTAATCTCACTTGCTTTCTCTTTCTTCCCTCTTTTTACCTGAGAGTGTGCATGTATGTGTATATATATATTCCCTAAATGAACAAAGATAATATGCACATTTCAATGTTGAAAACATGGGGTGGAGCACGAGTTTGTCTTTGCTTCCAACAAGAGGGTCATCTACATGACTTCAAATTTCAATGTACTGCGACTGCAAGGAGTCAGATGTGTGTGTGTTACAGGGTGGGAGGGGAGGGGGGATGCTGAACAGAGGATATGAATTTTAAGCAGTTTCCCCAATGAATATGACACTGTATTTCTCCCTACTCTCCTTAGGATGACAATCCAGAGGAGATAACCTCCTCCTCTGAAGGTAAAGTTAGTTTTTACCATAACAAATCCAACAAAAGAAAAGAAGAGGGAAACATGGGGGGTGGTGGGGTTGGTGGAGGGAGACACAAATTAAATGTCAAACTTTCTTTCCTTACTTGGAGATAACAGCATACTAAGAAACCTTCTTAGAAGCTTAACATAAATGCCTTTAAGCTGTTGCCAGCTGCAGTAAACCTCTCTCTCACCTTTCTTTCTCTCTTTCAAGATATCTTTGAATGCCTTCTCCTTCATCATAAATCAGACCTGTGAGCAATTATCACTCAAGCCGGATGGCAGCGGCCTGAGTGGCCACTGCTATTCCACTGCTGTAATCTGCACTTCGTCAGGTTACACTACCCTTGATGAAATTTCACATTTCTTTGCCAATGAGCGCTACCTCTCTGTTTATGACTCATTGTCTTTGCAGCAGAGAGCTGTGAATCTCATTCCTCTTCTTGAAATTGTTTAAGCAGCACAGTCCATCCGGTGGTGCTAAGCACCCTCAGCTCCCCGTTGGGGAGTCTTAGAGCATCCCAGAAGCACTGGGTTGTGCTGCTGCCTCAAATACTTACCCTGTATCTCTCAGCCACCTCTGAGGGAGGCATGGACGCAGACAGCCTCCTCTGGCCTCTGAGGCTGAGCACAGGGTGCTGATGCTACTGTCACAACTCACAAGGAAACTCCCAAGTTTTCAGCATTGCCTTTTCCATCTATACAACCCCTTTGGTGACAGGTCGGTGACAGCAGCGGGAGCTCCAGGCCGCTCTCAGGTGCTGAGGGGCTGCGGTGGCAGGACCCACCTGGCCGCCCTCCCCTCAGCCCCCCCGCTGCACCTGGCCACCCTCACAGAGAAGGGTGTTTCTTTGGTGAGTTTCTCAGTCAGGAGGTTTTTTTAAAAAAAGAAAAATTAAAAAGCCCAACAAAATCACCACCCCCCCCCCCCCAAAAAAAAAACAACACAACAAACCAAAACAAAAACAACCAAAAAACCAAAAACACCCAAAGAACAGGGGAGAGTGCTCCAGCCTTCAACTCAGGGAAGTTTCTGGAGCTCTGCCCAGGTACCACCGTGGGTGGCTCATCCCTCACCACAGCCACCCAGCAACACGCGCAGCAGCCAGCATGAACCTTTCCAACACTGCGTTTTGCAAGCTTTATGAGGTGATTTCCCCACCACCACCACCACCATTCCCCTTAACCCCTCTCCCCAAATTACTTATTTATTTTTAAACAAAATCCCCAAACCAACCCAAAGGGCACATCCGCAACCTCAAGCCAACCTCCATCCCCGCGCACGGCTGTCGGACCAGCGAGAAAAGTATGTAGAGAGAGAAGTCACTCACCGTTGGCGGCGACACAGAGGTTTCCAGAGCCACTTTTAACTAAGAATGAATTAGGGACAAACTCTTCCTCAGAGTCAGAGTCCGCGGCCGGCTGGGCCGCGCCGTTGCCCAGCAACCGCCCCGGGCCCTCATTGGCCGACGGCGAGGGGGGAGGGGAGGGGGACTGCTCGGGGGGGGTGGAGGAGGCGGACGAACAACGCAGGGGAGGACCTGCGGGCCACAAACACACACGGACACACAGAGAGAAAAGGGCGGGGGGGGGGTGGGGGGTGAGAACGACACACACACACAAAAACAAAAAAGAAATAAAGTAAACAAATAAACCCGACAAAACACAGACAGAGAGACAAAAATGTTGAGCCGGGGAACGAGGGAAGGCTGCCCCCCTCGACGCCTGCCCCGAAGGGGCAGCCCAGCCTGAGGGGGTCCGACTGCACATATCTGCCCGCCGGCGCTGAGGGGGCGTCGCTGTCCCCCGGGCGGTGACCCTCCCTTAAAACTCGTATCCATCCGAATTTTTTTTGTAATTTTGGTTTTGGAGGGAGCCCCTGGTGTGAGAGATGCTTCGTGCCACAGAGCGGGTACTTGCTGTCAGCGAAGACGAGCATCGACGCCGGGCAGCGTTGTGCTAAAGGGAAAACTTTTGCCTGACGTGTTGTGAGGTAAATTATTTCTGATTTTGTGTGAAAAGGGTAAGGTCCTTTTGGGGATTGGGTTTAACCATTCCCTTATCGAGTTTATAAGGCAAACAGCCCGAAACCTCCCTCAGGCGGGCAGAAGGTGGAGGAGGGCGCCAGGCATCACTATGTGGTGTTGAAGCATGTCAGCGAACCAACGTGCTGACACAGGGCAGAAGCAAAGCTCTGTGCAGTGTCATTTCATTGATTAAATCATAAGAAATGCAGCAAATTAGGTTCTTAGATAATATTTTACATAAAGCTGTGTCTGATCGAGGGAGACCTACTGGCTGCAAGGAAATTGGATAAGGTACATGGAGGTTAAGTAGATCCAATTCAAAAAGCACACTGTAAATAATGGTTATCAGGGTCTTATTCCAATCAGATTTTTAAGCAAAACTGGGAAATCAGAACCCCCAAACTGGTGAAAAAACTATTGGGCAAACGTGGAGGTCAGATATGTGCAGTACATCAATAAAAACAGGGGGAATATGAACACAGACATATAATAGGTTAAAATACAGGACAATGCATTTAAACATGAGCTTTTCCCCTTGATACATTTGATCTGGAAGTCATAATGATTAATCTCCCATATTTTCCCAAATACTGAAATGTTATCATGCAAAATCCATCAAAATAAAAGAATAACAGTCAGCACAAGAAAACTAGCAAACGTAAAAAATGATCTGTTTCTAAAAAAATACATTTTGAACATAACATAGCACACAACATAGCTGTACAATATTTCTTATGAAACACAATATGAACACTTTAGAAAAGGACACAAACCCAAAACAATAAAGTGGGTTTAACATTTAAATCCCCCAAAGCTGGTTCTGCTAAGTTTCCTTCCACCTTGGTCATCAGTTTTTCGCATGACAAGCCCTTGGTTGTCACCTCCCTGGCATATGCAGATCTTATAAATTGTGAATTATAATCAGAGCAGAAATTGTGGTGTGGGAGGCAAAGCCTGGGAACTGGGGAGAATATAGGACTGTACCTGTGCTCAGAGACACTCAAGTGACTGTGGTCACCCAAAGGAGAAGCCAGTCTTGGTAGAGACCCTACGCTTTCTTGCATGAACTGCAGTCTGGGCAGCGTGCAGACTGAGTGCAGAAGTAGTGAGCCCTGTGCGTTTTGTTATGGTCAGCAGTAGAGTTGTGCCGGTCTTGTTCTTTCTGACAACCCTCCAAACAAAGAACTTCCTCCTTTAGGAATGCAGCTTTTAAGGAATCTGCAGCCCACTTCACACTCCCTGATCCTTTTTGCGGTGCCAGAGCTGTAACCTTCCCATTGTGTTAACTACTGGTAGGAGCTGGAGAGAGACAGCAAAAAAGGGAGCTTGTGCAAGTGGATGAGCACGGCTTTCCCTGTCACAGACCCTGACGTGCAAATAGAGATTCAGCTCTAACTCTGATGTGCACTTGAAAAGAGCAAAGTCTACTTTGCGTCATCCTCTTTGCTGCAATGGAGATTTGATGATCCCTGACATGTAATAAAGTTTAAATCATGACTTTGATTTGCTGTGCATTTCTAACAAAACAAGATAGTATGGTCAGAGCCTGAATCTAGCATGATGATGAGTGAAATGGAAAGAAGGTGTTAAACCTATGTCTTCCTATAGACCCATACAGTTTTTCAGAGTGCTTTGTAACTGGACAACACATTCTTCGAGCCATTAAGAGAGACAAACTAGATTATTTAAAAAAAATTTTCTCATCTCTGACTCACCCAAAGAGCAGTAAAAATGCTTACAAAGGAGGTTAATGGTGTGACTACCTGTGACAAAAATTTGTGTGGTAAATTACAGTAGACCCGCAATGCTGTCCCTGTGTTTTGGTCAGACAGAACGCTTGGCATATCTGTACATGTAGTCTGTAGTCTGAACATAAAGACCAGGAGCAGAATGAGCTGAATTTGGAATCATAACCCTAAAGCCAAAAGTCAGTGCTTTTGTTAGCCCACATCAGAAACCTTCTGCCATTTCCACATGGTTGCAGGTTGGGTTTTTCGGTATGAGCTTTTACCATCTCCCAGTATTGCAGTTTTGGCAAGGATAAAAGAGAAATTATGAAAAAGCCTGAAACCTTTGTTATGGAAATTTTGGATTTTAATCGACTGTGCCATTTCAGAGTGCACATGAGAAGTTCCCGTTGTTACACACACTTCCAGCAGTGCATGAGCTGACCTTTACAAGGGAAGGTTCCCTAGGAATCGTGAGTACTAACTACATTACTGAGGGCTGCGCCACTGTGAAGGCTACTGGCACATACCACTGTGTTCCCTGGAAAATTTTCTTTCTGGCACACAATATTGGTGTGGACGACATTTGGAGATATTGGAGATTTGACAAGCTGCTGGATGGAAGGTGTGCACTGGTCTTCTGTGCTGACAACATCCAATTAAAACATACGGGGAGCAAAGCAATACCTTTCTTCTTAACATATCAGCCACTCTATTTGTAAAACAGGGATGTCTTAAGTTGTGGAACCTTTAAGAGATTGCCTCCTTTTCTCTGCTTGGACAGAAACCCCAAAATTAAATCTGACCTTTTTGCAAAAAATAAACCAACAGAAAAATGAAATACACAAGTGCGTATCCTTCTCAGACAAGTATCTCATTGAATTTACTGCAGCTGCAGGTCCAAGTAAAACAAGCAGGATTCGGCCTGTAAACTTTCATTCCAGCTGCCAGAGCAAAATTTCTAATTGATTAGTACAAAATGAATTCGCAGCAATCCTGGGTTGCTATGGAACCTGAACAAGTAGGCCAAGTCACTTTGCAGTATGTGCTGTTTCTCCTTCAAAAATACAAAACAGAAGGACTAGATAACACATTCATTATGCACACTCTTGCAATTTGGAAGCTAACTCAAAGAAAAACAAAACGGATTCCAAGTATGGGCCCCTTGGCATCAATTTGTAACAATCTTGTATATCCGCTTGCAGTGAACAGTCAAAATTATGTTCTTTGGACTTGAGGCAGGAATAATATAAGTTGAATGTCTCTGTATGGATGATACGTTACTTGCACATATTCAGAGGAAAACCGAACATAAACTTTTATTTTATCTATGTACCAGTATTTCAGATTAAGATTTTAAAAAATTGGGAAGATATCTTACAGTCTCTGGTAGATTTATGAAAGCACTTACGAAACACAAACTTTGGAAATAGATTAACGCGAAGAATCTGTTCCCCAACTTAACGAAAGAACTCTGCAAAATTCAGGCAACAGCTTTAAATTTAGGGAAAAGACAGCCAGAGCAGACTCTAAATAGTTAGGGAAAAGAAAGACAAACAATAAACATGCCTTCAGTTTATGCTACACATTTGGCTGTAATATTTCAGACTGTGTGTGTTTCTATTACTCTGTCTCTTGCAGGATTTGGCCTTCAGAGATCAAGGGCTGATTTAAAACGGGTGTATTCAAGCTAGTGTGAATAGAAAGGCTGCCAAAAATATAGAATACTCAAGGAGGTACTTTTAAATGAAGGACAGTAAATTGTTTCATAGACTATATTCGGTGGATTATACTCATATGTTTACAATTTGTCCCAGAAGAGGTGGAGAAGAGTGGATATACAAATGCTGACTTTTCACAGAACTGATACAACAAAGCAACAGGATTTAACAGTGTTCAATATACCCAGAATGGTATTATCTGAAATCAATAAAAATAATAATTAATACAGCTTTTTTCCCATAGTACCTTCTTGTGTCAAACTTCAATCAAGAATATTTAAGAGCTTTACAAGCATTGAGTAGGTAAGATTTTAAATCCTGTTATCAGATCTATTGGGATCTGTTATCAGTTTGGCTGACAAAATTAGATTGACTGGGGAGCAGACTTACACTTCTGACAATTAAGGAAACTGAGGCGCAGAGAAGTGAATTAATTTGATTCAACATTCTGGTTTTTTCTGTATCTGCATACTGTATCTCTAGCCACCAAAATACTCTACAAAGCTGTTTTCCACACTCAAAATATTTTAAATTAGCAGAATTCCTGCCATAAAGGAAGGACAGAGTGTGGGCAGAAGTACTGTCAGCACAATTACCTTCTCAGTACAGCAACTACAGTAGTTCTCACCTAAGAACTTTTGCATTAAGTCATACCACTGAAAATGCTTGGCCTTTGTACAACCTGAAAATATGGAGGTTTCAAATGGTGGTACCGGTGCACCAGTAACGGTAAGCACCATTACTAACAAAAGATATCACAATACAGCTCTGGCCTTTAAAATGTAGGGCACTGGTATGTGTTGTGGGCTCATAGGGAGGCTGTGTAAATGATAGCAGAGTGTATTCTGTAGTGTGCTGGGTGGGTGCATTATCCTGTCAAAAGAAAAAGAGTGGAAACAGATGCACTTCTTTTTCTGTCTTCCCCTCACTTTGCGCAGTGGTTTTGAGTGATTTTTATTGACATTGAAACTAAATCTTACTGATCTATATTGAAACTGTAGCTAGTCTTGCGCTGGAGAAAACCATCACCCGCTTATGCAACAGAAATGCTTAGCTACCTCTCTCTGATAAAAGAAATTAATTAATAAATAAATCTAAAACTCAGGCAACTTCATCCCACAACACATCTTATTGATTGAAACCCCACAAGCATGAAGCAGTACTGTAGGGTTGGGATCTTCTTACATGAAAGAGCTATATTGGAAAAATGGCAAGTGGAGTGGGTACCAGGACATCCCAAGCAGCCCCTCTGAGATGGATTGCTGACACATGGGACAAGGTGGGAAGGACATTGCCTGCCTGGCAGTGTTCAGTTCCCCACAGAATATAATAGGCAGTGATTTGCTACACTGGTATTTCAGGACATCAGCGATCCTATTGGCTTGAGGAGGGGAGTGGGAGAGTATCTGGCATTTTGCTTTTCAAGGTGAAGGGGAATGAACTATTTCAAGATAAGCCCTAATTATCACATGGCGAAAAGACTGTTCCAGCATCCAGGAGCTTTGCTCTCTCAGAGACAGAGAAAGGATTTTTCCTAAGGGACAAACAGCATTCATGCCTTTTTCATGGCAGCATATCGTGCCTTTCCTGTGGACAGTATAAAACACCTCTGGAAAAAGAGCAAGCTCAACTAGCTGTCTGGCAAAACATGTCAGTGAATCATAGGAGTAAGGAATTGTTGCACAGATTTATTGCAGTTCTTTAACAATAGGTGGTCACAACATTCTTAGTTCAACAGGGAATATATATCTTGTGTTTAGAACTGATTAAAAAAGCAGTCTTGGAAAACTACTTTTAGTTATTTATATTTCCTGAATTTCCACCTGCATTTATGTTTATTTTATTTAATTTAATTTTGTGCATTTGATTTATAGCTACAGAGCCAGAGGGGAAAATAAATGAAATAAAGGGGACAAATTAATATCATCTTAACAAGAAAAACCTGGGCAGCTGCCATGTCACCAAAATTAAGAAATGAGTAGTTTAGCCTCAAAAATGAGAAATAATCACATGCCCTGTATGAAGACTGGTATATTGGGAAAAAAGGGCCATGCAAGGTTAAGAAGAAATGAATAAATTCACTTGGACTGAAGTGGAGTATGCAGAACACATGTTACATGAACTTCACCTGCCTTGCAGGTGATTTGTGTTACTCTTGCAAACTGTGCTCCCCACCCCCCCACCCCCCCACCCCCCCCCCCCCGCCCCGTGCTGTGAAGATATACAATATTTTTTTTTATCCGTTTGCCAGGATGGTATAGTTTCTAGCAAGGAAGTCACAAAGTCACCATCAGCAGGAACTCAGGAACATTCTTGCTCATACAGGGCAGACCTCCCTTCAGGTGGAAAATGTCCGGAATGGTGGCAGCTGTGTGAGGGACGATGTGATGCTGGGTTGTGTAAGAGCAACACAACTGTATTCTGTTCCCTTCCTCTGTCCCAGCAGAACTCATGGACCAAGCGGTTAGGCCTTGTGCAATTATTCTCCAAATGAAGCAGAAGGTAGAATGGGACAAGAAATAACCCAGACCTCAGATCTCCTTTCCCACAGCTCCTGAGGTTACTAACCTGACCCAAACCAGCAGAAAACAATTATCCATTGAGCAAGATGGAGAGGAGCAGGGAGGAAATTGTTCCCTTCTGAAATGCAGTTCCTCCGGGGCTTGGGGTTCTCTGGAGCGGCACAGCCGCACTTATAATTTTTTTGCCAACACAAGAAAATAATATGGCAGATTTTCAGAAAATTACACGGGCAATTGCCTGAGCCGGATACTCAGCTTGCTCATTTGTAGGCACAACAGTAGAAACAGATTGTATAAGTTAGCTACACGATTTTCTGAAACATCGGTCTCCAAGGAAGAGATTGTGCTGTTATTCAAAAGCACAAGCAGGTAATGTAATTTCCAAGTATATGGGAGATTGCTTGTATCTCTTTCAAAATCAAAGAAGTAAGGATCAAGAAAGAAAGACTCTCTTCTGACAGAGGCAGTATAAATAAACCTAATCGCCACAGAATATTTATATCATTCCTTGAGAAATATTTATGCAAGTAATTCACATCATCTAAAGTTTTAAGGAAAATGCAAGCCCCTAATTATGGATCAGCATTACAAAAGCTTGTGCAGCTTTACTCAAACCCAACGTGTAAAAGAATAATGTAATCAGTAGGAAGGCTGATGAGCTGCCCGTGAAGTGGCCTCTCTCAATCTGACACTAATGCTCTATCTGATCCAAAACACCCGATATAAAACATGAAGTTCTCTGCAAATGATTACATGCAAATCTCCTAAAAGATCCATTTTCCTGTATTTAAACACCAGACTGTAGGCTTTGTAGGAATTGCTTTCTCTAACCTTAACGCTAACAGAAAGGTTTACACTAGCCTTGCAAAACTTCTTCTCTGTTGCCCTAGCAGGGAACAGTTATTTTACACAGTCATTACAAGGCTTTTTCACCTGCCCTAGCAAATAAGATTTACACAAATATCTTGCAGGGTGGTTGGCGCTAATTTTCTAAAATTAACTTCTGAAGTAGTGCCAGAGGAGACAAACCTATGGAACACTACAAACCAACCAAAATTGTGTGACATTAGAACCCACGTACCAGGGAGCAAAACTAATTCATCCTATAGCCAAAGCACCAAAAAATCCACAAGTTCAGCTCATGATTAATGATACACTCTATGACATTCCTGGCCAGTGAGGATGGGGTTTACATACATTGTATGTATGTAATACATACCTGGTGAGGCAAACTATAAAGAATAAAATACATATTTCCCAATGTTAACTAGAGAATCACAAATGAGCATCTCTTGAAAGGAATGAAGGTTGCAGTTGTTAAGAGAAATCTGGTACTTGTCTGTGGAATTGAAAGGGTAATGTGACACTGTGCGGTATAGTCACTATAAGGTTTCCCTGCAGTCAGGGGAAGTACAGCCTTATCTTCCAGAGGCCACTTAATTCTGTCTCCAGTCTGAATTGGAGTGTCTTATTTCTCTTCATCGATTATACAGGGAGCCTTGGGTGATCCTAATTGAGGTGCATAAGCAAAAGTGGCATGAACTTTGGGCTTAATGTCTAGAACCCACCTGAAGATAAGGCAATCTCACAGGCACTTTTTTGGCAGTGATGTTTCGTTTCACTCCACAATACCTAAGGCCCCATCACGTGTGCAGACTTAACACTTCCCTGGCAAGCTCGAAGACAGAGGTGCTGTCTAGTAGCGATGGAAGTGGAGACTAAACACGTAGGCAGCTGGAGATAAAAGTTGCAGTGAAGGAGAACTTTGTAGCAATGATATTTTATGCTTCTCTTGGGAAGAAACATAGTCTGCCAGTGCAAGTAACAGTCCAAGGAAAACACGCAGCTCCAGATCTCTGGAGCATGACAAAGGGGTATCAAAGTTATACTGCAGTAAGAATCCAACCCATATATCCCTAAGCAATCTGGGGAGGAAATCTGGGGTGAGAGGAATGTTGCCTGAATAAAAGAGACTGTATCTGTTCCTAGTTCTGTTAAAATTACTGTTGGCTTTGAATTTCTGCACTGCATAAAGCTAATGAACATACTTGTCTAGCCTCTTACTGGCACAATTTCCTCCTGATCACACTTTTTATCCCCATTAGGGCTGGATGCTTGCATCCCTAAAATTGTATGGAAATAATTGTCCAGTGACTGTTATTTCTTATATTATGGCCAATCTCCCTTAATTTTAGAAGACCTTATTTCCAGTGCATGATTTCAAACACAGCAAACAGTATCCCTTCATCATCAAAGAGTCATGGTTCAGAAGATCTCTTTCTTCAGCTGAGAGAAGAGATCAAGGCAATCTGGTGCTAGAAGACTTTTTTTTTAGATGGACTTCTAAAGGTATCTGATTAAGAAGAAAGATTATTTTCCATAGCAGTTTCTTTCTGTGAGGTAGCCCTGGGCCTCTGGACTTGAAAACAGTAGAAAATGTGAGGCTCCTGCAGAATGGGAAGCAGGATGGCTGTACTGGAGTGATTCTGAGCCTGAGTTAATGTGCTCTATGCACAAGCTAAAGGGGCTGCACCCCACGCTAGCACCTCTGCACAGCACCATGCTGCAGACCCCTAAGTCCACCTCTCTGCATGCAGGTTGATGGTGGGTGTAATTCCTTTCCCTTTGACCCTGAGAGAGACCTGCTTTGTAACCTGGAGAAGAACTCCTCAGACCTATCTGGTCTGATCCTTATGCATTGGGCTATCATTTAGCATCCACCTCATGCTCCCCAAGGAATGCATTTGTATCTTGCACATACCCTGTGCCTAGCACAGCTCATTAAAAGTCAAACTTATCCTGTGTCTTCCAATAGTTTTGATCATTTCTGTCTATTTATTCTGTAGGATTTTCAAGACATGGGCTGCTTCTCCCTGTATGCATGTGAAGCTAGCATAACAGCAGGACCTTGATCCTGTGGCTAGCCATTAGGTGTTCTTGCAATGCAACCTGTGAGAGCAGGGAAGTTGTTTGTGCTCGAGTAGCTGTAATTATTGTGGAGGGGAGCTGTTCACAATGTTCTGTAGGCAGTGAGAGGCTGAGAGTGTCCCTTTGCTACAATCTGAAGGTAAGACAAGTGCTATGTTTCCAGGGAGGTCGAAGTGAAGACCACACACTTACTGAAAAAGCTGCGAAGATGTGCAGCCCTCATTGCTTTAATCAAATTCCCCCTTATAAACCTGTACTTCAGCTTTGTTTTCCCAGAAAACTTCCTGAATTTTTGCTAAGGCAAAGAGCCAAAATAGAGCTGTGCTTCTGTAGAGGATGCTGTTCTCTCCCGGGAAAGGCTGCCAGTCAGTGGTATTGCCCAAGCCGGTAATGCAGGAATATGACAATATTATGCCAGAAAAAAACTGGTGTTGGACCAAAATCTGTGATTTACTTTACATTTGTTTCAGGCTTAGAATAACATTAGCAAGTAAAGAGCAACAGTCACCTGCAAGAAAAAAGGAAATCAGTAGAGGCAAAGTTTCAGGTTATTGAATGGCATTTCCAGTCCCAAAATGGGAACAATTATTTTTCCTCCAGACAGCGAACCAACTTGCAAATGCAATAGAAAGACTTCAGAAAATTTCAGAGATATCATTGATATTACTGGGTTTTTTTCTCCAAAGCCTTGATTAAGATCTTTAAAGCTGCAATTTAAATACCTTAATCATTACTTTACTGACTTCTGCCCTATAAGAAAAAAATCTTTACCTTGACTTTTGTTCAGCTCCCTGCTCCATGAAAAATGTGAGATTTTTCAAGTCACTATAAAAAGAAAGGTCCCAAATATGAGAGATTGTCTGGATACAGGGATGGTAATGATAATTCAAAACAGATAGAAGGCACATGACAATTAGTTGTAAAAAAAATTAAAATCCCAGTAGTTTGGAGAAGGATTCACAGAAGCATGAGCTATAAGAAGTAGAGCTAGATCAAGAGAAAAGTATAAGCATGGTCCCATTCACTTATCAATCTCTCTCTCTCATTCCCATAGCATGTCTGTTTTCCTGAGGGATAGTTAAAGAAATCTGCTATCTTCAAGAAAAAGCTGATTTAGAAATATGAGGGCGGTATTAGAAAATAATTCAGTGCTTGGAAATATGACACCTGAACTCTGTAAAAATATGCTACAGGTTTTGCCAGAACACAACAAACTACTGGTTCACCTGATTTACCATCTTTTCTCCATCACTGAATAATTCCAACCATGCAGTGCTCCTGTAAAGCAGTTAATTACACCCTTATGGTACAGGGATAAATCTCTTTCTGGTACTATATAGTAATCAAGGTTATCACAGAATAACAGAATTGTTGGGACTGGAAGGGACCTCTGGACACCATCTAGTCCAACCCCCTGCTAAAGCAGGTTCTCCTAGAGCAGGTTGCACAGAGCTGTGTCCAGGTGAGATTTGAATGTCTCTGGAGAAGGAGACCCCACAGCCTCTCTTGGGCAGCCTGTCCCAGCACTCTGTCACCCTCAAGGTAAGGAAGTTTTTCCTCACATTCAGATGGAAGTTCCCGTGTTGCACTTTGTGCCCATTGCCCCTTGTCCTGTCGCTGGGCACCACTGAACAGATCCTGGCCCCGTCCTCCCTGACACTCATTCTTAAGATATTTGTATACATTGATAAGATCTTATGCAAAAAAGTAAGATGACTAATAGCCGTTATTTTTTCCTGACTGCTGAAATACTATGTTGTATGTGTGTTCCAACTTATAGGTAATTATTTTCTCGGTCTAAGGTGTTTGCCTCAAAACTGACATGTAACAGGTAATTTCACATACTAGCAGTGAATTATTCCCTGCTTTTTTAAATGTAATGGTTTCGATCATGATAAAATGTTAATGGGAGCAGAAGGTCCTTATGATTTGGGTAACAAACCGCCCTCATTGGTTATCTTGTCCATCTCTGAGGTAGTTATTCACTAAGGCATAGAAGTCCTTCCTATAACAAGTCTAATTTTAAATTCCTGATAAGTTAGGTTGGGCAGCCTATTCCAGAGTTTTAGAGGTCTAACAACACCTACTCTCTTATGTTTATGTTAAACTGCACTGAACATGCTTCAATAGGCTGGTGAATGGACTAAGAAACGTAGTGGTCTCTTTTTATCTGTATTTTGAGGATTACCTGCCTGACCTCTTTGACAGGCTTGACCTTCTGTACACTGTTCAATGGTTTATACAACTACTTTCTTTCTTACGATTCTTTTCAAACTAAAGACCCTGATCTGCAAGCACCCTGCAGACCCAGCTGCCTTTCATCAGATTGCTACATAGTCCACATGTGTGTCAGCCAAATGTCTGGAGTGGAGAAGATCTTGCTAAACAGAGCTTGAGGCAATTCTGCAGGCGTTACAGTGGCTCTACCATGCTTTAACGAGCAACTCTGGCTTCAGTTTTGCCCTAATTTTTACCTTTTGGCTATCTCTGCATACATTCATATGAGCTACGTTTTCCCCATGCTCTCCTAAATTTTGATTGTGCAGCACCTGTATGCACAGAGAAGAGGCGTTTTGTTTTTTTTTTTCCCCACTTGGACAGTTTTTTAAGTGATGCTTTTCATTTAAAAAACCCCACCTCAACACAACACAAAACCTTGAAAAGCCTAGAAGTGGAAAAAACACTTTTCAAAATATATAACTTTTTGGCTCTATATATCATCAGTTTTCTTTTGTTCATAAACTGTCAAAAATCACAGGAGATGGCAACATGAATGTAAATGATGCTGTGGAGATTCCTGAGGTCCCAGATGGTCAGCAAACTTCATCACTTCTAGGGGTTACCCAGTTGTGTAGGTTTCTGTGCTCATTAAGCATCTTGCTACTTAACCTGCTGGTTCCCTGATTTCTTAACACTAAGAAAAGTATTATCAGAGATAAGCCTGGATCTTGCCTGACCTTGCTGGAGTGTACATTGAGATGAAGAGCCCTCTAAAATCCTCAAAAGGCCTTAAAGTAGCAAATCCCACCCAAACTGAATGAAGCTAGAATCATGGTTCCCCACTTTTTGGGGAAAAGCTCCATTTCCTAGATTATTTTAGAAGGGATGGGTGCTGTCATCACACACCCATCTTCAGAAGATGGCTAGAAAGACTGACACTTGAAGGCTTCCTGTTAGTTTCACTGGAAGATTTAGAATATTCTTATAGGAAAACACATAGGAGACACGCAAGCTGCCTGTGCCATCAGGGTGGGAAGCAATTCTGTGTGGTAGGTTGAGCAGAACTTCCTCTGCTTATCTCCAGGGCCACCTGCCTCCTTCACTTCCACTTTCACGTGCAAAGTATGAAAGCAAAATTTAGATGGCTTTTCCATATGGGGTGACTATCTCCCAATCTCTTTGGGACCAAATATCCCAAATTTCACCAGGTTTCTTAACTCCTAAATTATCTGTGATGGACAGCGCATAAAAGTCACAATTTGCAGACCCCAGTCCTCAGAGATAAGAACGAGAATTCACCTTTTCTTACTTAAACTGAGATGCTGAAGTTGTCGAGTGTTAAGTCCCTGACAGCAAGTAGATCTGGATTCAGAGACCCCAGAGCTTATGGTGAAGACAGTAAGTGGATTTTGCTGTGTGTCTGCTTATATAATTAATCAAAGAAACAAAATTATGCTTAAGAGCCAATGCTTGAAATTGCTAACATGCATAATCATAAATATGGGTTATTTGCAAATATATCTTAAACGGTCAAGAGTCCCCTGCACATAGACTTTGTACAGAACGAATGAGTTGTATTTTTAGTGTTACTGGCTGAAAAAAGCTGCTGTCTCTCCCTGTGCCTTTGGGTATAAACTAACCCACCACAACCCATGGGAAAACAACACACATTTGGAGATGCTTTAAGAAAAACAAAAGCTCATTGGTCCCTGTCATAGGCTCAGTGTATACAGAAGCTACATTAAAACTCATTTACATTTGGGATTCTAGCGATGGACAGGTAAAGGCACTGTTGACAAACTGTTTTGCACCTGAAGGTTCCTGAAGGTGTTCCTTATCTGTTTCAAAGGCAGTTCTGGTTGAATCTGTCAGCTGTTACACAATAACTGTGCTGTCTTGTGATTTTTCTTTTATTTTCTTTTTTTTCCTCCTTTTTTTCTTTTTCTTTTCATTTTCTTTTATTCTGAAGCTGATGCAAACATAAATGTGAAAAGGCATGACATTTCCTTTTTGTTATATGCTTGTGATTTTTATTATGCATGTCCCTGAAGGTAGCTAAACCAGCACCTGGCACTATTTGAGTATTCTGGCATTCCAGTCAATGAAAACAGAGGCTCTTGAATCTGGGAGCAATACAGCTACTTCATAATTAAAGTGGTCGTTCTGGTGTGAACATTAAAAGTCCTGACACACACACACACACAAAAGGGTTCTGGTAGCCATTATTCCATGCCATTTACCCTGCAAACATACATACATACACTCATTTAAGCTCTGTTATAAACTCTAAGCAATTTCTCTAAACTTGCACTTAGCTGTGAAGTCTGCTGTTTCCATTTCAGATTTGAAGAAAGCTTGTCTACTTTTTCCGAGTATATCACTTCTAATAAAAGATACTACCTGTGCCTATAAGTGTTTTCGTGACTAACTGCTCAGATTATCACACCTACAAAAATATGCCACTAGGCTGATATTTCAAGGTCTCAAATGGCATACAGATGCTTTCTGGCTCATTTTGAGAAATAGTTTTCTACTACAATATAAGTTATATAAATGTGCTCGTAACAGTTATAATCATTTAAAGCTCTTCAGGTAGTAACGCATCAAACAGGTTTCTCTACGTCTTCCCAGTTTTGGTGGCGAGTACACACATCCAGTAATAAAAGGATATGAAATACTGATCTGAATGACATGAAATAACCCTATTATTTAAAACATAAGAAAATCAACCACAGGTCTAAAACAGCACAGACAGAAAGAGAAGGTCAGTAATCTGAATGTGTCCATTTATGGAAAGATCTATACTTTGTACAGTGATTTAATTTTCAGCCTTTGTTGTACTGTGTCACTGATGCCATCCACGTGAGCATGTAAGCATAGGCAACGGAAGCAAAGGCCATTTGGACTGCTTTGAACAAATGGGAAACTGAAGGCTGAGAACACAAAGAGCACAGTGGCACTAGAAGTCAAATCTGCTGCAAACAGAGCAGGGAAGACCCCCAGGAGCTGCTAGAGAAAGGTTACATGATATGGGGAAGAGACAAAAAGGTGGGAGAGTTTTGTATGGGCACCACAAAATATGGTGTACAGAAAGGGAACTGATGAAAAAATGCTGATGAACTTGGCCATTGCACTCACAGGATGGGAAATTATAGCATGTGCAAATGATTTTCCATCTGGTTTGCTCAGTAAAACATATGTATGTTCAGAAAATGTGTCATGAGGAAAAAAGCTTCAGCTGCTGTAACTTGTGAGCTAAGTCAGGTATAAGAATCGAGATTGGTCTGTGGCTCAAAATCTCCACAGCAACAGGCATATCTGCTTCTTTTGTTAATGCTGGTTGGAAAAAGGAAGGGGCAACATTTATTTAGAGAAAGCAATTGTGTTTGATTATACACTAATACTAGTTTAAAGCTCAAACGAGCATGGATTTTCCCTAACTGTGAAAACAACTCTCTAAGTCATTAACTTCTGTGGTTCCTCAAGAAATAGGTATTTTTTAAATAATTTCAAACCTGCATGGCCAGCTATTCTAAAAATTATTGCCGATTTTTAAAAAATAAAAATAATTCAGGGTCTGCTTTTGCTGTGGGCAAAGGCCAGCTGGAAGAACAGGAAAGGTTTTATGGTGTATTCTGTTCCTTTTTTCTTCCTTGCTGCTGCTGTGATGCTGTGGATGGAATCAGCCAAGAGATGGATCAATGAGTGACTTCTTTACACTTCCCATTTTATCCTTCCCAATAGTACAAGGTGGCTGTTAAACCATGTAATGGAAAACTGGACTAGAAGAGTGATTTCTGTACCCATCACTGATGGAACTGGCATTACTGTTCTTGGAGCAGTACTTTGCAAACCATTACCTTTTCCCAATCTCATTTGTTCATTAATTCAGTAGTCTCTTTCACCACGGCCAGTACTAAAATCCATACAGAAATGATCCATCTAGCAAATTGCACATTGCTGTACAGGCAGGAATTACTCCCTTCAGATTCCTGGCAGGTGATAAGAACGTGCCCTTGAGCACAAATTTTTTTTTTTTTTTTTTTTTTTGCAAATCCCTGTTGTGTTATGCAAATCTCTACAACTGATTAGCAACATTTTCTGAATACCAGAATCTTATTCTGCCACTTGTTCACCAAGGCCTTAGGAGTCACTGGAAAAAAGTCAAATTCCAAACTCAATTTCCAGAGCTGTCCCACCAGAACAATGCTTAGTGTTTACACATCACATTTTATCTGACAAACTGACAGAAGCAAGTTTGCTTCTCAGAGGGGAAAATGGATGGGCAGTAAAGCTGCCAGGACAAAATATTCCAGTAGATCAGACAGGAGCACAGCACATCCCCTGATTCCCACCACAGGGCTCTATCCACTTGATCATCCCATTTGCTTAAGAAACTCTAGTAGTATTGGAACAAGTGTCATGGAGACTGAAAAGAAAGAAAATGAAACCAATCTACCACTCCCACCTTGGTGGGAATCTGTAACTAATAGATGTGTTTTCTGAAAGGTCTGTTTTAGTAAAACCTGCCTTCATCTCAAAAGGGGCTAGAACTAGAGTAAAATGAACACTAATAATATCAGCTGATCGGCTGTTCTGTAAAATCCTACTTATAAGCCTATGGATGCTAATTAACTGTCTTGCAATGTCAAGCAGAATTGTACATTATTCTGAAATGAAAAAGCATGGAAAGTGTTAAAGATGTCACCACATTGATTAATGCCTAAGCCAGGTATTTTGTGTACCCACACTCTTCCTGTCTGAAACTTTCTCCCATTATTTTGCCTTTTTATGCAAGGCTCCTGTAAACTCTCTCAACAGCCATTCTTGTCCTTCCTTAAAAGACCGCAACTTGGCAATAGCACAGTGAGCCTCTAAGATCATCCCCAGGTCTAGACTTGCCAGAAATTATGCAGAAGCCACTATGAATAATCAAGCTGGAATGAATTTATGATTGACCTTTGAAAAAAGATACTACCTGGTAACAGTGGTAAAAAATATTCTCGCCTTTATGAAAAAGACTTGTAGGTAGAAAAGTTTGCTATAAGCAATAAATATGTATTTATAAGCAGCACGACAGAAATGTGTAGTTACAATGTAAGATTGATGGAACAGGCTTAGAAACTGTGAGACGCTCAGGAGGCAGAGACACACACAGCTGGCTTCAGACCATTCAGCTCTGGAAATGAAAAAGCCACATGGATACCAATGGGATGCTGCCTCACAGCCACCTTCCCGTGGTGTGTCCACAAGACAAAAAGCAGTCCTTGGCTCTTGAGGATTGCCAGGGGCTAAAGAGACTCACCAGCATAGACTAGTGCCATCATAAAACCCTGCTGCACTGCTGTGTGATGCATATAAGCCCTCAGACTTTTCAGGTCTCTGGAGAAGTACAAGCCAGGCTAGGATTCGGATCCTTCAAGGTGTGCCTACATACATTGCTGGATAGGGCTTGGGAGGGAGAGGGATTTCTGAAATTCTCAGTTGGAGGTCCACCACTGACAAGGGTGAGCATCTGAGCTTTGCTTGCCATGTGCAAAATGTGTATTATGCCTCAACAGAGCTGATTACCTGGGGTCATTTTCCACATGGACCAATCTTATTGATTTTAATTGAATTACTAATAGCATAAGGCACTATTTAATGAGACCCAGGGAAAGAGGGGTTGGAAATCACTATGTCCCAGATCCTGTTGGCTGTGTGCATGCAGATGTACATTTATTCTGTGAACCACCCCACTGAAATCAATGTGCACCCCTGTAAAATAACATTTTGCCCAGTCTGATTAAGAGAAAAAAAACCAACAACCCACCTGTCTTCTTTGGTTGAGAAGAGATGCATGGAAGTATAGTAGTATTTTTGTACCCTTTCTTATTAATATATTAAACCCCATATCATTCTTCAGGGGAGATGAAGCATACCAGTGTTCAACGTGAGTGTAGGTTACAGTCAGCCGTGTCATTCTCTCAGATAGATGGCTTTTACATGGTGTATCCTAGATAGCCAAAATATCAGGAGGGTAATTTGTCTCTAAATTATGGCTGTTAGTAATTAATCCTCTTTTTCTCTGGACTTGAGTGACCTTTATAAAGAAGCAGTTTCCGTTAAAAAAAAAAAAAGAGGAAGAAATGAACCATCCCTCTACAAACAAATACACTTCTGTCTGAAGCTTGCAGTAAGAACTACAAAAAGACTCAAAAGAACCCACAGCATACCCAAAATATAACGCAGAAGATGTGCACTAACCAACTTTTGCTGTATTTGAGGATAAAAAACTTTCCTGTAGCAGCGGTGGGAAGCCTGTGACCTATCCAAGACTTGCCAAAGCCAGGTCATCTCTGTGATAAACTGCTCAGTCCTGCCTTTCCATCTTGAAAAGTTTTCTGATGAAGTGAGAAAGCAAATGTCTGGCCTCCGTAGATATGGTGTTTCTTAAAACCTTGATCAAAATCAAATGTCTCTCTCCCTTTATTAGGAACGTTAAACAGAAGCAGCTGTGCTAGGGACATGTATGCTGTCAGTGTGACCTTCAGAACTGGTACCTGCTCACTGGTAATTACATAGCGATAGCTGTTGATCATATAGAAAGTGAATCCAACACCTTGTAGGAAATACCTCTGAGGAAACAGAGTCATGATGAAATGCTGCCCTGGTTTATTTTTGCGAGTGAATGCTAGCATTCATAAAAATAAATGACTGCCATGACAGATAAGAAACAGACATTGTTTTCATGCAGATTTTGTGCAGACAATTTTGGGTGAGACATCTCTGCCTGTTTGTGTGATTGTCTTACTTGCATGGTTTTGGCTTGGACCCTTCTTTTTGTTAAAAAAGAGAGGAGAAACCTTTCTGAAACTGTCCCAAATGTGTGGAGAAGGGCAACCTGTTAACTTAGTTTTTAAAAAAAGATGTAGGAGAATAAGCAGAATGATTTGTGACAAAACCATCCCTGTGTTTGAGCTGCCTTGTTTATTTGGTGGTAGGCAAATTTGGTAAGTGAGCAAGGTAAAGAACAGGGCCTGGTGAGTCTTGCTGGGAAGGTTAAGTAGGGAAAACCCTTTTCTGCAATATTTATTTTTTCTCATCTGAAAATCTGGGAGCTTATCTAAAGAACAGTGGCGACTTCTCTTTCAAATACAGCAATCTCTTCCGTCTCAGATTCATTATATGTGATTTTAAGCTCTAATTGAGACTGCCTTATCTATGTTATTCTTAGAAACCAGAAGTTAATCCATAAGAGCTACAAGTTTACCTTTCTCCTTTCTAGCCACATCTGAACTCGAAAAAGCCCATGCCATCACTCTGCTTTGTCTCATTTATCAAAATAATATGGCAACTAACCCTTCTGGAAGGACATAATGTGAGAGATGCAGGGCAGGACACCCACATTCCCAGGGCCTTTTTTTGGGAGTGGGGGCTGAGTGCCCATGCTATGTCTCTGGTGACTGGGAGGTTTGGTTGGGTGATTGGGATAACCAAATACAGAGCATGAAGGGAGAGATAACAGCCCAGTAGGACCTTAACCCTCTCCAGATCCCCATCTGAAAGCCTGTGACTAGGGAGAATGACCAGAAATTATCACCTCTCCATGGGGACTCAAAAGACTAAGATGGTCTCTAGCCTGTCACTATGTCATCGTACCCCATCCTGTTTTGTGAATTAATGCAAATATTCAGTTTTCAGAGTTGTCAGCTCAGCACCGGTTGCCAGCACAGAGAAAGATCATCCTGCTTCTCTCCCAAAACCCAGCGTATTCAAACTTAGTCAAATGTCCACATGGTAAATGATTATATTAGGTGTAAAGGTTTCCTTAGAGAACTGAGACCTGTGTTTATTTGCAGAATAGATGAAGTCTTCTGTTAAGGTTAAATGTGGGAATGGGATATTTGCAGGAAAATGTTTAAATAGTTCTGGTTCAGTGAGTACAGATTCCTAGTAAACGCTGGAACAGAGGTGGGTAAAGGGTGCTGGAAAGTTAACTGCTTGGCCAGGTTTAGGCACAACTTTACTCCCCTTTAACAATTGCCTTCTTAAGCAATTATTTAGTTTTCTGAGTGTAAATATGGAGTGAAGCAAGCTTCCCACTTGCTTGAAGAGAATGGTTACTTCTCAATTTTCTCATACAGACTTTCGGGGTTTTTTTTTGGTCATGATGAAGCAGAAAACCAAACAGCTCACAGGGACATGAATATATACACCTAATGCACCCAAAGCTTAGATCAAGTCTCTAAATATGAAAGTACCAGCTCATATATCTCAAACCAATTTATTCCTAGGACTCAGGGCTTTCCCATTCAATTATGTCACAGAACATGATATTTTAGTCTTCGGCCAAACCTATCAAAATATGTGGTGGTGGACCATTGAAGGAGTAGGGTCATCTAGAGAAATGGTTAAAAAGCACATGTCAAGGAAACTGCTCTATTGGCTTGGTGAATATGTGAACTTCAGCCTAAGCCAAGTCCTGAAGTACAAAAAGTGCCTTAAGATCAGTGAGTCGAACAATGTTGTTGATCCCTGAAGCAAA
Source organism: Falco cherrug (assembly GCF_023634085.1). NCBI lineage: Eukaryota > Metazoa > Chordata > Aves > Falconiformes > Falconidae > Falco > Falco cherrug. The sequence continues at coordinate 5,318,914 of NC_073698.1, forward strand.
GAGAAAAGGTTCGAAAGAGCAGCAACTATATGAACGGCCCAAACATGAATACTTAGTTGATGGTTCACAGAATCAGAGGCATTAGGAATGGAAAAGACCTGCAGGGTGAACCGTGATTATTTTGCTTCAGTGCTCTGTCCTGTGTTTCAAACTGGACACAGACTTCTGTGACCCAAATGTAAATTTTAATATGTGCCTTCGTACAATCAGTCTGATTTAAGGTCCTGAGTCAATCTCTTGTAAAGGGAATATTAAACTGCAAAGCATGAACAGGGATTTAAATAACAAGAAGGGGGGGTTAGTTTGGTTTTTTTGTTTGTTTCCCCTTCCCTCCCTTCCCCTTCCCTCTCTTATGTTTTCTTTTTAATAGGTTTTGAACACCAGCATGCGTTAAACTATCTGCAAGGCCAAACAAATATTCTCTTCCAGAAGTGAAACATTTTCTTTCCATGGTGTTTGAAACAGTTACATATGATGCAGGGATTCACACCAAAAAAAAAAACCAACAAAAATCTGCTAAACAAAACTAGCTGTTTCACCAGCCGAATGCAGAGTGCAGATCCTTTCCCCCAGGACATGATTTTTAGTGGTAAAGGTATGTAGAAAAAAAGGTGATATCTGACAAGAACAGGAAATTGCTCCAAGTCATCCTTAAGGAATCAGGAAAGGAGAGGAAGAAGGAAGTACAGGAGTACGTAAAGAAACTTTTTATCGAAATTTCAGCTTGTGGCCACGTGTGGCACTCATAAGCTCAATATGTGGCTATATTATACATGGTGATTTACAGAACCTGTAGGAGAACTTAAGTCTGAAACAGAGCAGAACAATTCCTGCCCCAGCATTTTCTTTATGGCATTTAAGACAACCAACTTGCACAGTTAGAGAGAAATTCAAGAGAAGTCGTAAGAACCATTGCTATACGAGAAACAGTGCTAGCAATTTATTCACAGGAGGTCTAGATTGTTCCTGTTGCCTTTCAGAAACCCTATGAATCTAGCTGTCATTTTGATTCTGGAGATTGACCTCTGATCAAAGTTTTCCTCGGCTTTTCCCCTTTTCGACAAGTGCCCAGCCTTTGTGTGCTGAGCTTCAACCTTTCTTCCAACTCTATTAGTTTATGTAGAAATTTCAGACAACAGGAAGAAGGCAAGCTGCAGATGTCTTGACTGTCAGCAGTTCAGCACTCATGGAAGTGAAGGCCCAAGATAGGAACATAAGTATAATGCTGGAGAGTCAGCCTAGGTGAATAGCTGTCCTAGCTGCACACTTGAAGTAGAAAGGAATGAAATAAAATCCAGAAACAGAACACAGAAAGTGTTTTATGATGAAGGTGGTGAGACACTGGCACAGGTTGCCCAGAGCGGTGGTAGATGTCCCATGCCTGGAAACATTCAGGGTCAAGTTGGATGGGGCTATGAGCAACCTGGTCTAGTTTGAAGATGTCCCTGCTCATTGCAGGGCGGTTGGGACTAGATGACCTGTAAAGGTCCCTTCCAACCCAAACTGTTCTATGAGTCTATGATTTCCACATTTCTCAAGATCTTGATTGTATTATGGTAGCTGCATTCTTCCTGCCATGTGTGCTTTGTTTCCTTCTTAGCCTGGCTTAAACCTGCATTGCTTCCTAAACAGACTGACTTTGCTACTGCATCCTAAGGCTGGGTACTCTCCACTTTTTTCTCAGATTCTCAGGTTAAATCTGTCAATAAATATATTGACCATAGTATTTGCAATAACACCTGGGCTTGGTCTGTCCATGCACCAAACCCATCAGAAGCAGTTAAGTCATAGACCTCTCTTTTACTGTGGTTTAACTGGCTAGCCTTAGCACTGCGGTATGTCTGCATGGCTTTAAGGTTTACAACAGATGTGCATGGGGCTGGCAAAGCACTGGGGATGCATGAGCTTATGCAACAAGCCAGTGTGATATATTTACTATCTCCGAACTTGTTTAGATTTTCTTTGGATGGGAGCCTTTTGAGTGTGAGAGACACTTGGAAAAGATACTAATTAGAAACTTGCTGAACAACCTAACAGATGACAAATGTGTCCAGCATTGAAAACTAGAGGTGAAAAAGACCATTTTCATCTTGTTTACCTTTTCCTACCTAAGATCGGCTGTGACTCTATCCTCATGTATTTTCATGTACTTTACCCTGATAGGCTTTAAATTACCCAAGTGATAAGGCCTATACACGATGCAATATGCTGTGCAGTAATTGCAGTATTTTTTGAATGGACATTTATATTCTAGATAGACTGATAATGTTAGTGATGTAGCTGAGGGGGTAGAACACTACTCACTTTTTATCAGGCTTCAGTCAGAACTGTAATTCTCATTAACAGAAGCAATAGAATGCTGTACACAAGGTATTAAAATGCTGTCATAAAAGAAAGAATCTATCCAAATGCTCCTGAAATGTATACCAAAAGATGTTTTTGTCACCCTGGTTAATTTCTGACAAAGACTGGACTGATTGCTGAAGTTCACCTCGCCTTGAAAATCATCTGCATAAAAATCAAGCTTCAGGGGACCAGCAGGAGAGATTGCATCACAAGTATTAAAAAATAGAAATAATGTCTATCCAACTATTTTCTCCTGTGTGCTAAAGATATTTCAGTAGTATTCACACTTCAGCCGTACTGGCCATCCAGTAGAGATTTTTGCAGAAAGTTGCTGTTCTTTGTTACTCTGATGAGAATCATAAAAATGACATTCAAAACCTTCCTGGATCCAACTCCGTGCAGCCTGATCTAGGGTGAACCTGCTTCAGCAGGGGGCTGGACTAGATGATCTCCAGAGGTCCCCTCCAGCCCTGACCATGCTGTGATTCTGTAATTCTGTGACTTTGACATAATTCAGGCTTCAAACCTTTTCCGAGAATTTGCTTTAATTCTGGTGACCAAGCTAATGCTTTAATTCTGCTACAAGCTAATGCCATCCATGAAGTAGGCAGTTATATCTGAGGAGGAATCAACACCAAAAAACCAAATCGAAGTTATGCCGTGTCTTCAGGCAAGCTGCATAATATTCAATCTATACCACTGAACGTGCTCTTCCAACTTTCTAATTTCAGGTATTTGACACTCAGCCTGAAGTCATGCCAGTGATTATTTGCATCACTTTCCAACCCGCAGCACTCTGTGTCTGTTATCTGAGTTACTGTCACTACCTCTGTGAACAGCACCGAGACCCATATGGCTGGATTTACTGCTTGATGGAATTAAATAAACAGCACAACATCCACAAAATTGCTTTTTTTTAGAAAGATTCTAATGATTCTCATGCACTTCGTATCCAGTCCAACTGATGCAGACATCCCTCTCTGTTAAGCAGTTTTCCCATTACTGAATATATTCTGCACGTACTGAGCCTTTTTCCTTGGCAGATCTCTGAGCTGCTCCCCATGCAGCCTAACCCCTAGAATATGTCCTATGTGCTTACTGAATTTTTCATGAATCCCACATTAAATCTGCAGGCTTTGAGGTGCACTGGGGAGCTGACATATTTACCCTTCAAGATCAGCACCACCGTTATCTTTCCTAAGGAAGCACAGGAGCACCTTTGTTTTCCCAAATAGGTGTGGGCAAAGGAAAGACCATGGTCCTCACCAGTCACTCAGCTGCCACATCATCATTCTCCCCAAGTGCATTCCTTATGTCATTTATTAGCATTGCTAATACCAAGCAGCTCATTTTTATGCCACTAGCAGCGATTGTGAAAGCCATACTGAACTTTCTAATCCATTTATCTATTAATTTATTATCTAATTAAGGCTCACAATGACACTGCTATTTGTTTAAAAATGCCCTCAAACTAAACCAATACAAAACACACATGCATTCAAATCAATTAAAATGGTTCTTGCTAATGTTTTCCTTAATCAGTTGATGACTGTTCCACTACCGTTTAAGGAAGGCAAAATTCATTTTAACTTCGTCATAATCGTGTGACCTACTTGCACAGTGCCAAACTGATACAAATGGATGTTACTGTCATGTCATAAGGGCACGGAATAGTACCAGCCATGAATTTTGCAAGAGCCATCCTAGGAATAAGGCTTTTTTGCATAAAAGGGCCCTAGAACATTAGTTTAAATGCATTCACTGAAAAGCAGGCAGGCAAAACGGAGATTTGTGAAGAGTTTATTAAAGTTTACATCATACTTCGTACTGCATCTTTGGGTTTTTTTCTCCCACGAGTTGTGTCTTTTGCACAGCAGCAGCAGAGTCTAGTGCCACATGCCTAACGTGTCATGTTCATTACAGGAAAAAAATGCACTGGTCCTCCTATGTTGCTTAAACAAAGCCTGACCTTACTGTTTAGCTCCTGAGCTGTGTGAGAGTGCCTTTTCACCGCAGCATCCACACACAGAGAAATCCGGCATAATACCGTAATGCCATTTGTTTTGGCCACTGACTTCAAAAGTGGTTGTACCTCTTGTTTGGATGCAAAATGTGCAGGCACTGCACATCCAAACCAGGTGCAGATGTTACACCGTGTTCTACCTTCCTGATACTGTGAAAGATCAAACCTGATGTTAATTGCTTACTGTAGCAGAGGATTTCTGGGGCACAGCTGGAAGAGAGCTGTGCTCCCTTACCTCTTTCCCTGCCCCCAGAGCTTGCGGTAGTAACAGCACAGATTATCATGCTGGAAAGACTTGCTCCATTTGGTTATTTAGAAACATTTTAAGAGCATCTTTCAAAGCCCACAGTAATGCACACTGACACCAAGGTCTGAAATGCAAATCCCCGTGGACTTAGTCTATCCTGTTCAGCCTGGAAATGCATGGAGGGACATTCATTCATTCTCGAGATTTGTGTTTGAACATGATTAAGGACAACCACTGCTGTTTTTCCCCTCCTGCATGAAGCATCACTTTCCCTTCTGCTTGTTATTTATAGTACCGCAGAAGATATTTTTAAGATAAGGAAAGGCAGAAAAAGCCAGATTGAAGATACATATAGCGGCAGTTTCTTTAACTAAGAATGACTAAATAACATTTCTCAAGCAATTTACTTCTTGAAAGGTTGGGTTTTTTCTCTTTTCCTTTTAATACTAAACAAATAAAGAAAATGAAACGTAATAAACAGGATATTTGTACACACTACAAGTCAACACTCATATTAGCAGAGTTTTAAAACTCCAGCTCTGCAGTGCCTGAAATGACACAACCATACCTGGGATGGAAATCACTCTGCCTGAATTTTATGCAACCCTTTTAAAAAGCAGGGAAATAAACCCGAAGAGACGACTTTTCCTTTGCAAGGAAGCAAGGGAGCTGAGAGAACTCTCAAGATCTGATCTTGCTCCTTCTGAAGTCCAGAGGAGACTGTATCTGTGAGCTTCAAACCCTCACTGCCTTCCAGCACAAGTGTCAGCCCACAGGCTTGCAATCTGGTTTTCAAGCGACAGCTAAGCCACCTGAAGAGTTGCTCTGCTTTATCAGTTCAGTGGGGATTTGTTTGATCAGGTTTACTGGATGATGTCTTCCTGAGTGACAGGCATGGGTCTGAGTAGCAGATGTGTGTTCAATAAAGCACGTTCTACTCCCAGAGCTTATTTCTTTCCTTTTGTGCTTTATTTACCTTGGCTGACATTATGACACTCAATTAGTCTTAATATTGGAAATGTTTTTTGGATTAGAGATTTCTGTTTATTAAAGCCTGGGAGGAAGTGCTAGGTCTGATTAGCGATGCCTGACTCAAAGCAAAATAAACTCCCCCAACAGCCTGCTGACAGCTAACCCACAGTCCTGAATACTGCTGGACTGGGAGAGGAAACCACCACCGCAAAGGATCGGGACCTATCGCCGTCGTGTACCCTCAGTGACCAGACTGAACAGTGGCCACATAAGAAAGCTCTTGCTTATGTGGTGACTGATGGCTCACACAAGCAGCCTGAAGGTGAAGCTGCACTGGTATGCTTTCAGTAGCAGAAGAAGCTGTGCCAAGCTGCGGCCAGGCTCTCCCTGGGTTCTGCTTCTGCATCATGGTTCACTGTCTCTGTTGGCTGCAGTGGGGTTGCTCTCTGTGGAATGGTGCTGCTTACTGTATTACTGAAATAGGTCAGCTCAAAATCAGGCAAAAATAATTATTTAACTATTATCCTGTCCCTTCAGATCTTTTCTACCAAAAGGAAATCAGCAGCAGCATTGCTGCCCTCAGCAGAGAGATCTTTGCTAAAGCTCCTCACCAGAGGAAGAGGAGGTGAGCTGGGAGGGCAGGACAAGGCACCAGGCGAGCAGTCCATGAAGAGGGTGGTGGCTGAAACCTTGACTGAAGGGATGGCTGGAGAAAAGCCTGGGATAAATGATGACAGAGAGCTCACGCTAGGAAGGGAAGGGTCTCCCCATGAAAGGAAGGGTCTTCAGGAGGCCAGACACCAGAACTGTAGTGGAATGCAGCTGGGTTAATTAGCATTGATAACATACAGCTGTGGGCTGGCTTCAGGGGTGGCAGGTTGGTTGATGTAGATAAGGTGCAGGTGTGGCTGGTTAAGTTAAGTGGTTGGGAGCCAATGAAGAGAGAGCAGCTGAGGAAGAAGTGGAGAGAGCAAGAGAACATGTGCCCTGGATGAGGTGAGACCAGGAGAAGGCAGCAGAGGGACTGTATGAAGTGTATGCTGGTATGAGGTGGTAAAAGACCTTGTTGCAGCGTGATAGTTTGGAGAGTGCTGTGACATAGGACCTGACTTTTCTTTTTTTGGAATTCAGAAGTGGACCTTGTGGGTGCTGTTACAACTCAGTCATGCCCTGGTACAGTCAACAGCATTGGCCCATCTGGCTATCAGTCACAGGTAAAATCCAGAAGGCAAGTGGGTGCAGACAGCAGTCCTCTCCCCCACAAAGTCACACTGTTCCCTTGGATCATGCTGCTCCAATCTTGTGTAATCACGAGTAATTACACTCTACAGGGAGGTTCCTCACACGTACCAAACTCAGATGCATGTCTACACGAGACTTAACTGCTGGTGAATGAAAGGCAAAGAACACGCCAGAACCCTGCAAACCCAAAAGGGAGACGGTGGCCAGGCCCGTGGCTGTGTTTGGAAGTTTGCTGTCAGTACAGTGCACAGGTTTACTCTTGAGGGCAGCCTCAGGGATTAGAGGTATTTAGTGTCCAGCTCTGAATATATTTTTGCAGAAACTTAAGCAGTAGCAGAGTGCAAACTTACTTGGGGAACAGGACTATGGAGAGCCACGTTCTGCTATCCAGTGTACTAAAGTGGAACAGTCTATACCAGCATCTAAATGTAATAATAATATAGTAATACTTCAATTAATAATGTGCTCGGGAAAGGATTGGTTGAAAATTCACAAAGAAATAATTGCAGTGGCATGTCCTGCCTGTATTTTGGTCATTCTGAAAATCTATCCATACACAATACCACATGTATTGATACGCAGTTGCCACAGCTATATCAATATATTGGCTGAGGGAAGTGTGAGAGGATCACTTTCTAATATTGCTCTACAATAACTGCTGACAAAGAAATCACTGATATTTTAATGGGATTTCTATACTGCAGACAATTCCAGGAATATGCTATAAGAAAAGCAAAGATCTCCTGTTGTTCAGTTTTCAGTTTTCAATTAATTTTATAGTACAAGTGATGCTGTGCACTAGAGAAGCTCTTGTAAAAACAGGTTATTGTGGAAAGTTGCTACTAAATGTTCAGCTAGTATTGTTAATTCTGTTTTAAAACAGCTATATCCCTATGCAATTATATTTCAATAAGCAAAAGGTTATCTCTGTTGTAAAGACATAATGGAGGAAACACTCAAACTGTTGCAATGTTATCACTGCAGTTTATCCTCCAGTGTGACTATGTTCTCAATTACAGCAGAACAAATGTATGAAATATCAGTCAGATAGCAACATCATCCAGTAGCTGCATATTTCTGATAAGTTTTTCGATCCCAAGGAAAGAAGATTTTTTTCGTCTCCATTGTGCTTGGTTTAGGAAAATAAAATAGAAACTAAATAGAAACAGCTGAGAAAGAATAGGAAAAATCTTCACACTATGACCCAGAAGGTGAACCCAGGATTTCTATTTACTAGAATTATTATTGGTATTTTTACAGTATCATCCACAGTGCACCAAAACCCTTTTAGCGTGAAGTTGTGCAAGTCACCAGTCACCTATGATTCACTTGCCTCATATATAAAGTGGAAATAAATGTCCTTCCCACAGCTGGGTCTTGTAAAGACACATTTGCAGGATTGGAACACCAGTATAAACCGGTTTCTTATTCAGGGCTTTATAAACTGTAATGAAAAAAGGCTGAGTAATCACCAACAATGTTGATGTCTTATCTGAGATTCCCCCTGAGATCCTTCTAGTCACAGGAAAGTGACAAATTATTTTTCTTGTGTTTCTAATAGAGTCAAAATGAGTATGGCTCTTTGTAATAGTCAGTTCCTTAACAAGCTCTTAAACTTTCATTATGTCTTGCTCTGCCGAAATATTTGTGCTGCAGAACCAGACATCAAAGATATAATGTAGTTCTGGACACTGGGACTACTTCACCAACTGCTGCTCTTAGGTTATCTGTAAGAGAGAAACATATTGTTTTGTTTTTATGAGATCCTGTAAAAGGAAAGCTGGTACTTAGAAAAAATGAAATGCTGCAAGCAATATATTGCCTGGATTAAGTTCACCTCCAATACTTATAATTTCAAGGAATCTCTACCAAATTTCAGTATAAACACACTGTGGCTGTGCTTATGTGGAAAGTAAAAGAGGATGCAGGCTCTGGTTCACATGAACTTCTGGCTTAATGTTGCTGTGGCTTGGGGTCACAGTGGTTGTAGTTCGAGCCCACCGTGTCAGCCCAGCTCCCAAGGCTGTGTCTTGGCCCAAATCCGTCCTCCTTCATTTATACAGCTTTCCAGGAGAAGTTTTCTTACTTATTTCTTCATGCCCAGTGTGTGCCCACTTGTTTACAATGAAGTAAAAGTATTTGTTGGTTCTGACCCATCCCACTGGAAAAGACCTCCTGATAGGCAACTTCTTCCTGAAAGTTGGTAGCCACTGCCGTGTTAAGAAAAGTCAAGCACACACCATCCCTAAAGCAATGTTCACCAAACTGCTTGGTTGCCCTGGTACCAAAGAACAGAGTACGGTCCTCAGTTTTGCTCAGTTTAGAATCAGAGGAAAAATTAAAACCTGCCAGCTATTGCCTTTTGTGAGGATGCATTCAGAAATGCTGTTCTGTCAAACAAGTGTCTCCCTGAGATGGAAGGAAGATGGATTGATAAGTATTTCATCTCACACCCCACTAACACTGTAGAGAGTCACTGACCAGCAGTGCAAGAGGGTGACTTGGAAGTGACAAAGACATGTGTTTCCTTGGAGTAGAGAATCGATAACTGGTGGGAAACCAGGCAGCAAAGAAAGAAAAGGAAAGCAAAGCAAAGCACAGTTGTAATTCAACTTCTGGGAGCATAGGCTGATTTGAAAAGTTATGAGAGATTAATAGGAAGTAGGTCTGTACTTTTATAGCTAATCTCAGTTATTAAGTTTTGGTCCATGCACCCAGTATTTATTTTTTGTTTTGCTATTTTTTGAGAGGGTGGAGGGAGGGAGAAGATTATGGGATCTTCAACACAGAACGAGACAAAGCATTAATAGGAAAGATTACTGCCACATAATCCTTAGCAAATGGCATAAAAGCGTTAGATACCTGCACTGCTACTACACCTGCCCGCAGAGATATGTTGTTGCCAGAAATTTAGTTGCTCTTTCTATGGCCTCTGTAGCGGTAAGAAAAATTCAAACTGAAGGTGTTATTCTGTAAGGTCTCCTTGCAAATCTGTTGGATTTTGCTCACAGGACCATATAAAATTGCCACGTCGGGTCAGATCAATGGTCCATATAATCCAGTATTATTTCTCTGACAGTGACTAATACCATATGTTTTGGTACATCACAGGAATATGTAAGAAACCTTTCATGACCAATTATGGAACAACCTTCCCATAGAGGAAAGCTCATCCTAACCTCTGGCAGAAAATATAGGGGTTTTTGCTTAAAGTCTGAAGGATTTCTCTTAGCTCCTGTCTAATCTGACCCTGGTTATATTTATTATGCATATAAATGGCTGTTGTTTTTCAAATCTGATTTGAAACTGATAGGTTTTAGTTTAATGATACCATGTTGCTGTGAATTTTACAGGTGAAATTCTCTTTAGAAGTGTGTCTCTTATCACTTCTAAACTTACTGCCCTTCAGTTGCACTGGATGGTTCTTGTTTTGATTTTATGAGTGAGAGTAAATAAGGCTGCCAGTTTACCTTCTCTATGGTACTCAGGATGTAATATACTTCCATTTTTAACACTTTTTATGCACCTTTTCTCTAAACTAACTGTTCCTGCTATTTTCTGTTGCCCTCTTTCCTTTGCATTTTTCCTAACATTTTTTTGTGCTGTGGGAGATTTCTACCTTGAAATCCTTCTATTTATTTAAACATCAAAAGAGTTATTTATTTAGATCCGTTTTATTCTGTTCTATTTTACTTTAAAACTGTAATGACTTTGGCATTGAAATCTGATTTCTGAAGGTATGATGCAAAATGCCCTGAACCAGTCACTGTATTCCTACCAAGCACCTGCCACCATGGCAAGGTATGCTATCATGCCATTTGTGGTATTATTCTTAAAATCCAGTTTTAATATTCTAGCAATGTATTTATTTTCATAAACACAGTTCTGCACTGAGTGCAGGATTTTCCTGAGCTGTTGTTCATAGTGGCCAACCAATTCTCCACTAAAATCCTCCAGAATATACCAATGTACTTGTCCCTCCAACCTGTGTATTTTAATCTCTGATTTTCCCATCTGTATTTCCCCAGATGATGGTCAATTGTTCCCTTGCACTGGGAGATGGCTCTGGATTTCTTCCTTAGCCTCCTCTAGCCCTGTCACTGCTTTTGTGCCATCTGTCAGTGTTGCTCCTTCCCTCATCTCTGCTTTTCCAAGTCAGTAAAGGGCATATGAAGCAGAGTCCATTCATACCCCTTTTCCTTAATATCTTCTATCGAAGACTTTTTTTCGAAGTCCATACTAAACACAATCAACTGTTTCTTTATCCACTGTTTTGTTAAGTTCAAAGTAGACTGGAAAAGACTAGCAGAGTGGAAAAACATGTTTACATATGATCCATCATGTACATATGGCTAATTTGTAATCTTTTATAACACAGTTATAACACTATTTCCCATTCTAGCAAACTGAGTAAGGTTCATTGATCCATCATTCAGAGATCCCAGTTTCTTTTTTTTATAAGCGGGAAGCAGTTCAGACCTCCAGTTCCCTAAACTCATGTAAGCAGCTTCCCTTTCTGTGTCCGGCATCAGCTCCATTTCCAATAGCGGTCAGAGAATGGGCACCTCTCTGTTAGAAGAGCCAGACAGTGCACCTGCTTTTAGCTGTCTATACTCAGCACTGCCTGTAATAATGAGAATAGAAGTACTGTAGCACCTTTGGAGTGTGAGTTGTTCCCCGAGGCACTTGTTTGGTGGTAGATATCACCCTTTCTGCTGAATACCAGGAGTGCCTAGAGGACCAGCTTGGATCTAATGACTGCGTTCTGCCTGACTAAAGTTGCCTGAAATGGATCTTATTCTAAGTGACTTTAGAATCTTTAACTTAATGCCTTTATTATGGTCTTCTCTGGCATTCAAATTCAACTCTGATGCTGTTTTTAAATGCATGAGGAACTGCAAGGCTCAGAAGACTGCCAATTAGCTATGGAAGCTGTTAAGAAAGGAAAAACTTTTTGACTGGGAGGTTGACCAAGTGCTGGAACAGGTTGCCCAGAGAGTTTGTGGAGTCTCCATCCTTGGAGATACTGAAAGGCCAGATGGTCACCGTCCTGGACAACTGGCTTTAGGTGGGCCAGCTTCAGCAGGGGGCTTAGACCAAATGGTCTGCGGAAGTCCCTTCCAACTGCAACCACTCTGATTCTATGATTTTGATTTAAACTCTGTTAGGGATGGCCTGAGCACAGTACATTGGTTTATGGACTAGTTCGTCAATTCCACAATAGGAAGACAGGAGTTAAGAACCTTCCAGCTTAACACCAGATCTCAGAGACTTGTTGGCAAAGGTTGTTCTAGTCCTGAGATCTGCACTCCTTCTCTCAGAAATACTGTCCAACTTGCTACAGAAGGAAAAAGGTTTTACAAGTAAAGTACCATGCTCTACTGTACACAATATATGGTCAATCAGAGAATTTATCTCCAGGAGTCTCTCTCTGTTGGATGCTTTTCAGAAGAATGTTTAGGACCCATTTTCTGTAAAAAACAACAATCGAGTAATGGTGGTATTTGCTATTTATATATGTATATAATGGCTAAACATCCTCATACAAGCTGTATTTATATATATATATAAATATAAATATATTAAAATAAATATTTTAAAGGTAATTGTTTTCATTTCTCTATAAAATATGTAAAAATTTAGTAAGTTGTTTCATTGACTGTGAATATTAAGTCCTGGCAGTTAGAAACGCAGCAAGGAAATTGTGTTATGTGATGGGATGAGAAAAACCCTAAGCTGTCTCCCTCAGGAGAAATCAATGCACTGTGTCTTTTAACGTCATAAAAAATACCTCCCAACAAGATGTATTCAAAGTAGTATTAGCAGAAAAGTGAGCTTCTAATGGCCTTTATTGATTAAGGCAGAAACAGCAGACAATTCTGAGGATGCTGCTGTTGTACAAAACAATTTGAAATACACCTTACTGTACTTTAAGTAGATTTAGTGAGGATGCCCCAAACTCAATATCCACAGAACTGCCATCAAAGTAACCACAGCCCTTTGCTTCAGTGAGAAAGTGATTTGCTGAGGATGAAAGAAGCTTTCCAATTTCTTTCTTTGAGATGCTCTTTTTTTCCATATTTTGCTTTTTTTCTGAGTGCAGACCCTCCTTTGTCCTTCTCAAAGACTTCCTTGAAGATCCTGTTCCCTTCCTTAGCATCAGTCAGAAGTTTGCACAGGGGAATGAGGGCAAGAGTCCCTTTGAGGGACAATAGCCCTAATGACTTATGCCATTCATAAAGAAAAAATGACTGCTATGGGGAATGAGTCCACATTGAGAGTTATGGAGGCCTGACAGCATGCCATCAGCTGATCTGTTTTAACTCAGAAAGGTGGGTGCATGTTCTGTGTGTCTGGGGGGGACAGTGTGGTATGATGCAGAAGTGCATTGCACATTCGCTGATGCTGAGAGGGACAGAAATGCACTGGTGGTGCTGCCTCACTGGTAAACCTGCTCCTGCCTAGAGGCACGCTCCTAATTGTGAAATAGAAAATCTTGCTTTGCAATTCTTTCCTTATGCTCAATTCCTCTTTTTTTTTTTTGCAGAGAGTGAGCTAAGATAAGGGCGCCCCAGCTGCACGGTGGTAACTCATCAAAGTACACTGATTCAGTGAGGTTTGACTGCACCCAAGTCCTCCAAAAAACTCATGATCAGCACAGACCGTGTCGGTGGCCTCTTGACTTGCTGCTCTGCTGCATTATTGAGATGAGAGCTGCTGAAAGCCATGGCCAACAGCATTAAGGGCCCTGCAGCGCATCTGAACACCTGCCACACAATGCTGTAAATGGGCCAGGATAGACGTTTTGGATAGGAGCCAGATCACCGTAAACTCCAGCCAAGGAAACCAGTTTGCAGCTAGCCCCTTGGTGAATGCACGTTTATTTGGTGCAAGATTAATATACCTAAAGTAAACAGAGAGACAAACAGACAGACTCTGGAGTGGTGTGAAGAGGTGACAATAAATAGGGATGATAAAAAGCATAAAAAAATCTGCAGCCAACCATAAAAATTCCCACTCCCCAATGGCTATTTTACAGAGAGCTGTTTTTCTCTTGCAAACAGTAAATAATGAAGGCAGGTTTTGTAGCAGGGTGAAAAGCACTGAAGCAGTGGTAGGAACTGGTGAGGAAGAGTAAGGTACTCAGCATCGCACGGGGTTATGCAGACTGGAAGCAGACAGCATCACTGCTCTTCTGCTGTTAAAAACACTGGAATCACCCCAAGCGATTGAGCCCTTGCCAAGTAATTCACCATTCTGTGGACAGACTCTGCTTCTTGTTCGTGTTTGCTGATCTGATGCAATTCCTAGTGCTTAGTGGTTTAACAGAACTGTTTGGGAGACACTCGATTTATCACTGATAAATCACTGATGAAATCTAAAGTTCAGTTATAAAGTGAGGGCTCAGCCACAGCTGTATAAAAGGCTTTCCCCTGGCTTAGAAATACACCAGTGAAGATACTTAATATGATAACCCTGCAGAACCACTGCACCGTTCAGCCTTTGTTTCAGGCTTTTGTTCTTAAGGCATAATTACTGTTTCTGTCTAATGATTGAAAAGATCTGTACATTCCTACCATGCACAACCGGTACTCGCTATGTCCTCCACCAGCTCTCAGCTCCTTTATGCACACAGCAAAGCAGCTGAACTCAGCAAAGAGCTCTGTTTTAATAGGAGCATTTTGTGTTTTCAACACTGCTGCTGCCATTGCCTCCCTTGCAGAAAACAGGTAAGTAGCTGTCTTAGGATGTTTCAGCGGTCCTTTCTATTTGTTGTTCCAGCAATGCCCCCAAAGCAGGGTATTTTCACCCTTTTAGTTCAAAACCTTGGCAAGCCCCCTCATCTCACTGTACAGTATGCTTCAGGTATGGAGATGGTGATGACTTGCTTTTCCTTACAGGTGCAGGCTGGGGATAAAGCCCACGAAAAATTTTGAAGCATTCAGAAGAATTCTGGATCTTCATTCAGACCAGGACCTCCACCTATCTGCTTCTCAGCTGGTCAGATAAGAGATGACACAAACAACTCTACAAGCTCTTTTTCGAGCTGCGCTTGATATGTACCTAGAACATGGAAGCATTACAGAATAGAGAAGAAGATCGCACTACAAATTTTTTAATTATTTTTTATTTTTTTACCCCATGCCTGCAGTGTTCATCATACAGGCTTTTGAAATCTGCCTTACACATCTCACTGCACATCAGACCCAGATCTCTAACCAATGCATTTCCCAGTGCACCGCTTCAAAAGCAGGTTTTGCCCTTTGATCCAAATAGGTGCTGAAACCAGTTTGGGATCCGCAGGGCACAGCACTGCCTGATTATTCCTTTGTGCGTATCTGTTATTTCCCAATCATGGGTAGAGTGCTGCTGCTCTAGATCCTGATCTCTGTTATACAGACACAATGCAGCAACTCTACCAACTTTATCATTTATGTCATCCAGAAAGGTGCTGCAGTACAAAGCGTGGCCCCGCTATGCATTCCTCTTCTGTTTCCATGCATTTCTTGCCTGATACCAGAGTGGAAGTAAAACCAGCGCAGTTCAGCCTTCACCTCTTCTTGGCATGATTTATATGCCTCATACAGCAGCTCTAGCAGAGATTATTCTCATTTACACTATGCTCCAGCATATTTTCTCCTCAAACTAACCTGATACCTTTAAATACAAGCAACATCTGAGCAGAGAAATGAAATGAGTTGAAACAGTGGGAAACAAAGTGCCTGGGCACCGCTGCATTAAAAGAAAATCCCACACTAAGCCCATTTCCACTGTGATCTCTGTAAAGTACAGACACCATGTCTTTGGGACCTTGTTGCTCCAACATCAGTGTACAGGGGTTTTGATATTAAAAAAATGGAAATGTATGGATGTTGTTTATGGGCTATATAATGGTGCTGGGAACCTGTTTGGACTGAAGGTTGGTTTGAAATGGGACATAAACCTGAACCTAACCTTCTTCAGTCAGCTACATGCTGAAAATTGAAGAGACATGCTGGTTTGCCTTCCTCTCAAGCTCTTTGTTTTAGCACTTAATAGGCTGTCTGTTATTATAAGAAAGGGGTATTTAAATTGCAATTAGTAGGTTAGGGGTATCTTAATTGTAATGTAGTGGTGAGCACTGCATCTAGAATACAGTTTCATCGGTGTGGCGCTACTTGAATGACAAGCCATGATAGGTGGCTTATTCTGATTTAGGTAAATTTGCTCCTAAACAAATAAAATTAAATGACAATAAGTCACTCCTAAACAAACAAACAAAAAACCCAAACAAAACCCCAAGGAAGATAACTACCTGTTAAGCCAACTTGCTTGTCTAATATAAGAAAACGAAGGCAGACAGGGAATATGCAATATTTCAAGCAGGTAAACACTGGCAAGAGAGAAAAACAGCTGAACTAAAAGAGATTTTTGGCACTGGAGTAAATTAGTATAAAATGTTATGAATAATTTGAGGCTGAAAATGAGATGAACGTTTCTAAGCATCTGAAGAGTGAAGCAACTGTTTCCAGTAAAAGCAATAGGAGTGAGGCACCGATTTGGCTTCCAGACAAAGAGTTTATTCCTGTCTACAGTGTGAGTCTGGACTTGGTGAGTTGGTAGGTGTCTTTGGGTCACAGGAAGGACAGGGCATGGTTCTCAAAGGTTTGGTGAATTTCCTTTCTGCTGTGTCATCATCAAGATAATTTAAAAAATAAAAAAAAAGAAGGGAAGGAGGGAGAGGAGGAAAGAGAAAGAGAGAAGGAAGGAAGGAAAAGAAAGAAAAAGAAAGAAAAAGAGAAAGAGAGAAGGAAGGAAGGAAAAGAAAGAAAAAGAAAGAAAAAGAGAAAGAAAGAAAAAAAGAAAGACAAAAAGAGAAAGAAAGAAAGAGAAAGAAAGAAAAAGAGTAAATGAAAAACATAAAATAAAAGCAAAAGTCAAAGAAAGAAAAGAAAGCAGTAAGGAGAGAAAGAGCAAGAAAAAGAAAGAAAGAGGAAAAAAAAAGGAGAAAGTGTAATAACCTTTTAAACCAAAACCAGCTACACCTAAAGCCCAGATGACTTCAGAGAAACTGATTTACTAAAGCTTTCTAACGTTTCACATAATCAATTGCATCTCACCATTGCTTGACTATTGTTTAACATACAAGAGCAATATAGTTCCAGACCTTGCTTGGGGCAGGTAACGATGGTGTGTTTGTGTGGGATGGAGTAGTAATTCATTTCAGACACGGAGGTAATTCATTGCAGACACTCTTTAAGAGACTTGGGGGAGAAAATAAAATGACAGATGATTTTACAATGGTTCAGAATAATTTTTTTTTAACTGCTGACCCTGGAACTGGTAATAGCAGGAAATGGAAAGATTACCATAAAGAATGGTCATTGATATTTGGAGTCTGATAGCCATTTTTGCTGAGCCTCTATACTGATTTTGAAAGGAATAAAGCATTAGAAACAGCCAGGGTTTTCTTTCTTGCACATATACAGTATTACAGCTCTTATGGAAAGTGTAAAATGGGTGAACAGGAATTATGCCAAAGGGTTCCACAGGAATAACTCTGAACTCACATAAAACACAACAATGAATTAGATCTTTTCTTGTTCTAAATTGAGTTAGACTTCTCAGAAACCTATAGAGAAGCCACCATTTTCCATTAAATTCTTTATTTTTCATACGAGAAGAAAGGATAGATTTTGTTTACTGTCTGCTTAGTAGTAGAAAGTGGTTCTGCACAGCAAATGAGAAGAGTGGCTATTCCTATCCAGACAAATACCCTAAATGTTAATAATATAGAAAAGAGGTTATTCTAGGAAAGTCAGAGATGGGCTCTAGGAGGGTATAGGGAATCCACCTTAAACATTGTAAGAATCAAGAGCACCCTTTAAGACATGCCCTCAGAACTGGTCTACTTTATGGACAAGTGACTGTTAAAGGATATTGTAGGGAACATGATTTAAGTCAGGTTCAGCTCTGCAGTGTAAAGATGTCTGTCCAGTCAACAGCAATTCCACCAGAATTACTCTGTATTAAAGATGAACAGAAGTGGATAGACTCATTCATAGACTCTGCTCAGTGCAGCCAGCAGATTTACCTCTTGCCTCAACAGACATTCTTGTAGCTTAACCTCAAGTCTGAAAATCTTGCTGTGCCTTTTCCCTATAACCATTCAGAACTTACTGGGCAATTTTAGTGATGCAACAGGTAATCCACTGCCCTTTAACGTAACTGTGCAGGTTAAATACACCAAATGAGTGATGCAACTTGAAAGTCACATCCTAAATAACCTTGTATTCATTCACTTTTTCTAACCTCAGGAGCCTGGTGTGAAAAATACTCAAGAAAGGATGGACATGCCTTAATTTGAGGGGAATATCATCGA
The DNA here is from genome assembly GCF_023634085.1 of Falco cherrug. Classification (NCBI taxonomy): domain Eukaryota; kingdom Metazoa; phylum Chordata; class Aves; order Falconiformes; family Falconidae; genus Falco; species Falco cherrug. Next base: position 5,337,106 of record NC_073698.1, read on the forward strand.
CAGATGACACCAGGTACATAACTTTAAACAGTTGCACTGAACCAAGCAGTTAACAAAACTGATGTGATTAATAAGAATAACAGACAACTACTTCTGTGGCTTCAGACCTTTCATGCTCCGAGTTCTTAGAGGAGCTAAGGTGAGGACATATTGGATAAGGAAATGGGAACGGCTGAAAATGGCCATTTTTATTTTCCTGATACCAAGTGTAGGAAAACTCTGCAGCATTCTCACCATAGTGTGAAAAATAAAGCGGTCAGATGTCATACTGCTGTCTTAATTGTGGTAATCATGCATTTTTGCCAGGCACAAAGAAGGATGCTGCTGCTTCTACATTAAAAGGAAAGTGAGTTTTATGAGTCATAAAAGAGGAGGAAACAGTGATGTTAGCTCACTGGCTGTAAAAAAAAAAAAAAAAAAAAAAAAAAAAAAAAAAAGGAAGACTTTTAGGGCTTATCCTGATTAAGGTGGAAGCTGGAGGTGTTCAGCAGCTCTCTCGACCAGACTTTTTGCCAGGTGGTAGCAGTGGTGACAATACATTTTGAGCTGAGGATTCATCCTAGCATCCCTAGAAGTGAGGAACAGGGGCCTTACTGCACCGGGACCGACTAAGACACCACTTAGGAAGGGAGTGTACATCTGCAGCAGCTGAGGCATAACACATCTCCCAAGAAATGTGCAAAAACATGTGTGCCCAGGAAATTTCTTCCTTTTCTCATATGCTGTTCACTTTAAAGCCTGTTTCTACAAACACTTGCTGCTTGACTTGCTTCCTGACACCACAAGAAGTCCCATTTAATTAACCTGGCAGCCTACGGTGGTGAAAATAGATTGGGGCTTGTAAGTGCAGAGATTGACAGTCTCTGCAAGCTGCCTTGGTTTGCTTAGCTACAGAAGTCATTGTTTCTCAATTATTTTGATCTTATGATTCCGGGTTGTACATCCAGTGGCTGGCTGCAGCTGCAACAGTAGTTGAGGACCAGGAGGGGGGGAGGGGGAATGGGACTGTCTGGCATGGAGCATCAGCAGTTCACTCCCCCACGTCTGTATTATATTGGGTATTGCATCGCCTCTGGCTAATCACAAGCCTTCTTAACATTTTCCTCTGAGAAAACAGATGATCAAATGCAAGAAAGCCTACTCATTAAAACAAGTACTGGGAAGGTTTTGTTCTTTTCAGACCCATCCCTGTGTTCGAGTACCTAGAGAACCAAGCGCTATTAGCTGAAGAGCATCTGTTTACCATCAGCTTTGTCTGAAACTTTTTTTTTTTAAGTTAATAAAAATAGGGTTTGAAAACTGATTACACAGGTCAAATAATGAAAATACTTTCAAAGGCCAGAATCTTCCTGAGGATCCCATCGCAGTGCAAAACAGCACATAGAAAGCACCAGAAGAGTAGCAGAACAAGGCAGACAGGAGTGGCCTACTGGGTGCTACTATGTCTGGAGGTGCTGCCATGGTGCCACAAGGAGAGGTGCAAAAATTGTGGGTCAGATTCAGCTGTCTGAATTTCTGTGTTAGGTGCCAACACAGTAGTATTAGGGCCTGGGAAGGGCAAACATAAAGGAAGATTAAAAAAACCCTCCCCCTACTTTTTTTAATTTTTTTAAAGGAAATACTGCATGCTGCACAAGAGTCATGGTGGCCCCAGGAAGTTTATTTTCTTCATTTCTTTCTGCCTGCTTCTCTTGTTGGGGCTGCATCGTGCTCCTGTCTCCTCAAATGAATGTGACGTTACCGTTTTAAATGATACTTACCGCAATCAAATCCTCTTGCTAACCTTATCAACAACTGAGACAGACTGATGGGGACACAGTCAATTGCTATACACCACTTCCTCTAGAGTATTTTCTTTCACACTGTTATTAAGAGAAATTGCCTATTATCAAAGTAGCTCTAAGGAAGGGGGGGTGGGGGGGTGGGGAAAGTGTATTTTCCATTACAGTGCAATCAATTTACGTTGCAATTGGCAGCACGGTGGGTATGTCACTCCCACCAAGTCCCTTGCCCAGCTGATTGAGCCTGTTCTTTGTGTGAGGTGCTGCTGTTTGTGTTGGTTCATGGTGGCTTTCTCTTTTAGCAGGGCTGTCTTTCCTTTTGTTGTAGGAGATGGACAGCCACAGGGAGGAAAGGCAGTTGTTGTCTCCATTTACCATTGTTAGTACTGCTACAGGAAACGTGATTTCTTCTTACATGTTTGTGCGCTTTTGTGGGTGCTGCAGGGTAAAACTGTAAATTCTAGTTATAAAAATAAAACATGATGCACAGGCAAAGCAGGTGAGACAGAGAGAGCTGCTGAATGCTGGTATTTGGGTGGTTGGCTGCCTGTCCATGTTACACAAGCTTGTCAGAGATGTGGACAGCTTGCAGCTCCTACTCTGGGGGACAGGGGCAGCATTCAGAATTTCTGATGTCTGGACTCCCGAGCTACATCTACTTCAGCTGACACCCCACTGTGACTGGCCTGTCTTTCTGTTACACTCCAGGGAGGGACGCTTCTATCCCTGTGCCTGCTGATGGCTCATATCTTGGCTCCTTGTGTCCATCTGGGATAGCCAGCTTGGCCAACCCAGAGAAGACCTGAAGCCATGCATGGCTCACCAAAAGCTTACCCACACCTTTGCACCTCCTTGCCACACCTGACATGTTACCAGTTGAGTCCTGTCATGATTCTGTGTCACTCTTACTGCTCTTGACATCTTAAAACGGATGGGCAGCACTGCTTGGGATTGTGCTTGAATCCCTCACCAGGGTGGCCAGGAGTATGAATTCCCCTCTTCTCCATCCATCTGGGATACCTCAAGGTGCACTGCTAAAATGGTCCACATTTCCTCCTAGCTCCCTGTGGTCTTTCCTTGGGCCTTGGACAGTTGAAACAGATTTTTTTTCATGTTATTAAAGAATTAATATATTTTTATAGCATGCCCAGGAGGGCTGCTCCATAGCCAGTATATCAGTGATGATGAAGATATGGAATGTCTTCACAGAGTCATGGAATCACAGCATGGTCAGGGCTGGAAGGGACCTCTGGAGATCATCTAGTCCAACCCCCTGCTAAAGCAGGTTCTCCTGGAGCAGGTTGCACAGAGCAGCGTCCAGGTGGGTTTGGAATGTCTCTGGAGAAGGAGACCCCACAGCCTCTCTGGGCAGCCTGTGCCAGGGCTCTGTCACCCTCAAGGTAAGGAAGTCTTTCCTCACATTCAGATGGAAGTTCCCGTGTTGCAGTTTGTGCCCATTGCCCCCTGTCCTGTTACTGGGCACCACTGAAAGAGCCTGGCCCCGTCCTCCTGACATCCATCCTTGAGATGTTTGTAGACGTTGATGAGATCCCCCCTCAGCCATCTCTTCTCCTGGCTGAACAGGCCCAGCTCTCCCAGCCTTCCCTCATCAGGGAGATGCTCCAGTCCCCTCATCATCTTTGTAGCCTCTGCTGGCCCCTCCCCAGTAGCTCCCTGTCTCTCTGGAACTGGGGAGCCCAGCACTGGACCCAGCACTCCAGGTGCGGCCCCACCAGGGCAGAGCAGAGCGGGAGGACCCCCTCCCTCGACCTGCTGGCCACCACGCTCCTCCTGGTGCCCCCCAGGGTCCCACTGGCCCCTTGGCCACAGGGCACACCGCTGGCCCATGGGCACCTTACTGCCCACCAGCACCCAGGTCCTTCTCTGCAGAGCTGCCTTCCGTATTATCCATATTCTCACTAGAACCATCCTCGAAAGCACCTAGCCACCAAAAGTCTTTCAATGTTCTACTCCAAATGGTCTCCTGTGCACAGTCTGTGCAGACTCTGTGGTGAAAATGTCCTCACAGCAACACCGTGGGCCCACCCCATGTGCACCTTCCAGAGACAACAAGAATATTCGGCTCTGCTGGCTCCCAGATTCACATCAAATCCACAGGCTGCCCCTTTTATGTTAAGTAGCCTGGAATTGCTTCTCTCTCCAGCATGCACAAATTGCTTTCAAAGAAATATTTGAAATAAAAGCTCCTTTCTCAGTATCTAATGTAGTGCAGATTTCTTCACGGAGTTTGTCTGTGAGGAGCCTGAGGTCCCAGAATCTTTTATTGCCATCTGACCAGAGCCAGAATTTGGAAATGCCGTGACTAGACTAAAACATGACTTTGAGAAATCATAAGATGTCTCTGCCAAGTTTTACAGAGAAATCTAATTCTCAGATTCAAGTATAAAAACTGGGTTTAATCCATTACCGGCAGAGACTTGAAAACAGTGTAACACTTTCTATATTGCCGTACCTCCAACACACACACAGATTATTCCACTTTATAAGTGTGGTATATTTGAGACTTATTGGAAGCTACATAAAATTGCAGAGGTTTATCTACCGCAAACATGCGATCAGCATCTCCATGCATCTTTTAGGATTTAAAGGAATTTCTTCTTAAAATTTATGTTGCTGCTTAGGAACTAGTTTTCATTTGCATCCATAGAGAAATTTAGAGTCACCGGGAAGGATTAGCTTATTGTAACATGCAAGGCGAGATGTACAGTGGCTGTGAGGTTGCATTATGCAATTTATATTTTGTAGTGTAAATGCTAACATTAGATGGGGATACATATGGGCAAATCAAGTCCAATATAAAGTGTATAATAGCACCAGAGAGCTGCAGGACTCATGCAATACAAGGACTTTATTTAACAGTAATAATGTTACTAATGTTAGTAAACAGAAGCGAATAGAGTATGTGATGCAATAAATTAAATAGGATTGGAAAGAAGTCTCATCAAATGGATTAAAATAACCAGAAGCTAAGAGCAAGGATAGTTCAATATACTGCATGCACATGTTTCTGTTTAGTCATCTCTTCATTGTGTCCAACACAAAGTAGGTTAAAAAAATTTAACCCTTATTGCAAAGAGTTACTTCTATACGTAGAGGCGTAGAAGCTGCTAGCATTGCTCTGATCCATGCCTATATTTGTGTCTAGGGGATCAGGTTTATGTGTGTCCTTCATTGTAACTCAGAATATGAAGGTTTTTTTAAATTAAGCCTGCCACTAACCAGAATAAAGATCCAAAATCCCCAGGGAAAAAGAACAATCTCTGTAACATGTCACAATATAGGAAAATACACTTGTTTTCCTTCCAGAGTGATGGCATGAGCCCACAGAAAAATTAAAGGACTAAATTCAAAGCATATAGAAGTCCATGGGAGAAAATAAGCCTTCGCTGCAATGGGCATTAAATCTTGCAGGGCCTCAAACAATACAAACTCTCCCTTCTCCAACCACTTCCCATCTGTTTAATGTAATTTTCTAATGTACTAACAAAACTAATAAGCTCAACTCAAATGGAAAAATAAAAAGACATAAACACCACTGTATCTATGGGTAAAAGTACTCTCTCAATCTGCTGTGGTCAATTGCCAGCCTCTGCACCCCATGCTGGCAAGAAAACAGCTACAGCAGAGAAACTCCTTATGCACTAAGGGAGAGTGTGCTGAAGGGTCTCCACCCCCCCCTCTGCAAAGTGAAAATCGTCGTAGGAGGCTCTAATTATCCTGCAACAAATTAAATGGCAAAAGCAGCGTGAACCTCTAAGACTCTGTTGCAGAGCAGAGTTTCTGGTGGGTTTTTTGTTGTTTTGTTTTTGTGTTCTGGCTTAATGCACAGCTCATTGTTGCCAGACACTTGGGTTTAGCCTGTGCATTGCAGTCGGGGTCAGGAATCACATGGATGTGATCAATATATTTCACCTTGAAAGCATGGGAAGAGCAGTGTCTTTTGCTAGGCAAAACAAACAAGTAATGGAAAGAAAAGTTCCTGAAAATTAAGCGGAATTATCCTCTGTCAGCATCCTTGGTTTGACATTGGTTAAGGTGTAAAATGTCATGCAGCAAACTGAGGGACTGCAATGGTGAAGCTGAGACTTTACCAAACCATCTAGCATATGCTTGCAATTTACTTCTCTTCATTGTTCGCAAAGTCCACACAAAGTCAGAACCAAATATTAAGTTATTTGATCAGGAGAAACAAAACATCAGCAGTTTGGCTCTGTGCTTGGCAGTTGGGTTGTCTTCTCTTCAAGGCTTCAGGAACTCTTCAGTGCATGAGCTACCTGTGTTGCCTGAACTGCTAATGCAAACTGTCAAGGATCGAGTAAATACCGTGTCTGCCAGACTTAACTTTTTGTAATAACAGAACATGATCCGAATGGTGAGCTTCAAAACTAACAGAAACAGAAAGGTTTTCATGTCTATGTCAAGATACCATTTCATCTCTCTTTTTAGCTGTAAAATATAAATAGAGGGTGATGCCCTGACAGCACGAGCTGCACAGCAGAAGTACAGCAGGGTCCTGCTCTGACCCTCCTGCCATCAGTAGGTCTCATCTCATAGGAAGCAGGATCTGGCCCTGGTATGTAAGAACAAAATAATTGTACTGGTCAGTTTAGCTTCACTAATGCTGAGAAACTGGTAATTCCAAATATGAAATACCATAGAAAAGAGCAATTGGAATTCAGAGGATCTGACGTGGAGGGGAGTTGGACATGTGCAACATTAGCCACTGAGCCAAACCTCCGCTTGATGCAAATCAATATATATCTTTGCCAGTCAGTCACTTAAAAAAAAAAAGAAAGAAAAAGTATGTGCTTATATGTGTACACAAACGTGGTTTTTCCTATTAAGGGAATTTGAGCTTTTGAACCTTATTCGGTATTTTATATCTAACACTGGCTTTAGCTCATGCTTTTAGGGTAGACAAGCAAACTCTCTCCCTTCTTTTCCCATCAGTTTCCTAATGGTCTGGTATTAAAAGGATTCATTTCTCTGCTTTTGCTGGGTACCTTATAACTAGCTCCATGTCAATATTTACCAGCTGTAACACAGAAAAGTCATTTCTGGCAGCTAATGCATTTCTCCTATATGCCCCTGTCACTCTTCTGCTCCAAGCCAGCTCCCTATGTACGAGATAAGGCAGTGTTACAAACTTCACAGGTGTGCTGAAAATCTTGGTCTAGGCAATGATTTCTTAAAGCTTTGGCACTTTCTTCAGGTGCCTGACTCTGTAGGGTTTTTTTGTTGGTTTACAGGAGAAAGCCAGAAAACATATGCTTGGCGAGCTGAAAAATCACAACTTAAAGAGAAAGAGGCAATCTGTGTTCTCATTATGTTAAAGTCCCTGGATTGCAAAGTGAATTTCATGTCTTTTTAAAGGAGATTCAAGGTCTCAGATAGCTGGTCTTTGACAATGAAGACAACAGTCATTTTAACCACTTGGTTTTGAAATGTAAGCAAGTTTCCCACCAGAATTTTCAACGTGTGGGTGGCAAAATTTCCTCTGTTTGAGGAGTTATAAGCTTCTAGAGTTACTTCCAATCTATACAATAAGCAATAAAGTAAATCCAATAACGCCTACCGCTGTCTTCAGTGCTGTGATCCTCTTCCCTTGCAGTGCATAATTTAACATAAAGCTCCATCTACTATTCGATGTAATCTGGCATGCCAGGAAAGTGCACTGTAGGATAGCAGTTATATCATATAGTGAAGGCTGAAAGAAGTATATTTTTCTCCCCCTGCAGGGTTCATGACACCATTTTTATTTATTTTTCTGTGATGCTTCAAGAAGTTTGCTTCTGTGGAATGAGGCTGCAGTTTGTCTTCCCTAAGAGCCAGGGGCTGCGCTCCCCAAGATGCCATACATGCTGTCTGGGGTGGAGGGAGAGAAATGACCTCAGTAGTTCTCCTCACCTACCTCTGGTCAGCTGGCAATGACTCTTGGAAACAAAGCACAGATCAGAAATGATGCAATGTGCCTTTGCCTTAGAGTGGCCAAGTTGTTTTGCAAACGCATAGGACCAGGTATTCCAATGGCATGAACTGCTCTCATCTCACTAGAAGTGCAGCCACAGAGGCCAGCATCAGGTGAGGATGTGGCCAACTGTCCCACTGTCCTTGGTATTGGTTAGGTCTCACCTTCCTACCCTTTCCATCCTTAAATGGGGATTTCACCAAAAATCCTTTATCTTGAGTTAAAATTCTCTGCTACGTAGTGATTGCTCAGAGTAATTGCTCATGGGATCTGTGAAGTGTCACCTCTAATGGGGTTCAGCTGCAGGATGGGTTGGTGGGTCAGGACAGAGCTATTAGATACCCGGTGACTGATGATTGCTTGCTTTTCACCCACTTTTCTCTTGTGGTGTTACAACAATCAAGACTGAAAGACAAACATCCATTTAAAGCCTGATTTTGATGTTGCCAGAGCAGATTTCCATTTAAAAGCAAACCAGAATGGAATCATCCTCTTGATCTGGAATCTCTAGAGACAAAGAAAAAGCCATGGGCTAACAGGCTGGTGCACATCTGTGTGCTCCTGAGTGCTCCATTTCTTGTCAAGTGCGGAGGTGGAGGCAGGCAATGATGAACTCATTCTGAATTTTGGCTGCTGAGGATACAAAGGCCACTAGGACGGGAGGAAGGAGGAGGAGGGGAAAAGCAATGAGAAACCTTCCACAAGAAGGTGGGTAAAAATCTCAGGACAGAATGGAAATTGGTGGGAAAATCTCCTTGTGATTTTCCTGATCTGAAGAGGAGGTGGATGTATTTTATGCCACTGTGTGCTCTTGTGTCATGTCGTTCCCCACCACCCCACCTCAGAACTCCAACTTGCTGCAACCTTTTAACAGTGAGATATTCTCAAACGTGTATATACATGTATACATATATATATGAGCCTTGAGCTACAGATTCTGAGGTAATTTGGGAAGTGCAATAAATATTCCTCAGTGGAATATAAATTAATTCTTCTGACTCAGAAAAGTTAGTAACATATGGTTTGAAAAAGACTGCACACCGTTAAGAAAAGTAAGTTCTCTGCGCCAAACCTCCCACATGTCTTGCATGTAGAAATGGGGAAGATGTAGTGACAGAAAGACCCTAAACTGGTCCTCTAAGGATAATGGAAAAACTTCCCTTAATGTTCATGCAGAACTAGAATGTAATACAGTTAAATATAAATTTAAACCAAGACCTATTTTTTAGTTCTTTCTGCATTTGTTGGCATCACCAGGATACCTGGACTCAGCTCGTCTGATGTTGGCACCTATTAAAATACACACTTGAAAGAAAGGCACTTGAATAGCTTTATGAATAAAATGCTGGGCTGGCATCATTGAAATATAATATGTGAACAAGAAAAGTACACAAAGCCGCAGAGTAGGTAGGATCAAATCACAGACAGCATATTGTCTCTGTTTTCAAGTGTTTTGAAAGGGGCAAACCAACCAGGATGCTGGGATAAGACTTTGATCCTTCCTTTGTAACAGTGCTATGCTTTTAAGTCTTTTTTTTTTTGTGAGTGACAAGCAACTCATGAGTTAAGAAAACACCACGGTGCAGTCCAGCATGAAAAAAGCCCCCCCATCCCTTCTGCACAACAAGATATAAATAATTCACTGCTGCAGAGGAAGGCTGCAGCATTATGGGGTAAAGTTGATGGGAGAATTCAGTGATAGCCTTTATAAATGTGGGCATGAAGTTTTTACTCGATAGTAACAGTGGTGATAACAAGAGGGAGTGCCTCTGTGTGTGTTTCACGAGGCTAGAAAAGACTGTAAAAGGCTCTGCGGAGACATGCATGTTTTATTTAGAAATCCCAGAATCCAGCCCAGGAAATCTGGCCTCTTGGAATAAAGATGTGTTAGATGAGAAAAGCTCCCGAGCCACACATGAGACAAAGGGGAACACATTCCAGAGAGTTTTTTTCAAGGTACAGCAAGGATCTTGAAAGGCTGATGAGTAAACAAAGAAAATGTGGTAAAGACCAGCAGTGGCTCTTTCACCTTCACATTAGACTTGACTGTAAGAGAAGGAAAAGCTCTAGCTCAGAAGGATCTCTAAGAACTCATCCCCACAGTACCTGATGAGTTTGATCTGGATAATTGAGCTTGTGCAGCATCTCCTGCAGCAGGCAAGCACCTGCACACTGCGTTTGCAAACCAAGGCACCATGCCACCAAAGTTTCAGCGAGGCACAACCATGAAGCTAATGACAAAACCAGGAACAAAATTCATTTGTCCTGGCCTTTCATGGCAAGACTCTATTTTCTCCTACATTTTTACAAGGCATTTAATACCATCAATGTTAAAGGCAAAAAAACCCCCCAAAACTGCAACCCACCCCAAAACCAACAGCAAGGCTAAGGTGAGCCCTATGGATCTTAAACACTGCATGGCCCAGACTGATCTTCCCTGCTCCCAGAAACGATGTGAGCTGAAGCATCAGAAAAGGGCAGCATCCTTATTTGCCACAACATTTTTTCATGATATGGGCATTTTGGGAAGTTTACCTCTGTGGCACAAGACATTGAGCACTTCTTTATCTGCCCAGCAATGGACTGAATATGACTCTTAATCAGAAGCAGCAGATCATGCTGAACTGACTTGATGAACATCTATAACAGAATATTGCTATTTTTTTGTTTGTTTAGTGATACTTTCTCTGAAGGTTGGATTTTGCAACTAGAGAGCAAACTCTCTGGGCTATGGATTGCCCTTTCTAACCAAGTGTATCACACTCAGCACAGCGGGATCCTGATAATTGCTTGAGGGCTTGAGGTGTTACTGAAGTAAAAGCCATCGCTGAAGTGCCAAGCACAACAATTAACATTTGAATTATTTACAGACTACAGGTGGGCTATCCATATGCATCCCTCCATACACTTATAATCTGCTTGGTATGAAATACTTCAATAAAGCTTTTAGGAAGGTGAAATGCTGCATTCGTGGAATGGGTTCCCATGTGAGCCAAAATGGGGGATTCGAATTTGGAATAGAATTAGCACTCAAGGAAATTAGGGACAGGCATTTAAGGTCGCATCACCACTGTTAAGGCAGAAAACGATACACTCGCTTCCTGCAATGACAGCAGACATGATCCCTCTATTCCATGGGCTGAAAGCCTTGATCCAGCGCTTCTGTATCCAGCCTCTGATTTCTGAGCAAGAAAGACAAAACTGCAAGCAAAAGAGCAAAGGTGAGAATGGAAGGAAGGTCCAACAAAATTTGTAATCAAAGCAGTGTGTTGCCATTTTTATAAGTCTAACAAACAAAATGTAGTGCGGCAAAAAAAGTAATTGTGGTTCAGGGTAATTGCGCAGTGAAAAGCATTCAGCTGTTTACATTTCAAGGGCTGTTAAACTGGGGGAGCGACATAAGTGGTATTTTCACCCTAATTGATAGTCTAGCGATATCACAATCTTTTGAGTATTAAAAGTATAGAGAGAAGCAAAGTCTGTATGTCTGTGTTTGCAACACAGGTCCATCATCCATCTGTGGTTTTATCGGGTACCAGTCACCATAGTAACCCCACAAAGCCCCTAACACCCCCTTGAAACCATCCAAATCAGCAAAAAAATAAAGAGCACAACCATCGCTTCCCAGCTCAGCTCATAGAGCTCTGCATCATTAGCCATCAGGTAATGACCAAGCCGTAACTGCTCCCCCCCCTTAAGTATATGAAGGCTGTTTCAAACAGCTAAATACAGTGCTTGGGAACAACAACCCCACTGAAATGGGCTCTTAATGAATGATTTATTAGCGTGGCGGCAGCAGCTTTTGCTGGGATCATTTCTTAATTAACAACCACTAACTAGTTATGTCTGTGTAAAAAAAAAAAAAAAAAAAAAAAAAAAAAGAAGAAGAAGAAAAAAAGGTCTAAATGTGTTGCTTTTTTGGTTTGTTTGTTTCCTCCCCAAGATTTTAGAAGTCCGTTGATTTTCCCATTCTACTTCCATACTGGAGCCATCCTGACCCTGGTCAGCCTGAACGCTGTAAGAAGTGATCTCTGTTGCTTTCTCCACCCACATTTGCTCATCCCCATCCCCACCCCGCCACAGGGCAGGATATCACAGCTGGCTTTCTGGTAAAGAGGCAGGACACAGACTTTAACTAGCAGGTTTTGCCCCTGTCAGCAGCACTGGTGCTTAAGTTGCCACTGAATAAAGAGGAGGAGAGAGGAGGGCAGTGGGAAAAATGCTCCACTGTCTCAGGTCCAAGGCCTCAGTCACCGCAGCAAGAGCTGGAAATGTAAACAATATAAAAAATGTAAATTAAAAAAAAATGTTGCAGAAGGGGTTAAACAGTCCCTGCAGAGATGAATCCAGCTTCAAACAAGAATATATTAAGAATGGGGCTCTGTATGAAGGTATTTGTTTCAGCACTTAGGTACCTTATGGGATAATGGGGGTGACAAGCTTGGATGCTTAATATAAAGTTCCAAATTTTGACTATGCAGTAATAATAATGCCTGTCTGGAACACCTGAGAAAGGCTTTGGAGGACAGAGAAGTTGGTCCTAGTTGAGGACTTACTGTGTGTTAGCTGCTCCCCAGAAATCCTCTGAACTTTATGTGGCCTATTTTAAAACTGAGATATCAGAAATCTTATGTAGCCAGTTGTGAAATAAGAATAAACTACCTTGCGTTAACCTGGAGATGGGAAGAAGTGCTTGAATCAAATGGCTGCTTTGCCAGACTTCCACGAAAATGTTGCTGGCACAAGAAAACTGTTCCATCAAGCCCCTCCCACCAGCTTGCATTCTCTCTGTATTACGTTGTCAAAAATGCAGTCATGGGTATTTATGACCTGACTGATATTTGTTTATTTGTTTCTGATGATGCCCACAGTGTGCCAGACCCACCGAGCTGAGAAGGGTGAAGAGGGGAGGTCTTTCCATGGCCAAGGTAGAACCTCCTTTTTCACGGCTCCCCTTCTTCCAGAGGTCCTCGCTCTGACACAGAATGTGTTAGACCCACCAACCTCATTCCTAGAGGAAATCATGGGCTGATCTATCATGCCAGGAGGTACAAACAAACCTTTGCTGAGGTGCAGTGGGAGCTCTGGGAGGCATCTTTCCAGGGTTGCCTCTGATTGATGTGGTTGGAACCCCAGCAAACACAGCCTAACTTGAAGGGGTAAGGATGCTGCTCCCTGGACAGTGCTGTAAGAGGGCGCAGAGCTTCCCTGTGCATTTGTAGAAAGCCAGGGGTGCCCCATCTGACATACCATGCACCAGCAGGCTTCATTGTGAGCATAAAAAGCCCAGAAGTTTGCGTGATGTCTGCTTACTCATCTATCTGCTTATCGATCGCCATCAGTACTACTCGCTCTCCTCACCCTCTCCTCCCTCCCCACCATAAATCCCATTCAGAAAAACCGAAGAGAGGACGTGGGTATTGCGTAGGCACAGATCTAAGGCTGGAAAGGTCCATCGTGAATAAATGGGAGGACATATAAAGGAAGCGCACAGAGAAGAGTGGGTTGCCCGTGGTCTTTTATGAGAACTGTGTGCGTGGAAACAGGTCCAGACACAATATTCAGTATTTGTCACACATTAAATATCAGTTTGTGAAAATAATGCAATCAATGCATTGATTTTTCTGCCTTTCAGTCAACTTCCCAGTCAAGAGCAATTGGCATTCCCTGTTGCCAACTGGGGCTGGACACTGGCAAATTACCTCCGAGGCTTTTGACTATTAGGGTCCCAAACGAAGCAGTTTGCTGCCAGTATGCGAGCGGGGTCCTGCCTAATGCTCCCGTCTGCTGCTGTCTTTGGGCTGACCTGGAGAGCCTTCCTCTGCCCAGATCACCTTCTCCTGCCCTAACCAAGCCAGCCCTGCTGAAAAAAAGCTCAACTAGTTGTTTGCAATACAACAACAACAAAAAATATAGCCGGGGTGGGGGGAGAAAGGAGAAACCCTGCAAGCTCGGAAGAGTGTCAACTGAAATGTGAACCTGGTCTGCTCTCAGTGGGACAGGGAGGAAAACCAGATTGCCTCCCAGATGTAGAAATGAACTCTTGGTAGGATGAAATGGGAAAGCAAAATGGTGGGAAAGGGAGCCCGTGTGTGGTTGCTGAGACAGCCACAAGTTTGCCACCAAGGCATGGTAATTGCCACTAACTCTGTGCCTTGGGTCGCATTGGCAGAGGCAGATAAAACACCAAAGCCCGTGTTCAGTCGCTCCATCGTCCACCCACGATCCCTCTGCCACAGTTTGCTAAGAAACTCTCGCGCCCAGCACCCAGCTGCCTGCCTCACCTTGTGTGGGCACAGGGGAAACCAGTTTATTTACTTTCTCTTCTCTGAATTGCATTTTGGCAGGGTTGGTTTTCTTTTTTTTTTTTTCCTTTTTTTTCCCCTCTGAAAGTTATTCATCAAAGGAACCAGAGCTGGGCAATATTCCTGTGTAGGGGCCACTAACAACCACATCAATTTGCATGGCTGAGCATATTTCAAAGCATTTTGCTGTTGTTTGTATGTGACATCTTGTACCAACCTTGGAGAGATGCTCAGGGAGAGACTTGCTGCAAAAGGAGAAATTTAAGAGTTGCTTTTGCTTTGCTCCTTTTCCTGTTGCCGCGTGGGTCATGTCAGATAGGAACCGCTCTACGGCCCCTCACCCACACTCTGTGCAGCTTTAGTGCATTGAAATGTGGATGCAAATGACTTTTCCAGGGTCATGCTGTGAGGCAGGGGCAAAGCAAGGAAATAACTGTGAATTCCTGATACGTCTTTCATGATGTAGCTAGAAATAAATCCCCTCACTGCCTGGGAAAGGGCAAAAGGGGAACCAAATTCCTTTTCGTACCTAGGGAGAAGGAAAGATATTGCACAAGACAGGGTTGTTGAATGATGGGATGATAAGGAATAAAGGGGCTAAAACTAGAAACACCAGTGCCGTCCTCTGTGCACAGTGTGGAAGGGGAAGGGTGCTGGAGCTGGGACAGCAGTGTGGGATTTCCCTACCTACAGGGTAGCAAGGTTTAACGTAGGCTGGGGAACCTGGAAGATGGAGATGGAGCCAAATGGGTCTTATAGCAGTGAGGGAGGTTTGGATGTGTGTGAACATGGGTTTTCAGAGGTGACTTAGCTCCACAGCATCAACAGAGGGCTGTGAATGGTGTGTTTCTCTGTTCTCCTTCAGATGCAGCCTATATCTGCTCAGCAGAAAACACTGATCTTGCTGTAACTGTAACATTTTTTGACTTAAAATAATGCCTCATTTATTTTTGTCTTGGAGTGTGAAAACAACTTCATTTCTTGCCTGGACCTAACTCCAGCACATCTGAAAAATGCCTTGCAAACTTACCAGTTTACATATGCTAATAAGATGAATTCTCAATATGCTCTAGATGAGGTGAGTTTTATAATACAAAGAAAAAAAATCAATTTTCAATGACAGTAAAATCACTTTCCCTGCACTAATGAAAAAAGACCACAAATAAATTCTACTTCACTATTCTTATCTGTCATCTTGCACGGAGTTATGCAAGTGCCAGGACATTTGAAGCACGGCATTTAATAACTGTGAAAACAGTACAGACCAGAAGCTAATTTTGTCTCTATTTCTTCATCATCCTCACAATGGCATTTGGATGTGGGGTTTTCTTGGCCGTGTCAAATAACACAGAAAATGTAATTCTTAATAGTTTTGGAAGTGCCTTCAACTTTTCAAAGCTTTGGTTGTTAGACAACTTCATAGCGAGTGCTTTCAGCAAGCCTAAACTTACTCTGGCAGTGATGAGATAATGAACAATTTAAACAAAATGAATGAGAAAATTAAAATTAACAGTCCAGAAAACTCTAAATGATGAGGGAAGAGCCTCTGATGAGTTAGAAATATTCCAGCTTTTTGAAGGATTTTAAGTATTTGCCCGTGAGTATGTGTGTGTATAAAAATTCATAACCTTGTTCATAATAACCATTATTACTTGATAATCTTGAGAGTATACAGACCCTATGCCTCATATTAGCAATAATCTCTCTTCTGTTTATGGCTGCACACTGGAATTACATTCATGCAGACACTAGAAAATTATTTACATTAACTGAATGAATCCAACAATCAGAGAATCATTTAGTCTGGAAAAGAACTTTAAGATCATCAAGTCCAACCATTAATCCAGGACTGCCAATCTTCTACATCTTTTGCAAAAGTAATTTTTTTTTCATTCCTTGTCATATATAGACTCATGTTGGAGCCTGAGCAGGTTGAAAACAGGGTCGTTGAACCCCTTCGCGTATGACTGAATGCTCCGAAAGAACCTCTTTAAAGAGACATTAGAGATCTCTGAGAGACACGTCATTGTGTATTAAAATGCAGCTACTTCTGGAGTTGGACAGTGTCTAGAATAAACAGTACTAGCGATTAGGATAAAAAGTCAGGAACAATATAGAAATAAAGAAACACTGGAATAATAGGGAAATGGAATCTACATTCTCAATTAACTTATCTCATCTATTGTCATCTGGACTTTACCGGAGAACACGAGAAATATCTAGCATTTTTGTTCCCAAGCTGTATCTAGGAATGTCAGATGCAGAGGATCACAGAATGCGGATATAATAAGCCTAGTTTACAGCTCCCCTATCAACTTAACAGTATGAACCGGGACGATGTCCAAGACTCAAATGCTCCTTGCAATTAGGCACCAAGAGTTACCAGCTCCTATAGACAATGCCATGGCTTGAATGCCATTGTTCTGAAGCTTTCAGAATAGATTTCTGACTCCAGAAACCTCATATGCACCAAAAAAAAAAAAAAAAAAAAAAAAAAAAGCGATTATCAGGCAGCCCTAGCAGATGTTTGTGAAAATGTTTAGTTGCAATCCCAGCACTGGGGTGGGGTTTGCCAACAATTGCTCACAGGTTTAAGAATGCAGACTGAATCTGGACTAAGTCACAGTATCTATGGCTATGGAGGCAAATAATTCAAATGTGGTGTGTTTGTCTTGTTTCAGCAAAAGATAGTTTAACCTAATGAAAGCTGAACGGCTGCAAATCTGCAATATGTTTTTTCCTTCCCCACCACCCCGGGTCTGCAAAACAAGTCTGAATTTATAAATCCTTCCTTTTCTCCACTGTAATCTGTGTTCCTTGGGCCAGATCCTCAGCTAATTTGGCAGAGCACAAAGTATCCCAAGAGCCATTGACTTAAAAATAACCAAGGTTCAGACTTGATTCACTGGTTCTTTGCAACATGAGAAGCGGTTTATGTCGATGCAACATTGCAACATGAGTTAAAATTGTACTAAAATGCTCCTATATAAAACTGAACATTTTATACCCACTCTGAACCTGATTTTTAGTAATATGCAGCTAGTTAAAGTACAAGGCAATGAAAAGTCTTCTCTTATATGGGTTTTTTAGGTTCCAGCTGGTAGCACCAGAAGAATCCTTCAGAAGCTAGGCTGCTTCCAATTCAATATTAACTTTACACATGGGAAGCCTGATCATGTGCTGTTAAAGTCAATAGGATTTTTATCATTGACTGTAATGAGCAAACCATCAAACTATATGCTTTCTTCTCTCCCCTCCACTCTGCTTCTTGGTTTCCCATAATCTTTCTTCAAATGACTTTCCCCTGATTTTCTGTACTTCCTTTCCCTTCAAGTTTTCTGCCATCAATGTCCCACATGCAAAACCTTGCTTGAATAGGAACTATTGCAAACTTGTGCTTTAAAATTGGAGCTAAAATATGTTTCCACGTTTCCAGGCAGAACTGGGTAGATTGTGGAGCTCTCAGCAGAGTGCCTTTGGAGGCTTGGTTTTTGTTCAAATCAAATTGAAACGGGGCATGAACACGAGTGAACTAAGAGCAATCGAAACCAATATAACACAGCTGGAGAGGCCAGCTTGGCAAAAAGCTGAATATCCTACGCTCTTGATGATTAAATGAACCATAAAGGTTTTTGGCATCTTGTAGCATTATGCTCTGAGGTCCTGATCTTGCAGAGGGCTTCAGCTATGCCTAATTTTAAGCTCTTGCTTATATCCCAATAAGATCAACAGGGTTTTGCTCCAGATTCATGCCATCTAACTATAGGCATTTAACTGAAGCAGAGAAGAGAGGAGCAGTGGTCCTTGGCTTCACTGGAGAAGGACAGACAGCTCTAGGATGTTTTCTGTGTTTTGCATTAAAACCGTTGAAGTGCTTTACGTGGTGTGAATACTTATGTGAAGAATGATGACACTAGAAAGGCAAACCCAGATGATCTCAAACAACACCTCAGGGGCCTTGAACAGAGCTTTCCTCCCTCTGCCATTGTACAAGGATTAGAACCCAAAGTTTATACAGACACCATTATGTCAAGTACTCAGAAAACTGCATCAGCACTACAGAATAGAACACTGCAGTATCAGGTAGCTACATACAAAGAGATGGTGTAATTCTGGTGTAAACCCAGTTAAAAGTCTTTAAGGAAAAGAAAAGTTTGGGCACAAAACCAGAAAAACTAGAAAAGCAAGCATGCATGCGATCTCATTTTCTTGCAGGCTGTTTGTATCAATGGAAGGAAATGCTCTAATTAGTTTATGGACAGTGTCTGTCCCTGAAGATCACAGCATGGACTTGGGGAAAAAAAAAGTCTATCTGAAGCAGCTCATGTTTTTCATATGCTAAGTGAGTTCTGGTATCTGTGAAATGAGTTATGTGAAGTAAAAATCATACTTACAAAGTCTGATATCCACCCAAAACCTGGTTATGGCAGAGGAAATGAGGACAATCGGTTCCAAAGACGCTAAAAATAGTTTTGTTTCCAGGTTTACATGCATAGGGACTTGTATGGATGAAGAAATAACTGGACCCCCTAAAGCCCAATTTTTGATATCCAGTGATTAAGACAGACCTCTTTTTGGATGTTTATTCTTGGGGGGGCGGGGGGGGGGGGGGGGCAGCAACTTGGTCCTGCACCTTTAAATGGCCTCCATGTGCTCAAAAAGGGCAGGAAGAGGTCACATTTTTTCTAGTTGTGTTGGAAAACGCAGACTTGAAGTTTGACAAGAACATGAGAACACATCATAAGGGGTGGACTTGTCACTGGCTGCTCCTACCTCTTGGTCTGTTCCATATTTCTCAATAGATTTATCTTTATCACTCAATTAATGTTCCAAACCCCTCATTTCCTTATTTGTGCTCATCAGTGCTTCCAAGACAGTTCTAGGAATGGAGATGACTGATGGAGTAACAACCACTGCGTTGCATCCTCTCAGCCTTTAAGAATAAGGCAACAGAACAATTTTCGAAGGTATGTGAAAACATCAGATTTTTTTTTTCCTTCCTTCTTGAGGTTTTCTTTCTGATTGTTCTAAATGGAACTTGAAAATGGTTGTGGTGCAATTCCTGGGCCATCATGAATCGTGGGTGGTTCTTGTTTTAATTTTGGCTTTCTAGGATGCCTCGCAAGGATGTTCTGTCTTGGGAACTTGTGCATATCTCTCTTTTGTGCTCCCTGCTCTCTTGTCCTGCCTGCACCCTGACAGATCGTGTTAGCAAAGGAGAAATTGGTATTTGCAGAGTGTAGAGGGCATGGTATTGCATTAAACAGATTCAGGTTCTAGGGCCAAAGCTGGCATTATGAAAATCACTGGAAGGGAGATGAGGCTGCACTAAAGTCTCCAAGAACTTAAATTAGAGATGTTTGTGCTTTCTCTGATAAAATTAAGCAGCTGGTCTCTGACCTGTAGATGACAGGAGCTTGCCTAGTCCATTATCACTTGTGCTGGCATTTTACACAGTCAGACTTCAACAAAATACCTTCCTGAGTGTGTTTCAGCCACTCATACTTTGTATTTATAATGGTTTCTTTCATCCCAGCTTTCAAAGCCTTCACAAATACTTGTGTATTTAGTTTCACATCAGTTCTTTGGGTATTATTAGACCCAATTTAACACTGAATAAAATGAAATGTGTGACTCCAGAGCATCTAGTAAGTCAGCTTCACAGCTTGGATGAGACAGTGGGAGTCCTGACTACTAGGCTGTTATTCTAACCACTAAACCACATTCCCTTCTTTTGCCTTACGTCTTCTGGGAATCATCCATCAAATAACTTTCCTGCATTTCCTTTTATTGCTTCCCAGGTAATGTTTATTGCTTTGAAAGTAACTAATCGTTTGTTGGGCTGTGCTCAAATGCAATTAAAAGAATATTCCACACCCCCGCCCTCTTAAAATGCAGAGCAACTCTGAGATTCCTAATCATCTGAGTTTTATAACTCTGTTTTATTACTTTCCAAATATACAATACTCATAAAAAAGGTAATTGGGTCTTTACAATAATGCCATTTCCTAATGTTCACCAATGAGGGGAAATTATCATCATGTAGCAGAATATTATGTTTTAATTGTTTTGCTCTCTTATCCCGTGTCAAAAGTTTTGAGGGCAAATGCTAGGTAAAAGTACTAAGCCATCACTACTGAACAAAATGGTCGTCAGGGGTGATGATAATTCTGTTAAGCAGAGAGCATCAGTGGTGAAGAGAGGGACATAAAAATATAGAGACTGGATAGCTTGAAATAGTAGAGAAAAAATATGAAATAGGAAGTTTTCAGATTGAAGCCATTGCATAGGAAAACTGAGAGCCACGTTTTTGCCTCAGTTCTTAAACTACACAGTGCATGGCCAGGCAGCTCTGCCCGATGGAGGCACATTAAAATCCCTCTCTTTGCTCAGTCCTGGAGGAGGTCAAAAGTGGCTTTGACAGCCACCAGGCACAAGGAGAAACACACTGCAGCAGGGGTGGTAGGCTGGGTCCAGGAGTCAAATGGTGTAAGAAACAGAATAGCAATGTGATTACTGAAAAAAAAAAAAATTAAAAAAAAAATTGGTGTCAGGCTTTATACTCAATTACTCTTATTTTTCAGAGAAGCTGAAAGTAAGATTGAGCCTGCAAGGGCCCAAGCTGAGGCCATTTTAAGAAATATTAAGTCCTAATGAAGCCCCTGTTGCAATTCCCCATGAGCAAGGTGGGGACAACAACCATGGAATCACAGAATGGTTTGGACTGGAAGGGACCTTCAAGATCACCTTGTTCCAAGCCCCTGCCATGGGCAGGGACACCTTCCAGTAGACCAGGCTGCTCCAGCCTGGCCCTGGTAATCTCTTTCTCCAAAAGCTTTGTAGTTCCTTTAGGATGAGGATTTTCTTAACATGAAATGAGCAATGCTTTGCCCAGCAGGGCTCTCACTTCTCATTGAATGGCTCAAATTTGCAGCCAGGCAAAAATACATAAACCAAAAGGATAACAATACTTGGGTGGGTGGATTTCAAGCTACTTTCAAATTCTCCTTGCTCCTATATTCCCATGCTGAATGCAGAGACATCCTTTCTGTCTGGGATAGCTTGCAATTAAAAAACCCCTCTGCTCTCCTGTACAGGAAGAAAGCCTTCCAATACAGCTCGCCTTTGATCCGTTCCCACTGCTGTGGCTCACAGCCCTGTGTACCCTGTGTATTAAAACAGGGGCTACTGGTATGAAGAAGTGACCTGTCTGACACAGCTTTCCCTGGCACATTGTACAGGACGCTGCAGGCGTTGGATGTCGAAGAAAGGAAAGAGCGATGTGGGATTAAGGGGGATGTTCAAGGTCACCAACTCCATCCCTCAAATGTGAGAAGCATCGCCCCATACGAGCCTGCTCACAACTGTCTTAAAAGTAGTTATTTTCTTGTCTAATTAAACTGGGAAGGAATACCAAAACTCATTCTCTAAACAGAAAATTTCTAGTTTCCTGTCTAATTCTATTTTTGGTCTATTTGTAGTCATCCATTCTCGTGCCCATATCATCTTTTACCTTAAAGACCTCTGCTCCTTCCATGGTGTTTACCTGGCTGATGTATTTAGAGTCTACAATCACATCCTTCCCCTGCCTTCCTCCTCCAGTCCTTGCTGTGACAGATGAAACCCAGCCAGGCTTGGGAGTAACCCCAGGTTACCCTGTGCCATAGCCATCCAAATTGCCATTTTTTTTTGCAAAGGTTTCAGTTTAAACTTTTCTTTCTTGGACATGTTCATCAGAATACAAGGCGGAGGGGAGGGAGAAAAAAAGGCTAGAGTTAGTATTGCCGTGAGGGAAATGAAAGTCCAGAGAGGAAAAGAGATTTGTGCACGTTGGCACAAGAAGTGGCTGAAGCAAGAGGAGAATCTGAGTCCCCTGACACCAAGCCCCGCTGCTGTTAAACACTTCTATTCATGGCATACCTCCATCATAGCAAAGGGTTATTAAGGTGTGAGACACTTGGATCTCAAAAACAGCTTTTCACCCTGTGATCTTCTAAGTCTCATCCAATTTGCTCATGAAATGGAAATCTAGCAGGAAGTGTTTGATGGCTGTGCATATTAATATGCGCTAAAACAAGAGCTTTCATTATGATCTTCAGTGCTTGTTTTTCCCTTTTGCCACTGAGGTAGTGTGAAGGTTACAGTTAAGGTCAACTGCAGTCCATGTTTATTGGTTTATTCCCAGATTTTGAGTTATTGATATTGAGCTTGTCCAGGAAATCAGTGCAGTGCAACATAAGGCTAATCGATAGCCTGCTGCTCTTTTTGCATATTAAAAAGATAACCTTATAGAGTAAAATAAATTCTTTAAAGATAGTCTTTCCACTACCAATTCATAGCTTTACAAACTCCTGGGCAACTGTTTTCATTTATTTCTACACTCTCTTTTCCCTAAAGCTGTCTTTAATGGTCAAAGCAGATTTTGTCCTTTCCTCTTCCCCCCTCCCCCCCGCTATTTCTCCTGAATATGAAACAAATGCCCACTGCACAGATAAGTCAGATAGCTTTCCCTCTTGGATTTGTTCCATGCATATTGCCAGAATGTCTTCCAGCTCGCTGGGTCCCAAGCATGGAAACATCATGTGCTCATGGTATCAGCAGGGCCGTGACCTCTGGCTAAATGCTGCTTCCCATCTTGCTGGAGGTCTCCGTTACCTGCCCTTTGCTTAAGGTTCACCTCAGCCTGGTATGTCACTGTTCTCGTTTTTCTGAACACCCACAAATTCACCAAGACTTTGCTTTTTATGCTCCTACTTGCCCGTATTGCTCCCTGTGCGTGTGTTTGGTTGCTGTGCAGCTCGCCTCCTTTTCCTGTCCTAATGTTGTTATAGGATATTGGTGTTTGCTAAGAAATGAAAGATGATATTTAAAAGGATGCTAGTACTAGGTTGACTGCTGTTGAATTTCAGTGTCGCTGGTACAAATATAGAATTGTATTACTTTCATGGTAACGGTCTCCCCAAAGGATTCTCCTCTTGCCTCTGATGCTCAGTCCCCGGTCAGTTCAGATCTGATTGCTCATCTGTTAGATGTAATAATAGTATCGTGCTGTAGCTCTACGGTGCCTTTCATCTGATGTGTTTTACAGAGTCTGGGCAGCTGTTGTAGAGGAGCAGGTGGGAAACTGAGCACTGAGGTTCTTTCTAAAGTAATTTCAGTTGACATATATTTAGTGAACCCATCCTGCTGATAAAAGGTACAGTGTGTATTATATACGTGGATATATACACACAGCTAATTAAAATGACAGCGCTGGCACCAGTGGCCAGCTGGGACAGATCTCTCTCCATGGCACCTTTCTTCATCAGCCCCCCCCCTGCCCCACAGCTGGTTGCCAGCCCCCGAGGTGCGCCCACCATCGCTGCGGTTTCAGGGCATGATTTTTGTCGTCCTGTGATGACTGAGGGCATCTGTCTAGACACAGCTTGGGAATTTGGCTGTGTTTTATGATGTTGCCATTTCTCTGCCTGCTTTGATGTACTGTCAGTGAACCAAGACCAAGCCATGAGCAAAAGGATCCTGTTTGCCCAGAAATAAGTCATAAATGTGATGACTGCAATAGCCACATTACTGGAAATGTAAAAGAAGATGGCAACTGGAGCAAACAGCTTATCTGCCAAAGACCTATGCTTTTGGAGGGTTGGAAGTTGTCTCAGAGAAGCATTTAGAGGCATGAGATGTATCTGCTTTGCTTAGCACAGCTGAGCTTGGGACACCTCTGAGTACTGGGACAACACACACACACACACACGATAGAGCACAGTGTCCTCCCAGGTTATTTATGTGATCTCTTCAAAGCTGGGCAATGGTTGTGACTGTTATTCTGCTCAACCGCTCTGGTCGCACCAGAGTCATCTCATGGGCACTGGGTGCCCCAGCTCTCACTAGCTGAAGACCAAAGCCCCAGGGAGATCTTCGTTTTTCTTAAACCCCAAAAAGAAAGTTGATGTGCTAAGAGACAAATCCTGAAGCCGTATAGTAAGAAGGGGAATTCAAGTGAAATTGCAACAACTGTGACTAACTATGGTAGGAAGAAGGTTGGTGATTTTCAGTGCTGAGGTTGTACCGGCGCAGTCCCTGGTATAGACACAATGGTCTCCGTGGACTGTGATTTCCCCTTTCCTTATAGGTGTGGGCTATATTTGACCAGTTTGTGATCCATTAGCAGGAACCAATTCTTGGAGAGCCATTGCCTGTTATGATTTTGCAGTAGTGAGGCTGTGAGTGGCTGAGATGTGCGGGCCGGAGGAAAAGAGCTAAAGGAGGCGAGAACGGCAGTGACCTCGTCAGGCACAGAATGGCAAATTTGTGCTTTCTAAAACTACTGCCTTGCCCTTCCCACAACAGTAACCTGCACTGCAGCTTCAGATTTGCTTGTAAATGTCTCCTCAGTCACACGCAAACCCACTTGATTCAAACACAGCAACACACTAAATTTGAAGTATCAGAAGCATATGCAGGATGGCACTCGGAACTGCATGACAGGCCAGCTGCAAACACTGACCGTTGTCTGTCGTGCCTCTCAAGTAATGCCTGTCCTCAACACCTTCCCACAGTTCCCTCTGTATCCCCAGAAATCACAGACAATTTCTTTTACCGTTTCTTTAAAAATCTAGAGCGAGGCTCAGTTTTATGGCAGCGGTAAAAAACAAAAGCTTTGCCCCCTGTAACTCTAAAGCCACTCACACCTGACGATGTGGCAGCACGGGCACCAGGATTCGAGTTATTTTACAGTAGTGCTGCTCTTACTCCAGCTTGACTACTCCCAGTTGAAATACAGTTTTTCAGTGAAGACAGATGCTAAGAGCGAAAGACCCTTCTGTTGTGTGTGGGGGGGTGACCAGCATGACTATACATTCATGGAAACAGATGGAACAGTTTATACTACAGTACTCATGCATATTTGGTTTGTATTTGAATGAAGACTAACAGATGCAATGTGCTATTTTATTTTTTAGGAAATATATGATTAGATATGGTTAATTTGCAGAGGGTAATGAGCTACATGCCCTTATTAAAAAGTCATATATTTATGTACATTTCTAGCAGAAACATCTTTCTCTTGAAAAAGGAAGGTCTGTTAAAAACAGAAAAGTTGACCTCTTTGGATTTGCCTGTTGTATACCTGCTCCTCCTTTTCAGCCATTGCGTGCTGATGTTTATTAAGAAATCCAGACAGGGGAATATTGAAGACTGAATTGTGATCCTCCAGAAATTTGACCTCTGCAGCGGCTTAGATTTTTTTCATATGTATATATCTAAATCATTTTTTTTGTTTTGGAGAACATCTCCAGGAAAACTGCATTTCATTCTCACCATGTTGACAAGCATCTTCAGCATCTTAAACTAGACTGACCCTGATATTTCAATCATCATATAATGAGACACTAGGTGAAATATTACTAGCTAGACACCTTTAAGGCTGTCACTTACTTGGGTCTTAAGCAACTAACACGGCACTTTTATTTTCATTAACATCTACTTTGGGCTACTTTTTCTTTTACATCTGTGAAAAAGACAGCTGCTGTATGGATGCTTTTCCCCTGTATTTAATAAATTAGATTCACCATCTCCCCAAACCAGAAAACTTTTTTTTTTTCCCAGGCTCATAAATTCAGTGGACTAACCACGTTAGAGGTACACACTGTCATTTCTTGAGTGTTTCAGAGGGCTGGACTCAGTAGTGCCAGATCAATTCCTATTTACTGAGGATCTCAATAGCATTTTGGGTAAACTCAGAGGACGGGGTGTCGGAGCCCTGGGCTTGAGTCCTAGTCTTGCCAATGAAAGAGCGTGCCACATCAAATATATAGAATTATCAGGGCTGGAAATGCATCCCAGCAAACCACCTTGGCTTGCAGCTGCCCATGCGCACACACACACACACACACACACACACTTTGCAGGCTTGCACACTGCCATTTTGCAGCATTTTCGTGAGGTTTACTCCTCTTAACCTTTAGTAACAGGTAATTACTGCTCTAGGATGTGGATGCCTGGAATGTTGAGGATGGTAGCCAGTTGGTTCCATGCTAACTATATGTTGCTGATGAGAAAGGCTCCTTAGCACAAAACACCTGAGTCAGCCTTCCCATTAAAGCCCTGTGAGATTTTCAACATCCATGCAGAGCAGATGAAATCAAAGCCTCCTTCAAAGCAGTGGCTGACAGTGCCACGTAACTGTGTTTTCCTGTCCTGGTGGGATGAAAAGCTGAGCAGACTCCGCTGATGAGTTCAGTCCGGTGGAAGTGCGAGTTCCTCCCAGCGCCTGGCCCCGGCTGCAGCCATTCTGCTCCGCTGTGCCGAAAGCAACGCTCGCACCAATGCATTGAGCAGGAGCGACATGGCCTTTTTTTTGTGGTGTGCATTATCACTTTGGTCTATCTCAAATAAATCATACCGGCTCACGCTGTTGTCTCCTTCAACCCACTTTTTTGGGTAAAACTTCCATCAGCCAAGCCTACATGCACTGAATTTGCGCAATGGGTAGTTTACCAGGAGAAAAGGGAAAAAAGAAAAAAAAAAAAAAAGCACAAAACTTGGCTTTTATATGAGAGATAGCTTCCTTTGTAAGATTGGGAAAGGAGGAAGGATTGTGATAAATATCATTACTGGCAAGTAATTTTTCCCTTCCTGATGCAGCTCTGCAGTCAGTTTGTTATCTGCCTGCCTGAAAGATCTTTTCAAGATGTTTCTAGTCCCCAAGGAAGTGAAAGACTAACAGAGTCTTCCCAATGATAATAAAAGGGGGATGTCATGGGGGAGATGTCTTTCTTGTTCCTCTAACAGTTGACAAAGCACTTTCCCCCCTCTTCCCAGCACTACTCTAAGCAGTTCGGAAGGGAAATGAGTTTGCTGCAGATATTTTTGTTCTCTAGCTAGAGAAACAAATGCGTTCACTGAATATAGCTCTGCCAAGAAAATAAGAACATGGGCAGGACTTTGAATGGAGTCACTGATGGGAATGAAGGAGAGGAACAGTTTGCTGTCTGAATTGCTCATCAGGAAGAAATAAAGGTGAAGAAAGGGAGGGAGGAAATAGAGTTGTTTGAGTAAGGGTACTGAATGCAAAATCCAAGTGGAAGAAAATAAATACTTTCAGTAAATGCTGAGAAGGAGCTGGATGAGTCTGAGTCATGCAAGAGATCCCTTCCCAATTCCCCCACCCACCCCCACCCCAAAAGCTGTGTCAAACAGATGCTGCAACAACCCACCTTGGAAACCTTTCATGCAATTGCTACAGGAAAAATGACCCTTGGGCATGGTGACGCCTTCAACAGGTGGACGAAGCCAAGATCTTCTGTTCTCTCTCTTGCCCAAATGGGTTGGGATCAAAATGGTTTCATGGCGTGTCATTATGAAGAGAATTACTGACTGCTTCCCAACTCCCTGCAGGGCTGCACAGGACGTCGGCAAATCCTAACTCCTGGTCTTCCCGTACCAGCCTTCCTAGAACAGTGATATTTTGGAAATACTCCCTGCTAGTGACCTTCTTAATTTCCCATAATAACTAACATTCTTAATAATATTAGAAAACAGAGTCGCTAACCAGTTTTCAGACAGTATTTTTATAAGTGGAAGGTGCGTCTGCATACTTCAGAAAACATGCAAGTAAAGAATCTATTAATTTTTAATTATTTTTTTTTTTCATCCTATTCTGGAATCTTTTTCATAGGCTTATCTATACTTGGAAATTTACCCATATAATTATTCCTGAAAAATTATCTGGAAATATTAGTTTTGAAGTAAATTTCTACGTGGAATCAGAATTATCAGACAGATGCTTGTACCAAAGGAAATGATGATGAAATAATTATTTTGTAACAACCATATCAGTAAATTTCCAGTTGGAAAGGAGCTTGTACACACAGGAAGGAAGCAAACCCTATTGTCTCCCTCCTTCCTTACAGCCCTTGTTTTACAGCCGAATAAGCAGTAATGAGGCTGTAGATCTATGTCTTCTTCTTAGAATCCAAAAGGCTTTACAGAGTCTGTTGGATGAATTTCAACACCCTGTTCAAGTCCAAGGAGGAAATAAGCTTTTCCAGAAATTCACCAATCTTCCTTTTTCTTCTTTAAGTCTGGCTGTAGCTCAAAGGAACCTTATGGACCATCTGTCCCTCCTATCCTCTCAACCCCCACATGCCACCATCGATAAGACATCAATCTGGGAGGCAGCTCTGGGAGATATTTTTTTAGTAGTTTCTCCAGGAAAGCATCCGAGTGATTCCTCTGCAGACTCTGCTCTCTGTGTCTGCTGGGGAAAAGGGGTATTGACCTCTCCCCACCTCTACCATGGTCTGGACATTCTTCTCTTGAAGGACACAATTGTATTTGCAAGAACTTTAGACAAAGCCAAGAATGAATTAACCAAATCCAATTCAGGGAGGACAGTGATAAACAGGGAATAGCTCATGAGAGCATTAAAGATCTGGAAAACATTACTTACAGTGAGACACTCCAGAAGAAAAGAGCTAAAAGAAGTTTAAGGACTCCGTTCATCACTGTCTATGGGGACATGACTCTATTGGGGTACTCCTTAGGGGCAATAATAGATGCCGGGGTCTAGGGTGTCTTTAGGAACACTTCCTGAATATTGTCTCTCACTTTTTGTGCTCATGTGGGACCAACCATAATCTGATGCTGAGAATGCAAACCTCACATGCCATGGACAGAGTTAAAAATAAAATGATCAGGGGCTGCGTTTGCTTCAGAGTCCAGACTTCCCAAAAGTTTCCTAAGAAAGCCTCTGCTCTGAGGTGGTAAAATATCTCCCTAGAAAAAAACACTAATCCCTTCTCAAATACACCTTTGGAAAACAAATTTTTTCCATAGTCGTGCAGCTTACAGAAAGAAGCTAGTCTGAACTCCGTTATATCACAGCTGCTTTCACCCAGTTGTCCTGTCCATTTTGTTTACCTCCCAGCAAAATATCCAGGCTTGAGTTGAAAGACACTAAGAGCATCTCATAGAGGTGCTGCTGGGAGGCTGCTTCCCCTCACCCCGTGATTCTTTACAGACCCAAGACCCCCAGCCTGTCATCCTGCTGCATTCAATAGCTTCCCACACTGTACAGCTGTAGATCATGGCATCCGCCCACACTGCACTGTGCCTTTTTAAGCCCTGTCCTTACAGCTTTTTTTTTTTTTTTTGGCATTGTTTTACTACTTTGTCTAATTTTAATGTCCATGTGCATTACCAGCCATGAGCTTAAGTTTCCCACTAGATAGATAACCACTAAACTATTGAAAAGCACCATACTGAGTTCCAATACCTGCGGCTCCAATACCTACCCTTTTGGCCCCAGAAACTGTCTATCCAATGGTCAATGTAGCAATACCTTCAATATTTATTGTTCTTCCCCCCACCCCACCCCCTCCCCACCCTCCTTTTTTTTTCTTCTAGGTTTTGACCAGATAAGGACTTGGTTCATCCATTTACACTAAAGGGGTAGGACTGTCCCCGGATGTTTCACCAGGCTCTGCTTTAATTCACACAAATCCCGAGGTCTAACAGGAGCAGAAAGAGGGTTTGTAATCCAAAATTTGTATGGGAACCAGCCTGTTTGCAACCGGCTCACGTGAAAGAAGGTACCCCTCCACAAACACACGTGATCCCCACCAGAAAGAGTTATGAAAATATCCCATTCAGCCTTAGTAGGACCCATGGAGTTTTTGTGAGTTGGTCTCTGCTTTCTGCTTTCTCCATTCACAGCTCCAACAGAAGGAAAATGACCAAAGAAAGCAAATTTATCATGATTTGAGAGCAAACAGCATAGCAGTGGAAGGGTTCCTATGCAGACACACTGGACAAAGACTCTCCTCAGGGGGAACCACACTTGGTGGACAGTGGTTCATCCTGCTGCTGTGTATCCCAAGTCTGGTTTAGGCATAATTTACAAATACATATATATATCTATATTCTGTTTGCATCGATATCTATGTCAACCTTTATCTAGATGCCTGAGCCAATGCTATGCAGAACTCAGTGCTTTGCAAACGCGTAGGTAACCCTGTCCTCACCTACCAGGCTTCTAACATGCTTAAAGACTGAAGCCCGATTTGCCTGAAAAGACCTGTTTTTTTCCGTAGATCCATCAGGCGGCATTCCACTCAGCCCTTTCCATATTCTTATTTGCAGACTGATCCCATGCCAAGTCTTCTACTCTCCTGACGCCAGGGTAAGTGTGCAATGACCAAGGTCATCACCTTCCTTGTCCCGAGAAGTGGCCCAAGATGAACACTCCTTCAACCCCAGCACTCATTCTGTGGCAGTTGCCCAACACGTGATGGGTCAGACCATCAGTCTGGGAAATAGGTTTCTTTAAGGAAAGCTGAAGAATGCATCCACCCAACAGCACGTGTGCTGCCTTTACCTGCCATGTCTCCCAGAGGGAACAGGTAGTATTAAATGCCAAGGAGAAGCAGAACCAGCTATGGGAAAAGTTTGCTTTGTGGAGCATTAATAAAACTAATGGGGTATGTTTATGTAGCACCTTTCATTCCAAATGATCAAGTGCCTTGCTAGCCTTAATCATTTCACCCATCACTGAACTACAGACACCTCTGGGGTGGAACATTAACAGCTGCTCGGCAGAGCACAGCAGCAAAACAGAGCAATTTAATGGAGGAGAAACACCCCATCCAATTGCAGGTGCAAAGGGAATTTTGTTAAGTGGAATGTAATTATCCAGAGCGGTGGTACCTAGGAGAGAGGGAGACATTTCCTTTCATACTCTAATACGGGGCTACAGATGTTTTTCCAGCCCCCATGTTACAGGGGAATCATCATCACAGCCTGGCTCTGGGGGTGCAGTTGAATCTCAATTTAATTTCCACCTCAAAGCTCCCGAAACAAAAAGCACCTTGGAGGTTTGTTGTGGGTTTCCAAATTCCCAGTCTTTCCACGGAGGATTGCCATTTGCCTATTTCAAATGCCTAAACCAAACTGGAACCAAAGAAAGAACATGGCTGGGGATGGAGGCTCAGCATGTCCATGTCCCTCACCAGCAGCACGAGGCTCTGTCGCCTCTCAGATCTGCAGATTATATAAGAGGGAGAAATCATTGTCCCCAAACTATTCATGGCTTTATTTAAATTGTAATCATGGTTTAAACAGCAAGCAGAGAATCTTGATTTAAATAATCAGTTTTAATCTTGTTTTACATGTGTGCTTTTCAGTTATTTTCTTTTAAAACTCGTTGATTCTCACTGATTGGTATAATTTTCTGCTTCTTTATGCTAAATCAAAGAATACCCTATATCTATACATATTTATTTCAGCAATTATGTAGTTTATTTTATGCATTTATTCAGATTCCTACTTTTTACATTTTTTATGAAGAGAAAATGGTGAACAACAGATTTCTTATTCAGTAGATGATTGCAGGATTTTTATTTTTTTGTTTTGTTTTGTTTTTCATGTATTTGGAATTCATGTCAAGCTGCATTTAAATGGAAACTGGAATTCAGTCATAATTTCAGCCCCCTCCTCCCAAACCGAGTGTAATAAAAGTACTTGAACCTGCTGGAGATACGAGAAGAAAATAAGTCTTGCACAGAAAATGAGTTGGCGTTAGCAAAGGCAGTGCTAGCTGTCCGCTGGAGAACTGGAACAGAGGTGCCTTTCCAAGGGAGCCCGGCAGCTCTGCTCTCTCACTGGCAATGCCGCCTGAAAGAGCTCCCAGGGTTTTTGTTACGCCACACTCAGGTATTAGCCCATCTTTGACCCAGATGAGGAAGATTTTCTGTTGGATGGGATTTCTGCTGCTCTACCCTGAGTCGAACAGGTCCCTCTATGTGGGGCAGCAGCGGTCCCACGGGAGCTGTGAAACCAGAGCGCTGACACCCCGTCCTTGAGGGAAGGCTTTCAATCACACGCTTTTGGGGTGTAAATCAGAGCTGGGCTTTGTAAGCGGTTGCATCGTCATGACTGCAGGGATGGAGAACCCCTGCAAGGGCGTGGGAATGGGTACCCAGGGTGGGAACCTCTTAAACCAGTGGTCTCTCCAGATGTGTCCTGAAGGTTGCCCTAATGCATCTTGCCTCTGTTTTTATCCATGCAGCTTTTCCCCTCTCCTTTTCAACTGCGGGTGGATTTCTCACTTCTGAACATGCTCATTGATCCACTTGAATGACTTGCTGTGAAAAGCCCCTCCCTTTCCAGCTGCAGAAGCAGCAGTTGCTGTCAGGAACTGAGCTGGCACCTCCACAGACCCGCTTTAGGTTCTTGCCCAGAAACGCAGCCAATTCACCACTTTGACTTGCCTTAAGACTTTGACGTAGTTGCTTGGAAATGTTCTAAAAATTAGTTACTAATTTTTAACAGGTTATTCTGACTTTAAACCTTAGTTGAGTCTGACATAGTTTCTCATTTTGTTTAAACTGTTCATCCATTAAAAGAAGAAACGTGTATTTAACTTAAACTAAGTTAAAGAAGAAGAAGAAAAAAAAAACCAACCCTCCAAACAACATTTCTATCTCCCCCACTACAGAGCAACCAAACCAGGGCAGAAATCAAAGCACATGTCTCTGAACCCAGCAGAAAGCTGTCATCATGATGAAGTGGCTCGTTGCTGAGTTTGCCACCACTGAAGTTGGTTGTGGAGGCCCTGTGGCACGTGGGGCGTGTGTGTGTGTGTGTGATTAAATACAGCAGCGAGAAGAGGCTGTGCTGGCTACCAGTTTGTGCTGCTTGGCACGAAAGGGTCTTCCCTATGGAGAGAATTGCAAGGGGAAAAGACAGCTCCAACCTGGGTGCTGTGGCGAGGGAGGTGGCACATTTCGGTGCCTTTCACACTGTTTTCAGCACGTGCCTTGGGCACCCGGCACCGTCAGAGGACCTGGGAAGCTCTTGTGACCTTCAGGAGAGCTTTTTGTATAGTGGCTCGTGCTGCACACTTTGACGCTCTCCATCTCACACTTGTTCAACCCATGGCTTGTAAATAAATGTAGCAATAGCAACAACAAAAAGCAGGGTCTTTTTCACTCCCTAAGGTATTCAGTGTCTGGTCAAGGGGATACCTAATGCAATATTTTAAACACTTCAGTGCTGAAAATTCACTTAATATATTAATGGATAGAACTGGAACAAGGTTGCTTTATTTGCTGCTATCCATATGTTTCATTACAAAATATTTGGGTTTGTAACTTAAAAGGTGGTGGACAAAAAGAAAAGAAAGAAGATCCTGAGACAAAGAAAGAAAGAGAAATGAAGTGATGCAGCCAAGGTTAAGTGCTGTCTGTAACAGAGGCGGGGATTAAATCTCTGGAGCTGCAGGCCAGTGCCCACCCAAAAGCAGCCCTTTTCTGAGTCCCGTAACATGTCTGCTCCCCAAGTGTCTTTGTATAATTTAGTCACATGTGGCAAAGAATTATTTTTGATCAGGCCATAACAAAATTAAGTTTGTAACATGCTTAATGTGTGTGAGCACCAGATAGGAATTATTATTTTCTCTTTATACATGTTTCAAAACGATACGTGCCAGGATTGACAAAACAAAACAACCTGCCTTAGATTGTACGATTCAAGTTTTTAGGGGCAGTTCAAAGAAACACAGAAAACTTTGCAGAATTAGGGCAGTGCTGCATTTTCAGTCACTGCCCTGAATTGAATAAAATGGCATTTTTGCTGGAAGTTAATCAAAAGCCTCTGAGAAATAAAGCAATGAGATTTTAATGAACAAATTCTCATGGCAGGAGCTGTGCTTTCCTTTATTTGGAGCTCAGTGCACACCTCTGGGCATGGATAAAACAAAAATAACGTGCTCTTTCCTCTCACTTTGTTCTGCTAATGGGTGGAGAGGCATCTTCATGGAAAAAAGCAGGTACCTCAAGGGGCATTTGAGGAGACCAGACCAGATGTGGACTAACATTTAGTGTGCTGGAACTAGAAGTAGATGCAGTGGTCCAAATGGGAGTTCAGAAAACCAGACGTGAGCATCTGGAAATGCCAGATGGGGGAGAAAGCCTGGTATACCTTCCCCCTGTGCAAGGAATAGTGCTGTACCTCTCTGAAAGGCTGGGATGGGGTATCGATATGTCCTGCCCCTTGCAGCTTGGTGTGACCCCTACACATTCAGGACGAATGGCACACAATGACACACAATGACACACAAATCCCACCCCAAAACCAGGCTGGAAGCAAAGTATTGCTATCAAAAGAGCAATAGGTCTTGTGCTGCTGATTCCTGTACTTCATATATATAAAATATATGCTGTATTATACATATAAAACATATATAATGTATTTTATATTTATATATATATAGCTGTATTCCCCCTAGGGTGTTTCACACCGAACAAAGTTGTTTATGGCACTTGGAAATAGTATTAAAAAATGCACAGATTTACATCCAGAATACTTGGCAGCTTGACAGCAATATTAATAAATGTAATTACTTTTGTTACCAAAAAAAATTATAAAAATCTCCATGACAAGGCAGTTTAAAGTGGCAAAGGAAAGGATAAAAATTCACGGTGTAATTGAAAAGAACAGTAAAATCTTACCTGTTAATGTTGTTTCTACAAGTTTTCTCCCCCAATATCAGGGCTATTCATGAGTTTCTAGACTTTGGGCCTTTTTTTCTTGCTTAATGGCTTCGCCATCATCACAATAACAATAACAATAACAATGTGAAACCTACATACTAACCTATATTGAACTGCAGCTCATTACAGCAGAATAATGTTACGAAGGGTTTTAATGTCAGCATCCTTTCAGACAGATTACAGTAATACAGAAAATGCATTCTCTATGGGACATACCATATGGGAATAAAAATAATACTAAAAGGAAATGCAAAGGCTTCTTTTCCTCTAGAGGCAAAGAGAACAGTGATGAGATAGATTAGCCTTAGAAATCAGTAGGAATTCTTTCACCGTGGAACAAAATCAAGATACTGATCACCGACGCAGCAAGTGGAGTATTAAACTCAGATTAATCCTGTGTACTTTCACCTCCTAAACTGGGAGCGCGGATGCTGCTGGCTCCCTCTGTGGTCCCTGGGGTGAACTAGGTGCTACCAAAGGGACGATCAGCCCCGGTGTGGGTTAAACCCTGCCTGAGAGATGGTGGCATCCTCACTTGAAAGGCTGCTCTACACCCGGCGGACAGGGCAACAGTGGAGGGAGATTAAGGGTCTGTTGGCCTAAACCCTAAAACCTAAAAACTAAATCTATTTACTGTCCCATCAAGGCAAAAGTTTCTCTGAAGTTGTTGTGAAGAAGTGAGGTGGTGGTTCACCTTTTCACTTTCAAGAA
Organism: Falco cherrug; assembly: GCF_023634085.1. Classification (NCBI taxonomy): domain Eukaryota; kingdom Metazoa; phylum Chordata; class Aves; order Falconiformes; family Falconidae; genus Falco; species Falco cherrug. The sequence continues at coordinate 5,372,441 of NC_073698.1, forward strand.
GAGTCTCAGGGCTAATACCAAAAAAGGATGAAAAAGGTAAGAGGACAGAAAATATGAGGAATCCATCATCAAGAATGTCAGTGGCCGGAAAGTTAGATCACAAGTAAGGGAGATGTAACAGCCTTCAAGGGAGCCATTTTTCAGTGGAGAATGTAGCATTTGGGATGGTCATGCAGCTAAAGTCTCCTTTTTAGGACTAATATTCTTTATAGGAATATTGCTATCTTTATGGTTGGAGAGCCTGAAGGTACGTTCCTTCCCCTGACCTTCACATTTCAAGTGATCACCAAGTCTCTGAATATCTCTATAAGGCAGCTTCACTACATGGCAATATCCCGGCAATCCCCACGTACTGTTAAAGGGGGAATTCCTCACAAATCTTACCTGGAAAGGAGCGGTGTAAGCATTTTGAGGAGCTGAAACAAGGAAGGGGTTTAGTGAAAATTCCCTCCTGGATCTGCTACTCATTTTTTTAGTTCTTCACAAACTTCCGCAATTGATGATGGATCTATAGTGGTAAGGGTTCTGGCTAATTTTCATTTCAAGCTGAAACATCTTGTTAATATTAAGGTTCCAACTGAAAGGAGGCAAGTGAAAGATGACAGCCAGCAGATGCCTGGTCTTGACCGGGTAATTCTAATTTATTCTTGTCTTCCCCTACTCAAAAGGCATACAGGAAAAGTATAGCTCATAGCACATTCCTCTTTTTATTTATTTTGAAGAAACATTTTTTAAAGAAAATCTCCTTTCTGAGTTCTCCAGAGTCTGAGTATCACATTTTTCCTACATGGTTTGCACAAGAAGCATGTCTGAAGCACACAGTCATTTACTGGAAGTACTTTATAATGCACTATTCAATTCAAAGGGGGTAGTGGTGGTGGTGGTGAAATAAGATGGTGTTGCTGCAACCAGGGTAACAATATTAACAATAGAGTGTATGAAGTCTGAAAGGAAATTACTCAGCAAAACATGGTAATAAAGCGAAAAGTCACCATGGATTATCAGCTGGGGTATTAACAAACAATTTGTAATGCTAAGACTACACAGTAATTCTGGCACTGCTAATTGCACTGATACACTGAATTGTCTTTTGGCCCAATGATTTGGGTCAACATGATCTGGGAAACTGGAAGGTCAGTGTAAAGAAGACTGAGTGAAAATCGTTCCTCTGCAGAGGGTCAGAGCTATTTAGGAGAACCTTGCAAGGCCCCTGGTAGCAAGTACGGACAACGTTAGGAGATGAGCTCTTGACAACCAAAGAGAAAAAGAAAAACACACAGAAATAGTTGCTGTTTGCCTAGAGCTCCCCAGCTATTGTAAAACAGCTCTGAAGAGAAAATATTTGCAAAAAGCTGATGAAATTCTGGAGCATGTGGCTCGATCATCAGGACAGCTTCCTGATTTAATAAGAAGCCAAAATGGAATCAAGAAATCTAGTGATGAACAGCATGTTGAGATGTTTAACAGAGAGTACTGGGGTTTATACCGCTCTGGCATGCTGACTATTTAGCAAAAACAAATAGTTACAACCATACACCTAAGACTTGGTGTAACACTACTGATGGCAATGGGAGTCTTCAAAGGCTTCAGTGAAGTCTGTATCATGCTACTGAAGAAGTGAAAGCATTAGTTAGATTTTTTAACTACCCAGGAGAAATTAAATTATATAATTTCTTTGGTGTTCCCTGTTTGAAAGACTTGTCTTTAATTATTTCCTGCTGTAATGCACCCCTGTGTTTCTAAATGTCTCCTATAAGCATTCAATTCTATCGAGTCCTAATTTCCTATGCAGTTTCTTAAGCACTCTTTCCAGCAGCAGTAATGGCTTACGCAGTGTGGAAGCAGAAAGTGTGGTGGTTACTGCAAGAAATGCTCTTTAAATCATGTATTATGTCAATTAAAATGGCTAAGAGTTGGGTCTGTGACGGTAGAGCAGGCAGAGATATCATGTCAGCTTTCCAGCTCCTGATTGCTAGCATGCTTCAGTTTTACAAAAGCCTATGAGAATTTTCCAGAAAAGTGATTTATTTGAAGGGAAAGCAGAAGTTGACCATACCATATCCCCTACCTTGATGGTCAGGTTGGTAAGGCTTGGAGAGCAAGTTTGGATATGGGGCTGATTGCCTGACAGTTTTAAAGCTCATTTAAATGCATCCCAGAACAGTAGTGACTGAAAGAAAAATTATTCCTCTCTGTAGGATGTGGGTCCGGCACAGTAGAATGAATCGGTGCTCTTAATCTTGTCACCAGTGAGTAAGTGTCTGTATCGCTATAGTCACCATGCCACTTTGGCACTGGCTGGTGATTTCAGAGGTGAAACCAAGGACAAATGAACCCCGAGATTAAACTGCTCTTCCTAAATAGAGGTGACCAGGAGCTGTGTGGGGATGATGGTACCTCCATCCAGTTCATTTTTAATAGAAGATTTGGCTCCAGCAGTGGTATTCTCACTTCCTTTGGGCACACAAAATGCATGCAGAGTTGGTTGCAGGGTGACATGTTTCCTACATATTTTTGAATTGTGAAGATGGAAAGAAGCGGCACAGCACAATTTGACAGCAATGGTCCTGCAGGCTGAATTTTGGCTTCCAGGGTGGTTAGGTCTGGAATTTTAGTTCATGTCTACTAATCTCTCAGTCCGCTAGATAAGAAAATGCCACCCTTCTGCTGCAAGAATTTCTTTGCACAATATATCACAATCCAGCATCTCCAACTTGGTTGAACTGTTTGGAGACATCTGACATTACTCATCCCGCCTGTGAGATCCTTCTGGCCACTTGACACTGCCCACATTCTTCCTGAGAGGAGATTATGACAGAGGGGAAACATCAGCTCCACTCTGCACATGTACACAGCATTAATCACTGCTGGCTTGTCCTGCTAATGAAGAAAACTGCTTCCCCCCCTCCTGCTCCTTCCCATGTTTAACCAACTACGTGCCTCGGTGGATATTAACGCTAAATCCAGATTAAAACTAAAGTGAATCTTTAGTCTGCCACAGCTCCTTTGGAATTGCTGAAAGCTAAACTGTACTTGTGGGTTGGTTTGTTTGGGTTTTTTTTTCCTTTTTTTTTCAGAAAAGGGCTGCAACTCCACTTGCACAAAGACAAATTTTAAAAAAGCAGTTGGCCCAGGTCTAAAACAGTCCTGCAGCGACTCTGCTGGGTAAACCAGTAAACGCATTACCGCACTGAAGGCAGAAAAAAAAGTGGTTTGTGTTTTTCTTGTGGGAAGGGATTCTATATGGGAATATCTACATGTCCTGCCCACCTCTCGTGTTCGGATCTATCTGGGACCTACCAGCATGATTCGTAATGGTTTGAGCTGATATCCGTTGTAGACCCGACGAAAATATTCAGCACCTGGTTCATGGGTGCTTACACACACTGTCTGTCTCTACGACTGTAAGGAGTGCCCTAGGCAGTACGAAAGCCTGAGTGAGGTGCTCAAAGCCCAGTCCTGCATGGCCCTGAAGCCAAAGAAAGCATAGCAATGCTACAAGCTATTGAAACTGGAGGAAGAGAGAGGATCAAGAGGCCAGCAGATACTGCCACTCTGACCGAGGCAGCATCCCATCTAGACCATTCTCAGTTTGTCTAGTTTACACTTTAAAACCTTTAGCACCAGAGTTCCTCAGGCGCCTCTGATTGTCTCCTCCACTGCCCTACTGCCTACAAACTCTTTATGAGAAGAGGAGGATCTAGGTGGCTTTGCTCAGCTAATAGAAGAGTTGGCTAAAGGGAGATCAGCCGCTGTCTTTTAGGCATGGATGATAGGCAGAAGATGGTCAAACTGCTCCTGGCAATGCTTAGTGGCTGGACGACAGGCAACGGACACGAGTTGCGGCAGTGGAAATTCTGACTTGCTCTCAGAGTTGTTCAGAGCAAACGTGGTCAGCACCAGAACCAGGACGCAGCGGTTGTGGCCTCTCCATCCTGGGAGACAAAGTGTAACTGAACAAGGTCCTGAGCAACCCGATCTGACCCCAGAGTTAGCAGGAGACTGGACCAGAGACCTTCAGTGGTGCCTTCCGACATAAACTGTTCTGTGGTACTGTAGTTTTATGATGACTTCTTTATGTTTAGGAGTATTTTGCTTTTGGTATGTGACAGAATTGCCACAAAATAAGTCAAATTCTGGAAGAGTATTACCTTGTTCTCCTTCACTGAGCTCTTCTCTATATGAACAGTTTCTGGCGTGGTATAAAGACTGTTCAGGGTTACCTAAGGTAACACCAGTGAACTCCAGGCTCGGTTCCAAATGACCACTTCAGGAACTTCTTTTCCTTGAATCAGTCTTGCTGAGAAACAGTGCAAATTACTATAGGAAAGAGGTTCTCCTAACCTTATTGCTAGGCTTCCAGGAACCTAACTCCTCCCTGTGCATGGGTCTGAACTGCTAATAGGAGCTTACTATTTCAGCTTAGCCTTGATGGCCACACTGCGGAACAACCCTTGAGCTGTATGAAGTGCCTGCTACATTAGCAGCACTTGTGATTGCAAACAGTGATTGCACTATTCTCAGAGAAGGGGCAATAACCTGAGCTGTCCCCTCTTGTCCCTTCACTCTGCCAAGTGACCATCCAGGTCAGAGCAAAAAGCACTGCCCAGCGGAGGGGGAGCCTTCGGGGGGGTGCAGTGTCTGAGCTCAGGGCAATGCCAGTTACAGCTCAAGCTAACTCTTCAGCAAAAACAAACTCTAAACCTAGCAGAAGTATTCAACCTCCTGGAAAGCCTGGGAACAGTTTAGATGGCTTTTCATGCCAGCTGCCTGTGCAAGTGATTTATGGACTGTAATATGCCACAGAACCAGAGCACATCATCGATTTCCTTAAAGACAGAGGTGTGGATTGTGACTGTGCTTACTGAGCAGTGGGGCTGTTCCTTCATGGCATCACCACTCCCGAAATAAAAGCAGACCTGCTTTTTGGGGGAGCCAGACCTTTCATTTTTGATGGACACAATAAATGTCTCGGTATAATCGTGCTTCAACAGCTTTGGATTTACAAACATCAGAAGTAAATTCTGATTATTTATTTTGGGTAAATAATGAACAGCATAAAAATTGTTGATGTTAACTTTCATTGGAAAAGTTGGTTTAATGGGCCCCATAAAATCTTCTCTTGATGGCAGGTTCATAAAGCTCCATATTGACTTCAGCTAGAGGCTATAACTTCTATCAATACTGTCAACAATTAATATTGACTAATAAAGGTATCCTGTAAACCGAATCCTAGCATTATGTTACTTTATGCTGCCATTAGCAAAATCCCACGTCTTCTTGAAAACATTTCTCTCATGAATCTAGGATTTCTCAAAATAGCCTGTGCGATAGCTAGCAGCGGAGGGCCCTGAGTAACACTGCTTGTGTGCAGAGGGAGGAAGCACACAACCACCTCTGTGTCTCCTAGACAAAGCTTCTGAGATGCTCTCAGGCTTCATTTGCTCCAACAGCAGGCTTCAGGCTGTGAGCGGTTTGTGTGCAAAAGTTTCTCACACCTTTATCTGTGCCGAGTAATTACAAAACCAAACTGTCCAAATGTTGTGTACATTTAAGATTTTTCCTTAGTTCTTCTTCTCTTCCTCCCTTGCAACCTTTGTTTGGGTAAGTTGATACCACCATTTCAACTGCAGCCCCTTTATTGAAATGCTATGCATTTTTCTCAGCTCTGGACCAGTTTTTCTGACCTGAACCAGGCTGATGTCTCTGACATCTTCCCAGGGAAGTCTGAGCATCAGATGAAGCTCCTCAACAGCACAGTTTGGATCCTAATATTTTCTCTCAAGCTCCACCACCTCTTTTTTGTCAATATGAACAATGCACACTGGACACCACCACTCTCTAGATGTTATTTATGCTACACAGACTTTGTATTTTTGAGCCTGATATAGCCTCTCTTATTTAAAACACTCACACCTAAGACTGCAGATGCTTATGGCTCAAAGAAACTCCTTCTACATTTGTACAGCACTAAAAAAACCCTGCAGCTACATTCTCCACCTTTCTGTCTTCCCTTTTCTAATTGCTATGAAATGATGGTTCAACAAATGGTTAGTGTGCCATTAAATCTAAGGGAAGAGGAATTGAAGGTTATCTCAGTCCTGACATGAGTACTGCTGCTTCTGTTATTACTCTCAGTAAAGCTTTTCAAGACATGTGGTGTTAGTTCCTAATGTGTTGTCGCTAATATAATTTCGTTTGTAAGTGATCTGTAGGTACAAAGTTGCATTTGCACATGTAGAGATAGCATTATGTAAACCAGTGGAAAAGACTCCAGCAGCTAATGTAATTCTTCTCTCTTAAGGGGGAAGAAAAAAAAGAAGAAAAAAAGACTAAAATTCTGTACTTCGCTTTTCTTAGTAGGTATGGAAAGAAAAATGCATGGGATAGGATCGCAGCTGCTCATATACCACCATGGAAAGCACAAGAGAGGGCTTTGCATACAGAAGACTGGGATGGAAGTTCAAGGTGTTACCTTTTGGTTGTTTCCTAGCGATTTCTTGGGAGTGTGCAAAACACTAATTGACCCTGATGAACCCTCTGATTTTTTGTCAAAGCACAAGGCTTGGAATGAAAACAATATAATCTGGCACTGCGTGTCTGCCCGGCCTGACCGGTGCAACCCTGTAAGATACTACACTAAGAAACTTAAAAAAAATATAGTAAAGATAATTTTAAAAGGTTCTTCTGTACATCCTTTAAATAGAAGGCCATTTATCTTTGAACTTTTCCTAATATATCATTATCTCTGAGCAGAAACTTAATAAGCTTCTATTGTAATTTTGTTGGAGTTAAACATAAAATCATGTGGGTGGTGTATGTCTCACCATGTCATGGCTTCCCAAAGAAAAGTTATCATCATTTGTCACTATAATACTATGGCAAAATGCGTAAAGAGAACAAGCAATACAGTCATTTCACATCAGCTTTCTGTGCTGAGCTCGAGTGCCCGATGACTTGTACGCAGCGGCTATATTAAGAAGCAGGCTGTTCTGTAATTGAATTAAAGGTGCAAAGGCATGTAGGGCTGTGTGAACTCCTGGGTCAAGCTGCAATTGAATCAAAATCCTCTCTCCTTCCTACACTGCTTGCAGAACTGCTGACCAAAAGGTTCACAGACCTACAGAATGCATGCAGGAGTCCCCACAGCTGGGGACGCAAAGTTACAGAGATAAAAAATCTGTGACCTTCAGCTTTTATTTCGCACAAAGAAAAAGGCTTCTAAAAATATTTCACCATCGTTTTCCTTCAGAGAGCAGTCAGCCAATTTACATAAATGAAATGGCTCCTGTCAAGGAACCAGCAAGGAAAAGAAGGAAATTATCTGCCCTGAAAATCTGTAGCAAAGATAAGAGCAGAATCGGCCAGGGGAGGGGAGATTTAAATGCTTTTTGTCTGAAAGGTCACTACAAAAAGCAGAGAGAGTATTACAGCCACTTAATGATCTCTGTCGCTGTGATAAATACGTAGGAGCTTCTCCAGCAGTTTATTAACAAACACTCTGTAGGACAGTACAAAAGGCCATGACATGGGGCTATTAGAAGAGTGTTTTCACTGAGTCTGAAAAAAAAAAACCCCAAAACCCAACACAAAACCTAAGGAGGATTAAGGCAGAGTGGTAAGAAGGGGCATTCCTGGTAAAGCTTGAGGCTGACATCGCATGCGCCGTCGCCACTTACCTGTTTCAGTGTTCTCGTGCTCCGTGTCAGTGAGGGTGAGGTTGGAGTTGGCCCGGCTTGACAAGCAGGAGCTGCGTCCAGACTTGGTGTTGCGTCCCCAGAGCCTCACGGGGTGCTCAGGTGACAGGACCACATCTGCCTCCGTGTCGGCATCCGAGCCGGCGCTGATGGAGTAGCCACAGTGAGGCAGCCCGATATCAGTCCGGTACAAAGTCCCATGCGTGGGTGTCACATCTTCAAGACCCAGCTCTCGCAAAGAGAAGTTGGCTCCTGGGAGAAAACACAGCAGCCTGGTTACTTTTTAATAGGGGACCGTTTCATGTAGCAGAAGGCAATGGCAGAGCTGTTCATCCTCTGTTTCCGTGTGGGGCGCAGCAGCTCCTGACCCCTATCATACCAAAGATTCCCCTTTTTCGTGGTCTTGCTTAGTGTGAAGCCAAGTGACCATGCCAAGACCAAAAAGCATCTGTATTCCTGCTTCTGGAACCTGACGGAAACTCAGGGTATGTTCAATGAAATCATCAGATGTGAAAGCAAAGACGGTGGAATTCTTTAGGAGAGGCAGAATGTAATCTCCTTGGGAGAAAAGTAGAATGAAGCATGAGATGATCAAAAGTCCTACCATACACCTGGCCACTCCACTACAATAGGAAATGTGAGTGAGTTCTGCTCATTGAAATCCCTGAAATTACATACTGGGGTTCTGAATTATCTTTGGCGATCCCGATTTCCCCTTGCTGACCACTCACAGGTTGACTCAGTTCAGCTATTCATTCTGATACAGTCATGGCAGAGGTTATTTGGCTGCATATAGATGCAACTGTTTAGCTGACTAAAAATACAACCTGAAAACGACTCTTGAGCTCGTGTCTCAAAACTTCAGAATCAGACCAAATCAATGTGAACGAGGCTTCAAGTATTAGCAGGCTTTGCTCAGAAAGTTGCATGAGGTGGCTGGGGAAAGCAATTAGCGACTCCATTTTAATCTGCGTTTATTTATTAATGCATGCTTTTATTTTTCAGCCCAGAATGTCATTAAAAGATTGTGGCCACCCGTGAATGCCTTCAGCTGCACTGTGCACTTATAGGGCACAACTCACCCCTGCTCCTGTAATGCTCCACCTTGATCGGATGGATTAAGGAACGGAGCAGCGTTTGCAGCTCAGGCATGCTTCGACAAGATAAATCTGAATGCACGGGGTCCAGGGAAGTTCAAGCCCAAACGTACCTTTGAACAGTGAAGTTCCTATCTGCTTGATTATTGAAGTCTGACCCTCAAGGTGGTATCCAAAACTGAGTTACGATTCTCTCCCTGCTCAAAACCCCCACCATCATGTGGTTCTTCTCACCTTTCCCTTTGTTGATGTTAAATATCACACGGTGGACAATGTGTATCCAATAGAAACAGCCAGGTTTCTCCTTCTCCAGAGCCTGGTTTCACACCCCTGGAAACACCCTGGCTTCCCTCTGAGCCCTGCTGCATGGGGAAGGTCTCTTGTACTTATAGCAAACGTACATTCAACGATCAGCTGGCCCGCAGTAGATGCTATTTTACTACGTTTTGTCATTCCATTGACTTTGCAACTCGTAGTGCACAGAGAGATGTTTGAATGCAAGGCGAATAATGGGACTGAACAACATTTCCACGTGAAGCTCAGAGGAGGAACTGTTTGACATCAGGAGGAAATACCCATGGTCCAGCTGGTTACAGATCTACAGCTGATAACAAACTATATAAGGCATTCAAGAAGTTTACACCTTTTTAATTGACCGAACAGGATTAAAGCTTTCAGACAGAGCGGCTAGATGAGGTTGCTTGGGGCTCACACCTCTGTCAACCCCTAGGGTCTTGCTTGGGAAGCACGGAGCAAGCTTGTGGCAAAGTAATCCATTTAACCTGATTGCAAAGTGGTCTGAGAGAGTGTCCTCTAGCACTCCACAGCCTGAGGAACTTGACCTGAGTTGTAAAACCAAGGAAGCAGCATCTCCCCAGAGACCTTGCTCTACTCTTCCAGTTTTGTCTTTCGTGCAAGGCCAGGATAGTTTTTAAACCATCCTCCATGGAGTGCTGGAGAATGTCAGCTTTTGGTTTTGCTTGGGCATTTGAGCCCCTGATGGTGAGTTCCACCTTCCCCTGAAATAAGCCACACTCAACATCACCAGACACATCAATGTGCAGCGTGACTGATGCTCTCCAGTAACAGCAGCTCATAAATTATGAAAAATGACTGCTACAATTAACTGAAAATCAAATTTATTTGCAATAAACAGCAGGAGATGCATCGATTTTCATATTCTATGCTCACTGTTGCCTTTTAAGCTGGAAGAACTCAAGTCAATAAAAGGAAGATAATAAATATCTGAGACTTTTTAATTCAGATCTGGTCTATTTTTTCCTGTGCTGACTTGCACGTTTGCTGGCACTCTCGCTCTAGCTAAAACCATTTAAATGCTGACTTGTTTATTTACTGAATTTATTTGGTCAATTTGAAATGTTTCCCTCCTCTGCCTTCCAAACCAATGCAGGAGAAAAATTCACTTTGCCTTGTTGATGTCGAGCAGGCTAATAAGGCTTGGTTTCAGCTGGCATGAGGCCAAACAGCACCACAAAGTGAGGTCTGCTTATGGCTTTCCGCCAGTGGAAAATGTGGCACTGGAAGTCTGGGGTTATTGTTTGTTAGCAATTTTCAGGCCAGTTTGGGGACTTTCAGGATAAACTGGGAAAAAAATTACAAATTGAAAAATCTGTGGGTCATATATTAGAAATAGTACTGCTGCCCTGACACAGTTAATCTTAACTTTTCTCAATTAATCTCAGCCACTTAGACCAGTGGTTTTTACTATTTCTCAGTACCCTACAAAATTTTCCTAGGGAAGTATGAACTTGTGTGTAGCAAATTTATACTCGCGGTCAATAGACTGGCTTTTCTTATTTATCTTTTGTGGGCTTCTTAGAAGTCCATGGACCTGCATGGCCTTGTAGACCCTCAGGTTGAAAACCACTGACCTGTACTAATTCACATCTATCCTGCATGGTGAATATATTGTATGAAGTGAGCAAACTCAATGACCTAAAGGGTTGCCTTTTCTTTATAACTTCATAGATTCCTTAGAGAGGATCAAGTACTTCAGAGTTGCTAAGAGGGAAACTCCTTTTATGATTGCAAAGTAGTACTTACAACACCTATTGGCCCTTCTGTTAATTATTGCCTGTTGCAGTTATCCTGAAATACAAACACGAAACCCATGTGCACAACGATACTTCTGAGAGTCATTTTGCTTGTGCGTGCCGTAAAGATGAGTCTTGCACCAAACCCGCAAGTTTGTGGTGTTTGAAGAATGAAATTAAGCAGCCCCAAAGTTAAAGGAGTGCAGTTATATGCATCCCCTTTGGGGAGTCAGCTTCTCCAAACTGCAGAGGGTGTGCTCAGTGCAGCCTGGGTCAGCTATTCTATGTTCAGTGTCTGGAATGCTGCCTACTCTATTTGACTCACTTTGCCATTTTAGGCTTTTCTTGATGGACTTCTAAAAATAATTTATGTGAAGCCCTTCCTGGTTTCAGAACTAAGAAACTCATGTCTCTACAGAAAAATGAAGATGAGACTACAGCAGGGGCCAGAAATCTACCTCACGCAGGCAACAGCAGCAGTGAAAATGTAATTGTGCTGACTTCAGGCTAGCAATAAAAAGAATACCTGGCATCTCTGTTAGGACTGTTGAAGCCCATGCTGACCCATGAACTTCCACATCTTCACAGCTACTGTGACCCAGATCCACTAAATGGACTCCTGTAAGTCCTAAAAGTTGTTCCTTACCACTCCTTTAATACTGGAGCATGTCCCCATCTCAAACCTACTCCCTGCAGGCCATGTACAATGCCAAGGGCGGTTCATCCTATCAGCAGCTCAATTGCCTGCCTTCTTCCAGGCTTCAGGGGTTTTGCTGTAGCCCCAGGTGGACATTGGCGCTCTCCCCTCATTATCTTCTGCCTTGGCATTCTTGTTGACAGAGCAGGCACATGACAGTGAAAAGGTCTCCTGAGCAGGCAGGGACTTTCCACACCACGTCAGTACTGTGCAGCATGTGCTCATGGTGGGAAGCAGCAAAGGGCTGCTGGAGTCACGAAAACTAAGACACAGAAAATGTATCTGAGTCTAAACTAATGAACATAGGCTAGTGGTATCCCACCTAAGGATATTGGTTTGCATGCATCCCACGCCTGTGCAATGCATCAAAGATGTTCCTTGTTGTTCTCTTTCCTCATATCTTGCTTTAGGCCTCAGGGTCCTTCAGAGGTTGCCTCCCGCCCCAGGCCCAGCTCTCAGCTGATCAACTTACACTGCTTGCAGCAGCATCTGCTGAAATGTGCTCACCTGCTCGGCAGAATTCATCGGCCTCCTGGTGCACCATGTCTTTGACTCTATTGCCGTAGGTCAGCCTGGAGTCTTGATCATAAGCCTTCAGGGTCTCGCTGGAGCTGTAGGACTTCTGGGGTACCTTGTTGTCCTCGCTTTCGGCTGAAGAGCTGGTGTAGCGGCGCTCAGTGTCGCGGCGCCGAGTCAGAGATCGATACGGTTTTCTTTCTTTTACATCCATGGCACCCTTGTCTGAGTATTGAACATTAAAATAACGACGTCTTCGTGGTGGTCAGATTGGAATAACCTGAAGGAGGCAATAAAAGAAATAGCATCTAGGTTCATGCCTTTGGGCACCTAAAGGCTAATTTGCCTTCTTTATACGGTCTTGCGCTGAACAAAAGGGATGTTCCTTAATGGACTGCAGGAAAACCCTGTTAGAACAAATACCAATGGGAAGGAAACGTCAGTTATGTGTGAATCATTTAATAACTGCCACCACTAGTGGGACACGTACATGCAGCAACCTGCATCTGTCTAAGCTGGGTGCACTTGGGGATTTTAAACTGATTGTGATTTTGCTGTGTCTTCTTTCCATGGGAAGTGATTCAGACACCTCCAGGAGGCATGCATTCCGTACATCAGTCACCTAATCTCTGGGAAATCAGGCCGTGCTGAAACGTCTCTATGGAGGCAGCCAGAAGACTTTGGAAAAATGCTGTTTTATAGTTTTAAAAGTGTTTTGATAGATAGTGGGGTTAGGAGGAATGAACAAAAGAAGTGGGAAGGGAGGGGGAGAAAAGAAGAATGAAGGGGCGAGGTATGGATGGAAATTAGATGAAAATGTCTTCCTCTTCAGAGGGCTCATCTTTACTCAGCTGGAAATACATTAGAACTTAAGCAGAGCTGAGGAAGTGTAAATAAATGATAGTTCTCTGCTTCGTGTGACAGCATGGCCTAGGATTTATGCCTGTGGGAAAACCAGTGTATGTATGCACCAGTATGCAAGCATACGTATCTGCATACAGAGAAAATTGATATCTGAAGTTAAACATGTTTTTAAAGTATTTTTGTCAAAATACTTAATAAATTGCCTTTTCACTTTATTAAATGCAACAGAAGCCACGGGAAGAACAGTCAATGACTTGCAGTAAGGTGGTAAAATATGATTTTGAATACCTAAACTGGTTTATGAGGAAAAATACTGATAAAACCCACAAAGCAGACACTGAAATCTGTAATTACAGGATTCCTTCTTAGGAACCGAGTCCTCCTGACTGCTAGAGAACAGAAGCCGAGTCCCTAAATGCCCCGCCAGGTTATTGTTGTTTACTAGAGTATTTAAAAACAGAAAGGAAGAGGATCAGAGAACACCTATCAGTTCTTGGTCTTTTCCATAGCAAATACATATGGAAATGCGTTGTCAAGGACTGAATCACATTCCGTTAGGATTTCCCTCTTGAAAGGCTAAATTTTAAACATACTAATAAGATCTTGCTCCTCCATGACTCTCAGACCCCAGCTTTGCTTCAGATGCTGTGCCCTGGGTTTGCGTTGCAGTACAACAGAGTTTGGTGCAATAGTCGAGGATGGATGTGCTGTGAGCTTCGCAGGTTGGTTTAAAGGGATGTGGTGTAACACAGCACTTATGGTTCTCAAAACCAGGAGCCTGTGAAGTGTGGAAGACTCTTACCACAGGTTCTGATAACCTACAAATCATAACACTAATGCAGAAGCCTGAAGCCAAGATTTTATTAATTCCTCACTTGCCAGGCGGTCTGGCACAAGCATAACTAAGCAAATTCTTGAGTTGATGAGAGACTGCAGGAGGGACCAAGAGCTGCAGGATGGCTGTGAGATACACCTGCAGCTGGGCAAAGAAAAAAAGGGTCCCATCCCTATTCCTGCAATTCTGACTGTGCTAAGACTACTCTTTGGCTTTTCTCCCTTTAACCTCCAAAACAAACTTTTCAGTGACAGAACCCAGTTCTGATGGCTTGTACAGTTTCTGTGGCACTCTTCCTGGAAAGGAAGACACTAATGAAAAAAAAAAAAAAAAATTAAAGTCTACTTAATTCTCTCCCAGTCTATTCCAGTGATGGCAGCTGACCAAGTTCACACTTCCCATTTGTCAGCAAAACACACAGAAAGTACAGAACACAAAAGGAAGGGTGGTGGGGAAGGGGGGAGCGCCTTATAGTTGAGCTTTACTTAAGTCATCTGCAGAGATTTGAGCACCACTTTGCTTTTAGCAGTATGTAAACCCACCAAACTTACTGACTTAAATTCATTCATATAAGTTCAATATGGTGAATGTAAATGAGATTACTCACCCGCCAAAATTTACAAATGTTACAACTTTTGCAGAGTAAAGCCCTGAGAAGTGCAAAACCTAAGGCCTGAATGTAGAAGCAATAGTGAAGAAAAATATGTTATCCTAAGGACCGGTAGCAGTGTGTAAGAGATCAGCAAAATACTGGTAGATATTTTGCTGCATCAAATCAAACATATTGGCACTTTCACACTGGAGAGACTTAAAAGGAACAGAGCACTTGATTGCTTTTCAGTGCACTGTCTTCCACCCTTAAAAAAAACAAAAGCTTTCTGTAGCTTGAAAAATTATGCCCCCCCTTCCCCCCCCCCCCCCCCCCCCCCCCGCAATTGTTACTGAATTGGTTTGTCTCCTTTCTACCATCTCTGTTTGTGTGAAATCCTCAAAAGAAACAGGTTTGTTATACCTTTTAATAAAACACCTTATAACAGGCTCCTTCACCACGGTGCTGTAGTAAGAGCTGTTATAATGAACACTGAAATTGTGGTTTACTGTCACGGGGCACGGAGATAGCAAGATGTGAGCAAGAAGTGGTTACTATATAAGAAAGAAATGAGGAAAGGTGGCTTCTGTCTGCTCGTGAGTATTTGAGTATTGCAGCAGTTCCTACCAAGGGCTAGTCATTTAAAAACCCTCTAGTGCGAGAGGTGCACGTGCCAAGAAAATCTTTCTGCACAGTTAGAGCCACAAGGTACAAACAGGGTCTGTAATTACCATTAGTAACCTTGCAACTTAGGAAATGGCCAAAAAACCATCAGGAAATTGACTGAATTCCCACCAGATGAAGGTTTTTCTTTTCGTAAAGAAAGGTGCTGAAAAAATGAAATTCCTCGTACAGTTCATCAAAAATAGCCCTGTAAATTTGCACTATTCACATACACATTTCTCCAGAACAGTGCTCCAATTCCCAATTCATTCATGTCTTAATAAATTTAACTCCTCTCAGCCCTTTCTCTCTCACCGCTTGGCTTGACTTTTCAACTAGAAAGGTCACCCCCAAAACACATAATGAAGAATATATATTTTTTTTTTATTATTTTTTTTAAGAAGGAACTGTTGCATTTAACTGACTTAAGTAAGTTTCCAGCACCTCTCCATGGACATGCAGTTCTTGTCATCTCTTTTTATGGCCCAATTCCCATTTGGTTTAGATACCTTGCCTTCAATGGGATTGTGTTGTCAGGGAATTTGCCTCATAGTGTTTCTGTGATAGATTATTACTTTTTATCTGCTACTTTTTGTGTCTTGATTTCATTTCTGCTACGATTTCATCCGTGCCATCAACACCTCACATTTTTCCTGACTTCTCTGGCACACAGCAAATACAAAGCATCACACTCGTCTCAGTTACATACTCAACCACCAGTTTCTTTCCGCCTTTAGCTCATGATTGCGCCTCATAATTTTAAAAGCTTCCATAAACTTGCTGGACCTGATATAAAAAAAAAACAAGGCTTCTAATACTGTCCATTCCATCCCTTCACTGCTTCTCCCTCCATAAAAGCACAAAAGCCTTCTGCTCTGAGCCATGTCTATTTGGAAAGAGCTTTCTTGTCCCATAGTGCAGTGTTTCTGGCTCACTTTGATTCTTTCATCCTACTGCTGTCTGCATAACATATCCAATTTCACTTTTTTTTTTGGTTGGGTTTTTTTTTTGTCCTCCAGGCCAATTAACGGCAATAGCTATTCCTATTTTTGTCAGCCCTCTGAGTGTACAATCCCAGCTGGACCACAAGCTGGTTTGGAGTACAATCCACAACAGAAGCATCCTTAAGGCTTTATTTATTCAACGCAGAAAAATCTCACTGACCCCAGAAAGGGTTATTCACATGATAAAGCCTGTAAAATCAGACTCCTTGACATAGTTATATTTTTCAGAGGTCCGGGACTCTTCTGGAATCCTCGCATATATGTCAAGAAGTGGAACAAAAAATCAGCTTTCTAGTTCTGCAGTAGTGCAGTAAGCACAATGTTTATTTGCAGCTCTTTTTATTTTGCTTTTGCTTTGGTTGGCTCCCAAATAATCCTTTTTATTATGTTTTATCCTTTATATCTATCCTCCTCATTCTCGATTCTGTTGCTTTTTGTTGCTCTTTGGAGCTTTGATTAACCACACCAGCTTTGTGCTGCAGCATCGCACTCAATGAATGGCAAGGGGAATGATTTATTTTCTGAGTCACCGCTCAAAAGACAAACTTCCATCAATCAAAAACCAGACAAGAGAGTGTGACACCACAAAGCGATATGCTAGGAGGCGCTTACAGCAAAAGGGACAGGTGGTCTTTGATAGCTGACTTACATTGCAGGTCACTAATCACCGAGATTAGCAGCAAGGTGATAGACAGCGCCTGTTCTGGAAGGCAGCATGTCACATCATCCAATTTTCTGTCAAAATGTGAGGGTTTAAATGGTAGAGATAGCTTTATGTGTTTCCTATATAGTTATGGCAACAGGGTGATTGAGAAAGCTGGAAGAGTGAAATACACTGTCTCCATGAGAACATGAGCATGAATCCCGTTGAGTTGATTCAGTCCACCTTTGTGCTGGAGGAAGCAAAGTGACTTCCTGTGGCCATTTGTTTTCCTCTGTAAAACTGCCTATGCAAAAATGGCATCATCTTACTTGGCAGGACCTGCTTTTTGTCTTCTTAAAGTAGATCTTCTCATTCCATTGCTTCGGGCAATTTTTTCCCCCTCTTTTTTATTGCTGCTGCCCTTTGTAGAATGAGCACAGCCACAGAATACTGAGCAGCAAGCTGGATTTTATTTTCCCTTCGTTGGGCTCCACAAATTGAATCATTAACTAAGACTTAACGCTGGTGAGCAGTGAGCGAGTATCCTTTTCTTCACTTTATAGAGGGAGAGATGAGGCAGGGGAAGTCAGAGTGACTTGCTTAAGGTGGTACAAGAAGAAAGCAACACAACTGAGAGCAGACTCAATCTCCTGGACAGAGTCTGATAGTGAGCCCTGGATTTTTTTGAGAATCAAGTCACATCAGCACAGCAGAATACTTAATTGAAAAAAAAATCTTAGCCAATGCATGTCTGAAATTTTTGTGTGAGAAGAGTAGTGTGAAGCTCAGATATTATTAACAAGATGCTCTTTCATGTTTGGATAGTGTCCTTCAGTCAGAAAGACTGTGGAGCATGTACAATTGCCGTTGGGTCTGACCAGTGAAAACCCATGGTGAATGATGAAAACCTCACTCAGTCAAAAGAGAGGCAGCTTCTTGCCACGTTGTACAGTAATACTCTCCAAAACACGAACAGATACCACTGGGGTCAGACCAGCAATGTTATTTGGTTGGTTAGCTCCAACTCAGGATCCTAAGCTGCAACCAACGATGTTGTGAGTTCAGATGCTTCTGTGGCTTTGTGGCTGTGGTTATTAATATCCTACACCAAATTAAGTCATCACTTGACATTTAACATTTTATCTGAAAAAACACGGTCCACTGTCACAGTCTCACCACGTTTCCATGAGGATGCAAATGCCTGCTTTGAGGCTCTGTATTCTGGTTTCATGACACAAAATGTTGAACTTGGGAAATCTTGTTTGGTCATTTCCATTTGTCCAGAAAAATCTGTGATATTGCCTGCCATTCAATGTCTGGTCTAAAGCACAAAGCCAGCAGAAATGTATGTTTGAGTCTTCTGAGGTATTCAGCAAATATTTAGGCATGTACTTAGGGGTGATTCAAATCAAATTTGTATTGCTGGGTGATCAGAGGCTACAACGATCTGATCTTAGCAAATACGCAACCACAGCTTAAACAGTGTGATGCTATTTACCAGGTTTCTGGGACATTCCTCTATAACATAAGAGAGTCCTGTGTTTTTTATTAAACTTTAAGCTTCAGATTTATAATAGAGGTTCAAATCCCAGGAGGCCTTTGTAGGAAATAAATTAAGCTGTAGGTATAACATCCTCACATTTTTGGCAAAGGCTTTGGAAAGAAGCAGGCACAAGAGAGAAGGATGAAGAGTCGAGTTAACACTGCTTGGCTTCAACCCAGCGCACAAAGAAAGTAACAAAAACTCCCTTTTCTGGTCTCAACCGCTAAGCCTTTCTTCTACTGGTAAGAGACTTGCTAGGCAATTGGTAATGTCCTGTCCAAAAGATGTGGTTTGTGACCTTTTCATGAATAAATCTAAAACTCCAATGAACTGGAGTCCCAGAAAAGCTTGAAACAGTAGTTGAGATTTGAAGTATGGTGGGAAAGCATGAAGAGGGCTGGAATGCAATTATCTCAGTTTTTTCTGGTTTGCAAACCCCTAAGTCTTCTCTCACGGGCTGTAGCCTTTAGCCTGTGCTAGGGGAAGATTTGGGGGCCAGAAGTTAAAAAAAGCTTTCAAATAGTTTTTGACTAATATAAGCAGTTTGCAGCTGCAGTCATCAGAACCCTACTCTGGCTTCTCCCAGAATGGAAATTACTTTGGAAACAACCATGGTTTTACATTGAAATACTCTTTATGACTCTATTAGCCATCCTTGGACAAAGTGGGTTTTCTTCAGAACCTCAATTTAATAGATAATGCATAAAGGTATTTAAATAATAAATGCCAGAAGAGCCAGCCTGACAATGTAGACTGATTTAGGTTCAGCCTGCAATTTTTTCCTGATTCACTATGTCAGACTGAAGGTTGGGGGTGTGATGTGCCAGGCATCCAGAAACTGTGTGAAACCAGCCTGTGTTTTAGCAAGTCCTAGAGTGAGAAAGTGCTGGTGGCATCAAATGCAGGTAGTCACTGAATGAATCCCACTAAAGCATTCCCATTCTTCCTCCATCAGTCACCAGCTGCTAATGTGGGCTCTTACCAGAAATCCAGGAGACTGACATTTAAGTCCTTAATTTGAATCAGACAGCACAAGGTCTTGAATGTGTCTCAAAGACCCTAGGTGAAAGCCCTAGGCACAGGTTTCCTCAGTCTGCTTAGGGGAGTGCTTTTTCTCCAGGAAACAAACAAATAAACCAGAGTCTGAAAAACAACCAAATGTATTTGATAATGTCTATTCATCTCCTAGACAATAAGGAAAGACTGGTACAAGGTTCACTCAAGGTGGAAGGATTTGCACTCGCTTTTGGGTAAGCTTTGTATCTAATCCTTTGTAGTCTTCTGTGGCCTACAAGGAACTTTTATATAAAATCATAGAATCATTTAGGTTGGCAAAGATCTTTAAGATCGTCAAGTCCAACTGCTAACCAGGACTTCCAAGTTTACCACTAAACCATGCCCCTAAGCAACACATCTATACATCTTTTCACCACTTCCAGGGACGGCAGTTTCACCACGTCCCCAAACAGCCTGTTCCAATGTTTGACCACTCTGTCAGCACAGAAATTTTTCCTAATATCCAATCTAAACCTTTTCTGATGCAACCCGAGGCCTTTTCCTCTTGTCCTATCGCTTGTTACCTGGGAGAAGAGATTGACCCCCACCCGTCTAGAACCTCCTTTCAGGTAGTTATATAAGGTCCCCCTAGTAGTGGCCCATATGAAAATGTAGCATGAATCTCAATACAATTCCCATGCATGCCTTGTGTCATTCAACCTCTTCATCCCACAATGTGGTGAGGGAATTCCCATGCTTAGATACGCTCCCTTCGTATCCCTGCTTCTCTGCTAAGTAAACTGAACAAGGAAACTAGGCATCTTTATTACTCCTGCATGGATTCGATCAGTCATAGGCAGTGATTACCTTTTTGTGAGCTTCTAGGAAAAATAGGAAGAAACAAAGGGTCTTAATTGTATATAGCTATACAAAGCAGAACTAGCAAACTTCGTAAGACATGAGAGGCCAATGAACTCTCTGTTACGCAGGAAAACTTTTTTACAGGGTTGTGCATTAACTGCTCAAATAGCTGACTATACTCAAAACCTTCTTGCCTGTTGTGTGTCAGGCACTCGTGTCTAGCTGACCATTCTATGAGGAGCTCCTGAAATCATGCACAGGAGAATGATTGTACTGAGTCAAGGACCATCCAGCCCTGTATCCTGTCTCCCACTGGTGGGTGTTTTGGAAGGGAAGAAGGCAAAAGTGTTTGGGAAGAGTGATTTAAGGAATACAGTTGGTCCTTCCCCTCGGTACACTTCTGGAAGGTCAGCAAATTTCTTAGCAGGACCACTGGGTTTGACAGTCCATGAACCTGTCCTCTGAGAGTTTGTTTAATCCCATTTGACTCCTAAATACTTCTGGCCTTTGCAAACCTTCTGTGAGCAGTCCTCCAATGCGATTATGTGTTGTGGGAAAAAGCACTCGTCTCCTTTAAACTTGCTGCCTGGAACGCACAGGTCTTGCCTCTTCCATGGGGATATTGATGAGCTTACAGCCCTTTCCATAAGACCAAGGCTTTGAACTCATACCCGCTCTCAGACGTACCTTATTGATCACTATTGTACATGATTTCTGCTCCCACAGAGGAGAACTGAGTGAAGGCTGGGACTCTTTTAAGAAAGAAGGCATGCCTGCCTTGTTTCCCTGCAGTCACCACTGCAGGCTTTAATCCTGCCTCTAAAAACATTGACACTATCAGGAGTGGCTGTGCTTGCTGCAGTAAAACTAAGAAAGAGGAAACTGCTGGCAGGTAAAGTTTCAAGCGTAAAGCTTGTCATGTATCTGTATCCCTCAGCAAAAGTATCACATGGGTGTGCACCTCGTACGTGAAACAGAGTTCAGAGAGCATCTCCTGCGCTATATCCTTCAGATGCAGCCCCGTGTCTGAGCTGCTCACAGGGTGACAGCTTGAATGGAAGGAGAGGTGTAATGTAAAATTTGCAGTATATGAATTCTTTCTCCTATTTTTTCTTCTTTTTTTTTTTTTTTTGGCTTGGCTGTGAACATAATAGAATAATAGCTTATGCTTGCCTTGGCTGTCACTACTGCAATTGAATGGCAGGGAATGCCATAGGCTCAACTGAATTTGGATGAATATACTCAAAGGTACGCTCAGAAACTATTGCTAGGGACAGATCCATTTTGTACCTGCCTATTTATTAACGCTGCTTATATTAGAAACTTCGCAGAACAGTATGACGGAAAGCTTCCCGCAGCAGAGGGAAGCTCTCACCTAATCAGTCAGGGCAAACAGCATAGGGGAAAGTGATTATTACCGTCTGTCTTGCAGTCTTGTGCAGGCAAAGGCAAACATCTTGTCCAGGTCACAGGATTCAAGTAACTAACACCCAAAATTCCTGCAGGATTAGTCACGAGGCCAACTCGTCCTTGTCTTACTACAAGATAATGTGTAAAATTGTCCTCGCTCTTGTCGCAGATGCTGTGGTACTGGGTAATCTTTCCTTTAGCAGGAAAAGAAACAAACTTGTTTTCTTGTTCTGATAAAGTCCCCCAAAAGATCAAATGTCAAACTAAGTTTATTAAAATATGAATTATCTGTAAAAAGACCACAAAGGCCCATGAATTGATTTCTGATAGTCTATGGATGTATGTTAGGAATTCTTTGTGAGATAATCAGAGAGCACTGAGAGATGCTAGGGATTGATTAAGCACTATAACCCCTACTGCATCCAAAGCTTAACTTTAAATTACACATCAAGCTTATGCAGTAAGCAGTATATTTTTCTTAGGTAAAATGCTTACGGGGGGTAAATAGAGAGATAAAAATAGTAAATTAGAAATAGAAAATAATCATTATTTGTTCTTTTCTTAAACAAAGGGTTCCCTCATTGAAATAATGAGGAGGCGTATCGCCTGTAAGAAGAGATTTTAAGCAGATACAATCCTTCTTAGAAAGAGAACTCCATCCAACTTCCCCACCTGTCAGGGAGCATCAGTCACTGTCCTCTTGACATAGACTACAGTCTGGCTAAAGGACTTCCATCTGATTGCTGGGTTGCAGCTCTGGACAAACATGTACAGGATACGAACCTCGAAAACAGACTCTTCCAGATGTACATGCAGGAGGATGTGGGACTGCGAGAATGTGTTAAGGAGGGCGCTTAATAAGGTAATGATAAGCAATACGCTAGCTCAGGTGATAATATAAAACTTTGCGCTTATACTATCCTTGCAAAATTCTGCTTTCCTGCTTGCCTAAGGGTATCAGAATAACAGCAGAGTTTAGTTTTATTCACTTTGGGTTTTTTTTAACACCATGGTAAAAAGTCAGAAGGTAAAATTTAGATTCTGATTTTATGCTGCAATTGTAAATCTATATGGCTGAGAGAACAGGCTGCCCATAAGAGAAGCAGAATGTCTCACCTAACTTTGGGTATCAGTCCTGCAAACACTTACAGCCAAACTAGTCACACCTGATTCCTTCTACAATCAGTGAAGGGGGGGGGGTGGGGGGGGGGTGGGGAAGTCATTTCCAGGGCAAGATTCACTAAAAAAAAAATTAAAATATTAGACATCTATTACAGATATAGATAAATTATTACCTGTAAGTGACTCTTTCCTTTTACTGACTCCACTGGGACCCTAGGTTGACTCGTTCAGGAGTAGGAGCCTAAATTAACCACACTGTGGAGTTCTTCATTCACGTTGTTGCATGACTGTGATTTCTTAACGAATTAGCCCTTCGAGTGGGTACATTTGCACCTCTCCCATGCTGCAGGCAGCCCAGTCGGGTGGCAGGGAGGTGGCCTGAATAGGGTCACACAGGACATCAGAGGCAGAGACTGCACAACCCCCAGCTATTATTTGCACTTCAGAAGCCTGTTTGCTGGAGTTCTTGGATTGTGTGCCAGTATTCATGAAAGCCAAATATTTTTCACATTTTTCAGTAGATAAAATGTTAGGTAAGGGCTTAAGAGGTTTATCCAAGTCCAGACTGGAAAATACATTCTGGATTATTGGTACTAAAATCACTAATTTAGTGACTAAGCGATAAGTCATTCGGTTCACCCCAGGAAAACATCTTGTATATGACTCTCTGTTGCAAAATAGAATGACTTATTAGGTCATTCTTATAATGAAGAGAAAGTTTTTATATCTTTCAACAAAATAAGTGGAAAGGCTCACTGCTCTGCTGAAGGAGAGCTTTGCTACCATGCTGAGGAATACAGCGTGAGGAATATTCAGCGAAAAGGCATTGTGGTAAGAAAAGAAAAAGCAAATGAAGGACTTGGGGAGGGGAGAAGGCAATTGAAGATGTAAATGACTCTTCTTAGCCATACCTTTAATGACTAGTTAGACCAGAGATTAGAAGTAATTGAACTAGCTCTCAGTCAACAAAAGATGCAAATAGATTGTAAAGCAGAGCAGGATTGCATTAATTTACACTAAACCAAGAGTAATTAGTTAGTGTTTGTGCAGTGCTTAGAAAGCAGAAAGTGCTATATAAATTTTAATTATTACTATTTGTTTCAAACAGATGCAACAAACACAATCTTTTATATGTCTTAGGAGGTAAAAGATGAGAAAGCAAAACTCAGTAACAGGCTCCATCATTTAACTGAGACGTAGCAGAGCTTGTTTGGGAAAACACACAGAGTTTTATTCAGTGGCTATCTCTGAATCATGAGCATTTCTTTTGAAATCATACAGTGATTTTCTAGCTCTGGAAAGCCTGTCTTCTGGAAAATGACAAAAACACCCCACCCAAACCACCGAGACTAGATGCTTATCACAGACCACAATCTCTGCAGGGTACTGTGTACCTTTCTGACCTTGCACAAGGTCAAAAGACAAGAGAAATGAAAAGATTGAGACCATGGGTTTAAGCAGCGAGTAAACCATCTTCATTTTGGACCATGCAATCATTCCTGAGATTAAGAGATAGTTGTGTCTACTACTTGAGAAGCAAGAGTCTGGGAAACAGCACTAGTTTCCCTTATGCCTAGCTGTGCCGCTAATTGATTGTGTCATCCTGCACAAGGCGTCTAACCTTTTGGACCCATTTTATGAAAAACAGATATAAACATATTTAGCTGTTTCACAGCCAAGTAAAGGGTTTTGTATGATGCTTTTAAGCATGTCATTTCAATAAATAATCTGAGACATGTATCACTATTAAGATGACTGAGAGAGTCTAGGAGTCTAACAAGAAACTTATTAGGTGAGATCATATAGTTTCAGGATGGATTCTGAGCCATGACATGCTAATGATTTTCAAAGATTATTAGGCTGGTCAGAATCATGGAATAAAAGAACCCTAAAGTAAAATGCTTATCTGCTTTTTTTGCAATAAATTCTTGGCCCAATTTCCTTCCTACCTTGGCAAACTCTTGCAGAGAAGAATGATAGCAGAGGTCCAACCACTTTGTATGTTTTAAAAATCGCCAAGGATAATTCAATTAAAAAAGTAATTAATATGAAAGAAATATTTTGCCAGGATATGAGCTAATAAAAACCTATATTTAGTGCTCATGATTTTCAAAGTGGTGTACAAATGCTAATTTATTAGCTAACAATTATATCTGTAAAGAAGGAAGTGGTACAGATGGAGACAGAGGAGACAGCAACATCCTCAGTCGTAAGCTCCTGAAGCCAAATGTCTCATTGTACATATTATTGCCCAAGTGAAGCTGGATCAATGCTTACATCTGTTGGGTGCATAAATCTGCAGGAAATCCAATTGCCAAGAATCCTTTAAACTTAAGTTTGTTTTTACCAAAGTTCAGGCTCCTGGGTTTGAAAATGTCAACCTAGGTGGAGGATCAGTTCCACGTTTCAACGTTTCTGATGACAAACCTGGCTTGAGCTCTTCCCTCCTGCTAGGGCTCGGCCACCCTGCTGCTTGCTGCCTCCCTGGGGATACTGATGCAGCTGTTTGTAAAGCCACACCCTAAGCAGATCAGGGAAACAATCTGGAAGTAAAAAGAAAAAGAGCCCTTATCTGCCAAATCCTTACTTTTTTGGTTGTTGTTGTTTTTTAACCTACACCAACTTAATTGGGCTAGATTAAAATCAATCCAGTTTTATGCTGGGGTTTCACAAGTAGTTGCACTCACTGGTTCCAGCAAGAGGGCAATACACTGGGGTGGGAAGGAAAACAGATTGGGAAAGTCTTTCCTACCATCTAAACTGGAAGACGGAACCATATCCATTTTCGGTCATGGCATGCAATATCTCGCTTGATCTAAAAATCTGTATTTCTAAGTAATTTTCAAGCATAAGAACAAAGGGTTTCTAAGAACTCTTTTAATGCATCTTTTCCAGCTCTAGCCCCTACCGCCCATGATCAGATGTGAGAGTTATATGAGATAATATCGTTCCATTTCTGCCAAGAGAGCTGCTGCTGCTTCATGGAAGCTGCCTTGCTGAAACCCCTCTGCTTCATGCCCACACCTCACCCATTTCTCCTTGCTTACAGACCAAAGTTTCTCAGTCTTTAATTGGAATTTCTATTACTACTTCATTCTCTCTGCTGTATCTTTACTACATTGTTTTCAAGAAAAGTTGAAAACTGTTGAAAGCAAAATAGTCTGATGCAGTCAGCATTTTTTCCGTCTTTTTCTTCCCTTTTATATCAGTAGCAGTTATTGGTATCCTATATAGAAGAAATGACTGCAAAGAAACAACAAAAAAAGATATATCCTCCCTACTGCCTTGGAGCTTTTTGTTTTGTAAATCATGCTGCGTGTAAGCCGTATTTTAAGGTACTCCACAAAACATTTTTTTCTCCCTGTATTTGTGACCAGTGAGGGCTGGATTTGTTGTGTCATCTCTTGACTGGCATTGCGTTTTACACCAGCAGTGGCTTCTATGAATTGTGCATCTGATTCAAAGCCCATTAAATTGCATGGAAGTATTTTCCATTCATTTCACTTGGGGAGTAAAATGGGGCTTTATAAGCTCAGCTCCCTGTACAAAACCTTTTAATGTTCACATTTATGGTCTGGGCTGCAATGCATCATATTTCAGCCTTCAAAAGTGTCAGTGCTGAGGATGAAAAGGAATAAAATTAAGAAATTGGAGTCTTCTGGAAATCTCCTTCCCGGAGCGAGCCAAAATGAACCTATGAAGAAACATGTAAGAAAGCACATTGGCAATTTTTTCAGATGTAGCCTGTGACGTTGGGAGCCTCCAATTTGCAAAGATCACCCCTTGAGGACCTTCAAGGGGAGCTGGGTTTGATTGAACAGGTAATTCTCCAAAATTAGGCTTCTTTCTGCCATTATAAGCATGGTGTCTACTATAATTAAGGCATTTTTGAAATTTTCATTCTGTAATTATATGTATCGGGGGTCTGGGGCAGCATAGTGTTCAAGCTGTCACTAAACAGGTCCAGTGCTGCACTGGGTCATTAGGCTTAAAAACAGGTGGAGCCTAAACACTGGGGCCTGTGCATTTAAGCTGATTTCTTGGGTAGGTAAAGAGATATTTATATTTTCATTTAGCTTGAGTGATACCAGCACCTGCCACTTGCTCTAAACAGAGCAGTTAACCCATAACTCCCTCTGTCAACTCCCGTTGACGGAAAGCAAAGCAGATAAATTAATGGCTCCCCTGAGAGCAGCGAACGGTGAGGACTTGTGTAAACAAACACCTCACAAAATACAACTGTATTAATGGGAATGGAAATGAAAAAGCAAATGCCTCTCCCCATCTTTGATGGGCACAGCAGGCTGGAGGCAAATGCTCACAGTGATGCTAAAGGTGGGGAACATACACCAGACGCATCGCAGCTTGTGCAATGGCAATTAGTGCATCCCCAAAGCAGACAGAAATATTTTGGTCCTGCTGATGCCAATGGCTGGGATGTCTTTGCAGCTTTCTTGAAGCGTGCGGATGTGTAAATAGGACCCTTGCCCCTCTGTGCGGGCATGCACGCAAAGTCCTGCTGCTGGCAGATGAACCCTGCAAACAGTAATTAAAAGTGAAAGAAGACAGAATATGTGTTCCTTTTAAAAATCTGATTTGCTCTTAGGGAAAACCAGAGGCTGATCTGTGCTCCTTGGCTTTTTCCCTCACCTGAGGGTGGGTTCAGTGTCTCCAGCCGCTCAGCCCCAGATGTGCTGGGGACATAGTGCTGTGACATAAACTGCAGAGCACTCAATTATTTCCTCTGTCAAGGGATACTATTGAGAAACTTAGATATCCTGGTGATGGCAACCTCATAAAAAGCCAAATCTGTAGGTCAGTTGCTTGGGCCCTGGTCTGGGGGTAAATCTAATTAAGAGATATTTTTTCCCCCACCTTTATGATCTTTCTCTCTAAAATCCGTTTCTCCTCTTTTCCCTGTGATGGGAAACTTAATTTTTTGTGCTTTTCCTGTGACTGCTTTTGAGTGGTCCTGGGCACTGCAGGGTTTATGCACCTCACGGTCTTCCGAGGGAGAGAAATGTTTGCACAGACAAAAAATTAAACCAAAGACCCTTCCATAGCTCACCGTGGCTGGTCATATTTACCCATGCATGCCTCCTTCCCTGAGATAATACAAGCATCTGTGTGACTCTCATCTGGTATAAAACGATTGCAGAAACGAAAATAAATCAAATGTATTTTTGCAGTCAAAGCATCCATTCTGGTTCACTGCTGCACGGTGGGATTGGGCATAGGAGAGCCAGGATCCACTGCTAGCCTCAGCTATGGGCTGAGGGAGGATTTACGAGAGACAATCATGCTCTGTTTAGGGTAAAGGCAGGTCCCGTGTCCCTGTCACTCTGCTGTCCTGGTCAGAATTGCACCATAACCCCCATCTGCTCTGCATCCCCAGATGTTGCAACATCTGGACGGAGAGGGTGTGAAGATTTTGGCCAGACTGGAGGATCTTCAGTGTCTTTTTGCCTCCCTCGCACCTCAACTCATCCAGGAATGTGGAGGAGAAGCCCGTAGCTGAGCTTTCTCAGCTGAGCCCAGCCTGTGTTAGGCTACAAATTGTAATTGAGGGGAGGATGTGTGTAAGGGGGGACGACTACAGCATCAAAGCGAGGAGCTGTAAATGGAAATCTTACTCACATGTGTTTTACCTCCTACCCTGGCATTGTTTAGTGTCTGTGTGTTGGCTTGGACTGAAGCCAATGAGTCAAACAATGTTCTCTGTGTAATTATATGCTTAATGGAAACAAGCAGAGGTCTCCATGGCCTAGATTTGGAGAGGATTGTTTCTTAAGTAGTTGCCTCTGAGGAAGAGGGGGGAGGCACCTCCTTGGATGGTAAATAAAGAGCAAGATGTTGCACCAAGTGGTCATCTTGCCCTGCTGAGGGCCTGTCAGCTGCAGGTCTGAAAGCACAAGGTGGCATAGATGCCAAAAGCAGAGACCAGGGGTGTGACAGAGGGGATCTGCCTGGATCTGTAGTGACATGGTGTATTTCCCTCCCAGCCTGGTTTTCCACATCACCTTTTCTTCTAGAGGTTAATGGTCCTGTAAGGGCAGCAGCAATAAATAAATGTGCCTGCCCTGGAACCTTGTTAGTGTAAAACCTAGCATTATAATTCAGTTTATTAACCCTGTATAAGATGGTTTAGCATGAGGATGGCAGGCATGAGACTCCTTCCACCTTCCCTGCCACCATCTCTGCTGTAGCAAGGGTGGGAGAGCAGACAGAGAGCTGGGCATAGTAATATTTTAATCCCATGATGTTACGCAGCTGTGCAAAGTTGCTTTTTGCAGGACAGGTCTGCACAAACGTACAGAGAAAGGGCGTTAGGATCACAGATGGACCCCGTCGAGATCCTGTCCCAAGGCAAACATGCCTGTGGCTCTCTTGCTTCGTGCTTTTCAGCTCAAATTAGCTGACCCATATTGGAGTGGGGGGAGGAGGAGGAGAGAAGGTGTAGACCATGTCTCTGACTCCAGGATTTTGGAAACACCAACTAATTGCAATGGGAAAGGGGCAGAAACAATGGCTGGGATCCCAGCACCAGGCTCAGGGTCCCACCAATGCTTTCTCCTATAGGACTGCAGAGGGAGAAGCACTCCAAGAGAGTGCTCAAGCAGTTTATTAATTATGTCAATATTAGTTGCTAGCCTTTCTGTGTCCCTTCCTTAGCTGACACGTCCCATCCCTTTTCTGGCCTGTGTTTGCATTTTATAAACTGGTATGAGAAGTATAGCAGCTTTCCAGTTGGCCCGGGGTTTTATATAGGCTAAGGCTGAAATTAAAGCATTTCACTAGGACATAAGAAATAGCCTCAGTAATTTGTAAGTTTGGAAACCAATGTATTTAAACTTTTTTCTTAAAACAAGCAAACAAACAAACAAGCAAAGAGCAATAAAAGCTGCAAATGGCTTTGATGGTTACATTTATTGCTAAACAGGAATACTAATAATGTATTGTGCTCAACCAGATTTTTCACCAATCTAATCTGGGAACAGCTCAACTGAAATTGGAGACACAAAGGAGATATCTACACTAGTAAATTAAATATTTTATTACAGTCAATAACAGTCTGGGACTGTTCCCTGCTACTGAGGCCAACTGGCATGGAGAAGCCTTCATCTATATAATAAACCCTCCTAGTATCCAAAACAGGGTGGTTTTAGCCTTTTGCGCTTTGGGACTGGTCCCTGGCCTGTGATGATGCCTGAGCTGTGCTCAGAAATTGTTTGGCCCAGGTCAAAACATTGCCACGAACCTCTATTAATTGTTGTTTAGCTGTTATTCAACAGCATAAACAATAACTCCCTGCTATTATGTACTTTAGTAGCAGAAACAGAGCCAAAACTGCAGCTGGTCAGACTGCAAGGAAATAGGTACTTCCATATTTACAGTAGTTTTCAGATTCTTTTGTAAAATAAAATGTGCTTCTTGTTTTGATTGTAAGTTAATTGCACAAGCCATGGAATCAGCATGATATCCTGCTTCTTAACCCATGCTAGCACTGCCTTAGGTGCAGTGCAGAGACCTTGGAAGAGCTAGGTGTTGGTAGTCTCACAGCTGGCAGGCTCAACTGTAACAATAATGGGGACCTTGGACTTGTTTTATAAGGAAATCCGTGCTTCTTCCCTTTCCTCCCAAGACTGTTGAGCAGTGTAATTTTTCTCAGCATTCAATTTAATTCTTTTTCTTTCTCTTTGTTTTTGTGGGGTTTTTTTAAAGAGTAAAAAGAGCAAATTAAATGGAACTGATGTTTCGTTAGAAGAAGTCCATTGATGGAGCAGATCTCATTTAGAGCAGGTTTTCTAGGAGTGAAGGCAACACCAGCCAGAGTGGAAATGCTGCCAGGTTGCCCTCCTGGCTCTGATCTCTGATTTCAAGCTATTACATGAAGCCCTGCAAATCAACAAACAATGTGAACAATAACGAAAGGGTGTTTAAGAAAGAAAGATGCCATTTGGGGGGGATTATTGGACATGAATGCTATCTCTCCCAGCTGTTGGCAAAGAGTGAATTGGAATCGCGTTGTCATCAAATCAAATATTCCTAAAGCACCCCTAGGGATTGCTTTGCAATTTTGTTAATATTTTAAAAGCATCCCTTGATCTCACCCATGCCTGCCTGCAGCTATGATTTCATTATGCACTGAAACATTTGTCTTCTCTCTCTCTCTCCCCGCCCCCCCCCCCAATCTCTCCCTTCTCCCCTCTCTGCCTTGAACTTCAAGTTTTCACATTAATAAGGTGCATTATGAACAATTGAGTTTGAAGACCACGAGCACGTGGAATCCACCAGGAGCCAGAGCACTTTAATCTTGCTCTGTTTGCAGAATTGGCCTTTTCACCAACGCTGGCCAGACATAAGTATAAAAAACTTTCCAAAGGAAAAACAAGAAAAAAAACCGAACAAAAACTTTCCCTCATGCAGAGCCATAGGACAGAAATGCAGAGCCATAACTGTTCAGAGCAGCTTGGTGGCCAGTTTCTGAAAGTCTGTCTCCAAGCCAAATTCCCAATGTTATCTTAACTTACCTACACATTACCCATAAGTCTTTTCTGAATGAAAGCTGAATAAGCAAGTATTGGAGGGGCATACCAATGAATGAATGAAAGCCTGGGTTCTTTGTACATTTTTCTATGAAAAAAACATTTAGCAGAGACCTAACAGGATCAAGGCTATCCACCTCAGCAGTATTTATGCTGCTGTTTATCTTCAGGATGGTTGACATAGAGGTGGGGTCTGCCTGAAGGCCAGGGCTGTGACTTTGCTTGACATCCGTAAAGTGCCATCCATCAAGTGAATTAATCATGAATCACAAGATGATAGAAAGTGTGGTCAAGACAGGTCAAAAGCTCTAGCCCTGGCCAAAGAGCAGGCAGCTAAGCAGTGCTATTCCTAGAAACAACCCATGCTCCTGCCTATCCATCACCATAAAAGGGACTAGATTGTTTTCTGGCTAAGCCCTTTCTACTTACGAGTTTCTGTTTGTTTTCGTCAATTTTGTGGTTCTCAGGTGTGGGCATCACACCCAGGTAAACAGAAAGGCAGAATCATAAAGGATTGTGCTCTCATTAGTTATAGAAGTTTCCTTGTCAAGCTGTCCGTGTTATGAATAAAAATGTCTTCTCTGTAAAAAAAAAAAAGTCTGTGAAACGACCGCAGATGGTGTGTTGGAAAGCAGAGCTCCGGTTACAGCTGGGGAAGCAGAGGCAAAGAGGAAGAAAACTGAGGGACAAACCCATGTGGTGAATCACTCGATGCCTCAGCTGGCAGCAGAACCAGGAACTGAACAGAGATCTTCTGTTTCCCAGTCCAGATCTAGTCTATGCCTTGCAGCTAGGCTGATCTCAACTTGGAGATCTTTATGCTTTTCCGTAACTGTGGGGGAAGCGTTACCCGCTGGAGAGCACATTTTCATCCCAAGATTGAAGAATTAACAGCTAAAATCCCTTCCTCCCTCCCCTCACCACATGCCTTGGCTTTTTTCCTTCCTAGTTAAGTGTATTCAGATATGCAGATGCTTCAATGAACTCAGAAGTGGATCTTTCAGTGGTGACTTCACATGCTCCTTTCTAAATTTGACTATTAAGATATTTTCTTTCTTTAACTGTCTTTTAAATAAAACAGAGCTGGGTTGTTGGACGTTTCTTTTTATCTGTATTCTTTTAAGGCCTCAATTAATATGTAGATTCCAGACAGCAACTGTCAGACATATGTTTTACCTCTCTAGAAAGATACCAGTTTGACACCAGAGGACTGGGCAGCTTCCTAAATCGGAAGCAGCCTGATTTTCAGAGTGAAATAACTGCTGCTTTTTCAGATCAAATTAGCTCTAAAGACCATATGAAGACAAATCTTGTCTCTGGGAGGCACCTGCACATGGTGACTTGGTTTTGAGGATCCTTCAGGCATGCTGGTGGTCCACAGTTCTCTTGGAGAGGACATTGCGGTCCCAGGACAATGTGTGAAGGTCCTGCCTGCAGGGCTCAGACCTCAGCAGGAAATGTTTTCATATAATCTAAGGATATGTTATATATATATATATATATATATATATATATGGATATATAAGTTTATTTATATATATATATAAGGATATATAAGTTTATGCAGAGAGTGAAGGAGCCTGCTCGTTTGGTAGGCACAGAGAGATAATAAGATGCACACTAACCAGGGAAAGCTAAGGAGAAACCTTCAGTGAGTGTGGAGTCTTTACAGCGACCATGGAGTTTACCTTCCCAAATCCAGAGAAACAGCCTCCAGAACAATGAAAGGAGGAAACGGGACTGAAATGTAAACAGGGAAAAAATCTCATGTTGGAGCTGTAAGAAGGTGTAAATGTTGCCCGAATGAAGGAGGAGACTGGCATGGTGGAAGAAATACACAGCAGAATTACGAGCTGTGTATCAGGAGCATTTGTTTCTTTAAGGCTCAGGCAGCTTGTGGCTGGCAAGCCCTGATAACCACTTGCGAGCTGGCTGATAAATGGGTCAGATGTGTTCTGTCACGCTTGGCTGGGGATGCTGGCCATGAAACAGAGAGGTGGATTTGTGTGGAGTAGAAGGTCCATGTAGCCCATGCTGTTTGTGTCACTGCCCTGTGAGTCATTGCTGGAGATAAGAAATAGGACCTTGAAGAAGAGCCCAGAAAACACTGTGCAGTGGAGACAACCAGTTTATGCCTGCTGCAACGTGATGTTCTTCAAACTTTCCTTACGTTATGATCTGAGCCACTGAAATGCATGTCAAAGAGTGGTAGCAGGGCACTAATGTAATGATCATACCTTCTTAATCACAGCGGAAATATTAGATGTTTTCTTACTACCTTAAAATAACAACAGCAGCAACAAAATCTAATTTTTAATCTATTAGCTTAAGGAGGGGAGGTAGATGTACATATCCAGAATTTGTTTTGGGAATAGAAGAAACAGGTGAACAAGACTGCCTGAGCTTGTCGTGGCATATTAGAAGGTCTGAGGTAAGGGGAAACTGGCTTAAATCATCCAGAAATGTTTGTTGCCTTGTCCCAGATCAGTAAACGTTGACCTAATGCAGCTCAACTGAGTCCCAGTGATCCCTGCGCAGGGCATGTAAATTCAGATCATATTACAAATGCAATTAATATAGTTTCATTATTTCTCTAAAGCTCAATACCCACAAAAAGTTGCCTGAAATTCTGCTTTTACTTTGCACACCTGTAAAACAGGAGGTAATCTTAAAAGCAGACCAGAACCAAGGACTGCTCATCCCTGTACATCTGCTTCATAGTGCAGACCACAGGCCATGGGCATTCTTTTTCATCAATTGTTCCCTGTCTTTCTCTCTCCCAAAGACAATCACACCTCCACACCGCCTGCACTATTGCTTGTTGGTGGTTTCTGTTATAAGAAATGTGAGGTTTAGTCCCTTCAGGCTGAAGGGGAGAGTACACCAAGGTCTTTTGGTTCTCAACAGATGTCCCAGCTGCTCTGCTACTCCCCAGCATTTTACAAACAAACCGTGATGAGGTTTATTCGCTGTATTACAGTCCTACATCACAGTCCAGCTACAGGACATGAACAATTGTAACAGTGGTGGTGTTGCTTTGTATGTTTGATGTAAGGTGTTCCTGGGAGGGTAGATGGGGAAGGCATTGTCCCCTTCTGTTCAATTCATATACCTGGTGGCATCACTAACTGTACAGACTCATTAGTACCTCCTACAGCATGGAAGTGTGTGTCTCTCTCTACATGACTCTCCTACAAGTAGGCTTAGATTGTGCAATATATCCCTAGGTGGTTACCAAAAGTATATCAATATGCTGAAAAGAGTGTGGATGGAGGAAAGCTTCAAGGAAATAGGTAAGAAGAACTGATCTATTAAACATCTGCAATAAATGCATGCAGACTGGCAAGCAGTAGAGCCAAAAATCCACAGAAATCTGAAGGGCCAAAGCATCAAGACCGAAAAGAAATGGGTATCAGTGCTACTATTTAGTTCAGAAGAAGATGATTGAATTAAAAAAGAAGAAAATTTCTGATTACTATAATGAAATATTTTCCTAATGATCAGATCCCTTAGGGAAGTTGAATGAAATAAATAATAATATATATATAAAAAATAATCAAACACCTGGACACAAACTGGACTTCCCAAAGGACTATAGAAACATGGTGTTGTATATAAATAAGCAGCCGTATGTTGGATTGGGAATGGCATAGCCCAGTAGATTCTCTTCCACTTTTTAGGTTTACTATACTGGATAATTCACAGTGGAAGTAGGTGACTGTACCGGTAACTGCAAAAGCCTGTCTCGCCCCGAGTGCCCCAAACCAGGCAGATGTGGGCCAAACTCCTAACCACTTTGCCACTGCCCAGTATCATCAGGGAAAAAGCAAACAAGATGTTTCCATTTAAGGGTGATCCATACCCATATCACAATGATGTGGTACCCTTCATACAACTTGAATGCCATTCGCTGACCCAAAGAATGCCTGAATTTATGGCTTTGGCATTAGAAGATGAATTCTCTGGAAGGAAAACCTCTGGAGCTTCAGAACTGCTGTACAAGCCTCCTCACCCCACACCCCCCACACCCCCCAAACATCTGCTTGTTATTTGTATGGAGCGTGGGCTAGATTCCTTACTCCATGGCAATCCCCAGCAGTTTGTAATGGGCCCTAAATAATCCTTAACTTATCACAACAGCTGTTGGAAGGCGGCCCGGGAGGGCGGTTGAGATGATAGCTTGACTGAAGGCAGGAGATGCTTCTCATAGCGGCTTTGACAGAGAGGAGAATCAGAGCCACTGCGCAACATCACTAAGCTTCGAAATCTCCCAGTGTTCTTACTTTTGTGAGGCATATTCATTGGAGATCTGGAAACTGTCAGCTTGTTCCAGCTCTGTAGTACCCTCAGGGAGGAAGCAAATACTCTGCTGACTATGAAGATGTGCAGCTATAACTGCAGTAATTCTACAGGAACAGCCAGTCAGGGCGAACAGACCTACCGCTACAGAGAGGACACCAGAATGGGGAGACTTTTAATTGGCAGATGTGCACTGCTTAGCATTAGTGAAGACAATGAAATTTCACATTCGTGAGCATTAATGCAGAATTTATCTGATCTACAGTATGTCTGTGCCTTAAATTTTCCTCCAGAGCACAGCTGGGTGTTAATCCCCTGTTCATGTTATACCCCTCTCTGGCAATGAATACACTTGTCAATTAAAAAACTTCTTTGAAGTTATTTCAAGCTTCCCAGAGCAAAGAACTGTGGAGTCTCGCTATGACCCAGGATTAATTAAGAAGGGCCAAATTTGGTTTCATTTATGGGAATGTAAATGTGTTGTAAATCTATTCCCAGTCTAGCAAGAGAAGGCATTTACTTTTGGTTGTTGTTGTTTTTTTTTTTTTAAATAATCTTTGGCCAGAAAAAGAGGAGGCAGTTTTATCCTTCAGCTAGTGCTCTGGATTGGGAATCTTCCTGTGGATTTTGCTGTTGCACAGCTACAAACACTTTCCTTAAAATAAACCCACCACTGAGACAAGTTATCCAGATGACCACAACATGTAATCTGCTGAAATATTTACAACAAAGTGAAAATTTATCTTGTTTACCCTCTATCTTTTGAAGTGCTTCATCTCTAGGCATCTCTGGGCTGCATCTGCACTCAAAATCTTTCCATTGATTGGTGTGAGGTGGACACCGAGGTGAAAATCACACATCCTCATACTCTGATTTGTGCTTTTATTATGTATGCCATGCCAAAAGGGGATGTAATCAATTGTTCATAACTGGTAACTATTTGCTGTATGATGAGATATTATTCAAAATGATCATGACTCTTATGTTGCGTCTCCTGGAGAAGAATGAAGAATCCAATATTCAAAGTGGTTCTGCAACTGCATGAAAGCTCTCACGGCTGGCTGGAGACAGTCATAGGCAAGCCCAGTTCAGCATCAGATGTATTGGTCTCTGCCACACGAATTGAAGCCACAATTCCTCAGATGCAAGCCAGGCACTGAAAAGATTCACGATCATTTCCAGTTATATAATGATGGCAACCAGATCCTCCACACTTGGCTATGGATGGAGTTTGCATGTGGAAAGCATGCTGCATACACAAAAACTAAATGTGGCATGGAAATTTTTCATGAGTAGATTTGCAGGAGCAATTAAAGACACCCCTTGACCAGCTCACTAGTGTGCTACTGAGAAGACCTTGAGGGCATTTGAAGAAAAGAAGGATGGGAGAGAGACTGACCTCTAAACTGGTAAAAAGACAGGAAAACAGAGGTCAGTTTGATAATCAAACCAGTTTCATTATGTGTTTGAGATGTCTCCAGTCATCGGAAAGGTCTGGGAAGGAGCTGTCCAGGAGCAGGGAGAGCAGGGAAGAGCGCAAAGCTGTGCGGCTCATGATGGCAAATGCAAACAGAAAGCCATTGCCTACCATTCCCATCTGACAGATTTTTACATCATTTTACAAAAGTAAATAAGCACAGGACAGAGAAAGTGTTGATAGTATTTTACAGTAGCAGTTCAATTGCACAGCAGTGTCCTTTCAATAATATAGAAAGAAAAACACTAAAAAAAGAAATCACCAGCTGAGTGTTTGGACATATTCCTTGACTATTTCATTAATCCACCTTCATTTATTTTTAGCTTGATAGTGTGATCCATAGCAGCTGATTAAACTGTAGAGAGTGGTAATTTCTTCAGCTAATGTGAAGTAAATGAAAGATAAGCACACGTTACATGAGTCCTGCAAAATTTGATATAATAATCCCTACCTCTGTGTACTGTCTTCAAAACATTAAGTATCATCACACTTCTGTATTGAACTACCACCAGGTATTATTGCCGAGACATGGAGATGCATAGAAGGATTAGAGGATCAGTGATCTCCTCAGGAATATATTTTGAAAACAAAGTACCTGAAGCACCCTCATTCACCTCTGTATTAGTCCTGTGTTTACACAATTAAATTTTGCTGCTTTAGGAAGGTTGTGAATATAAATAATTTAATTTAGTACTCATGTTGTTTTCATCATTGCATTTTACTGCAACAAAAGAGTAAGCTAAAGTATCCAAATGTAGTAGAAAAAATAATTAGAAAAAAACCTTTTTTGCTAATCTAGTTCTCTGAGTGACACTCTTGAATATTGTAATGTTATTTACTCATCAAATTGTGTGTCACTCATTTCATCAGTGGAGTTGAAAACAGGATCACCCCCCTGTTATAGGATGTTTGTGTGTATTATTTTTTAAGTGGAAGCTCATGGAAGAAAAATAAGTCCACCGGGTTACTTCAGATTTATTTCCAATGGGTTTCAGTGCTTTAAAGTGCTTCTAAAATTATATTAACTGAATCTCAAGTAGAACCCTGTTGAGCATACTCATGGTGCAGCAGCTACAATCACAAGGCTTAGGGAACTGTGTTTCACAGACATACACAGCCTTGATGTCTCTAGTGCCCATGTAACATTCTCCCTCTTTCTCCACATGGTTTCTTCTCTTCACTCATATTATTTTTTTGTATTTTACTTCAATTTTATGACAAGTGAGAGGGGAGGGGAAACACAGCAGCTGACTCTCACAGAGCTGCAATGTGGTGAGACAAATCTCAGAGGTGGTCAATGCTCAAAGGCTTGCTGGGATGCCTGTCTTTTGACTTCTGCTCTGTATTATTTCTTGATGAGCACTCATCAGCATTGCTTTTGGGAAAGGAAAAGAAGAAAGAAGGGGAAGCAAGGGTCTGATCTTCGTGTTGTCCGTTGGGCTGGCTCACTGTATTACAACTTAAATAGCAAGTGCTGTAGCAGTGGAAATGCACTAACTTCTTTGTGATTTTTCTTTAAGAAGCAATTCACTTGCAACACCTTTGTCTTTGATAAAGTAACAACCCCCCTTCTGAAACCCAAGATCTGCTTCTTGGTCCTTCTTAAGGCCTATCTCTATTCTTTCCCTGCAGCAGGTGTCTGTCATCACTTCTTCCTAAAGAAGGCCCTATTTAAATCCTTTTTCTGACCCTGCACTCACTGTGTGCTTTCATATATTCCTATGTTACCTGACTTAGCTTGTCAGCCAGAGCTTTGAGAAAGGGTTTCAAAGACAGGGGGACCCAGCTAAGCTAAGCGACCTATTGCACCCTGCCCCTGCCCCGATGTTTGACCTTGGGCGAGTCAATAGTAAATTGATGAATGAAAACATAGAAAAACCCAAAAATATTGTTAGAAAGCTGTATTTGCCAATATTTAATAGTGCCTGTTATATAAATGTTGCTATAACTGCTGCTCACTGGCAGGGGAATAGTCTCTTTAAACTATATCCAAGTAGCAATAATGAAGTGGACAAGAACTCTCCCAAGTTTGAAGAACAGCACAAAAAGAAAGAGGGGGTGGGGGGAGGTGGGGAAACATTCTAGAGGGATTGGGGTGAGGAATTAGTCTCTGACAGTTGCAACAGGGGTTAAATGGTTCCATTTTATTGAAGGGCACTCTCCAGAAGTTTGGAAACAGTCAGTCAGGCCATAAGTTTTTATTTGGAAAGATGATAACTGAGAGACTTCAAACGTCAAACTACCATGCAGAGTAAAAACACAACCAACAAAGAGCTAGAATGCACTGTGCTGAGGAAATGTGCGGATTTTTTTTAGTGTAGCAAACTCCCAAGATGTGAGACTGAAAAATATCTTCTTAGCAGCTGGATCTCCACAGAGGGTTCTCTAAAATTGGCCATAAGACATCAAGCTTTGGGAGATGCTGAAGCTCCCTCCAGTTCCCATCCATCTGAGGTTACTGTTTTCCTGGCCACAGAATGTGATCTGAGCACTGGCTGTACCCAAAGCAAAAGGCAGGGGAAATGGGGAAATATAAAGAAGTTGGAAAACAAATTCACTTACAAACTCCAGGCACAGATCTGATCACTCACAGTATCAGGCAGGGCTCCTTTGAAGAAAAAGGACAGCATCCCAGCAAAACAAACTGCAGGGTTTGCAAAGCTTTTGTTCTGATACATACAACTTAATTGTTGGGTTCTTCTTTAACTTGCATTTCTGAGACACTTGTTTTTAATTAAGCCTCTAATTGCCACATTTTCTTGGATCTTGCTATTGTGTCCCTGAAAGCACCATCTATGTTCAGTTTACTTCCTACTGTTCTTATCCTGAAGAAAAAGCCCTGTTGTGGATGTATCCAACTCCACCTCTTTCTGCCTTCATTAGGGCAACTGACTGTTGAGTGTGAACTGAGCAAACCCATCTTGTCTCCTTTTCTCATTATACACCACCCTTTCTAATGTACCTTTTGCAGATCCCAGCCTCCTAGGGTCCACCATACCACTGCAGGCATTTATAGCAATCTCGAATCACAGAAAGATACAGAAAATCAGGTTTTATTTGGCAAAAGATACAGGTGCACTGGAGCTAATTCTCTACTAGTACACTACGCTATTTCATGGATTCTGCAAGGGACAGGCAGTTTTCTTGCCCCTTGGGAGCTAAGTGGAAGCTTTACCATCTAGTGCTGGAAAAACAACACACTGAGCCCACCAAAGATGTGCACTTTGGAAGCAATCTTGCCTCCTTTCCTACTGTTCTGCAGCAGCACAGAGCTGCAGATCTTCCCCTGGAGAATGACTGTCCATTGCTAGCACCCTGCACAATCTTATCACAACATCCCAGCCCTTAACACTGCAGACCATTCTGATCCATACACAGCCTTGGGTTGCTGTCTAACAGGACAAAGAGCAGCTTTAAAAGGGAAAAACAAGCATTAAAAAAAACCACAAAAAACAAAAAAACAAACAAACAAAAAAAAATCCCAAACCAAAACAAAAAAACAACTCAAAAAACCAAGACCACAAAAAAAACCCCACACAACAAAAAACCATGCTGGAAAAAGCCAGACTTTGTGTTTTGGTCTCTTCTGTGTGTATATGTAGGCTGGTTTGGATTTACAGACTGGCAAAACCAGCAGCAACACATAGGTCAGGGGAGCGAACACGCTGTAAGGGAACACAGAAATAGGTTCATTGTTTTCCTCTGGCAGCATTTTGCAGCCACATCACTGTCGAGTACGTGATCCTGTGGAGTACAGAGCAGTAGAGATTTGGGTCCCTGGAGCCCAGGGCTGGGATAGGACCTTTATCTGGTCTATGGATAGATGGATGAAACGCAGCATGGAAGAATTTAAAATACAGCAAAGCACAAGAACAAACTTAGCTGTGCTTAAACAAAGGACTTGCAATTGCTTCTTTCTCACCTTCTCTCTCATGACTGCATGGAAAATAAAAACAGCGGTGGCTATAAATAGAGCTGCTGAGGAAGGAGGACAAATCCTGCATCATTCATGAACATGAGTCTCAGACATTCTGCCAGAGCATAACTTAAACATTTGCTTACATCAAAGTGGAGCATGATCAAAAACTGTGGGTTTCCCTCAAGGCTTTCATTCAAAAGAGAAATAAAAAAAGAAATGCACTCTACCTCTGTTACTAGATGCATTGTATAAATGAAAATTAGTGTAAACAGTCTGGAGATAACTAAATATTAAATGCACACAATTTATATAGCTTGAAGGAAAACAGTAATTGGTTAAACTCATGAGAGAACTGAAACTCCACACTCTATTGTTTCATTCTTTAGCAAACACGGAAAGAATTGGGTAAAAAAAGAGCTACAGCACCATTCATAGGTCATCATTATCACCCTGAGTACCAGAAGGGACTGCCTTCACATCTAGGCCCCTACAGTCACAGGCAATTACATCAAATGTGAAGACCCATCTAAATTAAGGCACTCAACCGATGTATCCATCTTTCCCCCAGCCACCAGCGCAGCCCACGTCAGAGGCAGCCACCCCACCCTGAAGATGCCTGACTTGGCGGGAAGGCTCCTAACGCAAACACTGAGTTATTCAGCAGCAACGCCAAACCCTTGCCCACACAACATCCACTTGCACACAACAAGCACAAGTCATAAATCACACCTTTAGGCAGTGTAACAATACTAAGAGCTTATGTACTTATAACCACGAGAGGTAAAATCTACACCTGGCTGCAGATAAACCACAAGGCAGGCTAAGGGCATGGCCAGTGGTGTAAATCCTCTGTAAGGGTGGGAAATACCTTGTGAAAATGCCTCAGTGGACCTCCTGCCACCTTTTTCAGAAAAGTTTTGTCATCTCTGCTAATATCACCCAGGGAAAGTTCTTTCCCAGCCCCGAATCTGGGAGGCTCTCGGTGTCCCTGGCACATCAGCCCGCTCTGCCAGAGATGCAATCTCCAGTCGGTCAGTTAATCTAGTTAATGAGTGATGCGCTGCAAACTTAAGGATAGGATGTTTGTCACCAGAGAGCCCAGAGGACTTGCTTTTCTCCCTGGGGTGCTGTCTACAGCTTTGCACAGCCTTCATATCTGAATCCAAACTTTTTCCTATTTATCTTACATATTCTTCAAGGGCAGATATGTATCTTACTATAAATTTGTACAGTGCTGAGCACAACGAGGTTTTTGGTGCAACTGTAATGTGTACCTGCTAGGTTGTTAGAAAAAATTCCCACGGGCTTCAGCATGGAGCTGTGCAGCAAAATTGCTCCTTTAGACCTTCTAGTTCCTACTAAAATCTGAAGAAGGAAGAAAGGATGTTGGGGGATACCTCAGCTTCTACAGCAGGTCACCAAATACCAATGTAAGAATCTTTCTAAAGTGTAATTCCCATCATGGATAAGTCAGAAAATGACTTAAAATTTCTGAGTGCACCTCATCTCCAGGGTGGTTGGGTGGGATTCACATGGGATCATACATGACAAGAAGTTGTGTGTTTATATTTGAAGTATGCTCAGACTCTAGACTGTTTAGAGTGGAACAGGAACTTTCAGCAGGTGACTAATTTCAAAATGAAATAGGCAGCTGAAATCAGATTTACACAAGTTTTAGATGCTTAGGATTAGAGAAGCTGAACTTGTGCGGATGATGGGTGAAGACACTGGGAGATCTC
Source organism: Falco cherrug (assembly GCF_023634085.1). NCBI lineage: Eukaryota > Metazoa > Chordata > Aves > Falconiformes > Falconidae > Falco > Falco cherrug. The sequence continues at coordinate 5,415,012 of NC_073698.1, forward strand.
TGTTTCCTGAGTCAGCTCTCCATCTTTCTGATACAAACTCAGTCGCATGCAGCTCCTTGGAAGTGTGTTTCTGTTCTTTTCCAGATGAGGATTAAAGTCTCACTAAATTTGTCTGGGTGTTGTGAATTTAAAAGAACAATAAGCATTCTCCTGTTAAAAATATTTTTCCTATGTTTTGGTAAGAATTCCCATCTCTAACCATTTCTTTTTCACTTGTAAACCTGCTTACCCTCAAATTGACGCCAGGTCAACAATACGTGAGCAGCTCATATGAAAAATCTCTAAGGAACTTTTTAAATGAAAGTCAGTACAGTAAATATAGGCTAACAGTCCTTATGGCTGCAGGTCTAGCCACCTTTATCAGCTTCTTCAAAGGGAGAAGATTCAGACTTATTGTAAATCATTCTTGCTGATGATCAGGCTATTGATGTTTGCATTGTGCTATCAGGTCACTGTGCAATCAGACACTTCTTGTGTATTTGCAAATCCCTGATGGACTTTGCCACTGTTCCCCATGTAAATGGCTCAGTCTAGCAGGTTATAACCACCAGAATTTGCCATGATGGCAGAGATGGAAAGCAATGCGATTTATCAGCTAGGATTTTATGTTTTCTCCCACAATAGGCCAAAAAACAACAAGTACTATAATGATCTCTGCATCATGTATGAGGCCCAGAGAAATGAATTAGCTTGTCTGTCAAGTAAGGAGTAATGCTTATTACTTCCAATACCTTTCTCTACTGGATTTCCCCCCTTTTAATCTGTATATTTTATACCTACCTATACATAAAGAAACATGATTTTAAATATTAAAGCAACTAGTCAGTAACCTCCAGCTAGTCCTACTCAACAATTTAAAGCTAAAACAAAATACAAATTCTTCGTATGTGTTAAATTGAAATATCTCTGATTTATATTGTGGTGTTAAAGAGCAGCTCTCTCAAGGTTTCTAAGCTCCAGCATTGTTGTTACCTGGGAAAATACAACAGTCTGGTTCCCCTGTTTAAGAATATTGAGGGTTTTCTTGCCTTTTAGGTCTGTTATTAAGGTCTCTTTATGAAACTATAGCTCCATATAAACACATGCAAGTACCAGGGAAGAAGAGGTGACTGTCCAATGGAAATGGAGATCTAAATTTAGAGCAAGCTGGTACTGGAAATGAAGGTTGGGCAATAGGAAGAAGATGGGAATTGCGCAGGGAAAGAAAAATGAAAGGAATAAATTTTGAAGGCCATAGAAGCTGCAAAGTTGTGCAGAACTCTGAAGGTGAGCACAACAGGGCTGAACATGAATCATAGGGATAACTTCCCTGTCTACTGATGAGAAGCAATTAACAACCCCAACTAGTATTTATGTGAAGACCATTCTGCAAAGGCAGAGGAGATAAGATGAAATAACAGGAGTGACAAAAAAATCCAAGACTCTAGTCAAGAGTCCAAGGATTATCTGAATAAAATCTGTTTATCAGTAATAGCTGAAGAACCAGTTGAAAGTTATTATGGTGATATTGGCTTCTACCCTTCCCTGTCTCCCACCCTGCTGATAGTTGTATCGCTCTGGTCCAGCCAGCGTAAATCACACTATAATCAATGAGATTTGGTGTTGTGCAGGATTTTCTAACTCCTGGCCATTTGAGCAGTTCTCCATTGTGAGGGGGAATAGCATCTTTGCACATCTGGGATAGAACAGAAGAAACAACGCAGGTCCCAGGACTGTGTTAAGCATGAGTGATGAGCATGCAGGGAAGATACACCAGAAGTTACTATCCAGCTTTAAGAAATCCTCTCTCTCTACAAAACAAGTAAATTCACAAATAAACTACCATACTGCAAGTTTCAGATTTCTTTAAATGACAAGAAGGCAACTGTGGATGGACTTGGTCTTTCTTCCTCACTGTAATCCCACTGAGAGTGGGATTCCCCAAGATTATTTGCTTCAGAGGCCAACTCTGCATGCAGACTGTGCAATATTCAAGACAGTTCTGCATCCCTCTTTGGAGGAAGTCCTGTGAGACCTATTCTTCAGCAATAACTGCCGAGTTTCCTGATCCATGACCTGGCTGAGCGCTGAAGATGAAGAGCGAGTTCCCATTGTTTCCCAAGCTGACAAACAGGGAATCAGATTCAGGAGTCCTGACCTATGTGCTTGTCATTTGGGGTTGATTTTTTGGCCTAAATGTACTAAAGATTCAGAGCACAAGAGCAAACAGAGAGTGTGACCTCCAAAAAGTCCTGTGGTATGATTACTTTTCATTTTTCATTAGCCTAGTTCAGAAGCAAAAGTGCATCAAGGCAAGGAAGATGTGTGTTTAAAGCACATTGGAAGTCATTATATGTCATTTCATGGAGGAGGAGGAAGATTGCACCAAAATCAACCTCACTAACTGAACAACTCCCTATGTTTGACATATTTTGCTCTCAGTCCTATCTTCCCTAATGAATCTCTGCCTGAAGTTTAATCATGTCCTATCATGATTACTCATTCTGTATCAGTAACATTCAAAGAGTTAGACCATGTCTGTTCAAACCTAAAACTTTATTTATTTTTTCTTACCTCATCTGGCACAGAAAATATTAAACGCAACACAAAGTGAGCCAATTCCATATTTTCTGTGCTATATAATTATTGTTCCACATTCAATTTTCATTCTTTATTACAGATGTATTTTACAATGTGTATAATTATATACAAATAAAAATCCAATCGGATCGATACCAAAAATGTATTTTCCAGTTAACCTTACCAATAATTCTCCTTTACTTTCTCTGCCTGTGTCAGCGGATACCTGAAAAGAACAGTGCAATGTCGCTGTGGAGCTAATGAAGTAAACTGACTTCCAAATCTGGGCAATTTTTGGTGAAAATGTGATTTTAGGAACTACTGAATTAATAAGCCACTGTTATCTAAAAATTAAGCTTACTCATATGGAGCTTGACAATGCCCTGTCAATAACCTCTCCTAGTAACTACCTACTTCTACAAGAATATGACGATCATAGAATAGTGGTGATAAATAATAGCTTGTTTTCTTTTCCACCACAAGGCTGTTACTCACCCATATTTATAACATGCCATTTACTGAAGTGTGCATGTTTATAGGCACTCTGGAAAAGTCTGATAAGGACAGTGATTGGTGGTGGGCTACACTCCAAATGGCTGGTACTCAAACTTCTTTTCCCCATTGATGCCGGCTTTCTGCAAAGCCGGAGCAGAGCGCTCTGCATCCTTCGGCAGTTCATTTTCTGCGCTCTCCTTGAGTGATGTGGCAGCGGGCGCAAAAGGAATGCAAAGTCACACTCTTCTATGCTGCCCTTCGGCTTCATTATTTACTTTACACTCTTCTACCTGAATGCATCAGAAAAGGCTCTTTTTAAGACTTTTCCCTCCCTGCCTGCTTTTAGCAGGAGCCTGCTGCGTAGCAGTGTTACTCTAATTTAAGCTGGCGGGAGGGCATACTTGACGGTTTCACCAGGTGCTGGGTTGGAGGGGTCTTCTCATTGCCATGTTCTGAAAAGCTGCATTATTTTTTCCCCTTTTTTCAGTGCCCCCCACCCCCCCACCTTCAGCATGGCGATTCTTTAATTACAGCCCAGGCTTAACGCAAATTCTTCCTGAAAGGATTTTTAGCCAGTTCCAGAGTTGCTTTTCAGTTACGAGGGCTGAATGGTAGCTTCAACGACACATGTATATCCAGCTTAGCAAAATGGGTGCATAAATGAGGTAAGAAAGGTCTTTGTTGTGCTTTCAAAGCTTCGCCATAAAACTTCAGCTTCTTCCAGTGCCACAGGAATTTTTCCAGAGTAAGAAATAGCTTAAAGAACTATTCCACTGACAGCTAATATGGAGAACAAGAAATAATTCTTGGGAATTAACTCATTACAACTTCAGCGTCAGGATATTGCGGAGGGTCTACTGAAAGCAAACAGCGGAAAACCAGACCGAAACTTATGTCAGAGCTGCCAAACTTTGAAAAGCTGGACCGAGAGCTGAAACAAAAGCCATGCTGGTATTACGCTCTGCTGATAATGTCCTTCCATCAGTTGTGTGGCCCTGAAACAACCTCATCAGACGGTCGTTTGTCAAAAACAAATTTAGAGCAATCTACCATATGTAATTTACAGCCGTAGCTTGACAACATACTGCAGTTATCCCCAGCAGACACAACTGTTTACATTTTATACACATAATTGGGTCTGGTTCAGTAACATTTTTCATTGGTGTGTCTGCCAAAATTATTAAGCTATTAGTACACACTGAATCTGTGCCAAGCAAAATATTTGCCAATAAAAATGGCCTTATCTGTATAAATGCCAAAAAGGTTTGTGTTTTTTGGTGTGTCTATATATTTTTAAGACTCTATTCCATATAGATATACGTATCTATAAATGTTTAACAAAGCTATGACTTGACATTGATGTACAATATTAGACCAAGACAGCCCTGCGTTCAGATGTGGCCCGTGGGACCATGTCTTGTCTGCCACGTTTGCTGCTGTCGCTGCAGAGGAGACATACGGTGTCCAGTAGTAAAGGCCATGAAGGAATCTTCTTCCTAAACAGCTACCTAGCAAGGTGCAGGGGACTAGCCATCATACCTATGCTGAACTTGTTGGGGAGAGGGGTTCTCCAGCTGGCGTTCAGCCCCCAGCATGCAATGCTCAGCCCATGCTTTAAACATGAACCCGCAACACTAAGAAGTTCAGATCATCACATTTACTCTGGCAACCATAATTCTGTCTAACTCCCCCAAAAGGGTATTTAAATTCACATCCAATCTTCACTACCTACAAGGAATTACAGAAGCTCAGCTAGTTGCATTTTATTTTTTTTTAACACACAGTTTTGGAAATCTTAATCTGTGTTGGTTTTGTGACTGGTCACAGGGATCAACAGAAGAAGAGCAATTTTGCTACTGGGAGTTAGACTTTTTTTTCAGTACTATCTGCAGCTTTAACACTGATTCAGGAAAATGCTTTCTCAAAACCACTTACCCACACTGCGTCTCAGCTTCCCAACTGAAGAGGAGGTGTGCTATGTTATTTAAAAATGCCTCTTTTTAAATCTTGTGGAGAGGAAAATAGTTTGTAAGTGGCAACTCTTCAGGAAAATTTTCTCCCACCTCCTCAGGAAATAGGCTGTTCGCCGTAATATTCTCAGCTCTTCTTATTCAGACCATCAGAACGTTAGTCCCTCAAACTCCCCAGCTCCTCAAGCTCTCTCCTTCCCCATAGCCCATCCATGGGAAGCAAACAGTGATCTGAACTCCCACAAAATTAAACGGAGTCAACATGGCTTAAATTTATGGGGAACAGGGCTAATCAGTAGTATTCAGCCTCCTGTGAGGTTAAAGAGCAATGCTGAGATAAAGAACAAAGGCACAAGTTTTACTCTTCAATGTAACTGGACATCAAAGGTGGGTACTTGTACTCCTTTTGGTTGGAACATACGTAATCAACATAAGAAAGATAGATTACAGAGCCCACAAATCTATGTGACACAATGATAACATCAGATCTCAGTTCAAATATTGAAAAATATTTTCCACGTGCATTAAAATGCCTACAGTATAGCTATCTACATGGGTTTTACAGGCAAAATTCATCTTATCCTAAGGTACACATACAAAATGCATCCACTAAAGAGCTCCACAGAAGTCTCTTTCCCTTCATTGACCGTGGATGAAGTCCAGGATGACTAGCCAGAATGGGGATGTCTGCACTGCAGAAAGCTAAAAAAATGAGGCAAGGCAAATTCTACCTCTATGAATTCCCAAGTGTTTTTTGAAATCAGTGGAATTGTTCAGGTCTCAAAACTTTGATGGGTCTTGTAAGCACTCAACAAGCTCATGGGAGCTATTCAAAGCCTGCAAAGATCAATGTGCCAGTATCTTATTATTTAACTGAAAAAAACATATTCAGTTTAATACCTTCTGTTCATGTGTTTCCCTGGGATGAATGTATAAATATATGAAATACAAGACTTCGAAACCAAGTTTAATTCCTCTGTTTTTAAATAGCACATTGAGAAAAGCACAGGTTTTCATATCATCACATTCTGGTACTTTTACTGCTTTTTGTTTGCCTTTAGTCTCCTTTTTAAGATGAACTACACGAGCTAAGTAGCGCCAATTCTCCACTCTTTGGATGACATCCCCTTAAAGCCATTGGGCATGAAAGGACAACAAGTCAGCTTTGATCTCACCTTCTCTATATTTAAAATAGGGCCTTTATCTTAATGTTCCCAAGTTATGTGTCCTGCTATGATTAATACACCCATTAGTCATCGCTTACAGTTTTTTCAATCAATCAATGTGCAACACTCATCAAGAAGCCTTGAGGTTAATTTTAAATGATTTTTCCATATGGTAACCAAGAGACAGAATTCCTGTGGAGTTGCATAGTGTAAGGTGGTGGATTTTGCCTTGGAGAAGACAAAAAACCTGTTGGACTCAATGATCTTAAGGTCTTTTCCAACCTAGATGATTCTATGAAAATACCAAGGTGGAGTTCACACCTCATCGGCTTTGGGCAGCATAGGGTTCAGCTTCATCTCACCCAGCCTGGCTGATGATCTAGGTGAGAAGATATTTTGGTCTGGATTTTCCTCCATCAATTGGTGCAGGCAGAATAGAGGATCCTCAGGGTGGTTTCCTCATTAAGACCCATGAATCTCCTCCCGAGATGTCTATAGCTGGAGGGAGCCCATGGGACATAGGAAACGGGATTCATCTCATGAGACAGCTGCCCCTTCCTAGTTTTCTCAACTCCCCCTATGTTTAGAAAATAGACAGAAAGTTAGACTTCTGTGCTCGATTTAGCTGCTCTGTTTTATATGTTCACTGAAGGTGAGAGGAACTGGCCATTTGAAATGCCTTTTTGTTTCTGAAGTTTGTGAGACATTTAGGGGTTTTTAGGTGAGATGAATACTGCATCAAATAGGATTAAGAAGAGTGATTCCAGGCTGTAACTCTTCTATTTGTTATTTTACTGTATTGTGAAAGTAGAAATTCATTGTTTCTTCTAATCAGAAAAGATTATTAAGATTATAAAAGATCGTATTAAAATCCTATGAAAAAAATGATTATACAAATTCCATGAAAAAAAGAAACACGGGACCGTTTTGCTAGAAGGGACTGCCCTGGCATTGCTCTCCTATGTGTAACATCCCTAGTTCTGAACACATCCTCTCCTCTTGTTCTGATTCCCAGGGCTATGCAGCTGCTCTGAGAAAGAAGACACAGCCCTGCATGCAAGAGATGACAATCCCTTACCACCTCCACCTTTACACCCTGACAACTGCTGACCACGAAGGAAGCAACACTCAGAAAGGAACTGCCTTTATTCTATTTATTTATTTATTTTTAACATCAGTAAAGAATAAAGACCTCTATCTGCTCTTGTGCAGCTGAGTTTCTAATCTCTGGTGCCAGCATGGCTGCTGTGAGCCAAGCCTCAAGCAAGAGAACGCAGGGTCAGGCATGCACGGGGCAGGACGGCTGTGCTGATGTGACATGACACACACACGTCTTTACAGCACAGGAAGACATGCTCTCAATTGTTAATTGCTGTGCAAAATTGGTTACTTTGCCCATGGACAACATCTCTGGACTGTGTTCAGCATGCTGGTACAGAAACTGGAGTCAAAATTATTTCACTTGATTTTTCTAGGGAAAATAACATGATCAGGGATTTGGATTTTGATTTTTAATGATCAGCCAATAAAGAGGTGGCAACTAATCCTGAGAGATAATTCCACAGGTCAGCATTGGCTCCAGCTATTGGTGGGACTGATAGGAAGGCAACGGAATATGATCCTGCCCCGCAGGCTCTGGAGCCAGCGATGACCTGATAACGAGTACTACTTATTAGGTGCTTTTCTATGTGTTTGCTTTGATTTAGAGTCCAGGCCCTAAATACCAATTTGTTCACATTATCAGCAAAACAGTTTGCAAGGCCTTTTGGAAAGCAAGCAAGCAAATTCTTCCAGACCCCTCTGCAGTTCTTATTTTTCTGGCCAGAGCTCATTTGTCTGCAGCACGTTTGGGTGACAAGCCTGAGAAAAGTCACCTTCAGCTTACGCGCAAAGCCAGGCATTAAATGGACTCAGAAGGTGCAGCACATCCACTGCGTTTTGATGATTACCAGGGGCCTCTGCTCTCCTGACAATTAAGCCTGAAATATTGTGACAGCCACCACTGGGGACTGAGCGAGGGACGTCAGGAGCTGAACGTTTGAGGATCAAAAGTGAAGGTAAAGAGCCAGCACTGCAGGCCGTCAGTGGTTAGATCGTTTTACAGTTGAAAGCGGTGAGATAGGTGCTTAACTTCAGACATCAGCTGGAAAATGACCTCAGTTTTCTTATCTGTAAAATAGGTCTAATTCTATTTGCCTTCCTCCAGGGGTGCATGATGCATTCAGTTTACTAATGGTTTCTGGTGCTTCAGGCTCCTTAGGAAATATGAAATACTCAAGCAGTGACGGAAGGGCTGTGAGGACCGGTGCACCCTGCAGTATACAATATCCATCTGATCCATGTAGGATGTTAATGCCAGTTTAGAGAGGAAAAGACAGCCCTGAACAGATATTTTTCTAAATTAGGAAAGACTATAAGAGTGTAGTGGAAGTTGAAGTAATTTCAAATGAGGCATCAAACCAAACTTCATTTCGTTTGGTTCTAAAAGTCTCAAGGAATCTTTATTGGGAATGAAAGTGTTCAGGCTATATCTTGACTTAATTATAAATTTGTTCATTATTTATGTAATATTCCGACCTACCTAAAGGTTTCATTTGCACACGTGGCTCTTCACTTAAAAGGGTGATTTTCTTCAGTACGTGTTGTACAGCACTCCCAGCACAGGTTCATTTTAATAATGGGTGCAACCACACATTAAGATACGGGGATGGACTCAGAGTATCACCTAACACATCTATTTGTAAAGCACTCTCAGGCTGGTTAAATGGTTATGGATGAGGGCAGGTGTTTCAGATTCTAGGATATGCCACAGGAAGCCAAGTCTAGCTCAGAAAAAATAAAACCAGCCAGTGATGGGTGTACTGGTTTTGGCTGGGATAGTTAAGTTTCTCTATAGTAGCTGGTGTGGTGTTATGCTTGTCTTCCCAAGTAATCCTTATGCAAGATGGAGCCCTGCTTTCATGGGGATGGTTAAACATCTGCATGGGAAGTAGTGAATGAATTTCTTACTTCGCTTTGCTTGTGCACAAGCTTTTGCTTTGCCTATTAAAATGTCTTTATCTCAACCCATGAGTTTTCCAATTCTCTTCTCCAACCCACCCTGGGGGGGAGGGAACAAGCAGTTGTGTAAGGGTAAGCTGCCTACCAGGGCTAAACCACGACAACGGGTTAACCTCAAAAATGCCATGCTTCAAAATAACAATCATTTCCACCTTGAAAAAACATAAGGACATGGAACTTTGTCTTATGGTCAGGCACGTAGTCACTGGGAAAGTGAAGGGAATTTAGCCCTTTCTTCCAGCCAGTGTAACCCACACTTGTCATCTGAGATCCTTACCAGCAAGTACCTACAAGCCTGCTCCCACAGTTGCTTACTAAGATATGCCTTCTTTTGGGTTCTTACTAATATATATGCACATACACATCTGCTGAGAGGAAGGGGAGCTTCCAAAGTTCAGAGTATCATAGAGTTAGGTTAGAGGCCACCTAGTCCAACCTCCTGCTCACAGCAGGGCCAAGTTTGAAGTCGGATCTAACTGGGGAATTAGATGAAGTGGCTCAGGGCCTTGCCCAAACCAGTCTTTAATATCTCCAAGGACTGAGTTTTCCTTCTGTACCAGTGTTTGACTAAACTCACTGTGAAAATTATTTTCCTAATCTCTAAACAAAACTTCCCCGTTTCAATGTCAACCAGAACAAACCTTGGGATGCTTCAATCTATTTCCTCAAAAGGCTTCCTCAATGACACTGTAAGAGTATAGTTTCCCCTCAGACCACATCCCCCACTTGCAAAATAAAAACAACATTCCTTAACAGATGCCCTTTTCTGTCCATTCCGTATGTACAGAACAAAAGTATTTGCATACGGGGAGTCCAGCATTTAGTGCAAAGGGTCTCTGATGTAACTCGAACTACCAGATAATTCCATAATAAAAATGCTAAGTGATCATGGTGATAAGAAATATATGCCTGGAAACAGAAACATATTTCTGTTTCTAAGAAATATGGTTACTGGAAGCCTTCAGAAACCTAAAAGTACATTCAAATCCATCATGACAATACTCGGTTTGAGTTTTGAGATAAGGTTTTAGGTATATTTTTAGTAAAATCTAGTTTCCTTGTTAGATAACCCCCACCACTGAAATAGCTCATGTCTGCATGCTGATATAACTTCAAAATGCCACACACGAAACACTCCAACATCATTAACTGGTGTGCAATGTTGATTCTCACACTGCAAATTTGATTGAAAACAGGAGTTTATCAGTGAAACGCTGAAATAGCCTTAAATATAGGGAAGTGAATGAGTGTAATTGCTGATGGGTTCTTTTTATTATCAAGGAGTCTTGATTATAGCTTCATAGACTTAAATTATGGCAAATCTAGGACAAGATCAATTTAGTATCTAAGCAAATATTTATATGAAGCTGGAGATTGGCATATATTGATCCGTTTATAAGAAGCATAATTCTGTCTGCAAAATGCATTGGCATTGAACAGTGTTCTTTGCACTTCCTCAACAGCAAGGAGCTGCAAGTCATGAAGAAAAAAGAAAACACAATTTGAGAAGTCAGAGGGCTCATCCCAGTCAAATGGAGCTGTGAACTCCAGCCAGTGGTTAAGGACCTCCCTTTAGATGGAGACTGATTAATGCCAGGGTATGTATTGTAGATAAATTGATAACCAGCTCATGTAGTAAGTTAGAAATCCCGCTTAAAGGAAATGAAAGCATTCAGAGTATCTATCGGAGCCTAATTTGTCAAACTGGTAATTGTTCATGGGTAACATCACCCAGTGCAGAGCATCAGCTGCAACATCCCGAGTCTCCCGGCATTCATAAGAGGTCTTGTTGATATAAAGTAGAAGAGCGTTTCTAACTTGTGGGATGAAGAAGGATCCTTGTGAAATGATGACCCTCTCCAACAAAGGCTGCTTTTGTTGGAGGAAAAGGCGGGTGTGGGGGCAGGGAAGAGAAGAGGCCGGATTACTTTTTGTTGCATTTGACAGTTGAAAAGACCCTGGTGAATAATTACCCTTAAAACTAACAAACAAGGAAAAAGAAAAAAAATGCAGAAAAAGGGGGGGGGGGGGGGGGGAAACTTGACCCCTCCCCGTACATAATAGATCCCTTTGAAATAAAAACAAAATTAAAATAACCTGTAAAGGAAAAAAAACACCTTAATTTTACTTTCCTTTCTGCTTTTGGCAAATGTATGTGCACACACACATATACACAATTGGAAGGCTACGACTGTCGCATTCATCTTAAACTTTTCTAGGCTTGATCCATTCAGCAGCAAATCTTACGCAAAATGTAATAAAAAATCAAGGGAAACTACAGCAGCAAAAAGCACACCCTTGGTTGAAGGCCCCATTGTTTTAGTCACAAAAGAATGATTCCTGGTGAGCTGCAGTTGTCATCTGTTTTGCATACTCTTTATTTTGCTCTTAATTGGCATTATGTGGAAACTTATCTAGGAGGCCATGGGAACCAAAAGGCATCCCTCGCCCCCTCCTTCTTTGAACAAGCAGAACCCAATTAAAGCACAATTATCTTTCTTTTGCTATTAGCATCCTCATCTAACAGATAGACACAGAGAGGAGAAGCGTTATTAGTCCGAAAGCAGCTACCTTTTCTTACGAAAATTCCTGTAAAGGTCATAAAGAAAATAAAGGAGGCAGAAGTGGTCCATGCTTTGGTGAGCTGAAGTGTAGTGTTTTTTAAAAATATTTGATCTGGGTCTCTGGATGATTTTCTAAATACATTTCTTTTCACCGGGGAGTAACTGACCTAAGATTTAAAAAGCACTCGTGGAGTTTGGATGCAAGCCTGGAAAAATAAATGAGATGGCCAAAGAAGAAGAGGAATAAAAAGACACAAGTGTCTTCCCAGAAAGACCAGGCTGTCTCAGAAAGCCATGAACTTGTCAATTCCACTATGGTTCCTCTGGCATGACTGTGGAGAAACATCTCAGGGGAAACAAAAAGGCCCTTTTTCAAATGGGGCTCAGAATCGGCTCCAAAATCCATATCCTACTGCTGAGTATTGCAAGGCCACAATCAACTCACGAGTTCCTGCAGCCACTACAACCACACGGACCTTCAGCACCCCAAGCTGGCCATGACTTGGAGAGGGTTCCAATGATATCGCCCTTAGGCTTGTATTCCTGGGGTTTTTTTTGACACAACCTTTGAGGTGTCCTCGGAGAATGAACATCCACTGCTGATCCCAGTTACATATGTGTCTGGCTTTTACAGCCTTCAGATAGCTCTGCATACCTTCCATATCGGAAGCCATCCCCAAGTTAGCAAACATTTGCACTATCGCTCATCCTGTCTCATCAGCAGCTACTAAGAATATGCATGTGTCAGGAAACGTCATGCATTTTATCACTTTGGCAAGGCATGCCATCACAGCGCAGTACGTGTCCCAGTTGCATCCCTCAGTCTTCCCCCTGGATGTAACTACTGGCTTTAAAAAACAGCAAGGAAACAAACAAGCTGCCTTTTTTTGTTTGGTTGGTTGGTTGGTTTGGTTTGGTTTGGTTTGGTTTCCTTTGGGATATTCCACTGCTTCATTTTCAACATGTGGCTGGTCCAGCTAACATGTTTTGGTGAAGAAGAACCCAGTGTGCCAACGTGGAAAGCAGAATAATCCTCTTAGAGGTGCCCCAGAGATGCCCATCTGCTACCCCAAGATATTGTCAGCACATCTCAATGTTAACATTTTTAAGATGTTTTCTTTTACATTTATTGCATGGGCTTGCTAAGTGAGCTAATTTCCAACATGAGTCAACAGAATAATGCCGGGTAGGATGTTTTTTAGGATGCCACCAGCCCTGTGACCTCCCACAGCAGATCTCCAGCCTGCTTTCTTCCCTGGAGAGCTCAATGCTGCAGCTACACAATTCTCTTGCCCAAACAGAAGACAATGCCACTGCATATGCACTTGTTGCTTTTGTCATTGCACACATGCTTTTTTAGCTTTTACCGTGGTTGGCCAGTGCAACGGGAGGGAGAAAGACAACGTCCTTTCCCCAGGAGCCACCTGGAACAGAGGTGGCTGCTGCAGAGTCTCTAAATAAGCAGGGCAATTGCAAACAGGGGAAACAGTCCCACTGTACAGCTGTACATGGATTTATTTGTTGAGCTTCTGATAGTGGAGCAAACATGCTAAAAGCTCACCAAGACAATGGTTAAAGAGATCAGAAAAGGTTCAGACAAGAGGGAATAATGTGGAAGTTATATCACCGCATTTAACTACAAAAATACAAAATCTCCTCTGTGCCCTCCCATCATGGAACACCCAGAGGCTGCTCTGAGAGCAATGGAGTAGGATGAGCAACTCCCTGTTTCCCAGCACAAAGATGAAATCTGCAGGGAGAAAGCTGTGGTGGAAAGGATCGAAATGAATGTCAAGCAATAGATGAGATTTTGGTTGAGGTTTTGATGAGATTTATTGCTGCAAATGTTCTCCCTGGCAAATGTCACACCATTAAAATGAACCCACCCACCCCCCCAAAAAAAACCCCTCAAACAACAAACCAAAAATCAAACAAACAAACAAACCAAACAAAACCAAACCACCCCGATAGAATTAAGAAAATAAAGCGAAACTGAGAAACATCGTCCAGATAAATGACAGCTTGAAACTCATTCCTCAGACCCTCGGGGTCATGGGTGGCCTCCTTTGTAAGCAAGTGTGTAGGAGAAATGCTAAAAAGTCCTTTCACTCCATCAAGACCACCACCTATGACTGCAGAGCACACGTTTTATGGAGAGGAAGGACATTTTGCCAGCGTCCTTTGCAGTGTGGCTGACTCTAACTGGGAACATCACTTGGAGGAAATTCTGTAGCTCACTACTGCCCAGCACAGCTGCAGGGGTTTTTTTTTTCACATATGGTCTAATATAGGTGAATTAAGAAGCTGTAAAAATAAGCCAAATATTCTGCATTTACTTATTGAAAAAGCTGAGGGAGCCTCTCCTGTTCTGTTCTTGTTGGGACTGCCAGAAGAATGACTCCTTAGTGCCCAGTAATTACACTTAAAAGTGCAGTTCCCTAGCACAGACAGCAAAAATTGAAAATTGCAGGTGAATTGTGTGTTTACCTTGAATAAGGTAGCAGCTCTGCATGTGGCTGGCAAAGCTAATTCTTTATTTTCCCAAAAGGACTGAATGTTCTGTAGATCTGAGTGCATGCCTTAGGCATGCAACCGTCTTCCCCTTCCCACAAGCACCTTATATTTAGCAATCCTAGGAGAAAACAATTTGTTTCCATCATGCAGGGATGAACAAACCTCCTTGAGCCAGACGTCCAGCTCACAAAACATTTATCCAGCCTTTAGATTCCCTATACCTGGTCTGCTGTTCTCACAGGCATTTGTATTTCTTGTTTCAGCTGGATTTGTAAGATCCTTGCGAAGGCTGCCACATACTGTTACTTGTCTTTTCTGAGCTGAGCTGTAATTCAGAAGTGCAGACCTCTGTATTAAAATCTAATGTACTTATCTTTCCCAACGTGGCCACATTAAGTTAATACACTGCTCATAGTAAGTGTTCAGGATAGTACTTTCAGCTGAGTCAGACTGCCCATTCCTGCTAACAGGTTAAATGCGATAAAATAAAGAACTTGCTTCTGTGCCTGGACCAGACAAGACTCGTGTCTGCTTGGCATCCAGTGCAAAAAAAATAACTAGTCTTAATTTAGCAATACAAGTGAAAAAGGTGACTGCTCCACTTCAAAGGCATATAAACCTTACCAAATTTATGATTGTCCATTATTATCACTGGTAATACTATGCTGTTATTACAAAATGGAGTCAGGGGAAGGACCTCACCTGTTGAAGTATATTTTAAATTGCCTTCCTTATTTAAGCCTATCCTTCATGTTAGGGCTTAATAGGACTCCTCACAGGAGTTAAACACATGCTAAACGCTTTTGCAGCAGCAGTACTCAAGGGTGCTTTTTTGTACCAGGTGAAGACAGATCCTATAACTCACTTTCATTTATTTTTCCATACTTCTGTGTTTTGGGTTATCCTGTTGCATGAGAGATGAATGCTCCTCCTCACCTTCCTGCTTGTTTTGCCTTATGATATGCAGTGGCTTCTTAACCCCAGTGAGAAAACACGTAAAAAAACTAACTTCCCCAGCAGCAGAGTCAAGGATAGAGTCATACAGAGTTGAATAATTAGCATTAGAATTTGTTGGAAAAGCTCTGCTTTTTCATACAGAAACAATTTATGCACCCCTGCAGAATGCAAGCTGATGCTTATGCACCCCAAAGCAAATTTCGTTCCTTGTCCCACTGTCCTCCCCACTGTCCTCCCCACCCAATCAGTTAACGTTTAATTAGAATCCATAAATTAAAACAAGTCTAGTCTGGAACAGCCAGAGTATTTGAAAGCTTTACCATGAACAAAATTAATTTTCCCCAGCCAACATAAATGAGCAAAAGCAAACTGGGATGAAAATCCTTGGATGCATAGCTCCCACTGGAGCCCCTAGTGAAGTCACCTCTCTGCACCATGGCTGTGGGTGACAAACCAGGGCTTGCACAGTCTCCAAGGGTGGCACCATGCTGCTCAATCAGAGCTGTGAAGTAAGGAGTGTCAAGAAGCTTGGGCATTGTTACAGTGCAGTTCAGACTTGGTGTGGGACAATGCTACAGTGCTAATAGGAGCTACACATCTGCTGCAAGGGGGAAAGATATTCAGAGGTCAAGAAGGAAGAGAGGATGCAACAGCTGCCACTGTGGCATCTATACTGTCCAGTGTCACAGGCTGTGCCTGTAGCACTTTTGATGTACTGGCTGTGTCAGTCTCACGCACGGCGCTGTTAGACCTGTCTGTAATGTACATTGTGAGAACACGCAGAGGTACATAAGGAAATCCTGAGAGAAACTCTGCAAGATCTGGAAAGCAGTACATCCATGCTAGAACATCTGGATGAATCAGCCTGTTCGTGGTGGTGGGTGGTATGTGTAAACAGTGTTGCACTGTGCAGGCTGTGGGTTAAGCCCATGTCATTAACGTTCTCCAAATGGTTTTCAGAAGGAAGATGCTATGATATTTTGACCTATTATTAAACCTACAAGGAGATGAGCAGTAAGTATCTCCAGGGGAAGATTTCTCTGAGATACTCCACATCTGCAGCTAAAGGCAGTTCCACTGCTGTGAAGTTACCTCTTTTTTTCAAGCAGTGTAAAGACGGATCTTTGTTATGGTGTTGATGTTGTGTATCAGTTCTTTGGAGGGTGTGAGATCACATCTCCTGCATGTCATAACAAGAGGAACAAAACCTAGGCTGAAAATAGCTTTCTGCAGCAAAGCAAAAGAAAAACAAAGTCTGGTGTGTCCAAGAAATACATCTGCAATTCACTTGTGAATCTAAACAGGGAGAAAATGATTGACTGACAACATACAGTTCTCGTATTAAACCTCTGATTTCATACTGGTTTCTATGCCCAGCCCTCCACGCACCCTACAGCCAAGTTGCTAATTACATCCTTCCTATTGTTTTGCCAATTCCTCCTCTGGCAAAAAATGGGAGGGGAGAGGATTATGAAGACTGATGCACTTGACAGCAAAAATAAATAAGCAAATGAATACATAAATAAATAAATAATGCCTCTAGTAGTCACAAAGACAAGCCTACTCCATCCTTCCTCCAGTATCTTGAGCCAAACTTCAAGGGTTATTCAAGAAAAATGATGATCTGGTGCCTCAGAGAAGTATCAATTAATGCTTAATTAACATTGCATGACAGATTGATTTGAATAAATAGAACCTTTTAAATTAATGTCTCTATATTGTGGGTTGAAACAAGATGCCTTACGGGAGAATGAGCAGCTCCCTATTATTATATACCATCTCTATAGCGGTAGCACCTGCAGGCTTTAAGTGCATCAGCAGCCCAACATGTTAGATGCTATATAAATATACAGTTGGTAAAGATGCTTACCTTGGATTTGTACCGTAAACAAGAAGATATGCTGTGTAGATCCTGTGACAGGTAGATAAAGGCTAAGAAAACAGGGGACTTAAGGAAATTTGAAAAGATGTACACATTATCTACCAGTTTCTAATTAGCTGGACAAAGGGGAATTTTTACAAAAACTTATTCCCAAACCTTTATTCATATAAAGTGTTTGTAAACACCCCAAAATACATAAGAGTCATCTTATGGGGTTTAGCAGGAAAACAGACAGGAAAAGAGTACACAGGTTGCAGCAGAATGGCATGAAAGACAACAGCCAGTGTCTTCAAGCTGGGGAACCCAATGTCAGCCAGCTAATGCTATCTTTCCGCACCCGAGTAAAAATAGTCTGATTGGCAATGAACCACAGTTTCAATTGAGAGCTGCAAGTAAGCAGCAACTCTGAAAATCAGCCTGTTTCCAGATCAGTTGGCTTCTCTAAAGCAAAGATGCTGGCTGAAAAGCACCCCGAGAAATAGCTACCCTGGGGCATTTTATTATTTTTAATGAGGCAGTAAAATAACAGCCCCTACCATTTGTACTGTTCACACTGATTTTCTGTACCCATTGCCTTTTGCCAGCTTGATTCAGCAGATAGCACTGGACCAGCCAGCATGGGAGAAGGCAGCTATGGACCAGCCACTTGAGGTGGAGATTTGATTGCCATGTGGCTGGCCTGGTTGACTTCACTGCCCAGTTGGACATAAATGGGGAAAAAATTCTATGATTCCACAGAAAACATATTGTTCAGGGGTCCATTATTGACTCTGACCTTTTGTCACTAATCAGATCAGCTGGCAGCAAAAAGTTTATTAAATGCATCAATGTTAAGGAAAACTAAGCAACAATTAGTTGGGGTTTTTTTAATAATTCTTCAGATTATGTTGACAAGAATTCACCTTCAGTAAAAAGCCATCTAGATATGTCCTGTGAACTTACGCATGTCTTAGTAAAGAGAGCTTGTCATGTCCAGTGACTCCCAGCAATTTAGGAAGTTTTATTTTAGAGATTTCCTCTCCTTTTCTTCACTCCACTCAGTTTGCTGTAGGCTGTCACCTCATTACACTGTTACCAGTTACCATGAAACCTTGAAAAAAACCACTTCTTTTTCCGACAATTTTTCCCCTCTTCCCCTGTCCCCCCCCCCCTCCAGCTCCCCCTTTTCTTTGATGCACAGTCTTTATCTTGCAGTGAGATCTTTCTCAGGGCTCAGTTTTTTGAATCCTGGCTACAGACACAACATTTCAGCTCACACCAGCCCTAATACTTCCAAGCAATCAGAATTCCAACACACTGTATATTTCATTTGAGTAGGCTAGATATAGATATCTATATGTCTTACATATATAAATATATATATAATATATATAGGAGACAGGCTCTGAGTTCTCAATGAATTCACAGTGATCATTGTTATTATGGAAAGAAGCAATTTAATTCCTTATAGCTGCAAGTGGTTTCTCCCCAAAGAGTAAAGAATGAACTCCTGGACACAACCTTCAGGCAGAGTTATCATGCTTTGGGAACTGTCTCTTATTATTTATGTCATATACCTGTACAGCACAGGTGTTCACTAACAACTTCCATTCTATATTGCGAGTCAACATCATTCTGCATCAATTTCATTTAAATATCACTTTATATTCAAGACTATGTGTTTTAGAACTCCCCTTACCATACTTGTAGTTTTATCAGTAACAGCCATTTCATTCTCTCCACTCATCATTCACGTCAAGCCTTTCCAGGTTGAGGAGAACATTTCCTACTTCTTTATACAGCAGGAGCCTGCAGGTGCCCCAGTTTTCATCTGTAGTGCTAGGTGCTGTATGCACACCTTTCAGGTGAAAAGCTCTTACAATCTGACTAGAGAAGACAAATATCAAAGGGTAACTTTGACCCCACATCACAGATGAGAAATAAGGCCTTAGGAAAATTAATTCCTGCCATCATCCCATTCAGCTTTGGACAACAACCATTCAGGCATCTAGTTGCCCTAGACAGTAGTCTACAAGGAAAGAAAGAGCAAGAGAGCACCAGAATATTCTACAAGCAATTCATGTGCTGTATGGACTAAATATTTTAAAGACATCCAATGTTCTCCCACTACCTGTACAAGAAGACTGGATTAATTAGCTCTTAATTTAGGTTTCAGTACTCATTATAAAAATATCCACAGCCCCCGTCATTTTTCTCACCTGTTGAAGTGTCTAGGGGGAAATCTGAGATTGTCTGCCCCTACTGCTAATTCATCCTCTTCTTCACTTCTGCCTATTTCCCATGTAAAATCCACCCTAGCTTTCTAGACTAAATGCCATTTCTGCAAGCTTTGTACCATTTTGACTCTGTCCTTAGGACCTCCCATTCCTGCTGTCTCCATTCCTCTCAACACACAGGATCTTACCAGTTTCATTCAGAAGAAAACTGTCTAATATAACAAGATTGCCGTTACGCACCCCTTTCTAGTCCTTTCCTCTGCCTCATCTTTACTAATTCAATTGAGATAGAGCACCTTCTTCTCACCCCTTCTTGGACCTCCCATTTGCCCCATTCTGTCCCATCCCCTCCAGCACTTCTCGTTCTCCGCTTGTCCTTTCAAAATAGAAAACCACCAGACTTTCCAGGAATTGCAGACAGTAATTCCAAAACATCTTTTAAGAATCTTCATCTCCTCCCAACTCCGCTCTCCTCCATGCCTAAAGCCAGCACACCTGTGACAACCGCTGCAGACCCCAACCTCCAGCATTTCAGACCTTTCCATGTCTTGCACCTCGCTGCAGCCACTCCTGCCAACATCTCTAATGAGTCAAGTATCCTTTGCCACATCTTAACAACTTGATTTTCATACATTTCCTCCCTATTTTATCAGCTGCCCCAAACAGCCAACTATTCAGTCTCTCAGTTCTGATGCTTTGCCCTCCTGTGGCTACCTCAGTTCCTCTCCAGGTTATCTTGGTTGTCTTTTTCCCCTTTGATAAATCTGCTTTATTCCTCATTCCAACTCTGCATGCCTTCTCTCACTACATTCCATCTCTGTAATCTAACCCACAAACTTAACTTCACTATTAACATTAGGCAGATGTACCGGGTCCCCGTGCCCGGGCGCTGGCGGGGGCCGGGTGCCGGTGCCGCGGGCAGCTCCCCCCGGCCGGCAGAGCCGCTGCCCCCCGGCTCCAGGCCGGGCCCGCCGCTGGCCGAGGCCGAGCCCCGCAGCCGCGGGGGCAGCGCCGCGGGGAGAAGGGGCTGAGAAGGGGAAAAACCCCCGCGGGGGGGAACAGCGGCGGCAGCGAGGGGGGCCGGGAGGGGCGAGCAGCAGCCCCGCAGCCCCCCGGGGCAGGGCCGGGCCGGGCCGGGCCGGAGGAGGCCGGGGGGGCTCCGGGCGCCGCAGCAGAGGCTCCCCGGCAGCCCGCGGGGCAGGGCAGGGCAGGGCAGGGCAGGGCAGGGCAGCCCCCGGCGGGGCAGGCTGTGCCCCTCAGCCCACGGAGCCCGCGGGGGAGCAGCTCCCCCCCGCAGCCCGGGGCAGGGGGTGCCCGCGGGGGGCTGTGACCCGCGGGGGCCGCGCTGGAGCCGGCTCCGGGCAGGGCCCGTGGCCCCGCGGGGAGGAGCCCGGGCCGGGGCCGGGCTGCGGGCAGGGCCGGTGCCCCCGGGGGGGCTGGAGCCGGCTGGGCCTGAGGGGCTGCGCCCCGCGGGGGGCCCCGCGCTGGGGCCGGGCAGGGGGTGAGGACCCTCCCCCGGCGGGGCAGCAGCGGCCGGGACAGCGGGGGCGGCAGCGGCCGCGGCCCCGGGACAGCCCCGGCCCGGCTGGGCGCAGGGGCAGGGCGGCGGCGGCACCCGGGCCCGCCGGGTCAGCCCGGCACAGCACATGCTGATACGAGGGATAGGAGGGACAATGCTGTACCGCTGCTCGGTGGCGCAGGGGGCCTGGTGACAGAGGACATGGGAAAGGTACTCAGTGCCTTGTTGGTGTTGGCCTCTATGGGTAAGACACATCCTCAGCTGTCCCAGGTGTCTGAGCCTAGTGAGATAGTCTGGAGCAAGGAGGACATATCCTTGGTGGAAGAGGATCAGGTCAGGGAGCAAACTGGATATGCTTGAGTCCATGAGACCTGATAGGACATATCCATGAATGCTGAGATCTGGCTGATCTTCTTGTGAGGTTACTCTCAATTATCATTGAAAACTTGTAGCAATTGAGAAAGGTTCCTGAGGCCCAAACACAAACATCACTCCTATCTTTAGTACTGCAAAAAGGAGGATTCAGGGAACTATTGGCTGGTCAGCCTCAGTCCCTGGGAAGGTGACAGAGCATATCTTGGAAATTTCAAAGCATATGAAGTTCAAAAAGGTGGTTGGGAATAGTCAGCATGGATTTATGAAGGAGAAATCATGCTTAACCATCCCAATCACTGTCTGCAGGGAGGTGAGTGGCTCAGTGGATGAACGGAGAGCAGTGGATGTTGCCTATCTTGACTTAGTAATGTGTTGACAGTCTCCCATGACATCCTTATCGATAAACTGAAGACATATGACCTAAATAAATGGACAGGGAGGTGGACTGAAAACTGCCTGAACTGCCACGCTCAAAGTACGAGCAGCACAAAGTCCAGCCAGAGGCCAGTCGCTGGAGATATACCCCAGGGGTTGATACTGGGTCCAATACTATTAAGCCTCTCATTAATGGTCTGGAAGAGGCAGAGTGCAGCTTCAGCAAGTTTTCAGATGATACAAAACTGGAAGGAGTGGCTGATACACCAGAGGGTTGCACTGCTATTCAGAGGGACCTGAGCAGGCTAAAGAAATGAGCCCACAGAAACCTCCTGAAGTTCATCAAAGGAAAATGCCAAATCCTGCCCCTGGGAAGGAATAACCCCAGGCACCACCACAGGCTGGGGATAACTGGCTGGAAAGCAGCTTGGCAGAAAAGGACCCAGTAGGGGTCCTGGTAGATGCCATGTTGACCATGAGCGAGCAATGAGCAAGGCAAAAGGTTAATTGCCTCCTGAGCTACATTGCCAGCAGGTTGAGGGAGGTGATCCTTCCTCCGTACTCAGCCCTGCTGGGACACATCCAGGTGCTGGGTACCTTTCCAGGCTCCCCAGTACAAGAGAGACATGGACATACTGGAGCAAGTTGTGTGAACGGCTGTGATACTCCTTAAGGGACTGGAATATCTCTAATATGAGGAGAGGGTGAGAGAGTTGGGAGTTTTGTTAGTGTGCATAAAACCTGATGGGTAGTGTAAAAAAGATGGAGCCAGATGTTTCTTAGTGGAACATAGTGACAGGACAAGAGGCAATGGACACAACCCAAAATATGGGAAATTCCATTTGAACGTTAGTAAAACCTTATTTGCACTGAGCATGGTCAAACATTGGAACAAGTTCCCCAGAGAGGTTATGGAGGCCTCACTCACCGAGTTACTAAAAACTCAGCTGGACACAGCACTGAGCAACCTTCTTTAGGAAAGCTTGCTTTGAGCAGGTGGTTGGACTAGATGATTTCCAGTAGACCCTGCCAACCTCAAATAATCTCTGATTCTTTGATTCATGGTTCTACTTCTCTACCCTTTCCTGGTCTGTGTACTCAGTTGTCTCAGCTTTGCTTTCCTTCCATTTGAGGAGTCCCAGCTATGATCTCCAAGCAACCTTCCTTCTCTTTCACTGTGGACAATGCCACCATCCTGTCACATGCCTATAACCTTGATATCAGATTCAACTCATGCTCCTCTCCCAGATGCCACTTCCCAGTTAAATCACAGTCTTGCAGATCTGTTCTGTGCAACACACTGAAGATGTCTTTCCTCTCTATCTAGCCGTCTAGGTGAATCTCTTATCTCAGACTTTATCATTGAACATCTTAATTACTGCAGAATCCCTTTTTCTCATTGTTCACAGATGTTAATTTGCTCTGATGATATTCCCTGGATGCAAAGGCCCTTTTCCCACATATACCATTGATTTCCCTTCAGCATTTATATCAAAACTAGGCTGTCCGCATCCAGTCAACCCACACAACCATTTTCCTCAGTCCATGTGCTGGATTTTCAAATGACTGCTTTTGTATTTTCTTCCATGCTACTCTCCATAAATATCTATAAAATAACCTTTCTATTCTCTTCCTTTCACTGCAGCAATATCTAGAAAGCACTGACAAGGGCTAGGCTGCAGATGCTCTATTCGCCTTGCCTGTCATACTGACCAGCAGTTCTTTATTACATCTGTGGGTCTCCATCTGTCTGTCACTATCCATGGCTTCTTGATTTGTACTTAGATGTAAATAATTTCATGCAGAGAATGTCTATGTTTCTGGAGTGCCTGCCACAGGGAAAATGAGTCCTTGACTGGGACTGTAATGCAAATTACAATTGTCAGATAACAAAAATAAACACAGATCAATAATAGACATGTTCTAAAGAAATTAGGGAAATTCTTCATAACTGATTAGAGAAATCCACACAAGAAACATTACAACTATCGTAATTTGATTTTAAACAACAAAACATAATTAAAACACCCCAGGTACTGGAATTAGTACTCACTTTTTGTATTTACCTTCTTAGAAATGTCTAGGAATAATCCATCAAATACTTCTTGTAGGATACAGTTTTAATCTGGACATGTGTTACTCTCAGTCTACCTGCAAAAAGACACACACACACACACACACAAATCAGTGTTTTATTTAGTGATTTTTAACTTATTTGCTACCCTAAATGATTTAAAAACAAATTATAACAGTTAGACAGGGCACATAAAACAGTTATCTATACGTATGTGGTTCCTAGTATAATATCACATCAGCACTGTACTAAGGTATGCTTAATCATCTCCTGGAAATAAATGTGTTTGTTAAATACAATCTAAGGCTTCCTGTACAGCTCTTAGATTTAAATGCCTGTCCATGGCTAACTGTGCAAATATCCATCCCTTTGCCAAAAGAGTAATTTACCAGTTGCTCTATTGTAGTTTCAAAGGTTTCCAATTAACATGGTAGTTGTTCCTTTCATTGTGTGATTTTGCAGTCCTCGGGTGAAAAAAATCTTTTTATTTATGTGGTATCCCAAGTATTTCCTTCCTTAAATCTTATACCTTTGTTAGAGCGAAACGACTGAGATCTTACACAGATGCTTCTTGTTGTTTCCACTCACATCAGTAAATTTTGTCTTATCTGAGCTGCTTGTGGTGGAAGAGCCTCAGTTTAAAAGTGATGATTCATGTGTGACAAACCTGTCACACCACAAGCAGGAGGTTCAAAGGAAGTGTAGTACAGCACTGGGGCTCCTCTTCTCTTGCACCTCTCATTAGCTGATTAGCCTCAAGCCCCTCCTCTTAGCTCCTTTTCTCGTCTCAGGGAGACAAAGTCCCATAGGGTCTGGGGAGGTGGAGAAGAGACCACAGCAACTCGGTGTGTGTAGTTTCATTGAAAGACAACTTTGCCAGGGCCAGCAACTTTCCTAGGCTACCCATTTTGCTTGATATGCATCTATTTTACATGCATTCTGGTCTACAAGGTCTTACAGAATTGGAAAACACTAAAATTAAGAAGCCTGAATGATGTGATAACATGCTATTATAGAGGTGGGCTTCCACATAATTTCTTGGCAACTTGTTTCTGCATATATGGTCCAAAACTACACTGACCTTTTAATCCTGCCAATTGTAAATTAATTTTGAATCCAAGCTGTCCACTGAAAAGGTGCAAAGGTCACCTTTAAATATCTTCTCTGCTAGGTTGCCCTTTACTCCATGGTCCACATCCTTTGGCTTCCTCCCAATTATTCTGCTTCTTGAACAACCCTCCTTTCTGCTGATTGCGTCCTTGTACAGATTATTTCTCCCCCACATGCATTTTTCGAGGCTGCATCTCATTTTGTCATTTCCTGCCTAAGGTTTCTAATCTCTCTATCTTCACTGATTTATGCAGTGCCTCCCAATTTGGATCATCTGTGATTTTAATTAACATGTACTCTTTTCCTGTCTTTTGGCTAATGAATGAAGATGTTTAAAGAAGACTGGACTCAAGACTGCTCCCTGATGTTCCCCCACTGGAAAACTCATGCAATTCAATGCATTTTCATTTATTATCTCACTTTGCTAATGGCCCTGTGGATGGTTTTTAATCAACATCACAGGGTCCTTATCTAAGCCAATCTGAATTAATTTTGTGAGTCTCCTCTCTCACTGGTGTTCACTTCAATGAGAGGGAAAACAAAAGCAGAAGAGGCTATCGCTCACCAGAATGCTTTTCTGGGAGATCTGGAAATGAGGAGGATGTGAGAATAAATTGTTCATTCTCCTTTCTCAGGACTCTGGTAAACTTACGGTCCCCCACTACCATAGCATCTATACTTCTCCTGATTTTTAATATATGTATTTTTAAACTGCTTGTCAAGGTAGGGAAGTGCTATTATTTCCACTTTTGTGAATAGGCTCCAGCATAGAGAGAATAAGGAGGTGGTCAGCTCTGCTCTTTTAGCAGTCATGGTTACAAATTGAAAAGTTACAGTTGCTTGTGCATTTGCACCTCTCTTCTGGAAGTTACAGTGCCCTGCCTGCCTGTGTATCTCTGAGATAACCCATCAAATGCACCATCAAGGTGATTTCTTCTCTTTAAAACAAAAAAATCTATGCTTATATGTCAGTATGTACGTATCTATGTCATGACCTGAATGCCATTTTGAAAGACCAAGCCCAAGTAGATGTAAAGCGATGCCAGAAAGTGAGCATCAGGCACCCAGAGCACATAACTGCTTAATCCAGACCACAGGCTATAGAATAAGACATACAGCAATACCATTTGGATCTGGTCCTGAAAGTTATTTGGGTACCTCCTGCTCACTCAGCAGGGTGGTGAGGGATTTTGGAGGACCTGGTCCACAGTGATTTCCGTGATGTTATACAGGAAGTTTGTCCTGAATTTAAACCTAGATCTGTAAAGCTTAAAATGTGTCCCCCACCTAAGGACTTCCTTAATTTCCTCTCAAGAGGACAGTAACACTATGGGATGGACATTTAAGCTCTAGTCACTGCTCTATGACTGCACTCTTTTTTTCCCTCAAATGTAGGGTCTCACCTGGTCTGCATGCACAACTTCCTCTACTGTCACCTCCTGATAAACAGTTTTAATGCAGTAGTAACATTCATTTTGGATGAAAATAAAAACCAACTTTCTGCTACAGAGAAAAGGATTAGGAAAAGCATTTGTAGTATGGACTTACTTTACATGGGTTGTTTGTTTTCTGAAATAAAATACTGATGTTTCTGAATCAGCTTTGAAATAGTCTCAAAAACTTCAAGTTTTTGATCCAGCAGAATTAAAGAAAAAGAAGACAATCATCCCCTCTTCTCTCCCACCCCCCTCACCAATCAAAACTCATAGGGGGGGAAAAATAAAACAAAAAACAAACAACAACAACAACAACAACAAAAAGGAAAGAAAAAGAAGGAAAAAGGAAAGGGACCAAATATTTTCAGGAGCTTCAGCAGTCACAAAAAGCTAATCATGAGCTAAGATATGATCTATGGGAGCATAAAGGGAGGTAAAAACATGAAGAAGACAAATGTAGAAAATATTTGCAGGAGCAAAATTTATAAATATGCATTATATTTTTTAAACACATGTCAAAATTAATATGTGTTGTTGCTTTTGCCTTTCTCATTGATGTATTCATTGCAAAAAGATGTGTAGGACAAAATATTTGTCACCAATATTCTCATCCTATTAGGAAGTAATTACAGGCTTTTCACTCTAAACTTTTAAACACGGCATAGCTGGAAATGAATTGCCTTCGACTTGCTAAAAATAAGCATAAGAAACTTAATCTAAGTCCACTGCCAGTGCAATTTATACTGTACACAACTTCAGTGAGGTGTAATTAGCAGTGCATTGCAATAATTTATTATTGGTTTAAAAAGCCTGAACAATCAGGACCTTACAGCAAAATGGGAAAATGGGAAGCTGTGCTCCAGACATATTATTCTGGTTTATATTAATTCAGTTATTTTACCTTTGGTGCACATTCATCTATCCATACAATGCAAATGCTCCATTGAGAAGGATGCTGGATATTGAACCTTTGGCTCAATATGAAATATGAACTCTGAGGCATAGCTGCAATAATACTTTAATTTGCATTATTATGATTAACATTCCTCTGAATAGGAAGCATCCAGTAATATTAATTGCAGAAATAGTGAGATTCCAATTGTCATAAATCACTGTGCAGTGTAAAGCAAGCTCTCTGAAAACCTTATAGAAAAACTCTTTTTTTGTCTGTTTTTTGGAGTTAATTTCAACCTCATTTGCACCAGGCTTTCCCATTTGTGTCTGTTGACAAGACAGTAATTATGCTTTTCTCTTGATTAACACATTCTTTTCAGTAAGGTCCCAAACAGCTTTCACATGAAAGGCTGAATGCAACAGAGCATGTTTCTTCTCATTAAAGACTTAGCATTCACCCATAGTTAATTTATCACACAGATACTTCCTGTCTCAGAGGAAGAAGGGTGGCCTTGAAGCTAATGCTCTTGATTTGATCAGAAGTTTTCTCCACAGCAGTTTAAATGAATGCTTTTTCAATATGAAGATTACTGAATTCATTTAATAAGTGAAAATGGGGTGGGGGGGTGGGGGGATGTGGGAAATGGTGTACAGTTTCTTTACCAAATCACAGATCCAAGGGAGATTTTGCCTTACTTGAAAAAAATATCATCTCTAAATCTATATAAACTTATCATATCAATATCTTATATATTTATGTCTTTGTAATGATTCAATATTTCCTCCTTCACTACCATTTTTTCCCTCAACACTGTTAGAAAAATTGGCAATATTCATTGATTAATCAAAGTGAGCAACCTTGACATTTGGTGCATCAGCTTTTATTCGCAACAGGCGTATGACGCAATGATTTATTTTGATGCATTACATTGTGCCCTAAAGAGCATCCAAAAAGAAAATGTTTTCATTGTAAGTGTTGTGAAAATAAGGCACCTGCATTAGGGACCACACAGAAGGAGAGAACAATTTTTGCCACCTGTGGTCTTTAATCCAGATTTTTGATGGTTGGATTGTTTTGGGGTTTACTTGCTTGGGGCCTTTTCGGATATGTTATTTCCAAATGTATTATATATTCCAAAAGCAATTGAAGGGTCAAAGCAGTGCTCAGCCCTAGAAATAGCAGAGCTTTTCCTGGCTAGCCTGCTGCTGTGGTCCCTCCTTGATTAACTCACAGTAGGTGGGATGCCTCTGAATTACTGTGGTACCAATTGAATTCCTAATGACAGTGCCCACTTTGCAAGCAAACACCACCCCTGAGATGGCAGTAATTAGTGCCATCCTCAACAGCACAAGAAATGGTGGTAGATGGCCTGGTTGCTGCTGGGAGGCTGAGTGAAGGAGGTAGATCATGAATGTGCCCTCACCATGGATGTTCAGACTAACTGTGCATTTGTGGCAAGCAATACTTTAGTCCCCACCTCTGGGCCTGAACTGAGGATCCTGCAAAGCAGTTCGCCATGTTCTGTGGTCCCCTCCATCCCCAAATAATGCTTTTAGCAGACGTTTACCATTAAGCATAAGTTTAAGTCTTGCTGGAGTTAGTAGAGCTTCACTATGTCCCTGAAGTCAGGTGTTCCTTCAAAATACCGTGGCCAAATGAGGACAGTCTGATAAGTTGGAGACACTTACTCATGACCAGGATTAAATAAATGCATACATATATAAACCGGTCACTGCAGCACACTTCTCTCCATCTCTTTTTCCATTATCACCCTCTGCTGTAAGCGATGGCTGGGGGTTTGCTGTCTAACACAGCAGCTAAGTAGAGTGAGGTGGGAAGCGGAGACAGCGCATGCGGAAATGAGCTGAAAATCATCCTCCCAATTGAAGCCCTGCTCACAGGACAACCTCTCATTATTTTGTTCCCCCATGGAGAACAGGAAGGCATGGCTGATATATTCCAGAGATCACAGGCATGTTCCAAAAGGCAGCAAATGAAAGCAGAAGAGAATCTCGTTGGGTTCAGCAGAATCAAAGAACATCTTTCTGTAAGCATATTCCTTTGCAATGACTGAAGCCAAACCACCACCATAATCTTCTCGCTCTCTACAGCTACCTGACAGGAGGTTGTAGCAAGGTGGGGTCAGTCTCTTCTCCCAAGTTACAAGTGACAGGACAAGAAGAAATGGCCTCAAGTTGCACCAGGGGAGGTTTAGATTGGGTATTAGGAAAAATTCCTTCCCTGAAAGGCTGTCAAGAAGTGGAACAGGCTGCCCAGGGAGGTGGTGGAGTCACCATCCCTGGAGGTGTTTAAAAGACACATAGATAAGGCACTGAGGGACGTGGTTTAGTGGTAGACTTGGCAGTCCTGGGTTAACAGTTGGGCTCAATGATCTTAAAGGTCTTTTCCATATTAAATGATTCTGTGATTCTATAGGCACGCTCCAGACCTGCACAGGTTTTCCTTTTTACACCAAATTGACACTCCATGTAGAAATACTCATTGGTTTTGGCCTTATGTTTCATTATCATATATGCTCACAGATTGTCATAAGAAAAAACAAATTAGTATAATTATCATCACAATTGTCATCCACACAATCAGCCCGTGGTGGCAAACACATGGGGAAGGCAGAGCTTAGAAATCTGGGAGGAGGTCCTTCATAACCAACCCATAACAGGTGGCAAGGTTTGCCTGAAGGGACCATCATCCCCAGACACTGAGTCAGTTGGGGAAGAGTTAAGGCTTGTTATCCATCCCTCTTTTGGATAAAAAGGAAACAAGGGAGGACCATTAGAGGGAGGATGGAGAGTGCAGTCTGAGCCACCCTTGGGGAGGAACTACAAAAGCAGTTAAGCCTGGAGAGCTGTTCTTCCCCTAAGCACCTCTTCTTTTTAGCCCACATATCAACTCAATTTTGAACCCCATCAGCCAGGACAGCTAGCTCCCAGCAGAGTGAGTCTTTTGCGCATCCCAATCTGTTCCAATTGTTGTAGGGGCCATTTCACGGTATTTTCTGTTTGCTGTTTTTTTGGGGGTTCTTTGAAGAAGGGTGAGGCTGTTTTTTAAGCAGTCTGTAGAGCAGGTTGGAAAAGGTTACACAGTGGAGGCTTCTCAGAATTAAGATAATTTTCTCAGTGTGTAATAATTTCAGGTGAAAAACTGGATTTCTGGGAAATGGTTCCACAAGTAAAGGATGTAGAATGGGTCCTGTCGAGCTTCAGCAGAATTACATTTTAACATTCATCAAAGAATTACTGTCCTGTGCTCTTTGTATACCAAGCTCTTCTTCCTCACTTGTTGCAAGATCACGAGATATGCTTTGTGCAAAAAGTTAGCTTTCATGTTCTACTTTTAATTGTGCCATATGTAAGTCTTATTTGCTTGTATATGCTTTGGTAATCACAGATTTCTCTCAGCTGACTTTAGACATGTGCATATTAGACTTTAAAGAGTTATTAACCTAGACTTGCTTAGATGCCTAGTTTTTAGTTGCATAAATTAACAAAGAATCTCAGCCCAAACTATATTTTCTCAGTACAAGTGAATACCTACCCCTCCAGCCAATAACTATAATGTTGCCTTGACGAAGGCTGAGCAGCATTTCAGTAATGACACTGTTCAAAACGTTACAGTTGGCCATGATAATGAACTGTTAAATAACTTATTTTAGCAAAACAGGAGAAGCTGAGGACAAAATATCCAATTTTGGCCAACTGGAACAAAGAACAGGGCATTTTCATCAGCCTGAAGTGTAGCGACCTTAATTGAGTTGCTTCTGTTGTGGGAATTTGATTCATTAAACTTAGATTTCAGGTGGGCTAAGTGATTGTACAGAAATGCAACAGCTTCTTTTTTGTAGTGAATTAGTTGCCTAATTTAAAATTAACATACCCATCTGATCAAGGCTTGCAAAGCAGTTTAGAAAGCAGCCTTCCTGCATGTGTAAAACCTTTCTTTGGCTCTTACCACAAAATTTGCTTTGAAATTATCATAATCCATATCACTATATTCAAAGCATTAAAATACATCTTTTGTGCAATAACATCTCCAAGATAAATATTTTTCTGGTCTACTGTGAAAAATAAAATGTCGTCTTTGGCTACTGGATCATTTTTTCAGCTACTCCTTTTTCTGTGGGAAAAAATATTTTTTCTGTTGGGTTCATTTCATAAGTAAAACCAGTTCTCCTTGCCTATTTTAACTGGCTATTAAAAATGTCCCTGTAGAAGAAAGAATTTCTGTATGGCCTAGAAAAGTATCACAGTATGTTTCCCAGTTCACAACAGATGTTTCTATAATTGTTGCTCAATTGTTGTCCTGTAATGGCTTCAGGTCTTTCATCATTGACTTGACCGACAATAAAACATAATCTCACAGTCAATACACTTTTCATTAAAGCTGTTAAATGGAGACAATAATCTTTTGCTTTATCCAGTGCCGATCTTTAATCCAGACCCCTTCAAATGCTCTGCAACGAAGGGTAATTTCTGCCCCTGCTTTTTTCGGCAATGGGTAGGTAAGCTGACATTGAGAAGTTCACAGGAGCACAGCTATTGATCTCATGGATGGAAAACTTGACCCTAATACAGGCTGGCAATTGTGGGCTAACCTATGTGGAGCTCAAGTTTCTTGTAGACTATAAACACTCCTGCATACCTCCTTATACATGCTATCTGGTCATTTTGTAGGTTATTTGTACACCTCAGCTTTGACATACTCTGACTTGAAAATGTTGAGAAAAATTACAATTCCTTGCAATGCTTTTATCCCATTTGCCACAGATGACACATTGTCCACAAAAACTCCACTGGAATATTTGTGTTTGCAAATGTCTTAAAAGTAGAATAAGCATAAAAAAATGTGAGACACCAGTGATTAACGAGATGTACAAAGCAAAAGCTCCTGGTATAACTGTTGTAACAAATTAATGGTACGTGAAATGGATATTAAATAATCTTTTAACATCTTTTTAAAAGCTGTTTTCTCAGAATTTAAAATGTTACATAGCTGCTGGACCAACAGGTAGATTGGGCGAGATAGTTCTGCACTGCCTGGGGGCACATTGTGCCTGATACAGGCTGCTGCACCCATTCCTTAATTTGTAATTGATTTACTGGTGTAAATCAGCTGGCTGTTGCATTGGTGTGACCAGTACTAGGTCAACAGAGGCCAAGGACACTGTTCCTTGAAGCTCAGTGCTTCTGGGTTAGGAGGATGTGCTCCTCAGCATTGTCTCCTGACTTCCTAGGGGGTGTAACACTGCTGGGGGACACTGCTGAGAAAGAGGGGCACTCAAGGTGGGCCACATAGGGACTCCATGTACCGTCCCCTGTGCCTGTGCCACAGCCTTTCTCCTCCAGCTCAATGTGATTACAGCCCAACACAGGACAGGTCCAAAGAGGAATGGGCAGTACTTCTCCAAGGGTGCTTCTGACCCTGAGAGATGCCATCACCTATCTGAGGCATCTTCTGGGCTGGCAGGTTTGACACAATACTTAAGAAAGACCTGCCCCTTTCCAAACCAGCAAAGAGAGGCCACATTGAATGTCCTAGGACATCCCGAATGACTCAAACTTTTAATCCATCAGAGAATACATTCATAACTGTACTCTTTCTTTGCAGCCCACCACATGCTATGTCTACCCCATTGCTACATGCTTAGCAGCCTGTCCTGCTGGCCATCATGCTGAGGCAAATGTAGGCATGCTGTGATGCTCTTTCTAGAAACCATGGAAGAATTTACCTCCTGCATTTAGGTGACATATTGGCATTTGAATGGCTTTAACGAGGATCCCCACTGAAAGGAGCAATCAAGGGCAGAGCTATGAAAAGGTTTTCATTTGTGGTGACAGGAGAGGTCTGTGGCCTCTGAATGCCCTTCTCTCCCTCCGTTGGTTGCCTATCCTGGAATCCCAGAATGAGTGATTTAGATACTTCTGGAAAGCCCCAGGAATGAGGTGGTATTAAAAAGGGTCAAAGCATACACTTCATTTATGTGGCTGCACATGCGCACACAAATGTATGTATGTAGGTATACATACACATACATATACACACACTGTGACCTTTGCTGTTACCAGAACTACAAACTCCAAATACGGGCTGAACATCTGGAGCTGGATTGCCATGTTGTACTGTACTGTAATGACTCAGCACAGGAGTATTTAATTTCCTCCCAGAGGCAAAATGTCTGTCCTTCTCAACTGGAAAGACTGGGGTGGCTGAGCCGCCTTTGCTTTTTGCTGAGTACATACAATGACACTAAGTGCTATACTTCAATGAAGAAGATGCTGTGGATCAGAATTGCAGTATTTATTTATTTATTTATTTATTTCCCTTGGAATGCGAAGAAAATGGGCATTCAAGTATTAGCTACACAGAAGAACTCAAACGTCTCAGTATTCACAGCCAAATGCAAAAATACCGTTCAGTTCCTACCTCTGCCAGAAATAACTTCTGTGTCATGGGAAAAGCCCTATCACTAACCCTTGCTTCAGACCTTCTTTCTGCTCAATCCCTTAATAAAACCAGAACACACCCTCTGTCGAGTGCTGGGACTGCAAGAAGGAACCTGTTTAATGAGATGCCGGAACAGCCTCTCCACCAGACTTGCCATAAGTAACTTTACAGCTGTGATTGTACCAGGAATAGTTGACTGGATTATTTTTTTATAACCAGCCTCAATATTCTCCACGCCCTTCCCAGTTAATAGTTTGTATAAAGATAACATTTCAGTTTTTATATAAAATTTGGAATTCTCTGGTGGCCACAGCCCCCCTCTCCAGGCTACTTCCCTAGGACAATATGTTGTACAAATAGCATTAAGGTTTGACTTTGAGCTACTCTTCCTCATTTCATTATTTAATACATCTCAAGGCAGGCTTGAAGCTAATGCTATCATCTTGAGCAAATTGATGGGATCTTTCCCTGCACAATAGAAGCTGAATAAAAGCAGAGAATCCTCATGCACCCCCCTCACCCATGCTGCAGCTCTGCTCCCAGCAGCTCCATCCCTCCTGACGATGCTGTGTACTTTAGATTGGCATTTTACTGCTTACCAATAGATCTCCATCATTCTGTGAATGAGAATGACATTCCTTCAGACCTGGTTTTGTCAGGCAAACCTATATCCATACGAGCAATTAGTCCCCTGCTGTGAGTTTAGACACGCCAGCTATACTGCAGCTGCTCTCTGTTGCCAGCACTAAATTTTCCTCAGTAGTGGATCAACGTGTTTAAACACTTTGATCTTCTTTATCTCAGCAACGAGATTTGAAAGCCTCCTGGATGAACAAGTTTTCTTTCGGGTGCAACTCCATCTCATCCACCATTTCAGTGCTGACCTGAAACTTTTGTGCTTTATTTACTGGAGTGTCATCGTCTTTTGAAATGGCTTCTCACATCCTCTCAGAAAGATTCTCCTCCCCGCATCCCCCCGCCCCAGCCCCCAACGCTGAGCTTAAGTAACGGTACTTCAAACAGCAGATAAGAGGCACAAAGGGGACTCAGTCTTATAAACAGCAATTCAGAATCATCTTAATCTCCGTCATGCACTTTCTGATTTTCTTTTAAATCTCCCACAGCACAGTATGCACCAAACACAGCTGAGAACTTGCTATTTAAGCTGCCTGATTACTGTTACGCTATGAAAGCTTAACTAATGTTTAGAATATATGAGCACAAATAAACTGAAGCAAGGGAACGTGCACGTTGCATGTGGCTACAGGTAAGTAGATGATGTGAGATAAGAATTAGTGTCACCATCCTCTTTCTGGTGGGTTGAGGCTCATTCTGTTTTCTCACTTCTCAAGGAGCCACAGGTGAACTATTAGTTACATGAAACTGCTGAGCAGAAAAAAGCATGGGGTGACTGCCAGGCTTATTCCTCCAACCACTGCAGAATTCCTGATTTTCCTACCCAAACTAGCTCTCTGTCCCTTTGCATGCCATGGGGTTGGTACAGTTGTGAATGGGCAATACAACTCATATCATATTAATAAAATTACTTATCTGAGCTTTGGACTGTAGATTGGTTTAACCCCAAATGGATCTAATTCATATAAAATGTTTCCTCCTGTGATAAAGGCGAGTGAGTTACTCTGCCTGTAAAGCGGGTGGGAGGAGATGAAGGAGAGACCTTACTGTGGCCTTCCGGTACTTAAAGGGGGCTTATAAGAAAGATGGGGACAGACCTTTTAGTAGGGCCTGTGGCAATAGGACAAGAGGTAATGGTTTTAAACTGAAAGAGGGGAGATATACATTAGATAGAAAGAAGAAATATTTTATGCTGACGGTGGTGAGACACTGACACAGGTTGCCCAGAGAGGTGGTAGATGCCCCATCCCTGGGAACATTCAAAGCCAGGCTAGATGGGGCTCTGAGCAACCTGGTCTAGTGGAAGGTGTCTCTGCTTATGGCAGGTGGTTGGACTAGATGACTTTTAAAGGTCTGTGATTCTATAAGGAGCCCAGAGAGTATAATTGATATTACAACTTTCTGAACGTTAGGACCAAATTAACAGGGCTGCGATCTTAACAAAATCCTTGCTCAGCAATGCAGATGAGGCATTTTCCCTCACCCCCGTATTTGGTGCTGGCTGTGACACAGAGCTCTAGAATAAACAGCATAATAAGAAACCTTTTTTCATGAAGGTTTGCTCCCTAGGCATGATTTTAGTACCCCAGCCGATCAGGAGAGTTGATGGAGAGACAGATAACTGAGTCAAAATTTAGGTGAAGATTATTTCTGCTGCGGTTTGAGTGCTCCCACCCTGCACTGGCTGGTTTTATTACGCAGATGGATGGAATGTGCTCTGTTCCATTTCCAAAGGAGCTACACAAGCCCAGCATAAATCAGTCAGCAAGTACCTTGAACTGCACATATTAGGAATGCAAGTGAGAGGAATTCCAAAATGAAGCATGTTTAGACAAAGAGGCAATTATGGCATGAAGAGAAAGGAAGTGCAAAAATTTCATCTGGAACTAGGGACAGAGTACAGTAGCTCAAGGAGGTGGAAAGTCTGATTCTGTATTTATACAGCCTCATAAATGGGGTGATTTTAATCTCCTGAATATGATATAGCAATGTCTATTGGAAGTGAATATTACAGGCTGGTTCCCAAAGAGGATTTTGGAGACTGGTCTTCTAATATCCATACAGTTCAGAGAGCCAAATTATGGTCTCGTTTACAAAAGGGCTGCCCAGGTGTGCTTTTATGGACGTTGATGTGCAACACAGAATGGAGGCAAATGATATCCAAGTAACTCGTGTTTGCACTGCAGAAAAAGGAGGGGAGAACAGAGGGATTCGTATGAATGCATGCTGCAAGTTTGACCATAAAAATGCATTCCCAGTGGGTCAGCACCTGTTTAGATAAATGGTTTACTTGAATACACAATGCAGTAGAGCTCGCACATTTATCCATATGGCACTAACACGAACTGCCAGCTGTGGCCAGTCGTCCAATATGTTCTCCCTCCATCTATGACATATGAAACCATATGGAATCATCTATCCATTAGGAAGAGATCATTTTCAGACAGGAAGGTTTTCTGACACAATTATTAGCTGTGACGTTCTTGACCAGGAACAGGCAGAAATAGCCAGGAAACAAAAAGGAGCTTATGTTGTCTTAAAGCGTCATGTGAAGAATTTTCTGTTTCTAAACCATCTTTCAAGCTGGTCCTTTTATTTTGAAGACTGCCTTTTATCTCTCAGCTTAATGTCATTCTGCTGCATGGGTTTCTTTTCTCTCCACCCATTTCTGCGATGAGTGATCATGGTGCGTGAGGGCTACTGGTTTCCCCTGAGTTTGGGTTTCATTAGGGCCAGCAGACAGGTACGTGACTTGCTAGAAACAATCTGTTTTAGGGGCAACTGCTACACACTCTATTCACAAAAGAGTGGTCCCAGAACAGGGACTCAATTGTATTTCCCTCCCAAGCGACCTTCTCTTTGGCTTCACTGTGAACCAAAGCTAAACACTGTGTATCAGCATAAAATCAAAGGAAAACAGTGACAAAACAGAGTCAGTGGCTGAATTCAATAATATTTTTATTGAGAGAGAAAATCCTATTAGAGCAGTTTGCCTGCTCTCAATCTGGAATAACTCAATTACTCTTGATTTGCACCAATGCAAATGAGATGAGAATCTGCCCCCAGAACACTTGCTAGCTGCGCTCATTGACATGATCAGAAGTACAGTGTTCCCTGTAATCATCCCAGGTTTACCTCTAATGGATATAAGCAGAGACAAGAGCCTCAGGCATTTCAGGCTCTGTAGTGAATAGCTGATCCCTGTCTGCCTGTAAAGTATGCAGATTATGTATGGAGAGTATGAGAAGCTTATTTTGGAAATGATGTGGCCCCCAAATGAGTCTGAAATCTGGAAATATTTCTTAACAGTAGCACTCAGATATACTGGACCTCTCTCACCTAATCCAGCAGAAGAACTGAGTTAAATCAGCATGAGATGAAAATCAGCTCTGACCTGTGGTACAGCATGAACTATCCAAGCAAGAGAAAGATAGCATAACTACTGCTGGTATTAAAAATAAATTTGAAGTAAGAAATTATTCGATCTAGCACCCTGGTACTTGATTTGGGCTCCTACATGCTTTAGTGATTCTGGATAGACCAGTCGGTATTAACAAGTTCAAAACTCAGGTGTGAGAATTGCAGACTTGGTAAGATGCCATCAAACAGAGGTGAAGTTTTCTAAAGTGATCGGTTACTGTTTTCCCTTTAACATAGCCACAGCCCACCTCCGGTCCGTTTCTTCCCCTTCCCTTTTTATAGGAGCTGATTGTCACTGAAAGAATCTAAAGCTGGGTAACAAGTTGTGTGCTGCCCTGCTGACACCATCGTATCACGTATTCTGGAAAAGGAAGATCCACACTGCTTGTGGTCCCACCACAGCCCACAGTTAGGGATGTAAAATGGGAAGCCAGGAAAATCACAACACTTTTTTTTTTCTTTTTCTTTTTTTGTTAAAGTAATCTTCACATCAGCAAGCCAGTCTCTGCACATGTCCAGTTGTTTAGATGTGTTTTCTATACCCAAATAATGGTATCCACACCGTATTTCCTTTCTTGTCAGCTGTGCCAGTTTCTGTAGTCATAGACCTGAAAGTGTCCACTGTCCCCAGCAACGGTTATCAGAGCATTAGTGAGAAAAGACTAAGAACCTTTGCAACCAGACTAGGAGATACTCACACCACAACAGGGCAATTTAAAGTGTAGTAAGTGGAGGCTGCAGACAACTTTTTCCTGGTTAGATGGCCACATGCAGAAGGTGACCACGATGGACACAGTAAACACAAATTCATATCATACACTTCAGAATATTTTAGGCACCTAATTTCATGCAACGCAAAACACCTGAAAGGGGGAACCTAAATCCTCTGCCTAGTTAACGCAGACATTTCCAGATAAACTAACATTTTAAACTAACATTTAAAACTAACAACTAACATTTAAAATCAAATGGCGTGAATGCACCCGTAATTGTCCACTTTGCTGGCAAAATCAACAAGGAGGTAGTAAGCGTCAGTCTTGCCTAGAGACAGAGCACTAACTGGAAGCAAGATACATGGATTTGTTTCCTATCTACATTAAATTACCTCCATATGCTAATAATTCCAGGGATGTTAGTCCACATTTTTCTGGTCCTGTTTTGCTGGCACTCCAGCTGATAAGGGATGGTGTTGTCCATCTACTAGCCACAAGCAGTTGTTCCAGACTTCTCCCTTTTTCCCATGACCAGGGACAATTTTGTGATGCATCTGATGCTCAGATGTTTCTGAATACGTTTTGCTTTCCTGAGCTACAGCACTGAGCAACACTGGCATACTGGCATCTCGGGAGGTTTCTCATAGTCTGAAGATTATAATCCCAGTTCCTTTTGCAGTCATTTGTTTATTTTTATGACATTGTGACAATCGTTCACCCACTGATGATTTGCCTTTCTTTGGTCCTGTAACTGCTTATACTTCAGCAGCATGCCTTTATCATGCATCCCCGACATATTTTGAAACACTGCATGGAAGCATCTCACCACATGAGCAGTTTAGCTCAATGCCATGCCGTGCATAGATAGTTCAACCTATTGCTTTCCTAACTTTAAATCCATAGCAAAAATTTCCTCACTTCTATTTGTCACTGGCTGCCAGCTACCAAGTCAACATATCACTTTAGCTCTGACATATATCTCTGCTTGAGACTACAATCTGGATCAGATAGCTTCCTAAATCTACAGAGTGTATTGATTGGGACTACAAAGATCATAATCAATCAGGAAGTGATAAAACAAGCTAATCCATATGCTTCAATACATCTATATGTACAGTCAGGTTGTTTAAAACATACAGATCCCTAAAAATATTTACATAGCCACCAACATTTTATAAATCAACATTTGCTGCTTTTTTAACTGTATTTGAACAAAACATCTGAGAAATTCAGCAAAACTTAGAGGTTGCCATTCCAACCTGGTATTTTTGCTGGGAATTGATAGGATTATTTGCTTTGTTCAATCTTTCCCTGTACTTCCACACCCACCACAAACAAGTGCTATGCCACCAGTGCCAACCTAAAAGCTTGTATCCTGAGAACATGGTTGATAGTAACAGAATTTATCTCAAGCACAAAGCATTTTGCATATATGAAGCACTAACAAAGCCCTCATGCTGCACAGATCAGGCTACCAGTCTTGAGTAAGTAGTCTGTTCTACAAAATGTTGCAGCCCAGCTGCAGGAGCAGCAAGCTCCAGAGCTGCCCATCAGCCAATCTCAGAGCCATTACACTAAAAACCCTGGAGAAGAAAAGTCAACTGAAGTTGACTGCTTTAGTATATTTGTCACACCGAGCCTCAAAGAAAATTCTGCAGGAGCATTTATTTTCACACTTTCTCAAGCACCTCTTGTTACAAGTTGAAGCCAACTTGCCAAATGTGGCAGGAACTCTACCAAACTGTAACAGGACCTGAATTCATTCTTATTTCTGTTTTAGTTAGTGATTGGGAAGAAGATGCCCAAGACACTCTTCAAGGTGGATCAGACTATTAAGTGCTCTTTCAGGCTGCAAAACAAAGGTGCCAGCCAGATACTTTTTGAGAAGCCCCTGGCACATAACTCCCCAGAGCTGAAGATAACAAACCAGACGTTTAGACAGCTGGGGCCTAATTAGAATTACCCTGGCTTTTCATTAACTTCAGTAGAGCTGCATTGACACTGATGTGGAATTAGAGTGAAGACTAGTTTGCCTCCTCCTGTAGCAAGCAAATGCCAGCCCAGATCCAGGGATGAGACATGCACCTTGTCCAGCATGACCATTCAACAGATTTATGACTCATTTA
Source organism: Falco cherrug (assembly GCF_023634085.1). Lineage (NCBI taxonomy): Eukaryota > Metazoa > Chordata > Aves > Falconiformes > Falconidae > Falco > Falco cherrug. The sequence goes on from NC_073698.1 coordinate 5,455,536, forward strand.
TGCCTCTGATTCCTTTCCCACTTGTTGCCTACTGAGACGTGATGCCTTCTGGGGCAGGGTCTGTCTTAACACGCATTTACCCGTGGACTCACGTTGCCTGAAACTATGGCAGCACTCAACTGCTGCAGCTGCATGCAAATATAAATACTCAACAGAAAAATGTTTACACCTGCATCATATCTTTCCTGTGTCGGAAGAGGAATAAGCTGCAAAAGGAAAAGGTGGATTTACTGTCATGCAATACTATGGCTTGTAACAATATACTTATTTTAGTAGAATATTTATATTCTCAGGTGACATCGTTATACTGCTAAAAACTTCCAGTGCTCACCCAGTCTGTGCTGGAGCAGAATCTCTCACAGTGCTGCTGCAGTCCTGACTGGTACCCGTGAATGTTATCATAATGTAAATAATGAATAACAAAAAGTAATAATTGGACATGAACTGCATGCACTGTGCTGTCATGGGTAGGCAATACAAATTACTTGCAGAACTGTTTCCTACTCCCCTCTATTCTGCTCTAGGTGACAAGCTCTTTGTTAACTTTTCCTTCACTGTTAGCAATGAAAATGTGCATATGTGGCAGCTAGTAACTCAAGCTTCCCATGGGGACAGTTAATTCTCTGCTCCTTGGTCCTGTGCTGAGTTCCCTGAGTCACTTTTCCCCTACGGATCCAGTAACAGAGCAGAAGACATGCTGGAAAGAGAATAAGAGCAATAATTAACCACAAGGAATGGAGAAACAGGACTGGTTAGAAAGAGCAAGAAACAATGGCATGTCAAACAGCAAAACATCAGTGCTTAATGGTTTAAACAAGTAACATGAAAGCCTTTTCTTTCTTGTCCAGTGACACAGGAGTCTCCCTATCCACAGAAATATCTCGCTGTTAAAGGATAACATTAAACAATCCAATCTTTAATAAGCCAGTGGAAACCCAGAGGCACAAGACAGACCCCCTTTGTTTATCACAGACCCTGTAGCTCAGAGGTCTTCAGATGAATGAGGTGCCAGACAGCAGTCTGGAAAGGCTGGGGGTGTTAACTCAACACCCTCCGTCAGCTTCACAAACCCATCACTGCATGCACTCAGCTGCACCCTGCCTTTCTCACAGTGGCTGAGGATAATGAGGAAATTATTCCAAAATTACTAAAAGTCTAAAATAATTCCTCTTCTATCTAAAAGTAAAGTTTTATGCCATATATTTACTACTGGATTGACATGCCAAGAAAAAAATCTTCACTTTCATGAGTTCAACAGTAAAACTCCAAAAGAGTCACTCACTCACCTAAGTAGGAACATCTAGTCCTGTTTGAGATCTCCTGAGGTATCCCAGGGCTTCTTTCCCATCTCATGCACATCTTTTGGAATACCTCCTGACATCTTATCTAGCAGTGAATGCCTATGTTTAGGTACCTGAATTGCTTTTCAGTCTTTACAGGGCCACAGTTTCACCCTAAGGCTAGTTTGTGATGAGATAGCAGAGTTTGCAGAAAGCTTCCTTTCCTTGCTTGGATCACAATAGCAGTTAGTCCTTGGAGAACAAACATTGCAGAAACAGGATGAAAATATGTGACCAGTGTAGAGCTCGTTTACCCTCTCTGGCTTGCAGCATGGAGAACAGATCATGCATTTCAACCCACAGGAAGCATTAGAAGAAAAAAACCACACCTTAGTTCTGGATGTCAGGATTGTAAGATTTTTCTTATTTGTAGGCTGAAGACTGAAAACTGTAACCTCTTAAATAGGGATTTACCTAATGCCTTATATAAAGCTTGCTGAGTTCTGCTCTAATACCAGCTCTACACGTGCATGACAATGTTAGCTTCCACATTCGCACCACTGGGGCACCAAGTCTACATTAATTTCATTGCAAGAATTAGATCTACCTGCAGACGGGCAGTTTCAAGACTCGGGATTTAGAAGATCCATCCAAATCCTTGATTAAGACAAGGAAACCCCAATCTACCTGTTTAATGTTTCTCTTTCAACAGCAAACTAACATAGGGGATAAAACAAGGCTTCTGTGCTTTGCATGAGGGCTGAGCTGGCAGGTTCCGCTCAGGACTTCCTTCACATCAAGCTCCAAGCATGGCCACCTGGGAGTTACTCGGCTCCCAGACTTGGTCAGACTCATGGCAACTTCCCAAGCATTCTTACGCTTGCTCTAAGAAAAGAGATCCAGCACTATCTTTAAAATTGAAGCAACCCAGAGCTCTGTCCCATTAGCTCCTCAGGACAGATAAGTTCAAAAGCACTTTGGCAGGGAACATGTATCTGACACCTTTCCTTTCCGTGATGCCTCTCCGAGTAGACTCCTAAGTTAACCTGCAGTCTTTGATAGGACACTTGGTAAAACCTAAAGGGGATTCAGAAAGGTATCTGGCAAAAACGGCCTAGTTGATAATGCGCATTATGCCCAGAAAACTCCTTTGAGCTTGCACTTCATCAGGCTAGATGATTCCCTCTGTGAAGAGTAATCTAAAAAGGTGGTGAGGCACATGCAAATAGGTAAGTGAATCCCTGCACAAAGTGCAGCCCCTCTCTGAAAGGTGTTATGGAGAATTAAATGCACGTGGGCTGGGTGAAAATTCCTCATTTGCACCAGGGCAAGAGTGTATAACAGCCTCCTTTCCCGTCCTCACTCCTCACACTTGCAGAATAAAGGCTCCCAAAACCTTTAAAGATGCCAGCATAGTGTTTACATCTTGCTACAAAGAGCAGCGAGCAGCAGGGTTTTGATCATGAAAAACTTCTTCAGGGTGAAATAATCACATGAAGGGAGAGTGGGAAAATAGGTTGACTGTAGATGTGACATAAAAAGATACTATGATTTTTCTTGAACTTACGGAGTTAATTTATGAGAATTTACAATACTGCCAAGCTTCTAAGAAAATCCTTGGTGTAGGATGAGCTTACACATGATCAGTTTGCTCTTCCTTGTATTTTCCCCTTCTGACAGACCTTAGAGATGGATTTGCCAGGCAGATGGAGCTGGACATTTTTTGGAAGGAGGCATCGCGGGCAGGGAAGGGTTACAACCACAGATGCCCCACATTTGCAGCACTTCTCTAAGCCCGGTGTGCACACAAACAAGAGACACTGCTGTGCCCCTCTTCACTTTAAGAAAGATAAAATCAGGTCACAAGACAGGCAGAAGAAAGAACAAAACCAAACCAGAGTTCAGAAATCACTACTGAGGGAACATCCTGTACAAGTATGAGTAAGGCAAAGGAAGAAGTGAAATTCCTGCAGACTCCAGTTCTTGCCCCAATTCCCTCTGTTGCCGTGAGATTTTTTTTCCTGCCTTTATATCCCCACCTACAAAATGGGGACAGTACTTACATCATTGCTTTGCAAAGTGCATAGGAGGATTAGCTGACTATTATTTGTCATCTAAACAGAGCTATGAAAGTGCAAAGGTATATTTTTAATAATTAGCTCATTACCTTGTTATATCTTTTACTTCAGTTCTTCCCAAGAAGGTCAATAAAATTTTATTTTTTCTGCCACCACCCCCCCCCACCTCCAAACTGCAGACCCCTTATCTGATGAGCTGTCTTTATCTAAAATGACTTACACACGACACCTACTTTTATACAATGTGCTTCTCTTGGTCAGTCATGTATGCGAGCCACAGTGAGCAGCACATTAAACAATAACAGATTGATTTGTATTTTAATAATCTGACCTTGTTTTAGCTGGACAGGCAATGTTGTTATATATCCCGTCATGCTGCAGACACGACAGGTTATGGATCCTTGTTAGGCTGCTGTGAATATTGAGTGACTCCAGTGAAGGCTTCAGACTTCTGCCACAGAAACGGAGATCAAAGCAATTTTAAATAATTTGGGATATTTAAATAACTTGGAAGTGGCTGCAGCCTTGCTCTTCAGGCTTTAACCTGCACAAGCTTGAGAGATTTTGTGTCCTTTGCAACTAAGGGTCGGGGCAAATTTCTTTTCCAGCGTACCCAAAGCCTATTTTATTTGTTCTAATCAGATTGACCTGGATTCAGTTGGCTTCCTCCAAGCAAAATTCACTGAACTGCTCATGGGAAAAAAAAAAGGCCTCACAATATCTGCCAGATGTAGTGACCCTCAGCTAAAAAAAAAAAAAAAAAAAAAAATTTCATCAGCATATTATTTTATTTCTTCAGCTGATTTGCTTTTGTCTTCTAAAAGCCTGTGGGACACAAAGGCAGCACTAACTTTCCTCCCCATCACAATGCTCAGCGCTAACATTAGCTGACCCACTTCAGTGCTGCGATGAGTTGTGCTGTTAAAGGACTGAAGGCAAATTGACTCTCCTGTCTTTCTGCAATGCAAGTCTCAATGCATATGAAGAAACTTCTATATTTTTTTACATTATAAAAGCTTACCACTTAACCGAAGAGTGCTTTCTAGGGAGAAGAAAGCTGCCATATTACCTGTGTAAAGATGGTAAACAGTAATTTAGACTGTTTACTTTGCACATTACACAAGAGAACGGCTATAATAGGTCTGAATTAACAGTGGAGGGTAACTCGTTTTTCTGTCTTTGGTCAACTCAGTGCAGAAGGACAGGTGCGATGGATGTGGCACCTGGGCTGTGCTGCAGACATTCAAATAGATAGACTCAGAAAACAGCAGGAAAATGGAAAAGGATTCAGCCTAACTGTGATCCAGGTCTTTCCATGGGATTTTTCTAAAGGTGGCCCAGCTGCCTTCACAAAAGTAGATTATAGAACAACTTCTGTTCCTATTTTCTGACTATGTCTGCATGCTGGAACAGGGTGCTGCCCGTGGCAGACTTTGCTCATGCCAGAATGCAGTTCTCTGCCCTCTTTGCTTCCTTAGATGTTGTCACTGCACCAGATGACTGGATCCACTCCTACTCTTGAAGTGACTGAAAGCCTTCTTCACCTTTCTGTCATTCCTGAGTTGAGGTCTCACTCATCTTCCTTCATCAGGCTGTGGTAAATGATCTTCCTCCCTCTCTTGCGTACAAGGCATGCAGAAACAGAAATAACTGTTTGCTTCTGAACCCTTGTGAGCACATGCAGATCTCAGTGGCTGCTGATAGCTACATCCAGACTTGACCCCTCCTCCACTTTTTTTTGACATTGCCCCGGTAGGAGGTGGAATTTCCTCCTGCTCCAATCCTGCTAGAAGGCAAGCATAGACTCATAGAAGCATAGAATGGTTTGGATTGGAAGGGACTTTAAAATCATCTAGTTCCAACTCCTCACCACAGGCAGGGCCCCCTCCCCCCAGCCCAGGCTGCTCCCAGCCCCGTCCAGCCTGGCCTTGAGCCCTGCCAGGGATGGGGCACCCACAGCTGCTCTGGGCAGCCTGGGCCAGCGCCTCGCCGCCCTCATGGTAAAGAATTTCTTCCTTATATCTAATTTCAATCTCCTCTCTTTCAGTCTAAAGCCATTCCCCCTTGTGGTATCACTACAGGTCCTTGTAAGAAGCCCCTCCCCAGCTTTCCTGTCGGCCCCTCCAGGCACTGGCAGCTGCTCTAAGGTCTCCCCGGAGCCTTCTCCTCCCCAGGCTGCACAGCCCCAGCTCTCCCAGCCTGTCCCCATAGCAGAGGGGCTCCAGCCCTCTGACTATCTCTGTGGCCTCCTCTGGGACCGCCCCAACAGGTCCATGTCCCCCTGATGTTGGGGGGCCCAGAGATGAACACAGTAGTGCAGGTGGGGAGCTTAGGCATCAGCCTAAGCTGGCCTTGTCATCAAATCTTATTGGACTTGGAAGTAAATGATTGCAAATGGGCTGCTTTGAGAAAATGATAATACAGTCCGATAGATACATCTGTTCCCCCTTGAAGTCTAGGGAGATACTTGTCTGATATGAGATGAAGAGAAAAATTGGGATGAAAAGCAGCTGGGTTTGGGCTCATTTTAAAGAGGCTTCCTCATTCAGTCATAAAATATTCTGACTATTCACAGCAGGGTTGGTTCAGGGATGGATGTATCTTCCAGGGCAGAGGAAGGGATGGTCTCCATCCACTGCTTACTTATAACCAAAGGGCTCACTGAATGCTGGCATTTAGTTAGGCAAAATGGAAGGAAGGGATGGGAAGGCCATCAGCTTAGTTAAATTCATTATCAATCCATTGTTAATATGCTTAATATATAATGATGACCTTTTTTTCCACATCAGAAAGCAGTTCATGCTAACAGAGCGTTATAATGAGAACAGGAGAACAACATTTCCCAGATCAAAGCAGATGGGCACATATTTTGAATACCACGCTGGGGGAAGGGGAGGATACCTTCATGGGTTGGGAACTCTTAACAAGCAGGATGGAATTGCACAATAAACTGCATGCTGGGCATGTATTACAGTAATCTCCACCACTAGGGACTCACTAATTGGGCATTTAAGAGCAGGCACATAAATAAAATACCTCCAGATTGTAGACAGATTACATGCACGCATTCAGTTCTGTTATGGCTACACTTTCTTCATGATTCCTGTTACATGGCCCATTGATAGGATTTTAAAATTTAATCCCCTAGGCCAGCAAGTCCAGAAAGTACTTCCTAAATAACATTTTGCCAATACTGATCTGAATTAAGACCAGCCTGTAAATGCTGTACCACGCTATTGATTTGGCTTTACACTGTTTGTTTTGTTTGGTTTTTTTTTTCTTTTCGTTCCATTCTTCCCAGATGATATAAAACAATAATGCATTTCGAGGAGGGGGGCAGGGTGGGAGGGAAAGACAAGGAGATAATTGTTATTTTGGTATTTAGCTGAGAAACAAGAGTAATACCTCTGAGGGTTTGAAAGAACACTGTTAAGCAGTTTCAGAACATAATTTTAGTTTTGTGAAAGCAAAGATAGTAACAGTTTACATAGCTGCACTGCCTTCCATTTCAGAAGATCCTGAAAATCTTTACAAATTGAAATTTGTGGAAAAGTGTCATACGGCAATCTGACTAAAACTCTGGCAACTCTGTATGAACATTTAGCAACAAGACAGTGAATTCTGTGAAAAATGCCCTGTTGATGTGCACTGTGTGTGAAATATATCCACTATCTCAAAATTATTTCCATTTTTTTCTAATGCACATATGATAGATGAAGTACTCAGTTTGTCTGATGAAGCAATTTTCAGTTCCTCAGCAGATCAAAAATAATTGCTCTTTATAAATTTGGTATATTTGCCAGATCTTGAAGATTTGGTCATTTTTCTTCGGAAGTCCAGTTTCAGTTGTGATCCATAACTTTATAACTGACAATCAAATAAAAAAACAGTCAACAAAGCTGGTGATAGATGGCCACCAGGTCTATGAGTTGGTTATTCTTATTTTTAAACAAAAAGATTTCAAACTTTCATTCCAAAGAAAGTCTTAGATTTTAAATATGCTCTTGGTTACTCATCATTTTCTTTTTCAAAATGTTTAAAAACTCTAAAAGAATGGAAGCATTTACATCAACCCCAAATACATGCATTTGTTTTTTCCCCTAGGCAGTCTTTTATATATCTGCTTCAGGTCTGCTTGACACAATATCTCTGCCCTCTATTTTTGGAACACCCTCTGTTTTGGTGAATCCCAAACTTATTACACAGCTGCCCTGTTTCATTCTGTCTTACTTCAGGCTGGGGAGAGCATGTCTGAACAGAGCCTGAGCTCTCCTTCAACACTTCTGCGTACGTACAGGTGGCTCATGAAATGTCGAGTATTTGTTGGTTTAGCTGTAGAAAAGAGCCAGGCGTGGAGGAAATTGTGACTCAGAGATGAACACTTTGTAGTACTTCCTGGCTTCTTCAGGGCTGCTGTAAGTGACTCATGATGCGCAGCCCTTGCTGAGGGCTGTACACACGACGGGATGATGCTTTCACACTTGGTGGAGGTCAGTACATGCCCCGTGAGTCAATAGAGGGATGCTGACTTGCACCAAGATGGAGCATGGCCCAGGCTCTAACCCTGATCTTCCAGGGGAATGCAATCTTGTCCCAGGTATCACAGGACACCTCTGTACTGTCAGCTACCATGGGCCAGGGGCTGAGCTCCAGCACTGGCTCTCCAGTTGCTGGCACTGTTTGGCTGCTGGTGCTCCATAGCTGTGTTTTGGACCATTACTGCTTGGTCTCACCAAAATAGCTCTGGAGAGGGTAGCTATGACGATATGAACTTCTTGCCACTTGTCCTTTGGTCTATAAGTAAGTTCCTAGCACTCTTTTACCTTTTTTTTTTTTTTTTTTTTTTTTCCCCTCACAGCATAGACACTGCTGTAGAGACCACAGACAAGCCATCTTCTTCCAGGGGAGGTTTCCCCAGGTGCATTTCTGAGTGTCTTCCTTTTTTGTGATCATATTTTTTTTTCTTTACCTTTTTTAAATGCATATTCTTCAGAAGCTGCACCGCTGATCTACTTTCTAAAATGCATCATAGAAGCCCCTGGTTCTTCGAACGTTTAATACCAAATTTATACTGCAAAGGTTAGTCAGAGCAGGTAGCAGGCCAAAGCAAACGTTTACTATAGCATGTGTGAAATGAAAAAATAAAAATAATACTGAGATTTTGTCAGTCCCGTGAATAATGCAAACAGTGAGCTGAACTGTGTCGAAACATAAACCAGGCAATTCTTTTTAGCCATGCAAATCTTCTGTAGCCAGTCTGAAGTCTCAATCACAAAGCTTTTTCTGCAATATTAAAGAGAAGACTTTCCTTTCACCGCAGAGTGATAAAGAGGCACTAAGCCCTGCTCCGTCGTTAGTCACAAGTCATTTTAATGTGGGTCTGTAACACTGTGAAAGATGACCTGCAAAAGGCAAGTGGCAGGCTATAATTCTGTGCCTTGGAAGGTAACACCGGGATCTGCTAGCTGATAATTGACTTTCCTGTTATACACTTATCATCTGTAACACTGTTAGACCCTCACTGGCTCCTTGCTAGCGGTGTGTGTGTTAATCCCTGCGACAGGCACAGGGCAGCAAGCTTTCCATAGCATGGAAATGACTGTCCCATCCTGTCTGAAAGCAGCAGCAGCAAACACTTAACTCTGAACCCAATTCCAGTTGCCAACCACTAATTATCATTCTTTTCTATGACACAGGTACTACCTGGCCTTGAAATTTACTGGTATCCTGTTGTACAAGCACAGTGGAATATTTTCTTTCTGCCCTGAAGAATGTATTATCTGGCCAGGTGAAGGACTGTGAGAGTATTTGGGAAATGCCATGTTTTCAAACACCTCCCTAAGCTCTGACAAGTGGCTACTGCCAGAGACAGATACGAGCCTAGATGGACCTTTGATTTGCCTGTCTGAGTGTGAAAAGCAGTGAGAGAAAATCCCTGTACTAAGGACTGAAGTGATTTAGGCAGAGCCAGGTCAACAGCTGAAGAGGGCAGAGAGCCCAGGGGTTGCAGCCTGGAGCCCAGCCTGGGAACTGCTGCAGTGCATCCAGTTGAGGCTTCTCCTCCTCCTCCTCCCCGGGCGCTGCAGACAGCCTAATAAGACTTGTATCCACTTTAAGACGGGATTTCCAGAGTGTGGCAAGAGCGCTGACACAGACATTGCTTGGGCTGCTTGCATTGCTGCTTCTACACCTCTGACACCGCAGAGTGGCAGGACTAGCTGCAAAAGCCAGCCTGGTTAACACAGATAGTGAAGCCATCTGCGCGTACCTGCTCAGCCCAAGCAGTGACATGTTCACATGTGTATTCCAGTTACTTGAGGAGTTTGATATTCACCTCCATGTGATGAGACAGCCTTTAAAGCAGCACTGCTGAAACCAGCAGAGGCTGCAGACGGCTCCTCTACAGATACACGGATTTAAGCAAGGAAGGAGAACCACCAGAGCAGGCGGAGAAGAAAAAGTACAGCTGGGTATTTCTGTACTGCTCCCTGCTAGCCTGGAGGAAGGTGTAACGGGTGTAGGAACATGAGCCAGCAGCATTGCTCAGCTTAAGAAATGCGAGAAGAGATAAAGCCTTGGCTTTATGCCCCTTTGCTGCCTTGATGAGGGGTGTCTCCCACCTGCGATTCCTAGTTTGCGCTGTCATCCTCACCTGCCTCGGTGTGTATATTTTGGATACAGACTTGAAAGTCGTGATGGTGTCTGGTTTTCAATAAAGTCTCCCCAGCCATACCTAGCAGGTAATTTGGCTCTGGTTTATTTTGTAAATTTGATACATCTCTTCCTAAGGCAACTAGATGTGTTTGTTTTTGGACGGCAGAGAAGGAAGGAGCAGAGAAAAGGGATGGGAAGATTCAGCAAAGTCTACATTAAAAAAATGCTAAAATCCTCTAGATCTATGGACCCATTTTTTCCCTTTCTTTGGTTTCTTTAACTGACTAAGGAACTAATGCTGATTTTTATCTGGTAACTCATTTGGGATGTTGCGTATGTGATGAGTCCTAAAGCAATAAGTTTTGTTATTCTAATTTGTTATTACTGAACTGAATTTCACCAAAGCAAGCTGGTAGATGTAGAAAAATGTCTTCAGCCAGTTTCAGTTCTGAACCAGACCATGAAATTATACATAAGAGTCATGTCCTCTATAAACCAGTGGAAATATGTCTGTAAAACAGTTTACTTTTGGGCCATGACTAAACTCGAACATCTGAACGTAGTTTAGAAGGACTATGTGTATGTGAAGGAGAAAAAAAATTGAAAAGTATCTAGAAGTGGAAGTGGGTTATGATCCTTTATTTAAACTCATCATGTCTGTCTTCTTGGAATTGGGTACCCCTAAATACTTGTCAAGAACTGCAGCTATTTGAAATCATGATACCAAACTGAAAAACATCCTTTCACCTTGAATGCAAGAGTCAATACTGATTCCCTTTACTATGTGATAGCGGATTTCAAGGTCAGTCTCCCACTGGCGATGTGGAGCCAGGATACATGCTGCAGTGCAAGTCTTCTATTTCCATATTGCCTCATTTATCTGGAGCAAAATACATATGAGCTTTATCTTGGCAATACCCTGTTTCCCAACCAACTCAGATACCACAGTCCTGAAACTCAACCACTTTCTCCCTTGATTTCTTCCCCTCTTGAGAATGTCCTGTCTTTTTTTACCTATTTCTCTTCCCTGTCCCTTCTCTATTAAACTCAGAAACTCCCTCACTCAAAACATGGCCCTTAGTAACATGCCACTACTATTCAAGTTTTTGGAATTCGGGTTCAATCCACCAGCGGGAAAGATTACTTCTCACTTCTGAAGTCCAAAATGAGGAAAATATAATTCTACCTGCAGAATCCAGAGCAGAGCCATATTTGTATAAGCTAATAAGTATACCTATCTTAATCTCTTCAGCCACTCATGTATTTTAGTACTGACAAATGACAAACTAAGTCAGGGTTTCTGAAGAGATGTTCCTCAATAAGTCATTAAGAAGAGAAGTCACAAACCCTGATTTGGGCTGCCTTATGAGATCTAGAGCTCAGTGTGAAAAATGAAGAAGTTTTGTGAGCTTCCGGATTTTTTTTTTGTCATGTTCACTTGTACTCAAAAAAAAAAAAAAAACAACCAAAAAAAAATTGGCAGGAAGCTTAAATAACATATTACGTCTATGCAATTCTTTAAAACAATATCTGATTGTTAGATATATTGTTTAGATATATTACTTGGGGGGTTTGTAATGATTTTTTTTTTTTACTTAGGAAAAAAATATTTCTTTCGACAGGACGTCAATTGTTGCAAGGAAACAATTTATCTGTTTTTGTGTGTCCTTTGTCTTCTAGAGCTACATGGTGTGAGAAGGTCTGTTCTGTTTAGGGGAACCAAACTGTGACAATCATTTTGTTCTGAGACATACTGCTTCTGCCTGGTGCTTTTGAAGATCTGGTGGCCTAAATTCAAGCACGTCTGAAGGACGTTACTTGATGCTTGGCTGAAAATGTTGCTTTCTTTCTAACTGGACTTTTTTATAAAACATGGATATTGAGAAGGGAGTTCCAGTGGCAAGGGAAGGCACTGAACACTGGGTATGTCATTCTCTAATGCATGTTGGCATAGATTTACATAAATATATGTCTACACATATAGAATTATATATAAATAAGCTTTATATATAATGCTGTATGTACAGCTGTGGTCTCTGTACAGAACAACGCACAAACAGGAAAATGTATTTTTATATCTATAAATAAGGCAAGATTCAATGTTATTAATCTATACCACCAAGACCTGTTGCCATGATGTAGTTAGAACACCTCAAATCACTTTTTTCACTAGCATAAAAAAAAGCATCCAGGGAGCTAGTGAATGGTCAAAATCATTTGCCAGTATAAATATAAGTCCTCATAAACCTGGTTTCCAGGTACAGCTACACTCTCAAATCTGGCACTATGTAGACCATGCTTATGCCCTCAAAGGGAAAACAAGCCCCATGGTTGTATCTAAATTGGTGTCATGTATTTCCTTTCTCTGCGAGGTGAGGAGCCACATGGAAAAAAATCAGTCACCGCTTTTCAGAGCTACTTAAGGGGTTGTACATACCCAATTCCCTTTCACTTTAGTGGCCATTCAGTTTTAAGCTCTAGAATTCTACCCTGAATTCCTCAAAGCACCATGAGTTTGTGATAAAGTAAATCAGTCTTATCCCTTAGCAAAAATGATAAACCTAAGGAGAGGCATTTTAAGATTTTGGAAACATAACAAAGAAAATCTGCAGGTAAGAGGTACTATGCCTTAGGGGGAACACTTCTTTCCCTTGACCAGGGTGGCTTTGGCTATCAAGAGGTGAAGATCACTAGAAGAATTCTGTAACTTTCTGAGCAACTTTTTTCAGCTGGCCCAGAAGAGGGCACTTATATGTCATTCATGGTACTCAATGTTGTGTATTGCCCTTGACTACAATTCTTGGTGCTCAGAGGCAGAAGGTTCTCCCACAGTCTGCACAGAAGAGCAAGGAAAAGTAGAGAGACAAAGTACTTTTCCAAGGTCACTTTGCATGTTGAGACTTAAAATTTGGGTGTTAAACTACATGTGCTGCACCCTGGAGAAGAACAGCTTTCAAATTTCACTGAAGCCTCTGGCTAAGCAGGAGAACACAAGAACAGCCTACTTTCCAGTTAAAAACTCAACTTGGCCAATATGCAACAACTGAGTTCAAAGACGAAGCCAAGTTCTGAGTCTTTCCCACTAATTAATGCATGACTGACAGGTTGCCAGTGAATGCTTTATAAAATATTTAATTAATCCTGAAATTATTTTCCAATTCGATTTTATTTTTTCTTTCCTGAGAACATCCCCATCCTTGAGACATCTAAACAAATCCTTATTTCCAATGAAACCACTAAGAGAAAAGCTCATTAGCTACTTTTTAATTTGGAGCAATGAACCTCTTAAAGTTTTCAATGAGGTTTAGCACTTCCTGATGGTTTCTTGCTTCAAGCAGAGCTCAGTGTTCATGAAAAACACAAAGGGGCAATAAAGACATCAAGAAGTGAATGGATTTGTCTAGGATCCCCTATTTTACAGCACCGGAGACAGAGAGACTACCTGAATCTACTGATATTTCCATCACTGAGATCTCCAATAACCCACATTCACTGCCTTCCTTTTGTGATGAGGACCATGCAGGATATGCCGCTAGATGAATAGGGAGCAAAGAGCTGTGGGTTCCTGTAAGGTGTCCTGCCATGCTCAGGCAGCCTCAGCATATCTAAGCCAACCTCTGAGGCACCTCGTTAGGCTCTGCAATCCCACTAGGACTCCCTAGCCAACTCACCCTCTACCACAAAGCCCTTTCTGTCTTGCTCCCATCCTTTATACAACAGAATTCATTTTCCCATTTGGTATTTTATTTTGATGTTCCAGACATAAAAAAGCAAATGGTTCCCTCAAGCCATTTCCTCTCTATGAAACTGTGAAATAGCTTTGCAATTTTGGAGCAGTTTAAAATACATTGTTATATTGAGAAAGAAAAGGGGAGGAGGGGAGAAGCTTCTTTTCTAACTTTGAATACTGAATGCTATAGGGAAACCAAATTGAAATTTTTCAAATAAGGATTTCATAGCTTCTGCAGTTATCAAGGCGGATGGCTCCCTATTTGCATACTGCCATCTATATAAAAGAAATGAGACTCAACGGTTTTATTATAATTATATAGCTCGGTTTTTAGTATTAATAAGCCTATTGTTATCACCACTGCCTTTCAAAAAAACCTCCACATTTCTGTCACACAAACTGAAATATTGGAATTTATTTTTATGGCACGTACTAAAAAAGTAAATCCTTTCCAAAGACTCTCCTTGGTTTGTTGCTCATCACTGAACTAGTTTTGCCAGAGATTATCACCAAGGACTGTGTTTGATCATTGGGTTTTTCAATACTCCCGTGCTTGCTGAGTGCAGCTCAGGATGCACAGTGCTGTATTTAAAATTCACAGCGGAAGGGAGATGCATACTTTAAAGATGGTATCAGTGCCATTTTCTGTGGGACTTCAGGCAGTTCCTAGGTGCCTGCCTTGATGTTCTATTAAAATGGAGCTTACTTCATTGAAGCACAAAAGAAGGTGACTGATAATTAAAGTGAAAATGCTGCTCTCCTGTCTACGCTGCAGAACTCTTATCAGACGTGTGAACTCTTATCAGGCGCCCTCTTATCTCTCCTCCTGTGCATCCTGTGCTGGAATCCCACACCGCACTCCCATGGAGATCAACAGGAGCTCTGCTCTGGGTTGTGAAAGCACAATAGCTGGTGGAGTCTCCCCAAGTCTGGCTCTGCAAGAACAACGTGGTCTTGGGGACATGGTACACACAGGGGAAATGTAAAAGTAAAATCAATGGCTTTGGAGGCTGATACAATATATATGTTCATATACAGCAAAATTGTTTATTTGGTGTCACAGCCAGAAGAAGAAGCGAAGGCTCAAAGCAGAAATGCTTCATCTTCGGATATTCATGGGGACACATTCTGATGGGGTGAAAAAAGTTTTTTCTCCCAGGGTAGGGAAATGTAAAGAAACCTGCGGCTCAGTTTCAGAGTCTTTTTGCATAGGAAAAACAGAAGCTTAACTTTTTCAAGCAGATAATACAAAGGAGCCTTGTGGAGAAGGTCACAGTCATAAAAGCAGGGGTTTATCTAAGCTAAATCTCGGCATGTCAGTCACTTCAACTTCAGAAATATCAGAGGTCCAATTTGCCATCTCTGTGGCTGATCTCAATCCATTTCTTATGGGCACAGTGATAGAATTGGGTTTTCGGGGAGAGGCTGGAAAAGGATAGATATTTGAGGTATTTGGGGGAGGCAGGCAGAGGCTTTGAACACCACAAGAGGTTTGAACATCAGGTGGTGAGAGAGAGTGCTGTCAAAAGAGATAAAAGGTAGATGAAGAAGAATGGTAGAAAGATTTTTTTACAGTCAAACAACACTAAAGAGAAATTTCTAGAGCGGGCAGAAAACACAGGTATATGATATGGCAGAGAAGGGGCTACTATAATCCACAAAGGAGATACTCAAGCTTTACGGCAACTTTCTTAGAAATATCAAGCCCACAAGCTGATTCTGAGCATGCGGTTGAATGAACCTTTGATAATACCCTTTTGTTAGGATTTCACCCTAAGACTTCACTTGCATGCTTCTGGATGCCCTGAATTCCCCCTAAGCCCTGAAATTGGGCACAAGTATAGGAAATGCAGGCCCTAACCCTTTTCAGTTAATATAAACCCGTATCATTAAACTACTGAACCACAGGTACTTTTTGAAGAACTATAGTGTAGGAGTTACTAGGCATGTGACTCTTTTATACTGTCTTTCATGGCAACCGCATGACTACAACACTGCCTGGTGCCTGAAAAAATTACCATTGAGATTTGTTCCTCTCCACGAAAACAGTTCTAGCTCATTCTTCACCTACCATGAAAAAGACCTTGTCCAGATTTATCATCTCCCTGCATACTTGTCAGCTTGCATTATCCTGACAGAATACAAAAAAACTTGAACACATATCCTCTAGTAAAGAATTCATAGACTCCCAGTGTGGGAAGGATTAAGCATCGTCATAGCCAAACCAAACAGTTTCTTCAGAGTTTCATATAAAGTCTGTCAAACATGCTCCATAGCTCTGAGAAGAAAAACAAATGCATATGTGAACCACCTCTAGGAAAGGCAACTTCTGTTGGGTGTCCAAATCCGCTAAATGAATCTATTTATTTTCATTTGGGCAGAGTCCACAAGCTTTCACCATCTACAGAACCACACGACGAGGGAGCACACTGACTATGTTTGGCATGTTTGTATTGGAAGTTCCCAGGGCAGTTTACTAAACTGAAGGTACCTTAAAAAAATTCAACTCAGCTGAAAGAGCTTCAGCAATGAAGGAAAAAAATAGTATTAAGGATTTGACCACTGCCAAAGAAACTCCATCTTCTGCATCTTCCATCATCACAATTTGAGAATTATGCCTTTGACTTAACATGTGAACACACGGACCCAAACTGTCATCCAACATAATATACAGCTATGAGCTACAGGCTCTGGAAGATTTAGCCAGAATTGACACCAGACTCGGAAACTTAATTGCAGGTTAGTTTGGAAGAATCTAGACCTACAAAATTATTGACTGTCTCAGTAAGTATGGTAATCTGAATTACTGAAGAAACTGCACACCTCATTCTTTGTCATGTCTCTCAGACACACTTAAATCAACAAATTCCTTCCAGTATCAAAGAAAAGAGCTGAATGCTGGAAGAGTGCTTGATAAGCAGTTCCAGTTTCCATGCCAGCTTCAAAGGTCTGTTCCTTCATTAAGGGTTAACTTGTGTCACAAAGAATACCCTTGGTATGGAGTGAAATGCACCTGCTAGCAGAGGAATTGTCGAAAGAAGAGACAGCAAAATTTACTGTCTGAAAACAGAAGCTAGATAAACTCCGACTAAAATTATTGAAACTCATAGAACAGCGAGAATAGTTAAGAGTCTGCCAAAAGTTCCAGTGGAGTAACCAATAATGCCAATTTCTGGCATTGGATGAGCAATTCTCCAGCACACAAAGACATGATGTGCTGTAGTTCAGAAAGGAAGCTGCTCAGGGGAATGCTGTAGCCCCTGTGACAAAACAGATGTTGGTGGTGTGCTTTTCTGGCTTTCTCGACTGAGTCCTTCAGCTTCATCAAGTCAACAAGACAGAGAGCTCCTGTTCGCACTCACTATTTGTTAGACCTTGAGACAACCTTTATGCCTCTGCTCCCTCCCATCTCTTAACCTGTCTGAGGCTGAGGACTCTTCTGGGGACACCATGTCTGTATATTTGTCTACGTCTCAGGAACCTGCTCCCGTGTAGGGTGATATAGCTAAGCATTACTGTAATTTCAATGGAATCCATTTGTAACACCTTTTTTTGTTGTTGTTGCTAGGTAGGGCCTGGCAGCCGGAAGATGTCGCGCTGTACGGAAACATAGGGCCCCCCTCCAGGTAGCCAACAGCTTTTAGCTTATGACGTAAGAAGACGGAAGTGACACTGTAAACCTAGGCTATATAGTGTGGTGCCGCTCAGCAATAAACGCCATTTGCCATCCACCACATTGGTGTCTGTGAGCTGATGGACCGCGCGGCCAGGGGTTGGCCGCCGTGCCGTTCCTGAACCAGGTCACTGCACGCCTGTGAAGGCAACAGTTGTTGTTCCCCTTCTCAGCGGTATCTCTCAGCAACTTTCCCTATGTTAGTTAATGCAACAAATGAGATTACACTATCTGCTACTGTTGATATGCCCAGACAGCATGCTGCCCATGTTATCAATGTCACTCCCCACCATCCTTTCTCATTCTTGCTAACTTAAACCTTTCAAAACCACTAGCCAACATGGACTAATCTATTACTAATCTCTGACAAATCCTTTGTTAATCCTTCCTCACTTGTGGCCTGATCGGTTCCTATTCAAACCAATGGGAATTTGACTCAAAAAGGACATGAATTTATGACCGTGATGCACAGACATAGTTCATATATGGAGTAAAAATAGATCTGATTCCTACCAAACAGAGTTTCAGGGAAACGGACAGATCAGGTTGCTTATTATCTTCTAGAGGATTAATGAAACAACTGTGCATAGTGGTTTTGTGCTTCATAACACACTGTTTTATGCAACAGTGTTTTTCTGGAGTGAGCTGATAAATTCTTTAAAAAATTGTCTTATACTCTCTGGTTGGTGTAGCTGGTACATGAGATGTACAAGTACAGTTGAAAGATTCATCCTCTCTGTTATAAGAATGATAAAGCTGACCCTCCAATACACTGTATCGTTTGTTAGAGAGCAAGAAGAATTTTGTGACAACCCATAATTTGGTAAGTTTAATTTCCTTTTCTAACCTGTTTTTCTCCCTGGACTTATAGCAAATATTTTCTGATATGAAATTCTAAAAGTCATCCTCTCACATTTTTGCAAATTCTAAGTTTTATTTGCTGGTATTTTTTATTCTTCATCTTCTAGCAACTACCAGGAAGAGCAATCTGGAATCAAGACTTTCTTACTCTATATGCTGGACAGACAAATATTTAAAACAAATATTCTGCAAACACTATGTACCGTCTGGATCAGAGAAGAGATTAAATAAACACAGGAAGAAGAAGAGTGAAAATGAAGGAGTTCACAAAATGAGAAAATTATCTGACACAATGAGTTTCAATTTATTTTTCCGTCCATTAATGTGAAAAGATCTTATTAACAGTCACAAAAATCTCTATGCTCTAATAATTGTCACATTGTTTCATTCAAGAGTGCAGTTGGTACCTTAAATCTGAAAAGTGAGAAGTTTGAGTGAAACTCCAAGTGTAAGGTGAAGGATAGCCCTGTTTCCTTCACTTTGGAGTTAATATTTTTGAAACATGTAAAGTGTATCAGTGTGCCTGAAGACTACAATCTTTTTTTGTGTGGGTTTTTTTTTTGTTTGTTTGTTTTTAATATATAGAAAGAAAATACAAAGATTAAGTGATTTAGGCAGGGTCACACAGGGAGCTTGGTGATGAAAGTAGAATCCAAGGGCCTTACCCTCAAGTTTGTTCTTTATATTGTGAGATCCTCTTTCTTGAAAACAAAACAAAACAAAAAAACCAAAACAAAACAGAAAACCCAAAACAAACAAAAAACCCAAAAACCCCAAAACCCCCTCACAACCAAAAAACCCAACCAAATAGAAAAAAATATACAAGCAGCCAGTGGGGAATTACCCTAAAAAATTAAAAGTCAGTCATGCTTGCCCAAACAATTGACACTACATTTTGGAGAGTAGAGGCACTCTTTTAGGCATATGTGCTCCCTTGCTAACTTGTGAAATTTGTAATAAATATTTGCTGTAATGTACTGTGGTATTTGTCACTCACTCACAGGTTTTTGCTTCAACAAAATAAAATTTCCTATGAATCACTGGAGAAGTAAGTAAATGTGAGAATGCATCCTTGTGGTGTGTTTAAGTGTTATCTTCATTTTATAGATTGGGAAAATGAGGAATAGAAAACTTAAGTGTTAACCTCCATATTCAAGAAAAAAATGGAGATATTAAAATTTAAACCCAAAACCTACTTAATTCTCTTCCTTGAGTTTTGTGCCCTGGACCAATTTTAAGTAGGATATGTGACTGTAGTACCTCCAACAAAAGACTTGTAAATAAACAGGTCAATGACAGTACTTTTGTCTTGATTAAAAGTCTAATGTTCCCTTATTGGAAGTCTACTAAAGTGTAATTTGGTTTCTATAGAGATTATGCTAAATGCTATTTTAATAAAGAAATCCTTACAATAGGACTTTTTAAAGCATCCTATAAGATTCCATACAAGAGTTATGACTCTCCATATACTCCAGCAAAGCATTTATTAAAGATGACAAAAGTAAAAGCACAGAAAGTAAGTGACATCCTATTACATTCAGCTGAAATTTCCTACATGTGTGGATTGCAAAAAATCCAGGAGACCTTTTTCCCAAACTCTCCCATGCAAAGGGATCCAGATATGAAACATCTCTTCCCAGTTGTGTACGTTCCCAGTGAATTAGCATTAAGGTTACCAAAGCCCTTTTCTGTCCTTCCCCATACCGCTGGGTTTGTTTCATGGAAATGGCACCTTGTTCTTGCCTCCTTATGTTGCAATGATCGGTCTTGACAAGGGTTTTTCAAGGCGGGGGAGCAGTCATGGCTGTGGGCAAAATCACAGCTTCTGAACTTCATGCTTGTCAATAGCTGTTTTAGTTTGCATCGCCATACTAATGTGCCTTATAAATATTCCCCGGGGCTCTACACACCACCACGTTGCTGTTGTCTTATTCATCAATACAGTCAAAACAGAAGCAGATGCTGTCAGTTAAGGTCAAGACGTGCTTCTTCCAGATCTCTGGAGTAAAAAGGCCTCGATCCCATCATATAAAAGAGGGCTTTTCATATTCTATAAATTCTATATAAATTGTATATATAAAAATGTAATAAAATATATATATTCTGTATTTATTTTAAGTAACTCTCGGGGCTCAGACTTCTCCCATGATGACCCCAACAATTAACCTTAACTGCTGTACACAGATTTACCCTTCGTGCCATCCTCTCCGCTCTCCTCATTTTACTTGCTCTTTTCTCCTGGAGTGTTTTTAGCACTTGGCACCCACACCGCCGCACTGTCTGCAGGCCATGCTGTGTGAGGTGGCACCTAACAGGATAGGAAATGACAGCCCAGCCTTCATCCCAAACGAATGAAAAATCAAGTGAAAGACTGGAGTGTGAAAGGTTTTGGGAAGGACAGCCTCTTCTTGTCTACAAGATGGGTGAAGATGGAGGTGCTGCCGGCTGGAGTTTTCCCAGCATTGAAAACTCCAGCTCTAGAGACGTTTCTGAAGGTACTTACACAAATTAGTACATCAGTTCTTAGCTTATTTTCTTCTTTTTTTTTTTATTTATTTTTTATTTATTGTATTTTATTTTTGAAAGTTTCACCCTGAAGCAGTGCACCCATTTGGAACGAGATTTTCAAACAAACTCTGTTTCCTTTAAACCTGAAAATACATGCTACTATATACCAATAAATACAGATTCCCACAGCTCTTTAAGTCCTTTGAAAATCTTGCTATGAGCTTCACACTGGAAATCAGTGACTTTGAACATTATGGTCAGTGTGTTTCTATTTAGGCGCTGATGTGGGATTGATTCGGAAACCAAGGGGAGCTGAACACTTCAAAATGTAGCTCCAGGGAAGAGTAATTTTTCACAAAGTCCTTGGCTTTTCTGCTAAGACTAGTGACAAAGCAAACATCTGGCATGTGTGTGGATGTCTGCGTTACATGCACTTATGTTTGTGGAGACCTGGTGGCGTTGCCCAGAGATGTTGTCTTCTCAGAGCTTGCCCTTGTGCATCTTCATAATGAAACTTGCTTTATTAGTGCCTCCTCGTGCTCCCTGCCTGAACTATTCCCACCAAACTTATTCCTGGGCAAATCATGTTGTTTGATGGAGAAATTCTGCTGCCGTGGATTATTACATGTCTTTAAATGTGCTACAGCACTTGTAAATAAGCAGCTTACCAACAATTTCACGTAGTATCAGTAACTCACGCAGCACAGTTTGATGACCTCAGTCTCAAAGCACAGTGAACCCATTTGTGGTGCCCTAATTGCTATGTGCCGTACCTAACAGAGAGGTTTACTCTTATTTTAATGCTAGTCGTCTTCTACAAAAGATACGGCATGTCAGCAAAGTAAGACAACTGCCTACAGAGCCGGAGACACAGTGATTGTCTGAAGACTTTAATAATAGTGGCAGCAATAAGAGAGAAGTAAAATATAGCCTCCATTTCTCATGCAAGCCTTGTTTGATAAAATCTGTTATCATTCAGCAAGCACACAAATTACAAAGAAGACATGCTGAGCGTGCAGAGCGGGCAGACTTATCTGGGGAGCAGTAGGTGCTGCAGACCCCCTGTGGCATTGCCTGCCTCTCTTCTCATGAAGGGAAGACCTGTCCTGCCCCCCTCTTTCCTCTGCTGCTCTGCCATCATGTGACTGATTTGATAAACTGTCCTCTTCAAGATACCCATTCCTGGAAAGAAGGATTTACTCAAAATTTTCCCTGCACGCTCCGATATCCTTAGAACTGTTTGTCTGGCATGACCTCACCTTGATGGGGTTATTTGGCCATGCAAAGAAGTTTTGTACTCATCTGGGTGAAAGTTTTCTCATTGTGCAAAAATACCGCTCATTCTTCTCTGGAAACAAAATCTTTCTGAGTATTGATGCATGAAAAATATGTAATGTCTGCCCCACTTTACAGCACATACTTAAACACATCA
Organism: Falco cherrug; assembly: GCF_023634085.1. NCBI lineage: Eukaryota > Metazoa > Chordata > Aves > Falconiformes > Falconidae > Falco > Falco cherrug. The sequence continues at coordinate 5,477,752 of NC_073698.1, forward strand.
CTTTTATAAATCAGCCTCAGCTTCCTAAAACTCTCTGGATGGATGGCTGTCAGCCCGTTGGCCTATGGCTAACAAGAAGTGTTAAGAAAAAAGAGCCACCAAAGTCACATCGTACATGGAGAGTGCACGCCACACTGAACAGGGGGAACAGCAACATCTGGAATTGGCTTATGAACAAGGACCATCTTAAAGCCAACTCATGCAGATGTGTTTGGCTCCAAGGAAGCTTACAGTGCTCATCCTTAACCTAAAGAAATGCAATAAGCTCCAGAAAGAAAAATGGGATCAAAATATGTATTTGATTTAGTATGAAGGGGTGGAGTGGTGGTGGTGTAGGAAGAAGAATGTGAAACTTTCCATTGGCTTATTAAACTCTTCTTTTTAAAGTTGTTCCTGTTCAAACGAGAGCCTTGCCAGTTTAGCTAAGCTGGTAACTTCAGAGCCAAATGTGTTCAGTTCCAGTGCCATCAAAAAGGATAGATTATAGAGCTGCTGCTCATTTATGTGTTTGCTCTGATGAAATACAGACATTTATCTTTGTGGAACTAGTAAAACAATTGCATCATTTTCCACTGCAAATTGAATCAATGTACCCAGTGGCTGCTGAGCTAGGAGCAGAGCTGAAAACTGTATCTTCTGCTGTGCAGTGGCTCTGATGGTAGGATCCACTTCTCACTCATCTGCAGTGCCTTCACCTTCCTTGTCCATTCTCAAGCCTCTTTTAGAAAAACCTCACATACATACAACAAACTTTTCTTTTCTTTTCTTTTCCTTTTTTTTTTTTTTTTTTTTTTATCCACAGGCCCTCACCTTGTGAGCCTGAGGGCCTTAACACTGGTGGTCCCTTGTCCAAGTACAAATTGCTGAGGAGACTACCATACCTCCATGCAAAATGCAGATCCCACCTGGAATTCCTCCCAATGCATAGCAATGTTTGCCTCTGGGATTTTCACCCAGGTCACCTCTCCTTACAGAGCATCAAACAGTGCTCCATTCTCTTGTCAGACCCCACACAGAGCAAGCAATTTGGTAAAATATCATAGCCGTTTATTCAAACAAAGAAGACAAGGACACTTCCTTTGAGACCTCATGCCCCCCGGGCAAGTCTAAATGTCTGGAATCGCCTATCAAAGTGTAATCGCTACCATAAACAAAAAAGACTGCTCCAGAGAATACAACTTCGTGTGGGGAAGGAAGCAAGTGCTATGATACATATGGTGGAACTGCCAAAGAGCCCTGTGGAAATGCAACAAATGTTAATTATAAATAGTTTCTTACCAGTATTCCCATGATACGCTCATTAACTATATCTTACATCACTAATGTTCTCGGGGTCCCCAAGTAAGACCAGCCAGGTAGATTTTAGTGACCTGGGTATTATCCTGCTTGGTTTCCATCTGCCATCCCAGAAGGTGGTGGATTTCTTGCAGATCCTAAGTCACAGCTACCATTCCAAGGTGGAAAGCTCAGATACTGCTGGGTTTATACAAAGGCAGGAAATACCAGTGTTTATGCACCTGAATCCCATCTGGCACATCAGCAAAACCAAGAACTCCTTTCCATCGAGGAACTCTGCCACTGACAAATTATATGGCAAGAGGTAAGAGAAGAAGGCAGGCAGAAGGGAGAGCACAAGAAAATGATGACACTCTAGCACAGTGCTGCAATCACAGCTGGCCCACAGCTGGCTGGTCGTTGGGACTTCTTTAGCACTCGATGAAGGACGGTTTCAAAAGGTATCTCAGGTAGGAATGTGATGCAGCTGTATTGTATTAAGGAGCAAAGTTGCCCCCCCTAGGCATGACAGTCAGCAGCGGAAGAAAGCATGGAAGTGCCCGGCGCACTGCTATGAAGACATTCACATGTTAGGCAGAACATATTGCAAATGTGAGGGGTTTTTGTTTTTTGGTTTGTTTGTTTGTTTGTTTGTTTGTTTGTTTGTGTGTGTGTGGTTTGGGTTTTTTTGTGGTTTTGGAGTGTGGTTTTTTTTTTTTTGGGGGGGTGGTATTGTTGGGGGGTTTTTTATGTGGGTCTTTCAGCTTCTATTTCTATAACTCTGAAGCAAGAAAAAAATAGTCCTGCAAAGAAACAATAGTGAAGTGCCTAACTATGAAAGTAAACAGTACTCTGAAGACGATGTTGGAAATGCACTTATTTATGCTATAACAGATGATTTAAAAAATCTCCGGCTGGATTAGGTAGCTGTCCTTGTTCCACAACTTGTCTCATTCCTGAAATGGTTTTGTAAATCTGTAGTTCCTGATTTTATTTATGCACATTCCAGTAGTGTCTAGGGACTCTAAACAGCATTATTGGTGCCTACCATACAAACCTAGATAAAAGACAGTGTTTTCCCTGAAGGCAAATAGAAACAGGGAGAAGATGCATCTGTGGTATAGAAAACTGCAGAAAGGAAAAAGCTGTCATGAGAAAGGATCCAAAGAAAAGCCAAGATTTGCAAAAGTGTTTGGTTGTTTATAGGGCCTCAGGGTTTAACTGCTCCAGCTGAGATGCTTCCAAAGGGGCTTGATAATGTGAAGCATTCATTGCCATAAAACAGGATTTGAGCCTGCCTCAAGTTAGTCACTTATCGTACACTTCTAAAGTATTCTCCGTTTAGACTCCCACAAATTAATCTTCATCCAGTGCTAATGGTGCTTGGTACTGGCTCTTAAAACTCCACACAAGAATAGTTCACAGTCATGTTGCCTTCAGGTTTTTCTAGTTATTATGAGAAAAAACCCCAAACACTGAAGTAAATCTAAAATAGGCTTTGAAAGAGGCAACATTTGTGGGGAGAGATTTTATCTTTTATTAGCCCAACAGATAAATGTGGAGAAAATGAGTGAGCTTTTAGACACATGCTCAGGCTTGAAGCAGAAGCAGGAAAATTCAAGCTGAATAAAAACTAAGAATAATTGCTCCAAAGTTATCATTCTACAATACTTTGGCAAAAAAAAGTTAGTGTAAGACTTCATAGTCCCACGCAGTCAGTCCTGCTGGATCCCTATTACTCTCCATTCACTGACTTGGGCTAATACCATCTGCATGACTGTGATTTTAAGAAGGGTATTAGATTATATTTATTTAAAAGTGGTGTTTCCTTTTCTTTTTATCTGAATTGAGTGACTGCACGACAACACCTACAAACTATGTAACAAAATGAGGCAGCAGACTGCAGAAGAAACAAGAAGGTGAGGACAAGAATTTCTTAAAACGGCTTTAGTGCCAAAAGCAACATACTGGGTTATTACATCCTCAAGTTTAATTAATCTGTGTTACTCAATTAAAAAATTCAAGGGAAAAAAGATTGCTAGTGCCTTTGGAGCAGAGTGAGCTGCTGGCCAAAGAGAGATGATTTGCCTTGACAGAAGAGAAACAGGGATTCATTTAGTTATCCAAGTCACTAGTGTGAGGATTGTATTGCACTTCATTGAAAACATTTGTACTGTTCACCTGTGTCCTGTACCGAAATATCCTTCACCAGGTAGTTCCAGGTCATCACCAGTGCACCAGCAGGGCTTCACTGCCCACTACTGCATATGGGCAACAGCATGGAACTGGGCAACAGCACGAAACCCCCACTGTCTGACAAACAGCCCCTATATCAGAATTTACCTGGCTCCGCTGCTGCTGCTTTTCCTCCCCCCGTAGAACGCCACAGGCTACAGACAGATGAAACGGGAAATATTATAGCCTTTCAAAAGACCAGTGTAACTCTTAAGGGGAAATTATCCTTTGATTGTACAACAGAGATTCCTGAACACAGCTGATATTAGGAAACACCCATGTAACACTACCTTCAATAAAGAGGCACAACAAAACATAAGTGTTTCTCAAGTCAAAAGAATGAGACCTGGCAGCTTTGCACGGCTGTTTGGCAAGGAATATGAGTGCTCTAAAGTGGCTGGTTAAATGCTAGAATTATAATGGGAACTGGAAATGGAAAAGTCTGGAAACCTTCTAATTTTGGAGGTTGAAAGCTATTTTCTGTTTCTCCTGACCAGTATATAATGAGACACTGTGGCTGCTCTCTGTTGCTGCTCTTTTGCATAAATACATTCCAGAAATAGGAGCGGACAGCTGCAGAAAAATCCATTGAGATCTACTAAACACAAAGATACCACCTCTGGCTCAAGTAGTCCCAGCACAGCAGATTGCTGGGAGCTGGGAGGTGGTGCAGGGGAACTGCACCCTGTGTCTGTCCTGCACCCGCATCTCAGTACGAGGGGGATCGGGTACCGCAGCTGGCAGCTTCTGCCCTTACCCACTACAGCTCTTTGTATGCTGTGCTGGTAAATGAGCTCTTTGTCATATGGCATTCACTAGGCGCTTTTCGAAACAGATGTTTCACAAAGATGCTTTCATGACTGCTTTGGGCCAGTTAAAGTGGCTTTCAGGAAAAAAGACACCTCCACATTCAGTGAAATCTACCCTTTGCAAGGGCTTACAGGCTGTTGTCTCTTGTACCACGCTAAATCCCCACCAAACATGGTTATACGGCCAGAGGCTGGATTCCACTGAAAAATACAGATCCTAAAATAAAGTTTTTTAAAGTGCAAAGGTATTTGGATGTCAGGAAGAGACAGCTCTTTCAGGTCAGCCTCTACTTACAAGTTACCCATCCTTTTTACTGTGAGGATGCAGGGCTCAGTTCCCATCTCAAATCCCACACTTTACCAAGCATTTAGCCAAGTCCCCATAGTCTGGTCAGAAAAGAAAAGAAATTACAGCATATCTAGCTTGTTTAGACAACGGAATGCTTTTTTCTTTCCTTGCTCTTCCACATGTGAGAAAAAAGCCTAAAAAGAATTTACTTTCCAACCTGGGAGTGAAAAACCCCACCTTTAAGCAAAGCCACCCTCAGAAAGTTTCATTTGATGAAATGATCTTTTCAGAAACTTCATCAGCAGGAAAAGAGCTGTAAAGAACCATCTGTAACACAAAACTTAACAGTGGGCCCCAACAGAAAACTGCGGCTTATATGTTTGCGCATGTACATACACACAGGTATGTAAAAATGTGCCAAAGTTATTCAGAAAATAAAAAGACTAACACATAAAGATGAAAAGGAGGAACTTCAGAATGAAGTAGTATGTGGGGATGGCAGGGGGGAAGGAATCAGAAATATTTATGAAGCCACCATCTAACCATCATCTTAAAAACATTTCATCATGTACCAATCACAGTTGGTGGACCTGGTTAGGTCAGCGGTCCCAAAAAACAGAGGTCTGGGAAGCTCATAACCTGACAGGAGGCCTGTTAGTGTTATGCACCCGAACCCTGTCGAGTTTAGGCTGGATTTGGGACACTCAAGAGCTATAAGCTCTTTTAAAGTTGAGCTGCAGGTGTCAGAGCCTAAAAGCTCTGGCCATTTATTCCTCTTCTAGAAACTTGTGTGACCCTTTTGTCAAACTCAGTAACATTTTCAAAATTGAGGGGAGTCAGAACAACAGACTTTTGGAGTCCATAAAGTGTCTGCCATATGGGAAAAGTTAAAAAAGAAATAGGCACACGCGTAAGACAGCTTGAGAAATGATGGCTTTGCTTGGCCTGGGCAGCACTTGTCCTCTCCTCAAAGGATTTTCAGCTTCCTGGGCAATCAATCCAAGCACTAAATTTGCCGCTTCTTGTCTTTGTTAAGGCAAATCTACCAATAAATCCCCATAAGAGTTTGTGTAACCCAGATCAGTCAGTTATTTCCCTCTCCCTCAGCATTCACAGCTCCACCAGCCAGCTTTCGCGCTGCCCAAGCACGGATCTTGTTAGGCACCGGAGGCTGATGGAGACAGCCTGCAAGTTGCTTTCGTGTTGCATTTCTGGGATGCAGACACACCCTGAACGCTCCAGAATATACTTTTTGTGTAAAAAACAAATAAGCAGGAAAGCCCCACAGTAATTTGTTTTCTTTTATGCTAAACAGGAAGATGTATGGGAAGAGGAGCACTGCTTATTAATCCCAACCAAACAGTCAGCTCCAGCTGAGCAAACTCTGCCATTTGGTGGATGGAATTTCTTAATCAGGAAAACATATGGGGAGGCAGTTTTCAGCAACCGAGACAGAAGCAGTTGCAAATGCTTTCCAATTGGTGCAAACCAGAAAGACAGCACAGTTTGCATTAAAAAAAACCTGGAAATATTTTTGCTTTTCTTCCTTGCATGAGCAAATTAATGTTAAGGGAATTCAACAGCTTCCCTGTAGTGTTGTGAGAGCAGCAGAACTGGTAAAGATGGCTCAATTAGAAAAATAAGAAAGTTGTATACAAGCTGAAAATCAAATGAAGCAAAACTAACCCATGCTTCTGTTCTGCTCATCCACCCACCCCAGGAATGTATGGCAAGATAACAGCTCAAAATCTGGATTCTATTGCCAGCGAAAAGAGGCAGAAAACCACTCAAAGTAGCCCAATAAATGGCAAAAGCAAAGCCCGGAGAGGAAACCTGCTGCATTTCCATACAGTCATAGAATCATAGAATGGTTTGGGTTGGAAGTGACCTCTAAAGGTCATCTAGTTCAACCCCCTTCCATGAGCACGGACATCTTCAACCAGACCAGGTTGCTCAGAGCCCCGTCCAACCTGACCTTGAACGTTCCCAGGGATGGGGCATCTACCGCCTCTCTGGGCAACCTGTGCCAGTCTCTCACCACCCTCATCGTAAAAAATTTCTTACTTAAATCTAGTCTAAGTCTACCCTCATTTAGTTTAAACCCATTACCCCTCGTCCTATTGAAACAGGCCCTACTAAAAAGTCTGTCCCCAATTTTTTACCAGCAGGTATATTTAGCCAGTAACATCTTTTCCTCCCTAGCTACTGTATTGGTGAAGACACAGTCTCTCAGACTTCAAAAAAACAATCTCTTGAATATTTATGATCATGTTTGGGACCAGCACTAAGTCCATCAGCTTTTGCCTGCGGCCAAAGAGGTTATGAGTGGATGGAGCAGATGCCATATTGCTGGGGCATTTTGGTAAAATGATTCCTCTGTGCCCTCTGTAGCTTAAAACAAACTGTGAGTGCCCCAAAACTTAAAGTCAGACAAACAAGTTGACCCTGCAGGTCAATAAATGTATGCAGAAGCAATGTCCCCAGGCTAGGTAGCAAGGGGCAAACAACAGTCCTGTAATACAGTGGAAAGGTGGAGTATAATTATGTACATGGCATTGCTGGGATGTAAAGTAGGCAGAGGGTGAGAAATTAACTCTGAAGTTTCAGGCTGATCTGGTCAACAGCTTTTTTGTTATTACCTCTCAGTGTTTCATCAAGTTGTGTATATTAAAAGAAAATCATCTGCAAAACCTTTATTAAAAGAGGAAAGGCACAGATTCAAGGCAGCTTGTAAAGAGATATATGGAAACTGAGTGTTAGCACCTCAAGAGATTTCTGTGGTGAAGGGACATGTGTCATTAATTGTTCACAACCAGAGAACCCTGCAGGTGAAAATGAGTGACTAACTGGAAATGCCCTTGACCAGGCAACGGTAGCAGGTAGGTACCTAGAATCCACAAAGAAGCCCTGACTCTTGCTTTCACATATAATAAAACTCTATATGCAGCATTAATTACAATCCAAAGTATAATTGCAATTAATTCATAAGCTGTTCTATAAAAGCAACTGAATTGCTCTTTCTTTACCCCATCAACGGAAATTGTGAGATCCAGCCTTCCCACAATGATCTCATTCTCTTTAGATGCTTGCTTATCAGTAGAAAAACATATTAAACTGTAAGTAAGCCTCATCCTTCCTTCCTTTCACAACAGTATAGGATCAAGAGTAACCCCCTGCCGGTAAGAAATGGCCTGACCCCACCGTGAAAGAGAGGCAAGAGAGGCCAGATGGATACCCAACACCACATTGAGCATCAAGGGCTGGAGGGAGCAGGACGACACCAGAAGAAAAAGGGCTTTGCAGATCTCGCCATGAAGTAACTGTAGGGATTTTTTCACCTTCTCAAGGCACTGCACCAACATCTGTTTGTCACTGATATTAATACAGCAGCCTCACAGCCATGACTGAGTTAGATGGCCCTGTCACGACTCGGTGTGAAAGCATCCAAAAGCAGTAGCTGGCACTGGAATGTGATGTGGAGGGGGACAGGCAGGGCAAAAAATGTCACTAACCATTGACCAAATCATCTCGAACAAAGCGGGAGCTGTCTTCAAGCAAGGGTCACAAAATAGGATCACAGACCCTGAGAAAAGCCCTCCTGGCAAGTTTAGAAGTTGGAAGGGGTGGGGGGGAAGGCGCAATGACAAACTTGCTACCTGCCAACATGTCACTCCAGCTTGTAAAATAACAGCCCAGGTGAGTGTCATCCAGCAGCAAAGCTCTGCTTTACTTTCTTTTGCTGCAGGAACTCACACCACACTCCTCAGAGGGGTTTCTGACCATTTTAAAGCATGGATTTGAAAGGACATTATCCACCTTAGATCAGTTGAAATGTTCAGAAGACTACAAGTTTTGTGGGTTTTGACAAGATTCATCTCTCCTGTCTTTAGACATCTACAAAGTACATCTCGGCGTCTGAGCTGGTCCTTTGATATTCACTTTAGAGCAAAGGAAGGTGCTTCTGGGGCGTGATTCATTCCATCCCAAGGTAGACATCTGAAACAGGTCAGGGAAATCACACCTGAAAAGTGTCTATTTTGCCCCTCCATTGACTGCAGGAGTTTAGTTGGGGAGCTGACATGCAGAAAACTTAACTACACTAAAACGTCTGAAGCTGGAGGAGGCAAATCCCACCCTAGAATTAATCTTTCCCAGGAGCTGCCAAAGCTCTTCACTGAAACTCTTTGAGGCAAGGAATTATTTAGACTGCAGAGCTTTAGGTGATCTCTTACTGTGGGCTTGAAAAGTTATTGACATATTGGAAACTCAGTTTCAATGAAAGTCTTTACACACTGTAGCGATAACAACCTGGTGGGAGTTTCAGATTATTCCTGTTTAAAAGAAAAAGGGACACGATCTGTTGCTTGTGGCTAAACATGGTCCCACTCTCCACTATACAAAATACCATAGCTAATGAGTCTGTCTCATCTAAATTGCCTTAATGCAATGAGAAGTGGTACCACCAAAATCTGTAAAATTACATTGGTCTAAACCTTAGAGAAAGGAAATCCAGGATCAGGCCTATCCCATTCCATGTTGATTTCTAAGTTTTCCCTATGTTTAGCTCTCAAAATGGCTCAAATATTGATGACATGCAGGAATGAAGTCCTGTAAAATGTCATCTTTGATGTTTATTTAATTCTGCTAATTGTGAATTGGTACCCTCCGCCTCTCATTTGTACATTTAAAACATATTCAATTCCCTGCTAGTGAAATTCTCTTGACAAAGGAGATTCAGCCTTTGTCGCTAGCTTGGGCTCACAGCCTCATCTGAGGAAAAGATAAATACAATTGTTTAGATAAATGCAGAGAGATAATTTAATAAAACCTAAAGCGAATGCAAACACTTAAAAACTTAAAATACGTTTAATAAAAATCCTTTGTCTTGCTGGTGTGGAGGATTTTTTGTCCTTTCAGTGAGGCTGAACGTTTTGGCCTAAGAACAGAGGTCTGTTAAGCATTTCAGAAGGTAAAAATCTGATGCTGTTCATAAGAATTCTTTAAAGTAATTTCTCCAAATAATTTTATTAGTTGTTTTAACACATAACACACAGCTCTGCATTGCCTTCAGTGCATGACCCACAACAGCTTTACCACCATTTCCTTGCTCTTCTGTGATGCAAGTCAGTAAGAGCATTTCCAAGCTCTCTGGTTCTGCATTTTGGTCCTTACATCAGGGCTCCTTTGCCTACGATGGGTGGGCGTTCAGAAGAGCATCCCTGTGAGAACAGCCTGTTTGCCAGCCCACCCACCTTGCCAATGTGTGGCTGTGGCATGACAGTGAGTGGGCTTTTCTGGGGAAGCTCAAAGACCAGCTGCCCTCATGTGCTGGGTGGGGACATGCATGTGTGGGGACATGGCATCGCAACTGCTTTCGTGGGAACCTGGTGGCACTGCTGGGGCCGTGTGGAGTGCGTGATCTCTTGTGTGGTTTCAGAGCAATCCTCAAATAACAGGAACCTTTGGGGAGAGAGGACCCCTGGGGCGTGCTGGTGCAGCACCTTTCTGTGCTGGTTTCCCTTCTGTTTGTGGGATGGTGAGTCCTCCACACATCAGTGAAGAATAAAACCAGACGTAATAGCAGCTTCACAATAGCTGTCATGGCAAGATAGAAACTTGGAAAAAAAAGGAGATCTGCTGTGCCCTAATATTAATATATGATAATTTCCATCCCAATGGCATTTTACCAAAAGGGAGGATGTTCACATGCCCTGAGGATGTCAGAAGAACAAGAATACAAGGCAGAAAAAGAAACAAACTTCTCTACTTCAGAGTCTCAAGCTCAATGAAGTGTGCCTGTGCACGTGGGTGCATGTGCATACACACAAATACTCAGGGAGGCTGGATGGGGGAAATTATATTTTCAAAAATATAAAAACTTACCAGTTTCTTACCCTCCAGAACACTAAATACAGCACAGAGAAGGGACATATTTAACAACTCTGACTCAAAACTGACTGAGCTCTGGGAAATCACCTGTTGATTTCACACTCGTTATAGATCAAGCTCACTGTGCAGGAATGCGATTTCTTTCATCAGAAGATGTCTACATTTAATTGGGTGACTGTATTTTTTATTGTGTGTTAATTCTCCCTGTTCTTGTCATTAGGATTTTTATTTACAATAGTGGTGAACACTTCAATAATAAAAAAATCTTGAATGCAAGTTTATTAGAATTCTCTTCCTTAAGCAAAAGTAAACCAACATCCAAAGCTGTTAATTACACATGCTGTCCTTTGTGAGAAGTGTTTTCAAATGCAATGTCTCTAACAACTTTGTTCTACTGTTGTGACTTATGTTCACAGATTCTGTGAGGTCTAAATGAAGCAGAAGGATTAATTGCATACAGATGCTTTCCTAGTTTTGCTTGCCACCATTTTTTATTATTCTTTTGTGTTTTTTTTTTAAAAAACCCCAAACCCAATAAAAGGAATTTACATTATACTAAGAAAGTTAAACACAACCTGTGAGAAGTAATTACAGGCACAAAACATATGGAAATGCCATCTCTTGTTTTGGTTACATTTGCACATAATGTATGCAGAACAAGTCATGATTAGCAGACAGGAAGCGCGGTCTGTGATTATGCAGGATTTGGTAATTGAATCCACCAAGGATAATGATGCTGACCTTCCCATTTGAAAATAAACTAGGCATTCAAGTTTAAAGTGGTTTGCATTAATTCTAATTGCATAGACATGTCTACGCAGAGCTGCTGCTGGGAGGACATGGGACAGGTAAATAATGATTACCTTAGTGTGTTTTATTACCAACTAAAGTAATACTGTTTACAGCAAAGGTGTTTGGACCTTATAAAACTGAAATTTAAATATCTAGGAGCCATCATTTTCACTGAGGTAGACATGCTTATGCTGTATCAACCGCAATGAGAAGTTACCTGAGAGGGTTGATGATTATAGTCTACCACTTGCAAACTCACACAGAAGAACCAAGTAGCTAGTTAATTCAGGATAGGTCTGGTTTCTTACCTCATCTATTAACCTTCCATCCTTCAGGAATGAAAGGGTTCCAAAAGGCTGAAAATTCACTGGAACTTGTATAAATAAATGCAATATTTGTCCTGCAGACATGGCATGGTTTGAACTATCTACTAAACCACAGGTTGTTGGGGATATTTTTATTTTCTTTTGCAGTGGTTCTCTTTTGCAGAGTTATTAACTTGGTTCTACTACTGCAGTTCAAGAACAGAGGCTATTTGTCATGCAGAAACAGACCACTGGTGTGCTGAATCTGCTATCTTGCCGCCACTACAAGGTGACCCAGTTCTCAGTCCAGCGAACCCACCCACAAGTCCATCTGTGATGCTCTTTCCTAAGCCCTGAAGGCAAAGTTGCCTCAGTCCAAAGCCTGCAGCATAATTTTACTTACTGTACCACCAAGTCTGTGTTTCCCCATCTGCAGTGTGACAAATTTGTCAGGGAACAGAGGGGAAAAGCAAAGACTGGTGGCTTAGAGAAAGCTGTAGGCCCCATATTCCCAGGGTCACAGCAGAAACACGTTGCTGATTGGGAACAGAGTAAAGGCCACGGCCTCCTACCAGTTTTGTCTGCTAGAGCTATAGTCTGTTTAGAGTAATTTGGGTTTTCTTCTGGGGAAAAAAAAAAAAAAAAAAGGTTACAGATTTTTACATTTCTCCTAGATTTCTCATGTGTGTCAGCCCCAGTCAGATACAGGATCCAGTTGCCTGCCTCAGGTCTGGAAATTACAGACATTTCCATGTTGCTTGCACAGATCAGCTCTGTGGCGCAGGCATGGAAAACAAACATTTTCTCCCTGGAAATTCTGGACTTATACATGCTCTGTAGTCCCAGGCTGCAACAACAGTGCACCAAATTCTTGCAGGAAACACCAGGCACGCACAGGACTCACCTGGGAAGGTGTCCAGCATGTGCATTGCAAGTCCAGTGTGTTCACTAAGCATTAGGCTTATTACTTGTGTGCTTTACAGCTATGCACAGACATTTACACCTGGACAACAGCAGGAAGAAATACTGCAGCTTAATTTCTGCTTTTCTTTGCCCCCCTGATCCAAATAAAACTAAGCCATTGACTGGTTTCCACCTGGCCCTTAATGCAGATGATTGAAGTCTATAGGAATAGCTCAGGGACTCAAGCACTGCAAATTCTGGGAGTTTGGCCTCAGTCAGGGTATGTGTGATCCAGAACTGCAGAAACATCTCTGGAGTGTCCAACCACCAGGGCAGACTGACTGCACCATCTCTGCTAGGACACACAGGTGGGAATGATCATTCATTGGCGATTATAGAGCAAGAAGCTCCCAGCAATAGTAAAAATAATGGATGGCTGTTCTATGGTGGATCTATCAAGCTGAGAGTGCTTAGAATCTAAATTATTGGAAAACAAATTAGAGGACTCACACCAAAGCTCTATAACTGCACTGAAATTTAGTTATATAGTTAGATTTTGCATATGTAATAAATTTGCAATATGGAACGCAGAGGCTTTTCACCTCTGGGTCACTGGCTTACTGCTCCATTATTTTTTATGTACAAACAGAAAAACATTATGTAGTCCTCACTTAGAGTGTATTTATGTCTCAACAACACACTGAAAGTATGTCCAAAACCATTTTTTCAGCTCATTAGAATAACTGCAGGAGGGAACCATGATAGTCTGGGGTTTGTAAGGTGATGTGGAGGTCAAATACATCCCAAAATCACTGTAACCAGAAGTTTTTTTAGTTACTTCCCACTCTCTGCTGTCTACAGTATGGATTGATGGTCTCAGTCCAAGTCCAAGTGGTTAGATATATCTGTCATGTGTGCCTCACATAGGACATAGGTAAAGAAAGGATAAATGTCACTTGCTTGTCCAGAAAGAAAAAAAACCCAAAACCAAACAAAAAACAACAACAACAACAACAAAAAAACAACCCCCAAAAAACCCATCCTGTATCTTTGAGCACAAAAGTCAAGCCTTCAGTCTAGATAATGGCCTTTTGGCCTCCCGGACAATGGGAGAGACCTTTATCGACTGCTTCTTTCACTCTTACCTCATCTCCAAGGTCCTGGATACAAGCATTTATAAGAGCAACAACTCAACTCAAAGGCCAAAAAGAGTTTGTGAAACTGTAGGGACACACAATGAGCTGTTCACTGGCTGTGTAACGTTGCCTTTTCTCCCTTGCCCCTACACATCAGGCTCTGCTTCCAAGGGAATTTAACAGCAACGTGGGAGGGATGGGAGCTTGAAACCTGGGGATAACAACAGTGATGGCAGCAGCAAGAGCTCAGCGCTAAGGTGTTGAACTGCCTTGTGTCTTGTGGTGTTGGTAAAGATAAAGCAATGTGGCAGAGGCAGCGGGGCAGCTCTTCGCATCCACCATTGCAGGAAAGAAGCAAGCAGGCTCTATCAGCACCCACCAGTTGCTCTCAGCCTCAGTTTCTCTTTCATGAAAAAGGTCATCGAATCTGCTGCACAATCTCTAGCAAGAGGCAAGAGACACAAGGACCGGAATTAGAAATGTTCCCCTCCCTTTCCTAGACTTCCCCATCTGCAGAAAAATAGGCTAAAAGGAAATTTGAGTCACAATCGTCTCGCTTAGTGAAAGACTCCTGGGATCAGCTGATAGAGGCAGCTTTTCTCTTTTCAAGGGTGACTAGCACCCAGAATGAATGCTTGTGATAGTCAAACCAGAAATTAAGAGAAATAGCTACACGGAATCCCCTCCTGATGCAGACAGGCAGCGTGCTCACAGCCGGCCCTGGATCAAGCTGATAATAGTCTGCTTCTGTTCACAGATGAAGGAAAATGAGTTTCAAATTACCAGACCTGTCCCTGGGTTTTGATACTATCATGCACACTGCTGCTATCCAGCCTCAAAGTCATAACAGGGGCAAGCAGCATGGCACCAACAAGGGACAACGCGGTTCAGAAAAGCACATGCAGACACACCAAAAAAAAAAAAAAAAAGAAAGAAAAGCACATCCTTTCTGATATCCACCATCCAACTTATTTAGTATCATGATCCTTAGTTTCTTATGCTATCACATCACATGGGGCCCAAAATATTCCTCAAGTTAATAAATGGCAAAGTCAGGCACAAAAGCTACAACTATTCTGATAAATTAAACAGGGATGGCATTTTGGCTTGAGGACTTGAGCGCAACAGCCCATATTGCTTAATTTCAGCACCCTTTCTGGTTTGGGTTTGGTCCATGATAACAAGTAATCTTCTAGATAAAGCCCAGATGTATTTTGCGGGATATATGAAACAGGAGAATAAAGCCGTTGATAATGTGAGGATATGACAAAATGCATAGCAGACCTATGGAGAGCTTGACTTCACTTTGTTATCACCAGCTAACTAGCTTGATACTTGCTCCTTCCAAACCTCTTTCTCTAAATAACGCTACTGAGACATTAAAGGATCAGGGCAAAGGACAGTCAGCTGCAACCCACAATATTAATTATGGCTCTGGCACTGGTTTCTGAGGAATCACAATCTTTCTGTCTGCTAAGTGAGAAGATGGCTATCGCAAATCCTTACCACATACCAGGAAGGAGAGACTTAAATAATACTCAGAAAGTGCTTTGGAGACTAAATGTGCAAGTCTTAATGTCATGTGAGCTAAATATTATTACTGAATTCAGATTCATAGGTTTGGGCAGAGGTTCCCAGAAAGAAAAGCATCAAGGGCAGGAAGCAAAGAATGCTCTTACAGAAAAATACTTGATGTAACTTGTTCTGAAGCTCTTTCCCAACAGCAATGTGATTGTTTTCCTCTAGGTACAAGGTTAAAAGCCTTTCTGCTAAATTCTAGGAATTTATCAGCATTTAGGATTATGATATGAGCCACAATCTTCTCCAAAACAGCTCTCATTATTAGGAGGAGCATACACGTAGTTAACTGATTCCTTAGGTGCAGGCATGGCTTTGCGGAGTTGGGGTTTCCACTCTCTGTACCCTCTGACGAGCAGTCTTTAGTAGACAGCTAAAGAAAAAGTGTTAAATATGGGCAATAGACACCAGCTCTGATTGCTTTTTAGTCTCTTGCTTCCCTATATGGTACAGTCAGAAGACTGGGAGTTCATCTCAAATGTAATGGAAGTTGGGCCATAAAGGAAGGAGTAAGGGAGGGTCCAAAGGGACAGCTACCAGAGACTAAAACGAAGCTCCAGCAGTCAAAGGCAAGGCTCTTGCCCAGAGCAAAAAGCATCCAACAGTGCTTTTATTTAGTGCTTTATATTCCCCAATCCTTCTGGAAAATGAGCTATTTCAAAGGTCTACCTTCTTGAACAGGTCAATTTTCCCCCCAGTAGAAAAGAAAGCAGTGAAGTGTTACTGCATAGGTGGCCACAGAAGAGCTCTCAGTGTGAGGAATGGGATGAGCTAACAAAGCAGATGTAGAAAAGCATGGATCTTTCATCAGTGAAACTAATCTGAATTTTGCCACAGGTTCTGGCAAGAATGCACATAATTGCTATATGCTGATGCTCAGAGATTCATGGATTTTAAAGGACCTTCACAATCACCGTTCTGCAATCCTGCATAATGTCTTTGAACAAGATCCTATATTGTAAGAAGATATCTTATCTTGATTTTAAAATCCCCATTTATTTGCAGGATTAAATACAACCCTTGAAAAACTGGTGCCTAATTTCAAGAAGGTTGTCTAGGTTCAGGCTGTATCAAGATCTTCTCAGCTCTTTTCAACAGATTGAAGAGCTATTCACAATGTTTATTTTCTGCAAAAGTATATGTAAGGACCTAATCAAGTCACTTTCTACTTAACTCAAACAATATTTATGGTATCCTGAAATCTTCCATTATGTGCATGTGTCTTAATTGCTTAATCATTCCTGAGAATCTTGCCTGAAACTTCCCCGTTTTTTTTAACATCTATGTCGATACCACATGCAATATTCTGATAGCAGTTTCATCAGCGCAAAATACAAAGGTGACACAGTTAGTTTTACTCAAGATCCCCCAAAAGCTACATTACTTATTTTTGGCACTGATAAGCAGTGAGTGATAAGCCAGGACCCCTCAAACATATCTCTGAATCACCACTTCTGAAAATAGAATCAGTCTGTGGCCTTTGTTCCTACACATTTGACTTTACTTTTGTCTCATACCCTGCTATCAAAGCAGTCCAGATTGTTCTGTATCACCGATCAGTCCTATTCATGATTTATGACTCCCTCAAACTGTGAAATCTGAAAGCTTTATCAGTAATGAGTACATCTTCTTCCATATTGTTCCTAGAAATATCAAACAGCTGAGGCTCAGCAAATCGTATGCGCTTGGCCCACTAGAAACAGACCTGCTTGATGTTCCCATTCACAAACACGTTTCAAGACCTGATATTCAGCCATGTTTTATCCTTTTAATAAGTTCTGGTTTGAGCTTGTATCATTCTGGTTTCTTAATCAGCATGTCATGCAGCACAAAGTCAAGCCTTATAGAAGTCTAAGTCTATTACATCAAAACTCT
Organism: Falco cherrug; assembly: GCF_023634085.1. NCBI lineage: Eukaryota > Metazoa > Chordata > Aves > Falconiformes > Falconidae > Falco > Falco cherrug. Next base: position 5,494,838 of record NC_073698.1, read on the forward strand.
TACCTTTCTATACCAAACTTGTAATCTCATAAAAAAGACATCAGGATGATTTGACAAGATATATAGGGGTTTTTTTTTCAGAAAACTACATTGATTGGCATTAATTACATTACCCTCCTGTATGTCTTTACTGTTTGAGAGCTGCATCAGCCATTCCATTATTTTCCCTGGGATCGATGTCAATCTGACAAGACTATAATTACCTGGGTTGTTCCATTTACCCTTTTAAAACATCAGTACAACGTTAGGTTTCCTTAAGCTTCGTTACGAATGGAGGGTTTCAGGGGAGTTTTCACATCATCCCAGCCCATTTTGACATCTCAAGGCCATGACAGAGACTGGTGCCTCTATGGGTGAAGTTCCCAGTACAATAATTATTACTTCAGATCTGCCATGCTTGCAAAGATTAAAAGGTCAGCATTACTCTCCAGAACCCCAGCCTAAGAAAGTCTGCTTGAAGAGAAGCGCCGCAGCAGCATACGAAGTCTCATGCACTGAGAATGATGATGACCTGATACCACCAGAATGAGGTTGATCTGATACCATCTCACATGCTTCCATCACTGTATGTCCGAACACCTTTACTGTGGGCATCCATGGCTTACTCTGCCATCCTCTTTCCTGCTCCCTGGCCCCACACATTTCTGGCTGGTCATGAGCCACGAGCTAGTTGTGTGTGAAGTCACCAGTGAAAAGAAGCCTCCAGCCCTGCACTGCCGGGGATGCCTTGCCTCTGAAGAAGGCCATTCGAGCCATACCTGGTCAACATGGTCAGAATGGGAGGGTTTGCTTGGAGAGAAGCTATGGCTGAGGCAGCACAGAGAAGGGCTAGTTCAACACATTTCCAAGACCACTCTGCTGGAAGAGCTTCTAAGAAGCCCTCTGAGCAGCAAAGTTGTATTTGCAGTGAAGAATGGAAATTTTTTTTTATCTTTTCTGTTGCTTCACAGGGACTAAGATGCTGCTAGAAACACAAGGCTGAGGTGTAGACTACTACAGCCCTGTTGGGAAAAAACAGTCTTTGGCAGCAAAGGAAAGATGCAAGAAGAGAAAATCTGGCCAAAACAAGTATTACCTCTAACAAGTGTTAGCTCTATCAGGCTGAGTTTTAAGACTCTGTCCAAGTTCAAGGTTGGCAGAAGCAGGCACTGCTGCAACACCTCAGTTTACCCAAAGCTCCCATCAGTGTTCCTCCCTTTCAATGCACTGACCTGAAGGAGGCTGGCTGCGCTGCCTATCTCTGGCACACAGCAGCTCGCTCAGACCCACAGTCACATAAAGCTGTATTCCCGAGACACAGAGGTCAAGATGCTCCCTTAAAACCTGCAGAAACAGGTCCTTTTTCACAGCTCTTGTAGCTGGAGGTCTCGCAGCACGTCACCCGTGCTCCCTAGGTGAGCAGAGATTATGCCTGGCCATGACATCTGCTCTCGGCTGTAACCAAGGTCTCAGCCTTCCAGATCAGTTATTTTTATTCTGTTCTGTTATCAGGGCACTTTGAAATATCTGCTTTGTTAATACATGTTTTATCCACAGTGTTTATTTCAGTGGTCAATTCCAGCACTACTAATTTGAAAAAAATACTTCTTTCAACTATTCAAAGCTTATCAGACTGCATAAAGCTACAAAAGATCTGATCATCAGCCACAAATTCATAGGCATCACATGCAACTATGTCTAAAATTATTTCCTAGACCAAGATGACAATACAAAGAGCTGTATTTGGTGCATGATATGCAGTTTAAATTTCAAACCAGTATGGTCTGAAGTAAGGATTCATTCATGGTACTCACTTATATTGGTATGCTCATTCTGCAGCAGCTCAGAGAAGCAAACCATTGTATTAAATTTTATCCATCCCCCCAAATGCGGGAAAAAATTCTGTATTTTCTTTTGAATAAAACGTACCTCAAAAGTACTCCATCTACTTGATGATGTAGAAAACAAAGACATGCAGGACTAAAAACAAGGAGAAAGCACATCCTGTGTACAATTAAATATGGCCATACTGCCTATAATTTAATTAAGACACTTTAATGTGCTCCTGTGTTCTTGTTGCCTAGTACCTGCACTCAGGCAGCGGTTAATTAAACATGCAGCTTAGCATGGTGACTGCATCACACATTTCACAATGCCTTGTATTAAAATTTTATCTGTGGCTCAAACAAAAAAAAAATAAATTACTTGTTCAGTTTTCTCATCTCGGGTAAGTGTGAAGAACTACAATCAATCCGAAAATGTGCAATGTTTATGACTTTTAATACTGAGTAAGACCAAGAAGAAATAGGCAAATGCGGAAAATACATGACAGCTCTTTGGGGATCACCCATGTTGGGAGAGAATAGACTCTGGTGCTATATCTCATTTTTGTATTTAATGTAAAATAAGTAAAAAAAAAGAAGACGTGTTGAAATATGCCTAGGTTAGAAACGAAACACCTCCTTCATAATTTATAAATGATGAACAAAGTATTTCTTTTCCTCATCTGCTGAGGATATTTTAAATACATTTTGTATTATCTGCTGTATTTGGTGAGGCTTCTTTTTGTATGGGGATGGCACATGCCATCTGAAATGACTGAATACATGTAGCTGCATTCACGATGTAAGACCCATCACTTCTGACAGATCCAGAAGCTCTCAATTTTCCCCTTTGCTTGTGCCCCATGAACAAAGACAGACTCGGGCCTGGCTTGTGTGAATAAGTGAGTAGACACCTATTCTGTAGCTATCTTACCTGGTGGTGAGCTTGCCATCACGGTGTGCACACCTATCCCTAGCAGCATCTTCACGGGTTTTCCCATACAGCCTTCTAGGACGCTTATTGACACAATATCCTCAGGAAGGCTCTTTGGAATGCATCTCATTATAACGTATAGAAAGATTATTGTGAAGTGATGCACTTTGTCAGTATGTTAAGTGGCCACATATTCAATCCCAGGCAATTAACTGCCCAACACAGTCAATTATCAAATAATAAAACCGGACCCTTCAAGATTTCCAACTAAATTAAAGGGTCTCCTGCAGAAGAAACAGACAGCCATAAAACTCTCTGCGACTTAACACTGTTAGAAGAGTCTAAACATTTCCTGAGTCCATTTGGAATATAGATTTTTTTATTTTCTTCCCAAATGACCACAGGAAACAGGTTATATCATTTTAATTATTGCTGATGCTGCTCAGAGGTTCTGAGGGCAAGTCAGTAATTCCGAAAACAGGTCTCTTCTAATATGCAGTTCCTCTTCACCTTCTACTCCCACACTTAAACTCTCCATCCACCTTACATGCTGCCTTTTTTAAAGAAGCCTTGAATATTGTACCTAAAACACTTTCATTCTCCCTCTTCTCCTCTTTCTCTTGCTCCTTCCCCCATCGTTAACTGCAAAGTCCAGATTGTGAGACTCGCAGGCTAATGGAATGTCTAATGCAGAGCAGCTGTACATTTTTAATGCAAAAGGGGAAAAATAAAGGCAGCATATGGTTTTATGTAATCTTCCTATGAATTTTTAACTGAGCGTCCTAATTCATGTTGGACAGAAAGAGCTTTTTTACTGGTCCTTTGTGGTTAGAGCCTGCTAGCATGAAGCATGCAGTACTTTAAAGCCACAGTGAGTGCAGGTGGGATTGCTCGGCAGTAGATGCTGGTGTGGGTGGCACTTCGTTGGTACTGATGACTTTAAACATCCCAATTCAGTAGCTGGAAAAGCAAAAGAATGTATAAATAGGACAGATGAACTGATCTCCTCTGGACATGCGTGTTCTTGAGGGTTCCTGCACTTTTTTTCTTGTAAAGTGCTCACAAAGCCCAAAAAGAAAGGGGGGTGGGGGTGGGTGGGAGGGGGTGAAGGCAGTTTTGCGGTTTTGCTTTTTGGTTTGTTTTTGTTTTCCCTAGAAGTTCATATTTAAGGATAATATATGTTGACTCTGCTCTCTGACCTATCATATGTCACTATGCAGCTCACCAGGAGGTTTGAATTCCTTCAGTCCTAACTGACATTCATTTTTTCCCTACGTGGCTAGTTCCAGTAGCCTAGATATACATTATACATTGCACTGTGAGTTACCAGTGCTTGCATAGAAGATCGTCCTGGGACCCTGCTGGTGGACTGAGCTCTATGGTCCTTATCTCTATGCAAACAGCAGTAGACATGAGAACCCCAGCCCAGCTAAGGAAGATGTTGACATATTCAAGATGTCCTCCTAAAGAGCTGCTCCCAAAATACCACCTGAGCATCTTCTGGTATATAAGTAAACTGGATGGTAGAAAAGTCTCAACGTGGGAGCAAGCCTGAAAAAAAAAAGAATTGTTCAGTTTTGAGCCCTTTGCTTCAAAGAAGGTGTGGATCACCTGGAAAGACTTCAGAAGACAACATTTTGAGGATTGCCAGAACAAGTGGATGCACAGTAACTGTGGTGAAATGCATACAAGGCTGCTACAAAGAGGAAAAGAGTAATTTCTCCTCCACATCCACTGAGGCCAGGAGAAGAACTAACTACTTCCAAATAATGCAAGGAGAGTTCAGATATAACATTCAGAGGAACTTTCTAAGAGTAAGGAAAATGCTGAAATCGATGGTCTAGGGAGGCTGTAGACTTTCCATCAAAGGAAGTCGTCAAAACAAATTATGGAAACGTGCCAGAAATGACAGTGATACAGCTGATCCTGCTTTTGTCTTTTGAGTCCCTTCCAGACTTATGTTCCTATGATTCCTTTATTATTAACTGCCAGCATGGATGTACCCTCTGTAGCCTCAGAGCTGATCAATACAGATTCCTCTGTTACTTAGCTACCACACTCTGAATGTCCCCACATTAAGCCGATCTCTCACATTCCTCCATTTTCGTTGCTTTCAGTTTCCTTCCTTCCCCAGCTTGTTGCTCACTCAATTTTTTTCTAATGCTACATTTAAGAATTGTCTGCTTCCCCCTTTTTTGTCTCCAAAGTGGCTGCCCTCCTCTCTAACATATCAGCTCCACTCTTCATATTCAGCTTTTTCAGCAATCAGTAGAACTCAGAAGTGTTTTAGGAAGGAGGCCATTTTACAGGTGAATAAACTGAATCTGTGGGAAGAAAGTAACTTGCTAAATTGCCAGCAAAGAAGCCAGTCTGCCATGCCGGTGTGAAATCCAGCAGGCAATACTTCTTCATTGTTATCCATTCAGGATGACCTGATGTAATTTTCTTCTCAGACAAACAGAGAGGAGGGCTGGGAAGGCGGGGTGAGAAACCCTAAGGAGGAGATGAAGAGAACATTTGTGGTGGTGTTGCCATCCAATAAGGTTAACACATTCTGTAATAGCAATTATGGACCAAACAAATGCCATCTTTTCTTATACCACACAGTCTTCCTAAGTCCATACATCTTCATATGTCATTAAAAGTTTCATTAAAAAGGGGAAAAAAATCCAAAGAAAAAGTGTAAAAGTTTTTCCCTTGGATCTTAACAATTTGTTCCAGAATTAGGGCATGTTTTCAAGCTAATACCTTGTGACTAGAAAATCTGAGAACCTTTTCCTTTTTAAGCAAAGGGTGAAATCTTTGTCTAATTATCTGACTCCAAGATCTCAAGAATCACAAACACGGTTGAACTCACAATAAGCTTTCTACTATTCTTAATACTGAAACCAATCCTCTAAGAAGAGCATTCCATCATATTTCCACCCTCAAATACTCCTACTTTGTGATTAGTCTTTGTCTTATATCACACTTACAATGTAAATGCCTACAGAAAAAACAGTAAAATTAGAGAGATTTGGTCCTAATTTTCATCCAAAGGTGGGTTATCTGGAGCTCTGTTTTCTAGTGCTACCTGAAATTGCATATGGAGACGTCTTCTGTGAGATTCCAGCACTGTGCTATATACCCCAAGTGCCTTGATTTTCTCCTTTATGGGTCTTTATTTGCTTTTACCATTAGAATGAATCATAACCAAATATTAAGGACTACACATGGATGCCTAAATTATAAATGCATATAAGGATGCAGCCCCATGCAATTGTGCCTGAAGACAAAGATAGTCCTTACTGACTTAGATCAAAAAGCTGGATCGCATTGCAAAGATGTTGCTGCTTTTACCAGTATCTTGTCATGGGGCTTGCTATGGACTCAGTTCTTCTTTGGTACAGTGATGCAAGTCTGCATTAATGCAGTAAACTCAAATAATTCTGAAGTTATTCTGCAATTACAGGAGAATAACATTTGCCATATAGTCATGGGCCTCATTCAGCCAGAAGATGTCAAGAATTTACAAACGCAAAAAGCAAAACTGAAGCAATTAACTGGCAGACTGCAGTGCTTGGAAGCAATCAGCATGGTTGTTCAGAGGAAGAAATGTATATGAATCCAGTATGACTGATCCAAAGACTGAGTCCAAAGACTTATCCAAAGGCAGATAAAAACAACCAGAACACATCCTTTCTTGCCTTACACATTTATCAATGCTTTATGTCTGACTTTATGGTCATATGGACAATCCATAATGAAACTCACATTTTTTAGGTCTTATTTTAAGGAGAATAAGGAGTTGGGTAGTATCTGTCCTCCCTTTATGGGGAGGAAAACGAAGAATTCTCTGCCCTGGCCAGTGTAGCCATTAAAGAGAGAAGAATTCAATCTTAAATATCATGCAGACTCATGAGAGTATTCACCATTACAAAGTCAACCTTTTACCTAACATAAATGCAGTGACACAAAAAATAACCCAGCCCAACCCAAACAAAAACCAACTGGATTTTCTATGAAAAGGGACAGAACTTTATTTCTCCTCCCAAACCATCTTTACATGGTTCAAAAATATCTTTCAAGTACTGGAGGACAAGTTTATAGGCTTAGCTCCACCTTCTCTGGACTTACTCACTTTTCTAGTTATTTTACTTTACCATCACCTCCTTCCCTTCATATGAAATGGACTACTATACCTTGTTTATATATAGAACACTCTGAAACCCTTTACTTAGATATGGCCTGAGTGAAAGAGATGTATGTAGCAGCATTAACAACTGAGTCACAGCAGTAGCTTAAATAAAGCTTATATTATTTTTAGGTTTGATGTAATATAATTTCTTTTGAATTGTGTTTTCATTGCACACCTCTCCCTGCCCCTTTTCTGCTGCATGCCTTTCTGTTGCAAATATTTTGTTTCACTCATAGCTTTTCTGGTGCTGGCCATGCAAACAGATGACTGTGTGCCACAGAGATCTGAAAACTGGAGGATGCAGGGCAGATCACAATGGAAAACTTTGACTATTAGACACTAACAAAAAAGCTTTAGAAATTATAAGAGTAAAAAAAAAAATATTTGGAAAACACTAGTCAAGGTGAAAGTTGCCATTATTTTTTAGTTGGAATGATAAACCTGTTGGGATTACCTTGAAAATGCTCCTTGTCTAAGATTAAAGTGCAATCATTACATACTACTAGTACGATAGTTTACTGATTGTGCATCTTTACCTTCTGGATCAGTGAATAATTGGTTCAAGCTACGGCAGGAATTCATTCATTCTTGACATCTGAATGAGTAAGAGATTAAAAACTCCAAGGATTTCCTGCAAGAAGGGAGTCTCTTCTCCCAACGCTGTATTTGTCGAGGTTTCATTGTTCGTTTGCAGTCCTGCTCTGATGATCCACAGAAGATCATAAGAAGCATAGCTTCCTGGGACTATTGCTGCACTCATAACCACAAGTCTCATGAAGCCTAAAATATGTCAGAACAGCAGGGGTTCATTAAATGTGGTCACTGTCGTAGCACTTTATTCACAGGAATGTATAAGGATTCACTAATGAGGAATGACTTCTGAAGGTAAATATACAGAATATGGTTATATGATGACAAAGGTGTCCAAAGAGCGCACAGACTTTGGGACACGTCAGCATCTTTGAGTCGAGGGAACTGTTTAAAGCAGTGCAAAATGCTTGGAGCATGGGGATGTATTTAAGAAACGGAAATACTGTGGTTATTAGGGAAGGAAGCCATAAAAATACTGATGATAAAATGGTTTATCCAAAATAGCTGCCTTGTCAGTAGATTCAACTGCGCAGAATACATTGACAGAGAATAGAAAGTTACTGCCTTTGTTAGGGAAGCCTGCCTTTCCACCTTTAAATCGCAGAGATTGTCATTCAGCTATGGGATCCAAGTGGGTTTACAAAATTTCCTTCCCCCCCACCCCCCTTTGTTTATATTTATTTGCTGTCTGTGCTCACAGCGGCAGTGCAGAGAGCTGAACGCACACCCACGTGGCAGCAGTTAAACACTCCCTTGCTAGTGCTAAAGATATGTCACAGACTCCATAGACAACGTTCCTACTCTTCCTATCCTGTTAGCTTTAATAATCAGTAGGGATTTTAGAAAGATAAGACTTAGCAGCCAAGCAAAGAGTCTCAGACTACATTCCAGCACTCATCTCAAATGCCATTGGAACCCAGGAGCCTTGAATCCTTGGTGGAACATACTGCTGCGGGGATCCAGATTTGAAACAGGGTATTTTGAAACTGTTGGCAGCTTTGGTCAACTCTACATGAAAACGATTGCTAACAAAACCACCGCCATCTTAAGTCCAAGCATCTAAAAAGCATGAACTAGGTCCTCAGATACTGAGTGGCTTAAAAACCTTTATGGTCCTTCTGGATTTTTAATCTCTCTTCTGAACTCAGGCCATGTTTCCATGGCCCAGAAGTACGAACTGTCTCTATTAGAGGTGACAGTGACAATGAACTTGTGGCTGTGTTAAGTCATGCCAGCCCACTGGCTTAGGTTTCCCTTGAAGCATCTTGTGCTTTTCACTTTTAGAGTCAGGAGAGTTAAAGGGATTAACTTGGGAAATTGCTCCTTGATATTCTCCAGTAGCATGCTTTTTTCCCCCAGGTTTTGCATAGAAGTATATATTGGGAAAAGAGAGAATGTGGGCAGAAAGGCATCCTTTTTCACCTTTCAGTCACTACCTTCCATAGTGTTTATAGTCTGGGCAATACCTTGTGAGCAGATAACGATACTTCTGTGGATACAAGACTCAGCTCCAGGTCAAAACATGTGACTATGTTGTCAGGAATACAGCTCTGAGCTGATATATCCCATTAATACCGAGACGATTAGTATGGGCTTGGCCACATGCTATATGGTGACAACTTCTGCTTGTCCTGGAGATGGAGACCGCCGGAGCACATGCCAGCCCATGCCACACCACAACGCAGAGAGTATTACAGGTTTCTCCACCTGTGAGTGGGACTGTCACCAGAGTCTATCTGGAAGCTTTATGCTTCCCAAATGGCAGTAAAGGAGGAGTCATCTCTTGTATGTACTGACAACATGGGGAGGAACATGGTAACACACAGTGATGGGTACTCATCCCTTTGGAAAACAGAATAAAGACTGTTTCCAAAACCAAGAGGTACCCAAGAAAAATCATGAGGAGAAGAGTGGAAGCAAAGAGCATCTTTCAGGTTCACAGTCCAGTTGAGTATGTTTGTGTTTACCCCCTCGCTGTGGGGATTAAATGGCCTGCTACATTGCAGCACATCCAAATGTCACGTCTCAGAACACTGAGCACGTGCATTGGCTGCAGGAGGTGTGGATTTCATTGCAAGAATTTAATCCATGCAGCTGGAAGGCTGTTTGTGTGCACGTTTCAAGTAACGCAAACTTTTTCAAACATCAGGTAGTAAATCATACAGATAACCATTTCAAGCCTGAAGAGAGGGTTATGGTTCATTTCTGGCTTTTGGGGGCTGCCAGGAGAGAGCAAATACGGCTTTCTCTGAACTGGCGTGCATTCCCATAATGAGCCCTGGTGCTTTTTCTTGACTAACTAGACTGTGACCCCTGGAGCCAGTACTTTACGCTTAGAAATGCACAGAAAATGGTCTGCATAATGCTGCAAAGAGTTGGGAATTACAGATTGTTATCAATAATTAGTACGATTTTTTGCCATTTACTTAACAAAAAGACAGAAAGAGGCTGGGTCAGTGGCAGTGGTTCAGGCTTGTCACTTTTCATCAGCTTAAGTGCTGAGAGCAGATGTGAATCAGGTTACAGCTAAAAGCTTTATACACCAGTATTCGCAGCCAAGAGTGCATCAGCCATGAGCATTTGGTTAACTTTTATATGTTGTGATTCCTAAAAGGGGAAGGTTCTTGATGACTAAGAACCCATTTGAGGTAATGAGAGCTCACTTGGAGCTAACAGGCTCAACTTCATTAAGTAGTGCATGCAAATAACCTGGATCCTGCTGCAAGCTATGCTGACAACTCAAGCACCCAACACAGCCGTCCACAGACTACAGCAAACTTCAGCCCGCATCATCACGTAGCTCATATGAGCATCTCCACCGCCTTTTTAAGCAGATAAGCCACGTTTGTTGATCTTAATGTCCAATAGGTGACTAATATATGTAACATTCAGAAAAAGCTGTATATACTTGGGGAAGGGGGCCTACTCCATGGAACAACTCAACATAGACACCGCACTTCTCTTCCCAAGCTACCTTGTATAAATTTCCTGTCTCCATCTAACTGCTCAGTTAGCTGAAAACAAGCAACCATGTTAAGAAGGTAAAGCCTTTTTATGGTTTCTGAGTTGCAAGCTCCCATTTTGCATTTGGAAGTGTTCGGAGATCGGCTGCGTGAACACCCACCTGCTTGCTTGCCAGAGCAAAAGCAGCTCCTTACCCCTTATTAAAGTTCTGTCTGGGGCACTGCCTGTGGGTGGCAGAGAGTCACTAGTCAGAGCTTTCCGATTTTTAGTTTATTGGATGATCTTATTATTAACCAACCATATTGTGGCCTCGGGACCTGTGGATACATAAATCATGAATCCGACACAGCAATACTAAACTTTTTATCAAATAGTCAAATACCTGTCTGAAAAGTGTCATTGAGTTTTAAGGTGGTTCCAGACAAGTGAGGTGAATTTGAGCCTTGATCTGTGGAAGATGTTGTTGGAATGAGCCTGCATCAGCCCAGTAAATATTTTTTTTGCTGGCTGGCATATCCTTCCCACCATAAGAAATCACCCAATCTGTGCACTGACTTGCAGAAAGGTACAAAACAAATAGGATTTTTTTTTCTTTGTAAAACAATATGCAGTCTGTATTAAGAGCCATGTCTTAGAAAGTTCCTGACTGCAGCTGTCAAGCAAGAAATGCAAATAACAACTCTACACTGGGTTAAAAGTAACAGCTTTCTAAAATCCTGTTGTCTGTATAGTTTCCATGTTTCCTGCCTTTTAGTAACTCTACCCTATCATAAGAAAAATGTCAATTGTCTTCCTGTGCAGATCTAGGATTAATGATATAGTAAACAGATGCACTGCAGGAGCAACAGACAGTGATATTTTTTGCTTAACTTAAGTTGTAGGTAAGGCTTAAGGCTGCAAGTAAGGTGTATAGGAGAAAGAGATAAGGTTTTAAGAAAAAGCCTAATGGATCCAAGCATGGTTTACAATCTGGTCTCCCCACTATGTAAAAGGTTGGATTGTGATGAAGACACATCTATACATGCACAAATGCACACACATAAATACATAGAAGTGAAGCAAAATAGATGGGTCTGTGGCAAAACTGCCACTGAAACAGCTAACAGTGGCAATCACCACCAGTGATCAAAGTCTGATCATATATTTTTGCTTCTAACTGCTGGACCAGTTCCAGCCAGTACTCTAATCATATTGCTAAATCTGTTAATCCTGTAGAGGAGCCGGGTGCATCTCAGGTCACCTGGATGTGAGCAAAGACAGTAAGGAAAGGTTAACAGCATCAAAGGCTAATTTTCCAGTAAAACCAGCAACTAGGATAGTGCTAGATATCACTGATCTTCATGATTTGAGTGGTACACTAACCACCAGGTGGAGTCAGGAAAAACTAGTGGGGGCTATCATGAAGTATATATAATTTTGTTTTCTTCTGCAGTTTGTAACTTTTGTTGTTTCAGCTCTGGTAGAGCAAAGGTGGGTTAAGGTCCAGATTCAGACACCTAAAATTAGACCTCTACACGAGGGGCAGATGTCTGTCTACACTTCAGTTACAGGCAGAGGAGACCTAATCAGCCCAGTTGGTGGAGTCTAGAAAGCCATTTGGCTGGTCAAATGCAGGTGTCTGCCTCAGGGTCAGATAAATAGCTCGGTAGACTCCATTGCCCATATTGAGTAGATCAAGTTTAAAGGGAGCTTCACTGCCTAGCTCACAATTCAATTCACAAGACACTACAATTCCTGCGGCTGAACATGCAGATGAATCCTGCCCAATGGTTATTTTATTTTAATATCTTTATTTATTTTGATGTGGCCATTCCCAGGTCATCTGCATGCATGCATGTATTAAGATGAAGCAATGAAACAGCTCAGGCGCAGCATGCCTGAGACATTTACCTAAAGAAGCATCCTCACTGCAATATTACAGGTACCTCTGTTGATACTACAAGGGAGCCAAAAACCGCACACCGCCTCGATTGCTGTGCAACTGCAGATTTCCAGGAAGATAATAAGCAACACATTTTTCCCAAACTGTAAAACATGTCCCCCGTTTCTACATTCTCCTTGTTCTGATAATACTCACTCTCTCCTTCAAACTAATCATCCAGCTTATCACACTTTAATGAAATTCATACCATGCATACTTACAAATATATAGATCTGAGATAGTAAACCAAGGCCAATGCAGTGAAAGTGGAGCCCTGAAATACAAGTACCTCTCCAAAACTTCTATCAAACATGTAACCCAATCAACAAAACTAACCTTACAACAATCTAAACAGTTTTTATTATATGTTAAGGGTTGTTTTATTCAGTTGCCTTCCCCCCCTGCCCCCCGAGAAATCTCTTTGTGAAGAACAAAAAGCAGCAACTGCTGCCAGACAAATGTTATTCAAAATAACCTGTACTCACAGCTCTTCATCTTTCCTCACCTTGAATCAGAAAAATCTGAAGTGAGAGCATATGATGTCCAAACACATTACTTGACCTCCTCTAGAATAGTACATCAAGAGGAAATGAAGGGAAATTGGCTTTAGCTGTCATAAAAGCTTGTGCTGTCCTTGAACAAAGTGCTAGCAAGGAAGCATTATGCTCAATTAAATTGTTTATTTCTGTAAAGTCTCCAGACCAATGTATTTTGTCACTAATTACATGGAAGCAAAGGTAGCATATTTACCAAAGATAAAAAGGGCCAAAACTGGTCATTGTGTTGACACTGAAAATCATGAGATGTGCCGAACTTTATGTAGCAATCAAAACTAAATAATGAACCTCCACACCATCTTGTTCTTGTAGAAGTAGCTCCTATGAGCCCCATCTTGTAGCAATGTAGACTGGGAACAAATATAGTAATTGAGAGAGAGATATGAAATCTCAGGAGCTCCTCCATATAAACCTGCATTCAAATAATTAAAAAAAGAAAAAAAAAAAAAAAAAAAAAAAGCTAGCGTATCATTTTTGTTTCCTATTTCTTCCAAGGTACTTTCCTAAAGGAGGTCAAGTACATCCCTTTTGGTATGAGATGGAGCCCATTAAACCTGGTAAGTTGTAAAACAACAGCAATGACATTGTTAGCTCTAGCAATCGACTTGCAAACCCCAACTTTCTTCATGGCATCAGTTCCAATGGTTTTAACAACCTTGTTGTTTTCCCACTGATATCAGTGTGGGGGGTGGGGGGGTGCAGGGGTAGGGAAGAGCACAAGTGGGCGAAGTTAGGCTTGTTTTGCAGAACAGCACCATAGAGTATAAGATACTGCACATGTCTGTTTGACTAAGTAATTTCCCACCTGTCACAGGAGAGAGTCAAATCCAATGCTTAAATCTTTGATATACCCTGAGGTTCCATCATTTCATCTCTCCTGAAACACCAAATTGTTCATTTCTCATTAATTGTCCTTTATGCAGAGAGTTTTCAATTAAATTGGGAGTAGTGTTACACTCCTTACTTTGCAATATTAGCCCCCAAAGATTAATAGATGGCTCGTAATTTCTGAATTGCCGTCTGTGTTCTATTACGCCTTTGTCATTTGTTCTGGTTATGAAACCAAAACAGAAAGTGTCTCATGGAGAGTGGCAGTAGCCATCTGGATCCCTGGGGGAGCTGTTTTGGTTGAAAGAATGGCCAACTCGGGCTGAATGCAATGACAAAACTGAAGTGATTGCATGAAAGCCTACAGCTCCGTGAAGGATGCCATCCAAATTTCCGTTCAATTTACTAACTCCTGAACAATGCAATCCAGGTGTCTTTATGCATGATCAACTTTGTGTGCTTCTGAGTTAGTGAGGTTTTTCTGTGGTGTTAAAAAAGAGACTGGAAAAAGCCCAACACCTTATAATTATAGGAAAACCTGGTTTTTAAAGCTGTGTCTTCTGAAGAGACAATAGTAAACAAATTGGAACATATTGTCTTAAAGAAGGCATATTGTATAATAAACCTGTGATACTTACTGCCCTGCTTTTATCATTCTTATTTCATATTTGTACTTGATAACTAGCATGCAGATGTCCTAACAAATATATTAAGATTAAGTATCTGCTGTAAAATTTTACCAGTTTCAGAAAAAAAAAAATTATTTTATATTCACAAAGCCTTTTATTTGGGATGTTAGTGAAGATAATCCATCCTTTAACAGCCTCAGGTTTGAAAATAAGTCCCCCTATACAGAAGCTAATCTATAATCATCCACATTAATAGTCTTGTAACTTCCAAAGAAGCATTTGCAATGGTGCATATCCCAGGATGTGGGATAAGATGGGTTAAGCCTGACCTAGCAATTCCTGTCACTTGAAAGGGGGCAGAACAACTATGAGTATGGAAGAAATAAACAGCCAAACACCTGAACGCTCACCAAAATAAAATGAGTCCTGCTCTTCACACACCAGCACTTTCTACGACAAATACGAAAAAAGTAGGAGGAGTCATAAATTGCCTGAAAAAAAAGTGTTTAACATCCAGCCTTTAGCTATGGCTTTAGCTACAGCTCAGGCCAGTGGCAGCTCAAGCTAGATGTACAGCTACTGGTAGATAGCACTCATCAGCTGTTGTAGCCTCAACAATGTCCAGCATGGCCAGTGGTCTCCTCCAAGGCTCTGCAAGACCACAGTTATCTGTCCTTGTTCACAATTGTCAATGTTCTTCATATAACCTCTGTAATTTTTTTCTAAGAAGAATGGGTTTGGTTTTGGGAAGTCATCTAATTTTGGGGGTTTTGTGCTGTAAGCTCTGGAATCCCCAGTACAAGAAAGACACGGACCTGTTAGAGCAGGCACAGAGGAGGGCCACAGAAATCATCAGAGGGCTGGAACAACTCTTTTATGAAGAAAGGATGAGAGAGGTGGGAGACTAGAAGGCTTCAGGGGGACCTTACTGCAGCTTTTCAATACTTAAAGAGGGGTTATAAGAAAGATGGAGAGAGACGTTTTGTTGAGGCGTGTAGTGAGGGACAATAGTTTCAAATTGAAAGAGGGCAAGTTTAAACTGTGCATAAGGAAGACATTTTTGACATTGAGGATGGTGAGACACTGGCACAGGCTGCCCAGAGAAGCTGTAGATGCCCCGTCCCTGGAAGTGTTCAAGGCCAGGTTGGATGGGGCTATGAGCAACTTAGTCTAGTTGAAGATGTCCCTCCTTATGGCAGGGAGGGTTGGACTAGATGATCTTTGACAGCACCTGCCAACCCAGATCTTTCTATGATTCTATATAATTGAGGGTCAAATTTATTTCTAGCTTAAATATCTGTTAGGTGATGAAGGAGAAGGCAATGTAAACTATGTATGTTATGTGGCCATTTTTGAAAATTTTTGGGTGGTCAGATATTTCAATAACTCCTTTTTGGTATGTGACACTTCCAAACAAGAGGATAAAAATAGATAAGTAAACAATGCAGAATTCAGATGAGAAGAAAAAGATATCTTGCTATAATGCAATATGTAACGTGGCCAGAATATTTCTGAATTTCAGCACGGTCTGAGGTTGCCTGATGTACTACTACATAACAAACTGCATGTCCTTAGCATATCTGGAAGAAACAAGAATACAGTAAGTGCTATAAAGACATGCACACATCAGCTAGGGGAATAAGCACCTGTGGTGGGTTGACCTTGGCTGGATGTCAGGTGTCCACCAAGCCCCTCTCTCACTCCCCTTCTCAACAGGACAGGGGGTGGGTGGCAAGAAAATAAGACGGAAAAAAATCATGGGTCAAGATAAAAGAAGTTTAATAAAGCAAAAGCAAAGGCCATGTGTGGAAGCAAAGGAAAACAGATGTTGTTCTCTACTCCCCATCAGCAGGCAACTTCCCGGGAAGCAGGGCTTCGGTACACATTGCAATTGCTCTGGAATACAAGTGTCATAATAACACATGCCCCTCCTCCTCCTCTCTCTTTGCATTTATTGCTGAGCAGATGTCACCTGGTATGGAATATCCCTCTGGTCAGCGTGGATCAGCTGTCCTGGCTGTGTCCCCTCCAAGATCTTGCCCATCCCCAGCCTGCTGGTGAGGGGGGAGTGTTTTAGAGACAACCTTGATGCTGTTCAAGCACTGCTCAGCAGCAGCCAAAACCCTGGTGCGTTATCACCACCTTCCCAGCCACCGATGCAAAGCACAGCACTATGAGGGCTGCTGTGGGCAAAATCAACTCAATCTCAGCCAGACTCAATACAGCATCCAGACTTTTTATTTCTGATATTTTAAGTTTTGGCCCATCTCAATTAAAATCAGTTAGAAGTCAATTTCACAGCTGTTGGTTTTTAAGATCTCACAAAAATGATAATTCACTGCTAGGCAATAATTTACTTCAGTGCAGCCGTTCCCAGGATAAAGCTGACATGTTTTAAGTGTCTCTCCCTCCCTTATATCCATCCTTTCATAAGCCAGGGCTGTGGAAAAGACAATGATATTTCCTCTTGAAAAGTATGGGGAGGAAGAAGGGGGTTACAGATCTATTTAAGTCACCCACAGCCACATCTCACCGAGATTATTTCCTAGGCATAAGGTGAACAGGAACTGTCCATGCCTGGTCTGCCGAGTTCTGAACCCTCCTTGTGCTTCACTTTGCCTACACACGATATTGCCAAGTAATGACATCCCATGGGAAGATGATCCTGAATGCAAGTCATTCCATGACTGGAGCTTGAGAGGGTTTTTTATATGAAATCTCCTTCTTTTTGGTTAGAATATTTGGAATATTTTTACATTTTGAAACCTACCCTAAGCACCCTCCTGACGGATCAGAACAAGATCAGTCCTTCAGTGGAATTTGTTTTTCAAGGAAAGGTTAAAAATATTGTGCTGGAAACCTTAGACACATTTTCAAGTGGATAATTAAACCAGACTGTCCCCAAGAGGGGTGGCCTTTAGTGCAAGTTGGTTGCCAGTACATGTCTATTTAATAGGTTGTATGTTATTTCTTTCAGGTTTGTTTGGCTTGTATTTGAATGCATGGAATTGAAAGTAAATTGGGTAACAGGCATTACCTAAAGTTATATGGACTTGGATTGCTCACGTGAGTGAGAATGATGAGGCAGAGGGGTATGCAGTCCTGGACCCCCAAATCCAGCCAGGAGCTGAACCTGGGTGTTAGGTTCAGTAGTGTGATGCAGTACACCTCTGAAATGCAGCCGAGAGGGATGCTGTAGGGCTTGGTGCACTTCTGTGAGGAATATAGAAAATTTTTCCCAGGTCTAGTGGGATTCATACAATTTTTCAGAGTAAATCTAAGTCCACATTGCAAAACTTGAGGATTGAATCACTTAGCTCAGCTGCCATACTACTGAATTCTGGTAAATCTTAAGCCTGTCTTTCTTTTGGGACAAAATTCAGTTTATTTGTATAGGAAGTAGAAAAATGATGCCTTGATCTCAATTAGTTGCTAATGTTATATGAATGCCCATCTTTAATAACCATAATCTACAGAGGCCTGACAAAGGATTAGGTAAAAGAGAATCTGGATTTAGTTCAACCCTGATAAAATGTGTTTCCAATACGAGATCTAAAATTATCCAAGTTTACCTTTCCTCTCCTAAAGACCATGCTTTTAACAGTAATGAATTAACACAGCTCCCACAAAGCCAGTGGGATTATGCACATACAAAACTAACTGATATTTGAAGCACATCCATTTTCTTCAACATTATTTTCGCATATTTTCCCTGATGACAGGCTTCCACTCATTTTTCTGTAAGTTATTACAGTAGATCATATACCTTTTGCTTCAACCTTACCCTCCATTACCAACATTTGACATAGGTTTGTACAGGTCTACAGCTGTAATTAATATATTCCCAATAATCTACCTTTGTTTCACTACATGCAGCTTTCTGTGTATCGAAGTATGTTTTGATGCAAATTAACAATTTCTGTATCCTGGTGTATCACTTGCAAAGTACTTTTAGATGGTGGGTCATGAATGCCACTACAGAAACCTCTCATTTATTCCTGATGTGGATGAACATGCCTTAACTGTAGACCTCTGCTAAATTTATTAAAAATAAAAAATAATTTAAAAAAGCCATTTCAAAGAGTCAAAGTTTGCCCGGTTCCAAAGGGCAGCATCAGAGCACTTAAACAAAAACACAGCAGGGAATTTAATCATGAGAAAACTGAAGTGAAAGAAGATTTTGTATGGACACAGCTAGTTTTAGTTCTTTCATGGCAAAAATAAAGGGGTCAGAGAGATCAAGAGGTCACCCATTCATGGGTTAAAAAAAAAAAGAACAAAAAAGACTTTTCTATAGTCTACTGTGCAGTGTTAGGAAATGTCCAGATCAGGGTTTCTCCACCCTGTATTCTACCCACCTTGAAGAATAAAGAAAACAAAATCCTTGGGCTTCAACCTCCCAGACAGCTTTTATCATAATCCATATTATTCGCAAAATAGACTGGAGGTGACTTATGTGGCGACCTCTCACCACAATTCAAAACGAGTCTTAATGAACTAGGGTAATTCATTCCTCTGGCAGAGCTTATGAGATAAGGCAAGACCGCACTGGTGGGCTCAGCAGACTGAAATGTTAATCTTTTGTAGTCTTTGCTCCAGGGGACCCCCAGGTCAAATCCTGGTGCTGCTGAGAAGTAGCCGTGCCTTTGTTTGGAGTTGGAGAAGCACGGTTCTTGATTTCATTGTTGCCATTCATTTTGCAGAATGCAGTGTGTGTGTGTGTGTGTGTGTGTGTGAGTAAAAACAGCCCGTAAAGTTATTTATAACCGTACAACAGAATTATCTGTTGAAAGGCAGAAAACAAAGCCTTAAAAAAAAAAAAAAAAAAGAGTTTAAGGAGGTTGAAATAAAAAAAAAAAGCCAGGACAATAAGGCTGTGCATTTGTGGTCATTGTCCTGCTCTCTAGGTCACTAAAAATCCACCATGCCATTGCTTCAGGAGTTAGCTGGAAAGAAACCCGAAGTTAACCAGTTTTGATTATTCATTACAAAACAGGAATGTGTTTATCCTCATCCTCCGGTAGCCACAGAAAAGTATGATGGACTTTATGGAATGGGGTAGCATGTAAACATCTCTCATGTTCTCCGTTCCCTGCTCCTAGACAGCTAGCTAGCTGCCTCTCAACTTCAGTGGATGGAGGAATCACTGGTATTCCTAGTTTCGAATCAGTTAAAAAAGGTGTTGAGATAGAAAAGGATATGTTTAAAGTTGCACCAGAAAAATATGGAGAGAGGAATTGAACTCGAGTTCCCAGATTCCAGGCTCCTGCCCTAATCTCCTGCTTGTGCCTTTCTCTTGGCTCTGGCAACACTTGCCAGGTATCAAAACCAGTGAGAAGGCCCTTGGATATTTGGATCAAAAACCAAGAGTGAAAATGGGAAAGTTAGAAACTGTGAGCCTGGCTGCAAACAAACTAATGGAGAAGAGTTAGCAAGGAAAAGTTGAGGAGACTTACTGGGAAAGGGAGAGTGGACATAGTTAAAAAACAGTTTTAAAGCTGATTAAATGGTTTGCTTTAGATTTAGATCTCTTTTTCAAGAAGGTAGCAAGGTAAATGTACACAGGAACCAGAGCATCCCTAATATAGTAACAGTAGACTCCAGACTGCTGAAAAATTATATATGGGTGGGGAAAGCATGCCTGGGAACTACTCATAGGCACCCTGACTTCAGCAAGTGACCCTTAAAGTGGCACTTTGGTGGCCAGCAGAGACCAGTCTCCTCGCCAGCTGCAGGGCTGGAGGCAGAAGACCAGAGAAAAATCTTAGTTTCTTAAGTCATGGAGAAATCTCCGCTGGACTTCAGTGGCATTGAGATGTTGGGCTGTATATTGTCGCCAGTGAGATGGGTATCTGTGGCAGGAGAGACTTCAAACTACTGACACATTTCTGAATTTATTGGAAAATGATACCGGTATTGACAACTACAGATGGTCTTTTGCTTTTGTGGTCAGGGTTGTTGAAGAAGGACCACTTCTGAGATCCACTCAGAATGCACTGTCCTAAAGCCTTCCTTTTTTCCCTGGTTCTTCCTCCTCCCATGTTGAACTTCAGACTGTTTGGATGATGAGCCACACGAAGCACCATTAACTGCCATGGAAACTGAATGTGATAAACTTCCTTGCACACTATTATTGTTGTTGTTGTTATTATTACTATTAATTTTTAGAAGCAGACTCTGACTTATGCACCTCTGTGTGTGGATGTAATACAGAATGAAAGGACCAATTTTCCTCGGCTTTAGTTACAATGTCACCTTTTCGCCCTTGAGTTAATTTCCGCAAAGGGGAAAGGAGGAAAGAGTTGTTGTTTCCAGCCAGGAAAGGATTCTGGGATGGGGTTTGAGCAGGGCTGAGCACCACATCACATCAGTGAGTCCACAGGGCCCTTCCTCCCAATGGAAACCTCCCTGAATAACCATGATCTCTCACACAGATGCTTGAATTGGGTAATTACGGCAGCAGGTATGTGGACCATAATTGAGGCCAAAGGGCGCTGGCCTCCAGAAAAAAAAAAAAAAAAGTCCCTCCAAATTTAATGTCAACCATCTCAAGTCAGTACAACCCGCAAACATTGCTCCCTTGCACACATTTGTGAAAGCTGTGTGAGCCAGTGGCAAATCAGACCAAGATGCTTTCTTATCATCTCTGTCAGTTGTTCCCCCCTCCCCCCCTTATTATTATTTCTGTTTGCACTCAGCTGCACAGCTCACAGACTTCTTTTCAAGCCTGATCCTACAACCAATTCATGAACAGAAACCCAAGCAGAACTGGAAATTGCATTTGAGCACCCGTATTATGAAGGCTCCTCCCTTTACCTCTGGGTAATTAAAGCTACCCATGGTTAGATTTGCTGCAGCAACAAGGAGGCATGGTTTCAACAAGTTGATGATTATTTTCTTTTGCAGCCAAGCATTTGAAGAATATTTCTACTGTGAATGCAACTCGTGTCAATGCAAGCTAGTCATCTGAGTTTGAAGAATACTGCTGCTCCAAAGGCTGCATTTCTATAATATTATAGAGAAAGAATTTTCTTCGTCTTCGTTTTTATTACCTTCCTTAAATTGGATCTGTAATGACTTCTAAAAAAAAAAAAAAAAAAAAAAAAAAGAAAAGGGGAGAAAGGAAGAAAGAAGGATTTGTACTGCAAAGCAATATACTCGGAGAGCTCAAATAAAATATACGGCTATGTTATCTCAGAGTAATGCCCTATAATTACACCTTTTCCTTTATTTCCTACAAGTTTGTATATAACAATCCACTAAACCAAAAGGACAGATCACTCAGCTATCTAGATCCCTTGCAGTCTACTTAGCCAAGGGTGAAATTAATTGAAATTCAATGGTGATATGCTGATTTACAAGTAGAGGATCTTTCTCAGAGTACCATAAAAGTCTCTTTTGCTTTTGAATGGTTGAGTGGTTAGATTTAGATTAGAGAACTTATATAAACACAAAAAGATAAACAGTTCCCATAGCCTTTTCTCAGATCATAAAAAATAATTGGATGCAGGGTTAGCTTTCTAAAAAGAACAATCTACAGAAGGAAAAAATAAAGGAGCATCTTAAGCTGCTGTCACCGTACTCTGAAGTGCCCACACAATAGGTTCACTTCAGAGTGAAACCAGTTCTCCTTTTGGTTCATTTGCTGACATTGTCTGATGGGCAGCTTTGCTCTTTGCAAATAACGGTTCAGAAATCCTGAGTGAAAGGTTCAGAGCTGGATGGAGAAGACAGTCATTCATCCATTCTGCCATCACAAAATTCAGGCTCCTGTGTGGCTTGTGAGGAGGCAACTACACTTAAAGCCAGGATGGGAGAAGAGCTGCCTGCTCCTAGAACAAGTGTCTGAACTTGGGCCCCCAGAAGTATTTAACCAGAAATTTGCCTAGAGGGTCTGGTTGCCAGTTGTCTTTTCTGCTTCCCTCGGTCTCTGAAAGGGGTTCTTTTTGATGAATGATTGCTATCTGCCACTGTTCCCCTTAAGGTGAACCTTTATGCCCTTTAAACAGCATTGACCAAAGACCAAGAAGTAAAATAAAAGGAAGAAGAAGGAAAACACCTCTGGCAGGAAGTGTTGGATGTCCAGGAGAGCAAACCTGGGTCTCTTTCATTGATCAGTTATTGAAAACACAAGATCATGCCCTTAAACACCCCCGAAGCATCACATTTAACCTCTGCCTGACTAACACATGGAGGAAGGTCCAAAGTAGTCGGTGCCTTGGCAGGGATGCATTTGTGACCTGAGAAGCAGCTGTCTCCAGATAGCAGGTCTTTGTGTCAGCAGAGACCTCACACCATGTCTGAGTATCCTAGTCGCTGACCCAAAAAGTAAGATTCTGCCTGTGACTCTGTGCCCACCTAGCTACTTTCCCTTGCTCAAGCACCCTGATGAGAAACACTGTCCCTGGCAGAAGGGTGGCATGGGTGTGGGAGGCTCAGACCACGAGGATCTTGAGGTCACATCAGGCCAAAATATTGTTGCCAAAGACATGATTGGGAAAAAAAAAAGAAAAAAGCTTTGAGCATTAAATCTGCTTTGCTTTTCATACCTAAGGTCCCCTCTCAGTCAAAAAAAAAAAAAAAAAAAAAAAAAAAAAGAAGAAAATAAATCAATTAGATTTCCCTTGACTGAAGGCTAATAAAGAGACAAGGAAAGTGAGCAGGACTTGTCTGACTTTCTGACCTCAGTAGCATGTTCCAGTTTTGTCCAATTTCAACATTGCAGGGATCAGCTAAGGATGAGATCTAGGAGCCACACATTTCACAAAAAGCCAGTATTATGTAAACCCATATTTTCACTACAGAACCTCCTTAAGAAAGACTTGGCCCTTTCTGCTTGATATTCTGATCCTACATAGACTTCTTAACATTGGCGTTTCTAATTCACAGTCTCAGCCAAAGTATGAGCTGGAGTAAACTGAAAAGCTGTTGTACCACTGTGCTCCTTAGAGACAAGATAACCAGTACAAGATGTTCTCTTCCTCCCTGAGGTCCCCCCCCACTGGATTGAGGAGCCAGTCCGGTGTGTTCCTTCGCTCACTAAATTGCCACTTAGAGGAAGACACTGTTAAACATGGTCACCTCTGGTGATCTGCCTTCTGCACAGTGATGAAGCCGTCAGGGGGCCACTAGATAAGCCAGCTAAAGAGGGTCAAGAAAGCTGTCCTCTACTTGATAGCAGCATCTTAATAGCTTTCTAAAAACAGCGGGCCATCAAGTACCCGGACAATTTAATTTCACTTCTCAGCTGGAAAATAAGTACAGTACTTGCTTTCATTCAGAAAAGAGAGGAAAAAGAAGAACTCATCTGCCTAATGATTCATTTGTTCACTCCTTTCCTGTGTTTACTTTGCCATACTGCAAGTTGCAAACTTTCAGAAAACTTTCTGAGCTGATACATGATGACACTTTCATCTACCATCAGTACTTTCCTTGTCACTTTTATAAGCTTTTAGGGTGCTCGGTTATCTTGTGATGCTATAGGCAATGTCTAGATAATATTCAGAGATGATAGTAATTGCATGACTGTATTTCTGCTACCCTGCCTCATAGTGATACAGCTAAAAACATCAATGTATGGAGTGGGGCACCTGTGTCTCCTCAAGCTTTTGAAAAAGTCCCATGCTGAATAAGTTTCAAATTCGGCATACATTACAATAAAGTGAGAGCAACTCACCATCTTTCAAAGAGTTTCTTGCAGACTTGGGCAGACACTGACAGACTTACTGTTAAATCTTATTCTGTAGTGAATGGTTAAAACAAAATCTGGCAATGATCCAGTTTTTCCAAACTTCTTCATAAATGGTTCAGTCCAGACATTCTTTCATTTTGTCATTAACTGGACTGAAATTGTAGTTCATTATGCAAACAGCAGTGTTGGGAGTTTTGTATAATTTTGTGTGTGTGTGTGTGTGTGTTTAGCTTTTAAAAAGTTATCAAATGACTTAGATGAAGCAGAGGTTTGCTTTCTGCTTTTCTCAGTGTTCATCACAGTGGGTCTGCAGTCCCAGCATACAACCACAGTAAAGATCCCAGCCACAGGGCTCCCCACAGCAAAGCCACCGATTGCTGTGAGATTAATGCGGATTGGCACCAGAGCAACAGGCAGTCTGGAGTGGCAAGAGCAAACCCGTGATTTATCTGCCAAATTGGGGATAAGTTGTATACAGTGACTTACAGTAGTATTTAAAACATCTTTTGCTCCAGTGATGCACTTTAACCAGTGCTTTGATATACCTACAGCTCCTCAGCCCTGCGTATCAGACTTGATAAGCTGAAGACATGCCTATAAGGCTACAACATCATGAAAAGGACTCCATCAGTGCTGGGCTGCATGGCATTTAACCACAAGTAATAAAGGTCCTTACTTGCTTGGGTGGAACTGTTTTGACTAGTCAACAAATGTCTGTGTAGTAATCAAAAAAATTTAAATTATATTATTAGTTATTAGGGTGATCAGAATAATCTCTTCCAGTTTTCTAATCTAAAAGACATGCTTTTTTAAATCACTGCGTGTGAATGCTTTCAAATAAGTAAAGACAGCCTGGAAATCCCTTGAATTGCTCCCACCAATGCCCTACTGGCAGTCTTTTATATATTCTGTGCAACTTTGCAGGCAGAAATCTCATCAAGGTACCAAATTAAACTGTCATGCTGCTCTGTGACTCCTGAACTACTGGCACGCCCCAGCTGTAGTGCATGTTATTAATAACACCAAGTTGTTGGGAAAACAGTTTCCAGGTCATATTGTAAAGGCATCTAATTGGTAACAATGAATGGCAGATTCCCTTTAAAGTTCAGGAAATAACTGAATGTGCCACACAATGATGCAAAATGTAGAGACAGCCAAGATTAAGACCTAGTTTTGGCACAGGTGTACCTCGCTAAGGCCCAAAAGCCAAACCAAAGCATCTGCAGAGAATCTTAAGCATCCAAATGTTTCATTTTCCATGCAGGAATTAGTTGCAGACAGTGTAGCAGGAGAATGAATAAATAATGTGGGTCACAGCTGATTATTATCATTAATCTATAATAACTAGCTAACCAAACATAAAGTAAAGGTTAAATTTCCAGAGGTGTTGAGATATTATCGATAGGTTTGCATGACCAAATTAAGACCACCAAGTTTATACCTTAGATTTTCTCTTTAACCTTTGAGGAAACAGAGGCACTGCTAGGGCATGATTCATCACATCTTAAAGGTGACATCTGCAATAGCTGTGACCGATCACTCCTTTAATAGTGCCTTTTCCTTAGCATGGATTACAAATAAAGCCCAGGGTGCCCAGCTTAGATGAAGACATCTAAGTTTAAGCAAGGTGAATCCCAGCCTTTGAGAACGAAAGCCACGTAAGGTGTGGCCCACCCAGAAAGATGGGTGGAAGGATGCACTACATATGCCCCAGGTGGGTAAGTTTGATAACCAAACTTTCCCACACTGATTTCTCCCTCAGTGGTCACAGGTTTGTGAGCAGGAATAACTGCAAAAAGAAAAAAAAAAAAAAAATCACATAAAGCACTGTTCAAAATGCTTCTGTTTATTGCCTAGCTTATTAAACCAAGCTGCTACCAATCTTGCATACCAAGGCATAGCCTACAGCCATTTGGGACCTGCCTTTCCGGGAGTCTCCAGGGACAGGGCAGACACATGGGATTTGAGCATCTCCTGGGGTAAGTACCGAGCAGGGTGCCTACCTCCCATGAGTGCACATCACTTCTACTTTGAGGACAGAAAGGGATTTAAGCAGTACAGAAATGTAGCCGTATCACTGCAGCAGGGTGAATTTCACCCTCGGTGCCTCAGCTCATTGTCTGCAAAATGATTCAGAGATGCTCAGGCTCTAAGGCCAGAGGGAACTTTCACCAGCCCTTCTCAACACACAGGCAAAACAGCTACTCCCGAGAGGTGGATTAAGCCATTTTTGAAAGATAAATAATCTTGTTTTAAAGAACCAGAACAATGATGAGTCTCTCGCCTCTCCTGGTAAGGTGTTGCAATGCTTAGTTACCCTCACCGCTAGAAAATTGCACATTCCTTCAAGGTTGAATCTGTTTAGCTTTGTCTTCCAGCCAATGAGCTGTGTTGTGCCTTAGCCTGCAAGACCAAAAAGACCTCCATGTCTAAAAGTTTATCTAGGTGTTGGTGCCTGCATACTGAAGCCAAGTCCCTGTCAATCTGCACTTGATAAACAGCAGACGGTGAACTCCTTAACCTCCACATCGCATGAGCGGTCTCCCTGGATCTTCTTTTTGAGCTGCCTCTCAATGCTCTGAAGCTCTCCTCCATTGCTCTCCAACTTGCTGGAGGAGGGACAGGACAGGATGGCTGCAGGGCACCCTGGGCTCGGGATACCCATAGGGCATCCTGTGCATCCGGTAACGTCTGACCCACAACACGCAGAATAGGAGCTAAGCTCGATTGCTGGGTTTCACTTGCTGTCTTAACAACTCTCCTCCGTCTCCACCCAAGCCTCATTAGCGCCTGCCCTTCTCTAATAGAATTAGCCTGTTTTAGGGTAAATTATATGCTATCCCTATAAATCTCTGATTTTTCACTGCTTCGTTCTCAAATTTTAACTGCATTTATTCCCCCCCTCCCTCCCTGCTGCCCTGAGATCCAGAGGTTAATTGTTATATTGTATGTTTTTTGGAAAAAAAATGATCTATATATCAGGCTTAAATTTGCTACCACACACTTTCATTGGATAACTTCTTCATCTTGTTTTCTTAATATGGTTTCTGACAGGTGAAATGGAAAAATCTGATTCATTTACTCACTACAAAACTTTTTCTACACAGGTTCAACTAATCATATGCCTTTCCTCTCTGAATTACTGTTTCAATCTTCTTCCTCTTATGTAGAAAGTCTCTCCTCAACTATAGCAAATTTCTTCATTTCTCTGCTGCTTCTGTTGCATCTCTCTGAAGTTTATACTGAACACATGCAAAATTATACCATTATTTCACAATATTTAAAATATTCTTTTGATAGCTGGCAAACATACAGTGTAACATTTTGCCTACTTTTTTGACTGACATTGACCTATTATGTACAGAAACTGTCACTCAACTTTGTGCAACTAGAATCCGATTTTTTTATTATTTTTTTTACTGGGGGTGCAGGTTTGCAGACACTCAGCAATCAGGTAAATATACCAGGAAAATTTGGAAAAAAACCCCTGTGATCAGCTTTCTCAGATTCAGGTTGCTTATAAGCTTTGAAGTTTAGCCTTGGTTGCAACCAAAATTATAAAAAACAGCGGCAGCTGGGCTGTAGAAATTATACAACCCAGCACAAATATTAGTATGTGTTGCACCTCTGCTGCGCTCTGGTGAGACCCCACCTGCATCACTGGCTCCAGCTCTGGAGCCCTCAGCACAGGAAAGACATGGACCTGTTGGAGCAGGTCCAGAGGAGGGACACAAATATGGTCAGAGGCCTGGAGCCCCTCTGCTGAGAGGACAGGCTGGGAGAGCTGGGGCTGTTCTGTTCAGGGAGACCTTATTGTGGCCTCTCAATGCTTAAAGGGGGCTTATAAGAAAGATGGGGATGAACTTTTTTGATAGAGCCTGTTGTGGCAGCACAAGGGGAAATGGTTTTCAACTAAAAGAGGGTAGATTCAGACAAGATAGAAGATATTTTTTACAATGAGGGTGGTGAGGCTCTGGCACAGTTTCCCAGAGAGGTGGTAGATACCCCATCCCTGGAACCATTCAAGGTCAGGTTGGACGGGGCTCTGAGCAACCTGGTCTGCTTGAAGATGTCCCTCATGGCAGGGGGGTTGGACTAGGTGACCTGTAAAGGTTCCTTCCAAACCAAACTACTCTGTGATTCTATAAGGTGGGAAGAAGGCAGGTTGTTGCATGAGAAGGAGGTGCCCATCCTAGTATTTTTGCCACTCACCTAAGCAAGGCATGGTGGGGGGGAAAGGAAAAGAAAAAAGAAAATCCTGAAGAATTATTAATCAGCTCGGTTGAGATTGCATTTGCAAAATCTGCACAATAGCAGTTCCTGGGAAGCGCTGGCAGCAGCGCAAACCTGAGTGGGGCCCTGCAACTCTAATCAGCTTCCCAATGCTGAGGGCAACGCTGCGAAAGCCATGCCTTGCGGGAACAAAGCTGCGATCACAGTGATGGATGATTCCCCAACTGCTGCTACAGGCACTGCAGGAAGGGGGTTGGAAAGGCAGGAAACAGATTCTGGGGAAGGAAGGGATGAAAAAGGAGACAGCGGTTAAGTATATAAGTAAAAGCTGAGGAGCACGGGTGGAGGGACTGATAATCATGTGGGGTTACAGGATGTGACTGGCAAAAGAACGCTTCCAAGTCATGACATGAATAGGTATTTATGTGCGAGAGAGGAAGGGCAGAAAGAGGGAAGACAGAAAAGATTAAGGCGGCAGGAGAAATGGTTAGAAAAAAAACCAAGAAATACATACCTGGACAGCAGAAAGAGTGAAAAAAAGTACCACTGCACAAAGGTCATGGGTGAACAGTAAAAGCGGCAAATGTAAATTCTGGATATCTAGGTTTGGGTAGGAATAGTCTCATTCCCATCAGACAACGAGAAATGAAGGGCTGGTAGAAAAGGGATACTTAAGAAAAAGATGTAGATTCTTTCTCTTTACTCTAACAATGCCTCTGCTGATACGCAGCCGTGGGCAAGCTATTTTAATATTGTGAGTCTCGTTTCTGTTTTGCATAAAAGATAACCATGTCAGGCACACCAAGCAGTTTGTAGACATTACTGATGTCCATACGGTATCATTTT
This sequence comes from Falco cherrug, assembly GCF_023634085.1. Taxonomy (NCBI): domain Eukaryota; kingdom Metazoa; phylum Chordata; class Aves; order Falconiformes; family Falconidae; genus Falco; species Falco cherrug. Next base: position 5,524,011 of record NC_073698.1, read on the forward strand.
GAAAGTACCTTACAGTTATGAGATAATTAAGCATCACAACAGCACTGTGAATAAATTGTATTGTTGTTTTAGAAACAGGTCAGTCATTCACAAGAAATGTAAGATCAGAAATTTGGCACCCATGCACATGTTAAAATCAATAGTTCAAGGCTCCTAATTTAGACTGGATGCCTGATGGTTCAGCAGTTCATTGCAATAGTGTGGAAACAGGATTTCCCTAAAGTGGGATTCCTGCTCTACTTTAAAAAATGCTAAGAATGTAAACCAGGAATTTCTGTAGTTCTAATGCAAGTGATCATAGTCTGACACTGCAGCTTTCTTAGCACCATCAATATTCATCATGTCCTGCAGAAGCTCAGCCAGCTTGGATTTCAGCTGCCAGCCTCTCCCCAGTACTCCCAGAGCTCGCTGGCCTCAGTGACCCCAAAATCCAGAACTTCATGTCCACAGTTCCCAGACAGCCAGCATGAGCTCAGCCTTGCTACAGCCAGCATCCTGGCCCTCCTATGAGCAGTTCTGGCCTCTCTCCTCTGCACTGAGTCCTTTTGCAGATTTTTCCTGCTGGGGTGGAGTGAATACCACTGGCAGAATAGCAAAATGTAGCTAAGGCAGGAGGTAGGTGCCCTTTGCAAGTGCTCAAAGCAAGGGTACTCTGGTGGTTTTCTGCCTCCCACCACCTCCTGCAGCTCTAGAGCTGCTTCAGGGCCAAACCTGTCCAAAACCCCCTGTCCTCAACCTCTTTCTTGCTCATGGGTGTAAAAATTGCCCACAAGGACTAACACAGGTGAGCACAGGTCATCTAACACAGGTCAAGCATATTTATGGCACCACCTCTCCCTGATCAATCTCGCCACCTAGACTTCAGGTGGCTAAAATAGGGTGTGTGATCGAGCCCACTCTACAGGCAAATGAACTATGGGAGGACTCTGGGGAGGCTGTTCCACAAAGATCCCGATCATGAGCACCAGGGTATCATGTCTAATAAGGCAGGAGGCAAATGGCCTCCCTTCGCCTTGCCACTCACTGCAGGCCAAAGTACCCGACTTTGTGTACACACACGCTGGGTACCACTCGTCTTCATGACACAGATGATGAAAACTTACACTGCGCTCAGGCAACGTGCTTGAGGAAGGTTTTACCTGCTGCAAATAAGTGGCACTCTACCATCTTTTCAGTATTTTAAAAAGTTCTTCCATAAAAAACATGGGTGTGATTTACTAGCATTAAATAGCGAAAAGATCTGGAGAGGCATCTATCTATCCTTCTGTCCATCCATCATTAGATGTAATTTAATACTTAATGACATTTGTGATCATCATGCCATGCTTGTAATTGAAAATGAATAATTGAAATTCCAATTACCACAGGGGTCAACATAAGGGGAATTCGTATAGTAACTTGCCAGGCAATAGCCTAAATTTGCAGTCATGTTAGGACTGCAAACAATGTGTCTCATTCTTCAATTATTTATTGGGAAATGTCTTTAATTCTTTTAGCTATTTCTGCGAACAGTCAGGACGTTGTCCTGAGAGACAGAAAATCTAGACTTCCTCATGCTCATTCAGCATCTAGCTGGAGAGTCCTGGATCAACACTCCTGTGGGTCTTCCCAATGACATCTATCCTTACCAGTGCAACTGAAGATACCACCAGCAGACTGACCAAACGTGTTTCAATACCCACCATAAGTCTTTCAGCATGGGGGAAATGGCAAGAAAGCATAGAGCTGCACAAGACCAAGAATAGATGATAACAGTGGAGCTAGCCCTAAATAATCGATTCTGGGCTTCAAACAACATCCAGTGGCAAATCAACATAACAAAAGAGACTCATTTTCAGGCCATTAGCCGCTTGCAGTACAAGGAACTTTTCTGGCTTTCTCAGAAATTTGATCCCCTAATGACTGCAGAAAGGGCATGAGGACAGAAAATAATTACAGTCTGTCAGACAGTCTGGCATTCAACCTTCCACATGGTCCAGCAGACGGTGTCAAAGATTTGACCTCAAGGGGGTTTAAAGCACATTGTCAGAAAATACTCATCTAAATGGTCTACAGAGCATCCTACAGCTGATCAATGTCTTAAGTGAGCAATACTTAGCAGCTGGAATGTGTTTGATTAGTATATCTAACCCCTGATTGATTGGTATTCTAAATAATTAATTGCCTTGTTCATGGGGGAACAAAATAAAACTTTAATAAGTGACAAGGATCTCAGTGTTTCTGTAGCAGGCTATGAGGATGTTCGCTCTGCTTTTCACTGATCAGCTTAAAATTCACGTGTGAAACCACCTGTATGTCCACCCAGAGTTGCAGAATTTCACCGCTTTCCTCATACCCAAGAACTTGGCTCGGTGGACATTTCCCTTAGACTTGCTTTGCTTCCAGGAATTTTAAATATTGCTTTCACTTACCTTTTAATCCATCTGATGTTTTCAGAAAGGTGCAATGGTTTGAGGCATTAAACACCGAACACCTGACTTTTAAACCAGCTATGACAACTACATATATTCATATTGGTTTTTTGAATAGGTCACTGATCAGCCCACATGAGACATCTGTGTGTAAGCTAGTCTCCCCTGGCTTTTCTTTGCACCCAGTGGAAATAGGTACCTCCAGAAGGCAACAGATCTGGTCTGTCTTAAGACGCATCTCTTTTAAGCGCCTGGGTTTGCGCAGTGACTCCTACTCAACATGTTAGGCTCTATGTGCCCAAACTAATCAGGCGGTGCCTTTGATCAAGGAGCTGTGACGTGACTCTGACAATCCGCTGCAGATCCAAGTTCACAGGTAGAAAGAGACATGCAGCCCGTGGTAACCAGCTCCAGTAGGGAGTTGATATACAGTCCTTCGTTAATAAAATCTGGAGGGACTGATTATTTCTGCAATCATTGGAATGTGTGCACAGCCTGACCTCAAATGCAAACTAGCTGGACTGGAATGATTTACATCCCTTCTACAGAGATACCAGACTGAAGGGCAAGAGATAATCATACCACTGTCTAGTCCTCACCCATCCCGTAATGCCCTTCTGGCCTTGTCTGATAAAAGCAAGTACCACATTTTTTCTAGAAGAAAAAAGCAACAGAAGATTTTGATGAAGTTAGCTGGGAAAGGCTCATCTGAGGACAGAAATTTCCCTCCTGTGACTAAGGACCTGCCTCCACCCCTACCTCCACCAGCAGTGCTGGTGCCCCTAATTCCAACCTCAGTCCGTCGCGCACTGTCTCACCAAGACCTAGATTTATCTTTGCAGCAAACAAATATTTCCTAAATACCTGTATCCCAGGAAATACATCAGAGCTCTTCCCCATATGGCACTCACTTTTCCTGTTCTGGTCTGGGTCTGGATCTGGATCCAGAAGCAGGACTGGATCCAAGGCACCAAAGAGCCAGCCACTCCGTCGGGGTGTTCAGGTCCTGATTTTTTTTAGATGAAGAAGAACAGGCACCTCAACATGCAACTAACATCCTTTACTCTTTGGGCCAGCAATGCCACCACAGGACACACAATATGGCCAAGCTAAGTAATGGTTGGTCCTCCATACTGAGCCAGCCCCTTCTACTGCAGGTCTATAGCATGGAAGAATTTTTTTCTATACTGCAATCTCAACTTTAACATTTTCTGGTATATAACTGGTAGTGTGTTAGAAAGATCTTCCTGTTGTCTGAGCCTGTGCTTTTTTTGGTCAGCACTACCACATTGCTGGGCAGGTCATGATGTTGTTATTAGTGTCAGATTTATAAGGACTATCAGTGGGTGAAGTGCCCTTGGAGAGGCTTTTTAAACAAACCTGATTTCAGCTTATGGAACCAGACCATCATTATGTCTCTCACCAACCAAAGAATGTGTGTTTACACAAGAGGAGGCCACGGGTCAGAGGCAGGGAGCAGAAGCACAGACAGTGCAAATCAATATTTTTAGATAGTTTACTGTTAAATAAACTGTAAGACCAGGCCCAGCTGGTTTGCATCAGCTTCACCACTCGGTATCAACGGAAGACGTACCGTTTACTTCTATCAGAGTTATGGATCTTGGCATAGTTATCTCGATAAATTTCTGGCTGGAAAACCTTAGAGCTTCTCTAATTAGATACTCATTGAGAAAATGGAAGAAGTATTCAGCTTCTTGGCTTACAAATAAAGCAATTAAATAGCAATTTAGAAATCAGGGTAAGATCAAATATTTAAGTTCTCAGAGCCTTTGAGTAATCAGGGACTTCTGGGTGTCATACAGGTCACAGGATTGGAAAGACATGTATTATGACCAAGACAAGCAGTTCCTCCGTCTCCTGATGCTCAGCCCAGGGTCCTTCCCTCTGGATGCAGAGCCCCATCCCTCCTATGCACGGCAAAGTCCAAAAGGCAAAAAGTTTCATAGCAGAGAAACCAAAACAGATGCCATCCCATTCGTTGACAAATTTAGGGCATCTTTTCCTACATTGCTGTGAGGTTGGCTGTGGTGGCGTGGCGGGGTGGAAAAGTTGCCTTTGCTCTGCTGCAGAGGACAAAAGCAGGCTGAGTCCAGCCACGAGAAATGTCACGCAGAATAAAGTTCCTGACAGGCTTGGCGGTGACGGCGGTCAGGGTTGTTCACCTGCTTACTGGTGAGTCATGTCCAACTTTTGGACAGCATTTCCACATCTATCCAACACAGCCTGAGGTGGGCACTAAGGAGAGGCCTGGTTTTGACGTGTGTTGACATACCCAGCGCAGCTGCCTAGTGCAGGTGCTGCTTTGCACGTATTTCTGCGCACAGTATTTGTGAGTCAAGGCGGGCTCTGGCTCAACAATGCTCACTTGGGAACTCCCCACTCCAGGCTCCAAATTCTGCCAATACCCTGCACAACTTTCATGAATACATTAAACATCTATAGATCATCTACCTTCTGGGAGGATTACTATAAGCCTTGTCTGATAACATAGTCAAAGAATTACAAAAATTCAATTTTTTTAACCAGTGAAGCTTACAATGAGGCTTTTTTTAACCTCCAAGCTATCATGTCTTCTTCCTCTGCTCTTAGCTTTCAAATACTACTTTGTAAAGTTTAACCTTTCATTTACTTTTTTCCTTACTGAAATAGTCAGAATTGATTTGTTTAATTTTTTTTTTACTAATTAAGACACAGAAACTCAAAGAAACAATCAAATTACCTGAAGGCTAAATATTATAAATGGTTCTACTCTCCTTTCACTTGAAAGCCAAAACATTTTTTTAATTGCCTGTTAAATCATGATGGAAAATGTTAATTCAAAAGCTCAATTACACATCATTCCAATGGGAATTTGGTCAAATCACCTCACTTTACAAAAGTCTAGCCAGGATACGTGTCTGATGGCTGCATTTTTAATTATTATTGTTAGGAGAAAATATTTTTGCTATAGTAGAATACCAAATTCCTGATGGGAATTACTATTATTACTACTTCAGCTCTCCTGCAGCAAGCATTATCCATATCCATGTGTAATAAGATATACTCTTACACCACTTAGTTGAATTTAATAAACAAACTCTATTCCACAGCGGACATCTTACAGACTTTTGCTCTGATGGCTTTTTGTCATTGCTGTCTTCATTGCTTTTATTTCCCCGTTTTCCCTGTATATTTTCTGGGCATCATTCCCATACAGAAGACCTTATTCATGCAGTCACTCCAACCAGGTGAAGTTTGTGCATGGTATACTCTGGCTCCAAATAAAATAGTAACATATTTCACTGCAAAATTAAAACAAATGCCAAACACTATCGTTAGTGTTTGATCTCACCTCAGTAATGCACGTTCCAGCCACTGGTTTAGGCTACTAAAGGAGTTTTGCAAGGCTGTGGCTTTGTTTCCCTTTTTGATACACCAGCTGAATCCCAGAAAATCAAAAAGGAGCAACTATGTCTTGGGCTGACTTGTGTGAGCTTTCTTAGTGTTTTTCTTTTCACTAACAAAACAGCTGCAAAAATGAAGAGGAAAAAGAGGAGAAGAAAGGAAAGGAATCAACTGAAACATTTTACTTGGACTGAAATATCATGTTTTCTTTTGTGACAGTTGGAGTTTTCCTTCTTTCTTTTACATTTTCATTTCTTTAGGCCAAGAGGCTTAAACCAACAGTTTCTACCAAGCCACTGAAATCTTTCATGTCAATGTTTTTCTAGTTCTCATTTTTCTTCTCTGGAGGAGAGAGCTGCTAAAATATATCGGTGTCACACCACATTATACAGCAAACAGACTACTCCAAAATATTATAGCCAATTCTATTTAGATGGTCATTTAACTATAAGATCAGGACATTACCAGTAGCAGCAGCAAGGAATTAGGACTCATGCAGACTCAGTACAAATTCTCCCTGTCTATCTTTTGGCAGAGAAAGGAGGTAAGAGAGTGGCCTCCTTACGCTTCCTCTGCAACAGACATTTTCAATCTTCATTCTCCTGTGACCTCCTATGGATTTTCCACTGCAGCAAGGACCTCTATGCCATGTGTAAAAGTCCACTAAAAATGTATTTGTAGATTTCTTTGTTACCATTCGAGTTCACACACAGAATTCACAGAGTCCCAGTTTCTCCAGAAAGAGAGTATAGGATGCCACCAAGGAGAGGATGTCACTTGGCTCTGCCCCCACTCCTGGTTTAAGAACTGAAATGATTTGGTTCATAGGCTGGCTAGCCCTCCTCAACCTCAGTGCCTATAACCTTTCAGTAACTCTCTCTTTGTTCTTCCAAGACATGGACAAGGGTGCGTTGGCCTGTTCCCTACTCTTTTATGCAGTGAGGTATTGACCTAAACTTTCAAAAAGAAATAGAAGTTCTACATTCAAAACTTGCTTCTTCAGGCGGAGGTGAGAAAGGGCTCCTGCTAGCGCAGGACCTAACCTCCTCCCGGCTGAGTGATCTCAGAACCAGTTTAAAGGCTGTGTAGAGGGGGATGCTCTTTTTCCTCCTTGTTGACATTTTTCAACTTTGCAGGCCAGAATGCAAGGCAGCCGAGCTACCTGCAAGAATGGGGTCACCACTTTGTAGCTGAGTAGTTAGAAGACTAATCTCCTGGTTTCTCAGCCACGGAACAGTGTCTTTCCTGCACAGTGGAGTAACGCCAACATGAGCAATAGAGAGAGATCCCATGCAGATAAGAAGGAAAATCATATAACTTTAGTCATCTCCAGTGTCCATCCAAACTTGTTACCCTGGGCTCCTTTTTTAATCCCCAGAGAAAAACAGACAATTTTAAGGGACATATTATGGGTTTCTGTATTATGTGTGTCTTTTAAAGTGAAAAGATTGCACCCTGTATGCGCTTGTTTCTCTCACTGATGAAAAAAACCTGTGGTGACCGTCTCAGCTGTGAATATTTACATTTGATCAGATGCACCTAATCCAGGCTGTTTTTCTGTAGGCTTTGCCATCTTCTTTTCCAAACAAAACTTGCCTTTTGTTAAGAAGCATCTTTCATACTATCTCAAAACAAAACTTCTATAAAACCCAGGATAAAAAAAAAAAAAAAAATCAAATTAAAACCTCCTGGTTTCAGACATTCATGTCCCAGAATAGACCCTGAAATCTAACCACTGCTATTTGGGCAACCAGAGGGAGAAACAGACTATAAACAAAACTGAAACAGATTTTATTGATTTTTCCCCGTGCAGGCTAAGCCACATGCAAAATCAAAATCAAACATAGAATATCAATAGCTAACAACAAGTCAAGTGCGTTTTCAAATGAATTCCTTCTCCATGGTCTAAGGCATTCCTGCAATGTCAGATTAAGAAAGATACCTGCAAGTTATGATTTGAAGTGGATTATGTCTATTTAAGGATTCATTTCAATGTGTTTTCATGCCAATGACCTCGATGGAATAAAGGAAGTTTTATTACCCCAGAGTGGTTAACCAGGCACAGTTCTCTATTGCTTGTGTATCATAACGGTAAAATGTTTTCAAAAAAGAGCTACCATGAGGCTTTTCTTCTTACTCCAATGCCTAACCCCTTTTCCCTGAGCTTTGTATACACATTTCCATCTTACTGAGCTATGGTACCTCACCACATCAGAGCTCTGACTCTAAGACTTGGCTCGCAATTAGCGTTTAACCTAGCAAGTTTTGGCAAAAACAGAGGGCAGGCCAGGGACATACAAGCAGACACTTACTCTGAACTACTCCACACACAGGATTCATTTTTCATTAAACTCTGAATGTTGAGGACATCTTCATGTGAGCTAGCCACCCTCAACTCCTTTTACTGTTGATGGAAAGAAACTACTACTACTGGCTCCCTCCCAGCTGGGATGAACCCCAGCCTAGGAGCGCATCTTAGGATAGAGCCAAGCTAATACAGCTCATGAGTTGCTGCAACATTACTGACCTGGGCTTCTAATATGCCCTCTGTGGGCAAGAAGATGGTTGTACTGGGATGACTCCTTTCGAATGAAATGGCTTGCTGAAGAACGGGTAACACTGAATAACTCAGTTAACTTAGTTATAACTAAGTTGCCGTGAAGACGCAACCTATATCCGTGAATCACAGATTTCTCCAGAACTGCTTGGGTGGAAAACTTCTAAAGTATTTCATTACAGTCCCAGACTCTGTATGTAGTCTGGACGGCTTATGTACATTGCATTTAAATTCCCTGGATTTTTTCATACAAATAAATATCACAAAGAAAGGACAATTCAATTTACATTTGGTGGGGTTCAAAAGTCACTGTAATTGAATGATAATTTGCCGTGAAGCATGGATGTGAGTCCTCATGTTTGCCTTTTGACCTGAAAGGATACGGCTAGTGAAAACGTCTAGCAGATAATTACTGCTAGGCTAACCCTGAGGCTTGGCTATTATTCACAGGTCAATCTCTCTAAGATAATTCCCAGGATAATATTACTGAGGAACACATTCCCCCTGCATAATGCAACACCTGCCTCTGTCGTGAGACCCCAGGGATGGGGAATTGAGCTTTACCTCTTCTTTGGTCTTTTTATTAAGCTTCCTTGTAGGGCAGAAGAGGATGGAAGCAGTAAAAGGGGACAATAAGGGAAAAGTCACCTTGCAATAGAGCACCTGATTTTATTTTTGTTACTTATCAGGGTTATGATTTTGCGCAGAGGGCGTAAAGATTAAGAACACCCCAATTCTCATGTCACATGACAGGATCAGGTTTTGCTGTTGGGGAAAGGATGGGACTGGTTTGAATTCACAAAATATTTGCTAGCCAAAAAATACTAACCAATGGGCCAGGCTACAGCATATCATCCTCGTTTGCGTCTACGATAATGCACACCTTTCACTGCTAGAAAGAACACAACTTGTAGAGTAACAATGCTGTGAGGAGATTGGCGTGTTTCAGTTTGTATTCAACCAGTTTAAAGGCCAGCAAAACATTTCTTTTTATAAATTCTATTGCGGATGACCAAGAGGAAAAATAAACATGTTGAAAAGTGCTCTCGGCAGATCACTTAAAATTATTGTTTGGTCCACTTTTTGTCAACAAAAAGATGGACTTCCAGGACCCAGGGGGAGCAGTCAGGTATGTGCTGTATGTTAGGCAGGGTCAGGATGCTCCCTGGGCTCCTACAGCATGGGGGCACATGCACGGGACAGACCAGGTCATAACCATGCCTGGGGGTGAGCCCAGCCTGCTTTATTCCCCTCATAGGAACTTAGGGCCATAAAAGATCTCTAGAGGTCATCTGGTCCGTCCCCTTGCCTCAAGGCAGGCTTAACTACAGGGAGGTCATGCCTGACAGATGTTTGTTTAACTTGCTCTCATCATGATGGAAACTCCGCAACCACTGCAGATAATCTGTGCCTGGTCTTTAGTGTCCTCAACTGCTAGAAATATTTCTTTCCCAGCTTTATAAATCCACCCTTGCTGTTGTAAGACAAGAAGCAGGAAAATGTACAGGGGGAGAAAAATTCAATACCCAAGGGAGAAAAAGGGGAATAAAAGAAAAAACATACAAGGGTGCATAGGTTGATGTGCAGTAGCTGAGATTTTGCATCTCTGAAAGCAGCGGTGAAGGGGAAAGTTTAGTGGTCCCAGTGCCAGCAGTAAGAATAATAATTAATAATAATTATGCATCTGGTCAGAGGTCAATGGTATAGTAAGGTTACATGATTAGTCTGGACAGCCACATAGAGAGGGGATGGGGAAAAGTATGTAAGGGTCTTAATTAATGCCACTTATAATGCTATTAATTATGTATGATTAACTATTTAAATATTAATAACTTTTTTTACTTTCTCTTATTTTGCTATATTGCATAGAAGGCAAAAACATCATCTCTGCCTGCAATAGCTTATATGTAAAAGTTACTGGTAGATTTTCAACACTGTATTTGGAATAAACATAGGTCTTGATGTTCTGATTTAAATTTTTATAAATCTCTTTAATTCCAATTGTGTTAATTATGTCTAGCTCTTTTGCTGAAAGAACTGGAAGTATCATAACTACTTACTTTAGTAATTAGTGTATTTTGTGTATTGTTTCTTGCTTTGCTTCAGATTTTTTTTTTTTTAGAAAATACAGTTGCATGAACTAGTTTGTCCTAGAGTAGCAACGCAGTGTGAAACAGCTCCAAAAGATACCAGTTTAAAGTGGAAACGGTTGGGAAAGGGGAAAGTCTCGAGTCACTACTACTACTGTAACTGGAAACAACTTTACAAGTGCATTTGGATAATTCATATTATTTTGCCAACACTTTGAAGTTACACTTTCCTCCTTCATTTCTTAACTCAGCAAGAAATGGTTATTAAAGGCATCTCTTTAAAAAAATGAAACTGTCAAGATGTGGCTTTGAAATCTTTGAAAAGACGCCTGCAACTTATAATGTGCTATAAGCACGTCTATTAAATCATGGCTCTTGTGGTTCTAACACAGAAATACCAGAAAAGAATTCTTTTCACATAGGATCAGTAGCTACCAAATAATGGGAAACACTTGGGCTGAAGGTAAAAGTTGGCTAAAGCAAACTCCTTCCCATCTGCTTGTTATCAGCAGTTGTGGGAGCAAAGCAGGTGACCCATAAATATTTTTTTTTTTAAATGGCAAGCTTTTGTTTCTGACTGTGTCACCATGAAGGGTCTCATTTTAACTTTATAGAGATATTGTCCAGGAGTTCAACATTAAATAGCACCTGTTAGTAAAGAAAAGAGCAGTGCTGGGAGAAACTGAAATGATTTTCCCATATTAGAAAAAAAAAAAAAAAAAAAGAAAAAAAAAGCTAATAAAAATAGTGTCCTCAGAATTTGCCAGACACTGTTGTGCTTGAAAATGAGAAGGAGACTGAAATCAATAGAGGAATTGATCAATTAATTTCCCCTGTCCCGGGTAAATGAAATGCAAAGAAAGGTAAAAGCACTGGGGAAGACCGTAAAGAGAAAAAATTATTCATGTGCACAAATAAATCCAAGAGGAGGAGACAGACACCGGAGCACACCCTTTAATATTGAAAGACAGAAACCAAGGATTGAAAGGTAAAGCTAAACAAACACACCAGAAAAAAAAGGTATAGATGCTTAACAGTGAATGCGTTCCACCACTTCAGCCCAGCTGCGATAGGCATGGTGGCATGGTGGGATCTCTATCTCTGAATGTGCTCAGTGCCTTTCTGGAAGATAAGAGTTGTCCGCACAGAAGTTGCTAGGCTCCAACTGGGAATGAATGAAATTCCATCACCCCTATTAACTGGGAGGTCAAGGTGGAAGAGCTAATGGTTTCTCTGACCTCAAAAATCTTTGAAATTATGAAACTATTAGATTAGGTTGCTGATCTAATTGTCTGGGTCACTTGGAGTTGTGGGGTGTTTTTTTATATAGGCTTTTTAATTTAATATATTGCTTATGACTTACTATAGTTGGGATAGATACAATAATTAACCTTTAGTTATTTCTCAAGACATAGCTTCTCTAAAAACAAGGGGGTTTTGTCGATTGTAAGTGCTGGTTGACATTCAGTACCTACAATGTGAAAAAAAACCCTTCAAGATCCCTTAAAGCCATTCTCTGTGCTGCATCTCCTTTTAAATGTTTTGTCATAAACAACATTAGTGAATTGCTAAACCAATTAAATATTTGTTAATTAACAGCAATAAAGAAAAATCAACTTATGTAATTATAAGTGAATTTAAAACAATGGAATTATTACTAATACTAAAGATTGGCATTCTTCCCAGAGCTGTAAGTTTAATTTTACTTGCCTTTTTAAAGCTAAATTCCTTCTCTGCAATTCATCCAGACAAAATTCTTGGTGCTTGTTTTGTCATTAAGGGTTTTGCAGATGCAGGAAAAAGAGAGTGCTCTCGCAGAGATACACTTCGTGGCCTAACGCAGTGAATATAATGATTTGAAATTCTTTAATGTTCAGGTTCAAGGACAGATGTTTCATAGCAACAAAGGAACAACTAAACTAAAACATCTTTTTATGGAATCTTCAACAGGCTTGACATGAGATTGTATTCAAGATGATCTACTGAACCTTCAGGGCAAATCTGGATGTACGTAAGCTTTTCTACTGAGGTAAAAAATAAGACCAGTCTGTCAAATTAAGACTTAGATTGTGAGTTCAGGGTTGCTCAGTTACAGGGTTTTAGTCTGTCCCATCAAGCGAGTCTTTAAGTCAAACAACAGTCCAAACCACCCTAATTTTCATGACTGTCCAGGCTAGTTCACCTTTGAGAGCTGCTCTGTCCGTGCGAAGGGGAGGTGTGATTGGAATAACGAAACCAAGTAAAGAGCCCACTTGGTTCTGCTCTGTGATGGAGCAATGTATGATTGGATTCTCTTCTTGGACTGATCTGTTGCTCATTTTAGTACACATGTGAAACACAAAGTTAGAGAAGATCAACAAAATTGCTCTTACTTGAGAATGAAGAGGCAATAACAGAAACCAAGGGTGCCCAGGCTGCATATGTGTGCCCTTGCAAGTCAGCCATCAGCCTGAACCCTGCTCCCACAGCATTAATGATGTCTCCTTGGGAATAGCTTCTATCACCAGTGCTGCTGTACTGGTTCCACACCTTCCTAAAGGCTGCGGGGAGGCAAAGGAGCAAGATGTTGACTCCAAAGAGCGGTGATTAGACTGTGGCTGGGAGAAAAGTCCAAGGGCATGAACCGCCAGGCTCAACGCAGGTTTAATCAATGAGATCCTGCTGCACAGAAGGTGAAGTAGGTGTTCTGTTGCTTTATTTTGGCATAATCTGCCTATTTATTAATTAAAAAGCAGCTGCAGAATGTGGGAAGAAATTCAGCTGCTCTTTTCCTTCAGCCCCCGCAAGTAGGCTCTCTCAGTACCTACCATCATCTTGCTCTCCTTGCTGTTTCCTTTGCTTTTGTTTGCTTAGTGCCTTCTGTCTTACCCTTGCTTTCTGTGCTGTTTGTCCTGCCTAAATGTGTTTTTTCATCTTCTATTTTGTAAATTCAGCTCTCTCAGGTCTCCCTTCTCCATTTTCTAGTGGCCAGCAGTGCTGGGGATCTGGTGCCCATCACTTTGTTCCCTGCCTGTCAGCGGTACTAACATAGGAAGCTTGAAATAAAACCAAACCTGCTGATAGGCCTGGCCAGGCAGTGGTTTGATCCAATTAAATACTAATTCAGATTCAGATTTGTGATGGTTTGTAACCAATCAATTCCCAAGGCCGCTTCGTCCTTTAGACATAGTCATGTAGTTGTCTCCTTAACACCAGCAGAATGGCTATATATATATTTACATGGTAAAAGATATGTTGTCTTGCTAAAAGCATCTTAGTCTCTCAAGGTCTGTTGGGAGACCTCCGGAGACAGCGGTGTTCTACTGCAGCCCAAATATTCATCCTGAATCCTCAAAGACCTAGCAATTATTTTTTTTTTTCCTAAAACAATTAGACAGCTGTGGTTTTAAATTATTATAAAATGGATGTGGAGCTGAAGCTCCTTGGTGAGATGGCAGGGCTGTGTATTGCCATCGTTACTTCACACCTTGGTCAGTGTTGTAGGCTGCTAGCTGCCTGTATGGCTATACTCATACAGAACCTAGTCTTCAATTAAACCTATATTAAAAGTGTCACCTTGTCCCCTTTACGACAGGGAAAGGGCAGCAACAGCGGCATAAGACGTATTCCTGCTGATAGCCAATTATTTCCACTAGGCAGAGATGTGCGTCTTCACTGACAGTGGTACAACACCTTTGAAATATGGAGCAGCCCTCAGTCAAGATGCACTAACCTTGGTCTCACCTAGATATTTTCCTGCTCAAAACATGAGGGAATAGTCCATTTATTTTACAACAAAGTCTAAATATCAGCAGAAATTGTTAGGGTCACTGTGAACACGCTAGTTCTGTCTTGGTACTGAAAAGCTGAAGATGTGAGCAACTGTTAGAAAAAAAAGTGTTCTAGTTTTCACTCTGAAACAATTTATTTATGTATTTATTTTTCATATATACATTTTGTCACAAACTTTAACTTAAGTCAAACATTTTCCTGTGGAAATTTTTACCTTCTTGACCCTCTTGAGCAAAACAGAGATCCGTGATACCCAGTTAACTGTCCCTGGTCATGCTTAAACCTACTGAAATTCTAAGCTTTTCTGTGTTCTTGATCTGTGTGCGCTTGTGTGCATTTGTGTGTGGTTTTCAAGACCTTCTGAAGACTTCACATGCGTTCACATCTCCACTCATGAACAAGAAGAAGAGAAAGCACTGATCTCAGAACTTAGGAACCTCCAAGCAAAATAGCTGTCTATGCTCCGATACACAACTTTACATTGCAGTGGAAACATGCGGGCTTTATCTGTGCGACCTCATCCTTCAGTCTGGCTCCCTGTACATCAATATCACAGCAAACTGTGTGCTATATATCACTATGCAGATCCTGAAGAAAGACACCTGTTCAATATCAGTGTTCAATCTCCTGAGTTAAAAAACACATTCAGGGAGTTATTATTATTTCATAAATATGGTTTATTAATCTGTCAGGCTGTAATGTTTGAATTTGAAATGAATCCTTCTATCTCACATGACTATTGATAGAAAATGCCATCATCAAAGACACTGTTGCACAGGCTGGTAAGAAAATTGTTTTCTTGTGCATAATAATTATTCTGCTAGAAAAGACGCTCAGCAATCCTTTGGACATACACATACTTTCACCTATTTTTACAACAGTCTAATTAAGCTGAATCTTTATGAATTTCTATTCAAGTTGTGTATAGGTGCTTTTAAATAGCACCTAAAGCCAGCTATGTTGTAGTGTGAGGTTAACTGAGTACGATGAAGTATAAGAAGTCCCAGATAATTACACCATAAGTGCAGTACACCTGTTTGCAGGAATGCCAGCAAATGTAAAATAGCTTAGTATTTCACAATACAGGGAAATGGAAATGACTGGCAACATCAGTAGGAAATACTGTTGAAGATTGTTATACATGTTCTAAGCCTGATTTTTAAAAAAAATAATAAGCACATAACTACAAGATTTCTACTAACTCCTTGGAAACTGCTAGTAATACTGTGACTGACAGAAAGGGAACATCAAATGTCCAGAGGTTAAATATCTGCTTATTTTGTATTTGACTTATAAAGAAAAGGCAAATTAACTGTCTGATGATTTTAGATTTTGTAGAATCTCACATGTATTTTGACAACTTATTGGTAATAGGGTAAATAAGATTTCAAAAAGTATCCTTTCAATATACTCTAGGGTTTTTTTGCATGTGCTTTTTGAAGGTTTTCTCATGCTTTCGCCCCGTGCACCTATTAATACAGACTTTACAATTTATTTATCTTTATCAGCAGAGAAATTCAAGGATTGAAAGAGAACAGTTCCACAATATCCTAGTTAAGATACCAGCTCGGGATTTGTTTGTGTCTTTCCAGACAGAGGCCAATTAAAAAAAAAAAGGGGAGAAAAAAAAGGGGAAAAAGTAACAATAGCAAAGGACTGATTGACAAGTGCTATCGAACAAAACTTCCTTCAAATATTTTATGAAAGGGACATTGGATTTCATTAAATTCTGTTTTCAAAAACCATCTCTACTGAAAAGAATGCATTTAGAGGAATTAACTGTTTCTGTCCTGCAGATCACATACCAAACTCAGAATTCACATTCTCGTGGCAGGAGGCCTTTCCCTCTTGCCCTATCTGCAATAGGAAGATAAGAGGCAGGTGGAAAGGTCTTGCATCCTTATTATATGCAAAGAGTAAAGGTATTTGTGCAGGGCTGGGTGCATTTTTAAGGACCAGCTTAAAATACATAATTGCTTTATCTGCTGATACACTGAGGATTGTGCTATCTAGGCCACACAGGTGAGGGAAAAGAGTACTCAGAAAACCGCTTAAAAATCTATTTTGCAAGCTCTGCAGTGAGCCTTCTCACCATGGAAACTTCCTTCACTATTTCTAATGGCACAAAACTTCAAATTACTCCTATCAGCTGAAGGCCACCAAAGTGCAATGGAAATTGACACAGCAGAAGACACAGCTCAGGCAACCCTTGGCCAAAAACACCCTCCACCCCAAGTCTGTGAATGTTTTACTACAATATGGGACTCATGCAACAGGCATGGATTTGGAGGGGGTTAAGAAAATTTTTCAAGGAGCATCTCACACAGCAATAGTAGTTGGAGGCACCAAAACCGGCACAGATCTAGATACAGAGAGGACAACACAGTGTGCGATTCTCTTCAGAGCAGTGGCTGAGGGAAAACCAGTCTGTCTACCTAGACCCAACTGCACTAAAACCTGAGGAGAAAAGGAAACATAGGAATACTACTGTTGTGAGGGTTAAAGAGCCTGAAATAGCAATTCTGGCTCAATGCACAGGTGCTGTGGAGCTTTCTTCTCAGGCCTTTGGCATGGTACACACACTGTTGATTTCCTACCTACAACCCTGCTTTCTTGTAGTACAGAAACAAGGAGACAAGCAGAAAAGTTTGCTTCCCCTGCCCATGCCACAGGTAGGAAAAGAAGCAATGATAAAGGAATGGGACTGAGTGGAGATGAGAAAGGGGGGGAGCGGATGGTAGGAGAATCCTGATGAGTATCTCAGATGTTGTCTGTATGGCCTATCTGTTAGCTGGCAGTCTGGCTTCGAGTTGAAGCAAATCACAGTGCATTTTGAGTAGGAAAATTCAAGCATGGGAGAAGCCACTTGGCCCATATCTTGACCCCCCAGGCAGTTTGGATTTGGCTATAGTGTCCATCATATTGCTGTTAGAAGCAACCTGAGTCAGGGATCCAGAAGGATTAACCTCCTTCTTAGCAGGGATATTCTGAAGTGGCTGATAACAGTTCACTTTTGTTGTTGACATACAGCCATATGAAGGAACTTACAAGGATGGAAAAGCCTCCAGCCGGGAATCTCATCCCGCTTCTTTGCATGGGGATATCTAGTGCAGAATAGGCAGTTCTAAATCCCCACTATAAAAGTGATGATATGGAGAAAGGCAAGTTCAGCTAACGTTTAGCTGAAGCTAAATGTGGGTGTCAGCAAATTCAGCTGACCTCTCCTCACACTGTTTGCAAGAGCTGTCAGAGAAGGTGGACTTGTCCTTCCCTCTGAGAAACAGATAAACAGAAAACCTCCTTGTCCCACTAAGGTATCTGTAGCTATAGAGAGGCCTTTGGATAATGACAAAGGTGCACTTTCCAGATTTTTCTTTGAACTTTCTTCTTTGATGGTCTCTCTTCCTAGAATCACAAAATAATTCAGTTTTGAGCAGGACCTCTGGAGATCTGTACTCAAACCTCCATCTCACAAGTAGGTGAGTTAGATTAGGTGGTTCAAGAACTTGTCCCACTATTTGAAAGTCATCAGGGATGGAGATTACCCAACTTCCCTGGACAAGCTGTTCAAACATCTGATCACCTTCATGTGGAAGAAGTTAAAAAAAAAATATTTGGCAGTTTTTATTTTTTAACCATTTTGTACCTATTACACAATTTATTCTCCCATAGGCTGGCAATGGTAGTGACTTCAAACCTGAAGCTACCACAGTGTCAGTCTTGTTAATTCCATTAAAAATATTAAGTTTCTAAAGATAGTTTTGGTTTCTAGGAGAGCTCTATGCCTCATTCCACATAATATAGTTATCCCTACAGGTTTATATCTGAGGAAAAGAATTACTATGCACATCAACAAATATGTTTCTTCTTGTCCCATCTCTGAAAACAGAATCAGCTTTATTTGCCAGTTTTGTGGCATTGCATGCCTTTCCCAAATCCTTCTGATAAATAATCATGCAGCAACACCAACCATGCACTATAGAAATGATCAATGTCTAATGAAACAGGTAGTGTATTTTAATATTTTCAACTAAAAGATAGGGTGCTGCAAATAAGTTTATATAGTGGAGACTGCAAGTATATGACCTATTGCCATCCTGGGCCCATTTTCTGGAAAGAGTGTATCATCAAGGGGGGGAAAGAAAAAAAAAAAAATATATATATAAACCCATGCAACTATTATGGGGTGGTTTTATTCTATTTATCTCAATGTCCTTTACAAATATCCATCAATCTGATTAATTTCATTGTATAAGTGGGCAAGACAGACTGATATAATCCATCAAACCCTTGTAAATGCAGAGTAGATGTAAGATTATTTTACCACATCTCAGCCCTGTGGTCTCCACACTAGGCTACACCACAGCTCTTAATTTTTTGCAGGATCTGAAACTGAAATGTGATCATAGAAAGAACAAACCATGTGGGATAAATGCATGAACTAAGGGCATGGTGGGATGATCATTTCTGATCATCTCCTGTGCGCCTTTTCCATTACAATACGGGTGGATCCTGACACGGAGCAATAAGTGGCTTGATTTTGTGGTGCATTCATCTTGCAGTCTGGCTACCTTGAAGCACTGTCAGCAGAAGGAAATCTCAATTTCTTAGTAGGAACCAATAAAAAGCATCCCAACCAGTGCTCATTTGACCACTTTTTATGAAAAGGAACCACAACACTTCCCATGAACAGCACTTGTACTGGCTTGGGGAAAATATTCCTACCTAGACATATTCTGCCTCCTCACTGAAATTCAGCTATGTCAAGAGCTCCAACAGCTCGAGAAGCACCGTTAATAAAAATGATTGACACTGCTGCCTTTTCTTGTCTCCATCAACACCCTACTTGTAGTAAGCAGAACAGATTTCACTTTTATAGAAGGTCTTTCAAGCTTGGGGTCCTGAAGACATGGCACCAGCAAAACAATAGCCTTGATTCAGTATATGCCTTACATAGGTTCCCTGTGTGTTTATTATGGAAGCTCAACGTGCCCAGTGTGCAACCAAGGATTATTTTTCTTCCAAAGGCCAAGCTTGCATGGAATTCTGTTAATTAAATGCACTGTGGAAATGTCAGCCTTTACCCCTCTCTATATATAGCATCCTTTGTCCTTCACATAATGATTTTAAAGTGTTCTGCAGACATCATTTGATAGAATAATAAGATATTATTATTGAATTTTTATGTCTCCTATTGTCCCAGGAGCACTGACCTTGCTTCTCCAATACAGAGGTCTGTCTATCAGGCTAATCACACTGATATCTGAGTACCTCAGAGGAGATCCTTATGGGGCAACACTTCTGCAGGAACTCAAAACTGGCCAGACATCCTGACAAGATCCATTTATTACTCCTGTGCATTTCTGCGAGGTTATAAAGCAATTCCTATTTCAAATGTAAATCCCCATCCTGGTGACATGCAGGGAGACGCATGGTTCAGATAACTCAAATTCCCCCCAGTTGTCAGGGTTCCCCATACAGGTAGGGGTGGATGGGATTTACTATCAAATAGTAACCACGGGGAACCGAGATGAATTAATCCCCTCTTCACTTTTTTTTCCAGCAGATATTTAGTACTGATTAATGTCTTGTAACTACTGAATTGCTATGGGAATAACCCTTCATTCATGTCCTTCACTTTCATTTGCTAGGACAATGTATGAACATTATGTTTTATCCATGGACAACCAGATATTAGCACACCTTCCCATAAATATTTTTTTTTTTTCCTTGACTGTATATGCTGTATAGACGTATCCATAAATATCCATGCACACAGCAGGGTATACACAATACATCTGGCAGGGAATGGTTACCCCCAGCACAATACCAATTTTTAATATAATCTTGGCTTGTTTCCATAGCTGTGAAAAAGTCTAGGTTAGGTTGATAGGTCTCTTACAAAGTATAATTTACAGCAATTGAGGGTTTTTTTCTTCTTTTTAAGAAAGTCCTGATACTTATGAGGGCTTTTTCTTCCAGGAATGAGATATTTTAATAGCTGCTGAACGAATTCTGAGATAAAAGCTCCTATCTGGAGAAATGCAGATATGTCACGGAATCATCAACATCTTTTGCATATCTACATGTCTGAGAAAATGTCCAACTGTTCCACTTTACCACTCAGAGGCTTTTCATTTTTCTTTTCTTTTCTGAAAGGAAATCTGAGTGCTCTACTGTTGCCTCACCACACTTTTCATCTGTCCTGAAAAACCTTGTTTTCTCCCCCTAACACAGTGGAGATGCCTAGGCAATAGTTTCTTTTCTTGAAATATCTCTAGGAATCCCCAAAAGAAAGAGAAAAGAGGCTTGATGTAATGACATTATTGCTATACCACTCTCTACCAAATCACTCAACTACAGTCAGAAATCTAAACACTCCTTAACATACTTTTATTTTAATAAAGACATATCAAGAACAATCTGCCTGTCATTGTTACAATGCGTATTTTCAAGAACTTGCCCAAAGCTGCAAGAATTCAGACTAGCCTCATTACTGTATAAACAGAGTAATCTGAAATATGTAATTATAGCCTGGACCGAGGGAAGAATACAAGCATAGGCTTATTGTTTAAAACAAAAGGAGAATCAGTACATTCTTGAAACACGAAATTATGCTTTGAACCCTGTCTCAGTAAAAGCATTCTCCTGTGCTGGATTTCAAAACCAGAAATGTCATAGGACTCTTAGCTCTGTCCTTTTAAGTCAGACAATTACAGCTCTTGTTGATTTCTTTCTGTACTTTGAAAC
This sequence comes from Falco cherrug, assembly GCF_023634085.1. Lineage (NCBI taxonomy): Eukaryota > Metazoa > Chordata > Aves > Falconiformes > Falconidae > Falco > Falco cherrug. Next base: position 5,544,995 of record NC_073698.1, read on the forward strand.
ATGGAGTTCCTGACTTGGAGTTGTAGAAATAAACTTAACTGTGCTTCTAAACCTTTATCTATGCCTAGTTAAAGCTTTGGTATATGTAGGACTTTAAGAACATATCAAATTTCTATCGATTTTCTTTTGGTCTCTTTGAAATACTTTGGAATGTGCACTCATTTGTAAAACTGAGGTACAGCATTCTGTGGCTGACAAGGTCTGTTTATTATTTCTTAAGCACTAATACTGTTTTATGAACAACAATACAGTTCTAAAAGGTATCTTATGCAGCATTATTAGATGAATCAGAAGTAGTAGATCCACATGATATTACAAAATCAGTGGTGGTTACATTCATTCAGCAAAAGTGTTGGTGGAAGTCAAGATAAAGTTGTCAGTTCGGAAGTCAGCATACAGTTTGTATGTGTTGGGGAAAAAGGTGTTATCTTTTTTGTATTGGGAGTGTGGAAGGGTAAAGAGGTGCGTGTTGGTAGGTATTTCATGAGATGCTGGTGAAACAGAGAATTGTGGCTCTGTAGTAAAGAATAAATTACGTTAAGTAGTATATGAGCTGCCATGAAATTATATTTAGGATATTTCTTATGCTTGAAATGAACTTCCAGAACAGCACATTAACATTGAAAATGTCATTTATTCAAGCTTCAGGAACCTGGGATCATTTATTGTCTTGATTCAATCACTTTGGTTAAATCTCTTGTTAATACAGAAAAAAATGGATCTTCCAAGTGATCACTATTTATTAGACAATAAATTTAAAATGGCACTGCAAATATAATTTCATGGTTTTGCTCTTTTCATTTCTTTAAAGAAAAGTAAGGATAGAATCAAGAGACAATTAAAGATGTTTTAAAATATCACAAGGAGTAGCTTGATTTATCAATTCCACTTCAGTGTAAACACACATTGAAAGGAAATTATAAACGTATAAATCCCACACCCAAGATAGATCGTTAGTTTTCTTTCTCTCATTTTTACAAATAAATCTAAAAAACAATAGTAATGTACTTACATATTTCAGATCCTCATCTGTCTAAGAATAGAAAGCACTCAAGTCATGTGTCAGAATAACTCAGGTGGTCTCTTCTTAATCCCCTTTTTGTGTTCACCATCCACAAAAATCAGTGCGCCACTGCCACGGTCCAGCCATTCTCACTACAGAAAAGGAGCCAGGTGTTGGGTGTCAGAAAAGACTAGCATGGGTTTATAAAGGTTGTCTGCATGGCAGCTGTCAGGATCCTCCATGTCGGATCCCTCACATGTTCAAAGACCCAGACTCCTCCTAACTGTGAGTGCTTCAGCTGAAGTACCTACATCAGAAGCATGTTCTCCCCAGGCTACCATCTCATCAGACAGCAACTAGTATCTGTCTTTATTTCTGTATTGATACAGAGAAGTGGATATCGTCTTTCATACCTACAGGACAGCCGTGCCCAAGCTGCCTTCCCATGCTTTGATTTCCCCAGGAACCTGAGCAACTAGAACAAGAGTTATGGCACGTTGCAGGCTCATCTCTACCCAAGATATAGAGGTTGTGCCACCATCCAAGGGGACCTTCACAGTGCTCCTGGATAAGAAGCAACTGCGCACCAAATGTGATGTGCTTCAAGCTGAGTGGAGTAACATTGGACTTAAGTTAGCATGAACACGTATTTAAAACTGGAGAAAGAGAAAATATGTTTTTCACGGGGCAAACCTTCTAACAGCACTAAGTTTTCTTCTTTTCTAGATTTCATGCTTAGAGCTGGTAATAAAGCACATTTCATTATTTTAAGATATCATTAAAATATTGTGGCTTTTACAAACTTGTATTGGTCTTTTTAAAGAATTTAGATGAGAGACTTCTGTGTCTGACACCTGGATACGGCCAATTGTTTCAACGTATTAAAAAACCACTGTCTCAGTCTCATGGTCCATATTGCTCAGACACTTTAAATTTAATTGGATCATGTCATGAGCATTTTTTCAGCAGCTCAATATATAATGGGGAGTTGACCACAACTCTTAATTTTGTAGGCACTTATATCTATATATAAGTTTACTGTGAAGCATATTTGATAATGTCACTCACTTTAGTGACAACACTCACAGGTGTCATATGTGGCACAGCAGTGAAATTGAGCCAGTATATGATCTTGCTAAAGGCCAACAGCTTCTGATAGGTCACAATTAGCATGCCCCTCAGTGTTATCAAAAAAAAACTTGAAAAATTGTGGCTGCAGATGTAAGACACAGCCTAGCTCAGCTGGCAACACAAAACTGTCCAGTGCCACTAGAGATGCCCTGGTTATCCTGATTGTCCTTCAGCTGCCATCCAGAAAGACAAAGGATTCCTGCAGATCCTGCATCTTCTCTGCCAATCTCCTAAATAGCATCTCAAATGGTTCTAAGTTTATTATAAAACTAAATCATGCACAAAATCACAAGTCAGACATTGATAACAGGACGCTGAGATCCCCCCACCTCACTATTGTTACTCCCCATATATAATACCAGCACACCACCCCGTTCCACATGTACCGCTCATAGGGACTGGGTGGCATATTGAGATGCCAACACTTTCATGTCGTATGCTGTTTGTGCACATGCATGCCTGCTGTATCAAGGCTCACTTTTTTGTTGTTGTTATTTAACTAATATTGCTTTTTTTTTTGGTAAAAATTAAAGCAATGGCAATTCAAAAAAGCCATTATGTTTTGATTGTTAGAAGCTAACATAAATGGAATCCAGTAGCGATAATGCTGCAAATGTTGCTCATGTTACAAGTTGGCCCACCTATCGTCACTTCAGGAAGCAGAGGTTTAAATATAAATCTCCTATTTTTAACTGAGTTAATATTAGAATTGAAGGAGGAGATGTTCAGCTGGAGTAAATAGTAGCTTCACTGATGTAAGTGGCATTATCCTGATTTACAGCAGCAAAGGAACTGTCAGAAATGGCTTATCTTCTCTCCACCAACAGCTCCATTAATGTATTTATAATATTAATTCAATAAGGAAAAGAAAAATCACAACACAAAGGAAAGTTGAGATTATTCAAAGGTATCTGGCCAGTCCTGACAAACTTCTATAAGCAGATGAATGGAAATACAGAGTGTGTGTCTTAGCCCACTAGACTGCTTCGAATCCCTGAGCTAAAACCTGCATGCTAAATAACTATGTGTTTTGTTTACAATGAGTGGTATATTCCAGACATAATCAAAATAAAGAAAATTGCTACTGGATACCTCTTGATGATAAAAAACCCAAACACACAAACAAACAAACCAAAAAAACCAAGCCCAAACCCAAGGTATTAAATGAGGTGGTTTCATATATGCTAAACATTTATTTATGTTTTCTTCTTGAAGCTGCAGTTCCTGGAGTACTGTGAGTAAATAAGATTACTATTAAAAATAAAAGCAGGACTCAGATATTGTTACTAAATTGGAAATGGGAGTTCTGTGGTTGGAAGAGAAATAAAAAGAACAAAAATATTATAACGTTTAAAACTCACAATTCTAAATACCTTTATTTATCATGAGTTGTTAAATATACTAGTGTTGGGTATTAATTCTGGGTGCCTGCTCCATAGCACTTGGGCTTTGTAATACTATATAAACAAAATTACAAAAATCTATTAAGTTTAACCCAAGAAGAACCTTACTTCTTATCCAAAACTCCGACTAAAGGAGCCAAAGTTGTGTTTTCTTTTTAAATTACTTTCTCTAGCTTAGGTGTTTAAAGACTCCATAATGAAGCATAGCACAGAGTAAAACATTGGAGGGCTGTGACTGTAGGCTTTAGGGAGATTAAGGGCTGCAAAGCTGCTCCTTTTTGTTACATTGACCTGCCCGGGAAGGCAATTCCCCCCACAGCCCCCATGCCCAGTCCCCATAAGTGGAGACATATGGCCGTTCTGTGATACAGAGAACACACTGTGGTAGTTTTATTGATACTGGGACTGCTCCTTAGCCAGTGTCTCTGCTCAGCTACGAATTGATCCCATTGACTCTTGGCAAAGGGAGAACAGTCATGCTGCCCTTGCAGTCGTATTCCTGCTCTGAATTGCCCTCCAGAGGTGCCTCTCTCCACTGACTCCAGGGAGATTTGCATATTAAATTTAGGCTAGAGCTAACTTTTGTGACCCTGCTGATTCGGTGGGATTGATTTGTAATGGTGTGCCTTTGTCTTTGTGAACAGCTGGTCCATAATTCTCAGATGTGAGCGTATTGATAGAAAACCATCAGAAGTAGCAATAAGAGTGGTGCAAGCTGAGCATGGCCATCTCTGTCTTCTCATCTGGTGGAACGTCAAGATGATCAAAGCTTCTCCCTACCTCTCTCCTCTGCCTGTCTGCCATCTAACTGAGCACGGTAACCATTAAAACATTTCAAAGCCCAGATCTCAATGCTTCCACATTGATTTAACATTATATTGTTGGTTAACATGTATTACCCTGAATCAGAGAGCTTCTATGTGTCTTGCAAGGACCTTGCAAAAGGGGTTTTCAGCTCAGATTCCTGGCTAAAGGACAAAGTGTGTTGGCTGTGTGGCACAACATTGCATGCACACAAGCACACAGAGATCGTTTCATATTTTCTGCCTCCCTCCTCAGATTTCTCTCCTCCTGCCGCCAGCTTCTCTGCTAACCTTGAAACTGCGGGAAATTTCATTCTGTGGCTTGTGTTTCCTCCAAAGCACAACTGCAGGACCTCAGTTCCCCCCTAGAAATTATGTCTTTTTGAGTCATTATCCCTCTCGGCCTCAGACCACTTCCTGCAATTTCAGAACCACTGAAAACATCAGTTTCAAATGAGCTATTAACCCATGAAGGCTAAACCAGCCTGGATCCACCAGCGTTCCTTAGATGCATTTTCCTTTTCTTCTCTCCCTGAACTTTGATTGAAACAGAACCCAAAAGATTTGTCCCCAGACAGGTTTTGTCCCATTTTAGAGAACTTATCACTGCCTGAATACTTTTTTTCTTTTCACCTCCGTTTTTCTGCTACAGACTACTATTTACCAAATTCATCTTTCTTGAAGAATTCTGATGACCTGTAAAAGCTGAAAGGTTAGCTATCAAAACCCTTGGGTATACCCACAAATGATTATGTAAGGCTGGAAGCACAATGCCAGATGAACAGACTACAGACCCATTTATCATTATTAGGAACAGGCACATTAATTGGCTATGAAACCAGTACCGTCTTCCAGCATTAACAAAACTCCTCTTGATCCTGAATGTACCACCAGAACATCCTTTATTAAATAAGATGAATATTGCGGAGGCCAAGGGTCACCCTGCTTCAGCTGAGAAAGCTCAATTATTTATGGATACTTCACTCACTAAGGCACCAACAGGTTACCAAGCCTTGTTATGAGAGATTTTTGATCTCCTGAATGAAGGTTATTATTCTGCCCATACCCATTTTCTGTATCAGGTCATCAACAGCAGAGAAATTAAAACTCTTAGGTCCTGTAAAGCTTCTGGACTGGGGGAGAGTGGTCAAACATTGGAAGAGGCTGCCCAGAGAGGTGGTGGAGTGCGCAACCTTGGTGACATTCTGGACACAACCCTGAGGTGTTGTGGCTGACCCTGCTTTGAGCAGGGTGGGTTGGTCTAGATTATCTCCATGTCCCTTCCAGTCTTTGTCATACCCCGCGGTTCCGAGTCCATAAGATGAAGCCACTCCAATGGATTCCCAGGTTTCTGTGCATGGCTTTTCCATGTACTCTCACAAAAGCCAAAATACTCATAATTGGTCACTGTTGCCAGCTGCCTCACCATGGCAAGAGGAATTCCGTCTTGAGAGACTTCAGTGCCAATTTTCTTGCATACTCTCCAACTGGGGATGTGAAAAAGGAACAAGTGGCCATTGCTTAATATTGAACCTGCAGAATTTCCTGCAGTTAAGTGAACTTGTCTGCAAAATGGAAACTACTTGACCCTGTCAGGCACAGCTGCTAGCTGCTATGCAAATATTGTATATTATTCCAGGCAAACTGGAGTAATGTGTTTGTGTGTCAGCTTTGTCACCTTGGTTAGTTCAGATGCAGTGATACAATCCAACAGCTCTGCTCATCTTTGGATTGGATATAATCCAATGGCTTTCCATCTCAGGATGGGGAAAGTAAAATACTGCTAATTTTACTGGAGTATCAGCCATACATTGCAAGTAGTGGAAACAAAACATTTCTTTCAAGTGTGTCTTTCACCTGCTTTTATATCAGTTGGCAATAAATGGTTGTGACCCATTTCACTGGAGGAAGAGCTCAAAGGTGATACTCTAATATTTCCTGTGACACTGAGAGGACCAGCTGGGTCAGGTCTGTTTTGCCAACACCAATGAATTTTTGCACTGGCACACAATTTCTGCCTGGTGGTCGCGTGTTACTACCATGGCTGCACTTGACACACATAGATTTTGATGCTACCAGCCCCCCTTCATATAGCTTGTTGACTAATTATGTGTTGCTCCTATCATAAATGATATTTCCTCCCTCTCTTTATCATCTGTTTGTTTTGTTTTGTTTTGTTTTGTTTTGTTTTGTTTTTTTTATAATGGCAAGAAAACTATTTATTTATTTATTTATTTATTTTTCTCCCCAGAGGGCTTGGGAACTTTTTTATCAGAATGTTAGAAAATTTCCTCCATACTTGGAAGGAAGCATTTTGTTTGCACACAACACACTACGGGGGAATTTTCAGTGTTGACACTATGACAGGCTGGCAGGCAGGCTTTGTACCTGTGCAGCCAAAGGAACTGGCAGATGGTTGGTGACAAAAGGAGCATCCCATGGAACTGGAGAACCATCTCAACAGTTCCAAGATTTCAGAGCCTGAAAGACACTGTGCAACAGCCCAACCGTAGCGCTGCTCAGCATTCAGCCAGAAGCAAGGCAGGTGCTTGAAACATTTGCCAGGATTCACTGACTTAAAAGGACTTAGTCTCCAAGCCAGAAATAAATCCGGCAAATCAGTGTGGGATGCTCTTGCAAAGAGACCTAAGGGCAACTGCTTGGTGTAGGACAGCATCTACAGCCTTGGCTCCTTAACTTTTTGAAAGCAAGAGGACAGACCTCTCCAAAATTGTCCCTTCCAGAAGAAGCAGAACAGGCTGTAGAGAACTAGTGGGAGCAATGATAAAACACGTCAAATGAATTGGTAGTTCAAAGAGAAGGAGATATGCTACCCAGCAAGTCTCCTTTGATCATGGGTCTGCTGGACACATCACCTGCCACCCCACAGCATTTGGTGCCAGGGACCATTCCATAGGAGATGCGGCTGTTTATGATTCAGTGCTGCATAAACACACGAGATGTAACCCTGGCTGATAGCATTGGGGAGGACCTGGGCTCAGTGTGTTAGACTTGGCAGGTCTGCATCAGTCCTGCTCCCTGCTCGACAGCTTCATGTATCATGTCATTCTACCTCTAGTAGGCGCATGACATACTTGGAGTTCTGCCTCTCATCTGAGCTAGTTAATTAATTTTTTTTCTGCATCTTTCCTTCTTCAGGTTGGTGGAAGACAGAGAAGGAAGGATACAGGTCTTCGCACTATACTGTTAATTTATTTTCTTAAATCCTTTTTCCTGTGAACTTTTCCAGTACCTGCCCCTGCTCCTGCTCCCATGCTGCAGCTGCAACTGCAACGCATTGACATGATTCACAGTTCTTGTTAAGCAATGGTGAACCTGTCCAGAATATGTTGAGCCTCCTCCTTCTACAAAAGAAATGAACTGTAGCAAAGATCATCGGAGACAATCTGTCTTCAGACTCAAGAAGTTTCTTCTGCACCTCTGCATTTCAGATGACCTTTATCAGATGTAAAGCCTACAAATATGTTTTGACTGTGTAGGGCAGACTACGGATATAGGATTTGATGTACAAATGTAACAGCTCTCCTCCTATCATGCATCACTGGTACAGCACAGATGCAATGTCACAGAAATAAAAACACAAAGCGGAGGGAACAAACATAAAAACTAGCTTATAGTTAAGTTTGCCAGTGGGGAAAAGGAGCCCGAGTAAAACAGTTTATACTGAGGTTCCAATGGAGTACTGTGAAATTAGTATCCCTAGAGCAGATAAGGGAAGCCAGCCGCAATATTATCTCTCTAAATGCAAACATTATTTGAGAGGGACAGTGTTTTTGTGATCAGGCCAGCAAGAACAAGATCAAGACAGCTATTTGCTGAGTAAGCAACTGGGCTTGCTGGTGTAGGAAGTGTTGTGCACACTGATGCCCTAGGGCATTGATTTCATGATCAGGAGACCCTGAGACCTACTTCAGCTTTCCTATAATGAGTGGATTGAGTGCATTTATCAAGCCTGAGATTTCAGGGCTCAAAGTTCAAAAAGCTACCAGAGGTGAAATCATTCCCCTCCTTCGTCCTTTTCTCATCGCTTCAAAAAACAACCCCACTATATTTTTTTTCTTCCCATTTGACTGAAATCACCTGGGGGTCAATTATCTTTCTGGGATGGAAACCATATGCCATTTCACGTTCTTGCATAAGGTTAAGCTGCATATGATGAAACTGATCAATTAAATCTTGCAGGAAGAGAAGGGAGTGTGAAGCCTGGCCAGGAGTTAACGTTCTCATTTACTGACAACCTAATCCAAGGTATCAGACACATACAGAAATTTGTTTTCCCACAAGGAACAAAGGAGAGAAAGCGCTGCCTGTGTCGGCATAAAAGGAAGCTGGAGAACATTAAAGTGGGGAACATTAATGTAAACAAGATGGGGACATGCACTACCTAAGACTTGTAAGAATTGGACTATGGAAAAGTTGAATTATTTAAAAAACAATTTTTTCAGTGGATTTTGGTCATTGCTTTTTGGGTTGGTTGGTTTGTTTGTTTGCTTGTTTACATCATGCAGTTTGCTTTGATCACAGCAGATATCCTGCTGATGTGCATTCATAAAATGCAGCCTGCTGTGTGGGTCTATGCTTGTCACTGTACTTTAGTCCAGGAACAGTCCCCTAAAATGCTTGTCTGAGTTTCCAGTCTATCTGGCATGTTGGTTCTTATCATCGTGGATGGTTTTCCTTCAAGCTAGAATATGGATTTTTCGTGCTGGTCTGGCAGGGTTTAAAGAGAAGAAGGCAAAATAGTTGCCTCACACTGGTAAAATTCCATGCCCACAGGAACTGCAAGTGGAAATAAGATCTACAGCCACAAACTACGCATGCAACTGTAGGGAAACAGTGCAACTCAGGCTGCAACCTTTTTACAAATAAGTTCTTGATAACCCCTAAAACAATAACTTTGTTGCCTGTGTCGCTTAATTTCCTTGTCAAAGAGCAACTTCCTCTTCGCCAGGGAAAAAGAAAAACGCTGAGAACCACTCAATCCACAGCTCTGAAGAGCTTAGGTTGTACCTAGGGTAACATTTCAGCGCAGTTACACTTCCCCAGCATCTAACATTTGGAAAGTGTGTTACTGAAAAGAAATAGGCAGAAACACACACAAATGTCTACTGTTCTGGCTTCAAATAACCCTTGTGGAGAAAGAGGGGCGTGTGTATATATATATGCATGGGTGGGCACGTGTGTGGGTATGCGTGGGAAAGCAAAGTGAGCTTTATTTTTACTCTGAATCCCACCTAAACAAAGATCCTAATGTTATCCCCTGGAATGAGGTAAGAAACATGATCATTTGGGTTCCAAGACCTGCCTGTAACTACAGGTTTTGTAGCCTTGAATGAGCAGCAGCCAAAGTAGGAGAGATCAGATGAACTGCATTTAGAAGCGATGCAGTGAACTGGTACAAGGGGAAAGTGCTTTTAGTGATCAATATGAAAACAGGGGGCTTTCATCTAACCACAGTGAGGATGGCAAAGAGGAATTTGGGCAATATAATATGGGATAAAAGGGTAGATAGCCTCTTATTTCAATCTAAAGACTTAATGATGCTTATTAAAAGGTTGTTACTTGGTTTCATGGAAGAATTATGGCCCTCTGCTTCTTTCTTTAGAATGAATGGCCTGACAGGGAAAGGCAAGGGTTTTTTTAAGTCCTTGGTCCTTGTTAAGGTGGTGCTCTTCTCATTTCTCTGCAACTTTGCCAAAAGATCAGCTCATGCAAACAAGCGATTCACACACATGTTTTTCTTTTGAAGGCCACCGCGTCTTGCCGTACACAATGCAACTCATCAGGCAGCATGTTCATACAACAGCACTTGGGCAGTAAATTATTATGATTTGATTCACATAAATATTAAGATTTGGGTCGCCTTTACCAATGAGTGAGAGCTGTGAAAGGGCAAATTTGCCTTATGCTTAAGAAGATGCATTGGGCCAAAATAGGTCTGGAGAAGACACATTTAAGTCAATGAACTTCCAGCAGGTGAGCTGGGCTGCACATTTCTGCTGGGGAAACCTTTCCACAACTGCAGCATTTCATTATAGCTGTCATTTTCTTTATGAATTATTGCTTTTGTGTAAGATTTACCTCCCCTTCCACTTCAAAACAGTCATCTGGGGAGCAGGCCAGCAACAAAACAAAACCTCCTGGAGGTTAATGTAGCAGCAACAACAACAACAAAAAAAGGAGTTGGTCTACCTCTTAAACAGGGGGGGAAAACCACATGGTACTTGTTCAGCTACAAGAATCCAATCTGTCCATGTCTGACTATAACAGGAAGCACTGCTGTTCTGGCACTGGATATCAACAAAGTGTTTTGAACTCACTGTTACGAGATATATTTTTAGATTATTTAGCATGCCTTAAAGCCTTACAGGTCTTCAGCAGTGACTAGCAAAGACAATTTGGATAAATTACTGCCTTAATATATTTTTTTTTTCATATATATATATATGAATTAGCTTTTCAATTAATGTTAGGAAATCCCATATTGCATTTGAATATAAGTGTACAAGGTGCTGGCATTCCTGCAGGTCTACAGTGAAGAGACAGGGAGCAGAGAGATGCCCTGGGAGACAGAAGTCCAGAGCACCCAACTGCCCCTCTTCCTGTTAGACGAATTTGTCCCATCAGTATGAACTGGCCGTCTGTAGGTTAAAGAATTATCCTCCCACTTATTGTAGAACAAATCATGGGAGATAAGTTTAGATATAGTTATCTAAAATTAGATAAACTGGGCCAAACCTATGACAAGCCATGTTGTTCCTGTATTCCACCTGAAGGTGTTCGACTTACGGGTGAAATGTAACTTCTGAGCTAAACCTAACTGGTATCCAGAGGGAGCATAACGATCCAAGATGCAGATTCAAATACCTTCAAATTGTAAAATGGGGGAAACATTTTTTAACTTAAATATTTTCAGACGTGTGGAGTGTAAGAAGGTTCCTTTAGAAATTAACATGGCATGGAATTAAGCGATGATCAAGGGAATGAAATTAAAGAGCAGTTCATCTGTTGCCTTCCTTGAATGGTCATTTATGAACCAGAAAGTAAATGCACAAATAATCTTAAATCACAATCACTCACCCTAGCAAAACTTTTACACTCATTTCACAGTACTAAATGTTTTAAAAGCCAGAACAACTGCAACAGGAGATCAAGCCCAACTTTAATGGAACAAATTATGCTTTGAATTAGGTTGGTGCAGTGCCACAGAAGTCAATGGCATATGACCTTTGGAACTAATGAAAGAGGTTCACTAAGTTTGTCCTAGTCATCTTGGTTGCACAGCCACGTTGCACATTCTGTGCACAGGCTCCTGTTGCCTCTCTTAGGATAAGTAAAAAAATAATTTTTAAAAAATCAGTTAAAATATAAGCTAGTGAATGTGAGAGACACCCTTTTACAGTAAATCCTCCTGGCATTACAGACACTACACCGGAAACTGTAGACCAGATTTACATGTAAACTGATATAACTTGATGAAGCTGACAAAGTTCTTTCGCTGTAAGATCTCTTTATAAAGGAGCAGATTTGCTATGAGGCATAGGAGATTGGTAAGCATTTTACATTTACAGCTACTGTTGCCCAGTGCAGCCCTAGTTATTGCTTGGGTGACTCCAGAGCAATCATGGAGCAGGTCCTCAATCCTTTGCCTCCTTCCCATCCACATCACATTTGATCCCAACCCTGCATATGACAGTGGGGTAAAGAAATTCCTGAGGTCCTTACACCTAAAATGTTTGGCATCAGGCGTCACCTGATGATCCTGTCAAACACACCCTTGGGAAATGCCTATAGAGATGAGTTTGTTTATTCTTTAAGCAAGAGATTCAGTTAACAAGTGGAAGGAGGGGGAAGGAGGGAGGCAGTGAAAATAATGAGAAATTAGTGTAACTATCATTACCCACAAATATTAAAGCAGATTAACAGATTATGAGATAAAAAAGCAAATGGAGCTTCCATAGTTTAAGGTTTCGTGTCAAGTTGTTATAAGTTAATTGCCATTAATTTTTCATAGCTAAATAGCAGAAGAAATGGGATTCCTGTATTAGTGGCCGTACACTCTAGCTGTGAAGGGAGTCCAACGTGAATGGAACATAGTTAAAAAGTCTCATCAGAAGATAATTGAAATTATGGCTGGAAAAGGTTTACTAATCCATACCTTGGCCACTGCATATTCTTCTTTACTATGGAGCATTCGATGAAGTATCCCACTCGAGGTTTAAAAGTGACTCAGTGATTTAGAATTTTTTCCTCTTAATTGGATAAATTACTTTTTTTAGTGAAACTTCTCAGCAAGTAGTCTTTAAATACTGTATGCTATACATTCTCACACAATTAGAAATATATTATGTATTAGAAAGGCATCTGAGCTCAGTGCAAGAAGCAGTGTTTATCCTTTCATTTTGATGCAAACAGCTCATTGCCTCCTTTCCATTTTTACAAAATGATGCTGTTTCATTCAGTGTCATGAGGAGCTTGTTCAAACCACTTTCCTTAGACATCTGACTTAAGCATCCCGAAAACTTTTCTTATTGACTATTTACAGACTTCTGGGGTCTGACAGACCCATATAGGAAAGCAGTCTAAATCAGTCATTTCTACCCTGATCTTGATGTCACAAGACATACGTTATGAGTTCTGGTATTCACAAAGTGCATATCCAAACCTTTTTTTTTCGGAAGGCTGTATCTACATCATCAACAAAATAACAGGGATGCTGGGCTTCCAACAGTGTGCATACCAGAGAAAAACCTATGCAGTGGCAGAATAAATATTAACCTATTCTGCTGAATAGGAAAGCATATATGTGTAGTGCATCAGCTAACAGGCTGCAGTCCGTGCATAAACTTCTGTGTTAAACCACCAGTAGAAGGTGGCAGAACATCACAAGGAGTTAATGGTAATGTTTATTCCCCAGGGTAGTTCAGAAAAATGACTTCATGCAAGGTCATCATGATATGTGTAATGTAACTAGCTATAAACCAGTGACACTTGCAGGATACTGCCATTGTCAAATGCGCAGAATGCACAATCTGAAGACATAGCTTACTGAATTTCATTTAGGTTTAATTTAAAAAGTTACTTAGAACAAATTAAGTTATGATTAACTTTTCAATGCTGACATCCGTTTTTAATTGCGTAAATGTCTTCTACCATATACTTCAGAAAATTCTTTAAGTTACACTGCAGCAGGAATTTCTTCCTGCTTTGCAGCTCAAATTTTCTTTTGTTTAACATAATCCCATCATGCCTGTCTTTGTCACCTTGGGATAACAGAAGCATTCTTTTCCCTTTATCCTCTGAGTGCATGACTTTTTTTTTCCTACCAAGTCAGGTTGTTCAGCCCCATAATGATTTTTGCTGCTGTTCTCGGAATTCCCTTCAATTTGTCAACATCCATCACTAGATTCAAGGTGCAATCTCATCGCTGCTGTATAGCAAGAAAATCACCTCCCTGTGGACAAAGGAATGAAGACTCTGCACGCAGACACCCAAATCACACCATCCCCTTTTGTCATCTTCTAGCATTCCAGCATGCATATATATTATTTGCTGTCTGCTAAAACCCCAAGGTCTCCTTTGACATTTCTGCTTTCCAGGTATCTTTGTCTGACTTAATAACTGTGCTTTAGATTATTTCACTCTCAGATTTATTATCCTACATTTTTCTGGGTCAAATCTCATTTTGTTACTTGAAGCACATATTTCTGACATGTCCCATTCTCCTCGTAATTAAACATAGCTTATTATTTTGAGGCAGAAGTTGGAAAGCCCTTATTAACATTTGGATAGGAATTGATCGTAGTTCAGTCCTTTTATCCTATGATGTCTTGCCCTGATCCTGCTAGGTGCTACATCCTTGTTCACTGCTAGAACACTCTTTTTTTTTTTTTTTTCATCAATGTGATGGAATATACAGGTGCCCTGGAACTATCCCATATCCTTGCATTATGGCCAGAAAGAAAAATGCAACCATCCTACCTAAGTTTTGGTATCTATACTATAGACAGTCCACACCTGAACCAGTCTAAGCTCCCCTATAGTTGTAACCTGAACTCATCCTGAAATAAGCATCAAACCCAAATTTAACAAACTACACCCTGGAAGTATTTGTTTCTTTTCAGTGACCATGTAAAGAGCCCAGTAGACCTGGCTGTAGATATGTAAGCAGCTATAGACAACTGTAGACCATTGTGGACATCTTTGACTAGCTTCATTATTTACCCTTGCACTTTTTTCTAACTACTGAAATGTAAAAGTGTAACAGCTTCTTTAGATTCAGTTGTCCTTTTTCCACGTCGTAAAGTTTTTCCTATGGGTAACTTAGGATTTTTTTTAATGATCCATGTTTAACGGTGGGTTTTACCCAGCAGATGTCTAGGCAGTTAAAGTATGACACAAATACTATACCCTGTGTCCAGCTTTTGGATAACTAGTCTAAAGAATTTATATTTTCTTTCATTTCAAGGCCTATAACAGATGCCTACAGATGTCTTTCATCCTTTGTAATTTAATCCAAAGTACTCCACTATTCTGCTATTTATTATCAAATTGTATCTTAATGACATTGCAAACACATAAAACTATTCATGGTTTCAGTGAGGAGTGGTAATGAAGGGAAAAAAAGAACCAACACAAATAAATAAACCAACCCTCTCATGTATTTACTGCCTTAAAAACTCTGTTATGTAGGACATGCTTCTCTCTATGTTATACACAACGGTCTCCAAGTGTTTCTTGCATTACTACATTAAGAAAACTTCAGATAGGTTACTACAACCATAACTGCAGCAGCCAAACAGTTCTACAAATTTTCAACTACATTAATATATTACAAACTTAAGAGTTGAAGGTGAAATTTTTATTACAACCTGACTTCTCGAACAGTGCCATGACATAATCCCTGAATCCCATTAAACCTGCCAAATACGAAGATACTTGCCCATCATATGATACTGTACATTAAGTTTATTTCAACAAGAGAAATATCTTTAAATTTTATTGTAGAAATAACGATGAATTTTATTGTTTGTTTAATAACATGGAACATTCCATAAAGACCAGAAACCTTAATTACACTCCTCTACCTAATTCTCCAGGGAATTCGTTGGAACATTTTAAGGTTTTTTTCTGGTTCTAGAGGTGGTTCTTCTCTTAGCTATTGCCATTTTCCACACATACTTTTACAAAGAAGTCAAATACAACTTCAGTAGCTCTACAAGCCAGTGGGATCTTGTTTTCTCAGTAGCCTGAAAAATGTGTGTTTACAAGGTAAGCTACATGTCTTTTTAACATCTGAAATGTTTTTGTAGAAGTTGTGGTGACAGCAACAAGTAACTTGTTAATATCTGCTGCTAAAATGAGCAATGACTATGCAGAAACAACGCCTTATTCAGCAAGTTTGTTTCCTCTTCTTCCACTACGTTCCTATTGATTTCAGGGATAAGCTTTATTGCGTAGCTGTCTTTGCATTTCCAACATGGATGCAAATGAAACTCTATTCCTGTGCATACCTCCCCAAAGTAAGTGTTAGTTATGCTCCAAATAATTGCACTGTTATAAACCAGTATACAGTGCCGGGGGTTGAATATCTATCAATGAGTACATAATTTCCGGAGGAAGTATTTACCCAGGGAAAATCAGGGGAAAAATATCCTTTCAAAGCATCACTCACTCAGAAAGGTTGGAAGAATCCTGTAGACACCCTGTCATGTTTGAAAAAAAAAACCCTGATCTAGACCAGTATATGATATGAGTCTGTACTAGACAGACCTTCAAAATGAAAGGTATAGAATGAAGTGAAAGCAGTCTTGTTCATTTTGTGTATTTAATTGTAACTGCAAAGCAATATTAATGCCAGAGCAAGGCATCCAGATGCAGGTCAAAGCGTCTCCTTGAATTAATTAGTGGTAGAATTACTGATAGTATCTTAGAAACAACGGGAAGTGACCACTCTGTAGGAAACTACTTTAATAGTTCAAAACTTTCCATGTGAGAGTGAATCCCTCCATTAATGGTGTACTTTGGGTGGTGTGGGCAGTCAGTCAGCCTTATGAGAATTTTATTAAAGGGGCAAGTGTTTTCCAGACTTTGGCTTTTTCTCAAGGAGTGAACATCACTGGAGACCACAAGAAAGGTCATGATGTCCCCCAGGAGTAAGACACAGGTTGGATCCATGGAAAGGATACATGCTAGGGAATGTGTTTACAACCTGGCCTTATGTGACTGAAACGTCCAACAGCATCAGTGGGATACACGAGCTATCCCACAGAAAAAGGCAATTTGGATTAAATTTCTGATATAAGAAGCCAATAGTTTTCAAGTGAATGTTTCAGAAGAAAGCATAAAAACTGGAGATGTTTCAGTGCTACTCATGATTTCTAGATTCTGGTAAAAAAGTACATATATCTGTAGACAATATTTTCCTCTCAGGTACAAAATCTAAATATAGTTGGTCTTGAAGAGTCAAGATTAGAGAATATTCTTGAATACTGAAAACTAGAAGCCTGCAGTAATCTTTATGAGTTGTTCTAGGAAGCTTTGAAGCCATGATTGTACAGTCCTTAGGCTGGATTAATTTGGATCTTAACTAGCATTGCTTCTTCATATACTAACAAGAAAATTCCTCCTCCTAGAAATGGTTTCTTAGCTTTTAGATGATGCCTTGACAAAAATTATTTATCTTCCCAAAAGAAGGTGGCAAAACATAGGTGGTCCGGATTGAGCACAGCATCTGGTGAGGAGAACATAATAGTATGGGACAATAAATAAAGAACACTATATCCAATTCAAAGTTGTAATGAAAGCATAAGGATAATTTTTGCTTGTGTTTGAATGTTTTCACCTTGCAGGTTAAAAATAAAATTGGATTAAATCTGCTTTATGTTTTCCACATTTTATACAAATGAGTAATTTTTCAATATTTATTGCAATTTTGCCATGGCTTTTCTTTTTCTTCAGGCAAACCAAAAAGGAAAGAAAGAAAAAAAAAAAGAAAAAAAAAAGAAAGAAAAAGAAATAATTAACCAAGCAACACAGATTTTTGGACCTCCTGCAGCTAACTGAAAAAAAAATTAAATAAACTGGGATGCCAAACAATAAAGCCAATAATGTCAGTAATTATTTTAACAGGCACGATGAAGCAGACTTGCAAGCGGGTGTCTGTTGCTGTTTCAAAACCACAAAAAAGTAGGCTGCCAATACTGCTAACTGAGAGGAAACAAATACACATGTAACTTCTCGGCACTGAATTGTAACTGGTATTTATTGCATTTAAGCTCATTTTATCTGACTTTTCATTTAATTTTACTTTGCTCCTCATAGAATGCATCATATTAAATATTTACTGTCTTGGTTAGTATATCAAGGCACACTTTACTTACTGTCTTATTAAATTACTGAATAGTAAGTAGTTCGTGTAGGAATTATTTAGGGTTGCTGAAGGTGGAAAATTAGATGTGATGGGGTGAAATTAGAAAGGGAAGAAGTATAGACAGTTAATCAAGTCATATCCAGCTGTAAACCATTCCCCAGGGAAGAACTAGATCATAGAATCATAAAATTATCTTGGTTGGAATGGACCTTAGAGATCAGCTAGTCCAACCCCCCTGCCATGGGCAGGGAATATCCTTCCTTCAGATTTTTTCAAATAGATTAGGTGGACTTACAACAGCTGTTCAATAATAAATATTCCTGCACGGTAAGAATAAATCACGGTCTTTGTTGACTTGATAGCACAATGGTCTCCTGCTGTAAGCAGTGGCCAAGGAGTCCGGAGACATTTACGCAGCTGTCACTGACTTTCTTTGTAACCTTGGTTGGCTCACCTCAGCAATTTCATTTTCCTCTCAAGTCTCTTGCAGTCTCAAAACTCGCAAAGTGAGGTCTAACTCTTAAGTGGGGCTTGTCATTGCTGCAGTGCAATCTCATTGTCATTTGCTTTAGTGTAAATAACAGAGAAATGCTGTATTTTCTAGAAATACTCACACTCTTCATCTTACACCACCTTCTGTATCTTTTTTTTTTCCCCCATCGAATTGTGGCAGGATCTAAAAGAACCCAATCACTTTCTTGAGTTCTACACCCCTGGGAAACTCTTGATGTTAAAAAAACGTTACACTCTACAAGTGAAAGGATCTCAAGTCTCAGAAAGTCATCCCTCATCATTTTCCCTAGTCCTCCATCACCTACCAGCATCCAACATCTGAAGAGCTCACCACTTAACAGCTCTTTTTCACGACACATGGCTGGTAATAGACATAACTTTCTCAGAGATAGGTGTTCCTGCTTTGTTAGTCATTGTGTTTCTTCTACAATTGAGCATTGAGAACCACCTCCACAAAACTATTTTCTTTCCCTCTATTAATGATACAGGAGGCCCAAATGATTCCCTTCGGAATGACTGTACTAGGTTGGACCAGTGATTCATCAAGTCAAGTGACCAACATGGACTTCTAGAGCAGCAGTGCATGAACAGGCAAGCATAACAGAAGTTAAGTCTGTCAAACATTATCCCAGACCTCAATAAACTGTGACTCAAGGGCCTCTCCAGTTAGAGAAAGAGATGCTGTGATTAATAGCTTTCAAAGGATATTTCTCCTTGTAGTCATTTAAAACATCCAAAACCAGCTAGATAACTAATCTTTAGATGGCTAAAATTAGCAAGAAGCAGCTCACTCTGTAACCCTTGTATTTTATCGATGTTCTACAGTAATTTTTCTTCTTTACTTCTGGTGGCCTTGATAGTCCCCTCTTTCTGCAGGAGAAGAAAACCACCATGTCTGCAGAACTGGCAGCATGAATACTATTCAGTGCCCTCTAGAAGACAGGAGGGTGGGATATCTTCCTAGGACAGACTGGATCAAGTGGTCAGGCTTCTTGCAGGGAGAGCAGAGTAACTCAAGGTTAAAGGCTAGAGAAGGAATTGAGGGATAAGGGGAATGAAAAAAAAAAAAAAAAAAGTGTGGTTCCTTTCTACCCAGCAAACAACCATACTTTCCAGGTGTGGCTTGGAGCCAGGACTCTCTTCCAAGTGCACCTCTGAACTTGGTCCACCACACTTCCCAGGAGGTTAAATCTCATTAAACTACTAATATTTTATTGAAAATTGATAGCTTGTTCTACTGATCTATAAACTCCTACTCCATACAGCAGCTGTCTTTTAAATCATGGGTTGGAGGCTTTCCCAATTTCTAACTTCTAAAGTCTACCCAGTTGTCATAAAACTACTATTATCTCCCACACTTGTTTACAGTAGGCCTGTTTTATGCTTGTTTATTTTGCTGCTGTGGATTTATTTTGATCCCAATGGATCACTGTCATGGCATGAATAATATCTTCAAAACAGCAACCATAATCCCATCTATCATCACAAAAACTTGAGCAAAAGGCAGCACAGCTCTCCTGTTCCTCTGTGAGCTACTGGACCAATTCTCATTGTATTTTCTCCCAAATTCAGCATCAGTCTGGGAAAGCATCACCATAGGAAAGCCCTGCTGGAGAATGGGAGAAGGGCTGGCTTTTTAGTGCCAATAAGCCATCAGAATTTCATGATAAAGAGCACAACTGTGTAGCCTCTCCATGCAGTTCCTACAGTTATTCTAAGGAAAGAGATGAAATGGGATTTTCTTTAAGAAACTTTTTTTCCTTGACGATTTCACATCAAGTTCAATGTAAATCAATACAAAATATGTCCTCATGCTTGTAACGGAAGATGAGATCTCGAAGATGAGATCTCCACTGTATGCTCTTCACCAAGATGCCTGATCAGCTGTCAGTTTTCTCATTTGTAAATATATGCAAAGGAGTCGTCAATGCCATGCTCCTGGGTGGACCGACCACTGCAGTCCTTGCACAAAAGCCATCTAGAAGGACCTTGTGATGACATGTTGATCTTGTGACCTTGTTGCACAGATTTATCATCCCTTGGTCAAATATCTGCTTGATGGGATGGATTCTGAGGAGGGCATGGCGAGGGTTTTAGTACTGAAGACCAAGAGTTTCTGTTACTGAATACATCTAGGGGAAGCTGGTGACAAGGTCAAGGACAAGGCGTACTGTGGGGACTAAAAGCAATAGATAGGAGTAGCGAGGGGGAAAAAAGTGACATGCCAAAGATAAGCAATAGTTTTAAACCGCCAAAATGCCCAATCAGCTGTAGTTTGCAGCTCTGTCAGATACTTTAAACCCACTTCCTGGCGTCAAAGCTGAAGTGGAATCTGCTCAGTGCTCAGCATTACTTTTCATTAAAGAAAGTGGCTGCTGGGAGCGCAAGTTGCAAGCAGGCTTTGGAGGAGAAGATGGGAAGGGAGAGGATCAAGGACATCTCAGAGAGAGAGAGAGAGAGGGGTGACTAAAAAAAACCCAGCAAGCCAGACTTGATTCACTTAAAGCAGTTTTACTTGTTAAAACAGCTAATTTCAGAAGATCTGCCCTGCGTTTACAGCACTATGAGACCAAGTGTGTTCCAGGGGAATTTATTTTACAATATGTATGGTCTCTGTATTCTTTTTTCTGCCTTTTTTGCTATCCTTCTTTGTAGTTGCTAGGAAAAATACAGTAAATAAAGTAAATACATTGCTTTATAAAGAAGATTAAAAAATAAACCAAATAAAGTGTTTTCCCAGAGTTCACATTCACAAGTCACTTATGATGGTATGACACAGATTTCTGAATTTGGACCAGTGTTATATGCAGATGATGACATATGTCAACAAGTATGGCTGTTAACAGGTCCCCTCCCCAAAAAAACAACAAATTATTACTATAATGTACAGAGGGTGACTGTCACATTTCTCATTTTGCCTTATTTAACAACAAATATCTATGTATTTGCAATAGAGAGGCCCAGGGAATATCACAAATTTTAAGGTAACTGTTAAAAGGTCAAATAACCCAGCTGAACCAGTTTTAAGGGCACACGTTTTGTATGATGCTTGCTTATTGAGTAGCCAAGTACTCTGCAATCTTAAAGGTGGTTCTGTTTACATGTGAAAGCATGAAAATGGCTATCAGGAAAAAAAATATATAAACATTGTGTTGCCTGGCCCTTGACAGTTGAGGCTATGGACAATATATTACACACAGATGTACATTTTGTAATGCTTTCATTTAAAAGGTTTAAGCTGTTTCCAAGGGGACTGCTCCAGCTCCCAGACAAACGGCCGCTTGACAGCTCTCCTAGTGCTCAAAGCTCTCATGCAATTTTGTTCAATACACAAAGTGCCAGACTGAAGGAAATTGCTGTTCCTCATCTGATGTTAAGTGATTGGCTTTCTATCTTCATTAAATGTGTGCTACTCGATGCCTCAAAGACATTTTACCTTGTCCTAGAACGTGAACTTTAGCAGCTTTGTGAAATACCCAGAAGGGCTCCATGGAAATAAGAAGAAAATTCCTAAGTCCTGCCTGCCTGTGCCCTTGCCCCTATTAAATCGATTAAAGATTGGACAGATCAGATGTTGTCTCACTAGATGCACTGAATTACCCTTAAAAGTCGGTTTCTGAATTCAAACGAGATTTTTTTTTCCAAGGACCCCAATCTCATGCGCAAAGGTGAACTAGGAATGGAGGGAAAGGTGGAAAAGAAAGGAAGTTTTTGGCTTTGGGGTGGGGATTTATGTATGACTGATTACAAAATCAAGGTAGTACCAGGGAAGCATTGGTGGTGGTTGTGACAGTAGGCTTCTCTGTGCTAGCTAAGGTGCCAGGTGCCCTCCCTTCTCGTTAATTCTGATGAGAATTCTGGTACTTATTTTCATAAAAAATGGGTCTCAGCCCAAGCATCTGAAACCAGCTACTGATCCCCAGAGCATGGTGGGATATGAGGCATCTCAAAGTCTTTGACATCTTTGACATCTCAGAGTCTTTGACCAGGCATGACAAAGAAAGGGAGACTGGTCTCTCAATGGTCATTAAAGGAATAAGCACACACACCCACACACACCCCTTTTTTTTTTCCTTTTCTTTTTTTCCATTTTGGTAATAATGAAGAGCTGCTGCACCTCTCAAAGCTTGAAAACATGACTGTGCTGTTGAAAGCCACTATAATGAGATCTCTGTTTGAGAGTCAGGTCTGATCAAATAATAGACCTTCCCTGTTTGTGTTTAAGGATGAGTAAACAACCTCAATGTGAATCCTAACCAGAAGAAATTGCATGAGCTTCTCGCATTTGTGCAGCTGGTTTATCCCAGTACTATTCAGAGCTTTACCGGCATGTGACTGGACCTAGGTCTGATCACTACTTATTTACAAAGAAAGGTGACTGTTTACCCTGCTAACAATTCAGCACACAAGAGAAAGACTGAAAAAGGCAAGAGCATTATGTCTTGTGAAGAACACAGTCACATTTGAAAGACTGGATGAATGGTAGCATGATGAGTTTTCAATCATTCCTTCCTGTACTCCCTGAGCAGCAAACGCCTATGTGTGGAAAGGATGTAACGGTGAAAGCATCATTACTGGGTTGGGCAGAATGAGGAATAGCCTATTCTAGTCAAGTGTGAGGGGACAAATTTGCATTAAAAAATCCCAGGAACAGAGTGGTGCCAGAATCCTAGTGGCAATGTCAGTGCAGCTTCCAGGTGGGAATAGTCCCCGTAACACTTTATGACCCACTAGAGAAAAGAAGATTCACACAGTTGTTGGTACACAAACATCCTCTTCCATCCCCTGAAAATGTTCCAGCCTGCACAGTCTACATCAGCTGAGAAGGAAAATCATAGTAAACTCACAGGCTGTGGAACTCTTCCAGCCCAGGGATGAGGTTAACATTCTCCAGAGGCTGCCTGCACATTTGAAGACCTTTCCAGGTGGTTCCACATGATTTACCAAAGTGAATAGCTCAACATCCTCAACAGAGCCTGGCATTGGAGGATTCTGGGGGACAGATTCTTCTCACCCTGAACTTAAACACTTAACTGAGCTGCTAAATTAAAACCATAATCCTTTTGGGGAATGGAAATAGCCCACTGCCAGATGAAGGTGCTTCTGTCCACGGGCTAAAAAGACCATCTAGAGCAACTGAAATTTTGATATCATTGTCACAGTTAGAAGCCAAAAATTAGACATTATCAATCCTGATTCTTCCCCTTGTAAGACAGGATTTCCTTGAAGATTTCAATCGCTTCACTTATGAAACCTTCTCCTATAAATGTTTAGTCTCCTTAGCTGGTCTACTTCATGACATAATCATGAAATCAGCCTAACAGACACAAAATATCCCACTTTTTTAAAAATGAAAATACTCGGGAGTAAAAATGAAGTGAATGTTCAGATTAATCATTTCCCAGTTCAGCCAAAGCCCTATGATCTAGGGGAGCAGATTGCAGTGCCAATGACATTTTCTCAACAGGGGCCCAAGAATTATTTGTGAAGCGGACAACTGAGTTTTCTCTCTTCCTTTTTTATTAAAAAAATCATAAATCAAATAAAGAGTTGACATTTTTATTTAAATTTCAGGTCTCTATTAGAATAAAAATGGAAAAATGAGATTTAGTAGTTTAAGAGTTTTCAATATTAGGTGCTGGGCAGGGACTGGCTACAGGAGAACCTACAGGAAAAAGAATGATGTTTTCCCGATGCAAGTTGCACAGGAGCAGGGATAAACAACCAATCTGCTTGGAAACACAATTCCAGCAGCAGTTGTTTGCAGTTATGAATGTACAATCCTATCTTTATATTCCACATGTGGATATAAATTGCCAGTCTTGCTCTGCACTTACCAATATGTCATACCTGTGAAATATTTTATTATATAAACAAAACAATGTTTCACTTTATATGGGCCAGTATTTCTATGTAGATCTGACATCAAAAGGGTGCTGTGCTACACACTTATTATTTTGTCTGTCAGGAAGCTCAACCAATGTCTTTTAGCATGCAGAACTGGAAGACAGCCCCTTCCACTCTAATCTTGCGACAAAGATCAAGGCATATATTCTTTCTCCCTATTTCCCTGCCTATTAAATGGGGAAAACACCTGTTTCTTCCACAGGGTGGTGAATGTTTGTGAAGTTTTCAAAAGAGTACATGAAATTATTCATGAAGAACATAAATATTAATGGCTTGATTCAACATAGCAATAATCCGTCTTTCTTTAAGACATTATAACATTCTCCATCATCACAGCATCTTAAAAAAAAAAAAAAACAACAAAAAACAAACAACAAACAAACCCCCAAACCACATAATATTTCACGAGAAACCAAGAGTGATAGAAAAGTTCTGGGACTTCATGATGGTGCAATGGCTTCTCTCTTTGGCAATAATTCTTAGGTTTTAGAAGGGAGAATTTTCCATTTTTGTTCTTCCTTTGATTTGTGGTTTTGATGGTTGATTGATTTTACTGTGTAACTGATTTTATTTTGCTGTTATTTGATTTACTGAAGTCACAGTTGTGAGAGGTAGAGGGCATGCCCATGTTCTGAACAAATTTCATGTTATGTTGGAAGGATTTTTTTCTCCCAGGTGAGTGCTAGACATTTATAACACCCATGTAACTGTAGTTTTCCGTCAGTCAAACTTTTGCATTGGTATAATGGGGAAATTGTTAGTTATCAATAACAGTGCAAAACCTCAGATTGGAGAAATTTATCAAATAAATTAAGTGGAACAGATTAGAAAGAATTTCACCAGAAACAATGCTGTAAACCAGGTATAAAAGAGTGCTGAACCTAACCCCTATTTGTTCACTGGCTCAGTACTGGTCTCTGCTATGAGGCTGAGAAGGTATGCCCAAGGTTTTGCCCTGTCTATACTGGTGGAGAAGGGTGACATCTGAACTTTGCTTATCACAGCCATGAGGACTGGCCCCAAGGATGCTTTCTCACAGGGGCTCTGCTAAATTAGGTTACACTACAGAGGTAATTTAAATGCACAAAAACCGTTCACGAGCAGAGGCCAACTGGCATGGAGCAGTCTGCCTAAGCTAGGGACCTCTCTTAGCCTCCAAAACCACACAGATATGTAAAAAGCACCTGGTGGGAATGATCTTTGGGTTTTTTTCCAGTTCCTGATCCAGATTTGGGAATTCTCTGGGAGAGCACTAGTTGATGCAGGCAAATGCCATGTCACAGATGCTTCTAACAGTGCAGAAGAGATGACTGTATTCTAGTGCCTGGGACTGTTCCCAGACACTGTTAAATTTACATGTTGGAGATAGTCTTAATGTTCCCATCAGTGAGATGAACATTAACATCTACTGCAGAGCAAAAAATTATTCAATACATGCCCTGACTATGCCAGTGCAGGATGGACTGGAAATGTTAAAGTAGTTGCCAAGCAGTAATGCACCATCTTTTAATTATTCAGAACAACTCTACCATTGTCACAGACAAAAGAGAAGGGCTTGGCAGAGAAAATTCAGATTAAAAACCCACCACCACCGCCACCACCATCAGCAAAATCAGCAGGGAATTTAGAATCACCAGGTGTTTCTTTCCAGATGTTGTGTCTGATAATGCTGTTGAGTAGATTTAACTCTTGAGCCAGAGGATAAATGTGAAAGTACTGTTCTGTACCAATGCTTATCTGCACCTTTTTAGTACAAACAGCACAATTCAGGTAGAGGAGGTTAATGATTTCCCACACAATGTAATCTAGTTTATAGATCTGTATAAAGGTTTTATGGCAACACTTGATTATGTGATGTCCCAAATGATTTATCAAAGAAGCTGATGTAAAAGACCAGCAAGAAATGCTGGGGAATTAACTATCTAATGCTTTCTGGGAAATAAACAAACACTCAGAGCCCTCAGGAAACTTGAAACCTGTCTGGTGTGGAAAACAACTCGTAATTTGTTTGCCTTTCATTACTTTCCTTAGTCGCAGGTAATAGTGATAAATTCACAACTCGTGACAAGTAAAAAGAAGAGTGGGAAAGGCACAGCGCATGTTAAATTTGTTTAATCAGCTACAGAATACGATGTCTACAAAGCAGGTTTCCCCTCACAGTGCTTTACTGCTCAAACTGGGGGGGGGGGGGGGGGGGGGGGGGGGAGGGGAGAGAAAAAACAGGCTGCACAATGGACTTTTAAAAGCTGAAATAGCAAAATACCAGGAACAGAATGGCAAATGAAATTAAGATTAGCTGAGAGAAGTGTATCATCCAGCTTCCATGTTTTTATCTCATTGCAAAAGGCTGTTCATCAGGACTGTCCCCACCACACAGGTTACCAAGACACAAACTCCATCGGTAGCGCTTTCTCTCTGTGTGACCAACACACAATGCCAGGCTCCGAGCAAGAGCTGCAGCCACCGCCGATCCGCGCCAGCTCTGACTGCGTGAGGAGCTCTGCTCTCTGCTAATGAACTTCTGAGGATGAAGCCACATGGCAAAGTTGGTCCAGGGTTCAGGATGCTGCTCTTTTAAACACTCCAGCAACCCAGTGATGGTCCTCTGATCTACTTATTTCCTGCGTGCTTGGACAAGAGAGGTAGTCGCAGATTCATCCTGAACTGTAAGCACTTACTTGAAGCATTTGAATGAGAAGTGCAGAGGTCCAGGTAGTTCCAGAGAGAAGCACAGCTCATGTGGTGATGAAAGGTCAGTTAACTACATTTTTACCTTTGGTATCTAGTTACCTTTTAAATCTAGTTTTTAAAGTCTTACCCTCTGTAAAAACAGAGGTAATCATACTTTCCTTTTTTAAAAAAAAGAGCTGTAAGAACCTAGAATAAATAATGAAACAGCTTACAATTTTTCTTGAGGAAATTTTCTATCCTGACAGTGCGTGTGCTGGCCCATCCTTTTACCAGCCTAAGAGAGTCATTATTAAAGGGACTTTAATAAAGGGACTTTAATAAAGACTTATTTTCTTCCCTGGGCAATTCCATACTTCCTACGTATACTCCTGGGAACACCTACCATTGAAGAAGCAAACAAATGAGCACAAAAGCAACAAAGTAAGGTCTGCGACCTGACCTTCTATGTCAAACATTTTTATAAGTGACCATTTGGAAAGTGATACAATATTCCTACAAGAATCAGAAATGTTTTTTGGCAAAGGATTTGCAAACAAGGCTGAAAGCCTGACCCTTGTGTTCTGTAACTGAGGTAGAAGACCCATCAGTTTATTGCTTAGAGCCATCGCAAGATGAAGATCTATTTCTGACTTAAAAGTCCAAAGGTGGCATACATATTGGCATGCAGTCACTAAACACAGTTCTGGCATAAAGGGTACTCACTGAACCCAGAACATTTTATCTAAGTAAGCAAAACTTCATAGATTTGGTCATCAGGAGCTACATCTACTCTGGGTAAATTAGAGTGTCAGAAGTACGAGCACTAACCTGTGATCGTCCCCACTGTAAAACTGCTCATATGGCCCCTGGCAGAGTTTTGATCCAGCACTTACAATTAATTTTGGGGAATAATCAGTGTTGTATGGGCAAGAGATCATTCCTAAGAGGGTTGTGCAACAGTTCAACCCCATCTGAAGGAGAAAAGAGTTTAGCAATGAAATCCTAAATAATAAAAGTTATCTGAGAGAAAAATAAAAACCAACTCGGACTCCAAGGGGAAGTGTGGTGCCTTGGTCATTATTAAAGCCTGAGAGATAAAGAAAGGGACATTCACTGGAATGTGGCCAGCTGCTTAAATTGTAGGACAAGAACAAAATGAAAGTCAAAGACGATATAATCAACAATAACTTGTAAACTTAAACTTTTAAATGGCCAAGATTAGAGGAAATGAAACCCACCTAAGCTGTTACTTGTCTGAAGAAAAGAGACAATGCTTGACATCAGCCTTTATTGCCTCTTAACTTTCAGCAAGCAGTCCCTATGGACAAAAAGTCCCAGAAGCTGAGTTTTATACGACTTTGGAGTAAGAGATCTTCCTGGCAGAACTGCAAACAGGTCATCTAAGGCTATTCAGCCCACTGTGGCAGGACAACATGTACATGTCAGCAGCAGCACGTTGCTTATGAGAAGCCTGGTAGCAAGAAGGGAAAGACACTTTGCTTCTGCCCTCACATGAAACCAATGAATTCTTGTACCATAGCAAGAGCTACTGTAAAAACTGTGCAGAATTGTGAAAAAATGCCATAATCAAAGAATCATAAAATTATAGAATGGTTTGGCTTAGAAGGGACCTTTAAAGGCCATCTAGTCCAACTCCCTGCCATGGGAAGGGGCACCTGCTGCCAGATCAGGCTGCTCAGAGCCCCGTCCAACCTGACCTTGAATGTTCCCAGGGATGGGGCATCTACCGCCTCTCTGGGCAACCTGTGCCAGTCTCTCACCACCCTCATTGTAAAAAATTTCTTACTTAAATCTAGTCTAAGTCTACCCTCTTTTAGTTTATAACCATTACCCCTTGTCTTATTGCAACAAGCCCTGGTAAAAAGTTTGTCCCATCTTTTTTATAAGCCCCCTTCAAGGCCTCAATAAGGTCTCCCCGCAGCCTTCTCCTCCCCAGGCTGCACAGTCCCAACTCTCCCAGCCTGTCTCCATAGCAGAGGGGCTCCAGCCCTCTGATCATTCTTGTGTCCCTCCTCTGGACCCGCTCCAACAGGTCCATGTCTTATATGAATACCATTTCTGCTTTATGTCTATGGCTGATGTGATATTAAATTTTTGGTTGTGAACTGTGATCTCACAGGTCTCGTTCTAGAAAAGGTGTGAGGTGCTTTGGATTGTAAAAGGACTGAAAAAAATGAAGGAGGTGACGGAAAATATTTTGAATCAACAAGAAAATATTAATGAGAAAATATTTGATCAGAAGCTTCTAGAAAAAATACAAATAAAAACCTGTTAAACAGTTTGTTGGAGATGACAGCCCAAATTGTCTATCTTCAAAACAGAATTCCAAAACTCACTTTGAATTTATGTGCTTACGTGTTTATGTATACGTACACATATATGTATACTTACATGTAGAGATATAAATAAATAGTAGGAAAAGGCTGCTTCACTTAATATAATGAATGGTACTTAATGTTTAAAAAAGACAAGAATTTGTGGCTCAAACTTGGAATAAAGCCATACTCGTTCAGTGTAAATTAGTAGTTGCATGCCAAGAGGTAGCTGGTCTGCTAAGATGTTTGCAGTGTTTTATTGCCTGGATTAATTAATGATAATGGTTAAGAGAATGATAATCTATTAGCTTCCAAGAGGGCATCAGGCAGTCTTCCCTGCTCAATGGAGTGTTAGAAGATTTGAAATATTTGAGGCACCAGAGGCTACTAGGAAGATTTATACAAGTCAATGCTCAAGCTGCCCAGTCTTAGAATTTTATTATTAGAAGGTTTCCTCGAGCTTAAGTGGATATTATTGCTTCATAATGTACTTTTATTCTTCTGTAATTTCTGGAAGTTTAAGGTTGTTCAAAAAAATACACGCAATTGATTTATTATTTTTTTTTTAATCTTTCACTTTTCAATGCATTATATGTATGTTTCAGGTTGGGTTGTCATTTTCTGTTTTGATTAGTTAGATATAGAACCAGTCATTTCAAGTGCTTGTCTAAAGTATCACTACGTAACAATCACTTACGTTCTCCTAGTATGTTTTTTTTCAAGCCATTTTTTATCAAGCCAAAAATCTTTAATTTGAAAACAGCACTGGATATATTCTGTGAAAGAGCAAATATTTTTTTTTTCTTTTTGTATGACAGCTAACCCTTCACTCAGATTTCTCGTTCTTGGAAACATACCTTTGTATCATACATGATCTGAGGAAAGAAACCATCCATGAACTCAATATTTAAAGTCTTTCAGCCACAGACAAAAAGGAGCATATTTTGAAAGAGGACTCAACATTTTTTGACTGGGATAGTAAAGACTCTTACCACTCTGTTCTTAAGGCTTCTGTATATCAATAAATGCTTTTTCTACAGAATATAATTTTCCCAATTATTATTTACAAAAATATTGGAGGTGATGTTTTAATGCACTTATTGAAAGATTACTAGAGGCACCCTAGTAGTAAAGAGCTTGTCACTCTAAAGATTAAAAAACTGGTGAATAACTGAAGTAGAAACTGAAGAGGTACATGACACTGGTACATAAACATTCTTCAAGGATTTCTTTTTTTCTTTTTACTGAAATGTTACAGAAACCATTCTTTGTTAGTTAGATGCAATCATTAAAGCTGTACATATGCAAGTGTCTAATATGAAAAAAGGAAGTATTTACATTTCTTGTATTTTCCAAACAGTACTGCTGTTTCTGCATAACCACGTTAGCTTAGCAGGAAAATAGCATTCATTTAAGTATTCCTTTAAGGGAAAAGTTTTCTGCTCTGGAGGTTTGATCCTCTTCATGACAACAGCTCAACACAGCTCTGCATCTTTAATCTGAGAAGTATGAGACAGGTGTGGAGACTATTTCTTGGCATGGACTTTTATGTTGATAAGCTCCGCTATTTTTAATTTATTTCCTCCTAGCAGCTGGTGCAGTAGATTTGTAAACCATTCCTGTAACTTTCTTGGATGAAAATTTTATACCCCTTCAAGGACACCCACAAGTCATGTACTGACTTGACAGGGGAGGCTGTCAGCTTCTTGATAGTATTTTCAGTCCCTTTAGTTTTATCCTCTGAGAACAGCCTTTGTTATCCACGAGTGGCTGTTCAGTATATGTTTTGACTGGCACTGATTCAGGCACTGCTCTTTTCACTGACGCTAGCTGGTTTAGATATCTGCCTACCCTTTCAGAAGCTGGGTCTGAAAACACAGTCTAAAAATTACTGTGGTAATCACATCTACACATAATTTAAAGCCAGAAGAGATTGCTAGATCATTTTGTCTGACTGCGTGTATGTCACAAGCCATTACATCTAAGCACTGCACCATATTAATTTCAAAAATTCAGTTTGGCTAAACTGTGTAGATCCAGATTTATCCTATGTAACAGAAGGCACCCAATGAAATGCCTGTCTTTGTTCCTTTGTAGACTAAAGTCTATGGAAAGAAATAACCCCTTGAGATTGCAAATCAGGCTGGGATATGAGCTGCTGTGTGAAGAACTCCTCTTTTTATACACAAGGATGGCCTTGAACTTGTAAAAAAATCCCTGGCAGGTTTACTGACTTCTTCTATGACCCTGTGGCTACTCACATGGCAAAAGAACATCAGAGAAATTGAGAAATAAATAGAGAACAAAAAGAAAAGTATGATTACATTATCGGATAAAGTTCCAGTGTGTCCAGTCCTCACATGTGAAATGCAGATAGACAAAGAGCTGAACTTTATATGCCAAAAAATGTGAAAACCAGATATTACAAAGGAAATGCAGATGATCAAAAGCATAGGTAAGCTTGCACATGAGGAACAACTACATGTACTGAGGTTCTTCAGCTTGCCAGAGACAGCTGAGAGAGGCTGCGATTGAGACACTTTCTGGATGCTTTCATGGTCCCTTTCAAAACCAGTTTTAGCAAACAGCAAACAAAGCCAGGTGGCAGGTTTAAGCCAAAGGGAGGGGATTTGTGTGCATGTAGGTACGCTGCATAGCATGTAGTTACGCTGTGAAACTCAGAAGTCTATTAAAATGAAATAGGAGCGTTTATTATCTAAGGCTTCAGTCCTCCAGAAGTTTTTAAACA
This sequence comes from Falco cherrug, assembly GCF_023634085.1. Classification (NCBI taxonomy): domain Eukaryota; kingdom Metazoa; phylum Chordata; class Aves; order Falconiformes; family Falconidae; genus Falco; species Falco cherrug. The sequence continues at coordinate 5,576,903 of NC_073698.1, forward strand.
AATCTCATCATTTAACAACTTTGCTTCCTAAATAGGAAACCATTTGGTTATTTGAATTGTGCAGGAAGTATAAATGACAAAAAGTGAGAGAAAAAAAAAAATCATCGACTTGCAGCTTTTGCAGCTCCAGGAACAGACGCTGTGTACAGGCAAAATAGCAGCTCAGGAGCAACGGTGCCTGGTGTTGGGCAAAGCAACATCTGTCTGAGAAAAAACATCTGGACTGCTGCAGCTTTCAGTAAGAAGCAAAATTTATCTTGAAGATATTCCCTGGCCACTGTCAAAAATGCACTTTTTTTACATAGAGCTGCTTTTTAGCAGTCCAATAGAACTACCAGATTTTTCAGTGTACTCTGAAGTGGCTATAACGCATGCCCTTTCAGGGAGCTGTGCTGTCAGCATCACATTGACAATACTCGAAACACTTCCAAAAGCCAATCGAGAGCCAGACTACTCTTCATATTGGAGATCAATAGAGAGACCCTCACGCTTTCTCAGTATTCCAAGGGTTTGGGTTCAGTTTCAGCTATCCTCTGCCGCACTTGAGGCACATTAAAGTACAACAGAAGGATGCGAGACCACCCTCCCAGGTGCTCTGCAGCAGCCTGCTTGAGCTCGCTCGTAAATTCAGGGTGGGGGGGTGGGGGGGAAACGCTGTCTTCAGCTGGCAGATCTGAATGTCACAAGGAACAGACATATGTTAAAGAAGATCACAGGCTGTTCTAATCTGTACCTGCAACCGGATCCAGGACAAAACACGCCCTTCTGCTTTTAGAAAACTATCTGTGTGCCAAAAGGCATATCCCAGAATTATAGTGGTTGTAACCAATTTCATATAAGCAAAATCTGCCTGATTTAAAAGAATACAGTTACTCTGTGGTTGTGAAACACAACCTTTGTAAATTCAATCAACGTTTTTTTAAACATTTAGTGATATTAAAAAGAAAGTGACTGGCTTTAGGGTATATGAAGCATCACAGCCCCATAAAGTTTAAGCGCAGGCAGAGAAGAAAAATAGTTAAAGTGAGCTGATCAGCAGCTGGCTTATTTTTGTTGATCAGCTAGTAGTGATGGGCAAGATCCTTTCTTGCATCCTTGCAGCTGGAAGAAGAGAGATGGCCTATAAAGTAAAGGGTATTGGAACCACCAAGCGATTGGAACTGGTATCCTGGTATGCGCTGCAATGTTTTCATCACAACGTTGCATCAGTAAAGAAAGATGCTGGATTGTAGTGGGACATCTCTCTGTAATAATTCTGTAGCTTTCTGCAACTTCATGTGGTGATTGAGCAGCTCTCCTGCTTTTGATCATCAAATGATGAGTGGCACCTGCCTAAGCAGGGAGACCATGCTTTTCAGATCAATGAGGTATCTGCTGAGATCAAACAGCAGAGTCACCTTTCAGATCTAACATCACGTATCCAGGATCACTCTCGGTATGACAAAAACGACTTGTGTGTCTAGTGATGAAGGATTTACATTCACCCAGTGGGAGGTGAAAGATGAGACCTTCACATTATGTACCAAAATTTCTGTGATACAGCCCACGGGGAACCCAGTCCTACTCCACACTCCACAAACGCCCACCAAGACACAAGCTGCAGATTGATGAGCCTACTTCACCTGGCAGAAAGAAGGAAAAAGTCATATCCTTTTTGACGTGTAAAACTGAAGCTGAAGTCCATATGCACAGCAGCTATTCTAAATTTCTCTCTTCAACGTTACAGCTACTATGATGACTCAGCAGTAGCAATTCAGATCATCACTCCTAAAGGCGTCCAGATCCTAACCCATCCTGTCCACTGAAAGAAGAAAAGAAACCTTTACACCAAAATTAAACATGGACAGTAAGCTGTATGATTTCATACAAATGAGTAAGGCTTACATTATTTAAAATGGCTTCCTGATTTGTGAGCAAGTATTAGCATATTCTTGTTTAAGCTATAAAAGTAAAAAAAAAAAATAAAAAAACACCAGACCACAAACTTAAAAACATAGCTCTGTTAAATCTTTTGTCATATGGGTCACCCTTAATGCTAAAAATTGAGCCCATTTAGAAATGTATATTAGACTTAATATATATTAGACTCAAATACTTAATAGATTCAAGTGGTTAACCTAGAGACTCACAGGAATTCAGCTGCAAAGCTGTGTCTCAGACACAGGGACAATCTTCCCACCTACCACCAAACAGTAATTAAGATGCCCAGACATGTGAAGAAATGTTTTTTCTTAATCTTATTAAAATTCACCCATTACTAGGAATGCACTCCGTTAAATGCATGGTTTGCTCTAAGTGTTATGCTATTACATATTACCTAGAATACTTAATTGTTTCCGAAGAATAGCAAACGCTTAACAGCTTTCCAAACAAGGGCTGTGGAGCTAGCTCCTGTAAATCACTGCAGTTCCACTGGCTGCAATCACACCAACTGAAGAGCTAGCCTTTTTTAAAAATAAAAATAAAAATAAAATAAAATAAAATAAAATAAAATAAATAAAATAAAATAAAATAAAATAAAAAAAAAAAAACCTGTGCACAGAAGAAGCAGATAAGCTTTACACATCCTAAAAGGCAACTGTGAAACCAGTGTGTGGAGCAGCTAGTCAGCTACAAAGAGGAAGCTGCCAACTGCAAGAGAGTGCAAAGTAACTCGGAGGTGTCAAAATACGCAGGTATAGCGATACGGCTTACTCAGGTTAATGGTCTGATAATATCACTGCCAAGGCTCAGAAAGCCATTGCCTTGACATCCTTTGCTGGCAATGTCAATACAAACTCCGCAGGGCTGGGGCTAGGGGCAAAATCCGGGGCTTCACATGCAGGGCTGATGAAAGAAGGGAAATCTATTTCAGTGCTTAAAGGACAGAGTGGCTTTTGGTGCAGAAGGTCAGACAGATACACGGGTAAGTTGCTGTATAGGAGTAGACTCAAAAAGGATGACTGAAATGAAAACCAGATAAGGACCTGGAACAAGATCCTACAGTCTATCAATGCCCTAGGATAGTGTAAGAGAGACACATGGGAACTCAGACATAAGGAAAGCAGGGTTTTTTTGCAGTGTTGACAATAAATATGTTTGTTCTATGGCAGAAAAAAAAACCCTTGGAACAAAAAGCCCTTGAAGGCTGATATGGGAAGAAAAGCCTGTTTGTGGTGAATACAATGGAGAATTTGTTCACACCGATGCAAACAGATGCATCACTTGAAAGCTGAAGTCATTTTTTTGACCCTGTTCACTCTACGTTATCGAGTCAACTCAACTGGGCATTTAATTCCCCCAGAGCTGGGGAAATCCATCCCTCTCCCCTCTCACGATAAAAGGAAAACTGACTGTGTCTGGGTGTTTAGGCAGAAGACTTAAGCCTGTCAGGTGCTGGATTTGTGCAGCATCCCACTGCTGGCTGGCTGCATCTTGCAAGCCTTGCTGCCACCTGCATGAGAAAGCTGCTCCATACCTGGTCCTCCACCAGTGTTTTCTTCATTTCAGACTACATCCCTCGCTAGAAATGGAATTTATTAGTTCCTCTCTAACAAATTTTAGGATGTGCTCATTTCTACAGAGCTTTCTAGCACAAGAAGTCTTTCATGACATAGGACACAATGAAGCATGAAGACCTAGAAACAAAATCAATCAAAAAATACAATCTGGAGAAGGAACAAAAATAACCAGTTTACTTGGAGTTTCAGTAGACACTCTGCTTCCATGCAAATTTCAGGTGAAGATTCAGGGAAGAGGAAAAGGATGTGCTTTTATTCTGGTCAGACTTCAAACCAGCATAGGGATCGACAGCAAAAGCATGAGAGAAATCTGGCTGAAGTCACTACTTGGGCTGCCAGTTACATGCAGGCTGTAGTTTGCTGCTGGAGTTGGGCTTTTGTGGGTTGCGAGGACAGGAAAGAGGGTCTTCAGACCGAGACAGTTTTCTCACACAAGTATCCAAGACCCTATTCCCAATTTACTTACCAGCTTAATCCCTCTCTCTTTGCTATCATTTGAGCATCCTCAGTTCTCCATCTCTGAAAAGGTTATTGCCTGCTTTTCAGGAAATGAATTGGGGCTTAAGTAATTCTCTGGGTTAAATAATTCAGGTTTCTAGAAGGAAGGCTCAGCTTCCAAGTCTTATTTTAAATTTAATAAAACAGTGTAGGTATTGAAGGAGCAGCAGAAGCAATAAACCTATTCAGATGCCTTGTGATTTTGAACTGCTGTAGCAAAGGAATTCACAGATTTCAAGGCTGGAAAGCACTTGATCTCCCAAGTCACAGACTGGAGATCTACCATGGTATCCAGCAGACCTAAGTCCAAATCTGATGGTACTCTATGCCCAAGACCTTCACACATTGCAGCCAGCCCACCTGGGTGCTGTATGGCACTGTTTCTTGATGGGTAGCATAGATGCCAAATCCAGCCCCCATGAGATAACGCGGTGGCCAAATGGTTCTCCCAGTCTGGTCTGTACAAAAGCACCCCTGAACGCTAGGGCACCGAGCATTGCATCAGATATTGCTGGGAGGGCAGAGCTGCCAGGACCTGGCTTCCCTGGGGGAGTCCTCTACTTTGAATGATGTTAGAAGGATACTGTAATGAGTCAGTCAGGGGTAACTTGACTAAACTTCTATTATCTTGTGGTCATCTTCCCTAACAAGCCATCCAGAAGAAGATGGGTGTCAGAGACAGGATGAGAGGTGAAGTGATATTGGTTGGAGGGCAGCAGGGATCAAAAGCCCAGGCAAACGGGTCAGGACATGGGTGCATGGATTTATGGGTGCATGGGTGATGGGATCAGAATGGAGAACTAAAGTTGTAATGTGGTTGTGGAAGATCTGAGACCTAGATGGGGAAACTTTCAGAGGAAGACAGCTGCTGAAAAAAGTGATCTCAGAGGATGGAGTAACAGTAGAGTTTGGGGAATAAAAAGTAGTGGCAGATCCTTCTGAACGGACACGGTGGGGAAAACAAGAGGTGGATGTAGGGGCAGAAACAGGAGTGAGGAGGAGAAAGGAAGAAAACAGAGGCCTTGAAGAAGGAAAGGCGTGGGAATCAATTTTAACTCACTATGCAAATAGTAATGGATAATAATAGTACTAAGATCTTCTGTGAGAATTTGTGTTTTTGCTGAGGGAACGAGAAGCTTTAGCCTCCATAGAAGAAGATGGGCTGGTTTATAACAGGAAGATCCTTGCGTAAAGTAACAGAAAGCTCTTTTGGCACAGGTTAGATTTACCTCTTATACAAAGATCTATCACAAAATAATGCCTCAGAACACCAAACCATCATGCACTTTAGGTTGTGACAAACACTGTAAGAAACAAGCCCAGGGGCAAGGGCAGCTCCTGCCTACATCAGCACTGCTACTCTTCCCACGGGTCCTGAGGAAGGACCAGAGCTCTGAAGAAGCTGCCTAAGGTGGAGAACTTCAAGGACACAGCATTATCCATTCTTGTCTCTTTGCCCGGAATCACACTCATCTTTCATAATCAGCAAGACAGCAGCAAAACTGTCTGGCATCACACCACGTTTTCATTTTTCTTCATTTAATTGTGCTCCATCCCACAGCACGGATCAACTAGCAAACAACAACATGCAGAAAAGGAATGAAGAATTAGTCAGCAGGCCTGGCTGACTATATTTACTTCTCAAGAGTTGGGAGCAGAGCCAGATCCACCTGATGGTGGGGCTTGCTGAGGGAGGTGGGGGCAGTGCTGGGGTTTTGTAAATAACTCAGAAAGAAGAGGCCAGAAAACCAAAATCTGAATGAAATAATCTTTCCATTTCACATAGTGGGACATAAAAGTCCACATGGGGAAATTGATTCAACTCTGAGCCGGCACCGCACAACACTTCATCCTCCATCATGGCCTCCACAGCTAGAGATTTACAAAAGCAGAGCAAGGCCAGGTGCCGTATTTTTCCGTCCTAGCAAAGGAGTTCTGTGGTTTAACTGAAATGGCTTTTCTAACACATCATATCTTAATTCTAGATTGTTCCTACCCTCCATGCCTCCCACAATCTCTTCTCCCACCCTCCCCCAAATCATGCTGTTTCAATGAACAGCTTGCGCATTTCAATGCCATCTTAATTTGATTTCCCAAAAGCTATGAAATCTCTTTTTCTCTCTTTCCCCGGCACGTGCACGCTATGCAGCAGCGATGACACCAAACCGGTTTTTGCTGTGTGCGAGCTGTTGATGCCTGCCTAGCTGTTTCCTAACGAGGCACTGAATTCTCACACATCGGTGAGATGCAGGGAAGACGTGCCCTGTGGTTAAACTCATGCAGTGGGCAAGACAGCAGGAAGGAGAGAGAAAGATGCATCCTTGTCATAGATTTCTCCAAAAGCCCTGGTAACCCTCTAGCAAACCCCCGTGACAACAGAGATAACTATGCCGTCCCCAGGAAGAGGCCAGAGGCCAAACCTCAGCGTCAATCTCATTTATGATGGGGAATGGAGGCAACCAGGAGCTATAGCATGCTTCATCCATACAGTGTTCTGAGATAAGCAACTGTAAGACCATAGCTGAGCTGTACCCGGGTTGCCTATTGCACCTGTCATTCATGAATGTCAGGAAACTTTAAAAGTATGTGTGGTTTTCAGTTTGTTGTTGTTTTTTTTTTAAAAAATATGTTTATCCCCATATTACTCATTGACCAGCTGATGCATGCTGAAGTGAGATGAATTCAGCAAAGTCATGCAGCAATGGCAAAGCTGTGAATAGCCAAGATCTTGAAGAAAAACCTCCCACTCAGAAACCATCACGTTGCCTTGACATCAACCACTGGATATTTTTGCAATACTGTTGTTCATGACATACCTGTTGTTCACGTGTAGTGACAATAGGTATGTTGTTCACGACAAAGGGATACTCTCAGGTCCCCTTGCTGTTCCCAATATGCATACAGAGTTATTTAAAGATATGGGATGTGATACAATGAGACACAATTGTTTATTTCACTAGACCTGGATAGCGCAGTCACTCCTCAAGCTGAGATCGAAGAATGGGAAGAGGGGAGGAGGTACCCACACTTCTGGCTGAAGAAACTCAGCTCAAGTAAGAAGAAAGCAAACTGGAGGATCTTCTAAAGCACAGACATGTTGCTTTTATCTAACATAGCAAAGCTGTTCTCCAGTTTTATGCAACTGACTCTACTATGTGTGTTGGTGGTGTTACTCCTTCTGCAAAGAAGACTATTATCCTATCTGGTATTCGGACTAGCTTCCTGCATTGCACTCCGTGTAGGTCTAAAAGTTTGCCCAGAAACTTCATCTGATCTTGAAGTCTAATGATCACCTTCCCTAGCCATACTTTACGTATCTATCAAGCTGAACCACTGCTCCATAGACAGGTTTTGATGTATTTTTTCATGCCGCTTAGAATTATGGTTTGTGCTCTGGTGACAGACAAGATCACTTGCCTACTTTTATTATTGCTTAAAAGTTATGACCTGCTGATAACTTCTAGATTTATTTATTATAAGGCTGTCAGAAGAGCAAAAGTCGACTTTAGCAAAAAATACTCTTTTCCATGCAACAAGTAGCTTATTACCCATCAGGGTGTACTTCAGGATCTGCCAGTGTATTTAGACATACTCTGTTGTTTGGCACGGTAGGGGATGAAAACACTATTTCAGGTCTGTTGACACTTTGTCAATGTAACTGATTTCACTAGGTGGCTTTGTTCTATATTTTTGGATAGACTCAAGATATAAATTTTTGAAAAAATGAACAGCAAGAGACATTTGGTGAATAGGGAGTTGAAACTTCAAAAACAGCAGTATCAGGAAGGAACTGGGTCTCCAGCTTTCTAGGGACTCTGTCTTCCGCTATGAAATCTGGCTTTTTGCCTCTTCCCTCAAACTTTTTCATCTAGGTAGTGATAAGCTTGTGCTACTACCTCCTGACACAAGAGGAAAGATAGCAGCTCTGTCCAGAGGAGATGGCAGCGCTGCAGTAAATGACTCTCTGATGCTTTTGTGCAGGAGTAGCCTAGCAGAAAGCTTTCATCTGATTTTCCCTGCTAGAAAAACACCACAAATGATAACTCCACTCTGCAACTTTAGCATTGCAAGCCATGGTTCTGTGAAATTTGCCAAGAAAACAAAGGTTGGTTTAACAAAGGATTTGTATAAGAACAGGGATACACAAGATACACAAGATACACAAGAGTGGGTGATACACAAGAGTCAATCCCTTGGTTCACACTGGGTGAGCAAGGAAAAGAAAATGAAGTAAGAAATTGAATCTCTGTCCTCTGTCATTTCTGGTTCCTTCTGATGGAGACGATTTCATTCTGTTTACAAGCTCTGTTTGAAAGAAAAGAGAGTGGGAAACTAGAGTTGGGTCCTTCATTCCCTCACTGTGTGTAATAATATTTAGTTACCCTGTATGTAACAACATTTAGTTTTTCTGGTCCCACGGTCTATTTGGTGATTATATCTGACCTAGGTAAGTTCTCCCTGCATCACTTGGCAGGAAAACTTCTCATTCTGTCTCAAAATTTCTCATGTAATGAGGCAGGATGCTGGTAAGTCAGTTGCTGAGCTTCACCCATAAGGTGACTGCACTACAGAGCATGGCACATTCTACATCCATACCCACAGACGTCTGTAAAACACAACAGGGTCCAGACAGGGTTTTGCAGATGCAGGAGCACAGTCATGTTACCAGGGTACTATCATTCAGATCCCCATCCCACTTCGCATTTACCAGCTGATGGCTGCACGGGTTGCCAATTCAACAAGTGAAGGACACTCATCAAACTGTTCCTCTTCTCCCTTCTATCCAGGGGCACAAACATGCCTAGAAAATTCCGCTGTTCTGCAGAGAGCAATTTAGGCCTGATGCTCCGATGTTAAACTAGCAGGTCTGTATTACAAGCAGTCATTTAGTTCAAGGAGGTGAATGTATGGTCAAGTGAGGTTGAATAATGCCTGCTCGATTTATGTCAAAAAGTTATTCTGTTAATTTCTCTGTCTGATCCTGACTCTTGCCCTGCAACTGACAACACTATTATTAATGCTAATTATTCTAGGCTAAGTAATATGATCATCATGGAAGGAACAGCTTTGATGTATGCAAGTGACATCTAATATGTGGTAAAAAATTGCTCTGTTACTACTCAATAAAATTATATTTCTGATGATTAAATACAGGAACTGGAAACTCAGTCCCATTAAGTTAATGGCAAAACTCCCAGTAACTCAAATGGGATGAGTATTGCACACTTTTATAAAAATCCACTTATTTCACCAGTTTTTACATTTGAGTAAGCAAAAGGAAATGAGGTTGTGCCACTGCCAAAGAGTTTATTTCCCCTTTTCTACAATTCATGCCTTCACTGGACTCAGTTTTAAAAATCAGATCTATGTCTTTTTCTCCCCATCTTACCATCGTTGAGCCACCGTGCTGCCTGCCCACAGCATGCATATACCACCTTAGTTAAGTGACGCAAACTCTGCTTCAGGTTCTTACACTGGGTCAGAAATTGGGCCTGCTTCTGTGACTTTATACTGTTTTAAAATATCATAAATAAATTAAGCCAACACTGACCCAGAATAAGAGCATGCACACAGCCTTTTACATCAGTTTAAATAAATCTATTCATCTTAACCTCAGGAATTTAGAAGCACACGCCTTCTTTTACTAAGCTTTTTTGTTTGGTTGGGTTTGGTGTCTTTTTTTTAAAACAACAACAACAACAACAAAACAGCTGTAATTTGAAGACTTGATTATTTGGAGTTCAAAATATCCACTATTGTAACTAGAAAAATAGGTCTATCTAGAAAAAATAAAATCACCTCCACAGTTTCCTTTCTATTCAAGCCATTCTACGACCCTAAAGTATCGGGAAATCCTGCACAAGCGCAGGTCAAATCTTTGGTGGATGCATGAGGAACATAACTCAGCTGGGATGCCCCTATCATTCCCTATGTACCTTGGATAACCCACTCATCTGTTAACAGCACGTCTAATGCATACAGTAGACATCAGACTCAGTGGGCATATCTACCCATCAGCAGCACAGCGCAGCTGTGGTAGACCTCAGGGTTTCCTAATACTTCAGTCCTATGACACGTGGCCTTCCCAGATCCACCACTTATCACCAGTAAGTATGAAATGGGTGGGACGGGTTGAGTTTCCACATTCTGTGCAGGCCATCTGTACAAACTAAAAATACTCCAGAGGGAAAGTTTAGCCTTGAGCAAACTTTCACATTATCCAGCACAGCTGTAAACACAGCCACATCTTTGCTCTGTCTATAAAGCTTGCCTGACACTTTCTCTTGCATAGTGTATAAATAATGTTGTTCTTCTATTCCCTGTCCTCATTGATCCACACTGGCCTTTACAACTTCATCTTGGATGACCCTGCAGTCGAAGGTAAGACCTGTCTGCAGAAGAGCTAAGGACCCACAGCATAAAGCAATGTTTACTATGTTGTGACTGTCACCGTAACCCGCCTGGGTGCTTTTGCTGAGTTATGCACAGCTCAGGTAGGGTTTTCTTACCTGAGCCTGAGAGGTCACCACAGAAATGGAATCACTTCTTACAGAGTTCCCTTAATCTTCCTTCCTACATCAGTGCCTCCAAATCCTATATCTGCTCTGAAAGACTATTGTCTTGGGGAAAAAAAAAAAAAGAGGGGGGGGTGCACTTCATCTAGTTTATCTTAATTACCATAACATTTAAAGAAGACACATGATTCCCTTAATCCAAAAGGCTAATGAATCATTTTTACCCATACAAAAATGCCATGTCCTATAGTGGTAAGCAGCCTAAAGAAAGCAGTAGGAGTTGGTAGGCATATGCTGGCTTGCTCTTTCTGTTGCATGAAAAAAAAATACATCAGCCTGCTGCTGGCTCCTGACTGCACATGCTTTTCTAAACTTTGGAGAAGTAATCACTTTCTCCTCTACTCGCTCGTCTCTCTTCGTCCTTTGATTGCAGATTCCAGATGGGTTTGGTAGCCAGTAATTACTTTTATAACTAAAACTCACTTGCAATGCATCAGGTTAATGTTAATGGCATTCTGTAAGACACTCATAATCTTCTCTCTGTTTTCTAACTTCTCTCCCATCCCAATATAATCGTATTTCCTTAATACTAACCAAAGAGTAATCTCTTATCTTTTTTCTTTTTTTGACAGTGGGTATGTGGGGAGGACCAATTTACATTTTTCCAGGCTCTCTCCCCTTCCTTCGCTATGTTTATTAAATCTGTATCTGTAATTTTTATGTCTTAATGCCAATGGATTTTCCTTTTAATTAAAGCAATCTGATTTCAGTTTATTTAAATGCTGATTTATGTTTATGCTATCCCCTGGTATCAATTTCATTCCAACTAGTTCCCAGTGTAACTTAATTACTTGTAGTCTTGTCATTCCAAGCTAATGCTAATTAAAACAGTTTTATTACTGCAAGGTATTAAAGATTAACCCCTCCACTGGTCTATAGGAAATGAAGTAGTAAAGTCAAGGTAGGGAAATAGAAGGCTTACAAAAAACAGAGAAAAAAGCACACAGGAATGACCACTACATCATTTTCTTTCCATCACACAATGTCCTGTAATTGCCCCAGGTTCGCAGTCTGGTTGTGTTGTTCTGGAGATGTCTACCTGTGCTCATCCCACATTGTACCCATCTCCTCTTTTTTAACCCTGTCTGTGGGCAACAGTTGCAACAGCTGAAGATGCACACCTACTAGTGGGCAGCCTCTTGACCCTTCATGTCCCCATGTCACTCTTCCTCCACCTCTGCCCACATCTCTCCATACCTGCTCTCAGTTGTGTCTCACCTGCTCTCTATCCTCCTCTTCATCACGCGTCCTACTCTTTGCCCTTCCCTCAAACAACACATTTATCCACATTCAAGAAACACAGAGTTTTAATCCAGTTCTCTTCCTTCTACACTTACAATGGATGGAGATCTTTGTCCATATCTTGCCCACTCCTTTTGTTTCCAGGAGGAGATGGAGCTGAAGAACTGACCAGCCTAAGCTTTTCATAGCAAGGGCTTTGCAACCAAAGAGGGATCAATCCCAGACCATACGTACTGCGCAATAACAGAATATATTGCGATGACTCTTCAAGCAAACTAGAGAAGTTAGTAGGACTGTAAAGCACCAGCTGAGTGCAATTATCTCCTGCACAATGCTTGTAAACTTTACCTGTCACTTCAGCGCTCCCCGTAAATCCCTCCGACTGCAGTACACCACTGCGGCGGCTGTGCACACCCTGTGGCTTCCCCAAATCCCTCTCCGTCTCATACACAGCGTTATTCCCCCCCACCTTGCCACTAAGTTCACATTTGCAGAAATGGTGATAAACTAAGGCAGTTATTTTAAGAAATTCCCCAAGTCCTTATTCTTTAATACTAAAATAAATCCACATATATCTCTTCAGGCATATATATGCACATATATGCAAATGGGTACAGTATTGTGCTCAGGTGTTGGGCTTTCCAGCATAGTTTTTCACTTGGTTGCCAGGTAACTGGAACATTTTTGATACACATGTGCAGAAGACATACTTAATTGTTTTTCACGTGCACCCAAATTAGGAGACAGCGAAGGCTAGTGTTTTTTCTGCTGATGAGTAGGTGACATCTGTGGGAAAACAGAAAACTACAGAGTGTGTCTGTCTGGGGCTAATTGATTTATAAAACTTGCCGACAGACAGATGTGAACAAACACTCCCGACAAACAACATGATTATAAATTAGCTTCTTCTTTTTATAGGTGGTAGGCTAAAAACACACAGCAAAGATAAGTAATGGGTGCAGGAGACAAGTTATTTATTTTCTGCATCCAGTGAAGCATGGCAATTGTACTCTTATTCTGTGGGCTGGTTTCCCTTCGGAGCCTGGGAGTAAGGGAAAAGAAGCTAAAGAATGAGGATGATTTTCTACAAAGTAGGAAGCATATTTGCCTGTATATCCTGTATCCCAGGAAAAGCAAGCTGTTAGGCAAGATGTAAATATGACCTCTCTGAGCTCTCAGTCTGGATCTGTGGTTTTTAGCCGAAGGCAGTGGATAGGTTGTAGTGTTATTAAGGAATTTCTGTGCTGTCTTGCTTAATGAAATTCACTCCTACGCAGCCTGAGCCACTCCATTTCAGCATCTGTGCTTTAAAGGAGAAGGGAGTGTGAACTTCATCACATTTCTTTGATGAGTGAGTATAAAGTTGTGCAATCCCTTTGAATTGTCTTTTCAGTCCATGAACACTACTGATATACTTAGGAGAAGAAGGGAAAGTGTAAGGGGGAGGTGAGCCCATGAGACAACTGAAGTCACTATGTGGTTATGTGGATGCTGACACCATTCTCCAAATGAACTAAGTGGTCTCTCCTCAGTGTCCCAGAAAAAGTTAACAGGGACAAAAAAACCTGAAGAAAACCCCCACCCAAATCTCTTAGACCTATGTTATTTCTGAAAACTAGTTCCACTTACTATTGTCTGGATGAGAATTCCGTTTCGTTTTCCCATACATAAGCAGGAGGCAATAAGAAATAGAATTTAAATTAACTGGGCTCAAAGCTATGGTCAAAACTGGGTGAAATGAAATAAATAAAAAAACCCAAACACGACAACATATCACAGAAATTCAAAACTTATCTTACATTATCTAAAGTCATTGGTAAAGCAAATGGAGAAATTTAAGATAAAGGTAAGTAAGAATCTTCTTACCATCCCTCAGACTCCAAACATCCCCTATCTGCACCTCGTCTGGGTTCTGCTGGTCCCATTGCTGAACACATGGCAGCAACGATGGGGAATAGCAGAGAGGAGTATGCTGTGCATCCACATATTTTATACACGGAGGGCTCACCGCCCATCATCACAGGTCCAGAGGGAGAGGCAATCCTAAATCTTTCCTTTCTGATGCTTTCTGCCACAATGTAAAGAGAGAGAATGAGTGCTAAGTGCACAGGCACACACATAGAAATAGAGCGGGGCGGGGGGGGGGGGGGGGGGGGGGGGGGGCGGAAATCATTACTCATCAGTCTTAAGATTTACAGCCTTCAAGGTCTGCAGTGAGGGTGGGAGCTGAGCACAGGCAGCAGCCAACATCACTGCTTCCCAGCTAAGGCATGACCTGCCCTGGGCAAGCAGATGATGGGGAGAAGGTCAGGGAAAGCTCCTGCTGCTCATTTCTGGGGATGCTGCCCTTGTGCACACCTGTGTGCCAGGCAGAAAAAGCAGTGGCATTCAGCCCTGGAGCTGGGTGGGGGGTTGGGCAGCCAGCAGCAATTTTGGTGGTCAATTAGGGATTTTTAGGACAAGACAGCTGAGTGCAATCAAGAAGTAGCTGAAGGATTCCCCAGAGCTGTGGTGTCTGGGAGCAGAAGGTGGCGGGTATAGAGGCAGACATGCAGGGGGTGCCTGGATAGGGGTTCAAGGGGTTTACCCTGCTGAGGGTCAGTGGTGCAGTGTGGTTTAGCACTGAGGGTCCTGTTCCCTCATAGCATCCAGCAGAAGCTGGTACCAAGAGGAATAAATACCAGCAAATTCTTCCTTGAGGTCCCAAAGTTCATGTGGATGCTCAAATCTAGGCTGAAGTCCTGACAGACATGCCATGCCAGTGGGACACAAGACACCAAGTATCCCTGAGAAGATGATGTTAATTATTCTTGTCATTAAGAGCAGCAGGAAATGAGTCTTTGAAAGCAGCTTGTCTCACATACATGCATGCATGCGTGCACTCAGACACAAGCCAAAGCAAGCTTTAGCAGACGAGGCTGTTGCTCAATGTAAAGGAAACTAAGTCAATATTATCTTTTAATAACAAATCCAAAAGGAGGCAAGCTGTCCCAAAGAATGAGCCAACAGAAAACATGATTCACAGGAATATGACAGATCAAGGGGCCTCAGCTGAACAAATTAGCATGTGCAAATATTTGGGCTGATGAGCTGGATGGAGATTTAAATTGTAGAGACCATATTAGCAAGTGACATCCTGAACCTGAGTTCCATAAAAAAGAACCTCCTCCCAACCCAGGAATTGTTTTCCCTGCCTTGTTTTCTTTCACTTAGTAGAAAACATTTTTCCTTCACGCTGTGAGAAACAACCTTTTTTTTTTTTTTTTTTTTTCCATCCACATGCTTGCTCTCACTTTTCTGATGACTGCTCCGAGTTTAATAAGCTGCTGTCAGACATGTGCAGTTAAAGCTCGGGGTTGTGTTTTTGTTTTCCCTTGTAGTTACACAGCACAATTCCAGCGGTGTCACTTTTACAAGGCATGATGCAACCCCTCACAGCAACAATGCAAGACAAAAGCAAGGTGTTTATGGAGCACTGAAGCATCCTTCCCCTGCTGTGGGACATATGTGCAAGGAAAAAAGGAGAAAAAAAGATCTCTTGTAGTCCCTCTTCATCTTAAACTCATCGGGGTTTTTCCAAAGTGCTTACTGAATAAACAGGGTAGGAAGGACAATGTTCTATACACATGTAAAAATAGCAATTTGCTTTCTCTTTTTTTTTTTTTTTTCCCCCACCTTAATATGTTTCCAGTTTTCATGCTTTTGCATGGGTAACAGAATAAATGTTAGGGAGGCTGAATAGAAGCCAAATTTTGCACCTGAGGAGGAAATGAGAAACAGTGAGGGAAATGAACTGTCCGCTTCTGTTTTGCTCCGATTCAGTTCTTGATCCCAAGGAGGGAGAAGATGAAGCACGAAACAAGTTCTTACATGGCCACCTTGATTTTCTCTTTTTCTCTTTACTGCCACCAAAGCAAGGAATGGAAAAAAGGGATGCTGGTAATTCTTGTGCTCCAGTGTAGGGTTAAGGCATAACTTTCTGAACTGAAAATCACGTGCCTGCCACACATGAAATAAAGGCAGGCATTTGCTTTTGTATTTACTATGGTTACGTCAATTGCTGTTCACAGTCTTAAGCCTTACTCCGGCTGCCATTTTGTGCTGATCACAGTGCTAGACGAGGCAAAGCTTATGAGCATATGGTAGCATTTGGCTGCTCACACATTCTCGGGATGTCACCCAGTTCTCATTGACTTTCAATGGCATCTGGACAACTAATTGCCACAGGCATCTTTCAAAGCCTCAGTTCACAGTACTCCCAAGTACTCAGGCTACTTTACAGTCTAACCACACAAAACAACAGGTTCCCTTCCTCCAGGCACTTGCACCTACTCTTAGATGCATATCCTTAAGTGTGGCAAAGATAAGTGAAGCAAGGCAGAGTGGTTGTGGTAAGTCTCAGGCCAGGTGTGTCTACAAGGCTTTGGGAAGAGCTGGGCTAGTACCCTGAGTTCTGTCATCCCCCTTGCAGGGACCATCACCAGGTGTAGCAGGAAAGGTGCTGAGCAGCCCGTGCTCTGAGGTGCGGTTCTTTCATTCTCTGCCACTGATGTCCAGTAGCACCTCTGTCATGTCACTTAGTATCTGTGCCATTGTTTCTCTCTTAGCTCACAAAGTGCTGGGAACAACAATCGGCTCCCGTCACCCCTGTGCAAAGGAGCTCACCTGGGAAGTTCTGGCATGGGCTGGAATCTGAACTGAAATGAGTCTATGAGAAATAATGGCAGCAAAGCCTTTCCGTGTCCTCAAAAGTGTGTGGATCCATCTGCGCTCTGTAAACTAAGGGTACCCACTTAAGTGATCTGTGAAAGTGGCTGGCCTTGATTTTGGCGAGCTTGTTTCCTTCGCAGCCCCCCGGTTTCTGCAGGGCAGAGGAAATGCTTTTGAACAAGCTGATCCAGAACAGAGGAAAACAGCGTGTCGCATAAACAACTCTCTGAAATGGAAGAAAAATGAAACCTCCTCTATCCTAAACAACAGCAAGACCACTGCAGAGGTCAGAATAGCCAGGGCTGTAAAAAGCTTCTAAAAATGTTTGTGCCACTGTTGAATTGCTTTGCCCTTGTCTCCTGAGCTTCCCAGGGAATTGTATTCAGTCTTGAGTTTTATGAAGACGAGCCCAATGAAGCTTTGATCTGCAGCATTTCTGGCTGTAGTCTGAAATGTTGCTCAGGATGTCTTTAAAGATTTAAAAGGAATTTAGCTTTAGCCTTGTCCGTGTGTGATTATTTTTTTTTTCCAAACCGCAAAATTGCTGAGAGGTTTTATACCTTTTCTATTTTCTCCCTTCAAAGATTGCAGATAGACTCATCACCTAATTATTTTGTTTCCATCTTGCAAACAAGATCTGGAGAATAAGATAGCAAAGAACATATCTTTGCTTGCATCTTACAACATGCCTACACTGAAAAAAAATTACACAAAACAAAATTTCATTTCAATTTCCTGTAACACCCTGTGTAGAGGGGAAGAAAAAATATGAGACACCGTTAGACATGGTCTGTGCTGTACAGTTGTACACTTTTGGGAAGCTCTGCTAGATGGAAATTTTCAGTTTCAAGAAACCTTTATTGACATATCCAGTAATATTAATATATTTGTCAAATATAAAAAGAATAAAATATCCACAGAAGTTATTTAAGCAGTCCTTCCCTGTCACATAGGAAAGCCAGACTTCTCAGTTTTAAAAACCTGAAAAATAAGGTGACTAGGAGGCACAAAGAAAAGCTTCTTTGGTTGCTTTTGTTTTTATTTTTTACACCTTCCTTTTCCAATTTCAGTCAAAACCAAAGAAAATAAACATGTAAACTGACATTTTTAAAGTTAAGTTTTAATAACCATCATGGTTGCTTTTAAAGAAAGTTGAGAAAAATACTTGCTTACAGTGTAATTTTAGTTTGCTGTGCTCCTTCACAAGCAGCTGGAATAATGGCCTATCTGCATTCATGTTCAGAAAATAACCCTCTGCAAACCTTCTGCAATATTTTTTTTTCCCTTCATTTTGTAGGCTGGGAACCATCTCATCAGCTTGTGAGAACCTCTGTGGAGATCATGGGTTTAAGGGAGACATTTATTTTTTAGGTACATACTACGCTTTTTAGACACGTGGTTCCTGGACTAAGGAGATCAGTGACAACACCCGGTGGTTGGTAGTAGAAAAATGGAAATATTCTAAATGGAACAGAATTCTTGCCTTATTCAAATGTTAAATAAAGCAATTACCGTATCTGGTTGCCTATTTTTCTATTATTATTTCTATTTTCTATTATATTTTCTATGATAGCAAGTCACACAGAGAAAGAAAAGTCGGGGAAAAAATAAACCCACTCTCATTAGACCTGCAGCCTGAGGACAAGAGTTTTGTAAGGACCACCTTATGATCTCCAGGGTCTGCAAAACCAGAAAATGCATGAGGGATCCAAATCACAGGCAAGTCCACTAAGCATTTTGGAGTCTACTTAATGTTCTGGTTTTCCTTTAGTAAATACTCACCCTTAAATGCCTGGCTTTTTATAGGAAAGTGCAAATGGCTGAGTTTGACCTTACAGCTTTAGACTTGCGTACAAGAAAGCATCCTGATTCGGGAAGATATAAGGAGTCATACCGATGTCAAAGGAAATCTCCTGATGTTAGGGCATCTTTAAGGCCTTAAAGGTATCAGTAGGATTTCAGCACATTCAAAGTTGATAATGTGTTTACACATCCTTTCTGATGTGGGTCCAACAGCCCAACTGAGCCTTTCAGAAAGTCTTTAATCCTGACAGACTTCAGAATGTGCTTCCCCATTTTATTCTCTACTGACTGTCTTTCCTTGAGATTTAGGTAGTGATGCATGTGTTACTATAGAATTAGAGTAGGATGAGAGGTCACCCACTTTGGAAACCCCATGAGTTCATGGTGCCTGGCTGTGTTGGGAGCTGGGGCTGTCCACTGTCCCAGTTATCCCTCTATATAGAGGACATGGAAGCGTTGGGGCTCATGGGGGGGCACCTTCCTGAAGCCCTCCATGGGCATCTCTGACTGTATGGATCTCAAACCCATGCAGCATCCAACCACCTTTGCCTTTTCTTTATGTAAAGTCTGTACAATGACAAGGGTTTCGGAATCAGTGGTGTTCCTGTAGCTTTTCCTCCAACTGTGGGGTTTTTTTGCAAATAAATTTTAAGTTGAAATTCAATTTAACTAAATGCGCAGGTCAGCTGCTGGACTCCAGTGAGTGCTGAGCATGGAAATATTTCCCAATGCTTTTACTAGCCGTTTCACCTGACGGTGATGTCTTTCAAGACTGCAAGAAATTCATCAAAAGAAAAGGTGATGGGGGAAGCCAGCTTCTTCCCACTGCTTGCAGCCAGCCCAGCGTGAAGTGAAACGAGCTGTTGGAGCTCGCACGGAGTGCAAGGGAGACTCGCAGCCCCATGCCTGTCGTGCCAGGGCATTTTGGTGGTGTGATACGTGGCACTAATCACAAGGATGGACTCTGGCAATCTGAACACTCCGTCAAAAGGCAAAGCCTTCCTTTCCCTGCCAAAAATGTACGTGAACAGTGTTTGTCAACCCCCACCCCAGTCTTTCTTACTGGTTCTGGGTAAAGTCATGTCCCGGGGTGGGATGTGGGAGCTGTACAGCACCTTCGTGGACAATGCCACCAGCTGCAGGTTTAATTAATAATGAAGTATTTTCCACAAAGGCCACTAGCCTATGCCCACCCAGATCCCAAGGCTGCAATTAATATCGTCCTTGCTGCTCTGGGGACTCCCTCCTCGGCTTAGAAGACAGATCCCCCTGCTCCTCGAGGCAAGCTTCCTTGCTTGCTCAGTATCCCTTGTTCACCAGCGAAGGGCTTCCGTGCTAAAGCAAAATTAACAGTAGAAGCCTTAACGGTAATTCTGATCATCTGTGAATGCACTAAAGGAGTGTTTGAGAGTAAGGTGCGCTTCACTCCCCAAAGAAGCGAGGAAGCATGCATTTATGCTTTAAAATCAAGGGAAATAAAGATAGAAGGCTAAAATGAAAAATAAGGTAGAAAGGCTAAAAGGAACGATTTATTTTTCTTCCCCAGGAAATCACTACTTGAAAATTTCACGGACATCACAGCCACTTGAATAATGAATAAAGTAGACGGGTTTAAATGCAGTGAAATTGCCCTCTCCTCGGCTTTCTTTTAATCCTTTGTGGCCCTACAAGGGGCCTTAGAAGAGGAGGCCCTGTGACATGCTAATCCAGCAGTCCTCCAGCAGCTCAGCTTAATCAGTCTGTAAGAGCTGAAGCCACTATGCAGATTTTCAAGCAGGATCCTCAAATTCCTTTTTTGATGGCTAAACACTTGTTTTTAGATCTGCTGAATTAACCACGGGGGTGGGGGCGGTGGGGAGAAAAAAAGAAAAAAAAAAAGGAAAAAAAAAAAAAAAAGACAGTAACCACAAACAAATTACTAAATCCACGTTGCTAATAATTCCTTAATTGCTGACCTGAAAGTCCATAACAGTCCTGATTGCTGACTGTCACTCAGGTTATTTTATAAATGCATGTTGCTTTTGAAATTGTAACGATGCTGAATGAGTAAATGGATGGGGCAGAATGGTTTTCTGAGTCAGGGGCCCTACATTATGAATGAAAAGGTTTCCCATCTGCGTAGCTCCTGGGATCTCAAAACATTTAAACAAAAATTAATTCACCATTACTCAGAACACCCTGGGAAGTAATCAGACTTTCATGTTTTGCAGAAGTTAAAACCACAGCACTAACACAAACCTGATGGCTTGTATCCTGCCACCAGGTCCGGCCGTGTGAGGCAGGACTGGGGCCAGAAAATCTGATTTTGATGGAAACTGATAGAAACCCATTTTTCTGTGGAGCTGTGTCTTGCAATTAATTACCGGTGTGTCTAGAAAGGTGCAGACTCCAGCTAGAGTCACAGTTTCATCTCTCTCTTGAGATTCCATCCTGATGCATTGCACGTGGTGAGCAATTCCTGAGCCCCCCTGCCTTAGGCTGACCACAGGGTCACCTTCCCCGCAGGACCTGAACAACCTCAGGGGCTGTTATTTGGCTGAGAAGAAGTGGTGGCAGAGGCATAGACAAAAAGAAAAAGCGAATGCATATAAGAAGAGCAGTGGGATAACATTTTTTTTTTTTTTTTTAAGAAATGAACCTAAAAATAGAATGTTTGCTTTCTATTTGTACATTTCACAAAACTGATCATTTTTAATTTTTCTATTTCCTCCTGGTGCAACCAGATAGACTGCAAGACTGGAGTGTGGTCCTTGCCAGTGGACTCTGGTAATTGGGAAAGTCTGTAGCTGGTTAGAGTTCACTGCAGCAACAGGGATTCAATGTATTTCTCCCTTGCTGTACAGACCTTTCGAAAGAACTGAAGAAAGCTTTGAACACTTTTGTGGTTTTGGGGTTGTTTTTTGTTTTTTGGGTTTGTTTTTTTTTTGTTTTGTTTGTGTGTGTGTTTTTGGTTTGTGTGTTGTTTTTGGTTGTTTTTTTTTTAATCAAATGTTACTAAGGAAATCAGGACAAAGTGCACAGTCCAGAATTGATTTTCCTTTAATGAATAAAAAAAAAGTTGAGAGTGCACCTTCAAGGAACCAGCTTGAAATTACCTAAAAAATAAGCAGAAAGCAGAACCACATTCTGGCTTTAGTTTGCTTATCTACACGCTGACCATTTGATCACCTTCACGCCTTACAGGCGTGAAGGAACTCCAGCGGGATGAAACCAACTACTTCCACTAGGAATGCATCCCAGCAGTCAGCAATCACGTTATTTAACATTAACATCAATATTTGACGTTGTTCTAATGTCCAGGTGTGCTTTTGGCCAACCTGTTGTGGATGGAAAAATGGATTTTCATATGTGAAGGGTTGACCTGCAGCTCCTCAGAAGATCTTTATGGGGTTAAAAGTCTCCTTCTGTGGAGAAGCTAGCAGCTGATGAATATATTAGCTCAACTCAACTCCATTTCCCTCCTGACTATGCAAAGAGGAGCTACACCAGCATGCCCAAGACAGGAATCAATTACCCCTCGTTCCCATGCTGCTAAATATTCAGATCTCGTTGGTGCATCTCCTACTGTTGGCTCCAGTTCTCTTGCAGGTTAGCAAGGAAATCAGATGCAAATCACATAGGTGATTCCTCTGCGGGAGGACAGAGCTGTGGCTGCCAAGAAGGAGGCAGGCTGCCTTTGTGTTTTTCAGAGTCACATAGCACTTAGCCACACGGTTCCCATTGACTTTCAAATGGCAAATATGTAGATGCGAGTCAGAGTTATGGAAATGTAGCCTTTCACTGTATCATTAGTTTTTTGTTTCCACATGACAGAAACTCATGATTTATTTTGAATATTTAAACTATGTCAGTGCAGCTTTTTTTTTTTTTTTTTTTTTGGGGGGGGGGCGTGGTGACTGTGAAATAAGCAATCCCTACAGTACTGGCAATGCAGCATTAAGAAGCTAACATAGCTGCAAAACATTGTAAAGGGGCCTATTTTGCATACCATCTAATCTAACTGCAACATATGTAGTGTCTTTGTAATTATAGGACAGGAAAATGGAGGTGGCCGCCTGGGTTGTGTTCTTCCCTGCTGGACAAATCAATTAGACTATATGCTACATCTGCAAAGTAGAAATAATGCCTTAATCACATGGAAATTTTAAAGCTTTGTCAAGGCTTGGGTAGTTCTCTGATATTCTCAGATTCAGTACAACATAGTGCCTAGGCTGTGTACAGATATCAGCAAGCTTGAGACTGTTATAGTTCCTTCGCTCACACCATCCCACTAAGCATCTTTTATTGGTATCTTGGCTGCCACTTATGTCTGTGGTTTAAGACTGGGCTACATAGGACACAGTCAGCAGGATCTTCTGTCCTCTCGTTAACACTAAAGAAACCTAGAAATTAACTCCACTGAAAGCAAGGCTACAGCCAGTTTCAAACTGAGCTGCAGAGATAAAGCCTGCTGCAATGTCTTTTTCTTTTTCTTTTTTTTTTTTTTTTATCATCTCCTCAAAGTCTTATGCAATCCTGAACATTTAGATTTAGCAGAATCCCTCACCTGATGGTTTGATTTATCTCACTGGAGCCTGCAAAGCAGTTGAGCTACTTAGCAATTCAGCTGAGATTACTGCTGAAAAGCCCGTGCTGGTGTGTCTTGCTAAATCATGTCCTTACTACAAAAACTTCGGGGGCCACCAGACGGTCTGGCCAATGTGCTAAGAGGGATCATTTCTCTTAACTAAGTTTTTCACAGAAGTAAATGGATATATGCATATTTTTACCAGTAGTATTAGGCTTTAATTAGTTATAAGGAAGGCATAACGGTATCTGCCTATAGATTATCTATTGACAGGCACCTATCTGTACGTTACTTTACTCTTCAGGACACCTCACTGGGGCTTCTGCCTTTGTGCAGAAGCAGAAATTACTGGTCTGATTCTTCTCTCAATTAAGTAACAAATCATGAACAGTTTCACCAAAACCAGTGAAACTTCAATGTTGTAAAACTGATGGGGAAAGACAAGAGGAACCTTGAACTTCATAGCTGTGTCTTTGACCACGTTTCCACAAGAGTGATGCAGAGTATTTACAAAGAATGGGGCTAAACAGGATTTTTTCATGGATCACGCAGCACGTAACACACTTTTCCCAATATTCATCTATTAAATAGAGACCAAACGGTGATCAGCTGCTTCATGACTGGGACATCTTGAAAACAGAGAAGTGTCCCCAGTAATTTACTATGTGTACTGTCCAAATTTGTGAAAGAATTTGAGTTGGGATCGATTTTTTGGCAGTAACACAGTAGTGCTAAAACTCTGAAAAAACAGCTGGGTGAAGCGGTTTGCCAAAAAAAAAAAAAACCCAAAAAAAACCCCAAACACACACACACAACTATTTTTAGCAATATCTGAATTATTATCTAATCTGTCTGGTCAAAAGGCTTGGGACAGAATATAAAAAAAAGTGAGATTACAGAAGAGGGATGAAATTGATACAGTTTTCTTGATAAGAGCATCTCCATTCCTCCCTGAAGCCATTGCAAAAGCAACAATTTGTGATGATACTGAGCTGCCTTTTGAGGGGATCTTATATTTCATAGCTTCCCAGATGCTTTTGTGTTGCATTAATCTCTGTAATGACTGAATCTCTTTCCCTAATAAGATATAATTGAGGTGGAAAAGAATTTCGATCACTGCTGTGAGAAACAAGCACTGTGTTCAGATCCTGGAAATTCAGCTCTCTCTTACCTTCCTGCAGCAACAGGGGAAAATTGGATATATGTGCGCGGGGGGCTGAGCAGGTGGAGGGGAAGAGGGCCTGGAAGAAATGAGTGCACAGCCCCTATTCCCACATGTGCCTCAGCCTCAAGGTGTTTATTGCCCTTACTATCTCTTAAAGGCATTTAAAAACTTTTTTCCAGAACATGTCTTCACCAAATTTTTCACTTCATTTTTTGTGATCTCTGCCAAGCTCCTCTCCTGAGGATAGAACAGGAAAGTTCCTTATAGGCATATTTTTATTTATTTATTTATTTATTTATTTTAAAGGCATGTGGGCAGTAATGTTGGTCACTGAGAACCAAAGGTGTTGAAACAGCGGGAGGGAAAGGGAAGAACCAGTTTTCAGACTAGGAAATGCTAGAAATTAATCAAAGGGCTCGCAGGCATGTAATCTTACTCTGTCTTTGTGCATGTGTTTTGTGATCCCAAACTGGAGAGGAAGATGAAACCAGTGTTTACAAGCTGGTGTTGCAGGTGCAGTCTGAAAGTTTCATCCCCGTGATTGTCAATTGCTTTTCATCCTTTCTTTCAGTCTTTATCCTCCCTTTCCCTGGTGATGACAAATGGGGGTACAAAGAAATAGGAAGGAACAGAGTGAAGTGCTTCTCTCCAGCAGCCACTCGAACCTTGAGCAAAATACTGAAAGAACCCACAGGAAAGAACAGAGGATTATTTTTTTTTTTCTCCACTTGCTCCTTGTTAAGCTTCACAGCTCAACAAGTGTCCTACTTTGAAAGAGAAAAAGGAACAAAAATACCCACTCACTTTTCCAACTCCCTAACTAACCTTTTCCCCGCCCCTCATCTACATTTCCCTTTAGTGCTCTCTTTCCCAATTTTGTGAGACAAAATGGTGGAAGGTGAGACAAAATGGCAGAGGAATAAACCACCAGTAATTGGGAATCTTTTCAGGAAAAACATGCTCAGAGCACATGCAAAGGTGCTGCCTCTCTACTTAGATCATTCCCTTGGCAGCAGGACAGGACAGGAAAAATCAAACCAACATTCAGAGACTTTCAGATGCAGATCTCAAGTTTTGGCAAGCTTCTTTATCGTTGTTTTCCAAATGGGAAAGCAAAGGGACAGGGAATTTGAGAACATATGGTGATAGAATAATAAAGTGGTAAACAGACCCCTTCCAGGCTGTGTCCTTCATTGAACCCAAAAGGCAATTAACAATGATAATTTCAATATGCTAATAATAGGTACAGGACACGATTTCAGAAAGCCAGAAGACAGCCCCTGAAAGTGTCTTCAGCCTCCTGTTGTCCAAGCTGAACTGATGTACAGCAAGTAAAGTTCACCTCAAAAGCATAAATCCAAACTCAGCACTGAGTTTTGCCATTTTGCTGCCTGGTGTGTTCCCACTGACTCCTGTTGAGCTAAGCTTCTGGAGATCAAACAAATCATGGAAAAGACAGGTCAAAACAGTTTTACCACTGAAATACATCCCTTATCTGCAGATGTTTCTTTCACTAAGATGCTGCAATTCTAAAAACATATCTATAAAGATGATAACAAATACAAGGATCTCCTTGGTACTGAGATATGCTTCTGACCCTGAGGCCATTATCACAATCCTGTTAATCTAAACTTTAGAAATATATTATGTGTTTAATTTAGCTATGAACAAAATAATGAGCACTATCCCAGCAAGTATTTGGTTACCTCCTCATCTGTATACCATGAGGGGACACATGGAAGAAGATCTGTTGCTGAACAAGTTACTTTCTTTTATTACACTGGTTGCCAGCACCCCTGAAGTTCACAAAAATTAAAAAATGGGAAAAGTAATTAAAGCATGCTAGGCCTAATTACTTTCCTGCCTGCTTCGGCAGTGTTTTGGGGGAGAGAAATCATAGTACTTCAAACCCCCATGTCTGCTTAGGAACTGCAATCCCCAAGCCTTCTGCTGAGTAGAAAGTTGGAATTCTCCCTTCTCAACTGGACAGCTTCCTGCTTTCATCAAGAAACTTGACATTTTCCATAGCCAGCTCCACATGGAACTCCTTCCACAAGACACCATTGAGACCCAGGGATTTGAAGAGGAAAATACAAATGAGTATTTATATGCCCGACACTGAGAATGTTGTGAATTCGATGCTGGTTGTTGAAGGATGCTGAGAATATTTAAACTTACAGGTAAATACCCAGGAATAAACAAGGTTGTTGGAAGGCAGAGGATGGTTCATGCTTCAGCAGTTCCTGTCGCTACTCTGAAGTTGGCTATTTTAGAGGCGCAAAGGTTGACACAAAAAGGCCCTGGGAACATAATAATAATAATAATAATAATAATAATAATAATAATAATAATAATAATAATAATAATAATAATAATAATAATAATAATAATAAAAAACCCAACAGATGAAAATATTTGACAAACAGTGGAAGGAAAGGGAAAATCCAAAAGGGAAGAAAACTAGTGACAAGAAAAACACAGAGAAAAGGGATGTAAAATGCAAATAGGGTAAGTAACAGCAAACATGTGGAGTAGAAGGACTGCCTACTAGATTGTTTTGTTTTGTTTTGTTTTGTTTTGTTTTGTTTTCTTTTCTTTTCTTTTCTTTTCTTTTCTTTTATTTTCTTTTCTTTTATTTTATTTTATTTTTCCCAAGAAAAAGGGATTTGAAGCCAGAAAAAAAAAATAAAAAGGTGATTGGAATAAGGGAAAATGAATATTTCAGAAGAAGTACTTTTCTCCCATTACTCGGCAGTCATCCAGTCACATCTGGAATACTGCATCCAGCTGGGCCCCCAACAAAAGAAGGCTGTTGACAAACTTCAGGGAGTCCAGCATAGGCCACCAAAGTGGTCAGGAGATTGGAGCACATGATACACAAGGAAAGGTAGAGAGGGCTGGATTTGTTCAGCCCCAATAGTCAGCGGGGACCCCGTAGCAGCCTTACAGCACCTCTGAGCAAGTTATTAAGAAGTTGAAGCCAAGCAGAGGTGCATAACATGGAAGGATCCATCCGGATAAAAGGAAAAAAAAAAATCCAGTATGAGATATTCAAGGCCATATTAGTTGTGGGACCTCCATCCTTTGAAATTTTCAAGGCCCAACTGGTGAAAACCCTGAGCAATGTGGTCTGAATTCAGTGCTGACCCAGCTGAACAGAGCAGGAGGTTGGGCTAGAGACCTCCAGAGGTCCCTTCCAACCTGTATGACCCTCTGATGCTGTGATAATTTCAGCAGAGACCTTTCACAGAGAATAACTTGGGAGATGGAAGGGCTAAAAGGCAGAAAGAAAAGCTGTAGTTACTGAAACACAGGACAGCCTGAGTACAAGCCACAATATTTCAGTGGTTAAGATGGACTTTTGGGAAAGAAACAAAAGGATTTTGAAGACTGCAAAGGATGAATAAGGATGTCAGACTTGTCAAAATTATAATCTGTGAATCTATTCTTTCTAGAGTGACGAATAAAGTTTTAAGTGAAAAGTGGGCAAGCTCATACCCACAATCCCCCCTTTGGCTCTACCTTTTGAACAACCATGGAGCTCTAGATTCTCCAGAATGTAATCCAGTGCTTTCTTGTGCCCCCGTTTCTGCCCCACACAAATAATTTGAGTTTATATTTGGTTTCGAAACAAGTTAGGATACTTTGCACATAGATTTTAATGGGAACAGCTTACACAAGTGAAACCTTTTTTGTTGTCATCCTTCTTATAGACAAGAACACTTAGGCTACATCGATGCAGGGTGGACTCTTGTGTCTTCAGGCCTGCTGTTAGACTTCATTCTATGTGAAATAGGTAATAAGAGAAGCTGCAAGATGTACAAGAACATGAAGTTGAGATGTTTGGATGGGTTGTGACCAAAGTTTGGACAATACTTTCAGAGCTGCTAGAGGTGCTGCCACAGTACTGTTAACGTTTGCTTGTTAACAGGCAACAGTTATTGTGCATTTTGCACAGGGCCCACATTCTGCTTTCTTTATCAATGTCTGCGCTTGACTCCTCATCAAGTATCCCTGCTCCACAGGGAACATTTGTAGATCAAGGTTCTGGATAAGTAAAATTTTGGCGTTCCTGAGGGCAAAGGGGCATTGGTTTCAATCTGCGCTGAGGCCAGGATTTTAGCACATAGTATGTTCAACATTTAGGGAGAAAGTATGGCTCACACATATCACCAAATGGTAGCAGCTTTACAAAATAAAATTGCTATGATATTTTGTTTTGCATTGCCTACTCTGTATGTTTAGCAGGTTAGCGATGTGCCCTGGAGTTTCATTTCTTGGAATGGAAACTCAATCATTAAATTTGATGCCAATGCTGCTTTGCAAGACTTTTCATTACAGTTTCTTTGCAGCATAACTAAGAAGTGCAATCAGGAACAAAAGATGGTACTTCCCACTCTTTGATGCCATCTCCTCAGACCACACCTACATCCTGCTTATATTGGATATTAAGAAACATTTCTTCACTGAAAGGGCTGTCAAGCATTGGAACAGGTGTCCAGGGAACTGGTGGAGTCATCATCCCTGGAAGTATTTAAAAAGTGTGTAGATATGGTGCTTATGGACATGCTTTAGTGGTGGACTTGGCAGTGCTGGGTTAATGGTTGGACTCAATTGTCTTAAGGTCTCTTCCAACCTAAATGACTCTATGATTCTATGATTCTATCTTAGCCCTTCTTTCATTTGCCATTATTTACAATGAACATATTAAAAAGGTTGTGCTAACACAGGGAGCTTGTGAACCTTTAAGAGGACCCAATGACTGGCTTGAATAAAACATTCATAAATTCAGATGCCTGAGTTCTATGCAGTTGATTTGATCTTTCCAAGACCCACAGTGCCCTGACAATGATTTTGAGGCGTATTATTGGATGAAGAATCACAGTGTCGTACTTGTCAATATAATATGCAATGACAAATTGTAATCCTGATGGTACAGAACTTATCACCTTCCCCAATACTTCTAAATTTTGTGTAGTCTTTATAGTCTTACATGAGCTCAAATATTCTCCCCAAGAAAATAAGGACACTTCCTCTATATGCTAAAAAATAATTCCTACACATTCACTGACAAGCTCCCAATACTGTATTAATTATGAGCAAATGGGACCACAGGGAATTATGAAGGAGCATCCCCTCCCAGTCTGTAATTCACTTTGCAGGATGGTGAGATGGAGAGTCTAGTCTAAGTGATGTGCTTTCCCACTGAATTTAAGTCCATACCCCCAAGCAATGGTAGAAGTAGTTGCCATGGTGTACTCGGGGACAAGTGATCACAGACGGGAGATATTAGTCAATATTTGTCCAACAATTGAGTAGCTCTTATGCTACTTAGACAGGAGATGCCCTAAGAAGAACTTGCCACATTAAGACATAGGTCCACTGTATTTCTGATACTTTTTAATTCAAGATCTCTCCACAAGGCAGGACCTAGAAGCCACCTGCATTTTTTGAGACTCTTCCATGTCAGTCATTTTTAGGGATGCAAGTAATCTGGAAAGGAACACAGATCCTTCAGTGCAGTGGAGAAAACCTTTTCCAGGGATTGCCTTCATTTACACTTTATAGTAGCTGGTTATTATAGAGTTTTAGTTACTCTACAGGCTCCGAATTTTACCCAGATGTGGATGGTGCTGACAGTTTGCTGGAAGCCAGATAACAACAGAAAAAGCAGGACAGAGCATTCCCTGCTTCTAAAATGTACAGCGGTGATTTGCTGGAAACACTGAATCTCAGTACCCCACCTGACAGCTACCTTCATCTTTAACTTGTGAAGTTGAATAAAACGGAAATGTTGCCTCCTGGGGTACATCGTCTACACGATTTGCTCAAACACCACCGAAAGCTCCAAGGCACAAGATTTTTTTTTTGTGATGGACTGGACAGTGCGTGCAGCCACAACTGCCTTTCTGATCCACACCTGACATCAGGAAACATTTTTTTTTTTTTTTGTCACAGAATCAAAACCAGCCACAGTTAAAATTTCTAAGAGCGAAAGAAAAATCTCACAAGAAAAGGACATGGGGAATTCAAATTAACTCAGCTGCTTCACTTGGCACGTGATATTCCAAGGGATCAAGAGGTATTATATGAGAAAAATGCACAGAAGACATACTGTGGATTGCCGATCATTATCAAATTAGCACCTTTTATATCATGTTTCAATCTCCTCTCGGGTTTTGCCTTGTAATACATGTGATTAGAAGAGAATTAATAATAGCAATAATGTGCCAGAGAGTCCATTTTTTAGCGACTACTTTAAAACAAAAATGAAAAAGGCACTTTTACAATATTTTTAATAAATACTTCATTAAGTGGAGGGAGGTATACTAGAGGCACAAAATTCCATGCTCATGAAAACACTGTACAAGCACACAATTGCCAGGCCTCTGCCTTTAATTGCATCTGAAAGTCATTGTTCCCCAAACAAAAGACACGGTGGGGTGAGTGTTTTATGTTTCATTGTGTCTTTATCAGCTTCCATCACTCAATATGAAAGAGGCGCCCAAATCACTGGTGCCAAAGATCTGCTAGTTTCTTACTGGTCTAGCTGCTAAGGTATTATTTTTCCCAACTAATTTTAGCCATTCATAAATGTTTCCCTGCCTCACAATACGATGCATTCACATAGTGCTTTTTCTCTGGTGACCTCAAATTCTTTAAGCAAACAGTTAATTTTACACCACTGTGCTGCAGAGAAGTTGCTCTGCAGAAGGCATAGTCAGAGTAGTGGTTGCTCAAAGTCTGAAGCCAATAGTTGAGCCAGGAACCTTTAATTAATTTTAAGAGTGAAGGGCCTAACATTTTATTTGTATCTTCTGTTTTGCAAAGACACAAAATAAGTACATGGTACAACATTTGAAAAAAGTATCCTCATCCCTAAAAAGGGGTATTCTGGGGTGGCTGGGGTTTTTGTTGTTGTTTTACTAAAATTAGCCAGGTAAAAAGCCTTATAGAAGATAGGCTAGCAAACAGACAGAAAGCAATACTTATCATCTTAGTGCTGCTGTTTGAAAGTATTGAGGACTATAGGGGGTAGGGCTTCTTCCTATAAATGAGAAAACAGAAGGTACAAGACCGAACAAAGTTATGTATGAATGAATTTAAGTGTAGTGTAAGTGTGATTTGATTTCCACTATGGCTTCAACTGAAAGAATATATTCATTTTCCTCTTCTTTTCATGTTCTTTCCTCAGCTCTCATTTTTTAGCTTACAAAGGGAAAGAAAGAAGAGAAATAACTTTATAGCATCGTCCCTACACAAGTATGGATACAGAGCTTGGAAAGTGCACACAAAACAATCACAGTTAAATCCCATCTGTCCCCTACAGACACACAGATGATACATTTTTCTTTCAGGTAGGCTGGGGACACTGCCCAGTATTGTCCCCCTGTCACAGTACCTCCCCCTTGGCTTTCAGCATCGTTCCCCATGGGAAATCTGTGATGAGAGCTAATCAGGAGCAACAGACTGGGACTTCAGATATTCTGTGGGCAGTGTGCACCAATAAGGATTACCTTCCTTTGTTTCACAGAAATAAAGACATTATAACTGTTAATGAGTAAGTCAATTGATAGAGCCATCTTTTTTTTTTTTTTTTTTTTTTTTTTTTTTTTGCTTTGGGTTCCCCGATTTGCTTTCTGGTTATAAAGCACCTAGCACTTCTGGGATATCCCTGTGGAGCATCAATAATATGACACTGCTAGTATTATCCCTTGACTTTCTAGGAAAGTTCAATCAGAAAAAAAAAAGATGTGTCTGGGCAGGCAAATTGGACCTTCGAAACACCTAATTAAGGCTACGTTTGCATACTGATTTCAAGGTTGACTACCTTTGTCCATTCACCCAACATGGACCATATGTAAGCAACAGCAGGATATTAATCACAATGAAAGAGCACGTTCTCCCGCTACTTAGACTTGCTGTACTTGTCCTTTTTCCTAAATGTTTTATATTCAGAGAGCTGAGGCATTACTATCAGAAACTATTAAAACAGAGACAATACCTTACACTTGCTCTTTTGCAGTGGGAAGGCAACATACATTTGCTCCATCTTGAAAAATAAAGAACCACAAAGGATTATAGATGGTTTTGTGCTAGCTTTTCTCCCTGCACAGCAATACCCTTACTATCTATTAGATAAGCATCTCTTCTCTCCATGATCCCCAGAAATAAACTTAAGGTGCTTTCAATTTGGTCTTTCTCACTTTCCAGGCTTCTCATTGCCTGAACTAACATTCTCTTCCCCAATCCTCATGTTCTAAAGAGCTCCCACCTCATGGAAAAAAAACTTTAAGAAGCATTCTGGTTTGAAAAAAAAAAACCCTCCTCTCTCCATTGCTGTGGACATACAGGGACAGCAAAAAAATAAATCTTTCTTCCTTTGTTTTTGTTTTTCATTTTCTTTTCCAGGCTTCATTGTATATTCTTTAATCATGCATACAGTGAACATGATTGTCAATTCAAAATTATGCGATGTCAGACTACAGAGAACAGCTTAAAGCAGAATTTTTCTACATGATAGTGTTTTTATTTCCTGAAGTTGCCTAAGAGGAAACCTATTGAATTT
Organism: Falco cherrug; assembly: GCF_023634085.1. Classification (NCBI taxonomy): domain Eukaryota; kingdom Metazoa; phylum Chordata; class Aves; order Falconiformes; family Falconidae; genus Falco; species Falco cherrug. The sequence goes on from NC_073698.1 coordinate 5,609,532, forward strand.
GCCATTTTACACACTATTCTTCATATGTGCAAATAGAAAAAGAAAGTACAAACAGAACTATCCATACTAAATGTGCAAATAGAAACCAGATGATTGCTACCATAAGTACAGAATACATATAACTCAAAAGTGCATCTTGAAAAAAACATTTAAAAATAAAACACAAAAAAAGAGTGCATTTCAATTTGAAAGGGAACAGAGGCAAAAATGCGCACAAGGATACAAAGATATTGCACTGAAACCTGCTTTCATACTGCCCTGAATCCAAAATATTTTACAATGCTTTATGGAATCACCCCCATATATAGCAATGGAAGAGAAAAAAATCTGTTCGCTTGGTCATTCTCCTACCCAAACCTCTTCCCCAGAGCTGTGAGAAAGAGAGGCAATACATAAAAAAACTACAGTTCTGATCCACACTCACAATCTTGTGAGAGTGCGGTGCTGGGTCCATAAAAATTCTGTATTTAAACACCTAATTAACAAACTTACAGCAATGGGTGGGCATGGCTCCTGGCAGTGCAGGCTTTCATTTGCTGGGAATGGGACAGTTCCACCACCTCACTGGCACCCCACCTGCCATCATTCCCACTGAAAATTTACTTTGCCTTCTAGGGAAAGAGAGGCCAAAAACTTTTGGCTTCTTCCAGGTAGAAGATCCTCTCCAAGATGAGCCCTGGAGTTTCCTCATTCTTGTTTAGGTCTCCAGACCTGAGGAACACAGGAAAGTTTGCCAAAGGAGGATCAAGGAACAGACCAGGAGGCAGTGAAACTTCAAAAGTGAAACTTCAATCAGTGCCAAAACACTGGGGTTTTTTCCTTCCTTTATATAGATGTGAAGCACAAAAAAAAGATAAAGATCTTATTTTCCTGGCATGACACAGATGGTAGCTCACACCTGCCAGTCCATTTCTCATCGTCTATGCACCTCAGCAGCTCCGGCTCACGCATGTAGGGTCTGACGACTCTTCCTTGTCTTTTATGTACAAATTCTATTTCACAAAGGCAATGAGATTCCCTAGGCAGCTCATTTCAGGGATTGAAATAATATTGCATTTTTTCAAGCAGTTAGTCACTTGGCCTTCAAGGTCCAGCACTGTGCCTTGTGACACACCACGTAAAGGCTCTCAGTAAAAGCTGGAAATTGTGCCACGTCCCAGTACTTGTATGATGGGGAATGAACACTTGGAGGCTCCTCTGCCCCCCCACTGGTTTTGGACCCCTATCACTCTTCTCAGCTGTCTTTCTGTCACCTTCCCTGTGTGCTGAGCATGTTCCTCACTGCCTCCAGCAAACTGCCTCTTCTCCTCCTCCTCCTCCTTCACTCACCATCTTCTTATCTCTTCTCCCCCAGCTTCTGCTGCTAATTAAGGAAAGAATCTTCCCATCCTGGAAATTGCCCGATTCATTCCCCGTTTATGGAAGCATCTCTTCTACTCGCTTTCCTTTGGTCCTGTTGCTTATTTTTATTTATATACTTTCTTTTCCCCAATAATCCTGCATTAATTAACCCCTCTTCTCTTCTTCCCACCGATATCACCCTTCCAAAACCCTTCCAGAATTCATGCTGGGAATTTGATAGGTCATTATTTACTGCCAAGCCCTCAGACAGTGGAGGTGGCCTGAATGAACAGACATTGGGGAAGTCCTGATGCAAACCACAAGACAGCTGCACAACTCATTATAGAAAATAACAGGAGATGCTTTCTAACAAGATGAGGTTCTCAGCTGGTAAAAAAAATGTGTCATTTATTTCAGAAGGAAGTCAAGGACCTGCCGCTCCAGGATCTGTCCCTGAGATAGAAATCCTGAATATAACTGAATAAGTCAACATCATCCCACATTTTCAAAATGCCCTGGCTTGCCCTTTACATCTTTAATTTAGTGGTAGAAGGGACTAAATTCTGGGTACTTCAGTACCAGGGAATTACAAACTCAGTTTGGAGTTTTATCTTTTTTAGTTTTCCTGCCTTACCCCCTCACCCCTCCCCAGATTATATGCAGCACTTAAACCTTCTCATGAGATAATCAGACTTTTTGGTAGTATTATTATTTATGTTTAAGTCTTATCTGAAATTAGAAAGCAATAGGAGCTGCTTTGCTGGCTCAGCAAGCTGAGGGGCTGCTGTATAGATTGTTTTGCACTCAAGGGACTGGAGTCTGATCTCCTTCCCACATAACCTATTTGGGTAGAAAAATCACAACCACTATAATGAGTAGTATCTTTATCTCTGTGTGTCAGCTCAGAGGGTGCTCTTCTGGGAGAAAATTAAATGTGACCTTCCACAGCTGATGTGACACAAACACTCATATACTGCACAAGCTTCTGGATCAATGGCTGTTGCTTGCAGCTTTCTGATGTGCAATACTCCTTAAGAAGGATATGAGCCCCAGCACTTTTCTTTGTAGATCCAAGATCGTTTTTGAAAGATGTTGGAAGTGAGCTGAATATTGCAAATGTTTTGGGATGTTTTCGGCTCAGCACAAACTGGGTGAAACCCTGTTAACTTCAGTGTCACCTCTGGGCATAAGATGTCATGATAGCAGAAGTCAGTTCCCATTTTATAAGGTAATAAAGTGGTTTGGTAACTTTACAACATCATGTGCTGTGGGACTGTGCTGCTGTACTCTTTCAACTACCATATAATGGAAGTTCACAGATGTCCCAACAACCACACTATTCAAGGTAACAACAGTATTCATTAGCTGGACATAAATCAGATAATTCTTCTGAAGGCAATGAGTTTGCAGATGCATGTAAGACATCATGATCCAAACCACTTGAGATCCAGGCTTTAGGACAGCCCCCACCTCTGCCTCCATTCCTTTCTCTGCTCATTTCATATCTGGGTTTGTGGACTAGTTTTGGCTGGGATGGGATCAGTTATATTCATAGTAGTTTGTTTCGGATTTGTGACTTAAACAGTGTTAGTTACTGCTGGGCAGTGCTCACACCGAGCCAAGGGCTTTGCTGCCCCTCACCCCACCCCAGCAGCGAGGGGGCTGGGGGGGCACAAGGAGCGGGGAGGGGACACGGCCGGCACAGCTGACCCCCCTGACCCAAGGGATGTTCCATACCATATGGCGTCATGCTCAGCATATAGAGCTGGGGGAAGAAGGAGGAAGGGGGGGACGCGGGGAGTGACGGCGTTTGTCTTCCCAAGTCCCCGTTGCGCGTGACGGAGCCCGGCTGCCCTGGGGATGGCTGAGCCCCTGCCTGCCCGTGGGAAGCGGTGGGTTGTGCACATGGCTTTTGCTTTACCCTTTACACTGTCTTTATCTCAGTGCACTAGTTTTCTCACTTTTACTTTTCTGATTCTCTCCTCCTTCCCATCAGGGGAAAGCGAGTGAGTGGCTGTGCAGGGCTTAGCTGCCTACTGGGGTTAACAGCTTGATAGATAATATTATTTCTCCTGTGTAAGAAGGTCCTATAGACCTGCCACACGTTACAAAACATTTCTTTGTAACCTTAACCCTTACGTTCATTATAGTACAAGTACTGAGCTAAATGAAGGACTCCCTTTAAGCAAATGTGAATACCAGGTTCATTAAATGGTCTTCTGTCTTCATGAGGCAGAGCCACTCAGCAAAGAAATTGTGGCATGTTTCTGTTTCTCACGCATCTGCCCACAAAGAGTGGACAGAGACTGCAGAGAATAGTGATGGTCACTGACTTGATAACATGTGCTCAACAAAACTCTCTTTCCAATCATTATTGAGAAATGAAAAGAGTACCTATGAATCTGAAGCCTGTTTCTCATTTGCTATAGCAGACTCATAAATAACTGCATGAGAAGCTATGTTATATCGTTTAACATGGATGGGTCTGTATGGATCAGAACTAAATTTCCAGGGCATAGGAATTTGCCACTCGATAACACCACCGATAGCAAGCCTATAATTTGAGTGATGTCAGTGGAGTCACACCAGCCTATAACTGGACTAATGGGAATGAAAACCTATCCCATGGGTAAAGATAAAAAGATATATAGTATTAAATAAAAATAGACAGTCAGAATAACTACCTCAGCCTTGGGTAATATGTTGGGTAATAGCCTTTACTATTACTTTTACTCATGGGAAATTTTACACAGGGAGGGGAGGCTAAATTTCATGTGGAAGAATCAATTCTTTGGACAAAGGAAAATGACAAAGATAAAAGCAATGACAAATATGGCTGAAGGTATCAGAGAGAAACAATTGCTTTTCAGATTAACCATCTCCTTTTTTAAATTGCCAGTGGTACTTCGTTATTACAAAAAATAAAAAAAAGGAGGGGGGGTGTTTCTAAAATCAATACATTAGGCATTTTGGGTCCCAACTTGTGAGAGTCCCTTAGAAAGGGAGGAAACTTTTGTATCATTCTTCATTAATTCTCCACTTCCTTAAGTGCTTTGGGAATTATCTGTTAAAACAGGAATGCAGTGAAGAAAAACTGAAAGAATGTGTAAGTACATAGAGTTGGCCCCATGTCAGCAAAGCCTGGAGCATGATAAGGAAAGCTTTGTGCAAGGAGTACGTATTTTATGATGCCACAATTATTGGTTCAATAATCAATTATCAGGGGTTTCAAGCTGCAAGGAAAGCTATCGCTTGCCAAACCAAACACTAAAAAAGGAAAAATGAATAAGGCCTTGAACACTGCTGCACTTATAAGTTACCAGTACCTGGAGTCATGCTCATGAGCATATGGGTTGCTAAGTTTTGCAGAGCCCAACAATTTTCTGGAAGCAAAATAACATGGTCTCATAACACCGCGTTTGCCCCGCCACCTCAGTTCCCAAAATGCCCATCCGTTCCCATAAAGCCAAACCCCTTGTCCCACTCTCTCCCCAGTTCTGACAGAAGACAAAACACGGTTGATCTCTGTCTAATTGGGAAGACTGAAATGAGAACAGCTGGAAATACAAATTGGGCAGCGATATTTCTTTCTCTGTGTTCCAGCCTATTAGGGCTTGCTCTTCTTCTTGTTTGACCTTAAAGTATGAAAAGCTATAGGCCAAATTCATCAGATGGATGCCACGATCTACAAACTACCTTCTTATTTGGATTGTTCTTTATAAAGCTGTTAAAGTTTCTGTACAGAAAAGGGTCTGACTCCATATAGTTCAGAGCCTTGTGAAGTGACTCTGATCATGTATTCTCTCTTAGGATTTATTTTGCACTGGTGTGACTGGCTGCAAAAGGCAAGACCAATGAAGAACAAGGATTTCCTCCATCCACTGGTCACATTGATCAGGTTTGCGTCTGTTTTGAAAAATCTGAGTGAGTGAAACCCTTTGGTGGGTCAGGTAGTTTTGGATTGATGTTGTCTTATTGCAGTTTGAGGGAATGAATAAATGAGCAACTCCAATCAAGGCACTTCAAGAAGTCAGCACATGTCTCTGTCTCTGGACCTGTCCACATGTTTGCTTATAGCCGTTCCCAAGATCTTATGTCTCAGTGATCCTTGTTTTAACTTTGATGTAATCATGAAGAGTTACACTAAGAGATACACAGGCGATATGGACTGGTGCTAGCAGCAGATCAGAGGCTCGCCTTCCATTTCAGCAACATTAAAGAGAGAACAGAGTTTTCCTTTTCTCTTACTTCTTCCTTTGCTTGTTAATAAGATCAATAGATTTGTTGTCTTGTTCTTCTTGAAAAAAAAACCCCACATCTCCGTATGATGTGAAGTCAGTGTTGCAGACTGGGCCAAGGCAGAGAACTAAGAGGGATCTTGAGGCTGCAAAGCACAAGTCTGCTGCAAAATGGGACCCAACTGCTTGGACAGAGATTTCTCTGGGTTAGCAACAGATAACAATTTTCAGATGAAATAAATGCTATGTGTTCATATCCATGCTTTCTCTACTCCAAAACCCTCAAAACCTGAAAGGAACCATTTTTTATTTCCAGGGTTGACTATTTTTAGATTTATTTCAGTTTTGTATCTATTCTTAAATTCCATTTCAATCTAGATCCAGTAGTAGACACTTGACTCTCTGCTGCTTTGCATGATCTATCTCTTGTCACATATGGGATATATAGGGATGCAAACTGCTATCAAATTATAAGTGATATACATTCATTTTATACAGATGCAGATTAATACAAAACATGAAGAGTGGCAAAAAATACAGATGATTATAAGAAAACCTGATTTCTCACATGTTCAGTTTCATTATATTCAGATTTAGGACACGTGAGTACCTCAGATCAAGCTTTTGATAAACAAAAGAGAGAAAAAAAACCCAACTAAAAAACCCTGAACGGTTTTAGAAATCAAAGCTCAGCTCAGGAAATGCACTTGTCAGTATTTCTAAAACATGCACAAGGCAAAGACCACTGCTATCCCCATGGGAGGTTGTAGAATGAGATGCTGAATGTCAAAATATGCGTATACTGGGTATTCAGAAGTTATACACATAAGAGGAGCCACTAGCCAGACCCTTCGTGCAACACAGAGTGAAGCATGAGGCTGAGTTAATTCCAGCTTTAACAAAAGTAGATACTGAAACCACAACAAAGCAAAATATATTCCAAGTCTAGAGAATCATTGTATTCCTCCTCAGGTTGTTCCCTTCATAGTAAATGATGTGTAGCTTGCTTTGGGTCTCCTTGCCTAGCTTCAGCTTCCTGACATTCCTTACTGATACATTGTTGTCGCATACAGTCAGAAGAACCCCCTGCCAGGGGAGTTTTATTGCCTCTATAAGCAGTCAAAATGATGACGTCGGTCCTCAGCTTGCACTTTGAGGAGGTAAGCAACTGGAGTTCTTCCGGTTGTTCCCTGTGTGATCTGTTACCAAGCATTTAATAATTGTCGTATCTGTTTTCTTAATTTTCTCTAGCTTATCAACATTCCTACTCTATCACTGGTACCAAACCAAAGAAGTATTAATAGCAGTTAACCCATGTGAAATACTGAGGTGATTTCACTATGCCTACATGACACTCCCCTGTTCGTGTACATGACTAAAGGTTCACGTTCAACTGGAATGCTCCTTTTTTACCCAATTATCCATCGTGCCAGTGAAGTGTTTTGCAGTCTTGGAGTGCCTGGATGGAGTATCCCAAATGACAAGTATGCCTTGCTTTTTCTTTTCTTTGGTATATGAGTTTGCGTTTCACTACATTAAAGAAGAGATTGCTTGCCTTTACCTGGCTTACCAAGATACTTAGATCTCTGTCACCATCTCCTGCTCCTTCAGTACTAACTCCCCCAACTTTTAGATCACCTATAAACTATTGGCAATGGTCATATTTTTTAAATCAGGTCACTGATAAACATGGGCAGCAACATAAATCCAGGAAATGGTGTCTCATAATCTTGTAAAAATTTAGTTGAAAAGGCAAGTAAGAAATAAAAATATCAGTAATAACTTACGAGAGAGACTTAAACACTGTACCAGAACAATTCCCTTTATGAATAAAACTTTAGTCAGAAATAGCCCTTCTTATACAGATAGGCACTAGTTAATCTGTGTTGCTGTATCCAATATACTTTATAAAGGATAAAAAACATTTTGACTTAATGTGTTTGGGTTATTAAGAGTCAACTGACACCTGCAGATAACTAAAGACAAATAACGGGAATACTGAAACCATTATACACTTACTCATCTCACAGAAGGGTCTTTAACCTTCTAGTTTTCATTTTACACAGTTTGATTACTAAAGCAGTTCTCCTGTCATCCTAAGTTCTTGGCAATACTGGATACTGTGGCAACTCTGAAAACTACACTGTTTACTGTAAAACATTTTTGTGAGGTTTTTTGGGTGTTGGGTTTTTTTTTTTTTTTTGGTTGAAATATACTCAATATTCTTTGAAAAATATTACTTGGCAGTGCCTCTGTCTTTATCTCTGACTTTCAGTCACCATTTCTCAAGTGGGAAATAATATGCCTTGGAGTTATTAATAATCGTATGGAACTTTTTCAAAGAGTAGTTGGGGTGTGAAGAAATATATACCAAGGACATCCATGTCATTCTCATACCTTCTTACCTACATGTTAGCTAACTTATCAGTCATAAAGTATTTCTAATTAGGACCATGAAGACAGAGAGCCAATAACAAGAAATGACAGGGAGCTACTGGTATTCCAGTTTTGCCCCAAAGAGAATTTGAAAACCTAGAATTTGACAGGGGTTTCCTTACAAACAGTGACTCTGCCTTATTTTGCAAATAAGAAAAAAACCCTAAAAAGCGTGGTCCCACCTGCCTGTCCTACATTAATATTGAGAATATAAACTGACCTGAATTGCTGGTAAGAACCTAATTAGCATGGCTACAGGGTGAGCAGTAGTCCCTCCAACATAATAATTTATTAGCTAGAAATCCCTGGGCCTTGGCCAACGCGAGCTTCCTGCCAAGGAGATCTGAAGAAGAAAGGAACCTAACCCACCGGATTTTCTGACTCCTAGCACAATGAGTTTTGACAAGGAACCTGCCTTCACCACATTCACCCTAAGTTAAATAGGAGGAGGAAAAAAGGGATTTGATACTCGTTGGGCTGTGGCGGTTACTTTAAATTCTTTTAGTAAGCAGCTCCCTGGTGACCACCAGGTAACAGCCTCCATCAGGAGCTCCTGCACTGTCCTTTATCGAAGAGAAAAGCAGCATCTGCTTTGGATAGGCTCACTAAATAGAGGCTTTAACTGGACAGATACTGAAAAAAATGTTGGCATGTTTGCCTCAGGGGGGTTTCATAATCTGTCTTCATCATGTCTCCCACTGCAGCTTCTATGAAAAGATGGAGGTTTCTTGTGTTAATCTTTTAAAAAAATATTTTCCTACTCTATCCTTTTTCTCTGGATGACTCCCCAAAAGGTTGTCTAAACTAACAGTAATTGGTATGTGCAAGGTTTGAAAATATTTAGGTTTATCAGCTTATTTTGGGATGCTCCCCTCCCTACGCTTCCTGTGTTTCAGTTTGAAGGGCTGATCTTTTCATATGAATGAAACTGAGTCATCCTGCATGGCCCTTTTATGTTATCCGATTTGTGTGGCTTTAGTGCATCAGTTGCTTCAACCAATGTGAAGAAGAAAATTTTTAGACTTGGGGGGTCTTTCTCCACCTGCCAGTCCCATACTTCTCCCAACACCTTCATTCAGAAGGGCAGAAAGCAGCCCAGGCATGAGTGGTACTTGACCTAACAGTTAAGATAAGGGTATGTTTTGGGTTTGTCTTTTACTAGCCCTTTTGTAACACCAATGAGGATAAATTAAGGCAACAAAATGACTTGCTTTCATTTAGAATCGCAGATCTTTTCTCAATTTGCAATCCCGGCTAGTCTGCTTCATTCAGCATTTTCTTTTTCTACCCCAGTTCTCCCGTGTGGAAAGCACTGAGTCATTGCTGATAAACAAGCTGGAAAGTTAACTATATTGTTACCACCTATCAACATCTTATATGAAGAGAATATATCTACACTAAAGTAATGGGCCAGATGCCTAAAACTCTGCTAATATTGGATCAGAGGTAGTTTGGAAATGTATGCCTCTTTTAAGACTATACTTGGGATGGGTAAGTGGAAAATTCAATAGCCAAGAGTAGTAACATGGGGTGATTTTGTACCCAGGTCCATTTTGCCTTTTTTCCATTATTAATGTCCTTTTCTTCCTTTCACAGAAGGCAGATTCATAGAATCACAGAATTATAGAATAGTTTGGGTTTGAAAGGACCTTTACAGGTCATCTAGTCCACACCCCCCCTGCAATGAGCAGGGATATCTTCAGCCATACCAGTTTGCTCAGAGCCCTGTCCAGCCTGACCTTGGATGTTTCCAAGGACGGGGTATCTACCACCTCTCTGGGCAACCTGTGCCAGTGTCTCACCACCCTCATAGTAAAAAAAAAATATTTCTTTATGTCTAATCTAAATGTTCCCTCTTACAGTTTATAACCATTACCACTTGTCTTATTGCAAAGGGCCCTACTGCAATATGTGTCCCCATCTTTCCTATAAGCCCCTTTTAATTACTGAAAGGCCACAATAAGGTCTCCCCAGAGCCTTCTCTTCCCCAGGCTGCACAACCCCAACTCTCCCAGCCTGTCTCCATAGCAGAGGGGCTCCAGCCCTCTGATCATTCTTGTGCCCCTCTCTGGACACACTCCAACAGGTCCGTGTCTGTCTTGTGCTGAGGGCTCCAGAGCTGGATGCAGTGCTGCAGGGGGGATAAGGACAAGACACTGTCCAGCCAAGAAGAGACCCACCCACAACATATTGGAGCACAGGTCAAGTGCATGCTCTGAAACTACCAACCTCTGATGAATATGGGATCTGCAGAAAGGAAATATGCATGTATTGTCAGAATGACCCAGGATTCAGCTCTTTTGGTGTAATATAGGATTCAGCTCATTTCTAAAACTGACATTTGGGACAATATAGATCTGGGAATGCATCTAGACCGAACACAACACGTTATAGACAGTACTGGATCCTGCAAGCTCCTGACAGCTAAATGGCTAATTTCTTCCAAGTGGAAGTGAAAATTTTCTGTCTCATACAGAACAATGGATTTGCAATTGAGAAGTTCTGACAAATTTAGAAAGCATTTTGTGCACATGTTTGAAGAAAGTGACAGTTTTACAGTCTGGCCTGGAATTGTCTTCTAGGATAGCGCTGAAGGGATCAAAGTAAACAGGAACCTAATAAAACCAAATGCCCAAAAAGACAGATAACTGGCTTTCTACTTCCCAGCTTGAGTGCAAATGTGATTCCCATTTGATAATTTTGTATGAAGAATGATAGACGGGATTTCTGTAGCCTAAAACAAGTGCTGCCAGGGCACTGCAGTGATGTGTTAAAGGAAGGGAGCATGAGAGGCAGAGCTGCCAGGACACTGAAACAATTTGGCAAAGAGGAAATAATGAGGTAGTTGTTAGAAAACTTTTTCTAAGGACAGACAAATTAAGAGACAAAAATGCAAGCGACTTCTGCTGGGTCACAACACAGATCAGCAAACAGATCAGAAGTCCCCATGTCCCCTCCTTTAAACTACTTACTAAGGTCAAGCTGTCTCCTTAATGATTATTTAGCGTAGCTACAACTGTATCTAGTTTAATCAGGACATTCAGAACTGCTTTATATTTATGTTTCAGATATAAGGTCTACCCAGCACTAAACCAGAAGGAACTGGAAAAGGAGCGCTGGGGACCACGTTCCCATGAAGCAGCAGGGAAGACACATCTCTACAAGGATCGTAAAACAGTGACAGAAAAGGGATCAGCTAACCTGCCCTGTGGGACACGGCCTGCAGGCTGGGGGCTGCTCAGCTCCTGCCCAAGCCGTCTAACACAAACGCTGTAAAAACAAGTGTCAGCTAATGGAGCGTGCCCTTATGCTCAAGGAGAGAGCAAAGTGCATCCTGCTGCCTGTCCCGGTGGAGTCGGGCTCTGGACAGGCAGAGACCAACCACCGCGGACAGGCTGTGCTGAGAGTGTCCATCAGGTGTTAATTTTCAATATCAATCTGTCATTCCCCCTTGTTTTCCCTTAAATGTGGTCCCGCTGGTCAAGGGTTGTCATTGCGAAATGATACTTTCTTGGGTATTCTCACTTATCAGAGGAAAGGATAATCCCCATGCTCCTTTTGAGCAGGATCACAGCTGCATCAAAGTTGGTTATGATCAAATTTTTTGCCTATATTATACGGAAGAATGATAACCCTGGACGGAATGAATCAGCTTGATGAAAGATATCTTCGAAAAACCTTCCTCCAAGAAATGAGCCTGAAATCTACACCAGAGGCACAGGGTTAAAATCAGAGATGAATGGCATAAAACTTCCCTTGTTCGTCATCCCAGCTGCAAGAATCTTGCAGTGAGTTACCTAGTGAGACAGGAATTACTGGAGCTGGTCCAACTCCGCCATGCAAAGAAGTCTAACAAGCAAAAGCATCATTTGTAGCAATTTTCCTGAAGTTCCAGGATGACTCCCATGAAACCTCAAAGGTGAAACGATCTAACTGAAATGGGGAACTGTTTTGAGAATGAAAAATCCCACACGTCACACTAAGTGTAGCTAGAAAATAGGACCCAAAATGCCTTGCCTCCTCTTGCTCTGAAAGAGAAGTGGTTAATTGCCGTATTGGGTGAAAAATGTATTTAAAAGCATAAAATTGGAGGTTTAATTATATTTGGTATGTGTTACTGGCAGAGCTTCATGAAATGATCAACAATTATCTTTCTCATCCATCAAGTGCTCAGGGATCACACAAGGACAGGGAGTAGAAATACGAAGTATGCTGTGCCAAAAACATAAAATGTGTTGTTTCTCTTGTAGCTTTCTTCATTTTTTCCCACATTTTCCATGCACATCATTCAAATCTAATTTTTTTTCAGCCGAGCTACTTTCCCACTTATCTGGAAGCAATCAACCCCACAAAACCTTTTTAACATCAAACTCACTACAGGAAGGCACAAGTTTTTCAGGACACAGTGGAGTTTCATTTTAAACCAAGGACAAATTAACACATTCTGATTTAACTTCAGCACTTGATTAACCCAAAATGAATCAAAAAATGCTGCTCATTGACATGCAAAACCATCTTTATTATATTGCTCCTCATAAAACTTCATATGCAATGGCACAACTGTGCCAAAACATTCAGACAACAAAAAACAGCTTAATTTCAGAGATTTACACATGTTCCTGAAAGACTGAAATATTTCATGCCTACAACCAAACTTTAAACAGAGCTAAATTTACAATACAGTGCACCCCATCAAAGTAGGCATGCTATTTATAGCTGCGTATTTAACTCTTCGGTTGCCAGGTGCTCTGTGCATCGGGATCACTAGCATCCTATTTAGCTAAGAAATTCATCACTCAGTGCTTAAAACACAGCTGGAGGGAGACGCACAATATGCCATGCTGTAAATGCCACTGGAAAGATGTGCAGCACACGAACGAGCGGTGGTTTCATGAATACAACTTGCACACTTATCTATTTACTTTCTGATTATTTCTCTTTGAGATACTCAGCCTGTTTGTGAAGGACAAACAGAGAAAGCCTGATGCTGCAAACAGATGTGGATGCACTTAATGGGGAAATCCATTACTTTAAGGAAGGGCTGAGATTTCTACGGGACTCTGCACAAGACTAAGCCCTTGGCACTTCTATAAAAGACTCAGCAAAACATTTAGTTGCTGTTTGTTTTGGGGGGGATGTTTGGAGTATTAGCTTGAGGTCTGAGAGTGCTCCAAATTCATCACGTAACATGCACAATTTTAGTTTGATGGCAGGGGATCACAGCTTGAACGCTAGTATTTGGTGTTACAGCCTGACCATCATGACTGAAGCACAACCCACACTGCTATCACCATCCAAAATGGGACTTCTGAGAAGAGGGGCCGTGTAATGGAATTGTTCCCTATCGCTACACAGTACGCAGTCCCAACAAGCACAGAGAGAAAGTCAGTGCTTGCCTGCCACTCAGGAATTCATCTTTGTCCAGATTTTATTGAAGACTCTTTGGATAGAGGGAACAGGTGACTTGGTTGAAGGAACAGGAGCTCCTTTAATTTCTGTGCTTGAAATCTGTTTGCTACCAATTACCCACTTTCCAAGCCATTCACTCAGGTGCTTACATTTAGCTGGGATGAATTGGGACCGGAGTAGGCAGAGATGTGGCAAAGTTGCACGCAGTGTAGAGGTGACAGAGCACTTTCCCCGTCCTATAATGGGGGACCTATAGCAGATATTTTGACCTGAGGGTTCTGTGCAGCGACCTTCCACTAGGCATGTCAGATATGCTGTTAGCACTGCTTAGGTTTAAGGAACTCAAGATTATGCCTGTACTGGTCAGGTAACCATGATGGGATACTTTGGAAACAAAGCTCTATCTTCCTTGTAAAGGACAGAATAATCCAATGGCAATTCCACAGAGTAAAAGTTAGATGCTCTGAATGCCCAAAAGAGCTGTTTTCAAAGGTCATATACATTGTTAATGAAAAGCTGGAATAACAGCAAGGAGAAAACTGTGAAATATCCAATATCTCAGATGGAAAACCAGATATCAGGTTATAGACAGCAGAAGCATAAGGCATGATCCCAATCTATAGAAGGTTTCCTTTCAAATCTGCATGTCTACTTGCAGATATCCACTAAAAGCCCACACAGTAATTACAAAGGGAAAAAAGATAAGAGTTCAATTCATTTAGCTCTTTTGTTCCAGGCATTTCATGGCTGTCAGTCTGAAATTTTGAAAGAGGCCCACATTGAAGATAACCCTATAAACAGGATAACTTGGGACTTTAAAAAACAAAAAAAACCCCAACAACAAACTATACTTCCCCCACATATGATTATAACAGATGTGGTTTTAAATTACCGTTGGGACATAATAATGTTTTTTGAATAGACTGAATGCTAAATAGTTGGCTCCTCCTATGTGACAGACATCAGTGCTCAGTAGTTTAAGCAGAAAACTCCCCATTTCCGTCTTTAGCTGGCATGTTCTTCATTTTCAGCCTACATTGGTCAGTATGATTTAATACCTTGGCCTGATGTCCCTTTTAGCAGTAAGAGAAAGGATAAAATAGGATTAAATAAATGAAACAAAACAAAAACAGGCAACATGCCCCCCCCTCCCAGCAGACAATGCCAGGCTGCCTGCATTGTTCCTTACACAACAACTCCTGCAGCCCTGCAATGGAAACTCACTGGAGAGGACAGCCGAGGAAGAAAAACGTTAAATAATTCAAAGCCACTAACATCAAGCCCGATGTAAGTATAAAAATAGTTACAAAACACCACTCTACATGTTGTCATTATAGGAACTTTGACTTACTTGGAAACATCAAGAAAACCCCCAAACCAATCACCCTCCCAGCCTTGTACGCTCAATTAGTCCGGCAGTGGAAATGACATCCATTTCCAAACCAGCCTTCAATTTTCATGGCCATTTCATGTTTCTGCACTGGGGGAGCCAACAGAGTTCCACAGCAGGAGTGAAAAAGTCTGATCCAGAGCCCATTAAAACCAACAGGAGCCTTTGAATTAACAGTAATGATCCTTGGATCTGGCCCTGGTTTAGGTTAAAGTGTTGCGGTGCTTTGGGGATTCAAGCGAGATTAGATGTGACTGGCTTTTGTTATCTCCAAAAATCTCTGTCGCTGGGAATGTCCACTTCCAAACACTCAGTCTGTGAGAGCAGTGCACATTTTAAAAAGAAGCCTTCATGAAATATTCAAGGAAACATGATGCTAGGTGAGCTGCCATATAGTCTGCGTAAAGTTAACTCAAGATATTTTCATTTGAACAGAGGGAGAGAGAAACAAACAGGAGTATTCACAGATGAAGAGTGTGTGCCCACACACACACACATTTGATCAGCAGCTTTGCTGGGGCTGGGTGTGGAGAAATGAAATAGTAACTGACAAGTAAAAAGTATCCTGCTTTTTATTTATTTATTTATGTCATGTGCAGCAGAGATGTTACAGAATTTTTAGCCTTCTGTACTCTGAAAGGGGAGGGGATAAAAACAACAACCAACCCCAAAAGAAAAAAGCAAAACCACCATCTTCATTGCACAGAGCACAACGAAACACCAGCTGCAGCACCGAAAGAGCTGGCAGAGGTCTCCCTATTCCTGCTATTCCCCCAGTTCCTTACCCCCAAGGCCACCTCCCAAAAAGACCCACATTTCTTCCCTAGTATCAGCCTCTGATATCCCCTTCTTTCCTGTTACCACCTTCTCAGCTAGACACTTGCTGTCTGATAATCTCAGGAGAAGACATAAAAATTCATAATAAATAAATACATAAAATTAAACAAAACATTAATTATGCAGAAGGCATAAAATAATACAAAACTAAGTGATGCAGGTGTACAATAACGTTGCTCCCTGGAGCCCACACTCAGCAGCGTTTGGCACAGGGAGCCCCAAATAAATGACATTTTAATGCATATGGGGGGTATGCAGGGATGTAAGCAATGGTTTGTAGCTCCTATATGAGTCATTTGTGCATCCCTCCAACCCCAAGTAATATTGTGAATAGCACCAGCAATAACAAGCTACAAAACCCAAGCCCTAAAGCAAGCACTGTTCAGGTAGACCCAAACGCCCATCAACAGACAGGGCTTGAAGTGACAGACAGGTGGCTTTGTCTGCTCACGCTTTCTTGTGAACTAAAAGCAAAACCAGGAGAGTATTGAAAGTTTCTTGTGTCCATGCAGGGCATCATGGACACAACATGGATTTTAGGATAGGAAGAAGTGATATTTAGGAGATGGAGATGCAGGGGGAGCGTGCTAGCTGTGAGAAGATGGTCATTAAGTCACCCTTTGGTTCAGGGCTCAGGTGCTCCAGCATGGATGAAGCCAGGGGCATAATCTGCTGTTTGAGGGAAGAGCAAATGCTGGCTAGAAAGAAGCCTAAGAAAAAAGACTCATTCAGATGCTGTTGATGAGCAGCAAAAACATTTGAGCCACGGTCAGCTTCATAGTTGGTTGTCACAAGACAGGCAGGATGGTTGTTCTTACTTGATATTAAGTGTATTTTGCTGCTTGTATTTTTGTTCAGATTATCCCCAGGACAAGAATAAAAGTCAAAACGAGAGCCTTTTTCATTGCTGGGTTTTCTGATTCTCTCCTGAAGCCTCCAACCATTACACCACAACCTACTCTCACAGTGCTGAGTAACTAGCTGGGTGATAAAAACATCAGACGAAATTCAGTATCAATAAAAGCAAAGTAATGCATAAAGGGAAAAACAGTTCTAACAATGCATACACAACACGGGCTCTAAATTAACTGTTACCACACAGGAAGGTGGCTGGGGAATCACCATGGGATGCCCTCTACAAATACAGGCTCTCTGCTCCTGCCAGTCAAACATACAGTGAAAATCTGGAGCTAGGCTAGGAAAAAAAAAAATATGAGAAAAAGAGAAAAATGTAACAGGATGGTGCTGTACAAGCTAATGATGCATTCCTATCTTAATGCCATAAACATTTTTGGCCAATCCATCTCTAAAATAGATAGTGGAATTAACAGATAAAAGGACTGCAAAGATTATCAGGAATATGGAAAGATTTTTGCAGGAGAGATGAACTAAACTGGAGATTTTCAGCTTGGAAAAGAGCAATAAAAAGTGGGAGGAACAGACTTCTATTAAATCATTATGCCTATAACCCACAAAGTAGGAGTCAATTAATGAAATTACTGATTTGTGAGTTTAAAGCAGAAAAAAAGGAAGGCTTTTTCATTCATTGCATGATTTTCAATTTTAAAACTTTTTTATGTGACCATCAAGACTATACCCTGGGTTCAATAAGAATCCAGCATATTGTTAGAGGACAACTGCTTCAGTGCCTACTGAGCAGGATGGTACGTAAGACTGTCCTGAAGATAGAACAGTGTAATGAAAAATTGCACTCTGTATTTTAATATGAATAAAATTAGGCTTCATATCAGCACGGTACAACTGCTGTAAACAGTTGGCAACCTGTGAAAAACCTTCTGGGTCATGAGACTAGCCTAAAAACTCATCACCTCCAAAAAGCAGCTTGTACCCCCTTCTTTCTCCCTTCTCAAACCCCTAGCAAAAGGCAGTCAGTTTTCTCCTGGGTTGATGAATTCAATCATCAGACACATTCTGAAGCAGTAGGACAAGAGCTGGGGAGGCAGGACACTTGGGCTGGGGGGGTGGGGGGGTGGGGAGAGGGGAAAACAGGACCCCTCTCCTTCCATGGCAATGAGTCCTGAGGTTGGCTTTGGTGTAAAGCTACAGCTTTAGCAGTCACCTGTAACAATGATAAAAAAAAAGGAAAAAGCTGATCACACAAAAAATACAATTACCTGCTCTTTCAGTTTTAGGGGTTTCCTTTCCCTCCTCCCCACCCCCACCCCCTGCCTTGTTTTTTTGGCTGTTATTTGCAGTAACAGTTGCTGTTGCAAGAGAATGTTGTTATAAAAAAACCAGAATTCTTCTGTTAGAAGGACCATGAACCCGAAGGTGGGGTACATGGGAATTCGTGTGATTGCTCTGTCAGTGCAACATCTCCTGAGATTTCTTTGTGCTTAATCCCATTCTACAAATCCTGCAATGTTGTATCGCTTTGATGCGGCTTTGTGGGATTCTCATTAATTGTATTCACTTTTGTTTCCAGGAAGCTTGCGATTTCATCATCTGCTAACATATGCTGAAATGCATGTGTCAGTTTTATAATAAATTTCCAATATATAAAAATATCTATAAAACACACAAATACAGAATTAGTTTGTAACAAAATCTCAAGTTATCTCTTTATTAGGGAAAAGCAAAGTTGGTAATGCTGTCAATTATGGGAAGAGCGAGGCAGCTTTAATAATAAAACAGCATTCGCAGTTTCTCATAACTATACTAAGCAAATTGTTTGGGCTGAAAATTTCCATGCCAGCTGTCTGCCTCAGGCTGAAGTTTTTTGGAAAATTTCAGTCAAAACAGTTCAGCAGATTCTGAGAACAAGGCTAGGGGAAAATATGTTGTTTTACCCATGTTAAAAAATGCCTTTAGCCTTCTCTCTAAAACCTCCTCTGGGATCTCTAGGACTTTAGAGGAAAGACTTGAAATTTGCCTGGAAGAGAACTGTTTTCCTTTTAATGAATTTTGTGTGAATCTGTGTGAATTTGCCAAGTTTAGACATCTTTGATAAAAACACAGTTGCTACATGCTCCTGGGTACGTTTGTACACATTTGCCAGCTTCCATCATTTAAAAGTCTACCTGTGTGGGACTAAACAAGATGCTTTGTGCTGTGCGGGACATGCCAGGGCTGCATCCAAGTATGAAAATTGAAATGAGAGATGCTCTCCGGTGCTCGGAGTGATCCCCAGCCAGGAGGATCTGAATGAGTTTGGGGTGAGAGACCTGCTGAGCAGGGATTAGAGGGATGAGAATGGGATTGCAGAATAGAGCTGGAAGAAGCAGGAGATGAGGGGAGGACCAGGCTGAGCAGCATGGACTGGGAGGGAACTGTTTAGGGGAGCAGAATACTCTGTTAAACCAAGCACTGATGATCTGTTAGTTTAAGCCATTGACACATACAAACACCAAAATCATGGGAGATGACAAAGCTTCTAGCTTTCCCAAGACTTAAAAAAAAAAAAGAAAAAAAAAAAAGAAATATCCAACAAAAAACAGATTAACAGAACAATAATAAGATTTAGAAGTATGTATCAGAGACCCAGAATTTAAGAAAAAAAACCACAATGAAAGTTGCCTTACTTAAGCACCCTGCCTTCATTACCATACAGTCATTGTTCAGAAGACCATGTTTTATCTAAGCCAGCCTGAAGATGAAGGACTGAGAATGAGGAGTAGAAGATGAGGTTAACCATCCCTGCCTCACCCACTGCAGAGCTGGAAGGTTTGTAGTGACTAAGCAGAGGACGGAGAAATGAGGATGAATGTGTTTGAAATTAAGGCAGCACGAACGATGCCCCAAGACTGTGGGCAATGTTGGGCAAGTCATTTCAACTCAACATTTCATAACTGTGTCAAAGCGAAGTATGTTGCAACTACTGGATGATCAACTTGGTAGCTTGGAGGCTGATCTGCTTATGTGTCAAACGCCCACAACAGCACTTAAAGGCCATGTGAACTTTGCTTCACTTTAGCACTGCAACTCACCCCCAATCATGGCTCTGTCTGCAGGAACGCATGGCAAGATCGGCTCCAGAGATTGTTCTCTGCTTTCTAGCACAGAAATCTGTGCCAACGCCAAAAAGCTGATCACACCTTAAACCCCGCTGCACAAAGGGCAATTTTCTAGAAATAGCAGCATTAACATTAGCTTGTTCCCGGCTGACAGGATCTGTGCTGCACGAAGCCCAGCCACCCATTACTGTGTATATCAACAAGCAGGAAGCAAAAACCAGTGTCTCTCATGCTCCATCAGTTTTTCCAACCTCTTATGGCAGTTACTTCTGAAGGCTTTTTGACTAACCAAACATTGACAACCCTTTCTGTTCTTCGCTACGTTACAGAGGTGAGGGGAAAAGGGTTTTCAGCCTCCAACGATACAGAGGCAGTTCAAAAGGAATTAGCATAATTTTGAAAACTTACCATCATCAAATTTAGGAGTTCAGTTCATCTATAAGATTGGGCCATTTAAGTCCAAGGGACCCAGTGGACGAGATGCTTTAAGACTTGGTGGCATCCAGGACTTTGCTTCCATGTGGAAAGACAGCCCTTGAAGGAGCTCCTACTCAGGAAATGAATCCTGGCTTGTCTTGCCCTCCATACAGCGTGATGTGGAAGAACAAGACTGATTTTATGCAAGGACCCAATATTCCTTGGAAGGCACAGCCCTAGACTGAAAGTTTTAAGCAATCTTCAGATTTTAAGTGCACTTACTGGAGTTTGAGGGGGAGAAGACAAAGCCTGTGAGCTCGTATTGCATAGATAACACAGGGCTGAATAAAAACATTAAAATAAGATTAAATCCTTCTGTTTTCTAACTTTTGACTGGTTAACTGATCAACCACCAGAATACTTTGAAGACTCGGTGTGTGCAAACACGTAAGCAGACGAGCGATACAGTGTCTTCTCAGTGTTTAAAGAGAAAACTGCACTGAATAATCACTTAAAACCTAAATCAATGGGTAGCGAGGCAGCTCCTGCTTTCACATTTGCTGTTGCTGCCTGGGTAGCACATCGGCCACTGGTGCCTGAGTGGTGGTTCTGGTGGTGAAGTGGAATTCTGGACTGCAGTGGTTTTCCTAGGCTGTAGCAAATATTACTTCACTAAAGCCTGAGGAGGTATCAGCGAAATCTAGTTGAAACATCCCCATTTCAATGGACTGATAAACGTGGTTCAGCAAGCTTCTCCACCTAAAATGACCATCAGCGGCTCCTCTCCTTTACCCCCCCGGCTTTTTAAAAAAACAAGGATGTGCCACATCCTAGAAAGCAAGTCTAACTTTGAGTAGGAACCTTTACTACCAGCCTATTCCATTTCACAGTGCGTTTTCCTCCTAGCTACCAACACATTGGAAGAACATAGATTTCTGTGTCTGCTGCTTTCCCAGACATCTTTACATTCAAAAGATCACCTCTGCCTGATACCCAGCAGGACAAATTGCGATGAAGTTTGAATCCCTCTACAGCACAAACAGCTTGTTCACAGAAATTTGATATAAAGGTATAAGGTTATCAGTACGTAAAGCTCAAACTTCCTAAGAAATTTGAACTTTCTGAAAGGAGTGTTTGTCGGTCCACATAGCCAAGGAAACATGCCCTCCTATTCAGATTTCAATTCTGCATTTAAAGATGTTCCAGGAAGAGTGATTCAGGAAAGCTGGGGAAAAAAAAATATCTAGGAAAACTATTTGACTATGAATGCAACAACTGTGAAAGGGAACAGAGGAACAGAAATCATACATTTATTCCTGAGTAAAAATATAAGTCCTATAGCCACACTACAGGACCACTCCCCAAGCTATACTGATATAGTTAAGATATAAAATTTCTTCGTGATTTTTTTTCCTTTTGATCTACGGCAAAGACAAACTACATATATATTTTTTAAAGTATTTAATTACCAGACTTTTTTTCTGAAACATATTGTTCAAAGACCCACAGATTCCCAGTTCACTGGGAAGTGGTGCACATTACTTTGTCAAAGTACCCAGCAATGACAATCTGCAGGTTAAAAGTAGAAACAGAATATTTTAGCTTTTAGTTACAATAAGCTGTTCTGATAGACCCTGTAACAGGGCAGGTAACAGCCAGTCTTTAAGTCTGAATTGACATTGATTTACAGAGTTTCATTTCTTTGAATCAAATCTGAGAGAGAGTTTCAAGCTGCTTCACTTTTTGATACTACAATTACACATTTCTTAAACACAGAAGAGTGCTTAAAAAGAAAACAGCCTCAAGTGCCTACGGAGATAAGATAAAAAGAGAAAGTGATGTTAAAAAAGATATCAAATGAACAAGTTTAGGGGTTCTTTTTCATCATTTTTAATTCTACTTTTTTGCCCCATAAATTTTTTATATCGCCTTGATTTGAAATCCTAATAAGAAATCACATGTCATACAACATTCCTCCTGCCAAATCTCTCTCATCGTGGTATTACTGCAATATTTGTAACTTTTGATCTGGAAACATCAGGTTATGTAAGATCATAGTTCTGCTCCTTGCAAGGATGTGATTCTGTCAGAAAATGAACCAGTGAAGCGGGAACTCAAACAGAACTGGAAATGACTTTCCCAGGGAAAAGGTAGTTTTGCTTAAGCATCTCAGCTATTCTAAAGTGTAAGAACTCAACATTTTATTCTCCTGAGCAGAGAAATGGTAAACTATCAGGTTAAAAATAGCCAGAGTGGGCTCTTAATTGGAATAGTGTACATGCTGTAGTGGGAATGAAATAACATTTTCGTTATTATGCACTCCAGGAAACCAATCAAATAAAATAAAGCAAAAAAATTCCTCACTTTGTAAAACAAAAGAGAACATTTTCCCTTGCTAGTGTACTATCTGCTCACCAAAACAAAAGAAAAGCATCGAATTTAAATGAGTCAAGCAAAATAATTAAGCTACAAGGACTTCAAAACCCCACAGTCTTCTCAGTGCAAACCTCACTCCTTCCCCAGACCCATCGAAACTGCAGCGACGTCTCCCTTTTTCCACACAGGTAATAAAATGAAGGAGGGGGTGGGATGGGGGTATCTCCCCTTCCTCCCCAACCAAAACCAGATGAGCAGTTTTACTTACTCCTCTCTATTTTTCCATATCGCTTGCAGTCAAAGAAGGCAAAATCTCTCCCGCCCCCCCCCCCCCCCCCCCAAATAAAAAAGCCTTTCTAAACTAGGACCCCTGGCTAATAAAAAAGGAAACTACAAAGTTAACTTCTGCACCTCCTTTTGCCTCTTCCCCCTTCCAGTGCCAAAGCCCAGCCTTTCCGCACCAAAGACCCTTTGCCCACCAAAACATGACATTCTTTTCTCTAGATCACACAAATAAATGACAGTGAAACTGAAAATCGCCGCTGGTAAAGATGAGCACGCGCACGCACGTATGTAGGGGAAGGGAGGGGGAGGCGCAGAAGCAGGAGTCCCTGCGGAGCTGTAGTACATCTCAGTGCAGTGGCAGTCATTCCCAATTCTGGTGACTTTTTTGGGGGGAAGGGAAAAGGGGAAAACACAGAAACAGGTTGCCTGCAAAGGCACCTCTCCTATCCCTGCCCCAGCTGCGGGTGCAGACCCCCCTCACAGGTCGGCCTGGTGCAGAGCAGCGGTCCCACTCCCCGGGGAAGGCACAACCCAAGTCACACCTTCACGTGCCTGGCCACACACCGCGACCCCCACGCTCCCCTCCCCATCCCCAAACCTGCTGGAAACCAGCGCGGACCCTCATTTTCCTGGCCCATGTGCTCGTTTAGGTGTCACGTTCTTAAGGGATCATGGCAGCAGGGAATCCTCATGGCCACGAACCAGCCCGCGCCAGCAAGGGCTGGTCCAGCAGCATGGCATAGGCTGGGAGCAGGGAATTTTAGCAGGGAAGGGCAGCTCGCGATGGCCACGAACCAGCAAATTCCTACAGCCTTGTAACACAGGCAGAGCCAAGCGAGCTGCTTGGAAGGCTTGTCTCACTGCAAAACCATGCCACAGAGACACGTCTTCCTTACCTTTAAGTCCATCATCACACACACACCCATACTATATATATACACACACACATATATTTTTATATATATATGTACATATATATACACAGTCCTTGTTTTTTCCACTCAAGCCTATAAAAGTGCTACAGGCTGAGACACTAAGTGGGAGGCGCTTGGCTTGGAAGAGGCCAATGAAATAAATTAAATACAAATCACTGGCTCAGCCCCAGCCACCCCCAGCAAACTGGGGAGCTGCTGGGGCTGCCGATGGCCAATAGCCTTGTCCTGGCTGGACCCAGTGTGTGGCTGGCGTATGTGGGCTGCTGGCATCATATAGGCGTACACGGTAAACCTTGGGTATAGCAAGCACATATGGCGCACATGTTGGGAGCAGAGCACTTTCTGCAGGAGGGGAGGGGCCACCCTACTAGTAAGCAATTTTATTACGGTCAATGAGGCAGAAAGTAACCCGTTTGGGATAGGCTGGGATCTACCAAGTTCCCCTGCCCAGCTCCTGCACCCCAGAGCAGGGAGAAGCACACTAACAACTTGCCAGGCTACAGCAGAAGTTTACCTATAAAAAGCACACAGACAACTTCCAACTTCAAAGCTTTGTTCTCATTTTCTCATTTTACGTCCCTCCCCTCACACAGGACTTTTCTCAGAAAAAAAAAAAAAAAAATTAAAAAAATGCAGCTATAAATTCTAGATGAGCCTTCACTGCAAAAAGTTAAGGAGGAAGACAGGGTGGAGGTGGAGAAATTATTTTATAGTTTGATTCAGGGTTCTGATGTCTGCTGGTTTTTTGTTGGGTTGTTTGTTTTTTTTTTTAATCATAAGGACTTGAACTTTCCTGGAAGAGCCATGAGCAAATGCATTCAAGACACAGAATAGTCTTGTCTATCCAGTCAATAAGTATTTATTTAGCTCTGTTTGGCTGTATGAAAAATGTATTTCAGACTGTGTATCCCCATAAGACAAGGAAGACTGTGGCATAAATATGTATTTTTATTTTTTTTCCCAAATCATGTGCTTACATGGTTGTAACCACTGCGAATTTCTAAGCATGGTCAGGGCAAGAAAGAGTAAATGCCTACTGCTTTACAAATACTTTAAGAGTTTTTTAACTTATTTTTTAAGGATTTGGCATTCCTTAACGACTACTTATTCCAAGTAAAATTTCCCAGATATTTTAGCCCAAGAATATATATATGTATTTTTAATCAAAACAACTACCAAGAAACTAATGCCTTTTGGTAGCAGCCTGTTCTTATGTTCAACAGCCAAAATTTGTATTTGTAAATGCAAATTGCTGAGAATACGAGTATGAGTCTGAACCACTGCAGTTCTCCCAGGCACTCTAGCATCTTTTCTCAAACGCCACACTATTTGGGGGAGCTTTTAATACTGGCAGGGCACGGCTGGAAGCAGGGCTTTAACATTTAATGCCTAAGAAACAGAATTGTCACTCAAGTTGCAGTCAAGCGCGTTTTTCTTATTTTTGTTGGAGGCAAACCTACCCTCCCGTTGGAAAATGGGAGACCCCTTCCCCATCCCCATCCCTGAGTCTATCACAGAGCCAAATGTAAACATACACACACACACACTTCCACCACGCACCACCCTGCAGCAGGACATGGGGACGGGGCGGGGGGTTCAGGCAGAGCAAAAGGAGCTTTGTGCAGCTGAGAAATACCGAGGCATTGCTTTTTTTTTTGCTTTTTTTTTTTTTTACTTCTTTCTCCCCCCCCCCCCACCCCACCCCCCTTCCTCTCGGCTTTTACTATTACATAAATAACACCGATTGATCTTAAAGCTGCATCCTTGCTCCAGTGCCTCCAAATCTGCACTGCTGCCTTCCCCCCGGCACAGCCGCACCGCCTGGGGTGCAGAGGGAAGGGTTGGGGGGCGGGGGTGGGTGGAGGGGCTGGATGGGAAAAGGCACCCCAAACATACCCTGGAGCAAGGTCTGGCCAGTCTGAGGGCGTCTGGTCCCCACCACCCCAGCCAGGAGCTCCAACAGCATCTTTGCCTCCTGCTACATTGCTGCAAACTGTGCGCGGAGGGAGCAGCAGGGCTGGGATGCGAGGGGAGGAAAACGAGCTGGGCTTGGGAGGGAGGGATGGTGGGGAGGAAAAACCAGGGATTCAGGGAGCTTATCCTCAGCCCCAACCCGTGTGCCTGTCTGTTTGGTGGGAAGAGGAAAGGGGGAAGGGAAAACTGGAGGGAGGCGATCGCACAAATGCACTTTTCAGAGCAAAAAGCGAAGCTTACCATGTCTGCAGGCTTCCCCCCACCGAAATGCCACTTATGTGTCCAGCGATCCCAAAGTGGGCAACTACAGCCAGGCACCGGAGCTCATCTCAGCAGGCAGCTCGGCAATACACCACTGCCACCCCCAAAAATAAAAATCAAAATAAATTAAAAAAAAAAATAAAATTGAAAAGGACCGGTCCAGCTTCTTTCCTGGCAGGAATCGTCCCTGGTTGGACTGCCCAAAATAAGCAGCTGCAATCCAAAGGCTTTATTTAAAGCTTCCCCCCTCCTCCTCCTCCTCTCCTTGCCTCGCTCGCTCTCTCCCTCTCTCTGTTACACACAGAGAGAAAGAGAGACACACACAGGTTACATGAATGGGAGGCAGGAGCCGGCGCTCCCGGGCTGGGAATGACAGGCACACATGCGGCCGGCTGCTGCGCACCGCTCGGCACGGCACGGCACGGCACGGGGGTGGCCTGGGCATGGGCAGGGATGGGGGTGGCATGCGGAGGGGATGGGCATTGCGTGGATATGGGTATTGGGTGGGAAGGGGCATGGGGTGGGGGGCATGGGCATGGGGAGGAGATGGGCAGAGTAGGAGATAGGAACGGGCACGGACATGGGCATGACACAGGCGTGGGGCAGGGTGGCACGAGCATGACATTGGCATAATGTAGGAGTGGGGCAGGGGTGGGCATAGACATGGCGTGGACATGGGATGGAGCTGGGAATGTGTATGGGCACGGTATAGGCATGGGAGCGGGAGGACATAGGCATGGGCAAGGTGGCATGGCAGGGGCATGAGGCACAGTCAGGCATGGGCATGGGCATGGGCATGGGCATGGACATAAGCGTGGAGAGGGGATATAAGTAGGCATGGACATGGGCATGGCATGGAGAGGAGGTGGACGGCAGCATGGAGGGAGCGGGCATGGGCATGACATGCACATGGGCATAAGTATGGGCATGGTGGTGGGATGGGTTGGGTGTGGACATTAGCATTACAAGGTAATAGGGAGGGAAGAGGATGTGCTTGAGCATGTGACAGCCATGGGCTGGGCTTGGGCATGGGTTTTGCATAGGCGTGGAGATGAGATGGAATGAGCATTGATTTCAGCATATGAATGGGATGGGGGTCAGGATGGGGACAAGGATGGAGGATGGTGAGGGCCTTGAGTAGTGCTTTCATGTCCTGGCCCTGGTAAGCCTCTCTTTTCTTGGGGTCAAGTGGGCTACAGCTTCAGCACATGTGATGAGGAGGAGGAAACCTCTGGTCCTCTGTTGTCCCTAGTTAAGCAACCTGCCTAATATATTGTTTTTGGGCTCAGGAAGCATCATTTACAGTGGTGTTGGGATATCTCTTAATTTTCATCATCATCATCACCACCGTTATTAATTATGCTTTTTTATAAATAACATCAGATTCTCAGGAAGAAGGCCTGCAAGATTTCAGTTGCATGATTTAAGGTTACTTCCTCTTTGGGAAGAAGATCAGTGTTACCAATTTCTGCCTTTTAAATGTTTGTAGCGTTGCATTGGGTTTTTTTTATTATTATTATTTTGTTTTAAAACTGTAGTGACAGGAAACTAGGTCTTTTGAATGCTGCTGTTCAACACGGTCTGAAGGAAGAAAGGGCTGTGCTGTTACCAGGTGTCAAGCCCTATTACTGCTTTGCTACCTGACCTTGGGCAAGTCCTCAGTAACTTATCCCTACCAGGATTCATCACCTGTTGCTGTTTGCGCTCAGCCTATCATTTTCTCATTCACCAAATAATCACACTTTTCTCTTCCAGGTCCCTCCTCAAAATCCACTCGTACAAAACTTTCTGCAACAGTCTCTACATGGCTTATGCTGGCACCACAAATCTTAGCACGATACTGGATTAGTCCCTAAAACTGCACTGTAAGAAGAGCGCTGAACATATCGGACTGCGGTACTTCGTGCAGTGCTTTGAGCTATATGGGAATTGTCCTCTTCATGGCATGCCTTTAAATCAGCCAGGTGCAAGCCTGCTATGTACTGCCTTTTCTATTTTGTTTTTATTCCTTGTCCTAAAATTTCCAGCCTCGGTGGAAGGCAAGAGGTAAGACTGTGCTCTAGTCCAAACCGAGAAATCAGGATGAAAAGGCACAGAGCAAATCAGAACATAATCTTAAACAGGAGAGTTCTCAACATAGAGGTCTGCTTTGCAAAATAGCTGCTGCTGTTCACTCTTTTCAGTCATACATATTAAGAATGAAATACATTTGCATTTGCCTTATTGCCTCTGGAATATATTCCACATCAGGAATCTACACTCTAGACAAAGTAATTTAGGTCTCTGGAAGGGCAAAGTTTAATTGAGAAATATATATATTGTTAGGAATAGACCTCATCCAAATTCAATGGTAATTGTATAAGCCTTTCAAAAATCATACAGTATGCAAGCTTCCAAAATTTCTGAACAAGAAACATTTCCATTTAAATGCCAAGAAGCAATTTTCCCTCCCTTGTTCAATACTAAATCAGTCACATGAGCAGTTTGCATTTGATTTTAGAAAGGAAATGGAACATCTTCGCTTCCAATTGCATGTAACTTTTGCTTTTTCTTGTTCTTAGTGCTCTTACTTCTTTGCGGTACTTTCCTGCAGTTTTGAAATTCTTCTATTCAATTTGCCTGCTCACTCTGGTCATTTATTTATTTATTTATTTATTTATATATATATATATATATATATATATATTTAACTCCAGCAACATTATTAAAAGAAAACTAGTAAGGAGTGGAATGCTGTTTGTTTGAATTGTGTTTGGTAAATCCAAGTTTAACAGATCAGCTCTGCTTGTGTAATTGGCCTTTCCCTGGTAACTGAACTAGACAATGATGCTCTTGGAAGAAGAAGAGAAAAAAAAAAAGAGAGAGAGAAAAAAAAAAAGATCACTAGTAATTTAATGGGAAAAAACGACTTTGCTTAGGAAAATCCCCCTGCTTCAATTCACAGTGAATTACTGTGGTTGCAGAAGTGTGCTGCATACCAATTCAGAGCATATTTTATGAAGACGTACATTTCAAAACGTCAGTGTTCACCAGCCTGCCATATTGTACCTGTGTCCTGCACCACAGCAGCTTTGCTCAGTTGAAATGCTTCTTGTGAACAAAGGCTATTAAGTCAAACTCTCTTCCAAACAGTGTTTTTTGCAGAATTTGTAAAAAAAGCTACATCTGTGGAACAAGAAGGTGATTGAAAAGACTAATGCATGAGCCTATTAGACCTAGCACGCTGGGAGAGCAAGGAGAGCAAGTCCTGGAGCTGCCGCTCAAATTAGCCCTTAATAGTCCTGGTGTCGGGTTGTGTTTCCATGTTGACATTTGCTCCAAAACAATGGAAACACCTATCGTCAAGTCCCCATTCATCAAGCAAAAAAAAAGTAGCAACATTTGCTATGGTCAAAGGTTTCTTGCTGAAGAAGTTCAGCAGCAGAACTGTCTTCAGTGGGTTAGGTAAGCCCTTTGCCAAGAGGTGCTGCACTAGTTGACAGCCACTGCTAAAGTTTTGTTGTTTTTTTATTTTTCCCCTATTTCCAGGAGAGTAATCCAGAGGGAAAAACTCATATATTTTAATCAATGGAAGTGAAACCATTTGCCTTTCAGAGACTATAAAATAATACACACCCCAGGGTTCAATGCTCTTTTCTACTCCTCCAGAACGTTCTTAAGGGGAAATCACTCTTTTCTTGATGAATGTGCAATTCAAATGTGGAAATATGCCATTCTTCATGCTTTCTCCATAGGGAGCAAAATGATTTCTGTAATTAAACCCTTTTTGCCAACATTTCCTGATGAGAACAGGGGTTTTTTTGGTTTGTTTGGGGTTTTTTTTGTTGTTTTTTTGGTTTTTTTTTTGACAAGGGGAAAAGCCACGTACAAGAGAGTTTTCAAAACCAGGTCTGGAGTGTTTGACCTTTAAACCTCTATTTGAATTAGTCATTTTGGTTTAACGGTGCATGAGGATGAGGATAAGGCATGTGAGTAAGGGCTGCAGCCTAAGTTTCTAATAGGGCACAGCTGAAAGGATATGGCTGCAGGACGAAGGAAGATACGGGCACCACTGCTAAAGCTAGGCTAGCTGTTAGGGATGACTTTGGCACTGCAGACACACAGCCCAGTCTTCAATGCATTTTAGCAGCCCCAAGTGTGTATCCAGGGTCCCTGCTGGGCTCGTGCTGAAGTCTGTACTACATCATCATTGCTGCACTGGTTCCCATGGTAGCTAGATTGAAGAAATCCAGCTGCTTTGATATGTATCAGGCTGTCATGGGCAGTGTAGACAAAACTGGAGTTAAATAAGAAGTTAAGCATATATGTGAGCTTTTGTAGGACACAAACCTGAAGTTCACAGCATGTGCCTTGTCACCACAGAATGGACCATGTAATACACAGAGACCAGGGTATGGGACAGAGCTTTTAACCACCTGCACAGGTGAGGGTTGAAACTTCATTCCTGTATGATGGATGGCAGAGTTGAACCAGAGCTAGATGCAGAGCTGAATGCTGAAATTCCTACTCTGAGTTATGTTTTGCCTTTCTGCCAAAGCTCTTGAGCAGGGTGGTGGATCAGAAATCACAGAGGCTTTTTACAAAAAGAAGCATTTCCCTGCTCTTCCTCCTCACTCCATGGATGCCTGCAGCTTAAATCAGTCTTCATTGACTCAGAGAGATGTCTCCACTGCTGGCACCATAAGGTGGACTCCAGAGTGGGGACAGAAGTGAAAGAAGGGTCTTTATTTTTATTAGCTGACTTTTAGCAAGATGCTAAAGGTTGAAGAGGGTCATTCTGTCTTGACTGTGCCTTTTGTAGCATTCCAGTTGATCTCAGGGCTTAAGGAAGGCAGAACTGAGCATCTACCCACAGTACTGGGTCTTATAATGTTTCTGTCCTTGTTTGCGAAGTACCAGTGTCTGTTGTCATACCTGAGAATCAGCAGAGGCATGCGATGGAGCTGAGAATCTGCTCCTACTGCTTACTCAGGAAAAGTTCCCATCAAGTGAATTGGGCATTTGCCCGAGTGAGTGTTGCAGGATTCGTCCCATATGCTTCTCAGCTCTTATATTTGCATAGTGCAGAATATGCTTACAGTACAGTGCCAATAAAACAAAACTACATACAGTAAGCACAGAAAAATCAAGAGCACAGTTAAGACCGTTTACAAACAGCAGCTGAGCTCTGCAGCTGACATCCAGGCTTACAACACTGCCAGAGACCACGCTCTGTTGTGGGTAATACATGCAAGGCAATTATTTGTAGACAATTAGGTGGAAGGTCCTGTAAGTGTATAGGTCTCTCTTCTCCTTTCCCTATGCCTATTATTTTTTCTTTCTCTATGAATTATTTATATTTTCACTCTGTACATGTGTCTTTTTTTTTTTTTTTTTAACTAAGCAAAGCATTTCAGGAGGCCACTTTTGTGGAAGACACTTGTTCTTCAAGTGCGTGCTCTGGTATTGTGTAAACATGCTGCATATAGCGTATACAGCCACCTTCAATCCAGAAACTGGTTCAGTCGTTGTAATGAAGTAGAATGAGGACTCTTTTGTCTCTGGAAATTCCACTAATGTCTTATGAAGGAGGAAGAAGATCTTCATCAAAGAGGTGCAGATCATATCACTAAGAATACAAATTGCCCTGAGGATTAAATGACACCTTTTCATAGTCACATTTTCCTCTACAGAATTTAAAGCATGGTTGTTGGTTTTGTTAATCCATGGGATAGGATAGAATATTTCATAATCCACAATACTTGAAAAAATGGCTGCAAACAACTGTAATATAATACATCTTCAATATAAGTGACCGTAAGTATATTAGAAGAACCTCTAAACAATAATTACCCTATCACTGCACTGTGACTTCACATCCAGTTCTGCTCACCTCACCGTACAAAATGGATGGAATAGATTACTTTAATATTTTTAATAGTAATGAAATGTTCAGGATTTGATATAGAAACCTGACTACCAAAGTAATAGGTATGTGTAAGAACCTATTTAGAATAGTTGTGTGAATGGGAATTGCCATTAAATTGCAATGAAATACTGTAGCATATCAAACAATATTTGAAATCAAATAAAACTCGGAAGGCCAATCTGCACTGATATGCAAGCCATAATCTCATTGTGAAGGAGATTTTCCTGGTGAAATCTGCTGGTTTAGACAACTGTGTAATATTTCCTTATCCTCCAATAAGGCCACCTATCTCAACCAGCTTTAAATGACTCGCTCCAGATTTATGCTTGTGCAATAGCAAAATTCATATGAATGTACTACTAGTGCTACCAGTCACATGCTAGATGCTCGTGGGAAATGAAAAGCCAGTTATTTCGCTCATACAGCCCTGATCTTACTAAAAGAACAGGTCAGAACTAGAGACATCTCCTTTCCCTTCGAAGAATGACCTCTGAGACAACGGAATAAAGCCCCCACTTCCCCAACACCTTCACTTCAAGCATCTCTTTTCCACGCGTTGAACCAATTGTTAAACTTTGAGACGGCAAAGTAAGCACATTATTGTGTGATTACAGAGAGCAAAGGTGAGCTGGTGGCAGCAGCACAGCAGATCTGAGTACGATTACTATCTCTGATACACATTTTCATCACTTGTTAATCTCTTAGGGCTCAACCAAGAGCCTGTCTCAGTGCATCCTCACCAGACAAGTAAACAGCATCAAAGTTTTCTTTGCCCCCCGCCCGGGCTGCTTCCATCAGCAGACACGCCACCACACACGAACATGGAGAATCGGGCTCTGCTCCCGCTTTCTGCTCTGTCCTCCAGATAAATTGTGTTAGTTTACCGGCAAAATCTAGTTTGTATTATTGTTTGCACTTCAGAGTCAATATGGATATGGAAGAATAAGCTGAAATATATGCCTTGTGCATCATTAATAATAGCGTGGCCTCTCTGCAGCTACGTGACAATTCCCGAACACTTTATTTAACAGTCAGCAATTTATCATGTCTGCTCTATCATCACCGAGTAGTTCAGTATCCCCAATTTACAAGAAGCGCTACTCTCTGTGCCTGTTTGCACCGCTCATATCAAGACAGACCAACAGTCTGAGTGCTGGCTTTCAACTCAGAAAATAGAGGTTCAGTTCCCTGGTGTAGCAAAAAATGATCTAGGCTTCAGTTTCCTCTATATATGATACAGATAAAAATACTTCCTCACTTTATCAGATGTTTTGAGGATAAATGCATTAAAGACTGTAAGTCCCACCAGTACTACAATAGCCATCATTACTTCAAATAGATACAAGCAGTGCAAGTACAGTGATATTTAATACATACCCTATGTATATAAACCATGAGTCAGGGCTGATTACAAACAGAAGCTATACTAAGGAGTTAAAAATGGTGCTTACTTGCATGTTCCTCCCTGGCTTATGCTCCATTAAAGTTTATATATCAGAGACCAGCTTTGGCTCTCAGTCACAACGGAGCACGTCTGCTAAAGTCAGTGGTTTTGTGCCAGTCGTACACTCATGTAGGCAGGAGCCCATTGTCTGGGCTGAGACACTCAATCTGGAAGAGAAAGAATAAAAGGACTCCAGTGTGTAAAGTCATTCATTACAATTTGGAATGAACGAGGAAATCAGTGGGGTTGCTGGAGGTTAAGCAAGGGCAGATATTGGTCTTTTATCATTAAAATGCCATAGGAGGGTTAAAAAAAAAAAAAAAAAAAAAAGCTATGGATCTTATCCTGCACTCTCTGCTCACATCTCTTCCCTTTATTCATTGCAAGGAGTCACAATCATGTACATTTGTAGGACCAGATGCAAAATTCCTTTATAACAGTCTCTCATAAGCAGGCAACTTCTTTTTTGTAAGGTGGAGATGCTATGAAATTTTGGTATGACCTTTATATACTTTCAGATAAAATAAGATTATTTGGATTGCCATCCTATATAAGCAAATTTTCTACAGAACTTCAAACTCAGAGAGATGAGAACATCCTGCAGAAGTCAGTGAATATTTTTGAAGAATGGACCTGATGTTTTTTTAGGAGGAACTTTTGCAGTGAAAGAAAAGAAAGAGGGATGATTACAAAGCTTTTGATAGTGAAGGCGCATCGGATTACATGGAAAATGTGGAGTGAAAGTTGTTCTGAAATGCTCCAGCAGCATCTGTGCTTATTTTATTGTACTGGATACCCTCAGCTGTGATAACTTTATGCATAGCATCAAAAGCATGAAACGTTTTGAGAGCTATCCTACACATTTAAATAAAATTCTGAGTAACACCATTTCTTTCAAAAATGCAGCAAGTGACATTACTTTCTGAAACTTTTTACTCTTTCCATTTCAGGACTGTCCCACGCTGCAGTCAACAACTACAAACAAGCATCCAGACTTCAGATAAACACAGCAGTGAGGACAACTGAAAGTGCCCTTGCTGATCACAGTTCTTCAAGCAGGTAATTGGGTTGAACCAAGGGTCCCCCCAACTGTCCTGGGGGGGGGAACCTGATAACCACTGGAGCTAAATTTTGCTCTCATATCAACTCTGCATGTGGTGATCCTTCCAACTGTGGCATTTCACCTTTAACTTCCTTTACACTCCCCACCTCACATGCCAGCTCACTAGAAGCCAGAGGATGCTAAATGGAGGGATGCTACAGAAATTACCATCTGTATCTGAGGCCAGATAAAATAAGTGGTTGATCCTATAGACTGTTAATCGTGAGTCTAAGAGGGACCAAAGAGTCCAAAAACTGAACTGCTACCGTACACCACTACTACTACACACCAGAGAGGGGCTGCAGAGTTTGAATTTTTGCTGTAGCATTTTCACATTTAGTGACTGCAGCTTTATAAAGTGATGTTTAAGTGGGTTTAAGATTCAGTAGACAGTAGATTTAAAGTAGATTTTTTCTTGTTTGAAATCCCCAGATATAGGCTACATTGCTTGTTAGGCTTGATCATGTCTGATCCAGCCATTTTCAGAGTGCAACTGGGTCAGAGGATGGGTTCAGTCATTTGCAGGATGAGAGACTACAGTCTTAATATGCTATTTAATTTATCCTGTTGGGCTGGGTAAAGAAAACCATCAGAAAAGCTTTCATGAGCCTATTGGGTCGGATTAAGAAAAGCCACACAAATGCCTTTAAATGACAATGCACAAAGGAGTAATGAAGCCAGTGACAAATTTGCCTGCCTTTGCCTTTCCCTTTTGAATGAGTAGCTACCCCAGTTTGCTGTGAATCTACCGAAGACAGAACAGTACTTTAAACTCACACCTTCAAAACAAAATAAAGTACTTTGCTTGCTTTTAATCTACATCTCTCTGCAGAAATGCCTGACACATGACATCTGCTAATGAGGGTCATAATCTGCCCCCCCATCCTATAACCCCATACTAGCAGTGCTTAGACCCAACGGCCTTTTTTCCTAAGGAAATAAGGCTTTTATAGGAGTACTGTCTGTCCATCTGGCTCCCCATCTGTCAGTCCTGCACCCAACAACACATTCTGAACCTGGTGGCTAATTTCACCCCATTCTCTAGAGAGCCAAAAGCTTAAAAGACATAAATATCCCACATCTTTTATGAAAATCAGCGGTGTGGGAGACAGCGACAAAGCACAGCTCGTTTGAGTGAAAGGCGGCGATATAAGCTCGTTAGTTAATTGCTTGGCTCAGGCTGCCAGCTGGCCAGTCAGCACGTGCAAACCGGCCAGCTCAGCTACCTGTTAGTAACTTGTTGGATCTTCACACGCTGCATCTGGCCAGCCACAGAGCGGGAGAGGAGACCTTTGCAGAGGGAATAGGTGTGTGTGAGGACAGACGAAAAATGGAAATGAAGACATGGCGAGGGCTGAGGTGAAAGAGAAAATGGTGTTATTGAAGCGGAGAAGCAAAGGAAGGACAGAGGGTATGGTTTTGTCGGGGAGGAATCTGTGATTTAAATTGCTAATGGAGCGAATTGGTTGTTCCTCCTGTGCTGGGGGACAGCGTTGGACCTTGCTTCTCCAGTGAGGGCTGTCCTTCCTTTTTATCTGCAGGGCCTAAGAACAACTGCTCTGGTTAAAAGTAAAGGTCCTCATAATCCTATACCTTGTTTCAGATGGTTACCATTAGGGAGAGGTTAAGGAAAGAGCAGAACAACAGGACGCGAGCAGAGGACAACCTACGGAAGGAGTCTTATGGTTCCCCCTCCACAGCCAATGAACAGAGGCACCAGAAGACAAACAGGATTACATTTCAAAAGTTCAATTTAAAACGCTCTCAGTAAAGGTATGCAGCAAATTTGCCACAGTGGCAAAGTCAGAGCAGCCAGTCTCCAAATCTCTGGTGGGGGAACCTGCCTGATGTAAGCGGCAGCAGAGCTGCCCAGCTCACCTCTGCATCCAGCTGCAGGCGCGGTGTGCGGGGGGAGGTACTACCCATGGTCTGACAGTGGGAAATGAAAACCCGTCTCTGGCTTGGTCCTACCATCAGTTAAGCAGATCCTAGTGTCGCTGCTCTTTTGAATACATTTTGGCATTGTTTAGTACCGCCCCACTCCTAGAAACGTGGTTTTCCTCATTCCCCCGCCTCCCTCACCCCTTGCATGCCCTTCTGTGCTTAGTGCATGGTCACCCACAGCATAAAACATCGAGCACAAACATTCAGGACTGACAGACACCTAAAAAATCAGCTGAATTCAGGATTTCCAGTGTCAGATTGTAAGGCGCCCAAGCTCACCTACTGATAAAATACAGGGTAAGCAAACCCTGTGATCTACATAGATAGCTTAAGCTTCTGCAGTGCTAATTGCTATTACAATCTTAAGCTAATATTTGAGCCTTTCTTTTGAGCAAGGATGTATAACAATTAGATTACAGGATTTGGGGCATTACAAAGAGAGATAAAAGCAGCAGTTAGGTCATGGTATGCGTTATTTTGTTTACACAGAGATAATAGCAGTGACAATAATAATATTAATAATAACTGTTCTATTTAGGTCCGTATTCTGATTTCAGGTGCATCAGACCAGATCTGGAATAAACGTTTTGCCTGCAACAGAACTATCCCAAACTTATTTGGGGTGAAGCATGCAGATCTCTAGTCAGGGACTATTTTATTGTCACTGAAGAGCCCAGCACGATGTATGACGAGCTCTAGCTACTCACAGTAGTAAACAGTGAGCCAACATTTCTGAAGCAGTGCCTGAGCTTGGATATTTCTCTGTACTTCTGTCCTAAGCATTGCTGAGAGCTCTGAAGGCATCTATTGCACCCTGGTCCTGATGAATGCATGACAACTCCAGCAATGAAACAGACCTCTGGTTTTTTGCTCTCTACAATCCTTATGCTTTTCTCTCTTCCTCCTCTAAATGTATATACATATGTAAAAGCACAATATGCTTGAATACAGTGATAATGCATAGCATAGAGAAAAAATACCAAATGCTAAACTACAGAGAAAAACCAGTTCTCTATAGCAGCATGCCAGATTTAATACATGTTACATTTTATTATGCCTGGGTCACAATTTTTAAAACTTTCTGCAGAGTATTAATAAGAAAACGTATTTTCTTCTGCATATTTTTAGGACATATTTTTCTATTTCACACCGGGGGTTTTTATTTCTTCTCTTAGGCTCCCAGGGGAAAAAAAAAAAATCACCCCATGTTCATAACAACAGGTTCTGATGAACCATAGAATTCCTTGCCTCAGAGATAAGTCAGCTTATACAAATGAGCATTTGGCCCCTGCAGTTTTGCTGCTGCTGAGATCCTGGAAAATAAATGACAAAGACCCCTGTCACCAAAACCAGAAGTTGAGATTTTCCTCTGCTTTAGATACTAAAATCAAACTTCTTAACTATAGGAGTTTTTCAGGTATTTAGCACCAATATCCTGGAAGACAGAATTAGTCACGCAAAGCAAAGCAAAGCAAATGGGTGTATCCACTCAGGAAGATTAAAAATACTATTACAGCATTAAAAAACTAAACATATGTGCTAGCAATGGATTTAAAGTAACTCCTGACAGCTGAAAATCCAGTCCCATAGTTACACACAGCAAACAAGCAAAGCAACTCAACTGAAAAAGACAAGTTTCCTTGTTTTAGCAAGCCCTCATTCCACTTTTAGTCTATCATCAATATATGAGAAACCTCAAAGCAGGCAAGGTAGCCAGATAGGATGATACTTTGTCTTACCCATAGGCACCAAGGTCCTTTAAGAAAACTGCATCCTGCAGACTGTCGATACTTGGTTGAAACCTTGAAAAACAGGTTTTAAGCAAAAACTCTTTTGAGAATTAGATCCAGACTCAAGAGGCTAAAAGCATCACTTGAAACAGCCGGTTTAATTTATTCAAATAAAAGCCACATAGCTCAAGGACAGGTAAGTAGGTAAATAAGCCATCACCAGCCCCTTCTTGGCAAAGAAAGGTACCGTGAAAAGCCTGCATTAAAGTAGATCTCTGCGTAGGAAATGAAGGAGCCTCAGGTATAGACATTTGATTTATTTTTTTCTGAGTGTGGCACAGGGGAGCACGCACTGGCTCAACCTGTTGTAATCAAACATGTGGGTTGCTAGTTGTTGCGATGATATTGCAGCAGCCTCTTCATTAAAGAGGCTGTGTCTTTAGCAGCAACGATTAATTTCCTACATATAAAATCAAGACTTTACCAGTGCTGCTATTGCTCTCTGTTGTTCTTTTCTTCCCCTTCACCACTTCCCCCCCACTCTGCCCGCCCCCCCCTTTCTTTTTTTCTAGTGAGCAGGAAGGAATGCGGTGAAGGAAGGATAGGTACTATATGTTTCTGATTTGCTGAGCTGACAATCCTTTTGCTACTTGATTTCACTTTAATAGGATCTTCTTGTTACCCACCTACTGTAGCTCAGCGTGGAAAATCCGTGCATCAAAAGGTTGAAAGCTCGAGGCAAAACTTGCCTCCCTGCAGCTCTAGATGGGGTGAGGAGGAGACAAAGTCATCTGGCTGCTTTGCAAACAGTATTAAGGCAGTTCAGGGAAGTGTAGGTTAAGGACATTATCTTCTCCATAAATTAATCTCCAGCAGGCTTCTACTTTTTCTAAAGGCAGAGAAGCTAAGGGAAGAGTTAAATATGTTTTTAAAGTGTATAACTATCAAGGAGAAGTGCTCAAAGAATTTCTTGCATGTGAGATGTGAGTGCATTTTTGTTCAGTGTGTGTGTGTTTGCCTACAAGCAAAAGGGACCCTGTGACAGAAAGATGTGTGACAAGCAAAAGGAGAGGAAAAAATGCCTCACAACTATGTTTCTGGGCAGCCTTCAACTTTGTGTAGGTATGCAGGAATGAGTGTGTATCCGTGCACGGATTCATTCGTAGGCAGCGCTGGGACCAGCCGGGGACCTTTCAAGGGGGTCCCTCTGCCATCCCTGCTTCAGGGAAAAGGCAACCCCGATTTAAAGTAGCCTTTGGCATATAATACTAAAACCTTACACTTAAAAGCAAAACAGCTTTTGGAGCCCTGGTTGCACCTGTGTTTCCCAGCACTTACTCTGGGACTTAAAATCCAACATCTATGTAAGTCCTATTGCAGGGGTGGTGTATGTGAGAGTTGGCCTGGGGACGCCTCATTTCTTGGTCTGGGGGAACGGGAAGGTAAGACCATCGAGGTGAGGAGCCAGAGGGGATTAAATGAGGTGTGCGTGTGGGGAAGATTCAGCCCTGCAGAGAGGAGACCTGACATTTCTGCCGGCTGCTCTGCACAGCGTGTGTACCACTTCCCTCTGCTGGAGGCAGCCCAGACTGTTACCTGCCTCCCTCCATCCCAGGATAGTTCTACAGGTACCACAGATACTCCAACCCCTATCATCCAGCACACCAGTGATAATGAAGTGCCCACGGATCATTTCAGTAACTTCTCTTTATGTAAAAAATCTCCGTTGCTGACGGCGGGGTGGAACAGAGCAGCTCTTACAGCGCGCAGAAAAAAAAATAGGACTAGAAGAAAGGGATGTGTGCTGCAGAGACTGTTTAAGCTGACACGTTTCGAAAGGAGGCAGAATACCACAGCCTGGGCATGTAATACTTCTTAAAAGAAGAATGAACTGTCTGATTGCACACAGCTACGCACAGCCATGCACACACACAGAGCCCTTTGCACCCCTTGCAGCGCCAGTCAGGGAGTGCTTTTGGGGGTTTTTAATATACTGATGTCAATATAAACATGCACTGATCAAACTTGTTTTGGTGCTTATGCAAGATCAGAGGTCAAGGGAATGTGGAGCACTGAATAAATTAGTGGAAAGAAGAATCTGTCTGCGAGCCATCTCCCCTGCTCCCCTCTTGCATCATCTTCAGGCATTAAAATACCTAGTGGGATACTGTATAACTGATATATTTCCCCATCTAATCCCTTTGTTTACTTTGTAAACATCAGTGGTTTTATGACCAGAGTCAGTTGTGGGCTGTAGAAATGTATAGGCCAGATGGAAATATATTTTTTTTTCTATCTGAAGTTTGCAGAATATTTCCTAATGTTTAAGGTGTTATATTTCCCCCGAGAGAAATACTCATGACTTGCTCCATTAGTCTTGTGGGACCCGTCCCAGCTGGACCACCACCCCTGTAAGCCTGTTGGCTGCTACAGGCTTTGCATGTCCGTGGGAAAGTCCTGGTGAGCCAAGGCTGGCCAGCAGTCTCTGCATCTCCCATGAGTGGCCTCCTGATACTCTGCCATTTTTCTGATATCATCCTTGTCATCGTCCTCTCGTAAGTATTCTTGTAAAAGGAATCTGGTAGCACTTTATCATCAATACGCTAAACCCTATAAAGATTTTTTTGAAGAGCTAGAGAGCCATTGCAGGGAGACAAAAGCATGTTTCACAACAGGATACGCAGCTGAAGAGGAGAGGGCTCCATTTATTACAAAGATATTGCCCATTAGAAAGTGGAAAAAAAATGAAAGTGAAGCTTATGTTTTGTGCACAAACCATTCTTGTTTACCTACTATCTTCCTCAAATAACCTGGTTTTGTAAAGGATGTGCATTTTCCCCAGATTTCATGTAATCTTGATGGTGTGGTAAACTACACTACCCCCTCAGTCACCTTTACCCACACCACTGTGAAACAAGGCTTGTTCTGTGCTTCACATTGAAGCTTCATTTCTAAATCCAGCCTCAGTAAAACACCAACAAATACCTCTTCTGTATGAAAAAATGGGGAGTGAGGAAATAACAGAGAGATTAAGTCATTTTACTACTTATTCATTTATTTTTAGAGGGGAGAGGGGTGGCATTTGCCTCACAAACTGAATCATGACACCCATCTAAACCACCAGAGATGACTATTGCAAATAGAAGGAGCAACGGCATCCAGAGTAGGTGTTAAATAAGCAGCCCTATGATACTGGAAATAAAAAGGAAACAAGTTTTCTGTACCTCACATGTATACATCTACACTGGCATTTTACTTTGTATCAGGAGCATGCTATTGAGGCAAATCTGTTGATGGTCCCCACTCACTGTGATTTGGTTTGCACCTCCAAGTTGCCTTGGAGCAAACTAGATCCCTTTCAGCTAGAAGTGAGGGGGAAGATGGGCTACAGAAGTTGACTTGATATGTTCCAGCCACCAAAGTTCATTTACTCTATGGGACTAGAGTAGAGCTAGCTCGAAACAACACACCAAAAAAAAAAAAAATTATAATGGGGATGTCAGATCTTCAGAATAAGCTCCTTCAGTCTATGAATCTGCTCCTGCTGTGCTGTACTATGTTGCTCACGTAGCTGTAGCTCAAGAAGACCAGAATTCAAAGTGCATTTCTTTATCCAAGTACAACTATGAAGAAAGCCATGTGACAAAAACTAAAATGGCAGCCTGAGGGACACACGCCTCAGCCCATGGCATCCCAGGCTATGGCCACACTAGCATTTCTGCAGGGATTAGAGGGTTAAACTAGTAGGATAGCTCTTGTTATGATGATGGAAGGTGACAGCTGAGAGAGACTAAAACTATGGTATATCAAAATATTCCTAGATATCAAGGCAGAATTCCTCCTGAAGATATATGACACAGACCGGAGTTGTCCTAGAAAAGCTATCCAATGGAAGTGGAAAAATTAGGGACATAAAACGATCTAAGCACTGTCCCTCCAGTTCAATGCTTTGCACCTGAATTTCAAGAAATCACATGATGACAGTTGTGCAAAACAGAAAATATGGGTTATTAGCTCACATTTGAAAATAATGACTAAATTTATCCTATGTAAAACTGCACTGGAGCCAAAGAAATTACAGAAATGAGGTTAGTCTGCAGTGGTCATTCATGCCTTTGAGATTTAAATCTCACTGGAAGTGTGGAAAATTAGGCTTCCACTTACTGTGTCAAACCGATGACAACCTCCATAGGCGCTTCTTTATTCATATTCAAACAGTAAAGAAGAAAAGAAATAAAGAAGAAGGCAAAAAAGAAAAAAAGAAAAAGAAGGAAAAGGAAAAGATAAAAAAAAGGGGGGGGGAAAGAGAAATAGGAAAAAAAGAAAAAGAAAAGCTAGTCAGAATGTTTTACAATGTGTATTAAAGGGACTACTCTCTGAACCAGTAGGAAACAAACTGACTATCTTCTTCCTTTTTCCTCACAAAGAAATTCTCATTTCCTTACTTCAAGCAAGGAAAGACAACTAAATGATAGAGCATACTGCTCACAGCACAGGTGCTTTATTTGAAATAGCATTTGGTCTATGTCTAATATCCCTGATTATCTCCTACTGCACGCATTAATTTGGCAACGGATGTCCATACAGTTAGGGTATGGTACTGGAAATTATACTAACATTTAAATCTCTCCAACTAACTTCTAAAATGGCTTCCACCTTACTTTCCAAACGTTTCCTGTAATTACTGCTCTCCGTTGACCAGGAAAAATAACAGGCATATAAATAAAATCAGAAAGGGAATACAGCTCAATGGTGACTTCCCTTGCAAAGGGAAAGAAGAAGAAAAAACTTTCTTCCCTCTCATTAGAGTGACTGCCTGCAATGTGGTGAGCCTGAGCAGGGACAGTGATGGAGGGAGAGACCCGAGGCAAGGCAAGAACTGGGCCAGGTGCTTCCCAGGGATTGTCACATTTGGCTGAGGACAGGCAGGTTTGGCAGGGCTGCAACCAGCCCATCATCCTGCTGGAGAAAGAACGAGGCCGTGAGGCAGATTAGGGAGGAAACATTGACCTTATTTTTTTTCCCCAAAGATGCTATTTCTTCCGTAAGTTGATTTGAAAAGGAAAAAAAAAAAAAACCAAACCACAAACCAACCAACCAAACAAAAAAAAAACCAACCCAAAAGACAGAATGCT
The DNA here is from genome assembly GCF_023634085.1 of Falco cherrug. NCBI lineage: Eukaryota > Metazoa > Chordata > Aves > Falconiformes > Falconidae > Falco > Falco cherrug. The sequence continues at coordinate 5,652,668 of NC_073698.1, forward strand.
TTTTGTAGAAATGAAATACAAAATAATATAGCACGTGTTTACCAACAAGGCGAAACTGTTCTGGTCTGTATATGTTAATGCACACTCAGAGTGGTACCGTAGCCTCCATGGCCTCATTCTACACCAGGACAAGTCACAATGCCTACAGGGTCTGAACAGAAGATGCCACAGTGAAGTTTCAGTCCCCAGACAAGGCACTCCTGAGCCTCAGTTTCCCTCATTCAGAAAAGTTAAATAACACACTTCCTGAACCTTTCAGAGTTCTTTGATATCCTCTGCCAGAAAGAAGGCTAATTCTGCTGAAATATTTCATACCAAATGTTTTCCCATCCGCAGCAGAAGATTGGTTTCAGAAGAGCTGCAGCATTTGACCATCGGCTTTGTAAAGCTCTATCAGACCTGCAAACTACAGTAAATATTATGGAGCTAAGCGCGACTTCACCATTCTTGTGGATTTTGGCTTTACATAGTAAGACACATAAAGGTCTCTCCAGAGGTGTCCCTGCTCAGGACTGGGCTTTTCCTGCAGCTTTTTTCCATTCATGTGTGTCTCGTGCTTTGCTCTGTACAAATGTTTGCAATGATTTGTAAGCAGTCTGCGCAGAGGTAGGGCCAGCTGAGAGTTATTACACTCAGACAGCTTTACGCATTGACAGAAGATAAAATACACTCATCTCCTTAATACTATATATACACTTTCTCTATAAATAGTATTAAAGCGTCCTTACTGACATTCTAACCATAGGATCAGTAGCTTGCATTTATATTTATACCTTTTTTCTTTTTCTTTAGACCTACCACAGTAGCATTCAGGCTGAATCAAGATAGCTTTGTTTAGTTTTGTTCCAGACTATATAGTTTCTAACATTGCAGGGATGCTGAAGTTCAGAGCGTAGCTCTTCAGACCAGGAGTCTGGACAACTGCTACTGAGCAACTGTGTGCTCAAGTCTTCTTACCTTCTTTGTAAACTGAGGAGAGCAGTGATTTGTAAAGCTGCCTGGAGATCTGTGTCAGGTAGATGCCAAGTTTGACTATAAATATAATTTGGGCAGCCAAAGGGGCTGGAGCCAAATTCTTTCAGAAGCACATTTTTTAACTAAGAGTGCTGAAAATCTCAGGCTCCCTATCTAAGCTAGGATGCTTTCAAAGCTTGCCAAATCGTCCACCAATTCAAGAAGAAAAAGAGTACTGTCAAGAAGTCAGGTGGCCTTGGACAAGCTCTCTTTGGCCACTAAAATCAAGAGGATCGATAGTAATCATTATATCAAAGATTATTAGAAGGCTGCATTCTTCATTCAGCAGAATTCTAGACCTTCAACAAGGATTTTGGGCCACTAATAAAAGTTAATATGTGTTCCTACACAGAAAAAGAGTTCAATATTTTTTCTTTCTCTCCATCACCAATACATGGTAGCTGCTGCAACTCTGCTAAGATTTCTAAAGTGAATCCACTGCAGCCCATTGTGAAATCTATTCCCCATTCTCAAGGTTCAAAGACTGGTGGGTCGGTGCTGTAAATATGAATTTCTACACTGATGCAGCCATAGTATTAAATGACAAGGATGACAGTATTGCTAATTTATGCAGGCACTGAAAAGAGAGCTAACCCATAATTTTTTTATGTTTTCAGGGCTTGACTTTTGTTCTAAATGTCAACAGGGTGTGCAAATGCCATGCAAGTCTCCCTTAGGACTTGGCTGCAGTTCATATGCAGATATTTCTGAGGATGCCTTGGATTCATGAACTTAAGAAACTCGGCTTAAATATAGGAAAGGGAAAAACAGTCTTGATAGATAATGTAAAAGTACTGTATAAACTCCTGAAGACTTCTACGTGTTTGTGCTTATATATGCATGCATATATAGATAAACACACACAGATAGATATACACACATGCATACTATGCACACAAGATTTCAAGATAAACTCTAGCCAATTTTAAACAGTCCTACAGGATAAAGTATAATTTTCCAGTTTTCCTCCTTGGATTACATTCCTAGCTGATTCACCTGTTTTTCCCCCTTTCCCTTTTAATTAAAATGTAATATAAAAGTAGATGCCAAAAACTTCTTCGAATGATAGTCCTGGAAGCTGTCTTTCAAAAGAAGTAGTATATAAGCACTGGGAGAGGAAACTCCTCCAAAGTACTCCAACACTGCACGTCAGACTTCTTCTCCATGGAAATGCTTATAGATGTGAGACACCCAGCGACACAAAAGTTCCGATGTAGATCCCTCTGGGAGCATGGCAGTGCTGAATTGCTTGGCAGGGCTGAATATAAAAATCTGGGCAAAAAGCTGTCCCTGCACTTGCTCACGCAAAGAGAGGGCTTGTGTAGATCACCACTGCATGAAGATCTGGAAGGCAGGGCCTGTTCCTGACAAAGATATTGGGTATTTTTAGAAGTTTCCTGAATGTGTGGAGGACGTAGAAGGGTTTGAAGAAGAGAGATTCTTGAGCGAGGACCTCTCTGAACGTCTGTTTGGTAGCACTGTCAGATAAATTTCATTGGTAGAGAGAGTCTAGGAATATTTGAATGAAAAGGTAAAAGAAAGTGAGAAGCAGTAGAAATAGTCTAAAATGGGAAAGTCTGTGAACTTAGTAGGAAAAGGCATCTGGAGATACAGAACCAAGGTGCTTCTTATGAACCCACAGGGTCTTTGTTAGGCTACCAAATTAAAAAAAAAATAAATAAAATTAAAAAAATGGTTTACTGGAAGGCAAAAATGGGCAATACTTTGTGCCTTCACTCTCATGAGACCTCACCTGGAGTGCTGAGTACTGTGTCCAGCTCTGAGGCCCCAAGCACATGAAAGACATGGACCTGTTAGAGCAGGTCAAGAGGAGGGCCATGGAAAATGTCAGGGGGCTGGAGCGCCTCTCCTATGAAGAAAAGCTGAGAGAGTTGGGCTTCGTCAGCATGGAGAAGAGAAGGCTCTGGGGAGACCTTATTGTGGCCTTCCAGTACTTACAGGAGGCTTATAAGAAAGATGGAGACTTTTTACCAGGGCCTGTAGTGATAGGATAAGGGGTAACAATTTTAAGCTAAAATAAAGTAGATTTAGAACAGGATTAGGAAGAAACCTTTCCCTGTGAGGGCGGCGAGGCGCTGGCCCAGGCTGCCCAGAGCAGCTGTGGGTGCCCCATCCCTGGCAGGGCTCAAGGCCAGGCTGGACGGGGCTGGGAGCAGCCTGGGCTGGGGGGAGGGGGCCCTGCCCCTGGCAGGGGGTGGGACTGGGTGGTCCTGAAGGTCAATTCCACCCAAATCATTCTATGATTCATTGATTCTTTAAAAGATTTAGGACATAAACAGAGCAGTAGCGATTCTTCTTTTGGAACAGAACACAGTACTTGTTTTCCAGGCTAAATTTTAGTTTACCTTCATTTCCATTATATCAAAACTTTCCAAGTTGCCCAGGTCTCCAAAGTATTGGAACTTTAAAGACATAACAATATTCCACATATTCCTGTTGAATTTGAATCACAAAACTTTATTTCCCTCCCACATATAGGTAGTAGAATCATTGTTTCTCTGCCACTTCTCTCCTATTACTTGACTCTCGGCATTGGAAATTATATGGATCAGGCATCTTGCTTGAAAATGAGCATGTTACTAGTGTTTAGGAATGTGCTAGTCTGTTTGTTTGACAGTGTAAAAGAAGTTACACCCACCTCTTCTCATAGGCAGTAAGTTGGTTGATTTACTTCATTAAGAAAATAATTAAAAATGAAATGCATTTTGTCCAAAACCCAGTTCCTAATACTAGGAGTGGCCTTCATCCCAGAAACAAAAATTTATGCATTGCCTAAGCAGCAGTTAATGACACATTAGTCTAAACAAGCCTGAAGTGCATATTTTGGAACACAGTTTCCTTGCACCATCAAAGTGAAACCAAGTATGGACACATAATGTTTGTACTACAGTCTTTCTCCCTGCACCTCCTCTTTACTTAAAGATGTACAAAAGATAAAGTTCTCTTGGACTTACACCTGCATCTGAACTTAGAATAGAGATGTGTTTGAAGAAGGCATAGGAGACCCTGTTTTTCATAAAGGCTGAGATTATTCAAATTCATTTTAATCTGCGATATCTAACAGGCATAGCAAACTTCCTAGTAGCTCACTGGTTTGGTAGTTCTGACTTATCATCTCTCTGCCAGATGGGTATATGACTATTATACACATCAAGAAATCAGTTATACATTCTTGTAATAATAATTAAAAAAAAAAAATAATTGATGAGGCCACACACACAAAACCCTTTTCCAATTGTGTTCTTGGACATAAAACGCCAGTTATGTCCATGAAAACTGAGCCTTACCATCCAGTCACCACCACCACCACCATCCAGCTTCATCTCTTCCACTGTTCAGCTTTCACACCAAACACTTCTTATCCCCTTGTAACAGACATGTAGACTTACTTGAAGCCAACATCAATGCTGGTCTTCTTTGGTGCCATACTGAGGGATGTACAGCGTTATAAAGCTGTTGGCAATTATGGACTGAACGTCACTTGAACGTGTGTTATGCGCTGCAGCATGCAGAATGTTTGACAACCCAAATCTTTCCTTGTCAAAGCAGGAGCAGTACCTGATCCCACAGCTACAATGGCTTCACTCCTTGAAAAATTGTTAGTAGCTATTGTGTTTTTCAGATTAGTTCTATAACAGGGTTTCAGTGTTCCCTGTTGAATGTCAGTATCAAAGATGAAGCTGATTTTATTCCCGTATTTCGGGCTTTTGAGTTAAATACACATTTTTGAAATGTTTTTCTGAGGCTTCCCTTACTAATGAATGTTTTCAGAAATAAATGTTGGGTGACACACACACACAAATATTTTCACATTTCTGTCTCATTTCCTGTCATTTTATAAACTCTTTTGAAATTGGCCATTCAAAATAGTAAACAGATGTTCTAATAATAATTAACAAGTATAAGTGCAAGTAGGGGAACTCACAGAGCCTGCACACCGATGGCTTTCTGCTTTGCTCTATCTACTGCCTCCCTGCACCACAACAACCCCTTCTTTTTCCCCCTTCCTTCCTCATTTCCCTGTGATCTCAGCCCTCACTTCCAAAGCCTGCAGATACCCTGAGGATAACCATTTCCCCTCGGTACCCTCCGTGCCTTCAGGCTTTCTCCTAAGTCTAGCAATGACCAGCTGGCAAAAGGCACTGCATTCTGTGTGGTTCCAACTTTGGAACTGTGGTTCCAAAACACATGTGTGGTAGCTGGCCGGTCACTACCTACAGGCTGATTGTGCAGGGTCAGAACAAGCAGAAAAAAATTCCTGTCACAGCCTTCCTAAACTGAGGGTTCCTCCCACATTTGGAGTGTATTAATTCCAGTCTTTTCTTCCTACTCTCCCAGTAGTTTTCATGGAACTTACCAGTGCCTCATTATATTTTCTTGGCAACTTTGAGCCCTTGTCCAACATGATTAATTCAATGATGATTTCCGTTTTTAGAAAGGGGACTGATAAAGAGATGGACGGACAGAATAATTGCATAAGGCTTCAGGAATCCAGACGGAAAACCAGACTGTCACAGCAAAGCCTGTACTCTAAGGAGCTCTGGAGACTTGATGTCTATTAATGAATTCGACTTCATGATATCACCTCATCAAAGAGATAAATATTATTGTCCTTAATTTATCAATAGGTCAACACAGACATGAAGAGGTTAGGGGACTTCTCAAGTTTCTAGACCAAGTCTGTGGCAGGTTCAGAGATATTTTTTTAGCTGGCCTGTACTGTAACCTCAAAACCACTGTGCTTAACTGGGTCTCTAGTAAAGGTGTGACTCTGCCATGAAGTAGGACTAGGAATAAAGGTGAAAACCATGGGGAGTCTTTTGGGATAGCTGGCATGTCCTGACTTATTGGATCCTTGACCCATCCGTCTTACAAGCAGCGGATACCGTCACCTGAGCCATGGTCCCTGCACGGGGAGAGGGGCAGAAAGGGATAAGGGACACAGGTGGCACTTGCAGACTCACTAGATTTCTGAAGGTTAAATTTTCTACTCCTGACACTCATCTTGTGAGGCCTTGGCCTCGCACATTTGTCTTGTGTGCTCTCAGCAGCCCATCCTCAGATCCCGCCATGGGCCCGTGGCTCAGTTCCTTTCTCTCCTAGGGGGTCCCCCTGCACTGATGCTGGTAGTGGCCAGCTTTCTCCTCTGACTAGGTTTGTCACTGAGACTGCCTTTACACCACCTCCTCTCAAGTTCAGATCACCTCAATCAAGCCTTCCCCGTTAGCCCTTTCCTCTCCTTGAAGCAGATGACAACTCCATGCTGCACAACACCCCCAAAGGACATGAGACTTGAATGACAAGGGAATAAATCTCAGGAGCCCTAACATGAAATTCTGCCTCTAAGTGAAGTCAACAGCAAAAATTTTATTCCTTGATTTTTTCCATAATCCCACAGTTCTCTTTGCCTGGAGTTGCACCACTTGTTCTGAAAGGCCTAGGTCTCAGCACAGTTTCCCTGGATTTATTGCACATTTTCTTCACAACAGCCATCTTAAAATTCCTTAAACTCCTTGGGTATGACCCTATCCCCTGTTCTCTATCTCCTGATTTGGTTTGGTGACCTCCTCACGCACCTCATAAAGAGAGGTTAGAGATGTTTACCAGGGAAATCTCTGCCATTCAGACTCAGCTTTGTTTTCCCAGACTGAACGGCTCTTCAGCCCCTGGGAGTTTGTATGATTAAGGACTCAATGAACCTCATGAAAGGCTCTGCAATTTGCACAGCTATTGGCATTTGAAACCGCAGTGCTTAGATCTTCCTACACCTCATGATATGAAACATGTTTACACTTATGAGTCTAATTATTTTTAACCAAATTAAGTGGATGTTAGGTTTTCCCCATCATCCTGTCCTGAGAAAAGATAGCCTTGAGACCATCTCAGGTCGTTTTAATAAGCTACAAATATTTTGGATGTGTCTTTTCTTTATTGCTCAAATGAGGGTTCACCCACTGCAAAAAAGAAACAGCAAAAAAATGTGACGTGGTTTTTAGACAGAGAAGAAAAAGGGAAGGGAAAGGGAAAGGGAAAGAGAAAGGGAAAGGGAAAGGGAAAGGGAAAGGAAAGGAAAGGAAAGGAAAGGAAAGGAAAGGAAAGGAAAGGAAAGGAAAGGAAAGGAAAGGAAAGGAAAGGAAAGGAAAGGAAAGGAAAGGAAAGGAAAGGAAAGGAAAGGAAAGGAAAGGAAAGGAAAGGAAAGGAAAGGAAAGGAAAGGAAAGGAAAGGGGAAAGGAAAGGGGAAAGGAAAGGAGTTATTTAATCTCTTTTTCTATCTAATTCTTTTGCTGCTCATTGATGAAACACAGATGGAAAAAATAGTAATCTCATAAGTTAGTTAAAGGAACCTGGATTCAGTTTCTGAATTCACTATCATAGTGAATTTCCATGTGACCTTGGGCCAGCAGTTTCCTCATCTTAAATAGTAGCATCCAAACATACCCTCAAATTTTGGGCTGAAACAAATCATTAGCTCATCAGACAAGCCTTACCTGTCACTATGGCCATGTATGTGCATATGGCCATGTATGCGCAGACGGCCCTGATCTCAACTGACACCTCTAAGTGCTAATGCAATGCAAAGACTCTGCAGTCAAAACTTTGCAGTCAACTGCACTAAGTCAATAATTTCATGAAAAATAAAAGCTATGAGAATCCAATGACAAGCAAATAAATAGATAAACAACAAGCAACCCCCCCTCACCCCCACCCCATATTTCAGATCACATTGGTTTGGACAGGAACAAGAAGTCAGGAATGGTGTGAACAGCAGCCCTTAGTTCTCCTTTCTAAAAGCTCCCCTTGAAATTGCTGCCTTCCTGCACTTCACATTTTATTACTGGAGCACAGCAACAATGTACTAAAAATAAAACATATTTTCACCCGACCATCTTGCCACTTGAGGATTGTAGCCATTTATGAGATGTGATAATCTCCTAACTACTTTTCTCAATTAAAGAGCAAGCATTCTACACCTCTGTAAACAGGAATTAGCTCACAGAGCTGGCTGAGGCTGAACCAGGAGCCTGCCACATCCAATCCACTTCAGGTTTTTCTAGACCAGCAATTCTCAAGTGCCTCAGGGCAGCTAGATTTGGCTATCCAGATCTCTGTGTGTGTTCTTTGTACTTCCAGATAATCCACATTATAACACTTTGACAATAAAAACCATGGTCGTCATGGATTTGCATGAGATCTGCTGCTTAACACAACTGCTGGCCTGCAATTTTTGATGAAATCTCCTTTTCTGTCCTTCATGTGAAAATATTAATTTGTCAAAATTGGCACCAGCCACAAAAACCACACCAGCTTCAGCTGAAACTTTTGTCAGAAAAAAAGCTTTCTGGCTGCAGCTACGTGGTTGTGAAGCAGAAAGTCACTCACCCCAAAAGACCTAGCTGCTTGATGACCAGCAAAGTCCTCTTGCAGCTGTATAAATAATGAAATATTCATTCTGCCAGAAAAGAGACAAGCTCTTTAGTCCCGTGGTTAAAAACTAATTTGGGACGTGAGAAACCTGCACACTGAAGTCCTTGCTCCAATAAACACGTATTTATTCAAATAAAGAGCTTGGGCACCAGAGGGTGGGGCAGAAAGACTGGCCTCAGGGAGACCCAGGAGGATCTTGATACCCAAAGCATTTTTTCTGAAAATAAAATCATTACTAATGGCATGACATGTACATGCTCTTTCCCTCCTCTTCTTCCAAGAGAGCTTTGGTACAAAATTTATTTTAAATGCTGAAGAGTTTTGTGGGGACAGGAAAACCATTTCCAAACCCACCCAACTCTACATGGCATCCATCACCACAGAAGCAGACACTCAAATACTAATGGTGCCTGTAAAGCATAAATTGAACTTTGCTAAGCAAAATTAAACCAATCAATCATAGGCCAAAACTTCAGAAAAAGCAAAAGTCTTACAGTATGTTGTGAAAGCTGCCAACTTCTGGGTTTTGCAGCAGTCTCACTCACAGGACCAGTGTGTTACTCTGCCTCTGCAACAGCTATGTTAGAAACAGAGCTTTCAACAGGGCCAGTAGCATTATCAAGTAGAGGGTCATACTTGTCTCACATACATGCAAATTAGCTCAGACTCAAGACTTTTTTTTTGCTTTGTGGAATTGTTTTGGTAAAATAGGGCTAAAAATACTAGAAATGCCCTGGGGATGGATCGTTTTGCAGTTTGCCAGGATTTTCTGTCCCCAGTCTTCTGTTGAAGATAGATATCTTCATGAATATGTCCTGCTTGCTCCTCCTCCTTTCCTCATGATGAGAGCTATCACACGTGCACACACAAATTTGCAAAGATACGGCGGGTACACACATGAGGAAATACTCAGACCTTCCCAGCTGTAGTTGCCTTTAAATGAGTCTCCCCTGACTTTCAGCAGTTTATCCTTTTCCATTGACCGTAGCAAGATCCTCGGTGGTTATTCTTGCAGGTATAAATATTTTCCTTGAAAAAGTCTTGGCTTTTTCAGACTGGACAGATGGGTTGTGTATGGACCTAGAGAGGCAATGCCCTTGCAGCAAAGCCATTTGCATAGGTGGTGGCAAGCCAGGTTGGCTCGAAGAAGGTGGAATTCACACCGTTGCTCTTGTGACAGGTAGCACTGTAGATGCCTGCCTGTTAACATGCTGTGAACGGTTGCATATGTGCTTTCTGACAAAAAGGAGTCCATGCCATAATGCATTTGCCAGGAGAGTCCCTTACTGCCTAGCTCAAATGATTCTGGATTTCAATCCAGCTTTGCCGTTGTGCACTGCAAAGGTATTCACATTTACAATAACTCCCTCCCCTCAGCCCAGAAAACCCATCCTATCTTGGTACCTAGAGATATAGGCAGACTTTATAATCAAACAACAGATCAAGTCATTTCGCTCAAATCAGCAGAGTACGCCATACTGTTAAAAAAAAAAAAAAAAAAAAAAAAAGGAAAAAACGTCATTTATGAGATTTTCTGGCTTCTTGTCAAGTTTAGGACCATGATTGCCAAGTATCTCATGAAGGATGGTTTAGACATTATTCAGGGATCCTCCTGAAAGTAGCATGTACCAAAAACTCATTCCACAACCTAGTCAGTTTTGCAGACTCAGGGTGTATTAGATGAACCTTTCCACCCTGAGATAAATCCAACAAGCAATTATTCTGAGATACATTTTATCCTGGCAGAAGCAGTGGTGGATTCAAGTACCTGAAGATTTAAGGAACTTGCATTTTGGTCCAGACTTTAATCCAGTTTTAGTTGTTTGGCAGGGTACTGTTCCTCAGTTTACCCATACCCAGTGATACTTGTCTTTTTTGTAAAGGGCTTGGAGAGAAACAAGTGAAAAATACAATGTAATAGGAAATGTTTGCTTCCAGGAATGGGACATTGACCACCTCTCTGAGCAACCTGTGCCAGTGTTTCACCACCCTCATTGTACAAAATTTCTGCCTTCTATCTAGTCTAAATCTAGGCTCTTTTAATTTAAAATCATTACCCCTTGTCCTACAGCTACAGATCCTAATGAAGAGTTTGTTCCCATCTTTCTTATAGGCCCCCTTTAAGTATTAAAGGTTGCAATAAAGTTTCTCCAGAGCCTTTGCTTCTCCAGGTTGAATGACCCCAATTTTCTCAGCCTATCTCCATAGGAGAAGTGTTTCACCCCTCTGATCATCTTCATGGCCTCCTCTAGACCAGCAGGTCCATGTCCTTCTTATGTTGGGGGCCCCAGACGTGGACGCAGTATTGCAGGTTGGGGTCTCATCAGAGTGGAGCAGAGGGTCAGAATCCCCTCCCTCCACCTGCTGCCCATGCTACTTTTGATGCAACCCAGGGCATGGTTGGTTTTTCAGGCTGTGAGCACACATTGCTGGCTCATGTCCAGCTTTTCATCCACCACCAAGTCCTCCTCTGCAGGGCTGCTCTCCATCCCTTCATCCCCCAGCCTGTACTGATCTTGTGGGTTGCCCCAACTCATGTGCAGGACCTTGCACTTGGCCTTGTTGAGCCTCATGAGGTTCACATTCTCAAGCTTGTTCAGGTCCCTCTGGATGTCATCCCATCCCTCAGGTGTGTCAACTGCACCACGCAGCTTGATGTCATCTGCAAACTTGCTGAAGGTGCACTTGATCCCATTGTCTGGTGGGATGTAACCCTTCATAATTCTTTTGCACTCCATGAGGTGGGTTGAAAAATTTTTCTAAATTCAGATGATATCATTTCTGATGTGATAGAGCACTGAAGTGGAAGGGGCCTTGAGATGCCATCTAATCCACCCCGTCTGAGCCATGCCTATGTCATTTCACACAGATGCTTTCTTAGCCTGTCCTTAGAAGCATACTGTACCTTTTTAGAAAAAATTCCTACTGTTTATATACACATAGCTTTAGAAAGTTTTATTAAACTAGACCTTTTCATCTGCATATTTGTTTTCTTGTGTGGTCATTGGTGATCGTGTACAGTACATATTCACCCCCTCTTTGTGGTAACATTTTCATAAATAAATTGTAAAACTGTCCCTCAGCCCTTGCTTCTCTTGGCTAAAGAAATCCCACTTCTTCAACCTTCCTTCCATGGACACATTTTTGTGATGTCTGATCATTTTCCTTTCCTTTCACTGGACTTTTGTGCTGCTCATACTAACCTGTAGTGTGCCAAACCGGCCATGTTACCTATGCTAAGGTGTTCATCAGGAGTAATTCATGTAACCTTATGTGCACATCTGTCTGGTTACACATTAGGACATGATATTTTTTCACTGCAGTGTATTGTTGCAAGTTTAGGCTCAAACTTGCTATGATCCTCAGACACAGACAGGCAGAACTGTTCCCTGTAACAGTGGAGGCGATGGCTCCCCTGTGGGCTTTTCACACTCACCTTTGTTATTTCAGACTATCTAAGAAGATCGGTTTGAATTCTACAGACCTCTACATGTTTGAGAGCTCTCCTTGCTTCGTGTAATTTGCAGTACTAGGAAATGGGGTTTATTTCATCCTCCCAGTCATCAGTGAAATATCGAGCAGAATTAGACCAAGACCTGACCACCACCAGTCCTCAGGTGGAACCTCTTTTCACTAACAAAAATCTCTTCTAGCACATCCACTCCTATTGTATTTTCATCTAAGCCTAACTTTGTTAAAAGAATGATGTGTCTGAGCCTTTCAACAGCGTTACCGAGGTCAAAGAAGGTTTACACTGGGAATTTATATTGGTCCTGGAATTATCAAAGATCAGTCTTAACAGAACCCCTCTGCTGATTTCTTCAATATTCTATGAGTAACTACATCAGACTCTGCTAATTTGAAAACATCTAACTGGTCCAAAAAGTTTCTTACCTTCCCTTCCTTGTTTAACTGTTTGTTAACTCTTTTCACCCCTGGTATTAATTTTGTTAGTCATCCAATCACAGTTAATCTTTCTTGGGAAGACTAAAGCAAAAAGGCATTAAATGCCTCAGCCCCATCATCGGTTATTTACTTTCTTTGCCCATTGAGTAATGGTCCTGCACTTAACATTTCTTTCAGTGACAGAACTGCTTTAGGCAGCTCCCAGACTCTCCTCCTCCTCTCCCTTTGCCATCCCCCTCTCCCTTGCATTACCGCTCATTTGTGCCAGTACGACAGTTTGCAGGACCGCATGGTGAACAAATTAACTGATTCAAGATAAAAATAAACATGTTTTGCTGGGTTATTTCTTCATGCTCTTTCCTTCCTCTTATTATTACTAATGCACCTTCCCAATATGATTTTATATTGCTGCAAATCTTTTGCATAACATTTTGTCCTTTCTTCGTCCTTATGTGCTTGTGCTTATATTATTTCCCACTGATTTGACCTGCCTTCCACCTTCTCTGCATTTTTTTCCTAAATTTCAAGGAACAGAGATGATCATGCATCAAACAAGTTCCTATTAACCTTCCTACACCTTCCACAGGATAATTTGAACCCCAGAGTTGTCTCAGTGAGTTTTTTGGAACTCTTTCCCCCTAGGTTTGCTTCCCATGAGATCCTTTCTACCAATTAACTGAATTTATTGATGTCTCCTTTCTTAAATCCTCTTTGCTTTTTACTTTCTGGTTCTCTCTCTCTTATTTTCCCAGGAATTAGGGTATTTACCTTCTTCTTGGTGTCTTATTCTCAACCAATTCATATCTATTGGTCATAAGAGAACCTACAAGAGCTTTTTCTCACATCAACCATCCCAATTTTGGGGCATAAAAGGCAGCTTCCAGAGCAACACAGGAATTTGATATTCTTGCTGCGTTTCTGTCCTGGCTGATGTATGATGTCGATGTCCCCCACTGACAACAGCACCTGGGGTTTGAAATATTCTAGTAGTTGCTCAAGTCATTCATCTCACTTGCCTGCTTTGACAGTCACCACCAGCCCATCCCACCACTCCGCTGGCTTCCTTTCTATTTCAGCAAGACAGTTTCAGCAAGTCTATCTCACACTGAATTCTAGCCCTCAGAGCCAATATGTCCTTGATCTATAAACCACATCTTCTTTCTTTTCTGCTGTCCTCTCTGAACAAGCCATACCTTTTACATCAATATTCCAGTCATGTGACTTAGCCTAGAAAACCTCTGCTAAGCCAATTAAGACATAATTCTAATTATGTGTTAAGATTCCCAGTTCCTCTGGCTTATTCCCCGTACATCTTACATTAGTGTATAACCATTTAAAATGTTCAGAAGATTGACCCAGTGGTTTTCTTTTCATATCCCCTTTGTTCCTTTATGTTTACTCTCTCCTGTTTCTGATAAATTTGAGTTCATCCATACCACCCTCATTTATAACTGGTAAGCAAAATACTGGAGTCATACGTGTCGGCATTGAGGTAAAGAATAGTACTCAAATATTGCACTATTAAAATATTAAAATATTCTTAAGCACTTGAATTTTGCAAAGGAAGATATTTTCTGTGAAATAACAGCACAGCAACTGGGTGTGTTAATAATGCTAAAACAAGAATGAGTGAGACGGATAGGTATTAGTTTGTGGGAAAAAAAATATCCATAAATAAAAATCAGACACACTAGGAATGAGTCATATAGATGATTCCTTATTAATAGAGATTTTTTTTCCCAAATCATGTTAGACCATCCCCACACTTTATCCCTACCCCAGGCTATCACAACAGTAGGTATTGCTTTATTTGGCAGTAGGTTGGGTTTTTTTCTCTTGGAGAATTTGTTTATAAATTGTCTTGAATAGCCAAATTCCAAAGGGCTTCAGACTTCTGACAAAGCAGCCTCTCCCTATATTTCCTACATTACATTTCCCTTGCTTTCTTTCATACAAATCAGTACCTGTACTTACTCATGTACATACTCAGGCACACAGATACACAGCCAGCAGAGCAGCTATAGTTTCCTGAAAGTTGCAGTGAGGCAAAAGAAGAAAAAAGATGACACATTTAGCTATAAAAAAATGGCCACATTACACTGCAGCTGTAATAACAAATGATAATATTTTACTTAGTATTTCCATAGCACTTTCCATCCATCATGGACTTGTATTTTGGCAGCAGCTTTCTGTGCATCCATGTTTTTTTGTGCCAGTATTCTCCAATGTGAGAAAGCACCATGCCTTTAATCCTAAACACCTGAAGTGTCCCTTGGTGTTCTGGAGCATGTGGTATTGGTCATTATTAAATAAGCTACTACTAGACCCACTGTTGTCCTACAGAAATGCTGTTAATATGAATCAGGCTATAAAATCTACGTTAGAACAAATATATTAGTATTGCAGGCTTCAGTTCCTCTGCGCTGCAGGTCTCCACTGAAGGAGCTGGAATGTCATTATACCCATTGTACATAAGAAAACACAGAGGAAATCCCAAAGAAAAAAAGTCCCGGTGACCTCAGTTTGTGAGTATTCAATTTCTGAAACTTTAAGGCTCACGAACCTCACATTTAATGAGAGAGACCTAGCAGTCTTGCACCGTGCAGTCAAAAAACAAAGTGTTAAAGACTGGAATTGCACAAAATTAATTAGTTGTAAGGAATAGGCCAACGATGACCGTAAACACTTTTTTTTTTTGTCAGTCAATATAGAGAGACAGCTCCAATGGGAAGCTGAGATCTTATGGTTCCATCAGCTACAGAAGAGCCCTGAGACTCTAAAATCAGGCTGCTCAGTGAAACACCTGAAGTTAAGCAGGGTGGATCCAGCCTTACATGACTCATGCAGACCTGGTAACAAAGCCAGGACTAGAAACAGCCTCTCGGCTCCCTGCCCACCATTGTAATGGTCACACTGTGCCTCTGGCAGATCAAAGCCTGCATGAGGGACCTGCATGCCAGGTACTTGCAGCACCTCCCAAACCACTGCCAAGCCCAGACACTGGATTTACTATGCACCATCCCTACCGATAAGCATCCTTCTTAGAGCCCTAATTGCAAACATCATTTAAAAACGGTTCCAAACGTACAGTAGAGAAATAAGCAGCCTCAGGGGGTGGGAGCCCTTAAATCATAGTCACCATCATGTGGAAGTGGATGGCTCATCTCCCATACAAATAGTGAAGTACCACAGTGCTAATAAAATAAGGCCTGCTCACAGCAGACGCAGGCATATCTTTCAGCCCACTCTCTGTGATAATAGATGTAGTAACGTTTTGACTACCGCCTTGTGTTTACTGTGGGTGTTAGCTGAGACATTTCCATGTAAATAAAACATTTATCAAGCTCACAAAAATGTCTGCAGAGCAATTATTGCACAAGAATGGTGAGCACTGGAGAAGCAGGCTCATTCATCCATTCCATGTACCTGCTTAGGCTTGTTGCAAAGGAGGATGCTGCTTTCACAGATGTTGGAATTAGGTCACGTCTCCTGTGTGGAAGCTGTGTGGGCCAAGGAATAAGGTTTGGCATCAGGAGACCTGATTTCTATTTGCAGAGCTTCTGCTGACTTACTATATGGCCTTGAGCAACTCACTTTGCTGCTCCATGATGCTGTTTCCCACCCATCTGTAAAATGGGGTTAATGGTACTTACCAGCATCCGTAAAGTACTCTTGTGATGTAGGAATGAAAATTATGGTGACTGCTAATTGTTTTCACACTTTCCATGGAAAGAAGTTCCTTGCCCTCCAGGAGTGTAAACCCCAGCACATTTTCTGCTAGTTGTATAGTTTAAGATTACATTTACATTGATTGTAGCACCCTTTCCTATAGTTTTTCATAAACACGATGTGCAACATCTAAGATGGGGACTTTCTGAGGCTGGGTACTCTACAGCCTCAGCGCAACAATGGGCAGCACCACAGATCTGACAATACGGAGATGTCACAACAGGGTAGGGGAAAACAAGTGCTCTCCACATGAACTGAGGGCAATAAGAGGTTGACTTGCTTCACCAAGTTCAGAGGATATATTTAAGAAGCTGTGATGAAGTCCACATATCCTGGTCTCCAGGTTAGTGAATTAGCCACAAGAACTTCCTTCCTGTCCTCCATAATGTCCTTCTGGAATAATAATAGACACTGCCAGGAAACTTTACTTTGTGGTTTAGTTTTCATTTTCAGAGTATTCCTGCTCCCTAAATAACTGCTTTTCCTACAGAATGATCACTGACAACATGCGGTAGTGGAGGTAAGTATCTGAAATTTCTTAAGTTACTGGAAAAGAAGGGCTCCAGAAACCTTACCTTATTAGCACATTAATTGCAGCTGTCACAGACAGCAATTATTTGCTCAATTTTCCTCAGATTCACCGTTTTCTTAAAAAACAAAACCAAACCCAAAACCGCAGTAATGAATATTCAGAGTATCCTGGCACTTGAAATCCTGTTCTCATTTCATAGCTGGCTGTGGCTTCCTCCTATCTGAATACCTTGCACACCTTTCAGGCATGTATGATTGATAGCTGTCCTGCATGCATAGCAAAACAAAGTTTAATCCCCCATATCACAGACAAATGTACTTTGACGGCTTCAGTGCTGAGCAGCACACCATGCCATACACCCAGATCAGGTACCCCCTAGAGCAAACGCTGCCTTGTCTCAACTCCAGTGGACATTTCAAGTTCATCTGCAGCCACCTGGGTGTGCTGGTTTTGTCTGGGGTAGTATTAATTTTCTTCGTAGTAGCTGCTATGAGGCTCTGTTTTGGATTTGTGCTGGAAACAGTGTGGATAACACAGGGCTGTTTTCATCACCACCAAGCGGTGCTCACACCGAGCCAAGGGCTTTGCTGCCCCTCACCCCACCCCACCAGCGAGGGGGCTGGGGGGGCACAAGGAGCAGCGAGGGGACACGGCCGGCACAGCTGACCCCCCTGACCCAAGGGATGTTCCATACCATTTGATGTTGTGTTTAGAAATAAAAGCTGGTGGAACAAGGAGGAAAGGAGGACATTCAGAATTATGCTGTTTGTCTTCCCAAGTCCCCGTTGCGCGTGACGGAGCCCGGCTGCCCTGGGGATGGCTGAGCCCCTGCCTGCCCGTGGGAAGCGCTGGGTGAATCCCTTGGTCTACTTTACTTGTGCACATGGCTTTTGCTTTACTTATTAAACTGTCTTCATTGCAATCCATGAGTTTTCTCACATTTACCTTTCCAGTTCCCTCCTCCATCCCACTGTGGGGAGAGTGAGCGAGTGGCTGCGTGGGGCTGAGTTGCTGGCAGGGGTTAAACCATGACACTGGGCAACAAAAATCATCTGCAGTTATTGGTCTTCCAGCTGTAGGAGAGAATTGCAGGTAATTCCTGTGATCATGCTTGTCCTTTAGCTATATCAACTATAAAAAGCCCAGGGAACTGTGTTGCTCACCTTTAGTGTTTCTCTAACTCCAGCTCTCTGAGCTGTTTGCCCTCATACACTCTATCAAGAGGGGAGAGTGCAGACCAGGAGGATTACAGCGTCTCTGGAAAACAGGCAAGTCCTTCAGATCAGAGGGACCTCAGTTCTGAAAACCATTCTCAGAGGCCTAAATGTAGTTCTTCACAAACTCCAGAAGGCACCCTTGGTGTATGCATGTTTGTATGTGTGTGCATCTATCTATCTATCTATATATGAATGAGCAATATTACAGCCTTTACACTGAGAAACAGTGAGTTTGGGAAATGATAGATTAGGCTGTACGCAGTCTGTAGGAGGGATGAATAGATGCCTGTTGTTGGGATGCTGGGGAAGCCATGTACTTTGTCCACTTGCATCAGGCAGTAAGAGTGCAGGCAATTTTAATTGAGTAACACTGAGCTGGCACAGTATATACAAAATCAATTTATTGTGATGGAATATTTACTATCATTATTTGGATTAGTGCATTTTGTCACTAGACAGTGCATTTACGACCACCTAATGTAACTTTCTACATATCATCTAGCGATTCCTGTAGCTTCAGAACAAATGGCAAAGCTACAACATGTCTTTTAGAGAGACAGCCCATCTTGATTTAGAGCCTTCAAGTCATGGAAAATCTAACACCTCCATTGTAAATTGTTCCCAAGGTTCATTACTCTTGCTGATAAAATTTGCACCTTATCTTTAGTTTGAATCTGTCTGGCATTGACTTCCAGTCACTGGATCTTGTTATACCTTTGTCTGAGAGATGAAAGAGCCCTAGCCTACTGAAAACTGGCTTTCTGTGTAGGTTCTTACACAGTGTCAGCAAGTCTCCCCTTAACCTTCTTTCCAACAAGCTAAATACACTCAGTGTCAAAATTACTCTTTCTTGGGGTGGGAAGATTGATGGTACCAAACTCAGGCAACTACCTGTGCCTGCTTGCCTGAGCATCCCTCTGTAATCAGTGGAGGCTCCTCCAGAAGGCATTTTAACTTCAAATATGAATATTCCCTGAAGGCATCTCTCTCTCTCCAGTATCTATTTAACTGTTCCAGGGCAACCATGACCTTCAGTTGGATGCCTTGTTTAAGTGACTGAGGTTTGGTGGGATTTCCAGGTTTTAAATAATCTTTTACTTCTTTCTGAAATCCTTTCTGTTTTCTCAATAACTTTTTGGAAGGAGAGATATGAGAAATGGAGACACGCCAGCCCCAGCTTCCCTCAGTATCCCAATACATGGTTAGCAATGCCTCCATGGTCCTGTTCAACTTGCCCACATTTGACGAGAGCAGAATTAGCCTTGCCTCTTAGCCATTAACTCCACATTCACAGTTCATATTCAGTACATTGTCTGCCATGACCTTTCAGTATTTTTTCAGAGCTTCAGCTTTCCTGAATACAGTCCCACATCCCCTAAGGCTCAGAGATACAGAATTTTCAATTTGGGGTTATATTAAAATAGATTTGTAGTGTACTTGGAGCTGCCAATCAGGATCAGGGACTCACCATGCAAACACACAGTGAGAGACAGCCCCTGCCCTGAAGAATTTACACTCTATATTAGACAAGACAGACAGTAGTAGTGTGTGGGGGCAGTTAAATGGAGACACTGAAAAGGGAAGGCCATGACGAGATTTGAGCTTTCCCAGCCCTTCTTACCCCCACTAGCTTATCAAAGGGATGGATATAAGAGACTTGTCTTGCTGATACCCCCTGCACAAGTCCATCTCAGCATCCTTCCTGCTGCAACCCTGCATGGCTGCAGGTGCAGGGCTGCTATCACTTGACCAGCTCTGTCTGACTGATGTCTGACAAGAGGTCAAACGTATTTCAGCAGAAGTGTATGCTGGATGGGCTCTGTGCTGCGGGAGACCCCAGGGGCAGAAGCACAACTGTGATGAAACGTCCTGGCAGAGCTTCTTCCAGGCGCAGACATAGCTCATGATCGCTGCCAAGACCAAACTAGGCTTCAGCAGTCCCCAGTAACAATGTCTAGCTCTCCAGTGGCTGGGTTTCTTTGCTGTTGGTGTTCTAGAGGACCAGAAACCAGGCAAGGGTAAATTTATCTCTGAGGAGCAAAGCAAACGTACAACATGAAGTTCTACATGTCTCCTTGCCAGTGCTAGAGCTGGCGCACTTTTCTAACACTCTTCAGGGTGACCACCCAGGTTCTCTTAAGACTCTTTCACTCCAACTTTTTGCAACAGGAAGAAAGACTGAAATCTACTTGAACTTTAAAGTTTTTTGAGTATATTTGCGTTATAAGCCTATATATAAGATAGATAGATATAAGATAAAAAAGCTTATATATAAGTATATATAAGCTATAAGAAAGTACAGACTTTCTAGCTGAACAGTTTGCAGTCTACAGCAAGAGGTGCAGACACAGGACAGCTGCTGGGCAGGAGAGGGTGCCAGGTGGACCACTTGCTCTCACAAGTTTTGGAGCCATTCTCTTGCTTTGGGCAGCTCTGCAGCTTGTAGATACATGAACAAGCTGGAAGTAGGGTTTGCATGGTACAGTTTTCCATAGATACATTCTGCTTCACGTAAATTCCATGTAACTTTTCTTGCCCTTACAAGGAAAAGCAGGATTTGGCCCTTGTTTTAACCTTACTTTTTCTGTGATTGCCCAGTTTTTCTTCCTTTGTAGGTTAAGCTACTAGGAAAATGAAATGAGAGAAAACAAAACACAAATGGTTTGGCAATCAATTTCAGCCACTGAATGAGCAGTAAGTACTTTCTTGGGAAGAAAATAATTTAATAGAGGTGTTTAAACACACTGTAAAATCATTTTGAGAAAATAACATACAGCATTTGGAAATGGAATCTCTGTGGCAAGTACCTGCAAGACTCTGAGCACATTCACTTCTCATGCATGTCCGTGGTAGCTAAAGACAATCAAAGCTCAAACCTGTATTAACTGAAGTCAAGAGCAGTAACCTACGGCATTCAGCACCTTCCAATAGGTATTCAGCTCCAGTGCTGCTACTCTCCACGTATCTTTCTAGTTTATAACAAACCATGTCCTGCTCAAAAAAATTCACCTCTGCTAAACATGTCCTTTCCTTTCACAGCTCCTAGCACTGACTAGATTTTCCACACAACATGGGGGTAAATTGGCTAAATATTTTCAAACCAGGTCCACAGTGTGAAGCCAGACTTGCCGTTGTAAAGATTATTCTTAATTGCTCCAGACTGGGGTCAGGAACTACGCTGAACTTGACCCCAGCCACCGCCTAACCTGTAAGGCTGAAATGCAGAACAAGCTGAACTGGAAAGAAGTAAAGCAGGAAACTGTAACAGGGATATGATGGGTCTGGGGTTGGTGGTGGGAAGAGCAAACAGGGACTGGCAAAGGTAGGTAGGGTAAATCTGGGCTGTGTTATATGGCATTATGTTTTGAGACACCTGGCACTGGAAGGGAATACTGGGAGTTAACAGTCCTCCTTTACCTTACAGAAATATATAAATATCAGTTAGCTAGCTTTCCTCAAGGACAAGGGGACAAAACTGCTGAACACCTCAGAAAAGAACATAGGCATATTAACTTCTTTGATTCTAGTCAACAAGCCACAAAAGGGTGAAAATTATATATATATATGTATGCATAATATGTTTATTATAATTATTTATATATGTAAAATCAAAATAATGAAGATAAAAACTTCTAAGCACTCTGCACCTATGGTACTACATGAAGTAAGGAGTCAAAAAATAAATCCCTTAGCAACAAAACCTGTGTATTTAATGAATACTAAATGAAAGGGACAGTAAACGTCTCACAGGCGACCTTCATTTTGGATTTTCTATGTTTTTCAGTGTTTGACTTTGAAGCATTAATGACATTCTGCCAGGCTGGCGTGGTATGCATTCTGGTTTTTGGTAGCAATGTCATCTTTCTGAGTAAAGTGCTTCTCTGCTCGGTGCTACTCTTGGGGAGAAAAAGAGAAAAGAGAGATAAAACCAGATGTGCTGGGTACTAATCTGATTGCTTAACGTGTTTTTTGGAAGATGCTCTGATACTGTGATGATTCAAGCTAAATGAGAACTTGCAGATAAGTGGAACTGAGCCCCAGGTTGTCAGTAATGAACTTCAACTAACTCACACTGGGCCTAAGCCCAGTAGCACTGGGCACTTTTACCTACCGCAGAAGGCAATGATAAGACACGAGTACACTGATCTCCCTGCGGATCCAAGATATGATACCACTTGCAGGCAAAATTACATTAGCTGCTTACTGTGCTGCAAATTTTAATGGTTTACAAGCAACTAGAAATTGCCACATTATAAATTTGGGATGGATGACAGAAAGCAGACAGACTTACAGGGGATGTTCCCTTCACTCTCAGCTGAGTTGTACTTTATTAATATCCTGCTTTCTCTTTGTTACAGCACTGATTGCTTTTATGAGTGGGAAAAGTGCATTTTGCTCATTTGTTTTGCTTTAGCATAGAGAAACAAGGAAAAAAAAAACCAAAAACCAAACCACAAAAAAACCCACAACCAACCAAAAAAGCAAAAAAGGGAATCAAGTCCTTTCTGTTTTACTCTTTTCCCTTCCCAGACCTCATACCCACACCAGGGGAGGAGTTATATTAGTGACAGCGTAAGTATCACTAAACATAGTTGTTGCTAGAAAGGTCCTAACATTGTCTCCTTGACGACGTGCCTAGGTACCATGGTGATGAGCGTGGTAGCGTCTTGAATGGGGACATCTACCCTTTTCTTTTTGCTTTGGATTTCCTCTTGCTGCTGCCACCAGTTCTCCTATAGCAGGGACAAGAGTGCACACAGAAGCAGGCTATGTGGTTGATGGCATAGACACGTTCTTAGTGAAAAACCTTCCCTGTTAGCAGGGCACTGCACATCCCGCCCTTGCTCCATCTCCTCTTTGCAGTGAGTCTACCAGATAACCAGTGTAAGGGTGAACCCATGTGCACTACAAGAGTGTGTGGATCCCACCCTGATGCCCTGAAGATGATGAAAAGACACTAGGCTCCATGACATTCAGCATCCCTTTATCGTGTTGTGTTCATTAGTGAGGTAAGTTGCACATATAGAGTCTTGGGAAGTAAACAACTACTATTTAGGTAAGCAGTCAGTAAGTCTCATGAGTATGGTTAAGCCCCGGGTTGCATATTTACCACTCAGCCTTTAGACTCATGAAATCATAGAATAATTTGGGTTGAAAGGAACCATTAAAGGTCATCAAGTCCAACCCCCTGCAATGGACAGGGACATCTTCAGCCAGATCGATTTGCTCAGAGCCCCATCCAATCTTTAATGTTTTCAGGGATGGGGTATCTACCACCTCTCTGGGCAACCTGTGCCAGTGCCTCACCACCCTCAGCATAAAAATTTTCTTCTTTCTATCTAGTCTAAATCTCCCCTCTTTTAGTTTAAAACCATTCCTCCTTATCCTATTGCAAAGGGCCCTACTAAGTTTGACTCCATCTTTCTTATAGTCCTCCTTTAAGAACTAAAAGGCTGCAATAAATTCTCCCCGGAGCCTTATCTTCTCTGGAATACAACTCTTGAAGGCTGAACAACCCCAACTCTTGCAGCCTGTCTCCATAGGAGAGGTGCTCCAGCCCCTTGATCATTCTTGTGGCCTCCTCTGGACTCGCTCCAACAGACCTATGTCTTTTCTGTACTGAGGACCCCAGAGCTGAATGCAGCAGGTGGGGTCTCACCAGACTGGAGCAGAGGGGCAGAATCCCCTCCCTCCACCTGCTGGCCATGCTGCTTTTGATGTAGCCCAGGGCATGGTTGGCCTTTTGGGCTGCAAGCTCACATTGCTGGCTCATGTCCAGCTTTTCATCCACCAGTACCACCAAGTCCTTCTCTACAGGGCTTCTCTCAATCCTTTCATCACCCAGCTGTACTTATACTGGGAGTTGCCCTGACCAAGGTGCAGAACCTTGCACTTGGCCTTGTTGAGCCTCATCAGGTTCACATGGGCCTACTTCTAGAGCTTGTTCAGGTCCCTTTGGACGCCATCCCATCCCTCAGGTGTGTCAACTGCACCACTCTGCTTGATGTCATCTGCAAACTTACTGAGGATGCACTCGATCCCACTGTCTATGTCATCAATGAAAATATTGAACAGCACTAGTCCCAGTATCAACCCCTGAGGGATAACACTTGTCACAGATGTCCATCCAGATATTGAGCCATTGACCACTGCCCTCTGGATGCAACCATCCACCAAATTCTTCTCTCTCTAATTTAGAGAGAAGGATATTGTGCGGGACCATGTCAAAGGCCTTCCAGATGTCCAGAAAGACAACATCCATAGCTCTTGCCTTATCCACTGGTGTAGTCACTCCATCATAGAAGGCCACTAGGTTGGTCAGGCAGGACTTGCCCTTGGTGAAACCATGCTGGCTACGTCGAATCAACTCCCTGTCCTCCATGTGCCTTAGCACAGCTCGTAGGAGGATCTGTTCCATGATCTTCCCAGGCACAGGGGTGGGGCTGACAGGTCAGTAGTTCCCAGTGTCCTCCTTTCTACCCTTTTCAAAAATGGCTGCAATGTTTCCTTTTTTGCAGCCACCAAGGACTTCACCTGACTGCCATGACTTTTTTTTTTTTTTCCTTTAATGCTGTAAAAGAGGATTTGAGAATTTCCTCTGAGTCCTTGGAATTCACATTCACACCACCCACGCTAACATATGTAGCCAGAAGTGCGGACAAAAAGTGAGGATGCTTATGCACGAGACTGTTTCTCAAGTACATGCACCTCTAAACGAATGGCGCGAAAACGTGATGAATTACATCCCGAGCAATACATTTCCCTCTGTCTTGCTGCTGAGCTCCGTGCTCAGAGACATAGTAATATTATATGCACAGCTTATGAGATGCGCACGCTAATATTACTGCTGCCACTTAGAAGGGTAGCGAGGAGGGAGTAACAAATGCTGCATTGTCAGTCTGCAACAATAAAGAATCATTTTCATTCCTTGTGCACAAAAGCTCCAATTATAATCTAATTCAATTCAGATTAACTATGCTTTGATGGCATTTCCATTACATAAAAAATAAATTTATTAGCCAAGTATAATGTGTTTTGACTATAGTTCTAATGCTAATAAGGAGGCTGTTTAACTGCTTTAATGCTGCATTTTAACCACAGTTATAAGCTATTTCTTCAAAATTTATAATCAGGGTGTGCAAATATTACACTGGAAACTCACATAAAGGAAAATTATCAGGATTTTCAGGTGAGCTGTTAATAAAGCCTTAAAATCCACTGGGTTCAAATCCCACCCATTAAGAATTTTCATAATGCGCTTTCATCAAAATCTCTTACCAGGTGTTTCATCCCAGGCTAATTGCATGGTCTGGTGAAAGGTGGCAAATGTGATGGGATCAAATTAATGTTGCTTTATCTAAGGATTGTTAATGACTCATTGCAGGTATGTCTAAACCACAGACACCTAATCCAATTATAGTACTAAAGATGTGTCTTTGTGCTCTGTGAATGATCTCAATACCTTTAGAACCGCCCGCCTCTCCAGCAGTCCTCATCCTCTCCTTGAGTTTCTGACAGGTTTGTTTTTGGATCGTTGTTTGTATTTTAATTTCTGTTCTGGGTTTGTAAGGACAGAGTGCTCACCATTGCCATCTTTGCCCGGTGCACAAATGGAAGGAGGCTCCTAACTACTTAGCCATTCTGGTCTATGGAGCACATATTTATGCTTCCATCCAGGGCTTTAGGAGATGTGTTTGGGATATTACAAATGAGAATCCAAAGCAATCTTTCCTCCTGCTCAAAGGAATCATGAAGCTGGATCACTCTGCATCACTTTGCTGGTCTTTAAGCCATCATTTGCCTTTTGGCAGACTGTGCACAGGATGCTGGCATGGAGTTTGGAGGCTGAGAGCTCTTCTCTTCATCAAAATACGAGGGGCTCTCTAAAGCTAGAACAAACCGTGAAACTATACCATGGGGTAACACACGCAGCACACACTCACCCCATTTATTGCAGAAAAGACCTGACCTGACAAACCACCTCAAGGTAAATGGTCATTTTTGTGTAGCTTGCAACTGAATTGAAATGGCCACTGCTTGGGGAGCTTACTTTAGTCAAGAAACAGTTGTGGAAGAAGCTAGATCCCCCAGCTCTGGTACCACTCAGAAGTGGATGCAGTAACAGATGGAAAATTCTGATTACTCCAAATTTATGTCTATGGAAGCTCCATTTTAATTACATTCCACGGTAACAGAAAACCAGACCCCTGCTGTACTTATGAATTACTTTGTATTCAAATTTACTTCTCATTGATGCCATTAATTTATGTGAACAAAAACTAACATTTGATATCTTTTTCTCTTTAACAGCTTCTTTTCAGAACAAGAAACCACTTTCATTGGGAAGTCATCATTGAATGAAATCATATCTGGGATAAAAAACCCAAATAACCACCAAAAAACAGCCACCACCCCCACCCCCCAAGCTTTGAAGGAATATCTTCCAAGAGGAGGGGGAAGACAAAAATGCCAAAGCAGATTTGGGCCAATAGTCAGCCTTCTGCAATTATTTATGATGAGCAATTTATCCACTCTTTTTAATACTTTTATGGGGAAAATACATTTTCCACAGACAGATCAACAATTTAATATTTTTTTTTCTCAACTTTTCTTTTTATTGCTTAACACACATCTGTAGATAATATATCTAAGCCCCCGAATTTGTCATTTTCTTTGCAAGTGCGATTACTTACATGGGTAAAAGATTTATTATAGCAATCTAAAAGATCAAGAAACAACAAGATCTAATGACTGGACTCTAAAGCTGGATTAATTGACTCTGGATATGCTGCATATATTTTTTTTTTATGGTACTCTTACGGCAATTAGTCATTGAGATAACTTATCTGCAGATAAGGCAGGCTGCCTATCACTGCAAATGTCTGAGACAAGACTTTCTAAAATACCTATTTCAGCTAAACCAGAAGATGGGAGCTACCTGTCAAACTCCACAGCCTTTTGCTTGTAGAATGTCAGATTACATGAGCATAATGTTCCCTTCTGGCCTTAAATTTATGAAGTATTTATTTCAGAGTTGATCAGGACTAGTCACCTAGGTCAAATAATAGGTCAAGCATTTGTGAAAAACCAGACAAGCAGATACAAGCATCACCATGGGGCAGAAAATGGCAATCTTCACCCTGTTAAATGCTTCAGCCAGATCCTCAAAATGATGACCAGAAAAGCTGAGGGCAACCTGCAGTTCTAAACCAGCAGCTTTAGTGACAATTTGAAGGGAAACAACCAACACTGGAATAAAATATCACCACCTCAGCTGGCAGGTTACAGCTGCTGAAAATGTGCTCAAGCCATTTGCTTGTTTCTAACCTGTAAATTAGACATAAATTTGCAATTGATTCATAACAGGGAAGGGGAAGATCAAACAAAACCTAACACCCCCCAAACCCTATTAAAACTTTATTCCAGAGTGCATAAACAGAATCACCGCCGTGTTTCTCGGTGAGGTGGTAACAACCTCTCCTTTGTGCTCAGTGCCAGGGACACAACATCTGGAAAGGTGTTCAGCTGAAACACCTCGTTATCAGAAAGAGCTGGAGGCACTTCAGAGGCATCCACCCAAACAATTAAAGAGGTAGGAGGACTGATCTGGGAGCAAACAGCCTCTGAATAACTCGGGAAAGTGATGACTAAGGCACTGTGTTGGGTCTTTGTGACTTCTATGGGAGGTTTTGCAGAAGTTTCAAAGGGATCTTGATGAGGACAAAGGTATGCTAATCAATAGTAAATGTTCAAAACGTATGAAAAAGGGGAGGAAAAGGAATATTTAGCCAGTTCATAGACTAGAAATGAGGTGGAATTAGAAGGGAAAAATTAGAAGCGAACTTTCCTAAAACATCAGAATTCATAACAGGTAGATGATGCAAAGAAAATGAGTAGAACAATCCCATGGATCAGAATTATTTTTTTAAATTATTTTTTTGTGCTAACTTCACTCATGGAAAAAATATTAGGACTTGATATGACATAAACTGGAAATTGAGATTTCCTAGTCCTGATGATGAGCCTGGGTAAAGCTCTGAGAGAATCTCAGTTGATTGTGGGAGCCCAAATGCAGATTCCAGTTTGTTATCTCTATTGCAAACCAAAGCCCTCTGACCTGATTATATCCAAAGCAAAAGGTCTTCCAAACCACAAGCTCCTCTTTCCCAATTCTTTTGCTATCAAAGTTTCAGAGTAATTACTGAAAGATGAAAATGTTTTCACCTCAAAACCATGTAACTCGGTCCTACCACAGAGCACACTGCTACTGGATTCAGCAGAAAAGGGGGATATTTTTTTTTTTTTTATAAGATCCCTGGATAGAAATATATATATAGTTCCAAATCAAGGTTTAGAGGCTTGTGTCTTACTGTCCACTATGGAAAAGTCTGTCTTCTACATATGGAGATGAATTCAGCATCTGATGAACAGTGAGCTGCACAGTGCTCAAACTTTTGACTTGTTCAGTGAAAAAGTTCCATGTCAGTACTCATCTTTTGCTTCCTTATTTTCCTTTTTTTTATGCACTCCTATCCACAACACTCCAAATATTTAATTTATGAATAATGAGGGGTCACAGGAAGGAAATCTGCTCCAATATTTATTTCCTTTGAGATTAAGTATCCTTGCATTTCTCTGGGTTTTCAGGTTTGTTGTGGTTTTTGGTTTTTTTGTTGGTTTTTTTTTTGGTTTGTTTTTCATTAGGTTGGTTTTGGATTTTTTTTTTTTTTTGGGGGGGGTGTTGTTTGTTTTGTTTCTTTTTGTCTGGAGGGTCAGTGCTACAAGAAAAATGATCAACTCTAAGAAGAGGCAGTTGTTACCAACTTAATGATCAGTGAGTAAGTGGATGCTGCAAAGACCCAAGGGCTTTTGGTTCACAACAGTCAATGACTACTGAAGATACACAGCCTTTTTCAGCACTGATCCTTATTTATACAATTCAGAAAAACCCTGAGAGCAGGAGAAACTATGTTGATGGCAATAAGGCGTCTAAGGCCTTGAGAAGCTCCTGTTCCCTGGAAGCCTGTAAGTAAAACCTCAGGTTTTCTTCTGACTCTGCAGCTGCTGTAAATGATACAGAATGGCAGTGTTGGGTACAGAAACATTTGAGTAGCTTTAATTACAATATAGAAACATGTTGCACTCCTTTTGTGTACATCCTCTCTCTTTTAGCACTTAGCCTTCCCTTTTGTTCTTTGTGGAGATGCTGGATAATGCATGTGATGTACTGAAGTGGTTCTTTTTGAAAGGCAGAAAGCAGGGTGCATGAGGAAGGAAAGAAAAAAGGTGAGGGATGGACAAGTAGTAAGTGAGAACTGAAAAATAAATTGCAAGAATCTTCTAAAAAATATTTTATAGGAGAAAAAAATGTAGCCATCTCCACACTGATATCTAAGCAGTCCATTTGTTTGGGCACGGAAGCAGCCCCTAAGCAAGGAGTAATGATTAAGCAGTTAGAGTCTGGTAAGGTAGCAGCCCCCATGCCAAGTCAGCAAAGCTGCTGTAGACCTCTCTGTTTCATGTCAGCCAAACAGTACAGACTTGTTGGCACGTTTACACCAGTGACACACCAGCCTCTCTACTCCAAACCTCTGGTGGTCTTCTCTATGTGTGATTGTCTAAAATCAGCAAGCCCATAACTGTACTGTATACTTCCTATATGTCATACTGGATCCATCAGCGCACCTACACTCTCTCCAAACACCCCTCCCCAGAAAAAAATCCTGGAAGTGCTGATGAACCCTTCTGCCGCACAATAAATAAGGGAAGACTGTAAGTGATGACCAGCGATGGTGTCTATCCTGGTCTTCTGGAAACTCTGGTCCTTCATCCTAAGCACTTTCCTCTGTGCCTTAGGGCAAGGACTGACTGCAGAGTGAGCAAAGATGGGATTTCTGAAAACTCCAGCTGTGCAAAAACTGGGTGCACTGAGGAGGAAAAAGAAAGACTTGCATCCCTCTAGACTCAGGTGGCAGCATGGGTTGTCACTTCATAGAGCAGGAAGGTGCTGAGTACATAGCCTGGGACAGGCTTTATATTGCTGGAAATGGGAGCTCTCGCAGCGGACCAACAGCATGAGAAATGGGCTGCGGAGACACCAGAAGGAAGGACAGACTGGAGTGTGCTGAACAAACAAAGGGAAAGTCACACAGGGAGAAAAGGTACAGCCCTTGGCAAGACCTCTGGTAGTAAAATCTATGTTAACAATATCACCTTGTAAATTTGTTGAATGCATGTAACTCTGCTTCCTCTGGATAATATTTTTATTATGAAAAAAAAAAAGCCTTCCTCAAAAGACAAGTATGTTTCAAAGGAAATTTGAGTGGAGTTTTAACAGATCACACACTTTCATAAAAAGAAAAGAAATGCAACATTCAAACATTGCTTGCAGTACAAATGAGAAATTTGTGGCCAGCTGCAAGTCTTTGGGTTTTCTTTTCCAAATTAACAACGAGGAGGCCAGCTCAGTTTGCTTTCCTGGCATTATAGCCAGAGAACATTTATTTTCATGCAGGTTGGCTGTGGCTCGGGGGGATATGAAACCATTTGCATTAATAATAATCAAGGCTATCTACCATCAAAACAAGTCATAGACTTGACAGTCTGATTACATCATTTTAGGGAAAGGAAATGAAGTTTAGCATTTGTTTAAAAGTAGTGAAATGAATTTAAGAAGTTACTAAAAAAACATTAAAACTCATCTCCCACTCATTCAGTTTCATTACGGATAAAAATCAGCAGACTAAGAGAGAGGAAGGGTCTTAGATACCCTGACCCTTGAGAGTATTTTGTTAAGAGTGACTCATTTAATAAAAAGTGCATTTCAATTTAGACAAATGCAAGGTCCTCCATCTAGGAACCAGGGATACAGACCCTGCTTAAAACACAGGGATATGCTATGCTGAAACAAGACCTAAGGCTTCTTCCTGTATAACCAATTGCCGGGGGGTGGGTGGGGTGGCGGGCGGGGGAGTAAAAACTGTGTGATGCTGCATGCTGTATGTGATGCTGTAACAAAGAAGGCAAATAAAATTTTGGGTCCTTAAGCATCAAGTTAGAGAACAGAAATGCTCCTAGTGATATGACGTGTGAGGTTTTTCCTGGACCGTTTCCAGCAACCACACTTCCAAAAAAGATATTAATTAAGAAAGAATTTGGAAATTATCTTAAAAGGGTAATCTAAAGTAGGAAAACATGCCTTTAAGGGGAAATCACAGTTTCCCAATCTGTTCAGTACACTTGTAGGTGATGGGAAGTTGACCCTGTCTGGATTGTATGCACTTAGAGAAGGAAGAGTTTTCTGACTGTAAACTGATCTTTAATTTCACAGGATCATAGAAGACTTTGGTTGGAAAAGACCTTTAAGATCATTGAGTCCAGCCGTTTACCCAGCACTACCAAGTCCACCACTAAACCAGGTCCCTAAGTGCCCCGTCTACACATCTTTTAAATATCTCCAGAGATTGTAACTCCACCACCTCCCTGGGCAGCCTGTTCCAGTACTTGACAGCCCTTTCAGGGAAGAAATGCTTCCTAATACCCAGTCTAAACCTCCCCTGGCACAGCTTGAGACTATTTCTTCTTGTCCTATCACTTTTTCCTTGGAAGAAGAGTCTGACCCACACCTCACTACAACCTCCTTTCAGGTAGTGTGGAGAGCAATATGGTCTCCCCTCAGCCTCCACTAGAAGGCTCCTTTAGGAGGCTGAGGGGACACATTATTTAGAAGAAGTAAAACCAAACAAAGTGTACCATCCAGTGTTTGGAAGATGAAACTAGATAAATTCAGGCTAAAGCATCAGCATGATAGCACAAACCTGGAGGAGATCTGCCAGAGCATTAGGTCACCTATGGACAACCAGATCACTGAAGGATGTAGCAAGGATGAACTGAGGGTGTCCTTACTGCTGCTGAAGCTCTGTCAAGCCACCCATTCCCCCAAAACAAGACTGTGGATCCCCTCCAAGTCCTTGACACACAGCTCCAGACACAACTAATCACCCAAGAAAACAGCTGGCCCCAATCCATGGGTTCCTGCAACGGGTGAGAGCCTTCTGCGTTATGCAAAAGCCAAGGGAATTGTGCAGGTGCAGTGGCAGTTACCTGTCCCAATGCCTTGCCTGGAGCCCTCCCATGTCACACAAGGCTTAAGCAGGAGATGCTCAGCCCACCACCCACATGGTGAATGACTGCCCCTTGTCTTCACTTTCCTTTGTTAGAAAGTCAGAGCAGAGGATCATACTGTTTCTCATTCACAACTGTTTTGCATCTCTAAAAATTATGATTACCCTCCTTTTTTCTTTTACTCAGCTACAGAGTGGTTTATACTTAATGATTCAGCCCAGACTAGAAAAAAACATCTATTCAGAAAACTAACTGATGTTTTCATGCTCACTTTTTTTTTCATCATCATCATCCATTTAACATTGACAGGGATTAGTACGTCTTGAAAATGTATTGTTTAACCATAGCAGATAACACATTTTCAAATAATACAATTTTCACCTTTAGTCTGTGAAAAGTGGTGATTAGAAATATGTTAATTATCTGCTACAGTCAGTTTGTTTCTGTAGTCTAGAAGAAAGCCCATCTCAAGCTACATTTACAGAAACAAGTTTAGAAAAGCATAGAGATTATGTTAGGTTTACATCAGCATTATTCTCACAGGTGGGGTATCCAAAACAAGTCCAGTCGTAGGTAAAATTTTATTTGAAGAACATAGCTACTCTCAATAATTTTGGATGTTTGTAGTTATGGAATTTTCAGTATTATTAGAAATATGTCAAGGTACAATTTTTTTTTCTCTGCCATGTGTTTGGAAGACTAAAAGGAAAATGTTTATGTGTACGTATATGTGTGTGTATGCATGTGTATGCATGTATATGTGCACACATATATCTAATTTCAATTTTTACTTCTTCTGTGTCCTAAAACAATATGTCTCCTACACAGATCTTTTTTTCAGGCCTATAACTGACTATTAGTAATGCTAAAATAATCCATTACTCCATTCATCTATTGTGACAAAAACAAGTTTTACTGAGTGGTAACATATAATCCTTCTTTCTCGTTGGATAGAAGGAAAATGCTCAGACAAAAGCTTATACAACTCCCTAAGTATGAATAAATTATTTCAGTATGGCATAATAGGTATATTATGCAACTAGAAGTGATTATGAACATGCAAAATGTCCTTATCCACTTTAGTTAATCCTCAGTAATTCATTTGCTTAGATTTGGGTTTCTTTGTTTCGATCTGTTAAAACCTGATTCAACAATGGCAGGTACGTTTTAAAAACAGGATAGCAAAAAAGGACTGGCATTGTATATATAGAACCTGCTATAGTAGTTTCAAACACTGCAAACAGGCTTTGAGTAGATCCATTGGCAACACGTTTAAGAATGAACAAATAAGTTAATGCTTTTTGTGTCAGGCATAAGCCACCACATTAAAATGAAATACTGTATTACTTTACAAGATGAAAATAGCACAAAAGATTTTGACCTTCCAGGGGACACACAGAACCACTCTGGATTTCCAGGTCAGCTGCAACCGGACTCCCTCTCAGAGGCTCGAGATGATACAATCTTTATCGTTAGAACTTTTACTTACATCTGCATTTCAAAAAAAATGATGATCTATCAGCTTTCTGCTCAGTCACATAAACGGAATGGAGATTGCATTCTTTCACGATTGGCTTTGAATGGAAAACCTGTTCTGCTTCTCTACCTGCTATGTATTTTACAAGTAATTACCATCTTTGGTTCTTTTTGTAGAGCATGTATATACAGATGTGCTACGGGACTGTGAATAGACATGTACATGTGGACACCATCACGTTCACGCATTTTGTAGGTATCCAAAGCATTCTTCTGCCGGTTCCCTGAACATACCCTGTGCTGTTCAAGGAATTCTGGTCAGTCAGTAAAGAAGGACGGAGAAGGATCCCAGGTTGTAAACCACCCAGTGTCCTTCACCAAAGACAGAAAACTTGGTAGAGTCAAGTGGAAAACTTCACTCTAACAAATGTGTTGCATAAAGGAAGAACTGTATCAGTAGAGGGGAATTTATGATGAAAGCCTCTGGGCAAACTGGCCATTCTCAGGCCAGCTGATGTCTCGACATTGCTGAGTAGGTCCTGCTGCTGTGTCAGAGCCTAAGGGCAGAGCCTGATGGGATTGCAAATGATAAAAATAGGAGTCTTTGCTACTACTTGATTCTCTTGTTGATTCCATTCACCACTTGTTCCTTAGTTTCATACACTGACACGGCTGTTTCCATAAATTATCGCATTTTATGGTTTTATTGCTGCAAAATAAACTTTGATGACATATTTAAAAGATGTCAAGGCTATGAAAATGAGTTTGTATTTGCAGAATATTTTTAAGTTGGAGTATTTTCAATGTACTACAGCTAAAGGTGGAAAAAAAAAGTGTTTAAATAAAAGTGACACAGTGAAGGTTATTCTGGCCACATATACCCACAGACACATGCAAAAATGACCTTGAAAGATGTCCCATCTGCCAGGTCTCTCCATCTGACTAAAGCAGGGAGTTGCTTTACAGCCAACCCATGCTAAACAGAATGAATTCAACAAAAAATGTGGCAGGCAGCTTCTTGTCAGTCTAACTAATTAAAAAAAAAAAAAAAAGCAAACAGATGGACAAGAAATGACTCTTATTCAACAGGAATTTCAGAGCTCAAAGTGAGAAGGCACTGTCATAATTTCCTTAGGATGTAAAAAGGAGTGTCCTTATAGATCAGTTTTCAGGTTCTAGATCTTAGGGCTTGATGCTGTGTTTCTGATTGTCCCCCTGCAATGCCTGCACCACCACCTTCCACCCCCCCACCTCCCCTTGCTCTTATACTGAATTCTGCCTTGCAATGTAAGAGTAAGGGTCTGAGCAGTTCTTGAAGAAATGGGAGAGGAAAAGGTAAGAAAAACCAGAGATCACAGGATTTAGTTATGCTGCTCTTTTTAGTCTTTTTTAATCCTGAATTTATATATTCAGCTTTTGCACTAGTGAATTATTACCACATCAGCAGTGACTGAGGGAGGATTGCTAAGAGGGAGGGTGATGGCTTCCAAGGAGCAGCGAGACTGAAATCAGGCAAGTGAAAGAGGAGAGGGAGATGCAATGCTTGAAGCTTGCTCTGGGGTGAGGGTGAAACCAGGTGCAAGAGATAGCACACATGAAATAACGTGAGCTGAAATGAGATGCTGCCAGGGAGGGCTCTGTGGGCTCCTGAGCAATGTGCTTTAAATTGGTGCAAAGCAACTGGACCCTGCAGATGATTTTAAGGAAGAAAAGAGAAGGGAGAAGAAAGGGAATAGCCTATACCAGGAAGCAATGGGGATTGCTTTATTTGCAGCAGCTTGGACAGAGTTAAGGGAGGCTAAAAGTGAAGGGGAAGCTACAGGAGCTGAACTGGGAAGGTGGTAGTTGAGTGTTAACCGCACAGACAGTGAAACTCAGTTGCTACTTTTTCAAAGGAGGATGAGCCCTTCTCCCACCTCATTGACATGACAAGAATCAGACACGACCATGCATAGAAAAATTGTACATCAAAAATAACAGGAATAATGGAAACATATGCTTTACAGTGCATTTTTTTCCAGTATTCTGTCCATATAAACATATAAATAAATGATCTCATTTGAACTTTTGGTACCTCTGCTAAAGATTTTATAGTGTAAGACTACAGACGTGTTTAAGTCTATACATGGCAAAATGTTTGCAGGGCTTTATTCTGTGCATAGCAGTAAGCATGTGTTTAAGCCTTTCCAGGGCAAGAAGACTAGGGATCCCAGGAACTCCAGAACTGATGAGCTGAACTGCCAAAGTCATGAGATTTGGCCTGAAAGTTATTAAATTTTTCTGTGTGAGCCTCCAAAATTTTGCTTTTTGAACAGCCTCTTCTGACTCTGAGCATACGAGCCAACTCACAACAATTTCTAGTGAACAAGGCCAGCTTTCTAGTCTCTTTGGGAGCCCTCACTAGAAGAACCAGCTGGGACTAAATCACAAAAAGCTGCCAGATGGTGTAGCCACCTTTTCCCCTCCAACCAAAATGCCCAATGAGAAATAATTATGTGCTTCTGTAACCTACTATGTGCCAGCCCACTAATATTGCAGCAGCTCATTATTTATCCTTCTTTCCACCATTTCAGTTTGAGTCTTTATCATTCACTACGTCAATTAATTTTCCATTCTTCACCTTAACATGTTCTGAGTTTCAAGCCTGGGATCAGCAATAATGGGGGGTTAAGTCACATAACCTGGAAGCAGCTGGAGGACCATAGGATATACCCTGGGTTCCTGGATGCCTACAACTCACACCTTTTTTTCTGTGCCAACACTGTCACCTGCTCTTTCTTCCTTACTCATCCCAAGCCTTCCTGGTAGTCTTGGAAGGGGAGAGAGGAAGCTGCATCTTTTTCCTTACAACTGCTCTGAATACCTGCAGTATGGTCAACCATGAATATTCTAAAATCATTAATTACTCTCCTAAAAACATCAACAAGTTATTGAAAAGCTGTACTAGGGTCATATTTTCAAGTTTTTCTCTTATACGTAACTGAAAGCGCAGGTCTTCACATGAACTTATAATTTCTGAAGGTGCAAATTACAAAAATATTGATCACATAAGGCAACACTGTAGAATCATGACAGTTACAGTGAACCTCTTGCCTGAGGAATCGCTATACAAGTCTTAATTTAGACAGATCAATGATTTTTAACACCAGTCTACAAACCACAATGGGATCTGTAGGCAAGTTCTAACAGATCTGCAAAATAAAACTGGGAGAAAGCAAGTGAAATGCAAATAGGTGACAACTCTCAAAAAGGAATATCTCCAGCTGAAGATGTTAATAATTCTTAAAAAAAAAAAAAAAAAAGGTTAAAAATCACTGGAATTGATTATTTTATCTTTTACACTCTGGCTGAATATATTGTGTTCTTTTTACAAACCAACAACACAAATCCCAGCAACCACATTTCAGGGAAAAACTGAAACCCAGATGTCCTGGTCCTGCTCCCAGTTATTGGAGTGTTAAAATGAGAAATAACTTCATGAATGCCAATGCACTATTATTTGTGGAGAACAGAGTATAACAGCATCAATATCTACAAACTTCAGAGTTTTATCAGTGTTATCATTAGCAAGGCCAAAATGTGAAATCCTCAGTCTGTTCCTGCATCAAAACTCTCCCTGACTTGTACGGGACTTAAGGGCTGAGGTTGATCCCATCCTAGGTGTTCCCTCAAAGTCCTTGCACAAACCCTACTGATGAGATTTTTAGGTTTGTTACATTTCTGTGATTCAATCCATGGATAGCACCCTCCCACAGAGTCCTGGATCAGACTCAGAATCCACCTTTTTCTCTAAAGGTCCACAGAGAAACTTTCCCCCTTTAGGAACCGATGAGTGTATGAGAGGTGAAAAAATCTCTGCAGACCTTACCATCTCTGTTTCAAATGTGACCCCACTGCAGTCTCCAGCCTAAACAGAGACCTGTCTGCACATGAAAGAAAAACAAAAAAACAAAAAAACAAACCCAAACCAAAAAGCCCCAAAACTACTAAAAAAGGCATATAAAACTCCGTAACAAAACCTACCAAAATGAAACTGTCTCCTGCACATCAAACTCTCCCACTTTTCAAGGGGAGTGGTGGTGATGGGAAAAGTGACAGGGAGAACAGATCTTGATGTGACAGATGTTAGTCATACTGCTTAATGTGCTTCTGGAAAGCACTCAGATCGTGCGGTGATAAAGGCTGGGTATGAAGCAGAGCAGAACATAATTCTTTCTTTTTCCATCATGTTTTGGAGTCTACATCCTTTGCTCTCTCTCGAGCATGATGATCAGCTTTCTCTCTCATTAGGTCCAAATGTAATTTGACAAACATTCACACTTATTGATTTCATTCATTCGCTCAGCTGAATACACAGGACTAGAGAAATCATCCTCAGTGGCCCAAATCAAATATTTACACTTTAGTTTGCATATATGAAAACCCTAAAAGCTCACAATTCCCATGAGACTATAAATGCGACTGAATAACAAAACACCCAGCTTTACTTTCCGCACTCTTTCTGCTCCCGCTCATGTTTTAGATGCATACTGCTCTTAATTATTTTATTCAGCACAGTCAAGGTACTCATCTTAACAAGACACAAATATAATATCAATCCCTAATTCCTGGTAAAAACAAGGATTACAGGTTGCTTCAGCTCTCCTGGCTTATGGCGGTTCCCTGCTTTTCTGTCTCTTGCCACATCCTGAATAATTACTGGAGTCAAGGTGCCGCTTGCAACATTAATTGCATCATTATGTGGTTTAACAAAGACTTTTTGACCGATGCTGCACATTTTACAGGGCTGCCTATACTGTCACTGTGAGAAGAAAGACCAATACTCTCAGTCAGACGCAACTATTTTTAATAATGTTGAATTTTCAACTCAGTGATTAAAATTTCTTTCATACAGAATTTACTTCCTGAAGGATTTGTTGAACTGCCTGAAGGATTTGTGGTGAGACAATCAATGGCAATATTTCTTGTTCTTCTCTGAATGTCTTTAAGCTTAAATCCTATGCTCTGTTCCTATTACCTCTTTTTTATTAGTGCTTCTCAGCTCTAAATTTCCAAGTACTTCACCAAAAAATATGTAAGGGTCATTAGATATGTTTTATGGATGGAAACCTGAGGCAAAGGGTATAAGCCAAGTAAAACCTTGGATCATTACACTACATGATCTTTCAGAAAAATTAGCAATCCCAGATAATAACAAATACCATTATACTATATTAGTTTTGAATGAACTAATGCATCAGCTTATTTTCAACTTACTTTGCCTTTGCCTGGCGATGAACATAATCATTATACTTAGTGTTAGTAACACTAAAAGGAAGAAAATCTTAACAGGCTTTATGTATGAATTCACGTTGTGCAGGTATAATAAAAAGGCATTCATTTCAGTATCACTAATGGGACAGGCTAATTTGGCATGAAAGAAGGGTAGAGCTCCTGCTCTGGGTGTTGTACAGCAATAACAGGCTGGTTTGGATTTGTTTTATTTTATTTTATTTTATTTTTATTTTATTTTATTTTATTTTATTTTATTTTATTTTATTTTATTTTATTTTATTTTATTTTATTTTATTTCTGTTGTTTTAGGCTGTTTTGGGGGGCTGGGTTTTTTTCCCTCTTTTTAATTTGTGTGTGTGTATTATTGTATTTTAAACACTTCAGATTCATAGGCTTGTATTTAACAAATGTAACATCAACCTAGCCATACCACAGAGCCATCCTGAAGACTGAGTAATAACTGAAGCCCAGCTCTCCTTTTCCTTTAACCGTCATGAATTTGTGTCTTAAAATAACTCCATGGATTTTAGTCTTCCCTCCAAACCCTGAATGTGCTGAGAACACACAATAGAGCATACCCACGGACAAACAAAAGAAAGGCAGATTCAACAAAGACTGAGCAAAAATGAGAGATACCAGCATTGTAAATCTAACGTGACATTTGAAAACATTCCTTCTTCTGCTAATTTCTACAGGACTTCCTCCTGCCTCTTTCACCTTCTATTTATTCAGCCTGTAAAGATCTCTTTTTCAGGTCAAGAGCTGTGTTTTATTTCCATTGCCTAACGTAAGAGGGACCCAGTTCGGGGCATTTTTCTAGCATAAAGAAAATGATAAACACTGCCAATACTAAGAGGAGCTAATTTTGGGGAGGAAGTGCTGACAGTTAAGAGCTGCTCCTTTATCTGTACTTTTGATTAAACTATCGGTGACTCTTTCTGCAGACACACGTGTGTGCGAACATGCTACTGGAGAAGCAATGCAGGAGGAAAATTAGGAGACCCAAGCAGTGGTTCCTGGGAAAGGGGTTACTATATTTCAGCATGAGAGACAAATCTCTCAAAAAACCCCAACCAAAGTCCCTAGCTTGCATCTTCTGTTAGCCGGCATGGGGCAGCCGAAGAGAACACTGAACGCCATCGTCTTACCCCTGCGTGCTGGTTAGCAAACCTTTGTGTCACATCACCACGTCAGCTCGCCTGGGTCTGCCTTGGGAGCTGCTATGCTGAGACATCCTGCAGCCTTATCACCTCGCTGTTCAATGAAGAGGACAAAGCCCGAGACAGAGAACAGAAAATGAGACAAGGCGGGCTGTTCAGCAGCAAAAAGGCTGATGCAGACATCACCTGCTGCACGTGCGGCTGAAAGCAAGAGCCGCTGCAGAAGGTTAAACTGTGTGAGGACACAAGGACAAGTGGCATTTGGGGTTGCTCCAGAAATACTGGATGAAAACCTGCACAGCAGAGTGTGAAGGAAACCAGAAAGTAGGAGGCGAGTCAGTCTCCTCTCATGGGTTAAAAAAAAAAGCTGTAAAGGTAGGGAGAAGCAGTTTGGGGACAGAGGGAAAAGATATGTGAGCAAAGAGTGGATAAGATAATTTTATCTGCATCAAGGGTTAAACAAACTCTTTTTAGCTTTACTGACTCAATATAGTGGGGGGAGGAAATTCCTAAGCTTTTGTTTTGTTGCTCTTTCCAAGTTGGAAAAAAAAAAAGGAGAGAAAGTGAGAGAGACTTCTTGCTCAGGATTAATTATTGAGTGTTCCAAAGCTTTATAATATATTTATATACTCCCTAGAGCTTGGCACGTGTTCTTCCCTCCCACTCTCTGTTTTACTGTGTCATCTCCAACCCAGCACTTTTCACTCAAATACTTCATAAGACCCTATGTGGTACCAGAAGAGATGGAGGTGCTGGGGGAAGTGCTGGTGTGCAGTGCCATGCTGCTGCTGCTAGCGTTGCTCCTGCTCAGGGCTTCCTGAGCACCTCCTCCAAACAGCTTCGCTCTCAGGAGTCCAGGAACATGGCTGCAGAAGCATTTACTTACACCAAAGCCCAGTAATTAAACTTGTAGTTCACCTCGACATACGTTCCACTACCGCAATTATTACCCATGGCCACAGGATTTGGTCTGCTTGTGCCCCTTTTCCACGCAGTTTGTTTTTTGTTTTTGTTTTGTTGGGTTTTTTTATTTATTATTATTATCCCTCCCGCTGCAGCATAAGAAGCAAAAACAGATTAAAATGTATTTCAAGTTTGAAATGAGGGATGGCAGAAGGATTTTGGTTAATAACTACCACAGGAGAATTAATTTTATTACATGTAAGTGCTGCTGCCAGACAACTCGGATGACCTGGAGGATGATGCAGAGATTACAGTCGAGGGATGAAAAGTGAGAGCAGTGTTTGCCACTGTTAATGAGCACTTTGGTGGTATGCTGCCTTGCCAAAGCCCTAAGCAAACATTAATTAACACATTCATTAACGGTCCTCCACTTGCAGAGACAGGGAAAGAGCTGAAGAAGGTGAAGTCTTGGCCCTGTTGACCCCAGTAATGGTTAGATCATTTTTGTGAAGCCAGGACCTCACACCAAAGTGGTTTTCTACAGACTACACTGCAAGCAGCTCATCTGAAAAGCACTGTCATGGTTTTCCACTGTTGTTATGCTGGCAATAATGAATGCCCTGGTTTACACGGCCACTTTGTCAAGCGGAGAATCTACAGATGTTTTTATAGAAATGTTCTAGATATTTGATTTACTTGTAGAGCTTGGGACACCAGTAGGAAAAAAATACAAAAACCAATTCTGAATGAAAGTGATGTCAACTGTTTCCTTGTTATATACTTGGTTCCCTGTAGAAGAAATAACATTAATTCTATTTCTTCATTGAGATTGGCATGAATGCGGTGAAGAAATATCTTTGAGGCACTGGCTACAGGCGTTTGTTCAGAATATTTCTCATTGTTAAGAAATGCCCTGATTGAATAGCATGTTACCAAATGGTGACATGCAGAATTCACATCGTTTGTATGTGAAACTGGAGCTGGGTCTGTGCGCTGGGTGTTGTATACTTACATACACTCCAATATAGACATGGGTTGCAGTAACTGTACGAGGATGTGTTACAGTTTATGGAAAAAATGGCATGAGTTTAAAAATTACATGTTAAAGCATTTACACAAGGAATAACAGCTTTATTGATCTACGAAAATGAGCACAGTTTACCAGTTATTTAACGTTTGCATTTTAAGGTAGGGAAGCTATTGTAGTCTGTTATCTAAAGAATATAAATACGGTTACGGAGGAGGAATATTTGCCCAAACACAAACTTCAGTAACGTGTAGATGTCTTTATCTGAGTTAGCCAACCTGGGCTTCCTTTGTACTTCTCTGACTCCATGTAGAGGCAATACACCTCCAGAAGCAGAATCACTTCATCTTAAAAGAAACTTCTGAAATAAGTCAGATGAATCTCATGTTTTTCTTGACTCACTCTGGAGGGAGTCCAGCCAACCAGCTTACATACGGTCACCTGCACTGTAGATATCTAAAGTTAGGGGAGGTGAATCTTATGCTCGGTAGCTTATGATACTTCCCCAGCCGCATCTCAAGGCAACAGACCCAAAGTCTTTGGAAATATTTATCAGAGAAATAATCTAATCCAAACTGGCCAATGGAGAGAGTGAGCTACATACAGACAACCACTCAGTCTAACCTGAGATACATCCTATGGAGTTACATTTCTCTATTTCCTCTGACTAGATAAGACACTTAAATTTCATGTGGCTACAGACAGGGGAAAAAAAAAATAAAAATCCCCCAGGGCTGAATGTCTTCCTATGGTTCAGTGAACCAACAACTGATTTCAGTTTAATTCTCTCTCACAATGTTTCGAGGAGCGTGGAACAGTTTAGCTTTATCCTTGCTACAGCCTGCCTCTCTGACAAAGGATACGTCTCAACAAGCGATAAAAAGTGGAACTTTAAAACTAGGACTTGCATTACTTGAGCTACATTTTCAAAACACTGACAAACTTGGGTGGCTCAGTTTTCAGGAGTCAGGCTTGGATACCTGAAGAGGGTGATTTTCAGAACTCTTTGGCCCTGATAAAATATGGTGGCATTTAGAATGTATTTCAGTCTGAGCACTCGGAATAACTACATGTTTTGGAAATGCAGTCTCTAGT
Source organism: Falco cherrug (assembly GCF_023634085.1). Lineage (NCBI taxonomy): Eukaryota > Metazoa > Chordata > Aves > Falconiformes > Falconidae > Falco > Falco cherrug. Next base: position 5,695,571 of record NC_073698.1, read on the forward strand.
ATCAGTAGTGCTTACAGGTACCTGGAAAAACATTAAAACCCACCACCCCATGTAAATATATTAACACCTCAGTTGTATCTGTTGCATCTCAATAATTTTAAAATCATTCAATTTTCAGTCTCGTGGCTGTATCCTGACTTAATTAAAGACACACCGCTTTCTAAGTGTGCTTAATTTTTATTAAAATGTTCTCAGAACAGACAGGAGAGGGAAATATTTTCAGTTATTATAAAATCAGCATGTGAATCTGGTATCCTACACAGGACTAAATCCATGTGAATGTGTGAGGGCAAATGCGGTAAAATACGGCCCATGCTCCAAAAAATACTCCTGAGAGGCCATCACTAGCTGTCATAAGAAGCACTAATCTTTATATTAATTTTGCAGACAGTGCTTCAAAAGATTCCCTACTGCCCTTACACTTCCTTCACAGCCTGCTTTCACCTTCTGCCAGCTGGATCTTGATGCAGGAAAGAATTTAGACCTTTGGTCTCTTAGTTTTGTCAGCCTCAGATACTTCTCCTGTCATCGTAAATCCTTCACAAATCAAGCAAAGGAAACTGCATTTATCTTGCTACAGGTAAGCAATGAAAAACATTTTATAACGGACCAACAGGGGTTGGTCCCCACTCCAATTTTAATGTCTATTAATCAGCTGAGATCAGATTCAGACTCCACAGAGTCACGCAACAGAGTTGATCAGTTGAATGTCCCTAACTCAGCTGTTATGACACAACAGATTAGTGCTACACACTCCAATCCAGCTCAGAGCAAATCTTTACATCTCTGTGTACATGTTTGTGTAAAGAAATCTGTGTTCCTTTTTATACCACACTCTTTAAGGGCAGTATCATGAAGACTCTTTGCTCATTCGAATAATAACAAACCTGCTGACATTTCAGTTTAACTTCCAGGAGTCTGCACATTTATGTTAGAGGACAAGACTATATTCAGCTACAGGTCACAGTGGTAATCCCTTTTAATACTTTTGATATATGAGGAACACATCTCCTATCTCCCTTTCTGATCCAGCTTTCAAGAGCAATGTAATGTCAGTATTTCATTCCTGATAATCGTTTTCTTAATCACTGGATTTTTCTAAGATGACCTCCTGGAGCTTTGCTTTGTTTTTGTGTTTGCTCAGTCTCCATTCAACACAGCTTGCCACATAACGGTATTTAGTCAGGCAGTTCTCTAGCTCCATTGTCAGTAGGCTTAATGGAAATGACCTGTTCTCCTTCCAATGATAATTCTGGAGCGCATCCAACACATGGAAGGACCAACTTCTAACTCCCTTTTTTTCCCCTGTGGAATATACACTTCTTTTCCATCAGGATTTCTCTGGTTTTGTGTTTCATTCAGTACTTCAGCTCAGCGACTACTAGTACTGAAGTAAAAAAAAAAAAAAAAAAATCAGCATAAGAAGAAATAGTAAACCCCAAGTGCCACTAATAATGAATGTTTTCTAAGAAGAATTATCAACTAATTGTGTTATTTTTCGGCTATTTGCTTTTCAAAGCTTCTCTCTCTCTCAAAAGCCTTACAGAAAAAAATCTCAGAGCCAGGCAGAGTTCAGGCCATAATAACACAATTCACAACTTTGAGCCAGAAGAGGTTTACACGAGCCAAAAAGAAAGTCTGATGGAAGATTTCAAACCCTGTCTTTTGGGCATGTCCCTACCGGCCTGAGCCAATACGAGACTGAGGTTTGGTGCCAAAACTGTCTCCAACACGTCAACACCTCAGTTATTTCTTTGGCTATAGGCAAGTGGATAAACAAGGGTGATGTCCAACTTCAGCTGGGTTCAGCAACTGGGAAACTTGGGAAAGGCAAGCCATAGTTCTGCAGAGTGCCCGGAGAACAGGCGGGGCTGAAGGTGTGCTACATCTCCATGCTGAAGGTAGACCAGCAGGTAGGAAAAAAGCAAGCTTTGGATGGCCAGAGGTAAATAAAGCATGTCACTCTGTGACACGAACACCTTGTGGGAGAGAGGATCTCTCCATTCCAGTTGCTGTTCTGGTTTTATGAATCACATTGATGCATTTCTGGCTGTACTATATGTGTAAAATAGACATTACTGGGGATGTGGCAAAGTGCTGAAAGAGCTAGGGAAGCCTTCGATTCGGTGCAGCTTCCCAAGTCAGGTTTCCCTGTGCCACTCTCCCTTGTGCACCATAGACAGCTTGCCATTTGGTTTGATTTCTGGGTGGCTCAAAGGGATGTCAGCACTAAAATTCAGTGTAAGGTACGTATTAGGAGCCTGGATCTTTTCTGGATGTAATCCTCTAGGTTTCACTTCTGATCATCCAGCGTATTATAGCATACTGAAAGAGAGACTGAGCGAATTTCCCTGTGTCTAACAAGGAGGCTGCTGGAGGAAGAGATTTAGGCATTGCTGTCTGTCATTTGCATGAACAGACTACTGGGCTTTGCCTTTTCATGAAGTTGAAAATGACATGATAGCCACCTAGGTGTTATGCAAAAAAGGCAAATGGAAAATTTAGAATGAAAAAAGAGTGCCAAATTTTGTTTCAAAACAAAATTTATAATAAATATGTCTACTATGCTACTAATTATGAATGATTTGACTTGTTCTCTTGCATATGCAACTACAGGGAAAAGATTAACAAGATATTGTAGATATAGGGAATAGATTAATATATCCAGATTCATTGTTCTGGTTTGTGGGTAATTTAGATCTCAACCTAGGCTGATGGCTTTTTTATCATTCCAAAATGTTCACAGCTGAGATTTTTTTCCCAATCATAGCATTCAAAATATTATTTTAATCAGGAACACTTGACTCCATCCTTCCAAAGTAGAAACAGCAGTGGAATTCAATACATCTCATTGGCTCATGGAACTTACTATTCTTTGTCAGCAATTTTAGACTGATTGTTAGGGAAGGCTGAATAATATTTCTGTAACTGGGGTTCTGTGAACCAGGGTGACATAGTGTTAACACTAGCCATGCTGAGTCAGAGGGTCAGTTATACCCTGTTGCCATAATGAAAGGTTTGTGTGAAGACTAAGAATGAAATATTATCCAAATATATAACAAATGTATCTTAACAATTACCCTAACTTTTGAAAGTATTTTCACCTTCATAATCACAGCTTTTATATTTTTCATCTCTCTTTTTGTGCCTTTCTTCTCCTTCTCTTTATTCATCTCTCTCCCCTTTTTCATCCTTCCACATTTCTTTATTATAGCAACTCCTAGTTTCTCATCTTGGCCTTTACCTTCATCTCATAAAAGATCAATAATTTCATAGTGAATGATGACATGAGAAAGTCTTAGACTCTAGCACAGCATCCCAAAGAAAACAGAGGTAAGAAATATACATATCCCAAAGACATGGGTTTAGGCTGTTGATTCAGTAAATACCGAGTCAGTGGCTCTGTACATTTGGGAAGTTTTTCTTCCCAACCCAAGAATATACTCCAGATATCTAAAAAAAAAGAAACCCATCCCTTAGATTCTGCCAAAACTGAATGTGCCATAAACATACGAAGCAGAATGGAATCAGCCCTCAGGAAGGATGTTTAACACCTCTGTTCTTCATATCATCTTGTCTCTCCTCGATTCAGGCAAACTGCAAAAAGCTCACTGCCAACCTTACAGGACTCTCATGCATCTGCGTTTACTCAAGCATTTTGCAGAAACCATCTTCACAACAGCTGGGTGCTGTAGGCACACAACTACTTCTTGTTTTACAACTGGGAAACTGAGTCATGGTGATACTAAATGGCTTGGCCAGAAGTCACTCCGAGAAAACAGTGGCAGAGCCAAGTGTAAACCTGATGGTCTCAACTCTGTCTCTATCATGAATCAATTGATTTTATTTTCTCTCTCTCTGTCATTCTACAAGGACACTCTAAACATGTTGAATTATGTTTTGACACTTTAGAAACATGACTTTTTTACTAAATTCTTATATATTCAATTTATACCATCTGCAGACATTCTCAAAGCTGCAGTTTAACTTGGCTTTTGTTGTATGGCACTGAAATAGAGAAGATTTAATGAAACTCATATTCCATCCCATTCAAAGTGAAGAATGAATCTTACTTTACAGTACAATTAATATCGATTATATTACTTGAAAAAGTAAGAGACTGCACATATATATATATTTTCTGTGAATCAGTGTTCTAGCAAGGACCTATATTTATTATAGCTGCTGAATGTGATCAAAGAAGTGAATCTTTAAAGTAAATAGTTCAAAGTATGAAATTAAATATCACGATTAATTCTTCCTAGAGGAATGGCACTTCTATACAGCAAAAGTGCAGAGAACATCTTTGGTAAGAATAGCTCACAGTTAAGGGGACAGTTTGGAGAACGGCATAGAGAATTTAATTCTTTGCTAATTGTGTGAGTCTGGGAAAATTATAGTCTCTCTGCTTCTCAGCCAAATGCAAGTAACGTCTCACAGTACGTCTTCAGAGGGAGGCAGTGATGATTTGCTCAATAAATTTGTGCTGAAAGTATGGACATGCAGCACACCCATTCTCACACTGGGGAGATTATCTTTGGTGGAACAGGGGCACGGCTGAAGATTCAGAGGATGGCAGACAGTGCACAAGCAGGAGTCCTATGGGTGTCAAAAGTTGGTGTGTTCAGCCAGTCTCAGACCGTATTCCACCTCTGCATCTATGACAAAAAGCATCCACTCTTTTTGGTGCTGTCACAATTTCTCTGTGCTACTTGTCCTCTCCTTCAAGTTGCTGCACTATGTTTTCTCCCCTCCCTATCACTCCATCTCCTTGACCCTATCTGTCATCCTGCCATACGTACTGTGAACTGCACATCTCAGAAAAAAACAGAATTAGCCATGGGGCTGGAGTCAGGTGCATAATCCCTTGGAAGAAGTTCTGAGTCCCTCAGAGGTCACTGAAGCTCTACCAAGGTACTGCCTGCAGGGATTTTGTGGCATAGGTGCACATATGATGAGGCTGGCTGCTTGCTTCTTTTTTTTTTTCCTCTTCTTTTTTTTTTTTTTCTTTTCCTAGCTATTTAACTGTATTTTGGCTGTGCCAATAATCCACCCCCAATTCATAACAGCACGGTGACTGTATTTCAGAATGCCAGTGGTGTTTGAGATCCCGTGATTTAATTTCACAGGAATTTCATATCACACATTTACAAAGTACAGACCAACAAACAATTTTAATTGTGCTCCAGGTAGGCCGTGCTAGATGGTATACCAATCTACAAAAGATGAAAGAGTAAAACCTCATAATCAATCACTTTTTTTTTTTTTTTTCATTTTTTTGTTTTCCTGGTTAGAAAAAGAAGCGGCTTGATTTTCTAAACATCTCAGTGCCCTCTAACACCAATGACGCAAGTCACCATCTGCACCAAAGCAAATTGGGATAAGGGTAACCCAGGACAGGACCTCTCTTCCGAGAAGACCATGCTATGGGCAGAGCTAAATGGATGGAGGTGACCCTACCAGGCAAAGCAGTTCAGATAATGTCCAGCAGAGATCAGTAGTGAATAGACACCTGTCAATCAACAGAAACCCCTGTCTGCTGATCGTGGCAGACAGCATTCGCCAAGGGCTGTGCACCAAACCCAGACTGCTGAAACTCCAGCACAATGTCTGAGCCACAAAACCATCCCATTTCTCTGTAAATGGAGTACAGGAGTGTTAGGAGACAGGTTTAAAACAAGGGGGGAGGGCATTCCTCCCAACAACTCAGATTTCATAGATCAGAGCCAACAGAAGCAGCAGGTTTCTGGCTACGCTGCATTTAGATCAAAGACTCTGTTATAGCTTATATGATTAATGAAAGATGAACAGCATTCCAAAGATTAGCAAATTTAATTCCTGAGTGTGTAGCAGTTATCTGTGTGGGCAGACTGACCCCTAATCTCTGACTTGGTGCTGGACCGTGCCACTCTCATGTTTCTCTCCCCCCAGCCTCTACTGCCACTTTCACGCCGGCAACTGAAAGATGACATTGAGTAGATGGGTTCAGCACAGGAAGATAAAAACAATGTGAAAGGATGGAGATTGGGAGCTTATCAGCCAAACAGGACACAGGATATAAAAAGTAATCAACTTAAAGCTCTTATCAAAATGTCTCCTGGGAACAGTTTTTCTTTTTTCTTTTTTTTTTTTTTTTTTTTAATATCTGTCATTGCTCAGGAAAAATTATAGGATTATTTTTAAAGCAATTTCATCTGATATACTCTGCATATGGGGGTGTATGTGTTTCCTGAAGAATGCACATGCTTTGTAATTTGAGGTGTTTTAAGCCAAGGGAATCAAGTTATCATGTACAAAAGAGGTATATTTAAAAGAGGAACCCAGACATGACATTTTCTGTCTTATTTTAAAAGTGAATTGAAAAGCACTGAAAAGGAATGCACACGCTGCAATATGTTAAGAATTTAAACAATTAACAAAATATTTAGACAAATTACATATAATTACGTGCTAAAACAAAATAGCTGCCTGTAAGATCCTCCCTACCAGGATTCTATAGAGCTTCATTTGCAGAAGTGCTTCTTTGAAAAGGTTTTCAAATCTTACAGAAAATCCTGTAATCTGATTACAGCAAACAACTCTGAAAGTGGAATATTTTTGAATTTCCGTTGTTGTTGGATTCAGTTTTCAGGATTAATCATTTTCAGTTTACATGCCCAGTCCAGTATACATCCAACCTCTTCTCCACTGCTAAGAACCTACATTCCCTAATCTATACAATATCATCCACTCATTTAGAGAGTCTCCTGCCCATCAGGGACAAAAAAAAAGTTATGTGATATTTTTTCATGTATTTTTCACAACTATTCAAGAGAAATAAAGCATTTTGTATATATATATTTTTTTTAATGAAAAAGCTAATTGGCATATGAGTGATGGGTTTACAGTGAAGTTATAACACTTCTTAAGCAGGTACATAATATGAGAGCACTAAATGCATGATAATAAGAAAACATAGTATAGAAATACTATCACATGGAAAATGGTGTAATAAAGCCAGAAAGATACTTTTGACAGTGAGACCTTGACTCCATCCTGGTTTCCTTATGGCATTTGGCATAGCTTACTTGGGAATGGGTTGAAGGCAAATTAGGCTTTATGCCACATTTGTACTCCAGCAATTTGTTTGGTTGCCAGCATAAATTAGAGTGGCCTTAGGGCTGCTCCAGTTTATACTTGGCTTCCTATGCCCAGAATCCAGACTATGTTGTGGTTTAGGTTCTGTGCTGGCCAAAAGACCCCTGTGCATTGGAAATCCACCAACTACATAACAAAGTATGTTATGGTTTCAGTGGTATTTAAATGAACTCCATAGGTCAGAGAGGCTTCTGAGCTGGATACTACAAGACAACCCAGTTAGGCAAGGACAGAACTCCAGCTGTCCCTTCATCTCTTCCAGAAGAGAAGTCCATTTCTTTTAGTCACAAAAGGGATTTGCACAACACATGGCACAGCTCTGCCTCCTGCCCATGCCTTTCACCCACACACAATGAGAGGGTTCAGTCAGGCTGGAATCCTGCAGTAGGTGTGTTCTTAATATTCAATTGTTCATGAATTTTTAAAGGCAGTAAGTGTCAAATTAAATGTTTAACGATCTTGTTTATATTTAAAAGACCTTGGGAAGGATCAAGAAGAAGCCAAGCTCTCTAAATTGGCCAGTTACTGAGCTCAGAGAAGCATCTCCAACAGCTTCTGCTGCTCTGGAGCATGTACCCTGTGACAGCAATGGTGGATGAATTAAAAGACAGGCACACTGATGTGGTAACACCTACCAGCAACAAAAATATCTGTGTTTTGGGCTATCCCAATAGTCCTAGTATAGGTGGATCTTAAAATGATGATTCATCAACTGGCTAGCACCTCTGTGGTCCCTTTTCTTATTTTTTTGTAGTAACTCTGGGATTTCCTTATGACTTCTTGACATGTTAAGGTGTATGTAGTAGATTTTAAGTAATTTTAAGTAAATTCACCTGCTTGAAACTACCCATTTCTATGATACTTCATCATGACCAACCTGGATCTTATCTGTTTAACATAGCTGTGGAGAAGAAATCCTCTACATGGTGGAATTTTCTGCAGAGACACAGACATTTAGAAAAAGGTGTTTTTTGTTTTTTTTTCCACAAACCATCTAGCAGCTCCCTTATTATACCCTATTTTTTTCAAGAAAGTGAGAGTTCAGTCCTCATTACTGCAAACTGTGGAAACAATATTTGTAATCTCAACTATTAAGGAACAGGGGAAAAAAAAGTTAATTACGTACAATTACAGTTACCTTCACCTTGGTATGCTTTAATGAACTACAAGAGTTTAATTCTGTACACATGACTTTTACAGAGGTGAACAGACTTGAGGCAAACTGAACAGTGCCCTGTGAGCCTCCAGAGCGAGAGGTGGCACAGGGGAGAGTAAAGGTGGTAGCTGAAATTGTGGTGAAGAAGCACATTGTTTCACAGCCTCTACACATTTGGTCTCTTCCCCTCTCAGCTCTGTATCGGCTTAAATTATTGTTATCTTGCATTCATTTGAAATCAGACCAAGCTTTTTAAATAGTGCAAGAGAAACATTGTTTTCAATTTTTGCTCTTTCTTATGGCTTTGGATTTTTAGGTTTTAATGAAGCCAAGAAAATGTGAGCAAGCATTCAACTCAAAGCTACTTGTCCTGTTCACACACCCCAGTGTGGCGTTTACCTCTGGACTCATCAGTTTGTTTAGTTCTGCTTTGCCAGTAGAAGCTGAAGGCAAACAAAAGTCTCACTTCATTTAATTGAACCCCACTTATGTTGTCCAAAAAGAGTGCAGATACTTGATCTGTTACCATATTTTTTTTCTGTATTGCAACTATCTAGAAGTTCATGTGAGGGCTGAGGATCCAGAATTCTTAGCATTTCCCAAACAAACAATAAAAGGATAATCTCAAACTTCAAGAGATAATTTGACAAATGAGATCTCTGGAGGACAGCAATGTGAATCTTTCTGGATTTTTCTCTGTGGAGTTTGCTGGCTAAACAGTCTGTAACTCCTTTTTTTTTTTTTTTTCCCTGCTTGTTTTTCTTTATCTAAAGTAAGTGCAAGTTTTTCTTTGTGCCTGTAGGAAACCTTTCATTGACCCATTTCCTGAACCAAGCAAACAGCCATCAGCTTATAATTGGGTGAATTAGCCACAGGAGAGAAAGTAAACTTTAAAATAATTGCTCTTTTTTCCTTCTTTATATCAATGTTCTTTCTGCAACAAGCCACCTGGCTTCAAATATTTGTTTTCAATTCACCCAAATACAAAACTCACCAGACAGCAGACTCTGAAAGGTCCTATAGTGAAAATCTGCTCAAATCACACCATCAGTTTTCAAAACCCATTCAAAAGGAAAAGATGGGCAAAGCATACCCTCACACTGCACATTCTTTGGCTGGGAAAGCGAGCTCCCCTGCAGCTCACAGCTAAGGAAGCAGGAATTTTACTCTTTAAATCACATAAAGTATACAGAGAGAGGGAGGGAGGGAGCGTGGGGAAACTAGCACTGATCAGAGGAACTACTAATGGAACAGAAAAGCTTGGAGATGTCTGATCTCCCTTCTGCCTTGACTGCAGGCAAACTCTCAGATGAATTATGAAACACACAGCCCTGTCATGCCCACCTGAAAGTTCAAGGAGTAGAACAGTTGTGTACTCTTCACTGGGTACTCTGCCAACCTGCTACTTATTCTCCACCTGCTTTACAGAAAGAGATATTTTATATATTTTCCTTAGGCAATACAGACCTGTTTATACCAGCTTGCCTCCAATGTGCTCAGGGAAAGGATGGCTGTAAAATACTCCTTGACTTTTTGCACCTGCGTAGCAAGGCCATCAGCAATGGCTACACTGCAGGCTTGGCTCTGGTTTAAACGTTTCAGGTCCCAAGCAAGTTTACCTCCACCCTGCCGACCGCACAGCTACAGCTGTGGGAGTCATCTCACCTCTCTTCACTCATCTGCAGGGTAGATATCTGCATGCAAGGTAGTTTTCACCTTCCCCTCCTCACAATCGCAGGAAAGAAATAAGTCCTCCTAGGGAATGATTCATTTGACTAATTTCAAATAGCTACCTAATGGTGAGATAATTAGGCCTTAGAAAAGCCTAATAATTTCTGTTGACTGTAAAGGGAACCTTGAAGATTGCTAGATGTACAGAAACTGCCTCTGGCTCAGGTATTCCCTGAGCTGCAGATCACTGGTAGCTCCATGCTTGCCTTGTCCTTTTCCTTTTCCCTCAGCACCTGGCATCTACCACTGGTTATGGGCCAAATGGTCTTTCAGTGAAATTAAAATCTCACGAAATCGTGCAAGCCTTCTCGAGGACTCTCAGCCTTGCCTCTATCCATGACACCTGCTTCAGGGCAGGAACTGCAAAAAAAGTCTTGAAATGCAACCAGATCCTCCCCCTTTGGGAAGCTGCAGAAGCCCAGGCAAGGCAGGGAGCAATGACCCTTCCAGGGCAGAAGAGAAGGTTGCAAATCTGTGCTTAGGACGCAGCCTTGATGTGTAGCAGTGCAGACACCCTCTGTGATCACATGGTTTTCGTGGGAAGCAGGGTCTAAATGACTGCCCAGTCCTGTCTTCATGAAGACTTTCCTCAGAGGGGCAAAAAGGCTGGGGCTTCCTATCCACCTGCTTTTGCAATGGGCTGACTCAAAGGGACAATTTATACTTCAGATTATTTCTTCTCCAGACACTGAACCCAGGCCTCTGGGAACCAAATGGCAAGATTTACTGACTTCATATAGCAGATTGACCTTGGTTTGCCACCATGTGCCCACCAAGCTGCCCTCTCACTTCTCAGCGAGGCAGGGGAAGAATATACAGTGAAAAGCTCATGGGTCGAGATAAAGACAGAGAGATCACTCACCACACACCTTCACAGGCAAAACAAACTCAGCTTGGGGAGACAAATTTAACTTATTGCTAATTAATAACAGAGTAGGATAGTAAGAAATAAAAATAAATCTAGAAACACCTTCTACCCACTCCTCCCTTCTTCCCAGGCTCAACTTCCCTTATGAGTTTTCCACCCTTCCCCCTGAGCAGTGCAAGGGATGCAGGCTGCAGTCAGTCCGTAACACTTCATCCCTGCTGCTCCTTCATCCTCATGCTCTTCCCCTGCTCCAGCACCAGGTCCCTCCCACAGGATAGAGTCCTTCATGAACTTCTCTAATGTGGGTCCTTCCCATGAGCTGCCGTTCTTCAAGGACTGCTCCAGCATGGTTGGGTTTTTTTCTTGGTTGTTTTTCTCTACTGGGTGTAGTCCTTCAGGAACAGACTGCTCCTGCATGGGTTGGTCCCTCATGGGCCACAGATCCTGCCAGCAAACCTGCTCCTGCTGGGCTTCTTTCCACGAGCCACAGACCCTGCCAGGAGCCTGCTCCAGCATGGGCTCTGTTCCACAGGCTGCAGTGTGGGTATCTGCTCCATGGGCTGCAGGGGGACAACTTGCTTTACCATGAGATGTAAGGGAAACTCCACTGCAGCACCTGGAGCACCTCCTCCCTCTCCATTTTCACTGACCTTGGTACCTGCATAGATGTTTTTCTCACTCCCCTCTCTCACAACTACTGCACAGCAATTTTTTCCCTTTCTTCCATACGTTATCACAGAGACACCACTGGCATGGCTCATTTGCTCAGCACTGGAGAACAGTGAGTTCATCTTGGAGCCAGCTGAAACCATCTCTGTGCAACACGGTGGCAGTTCCTTGTGTCTTCCCACAGAATCCACCCCTGCATCCCACCCTGCTATCTAAACCTTGTCATTTAAACCCAATACACTTCAGAGCCAGGATTTCCATCCCTTTCTTCTTCTGGATTTGGCATTCAGACAGTGTATTTCACTATCAATGTATCTATCTATATATCTGTCTAGCCTCTCTTTTCCATAGTCCAGACTCTCCTCTTGGGCATATTTTTCCTTATTCCTTTTAACCTTAATTTAGGGCTATAGTAATTAGCCACAGATGCAAAGAGAACAGTTTCACACTTCCTACTGCAAAGAAGAAAGTGATAAATTCATTTTCCAGGTCTCTCTGCAACATGCCTTTTAGGCTCCTTATCAGGGCAATATTTCATCAGTGCTGGTCCCTTTGCTACTGTCAGTTATTTCAGGAATGCTGTGAAATTAATGAGGGTAATGGGTTTTGTTTCTTTTGGGTTTTTTTTTCGTGCCTTTTTTTTTTTTTTTAAGGTCTTATTTGTTTAGAGGTGCTTTATAGCCCTCATAACTCCCATTACACAACTCCCATTACATACTCTGACTGCCCATGGCCTTCTTATGAAAAAGAATAATTTGGGAAGCAGATATATGCCATCAACCTCCCCTCTGAGGAAGCTAAATGGAAAATCTAAATGATGCTGTTTTAGAAGCATTTCCATACAGAAATCTTAAAATATGAATTAACAGTATAGGTTAACATGCATTTCAAGGCAGATACAGGAAAGTCAGAAATGCAACTTATTGTCTTTAATCCTATTCCTGCCATTCTTCATGAATCATAAAATAACTTTGCAATTTTAACTGAGTTGTGGAGTTAAGCCTTTCATGTCTCCATCTCATACGTATACATCAAATTTCTTTGCACATATATGTAAATTCATGTATGTATATGTAGTAGCATAGGGATGTGGCGATGCGGAAGATCACGTGCTGTGACGGAAACGTAGGAACTAAGTAGAAAACCACCCACGAAGGGCTGGCTCTGCTACTAGGATGTAAGTGCCTGTGTCTTTCAATAAACTGCCATTTTGCCTTCCTCTCCATGAGAATCTGAGTGCTGCGCTGAGATTTGGACACGTCATGAGCTACAAGTGGTGACCCCGACGTGATCCTGGGAGGCAGCGCGCTGGACGACTCTGGACCGCTGGAGGGGCAATGAAGCCGAAAAAAGATGTTGATATTGATTCTGTGGTACAGGTACTGAAAAAATGGGTGAAGGTGGCGGGGGGAAAATGCCCGCGAAAAGATATAACAGAAATCATCCTGTGGATAAAGGGCAGAGGGTTGATTGTTAACCCGCAAGATATTATGTGTTGTGAACTGTGGGAAAAATTTGAACAAGAAATTTGGGAATCTGAGAAAATGGGCACGACGGCGTGGCGTTCAACCTGGGGTAAGACATGTCGTGCTATGAACAAAAAACGTGAAGGGACTCAAATATGGGCTGTGGCGGGAGCATTTATGTTTGGTATGGAGCATCCTTGGCTCCCGGGAATAAATCAGGAAACGCAGGTGGGCACTTCAATAGCAGGGGACTCTAAACCTCCTGGTCCTCCCCCTAGTCCACCGGGTAATCTACCGGACAGCCCACCGTCAGAAAGAAAGACAGAATGCTATCCGGTAGATAAGAAGAATGCACAGCGGGAACAAAAGAACTTATACCTGACAAATGACTTGGCAAATTTAATGCAGAGATTAAAAGTGGAGGAACAAGAACAGCAGGAAAGGGATAAGGCAAAAGAAAGTAGTGTGCGGGATAGAAAACGTGAAAGATGGTTGGCAGAGTTAGAAAAGGAGGAAGGACAGAAGGAAAAGGATTGGAAATCAGTAAAATGGTTACAGGAGGCTATTAGGCAGGGCGAAGACAGATTGCGCAGAATAGACAAAGCAGGGGACAACACCCACACATGGTGCCGGCGAGAACAGCCGCCGAGTTTTTCGGATGTGGCAACGCCCCCTTCATCTAGTTCAGATGAAGAGGAGGACTCAAAAAACTGTGGTAACGCAGCCAGCAATGAACTACCTGACATAGACTGGTTGCCTAGACACATCGACCCAAGGGGGGGAGAGAGACCAAGGACACACTCAGCACTGCTAGATAAGGAAGACAAGGGTACAGTCTGTCTAGCTAACAAAGGGAGGGCTTTAATCGACATAGAGGAGGAGGAGGGAGAAGGGACAGTTGAGCCACGAAGGGAGGCTGCGGTAGATTCAGCTACTGTACCAGCCCTTATGAAACAAATGCAAGCAACAGTTCAGCGAATACAGGATGTAGTGCAGCAGCAGAGAAGGGTAAAAGGAGGGATCTGAAGTTTTTTAGCACTGCTATTGGTTTTGGTGTCCTTGGTCAAAGGTGACTGCCCGTACAACTGGACACTGATACAACTTCAAGAATCGCGAATACTACAATCTATAGTGACTCCGGGTGCTCCCTCCTTCAATGTCACGGTCTGTCAGCTGATGGGCCCAGATCTACTGGATGGTTGGCGAGCCCCGAATTGTGCTAGTAACAGTAGCAGATGAGACACTGATGGTAGGAATACATATTGGTGCCCAAGTTCAAATCCCAGTAGAAGTTATTGTAATTCCCCTGGTTATTTTTATAGTGTCTACTGGGGTTGCGAAACTATTGCCACAGTGTGGACCCCGCGTCAACCTGATAGATTTCTTACGGTAACATGGGGTCCCTTTGGCTGTAAGACCCCTTCTAAAACTGATGGTGGGACGGTATGGCACCGTGGGAATTGTAGGTATCTCTGGATAAATGTCACTAACCCATCTGATCCAGCTTGGTTTATTGGCAAAACTTGGGGAGTAATGCTTTGGGCATCAGGTACTGATAGGAGCACCCTTATTAAAATCATAAAAGAACCCCCAGGGTACACCCCTCAACCTCAACTCCTAGGCCCCAACGTAATAATCTCAGGGCTTCTACCCCCACAGACCTGCGCCCCTGACACAACTCCCAAAGCAACTAAAGGTACAATTTGTGTCCCTCAAAGGGCTCATACTGAAAGCCCTGACCCTTATCCCCTTTGGTCCATGATGCAGGCGATGTATTTGATGTTGAATGAATCTAATCTGACCCTCACTAACCCCTGTTGGCTCTGCTATGACATCAAACCCCCATTTTATGAGGGTATTGCTTGGAATGGCACCTATAATTTCTCTACGGCGGATAACCCTGGTTCATGTAAGTGGGAGAAGTCTAATGTCGGCCTCACGATGTCAGCGATCAGGGGGGAGGGAACCTGTCTGGGCCGGGTAAAAAGGAGCTGGGTCTCGTGTGCTTATAACATCTCTCAACAGTCCTTTAGTGGAAACGTCAAATGGGTTATTCCCGGAGGAGGGTGGTGGATTTGTTCCAGGAAGGGCCTCGTACCGTGTGTATCACTTGAACCTTTTAATAACATCACTGATTTTTGTATCCAAGTCTTAGTTATGCCAAGGATTCTGTACCATCCCTCGGAGGACATATATGCACACTGGGAAAAACAACCATCACCTGTCCGGGTCAAGAGGGAGCTGATAACAGCCATAACGGTCGCAACCCTCATGGCACTTGGAATCACTGGAACGGCGACTGGCTTCACCTCCCTAGTTCAACAACGGAACGGCTGGACCTCCTTGCGCGCAGCAGTTGATGAGGATTTAGAAAGACTTGAATGATCTATCTCGGCCCTAGAGAAATCCCTATCCTCATTATCAGAGGTGGTCCTACAGAATAGGCGGCGCCTAGACCTTCTTTTCTTACAACAAGGAGGCCTCTGTGCAGCCCTGCAGGAAGAGTGCTGTTTTTATGTGGACCACACGGGCATAGTTAGAGATTCACTAGCGAAATTGCGTGAGGGTTTGCTACAGCGTAAATGAGAACGTGAGGCACAGCAAGCATGGTATGAATCCTGGTTTAACCAATCACCCTGGCTAACCACTTTATTATCTAGTCTTGCTGGTCCTCTTCTTATCCTGATGTTGCTTTTAACTTTTGGATCTTGCATTTTTAATAGACTAGTAGCATTTACTAAATCTCACTTTTACACAGTAGAGGCACAGTATGTTTTGTTGGCTCACATGACTGACCATCGTCACCAATGCACTTAATGTTGTATTCTTGTAATGTTGTATTCTTGGACACGTCATAAGCTGCTACATGTACACATATAAATTTGTAGAGCCTTGAAAATCTGGATGCCACTAACCAATGTAATCCCAAAGAAGGCAAAACACGTGTCACTTGAGTTTTTCACTGTTCTTTCTCTATATGTCTTATGCTGTTAGAACCGTAATTTCATTCACCTATACTGTAATTTCAGTATATGGTGAATTTTCAGCAGACAAGACTGTATGGATTATAGAGAGCACGGACTACCTGTTCTATCACTGATTAGTGATGCTAAGGGAGTAGTGTGAGGAAGTCAGGATTTTCCCTGTCCATATACCTATCCTTAGGATTAGTGACAGGTTTTATTTTGAAAGGCTGTTATCTTGACATCTTTTTATAGTGCTGCAGTTGCTGTCTGTGCCATAGAATCTCCAGAAAAAACAATTTACCTAGAAGCCACTAAAACTGCTTTTCCAGCTTTTTTTGGAGCTGGAAGAAGGAAAGTATTCAGAGCTTGCATTAGGGTCCTTGCTCTCTACCCAGGGGTATATGGGGTGCACTAATGTCTGTGTGAGGTACAGACTCCACAAAAGTTTTTATTAATATGAACCCTGACTAATGTGGTCATGAAGCTTCTCCCACTGTTAGAAAAGTTCCTGTCGAAGCTACCTTTGTTCTCTAAGGAGCCCAGGAGCACGGAAACTGTACCAGTGTAAACCCAGCTATTGTGCTACAGCCCATTCCAGGGTAACAGGAAAGAGAGAAAACTTCCTGAATAGCTAACGGGATACCAGTCCCACTGGAGAACTTGGAAATGGGCAATTATAGAAGAACACGTCCCCTGTTTGTCATTCAGGCAGTATGCCAATGGAGCCAAGTGCTTGAAGACAATGACAATTTTTAATTTTTTCTTCTTTGTAAACAAGAATGCAGAGAAGAACATATTCTAGGAGACTTAACTAAAGCAGCCACGACCACTCCTGTGTACCATTATGCACAGATGCATGCAAATACACCTGCTAAATTTTCCAGAAAAGTGAGCTAATTCTCTATATCAGATCCCTAGTCTGAATCTCACATCCTGTAATTTCTTTTTCTTTGTATAGAAAAGTGTCTATAATTCTTGTAGAAGGTAGTGCTGTGCTACAGAGGCCCATTACATGATTAAAACCACAATAATACAAAGTGAAGAACCCTTCCTTCCACTTCAATGAACAATGAAATACCTCCTAGTGTACATACACAAACCCACAGAGACACAAAATAAACTTGTAGTACCTCACGAAAATCAAATACAGACTTGAAGGAAGTAATGAAGAAGTTGGGGAACATTCCCACCAACCATGGGCAACGAGGGACAGACTTCTGTGTCATCATGTAGGGGTTATGTACAGACCCATCTTATTTGGTTTTGAGCTACGTTTACTGCTGGAGAAGGTAAACAAGCCACATACCAAAGTCAGTTCCTGCTGCTCTAATAAGACCTTCCATGAGAAGGTCTTTCTGCTCATAGACAGGGGACCCTCCAAGATATGTGCTTTGGCTGATGTGCCAGTAAACTCATCTGACTAACGTCTCAGACTCCACAGAGCTCAGCTGATATTTCTCAAATTATCATTGTATTCAAGCTTCCTGTTGCAGCCTTCCTAAGTGCAGGATACAATCACAGGTAAGAGTAGGACTACTGTGCAGACAGATGAACAGTTTAACCATGGGGCTATCTAGATTTGCTCTGAGTGGATAAGATATGAACTCTTCCACCAAAACAGGCTTACCACAGTGGCTAAGAACAAAGCTGCACCAGGGGAAGTCTAAAGGAAAACGAAAATATGCTAGTCCAGGCATACTGGTGCATGTAAACGCTCTTGTAGTGAAGCAAAAGAAATTTCCTAGTTTATTGATGTGGATTTTATATAAGGGATAACAGAAGATAAAGACAAACAGAAAAAAAAAAACCCCAAACCCTCAAGCAGGACATTGAGAAATCCTGACAAGAACAGTTTTGAGATTGTGAAATATTACAAGGAATGCAAAAATACTATGAGAGGTTGTTTTTTGCAAGTCTTCCAGGCCAAGATATTTTTATTTTATCTTTACCAATTTGAGCTGACTGCTAATCTGGGATGCAGCCAGAATTTTATTTTCCTTCTCTTGTGCCTAGTAAACACTTGCTTATTTAGTTAAAATGCAAATATTGTTAAGAACATTTTACCAGATGCTTCCTTAGGTTCAAAACACAATTGCCTTTGGAGCTTGCATTTGGTCTTTTCATTCTGCTTATGGTAATTCAGACAATGTATGTGATAGCAGTTAAACGCTCAAACCTTCACTTATAAGTGGTTTGCTCTAGGTCAAGTATTTCCCAAGAGATAATGCCCAGGAAATCAAGACTGTAAATATGAATAATCTAAAATAATATAAAGAGAACCTTCATGAGAACACAGTGTAAATGACAGCCTGAAACAATAAATAAAATTCAGTCTTGGGTCATTTGTGCTTTTACATCCATAAAACCAAAAGGAGAACCTTCATGAGACCACAGTGTAAATGACAGCCTGAAACAATAAATAAAATTCATTCTTGGGTCATTTGTGCTTTTACATCCATAAAACCAAAAGGAGATGTCTGCTCAGACCTTTGGGTATGCAGGTTTGATCTAAAAACTATTGCAAATTTTCTAACAAATGTAAGGAACTCTGCTTGTACTGGGTGTTTCTGTGCTGCTCCTATCAGCCTGTTCCGCTACACTGATCCCTGAACAGAAAGCATTGCTCTGGAGAATATTCATGCCAAAGGGTGACTACTTGCAATTCTAATGAAATGTCTTCATACTTCATCAAGGGAAGAAGGGATCCGCAGAAATGTCACTGTCAAGAAATATCTTTCTTTTTACATGATATCTTTATGCTGAATTTTTAAGGGTCAGGGAGAGGACTGCCAGTTCAGTTGCTGAATTACTGAGATCTGATGTGTTTATCAATGTGCTTTCGTATCAGCTGCGAACCAACGAGACAATAAAATGGCCTATCTTTTACTAGAGAGCAGATAGCTTGGCAAATGAAGCAGGTTGAGACAACATCTCTCGAACTTTGGAGCCCCAATCTGTGTTGCTGCTGTCAGTTTTACAGGGGTAGTGAATTTTGAGGTGAAAAGTGCTTACATCACTAGTCTGAAACACCTTGTGCATTATCAAGATACCTGAGGTATCAAGATACCTGAGAAATTTGCCATGACCTGTTGTTACCTTACGAACTAACCTCCAAGGTAAGGAAGCCATGTATTTCTCTTTGACAAATATGACAGTGAAATCCAGCGATCTGCTAAAAAACACACAAGCCAGATTAGGAAGAGGACAACTGGACCTGTATTTCCTATGTTCTGACCAGTGACGTCCTCAATCTCTGCATGTGCAAATCAGTTATTCTAAGGGAATTCAATAAGAGTTTAGTGAAGACTTGTGGCCCAATACCAGATAAGAAGCAGACCAGATCCCCATCCTTGAAATTTAGGGAAGTGATGGTAATTTTTAGTCCTTATTTTCAGAAAAGTATTTAATGAAAATATGTGGAACAGTAATGATTGTCCCCTCCACCTCCTTCTCTCGCATACTCATTTCACACTTCCATACCTGAACCTGGAAGATCATCATATGTTTTTCTGTAATGACCAGAGCTCCAGCCTGTTTGCAAGATCTGCACAGTTTAAGTCTTAAAGTTTTATTTTGTGACTATGTTTCTCCAAGGAATTGGCCTGACAACACAAATCTTTTTTTAAAAAATCCCTAAAAATATTCGCTTTCTAAAAAATATCCCTAAGTTGGCACTACATGACCTGTAACGACGCCTGAAATATGAAGACCGCATGCCCTGCAATTTTAATTTAACCTAGGTATTCCCTTTACTTAATGAGACCAAAGCAAGACCAATTTTCAGGTCCCTGTTACTTGCTTTATGCAGGAAACAAGGGATTAAAAAAATGCCACCGTATGTCTTAGAAGCAAGCAGCAACAATGGTGATCATGACCCCCTAAAGCCGGAGGCCTTGTTATTAGTCATCTACAGCTGTGCTCCCAGCGGATGCTTCCACCCTGGTCCAGTAAGATTCCAAAGGGCATGTCTACACTTCAGCCGCTGAGGCACTGTTAGATTTATTGTCATAACCAGAAGCAGGTGCTCTGCGATGAATAAACACGGCTGTGGCTCTGTCACTTTCTGATTGCACCAGTTAACAGATGGACGTAGAAATTTGGGTTGGCACCCGCTACCGCACCACTTCCCCCTTGTTTTCCCAAAGAGAACAGTTTTGCTTGATCTACACCGGTGGATGTGTAAGAGCAGAATCAGACCCCCAAAACTCTTCAGCAAGGAAACACAAGTGCATGCAAAGATAATGGTTTGCACAGCCCTGGAAAATATCAGCTTAGATTGTTTTAAATACAAATAAACTCAAGCAAGCTCAAGCAATTAGCTTGGCACAACTCTGAAATGTGTTTAATGGCTGAGTGATCAAAAGGGTTTCCATCAACTTTAGCTGAATCAAACTGGCAAGTAAATCTTTCCTTACACATAATTTTCCGAAGTTTGAAGTGACAAATTGGACTGAACTCAATTAAAGCAGCAGGTTCTATGCATTTAATTGCAAGCAGTGTCTATGATTGTGCAGGAATCCAATTCAGAATGAAAACACAGATGTGGCTGTGGCATAGCTCTGTAAAACACAAAGAGGTAAAACCCAGTTCAGTCAGGAAAAAGTTACAGGCGATGTCAAATTATGTATTCTGCCATACTTCTGGAGCCGTAGCTGTAGGCAAGTATTAAAATATGAAATTGGGAAATGTTCACCTAGCTACACCACTGCAGTCCAAAAAATGCTATGAGAAAAAGTAAGCAAATATTTGTAAAGCAGTTTGCCTGTGGAAAGTGCATGAAAATACTAATGGTATTTCCAATTACTATGCAATGACACTTACTTCAGAGAATTAATTGTATCATCAGTTAGAATATATTAAAAGAAAAAAGTTTGTGCTAAAAATGGTAATCAAAGAATGACTTTGTAATAGGACACTCAGTCATTTATGTGGGAAGTGCTTAGGGGGTAAAATCAGTATTTAGTCCTTCAGTGCACACACATGGCTCCCATTGATATTAACGGGAGCCACGTGCACCTTCAAGGGCAGGTTTCAACCTACACCAGGAAAGCTAAACTTAAAAAGAAAGCGAATACAGCAGATCAAGTTATTCTTAAAACTGACCCAGGCAAACACGACATGTGCTAGCATTTTAAGCCCTGCACTCAGTGAAAATTAAAGTTGTTAAATAAGCAACAGAATCAATTTTAAGCAATTGCAGTGTGTATTTATAGAAACAGCACCTCTGTCAAACATCTAAACAACTAAAAAAGGGAACCTATTACTGTTTAATTTTGGTCCTTGAAAGAAGATGATTTCCATAGTAAGGCAAATGTGAGAATCATTTTAAAATCTCAGCAGGGCATCTGTACAGCCTCTGAGTCCTGTTTGAAATTGGGAGCTTTTTATATGTATCTGTGTCAAACTGCAGACAGTATGTTGGATGTGGGATTCTTCGTCCTCTTACATCGTGGTTGGGGGTGAATTGTGGAGACTGTTGTGAAAGGGCTAACCCATCCAAAAGACTAGAAAGATTAAAAAGAAAAAATAAAAAAGGGAAAGAAAAAAAGACCAAAACCCCGAAGATTATATGGTTAAACAAGTGAGGTGAAAAAAACTATTTGAACTGAAAAGATATCCCTCAGAAAGCTGAATGAACTCTTCCAAAAAAGGGAAGCAGAAGAGAACTAGTTAAATATAAAAGCATAATACGGCAGGACAAAAGGAAAAAAAAAAATTGAAGAACATATTGCTAAAACCATAAAAATGAAAACTTTTTCCCCCAGCAACAGAATGAAGAAACCTGCCAGAGAGTTTGTAGGACTGAGAGATGATCAAGAAGTAAAAAGATCATACAGAGAAGATAGGGCTATAAAAAAAAGAAATCTCCATGATCAGTGTTGATATGTTTAGGGAGATTCTCACACCAGAAATGTTCCTTAAAAAGAACATTTTTAATTCAAAGATCTGTTTCAAATTAGAATATCAGCAGAAAAGTTTCAAGAGTGAATCAATAAAATTAACAGTATCACATCACCAGGACCAGATGGTATTCACCCAAGAGTTCCAGAAAAACTTGAGTATGAAATTTCTAAACTATTGATTATGCTTAGTAATCTTTCACCTAAAAGGGAGTGCCCACTGCAAAAATGGGATGCCAATGTGGGAAGGGAAGAAAAAAAAAAGTTTAAAAGAAAAAGGAAAAAGAAAATTCTTCCAGAAGAGGCACTGGAAACCAAAGATCGATAAAATCATACTGGTTAATTTGATAGAAATTATAATGAAGAATGGCAGATGGGAGTACATGGGAAATGGGAGACAATGGAAAAGCACATATTTTTTTTGAAGGGAAGTTGTTCTTCTGAAATCTTGTCAGAGCTCTCAATGTTTTATAAGGGTTTTTAAAACACGTTTTTAATTATATTTTGCCTCCCGTTAAATATCTTAAGAAGGGTGGAGTACAGTGAGAGAAGAGTCTATCTTCTAGCTGAGGAGGATATACATCCATAGGAAAGACAACACTGGAGGCTTTTCAGGGTAGGAAGAAGCAGGCAGTGACAGAGTGAGGTTTTGTTACTGTCCACACTTGTAGGTAGTTGCATCATCTCCAAGAAGACGTTGGTAAACTTGCCTGGGAGCTGCAAAGGTTGCGAACTTCATGAGATGTCCAGACAGGCTGTGTGCTGGGACAGGTGAGGAGCCAGAAATCTTCTCCTGAACAAGTATGTACTCTATAGACGTACATTTCTACTTACTGCTTTTAATACTCTGATGACTTAATTTTTTTAAAAGTCTTTGATGAGGAAACTTGATGAGTGACAGATGATGCTGAATAAAGAGAGCACACAAACTTGGCCACTCATGCAGGTAGTTTCCCCTGTGCTTACCAGGCACCTGCAATTGCTGTACTGTGCAAGTTGGAAGGTATATCTATGTTTATTCCCCTTAATATCTCAGTCTCTTTTTAACCCTGCTCCTGCTATCTGTGTCCACGACCACCCATGAAGAAAGTTGCGGTAATTTACTGCCCAGCAGCTCAAGAAGGGCTTTTATCTGTGCTAAACCAGTCTCCTGAGTGCCCTGGTTAAGTGTCCCCCAGTTCCTGTATTGCTGGATTGTGGCACTTCTAAATTCGCTTTACCCATGGTCTGCAAGACTGTAAGCGGCCACTTGATCCCCATGATCGTTTTAGTTGCCCTTTTCTGTTTCTAGTTCACTATACTTTCTGGTATATGAGGATCCACATTTATGAATATATATGATGTATATTCACGTGGGAAAATGAGACCTGCACATAGTATTCACAATGTGGACACACACCAGCTTTATAAAGCAGCGAAATAATGCCATCTGTCTTCTCTGTGTCCCATTCCTGATGACACAGAAAATTCTATTGACTTTTTTGGGGTGTCACTACCTCTTGAAATTACTATTTCAGGGACACATCAATAGTGACCTCAAGATCTCCTTCTTACAACTGTCTTTTCTGAGTTCAGCACCATGATGTTTTGCTCCAGATTGTTTTCTCTAGATTAATTCATTAACTTGTTTTTTTTTTTGTTTGTTTTTTGTTTTTTTTTTTTTTTTTTTTACAAAGAAACTCATTCACCAACTTTCAGCCTCTTTGCTCAGTTCTGTTAGTTTCTAAAGCATTTGAATACCTGATAAAGCTTAATATCATTTGTAATCATAAAGATTTCACTGTGCTTTGCTTTCTCAAGAGCATTGATGACAAGATCAAATTAAAACTGATGCTTATACCAGTCCTGGAGGCATTCCAATGCTGACTCTTTGTCATCCTGAAAAGCAACTAATAGCCCTTTGCTTCCTATCCTTTATTTAGCTTTCAGAAAGACTTTCCTCCATTCCCATAGCAACTTACTTCCTTCAATAATATTTGGCACAAAGACTTACCAGAGGTTTTGGGTTTTGTTTTGGTTTCAAAATCTAAATCTGGTATGACCACTCTATCCTTTTTATTAAGGTGTTTCCAAATTCACTGTAAAACTCCAGCATGGAGTAAGGCAGAATTTCCCTTTACAAAAGCCATACTAATCCTTTCCCAACAGGTGATGCTTATCTGTAATGCTCACTGATAATATTCTTTATTAGAAATTAGCATTTTACTAGGGACAGTGGTCAGACTTAACAGCCTGTCATGTCCAGGGTCTCCTCTAGAGCTGTTTGTATAGGTGGCTGCGATGTTTGCAACTCAGCAGTCAGCTTTCACAGCAGTTACTTGTAAAGAGAGGTGGTGTGCTTTGGTCACCAGCTGGAAGATGGATGCTGGAAGAGAGGCCATTGAGATGAAAGAATGCTGTTAGAGCTCTGTAAAATATGGAGTGTCATGGAGAAGGTATGAATACCTATAATGTTTAACAGTTCAAGAGATACAGGACATCACGCACAATGTACTGTTAAACTGCAGTCTGTCCCCAGCCAGCCAGTCCCAGGAGTGCACTCAAGAGATCTGCTACTCTGAGAAGAACGAGTGGTCTAAGATGCCTTCCTTTTCCTCATTGATTCAATGTATGTGCTCATTTCTTTATGTGAGTGACGGGGGAAACACTCCCAGTGGGACAGAGACATACGGAAGGGTGCGTGTGTGTGTGTGTGGAGGTAGAGTAAGGGTGAAAAGTTTCTGTTTCCCTCCCTCTTCCCAAAGAATCACTGAGAGTTGCTGCACTAGGCAGGAAATTGAACTGTAAAAGCATCCCTGGGACTCCAAACCAGGGACAATGCTGAGACTCCAGGCTAAAAGTTTATGGCTACCAGCAAATGTGCAATCTAGAGAGCATTCAAAACAAAGTGCACAGAAAGATCCACCTTAGGTGTTTATGATGTGAGGAAACAACAGAATTGGTACTAAACTATTCAGCCTGCTAGACTATGAAATGGAAGAAATAATCGTTGCAATGAAACAATGGTGGTATTATTATTTGCTTATTATAATTTTGGATCTTTTTAATAATTTAGATGGAAATACTCCGAACTTGCTATTGAAAATCAATTGATTTTGGTTTTATTAGAAACAAAACATAGCTCTGCTATTTCAAACCATTTCAGATTAAAAGTATGACCATTAATGAGTCATAAAGTATGACCTTTATTTTATCTCCCTTCGAGTAGCTGAAAACTCCTTGATTGGATAAAGACTGAGATGTGAGATGTTTTTTATGACCTTATGACAACCAAACCAGTCCTAAATCTGAAGTAGTTTGTTTATCAGTTATTTGGCGCACCTGTGAAATTTCCTTGTCAACAGTTTCTGCTTTAAAAGATGATACTAGATCTTAGTTGTGAATTTAGATATAGCTCATCTCAGAGGAAGATTATATGCAGAACTGAGGACACTTTACATCTGAATAAGAGTTTCCACATGGGGTTTTAAGATACTTGAACAGCGATGCTCTTAGTTCACACCTCCAATTAATTTGAATTCATTTTCCTAAGTGTATAGATGTCAGCTGGCTCCAGAACTCTAGATATAAACAACTTCACACTCTGGCAAAGCCTAGATGTAAACTTGACAGCTTGGATGCATTTCTATTGACTTGAAGCCAGGACTCGAAGCAGACAGAACAAATTAATGTGTGAAATACCCTTAACCAGTATTTCAGAATTCTGAGAAACAAGTTTTACCAAAAACTGCTTGAGAAAGTCTGAACCCTATTTCAACAGTTATCATGTTTTAATAAGGTTTATCTAAGCTCAGCCTCTGGAAACTTTGAAGTTTGCTGTCTCTTGATAAAACTTGTTTCATTCCGTATCTACACATTCTGTGCTTAAATGAGCTTGGCACACTTCACATCAGCTAATGCTGCATTAAAGAGCTGTATATGGCACAAAAATGTCAAATGCGGCTTTAAAATGTAATGAAAATGCTCTGAATGGAGACTTGGAAAAAGATTCTTTTGCTGTTACATATTGGTACATGTATTATTGCACCAAGAGATATCAAGAGCTTTGATCTTACACGCACCTAAAAATACCCGACTTCAATAGAGCACTCAAACAATCCTTTTCCTTCACAATGAACCCATATGTTTTCTCAGCACAAAAGAAAATTATCTTTTACTGCTCAAAATTAAATGCTGTAGAACAAACAAAATATAGGTCATTCCTAGCAGGGCTGTGATCCTGTTAGATAACATAAAGCTAAGAAGGCTCAGGTCTGGGCAGTATATGCATGGAAAACAGCCAGAGGGTTGAAGAAAGCTGTAATTTGGTAAATAAATTGGAAATGAGCCAAGCAATGTACCCCAGTATTGAACTGGGCCCTTCCAGTTGTGAAAGGCAACTTCTCATTACAGAGGCAAGGGACAAATGGTGGTCATTAATGATGCTATAGCAATTGTCTGCAAAGAGTTTTATTAGTCCTGGTGTCCCAGATAAATTCTAGTTTCAGTAATGATATTCCACTGACCTACATTGCAGTATGAGCTGAACGAGGCTTTTCTTCTGTTTGTGTCTCTGTGACAGTTCATTATTGCCATGTGTTGACAAACAGATGTTAGGCTCAACCCGGGAGATGAGTGTGCACCACACATACTGTGCAATGGCTGTGGTAGCTGTACAACAGACCCCAGAACCATGGGGGCTGAACGTGTGACTCTGCACCTTTCTCAGCCACAATGTCTTTCGTTACATCTGTACAGCACCATGTGGCCAAAATCCACGTCAGTGTCTCTGGGTCCTGCAGGGACAGTGCGTTGTGGGGGCAATACTATTACTGATGTAGGAAGAGCCTGTGCTGTTTGCTATAATTTATTTCCTATAAGAATTCCTGCACATATCTTAAAAAAAAAAAATAAAAAAAATTGCAGGGCAACAATTTTGTTTGTAAAAACAGAACTTTCACCTGTATTTTCTAGACAGGTAAACAAAGGCACAAACATCTTCAAACAGCTGTTACACTCTGCTACCTTTCAAGCCATCCCAGAGGTTAGGGTTTGACACGAGAGACCATAACTTCCAGTGGTCACTGCCTGTGAAGGTGGCTTCAAATGGGCAACAAACTGATTGCCAAGACAAAGGTGAAGCAAAGTACTTGCAGTGGCTTGAGAGCAATGAAGCATTACCAGGTAGGAATAAGTGAGAATATAAAAGAGAACAGGAAAGGCAGGAGACAAGAAAGATGAAAAACAGGGCAAGGGGGTCTAATGAAAACTTAATGGGCTTGTGCTGGTGAGTGGTGTTTCTCTGTCACAGCAATCCTCAGTGTGAAGCAGCAAGACTTTTCTCACCGTATGTAATTGCGCCAGGGAGAGCATATAATAAATAGGAAGAGACAAGGCTGTATGCGTTCGCAATAAAGTCTCATTCTTTAATTTCCCCTTTGTGGAAAATATCAACTCAGAAGCTAATCTAAACTTTTGGTAAGACTGAGGCATACACCAGGCATACTCCCTGGCAATGTGGAACATGGAGCCACGAGCACTTGGGTGGCTCAGCAACATAATTGAGAAATTTTTACCTCTCCATCAAGAGTTAAATGTCTCTTCTACACTGGTTGAGGTGGTCCCGGGCGATTACTGTTAACGGGGTGTTGAGGCTGACATGAAATTAATTTGTCATTCTAAACCAACAGCAGGTCAATCGAATATCTCTGTCCCATGGTGAATGATGCAAGACATTATAGAAAGAAAAAATAAGAGGAATATGGAGCACCTGTCTCCGCTGCAGAAACAATGCCTCTTGTGGGACATTTTCAGTGCCAAACGACTACATTTTCCATGCTCACATACTTGGAAAGTGGCTTCAGTTTACAGAGCTGCTACAGCCAAATAACTTCTAAAAGTATGAGGAAAGAAGGGAGGAAGAAATAACATAGGGTAAAAAAAAAAAAAAAAAGTGGAGGTAACTCAGGAGTATGCAGCAAACAGCCTGGTTTTCTATCACCAGTCCCTCGGTTTAGTTGAGGTATGTTTTCACTTGAGCTGCACTCAGGAGTATGACCTGCCTGCTCCTATTACATCGGTTTCTTCTAGGGAGATGAAATATTAGCCTATTTTCTTAACTTCTGTATTAAGAAGACAAGTTAATTTTTCACCCCTCTGGTGAATTATTGTATGGTCGGTTTATATGAGAGATGTCCCAGGAATGAGAAAATGAGTCATAACTCATGGGAGGTGAAGCTACAAGTGAGTAATGAAGAATATGAAGATCATTCTTTCCCCTCAGTGCCTGCACAGGCTTGTTCTGCAATTAGAAGGGCAGGGGAATAGGTAAATACATAGCCGAGTCACGAGTCATCTCTGTAGGCTGTGATCTTTGGGAAAAAGTCTTACGAAGTTTATTTTTGTTGGAAATGAACATGTGTAGCTATAAAATATAAAAGCCCTTAACTTCCTACCTAAGAGCTTCATTAAAGTGCTGGGCTATGGAGCAGCTTTTACAGGAGAGGTTCCCGAGGACATGACAGTGACTCAGTCTAGAGCTCTGTTCCTCCCCATCGCTGCATGCCCACCGCCTCTTCCTTGCAAGGTTCAGAAGTTTACTCTGGAAAATCAGCTTACAAGATGTGCACTGAAAAAGGTCTCTAAGCCCTCACTATTACAGGTGTGATCTGTGTGATACAGGGGGAAACTGCAGACTGAATGGAAATATGGTTTTAAATGCCCTGACCTACTTTGGTTCTCCATCACCTGCTCTCAGGCTGCCTATTTTCACTGCCTCGAATACCTCCCTTACCGATCCACTTGCTTACAGCGCACAGCAGTCAGGATCTGACCAGTTCTTACTGAAGATTTAATTCTTCAAGATGCAAACAGCCATTTTCAAGATTCCCACACTTCAGACGCTTATCCCAACACAGCTGCTAGTTGCAGTGCTGCAAAGAAGATCCTTCTTCATCTTCTCACCATGTGGTTTTTTTTGTTTTTTTGGGTTTTTTTTTTCCATGGATAGAGTTATACCAGCTTGTGCACCAAACCTGGCCTCTCATGGAAAGTGAGTGTAAGTCTCATGAATCTACTTCCAGTTGAAAACACATTTGAAGTGAATTTTGGCACCTGAGGCTGAAGTGGGAAGTACCTGTGTGGACAGTAGCTTGTGCTGCTGAGCAGAAAGTAGTGGAAACCAACCCCCAGAGCCCCAGGAACTGCAGCTATAAGATGTGTTCCTCTAGGTCACCAGACATCTCCAAGATTTGCTTTTTGATGTAACAAAAATTGATGGGTTTAGCAGTTACATTGTCTTTTGGTGAAATTACCTTCTGATCAGGCCAAGATAACCTCAAGGGCTTCTAGTTTTCTTGCTGTTATAGTGTTTGGGTTGAAAAGTCTCTGCTCTGAAATTCAAATATCCCTGAACCCTTAGAGACTTGTGCCTCCAGTTATCTTAAATTTACATTTTGTTGAAGCAGTTTTTCTTAACAGACTTCTTGCTACCTGCATTGCTGTACTGGCTATAAAGTCTACCATAAATATCAAGGCAAGATGCAGGTGCCACCAGTAACAGTGATCTGCAGACTTAGACCATCTTCCAAACCAAATCCAGTTCACCAACAATTCAGTGCAAGTTCATTTGCTCAGCCCATTTGATGACTTATTATGTACCATGCCACGGTATGACTGTTGGGGCAGGAGGAAGAGAAGGAGCAGCAAGAAGATCTTCTGAAAGACAAGACCCAGACTGGCAGCAAATCTCAGGAAAGCTAGAAACCTCACATCTGCTCACATCACCGTCTAAATTCACGGTTTTGTCCTTTGTGCTATGAAAGCCAGCAGCAGCTGCCCCCCTGCTGTGGATATGGAATGAAACAATTTATTACAAAAGGAACCTCTCTAAATCAGTCTAAAAATCACTACCAGAGGCCTGGAAGCAGATGTGACATGCAAAACTTGACACCATCAAGTGTACAAGATTTTTCTTTCATTCTAACAATGCCTGGTGGATTCTTCTTCAGCATCTGAAAAGGTGCCCACACATGCTTTAAATGGCAACATTTCAAAATCACCAATTACATACACAGGGTGGTTTCCTTCCCCACCTTTAATACATCAGACACTTGATACATTTTGGAGATACAAGCGACACATGAAAGTTGCTTTTTCCCTTGCTCTACAGACTTGGGCTAAATCTATGCTAATGTGTCTACACTGGGATGTTTTCCACCCACTCAGAAGATGCCTGAAGGTCATATATGGACCCTCTGATTTCTGAAATACATACTGTTTGCTAAACATATTTTTCCTATTATATGCTACTGATTTCAGTTACATTCCACAACAATTGCCCCTTGAGGTTAACACATACAACAAGAATCACCTACTTAAAGTAACTTGAATTTTGAAGGCTCCTAGCAGCAGTTTCCACCTGACCTTATGCTCCTATCTGTATGATCAGTTCCTCTCAAAGCTGTGCTTTTCCCTTCCAAACAGCCATATTTTAACCCTGCATCTGAAAATAATGCAAACAGAAAGGTAAGAAACAAGCAGCCCCTCAGCTCTTCTTTAGTAGGGTCATCATACCCATCTTGGAAATCACATGCAGTGGTATTTGTAGCTCTAGTTCATGCTGGGGGGAGGCTTGTATTAATATATTGAGTATAAATAAGAGTGTTCCAATTATTCAAAATAAAGATGAGATACAGAATTCCAATGTATCAATCTTTTGACATTAATACATGCGTCAGGAAAAGTATATGTACTTGACTAAGGGAAAAATTAAAGTTCCTCTAAGAACATTACATGTACAGATTTTTTTTAGGATACCTTCTAGCTAAAATCTGTAATGCCTACTTATGCTATTCATGTTTCATAGAGTACCCTGTAATTGTGGAGGCTGGTTGTTTTACTGGGGGACGTTTCCAGCATCTGCAATGAATGACAAAATCAACACGGGGCAGGATCCTGGAAACAGCCTTGCAAAGTCAGAGAAAAATGTATCAGTGACTGAGGAACAACTCATCCAGCTTTAGCAGTCAGGCACGGGCATGGCTATAGTGCAGCAGGGCTGTAGCTCAGCTTAGATAGTATCACGAGTGACAAAAATTTTGCCAGAAAATCTGGAAATCCTGTTTGACCTCATGCATCAAGACTATGCTACTATTGATGCAGGCATTTCAAACTTTTTATGTTGTCATGCACAATATGGTCAAAATGTTGCTTGCATGCTCCCTGCTGTTGATGCTACTGTGAGATGTAAGTCAGGTCAGGGAGAGCCAGCAAACCACTCCAAGCCACAATATGATACCTGCTATCATGTTAGTTACTGAGCAATTGTGAAGGTCTGACTAATGCAAAAGTTTCACTCATATATTTGTGTTATCTCAAGCATGAGATAAGGTTCCCTCTATTCCCTGAGAAGCAGTAAGATGCAAATTCTGTTAAGCCTTTCTCTATCAGATCATTTATAACATACTCTTCCAAGTGGATTTTTCTAGTTTCTAATATGGGGTTGACCTAAAGGTACAGACTTCCTCTCAGCAGGGGGACTTTTAGGGCATCACTCCATTACATAGCTGTTTATTTGCATGAACCTTATAAAAAAATATAAGGTTTACCCTTTATCTTCGTGCCAAACTTGACTCAGTTAAGCCAGTCCCTTCAGCGGCTACCTGAAAGAAGACTCAAGGAAGGAGGAGCTGACATGCAGTTTGACTACAGCAGCTCCATCCCAAAAAAACCTACCAAAACTGCCCCCTAACTTGCAGGCACTGTCTGGTTTAGATCATGATGCTCTGAATTAGCTCATTAGTGTGTGGGATGCAGTGACACCGAGCCCAGTGCTGCAGCTGAGATGCTGCTTTCCTGCCCCAGAGAGATTACTGGCATCCCAGTATCAGAGCAACTGGTTGAAATTTTATGGCTCATGTTATTAAGGAGACAAGATTTATGGCTTTGGCACATGAAAGAGAGAACATGGGAGCCTAATAGGTTACTGTCTCTTAGATGAGATGTATATTCTGGATGGTAACTGCCCATGTGCATGCTCCTAATCTTTCCAAATCGCAAGGTAACGTGACTTAGCTTAAACCTCTTTCAATGAAGTTTAAGCTTCAGCCCATTACATCACTTTTAGGGTGGGCCAAGAGCACATCCCACAACTGTTCCTGTGGCTCACAGTTGGGAATAATTTGTTAAAACATGGCAATGCAGCTGTGGAGCTGAGAGTCTGCAGCCTGTGATCTAACAGTTCCTTCCAGCCGCAAAGCCGATGTATAATCTCCAAACGGACAATGAAAAGGGAAATGGATAATGGAACAACAGGGTGAAGAGCAACGGTTTGCCAGTGTCACAGCTTTACCCTTACATTTATTTTTTTTTATGGATGACTGAGGTTGGTTTTGGTTGTTTGTGTTTGTTTTGGGTTTTTTTTGGTTTTGGTTTTTTTTTTTTTTTTTTTTTTTTTTCAGCAGGAGTCAGTTTTTAAAACGTTTTTGCTAGGCAGCATGAGCTCCTAATGTAGCTGCACATTATCTGATTTAATTACCATTAGCATCTCTTTTGCTTGGTTGAGGCTTTTGCTTGCCTTCACCAAGGCTGTTCAAGCAAGGGTTAAAATGTACCTAAAATGCATCTGGTCTGCACTCCCAGGCTAGCTCAGTTTCAAATTGATTTAGTTAAACCAAAGCAAGTTTTCTGATCTTCACAAGCTTTTAACTAATTGAATATATATGTTACTGAGACTTTCCAGGCTTATTTCTACTGAACGTTTTTACAGATAGAGCCACACTTTCTACAGCCAAAGGATTCAACAAGATGATATAAAATGATATTTGGCAATATTTTTTCCCGTTTTTCTAAATAGAAAGTCACCTTGGGACATGAAGGCAGCAAATATACTCTGAACACTAATAGACCCTAATTCAGTCCCTTCATTCTTTTTTTAAGCACTCAAAGCATCTATACTGGATTTAGGGGGTTGCAGACACAGCTAATATCTTCATGGGAGGGTAGGTACGGTCTGAGCGAACTGTCAAGAGATTCAGCTTCAACACGGGAATAGCTTAGATCTGCTCAGATGAATCATTGTTGTAGTTAATCTTCCCACACACTTTTCCCCTTCCTTACAAACATCCCTGCTTATTAATACTGGCTAAAAAAAGTTATGTTTAATCCATAGATGAGAAACAGTCATAAGTTTTAAAGTTTGTAGTATTTTATTAAAAAAAAAAAATAATCCAGATGTGTGGAAGTATCTACTGAGGACACAGTGAAAATATTTCACTGTAAAACATAATGAACAAAAATAACATGATCATCTTCTGTGTTTTATTCAGAGCTTAGCATCTACAAACGTTCATCAGAAGATAACTGTCTTCTACCCAATTATACTAGCTATATAGAGAGGGAAAAAAAAAAAGAAAAAGAAAAAAGAAATCCCATCATTAGACATTTCCAAATCAATGAAGACAAATTTAAGCAGGATTCATTACTCCTGCAGTTCTGTGCCTCACTCCTGCGTAGGGAAGAGAAAGACAATGTATCTGACCGATGATGCAAATTTAGATGTGATCAACCACGCAGAGACGAGAAGAATGGGAAGCATCTGGTGAACCTTACTGATGTGGGGCTTTTGGGGGAACAATGTGAAATTAAAGAAACAGGTTGAATCTGGAAAGTGGTATCCTACTGAGCATCATCTCAACAGAAGAGAATTTGCACAATGGGCAGCTAACTGTCTATACAACTCATTCTGCCATGCAAAATGTCCCATAAAATTTAATAGGGCTAAAAGAAATAGAAATCTCTAGAAGAGATTAAGACAAAATTAAAGCAGAAGACTTTAAGACAAAAAGATTGAATAATCTCCTTTACACAAAATACTTAATGACTGAGATCCTTTCTGTGCAATTTTAAGTTGGTCAAAGGAATTGAATAAAGATTATATACTTCAAAAAAGATTTCTGTAAGGAAGCTTAACTTTCTGTAAGAAGGTAAATGTTCTCTTGTTGCAGTCCATACTTGATTTCCAGGGGGGTTAAAAGAACACAATTGTTAAAAGAACTGAAAATGTAATTGTTTGGCTTTGCAAAGTGATTAGATGTAGCTCACGTATACAATGTAGTTACATTGTGTGAGCAAAGCCTTGCATATGCAGCATTTACAGAACACACAGAGAGAAATCAAAATTGCATTCTATGCCTTTAACACCCTACCAGGCAAACACAGATAACTACAGTAAACAGGGCAAAGTCAAAGGTTTGGCTGGTGAGGTTATTAGACAGGGAAGGTTGCAAGCGTAAATGGGATGAATATTGCTGCAGTCACCTATTTCATTAAACAGGATAAATCAATCCCCCTGCGTCTCTCCTGGAGCCCATCAGCTGGCTTCTTGGTAATCTTTTCTTTATTTTTTTTTTTTTTTTTCTTTTGGCATGATGTGTCTTCCTAATCTATTTGCCCAACTGCAGGAAGGGTGTAGAAATGGACCCACCACTTTTATGATAACAACAAATATTTTACAGAAACTGTTCTTACTCTCTGTTTTGTTGCAATCATATTTAGAGTGTAGAACTATTGAACTAGGAAATCAAAATAATTCAGGAGATATCAAGTCTCTCATATTGTAACATTTATTACATTATTATTACATTTATTTCCCTTGAAGTAACATGAGTAACTTCTCTGTTTCTATTAATATCACGTTCGTTACTTTCAGGTTCATCTATTTTCTACAAATTGAAAAACCCACCATTAACACTAAAATTATTAAATGTCTCCTGCTTTAATTTGTCTCAATCTGGAAGGGAATTTGGTTAGCTGTAGAAGTACTGCCTACTGCTATACTAGAGTCACCCATAAGGAGAAAAAGCAGCAAAGCAAAACAAGGGGATACCAATAATCTACAGACTGTAGTTCTAATTCCTACCAAAAATAGTAGGACTTTGAAAACAGTGATAGGAAAAAAGAAAGATTAGGAGAAGCAGCAATTACTGCAGCATTGTGGCTTTTTTCTGAATGGACTTCAGACCAACTCATGGCACTCATACTTATCAGCTGTGTAAGTCAAAATATCTGCAATATTAGTCTCCAGCTGAGAAGGCAGAAGAGACAGGTGCAAAATTAGTAAGGCCTGATAATATGAGTAGTGCCAGAAATGAATGACATTCTGCATACTTTGTGTGATTTGCCCAGCTAATTATATTGGCATTCAATAGCACTATCTAGTTAAGGACCTGTCAACATTTCTTCCAGAAAATCTTATTTGCAGGATTTTATAACACAGCTGTAATGAAATCAATTCAAGGCTGAATCTTGACACACACAGCTAAGTATTTAAGAGGTATTGGTTTCTATCAAAAAACAGACAAATTGCACTCGGCATTTAAAGAGTCAACACTGGCCAACACAACAAGGTTAGAATAACAGAGCATTTCTTTCTATTTACAGCAGGATAAAACTGCATTAACTCAGCTATCCTATTGTAGTTTTTAATGGATGAAATCATCAGGTAAATAAAATAGGTTTTATATATGCCATTTTTTACTTATATGATAAGTAAATATCCTTTATATATAAATATATATATACATATATGTAAATACATTTTTCCTGGATGCAGGTAAATGAATTTATCTAGATCATTCTTCATTCTCCTGCCCTTTCCCTTCTCCCCATCTCCTCCCTTATCATGGCTTTAATTTTTCAAATATAATAACAAAACATGCTGTGTGAAGTGCTGGTTAATGCGCTAGCAAAATGATACTGAAGTTAGGCTCACAAAGTTAAATTTCAGAATTCATGCCTGCTGATAAAAAAGTCTTAGCCTGGAAGAAAACACCAAGCGCAGACCGTATCATCCTCTTGTTCCTACCAATCTGTTCAAATCTACATCTATAAGCACTTAAGGCAAATGCCAAGCATAGGAAAAAGCAAGTGGAAACAGCAATGTTTCAAGCACGTGATAATGAAGAGCTAGGAAAGAAAATGTTAGCTAGCTTAGTAACAGGTGCTGTCCCTGTGCTGCTTTACATTTCAGCAGCTTAACTCTTAATTTGTCTCTCACTGATACTTATGCTATTTATCGAACAAATTCGTATTTCTGTATGCTTAGGAAATATATTAGTTGCATTATTCATGGCAAGCAAAGCAAGAGAGCCTTGTTACTCTGGTGTTTAGTATCAATCACCAGAAGAAAAAAGATAACATTTTTTACATGATTATGAAGTGACAGTCAGTGATGTCTGCTTATCTATATTCATGCTTGTTTCTAACAATGTATTTTTCAGTGATTCTATTATTTACTTTCATGATATTTTTGAGTGTAAATGCACTCCTGTTTAATTTTCCATGGCAGTGATTTCCAGTGCCAGGAATTTATTCACTTTACTAGGAAATGAATTTAAGATATCATGCTTTGAACTCTTGCTTTGGAGAGACAGCAAGACCCCTTTCCATCTGGACTGCTCCTTGCAGTATGTGAAACATATTCACATTGTGGCAAAGAAAAACAGTCTTAATTCTTATATTCAGCTTCATGCAATGGCAGAAATGGAAAGGCACCTCAGGTATTAATTCCCAGAACAGCATTTACAAGTTACCTTTCTCAGTAGATGGTAATTGCTAGAGTTGAATGGAAGTATTACATGTTTTTGACAAATCACATTTAAAATATTTCTTTTTCATGGACTCACTGACTTTTCAATGACGAGAAATCCAAAATAGACTTCACTTTTCAAAGCTGAAAAACTATTTCCTCTTTTTTTTTTTTTTTTTTCTTCCCCTGGTTTGTTCTTTTATAAAGAAAGTATGTGGAAGGATTCTCAGACACAACCAAGAAGTCAAAACCTCAACCTTGAATGGTGTCACCTTTAAGAAAGCAATGCTACCACCTTAAATTAATAAAACTCTAATTCCAGGATCTGAATGTAACCTTTTCTCTTAGTTTCTAAAAATTGAACCAACAACATAAATGCCTCATTCTTGCAAATTTCATTAAGGTTTTTGAATGATTTTATCTCTTCAGAAAGTGTTTCTCAGATGTTCCATCAGTTTCACCCCCTGGGCCCCTGGAGATTGAAGAGCTAATTTTTATTTGCACTTTCAGCAAGGCTTGTACTGTTCTCCTGGCAACATAGTCATGAAGTCTTATTACAATTCTTATTCTCTTCACCGAGATTATCCCAATGGTCCCCAATGGGCGGGTAATGAATGATAATACACTCAGGTTGCAGCCAGCCTGTGCATGTATATATACATATTTAGAAGACTGCTTGCAGTACAGAAGATTTAATAACATTCACATTGCTCTGGCTTCTTTGACCCATGACCTTGAGAAGAAGTTACCTTCAAAATCGTATTCCTAACTCTTCCCATCTCTGTTCTTCCGCAACTTCTGCTCTAGCATGCAGAAACATGAGGTGTTCAAAGTCAAGGTTGATGAAAAATGTTAGAGGTTTTCAATCCAAGTGGCTGTAATGCCTCAAAGAGTGATACAATACCCACCTATAAATGTCTTTAACACTTTTTCAGTGAATGAAGCACATTTGCATAAAAATTGAAGGCATTTTGGCTAGAGTTTCTGCAGAATAGGTATGATTTATTGCCTAGGCTGTAGTCTAGCTGAAGAAAAAGTCATGTGAATGCCTTTAATTTTCATAATCCCCGATATTTATAAAAAAAAGTATTTTTACAAATATGAAAATAATCTGAAATAAAAGCTAGCAATAGTAGACAGTTTACATGACTGTTTTCTTCGAATTAGGTATGTTCAAAAATTGCCAAGTAGCTAAAGCTGTGATACAGAGATTAGCATTTTTGCCTTCCTCTTTCTGTATGGTCCTGCTCCCACCTATAAACTGTGTTTTACCATTCCTGCAGCTGTGCATGAAGGACTGCTAGGGGGAATGAACATTATTTTTGTTTGAGCAGGAGGTTCCTGAACTATTGCCTACTGTCTCTTGCCTGAGACAGGATACAGGGCTTGAGGGACAGGTGGTTCAATCCCATATGCTCATTCTTACAATGACATAACTTGGCTGGAAAATTATTCAGTGAACCATTCTGGGTAAAGGAGGCTTGTGGGGGGTCATGCAAGGGATTTTGTTTATATGTGCTCCCCTGATGCAGCTGTATCAGCAGAAGCATTAGGGTGGGGAGGAGGAGAATCAGTGATGAGAGAAAGAGGAGGAGAGTGAAAGGGTGTGAGGGTATAGAAAAGTCTTAATCTATTGTGGTCCTGATGACATTATCTCATGTACCTTCAACATTAAGTCACAGCTTCATCATATAAGAAGCTTTATGGCCAAAAAATTATAGCCTTACTCCATCCCAGGTCTGTTACATCTTCATGTTTCTGTACCATAGTAAAGCACTTTTGTCCCACACTTCACCATCTGTGATGGTAATGATAATGATATGATAATGATAATAAATGATCCAGCTTTTAGAAAACAAACCAAGGTAAAGCATTTTTGCTGGGCTTTTTGTTTTGTATTGTTTGGTTTGGTTTGGGTTTCGGTTTATTACCACTAAATAGGAAGCATGGTTGGGTTCCTACTCAGAGCAGCCCCACAGTAGTTTGACACAGCTGAGAGGATGACATGCCTCACTGAGCACATGGGGAATACTTTAAGCTCGTACTAAGATAAAACCCTTTGCAAGGTGAAATTATGGTTCCTGACATGTACATCTACCCTTGAACAACCCCATTTACTTCTGTAATTAAAACCACATTCACCAGCTGCTTTACAAGTTGTCAGAAGATTTCCAGTTCACAGAAGCAGCCAAAGAACTTTTGTTTAATTGGGTAGGAGTCATGTCTATCTCTGCAAAAGATAACGGAAAATCATATGCTTTTGATTACTAAAAACACAAGATAAATTTTACTTGATAACTGCCCTGTCCCTCCAACTTCTGACTCCATAGTGACTGGCTTTTTGCATTCAGGCATCAGTTAACTGAAGAGCAAATAGTAAAGAAGCATTTGGCAACTTTCAGTTATTGTGTACGCTGATAATGCCTGTTAGCCAGAGCTATGATGGTTTGGCTTGTACGTGCTGTGTTTGAATTCAGACCTGACCTACAAGCACAACTTTGGAGACAAAGCAGGGAATTCACCTCATGCAACTTCAGGACTAAAATTTAGTAGCAGAGTAGGACATCTGCAAGGTTTTACTGTTGTACTGGGGGGTTAAGATCGCTATACTCAGTGAAGATGTAGAGCTGAATTAGGTTGCTCAAGCTTTCTTCTGCGATTTGAAATGTACTAGGGCACTGAGAGTGTACACCAAGGACTGGTGGACGTAACACCTTGTGGAAGATTTATGTCTGCTGGGTGAGTAGCTGGGAGTCTAATGAGACTCTCAAGGAGATCACAGACAGTGTGAGATTTCCCCATGGGGAGCCGAATGAGCCCTTTGATGTACACATAGATATCTACAAGCAGCAATACAAGTATATTTGTTTTAAGCTGGGGCTGAGTCACACCCTAGATTTCTGCAAGGGAAATACCTATGTATGAAGTATGAACATACCGGTACTTGTCTAAGTCCTAACTTCAAAACACAGGGACAACATGCCAGTAGGCTTCACCAAGGTCCAGACTGAAAACTAGGTCATACTCAAAGTATAAATACAATCATCATAGAATTGTTTAGGTTGGAAAAGACCTTTAAGAAACTATTTCATATGTGGTATTGAATTTGTCTTAGAAATTTTCCAATTTTGGTAAACTTTTTGGTGACTATTGTGTAAGAGACAGATCAAAATCCTTCCTCTGCAAGAGGAGTGAAAGCTGTTTCCTGTGCACAAAGCCCAAGAAAGGCCTGTGTACTACCTTATCAACCGCTAAAAATTTTGAATTAGGGGTTTAAAATGTGACTGTATTGCCTGGGTCTTGTTCTGGCTGGTGTATGGAGTTAAGGAGTCAAACAGAAAGGAGGAAAACTCAGTCAGTGAAGAGCTCCTTCTTAAGCACTAAGATTCTTGGCTATTCCTATACAATAAAAAATGACTTAAAATCCTTATAACAGATGTCTTGTTTGTTCACTGCTCCCGTAAAACAATACCTCCTTAAAAGCAGTTCACAGCCATTCTCTTTCACACAGTTATATTCCATTTCACTAAGATCAATGACAAAATTTCTGCAGCTTTTAGAAGCAGAATTAGCACAATCTAAAGATATCTCCTCTCATTTCTCTCTGGTCCAGCAACACAAACCTATTATGAAGCTTTTTAAAAACATTTCTCATTCTGGTCTAAATACTTTAGCCATGATATCACAGCTCTTAAAACAGAACAGGCTCAACATTATTCCCTCCTTGCACACAAAAGCTGTAGTATATTCATCATTGCACTTGAGTAATTTCTTGGTACCTATTATTTAAACATTCTGTACTTTGGCCACTCTATTCTTCATGCAATCAAGAAACCCTTTGCTAACACAATATCCATGGTTTTATATAACCAAGCCCTATTCAGATGAGCCAACATATTAGACCTCTTTTACTGCAGCTGCAGTAAACTGGATACAGAATGCAAAACACTGGCCAAGACACTGAAAAAAGACTATTTTGAGTGTCCAACTTGACACACAAGGATCTAAAATTGAGAGGACTGGTGGATGCTTTTTTGAAAGATGGACACTCTTTAAGACATCCCAGACTGAATATCAGATGCAACTTGTCAGATCCTTTTTGTATTTCATGGTAGTTATGATGTTGTGTGAACTCCAGAGCATTTGGATAATATCTGAACATCTCATATATTCAAGTACATTTCAACTGATAGAGCATTTTACAAAAGCTTACCAGACACTTCATTTAGTAAGACATGGCCTTACTAAAGCTGAGTCTGATTTCAGACATTGCACAAAATGAAGGGCTCATATACAAGAAGCTGGGGCTGAGCAGTGGTAGGAGAAGGAAGGGGATGGATTGTATAAAAAGGACCCAGCAGTAATAGTCCTCTTTCTGATTGTGTTAAGAGTTAACCGTCTGCTTGTTTTCTCTGAATTGTGTTTTGGGGGAACTGACCCAATTACTGTCCCTAACCACAGGCCTGTTGTTGTGCATGTGAAAATAGGGACAGGAACTGATTCTGTCACCATGGGAGACATCCAGATTTCTGATAGTAAAAGTTTTGGATTTGGGTGAGCTTTTTTTTTTTTTTTTTTTTTACCTTATACATTTTGTATGTGATGCTTCCTTTTCCTACATAGGTGGGGAGGACTTGTAATGGATGAAGAAACTCCTAACATGAGCACTTGAAGGATTACATATGGTAACATTAAGAAATGTAGTTTACAGTTTCCCTATGATCTTTGTAATCTTTTCAGCAAAATCCTATGAAAAAAGTTGCTCCATTGGCAATATGGAAGAATCAGTTCTTGCGTTACTGGTTCAGATCACGAAGATATATCAGATGCCTTGTAGTTTGTGGGTTTGATTTACTGTCTTTAGGACTGTGGTCTAGGCACCTTTTTATACCTTAATGGTCCAAACAGTATTTTTTTCCCTAGTCACACAATCCTTAAAAGACTAGATGGCTAGATTACTCCTAAGATAAATGCAGTAAGGGAATAAGCTTAGTTTTCCTTTAGGTCCAAAATATGTCTCATCTGGTTAGGGCAGTGAATGGAACTAATTAAACAGTGATGGACTATGCATGACCAGGTCTAAACGCCAGGATACTAGGCTGCAAAATGAATCAGAGAATTAGGGAAAGACAATCTCTATGACCTAGGAAGAAAAGATGGTCTTGTTTTGTCCAGTGCAAGCTATGTGTGGCCACGAGTTGTACTGTATCTGACTATTCCTGCCTTCGTGCAATGCTGGAAGATCTGCTGTGCGGGAATCACCCTTGTTAATAGCTATGTCTCACCACTGCCTCAGTGGATGAGATGCTGTATGCAAAGACACAGCACCTGCCTTAAAATGTAATTAGAGAATGAGCAAGTGGAACGAGAGGTGAGCACCACAGACAGATTTTGCTGTGCTAGTCCCGGATCCATTTTTCTTCCCTGCTCATGTTGGAAGCCCGGTATTATCTGTCTGGATATTTAATGCACTAATAGTTGTCTTTACACATCATGTAAGAAACAGCAGGTGTCATGTCATGGGTTGCCCTGGGCTGTATGCCTAAGAGTTCAAAGCACACGTGTGAAGATGTTATGAGATGCCACCATGCTTTCTCACAGACA
The DNA here is from genome assembly GCF_023634085.1 of Falco cherrug. Lineage (NCBI taxonomy): Eukaryota > Metazoa > Chordata > Aves > Falconiformes > Falconidae > Falco > Falco cherrug. The sequence goes on from NC_073698.1 coordinate 5,737,634, forward strand.
ACTGAGCTGCCAGAAGATGGCACTTTGTTCCTGGACACAACATGCCCACCCAGCTTCTCCCCTCCAGCAGAAAGCTGACTTCATGAAACAGAGGAATTGAGAGCTGCATTCAGGAACCACTCTGACAGACCTAACTGGCCTCATTCTTTTGGCGTTTTAGTTTGAAAGCAACAAAATTTAGTTTCATCCAGTCTCTCTGCACCCACTTCTCACCAAATAACTAAGTTCAAAGCAGAGTTTCTAGAGCTTAAGTGTTTCTATCTCAATGCACAGTGAATGGCACTAGTGCAGACCTCCAGCAGCTTCTAACCCATGGTAGTACTGACACGCCTAGGGGCAGAAGCCATGCACTAGCACAACTGCTCCAGCACACCATGATCTACAGCTCACACTGCACCAGGCAGTGCCCACTAACTTGTCTTACTGGTAGCTGTTACTTTGGGAATCACATCACATTTAGCAGAACTAGCCTTCAGTTTGGTGTATTCCTGTGGGATCTTCTGGGTTCAACTGTCTTGGGCAATTAATAGAAAATATTTTTTTTTCTTCTACTATACATAAACACTTTTTCTCCTGATTACCACTTTCTCCTGCTCTGTCAGGGTTTTTACCATAGCATAGCCTGTGTCTCCAGCCTATTCAGAAAACCTTGAGAGCATCTTTACTCCCATAAAACAAGGCCAAAGTTTCCTTTTTTATTTGTTGGTATTGACATAGGCTTTGTGATTTTCTGTAATGAAGAAAACAAGCTAATGACTGCACGTTGAGAAATCATCTCTGGAGGTATTCATAGGAAGCTTAGTTTGATATCATGTCAGTACCTCATGGCTGCTGTATCTTTAATTTTGGGCTTTTATCAAAATCTAAGGTGGTATCTAGTACAATGTGTAGTTATACACACTGGTCCGTTGATGAAAATCTTTCACATTAGCTGTGAATGTCTATTATAATGTTCACTACTTCAAGGAATAGGTGTGTCATCTGTCTATAGGGCTGACATAGAAGTGGTGGCCATAAATATATGGAGATATGTTGCTTATACTTTCTGTTCATGTGTCTGATTCATGCCAAAGCACCTTGGAGCCCGTAGTGATAAAGTACCACTTTCAGACAATTAAATTTCATAAAAAGAAATACCTTGGCTACCTTATAAAACCCAAACAGCATTTTGGGGAAAGCACGTGTCCCATAGACAGCGTTGAATTTACACAGACGGGAAGTGTTTTTGACTAAGAGCAACTGCCAAGAGTCCTCCTAAATATAACACATCAAACAAACGAGTAATATTTTTTAATACTAATTCTTTTAGTGAGGCACAGTTTTTCCTTCCTCTACAACAAGAGGTGCATCTTTCCTTTTCAGCTTTGTCCTGCCATTCTTAGTGCAAACAAGTGTATGTATCTCCTCTTTTAACTCTCACTTTTTATATAAGGACAACTCTCCACACAGCATGAAAATTAGGCTCTCTTAGCTACATCTATCATGTTAACAGCCTACCTATTCCCAGGAATACACTTTTAAAAACTCTTCTCAATTCTTATCTTCAACAAAGGTAGTTTTATTGAGAACATCAGTAAGATACACTTTCAACCCAAAATGATTTTCTTCTATACTAGCACCATTACAGATTGCATCTTTTCTGGTTTTATTTACACATACAGCTAAGACTCATATGCTTTTAATGAATACAAGCATTCATTTACATTTAGTTTATTTATCCTTCTAATATCTGTAGCTCTTCTATTAAAGTTTTCAGAATGCTTCTATCAATAGAATGGCTTCTGCCTTAGTATCCCTCTTAAAAATTCTAAATATAACATTTAATTTCTGGTACTTGATTCAATTTGTGTCACCGCTCTATCTACCTCCTTACAGGGCACTGCCTTAACATTATGCTATCCAAAGCCAAATACAATGATGATGTTTGAAACTTTTGAAAAGTGGCAAAATCTATTGCAGCTTGTTCCATTTTCCCAATACACCTGACATTTTCTAGCTTGTGCTGGTCCTCAGCATTTGCTCCGTGTGCTTTTCTTGTTTGTCTCTACATTTCCCAAGATTTTGCAGTTCTCAGCGATACAAATTCTCATCCACAGTTATGCTACTATCGTCAATAATCTCCATATGCTTCCTTCTGAACTGAGTCACTTCTTTTTCTTGGAAAATTAACTCAGTCTCTTGTAACAGTTTCTAAGTGTTTCTGTTCCATCCATAATCCAAGCTCTTATCAGGGACCAATAAAAAAGCTGCAATACAGGCTCTTCAGCTTCATCTTTAACAGGTTTATTTAAGTAAGCTCACACTCCTTTTTAAATCCTTTGAAAATATTTCATGTTTACATAGAGTACAATGCATCCTTTTAATTTCTGAAGCACATTTTCATAGTTAATAGTTGAATCAGAAGGATGCCAGCAAACTCAATTTGGAAAAACAAAACCTTTTGAATTGCTTTTACTGTAGCCAGTGATTGCTTGCAGCCAATGTTTGCAGAGTGAAAATTTCATATTTCTGTCAGTTTCCATATTTCTTGACAGTTTTGGTTTAGGTTCATGCAGTGCAGAAGACTTTGAAGTTAGGTCAGGTTGCTCACATCGTACTGACCTTTAAGTCTCTCGGTTGCTGGTGATTCCAAAACAGCTGTGGGACCTTTTCCAATGTTTCACAGTCTAGATGCTGCATAAAGGTTTCCTTATATCTAATCGTAATTTCCCAGGTTGAAAATTGTTTCTATAGGCTCTGTTCCTATTGCTGTACATCTCTCTCTTTTCTATACATTTTCCTCTTAAGTACTTCTAGATAGCTGTACAAGATGTCCCTTTTGCCATCTCTTTGTAAGGGTGTACAAACCCAGTTCTCCCAGGATCTTCTTGTTTCTCACATCCTTCAGCCCTCTAAACCTCTATGTGACCTCCACTGGAATAACTCTAGCATGTCCATGTCTTTCTTGTACTGCAGAACCACAAATGGGACACACAACTCCAAAAGGGGTCCTGCAGCTGTTGAATAGAGGGAACCTCCCTCAACCTTCTGACAACATTATTGTCAATACAGCTCAATATGCTATTGATTTTCTTCAGTACAAACACACCACTGACACACACTCAATGGGGTTCTGCACCAGAACCCCCAGGTCCTTTTCAGCAAAATTGCTTTCCATCCAGCCAGTGCCCAGAGTGTGCTGTTGTCTTGGTCATTTCTGAAATTCAGGGCAGTCTCCTGTGCCTGTTAACTAATTGTCTAAACAAGCTCAAATCTGCTCTTTTGATGTGATCCTGCCATACGTCTTGCTCACTTATCTGAGTATGGGGTTTTTTAGCCAAAACTTATGCCAGCTTTCATGTCCTGCATTTGTTCTTTCTTTTAGGTGAAAAGCATGCCGAGCAGAGTGTCTTCCCTAGTCATAAGATTACTGATCTCCATGTCCTTGATGCTCTCTGAAAATCGACATTGCAAATGGCCTCAAGTTACCTTTCTAGGCAATTGCAGGATGGTTGACTAGTACCAGTGATGTTTCTTACATCTTTTTATCTACTTTATCTGCTTCCTCTTCTTGATTAGGTAATCTGGAGCAGGTGTGCTCCATATTACCTTTGTTGGTGTCTCCTCTGGTGCTTACCCGTAAACTCCTAATCATCTTGTCATAAATTCTAAGGCAAAACCCTGTGCGTTCAAACTTCTTTTCATATTGAGGGGTGTGTGACACCTTTTTCTTGCCTTTCTGCCTTTTTAAGGAGGTGTTACCCACCCATTTCAGTTCTCCAGCTGTAAGATCTAATTCCCCATATCTGTGGGATCATAGCCCTGCAATTTGCAGACTAGTAACTCCTGTTATTTCCCATGCTATGTGTGTTCATGCAGGCATCTAAGATAGAGCAGTCATAGGTCTTTTTCAAGTGAAATGTGAGACCCATGACCCATGCCATCAGGCTGCCCCTTTGAGCTTGTCTACACCTCTATTTCTCATCAGTTTGTGGTCATCATCTGCTGACACATTTATTTTGAAGCTCTTCTCATGGGGTCAGAAAGCTGGCTTGCAAAGATGCTTTTACCTGACTTTGTCAGACAGATCCCATCTCCCTCCAGAAGCCCTTTTTCCTCCAGTACGATCCCATGGTAATTAGAGCTAATGTCCTGCCTGAAACACCAGCTGTACAACCAGCTGTTCTGAAAGATAACATCTATTTCTACCTAAATCTTTCTTCGTGACTGACATGACTAAAAAGAACACCCCTGGGCCCCGATGCTCCCTTCTAAAGGCTTTTAGTTACTCTTTATGCATTTAAGGTCAGTTGATACTTAGCAGCATCAGCCCAAGTTGGTGAGCAGCTATGGGCAATCTAGAGTCTGGATGGGTTTCAGCAGCCTGTGCAACATCCCATATTCAAGTCTCAACAAGTGCTGAACAACCTGAGACAACAAGTCTGGTTGGCAGATGAGAGTTTCTGTCTTCTGCAGAAGTCTGTATCCATGACCATCTACTCTTTACTCTGAATGCCAACATGTGGATCAGTGTCTGCAGGCCCAGGTACCTCCCCTGAGGGAGTTTGCTCCTCCTCACTCATTACGGGCACATCTGTAAGTGCACATCTGACATCTGCAGGCAGAAGAAAAACCTTCTGTCCATTAATAAAGCCCAGAAGCTTCCTTCCTTCAACATGACATTCTCAATCCTCCTCTCATTTAGACATAGCCTCCAATTGTCCCTCCTTCCAAGCAATATGAGATTTGCATCCTGCCTCTCCGCGGTCTTTGGAAACAATCTGTTATTCTTTTTTTGTCCTTGATACTGTGCAGTCTGCTCTGCTCACCCTCTCCAACAGCCCTTTTACCTCATAGCTCAGTGCCTCAACCAGAGCTCACCTCCCACCCGCAAGACTGAGACCCTGCAAAGTGCTGGTGCAGTTGAACCGTTCCCCGTGACATCTCACCACCTCTGACAGTTCAGCACACTCCCGAGCAGTACCTCGGGGCCCTCTTTCACAGCTGTGTCTGCATAAACTATTGGGTCATTTCCATAGCCAAATCTACATGTATTTGGCAGTTTAAGGGTTTGTGGTACAGGAGACACCTCCTTGGCAGCTATATTAGGTTCTTTTATAGAAAGGAGTTTGTTCTGATTTTTTTTTTTTATTTAGTGATATCCAGGAAGCCACACTTCCATGGGGATTATGGATATTTTTCACATTTCATAATTTGTTAGCAGTAGTCCAGAAGTAAGTGCTGTGATCTGTCTGGGGGTAACTCTCAGAAACTTCAGAAGAGTGCAGAATACATTGGATCACCTCTTGTAATTATTTGGTAAGTGTGCCACACTCTGTTCTGATGATAAAGTAAAGTGATAGTTACAGTCCTTTAAACATAAAATGGTCTGGGCTCCAAACAGCATAGGATCTCACTACCCCTGATGTGTCTTGGGAGAGCATTTAAGACCTTCTCTTCTACTTTTCCTTCGATGACTAAAATTTCACTCAACAATAGGACTAGAGGAAAATTCCCACAGCCTGCAATTGTCCATATCTGCAAGACTTTAAGCACAACGGAGAGCTTACATGATGAATTGCTTGATACTGACAGTATTAGATAGCATCTTATATTTTGGATTATGAGCTGATGAGCTATGACTCATCAGTTTATCTCACTGACTATAATTTCACTACTACCTTTTTCTTCCCCACCTGTTGTATTCACTGGTAGCTGCTTACCTTGGACTGTAAGCTCTTTGGAGCATGAAGTACCTTTCAGGTACTGCTGTATAATGTGGGACCAATCTGTGTCACAAGTTACCCTCTCTGTTAATGTATCAGAAGATAAGGATCGTATTAGCACCTAATGTTGTATGTTAGTTGTCTTCAAAATCTAAATTTCCTTTTGTTATTTACTGAAGGACCTTTTTCCTGAAAGTATGTTTTAAAATAATTTTGGATCTTGCAGAGAGTAAGACCCTGGTCTTACAAAGTCCCTCGGAAGTTCCAGACTGCAGGTATAACGGGTTGAAGTGGAATGGCCCAAGAGCCCAACACAGATTCCAACAAGTTTAAAGAAGGGAGGAGCCCAAGAAATTCAGAGAATCTTAAACCAGTTCTTTCTAATGAGGTGCAACACTGCATAATACACAAAAATCTCAAGTGCATTCATGTATAGACCAGTTTGAAAACTCAGGATTTCAAAACAATACAAGAATTTCTCTAACAGATGCTTGTGTGCACATTTCTAAATATTCAGCTTACGTTTCTGTTTTCCTTTAATCCTTCCAGGACTATGAACTTCTTTCCCTCTCCTCTTCCTTTCCCTTACAGACACATACTTAAAGTTCTTTAAAATTTTCTGGGTATTATTTTGGATCCCTACTTCAGAAACTTTACATGTCATTTTTCTAAAATTGTCTTTGTCTGATTTAAAGCTCCATTGCTACTTTCATCTCTGGTAAGTATCCATAATGAACAATAACTTTCTATGCCTCAAGGCTTTTAAGACTTCTATTTAAATAACTTTCTGGTGATGGACTTAGTTGCTGGAAGTTCTGGAATTAAAAAAGATGCACTTTCCTGTCAGAGCAGCGAGGTTGGGTATGACTATCTGAAGCTCTTAGCACTCTAAAACTAGTCTTACCAATTGATGATCTAATATATGATCGGGTTTTCCAGAGTGTGTTTCCGCTCAAATTTCAGACACAAAGTTCATTTTAGACTTATGAAGCTGAAGCATGCCTTACTAGGATCAAATCCTGCATGCAAGGAAACTGCTTACTGAAGTTCTCATCAGCCCATGTTGCACATATGTACAGGGTCATCAGTAACATAAATAAAGATTAGGTGGTGCAACAGCCACAAACATTCATGTTCCAGTGATATTTTACCGCTTATGAAAATATTCACTGTTACATTAGAGAGATTTAACCTAAAAAAGGGATGAACACTAAATGTAAGTCAACAACTAACTGGTGGGAATTAGGATTAAAATTGCTTAATAGTTTATTCCATAATTGCAGACTATACATTGCTGATATTTTTAACATCTGGTACTATCTGTGAAAAGAGCTGATTCTAGCCACTGCTTCAGAAAAAAATGAAATATTAGGTTAAACAGATTAATGATCTGATCCAGTGTATTTAACCTTATATCCTTATTCTTCTGACACACATTGTGGTACTTTTCTGATTTGCGTCAAAAAGGGACAGGGTTGCCTAGTTGCCTCTTATAATGGAAGACTTATAGTGGTAGATTTTGTAATGAACAAGTCCTGTTGCTATCTAACATTTTACAGAACATTATGAAAGAGTAAAAGTATTGCAGGAATTAATGTGGGTTTTTTGATTAAAATTGTAGTACTGGCTTGGAATGACAATCTGCCTTCCTAAATTCCATCTGGAGTTTCCTCTGAATAAATATTCCTTTCTTCTCAAATTTGTGAACTAAATTATTCAATGATATTGCTTTGTGATGTTAAACAGCTGTTGTGTCTCTACCCCTAAAAGCTCATTTCACTGATGGGTGAAGCAATTCTTTCATTTAAGTTTTATTTAAAGAATGTCTTAGATACGTTGAATTAAATGCAATATATGCATACAAGAAAATACTATATATGTTATCACCTGTAATGAAAGTAAGGTCTTTGTAGATGACAGATATTATTAATCCCATAGATGCCACTGGAAAGGTTTTTAATATAACAATGTTCCGGAAAAGATTAAACCAAAAATGACTTCACTAGGATCCGAGTTGCCGAGGCAAGCGGCTACAGTGCCAGCAGGATCAGCAGTGGAGTGTTCTGGCACAGCGCGCAGGCGGGTCTCAGACTGAGGGAACATCAGGGGGACCCCAGAGAGCTGCCAGGAGCCCGCAGCTTGCATTACAGTGGCTGATGGGACCTGGGCAGGGCCAGGAGCAACGGTGGCCAAGCCTCCCCACAGTTGACGGGAGGTCAGCCAGTATAATGTCCATCTACAGGCAGGGCTGGAAGGAGGGTCCGGGGAGCTACAGGCCTGTCAGCCTGACCTCGGTGCTGGGGAAGGCTGTGGAGCAGATCAACCTGAGTGCCATCACAGGGCACATGCAGGACAACCAGCGGATTAGGCCCAGCCAGCGTGGGGTTATGAAAGGCAGGTCCTGCTTGGCTGACCTTCTATGACAAAGTGACCCACCTAGTGGGTGAGGGAAGGGCTGTGGATGGTGCCTACCTGGACCTTAGCAAAGCCCTTGACACCGTTTCCCAGAGCATCTCCTGGAGGAACTGGTGCCCAGGGCTGGGACGGGTGTGCTCTGCGCTGGGTAACAAGCTGGCTGGGTGGCCGGGCCCAGAGCGTGGTGGGGAATGGAGTCACATCCCGCTGGCGCCGGGCACAGGTGGTGTCCCCAGGGACCAGCGCTGGGGCCAGTCCTGTTTGATGTCTTCATCAGGGACCTGGACGAGGGGCTGGAGCGCACCCGCAGTGGGTTTGCAGAGGACACGAGCTGGGGGCAGTGTGACCTGCTGGGGGGCAGGGGGCTCTGCAGGGGGTCTGGGCAGGCCGGGCCGAGGGGCCGAGGCCAGTTGTATGAGGCCCAACAGGGCTGAGTGCCGGGCCCTGCCCGTGGGTCACACCAGCCCCCCACAGCGCTGCGGGCTGGGGGCAGGGGGCTGGGAACTGCCCGGCGGGGAAGGGCCTGGGGGGGCTGGTCGGCAGCCGGCTGGGCATGAGCCCCCAGTGTGCCCAGGTGGCCACGGCGGCCAGCAGCGCCCTGGCCGGTGTCAGCAGCAGCGTGGCCAGCAGGGCCAGGCAGTGCCCGTCCCCCTGTGCCGGGCCCTGGTGCGGCCGCCCCTCGAGCCCTGGGCTCAGCGTTGGGCCCCTCACCCCCAGACAGACCCGGAGGGGCTGGAGCGTGTCCAGAGCCGGGCAGGGGCTGGGGAAGGGGCTGCGGCACAGCTCTGGGGGGGGGCGGGGGGAGCTGGGGGGGCTCAGCCTGGGGAAAAGGGGCTCAAGGGGGACCTTGCTCCCCACAACTGCCTGGAAGGAGGTTGCTGCGAGGTGGGGGTTAGTCTCTTCCAGTGTGACAAGAGGAGATAGCCTCAGGTTACACGAGGAGAGGTTTAGGTTGGATATTAGGAAAATTTCTTCACCAAAGGGCTGCCAAGAAGTGGAACAGGCTGTCCAGGGAAGTGGTGGAGTCACCATCCCTGGAGGTATTTAAAAGACTTGTGGACATGGCACTTAGGGATATGGTTTAGTGGTGGACTTGCAGTGCTGGGTTGACAGTTTGACTCGCTGATCTTAAAGATATTTTCCAACCTAAACAATTCTATGATTCTGAGATCCTAGAGATATAAAGTTGCTTTTTCTGGGAAAACACCTGCTTTTAAATACTGAGGAGAAATTTCACAGTGGCATATTTTGCACTCAGCACTCATGCATAAATCACATTGATATCAATAGAAATCAGGAGTGCATATTATGTTGCTTTTACTGGAGCAGGTGTATTGTAGAGGCTTCTACAGAGATTCCACAGCTAGATTTGCCTTTAACTTTAAAATCCCCATTTTACACTTGAATTGACAATTTTAGCTTCTAGATCTGACAAAGTCATCCAGAGGGAAATAAAATCTGCTGTGAAGTGCTGGAGCCTGGCAGGGTGTCCTAGAAAGAGTATCAGCTTGCCCTGTTCCTAGATATCTGCTCCAGGTTGCTTTCAGAACTGAGTCTGGGTCAGATGTACTTCCATTCTAACCTGATACAAACATTCTTATTTTGGCATGCAATGACGATTTTTGAAATGAGTATATTCTTTTAAACTTTTATGGACTCTCCTTCCTTTCGTAAGCTTTGATTTATCACTCTCAATTTTGTGTTTTGTGGACTGTGAGCCACCACAATCTACAGGTACCTCCTTTTACAGGTAAAACACAGTTCTTTATACCACTGTGAGACCTTGCCCACTGCTGTTTTTCTACTGTCCTTTCCCCAACTTGTCTTTTTCTGCATATAGACCACCCCCACTCCACACTGGCAGAGTATCCATTATCAAATCAGAGAGTGTGGCTGTAGCTTTTAATCTCAGCACACTGTTCAGCTTGCCCTCTCCCAGCTTACAACTGAGAACATCAGAGTAAAGTAATCTACAGGACAGCAGTCTTAATTACAGGAATTGTACAAAAAAGAGAAAATAGGCTGAAACCAAACCAAACCCTTACTTCACATATCTCAATTCAAACTCCTCTTCTAGCAATTTTGGCTTAGTGCAGAGATGAAAAAGAAAACTGAAAGAAAGACTTCTCTGTTCTTGCTGTTTGATGATCTCTTAACTACATATTTTCTTTGAACGAGATCAGTTAAAACCACCTAGTCTGACTTTCTTCACACACTCTGGCATTGAATACTATACCCAGATCCCCTTCCACTCCCACTGCACTTTTCAGAATGGCATCTGCTTTTAACATATTCAAAATCTAATCTGAAAGCTAAACACAGTAATGGTGTGTTTAGCAAGACCACACCACCTGAATATTCCTTTGACAGCATTCTTCTCAACAGAATCAAACTACCCACTGTGATCTCCATCCCCCTGCAATTGCACCTCAAATTCAATACACTGCAGAACACAACAGGTCATTTGAGATGGAATATTGACAGCCCATGGCCTAATAAGTTCCTTTGGCTCTGCAAAAGTAAAGACTACAATAACAACACTGTTTCTATGAGCTTAGTGTATTAAACAATTTAGAATGGTTTGAGAATTCTGCTTGTCCCCCACTTTATGCCTCTTGATAGTGCAACTAGCATGATTCTTACCATTTCAATTTTTATCAGTGACCAATCCATCACTAAGCCAAGAACTGACCCCTGAAGAATCTTTTCCTTTCTGAAATATTCCACTGAAGGCTACCACCATATTAAGAAAAAATATTACAAATCTATTAATTAGCTAGATTTAAATTCACTTTTATGCACCATATTTTTCAATATGGAATTATTTAGACCTTTAAAAAATCATGAGGACATTCACCAATTCAAATTGATCAATATGTTTTTTATAGTGGTCACTTACCTCTCACCTATCAAAGTATCATCTTAGATAATAAAGACTGTTTAAAAAATATAATCACCTGTATGTTGTGTGCATCTGGCTATTTTGCTCCAAAACACATATCTCAGCCAACTCTATCCATTCACTTTCTTAACTTTAAGCAATTTTTGCTTGATATTCAAACTAGGTTACAGTTAAAGCTCTGCCTTGCTTTGTACTTTCCTTTCTATTAATGATGGTAGATGAAATCTGGTGGTCAGTTGATTGAGCACTTGGGCTCAACTCTTAATAATCATACGCATTTGCAACCTGGTTGTACATGGAGCACTCTACGTTCTTGACAGTGTCATCAGACATGCTGGAACTTTTTTGCCAAAGGTCAAATGTCTTCTTACAGTCAGCTGTACCTTGGCTCTCATGGGCTACTTCGTTAGAATTTGAACAGAAAAAGGTCTACCCTGGGTTATGTCCATGGCCAGAGTGAATTACTGAGATTTTACAATAATTGGTCTTAGCTTCAGGATTAATGTGCATCAGAGAACAACGAAGGGAATAGTCACGGTTTTCTCATTTTGCTTATATTTATTATTCCTCGTAGGAGACTGACACTGTAAAGTCCTAGCGTTAGATGTGGCTCCTCCTAAACACAATAACTTCAGTGATGAGAAGGACAAGGCCAGCATTAAGATCTGTTCATATAAAACTTTCAGACTATCATCATACCAGATGATCTGGCCTTCTAGTGATCCACTAACCAGATACTTAATGGCTTCTGGTTAGGAAAAGTAAGCTAGATGTGAAACATGACTACTGTATTCTCCTAATTCACCATGAGCTATTGTGTTCTCAGACTGCTTCTGCTTTGAGAAAGGAGATTAGCCTGTGCTCTTTCTTGGATTTTGGTTCAGTATTCTGGCGCTGTTCCAGTGGCAGTCATTACCTTGTAGCTAAAACTATATACTCTTGGTCCCCCAATATCCTTTCCTACTTCTCCCTAACTTTTGCAGCAGCATCGTTGCATGCCTGTACTTAGCTGCCATCTTTGGAGCCAAGCACTGCCAATGTGAGCAGGATCCCAAACCTATTCAAGACAGGAAATGAGACTCCCTGTTATATCAAAATGGAAATGGAAGGAAATTAAATGGTCTACAGTTTTGCACCTAGACACCATTACATTACGTTCAGGAAGTTTCACACAGTGAAATGCACACTATCTAGCAGGTGAGTAAAAGGAATGGAAATCAGATCTACTGTGTTCTCTGCTTTTTCCAATAGCACTGATGTTGAAGATATTGATGGGAACTTCGTTATGACTTTCTGTGCCCTAGTCTATCCATTTGTATAATAATACTGATGTTTGCTAATAGCTCTGAAAACTTCATATTCAAGCCCCAGGATTGTAACCTGGGGACTATTATTAACAGTGACTGTTACTCAGATACATTGCTGTGGTCCCCAAGCAGCTCCAAGCTGAATTCCCCTCCACATCTTAGTGAGTCTTTCTTTTCAACTTCTAATGACTCTGAAAGAGTCATGCATAATAAATACATGATTCACAGACAGCTACTTAGCCTGCTGTCTAACAAATCTCTAATTTGTTATCTAGTAAATATAGTAACACTTAAAATACAGACACTCAATCAATGAATCTCTCTCCCTGTCTCACGTATCTGGAATACACAAAATGCAATATACTGCTGCTATCCATGGGCCAGCCACCTCTGATTACAGTATAAATACATGAACCGTCATTAAAAAAATGTACAAAGAGCACTGAAATGCTGAAGGAAAAAGGCACTTAAACATATTACTAGCTTTCCTCTTCCTGCCTTCTCTCCTGTGACGTCCTATGACTGCCCCCCAAAAGGGAAAAAAAGGGGAGTCAAGTACATGCAGCAAAAACCTGGTTCTAGACCAGTTTTCACTGTGTAACCCTTTCTTTTCTTACAATAGGACCAGGTAACCCTACTTCAGACTGGCAGGATAGAGTGCCATGCAGCATGTATAAATACTGTCATTCTCAATGACAGACATTGTGGGTTACAAGGTAAAAGTGGGAAGCTACAAAAGCTAATAATCCTAAATGGGAATATTTTAAGGTTATCCAGTCTTTATATGGAATTCAACAGAAATATTCTTCTACATTCCTGAAAGAGTATTAGAAAACTCAAAACATGTTTAATTTCAGGGACTAAACAAAACAACCTCTAGTGTTCCCTTTCAACCTCAACCATTCTGTCATCTGTGTGGTAGCATCTTCCTTGAGTTTCCAGTGGTAGGCTGAGGCTCTGTGAGTCTACAGTAATTATTTTATATAATTTGGATACTAAAATCAGGAAATCTGAATTTTGCAGGTGCTAACTACCCCTACCAATGAGTTTCTTCAGTAAGAGCTGTGCTGTACTCTGCTTGTGCTACAGAAGACACTTGTACGATACCTGATAAAACATACTAAAGTTAGAACACACTGCCTTAAGTGCATAGTAGAGATGCTCTTAGGGCTGATAGTTTTGTCCACCTATTTGGTTTCATTACATTGAATCAATTATCTCCAGGGGGTTGGTTTTAGACAGCTCAGAAAATTCTGGTTTCAGGAATACATGTGACTATTTTGCAGGGTTTTAATCTGCATGTGTCTGTGATCCTTTCCCTCTGTTTTGTTTGAGATTTGGAACCGAAAATAAGAAAGCCTGTCAAAACCTTTGTTTTGCCTGGCTTCATGTCAAACCCGTGTAGAATTCTGCATTCAGCGTATGTTTTCATAACATGGCCTGGGTTTCATGAAATTAAAAAGATTTGTCAGCTTTCAGAAGATGTGCAGCTGAGATATCAGTTTGTAATTATATCTGAAACGTGGTAGTCAGCTGAGCTCACGTTTCATTGAAAACATTGTTCTCAGCATTGTGTCTTTAAAACAGTATGTTTTGCCAAAGAATGCTGCAAATGCTCTGTTTGAGATTAAAAAGCAAACCAAAACAAATTAAATGAAAAATCCAACACAGCTACCCAGCCTAATCAAACTCTTTCCCCAGTGCTGTTTTGCCATGGCTCTCTAAATATTCAACATCTTTCTGCAATGACACCAGTCACCTCTTCAGCAGTCAGTTCTTCACCATTGTTTTTCAAATCACTGGAAAAGGCTAACTATTGGGAGGAAAAATGCAAGTGATAATAAGAGTTAAAAAAAAAAAAAAAATCAAATAAAAAATCTAGCATGCCTTTCCAGTCTTTGGTTGTTGTATATTGGATAAAGAATAATTATAGATTGGGTAGGTAAGTGGGAAACACTATGATCACTTGTTCTGAACTCTCAGATAGGAGATTTCTCATTTTCAAAAGGACACCAATCCTACTGATAATGAATCAAATTCAGTTCCAAAATCCTTTAGGTGTTTGTTTTTTTGTTTTTCCTTCTATTTCTATTTTGGGTTTTTTTAAGCTCTTCAGAGAAGCTAGAGGGAGAAATCTTCTCTGATTTTTTTTGTATAAAAAAATCATTAAATGATAAAACCATGATTTGATAGAAATATTTAAGATTGCAATGAGATACAGAGAGTTAATGCTGTCTAAAATATTTCTGAAGCTCTGAAGTGAGACCACAAAGTTCTGAGAAGGTAAGAAGAAAGTTTGTGTTTATTATATGCTACTAATGGGCAAAAGGCTGTTGTCTTGGCTGCAACAGTTTTTCCAGGGTTTATGTAAGTGTCTTTGCATCAAATCCAGGTCCACCTAAAATTGATATAACCCAGAATTTCCCCATTTGGAGAAGTTCATTACTTATATTTAACAGGAAGCAAAGCTTAATAGGATTGTTGATTACATGAACACCAAGGATTTTTCCCAAAGCAGAACACGGTTGTAAACAACAAAGTGTTTTAATACTGATGTGGTGAGGTTAGAGAGCTGTTAGTGAAATCCTCTTTTAGAATACTTGGTGCATTAAGTATTTAATTAATTATGTGTGATGGGAATCTTTACACCCCACAGATAACTAGTTAGCATAGAGTTAAATACATACATATATATTTATAGTACAAGCGCACACATATATATATATATATATGTATATGTACGTATTGGCTTTCTGATAGATAAAAGGAAGCCAAACTAGAATGCAAATGTAACTTTTGGCAAAGAGACCATGTCAACCCAAACAGACTAAAATTAGTTGATGATTTTCCAAGTACAAATTTACATATAAAAAGAACAAAGCAGTTTAAATTCTACATTTGCTAACCGGAGACCAATTTACCCAGGGGAAGAGAAATTCTTGAGTATGGCTGTTGTCCAAATTATTATGATTAGGAGAAACTAAATGAGATTTTACTTTGGTCATACAAAAAGAGCTATTTTTGTTTTCGGCTTTTACCTGATTCTGTATCCAGTCAACTTAAAACAGTAAGGATCTGTTAACAAGATTTAAAGTGACAAAGCAATGTTTCTTATCAGGAAACTTATCTGGGGTTGATTTAAATTCTGTTTTAGCCATTTATTAACTCTAAGCTGGCTAGCAACTGCGAGAGAGTTGTGTTTGGTGTCCTATTGTGCAGTTCTGTATTGCCACTAAAAAGACCTTTCTTCATCAATGGATGTGATACAACAACGTGTGATACAACCCCAAATGTTGTATGCTTTGGTCAGCTATATAGCAAGGTTTTCAGTTAAAACTGAAATTGCAGAAACAGCAGTAGTGTTTTTAGTATTCAGCCCTTTTTTGTTCTTTTTGCGAAAAACAGTTCACAGAAAAAAAACCCCAAAACCAAAAACCCCAAATTACCCAACAAACCTCAAAATTACTTTCCCTGGCTTAGACAAAAGCAACATTAAAAGTGAAAGAGTGGGTCATATTTGTTGGGATTTCTTTAAAATTATATCATGTGGTTTAAGGCAGCTCCTTCCCACTGTAGAAATGGATCACAAATTTCTAGGTGAGAAGTAATTTTTAAGGATCAGTCCTTTCTTGAATTGAAAGATGAAAACACCAAATGACTTGCAATTGGAAGGACTAATTGTGGATATGAATGTTCCACTTTGTTCACACTAAACATTAATTGTAAAACTCAATAGCAAGAATCTGATCTAGCATTGACAGGAGTATATGAAAGAGCTGCCATTGACTTCAGAAGGTATTAAACAACCATAAGTTGCAGTACATGGCAAGGAAAGAGTATACTTCAGATACTATATTTTTATTAATCTTGGGAAGATAATTAGATTTACCCATGCCTGCAATAAAAAAACAAAGGATTTGAATGAATCTTCCCATAACAGAAAAGAGATTTCTTTTATTCCTAATTACAGTTAGGAGAGGAAACATGCTCTGTTGTTCCCAGCTTCTGTCTCTAATTTACTACATTTTCTCTTGGAAGTCCTTTAGTGTGTTTCACCTTAGTTTATTTGTTATTTAAGAAAGGAGTCACCATACTCTTACACACCTTATGTGTTGGGTGTCATGAAATCTTTTGCTGAAAATCCTACTTAAATGTAAAACAAGAAAACAAGCCTCCTTGGAATTGTCCCAGAAATATGTCAAAAGCAGAGGACAGCTGAGGGGAAGGGTGTTGTGTATGTGAAGGAGAAACTGCAGTTTTGGCTTTTTTCCTCTATATTACTACGCACACAAAAACACAGATGCACAGGCACAGATTTGGGAAGGCATCACAGAGGAAGTGGGAGAATTTACGTTTCATATGAGTATCTCAGCAAAATCTAATCATACTGACTGGCCAATCCAAAGTAACTTTAAATGTAACAAACAAAGGAAAAAAACCCATACAACCCCACCCCCCCACCCCCAACACAAAACCCAAAAACCACAACAAAACAATCCACAACATAGTCAATAATTGCTTTGGTAGATCCATTCCAGAACATAGGTAAAATCAAGTCAAGGGGAAAGTTGTTAGGCAGTAAACCCTACTGCAAATTGGCTGATACAAAGTTACTAATGTGGAGCTTTTAAAGTATTTCCTTTTCCCCTTTAATACAAATTTTGCTCAGAAGCGCTATATATAAAGAGGATTCTTCCTGACCTCTGTGTTACAAATAAAACAAATTATTCTACTGCAGACAGTAATTATGCAGAGAATCATTAGTAAAATCCTGCTGTAATGTTTACGCTTGCTGGAGGAACAGTCAAAGAGTCTCTACGGTGCTTTGCAGAATTGCTATTTCCTGTCCCTTTTGAACACACGTTACCCATTTTCTTCATCTATCTATCAAAAAGATTCCCATGCACATACTGAGTGGGTGTTTACTAAAGGCTGTCAAACCTCAATGCTCAGCTCATGGGAAGTGCACATCTGCTTGCTGAAGATGAGGATGCTCAAGTGATGATGGGGTTCTCGACATAGGAAAATAAAACAGTGATCTGCTTTGTCAGTGCATCCTATATATATCATGATACAAGCAAGTGAACACTGCCTTAATATGAAAATTAAGAAATGACCCTACACAAATTTTCCCTGATTCCAGACTTTGAGCGCGAGTATGTAATTTTGGCTGTATCACACAATAAAAATACATTGATTTATGTAAACTTTTACTTTCCAAACCCCAAAGCACTTTATGAGCTATGCAACATATACAGGAGCAGTTTCACTTATGACTAAATGCAGCAATCTCTGCAGTGGAGCGCTGCATCTGTTAATTAAGGTACATGTGTAGCCCAAATTTCTTTTTACAATACCCTTGTGTGCCATCTCCATATCTCAGGCTGGGAACTAAGGCGGTGAGGTTGCCATTAATCTCCACAGGCTCAGGATTTCTCCTGGAGAGATTATTAAACTAGATTAAGTCTATGTAGAGATCTTATGGCAGTGCAAACACTAGACACAGGTTAAAGTCCTGCATTGAGAAGACTCCCCTTCCCTATCGGGACACCAAAAATGGTGCTGAGAAGTGGTACTAAACTTCCAACCTGCAATAGTGATTTTCTTTGCTCTACTAGGAGATGAGAATGGTATTTGGCCTCTGAAAATATTCATTGAGTACTAGGGAGGTAAGGCTTTTCAAGCATCATAATTGATAGATTTATAATTAACAAGCTATGCAGCAGGAAGAAAATCATCGCATGATGACTAGATTACAAACCCAGTCCTTTCATCCTAACTGCTTGTGATTTTGCAATGGCTCTGATTGTAGCTTCTATGCCATTTGCATATCTTCCTAAGCATTTGAGGTGCGTGGTGATTTCATGTTTTATCTCATTTTGATGTGTTGCAGGTGCTTGTCAGCAACTACCAGAATTTCTATTACAGTCAGCTTTCATTTTATTGAAATATTTGTGCAGAATAATACAACACCGAAGCATGACATGATTCCATCTTAATCCTGCTGTGTGGAAAGACTTCGAGAAAGCACTGAACACACTACATGAAAGGAGTTTTGGTCTGATGTTTACAGGTAGATGGGTGGGGAAATTTTTCCTGCAGAAAGCGTATGGGAGAGAACTTAAGGGTGGTTTTGCATCCATTTGTATTCAGCAGGCTATCTCTGCATATGACTAATATTGCCTCCCCTTCTCCCATGGTTGCTGCCTTTGCCTCGTGATTAATACCGATCTAGTATCTTGTCACCACTGAGACATCAGTGGGACTTTGATATGACAGATGCCCTCGTGGCAAAGACACTCAAGACTGACTGGAGCTAAAAGCCCAGTCTGCAAAGTTGTGAAGTGTTGACAGCTGTGGAAAGTTATCATAGGGCACCATGTGCTAATAGTTATTTGATCCTGTGCTTCGAGGTAAGATTTTGGGCTGATTACTTAGGTCTATTACTACAACTCATTATTTGTCAGGCTCCTTCACTGTCTGAAACACGAGTTTCTTCAACAACACTGACAATAACATCAAAATATCTAACTGTTTGACATATGAAGATTTATTCATTCAGGTTTTCATAAAAATGTAGGACCTTTCCATGATGGTACTTGTAGAAAATGACTAGCACATGTGTAAGGGTAATGTAAGTAAATGTCAGCACAGCAAGCATCACATACTACTTTTTATTGGTCCTTTTAGCTTGTATTCCGTTTACTTATTTCTGTTTGTCATTTTAGGGCTCAGTTCTGCAGTGACAAATAGATAGGCAAATCACTCAGACAAAAATCATACAGAATGACCTATTTAGATCTTCTTTTGGGACAGAAGAACGTGGTTCAGAGTGATGATAAGTGGGCATTCATGTAGTATAAAAGAATCTGTATAAAAGAAATGCTTCGCTGTGACTGAAAAGAAGATTAAGACAAAGTGTGCTCAAAATTTGACTGCCCGGCTTATATCACGTTAGTAAAAAATGTTGCTAGCATAATCTTCAGTTTAGAGGAGTCATGAAAGCACTCAAATTCTCTTATTTCTACCCATTTGACTAATAACATCGAACAAAATATGAATCATCAACCCTCAGCAATAGATTTTGTACTTTTTCTCAGTCCTAGAAATGTCTTTGGATAGCAGCAGGGATGTGACCAAGAAGGAATGAGATTAAAGTCACCTTCAGCCATCTCAAACACTAGTATGTGGTTGATACATATGGGAGGGGATCACAGTAATTAATTACACATAGAGTACGCTGCCATATGCAGTAGCCACCATTATATGCTACCGTTGTTTTCTTACTTTTTCACTATTTTTTGAAATCTGGGAGAAGGTTGTTTCCTTCATGAAACATTTTTGCATGTTTCATGACTAGCTACCAAGCCACTGGCATTACACAGAGGTGTGGTTGGAAATTTGATGGGATTTTTTTTTTTCTTTAATATGAATTCAGTGTGGTTACACCAATGAGGACATTCATTTAAAAAACCTGGCTTTATCTTATTTTTTTTCTTTTTTAGATATATTTTTTTTTCATGATTTTAAAATATTTTTCTTCTGCATCATAACAAGTTACATTCAAATCAACATTCACTTTTAGGGATATTAATCTTTCATTGTTTTCTCTCTTTTATTGTGTTTTGTGGCCCCAATGAAGAGTGAATTTAGTTATGATTATACCGTTTTTATTATTAACCAAATAGAAGACACTGAATATTCATATTTCAAATAAAAAACCAACCTCTGGAAATTATAAATAATACTTAAATCTTTTTTTTATTTAAATAATTGTGGCAGATAGATCAGAAATCTGCCTTCTTTAGAAGAAATGGATAAATTTGAAAGAACAGGATTCTATGTTTTTCCTGAAGAAACTCTCTGATATAAAAATAACCCCCTGTTTTTTTATGCTCTGCATTAATAACTGCACCTAGAAATAATACAGACAGTTGCAGTAGAATATACATCACACAAATGCATTTATAAACAAATCTAACATTATATATGGGAGTTATGACACAAGGGAGGTCTTTTGCAAGATAACTCATTTTTATAGAGGAAATGGCTTAGATGCATTTGACAGTTTTTTGAAAACAACAGAATCAGACTTTGTCCACCAGATCAACTGGGATTTTTGGCAAGCCTCCATTTTATAACTTGCCAGGGCCAGCTACTCCCTCTGCCACATGCGCTGCACAAGTAACAGTAAATGAGTTGGGGAGGGCTTTTATTTGCAGGAAGCAATGACAGTGCCAGGACCACTGAATTTTTAAAAAGAAGAAGAGAAGTGTGCTTTCTTTGCCCCTGCTTTAACACACTGACACGCCAGCATCACTTTAACAGATTAACAAAATAACGTTCACAGATATTGAACCTGCCTTTTTACATCCTCAGCGATACATTTCCAACCACCCACTCCCAGCATTCCCCTTGGTTTGTCTGCAGAATTTAATCTGATGCACATACAGTAAATTTGATGGACAACCTATGCTGTATTCTCTCCCCAACAGGGTATTACATCAGCCAGTGAGCCAGAGTATTACGATTTGTTGCCCTACATCTCACAAGGAACTGTTACACACACAGAGATACTTCCACTGACTTTGCTACCCATAATGTCTTGGAGAAACTTTTCTGTCCATTCTCCTCATTTCATAGACCCATACTCATGATTTCCTTGCCGTTTTCCTTCTGAAATTTTCCATTCCCTTTTGTTTCCCTGTAGGTACATCCCTCTAGAGCTAATGTCCCTTTGACTATGTTATTGGCTTTATATTTCCAATCTAAAATGGCGTGTATGAGGGGTTCACTGCTATCTTCAAACATGCATTCATAGATTGCCTTACTGTTGACAATCACAATACATTATTTCTGCCCTTCCTATTGTTCTCACTATTTGTTTGTATTTTCCAGAAGGTTCATCCTTATTAGGTTAATATTCAGAGGTGTATGACCTCTAGTTTTGCAGTCAGAAAAAAAGTGACTTCTTTTTTTTCCTGCCAAAGATTATAAAGGTGAGGATATAAGAAGATGAGGTAAATTGCATATTTATGCTCATTTCCATCTCCCACAAGGAATCTGAGAGGTACTTAAAATGCAATTATTTGGTTCAGATATTCTGACCAGGAAAATGTTTCCACAAGCATTTTACAGACTTACTGTAAATAATACAATCACACGCTTCAATCATAAATAAGCAAGAAGGAGCAGGAGAGAGAGAACTGAGGCATAAGCAGAGATTTGAAGCTTGCTGCTGAATCTAAGAGACAGCAGAAGGCAGAATGGCTGCTCCAGGTGATGGAGGAGTAACCAGGTCTACCAGGGATGATAAGGCTGTGTGAAAGAGAGAGTAGAGAAGCTGGATGCATGAGACAAACCTTGTGCAGAAGCATCTGGCAGCTCTAAGTGTTTTGTTTCACTTTGGGATTTTATTTTTCTTCTTTTTTTGTGTGGTGGTGGTAATTTTGCAGGTTGTACCCTACTTTTTAGCCATGTCTTAAAGGAATACGCAAGGTAACAAGGTCTTTTTTCGTCATTGATTGCATGGTGAAGGTGGGTCATTTCATAACAGCAAAGAAATAGTATTTTGAGTGCACTCTAGTACCATAAATGGGTTTCTTGTTATACAGAAAGAAAACTAGGATCAGCAGACCACAGCTGGAGAAACAGGGACAAATGGGTACGTTCCTGACTTTGTAAGAATCAGAGGACCCTGAATGGTGGTGTCCAGGGAGGCACCTCTTACTGTGGTCCTAGTGATGGAGAAGGGTAAAGAATGTCTGGAGAACATGGTGGAGAAAATGCGTGGCTCTTCTAGGGTAACGCCTAAGGGAAGCATGAAGACTTGTTTAGGGAAAGTATAGATGTACATAAATCAGTAACTCCTAATTAAACTATCTGCTCTAAAGAAGTGATAAAAACTGCTGGTATTATCCTCCTTATGCTTGCTGACTCAAGCATAATGGCCATTGGAAAAAAAAAAAAAAAAAAAAGTCATGGAGGTACATGCATTGCCACAATTGGACATTAAGACTCATCTAGTTCTGTCCAAGACCGAACCTTGGTTCAGAGGCCAACTGGAACATAAAAGCCCAAGTCTGTGTTATCAGGTTTTCTCAGCCTTCGGAAGACCTTAGCTGTATGCAAACTGCCTGTGGTCCCAGATGCATAATAAATCCTGAACCATGTCCTAAATCAGTTTTGGGGGAAAAGTGTGCTTAGATCCCAATGTAACTGTTGCATAACAGGACAGTTGAACTCCAGTGCCGGGGAATGTTTCCTCTTTACAGTTTATTGGTATAGGTGTGGCTATCACTATCAGCCCTAGTGCAAGGCAACTCTTAAGCATTAGATATCTTTTGAAAGCATGTACTGTATTAGCTCCAAAACAATCATCTACATGATTTCCATATCCTTATAGGATTTTCTATGTCATATCTGTGCAAGGTCTACTGATCTCAGACCAAAACACTGAGAATTACCAACTTCAGTCTTCTGTGTGACACCAATACTTTTCTAGCCTCTGACAGGTCTCTGACTCAGTTTCTTTCTTTAGGAGTGTTTGTAAAGATTAAGTCATTACTGCAAGGTTCTTTGAAGAATCCTTTGTAACAGTTATGTACAATTATTCTTTCTTATTTTAAGCAGAGTCAATAACACCCTGTTTATAATGCTGCTAAGTGAACCCAGCTATAACAAGGAATGTCTTGGCCCAATGTCACCCTTGGCCTAACTGTAAAATATGATCAAAACCATGTGCCAAACTTAATTTTGGTTACTATTACATGCAATGATTTTGAGATTTCTGTCATATTTAAGCCTTCATAAAAATATGAAATATTAAGATCTAGGTTTGGTATTTGATTGAACTATTGAAAAGGCTCCAGATAATACATCCTGAAAATTTCATGGAAGTATCTTAAAGGCTTCTGGCCGCAGATGGCTTGTATAGGCCATCACTTTTCCTCAGATGACACCCATTTCTAAATCTTCCTTGACTTACTCTCCCATCCGTTAGTTTCCCACTTATCTGCCTGTCTGAGCTCTGTCATCTCTTGGCTACACCATAACTTTTTCCTACTGAATCCTTCAAAGCCTGAAGGCATAATATGGATAAAAAGTTATTGCTGTCCAGTGTCTCTAGCTCTGTGATTGTCATTCTTCACTTTGCTTTCAGGGATGGAAATTGCAAGATTTGCCCTTGACTCTGAGGTTATTTTTTCCCCTCTCACAGCTTCTGAGCCTGTTTCAATACATAGAGCTTTTTCTGGAGTGCTGACAGAAGTTATCTTTATCCCATCACCCTCCTGCTGTTGCCAAAACCCTTACTCATATGCCAATTGCAATTCAGTAATTTATAATCTCTCTTAATTTCTCGTACATGCATTTTAAAGGGTGATGCCAGGCTACTGTCAAAGAACATCTATTTCCAATCCGTAAGTGCCATCAATGCTATCCCCATAATCTTATAGCCACCCTCTTGCTGTCATTTAGTAACCAGACTGTCCACTGACTGGAACGCAAGAACCAGACAGACACAGGTGTTAAACAGAGGAAATGAAAGGAACTTTTTGATCAAATATTAAGCTAGTGAACTTTCAGACTTCACACTCCATGACTGCTGTGTAACTATGAGTTTCTACCTTATCCACAAGCCAATTGTCTTGGAGAAAACCAGGTCTTCATAGATTTGGGTCCCTACGTCCTCCTAAAAGCCATTTTCAGTTCAAATGTATATATCACCGTCCAAAACCATAACAAAAGTCTTCCCCAAGTTGAAAATTTGGGAGGTAAAATAACAATGCCTGATGCTGAGGTGATCCTAGTGTCTGCTACTTCCTGCTACCTGGTGGAAAGCCTTCTTACTTGCACTTTTGTTGAGTTAATTAAAAATTTCTGGGTGAATTGCCAGGTTTTTTAATGTGAAGTACAGCCAAGAAAAGCTAGATATACCCAAGTAACTAGCTGAGTTACCTTCCAGACCATAGCAGTGGGATCCCAGGACAGCACAGACTAGGAAATCTATCCAAGATTTAGGGACTTTGATGGTTACTCACAGTAGGCTTCATTATGCCATTGCTACCCTGAAGCCTGGATTGTCTTAAAGCTGGCTTAAGCCTGTTTCCACGAGTCATTCACTGCATTTTAGACTTACTATAAGATCTGTCATGTGCTAATTTAAAACAGATTGTCCTGTGGCTGTTTAAATTGTGACAACAGTGGGTGTTATGTCCTTATTGATTTTAGCACTGTTGTTCACCCTGTTTGTTCTGTATTCCATAAAACAGGCAGGATGGCAATGCAAGTGAAGGTCCTTTTCAGTGTACACTGTATATTCTCTTCTGTGCTTGCTCCACAGTAGATATGATGGTGAACAATTGCCACTGCTATGTAAATACACTACATAAAGATGAAGGTCTATTGAGAATGAAGGTCACGCTCCATCTTGAAAAGTGGACTTCAGGCCTTCAGGCAGGTGAGGGGCTTAGAGATTTCAGGCTCTAGTTACTATGTTCCATTATGTCTATAAAAAAGGTTTTATAGTTGATTGTGAGCCATACAGATATGAGAGAGATACAGCTGGAGGCAAGGGCATTTTTAGTTTCTGGATTGTGGTAAGGACATTTTTAGCAACACACTAAATATAAAAATTCTGCATTTTATCCAGCGATTCGTGAAGCTAAAACATAGAATCTATTCTGAAAGCAGATACCAAAATTCAAGACTGATATTTCTCAGGCAATTATTTCCTATCTTTGGGATGCAAAGCTATGCTTCATCTTGTCTTCTCTTATTTGACCTATTGCATTACTGATTACACTGTGGCAGAGATTAAACAGCAGAAAGAAATGTTCCTCTTTTCCCACCTCAGTCCCAATCTCAGTTTTATCTCTAATTTAAAATTAATGTTCCCTTCCGGACTGTAAGGAGCTGAAATTTATTTTGGAAAGGAACTAGCTAAGCCATGATGAAAAAGATGAGAAACACCTCCTGTTCTTGATTTGACCCTGCTACTCCTGCTGACACCAATGGCAGTGACATTAATGACTACTAAAATTTTCTTGTTCTTACATCTAAATCACTAGAAAACCTGACACTTTTGATTTGCAGTGGCTAAAGAAAGCTGTTGTACTGCCTAAACTTCAGATATTTAGACAGTTCAGTGGACACCTGACTCCTTACAGAAACCAGGTAGCTACTGAACTTCATTGAATTCCAGAAGTTTACTTCAGGTGATGTCAAAAGCATTCCAAATCAACTTTCTGAACCAGTAGCTAAGTTTTGGGCATTAAAACAATTAGCAGACCTAGGAATCTTCAAAAAATCTGTTTCCATTAAGTCCTATAAATCCAAATGAAAATTACACACCTAAATCCCACGGAAGACCTGAGTTGAAAGTGCTGGGAATGCTGTGATGAATAACAGAATCAGATCTTGGCCCAAGTTTCAGGCCAGAGACATAACAAGGTAACTCTCTTCCCAGATACTTTCTAAGGTGATGACATCCAAAGTCTGTCACAACACTGCAACCCATAAGTTAAAAGCAAGGCTCTTTTTTTTTTATGTTGCACCCACTCAGATGTCAATCAGGAAGCCTCCTGTGAAACAGCTCTATCATCCTACACTGAAAAGAGGTGTCATATAGCAGTGCCTTGCTGTAAAGGGTTGTTCATTTTTACGGCTATTTTCCTTGATTGTGAACAAACAAAAAACCTTTTTTAACTTCCTGATTTGTTGCACTGTACTATAACTAAAATAAAAATTATCCTCTTCAGCCAGTGAATGTTAAAATCTTTGTGACATTATTCATGCTACAAAGTTAAACTCTCCAACCTTGAATGTTCCTCAGTTGAGATATATGCCATCCGAATTTCCTTTGCATTTTAATTTTGAGGGGAGGAAAGAAAAAAAGGACAAAAAAACTCTGATTATAATATTTGAAGAAGTAATAGTTTTTATTCTATATAATAAATAATATTATATATTATATAATAGGGGGAGAAAGGATCCACGGGTAGTTTATAATGTTACCTAGAACTGCTACATCCTGACTAACATTATAAATAAATATCTATCAGCTAAACAGAATTATTATTTTATCAGCACAAAGGGATAAACGTTTATATAGCAATCACTCTAACCAGTAAAATTTGCTTCCAAGTGTCAGCTGGGTTCGGTTAGGCTAAACTGTCCCTACAATTTAAACTATAATTTTTATTGATGTTTAAGAATCTTATGAGGAAAAAAAAATTGAAAGGGAAGAAGGAATGTTCAAATAAATTCATGCTGATGCAAGTTCCACGAACTTACTTTTATTGGTGAATCTGACCCTTCATTTGCTTGCCTCTTTGCTTAGGCTTGCTGAGGAGATGGCCTAAATTACTTCTCTTACATAGAAGATGGTTCAAATTTATCAGTTACATGCTACATTTGTTTTTCGTTTCTTGTTTGTTTGTTTCATTAGACTGAGAAGCTTAAGGGAAAGGGAAATAGGAAGCTCTACATACCTGAAAATGTTTTGTGAATGGCAAGACCTACAGATCAATAACTAGATAATACAAATTGTGTTCAACCAGACACCTCCATCACTGACAGCAGGAAAGTGCCCTGCTTCCTTGTATTCTCTCAAAATGAGATTCTTCAAAAACTGGGATAATTTAGTCCATGTTACTTATATATTGAGGAAAGCACCTGGTAGTGCAGCATGAGCATTTCTCTGTCATGGATGAAACCTGAGGTTTTGGGAGCACAAGTCTTCACCTTCATTCTTTCTGAATGGACGGTTTTCCCATAGAAAGAGCTGTGTGTTCCATCACTGGAAAAATCAAAAGCTTCAGGCAAACGTAGGTACTTTTTCCCTCATCATTACGATGCTTGTGCAAGTTTACAGCAAGATTTTCACAGCAGTGTACCTTCAGTATACAAATAGAAAACTCTCCAAAAAATGAAATGAGGGAGATGCCTAGTGCAAATGAAAGTTTTCAGAGGTATGTATTAGTTTCCATTGACTTTGCAAAGTAGTTAACCTCTGCAGGAAGACTGGGTTGCTATTTCATTTGCATAGCAGTTATCTAAAGTTCAGTTGAACCTCTGAATCTTTACATGATAAAGGACAAGAGGAAAAGAGGAAAGAAGCAAGAGAATGTATAGAGAATATGTCTTGCAACTACCTTAAACAGGAGAGAGCAGTAAATAAATTTTAAAATTGCTTAACAGGTGGCTGCTCTACTTATCCAGGAAGCCAATTTCTATAGAACCAGGCTGGTTATTAAGACTGTTCACCTGAAGTCAAAGCAAAGATTGATGTTACTTAAATCTTTGTGTATGGGATGACAGAAATCAAGAAGCAAAAGAACACAGAAGAAACAAGTGCCTGATCTTCAGGAATGATGAATAACAACAAAACAGACACATGGACTTACACATTTAAGTCAGCAGGACTACCTGCACTCTGAAAAGTTAAGTCAAGTAAGAGGGTAGCTCTGGGGTTAATCTGCAGATGTTGATCTCCTAAAGAAGGAGAAAACAGAAGAGATGAAGAACAAGCAAAACGAAAACAGAGGAGAACGCAGAATTGAAGACAAGATCAAAGTTAATTTTTTTAGAACTGCCTTTTCATCTCAACTACTTACTATGCAGTAGACTTGAGGAAAGCATATTTGATTTTTTTTAAAATTAGCCCAGCCTTTTATGACACCTTACCCTTGGTCAAATGTGAATTACGCAATAAATATATTAGCTTACAATAAATTTTTTTAAACTACTCCCGCTTTTCTCCTCTCAACAGTATCCTGGATGAGAAATGTCTACAATTATTTCTATGCCATCTATCAAACACATAGACAGCTCTGTCAGGTCAGACTAGGGCCATAAAATGCAGCTTGATATAATTCTGACAAAGTCTAACAACTGTCCTACCTCTTGCCTGATACCCTTCAAGAAAGACCTCTGCTAGTGTGCATCTGTTGTGGACAACCTCCCACTGTCCACCTCTAGGCAAACATATGTTTGAAACTGGGAGCATTTTCAAATGCGATTAAGTGACATAATAGAGGGAAGTAGCAACAGACCTGATGTCCTGGTTTCAGCTGGGATAGAGTGAATTTTCTTCTTAGTAGCTGGTGCAGTGCTGTGTTTTGTATTTGGTGTGAGAAGAGTGTTGATAACACACTGGTGTTTTTAGTTGTTGTTAAGTAGTGTTTATACAAAGTGAAGGACTTTTCAGTTTCTCAGACCCTGCCAGTGAGAGGGCTGGGGAGAGCACAAGGGGCGGGGAGGGGACATGGCTGGCACAGCTGACCCCCCCTGACCCAAGGGATGTTCCATACCATATGGCGTCATGCTCAGCATATAGAGCTGGGGGAAGAAGGAGGAAGGGGGGGACGCGGGGAGTGACGGCGTTTGTCTTCCCAAGTCCCCGTTGCGCGTGACGGAGCCCGGCTGCCCTGGGGATGGCTGAGCCCCTGCCTGCCCGTGGGAAGCGCTGGGTGAATCCCTTGGGTTGCTTTGCTTGTGTGCGCGGCTTTTGCTTTACCTGTTGAACTGTCTTTATCTCAGCCCATGAGTTTTCTCACTTCTACTCTTCTGATCCTCTCACCCATCCCACTCTGGGGGGAGTGAACAAGCTGCTGCGTGGGTCTTAGTAACCAGCTGGGACTAAACCACAACACCTGAATTTTCTTTTCACTCTATATATGAGCACTATTTGGATAAGTAAAATTGTTCTGAAGTGGTAAAGCTTTGGATATACACGTATTGGAAAATACATTATCTGTCTTTCAGTACTGAGCAACAGACTCTCACATCTGTGTCTTGCAGAAGTCCAAATTTGTATCTTTGGCTGGTGTGACTGATGTGGTTTTGTGTGCTGTGTACTAAATTGGACACCTGTTAGAGTCAGCAGGATGATGTCCTCTGACCTTAGGTACATTGACTTAAATTGTCTTTATTTATATATCCGTGGACATATGGAAGAGGAGAGAAAACTTGTGTTATGCAAAAACAGGCAAAGTAAATCCTGCCTGAACACTCCCCAAACACAATGTTTACTTTGGAAGAGCAGTATTATTTTTAAAGACATGAGTATTCTGAACAAGCATTCTTTCCTGTAACTACCAAGCACAAAGACCAATAACCTTGCACAACCCATAGTATTGATGTTTCTGAGATCGTGCTCTTCCTGCCTTGGTCTTACACAGGCAATCCAAAGCCGTAATGAAATACAATCAAATCACGGCTGTAGCAAGTCCATTCCATTTTGTATTGTCCCCAGCCACTAAACATGCAGTCCGAGCAATGAAGAATCTCATCCCTTGTCTTTATGAAAACCCCTAACAGCTTAAAGTCCAGGAGTAATTTTAACGAATGTTGACCATGTCTTCTAGTGCTCAGTTGAGTTTCACGTACTGTCATGAAGCTGCTTTTTTTCTGGGACACAAACAACCTGGAGAAAACACTGTACTTATTTCATTGCAAAGGGTCTAACTCAGCAAGGTAACAACAGTGAAGACTACTAAAGGCTACTGCAGTATAGGTGATGAGTGATAATGCATGTATATTTCTTAAGGGCGTCATACGATTCTCTTTATCCACAGGTACTTTTTACTAAACAAGACAGAGTAGTGTCATAGGTTAATATTTTGCTTTCAGTCCTGTTCCATCCCTCACATCACTGGACCTATGAAAGTGATGCAGGGGGACTGAAACACAAGAATCCTTCTCCTCACAACTATTCATTATGTTTTATTTCATTTAAGTGATTTTTAATCCACTGCAAGACTATGCTTCTTACCCTGTGGAGATTTATAATCTCTAAGAATTCTTTATAAAGAAGTATCAAAGTTAGTTATGTCCATTGAGTCACCTTTATGTACTGTTTTATTAACTTTTTCAGGGAATCTGAACAGGTCAGAGGTGTGCTATTTTTCTTTGAAGAGCTTATGACCCTATTCTCCAAGTACTGTACTACCTTCTTCTTAATTAAGCCCCTACCTTTTCCTTGTCCTTTTTATTTCCAATTTGCACCTTAGCCGAGGTATTTTATGTTGTAATATATTCACAGGTAGGATTTCCAAATCTTTAAAACAAGCTTTGTGGTTTGCTTTCATTTCCTTGCCCAAAGATATGACATAATTTATATGCATTAACAATGGAAAGGATCTAATTTCACAGCACGAAAATTCCAGCTTGAAAGAAATTACTGACTTGGCTAATTTTTCTACTAAAATTCACTGTATTCACTAGAGAAACATAACTTCAATAGATTCATAGAAAGGGTGTCTAAAGGAGACTTCTGGAGTTCTCGGGTTCACATTCCTGCTTGAAGCACTATCAGTGTCCCCATCACTAGGTGTGGCCCACCCTGTGACTTCATCTAGGAGAATCTTGAAGCTCTCCAAGGATGGAGATTCCACAGCCTCTGTGAGTAACCTGCTCCAGTGCTGTACTACTTTCCCAGTGATTTTTTTAAAATTATTTTTACATTAACTAATGTGTGATCTGAACCTCTTAAGCCACAGGGTGTGGCCATTGTTCCATGTTTTGGCATCTTTCACTTCCAATAAGTTTTTGGCTTGGTCTTTGAAACTGCCCTCCATGTAGTTCCTGGCTGGTATTAGATTCACCTGTTTGCCTTTAATTTCTAGACTAAATAAGCCCAGGTATTGTTACCTATGGGCCAACCATGTCCCCTTGCTTTCTGCTGAACTTCATAGCCACTTTCCATATTACTTTTGAGTTGGACTGAGTACTAATCAGTGTGGAATCTCACCAGTGCTGGGAAGAGAAGGATAGTTTACTTTGATCTGCTGTCCATGCTTTTCAGTAGCTCAATATGCAATCTACCCTGTTCCTGATGAGATCACATTTGGTGGCTCATATTTCACCTTGAAGACCATTGTAATCACCAAATCCTTTTCAGCAGAGCCATTACTGCTAGACTCTTCCTATCCTATGCTGATGTTTAGGATTAATTTGCCATAGGGGTAGAACTTTCCAGTTTTTTAAAATTAAAATAGGAACGTTTTTGTCATATCATTCCTTAAGTTTAGGCCACTGTGGTTGGGCTCTGCCATTTGTTGTTAAGCCACTCTCCAAGTTTATAGTCACCTGAAAATCTGTTGAAGGTACACTCATCCACCCTTTACTTCCTTAGCTTCCAAATGAAAATGCAGTTGGGAACTACATCAGAGAAAGCTTTTGATTTGCATACCTGAAATAAAACTGAATTCAGAAAGAGATGGTTTCCTTGCATCATTTCCTATAAATCACAATAGCTGACATTTCTTTTTGTTATGCTTCCTCAGAAGACTATTAACTATATTCCCCAGTTTAATACTTTGAAGACTACCAAGATAAATCTGTATCTACTTTTGTTGAGAATCAGATCCTAGATGCCAGAGTTCTTGGGTTCTTTTCATGTACTAACTCCTGTGAGACGATTTACACAAGCTTCTCAATGAACAATGAGACTAATGAAAATCTTATTCCTATAAATGTGTGGCCAGTAACTTTCAAAATGACAGCCACTTAGCCACCTTCCCTATACTTTCAGAGAAGTACTGCAGGATATGGAGTTTCAGTTCCCCACATAGTTCTTGGCATCTTCTCACCACGATCAAAACTCTCTTCCCCTTCCATGGAGACATGACAGGAGGCAGATGCTGTGGCTAGTTCAGATACATGTTTGCGAATGGGTCTTCACACTGAACATGTAACAGATGCTCACTGAAGTCATCCTAGAGCTTTTTTTTTTTTTTTTTTTTTTTTTTGGTCAGGACCTTTTTAAGTTTCCTTTCTACACCCAAACACCAGTTTTCATTGATACTTAGGACCTGGTATCTATTTCTCCCTCTCTGTAGATCCTGTTTAGCTTGATCACTGTGTTTGGTTTAGCCTGGGGAGGTTGAGGGAATGGGAAATACAAGTAGGGAGATACAATAAAACTTACTTCTCTAAGTAACCACAATAAAATGTTTTTAAGCTCCATCTTGCCTAGAAAAATAAAATCAGCTGTTGACTAAATTGTGTCTATTTTGGGCATTTTGGGGTTTGCCTTTTTTTTTTCTTTTTTTTTTTTTTTCTCCTAATACAAACCATTTACACTTCTATTTAAACATAGGAGTCACATTCATTAATCTAGAAAAAAAATACATGTTTGCATCATGCTTTGCTTTCTCTCTTTGTCATGTCTCTGACCTTGAAACTGCAAGCTCATCATGGGAGGCAGGCAGACACTGTTTCTGATTTTCTGCAATACTGGACAAAGTACTACTTACGCTGAACACTGAATCCTCCCTTCAGGTGTTAGACCGCATTGCTCCTAAATGGTATCAGAATTCCTGCAAAGGGTGTCTTAGTCACAGCCATTGTGTTATCCCTGTTTCAGAAGACTATGCAGCTCTCTCACAGTGAATGCAGTTGTACAAGAAAGAGATACCGAGATCAAATATCTGAGACCAATTCAGATCTTTTTCCGGGAACGTTTATCCAAACACAAATGTTGCTAGATCTTACACCCATTTTGATAAGCTGCTCAGCATGTAACAGCTGACAAAGTAAGGCCTTCACTCATTTTCCACCAAATTAGAGGCATGATAATATGGTTCTTGTACGATGTAATTTCTTCACCTTTTTCTGACCATGAAGGTAAAGGGAAGTAAAGGCATGTAATGGACAACAGACTTTTGCTTCCTTACTAACTTGAATAAGGATTTTGGGGGAAGATGATCTTGCCTGTGGTACAGACACTCCTCCAAACCTAGCCTTCAAAGCTTGTTTTAGGTCATAAGCATATGTTTTGCTTACATGGCTTCAGTATTTCTCCACACAGATCCACAGAAACCCAGACCAAGCCAGTCATAGCATTATCTCTGAGAGCTGGAGCATGACTTAGTATTCCAGTACTTGCAAGTGGAAAGTAGTGAGTATAATTAGTAGGAACAATACTTATCAAATGCCCTGTACATTCATAATCCTATGCAAACACCAAGATGACTGCATCCCCACAGTAACTCTAATGACTTTAGTATACTTAGAATGGATTTAGCTCATCAAGAGAAATGCTAGACATATCTCACTCTTTAAATATATTCATTTCCCTTTGAAATTGATTTAATGAGGAGGTTGATTTGGCCTATACAATCAACAGAATCAGACTTTAAAAATGCATATTATATTGCATTATATACATGTATATATATGCATGCACAAACACACACAGAGCTATATTTGTGTATAAATGTATATATAGACAAACACTCTGGTTCTGCTCCGACTCTTCTGATCACCTTTCTACAGAAGACAGTTAAGACAACAAGTCAAGAACTCTTCATTCCTTAAAAAATACAAAAATATTGCATTGCTATTAATGGGTTATAGCACTTAAGGTCCTGAATGTTAGCAAGGATTTCTGTAGAAAAAAAAAAGAAATTCTATAACCTTTTATAACAGGGTATCTGTAAAAGGCAGCAGTAGGTATTGTCTGCTTATCAGATAATGTATTATATTATATTATTATATTATGTTATGAACTCCATCTTACCAAACAACCAAAGTAAATACCCTCCCATTGATTTCACCCATTATACATCCCATTTTGCATCTGAAAGAAAAGGTTAGGATCTACTGCAATGTGATTGCAGAGTATTTAGAAACTCCCTACATTTTAGGGAAAATTGTAGCAGTTTGTTTTCTCTACTTGCTCACTTTTGAATTTTACTTACTAAGACAGAATGATTTTAACTTCTTTCCAGGGGAATAAGAAATTTGTGACAGCAGTAGATTTTGAAGCAAAGCAATTTAAATGTTATAATTACCAGGTAGTAAGAGGGGGGGCAAAAGTTCAGGAAGTCTTCATTTGAGGCAATGTGTGCAGATTAAGTCAGGACACAATTGCTGAGAGGCATTAGCTGGTTTCTATGGGATATGTGTAAATTTTATGCAGATGTGCAAAATGCAATTTTTCATATTGTTACCATATAAATTACCTTTGTAAGCAATTTATTATCTCCATTCTCACATTTTGCATAAGTGATCTCTTGTTTGCAACACTAGTTTACATGTGGTAACCTAAAAAAATAATCTAATACCCAAGATCTATAGTCACCAAATGACTGCTTTCCATTCCCGTTCTATTCAATGTTTTTAAGAATAGCAACATGCCTAGAGATGTGGAGAGGAAAATGATAACTGCCTGCAGCTATTTGAAAGGTTTTATTTAAAAAAAAAAAAAAAAAAAGAAAAAAAAAAGAAAAGAAAAGGTAAGAATTAATTTAGTGTAATAATGGGTATGGCTATGAGTTATGGGATATGGGATAAAATTGAGAAATGGAAAATAATGGCTGAGTGTTGAGAGAAGTGGGAAAAGAAGACGAAGAAAGAAAGTGAGACCTATTAATCTGTAGAGTAATCTCCAAAGGGGAGTAATATAAGCTCCATTTCTTGACATTTAAAAGTAGACTGAACAAAAGGTGAATAAATGTACATCAGGGAACAATACTGCATTATCAAAAAGATTAACAAAGTGATCTAATAGAGCTTTGCTGCCTGAGTGACTGTCCACTGATACACGCCAATAAACTCTTACATAAAGATTTCTTTCACTGTAAATATAGAACAGTTAGGACTTTTTTTTAGCTCTGATCAGACCTATAGACCTGTCATTTCAATGCAAAATATTCTAACCTTCCCCCAGTTCCCTTCTCTACCCCCCCACCCCACCCCCACCCCCCCCCGCCTTTATCACATCAATGTCTTTTAAGTGAGGAGATGTGTCACAGTGCATTGGGGTAGAAAAGGAGCACACAGACCTGAGGAGTCAACATCATCAACCATCCCTATGGTGGATCTCAAAATCGTACCCAGAGCTCACAACTATGTAAGACCCTGCAGATGGTAAAGCAGCACTGGTGACTGTAGTACTGAAATCTTTCTAAATATATTTATCTCACTGGAATTATCATGTGAGTTTACTGAATGGTCCGTTCATGCTATATTGCTTAAATCAACTGACAGGACATCTTACAAGAAGGATGACAAACTCTTCAGTGAACTAAGAGTAACATTATCTTCAGTAAAGTATTTGACCTATTTTCTTTAAAAGACTAAGAAATGGGAACAGTTTAGCAAATTCTTTTTTTTTTTCCCCCTACTCTATCAGCCTATCAATTCCTTTCACAAACCACTCAACCTTCTTAGATAGAGCAGTTTATAGAATCATAGAACTGTAGAACAGTTTGGATTGAAAGGGACCTTTAACGGTCCACTAGTCTAACACCCTGCAATGAGCACAGACATCTTCAATGGGATCAGGTTGCTCAGAATTCCATAGAACCTGGCCTTGAATGTTTCCAGGAACGGGACATTGACCACCTCTGGGTAAACTGTACCAGTGTTTCACCACTGTCATTGTAAAAAATGTCTTCCTTCCAGCTAGTATAAATCTACCCTCTTTTAATTTAAAACCATTACCCATTGTCCTGCCACAACAAGGTCTACTAAAAAGTCTGTTCCCATCTTTCTTATAGGCCCTCTTTAAGTAGTGAAAAACCGCAAGATGGTCTCCCCAGAGCCTTCTCTTCTCCAGGCTGAACAACCTCACCTTTCCAAGCCTGTCCTTATAGCAGAGATGTTTCATCCCTCTGATCATATTTGTGGCCCTCCTCTGGACTCTCTCCAACAGGTCCATGTCTTTCCTGTGCTCAGGGCTCCAGAGCTGGTCACAGCACTACAGGTGGGGTCTCATGAAAGCAGAGTAGAGGGGCAGGATCACCTCCCTCCACCTGCTGGCCATGATGCTTTTTATAAACAGTTGGTTTTCTAGGCTGCAAACACACGTTGCCAGCCCAGGTCCAGTTTTTCTCCACCAGTACCCCTAAATGCTTGGCAGAGCTGCTCTCAATCCCTTCATCACCTAGCCTGTATTGATACTGGGAGTTGCCCTGACCAAGGTGCAGAACCTTGCACTTGGCCTTGTTGAACCTCATGAAGTTCACATGGGCCCACTTCTTGAGCTTGTTCAGGTTCCTCTGGATGCCATGCCATCCCTCAGGTGTGTCTACTGCACCACTCAGCTTGATGTCATCTGCAAACTTACTGAGGGTGCACTCGATCCCACTGTCTATGTCACTGATGACCCAGTATGGACCCTTGAGAGACACCACTTGTCATAGATCTCCATCTGGACATTAAGCCATTGACCACTGCCCTCTGGATGCAACTATCCAACCAGTTCCTCATCTACCAATCAGTCCATCCGTCAAATCCATACCTTGCCAATTTAGAGAGAAGGATGTTATGGAGGACCGTGCCAAAGCTAAGTATTTTGTTTTTTCTACTTTACCTGGAAGGTCTTTTAAGAGCATTTTTTGGGGGGGTGGTTTTTTTTTTTTTCCTTTTCCCCCTAAAGTTTAGTTTAAGTTAACTCATAAGCAGAAGTTAT
Source organism: Falco cherrug (assembly GCF_023634085.1). NCBI lineage: Eukaryota > Metazoa > Chordata > Aves > Falconiformes > Falconidae > Falco > Falco cherrug. The sequence continues at coordinate 5,774,387 of NC_073698.1, forward strand.
TTATCTTCTCTTATCTTTCCCTAGTACTTTTGACATATTTGTAGGTAGAAATCATGACCTCTGTCAGTTTTCATTTTGGCAGACCAAAAGAACTAATGTTTTCTCTGTTCTTCTTATTGTTTGCATAGCCATTTCTGCATAAATTCCAATTTGCATTGGAAATTATTAAATATTAATATTCCAGCTGGGAACTACGGACAATATTCTAGGAGAGAAATACCTGTTGCAAATGTGTTCATATATTCAAATGATGTTAGCAAATGTTTTCCCTCATGTGATCATATAACCACATTTGGCATTCTTCATGGGCATAATACACACCTTACTGAAGGGTGTCCTGTGACTGACTGGCAGAAACAAAACTCTCCCTATCACTTCTAGATAAGAGCATCCAGTTTGAAGTGGGACATCATCTTTCAAGTTCCTAAAGAGCTGAATCTCAATTTTTACTATTAAATGTCCTCTGATTTCTGTTTTTCCCATCCTCAGAATGATCCATTTTGCCCTGCACAATATTCTGTCCATCACCTGACTAATCTTGTGTTCAATTTATTCATAAAATGAAAACAACCCCCTAACTACTTACTCCATGAATATTTTCCCTCTAGGCCTATAGTCCCTTTTCCAACAAACCTTTTATAACTAGCCCAGCGGCCAGTTCCTAACCCACCTTAGTACTGACACAAATCTCACCTTCACGGCTTTAAGTAATGATTTACCATATGGTATTGCACCCAATCCTTCACAAAACAACCTGAGAAACTAAATTCTCCCATGAGTGACAGTTTTTAAATTTAATCCAATCCTAAATAGTTTTGTTTTTATTTTTAAGGGAAAGTAAGAATCCTTTGATTTACATTTTGAATCATTCATCTGATATACCCCAACTGAAGTCATCTCAGCTCCGAACCGGGAAACACAACTCTGTTCATTATCTCTACTTGTTTGTGATCATGTTAACTGCCAGTTTTTGAATTCTTTTTATAGATCCTGCATTCACTTGGATGCTGAATGCAGTGCCCTCAAAGCAAGACACTTGTGTTTAAGCATGTGCAATGGCTTTGAGGATTTTGAAGACCAAATCCTGTACTGATAGCCTAGGTCATAAAATTTAAACTGTTGGCTTCTGGTGATGCTGAAATGCCATTACACAAGAGATCACTTCCGAGTGGGTTGGTAGGGAGCAATAGCTGGGATTATTGGCTTCCGTTTCCAGGATTAGATCAGGGGTAGTCTGCACCAATTTATGAAATGGAATTCCTGCTTAACCAGTCGGTAGTCATTCACAAGGAGATGACTGGCTTAGTGGATGAGGGGAGAACAGTGGTTGTTTTTTCTCTTGACTTTAGTACGTATTTTGGCACTATACCCCATAAACAACCTCATGGAAAAGCTAATGAAATATAGCCTAGATAAGTGGACATTGAGATGGATCAAAAACTGGCTGAATGGCCAGGCTCAGACGGTTGTGGCCAGTGGCACAAAGTCTAGTTGGAGGCCAGTCACTAGTGTTGTATCTCAGAGGTAGATAATGGCACCAACACCGTTCAGCATCTTCTTTATGACCTGGATGAGGCAGAACACACCCTTAGCAAGTTTTCATATGAAACAAAACTAAAAAAGAGTTGCTGATAAACCACAGGTTGTCCTGCCACCCAAAGGGACCTGGACAGGCTGAAGAAACAGGCTAACAGGAACCTCATGAAGTTTATCAGAGGGAAAAGTTTAATCAGGCCCCTGAAAGTGACTAACACTATGCAGCAGGACAGTCTGGGGCCAACCATCTGGAAAGCAAGTCTGCAGAAAATGACTTGGGTAATCACTATGAATATTAGGCTGAACATGAGCTAGCAATGTGCCCTTCTAGCCTTCTGACTACATTAGAAGCGTCACCAGCAGGTTGAGGGAGGGGATCCTTCCCCTCTGCTCAGCACTGGTGAAGCCATGTCTTGAGTACTTATCCAGGTCGGGGCCCTCCAGTACAAGATGAAAGGACAATGAAGGTAATTAAGGTATTGAACAATCTGATGTATGGCAAAAGGCTGCAAGAATTGAGACTGTTCAGCCTGGAGAAAAGACAGTTCAGTGGAATCTTAGCAATGTGTATAAATACCCCATAGGAGTGAGGAGGGAAGTAAAGATGGAGCCAGGGTCTTCTCATTAGCTCCCAGTGACAGGAAGAGAGGCAAAACCTGAAATACAAGTCAATTTAAATACAAGAAAACACTGTTGTTATTGTGACAGTGATTGACCACTGAAACAGGTTGCACAGACAAGTAGTGGATTGTTCAGTTGTGGAAATAGGAAAACCTGGACTGAACATAGCCCCTGAGCAACCTGCTCTGCCCATCTCTGCTTTGAGCAGATGGGTTGGGCTGTATCATCTCCAGAGGTTCCTCCCAACTCCAGCAGTTCTCTGATTTGTGAGTTTGTTGTTCAAATAATGCACATTTGAGCTGGTGAGAAAGGAAGCTTTCTGGTAGAGTGTTATTCACCAGGGAACTGTGAAGTCCTCCCTTTCACTTTGCCCTGCAAGTGGCTCCAACTTATTAGCTATAAGACATTTATAGAGTGTTGTCATTTTGAGCAACTATTTGCAGAGGTTTGAAATTTGTAGGAGATTGATATGTAAAATATGATTTCTTTGCCCTCTGCAAGTCCTCTCTCAGAGAAATGCAGATGGAGAAATTCAGTATTCTAGATACTCTTTCTTCTATGGAAAGAGTGAAAAAGCCTTTCTGCCCCACTTTTTGATGATATTGTAGGTAAAATCTAAGACAGTTTGAACAACAACAGAAGGTAGTAAAATACAGAATTTTTTTGACAGATTTTGTTTAAATAGATATGATTTTGTGTGCAGCTTTTGCAGACACTGACCTGTAGCTGAGGTCTAGCCCTTAACCTTTCCTAAGGCAGCATCCACAGACGTGTTACTTCATATAGCATATAGTTACTTCATAGCAGAGGTGCTAGCACAGGGGGATGACTTAGGGGATTGCTGCTGGTCCCACAGTTCAAGGCAGTTACTGCAGTGAATTGAATACAATTGACTTAATTATAGCCACTTGGGCATAGGTTCATATCCTTTCCATCTGTTCAAGGAAACACCCAGACTGAATAGCCTTTCCACTTTTTTTTTTTTTTATCATTACTATTATTTAAGAAATATCTTCTTGAAGTTTTTATGGTTTTAGAAAAAGTTTTACTTATTACATCTATAATCTGGAATAACCAAAATGTAGAACAAACCACCATATAATTCTGATTTAATGGCATCTTTTCAGTAGAATTTGTTTCATGTCTAGGACTGGCTTGTTTGATTTAGAGTTGCATTCCCAACTACATTGTGAGGAAAGAAAAAGAAGTGGATACAGAAAGAAACAGACAAGTTTTCACGCATGCATGTGCATATGCACATGCGCACAGACACTAATTAGAGTCTAAAATTGAAAACAACCCCCTTTTTTTCCATGGTAATAATAACTACATATATTTTGATAAGGAGATAGGTCTCTTAAACAGAGATCTGCAACAGGATAATGACTTTACAAGATGTGACTGGCAGTTACCGCACTACCTCTTTAATCATGCTTTTATTTCTATCAAGAATGCCTTATACTTTCATTACATTTCAAACGCACGTTAGAGCTGACTGTGCTACTGAGGCTTCAAAGGAACAAATAAACAGAGAGTTTACATAGAGCTAAATGGGTGGTATATTTAGTGAACCCATGAAAAAAAAGACCATGCTATATCATACAGTCACATCACTAAAAAGGGCTGCTTTATCTTCTGTAGCTGCTGTTCCCAGAAACAGCCTGCATTATAAGTGACATTTGAGGTTGAATTTATTACTTATGGGTTTCTGTGCTGAATATCTGTTGTAATTATTTACCCAGCTAATGTATTTGACCATGTTCTTGCCATAACTGGTACTGTATGTTTTCCTTTGGATAACAGCAGTCTCAGACCTCCGGAGATATTTCTATCATGCTGAAGGAAAAAAGAAATTAATAAATTATGATTAAGACTAATGGGAACCTGTGAGTATTACTGTACAGGAGAGAAATGTGTGGATATCATAGATTGGTAGCAAACTCTGAATGTTCTCCAAACATTAGGGTCATCCAGCTCCAGTCCTCAAGAGATTCCCATTCCATCATATTTATATTTCTTATTGGATGTAGAAATATGAAGCAGGAGTACATCAGGCACTTGTGCAATAGTTACTCCCTAACTGTCCAGTCCCACTTCTATCATGGATAGAGAAGCCTTGAGCCTTATTAACTCTAATTTCCTACAATGGAATCACTTTCCGCTCACCAGTTCTGTCACCTGTACATGATCTACTACCCACAATTTATTTTCTTGCATTGAAGGGACTACAGAGCCCTCTCTGGAGCTAGGATGTCATGTCCTTCAGTTCGAACTGGGAGCCGAAATATCTTTGCACATTTTGGCTTAATAAAATTCTGAATTCTGGCATCCCAAATCAAAGCAAAGCTAAATCCCGTTTATTTAAAAACATGGAAATGTACCTATAAATCATCTAAACAACTGTTTTCTCATGCTTTAATGTTTGTGAATACTTACATGGATACTAGAAGTAATTTATATATGTATATGTATTTATATATATATTATAATATAGCAATCATCAGTATGTAAGGTGTTAATGATTCCCCAATGACAGGTTTAACTAAACATTCAGCAAGACTTTGCAAGACATGAGAACTTGTCAAAATTGGCTTTGATGATCACAGTGAAATAAGAACAGTCCAAGTAGGAAGACTGCACTGATTTTAGGACTTTCACTATTTCTAATTTTAAATATTAAAATAATTTTAATTGGGCAGTGGTCATCTTAAAGGTGGGCTCTCTTGTTCAGCTACATTAGCTTCATCTACAACAATTTGCAGTCCTGGTCCCCATGCTCTCCAGACTATAGATCACACTTAAATTTATTCCCTAGCTGTATGCTCACATTTTCTTTCAAAGGAAGGTAGGAATATAGAAAGAAGTTTGTCCAAGTCCCATCCCTACAGGGTGTTAGGCTATGAACAGTGATGCAGCCATTAAAGATAAGGAAAAATAACAGAAATTCTGAAGAGGTTGTTCATAAAGAAATTCTCTTTAGGAATGTTATTCATCGTCCTCTGTCAAAGGACCTAGAGTAATGGCAAAAATATACCATCAGCCTCAAAACTATTTATTCAAATGCAATCACCACACAAAGTGGTGTATTTTAGCTATATGGGAAATTGAAAAGGCCCACATTATTACAATGATAGAAGACAAAATATGAAACACGGTTATGCTTTGTAAAGATTAACTTGCAGAGTTTCAGAAGGTTTATTGTGTATGTGAATGTTGTGGTTTAATCCCAGACAGCACCTAAGACCCACACAGGTGCTTGCAACCATTCCCCTCCCTCCGCCTCCCAGCAGGATGAGGGGAAAAGAACTGAAAAGGTAAAAGTGAGAAAACTCATGGGTTGAGATAATAAAAATCTAATAATTGAATGATCATTAACTGAAAAGGAAAATAACAAAGAGAGTGAAATAAAACTCCAGAAAGACAAGTGATGCAAATGAAAACAATTGCTCACCACCAACTGACTGATGCCTAGTCAGTCCCTGAGCAGCAGACCTCCAGCCAGCTTTCCTCCAGCTCTATATGCTGAAAATGATGCCATATGGTATGGAACACCCCTTTGGTTAGTGGAGGTCAGCTGTCCTGGCTGTGTCCCCGCAATGTACTCTTTAGCAGGGTGGGGTGAGGAGCAACAAAGCCCTTGTCAATGTGTGAGCACTGCTCAGCATTAACTGAAACATCTCGATATTATCATCACTGTTTCCAGCATGAATCTAAAACATAGCACCATTCTAGCTACTCTGAAGAAAATTAACTCTACCCCAGCCAAAGCTAGCACAATGGAATAAGATTTGTAGTTTTGGGAAGATACGCTACATTTTTCATATTTAACACAGTGTTAGAATTTCAAAGCATGAAATTTAAATCAAGCGTAGTTATGGAACTCTGACCTGCGCTTATGGCAGAAAATAATTCTCCCTCTGAAATTTACTTATAAATAGAAAGCTTTGGAGAATGTAATCTTTGCCAAATTGTTCTAATGTAACAGGGAATGAAGAAAACGCTGAGTGTTTCAAAAGAAAGGCAGTCTTAATTTCTACAATGGAGGAGTGGTGGTCATACTATATTTATCATGTAGGTAAAAAAATAGAGCAGATCCATCATGATATTTTGAACTCATCCCCCAGTAAGCTCCTAATCTCTAGCAATTTGCAGTTCAGAGACTTCTGAGACCTTTCTGACCTTGCAACACGGCCAAGGATTTCTCATAAAAATTAGGAAAATCACGTAATATCTTTGGAGGTTATCAGAAGACAAATGTAATTTTCTCCCTGTGCTCCAAATTTTGAAAAGGAAAAACTGGTGTTAGCAGGTTCACCTTCTAGTATTTTTTTTAAATCCTCATTTTTATAATACATCCCATAAAACATAAGAAAAACTAGTTTGCAAGCATTGGTACATCCTTAAGACTTTTCACACTAAAGACAATTGATTCATACACGTTCTTGAAGAGATAATTTTCTCTCCAGTTCATTCCTTATTTAGCATGCTTATGAGTGTAACTAGACCAGCTGGCCAAATAGAATAGTAAGTACTCTCTTTCTGACAATTTCTTTCTCCTTTCCATGTTCGCCTGCCAGTAGCTTATGGATTTCTTAAATAACTTTCAGCTAATAATATTCACAATAAAATAGAGTAAATAGAACTTGTATTAACTTGGTTATAGTATTTATTTAGTCAGCAACCAGGCCAAAGAGCATGCATCTCTTCACCAGTAGGCTGTATTATTCTTACCCATTTTCCAGCTAAATGTAATATATTTCCTGCTATATATGAAAATACTGGAATACACTCATTTTTGAAATATTCACTTTAAATTGGCACAATATATAGAACTCAACAGCTTTGATTTTTTGGTTTGCCTTTTTTTTTTTTTTAAGGTTAAAGGTCAGGTAAGCTTGATGAGTGGATCAGAGATACAACGTAGAAGATCATAGGCACAAACATTTGCATGAAAATCCCTTGTAAACATTGCTGGTTTAGCATGTACCAAAATACTCTCCTCTTTCCCTAATCTTGATTGCCTTGACACAAACTTCATTTGTGAACAAAGTTCTTTTAGTCATGCCTAAAGGCATGCAAAATTATGGGTAAAATAATGATTATTTTGTACACAATTCTTATCATCTAACTACAGAACCATAGCTCAGTGTGAAGCAGATTGGTCTTTTTCTATCTGATTAGATTTCTTTTTCAGGCCTGGAGTGTTGGCTGTAATTTGCAGACACGTAAATGTATAGAAGTGCATCATATATAAATTAGCAAAGCCAGAAAATAACAGGCCCATTTGGAACTATTTCGCTTTTACAAATCAGCAATCTAAAATCTCTAGTCTGGGAGATGTACAGGAGTTCAAGCAGCATATTACTTTGTATAAACACCTTTTTACTACATTCTGACAGCTTTTGACAAATGTAACACCGAGAAAAATCATTTGCAATGGCTGCATCTGCCTTTTTAGGATCCATGACGAGAAATGAAAAGACCGGTTATTTATTTAGAAGTCAAGCCTACGTTCAGCAGATTTTGTGAAGTGTGAACAGTGAAATCACTTCAATGCCATCTTTTTCTGTGTCTATGTGGAATGCAGTCAGTTTCTAATTTCATAACCTGTGCCTTTGGTATTTTAGTTTATTTCCAAATAACATTTGGCAAGTAACTTCTGATAAGAAACCCTTGTGAATTAATTCACAGCATCACCTCTGAAATGAGAATGTGCTAGCACGTTTTGCCTGGGTAACGTTGTTACACCCTGACTGTGTAACAGCGCTCAGGATCACTTGGATGGCGAATATTTCAATCAATGCAAGTGCTTCAATATTTATCCTAAACCATTTGACTGAACATTTCCTCCCATGATACCTCAACACAGAACTTCTTAGGTTCTCCTGGTGCTGAAAAATTGTAAAAAAATTATAATATTTGCACTGTTTGGCCAGCTCTAGTATTCAGTGTGGGTTATCATGGTGAAATTAGTGAGCATCAGTTACAGGGAGAAAACCAATAGATTCATGCTTCCAGGCTTTGATAGAAAGCTGAGCACAGAGATGCCTTCAGTAAGACCAATGGATCAAGTGTTCATGAACCACCTGGTTTTCTCTGTGTAAGGTCTGAACTGGGTTCTGCCTTGTCAATAATCATTAATAGCATACATGAGCAACCCATTCTAGGAATAAAAACACAGGCTCTTTACAAATTAGGTTGCTGAGAGATGGAAGCAACACAGCTTTTATCCAGGCTACTGGATAACTAGCATTAACCTAGTTCTTTTGCTTATTTCCCTTCTCCTACCACTTTCAAAATGTATTTTAAACAACAAGAAATAAATCATATTATCTGATCCAATATTCTTAGTCAAGTTGCTATTAGAGACACAAGAACAGAATTGCCTCCATTATCTGCTAGCTGAATCATATTGACCTCCTTTCCCCCTGCTTCTTGCCAAGGACTCTAGCATTTAAGAGTTTGCATGAGTACGTAGATGCCCATCTCTCTTAAACTTCCCCACTTCAGGGGCTGTACCCGGGTGAGATGATTCCCTGTTATCTTTCCCCAGGAGACTACCCCCTTCACAGCCTGAAGAATTTTCTGTAAGGCTGAATTCTTGAGTATGCTGCAGGCATCATTCCTTGCATTTTATACTATCCGCAACACCCACCCACCTCACAAAGTATTCTTCCAAAGTCACTGTGTTTACCTCTGGAGTCCGCTTTTCCATATCTTTCACATCCTTCACTGCAGTAAATTGTAAGTTTCTCCTCCACTCTGAGAGCAGAAAGTGCTCTTTTATAGCTTCATTTCAATTTTTTTTTTCTTTTCTTTCTGGAGAGAATGGAAGTCTTTCTAATTGCCTGGGCGTTGAGCTTGTAATCCAAATCGCACAAGTTACAGGAGAGATAAGAAAAGCCTTGAGTTTAACGCAGAGGAAAGAAACTTGGCTGGTGGATAGAACATGGGACTGGAAGGCAGGAGGTCTGGGATTTATTGCTATCATTTCTATTTGCTTTTACATGATCATTGTCAGGTCATTTAACCTCTGTGTCTCAAGTTCTTCAATATACAGAAGAAAAAAATATCAATTCTCTATTACAGGTAGATATTGTGTGGAGTGAGGCCTAATTAAAGCCAATAAAGTGTTTTGAGATCCTTGGATAAAAGGTGCTGTAAAAAGTTCCAACTATTAATTGCTTCATGCTCCCTAGTAGATTTTAAGTCACATATCTCTTTGAATCATGGATCTCTATTAAGCAAAGATTGCTAACGCTGTGCAATACTACAGTTGTTTGCTTTTTAATTTCAGAAACAGAAGTCTGGTGAGATTGAGCCACCCTTGCTTATGAACTAACCTAAAATTTCAGCTGATACCTTCAGACATCTGAAATAACACAGAAAAACAACCTGCTACTAACCCACTTTACTATATTTCAAGATTTTCTTTATACTTTTCTGGCTTTCTGTATTAAGTCCACCACCTTAGAATGCATGCTTTTTCCCAGGTGGATTAGATCTAATCTACAGTACAGGGGTTTTTTTTGTCTTGTTTTGTTTTTCCCCTCTCATTTTGTTTAGAGACTATTCAAGAGGAGATGGAGAAGGAGCGTGTATTGTATTAAATCTACTTTTTGGGTTACCAGACTGCTGAATATGCTCCACAGAAAGGTGGTACTTGAATCAGCACAGTCTTGCATGAATCCTGAGCAGTCAGTTTCTTCTAAGCATATGCCTGGATGTGAACCACCATGTGACACAACCACCTCTCCTTTGGTTACTTTTTCTTCCTACAGGGCTGCAATGTGCAAAACAACAGACAATGACACAAAAACTGGGTTATTTCCCTTCTCCATAAAGGAATGCCCCAATTTCTTGCAACTCCGGCAAAAACTGACCTATTTTATTTTTAGGAAAGCCAGGAAATCTGCAGACTATTCCTATACTTCCCAGACTCTGTTACAGGTGTTTTGTTAATCACTGTATTGCCTTGAACTGAATGAACTGTTGTTTTCAAAAAAAGGACCCAAACACAAATCCAAACACACCTTTATAAAAAAAGAGCATTGTACCATACACCCATCATCTTAGAAAGACAACAGCTGGGTTTTAATAATATGTAACACATGTCCAAGAGCAGTTAACTTCACTATCACTTGGCCAGAAATTTCCACAGAAATATACAAAAGTCCAATTTTCTTCAAGTTGAATTAAAAATTTGATGAGTCTGATTTGCGTGATTAAACATGAAGCTGGTAAAAGGCAGAAGGTACAAGAAACATTTCTTTGAAAAATAGGCCAGACTATTTCTGCTAGGTTTTGAGCCCAGCATTGATACTGTCAGCCCTCTTTTTCTACCTGAACACAATTTATATTCATATTTGTGCTGAAATACTCCACAGGGTCACTCAGTGTTGCTTTAACGGGTATCTGTTATCTTCCCCATGAACCTCAACTAAAGAAACACAACTTGCACTTAGTGTAGCCGTACAGCAAGCAGACCTCACCGGCAGGCAATATGAGGACATGCAATGCTGAAGCCAGAAAGAGCTTCTTGGCTTGATCTAAAGAACTGCATTGGTACCATGAGGGAGCTGTGAGAGTTACATTCCAAGCAAATTTTCATGTAAAATGGACTCTTACAGGTGATTCTGGACTGGAGAAAGAGACTATTCATTGCCAGGCAGCAAGTGTACATACAACCATGTCAGAAAACCAACAATGATGATGAATTTAACTTTTACTTCAGAAAAGTGCATTTCTAAACATTTCCAGGGATAAACTATACCTTTTGCTCCAGCAGAAGCAGGATTAATCACTTCCTTTTGACCTGGGGTCTGCTATAAAATAGGAACCAGCTTGTAGTATTCAAGTATTGGTGAGAGCTCCCAACCTCTGCCCTGGGTTGTATTTAATTCTTTATTTATTTGAAAATACTCCAGCTGCAGCTGGAGTTTCTCTGTTCAGTATTTATTATTGTTTAATCCATAAGGAAATGGGAATGCTAAAAGCATTTTTGATCAATGGATTCAGTCCTGAAAGGCTTTCAGGTGTGGCTGACTGGTTTCTGTAGAATGAATCTCTACTTTTAACTCTACTCCCCAATCATTGGCAACACAAGAAAATGTTTTCTGAAAGAATATTTGAATTTTTATTTTCTTTTCAGTACTATTGCTGCAGTTTCAGTCATCAGACAGTGAAAGACCAGAACATGATACATATGCAATCTTGCAACTGCCGTTGCCTAATGTAATGGTAATATTTTCAAGGTTACCAGTCTTATTTTGGTGTTTTATTTCAAGCCGTTTCCAGTAATTACATAGTAGAGCACCTGCGCTGGATGAGCATCAAGGGTATTAAGGCCAGAAATTTTGCAAACAAAATGAACACTTTTTTTTTTTAATTCAAACAATCCAACAGAACAGTCAACACCCAAATTTTTTAGTATGTTAAGGCATGAGAAACAGAAAATTAAAAGGTGACTGTACAGCAGCAGCTCTAATTGGCATTATTCAAGCTGCTGAAGTACAGATAAAGAGCACAAAACCAAAAAGCTAGAGCTCAGTTCTAAAGAGCCCTTTTCAAAGAGGTTTCAGATTCTACTAGTTACAGAGAAAAGGACCATCATAACTGCTTATATTTCTATACGATTGAGATATACAGAGAGGTGTGTCATCTGTCAATTCATACACCTAACAGTAAAGCATATAAACAACATGATTATTTGATAAAGAGATTATGATTCCTAGTGTTTGGAAACAAAGCTGCTACTTATTGTAATTGATTTATTGAGTTTATCATACTTTTGTTTTCAGCCATGGTACTAATTTATTATATATCTCAAACAATATTATGCCCACACATGTAGTACAGTTGCTGTGTATGTTCATCACAACTATTTTGGGGTATGTTCAGAAGCCTTCAGATCCCAAATACAGCAGTGGTTTTCTGCTAAAAGCATCAATCTGCCACCTAAATCAGTAGATATGTCAGGTCAGATAACGTATGGAATACAGGGGCTGTTGATTTCATATAGGGTAACTAAGCCACACCATTTTAAAGTAAACAGCGTAACCAGATCTTGTCTTTATGCTTTCAATACATTGAGAGTGCAATATGAGAAATCTTTATGATTGTAAATGAGCATCCCTTGTCAGGGATTCAGCTTCCACCAACCATAAGTTGATGTTGTTTGTTCTTAATTTAGACAATACAGATTTAACCTGATGCAAATTGCATTGATTGCTCACTATAATGTATATTATAGAGGTGAGTTTATCTGCAGCCTCACTGCCCCCACCTGCCCGCCCCCCCAACACAACTGTTTCCTTTAAGAATAGCAATTTTGCATCTGATAATTTTTGCTCCAGATCCAGGGGCAGCCAATTAGAGACAAGCAGGCAAGCAGGGCTGGGAGATCCACACCTTTATCCGAACAAAGATGAGTTACACCTGACAGAAGTTTCTCCAACCTACTCTGAAAGCCCTCCGGTGACCAAAACACATCCAAGCAGATTCTTCCAGCACTTTGTTTTCCCAATCTGTTCAAGCTTTCTGCTGCAACCTGCCTTGAGTTAACTTCAGTTTAAATTCCCTGCCTTTGGCTCTCTCTAGTATGAATACAGTGGAAAGACGAAAGTATTTATTTCTTTTTCTATCAGTCTGTCATGTATTTGAAGCCCCTTTCACTATAAACCATCTCAAGCACATCTACTTTTCTTTTAGATCTCACTCATGAGCCTCTCATAGCTCATCCTTGTTTCTCCTGTGAGGTCTGCATCCACCTGGTCCATAGCTTCCTTGAAATGTCCCAGAGTGGACGTTCCCCGAGGTTGTACCAATACTAAGCATAATAGAAGGATTATTCCAAATTTTGCAGGCTGTACTTTTATCTACACTGTAAAATGACATTTATCCTTTTTACAGAAACACACTATTCTTCACTCATATTCACCTGTGGTGTTTCACAATCCCCTGCTTGGGAGACTGGACACAGAGTTCCCTCTGTAAAATCAGTCATGATTCCCCAAGTGAGTTTAGGTTTTGCCCAGCATGTAAAAATCTGCACCCTCCAGTGATCAAAGCAGTCAGTGATCACACGGACTTCTAAAACCAAGTCATACTCAAAAAAAAAAAAGCATTTAAAAGAAAATCTGAAAACCACAGGAGAAATCATATGCACACCTATAGCATTAGGTACCTAATTATCTCCCACAGTTGGATCCTAACCTTACTAAGAAATCCCTCTTCCTTTTTTCTGCCTCCCCATCTTCCTTCAGTGTCTTTAGAATTCAGTTGGTCTCATCCATTGGAAATTATACAATGTAATTTCTCTTGAAGATTAAGTAAAGTACCTTGGTGTGTGTACATCATTTAACAGTTTTCTGATCATCATACATATCACCTAACTACACAGACCCACAGACCCCTAGAGTAAGTCAGGTTGGAAAGGACCTCCGGATGTCCAGTCCCACCCTTGCTCAAAAGCAGGTCTAACTGGATGAGAGTACTGTGGGACTTGTCCTGTTGGCTTTTGAACACTGTGGGAAAAAAAGCCCTTCTGCCAAGTAAAGATTTTGATCCCTTCCTTCTGGCACCTGTCCAGGTAATATGTGACAATACAGTGCAAATACATTTCCCAAATGTTTTCCCTCTTCCTCATAAAGTCTTAACAAAGAAGACCCATTTGTTTTTAGCTAGCAACATTTCAAAGTGGCAAGTATTTCAGCCACTGTGGCTAACGTCAGAATAAGATGTCCTTTGTGTTTCATCGGTCTCTAGAACACATATCTCCTTATACAGCAATCCAGAAAGTCAAATCTGGTGATTTCAACTTGAGCTTCTTTACATCCGTTAATCTTTGCCTTATTTCAGACACAAAATCCCTAACAACATTTCAAGTGCAGATTTTACACCCCATTGATGGAAGGAGCAATCAGCAGTGAGGGCAGTATTGGAAATGCAAGAGTTAAAGCAACTCCGTTAGAATCTAAAGTTACATTATTTCATTTTTGTTAAGTTTTTGGGAAGAAATAAGTCTTATCAGGCTTAATGGGTTTTAGTCATTCTTAACAGCTACCTAATGAGCTCTCCAATTATGTGAAGAAGAGTAACTCAATTCATACATTACCGTATCCCCTTGCAGAAACACAGTTCCCCTCTTCAGAAATGACTCACTCAAGGTCATACAATAAACCAGATGCAGTAATAGGACTAGAGCTCAGGTGTTCCCAGCCAGTGACCTTATAACCAACCCTTTAAATGATGTGTGATTTTCTTGATGCTCTCTATTTAAAAACTTTTAATATCTGTCATACATTAATCAGCTATGAATAAAAACTGTACTGATGTTTATAGCCCCACAAACACTCTTTAGCATCAACAACAAACCAAACCCACAACACTTACAGTGAATACAATAGGAATACTCCAAAAATAAAAAACAGAAAAAAGGGTGAAAAAAATAACAAGAAGCTTTCTGACCCTTCCAGGCGCCTATGAAACTGAACTTTGCACATTTCTTATGAGGGAGCACCAGTAGATAAAACAGCTTAGAGAGCCTCATGATACACAATGGCACAAAATGGAAACTGAAAATATTTCTCTCAAGGGAGGGTAGAAACATAATCTAGTAATACTGAAGTTATATAGTAAAGGGAACTGTAAATATTTTAAATGTCCTTTTTTTTCAGTAAACATCTAATTGAACATAATACAAGCCTTCCTTTGCATAGCTTGACATAAAGTGTTGTGAAAGAGAAGAAAGAATATACAAACCACTTACCAGCAGGGTGGTTTGCTGGGTAGATATTTCATCCAATACTTGTACAATACAATATCTCCAACAGAATCCATACACTATTACAAGGGTTCTATAAAATGATAAAGACAAAACAAACCATAATTATTTCAGAAATATTGTAAATAAGAAATAAAAGTGCAGTATTAGTAAGAAATACTGTACGTTACCAAAATTTCACATCTACAAGAAGAGTGTAGCTATTATTACAAGGCATTTAACTAAGATAACTACTGGGGGAAATGACATTTAAAAATAACACAGCAAATTACTGACAGGTGGGTAGGTTTTGCTTCATCAGAAAGGTTGATTAATCTATATCATATGTAAAAACATATTCATTATACAAAATGGATTAAAACTGTATTGTGTCCACCTACTTGAATGCAGAGATTTTTCTGGTGCTGCCTGAAAATCCAATGGCAATCTCACCAGAAAACTCAGAAGTATTTGAAAAAAAGACCACAGATTTGTGTTGCTCTGCTTTACCTCCTTAAAGCTCGATCTAAGCTGGTTAAGGCTCTCATCTGGAGCTGATAGAGAAAGACAAGCACCTCTGAGAGCAAATCAGGTCACCTGTGGGGATACGCCTCTCTTCACACAGGTGGTTTAGATGGTCACTTCAGACTGCACTGACAGCTAGTCAATCTCAACAATGTGAATCCCACACAGAAAGTGTAGGGGAAACAAGAAGAACAAAGAAATACAAATGAAGTTGTCCATGTTTTTCCCCACAAAGTTTAGCTGTCTCTCATTTCTGCAATCTATGGTGTGGCAGGTAGATGCCTGCATGGTTGTGAAGTTCTGCTTTCAGGTGAGAGTTCAGGCTTTTATACAATTAACTCTCCCCGAACAAAAAACCATGGCTTTAGGATCAGAAAAGTACTGCAGATTAGGCTTCAGGCACCTGTCTCAAGGTCTCCACTGGGATGATAAGAGAAGTAAACAGACCAGCCTTAAGGCTGCTGTTTCAGAGAGCAAACCCCTATTCAAGACCCCTATTTAAATAGACTTTTCATAGCTGACGCATTAGCAGGACACACAAAGCTCAATGTTTACAAAGAAGCTGCAGTATACACAGGGTACAACATAAATATTTTATGAGTGGAAAGAACCTGCTAAGAAAGATCTTCTCTCACTTTTACTATGCGTCCCTTATACCAATAACAACCTTAACAAGTGTAACCGCTTCATGTGAAAGGGATAATCTTGCCAAATATGAGATGGTTGCTGAGATACGGCCCGATCTGCCCAACGAAGAACAAGTACTATATTTCAATCTGCTTTTAGTGAGTCCAGGAGCATCCTCATCCTAAATGCTTTTTAAGAATATTCTCCCTCTTAACACGCACCAATTAGAAGGAGGAATAGCAGATGGCCAAAATAAATTAGAGACAGCATACCAGCCCTGCCTCAGATCATCACCATTGGCAGATCTAAGCAGTAGCACCAGCCAGTCAGTAGTTAGGAAGAGAAGTATATGTTTTTTTTTCCCCCCCATCCCTTTCCGGAATGAAATTGGAGAGGCGTTGCAGCTGTCAGAGTACTCAGTTTGCAGAGCTGAAGAAGCAGAACTCTGTCCAGGGATACATAAAGTCCAAAAAACTTACAGATAGTGTTTTGTTTCCTTGATACTGCAGACACTACGAACACTTCAAGCTTCCAGGGAAGGGATTTCATTCCCTGTACTAATTATGACTGTGTGGTGTGGAGGCCTTACACATATGTTTTACCCATGTACATTGCTGAAAGATCCAGACATCAGCAGGCACTAGATGATCTAAAGCTGACAGGTTTCTTAGGTCTGATAAAAGTAAGCAGAACAACTTGTATAGTTGCTAAGAAGAAATTGGTACAATGGCTTGCAGGAAATTAAAAAAAACAGTACAGCAGGAGCATCTGCTACAGAGCACCTTACGGCCACAACAGGATCAGGATAGCAATAGCTTTTAGCTGTCCATCTCTGAGCACCTGTACCAGGTAGACTGGGAACCTAGCTTTCAGCATTTGCATTGATGTCTAACATGACATCTGTGCTTCTCATCAAAATGAGTCCCAATGATAGTAAGGTTTAGGTTTGTCTGTTCACTTGTGTTTTGTTTTTTGGTTTGGTTTTTTTTTTTTTGGGGGGGGGGGGGGTGGGGGTGGTTATGGTGCTGGAACAAGTTCATCCATGGTGTTTTCATTAATGGACAGTAATCCCAGACTGCAACACAACATCATGGATTTCACACCTGGTGACACTGGGTCACAGGACCTGGGTAGGTAGCTGGAGAGGGACAAAGTTTCTTGTACAACAGGAATAAAAGGTTCAAGCACTAAAATGACACCCAATCCCAACCAGTCTTCTACAGGATTATCTCACCAAAATGAAAGAACCTGCTTGGAAGAACTGGAACAAGCAGGACAAACCAGTATTTGAAGTCACATCCAAGAAAACTAGTTCAGGACCTTTGAATTAAGGAGTAAAGTAGTACTCAGGCCTTGCCCATGGCTGAATTCAAATAAATGACTAGATGAATGTAATCTTTCAAAATACATATTGATCCAGTTTCCTGAACTAAGTAAAGAGTTCAGTTCTGCCTTCCCTGAGATACTTCCTCAATTACACCTTAGACATGACCCTTATTCCCTTACCTAAGAACAAATTAGAGATTATATAGAATAAATTATTATACAGAATAAACTGTACTACTAAAGAATTTGAGGAGTTTCTTTCAGATGAAAAAAAGAAATTGCCTCCTATGCTGGCTGGAAAATGCAAAAAGTCTCACAATCCTTGTGTAAAGCAGGTGTGCCTCACTTTGGCTGTAAGAGTTTGATGAAACATACACACAGTTGAGAATGTGGAAGATGAAAAAGAAATGAGGGGAAAGAGTTACAACTGTGAGTGGCAGAGCAGACTTACTGCAAGAGTGTAAGGGTGTAGGCTGAATTGTCATCTATGCTCAAGCCAAAAAAGACTTCATAAGGCAAGGAGTAATGGCAGCTTTAGATGGAGAAGACGAAAGGAAGAGAAAAATAAAATAAAATAAGACAGATTTCAAAGGAATGAGGATAGATCATTCTTCTCTCCTCCCTGAGACTGTAGGGTAAGGCGTTTATCAAGCTCAAACCCAGAAGAATAAGACACACCAAGGCCTTTTTAGGACTTTTTTTCCTTTTTATCAGGTAGTCTGTGGCAGGCATTACAGAATAGAATAGGACATTAGGGATATACCTCATCCTGTACATTAGAACACCTGAAGCTTTTCGCAAGCAGCCGAGCTAACTGACCTGCCTCTGTGTTTCCAAATATTAATCACAACAAGCACACATTTCAGCAACCCAAAATTACTTGTTGAAAGCCTCATGTCTTTCTACTGAGAAAGTAAGAGCTTGAACAAAGATCTAAATGCACAGTTTAGTTACTGGACCAAAATAACAGATCCACATCTACCAACCTCCAGATATTATGGTTTGCTTTATTTGTTTAAAAGTGACCTGGGCAAACTATGAAGACTGCCTGTTGCAGCACTCTCCAAACTATCAAGCTGCAACAAGGTCTTTTACCATCTCATACCAGCATACTCTTCATACAGTCCCTCTGCTGCCTTCTCCTAGTCTCTCCTCATCCAGGGCACATGTTCTCTCCTCTCTTGCTCTCTCCACCTTTTTCTCAGCTGCTTTCTCTTCATTGGCTGTCAACCACTTAACTTAACCAGCCACACCTGCACCTTATCTACATCAGCCAACCCAACACCCCTGAAGCCAGCCCACAGCTGTATGTTATCAATGCTAATTAATCCAGCTTCATTACACTACAACTGCCTAAGTCATCTGAATGCTGAATGAAACATGAAAGTGATCTCTGCCATTGCAAAGCAGTTAAAAGTGCAAATATGCCTGTAAGGTTTGGGTTTTTTGGTTTTTCTTTTCTATATTCTACCATTTCAACAGAAGATAAATTACAGGCCACAAATGTACACAAGTTTTCTATCAACTGGTTTATATTTTCATACAATCTTTTATTTTTGCAGTTGGACTTTTTACTACTAAAAAAATCTAAATATTATATGCTGCATCTAATTGACACAGCTGCATTTCAAATTTGAAAAGTTGAAACATTATGCAGTTCAAAATTAAGTATCTAACATGTCATGAGCATTATAAGATACCATTTGTTTTCAACCTGAACTGCATGATTGGGAAACCTAGTCCCTAGTTGCTCAACTAGTTGCTATTGTAATTTGATATGTCATCTTGAATGTCTTTTATTTGTGATAAATAAGCCTTGTTAGTGTTTTCACTGTTGCAAGAGGGTTTCCTACCTCTTTATACTCTACTTTTCTTGTGAGTTTAACAGCTTTATTCAAGAGAATTAACTTCTGAATACATTACGTTTGTCCCTTAGACCTTGCATTAGTGACTGCATTTTATGGTTGGGCCAGTTTTAAAGTAGATACATTTTTACTTGGGATGAAGATGTGTCAAAAACATAGAGTCATAGAATCATGTAGGTTGCAAAAGACCTTTGAGATGTTCAAGTCCAACCATCAATCCAGGATCGCCAAGTCCACCAATAAACCATGTCACTAAACATTGCACCTACATGTTCTTTAAATACCTCCAGGGGTGGTGGTTCCACCACTGCCCTGGGAAGCCTGTTCCAATGCTTCAGCACCCTTTCAGTGAAAAAAAATTTCGTAATATCCAATCTAAACCTTGCCTCATGTAACTTTAGGCCATTTCCTCTTGTTCTGTCACTTGTTACCTAGAAGACGAGACTAACCCCCACCTGCCTACAACCCCCTGCCAGGCAGCTGTAGAGAGCAATAAGGTCCCCCCTGAGCCCCCTTTTCCCCAGGCTGAGCCCCCCCAGCTCCCCCCCCGCCCCGAGCTGTGCCGCAGCCCCTTCCCCAGCCCCTGCCCGGCTCTGGACACGCTCCAGCCCCTCCGGGTCTGTCTGGGGGTGAGGGGCCCAACGCTGAGCCCAGGGCTCGAGGGGCGGCCGCACCAGGGCCCGGCACAGGGGGACGGGCACTGCCTGGCCCTGCTGGCCACGCTGCTGCTGACACCGGCCAGGGCGCTGCTGGCCGCCGTGGCCACCTGGGCACACGGGGGGCTCATGCCCAGCCGGCTGCCGACCAGCCCCCCCAGGCCCTTCCCCGCCGGGCAGTTCCCAGCCCCCTGCCCCCAGCCCGCAGCGCTGTGGGGGGCTGGTGTGACCCACGGGCAGGGCCCGGCACTCAGCCCTGTTGGGCCTCATACAACTGGCCTCGGCCCCTCGGCCCGGCCTGCCCAGACCCCCTGCAGAGCCCCCTGCCCCCCAGCAGGTCACACTGCCCCCAGCTCGTGTCATCTGCAAATGCACTGGTAATGTACTCAATTCCTTCATCCAGATCATCGATAAAGATGTTAAACAGGGCTGGATGCAATGCTGATCCCTGGGGAACACCACCTGTGACTGTCCACCAAGTGGATTTAACTCCATTCCCCACCACTCTTTCAGCTCAGCCATCCTGCCGGTTTTTTATGTAGCAAAGAGTGCATCCGTCCAGGACATGAGCAGCCAGTTTCTCCAGGAGATGCTCTGCGAAACAGTGTCAAAAGCTTTGCTGGAGTCCAGGCAGACACCATCCACAGCCTTTCCCTCATGCATGAGGCAAGTCACCTTGTCATAGAAGGTTAGTCAAGCAGGACCTGCCTTTCATAACCGCACGCTGGCTGGGCCTGATCCCCTGGTTGTCCTGCACGTGCCCTGTGATGACACTCAGGATGATCTGCTCCACAGCCTTCCCCAGCACGGAGGTCAGGTTGACATGTTTGGGAAAGCCTTCTATGTGGGAACCTGTGCCATAAATTGCAAAGGAATAGATTTGTGCAATTCAAGCATTCCCAGCTATCCAGTTTGGATAGAAATAACTTTTTATAGCATTTGGGCTTTTTCAGGCTTGTTCAAATCTGGGAATTACGGAACTGTGGAAATATCATATCATTGCATATAACACCATTTGAATTAGAGTCCTGCTGTGTTAGGCATTGCACACAAATTACATCCAGATTGCCCTTTAGCCCTAATTGCTCTCAGTTTTTATTTATAGGTTTAAAAGAAGAGACAATCAGCCATAGCAAGTTCTAGTCTTCCTTAATAATTACTTACAGATACATCCCACTGAGAATATAACCAGCTGCCATTTTCCATTATCTATGACAATCATTCATGAAAGAATACAAACCCACCATCCTAAAATAGTACTTATGACCTTCAGAGAAAGTGGACATTTTCACCAGCAACTTAAAGTAAAAACTAATGTAGCCAACCAGAGTCCAAGACAAGGTGGAAGTGACTTTTGAGTTGTAACTGAGTAATTAAATCATAACTTTTGCCATGAATTTTAATAGTTATAGCAACATAACTACAAGAAACCTTAAGATTCGTTGTATGGAATATATTTACTGAATATTTTGCACTGAATTCTCAGGACTCACAGGCAGTGTTGTAGTGAAGATCTTTTGTCATATGGATAAGAATAGAAGATAGAGAAGGATTGGGAATACGGATAGGTAACACTGCATTGTGGTATCATTGCTAAAATAAATGTTTTCCATGATAAGTGGCTGCTTGGAAATGTGATTTTGACTGGAACTCAGTTTAGCATTAGGTGATTGTGCAGGTTTTGTCTGGGGTAGTATTAATTTTCTTCTTTTTAGCTGGTATGAGGCTCTGTTTTGGTTTTGTGCTGGAAACAGCATTGATAACGCAGGGCTGTTGCAGCTGTGGCCGAGCAGCTCACACCGAGCCAAGGGCTTTGCTGCCCCTCACCCCACCCCACCAGCGAGGGGGCTGGGGGGGCACAAGGAGCGGGGAGGGGACACGGCCGGCACAGCTGACCCCCCCTGACCCAAGGGATGTTCCATACCGTATGGCGTCATGCTCAGCATATAGAGCTGGGGGAAGAAGGAGGAAGGGGGGGACGCGGGGAGTGATGGCGTTTGTCTTCCCAAGTCCCCGTTGCGCGTGACGGAGCCCGGCTGCCCTGGGGATGGCTGAGCCCCTGCCTGCCCGTGGGAAGCGGTGGGTGAATCCCTTGGGTTGCTTTGCTTGTGTGCGCGGCTTTTG
Organism: Falco cherrug; assembly: GCF_023634085.1. NCBI lineage: Eukaryota > Metazoa > Chordata > Aves > Falconiformes > Falconidae > Falco > Falco cherrug. The sequence continues at coordinate 5,796,430 of NC_073698.1, forward strand.
CTTTACCCATTACCTGTCCTTATCTCAGCCCACGAATTTTCTCACTTTTAGCCATCTCATTCTCTCCCCCATCCCACTGGAGGGAAGTGAGTGAGTGGCTATGTGGGGCTTAGTCGCCAGCTGGGATTAAACCACAACAAAGGCTTTACCAGAGAGCCCTGATTTGGAGGACATGCTGGATTTGCTGTCTGTCCTGTCTTTGACACCTGCACTGTAATTTATTATCAGTTTTACAGACTTATCAAACCTTTGTAATTTTTATCTAGGATGTGATCAACAATCTCATGCATCAAGGTGACCCAGGATTTATGGGTCCTGTTGCAATATATAACCCTTTTAAATATTGAGAGTGACTAATTAAAGACATACAACTTGAAAACCAGAAAAATACTTCAAGCAGAACAAAGCAAAGCAAAGTGTGTGGTCATGGCCCCTCCGTAAACTGGCAAGATCTCTTCTATGACAAAAGCTGAGCTAGTGTAGCTTTGAGCAACACTGGAAATACAGCTGATACCCGATGTATCAGGCCTTCTTGCAGAAGATGTCAGTTCTCATTTTCCTTCCTATAACCTTTACATAAAAATAAGTGACATTCTGGCTTGTACCAGAATCGCTAATGAAACTGAAAGCCTGTTGAAATAATTACCTGGCAAATCAACATATGTAGATATATATATAGAACGTTCTCCTGCACCTTCTCACATAGGCACCTAACTTCTCCTATCTGTTTTGCTATTAAATCACACACACAGAAGAGGGAAAAAAAGGAAGATAGACTAGGAGCACAGCATGAAAGATGTTAGTGCTTTAAAGTAGATGTAATGAAATGAAAATCTAGCCTTGAATTCCTTTCTTCCACACAACTATCCATTGTCATTCAAGTTTCTTTAGGGACCCAGTTTACCCGCACTTTGATTGCTCTTCAGATTTTTTTGGATGACAAAGGAAATATTAGAACTTGACCTACTTCAAAACAAGTTTATATTTACATCAATTTTGCCTGTGTATTACATTAACTGTGATATAGAAGGAGCAGCCACTGTTTAAAGACCCTAACAATAGGTATTTACACATACTACTTTGATGTATTTCACAGAGGGATACTCACAAAGGTTAATTTAAGACTTGGACAACTAATTTCCCCAGCCTTCCATTACAGTCAGTTCAGTGAAGGGATTCTCCAGAGAGTGATTCAGATTAGGAGACTAACTTTCGTTAGCTTTTCTGACTGTCCCCCAAAGAGTATCATTTTATGACTAATTGACATCCTCAGTCAATTCTCTTGCAAACAAACACCTACCTCAAACATACAGACTGCATAATATTGCTCTCTTGCTGGCATTCCCAGTGCTCTTTCACAGTAGCATCATTCCTTTCAAGTTATTAAAATTATATCGCAAAATACCACTTTAACAGCAGGGTTCCTGTATTAAGCAGCACTCAGCACTTGAATCATCACTGCGTCACTTTTTTCAGCATCACTACGTTGAAACATCAAACCATGCTCCACCCACTTGTCTAGGTGGCCCACATTTAGAGATCTCTATGTCTGACCAAAGGCCAGGTTAAGGATGAGGCTTCTTAAGCTAATACTAGATGGAAGAAAAAAAATCTTTAAAAAGCTGTAGAAAATGGGGGACTGGACAACTCTAAAAAGCAAGTACTTGCTTGCATTTGCACATCCACATAGAGATCCGAAGAAGTGTGAACCTTGGGAAGGTGAAGAACAATGCACCTGTACTCCATGAAACCCCTTCACTGTGCTGTGGCTGTTTCTTTATGTGAAAAATGAATTTTCTCCTTGGAGTTTCCTACAGAATGGTAAAATACTCATGAAGGCACCTCCTCTAAGACAGCTCAAAGCCTGTTATCTAGTAATGTGAAGAATTATGTATTCATTTCCAGGATTAATCTGTGTTGTAAACAGAAAGCCTTGAGCTCCTGGTCAGCAGCTCAGATCTTCTCATGAATACTGTATAGATTTTAGGGGAAGAGAAGGACTGACTAACTGTGTGTGGTGATGTATCTGGTCACTGCAATGATTCAGTTATGTACTACTGATGGGCACTGCTTGTGTCAGTTAACACCAATCCATTGATAAAATGAACTTCTTGCAGGTAGTTTCTGGTTTCCAATTATTAGAAACCTTTCACTCATGCTGCAAGGAGTGGAAGAAAGCAAGAGAAGGGAAGCAAGCTTCTTATCTGCTACATATTTACAAAATAAAATCCCAGGTCCTACATTTCTTAAGTTCATAACAATTTTCTGTTGTTGTTTTCTGTAAGAGACTAAGGCTCTGTGATTTATGTTTCTATCAAAATTAGTCCAAGAGACCCAGTCTTAAATTGGAAGAAATGTCAACATGTAGATTTAAATTTTAAGTATTTGCAAACATTAACACTAGGAGAAGGATGCCTATGAACACTGTGGAAACTGAACTGAAGCTTTTTGTGATTTGAGAAAAATCTTGGCAATTTTACATCTGTCTCTGGGCATATTTGTATTTTTTAGTTTTGGATGAAGCATTGAAAGTGGGAAAAGAATAAAAGCATGTTATTACAAAATGAGATTATACCCAAGTCATGAAAAAGCGCTTGGGATTCCTGAGTAGGGAAACAGTGCAAAAGTCTACAGCAGTGTGGTTTCCATTTCAAAAGTTCTTTAATCACTACTCACAAATGCTCAAAATGGCAGAAGTTTTATAACAGTTTAAAGCTATAAAGATATCAGGCTTCCTATAAGGCTTATTTCCAAAAGTTTTCAATCTGAAGAAAGCTTATTTCTACAGTTAACAAGGAGGGACAGCAGAGACCCTAGAGAGAGATTAATCACACCTAAGTTAGACATCTGCATCTGAGCTAGTCACCCTAGGCTCCCTTCCCAGTCAACAAGAGTGAATAGCACTGTTACAGTACAAGACATCTGTCTCTTTTATACCTCTTCTTTAAGATGACATGTTTTTCACCCTAAAATCCACTGTTTCTCTGATTATAACTGGAGTCTGGTTAACTAGCTCAGATAGTAGATGTTTAAAATTGGTTACGGAAATTCTACCTCTGCTATGTCCAAACGCTTCCTGGGTGGGTATGGTGTATCTGTGTACATGGGCTACATTGCTCGGTATCAGCTGCCATGCTAATATAGTAATGTATCACTGAAGCTGAACTTTCTCACATTTAGGAAAAGCAAGGAGGTTGAGTTTAATGCAAGTGAGTGCTTAATAATAATATTTAGCTAAATAAATGGAATTTATTTCTTTTGTCATAATGGTACTGATGCACAGACACTTAGGGGATTTGATCTTTTACAGTTTTTTGGAGAGCTCATGTAATGGACCAGAAAAATATTTACTGTTAAGTAGGAGATACATATCAAGACTCCTAATATTTATTCCTATTACTACCTTCACATCTGTAACTCACAGTGGGGAGATATTCCCTCTGCCTATTTTGCATGTCCTTGGTGGTTCAAACCTTTTGAACACATGTGAGTTCTTAAAATATGTCTTATTACCCCTAATGCATACTTTTATTCTCCATTAAGACTGCTCACAATTATATTTATTTTTAAGAAATGTTTCTTTACATCCAAGTCTACATAAAACAAAAAAGATTGTGTCTTCTGTACATACAGGAAATAAGAAAAATGCTCCTTGAAGAAACATTTGGGAAAAGAATCCTTTGTGATTTACTGGATAGTAACTAAACTAAATAGATTCAGGAAATCCCTTCAGTTGAGATGGTTAGAAGATGGAAAAGTATTAGGTGGAAGCACCAAATATGCATGTTCAGTTCATCCTTTTCTCCTGCAGCCTGCTTGCAGCCACTGCTGGAGAAAAGGCACTGTGCTAGGTGGGCTCAGGTTATCCAGCTCAGCCCTTCTTAACATAAATTGAAAAGCTGAGGATGTATTAGATGAAATGGTGACCAAATAACACAGGGCAGTCTTGTCAGCTTTAATCCAGCTCGCTTCTGTAGCTGAAGACATTAGTGTTATTCATTGCTCTCTAATATTGCATCAGATATTCTTCAGCTGCATAATTAAACACAATGAAATAAAAATATTGGAAGTTCTATACGTTGCTATGTAGCCCAGTTCAGGTCTGACCTTTTTTAAAAATGTTTGTGACTCATTAAGTGGAATCAATAACCTTAACTGTAATTCAATTGTTAAGAAAGGCTAAGTCCTTGAATATCTTATATAGACAGCAACTCTAACAAATGAGTTACATGCATCAGTTCCTGTATCTACAAAATGGACCTAAAGGAGATTACTTGTTTCTACCTGTAGGTATTTAAACTCTCTATCCTTTCTGAGAGAAATCAGGAGTGAGTTAATTAAGTGGACAGAATGTTTGTGTACTAACTAAGCTAAACTAAAACAATGTTGTACTGTATTCTTGAACAGAAAGGTTAGGATGGATTCTGATGGATAGGCTTGTAGGAAGAAAAGACCTATGAACTCTTACTCTTGCACCCAACACTGTAAATAAAAAGCAAGGAAAGCTTCTGATTTCTAATTCTATGGATTCACTCTTCAGCCTGAGACTCTGTATTCATCCTGCATTTCTAACTCTAACCTCATGAGTCTTTTAGTTTGTTGTTTTTCTTTTTTTATGATTATATAGATTAGGAAAAAAAAATGAATGAGAAAAAATACACATTTACTGATCCTGGCTTTGTAATAAAAACCTCAATCATTACTTTCTGAGTCAAATCCACAGTTTCACATTTTTTTTCTTCAGTTGGAAAAAAGGAAAACATGGCAGGAATTACAGTCTAAGATATAGCAACACTGTCCAGAGCTAAATTCAGCAATGAATCAAGTGGCAGTGGGAAATGAATGCTGATGCTTTCCTCCATTCATCCTCTGCATTGTGAAGACTCGTATATCTCTCTTACACTCTGGAGAGTTATTACAAGAACAGACTTAATTCTAGTGTTCCAGATAACCGTCTTAAAACCTGTGCTGGAAAGCAAGCTCGGGAGGGTAGAAATGTGTCACCTCTTTTGTCTGTTATACTTTGTCTTACACTGATGATCCTACCCACAACTGCTGTTGCAGTCTCATTATGTGCAAAAATCTGGGCAGTTTCTGAATAATTGAAAGAAATGTATTCAACATTTGACTAGTCTTTATAGCTTTAAAGTCAGAACAGACCGTTAAAATACCTGTGTGATCTTTGGGCAAGCACACGACAAAGAACTTCACTCACTAATTCCTGTATCAAATTTGTGGCTTCTGTTTGAACTATGACAAACTTAATGTAAGGATATTCAGTCTCAACTTTTAGACTTCAGGTGGTGAGGAATCCATCATACACCTAGGAAAGCTTTTCCAATGCATAATTAGCTTTACTTAGTATATGTACCTTGTTTCTTGTGGATAACTGGCTAGCTGAAAAAGGTCACATAGACATAGTCCAGCTGGCTGGACAAAAATGCACATCGCTCTCAGCTTATCTGAAGTAAAGCAAAATACACTGTCTTTGGCTGTCCTTGTTACACAGTAACAGGAAGATTTTGGTGGGAAAAGAATGTTGCAGGTGGGAACAGATAACTACAGAAGAGAAACAAGGGGCGGGCTTGGTATTTAGGCAACTAACCAATAATGAGCTTAACTTTTGTAATATGTATGAGCTAATTATAAGAAGGCATAAAAGGTGACTGTAAGGTACAATAAACGAAGTCTGCTGATCACTCATATTGAGCGACTTTTCTAGTCTGGGTTTATCTAACATCAGCTTCTACCCACTGAAACTCATTATGACTTTCCAGTAAATTAAAGAGCCATTACCATCAGATGTCTTTCCTCACTTAAGTGCTTGTAGACCATGATGAAATCAGCTCTTAAACTCCATTATAAAATAAATTGATTGAGATTTTTTACTATATCTACTTAAAATACATTAACTGCTTGTTGAAGTTATTAGGTAGCAAATATACAGGTATGTTCTCTAAAGACTTTCATAACCTCTCTAGTGAATCATAAACCCAATAGTCAGAAATGGTAGCTATTTCTCGAAACGCAGGATAACACAGAGTGAAAACAGCAATGCACACTGAAAATCTCCTACACCTTGTCAGTGTATACAGGGGCTTTCTCAGCCTGCAGCATATTTCAGAAAAGAGAGGCACAGAGTCATAGAATCATAGGATCATTTAGGTGGGAAAGACCTTTGAGATCATCGGGTCTGACAGCCCAACACTGCCAAGTCCATCACTAAGCTGTGTCCTTAAGCACTGTACCTATGTGTTTTTTAAACACCTCCAGAGATGGTGATTCCATGACCTCCCTGGGAAGCCAGTTTCAATGCTTGACCATCCTTTCAATAAACTTTTTTTTCCTAATAAACAATCTAAACCTCTCCTTGTGTAACTTTAGGCTGTTTCCTCTTGTTCTGTTGTTAGTTATCTGGGAGAAGAGACCTACCCCCTCCTGCCTACGACCTCCTGTCAGGCATGGTTTTACATTCCTTAGGTGTAAAATTCTTCCTCTCTTTCTGCCTCTCAAGCCTAATGGGTTGTTTTCCAAAAGTTCTCGAGTACACCAGTTCTTGTCTTTTGAGAACAGAAGCAGTTAGGCTCTCTCAAAGAGTTTTGAAAATCCTGCTCAGAAAAATCCATTCTATGGCTTCCTTATCAATCTCCTGTTAATAAGGGAATTTCTCTTTCTAGTTTTATAGAAAGGAAACATATAATCTAAATAATAAAGTTTTGATACACCTACATATGAAAAGAATCCAACTCCCTCACTCTGTACATTGTTATCCTCACTTGTTATCCAAAACAAGTCAGATATATAAACTCTTGCTGTGCTTTTCTCTTATGAACTTAGGCAGAACCTCACTGTTAAACAATTAAGAGCTACAGTTAGCTTCAATAAGCCCTATGGACTCCTTCAGTTCTCTCTCAATCCATAAATTGTTGTAAAACTTGTTATTCTGGAATGTCTCCTTCAGCAAGAACGTGCTTTAAGAATGAAAAATAGTTGTCACTAGTTTTGAGATCAATTCATGGCAGCAGCAACGTGTTCCAGTTTTGAATGGTGTTCAGCTAAGGCTACCCATTTGCTTCTAATGCCAGCTACAAAAAGTGTTTGCCATACACCTGCTTTGGATCGATCTGACTTGGACTGTAAAATTCTTTTATATATCTATAGCAGTATTTTGTGCCACTTTCTGTAAGAAATGAGTGGATCAATATATCTATCTCCTTTGTGATAGTATAGCACCATGACAGCTAACTTACAACAGGCATGGTTTGACTGCTCTTAGCTGTTACCACGGATTATAAACCTGTAACTCTGTGCTTAATGTTGTACGTCTGGGCAAGAAATTTAATTCTGAGCCATCCTGGCTAACTTCTATGGGTGGGGTTAAGAATGTCAGGCCTGACAAAAGGGAGCAGTTCCATAATCTGGAAGGTTTTAAGCACTTTATTATCCTTAATATGTTTTAAGATGACTCTGAAATATGAAGCTGGAATTGCACCAGCCCCTCCCTGCCTTAGTTCCAGAGTGGAGGTGGCACAATGCAGGTTTCAGACTGGTGCAGTCATATCAGGGTTTGAGGTTTCTAGGTCGAAAGGTAGAAAACAACTTGCCCTTAAACGCATTGTGCTTTCTGGGCATTCTGATATACACATAGTTCCTATCCCATAGGCTTGGGTAGGTAACCTTCCCAATTCCTTTCTTCCCAGTAACCTTTCAATTCCTTCTTCAAATTTGATAGAAATCTCAAAAGTTGTGTTATGATGCCATGGGCTGAAAATGGACTGAATTGTATTTGTATAAGGGTATCCAAATATTTAGTATGTTCACCTTGTTCCTCATCCTTGCTTTATATTTGTTTGCTAGGTTATGATGTAATACATCTATTCATGCAGACATGAGAATGGTAGCACAAATAGTTACATGTGCTGATTTGACTTGACAATCTCTGTTGTTTTCTTTTTTCTAGTACTTTCTTTTTTTAAAAAAAAAACCAACCAACAACCTATTTCTCTTGACACAACTCCAGCTACTTCTCTCAGCTTTTAAGTCCCAAAACCACCATCTGGCCTGTATCTTGGAAAAGCTGTTCCTAATGTAGAATCTCCCTTATTTGACACTCCAGTTAAGACTTCTTATACTCTACCCCTACTATCCTAGGCATGCTAATAAAAAACAGCAACAAATATTAATAAATGAAACTGAAGTGAAACTTTTATGGCAGGAAAATAATTCATGTCAGTGATGCTGAACAAATTTGAATTCACCTCAAATACTAACATTCTGCTTACTTGGAATAAAAACTCCCAAACCAACAACAACAATAACAGAACCAAACCCCAAATGCCAAAAATCTCATTTCACGTGATTCTGCAGCAGATACTATGGAAAGACATACCCACTCCATCATGACACGAGAATTCTTGAGCTGACATCCTACTTCCTGCTGCTAAACTACATTTCTTACGTGAAACAATAAAGCTCATGGGTTTTTCTTTGCAGTGTTTGTATCTTTATTGCAGTATATCAAAATATGACCCTAAGCTTCATTTTTAATCATTATTTTAAGAACAGTGAATGAATCATTACTTAGAATGTAATACACTACACTAATTGTACGCATTTCCCTGCAGTAAAGACTTCCCAAATCGCATTTGCAATACTTATACCCTGATTTTTGATTTGTCAAGAGCTAACTGCACAGCAGTACAATAGCAAGCAGGGGCAGAGCAGCACATCACACTAATTCAATTGTGATGGAGACTGGTTGTGTTGTTTTGAAAAAAATAACACTGTCACAAATTGAAACTTCATGGTGAAAATAAGTTTTGCAGAATTCTCCAAGAAGAACCCAAATCTAAATACTAACTGTAGCTTGAGAAAACCTGAATGCTTTTACTCTAGTTTTTTCAATATTTCTGCATGCTCTATTGATTAGAAAATACATAGTTCCAGAGATCCAAGTCTATCAAATAGTCCACTAAATCATATGACATACACATAAGAATTTCTTAGAAGATCATATTGGATCGCTGGTGAATGCTTTTGTGTTCAGAGCCTTCTGTAGAACTGGTCAGCACCAGGTGCAACAGAACACTGCGTAAAACTCATAGCAATGGGTATTGCAGGGTCAAAGAGTTGTGTTCAACAATGTGAAGTCCAACAAACTGCTGATTGCTAGTGGTGTTCCTCAGGGATCAGTCCTGAAGCCAATTCTGCTTAAAGTCAGATCCAGGCAGTGGGACAGAGTGCGCCTCAGCAAGGTTTTGGATGAAACCATATTGATGGGGGGAGCATGCAATAAGCTCCAGGTGAGGGCTACCATTCAGAGGGAACTCGGGCTGGAGACATATATTTGAAGGAACTTCATGACATTCACCAAAATGTAAATGAACAGTCCTGGAACTGAGATGGAATAATCCCATGCAATAACACAGGCTGGGATCTGGTTGAGCAGAGAACAACTTTTTGGAAAAGGACCTGGGAATCCTGGTGGACAGCAAGTTGAATGTGAGTCAGCAGCGTGCCCTTGTGTTGAAGAATGCCAGACTGTATTAACAAGAGTGCAGACAGAAGGCACAAGGAAGTGAATCTTCTTCTCTGTTCAGCACATGTGGGAGCAGGTCTGGAGAACCTTGTCCACTTTGGGGCCCTCCCATTCAAGAAAGACATTTACAGTATCTAGAACAACGGAGGGCAATCAAGATGGCAAGGGCGCTGGTCCACATGGTATATGAAGAGGGGCTGAGAGAACTAGAGTTCCTCAATTTGGTGAAAAGAAAGATAAAGGGAGACCTTACTGTTGTTTATGTCTAATCAGAGAGTATAAAGTGGATGAAACCTGACACTTCTTAGAAATACAGAGCAGAACAACAAATGTCAAAGGTTGAGCTGCAGCATGGGGAATTCTGGTTATATATTAGGAGATACATTCATAAGAAAGGCAATAAAACATTAGAGAAGGTGGTTTGAAGAGGTTGCAATACCTTTACCCTTGATACATCAAAAATCCCACTGGAAAAGATTCCAAAAAATCTGATTTAAATTGGTCCTGCTTTGAGTTGCAGACTGGACAAAATGGTCTCCAGAGGTCCCTTTCAGCTTAAATTACTCTGTGATATCATGTCTTTATGGTTTAAAGCCTAAACTAATGCTATCATTTGGGGTTTTTTGTAAATTCTTCTTCTGCTTTAGATATCATTTCTGGATGCTCTTGCTGGCAGTAAATGCAGCTCAGTTCTTGTCTCCAATCACTTGACAACAGAATTCTACCTATGAGAAGAACAAGTTTTCACTTGGATGTTTAATCTGGTTAATCTGATATCTCATTAAACATTCAAAAGGCTATTTTCTTTGTTTGATTTTACTGCCCAAGGGGTATTTCTTTTTATGGCAGAAATTCTACAGGTTTTGTTTGAGTTTTTCTATGTTGCTTATCTCTTCTAAATCTCTGCTTCTGAAATATTCAGTGTGAAACTAGTGGTCTACACTACATTTAAGATGAGACAGCACTGGTAAGAAGAATAGCACAATCTATGTCATGCTGTTGTCCTTTCCTTATTTATTAAAAAAATATTTTACTTTCTAACAACAGCTGCACTTTAAGCAAAAGGTGTTATGTGTAAATACACTGTACATAAGGCTATGTATTTAAAGCTGTATTTCTAAGAGTAGAGACTTTCATTAGGGATAACAGGCAATAAGCAGGAAAAAAAAAATCTCAATTGCAAGGTCCATCTGTTACCTACAGGAAAAATAACATCACTTTCCTTGTGGAAATAATTCCTGGCTGAGAAACAGCATGCAAAACCACAGCATAGTCTCTGCTAACTGAGGATTCATTCTGCTTCATATGAAGATGTATGAATACAAATCTGACTTGGACTTCTTGGGCTTTAGTGGTGGTCTTGTTTCCCTGCTAGATGGGAAGTGTTATTCTGTGGCTCTTCTGTTCTTGTCTCCAGTATGTAAATTTCTCCCAGACTACAAGCCTTATCTTTCTATTAATTCTATTAGTAATCCATTTCATGGAGAAAGGACAGAGTGTAATTCTTAATATCTTATGTACTAGTCTGGATTTCCAAGAGAATTTGAGTCCTGATCAACACAGCTAAGGTACATTTACTTTTTGTGAGCTCCTTAAGGTTGGTCACACCTCCAGGTAGAATGGGATTGTTATATGGCCCATGTTGCACAGACTTTGACACCCCAACAACTCTACCAGTTGAATCAAATCACATTTTTCTAAATGGTTTGAGTTCCGCAGTTCATAGATCTGTATGAAAGAGGGTTTGGGAGACTGTCAAGTTAAATAATTGCATTTTCTTGACCAAGGGTTTAGTAATTACAACCACCTTTGCTGGGTTAATACCCAGAGGTCCAGTATGCCTGTCGGACCACCTCTGTGATCTCCAGAACATGTGAGGCTCACCAAACTAAAGAATGCAATGCAGGTATACAGAAACTAGGGCCACCTGAGTGGCTGTGCCCATGGGGCATGATGCAATATGAAGAGGGTCTAGCCTGAGTTTTGAAAGTGCAATTACCATATTTAGCCCAATGCTATATCGGAGAAAAGAAAAAAAAATCAATTGAGAACAGAAGGCATGTAGCCCTGTTAACTTGCTTCCCTCTGAAACTGCTCATGGGTTAGGAAAAAAAGGCTGACATTGTTCAGCAGATCTTTTTTGAAGGCATATGGGAGGATGTTACTGCAAATTTTGTACATTTACATATATATGTACATATGTAAAGTATTAATTTATGTGTCTTACATTCATTTTTTCTATAGATTACACAATGCAGTACACAATTGTTTTGCATGAGGGCACAATATTACATAGACTGTAATTTAACAGAAAGAGACTATTAGTACGATGTCATATTTCTTTGACAAGTACATACTTGCGTTGTATTAAAGTAAGGTCAACTCAAACTTTACATTACTTTTCCTGGAAAATGCCAACTTAACTGTAACTTAACATCACTGTTGGTTTTATGCCCAGGCTCTCATAAAAGGAAAGGGAATTAAGCACTCAGTGCAAAAAATTACCATAAATATGTATGTAGCATTTCTATTCATTGAGAACTATCTAAGGAAGACTTCATTCCCAAGTTGTAAACTTCCATTTGCCTTTATAATTAGGTGATTGTGTCCACACAGGAATAAATCAGCACACAGTATTTCAGCATAAATGCACCTGAAGTTATTTAGGGAAGAAAACATATCTTTGTTTCATTGAAACTCACATAAATTAAAAACATTAAAAGCTACAAAAAAATAAAGCTGTCCTTTACCCTCCCACCTCTTCTTTTTTGTAATGTTATTATATCATTTGGATCAAGCTGTGGTTAGCTAGACCAGACCAATAGCTTTATTTGTTTCAGATTTCTACTGTGAATATCCTGGTGTGTTAAATTATCGAGTTGTCATATTTTGAGAAGTTTAGTCCCTTTGACTGGTGTGCTGTTAATGATCATATGTCCTACAGTTGGTGATGAGAAGTACACGAATTTTCTTTAAATAATCTCCACCAGTCAAGAACAGAGATATCAAAACAGTTTTCAAGGAAATTATGGAGAACCTTGCTCTAGTTATGTTGATCTTGAAGTGGCCATTACAGACACAACCACAGGACAACCTGGAGAGACAGGGTGGGATTATATGTAGACAAACAGGCAAAAGTCTGAGTCTGACATTTCTCAGCAAAGTAGGAAGCAAATTTATATTCAATGGCATTTCTCAGAAGAAAACGTAGAAGAAAAGAAGAGATGAAAAATAGAGCCTAGCAGATCAATAGAAGGAAAAAAAAAAAAAAAAAGAAAAAGGTGGGAAGAAAAAAGAAAGAGCTCAGCAATGTGGTGAAAAAGTTAGCTAAAGACCAATCAAGTAAATGAGTTCTTCAGTGAGGGGGGGAATGAAAGCTGAGTATCAAAAGAAAGAGAAGAAACAAGTAAGTGGTGGCGGATCATAGTAAGGAAGCTGAACACATTGCAGTTAAACATTGAGTACAAAAAGTGGTGTTCAGAGGAGAAGCGTTTGCCCCTAAATGATAGTTCATATGTGCATTCATAGAAGAAACAGTTTTTAATGAGAAATTCCTTTTATGTTTTCATTAAGAAATGACATGTTTCATTAGAGGAATATTTGGTGATATTTTTTCTCTCCCTCTCTTTGGTAATTCAGCCCCACACATGTCACATTCCATTTTTGTCTTGGGTGAATTTTCCTATTTAGCATAAAAAGAGCAAGACACCAGGGCTTGATAACAAAAGAAAGTTGATAGGATGGAAACAGAGAAAAAGAACTTTGCTAATATGGAGGGAAAGAGCAACAGAGAGTTAATGAAACTTCACTCAAAAGAGGAGAAAGCCAAGGAGTTGGAAAACAGCTAAGATTAAAAATCTACTATGTACAAGATGAGCAAGAATTGTACTCAGTTTTGAGGGTGGGGTATTTTTTTGTTGGTTTTTTTTTCTTTTTTTTTTCTTTTTTTTTCCCCCAAGGCTTCTGTTTGCAAAGGACAAATATACTTGCTTTTTTTTTTTTTTTTTTTTTTTCCCCAAAGGTCATTGCCCAATACTTTTCCAAATAAGAAGTAAAAGAAAAGAAAATTGAGCTGGAAATCGTGACTGGAGTGTGATCAGAGAGTGAACAAATGATAATGTAGCAAACAAGCTAAGTCAGAGCTAGACTACTATTATTTAGATATCTGGCAAGCAACATTTATATCAAAACAGTATATTGAAATGCTCTACATGATGAAATCCTGGGGAGTTTTGTTGGGGAGGAGTATGTTGGTTTGGGGTTTTTTCTTTCTTCTCTCCACAGGTTTTATCTTACATATTTCCAGATATAAGAGAGAAAGGTAACCCACCAAGGACCCAATGAGAAAGCCAGCTGATGCTGGTGTGGGCACAGTGCCTCTGATCACACTCAAGATTGCAACTCAGCAGCTAATGTAAAGATTAGGAGAATAAGGTAGCACTAGTCAAAGGGGTAGTAGGGCTTGAATAAAATTAAAATCAACATATATGCGGTATTTTGAATTAATCTTTATAAACTGAGTACAGAATGATAAATCCAGGCTGAAAGAAAAAGGAAAACTCTACCAGCATTAGAGGAAAAAGACATTAAGAGTGATTTGCAGTTATATTAAACTGTTTATGACTTTTAATTGAAGTATTATTTATAAGGCAGTAGTAGCTAATGATCACATTTTTTCTGCAGAATGTGTTGAACTACTCAAGACAAAAAGAGTGCCAGCCTTGTCAGCCAGATGCAAATTTGGATGATTTCTTTGTTCCTGATCTAATCCTGATCAATAATGGCTCACTGAATTCCTACGGCATCTGCACACGAAAAAGTGAAAATATCAGGAGTACCACTTGCTAATGAGGAAAAAATCTTGGATGATCAGTCATCGAAACTGATATTTTTACAGTGTTTCTTCAATCAGAAATCCCTTGTCTTATATTTTACAACAGGCTGGGTTTAAAAATAAAATAAAATAACGTCACAGTACTTAAGTGAGTATCTCAGAATAATTTTAAAAAGCAATATCAGAACTATCTTTCAAACTCCAAATTCCCAACTTTTCATCTACCCACTGGAAATACAACAGCCCTAACTGGCTAAGTGGCATAGCTTTCACTAAAATAGCAGCATTTGAACAGTATTTCAAAAAAGGCTACACAGCTTTTTTTGGGGAAACAAATGAATTATGCATCTTAAATATCAACAAATATTTATACAGCTAACAATCTGCAGCTTAAGTGGTCTCTAGAAATTTAAAGAAAGGGCATATTGTAGTACTCCATGATAAACTCAATAATAATTAGAATTCCTACCAGGCTGTTAACTAATGCAGACATATTAAAGCGTATTTTTAGCTGAGCTTATTATGTTCTAATAAAATTTAAAGAAGCATAGCTGAAGGGTAAGAAGTAGCAGCATCTGGTCTATTACCAGCTCTGCATTCTGCTGTGCCATTTAGACACTGCCAGTGTGTATGTTTTTGAAATGCTGAAATGAAGTCCTAGATCGATCCACTATTACTGCTTTACAAATAGTACGTGTATAAGCCTCTGCTTTTAAATTCTGTGGTACAGCTTTTTCTGGAGGGGTGCAATCCCAAAAGTAGCTGCCTAAATTATGGACCCAGCTCAACAGAAGTAATGGCACTTGATCCTTATGGCAGCCTGCTGAGAATAGAGTTTCCACCGTGTGTATACCTGAACATAGCTGTGGCCTTCTCTTGTGGCTCTCTCTTTGATGTCCAGGCTCAGTAAAAGCAGATTCTTTTTTTTTTTTTTTGTTTTTTTGTTTTTTTTTTTTTTTTTAATACAGTTGTTTTTTCACATCTAACCTCTAACTGCTGCATGACTGATGTCAATTTCATGGCCAGGTATCTCCACTGCTAAATGGAGATGACACAAACATTAAATGGAAGATGACTAGTTTTGTAGTTACTAACGTTTCTTAAATGGTACAGACTGTTCTGAAGGACAACAGAGCTTAAGGACAAAAAGAATCTGGGTCTTCACATAAAATTTTTGGGAATTATTGCATGGAAAAATGGTTCTTGAACTCTTTGCAAACATATAAGTCATCTGCATGCTTTCACCCCTCCCTTTCCATCTGCTTGCAGGCTGATAAAGTCAGGGAGTCTTGTAAGTAGCACATCTAAATTACAGTGGGCTTATTCTCATCTTTCTCGGCATCACTGGTGCTTGACAAGGTGCGAGACCTGAGGGTACACTGGCGGTGTGGAGCATGCTGAGTGCCTCGGACAGTGTCATTCAGAGACCTCAAGGAATTTTTCTCCCAGGTTATTTCACAGAAATAATGTTATAATCTGAGAAGCTGTTCCACCAGATTTGATTTCCTTTAGGAATCGGGAAGAAACAGAATTTAGTTGACTTCAGGCAACAGCACAAAAATCTTCAAAGAGTTTTCACATCAGGAAGGCAGAAAGAAACAGCAGTCCTAGTCCTATTTACTGAGTATTGCTTGATTTATTGGGCAAGATAATATGAGAAGGGGTCTAGTCACTTTTGGGAAGGTGTACATCCAGGAGTCGGTATAATAATTTGTGAAGCATTAAAAATTTCCTTTTATTTCTTTTTTTTTCTTTTTTTTTCCTTTTAGAATGTCAATTATATTAATCTATGATGTAGCTTTGTTCATGCAGCCCTTTCTCCTGAAAGGTGTTCTCTAGGACTTTCAGTACATGTGCACCCTTTGTTACTACGTTATTTGCATACAATAGCAAAGGGGAAGGGGAAGGGGAAGGGGAAGGGGAAGGGGAAGGGGAAGGGGAAGGGGAAGGGGAAGGGGAAGGGGAAGGGGAAGGGGAAGGGGAAGGGGAAGGGGAAGGGGAAGGGGAAGGGGAAGGGGAAGGGGAAGGGAAGGGAAGGGAAGGGAAGGGAAGGGAAGGGAAGGGAAGGGAAGGGAAGGGAAGGGAAGGGAAGGGAAGGGAAGGGAAGGGAAGGGAAGGGAAGGGAAGGGAAGGGAAGGACAGGTGAATCAGTGCAACAACCATCAAGTTACAGGGATTGAACAGGTCATCGCCAAAGCAGAGCTGGCAATCCTGTTCATCATAACGATGGCCCACTACAGACTGCTCAAGGGGACATCCCCCCCCCCCCCCCAAATGTGGATTAGTTGGGGAGCTGCTTGTCAGTGCAGGGTCAGGATAAAACTTGTTAAGCTTTCCTTGTAAGATGTTTTTGAAAGGGTGATCAAGCAAAGCATCCTAAGCCATGGTTAATACAAATAAATAAGAGCCTAGCAGGAATGTGATCCATGTTGTAATGCAACTAAGGGGAGCCTAGAGACAAGAGAGTGTTTAAGTCGGAAAATAAATGAGAAAGTTATTGATGACTCCGTTCTCTCCAGAGAAATGATCTTCAACACCTTTCAATTTTCAGCACCTTGCTCATTTTTTCACCAGGGATATGGATCGCTTTATAGTAAAGGCAAGTCTAGTGCCAATGAGCTTGCTTTATAATTGCCTTTCATGGGGGGCTTTAGTTGGAGTTCAGAGATCCCAGGAGACCCCCAAGAGGACAAGATGAAGAGCAATGAGGTAGTGCTGTCTTCCCACAGATGACACTAAAAAAGCAAATATCCCATACAGGAAATCCAAGAAAGATTACACCACACTTACGGTTTCTTAATACCATTACACTGCTACTCAATGCAAGAAAGTAATTCCATAACCGTTAGCTCGTAAGTGAGATTACCTCTCCCAAGGAGTTCTAGCTTCCCTTCACTCTTCCTCCTCCTGTGCTGATTTTTCCCTATGCCCACCACCCGCTTTCAGTGGTTCATCCTTACTCAGCAGGCACAGCTGCTAACAGCATAAAACAGGAAACAGCTACCTTTATTAATTTTTAACATTTATATATTAATGCAGAAAATTATTGGGTTTGGGGTTTTTTTTCCAGTTTAGTGGAAAAGTTGAACTCTTTAGTTTCTATGTGGCTACACAAAATGACACGTAATATATGGGTGTAAAAAATTATTCAGCATTTCTCAAAAAAATGTTTATGTAGTGTATTTAGAGATTATAGTGTACTTTATAAACAAGTTTACAGTTTACATTTATAGTATATACATCTATGTATTTACACAATTCCTGTAATACCTCAGGGCCTTAAAACCCTTTGAAATACTTATCTTGGTAAGACTAGAAAAGAAAACACTAGTGCGATTATACTTTTCTAACAAACAAGGATCAGAAGCCCAAGATCCTTGACATAGATATCTACATCTCAGTTCTAATGCTGCGCACCTATACCTGTAAGGATCTATAAGAGCAAGTGTAAGTTTATGTTTTCAGGGTATCTCAACAGCAGACTACGCATCTCTGAGCTTGAAGGAATTTTCAGAAACTACTGCACTGATTTAAATCAGTGATGATCATTGATTTTGGAGACCAGAGCTGCTTTAAAAATGCTTACCAAGGCTCTCTCTGTAGCTCCAATTGCATAATAACTTTAGAAAAACTGAGCCCTTTTTGGCTTCTTTAAAGACTGTTGCAGTAATCTTAGGTCAAGCCGTTAACACTGGGTTTCTGCCTTCTAGGCTGCTGGGCTGCACCTCCTAGTACCATATTCACTATTGTTTGAATGTGCTTCTTTTTCTTTGCCTGAGAGAATTTCAACCAGTGTCAGAACTTGAGATTCAAAGAATATCCCTTTCCCCTGAATGCTAATTAGCTTGATAACTTTGTTTATTTAAAGCTTATTAAGGAACGTGGTAAATTAATACATCGCATCATAATATATCTTTCAGGTTTCCTGCAGCTGATTACCTGGAAGGTTGTTTAACAGAGCAGCCGTGGCTGACAGAACGATAGTCTTTGGGGATTTGCAAATTACTGAAGGAGCAGGTTTTTTTGCACAAGTTGTATCTGTGGCTCACTGAGTTGTGTTAGAAGTAAGGTGTTAATTGTGTCAATAAACATAACCATAGTGCCTTTCACAGGCCCCATGATAGCCACTTTTGCCTCTGCCGGGGTTCTTAAAATGTTCTTAGACTCTATTTTTCCACTGTTGACTTGTACCACACAGCTAGTATTTCTCCCTGAGTCATGCACCAAGAAAATTGAAACTGCTGGTGAAACATCCAGAAGGCCTGCTCTGCACCAGCCATGTAAGGAGTTTTAAAAGAAAACCAATAAATTATTCCCACAGACCACCAATCTATAGTAAAATGGCATTTTCATCAGTAATAACGTGACATTTTTGCATTCATGCAAAACCCACCTCCATTGCAAATTCATTTGGCTCTGCTATTCCTTGTTAAAATATGTTTTAAATTGTAAAACTGGATTCCAATTTGCACAGCCTCAGATTTATGATTGGGGGGAAAAGGCAAAGGGGTACAGGCAGTTCTGGATATATGTTAAGGTTTTATGAGGAGTTCCTCTTGAAATGAACTCTGAAACACTGTGTTTTGCGTTATGCTCTTTAGCACTCCATTACAGTTTCAACCACTTCCAAGATCTCTCCTAATTAGTTATATTGAATCAAGGATATATTTCAGAAAAGCTTAAGTTTATATCTTAGATTTTTAGGAAAGGACTCTAACAAGTGGGATCTGAATGGAAATATTTTTGGTTATTGTACAGAACATGCTAAATACCTTTAAAGGTCATTTTTCAATTCCTTATTACGCAGTAATTAACACAAAATTGGAATAGATTCTGTGCAGCACACCTCACCATTTTATAACCTGTTAGATGACATTGAGTTAAAATACCTACATAGCAACACAGTTTATAAACCATTAGGCAGAAAAAAATATAACCATTACTAATAGAGTGCTGAATAAGAGCTAGATTCTTCTCAGTCACCAGCATAATGCAGAGATTAATAAACCAGATGAGTTGAATAGCAGATGAAGTAGCCACTGCAATCCTTCCTATTACCTAGAAATTCATCAGTTCTTTCTTAATTTCTTTCTCCCTCCCCCCACCTTTAAAAAAGTATATTGATACTTAGCACAACCTTGTAAATGTTACTCACAAGGGGTTTTAGTTTATTTATTTTTTTAAATTGATGTTTAATCAGCCAGAGTAAGGAAGGCAGTATGGCACCGTGGAGCCCAGAATATATGCCCATGTCTGAACCTGGGCCGAAGTAAAATGCAAAGCCCTGGCTGTCCCAGTCTACTGCTGGCCGTGGTCCTTTCTGAGCTTGGAGATGCCACAGCCCCCTTCCTACTGTCCCTCCTGTGACTCCCTGATGCTGTGACCGGAGTGCAAATGCCCCACATTGAAAATCTCAGGTTTCATGCAACTGCTTTTGCATCAATTTATCTTTTCTGTTTATAACCCCCCTTCAGTCTCTTTGCTGATGTTACCCATCAGTTATCACCTGCCAGAGAACCTTGTGTCAGTCCTTCCAGCATGCAAACACAATAGCTTTTCAGCGTGGCTTCTCCCATGTCAGAACAAAAAGGGATTAATCTTTTAAAAATTTAGTGAATTGAAAAACAGGTTGGCTATTTTGAGTTAACTCCCCACTCCCCCACCCACCCCCCTCCCCAAATGTTAGGTGAGTTAGGATAGAAGCCACAGTTTCTTTCTGGATTACAATCCAATCAGGACTTGTTTAAATTGCTCCCATGTGGAACAATAATCCATAAACAAAGAAAGAGAGGAGCTGAACCTTCATTTCAAGGACAAACCCCACTACTTTGAAAGCTAAGGTAAAAAATAAACCCAACAACTGTTTTTGTTTTCATAGTAGGAAAGCTTGCAACATATGCAAGCAATGCACAACTCGGAGAAAGTCTGTCCCAATGGCATTATGAATACTACTCCAAACCAAAAAGAGAACTATGAAGTGTCTTTTTCTCCCCACCTCCCCTTTCTCCTGTAAGGAAGCCTTGCAATATGTGGCATAATGAACTTTAGAAAAAAGTCTGTTCAAATGGTATTATGAATACTGAGCTAATAGAGAATACACTTTCCATGCCTACACAGAAATAAACCAGCTGCCTTCACTAGAAACGGATGGGGCTTATTGTTATTCTATCTTGATTCAGAAAACCCTGACATATGCCTTATGGTAGAATTTCAAATATCTATACTAAACAAAAAAAAAAAAAAAAATCAAAGAAGACATAAACTTTTTTTTTTTAAAAAAAAAAAAAACCAACAAAAAATTACATAAAGATAGTAGAAATTCTTTTGCTTTTCTTCCAAAACCTGTTCCTCACAGACAGGTATAAAACTGACTATTCAGTGCAGCCCTGGACACCTGATGATATTTAATATAACAGAAAACATTTGTGTACTGCTCAAAAAGAGAAGCCATCTTCATGTGGGCTGGAAGACAAATACCAATCAACATGACAGGCAGAAACAAATACATGCTATGCTGTATGCTAATGTGTCCTAATTCCCTCTTCATCTAGAATGACGGATATTCAAAAAATCACAGAAATCTATACTGTTTTTTAATTATGAACGTAAGTCTTAGGTTATTCCAGAAGCGTGTACTTCAGTGACTGGTACATTCAGTAAATTTTCAGAAAATTAAATTATTAATTTTAATTTGCTCAGATTATATACAGTCTGTTCCATTTTATATAATGCTTTAAGTTTACTGAATGCAATAAGTAGTGTATGCTGCTCAGTAGTTCCTATTTTCCTCTTCAACAGAATTTCTGTGATATTAGCAATTTCAATGTATTCGCTTTCTAGCACCCTCTCCAGGTATCACCATACAAAACTGGCTCAAAAATATAAAATAAATCCATCTATAAGCTACACACACCCTGGAAAAACTCACAGTGGCTAAGAAACCAGATAATATGACATTTTGGTCCAGCATAATAGAGACTACCGCTGCAATTCCGTTCCTAATGAACACCACGGGCTTTCTGCCAAAGACTTCTGTAAGGATGGGACTTTGCATAAGAAAGACAGCTTTCTATGGTCGCCCGGTATAATCTGCATAAACACGCCATGGAAATCAATCCAGTAATATCTTCATTGAGTCACTTCTCATTATACTGGAGTGTAACCTTTAAATCCAATTTGGGCATAGCATTGTTAGAATTATAAATTCAATTCCATGTTAAATATATTTTATTTGTCTCTACTTTGAATTTGCGTACTTTCAGCTTCAAGGTACTTGATCCACCTGTAATACTCTTCAGCCGTGAGAAACCTGCCACGGTCTTACAACAAAATTACTGTCTTTTAATATTCTCTAGCGGGCCGACTCTTAATTGCGTTAGATCTCCTTTTCAGCAGTCGGGCAACACAAAGGGATTTTAAGGATAATGAGTATCCTTATGGTGTCCCCCACCCAAAGAATATGTTTATTACCTAGGCACACTTTGAGAAAATTAACAAGAAATACTGGGTTTCCATGTTAATTAAACTTTTAGTGGTTTTCAGTAGATAAGCTTGCCCTTCCTTCTTCCATATGTCAGGAAGATGTTCCTAAGCTAAGAACACTCAGAAAAATAACACTACTTTGCTATTCTGCAAAGCTCCCTGCCTAATGTGAGGTACGTGCAGTGGGTATAGCTGCATCTGAGCCTGTAACCCCAGCCTGCCTTTCCCATCGGTGAGAAAACCAGACCTGGGTAAAGTGCAATTCATCTCTCCTAAAATAGTCATCTGAACTTGGTCAGAAGAATTGTGCCCTAAAAGCACCTCCATCGACTATAAATGGAAACCGGGGCAGTAATCTCAGATGGAGACATCTATAGAGGGGATGCGTACAGTTATGTCACATTAATTCCACCCTCACTGTACTACTTTTGAAGAGAAAGTTTCGTTTAGGAAAAAAGTACCAAAATCCTGAATGCATTTCTTGTGTGGAAAACAGGGGTGTTTAATCAAGAGTCCCTGCTCCTTGTGGAAACAAATTAAATTCCTGGTTTCTCAACAGATCTTGTTGGAGAGAATAGGGCCTCTCATTGTTTGCACAGAGAATTCATAATGCTGTAAAGGGTCAACATGCTAACACAACTAGATATTCTAAAAAATATTTTCCAGGTTAAACGGTATAGAATTATCAGAATTATTAAAAATGTGATTAACTCACTAATAAGCATTTTTTTTCCTGTATTTGGAATTCCTTTAGGATTAGTATTAATTGGATTCAGTTATGAATATGGATGAAATATTTAGGCATTTAGGATTCTGAAAGTAATTTGTTTTAATCACTTTTTTGTTGCAGAAAATCTGTTTTCATAGGCACAAACTTTTTCCTAGATACAAACATCTTATCCCAAAAACTTATAGAATTTCTAGTTGGTTTTGTTTTGTTTGTTTGGGTTTTTTTAAAAATTATTATTATTATTTGTTTTTTAGTTATTTCAATATTTCATTTTCATTTTAGGAGTCATTTTTCAGAGTTAATTTTTGCAAGACAAAACAATGAACTAGTAAAAGAAAATACTTTTTCTCATAGGACCAGCAGAATACCTGGGTTAGGTATATTTGGAGTTATTGTAAGATTTATTTTAAAACATTAGCAATTTGATGTAATCGACACATTAGCTTGGAAGTCAGGTAAAAAGAAACAAAATATCACTTGGAATGGAAGAGATTACTGCTCTTTCCTTACAAAAGGGAAGGATGTAAATCCAAATCAGAAAAAAATACTATATTGCAGTGAACCTATACAAAGTAGTTGAACAACAGATACAGAACTGAACTAATAAATAAATTATAAAACCCCCACAACATGAAATAAAGAACTAATTGGCATGTGTTATAGAAAATGGATTTTGTCATCAAACTTAGATGTTGGTTTTGATGAGTCTGATTGATAGAGAAATATGATGAATGTAATATATTGGACTTCTACAAAACATTTGACCTGGTGTCATGAGAGATCCTGTTTCACAAATTCAGTTGACAAAGACTCTGAAAACAATAAAAACCCCCATGACCTATAATATGCACATTAGATTGAAACCTGCTTAAACTATATGTCTGAAAATATCATTACTAATACGGAATTCTATCTGAGTATCTGTGTTTCCCCCGGGTTTATCAGAGGACTTGCTCTTCATTACTTGGGAATTTTAAAAATTGGAAAATTTTATTATCACTTAGAAAAATCTGTTGGTGACATGAGAGGAGGGGTGGTGGTTAATGAGAAACGATATAGAGAGTTTGGTTTCAGTGAAACAATACGTATTTCAATATGGCCAAGGGTCATGTATATAGGAAGAGAGAATGTAAGCTCCAATAATGGTATGGGTATGCTAACCTGGGAAACAGTGACTCTGAAAAGTACTTCAGGGCCATAGTGGATAATCAGTTAATAATGAGATCCCAGGTGACATTGCAGTCAAAAGGAATAATGGATAGAAATATGGAATAGTGAGTAGGAGTTCTGAGATTATAATACATCTGTGTATTATAATTATAATACAACGTTCACGGAATAATTTTGCCCATTTCTGGTATCAGTGTGTTAGGAGAGATGCGAAAAACCTGGAAAGAATTGAGAGGGAACAGGAGGAGTGACTAAAACCTGGATATAGAGGTGTGTTGTCCTGGAGGACAGGAGATACTCCACCTTTTCAAAGAGAAAACTACAGGGTTACTTCACGGTGTCTCTAACTATCCATGTGGACCATAGAAATTCAATAGAAGACTTTTCAATCTAGAATACTAAGGCAAAACAGAACCTGTATTGGAAAGCCAAGATTACTTTAATTCATCAGGCAAAAAAGAAAAAAATAATAATGATAATTAGTCAGTGGAATCACTTTCTAACTTTTGTGGTGACATTTCCATCATTAGAAACTGTAAAGCCAGGACTTGGATGTTTGTTTCATAAGACATCACATATTTTGCTTCGACACTGGCTATTGCGCTTTAGGCAGGGATTAGTGCACACTCCTCCTATGGCTTGACCTTGCCATGAAAGAGTCTTCCCTTAAGCCCAGAAAAATCTGTGAATGGTATTTATTGATACAAAGTAAATGAGCTGGCACTTCCAGATTTAATTTGGAAGCCTGCCTATCACTGTGAACAACAATAAAAAAATAATCTTTTGAACTTTTATTAAAGATGCCAGTTTATACCTCATATATGCTTAGCTTAAGGTATTATGATTACCTTGAGGTTGAGGTCTCTCAACTGCAGGCAGTAGATCCCAGGCATGACTTGATCTTATGTGGAAGCTCACATCAGGCAGAGTACGGTAGAGCTGCACATGCTCTCAGCTTGGAGGGTGCAAAATTTGAGCAACTCTTCCACCTGACGCCCTGTGTTCACAGCGGGAGGAAACTGCCTAAGCTTAGGACTTCTAAAACAAGAATATGAATGTGGAAACTGCTATGTGGTATAGCTAACTGGTAGATTTTGGCACAGACCTCAACAGTGTTGGAAGACACCAAAGCTGGTGACTTTACCCAGAAAACTGTCACCTGGTTCCTCGTACTGTTGAGAGACACTAAGTACCAGGTATCAGTCTTTTTAACTAGAACAGACGCAAATGTCTTCTGCTTTTGCCAGCTGGGAAGCAGAATCTGGCCCCTTTGTAGGAGTCCATGGTCTGCGATAAAGAATATGATAGCGCATGCAGCTTTGAAGGAGAATACTGCTGCGTTAAGCCTCAGCCATTTAGAAAGAGCAGTCTGATTTCAGAAGATGTTATTGTACTTCAGGCTTGCCAAGCCAGTGGTTTGTTTCCAATGCCCTTCCACAGAAGGCTGAGCCTGAATTTTATTCCAGAGGTAATTCAGTAACTAGAAGGCAAGCCGGGTCTTATTTTTGAAAATTAACATTTTGAAAATAAACAAAATTAACTTAAATTGTTCCTTCCCCCACTACTTCGGAAATTATTCCTCTGTGCAAACTGAACAAGAATGGAAAAGGTCACATTCAATTGTAGATTTTTTAAAAAAATGTCAGACTTTAGCTTTAGTTTACCACCTTGTCTTCATCTTAAAAATAACAATAAAAAGAAAACAAACCTTGTCTCCGTGCCTGCTTTACATTAAAACCTTACAAGGGAAGTTATAATGTTGTCTGTTGCTCTGCTGAAAAGAAAAATAACCAATTTACTCTTGTGTGGTGCAGGGGAAAATAGCCTTGAGAAAATGTTATTGATGTAGTATATTTATGTAGGGTTGCAAGACAAATTATGCCATCAGCAAATAAGGTCAGAGTAGCAGAGTAAATTACTGGCAAAAATAGGTTGCTTGCAAAGGACAAAGGTTGTTTTAACTGCATATAAACCTTGAAGCCAGATGAAAAGAAATAATAACAGACTTAGTGTGGAATGTAGTATTTTAAAGCTCCCCAAAACTCCAAATTATTTTTTGTGGGTGACTATTACCTTTTTAGGAAGGATGAAGAGGGCTGCATGACAGAATATCTGCCTCTGATGATGGGCAGCCCGTTTAAGGGCCTCCTGCGAAACACGGTGTAGCTGCCTCAGTCAAGCTCCCTTGGACCCTGCCTTCGGACAGGAAAATGCTGCACTTAAGGATCTGCTCCTAACACTTTCTCATGCCATCCTAAAGAAGTTAATGTGATTTTGGAAGGAGTAAAGGAAGAAGGAACACCAATAGATGCCAAATAACCTGCTTAACCATGAGTATAGTGCATAGAAGAGCATGTTAACTAGTTCCTAAAAACAATTCTGTTTTGCAGCTCTGGATGCTGTATGTAACTCCTCATCTGTCTGAAACATGTTTAACACAGGTTCTGCTTTATCCAGGGCTGGCAGTGGTTGCCAGAAACCACTAATTTATTTCTAGTACACTGCAAGTTTTTCAGTCAGTCATAAAAGTGAGCTTTGAAGGTTTGTTTCTGGACTGGTTCTGGGCTAGCCAAATTATAGCATCAGTTCTTCAAGAAAAAAACCCACAAAACACAACTCATAGTCATATTAGTTTGATAAACAATCTTTAAATAAAGCAGCATTAAGTATGTCAATATTGCTTTGCATTTGTAATTGGCATTGCTTGCATTTTTTAAAAGAGCAAGCACATGGCTAGTTACACCCTGGACATTAGTTGATCTCTTGCTATGCATTCCACACTAGTCACTGGTGACAATGCAGCTTTTTAGAGAAGAGATCAGAGTGGAGATTCTGCCATTTTTTTAGGGGTGCCCTAACTGCTAGGATAGAGCAACACACAGGACGAATGCATAGGTACTGCCAAAGCCAGGGTTGTATTTACACCACTGATGCTGCCACAAAACCATCTGCCCATGGAGAGCACCGCCTCAAGAGGACTTATCTTGAAGAAGGTGGAGTGGCCCAGAGCTGATCTTGGGATGAGCTATCATCAACCATGCAGGTGGTGAAAGTCCCCTGGTCAAGCTCAGTCCTAAGCCCTTCCCTGACTGGCAGCAAACCCCATGGTTGCATTTGTACAAGGTGTTCCACCACACCCAGGCTTGAAATCTGGCATGCAACGATCTCTTCTGTTCTCAGCAAGGACCCTACACAATCTTCCCGGGCAACAACCAGGCATTGCTGTCCAAGGACAACTGTTCCTGATAGGCAGTTTGGGTATCAACAGCTTATTTTCATGGCTTAAGAGACTTGCCCGGACATCACTGGGATCTGTCTGAGACTGTCGGGGGTGGGGGATGGGCAGAGTCCTGACTGGTGAGAACCTGCTCTGCTGTCCCCAAATGGATCCCTGTGTCTTCTGGCACCCCAGGAGCCACCAAACCTCTTGCCCCCAACTCCTACTGTGGATGACCATAGTCTCAATGGGCAGTTTGGAAATAGAAGCGATTAACAACTATTCTTTCCAAATAAGAATTTTCTCCTCCGAAACCTTTAAATATCACTGCTGAACTAATCTATCATCACAGTAAATCATACAATATGGTCACTGATGTTAAACTGACAGTTACAGCTGCTTTCTCATGCTTTACACTGCTCATTTTTAGCTTTCCAAAACTTCACTCTGTAATATCACCTCTTACTTCCTGGGCACGTACAAAACATTGTCACTGTGCTTCTGCTTTCCCAAATGTTACTTGCTGAATAATACGAAAGAACATTTGTGTTCTTCCATTGGTGGTTTAAGAAAATCTGTGAAACAGGTTTCTACAACATGAAAGCAGAAGAGGACTTTAAACAGTGTGATTGAGAAGGAATTGTCTTCCTTACACAGGAGGTAGATGCTTAGATATATATACTTCATAATTATAATAAAGGAAATAGAACCAGAGAGTTCTGCTGTGGATCAGCTGTTAAGTAATAGCCTGTGAGACTGGATTCCCTGGCTGTAATCCTGATCTATCATCAACTTCTAGGTTAGCTGCAAGTAGGCTCTTTTTGAGCCCAGTTCAACATCTTTTAAACATGCTTTACGCTGATGTAACTTAATTGATTCTAATGGAGCCACTTCCTCTTTACGTCAATGAGAGCGAAACTGGGATATGATTACAGTCTCAGTTAACTCACCTACCAAGTAGATTCAGTTTATCAATTAAGGCTAGGGGAGAGTTTAGAGCTGGTATTTTTACTTTCTTTGTATAAAAATACAGCTTTTTGTAATTAAAATTTGGTAGGAGACATGACTTTGCTATTGCTTGAAAGGACGTGACTTGAAAAGGAATGTGTTGGACTCTTGGACTGACAAAATGCACCATTTTGAGTCCATGGGTCTTCAAACTGCATCCCGTGTAACTCCCTACCCTTAATTTAGATCTACTTGTGATATCACAGAGCTGGTAGGTTGGGTGGGTTACACCTCAAATGCAGAGCTAAAGTGGCACTGTCCACGTGGCACCATCCTCCACCTCACTGCGCAGAGGGTAGCACTCCCATACGTTGAGTATCTGCGATGTTAATCTTGTGTAGAAGACAGAGTCAATGGGCAACCCAAATTAAAATGCAAATGCAGCTGAAATGAAGCATTTTGGATCAGTTAAACAGAAATTTAACGTTTTAATTCACTATTGCCAACTATTGCCTTTTAATATGAACTCAATTCTGCAGATTGCAGAAGACAGTGGGAAACAAATTGCTTATGGGGCACGGAACAGACAAAGCACCGTTTTCTAGAGAAAACGTCTTACAGTGTCTTACAACTGCTGCCTCAAAAAATCCTGAACACCTTCATCACGTCATAATTTCCTCAAATATACACACTCTCACCTTCCATTTGCGATTATTAGTTTAATGTCTATGTTGTAAAATGCTGTTGTTTGTGAAACAGGCACATGCTGCCCAGCCAGTGAGGACCAGTATCTGATTAACTAGAGGATGCCAAAGAAACAGATGACTGCCGAGTCCACGCTGCAGTTCATGTTCTCACTGGGATGTTTGTTTAAATTCTTCCTGTAAATCTCAGTTAACACTATAGGAATTTAAAGTCCCTGAAACCTTTGGCTGTATTAGCCGAAGGATTCAAAACTGCTTTGGGGAGGAGGAAGGCAAGGTGCATGGAGGAGCAGACTGATTTTCTGACTGCACAAGACTTTTCTTCCAAAAGCAGGCAAGGAAATGTGGCAGGAAATCACACATTCACAAACTGTGATTTTTTTTGAAATTTCTGTTCCTTGGGAATTTTTTGTTGTTTCAGCTCACATTTCAAGTTGAGAACAAACACCAAAATATCACAATTGTCCTCAAGGCAAAAATTTTTTATATTATTTCCATCTCTAGTTCTTATGGTATTAACAGAGGCATTTGGAGGCTCAATTTAGTTCTAAAAAAATTAAGAAATCTTTGGGTAGAAAGAACTTTAGGACAGTTAAGCCTGTACTTTACTACAATCTCCACTAAATACTACTTACCGATGTTCACCCTTCTAGGTTTCTTGACTGATCGCGGGACCTATTTCCAGCACAGTTCTATCCCCTTAAGGCTGCATGCTTGGTTCAAAAGTGATAAATATATATATATATATATATATATATATATATATATATGTACACCATGATGGGGAATCTGGCTTTCCTGGAGAAAAAGGCAGCTGAGGCAGGAAGTGGACAGGAGACTTTCATCTCCCGCTGCCTGCTGCTGGTACCGCTGTGAGCCTGCCCCAGCCTCAAGCCTGGCCGCACCAGGACGAGCCCCCCATCACTGCAGAGCGGAGAAAGGGGCTCCTGCCCAAGGATATTTCTGAGGGGAATACAAGTTTAATGGGATGGGAAAACCTCATGCAGCCTGGGCTGCATTCGGCTTGTATGCAGGTATCTAAAATAAAATCTGCAGTTTTCTGCCTGGGATGGTCTGCTTGGTTTTTCTTCTTTTAACTTCCCTAAGCAAAGTGCAAGTTTTTACACCTCCACCCCAGCTGCAGGAAGAGTTGGAAGCAGTTCAGGTTTCTCTCTCAATGCCAAAGAAGGAAGGACTAGCTGACAAACCTTGCTGTGAAAGGGGTTACCTCATTTGCATTCTTTGTTATAAGAACTTGCCATTGTGGTGTATAAAAGCACTATTTAATATATATATTTACCTTCCAGTGAACCAGATAAGTACTTTATCACTTGTTTACCTATGGCAAAGGAAAACCAGACAGACGTAGGCTAGATATTTAGAATTTTGAATGACTAATTTTCAGAAAGCCGAGCTCAAGTGTCTGCTAAAATTAGCCTTGTTGAGGTTTATTATTATCATTATCATTATTATGATGATAATGACTGGACACCTGCTCAAGCAGCAGGTTAAATTGTATTAGTCGGTGTCTAAATATACACGGAAAAGAAAATCAGCTTCTGACTGTAGTGCTTATCATCTCAGGATGAAACAAGAAACCAAACTGAGATATGGACAGGCTGAGGATCTGCAGACGAGTGAGACCCAGAACTACCCGATGGTTCCATCCCAACATCCCCAAAAAGCATCACAGAAATTTTATAAGCTGTTTGTGCAATCGATCTGAGATTCCCATTATATTAAATACATTTATATCTTTATATATGGGTGTACATACACATACAAATATGCCTTATAGAGTTTCACAGAGGTTTGCAAGAAGCTCTTTCTACTCATGAAAAACACCAGATGAAAAGCACAAAGTTATCTTTCTGAAAGCATGGCACACAGATGCTGAGGGTGGACATTTCTAGCTGGTAAATAAGAGATGGTGGGTAGATGATAGGTCATGAAGATCCTTGAATCTGAAGGTCGGTGGCTTCACTTAATGCCACGTAAGAGCAAATGAAGGAGTGTTTATAAGGGAACTGAGACTATCAGAA
Organism: Falco cherrug; assembly: GCF_023634085.1. Classification (NCBI taxonomy): domain Eukaryota; kingdom Metazoa; phylum Chordata; class Aves; order Falconiformes; family Falconidae; genus Falco; species Falco cherrug. The sequence continues at coordinate 5,827,095 of NC_073698.1, forward strand.
AAAAAAACCCCACAAAAAAAAACAAACCCAAAACCCAAACCCAAACATCCCAGGAGAAGGCTAAAGGAAGCAATACCCATAACAAAAGCAAAAGTTATCAGATTGTATTTCATGAGGTCAAAAAGGTGCCTATCAAATAATTGTGCTGTGGCATGACCAGAGCAGGACGAATCGAGCTGATGTGAATGGAAGATGCTGAAAAAGACCTAGCGTTATCATGGACACGAGGCTGAGCATGAGTATTTGCATCAGGAATAGGGCAAAACTGCAGCGCGGGTTAAACTAAGACAGCAAATTAAAAGAAATAAGTATCTTCCTTTATTTAGCCCCAGTGAGGTCACACCTGGAATAATGGATCCAGTTTTGGACGTCCCTAATTCAAGGGCAGAAATCAGAGGGGATGCTGCAGAGACCTGCCAAGATTATTACTGGTGAGTGCAAGTGACTTGGGAGGAGTTTGAGAGAATGGGAATGGTTCAAGTCTGACAGAGAAGAGCTAAAAGAGAGACTGACCAACAGCCTACAGCTTTATGAAAGGAATGGGGGAAAAATAGTAGTTACCTAGGGTGGTTAAGGAATCTCAATCCTTGGAGATTTTCTAGACTTGCCTAAAGTCATGGCTGACTTGACCTGATGCTGGTGATAGTCCTAGTCTGGGTGGCAAGTTCAACTGATGACCTCCAGAGGTCTCTTTCAACCAGCATTTCTAGGAAGACAGAGCAGTGACTATTTTGTTGTCACTGATTCATCTTTTCCAGGGAGCTAGAGAAAGCTCTGTCTGACTCGGACATCTACATGTAAGAACAGTTATGATTAAGGGCTAAAAATTATGAAAGCCATAGAACAGGTACTTATTAAAAGATTCTAAAACATCACTTTGTCATGTAGCATTCATGTGTTGAAAGGGCATGTGGCTGCTGCACCACAAAGTTCCACACTAACTTTACTACTGAATTGCCTGTCAGGTATGGACCAGGTCAACAGAAAAAACATGTCAGATCTTAAGGACGATGATACTCACCTAATTACTGAGAATACTTGACCAGTTCAGTTAGGAGCACCATCTACCAGTAGAATGTAAAGGGAAGACTGTATGTGTTCCCACACAAGTTTAAAATACTGGAGAACTGCAAAACACCAGCACAGGGAACTTTCATCTGCATTGACTCAAGGTGGAAGTTTGGGAGACTGAGTAATCATCACAGCAAGCAATGAAGTAAATTCTTTATAACTGAGAGTTTTAAAACATGATGGAACATCTTTGTGGGACACAGTAATGAAACACACTGTTAGTGACATATTTACAAGGTAAAATGGACAGGAGGGGCATACAGGATGACATTTTATAGGGTATGATGTTTCCTTCAGGGCTTATGTGTGTGCAGAACTGTTAGGGATGTGTCTTATAAAATGTACAGCATCAGTTAGCCATGCAGCCCGATTCAAGATCTGGCTGCTAGATTAGAAGTCAGTCCCACTTAATGACAAACAACACACAAAGAAAGTGAAGAAGCAGAACACAGAACTTGAAAATGAAACCTCAAAAATGTGAGAACAATCCTCTGACATGAAGCTGAGGTTTGGCTTCCTGCATTACCCAAGGAAGACGATGGCCTCTCAGAGATCTCTTTCCCCAGAGGCGCAGGTTTCAATTTGCACCAAGCTTCCAGAAACAATTCAGTAAAATATCACAAAGCTACTAAATCCTCCAGGGCTGAATCGGGCCCCAGTTTAAATCCCATTGGGTACAGGGAGAAATAAAGTGATAATTAAAAGAGAATGTGGGAAAGCAATGGACATCTATCTGAAGTGTTGTCTGGTGTTAGGAAAAAAAAGGTGTGTTAAAAGTCCAAAAAATATATGAAATAATACCAATGGTAATAATGGTCTTCACCAGCAGGTTCTTAAAAGACAGCTCTCATCCAGAAATTAATGGAATAATTTACCTCTAACGCCAATTGCCAATGTTAATTAGTACAGTCCTTAAAAATCTGTTCCTTGAAGAATCCCTTTAGATGAGGTAACATGCCAATGTGATTCAAAGCCCTTACTTTTTCATGCCGCAGATTTTTACAACATCCACCCTCTGTTAGTGCTGGCATTGCCAGGAAGAGTTGGAGCAGCACCTCATGCAAGTGCAATGTCTCTGTAGCAATTAATCAAAGGCTGGTAAGAGGTAAGGCCCAGCCTTTTGAAATAGTAATAAATGTGATAGTAGTAAATAAAAATTAATACATTTGATAGCAATAAATAATAGTCACAAATTTGATGGTGGTGGTGGGACATGTACTAAACTACAGAAAAAAGTTCAAGTAATGAAATCTGCCAAAGCAATAATAAAGAAACCAAAGAAGATGATAGCTGAGATGGCAAAAACATCTAGGCAACAAACTACTTTGCTAAATTTAGCCTTCAGGAATGGCTTCCCAGCCTTGAACCACTTCTTCATGCAGGCAACTGCTGGCTTCAGTGAAAAGCTTATGTATCCATGTGGACACGTTCCTTGAAGGTGTTTATAGATGCTGTATTTGCGTTCAGACAAGTGATGGTAAAGTTTGGTAAATTTGATGCTTTAGGGATGAGTCAGTTTTACAGTACTTGTGCACTGAACTGTGCATACAGGCAAAAATTTCTGCTACACTTCTTGGATGTGGCGAACAAATTTTGCTAAAACCTACACAGTAAGTGGGACCTCCAGGAAGCACCACACTTGCTGTGTGCACACACACAGTATGGTTAATCCCTATATAATCAGAGCAGATGAATTTTTAGCTGTCTGGCAGCTTAGCCAGAACTTCAGTGGATTGCCAGACACCTGCAAAGCCTCCACACATGCTAAAAATGTGATGTTCTTTCAGGTTTGATATTTGTCTCAGTGACAGAAGAGGACTTGCCCATCAACACATGAGTGATTGCAGTCTATATTTGTGTTTTTCGAGCCCTTGACTTCTGCATATTTATTATTTAAAATTAAAACCAGGAATATTACATAACAGCCCATTACTGTAATGTTACAAGTGCTTAGATACTAGTAACCTATGGGTACAGAAGTACCTGCGGAGGTAGATAATACTAAGTTTAGGTGTGGAAATCTCATATTTCCCTAAAGATAGACACAGGTACAAAGAAAAGCAATACAGGGAGCCAGGCAACAGAAAACCTATTTTATGAGAAAGCACTAGAACAGTTTATTTGCTTAACAAGATGAAGGAAGATATAGGGTATGATTGCTGCATATACAAGACATCCTTTCACCTTCTTACTCCTCATAGTTATTCAAGCAAAATGCAATCTTAATACAAATAAACTGGTCATCAACATCTTTGGAGTGGATACTACTCAGATATTTATTGATTTGGGAGCAAGGGACATAATAGGTCTCCAACAAAAAGATTACAGAAAGGACCAGGAACGAGCAAAGAACTAAGGTCTGTAGGAGTGAGCATACTGCAAAATACAAGGCAGTTTTAAGATGCAACTTGACCGCTCAGAAAGGACATCTATTTCACATTCTGCCAAAATATAGGTAAATGCTGAGATCTCCAAGGAATTAGCTTTTCTGGCTTGACATGTTCTGGTTTGAGATTGAGCTAGAGCAGGGAGAGGATCTAGTTTTGAATGTAATGCCAGAAAGCAACAAATAGACTGTGGGGACCTGCAGAACCTGGGTAGGCTTAGCTCTGCTGTTGTGTTTTCTTCTGTCCTTTGGATGGCTGTTGGATGACCTTACTGGTGGTTCCAAGCCAGTGTCATTCCAAAGCAACTTCAAAGCTCTTCACAAGCTCTTCTAGTTCATTCAGGAAATATTTTTTCCAAGTGACAATGCTTATCATTACTGAACTGTCCAAGTGCTTCCTCTTTGCTCTCTTTTGCTTTTGCTCTCTTTCTCTCATTTTTAACATCATACCCAGAACCTCACACTTTCAGGACTTGTTTTTCAGATAAACTTCATATAGCAGTGCCTAAAGCCTGGAAGCTCTTCAGATCTCACCAGCTGAGATTTCTCTTGGCATTACAACATCCCTTGCTGGCATGTAGTCAGTGAACCCTGCTAATACACCATCAATCCTGTCTGGCCCTGGAGAAAGGAGAGTGCCGGGACTTGGCCAGAATACTACTATGTTTGGCTTATTCCCAACTGGAGTTGTTTAAAACAGTCCCCAGGCTGCTTCAATGCATGCCAAAGACAGCTTGAAAATCAGTGAGCTGACTCCCTGAGCCACCCTGCCTCCTGCACCTCCTGTGCCCCACGGTCTCTGGGCACATCAGGCAGGGGGGACCAGGCAGCTCCTCTGATCCACTGCCACCGACAAACTTCAGCGCCATCAAAGCCTCACAGCATATCTGTTGCTGTCAAGTAGCTAAGCACTGCACACGAGTGAACTGAATTCTACAGGAACTGTAAGAAAACCTGAGTTAGAAACTTGGAGATGCGCAAAACATTCTCGTACCACTGTGCTTTAAAGTGCTGTGAAATAAAATTATATCCCGAAGTCCACGCTCTGTTGGTGCATTTGTGTTTACAAGCCACAAACTTCCCTTCCTTCAGATACGTGAATTGCCACTCTGTAATTTCTCTCTTCCTGTGATAAAACAGAGGTGTGGGCATTTGCAGAAACTTCATCTATTACCTTCTGTAAGCTCCCTGGCTATTTTTTCAAAGATGAGTTGCCATGGAATAAGTGGACAAATTCAGCCTGTGGAGTCTGAACCCTGTTCTTTGTTTGTCTGGCTTTGTAGAGGTATTTTTAAAAGCCTTAAAACAAGTGTAAAAAGCTGTTGTTACTGTCTGTGAGCATCTTACACTCCCTGTGCACTCTCCACATGGACGTAAGCGATGGTATAAGGCAACAAGGTGTCTTGGCTGAGGCTTAGCAACAGAATATATTCAAAAGTCATTCATTCCCCTCCACTAAACTCATCTGATTTATTCCTTAGGTCTGCGGAAATCAATATCAAGAGGCTTTTAAACGGAAAAACTTCTTTTTTCAGTCACTGAGCCATCATCATGACAGTGTCCATTTTCCATGCTCAGCTGAATCCATACATGCCTGCCTGGCAGCTTCACCGACTTAGCATGGGCAGGGAACGTGCACTTAGCATTGCTGGGAATGTTTATTCTGAACATCATTGCAAGCTTTTTTTTGCCAAAGAACACAGGGGGGCTTGTTTTTCCTGAAATTCAACCTGCCACTCTGAACTCTGGGATTAACCTTATTTTGCCAGTGGATTTTGGCAGCTGTAGCTGGTAATGCTGTAGCTTTTGTGGGTTTGATTTTTGTTGGGTTTTTTTTTGTTTGTTTATTTGGTTTAGTTTTGTTTTTTTTCAAGTAAACCACAACTGTCTTAGTACTCTAATTCAGGCCTTGTCTTATGAAAAAATACATTTACAGATAGCACCATGGTGTGCTAGATAATAGTGCTGGAGATGTTGAAAGTTATCCAGTTCTATGATGTGTTCACTGCACCCTGCAGACCCAGAGACCAGAAACGCTTCAGGGCATGGACCTTGTCATCTTCTCTTTGGCTTTTAAAATTTGGTACACACCTATAATATTAAGAATAAAGAATGACTTCAGGCAAATGCCACTCAATATTCAACCAAGAGTTAAATATCCAGCAATATATCCAAATCTGCTTCTACCTGCCTAATTACCATTAAAATATCAAATCCCTTGAATAAGCTGTTTGTATTATTCTTCCAACCTGCAGTAGCCTTTTAAAAAAACATTTATAATAATGTTTCTCAAACTCTCTTTCATTACATATCTGTGCCTTTATTATGGTTATACCTTTTTTTCTGTTAGCTTTCCTTCGTTTTCCTCATTTCATTCCTCATTTCATTCTGCAAGAAACGCTCTTGAGCTCTGACCACAGTTTACTTTTAATCCTTGGCTAAGCCATTTGACCTGCACACACCTTCAACACAAATACACACTGAATGCTCTGACATAATGGCACTTTCCAGAAGGACAAATAAGCTAACGAACAAAAATTTAAAGAGGGTTAATCAAACACATGGGCATTTGGCTCTTAATGACCTAAGCCTTAATTCAGTGTTGGCACAGCGTTGTGTATTTACATACCACAATCTCCACAAAATGATTCAAAATAATTTTATGACAAACTGTCGCCTAAAATGCAAGACTTTCAAAATATGGGGGGTGAGTGCAATACTTCAGAGCCAATTTACTAAATAAAATAATGAAAAGAAATGTTGACAGACGACTCTTTTATTTGCAGTGAGCGAGCAGCACAGAATAAACTTTTAAGCCAGAACATAAGCAGTCTGCCGAGACTTGACAAGCCTCCCCAGCGGTTTGAGCCTATGGTCCTGAAAAGTTTATAACAGGCAGTAAGAGGACTTGTCAGGTGTCATCTACTTTCTGTGACAGACAGAAGCCTAACTCAGATTGTGAAAGACACAACTAAAGATTGGAAATTATTCTGCGAGGAATCTTGACCTGGCTGTACATCTGCATATATATTACTCTCCCTTTGTTATCTGTGCTGTCCTGGAGTTTCTCATGTTGTTATCTGGTGAAAGGAGCCACAAGCCAGGATAAGGCTGGCTGTATGCATACCTTAACAGACACAGTCAAAACAAAGACAGGATCTGCAGGGCGAGCAAGAGGAATAATTATGAAATCATACATAAATACATCACTTTCAGTACAAAGGAGTTCCTGCTCTGGGTCAGAGCAGTGACTCATTATATCCAGAATACAGCCTCTGGCAATAGCAGACACACACTCCTTTTGAGGAAAATGTAAGTCTCTGACAGTACAACTCCCTTTATTCCAATAGCTAATGCATGTTTATGCCCTGAAGCAGAAATTTTGCACCCAAAAAGAAGGGAGGTGTGCGCGCAGCTTGGTGTGGTCCCAGCACACATGGAGAAGGTGGCTTAGGGATGCACCCAGCCAGGGAACCAGGCTTCATACTGCATCCCAAAGGTGCTTCTCTGGCAATGGATTTCACAGGCTACATAACCTCCTTGTACCACATGCTCTCTGCCTTCTTTCCATTTATTTATATCCTTCCTTATTCCTTTATTATTTGCTAAGATACATTGAAATGTGCTTTATGCTCGAAGCCTATATGTACTTCTCTGAAAACATCTCCTACCAAGCCTTGACATTTTGCAAGACCTACAGTTTTCACATCCAACCAAGTCAAAAACTTAAAATTTGACTAACCTGTGCTTTTAAGTCACAAGCCAAGTGAAGTGGGTGAAAGCTTCCATATCTATGGGAAATAGTAAGAAATCACCACTTGCAAATAATTAAACATAGTCGTGCAGTATGGCTGTGCACCTTTTCAAAGAAAAAGGCCATAGAGAGATGGGCGTTTATGGGAGTCAGCATCACACAATTTATGTCTGGCAATTGATGGATTATCTGTCATGCTTATTTGAGTAAAAACAATACACTGTGTTTAACAAATCCCTCCAAAACTACTTATTGAATGAGAGAATGGGAAGAAGTTGCAACCCAAAGCTGAAATTATTTGGTTTTGGCAGCCACGAAGTCAGCGGACTTCTGGGTAGAAGTCAGTGGACAAGGAACGTAAGACATGGAAAAAAGAGCAATAGTCTTAGAAAGCCACCTTTGTGCATGGGAATGTCTTGCATGGTCAGCCATGGACTGTACAAGCAGCAGTGCCTCGAGTGCCACAGCCAGGCGCACGGGCAAGACACAAGCAGCACTGTGGAATATCATACTGGGAAAAAAATGCAGCCTTCAGGGAGTCTTGTAAGGGAGACAGAAAGAAAGATTCAGCAGAAAACTCAGGTGCATACCTTCTTATTCAGCAGGGTCTTTTAAAAAAAAACAAACCACAAATGTGTGTGTGTACATATATATAATGTATAGAAGGAAGCTGGACAAGGTAAAGCAGGGTCTCTGCTTCAGCACTGTTTCATCACACACAGCCTGTGTGAGAGTGGGTCAGTAACTGAAAGCTTGGCCAGATATATGGCTTATATTATAAGAAGCAAAGCACTTCCATTTCAAACACCATGTAAAGACAGGGTACCAGGAATCCATCCCTGGGGGAATGCAGGCTAAAGCTGACTTGTTTTCAAATACTGCATTTAAGGTTTTGCTTATGACTCCTAAGGGTTATTGCTTGGGGCAACGGGGACCCCCCAAAGCCTTTTGGCACTGGTTTACTGCCTGAGCAGGGTCCCTCTGCCTCCTTTCTCAGCTCCCTGCTGGGGACATCAGTTGTCACCCCCTTTTTCTCCAGTGGAGCTTCAGAGTGGTGGTCTCTGGCACCCTCCCTGCGTCTCTTGCACTATTGCTTCCAAGATCAAAACGTTTGGCGCTCATCACTGACACAAAACCAGGCTGCGAGGAGTGTCTCAATTGCTTGCATTTTGAAGAGAGATAAAGGTAAAATAAGTCCTAAAAAACCCACCAACCTTATCAGGACACAGTGATTGCTTTCTGGATAGCTGTAACATAGTTTAAGGACTGTAGCAATGAAAGTGCCATCAAGCGCCTCAGAGCCAGGGTTTGTTTGCTAACCACCAAGAGTTTGGACATAATGAAATGAATACAAGTGCCTTTTAGACCAGAAATTTCAGCTCTGTCTGCTGCCAGTTAGCCTATCACCCATGCAGACCGGGCAGTTCTAATACCAGTAACACATCAGATGTATCACATGTGAAACCTAAGAATAACACGGATGAACTCTCCAGATCAGATATTTTTTCACATCAAAATAATAGCAGCCTGTATTTCATGTGACACTTATTGTGATTTCCAGGTTACTGCATTCTAATGTCCCTCCCTGCCTTGCACTTTTCTTATGACTAAGTCCTATATTCCTGCCTGAATCTGTACGGTTTGGTACTTCACTTCTATTGATTTTCTGCCAGATTTCTTTTTCTTATTTTATATGATAGTCATTCGATGAGGTTTCCCATATTTTAGCCACTATCTGCAAGCCAGGAACATCAAAACCCACCTTGATTCTTTGCAATATAACAGAACCTTGAACGGATAATGATACTTCCAAGTAAAACAGAGAGGGAAAGAAGTAAAAATTATCTTATTTATTGAGAAGCCTCTGGGCCACCCTATCCAAACAAAATTGCTGGTCAAACTTCAGAAGAAAAAACCAGAAAGGTAAGAAATCTCTCAAGGGTTTCCAACATGGACAGAATTCAGGCATTTTCCTTGAGGCTCTGGGGTTCATATGTTTTTCTAAAGGGCTAGTCAAGGCCACTGCATGAATTGTCCCTGCCTGTTGCTGATTGTGTCCCTAGATGGTTAAAACACTTCACTGCTTCAGTTGCCCAGACAGTTTTATAGATGCAGCTGTCAACCCCAATACAGGAGAGTTACCCGGCACGCTCTCTCTCAAGCCAGATACTAAGCATGTGCTACAGGCCCCGAGGTGCTGAAATGCACACTCAAACACCATCCTGCAGATGCTCGGCGGATGGTTGAAGAGCTCATTCCTGTGGTCAGAGCATCTGGCTGAGGCTTTATGACAAGCGGTCGGCAGGGTGAGGGGTATCACTGGTGGAAGTCTCACCTCATCCATCTCCTGTGCTGGTGTGTGCGTTTTATTTCAAAAAGAAAAGTAAGATCAAGTTGCAGAGAGCCCTTATATCACACTGCTTTTTGGACTAGCTTTCACTGGGGTGCACAAATGAGCTCTGCTTCCTTTGCTCCTGTTCAGACTGTGGTCAAACACACCCATGCTAGCATCTTCTCCATACTAGTACATATTCACACAGAGCACCGTAGCTAAAGATTTTCCTGTGCCAAATTGACATGGAAGAGTGTATTAGCAGTTAGGGGCAGCTTCCAGATAGTTAGTGTCACTTGTTTCTCTCTGCTGTCAGTGAGATTCTCATATCAATAGTCTGTCTGCAGCCTCAGATGTTGCCCAGCTTTCCAGGCATAAGGCATTTTTCATCCTGAATTTTCCTTATCACTGCTGCTCATTCAGCCACGTAATCCTCTCCTGTTTTGCCTTGTACTCAGAACCAGCAACCAGCAATCTGCAGCTGGTCCCAGACTAAGCCTTTCTCAAGTAATACTGGGATGTTTCTTTAGGCAGCTTGCAGGCATGGGGAAGGGAAGCAGTGCAGCTTTGCGAATGCCATGTAACACAGCATCTCAGGTCCAAGCCCAGCACCAGTGCTGCGGCACTGCTCCCCCGCTGCTGCTCGTGGGTGGCAGGAGTCATCAGGGAGGTTCCATGTGATTGTAAGGAATCAAATACACCAGCAAAAAAATCTGCACAAAATGCTATATTAACAGGTGTGTAGCAAGCTGAGGGAATTTAGGGAGAAATAGCTTCCTGATACAGGGAGAAAGACAATGCTCTGAGCATTGGTGGGGAGTGAGTCATATCAAGTGAAGGTGGAGCCTTCTGGGATTGAAAGAAGATGCCCATAGTGTATCCAACATTGCTCTTAATGAAATGTCTCAAAAGACACTGGCATAACAACCCCCACTCTTTTTTCCTCTCCTCTCCATTTCACCTATTGCAATAACTTCTAAGAAATATCGGCATGTTGCTACCCTGATGACCCCTGAGCAGTGGTCAGCTGCTTCATCTGTAGCTGTCAGGCTGCACTTTGGTACCATAGGAATATTTTTGCCTGTTTATATGATGTTTTAATAGTATATTAGCAATAAAATAGGTTATCCCTATTCCACAGGGCTTGATACATGTGAGAGTTAATAAAAGGATGGCAGTATCTTTGGAGCAACACATCACCTGTAATCATATCTTTAAAAGGACACATTAAGGTTAGTGTAATTCACAAAAGGTTCTCCACTCCTCTCACCCTCCCTGAGGTGTGTGCTACCAAGATTTACTCTCTTATGCAACCATTTTAAACTGTTCCCTGTGTAAAGACATGAGAAACCCATACTGGGAATAACTGCCAATTTGCCAGAAACCAGATGGTGCCCTTGCACCCTGCTACAAGTAGTCTTAATCCTTAGCAACACATCCTCTCTCTCATGGAGAGGTCAAGGCATGCACACAACTGTTGTGTCTCCATCTTCCCCTGCAAACACTGGCCAGAGAGCAATCCTGGAGCCAATAAAAATGACCGTGGAAATGTTAGGTGTTTTGGAAGTTATCCATCACACAAAGACCTCTTCTTGCAGCTGCTTGTCAAAATCTTGGGCTCTCAGTTTCAGATCTTGTCCAAAAGATTAAGGGAAGCTCTTCCCAGAGCTGAGTAATACAAGTCAGAGCTTCAGCTGAAAAAGCTGAGATGTGATTCTGGATTTTTGTTGTCACTTGAATTTCAGTTTCTTATCATTTCTAACCCCCTTCTAACTGTTTTTTATAAGTTTTTGCACTGATATTTTTGTTCATTCCCACTCTACCTATGTCTCCTCCCATTCAACAAGTAGAGTTAATCACTAAGATTTAGAGTTTTATGAGTTTATTGCTTCCTGGCAGAGGGGAAGACCTGCAGCAGTAAATTCCACAAAAAGGCCCAAACATAGCTAGTCTTGGTTTTACATTGGAAACTGGTCATCGCTTTATGAAACTTCTCTTTAGCCATCCCATGTCAATCACTCCTTTCCCTACTTTTCCTGTACCCAGTTAAGATGGCTTGACCTGCACACAGAGCTCCTGCACAGCACCAGTTCCTCTTCTTTATACATTTAATCTTTGCCTTTCCTCATCAGCCATAATTTCTAAGCAAGCATGCTTTTTTTTTTTTTTTTTTTTTTTTTTTTTTTTCCCTATAAAAACCTCTTTGGTAAATTCTTCCTCTCAGCACACAAAAACATGTGGGCTGTAAAGGAGAGGGCATTTTCCTCTTGGCTACAACCACACACAATGTCTTTTACCTCTGGGAAAGTGCAAGAGCCAAGAGCTGGGGGAGGCCATTGAAGAAGGTGGGTTGAGCACATGTCACGGGAGGTAAAGCTCTTCCAAGTGCTGCTGGCTGTGTGGTAGCCATCAAGGCACAGTAAGGTTATTCATTAAGGAGTTAGGTTTATGGCTGGACTTGATGATCTTAAAGGTCTTTTCCAACCTAAATGTTTCTATGATTCTGTAATACAGAAGAAACCTCCGGTCTGGTAAAGGCAGAAGTATTTTATATTGTTAACCACTGCACAGCGCAAAGAACCCTAACAGTAAAGGAAAAATTTTATCTCCTTCTCTTGAATAAATGAGAATAAAAAAAAATCAAAAAAGAGAAAAATATACCCTTTTAATGTAAACACCAATAACAAGACTAACAATGGCATCAAGTGCATCTAGGAGAATCCACTGGGTTACACAGAGCATTTTGAGAGGTGGAAGCAAATATTTTCTTGTAAATTAGCCAGCACTTGATGCCCACGCAGACTCGTGAATTTGATGGAAACATATTACGGATGTTCCAAAAGAGGTTAATTAAACATTTTATTCAAGGATTATAGAGTTCAAAGAAAATACATACCAAGCTTTAAATGTACACAGAACTTCATGGACATTGGGCTTAATTCACTATAGGGTTTATTTTTTTGGCAGACAAAAAAAAAAAAAAGCAGCTGAAATAAACAGGTTAGATACAACCTGCTTATAGGCAATAAAAATAATTACGTGGTGTGGATGTAGCCGTCCATATTACAGTGAGAGGAAAACAGAGACACAGAATGTTTAATAAACAAAACCCTTTAAGGTTTCAACTCACAGCCTCCTAAACCTAAGGCAGACAATTTATCTCCCAGGATACATGTTCAGCTTATACTCCATGGGGTTCTGTAACTAAGTACTGCAAGTGTTAAATTAGCTAAAAACAAGAGAGGGAAAAAAATGTTCTGTATAAACAGACGTATGAGCTACCAGAACATACTAAGAATCATAAAACAGAGTCACATATGAAGAGACTCAAGTGACTCAAACTAATAATTTCACAGTTTGTATCAACAGCTCTATGGCAATGTAAGCTATAATCAGTTATTTTAATCCTTCAATATTAATTATAAAAGCTCTTCACAAAAGAAAGTGGTAACGCATTCTGTATTTTTTCATGTCGAGATTAAATGTTCAAATAATTAACCATGCGATGTTGTGGTCAATTATATACATGGGGCCAAGCAGAAGGACGTCTTAGCACTTATTCTTGTAATGAATAAAACTCATTAAGCCAGAAGGTTTGGTACTGTTTCTTTTCACTAATTTGGCTTGATTTGCTGTGGTGACACTATTCTGTTATGTAAATTCTGCATGGCATAATTAATTGCATACATTTCTAATAAGGTAGGATACACTTTCCTAAATCAGGCTTTGAGTTGCTAGAAGATTTAGAAAAGCATTTGTTGTTAACAAATAGTGGGGCAAGGAAATACCCTAAGTTCTGGGACTTACAGGCTGCTTGCTTTATTGTTATTATTGTACTGTATACATTACAGCTTTTATAACGCTATCTATATGTGAGAGTATAAAAGAGGAAAACTGCCAGCTATTACATGCATACCCTGAAAGCATTCTGTTCGAAACCACCTTGTTAACTCACTAAATGAAAACAAATTAAACCTATTATGGAAACTTCTAAGGAGATTTGTTTCTTTCTAGATTCCTCCAATAATAAACAGAAGAAATAAAAATCCATGACAATTCAGGAAATACCAGACATATTTACTGAAATTTTCCAGGTAGGTGTTTCAGATTTAAAAGGTTTTTGAGAGCTAGAAGACTTTATTTTGATTGTTGAATCCTTTCTGGCACCAGACACTCAAGCTTATTTGCTTGTTTTCTGGTTTTTAGAGGAGATATATAATAGTTTTGTTGCATTCAGTTTGTCAGCTGAAGGAAAACAATTAAGAACCATTTTTACTCAAGAACATCCCTGAGAAGGAGTCGTTCTAAAATAGTATTTTTAATGCCTATAAACTCAACTGTTATATTTTTATCTATTATTCACCCAAGGATCTCAAGAAGACTTTACACGCCTCTCTTAATTAAGCCTGTCGGTGAGTGCTCTTGGGTAAGCAGGCAGGTACTAGCAGAGAAGTTTTGGGTTTTTTTTTTTTTCAGGTGCATGAGGAACCTGAATCAGAAGGAAGATAAATTGAGCAAGTTCTCCATGGCACAGGCAAGATGGCAATCAGGTCTAGTGACCACCCATCCTGTGGCTGCGAGGCACAGCAATCTTTTTTTTAAGTATTTCATTTAGGGTGAGTTGTTTTCCTGACATAGCAAAGCTAGAGAAAGCACTGAAGTTCCCAGGCCACTTCTTGCAAAGCCTGTGTTTTAATTAACATTTAGCTAAGGGAACTCGTGCAAGTGTTTTTATGGGCATAGCTAAAATCCTCCTGCCTCATGACTGACGATATTGCATCCCTCTTCAGCAGATGGATTAAATGGGAGGTATACTGGGATTCAAGTGATGATGTTGGCTTCAGAGTGTTAACTATTTCATACCTAATACAATGACTACACTGCTTTACTTCCCACTGTCTTCATTACAGAAGAACGAGAGGTGGTTATACAGATTTTTTTGAAGGGGAAGAGCTCTGAAAGAACAGATAATGAGGAGAGGTACAACCAAAACCATTGATCCTGTGGGATCTGTCTCCTGCAGCCTGTATGCCTGAAATAGGCTGGACAGTGCTACAGGGACTAGCTTATATTCAAAATTTAATACCAATTCCTCCAAGATTATAATTCTATTAAGGGATTAGAGCCTAAAAACTACCTACAAAAGTGGCAGGCAACATTTTTGTCTGAAGTGTCCAGATTCAGGTTGGCCGTAACATTTCCAAATTTATTCACCCATTTCTGCTAAAACTTAACGTAAAGCCAATCTAAAAAGCTCTAAAAAAGCATGAACTTTTTTTCCTGCATGCTCTTTTTTAACAATAAAGCAATATATTTTGACTTTCCACTTCCAAAAACTGTTACTTGCCAAAACTCAGTTAAATTTTTTAAAGAGAATTTTAAAAGGGGTTAAAAGAGCTTGAAATGAAAGGTGATGTGACAGGTCAAACAAAAAGACTTTTTTTCTGCCTGAAATATTTTTTCTCAAGTTGCTGGAACCACCAGTGAACCAAATCTGCATTTTTTTATACGCAAATCTACTCTACAAAATGCAGTCTGTAAATATCAAAGGGCTGATTCTGGCAAGTTACAGAAGGCATGTAATAGCCCATTGACTTCAGTGGGATTTGGCAGCGTTCAGTGTCCCACTGGAGGATAGAAAGAATGAGAGAAAGTGTTTGGGGAAGAGGTCACACATAGAGAGGGATATTTTTTTTTTCCTTTTTTTTGTACACTGACCTGAGGGAAAATTTAATATTCTGAGAAATCTTTCAGACTGTGACCTTTCACCATGGCACTTAAACTAAACTGTACAAAGGACTGGAAAAATATAATATGGGGATCGATCTTGCAATAGGAGGTCATGAGGATGAAATAAAATACTTTTCCCACTTTGCTTTCTAAACTACTGTATGCCATACACAAGTTAAATAAAGCATTCATTTCCATCCTATGTCTCTGGTTGCTCCTACCACCATAACATTGAGCACCATCCAGGAATGCAACAGTAATAAGACTGGCATCTTAATTGTGTTGTGGCATTGAATAAAAATTCTGGGATTGATGGTATCTACTTAAGACATCTATCTCTAGGCTAGTGACCCTAAAGTCAGGCTTTGTAAAATGAATCAACACCTTCATGAGACAATTCTTCTAATCAAAAGTAGAAATCCTGTGAAATGCACCTTTTCTTCTTTTAACTGTATCAATTTAATTTGGTCAGGTGTAGTCAACACCAAGTATCACTTTGTCTCAATGCATGTCAACCGCAGGAATGCTTTGCCAAGTCAGTAAAATTGTTATATTGACTATTAAGTATTCCAGCTATGTTTAACCAGCAGCATTGTACTCTGTGCTGATAAAATAAAATTATCTTACTCTGGATAAAACAATGTTTACCATGAGAGAGATACTTTTGCCAGCAAAACCTGTGGCTGCTGGTGATGCTTCTGGCATCACAGTTGTGCCAGTCAGGGGCTGAATGCCTGCACATCCTTACCTGACATTCCTACGCTGATAGAAATCTGCAGCTCACAACTGATTGCAATGTAGAAATAACTGCGGTAGATGTGTAGCTGCCCCAAGTAGAAGCTGTTTCTAGGTTGGATAATTCCCATTGCCATCTAACTTGGCTTGCTGACCCCAAGCGCTTAGGATCCTGGAGAACTGCCCTGGTTTCTCTGCTCTAAACCCAGCTCCACAACATGGCATTAATAAATACAGACCACTCCTCTACAAAGATAGCCACAGTAGTCCCTTTAAATCCACTCAGCTACAAACTTCTTGTACCTGTGCCAGACACTGCTGTTTGAGGAGATGTAAAAAGACACAATTAAAACATTGTAATTGAATTAAAAATAGGAATTAGGTTGGATACATGGGAAAGCTTCCTAGTGGCAAGAAGCGGTTTTCCGAGGTGTTGCACATGGATGTAGAGTTTGAGGCACTGGAGAACTGGGTCCTCAGGTAGAGGAAAATGGAAGAGGGCAAAACAAAGTCAAGTCTAATTAGCTTACAGAGCCGCATGGGAAGCAGCCATATGGGTCTGTGCAGCCACAGCTTTTTGAAGTGAATTAATTGCTGTGACCTGGTGCTGATTGCAGCTTGTAGAGAAGGCAGGGTAAGTCTGGCTTTTGGGGAAGCAACTTCAAGGAGGAAAATGTCCAACCCTGAAAAATGGAGTGACCACAGGAGTTTTGGGGCTGAAAGCGACTTGAAAAGCAGCACAACTTTAAATCCTTAGTACAAAACACCTTTAAAAATTCAGTAATTGGGCATCATGGTGACATATCATAATCTGTTCTCTTGCCGCAGTTATCTACCCTAACTTCAGCCACAGCATCCCAATACAGAATGATGCTATAACTGCTGTGTTGAGGACTTAGCTATATACCAGTCTTTACAAACTTCTCAGTAAAACCTTCATACACATTTGTAATTCTCTATTTGCTTAAAATAAGTAGACACCGCCTTAATAATGAAGACTGCCTCAGTAGTGAGGTTTAGCTTATTAGTCCCAGCTCTACCCAAGATCAGATCTTGGCTTAGGCTGAGACTTAAGTTAGGGGTGGGGTGGGTGTGGGTGAGGGGCTGGAAAGCAGAAAAAAAAAAAAAAAAACAACACAAAAAAACCCACCCAACAACCCAGAGACAATTTCCTTACCAAACTTATTCCTCCTCAGTTGCTGGGATCACTCTACTGTCGTATCTAGCAAAATCAGGAGTGGACCATACATTGATTGGAACCAGAAGTATCTACAATTAGAATCAAAACACTGGCAAATTCACTACTACATCAGGGTATCAGAAACTAGTGTAGTGATTTCCTTTAGAAACTATAAGGAATGCAGTGATTCCTATTAGCAGCTGATCAAGGTGAAAAGGCAATTATGAAGAGCTTTCATTGAAGTTTTTACCAGGTGCCTATTTTTTTTCCCCCGGTGAATGAACCCCACTATAAAAGAGCAGATTCACATTATTCTTTGCAAAAGCACATCTGAGGAGGGAAAAATCTACAATTAAAGAGCTTAAGTTAACACTTCCATATTCTTTCATGCATATTTAAGGATCAAACTAATCTTAAATGCAGCCTAATTCTGTGGGTAGTTTGGTGGATTATACAATTTCTTGAAGGGGCTGGACACATACCCCAAGTGATAACGCTTAGCATTTCTGTTGTGTTACAAGACTGCCAAAAACTGCCTCTCAGTTCTGATTCCTCCCTGTTTTCAGCTTGGTTTGGGATCATCCAGCTCAGAAGAGATTTCTCAATCCATCTGTGGGCCTCTGCTAGCACAGAGTTTCATAAAAGTGCCTTATTAATAGGTGGCACTTCAAGGATAGTGCTGCAAAGTGCACTTCTCTGTTTAATGTTTCTAGGAAATAACGTATTCAGAACGACATACAAGTTAATAAAAATATAATATCAAATAGGACTAAGTTAACCTTCCTTCTCATCCAGACTTTTTTTCTCTTACCTTTTTCTACTGCCAGCTCCAGCTCCAAGGCACAGCAGAGCTCGCTTCCCCATCTAACCTTCCCTGAGAAACGAGGTCTCAAATTCAGTGCAGTCCCTAATATTGCTGGTGCAAAAATCAGTGTGTAATTAGTAAAATACAGGCCCAGAGAGGTGAAGCAGCCACTTTCTGCTACGATGGGGAAGTCAGATTCGTTCCACAGTGAAAGCTGAGTGGGCTTGCAGGACACAATTCCAATAGCTGCAGCTCATTAATTTATGCACCCAAATTCCTTAAACCGTATTTGTTTCTCTTTTATAAGCAGGACAATAAAATCTCAAATCAGGATGCTAATGTTTAATGACTCTTGTGGTTTCTGTTATTACTGTATTTTTGTTGGGGATTTTTTTTGTTGGTTGTTTTGTTGTGGGTTTTTTTGCCAACTATGTTCTATTAACAATTTCACTTATGTAAACAAACAAACAAAAAACCCCAAACCATAAACGAACAAACAAAAAAAGTAGAAACTAGAAATGTATTTGCTTTAGATAAAGGGGTTTTTTTTGACACTTTAAACCAGAATATTTATCTAAATCTTCTATCTAGCACTAGGTAAAGCAGAAGATCAGGCAGTAGTTCATGAGTTACAAGCAAGGCAGAGAATTGACATATCCCAGGGCACATGTACTTTCAAAACCTACCACAAATTTCATGTACCTATTGTATGAAAGGTGTATAAACAGTATTTTTTTTTCCCAGCAATGTACCTGCTCCTTGTCCTATTGAGACTACACTACACTGTGACATTTTTAAGTTAATTCACACAGTTCTACCACATGCTGTACAAAAAAAAAAAATTATTAAAAAAATATCCTGCCTGCTTTTTTTCCTTGTCATTTACTTTTCCAGCAAGCAGTAGACTTTTAAGGTTTGGCTTCCAATTCTATACTTCCCATGACTGCTCTTATTTCATCTTCACCTGCTTTTGGTAGATCATCCAGACCTGTTTCCTCAAACCTGTTAATATATATGGAAGAAATATTTGAAGGTGTTGCAAGCCTGATGGTGAGAATATAAAGCATATTGAAGGTCATGCTATTGTAACAGGTAAGAGCAACCAGCACCTAAAACAAGCAAGGACTTCAGTCTGTGAAGGTGCTCTTCTGGACTCAGCTGGATCCAGCCTTCAGCAGGACAAGACCTGATGCGATCAGTAATGGTGCTGGGACACAAAGGGCTGCACAGGATAAGAACTTCGCAGCACATCTGGGAGAAGGATGTGGCATCCATTATCCGGATGCTCGTCCTTGCTCTTTATTAGTGGCCAGTGTCTGTCAAATCGCTGCGGCCACCCCAGCTCCTGTAATAAAGTGCTGCTATAAAGAAGAAGCTGATTTCTTCTGGCTGCAAGGCTACGTCTGCATGGTTGTCATAATCAAATTGTAAAAGGGCTATCTATGCAACCTCATAATATACCTACTAGCAGAGGACTTGGGTCTACAGC
This sequence comes from Falco cherrug, assembly GCF_023634085.1. Taxonomy (NCBI): domain Eukaryota; kingdom Metazoa; phylum Chordata; class Aves; order Falconiformes; family Falconidae; genus Falco; species Falco cherrug. The sequence continues at coordinate 5,846,577 of NC_073698.1, forward strand.
TTGTGCTGGTAAACCATCATTGTTACTCGCCTACTTAGAGTAACGTATATTCACGATGTCGTTCTGCTATTTAATTACATGATCTTTGTTGAAATAGCACATCTAAACTAGGAAGATATTCCAGTGGTATATTTAACAGGACCATAGAAGGCAAAGATAACTGCAAAATGAAAAGCAGCCTCACTGAACACTTGCAAGTGGACAGTAAAAGAAGGACTGCTTCTCATAAATTGCTAAATAAGAGTTAGAGATAGATATTTGTCCAAGCTAAGCACTGTAAAAGAAATGAAGCTTGATTAAGCATAGCATAAACAAGGGAACAAAAAGCCTGCCTAAGACATACCACCCCAGACCTGAATATGTCAGTCTTCTCCCCAGGGAAGAAAGCCAATGTTTAAACTTAATGTTCTTCTTATAATATAATAGAAAATCATATAAAAACAAAAAAAAAAAAAGAAAGAAAAAAATTCCTTTTTTCTATCTGGGGCAAAAAGCCAAGTCTTTATTTGAAAGGAAATATATAACAATTGTAATTCACAAGAGGCTGTTTTTATATACTTGTTCAATACAATGCCTAAAGCAGCCCTCAGGAAAAAAACCAAAACAAAACAAAACACCAAAAATTAAGAGCATCCTTAATTGTCTAATTGTTTTAGATCTTGTTTTCTTCTTTCTTCTTTTCCTCTGAGAAGCAGCTACTTCTAATTCTGGAGGAGGGACCTTATCCAGAAACATCTGATAGAGTGGGAGCCTTTCCATTGACTGCCACTAGGCATTGGGAGGTGGATCTGGTCCTCAGGTCAGGGAATCCAAGAGCATCATCCAGCCATAGCAGCTACTACACAGTGAATCCCATCGTGTCAGATGAATACCTATATTTCTCTTTAAAGCAAATGCATCATACTTAACAAGAAATTCCACACACTGAAGTATACATCAAACCCTTTCTTTGGCCAAAATCTGATTGCTGCTGGAATGGGCATTTTATGTGAGAGTCACCCACCAGTCTGGGTTTAGTGAAGTGCAACCTGCTTGATTTGGAAAGCACAATCCAATCTTTCCATGAAAAAAATACTACATAGGTTGAAATCACTAACCTGTCTTCCACTATTTCTGTGTCTTATAAGCAAGGTAATTGATGACCAAAACTTCAACCTTGCAACTTACCCTGAACAAAGGTACCTGTTCTTTTTCAAAGACCACTGCAACCTCCAAACACTGTGTAGCTTTCAAAGACCATCTCTCTCAATATCCCATTCTTCAACTGTGCAATTTAAACACAGTGGAAAGTAAAGATGCAATTGGTTATTTCTAGCAAGTATAGGCAGCCACCTCATGCAGCGTTTTCTTACCTCTCTGGTGAATTCCCACCTGCAATGGTAGGGCCTGGCTCCATTAAATTGCAGTGCGAAAAGAAAAAGGGCAATATTCCTGCAATTACAAAAAAAAACCCCAACCCTGGTCTTCCTTTGGTAAGTGATTTGGTCTGTCCTTGTTCTCACTGACATAAATGGAAGAAGAAAACCTCAGATGCAGTGAGAATAAGCAAGACAGCCTTTGTGAAATCTCCACATCATCCGTCAGCTGCTGTAATCCAGCTCTCCGTCGGATTTACATCTGCCGTCTACCCTGTGTTCAGAAGTGTTATCTCCTTCCCTTTTGGCAAATTTCCAAAGCACAGCAAATAAAAATGCCTCAACAGACGGGGGTGAAAAAAAAAAAAAAAAAGAAAAAAGATATCTCTGATCTGTAGGAAGCATTTTTGCTCACTGATAGCAAAGAGCTAAAACCGGAAACTTTTGTAGAATAAAGCACAAGAGTTAGTGGTGAAGGATGAGGAAGAATAAAACCTACTGAGAGGACTAGTTTCTTAGTGAGATTTTTTTTAAAGTTTTGTTGTTTATTATTGGTACAGACAACTTGCTTTACAAAAGACACATCTGCAGGTACAAATGATATATACTTAATGGATGAGTGGAGCTTTCTATTTATGGATGTTACAGCAATTAATAAAACAACTGTTGGCTAGCTAATGAGCTTTAGCAGCCTTAGACAGTTAAGACTGCTTGTCCAACATTATTAAATTTGATACTGTAGGTTAAGCCTTGAGTTTTGCAGTGAAACACAAAAGTGGCTACGAGCTCACTCCAGCTAGGGTCACGCTGGGTCCAAGATGTTGGGGACTTCAGAAAGGCTTATTTACCATGCAGTTTATTAAGCCTGAAGATCATTTTTATGCTTTCAAGTGTCAAGGTTATGGTTTTGGGAAATCACAGCAAGCACCTCTTCCAGTCTGGCAGAAGTAGGCATGTCCACCCTTGCATGTCTGCTATGGGAGACTCCCTGGCTCATTCCATTTCATATCTGTTCTTCAAGCTCCCTAAGCCTCATTAGTGGAGAATGTCTTTAAGCCACTTTGTCCAACCAAAGCCAAAAAACACTCTGGTTTTGCTCTTATCTAGACACATTGTGCTAGATAAATATCACTGGCCGTAAATAGATCATGCACGGTCAAAGGCTTTTCACACTATCTGTGACAGTGGTGGAGATCTGGTTCAACACTGACCAAAGGAGACTTGCAGACTTCAGGTTTTTAAGCAGGTTGGTCTTTCCTTCAATTTGTCTGAGATCTGCCCTGACATCTTTGTCCTTCACACCCTTCTCAGACATTGCCCCAGTAATACATTGAAGAAGGATTTGTAGAACCAACCTGTAGGCTTTCATTTGTCAGAATAAAAAGAGAAACCCTGCAGCAAAATATTCAACATCAACTTTTGTGCAGCTAGGTGATCAGATGAACTAAGGAGCAGGTAATTTTTTATTATTTTTATTATTGTTGTGTTGTTGTTATTTTCTTTCCAGATTAATGTCAGGTTAGAGGACTGTACCAAGATGGAAAGGGAGAAGACACATGGCACGGAAAGAACAAGACTGCCTATTTCAATAACAGTGCTGGTTTCTCCGTTTTAACATGATTATGAATCTGTAGCACTCCACTGGAATGACCTGGGTGAGTGATTACAGGATCAAATCACACATGTAGGACATCCAGCAAAACATGCCACTCTTGCAAGAAAGGCAGTAGCATCAAAATGGACACTTCTTCAGCAGGCTGAGGGTGTCACCAAACAATACTCACTGGTGTCCTAATATCTGATCAGAATCTCCTTTTCCCCATCCTTTTTTCCTGTCATCCCTTCGTATCTTAATCCTGGGTATTCATATTGATTACTCATTTTTATGATTTTGTCTCATTGGATCGGCTCTTTTATTTTCTCTTTCATTATTTACATGGATAACTCTGGTAGTTGCTGTGGATGTTGCTCAGTATATGTTACAGCCTATTGCAAGGACAGAAAATAACCCTGAAATTTGAGCAGATGTCTGAGAGGCTCCCTTTTTTTAGTGGTAGCCTGAAATAACACTACTGGCCTCAGTTTTTCTTCTATCTTATTATATATGAAGCTACAAAAATAAGCAATACAATTCAGGCTGTATATATGGAAGACAGACTGAGCCCTTCAATTAAAAAAACCACTGCATTCACTCAGCTATGCTTTAAGTTTCTTGGGGTTCTGCTATGCTGTTTGAAAGCTGCTTTTCATTTCAGTCCAGCCATGATGCAGGACCTGGTTATACACTGCATTGCATTCACCATAGGTTGCAAGAAACATTAAACCTCAGATGGTCCATATATGTCTTCGACTCTGCATTTTATGGGTTTAGTAGTTGTTACTGTTGCATTCCCTAGTGTTGAAGTAATAACTCTACTCTGTTGGGCCAGACATCCTATCAAACCCATGGCTATGCTTTAAATTTAGAGCACTGGGCTGCTGGATGTTGAAGGCAAGATTGACCAAAGTTCTGAAGGATTGTTCCTATTGTTTTTCATCGAGGTGCTCTGTTGTTATTCTTTTATATTAAATATGGCCAAACAATTTTTCTTTCCTGTTTTTGGCCCATGAGTCACCAAACCCAGGATTTACTGACTCCAGCAGCCATCCATGAACATGTTTCCTGAGTGTACTAATTTGAGCTGCAAATCATACAAAGCTATTCCTCTGTATTTAAAACAACAAATTTGGAGGAAAATAAACACAACTTCCTTTACTGACTGTGTAAGTTAGCAATTATGAGATAGAAAATATTTTATGAAATGAATAGAAGATGCATCATTTGACCTATTTAAGCCTGTTTCGGAGGAAAAGCTAAATACATACTGTTGGAAAAAGACTTTCATGTGAAGTACTAGAGTCTGAATGACAAAGCGTGCACTTAACTTGCAAGCCTTTATACATAGGTACAATGGGATTCTGATTAATTTATTTGTCTAGGACTTCTAGATGACTTTATAACAAATAATAATAATACTAGTCTTAGTTGTGTGTTATTGAAGCTAATGATACAGATCCAGTTACTGTTAATAGCAAAAAATCAGGTTCTCTATTTCCATTGCAGAAGTGTGAAGAAATGCATAACTACACAATAGAGTGCACATATATAAAACTACTTCTAGGAGAAAAAATGGCATATGATATTTCAACGTGAGTATTTTTTATTTAATATTTTCTGTATTATTGAAGTTCATCTGATTTCAAATGAGTTCATGCTTTATTTCTGTCCCTAAATAGAAATACTTGTATTTTCTTCTTTGATGATGGAATCAATATAAACAAGTTTGTTCCAAACAAAAGAATGAAATTTCTATACAGTGCTAGGAGTCAGTTTTTTCTTCTAGTCTCAAAAAATGTGATCATCAACATTCATTTTATTTGCTTTGAATAAATTATTCAGATCTTATTTACCATATTATTAAATTTTAATTGTTCCATTGCATTTTCTCAAATGTAAACAAACCTGTGTGAGAACAAAACACTGCTTAATTATGGCAGCTTCAATTGCTCAACAAAAGAGACATTTCAGAGAGGAATTTTTAGATTGCCTAATTCTTCCCTAAAGGCAAACTCAGCTTTCTCAAAGATATTGCCTACCCATTTTATTACATATACACAAAGGTAAATTTTCTAAAGATCTTACAAAAGAGAGCATTTAAACTCTTGAATATTTTTTTCAGTGAAGATAATTGCTTATTAGTAGAATTTTCCTTTGTTTAACATTGCCCAGAAACCTGTATTAAAAGCGATGAGACATCCATGAGAGTCTGTATCAAAAGGAAAGAACAACAACAACGAAAAAACAACAACCCACCCAAACCCCAAAAACTAGAAGAGGCTGGCTCACACTGGCTGATGTAGATTTTGGCTGGTGTCTCCCGTGGAATATTTCCAGTCACCCCACTATCTGGGGACAGAAATCTTTGGCTTGCAAACCTCACCACTTCTTTACAGTGAGTGCTGTGGGATACCCCACCAATGTGGGAACAGAAATGATCGATCGCCAGGCTAGCAGAGGAAGGGAAAATAGCTGTGTTTGGGCTCTGGTGACCATGGAACAGGTGCCGACCTCGTATCTCCTTGATATGAAAACTGAAGTCACAGCACAGTAAGGATGGATGATAAGACTGACATCATATCCAACATACTAAATCCATTCCCATGCTGGAACAAAGCACAAGCTTCACTGAAGTTACACTCACGGGGCTTACTGGAAGGCAAAGCCTTAAACAATTAGCCCATACCCAGCAAATCAAGCCTATATTTCACCTTAACTCACATAACACGTGCTTGCATGCTTTGCTAGGAGCTGCAGACGAGCAAGATGGTGTGTGCAAGTGGTCTTGCAGCTCTGTGAAATGAAGCAATGATCATTTATTTACTTTTGCATTGCTTCCAGTAATAAAACTCTAATGACTGAGGAGTGAAAGCTGGTCCCGGCTACATGTCTGTGAAGGAAACCTCTGCCTGCCCCGCTGGGGTCAATCACGTTAGCACGGCACTCTCCAATGGTGGAATGTGAGCCAGCAGAAGTCTGGGTTTGGCTTAGGTATGTAATTACAGACTGTGCTTTGACAAGCCAGTCCTCTGAAAGCATTAAAAACAAGAGTGAGACCACAGCGGGACTCATTAGTGAGTCACAGACCTGAGTCGACATGTTCCTACAGGTCCCAGGCTGGCTTGGACCACAGGAAGAAGTGTCACACAGTTGTCAGTCCTCAGCTCTTACTGACATGCCTCTGCAAGTCCTACTTGCATGGACTACCAGTGACTTAGGGCCCTGGGGTGTCGACAGGTCAGCTGGAATATTTTTGGTATAAAATGTTGAGAAACATGGGGAAAATAGATGAATACTTTGGAGACGGAGCAGGATTGTTATATGTGGAGAAAATGAACAGCGTGCTACTGGAACCGTGGCTCCAACCCCTACAGCATTTTTGTTTTTCTTAGTGTGTTATACTCCCATTTTGTACGCCTCAAATTACGGACAACGGAGTGGATTTTTGTTCATATTTAGCAATGTTCATAGAACGAATTAAAAAGCCAAAGATGCTGTCAGCAAAACCCAGCTGTAATCTCGCAATCACAGCTTCTCAGAAATAGTCTCTTGGACTATCAGAAAATACATGTGTGGTCTGATCATAGCCAGAATGTTTGTCTGGAATTTCTCTGCTGTTCTCATCTATGGGTAATGTTTATGACTGCTTTTGCACAGCCTTGGGGGCCCTCTGTCCTACCAAGTATGACTTTTTCATGACGGTAAGCAAAGGACTCTAGCTGTAACGAAGTGGTCTGGTGTTCCACTTTGCTATGGGTGCGCAAGATATTTCTGATGCAGAAAATAGACCTGATGTTCAGCAAAAAATTGTATTCCCTAAATTTGTTGAAGAAACAGCAAGGGGCTAACAGATCTGCAGATAGTTGTCTGCTCAACATCCGAAGCTCAGGGAATAGTTGCCTGCAAGTTTGTGTCAGTCTGATCTCCTCCTGCCTTTGTAACTTCCCCATTTGTGCCAGCATCAGACAATAGGCTTGGGGAAAAAATAATGTACTTCAGGGCTGGATCCTCAGGTGCAAGCTAAGAGACAAGTAATGCAAGGCTCTAAGTGAGAGCTAAATGCTGCAAAGTATTTAGCAAAAATAACAAGAGCCACTAGAAGCATCCAGGAGGTGACACCCTGCAAGGCTGCCAGAGCTAGAGCTGGAGTCCAGAAAGCAGATTACTGCCTCTTTGTGACCTACTCCAGCCTGTGCATGTGCAAATTAAAGAGATCAATTAAAAAACAACAAAAAAATCTACCTCTGCTGCTGGGATCAGCCCTTCACCACACAGTAACACTTGCTGTTCTTATCTGGATTGCCAAGAAAACACAAGAAATGAGATGAAATGCTAAAATTAAACTTTCTTAAAATAATTTTGAGGAGCTTGGTCTAGTTTGTCATTTTTGCTTGGTCATCTAAGGCCTGGGGGATGTAAAAGGAGGAACTTAGAAAGCAGAGTGACCTACCACCATCAATAGTGCCACTCCTAAAAAAAAAAAAAAAAGATTCAAGAATGTTCCTTCTGCTCCATGGACACTTTGTGGTGCTCTGCTGATATGTTTAAGCCCCTGGTCCTTCCGGTCTGAATATAACCATACAGAAGGTGAGTCCAAACACTGGGGGGAGGCGGGGGGGGCGGGGAGGGGGGGAGAAATCTCCTTTTCCTAGGCAGCGTACCAAGGCCAAACAGAGGTCATTACTGTCATTTTTAGTTTCCATACAACCTTGGGCAATGGAAATTTTTGATGGCAACTTCACAGCTAATAAATAGCCAACAAGCAGAGCTGCCATGTCAGTTGGAAGAGAAGACGACCTCCACTCCTTTTACAGCTCTAATTATAACATGTGCAGTACTCTAAAACCTATGTAAGAAATATTTATTTCAGCCCCACTACCAGCCTGTAGTAATCTAAGTAGCTGCTCTCTGTCTGTTGTTCTTGCAAATCTAAATATACTGCACAAATCTGTGGGCTTCAAATTGCATATAAAGAGAAGCCCAAACCCAACCTCAGACCTTAAGCCCCTCTGTAATTTTATTTTGGATTTGGTGGTTTGTGTCTGGACAATTCCAAATATAAATTACTTTTCCTTGAAAGTCTCTTCTCAGTCATTCAAATAAGAATGGCCCTAAATTCTGAGTAATAAACAGAGCTGCATGACTGCTCAATTTCTGAGGCTTGGTCAATTAAAGAAATAAAAAACTAAGATGACAGTAGAGCTTAAAGAATATTACTTTCCATGTATATTTTTCCCCAAAATATTTAGCTTTATTTTGGGTAATCTTCATATATTTCAATTTTAATTCAGGTAGAACACTCGATTTCATTGCCATAATATTTATTAATTAACATTTGCATCTATCTTTCTTTTTTTCAGTATAGCTCTTTTAAAGAAATGTGGGACTATGCAGAAAAAATATTCCTAATAACCTTTTACTTAATCAAACTTGAACCAAATCTGCCAATACTTCTTCCTTCCAAACTTCTGTTTCCAAAGAAATCTCATATTTGTCAAAAATATTCCCCAAAGCTGTCCACATGCACCTGCCAGACTGATATTTTTATTGTAAAGCACTAAATTTTGAGTCCCGTGTGATCGATGATACTGATCTCAGACCGTAATTTATGTTGCTAATAATGTGCTCCTGGGGGAAAAAAAAAAAAAAAAAAAAAAAGGGTGAGGCTGAAGGAAAGGAAAGGTTTGCTTGTCAGATGTCATGGCAGCGAGCGGAGTTTGACAGCAGGGAGCACGGGGTGAAGAGAAAAGAGCCGGCTGTTATTATGTGTTATGTTCCTCTGTGAAAGGGGGAAGACGGACCAACTCCTGCAGCTCCAGCTATTTCCCCTCCAGCCAGGGTGCTTCTCCTTGAACTATGACACCCAGCTGAAGTAATGACATTATTTTGCAGGCTGGAAACTCAACAGGGCAGGGACTGTCTCTTTATTTGTACTCATCCAGCACTCAGCACATCGGCGGCTTGATAGAGACTGTGGCCTCCAGACAGTGCAAATAATCATATAAATAACTCCACGTACACAGGAAAGCCTAGTTGGAAAGTGTAATTGCTGTGACAGTACCAACATCTGCTCTGGTAAAAGCCTACTTGAATTCCAACACTGCATTAGCAATCTGGGACGATTCTCCTTGTACTTTGGCTTCTGAAGTATATTTTAGGTGGCCTAAAAAAACCCTCCTGCTGTCAAGTATTTCAGCTTTGCTGCCATCCAACGTTTTCATTCTAAACACACATTTTTAAGTGCAGCTGGGGCTAAGTGACCAGCAAATCTGATTACCGCGAGCGTGCAATGCCTGACATCCTTTATGCACTTGATTCTTGACTCAACCCAGTGGGGCCTAATGGGAGTTGTGAGGCTAATGCCCAGTGCAGCAGGTTGAGAGCACGGCTCTGAAAATTAACATGGGAGGCTTTCCATCTTCATAAGGCTGCTTTGCTGGCAATGACAGTGATGGGTGGTGTGTAATATCAGGAAAGCTCAGGCCATGGCACAGGCAGCAAGCCTGTGATACCACTGCAGAGGTTCTTAAGGACTTCAGCTGTTGGGAAGAGGACTTGGAGTTTGCCTGCTTTCTCAGGAAATAAATTGAAATTATCTTTAAAAATTACCCTGATTTATTTTTTTTTTAAAGAGGTGACAGAGAATTACCATAACAAAAGAAGTTTTTCTTTTATTCATCACACAAAGGATGGCTGTGGGGGTAAAACAATGTGCTGGGAGCTAGATTTATTCTCTGGGCTTTCCACAAATTCTCTTAATAATCTTAAAGACAACCCATTTCTTCCCTCTCACCCTACTGCAGGATCCAGTTGAATTACAAATTCTTCAGGGAAGGAGTTATCCCTTGTTATGGGTCTGGTACAGTGGCACCCTGGTCCATGAACATATGCTGGTATTTTTAATAGCTCTGCTGTGAGATTTGCTGTAAGAATAACTTGGTGAGAATATAATGCTCGCACTGTGTGGGAGGTCAGACCAGATAATTTTAATAGGCCCTCCTGAACATGAAATATATTATCAAACAAAAACACAGTGATACAGGCAGCAATTATTTTCATAATGAGAATTGGTAACTGTGTGGACAGCGTTGAGCAAAAATAAATGAGAACTGGGGACTAATAACAGGCTTCTGTAACACTAAGAGGAAGAAATATCCCTGCAAACAGAATCAGTATTGCTAATACTTTATACTCGGAAAGCATTCTGCAGAGCTATCACCTCCGTTTTGCCGGAGATGTAAGCAGGGAGCAGAGGTGAAGTGGTTGTCCAAGCCCATGCAGGGATGTGCTGGTAAAGGCGGCTGGACCACCTCTGCCAGCCTGTCCTTGCCCCCCTCCAACTTCTTGTACATCTAGAAGTGCCAATGTATGTGGTGCCCCACTCCTGCCCCATGCTGCTCCTGCTCTCTCCGTCCTGGCTGACACCCTTGGTACCACCAACAGACATTTCCCCACCACCACCTGGCTCCTGCTGGCCCCATTTCGAGTGTGGGGTCTTCCCAGGGCAGGCTGGACAGAGAGAGCTTTAGATCAGGCATGTGATGACCTTTACCTGCAGCTCTGCATTGTCTCTAAAATGCACCCCTTTGACAAATCCCTTCAGAAATTACCAACACTGGTACACGCTTGGGGGTGGGGTGAGGGTGTAATTGTGCATGTCTGCGTGTGAAGAGATAAGAGAATTACTTAAAACCACACTTTTCTTGCCCTGTTTTCTTGCTTTTACTTCTCTGACCTTAATTAAGTTTGCACGACTTCTTTTCCTTGGAAAGCTTGTTGCTTCTGTGATTTTAGATTATTATTCTTGCCTTTCATTGGTAGACACACATGTCCTTGCTGAGTAGTTTTTCACTTACCCTTACTGGCTACTTGAGATCAATTTGCAGATGCTATATAGAGTGTCTATAAGGCCAGGAGCCAAGTTCCCAGCAGATGTAAATAAGGAGCTGCACCAATTTACATCAGCAGATTATCTGCTATGACACTAAATTTTTTCTTCCTCCTGTCCGTGATAGAGGATGCTCTGTCTACCACATGCAATAACAGTAAAATGCCGGTAAGATTAAAGGCCTATTCTAGTAACCTTTTACAATCTGATTTACTAATTGGGCCATGGGACTCACAAAGCAGTGTGATTCTACCTCAGCTACTAATTATCTGGTACTCAGATCCCAAATTAAAGACCTTATGCAGATGATTGGAGTCTTAGGGGGATGTGATTCTCTCCTGTCATTTTAAGGAGACAGACTCTTTCATATACTGTATGTACAAAACTGGGAAAAAAGATGACAGGAGCAATTTTGCTTGCTTGCTATTAACATTCATGACACCCATGCTATCTGGGAAAAAAAAAAAAAAAAGAAGAAGAAAAAGGAAAAAGAATTATACTACAATAGCTATGTTTTGGCAGTCTGTGAACAACTGCACTTATAAAGGGCTATTAATAGATTAAGATCATGTCTACTGTACTCCCAACAGTTACCTAAGGATCTTGAAGTGTACTCATAATAGCAATGCTCAGTACTTAAAGATTTTTACATCTCCAAAGTACTGTACAAACATTAACTAACTGATCATCAGTGCCACAGTGATCTGTCAACATTAATCAGAAATACCTTTTGAAAAAAGGCCAACTCTGTATTTCATTCGCTCAGGTGGCAGATCTGTTCTGTAGAGGGCCTTACACTCTAGACTGAGTGCCTTCATACCGTAAAATTGAGCATTACAAGGAGCACCTGCCATAGATGCTCTGTTTTCTCATTTTGACCTCATGGGAGGAAATACTAGAAAGTTGAACATTTCCTTGGTACAGGTTTTTGCATCGCATGTGAAGGTATTCTTTGTGGTTTTAAATATATGCATTTGTATAAATCTAGTAAAGATAACACTGACAAAAATTTGGATAGTGTGGGTTTTGGCAGTTCTTGCTTTGTACATGAACATCCTTCAGCTGCATCCTTAGACCATTGCATTGTACAAAGAGAACAAGGTTCTTCACTATTTGGTGCCTTTACACGTGCAAAACTGGTTCCCTTTGGTTATGACAATGAAGCAGACCTGGAAATACGAAATGTATTTTTCTCCTTTTTTATATTTGTGATGGATCGTGATGTAATTTCACTGAGAGACCAGAGGAAGACAACTCTCAGTTTGCCTTGCGCAGTATATAACATTTTAGTCGTTGTGGAAGTGCCTTTTTAGCCCAAGACTGAGCTGTTGCATCTGTCTCCCTACACCAAAGCTGGCGTAAAGGACTGCCGCAGGAACCATTTGCAGTTGTTGAAATTGGTTATATATCCTAAATATCATGGGAAACAAACCACAAAGCTTTAAGCACTATCTATTAACGCTGAACTTAGCAACTATTTTTAATACATATACACATGCAATCACATGCAGAGATAATGATCCCCCCTCTGCATCCCAATCCTCACCAAAACAATAATATTAACAAACAGAAGGTCAGGCTCTCCAAAGAATTTTAGTTGCTTGTGTTCCTTTAAATAAACAATATATATATACAGGTCTTTAATTACATGATCATAGAGAATTTTTCTGAATGACCAGGTCTCGCTTGGTCCAGAAGCACAATGGTACAGTGTGTTGTTGTCTCTTTCTTATGCAGTGTGTGACTATTTTTTTTTGTTATTGCTGTTGTGGTTTTTTGTTCCTGAACACTATCTAGCCAAACTTTTCTGTTCATTTCCATGTGGGATTTTCTGTCATTATAAGTGCTCAAAAATATTAATGAACTCCAGCTGTATTCCAGTGTAGGGTGGAGAGTGAGAAAAGAATACGATGATTTATTTAATTATTGCATGCCTGATTTTGGAACCTTATTATGTTTTTAGGGAGGATTTTTGCATGTAGTTTGCTAGACTTTCAAGAATGACATTATTGATAATAAAAATAAATATAAATTATAAATATTGATAATAATAATAAAATCTAATTCCTTGGCATAATATTAAAACCTACATGATTCATTGGTAGGACTGGAATCTTTAATTACATTTCACAGACTCCTGTAGCTAAAATAAGGTATAACCGCAAAAGCAGAGAAGCAACTCTTATGGGGTGGTTGGCACACATTTTGCAAGCTCCGTGAGGCTCTCTGCTGCAAATGTAGCTTGCAGAGTTCCCACTGGTGAAGTCTCTGCAGGATGTGAAAAGGAAGGAGTAACATGCTAGTAACCCAACTTCTGGTGGGTGTGCAGACGGTTAGCATGGGCTGGCAGCACCAAGCACTGACTAATTCTGCATTCAGACAACACCACTAGTATGAGTGCGTTGGTGGGATGACCCAAAATATCAGCCATTCTGAACGGCCATTCATTTTTCCCTATTTATTATGACTCTGTCAATGCAAGGATCTTGTTCCAGTCTTTCCTAGCACTGCTTCCAGACTTCTAGCCCAGAGAGGCTCTTTCACCCCTCCTATTCTCAGCCTTCTACTTTCCTCCTTTCTTATTCAATTTCAAGACCTCCTACTGAACCATCTCCCCCCTCCCCCCAATAACTCCAGATTTGCTTTCGCACACTTCTCATCAGTCCTAATCCCATCCAACTGATTTTGTTTTCCCAGTCCATTTTATTCCCTCTTGCTTGTTATCTGACCTCAGTTTCCCTGACAACCCCTGGTCCCACAGCGTGGTTATACCCTTATCCTGAGTCCCACACCTCTGCCATGCGATGCACACAGAGTTTCAGCCTTCCTTACATCCCTATACCTGCTCTCAGTCTCCCATTTCCATGGCTACTGCTCTTCCTTTGCCCTTTAATTCCTTAAACTTTCCTCTTTCCAGCCTGTTTTTGAATCAAATGGGTACCTCTTCCTTCCCGCTTAACTATCAGTAGAGAAAAAGAAAACTATTCATTTGGTTGCAGAACCTGGATCATACCAGGCTAGGAAAAGATGGATGTGTCCTTAGAGGACTATCTAGTTTACACCTCAAGGGCTGTGGAAATTCAGAGTATGCGTGCTTTGTGTTATGGGCACAATGAAGAACTCAAGATGATTCTAGAACTGAAAGCAGAGTGACAGCATCAGCAAGGTGCTGATATGGAGGGCTGCCACCCTAAGCCCCTCCGTTGTATCTATATAACTACTCTCCGACTGCTCTTGTTTTCTTCCCGCCTCGCTCAGAACGTGCTTCAGTTTCCCTAACACATCGCTGGACCATCATTTTCAGATTTGCCCTCATCATTCAGTGGAAGATGAGGTACATCACATCAGCCCAGGGAATGATGAGACACCCACGGGAGGTGCTTGGCTCTTCAGATAATCATATAACTTTTAAATTACTTGTTTTAAGTTACACCTAACTTTCAAGCACATGTTTGGATCATATATATGGGTATACACTTGTGTACTGATGCCACAAAGAAAGGGTGCCCAAGGGCTTGGAATTAGTAAGTTATTAGACATCTCATGAAGGTCTCTCTTGCTCACTGTGTAGCCAAATGATCACTGATATTCCTGTAGGCTTCCAAGAGCTGAGCCTCTCCTGTGGAGCACATCCAAACCTCCCGTCTGCAGAACTCTCAGGAGAAAGTGAAATTCCTGACAACTGTGTGAATCCCAGCTTCAAGTAATACAAGATGATTTTTTTCTAATCCCAGATGGAGTTTGAGAGAGAAAATGAAATAAAAAAAACCTTTCTATTGGAGACTAGGGGTGGCTGTAAGTCTTAACCACCCTTGGAGAGGTTATTTTTTTTATTTAAATATTTATTATGCCAGTCTGTTGGGAACTATCTATATACAACTTGTACATTCTGGTTTGATTCTATGAACTCCGTAATATTTCTACTTTTGTGCTACCTTCTGGTCTATTTGTTAGATGAAATCACACCAAGTCTGTAGCTGAAGGGGAAAATTAATACAGATCTTCTGAAAGCCCAGGTCAGACCTCTCTCCATTAGACAGCCTCTCCACACACTGCCAGTAAAAGTGGATTTTTTGCTTGATGTGATGTCAAAATATAGGTCACTTCCATGAAGCAAACCAAAAACTTTATTGTTTTAGCTTTGAAATTTCTCAGCATTCATAAATGAAATGGATACTATGAAACTATTTTGTTTACAATCCTGCACAGTGGGATAAAAAATAGCTTAGGGAATTTTCAGAGAGAAAATGCTGCCTCTTTCCTCTTTGTTTTGACTGAGTGCAAAATGCAACAGAAGTACCTTTTTTTTTAATGTAGTCTTATGATTGGCTAACCTTAGATTCTGGGATTAAAAAAAAAAAAAAAAAAAAAGTCACAAAACCTGTAGAGAAACAAGTGTTTTCCTAGGAAATAGGCTTCCTGCTAGAGAGATATTTCTGTGTGTATAACTCCTGCTCTTGAGGGGAAGAAATTCTAGGACATAAAGAAAAAAACATTACAAATGTGGGTTTTTTTTTCCTTTGGAAAAACATCTTTTTGTCTGAGTACTTAGTGCACTCACTTAGTACATGCAGTTTTCCAAATTCTTTCAAGTAATCCATCCATCTTCCCTCCCTCCCTCCCTCCCTCCCTCCCTCCCTCCCTCCCTTCCTTCCTTCCTTCCTTCCTTTCTTCCTTCCTTCCTTCCTTCCTTCTTTCCTTCCTTCCTTCCTTCCTTCCTTCCTTCCTTCCTTCCTTCCTTCCTTCCTTCCTTCCTTCCTTCCTTCCTTCCTGCCATTTGAAATACATTTGCAGGCAGCAGGTGATTCTAAAGAGCAAGTTACACACAGGTCTGCAGTGGCAGCACAGAATACCTAGGTAATTTCACACAAGTTTACCTTCAGCCTCTGAAGGAGCAACATTGTGATGCAGAAAATTGCCACACATAAATTCCTATTTCATCTTTATAGCCAATGCAGACACAGAAGCAAATGTATTTTAAATGAGGTTACTTCCAAGCTTCTATAATGGATATTTTATTGTGGTTCCTATTGTAGAAAAGGCTGAGAATAGAGCACAAGGGTAGGACCAGCAGTGCAGGAGCATCATGTTGTTCATACCTTGTTAAGGAGGGGTGTGTGGTGACCTGTGTGTGAGACTGGGAGTAAGGAATTGCAAGCTGGCCTTTGTGCTGATTTCCTTGGAGCTCTAAGCAGGTAACAGATTTCATTTTTTGCCTTAATTATTCTTATTTGCAAAATGATCATGGAAATATTTTTTCTGCTTTAGAGGACAGAGATGAGGGTTAAGACTGAAGACAAATGACTGAAAAGCTGCGACTGAAGATATGGAAAAAAGAAATATCACTATCCTGCCTCAAGCATCTTGTCCTGCTCTTTACATGTTTGCAAATTACCTTTGATCCTTTCAAGGTGCATATCTCAACACAGGCTGCACTTTGTGCAATGCAGTCTTAACAGATGCTGGAGACCCAAAGGCACAGTTCACAGCTGGGCTCCCAGCAACCAGGAGTAGCATCTCTCAGACCACAGGATCCCACCAGGACCCTTTCCAGTGAACCCAACCACATCCTCTGTTTCTGGCATGTGTTTGAAGTGCACAGCTCTGGTGAAGACCAGTTCTGTTAACCTTTTGTTAGAGACTCTGCTGACCTCAATGTAAAAACACTGCGGCTCCTTGTAAAATGTTTGCTGTGTTTCAGCTGTTATAGTAACTAAGTAAATCAAATCTATGTTCTTGGATGCTTTCCCTCTCTCCATCCCAAACTACTCTTTCAACTCACTGCCCCTCAAGGATCCTGTTTCACTGTTAATATTTTGTGCATTTAACTGAGATAAATAAAGAATATAAACATGGAACATGAACACATTCCTGAAGGATAAAATAGCACTATGAAAACCCAGTTTTGCTTTGATTTTGAACAAATTATTTCTTTAGAGACTAAAAGGTGTACCTAAGGAAATGCCTGCCAGTCAAAAGTTTAAATGAAAAACAGAGTGAAAAAAACCCACACCAAGCTTTAAAGCTCTAACTAACATTGTACAAAAAATGCTTTGGGGAAGTGAAAGTAAGACTGGTATGTGTCCGTTAGAAGATGCACATGTGACCTTTGATTTCTTTTTTGCAGAGGACTTTGAGATAATAGGAAGATGTTAAGAAAATGTGATTGCATCAGCCATAGGCTGGGGAAGAAGTCAGCCACTGGAAACACTTGTCTCATTTTTTGTGCAAGATGTTTCAAGTGCTCTGAATCTAGTAAAGTTGACACATTAAAAAAGCCTCAAAATAGTAATCGCTGATACATTTGAAAATTTTATTCTAGATGCAAGGGGATATCCCAGCAGCATCACATTTCTTGGCAGAGATTCTGCAAATATATTAAAAAAAACCCAACAAAAACAACCAAACAAAGCAAAACCAAACAAACAACTGAGAAAAATAAAAGCTGCAGAAAATATCCAGAACACTTTACATACTGGGTGGGAGGGAGGGAACAGAGAAATAGTGCAGAAAGGTCTCTGTAGCCTGGTGCCTTCCTTCCCTGTGACCTAACAGAAGCTCTTGGTCCTCTGGTGGAAAACATCCAGTTCTTTGGAGGCATGATAAAGCCAGGCTTTTAGTCCAGGTCTAGTGCCAGTATGAGATATTGATGCCATTTGATGCTTCACTCTGCCTATTGCATGTCTTCCCTCCTTGAAGGGCTGCCTTTGCCCTCCTCAAGCAGGTGAGCAGCCAGCAGTAACAATCCCATCTTTCTGAGCACGGCGTAATTTCTAACTTTCCATGGACTTGTTTTATCACAAGGGAAGAAAATAAATCACGATCCTGAGATACTACCAATTTTGAATAACAAGGTCCCACCTAGGACTCTGTAACTAACACCAAAACCGGATGGAGACCTTGCATTTTACAGTATAAATTGGCACAAATTATGCCACTTATGGCGCTATGGCAGGCTTTAGCAGGGGGCTTACAAATGCCACTTGTAATTAATAAAAATTCCGATCTCAAATACATTTCACAGTTTGTTCCCGGGGAGAAGTACTTTGCACTTTTTGAACTTTCAGGCTGATGGGCTGAGCACACAATTGGTGCAGTTTCTTTTCAAGTGGATAATCCAGTACGTGGCTGAGCAAATGACAAACCAGATGCAGAATGAAAGGTACCCCTCAGGGCTTGGAAAACTGGAGAAACAATGGAATCCGCAGGACATTTCTAGTGAATCAGAGCCTTGTTCTCCTCCACAAAGGAGAAGGAAAAAAAACACGGTGACATATAAAACATGTGGCAACAAATTGATGGCAGCTTCTACAAAATGGGAACATGAACTACATGGCATGTGGATAAAAGAGAATGCATCTGCAAAACATGTGAGGAAAATTGTGAATATAATTCTAGCAATTATGATTATAGTGTTGTATATGCTACTGCACTTAATTACAATTCTCTGTTCTTTTCATGCTATGGAAATGGACTAAATGGACTACAAAATATATCTCAAAAGACAACCAATCTGTGGCATGAATAGGAACCTCCTTTATCTTAATACAATGAGGCCTACATTTCATAAACATGGCAGCATCTCTGTGATAATTCTTCAGAGCAGAATTTTGATTACAAAATGAACATCGTGAAAAAAATTAGCAGCCTTTATTATTTCATCTGAGAACATGAATAGGATTATTAGGAGTATTAAGAAAAGTTTGGGGTTTTTTGTTGGTTTTTTTTGTTTTTGTTTTTGTTTTAAGTAGTTTACTTCAGCAGTTACAATAAAATGGTAATCTTTCCTTTTTTTAAAAAAATGCAATGTTATTTTAATGAAAGGGAAAGAAGGTTGATTTAACAAAAAATCCTGATTTGCATGCTTAGCGCTTTCCTCATTTTTCTTTATTGGAATCAGAAAGTGTGCAAGTTTTGCAGTGCACACATACTCAGCTAAAAGTTAAAACAACAGTCATAATCATTAATCTTAAACTGTGAACCAGAACAGTTCATCTGTGTAGGTCTGAAATATTTTGCAAATAATGAATTTTGTTTAGGAACATTGGTCTAGAAGGGACCCCTCAGGGAACTGAATTAATTTGCAAGGGTTTTTCTGTATGCATTTTAAAATGTACACTCATGTTTTAGGTGTTGGTTTCAGGCAGTTCAGATGCTCCACTGAATTAAATAAACCAGTGCAGATTTACAGGACCTGAAGAAGTAAGCCATTATACCTGTTGATAGGAGGAGTTATATAAAAGCTTGGTGTTGTACAGCATAAGGTTTTCAGGGGCACGGATTTGGAACAATGGCATACTTGGGAATACTAAAGCTGCGAGATACATGGTTCCCTGTAAAGACACACTGATAAATCTTGACAGTTCATTTCCCCATCATGTATACCGCAAGCTTCATTCTTTTTATAGATATTTTTTTTTTTCTGGAGTGTTTAGGAGTGCAACGAGTTGGATAACCTGTCTCTAAATAACTTAGGAATTCTGGTTGTGCGTTTGGGGATGAAGGCTTCTCTGTGTGGGAAAGCTGCCAGAGTCTGTCAGTGCTGTGCCATGTGTGTCTCCAGGGTCAGGGAAAACATTGTTGAGCCTGGATGACTCTCGTTTGGGTGGGAGCAGACTGAGCAGTGAGATGAGCGAGGGCTGGGGAAGAAGAAGGCTGAATGTGAGCACTGAAAATTCAGCGACAGCAGAACAAACTACAATATTGGTGCAGCTCTCAGCAAATACAAAGGCTGTTAAAGTACATGTGTGTCTGGGGAGCGAGGGGAACCAGAAGATGCAAGACTATAAGGTGAGAAGGAATAAGGCACCTTGAAGTTTCAAAGGTTGGACAGTTTGGTTTATCTAAGGGGGGACCCAGGACGGGAGTGGGTCTGAAGAAGAGAGAGGGAGCTGTGAGCAGGGCAGAGAGCACACACAGCTTGGAGAGAAAGACTGGTGTAATTGCAGGGGCATACCAGTCTACCGGGCCATATTGGCCATTCTCAGACCTATTACCTAGGAACACTCAAAAGAGTAAAGAAACCGAGCCAGAGACATGCACATAAACATGCTTATTATGTCATCTAATAATGGAATATTTATTTATTTCTTTAATTATTCCTGCTTGGGAAGGCTTACGAAGGCTGGAGGGAGAGTTATTTGCTATCAAGCGAGCTTTTCTTCAGGATTCATTGTGAAGCTGCACACTTGCTTCCCACAAAATGCAGCTTAAAACTAATGGGACTTCACTGAGCTCCACAGAAGTCTTAAGGGCCATGGACAACCTAGGTCATGCTCTTTGAAGTACAATGTGTAAGGGTATGAAAACCAGCAAGGAACAGAGAGTGTCCTAACTCTGCCAGAGCATGCTAGGCTTGTGAGCATCCATATCTAATGATATACTACTCAAATACATCAAATTCACTGCCCACCTGGCAAAAAGCTTTATGTAGGCTATGTTTGAGTTGGTAAAAACTGAGCTGAATTTATTTCTTAAACACTTTTCGTTATAAACTCAAGTTCCAGATTGTCTGTAGAGTTCAGCTGGACTTCTCTTGATTCACACCACCTACTATAATTCATTGGTAAAGCTGGTACTCCTGTATATGGCATAAGGTAGGAGAGAATCAACCCTTCTTCTTCTCATAGCTAAATACAGGCTAATTTAGACTACTGCAAATGTCCAGTATTTACACTGAAGAATTAATTAACATTCAGACTTCCCACATGCCACTTGCTGTTTATTTATCAGCACTTTCTTCTTTAGTTTTTCTTCTCCCACCATCTCATGTGTGAGTGAACTGGTCACCGTTGCTACACGTTGTACAAAAGCTAACGCCCTCGCGTGGGGTCATCTTGCTGAGCTGTTCTTTCACCCCCTACTGCCTTCCACAGAGGTTTTGTCTAGACATAGAAACACAAGCTAACTGAGATTGATTTATCCCAATCTGGACAAGCTGCACAGCTCTCAATCTCAAATTTGATCTCTTCCTGTCTGTATTTTCTTGGACCCATCATAACCCTCCCTTTGTAATCCAAACAACCACGTTTTACTACTGAAGAGCAGGACTCCAGAGCTTACCACACCTTTTTTTGTTTGATTAAACTCATGTTTCACCAACAGTCTGGGAAGGACTTCTCTCCAGAGGCCTTTTCTTTTGGTGCATTTTGTTAATATTTTTTTTCAGGAAGAGAAAATTCTTGGTACTTGATATTAAACAAAAGATGGTGTCCTCTTTTTTTTTTTTCTTTTTTTTCATGGAGAGCCACATCTAGGAAAAAGCTGACTCCTAAAAAGTTACTTTGAACATATATAATCAGATTATAATAATTTAATTAAAGCCCATTTAAAAATCTAATGTTTATTATTAGCTTGTGTACTTCCTAATTATTTTATAGGCTTTTATTTTTGATGGCAAGAATCCAGCCATTACAGATCTGTGGAACTTGATACATAGACAAGCAAAGAAATGCATCTGCAAACTTTGTTTAAAGAGAAAATTGTCAGAAATGTCAGAGCATAACATTTCACAAAAGAGAAAGAATAACTTTGCTTTTAATGATGTAGTGTTTCTCTTCCTTGTTAATATATTAAAGACTACATTACCAATTTTGGAGGGCAAAAGGGTAAAGAGGACTGCACTTAGAAAGCATAGGGCTGTGTAATGTCATCAACGCCAAGAGATTTAGAAGTAAAATCAATATGTCAGTGCTCACCCAATGCATTGTCTTTTCCAATTTTTCTTGTGCACACCAGAAATAGATTCTGATCTCAGCTGAATCCTGATCCTGGAAACACTGTCCTTACCCACAAAGAAAAATAATTTAACTGATTTTGAATGAATAGTGGTTCATAAAATGGGGCTCCTGAATGCAAACATTTTCCTAAAGACTTTCTGGGACTACTCTGTGTACTTAATTAGGTAGTATCCTTATGTCTGAATTAATGAATTAGTTGCCTAGAACCCTTACAGGTACAGTAATGTCAACTAAAAAGGAATCATCCCTGTTGAAACAAAATGGTGATTTCATTAGTTCTGATTTCTGAAGAACTCCTGATATCTTCATATCATCCTTGCTCCCTCAGAAATCAGTGGAATTCTTGAGTGATTGTAAAAGGTGTGGAATGTCAGAAATAAGCATTTCTCACTGTTTTCTGCTGAGGAATTAAAAACAACTTTAATACATATAAAGCTTATATAGCTTTAAATCAGGCTTTTCTAGTCTGAAAGTCAAACACAGGCACCGTAAGAATAATGATATTATAGTTACCTGGAAAATTCAACCCAAGGGGAATCAATTTTATTGTAAAGATCATGCTTTTAATCCACCTCTACCTGAGTACCAGATGGTCAAATCAAAGAATCAACACATTAAGCAGATGGACCTGGTATCTGATTCCCAATTACTGAAGTTGCTTCAGGTGGAAGGTTACTTCTACTGATCAGAGAAAATGATTTGTCCCCAGATGGTGGCAAAAAATTGCTTAATCTGCTCTTTTAATGTTAAAGGTTCCCAACTTATCTTTCAAAGTTCGGCACTAGCATTAAAGATTTGATCCAAGGCTCATGGAAGGTACCTATTGAGGTTTGTGGGATCTGGATCAAGCCTTAAAGGTGTGTGATCTTGAACTTGGGGACTAGAAGTTGTCAAGGTATGCAGTCCAGGCAAGTAGGTTCTGGCCTAACGTTAAGCAAGAAGAAACAATGGAAATGACACAACATAACTACGGTGCGACAAGTTGGCTAAAGCATTCAGAAGATGGCCAAAGATTTCATGAATGGGTAAGTGAGTTAAGTGAGAGGCAGCCAGACCCCACAAATACATGGACAGGGGTGCTGAGGGGCTTTTGGGGAGCAGAGTCTTGTAAGGGCTAAACTTAGTGCCCACACAGCAGCAGCAGTAAGGACAGATAGGTCTGAGATTGCATGGGTAACCGTAGCAGAAGTACAGTATTTAGGTCCAGTTTTGGCAAGACTGAGGTCAATAGGGAGAAACAATTAGGTGCAGGTTGTTTATTTGTGAAGAGACAAGGGCAGAGAAAAGGTGAATGGAGGAAGAACCAGCACAGAGAAATGGAGAAGCAGTGGGGTAGGAAATGGGGATAAACTTGAAGCCTGACCAGCTATAAATGGAAGGAACAGGATGGGGCCATTGATGCTTTTGAAGTTCATGTGACGTCTTGTTGCTTCTGTTTCCGAAGGTGTTGCTAAAGGTGTGATTCCGTTTGTGCTGATCTGAACAACCAGCTGTGTTCACACCCAGCGTGTGCACTGGGATTACGCATTCAGCCCTGCTTATGGCTGGACCCCCAAATGGGAAAAGCAGCAGCCTCACATCCAGCAGTCCAGGAGAGGAAGAATCCTCAGGTCTCAAAGACCAGCAGATGTGATTCTCCTTTAACAAAAGTGTCAGAAGTATTTAAAATAAACTTAGTAGATAATATAGGACAACAGAACTGAAAACAATGGAGCTCTGTGAAAAGCAATAAAGCTCCATTAAACCTTGTTCAGGCTTCTGCAGACAACCATGCATTAGTTACCAGCTGTACATAACTATTTAGTCAAAGCATCTATTTCAGTGACAATTCCCCATCAAAGGCATAAATGGAAGTATTGTTGTGATGGATTCAACAAGTTGGCTCTGTAGATTTCTGTGCATCCAGAGGTTAGAAGTGGGTATTGTTCTGAATGATGCTCATGCCTACCCAAAACTGACACAATCCAAGTGGATTCCCAAGCCTCTTCCCCCATCTCATGTTCTCATGACAGTTGCAGTAACTCACAGCCAAGAAATGAGAGACTATTGTCTGGTTACCCAGGTAAAAATAAACACTTTTTTTTTCTTTTTTTTTTTTTTTAACGTATATGTAAAATGTATGTGTGTGTATATACATAAACCCACTATGTATTATTTTTGAGTCAAACCAAAATACACATTTTCTTGTCAAGTAATACATATTATATTTATCAAATACATGTATGTATATAAGTATAGATCTATCCAAATCAGCATGGCCAGCAGGGCCAGGCAGTGCCTGTCCCCCTGTGCCGGGCCCTGGTGCGGCCGCCCCTCAAGCCCTGGGCTCAGCGTTGGGCCCCTCACCCCCAGGCAGACCTGGAGGGGCTGGAGCGTGTCCAGAGCCGGGCAGGGGCTGGGGAAGGGGCTACGGCACAGCTCGGGGGGGGGGGGGGGGGAGCTGGGGGGGCTCAGCCTGGGTAAAAGGGGGCTCAGGGGGGACCTTCTCACTCCCTACAGCTGCCTGGCAGGAGGATGCAGCAAGGCAGGAGTCGGCCCCTTCTCCAAGTAATAAGTAACAGGACAAAAGAAAACTGCCTCAAGTTGCACCAGGGGAGGTTTAGATTGGCTATTAGGAACAACTTCTTCACTGGAAAAGTGTTGAAGCATTGGAACAGGCTGCCCAGAGAGCTGGTGGAATCACCATGCATGGAGATGTTTAAAAAACACATAGATGTGACGCTTAGGGACATGGCTTAGTGGTGGACTTGGCAGTGCTGGGTTAACAGTTGGACTTGAAGATCTCAAAGGTCTTTTCCAGCTTACATGATTCTATGGTATTTCCTTTGGAAATGGCATTCAGGCCAATAGATAACATTTGATTTAACTGAAAATTATACTGTCTATTTTAATGTTGTTCCTCCATTTGTAATACCATCCCTATTAAGAAATTGTTAATTTCTGAAGCACAGTTCCAGCTGCAAAACAAAGAATTAAAAGCTTGTAATGCACATCAGTCTTTGGAGCTTTTAAAGGTTTTCCTCTTCCTATTTTTGACTATGGTTATTCCCCGTATTCTGAATCTGGTGAATATAGTCTCAGTCCCTTGCAGATGATTTCTCCCCACTCTCAAATCCCTCTCTAACCCACAAAGCCACCCCTTGGTACCACCTGTTTATCTGAAATTATCTGCAGGGGAACAAAGACAAAGACTTCCACCACCACTGGAGAGTGCAGATCATTTGACATCAGGCACGATGCACTGTGAATCATGCTTCAGGGTTTTTTGTAAATAGTAATGAAATTTTACTCCCCAGCCCAATTGCTAAACTTGCTCCAGTTGTAATTAGATCCAACGTTTTGTGGTTCAAACAGGTCAGGTTTCTAAACTACATCAGCTTCACTGACTAGTATTTGTGTTCAATGACCAGGTTTAGACAGGCAGGGACTGGTGCTTCACTTTGTCCTAAGGGACTGCTTGAGTTTCATGCAAATACAGCCTGTGAAAGTAAAGGATAAAATAACCTTTTTGCCAGAAAAGGAGAAAGTCAATTCCCCTGTGTAAACAAAGGGTAAAGACCAAATTATTTAGTTCTTTTGAGGAACAGTTTGCATCTGTTTCAGGTGCATCTGCCAACAGAGATAATTTTAAATGCAAGCACTTTGCAGCTTTGACAATGATATTAGTTATAAAATGTTGGAACAGAAACACAACAATAGATTGGAAAATCTGAAAGGAAATTACAGTGATGAAGAACAGAAGAAAAATATTTCTTTATGGCAGATGTGCATTTTCTTTTGCTAAATATCCTGTTGAAATTGTCTTAGCTCAGTAACCAGTGCCCATTTGTTTGTATTAAAAGGGAGGCAATAAAGAATTTAAATAGTAAAGATAACATAATTCTTTAAATGTAAACTACTTTAGGAGTAACAAAGACTTTTCATGCACAGAATAGTTGTCTGGGGAGGCAGTGAGGGTACAGGGCACTGCTACAGCTGCGTGATGAAGACGGCATCGCCTTGCAGATTTACTGCAGCGCATCATAAACAGAGGAGAAATGCAAACGGCTTTTAAGGTGAGCAGGTGAGACGTGACATTGACCAGACACTTTAAAGACAGTTTACAAAAAGAGAGAGGATTGGTGTGACCTTCTCCTGACTCTCATGTTATTTATTCTGTAACGACAGGTTAGTTATTCTCTATGGCAACCACCCCAGACTGGTTCAGGACCATCAGTGGCTCCTGAGAGACTCACTTGAAACAATCCCTCTTTCCAGTAATCACTCACTACATCTCAAAGTGATGTAAGACTACAAGGCAAGCTATAGAATATATATGATAGAAACTTCATTGCTTGTCTCTTCATTCCCAGGCAGGGGGATACAGGAGAAGCAGCAACGGGAAGGCGAAGGAGATCAGAGCTGACAGGCACAGGAAGGGGAGGTAGGGGGCAGGAATGGTGGAGCGGCAATTGGATATATTTATAGTGGTTTTATGGCCTTCTGGTTCCGGGGGCAATTTTCTCTGTGGGTCTGGAAAGTGTCTTTGATGAGTCCCAGAGTCAGCCAGGGCTTGGACCTGGGTCTGTCTGTCCGCACCTTCTCTTTAAGCACGGGGCTCCCAAAAACCACCAAAAAGGGCTTGACAAACCTAGAGCTGTTTTTTAAGGAGAGATATATATAGATATGTAGATATAAAGGAGATCCTCAAACTTTGTAAAACCAAGAAGCTACAGCATTTGTTTGGTAAACGCATCAAAAAGTTTAATCCTTTAATCCTTAAACTCCCCCTTCCAGTCCCTCCTAAAAGAGACCCTTTTCTTCCCACTTTCCCTCTACAGAGAGCCCTGGGTTAAGAGCCTTCTCGTTCCTTCCATCACTCTGGCCCCTGGTGGTGTGCTTGCCTCGCTGGCTCCCAGTGCTTGCAGCAGCCCATCTTTCTCTCCATTTGCCCCACCCTGCTCTGTTGCTCTTGTGGAAGAAACCACCTCCCCCCAGCCTGGAATGCAGCATCCCCCTGTCCTGCTCCTCAGCCACGTTCAGGGAAAGGACATAACAGGCATTTAGAAGTGACCCCAGCGTCCTCTGCATCTGCTGCCTGGGCTGCGGGGGTTCCCAGCAGGGTGCTGGGCAGAGGATGCTTCCCTATACAAGTCACATGGAAGACATGACACAGAAACCCCGACTCCTATAAAGCAGGGGCCAGAGTCCTGCTGGGAGATGCTGCAGAGCTCATGTTATCACCAGACACCTACATCCAGGTAACTAAATCCAGCCCTTCTGTCTATGATTAAGCAATGTGAGTATAGCACTTTCTTTCCCTGCGTTTGCTCTGCCCCGTTGATTACAGTTGGATGAAAGCAGTTTCAAGCTGTAGATTTCATTTTCTTGGTCCTTTGCACGTGTTTTTTCTACAATGTTAATGCATTTTTGAGAAACTACTCTTGCAGAACGTTCCCAGAGGTGTGAACATCTCTATGTATTTTAATTTAACAGTTTTCAAGGCAGGAAGGACTTCTCCAGTTGTATACTCTACCTCTATACTTAGGACAAGCTAGTGAATTGTAGAGAAGAAACTGTATATATAAAAGCCAATGCTTTATTTTATAAGACATCCATTAAAAATTAAAGTGCTATGGAAATATTAAGTGCAAATAATTTACAAGAACACATGCACATAAAATCAAATAAGGATTAGAAATGTTTTTTATCATGCCCTGCATCAACTCACACGGTGGGACAAAAGTAAAAGTTTGACATTTTCACTTTCTGGCTTAAGGTATTTGGCAGAGCTGACTCTCCAGCACTAAGAAGTTTCTTACCACAGGAGCAAAGCCTATCAGCACTGAATCACAGGGACAGTTTGTTTACTCAAATTTGGATACAAGTTAAGATCACAAGTTAAGATTTTTATCCCTTCCCATCAATGGAAAAAAACCCCAAGCCATCCCAGCCAGAAGGAATTGCTAAAGTCGTTACTAGGCTGGATTTCCTGTCTATGACAGGCCACAAAATGTCACCTAATGCACTTCTAGACTGATCATATGGTCAGTCATCAAGTAATCAATATCTTGTTTGGGGCAAATATGATCCAAATGCAACCCATTGCATACAGAGAGGGAAGGACAATTTTATCTTCCTCACCCCTAGGTCCAAAGCCTGTGATAATACTCTTGAAATACTCAAGTGCTATAAAACTTATAAGGACAGAATGTCCTGGTTTAACCCCCACTCTTAAAGGAAGTTGATCACTGAGGATGCTCTGAAAGCCTACATTTCTCTGCACATGGTAGCATATAAATAAGTACATGAAAAACCTCAAATGCCTCTCTCAGAAATTGTACATGGACATAAGACAAGGGGAAAACTGAGAGTGAACTTTATATGACAGGTAAAGTATTACTGAAAATTGATCATCTGGTGGTATAAAATCCGTATCAGACATGTCTTTTTTAATTTCAAGCCTGTTCTTAATAGGAAAGACACAAGCAATAGCACACAGTTTCATGTCACATGGATGGTCTGTGTAAAAACAATTAGAAAGACATCATTTCATTTCATATTCCTAAGGGTGTGCTCCAAGCTCTGAAACAGCTCAGAGGTGGACAGAGGGACTGTCGCTGGCCAGGGTTCAGGGCTTGTATATAAATATTGACATTATCATGTCTTAGAGTTTCTTCTTCCCACCCTCTGTAAAAATATAATTCTCACCATTCAGTTCACAATTTTTCTTGTTGGTAAGGATGCTGTTAGTGTGCTGGATTGGAAAGAGGGGAGAGGATTCAGTAGCCTAAATACTGAAGTGGTGCTTTAGACATGCCAGGGTATCCAAAACATCCCCATAGAGCTGGTGGATATGACTGTGCATCTTCATGTAGTGCATGCAAAAGCGTCTCAGAACTGGAATGTATCTGGCACTGTTACCAAGCTGTTGGTTTATTCTTTTTTTTAAAATGTTATCTAGTGCCTATGGAAGACCAAATAACTTCTTACATAGTTTTGGATCAACTTTGTAACAGGAATCAAGCCTGTATGTGATACTAGAGGGCAATGTGTTAGGATTTCCTAAAGTGTCATGTTTTGAATAAAAACTCCATTCAGTCTGGCCACTCCATAAAAAGGTCATTATGGATCAATTTGTCAGTTTTGTTTTTCAATACACAAAATGGCCAAAGCATAATCATTACAGCAGAATTACAGTGTAGGTACTGTGCAGTTGACTGTATACGCACAGCAAATCCATTGTTATCTTGTTATGTCAGACAGGGGATTTTCCCAGTTTTCCCAGATGCAAAATAAGATCCTTTGTAAGAGTGATCTGCAGATATTGTGTACAGATTTAGCACGTACTGTTTCATAGAGACTTATCTTCTGTAGCCCACACGGCACAGTGCAAGGTGCAGCCACAAGCTGTTGCCTGATCTTTTAATTTATGGGCAGAAGAGAACAGTAGCATGTGAAGGTTAGCAAGTAATGTCATCAGCAGTGCGGTGGTACTTTTGATACAGAGCCATTAAGAACGGAATAATAATAGTAAACTATTTCATTTTAGTTAGTACTTAGTAACAGCTCACCTGTGCTAAGCAAAGTTGGAATAGATGACCCTGCCACATAAGATTTTATTTTTTTTGGTCTGTCCTAAAGCCCATCTTCATCAGAAACTGGAAACATTTCCTTGTTCATATTTTTGTTCCCATTGCAGAAATACTAAATGCCCATCTGTAACTTTTCCACAGTATAAACTCACTTAATTACTTCTGAATAAGAAATCACTATCCTTGGAGCTTAATGAGATGTTTTACAGACCACAATTGCAGGGTGTTCATTTCTATACAGAAGACAGCAAGCACTGTCAAAAAAAAAAAAATAAAATTAGACATCAGACATACTGAACAGTTCCGTCTGGGTGATGGAAGACTGAGACTTGTGTCCCCTGTCTGTATCCGTCTACAGTGTGCCTGCTCCTTAGCTAGTCACCGAAGCTCCCTTTTTTGTCACTGGAGACAAATATCTCTATGCTGTGATTCTATGCTGGATGTCTGTGGTGAGATGAACTGAACCCTTGGAGCGTCCATACGTTGTGAAATGAGCCTAATGTGACCACGTGCAGGTGCAGATGCCCACGCTCTGGGCATCTGCACTAGTCATGGGAATTCCTCCTGTTGCAATAACTGAATCTGCTGGTGCCCCTGTTCCTAAATCTGTTGTGGGGTCTCCAGTGTCCCAGCTGACCTAAGATTACCATAAAAGCTAAATTTGTCCACTGATAAAGAGGACCAGGTCTTCTCTTATTTCCTCTTCCTGATCATTTCATGGCAGGTTTGTGCCCTTAGACCTTCCCCTTTGCTTTATTTTCTGTGCTGTTTTCAGAGGCAGGGGTTGTCCCTCCTGTTGTTGTCACCTGACAACTAAATTTGAGCTGAAGGTTTTAAAAATACATTTAGTAAATGTATCCCTAGATTTTATGAAATTTCACTTTCCTAAGGGTAAAGCTCTGGATTCAGAATCAGGAAATGTCAGGAAAAGCAGAGAGTTTTCTCTTTTAATTAGTTTTATTCTGATTTATAAAATATGTGACTTAAAGAATCCCGTCTTTTTATTTTAATTGAAATTTCTCTTGTTATAAAAATTTCTGGAAAACAAAAATCAGGGTGAAAATAAAAAAGGACACTTTCTTTTAAGGGTTTACACAGGATAAATAAGTCCCTAAACTTCCTCAAATAAGAATATTTTTTTTGTTGAAAAATGAATATTTTCTGTGTTTAGATTTTTCATAACAAAAAGCTTTTTGGGTTTTTGCTCTTTACATACAGATTGGCATTTCCAATGGAATCACCTCTGACTACATCTATCCTTAAGATTTTTGGGTATAGCTTTTCACAGTACCAAAAAGCACTGCCACTTTTGGAAGGCTCTGACTAATCTCTACAGCAAAAATCAGAAATACATCCATTTTGCATAACTGCGTGGATGCAAAGTGATTTAAAGTAAGCTAAATTATATCCACATTGATTTCCTAATAATATGTATTTACATTGCTTCGTTAAACCATTAAAAATTAATTTGGAACTAATTTCCTGCAATCTCCCGTGCAAACAAATCCTTACAGAAGGAGGTGATTGCTCCTCTTTGGGTTGGCATGTATCTGATCTATCTGCCTACATATTTAGCGTGCAGTCATTTGTGACAGATTAAAAACATGGGCAAAAGTGGTGAAGGTATGAGTTTTCTCTGCCTGCGCTCTGCATAAAAGTCATATCCCAGTGCTTGCCACAGTTCAATAAGTACTTGCTAAGTCCTACGGAGCGACAGCGTGGTCATGGGTCACCTCCGCCCAGGCACTAAGCTGCAAGGCTTGTAAAGGTCATTTAGAGGATCTGGCCCAGGGTCTGTCCTACACTAAGTTTGCTAAGACTTTTTACTATTCTTAGTAAAGTCAAAACAGATTCTAGCCCTGAAACAGCTCGCTTTCCCATAGATGGTGAGTGAAGGTAGGTTATTCCTGTCTGAACCTAGCCGCAGATGCACTATATTAGCTTGAATTTGGAGTCATATCCACCTGGCCATGCAGTTTTTGGTCTGCCCGTAAGTAAGCAGTGCATGTTTGCCTCTGCACTCAGTGTGCTGTAAAACACACACAAGAAAGGGATTTAAGCCAGGGAGGACTGCAGCTAAATGGCAAATAACCAATAGGTCACAGGCAAAGCAGAGTTGCTCAGAGACTTGAAAGGAGGACAAGGAATCTGAACAGGTGTGAATTACAGCCACAGGCATGGTGCAAGAGAAGGCAGGCAGCCAGTGAGGTGGGAAATGCAAGAGCTGAAGTGAGAGATGATGAAAATCTGTACAACCACACTGGAGTTTTAAGGCAGGGAAAGACAGGTCTGAACAATGCTTTGGGCTTGCACATTTGATAGAAAGGCCAGTACTAAAAGAAGTCAAATGAAAGTGGTTTTGGGTTTTGTTTTTGTTTTAAATAACCCCCTTCTTCCCTCCCTCCCTCCCTTCCTTCCTTCCTTCCTTGCTTCCTTCCTTGCTTCCTTCCTTCCTTCCTTCCTTGCTTCCTTCCTTCCTTCCTTCCTCCCGCTCTCCCTTCCTTCCTTCCTCCCTCTCTCCCTTCCTTCCTTCCTTGCTTCCTTCCTTCCTCCCGCTCTCCCTTCCTTCCTTCCTTCCTTCTTCCCTCTCTTTCCTTCCTTCCTTCCTTCCTTCCCTCCTTCCTTCCTTCCTTCCTTCCTTCCCTCCTTCCTTCCTTCCTTCCCTCCTTCCTTCCTTCCTTCCCTCCTTCCTTCCTTCCTTCCCTCCTTCCCTCCTTCCTTCCTTCCTTCCCTCCTTCCCTCCTTCCTTCCTTCCTTCCTTCCTTCCTTCCTTCCTTCCTTCCTTCCTTCCTTCCTTCCTTTCCTTCCTCCCTCTCTCCCTTCCTTCCTTCCTTCCTTCCTTCCCTCCTTCCTTACTTCCTCCTGTTCTACAGAAAAATAGAAGATTTTCACACCTAGGACTCAACCTCGACAAAAATCACAGAACTGAATATAAGCAGTGGAAAACACCTGGTCCTGCTGATGTACCTTTTCTCGCTTTGCCCAACAATACCTAAATACTGGAGGTGATAGTGGAAATAACATTGCTTACGCGGCACCTGGGAAAGTATAATATCCTGCATTTCCTTTTGTTTTCTGGAAGACACACCTGCCTGCGGAAAGCAGGGCACCACTGCCCTGTTCCTCTGCACAGCTGTGCCTCGCAGGCTGTGAGAGCAACTCATCATTTCATGCAGGGTGATGCGAGCAGTATTTTAACTACTCGTCTTGTGTTTTGCAATGGAAAGAAGGGTGAATGCACTGGCAAACTGCCTTCTTTGCTACTATTTGTTCTTCTTGCTGAAGGAAGAGGCAACCTTGGCTCTTCTGAGGGCAACCAGCAAGAACCAGTGTCTTTCTCCTATGTCATAGTTTCTCAGGCAAAATGTGCAATACACATTTTGTCATAATAGTTTATATACTTTCCTCACTACTGAGAAGAATGAAATCAAAGGATTGCTTTTCTAGGATTGTCTCTACAAAGGTGTAAGTGTTGATTTGGAGCATCCCAGAGCAGCACAAGGTATAACATCATCAGGGAACATCTCTTGAATTTGGACGTCCTTGTGTCTATAGCACCGTCAACTGAAGCAAGCACAAGTGCCTATGGCCATGTGTCACCACCAGCAAATAGCAAGCCAGGCTAGATGGGGGTAGGGTGAAGTGGTCAGGAACCAGTGGGTGTGCATGTAACTGGGAGTGAGACAGCTGGAGGACTTGGCTACTGGAGAGACTGGGGTTCCATGCCAACTGTTGGAGAGACTCTAGGGTTTTGGAGCTGACTGGGATACCAGCTTTGTGTGTGTGTCTCTCTCTAAAAAGGGCAAGTGAGACACTGGTGGTCTAGGGACAAGTTACCAGGCAGACTGAGTCCACTTACTGAACAGATCCATGTTTTACATATCTATACATAAAGATTTTTTCCACCTAATGGACTTCCCTCCTGCTAAAGAACAGAATGAGGCCGTTGGTGCTGCTTGTGTTCATGTCAATGCTGAATCTGCCCAACTGTGTTGTTTCATATGGCCGGGTACGTGCCTTTTGGGAACACATGCCCAGTGTTGCTTCTGCTGGACCTGGGGACATGGAGATGCAGCTGTCACACATCTATTGGGCTATCGATTTCAGCAACCCCTGACAGTATGCACATATAGTCGGGTGAAACAGGTCATCCTGAGTGCACTACTCAGGTGCTTCTCCCTTGTGATGGACAGGCAATTCTCAAAGGCAGAATGATTCTACTGTATTTTCTATGACTTTGAAGCAGTGATGATGTTTCCTAAGAAGCCTCTCTCTCCCTACAGACGTGCCCTTGCAGGCAGCAGAATGGAAAGGGAATGCTAAACATTTTACAAGTTTTCAGAAACTGGCATGGGCACCACATTGGGTTCTCCTTGGCCTGCTATCCATTTGCAGTACATCTGAAGATTTCTTTTTTACCCTTCATTGGCTTGGATAATTCTCAGTTCCCTTTACTGTGCTCTTTCCATATATCCTCCAAAAGACCTTCCTGATTCTCAGTTTTAGTGTCTGGTCTCACCCCCCTTCCAGACATGTAAAAGACATTTTTCAACCCATACCACACAGCCTCTTTGGATGACGGGAGCCTTCCAAAATCTTCCACAGCTCTCTGCTTTCTTGTAAATCCCTTACGAAGCTTTTTACCATTGAGCCTGCTGAGAAAAAAACCCAACCCTCAAGAAATTGGCCCTTGCTTACCAGACTGACCAAGAAAGAAAATGTTTCCTTGTGTTGTCCTGTCTCTTTGCATGAGGCTGTTTTCCTTTGCCTTACACTTTGCATACAAGTTCTCAGAGACAGAGCCTGTCATTTTAATCTGTATTTTTCAGTGCTTAGCACAATAGTTCATGACAAGGCCCCTAGGCATTACAGTAATATAAACAGCAGTTACAAAATAAATGCAATGGTTATTCCTAAGGCGTGGCTTGAAAAAAACTACCTGGTTGCTTTACTTGCCTGGACCTTTGTTCATTCAAGGTCAAAAAGGTGAAAGAGGAGAGCTTTCTCAGTAAAATCTCTCAACCTTTCCTAACCCAAGCAATTCCTGAAAGTTCTTTTTATTGTTACTTGTCACATTACAGTTCCGCACAGTTAAAAAATATCGTAGAAGCTACAGTTATTATAGTTATTAACATTTTATGGCCTTGTTATTCATACCTTAAGCTCCTTAAAATGAAGTGGTGCATTTTAAGAGAGCAGCATGTATTTAATTGATTCCACTGTAAAAAGGTTGCCCTACTTCAGTGGTTTTCAATCTTTTTCTTTGGGTTTTGCTTCTATTAATGATGACAATATCAATTTTATCTCTATAAGATAAGTGATACAAAGCAGTTCAAATTTTCTTACTGTGCTGTGTATCTGTGCTTGTTTTAAACACTTTTCCCTCTTTCATAACCAAACACCGTGGAAAGATTTGCAGTGTTCTGAGCTACCTGTTTGTGCACTTATCTGCCTCCACATTAGAGTACAATGTTATGGGTCCATCGGCAGTACAATGGATCTTGAATTATATGCTTTTGCTATGGTATGAGTGTATATCCTTGGAGAGCTACCGGCAAGTTGCTCTTGTCCATGGGAGAAGTTTATCTCATGTAGAGTAGATACTTATGTCTACAGTGACTTCTTTAGAATCCACTTCCAAGTGCCACAGAGAAACAGGGCTGCTCACTTGAACACCCTCACAAATATATTGCATCATAAGATCAGTCTCCCTCTTGACAGGTCTCCTTATCTCCCTTGATTGCACGGGAATCCTAGAGTAAAATGGTTGAGGTGATAAGCCATGATCCCAGTTAACTCTTGTGTAGTGGCAGCTTCTTTGGACACCAGAGCTTCTCCATGTCAAGTCCTAAACTCAAAACATTTAGCACAAGTTTCCCTTCTGTTTTGTACAGCTTCTCTATCAGAAGACAGGGACAACCTTACTCTAAGTGCTCACACAGATGCAAGCACAGGGGTCTTTTTTCACCACAGGCGATTGTAACCATTGCAACATAAAACTAAACAATTCTGGTCACTCAGGAGCACTGAAAAACAGCTTCCTTATCTTTTCTGACTGAAAGAACTTCAGATACCTGCATTTGGACGATGTAAGCTTATGTTTCTATGAGATCAGGAAGGTCAAAACTGAAGAGAATGAAAAAACCATAGGCAATTGAATTACAGAGCAGTGATAAAGTCAAAGTAGTATATGTTCACATTATCTTTCCCAGACTGCATGAGTCATTACAATTTTGGTACTTCAATGTCCTGGCAAAGACTGATGGAATAGAAAATGGCCACTCATAAATTCATTGTCATAAAAGAGGGTAATGAGAAAGGAAAGCAGTATAAATGTAAACCATTCTTCTCCATATCACATAGCCATGCACCTGGCACATTTCTGCTTCATGGGCAGCTTCTGCTCTGGAGAGAGACAGGAGCTGAATGTGGTATGGCTGCTGCCAAACACATTGAACAGGACAGAGGTGTACTTTCACAGGCAGCGTGCCAGGACAGTGTCTGGAACGTCATGTAACATCTGCCTGCACGTCTCAGTTAACCTGAAACCCCCAAATATGCTCAAAGTATATAGGTTTTTTATTATTATTATTATTTCCATTTTTAAGACTTTTTTTTTTTTTTAAAAAAAAAAAAAGAGGAAAAGTGGAAACAATTTAAAACTCAGTAATTAATTGTGATGGCACAATACCAATATAGTATACAAGGCTTGCTGGACCACTAATCTGGAAATCTTAATATACTTTCAAATACAGATGAATTGTCTTTGCAAGTAGGTGGATTTTTTTTCTCATTATTTTACAGACACACACACACACACAAAACAAAATGGAGGAAAAAAAGAAACTGTTGCACCTGAGTTGCGTTGCATTTCTAGGCCTGGGCCAGGTAACATGTTGACCTGACTTGCTCAGCCCAATTTAGAGACAGATCTTGTGTAATGAGAAGAAAATTCACCTAAGCAGTCTTCTCCAGAGTTTCCTAATATTATGACTAAGAAAAAAGGGATACAAAAACCACAAGGGAAGTGACAAAGAACCTAGAGCATTTAGATCACAAGGTCAGAGAATCATAGAATTATAGTTTGTGTTGGAAGGGACCTTTAAAGGTCATCTGGTCCAACCCCCCTGTAATGAGCAGGGACATCTTCAACTAGATGAGGTTGCTCAGAGCCCCATCCAGCCTGGCCTTGAATGTTTCCAGGGATGGGGAACATCCAAGATCTTGTACCTGTTCTTCTTTGATTATCTCTGTTTATGAAATGAAGCATCTCTATTCTGATTTTACACTTAGCATTGCTACCTGTATAAGATGGCAGTGAAAGATTCACAACTGAAGGCATCGAGAGGTGGGAGAGAGACACATGCTGACTGCTACTTTTGGCCTTTCTTTCCACCACCTTCTTGGCTCTTTCCCAGTGCCTACAATCCTCACAGGTGTGGGGCTCAGTCTCTGGCCAGCAATCACTGTCAAAGCTACTGATCCATCAGTAGCTCATATTCCCAGAAAAGCCAAGAGACTCAAGCAGGTACAACAGAATCACACCTCAGATATCATAACCAAATCAATTAGTAGCTAGAAGGTAGCAGTGGAAGAAGGTCTTCTGAGTGTTTGGTCCTCCATGTCACTTCTCCACCACTGCATAATTGGTCTCCTGAAAATATTAATTTTGGTGCAACCATCCTAAATTCACCATGAATGTAGTGTGCACCGCAGACTGCAGCACTGCAAAATTGGTGGTGACTTTTGTGGTGGGAATCCATTGCACCTGATTTTATCCAACCAAAAGTCAAGTCTCCCACTTTGTACTTATGGGTTCTTTGCTGAAGGTGATACCTCCCTTTGCATGATTACTGCTATCAGTTTTGGAGGTAATCCCTTTGTAATAATGAAATTGTGACCATGGCAGTTCTTTCTGCCTGTTTTGCTAATATAAACAGCCCTGACTTCTTACACGGATTATTGAAGGAAAGTAGAGAACTAGCTAAGGACTGGTTTGGGTTACTAAAGGTAAAAAACCTGAAGTAATCTCTGAAAGATGTCAGGGTTCAGGAGCATCTTTGTCCCTCAGTTTAAATGACAATGTAATCCCATTCATCTTTCCCCAGAAAATGTTCCCCCTGGCCCTCACATTTTTCATCCATTCTTCTTTACTGTTCTTGATTTTCTCTTACTATGTGTGAAGAAGTTATCATGGAAGGCCACATCTTTACTAATGTTTGCAAGAAAACTATATTAATAACAAGTATTTTGCAACTGTTACAGTATAGATCATTGTAAGATTGAAAACTCACATAATTTCTCTGTACCTCGGCATTCCTTCTTACTTTCTTTCATTGGATTATTTCCTGTACATGCTATGCTACATCTCCTTCCAACATGCGAGTCTCATCGCTGGTTTCTACCTATGCTTGCAATCCCTGTTGGTCATTTTTTCTTTTTCTTTTTTTCTGGTTATGTTTTCAGTACTTTCTCCAATATCTGTGAATTTAATTCCTGTTCATCAACCATTAATTGAAATACACATTTTTTGAGAAGCTTGTTTGACACTTCTGCTGTATCCAGTATGTACTGTTACTGATAGATGTTGGCTGCTAATGGGCTGCTCATGGCTTGGATGCCTGTGCCCTTCGCTGGGTAAAAAAAAGCTTGGATGGCTGATCCTTAAAGGTGGTGGGAATGGAGTCACATCCCGCTGGCGCCGGGCACAGGTGGTGTCCCCAGGGACCAGCGCTGGGGCCAGTCCTGTTTGATGTCTTCATCAGGGACCTGGACGAGGGGCTGGAGCGCACCCGCAGTGGGTTTGCAGAGGACACGAGCTGGGGGCAGTGTGACCTGCTGGGGGGCAGGGGGCTCTGCAGGGGGTCTGGGCAGGCCGGGCCGAGGGGCCGAGGCCAGTTGTATGAGGCCCAACAGGGCTGAGTGCCGGGCCCTGCCCGTGGGTCACACCAGCCCCCCACAGCGCTGCGGGCTGGGGGCAGGGGGCTGGGAACTGCCCGGCGGGGAAGGGCCTGGGGGGGCTGGTCGGCAGCCGGCTGGGCATGAGCCCCCCGTGTGCCCAGGTGGCCACGGCGGCCAGCAGCGCCCTGGCCGGTGTCAGCAGCAGCGTGGCCAGCAGGGCCAGGCAGTGCCCGTCCCCCTGTGCCGGGCCCTGGTGCGGCCGCCCCTCGAGCCCTGGGCTCAGCGTTGGGCCCCTCACCCCCAGGCAGACCCGGAGGGGCTGGAGCGTGTCCAGAGCCGGGCAGGGGCTGGGGAAGGGGCTGCGGCACAGCTCGGGGGGGGGGCGGGGGGAGCTGGGGGTCTCAGCCTGGGGAAAAGGGGGCTCAGGGGGGACCTTATTGCTCTCTACAGCTGCCTGGCAGGAGGTTGTAGCGAGGTGAGTGTTGGTCTCTTCTCCCAAGGAACAAGCGATAGGATGAGAGCAGACGGCCTCAAGTTGCACCAGGGGAGGTTTAAATTGGGTACTGGGAAAAATTTATTCACTGAAAGGGTTGTCAAGCACTGGAATGGGCTGCAAAGGGAAGTGGTGGTGGAGTCACCATCCCTGGAGGTGTTTAAAAGACTTGTGGACATGGTGCTTAGGGATATGGTTTAGTGGTGGACTTGGTAGTGCTAGGTTAATGGTTGGACTCAATGAACTAAAGGTCTAAGCAAAACAATTCTATGATTCTATAATTCTAAATGCAATATATTTACAATAGCTAATATATTGTGTTATTTATACAGTTGTAGCTTTTACAGGGAAAGTTAAATAATTTCACATTATTTTACCACTTGTGCTCTTTTCCTCAAAATAAACAAAATTATTTACTTCAACCGAAATATTATTACATTGTCCCGGTTCTTCTGAAAGGGTATTGAGCAAGTATATGGAGGTCAAAGATGAGAGGTGCTAGGAAGAAAAGTGTCTGCCAAATATTGTTGAACGATGGATGTATTAACATTATTTAAATTCCTTTTAAAAAGCAGTCCTTCCCCCCACAGTTTCTTCTTGACAGGTGTCAGTTGATGAAGAGATGAGCGCGGGGGTGGGTGTTCTTATCTAAAAGGATTTTAAATAATGTTACTGACATTATTTGAATCAAAATTACTGCCTAAGTAATGTTATAAGGAGTTTTGTCTTTTAAAGGGTATTCAATTATGTTACATTTCACAGTAACCCTACCTTTCAAAACCCCTTCCTCCCCATGCGTGACTTATGTGTTTGCATTTTCCTGGGGTATAAGATGCCATAATGGCACATGGTTGGTCATAGTTATTAATTGAACATTTCACAAATATTGGTCTTAGGAGACACAAGTGAGCTTCAAGGGTCTGAAGTGCTGATTCAGTTCACTGTGAATCTGTGGCAGCTGAGCAATTCTGGAGCTGTGGAGTGATGGGGGTCCTGAGGCGCAGGGTATGAGTGATTGGGTTTGCACTATGCTTTAAGAACGGCTGAAAAACAGCTTAATATTTCCAGCAGAGAATTTTAAGTAAACTTAAGAGCACTATAGTTCTCCTTTGTGCCCTTTCTCTCCATTTTTCTTTCTGATCTATTTAAAAAAAAATAAAAATTAGTCCTCTTCAGGTGAGTGGTCCTCTTTGAAGTAAAACTAATAGCATGTTTTTTTACTTAAACTTACTCTAAAAGTAGGAATAATAAATCTGCAATGCATCCATTGAACTTATTTGTGCATATCTTTCGAGACGTTAGCAAAGAGGCTGGCATAGTTTTAAAGAATGGCAGATGATGTGTTTGAGGAAAATTTTATATTTTTATAACTGTGTCCAAAACTAGCTGCTGTTGTTGATTAAAAAGAGAATTGTGTTCTTAATACATCACAAGGAATAATTAACAGATGAAATGGTCAAACTAAGAATAAGATTTTTTTAATTCTATGTCTAATCCTGCTGGTAACTCACTATAGAGTAGCTCATCATAGAATAGATTAGGTCTTGTTCCCATAACATCTGGGAACTGATGTAGCAATGTAGAGGTGCTCGGAGGAAGACCTCAAATTAAGTTTAAAATATTTTTGCTCATAAGTGTTTCCCACATTCGAAACACTGTGGAATTGTGGGTCTTTTCCACAAATTATACATTTCCTGTATATATAGGGCAAAACAAGCATTAAATAGTCCTAAATGGAAAGATTATCAATACAGTATAGGGTCTCAGATAATATCAACTAATATGCAAATCACATGGTCTTATAACTGTAATGGTTCATGACTGAAAACACTTGTTAGCTGAATATTTGAGAAATATTGGTATAAGTAAATGTAACTCAACAAAGCAAAAAAAAAAAGTTGAATAAAATCCCTCCCCAATAATAAAAAAACAGACGACTACTGAAAACCTGATGCTAAAAAAAATAAGGTTCCCCAGTAAAGTCTCACCTTTGTATAAGTTGGTTCCCTATGGTAAATTTCCTAGATATGTGGAAGAATCCTCCAAACCCTCAGAAAGGAATTTTATTAGTTATGTATTTCTTTGTCCTATATTGAATGAAGTGGGGAAGAAAAGCTATTAGTCCATTTTCCCTTCCATAAGCTCAATTTCAAAGAGGCTCAGAGATGCTGTTCAACCTGATTATGTTATTTGCAGTATCCTGGTTGACTACCTAAACAGAACAAAAATTATTTTTACATGTTTTGTGTGACTTAGAGATTTTATTTTTAATAAATATGTAAATATTTATCATATAAATATAGGGGGGAAAGTTCCTAGAGCTACTGTGATTTTCTGCGAGACAAATAAGCAACTAAGCAGATAGATATGCTACAACACGGCCAGGTAAGTAAGGCAGAAAACAAAGAAAGAAGAATAATCTGGAACTTGGTATTTGAAAGGACCAGACCTAATGCCTGTTTTACCTCTGTTTCTCCAGAAAGGTCCAGAGAGGGTAAGTTTTTCTAGATGATTGAGAAAGCTGAGCTGATGAAAGCATGCTGTAAAATGTAGAATTATTTTTGAGAATTTTACTTCACCTCTTCATCCTCACTAACAGCTATTTATATACCATCCTATGTTTGTGAGGTTCTCTTCAGAAGTGATGAAAAAGACATGATCTCTGGCTCAAAGCAGAGAATAAAGAAACATAACAGGAGATGAAGGAAAGTGGGTGGGAGGAAAAAGGTTTATAACAAGTAAAGGTAATTGGGTGGTAATTGCATATGGATTTCAGCATTTAAACTTAGAATCAGGACAGAGAGAAAGAAGAGCAGCTTGAGTTGAGTGCTAAAAATTACAGGTCTGGAGAAGGCATTTGAAAGCAGGGAGA
The DNA here is from genome assembly GCF_023634085.1 of Falco cherrug. Classification (NCBI taxonomy): domain Eukaryota; kingdom Metazoa; phylum Chordata; class Aves; order Falconiformes; family Falconidae; genus Falco; species Falco cherrug. The sequence goes on from NC_073698.1 coordinate 5,887,996, forward strand.
GTGACCCCCAGTCAACAGGGAAAAGTGAGATACAAAAATGTATACAGAAAAAATGGAAGACTTTGGATTGTAAGTTTCTAATGTTTTGCACATCTCAGTAGGCCAGAAAATTGTGAAAAGACTGGGGTAAAAGGTGAGACGTAAGATCATTAAGTTCTTCCCTTATATTTTCCTCCACTCCACTGCTTATATTTACATTTCTTGCTTTGTATCTAGCACCTGGAAATGCAAAAGATTTACAGCAAGACAGGCAGTGTCTGAGCTCTTGAAAATTTATGCATCTTTGACCCCAGTGGATCTCAAAGAATACAAGGCAGGCAAATAATCTTCTCTGAAATCTTTCACACAAGGTAATTTCCATGTAAATTTGGAAGAAAATTTTAGGAATGCATAATGGAGAGTAATCTCTTTGGTCAGCACGTCCCTTCATCTGCACACTCAATCTCACAGGATCCTTTTCGTGAGTATAAGATAATTCTTGAAATTAACTCAGAGGTTATTTTCCCCCTATTGTTCTGGCTCTAGATCTGCTCTGGTGCTCAGGTTTTCTTCTTACTTCCTAATTAAAACACGTTTATGGCCAGTTTATGACCGATTGGACTCTGTGGTTCTAGTTCTTTTTCTTTTTCTCCTATACTCTCCCATGCAGTGCATTTATAAAGAGCAATCAGAAACTGGTCTCTTGCCTTAATAAAAACCTCATTTTCTCTACTTTTGAAGTAGACCTCTTGTGCACCAGACTATGCACATGCTTCTGCTGAAGTTCGTATTTGCAGACTCTTAAAGACTTTCTGTAGCACACTTCCTTACCATTGCAACACATATCTTCTTTTAAGTATCATGTCATTCATCCTTTCTTCTTGCACTTCCAGACTCTGAAACACTCTTTCACACTGAAACACTTTTCCTCACTCTCCCACAGAAGAATGTAGTTATGGTGACATGTGCATTTTTCACCTCTGCGCTGCACTGCTGTTTTTCATTGCATATATTGCTGAATGGAAGAAAATAATGTACAGTCTCAGCTGGTTACTGACCTCCTCCATGTATCAAGATGAGCCATAAACATATCTGTTGTTCCCTTGGCTGTCGGTGCACTCTGCTCATCAAAGCGATTCATAAATAAGGCTTCAAATACCTTAGAGACTCTCCTCCTAGGTGTCTCAGCAACTGCTGGAATAATTTTTAACTATTTAAGTGTAAGTCATAAAGCAGGTAGGAAAAAAATAATCATTTCATTGGACATGAACAGGTTGACCAAGCTTACAGAAAACATCAGCACTGGGTCAGACCACTTGTTGACCACATCAAGAGACTTCCCTCTGTGATCAAAACTCTCCGTAATAAACAGAATGGAATTTGTGACAACCATCCCCATATAAAATTGATCTTATCCAGAAAAAAACTTTGCCCTTCTGTTAGCTACTAAACCCTCAGCTATCCCAATGATGATAACCAGAACAAAGGCCAGAGAAGTATAACATAGACTTTCCTCACTAGAGTACTAGTCACAGTGTTTCTGCTTTTCAGATCAGTACATTTTATTGTGGAAGCAGAAAGAATATGAATATTACTGTAGCTCATGACATTTGCAGGGCTGTCCAAAATGGATATTTATTAAAATCAGAATAAAGCTTCTCTGGAGTCCAGTTGGTGTTTATTAAGCTGTTCCTTTAAAAAAATTACTTGGACCTTTTCTCACGTTTGCAAGATGTAAAGAATCAAGATAGATAGCCAAGCTGGAAGCAAAGAGAAAAGCAATTCAGAAATTTCCTGTATTAAAAAAATAATGTTTTCTGAAAGATTTTTTTCCCTTTTTATTAAGCTGAGAAGTCTTCTGTAAACTGAGGACTCACAGGGTGATATTTGGAGTGAATTTTGGGAAATTTTTAACAAAGTACTCTGCATCTTCCTTTGATTATACTTAACAAAAGATGAAAAAGCGAATAACTACTCAGTGATCATCACATGGAGCTCACTGCCACAAAACAGCCCAGCTCAGCACTTAGCAGGAGTTCCAAGGACATGCATTGTGCTGCAACGTACAGCAGCGGAAGAGTCAACTATAGTGTGCATGTATGTTTGCAAGAATGGGTGGTAAGAGAGCAGATCATGCTGCCTACAACCCAACAAAATAACTGAAAGATAAGGGCAATAGACTTGTCTTCCTACCTGGCAGTGCAGGAGCAGCGAGGAGAGACCCGTGCCAGCTGTGTGCAGGTGTCAGTGCACACAGGTGAGGATTAGGGAACTGTAGGTACTGATGTGGATACCCACAGGGCTACAGCCATCGTGTCTCTGACAGGGAGTGTGTGAAAATAGGGGGGGAAAGCTTTGAGGAGAGGGATGCATGTGCCTGTAACCCGCATGTCCCAGTAACCCGCGTGTCCCAGGAGGAGTTGTGTGCACTCAACTTTGTGTCTGCATGGGTGCGTGTGGGCGTGATTACAACTTTTGGGGACTAGTTACCGGAGTATGTCTCAACATGCGTAGGTGTGTGTTAGCATTTTGCAAATGTCTAGTGTTGTGGTTTATTTGTTTTATTGCTGAATTGATCCTGACTGTATAGCTCACTGATTGCAAGACAACGATGTGTCATTAATGAGTTGACATACCTCCTTGATACTGATTTGATTTAAACCACATGAATTGAGCAGGTGTTGGGTTTTTTTCCCCTCTAGTACCTAGCAATGGAGGCACTGGTTTTAAGGCATAGTAATGAACTTAACTTGGGCAAAAAAATCAAATCTAAAGGGAACTTTGGTTGTGTGTGTTTGTGTATTTGTAAAAATATATGGGTTTTTTTATTATTATGATTTACAGTCATTGCACTAATTTTCAAAGTAATACCATATGACAGGATGTTTCCAGACCTTTCCAGCTGAACTAAACCAGAAAGCCTCTCAGAAGTGGTTTTCCCAGGACATTTCTAGCTCAGTATGATAGAGAGAGCTCCACATTTCAAAGGGCTCAGGTAAGCTTCTGCACTTCTTGTCTGGTAAATCATGCTGGCCTCCTAGCTGGAGAAATTCAGACCAGATTTTGGATTAATATTCCATTTCATGATTTTAAGTTTATCTGCAGTTGAACTTCAGAAGCATATGTTGCACAAAGGATAACTAGTAGAGATCAACAAAACGATAGACACTGATAAACTTTAATATGAACAAAAGCTTCTGCAATGATGCTTTTCTGCACATAAAGTTAATGAAGGTGACAAGCTGTAAGATACCCACAAAATGGACGTACCAGAATGAAAAGTAAGTACCAGAAAGTACCAGTAAGTACCAGAATGAAAAGGACAGCCAGAGGTGGTGGCACTTTCAGAGGAGCGCTGTGGGAAAGATATAAGTAGAAGTATAAAAACATATATGTTGGAGACAGAGAGAGTAAAAGGAGCTGAGAATTCAGAAGTACACCAGAACACCCACTGACTTTGTTTTGAACTAATCCAATCCATTTTTATTTTTATTTTTACTTTATTTTATTCTTTTGGTCTGAAAAATACAGCCACTGATTCTTTCCTGCTGGTCTCTATGCCTCTTTTAGCTACTTAAAAAAAAAAAATAATAAATCAAAGAATTACAGCACAGCACCATCTATGGTTGCTAAAACTTGTCAGAACCACAGTGCTAGAGGCACCAGGCTGTGCTCAGCAGAAAATGAGCTTTTATTTAAACATATATCAAAGAAGAGCTGAAGCAGCAGTAAGGGGAGGGGGATGGGGGGCAGGGGGGATGGGGGCAGAGGCAGGGGGCCAGAGGTGTGTCTCATGTGTAGAACTTGGGTTACAAAATTATTCTCTGATGTTGTTGGGGCCATATTCCAGGATGGTGAGATAGAACTTCACAAAAAGTGTAACCAAGTGCAGTTTATTAATGAAAAGGAAGAAGAAAATAATGCACTGACACAGGGAAACAGTGAGCGCAGCACTAGTATGAGCAGTCTGGTAGCTACAAGAGATGATCAGGACTCAAGATACCATTTCACTGCATCACCTAAACACCATCATCTTCAGCCAGCCTTGAAACCTCTAGCTATAAGCAGAGATCCTCTGTATTTCTGGAGGTTTCAGTGAGAGCATTAACTTCTTAGAAGAAAGACTATTAATATGCAATAAAAATGCTAAGACCAAAACATTAGTTTACCTAGCTGAAAAATAAAATTAAACAGCAACAGTTACTGCAACATGCAGATAATATTCTTGGCCAACTCCTTCCTATGTGACACACTTTTTTCTGCTTTTTTTTTTTTTCTCCTTAACTTTTTCATTCATATCTTTAAGAGGATGTATACATGACATGCCTGATACAGCTGTCGTAATAGTTGTTTTCTTTCAAAAAGATCTAATTCTGCTCTTGCACAAAGAGTTATTTCTTGGTTCACTGAATTACACCTGCTTTGCTTCAGTGTGAATGAAAGGAGTTTTAAACTGCTTCTCGTGATACTACAGAGGCAATAGCAAACTCCAGCAACAGGGTCTATGTCAGACAGACGAGATGTCAATCCACCGATTCTGGCAGAGGAGGTTGCCATGGAATCGCAGATAACTTCCTAGATGTGAAAAATGCTATTTTGATGTTTCTTGAATTGGATAAGGAAATATTTGTCAGTAAGGCTGGGATTTACCTCATCAAGGTCTAGCTCTCTAAAGTTAGACATTATTCAGGTCCTGCCTATGAACAGTGGGAAAACAGAGGCACCCTCAGAAGGAATGTATGGTCATGCTCATTATCATGAATACTCAGGTTAGGATGGTCTTCTAAGTAGCATCTCTCTCTACTGAGTACGGATGGGCCCCCAGCTTGGCCTACACACCTAATTTTTCACAGTCTAAATTTCAGCAAAATGGATTTCACATTTCACCTTATTGGGGGGGGGGGGGGGGGGGGGCGGGAATTAATTAGCATTGTAGATGCTTAACCTCTGAAGGCTAGAATGCAACAAAATGGACTTCCCTGGGTCTCAGATAAGCCACCTGAGGACAGAATCCACTCGTTAGTGACCAGGTGGGAACTCCAGGCTTAAATGACCTCTATAAGCAAAAAGTAACAGCATCTCAGGATTGACATAGGATTCTAAAAAACTGAACCTCCTGTCCCCAAGATGTGACAGGAGTTGGGTCAAATGTCCTTTCACACTGTTTTGAAAATTTTCCTTAAAAAGAACTCACAGACATCCTCAAAAAATAATCATGATCATATACCAAACAGTAGAAAGGCAAGCCAATACCTTTTTTACAATTTGGGGATGTATTAATAACGTGCTTCAAAATTAAATCTGTTTTCAGCCAATTGGTTTAAATGTAGCTCATCCCAGAGGCAGCTAAAGTTTGTCATAGAAGTATTAGTTCAGTTTCAGGAGTGTGGTACCTCTGAGAAATACTGCTGAAGTGTAGCTGTGGGGAATAATACTTGACTACTTTTGATCAGACTAAAAATACAGAAAAATCCAGGGAAGGTGACAGCCTTGTTCATCAAACGAAGACACACAATCTTCATTTCAGTTAACTATGCCAAGTAATGGCATGCAGAAGATCATTTCAGTGACATGGAAAGAAGATAGAGAATACATCTATTGTTAATTACAACAATTAATTTCTGATGGATAGAACATTAATGGAGCAAAATAATTACAGGAGGATTGCGTAACTTAGTTATCTGATTATTCACAATTTTGAGAGAGAACCATTCCTACTATGCACAGTGCACAGTCCTCCTCCCATGGATTTCCAAGTTCTGCTAGCAAAGCTGAACAAACTAGAGATTTGGTTGTCCTAAGATCCTTGAGAAACAGGACAGTTCTCCTGAATCAGGGCTTTGTGGCTCACTAAAAAAAACACACGGGAGGTACTTTTTGAGCTTCACAACCACTACAAGATGGGAAATGTCCAGTTCTAAAAACCAGCCTGTTGTGGTGGGAGGACCCTTTGAGATCCAACAATAAAAAAGGCTGTAGGAAATGGCTGCTGAGTTATAGCTACAGTTTGAAAAAAGCAATTCAAGGGATTTTTCTGTAGGCAATCTTCTCATAAGATGAGAAATCGGAGGAAAAAATAAATAACCTCTCACCAATAAGCATAGTCACCTCCACTGAACTGAGAGACTATCTAGAAAGTATACTGCGTGAAAGTGGTAATTATATTGTGTTTCTTTATCAGACTCTGAAGCTTTTAGAAGACTAAACTTGATATTATTAAAAAAAAAAAAAAAAATCAAAGGAAACCAAGTAGCTGGAGTTTACATCAGGGAACAAAGCGAAATCTTTCCTGAACAAGCGATTATCAAATTACAGACCTATCACTAGAGTTTCCTGCAGAGGGTCAGCACCTTCTCTTGCTCCTGACAGACAAAGAAAGTGTGACAGGCTTGATCAATATTTCAGTTAACTAAACAGCTGGCTGATAACAGGACTTATGACAGACAAAGGTTTCTTTCAAGACAATAAAATAAATGTCTTCTCAAAGATGTGTTTTAATTTGTTTTGTCTTGTTTTTCTTTTCCTGCTTGTTCAATAGCTTGCATTAATCTGAATTTTCCATCTTCAAGCTTGAGATTTATGTGTTCAAAAACAAATCTGCAAAGAATCTTAGATATGGAAAAAAAGTAATCAGAAAGCCATGTAAATTAAAATAAGAATATTTTTGGTTGTCTGTTGGTTGTAAAAGGACAACTATGTTGAAAGGGAATGTTAGCACATTAAATGCATTTTCATGTCACTCTTCTGTGATGAGCCCTCTCCTGTTTTCCCATCTGACTCATACCAAGGGAAACGTGGGGGTTACAGGGTCAAGCAGGAAGATCTCTCTAGCAGAAGAGAAGACAATATCCATTGCTAAAGTATTTTCCTTGCATTAGTGCTGTCTGAATTCCAGCTGATGAAACTCCACAGAAACTTGAGAAATGTTACAATACTTCAAAATCTCCCAGTGACTTTTTTCAACCTAGAAGCACCCTACTTGAGAAACCCCATCCCTTTCTTTTTGGTTTCCAGGAACCTCCGATGGAAGGGAATTTCAGTTCAAGCCAAATGTGATGCAGTCTGACCATGCAACTGTCTGCCTTTGGAAGCAAAATGTATTTGTTGCATGAGAGTAAAGGCTCTCAAAATGGAAACGTATGTGTGCACCCATGGTGCACCACAGTAAGAGGTGCACTGACAGCAAAAGCAGCACAGACCTCAATGCTGTCCAAAGCTCTGCCTTGGCGAACTATTTCCTTTAACTGCTGCCCCTACCAGCCTTTTTTCTTCAGTTGGTCACAGCTGGATTTAGAGGACAGCATCAGAGCTCCCGCCTATTCTGCCACGCACAAAGAATTCTGAAAAGGATTATATTGCAGATTTCTCCTTCTGTATAGTCATAACATTTAAAATACCATTAAACCTTTGCTTTTGCTGCTCTGTGGGTTCCTGTACCCTACAGCTTACCATATTTCAGAGTCTGCAGGGGTTCATATTGTACTCCAAGCTTTGTGTAATGTTGTAATGTTTCTATAAAGCCATTATGTGGAAGAATGTTGCAAGCTTTGTTTCTTTTTTTTCTACGGCAGTTTTGCGTGACACTTATTTATATACCTTATTATGTATTGTAGTCCCTAGTGATCATTTTTCATAGTGATCTAACTTGTCTGGTATTCTTTCCCTAAAGGCCCTAAACACAGTGGCTCTATATAATCTCAAGGCTTTAAAGCCGAGCTGTTCTGATGCTGCATTCAGCAGCTAAAGCTTTCCACTTGAGCTATCATCTTTGTGTGCAGAGTGTCAGCTGCATCTGATACAACTCTACATTTCATGTGGGAAAAACTGCACTTGTGGAGAGAAGAACCACCCCAAAAGATGCCTCTTGGCAACGGCATGCATTGACCTGGCTGAACGTACCAGGTCTGTGCAGGGGGATGGATGGGCTTCCCTCCACCTTGGATCCAACCCGCCGCAGATGAGCTACAGCCTTTGCTTTGTCAGAGACTGCTGAACCTGAGTTACACTGAAGTGGCTAAAATCACGGTGTTCAAAGAGGAGATCGGTCTTATTTTAAAATATCTGTGCCCAAGCTTGCTACAAGTAGGTAATTAGCTAAACAAGTGCTTTATCATAGAAACTTTCTTTCCAAGATGTCCAATACGTATTTATTCTGGTTTTTTTTAACCATACATTATGATTCTAAGCTCCTCCAGACAAACTGATGCTGGAAAGAAGGAAGAGAGCTGAGAAGGAAGAGAAAACTGGAGTTTACATTTCAGTGGCTTCTGTTTGTGTTTATGTTCCCACCCCCCATGGACTTTACTTAATGCCTTGAGAAACCTTTTATCAAGCCAGAAGAATGCCAGCCCCAGTGGGTTATGGTAGGGCTTACGCTGCTTGATTCAGACTCTCATGCTGATTCAAATTACTTGCTATCACACATCAAAGAAGCCTCCAAAATTTGGCATGTTCAAATTACTGCACTATTTCTGGGCATTGTTTATTACCATTAAACACTCAAAGCCTCCAGGCTCAATTAGCTGTTTCGTTTTATTACAGCTTTTATCATCCACGTATTCATGCATGAATCCATCCCTCCCTCTTTGTAGATTATGAAGGATATTTTCACCATGGCTCCCTCTGAAGCTTATACCCTTCAACAGCCCAAATGGATATGGCTTTCTGTGAGGCAAATCCCTCAGTGGATCCTAAGGTCTTCTGGAAATCACTAAACCTCACACAAGTGAGATGGAATCTCAATCTCTCCTTGAAAGCCGATCTGTCTCAACTGCCATCTATTCTACTTAATTTTGGTCATAATAAATTTGGGCAGGTAATATAATCAAATTGCTTCAATTTCCTGTTAAGGCAATGAAGAGATACAGGCATCAGTATTGAGCAATTCATTCCTTTCAAGGGTAGATGTCTGCGATATGTAGGATGGATTGCCCATGGAGGTGCTACATTCTCTGCCTTGGCTGTAGATAATTACCTTTGATGACTAACTTTCATATGGATAAAATTAGATGATGTGATGATAGAATGACCTTGCACATAAATGGCTCCCCGTACAGGCAATTTTGAGAAGCCTGTGAACATTTTGTTTTACAAATGTTGAGATATAAACATGAGATGTTAGTAATAACAGTGGTATTTACATACTTCACATTTTTCAGACCACTTGAAAACACCTAGGAGTTGCTGAGTTTTTTGTTTCGTTTTGGCTGGGGTTTTGGGTTTTGGTTTTTTGTTTTGGTTTGGTTTTGGTTTTTTTTATGTTAAGGGTGATTTAAAGCTCATCAGAAGAAACCGACTGAATCCAACAGCTACAATTCCAGGCCTCCATTACTCATCTATGTAAGAATTTTCATAAATTACTTCTGAGACAATGGAGTGTTAAAGCACAGGACCCTGAGACCTTGAGTCAGGCAGAGCTCTGAAAAGGATCTGCTACATGTTTTCCTTAAAATGAGCATTCAGAAAGCACCACAAAGACTTTGGTACTCTAAAGCAATTTTTTAAAATTTGAAAAACCTAGTAGAACAGTGAGGTTTAAAAACAAAGAAATTCAGACAGTGCATAGCCAAGAAATTATTTGAATACAAGTGTCTTCTCTGCTCATTGTGTCTTCTCCTCCCTATCCCCTTGCTTATAATCACACAATATCTGATTTTGTGGCATGTAATAGCCTCCAATAAACTCCACATAATCCCCTCAAAGCCAGAGGTCCATAAATTCTTCCTTCTTTTTGTGGGAGAGAAGATGGGACCCCTATCTCAGGATAATTTCATGGACCACTTGCTGTTCCCCAGCTGGTTCCCAAATCTGGCCCTTCCCAGCACTTTTGGTATTTCATCTCTTCTAGAGCATACAGCTAGCACTAAGGAAAAGAGACATCCAGTAAAACCTCTTTAAAATGAGTATTATTTACCTTTAGAATACTATTGCCCTAATCTCACCTAGTAGTAAGTACAGTACAGAATTTGTTGAGCATTTTTTAGATTTTTGAAGAAAACAAATGCTGATTCTTCTGCCAGTGACTATCTAATTCAAAGAAAAATAACAGCAGTATAAAATACATTTGTAATGGTTAAAAAAATGGTTGTAGTGTGAGTACCTGGAGACCCTGCCTTGCCTGCCTGAAATGCAGATTCAGAGGCTCCAGGGAATCCCACCGATGCAGAGTTCCAGGAGAACTCAGGAGGAAAGTTGGTGTTTGTCCCAGAGCTAGCTGAGCTATAAGCAAACTGTAAGGAAAGAATAAGTGAATGTAAAGGGGAAAGGATCCTCATGTGACCACAGGTACCAGGATTTTTCTGTCCTTTAAGTAGCTGGGTTAAGTTTCCTCTGAATGATTTCTACTCCAAGAAACTTTGAAGTCCCTGCCTGCTCCTGGATCACAAACCAACAGCAGTGTCAAAGGCTTCATTGTATTTTTGAGGGTTTGTTAGGCTATATCTCCTGACCCCAATGCAAAGACACATTTTTGGATTTGTGATGAACTAGGTTGATGTGAACTGCCTGGCATTTGATCTAAGACACAGTATGATGAATGCACGGGTATCAAATAGTCAACAACAGAGGTGAAGCATCTGACAGGGAGAAAAAGATGTTCCATATCACAAAAGAAAGGAAGGTTCTGCATTATTTCTCTTTTCATATTTTCATACCTTATTTTCAAAATCTCATTTTTCTCATTGGATGTTTGATGCCATATTCAGGTATTCAGCAAATGGAAGAAGGAAGAATCTCATTGATGATGGGAATCTGACCTGAATACAGAAAGTAGGCAGAAGTGTTTGCTCGATATCAAAGTAGAAGAGTGGGTTTAACGACTGCAGAAAGCCAGGTAACCTCTCAGGGAGAAAGAATAGTCTGAAAATAATCCTAATAGAAAATTACAAGAGAGACTTTCAGCTGGTGTGCAATGGCAGAGAAACATTGACACTGCTGCTAATATTTAGCAGCTTAAGCACTCCTCAAAGCATTGAAAGATTGTACAGTTACGGGTTTAATCTCCAAGGTGAAACTTCAGGTTTTCCTAAGAGTTCATAAAATATGCACCTATTTACTCTCAGAAATCATACAATTGAATAAATATTAAAAATATTAATGTAATTATTCTTACTTAAAATGAAAAAGTGCTTCACTATTTTTGGTCTTTTAAAGATAATGTTTTCCTGTATTTACTTCAAATCAATGCAATCACATAACTTCAACACCTGCTGTCCAGAGCCCCTGGTGTTAGGTGAGACACAGACCAAAGGTTTAGTAAATAACTTAACTGTTCTCTGTTTCTGTTTTTTCCCAACACATAAAATGGAGCAACAGCAATTTCTTATCTTCCTAGTAGGATGCTGTGAGTAATAACTAACAAATGCCTGCAAGGTTCTAAGAACTTTAATCCTATTTACTGGAGAGGTCAAACTCTTGTGCTTCCAAGAGGAAACAAAGATTCTATAATGTGAAAAAACAGAGGTTTGTTCCAGCTTATGCATCAGTCCTGAGGAGAACCAGCCATCCTTCCTAGCTCATGGCAAAGAGCTGTAATGTGTGGTAGATAACTTGATACATTTCTATGTGAATTAAGATCATGCAGTTTTTGTTTCCAAACCGTTTGTTATTCAAACACATGCTTTATTGCAAGGCTATGCATGTCTATATGTCTTCACTCCAAGACAATTCAATAGAACCAGCTCAGATCTAAAGATGCTTCTGTTCTCAGTGAGATCTACTTTATTCCCTGGAGAAAGACAATCTGGTCTGTCAAATTACCTTAGACAACACGTGGAATGAACAAAGAGATGTGTCGGAGGTGTGTATATGTGTTTGTGTGTGTGTGTGTGAGCTATACAGTCATGTTCAAGTGTTGTTATTTGGACTGTAGGTATGTCTGGATGCATCTTGGATGTTTTGAAGACCTCTGAAGCTTAATATGCTGTTGTTATTCACATGCAGCCCTCATTCATGCACACTATAACTTTACTCTTCATGCTAACCAGTTTTAACTTTTTTAGAGGTGCAAGAAAAAAGGTCCAAGTGGGTCATGCAACAGTGTATTTGTTCACTGTGGGGAAGAGACCAGTCCTCTCACATAACCCCTTCTTATGGCAAAACAACAAAAGAGAGGTTTGTGATGGAGGTTGATCATACAAACAACTGATACCTGGCAGTCAAAAGCTTAATAGCGATGGTGTTTGTCAACCAAGAGACTCTGAACGAAGAAAGTGTCCCAGTTCCTGCAACATTTGCCCATATGCTCAAACTCAAGAAAATCCCTCCAAGTTAAAGCCCATAATGAGCGTAATGTGCTCAAGCTACATAGGAGCTATATGCAATTGAATGTAGAAGTTAGATTACACAACACTTACTAACAAAAGTAATAAATAATCTGAGCTGTCTGAAAATGCATTGGTAAGATGGTAGGCTGTATTATTTCTTAAGTATTTAGAATGTTTTTTGTATGCTGTCATCTCATCACTTTGGGTTGTTTTAGGTTATGGAAATGAAAGGTAAAAACTCAGTCTGAAAGCAGTGTATTCTTTTACATTGTTGTCATATTACATTGTGTCATTTCATTTGATATTAAGAGTTGTCTCATCATATTATGCTGTAGGTCAAGTAAATGGTAATGTGATGAGACACGCCAGATACAGATAGCAGGAGCCCAATCAGAATTAATTTGCATATCCTCATCGACATCATTAGCGGGTTGGTATCTCAACATGATCACAGTAGTTTTCAGGGAAAATATAAATATTTTGTCTAAGTGCATGTAGTTGAAGTAGGGGTACAGAGGAGTTCACTAGCAAAGGGAGATTTAGGCTACATGTTGTGAAATATGTTAGTGTTAGATAAGTATATATAAATATTTTACACGCACATACACATAAAACACCAAACCTTATGTTGTGAGAGAATTTTTTTAAATTATAGCTTTTCTTGTTCAATAACTGTAAGGACTTTTGGCTTAGGAAAATTTGCCAGGGAAGAGTTGCATCAGTGGAATCCGATCAAACTAGATGGAACAGCCACTTATGAAAAGAATAACTGTAAATACATTGAGATTTTCAAAGTCATCTGACATATTTTACATTCCTTTGACAGGCTGGATAACACATCTGTTGAGTTTTGGTTGTTTGTTGTTTTGTGGTTTTTTTTTTTTTACTTACAGGGGATAATACTCTTAAACATTAAGTCTTTATGTTGCCCTTCCTGGGACCAGTATTTCTAGTGGATACACCAAAATTTCTTAAATGTCTTGGTTCCCTTCTTTGGCTCAAATACTGAAGGTAATTGTATATCCAGAGAGTTTAAATCTATACTCAACTCTGTGTTGGCAATGAAGACCACGAAGATTTTTGAATCACTTACGCATATGTTTAACTTTGAAATAAAATAGGAAGTATGAGCTACGTTTTAAAAATAAAACTTGTAGTTTTCAATAAACTTGTAGCTTTAGATACAAGACTCAACAGCAGAAATACTGTCATTTAAAGAAGGGCCTAAATTTTTTTAAAAAAACAAACAAACAAAAAACCAAACACAAACCCAACACAAAACAACCATATAATACTCTTTTCAGACTGCTAGTTTCAGAAAGAAAAGCATTGAAAGATCCTGCGCATCTGCTTACTGTTTTGGTTTGCAAAAGGATAGGAATTTAGTGAGTTTGGGATTTTTCACCCTTACCATGCACTCTGAGCCATGTTGAACTGTGCACGTTGTAAAGTGACTCTGCAATGCCTGCACAGTGAATACAGTATTTCCAGAGCCAGCTAGGCCACTGTACGTGTGCCATAATGTCACCATTTCCCTTAAGAGATTTCTGAAGCAAACAATATCCAGCAGCAAAGAATAATTGCCAGTCTTCTGACAAAATCACGGAAGACATTAAGGATGCAGAAAAGGGCTATAGATGGCTTCACACTAATAGAAAACACGTTAGATACAGGGTTATTTATACAATGTTTTTAGCTACAGCTGACATGCTAGGATGGGGTTACACAGTCAGATTTAGGTTTCTTTGAGCACTAAGCCTGTAGATCTTCTTCCTACCAAAATAAAAATGTTTGATTTTTAGCCAAATTATAGTTTCAAATTTTATGTTGGATGATACAGCAATGCATACAACCTTATATACATAAAGCATCTGGCACTGCAGAACAATAATTTTGGCTCAGTTCTGTAATTTAATATTAAATAAAAAATAAGAGCAATAGGAGAATACTATAGTAGTTATCAAAGCACTGTGTTTCTCTAATTTTTAATGTAATTTTAAGGCTACTTTAAGCATGGGTCTCTTGAAAGGTTACTTCACATGCATAAGATATTTGGCTGTCAAATTCAGCAGCTAATCATTCCTGTATTTATTGATTTTTTTTTCAAATCTATCCTGCCATAAGATAGATAAACCAACTTTTTTTGTTATACAAAAATAGAAAACCTCTGAAAACCAGCCTCTGTCTGAAACTTTGTTTAGCTACCGCATAGCCTGATATTATGACTGAGACTTGAGACATTGTGGAAATCTAATAATGTCATTAGCTCAATTGATCCTGGCCACAACCTCTGCGACCTGGAGAGTGTTAATAACTCTAAGCCTTCCATGGAGCCATTTTCAATGCCTCCTAGTCCCGAGCAGCTTCTTTACTCTCAAGTACAGTGGCATTGATAAAGTTCCCTGCATGATAAAACTGTGCCCTCCTCAACTCCCTCCCTGTTTGGCTGGGATTCTGGAATAGGGCTTTGCATTCATGATTGACCAAGGTCCAGTCTGAGCAGGAAGGAGGCAGACTTCCCACCCAGCTTCAGCTGGCCACAACAGGGACCTGAAATCAAAGCTTTTGGCATGAATTCTTTCCATCTCAGAAATGTAGTGAATGCAAAGTGACAGCCTCCTGGATGACCCTTTTCCTCTCTAGACTGTTGTGGGAAAAAAAATATAATTCTGAATAAAAGCAACTGTTGCTTGTTATAGGCTTAATGGCATTTCCACGTGGTCTAGCCACATCTTCACTGAGTTTTGATGCCTGTCTGCCTTGAATCTGTATTGCAAATCTACAGCATAGGGGAGAGAAGGTGGTCAACATAGGACTGAGCTGTGCTGTGCCTGTGTGCCATACAGTGGCTGCTTACAGAGTTTGGTCCCTGATGTAGTGCAAGCATTCCTTTCTTTATTTTCTTTTTTAAATTATTTTTATTTTTTTAAATGTGTATAAGTATGTCCTCAGGCCCCATTTTGGCAGCAAGTTTTGATTTCCACAGGATTCCAACAGAAATTAAAAGATTTTCCTACTGTGTTAGAAGCGCTCATTTGGCAAAACAACCAGATGCTAAAATTTCAGCACAAGATCAGTTTCACCAACATGGGTGCTTCCGACTATTTCTGCATCAGGTCTGAGCTGGATCAGGTACTACAGCAAAAAACCCCACCCACTCCATCCCCAAACCTGTGCTGAGGGGCCCAAAGCAGGGTTGTTTTCCTTGTTGCTTCAACTGTCGGCAAAATGATTGACAAGAGGCTTTGTCATCTGTCTTGAGAAAGCTGATCAGTGACTAACAGTCTTCTTGATAATCACTGAAATACTGCACCAAAACAACTTAGCTATTAATTTGTCAGATCTGAGTATTCTTCTGAGTCATAAGGCAAATTCATTTTATTTGAACATCAATTAATGAAACAAGGAGGAGGGAAAAGAGATTTAAGTTTGATAAAATACTTCATTAGTCTATTTATATAACTGTAAATAGACATTTTTCTCCTCCTATTGTTTAAATGTCTTTGTTATATTATGAAACTTCTTTAATAAGGGAGTTTATATTAAAAAACACGCAAACAAAACAAACACAATGATTCTGTGGAAAAGTTTCTTTCTTTTCTTTCTTTCTTTCCTTTCCTTCCTTCCTTTGTCTTTCCCTCCTTCCTTCCTTTCTTTCTGGCTTTCTTTCCTTCTTGATTTCTTTCTTTCTTTTCTTTCCTTTCTTCCTCCTTTCCTCCCTTTCTCTCTCTACACCCCTACCCATCCCCAAGCCATTCCTGTGGAGAGTATGAGTGAAGCCAGAAACCGAGGGTACCATATCTGGCTGCCTGATTGAGGGGCTACTGATGGAGATCTCTATTCGGGAAAGCCAGAAGAAGCTGAAGGCACCCTGCACTCTACAGGTGAGGTTAACAGGCAGTTTATGAGTGCTTTAACAAGCAGATGTGTTGCTGAGCATGTCTGGTGTGGATGTATGCAGCTGCTCCTCAAAACGACCTCACCATGCTAGGCTCTGCTATTTCTCAGCAGCAGCTCTACCCCATGTCCCACTGCTTCTCTTGCATCGTGTATCCCAAATGCATCTCCGTGTGTGATGTCTGTAAATATACATGACCCAAGAGGCTCCTAACTTCGCCTTTAAATATGGAATATTCAATCTGGGCATTTAACTCCTGGTTCTTCAGCTTGGTTAATGGGGTTGCCCCTTAAAGGAGCAGAGGAGAAGTGGATCCTGCAATAACGGAGGGAGCTGTTCTATGCGTTACATGTCTTAGGCCCAATTAACTGTGTGGCAAGCGCACCTTGCTTTGTCAGACATGTCTGTTCCTATTGCCCGAGAGCTCTCGTAGATAATTGATTCTGGCACTTCTATTACTACCCAGAAACGTAAGGGCATATTTTTCAGTCACTCAGGCAGTGTTTGAGGAGAACGGTTTTCCTACAGGATATTGCTTACACTACCTATCTGTGCCTTCACTGAGACTGTGTGCAGACTTGGCACTCTTATACCACGGTGATGAGCAGAACATAAAAGTGATAGATTCAGAATGTCTTTTGTTTCAACTTTTTTATTTTTTATATGTCCATCTGTGTTCTCTATTCAGACAATGAGACAGCCTTTAAATTAAAGAATTTCCTAATACTCCAGCATCTAGAAAAAAGGGACTTGTTACTTATCTGATAGCTTCTTCCTTTTTTGTTTTTTTCTTTTTTTTTCCTGCATTCTGTACTTTTTTGCTTGTAACAACATGGAATAGAACTAGCTTTCCAGTTACAAAATGTTGTAGATTTCACAGAGAAATAAATACAATTACATGTAAGCATTCATGAGTGGTTCCATCATAGAATACTTGTGGCATGCACAGATAAAAAAAGTACACACAGAAACTATACATTTGGTATTATGATTCCTGGCTGCCGTTTCCAACAGTGTGCTTGTCCACAAACAAATGATTGTGTTGTGACAGTTCAACAAAAGGGGTAGAATTAGAGGAAATGTACCTTCAGTGATTATGTATAGGTAAGTGTCCCAGCATGTACTTCATTTTCCTTCCAGCTCCTTAAGACAAGGAACTTAAGGATATAAATTTTATTAGTGGATTTTCCATGAAGTAATGGAAAGAAGAAATAACAGAAATGTATTTGAGCAATGCAAACCTAAATCAAAAATTAGTTTTCAAAGCTGATAGGCCAAATATTCACAAAACGTCGTATTAAATTACAATTGAAAATCTACACACAGACAATGAACTGCATATGTGCCCACAAAAACTCACTTATACTCCATTTCTCTTATTAACTGTAAGCATGAGCCTGTTTGCTCATAAATAATTGAATCTGGGACAAATTTACTGCAGGAGGAATGTGACCACACTGATAGATTTAGTTCTTGCTGAGAGCTGCTGCCTTGTGCCTCTGCCTGAGCTTAGCACAGGCTGCTCATTCAAGACTTCAACTTGGGAGCGTGAGTTCAAACCCTTGCAACTCAGATTTACTGGGGTGCAGAGGACCGGGAGGAGTTTGGCTAGTGGAAACGGCCACTGACTCCTCCTTTTTTAGCTGCCCAAACAGGCCTGAGTGCTAACTGATTTTTGAAAACACATCTGGATGGAGCAAGCCCTTTTGGTGCTTCAACAGCATAAAAATCACAAGCTACTTGAAAATAAACTCAGAAAGACGGGCTGAAGTATACTTTCTTGTGGTGTCAGAGGTCTTTCAGTGAAATGTGGGATGAGTAAGATCAGAGGCACATGGAAGTTACTACAAACCGTTTGAGCAGGTGCTTTGCTATGACTTGGGCTAACCGTATGAACCTCGCCGTTCCCCTGCTATCTTAGCCTCATAGGCTGTTTTGTCTCTACCTGTCGTCTCTCAGAGGGTATGGCAGCAGAGGATGCTACTCCAGTAGCACCAATATTGCCAGGGCATTGGACCATAAAGGGAGCTGGGCATGGGGAGCAGCACAATGCTGTAAGAAGCTTCCTCATCTCATTTTTTCCTCCCTCCCACCATCCCTGAACTCTGACACCCACACACAAGCCTGCTGTGCAGGCATCAAAGGAAGAAAATCTTTGCTAACAGTGACACACAGGAAAATTATATATGCATAACCACGTACTCATTTTGTTTGGTTTTGGTTTTTTTTATTTTTTTTTTTTTTAATATTGAGGGCATTTATATCTGTTGGTAATTAGAGATATTTATGACATCCATTAACAGTAACTCTCCACACTGCCTTTTTGGAAACATGTGACTTCATATTAATGGCTTGAGTTTGCTAACAATTTACAGGCAGACACTTACCACTCTAATACACCACTTACTCATTTGTTCTTCGTATTTTTAATTTTATGTATATCCCTGCCTGAGCTCCAGAAATGACTTACTCCATCACCCACGCTGCTTCTCCTACTTAAAGATGTAAATGGGTCCCAATTGTACAAGATATTTAGCATATGCTTAAATTTAAGCATATGAATACTCCCACTGAGGTATATGGGACTGCATACTTAGAGTTAGGCTCACACTTCACTTGCTCATTCAGAGCTAAAAAAATAATCACATACTTGGCTTCCTGATTCCTGCACAGTTACCCCAGGACTTTGTTGTGTTTTGAGATTTAGTGGCACGTTTTTTTTGTAAATCCTCCATTGAACAGTTATCCTGCTAGGTTCTCTCTCTTCTCTCTTTGCTTGCTGAGGTGTCAGATACCTTGTTCGCCTGCTTGCAAGTGTTTTTTTCTAATGCAGCTCCAAGTGAAGAATTATTCCTGGAGAGCACAGATCGGCACCCAGCCACAGGAGCACACATTAGCTGTTGTTACAGGTGTTATCCTCAATGTGCAATGCATGTTGCAGTGTGGTTTTTACACAGTGAAGTGCAATCTGTCAAAGTGGTGCTTTTCTCTGCTTTTCACACTTTTTCCAACCCGTGGATGCTTTGGATGATGGTTTTAAGAAAAGTGAGGTCAGCAATGTAGTCCGTGTATATCTTAAGTGTTCTGCACACAAGCACACCTGAGGCCTCGAAAAATGCAGTCAGACAACACAATCCTTATTTCAGGAAACTTAACTCCAAATTGCTTTCCAGTTCCCCAGACTTACCCTTTAGGAAAGCTGACTCTGATCAGAGACTCAGAGAGAAAGAGCTCTCCTATTACCCTTAATGTTTGTTCTCTGAGGATCAAAGTGCTTATGCACCATCTTGTACAATCCTCATCATACAGAAAGATTTCTAAAAAAACCTTGGCCATTTATTCACAGTTTAAAATACAAAACATAATTTAAACATTTGAAAGACTATTTGTCTAAACCCTTTATTTTTTCCTTTATATTTTTCAGTTCTAGTTTCTTTACACTCTTTGGAGTAAGGAATTATCTTTTCCTGTGTTTTTATATAGGACAGATAATAGGAGTTCTTAAATATGAGCCGTCTCTTCCATGTACGAGCATAATACGTGGGTCTTCCTAACACAAACTGAAAACAATTATGGCTGCACATGCTTTTAATTTTTTTACTGCTTTTCATATGTGTTTCCAGAGTGCTATGTAGGAATAATTCTTACTATAATATTCACAAAATGATCTTTCTTAATGTACTTGTCTGGTAACAAAATCTTTTATAAAAGCAAAAGATTCAACATCTCTATGAAAAAAAATAATAATTTCACAGTGTCCTAATCTATTAGAAACAAATTGTCATTGGAAAAAAGAGGACACAAAGGATTATCAGGTAACATATTCATGTCTGAACACTTCAGCTCTTGTTTTACTCCTGCAGATAATATTTTATATGAAATAGTATTTTAGTAGTTTTACATTTTCTTTTGAATAGTTTTCCAAAGACTATTAACAAAGTAAAGTAAACAGCAGTTTTCAAACTACTCCATGTGTTCAGCAGGAATGGAAACCAGATAGAAAAAGGACTGCTTTTTGCTCAATAGGAAACTGTACACTGTTAGGGCAGATTTTTGAAAGGATTATCTTATTTGGAATAGTAGTCACCAGTCCCTCCAAACCCTGCACTGAGTTCCCACAGCCCAAAGACATCCAGGCAGGCAGAGAAACAGGATGAATGGAGGAAACAGAACATGACTGAAGAAAATCTTATTTTTACAACTGGTATAGAATGGTTTAACCTTATAACACGTACAGGTTTCATGAACCTCTGTGGACATCAGGAGTATCAAACATATCTGAGGTTGAAATTTCTGAAATTTTGAAAGTCATCGCACTTTAGTCTAAAAATCAATCTCTCCTCCACTTAATCAATTGAGCACATTTCATTTTAAAAGTGCAGATGGACACAATTCAAAGTCACAGTAAGAAATTGTGTAATAGTAATATGTTCAATATCTGGATAAATGCCTATCTGGTGTATGAAAAAGTCACCTGGTGTGTTGTCTGCAGTTCAGATTTCAGCAGAAAGGCATAAATGTAAGCGTCAATAGTATTGCTTTTATACTTATGCATATACAAAGTGACCATTCATTACAACAACAGAGAATATGCATTATTTCTTTAGTACATATCTTCTCTGGAAACACTGCTTAGCTGGTGAAGAATTCAGGGTCTGTATTTAGAGTTGATAGCAATTTCTTTACAGCAAATGGATTCTGGGAAAACACCTCCTTAGGATTTAACTGCTAGTTATGGGTTACTCTGAGAAATAAAATGATGTATCTTTTTGAGTACTTCATCTGCCATAAACAGCCTTTAGATCTGTAGATAAAAACTATTATCTTCGCGCATTTGATTTACAGAGCTATTAGAAGTGGTTCTGTATTTAGCAGAAGGCCCTCTTGCAGTGCAAGAACCTGCTTCACCCGCCTGACATCAATCAGAGGGAGCTAATAATGATCAGAACGCCGGTGTAGTGACTCAGAGGATGGTGGTGTGGCCAAATCCAGGGAAGACAATGGGCTCATGATCTCCGCTCTTTGATTCTCCCACCCCTGTCAATGAAACTCATGCTTTAGTGAAGTGTAGTCCCTTTTTACTTAATAGGTGCTAAAAGTGGAGATGAACTACAGCGGAATGACGATTAGCAGCTTGCAACTCATTCACACAGCACGCGATTCCTATTTTTCCCCCTAGGAATTTATGGTGTCTGATTTATCTGCGGGTTAAGGCTTGGAGCTGCAACAGGCACAGCCCACCCGCTGAAATCAGTATGAACGTAACATATCAGGTTTGCAAGAACAAGATCTATAAATTGGCTTTTATGGGTGTTTCTTATGTGATTGTGTTCTCCTCATACACAACCGGCCACAGCTTTAAAATGAATAAATGGACAAATAAAGGCAAGTACTCCCCATTAGAGCCATTAAAATAAATTGCTTAACTATTGCTACTCACTGACAAAAACTTTAATCAATTAATGGGTTCTTATTCCAGTTCCGTGTGTCACCCTATCCCTTGGCAGTAGATCATTGGGCCGGCTGAAAGCCACATTGAACAGTGCTATCGTGACCAGGAGCAACTGACTCGCGCACTCAAGGGATATGCAGTCAAATAAATTTCACAAGTGAGAGATCTGTACCCAAAATATTTGTCTGCTCAACTCCAGGAATGACTGAACACAGACTAAAATATTGGATAGTAGTGTGTATCAAAAGAGACTGAAAACTATTGGAAAAAGTCAGAATAATTTGTGAAGAGAAGAAAAGTTTTGGGTGTGAAAAAATGTGCTTTTCCAGTGCATTGATTGTGTCTTTTTTTTTTTTTTTTTCCTGTCTGTATATTTCTGTTTGCACTGTATGCAGAGTAAGTGGTCAAATATTTACCAAAAATGAATGTTAAAATTGTACGTGGAACCGTAGTGATAAACACTCACGCCAGTGTCTTTGTAGTTGAATAGACTGTGCCTTTTTGCTTTCAACCATGAAGGCAAAACCCTGTGATTGATTTAATAAATCTTTTCTAGGCATCTAGCTGGAGTTTAACACAGGATATTTGAGGCTTGCCTTTGTATATAGAGAGGAAAAACCTGTTAACTATATGTGAAAAAATATGTGAGTGAAGTCACCTATTGGAGGAAACTATTATATGAAGGGAAAGAGAAAGCAATTCTCAGATAAAGTAGTTATTGAGACTTCCTAAAGAATGTTTTTTTTCAGCCTGACCAAAGAAGATCATAACTGAACTGTGTACAGCTGAGACATAATGAAATGTTTTTTGTTAGATATCCAAAACTTATACAAACTTATTTAATATTTTATAGTCCCAGTATGCCGTTTCATGAGATCAGACTGACTGCCTTTGACAGTATCAAGCATACTGCAAGAACAAACACAGAGGAAAGAAAAAACGCACAAAAGAAACCACAAAAGGTTCTGGAAGTATAAATAGTGTAGCTTTTCTATTAATTGATTTTGCTTGAACACATAGAAAAGAAAACAAATATTTAAATTAAGATGTCAACCAAAGTTAATTATGTTTCAAAGGAGGACAGTACATGATCTTAGCTAAGATTGAAATAAATTTGTATATCATCTAAATCAGTTTATTGTTTGATAACAGGAGTGAAACACACTAAAAATAATAAGGATTCCCTACTGTATTCTAACAGAACTTCAAACCATGTAATTCGAAATGAAATAGTAACTTATTTTTCAGTAACATGAAATTACATAGATCTAGACAAGTTTCTTGCATTATCCTATTGGCTAGACTTTGGGAAGAATTTTCCAGGGCACACTGATGAACTCTGATTCAGGTGTGATTAAAACTCAATTTGCTTCTGTGGAATCGTGGATTCTGCAAAAAGTTTAAAAAAATCATTTCTTATACACATATATAAAAAAGACATTCTGATGGGAAAATAACAGAAACCATGATGTGTGGCTTCTTCTGCTTTAAGAAAGAAGAACATTAGTATTCTACTAATAGATAAAATGTCACCATAAAGTTCACCTTTCTTCATAATACTGTAATTAGTATTTCATATACTATAATTTTACTCTTGATGAGATAAGCACTTTCTGAGGAAATTTCAATATCTATATTGCTAGTGGTGGCACAAAAGCAATTTAAAATGACAAATTTTAATACCTAATGGAGGTCCAAACCTTTTGATATAGTGGCATGAATATCAAATATTTTAGGTACCTTCAAGGTTTTAGTGACTTTATAGCACTGCAAACAGGCCATGCTCAACCCCTCCTGATTTTCCTCTGTTTTCCTTATTACCTTTTGTCAAATTCATCCTTCTGCGTGGCTCAGCTTTGCAGAAAAAGTATTTTGTCTGCCCTAGTCTGAAAGACTGAGTGTCAGTTTTGTTCTGATCTAAAGAAATCTGAGAACATCACTGAGAGATACCTTTCATCAGCAGGTGTCAATTGAGCAGAAAGAAAATGCTACAGAAAACCTTTGAAAATCTGGGGTGCATATTTGTGTAAGAAGTTGCAGCCAAAGATAATATGACATGTTTCCTCTTATCTTGTTAACGTGCAGGGACTTGTGTTTGTAATTCCCAGACACGCTAATTCTGTTCCTAAGTGCCAGTTTATAACCACTGAACCATATCCCAAAGCATTTTTAAGGGACTTGGTTTACTTTGGTACTTTGCAAGGCTTGATTAAGTTACTATAAATTGCTTTCTTTAAAAAAAAAAAAAAAGAAAGAAAGAAAAAAAGGAGAAAGAGAGACAGAGAACTACACAAATATTTTCTTTAAAACATATTGGAGATCAGAAAAGTATTATTACTTCACCTTTGAAAAATTCCCTTAAGGCAGTGAGAAGCTATGCAAACTTCATGGAACTGGGTTCTATTATGGATCAACCCATACTCACCAAAAGGGAAAAAATATCTGCAAATATTTCAATTAAATCTGGTTTAGCTTATCCTGAGACAAGCTTCTGGGTTTTATGTCCAAACCAGGTGGAGCTGGATGCTTTTTGACTGAGACTATGATGAGGTTTATCATTGGTTCAAAGCCAAAATTCAAAGTTAGCAGGTGTTCACCTACATGACCCAAAGGCAAAATACATTCTTGCTTTGTCACAATGAAGATAAATTCCAAAATTTTGCAGTGCGGCAGTGGTAAATCTCAGATCTTTTCTCTTGTGAAACAGAAAACAGAGACAGAAACAAAACTGGCACTTTTCTGCTGGCTAGGCGTATCAGCTGTGTTTTTCAATGGAAAATGTGATCTTTGGCCCCTAATTCACTCCAGCAGCAGCTTCCACCCTCATTGAGGGGTGCTGGGTGACAAAGGGCTTCTCTAAGGGGGTGCAATGGGGATAACTCTCCCATGCTTTGCTCTGAAAACCATTCCCACCACTGCAGAACAAACTCATTTATTTTCCATGTGAGCCTTTGCAGGGGTACATGTGGCCAGCAGTGGGGAGTGCAAGGGCAATGCCTTAGGGACAGGGTGTGATAATCCATGATATTGGGCAAATCTGGGTTGTACGAGGGTAAAGGGAGTGCTACAGTGCTGACAGATCCCCAAAACTTTGTGCCAAAAATCTTCTTGCTACTGTAGCCAAGAGGAAGTTCTTCAGCTGGCTTCAGTGAAACCAGCATGTGCTACGTTACTCAGTTCACCAAAATATTTCATAGTAAAGATAATGTGGAGATGTAATGTTTCCTGCCACAACTTCTAAAACTCAGATAATAAGGTTCTATGAAACTTCAACAACTTCAGTGACAAGTTGCACTGACCTAAACTTCTTAAATGTCTCCTTTTTTAAAAAAGAGAAATTACATATGACAAGTTAATGAAACTGGTATCAAGGACCATTAAAAATGCTCCTCTACAGATACAACTAATTTAAAAGTCAGCAGTGTAACTGGCAAAAAACAAAATGGAGACACATTTTCTTTTTACATATCAAACATCCCTGGTACTGTGTGTCCTTGCAGCTACTTTAGAAAACGGCTTCAAGCCCAGAGCAGGAAATTAGTCATTGCACTTGGCTACAACTGGTCCACACATTTTGCCAAAAATATTATTGAAAAAAAAAAGGTATTTAAATTCTTTGGAATTCCTGAAGTGCTTTATGAATAGATACAGATGATAAAACACTAGCCATTTCTTATTTAATACTTATTTAACTCTGGAATTGAAAATAAAGACAAGTTGTAATTATTTTAAAAGGAAGAAAACAATTTTTTTTAAAATGTCCAAAATAGTCTCAAACCCCACAATGTGTATGGTCAGTCAGATATGAAATTACTGAGGTATTCTTCATTTGTCAAAATGAACAACTGACCATTAGCCAAACCTCAGTGATGAACATTGTAACAGGATTCCCAGAAACAATTTCTTAACAAATGGGGAAAAAAAAATAGTTGCACCCAAAGCTCTTATATGACCAGCTGCGCCACAGACATCTATGGAAAAAGGTTGTGCTATTAAGAAATGTTAGCGCACATTTATTAAACCCTAATGCAGACAAAGCATTTCTATTCCCCTTAGGAGAATCAGAACTTTTCCAGAAGTCAGAAAATATTAATCTGTCCAAATAAAAATGTTCCATAAGAATGTGTCTACGTCTGCATGAGTAGCTTTGCTCTGAGTTTAATTCCCCTAACTGCCTAAACGCTCCAGCAATCACCTGTAAAAACCCATTGCAGGGTAAACTCGAGTTACGTTGGTTCACTCCGTGTCTGAAGTGCACCAGCAGGGTCCCACGCTGGCAGGAAATGCTATTAAAGAGCATTTTTCCTGGGTTGCCAATCGGAGACGTGCTTGGAAAGATGGGAGCATGGGGAGGAATTGCTATTTAACAACCATTTCATTGTTTTCACCTGTTAGTAGTAGATCGGCAGAGTTCGACATCAGAAGGGGATCAGAAGGCGCTATGTAAAAGCTTTCGGACTCCCTGCCTGGGGAAACAGAAAAAGCCTTGCTGATCCATCTCTAAAAGGCGGGTGGAGTGAAAGTGCTTTTAAACAGGGTAGTTGCTCAGCAACTAAATCCGTGCTCTACACCAATAATTCAGACTAATATAAGAAAGTGTCAAGTGTAAAATACTTTCCACATTTTTTGCTCTCTTCTGTATTTTAAAATCATTGGATAGAATCAGTGTTTGAAATTTATTGAGTTATATAGGTATATATAGCAGTACGGATGTACACTGGGATACACAGTGGTAGGTGTGGAGGGGTCAGTTAGGTCTAGTACATTAACTGTTGCCTGCACAGCTTAATGCATGCTAAATAGCCAGGATTAGGCGTAGATTTGGACTTTTTCATTGTGCATCGATCATGATCGTGCAGAGTCACGTGCATTAAAATCCTAGCACTGACAGCTTGCATGCTGGCCCTGGTAGGGCAGCATGTGATCCAGGACTTGGGGCTTTAGGGATCATTGATTAACAAAACAGAAAATGTCTTACTTATGGGACTGCTTCAGCATTTTGGAAGCCTTGACATTGTCTAGGCAAGTCTAGTTTTAAATTGTTTACCAGTGGATTCAGCCATGTACTGCTTGCCAGTTGCCTGCTTGAAAAAATGTTCTTCCTTAATTATACAACAGCTCCACGTATATACCATATTATGCTGGCTGTATTTTATAGAGTTACATGAAGCAAAACAGTCCCTTCAGTGTGCACATAATTGTCTGGGACTATATGTCATTCGTTTTTCGTGTTAACAGTAAAGGTGGTATAAAACGGCAGCATAACTAGACAGAAAAGGATTGTACCTTTTCACAGCCATGAAAAGACTCTGTAAGAAGATCTCATTAAACACCTTTGAAATAGTAAGGCTGATGGGCTGGATTACATAGAGCGCTTCTGGGTGACTTCTTGGAGATTTCTGGGAATTCCAGAAAAGCAGAAATGCAGAAAGCACGAGAGATCATGCCTTCAGGACTGTGAGCAGTTCCAGAGGGAGAAGAGGTTGAGTGAAGGAGGAACACCAAAATCCCAGCCCAACCCAGCCTGTACACCTCTCACTACAGCCTTGATATGGAAAGGATATATGTATAAAATGTTCCTAACCACAGTCCTATTCAAAGCAAACACTCACCTTTCTTTGTCTTCAGTACATCGAAACTCAAGGGAAGAAATAATTGCAAGGACTGAGTCCCCTTGTCGAGCTTAGGAGAAATTGCAAACACATAGCCCAGCTCTGAGATACTACTGAGCTACTCTCAGCCTGAAGTCACGAAAACACAGAAGTCCAGGAAGAATAAAACTTCAACTTCACAATGAAAAGTGGTTTTTAATTGTTAATTCATTGGTTTTTTGTTTTTTTTTTAACTGATGTAAGCCCACCTATAATCATGACCGTACTATAGATGCCTACATGTAAGTACATGCCATATAGAAGCATGTGGCATGCCAAGTACACAAAAATAGCATCCTATTACCACTATAAAACCACACCTCCCCTGCTTTGTGTGAATATTGTCTGTGTATAGGACGTGCATAAACTTGCACTGTTACTTTTACATTAAAAAAATCCCCAAAACATAAGCTGACAAAAAGAAAAATAAATTACAAAGACATAATTTTAGTAACTTCTTGACAAGCACTTAACGTCTCCCAGTCAAGCAAGAACAGAAAATATGTTAGTTGCTTTTTAAACTATTATTCCAATAAAAAGTAATTATAGTGATTAATTGCATAATGATTACTGTAATCACAGACTATTCTTAGTTGATTAAAAGACAGAAGCAGCTCACAGAAAGCTTTCCACTAAAACTATCTGTGTTTATTTTATTTGCCCTTTGTTAATTTTATTATCAGAACCCATGAACAGCGATATTTCAAAGACAACCTTACCAGTTGCTTTGAAACTAAGCCACTGTCCATTGATAAAAACTCCCTTTAATAGATCGACAGATGTGTTAAGAGTGATTATGGAGGCAAGACATTCTTTGACCTTAACCATTGATGCGTTTTTTTGTTGCTATTACATTTTTCCTGCTTTTTATTTGAGTACTTCTGTCTCACTAAAGATTTTGAAAGAATTTGCATGTATTTTTATATACATAGAATCTTTTAACATAATACGTGCATCGAGAAGGTGTATGAACTCTGGTGAAGAGAAGATAGCGAGGTGACAGATAGGGGATTTTATTTTAGGGAGGTGGAAATCTTGGATGTTGGGGGAAATTTCACATTTCTATCAGCTTGTATGGAGTTGTCATAAGTGATACCATTTAAAAGTCTGCTCTGTCATGTTGTTCTTCCTCACAGTCCATTGGGACACTGGCTTTTGTTAATTTGGTATTAATGAGATCAAATACTACTATGACAGCCAGCATCACAAAACCCTAAATAGAGAGTCTGTGATGGATAGAGATCTCAAAATATTATCTACTTTTGACTTCTACTGGGAAATTGGAAGAAGAAAGCAGCTATTAGGCAAGGGAGTCACTTCAGTTAAAACTTGTCAACTGGAAGAAGCCTTTATAGATACCTAAGTCACATCCATGAGCTTGAAGTTGCTGCATTCCTATGTTGCTTGTACCTGAGATTTTTTTAAGCATGGAAGTAAAGAATGGTTATGTGTTCCAAGGATACGGTAAAAGAGGCCCATGATGCCTAGAAGGGAGTCAGCTCATTCCTCAATGCTGTTCAGCAGCCTGACCGTGACTCGGTGAAAGCCCTGCTGAGCTGAGGGTGCTGCTCGGATGCAGTATCAGCAACACAGCAAGATCCCCTGTGAAACTGTCTGGAGATGTTCCCCTGAGATCATACAAGTCTGTAACAACCCTGAAGTGAACTCGGCCCTCCTAAGTCTCATCCCAACCCTTCAACCAACAGTGTCAGATATCCTCTCCGTGATGATGCAGTTCAAGACAATCTACCAGACTTTTGCCAACTTTTGGTATGCTGACTACAGACAAGAATGCTAAAGTCTGTTCAGATAAATGCCAGTGCACAGGATAGCTATTACAAAGGGAAAACACTTTCTTCTGTATAATTCCTCCACCTGGTGGCCAGGTCAGGGATTTGGCTAGCCCAGGTACTGGACACAAGGCAGACCAGTACCCAGCTCAGTCGTACCTGCCCTTCTCCCTTAAGGTGTTATTTGCAATTAGGCTGGGCAACCAGGTAAAGCTCAAAAGGTTATTACCCACCTGGGGGCCAGACTTGTTGGTTTCTGGAAGTGGACAGGTAGCCCCCATTTGGCCAGGCACGTGCTTTACTGATAAAAAAATATTATCATTTTCCAGAAATGCATTATCTTTTGTTTTCCATCCTCACCCCTGAAAATAATGATTTTCTTCAAAATTGAAACCATTTGCAAAAAGGGACTGCTTGTGAAAAATACCACATTTCAATTTAAAAGAAAATATATTGTGGCTTGTAATTGTCAAAATATCCTGTTTTGACATTTGAAAATGAAAATAAAAGAAACTTTGAAAGGTCACTATCAAAACAAAATGTTTACAAATTTTTAAGTGAATTCTTAACTCAATTTCTTCCAAAGGGTTCTTTCTTATTGTTTTTTTTTCTTTTTGTTGGTTTTTTTTTTTTCTTCCCTCTCCTCCTCATTTCCCAGATATTCAATATTGGAACATCTGTAAGGCAGAGACATATTTAGACATCCTGTAGACTTCAAATGTACCAGGATGTAAAACTGCTTTCGTAAACTGATGAGAGCAAAGAGCTTCTTTACGTCCAACATCTCTAAATCCTGAAAGTACTTGCAAAACGGAAGACCTGCTTCCCACCTGGCACTCGTGTGTATATTCCATCACGCTATTTTATGGCCCTCTTGAGTTAAAAGACATGCAATTATCACAACTGCTTGTTATTATAAATTCATACACGCATTAGAGGTACATTTCTCTCTGTCTCACTCTTTTTTCCTTCAGCTGTAGCTGTTCAGTTTGTTCTCTGTTACTTACGATTCCTCTAAATATATCCTTTGCAGCAAGGATATATTGAACCTGTCAAGTTTATTTAAAGAAAAGTTAAACCGGGGAAAAGTCAGGAGTATGTTGCCTGGCCAGGGATAGCAAGGTATTCAAGACAAGGCCTTGCTCCACTTAGCAGACTACAAATCCTCCAGATGTCGAGGGAAGCACAGAAAAGCAGATGATAAATAGCAAGTGAGAAACTGTACATTGATAAATGAGACTGCAAAGAAAGAATACATCTCCAGCAAATCCTTCATTGTTGCCTGCAACTGTTGAATTACAGAGTGCTATTTATATAATTAAACCTGCCAGTAATCAGTCAACAGGAGGCATGGTCCTACATTTATATGACTCCATAAAGGGAAATTGCAACAGGGAGTGGGGAAAATGATCAGGTTGTTCCCATCCCCAGCAGGTGCACATGTTCCTTGTCAACTGTCGACTGTGTGTCCTTTAGGGAAGGGACAGGATTGATAAACCCTGAGATGAGAACAATCAAGAGGAAGGTGTTTTAAGGACTCTAGTCCCAGCTGCCTGTTGTCATATAAAATGCTATTGAAGAAATGAGTCAAAGACTTTCCTTCCTCCATCATTATAGGATACCTGTTATTACTTGGTGTGTGGTCTGCTGAAGGAGGTGTTCATGTCACAGATGGGCTAAAGACAGGCTGCAAGGATTGGGTTGCCTTTCAGCATCTTTCAGTGAGCCTTCTCTATTAATTCAGTCCCCAGACACAATCACATTTGAGCGTTTAAGAGGAAGAGGCAGTAAGCAGAGAGGTGTACCATGAATTAAAGAAAACCAGTCTCTTGCATGGAATTTGAGTAATTTTTTTTTTATTATTATTATTTTTTTTGAGGACATCTGTTATTTGGAGCCAAGATCTTAGAGGAACCAGAGATTAAGGCTTTGGACTGCATGAACACTCTAAATGGCCCAAAAGTCCAATCTGAACACAAATTAGTAACTTCAGTTTCTTATCCAGATAGAAATCTGATCTCAGCTCCCTTCACTTAAACTTAGTTAGAGTATAACTCTTTCATTGATGAATGTGATTTTTGACCAATAGATCAATGCAATCCCTGAAATAGGCAGATTACAGAGTAACAGAGGTAATTTGTATTGGTGTATCTTATATTCTTTATAAGGGAACGAGCCATTTTGGTACAGGCACTTTTATGCCCATAGAACCATGTCCTCACTTGTGTGACTGAAGGGCTTTGGCTATAGGGGATAGTTAAAGCATTTCAGTCAGATTACATAGATGACTTTATTCTACTGTTTATAGATCTCTCTGCAAACAGCCACTCCATACTGAATGCACCCAACATAGAGGCTCCTGGACCTTGCTAATAACTGTATGGGGACTACACGAGAAACTCAGGTGCTATTGGACCAAGCCAAAAATATTAATGACCATGAAACCACCCAACCCAAGTGTGTGGGAAGATTTCAATGAGCTCCATTGCTACTGCTGAACGGCTGGATAAGAATTAAAAAGGAACAAAAAATAGACATCTCTTTCCATCTGCACATATTCACAAGTCATACCGATATTTGTGCAGATGTATGAGACATGCTTCATAATATGATTCCTTGAGGTCCTAAAAATTGAATGATATGGTTCCTTGTTTGTAATCCAGCCACAGAAAGAATCTCAACTTGCCATACATAACATGCTTTGGTTCTTTTATAACACAATTTTTAATACCTTCAGGAAGTTTAAACTCACACATAATATGCAAATTACAGGTACTCTGAAATATCACATTGATTTACATTTTAATTGTTAGATTACTGATGGTAGTGGAAGTTGCATGTCCACAAGTACTTATTCTTATTAGGTAGGAACTCTGCAAAATAGGCTGACATTGCCTTGTTTTTGCAGCAGTTATTACAATGTGAATGGAAGAATCATAACACCCCAGCCATATTGTATGATATTGAAAAGCTTTCTGGAAATAGTGTTATTTCTCAGAGGTTTATTGTTAGGAAAAAAAACCCACAAAATAAATAAATAATAAAATCCCAAAACTCAGGAAGCACCTCATCTATTCATGACATCATGACTACAACTGTAAATACAATAGTAAATATTAAAATACTAGTGATACGGTTCATGTCATGAAAACTACCCATGCTTAGTAGCAGCAGAGTTATGGAAAACAGTGATGGGGAAAAAATTACATCTAATCTAGGTCTAACTGGTTCTGACAGTTCTGCCTACATTAATCTTGGATAAAATGATTCATGGAATGGAATTTTTTTTTTTGCTTTCTTTCTCTCTTTGCTCTTTCTTCCACCATTTTTCTCCCCTTCCTTTCCCTCAGTGAATGTAAGATAACATTACAGATGGACCAAAACCAGGCAATATATCTAGTATCCATTCTGGGTGTGGAATCTCCCTCAAGAAATAAGTGAAAAATGAGATCAGAAGAAACAGCAAAAATACACATTTGACTTATGAAATTGCTATCAAAGATCAGGGGAAAAGATTTTTAATTTTGCATCAGCAGTACGCATACTCAAGATAAAGTAAAAGTAAAGATACAATATTTCAGAATTTCTTATTTTAATTTGATAAATTTGAAAGTAAATTTTATATTTCTTGTACATAAAACTCAATAGAAGGCTTTTATTGTGTTCACCTGATATTTGTATTCACAATATTTCTATTTGATGGTCTGGTAGAAATGAACAAAGCTTAGATGTCTTGAATGTGATGATGACTTCTGAACCACTCTGAATGATGACTCAAAGAATAAGTCGTTTGCATGGTTAACCATTTCCTTTGAATTCTGCATGTCTCGAAGATTCATAGTTAACATTTGTAGGTAAGATGAAGATGTTATTTTCATGAAATCATGGAACAGAATCATTTAGGTTGGAAAAGACCTTTAAGATTATCAAGTCCAACCATTAACCCAGCACTGCCAAGCCCACCACTAAACCATATACCCTAAGCACCATGTCCACAAGTCTTTTAAATACGTCCAGGGATGGTGACGCAACTTAGCAGTCTGTTCTGATGTTTGACAACCCTTTTGGGGAAAAAAGTTTTACTAATATCCAGTCTAAAACTCCCCTTGTGCAAAAGTGAGGCTGTTTCTTCTCATCCTATGGCTTGTCACTAGGGAAAAGAGAACGACCCGACCTGCCTATAACCTCCTGCCAGGCAGCTGTAGGGAGCCAGAAGGTCCCCCCTGAGCCCCCTTTTACCCAGGCTGAGCCCCCCCAGCTCCCCCCACCCCCCCGAGCTGTGCCGCAGCCCCTTCCCCAGCCCCTGCCCGGCTCTGGACACGCTCCAGCCCCTCCGGGTCTGCCTGGGGGTGAGGGGCCCAACGCTGAGCCCAGGGCTCGAGGGGCGGCCGCACCAGGGCCCGGCACAGGGGGACGGGCACTGCCTGGCCCTGCTGGCCACGCTGCTGCTGACACCGGCCAGGGCGCTGCTGGCCGCCGTGGCCACCTGGGCACACTGGGGGCTCATGCCCAGCCGGCTGCCGACCAGCCCCCCCAGGCCCTTCCCCGCCGGGCAGTTCCCAGCCCCCTGCCCCCAGCCCGCAGCGCTGTGGGGGGCTGGTGTGACCCACGGGCAGGGCCCGGCACTCAGCCCTGTTGGGCCTCATACAACTGGCCTCGGCCCCTCGGCCCGGCCTGCCCAGACCCCCTGCAGAGCCCCCTGCCCCCCAGCAGGTCACACTGCCCCCAGCTCGTGTCCTCTGCAAACCCACTGCGGGTGCGCTCCAGCCCCTCGTCCAGGTCCCTGATGAAGACATCAAACAGGACTGGCCCCAGCGCTGGTCCCTGGGGACACCACCTGTGCCCGGCGCCAGCGGGATGTGACTCCATTCCCCACCACGCTCTGGGCCCGGCCACCCAGCCAGCTTGTTACCCAGCGCAGAGCACACCCGTCCCAGCCCTGGGCACCAGTTCCTCCCGGAGATGCTCTGGGAAACGGTGTCAAGGGCTTTGCTGAGGTCCGGGTAGACACCATCCACAGCCTTTCCCGCATCCACTAAAGGGGTCATTGGCTGTCAAAGGAGATCAAGTTAATCAAGGAAAAAAAAAAAAAAATCCTTTCAAATCAGACAGCTCCAGCACTACTTTACGTTGCTGTTTTTTTGAAGTTTTGGAGCACCTCCACAACCACAATGCCCTGTGATGGCCATCCCCTCCTACATATCACACGAACACAATTAACAACAAAGATTCAGTTTTCTGCATCTATTTCAGGTTCAAAAAGGAGCCATGTCTTTGAAAAGTAATTTCTCCCTCCCTGTGCCTCCACCTTCAAGATAATACCAGTTATTCTAATAGATGACACACAATTTCTCACAGGAAGCCTTGTCTCATAGTCTTAGAACATCAGAAAGACAAGAACACTACTAATAGATGTATTTACCATCAGTATTGGTAACTCACATTGCTAATAGGGTAACTCACATTTCTAACAGGTCACTTGTGTCAATGCACTTATGCCTTCCTGCGACACACACTGCTTCAGGGATTCCTGCTATTAAAGTGCGATGAAGCCGCTATGGAAGTTTTCTTCTTGTTTTATTTTAGGTGTCTAAAAGTTAGCTATGCTGTCTACACCATCTAAACAGTTTCTCTCTCTGTTCAGTGAAGAAGGTT
Organism: Falco cherrug; assembly: GCF_023634085.1. Classification (NCBI taxonomy): domain Eukaryota; kingdom Metazoa; phylum Chordata; class Aves; order Falconiformes; family Falconidae; genus Falco; species Falco cherrug. Next base: position 5,922,684 of record NC_073698.1, read on the forward strand.
GCTCATCCCATCAAAAAACAGGCAACTAAGAGGAGGTTCAATGTATGTTGCTGAGGAGCTCAGACTAAATGCCTCATTTCTGACAGCTATTGTTGGGCGTAACAAATTCCCTCTTCTTGTTAATATTTACTTTGTACTTCACCGACACAGATACATACAAGGGATCTCTACCAACTATGAATACTTTAGAGACAAATTAACTATGAAGTAAATAAATGTGTGTTTCTACTCTCTCATTACGTGTGGGTTTGGGTTTTTTTCATTAATTAAAAAATATCTATAATTAGAAAGTATAAATCCTTAACCAGGTAAACTATAATCACACACTAGCAACTCCTGTCAGACTTCTGTAACTCGGGTAATAAGGCTTAGATGTTATATACATTTTTATGGGATTCATTTTCGACCAGGATCATACCTGTAAAGAAAACCCTGACTTTACTCATGGCTTGAATAAAGCTCCTGCTCAGAAAAGGAAAGCAACTTCCCCAGTTTATGATGTAGAACAGGGTTTCCCTGGGATATTTGTGCTCTGAATATGTAACACTAGCCTATATATTTTCATTTCTTGATGAATTAGCAATGGACTTTGCTGAGGGTTTTCTGCTGTACTGTAACATCGGCATTTTCTCTGCTGGGTGGTTGGGTTTGGGGTGTTTTTTTTCCTTTCTTTGGGAGAGTGGGTTCCCCATAGGATATGATCCTCAACAGCTAGTGTGAATAATTGAGAAAAGAAAGGAAAAGACATCTTCCCACAGAACTTGCAAGAATGCGGGGTTGTTGGTTTTTTTTTAAATGCCCATGTGCTTCACACAGTCTGCTATTTATTTTTCCCATAGATAGTGGTAATTCATTACAAATATATGTGATGATAAGAGAAATTAGTTGGAATAGAAGAGGCCTCTCATAGCCACTCCTGCCTCTCACTGCATTTGTTTGTGTTTATGTAAGCAAAAAAATGGCATGCATTATCTTTTTATAAGCCTTGCGATTTATTGTGTTTTGTTGTCAGACCTTTGGGAATGCATTCTATAAACTTTATTGAGACAAGATATCTAGAGGCGTTTGCATATTTGTGAGCTCAGCACAATATTACTTTTTAATGCACTTTTGACTTTGCATGGAGAAAATGGAGTAAGAAAATGTAAAACAGCAATATTTCAGGTGGCTTTGGTTTTATTACCTGCTTTTTGTTTCCCTAGGTTAAAAACAAATAAAACCTCAATCATTTAAATTTTATAAACACTGAGATCTAGTAGTTTAACTTCTGACTATTTCTGTAGCTAAAAACTCGGATTACTAATCAAGGCCTCCATTCAAAAAGCTGTCAATGATACTGCTAGCTCAAGTACATATTTAAGTATGAAGTTATACTGTCATGTTTCTTGAGCTGGGCTTTATGACATGCCTGTTATCAATAAAAAACTTGCATAGCTTTTGTGGTGGTTTTAATTTTCTGTGTTCTACTTGATATTTACCGAAATTGCCATGAGCACATCTGCAGTACTGTGCTTAGTTGTGCACAGGTGATCACATACTGAAGCAAGTCTAGCAGTAGACTATGAAGACAGTATAGGGCTGGAGCATGTGTGATGTACAAGCAAGCAGAAGCTGAAAGATTTGGTTTTGGACAGCCTTAAAAGACAATGTGAAGGGAGATCTCACTATGGCCTTCAGCTATCTAATGGGAGGGTTTAGAGAAGAGGTAGCCAGGACCTTGTCAGAAGTATGCAGAAGAAGAAGAAGATGCATTGGAAAACGTGAATGGATAAAGGCAAAATCTTTTCACTGAGAGGGTAGACAGACACTGGAAAAGGTGCCCGAAGAAGCTGTTGTCTCTCAATCCCTGGGAATAAGGTCTTTAGCTAGCTGATCTAGTTGACTAGTTGACCCTGACCTGATCAGAAGGTTGGACTACATGACCTCCAAGGGACCTCAAAGGGAACTTGTAACCAGAATTACTCTTAGTCCAACTACATGTATTTCTATTGACTTTCAGCAGCATATTATTTACCCCTGCACTTTTGACTGTTTCAGCCTTAAATACTGGCTAGAAATTTTATAAAATCAATGTAAATTCATTTATTGATTACAGCAAGGTTGAGGTAATCTATCATACCCCTTTAATTATCGGAATGTTAAAAGTCTTTTTTAAAGTAGATCTTAAATTATCTGTACTCATTCTATTTTAGATACTTTATTTACATGAGTGGTTTATCACTGTCAGAAGAACAGGCCTGGACTGTCAGGTTTATATACTAAGTATAATTAAACATGTATTTGTTTTATTTCTATTCTTTGTGCTTCAGTCAGTGCTGACATCTTAGAACCCTCCAAGGATGTCAAGGGTTTAAATAACAGAAGAATTTGCCTTTTCTGGTTTCTTTCAAAGGACAACATTGGGAAATGATGGTGAGGTCAAAGTCCTACTGGCTGACATCTTTCTTTGTCTCTTTCCTGTCACCTCAGTTCTCTGCCATGATTAGTGCCTTTTTTTACCTGAACTGTCACTTAGTAAATTAGAACTTACGAGCAGTCTCAAAAAAGAAAAAAAAAAAAGGGGGGGTGGGGGTGGGGGTGGGAAGGCCGGGGGGGGGGGGGGGCGGGTAGGGGTGGGGATGGGATGGAGTGACACACACCAGTTTAGGGAGTATTTACTGGAAGCATCCTTCCATCATACAGAAACACTTGTGATAGAATCTGGAGAATGAAAAGTTACAGCTATCATATCCATTCCTTCTAGAAAGATTTCTGACTTGTTTCTAGAAAGATTTCTGACTTGTTTCATTTTCTTCTTCTGATGAATCACTTGATGATGAAATAACATCTTTACTGACAACTTGGGTAACTGACAAAAAGCTTCCTCTGTTCTTCATGGTGTAGAGCTTCCTCTAAACAATTTCTAAAGAAGTAAAGGTTTTTTCTTTGTTTTCTATTCTGAAAGAGCATAACTGCTTTCCTGCTCCCTCCCTAGCAAAGAAGGGATGCATTTGGCTGCACTGACACCCTGTTTTTTTCTCAATTTGCCAGAAAGGTTGACTTAACAGATGGGCATTCCTGTAGTTGTGATATTGGACCATGTTGCAACACAAGCTGTACACCTGTTGTAAACTCGTTTCATTATGCACACGGTGGAACTTAAAAAAAAAAAAAAAAAAAAAAAAGAAAAGAGCAGTTTATTTAGGCTCTTATTTAGCAGTGCACTAAATGCATACATCATCATTATTCAAGAAAACGTGCAAAGAACGTGCTGATGGATGTGCTTATATGTTATGTTGAATTATGGACTTAATGACAAAAGACAGGCAGTAGAGTTAAACAGCTCATATTTGGAGAACCATGTCCCTGTGGACCTCAAACATTAATGACAAAAATATTTATTGACATCATAGGGAGAAAAAAAAAAAAAGAAAAAAAAGAGACAAAGATAAATTGATTTTGAGGAAACTGCAATATATGTTGTAACTTTGCAAATGATCATAATCCCTAAAAGAGTTCAAACTTTGCTTGGGATATTAAAACCCCTGGATTTTGTTGAGGGTAGAAACACATATAAGGGAAGCAATAATATGCTGGAGCTTGTTGCCAGAGGAGATTGTGGAGACACAGAGTATCAGGAGGTTCAAAAAGGATTAAAGAAATTAGGCAGACAAATTAGACAAGACAAATTAGATATTTAATGAGCAAAGTCAATACTATACTATTGAGTGACTGAGAAAACAAATGAAAAAGCCTCAGTCTAGAGGGATTTTGATGAACTGTAAGGTTGAGTGAGCAGAAATCTCATGGAGTTTGACAAGGAGAAGAGCAAAGTCCTGCACATGAGCAGAATAATTCCATTTATTACAGCTGGTAACTGACAGGCTAAATAGAAGTTCTGCTGAAAAGGACCTGAGCACAGTGGGTGGACAGCAGGTTTAGCAGGAGCCAGGAGCACTCCCACCAAGAATAAGGCACGGTCCATATTTGCATAGAGTAGGAGAAGCATGGCCAGAATACTGAGAGTTTGTATTATTCTCTTCACCAGTGCAGGTGAAGTTACACCTGGAGCTGTGTTCATTCTTCCACCCCACAAATTCAAGAAGCACGTGGAGAAAACAGAGGCAGCAAAGAGTAACTATTATGATTATGGGCCTGAAGCACACAAAGCACACAAAGTTCAAGGAGATGAGGGTGTTTAGTGTGACTAAGATAAGGGACAGAAGGAGCCTAATGACACCCTGGAATCACTTCAAAAGCAGTTACAAAGATTATGGAGTCCAATTCTTCTTAGTAGGGGCAGATGGTAAAACAAAGTGGAATGGACACAAGCTGTGGCTTGGGAGGTTCAGACTAAGTATTAGAAAGATCATTTTTCACTGAGAAGGTTGCACAACACAGGAACAGGAGGATGGGAGGCTGTGGAATCTCTGCCTCTGGAGGTTTTCCAGATGTTGTCAAACAGTCACTGCTAACTTGATCTAGCTTTAGCAACACTCATGTACTGAGCAGACGGTGGGCTAGATGACCTCCAGATGTCCCTTCCATCCAGTGTTTCTATCTTTCTATGAAATGGACAACAGGAAGGTTTAAACACATATGGAAGGGAATATGGAGGTATGTACCCTCTAACATTCCTAATACAGTAACAGTGGAATAAGTCATCTGCCTACAAGACTTAAACTTGTGCAACCCTCCCTGAACAGCCTTTTCTGTTTCCTCACAGAAAGAATAAGCGTTGGAAATATTGGTAGGGCATTTCTTGTGTTTTAAGAAACTGATTAAAAGACAGTGCCTCCCTCTCCCCAAAACTCCTCTCTTCCAAGCCCAATGCATACTCCTGGTCCACTATGTATACACCACCTGGTATTGCATGAAGATAGCCATTTGCAACATATTCATAGACCACTTTATAGATGGAAGAATCTTATTGACTCCGTTATATGTCTGTGTAAAACCATATTTTATGCCAAGGAAAGGATTTTTCTTTCCTACCCATACTACATAAATTTCTTTTTTATTTTGTTTTCCCTGGGGAACTAGTAGGAACAAACAAATAGGGAAGTGGAAATGGAATGATTGAAGGTGCTGCTATACTTCTACATATGATCAGAACCCAACATATCTGGAAGAAGCTATTGCTGCCTTAAAACTATTCTGCTAAGGTTCACTTTGTCCTCATAACATGTAAAGGAAAGTGAAACCCACAGTTATTTGCCCAAAGTAACATTTAGCTCAGTTCTAATGACATCACATAGGAAACAACATGATCATAGCATGGGCCTCTTCCTTGCCTACTGGTGTCTCCTCTTACAGTGTACCTATGCATTATATGTAGCAAAAAATCAGCTTGTTAGTGGAAAATAATAGCCTCTCAAGCAAAGCATGAAGAAAATACATTTTCAAAGGACCTTGAGGAAGTCAGGATAGGGAGACCTAATGAAATTCTCTATAATACAAACATACATACATACACACACACAGACCAACAAATACAACCATCTATATTATTTCAACTATCAGAGGCAGAAATCTCTGCAATGTGGTTTTTGCCTTCTCTCTACAGAGTCCAGAATAAGTATGAGCAGGACAAAGCTCATGGTTAAAGGTAATTGTTTTGTTTTGTTTGGTTTTTTTTGGTTTGTTTTTAGACAAAATAATACAGCTGGAAAATCAAGTCTTCAGGCTTACAAATGTTTTTCCACATTACAAATAATATCCACACTATCAAATGTGTGCCCTTCAGTTATCCCAGATGCAATCTACTAAAATAACTATAAAAGAACCTAAAGATTTTTGTTTTGACTCCAGAGATGGTGGCAGAAGTCTTGGAAAACTCAGGAGTCTTTGCAAATGATGGGTTTGCTGTATACCTTTCATTTCTAGTAGACATATCCCTCCTGTCCTCTCCTTCCGTCTCCTCTTGAAGTATTTTCATGGCCCCTTCTTGCTGATCTGGCAGTCCATGCAAGAACAGTGCATCAGTACAAAATGAAATGGAGCTTTATGTACTATTCACATGAAAAAAAAATGCTGTTCCTCAAGTAAGTCACCATTACAATGGGGGTTCAATACACTTATCAAGCAACACTAGCCCAGTGCTGTGAGTGTGCAGGTATAATGCTATTAGCATGATTGCCTAGGGAGTATAAATGCATTAACAACTAATAAGATTATTGACCTCATGTCACAAAAATGAAATAATTTCAATTTTGCAATTCTGCTCTAATTGTTGTAATTAAGAACTCTTTCCCTCCTTCCTTGACTTTCACAGAGAGTAGATGTATGTACTGAAGAGAGACATATACATAATTGCTTCACAAGGCTGGATGGATGCCAATAAGAATATAGCAAGCTGGCAATTGGTATGTACACTGTATTTTTGGGAGTATTTCATGCACAGCAAGTAGTTTACCAGGATCTTTTTTTAACACAAGAAAGCAAGTTTAAGAAGTTCCTTGCCTGCTTTGTCTGTGGTAATACCTCTGCTCTCATGGCAGTGCTTACTACCCTCCTCTGTTGCATGGACAAAAATAGCTGTGAATCGCACAAGGTAATATGGGCACGAGATAGGATTCGTGTAACTGAAAACATTATTTTCATATTTTCTTCTGTCTTTTTCATACTTTTTTCTTTCTTTTCAACTTCACTCATTTCAGTTTCACTTCCTAGACCTGTTTAAGAAGGTTTAAAAACATTATTGAAAAGAAAGAAATATGAAAATATAAAAATAATATTAAGGGTATGGCATAATAGTTGTAAAACATTAATAAATGCCTATTTGCCATGTTGGCTTACATGCCAGGAAAGGGCAAGGGAAGACTGAATGGGATAGAAAGAGACCCTTTTCCTCCATTTTGGAAATAATAGAATCATAGAATGATAACATTAGCCTATAGTACTCCTATATATAGCACTTTATTTGAGATATTCTTCAACCTCAATCACGGGATGTCTCATTTTATGATTACTGTCACCCACTGACTGTTTCCAGTGCCCAAGATACTTTTGAAGCCAGAAGTCAGCTATTCAGATGCAGAAGAGTATTACTGAAGAAACCTAGACACCTGCTATAGGGATGTGAGATATATATATATATAGGATATATAGGATATAGACATGTGACCAGCAGGTGGAGGGAGGTGATTCTCACCCTCTACTATATTCTTGTAAGACCCCACCTCGAGTATTGTGTTCAGCTCTGGGGACCCCAACATAACAAGGACCTGTTGCAGCTAATCCAGAAAAGGGCCAGGAAGATGCTCAGAGGGCTGGAGCACCTCTTCTGTGAGGACAGGCTGAGAGAGTTGGGGTTGTCCAGCCTGGAGAAGAGAAGGCTCTGGGGAGACCTTAGAGCAGCTGCCAGTGCCTAAAGGGGCCAGCAAGGAAGCTGGAGAGGGGCTTTTTACAAGGGCTGGTAGTGACAGGACAAGGGGGAACTGTTTTAAACTGAAAGAGGATGGGTTTAGGCTAGATATTGGGAAGAAACCCTTCCCTGTGAGGGTGACAAGGCGCTGGCCCAGGCTGCCCAGAGCAGCTGTGGGTGCCCCATCCCTGGCACGGCTCAAGGCCAGGCTGGACGGGGCTGGGAGCAGCCTGGGCTGGGGGGAGGGGGCCCTGCCCCTGGCAGGGGGGTGGTACTGGATGATCTTTAAGGTCCCTTCCAACCTAAACCATTCTGTGCTTCTATAACCCTATAAAATCTTGTCCAATTATAAATAACTAGATCGCTTTTCATGTTTTAATAAGGCAGAAGTAGATACACTTAAATCAGGGGGATGGCTGTGAGAGTAGAAATAAGAAGGGTGGGTTTCCTTCTTTTCTGAATCTCCTGCCCTCCTTTATTTTAATGGTCTTGTTCATGTGGGTCAGGTAACACACAGCCTGGTGGAGGCAGCACCTCTGCACAGGACCCCCCCATAACGTCAGTAAAGCCAATTCTGACACGCAATTTACCAGATCTCTATGGTCATGAATGGGGGATGATTTATTAAGTAACCCAGTCTGTTCCCTGCTACTCCGGGGCTCGTTCCAACAATGTTTCTGTGTGCCTAATGCATTAATACAGTTCACTGAAGTTTATTCATGAAAGAGAAAGCGGGATCAGCATTTTTTCCAAGTCAAGTGTATGAAAACCCCGGCATAACAGAATTCAGATTTGTATTTGGCAGGAACAGGACCCAGGAGGACTAATTCACCAACCTTTACAGCACACCTTTCCTTTAGCACAAGTGACAGCAATGAGATAGATACTTAATGCAACTCTTGCTTTATATCGGAAAATGGCAACATTTTTAACAATGCAAAAAGGGCCAATTTTCATCACAGCTGCATGTCCCAAACCAGTACATATGATACAATAAATAACAGTTTGAAAGGTTTGAGAAATGGAGACTTCACTTTTGGAACAGGAAAGGTGGAACAAACAAACAAAACCCGATACTAAAATTAAGTATATTTTCTGGCTATGTGCTGACACAACACAGTTCTGCAGTAAAAGTTTACGGGTTGCTGTGTTTTGCATCCCTCGGTGTAAAAGGTGTCAAACAAAAAGCAAAAATCATAGACCTGAATGTTTATCCTCAAAATAGAGGATCTTGAGGGAATGCAACTGATGATTGGAAAGATTTTTTTAAATGTTTAAATTTAAAGGAGTTTTCTAAGAGTAGCAGAATGGAATAACTAAAATAAAATAAAAAGTCTCTCAGTTTGCGGAGTTGTTTTTAAAGCATGTAAACATTTCAGGATCTACTACACTGAAAATATAACTGTTAGAGGACAAACACTGGATCATTATATAAAATGAGCTGGTGAGAAACATCAGACAAGAACAAGTGGGAAAGACATTAAAAGCATAAAAAATAAATCCCTTTTTATCTCATTTCTTTGCTTCTAATACTTAATGAAATTTTTTTTCCTTCAGATTTGCAAACCAAAGGGATTTCAATAAATTCTGGATCAGTATTGTTTCAGGTGTGTGTTGTGAATAAATCTGAAGGTTAGGCTTAGGATACCCATAAGTACTGGTTTGTATTTCTAATTCTGGTTTTCATTTATTGGTAATAATGAAACAATCAAAATAATGACAGACTTATTCCATTACTAGCAATTTCTCAAGTGATATATTGCTTTACAAAGCATTTTAAGGTCATAAAGGGATGGAGAAAAAATTAAACTTGGGATTCTTTCTCCTTTTCTAATCTTCTTGAACGTTATTTTTTTTTAACCTTATGGGTGTTTGGAGAGTTGATACATCTGATTGTCAGCCCTCCTTGTTCACCAAGTGGAAGCAGCATTTTTATTGTCTCCAGAGCCTTCCCCTACACTTTCATATACAATGAAAATAATTATTTTTTCATGCCCTATGACATGTACCACTCTTTACACAACAGCCGTGTCATCTAACTTTGGTGTGCAAAGAATAGTATGACCACAATACAGAACCGTCTCTTGAGCAAGTAGGAAGATACCTGATACCAAAGTAAGGTCATTCACTGCAGAAAACAAGAAATTGCCACATTAGTAGTGTTACTTATTTTAAATAATGTACTGCCTAGAATGCCATTATTCACATTGATTATAACATTAATATATTGCTGTTAGGGACCAATCAGGAATACTTAACATAACACATAGCTTAAGTCAGACCAACACAAAGTACACAATTTTTCAAAAGGATGCAAATTAGAAAATAATTCTGGAAATCCAGAGATGGAAAACACCCATTGACTTCACAGTTGCTGAGTGTAATCCAGCTGAGCTTTTTCATTCTTGCTGGTAAGAACGTCACCCATTTATCAGCAGAAAACCCAAAAAAGTCACAGTGGAGGACAGCTGGAAGTGAGTTCTTGTCATTCTGGCCAGTAAGAATGAATGAACACGGGAGCTGATGAGTGTGGGAAGTTCAGGGAGTGGCCCCGAAGACATCACTTTGTCATCTTGTGTGGCATAGACCTTAGCTCAGTACACAGCCAGAACTCTGTGCTGGGGAATGTCCCGGGACACCTGAGCTAGGACAAGAGTGGTTGCCTTAAGACTTAAATTATTTTGTCACTTTCCCTTTTATTCTGTTTTTATTATTCTGCCCACCACCTCCAACAGGTTGTAAAGGACTCTGAGCAAGTAAGGGGGTCATCAAAAAGACAGAGAGATGTCTTGATTTTCTCAGGGTTGCGTATAGGAAGCTAAACTCCAGAAGAAACCCTGCATCCATCCTTTAGGCCAGCTGGCTGTGTGGCACTCAGTCGCTTGAACTGTCAAAACCATCACCAGTCCATAGTGTCCCTTAGTGACTTTTTGTGCAATGTGACAAGTATCTAATTTCCGGACAAAGAACTGGGAAATCTTTACGAAGAATCTAAACATAGAAAGTTGTTCTCTTTTTTTAATATTTTTTTTAAACAGGACTTTGGTTTTGTTTTGCTAGAAGCAAAGATTAGAGAAGAAACATCACAGTATGCAGTGGGGGGGAGCAACCATCAAAATGTGTGAGTTTATTGTCTTACAAGACAGTGTGCCTGGTCCATCTCAGCCCATCAGGGGATGTTGTCTACAGTTGGAATGATAAATAAGAGGAAAACTAAAGAACAGGTTCAGTTTCAGATACCCATTTATGGTGTAGCATGGAATAATATTTTTTGTTCCATGTGTTGACATCTATTTGACATATGGAGATTTGTTATGTATATATACATTTGCTATTCACCACTGCAAAAGATAGTTGAGTAAGTATGAATAAAAGAAATATACAAACCAATTTCCCCTCAAAATCATTCTGTCTAGATGGGATTTCGCATCTTCAATACATCTTTTTGGTGTTTTATGGATTAATAGCCCAGTGGTAGGACTAGTAAATCTACAGCTTTAAACAATGTAATTTTTTGTTCTTTCCTACACTAAAAAGAACACAATGGAGGAAATCATGTAGGAACCAATTTTTGTTTCAGTCATGGAGTTACACTGAAAAAATACAAAAAGTTTGATGGCTATGAGTATTAGCATTTCTTGTTTGGGCATTAAGTATTCTTAGCCTGTCCGTCTTATGGAAATGGAAAAGGTGTGGAATAGATGCTAGAAATTAAAGCCATTTCATATAATTATTAAATGTGCCACTCCATTCTGAAAAGGGTGTAGCATTAAATGGGCTTTGTTTGATATTAATCAAACTTTCCTACCTGAACTACCTTCTAAATTTAATGACTCTGGCCTGCAGTCAAGATCAGCTGTCATTCAAATACAGTCAATGGGTAGACAGGTCAGGGCTTTTTACTATATGATTACTGTACACAGAGCCAGAGAAAGTTTCACAGAAATAAAATGTAATTATATGAGATGAAAGATAGAATGAAACTGTTGGAGAGAATAAAGGTCTATCATTCAATATCTCATATGTTATCTGTCATGGAATTGTTTTCTGTATTTGAAAGAAGAATGATGATTTACTAGGAGTTACACTCTTCACTTGCTGAAGCAGTATTGAACTTACTGTGCATGTCATGTAGCTGAAGCTCAACAAAAGGGGAAACAAAAAGGAACAAAAGTCTCAGTGGCAGAATCTCTTATATGGTGCTTTAATAGGATGTTGCATAGAAGGCTACATTGCAAAAAGTCAGTGTCCTTTACAAAAAATCAAGCATCTACAAATGTGACAAAATTGTTATAATTAATCATATTTGAATTTAAGTTAAGTTTTCAGAGGAATGAAAATTCTAAATAATGCAGCTGAAGTTAATTTGGTTGAATTGCATCCTCTGAGAAATCACAGAGAAACAAACTATGGCAATGGTTTAGCTAGACATACCACCGGAAATTTTTCCTTTCCCTTTTGACTTTTCCCATCCCAGTGAAACTGAGCAAAAAATCTGCCAATTTTCTTCACTTTCCATGACCGAAAGTAAATGTAAGGGTCAAGATCAAACAAAAGCAATATAGATTTGAGTTACCTTTTCCTGCAGAAAGAGAAGCTCTTTTTCTACCTACTGATCTAAGATCAACCTGACACTCCTGGGATCGGGTGTGTGAATGAGTCGTCTCATGCCCATAGAAATGCAGCACATACAAATGAAGCAAATCTTCAGTTAAAAGAGCAAATGTGGGCTTTGTCCTTCAATTGCAGAGGCAAAGCTGATAGATCACATGCTATTTCTTTGTGGTTCTCCTCCATTTCAGAGTTCATATCCTTTTACTCAGCTCTGTGCTCCCTAAAATTATTTTCATGCATCAAATTGTTGTCCTCAGTCAGTAAGTTGCTCAGGGGCAACTGGATCTGTAGCATCTCCATTACTACCACTCCCTACAGCACGCAAATCCCAGCTCACAGGGTGCAAAGTGACCAGTCCCCTTCCTGTCATATTCACAGCATGGCTTGAATTTTTATATTAAAATTCCATTTATAAAATTAATTAAAGTTATAACTCTAGCACAGGAAATTGAGGATGTTAATAAAAGAGCTGACTGGAAAAATTCCATGCCAATAGTTTTCTCTCATTCAGTGCTATTCAGAGAAAACCAGTTCAATATTTTTTTTAATGTGAAATGATATCAGCTTGGACAAAATTGTATTGCATAGTATTGTACAGAAAGTAAAACACTTTGAAAATGTTATAACATTACTTTTTGATTTCTTGGAACAAAAACTTTCATAATTTGGAAAAAATTTTTTTCAACATGAATGTTCCATAACAAATTAAGAACTATTAAAATGATAGAATATATAAATAAAATTATTAAACTAATCTAATAAAGCTATAGAGGGAATTTTACTGTAATTTCAGCTGCAAGTATTTTGACGTCCTAAAATTTTTCTAGTGAACAGAAATTTCTTCTTTACTGATGTCTACCTGTCTGTCACCAAGCTATTAAAATTAAACTCTCCATTTTAACTTGACATGAACATACAGGAAATGTAGTACACTCTGATTATATTAGACCTATTAGTAGGGTTCCATGTCCTGGAATTTTATCCTCCTACCGATCTTTTCTTCACAGTGTCCACAGTTTTTTCTCACTGGCTCCCCTTAAATTTCTAACCCTGCTCTTCTGCCCTCTTTCCTGGCTCTGTCTTTTTAACACCATCTTTTTTGTTTCCAACTTTTGTGTTTCATTTTTACAGAATTGCATCATAGTCAAGGTTGGAAGAGGCCTCTGGAGATATCTAGTCCAAACCCCTGCTAAAGCAGGTTCTCCTGGAGCAGGTTGCACAGAGCTGCGTCCAGGCAGGTTCAGAATGTCTCCAGAGAAGGAGACCCCACAGCCTCTCTGGGCAGCCTGTGCCAGGGCTCTGTCACCCTCAGGGTAAAGAAGTTTTTCCTCATATTCAGATGGAACTTGTTGTGTTGCAGTTTGTGCCTGTTGCCCCTTGTCCTGTCACTGGGCACCACTGAAAAGAGCCTGGCCCTGTCCTCCTGACAACCATCCTTGAGATGTTTGTAGGCATTGATGAGATCCCCCCTCAGCCATCTCTTCTCCAGGATGAACAGCCCCAGCTCCCTCAGCCTTCCCTCACCAGGGAGATGCTCCAGTCCCCTCACCATCTCTGTAGCCTCCGCTGGCCCCTCCCCAGTAGTTCCCTGTCTCTGTGGAGCTGGGGAGCCCAGCACTGGACCCAGCACTCCAGGTGCGGCCCCACCAGGGCAGAGCAGAGGGGGAGGACCCCCTCCCTCGACCTGCTGGCCACCACGCTCCTCCTGGTGCCCCCCAGGGTCCCACTGGCCCCTTGGCCACAGGGCACACCGCTGGCCCACGGGCACCTTGCTGCCCACCAGCACTCCCGGGCCCTTCCCCGCAGAGCTGCCCCCCAGCAGGTCACCCCCAGCCCCTGCTGGTGCCTGGGGCTGTCCCTCCCCAGGGGCAGGACCCTGCTCTGGCCTTTGCTGAAGGTCACTCGGTCCCTCTCTGCCGGCTCTCCGGCCTGCCCAGGCCTCGCTGGATGGCAGCGCAGCCCCTGGGGCACCAGCCGCCCCTCCCAGTGGGGTGTCACCAGCACATGTGCCGAGGGGACACTGTCCCCTCATCCAGGTCACTGATGAATAAGTGGAACAGGGACCGGACCCAGCGCTGACCCCTGGGCACACGGCGAGCTCCGGGCCCCCAGCTCGACCCCGCAGCACCGACCCCAGCCCCCGAGCTCTGCCGTCCGGGCAGCTCTCAGCCCCCCACTGCTCCCCTGACCCCCGGCCCGAGCCTGCCTGGGCTGCTGTGGGAGACGGTGCCAAAAGCCGGGCGGAGGTCAAGGTGGACACATCCACCGCCCTCCCCTCACCTGCCCGGCCAGCTCTTCCACCACTGAAGGCTACCAGGTTGGTCAGGCGTGATTCCCCCTTGGTGAATCCATGTTGACTACTCCTTATAACCTCTTTTTCCTCCACATGCTTTAAGATGACTTCCAGGATGAGCTGTTCCATCACCCTCCCAGGCATGGAGATGAGGCTGACAGGCCTGTAGATCCCTGGGTCCTCCTTCTTGCACTTTTTGAAGACTGGAGTGACAATTGCTTTCCTGATGTTTTCCTCATATTTTGTTAATGTATTTCCCAAATAAGTGTACAATGCAGTAGTTTCCAAAGCATTTTTCCATATGTGTCATGTAATATTCCATATTTTCCATTAATATTTTGCCTGCTCTTCTCTTTAAAGTGTAAGCAATTTAGGGTGTGACTGTAAATCATTGTTTTCCCAGTGCCCAGGACAGCATATATATATATAATTGCTCCAGAAGATGCTCTGTAGTGAACATTATAATAAAAAATAGCAACACTTTACACTATTTTATCATTGCCTAGAGGTTAATTAACAGTAATTTTATGTAGCATTTTCAAAACAAAGTTTCTGTATTTGAGAAATTCTTTCTTCCTAATTCACAACCTGAAAATAGGGATTACTGGTTTTTTTGGTAAGGGAAGTACCTTGGAAAAACATACATTAATGGTAAACAGTAGGACAACTGCAAAAGAATAAGTGCTCTGATACACTCACAGCTGAAGTCTTCATGTCTGTATTCAATTTTATTTTTTTATTGCACTGCTTTTTTATGTGTCCTCCAGTTTTCCATCCTAACATTCCTCCAAATTCTGTAGCAACTTGCAGACCCAACATTCCCAAGAGATGCCTTGTCATAATGGGATTAACAGTCTTTCCCCTGTAACGCCAGTTCAAATGCAGTTAAGGTCACAATGACAGAATGTGGTCATCATTTTCTAATATTTTGGGTCTGAATTAAGTGATCCGGCAGTTCCAAGGCAGTTCCTATCAGTTGAGTGGGCATATAAATACAGTGAGCATCACTGCTGTCAGTCTCAGGGGACAGAAGTATGAACGGACTAACGTGAGGAATGCCTCATTCCTTCACTTTCTTGAGCAAGCTCTCCAGGGGTGGAGCAAGGTATGGAGAAGAGGGAGAACAATGCCCCTTGTCCACCTGTGCTTAAACTCCTCCTTGGAGGAGCTCAGTCTTCATCCTACAGATGTGACAATTTAAACATTTTAGAAGGAAAAGAGATCAGAAGGAAAATAACAGGTAAACCAATATGAAATGTTACTTCATTTTACAGGTTTAAAAAGCCACATCTTTGTAGATTGTTTAATTGCGTGAATGTACATGGAAATTTGAGACAAGTCCTAGCCAAACAGTTCAAGTGTGAGATTAAAATTCCAAAAGCCTAACAAGTGTTTGGATCTCTGGTTACAGGCTGAGTTCATTCTTAGCAGAAATTAAATACGCTTTTAACACCAACCCATCAACCTTAACATGACAGGCTGACTTTGTAGAAATCAGACCATGGTATAAAAACTTTTCTGGGAGACTTTCTTATATTACCATCAGAATCATAGAACGGTTTGGAGTAGAAGGGACCTTAAAGATCACCTAGTTCCAACCCCTTGCCACAGGCAGGGACACCTTTCACTAGACCAGGTTGCTCAGAGCCCCGTCCAGCCTGGCCTAGAGCCCTGCCAGGGATGGGGCACCCACAGCTGCTCTGGGCAGCTCACCACCCTCACAGTAAAGAATTTCTGCCTAATATCTAAATCTAGATCTAAATCTATATCTAGATCTAAATCTAAATCTAATATCATCTAAATCTCCCCTCTTTCAGTTTAAAGCCATTCCCCCTTGTCCTATCACTACCTGCCTTTGTAAAATGTCCCTCTCTGGCTTTCTGGTAGGGTCCCTTAGGTACCGGCAGGCTGCTCTAATGTCCCCGGAGTCTTCTCTTCTCCAGGCTGGACAACCCCAACTCTCTCAGCTTGTCCTCACAGGAGAGGTGCTCCAGCTCTCTGAGCATCTTCCTGGCCCTTGTCTGGACTCGCTCCAACATGTCCATGTCCTTATGTTGGGGGCTCCAGAGCTGAACACAATACTCGAGGTGGGGTCTTACAAGAATATAGTAGAGGGTGAGAATCACCTCCCTCAACATGGTAGTCACACTTCTTTTGATGCAGCCCAGGGTACGGTTGGCTTTCTGAGCTGCAAGTGTACATTACTGGGCTATGTTGAGCTTCTTGTCAAGCAACACCATCAAGCCCTTCTCCTCAGGGCTGCTCTCAATTCATTCTCTGCCCAGCCTGTATTTGACTCATGTGAAGACCATGTAAAACAACAATCTAGAAAAAAAAATATTTCCCTTTGGACAATAACCTTGCTTTTTCATTCCTCTTTGATTACAGTCCACTTTACAAGTAAAGAATATACACCTGGAGTGGGGACAGGAATATTTCCATTAGTCATAACTCTCTCACTAATTTAAGGCATGGAAATGGCAAACTAAGGCTTATAACCATCACAATATTTGTCTTATTTAGCTACATTATGTAGTTTGGTTGGCTTCGTTGGTCTTATCCAAAGAGAATTAATAGACAGAGTGCTAAAACACAAAATGTCTAGTCTGGTTTGTCCATTGCAAGATACATGCTTTTCTTAACAAAGGAAGTGCAATAGATTTGA
Source organism: Falco cherrug (assembly GCF_023634085.1). Taxonomy (NCBI): domain Eukaryota; kingdom Metazoa; phylum Chordata; class Aves; order Falconiformes; family Falconidae; genus Falco; species Falco cherrug. Next base: position 5,939,601 of record NC_073698.1, read on the forward strand.
TCGAGGCTTCAGTAATACACCTCATAAACTGTTGTATGTGTAATTACTGTAGAAATTGGAATAAATTAGGATTAATAAAAATGCTGAAAGGTAATCAAAGGGCTTGATAAAGAAATTATGGTACAGAAAACAGGGAAGAGTCTCAAGAACTGATCAGTGTAGGAGTCTTACAAAAGCTTTGTTAATGATCTTGGCAGCAGAGGTTAAATGTGAGTTCAAAAAAATTACTGATGATTCAAAGCTGGACAGCACTGCAGGAACAAAGTCTGAGCATCATGGAAGAACTGTTAGATTAACAGAGGAAAAGAACTGAAATGAAAAGAAATTTAGGAGATGAAGTCGTCAGGAATAATTAATCAAAATTTCTCAAATGAGCTAAAAGCTTTTTGCTCAAAAAAAGCACAGGAAGAAGACCTTGGTTCATCATAGGATGTCTACAAGATGTCACGCTAAGGCCACTGAGAAAAAGGCAAATGTGGAACTAAAGTGTATTAAGTAACAGATTTTTGGTAAAAATCAGAAAGCAAATTCGGGGGAAATAGAATGCTTTAAGAAAGAGAACAGATTATTTTACCACAGGAGACCAAAACTGCTTGTCTCATTCTGTCAGTCTAAGTAATGGCTAAGTAGGAAATAAGATTTCTTTTTATAAAGGCATCATGAGTGAAAATAATTATCTCAGGTAAAGAGTGAGGCTGGTTAATGAAGTACAAATTTCCCATAAAATTGGGTGAGTTTGGGGTTTTTCTTGGGGTTTGGGTTTTTGTTTGGGTTTTTTTTTTTTGTTTGTTTGTTTGTTTGTTTAATTTAATCCACTTAGGTTTTTACGCTAATTTCATAATACTTACAGAAAGGACACTACTAAGAGCAAGTTTTAAGACTAGCACTGCAGCAAATATGAATTCTGTTGCTAATTCTGCCTCTGAACTGCATATTCATCATGTTTAAAGACCCTTTTTATTTCCCACTATCTGGATGCCACTTAATTAAAACACCTAATATTAAAAGACTCCTAGTTTACTAATATTTTATACATTTGAATATTGAATCCTAAATTTGTAAAAAAAAACTAAAAAGCTCAGAAAAATTTGGGATTCCATGATTTCACAATGGGATAACCACCTAAGAGAATCTTATTTTCAGCTGCAAAATATTTGGCGTATTAAAAATCTTACATTTAAGAAACACTGAGCATGCTATCTATCCTGTGACTTAGTCTTTTTAGATGTATCCTGGGCTAATATTCAAAATCAGTATCTTTTTTGAAAATCTCTTCAAACATTATTCTTATGGGGTTGTCATCATTTCTATATTTAAAAGAAGAAGGAATCGAGGTATAGATATTTCTCTGCAAATTAATCCATTTCTTCCCATATTAATCTTTCCAAAACCCAGGGGAAGACATTCCTTTTTTTTTTCTTAGTGAAATATTTAGGAGTAGCTCCTAAAAAAACCCAATCAAAACCAAACCTATCAGGACTCTTTTTTTTCTTTTTTAATGAATCCTCAGACTTATTTGGAAATGTGCATTAGACAGACATGGATAACAACATTACACATGCTGTTTTCCAAATCGTTCAATTGCAGTTAGAACTCTCATGGGAGACAACATTTGCATTCACTGATGACTCTGACAAATATTTTCTCATTTTGGTTGAATAGCATATTTTCTATATTTCATAGAGACGCCTGAAAGAAGGCAATAATTGGTGTAGCATTATTGCCTTGTTCTTTACATCCTTGATTTTAAAGAATAACTGTCCCTTAGAATGTGGTTAAATGAAGAATCATTAATGGAAGTTATGAGAGCTAATCAGACTGTCAGTCTGCATTTTTTGGTGTCCAGAAAATGAAAAGCAAGAAAGACACTAGAACAAGTGAGACATGCTTTTTACTGTGATAAAGATGCAATCCAATACAAATCTACTGAATGTCATCTTCTCTTGGAGTCAGAATGACATCTCTATTCTCCACACTTTTAATCCTGAGGCACCTCACAGCAGCAACTGTCAAACTAGTGCTAATTCAAAAAAAGCCCTGGAGGTGAAAACATTTGACAGCCTCTCTCAGTTATCCAAATGAAAAATCAGGTTATTTTCCTTCACCATCCTTTTTGTCCACTTCTGTACATACTTCCTTCAATTTGACTTTCATTTTCTTTGTCATTGGCACCCCAAAATTCTTCAAACATAAGATTCCTTCTCCTCTGATGTTAATGATTCAAATATGATCTACAGTGGAACACCAAGGAAAGGTGTGAATCACCTTGTAAAAAAGGTGGATGTACCTTGTTTTTAAGCTGTAGACTTCACCTGAAAAGAAGAAAACAGCCTCAATCCTGGATTTTGGGTTTTGTTTTTTTTTTTTTGAGGTCTCCATGCTTTCTGAATATGTTAAGTTACATAACTAGCATTACAGTAAATGTTAAGTAAAAGCTCAGTAGAAAGAGATTTCGTGCCGGACAAACTTGGAAATTAAACAGTTTTGGTTGCTTTTGGGTTCTAATTCATTCCATATTGACTCTCCCTTAACTGTTATAAAGATGTGAGATCTGGACTAGTCCTTTCAATATAATGCATTTATGATCATTTTGTATCTCTGTTTCTATGAACACCATTAATTTTATAGTATGCAGAATATGCAGAAATTAAATATGTAGAATAACTGCTTAATAATTCCACAGTAGTTAAGGTCATTATGTCACAAGGTCACTCCTTTGGTAAATTACCACTCATTGAGTCTTCTCAAACACCCAGGAACTATCATTAAAGAGAAGTATGCCAGTGTCATGAAATGTGGGATGGTACAGAGAGCCCCAGGCAAATTTTAACTGACTTAGCATGGCAGTGACATGTGGTACACCACAATGAACACTTTCTAATGTGGGTCCCAAAACCCCAGTACATGCAATAAACTGAAAGTGAGCCTGAAGAGAAAAGTCAGCCAGCAGAAAATTTGGCATATGGCTGCAGTCCTGTTTCTGGAGATGGCTCAGGCATCCCATCAGTGTGGCACACATGCAGCTTGGAGTTCTTGTTCTCATAGTCTAGGTGTGAGCAGGCAGGAGAGACCAAAGTGCCATCTAAGCTAAAAGACCTTGCCATGGCTGCAGTCTGATTTGAATGGGTGACTGGGTGACAGTCGCATCCCACAATCTAGAAATTAAATTATTTTATATCAATAACATTCCACTTAGTCAAAATAATTGCTTTCAGAAGCCTGCGAGCAATTTAAGACCCAGAAAGCAAGTGAGTTTTTCTATTTCTTTTCCATCTTAACCATCAATCAAGATTAAATGGGCCAAATTTTGGCCAGATTGCATGGCTGCTGGGAAAACTCTGACAATAAAAAAAGATGTAGTCGTTATTTGTGAGTATTCCCTGAAGACTTACGGAAGAATCTTGTGTCTAAAAAGTCCTTTGTTGGGGATAATAAGAAAGAAGAAAACTGAACGTTTGTACAAAACCCTGCCAATTTCTTGGGTTTTCCTGAATATTTTGAACTCATAGCCTGATTAGATTGACTACGGAGGAATTACTTTTAAATTATTAACACAGTGCCCCACATTACTATTTTCAGAAGATCCGTTAAAGAATTTTCATCTAAAGATCACTGACATCACTAGGAGTGAGATTTTCCATTAAACCCAGTGAGCTCTGGACCACATTGCATGTGTACAAGTGGTTTCTGTGTAATTTTTTTTAATTGCTGAAGCTTATTTGTAAGGTTGACATTAAGCTGTGAAGAGCAGGACTAAATTCACCATCTTGGAGCCAATAGGTTATCTCCAAAAGGATGTCATGGCTCTGATTCATTCATGAAACAAGGTTCACACAATCTGTTATGTATTACAGTTTGCCTGGCTAGATTTTCTTGTTTGTATCATGGCCAAGACATTTCAGTGTTCCTGTTCCTTTGAGAGCCTCTGTTTAAGATGTGAGTGATTTCCAAAGCAGAAAATTACTACTGTAATTAATTAATTGCCGACCAAATCTTTGTTATTAAATCCACCATCAAAATTCTAAGTTTTGATCTGTAGGCTTTCACTTAATTTTTATTTTCTAAAGTGTTTTTTTATTGCACACGGAAAAAAAAAAAAATCAGAATTAATTTTACTTCTTGCATGTTGCTCCTACCACAAGAAATAAATAGGGATAAGAAAAGCAGGATAGGGGTTTTCTGTAGCTGTCTCACTCCTGACAACCTGCGCACCAAGGAAATGATATATTTTATTGATCAGCAGTGAAATTCATAGTGCACAAGAGAATGACTCCATTGGGCAGACTGGTTCCCCTTCACTGACACTGTTATTTACCTTCCATTTGTTGTTTTCAAGAGAAGGATGAATTAATCTTTTCATCCTTTAAAACAGGCTGCCGGGAAGATATATCATTCCGCATAGAGGATTCTTGCCTTTCTAAATAAAACCATTTTCTAAGGAGTCCTAAAAAAAAATCTGCCTTCCTGTGTGTGAAGCTGCATGTGCAATGCATTCATGGCGTGTATGAGCAGTGTATTAACTAACATTTATGTGGAATTTGACTGTCCTTTTAACTGCCAGAACCATAAAGCTCTTTGATTCTGTATCATTCTTGAATTTCAAGGGGTGGGAGAGTCCCTGAGGAGACCATTCAGGCTGAGCCCTCGTGCAGAGGAGCAGTATTATTGCACATCTTCCTGTACTTGCAGTCTTAATCCCTTCCTCTTGACATCAGGGCAATTACCAGTTCTGTATAAATGTAAATCCATAAGGATTTACCATTTGCCTGGAAATGTATGTTTTGGCCTCAGATAACTAAGCACAAAATCTTGATTTTTCCAGAATAACGTTATTTGAAGAACAACCAGGATAAATAGGGCTGATTTTCTCATTTTATTTTATAAATACCTCAGAAACGCTACATTTCTGATCTGCATGTACTATCAGTTTTTAAATTCAAATACTACAACTCAAAGAATAATAAAATAAAATACCTAATTCTACTCAATACACAAGTTTAACATCACCCCAGCTGTCAAAAGATGATATAATTACAGTTTTTCTGCAGAACTCTGTTATTTCAATCTTTGGGCGAGTTTGCACAGAAGCAGTAGAAACAAAGCTGTCAAGCTCCTTCTTCAGCACTGGCACCCAAACTGGGACCAGATCCCAAATAATGTCATGGCACTTACAGCTGGGTCCATAAATCCAGGATGAATTTGATTGTAGAAGTGAGGCTAAGCACTAGAAGTGCAACTGCAACTTGAGAGTAAAACTGAGGAATCACTGTACTTTAGGAAGGGATGTTTTTCATTCTCTGGCTTAGAAGTGTCATATGGATATACTGACAGATAACCTATAGCTGTGATAAGAGGTAGGTATTTGACCATTCAGTTTTCCACTGGTTAGAAGTCACTGGTATCCTGGCTTCACACATTGCTGTCCCTTACACATTGCTATAGATATATTCTTCACAATTCCTAGCTGAAGAGCACTTCATGTCTTGGTTTTGGTAAGTAAAATCTCAAATAATGCAAAATACTTCACAGTTTTCTAAGGATCTCAACATCGGTGTCTGGCCCAGTCTCGCAAGGGTAATACTCTGGACTTCTAGTGAATTTAGAATGTTGCATTAGTTATTTGCCTCGACAACACCTAACTCTTATCAGTTGAAATAGTTTTTTAAGAAAAACTGATCTGAGACAGAATTTAACTGATGATTGGTAGATTTGGGAAAATGACTTCAAGCATAATGAGCAAAACGAAGCAGCACTAAAGATAAGGGGGAAGGTTGTCTTTGTTTTGCTTCAGGTATGAGAGAGGAAGCAAGCTGATGTGGGCTGAAGAAGTCCAGACCACAAATGTCAGAATAACTCATGTTATTTCATTGTTGAGCATTTCCATCAACAGGTCTTACCCTGCTTTATTAATACATAGGAAACTGGGCCATGACTCATCATATTGCCTACATTGCAACAACAGTGCAAAATGATTTATTTTGCCTAAAACCTTCTTCTCCACTCTTCTTTGATTCCAGTTATCTGCTCCTATAATTATGGGGTATAATGTGTTTAAAATAAAGATCATCCATTTTAGTGAAGTCTAATCTCAAACTACTTTGTCAAGCACCCTCCAGCCTAAAGCGTATTTGCTGATCAACTGTATAAAATAATTATTGGTTTAGTAGCATGTTTTAGTTTTCTTTCAGGCAGTTCAGATATTCATTGCCAGTGAAGCTGCTTAAAACTATAGCATCTTTATAGGGTTTATTCATCACTGAAGTCTTATTTTCTGAAGTAAATTAATGGTTTGCTATTCCTGGAGACTTTACTGTGCTTATCACTGTATTAACTTGCATCAAAAAATCCCACTAAGTCATTTTTCAAACCCTGACAAAAATAGCCTAGAGACATTCTGGTGAATGAAGGTCTTGAAGGGGGAAAAAGCAGGTATATTTTGAATAATGGAAATGTACTCAGTCAACATCAGGTATAGCTGTCAGACATTGTTGCTAGCACTCAGAATCAGCTCTCCTTTCTACGGACAGTATGTCAGAACACAGTGAGAGATGACGTTGGGAAGATTTGCATAAAGAAAAACTGTGTTTCGCTGTTAAGGTTTTGGCTTGGCTGTGAACATTGCCTGGGTGCCCATTCGCATTGGCATTGTGTAGCTGACACTTGGAGATCGATTTAAGAAATTCAGCAAATGCTTGAAACAGGTGAGACAGTAACAGCTCAGACATATAACTCTGACAGAGGAAAGAGTGTAAATGAGAGAAATGTTTTTGAAATGGACAGTATTCAGCTAATGAAAACAGAACCTGGAAAAAAGTGAACATGAAGGACAGTGTTGAACAATTATCTGCTCCCAAAAGAAAGGAAACTATTTTTTTCACAGAAAGGAATACTGTATCCTCTTTTTTCTTCCATGAGGTAGTAAAAAGCCACATTAAAACAGATCTCTGACAAACTAATACCCTTGAAGATGTTTTTCCAAAGGAGACCAGCATTGTGATGGATATTAACAAGAGAGTCGAAGAACTGAACTAGGAAGAACACGTGTTCTGAAGACCATTTCATTAATTTGAAGATTCCTAGGAAATAATATTTGATCAACTGATTTTTAATTTCATACAGTTTCCATCTGTCAACATCCTTCTCCTTGATTGGTCTGTCAAATAAGGTTCCTGTTTTGTGTAACAATTTAAATGCAGGTTCACTTTAGCCGCCACAAAACCCTTCACCTGGGGACTGAAGCACTGGGGTCATAGCTGCTGTTATTGCTCTGAGGGACAGTGCAAAGACTCCTGCTGTATAGACGTGGACAGACTGAGCAAAACAGCAATACCCTGCTGCCAGCAGCTTAGAATCTGAATAAAAAAAAATAGGCAACTACAAAAAAGCAACTACAGGACATTGAGTCTTGAGGGATCTGGAAAGAAACTGAAGCTGGCTAAAGACTTCAATGACTTTTAGAAAACTTTTTCCTCTCCACAAGCTTCTGCCTCCCCTCTTGGAATTCTTCTAACAGCCTTATGCATACCGCAAGCTCCTCAAAACAAAAACTCTCACTATGTCTGTGTTTGGTGGGCAGTACAACACCTGGCATCATTGGGCTGTAATGTAATGGAAAGATCAGTCACTGAGCTGCTGCCAGTCAGAGAAAGTGAAATAGGCAGCAGCTCATACAGACTAGCAATGACATGCAAATTTCAAGAGATGTGGACAGTTACAAAGTTGTAAGATTGGCATAAAATAGAAAAAGGGGTGAATTCATACCTAGACTTCACCTGTCACACTTATGCAGAGATTGTGATGCACCCTCTGAGCACTAGCTGTAAAACATCAAAGAAAAAGTCAGATAAACTACCTGAAAATAAGTATGAAAAAAACAGTGCTTCTGACAACTCCAGAATCTTTTCCTAGGAAGTTTAAATAAGCATCCAAAAATTAGGAGCTACATATTATGGTGTAATACAACAGACAGTAGGACAAACTCACCCTGTCTCAGATGTTCTTGTAGCAGTGCTATAGGGGTGGTGCCTAATTTGCTGCTTAGTTATTCCCAGAGATCCAGTTAAAATGAAATTTATTTCCTATTTCACAATTTACTTGAATTGTATGCTGGGAAAAAGTGTTGGGTCTCAGGAAGATGACAATTTGGAAGTGACAGTGTCCTAAGTAAGAAGGAATAAGTAGATTGTTTAGTAATATCCCCAGCTTAAGTTTTTTTTAACATGATGGTTTTTTTCTGTTGGCTATTGTGGTCAATGAACTGAGGATATCATCAAGACCCATTGAAATGAAAATAAATTATTCAAATGACTGTGAACAAATACTGCAATTCAGATTTATTTGAGTGCCTGATTTGGTTGGTTTGGGTTTTTTGATGAGATTTACAATAAATTTTCAGGTGGCTCTGGTTTCAGCGATGCAGTCTGGATTTACTGCAGGAACAATTGAGGAGACTAAATGTATTCTGTTCCTCAAATCAAGTTAGATATATTCACAAATTAAGACTGAAAAAATAATAATCATGTGTTCTGAGTGTCTAACTGGAACACTGAGAAATGAAATGGTGTAATTCATGTGTCTCTTATGGTTTATAGCATTTAATGTTTCCTTTCTAAGTTAATTAGTAATATTTGGAATAGAATACAATTAGAAATACAACCTAAAATGCAAAGAAAGGACCATATTATTGCTTTACAATTCAGAGACTTATCCTTATAATCCCTTCTCTACGATTTCACCCTTGTGGCTTGATAAATGATTTCTTTGTCCTTTCATATACCTGCCCTGATTAACAAAGGATTGATTATTTCCTAAAACAGTTTTGTAATTAATACCAAAGTCACACTCCATCCCCCTTGTTGATCCTTGCCTCTACATGTTTCTGATAAAATATAATTGTCTTAATTCTCTCCGGATTGATTAGATATAATTTTCAAAGGGAAATATACTTTATTACTGACCTAACATACCTTTGCTAATAAGAATTTTTTTATACTGCACTTCAAAGATGAAAGTTTCTTAATTAACAGCAGAAGCTTTACTGAACCAAGTCTATTACAGTCACATCACCATTTCCTGGGGCTGTCTTATTTTCTTTATTAACAAAATCCATTGGAGATAAAGGCTTGAAAATAATATTTAGACACAATGAAAAACATACCTCCCTGAACACTGCTAATACTTTTTAAAATCAAAGTTTAGGAACTAGAGGTTTTGTGTAATGAAGAACATTTAAAATCTGTATTTGGAGTGGAGTTCACCACTTAACTTCCATTTGGAGGATTTAAATGGGACTTGAGTGGTGCACATGCCTTCAGATCTGCAGGGGGCAAATTTCACCCTTAATCAAGGCAGTTTTTACGATGCTGTTTGAAAAGTGATATTTTCTAGCTCTGAAATTCCTCGCAGTATTTTTGTTTAGTCAATAATGTGTGTTGGGTTTAAGGTTAAATTAATGGTAGTCAAGGTCATGAAAAAATATTTGCCAGGAAGAAATCTATGCTGTAACTATTTCAGCCATAAAACATTTCATACAGGAGACCACAATACTCTGTATCATTCACCTGCATGGAAAGGTTGTCCAGAGGCCCTTCAAATAACTTTTATTTATCCATATTGATATTTGCTTGACCATTTGTGGTACATAAGCATTAATGGCCCATCTTTATCTACTGCTCCTTCAGTATTGCCAATGCCCACTGTTAAATAAGAAAAGAAATTAAAAAGAAATGGCATTTTTTATGTTTACCCATTGACATAGAAATATTGGATATAAGTTCTTTTCTCAGCAACCCTAAGGTTCAAAAATCTATTAATTTAATGATAGGGAAGAATGTTGACAAATTTTACTCTCTAGTCCTCAGCTTCTCAGAAAGAAGATCAGGTATTGTGAGAATAATGAAAAAATATAGCTGGAGTTGAAAATGCTGGTTCTTCGAAGGGGGGGGGGGGGGGCAGGGGAAGAAGAATAAAAAAAGGAGTTGCTAAAGAGGTATGAAACACAGATTCACTCTTAAACAAACTATTGAAAAATTGAAACCTGGGGATTAGAGACGTGAAGTAAAGTCCCAGAGAATAATCCCTGTTTTTCAGTAAGCAATACTGGCAGCTCAACACATTCATCGTAATATTAATTAGATCTAGTAAAAATTTCAAGTATTGTCATTAGCATGTTCTGATATTTAAGCCATCTCAAATTTGAAGACTGACATTGCCCTCTAAAACTCATAGAATTTGTTTGAATTATGATCTCCCTGTTCAATATGGAAACATGAGGGCGAGAAAACTGAGACTCAGGACTGAAGCAGTTAAAGGTTTAATAATTTTATTTTGATATTGTTGAAATTCGAGTTGCCATCAGTTTTTTAAAAGTTCTTCTTCCAGGAAAATGAAGAAGAGAGTGCTGCTTTAATATGGATTTTTAATAGTTTAAGAAGAGGACTGATGAGCTTGTCTGAAAGAACCTAAGATATGCTTTATTGTTGTACATTTCTGTGAAATCCTACTTTTTAATACATCTTTTTTTTTAGCTTGGAGAGCATTAAAAAGCAAGGAAAGAAGAAAACAAATATTCACTGAGAGGAGCCATAACATCCTGGTTATCACACTGACCGTATACATTCTAACTAGGAATATATGTTGGATATTTACAAAAATCAAAGGACATCTTGGAAGAATAGAATACTTTTGGAATGTCAGTGAAATCAATCAGCTAAATAAGAAATAAAATAGGTATGAAAATTCCTCTGGTTTTGGAAAAGGGAGATCTTTTGAGAGTATTAAAGACTTATGCATTATTCATATGTAGTTTGGTCACAGTATTTGCCTTCTTTTATCTCTCAGAATACATGTTAGTATGGAGAATCATTTTGTTTAGGTTTGTCATCTTCTTCCAGGGTACTGAGTTTCAACTACCTATATCTCACCAGTGTATTTTAATTTAGATACCACACGCCTAAATACAAAGTGAAAAAACTTTGGGTAGACATCAGCTCAACAAAAAAGAAAGTAGAGATGAAGAAAGATTGTTAAGTACAATGATATGCTGTCATACACACATATAAAAGTACCTTCAGACCAAATGCATAAACAGGAGTGTTAAAATTAAATGACATGAAACAACCTTCCGTTCCAGTCAACTGCCTTAAAAGTTGCTCTAGTCTGGTATATGCAGTTGTGAGTGCTGTGTTCCAAGAAAACTCTAAAACTTTTAGATAGGATCCAGAAGAGACAAACAAATTAAAGGAATAAAAATCTTGACTTATAAGAAAAGTCTCCAAAAATCAGCATGGTTGAATCTATGCAAGGAAAACCTGCATGGAGACATCCTAATGATCTTCAAATATTTTCAAGGTTCCACAGAGAAAGAGGTAATAGAATCATCCACATACCTGTTGGGGAGATAAAAAGTTGCAATGGGGTTATACTGCAGCAGAGGATATCTAGGTCAGACGGTAGGAAGGAATATTTTTAATTTTAAGAATAATTAAGTACTGAAATATCCAAGGATGGTGGTGGAATTCCTATCACTTGTTTTTTCAAAAGAGGGATGGAAAGATATCAGAATATAACAGGTCAGTATGACTCTACCATGTGGTCATGAAGAGATAAAATGATTAATGGAGTTCCCTTCTACATGCACCTAAACTCTACAAATATGGAGTGCTGCCTCTGTGAATTTACAGGCATTAGTTTTTGTGAAGATGTCCATTAACAAAATCAAAACACAGGGTGTGAAACTCTTTCCATTGCTGATGTGTTTTGAGAGACAACTAGGCAATAACGTCTCCTTTTATGAATCTCTTCAGGCAGTGAAAGAAAGGTAAGGACACTGTAGACAGCAGCAGCACTGCTATTTTCTTATGTTTCTGAAAAGACAGAAAGTCAGAATGTATGTTTTTCCTGTCTTGAAACCATTCATCAGCCTGTGGCTGTACAGAAGATGATCTATTCTTAGATGTGATAAGACATCGGATTGAAAATAATCTTCCTGTTAGTTTTTCTGTATAGTAACAACTAAATACTTTGGTGGCAAGTGAAGAAAATCAGCAGATTTGTGCATCTGATGAACTCTGGGGAGACCATCTGATGGCCTCACTAGAATAAGGAAGTCACCAAGAAGAGAAACTATTCAGAAATGCTAAAGTCAGGATCATCAGCATTACTCCTTACTAGGTTTATGATTTGGAACTATTGCTTGGAAAAGGCGGTATTCAGATTTTTGACCAAGGAACCTACCATAAATTAATTAAAAAAAAATATGTTGTTGGAATTTAATTTTAAAAGATATTAATGACTAAAGGTTGCCACTGAACACTCAACAACTGTAGGAGATGCAGAACATAATTCACTTGCTGTGAGTAATTCATCACAGGAACAATATTACATCTATCTTTTAAAGATGGAATAGGTTTTCAGGTACAAAACCCAGATTTGTAAAATCTAACCCTCAAACATTTATTTGGGTTTAACAGGCTATAGAAACATGAAAGGTATGTTTTCATTGCCAGTTTAATTCAATGTCTTTTTCAAGGAGTTGTAAATACTTCACCATCTCAGGCTCGACCATGACAGACAAAATCTCTTTCCATATTGAGAACACCATGACCACTATTGCTTCCAGTCCCTTCAGGTCAAGACCAAATTTAACAGCATTTTAGATACTGGGGTGGAAGTCATCTTGCTTAAGCTCAAATCTATTCCTTAGCCCCTAACTCCTAGTTCCACATTTTAGTCAGTGGTGAGATAATCAATACAGTAAATGGTGTTCAGAGAGGGACCATCCATAGATGGCCTACTAGCAGGGGCTTGATTTGGTGGCCTCATCACAGACAACAATACTGTTTCAGATGTCTTGGGGTGTCCCATCTGACCTCCAGCTGCAAGTCCAGAAAGACAGGGTGTCTTCTGAGTTCTGCCTCATGTCTGTCACCTCTCTAAATGTCTTGAAGAGCTGAGTGTATCTTCAAGGACCTATATTTAAGCAACAGAATTGAGAATTGGGTGTTTAGTTAATGAAGAGAGAATCTGCTCTCTGGAATCAACTGACTAGATCTCCACTGACTATAATGTGACACCTGCCCAGACACTCTGCAGGCACCTCTACTGCTGGAACGCAAAGACAGGTGAAATTATTTTCAAATTTTGTAATTGTACACATTACTTTTAAACTCACAATGGCTGAGAACAATTTTCCTGGAAGATCTTTTTTTTTTTTAAAAAAAAAAGGTCAGTATAGACTAAGCCTGTGGACCCTCCAGGCACATTGAAAACCCCTTGACTGAGGCTTTTGCCTTAGGGGAGAAGCAGGGCATTGGGAAAGGGCTATATTGTATTGTGCAGCTGAGTCTCAATTTAGTTTTACATCAGTCAACCATTACTCATTCCTCTTAATAATTTACATGTGCACCTAGAGAGATTGTGATGAACATAATTTAAAAAAAATGAATAATTAAGGAGAATAAAGAAATAAGTGAATGAATGAGGATGTCATACTGAAAATGATCTATTGAGGATGGTGTATACTATAACGGGAAAACCAGATACTGTGTGCTTTTATGGTTACAACAAATGATGCTTCCTTAGTGATGTAAAGTAACCTGAGGTTTTAGAAGCCTGGACTTAAAATGTGAGGGTTTTCTTTATTCACATTTACCCGGAATAAGAGAAAATATTTCCATTGATGAGTCAGTAGCATCGTCGCTGTCAACAGATATAATAGGAGCCCTGTCACAAGGATTATCACAGGATTTGTCACAAAGATTACTTAAAATTTTGTTGGTCAAAGCATTGTTGAATGTACTACATGGAAAAAACGTGTACCAGTGAATCATCACAGATAATTCCTTTTTCAGGGAAATACCATTCACTCAGGACTCAGTACTACAAACACCTGAACACGCTTAACCTTCTGTGCCCTTAGTAGCCCTGCTGAGATTCAGCACATACATAACTGTTTTCAAGATCAATGAATAATTATTTTAAGTTGAAAAACTGAGAACAAGACAATGATAAACAGAAACAAAAAAATGGGGAGAACCAAAGGAAAGAAATATCAAAAAATGAGGTTGTTGGATGTTTTGCATGAGTTTATACATTTTTTCAGTATTCATGAATTTTATAAGCATATTCATCTTCATATAAACATAGTTTTTCTTTAAGCAGAATATATTTTAATTGGGTTTGGTGTGTGTCAGTTAATATTATTAAAGCATGATTGTTGCAGGTCCAAACTATTTAACTGCAACTCTTGACTGACATTATTGTTATACTGCTGCTCACCCTATGGGCTTCATTATTTATCATCCTTTTTTTTTCACTCTGTCCTTTTACAGCTTCACTTGTGAATGACAGTTCTTACGTATTCCTTTTTCTGTCTTGCCTCTAATTTTTTTCCGCATTTACACATGTGTAAGATGAGAAACTGAGCAAGACAGAAAAAGCAGTGTATGAAAGTTACTATGCCCTAAGAGGAGAACCAAAGTATATGGATATACAGGTAGGTATAAAGATTTATAGATAGATATGCACATATTTATATACGTTATTACTGAACAGAAATACAAGTACTTATATAAAGAGAAATATTCCTTACATTAATCTCAACATCATATTGTAAATATGTATATGTACATACAGTGTAAACATTGTAAAATATTAGTGAGGTGGGAAAACTCCATCTCAACAGTAAGGGAAGAATTGACCTCTTCCAATTTCTACTCTGTCTTCTGGAAACAAGTGTTTCCAACGTGCATAGGCAATAAATGAACTCAAGCACTAATCAGTATGCCACATAGCACAAGACAGGAGGATAATGTACTTTGCCCCGTGCATTCTTTTTTTAATTATTAACGTCAGATGTTACAACCACGTTATATAATTTTGTAATGATACAAAGGTGCAGTCAGGTAAGGGAAGAATCAAACATAAAGATCCTTTATACTCTGTAGATATGTCATACAACAACAGAGGTACATACATACATATATATAAAACCATTATTTCAAACTTTCTTTCAAGCTGTGTCTTTGGGGATTAGTGGTGTTCAGATCTTTTATATATTTATGATTCACATATATTAGAATAGTCAGAAGAGGCAATAAAACCCTTAGGGAATCACCCATACAGTAACCATTCTCCCAATTTGACATAGTCCTTTTTACCAAAACCCTTGTATGTCAAGCATCCACTGTTTCATCCCATTTTCAATCTGCTTTGTGTTAAGCAAGATGCTATGAAGTGAATCTACACCCACAGTTTCTTGAAAATTAAAATGTCATGCCACATATGCTACAGGTATTCAACTGCACCCTTTGGAGAGGCTCACAGGGTTACTAAACTGTGGCTCCTCACAGCTGTAAGTGCATTAAAGAGGGGGAATATTTTGTACTGTAGCACAACAGGAGTGCATGCATGCTTTATGCCACATTTTGGCTTCAAATGGCCGTAAGAGGTTAAAATGTAATAAAGTTCCAAAATGCAGTAGCAATTTTCACGGTTGTTTGTTTTCTAAAGTATCACATAGCACTGGATAACGGGTGAAGAAAGGCTGGAACGCCTGCACCATTTACACTGGACAGCAGACCAATGTCTTGGAAACACCTTTGAAGTTGATGCCTAGGGCAGTTTTCTGTGATACATGCGGGGTGTGAAGTAGTTGTATCAGGGGAGATACATCTAGAATACAATCCTGCCACTTCTGGGCTGAGCACCTGACTCACTCAACTGCTATATGATAAAACAGGCACCACATAATAGCATTTTACATTTCCTCAGGTGCCTGGGGGATAGAAAAACACTTGCCCACCCAATATGGAGTTACAACAGCCTTGTAAGCATAAAGTAGGCATTTTGGAGCACTCAAGATAACTTCCCAATTATCTTGAATGGATTAGAATGTTGAAAGAGGATTCGTGCATCAAATTTAGGCACCTTTGCAATTAGGTAGTCCTAGAAAGTGAGTGAACTGAATTGTTTGCTCACTGTTGGTACTTTTAGATGTTTAAATGCTATTTTAGGTGTAAGCAAGGTGTGCTGCATCCCAGTCCATGAAAATGTAGGAGAAAATAAGTACATTGCAGGCACTGTGCAGTCTCAGAATTGAAACAAAACCTCTCGTTCCAGCTGTCACCCCTTCCGATTACCTGTTCATACTCCATGGGGTGTTATGTATTTGGGAAGAGACACATTTCTATGCTACGAAAGGATGCCAGATCCTTTCAGCAGGGAATAAGCACCAAGTGCACTAGACAAATGCTCTACAATAACATTATCAGCTCATTAAAGTTTGATGTGAATGTTCACAGAACATAGAGATTATACTTAGTAATAACTAAAAAATAATTAAATTAACACTAAGGCAGAGATAAATCATTTAAACTTGTTTGCGTGCATGTGATACATAAGCAGACATAAGTTCTCATTGCTTAAAAAAAAAAAGAAAAAAGTGAATAGATGACAATGGCTTCTTTGTGGCACAAATAAATGACTTGCTGTGGGCTGTTGTGCTGTAGGTTGTGCATGTACATAGCCCGTTATGAACTCCTTACAGGGTTTTTTTGGCTCATTTCCTGTACAAAGTTTTCAAGATTTCCCCACTGCATTGGCATTTTCTGGAACTTTCTTGTTCATTTTTCATTTCAGCTTGAACCTGGCTCTATATTTTTTTCCCTTAGCACTCTCATTTTCCTTTGTTGTTCTTATTATTAATCTTTAAGGTTTATTTAAATTATAGATGCTTTCCTTTTGTGAGGGGCTGAGGTGCAAAAAAATTTAATAGAACAGTGCATGAAGGGGAAATCCTGCCTGGCCAAGCTGATAGCCTCCTCCGATGGGATGGCTGGCTCAGGGGATGAACGGAAAGCAGAAGATATTGTTTATCTTCACTTTAGCAAGTGAACTTCTTCTGCCCTGTCTCCCACAACATCTTCATGGACAAACTGAGGATGTACAACCTAGAAAAATGGACCATCATTGAAAACTGGATGAATTGCAAGGCTCTGAGGGAAGTGATTAGTGGAGAAAAGTCCACTGGAGCCCAGCCATCAGCAGCAAATCCCAGAGGTGAATACCAGGTTCAATACTATTTAATGTTTTCATTAATTATGTGGATTGTGGGACAGGCTGCACCCTCAGGATGTTTGCAGATGAGTCAAAGCTGGGAGGAGAAGTTATACATCTGATGGGAGTGCCACCATTCAGAGGGACCTTGAGAGGCTATGGAAGTGGGCAAAAAAGAATCTCATGAAGGTCAGCAAAAGGACATGCCAAGTCCCACCCCTGAGGAGGAATAACACGAGGCACCAGGACAGGCTGGTAGCCAAGTGGCTGGAGATCAGCTTTGCAGAAGCTGACCTGGTGGTACTGACAGATACAAGGTTAAGAATGAGCCATCAATGAGTCCTTGTGAGAAAGAAAGCCAAGAGCCTCCCGGGCTGTACTAGAAGAAGCATTGCAGCAAGTTGTGGGAGATTACCCTTCCCCTCTGCACACTCCTAGTGACAGACATCTGGAGGGCTACGTCCAGTTCTGGACTTTTTTACTACAACGGATGTCAGCCACTGAAACAGAGAGGTTGTGGATTCTCTATAATTTGAGACATTCGAAAGACAGTTAGACACAGCCTTGGGTATCCTGCTCTACATAACTCTTTGGTAGGGGATTAGACCATGGATTTCCTGAGGCTTTCCAAGAAGTCTGTGATCCTAGACTCCCTGCTTCCCTGTACTGACCCAGATTCATTTCTAGAATAAGTTCAAATGAGCAAGCGGGTTTTATTTTAACATTCAAGATGCAGGGCATCAAAGGCTCCAGAGACCGAGAAATGCAATACGAGGTGAAGGCACGCTGGAATCTAGGCTATGTAAAGGCTCTTACTCTGTGACTCAAAGCACACAAAGAAGTATTGGTAGGTCTTCACGTTCCAGGAGCAAATCATGCTGACAAACTCTCCCATTTAATTCTTTCCTAAAATCTTATTTTATCATTTAGGATCTGCTGAATGTCTGGTAACAGTTTTTTAGGAAATATCCTTCATTTTCTATTTTCTGTACTAGGTTAAATGGATGAGCAATTTTGTATATGCTTATTAATATCTTGGACGCTGAATACATCAAATCTAGAAATAAATTATTCTTAGCAGAGTCCTTGATATATTGCTTCAGGAAAGAATCATTTGTTATGTCAGTCATTCCACATGCCATCAGCCAATATCTCAAAGGTTTCTTCGTAATTATTAGGGAGGCTAAAATCACCCATAATCACAATCTTACCTGTCTCCCTTATCTGATCATATAGTATTTCATTCTCCTGCCTTTCCTGTCATGTTTTCTCTTGCAGTCCCCTGCTATTAGGCCTTAAGACACTATCTACGAGCTCAATCCAATTGATTGTCTGGAGTTGCAGTTCTTTTATGTGTCTTTTATTCCTCAACAGATAAGGGAAAATCTTCCGTTTCAGATCTTTTCTTTGAAACATTCTATAAGCATGTATTCAACATTAAACCTTCAGTTTGGGGAGGGAAAAAAAAACACAACAAAAACCCCCAAGGCTTTCACTGTACTGTTATTTCCATGCATTTTCGTACACATTTCTGATTGTAAATTGTTAATAAATTGTTCATGAGAACACATTCACATGAGCAGTTTACTTCTACATTTTAACATGTTCTACATCATGCATTTTTTAGCTTGGTTCCATAAGCTCGTGAACCCTAATGAGACATGTATATGCCTATGTGTGCTTGTCTGTGTTTCTGCATGTTTGCATGACTCTCCATCAATTCTTTAAATTGTTGTGAGCCATCTTACTGATTTCAAAGTGAGTTCAAAAATTATGAAGACATCTGAAAAACATCAATTTTCTTTAAATTTCATGAATCTATGAAGTGGCAGAGTGACACCCTGTCTAATGCTGCTACTCAAAGTTGAATAGACCTAATCTACCAAATAGCAAAGAATCTACAAGGGGGAGATACCATGGAAACCTGCACTAAGGTAGTGTAACTTCTGCTGCCCATGTCTAGTACTTCTGTGTTCATTATCATACCTTGCTTTCTCGTCATTACCAGATTTCACTCTTCTTCTTCCTTCCCTTCATTTATTTGCTTTCATTTACTTGCCAGAAATAGATTAAGAACAAATGTAAAGAACATTGGAACACCAATGTTAAATACATTTTCCCCAGGAATTTTTAAGGGAAAAAACCATCAAAAAAACAGATTCTTTTTTGTTCCCCCTTATTCCCCATCACTGTTCTGCATTTTTTTTGTGATCAAGGACACAGCCTGTCCTTTCTGATGCTAGCAGCTTTTAAGCTGCATGAAAGCAATGTAATGCATTTGCTGAGGGAGGGTATGGCAAGGCACTGCCAATCACTTTAAACTTAGATCAGTTATATGCTTTAGATAGTGACAGAAAGCAATAATCTAACACAGAGGTGATGTGTAAGATAATGTCATTTTAGCCGCACTTCAATTGTAGTACTCTATCTCCTCTTGATATATGACATCTACAGACAGAAAAGACATTGTACCTTCCATGCATTGTCTCCTGTGTCCTTTTGAGAGATCCCACGTTTCCTGGTATCCTGCTGTATGCCAAGCTAACCTACTTATGGCACACAGCTGTGGTTTCTCCCTTGATGGTACCTTTTAGTGCTCCACTGGCTCCTTAGACTTCTCTGAAGTCCTTCAAAGACATGTGAAACAGCAATGTGTGTTTAACATACTGCTGGGTGAGTCAGTTTGCCTCTGGCAGCCATGCAGCAAGATTCTCAAAGTGCTGTCTATACTCAGATACCCCTCAGTTATACATATATAAAATATACTCAGTTATTTTATCCACCCCTTACTACGCTTACTGTGTGGGCTGAGTGCCTTGGGTCAACTTTACATCTGGAGCTTCTATCTTCCAGGCATGGTCTATACACTCTTGGAACCCTTCCAGGGAATTCATTCACATAGTGTGTAAATGTCAGCCTAAGTCGGCCTAAGGCTACTATATGTAATTTAAATCTACAGATAAACAAGATAGAGACACAGGCAGGTGATGGTGCCTAGTTTAGGTTTTCTGTAGATTTGCGTTAATTTCTGAGTTTGGTCATAAAGCACGGCGTCTCAAAAATCCAGCTGAGCTTTTACACTGCCACATGCCCTCCTTCCCTGTGAGCGTTAGTTTATCACACCAGCTATCTGACCGAGGCACATGACTGAATCTGTTCAGTAGCTAAGCGTTTTGGCTGACTTTATCATCCTCATATCCTACACCTTCAAGAGAAACTGCTTACCTTTGCTTAAGTAAAAATGAAACCTTTTGTCTCTTGAGAGGTATTAAATGTTAAATTATAAAACATCACTAAAAACCTGAGATTGTCCGTCTCCTGTGGATCCTTTTTCTATTGCTATGAGAAAAAATAATCAGTGAACAACTTGAACGAGATATTGTTCTGCCAGTCTTGGAAAAATCCAGAAAGCCCAGAACTACATACAAATTAATTATTAAAAATAATACTATACAGTACTGTCATTTTGTTTCATGTCGTAGAATATTTCTCTGACAAACTACATCCTGAAAGTCTTTTTGAAGTTGTAATATACACCTTAGAGATCAAAATAATAGCGATTGAAAAGAGAGCAAAAGGGCAAGAGATAACCAGTGAAGAAATGTTTTCAGATGTGGTTTGCAAATGGATGGAAAAGCAGAGTGTGATGCAAAGAGCATTTAAAACAAGAGCAAAGAAATATAGTCACAAAATTGTAGAAAGATAGCAGAGGCAAGCGCTACATAAATGAAAAGGTAGGACACTGGGGAGGTTGCTAAAGTACTGTGATATCAATAGAGTTAGACTGATCCCTATTGGGCTTTCTTTTTCAATGGTGCTGGAAATGTGGAATATCTGCCACCTAAACGGTAAATATTTTTTAATATTCCCCCAAATTGTAACAGTTTTTCATAGTTTGCTTATAGCTATACATACTTATGGAAAGCTTTCCTTACAGAAGGAAAAAACCCCATGAAATCTTTAGAAATACAGATTTTTGCTAAGCATTTTTTTTATTTATTTAGTTTATAATAATGCAATAAAAACTAGTTCCATGTGTTATGAAATTTACTTGTTATGAAATGTTTAAATGTTATGAAAAAAAGACTAGGATAAGAGTCATCTCATCTAAATTAGGCATTTACAGTGGAGATTTTGACATCCGAGCTAGCAACACAGGGGTCCCTTTATAGTCCTTGAAGAGAAATGGACAGAAATGGACAATTTTGTGTCATGGTTCATCTCTCTCTGGACATCTAAAACAGGTCAGATGAATGGCACCCTGCAGTGATTATCCTTCCCTGTACAGAGGGCTGAGGACAGTTCATTCGGACTTCAGCACCTACACTGAAAACCTCTGTGGGTAGATGAGATGAAACTTCTCCTAGGCACCACAGGCTCCACAAACCACGGCATTGCTTGTTTCCCGCATTATATACTGCCTGAGACAGCCACGCTTCTAGCTGGGCTGGCTCATATTTGGACCCATGGCTGGGCAAGATTCAGGTCTTAATGCATCTGTTGTGGTTTAATCCCAGCTGGCAACTAAACGGTAAAGATTTTCAATATTCCCCCTAATTGTAACAGTTTTTCATAGTTTGTTTAAGCAGTACATACTTATAGGAGCTGGCAAAGGAATAAAACATGTCTTGGATGACTTTTAGGACCATGTTTTTAACATGATTTTCAAGGGGGAAAAAAAGGCTGCCTGGTTCTCACACATAGGTTCAGCTGTCTACAGACCTGAATTCTTAATTTTAACCCAAACAGCTTTCCTATCACAGTACAATACGTGATTATTGCTGAGATTAATCTGACATTTGTCTGACTCTGCTGACAGTCACAGCTCTGGACTTAACAGCACAGTACATGAGTAGTACATGAGCCATTAGCAGAATGTGTAGTTAGGATAAAATATTTACTAGTGACCGACATTTTCGTTTTAGTCTGTGGCCTACTGCCTTGATATTAACTTTCTCAGGTTCAGTTGTCAATTACTAAGATAAGGATGATTTCTTTATCATTATTTTTTTAGGTTCCTACAGTGACTATAAATGGAATATTCTCGATACAAACTTTTGGGTTTTTTTAAGGATTGGATACATTTAATCCTGAGACTGCTTGAATATACTTCATTATAATTGTCTTATATTCAGTAGCTATGTGTGGTAAAAGGAGTACTGACATTCAGAAGCTCCATCTGAAATGACTTAATCAAACCTTAAGACAATGATTTCTGACAAAAGAGATTTGTCTTTTCAGGTATAGACTGTTATACCATCTACTTGCATACAGAAAAGTGCTTTGGGATGTCAGTCAAGTTGCATGTAAATATACAATTACTAATGATAAAGCTAGATAATGTAGCACGCACGAATCCAAGATTCCTTTTATGTCAGTCTCCATGTCTTCTTACCTTTACACTGTTAAGATTCGTTCTATATGTTATAGGAACATTTTACAGCTAAAAAACTACAGCCATTTTTTTCACACTAGGTACCACCACCAACCCTGCTCCACACACACACCTGTACTGCCTTGAATTCGATGTTGATTATCTCCAGGGCATTCCTTGAAACAAAAGCAAAGATAAAATCTGCCTAGCTTGAAGGTAACAGATCTTTTCATCTGGAACAAGCTAGTTTTATTAATATGCTGTCAGAAAATGGAAAATAATAATAAAAAAACCCCCACCACCATGGTTTGAAAGAAAATTTTAAGTACACATATAAATTTGTTTTGTTTCATATACCAGCATCTCACGATCTTTCATAGAAATACAAAACTTTTAGTAGTGTGGGAGTTCCTTAACAAAATGCAGACAAGTTGCCCTATCCAAAACAATCATCCCAAATGCTGCTGTGCATATTAAGAGCATTTATTGATTATTTGATGCATATGATGACCCATGTAAGATTCCTGTTCTGCAGTATTTGATACTCCAGCCAGTGACTTGAGCTGATCTGCAACTTTCTTTGCATGACACTCAAAGGGAAGTCATTTGGGTTTGTGTGCATTTCAGCACCCTTCTTCCTTCAAATTAACCATTTAGATGGGAGTATTCATTCAGACCATCCCTATATGGAGCATATTCTTGAGGATGACATTATAAGCTTCTGCTTGGCATGTGAAGAGCAGAACCCTGACTGCCATCAGTAAGGACATGAGATAGACTTTATCTTGTTCATCTTGAGTGTGTTTTGTCTGTAATTTCCCTCATTGACCAGTGAAAATCAAATTAATGGCATATAGAGATAATTTAGATAGAATTCTGATATTAGTTTTCAATTCAACATCTACTGCAGAGAAACTAATGCCACATATAGGCACAGCCACAACTAGGCTCTCTCAGTTTGACTTTTCAGAAAGAACTTTATGGGCTCTGTGATTTAAATTTTCTTTGACATTTTTTATTACATGGTTTTGAAAAAATTCCAAAAGGTAAGAAGAGAACAATAAGTAGTATCAGAAAAATGGAGAATGACATGAAATCAGCAGCCCTGTGGGTTCAAAGGAAAAAAAAAAATCTCTGCCATTTTTACATAAACAGACAATAGGTGTTACAATGGTGCACAATTAAACATCACTTAAGCAAAAATAAACAAGCTTGCAAAAATGTTATTAAGGTTGAAAACAATGGAACTGTTAATGTTGCCCTTGCAAACTTAATTCTGTGTCTCAATTCACTAAATGAGG
This sequence comes from Falco cherrug, assembly GCF_023634085.1. Taxonomy (NCBI): domain Eukaryota; kingdom Metazoa; phylum Chordata; class Aves; order Falconiformes; family Falconidae; genus Falco; species Falco cherrug. The sequence continues at coordinate 5,963,331 of NC_073698.1, forward strand.
CAGGGATCTTCTGTGATGATGTAAAAAATATCTATGTGACGTTAATTGACAGCGGTCTTACTGTTTCTCAGAGGAAAAAATAAAAAGTCACTGGAATAGCTCATACTGAAATGTGGTAGGCAACCAAAATGTACTGTTTGCTACCAGCTTTCCCTACAACTGATTATATTTGCAGGATTGTTAGAATATGGCTTGTAATGAGAAACCAACTCAACCTTGACAACAGAAAGATGTTAGTTTCTCTTTAGTTAACCTCCGAATGTTATGAATTATTATATAGAGAGGTCTTCAATTGTAATGCATGCAGATCAAATCCTTGCTTCTATTATTTTGTCAGTTGTTTACAGCACATTAACTTCACACCTATCAGGGGGTTTTAAACTATTGTGTGAATAATTAAATCATACCGTCTCCCTTATACATCCATGCAGGACTGAGTATCAACAGCGTGGTTTCCTGACGTTTGCTGTATAATCCAGGTTATTTCCAAAGATACTTTAAGCAATGTAGTTCTGCACAGAGAGTTTCTTAAAAGTTGAGGGGTTCAAGCCTTTCCTATTTTCCATGGCAAGGCAATGCATTTTATTATGTGTTACAACATGTATCTGCTATTTTAATATACAAATAGAAGCTTTGCTGCAGAAGTTACATCAGTACCCAGTTTTTGAAAGTTAGCTATTCTGTAATTTGAGGGTTTGTGCATTTCACAGGCTAGAAGTGTGAAGCTACTGCAAAACTTCACATGTTCTGAAGACTTTGCTTATCTCTGTGGAGGCAGAAAGACAAATTAATGGCAGAGTTGTGGTGGTCTCCTTCACCTAGGAGTTATAGTAGTAGTCAAATAGAACCTGACAATGAGAAAAAGTATTTTCAGTACTTAATAACACACTTCCTTGTCCTCGTTTTTATTACTGCTACAGTAGCTTAGTACTTCATTGAACACCCATGCAAATGTATTGAATAAATATAATCAGCCAATCTGCAAGTCAATTTAAAGTATTACGATGGTAAACTTTCATATTGGGTCAAAAATCCTCCCCCCACAAAAAGAAGAAAACCCCAACCCAACTTTATTAAAACAAATGTGTAAAGACCTCCCTCTCATAGCAATGCTAGTTGGTGCAATTGTAATATTATATTAATGAGCTTTGGGAATTGATGATTTTAGAATTTCTAGCCTCTCAGCTTTGATCCATTAGTGGGTATAGATTCAGTGGGAGTTAGCACAATTGGGCAAAGGCTGCCTAAGTGGAAAATTGATCCTGGTAAGTGCTAGCTTACTTGCTTGACACATTAATGTTTCCCGTTTTAGTGCTCTGAACTTTTGCTCTGTGATAATGTGAGTTCAAGTCCCACTTGGGATGTTGAACTTTCAGTAAAGACTTAGAGTGAGCATGGGGGATCTGTCATTCCTTTACATTTTAATTAAAAGGATAAGTTGAAACTAATGGAGAAAATATAATGAAATTACCATCATCATCATCTAGTTCTGGAACTGGGAAATAGACCTTTTCTGTCACTTAGTCAAGGGAATGGTTGACTAGGGAGTTAAAGCAGGCACTGACAAGTATTGAAAGGTGCTACATCCAAAGTCTGAGCTCTTTAGTCACTGTCTCCCTTTCCACCCAGCCTGCTGGAAGAAAAAAAATAAGTAAGAAAGAAAAAAAAAAAACCAAACCAGATAAATCCAATGACTTTGAACAGAGTTTGCACCTCAAGCATTTATTAATCAGACATAAAACAAATAAAATTAAATAAATGGGTAGTTTCAAGAGCACCTTACAGACTAATTAAATGGCTCTCACAGAACTCCTGGGAGATAGGCAATTAAGTAAAATTCCAAAGAGATAAATTGGAAAAGTTGGGTAGAGAGATGAACTAGAGAAAGGCACCCAGGGATTCAAAGTTAATGATAAAGTGAAACTTCCTCAGGTCCCATCCTGTGCTTAGATAAGTTGAGTGAGACTGAATCTACAGAAAAAAATTGCATTTACCTAGGTCAGTGTTGAATGATTACAACTTAGTAACATAAGCACTGGTACTTTGATCATTTTCTTGACAACATGACTATGGCAAATGAAAAAAATTATATGAGATTACCTCTGGCATTTAGATATCAATGTCACAGCTACTACTGATGGATAAACACCACTGCACAGCACTTGGTGTATCATCAGTTCTAAAAAGAGAAATAAAACACTCTACGATTTGAAGGCTTAACCACATTTTTAATGTCATTTTTTTTTCTGAAATAACATCTTCCAGCAGACAGACGTAACCGTTCATGTGCTGTTCTCCTCACAACTGCTTTTCCTACACTGAGTCCAAGAGCTCAGAAGCAGACTCTAATTAGATGACTTTCATATTTTTAACCACCTTCCAGAGTTGTCTCATCTTATAATCTGTTGCCAAGCTCATAAAGTTCACTTGACCCCCGTTGCTCTAGACATTGGTGGATGTAAGCAAAAATGACAAATTAGTTGGATCCCAGGAAAAGCGTCTGGGCAAAACAGTTATGGGAGGAGAACAAATGAAACAAAAATCCCTTCCTTCATTTGAAGGTTTGATCCCAGGGCAGTATGAGTTCAATAATGCTATCAACGGGGTGGAAGGGCTGGAAGAGGCACCATGTACTGTGGGACTAACCAGACTGGCACTGCTTGATTTTTAGTCTGTGTGAGGGAGGTCCCATCAAATTGAATGAGAAATGCCTCACAATTACATGGCCCACTGCTTCAACACTAAAGCAGGCTTCCTGCTACCTATCAAGCCCTCTTCCTTAACATTACCCCTATGACATACACAAATACCAAGAATTATCAGCCAGTTTGGCCAACTCAACTGTTTACCTAGTATTTATTATCAAGGGGGTTTTGGGGAACATGGGGAAGAGTTTCCTCCAATCATTTCAGAGACCCTATTAAAGAGACAACAATACTAAATGTTTAATCCATAAATGCTCAGCAGAAAAAAAAATGTGCCTTTAAGTATATGATCGAAACTAAGCTACTATTTAAAATTTTTTGCTAAACTGTGCTAAGATTGGACATATAACTAGTGTTCAATGTCCAGGTAAATACTTTCCCAACCAAAACCCTCTGATGCTGTTTACAGTGATGCTTAGGCAAAGCTAAAGATCTACTTTGCAGCAGGTGATGCATGTCTGAAAAGTAAACCAGGCTCCCAGATAGTGGATTTAGAACACCCCAAAGGAGAACTTAGGCCGCCGCATTATGCATCATGATCAGACACATCCTTTCACTCTTTCTTTTCACACCAGAATTTAACGCAGGCCCTTGCTATTTTCTGCCTGTTTAAGTGACACAAAATAAAGAAATAATAGAAAACAATGCGGATGCCCTCTGCCCTCCACTCCCAACCAATATTTGCTCACATTATCTGACAGAAAGGCCAAATACAGAGAAAATGAATTCCTGGTATGTGATAAGTAAGTGGGATTTATTTACACAAATTTGTTTAATTCTGATCTCCTGCTTGTCTGCTAGTTCATCTGCTCTATTTCACTCATTTCATGCAGCAGAGGGTTTTTCAATTATAAATCCAGGCAGCACAGTATATTTGAGCATTCTGTCAGCTTGATTTGTTTTTACACCCGTAATGAATTTTAAACTCTCTCCTCAAAAGTCATCACGTATGATTTGGAAATAGAACTTCTCTGGTTTCTGGTGGGATTAAAAATAACTGAATAAATGGGAAAAGTCTTACGATAACTAAATCAACACTACAGGAGCCAGGGATTAATCCCAATAGACTGAGAACAGTATGAGCTCCTTCTCATGCTCTTTATTTTACTCCCTATCCTCCTTAGACTCCTCCTTCTCTTTCTTATTTAATCCACTTTATTTATTAATCAGTCTTTGATCATTGTTTATATGTGACAGTGAATATGGCATTTGCTGCTTTTAGCACTCTGTCAAAAGATAAGCAACAGTTGGCTTAAATATTTACAAATTCTGGTCTTGATGTCTTCAGTCACTGGAAACCAGACTACATGGTTCCCCTTTGGCAGAAAAATCACTTATGGGAAAGAGCAGGGCAAAGTTTGCAACTTTGACTGAGCAAAGGGCCTTCATGTAGGATAAAGCTATCCAAGCTGAGATGGTGATGGCACCAGGGCTGAGCAGTTTCTCCTGGAGGAGACCAGGGCTGGGCTCTCCAAAGGAAACTGGGATTTTTCCCCTGGTCATTTCTCTCACCTCAAGTTGCGGGAGGAATGTGCAACTGCATGTGTGTGCACAAATCTGGTTTTTATTAGTTTGTTCCCTGTACCTGTAAGGATTACTTAAGATCTAGAGCTGTATTTACAAGATATGTGGAAAAGCTGTCAAAGAATTGAAGCAGAAAGTTCATCAAAGGCAAATAATTAAAGCATAGCATCTAAGCAATGTTTGTGCTGCCTCTGAAGCCTTTTGGCTCCCTGTGCAAATCTCACTGGTATCCTCTAAGAACGTGGTCTCCTCAAAGACTGAAATTCCCTTGAGGTATATGCTGCATTTCACTAATGAGCTTTCCGTAAGGGGAAGGGTAGAGGTATGAAATACCAGCGACTGTTCAGGGCAACCTGACCCGTTAAATACCACACCAGCAATCTGGTGATGTCCTTGTGTTCCTTGTGCCTGACAAACAAGGATGTGCTTTTCTTGCTAGACCTGTTAAATTTATTGACAACCTTAAGCAGTAGAAAACACTGCTGTTTTGAAGTTGGGACATTCCCAAGACAATCATCAGTAAGCGGCGGGCAACTCGAATGGCGGGACCAGCCTGAGACATCAGAGATCACCAAACATTCAATACTTACTGGCTAGAGAGTGGATAGCTAAGAGCTTTGAGAAATCAAGCAATTAACCTGAAATTCTCTCGTCAATAAAAAGTACCTACAATGACAAGATACTTTGCTACATGCTAATGATGTCATACCTTGACTGTTGATATATTGGGTTTGCGTGCCCGGGTGCCGGTGCCGCGGGCAGCTCCCCCCGGCCGGCAGAGCCGCTGCCCCCCGGCTCCAGGCCGGGCCCGCCGCTGGCCGAGGCCGAGCCCCGCAGCCGCGGGGGCAGCGCCGCGGGGAGAAGGGGCTGAGAAGGGGAAAAACCCCCGCGGGGGGGAACAGCGGCGGCAGCGAGGGGGGCCGGGAGGGGCGAGCAGCAGCCCCGCAGCCCCCCGGGGCAGGGCCGGGCCGGGCCGGGCCGGAGGAGGCCGGGGGGGCTCCGGGCGCCGCAGCAGAGGCTCCCCGGCAGCCCGCGGGGAAGGGCAGGGCCGGGCAGGGCAGGGCAGCCCCCGGCGGGGCAGGCTGTGCCCCTCAGCCCACGGAGCCCGCGGGGCAGCAGCTCCCCCCCGCAGCCCGGGGCAGGGGGTGCCCGCGGGGGGCTGTGACCCGCGGGGGCCGCGCTGGAGCCGGCTCCGGGCAGGGCCCGTGGCCCCGCGGGGAGGAGCCCGGGCCGGGGCCGGGCTGCGGGCAGGGCCGGTGCCCCCGGGGGGGCTGGAGCCGGCTGGGCCGGAGGGGCTGCGCCCCGCGGGGGGCCCCGCGCTGGGGCCGGGCAGGGGGTGAGGACCCTCCCCCGGCGGGGCAGCAGCGGCCGGGACAGCGGGGGCGGCACCGGCCGCGGCCCCGGGACAGCCCCGGCCCGGCTGGGCGCAGGGGCAGGGCGGCGGCGGCACCCGGGCCCGCCGGGTCAGCCTGGCACAGTCGGTCAAAAAGTAGCTTCTTTCCTCATTGTGACAGCGACAACTGCAGTGTGCTCAAACCTGTGAGGTTTTTGGTGGTTAACTGCAGACAAGCTAGAAATACTGATGTCCTTGCAATCTCTTTTCCCATACTACATCGAGTTTCTGAATGTGCATATGAGTGATTAAAAGCCAACTTCGCAGTGTATTGAGCTCCAAAGGCTTTATTTTCCTGAGTCAAGCCATTACTTTAGCCTTTACAGGAGTCCTCAGTCCTTACTGTAACCGTGCAGAGTTTGCTGGCAGCTCCCTGATGGACCTTCCATAAGTGTTGCTCATGCTGTGGTCCCCTGTCAGCATGTCACCTCATGGTTCCTACTTGCTGCTCCCATTTAAGCAATGGTCACAGAGAAATGAGGGAAAGCCGATGTTCTTCAGAGTGTTGGAGGAAGTACTAAAGGTAGGAATTTGGGACCGGCAAGCTTTGTGATGGCCAGGCTCCCCCATCAGGGGCAGGAAGGAGCTCGCCCCCTTCTCCCAGGGCATGGCTGGCTCCAGCTTTGGTTGGTAAGGTTCTGGGAGAGAGTGTGCAGCAGAGTGCATTAACACTTTACGATTGCTACATCATTGATGTCCTACAGCTAAGCCAGGAAAGAAAATACTAGAGACATCTCCGCCTTGGATATGTGCCGCTTTTCATAAAGAAGGCACGCAGGCACCTGGGTCTTTGTCGTTTCACAGGGATGTGAAAATCCCCAGATTGGTAAAAGACCATAGGTGTATTAACTGATAGCATTACATGATGAATTTTTAGGTACAGTTACATGACTGGAATTCCACTGTTACCTAATTAGCAAACTCGGGTTAGGAGAGCGTGGTGTGAGGGAAGGCCTGTTTCAACAGCCTCTTGTTTGCATATAGGTCTTTCATTTACCTTGAGAACAGATGAAAGGAGTAAGTTTTAAGCCTTCCAGAGGAAGAAAGAGCCTGTCAGCAAATGTGCAAATAAAAGCGTAGATGCATCCTGACAGCAAGAGATAAGTGACCTTGTCACTCTTTGATTTTTTCACTAATAAAAATACTTTTCAAATATATTCAGAAGAGAAGCACTTATTCCGTAGGACAAGATAGTACTACCTGCAAAAACAAAGGTAGGATGTGTATGATGCTACTGAGGTATCCTCTATAGATGTGCTAACACATGGATGAAAGGCAGATGGATCAGCCTCACCGCCCCCCCCCCCCCAATTAATTGGTACAAGATAATTGGGAGACTCACAAAGTAAAATACAACTGATCCAACACAACACGGGGCAAGGTGCTTAGACGAGAAATGAGACACAGCTCAGGACAGGAACAAGTTTTTTAAAAAATCCAAAGAGCCAGTGAGATGAACAGAAGCAGAAAATTCACTTTATATGGCAGAAGAAGTCTTTCCCCTCCCATTCTTCAAGGTTTTGAACTCTGAGTTGGATACCAAAATTTTGCTTTCTGTGAGTACTGCTCAAATGAGAAATCCTTTCATTTAGTCCTTCTGTATATTTCATCAGCTGCCCAATTGTATGTGTGCTTTGGCAGGTGCTCTAACTCGGCTCTCAACACGTGCCCAAAGTGCTAATATAATTTTCTCTGGGTGACTTGCAGGAATAGGGGTCAATGAACCATCTGATAAAACCTGGCATGTATTATACATTCAATCCATTTAGTGCCTCATTTTACCAAGGAAGTAGCTTTTGAATGCATTTAGGCACCTGTCTGTACTTTGGGTAAGTTTCCAGCTTTAATATTCGTATGTTATTTGTATTGATATATTAGCTATTCTGACGACAAAATCTTGTCTAAATTGGTGAGTACAGCAACCACTTCATCATTTCATGGGTTTATTTTCTTCCAAAAGTCTTATGGTGTTGTACACCGGTTTTAAAATATGTGAACTCATTGCTTGTTGCTCAGATCTGAGGTGGGATTTGTGGGATTTCTTATTAGATTTATCTTCTATTTGGCTGTTTAACTGAAGTTTCACTGTGATATTGGACTGTAATTCTTAGCAAAACTCATTTGGTAAACAGGAGAGGTCTCCATAGATGTTTGCACCAGAGCTAATCATGCCCAACACCTTTTATGATTAAGAGAGAGAAACAGGCACCTGAAGGGCATGACTCATCACATCCAGAACAGGTGAGCTGACTTGAGCCATTAAGAGACCCTATTTCTGTTCATGACCCTGAAAAGAGCCTAGCTCAGCTGCAGATATTCGCATTGTTGGCTCTGATGAGTAACTATGAGTAATCCCACAGCTGACTTTCAGCAGTTACACTGTAGCCTGCAGAAAAGACTTCAAAATATTTCCTAATTTTCCCAAATTGTGAAATTAAGACCTGATTTACAGGGACACATCAAAGGTCCATTTGGCTCCGTATTCTTTTTTTGTGACCAGGATGCTTTTATTGCTTCCTATGCACATTTCTTAATTTTGAAGTTAAAGAGTTCCTAAAGGTATAAAACTATTGGAACTTCCACAGCTGAAATGCCTTCAATGAATGTAGTCAGGAAGATAGATGTTTCAGTCTTAAATGGAGAGTATGGATTCGTTTTGCTTATCTCTATTACTGAAAGTGCTATGAGTGGATTTTCCAGAACGGTGCTATAAAAACAAAAGTTGATTGATTGATTCAAAGCCTAAAGCTAGGAAATGTTTTCCAGGAATACTTAGAGGAAATGCACAATGGTCTATGAATAGATGCAATTTACTGTGTGCACACTGATGGCCAAATTTACCGGGATCTGATACATTTGGCTGGCTATAGCAGTGACAGATTTGATAAAATGGTGACATTTTTCTATATTCATTCCTTCCTGTTATGCTGAATTAGAAGAGAAGGATATCAGAACTGCAGACTGTCTTACCAAGATTCCCTAATTAAACCTTTCGAATGTTTAAGTGTATAGGAAACATGTAACTGTACATGTAAAAATATATGCAAAGGTTGACCACATTGCAGCAAGCTCGCTAAAAAGAAAATATCTGTTAGGCCGCTATTCATCTTATGCTGCAAGAACAGTAACTGCAGGGAAGGCTTTTTTTGCCAAAACTTAATGAAAACAATGAAAATTTGTCCTTTGATTTCAGAGGTATTTGAATCAGGCTGTACCTGTTTCTAAAACAACCTGTGTGTAATCAAAACAAGAGAGGAGTGTTAATGTTTTGTATCATATAGTTAAGAGGTAGTTTAGACATGAAATGCTAACAAAACAAGAAACTTCAGGGATTTTGCCTGGGGAAAAAAAATTATAAAGGTGAAATGAAAAGCTCCCCGGATTGTTCTTTTCCTGGTGTTGTCATGCTATTTGGGATATTACTCCTTCATCTGCATTTTCTACTCTTCCACCAACTTATTTACTTTGGCAGGTTTAGATGTGCCCAGAGTGTTTCTCATGACCATTTTTAATAACTTTTTTTTTGTAAGCAGAGTAAGACCGTTAGTTATTTTCCTGAATCATAGCTCCTTGCTTGTAATGCAAAAGGTTGTCTCTTATGACCTTACTGAGACACAGAAGAGGACAACTCCTGGCTCACTGACTTCACCCTCCCACTATCAAAAGCACAACCAATTTTTGATGTCTTTTAGAAATATATTGAACTTGATTTAATTTCACCCAGTGATGACACCAGAGCTCCAGAACCTCACCCTTCTAAAGGCTAGACATCATCTTTTAATTACCAGCTTAAATTTATTAATGATCAATTTAAACCAGGATATTTTTTCCTGTCATTTAAACAGCACCTCTTCCTCCCTAACATAAACACAGTTTTGATGTATTTAAAAGGCTGTACCACCAGTTTAGTTATCTGAATTCAAACTTATGTGTGTACTGTAATGAATATAATTATTCAGAATGTTTGTAATACATGGGGGAATATTCATTGGCATTTCCAGTGAACAGAGAAACAAAAATATTTTTAGTCAGATCCCATGTGCATCCCATGTGCTTACCATAGAAGAAAAAGATACATCTATTAAATTGAAACTCTGGAAGAAAGGGAAAAAAAGGCAACACAAGAAACCATTTATTCTTTAGTGTACTTCTCTCTACAGGAAAACTTTTTCTCAGGTTTATTGATATGGGTGGATAAAGGTTTAAGAACAAACATTCGCTTCTGATATGACATTATTTCATGGTTAGTTAACAACATGATGGGCACTGAGAAAACAGTAGCATACACAGCCATCTAAAACAATGTAATGTATCTGTTCCTCTAACACAAATGTAAAATACAGTTCTTTTCCCCATTTCATAGAATTATTGTTTTCTCATTTGTGCTGCAGTTTCTTTGCTTTCTTGGCAGCACTATAGATGTATGGATGTGAAACACACATCAGGATTTTTTATTTCCCTTTTTATGATAGAATATTCTAACTTTAAATTGAAGATTGTCGTAATGAGGAATAGGAAATCACCAGTCCCTGTTGCCAGCATTACTGTGTCTGTGTTCCTTTGAATTACTGTCTGTTCCTCAGGCAAAATATCTTAATCTGATTATTTAAAATTACATCATTGATTAGGTGTGAACGAGCAGGCTCATTAAATGAAAGGATGTACATGATTACATGTCATGATTAAACTCTCACATGCTCCTGGCAACATGCAAGTTTAAAACCTCTTGCATCTTCTCCCTCCACCCCACATGCCCTTTAGAGATTTAGTGTAGTTCTGCTGGGTCCAACATAACAAATGTTTAACAAAGATGTCTTATGCTACTTTTATAAAATGAAAATTCATGACAATAAAGCAAAAATCAGGACTTTAAACTATCTACTGAAAGACTGATTTTGATGGTAATAACCATAACACATAGGTGAGGCTCATTCTGAAAATACTGCTTAACATGCTAATCAGGATTACTTCACTTCTACCTACCCTTTCCTATGATGTACCTATAATCTCTGTTTTAGGCTATAAACACTTTATACATAAGGCTTGTGCTTTGTTTTATGTACAACACAACAATTTGGGGGAATAATAACAGGAAGTGTTAAGGACGAACCTTTCTGAAAACAGGACATTGGACTTCACTTTTCCTTGCGCTTATAGATCTGAAAACAAAGAATGCTTCAGAACAAGTTTAGATGTCCTTTTGAATAAAGGGTACTGTTTTGTATCATTAGCAAAGTAATGAATATTCAGATTCTGTTATTACATCACCAGTATAAAATCCTCAGTTATAGATAGTATGCTCTGAGAATACGAAGAGGCTGCGCTGCTTCACAACCCTTGTACATGTACATTTCTTGTGCAGCCAAGTTAGCCTCCTGGGATCATGGGTCAGGTGCCAATGGCTATGAAAAAGAAGAGCACAGAGTCTGATGCAGAGTTAAAAACTGGCTTTGGCATCCACTAGCTTTGGAAGTCAGCAGGCACTGGGAAAACCACCCCTGCAAGGTAGGAGTTAAAGCTAGTCAAGTTGTTCCCTCTGCAGAAAAGGATGCAAGGAAATGCAATTCATCCCATCTCAACTATCTAAAGTTAGGAAAGATGAAAACAAACCTTAGTTTTTAACTTAGAAAGTAGAGAAAGTTCAGAATATTGCACCAGAAAGCCTCATAACTCCAGATCTAAATGAAATCTTACTATTTTATGGCCAAACTTCAATTAAATAAATAAATAAATATAGTGTATGTTTCCAGTTAGGCATTGTTTACAGATTATTAATGTTATTAGCTATTGTCTCTAATGAATTCTCTATTTAAATTAGCTAGTGACACACTAGTGATATTAGCTATGTCAGTATTTTATGTAAGATTTTTATATGAAGTAAACGTAAGAGCAGAGAAGTTGCACTTAACCAGGTCATGTGCTTTATTGTTATGCAAGGTAAAACTTACAAGTTGCAAGGTTAATTACTATAATTTGGAAAAAGACAGTATAAGAAAAATGCAGATGCTGTAATACCTATGTAATTAACTTGTAATTGCAGCATAATTGCACAGTGGTTTTCCTTTGCAGTAGATTGCTAAACTGGATTTATGCAGTTACTTATGAATACTTACATATCACTTAGGCTGATAAAGCTGTAAGCAAAAGAAGGAAGACTGAAACCTACAGTGAAAAATATTCTAACGAAATGTAATTAAATACACAATAGAAATAATAAGTGAGTAATTTTCGAGAAATACTGGAAGTGGCACAGTCAGCCACTGTCTCGTGTGATCTCCTGATACCCAGTTACAGAGAATGACAGACAGCTGCATCACTAGCTGCACGTATCTTGCACTATAGAGGAAACAAACTCTTCTCTGCTATTTTTCTTGATAGATGTGATAGTCATCTCAGGGAAAAGGGAAAGGGGAGAACTCTTCAGAGCACACTATCCTGTGAGCAGATAACAAAACCTACAAGGTGGCTTCAGAAGCTTAGTGAAATGTTGGAGTAGCTAAGGAGAAGTTTTAGTGTTAGTTCATATTTTATTCATGCAGCTAGTTGTTTGTTCAGTGTTTGGGGCTAAATATTCTTTTCACTTCTGTGAAGCAATAAAGCTGATTCTGATCATAGTAAAGAAGTCTCTTGCTATGGCTGTGGTGAGTCCTAAAATTTGGCTTCTTCCAAAATAGCTGACAAATCAATTCTCCAGGGCATTCAGGAGGTAACATGTTGTGTTTCTAACTTTAGGGCACAGGCTTATTAGAGAAATTGCAACACAGACATCTGAGGGTATGTGCTGGTTAGCCCCAAAGGTCTCTGATGCGTGTCAATCCAGCAACAAGCAAGCATGAGCACGGGGCCCGTGAATACCTGTACTGGTAACCTAGATGTGCCCAGCACTGTCCTCAGGTAGAGGCCAGCTAGCATGAAACAGCCTGCTGCATTGCTACTAAACCTGGTTAGCCTCCTGCATCCAGACTACACCCTGGCAATCATCCTTAGCTGTGCTCATTTCCTAACACTGCCTGGAAGTTTTTTGACAAAGTGTCATTTGGCCAGCCCCAAAACAACCAGTGTGTCCTAAATCTTCCCTGGCAAGCAGGGCTGTTATATATATTATTCTAGCATACATTACCATGCAGTGTATTGATAGAGTAAAAGGCTTTTTTATTATAAAGAAATTCCATGTTCTGGGACATAGAGCAAACAGTGTATGATGTGTAATTTTAGCTAATTATAATTGAGGAAACAATTCTTTAACACTTTCTTTGATAGAAACTGAAGATGCCAAAAATAAGAGTGAACAGTTTGAGCAGGTATTTGTATAGGAAATTCACACATCAAATAATATAATTATATCATCCTGAAGCATTTTTTTTACTAGAAGAATAAAAAAAAAAAAAAACCACCACCAAACCTCTGAAATTAAACACCAGCTTACTCAAATGCATTGTCACCTGTGTAAATCATTTACACTGTCATTTAATAGAAGCTCAGGTTAGCAAATTGTGGGATTTTTGCTTGAACACAACAGCATTTGCTTGAACATTGCAGCAGCAATGAGAAGCTGGTGGGTGCCAACAAACAGCACAGCTGGTACTGGTGCACAGTGGAACTCATGATGCAGTTTGAGCCAGTAGCTTTGGCAAGGTATCAACATCATGAGGTTTTAATAGTAATACTGCACAAAAATGAAAAAGAAAAAAAAGTGAGGGAGAAAGCTCAGTGGAGACTTGCATGCCTTTTTAATTATTGTACCCAGGGATTCCATCTACAATTTTCACAGGAGTTCAGTGCAAAACCAGCATAGTTTGAGCCCATTACCAAGCTGAGCTTGTACTTTCAGCTATCCTGAAGACACCTTCGGAATGCTTTGCTTTGGAGTGAGCAAGGCCCCCTCAAACACTCCGTCCGTCAGAGTGGGGTCCTCTTTGTCATCACGTAAGTATTTTAAAGAATAAAGAAATCTGAAAATCAGAAACTCATGAAGAAGCTGCCCTTTGAAGAAAGGAAAAAGCAGACAGGTAAGACATTATTGCTGAAAACCCTATATTTATGAATGGCACTTAACAGATGTCTCCCTTTAACTGCAGTCTTCACCTTCTCCTGTCACATCACAGAGACGCAAGAAAATAAACAGGCCTTAGAAACCTGATGTTCTATCAGGCAATAATAGCATTAGCCACCTTTAAGCCTTTTCTCTTTCACAGCAGAAGATTCAATACATTCTTAGTACTTTTTTACCAAAATTGAAATTTTATCAAGCAGGGCTTTATTTGCAAAGAAGAAGTAGCAATATCTGTTTAATATCTGTTAGACTAGCATGCTGCTGGAATTCAGAAGCAAGAACTGACATTATTTGCCCCACAGCTCAATAATGTCCTAGCAGTTAGACACTCAGTTATACTGGTTAACTCTATCATAGCAATAATTTACCAACCACACCATGAAAATACCAGCATTTATTGACAATCATAAAAAGAAACCACATCGTGAAAACACCCAGATTCTTCTTAGGAAAACAGGATGTATAAGCACTAGAAAAATCTAATTTTACATCCTAACCTCAGGGTCTATTCCAGAATACCTTATTTCACTGACTTTACAGACTTGAGAAGGTACAAATGTGGTAAAAAAAGCTGTTATCTTTAGCGCTCACTCTCTCTCTGCCCTCCCTTTTTTCTTTTTTTTTCTTTTTTTTTTTTTTTTTTTTTTTGTGGGCCCACACAGAATTAATTTGGTTCCAGATATCGATCTAATAGTGCCATTCTCCATATCTACTTAAGTACAGAAAATTATGACTAAGGCTATCATTAGATTTAAACAAGGTATGAACAAAGCTTATGAAAAGAAAGCACTACAAAAATTGCCTTGGAAAGTACACTAAGAAGGCTTTTGAATTGCATACACAACAATGGAAGAAATGAGAATATAGCACATCTTGGTATAATATCATGTTTCTTATCTGTACAAAATTTCATATAAAATGCAAGGGAGACAATGACATTGTACGTATGCTGTGATTTGATATATTAGCTGAGATATATCTAGCACAAAATACCAATTCTCATAATTAAGGGAGGGAGGGTGTTATATATAATTTATGATGCTACTGCTGTACAATAACTGGGTCACAAAGTCCAATTCTAAATACTGTCAGAAAACCATCATGTAGCTGTTTAGCAGTGGAAGAAATAATGATAGACCTGCTACAGTGAGGCTGATAAACAAACCAGTCACCTGGATTGGTGATTTGCTAGTTGCTATGACATGCTCCCTGATTTTATCACACCACCAATAAACAACGTTGTTTTTCTGGGGCAATGTCTTGTTTTAGTTGAGTTTTAAAGGCCCTGTAGCTAGTTCATTGCCCTGTCACAGCTGAAATCATAATTTCTGGTAATAGCCACAAATTAAATAACAAAATAAAGACAAAACCTCTGAACCCTTTGCTTATCCTATTTGGAAGTTGGCTGCCATCCCCCAAGCTGTGCCTCGTTAGTCCCTTCTTATTCAGCAAGAAACATAAAGTTTGACTCCTTTACAATTTGATGAACAAGGGATTGCCCTGATCATCTGCCTCAGTGTTTTTCTGAAATTACTGTCCTGCACAGAGTCAGATATTTTACCACACTCAAGGCACGAACTCTCTCTCTGGTCACTTCAGAAAGAGTCCAAGGAAGCCAGCTTCGTCGTACAAGACCATAAAATTGTCTGGCAAAGTCATGCAAAATCCAGTCTTCCAAAACTGGTCATCTTTGAAGGCATCCTGATCCCTCTTTTAACTGCCAAGAGAATCATACGCAATCGCCACAGAAAAAGGAGATCTGAACTTTCAGATTCATTGGGAAAATCAGTGTTGAGCAGAGTTGAATGTGGAACAAATTCTGGTCAAAAGCATTTGTTATATTTTTCTTAATTCTGACTCGAAAAAATATCAAATTGTTACAGAAATAATGCTGATAGCACCTCAACTTCAGTCAAAATGGCTTCTTTAGCTAAAACAACTTGGTGTATTTCTGTTTCATTTGGTGCTGTATACATTTTAATTCCCAGAAAATTATATTCCCCCTCTTAATGTCTAAAATTATTTTGAAGCCAAAATAAATAATAGTTTTCTAAGCTTCTGGGTTTCAAATAAAGTGTACTTTCTCATGGAAAACAGTTCCATCTACATTTTCTTTGCCAACTCATCGCAATGTTATCGGTATGCACCATCACCACCGTAGCCTGGTGTGGGAAAGACCATGACTCCGTGTCCTGTCCATTCCCTTAGGGTCATGATTAGCCTTTGGGAAAGCTTTGAAAAAGCAGGTGCTTAATTTCACAGGGCACAATGACCACAAATAATGGTGGCCCTAACACAGGGAGTACATTCAGGGGAGACCCCTTGCATCTGGTGAGTGAAATCCATAACATGACCCTAAATAATATGACCATGAGAACAATTTTTTCTTGATAAACAGATGATTACAGAAGGATAGATATTGTACAGCAAACAAAGCTGTGTTGGATAGTTACATATACACTAAGGCAAGTTCTTTTCTTGCTTTATAGCTTAGATAAAAAACAGCCCAAATCAGAAGACACTGTGAAGATACAGCTTTTGTCATTACTGGACTCCAGACATCAAACAGGCTGGGGTTAAGGGTGATTTAACTCACAGAACTACAGGAGATGGCCTTTGGAGAGATTTTGGTATCATTGAACAATCTGTGCATCCAATGCGTTCCTTTCCTCCTTCATATTGCCCACTCTGTCAATGGCTACGTTCTTCAGAAAAACTACAAATAGATATCTCTGAAGTGCATGCAACATGGTTTGTTTTGTAATGGACCAGAAGGCATCCAGTGACAGATATATTCAAACAATACATTCCCAGAGGAGGACACTTCTGTTCCTCTGACAGTACCTGAATGACATATATTATCTATAGCTTCATTAAAATATCCAGAGATTCTCTAACAGTTACATACAAAACTATTTGCTTCTGTTCAGAAGCACGTTGTGTGGTGGATGGATTTTTGTTGGGTGTTTTTGTTGTTTGTTTATTTGTTTTTGTTGTTGTCTTAAGAGGGAAGATGATAAACATACTGTACCTTTCAATGGCAGGAGCACCAATAAAGTCACTCATGTCTTCCATCAAACAGTCTCAAACAGCTTGGATGTATAATACTACAATTAGGCTTCATTTTTTAATTTTTTTTTTATCAGGTGATATGTTTATGTGTATATTGTATTTAGTGACATCTGAGTGGGGTCCGTACGACAAAGGCTGTGTTCTCTTGCCTTGCCTTGCCTTTTCTCTAACAAAAAACAAAGTGCCATCATTCACAGTTATGATTGGGATACAGGGTCTCTAAAAGCCTGGCAATAAAACATATTGAGGCTTGAATAAATTCCTTCTATTTGTGGCCAAATTCCTTCTAATCACTAAAAATCCTCTCAATAGTCTCTACCAGAATAAAATAAGGTTTTGTTTAAAGTCTGAAATGGTTTTTATTTTGGGAATCATATGTTATTTTATTTCCATAGTTCTGATTCTATTCCACATTCAGCAGCAATTTATTTCTTAAGGAAGGTCTAACTTAAGCTGTGGATTTAGGAAAATAATCAGCTGCAGTCTGTATGATTCTGCTGTATGCTATTTCAGGTGGTCAGGGACTATGCTCACATCCATTTTACAATGATTAGTTTCTAACTTTAAAAGCAGCATCTTATAAAGCTCTGATGTTTCACTAGCTCACCCAGCTAACAAGGAGGAATCTGTTTCTGCAAAAATGAAGTTGTTCCAATTCTTACCCAACAATTAAAACCACATTTTGTTCTATTCTCATACTTCAAGAAGGTCTAATTCTAGGTCTTGCTAAATATGAGCTTGCAAACTTAACCTTCTCTCTTTCTCATTATAATAAAATAACAATTTGCCACTCAGAATTCTGGCTACAGAAACAGCCAGAAGTTGCTTCAATGTTACTTGAAATAAATAAAGTGGTATGGTTTAGAAACAGTAGATTTAAATCTGCACTAAATTTTAGTAATAGAAATTCAATAAGTTGATAGTAAATTGGTGTAAAGATTATATAATGAACATAAAAATCAGACAGAATGATGCTTTGATGTCTGTACTCAAAACCGCAATTCCAGTGTCACACATTACATGTAAATTACCAGATATCACAATGCTGCTAAGAACTGACAATTCAGAAGCTGTGGATTTACTTCAACAAGGAATGATAGTTTGTTTTCTTGCACAGGAACATAGAAACATCATCTTAAATGTAGGCATATGCTTTGAAGTAGAGTAAGAGGAAAAGATTCTCAGCATCTGCTAATAACTGTTGGGATGCTTGGGTTAGATCTTGGATATAATCTGTCAATTTGCAACAATCATGTTAACTTAACTTCAAGATGTAATGAAATGTGACCAACACAATTAAACACAATAACATATTATAGCAGCAAAAATGCATTCTTGATGACAGTGGGTAAAGAAACTGCAGTTATCGTTTAACTCAGAAAAGACTGATTTTTAAAAAAATATTTTTACGATACAGCATGGTCTTTCCTGAAGGTTTTTGACTGTTCTCATAGAAATTTAAAAGGACAAGACTAGGGCATGTCTAGCTATTGCACTACTGAGAAATTCATTTGAAATTAAACATGGAAAAAGAAACTGATCTTCTGCAACTTTCTGTAAAGAATATGTTCTACCATTTTATTAATACAGATTGTAACCTGTGGACTGTATAGAAGGTCCACAGTATTGCTCATATTTAATCGTTTACACATACATAACCTTAGATAGTTTCATTGTCGATTATAATTGCACAATGATGACAGACTTGACCAAACTTTCACAAAAGATTCATTGCTTAATTCTGCAGCCAAACCCTTAATGAACTTGCGACTGGACATTGATTAATATAATAATCATAACCATGCTAACACCACCCAGAGAGGTCATCCTAGACAACAGGAGCCAGCAAAACACAGTTGTCATTAATTCAGCTGTAAAAAGATTAAATCTACAAGATTTGTTTGAAAACAGACAAGCCTTTTGTGTGAGACAGAAATAATCTGTCAAGATTTGGTTGCACCTTACGTGTCTCCATATATGTATTTTCTCAGTAAATACTGAATTTTTGTTATTAGGTGTATGTATATTTATGTGCAATCCTTAAAAAGTTAATTTAGGATATCTGAACAGTCTTTCAGTTGGATAATAATTGCTCAATAATCAGCTGGTTTTCAGATCAATAAATAAGTGACTGATATAAAGAAAAGCAACAGTCTTTTTTTTTTTTTTTTTTTTTTTTTTTTTTTTTTTTTTTCTCATCATACCAATGCACTGCAAGCCACAGATGTGGTGAATTACACAGGAGACTGAGCAGGCTGCTAGACTAACTCCCTGCCGTACATGCTGGTGGTAATCCCACCACAAAAAGCACAAGAGGTTGGTAAATCCATTTGTTTCTCAGTACTGGACTCCCATCAATCCTGTGCTTATCTTAGGTTTAATCATTTGATTTGATTCATAATGCTGCTTATAGCAAGGATTCACAAAAATGCTTACAAGAGATAGCCAGGTCCGCTCGTGCTGGGTTTTGTTATTATTTGTGCACTCCACTCCTTTAAAATGCTGCAACTTTATGTTTGCAGCTCCGTGCTTCCGAAAAGAAACGTATAATTTTATCATGAACATTACCTATTCAAATTCAAGATATACAAGAAAATCCATCTCAGTGGAAAACAATGCAACCTAGAGATCAATCCTTAAATTAGTTCTTGGGGGATGGAGGGATCACAAGCTTGTAAATCCCATAAGTCTTATTTTCCTTGAGTGGGAGTTAAGAGTCCTAGCTTATATAGCTGTTTTTCAAATTTTATGCCAACTGTAGAGTGTCAAAATCCAGATTTATATCCTCAGGCCTTAAAATTCCTGCAGGGTGTATTTCTTTACAAAAAACCGGTGGTTTTCTGTAGAAAGGCAATCTCTTCCTGCAGGCTGGTAAAATTTAAATCTGTGATGGCATCTCTTAACAACAACCAAAAAAGCCCACAGGTGCTCTTTTAGCTAAATAAGCTGCTGTAACAACAAAGTCTTTATGGCATTAAAAATGCAATGAACTAACTTGAGTTTCTAAATGAAATATAAATAAATAAGTCCAGAAAGAGAATTTCAGGCACCGCTTCTTGAGTCATGAAAGGCTGCAAGACTATGAAATTGCACAAAATTTGAAGTTCTCTCATTCTTACCTTAATTACAGCTTTTCACGACGTCCCAGAAGCAGACAACAGCCTGTGTTTTGAAGCAAAGAAATATATCCATCCTGAAAAAAAACAAACCAAAAACAAAAAAGAAAAAAAATTGGAAAATGGCCTGCAATTTCAGAAATTCTGTTTCTGTTGTACTGCACTTGAATTATAAAGTAAAACTGAAGTCCTGTTCAGTTCCAGAGGAAAGAAAGTTTAGTTATATTTTCTATGAGGAGATCATAGTCATGTGAAACATTTAATGTGTGTTAAACTGAGAAGACAGTGCAACAAGGCTGAAGGCCCTTTTTGTGTCACTGGTTCAAACATCTTTTAGAAAGTCACCATCTTTTTATATCATCGATTTATACAGCAGATTTTCTGACCTGTTATTCACGTTGACACAATTTAGTACACAGTTTTTTAAAACATAATTCATAGCACCATAAACCAAACGCATATATTTGCCTGTGGTAATGTTTGTGAGCCACTATTCCTTGGCCAAACCATAGAATAAGTGTTATATACACTTAAAGGAAAACCTGGTCCATGTATACATAACTGTATTAAAACGTATATCTTAAAATACAACTGTTCACCTTTGCTATCGATCACATTTCCCACCAGGCCAACAAAAAGAATTCATCCACTTAAGGATGTAATACTTAGCATTCAGCACACACACATACTGCATTTGTACATACATTTATAAATCTATGCATATATACATTGAAGATGGTAATATGCAATGGGAATGTAAAGCCAGAACATGACTTCAAGCCAGGACCCTTCTGGCAACATTGCACTTTCACAGACTAGTAAACCACCATAGGAGAAGGTCTTGATGCAGGAACAGAACAGAAGATCTGATACATCATTTTTCCAGATTTTTTTTTATAATATATATGTGAGTGCAAAGGGGGGTCAAACATGGATAATCTTCCAGCTTCTTTTTCTCTGCACAGACATAAATCAGTGAGTAATCAATTGCCAGGTCTAGGACCACAGGGATGAAGAGGACAACAAATTTACCTACCTACATAGTCACCTGTTTTAAACTGTATTTCCCATATTCTGGCTAACTGCATTAAAGACACTGATCATTTTTTCTTTTGTGGAACAGAAGAGTATTTACCATTCTCCCTGAAATTCTCAGAGAAGAACCTGGTCCTTTAGTTTTGGCTATTTGTGGAGTCAAAATGATAAGGACTTCTAGTTCCTAAGAAGTCCTAGAAATGATACCAGATCATCTGATCGCGAGATACTGCTGTTATTTGAGGCTGAAATGGGAGATTTTGATGATGCTGCTTGAACCTAAATGTGATGTGGGACTTGGCCTCAAACCTAACCACCCCAGTGCCCGAGCTTTAGTGATTATCTAAAAGCAACCAAACCCTCTCAGTATTTTAAGCTCAGTCACCACTGTCATAGCAAGGCTGGTCACACAAAATAAATTCACAGGTAAAAGAGACTTTTGAAAGTAGTTGGCTCCTGCTTGTTCCTTCCCTGCTTCCCAGCTGTCATGCTTTAAGCAGCAGGCTATTGAAGCCCAGCAGTGACAGTGGAAAAAAAAAAAAGACAAACTGCCTCAAAAAAACAGCAGCTGCAATTTACAGTGACAATGTTTGTCACTGAAGTTTTGTGGATTGTCCTTCACACTTAAAGAGGCAAGCCTACGTGTTGCCTTTGTCTTCGATAGGAAGGTGATGAAGGTAAAAACGATGAACCAGAAGAGAAAATGTGTCTAGAAAATTAGTTTTCTTTTACAGAAAAATGTTTTTTTTTCCTGAATTTGTGCATTTATCTGATCAAAATTTTACTTATTTGAAGGTTTTATGCTGAGTTTTTTGCATTTACACTACATATATGAATCATGACAATATCAAGTGATTACTTCTCCCTCAGATTTGTAGTCTGGAGATCAAGGTTGGCTGAGTAGACTCAAAAAAAGAGAAACCTTGGTATAGTCACATGCTAAGATACAACTAATACACCATACATACCAATACATCCCCATAGAAACCCTCTTTCTTGAGGACATTTGGCCCCAATTTCCTCCTACCAGCATTTACATGGTTACTGACTTTTATTCTTTGATTCATTACCTGAAAAGATGTAATGTAACCTTTAGGAAAATGTGTAAGCACGAAAGCCATCTCAATAAAATTTACTGTTTACCTTGCCCTTAAAACAAATCCTAGACAAGAACAAGGATAGGAGCACACACTTAAGAATGTGATAGAGTTCTAATTATTTAATGAGCATATCAGTTGAGTTGCTATAAATTACTGTTTGTGTGATTTTCAGTTCTCCTCTCCTTGCAGGCTAATGTAAAGCCTCAAATGTATGGAAACATGTTTTAACTAAAATAACTTCACTTTATATCCAGTATGGCTACAAGTAACATGTTAGCAGTTATTAGCTAAGAGAAAGGTATATTTTGTTAAGCCAATGTAACTGAAGTCTGTACCAAAATGAAACAGAATTTTTTAATTTTTTTTTTTCCCATCATGGATTTCAGTGAAACTACTCCAGCTTGCATTAAGATGAATGAAAGAATTGGATGAACATGACTTAGGAAATCTAGGGGGGTTTCCTTCTTTTATTTTTGCCGTTACATTTTCTTCTCTCTAATTTCTGCTACTCTGACAGTGCTTTTTTCTTTTGACTAGCTCTTAAAAGTTGACCTTAGTTGCTTCTCACACTGCAGGGACTACATGGCTGCACACCAATTTAATGTTAATGAGTAAAAGGCGCTAAAGACTAACTAATTAAATGGGCACTTGCAATTGATGAGCACTTGGGGGAGAATGCTGTTCCTTAACTCAGAGAAAAAGCAAATTCTTGACCTGGGTTTGGAGCAGGAAAAGATGACAAATAAAATAAGGCAAAAATTTCTACCAGAGCAGCTGAGAAAAAAACCCAAACAACTAAATACAGTGATTTTGAAAATTGCTTCTTAAACTTCTTTTGCCTGCAACTGTGGAGTCCTCCCTGGAACACAAGATAGTCCTACCAAGAATTTGCATTCACACAGCATATAGAGTTAAAGGGAAGATGGAGTATTAATTATATATGTAAGAACAAGCACGCCAGAACAACCCTATCTTTACATGGAGAAAAGTCTACATACAGTGCTGAATTTAATTACCTCAAAAAGTGTCAAACACCTATATCCTGCTTCTGATCTCATCCTAGCCTCCTTGCTAATGCTTCTGATCCCCTTCCTGGGGCAGCTTTCCCTGGGTAAGGCTTCCTGTCCTGTGGGGAGGAGTAATTACTCGGGAAATCACAGTGACAAAGGACTAAGCAAAGTGGACTTTGGTCATTCCTTTCCACCAGGTAAACTTCTTGTACAGCACAAAAAAAGTGACTAATATCATAGAATCATAGAATCATTTAGGTTGGAAAAGTTCTTTAAGATTATCAAGTCCAACAACTGTCAACCCAGGACTGCCATGTCCACACTAAACCATGTCACTAAGCATCGCATCTACGTGTGTTTTAATCCCTCCAGGGGTGGTGATTCCACCACTGCCCTGGGCAGCCTGTTCCAATGCTTCAGCACCCTTTCAGTGAAAAAAAATTTCCTAATATCCAATCTAAACCTCTTCTCATGTAACCTGAGGCTGTTCCTTCTGAAAGAAGAGACCGACCCCCACCTGCCTACAGCCTTCTGCCAGGCAGCTGTAGGGAGCCAGAAGGTCCCCCCTGAGCCCCCTTTTCCCCAGGCTGAGCCCCCCCAGCTCCCCCCCCCACCCCGAGCTGTGCCGCAGCCCCTTCCCCAGCCCCTGCCCGGCTCTGGACACGCTCCAGCCCCTCCGGGTCTGCCTGGGGGTGAGGGGCCCAACGCTGAGCCCAGGGCTCGAGGGGCGGCCGCACCAGGGCCCGGCACAGGGGGACGGGCACTGCCTGGCCCTGCTGGCCACGCTGCTGCTGACACCGGCCAGGGCGCTGCTGGCCGCCGTGGCCACCTGGGCACACTGGGGGCTCATGCCCAGCCGGCTGCCGACCAGCCCCCCCAGGCCCTTCCCCGCCGGGCAGTTCCCAGCCCCCTGCCCCCAGCCCGCAGCGCTGTGGGGGGCTGGTGTGACCCACGGGCAGGGCCCGGCACTCAGCCCTGTTGGGCCTCATACAACTGGCCTCGGCCCCTCGGCCCGGCCTGCCCAGACCCCCTGCAGAGACCCCTGCCCCCCAGCAGGTCACACTGCCCCCAGCTCGTGTCCTCTGCAAACCCACTGCGGGTGCGCTCCAGCCCCTCGTCCAGGTCCCTGATGAAGACATCAAACAGGACTGGCCCCAGCGCTGGTCCCTGGGGACACCACCTGTGCCCGGCGCCAGCGGGATGTGACTCCATTCCCCACCACGCTCTGGGCCCGGCCACCCAGCCAGCTTGTTACCCAGCGCAGAGCACACCCGTCCCAGCCCTGGGCACCAGTTCCTCCAGGAGATGCTCTGGGAAACAGTGTCAAGGGCTTTGCTGAGGTCCGGGTAGACACCATCCACAGCCTTTCCCGCATCCACTAAGGGGGTCATTGGCTGTCAAAGGAGACCAGGTCAGTCAAACAGGACCTGCCTTTCATAAACCCATGCTGGGTGGGCCTGATCCCCTGGTTCTGGTGCATGTACCACATGATGGTGCTTCGGGTGATCTTCTCCATGTCCTTTAGTTCCTTTGTACAACAGGGAAATATATGAATTACTCTATTGTATACTGAGTTTTGCAAATCAGAGATCATAGGGTGCTTGCTTAGCATAGACTGCAGTACCTATCTGATCTCATGAGCCCTGTAATACAGACTTGTGAGAAAAGGGAAGAAAGAAACATGTCAAGTTTCGTGCTATAAGCATGAAGGTTTGATTTGATGATCCTTTTCCGTGACTCCCAGATCACACTTTTTCAAGTTGCATTCTGTGATCAATTTACAACCCATGCCTGCCACAAGGTCTTGGTCCAAAACAGAAGCTCTAGCATTGCACAGCAGCCAGGGAGTATCTACACCAGGTTGCTCACCATGGCTGCAACCCTGGCTGATGTGTCTTCCTGACTATATGTCTTAGCGTATCAATAGGGGGAAAATCCTATCTTCTCATCAGCTGCCCTATGGTACTGTACATCACCTACAACCTCAAGCTCAGAAATCTTTATTTCACAAAAAACATTGTCAAGTTTGCTCGATACCACAGGGCAAATTACTTGCAAAAATATTTCAACTTCTTTCCCTATAAACCTCAGCTATATAGGACAATTCATCCAACTAGCTACAAGAGGAGTCTGGAAGACATTCAAGATGAAGTTTCGAGCATCATGATATTGAATAAATGGCAAATACCAGCCCCAGGAAGCCACAGTACTTGTAAGAAGTAAGTTTTCCTAGTTTGCTTTCCAATATTTTTTCCTAATTCTTTTTGGGAAGTTGAATGGATCTTACATCTCTAGGAAGCAACCTTCCCTTTCTAAGCCATATCTGGAAGACAGAGCTCATCTGTTTTTTCTTTATCTCTGCTATGATATTTTCAGACTGATAGAGTACAAAAGTGGACCACTCTAGAACATCCATTGTGATTTTGCCCATAATGCAGATTTTAAAAGATCATAACTTTTTATCTGATTGTTGTGTAAACTAAAAGCATCTGTTTGCTAAACTTCCTTTTGCATTTTTTTTTTCATAGTCAGATCAACATTTACTATTGCATTACAGTTCTTCAGTACATTATATTCTTGCTGCTCCAGTTCAGTCACAATCATTAGTGGATAAACTCCATTATAGATGCTTCTATAAGCATCTCAGTGGTGTAGCTGAAAATCTAGGTCATTTTTTTCACTGAAATGTGAATCAAATTTCTTTCTGATGGTATTGGAAAGTGTGATAGGGAAAGACTCTGCTGTATACCTTGGTAAAGTTTGATAGACTCCTAAACCTGGATCAGCATTACTAACCAATAGCATGAAATCACACACTTCTGTGGGCAGCAGCTACTAATAAATGCTCATCCGGCTAATGCTTCATTACAGATTGAGCCTTATCAACTCTAGGAACCACATGCCACTCTCATTTACTTCTGCGTACTTCCAGATTCTCTCATTTCTATGACAGCGTGACCAGGCAGGAATGTGAGACAGAATTTAGCCCCATGAGGCTATCTCATGGGGGAATTACACAAGTAAATGAATATTACTGAAAACATAGATTAAAAGAATCCTAAATAAGGTGTTAAAAATCCCCTGCTTTCCTGTGCAGTCTCAGCAGCTTCCCTCTTTTATGCTCTTGTCTGAATACTATAACAAAAATGACATTCCTATGAGGCCACCGTGTTTCTGGACATGAAATCACTATCCAGCGTCACAGTGCTTTACAGAGGGCAACAGAATAGGGTTTGGATTTCACTAATTTCACTTTTAATACTACTATCTTGCCAAGCAGCTTGGCAAGTTTTAGAGGCCAGCGCCATTCTGCCTTACATTTGCAACCTTTTAATCCTCAGTCAGTCCCATAGGAGCAAATGGATGCATATGAAATCTTTGCTATTACTCAAAATGAAGACAGGTCATGCAATCGGAATTACTGATATGTCTGATGCTGTCTAGCTTTTAGGATAATCTTCTGGTCAAGTAGGAGGGTTTTCTCCTATTTGCCCTCACTGATGGTGCGATGTTAGGCAAGACGCACAGCATCACTGTACCTCAGCTTCTTTCTTCCTAGGATGGGTATAAGGCAATCTCCCTGCTGTCCTTTGTGCCATTCTTTGAGGTCTTCTGATGAAAGGTGCTAAAATAAGCACTATGTATTATTCATATATTAATACTCTCTGGCATATTGCTTTCAGGAAACTTCATTTAAGTGCACTGGGAAATCAACATCAAAGAAATGCAGAGTTAAACACAGTGAATACACTCAGCAGTGGAGCAGGCCAGACTTGACACAGCTATGAAAAGCAAATAAAAACAGAGCATAGAAACTCTGTAATCTCCTTATGACCAGGAAAAGAACAACAACAACAAAAAGCCCTATAATAACTTTTCTACCATTTTGGGGGCAGTCCTGTACAGCTTAGTAGCAAATTAGACCCTGGTAAAAGAATTTTATAGGGTGGCCCAAAATATGTACGGAGATAATTTAATTAAGAAAGTGATGGTCCTGGATAAAACATTAAGTGATTAAAAGCCCCGACCTTCCATGGCTTTCAGCCTGATTTTTAGGGGAAATTACTTCTTAGAGAGTTTTGAGATGCTGCTCTTCTCTTTCAGTCTTCAAAATATTTTGAGTGGGACACCCAAAAACTGGCTACTCCGAAGTCCCACATCACTTATGAGATTGTGCAAAAAACTACCAGCCAAAGAATTTTTAATAAAACTCCTTCCTTATTCATTCACCAGGGGGTTTCCTTAGAAGCATTTATTTAACCATTTTAAAAACAAATAATAATAATAATAATTTTATTATGTGTGTGTATATATATATGGGGTAAATCTTCTTTTGTTTTTTACTCATTCCTATCACTTTGAAAGACTGTTTGCATACATGCATATATATGCACTCTGAACTCTAGGAGTAAAAGTAGAATTTCACCAGGTAGCACCTGAAGTTCCCAAAAAAACTTTATAGCATAATTTCCTATAATGAACCTTGAAGCTTAAACTCTCGATTCCATAAATAAAGGCACTATATGTGCACTGTGGGAAGACAATTCATAGTAATTTTGTCAGCAAAATTGTTACAGTAAAGGCCTAAGCAACACTTCATCTACCTGTCACTTGTCTTGAAAGGGCAGATTACTTTTTCCTCAATCTTGGCATATCCAATTAAGGTAGACTTACAAGCCAGGCAGGTGTAAAGTGCAAGCCAGCACTTGTTCACATTAGCAATTATCAATGGAAAAAATACATAAGTGCTGAGGCTTGGCACAACAGTTACCCTGGCAACCGTTAGCACTCAGAGCCTCAGCAGAGACTAACATGACAGTTTGACATCTTTCCCTGTAAAAGAAGATGATTGTATTCTCTCTTTCTCTCTCTGGTTTTTTTTTTCCCCTTCCCCCTCTTTTTGTGCTGTTTTTCCAAAGCTCTTGGCAGTGACCCTGTCTTATTTAACTCAAGCCACCCATCTGGCAGCCTGCAGGGCGCCGAATTGAACTCCCCCACTTTGCTGACCAATAGAGCATCCTCTGGATGTGGAAACCGAGTGTGTTTACTGTTTGGCCGAAGAGGAGGAAGGTGGAGAAACTGCATTAGTGCTATTGACCCAAGATAGCCAGAGTCCTGCTGGCCAAGGCAAGTTCACTCAATGTTGTCCTTTTTTTTTTATGCTGATATTCCAGAATATCCCATAAGGCACACACAGCACTCATCTGTGGCAACTTGCTTCAAGATACTGGCCCATCTTGCTTATGCATGGACCTTCACAAAAACCTCTCTCTTTATACACCAGCTTCTCAAAATAGAAGATAATGTCAACCAGGAGAGTATATGTATTTTGTGCACGGGGGGCGAAACTCGTCATCACTTCCACCAAGGAACTCAGTCCAAGCGAGCTCTGCAGAAAGTACAACTTCAGAACTTGAAGACAGAAGTACTTGAAGAAGGCTCAGCATCATTTTGGGTTAGGCTTTGTTCTGTGGGGTGCTGGTGGACCAAGTTTTTTGAACTTGTTGGCTCTGTTAGGTGCCAATTCTGTTATTTCAATGTGGCATTTTTATGTCAAATCAATTTAAAAAGTGATATACCTACATAAAATTTTTCTTAATTAGTGTTTGTTTCAGTTAAAAGTTTTACCTGACTTTCCTTTTGCTGCTGCTTGGGAGCTGTTTCTCTTTGTTGTTTTTTAATGTCCCTTTTCTAGGCAGTCTTTTTGACATCCAGTGTTTTCCTTCAGTCTTACTTTCTCTTTAATTTTTTTTACATCTCTCAATTTTAAACAATTAAAACC
Source organism: Falco cherrug (assembly GCF_023634085.1). Lineage (NCBI taxonomy): Eukaryota > Metazoa > Chordata > Aves > Falconiformes > Falconidae > Falco > Falco cherrug. The sequence goes on from NC_073698.1 coordinate 5,992,121, forward strand.
TTAAAAGATCTATATCTGATTTGGTTTTCTTTTCAGTGGTTTATTTTCTTCCCTCTTTCTCCCTTTATGCATGTCATTCCTGTCCTTCAGCTCATTGTTTTCTCACTCACTGTCATCTCCAAATGGAGAAGAGTGGAAGAACTGGGGATAGTTGTCTCCTTTTCTGGCAGAGGAAGACAACATTTGGGAAGCTGGGTATACAAGAAAAGTTTTCATAGTGAATTGGGGCTGATAGTCTAGTTTTTACGTTTAGATTCTAGACAAACTGAACACATACTGTGAGAGATACGCAGAAAATTAAAGTAAACATCTCCCAGCGTTTACAAGAAAATTCTGCATTTGCTTATTATTATGGCATGTGCTGCACCCTTAGACCTCACAGATTTCAAAAGAGTAGGTTTTGGCTGTGGAATAACATTGTCCTGAAAATTCAAGATGTGGAGCCAAACCTTATTGCCTGTGTTCCTGTGATCTGTTCCCATGGGCAAACAGAATCTGTGGGGTAACTTTAATTTTGTCAGGAGGATGAAGGCATAATAAATAAAAGTAATAAACATTTTACAGCATTAAAGAATCTTTCACAGCTAGTCAATCTCACAATTGTGACCAGCATTTAATTTAGTAGAATATTTTTAATCATGAACAAGGAACACAGCCATACTTCCTCCGGTACAGTTGCATAGATTAGAAAAGTGAACCAGTAAAGGTTATTACTACTTTCATATTCTAAGACTAAGAAACTTCTTCCTTTCCCTGCTGTTTTGTGGACTGCATTGCAATCTCTTCCACAACAACATAATTTAATTTAAAAATCATGATGCTATAAGCACTTGAGAAGCAGTTACAGCCATTCAGTCAGAGAAAGGTCATGTTAACATAAATATTGAAAAGAATGATAATTAGGCAAGAAAAACAGCAAAACACATTAAAGGGAGATGAGGCAATTTTTAAATGTTAACATCTCAATTCAGAAATGTTTACGTTACATTTAATGGTTCCATTTTCAACAAGCATTCCAATAAAAAAAAAAATACTGAGCAAAATTATGGAAGAGAATTATAACCAAAAATGACATTGTGTACATTTTACCATCTTGAGAGAAAATGAATTGTCTGAACCTTGTTAAACCCAGCAGAATTCAAAAAGCCCAAGCAAGACTTACAGCAGAATAAAGCAAAGTACTCCAGAAGAGGAAAGTACTTAATCGTTTGATGATAAGTCATAATTTAAAAAACTGAATATTTGAAGAAGTTGCAAAATATTTTTTTTCTTTAAATTACTCAACCCTTGTCAGTTTGGATAAAGGTAGGAGTATCACAGCAATGCTAGCAATTTCATCGCCTGAAATACACTGTGGCTGTGTATTTCTTTGCACATAATGTTAGAATGTATTCCTTTCCACAGATTCTGGCCTTGAAATCCACAAACACACACTTAATGACACTTCTAAAACTCCCAAACAGGCTAAACTTGTTGTTGTTTCAGTGTGACTTTGAAATTACAATATACGCTTTTCAAGTTTAATTTTGAGGGATGCTTTTATCTGAATTAAAAATATTTCAAGAAATCTTAAAACTTTTATCAAAAGATTCCTGGTTTTACATATGCTTACTTTTTCTTTTTTCTTCTTATTTATAGCTGTTCCTATGCAAATACGTTCGTTTAAAAAGAAATTTTAAAGTAAAAAGATAAAATTCCCTCCCAGGAAAATGTGAATCATTTTCCAGTTAAGTTTGTAACCTACCTAGACACCACAACCAGAGTTAGAGTGCCACGATAACGCAGCAGTAGCACGATACAGTCCCTGAAACAAGGTCATTGTAATACAGCTAAACAGAGCTGAAAAGGTAAAAGGATAGATAGAGGCACAAGGCAGTGAAGAAATGGGCTTGCAGTTTAACTTCTTTTTTTCTTTATTCTCTGCGTATTTGCCACAATATAAAGCCACACCGTTTAACCTGCACAATTATCAAGTCAAGATAATACTTCTGGGTTTGTTTATTTGCAGGTCAGAGGAAAGGGAGGGTTCCTAACACTGAAGTCAGGTATTAGGAAGAAATGATTAAGAAATTGTGAGAAGGGACAAATTTAAGTAAGAATTCCTTCTTTAATTACAACCTCCTACACCCTTCTTTAAAATGCAAATGAATCTGCTTAAGTGAATTTACTCTGAAAGGGCTTTCATGTGAGACCACCCTTATTTGCAGAGACCTGAGAACCTGAAATTTAAAGAATAGCAGAAGAGATTCTGGAGAGCTTAGTGCTTTGGGTATATATAAAATACCTCGAAAAAATGTGTTCCTGTGGTTTCTGTTTCCAGGAGTCAGGCTCTTTTGCCCTCATGCAGCATATCTGCCGACAATAATATCAGCGAACATCAGTATGGTCATCACAACAGGAGCATGAGGAAGCTGCTTGCCTTTGTTGTAAACAGCAGGGTTGTTATTCTAGCAAGAAAAATCTTGGATGTCAGAAAGTCCAGCTTTCTGTAACACTTACCACTTTTCTCTCTAAGCTCCTACATCCAAATTTTATCCAGAGAAAAGGACAGGCAGAGGGTGCACATAATTACAACAAAATTATGTGAAGCAACAACAGCAGTAGCAATAAATGCCATATCAAAAGTGTGACTATATTTTTCTGCTCTTTGGTAGACATAAAGCTACTTACCCAGCATTCATTATTGAGAGTATTGGGTCAATTTTCAGAATGCGTAAAGGCAGAACTGCTGTGATTTCTGTTAACAGGCTATTAGTTTACAAGCAAAAAGCTGATTTTGGGTTTTGACTAGATTATGTCTCACGGCAAAGCATCTATCTACAGATAGTTTAACAAAAATGTACTTCTACAAAAGAAATTCAATCCCAAATTTCTCAGCAGTAGTGGTATTGGGAAATAAGGTGTGGAAAGTCTGTTCCTGAGGGAAAAAAACTTGAAAATAAGAGCTTAGTAGAAAATCGTGTAAAAAAAATAATAAATAAAAAAAATGGGTGGTGTCAAGAAATTATTCCTTGATAACTTGCACAAAAAAACCCTTTCCAGTGTGCTTTCTGTAAACCTCTCTGGGGCAGATCCCACAGCCTCCCTAGTCCTGTGTTTTGCTTTCCTGTTAGAACGTTCTCCCAGAAGTTTCACCCAGACCTCTCTGATGCCGCTGAAGCCTTTGCTTCTTATGAGATTCAATGAGGACAAAGAGAATGCTTTACTCCTTTTCCCTTCGAAGGTTTCTTCTGCATATTTGGAGATGATTATCCTGTCTTCCTTCATTCTTCTCATCTCCAGACTAAACAGTCTCAGCTCTTCCAGGGATTACACTGATTTCTTAATGTCTGGTTGCCATTTTTGGAATCTGAACAAACTCAACAGATGCATAATGATACGAGGCTGACCCAACAGTCTTTAAAATGTAAATATTCTTTACACACTAGTATTTGTTGATTCTTGCAGAGGAAATTCCTGTTGACTAATACTGATAAAAATAGCAAGGAACAAACTGTGTGAACCGACATGGGTAACATTGGCCAGTGATTTACCTTATTAAATTAGTGAGTCAGAACTATTTTGATTATTTATCAGAAGTCAGCCCTTCGGGTGCTATCATTCCATAGCTAAAAAATGTTTGATGACCAGTGTACACGCGATTTTCAGTAAAGGAACTATTCTAGATCTTCCTTCTGGGTGTTCAACTATTTCTGGCGTAACAACCATTGTAAAAACTCTTGAAGAGAAGATTTTGTCAATGGCATATAACTCCCTCCTGAGAACTGGGCTGGAATGATGATAGGGACCCTTAAAACCTTAGCTTTTACACTTATTTTAAAATCAGGATTTGGTGTCTGCACAAGCCGTTTGATATGGGGAAGCAGCCTTTTTCCAATGGGATTGACTATGCACGCAAGAACTTAAATCTGTGAAAATGAATCAACTGAGTCAGCTGCCGATGACTGCAAAAATGGCCTGGATGCCGTTTACAGTTACCTTTTCAAGCAGGGGCTTGAAATTAGGAGAATTATAGCAAAACTGTCATTGAGGAGAGATTGACTGCCTGGAATTTGCAGCGCAAACCTATTCTTATCCCTTATGCAGGAGAAAGATAAGTGGGGAAAAAAAATATAAATTAACAGCCATAAGAGTTCTCTCCCAGCTGCAGTTTCATTTTATTTACTGTTGCTATTTATTTATATATATATATATGTATTTAAAAGCTTAAATGATTTGTTAGCTATGCATCAAGCTAACCCATATAAATGCATGTTTTATTGCAGCTGCTACAGCTTTTAATATTGTTTATTATTATTCTCTTAGCACCTAGAAACTAGTATCATGCTTTAAGGCCGCACTGTGCAAGTCTCTGTATGAGCAAGTGAGCCAACTGCCCCAGAGGACTCCCAACACACGATTTTGAAAGGATGCAGCACATGATGAGACAGTCATCAAGAGGGACAGGTGGGGTTATAAGGTGTTGTAAAAGTCAATATGTTTACTTGAAGAACCAAGCTTTGCAGCAGAGATAGGTGTGTCAGTGCAGAATAGAGTACAGGGAGAGGTCTCTCTCTTCTGCTGCTTCTTTGTGCTTTGTGTCACACCTGCTTGTTGCTTTGTAGCTTCAGATAAAGCCCCATCCTGTGACTGGCTCTTCCCAGGCTCCTCGCTACATCTGCAGGGAGCCAGCAATGGAAAGAGGGCAAATTACTTCCAATAGAGACAAGCTCTGGGTTTATCTGGTACCACTGGGGAGTCTTCTGCACAGCCAGAGGAAAACATTGATACAAATTCCTTAGATTAAAATTACCAGCATTTGTCTTGCACTGTGAGCATCTATTCCCTAAATGAAAAAATATAACAACAGCAAAGGACTTCATAGCCTTAAAAAACAAAAAAACTCCATAGCCTTAAAAGAGCAAAGAGGAAAAAGAAAAAAAAAAAAAGAAAAGAAAGAGACGTCTAGCTGTTCAACAAATGCAGGCTGGAAAAGCAGGCACTTTAGCTGAAACACCTCATAGAAAACGCCTCTCATCTGCTCCACTTTTTTTCACCCTGTGGAAGTTCTAGCCTGGATTCCTCCTTCAAGTTTGTCGTGACACAAGAAGAGATGATTTATTAGCTTCTCTTGACCTGTCTGAATCTTTGTAGGTTAAGTCTAGCATCCTGGTTTCTGACTTTCACAGAAATGTGCGTTCCCTGTTTTATAGTTTCTGATAAAAAGAAACTATACAGGCTTTCTTCAAAGCCTAGTCCTGTGGCAGATCTGTTAGTTGGTGTTCAATGTTTTATTCAAAAGGACTTTGTATATGCCTGTACATATTCTGAAACCATCTACTATCTCAATAAGCCATCCCAGGGTCTGGGATCAGCTGAAGTGGTTTCAGAAGTAGTTGATGGACAGAAAAACATAATGAGTGCTGGTAAATTGTGTTCTCAATGGATGGGCTCCTAGCGATGCAATTTAATCCACTTTGTCACCCCTCTCACCTCTCCCCAGCACCCAGAAAGCGTTCTGAGTCAACAAAATAACAAAACATTTACTGAAGTGCCACTTAATTACACCCATTTGATGCTAACTTTTAGAGTCCGTTGTTCAGGTCATCTGTTCAATGAGAAAGAAGGCAACATGAAACAACAGGCCAACAAGTTCTAACTGGGGAGCAATTAAACTTTAAAAATATCATCTGTGGTCCTGAAGGCTAGTATATGCACTTGGCTGAATAGCACAAACTATGGGTAGAATTGGTATGTTTTGATTTGAGTATTTTTCCCCACAGGAATGTTTGGTCAATATACTTTATTGAGAATAATGTGCTGCAAGAGGCAGTTGGGGTTTTCCATCCTTATGATCATGCTGCCTCTAGAAGCCAAAAGTACAGGGGCTGTCAAGACTTGTGTTTGTTATCATATAGATACTTATCATGTCGAAATATGCATTTTTTCAGGTTTATAGAGCTGAAGTAGTTAGGCATGCCGTGTATCACCATTTGATTTTGCTTAAGTCTAAGGAGCCCATGTTACTGTGGAAACTAGAGGTGAATTTCAGATATCCAAAGTTAGATGTTCACATGCAGCATTTGCATGCAGACAAGGTGTCTAACCCATACTCTCTGGGGATCGAGGCAATACACTCTGTGGAGTTGATATTCAGCTCTTAAAGCACAGTCCAAAACGTGTCAGCAAGATAATACCCTGGATACCTCAACAATCAACGTAGTTGCTGTAACTTAGGCACCTAGTGCCCTTCGAGATGTTCCGGGCTACCCCGTCTGAGCTCAAGCAGCCATTCCAGAAATGTGGAGATCTTACATACAGCCTGTGACAGGCACATAATTTCAGTATCAGAAATCATGCTGATATCTACACTTAAGACACCTGAATTGTGTCTTGTGGACTGCATTGACTCTGTCTTCATTGACTGCAGCAATAAATGTCTGGCATACAGGTAGATGCTTGTCTATAGTATAGATACGTAACAGACACCTGAAAGTAGGTAGCTGCATCTGAAGCCACACTAGGTGGTTAGCAGAAACTGCTTTAGTTTATAATACTTTTAAACACTTTAGTGAAATGGTTAGCTGTTTAACAGCTGAACAGTTGAACAACAATTGCAACTAAGTGGTAACACAGAAATGAAAAATATTAAAAATTTGCTCAAATGCAAAAAGAAGGCAGATAAATGTAGATGTTATCTATGAATGACACTACTGCAGCACATGTTAACTGGAGTTACTTAAAATTAAACCAGAACCTGAACCACTATGACCAGTCCAGAGGCAAAAAATCATCCAAAGCCAAATTAAAATAGTACCATTTACCAGTGAAACTGAAATTATTGGATGCTGCCTGCTTGGATTGACCCTGCTGAGTCCTTGAAAATAACTGACTTTGCAGCAGAAGATGACAAATAAGCTGTTTGGAAGACAGGATTAAACTCCTTGAGCTCAACCTGTCAAAAGCTTTGCCACCAGATGAATATCTAAGTTTCTCTAGAAGCCCACCTTTTTTAGAGCAATTATGCCTATCCCAGGATTTTTGTCTTTTCCATATATAGCTGAATTGTCCTGGAAAACAGAGAGATTGGAGACAACTCGTTTAGGCTGGGTACTTGATATTTGGAGTGTGGCAAGATGAATCTCACCTTAATTTGGAGACTTAGATTTAATTTTTTCACTCAGAGCATCTAACTTAGGGCTGGATCCCCATTTCAATGGATAACGAGTATGCTAGCACCTTAGAAGATTTAGGTGTCTGCTCCCTTGTGCAGCCAGTACAGGTAATCTGTCAGATAAAACTGTCTCTGCCTCACAATGGTATTGTAATGGATAAATACGAAGACATTGTTAAACGCATAAAGATTAAGATAATGGAGACTACTCTCGCACATTAGCCAGGTGGCATCATTAATTCATATGAAAATCAGTGCAAATATCAGAGCAGAGTATGTTTTTAAATGGAATGTTATTTGAACATTCATGATGCCTTCTGCTGGCTATGGTAGGAGACAGATATGCCGTAACACTATTCTCATCATCTTGGTCCTTTTTGCATGCTCAGTTCTCATTACTGTAAAATCTCAGCAACAGTTATGGAATTACTGTCTACCTCAACTCTCTCATAGCTAGGCAGTTGAAACTTCTGTCATCTTTGCTACTTTTTTTTTTTTTTTTTTTTTTGCCTTAATTCTGGGTCATCTGATATGTTTGAAGCATCTGAGGGATACTGGGAGGGAAGGAATATTGCATCTTCTAAGACCAGGCCCACAGCCGTTTTAGAGATTTGTATTATCTTGTAACTTTAAGGGACAGTTCCATTATCAACTCTCTTTATTCCTCCATATCCTTAGTGAGACATATAAATACGTGCCAAAGGGCTTTCCTATTTTCTTTCCTACTTTTCTTAGAATTACAGTGTCTAACAGATTTGAGACTCAATATTTCAAGTTTTTAACTGTTCTAATGATCTTGTTATCTGATCTTGGGCAACAGGAGATCTTTTTAACATCTTCCTTTCCCTCAGAAAACTCTGCCTTTCTCTTAAATGTGTTACCATAACTTGTCCCTCTTTTGTGAGTACTGATAAATAGTGGAGGTCCTCAGTGACATCAGGCTGAATTTTATTTGTGTCCTTCAGAGGTAGGGCAGGACAGGACTTTGCAGTATTTATTTGACTGATGAAGAGATGACTTCTCATACAGATGCCATTCTTCTGCTTTCCATCTGGAGAGTCTGGGAATATATATAGTATTGTAGTACATATTTGTACTTATTCACCTGGGTAGACTGTGTTGGCCAAAGACATAAATGAGGCTCACAAAGACAGAAAACTATATTGTCTACTATATCATTATTATATGTTTGGAAATCAGTCAACACAGACATCCCAAAAGCTGGCAGACAAGTCCATACATTTTTTGACCATCCCATGACACCCTGTTCACAAAATGCCTGAAACTATACACATGCTAGAGATACTAAATTTTCTGTTTTACCTGACTAGTGGTGCAAATATAAAGCACACTGCCATAAATCACCATGACGTATGTATTTTCTGAAATTATGTTTCTGAGAATGGTTTCAACAAAAATGCAGCAATCCTGCATATAGCTAAAAAAACACACAAAAAGAAAAGAAGGGGAAAAAAAGCCACAGCAATAAAAAAATCCCCAACCGCAATGCATTTGTCAACTTTGTTCCCCCAAAAAATATTATATTCTGTTTTAATTTTCTCTTGGAAAGTGTTGGGCTTGAGCTTGATAGACCCAGATCAATTCCCAGCCCTTCCTTTGTCATCCTGTGTGACAGGGTTGTGGGAGCTCCTCACTCTTTTGCTGTGGGAAGGTCTTTCCATAAAGAAATGGCCTGGAGGAAGACAAAGGCAGGGCTGTGATACATCGTAAGAACAGGAGCCACAGCTAATTAAGATAGACAGCACACACTTCTGTGGTCATTTTCTTTTTCTTTTCTTCCAGCCAGCAGGGCATTCCAAACTTTAAGAGGTTTCAAATTTAACAGCTTTCATACTGTATTTTCAGGACTTGTCTCTGTGAACGGCAGAGCTCACAAAGCTTGGTTTCTTGAGCTTTCACCTTGTGGGTAGGTCTATTTTCCAACAAAATCATTGTGCTGCTGCCATGTGAACTTGCCTTACTGCCCTCCAGGGAACCCTCATGGAAAAGAGGTTTGCATAATGCCTTGGCAGTGGGAAAATCTTCTTTTGATGTTCATGACTTACTAGACACCAGAAGATTCACCCTGAGATCAGTGAGGTGCGTGCTCCATCCTGTCTGCTGGAGTGTGGCTTGAGCCTGATGGTCTTCCTGAGATTAGAGCATCCATGATACCTTCTCTGTGCGAATCCTCTGGTCTCTGGTAAGGGCTGCAGTACTTGTTCAAGGACATGAGAGTGGCAAGGTTCATAGTCTGTTAGTTCAACCAATACTGTTAGAAAGAATAAAAAGCTACCTTTCAAATTTCGTGCACGCTCTTCAGTTCTGATACAGAGGAAGTTAACTTCAAAATAAATACGGGTGAAAATAATTAAAGATTAAGCACAGCGATTGTAATCTGTTAAATAGTCTGGAGAAAAAAGTGAGCCCTGCCTGTGGAAAGCAATGAGAGCAGGAAGGAAAGGGATGATGCCGACTACTGATAAATATCAAAAAAATCAGGTATCATATGAAAAAGGATAAGTAGATGACAACTTTTAATTATTTCCTTCAACAGGGAAATGAGAGCAGGGCCAATGGCATGAAGACACATCAGGTTTAAGAACAAGCAAAAGAAAATACTTATCCAAGTAGTATAGTTACAATGTAAAGCTCTGTTACAAGCGGGCAAAAAGCATAACTGAGTTCAGACAGAGACCAGAGAAACTCATGTGGCTCTCAGAGATCAGAGTTTGGACATGGTCTCTTGCTTTGGAAGTTTCTAGATGCGAACAGCCAGAAGCTGGGAAGGTAATTATTGCTCTATACACGTCCTGTTTCTCATATTCATCTTTAGGTGGCTGTTACTGCCTGCTTCCAAAGGCAGGATTTTTGCTTGGTGAGCCCTGTGGTTTGACATAGGATGATGGCTCTCTTGTTCTTCAGTTAATAGTTCCAGTTAACAAAACAGTGAGAACACTGACAATTTCCAGCTCCAAAGTGCTCCTTGTGAGTGTGAAATGTTATAATTTAATGTGGTCTATCATTTCAGCTGCACCATGCAGCAGTACTGGCAAGTTTTCTCACAGCTGGGGGGAACCTTAATACCTAGAAAAGTCAATCGGTGTAGTTACTCATTTTGCTTTCGTCTTGTTGGGCTTCTAATACCTACTTCTGCCAGTTTATTAAATGTGCATTTAATAAACATATCTTAATTTAGCCAGAGAAGATGCACGAAGCCTTCAAAGAGAAATTCTCTGTAGGTAATCTGCCATGTTGCGAAATGCAATTAGCTGAACACCTCTACCATGTGAAATCAGCGTATCCCCGACAGCAGAGGCACACCAACAGCTGAGCAAAGGAGAGAGGATGTCTCTTCCCAAGGGGCAGGCAAGGTGGAAAAACAAGTGGAAGATGAGGATACACCACTGGCGGGGGTTGGGGGGGAGACTTTAGTGGTGATAGTGAAAACCTGAAATTCTTTTTCATCAAACTACATGCGCAACTGCAGTGAGGCAGCTTGGCACCCATCTTTCTGCTTCTCTCTTTTCCCCTTGTCCTCTGAGGTCGTTCTGTCACTGGTCACAGCTCAGGTAGCCAGGCTGAAGCTTGTCTCCGATTCCTCAGTCAGTCCTTTTGGCACTTGTTGCCGTAGCTTTTAACGACACGTTCCCTTCTTTCACGTCTTTCTACTACCTCAGCAAGTGCTCTTCCTAAATGGAGTTTACAAATATATTAGCTACCAGCTACACACCATTTCCTTTTTTTACTGAATCTGCAGTCTTACTCCAATTTTCCAATTGGAGAATTCATAAGAAATTTGTTTGAAATTCATTTCATTAGTGTTTCTCACACTGGAAATTTTGAGTAATGCTTTCAAAGGTACTTTTCAGTAATGGAGCAGTGAATAATGAGAATTTATTTCCCTTTTTCAAAAGTAATTAATAAACAAAGAGGAGATACTGCTTCCCTAGTAAATCAATAGATTAATAGAACGTTTTCTTCCTGGCAGCTATAAAAGAAATGTGAATTAATGCAATGCTAATTCTCAGAAAGTAAAAACAAAACCAAAACTCTATTATAGTCACTTGAACTAATGTTACATGTACAATAGAGAACTGGGAGCAACTCCTGGACACTCTACAGGAAAACAATAGCTGCTGTGGTAAGGCAGAGGTGCCTTTGCTTTTTAGAGAATATTTTAAGTAATATATCAGCGTATGAAATATGCTTGCTAACTGTATAATCAATTTGCTTTAATGGTCAATTCAGAAAGAGCCATCTTATACTTTCTGTGGTTCAGTTGATGGAAACAGAGTTGAGGCAAGGATAAACACTCAAGCAATATATTTTTGGAGAACTGGAGGCTCTTCAGAGTACTTGCTGTGATTCCATGTGAAGTACATGGCAGATGCTGTGCAGCAGAGGGGTTACGGTATGGGAAGCATGAGGATGAAGACACTTCAGGAAGAAAGGAGATAACAGAATCAGATTTTAGATATTCAGTGGCCAGACTTTGATGTTAAAGTGCACTGGAAAGAGGCTTTGAAATGCGAAAAAGTACGTTTGCGTGGAAAATCTACTGCCATAGTGCTGAGAGGTGTTAAAGGGCAAGAGGGAGAGAATACAATCTCTACAGTCAAAATTGGAATCTTGAAGAAATAACAGGAGGCAATCACATTCAGTAAACAATTAGGGGCTGGACTAAAGATAGGCTAAAAACAATTTACAAGCCATATGAACTAGAAAATAGGAACACATAGTGGTGTGAGAAGGAAAAGGAAACAATTGTGTCCAGAAAAAAGAAAAAATATTAAATAATAAAAACACCACAATAGAAGTGTGTTGAGGTATTTGGATTATGATTTTTTTTCTTTTTTCTTCCGAAATCCACTGTATACAGTGAGAATAGTTCACATGCTCAGGTAAGGAAAAATGTTCCTGAGCAAAGTAATTAAGAGCTTGGTCTAAATTAACTACCAAAACTTGACAAAGGGACAGACACCATGCAGACAGGTCCAGAAAATGCTGTAATCAGTACGCAGCTGTGCTGAAAAGGCTGGCACACTGTTAGGATGCAAAGGGAGGAAGAATCAGATTCCCATTTGATGTGAGTGTAAAGGGGAAAAGCAAAGCCAGAACTCTGCAATTTGGATTTTTGTTCATGGAAGACTAAATGTTTCAAAATCTTCTTGAATTCCAATGCAGAAATAATGGCAATAAAAATTAGATATCAGGTGGTAGAAATGGTTCATTAGAAAAGAAGAAGATATAATGCTCCAATCTGATCTCAACCTGTTTTCACTCTATATTAAAGTACAAAATAAAACTGGAGAAGTGGGGGGAAAAAACCCCACCAAAATCCAAAAGCCAACATATTTTGAAGTGGAAAAATCTAAGCGCTCCAATACAGTCAAACTGAAACCTTTGTACTCACCAGTGTGCCTCTCCCTCTGTGCATTGCCCTTGCCCTCAGGTTTAACCTCCCAGCACTTCTTTCAGAGCAAAACATCAAAGGCAACAGGATTTCCTCTTGAACAGCCCAAAGCAGCTCCCTGCTTGTTTCTCCATGTCTCCAGCCCCACCCGGAGGCATCCAACCTTCTCTGGTCATGCCATCAGGAACCCACAGTTGTCAAAGCTTTTTGGTTCTGCTCCTGTTCCCAGATGTCTGGATCCCTTTGAGCTTTAGCCTCAAGTAGCTTCACGTTTCTCTTTACCTTCCTGTAAAACGGATCTTTCATAACCTACGTGTAAAATGCTTGTGAAGGGAGAAGACTGCTATACTTGGGCAGTCCCCTCAGCTTAGATGGATGGAAGTAGGATATTAGTAGGAGCAAAACATGATATGTACACATACAAGCACCCATGCATGTTGAACTAGATGTACATATACACTGTACTCATTGTGTACCACCACTAAACGCTAGAAGTAATGGCTAAATGACATGGCAGAGGAAATAGCACCAAAAGGATCCTTTTTGCAGATGAATGACCACGTTAATAAGCAACTACACAAATCAGTGTTGGCTCTTAGATATGATTGTCTGGGTGTCAGATCTGACTTCCACATTAGCAAATGATGCTAAAATGGGATGTGGAATATTATGAGTAAAAAACAAGGAATCAGGGTTATTTCATTAACTGCCCTAACAAAAAGAAGCAACAATTATGAAGTTTCCTACTAAAAAAGCATAATAAGTCTTATAGCAAAATCAGAAAGCAAAAAGACAGGCAGACAGAAAAAGTATGTAAAATACAATTTGCTTTAGCCAACTGACCAGGAAAAAGATGTGAGAATCATTGCAAAAAAATCTCCAAAGCCTCAGCTCACTAAAAAATGCAGTGGAAAAGGCAAACAATGTGTAGGTTATATTTAGGGACCACAACACATATCAGAGAAGATAGTGGTTCTGCTACAATAATAATTCAACACTGGTTTCCTGATAAACCCAAACTTTATTCATAATCAGTTGCCTCAACATACACCAAAAGATGAGAAGCACCTCTAAATGGAGATGGTGTAGAGCAGTCACAATTTCAGTCAAAATGCTACATTTTTAAGAACTCAAATTGCAATGAAATATGTACAAGCACTGTCCTCATCCTGTTCTGGCTGAGGGAACTAAGGAGAAATTTATCTTTAAAATGCTGATGAAGGAGATTGATAAGCATGCACTTGGGAGGAAAATATGCAAATTAAATCACCAGGAAGCTGCAATCAAACCAGCCAGGGCTGTGCAGCTATGGGTGCTGTTCTCAGCATCACTTTGCAGCCACGTCAGCTCCCTGGTGCTGTTCAGTGTTGTCCCCACGCTGCTGAGCCAACAGCACTGGAACCAGGCTGGGGACAGGCATGAGGGGGCAGCAGAAACGTGCCAATTTTTCCCAAAAAAGGCAGCAGAAGGAAATAACTTGATAGAAAGTTGAAAACAACCTGCAGCTGAAGACAGTAATTGCAGAAGTTCCAACTTATCTTTTTATGTGCTCTTTCCATCAACATGTCATTTGTTTCTGTCTGCTCAGGACACTTTCAGGTCCCCACTTGAATTAAGATCTCCCTGGTTAGGAAGGCACAGGTGACCAGCTTGCAATAGGAGAAATCAGGATATCAGGTATGGACTAGTGTATATCATGAACCTGAGGTCAGGAGAGGTGAGGGGATACAGTAGTGTGGGTATGTGTATATCTGGAGGAAAAGATACTCAAACCCCATTTTGCACACATGCGACAGCAACAGCAAGTTCAAAAATTCAAGAATAGGAAATTTAAAATATCAAAACATGGCAAGCAAATTCACTGATCAGAAGAGATGATAGGCTGGATGCTAAGCAATACTAACCAAAGTGTGGAACAGGTTTTGTTTTATTCTTTGGGCAGTATGTTCCCCTTTCCATTTTAATGGAGATGTTCATATGTTCATGCTTAAAATGATTCAGCAATTCTTATTTTCCCTCCTGCATAAAATTTTACTGACTTTACAAATGCAAGCAGAAAATTTAATTTTGTTCCCTCTCAGCTCTCAAAGTAAGAGTAATTAGGCATGATCAGGAGTAATACAGTTGGGATAACTACTTCTTTGGGTATTTTTATTTGTCCCTTCCATCAGGCTATTACTCTTCAAAGTTTCAGGACAATGTGGCATTAATGAAAAGCATTGGTTCATTCATAGCCAATTAGACAAGAGTTTTATCCAAATCCTACTATCAACAAGATGAGGGGAATCCTCCCACTTACAAGCTTACTCATATCATATTACATATAGGATCCTCTTCCTACTACTTCAAAACAGCCATCTGCCAAGAAGGGCTGAAAAGCTGTTTCACAGTGCAAATCAACAGCTTCCAGCACTGCAGGGCAGGATATAGAAGCTATCATCCATAGAATTTTATAAACAATTTAGGAAAAAACATTATTTTTTGATTGTTTTAAAAATGTACTTTAAAAAAGGTCTTATGAGTACATCTAATTTTTTGACGGAAATAATTTGAGAATGAGATCAACCTTGTCATTTCCTATAGATTTTTTTTTTTCATACAGCTACTACGAGCTGTATTATTACCTTAGCTCCTACTTTGTTTTAAATGAGCCACAGCCTTGCAGAACTGAAATGCCTCAGTCACTGTGGCACAAGTATGACCACAAGCGTAAATGATGAGAAATACTGCCCTTCGTGCAGCCTCTGCGGACTGCTTTGGGAGCTGCTGGCTGGAGGGATGGCACTTGTCTGGGAAGTATTTTTGTTATGCTATTTCAAACTCCACATTCACATTGTGATATACATGGGTAATGCATATTAGGCGTAGTCTGCTCTCTCTTACCTCGTCTGGTGCAGGAGAGACAATTATTGCAACAGTTTGATCCACAGATCTCAAAGTAATATACGGGTATTAATGAAGCCACGGCACACCCAAGTAAAGTAGCTTTATGCCCAAATACTACTAGAAATGGGGCATGCACCACTCAAACTCATTACGCTTAGCACAAAGTTTTCCTGTCTAATTAAAAGGGAACAAAGGAAAAACATGGAAAAGATGATTGCCGCGCAGTAATAGCTTGTTGGCTTAAGGGAAAGGATTTCATTCAAAGTTTGTGCTTCATTCCTTAAAAGCAAAATCCAGACCAACTTAAGGCTGTGCTTAGCTTTAAGCATGTCTTACTAATTCATATACTTCATTCCTGTAGTGTATAATAGAATATATATATATAGAATATATATAGTGTAGTAGAACAGGAGACGTAGTGTTGCTTTAATTGTCTTGCCCTCCTCCCAGATAATGTTAGACCTTGGTTAGCCGGGGTGGGGGTAGGGGTAGGGTGGGGGTGGGGTGGGGTGGGGGTGGAAACCATGAAACCCACACAACCTCAAAAGTACATTCATTTTCTTTATGCCTCCCCATTTCATTTACAGTGTCATTTGTCTCTGTGATGATGCAGCAAAAATAAAGCCTTGCTCGGCTAGTTTGCATTGCACCTCGCCTCGCTGCTCCAGCCCCTGTGCTTTCCTCCTGATTTACAGTATCCGGGCTCATCCCACCATATCAATCACTGCATCTCTCATCACTGAAGGAACAGTAAGGAGGAAGATGTGCAAATGGAAGTGGGGGAGGAGGGGAACCCGGTATACAAACTGCCGGGTAAAGAATGGCTGTGTTAAATTTCTGTCTGCAGAGACTGGGAGATAAAATCTGGCATGTGAGGCATCTTAGCTGGGAATGACTGTTCTAACTTCATTAAACTGCGATTACTGGATTCAGGGGGGAAATGATGCCTCCTTTAAGGGAACGTATAATCACTAACACAGCTTTTTTCCCTAAAGGGAAATCTGTATGACAAATAGCTTGCAAGATAAGTGTGGTATTTCTATGGTAATTCTACGTTGTCCTCGACAGTCCAAAGGCAAACACAGGTAACTATAAGGTAGATGAAATACAAGCCTGACATTTCAGCATGTTATTAGCTACGTGCAGAATATGCAGAACATCCCAGAAATACAGACGGTCCCTGCTTCTGTGGGCTTGCAAATTACCAGTTCTCATCTCCGAATGGAAGTACAGACTGAATGTTGCTCTCGAGCTATGTCTTACATTTTAAGACAGCTTTCCTCTCCCACTGTGGTATCGCCATTTCCAATTAAAGGCATTTTATGCTAAAACATCCATTTTTCAGTTTCTGTTCTCTGCCAATCACTTTTTTCCTCACCAAAGTTAACATCTGTTTTCTTTCTGCATTGCTTTTTTAAAAACTAATCATGGGTTTGGACAATATTCCCAGTGCAGATATCCTTTCCCATCTGAAGCACAGTGGAAATGCAACCCTGGCTCAGAGATTTGGAGGTCAGGTTTCTTTATTGTGATAGGAAAAGTGGAAAATTGAGACATAAACATGCCTGAATTTCAAGTGCATTTTGTTTTACCAGCGTTGTTCTTGGTCTTGCATGATTTTTAACTCTGCTGATTCCGATAGAACTATTCCTGGATTAGACTACCGTAACAGAAAGGGGAAATAAAGATTAATGTAAAGAACACTTAAAAAAATAAAAATCCGAGGTAATTTGTTACCTATGTGGTCAAACCTTGGAATCTTTTCTTGATACTTAGTAATCCAATATTTTATTGAAATTATATACTACTTTGGATCAAGTGAAAATTAAATAAAGGATTCCAAAATTTGCATATATATACACAACCAGGGCAGTTTTCTTCCCTGCTTACAAAATCCTAATATTTTTTGTTTTCCCCAGCTCTTGTATTCTTTCAAATTGACATACCCAATATGTTACTTAGAAATCTAAAAATTTTTAAGAGAAAACTGATAACTCTTCTTTAGTCTCTCTTTCTCTCTCACATGCATATGCGCAGACACACAGGTCATCTCAGATGTGTAAGGAGCCAGCCCAATTAGGAATATGGAATAAACTTAATCTACCAAAAGAATGTCAAAATTCATAGCAGACAAAAATCCTAGGCCAAATGTAGCTATGGTACATCTTTCTACCTCCTACCTGAACAAGGTTTTGTCATTTAAGTGTCATCACTTCTCACCTTTAGAATGCTACCAAACAGTCAGGAGGAGGCACAAACAACACACTAGCTCTGGACCAATTGTGTGTCCTAACATCTCACCTTCTACATATTTCTCTTTTGCTCAGTAAAATGCACAAATATTCTTGTGTATTATTTTTTATTATTATTACATTATTACAAAATATAGTATTATTATAATTTTTGCATCTTTCTGAATGTAACGCACCTTATATTTTGTTTAGGACACTCAAGCTACTTTCCATGCTTAGACAATTACCTATGTGATTTTTATGTGTCATGTATGAGAAGAAACTCAATGTCCTCTAATCCTGAGAAGTAGGAACTTCATATTTTGTGGAAATAATACCACGTATTATTCGGTTTAGAATAATGAGCCATACCTGACCCTAAACCCGGGGTTTCTGAGCTCTGGCAATGGGATCACAAGAGCAAATGGTACAGCTAACATAAACCAGTGGCTTAACCAGAATTTCAGGATCACAACTTGTATTGCTAAATAATACAGACCCTGAGCCCAAACAGCTCTGACTGGCTTATGCCTGCACTGCGCAGGACTAGCCCCGTCCGGAGGAGATTTTTCTTGGCTAGAGTTAATCGGAGCAGAGCAAAGAGCCTGGGAGAAAGCAAACAGCTTTGCAGTGGGCAGACTGAAGGTCCAGGCTTGCTCTGTGGCTTTCTGCACAGAGGTTCAGAGATAGCCTTCCAGAATGGTTCCTTCCAACAAGCAAATCACCTCGATCCCACTAACAAACCAAACGGGAAATCAGCATCTGCACCTCCCATGTTGCACTTGGCAGTGCTGTAGACACCAAAATGGTCCAGTTGGAGCACTGCCAGACAAGGAACTGGAAAGAACAGTTGACTCAGTAACAGAGAATGTGTGATTTATATGCAGCCTAATGCAATATGAACAAAAATGAGAACTCAACAGTTTGAAAGCTGGGGGGGGGGGGGGGGGGGGGGAGGGCAGGAGGAAGGGAAAAGATTAAAAAAATGGGGTGCATGTCAACCAAAAGCACAGGAGGTGAGCAGTCAGGGTAGATGTTGTGTTAGATGAGAGCTTGTGACCAGAGAAAGAGAAACTGGACTTACAGAGCAGCTGAGGATCTGTAGAAGATAAGAAGATACATACTTAGAAAGGCTAAAGATGGGGGGGGTGGGGGGGGTGGTGGTGGTGGTGGGGGGAGGGCAGGGAACAGAGAAGGACACAAAATAAAGGAGATCTATTATACCAGAAACAGACTCTATGCCCATGCTGTACATGTGACTTGGAAAAGGGCTTCAGGCAGTTGTTTGATAGCACTTCTCTCCACCACTAAACTCGCAATGCTGACAGCTGTGTTTTTTGATCCATAAGACCTTGAGGAGGTAGAAAGATTTGGATTGTGCATGTGCTAAAATGAGATTTCCTTTTCTAAAGCTTATGTTTAAGCCTTAACTCAGTTTGTTTGGCATTAAAATGCTTTCTGTGAATTTTTGCCCCCAAGGCTCAGCCTTCCTTCTCAGGACAGTTCCCTTAAGCAACTGACTTGTGGAGACATAGGAGCTGTGAAGCAGAAGGTTGGAGTTGGACATAGTCACACAAGTTCAGAGCAAACCCCTTGAACCTCGTTCTCCGTGAAACCACGTCTCAGACCTAACCCAGCACCGTGTCCCTCCCATTCTGCATGAGCGTAACCTTAATGACAGCAGTGGGGAGTCACTGATGGAAAAGGGATTTGTGCAGCTGAATTCCAGAGTGCAGACTATTGCGCTTACAGTGTGTGCCAGAGTCATTATCAAAATGATGAATTGTGACTGATCCTCGGGAAACTTTGGTATTCATGGTCCTCCAGCCACATATTTCCTCTTATAGTCAGTTAAATTTGCAGGTGTTCTCCCTGTAAGAAACATTAATGTCTGTTTGTAATTTCTCTAGGACATGTAAGCTGTTACCCCTGTACTTAGGTGGGGTAGTGTGTGTCAAACGGAGTAATACCTGGGTGCTGTTGGTCATACAAAGGTGTTTTAATGCCTATAATGGTGTGAAAAGGAAGGCTTTGTGCTCTGAGAAGTGCAGTCAATTGCGTGGGGTAGCTGTGGCATGGAAGAAGGTGGGGTTTTTGGGGGGTTTGGGTTTTGTTTTGGGGTTTTTTTTTGGGGTGGTGGTGGTTTGGTTTGTTGTTTTTTTGTTTTTTTTTTTTTTAAATACAGCATGATGTGTGTGTTTTCTGGATTACAGCATGATTAGGAGATAGTTTCATAACAAGTTGTCAGGCAGCTTGTATAAGATATTTGGCTTATCAAGAGATGAGCCGGTCAGGTCATTAAGTGTAGTAGAGTCAACTCCAGACCGTAGACACCTCAATTTGGATGTCTCAATATGCCTACAGGGCAGGTGTCCCAATATGCCTACAGGGGAGCTAGGTTTCTAATTTCTCGTTATACACAGTGGTAACCAACACAATGAAAGGAGTCTAGAGAATTGCTCAGCTCACTCTAATATAGATGCATTCAGCTAAGCTCCACTGACTGCATTAACTAGCTCACAATTAGCTAGAAAAGTAAATTAGGTGTCTAGTTCAACACCTGCTCCTAGATGTCTACAATCCAGAGCTAAATCCCAGGCCAATGGTGTGATGCTGCAATTAAAGTGACATAAATGCACCAATGTTTAATCAGTGGGATAATCCTGTTCTCTCAAGCCCAGGAGGTTGTCGGTATAGAAGGGACGTCAAATTATTAGCAAGGTTTTCCATTGCAAGAATGCTTTTCTAACACCAACAATAAAGAATGGTGATTATATGTTCTTGATTTCTGCCCAAGTCAACCTAAGACTTGCTATAATAACTGCAATAGGACTGGTCAGCATTTAACCTAGTAGAAGTAACAAGTGCTAAATTAAGGCTTGAGCAAATCTGATCATCGGCACAATTGACATATCGAGGGAAGAATGAAGATTATGGTCCACAGTGTAGATATCCATGCCTGAAATACTGGTTAGACACTAACTGCTCTAGTGATTATATGTATTAGGCCAGTTATTATTTCAGTTCACCCACCAACATTATAATATATCTCCGTTTGCCCTGGGGAATTTGGTACATAATGGCTTGTTACCTATTGATTCTCCGAGAAAAGAAAAACTTTCAACTAATCTGATATTATGTCTAGAATCCGAGATATGAATTATTGGGAATCTTTAAAGGGAAAAAACTTATATAGTTTAGTTCTAATAAGCAGACTATTTATATTAAAGATAACATATATATAATGTGCAGTGTTGCAGATGTTTTTTAATGGGATAAAGAAAAGAAAAATAAAAAATAGTTTTGATTTAAACAGAACTTATTGAATCAATTCATATAAGGTTTATTGTTTCATTTAACTTTCCTTGGAGGAGTTCTATATTTCTAGAAAGAATCTGTGGCTTTCTTTTGTGTACACCTTAATCTGTATATCCAACAATATTTTCTTTTCTGCATGCTCAAGGCAAGAGAAGATTTAGCATTTATGATCTTTGTTTAGGCAGGTAACATATTTCTGTCCTGAAGGCCAAAGGAGGAACTGGGAAATTTCCCACAGCTGTAAGTACTTGTTTTGGGGCAAATTTTACTGTAGTACCATGGCAGATGAGCCTGGGATTGACATTTGCTCATGCAGGACAGATAAAACTCTTTAGATTTGACTTTATCTCTTGTGTGATCAGTGGCTGAAGACACTCAGACATAGAAGTACAAAACAGGAAAATAAAATCGACAAATTTGGAATGGAAAATTAGAGAGAGGGACATACAGCTGGGTCTCTAAGCTACATCTCTGTGATCGTTTAGGGTTTTAGTGACAGAGAAGAAACCAACAAAGACCTGGAATAAAATATCAAAACCAAAGAATGTCAGCTAGAAATTGTCCTTAGACAGCTTAGAGTATGATTTTTACTGGGATTTGAAAATCTTGATCAAAACCACTAAAATGTCTCAGGATTTTTCATTTTGCAATTGCAGTTAATGTGTTCCTACAAAACCTGGTCATTTTCCAGGGAGCTAAGGTAAATAATGCAAATAAGATCAAACAAAGAATGCAAAAGGGATCACACAGATGATCAGTAGCATTTTCAGTGCAACTTCTGTTTCATTTTGCTCAGCCTGTGGACAAAATTAATATATCAAAGGGAGGGAGGGAAAGCACATCTGCTCCTCCTCCCTGCTGGTGACAGGACTTAACAGGTAAATTAAGCCTCCACTCATTCTGCTCATGGCAGATCAAAAGTGGTCACTTATAAGCTGGCTGGCAGTTAATAACGAAAATCCAGTGCACAGCATGGTCACAACCAACCAGGACAAACAGAAGGATGAACCAGGAATGCTTTTCTCTTTTTTATTTTTTTTTTCTCCCCAGGTCAATTTACCAAGAATCCAAATTTAAAACAAAACAAAGTATCAGAATTGTCATTTGGTGTAATTGAAGAGGCGACACAGAGAGAGACAAGAGGAATACAGTAACCAGGACTACGAGTTCAGGGTATTTATATCAGAATGACTTCACAGGGGCAGTAGAGCAACAGAAGAGTGTGATAACATAGTAATTTTTGATTCAGGAGACTTAAATAAGGAAGAATAAGTAAGGTGAGGCCTCCCAGGCTGGATCAGGCACCAACATAAAAGGTTCATCAGTATGGATATAAGAAACTGTCAGGAAATTGGTCTTTAATTTAAAAAAATGAATGTTGAAATCTATTTCTAAGCCTAGCTCAAGCTTTACCAATAGAAAGTGAAAGCTGGAAGAAGAAACTGTCACGGCCTGTGTAATTAGGCACTGAACTGGGGTGTAGGTGGTGATGTTCAAGGACCCTCAGCTGCTTCATTGGGAACAAAGATGTTAGCTAAGGTCATGGCCCTCCTGGGAGGGTGGCAGTGCTGAGGTACTCTGTAGTGGGAAATTTCAGGTCCTCTTACAATCATTTTAAGTATTGATATTTATATTTTTCTATATGTATTATAGTATACTAAATATAGTATATATAACATATATAATGCAGTATAAAGCTATTTTTTGTTAAGCTCCTTTACTTCGGAGAGGAGACTCATCGCTGCCAGTCCCCCTGTGCATTGGAAGACTTCATACAGCAAGAAAAAATATCAACCGCAACAGGTGAAAGCAGTCCTTGTCTGAACACCGCACAGCTGAACCAGGCTGGTGCACATCCGTTCTTGCAGCCAAGAAAATCAAACCAGCAGCTCACTTGATTTTACATATTACACTTTATCAGACTGAAAGACAACTGAGCAATCAAAGGGAGAAAAAATCCAGAACCCTGAATGTTGTTATTTCGGTCTCACTTTGCAGTGTGTAGTCTCATTTAAGAATTTGCAGTTCCTGTTAATGCTGTATTGCATGCAACTCCTACTTTCTCCTCTATTAGGACATATTTCTATGTTATGCAGCTGTCTAAAATCTGCTTTTGCTTTAAAGACAGATGCAAACAGCTGTTTAATGAATCTGTCATTTCCTTATCTTCTCCATTTCTACAGTTTGATTATTTCTAAGTGCTGCACTGTCTTTTAGAGACATTTCTTGCAGATGAATAAGTCACATTTTCTTCTGTATTTCTAATATTTATGTCAACTTGGGAAAAATATCCTCTCAACATTAAATCTGTAGAACAAAAAAAAAAAAAACAAAGCGAGGGAATAAGTTGATACATTAGACATTAAATCTGATGTGATGTTTTACAAGTTTGATCTCACAAGGAGCATGTTGTCAAAGGAAATTCTACAGCTTGTTCATATGATCGTGAACTGAATGCCATTTCACTGCTTGATGGAAGTAATTTAGAATAATATGCTAAAATGCCATATATCATAGGCGAGCAGTTTTCTCTGAAACCTGCTGCATACAGTCTAGACTGATTTTTAAAAATACTGTCAGTTACTGCTATAGTCTAGTACTCCTCAAGTTGACATATTCTGAATGGCAGATTGAGGATAAGAGTGAAATACATTTAAATGTGAAGATAAAGGGGGAAAAAAGAATGAAATTGCAGAGAGATTCAGGGAATATCTAAAAAGCATTCAGGTCTAGAAATTGCAATCAGGATGAGAACCATAAGAAGCCTACTAAAGCAAGACATGATAAGTTATACGTAAAAACCCTGTGTGAGTGATATGTACATGGCATCTTCTTTCAAAAAGGTATAGCTGAACAGTTTTAAGAAAGCAAGCTATACTGCAAGAAGGTGATAAAGTTTGATTTTCAGTTTAGGATTAGTGTTGAGATCTTTTTCTACTGAGAAAATATGAGCCCAAGGTTTGAAATTCCATTTTACTGTAACTTGGATTCATAATGTGTTCCCACCTTTAATAAAGAATATTTAATAAAGAAATAAAGAATCTTATTTGAATTACTAGCTTTGTAGCAGATATGAGCCAGGGAAAACATATACATGAAAACGGGACCCTTTCTGAGCAAGTAATCAGTGGTTCCCTGATTAAATGCAGCCTGGTTATTTTTCAGATGCCAACAATCACACTGTCATTGGGTGCTGTCGGCTGGTGAGATGAATCAATAATACAGTGATGCTTCTACCTCTGAGTGCTCCAGAGGATGTAGATCCACTGCCTGCCACCAGCACGTCCCGGGTCACTCGGACATTCCAGAGTACTCATAGATTAATTAAAAAAATACATCATTTTTCCACCTTTCCTATACTTCAACTGACCTCCACATCAATACATGGGTAAGTCCTGGTAGGATATATTCTCCTGTTTTCCCATTATGAGTGCAGGCGGGCTGCAGTGGAAAAGCCTTTCCCCTTCCAACTCCTTCTCCACTGTTGCCAAACCCCTGCCCTCCCTTGGCCAATGTGCTCTTTTCTGATTTGCATGGGATTTACACACTCTTCAATACTATTTTTACCTGTAATATAAGTAATTCTTATTATTCTGCTGCTTATCTTTCAAATGAATATTCCAGTCCTGCAATATAGCGAATGCTTGCAATCCCTGTGAAGATATTGAGGTTACTCACAGGGAAGTGGTTACAGGGTGGGGGGTCTAGCTTCCTTTTCTTCTTTATATGCAAACTTGAAGCCAATTTAATTTGCAGATAATCTTTCCCCATTAAAAAAACAGAACGCCAAAACCAACCTCTTAAATAGTGCAAAAATACTGAGTAAAAATATGTATGTATAAACACCGGTGTACATTATTGGGAAGCATTGACAGTAACTAGAAACCCAAGTATTTAATTTTCTTTTTTTTTTTGTGGCTGAAAAAGTGTTTTGATGAGAATAGGAAGGTTACTGTGAAATGATACAGAGCTAGTGGCTGGCATAAAAAATGTTTGCACACCTAATGAACTGGGACTCATTTGGCTTATACTGCTCCTACATATCAAGGCTGGAATTCCTTTGTCTCAGCTTGCAGGTCTAAAAAGTAGATACCTGAAGCTAAAATAATCCACCTCCCCGTCTCTCTTGTAGTCAGTAGAGATAAGGAGTCACTCTCAGAGTGCGATCTGTCTGACCTTTTTGGGTCATCTGTTTCCGGATGAGATACTTTAAAAGCACTTGTCCCTTTCCTTGGACATTAATGGCAACTGGAGTCACCAGCTCAGATGCAAGAGTCTCCAGGTTGTTCAGATGGCTTCTATTGCAGGTCACCATCTAGGTTAATGCTGGTGAAAACTGATGTCCTGATTAATGGAGATGTTAAAGATCTCGTACTAGGAAAAGCACGACTTGCAATTTCCTAGACAAATTTGTTTAACAGCATCAAAGAATTATATACAAGAACTGCTCAGAAATAGATATGTATATTTCTGTGAGCATTTTTTAATAAATTGTTTCCTGTATTTCCTTTTTTCCCAAAGTTTTATAATTCCTATTAAAATATTAAACACTGTTTTATTTTCTTCAACTATTCAGGCTATTTTAAAATGAAATTTAAATTTTCTGTGGCAGTGAGGGGGTTAAAAGAGTTATTGATAACACAGTTTCCCCTCAGAACTTTTTTCAATAACTGCATAGTACTCAGCAGAATACTTTCAACATGGTAAGCTACAAAGCAAAGAAAACATCAAGTGAAATTGCATACACAGAAATAAAAGACAACAATCCCACCGCCAGCCACTGAGTCAGGACTTTATCCTCAGCTCACAGGGAAGAACTTAATTGACATAATACACCCCGAATTATGCAACTGCATCATCACAGCAGACTCCTTAACCTTCTCCCCATTATTAAATGCCTCCCAAATTTCACATAGCAGCATTTTGCTGAACATAATGAATAAAATGGTCTTTGCTTTATGACTTATCTGTATGTAATTTTCTATATGGCTCATCACTTTTTGAAATGACATTATGAAATGAACTTATGACAGTAACAGTAAGCTAGAAGAAGGAAAAATACACTTTTTACAAGGCAAAGGGAAGCACAAGAAATGAATTGTTAATAGAAGGACAAGATCTGTGGCTAAGGCCTTTTTTTAGTTGCTCAAATATATATTGATGCTCGCTAGCCTATAAGGGGTCTGGCCTATATTGTCAGTAGGTTTTTCTCAACAGTCTTGGAAGACTTTCAACAGAGTGTTTTCATCCTTGATTTTCACACTGAGTTTTCTTGGGTTTTTAGGCACAACTCACGTGCATTTCTGGAGAATATGTTTGCTAAATTCACATAAAATCTGGAAATGGACAATCCTTTTGAACTACCTAGGAAGAGATGTACATCCAGACTCTGATGTTATTCTACCACTTATAGCCCCACTCGTCCCCCGGTAGGCTCATTTTAGCTGAGAGCTTATTTCAAATAAGTAAAAAGACTAAAAAAAATAGCTAGATTAAAAAACAGTATTTAAATTATTTTTCATTCTGTTTCCATCGATCGGAAGGAGTCTTTTACTAGAAATATGCCTACTGGGAAATGAATGTGGTTAAGTTATTTGTTCATAAAGATGCTGCAATAAAAGTAAGGAAATTATATTTTTAAGTCCCTTGAAGATGCTGATATATCTAAAGAGTGGGAATTGCTCAGCAGGGGAGTTTAGGGAATACATCTATGAGTAACCCCAATAATATGTACAACAGCTTTCAACACTACGCTACATTTACTGTTTTATTAGTTATTGTTCTTATACATCAGAAACTTGTAACACTTTAGTTACCACTTAAGTACTCAATATTTGCATTTGTGCAAATGTCTGTTGCCTATTTTCACAGTCATCGGTGTTATTCTTTGCAGGGGTGGGAGGCAGTTCATAATAGGCCACTATAAACATTTCGGTACAGAAATAAACTACATTTTACACTGCCAAATTAGCACAACAGAATCTTTTAAACTCTAGTTATTGGGAAAAGCTGTAAAACTGTGGATTTAGTATTTGTTCTACTTCAGGTAAAATATGGACAGGGGGAAAATACCTGACTTTGTGCCAATTAGATTTAGATCAGCTTAAATCCTTGGCTTCCCAACTAAGGATGCTAAAACGGAGATCCGTTCTATTTTACTGTACAAGAACTAAGGAAAAGGAAAACCCACATGGCCCGCCAGACAGCTAAAACCAAGTCACAAACACTGGGTGTAAGTTGTCCTGCATGATCTCAGGATCCCACCTGTGGTAGTGCCTCTCTGCTTCTTCCTAAGACTGTACAGTCGCTGCTCAAGATAGCCCTCAGAACCCAACAGTCCCAATATCAATAACAAATTAGATACTGCACAGCTTTGAAAAAGGGCACATCAGTAACTCAGATCTCTCAGCCACTAACTCAGCCTGGGAAAGTGGTTTCGTTATGCTTTCAATTTTTTTTTTTCTCACACAGATCTTGGCAAGGACTTGGCTGGACAGTGCTCCAGCTCTTACAGTTTTAGAAAGGAAACTATTTTATAACTTCTAGTCACTCTTGAATCCAGGACTGTACTTTACAGAGAACCAAGAGGGAGGTTTTCACCGTTTCACAGGTGGACACCTTCTTCCTGGGTGCTGTCAGTAATCTGGGTTTAACGAGCAAGCCCTGAGGTTTCTCCTGCATTTGTTCCATGATGGACCAATCCGTCACGATGGCTTCTCTCATCCTTTCCCATCTGGTATATATTTTCTTGGCTAGTTGAGACAGCATGTGATTTACTTTGCACATGTTCCTTGTTCTTTTTATATCAGTAATGACACAGTGTCATAATAACAGGAATAAAAAAACCCCTGCAATTCTCCCAGAAGTGAGAGCACTGATCTCTTAACTAATAGATAGTATTGGCTTAATTTGCCTAAGACATTTTGCAGTTTGGTCCTGCTGACAGTGCTGGGGATTTTCCAGATGCAGAGGATTATGAAGTCTTGGACAGCATTGCCATTCCTGCAGTTTTTACTAGGAAACTTACAGAGCTGACATCACTGAACAGCCCTGGTCTTGGAGCCATGTGAAAATCTAATTTCAAAATCTAGTTTCAGCTGTGGAGTAAACGTGCAGTACCTCTTAAGGGCTTTTTAAAACACTCAAAAAGCAGAGGGTCCAGAAGGCATTACCACTATGATAATTGGAAAGATAATTGCAAAATTATATTACTGATGTTAAGTTGGGTCCACAACTTTTCTTCTCCTCTTTCTTTTTTTTTATGACAGAAACAAAAGATTTTCTGTAAAAATTACTGTTATTCTTTGTTGTTCCTTCGCCAATCAGATTCACGATAGTCACCACGTTGTCCTCATCCATGTTAGTTCTGCATTCCAAGTTCAGCACTAGTCAGTGCTACAGTTAACTGGTCAATGATTAGTTTCCTATATCCATTAACAACAACAACAACAAAAAAAAAACCCCAACAAAACCCAACAAACAAATAATAAAATAAAATAAAAACAGAAAAAAAGGAAACTAATAGCTCCATAAAAACCTGTTTTCTTTAGAAATAATTGAGCTTAATTTTTTTCCAGACTTTCTGAAAGTCATGAGCACATATGTCACCTTGAGTCACCAGAGGGAAAAAAAAAGGAGAACGGAACAATTTTGTTGAAAAATATGAACAATGCAGTAGAAAAGAAAAATAAAGCCATAATAATGTCAATCTTGCTAAAAAAGTTCTCTCTATATTTTTATTAGCTTGTATCTCTCACTCCAGGGGAAGGTACCTGGAATGCAGAAGTAGTCATATGCAGGACCCAAGAAGCACTATAACAAGTTTCTGCTCTATAATCTCTTAAATTGTGATGGCTTCTACTTTCAGTAAGATTTGAAGACAGAATTACAGTTGGTGAACATTTGTTCTCTGCAATCTTTGGAAATATAAATAAAAAATAACAAACTGCTTGGCTGAAACCTCAAATGCCATGAGAGGATGGCAGACGCTACAAAGTAGTATTTACAATACTAATGAGGCAGCAATGACTAATAGCTCAAGGAAGCTTATTTAAGAGTCAGTTCACAGCTGGTAATGAAAGTTTATAACAAAAAAAATATTACAAAAATTATGAACATAAAAATTACAATTTAGTAGAGAACTAAAATTATTTTACAAACTTCTCATTAAGTTCTCTGTTCTCTCTCTCTCTCTCTCTTTTTTTTTTTTTTTTTTTTTTCCCTCTAGATTAAGTGCTAGGGGTTTTCTACTTTGTTTCTTGGGAATCCAGATTTGCTCAAATTAAGAATAAGGTCTTAGTATGGTGTTGCAATGTTTAATAATCATACCATGCAATGCCACTTCTGAAAACAGAACTATTAAGAAGGAGTAACAGATTTTACTGCTGACTTTATTACAGGTTTCCAAAAGTTGAAGTTGGTCTCATAATTATAAAAACCATCCTTCCTCACCTGCTCAAAGTTCCTTCACTTTATATTTGCAATTTATTTTCAAGAAGTCATGGTAACGTAATCATGTCCAGTAAATAACAGCTAAAAGGAAGCAGGTGCCATGCATAATGAACTTCTAGTCTCACAGTAGCTGAAGTGGAAATGGTTTTCATCAGGTTATTTAGATAAGTTGAGAGGAGATAAACTGGAGATAAAGCAGACATTTTCAGTAAAACCTTTCCAGACCCACTTTGGAATCTCTCAAACAGCTGAGATATTCTCCTCTTTTCCTCTCTTCCTGCTATTTCTTTCATCATTATCTGTGCAAAATAGTATTTGATATGTAAGAACATGGATGATGCATTTTTTTTTCTTTTTTCATGCTTGAGAATGATGCCAGAAGAACATCTCTGGAAACTAATACCTTATTAATCCACACAGCAGATGCAGACAGGCTGAAATAGGAAACTTCAGTCTCTTACTGTACCTTGCAAGGGATTATTATTAATTAAATAAATACCCCCCCTCTAACAAACAACACCAAAACAAAGATTACCCCAAGAACATCTTATCTAGAATTTGCAGTGTTAGGTATGTGCAAAAGCTTATGAAGTTTTTGGGGGTTTATTTTTCGAAGCTCCTTGGTCTGGCTCAACAATAAACCAGAGCAACCTGACTTAGCTGACAGTCTCTTTCAGACACACTAAAACCCATTATAATTCTACCTTCTAAGGAGTCAAGCTGTGAGCAATATAATTTTCAAAATGGGAAAGAAGGGTATACATTGGTTATGGGCAATCTGTTCTTGCAACTTCTGTAATCAGCCAAGATGATGAGCTATGGCCTTCCTCATTATAACAGAAAATCAGATTTACCTCTGCCAAAAGGAAGAGTAACGCCTAGCATTTATATAGCTCTTTATCTCTTAAAGCTGTTTAGAAATATTAACTAATTACAAGCAGAGTTTTGAACTTTCCAGAAACAAAGACCACAACCTCCAATTCTATGAAGGGAAATAAAATTCCTACAGCGAAAAGGATCCTGAAAATGCGTGTCTTTTATACTCAGAAAATTACTTGCAGAGAAAAGATCAACAGCACTAACATCAATCCTGTTACAACATGCGTAATGTTTTTAGTTGCTCTGTAATTATTTCTAATGCAAAAATCTAGGTCATGAGGCTATCAAAAGGGTGACCTGACATGGTGCCTTTAGCATAAGAAAGTTGACACTGTCACTAAGTGGGGGGTTTTTTCCAAGTCTGTATTGCATTATTTATGTGAGAGCCATTTGCTTTAGAGAAGAACTACGACTTAACTAGTATGGCTTAATGGTGTAACTGCTATTTTAAATCATTGGTGTGGTTTAATGTTCTAGGATGGACAAGCGTTTCAAGCAGAAGTATTAAAGGCAGAAGTAAAAATGTTACGGTAATAATGTGTGATAAAAATTTGTAAGGTATTTAAGGTACTTGAGCTATTTTACAAGTGACAAATGGCATCCTTCAGAAATTTTCCAAATGATCATTTGAAAAAGCCATTTATAAGGAAATTCTGGGGTTGGAAGGAAATTTGTTGTGGCTATTTTTTTCTTTTACGTGTAGGTAGTTTTATATTTATTGGTGTCTGTTATTCAGTAATATGTACTATCCACCTGCTAAGGGGTTCTGTAACAGAACAGCTGTCATTTCTTTTCTCTTTTTATAGTGGAGTTATTTTTGTATTTTTTTTTTTAATTATTTATACCCTTATGCCTGTTCACATCCTTGAAAGCAAGCCAAAGAATTACCACTTATTTAAATTTCTTCCTCAACTCTCCCACTACAGTACTCTCATACTTATGATAAAAATATGTCTATGTATAAAAAAATGATTCCACTTGTTGAATAAGTAGACTTTGTCCATTATAGTCTTCATCCTAGAGCCTTAGGTGTTACAGCATGGCTGGGCATTTTGTACTAGAAGTAGGTTCTTCAGGTGCTTAAATCCAGCATTGCTGTCATTCACATAGATGGGAAGAGCAGGATTTATGGCTTGGGTCAGGCTAGCATCCAGCTAGAAGGAAGTCATTTTCTAGCCTGACAGATGTGTTATTCATATATGTTGCTGTATGAGAGATCAGCATCTGCATCCAGAAACATTTCTAAGACATTAATTCATTGCAAACCTGTGTCTTCAGCCAAAATAAACTATTACTTTCCTGAAATTTCCTTTGCTTGTCACGTTAATCTCTCACTTGCTTGGGTTCACCCAAATATTCTTTGCTTATGAATCAGTCTCATATGAGTATTACTTCATGTTAATTATGATGGTATGGTTGCATCTGTTAAAAGACTGGGAGTCACTTTGTTTTCTATGCTTCCTTCTGATATGTTTGTCTATGCATCCAAGGATGCACTTGGTCCATTTTTATAACCCCAGTGTCGGTCTAGCCAACCTTAGGTACTGAAAGAAGAATGGTACTTATTAAACTTTAGCATCAGCAGAAACCACAATGCTGAAGTGAAACAAAAAGCAATGTAAAATCTATTGGCCTCTTGTCCTTGAACCAGGACAAAAAAACCCCCATTCATCAAAACTGTAATGTGCTAGTGATACAATGCGATTACAATTGCTATCCAGACAAAAGAAAGAAGAGGTCTTAGGAAATAAGGGAAGGGTTTGGTTTTCCTCCGCGCCCCCCCCCCCCCCCCCCTCCCCCCCCCCCCTTTCTTGGATAGAAGCTCTGGAGAGGAAGCTACACAAATTCTTGGATATTAGATACCACCAGAGTTTCTGAACATCTTGCAGATGTTACTAGTTCAGCTGTTCTCAGATACTCATGAAGTGAAACTCCCTTCTATCTACCGTAAATTCGATTTCCATAATCCTGTGGATTACACCTCCTTGTAAATGGAAAGCAGAAAGATGGAAACAATATAAAATAAACTCCATTAAACTTAAAGCTGAGCTACCTTACTGCAGACCTATGCTTTTCTTTCAAATCACATAAACCTTCCACAACAAATTATTGTCGTTACCCCTCTACCAAAAATCTGCTAGCTTCTTTTTTCTCCCAGAAAGGTTTGAATTTATCTCCAAACCATTGACAATTTGCTGAGAGTTGAATCTACCACAAAGAAACACAATATAAGGACGCAGAACAGCTGCACCAGGCTTTATTTGTTCTTGATTTAGTAATTGCAGTGGTCAAAAGTCCTACTGGAAGCCATAAACACCCTGAACTGTACTATGAGCTGCAGGAATTATCCCAGCATCAAGCCTGACAGGTGCTTCATCTCTTGGTCAGAAACAGGTCTATGGTCTTCAGTCTGAGGAACTTTATGTTTTGACACCATGTAAGTGCTGTTCCCATATTCTCCATAGTGAACTGTACTAGCAGAGAACTGCAGTGTTGTTTAATATGTATTACTTACCATTGCTCTTTATGCTAAAATACTTTGTAGATCCCATAGAATGTTTAGCCACTATCAAAATTTGCAAAAAAATACTTTTTAACCAAAAAAAAATTAGTAGAAAACATGGTTCTCTGACAATTATCCACTTTGAACACAATATGGCAAAAAAATCCTATTTCTCAGTGTAAGATTTTCTTCAGATTCAGAAAAACACAGAAAATATATGCATGCAGAAAAGTGAGAAAAATGGCTATTTGCATTAATACCATGATACCATTAGTTAATTCCATTGTACCATGTATACCATTAATTAAATGGTACAACTTTTGGACCACAAGTAGTCATTAACAAGTGGTTTCCAGCTTGTAGTAAAGCTAGTAAAGCTCAAATCCACTTCTTTTTATGTGATCTTCATCTATGATATATGGGGGGTGTGTGTGTGTGTGTGTGTGTGTGTGTGTGTGTGTGTTAAAAAATCAGAAGAAACTATGAGAAAGGACAAGATATGCCATGCAGATGATTGTCTCAGTCTAATAACTGAAGTCATAATGTTAATAAGGCCATGCTAGTGCTGCTGAAGAGAATATCCTTGGAGGTATTAAGTATAGAATCCCCCTCCTTTTTTTGGTTTGCTCTTTGCACAGCCTTACTTTGACTTTGCTCCAAAAAAAAAAAAAATAGACACATCGCCTCATCTACTGCTGAGAGCTAATCACCTGTAAAATACTTAAAATTCACTGTTATGTAGTTAATATCAGCTCTCAAAGGACTCAAAGCTGGTTTCACTGAAGTTGGGTGTTCTCTAATCTAGGATGACAAGAGGACTTTTGGCATGATCCATTATGACTCAACCCAGTGGGAGTTTCAGCACTGATTTAAATCGAATGGGAACCATGAAACTGAGTTAGAAAACTCACTTTGGTACAGCTTTAGCTTCTCTTCGGTTTGGAAACAATGCAATTAAAAAAAATTAAAAATAATTCCTTCTTCCGTGAGGGTAGTCGCCCTGATTTGGGGTTTATCTGTTCACATCAGTAATACCACAATAACCAGAAACTCTCAAGAGTTCATGTCACATTATATTGGGTGTTCTATAAACACATACACACACAAAAACCCCCAAACCAATCCCCCCCACACACACCTGATTGCCAGTCCTCAGTGTTATACAGGATTTCCCCTTACATTGTACAATGTCTCCAGCACATTACTGATGTTAGAGATTGAGGGTATATACACCTATGAGAGTTCTCAACCTACAAATGCCTATATTGTATTTTCTTTTTCCACTGGTGCTAGGAGCAAAGCTTATCATGATGTGAACAATGAAAGCCTACAGAGAAAGCTGGAAGGAAAATCAATTTAAATCCCAAAAGCCTGAACAGACTACAACACACAGAATGGGAAAGAAAAGAGGAGGGAAAATAAAGAAGTCCAAGTCTGGTTTATATTATCTGTTTGATAATGCTGCTGTCCAGGTACCATACTCCTGGCACGGGATCGAACACCTACGGATTATTGGAGAGACTGACATTTTACAGAACTAACACAAACCAACCCTGCCACACTGGCTGTGCCGTTGCAATTAGCTGTTTCCAGACAATACACTTCACTGAACAACCTCTGCAAAGAGTAAATGACCCTTTCGGTTCCCAATCATCTTTTTTCTTCTTCCTTATGTTCTGTTATGTCATGCTATGTTTCGTTATATTCTGTTACGTTGTGATGTTATGTTATTTTCCATGCTTGTAGCCCTTTGGGAATGTATAATGAGAATAGCAGCACAAATGAGAAAGCATAAAATACAAAGCAGTGAGTGTAGGTTTAGGTAAAGTGACAGCTGCCATTAGAGATAAGGTAATTCTACTAAAAGGCTCCAGCAGAGATTAAAAACTAGCCCACACTGCCAAGCTGCCAAGGAAAGAAAAGAGCTTGTTTCTAGGTATTTTTCTCTGCTGTTTTTTCTTCAATTTTTTGGTGGGAGGAGGGAGGGCTGGTGAAATTCATAAAGAATTCATCTTCATATTTCACATATATCCACCTATAAAGGGGGTGGGGGCAGGGGGGTGGGGGAGGAGGTGGAAATAAAAAAAAATCATCTTTTCACTTAAAGAGTATAGTTTCCTTTTTCTACAGATGCTGCTCTGCAAGCCCAGCCAGCTCCTGCTTTTTCTTGTCATGCCCCAAAAAATAAGAAAGACAGCACAAGAAAGGAAGAAACGTGGCAGACAAACATGGTGAAAATTAAAAATGCACATTCAGCCTTTTGTGAATGTTTGAAAATAAATCCATGAAAAATCCCCTGTTAGTTAACCCGTATTTAGTTGAGTTAATGATTTCCCCTTCCACCTCCCTTCCAAATAAAATAGGAAATTTTTAAACAAACACAGTTAACAAAGTACAATTATATGTTTCTTGCCCAGCTAACTCTTCTCACAGAATAGCTTGGATCGTGCAACCTGTCTTGACGCTGGGCAGTTAAAGCTGTAATATTTGTCAAGAAAAGACAGTCCAAGGACAAGATTTGAGAACACAGCACTTCTTGTGAGATCTTGGGTAAATGTGTTATCCACATCTATCTCCATCTTTCCATTTGTAAAATCAAGATTAAATACCCCTGTCTGGACCATTCTCTGCTGTGTCAATTGATTTTTAGAAGAGGGGGGGAAAAAAGAAAAAAAAGATGACTCATAAAACATACTGATGACAAAGTCCCCGCTTACTGAATATTTGTTTACAACTCCTGCAGGTAGCTCCCTGCTGGCCACCTCTGGGCTTTTTGCAATGCTCCCGCTATAGTGGATCCAATAGCCCTGCACCTCTGTATCCCTGCTAGCCAGTGACTAATGCATCCCTAACAGGGTGTGCTGGTTTTGGCTGGGATAGAGTTAATTGTCTTCATAATAGCTGGTATGGGGCTGTGTTTTGAATTTGGGCTGGAAACAGCATTGATAACCCCGGAATGTTTTTGTTACTGCTAAGCAGCGCTCACACCGAGCCAAGGGCTTTGCTGCCCCTCACCCCACCCCACCACCGAGGGGGCTGGGGGGGCACAAGGAGCGGGGAGGGGACACGGCCGGCACAGCTGACCCCCACGGACCAAAGAGGGATTCCATACCATATGGTGTGCTTAGAAATGTGTTCCATACCATATGATGTGCTGGGGGAAGAAGGAGAAAGCACAGGACATTCAGAGTGATGGTGTTTTGTCTTCCTAAGTAACCGTTACATGTGATGGAGCCCTACTTTCCATGGCACAGGGATTAATAACCCAGCAGTACAAGCTGCAGCAGACGAATACGAGGAAAACAGCAAACTGATTAAGTTAATTGGAGCTGATCTACCCATCAGTGTTAATTGGCTAGGATTTTTACTTTAAAGACAGAAACTTTAAGCAGCCACTGTAAAAGTCCAAATTACCATGGAATAATAATTACTAAGAATACTTAAAACACAATAAAATCCAGCTTTGATCCAATTTGAATACTGTGAATTTTGACTCTGATAGGAAGAAGCAATTAATACACCCTCTAAGGGGCAAAGGCGAGGCAATGTAGATGACTGTGCTGCCTGGAAGCCTCTTAATTTAAAATCCCTACATATTATTACCTTATAAAGCTCCTGGGTTTGTTTTGTTAAGGTGTTTCTCACACACCCCCACCCCCCACTTTTCTATTATGCAGACACATCACTGCTATCTTACCTTCTGTGTGTGCGCTCTAGTACACTTCTGACAGAGAAGTTCATCTACACATCACAGATGAATACCACGACTGTGGAACTAATGTGTTGTTGTAGTTTGGTAATACAGAATTTTACTGCAAGAAAGGTGTATGTATGTGGCTATGAGGTATCTCATCTATACAGAACATGACCCTGGAGTCCTCTTTAGTTAAAACTTTGACCCATTAGCCAAATAAGAAGATCTCTTGCATATTCCCTTCAGTGTTGGCCAAGGAGGACACCACATACACCTGTATACACAATCAGAGGGATAATTGACTGAAAAGCATTTGTAAAAGGTCATTTTTGTGTGATGTAAACAAACAAAAAAATATTCAAGGAAATAGAGCTCTTGACTAAAGAGACTGATTTAGTACTCTTGCACTTCTAGTGAATTAGACACTCTATTGCAGTCATTGGAGTAGTTTTCAAGTGGGCAAACACCTGGCTAGCACATTTAGAAGACAAATTTGACCAGATTTAGCTCTAAACTCAAGTATTTTCTTCTTTTGGATTGGTTTTTTTGGTGGTGTTTTTTTATTGTTGTTATTAACTGAGTATATTACTGAAACAACCTGCATGCGTACCTTAATTCACCTAGGATAAGAGTCACCACGTTATGGAGCAAGTTTGTGCTTAAATAAATAAACAAATACATGTGTGTGTGTGTATATATATATATATATTTAGTTTAATCTGATTCTTGAAATCACAGGTCTAAATTATGTATTTGGTGATGGGACAGTCCCTTCTTTTCAAACTTCAGGGAAATGTAGAAGATGGAAAAAAGCTGCTATGGGCAATATCTTCTACTGAGACACATGATTAGAAATCTGACAGACTTGAACCGGAATAGTATCCCCAGGCAACTGAACCTATTAAGCTTCCTCCAGCAGCTGGCTAAATCTAAAAACCTCAGCAGTATCAATTTATACATTTGTACAGTCCTCAGTGAAATGGGAGTGATTCAAAAGGAAAATCATGTGCTGATATACAATGCCATATTAATATTCAAGTTTGGGAGAAAATTATGCAGAAATATCATCATGACTACCCTAAATTAGGTATCTGAAGATAACTAAGCCCAAAATAGTATTTACAGATTGCTGGACATCCTCTTAGATGATGTGAATGTGTATATATGGTGGAAGTAAGATAAAGAAAGAAGAGATGTAGCCAGGTGTTTCAGGAATGGAAACACAGACTAGGTAAGAAACTAAGCCAGTGTAACTATATATATATATGTATATATAGATTTTTTTTCAGAAGTTCTAGACTATTAGATTTAATAACATACAAGTAAATCGTTTTAAAAACTGCTTTACATACTGCAGTGACACGACTACAATTAAGAAAAAGGGTGACTCATGTGCCAAAGGACAAAACCTGGCCCAATTTTTTTTTTATTCTCATCATGTCACGTCACACATGCAAATAAAGGGAAATGTCAGCGAAATGAATGGAAGATCATACGTATTCAAAATTGAAGAGTGGTTTAATACTACACTTTCTTTGCATACAATTAACTGCCGATAAGAGAGAAATCCATATATGGTTTTGTTTTCCTTCTTTTATCCAAGCTTTCCCTTTCCCTTCCCTTCTTCATTCCTTACATGCACCTCTGAAAATAAATCATAAAGTTGAATAAATCCAGCAAAGAGCAAACAATAGCCTTACCCACTCTGTCAGTCAATCTAGTCTTGCTCCTGGTATTTTTGAGCAAAATGTGGTGGGGTTTTTTTGGTTTTCATTCTTCTTTTTTTGTGACAGCTGATTATCAGCTCTGATTATCATTTGTATTCTTTGCTGCTAACAGCTGTCAGGCTTCTTATTCTCAGTATGGATGATCTCAAATAGCTAGAAAAGGCCTATCAAATCAGTTTTTTGAAGTCTGAAGAGCAAGAGATCTGCATGTGGCACTTGCACTTGCAGACGTCTGAATACAGAAATTGATTTTTTTCAGGATGCAAGCATGCTGGTAGACAAAGCTGAGCAGCCACCATGCCTACCACTGAGTGAGCTCTTTCTGCCTTTCCACCCCAGTGCCAATACACCAGCCCAACTTTTTTGGACTTTCATGCAGCCATGAGCACTGCAGCAAAAGTACTATTGTTAAACTATATAATCTACAGGATATATGAGATTAAAAAAACTGCAAAGAGTTGGTCTGAGCCTTAGTTCATTAAAAAAGGAGAACCTGGGAAAAAGCATCAGAAAGAAATGATGGCTTGGGGACAATAAATTTCCTTTGTGCTTTCTTACAGCTCACAGGGGAAAACAGGCCTCTGAGGATTCGTACAGAGGAAAATGAGAGTTACAACTTGTATTATAGCAAGTCTGCTCTATGTTAACAGATGTGGTGTCACTAAGTGCAGA
This sequence comes from Falco cherrug, assembly GCF_023634085.1. Taxonomy (NCBI): domain Eukaryota; kingdom Metazoa; phylum Chordata; class Aves; order Falconiformes; family Falconidae; genus Falco; species Falco cherrug. The sequence continues at coordinate 6,031,051 of NC_073698.1, forward strand.
GACCACAGGGCTGTATATGTTGTACAGTCAGTGAAATCTATACTGTGTCTTGCCATTAGTGCCCTTTGGTAGCACTGTGCACAGCTAAGCCTGTTTCACATTCCCATTCACTACAGACAGAGGTAGTTACAATGCCTGGTTAAAGGTGTATTTATTAATGTATGTATGTATTAATGCACCCAATTAAAAGGTGGTGCAGAGATGCTCCAGCCAGCTCTGGTCGTTCCAGTTTTTGATGAAGAAGCAGCTGCCAAAGCAGCATTGACTTTTTAGTACCAGTATCAAAGCTCTCCTAGGTTACAAAATCTGTTATATTATATATTCAGGATGAAGACCAGTATTTGTACACACAGTGACAATAAGAAAGCTAAGCATGAAGTTACGGTATAAATATTATATAATATATAAACATCAGCTTTACATTTGCAATAACCTGGCAACTGTATTGACGTTTATCTCATTGGGTGGACACGGACAAACATGTTTTTTCTTCCCTACCTACTTTCAGCATTGAGTATATATAATAGATATAGTAAGCAGCTTAGACATAGATGTCTACATTCGCTCTGATGACTCCCATAAATCACGTCGTAGAAGTCATGTATATGGAGTCCCACAACAAATCAAAATCAGATGTCAGGTGTTTTTTGTCACTGTTCCCACACCTAACCTAGTAGATCACTGTGACCTTAAACAAGTCATTTAATCTCTGTTTCTATTTCATGTTCACACGTTAATAGACCTGAATGAAACTGCAGTGAAATAGGAAATAGTTTGCTATTATTCTGAAATATTCCTGCATTAAAAACATTTAACATAATGTTGCCATAAAAGAACTGATGTAGGACTGTTGCAAAGCTGGAACACAGATTTTGTGATCATATTGCCTACATTACTTAGATGATACCTTGAGGGTGCTTCCTGTTTATGAGGTGATAACCATTTTCTAAGCTATATAACTCCCAGGTTTATTATGCAAGGACACAAATATTCCAGTGAAACAGCAAGAGCTCTTAAGGTATTACACAAAAAATTGGTTCTTTTTTTTCATAATCAATCATACCCTTCTTGATTCCCACATCACTGAAAACAGACGTTGTGTCCCTATTGTTCAGAAAAGTTAGGCAACACAGAAAGAGACAGATTTTACTTTGCATTTGGTTCAAGAGGTCCATGTAACAAGCTGCATAATGTTGCAGCATATACAAGGTTTTCTGGTAGAAGAAAACCTGTGAATAAAACCATATATTACTGAATATGGACATTTAGAAATTCTGGAATAAAAGGACCTGATCCTTTAGTGATGTGAGGGATATTTGCAAAAACAGCTTTTGCGCAGCCTAAGTAGGTGGGACTGATTACAGCTTTCCACTTCACATCTGAGTTTAAGTCATTGGATGATGAGTGAAAGTTCAGTTTAGTATTTATAAAATAATTCTATCTGATGGAGACTATGATGATTCTGGTCTGGAAAAAAAGGTGTCTTTCAGAAAGAAATCCTGATTTATCTTTGTAACTTAACTACAGTAAAGCATTCAGCTCTTTCTTACGGTTAATCCTTTTTTCTGCTGAAACCAGGGAAATAAGGAAAATCTTCAATATGATAAAAGAAGGGAAAGAATTCCAAACAAAGGTGTGACAGGAAATTTTTCACCCATGTGTACTTTTAAAAAGACAGTTTATACACCTTCTGTCAACAAAAAATAAATTGACAGAGCTTCAGAAGTTCCACCAAAAAAGTATTTTAATCAGTCTCAGGAGTTCTTTACGTGTCTATCAGCCTTCCAGGAAATATGTACATAATATGCATCATTTCAATGTGCCTGGTTATTGCTTTTTGAAAAGTATCTCACTTTCCAGCTTCAGGTGAGAACACTGAAACCAATTTGCTGGACAGCCAATACCAGAGGCAGTATCCAACCCTGTCTTCACTGGAGTTCAAAGGACCTGAAAATATCACAGGAACTTTTCTAAGGCTGCTGATCTGAAATCCTGCAGGCTCAGGACTCACAAGGCCACATCATCCCACGTCCTCTGCTGTCTGCTTTTCTGCCCACAGAAATGTCTGGACAGGAAATTTTTTCATGCTTTATTTGTAAAGGGATCGGATGCCAAATGCCATTCTTGTTTTGGAGGTTCTGCTGTAGTTCTCCCATAGACAAGCACAACACAAGACACAGAATTCAGCTGCAGCCTGTCAGTTCACTTTAGTACTTAATGTCAAGAACTTAAACAGTTTTTTTCATGTCTAGTACCATGTATGATTATTCAACCTTTCACTGTGCCTACATTACAGAAAGAAATATAATTCTCACTCCTTCACCATAGTATGCGTTACTTAGTCAGTCCAGGAAGCATTATTTTTTTTCTTTCCTTCTTTCTTTGAGAACACAGAACTTAAAGTTTACTCCTCCCACCTTCTTAAGTTGAAGGACATGAAAATTTAGGGCAGATATTTGCTCCCATGGTAGACTTCCTTCCCAGCATGCAGTAATGTAAAACCCAACACTCATTTGATTATAAATTCACTCAGAGGAATTGCAAAAAGAATTCCCCACAGCAAATGTCTGGAAAGCTCAAGCAGGCTTAAATTGGAACCTAAATCATCCTCTGTTAACAATAGTTTTCCCTTAGGAAATACACCTGCCAGGTTAGCTTGCATGTGGGGGCTGAGACCTGAAGACCAGCAGCAATAAAGTCACACTCAGCTGCATTGGCTGCTCTGGTCCTTTGCTTCCTAAGTGGACTGCCAAGACACTTCAGCACCAGACACAGGATATGAATCTCAGGCAGGCAGGTAAAATTTCAATTCCAACTGTCAATGCCAATAGAGAAAAACAGCAAAAAAAGAGCTGAAAATATATTCCATTAAAACAGGAACTTGTCCCGATAAAATAGGAACTTATCCTGGTGACCATCTGTTTTATGTTTAAGAGTTTTTGGCCAGCCTGAAAGAAACAGTAGTGTTTCCAAATTTCCTATAGCAAACTTTGATATTATATGCTAACTTAAAATAAGAAAGAGGGAATTTAAATCCAGAAGGCTTTCATGCTGCAGGACAGCCTGCATTCTGTGTTATTAGCTCTGAGCACCAGTACACTAAAATAAGTTAGGGTAAAATTTCAATTAGTTATAGCACCCGGTCTGGGAATTTTGCCGCAGAGAAGTCTAGCGACGTTCAGGCCCTGCCTGGTAGACTAATGCCTGCTTTTGAGAGCTGGATTAATGAAGGAAATAGAAAGAAATGAAGGAAGCTTCAAAGACAGGTAAATAATAGTTGTGCTGACATTCCAAGATATAAACTAACGTGGACAAGAGCATAAAGTAAGATAGAGTTAACAAATCCACAGAAATAAGGTGGAATTATGTGATGTAATGAGTTGATGGACTGAAGCAGAAACTTTTGAGGTGTGATTCATCTAATCACTGTATGCATGTTTACAATAGGTCAAAGAAATTACCCTGAAGTGCCCATTTTTCTCCAGAGATGATAAATACAGCCTAATGGGATTACTGCAGGTGTAATCATCTCCACTAAATATAACGAATACCAGCATTGGTATCTACACTGTAAAATGCAATGATTTACAGGTTTGGTTTACAGGCATTTGGGCAATTTTTTTCCTTCACTTTCCAACAATTTTATTAGATTGCTTAAGAACAATTTGATTTATAGATTTATGGGATAAAACTCCTCAAACCTCTAAGTAAAAAATAGTTGCATCTGTGAATGAAGAATAGGCATCAATTTCTTCCCAAAGCTAAAGTAGGCTCATGTAAACCAAGAAAATATACATGCAATACCTGGCTAAGTTATGAGTAGACAACAGGTCCCGGTACTATGAAAGAAAAAAGAAAAAAATACACTACCTAGCTACAATTGCAGGTACTCTACAGCCACATGAAGGAAATATGAAAGTGTGCAGTTTGCTTCAGAAAAGTCGTGGCAAGAAAAATAACAAAAGTATACAAAATAATTAGTCACTTAAAGAAATTGTATAAGGCTTTCTTTTTCTTTCTTTCTTTCTTCCCCCCACCCCCCCACCCCCACCCCCCGCAATAACAAACAAAAGCTCGTTGCAGGTTGTTCAGGGTGGCAAATGGAAACTGACAGAGGAGATGTATTCACATAACTCAGCATTAAGCTGTGGTATTAACACTTCATACCCCTTACAAAAGAGAAATAGAAAAAAAGTCTGGCCAAAATAATCATCCTGAGTTGTAGCAGCAAGTGCAAACAGAAAAGCATTTTGAAAGGCACACTAACCTTCAGTCTTCAGGATTTAGGTCAGTTGCGTTAGTGTGGTTAGTTGTTAACAAGAGCAAGGACTAAATACTTCTTTAGGGCTGTTTTGCTCTGGGAATGTCTGGGTAGTCCTTGTGAAAAGTCTCCTGTAGTAGATCTGGATGGTCACATGCCTCATCCAGATGGTCATGCCAGCTCGAGCCCAAGACAAGTCAGCAGCTTGCCATTGAGCTCACGGTGAGGGACAGCTAATGCAAACTGCTTTTGTGGGCTGATGTAACTTGGTGGGCTCTCTTTGGTTCAACATGTGCACGAAGCAGGCGGTCACCAGTTGGTGCGTGACTGCATGCATATGCAGGTATATAGTAGAATCATATATTGATCATAACCAATAAAACTTTTCAGCTGTTCTGGATGTAGGATGGACCATTCACATTTTCCTGTCCCTTTCCTTCCTCACTCACTAGCAATCCCAATGAGAACGGCTGGATACATCAAGAGTATATTCAGGCAGTTATTAAACCCCAGGCAGCAGGACAGGAAAGTGGTTATAAATCAGTGAGTCTTCTGGCAAGTCAAAGTACACTTCGGTAAAGAAAGAGAGGAACTTGCACTGCTGCAGAGGGAAGAAGGTGTGTACATTGCTGTGACACTGGAGAAATCAACTGCCTATAGGTATTGCTACATCACACTGTAGCCGAAGAGGTTTAGTGGCTGGATAACCTTGACCCAGATTAGTTTTGGTAAACCTCAGCTGCAGGAGGAGCTAAGCCTCTGTCAGACTCCTGCAGACACCATCGTTGCTGTCAGGGTGTTGTAAGTGAATTTATGTGGTGAAGATCTTTTAAGGAGATGTTAGTTGAACGCCCCCTGATAGCTTTCAGAGGGCTCAAGGCCTTTTCTGACTTGCACACAGACAGCAACACTACTGTTAGCAGTTCGTTTCCCCCAAATTGCCCATCTGGCTCAGGAGACTAAGACCCCTCTTGACAACTGGTATCTGCAAAATTGCGTGTAGAGCTGGGCTTTCTCTGACAACTCTTCTACTTGCCTGGATGCAAGTCCGAGGCACGTGAAGCACAGAGCTGCAGCTCCGTACCTGCATCCTGGTGTTTCAGCTGGGAATTTCCACTCGAAATTTCCACTCGAGGGCCAGCTGTGTCAGCAGAGACACCGTGTTGGGCTGGTGCAGTTAATGGAAACATCAGCCTTGCCTCAGCAAGCTTGAAGCATGTGGAAAGGTGTTCTTGCAGGGAGCTGTAGGCATACTTGTTGGTTGTTTGACGCCTAAGTACTAAAGATTCTTCCCACTTAGTGTGGGGATCTACAAGGTGGAGAGCTGTACCTGGCAGAGATGTCCTATACAGTCAGGGAAGAGACTGTTCGGGTACCTAAACGTGGTCAAATTAACTACACAGAGGCAATGCTTCTTTCCTTCCCTTGAGTGTACATGGAGCCAAAGGTAGTCTTTTGTATTATACAAACCTTGGTATAAATACAAACCACATTGTAGAGGTCTAAAATACCACTTGATATATCCCAGATCACCCACTTTTTAAAGCAGGATTTTGGGTTTCTTTCTGTCTTAAAACATTGAAAATATAATCCTGAGAATAGTTAGGTTACTTTATTTTCTTTCTAATGGGCATCATTTTCCGAAATGTACTTTCAAATCAATTTATGTCATTAGTCCTTTAAAGTAAATATAATATTTGTGCAAAGTAATTATTCATTGTTGGTACAACACATGTATGTAGTCACTTATTTGTTTAAATTAGACTTTAAATTATTTGTTAACCGAGTGATCGCACGATATTACCAGCTAATGACCTTAAAGAAGACAGGTTTCTTCTTCAAGGGACAAAGGTGTAAGTAGTCATAGTCAGGGCAGCAAAGCAGGTGGCTACCTTCCTCCAAAACATGGCCAGAGGCAGACTGATAGGCACTAGACAATGTACTACTGATTAATATTAGGGCTGAACGCCTTCATATGTTCAACGGTTCATGGGTTCAACGATTTTTCCATGATCAACTCCATTCCGAAAAACTACCGTTTCTTCTTGTTGCTGTTGTTGGCTACTTAGTGTGCGGATTTGGCTGGGACAGAGTTAATTTGCTTCACAGCTTCGTGATGAACTCACCTGTACCGGGTTCGCATGCCCAGGGGTGGGGGGTGGGGTGCCGCGGGGAGAAGGGGCTGAGAAGGGGAAAAACCCCCGCGGGGGGGAACAGCGGCGGCAGCGAGGGGGGCCGGGAGGGGCGAGCAGCAGCCCCGCAGCCCCCCGGGGCAGGGCCGGGCCGGGCCGGGCCGGGCCGGAGGAGGCCGGGGGGGCTCCGGGCGCCGCAGCAGAGGCTCCCCGGCAGCCCGCGGGGAAGGGCCGGGCAGGGCAGGGCAGCCCCCGGCGGGGCAGGCTGTGCCCCTCAGCCCACGGAGCCCGCGGGGGAGCAGCTCCCCCCCGCAGCCCGGGGCAGGGGGTGCCCGCGGGGGGCTGTGACCCGCGGGGGCCGCGCTGGAGCCGGCTCCGGGCAGGGCCCGTGGCCCCGCGGGGAGGAGCCCGGGCCGGGGCCGGGCTGCGGGCAGGGCCGGTGCCCCCGGGGGGGCTGGAGCCGGCTGGGCCTGAGGGGCTGCGCCCCGCGGGGGGCCCCGCGCTGGGGCCGGGCAGGGGGTGAGGACCCTCCCCCGGCGGGGCAGCAGCGGCCGGGACAGCGGGGGCGGCACCGGCCGCGGCCCCGGGACAGCCCCGGCCCGGCTGGGCGCAGGGGCAGGGCGGCGGCGGCAGGCCCCGCACACCGTGATACTTGGGAAAGTTGGTTGTTTCTAAAGGTTGCACAAAAGCCTTCAAACAAGGACACTTGGGTTAATGCCTACGTGGCTCTTAGATACACCTCAATACCTTTATTATAAGTCAGTGCATAGCACAATTGTTTGAGAGACAAAAAGTCCCTGATCTAGTATGCCCATCTGATCCTATTCAATGATATAAATTAAACCTAAGCAATTTTTTATTTTTTTTTTTCCAAAACCAGGGAGTATCTCAAGTGCGTAGACTTCAGTACAGCAGACTTGTTCAGGAGAATCCTATGGGATATTGTCCCAGAGGGAAGATGTGTCCAGAATAGCTGTTTGATTTCCAACAAACACCTCTTCCAAGCTCAGGAAGGGTCCATCCCAACGATTAGGAAGCTGAGCACAGTGGTGGAAGGCCCTCATGCCTGAAGAAGGAGCTCCTGATTCCACTCAAACATAAGCACTCAATAGGCAGAAACAGGGACAAGTCACTCAGGACAAATATTCTGATCAAGTGGCCATAGGTGAGGCTAGGAAAACCAAAGCTGTCCTGGAATTTAATCTGTTGAAGGATTTGAAGGTTGACAAATAGGACTTCTATAGATATCTCAGCAACAAAGAAGAAAGGAAGGAAAATACGTGTCCACCCCTCGACAGGACAGGGCAACAGGTGGCAATGGTCATGATAAAATCCAGTGTACTCAATGCCTTCTCTTCGCTAAGGCTAGCCTCAGGGATCCCAAGTCCCTCAGACAAGTGGAAAAATCTGGAGCAAGGAAGACTTATCCTCAGGTTATGGAATATTTAAACAATCTGGACATACTCAGGTTCATGGGACCTGATGAGATGCACCCATGAGTGCTGAGGGTCCTGGACACTGTCATTGTAAGGGCACTGTAGACTGTCTATGATTGGCAGTCAGGAGAAGTTCCTGAGGATGGGAAGAAAGCAAACAAATCTGAATAGCAGATTCAAAACTGAACAGTGATTTCTGATGCTGAATCCTAACCTATTCCGCAATACCAGTCCCCTATACATTTGCAAAAGGCTGAGCAGGCATTTCAGAAATGTTGAGCATCCCTTTTGGCATGACTCAGTATATCTCATTGAGATATTATTAATCACATCTGAAACTTTATTTAGAAAGAGAAACAAATGACCCAAGGAAGCTCCCACACTGATTATAATCAAACTGCTATCCCAACATGATTCAAAGCTGGAAATAAGGGAGAACCTATCATGTGACATGCACAAAACAAACTATGCTTGTCTTTGCCTGGTAGCTACAAAAGCGATTGTAGTCACCAGGTATTTTCACAGTCCAGAAGCCACAATAGTCTGGAACAGCTTACTTTTATTGAGAAAACTAGTCATCTTTATAAGATTGCTCCCATAAATAAAGTTAATAAATTGGTGGCATTTTCACAGCTTTTTGACAAGGAATAGTAAGTAAATCATAAATATTTGCTTTAAGAAATTGTACTCCTATATTTATTTTTAGGATTTTGGTCCCTTAATTTATTTATTTTTTCTTGAAAACAAATTGTTTTCAATCAATCACACAATACGTTGCCAAAAGCAGTGCTAAAGGCTGGTTCCTTGCTCATATTTGTTCAAACTTACTTGAAAATAATGCCGTTTTTAGTATTTTTTTTTCTTATGGTGGATTTTGTATCATATATTATGATGCATGATGCTAAACCAGCATGTTTCTTTTAAATTTAAGTTGCAATTCAGAAAATATATTAAAACATAAGACAATACCCTTACAAAAAACAAACACACAAAAAAAGGTATTTCTGTTTCCATCCTATCAAAGACAAAACAAGAGGCAGTGCAGAAGTAAGCAATTAACAATCTAATCTGGCCATTGCAATCTAATAGAATGAATTAATTTTTAACATGTCTGGTTTCCTTCTAACATAAGTAGGCATTTAAAAAAAAATGATGAAAATTCACCAAGTATGAAGCCTATTTATTGTATAAGTGACATTAACATATCTCTTTCTTTTCTCCCCTCCTGCCTTTGATTTAAAGGGAAATAGAGGTGAATGAGGCAAAGAAAATGCAGTATGTATCAGCTTAGACTCTAATGTTTCCACTCATAGCTAATTACTCAGAGAATAACCATGCTTTTTTTTTTTTTCTTTATAGAATAATTAGTAAAGAACAAGATACCGTCATGACTAAGGATGGAAGACAGTACTTTCCAGTGGCCAATCAAGAAATAATGTCCAGTTTATTTTTTTCTGCATAAAGTCATCTTCTTATAAGTTTCTCTTATGAAGCACCTGTCATAGCCCATTTTCTGGCATGTAGCTCACTCGGCATTATTTTTTGGCTTCAAGGTCATTCTGTTATCACTAACTGTATCATCTTCTGTACTGAAAAGGTGTTCTCTTCACTCAATTTAACCCCACTGTTACCAAGGCTTACTGAATAGCCTCAGATAATCAAAGATTATTTCAGTTAACAGCAGTCAAAATTTTACTTTGCTCCTTCTCTGAATGAGGAACCCTTAATAGCTTTTTACTTTGAGAGTTAAATGTTTTCAGCTGGGCATTTGGAAACACAAGCTATCTGCAACTCAGTAATCAGGTTTGGGGCATACAATAGGGTTTTGAATTTGCATCCAATGGAACAGGAATGACCGATTCCTGTTCTGCTGATTAAGTTGTAAACAACAGGTCACTCAAAGCAACGAAGTTAAAGGATAAAAACATGCTGCAACACCAAACAAGTCCTATCTTCCACCAAGCTGGTAATTTTATCTCATGTCATATATTTTCAAGAGTAGCAAAGATTCTTGACATTGATTCTGCATATCTGCCATTATTATATTATCCTACTGATTGATCTTTTATTTCCCCTGAGACTTTTCTGGACTACTTCATTTTCAGGATCAGGTATTTTTCTTGAGGCCATTTAACTCACAGTTCTATTTATCTTATTTTGAAAACATTTTCTGTCCCAATTGCTGTAAGATGACATTTTTTTCAGAATGTACTGTCTTAGCAGAAACATTTCTTGATGGTTATTTGATAGACTGCTGTGTGATGACACTAATAAGACCAATGGAGGTAGGTAACTGCTGACAGCTTATGTACCAGAAGAAAACATCACAGAGTACAATACCAGGTATTGGACAAAACAAAGACATTTAGAAATTTTGTAATTAGTAGCAATACAGAACTCTTGGACAGATTAGATAGACAGAGTGCAGACTATTTTTTTCCAGCAGATCTCACCATTCACTCCCACTAACAAATTACAACAGAGACATTTGAGTCTTGTGCTGGTTTTGTCTGGGATAGAGTTAATTTTATTCATAGTAGCTGCTATGAGGCTTTGTTTTGGATTTGTGCTGGAAACAGTGTGGATAACACAGGGCTGTTTTCATCACCACCAAGCGGTGCTCACACTGAGCCAAGGGCTTTGCTGCCCCTCACCCCACCCCAGCAGCGAGGGGGCTGGGGGGGCACAAGGAGCGGGGAGGGGACACGGCCGGCACAGCTGACCCCCCTGACCCAAGGGATGTTCCATACCATATGGCGTCATGCTCAGCATATAGAGCTGGGGGAAGAAGGAGGAAGGGGGGGACGCGGGGAGTGACGGCGTTTGTCTTCCCAAGTCCCCGTTGTGCGTGACGGAGCCCGGCTGCCCTGGGGATGGCTGAGCCCCTGCCTGCCCGTGGGAAGCGGTGGGTGAATCCCTTGGGTTGCTTTGCTTGTGTGCACGGCTTTTGCTTTACCTGTTGAACTGTCTTTATCTCAGCCCACGAGTTTTCTCACATTTACCTTTCCAGTTCTCTCCCCCATCCCACTGGAGGGGAGGGAGCAAGTGGCTGTGTAGTGGCTAGTTGCTGGCTGTGGTTAAACCATAACAGTCTGCACTAAAATTTCTTGTCATTTAAATTTCACCTAACATTTATATTCCAAACATTCCTTCTTATTTCAATACTGCTTCCTCCTAACTTCTTTCGTCACTTAGATCAGCAGCAGTCTTGCCTGCCTTTAGTATCAGTTGGGGATGAAAATTTTGAAATGTGCCTGTGGAAAACAAACAAATAAATAAAACCAAAAAGATCAAATAGAACTGAAAACCATTCTGGAATGTTTTAAATAAAGTTGTGAGTGAGAATAGGCAGCTGTAATTTAATCACAGGTATTAAAAGACGATCAAATAGGAAGTCCAGCCTGATTTTTAACTAGGCAGCTACAGGTCTTTCTATGGAAAAATCTGGATCCCATTTTTAATTCATAACTATAGACCTGGCCATATGGCTAAGATTCCAAATTTCCCTTTCTCTTCCGATGTCAATAGAATCTGGGGCCAGGGCGGGCTGGGGGTGGGAAGAAAGTAATATACAGCATTTCTGTTGTTGTTCAGTGTCTGGCTGTTATCACCAGGCCCAACTTTCCTGGTACTTATTGACCTATTAAGTATTACTTGGAAAAAGTCATGATTAACTGATCTCAAGGCTAGAAAAGACCTTGATGACTCTTTGGTCTGGTTGTCTGAAGAACACGGATCATAGAAATTCATGGACTAAGCTGAGACTATCAATATCAATGTTTTTTGCTGTTTTTTGCCTCTCTCTTCATGTCTTCTCTGTTTCTCCCTTTCCTCCCTTCTCTTACCCCCATGATTTCTCCTCATTCTTTACCTGTTTCAGTCAGTCAGTCAGACAATACATCAAATAAAAATGATCAGCAGTTCAGTAACAAATGATGACGTCTGTGTGCAAATGCCAAACAGAATTATCACATGAAGAATACAGGGTCAAGGAAAAGCACAGATACTGGGGTCGTAGCTCATGGCTGCTGGTGGACCCAGGGTGACAAGCATTGCAGTGACTGCATTAATTTTTCTTTGAAATCATCAGGGCTGAAATGCTTTCAAGTAATTGATTTTTTTTAAATTTTTTTTTTTAACATAATGGAAGCTGTATATGTCACTTGGGCCACTGGAAAAGCTCAGATGAGGTTAATACCTGGCCTACCTAATTGTACTTTTCATTTAGAACAGGTAGGTCTTATGTCCAGCTCACTTAAATTTCCGTGACCATGCTGATGAAATAATACATGTCAAATCTGACCAGGAATCAGACCTGTTTTCCCTAAGATACCATAGCATTGTCCAGTGATATCAGTGTCCCAAACCACTAACACATCCCTCAGCAAATAACTTTCTGCTGGAGACAAAATAAGTTTTTGGTCAAGTATGCTTAGGTGCAATGAACGAGACTGTCTTTTCTTTCTCCTCCTCATTTTTTGGCCATCATATGTCCTATTGAATCTGAAGTTATCTTACTAATAACAAGGGAGTGGTGTTCTCATCCTTTGCTAGTCCAGAGGAGCAGAACTGTGCTGGTGTGTCTCAGTTTTATAAGAGAAGTGGAGTAATACTCTTCTAAGAAAGGACAGGTTGGTAAGTAGGTAAGGTAGATAGCTCAGTAGAAAGTTTGTTTAGAAAATCTTGAAAAAAATACAAGACAGCCATATTTTACCTCATCTTCACCTTTTCAAACTACCCACAGGATCATCTGTTTATATCAGGTTGGTTGTTTTTTTTTTTTTTCTTGGTCAGGACAAATTGCTGAAGCAAGATAGGGATAAGATGCTTAAACCACTGTGCAATTCAAATGCAAGATTAGAAGACTTTTTTGCAAGCTCTCTTTGGTGTTAACATTCCAGATGCCTTGTTCTCCTTTCAAAGACTGTTATAGAAACAAATAGAGTAAATAGCCACACACAAACACACAAATCTCATGTAGACTACAAGTGTGGTGAGAAGTCTGCAATCTTCTGATACCAAAGGAAAGAACATAATTGCAAGAAATGACTGTAATGAGAGAGACTGAACACACAACACTCTGCACAAAAGATACAGACACAAATGGCTAAATAACAAGATTGGTGCAAACAACCTGAAAATGGCTCCCTGTGTACAAAGAGGTGATCCCATGTGAAGAGAATACAAGCCATCCAGACAGAAAAGAAACAGGCAAAACAAATAAGAACAAAATGAGATTTTTTTTTTTTTTCCTTTTAATTCAATAATTGTTTCTCAGGAAACACTTTTGCATTCTCGCAGAGGGAAGGGGGTGGGGGGAAGGAAAAAAATATCTCAACCCAGATTAAGAAAAGAGGAAAAAAGGAAACACTGTGGCAGAAAAAATACAATGGTGACAAATCCTTATGAACCTTAAAACAGCTGCCACAACCTTCAGTATTTGCCTGCCCCCAGCACTAGATTACTATTTAAATTTAAGTAGTTTTATTGCTTGCTTGCAGAACAGAGGGCACTGTGAAAATAATACTTTCAATTATATATATAGCTGTCCAGAGGCCAGAAATATTGTCATAGGGGAAAAGAAAAAAAAAAAAAAAAACAACAAAAAAGACAAAAAAGACATTTTTTTCTGTAAGAGACAAGTCTCCTGTTGGTATCCTCATCCTCATTCTATTTAAAGCTGCATGAGCTTTCAGGTGTCAAGGAATCTGTTCATTTCTTGGTTGTTTTTTGTTTGGTTTGTTGTGGTTTTCTTTTTCTTTTTTTCGTTTTTTCTTTTTTAAAGTCAGTGATTATATCTGAATAACCCACTTCAAAAGGCAGTTCCTCTACATATCTCTTCTATTCACTTACACGATGAGCCAAGGGAGACGTGTTTTGTTTTCAACCTTTTCTTGAAAACACCCTGAACAGGGAAGTAACTGGAAATGGAAATAATAGAAAACTGATGAAAACTTTGATGTTTGGTGAAGAGGATATTTAAAATCTGCAAAATCACTTGAGTGGCAGTGGACCCATCCACTTTTTACAAGGGATTTGAGCAAAAATCCCATAAAATTTCTGTACTTGTAACATAGATAGAGGCCATTGTATGCTGGCTCCACCTAAGACAACATCAGGTCTGCAGAAGTGGTAAGAATTTGCTGGAGGACTTGGGGTGCAGCCTGACACCAAAAAGATAGCTGAAGACTGAGCATCAGGTATCTGCCAGAATATGTTTTTTCTGGACTCCTGGCAAATTTACTATGAAGTTCCTATGGATTTACTGGTCCGGGTCAGCATAAGTTCAGGGTATGATTTAGATACATGTTCATTAGCTCCAAAATTCATTTAAACAAACTATTCTTATGTTTCGAGTCACTTCAGCCAATTTTGAAAATGGCTTTGAAAAAATCAAACAGTTCAACTCTCTAGCTGTAAACTCTTCTCTGACATGATTTTGGACTATACCAGCTCCTTTCCAAAGAGTTTCCAGACAGTTCAAGAACTAGAATAGTCCAGGGACCATTCCCAGGAGGTAGTCGGAATGCAGTTTTGGAATACAAAGACACATTAGTGTGTTAGTATAGATGTAGTTTATTTGACCTTGGTCAAACCCCTTGCTTCTTCCATATTCTTCCCTTCTGTAAAATGGAACATTAGGATTTGCCCAACTTTCCAAAATATATGGATGCATGCCTAAACCGCTGGCTGATACATAACTATGAAATAGCATAGGATGGAAATGGAAAAGTAAGGGTGATTTGTGTCAGTAAATATTCAAAGTAACTGCTTGAAAACCCACATTTGAATGCAGGGAAGAGCTAAGCATTTCTGAAGATCGTGTCCTTCATGCTCGTCAGTCTTCAAACAAAGAGCAGGGACACAGTGGCACCAGCACTCCTCTCTCTATCACCCACTTCGACTCTACAGAGCTGTTGAATCCATAGCTGGGGAGTCTGTGGATGTTTCAGAAGGCATTGAGGAATTACAATCTTTGCTATGAGTAATGGAGAACTATTCACATTTACCTGCTGCTGACTCTTTCTGAGGTCTGGTTATTTTGTTTCCTCAACAAGATGAAAAGGATGGGTTGTTTATAAAATAAGCTTGTTCCACATGACAGGTTCTCAACCAGCAGGGCTAAAGAGAAACAGTCTGGGCTGAATCTAGAGAAGAGAAGCTCCAAGAAACGTGTTTCCTGAAGGTTTGTTCCACAGCTGCCCAACACTTTCCCCTTGCATATGTTACAGGCAAACCCAGAAAAATGAGCAAACCCAGATGTATATCTGGCATCCCTGCCATGTACAACACAACACAAAGGTAGCTGTTTGAATACTTCTGGATATCTCTATATTGTCATTTACTAAAATATGCACAATTTATGCAAATTCCCTTTTCTGTATACTCCAGCTCACCTGTTGCCCACCTGGATATAAACTGGTGGAAGAGGGACTGCTGCTCACACTGTACAGATTCCAGGACTCTCCTGACCATTTCTGATGCTACCTTAATGGCTAGTGGCTAATAAAAGTAAGCTACCACCTTTCAACCCACTGAACAAGAAGCAGTGTCTGCTGGTGCCGGCAGCCTTTTTCAAATTTATATTGTACATGTTATACACGCGTCTTGGTTATTACAAGCTCCCTGATCCCATCAACAATGGTAATTGCAACCTATTTCTGTAAAGTCCATTGAATTGGTACATTTCAGCAATGCCCCAGAAAGAAGGCTACTCCAACTACTGTGTGTATTTCTGTGGTTTATGAATCAACTTTATGATTTTAATTTTGAAACTGTTATTAAAGAGACAGATTGCATTTAATAACAATTTTAGTATTGCCTGCTGCTCTAACCAGCAAGCAATAAAGCAAACTAAAATTAAAACAGGAATCCACTGCTAGGAGGCAAGCACATACAGAAGGTGGCAGTTTGTTGTTCTAACCTCCATAAAATATCGGCAGGCGTAATATTTCTGTCATTGTGGTGCTTATTCTCATGGTTGCAAAAACAAGCTGCATGTCTTGGGAGTCATTTTTCCAATTAAAAACAAAAACCTCTTTCTCTGGCTCTGTCCTGCACTTAGGCTTATCATGTAGACAGCTGCATGAATTTTGCTCACTCAGGTCCATGCATGCCCAAACCATCTTTGTTATTTTTGCATGTGGTTTTTGTTCACTATTCAGCAGAAATACAGGATTTACTACAACAGAATGAATTTCTGAGTGGTTGGTGCTATATATAGTGATTCTTTGTCAGTGACAGAGGTTCTGAATTAGCACTTCTGAATTGGCCATAACTCAGCACTAAATGATATAGTGAAAAAGGTTTTTCAAGGAACATTCTATTGTCAATAATCATTTCATTGCTTAATCTGTGTGCAAGCACTAATTTCCTGGTGCATTAGAATGAAACCACTGATAATGTTTATCTTTAAGTGGTAAAATATTTGATAATCTTCAAGAGGCTTGGTTTACTTGGAATACACTGGGATTATGGACCTCTTGCATCAAAAAGCTAAAATGAAAGATCTCATGGGAACACACTCCTTCAAGATTACTGCTGTGTTACTATCAGGCTAAGAGTAAGAACTAGAAGGTCTAGTTCAATGTGATCTTATGTTTGGTTCCATACATGGTGGAATTGAGCAATGATGTGTTTTTAGCCAAAGCCAACTCACAATCTCCCAAGCAGTTTCCCAAAATGTCTGGGGAGTTAACACGGGTAAGAATCAATTCCAAAAGTCATCTGATGGGTTAATACCTTGTTCGGAGGATGAAGGTCATTCGGTATATATTGGTTACAGTACCAGAAGATGGTCCTAGAGGAAATTTAAATGGTTGGAAAGTAAATTCTTCAGACGCACAATCTTTACATGGCATTGTCCCATTAAAGCCTCACTTAGTTCATGCATTTTGGGAGCAGTAAAAAAGTCAGTTTATAATCACTGGGAAATAAGAAATGAGTCTTGCTAAGGACTTCATTATGCAGGGTCTAAAAGGTGAGCTAAAGAAATATAGCTCTTTGTTGTTGTTTAATCCCTATAGAACCTTAAGCATCACTGCCCTGTGGACAGCTATATTGAGCAACTACTGCACTACAGAAAGCCTCAAGCTGAACTGTTTCTCAGTGTTCAGTGCCACACAGCCATTGAAATGAAAAACATCCGGATAGTGTACTACCCGAGAGCCATGTCTCGGGACCACTGCTCTTGGGGTTGAGGCAGCTTGATCTTCACACAATTTCAATCAGCTTTGGGGATGCTGTGAGTTCTGGAAGCCTCAAAAAGATTTAGGGTGAAAGGGAAACTTGCACGTAAGTGATACAGCTAAAATTGAACAGAGGACTTCTTTTGTAGTTAGAAGCATGAACAAAGAATGGCAGAAAGGTGCAGCCGAGGTTAACCAGAATCTCCTTTCTCCATCTGTGACCTAAATCCCCTGCTTTATTTAGGAAAGAGATGGTGTTTCATAACTCCTGCCGCAATGGAGAATTCCTAAACTTGAGTTGCAGCGTTACACAATGATTCATGCAAGAAAGAGCTGATTCCTTTAAAGCAAGACGCTGATCTCCAGTGCTTCTGTACATGCATATATATTACTTTTAATTTTCCACTTTCTGTTTGCCTATAACAAAATTTCAATTAGAGAAAAAGGGAGAAAGCTTCTATTTGCACGCGTACTCAAGTAATTAGTGACAACGGGAAGGGGGCGCAAAATAGTTTAATAGGGGGTTTAGCAAAATATTCTTTTCTCTCAGTTTGTCTGAGAATGGCAATAGTTCCTTAAGTAAATATGAATTATTGTATGTGAATCGTTTGTGTACAATTTTCTTTGTGAGTCAGGATTAAAATGTGTAAATATTCTGAATGTCACTCTTCAAAAGAGAGTAGCTTGCATTCACAGAAACCCTTTATTCAACTGGAAATTGAGATGACACAACATGGCACAATAATAGGAACTTGCAGGGCTGCAGTTACTTGGAACTGAAAGGCAGAAAAGAAATGTGATTTTTGGTTATTGTGTTGCTCTGGTTCTTCCTGGTAACAGGACATTTTTCCTTTTTGTGTGTGAAAAGCTAGGGTGACTCTGATGTCCTACTTGGCACCCCTTTGCTCAGGGGCCTGTGCGGTTCTCAGGGCAGAGGTGATTCCAAAAAGGAAGAGGTGGATCTACTAACCACTGAAATCAATAGGATTTTAAGTTCTTTAAATTGCCATCAGTGGGCTCTGGATCAAATCCTCTTTTATGAGTGGCTGAGCCGTTGCCAGGCAAATCCTAGAATCGGTAGGTTGTGGTGTAAAGCCAGCTTTGGCAATCTTTTGAAGTTATGCATCTACTGGGGTCAGCAGGGCATATCTTCACATTCCAAATTCAGCAGTTGGCAGAGTAACCTTGGTTGAGTGAACATCAAAATGTCCAGCAGAATAGTATAGAGGCAAATCAGATTTGCTGAAGATCCTTGAAAGCAAAGGTTTTGTGGTTTTCACTCATATTTTCTAGTAGAGATGATGAGATCCTTACCAAACAAAGCCTATATAGGAAGAAAGGCAGGACTGCAATATATAATTAGTACTTACTACATCAAAACATCTCCAGTCCAAGTTGTGCAATGAAGATGCAATGCTCTGAAACATCGAAACAGTAAGGAAATGTTGAGCAAAGCTACTTGTGCACTTCCCTCTCTGCCTGCATGCCCAAGCTTCCTTCCAATGGAAAGTAGTCAAAAGGACATGATACAACAGGTCTGATATGTTATTTACCCAGGCTGTGCTTCCAGACCGAAGGAATGCTTCTAGCTCCAACACCGTAAATAGGTCAGTAGCATTGCTCTTAACCAACCATGGGAAGTCAGTATGTGATATAGGGAATATCCTTCCATTTTTCAGCTACTTTCTGGGCTGAATATGGTACTGTGCGTTGATCAGCTCAACCCACCAACAAGCACTTCAGTAAATACTTCAGAAAAAAAAAAAAAAAAAAAAAAAAAGTGTTCTTCAGTGAGTAAACTGCAGTGACAACCTGGGCCGTGTCTGTGAACAGAATCCTTTGAATTACAGACAACTCTTGCTACTGTATTGCAAAGGCAGATGGATGCAAACTGCTCACATATTCAATGCTAAATTAACTCTGTCCCTAGCAGACTGAAAAGGGCGTTTCCTAGTGATTGCAACAGGGCACTAGTAAAACGTTGGGGGTTAGGGTTTGATTTTTTTAGATTCACCTTTATAAATATGCCTTTTTCTTTTAAAGGAAACAAGGTAATGTGATGAGCAGGGTCAAATACTGAGAGATGCTGACTGCAACCATCAGATGCTGAGAAATAAAACCCCCGAAGTCCATGGCCTGGCACTGAGAGAGCTGAAGTCTGCCT
Source organism: Falco cherrug (assembly GCF_023634085.1). Taxonomy (NCBI): domain Eukaryota; kingdom Metazoa; phylum Chordata; class Aves; order Falconiformes; family Falconidae; genus Falco; species Falco cherrug. The sequence goes on from NC_073698.1 coordinate 6,050,232, forward strand.
AAGAACAAGAAATCAAACGTATTCAAATAATGTTATCTAAAATCCATCCACAAGCAGTTTGGCTGAGAAAAATCTGCAATTTGCTGGGATAACAAGTTGTGGGATAAATGACTCGTATCTCTGTGTCTTGTTAACAGAACAGTGCTGCAGCAAACAGCCTCACCAATGGAGATACTGATTAACAGGAGACATAAAAAAACACCTCTGGGTGCTAATACCGAAAGATACCAAATGCCCTTGGGCAAGACAAGTCATTCACATGGGAGGTGCCTAATGTGTCATTCTTGTGACAGGTCTGTGTAAGGGTTTCACAGAGTGTTAAAGATGGTGACATGCCTTCATGCTCAAACCTTAAGTGGCAAGTGGCAAATAAGCCCCAACCTGTCTGGAGTATAGGGTGAATACCCTGTGTTCACCCAAAACTGAAAAACCACAGGATAAGATACTCAAGACAGAGTAGGAAACTTCAAATTAAAAAAAAAAAAGGAAGGAAGGAAGGAAGGAAGGAAGGAAGGAAGGAAGGAAGGAAGGAAGGAAGGAAGGAAGGAAGGAAGGAAGGAAGGAAGGAAGGAAGGAAGGAAGGAAGGAAGGAAGGAAGGAAGGAAGGAAGGAGGGAGGGAAGGAGGGAGGGAGGGAGGGAAGGAAGGAAGGAAGGAAGGAAGGAAGGAAGGATGGAAGGGAGGGAAGGAGGGAGGGAGGGAGGGAGAGATGAAGGAAAAGAAGGAAGAGAGGGAAATAATTTTCTGGCAGATTTATGTACGATTTGATGCAGGGGTTGTATAAATGGAATGGAAACATGATATGGATAATTTAGGACTGTAAATGGTAAAAATACTACAGTTTTTAGATTGAGAGCTTGAGTCATGCTGATTTAAGAAGGAAGACATACAACACTCGAGAGTGATAGTTCTTGTTGGTTTCAAAGAACCCCAACAAAAAGCCAATCATTTCCAAAAATCTGGATCTTTAAGCCTTAAAATTCTGTCATTCTTTGCATAGTACTTAAAATCTAAAAAATAAAAGATGCCCTGCAGGTCATGTGAAACTTGGGAGCTCTGTTAAACTGCTGGATGAAACAAAATGAAAGAGTCAAAGAGGAGTTATAAAAGAAGTCAAAACAACCTGCAGAAAAACACAATCTACAAATCACTAAGGTGCAGAGACTATAAAGAATGATAAATACAGTGTACCAGGGATACAAGCAAGTAAAGCACCGTAAGAATCATGGCACCTGCTAGGAGAATCACTGGAGACCAACCTGAGCTGATAAAACAAATCGTGTTGCTCTGTTCCCACTTGTTTTTCAGGTCTAATATTAGACATGCTACTGGTAAGTATGATCTGGAAGCTTCTTAGTGGTAACACTATCACTCTGACATTACTATCACAAAATGATGAGTGAAACAATATGTTGAAAGAGTGGAGAGTTCCTAGATTTCATTAGACTACCAGGTTCTAGAGCTACTCTAATTTCAATAATTCTTTGTTGCATCTGTGGGTGGGAAAGGGAAGGACTGAAATTCATTAATTTTATGTATCTGCATTTCCAGTTTAAAAAAATAATTGTAATACTAATTTTGATAAGTAGAAAGTTCACAGATTTCTATTCTGTCCCCAAGAGATGGTACACATGTCAAATGTAGCCATCAGTGTTATGCAGAAACTCTGAGTTGGAGACATTTTTACCTTAGCAGGACATCTTCATCTGACACTGAAGCTATGCTCAGTTGGAAAGGACAAACACTCTTTAAAATGTAAATGGCACCACACAACAGAGTCTGCTACTCAGCTCATCTCACTAAGGAATGAACTGTTTAACCTCATGATTCTCAAACTCCTGACGGTGTTTTTCTCACCTCCTTTACTCCAGATTTAGACTCAATCAATTTTCTCCTCCATTATCCTAGATTTGTACTCCAGCACTCCTCATACTCCTCCTGATGGTTTGGGTGGTGTTGGGACTGATCCTTCTCAGCCTGACCACCACCAAGGATACCAATGAAATGAACGCATGACACTGGTCATGGGGACCTTACCTTCTCATCTTCCTCATTTTCCTAGATATCCCTCCATCAAGATACTCCTCATCAAAAGCTGTGATGCCTTTCAGTACTCTTTTGTGATTATCTGTCGCTGTCCCAAATGAATGTAGGAATTTCCGGGATTTCCTCTACAGAGTCTGATTTTTCTGGTGCAGTAGCATATAAATTATATCAAGCTTTCCTTAGTGAAAAGTTTATCCGTAAAGAGGTGGAGTGCCTCTTGAGTTGAATTCAAGAGCTTTGACTGTGAAAAGAAGAAAGCTCAACCAAACTAGTGCTTACCCCACTGTATCAAAATGGTGCTATTCAGCCCATGAAGAAAGCCAGTCTGACTTTCCTACTTTATTGTTGAGGCCAGGTCTCCAGGCAACTCTACCAAAGGGTCAGTAATCAAGACAATCAAAAATAAGACCATAACTTTATGTTATGTATTTGTTTTTCTGTGAGGCTGATAAGGCAGGAAGCTATTACCTACTTTTGTCATCTCTGAGTGCCATGGATGATCTTGGTTACCATGGCTTTCAAATTGCAGGTAGATGATTCACTTCCAATACCACTTTCAAGACTAAAGACACCCCAACACTGAACTCCTTACTTCAGACTCTAGTAGGAATTGCCTACTCCTTTATTTTCAAAGCAGTCTGAATCTAGATTTTCTATTAACACCTTCTTGGACATGGCAGAAATTTTCCGTAGATTCTCCCTCTGGATCCTCCAGTTGTTGGCAAACTTTAAGAACTGTGAATAGTTGAGAAACCTGATCACATTTTATGTCTTAAGACATTTGTAGAGCTCTTTGGAGCAAATGGTGAGTAAGTCCTCACCTCCCCTTCTCCCATTCCTCTCCCATGCAATATTTATGGGTGCAGTATTGAAGCACAACTTTATATTCAGAACATAGCACTCTGTATCTCACAGATTGCAAGAATGGCTCCCCTCATTGAGGAGAGCTTGCTTTTTACCAAAAGGAAAAAAGGTTCTGTGATAGTCATGGAAATGTTATCTTTGTCTTGATACTCATTCAAGTCTCTCCTTCTATTAAAAGCATTTATTCCAAACATATTTTTATATTAAGCAGTACTAAATATCTTAACCTGAGGTTCATACCTATGACAATGATGTCAAAGTTACAGTGACCTCTGTGCAAAGACTGGAATAGGAAAACATGCAATGCAAGAAATCTGCTAAAACCAAGAACTTTTCTTTCTAGTCAGAGCCCTGGAGTATGATCAAAAATATCTTCAGCCCTAAATTTTGAAAGGAAGGCATAAGAAATTCTCTAATACATTAACAAAGACTAGCTGGAGTCCAGCTCATGATACTACCAGTAGCAGGGCAACGCTGAGAGTGCTGTTTGCATCAAGGACCTAAACCATCTTCTCATGAAGATTTGGGGAGATAACTGCGAGGTGTTATCAACAGTTATAAATGCCATATAGACTATGACTTAAAAAGCAGGATAATCAGTGATCTGAAGTGTTTGACCTATGTTTTCCACATATCCATTTGAAATTTAACCCTTCTTCCTGCCTTGCTACTCACAGTCTTCACATCTTGAGGTTAGAGGTTGCAAGGAAGATACTCTGGCCCTGTGACCAAGTGTAAAGCAGAGAAGAGGATGGGTGGAGATGCTAGTGCACTTAGAACAGTTGACTGTAGAATACCTATAGTACAAAAAAACCTGGTGTAGACTAGGCAGCTCGAAGGGTTGTTGGGATGGGCAATAACTTTTTTTTTCCCCATTAGAATGAAAAAACTAAAGCATTTTCAGGAGCATAAGAACTGGCATGAACCAGTATCATTATTGCTCAGCTAGCAAGTTGAGGAGACCTCTCAAGAGATCTCTGGGGTGTCCGTGCACTTGTACTGACACCTGGTGGCAAAAAACGAATAATAAATTGACTAAAGATGGCTGACAAACAGTTTGTTTCCTCTGGGGTTTTAAAATTAACCAATTTCCAGGTTAGCTTACAGGTCCACGCTGAAAATGGTGTTCATCAAATGCATTCTAGCGCCAAATCTTTCTGAAGGTTGTGTTGAGTTCCTTTAAAAGTCATATGGCAAGACAAACACATATTTTTTTGAGCAGAACTCTGAGGATGGTGGTTATGTTTCTCATCTTCCATGTTATCCAATTACAAATTATTACAATCAAGGAGCAATGAATTGCAAGACTGATCAATAAATTCAGTGCCACATATTTCTGCTGCTGGTACACTTAGCAGTATTTTACCATGTCGTGTTTGTAGAACAACTTTACTGGAATATTTGTGTGGTTTTCTGAAAGCTGAATCCCAAATCTTGGTCACAATTATAAGTTGTAATCTCTATTTCTTTTTTTTTTTTTTTTCATCTTCTAATAACTAAATTTAAAGCCAGCTCAGGATTCTGAGTTTGATGTTTTTCTTCCCATAGGAGAAGCATGGTACCTAGGAATATGCTAAGGGTAGTTTAAGTTACATACTGACACTGGAGCTGGAACAAACCAAGTCAGAACGGGCAAATTTTCAGTGCTTCCAGAAATCTCACATTCCTACCATTGTTTACTAGGAAGCTACTTCACCTTAAAAACCTAACCCCATGAGTAGAGGACTAAAAAGGCCTCTGTCCATGAATTTCCATAGGTGGGAGCCACAGCCTGAGCAAAGCTTTCAAACCATCTTGCTTCCTTCCAAATGCAAAAGATGTGTCCCATTCAGTAACATCTGTCACGATTAAAGAAGCCCCTAACTCTTGTTAACTATTTAATTCCAGCTTGCTCCAACAGTGGCTATTTAGTGTATGCTATGCAAGTATAAAAAAAATGAGATCTGTCTCGCATTTGGAAATAAAATCCAGCATAACTAACAATTAATTGCATTTTCATCAGCGCTGTAAAAACTGATGGACAGGCATGAGTCTGACCCACTCCTGAACAATGTTTGTTTCTGAGCTGAGATATAGTCTACAGAGTAAGAGTCTAAGCTCTGTGTTGAAAGAAGTATTTTCTGAATGAAGTTTGTGAAACAGTTATTTGCTTGGTGTCTGAATGGTGTCAGGCATTACCGCTGAACATGTAACTAGCATTTAATAAACTATGTTTCGTCCCAGGCAACAGCAAAGCCCATTTGGAAGTAACCTTATTTTCTGCCGTATTGATCATCCAGGTCTATAAAGAATTGGGTCCGGTGTCAGTTCCTCTAATGAATTGGAACTGTAATTGTTTAAATCTACTAACAGTACCTTTCCCAAAGAATCTATGCACATAAAATGTTAAAGGAAACGGGGAAAAAAGCACACAATGAACGAAAAAACCCCAAACAAAACACAAATGAACAAACAGAAAGGGAGTCTCAAACTACCCTTTGTCCAAGGAATCACAAAACAGATTATATTTCCCAGCTGAAAGCCTTATCACAACAGCTCAGTGCAATTCTCTTCTTGTTTACTATGTGTTTTCTCAGGAAAGATGAAGGACGATAAACAGGGATGTGACCCAAACGACAAGGAAGTTCAGTTAACAGATTTACCTGGTTTTGCTTCTTGCCACCCCACCCATTTTCAGGCTGCAGGAACACCAAGAAATGAAATAATTTTTGACCTAGATTAAAATGCTGGCATTAAACAATAGAGTTTTTGTTTTGGTTTGATTTAAGTAATTTTTGCTCTCAGAATTAACAAATTGTTAACCAACACAGAGCAAAGAAGGTTGTAATTATGAAATCATCTGAAGGCTAAGAATTTGTTCATGTTTGGAGTTGTATGTATAGGCAGATAGATACAATTTCTTTTACGAAAACAATACAAGTGGGAAGGTCTGAATTCCACATATTGCAGACCTCAATCACACACATGGACCTTTTCTACAGCCCTGATGATAATCTTCATCACCAACCGTTTTAGCTGTTCCTGACTCCGTAGAGCCAGTGATCTGAGTCACTGCTCCATCTGTACCATCCTTGTGGAAATGTCAGAGGCAGATGCTGCTAGTTAAACAGGATTTAAGTTAAAGGAGTCAGAACAAGATATCAAAATACTCAACAGGGATTTCAGCTGGCTCCTACTCTCCTTGGAGTATTATATTTTGGACTTATCCCAGAATACAGTTTTACTTATGCCACTTGTGGGAAACAGAAAGCTTCTGTCAATCCCAGTAGGATAAAAGGTTGACAGAGACACTTGCAACCTTGCTGGTCTATACCCTGCATTAAAGCTTCAGTGGCTGCAAATCAAACATGAAACACAACTGCTGGGAATGATATAATAACCTCCTCCAACACTTGGAACGGGATTCCTAGAGAGAAGAGGTGGCTCTTTTGGGATAGAATCACTGCAGAGCAGTAGCGCTGCCTTGTGAATAAACTTGGGGGAGAACATAGCCTCTGGGCCTGTGGCACTGGATAGCACTGGGGACATCTCCCCAGTCTGTCTCAGTCCAGTAGCCTCTACTGAACAGCGCTTCTGTGTTCCCCCTGACAGTGCTGGGATGCAGTAAGGGGTTTTGCTGTTGCTGCAGGAGAGAAGGACATTGGTTTATGCTGCTTTCGCAGGTTTGAATCAAGCTAAGCTAGCCACAAATTTGACCTGAAATACCTTAATTTAAATGAAACTTGAAGAAAAAGAAGAATAACAAATGCTGAAACAGTTTTTGGTTGTTTTTTGAGTTGTGTTTTTGTTGTTGCTGGGGTTTTTTGTTTGTTTGTTTTTTGTTTTGTTTTGTTTTGTTTTGTTTTGTTTTTGGTTTGGTTTGGGTTGCGTTGGTTTGGTTTGGGTTGGGTTGGGTTTTTGGGCATTTCCCAGAATGAAACATGTTTACTTTGTAGGAGGTTTGGTTTGCAGTAGGATATAGGCACCCTTCACAGGAAAGGAGCTGGTGGTCTTTACACCTTTTCCTATGAATCCCCTAGGAAAGAGCACTGTCCTGGGAGAAAGAAAGAAAATTATTTCAACATGCAAACTGGAGAAGTACCCAAATCCTGGGCTTTAAGAAGAAAAGAAAGGATACCACCATCTGTCTCATTATTGATTTTGTTTCAGTCTCCTTATGAGTCTAACTTGAAGACAAAGAGATCTTGGAAAGCTACCTCCATATATTTTTTTAGGGTGGTATTTTTTTTTCCCCTTTTTCTTTTTTACTTCTATCCTATATAATTTTAAACAGTCTATTTGGTATGTTCCAGCATTAAATATTCTTGGGAATCATATTTACAGTAAAAGGTAGGAAACATGCATAGAAGGCTTTAAGTTACACTCCACATCCTCCTAGTTAGTACTCTATTCATCCAGAGGCTGGAAACACAGAGCGAGATCCTCTCTCATCACCTGGGGTGGAACAGGCATTCCCACCTTCCAGGAGAGGATCCTAACCACCACCTCTGCGGTGTTTTTCTCTGTCATTCTTCTCTTCTGAGGCTGCTGTAGCATTTTGCCAAAATGAGATCTCAAGATGCAGGACAACAGCAGGTAGAATCCAGAAACGCTACTCTTGCAGGCATGTCATACATCAGGGCACAACACTCAACCCTCTTTTCTGCTGATCCAGTAAATATTAAACTAGTCTAGCTCTGTATTCCCAGGTTGTCCTAATACTATATTTGTTCAGCCAGGCATAAGTGAAGAAGACTGCCTCTGAGGAAAAGTATAAGGAACTTCTCATAGCCACCAGAAAACAAAACCCCAAAACCAATCCATAGCATCACTCTTGTAGATTTTACTGCCAGCCACATCCTGAATGCACATACTTATTGTTGCATTGAAGCCTATAGGCAAAATTGCGTACCACAGTTAAGCTATTTAAAGTGGATTTCCCATTGCTGACAGCAATTGTTGGATCACCAGGATCTTTCACTTCACACATATGCCTAAAGAAATTTCTTTAAAGTCCAGAAGCTTTTTGTATACCCACACAGATGCTACAGTTGTGTTGTTGTGGCTCTTGGAGCAAGATAGAGATATCTGCATGGGGTATTCCCTAGACACAATCAGTGTGAATTAGCACAAGACTGGGAGTCAAGAAATATATGATCCTGAAGAGGTTATTTAAAATTTCTGTGTTGTCTTCCTGTCTGGAAAATTATCTTCCTAGTAACAAAGACATTTCTTTCAAAAGCGTTAAGCACTTAAAAGCCCTTTAGGTTCATTTAGTTTTAATGAATTCTCTTTCACCTTTACAATACCTAAAGGCTCTACACCTTTCTTTTTGATGCTAATACTGGCTCTTTTGAATCTGTATTGCTTTAAAACCATGGACAAGACCCTTTTAAGAAAAAGGATTTTCAGAAGGTGGTATTAATAAGATACTTGCAGGAACTCATTATTTCTTCAACTATACACGAGTTACTTGTGTTTCAGAGTGGTAAGATGTACTTACACAGATATTCCCTTGGTATGCCTCTTGTGTTTTTATCTACTGAAAGTGCTACAAGCCAGAGCTCTTCAGAAAGAGACTTGAACATGAACAGGTTATTTATGTTATGATGACTGTAACAAGGATCTTTTCTGTCCTAAATTTAAGTACATGATTCCCCTCACTAATAGAAATTACACAAGCACATCAAGGAGCAGAACACAACCCTGTAACATTAATATGTTAAACAGATTTTACCTGTAGAGAATCCCTAAAGTTTTACAGTATCCCCATATCACTTTCTCAATAGCCATTATTGATAGACCAGGCACAAAGAGCAGGAGATATTTAAGTGCTCCTAGTAGGATTTGACAAAGATATCAGAGCTCATAGCTTTACCCCTTTCTCCTAAGTGCTCAGTTCATAGGAAGGATATGTAAAATCATTCCAATGGGGTTATAATTACTGTCCCATTGCTTATAATTGCAAAGAAAAATACTAGCCTGGAGAGGGCTGGCTACTTTAAAATACGGTTTAAAAGGTTTTGCTTCCAAGGGGAAGAAGCAGGAAAATCACACCTGTGCACATTCACCTTATCACCAGTGATTCTTTTATTCGTTTATCCAAATTGAACAGTTTGAGGAGGAGAGATTAAGGGTTTCCCTTGGACTCCTCTATAGCTCAGTGGGCAGGATGATTTGCTGCAAGGCAGGACTTTGGGTGCCAACAAGTTCAGGAGAGTCTGAAATCTAGAAGCCTGCACACAAGCACAAGCACCCAGAAGACATCGTGCCAAGGCAGAGCTCTGCTTGCAACAGTCTCCTGTGCACTCTGGTCAGCGCGCTGTGAGCGTGCGCACCGTGCCACAATCCCTCAGCTGAAACACATTTTCTTTTTGATCCTAATATGATTTAGGCATGAGATGCTTGGCAGCATGAAACAGAATATAGGAAACAGAAGTGTCTGTGAGCTTTACAGGGCTCTGGGTTTAAGGGCAACTCAGCTGCCATTCTTTGTCTGGGGACTTTCCTGAAAGGAAAGTCAGGCAAGACTTGCTCACTCATGTCTTTTTGGTGCATCCAGCCACAGCTGCTCAAAGCTGGATTTTCACCTTGAAGAGGGACTAGAGACAGACGTTGTGGAGGTGAAGACAAATAAATACTTATCTGATTTAGCTGATCTTACAGAGAAAAGATAGTGCTTGATATGGCCTTATAGAGGTTCAGGGAGTGGATATTTTTAAATCCAGTACAAATGCCTGCATTGCCTTGACTACAGTCTGGAGATTTCTGCTTCAGCAACTGAAGACCTGTCAGCTGTTAATTCAAAGTTAATTCAAACAGCCAGATCCCTGACTATTTACCAAAAGGGGTCTGAACCATTTGGAGCAGGACTGAGATTCTTCTTACAGCTTTGCACCACCCATGCGACACACTGCACAACAACAGCCGTTTTACACAAGCTCAGATCCATCTCAGAAAAGATCAGAATAAGGCATGTTTCTATGTGCCTCAAATTAGAGAAATGTCACTTCCCCACTGGACCATTATATTTAAACATGAATAGAAAACAAATTTAAAAAAAAAAAAAAAAAGAGGAAAAAGCTAGAAGAAAAACACCAGTTGGTTTAGATTTTAATATTTTTTGTTTACAATTGCGGATGGCTTTTCAAATACCATTTATAATATCGTTGGCTATTTACCATGCTTTCTGAATGAATTAAAATTTTGTTTTAATTGTACTTGCTTTGCAAATTGACAATTGTATTTGACATTTGCAAATTTATGGTTATTTGTACGGTGACTTACTTATAAAATAGTCCTGTGGTTTAGGTGACATTTCGCTATAGCCTTGCTTGTTTAAGAGGGCTTTGGCACCTGAAATCTTGTCAGAGTTTTCCCAAACATACTAGCCAGTTTAATAAAAGATCACAGAATTTTGTTTTAGATTAGCCGAGGTTGAAGAGACCTCTGAAGATCGTCTGGTCCACCCCAGTGCACAAAGCAACTAAAGCAGGTTGCTCAGGGCTGTGTGCAGTTGCGTTTTGAATATCCCTAGGAATGGAAGCTCCATAATTTCTTTAGGAAATTTGTCCCAGTGCTTTACCATTCTCACAGTAAAAAAGTGGTTTTTCTGATATTTAACAGTCAGTTTGGGCCCATTGATTATTGTCCTGTCACTGGACACCACGGAGAAGAGCCTGGCTCTTTGTTACTCCCTCTGTTAGGTGTTTATATACATTATTAACATCCTCCTGAGCCTTTGTTTCTCCAGGCTAAACAGTCCCAGCTTTCTCAACCTCTCCTTGTATGTCACATGCTCCTGTCCCTTAATATTCTTCAGGTCCTTGGCTAGTCTCACTGCAGATGTGTCTCACCAGGGTTGAGCCGAGGGGAAGGACCATCTCCCTTGAACTGCTGGCAATACTATGCCTAAATGCTGGCTTTATCTACCGTGAATGCAACACAGAAAACTTGGTGTCCACCTGGACCCCAGGTCCTTCTCTACACAGCTGCAGGTACTTCAGAGAGGTACCCAATCATGCTCACAGATGTCTGAAGCTTCTCCATCATGCTGTCCTCTCTGCACTTTTTAATGTGCTTGTGCTTGAAACAGGCCCCCTTCAGCCCCATTTTGCTGATTACAAGGTTTCCCTCATCCACATCACTGTTCACCCTTTACTTTCCAATCCAATCCATCATTCTTCACTTGACTTCATCATCTCCCTCCCTTGTTTTTCCTAGTTTAACTGACCCTCACCAGCATGGTGAGACAGTTGGCAAAGGTGGTGTCGCATGACTTAGTGATGTGGCTCTTTCCTTAACTTTTCTGTGCTCTAAGCATTACTGGACATATAATTCAAAGAATATATACTTAAACAACAAACTCTGAACAATGCTGAAGCATAAACTAATCTGGGGCACTAGAGGATGGGGATGGAGTCATAACAGTTATGCATAACTAATGGAAAATCAGTAGGAGGGATTTTTAATGAATCTGTAAATTCAACGAGTAATACTGTGCTTGAAGAACAGCAAACATTATGGGCTACATAAAAAAGGGTAAATAAAGGGGATCCCCACAATTACAGGACTCTAAATTTGACTTAAATGCTTTGTAAACTATTATACAATTTATTGAAAGAAAGAATAATTAGGGACACAGAGACCAAAGGAAGTGCGGAAATTACCCACATGGTTTTATCAAAGGTGTCAGCCTAATCTGATACCTGTAATTTTTTTAAGCCCTGAGATCCTAGGTAAGGTGATGCAGTGGATTTAGTACATGTAGATTTAAAAAAAAACAACAACAAACAACAAACCAAAATAACCACCCCCTACTCCTCACAAACACTGCATATTGTTTCCCACAGGAAATTACTGCACAAGGAAGAGATGATGAACATTATGGCTAAAGAAGAGACTGCAACAGCTTGTATGGAAAAGGGTGAACTGGACCAGTGAAGGACTGCTGCTTGTGTTCTTCAGTCATCCATCTGATACTGGTTGTAATTAATTTGCCAACGACCTAGACTTAAGAAGTACGTAGGTGTTCATTGTTCATCAGAGCTTATGGCTTGCAAAATTGGAAGGCACTGTCAATATTAAGGAGGACTACATCATCATTAAAAGAAAATTGGTGAAGCCTGTTGGCAAGTCTAGATGTGGGATGACATTTAAGAATGCAGGTAGAAAAGTGATGCACTTTGGTATAAACAGGAAAGACACTGCTGGAAGGCAGAAGGTAGACTACCAGCACATTGATGTCCTGCCCTGTCATTGTCCTGTCCCCGTCCCCATGGGTATGTCTGATGCCCACAGCTGGGAGGCACAGCTTGCCCCCTGGCTGTCCTCCTCCTGACTGGAGTGTGATGAGACAAGCCCTGGCTTTAAGGACCTGTTCTGTCCCCCATCACAACCCCCAGGAAGCCACTGGCCCTCGTGGCACCCTGACGCTAACTTGTGGTACTGCACATAATTCTGATCCATTATGATTATGACATCAGCTTTGTCAGTAATCTGCGTATTTACATATTTTTGCAAGTTTTGCTAATTCCTAAGCATGCAAAATTACCACAAATGTGTATCCTTGGTTCCTCAGAGCCAATTTCAAAATTAAATACATCTAAAATAAGGATTAAAGATATTTTTTTTTAATACATTGAAGTTTTAGTTGTCTCCCCTTTCCATCATTTTCTGCAATGTTAAGGGCTAAAGCAGCATTTGAGTTAATCTTGAGCTGATCAGTAGAGTGCAACATTTGTGGTGCTAACATGAAGAAGAGTGAAACATCACAAAACTCAGGATAAGAACTGGTCACAGAAGATATTTCACTTGTTTAACCTGAAACTTATTCCTCAAGTCCAATGGCTCAGACTCACCTAGTAGATCACTGGAATGTGTGCATATACCAGGGAACAGCACTCATTCTAGGGGTGATAATATCAGTCTTACTTGACATTTATAAATTTGGATATGCAATCAGGCTCAGCCTCTTAAGAAAACTGAGATTAAATTTTAAATTACTATACACGTAGACCACGTGAGACAAGCTGCCAATTTACACATTTGAAGGCATCAGAGGGAAAAACTGCACAACTTTCCATTTGTCATTCTAGGCAAAAATGAGAAAGGTCAGGTATGGAAGATCCAAATCACCTTGAAATTTCAGCCAGCTTTCATGAGCACCTCAGCCAATTTTTTATACTCAAGAAATTTCAATAATATCAGAGATGTTTACCCTACAGAATCATTTTGATCTGTACCTTGCTTTTTCCTTGGTTCAAAACTCATTCCCATTTCCACTAGGAATCAGAATGTGTGTTGATAATGAAGCCTGTTTGTTAAAACTGCAAGTAAAGGTGTGCATCAGTGAAAATTATGGAAATGTCTCACAGTTTGAATACTCATCCTCTTAAACCTGCTTTGCATATGCCAAACTCATTTCACCTCTGAAGAATCACTGGCTTTTAATCAAACTTCACTCCTCAGTCCTCAGTTGGATTTGAACCATGAAGCTAAGCTGCAAGGCTTTGTATCTTGCATTAAACCTCAGGACATATCCAGTCCAAAACATTCTCTCCTGTCAAAGCACGGAATTTTGTAATGGGATCAGGAAATGGCATGACAATCTTTATTCACAAACCAAGTTTGGCATTCAAATGCCTAGCAGAGGCTATATAACGCAACCCCATGTTGCACGGCTTTAAACTTCATGTTACTCTGTGTGCCGATCTATTCCCGCCCCCCCCCCCCCCCCCCTTCTTCACTTATACCTCTCTTTCAAATCATTTCAAGTCAGAGAGGCTGGAAGAGCTAGGGAGGGTGCACAAATCAACTTAAAGAGCCCTGAAAAGATCAGCTTTGCATGCTTGCCCATTACCTTCTGCAAAATATACAAGGGATTTAAATTGTGGCAACTAATTCCAATGAAGATTGCAATGCAGAGGAAATCAACGATCTGGATTTCTTTTCATGACAAGGATAATAATGAGAACAGAAAATAGTACGAAAACACTGTAGAATCATTACAATTTTAAATCTTCAGTCTCATAGTCTGCATAAGGTGTACTAGTGGTAGGCATGGTATTTTGTATCATCAAGTCCATTTAATTTGCTTTAGAATACGAATCCACAATTCAGAATTTAATTCAAATTAAGAAGGAATTCTTGACTCTTGATTATAATTTCAATTACCTGCATTTCCTAACTGTTGATTTGTACTTATTGCTATCAAGTTCTTTGCTTTTCTATTCATTACATATAATTGCTACTTTCATGTTTTCTCTTATCATTATGTTTTCAGCCTGGATTTCTACAGAAAAAGTTTCTGTAATCACTTTGTGATTGTGTGTTTGTGGAGGGGGTTTCAGGCATTTCCTAGGGAGGGGAAAAAAAAGTTTTAACCCATTGGTCATTCTGAAATAAATTTGACATGTACATAAAGGTTTCAGTGTTAATAAGTTTTATGAAATAGGTAGTTGCATAGAAGCTAGGACCTCGTTAAAAGAAAAAGTGATTTGTAAACTAATTTCTTATTAGATAAGAGAAAATCTTTGGAAAACACTTTCCTGAATGACATGGGAGAGAAGCTTCAGAGATCACATAGTATTTGTCACAATGTCCTAGAGAAGCCAAGTCTCATCAGGTCAGCTGCTTTTTGATGAGGAAAACTGCAGAAACTTACAGGTTTTTTGTGGTGTATATATGAGAAAAGCTTTCAATACATCTTTCACATTTTAGAAAAAGCCTTATCTTTTCTAACTCTGTTCCATGTCTTACCATGACAGCTACCACTGTAGCTTTGGAGCCAGAGAGCATCTCCAGATACATTCTGAAGAAACTTCTTAGTCAGCACATATTAAACGTATTAAAATAGAGCAGTCTGTATACCTGTGTTTTTCAGACTGGAAGATCAGCTTATAAATATTAAACTTCCCTACATGCCCTTGTAGTGGGTTTAAGTGGCAAGGTTTTGGTAAGAAGGGAGGCTGCAGAAGGTCACTGAAAGTAAAGACCAGGAGTTGCTCCCATATTGGATAAATTCAGTTCCAAGATGGACCCACTGCTGCCCAAAGCTGAGCCCGTCAGCAACCCTGGTGGCACCTCTGTGATAACATATTGAAGAAAAGGTAAAAAATGGTGCACAGCATCTGTGAAAAAATGTGAGACAAGCAAACCTGCAGACACCAAGGCCAGTGAAGAAGGAGGAATAGGTTTTGGTCCAGGTGATGGAGCAGAGATTCTCCTGCAACCAGTGGAAAAGACTGTGGTGAAGCAGGTTGTCCTCCTGCAGCCCATGGAGATCCAAGGTGGAACAGATATCCACTTGTAGCCCATAGAGGACTCCATGCCCAGGTGGATATGCCCTGAAGGAGGCTGCAGCCTGTGGAGAGGAGCCCATGCAGGAGCAGGTTTGCTGGCAGGAACTCTGGCACATGGGGGGTGCATGCTGGAGCAGACCGTTCCTGAAGGACTGCACCCTGTGGAAGGGACCTATACTGGAGCAGTTCTGGAACTGCAGCCCATGGAAGGACCCACACTAGAGAAGTTCATGGAGGACTGTACCTCCTGTGAGGGACCGCTCACCGGAGCATGAGGAGGAAGGAAGAGCCGAGATGAAGTGTTATGGCCTAGCTGCAACCCCTATGTCCCATCCTCCTGTGCCACGTGGAAGGGACAAGGCAGAAGTGAAATTGAGCCTGGGAAGAAGGGGGGTGTGTGGGGTGGGGTGTGGGGAAGGGTTTTTTTTTGTTTTATTTCCTGCTATCCTACTCTGTTATTTGTCGGCAGTAAGTTAAATTAGTCTTCCCCAAGTCAAGTTTGTTTTGCCTGCCTTGGTATTTAGTGAGCAATCTCAAAGTCCTTATTTTGACCCACGAGCCTTTTTGTGTTATTTTCTCCCCATGCTTTGCTGAGGGAGTGAGACACAGCTTCGTAGGCACCTGGCAGCCAGCCAAGGCTAACCCACCACAACCTTTCGTTATCATGGTCATGCTGGCAGAAATTCTGTTTTCTAGGAAGTGTTCAAACACACCCAAAATGACAAAGTATAAAACATCCCAGTCAGCCCAGAGATGGCCTGGTTTATACCCTTCCCATCCCCACTGCCAACAAACTTGCCAAATCTTATGTTTACTGCACACACGTTTTGTCTGTAGGCTTTTCAAATAAGAGGCTGATGCAGTTTACGCATTGTGGTTCTACACATGTAGTGACAAATACAACTGAACTGCTGAACTCTTCAATTCTAATAGACAACGCTAAAGGTTCGACATGTGTAATTATCCAAGTCCTTCTATAGACTTTTCTACAAGTGCTCATCCAACCCTAATATCTTTAACTTGCTGCTACAAACTCAGTATATTCTATATTGGCCTGCTGGAGAGACCGCATTTGGTCACAGCAGCATGGCAGAACAGGAGACAGTAAATCTTAGAGGGGGAGTATTTACCGTTACACAAGAGTGCATCACTGCATCACTTTACATTGATTAAGTCTAGTAACATTGGATAGGAAAGGAGCTCCTGAGCCACCAAATCCAGTTTTTCTACCATTATTATGTAGAACAGCATCACAGGTTTTTGGGTTTCAGTTCTTGTTTGGTTTTGGTTTTTATGTTTTTCACTCTCCAACCTAAAGCTAGTAAAATTGTTGTTCCCACTACTCTGAACAAAATTCTGTCCTGTTGACATCAGTGCTAGATCCTGCCATGGACTTCAGTGGATCACTTCTAGGTTCAGAAAGGCATGGAGAAATAATAGGAGGAGAGAGGTAGGAAAAATGGTATTTGTTACTGCAAAACCATTTCAAAAATAACAAATAAGTATAAATGAGAGCTTAATGAACACATGAAAAATGAACAGAGTAATTGATAAGAAATGTCAAATCTATTTTTATATTGTTATCCCCAGTAATACAGAGAGAAGGAATATAAAAGATGAAAAATGGTATTTGAAGGAATTATTTTTTCAGGTGTTGAGACCCTAACCAAAGCAGACACAGAGTAAGCTGTAGAATTACCATAATGAAAACTATTTGTTTCAGCAAGTCTAATTATGATCCTATCCCTGAACTCAGAAGACAAAGGAGTACAGGAGAAAAAGACCTAAAATGTGTAATAAGAGAGACTGTAAAATATGATACTGTTTAAGCATCTTATTTGACTTGATCACATTCAGAAATGCAATTACTTCTTTACTTGGAAACTGATAACAGTCTTTGCTCAGCAAGCTGTACCTCAGGAAGAAACGGGAATTATAAATGACTTTACTTTCATGACTTAAGAAGAGTAAAGTATGTGGTATATCTATTGGTTGGTAGCTGCCCTCCATGGATAAAGTGATTGAATCTTAATGGTATTCCTTCTCTCACAGAAATTCAGGATCTGCCCCAGAAATAAGATTGTAGCTCCTAGGGTTGCCTGGATTTATATTTATTAGTTGAACAGTATGCTTCAAACATCTTTCAGAAGCTTTCCTTGTTTGATTGGGCTTTTTTTCTTCTTTCTTCCCATTGTTTTGTTTTGTTATTAATTAAAAGACAGGCTTCTAACTTTTACATAATATATAAATAATTCTAATCTAATCTGCATAGCTACTCTGGAAGTTTGCAAATTCCTTATCCTATCGACATTCTCATGATATATGGAAATAAAATTCAGGGATAAGGAACTGACGTTCTGAGAACTGTATGTAAAAATCTGTGCTCCCAGGGCTGGGACACCATGATGAAAGTAGTCAGACACTCAGGAATTGCTAGCCACACCTGCAATGGAATACAAGGGCCTGTAGTGATAGGACGAGGGGGAATGGCTTTAAACTGAAAGAGGGGAGATTTAGGTTAGATATTAGGCAGAAATTCTTTACCATGAGGGCGGTGAGGCGCTGGCCCAGGCTGCCCAGAGCAGCTGTGAGTGCCCCATCCCTGGCAGGGCTCAAGGCCATGTTTGAGCAACCTGATGTAGTGGAAGATGTCCCTGCCCCTGGCAGGGGGTTGAGACTACATGGTTTTTAAGGTCCCTTCCAACCCAAACCAGTCCATGATTCTATGATACACAAAGGAAGAAATAGGTAAGAGAAAAAGAGAGAACAAATACTGTGGACCTTCCTTTGAGCTGAGTATAACTGCTGATCCCCAAACCTGCCTTCATTCTTATTTGTGTTTTCTGGCTCAACAATATTCCCCCAAAAGTAGACATTAGGAGGCTCACAGACTCATTTATCCTGTATAACTCTTTGTTTCAAAGCTATCAACATGTACCAGCCAAGCACTACACACTAGGTAAGAACCTTTTCTCAAGACAAACAGTGTTGGAATGAAATAATGAGCTTTACAACTCCCCTAAATAAACCAGCAGATCAGAAGCAGTTGTTTTCCTACAAAGGCATAAGCACAGATCCTCTTCTCCTTTCTCCAAGAGTATATACCAAGCCGAGGGCCACTGGCTTCTGCTGCCTGCAGAAGCAAAGGAGGTGCAGTGTGAGATCGCTGTAGTAAGCAGTATGCTTCAATCACTTGTTGCAGCCTTTGCAATCAGGTGTAATTTGTGGGTGCCTGGAGGCTATTCTAACTAGGGGAACATAACTACCACACCTTGGAGTGGCATACAAAAATGTCTTTAAATTACACTCCCCTCATATGCTGCACTATTTTGGTTTTTGGTTTGGTTTTTTTTTTTTCAAGCTTGCAATAAACCAAACCAGCCCTGCTTACCGCTTACTTGTACCCATTAGACCCAAGTGAAATATCTAATTTAAGGCGAGAGAGAATCAGACCCACTGTAATCTCCATAATTCCCTAGAAACTCAAGCAAAGTGTAATTTAGTGCAAAACTAAGCCTTTTTACAGTTGCAGACCTAGTTTTATACATTTCAAGACCCCGACTCCCTACTGCATTACTCAGCAATACTGCTGCCGAACAGCAGGAGCACAGCTGAGAATCATTCCCTAGGTGTTGTGTTAGCTCCATAAACCAGGACTTAACAACTCAGTCCCTAACGGCTTCATACACCATGTGCTACAAAGCGGAGACACCGAGGGCCAGCAGGTCAGCGTTAATCATTTCCTCATGGATAACGTTATAAAGTGATACTGCTGATATTAGTTAAATAGCCCACAGAAAGATCCAGTATAACAAAGTCTCCCCAGTGTTAGATCAGGTACTTTAATGGAACTGTCAAACATTTTGCCTGACTCTTTGCTGCCTGGCACCTTGATTAGCCATTTACGCACGAGCTTGGGGACTGTAAACAGCCATAAACCCAGACCTCACCATTCATACAGGGGTAGCATTTTATATCAGTAGCTGGGGTGGTAAGAGCTGCAGATGCAGATGTTATGAGCTTATACAATATTTTCCTTCTACCTACAAGGTAATTGGAAGAATAGAGCAGAACAATTTGTGTTTAATCATACCAGAGCCACTGCAGCTCTGTAGTGATTTAACTCCTCCCTTCTAAGCAACTGGTGTTGAACATGTGCTAAAACTGCAGCATCACTGGTGCCATTCCTAATTGTCTCCTCTGTTACTAAACAGTCTCTTTATGAGCATTTCTGTGCTGTATGAGGACTCAGACTTTCAGCCCCATGCTGGGCTATTCCACTACCGGTTCATTACATGTAATTAGAGAATGCAACACCGACTTGAAAGTGCTGGAATGCCTTGAAAAAGCACAAATATATTACTTCTCTGTTTCTGAGCACATAGGCAGTAAGGATCTATAATTTCCTTAATTGTCTTAGACAATTTTTGTTGTTGTTTCTTTTTTTCCCATCAAATGAATATGGATCTCCTACAGAAATTAGAAATGCTGGGTTTATCTTTGAGTTTTTGGTTCTTTTCGGGTAGAAAGCTAGCAGGAAAATACCACACTTATGAGAATAAGTGTACAAAAGCACACATATATTCTTTTATTTTGTTCAGAGCAAACATAATGAAAAAGAAATACATAAGAGAATGTAATGAGTTAGGCAGGCTTGCAGGGTTTCTAAGGCTGTTTTAATTTTTAATTTTAGATCACCTAGAAGTATGTTTAAAACTTTACAAGGGTATGGAGCTGCAAGAGCTCCGGAAGACTTTTAACATAAAATGCAGGTTTATACACTTTGATATGGCAGTCTGAGCCTACAGGTGGACGGGGATGTAATCCTGATGACTTTATCACCTACTTATATTTTCATAGTAGTGTAAAGGACACTTTATATACATGATAGTCAGTCTCCAAGACCTCTGCACATGTATTTATGTGTGTGAATGTGAAGACAGCACAGGAATATTTGCAGTGGAATCCTGTGGGGATATAAGGATACATCTGATGGAATGATACCCCCAAAAGGTGTAGTCTGTAGGATCAAGACCTATATAATGATGTATCATTTAGACAGTGAAATGCAGAAAAGCAAGGAGAGATGAATGTCACCGAAGAAAAAGTGGTTGCTCACTTGTAGAAGGATGCACTCTGAATTTCAGACACTTAAAAAAACTCACCCAAACTAATAAGGAATATAAGCAGTGTTGCTTTTACATGAGGCCAAATTTCAACATTTTTTTTCCTGAGCTTTGGGAGTTCCAGCACATGCATAATTTTCTGATACCGTTCCTTACTTTCTGGCACAGGTACCAACATGCCAAATAGAGTCTCTGTGTTCTTTGGTCATCAATATTTGCCCTCTGAATGCTAGCAGTGATTGATTCCTAATGTCATGAGTCAAATGTCAGAGAATGTTCTTTCAGAAACTAGTAATGCATCAGCATGTACAAAGCTATGCATCAAGCACTGTCAGAAAACTAAGATGGCAGAAATAAATGAGATAAAAAAAACCACCCAACTTTACAAGGACATGGAGCTACATCCTTCTTATGAAGGTGATACATAAGTTATTACTTCAAGAGCAAGAGACTCTTAAAAATGTTGTACTTCAGTACAATGCTCTTAGTTCTGGAAAACACAAACCATCACCACCACAGGAGCTTTGCTGTAGATCCAAACTTTTCTGCCTCTTTCATCTCAAGACTTGTGAATCCCAGGTGTCTAATATTTCACATGACTTTGATGTCAGTAAGAAATGATATCATCTTTGTTAGCAAAATTTTGATCCCCAGTTCATAGACATGGGTCTGATAGGATAGAGTACAAATTCCATGTTCATTTATTTATTTTTGCTATGACTTTATGTTGCGTGTACATATATATATATATATATATATATTTTCAACCTCACAGCTCCTATGAAAAAGTCATCCCATATAACTTTGGCTCATATATCCAAGGTCACTACAAGTCACAACCTTCCATCCAGCTATGATTTTATTTTATGCTCATCACCACACAATCCAAGGATTGAGGGCGTACATGATGACATCTGCAGTTTTCCCATATATAACAGCATTACAGCTTTCCGTGTTCTTGTTGCTAGTTACTTGTAACTCTGAATAACTACTTTGAATGAGAATCAGGTTTCAGATTAATGAAAGCACCTCTAACACTGAGCATTTTTATGGGGTTATGGTTAATGATTAACAGAAAATGAGATATAATGGAATGACTTCAACATGCATGACCCCTTCATGCCACTGGTATGACATTCGGTGATGTTCCTTTTCCATATTACATAACTGATAGCTGAGGAATCCATAAAAATATAATCAGGGAGGAAACACCATATAGCTGAATGAAAATACCAAGCACAGAGTATACATTTTTGTTCCAATTAGTGAAATTTTGTTTAAGGGACTGTCAAAAAGTTGGTTAAAGAAATAAACTTTCACAGACACCCTGTGTCCATCAAAAGCAACATTACAACTTTTTTGCTTCCAAGACTGGGGATCCATATCGCCTAAAGCAACCTCTCTCTTTCCAATCAGCTCTTAGAAAATGTTTCTAAAATTAAGATATTTAGTTTAGGGCCTGATCCTGCACTCATCTTACCTATCCCTCCCCTTTTACAGTGCTGAGGCACTGATTTTCAAAATGGGAAAAAAAAACCATACCAAAGCCTGGAAAAAGTTTGCCTAGATATGCATCTCATTAGTGTCTAAACATGAGCCAGATTCTAAAATACAGAGTGAGCCAAGTTTAGAAAGGAAAAGGCCAAATTAAGTCCAACACTGAATCTAAGCTAAAAGACTAGTTTTGCTGGACTTAAAGCAAAGCAAAAACTTGGCAGTTTCAGATACATTTTTCATTAAGTTTGAGCTCTTTAAGGTTCATATCACATAGAAGACTGAGTGGGGGAAGGCTGATCTGCAAACTTTTCAGCTGCCAATTGTTTCCCTCAAAAGGTGGGTTTTGTTTTTTAATTTCCTTCTTTCTTTTCCTTTTTCTTCCCCCCCTCCCCTCCCCCCCCCCCCCCCCCCCCCCGCACTTGCCAGATTGCACAAATCAATGCTTATTGCAAACATTAAAAGCATTGTTTTGAAAACCAGTTGAGGTTGCCAAGGAAACTACAGTGTTGTCACTATCACATCATTTACAAAACCTATGCACTTTATGGCAAGGAAATGAATAGTTAAAGGCATTATAAATCTTATACTGACAAAACAATGATCACATGCATTATTTTCCTTGGGAATATAGAAATGGAAAGACAGAAATCTCTGATCCTAAGAATCCAAGAACATGGGGTTTTCCCTTGCAAACTAACAGTAAATTCCTTTTAGCTATAAGCTATGAATAGATGCTTTTCCTAAGTTTCAGCCAGCCAGAAATATGTTCAGAAGAACTTACAAATTCAGTGTTTTTAAAAAAATGACCGCCCAGCTAGAGAGAGGCCATCTTTGCTTTGTTAAGGAATTCTGTGAATATGCTTTGATTATGAAAATTAAGCCCAAGGCATCTCAAGCTGTGCAGCCAAACTGGGCTTTTCATGTTTGGCTTGAATTAGGGCCCACACTTGAAAATATTGATAATTGTGCCTGATCCCACTCAAGTAGATGGTGGAAGAAAAATCCAATTGACTTCAAAGAGAGAAATGTTATGCCCACACTTCCTACCAAAAGCTATTACAGCAAGATTAATTCAAAATGCAGCAGCATTTTCCATTGCTGTGGGGCAGCAGTTAAACCACTGTGATTGTCTAAGACCACATTATAGGAGGAGAAGAAAATCACATTTTAACCATTACTGCATTTATGGAAGGACTAATGCTTTTCCATTATAGTTCTGAAGAATATGCACAACCCTCAAAGTCTTTGTTACACCATTTCCCATGTTTCCGAGATGTCTGCTGAGTGAAAAAATAGTATTCGTATGAACCTCTCCCTGACATTTATCCACATTTCATACTTGTATCTCACTCTTGGTTGAAATATTTAAATTCTTTTTAACTTCAGCTCTTTCCTATATGATATTTGTTTCCACCCAATCTCAGCTGGATGGAAAAAAAAACACCCACACAACTTCTTTTGCTTCTATCCTTATTCCTTTAATCTCATTCTCCTGCATTTAGTCTTGGTTTTTAACCTCAGATTCGAAGAACTGAGCTTTTACCCCAACCTTTGTTCTATTCTCCTTCCAGCTTCTATCTCCTTCAAAAACTTATTAGAAAATAGATTGTGCCCACCTTCTACCAAGTCAGACAGCCTACTTGTCAGATTGTTTGACGTGACTGGCAATTTGTGTAATGGCAGCAACATGTGGAGCTTTTACACAGTAAGCTGATGCGAGGTGTAGTGATACCTGTGCTCACCTAAATATCAGCTGTACTTCAGTTCCATGACTCATTCCATCCTTAAATTTCTGTTTTGGTTTGCTTTCATATCTGACTTTCTCAGGACTTCCATGGGTTCTTCCAAACTGTACTAGTATTTCCATCCAAGCAAAGGTAGTAGGATCATCTGTTTCTTAAGCTGGAGACTTACCAATATGCATCGGGAGTATTGGCAGACAAACAGACTCAACAGCTTCCCGGGGGCTTAAATTCCCGTGGTGACAGAGGTCAACAGCAAAGCCTTCCATCACAATGTTGTATTATAATTTGTTTATTGCTCTGCTCCCTTCTTTTTTAAAATCCCCTCTTGTATCTCCTGTGCTAGGGGGCTGCTGGGTGGTGGCCGCCTGCAGAACCTTCTGGAGTCAGAAGTGCTGAGACCATTGGAGTCAGATCAGATACTCCTGGCAGTTTAAAGGAGGCAGTCATTTTCATTTTGTTTTTATTTAGGTTTGCTCTTTTCTTAAGTATTATTGCTAAAGTAACTCAGAATGTTAAAAAACATAATTGACATTGAGCTGTTAATGTAGACCATCTGCAGGCAGCCACAAAGATATCAAAGACCTTTGTTTAAGAAGGACACGGTACATTTCTAGGCCAGAGCAAGACCAGAAGCTAAGGAAACATTATTTTTCAGCAGCTTGTATAAACTTCTGGCTTGGCAATTAGCGTCACAAAAGACAATGTTGCTTACCAGACATGGTAAATACACCGTGTGCTGACCCAAACCTGCAATGCATGAAGAGAGTGATGCTATTTTCCTATCTTTGAAGTACCTTCATAAGTTATGCTCTTTTTTGTGCTTAACCTCCACCCCAAACAGCCAAACAAAAGTGAAACTTGCACTTACTGTCTGTCCAGCTCTTAAGTAGTTTGTGGAAGGAGATCAGTACATCTCTGCTGGAAGATGCTTTAGCATTGCCTTCTACCCTATGCTAACTCACATAACCCTTAGATGACAAATGGTAGGATAAAATAAGCTGCTGGTGATGGACTTTTCTATAAGTCAATGAGGATTACCAATCACAATAATTGATTTCTGGTGAGTTAGTAAAATGAACATATAGAACAGGATAACTAAGAGCCAATGATGTTGAAAAAGTTTCTGCTGAAAAAATAAAGCTATTAAAATAACTGGATGCAAAGCATAAATGGCAAAGAAACTAATGAAATACACTGTTCTTCTGTATATAAATTTGTAGAATCATAGAACCATAGTATGGTTTGGGTTAGAAGGTTCTTTAGATGTCATCTAGTCCAACCTTCTGCAAAAAGCAGACATCCTCAACTAGATCAGGTTGCCCCATCTAGCCTGACCTGAAATGTTTCCAGGGATGGGACATCCAGAACCTCTCTGGGCAACATGTTCCCGTGTTTCACCACCTTCATCATCAACAATTTCTTCCTTATATCGAGCTTGAGCACAGCTACCTAAAAGTTCAGTTACAGCTCATGTACCCTGCTCCACAGGAACAAAAAAATGTCTACTGGACATATTTCTACACCCAGCAGATGCATGCAGTAGTTGCATCCAGTAAATGCATGGATTAATATATCTCAAATGTACACAGATTTTTGGTTATGAATATGTAGCAGAATATTCCTTTACTTAACTTGCATAAGGAAAAAAAAAAAGTCTCCAGCTTTGAATGTGAATTTGAGACACTGAACAGAAATCCCTGAGTTCTTCTAAAAGTACATCTGGTCAGATGGAGTCTTGCCACATGGAGCTATTGAATGAATTATCTATAGCATTTTACATTCATTCACTCTAGATTTGTTTGATCAATGCAGATGAAGTGCAGCATCGTGTAAAAGGCAATGCAACTGTCAATAGTGATGTATTTAGCAGGGGAAAGTCAACAGAGATATGTGAAATGTTACTGATATATATTTCACCAAACTCTTGAGATGTTTGATCTGTACTTTCTATACAGGCACTGTATCTATCAAAAAGGTGGTCCTGGGAGCAAGGTGTTGAGCTGGGACTGGTTGAGATCTGACTTCAGCTGCTGGTTTCACTGCTGTATTCTTTGGGCATGTTTGTATCTTTGTGTTGGTCATTCAGGCCTAGATCCACAAAGATACTTTTTACATATCAGACTCCCCGAGTTATATAGATATTACCATTATATAAATATTGCAAGTTACATACAGGAAAACATGTATGGTTCACCTCAATTTTTTCACTTTTGTTTCTCTACTGTACAGTACATCAAGCATTTAAAGCATACTGTTTTCCACTGCTTCATTTTATTTCTCAATATTTGCTTCTAAGAATAATTTGAAGAGCTTTCTGTGGAACTTTGTGTAGATAGAATTAACCACAATAAAGAACATGAGGTTACTGTTGAATTAAGTACTTAAAACCGGTACATAACAAAGGGGATTGAAAGACAGCTATAAACTATCTTGCTAACCTGTATTTCCATGTTGGCTCAAAAAGAAAGCATTGCACGTTAAGTAAAGCATAATGATGCTAAAAATGCAAATAGAGACATGTGGTCTGGATTAGCTGTTGGAATTATTTACAAAAGCTTGTAACTAAACCAAAGTGCAGGCACTTAACCCTGCATTTTGCACAAGAAGCCTGCTTGTCCTGCTGGCTGTTTGCAAGGTTTCTGCAGAAAGGGGGTGACATTTTTGGTTGTCATTTGTGGAATTGACAGCATTATATTTTCTAGCATTTGGTGAGGTGACCTCAAATAAATTATAATCTTGGCTTCCTGTAGAGTTGGTATGGAAAGATGACTTTTGGGGAAGCTGCTCCATCTAACTTACAGTAAGTCTTCGACAGATGGAATAGGTTGTGTTATTTCTTCCCATTGAGTAATGAGTCTGGGCAGCTGCCTTGCAATAGATGTCTAAAGATATAGGGAAAGGATCCTACTATGGAAGAGTTTAGCCATGTTAAAACTACAATATATTTTATTTAGTGTTAATGAAAAGGGAACATAATTGCCTCAGTGCATATGAAAAATATTTGATTATCACAAAGGGTAAAGGACAGCTGCTGAAAATTATGAACGTGATGCAGAGAAAATGTGTGAACTTCTTGTTATACAGGATTTTAAATACAGTAATACCCCTGGTGGCATGAGTCCTGTATTTTTAACCAAAATGTACACTGTAATTTTCAACAATTTAAGTTAATTCATACCACTTTTTCATAAAAAGTAATTTAAGGAAATGAACATGCAATAAATTTTATAAACACCTCAAGAGAAGATGAATAAGAATGCCACAGAAAATGTCATGAGGCGAGAGAAATGCTGTGTGAACTAACATTTTGCCATAAAAATCAGCGTTATGAATACAAACATGTTTTCTAATGCCTGCTGTATCTGTTGTAGTAACAGATGTGAATTTACTGAAGGAATTTACGGTGATTAATCTTTTATATTCTCCCATTATCAATGGTGTTTTATTTACTCCTATATCAAGTGATGCAACAACAGCTGCATGCTACTTGCTGCTCAGTAGGTCCATTCCGTGTTTTGGTCTTTTGTAGGTAACGTAACACCCACCCTCAAAATAAATTCAGTATTGTGATAGGACAAGGAGGATTGGCTTTAAACTCAAAGAGGGGAAATTTAGATTAGATATTGGGAAGAAGTTCTTCCCCGTGAGGGCGGCGAGGCGCTGGCCCAGGCTGCCCAGAGCAGCTGTGGGTGCCCCATCCCTGGCAGGGCTCAAGGCCAGGCTGGACGGGGCTGGGAGCAGCCTGGGCTGGGGGGAGGGGGCCCTGCCCGGGGCAGGGGGTGGGACTGGCTGGTCTTGAAGGTCCCTTCCAACCCAAACCAGTCTATGATTCTGTGATTTTACCTCCTTGAAAATATCAAAGCTGGTGGAAGATTATTGGTAATGTAAACATTTGTCTACTAAGCTTTGACTATCCATTCAGCTTCCATTAAGAATTAAAGAAATGCACCTACTATGCACAATATTAGAGAATTTCATCTTATGCCACCTCCAGCAAAATGCTGAATTTTCTAGCTGTATTTGGGCTCTTCCACACAACCCAGTTAAATATGCGTTTGACATGGTACCCATTAATCTTACAAAGCACAGTCTTGCCTTACTCAATCTCGTGACATAATGGATTCATTTCCTACACCTTGGATGAGCAATCAAACGGAGATTGACTTTCTTCATTTAGTCAAATAGATTTATCTAAGCCGTGTTTCAAATGACTAGCTTAAGTAGGGCAATGTGGGTTTTTTATGTCTAAAGAAAAATCCATTTAATAGAACTGTTCCTTTGATTTTAGAGTGAGAATTACTATCAAAACACTGGACTCTTTCCTCTGTAGTTTTTTGTTATAATGATCTAGACGGTCTTATCTGCCTGTACAGCAATTGAGGGTATTAATACTCTGTGACATGTCCGCAATAAAGTATGTTCTTGGACAGAAGAGACAAAGAGACTCCCCACATGAGGCCATTTATGTACTATGGTATGTGTGGTGATGAGGACAGTGAACAAATGTCCTCTTGTTATTATGTCACAGAAATTATTTTCATGAAGGATTAATTCATTAAAAACAACAAAAGGACATTTTCTTTTCTTACTCATAACTAATTATGGGAGGACAAAGGTTCTGTGCAATAGAGAAGTGTAATTAGTCTGCAGCAGGGAATTTAACCACTCCATTGCACCGTGGAGTTGATAAAGACAGAAATTTCCCAGCCTGTGTGTATTCTGGAGCCCTCTGCTGAACTGAGGAAAAACCTCTCAACTATTTGTCAAGACCCTATTATGGTAACAGACTACTCAATGACATTTTATTATGAGAAAAATCTCAAGGGCAAGAAAAAGAAAATTCCTTGAGATTTCCCTTGAGCCTTTCACAGAAGAGTAGGGAAATTTGTATTTATTAATTCAAGATGAGTCTAATATGCTTCTTTTAAGGTTACAGGTGAATTTTGATTTGAAGCGTGATCACTGGAGATATTCTGCATTGTACAAAAGGTATGTACTGCAACCTCATCTGAACACTGACAGTGGTTATTTTTCCTAAGATTATGAATTTTCCTTGAATTCAGCATTCCAAACCGACACGACTAAAATAAATTTGAATTATTTTCCTATTTTGTTCGTGTTGTTAAAACAGAGGAAAACTGATCTGTTTCTCATGCAGCACTACAGAATGAGCTTAGAGCAGTAAACAGACTACTCAGCTGAGAGTTGGGAGGTTCCTGAGCTCTGATCCCTGCTGTTGTTGAAACCTTGGTTTGTGTGGGAAGTAGACTCCCACACTAAGTCCTCACCTTTGTGAGTACTTCTAGTCTGTCTTTTATATTAGTGTCAGAGAAGAACATTGCCTGACCTGTGGTAGACATGAGATCGCTAAAAGGACTGTTCAGTCATAAAATTGGGACTTTAGGGCTGTGTAGCACACGAGAAAATAGGAAGTGCTGAACATTTCTGCATCCTATTCCTTATGATTTTATCTTGCCTTTCTAGATCTTGGAGAGCTAAAGAAGACCTTCTGTGGGATCTCTGGGAGAAAGTTAGTTACAAGATTGTTATGGGCTGGAGAAAATACAGAAGGAAGCAGTCAGTCAATGACCATCTAGAAGAATGATTCCTGAATCAAAAGACAACAAATTATTACTTATTCTTACATAAAACGTGAGTCTATCTTATAAGAACTGAGAATCGCCCCGCCCCAAAAACCTGCATCTGCAGTTTAGTGGAGTCTCTGCTCTTTCTGACTAGCAGAGGTCATGTTTCTCTAACTTCCAGGATGTTCCACACATTCATGGGAAAGACCAATTCTGCATCAGGGATGGTAGCATTGGTCTGTCTGGCTTCCAAGTAGAAAATCATCAGAAATTCTAAAGAGCTCTTGGAACAGGGTGAAGGAATTGTTTGTAAAACAACCAGGTTTTGTTTCCTGACTTGTTGAATTATATTAACACTGTAGTGCACTGTAAGTCAGATATTAAGTTGTTAAGTCAAATATTAAGTCTCATTCACAGTCTTTAAGGTGGAAGCTATTACCATGATACCATATTCTAAAACAGCACAAAAAATATTCTCTTGTGATGCTCTGTTCTTTATTGGGGGAACTTTATTTACTATTAGGATACAAAGTGTCAAATGACACTTAGTTTTCATCAAACCTTACAAAATTGATAAAGAACAAGTTGAATAACTGGTTTATGCTTCCAGTGAAGAAAAGTTCCAGTGACATTGCCATAAGCCTAGAAACACATTAGGAAATCATCACTGCTTCCAGTGTGCATCTACATCATCATCAGGCTTTCTTTTTCAGTCTTCTTTTAAAGTACTTACAAGATCAAAATCTACTGGGTTGATAAAATCTGATAGGATTGTAAGTTTTCTGGAAACCTGTTTTTTGGAAACAATGGATGAAATAGCTGTTGTAGTCAGGAAGGCTTAATACTATCTTAAACACTTACCAAGTACTTAATCTAAAGGCAGTTCTAAAACTAACCTAGAAGTGTCTCCAACTACTCTGAAACTGTGGGTTTTTCAGGAATGTGTATTCAAGAGAATAATGTCACAACCCAAAACTATTTACCAGTGGTAAACAAGAACTCCATATTACAAGACCCATATTATGCAGGTCATTGTACAGCACCAGTACCTCAGAAGTGCAGTGATTTACATCCAGTGATGATCTGACCCACATAATCAAATGAAATTGTAATGTTAGCAATTGAAGTGTAATAATAAAATTGAAGATGAGAAAAACTGAAAAAAATTCATTTCAATCTAAACATTACCTTGGAAAATAACAAAATAGTGTGCAATCTGAATCTAAACATTGTCTTGGAAATTAACAAAAGAGTGTGCTTATTTTTTCTTTTTTTTTTAGAAGCAGCAGCTTGTATTATTTGTGATGAGCAATAAATAGATGGTTTGGATGACAGCTGAGGCATAGTTAATATCTCACTTAATAACACTCATGATTTGAAAGAAAAACACACTTTGAACATGCCTGACCACGAAGGTATCCTCACAGCTGCAGTGGCTGGCAAAGTAGGCAGCTTTGTCCTGCTCAGCTATTTCCTTTCTGTACTTGACAAATCTTTTCTTATTTGCATCTGAGATGAAAATCAGATGGTTTGGGTTAAAAAATAACACAGACTGATGCTGAACTACCTAGAAAGGCTTTGGAAAAAAGGCTATGGTTATACAAGCTTTTCCTTCCCAGAGCAGCAGAATTGGGGGATTTTACTAGTTCAGCAGAAGCATTTTCTTTTGTCAGGACCTGTGCTGCTGCTTCGCAAGGCCCTGTGCTAAAAAATTTTTCCATGGGCACTGCTTGATAGTAGCCTTCATAATGTGGACCCCAATAAAATAAGATATATTTTGTCTCAGGAGACCTGCCCTGCAGCGCTGCGTCCAGCTCTGGGATCCCCAACATAAGAAGGACACAGGGCTGTTGGAGTGAGGCCAGAGGAGGCCATGAAGATGATCAGAGGCTGTAGCCCCTCTGCTGTGGAGACGGGCTGGGAGAGTTGGGGTTGTTCAGCCTGGAGCAGAGAAGGCTCTGGGGAGACCTTATAGCAGCTGCCAGTGCCTAAAGGGGCCGACAAGGACGCTGGAGAGGGGCTTTTCACAAGGGCAGGCAGTGACAGGACGAGGGGGAATGGCTTTAAACTAAAAGAGGGGAGATTTAGATTAGTTATTAGGAAGAAACCCTTCCCTGTGAGGGTGGTGAGACCCTGGCCGAGGCTGCCCAGAGCAGCTGTGGGTGCCCCATCCCTGGCAGGGCTCAAGGCCAGGCTGGACGGGCTGGAAGCAGCCTGGGCTGGTGGAAGGTCCCTGCCCATGGCAGGGGGTTGGGACCAGATGATCTTTAACGTCCCTTCCAAACAAACCATTCTATAATTCTGTGATTTTCTTTTCGATCAAATTTGTACACCAGTCTCTTAAGGTTTATTGTTTTAAGATGAACCTCAAATGTAAGATTCTACCAGAATGAGGTACTAAATGAGCGGTGCGTTTCCCTGTAGCCCTGGGGATCAACAGCGCTGGAGCACAAAAGAAAACCAAAAAAGTAAAATTGGATGATACAACCTTCTAAACAATCAAAAGATACTTTATTCTAATGTTCACGAAAAACTTCTTTAGCTGCTTTTTTCCATGAAGTCTGATTCATCATAAAACATTCAGTTATAAAATGGAGAACATAATATTTTTGACCACTGGTCTGATATGATTATCGTATATAGAAAGATAATTTGAAGACTTGATTACACTTCCCTCAAATTAGACCCTTAACTAATAATGAGTGCAGTCTTTTTTTCTTTTTCTTTTTTTTTCTTCCCCCCTTTTTTTTTTCTTTTTCTTTTTTTTAGTGGCTGGAAGGACACTTCTAAAGAGTGCTTCAGATTTTCAGGAAAATGGATCGCCCTTAGAAGTTTCTCTCTTTTACCGTTGATTGAACAGCTTGCAAAATCTCCAATCTTGGAAATACTCAGAATGGATAAAGCTCTGATCAGTAAAATGCAATTTCAAACTGAGATCCAACTCGGAAAGAAGACCTAGTCTGACTGATTTTGGAGGGGGTTTGATCAGATGATGTCCAGAGGTCCCTTTCAGTTTAAATTGTGATTCTATTTTCCTTTCTTTGCCACTTCCATAATTATCTAAGGACAGGCAGGCTGAATCTGAAAGTGAGTGGAACATATAGTGCAGAAACTTAAACCTCCAGGAAAAGGAAAAATGTAATTTTTTTCCTTAATAGGAAATACTTTATTACTGTCACATAACTGTAGTTAGGGGGGAAAAGTCTTTCAATCATACGGTAAAGTGCTCTTAGCATCACAATAGAATATGTGGTCAGAGAGATCATATACTACCTTTCCTTTGCTATTGTAATGAGAATTCTTTTTCAGAGAACACTATTGTCCGTATAAATTATTCACCAGCAGAATAGGCTGTATATAGATTTTTTAAAAGGAATATTTCATTAATATGACAAATTACATCTTTACCCATGAAATGCCTAGTTACCTCCATGAATGTAGTTGGGAAAGACACACCATCTTATATATCACACTGTGGCAGTATATTCAGTAGAACTATTTAAAAACCCCTGAATCCAAGTATCCTGGTGTCCAAGTGTGTACGGTGCATAAAAATTTAATTTTAGGTTAATGTTACTTTCACTGTCATATAATAATACAGATAAATGTCTGTTTCTTTCACTTAATTTCCGTTATTTTATTATCCAAATGGACTTACTTTGATGTTTAGATCAGAATGTAGGGGTCATTCATTGTACTTATCACTTTGATGCTAACTTGATATGAAAACAGATGGTTAGATTTAAGAAAATTAAATCTAAAATTAATTCCTTATATGTGACTATTATTTCCCAGACCATTTTAAGCATGAGGACTTATGACAATGCCCTGATTTTCTTAGTGGTCTCCTTGTAGGACCAGCTGTGGGTGGAACAGTGACATTCTTGGCACCTTGATGACTTTAATTCTTCAGAAATCAAATATTCTATTTTCTTCATTTTTCTTGATTAGGATATTTTAAACTGTATGTAGTTCAAGCATCCATAAACCAGCACAGCTGTGGCAATTTACCATGCCTGTATTCTTAGTTCTTCCAAATGTGAAGGAAACCCCGTTAACTTAAAACATCTTTTGGGGGGGTTTAAGACAATGTGTTTTCTGTGGGCTTAGATTATACATCAGCATATAAATGAGTTTCAACAACTTAAAAACTAGTAGCTGTGCACGCTACCGCATTCAGCCTGCATGTAGCCCTATGCTCTTCTCCTCAATTTATATCAGTGCAGCAGTATACTGACAGTTTTCTAAAGTTTAATCAACCAACGCTTCATAGGCATTTGCAGATGCTAGATGAAACACGGAACATTAATGGAAAGAACTTTTACTACTACTACTAAATTAAGTTTCATTTGCTTTTTTAAAGGCGTTTTAAGAGTGTTATGTATATTCTGATTTAAGGAGCACTAAGGGCTCAAGTATTTTTACCATGCAGTTTTTGTGAAAAGGTTTGCAGTCTTTTTGAAAAGGTTTGCTGCTTCTCATTTAGCACAGCATTGTTCACTTCCATCTGACACACTGCTAATTTAAATATTTTAACCATGAGATGCAGGTCAAGGTGTACTGTTAATTACAAAAATCCTATTGTTGTTTCCTTTGAAAAAGCTCTATAATAGAAAAAAGATGAAAGGCAATGCAGCTGGCAGTGAAATAGCATGAAAACACTGATTTCCTTCTTCAAAGGCCTTGTTTACAAAATGTAAGGTCACTTTGGTTGGAATTGAAAATACAAGCATAATAAGGTAGCTCCAAGGAATCACTCTGAAAGCAAACTAAGCTTCGATTAAATGCCGGGGTTTTTTCTTCCTTTTATTTTTTCCCCTGGAATGAAAGCAATTGGAAAACTTGCTGAACAAAACTAAACTTCACATCCACTTTCAAGGTGTTTTATGTAGATACATACACAATGAATTACAGTTATCAGTTCGGAAAAAAACAGTGACAAGACTTTTTACTCTGAGTTTTGCCTCGCATACTTGCTTCAAATCTGATGGCACAGTAATTTGAGAGGCTTCAGAACTGTTTGCCTGGATCAGATAAACTCTAAAAGAATATCAGTATTCTGATTATACAGCAAGTTAAATTATCTGTTAGAGCTAAACACTTACCAAATAATCAACTTACTTTTTGTTTTGATTGGCCATACCAGCAGATTAAGCTGCTAATATAGAAAAAGACAGATGTCAATCACTGCAGCATCTCAGCATCTGCTAATGACTAAGCTTATGCACTTTAATAATCCTGCTTATTTTAATGGTAGGGGGTGGAAAAGCTGTAAGAAAAACTGATTGGAGCAATGAATTGCTTATTTTAAAGGATATGATTTTAGCATAAATCTATTTTTTAAACCATCTTGTGCTTGATTGCATATCATTTTTGTTAACAGTGTGGTATTAGAAACTTTACATAAAAAAACCCCAACCCCCTCCCCCCCCAAAAAAAGCCCAATGAACACTAGGAAAGTAACAAAACAAAACACACAAAGAACAATGGAAAAGGAACTTGTTTGAAATATGGTAGAACCAACTCAGCTGTTTTAGAAAACATAGTTTCCTTCTTTTCTACTTGTTGTGATTTGTAAAGTAAAGAGAAGTAATGGGGTGAAGTCAGGATTCTTACTTTTGATGCTCAGCTAAAGCATTTTATTACCTAAAGAGAAAATGTGCCTGTAGCAGAGTGATTATTCTGGGTGCCACTTAAGTAGCTAGGCTTCTTATACGTGTGATGGGCACAGCAAACTTGGAAAGGCAATTTCAAGGCATCAATTCTTTTTTTCTTTTTTATTCCTTCTTTTTTTTTTGGGGGGGGGGGAGGGTTTGGGGGGTGGGGTGGGGTGGGTGGGGTTTTTTTTAGGTTGCAGGTGAAGTATAGCAGCTAGGATGCTGGATGCAGTGATGTCATTAACTCCGTGCTTCCATAACAGAGAGCTGCAGCAACAGTAAGCTGTTGGTCACCCCCTTCTGTACATTTTACAGACTTTTGCTGCAGTAACACAGCTGCTCAGATGCTTATATATGACCACATTACACATGAGTATTTAGATCTATGTGTATGGGTATTGTGCAAGGAAGGCTTTGCAGCCAGTTCATTGGAAATACTGCCTGACAGAGGGAGACTTGAACCTTGCTGAAGGACAGGGGTCTGACCAAGGGCTGCGCATGGGACGTCTCAATCTGCTCTTAGTCCAGAGAACCAAATCCTGTGCTGGGGGCATGTGCTGAGCTGAGCTCGCCTTGTTGGCTAGCCTTGGAGGTCGTTCACCTACTCTGCAAAGGGCAGGAAGCATTTCCAATCTCTGATCTAATGATTACTTCTGTGAAATGACTTCCAAGCAAAACCCATAATTTATCCTAAGCAGGTGGATCCTGCTTGCAGCTGAGTGGCTTAATCATTTCATAATGTGGACTGCTTCTGCTTGAATAGAAATTCAGAGATTTGCAGACATATTCTTTTGATTCGCGGGTCTGATTTCCACTTCAGCCTCCTTTTAAGTGGTAGGACCACCCTACATTAGTCTGTACAGAGCATCTATCTCTCTGTATATGTAATCTTAAATACTTATTTGGCTCCAACTAATTGGAAAGAGTAAGGTAATAAAGTAAACTAGAACAAATACTTACATACTTCTAAACACAAACTTTTCCAAGTTCAGAGGATCTGAAGTCCTAGATAAGTACCTAAAATGTCTCAAAAAATGTGAATGCTATGACTCACCTCCCTAAGGTCGTACAAGACAATACAGCAAAGTAGGGAACTGCACACAATGCACCCACAGAAGGCCCATGTCAGTGTTCTTAATGCTGTTTTTCCCCTCATTCCCAAAATTTTGCACTTAAGAAAGGGAAATACCACAGAGACATCACTTAATGCACCCCGCTAGAGTTAACCTCACTATCTAGCTTTTCATGCGTAGTAAGGTAGACGGAGTAGCAAACTTGCTGTCTTGGGTGAAATGTTAGTTAAGGAGAGTCTGGGGGTTTGTAGGCCCCAGTTTTCCTCCCTCTAAGCTCATGACCTCCATCTACAGTCATATTGCTATCCCACAGCCACATCATGCAGGAACAGGGTCTTTTGATTTTGAGTATCAGCAAAGGTTATAAACTGTCTGATCACCTCACACACATTAACTCCAGTATTATTAGATATTTTCCTGAGGCAAATTTCAATTTGATATGTATTTTTCCAGTTATATATAGCCAATCTATAAGTAGACATAGATAAGTATATATACACGTGTGTTATACTCTTTCTACAAAGCAAGCCAAAATTTCAAAACTCATAAAAATGTTCTGGAAACAAGAATAAATAAGTTGGTTTGTGGTTTGTTTTTTTTTTTTCCTCTGTGCTGGTCCACAACAGAAGTGGAAAAGCTTGCTTTCTTTTTTTTTCTTTTTTTTTTTTTTTTTTTTTTTTTGTGGGAGCAAGGAGCCAATTCCCTATCGGATGACTGTAAATATCAGATTCTAGCAGAGAATTTAGGATGCAGGAAAACATGAATTTGCTTAGACACCCCCTTCACACAGAAAGACGGGGTTGTAGGAAAGTTGAAATAACAACAGCATAGTATCAAAAGGTGGGAATAGCTAGGTTTGGATAGAAAGATCTGACAAACATAAGATTAGACTGGCAGTACACTCCCAAGATAACAGAATCATCAAACCTGGAAAGGCAATTTCAAGGCATCAAGGTTTTTTTATTATTGGTGGGGTTTTTCACCCAAGGTGAAGTGTAGCAGCTAGGAGGTTGGAAGCAGTGATGCCATTAACTCTGAATTTCTTTAAGGCAGCAATAGCAACCAATTAGTTCCCTCGTTCTGTACATTTTACCAACTTAGCCCATAGTACTACAGATACTCAGATATTCATATATCACCAAATATCTCATAAGTATTTAGACAGATGTTTATTGGTATTGAATCTCCCAGACACTGCCTGCAGAGCTGGTTGCCACCAGGTCACTCCGCAGTTTGCATCCATCTACCTACTTGCTTCCCTCCCAGATCGGTATCTTCAGGCTTGCTGGCAATTGGATTGACATGGGAGGAACATCTCTGACAAAGAACCACATGAAGCAAGGCTGCCTTAAGGAACCGAGATGGTCTAAATGCCACAGAGGCACTCCAAGAACCTTTAGTCTATCTCAACCTCCCTTTTTTTTGTGTGCTAAGAGCATTTCCTTTTGAATAGTGATAAACTTAGCATTGGCGAATACAGCTAAAAAACCTGACGGAGGGGAGCTATGAGTTATTGCCAACTGCACAGCCTGGTTCTCACCTGCGCTGCATTCATCTTGCCTCGCAGCGAGCCCCTGATGGTTCCAGCTATAAAAAATGAAGCAAGGTGAGGACTGGAGAGCCCTCTGACTTTTTGGATTGCGTTGTACTGCTTTGTCTCTTAATTGCTAGTAAAGTGGAAGCTGATTAATGAGATCTGAAGCTTACAAGAAATAAAACAAATGTTACGCATAAAATGAAAAAGCAGGAAAAGCTCGAAAATGCACTAAATCTTCTTTGGTACCAATAAATAACCCCAGCCCCCATGTGGTCACTAAGTGTCCCTAAGGATTTCAGCACTAATTTGTTTGACTTTTAGTTAAAATTGGGCAATCAATTTCTTCCCCTAGGTAGTTGCTTAAAGCCACTTTCATTGTACATCCAATTCCATCAACTCCTATGAAGAGAATTCAGCATATTACCATGAGTTAAATGTTGGGAGTGTTAGATTTGGAAATTAAGGTTCTGGTTCCTGACTTTAATTCTTTCAGATTGACATACTGGTGTTTCATGTCTGCATATGTTTATTTCTTCTTTACAACATGAAATAACAGTTATTACACTTAAAACATGAGTATGTGGGTTGTATCACCTGGCTTTCACTATACAGAAAATCAGAATAGGTGATGGCAATTTTCATTTTTACAAGCTACGAATATTTGGGATATCTTCCCTTCCAACAAGAAGCTATTACCAAATGTCTGCAAACATAATTCCTTCCATTTGAAAAAGATACATGCAAAAAATCCTGATTCCTCGTGCATTTTTGAACACTCCTACCTGGAAAGCTGGAATTCTTCCATTGACCCCAAATATTTCTACCGATTTGTATGCTCTCTCAAACACAGATCACAGAATTAAGTAAGCAGTTAGAGCAGAAAACTTTCATCCCTTGAACACTCAAACTCATATTAACTTCCAGGAATGATTTCACTGAATGCAGCTAAAATATTGACTGTGCAAAGAATTAAGGGCCAAACCCTAATGCTGTTTAGTTGACATTAATTTATCTTATTTCTAAGTTCACATTAAGTAATTAACTTCTTAACTAATTGCTTGATTTGAATACCTACATTTTAATATTAATGAATTCAGCAGTTTTTAAGAAATATAGTACTCAAAATGAGATTCGAACATGACACCAAAGCAATTTATTAAGTAATTAAAATTACTAGATGTGACAAATTACACCCGTTAAATAATTCAATTAAAATGTGATTACTGCCTCAGTCTAAAATTTTAAATTACCTTAGACACTCTGCCATTACTTACTTACTTACTAAATAAATAAATAAATAGCCCCCTGAAAGATGACCATAAACGTCTGGGTTCTTTCTTCCTTTTGCCATTAGTGCTAAGTGTTGGAGGATTTACTTTACAATCATGGGTTTCACTTCTTGGAGGCAGCAAGTTTTTCTGCTGGTTAACAGTGGGCAAACCAGCATTTGAAATGGGAAACACTGAGATGCTCCGGTAGTTTCGTTGCTTCAGCTTGTTGCTCCCCTAATGGGACATGTGTTGTGGATCACAAAATATACTGGTACCCAAACCACTGAATCCTCAGAAAAATGCGCAAAACTAACAAACCACAGGGGATAAGGCTAAAAGTTCATATATCTTCATTTATCACTAATCACTATTGAAATGAGCCGCACTTGGTTTGTGTGAGTTATGGAGGTGAGAGGTAGTCGGGGGGATACTTGCAACAGAAAGGCAAGCTGCACAGGAAGCACTTTCTGCAGCATCTCCACTCCTGGCTGTACTGCTGGGAGGTTAATGATGTGGAGTCTGAGCTGCTTCCTCAGCTGCTAGCTGAACTGATTACGGCTGAGATACACAAACAAGGTATATTTGACTGGAGAGAGATTTTCGTAACAGCTGCTACGCGTGTGAATACACCGGGTGGGATTCAGCTCATTGAACATTAGCCATTGCAAATAAACTTTCTTTAAAACTCTTGTCCAGGTTTTCTCTATGCTCAAAAAGATCTGGACAAGGACATCTGGGGCATGTTGTCCCACCTTGCAACACCGTACAACTATAGGTACAGCCATGCTGGCAGACAAAGCAGATCCCTTGTTTGTTCGCTGACTGTACACTGTGTTTAATACTTTAACCCCAGAATAATTATTTGTAAGTACCTAATCCTACCTAAGAAGAAGCCTGGATATGGTTCTACAGACAGTTTTCCGTAAGTCTTATGCCCTCGAGGTAGCTAAGCCAGGTTTGCCTTGTGCACTCAACTGCTGCCTCAACACTGGTCCCATAGCACATGCACACCCGTGACAAGCCAGGACAATCCCAAAGGCACATAACACAAGCCTGAGCACCAGGATGTACAAACATCACTCTAGCAGACTAAGAAATAGCCCTCCTCATCTTTCAGGCACATGCAGGTTTTGGCAGGTTTTGGGGTGAAGGGTTTAGAGTTGCAGGGGAGAATCAGGTTATAGGCAAGTTTTCCATCTGTTAGCGAGCTCTGCACCGTGTAAACACCAGGCTCTTCACAATACTTTGCCTTGGAGTCTGGAATTACTCCGTCTGGGAAATGGGCATATAGATTCAGAGAAGAGAAGTCTTTCTCTGCAAAGAGTTTAGAAAACTAGCTTAGAGTAGAGGCCCAATCTCTAAATAATCTAGTACAAAGCAGTGCTTCTTCCCTTGGCATCCAGTGAAAACTTGATAATAAACCTCAGATTTTTTTTTTTCTCCCTCTGAATTAGTTCACAAAAGTCAAAAAAACATCACCACAAATATTGTTAGCTGGGTCACACAGCATGCAGGTCAGGAATCGTTTAGCATTAAAGTATCTGACAATGGTCTGATGCATTTGTTGTCTGACCAGTAAATGCTCAGAACTGCACAAAATGAAGCATTACAAATAGTAAAGTGCAGTTCAATTTGCATTTTCATCTGCAGCTCTACAAGCAAACTAGTTCTTTAGATTTTGAGATAGACAATAGAAAATTTGTGTGTATATATGAATGTATATATGAATATATATGTAGTTTAAATCCTACATCTATACTTGTCTGCATGTATATGCATACATATGCATATATGTTAAAATTGTATATATAAGTTCAAATAAATATATTTGATTTAGGGTTTTTTTCTAGAGCAATTCTGCAGATTCCACAAATTCTTGGGTTACCCTACAATTAGCATTGGTGTCTACTTGATTTTGAATAAGAGTAAGCAAACAGATGTTGCTGTTACTCTACAGGAAAATTCTATCGGAAATTACAAGAAATTAGAGGAAACAATCAAATTCATTGAAATCTGTGGATTTCAGCTGTATTTCCAGGGTTGCCTGATTGTACTTCAAGTATCAGCTTTAGTTGGGATTTCATTATGGCAAATGATGTCCGAATTGGATGCATTGCCTTCCATCTATCTCCATTTTCAAATACCTGCCATAATATGTAGGTACATACAGGAGACTCCCAGTGCTCTGAAACAGCAGCCAAGAAATATGTTTTAGCGGTGAGAAGGAAAGGACAATTTGAAATCGTCTTGTCAGGTGAAGGATCTTTGTTCATCGCACAGGTAGTATGAGACTAAAAAATGTAGTTGTTTCCATTAAACTTTTGAAGAAAAATATTTCTCAGCATGGGATTGATATTGTCTTTCTGGTGGAAAGAACTATGAAAAAGACAAAGGGGTATTGCTTTACAAAAGTCTTCATTCAAGTAATTGCTGTTTACATAGTGACCAAGCTCGTGGTTGTTCTTTTGTATGACAGCCTTCCATTTAAATACACGACTGTGTGTCAACACCTTTAGGAATTTCTAAACAGCTTTATTTTCACCTAATAACAATACTAATTTCTTTCTCTTAGGCTCTGCTTCTCTTCTCATGTGCATCAGCTTTCCTCCATTGAGTTACTGAGGTTAGTCCTACACTGCATGATGTGAGTAAAGGAGAAGTTAGCATTACTATCCTGTCCTGATTGCAAAGCAATTAAACAGATGCCTATATTGAAATTCCGACTTAGTATAGCATACATGATATCAGAGTGAGTCCACTCTACTAGTCAGAATATACTGAGCCATAGTTAGGTATACCTGTGTCGGGCAACAAAGCACTTTGGTAAAGATCTCTGGGATAACTTTGAGCATGGTAAAATATTTCTATGAGTCTGTAGTTCTAGCTTGGACTCCAAAACCAAAACAACAGGACAGTGTGGTGCAGAACTAATACAATAATCTCTGCCTCTCAGCCTCTACCTCTCAGGAGAGATAATGAGGTCAGGTGCAACTATACCAACACAACCATAAATACTTTTAGTTCCAAGTCTAGATGCCCTTAAGGCAAATCTCAGGTATGACAGAGACATTCCTGGTGATGTCAGGGTGTGTATGGAACTCATTGACATTGAAACTGTAGTCATAAATGGAATTAAACTCAAAGCATTTCTATTATTCAAACAAGATTATTCCCACCAAATGTCCTGCTCTACACTCTGCCTTTAAGGTGAAGATCCCATCGGAACCATGCTAGAACATTCATTTGAGTTTAAGAGGCCAGATTTTCACCTGCAGCTCCAACATTTTCTGTATATTCCAAAACTTTTCTTAAGTTTGGAAAGTCAGAAATACATTAAAAAAACTTCCAGACCATATGTTAGGAACATTGTTCTATTAAATTATTTGTGTAAAATTAATAATTCTGAATTTCGCCCTACCTTAGTTTCAACTTATTGCCGAAAGAAGAATGATGCCTATCCAAGCTATGATGCTGAAATAGTTATAGCAGCATAATTGTGGCATCAGTGAAGCATGAATGCTATCTAATTATCATAATTGAAGCTCTTGCAATTATGCTGTCATTTCATTTATATTAATACATTTGGTCGAGGTATCAAGGTATCCAGGTTCTATAGGTTAAATCCATATTTCCTTCTCTGCATTCACTTTGATAAACCATACACTTTGCTGAAGTGCCACATAGCTGAGATTTAATTG
Organism: Falco cherrug; assembly: GCF_023634085.1. Lineage (NCBI taxonomy): Eukaryota > Metazoa > Chordata > Aves > Falconiformes > Falconidae > Falco > Falco cherrug. The sequence goes on from NC_073698.1 coordinate 6,092,611, forward strand.
TGACTGGTGAGTGTTCTGCAGAGGTGGGAGGCATTCTGCAGGAATGGTAACAGCCGCATTTTGAAATCTAGCCAGAGCCTTATTCTCAGAAATATGCCATAAAAATAAGTCTGGAAGATGCCTTCAGATCCCTTTGGTTTATTTAGATGACAAATACATCCTTTTGCCTACATATTGTAGAAATACAAAATCATATAAAGCTTGTTCATACCAGTAGCAACTAAACCATATTATTATCTCAGTGCTGATTACTATGGAAGGAGTGTGTTACCCAGAACTCTAGTTAAGTGCTGTCCTATGAAGAAACAACATCATAGAAATCATTACCTTGGTGTTTATTCAATCACTTCTAGACAGGTGTTTTTGTTTTTAATGAGCTAACAGCAGTTATCATGCTCAGGTCTCAAACTGAAATGGAAAGGCTAATTTTTAGAGGATATTTCTAGATTTTTATACTGAGGTATCGGAGCTGTGACCTTTTCGGGGATGACTATAAAATGCACGTATGCTAATGAGTATCATCCCGCTGTTTTCTTGATCCCTAGCCATCCTTTTCTTTCTGTCTCTGTGCCTTCTTGTTGCCTTTTTCTTTTGGCTTTGAAAACAGATAATAGCTCTTCATTACAGGTTTTATACAAAGCTGAGCACATCGGATCTCTGATCCCTGATTACAGCTCGTAAGTAATATCACCACAAAATGCTTCAGCAGGTGAGAACATTCATATTTTCAATATACCCCATTTCATCTTCAAAATAGATCCCGTGCACTTTTGGATAGCTGCTCTTAATAGGGTCATAGCGCTTATTGCTCACTATGGTTATCTGAGTCAAAGTGTAATGCAGTTGGTAAGAGTTACGGGGGATCAGGAGATTCCCACTAACTGGATTAACAATGGTAAATTGACTGTATTCCTGAGCTCTAACTTCAGGCAAGCTGAGGTTGTCTTTACAGTTACACCATTTTTCTGGATCGTGGAATTTGTTTCCTGATGTTCTGAGAGCTATAAATTGTTGCTGGAAATACAGAGCAAGTGTTTGTGCAGATGTAAGAGTTGTGATGTCAGAGGGAGGAACAAGATGAGGACAGAAAATAAGAAGTTCCTGCAAGTAAAGACATCTCAAAATCCCAATGGAAACTTAGGAACCCTTAATAAATTAAGGAAAGAAAAGGAGGCAACATAGAAAGCTAATGATAAATGTCAGTGCTATGATCTCAGACTGTATTCTACCTTCTGTGTGGAAGCACTACCTACCAAATTGAATCTTTATTATTTTAGGTTCATTTGTCTAAGGTCAGTGTTATGATGAGGAACCCAATTAAAATCTGACTAGAACTTCATTGACTTAGTCACATGGTGCTCATTCCAGCTCCCATACAGCTACAAATAGCAATTTAATTTTTTACACCTACCCAATAAAAGGACATAACATCGGGATAAGGCTAAACCAACTAATCATTGAAGCACAGAAACATTTAGTTGGGGAAAGACCTTCAAGATCATTGAGTCCCACCATTAACCCAGCACTGCCAAGCCCACCACTAAACCATGTCCCTCAGCGCCAGACCTACACGTCTTTTAAGTACCTCCAGGGATGGGGGCTCAACCACTTCCCTGGGCAGCCTGTTCCAGTGCTTCACAACCCTTTCAGTGAAAAAAAAATTCCTAATACCAAGTCTAAACCTCCCCTGGTGCAACTTGAGGCTTTTTCCTCTTGTCCTATTGCTTGTTCCTTGGGAGAAGAGACCAACCCCCACCCACTACAACCCCCTGCCAGGCAGCTGTAGAGAGCAACAGGGTCCCCCTGAGCCCCCTTTTCCCCAGGCTGAGCCCCCCCAGCTCCCCCTCCCCCCCCGAGCTGTGCCGCAGCCCCTTCCCCAGCCCCTGCCCGGCTCTGGACACGCTCCAGCCCCTCCGGGTCTGTCTGGGGGTGAGGGGCCCAACGCTGAGCCCAGGGCTCGAGGGGCGGCCGCACCAGGGCCCGGCACAGGGGGACGGGCACTGCCTGGCCCTGCTGGCCACGCTGCTGCTGACACCGGCCAGGGCGCTGCTGGCCACACTATTTTGGGTACTATGTAATATAAAATTCTACAGTACAGGTCATCTCATCCTAAATCAGGCATCTTAATGAAGTCAGGCTGGATGTCCATCTGCTTGTGCCTATTCTCTCCACCGATCCTGATGAGACAGTAGGAAGTAAGGCAGGTGAGATGAAAGTCACCCAACATATTGCTAGAGAAAAACAGAGAATGAAAAATTTCTGATGGCATTTCTATATTTGATTCCAAGCAAGGATCCTAGTAATTTAAGTGATGATTTTAGAAATGCTGTTTCTAAGTTAAGAGAAATATCTCCCCATGATGCTCTTTTATACACAAGTTAATTTCTGCCCAGGCGTACAAAATATAAGCTGGCTGGTTTAATACCTGACCAAAGAAATGAACTTTAAGAAGGAAAAATAGTCAGAAGTACCAGAGGCTTTAGGTTTTAAGTGAGGTAGCTATGAACAAGGATGGATAAATACATAAACAAGGGCTAAATGAAGAAAACAGTAAAAAAAAAAATGCCCAAAGTGAAATGACCTGACTTGGCCAAACAGTTATTCAATGCAGAAGAGTGTATATGACTGTCCCTTGTGTCAGGTGGCAGAAGGCAAAGGAATGTTAAAACCTATATAAGAAAAAAGAAGTACACTGGTTAAACTAGGATATTGCTCTGACAAAATCAAGGAAATAAGCAAGAACTTTCTGTTTCTTAAAAACACTAATACTGCATAAATTCAATGATGGCTTAAGGATGGGAAATAGGCACATTTTCCATTTTATAGTTTTCAAGTGTTAGAAAACAAACTGGCTCTGTAAGTAGTACCTGTCAGAACAGGAGAACAGGATACATTAGCCCTGAACACAGACTGCAAATTACTTTCTGATACTTTCTTTTCCTTTTTCCTTTTTTTTTGGGGGGGGGAGGGGGAAAATTTTCATGTTGCTTTTCCACTTCTGTTTTTAAAGGTGTGTTAGCAGTTGCATTTCTTAGCTCAAATGATCACAAAGACTAAATCCTGAACATGAATATGCCTAAAAGGTAAATGATGAGAGTTTGAAGTAAAGACACTTCAGATTTCAATTCATGAATATGACATTCAAAGATGAATACAAGTTTCTTAGTCCAATCAAGAAGCAAAATTCATGCCTAATAATCTGACTCTAAGAAAGCAGAGTGTTTCTTTTAAATCTGAAATGTCTTCATTGCAGGTGCATGCAAATACCTACCAATAACTATTTTTTCTAGCAAATTGTAAGCATGTGTTATAAAAAGGACATGTAAGCATTTCAGAAATCCTTGGAGAAATTTAGGAGCAGAATAATAGGACTCTTTGGAATATAAACTTCATTGAGAATTAGAACAATACTAAGTATTTATTTTTGTTGGTAACAGCTTTAATTTTATGATGAGTTAGTCAGATGAGTTAGTCAAAATTGCTTGTGATTCCCATTGAATTGTCTGCTTGATGGGAACATGTGCAGCTCCTGACATGCTTGGTTACTTGTTACTGCAGCAGGATGAGCTATCAAAGTAGTATCCAATAAGCACAAGCATAATTCAGGACTATACTTAGCATATATTGTACAGGTCACTGCAGTGGAGGAGAAAAGGCAGAAGGTGGACAGTTTTGTGCACAGCACGGCGGGGAGCAGGTACTCAATAGCAGGAGAGTGGCAGCAGTGGAGGCGGAGCTGGGGATATTAGCCAGCCTGTGGCAGAGCTGGAAGTAGCTTCATGGGTATGTGGGGAATACTGAAGGAAGCTGGGAGAAAGTTCAGGTGCTGATAAGAAAAGATAGGCACCATTAGAAGGTTTGGGGTTACTGTCCATGAAGAAGGTATTGGACACAGGGCATCTAGGAAACAAGAAAGAGACTCAAAAGGCAATGGGTGGGAGGGGAGTGGGGAGAGAGAGAGAGAACGTGGCTATTGTACCACTTATACTTTTGAGTTGGAAGTCACTGCTGTACACAGATCTCTGAAATCCTTCTTCTGAAGCTGGTCCAATTGACACAGTTACTTAGACAGTCCTCAAGCACAAAGGATCTGATACTGAAGGCTTCTTTCTTAATGCCAGGTCTCCATTGTATGGGGCTGTTCTGTGTCTATAGAACTATAGAATCATAGAAACAAAGAATAGTTTGGGTTGGAAGGGGTCTTTAAAGGTCATCTAGTCCCAACTGCCCTGCCATGGGCAGGGACATCTTCAACTCGACCAGGTTTCTCAGAGCCCCGTCCAACCTGACCTTGAATGTTCCCAGGGATGGGACATCTACCACCTCTCTGGGCAACCTGTGCCAGTGTCTCACCACATTTATGGCAAAAAATATCTCCCTTATATCTAGTCTAAGTCTACCTTCTTTCAGTTTAAAACCATTACCCCTTGTCCTGCCACAACAGGCCCTACTAAAAAATCTGACTTAGAGTGACTTAAGGAGAAATACTTTGTGCCATAGAATTTGACCAGATCATGTCTTCCAGGGATTAAAGTTCTGATTTCCCAGAAGTCAGAATGGAGGATCATGTGTCCCTCAGTATGCCCCTGTCTTGCGATATTCCCATCTTACTATGCACCGGAACTGTCTGGTTAACATCACCTCTAATACCTATTAAAGATTAATGAACTATGTGCATTAGTCTCTTTGACATGTTTGTGATAAATTCAATAGAGCATGTATATATTTGCATGAAATTGTAGGGGTTTTAATGTGCATTAAATTCACTTACTAAAGTTTATCTCAGATCTGATAGTCTGTTGGAGTTATTTCACGTGTATCCAATTTGTTCAGCCAAGTTAAGGACAAAGGCAGATTTAAAGGGTGTCTGTTGTCCCTTCAGATCCTGCACGCTCCCACCCCACCGCTCCCCTTCTTTTTTTTTAAACTCCTTTCTCTTTTTGCTGCATGGTCAGGAGATGATTGTGCCTGAAGACATTAACATTTCCACGACTGTGCTTCAGCAACTATTTGGGGGAAAAAAAAGTTAGTTAAAACAGGTATCTTGATTAAACATTGAATTTAGGAAGAAGCAGATGAAGAAAAAAACACACCAGTGGAAACCTTAAAAAGAAAAGGAGTGCCTTGTGTAGCTCTAGCTTGAGACTAGATCTGATTTGATCATCCAAGACAAAATCTTGACTAAAACCCAGTTTGTTATACTCTCATGAAAGCTGTGTACATGTTCTGATTCTGTTTTAACAGGATGAATTGAAGACAATCTCTTGAAAAGTTCAGATTTCTGTAGGAATAGTTTTCTCTTTATACACCTGTTTCCAAGAATAGTAACTGTTTTACTAATCCTTGTACTGCTATTATATTACTTTTCCGTCATGGTTTTCAAGTTGTTGAGATATTTTTGAATGCTGGTGAGACATTATTTCATTTGTGAAGCTGAAACTTGATAAAAATAAAGAAAAAAAAAAAAAAAAAAAAAAGCAGTGGTGTCGTTCTGAAGTTTGCTTCCCCTTATCCTAAATGGAAGAAACCCAGGAGCAGGCAGAAGGCTTTATGATCAAGCTATGTGAGCTGCTGATAGCAGAAGGTGTCTTCCTAGTGTAATGAATTGTGCCTGAAACTCAACAGCCTCTATCAAATTTTAATACATGGGTATAAAATAACAAATTTAAGCCCTGAGCTTGAGTCTGGACCATCTGAGTGGACCATCTGAAAGTCCATTCAATGACCACCTTGACTGATTCCTGTCACCAGGCTGACCTCACCCCTCACGAAGATCCTACAGGTGGTCTTTTTTTGAACAAATAAGTTCATTCCAAATGCAAAAATAATCCAGAAGACACTAGTCAAGCATTTTGACAACACAGAGCTTTCTGTACATGAAATGAAACCTTCAATATCACCACTCCAGCAGTTACTGTACGTAAAGTGGGTCAAAGAATAGACAGATAAGGTACTGATTAATAAGAGAGTAAAAGCAGAAGATGTAATGTTATGTAATAAGCAGCCTTAATTTTCACTTTAGGGATAAAAGGTCTGAATCTTGTCCTCACACTGATAGAAAGCCATAGAAATACTTTCCTTTGCATTACTCTTCATTTAAGGATATACCTGAAGCTGCTTTGTTTTCTTTATGTTTTTAACTGTCTTAAAGCAGAAGTTGATCATGAACAATTGTTGCCTAGCAATGATGCTTCCCCTGTAATTTAGTGAGTATGCAGGTTCTTAATTATGCACAAATTATTTTTGAATTCTCGTGTTGTTTCTTTTTTATCATAATACCTTCATTAGCAGTGGGCCTAAATTGCGATGCAAACCAAACTTCTACCCTCCTTTTCAGTGTAGGAGTAAGCAGAATTAGGACCCAGATATCAGTTGCAAAAAACACAGCTAGTTTGGTAAAATTCTCCTTGATCTTGGCCATCAGAATTCAGTTTTCTACCAAGGAGCTACAGGGTCATCAAAGCTGTCCATCTTCCCAGAGACTGTGACATGGTGCCTGCTGGACCCACAGTGTCTTAAGTTTTCCACTCTTTGGGAATTAGTTTGTCTTCTACCACTGACGGGTCAACATGTCAGTTTAATAACACCTGGAAGTCAAAGTATGCAGTTGTAGAAGGAGGTTAAAATCATATTTACCTTGCTTCTCTTGGAACCTGGACAACATTATCTCAAGGGACAGTCACCATCTGTGGGGTGTGTGCATGAGTACGCTACATCTAGCGTTAGATGGCTAAAGAGGCTTAAACAGGCTGTCATCCACAGCAACAAGGTACGAAATGCTCGGAAAACTGCCCTTTCCCAAGTGGCTGTAAAAGGGAGAAGAGACAGTAGCATCCTTTAACATCCAGGATCTGTTCTAATTTATGAAGCTTACCAGCCCACAGGTCTTCTGGGTACGATAACAGAACGTAATGCAAACACTGTCTCCATCCTCCTGAGGTGCATCACAGGATGCATCACTGTACCCGTCATGGTTTAAGCCTAGCAAGCAGCAAACCCACACACAGCCACTCGCTTCCCAGTGGGATAAGAGGGAGAATTGGAAGGGTAAAAGTGAGAAAACTCATGGGTTGAGATAAGGACAGTTTGATAGGTAAAGTAAAAACTGTGCATGCCAGCAAAGTAAACTAAGGTGTTCTAAGGTGTTCATTCACTAATTCCTATCAGCAGGCAGATGTTCAGCTGCCTCCATGAACGCAGGGCTCCATCACACATAATGGTTACTTGGGAAGGCAAACACTGTAACTCTGAACACACCACCCTCCCCCCCCCCCCCCCCCTTCCCTTCTTCCCCCAACTGTTATTGCTAAGCACAATGTCATATGGTTTGATGTATAGTCTAACCCCTTTGGTCAGTTGGGGTCAGCTGTCCCACCCGTGTGCCCTCCCAACTCCTTGTGCACCCCCAGGCCACTCACTATTGGGGCAGCATGAGAAGCAAAAAAGGCATCAATGCCACATAAGCACTGCTCAGCAAGAGCTAGAACATCTCTTTTTTGTCAACACTGTTTTCAACACAAATCCAAAACAGCACCGTACAAGGTACAATGAAGAGAACTAACTTTACCCCAGCCAAAAACCAGTGCAGTATGTCAGAAAAAAAAAAAAAAAAAAAAGTGAACCCTTAGCCTTTAAATTCCACTCCTCTGAAAGCTTAATGGGATAATAATCATCCCCTGAATTTAGTGAACTATTCAGAACTGTGGAGTAAGTATATGCAGTCAGTCCAACAATATCCCAAGTTTATAAATTATTATTATGCCACTATATAAATTGATGGCACGTCCTCCCTTGAATCCTATGCTCAATTCTGGTCATACCATCTCAAAGAAAGAGATAACAGAAGTAGAAAAGGTCTGTAGTAGGGCAATGAAAATTATTAGATGCATGAAAAGACTGTCATGTGAGGAGAGATGAAAAAGATCAGCGTGCTTAATTTCAGAGTTAAGTAAGAGTTGTCACAGGGACTTATTAAATCAGAGATGTCATGCAAGTCAACTGAGTGTTTCTATTTACTCTTTCATATAATATCAAAGGGAAATATAAAGAAAAAATTATCATCTGAAAGGAAATATAAATTTTGCACAATGCAGTTCAGAAAGAAACCAAGGAGCTCATTGTAACAAGCTACCAAATGACTCAGAGTCAGAGCCTCCAGTATGCTGAGAAATTACTATATCTTCAGCTACATCGGGCAGAATATAAAACTGGAAAGAACAAGAAAGAACAGAGAAAAAATTAGGATTGAGTGAATCATGGCCCTTCCTGATGTTCACGAAGGCTTCGGGGGCTGTACCGCACCTGCTCTCACCCACACACATGGTGTGTATGAGTCGTTCCTTGTTGTTTATGCTTTTCAGATATTTGCACACAATTAGAGGGTGCATCTGGTGAAGGTAAACCACAGATGTTTAGTTCTATTATTTTTGCCTCTTAAGTCATTGCCGTCATACTAATAAGCCTGTTGCTGCTCTTTACATGTTTTCTCACCAGTGCTGTTTAGAAAGGGATCATCACCTCCACCTCATCTTCTGTGTTACATTTGCCATCCCAGCTTACTCAAACTGCTTGACAAAATTTACTTCTGAATCTCTTTAAAATATAACCCTTTTCAAACAAATGTAGCCCAACTCAAACAAAGCAGCAGGAATTCTCTTTTTTACAAGGATTCCCTAGTTACATTTCTCTTGAAATCAAGGTACATGTATGTTAGGGCTTGCCCCCCCCTGTTGAAAAAAGAAAAATTTCGAGCCAGCTGACGTGGGACAGAGATCCAATGAAATGATTGTGCTCTAGGTTCGTCCATACCGCTCTCCTGGAGTAAGGTAAGAGCTCCCTATACCAAAAGAGATTTGCAATGGATTAACTCAGTATTTTGCTTCAACTGAGCAAAATAAAATGATTGAGAGAAGAGAGAATGGTGGCTTTAATGTTCACATATTACTTGTAACTATATAAAGGAGATGAATGTCAGGAATGCATCTTCCCACTATTTACCCAAATCTTACAAATTAACTCAAACAGCATCTATCATATTTATTGTGGCTATTTTCATTTCCAAAATCTAATGATAGTTAAAATTCAGGTTGAGTCTTGAGGAATCACTGCACCGGGCCTTGTAAAAGGAGCAGACAAATAAGCAGTTATACACACACACACACACACACACACACACACACACACACACACATATATGTAAAAAGATTTCTAACAAGAACAGCTCCAGAAATACGCTTATTATTCCCAGGTGTGATTGCTTAACTGAAAGGTACATGTTCTAACTTTCAGCTTGTTCTTTTATCTTATTTTTCCTCTAATAACTAATTCACTTATCTTAATGTGGTACATTTGGAAAGATGTTCTATAAACGTTAGTTGTTGTGTTTCAGATAAAATATTTAATAGAATGCTTTTATTATAAGTTGAAAACACTGCAAATGGCAAGTCATAAAGTGCGAGGCTGGATTAGTCAGACATCAATTGCGCTAAACTGAGCAAAAAGGAACACCTCTAATGTGGAATACCAGTTCAAATAGTGACCATCTCAGAACAGAAAACAGAAACAGGGAAGAAATAAATTTGTTTTACTTTTCTGTGCTAGAAAACCACTAACTTTAAGGGCAAGACCACTCTCAGCATACCATGAGGGGAAGTATTGCTGACAAACCAGCTCTGACACTGAAAGTATTGTAGCCATTAGCCCAAGCACAGCACAGTATGTACCTGGTACCCTGCTCAGAGACATCAGCATCCCTCTGTGGCACAGCTGCACAGCATCTACCAGGTGATTAGAAGCTAGAGCAGGGATCCCACGTTGCAAGAGAGAAAGCAAGAGAAAACAGCCTTCCAGTAAATGAAATAAACCTCTAAAACACCAGTTGGATCAGTGGAAGAAAGTTCATTGAGCACTACCAACAAATTCAGTTTACTTGTATTACTGGGATAATGCAATGATACTGTATTTTGCAGTAGCAGTAAGTTTTTTTGTATATAAATGGAAGTTAGAATGACTAGAAAATTCCTGATCTCTCATCAGTATACCTTTGCTCTCCCTTAGTAGAATATTTTCTTATATTCTTATCAGTAACTAGGGCACAGGCTTTGTTTTAATGGGATTTGAGGTTGCTCACTAGTGTCCATATATAAACTACTAATGTTTTTAACAACCCTGGGTCAAAAATATTTTCAAGTAGCTGTTGAGATATTTGCGGAAAACTGAAGTAGGACCCCCAAATAATTTTAGGAATAAATTAATAGCACTTAGAATTTACAACCACACTCAGAGGTGACATTTCTTTTAATAGCTTTCTACAGAGAAGCACATAAAAGCAATTGCTACTGATGTAACCATTTTTAGCCAAGGCTCCTACAGAAGAAGAATCCCTATAATAAACGATTCTACCTATTCAAATGTTCTTATAATTTTAATACTTTTGAAGCCTGCCTACCACTTTCAGAGAAAGTTGACTGAATGGATGACAAGTCAAAGGTAAGCAGGAGCTGCTGGAGAAGAAAGAGACCTGAAAGTGGCCAAGCTGAGGCCAAGGCAGCAGCACAAGCTCTTAAAAATACGCCAGCTTCAGATGCTTCACAGTTAACTCGTTACTGAAAAAATAATTTTAAAATGAGTCATCAAGCAATAGGAAATCAGGCTCCCTTCATCACTTTTGGTACTCGTTCTAACCCTCGCTTTCCCCCTCACCCACCCCCCTGTTTTGCTGTATTTCATTATCTTTTTTAAAAATTATTTTATTTTTCTCTATTCCCAGTTTCAGCTACCAGATCATTTCTTTCAACCGTTTAGTTATGTTTATGTACCATGCAATCCTGCCTACAAATATCCACTAATGAGACATTAATAATGAGACACTGATAGTGTTTCATGGACTGCTTCACCATTCCTCAGCTGAAGTATTTCACTAATCAGAGACTTATTAGGAAGGAGAAAAAAATCAAAGATCAAATATGACAAAAGATTTGCTGAAGGAGCTCCTTCAGGAGGCAAAATGGATCATGCATGTAAGGCACATTATGAACTTCTAAGTTATCTTATTAAAGAAAGAACAAACAAGTGGCTGCTGTAGCACAGCACAAATCACACTGTGCAGGCTGGCTTAGTGCACTGTAGAATTTCTAAGCTGTAATAAAATGTGGGGGTTTAGGTACATTTTTCTCCTCATTGATTTTACAAGAAATGTGTAACAAATAATCCTCAGATTTGACTTTTAAAGCAGCATGTTAGCTCAGGGAAATGCTTTTGTGAGAAACTGGAAGAAGCAGAGTTGGAATTGACATTGCCTGTCCTCTCGAATCCTTTCTAGGTTTATATTAAAGGCATAGAAATCTAGTAGCTGCAAGGAAGACACTGCACTTTTTTTTGGTGTGGTTTTTTTTTTTTTTTTTTTTATTTTAGTGGTTTGTGGTTGTTTTTTTTTTTCTTAATGTTACACAAAGTTTCTCCAAAGGATTTAATGCATTACAAGATGTTTCCATTGTACACATCACCTTACATTGCTGGACCCTTTATGTTCACTAAAGGGAAAACCTGCAGCTGTCTTTTACAATGCAGAAGCCAGATATATATCTGGCAGTCACTATTACAGCTGTTTTCAGGAGGGATTTGCACCGCCTTGTATGCTGAATTAATAGGTGGTTTTGTGAAGGTATTCCATGCAAGCTAGTAGTAATGGGGGCCTTGGAGGATGAATTTTAGAAAATCTTTTGAAGCAGGTTCAAAAGGACTTTTTCACATACATGACTACTGCTTCAGTAGAAAAAAAAAATTAGAAAACATTTCTGTGGTTAAAGCACTTCATGGTACACCCTGTTACCTTATAATCTTGGCTTTCTCTGCCAGAATTTGCCTCTGGCTGCAAACAGGGGTTAAATTGATATATGACTGAAAATATTTGGTGTTACCTGGCTGTACCGTGTCGCACACTGTAATTTGTGTGTGTCTGTGCATGTGTGCACCATTGGTGTGTAAACTACAACATATTTGTCCTGAAGATAAAGGGAAGAACCAAAACAAAAATTATGTAGTGAAAAACACCTAATGAGGAAGTGTCATGCTAAACTGAAAGCATTAGTAGGTCATTACTGCTGTAGCTGTAATTACTATCAGTTTCATCAAGTACTATAACCATGACTTCTAATTTCTTTTTCTGCACAAAGGTCCAAGTAATATATAATCAGTTAAAAACCCTTGAAGGAAAACCTAGGCCATCATGAGCTCAATTAATCTTCATGTCCCTTGCAGTCTTGGGAAGTTTATATTTCCTACTAAACACCCCCCCCCCCCCGCAAACTCCTGTAGTTTCTGATTCATTGTTTGGGGTTTTCTTTTGCATGAGATTTAAACCTCTGCAAAGGCCCATTTATCTCTTAAGACCCATTTAACCCCACCAGGGTAAATCTTATCCTTAAGGTATGAGATAGAAATAAAAATACCTTTTCCTTATTTGTATTGTCATTTAGATCCATGGGTGTTATAGTACTAGGCTCTGTCTTTCCAAATATTAAACAACTTTAGGTATAGGGTGCATGAGAGTCAACAAAAGGCATGTAATTTCCCTTTCTTTGCTTTTAGAAGTTTTCACACCATCTACCTCTAGGTTTCTAATGCAGGAGGGTACACAGATGATTCTCTGCATGGCCAGTGGAAAAACATGCTTCCCTTGGTCCTGATTTGGGGCATCTGTTTGAAGCTCCCACTGTTTTGCACAAGTTCTAGTGTTCAACTAATGTTGAGCATCATCAGGAAAGGGATTGTAAGAAGAAAAAGCATCCTTTGCTGCAGTATAAAAGCCTTATGTACCCACACCTTGCACTGCTATGTGCTGATCTGTTCTCCTTGTCTCAAGGGGGATGCTGTGGAGTTACAAAAAGGTTCAGAGTAACTTAATCACAATGATCAAGTGGATGGAGCAGCTGCCCTGGGGAGGAGGGTGGGGCTTTGGCCGGGAGAAGGCTGAGGAGGAATATGATTATGGTTTACAAAGTCAAAAAGGGGAAGGTAGGAGGAATGCAGAACTCTTTTTTTTGTTTGTTCATTTTTTTCATCCAAAACTCACAAGAAAGATGGGATGCTAGCTGAAGCTTGCCGATGAGTTTAAAATGGGTAACTGAAACTCCTCTTTGCACAATGAAATGTGAACTCCAAAGCCTGATGTCAAGAGAAAGTGGTATAAAAAGAGTTCAGAAAAAATAATAGACAGCACATCCATTAAAAGGAACTGAAAAATCAGGGATATAACCTCTAATATCTCAAAACCAAACAGTTCTGGGTGCTTGGGAAACACATGAGAAGTGGACTGCAGACAGTGGTCAGGATCTGATGCTTTCCATAGGCAGCTTCCCTTATTGCCCCTCCTGGAGGCTAAGTACAGGGCTAGATGTTCCCTCCCAGCAGGGCATTAGTTATGTTCTTTTAAATACTGAAATTGAAATTTTTTCAGAAATAAAAGTGAAGCATGCTTATTCATGACCTGGCAACTCAGTACAATAAAGTTCTTCCAAGGCAGTTTTTCCCTTTTCCTTTCCTTTAAAGAGTCCTTAAAGAGAGTGTGAGGGAAATGAATGATTATATTGAAATTTATATTTAAATGAAACCACTGATTGGATCCCAATGGTTTCACATCAGGGGTCAAAAGGTCGCATGAAAACCATGTTACCGTAAGTATCCTGCTAAGGCATTTCTGTGGATTCATTGCACAGTGTTGGCAGTTAACTCCAGTTTATGACATAATGCATTTTAGATATCTGCCTTAAGATGCAGTGAATCACAGCCTGAAAGTGCTTATCTGTCTCTGTTGAGAATAAGATGTGGATTACCAGCTCTGACGTAGACATTTGCACTGGAAGTTTCTGCAGTGAGGTGAGACGAATCATGACAATTCTGTTTAAATAGATGCTGATTTAACTGGATAGGCTGTCACTCCTTGCTTTGGAAAATACGTTTTGTATACATTGTTACAAGAAAACACACAAGCATAGGAAAATCATATTGAGTCAAGCCAAATTCCCATCAAGCCCAGAATCTATCTCCAAAAAAGCCATTAGTAGATGGCCAGAGTACAACAACGACCATTTCCAATAGCCCACGACTTGGAGAACGCCTTGAGGACCCTGTGACTCAGAAGTGGTTTATTTTTGTGCTCAATAGCCCTGGACAGTTTGCATCTATGTATTAGACCACAGAAACATCCACCCTTTGCATTCGCTGTATGAGTTAGTGTAAAGCATGTAATACAAGGATGCAGCGCACTCTGTATACCAGTGTAGGCTCTGGTACTATCAGAGCTTCTGGAGCTCCTTGAACTGTCTGCCCTGGTCAAAACACAAGTTAGATTCTTCAAGCCAAACCATTTGTCAGGTTTTATTATAACTTCACTGATAGCTTCTATTTATATTTTTCTGATCCAAGAAGTCTAGTGAAGAAGTAGGTAGCATAGCAAATGTAATAGCTTTCTTTCTTGTCAAATCAAACATTTATTTTCAGTAGTCAGCACTGATAACTGAAACAAAAATTGAGTCCTGAAAAATCTGTAAGCAAGTTACAAGTTTACAGACTTTAGTTGTCTACAGTTATTTTTTTGTCAAAAGACAGATATCAGTTAATCTATAAAATTACTGTGAACTTGTTTTCATTAGTTTATTATACATGTTCTCATATCCAAAAGTAGGTAATACTAATTAAGAAATTACCTTCGACAAGTCCTCTGATTTTACTAATAGGGAATTGAAATGAATGAAGCTGTTTTCCAGCCCCATGGCTGCACAAACAAATGTGTATATAATCTTGATTATGTGTGTATGATCTTGATAAAATATATATCTTTACATATGAACTGTGATTTTTTTTTCCTTTCTTTTACTGATGCTGGAGACTACTCACTCATACAACTGTTTCACCAACATAAGTAAAGATTTCACATAAGGTCAGTACTATTATATTTTAAAGGAATGCAAGACAAATCCTGGAGGGGGTTGCATTTTCTCATGTGTTTAAATGTCTTGAGCACCATAAAATTTGTCACTATAACATTATCACAACCAGTACACTTATTTAGTACCCACACCCTTTATCAATTTTCATTTCTTTTGTTAAGTTTCTATTAGGAAGAAAATATTTCAGAATGTTCAGGTATTTTCTGGGTCAGTGAACTACAAAGTATACTGTTTGATATAGGATCCAAAAGCCTTTATCTTTTCTGACTGTTATTCCACTGAACAATGTAAAGAAAATTACTTTGTAAAAATCAGAAAGGGTAGAAGAAAAAAGGTGGGGTCATCACACTTCCCATTTTTCTTGCTTTTCTGGGGACAAAAATGCCATGAAATAAGCTGTCTGATTTAATTGTTTTGTCTGGGTCAGAATTGGAAAGCACAGCAGACACACCCTACATCCCCCCAAACTGAATAATGGCAACTTTTTGAAAAATATTAAAAAAAAAAATAGTCTAAGAGATTAAATAGACAAAGCAGTAGCTTTTTGGGTTGCTTTTCCCACCCTAAGTCAGTGCTCCTTTATTATTTATCACTTTATTATTATTTATAGAAAATGATTACACATAGGAACACATATTTCACTATGTCTAAACATGGTCCTTCTTTTTTTGTTCTGCTCCTATTACCTTAAAGCTACTTGTTAGATCATTATCACCTGCTAGCCTGAAAAAGGCTGACTTAAATAAGTTAGCTTTGTGAAGTGCTGTTCTTTAACAAGAATTAGCCAAACACAAAGAGGTACTAATGGATCCCAAGGTGCATATCTGATATCCATATCTGAATTATCATGATCGGCCCATAGTCATACTGGAGAAGAAATCAGTCGGCTCCTCACAGCTTACCTACTGGAGTAGTAAAATTGCTGCTGTCTATAGAAAAAGGAGAAAAAAGGGCAGGGAAAGACAGAGATACAGAAGGACACAGTGTCCTGCTTACTATCTGTGTTAGCTGAACGTAACTGGACAGCAAACTCTTCCATGTACAAAAGAAGGCTGATGACACTGAGCTGCCAGGGGAATGTGGGAGGAACTATGACCTCTGCATGGCAATTAATTTGTCTTGATCCTGTGATGGCACAAGAGGCATCCAAACCTTGTAACATAGACATTGATGTTGATTAAGAGGAAAGCATAGCCATCATACATCATGGTGGATGTTTTCACCCATTACCATGGAAGATCTGCCTTGACGTGGTCTCTAAAGGACTGTCATTTCCGTTCTCAATTAGTTGAAATCATGAGATAGTCTTAGGGCATATGAAAAGCTTCTGATTAGTATGAATAGGATGAAGGGTACGTGATGGTG
This sequence comes from Falco cherrug, assembly GCF_023634085.1. Lineage (NCBI taxonomy): Eukaryota > Metazoa > Chordata > Aves > Falconiformes > Falconidae > Falco > Falco cherrug. The sequence goes on from NC_073698.1 coordinate 6,108,924, forward strand.
GACATCATGATTAGTATGTATTCTTCAAATATGAATCATCCGGCTAAATTCTTGGTTTTGTGGCTTGGGTTTATGCTAGGTCAACATTGAGATTCATATTGGTCTTTTGGAAGGTATGAACCCATGACAACTGTGTTACCATGCAACCATGCAAAAAATCTCCATTTAACAGAAGTCTGTCACAGGCAGAGCATGTGATGAGGTGTGTCAGAATGTTAGTAAAAAAAAAAAAAAATATAAAAAAATACTTAGAATCCTATTTTAGATTTTAAAAAGAATAAATTTATTATTAATCAATGAGTATGTACTTGTCACAAAGACATTTTAGAAGTTATGAGGAGAGTAGACACAATATGGGGTAACAAGAAGAAAAAGCATCTGTGCTCCTACAGTAGGTAAAAGTGTTCAGCCATTTAAGTATATTATTTATCAGTAAAAAGTAATAAACATTTGTTAACATCTCATATACTTCTTTTAGTAGATTACGGATGGTAGAGATGTTATTGTCTCAATACAGTATTTGTTAAACATTGCCCTTTTTTGGTCTCCATTACAAAGCATTTAACAAATATTTCCATGAAACCTGCAAGTGCGTGCAGGTGTGATTGTAACAAAGTTTGCAAAACAATATCCCATGAGATTTGGAATATGAGCTTATTTCCTCAAAAATGAAAAAAACTTTGAGTGAAATGTTGGAAAATTAATTTTAAAGGGAAGAAGAAGGGGGAAAAAAGAAAACTGAGATGCTGTAACCATTTTTACAGCAACTAAGTACGAGAGCTACTTGACAATAGTCCAAACCAAAGGTCCATCTAGTCCAATAGCTCCCTTCCAGTTACGACCAGGAGCTGAAGCTTAGGAAGTGATCATTTCCTAAGCAAAAAGATACAATAATAACTGATCCTTTCCATAACATGCTCTTCTACAATCCAGAAGTAAACAGTTCAAAGGCTTTTTAGGAACAGAAACTTTTAATATCCACCAATGCAATTGTCTACTTGTAGTTTCAAGGGTAAAGGATAGGTCCTACTTATCCTGAGAACTGATAAATCTACATTCTATGAGACTATGATTTCCTGCAGTTTTGTGGACCTCATTTATGGTCCTATTAAACACCTTTCACTCATATCTTTTTCAAAGTGAAGAAACCTTATAAATTTCCTTCGTGAAAACTATTCCATTCCTCTGATCCTCCATGTCATTACTCTCAGTACTCTTCTATTTCTTCTAATTTTTGTTGTGATAGTATAACTAGGGCATGTGCCATTAAAAATTAATACAAGGAATCATCCAAAGAAATAGACATGCTCTTTTGTTCTCTATCCCTTTTCTAATTATAGCTCAATATTCTATTTGTCTTCTGACCATATCAAAGACTGACATTAATTTTTCATAGGAATACCTACAGCAATTCCAAGATCTTTCCTGAGTATTAACAACTAATCTAGAGATCCTCGTTATATACTTAGTGTTAAAGGGTGCTTTTTTTCTCCTCTGTGTCGATAATTTTGCACTTTCCAACAAAAAAAAACCAGTCAAAAAGCCATGAAAATGTGAAATTCACAAAACAGCACAATATACTTCACGCTAATTTGGGATGAATTCATAAAACCTGAAGAATGAACCAGTAGGCAATTATTCATGAGGTGTAGAACCTAGCAGCGTAAGCTAAAGGCAAAAATAAAATCTGTGGTTTAGAAGAAAGTGTTTGGTATATACTGAAGAAAAAAATATCTGCTGTCTACTGAATGGGTAACTTTTTTAATAACAAGGTAGATAAGTCAGAAATGTTTAATAAATATTTTTGCTCTTTATTTGGAAAAAGAAAATCAGGATGAAATGCTACAACACAGTGTAATGGTTTCCATTCCATTAGTAACCAAGGAAGACTTTAAACTTCTATTAGTAATACATATTTGTTACCAGAAAGCTTGGGTAACAATTTACATCAGAATTTTTCACAAAGGAACATTTTTAATTAGCACCCTGAGACATAAATAAGCTCCTAATGACATTTTGAAAATACTTCGGAGTCGAAGTAATTTTATTGGAGGTGGGTGCCTATGTACTGAAAAAAAAAAAAGTGACGAGCATCTACCTGCATTTTACACACCTAAATACTTTATAATTCTAATTAAAAATCTTTTACAACTAATAATTACAGCATTAACTCATCCCTTCTGGTGGCTAAATTGAACACCTGCCTTTAATTATGATGACTTGGAAAAGAGAAGCAGCCTGAAGATTACAGGATTGTAGAATCGGAAATGCAGTGTTACATGAGTACATTTTGTTTAAATAAAACCATCTTATCAGACAAGTGCCCAATTATCATTTGTATCAGAAAATATTTAATTTTACTCTTATTTGCTTTCAGCAAACATTAATTTCAGTGCATGTAATGGGGAAAAGCAATGATCCTGAAAGCAGACATCTCAGTTATAGATGATTTAAAAGCTTTTGGGGAATCAAAATTACTTCTCTTCTGATTGAAATTATTTCTGTTTTCTGATTATACTTGTAGACCATGGGCAAATGCTCAACAACATCAGCCTGTATTAATCTGTGAGCAAGGTAGCTTTGCAAGAAGTGTGCTGCAGAACAGAAACTGATTATGACAAAACAAAGCAGTTTAACAATCCCAGGCACTGTTGTGTAAATCTGAGCAAAAGTACTCTCTACATTTGGTCATTGGAGCTGTTTTTTTAATCTATCCTAGGAAATCTGAATTATACCCAAATTTTGGACAATCAAAAATATACCTGCAACGTGTATGAAGAGTCCTATCAAACTGAAATCACTCCTATAAGGGTGTTGTGGGATGAATAGGTGCCCTGTATTAGAGAAGTAGGCTACATGTTTGTAACACCATGCACATTGATGCTTTGTAATAAGAATACATAAGAATGGCTTGAAAAAAACCTATCTTGCCTTAAATTATGTGTATTACTAGTGGTTGTCATAGGCTTGCAGATTTATAGGCTACATTGGTAATATCTGTGAGGAGAAACTAGGGCTCAAAGTTGGCGTTGGCAAACAACCATGTACATGACCGTGTTGTTAATACAGACACTCTCACGTGCACATAGAACAACAGGTTGGAAGGGACTTCGGGAGATTGTCCAGTCCAGCTTCCCGCTTGAAGAAGTACCAGTTGATATGGTAAAACATTTTGCGTGGGGCCTCATCTAGCTGAGTTTTGAAAACCAGCAAGGCTGAAGATTGCACAGCTTCTCTGGGCTCTTGTTCCTGTGCTTGTTCAATCTCATGGTGATTCTTTTCCCTTTCTTCTTATATTTAACCAGAATTTTCCTTTTTACAGCTTGTTTTCACAGTCCCTTTCTGCACAGCTCAGAGAAGAGACTTGCTTTTTCGTCTTTATAGCTCTCCATTAAGTACCCAAAGAAAAAAGGCTCCTCCTCGTCACTCTCACAGCTGAATAAGTTAGCTTCCTCAGCCTCTCCCCATATTTCTTTAATCTCTTTGTTTTCCTTGGCATATTGGATTGCATTTCCTGATGCAGAACACCACTTGCCATCATAGGTTATATGGCCGTCATGCTCTCAGCTATGTCTAGCATCCAAGCATCCTTCACTTTGGAAATTTTGCATTTTAGACATAAGACAGCATTTCACTATTGTGAAATTTTATTAGGACACATGAATAAGAGCAGAAAAATATTTTTGTTGGTTTTAGGCTAAAATAATCTGAATTTCACCTCAGACTGGATATATTAGCTTTGAAATATTTATGCATATTACACACCTTTGTAGTGTTCAGCTTTGTTTCTGTGTCAGCTGTCTTCTATATTCCTCATAACTCTATTTCCTATTAATCTATGAAGTTCTTGGTTTACTGTTCAGTTTTGGTTTCTTTCTTTGTTTTCTATTACTATGAACCCCCTGTTCCCTCTACATGTACTTCCTTCTAGAAAGTTAGGAATACTGAACCAAGTGTTATAAGCCCAAGATAAAAAATACCATGCAGGTTTTTTATATATTTTGATTCTTCACTATACCATGAAAATGAGGAATAGTTTAAAAAAATATTAAAACCAGAAGTAAAGGCAAAAAAATATTGGAACCAAGGGCGAAGCCATTATATGTCACCAGTTGATGCTATTTCAATAAATCAGCTCGATCTGCACAATAATCACAAAACATAAACCAGATGTTTCATCCATCCCTTCAAATCCTCAGGTCTAGCTGATCAAACCCTGAATCCAGATTTTAATTCAACAATTTTAATGATAATAAAGGGCTATATGTTAACATCTTTAAGTGTAGAAGATTCTGAATCAGAGCAATGATCATGTCTCAGAGACAATTCTAGATAATAAGTTGGATTTTTGTTCATATTTTTTCCTTTAGCTTACTGTGACTGTGCTAAAGGTAGCATACCTGGCCCTGTGCAGATATCCCTCAGCGCTGGAGAACCCTTGCATGATAAGGAATGATTCAAAAGACACTTTTAATTAGTCATTCCCCACAAGAGGGAGGATGATTGTCCTCAAACCCAGGAAATTCCATCTGTCAGCATGGAGGGATTATTTGCAAAAAATACATATTAGACAGCTGTTAAAACCCAAGTTTACTCCTGAGCTGCATATTTAATATGTTTGCAACATAAATAAAGAGTTAGCCCATTCTCTTGGTGCAACCTCATCTTTCAGTGATGACCCAGAGAGCTGCCACCTGAGCCCAAAGAAACAGACAATCAAAAGTGTTAAAAAAACAGGTCTGGTGGGAATGTGATGGGAGATTTGTTTGTAATATGAGACTTCACTTCTCTGGAAAGTCAGATTTGCTGGGGTAAATTCCTTGGCTATTTTTGGTTTGTGTTGATCCTTCCTCAGACACGTCACCCCCTTTCACAAGGTCACTGAAATCAGCCACCAGGATATTCCAGTTAGAGAAATGGAAGGAAAGTAAGAAACTCATGCAAAACTCCTTGACCTATAGAAAATGACGGGTATTGCAGTGATACCGGTAGAGGAAGCAAGATGGGAAGCTTCCATAGAAGCTTTCCACAAGGAAATGTAGGGAATTGATAAAGACTGGAAATCACTAGATATAAAATATTGCTCTTCCTTCAAAGCAAAGCATGGTGTGAAAAATATCCAATTATTAAATCTAATTACAAGAAAGTGTAAATCACCATGGGGTTTTATTTCTAAATTCAGAGTCTAATAAAAAGAATAATTAACATCTACACAGCATATTCTGGTGCAGCCCACCTGAAATATTGCATTGATTTCCAGGGTATCATACACCCTGGCAGAATTAATGCTCAGTAAGAAGTTTAGAGAGAAGAAACTGAAAATATGAGAGGGCTAACAATACTTATTTGTGAAATGTTCCAATTATGCAGAGTTTCACCCAAAGGATAAAGTCTTTTCCTGTAATATTTCCTCCCGATAAGGTTAAAGCCTTGAATCAGCACTGCACTTAAAAGCAGTTTTAAAATTTCTTTGCAGCTTAGGGATGCATTTTGGTTTGTATTTCTGCATTTTGCTGAATTAAAGAGAGAATTACAGGACTACTTAAGAACGTATAAAGTTATGAACAGGTCAGAGTGCCATGGCGTACCACAGAGAAAATATTTAGGATGTCAAATAACATTTATAAAAGGAGGAAAACATAAGAATACAGAAAAAGAACATGGAAGAATCCAAAAGCAAAAAAGACATAATATTTGATAATCTTTAAAGCAGGATATTAAGGCACTGGGAAATATTTTACTCTGTCTGGAAAAGTAATGATCTAATACTAAATCTTTTCTTTCCTTCAGATGCAATGATATATAATTAGATGTAGTGATATACATCTTGTCATAGACAACACTTAATTCACACATGTTATATTAATTGAATAGAAGCTGCTATACTCTAGAATTTACTCTGGAAATAGAATACTAATGGAAGATTAAACCAGCACAGATCTGGGAGGTTGCAATGAGACCTCTTGTTAAGATACAGAAGGGTGAATTTTGGACAGTGAAACACTGAGTATTGAGTCTATCTGATCTAAGTCTTCCTAAGCTGATGTAGCTCCGTCTCAAAACCAAATGCTTGTAGCTGCTGGCTAGTGGGTTTTTGTACCCTTGTCACTCTGAGAAGGCTGTTCCCCACTTCACTGCTTAAATGACAGGTCATCGAATTTCCATACACCTTCAGGGTCAGAATTACTGACAGCTAAGCACTACTCAGAGATGCTGTGGGGCTTCCTGAAAGGCATCAGAACCTAAACCACTTCCACTTAACACAAAAACTGTTTTTCCATAGTTGTTGATGCTTCCCTTCTCTATTTAGGGTATCATAGATACTCCTTGTTTTGAATGCATGGTGAGCAAATGTTTTAGGCTGTAAGATTTTGAGAGGAAGACTAGTGGGCTCTGTAATCCCAAGCAAAAAAGGACTGATGTAGTGTGAAATTAGAGTTGTAAGTGATTAACACAATGGAAAGGTTCTGCCCTATAATTTTTCAATGACCTTCAGCCCTGATATGTAAATGTGTGCCAAAGCAGATCAAGGAGAACTGGTACAGCTCAGATGGAAATTCTCTTTCACACAGAACATATAAATTATTCAAGCATTGCTTATATCTGTATTTACCACTTAGCTATCTCAGCCTTCTTCCCCCACAGGTTTTGTTTTCTGCTTCTATGGAAGGTGTTGCTGGCTCTTTCTGAGGTAATAAGAGAAGCTGTATTCTGTTTCTGATAAGACATGCCAGTTTCATTTTTTGAGTTCTCTGTAATCTGCCACTGAAGTCTGATGATGGCTTTACTGCAGCAATTTGTGGATGTTTTAAAGAGGAAAACCCTTTCCTTCCCTCTCTTTCCATTTGTGTCAATAGAAGATCCCAGTTCAGCCAAGTATATAAATATATATGTCATGTTACACACCTGAGTGTTCATGCTGCCTTCATTTACCATGTTTTAAAGCTGGTGCAGAGGACAGTAGGGCTCTCCTTGACTTCTTTTCCAAACGGGTGTGTGGATATGACTTTTTCTATCAGGCAGGTCAGGCATAAGCCCTCCATCAGCTCAGCAAGCTTGGCAGACTTTTATGGCTCCCCAATTTCCAAGGAGCCCTACAACATCTGTATGTGCATTAGATTATGTAAACACTGACCTGAAGGCGATATGAAAAAGCAGTCACAGGCAAGGCTTTGACATGGAGCCCTGAGTGGGTCCATGTGCACTGAAGCCAAGCAACTTCTATTCAAAACCAGAATTTTCTATAACAAAATGTTCACTAGGTGGGTGCAAGAAGATAAAGCTGCTAGACTGGAATGGATGCAAAGAGTGGAATCCGTGCATAGAGCCAAATTCAGATTTCATTAAAGTCGCCAGGAAAATATTGTCTCTAACATAACCAGGATATGATCTGGGCTGAATTTAGACTGTGAAATTCTGTCTGAGTAGGCTGTGCAGAGCAACAGGCATTAGAGTGCATTGTAATGTTAAAAATACCTTCACTTCTATGGTGACTTTAATTTTACATAAAAATATGTTCAGTAAAAGCATGAGTTCAGTTAAACAACTATTCCTTCTCCTTCGCTTTTCTAACCATCAATAGAATAATAGTAATCAGGAAGCAGATACAAAGGGAAAGCCAAGCTATTAAAGAAGGTAAACCACACAAAATGATAGTGCTTTCTGTTGCTGTACGTTTCTTCTTATTTTCTACTAATAATTTTTATTATCCATAAGCAACAGTACTTTTGAAGAAATAAGTAAATATTGTGAAGATGTTTCCATAAAAATTCATCCACCGTATGAAATGTATTCATGCTATTATTTCTTGCCCTGGTGGGTGTGTTTTCAGACAACTGTGGATTAGTATAATGCTGGAGGAAAGAGAATTTTAAACTTCTGCAATTTCCCTGGCGGGAGGGAGGTGCAGGGGGTGGGGAGTCAAAAGAAAGCACACAGCCTTGCCACAGGTTTATTGACCAATTTTGTAATGGCAAAATTATCAGGTGATTTATGTAATAACTCATCGTTATGTATAAACATACACAGTGAAAACCACACAAAGTACACTTGGCTAAACAATAAATAAAGGAAAATAACCACCTGCTTAGTGACATCCTTATTCTTATATTCAAATTCAGCTACACAGTTTTCAGGCAATAAAAATATCAAACACAACAGAAGTGTAGCTGTATTGAAAGGAGTCACCATGGTATTTATGATGAACGAAAATTAAGAGCAAGAGCCCAAGACAAACTCCCCACAAATGGAATGACAATACATTGAGCACAAAGAAGCCCCAGGCCTTATAATTTGACACAGAAAGCCAGATCTGGTACGGGAGTCTTTCCCATCAGAAGCTTTGGGACAGCGTGGCACACTCAAGCATTTTCAGATCCCATTTTCCAGCGGCACAGCTCCGTTTATTCAGATCATCCCACTTTAAACAATGGGAGGTGCTCCAAATCCCACCCTACAAGCATCAGTCTCCCCAAAGTGACTGGATAGGGAGCCTGCAGAAGCCACATCCCTTATTTGCAATTTAGGTGCCTAATAGTTGTGTAGCATATCTAGTTTCCCAAGAAAGTGACTATAAATTTAACAGTACAACAATTTATAAACATTCCACCTGGTCAAAAGTGGTGTCTGGTTTGAAGCAAAATAAAATCAATTAGGAAGCTCATTATCAGAAGTCCTTCCTCCATCAGCTGCACTTTAGCTTCAACATAAAAACTCGTTGTGATGGACCAGCAAGGATAAGCAATGTTTGCATTAGGATTCCTGGCTAAACAGATATTTTCAGATAGAGCATCAGGGCAGAAATTCAATCCTCGTGCAAACTGCTAAACTGGGTATTCTTCAGCGGAGTCTCATGCCAAAGAAATCTCACAGTCCCTATGTCAAACACAGAGTGGGGATGCTCCGGCAGCTTTCAGTGTGTGCTGTCCAGGACTGAGCTGCTGGCAGTCCAGGACAAAATCTGGGAGCACACCTGCTGAATGGCAAGCTCAAGCGTATCAGTAGGCCCCTCAGTCCTCTGTTTCACTCCTCTTTCCTCCCTCCTCACTGATCTGCTATTCTTTCTCTTCCCCAGTTCATGTTTGGGGTTTTTTGTTGTTTTTGTTGGGTTTTTTGTTTGTTTGTTTGTTTGGTTGGTTGGTTGGTTGTTTTTAAAAAAGGTACAGTATTACCTCCACTCCTGATTTACACCTAATTGAAGCTAATAATAATATTAAAGCAAGCACGCATTTTCTTCAGTGTCTTGGCTTGTTGCAGTACCTAAGCTTTCTACATTATTCATTAATTTATTCTAAAAATCCATTAAAGGCTTAGTAATTGGCAATGAGCACATTATCATGAGTATTCCTGTACCCAAAACCTTTAAAATAGAATAGGTAGGAGGTAAAAACAAAACTAGCAGATGATTGTTGCAGATGATTGTTGAAGCTGGACCCTAATATCTGCTTATAATTCTTCTGATGCTATTAATTCCATCACTTGCGTTCTACTGATATGATTAGTTACTTGTGCTTTCACTAGGAAATTTAAAGAGGAGGAGGTCAGGCCTCAAATATTTTCTTTTTTATTAGAGACTACAGAGATAATCCAGGATTTATGGAGTCTTTTGGGCTTTGAGGCAGTAGCTACTGATGGATGAAATGTTTTATGTATTGGAAAGGGAAGGGTAACAGACAAAACAGAGCAATGCATTTCTGCACAGTCTCTTGAGCGGAAAGCATAAATGTCTGGTTATTATTTCTGATTTGCTTTCAACCCTTCAACTCAAGTTTAAAGATGCTACAGAAAGATTAATCCTTAGAATTGTCTGTCTCAGATGTTATAGATGTAAATGTATTTCATTAAAGGAGAAATGTGTTTAAATAGGAGAAGTAATCAAGTGAAATCTTGGCTCATAGACATCAATGAAAGCTTTCACATCACTTTCAGCAGAGCCAGTTTTTCATGAGACATTTCATTTAAAAATCAAGTCAAAACCTCTTTCTTTTTTTCTCACGTCTCTGTATTTCAGAAAAAAATGAGTCACTGAAGCTCAGTGAACAAAAAAAATATTAAAATTCCAAATGAATCTTATTCAACTATGTAGCTGTGCCAGTGAAACAGAGGTTTTGGAAGTTTCCCTACATGTCAGCACTGTTGTTAGCTGTAGCCCCTAGATGGTGCTGCTACAAACGGTCTTGTGAGTCAATCAAACGTATAGGCAATTAGACCTAGGAAAAACTAATTATGGGTTGTGACGTTTACACCAACAATTACTTTGTTCTTTACCTCAAAGTCTATGCTTAATGTTTTTGAGGATTTTCTTTTCAGTCTGTAACTAGTGTGCAAAACTCATATTGATGACTTTAATATTAAATGATATTAAATGATGTCTAACTTCACACCAGAAATGTGAAAATATCTGCATCATCTTATGAACCCCATTTAGTATTACAGGATGGTTATGAGGCATAATTGGTTAAAAGCTCCCATTGTAGTTTTTCTAAGGGTAGGATTGACCTCATCTAACTTTCAGGGTGGGATTCAGGTCCGTATTCATACACCAGAGTTTAGGTACCTCTGGGTGAACTATGTGCAGTTGTATGCTAGTGCTCCAATGGGATACACATCTCCTGTGTTACATCCATGACTCCCATAAGGATGTTTCAGGTATAGCAGGATATCTCAAATGGTACAAGAAACCTGTATATAGACAGCTGAATCCTGATTTTGACTTTAGGTTAAATGAGTTCTGCGTGTAATTTAAAGAGAATTAGGAACTAAATAACCAGTGTTATTCTGGAGAGCTTGGAAATCGATGGCATAAGATAGTAAAAATGTGCTCATGCCTATCCTAGAAACAAAGTTTTTCATATTTCATGATAACATATTATACAGCAATATAAAGCCATCAGCTCTGATTGCTTCTCTACTTCTTTCCCACCTCCTAAACTATAAGGACCAAGAGAGAAACTGGCTTTAAAACCCAGCTATTAAATTTTCTTTCAATCACCTGGAAAAGGAATAGCATGCAAAGAAATCAAACTATAAACACATTCCCTTTAGACAAGTTTAGGATAGGACATTGTCACTGTCACAGAAAGTCAAAGATCTTTACAGTGCAGAAGGCAACTTCTTCTCTGTGGCTGGCCATAAGATTAGCTGGATTAGGTAACAAAGTGTAAAGGAAGGAGTGTGTTAGTATTTGCCAGCAATAGTTGTGTCCTGCTGAAGGTGCAACTTGGAGAGAGTGCTCAGCTGGATTCCTCAATGGGAGATGACGACACATAGATACTTATGCCTACCCATAGCGTTAGCTAATGTTGACTTTGCAGGTCATAAATTTGTGTCAGAAAAAGCCACGCAGAGGAGATCCAGCTGGTAACACATTGGTCTGTCCATTAGTTGCCTGCATGCAGTGAATGCAAAACTGAAAATAGACTCCTTTCTCAGTTGCAGCATTTTTATAGCCATTTTGCCTGGGTATCCTTACACAAGGTTTTGAGAGTAAAAAAGGTCTACTGAATTTATGGCAACATATAAGATCTATCATCCGCAGGATCTTTATTTTATACCATTGTGTCAGAACACCAGAGGTTGTAAGTCATAGTTGTCATCGCTGTCTTAGAGTACCTGACAGGTTTCCTTGTTCTTTCTGTAGTGACATTTTGACATTTTGGAATTTTTGTTCTGATCTGTGAGCATGTGGGTAGGTGAATGACTAGCTCATGTGTAAGTCATGAGACAAGACTGAACAGCAAGAGCAAAGACCAGCAGTGGTATCAGAGATGAGCGCCGCTCCCCTCCCCACCCCCCCCACCCCCCCTTCAATCTATAAATGCATAAAGCAGTATGAGGATGTGTAGGCGACATACCTACTTTATAAAATTAAAAAATGCACCAATAGCTACAACGTGTCTACCTATGTAACTCAATTTCTTATATAATTGAAAGAAAAAAAACCACCAGCAAACATTAAAAAGCACAGATTTCTTAAATGGGAATCATATTAAAAGAAAGAGAAACATCAGCAAGAAAAAGACTGGTTTGGGAAGTAGATGTGAGAGGTCTGAACACCTCATGCCTAACAATAAATGTAGGTGGCATCAAGGCCAAAGGAAACAAAATGTCTAAGAAATCTGCACAAACCACATTTTTTGCAGGCTGAGCTAAAAGCAAACATTTTATGTCATACAGTCAATCTCTACCAAATCCACTGGTATGAATAAAAATTCCATTTCCATAAGGAAAAATAAAGAAAAATGTAAGGTGTCTGTAAAATTCTGTTGCTTTTTAGTGCATCATGATGTATTTTCCATGATTTGGGGCATTTTTACCTTTGCTGGTTCTTCAATTTGCTGTGACAAACCTGCAGCTTCACTTAGAATGGAAGTGAAAGATAAGAGGATGTAAGTAAAAGTGACAGGGACATGCCAAAACTCAAGGGATACTCCATACAGCACCCAGACAAAGGGTTTTAAAGCATTTTTTTAAAGGCTAACCTGTCTCTAGTCCCTTCTCCCACAATGACTATAATGTTATCCAAGCGAAGGTCATTCGAGTTGAGCAAAGGGCAAAGCACCACAAATATTTCATTACAGTATGATGGGTAACATAGATCAGAAATGTTTTCCATGTATCACTCGTACAGGATCTATTGTGTGAGATTAGGATGTAACAATCTAGACCCAGCCAGCTTTGCGTTTACCTCTGAGGTAGAGCAGTGCCACAGCCACCCTCAGGGAAGCTCTCTCTGAAGAACACGGTGAAGGTTTCCTGGCTATGTCTCCTCGTGCAGGCTGGAGCACGTGTCAGAGGCAGAGCCAGGGCACCAGCAAGCACATAATCTGCACTGAGCAGCACAGTTTGACATTTCCAACATACAACCCCCAAAACTGTTGTTAGTGCTATTGCTTTTGGGATAACCACACACTATGCAAAGAAAACTCAGCCAGGTTCCCAATTAATCCATACCAACTCAGAGTTGCAGATAATTCCACCCCCACAAACTACCCTGAGAAGGCAAAACACAGGAGAGAGCATGGCTGACTGTCCTGCCATCCCCTGCCTCTTATATTTTGTAGAAATGAGGTCCACACCTGTCGCACAGCTTAGTCCTGCATTCCCATAGCATCAGCTCTGCAAACACAAGGATGAGACCTGACCACAGCCAGCTGGTGGCTTTCACTTCTTGAGCCCTTCCCATTTTGTCTGCGCTGTGCATGCTGTCAGGCATGGCTCTTTCTTTGGGATTAACCGGATTGCACCCTAGCAATAATGCTACAGCTGCTGTCCATGCTGCAGAGAGGGTGCAGCATGGGTGCGTTACAGCATGAGAGGGCTCTGCAGTGCTTCGGGTCGCAGATCTGCTTTCCCCTGTGCTATGGCTTCAGCTGGGGCCAGCACTGAATATTTAGAGAGGAGCGAAAGAAATGGGTCTGTTATAAAGTGATCCTTTTTCTGTACCTCTCAAATTCTAGGAACCAACAGATTTTAGGATTTCATAGCCGAGAGGTAAGGCTAATTGTAGGGATAACTGGCATTTTTGAGATAATTTTGTCTCCTGAGGCTCTGGCACAAATGATAGGTAATGTTAGTGATATGACACATTAAATGTAGGTCCACCTCTCACCATTAGGAAGCCTATACTAATTTTTGAGTCTATAGGAAGCCTTTTTTACCATATTAATTTTGAGGCTCGAGTGTGACTTTTACTCATTAATGACTGGGAAAAGGATGTTACTCACTTGGAGAGTCACTCAAGGGGGGAAGAGTGTTTCTGGATGCATGCAAAAAAGGAAGCAAATTTTCAGGGTGGGACTATCTTGTGGAAGATTTTGATAGCCAGCTACAAATGTTATTTCAGATCAAAGCACATTACATTACTCCACATTGTGTAAAACTGGTCAGATGAAGCTTTGTGTCCACAGTCGTATTTCCTTTCTGTCTGTTAGGATTATTAAGCAGTTCTCCTACCTACCTGTACGAGCTGACAAAGCTGAAAATAACTTCTGTGAGTAATCTAGGTGGCACTTTGATACCTGTATACTCAGCCTCCACAATGCTACTAACCCAAACCTGCAGATGGTTAAGGAGAGGCTCATGAGATGTTGTTATTCTCCCCCCCAAAAAAAAAAGAAAAAGAAAAAAAGAAAAAAGAAAAAAAAAACTACAAGAAAAAAACAGCTGTTCTCACAAACATTAAATGCGGTCCCAAAGCAGTATACAATTCCCTTTACAGAACTCCCACCTGAACTAAGGTGAGATAAAGGTACTTGTTCTTTACGTGAGCTGTCGCTCTGTGAACACATGGCATGCTAAGTTCAAAGCCAGGACTATGATTTGACCAGAGCACACTAAGGAAGGATTGGTGTTGGAGTTTGTGTTTGCGAAAGCATTTATAAAACCAAATAAAATGGTTACATTTGGTGTTTGTAGAGTACAAAAGAAAATGCATTAGGTTTTAAAGTGATGGGGTCAGACTTCTAATACAGACATATAAATTCCACATTACACTCCAAAACCCCATTAGTTTATGCAATCTGTTTAAATAAATGTGTATGTATTGTTTTCAATCTTACTTAGATACGTAGAATTTTCTTTAGGATTATATGTGTTCTGGGATTAGAAGATATCCTTCCCTCATCTGCCTAGATATTGTACTGCACTTATCCTCTGTTACATGTTTAAGGATATCAGTATCTTTACTCTTTGTCCTACTGCCCCCACTCTGACAATAACATATGAAGTCCTTAAACTATTTAAATGGGAATCCTAAAGCTCAGATGGGCTTATCAAAGTAAGAAGGAAAGAATAACTCTCCTAGCTCATATGGTACAACATGATCATCCTGAAAAAATTGTGGGTTTTCTCTCCCAAAGCTCCAAATAGGTATCCTGTCTCAGAGGGCTGAATCATAGAATCATTAGGTTTGAAAAGACCTGTGAGATGTTCAAGTCCAACCGTTAACTCAGCACTGCCAAGTCCATCACTAAACCATGTAAGTACCTAAGTACCACATCTAGGCATTTTTTAAACACCTTCAGGGATGGCAATTCCACCACCTCCCTGTGCAGCCTGTTCCAGCGCTTGACCACCCTTTCTATGATGAAATTTTTCCTAATACCCAATGTAAACCTCCCCTGGTGCAACTTGAGGCCATTCCCTCTTGTCCTGTCACTAGTTATGTGCAGAGGATAGTGACCCCACCTCACTACAACCCCCTTCCAGGCAGTTGTAGGGAGCGAGAAGGTCCCCCCTGAGCCTCCTCCTCTCCAGGCTGAACCCCCCCAGAGCTGTGCCCCAGCCCCTTCCCCAGCCCCTGCCCAGCTCTGGACACGCTCCAGCCCCTCAGGGTCCTTCTTGCAGTGAGGGGCCCAATGCTGAACACAGTATTTGAGGTGTGGCCTCACCAACACCAAGTGTACACGGGAACAATCACTTCCCTTGTCCTGCTGGCCACTCTATTTCAGATACAAGCCAGGATGCTGTTGGCCTTCTTGGCCACCTGGGTACACTGGGGGCTGATGTTCAGCTGATTGCTCTTTTTTTCACCAGACAGCTTCCAAATGTTCCTCCTCATCTTGTAGAATGAATGAATTCTACAAGATTTCTTTCTTGTTCTATTTTATTCTAACATTTAATAGATATCATATAATATCTAACATATTATAACATATGTAACAATTATAATATTCTAGTATCTACAAGATGTTCTTCCTGATCTTGTAGACCTGGTAGATCATGAGGACACTAGTGTTGAGTACCAGAAGGTAACTCAGACTTCCAAACTGTCCAGTCAAGTTGAAGAAAATGTGAAAAGAAATAGGAACTCTGAATCTAATATCAGGATAGGGTCTAAGATCTAGACTCCCAGTACTCCCTTGCTTCTACAATATGAAAATCATTTCACCATAATTGCAGCAAAGGACACCAGGAGTCTGATGCAATTTAGAATATTAAGAGGGCCTCAATTAAAAAAAAAAAAAAAAAAAAAAAAAAAAGAAGAAGAATAAGATTCTGCTTTCTTAACTCATAAATTACGCCTGATTAGTGTGGCTGTAAAATAAAGAATTCACTTTTGATAAAAGGAAACTAGAAAAACTTTCAAGGAAGAGCTAAGAAGATATTCTACGAAGTCCAGGTTGGAATACCCTAGAAGACAATTTATAACACAAGTGCTCAAATCTTCGGTTTAATTTGTTAGTTGGAAATTACAAATTATTCCAAAAATACAGTCCTGGAGGTTAATAATACAAAACTGGAGTAAATATTTCAAAACCAGATCTATTTCTTGTCGTTAAAGCCTTCCAGGAAGATAGTACAAATATAAGTGCATCCTAAAGAGACTACATTCAGGTAGCAGAGTATGACACTAGCTTTTAGGACCAATAGCTTAATGTAATGAATGTCACTTTACGATATAAGCAATAGGCACACCTGATATTTTAAAAAAACAATTTGCTTCAGCTCTTGTTTGCCTATTAGCAAGATAGAACTTGGAACAGTACAGAGACTAAAACAATGAATATAAAGATTTCCTTAAATCTGAGTGAATAAAAGGTTTTGATAAATGGGATTACATGAAATTGATGTGATTATTGCATGCCTGAAAATAAATCTGCAGCTGGTTTAAATGGGCCTGTGCTAACCGGCACGACTGGAAGATCGGTAGATGGATTTTGTGCAAATGAGAACAGCCCTTGTTGCTGTTAATCTTCAGTAAATGTGCTAAATAAACAAGTGGCAACTGTTTTATATGTAATAACTTTCTTTTCAGTGTCTTTTAAAATAAACTTGAATG
Source organism: Falco cherrug (assembly GCF_023634085.1). Taxonomy (NCBI): domain Eukaryota; kingdom Metazoa; phylum Chordata; class Aves; order Falconiformes; family Falconidae; genus Falco; species Falco cherrug. Next base: position 6,125,704 of record NC_073698.1, read on the forward strand.
TTCATTAGGGAATCTAAACTGAGATGTGTTAATAGGAGCATCACATTTTCAGGCGACAACCCAACCATTAGCACGTGTCACCGATACAAATCTATTTGTTAAGCTACATTATAATTCTGAAAGAACTTGTAACCATAACAGCAATAAGCCTTCTTGTTAATCAGCTGCTTGTTTGTGACTGGGGAGAACAGGGGGATACAAACCATGCCTTGTTAACTTTGTTTTGGATTTTGTAACTGTTTTCTGAAATTTAAAATATCTCAGGATTGCGTATTCCAGGATATTTAGCATTTTTTTTAGTCCAACAAATATATACCGAAAGCAACTGCTAGTACAAATTTTATACAAATAATCATGCTTCATTTTCTGTGCCGATGGACTCACAGAAGGACGAATGTCGTTTAAGGGTATCAGCTTCTAAAGCAGTATTGGAGGAGACATCAGGCAGCCAAATCCCCAGCTATGAACACCCATTGCTGAATCTGAAACCGCTACATTTGAAATGAGACTTTATCTTACATATCTTACATAACACCAGCAAAGTGTACAAGTGTACAAGAACACACACTTCTGAAACTCCCTAATTTTCTGTTCCCAACCATATGCATTTAATGATATATATTAAATAAAGAACTTCTTTGGGCATGGAATGCAAAATTTGCTAACCAACCAAGTTACTCCTGCTGGCAAGAGTATTGCCAATATGAAATAAAGAAAAATAACCCATATAATTAATTAAAATTACATTAATCAATCCCTATGTCAGGATGCTGAGAACACTAATTAGCCTTAATTGTCCTGACCTGGGGCCTCACCTGGGGCCTTCACCTACCCTCTTTGCACAGGGTCCCTAGTCCCTTTCCGAGGTGTCTTCAGCCCTGCCGTGGCCAGACCTTGGACCTACATTTCTGGCAGTCTATCTCCAGTCATGTCTTCCGTCCCATCTCCTGGATGGACCTCTGGCCAGCATCGCAGCCCTGTCTCATGTTGCTTCTGAGAACTCCTGAGAAATACCCTGGATATAGTTATAATTATGTGTAAATACACACACACACACACATATATATGTCTCTGCCATTAATATGTAAAATGTATGTATATAAACACATATCTGACTGCATCTATCTGTCATTTCCCTCCCTAAGTTCACCGAGTGGCATAGAAGTGGGAAAAGAGAAAAAAGAAAGACAATTAGAAGAAATATCTAAAAATAATTAGTTTTGTTTACATGGGTTTATGCAATACAAACTTTTTTTATAGCTTCTTAATAGATCTAAGGCTATGACTTTCTGTGTGTTAATTACATTCCATCCATTCCAAAGATTTTTGCAGTCCTCCAAGGCCTATTTATTTCCTATGGAAAGAGCAAATTTGCCTAAAGCAGAGATCGGGGAATGGACACAAAGAATAATTGCCCTAACAGGAGAGCAAAAAGAAGCTCATGTGAAGACTAAAATCCAGTTGTTTGATTCCTAGATGGTTTTTAGTACATAAGAGTCAGTTGTTTTAACCTGGAAGTTCATTTATCTTCTTTCTCTAAACCTTGTGCTTGAATCAAGGCTCTCTTGAGCTTCACAAACCATATCAAGTTTCCAAGTCAAAACTCTTTTCTTCCCATCTTCCTGTAGAAAGCCAGAGCTTTCCATTACCACCCAGGTTTCAGGTTTTCCTTGCACACCTCACTCCATTGACAGTCTTGTGGGAGGACATGCAGTGCAAGAGTGGCATGTTTATGTACCTGCTTCATCTGGGAATATGTGACAAGTGGAAGGGATGTAATCCCCCTGCTACGTGCCTTCCACAGAAGCAGTCTGGTTTGTGTGTCAGCTTGTCATTACAAAGCACAACATGCTGGATTTATTGCATTTTGATTCTGGTTGAGCATCTCCTAATCCTATAATGCATTCAATATAATTTTTTACTTAATTCTACTTTTTGGAATGCTTTGAATTCCACGTAAGTTCTCTACAAAATTTAGTCATGCATCTCAATGTCCAACAGCTTGAGGTTTTTTTCTCAGACTCTGTAGGCTCTGGATAGAAGGTGATAGGCTTTGAGCAGAGGGTAAATATAACGTCATTTGAAATCATTGTATTGATTAAAAATAATGTTGAGTTATAGTTAACTTTTGCTGTTTGCATGCTCAAGTGGCCATTCTGCAGTTAGAAGAAGCTTTGGTTTCTGAAAAACCATTGTTGTGTTGGCTGGCCAGGCCAATACTTCTCATACCCCTGAAACAGGCTGAAGCAGTGATACATGATTCATAACTGGGGCGTTTAGCTACATCTTTATATAATTTCTTCTTAAACTAGGTGTTGGATACATATGTGTGGGTGGGTTTTTTTTCATAAAATACTGTGGTTCTTTCTTCTTTTGTACATGTACAAAATATATGTACAGATTGGTCTGCAAAAGAAAAACACACACTATCTCCATTAAAAAAAAAAAAGCACGAGTGAGAAAGATAATGGCAAACAAGTAACAAGTTAGCTCTCCTTTCTAAGACATTTTTCTACATCCAGCCACTTCAGAGCATCACTGTAGGAAATGTCCACAGGGAGCTCTAACTCTTGAGGGAACTTGCAGAGAGACTAGATGATTTAATAAATTTAAATTCAGCTTTGTACTATGCAGTCAGAGGAATGAAGTAAAAGATAACCCCCACTTTTAAAGCTTGCTCCTTCTGTTTTCCTGCTGCAGTAATGTATGTGTTTGATTGTTGCATTACTCTTTAACAACTGTGATACAAATGGGGCAGTATCTGCATTTTTTGTGCCTTTTTTTTTTTTTTTTATCCACACACACACAGACACAGACACACACAGACACACAGACACAGACACAGACAGGCAGACACACACACACGCGCACGCACACATGCACACACGCACGCACGCGCACGCACGCATGCACACACACACACACGGAAAAGTTATCTACATGACTTTCTGCTCTTCTTTTCCTTGTCATTAATCCATGTTACTTACAGGGACTATCAGAGTAGTTAGAACTGACATGCTGTAGGAGATCCCTGGAAAATTCTCACATTTCCTAACACCACTGAAGGAATGTTTTGTTATGTGTCCGTTTCCTGCAATGACTCCATTTTTTCTTTTCACCATCAGTGATACATATTATCAGTTAATATCCTGTGTGCCTTTTTGTCAGCCAGCTATCAGGTTAGGATAAACAAACTCCTCGACCTTATGTTAGGAAACATTCAACTACAATTTAGAAGATCCAGACCCATTCCACCCTCCTGCCCTCTCCTTTTCCTTTCAATCCGTACAGCACTTCTCAAAGCAAACATGTTGGAGAAATCTCTTTCTCAGGGCCTGACGTCATCTCAAAGGTTCAGAAAGGCTGGAAAGTACAATCAGCATTTGGCTTTCATGAACCCCTAGAGAGCCGTTTCTGTCACACATGAAATGCACAACAAATAGTTCAATCTCTGGTCTTCGAGTAGTCTTTGTGGAGGTGACAAGTCTATTGTAACAATGTAGGGCAACCAGCATGGGTATTCTCCATTGAAGTGCAATTTGAATTCTCTGTTGGCAAAAATCAGCATTGTTTTTTCTGACTTCAGTGGAGCTATTACTGCTGACAGCTGCTGAGCTTCTGGCCAGTAGTTTCCAATTGCTTGATTTTATGGTAATTTCTGAATCAGAGAAGTACACGTATGGTCCCAGACTGCAGAGCCTCCTCTTCCATTTCAGTAAATCTTTTAGTAGATCTAAATAAAGTTTGTGGAAAAACAAGTATTTGGTACTGAGTGTTGCTATCCTGCAGATTGCCATAGGAACACAATGCTGTTATCTCCCCAGGCACTCATTTGACATAGTTATGAAGTAATACACCCTAGAAATACCTTTTTCTGTCATATTTATAGCAATTATGTCAAATAGTGAATTTAAATAATTTGAGTTGATTACTGCTGGTTTATGAAAACACACAGTTTGACATATTCGCAAGTTTCAATTACTGTATGTGGAATGTAATTATGTGGAGTACAAAGCTCCAGGGGAAGCTGTGTTTGCTAAATATACCTTGTCTGAAATGCAATGATCTTTACATGTTTCCCCCCCCAAAAAATAAAGTATCATAAATTTTATTGATGGCTGACCATCCAGCAAGTTCTGCTTTCAAAAGCTGAGTGGACTGAGTACAAAGACAAAAAATCGTCATGATCTCAGCAACCTATGTCCTATGTGAACAGATAAAAGTAATAATTCTTTAAATTTGTTTCATATCTTTCTGGTCACTGTTTAAGACCCTCCTGAGTACTGTTTTCACTCAGTGAAAGCTTAGAGTACAAGGTCACTTGTTTCAAAATAAGTCTTTGTAACAAGAAACTTGATAATTTATCAGCTGATCATTAAGGCTTCTTTAGGAGTTGTATTCTAAATGGAAAAAACACTCATGATCATCTGATCATCAGGTCCTGTCACCTGTGATTGTAGGAAACACACAGCAAATTTGTTTTTCACATATATCCTCCCAAATCTCACACAGCTCAGAACTTCCAAAAAAAAATCACGGTTGTAATGTGCTACAGAAAAGGAGCAGGAGGGATGAGGTCTATGGAAGATGGAAGTCAGCAGGGGATGGAAGTCAGCATTTTGCCATGGTACTCAACCCAGCATTTATAGTAGCTTTCCCTTTCGTCCTTGTAAGACACATCCTGATAGCCCCGGTGCCACACAGGCTGGCACAAATGGTTGTATTTCTGTGAGCTCTGCAGCTCCATCCACAGAACTCCCCATATGGAAACGCCCATTAAAATTTATATTGTGCTTTTAAATACACAAAGTTTCAGAGTTGCTAAATTTGATCCTCTAAAGCATCTGTGTATTTCATTTGCATCTCACAAAAACAGATCGACATTAAAATCCGTTTTATTTGGGTTGCTGTGATAACCCCAAATAACCCTAAATCCCTTCTGTTCATATTTACTCACATTTATGGCTTTGGAAACTCTTTATCCTTATGATGCCTTTATTTTCCTTGCTAGTGAAGCTGTTCTCATATCTAGCATGGGATGCCTATCTGCTTATTTTCTTTTTGACAAGTAATGCAACTGACAAGAAGGAAGACATTTGTGGTTATTATTTCTCCTTAAACATTTACATGTCCTTTCTGTTGTGTCATTTATCAAAACAATTCAAATTATTATCATTAAAATTTCAAATTTCCTTCTTCCTAAAGAGCTGAAAAATATGCTTTTGACAGGTTTGACAGTGGTTTGATTTGAACTTCTGCTTTAAAGGACCAGTAAAAGCCTTCTTTAATATCTGGGTAAATAGGACTTTCGTACCCACAATGGGAGAAATTATTTCTGATTAACTGGAAATGGGCAAGGTTAGAAGTGAGGGAGAGCTTTCTTTTTGAAATAAATTATGTACCCCTGGATGTACTCGATTAAAATTTTGCTTTGACACAAGACAGCACCTTTCTATTGTCCTTCATAGTGAAACATTTTCTTCCTGTATCCTTAGCTCATATACACTCCTAAAAAAGAATCGTGGTGGTATGTCAGATTCTAATGTGACCACTGTGCCCCAGTATAATTCTGAAAGAATGTTGCTTTTGTGTTCTGCTCACATTGATGCTATGTTTTGAAAAAAAATCATAACAGAAAATAAAAAAGGAACAAGTAAATCTGTAATACAATTTAGAATCAAGAGCCTTTGAATTTGATGAAAAAAAATGGCTAGGAATGTCTCAACTGTTGACCATGTTCCACATAGCAACTTTTCCATTTCTTTTAATCTATTTTTATGAATTTCTAGAAAAGAGGAGTCTATATAAATAAGAATGTATTTCCTTGCCTGAAAATGTGAGCAAGGCTTACGTAAAAGTATAAGTGTATTTTCTTGTTCAGACATTTTCAAATGACAGAAATCTAGAATTATCTGTATGAATAAACAAGGAACTGAAGCCACTTTTATTTCCACAGCATACTAGTCCAAGTAACGTAATTAGTGCAAATAATGATCTGACTACATGATCTTCACATTCACCTTCTCACATGGTAGTATGTTTCCACTGATTTCAATTGCTGACCGATAAGTTAAAAACTCAGCAATGAATATATAAGGTGTGTATTTCTTGATTTCTAAAACCACAAATAAATAAACTGATACATGAGAGTTAACCATAGAGAAAATCAGGTGTGATGATGCACTGGCCACAAACACGTGCATGGCCCAAACGCGGTATATATTGCTGATACTGGTATTAACCAAAGAAAAGTTATAAAAAATAAGCATGAATATATACAAGTAAATGAGGCATACAGGGAAAACAAAGCAGGTGCTCTGCCATGGGGGTCTTTGGTGAAACTGGGATAGTTCTGGGCAAGAGTATGCCACAGCGTCAGGATGCTGGGGGCTGCTAGGGTACTGTTACCTGAGGAGAAATCTGCAGTATCAGTACTTTTCTGCATCTACTAAAGCCTTCTTGAAGTCTGCTGGACCAAAGACTGCATCCTAACTGACTTTTCCTCCAAATATTAGATTATATTAGATCTATATTGCAGATGTGTTCTTTATCATATTCTCCAAGGCAACACAAATACCAAGTGTGTCCATAAAGCAGAAATAATTCTTCACCTTGGGAAAATCTCCGATTCCTGACTGAGTGGAAATAGCTGCAGTTCACCACACTGTCAACCAACTGTCAATAATCCCAGCAGCAAGGCTCTTCAGGTAGTGGGGCATAGATGAAGAAGTGTTTTCATCACAGGGCTTCCAGTAGGGCTCTAACCACAAGTTACTTCAACTAAAGCACATTAGTTACAGACCTATATTCTGTACATTTCTAAATTGAAAACAACCCAGTTCACATTATATCAGATTACCTGTTACTTTTCACTTTTGTGTTAGAAAGTAGGGTTTTTTCCAGAGCAGTGGTACAAAACACTGATTCACCTGCCTGTACGGTTAAGTAAAAATTCCTTACATATTTAATCTGTGTTCTCAGGGTCTTCTTTTCTCTTTATAGAAGCTCCTTCTCTTTATGAGTGTGGACACAGATTAAAACATAATAATTTACCCTTCCCTCCTGTCTTCAGTTTGTTACTAGTGGGTAGACAGCCTGATGACTGTAGTGGATCTGCTCTTCCCATTCAATTACTGCATGCTATGGTAGTTGATGTGGAACAACAGCATCAAGTATAACAGTATAGGAAGTTCATATCTTGGCTTTTACTTTAAAGGACCTGATGAATTATTTTAGCAACATTATCAAATACTAAGCCAACTGCACCTTTTAATTAAAAAGAAATGTGTTTTATAATTAATAAATTATCTTACAGGCATAAAGCATTTAATGACCTGAAGGTTAGAGATCAGCATACAGAAAAATAGATGGAGGCATGGAAAACAAATGAAAGGTTTAATAAGAGGTAACATTTTTCATCTATATGGAATAAATTTATATTTAACTTCTCTGAGAGGTAAAAACACTTCTGCTACAGGATAACTGGGCTGTTTATGTGAAATTAATTGATAAACTCTGTCTACCTTACTGGATCCTTGGATTAGAGAATGGCTTCCAAGAGGCTTCTGTTCAGCAAAGGAAAGGTCTGAAGGAATTGGATAGCTAGAACACCTTTAGTGAACACAGCTGTTATTAAAACTTATGGTCAATGATTTAAAATAAGGCTAGGTATTGCAACAATCAGTAGACATGCACTAGATTTCAAAAATAACAGTTGTTGCAGTTTAGAATCCTGCTCTCTCTGAACTTGTGCCAAAACCTACTGAAGCCACTAGAAGTTTTGAATTTGCACTATGAACTTTAAAGCATGCCCATGAATCATCCTCTTAAGCCTAAATTAATATCAACTATTTTAAGGCAGCTGAGATGCCCATACTTGGAGCCAAGTTACAAACTTCTACAGAGAATGATTTTTTTATTATTTTATAGCAGAGCTATGACATTTCTAAATAATCCTAATAACAGATGTGAATCCCCCACAGACTTGCAAAAAATTGTGATATATATGATATACTAAGCTACCTAGATCTTTCCACTGCTACAAGACAGATCAAAGGGAGATATTCTTCAATAAATACAGATTAATACAGTGCAATCATAGGCTATCAAAGAAAGAAAGAAGTTAAGAAATTGAAAGAATAAATGAAATATTTTAGGTTATTTACTCAAAGGAAAAATATTTAACATCATACAGCACCAACTATCAACAAAACCTGAGAGCATTTCACATGAAGAATTGAAGGGGGAGAGTGGGATTGTAATTACTTTTCCAAAATGTCTTCTTCAATTTAAAGGTCAAATTTATCTGCTGAGTCCAAAAAGACTAGAAAAGCTGAGATTCCTTGCAGCAGGATGATTTAAATTGTTTACAGAAAGACCTTTGATCAACAAGAAAAGTGTCTCACCTAGGGTTTTTCTGAACCCACCTTTACTGGTCTCTGTAACAAGTTAGGATCACACATCAAACTTAGTAAAAATCACCCCATTTTTTCTTATTGAATCAAAGGTTTTTGCTTTAATTTTTGCTTATAGAAGCAAAGGTGCTACCATAAACATGTTGAATCTAGACTGGATCTCAGTTAGATGCTTGAGGATGTGCCCATACTGAGAGGTGCAGAAGAATGGTAACAGAAGATATTCCAACAACGCAGCAAATGGAGACAACTGGGAAAAACCCTTCAAATATTCATCCTGGTATAAAATAAAATCAGAATTTAAAGTTTCCAATTCACCATAGATAATAGAAAACTCTAGACTAACATTGCACAGAATTTGAAATATCTAGTGGAAATCTCTCCAAGCAAACTTGAGCAGTTTTCAAGGTCAGGCAAGGATTCTGTATTTGTATAAATAAGGTAACACACTTGAATGTGAAAGTTTTGGTTTTGTCATCAAAAAGTGATTATATTTGGTAATGAAAGTTCATTCATGAACAGGGAGACAAAGATCACTTCAGATCATTTTAGAGTTGTGTTCAATATATTAATTCTAGGGCTAGAGTTCAAAGAGCTGCTCTTGTTAGTTCTGGTTTTGGATGCTTTCTGGTATACCCCATGGCAAATGATCTTTTCATCTCTTTTTTGGGCTGAACTTGAATGTGGGTTTCAGCACCACAGGTCAGCACCAGACCAGAACATCTTCTAAACTGTGTTAATTTAGACTAGGCAATTTATAGATTATCTGTCCAACACAGGTTTACAGTTTTGATGTAGAATAGCTCTTGATCTGAAACCCTTAGGTGAAATTCTGAGGATCTCATCCTCTGCTTTAAAGTAAATAATTTCTAAATTCTTCAGCACAGAAACCAGCATTCACCTTTAGGCACAGGAATGGTGATCAAAGATGTTTCTGTTTAGGATATTCTCTGGCCTGAGATTTATCACAAATTTTACCTCCAGTTCCCAAATGAGCTCAGCTAATAATCAGTGGCTTGTTAGAAAGATTCAAGAAACAACATGTCTTTTCAATCTGCCTACAAGGTCAAAAAAACTTCCAGCAGGAGTTAATATACATACACAGGCCTGATGTATTGAAGTGCTGCATTTTTTTACTATGTTAACAATTTGATGAGAATATCAATTAAACATGACTGTGTAGTTAAGATTTCCATCTCCAAATGCAGCTGCAGCAAGTAACTGGACTGCTAATCAAAGCAAGTGTTATAATTTAGCACTGATGAGGAAAGCAGTAGCGGTCAGAAGGGAATGACAGAAAGGAGGCAGCTGCTTTCATATCATTTTAGTGTCCATTTCTTTAATGAGCCCGAGGAGACAATTCCCTGCTGACTATTCATTAATTAATGGAATTTATGAGAGGGGAAGAGCTATCAGCATGCGAACAAGTAAAGAACAGGTGATGACGGTCTTCTGTTTGCAGGGAATAAGCATATTGAGGAAAGGAAGCTTTTGAATAAAGTAAAAGATCTGAAAGGGATATTTAACAAAATAAGTTCCCGGTTCTTAAGTTGGGCAGCAACGATGTGTGGCTTGTGGCTTAACAGGTGTATATTATAAAACTTAACTTCTGAAATACCCATAGTCAGATCAGGGAGAAAGGAGGAAGCAACCCAGAGGATTCAGCAGATGTTTCTTTCCCATTCTGAGCAAACAGCAACATTTTACCCTGACTTGATTGTATTAATAAACAGTTTTATAGATCCTGCTAGAAAGCACTGCCTCCTTCCAGCTTGGTCTTTCAGTTTTCCCAGTGGCTTGCCCTTTGCTTAGGAAGTCTGAGATGCCTTGACTAAGTTTTGCAAGGCAAACCAAAGTCTTTCCCAGCCATGAAGATCTCAGGGTGCAGAGCAGATTGTGCTAAAATCAACCTGCAGAGGTTAATAAAGAGAAGACAATATCACCGTTCTGGGTGTCAGCCACCCTTCTGTCAGGCTAGAGATCCTTTGCATATGTATGATATCGCAGGGTAGCTGAGATTGCACAATTGGTTGTAGTCTGATGGTATCAGTTGACAGAGGGATTATTTGAGCCCCTTTGCACAACTTGAATTCATGTAATATTAAACACCCTCAGGCCAAATTCCAATTCGTTCTCTTTGTTCTGATCAGAAAGTGTAAAGTAGCTGGATTTAGACACATTTGTACTGAAGAAAACTCCCGATAAATGCTGATTCTGCCCATTTCTACCAGGGGGGATTTTGTGTAGGATGTGTGAGGAACATAGTGGAGCTCAGCTCTGCAAGTGCAAGCTCCTTAAAGGCTTGATGTTAGCAGCATATGTCAGAGCAGCCAGAAGTCTGCTGTAAATGGGACAGGTTCAGGCAGCAAAGACTGGACATGCAAGATAGACTCTTAACTATAAAAGCTCCAAACAGTATCCCATTGTGTTTTGGGGATTTATATCAGAAAGGCCATAGTGACAATCACACTTGTACAATATGCCACTCTTACAAGTCTGTTCCATGGAATCTTGTATCTCTTGCATATGCAGTAGCCAAACACAAGAATTTCATTCTTGACACTATATACCACACACAAACTGTTCCACATATGTTCACAGGGTGGGTAGCTATAGCACATGCTTTTTTTAATAGAGTTTCTAAATGTCAGAGACGTTACACATTTTTCTCAATGGCTTTTCTATCGGGTGGGTGATGGAGAAATAAACAAACAACAAAAAGAGTTGAGCAATTTTATCCAAGGTCATAAGCAACGACTTAATGCAAAACATGCCTGGAATGCATCATAACAGAAAAAAACCCACAGCAATTAATATGAGAAAATACGGAACGCAGGAAGCCCCCTTACCTTTGTATTTATATTGTTTTATCAATTGTGCAATATCATATGGGGGGAGGAAGGGGATTTCAATAGCATTGTGGAGTTGTGGGTAAATAGAGTTAAGGCACAGATAATAAATTAAGTCCTTCATTCTATCATAAGTATATATGAAGTTAGATTTTAATTTTGTCTATTAAATATTGTTAATTTATTGCATTGCTCACATCTTTCTGCCTTTTTTTTTTTTTTCTGAAATCTGTAGCTCCAGGAATCCTATGAAAAACTTATTTGTTATTATAGCATAGGTTATAATTAAAAAAACCCAACCAACAAACAACAATAAAAAAAACCCTCAAAAACCACCAAATCAAACCAAACTAGGAAGATTAAAGTAAAAATGTGTCCTTTAAAAGTTTTTAAATTAAATTAAAAAGAAAAAAAAAGTTTAAACCAGTCTTGGTTTTCTGTTTGATTTCTTTTGTATTGTAAGAGGTAATTTGCTCAACCCCTCTTCCTGACTGCTTGGAATGACAGCACCAGCTTTCCGCAGGCAAGGACTGGAGTCATTCAACATCTTTCTGCCTGTGTGAAATTCATTTGTTAGCTCCAGCCTGGTTCAAGACTTCAAAATAATTTCAGTACAAACATGAGAGAACAGCACATAATAAGAATAATTAAAAACTAAGCAAATTATAGTAGTCCCCTTCTCACTACATTCATGCAAGGCTGTGTGGTAGATAGTGGAAGCTTGTCTTTTTTCACTGCAAAATATTTCATTGACTTCTAATAATAGGCAGCTTTCTTGGCTTAGCCATTTCATTCATGGGAATGAACTGTAAAAGAAGTCAGGATTAAACCACATGCTGCTAATTACAAACAGTCATTCAAATTTCAACTTTGGCTTTTGTATTTCAATGAGAAATGTTGAAAATTTTGGCCATTTTTCTCATTTTATGGCTAGAAATATATGTTTGATGTCATCTTTAATTCAGACACCGGTGAAAATATCACACATGGGAATCCATATATCTTTTAAGTTAGCTGACATAAGCATTATATGAATGGTGTCTCTTAGAAAAGACAGGCGGATTGTCACCAGCACAACATACCAGATCCTGGTGTCAGACTCCCAAACCATCACAAAGATTTCCCCATACCTGAGATGGCAAAACTAGCAGAGGTTTAGAGTGATGATTTCCAAAGGAACCTGAGACAAATACATACTAGGAAGAAAATTAACTCTATCCCAGCCAAAAGGACTCCAGTACTCAAGTTATAACTAAAACCATATCACGGTTAATTGTGAAGAAAGGAAAGGTGGTGTTTTTAAGGGGAGAAAGAAAATGAAACAAAAACATTGTTTTCCACCTATTTTTCTTTTTTTGACATTGAAATTACCAGCTGAGCAGCCCTTTCACATCTGCATGGCCTAGCTGTGCCGAGGACCAGCAATCTGGTCAAGGTGATGGGAATGGAGCAAATATGAAAATACAAATGGGTGATAGATATAGGAATCTTGTCCTTCCCTCTCTCGTACTTGGCAGGTGCACAAAGTCCAGATACCCTAACGCTTGGTGCAGGAGCCATGCAGCTGGCACCCGTAATGGTGACTCACACCTCCAAAACCAGCTTACCTAATTATACCACATGAAAGCATAAAATTAATAGATTTATCCACTCCTTTAATCTGACAACAATTTTTCCTCTGACACAACCTGCCTCTCCCACACAACAAAATCTCCAACATTGTCCATAAATAATGGATGCCTAATTGATTTTAGATGCCATTGTACATCAAAGTTGATGACAGTTGTTTTTAAAATATACATAGTCCACATCCAGTACTCTTACCTTAATAAAGCCAGCTGTCTGTGAAAATGTAGCCAGCTTCCTAAGGGAAAAAAAAAAAAAAAAAAAAGTACATATAGACATATATATATAAATAAAGACAGTGATCAAAATGATGATTGTGGAATATATGACCAGTCAGTCTGGTCAGAACTTTATATGTGAGCAATCCATCAAGACACACATTCCTCCCCAGCCTTTTGTTAACCTCTGTAGATGAACATTTAAATATATTTGCCGCTAATATTAATTTTCTTGTCCCAGGTATGATCAGCATATGAATCTTGCCTATATATTGCATCAGAAATGATAGAGGAAATTAATAATGATTGAAAAGCTTTCTGGTCTTATCTTTTATGATATGAGTAATATGACAACTAATTTCAAAACAATAGTTGAACCATCTCTCCCCATTTCTGGAAGATTTTTTTTTAGTTCCACAGCTTTTTACATCATTCCTGAGGGTTATCATTATTTTCTTTTCACATTTAAGGAAGGTCTGAGACTAATTAAACAAACAAAAAAAATCAGATTCTTAGATGATAAAATAAGAATTATTATTAATTTAATTTAAAATTATTAAATCTAATTATGTTATCTTAGTCTTCTTCATGCAATTTTAAGACATTCAGTAAAAAATAAAGGCATATAACTCCAGGAGTGATTAAAAGACCAAATTGTTGGCATTATTACTCAGGTTTTAGTCATGATATAACAGCAAGGGGAAACTGAGTAGAACTGAAGGAAAGAAAATTTAAAGGTCACTAAGAAACACTTCTTCATAAGATTCTTATTGAGCTTCTAAACCTCATTGCTACAAGACGTCTCTGAAACGAGCAGTGGCCATCAAAACAGTTAGGAAAGAGGCCTCATGTCTGACTCACAGAAAGTTAAAGATTAGTGTGCTTTAAGCCCTGCCCTTGCTCTTTCACAAAATATTTCATTTCTGATCGGTGAACTTCTTACTCAGATACCTTGGACTCTGTGTTTCTGTGATGAGACGACCAAATTAAGCATTATAAGGACAGGGTTTGGGGTTTGTTTTCAAAGACTCATAATTGCATCACAAATTGTTCTGGGACAGATGAAAAAGCCTAAATGTACAAAGCTGAATTATCACTGATTTACCTTCAGTTTCTTCATGAAAGTATGTCCTAAAAGGTTGAGAGCATGAGTCCATAAATGCAACTTGTATTCCAATGCAATTTTACTTCAACCCCAGTTATTACTGCATAAGCACCTAAATTAAAACACCCATTTAAAGACTCTCTTAACATAACACGCTTCTTGGTAACCAACAGCCAAACACAAAGTTCAGTCTTGGCTTTCTCCTCAAATTTGCTGCCTACAGAGATAGCTCTCCTTGTTTCAAATCCACGTACCTACATCCCCTTTTGCACCTCATTTTGCTTTAATTTAATTGCATAATTCAGAAAGACGCTACCAGCACCTTCTCACAGAGCTGAAGCCCCCAGTCAAAAGACCTCCCTGGTGACATCCTGTACCTTCCTATGCAAGTTTGTAATGTCTCCTTCTCATTTTTCGCGGATTAAGTGCCAGCTGCACTGTGGAGAAACAGTACTTAAAGGAAACACGAGCAAAGAGGACTTCAGAGCTACAGCTGGAACCCATAAAATATCTTGAGGAAGGAAGTTGTGGGGAAAGTACAGGCATTCGGTTTTCCAAAAGCTGCAAAGTGATGTGACATTCACCAGGAAAGTTTCTCCAGTTTTATTAACTGCAGGAGGAGGCAAGACCAGGACTGAGGTATTTGAAACAGATGTGGATGGGAATGAAGCTCTAAATTCATTTCCCTGGGGAGTAAAGATGGGATTGAACATGTTTTCTCTATTTTATCTAAGTCTGGTTGCATTTTTTGTTTTGTTTTGCAGTTTCAGTATTTTTCCGTTTTCAGATTCTAAAGAAAGATAGGAGGCTGTCAAACAAACCAGCAAACAATACATTTTTTGTATCAGTCCTTTTTAAAATTCTTGTTATTAGAATTGTAAATCCTGGAGGTCCATTCACTCAGAAGGAGTGATCAGCAGGTGTTTTATATATGAAATCTGCGAAGCTTTTGTTTGATTTTGAACAGGGGAAAAAAAAGAAGTTATTTAGTGTAGATCAGAAAGTTAACCAGCAAAAGATGAAAAATAGTCCAATCAATCCTCCAACACTGCAATTCTGTATTCTGTGACTGAATAATCAGATCCTTCAAATTCGACACTAGAATTTACTCTACAACTTACATTAGAGTGTGAACTCCAGGTTACTGTCCTCCCCCATTTCCTTAAGTTTAATTTTAGCATGGCTATTACATTATAATGACTATGTCAAAATAAATTCTGAAGCCACATGGATCATGTGAATACATTTATGAATCAGATTTGGGAGTCAACAGACCTAGCCCAGTCTTGTTGATTATAAGAAATAGGCCAGTCCCATCCAGAAAACTTGATATCTATAATTTCCACTTCCTGACACATGTTTATGCACGTTCTTAGGTGTTTTAACCAACATATCTTTATATCCACCAGGCTTGACAGTCCTAGTATTTACTATAGTTTTACATTCATGTGCATTTATTGATTGCAGTTGCCTTTACTCCAAGTTCACCTTGGTGTTACAGGGAAGAGAGTTGTGCGCACAGTTTTTGTGATGATGTGAGATCTTTTCAAATAGTTATAAAACTATATACTGCTGTGAGCAATTTGACATAATTTATGCTGGATATTATTATTATTCTTTGTTTTCCATCTATTACAAATTTACGTGACTTACTGGAGAAGTTAGTTCTTGTGGAGAAAAAACCCAACTTATAAATTCCACTGAGTAACAAACTATTTTAAGTGGCTGTACATTTGAGTAGCTCATAAATATGCCTGATTCCAGTAATGGATTTACTATATTTTTAATTTTCCAGCAGATTGGCCATAGTTTTAAAGGTTTCATCTGAAGCCGTCTGATCTATTTAAAGGGCGCAACGTACTTAACTATTCAAAAGGCACTTGATCCCATGAATGCACTTTGCTAGTAATGGGATAGTCATTTTCCAGGCCAGTAAAAAGCTATTACTCACTGGAACACAAACAGATTGTGAGAGGGAACGCTCATACTGATGGCTGGCAGCCTGACAAAGGGAAAAAGGGAAATATGGCCCTTCCCTGAATTAAGTTGCATTGACTCTATCTGTTCCAAACATTTGACTCAACTCCTTTCCTATGATACTTACGACAATAATAGGATAACAGATTTATGTCATGAAGGCACTGACCTTTGTCAGAGGGAACATTTTGACAGGAAAAGATGTGATATGCTGCTGCGCTTTATAGTTTTGACAATGACTGACAGTGTGGCTGTATATCGACATGGCAAAACTTATGCTTATGTTTTTACACTGACATCTTTGGATCAACTCCTGGTTTTTTAGTGTCTTTGATCATATAAAACTTTCCTAATGAAAATTCTAGATGGAGGCAATTCATGCTGCCGGGAAGCCTTGATTCACCCCACATAGGGAAAGATGGGTTTTGGTGAAGTGACAGGTAAGCCTAGTGAACACTGATACTTATTCTCTTCTTTCACTCCAGGGTGAGGATGCTCTCAGCTTAAGAAAGTCTATTTTATATCACCTCCTTTGTTGTTGAATATTTTATGTTGATGATTAACATTTGATGCTGCTCATTTTTCCATTGAAGAGCTGGATTTGGTGGAATGTGATCAAATTTTAACTATGAGAGAAGAGAGGTGTTACTGCATGGATTTGAATACTTAGATTATAATTAATACATGGATATTTTTTATTTTCCTTTGTCTTCGGGATTGGTGGGTAGATACACTTCATCACCACAGTAGCAAAGAATCCTGTCCATAACAAAAAACCCATATATCAGGGCAGTTAGACAAGCCAAAAAGGAAAGAGGCACAGAAAAAGCTATTTGTCCAAGGATAGGGTGCAAATGTTCAGTATTGGTTTTGGAATTAGAAAGTATAACTTCCAGTGCACACTTCAGTATTGAAACTGAACTGTTCATGCTGCCTGTTTCTCCTACCTGAGTAACAACCTCTTATTTTGGGGGGATTGAAGTATAGCAATGTGGTATGGCATGCAGTGTTCAAGTTTGGTTTTTTGTAGTCTAGCATGAAGAATATCTTCAGTGCTGTGCAGTGCAAACAAAATTGACAGCCTGTGCCCTAGGGGATCTTGTCTTGCAAACTTTTTCCTGTGAGTAATTTCATTCACTTGGAGTATATTTCTGTTCCCAGTGAAATCAGTGGTGAATTCCCAGTAACTCCAGCAGATCAGGATCAAGACCAAGAATATTAATATTGACTTATGTGAGACTCTCAGAGAACAAATCAAACTGGAATACAATCAAAGCAATAAAAACTTGTTTTCCGTCTTTCACCTTTTATGATTTAGGTATAAAATTGCCTAGATGTAGCATCACTTTTCATTCAATTCTCTGAGAGACATATAATGAGGTTTCATTGTTCACTATGACACTTTGACAAATGTTGTGTTACTATTGCTCTTAAGAGTGACTATACAAAACATCACCACTTTGGGAGCATAGTGCAAGTGTAGTGAGAATCCAAATGAATTATGCATGAGACATGAGAAAGGAAGCAAATGTTAACTAATTTCAAAATGGGTCAAAATCAAGAGAATTTAGTTGGTGACAAGTAAAGTCATTTTTCTACAATATTACCCAACTGTGTCCCTTCTGTTAGACTGATTTGCAGAGCAGAAAAGGTCATTTTCCAAGCAGATGGGGAATTTCCCAAGCAGAGGGGAATTCAGCTTCTACATGCCAGATATAATGAGAACCAATAAATTAGGCAAAGCTCCTGTTTACCTAAGCTGAAATATTGATGACCAGGCCCACGAGAATGCTAATGTCTACATTTATCATTTTTTTTTAAGTCTTGAAATTTAGAGCACGGTAGCACATGTTGTGATAGATCTATATATCACAGGTACAGTAACATTAGAAAAGGTACCAACCGCAGAATGCAAACAGTGCAACTGAATAATTTCTGTTTCTTCTACACAGATTTCACTTTTATCAGCTAAAATTAACTGGGATGTAAAGCAGTACTAAGAATAAATTGTATGGTTTGAAGTATTGATAGCAGATTAGAAGATCTTTTCACTTTTATGTTACCAGTGACTAGAAGCTGGTATGCAATCTATGTGACATGATCCGGTGGTCTTCATCCAGTTCCCAGATTGTGACACCATATGGCTCCTTCATATGGCAGTATAATCAAGGCACAAGGATTGTAACAAACCTTTCAAGACAGAAAGCTACCATATGACTGGAAAACAGCAAATTTAATAGCTTAAGTTAAGAGAACAAAAGTGATCCATATAACTAAAGGCCTTTAACTCCAACTTCCGAATACTGTGTTCTGAAAAGGGGAATAATTAAAGGCACAAAACCAAGTGGAAAACAGGTCAAAATACAATATTATTTACCACCAGAACATTACATGACAATCTGGTAATTTGACAAATGAAGTGGGCTGTAAGAAACTGTAAACCCATCTCAAGGGCGTGTCAACGTATGCAGGGGAAGTCGGACAGGAGGTTTTCCTAAAAGGTTGTGCACAACTGCACAACTATGGAGTCAGCGGCAGGATAGCTTGTAAGACTGGGGTGTGGTGATGGAGTGTGGTGGTGGATAGATGCAAGGATGAATGCACATGCGTAACGTGTATGGATTGACAGCATGTACACGGATAACACGTATGAAGATCTGCAAAGGAACAGGCCATAAGGCCTGTTGAGACCTTACAGGTCAGGATCATAAAGGAGGTCATGAGATAAAAGGAAATTTTGTCATGCTTCTGCTAGAGACAGCTTTATCAAAAACAGACAATTAATGAAGCCTCCTTCAAATCTCCTGATCACTAGTCCTAGTTCTCATGGAAGACTTTAACCATATATGCGAGAGGGTCACACAGCAGAGCACAAGAGATCCCAGAAGTTTCCAGATTGTTTTGACACAGCTTCTGCTAGGTTTAATGAAGTAATTTTTAATGCACACAAATGCATGTGGCATGGGAAATAAATGGGATCTGGATCTGCTACTCATGAACATATTATCAATTCAGCAATGTAATGTAATGAATGTAATAGTATTCAGGGATGTGATAGTTGGCTGCAGTGACCTTGAGATCATAGCATTTAAAATCCTGAGAGAATTGAAGAAGGTAAGTAGCAAAATGAAGACATTCAGGACTTCAGGAGATGAGACCCAGTAGAGGCTGGGGGATGAGGGGATTGAGAGCAGTCCTGTGGAAAAGGAGTTAGGGGTATTGGTGGATGAAAAGCTGGACATGAGCCGGCAGTGTGTGCTCACAGCCCAAAAAGCCAACCGTATCCTGGGCTGCATTGAAAGTAGTGTGGCCAGCAGGGCAAGGGAGGTGATTCTACCCCTCTGCTCCACTCTGGTGAGGCCCCCCCTGCAGTGCTGTATCTAGCTCTGGGGCCGCCAGCATAAAAAAGACATGGACCTGTTGGAGCGGGTCCAGTAGTGGCCATCAAGATGGTCAGAGGGCTGGAGCACGTCTCCTATGAAGACAGGCTGAGAGAGTTGGGATTGTTCAGCCTGGAGAAGAGAAGGCTCCAGGGAGACCTTACTGCAGTCTTTTAGTGCTCAAAGGGGGATTATAAGAAAGGTGAGGACAGACTTTTCAGTAGGGCCTGTGGCAATAGGAAAAGGGGTAATGGTTTTAAACTAAAAGAGGGTAGCCTTAGACTAGATATAAGGAAGAAATTTTTTACAATGAGGGTGGTGAAACAGTGGCACAGGTTGCCCAGAGAGGCGGTAGGTGCCCCATCCCTGGAAACATTCAAGGTCAGGTTGGACAGGGCTTTGAGCAATCTGGTCTATTTGAAGATGTCCCTGCTAATGGCAGGAGATTAGTCTAGATGACCTCTAAAGACCCCTTTCCAACCCAAACCATTCTATGATCCTGTCTTCACAGGCAACCTTCTCAAAGTGCAAGAATGGCCCATCCAAATGTGCAGGGACTTGAGCAGCTGTAGCAGAAGACTGGCATGAATAAACAGGGAAATCCAGGCTCAGCTCAAACACAAAAAGGAAGTACAAAGAAGGAAGAAACAAAGATGGATTATTGAAAAGGACTACAGGGAAATTTCCTGAGAAAGCAAGGATGGAATTAGAACAGCCCCACAACTCAGCTGGAGTTCAACCTACCAAGAGATGTGGAAGGGAACAAGGAAATCTTCTATAAATATATCAGCAGGAAAAGGCAGCCAGGGAAAATGCTCATGTTGCGCTGAAGGGGGCTGTTGACACAGGGATGAAAAATACAGAAAACTGAGTCACTCTATACTTTCTTTGCTCAGTCTTTACTGGTAAGTCGCTCTCACCTTACCAGACCTCTTTGCCTAACAGAGTTTGGGGGCTGAGGGAAGGCAAAACAGAGGACAATAGTACCAGGAACTACTCCAGCAAACTGGATATACATAAAGCCATGGAAACAGCTGGGATGAGTCCAAGTATACTGCAAAAGATGATGTCATTTTGAGACTGCTTTTCCCATTTTTGAAAGATCACAACAATTGCTGGAGGGACCAACTGCCTGGAAAAAGGCAATGTTACACTAAATTAAAAAGAGTGAGGGGGGATCCAGGGAATTACAGGCTCAGTAAAGAGCAGAACAAAGGCCTGGGACTCAAACAACTGTGCAACAGCAGAGTCTGAGGACCAACCCTCTGGGGAGCATTTTTACAGAAAAGGATGTAGTGCCCTGACAGTCAATAAGTTGAACATCACTACCTGCAGCACATCCTTGCTGTCATAAGGGCTAAGCACTTTTGGGGCTGCATCAACTGCAGTATAGCTAGTTAGCTGAGGAAAGTAGTGATTCGTCCCAGCTCAGCTATCATGAGACTACATCCAGGTGCTATGGCTAGTTTTGGGTTCCCCAGTGTGAGAATGACAAACTGAGGAAAGTCCAGCAGAAGCCACAAAGAAGGTCAGTGGTTGGGGCACACAGCATACAAGGAGGGATTGAAAGATCTGGAATTGTTTAGCTGGGGAAAGAAAAAGCTGTCTTCAAGTATAAAGAACAAAGTGACAGAGGACATAGACAGGCTCATCTCTGAGGTTCACAGTGAAAATACAAGAGGCAACAAGGGGAAATCAGTTTGGATATTAGAAGAATAGCTTTTGCAATGAGAGTAATTAAGTACTGGAGCAGATTGCTCAGAGAGGCTGTGGAGTCTCCATCCTTGGAAAGGGTCCCTGTGCATCCCTGAGAGACCTGGTCTAACTTTCAAGCTGGCCCTGTAGAGGATATGCAGAAAATTAGACCAGGTAATCTCAGAGAGCCTTTCTAGCCTTCATTACTCTGTGGTTTCTTTGGTTAGACAGCAAAGAACAGAGGAGTGGATAGCGAACCATAGCATTCTGACAGAAAATCGGTACCATCAGAAGGAAGCTACCAGTACAATTTTCTTAAAGATTTTCCATGGAAGTTTTGGTAGAACAGTACTTCGAAGCTGCAGTACAGTGATTTCTTTCTTTCCAACATGGAAAAAGACTATTTCAACTGGATCCTCATTCTGAAACATTCTGAAACCCTCAGCCACTATTAAAATGGAAAAATCATGTCTACCTAATTTAAAAAAAAAAGAAAAAAAAAAAAGCAAAGCAGAAAACTGTTGAGAAAAGAGTTTGCAAGTAAGATTTAATCTAGTGTAATGTGATGGGGTACAAGCTATTTTGATCTAAAACTTTAGCTCCTAGTATAGCTCCTTTGCACTGATCTGTTATCTTAATGCTGAGCTAGTAAGACTCCTGGGAATTGTCCTTCTGTAATAAAAATCCTAGCTGGCAGAGAAAGCAAGTATAGCTGGCTTTGCTCCAGGGTACTGAAGAGAAGGACATTTCCAGGGCAGGGGTGGGAAGATCAAGTAGCTCATTATAATGGATACTGGGTTTGACATAATGAAGACTATCACCTCTCCATGTAAGTACCTAAATATGTTGAATAATAAGACTACTGAAAATACATATGCATTGCATAAAGTTGTGGGCAGAAGTTTCACCTTTTTTAAAAAAACAACAACAACAAAAAGCTCAGAATCAGATTTTTTGAAGACTTCAATCTTATCAAAATAAATTAATACTATAAAATAATGCTAGAGGTAAAAAACACCTATATTACTTATAGGAAGTATTTCTTCTGTGAGAGTTGCATTTTTTTTTCCATAGCAGTTAATGAAATGTGAGGCTGGATTCTGACTTTTCTTATAACTATATAAATTCAAAGTGGCATAATTATTAAAGTATCTGTTACGATTATTTACATGGTTTTCTGAGAGCAGAGTTTAGTTCATGCTTTTCCAGTCTTCAATCACTTTTTTTACAGCTAGATATAAACTGACTGTAGCACAGGAAGAAACAATATAATCAGCATCTTAAAGCACATTGCCTTTGAAACTACAGCCTTCTAACCATTTAGGATCACATTTCATAAAACACGCGAAAGAACTTATTTGCTGAGACCAATGAGAAAAACATCAAAACTCTATAAGCCATATATTTGTATTTTCTTAGGACACGCTGCTGAATTCTAGACAAACCTGTCCTGCTAATAAATTTTATTTATGAGTAATGTCAGGGTATAAAACACTGCTATAAAACACTTTTCAGTACAGCCCAGAGTCTTCCTCTGCTATTCACATTCAGTCTAGTTCTAGATTCCAGATAAAATTCTAGACAGGAATATTTATGCAATGTGCACAGAGTGCGTTAATCCACTGCACTACAAAGTCCATTAATTTTGAAGACTGCTATGAATCGCACTACATGACATGGTGATAACTACATTATTGCCTTTCTAAAAATGCTTTCCTGATATTCAGGGTCTTGTTTTTACTCTCTGGGTACTCTGTGCAGTTTGGTACATGCATATGGGTAGGCAGAAATCACATACCACATATGCATATACATTAAATGTTTGCATTAATATTTATTACACCTTTAGTATCATAATATCAGGATGCTCATTCAATTAGAGATCCACCATATTTTGATTTGTTTATTTTTACTGTTAAATATTGCAAATGAAATTATCCATAAATGGAAACTAATTAAATTAAAGGCCAACAATAGAAAGTAAAACCACCTATGCCATCCCATTTTGGTGGATTTAAAAGGAACAGATTAAGGATCTAAGGAGAAATTCTGGTTTGACTGAATCATCCAATTTTATAGAGTCCAGATGCGCTTTTCCGTTTTAGAGGACAGAATCACATTGTCTAGATTCAGATACTTACAGCCTTTACCTTAAACAAGAGGGGAGAACTGCTTAACAAAGGGGTGCGTTAGCATGTAAATTAGCCAAGTGAACATGATTGGTGGGATCTTAACAGCCTGGTGAGAGGGGCTGACACCATTCTGCTAAATATAATGATGATGATGATTATGATAATAACAACAACAACAATAATAA
This sequence comes from Falco cherrug, assembly GCF_023634085.1. Taxonomy (NCBI): domain Eukaryota; kingdom Metazoa; phylum Chordata; class Aves; order Falconiformes; family Falconidae; genus Falco; species Falco cherrug. The sequence goes on from NC_073698.1 coordinate 6,149,285, forward strand.
TAATAATAATGAGAATTGGAGGGTTGTCAAATGCTGGAGCAGGTTTTCCGGAAAGGCTGTGCAATCTCTATCCTTGGGTGTGTTCAAGATTCAACTGGAGACAGCCCTGAGCAATCAGACCTAACTAGACCTCTTCTGAGCAGGTGGTTGGACTGGAAGCTTTCCAGAAGCCCCTTCCAACCTAAAATACTCTTTGATTCTGTGACTTTAAAAGGAGATCTTATTGCCATCTTTAGCTAACAAATGGATGCTTATAGAAACTCTCTTGGATGTGCGGAGTGGTAGGATAAGGCACAAGCTGGAACACAGGAAATTCCAGATAAATATAAGGGGAAAACTTCATCACGAAGGTAGTCAATCACTGGAAAAGGGGAAAGGAGAAACTGTGAAACTTCCAGGATTGGAAATACTCAGAACATGGCTAGAAAAGGTCTCGAGCAACCTGACCTAATTTTGAGGTAAGTTTTGCTTTTGGTGGGAGCCTGGACTCCACCAACTCTAAGGTAATTTCCAGCCGAAATCATTGAATGATTCTGGACGTATAAAATGACCTTAAATTTTCTTTCCATTTCAAAGGCCTACATGAAAAGTTGAGTCCATGAATTTTGCAATTAATTTTCGATAGAAATTCAACATCTGGCTGCAAAAATATCCCAAAGCAACATTTCTCTTGTTGCCACACTCGGCCAGTGGTGGGCCCGGCCTGGAGCTGGGGGGCATCGGCTCTGGCGGCCGGGGGGAGCTGCCCACAGCACCGGCCGCACCCAGCCCCCCGCCAGAGCCCGGGCATGGGGACCCAGCACATGTGGGGTGACATCATTGGCAGTTTTACAGTTGATCCCACTGGAAGTGGTAAACGGTCCCAGAGATAAACTAGATGTCTGCCTTGTCCCAATAAAGGCCTCATCTTTCATTGTAAAGGCTCCAAACTATCCCCCAAGCAGGGAATACTGACAGCAATAATTTACAAGAAGACATTATTAAAGTAACAAGGTAGAGGAACACCAACCAGTTCTTCCAAGTCCAAAGCTAATTGATTTTCACCAACTGGTGTTTGCTGGCTACACTTGGTTACCAAGCTGGTACAAACCCCACTGAACGGGTTTAGTTCGATGACAGGCTGTAACACCTGCGGGTTGTGTCTCACGTCATTCCCCTCAAAGAATGTTACTTTTACATCACTGTCCCTCATCCTCCTGCTTGGCTTCTCAATACACTCCCTTCCATCATGAGTGTTTTGGTCCAAGCAAAACTAAAACAGGAGGACACATTGGTTGTACAGTGGCCTCAAGATATTTGAATATAATTGTATCTGAATTGCTGGAAAAGCTATAGATAAAGAGGGCATTTGTCCTCACTGCAGGACTTGCAGGACTTTTCTTAGCTGGATTTCTTTATTTTTCTTTTTTTTTCTTTTTTTTTTCTCTTTCTTTTTCCTTGTGACCTTCTCTACTATATTTCAACAAATAGTCTGTAGAAAGTCTGTTCCACAGTTCACTGCATTCATTAAGTCTCCTGCTACAAAGAATACTGGAATATGGTAGAAAGAGATAGAAAAAATGTGACCCACACCACCGATGGTCATTTCAGTTCCTGTTCTACTCTTATTAGCATTGAGGTTTTAACTTCAGTATCCTTCTCCCGTATCCTTTTGGATATTTGCATTCTTCTGCAAAAATGAAATCTGTGGGGTTTTCTCCTCCCTTCTGTACTTAAACTGTATCATAGTTTTGCTGTAACCTCCTTGGCATGTTAAAAGTGAATGAAAATGCTTTCTGTCCATTGAAGAGAGTAATGGAAAAAAAAAAAAGGCTATATATTAGGAGCAAAACTGAAGAGGCTTTCTTCATATTACTTCTACTAATAATACAAATTTTAATATTACATTTATTTTCATTTATAGAAGTATGAACTTGAAGTAATGCCAATGACTCCAGTGAATTCACCCTGTACTTCAGTGAGTAGAGGCTCCTGACTCTTGGAGATCATTGAAGTTGCTCTGGATTTACCCCACAGTAATATATCAGAGAATGAATCTGCGTTGTTTACAGGAGTATGAAAGGGTAAGTTTGCAGAGGACAGTACAAGGGCCAATTTAATTAAAACCAGCAGCAGCCCTGAGAAACTGTTGGCTTGGCTTGTGTTTGCTGAGAACATATTCTGTACAAACGGGATGAATTCTTGGAAGAAACAAGAGTGCAAAATCCCATTTACAAACATTAACAGTCCATTGTCATATCTCTGACACATTTCTATTAAAGTATTAAATAGAGCTCAGCTCTTAATGACTCTTTCAACAATGAACTGCCATTTCAAATAGCCATCTTTAGGGTCTCATGTATTATTATTTTTCTCCTGTGTTATCTCCCATGGCATAAAATATTACTTATCATGTAGCAACCTGAATCATGTAGCTATTAAAAACCCATCTGAAACAAAAAATGAAATGCGGCAGCTACACCTGTTTATTATGTGCATTTACTTGTGGCATTGGCTACCAAACCCACCCAGTCTTGGGGGCAGAAATAAATCTTACTAATATAATGACTGCACAATAAAATAATATGTCCTGCTCATTTTTAATAGTGTAATATCTAATAAAACACCCTCCAAGCCAGAAGTTGTAGGAAGAAATTTATTTTCATATTATTCACAGTGAATTGCTCTTGATATTAATTACACAACAGCAATGATATTGAATCCATAGCTCTTTAGGGCCTGCTATACCCAGTAGTCTGACTGATTTTGCTTTTGCTTCCACAATGTATCAGGGAAAATATGATAGTTATAATAGAGAGCAGGACATGTACAAGATTAAATGACCTGAAGTAGTCCCTAAGAACATCTATTGAGCCACAACTGATGATACTGTGTTCAGGGCTAGGAGACTGCCAATGGATGCAAAAAAAAAATCACCGCCTAATGGAAACAAATCTAAATGTTGATAAGGCAAGACGAATTACGGAACTGACACAGAAAAGCCCTAGATAGCTGTATTCTGCCTCAATCAACTTGTGGTTTCATTTTTCTAGCTAGTCTCATCTATGGTTTCTTGAAAGCCAGGGAGACAGTTCCATTGGCCTGCTGGGATCAGTGGTGTTTTATATCAAAGTAAGCTTAGTGTAGTTCTTAACTTATTGTAGATGCTATAGTATAAACCAAGCACAGCATAGTTAAAAACAAAACAAAAAACCACCCTAAACAATGTTAATTCCTTGGTAAAGAAGCTGGTTTTGACAGCTCTTGAACGGTAAGAGGCTGGGAGAGAGATAGAGGCATTTAGAAAAAAATTAACTGGAAGGATGGGGAATTTCAAGAGTTTTTAAAGTAAGTTGAGGAAAAGATTGAAGGTGGAAATAGAGGAATAAGAGATGAGAAATGATTTGACTGTTTATATATTCTAGCAAGCTTTTTTATACCACAGATTAGCAAGGAGTTCTCTATTACGTTGTTTCTAACTTTGGCAAAAAAAGTTCTGCCCAAGTGAGGAATCCTTTCAAAGAAAGACAAATAAGGTCTTTGGTATTTCACTGGGAAAAAAAAAAAATTGTACGCAATTGAAGTGGGTGAGACAGCATTGTCTAGAAAGAGCTACTCTAAATTATACACACCGATGATCAATTCACATATGTAGCCAAGATACAGAAAATTCCAGAAATGATTTCCCTACATTGTGAAACAGAAACAGTTCTTTTCTTTTATATCTGAGAAATAGAAACCGTAACCTCTGATATTTTCCTCTAAAACAGTCAAAAGATAATATCATATCTACAGAAAACCAGCCATGGATGCTAAAGTATAAAACTTGTTTTGTTGAAAGTCTTGGAGGTATTTGTGGTGAGTTAATTACTCCTTTTTGTAGAATGACCCCATAAAATGTTGTGAAAGAAAGATAAATGTGAAAGTTTCCCCTGTGGACTTCAATATGGGAGGACAAAGAGGCAAGGAGTGTACAAAGACCATGATCTTTTCCTGTTTCCATGGCGATATAGCTCCAGAAAAGATGTACCCATTTAACCAGTGGGTCCTGCTGCATTATATTTTTAAGAAGATTTAACTCTGCTGGTTGTACATTGGACTGAGGATGAAATTCCTGAGCCCTGTTCAAACTCTTTCCATCCCTACCCACTTAGATAACTTGAGATAAGAAGAATCATACTGTAGAAAAGCCACAGAGAGCATGAAGTTTCATGAAAAGTCTCACATTTTGAGGAAGGTAGATTTTAGACATGTACTCTCCAAAAATGGCCTGCATTCCTTATACAGTCATAGGAAAACTGAGGTTTTCTAGTCAAAAAAAAGTCTCAGAGATGTTTCTATCCATTGATTTGACATCATAATCCACCTATGTTGCTGCATCCTAGCACTTAAATGTCACAATTTACAGAGAATGTGAACTGCAAGGACTTGGTTTTGAGTTTTGTCTGTTGTGTACGCACTTATAAAAGTAAGTATGATGAACCTTTTAAATGTAGGTAACACCTGTCATCCCACTAATCATACATACGGAAAATTTAGACAAGCTATTGGACATCCATGTCTCTCTTCCAAACTTCAAAGCTAAGAAAACATAAGGTTAAGAAAAATATACTCAGTTTTCTTAGCTGTAGGTTAGACCATCCTTGAAATAAGCATAGATCTGAGAAGACATTAGTAGGGTCATAGGATAATTATCTTTCATGAGAAACAGGAAGACAAATAGTCATTGACTGTGGTTAGTGTAGGGGAAGGTGATTATAATGTGTGAAAAGATCAATATCTCTACTTAGCTCATTGTTTCTGGTATTCAACAGATTTGTGAATTTTCCAGACTCTTCATTTCAGACTGTTTTTTAAGTCTTCATGGAGAATCAGGAGAGAGGGAATGACTGTTTGTAAGAAGTGTTCCCTTACTGTCAGTGGGGTGTTTCAGCTCTTTATTGATTGTGTGAGTTCCTCCTGCTGTGTAGGTGTTGCCTGGCTTATCCTGTGTTGCTGCCATGAGGACACTGCTACCCAGGAGGAAATGTGTTACATCCCAGGACATGCAAATGCAAGACCTATGGATGCTGATGTTTCCGTTGTGGGGTTATTTACTGTGGCTGTAGTGGAGATGTGTTGGCATTGTTCTGTGTTACAGAAGCGATGTTAGAGAAGCTATAAAAAATTGTCTCCTCCTTTTTCCTAGGAAATAATTACTTTATCAGCTTTCCCTAGTAACATCTCATAGCCATCCATTTTTCCTTCAAGGCAGTACAACTGATAAACATGTAATTAAATCACAACCAACTGTTCCCAGCTTGAATTTTGGTTTGAAGTTTCTTGCTTCTACTTCAGATACAGAGAAGGGCTGATGTGCCTGACAACTCAACTATGTTTTACCTCTAAGAACTGGTATAGTAAAAGATAGGACCTGTATCTGCAAACTTTATCTCACTAATAACCTTGAACTTGCATCCAGAGGGGGGAAAGAAAGCTGGTGAAAGGGCTGGAAGGCATGTCCTGTGAGGAGCCATTAAGGAATTTGGGCTTATCTTCTTTAGAGAAAAGGAGGCTGAAGGGTGACCTCATTGCTCCTTACTGCTCCCTGAGGGGGAATGCAGAGAGGGAGGTGCTGAGCTCTTCTCCTTGGTATCCAGTGATGGGACATGTGGGGATGGTTCAAAGCTGCACCAGGGGAGGTTTAGACTGGATGTTAGGAAGCATTTCTTTACCAAGAAGGTGGTCAGACACTGAAACAGGCTTCCTAGAGAGGTGGTCAATGCCCCAAGCCTGTCACGGTTTAAGAGGCAGTTGGCTTGGCAACTTGCTTTACCTTTTGTTCAGCCCTGAACTCGTCAGGCAGTTGGACTGGATGATCCTTGTAGGTCCCTTCCAACTGAAATAGTCTGTTCTTTTCTGTTCTGTTCTATTCTATTCTATCCTACTCCTATTCTATTCTACCCCTATTCCATTCTATTCTATTCTACTCTATTCTATTCTATTCTATTCTATTCCATTCTATTCTATTCTATTCTATTCTATTCTATTCTATTCTATTCTATTCTATTCTATTCTATTCTATTCTATTCTATTCTATTCTATTCTATTCTATTCTATTCTATTCTATTCTATTCTATTCTATTCTATTCTATTCTATTCTATTCTACTCTACTCTATTCTATTCTACTCTATTCTATTCTACTCTATTCTATTCTACTCTATTCTATTCTACTCTATTCTATTCTATTCATGACATAACTGTCACGGTTCTTACTAAATGTATTCAGACAGCATTCTGCAAATTTCCAGCATTTTATTCCTATACTAGGATTTTATAGCAGTCATATTTCTGCTTGCCTGCACCCTTTTCCTCTGCTCTCACCTAGAGACACCCATGTTTGCATATATTCATCACTTTCCAGACAGCAACCAGTATTATTGAAACAAAGTTCAGCAGCTAAGTTAATTCCCATAAACTTTATGTGCTTTACTAGTAAAGTGTGTGTGTGTGTAGGGGGGGTGGGGTGGGGGGGTGTCCTTTTTTTTTTTTTCTGGATCTCTGATGTGTCCTATCTCCTCATCCAAAAACCCTGCAGCACATTTGCAATTGTTATTCTTAAAAAAAGATCCTGTGTCACTGTGCTTAAATCCTGCTTTTCCTGTGCAATACATATTATACAGCAGCACATCCATTTCCAGTTTCACAGCTATGCTTCAAAAAGAATGAGGTTCTTGTGTAAGATATGCTTTTAATTATTTTTAATCTTCAAAATATATTAGGGATTTTGAGCTTACCTTTTCTCTTGGCTCTCAGAGATGCTTTTAGAAATGCTTTTGTCAAAAAATGTGATGTGATATAATCAACTCAATGTTATTTTGCTTATTGATATCTTTTGTTTGGGAGCTGGATTAAGACACTTGCAATTCCTTTTCCCAGATTAATATAAACTGACTAATCTTCCACAGATTTGGGGGCTCAAAAGTATCATAAAATATTTAATGTCATAATTTTATACAGGTTTATTTAATTGGACATTTTAGTTACACATTCAAATAATATTAAAATAGCAGAAAGGCAGTCTGGTTTACAGGTATCAAATTATGTCATTGAGAAACACAGAGATATTAGTCACTGATATGAGTATCATTAAATTTACCCTTTTATTCTTTAGTTACTCAGAGCATAAATGTTTGTGATCTTTAATAGGGTAGATATTTTTATCTATTGCATCAAAAATCTATCATACAATTTCAAAAGAATAGAAAAACAATGAGAAATGCTACATGTTAATTAAGAATATGATTCAACATGAAAAAATACATGGATTTTTACTGACCTATATTGTTCTTTGTCCAGCAGTGTTCAAAGAACCTTTTAAAACTCCACAATCACAGGAACAAGTGTGTTACTTTTCTGTACTGATCTCACATGTTTATATGCCAGTTTCCAAACGAGTATGCCAGTTTCCTGGAAATCCAGTTGTGACTTCTGTAAAATTAGAGCTGGGGCATAGTCCCTTTCCAGGGATCTTAATCTTACACATAAAATAGGTCAGATGAATTTTATCCTGACAGTGCTGCTTTCCTTCCAAGACTTCCAAAGGACCCCAGACTGACAAGCTGGGAGAGGAAAGCTGTTTTGTAGGTAAGTGAATCGGATGAGATACATTTCCATAAACTATTTGCTAAGGACAAGTGAGGAGTCCTGTGCCTACTTTACAGAAGAGACATATAACTGTAGATCCCTTGTGCTCTTGGTAATTAATCTCAACAAAATCCCTGGTTCTACTGTCTGAAGTAATTGTTCCACTCACCAGGTGTATTGGGTGCCCACAAAGCTGCCTCCTGAAACTACTATTGTTTTGAGTAACGCTTTAAGGAGACACAGTGTCAGATGCTGATGCCACCTTCTTCATGCAGAAGCAATGAGAGCTTTTTAAGGGTCTTTAATATTTGGAAAGTGCAAACACCTAAGAAAAAAGCACATTTGTCAGAGTGACGAAATATATTCAGCTAGAAGTAATGAGCAGAGAGATAGGGCTGATTCTTTCGCTAGTCTATGTCAGATATATTTATCAACTTGCAAGTTATTGTGCCTAAGAGTCAAACTTAAAACCTTTAAAAGTAAAATGTTAGCAAACAAGAAAAGTTTGATCACAAAAAGTTCTGTTAAGCGTTGGAAAGCGTTTGGTTTTGTTGGGTTTTTGTTGTTGTGTTGTTTTTTTTTTTTTTCTCAACTCAACAGCTATATTAAATGAAACACTGTAACTTTTGTAAAAGATCAGTTTTGCTTTAGGAAATGGAGGGACAGGTTCCATAATGTTAATGACTGACTTTGAATAATGACTGACTTTGAACCCATCAAACAGGCTTTAAAGTGCCATTACTTCACTGCAGTGTCGTTAGAAAGTTGTGCAGAAGGGAACTTGTGTGAGTTTGTCATTTGTCTTCAGTACAAAAGACAGCAGCAGAACAGTTGGTGATACTTTCATTTTGGCAGGTCTCTTTCCTAATTTGTCAGGCTATTTTTGAAAACCCTACAAATATTTTCATTCACATTGGTGCCACATTTTAGTACCTGATGAGATTGAAGGCTATCTGACAGAGAAATGTTAGCTGAGTGCAATCTGCTTATATGTACAATAAGACCTCAGAATTTGGTGCTCTGCCTTAGTTAAACAGGCTACCAGCAGTCTCACTCTCACCGTGTGGGACAGACAGACCACCTAATGAGACCCAAGTACTGGAAGCAGCTAAGAAGCTTCTGAATTAAAATCCCTGCTTATTTATTTAGTTCCTATATTTATTGATTTAGTCACACAAATACAAATATGTTTGTATAAATATTAATACATTACAATATTAATGTTCATATAAATAAATTTATTTCTATTTATTCCCCTATATTTAATTATTCTCATAGATCATTAACAGAGCTTCATTACCCAGGTAATAATGAGAGGTAGTGTTGTGTTACTTCCATGCCCAACTCCACACCATGTCTTACTGGTGCTTTCAGTAGTGAATTGAAGTAGACAGTACAGCCAGGGGTCCTTGCTCATCTGAAAGCAATTAAATCTTTTAACACTAATGCTGTCAGAAGTCTTTATTTTTGTCCTGTTGAACTAGTTTAGTTGAGACAGTTAATTATGCTTTAGTTTTATGCTTAATAGATGTATATGTTTTGCTTTATTAGTTATGGATCATAAGAAGTAATACTATTTCTCACATATATAGTAAGTTCATCTGGTTCAACTGTGAATATGTTTGATGCTGAAAAAAAATATTGAAATGGGGTAATTATTAATCACAGAATTGTTGAGAATGGAAGGAATATCTTGAGATCACCTAGTCCAACCTCACTACTCAGATGGGGTCTGATGGAGAGGGTTGCCCAGGACCATGTCCAGTTGAATTTTTGGGTATCTCACAGATGGAGATGATATTTTCTGAATTGGTCATGGATCTGATGTGCTTGATGGGCCATACGCTAATACTTATATGTACTGCTATATAGTGTCTGGATTTATCTCAGTGGTTTGCAGACGGAGAGAAGGAAGGCTCGTTGTAGCTACCTATGAACAAGCACTGAAGAACTGCTGAAAACTTGTAGCAGAATAAGCTGCTTTGAACCCAACGCAGCCTGTAGTACTCCAGCATAATGGGCATTATTGGGAATGATCCAGTTCTTAGAGATATGTGACAGAAGAAGGAAGCCAAACAAACGAGAAAAGTTTTGAGGGACAAAGAAAAGTAGATGACAGATAGTGGTCAAGGAGACCCAAGCATCTATCAGTTCCAAAGGATGGTAGGGTTTTAGCAGATGAATATGCTTGTCCACACCTTTGAAACTGTTTCTTTTTTTGAGGCTGTAATTTAATTACTGCATAAAAACAAACAAACAAACAAACAAAACCCCAAAAAACAAAAACCCCCCACAAACTTATTAACAAGGGGTGGTTTGACCAACATGTACCATCCTTCATGCTTCCCTAAAGGGAAGGACTGCAAATCCTCAGATCATCTCAGGCACAGGAAAGCTGCTAACACAGAAGGCAGTACAGCTCAGGTGTCGGAAAGCAGAGAGGGTTTGGATCTAGAAAAAGCACTTAAGCAAGCAGTCTAAACTTGACTAAAGGGACAACTGAAAATCCATGAAAAACACTGGGGATCACAGATGTGACTGATTTCTGATGGGCTTAAATATCTGCTTAGTGCTGAGGAGGTGTTCCCAGGCAGTGAACTCTGAAACTCCCAAGGGGTCCTACAAAATTGCAGTGGTCCACTCACAGGCAGCCTCTCCACTGGGGCCTTATCTCTCCTTACTAACTCAGTATTGCCCATTTGATATTCTTTGTCCAAAATCAAGGTTTCTCAGAGCAGCACTACCTCTGCAGAACGCCGCCCAGGATGGGGGTAGCAATGAAGCATAACTCCAAGCAGCCATTAGCAAAAAAAAAACCAACCCTCCTCACAGCTCTAATACACCAACATTTTATTCTCTTATTGAAGTTTGATCCTCTTTAACTTATTGTGCTGTTTTGTGTGTAGTCTATGGAGAATATAGAATGTAAATGTGATCTTCACCTTTAGCTTTCAGACAGCTATAATAAAAACTGCTAAACTGCAAATCTACTGTACATGGGAATCAATTCTTATATCCTCACAGTAGCAACTATAAAATAAGGAACATAAAATCACACAGCTAGATACTCGGTAATTACAAATACTTTATCTTCATTTCCCACCTTCACAACAGAAGTGTTAGTCTGGGCTTAAGTAGCTGAGGGAGATCAGTAGCCAAAGGATATCTGAGCCCTTCTTGCCTCTTTTGTTCACGCTCCCATCAATGTCAACCAGTGTGTCATTTCTAATTGCATAAATAAAACATGCTTCCATTGTCCAAGTTCATTTCCAACAAATAAAATATAGTGACAACATGTAAAAGTATTTACCAGTAGCTGGCTGAAATGAGAAACTTCTCTAGTTTGTTTTGTTGGGGGTTTTTTGGGGTTTTTTTGGTTGTTTTTTTTTGTTTGTTTTTTTTCTTGAGTACAATGCAGCAAGCATAAATACAAAGGTAGATCCTCAAACAGAAACCAAGGGTGGACTGAAATATCCCACTAATCTACCTCAGGCAAAAGACTGTCTGAACAGATGGGCTTTTCTCTATGCCTTCAGGTTTTGCTGCATTACTAGTGGAAATTAGTTCCAGAGGGGAGAGCCTTCTCTCGAGAATTTGTCATCACCTGCTCCAAGATGTTAAACTCAGTAGCACAGAAGGAAAGAAACATTTCCCCAGAAAGCTGGGACCTAAAGCATCTTAGAGATGGCAAGTAGTTTGCAGGGGACTCTCTTGAGCTGTAATGATGGCTTGTGCTGTCCACAGCTAATTGTTCCCTTGCAAGCCGTGGGGGAGAAGCTGTTCTGAGCAAGCTGCTCGCAGTTGTTCTATATTCATGGCATCGTACTGCAGACCAGCCAGAACTACCAAAACAGGCTGCTAGGAAATTTATGAAATTTCAGCTGCTGAGAAATCTGGATATGAAGATTAGAAATCAGGTTCAGAGAAGCTGCATACTGCCAAAAAGCAAGAAAGTAACTAATTTCTGTAAAATTAAAATACTTTTAGTGATCCAACTGTCTGTAAGTTTTAATAATTGGTGTTGTACATAGCACCTGTTTGACATAATACTTGATCCTGTGAAGACTCATGGGGTTTGGCTATTTGCTTAAAGCAATGTAAGTGGAAGTTCTTGTTGGCCTTTTATGTGCATCTGCCTGACACATTTGTGTTTAAGCAGAATTATTTATATCTTTTATTTTTTAATCAAAAGGTTCATTATAAAAGCACAGAATTACTGCACATTTTATATACAAGTTATTCTGAGCATGATGTCATTTTAATTAATGGTTCTCACAAAAAGGAAAACCATAATCAATTAGGGCTATATAAAAAAGCATTTCAAAGTAAATACAATCAACACAACTTTTCAGAAAATCAACTCCTTTTCAGTAAATGGTGTATTGATTTTACAGCTTCACATGCATATTGTGTCAATTAGAGAAACTGCCTACTCCAAGTGTCTGCCTACTCCTTGCAAACACTCATCTGAAAACCTGAATAGTTTGCCAAGGTCTGGTCTAATTTATTTGCATTACACGTTGCCAACAGCAGTAGGTGGCAATCACCATGGGACAAAAAAAAAAAAAAAAAAAAAAAAAAAAGGCACTCTAAGAGCAAATATAAAATGGATAAAATGGTAAATGAAGATGGTACTTGCATGTAAAATAAAAATGGGCTCTGAATGAACTGGACTGAAAACCAGATGCAATACCTGGCATTGATTCTGACTCTTACTGGGTCTTTATGAGGGTGAAACAGTATTTTCAGCCTTAGCACTGAGTTCATTAGACTTCCTGGTTAGGAAGCCTATGGAATTTAAGAAAGAATGGTGCTTTTTGTAAGGTAATATGAACTCTATGGTCTGGTTGCCTAAGGAATGAATGGCTTCTTATTCTTAGTGATGGGCACAGAACGTTCCACATTGGCACGTAATGGTGAGCATGGGGCTGTCAAGGTGTGGGTGTGATCCTGCACGGTAATATCAAGGAGCATCTGAACGATGCTCTTAGTCATATGTTTTAGGTTTTTTTAGTCCTTCAGGGAGCAGGGCGTTGGACTTGATCTCTGTGGGTCCCTTCCAACTGAGATATTTGATGACTATGATTAGGGCATCTGAGCCAGACGGACAATGGAGATGACAGGGCATGATCACCGGTGCTGTTGCACTCAGCTGAGTACCACTCTTCACAGTGGCAGAAGTTCCTGAGGCTTCAGAAATGTCTCCATGATGCATGGGGTCAAATCCAGGACTCTTGAAAGGTCTTATATGAGTAGAAAAAGCACAGTGCCCATGTAATGAAGATAAACACTTAAAGTGGAAGAAGCCATGATACAAGTGTCTGCTGTACCTATTTGGGATCAGGGATGTGAAAGCGGGACATATCCCATGTGCCAGTTAAGTATTCAGGCATCTAAGCTGTCAGCTATACTGAAGTAGGATATTTGTTCTCTTATTCTGGCTTGTCATTTATCTTCTGGACCTAAGGAGCTACCCTAGTCTTTTGGTGCTAGTAGATCTTTCTCTGAGGACATCTGAAGTCAGGCAAAGCTGAGGAGCAGAGCAGGGTAGATGAGGTTCTTCAAAGAGAAACTCCCCAGTTTCACATTAGGTGGATAAGCTGGCAGAAAGAAAATGTACAAAATTTTTCTGCATACCAGATCAGGTGGGAACACAAAGATATATTCTGAAGATATGTTTCTATCATATTTTGTGGGTTAAAAAAAAATTAAAACAAGTAGTGAACTCTTGTCCGCTGTTCCAGTTCTCACAGTAAGGGACAGAGCTGCGGACTCCAAGCAAGGCTTAGCTTAGTGCTGTGTTAAAGAACTATAATTTAAAACTAGGAAATGGAGGGTTGTTGGTTTTTTTTTCCATAACATGCAGTTTTAAAACCATACCACTCAACTTCCACGGTCTTTTTTTCTCTCTCTTAACCTCACAATATAGGCTTTGTTCTCTTCTCACTTTTTTATCTGCTTTAAAACAAAATGTAACTGCTGGCTTTGGCGGACTTATTCCTGAGTTATACCCTGAAGTAACAAAGTGAATGACAACCCAATATGAAACATATGATTGTGCAGAGTGAATTCCATATTGGCCTGCACCCTGCATAATTCCATTGAAGTCAAGCTAAGCCATGTAAGTTATTGCAGAAATTTTTTTTGCATGAAAGAAAAAAATAAAATAAAATGAAAAAGCCCATGTCTAGTCTTGTGTTTTATCCTAAGCCAAATGGGTAGACAGCTTGCATTTGCCAGCCTTCTCGGAAAGAGCCTAAAGGGACCTGTTTGCCAACATTTGATTCCCTGGCAGCAAGCTTTTTGTACTGCCGTTAATTAGCCAGCACAGGGTGTTTTCAGTTTTTCTGGAATGCTCTAGCCAAGGGCATACTCTATGGACAGACATCAGAAAAAAGCCACTGACTCTATAGAAATCCATTGAAGAATCCCATAGTCATTGCTTGGAGGATTGGAACAGATGCACTGGAGAGCGGAGTCCAGGAACACAGATTTTTATGTATGGTTTTATCAGTGTTTAACAATCCTATAGTGACATTCGTTTGACTTGCCAAGCAGAAGGCAATGGTTTCATCTGTATCAGGCACTCAGGCAGAGCAGCTTGTTAGATATTATAAACAAATATGCTACAATGAAAGCATACTTTAATTTGTTAGAAGCAGGGCTAATTTTGTGTCAGAGCAGTCTGAAATATCAGCAGTTATTTAATGGAGATATAGTTGTGCAAGCACACACATTTTAAGACGCAGGCACCTCCTTCTGCACAAAATCAGCCGAATTACTGAACTACTACCCAATAGTGCTCTGCTGTTCATGACATGGAAATTTCAACATCCTGTCTAATAATCACAAAGAAACAAGCTGTGACAAAGCCATGGATATATTTATGGGGGGTGGAAGACAACCAAACAAACCCCCAACAAACAGGTATGAAACTTTTCGCTTATTTATCAGAATTTGCATCTCTCAAAGTAGGTTTAAATATGATCTTAGTACACTGAAACATAGAAATCAATATATATTAAATAAAACTCGACACAAATATATTACACAACCTTTGAAATGCCTGCTAAGGTCTCTCCAAGAATCTGACGCTTAAAAATGACCAAATCAAGAAAGTCCACTGAATCCACTAAATTTTCCCCAAAATAGGGAAAGTTCAGTGTGTTGCAGGAAAATAGTAAATTGCTTTCTATACAGTGAAAGCACACCTGCTAACATTATTGATATGTCAGTGCTATCTGGTTTTCAATGACTGTTATCTGAGCAGCAATGTTCTCTTCAGAGGAATAAATAGAGAGAAAAGAACATCTTGAAAGATTCAGAATCTCTTAAAAAATAATTAGAATGAAATGGAAGTTTCTAAAAGATGTGTTTAAAACCATCATAAAAAGAGGAAATTTATTCTGGTCCAGGTCTTCTCAGTGGTCCTGTGAGAAAAGGGTGTGCTTAATATTCCATATTTCTGACTCCAAAGGAGGAAAAGATCTACTTACTTTTTAATAAAATCCACTTTCCTCTGTATGTACATTTTCAAATACCTGCCATTTTTTCTAGTAATCAGAATTTCTATTTGAAGGTGCTTTTCAACGTATGAAATGCATAGGAGCAGATCATCACTCAGTGCAAACTATACCAATTTGATCCAAAATTTGTAAACTTTGCAAAATCCAAATGATGCAAACTCTGCATCCAAACCATTTCAATCTTGATGCCATTGTTCAAATAATTATCATACTCTAATGAATTTATTCCAGCTGAGGACTGGCTTCTTCATTTATTTTTTTTTTTTTTTTTTTTTTAATTTTTAAAGGAATTTTTCAGGCAAGGGTGAATTTCAGTCACAACAAATGACCACATAACTGTGTGTGAACAAAAATTTCCTGAAAAATAGAGATTGTGATATATACAAATGTACTAAGCCCTATGTCAAATGGACGGAGTTACATTATTTCATGTTGTTGTACACCCGTCTGAAAGCTAGAGGTGAAAAGCAATATACAGAAGCATACACCATAGCAGGCCAATGGACCAACTAATATTTTGACTTTGACAGTGACCTGCAAAAGTGCTTCAGAAAGGGATGTAAGATCTGTGTGACTCATTTAGTGAAATAACATGTCCACAAAAAGGGAATTTGTACTATTCTCATCATACTGATGATTAAAATGGATGTTTTTTAGGTAAAACAGGTGCATGAACTCAATAGAGAACAATTAACTTATGAAGCATCTAAAATGTGTTCAAGACAAACTACAAAAATTAATTTTGTCCTTGATTGACAAATAATGTGTGAATTAAAAAACAAAACAAACCCAAAAACCTAATGGCAAAGCTTTCAAATATAACATTTCTATAAAAGCAATGAGAAAAAACTAAAATGTTAATAAACTCTGTAACAGTCACTTAACCCTAAGTATTCTGTGTCATTCTACATCTAATTTTCCTTCCCCCTGAATGTGCTGTATCAGCAACCCTCTCCACTGATGATTACCAGAGTCCTGGCCCTGGAATCCAGCTGAGGTTGCAGAAACTTTCAGCAAGTTCAGGGACAATGGCCTGAGAGAAACCACCGAGGGTTTTGGTTTTTTTTTTTTTTTTCTTTTTAATTTTGCTTCTTTTTTTATTAAGATTTAACTGAGCTTTGTTTCAGAGTAGTGGACTGTGAAACTAGGACAGGAAGATTAGACTTTGCTGGGAAAAAGATATGTATGAAATATTACTGTGACAAGGTTGTGTGGATAGTTTGTGATGTGTGAAATGAAATCCCTACTCAATGCACCTAGGCAATGCAATTAGTGCTCTCCTGGTCAGGGCTTTCTTGTTAGAACTGAAAAGATTTGTCCTGAAAAGCAAGTACCCAATGTATACATACTGAAAGCCCCACTTAAAATAAAAATAAAAATAAAATCCTTAAGATACCCACTCTGATTTATCTTTTTAATGTATCTATAATGGGTTAAAGTGAAGGATCATTTTTTAGAAACTTTTATGGCAAAGTTCTGAATATCTGGCAAATTCTTGATCAGAATCGTACATGCAGAAAATAATGAACTTTCTCTGGAATTCAGTCATTTTGCAGAGGTGGGGGAACTCAAGCTGACCAGCAAATTCCCATTTGATTAATTTTTAATAGACTATACCGTCTTTAAAAAAATCAATAATTTATAGAGAAGAAATTACAATTTTTTTCTGGGGAAAAAAACCAACCAACAAACACCACCACCACCACACTCCAAACCAATCAACCAACCAAAACCAACTTTGATCTTTCTCCGAAGAAAACTGAAACACTGAGTACCAGGCAGAAACTACTTTTTCCTGGAGAGGGAAGACAAAACTGACAAAAGGTTTTCCCAGCTGAAAATATGAATCTTTTCCCTTCTGATGATGAAATGTAAGCTTCCCCCCCGCCCCCCCCCCCCCCCACGTTTTCTTTCAATTCATAACAAAATAGAATATTTTCAGAAATGGCACTGGTGGAAAACAAAACCATATCTTCCAGCCAAGCACAGCCATCACAAACCATGCAAACAGCTCACTGAGCCTGAAGTGGACAGGCTGCTTTAGCAGTTAGTCTTTCTCGCAACCTTATTATTTATAATATCTCAATTATTATTTAGGATAAAGCTACTTATTATTGGCTTCAGGGCTCAAGTGGTTCATAAAGTTTTGTTCTGACCCCGAGCACTGAGATGTAACCCATATTTACGTTATTATGTCTTTGCTGTAAGGACAGTTTAAAAGAATGAAATAAAAATATTAAAAGCTTCTAATAATTTAAGCCTGTGTCACAGATGTGCTTGAACCAATTTTCCGATGAAAACAGCACAAAGATTGCACACAGTAGTAAACCATGTGGGCTCAGGAATGTTCCTGGGTACTGGAGTGCTAGGTTGTTAAGCTGTTAGTACATTCTTTGGCATGAATTTTTCCAGTCTTGTTGTATGGTTCTCTGATACAGTTTGGCTGTCAAAATATTCTAAAGGTGTTTCCCAGTAGCTGCTTTCTATACAGCCATCTCGAAAGCCAAGACACTGTACTTGGCTTCTGTGTCTGGAAACATTTCTGGGCATGTTCAATTTACTAGCAGCCAAAATGTCCTGGCTTTTGGCTATCCAGATGTTGTGTGTGTTCCCTGCCTGTGTCCATAAGGGTAAGCAGAAAACATAAATTACTATTATTATCTCTGACTGAAACCAAAAAGATGTTTTAAAAAAAATATTAAAAATTCTTTATAGACAGAAAACAGGATTGAAATCAGGTTCCCCAAAATCTGAATCTCTGGTCATTGCAAAATGAGCCCGTCATGCAGAGCCCAGAGCAGCCCAGAGGGACACAATCAGAGAAATACCCATAAGCAAAGAATTAAAACAGAAATCCAGGTGGGAATCGATCTGGAAATGAACTATGTATTCCATGTTAATTAGAACATCTTGAAATAAGATCTGAAATGAATCATTTCATTCAGAGGGTTAAGGTTAGATGCAGACAAAGGTAATTCCATCAGAGTAAACATTAAATCTTTGTCCTATGTAAGTGATGTACTTATGTGCCTATATCTTTATATTATTGTCAATGGTATACAAAGGAAAAATAAAAAACCAGAAAAGGTGTTTCATAACACAGGTTCTCAGAAAGATAAACTAAATTCCGTTTACTTGCACACTTTTAAATTCAGTATCCTCCTACCTGTTTCTTTCTTTTGCAACATCTTCTGAGACACCCAGATTATAAAGAAAAAGCTTGTTTTCCTTACTATATATTGCCTTGTTCAGGAAAGCTCTGATTCTTATTAAAATCTACAGGTGGATTACTCCTACTAATAATTCTAATTTATTACAGGTTTAAAGAGTAGTGTAATTAAAACAATTGCTTTGTCTGTTTGGGCTCTTCAAGAAGGGAACCAGATCTCAGGGGCTGTGTTCAGCCTAACAAAAACTGGTCCTCATCCTGGCTGGATCTTCAAGATGCTATCAAAATATATATTGTCAGGAAGTAAAAATAAATAATACTTTTTAGTTTTGATAAAGTTGAAAAGCCAAAACATGAGACAGCTACCTAAAAAGGGAGGGTCTGGATATATGAAACTTGGGAAGTTAAAAGCGAGATGCTGGAGTGTACTAAGTCCCTAATGACTCACAGGGAATGACCGTGAATTCCAAAACAGAGGGGAATGCAGGTCCAACTGATTTCAAAACTGAAACTGAAAGTGAATAAACGTTCAGATGAATCTTGTTTTGGGAATTAATCACACAGTTCTTTGCAAGAAGTAATCTTACTGAAACTATTGCTGTGGAATGGTAATATTTATAAGGAGGAATAACTGGTTGAGATGAAATTGCAAACCTTAGTCTAATACGGGCTCGTACTGTGGCATATTGGCCAGGCAGTTGAACAAATCTGTTTTAAGGTACTATTTGCAAGCTTGTGACCTTTTCCTTCTTTCCATCCCCATTTCAATTAAATTATCGCTTTAAATATATCAAAGGGACTCTTAACAATCTGATAGGTTAGAACTACATATTGAACAGAGAAAGCACTGATTTGAAAGGAAAAAAGACAAGTAATTTCTTAGAAGCTCTACTCTGCAATGATTTTGTGTCTGCCAAGAGGTTAAAAATTGATACATACTCAATGGAAATAGTTATTATGCAAAGAATAAAAGATTCTATCAACAGTTTACTGTTGGTATGCTAATTATGGGTTTGGTACTTTGCAAACACTTTACAAAGATTTTGAACATGTGAACTAGAGCTAGCTGAAATGCTTTTTGGTTCGACTGATATTCAATGGAATTGAGCACTAAATAAAATCTTTTCATTTGCTTCACTTTATTTTCCCCCCAAAATTTCCAACCATAGAAAAAATGGCTAAAAATTGAAGAATGTTGATTTTTCAAGACCTGAAATGGTTTTGACTGTGTCTTTACTGTATCTCAGGGAAATCGCCATTCAAGCCATCACTCTTGTAGGACCATTTCCTGCAAAATGCTTGACAGTCCTATAACTAGCAATGAGTACAATCCGTTCTCTCACTGCCTCTTGGTCTTTTCTACATCCTTTCTCTCCGGTAGCCTCTATTGGAAGCTTGCACCTCAATGAGTCATATGGGAAAGCCTGGTTGGGTAGAATGCATGTGCTAAACTCCATATAAACAACCTTAAGTTTGAGACTTAAGATCTCGCTAGAGGACACCACCAGTCTTTTATGTATAGCTGTCTGCTGAAATCGTCTGCAGCTCCCATCACCTGGATAACATATGTGGCAAATAGACTTCAGTGTCTTTGCTAAGTCAGAAGTTGTCCCATGCTTGATTAATTTTACCTGCAGTTGTAGAAATCATTATGAACTATACAAAGAGCAACAGAAAAGAACTCTGCTTCTGCTGCAGAAGAACAGTTTGGAAGGGACCTCAGCACATGATCTAGTCCAAACCTCTGCTGAAAGCAAGGCCAGCTTTGAAAAGGTTGCTCAGGACCTTGCTTGGTCAAGTTTGAGTATTTCTGGAGATGGAGATTCCACAAAATCTCATTGCTGAACCTTTTCCCTAATAGGTAATCAGAATTTCCCTGGTTGTAGCTTGTGCTCATTGCCTCTCACATGTACCTCTGAGAACAGTCTGACTCTTATCTTCTCTGCATCTTCCCATTTGATAGGTGAGAAGGGCAATAGCATCCCCCCTTGGCCTTTGAACTGAACAAGCTGAACTGAGCAAACCCAGTTCTCTCAGCCGCTCCTTATACATAAGCAGTAGTGCTTTTGTCTCAAAAGTCATGATGAAAAAAACAAAGGAGCATCAAAGCATTATAAATTTTACCCATTTCTTCAGCAGGTCATTTTCCTTTGGTTTTTTTTCCCCTATAAAAAGCTGTTTAAGTAGAAAAAGTTGGGATCCTATATTTCCTGATGAGCTGTGCATCTCAAAATGAGGACAGAAACATTTTAAACAAGATTATTACCAAAATGAAATTAAAATAATAAATAAATAAAACCCCCCAAATAATAGAAAGAGGGAAGGTAGGAACAAGGGTGGTGGTAGCATAATCCACTCTTAAGAATTTTCCCATACTACTTATATAAAAAGTATATACAGAAGTATATACATATAAGAAATACATTACAGGGCCTATGACACTGTATGTATTTAGTGTATCTCTGAAGAAGCCAAATGTAAACCAGAGGAAGTCTGCTAAATGAGCTGGAAAGTTGTGGGAGGATCAACAGGATTCTGGAGCTCCATGTCCTTCCTCAGAGATCCAGAGACGATGATACTTGCACGTCAGAAAGATAGTTTGGAAGCTGAAAAAGATTTGAGCTTCCCAGGCTTAACTGATTGCAAGCAAATCTTAAGGTCAGTCTGGTTAATTTATTTTATTTTTCTGCCAGAGCTAATAGCAAATCGTAATACTGTATTGTAAACCCTTGCTTTTTATAAAACCTACTGTATTAATGTAATTTGCCAATTTGATATACTTTCACTTTGTCCTGCATGCCCGTTATGCTGGCTTGAATGTGGAAATGTGATTTGTTGAAAACTTTTTTGTGATTCCAGTGCTGAATTTGATGTCAAACTGTGCTAGCTGTGTTTCGTAGTTACTGTAGTGAGTCCTGAGAATTAACAAAGCGTGTGTGTGACTTCTCCAATTTTCACCCACACCTTTCATTTCAAATAAAACTGTCATCATCAAATTATTCAAATAAAAGATTTTTTTCTTTTCTTTTTTTTTCTAGAGATTTTCTCATCAAATAATCTGAATTTCCTGAAATGGGCATCAGAAAAAAGGAGGGGAAAAATATACTAATACAACAAGAATGACAAGTGAACCACTGATTGGAAACCATGGCATGTTAATAGCTTGTGAATTGTATGTTTGCAAATTAAGCATTTGAAGGCAACAAGTCAATGAAAAAGTTTTTTACAGTGTGCACTGGGTAATGCTTATCTTCTTAAAGGTAAACTCAGACTCTGATAAGATAGACTAGGATAGATATATTCCTATGTATGAGTTTTCAATGAACTGCGGCTAAAGAACTTTTCAGGGTGAAGCTCATGTCATCTAAAATGCAAACATCAGCCATGCAGACTGGTGGGACTCAATGCAGTTGACTTACACATACACCTAGAGTCAAGTGAGATGCCCTGAGGGGACCATTCCTGGCTCCCAGCTAACGCTCCAGATGGGCCTGCTCTCACAGAGGTCCTGGCTCACCTCTGCCATGCTTTGCAGATGCGTTTGAGCATTTCAAATGTTTCTAAGGGCAAAGACCTTGTCAATGCCATCAAATAGGTCTGTATATCCATTCAGCTAATCATGTGTAGGTGTCTACTTCAAGAAGAGCAGCACAGTGCTCTGAACCCAGGATATGGTTGTACTAGGAACTTGGCTCACCTCAGCTACCTAATGAAGACAGTGGCATTGAGCTGTCCTGACCTGTGAAGTGCACTTCATCTCTGGTCCAAAGAGTCGTCAAGGTTCCTTCTGCCATTTTTTGAAAAGGACAGTACCTCCAGAGAGCAATTCACTCTGCCTCTCTCAGATTCCCATCTTAGGACAGAATTAATCAGTTTCTGAAGATGTCATCCTTTTCCATCAAAGACTAGTTTAATGTCCAATTTTTATTCAGCCGAAATCAAATGAAGTTTATTCCATCTCCAGGTGATGATGTTTGTTAAACTAGTAGTGTGGGTTTGTGATGGTTATGAATAATACAACATGAAACTCTGAGGTTGCTCTAACTTATAGTATCATAGAATGCCAGGTTGGAAGGGAATGGCTTAGTTAGTTAAAGTAATCCTCAGTTGTGGGGGAGCACAGATGGAAGGGAGAAAGGAAAGATGCTGAGCTAAACCTTTGGATCTGTGATAACAGAGAGAGAGAAAGAGAGAACAGACTTTTAGTTTTCTTTTATATAGGTCACTGCCTTTACATCATAAATTCCTGAGGTCACTGACAATATGGGGCAGATTTTAACTCATGCTAAGAGGTTTAACATCTCAGTACCAGTCCCCTGGGCCTCACTACTTTTAGCTTTTCAGCATTCAGACTTTGGGGTTTTGCTTGTTACTTTTTTCTCTTTTTTTCATATTTGTTTATTAGAGTTACAAATGTGTTTATAGTACAAAGCTTACTATTCCTTTCAGCGCGTTTCAGGATTGTCTCTAAGGTGTCTATAATTATGTGAAAACAAACTTCTTTTAAAAATTCTTGTTCCAAGAAAATACAGCACTTTCTGAAACTGAAGGTTCCAAAGAGACTAGTGTTTTATGAGTGATAAATTACATGACTTTTGCATTATACATTTTACAGCATACCTTGTTTTGTGTTGCTGAAAGATAAGATTGTCTTCTCATTTTAAATATATATTTTTAAGATGCATGAATGCGTAAGAGAACACAGGTTTGGCATAATTATCTGTTGTTTTCAGTCATGCCCATGTCTCATTTTTAAAAACTGTTGAAAGATTATTTCCCATGTCATGTTGCCTGAAGTACATTTTATTTTAAATGCAGATTTAAATAAACAGCTGCTTTTCTCCCCTGTAGTCTTTGAAGAAGCTGCCAGAGCCCAATAAAATGTCTTCACCCCTGTCTAGAGCTGTAAATATTTAGGGAGCAGCCAAAATAGTAGTAGAGCATTTACTGCAGTAAAAATAAGCTGAAGTATTATTATTCTAAATGGAAAAATAATTATTAAAAGGTCTGACTGAAATAAATACTCATTTGAGTTTGATTTCACCTAAAATATATAGATGTATCTAAATATCATTATTGGTTCTACAAACACAGAAAACTTAGCTGTGAGAAAAAAATCAGACAAATTATACCATCAGAAATAAAATTATGGAATTAATCTGAAGATAAAAAGAAGATGGATAGTGCAGGTATATCTGACCTACCCACTGTTGTTGTTATGTTACCTGTCTACTTAGAAAAATATTAAAATACATAAATTATATACGGTAATTTGGTTTGGTAAATAGATTTTGCCTGCCCAGTCAGGGGCTATTTATCTGAAAGTCTTTCAAGACTGGAGCGTTGGATCATTTTCTAAGAAAGTAGATTAGAAATAGCAGTGTCTGTCTTTCTCCCTCATGTATCCTGCTCATATCAGAAAGGCTTGATTAGATTAAAGAGTTTGTGTGTGTTTTAATATTATTCAGGGAAAATAACTGAGATTTGATCCAAAAATCCATTAAAGCCCCTGAAAAAATAGAAATGATCTTTGGGTAAGGCAACAGCTGTTAATATGGTTACTTCAGTGACTGATCCAGTCTATCTAATCCTGCAGACTAGTCTTGTTTACTCCACCTACTGTCTGTTTCCCTTTCTAATGGCTGGAGTTTACGTAATTACAGCTGGAGGCAACCATAATGACAAATCATGAAGTTTCCTTGAAAGTCTTGAACTGAGCTTTGTAATTCAGTAAAACGGAAAGTTTGGAATATTCATACTGAGAAATGTCTTGCTAACACTATAGACTACTGCATTTTATAGTCATCATGATGGCTGGCTTCTTTGGTAAAATGTTAAGTTACTATGATATTAATGCACACAACCCTTACATATCATGCTATACCAAAAGAAACAAAAACACACACACAAAAAAAAAAAAAAAAAAAAAAAACCAAACCCAAAAAACCTCTCCAAACCTCCTCAAAATGCAACAAAAAAGAAACAACCCCAAACTAAAAAATCCCATAGATTTTCAATATTCATAACATGCAACAACATGCTTAAAAAGACTGCTGTACTTTTTTTCTGGGTAATGTTAAGAGACACACTTTCCTGCTCGTTTGGTTATAACCATCTCTTCAGAAAAAAAACCTTTCTGGATTTTCTCTGTCAGAATTATTCCCAACCAGACATTAAAATTGAGAAATAGTGCAAGTGAACACATGTGAACTCTGGAGATTATATCCTTTTGAGCAATGTAATAAGAGAACACCAAGAAATTGATATAAATCTGAGGTCAACCTCAATCATTAAAAAAACCTGAATTTTATAATTTTCAGTAGTATCCCTGACAAGTTTAAAGAAAGGCTTTTAAACAATAAAGTCCATATTTTAAATTTTGAATTATCAACATTTTACTGGTGTCTTAGATGATACACACAATTTTTGATGTTTAAAGCTTGCAAATCGAATTTCAGCTCTGAGAGCACCTTAGACTGACATAAAAAGCAATCAACGCAATATAGTGTAATTGCTTTTTTTTTTTTTTTTTGAGTGGAGATAATGTGAATAACAAGAAAATCACAAAGCTGGTAATGCTTTAAGACCTTTGCTTGCTGATTTTGGGGCACAATTATTCTTCTAATGCCAGCAAGAACTCATGTGTCAATCTGTCCTGTATCTACCTACATGCGTGGTTTTTGTTGGTTTGTGGGGTTTTTTTCTGTTTGTTTGTTTTTATGTTCAAATCTTCTTTTTTCTTTGTGATTATATTACTTAATTACTGTTTGGATAAAAATGACAGTTACACCATCCCAAGAAGAAAGCTAAGCCTATTTTTGGCATAAGAAATGACATAAGATCCAGCTCACATATTGTATGGCTCCCAGAAGTGCAACCAGAAGGAAAAGAAAAACCTTCTTTTCCTAACTCCACTGCTCCTCTGCTTACATTAAACTAAGACAGGCCTTCTAGGGGTACCCACTGCAGCTAGGTCATTGGTATTCATATTTTTTTTCTCTTCACTTAGATGGTGGAGGACCTGGTATCCTTCTGTTTTTTCAGCAGTTTGGCGTTAAACTGTCCTTCACAGAATCACAGAATGGATGGGATGGAAAGGCATCTCTGGAAATCACTTAGTCTAACCTGATGGTCAGGCAAGGTCAGCTAGGTTGCTTAGGACAGTGTCCCAGTCAGGTTTTGAATATTTCCAAGGATGGAGACTCCACAACCTCTCTGGGCAACCTGTTTCAGTGCTGATCATCTTCACTAACAAAAACAAATAAACCAACAGCCCCACCCAAACAAACAAACCACTCTTTCTCATGTTGAAGTGGAATTTTCTGTATTTCAGATAGTGCCCATGCTCTTGTCAGCTCACTTGGTACCAATGAGAAATTCCTGGCTCCATCTTCTTTATTCCTTCCCATTAAGCAGTTATACACATGGATACAATCCTCCTGAGCCTTTCCTTCCCCAGGTTAAACAACTCCTGCTCTCTCAGCTTCTCCTCATATGAAAGATGTCCCCATCTCTCATCTTTGTTGCTCTTTGCTGGACTTGCTCTGTCTTGTAAAGAGGTGCTCGGAAAGGGACGCAGCACTCCAGATGTATCTTACCAGGACTGAGCGGAGAGGAAGAATCACCTTACTCGACCTCCTGGCACCTTTCTGCCTAATGCACTCCAGGAAGCTGATGTCTTTGCTGCAAGTGGTCATTGTTAGCTTATGTTCAAGTTGTTGTCCACCAGAACCCCCAGGTCCACCTCTGCCAAGCCACTTTGCAGCTGGTTTGTCCTCAGCCCATACTGGTACCTGAGGCTGGTCTTCCTCATGACCAGGATTTAACTTCTTCCCTTTGGTGAACTTGAAGCTCATTTCAGACTATTTCTCTAGCCTGCTTGACTGTTCAGATGGAGAGCACAACCATCTGGTTTATCAACCACTTCTCCCAACTTTGTATCACCTACAAACTTGCTGAGGTTGAACTGTGCTCTGTTATCCAGGTCATGAATGGACTATTGGCTCCAGGGCAAACCCCTGGGATATATCAGTTGTAAGAGACCCCCAGCTGGACTTTGTGCTGTGTTATCAGTGGGGAACAACCCTTTAAGCCCAGTAGTTCAGCCAGTTTTCAGCCCACTTCATGGTCCACTTCTCTGTCCATCAGTTTGCCTGTGAGGATGCTATGGAAGGCAGTGTGGCAAGCAGTGCTGAAGTCGAGGTGTACTACATCCACTGCTGTCTCCTTTTCCTCTCATCTAGATTCAAGACTGTTTAACTGAATTCCTGACTATGCCATATATACTTGTGGTCTCGTGAAGATAACTATTTAAAAATTAGAGTATTTTGGTGTTATAGGACATATAGGTGTCCAGAAGAGTATTTTGCAGACTATCTGGATTGCATGAACAATGAAAGTTTTCAAAATATATCTGCAAAGTTCTAAGAAGTGAGATTCAAGACACTATCAATGCATATGCTGCTTTGTTCACAATTCATACTGGTTTGAGGGTAAATATCTCACCATAAGGAGCTGACAGACTTCTTAATGTGTGCTTTTTAGGACAACAAATTTCTGTAAAATAAATATCTCTATAAACCTACCATTATGAGCATGTACTAATGTATACAGCAGGATGAATACATTAAGAACAAAAATCTGTCACTCATACCCCTCTGTCTCTTTTTTCACTTTCCTTTTTAGCGTGGCAAGGCAACCAGATTGAATAGCCCTGTAACTCTGTTCCCTTGTGTGATCTTGGTTTTTATTTTCACATACATTTTACTTGAGATTGCTCATAATTATAGTGCTGGAATAATTTTTCTTCAGAAAATGTGCCGTATTATGAAGCAGTGTGGAATATAACAAGAATTGTTGAGAGCTACAGAAAGTAAAAATGACTGTCAATATTGATGGTATTAGCCACAACCCTTTTTCTCTGAACGTCTTTGATTATCCTTATTTGAAGAGCAGTGAAGATACAGAATTGCAAAATCTGGTCTTAGTTACACTGATTTAAATGCAGGGTAACTGCACTGCATTTAACTGTTCTTAACAAAACCCCTAAATTTTTATTTGGTTTCCAAATACAAAAAATGTATTTCACCAGCAACCTGTTAGGGTGAGGCTTTGGGATATTTTTTTTTCTCTCTCTTTCTTTCTTCCTACTCCTTTGATTCATTCCTTTAAAGTATGTTTATTTATACATTCTTTTATAAATGCAATCATAGCTCATTTTGCATTTCTCATTGGGATATCATTTAAGCGTAAGTCAAGCTCTGCCACGTATAGTCTGATGGTTTAATATAAAAGATTACTTAAATATCAAAAGAACTGATTAAAACAAAGCCCTTGTGGATTCCTCAGTAAATATTTTTAGAATATTTCACATACCTTATAATGTCTTTTTAAGAACTGTAGACATTAATGGGCTGTGGGACAGATTAGGTTCAACAATCCAGGCAAAAAACTGCATAGAAAATGAATTCCTGAACCCAGATGTCTGTTTACATAGACCAGAGACCTTATTCTCTCATGCTTCCATTGGCAGTGCTGGTGTATGCACTTTTCAGAACACAGGATTTATTGAGCCCTTTGCTGGGAAACCTGTCAAAATATACCCTCACTCTTCATGTTTTAAGCTTTTTCTTCAATTCTTCTATAACCTTCTATATACAAAATTTACTATGGACATAGATTTCAAACCAGAGGACATATACCCTTTGGGAGTGCTGGTCGGCAGCCGGCTGGGCATGAGCCCCCCGTGTGCCCAGGTGGCCACGGCGGCCAGCAGCGCCCTGGCCGGTGTCAGCAGCAGCGTGGCCAGCAGGGCCAGGCAGTGCCCGTCCCCCTGTGCCGGGCCCTGGTGCGGCCGCCCCTCGAGCCCTGGGCTCAGCGTTGGGCCCCTCACCCCCAGACAGACCCGGAGGGGCTGGAGCGTGTCCAGAGCCGGGCAGGGGCTGGGGAAGGGGCTGCGGCACAGCTGGGGGGGGCAGGGGGAGCTGGGGGGGCTCAGCCTGGGGAAAAGGGGGCTCAGGGGGGACCTTCTGGCTCCCTACAGCTGCCTGGAAGGAGGCTGTAGGGAAGTGGGTGTTGGTCTCTTCCCCCAAGTGCCAAGGCATAGAACCAGAGCAAATGGACTCAAGTTTGCCAAGAGAGCTTTGGATTAGATATTAGGAAAACATTTCTTCCTCAAAAGAGTTATCAAGCACTGGAAAAGGCTGCCCAGGGAAGTGGTTGAGTTCCCATCCCTGGAGGTACTTAAAAGACGTGTAGACACGGTGCTTAGGGACATGGTTTAGTGGTAGGCTTGGCAGTGCTGGGTTAACAGCTGAACTTGAAGGCCTTAAGGGCCTTTTCGAAACCAAACATTTCTATGATTCTATGATTTAGGACATTGTAAGGTTATAAGGAAGATGATACAAAAAGAGACTTAACCTTCATTACCTCTTAAAAGGTATCTGAGATTTTTATTCCCTCCAAGTGAAACCTAAACATGGTTTTGGTGACATAGCTTAAAGACTATTAAATAACTACTTTTTTTTTTCTTTTTTTTTCTGGTGTGTCAGTACAGCCTCCAAACATCTCCCTTACCCTTGGAATCTGCAGTGATTTAGTAATGAATCTTTATGTCAAAATAGATGTCATCATGCTTGTATGAAGGAAGAACAACAGAAAGAATGAGTTACAAGATTTTTCTACAAACTGTAGACATAAACAGCTCAGAGAACTTTGAAGCATTCTCTTATACTTAGACCTTGTGACTTGAATAAGGTGGAAGGGACACACACAGTTACCAAGAAAACATGATTATTGCTGATAATTTTGTATGATGTCTCATAAAAATGTTGCCTTTAAAAAAAAAAAAAAGAGACAAGAATATTTTTTTCTGATGATATTTTTGATATTTATTTTTATAGTGATACAGACTTACAGCTCATGCAGTCTCTTATCCCCTTTTCCCCTTTATAAATTGAGCTTTCACTCAGTTTACAAAAAAAATGGGTCTACAAATTCTGCTTGGCACGAATGAAAAAATGTGAATGTGTCGATGTATAGAAACTATATTATTACCTGTAAGGACTACACTAATGTTGATTGAGTTAATGGAGGGGTAAAACTATAATCTTATAAAAAAGTGAGAAAATGTGGATTGCTTGTTTCTATTAGTAATGTAATATAATATGTTGTTATGATAATACAATAGTAATGCAATAATAAGAACTGATATAAACTTGTTTAAAATGGGTAATTTGAAAAACAGACAAATTCTATTTTATGAGGTATTAACCAATATAGCTAAGAAATTATTTGGAAAAGGAGTTAATATATACTGTCAACACATTAAAAATATATATAAATAAATGTCCTTGAAGTTTTCCTCAAGGCTATATTAATAAACCAGACTGTAAATATGAACATAGTTGGAAGAGTTATAGTGATTGTGTCTTGTTTTTTCCTTATTTTATATCTTTATTTGATGCATCAGATTTGATTTTATACAAAAGTATGCACAGATTGTTTACTGAAGTCACCTTTTGACTTCTTGTAATAACTCCCACATAACTGGTTAGACATTAATTTTGCTAAGTTGTAAGTGCTTAATTGGCTTTATCTAATCTGAATGTAATCAGACAGTCAACAGAGCAGAATATTCTTTTAAACAAAAAGTCTCCTAAAGAAGAGATTGTCTGTGCTTCAGCAGCAACTTCATTAGGGTTGCCACGAGAAGATTTCCTAGTGTGGAAATGGCCTTCTGGTTAGTGAAGAAAATCAGAGAAAACTTATTTTAAAAATCGTCTGCCATGAGATTAGAAAATAAGTGTCCCTGAGCTGAAGGATGTATGGCTGCAGTCACAGCCAAATAAACTGTTATAGAAGTTGCAATCTTGTTTGCTATAGACAGAGCGAGTCATTTAAAGTACCTGTGAATACCAGTTTCACTTGAAGTTGTCTTGTGACTTTGGCTCAGGAGAAATCTTATTTTCTCTAGCATGCGTTTCTAGAAGAAAATTCCCTTATTCTAGTAGAACTTTTTTTCCGTTTATTTTGGAATGGTGTTTTTTTCCAGGCTCTAGCTACTTAAAGACTCTTATAAAATGAAACCTCACGTTCGTGTGGAGTACTAGATCCTAATACAGGAACAGGACAGACCTGCCTACTGGTAGCACCAGCGGCAGCGGGAGCAATAATCTGAGCAGGTCAGGGAACAAGGCAGTCTCAGCTGCATTGAACTGTTACAATTATCCTCACACTGTCCTCCTTCAATGAAAGAATCATCTTTATTGCGTGCAGAATGGAAAGAAGATATGGGAAGGCAATGGGCCAAAAAATGAGACAATACTTGTATTAAATTGCATCCCATTGAATCTAACATAGCAAGAACACAGAAACAGAGCAAAAATTAGTTCTGGAGTAATGCATGTGTTATTCCTTGTTCTGTGAGAACAAAAAGCAAATTGGGATTTGGCAATGTCATTCTAGGTTTGGTCGTGAACCTCCCAAAGTCTTCAGCTGAGATAGCCAATTAAAAGCTTCTATAGTTCTTGAATATGCAAGGCTTGAATTTCTGAATGCAAAACTTCCAGCCCTGATGGTGCTTGGCAGAGCTAATGGTGTCTAATTTTCTCTCATCTCTCTAGGAAGGACATTGTGTTGCTACTGCCCCTTTAGGCAGAGTATTCAGCTCTTTGACATAAGAGGGAACGAAATTTCAAAATCTTCAAAACTTCTGAAATACTTAAAGTATCCCGTGAAATATTTATTGCTACCTTACGCAAGCTTGTTTGCAGTGTCTTAAGCACTGAATACTGAACAAATTAAACTCCCGCCCCCCCCCCCCGATGATATCAAATAAAATATTAACAATCCCCTAGGATAATAAATACATAAAAATAAAGAGAAATACAGATTTGTGTAAACGTTGTTTACCTGATACTGTACAATCATGCCAAGTCCCATGTCACTACAGAAATGGTGTGAGAGAAGTGAGTAAAATGCAAGAGCACAGGAATGTCCTTTCCAAACAGTATCAGAAGTTTGTATATTTATTTATTCTGCTTTACTGTGTCATATGGCAGGTAACTGCAGAAAAGCCTAAGAACAAGACACAATTATGACATTTTCACAGTATATTTTGCTAATGATTTCAAATAATCTATAGTTTTGAGGGTTTTGAGCTAGTCCTATCTTTTATTTATTAGGTCTAGAGAGATTTCTTACTAATCCATTTGCTTTTTCAACACACATAAGCTACCGGCAGAAGTTTCTGTGGCACTGAGTTGCCCAGCTACACTGTATTTTTTCATAACAGCACATTTGGTTTGTTTTAACTTGGCTACTTTAGTAGGATCACCTAGATTTCAGTATTTCACATCAACTTTCCTATATTCATTATGATTTCATGGTACTTTATCGTGCACACACTCCATGAGCTCATCCGGTCTGGAAAACTGTGGTTAGTTTAGTTCTTTTTGACTATTCACTGCTGACAACTGGAAGCTATTCAGTACTTGGGATTGACTCAGTCCCCTTTATCTTTATCTGAATTTACAAGCAGGCATAGAGCACCTGCAATGTCTGTTTCACAAATAAGCTCAGAAAAGCACAAGTGATCAGGGAATTTTATTTTATAGGAAAACAGAATATTCTGAAACTGAGATGCATAAATATAGCTATAGAATAAAAATATAAATATAATATAAATATATAAATTATATATATATATATATAAATGAAATAAATACAAAAAATTAAAGCATATATGGGCATAAACCCACACAGAAACATAGACACACCTAAAGATTTTGTTGGTAGATGAAAGGGGACTTTGAAATTTATCACATAGTTCCTCAGTTTTTTAAGACCAACCAGACCTTCAGATCTGCACTGCAAATAGTTTTTTGTAGTGCCTTAAACAGCTCATATTAGTTTTACCGTTATTAGTCCTTAGCTTTAGAGTCAGTGTCGCTTGATGATTCTTCTGTAAATAAGGGACAGTGAAAGATGGAATTCAAATGTTTTTATGACCAACTTTGGATCTGATTTTAGACTGGTTCTCCAAAGAAAATCCTGACTTTAGCTCCTTATTCATCTTGCAGGTTCATGGAATGGAATTCAACAGCAATGGAAATATGTTTTGAAATGGAAATATGCTTTGAATCAATTTAAAATAATGCATCTTTGCCACATTCTGTACTGCTCTTAACCAGATCATTTAAACATGGACTGTCTTAATTTTAAGCCATGTGGACAGGCACTGGTGAGATACTTGGATTGTCTTGAGGTTCACTGGGAGAATTTCCCATGGTTGATGTAGCTATGTAAAATGTGCCACCTGGTTGGACTCAGTATGAACTTGGAGCTCTACTAAATTTTTGCTTTGGGGGAAAATTAGAGATGTAAAACTTGAAATGGATTTATAAATCATAACGGATTTAAATATGACAGCAGGATTTATAAACTTGATTATTATATCAGGATTTCATAGTACATTTATAGCCTAAATCAGATATACCTCAAGAGTAAAATAAGGTGTGGTACCTGAAATCTCTCAATTTAGGGATGTTTAACAAGATTTGTAGATCTGTCGTTGAACTTGTCTATCTTACTTGAGAAGCCAAAGAATGGCAGATGAGTCTGTGGATTTTTAAATCCACTTTGGAATTTGGAATGAGTCAACTGTTTTAGAAATTAAGTAAATATGATCTTCAAAATAAAGTTTGTAAAGGGAAACACACTCCTGCAGATTTATTCAGAAGATTTATAAATGGGAACTAAGGAAATCTTTAAGAAAAAAATGCCCTGAAAACATTTAATGTTTAAATGTTCCATAAAAAAAGCATAAATGTCCTTTAGCTGATAGATGTTCTGTGCTGGCTTGTGGAGCACAGCTGGTGTGTTTAAGTCTTTGGTTCATTGGCTTGAAGACCAGTGACTGTCAGCATGCCCCAGGTTTGTTGGCTGCAGAGTTGAGCCCATTAGAAATTCCCACTGCATGCACACACCATGCAGCAGACCACAGGAATGAGCTGTGATGTTGATCTGTTCTAATGGAGAAAGTTCTCCTGCAGTGGGGACTGTCCAGTGGTTATCACTGAACTACACCTGTAAATTATAATCTTGGTGAGAACACTGATTTACACCTCAAAAGATAGCTGGCCAAAGGGAATTTGCTCCACTTGTGGACTTCTGTTTTATTTGTTTGTTCTTCTCCTTTTAATAACGTTGAAATGCAGTGAAGGAAATTCAGTAAAAGGAGATTCCTTTTCTGCAAAGCCTGGTGACTTTGCTGTTTCATTACAGGCAGTATGAAATGTAATTAAGTAATAAGAAAATTCTGCCAGATGCTTGAAAAATATTTTGCAGGATTTTTGAGAAAGTCTGATTTGGAATGCCACATTAAAGGGAAAAAAAAGTTCATTAAATAGTAATGAAATGAAGACTACACATAGTATACTACAAGCATTATTTTTTTAATTTCCAAACTCTTTTTCCTCTGAGTTTTTAAAAATAGTGACAACTCATCTTACAGAAAGTGTGAACACCAAGTATTTCTAACAGCTCCTTGTGTAACCTTCATGTAATGAGCATCTCCAGACCAATCCATAGTTAATCATTCTTCCTTACACTTCTGTAAAATAAAACAAAGCTACCTTCTGCCTTTTGCAGACTGGAAAACAAAAGAACTGGGACTATTTATCTAACACCACATATCTTTTGTCAATGAGCCATTTCGGAATGTGAGACAGAAAGCTTCTGTTCTTTGACAGGGTAGCAGACACCTTAAATTAAGTAAAGAAAAAAAAAAAAAAAAAGTACATGAACATCAGAGAGAAAAGGAACAAAAGCAAAAGAACACAGTCTTTAACTATAAGAAGTTGTACACTGTACCATTAAATAAGAAAACTCTTAGAGCTTTGTCATCAAGGTTATATTTCATACACAAAGATAAGTGAATAACCACAAAACATGATAGCTGCAATCTCTGCCTTGGTTTGCATTCTCAGTGTAAGAACTCTGTTACAACTAAATACATTAGGATCCAAATGAACTTGTCTGGATTTGCATGACCTTGCTGGTGTCAAAGCATGATGTTACTGGCATCAAACACCATTCAAAGGCAAGTTCAATCTACTTAGTAAATTATGTTATTATCTTTTCTACATAGCATTACTATTAAATGTTTAGGTGAGATGTAAATTGAAAGCTACACTTTTTCATAATCACGAAAATATAAAATCTCTGTCTGGAAACTTATATGTGGTGATCATTAATCGACAATCTCAGTATAGAGAAGTAACAAGACAAGACTTGTTTTCCAGAAAGCTCAGACTATGAGTAAAAGAAACTAAATCTATGCTAATAAATTTAAAAGCACCAAAAAATATTCCCAGGCACTGGAGTTCAATTGCTTATGCTGTGAAACTTTCAGAGTGGTCCTTAGCATGTTTCTGGACAGGTCCAGGTATCACACTTCAAAACGATCTTAAAGTATGCATCAAGGAGGTAGTATGAACCAGAGGCAATTCCCAGTCTATGTTTTGAACTCAGCCACCTTTTATTAATTTATTCTATATTTTATTTTATTTCATTTTATTTTTTTAACTTATTTTTCAAGCATGAACAGGGGATGCTGAGAGTCAGAGAAAGCCTTGCACATGTTTAGATTTCTAACATGGGCATAGAGAGTTCTCAATACTTGCATGAAAGAGCCTAGAGGGTGTGAGACTCAGAAGATAAATATGATGCAACAGAGCTTAGGTTAAAGAGCTCTTCATGGAGCGTGAATGCAGATTTCATAGCACTCAGGATCTATGCACAGCCCAGTCTCTGATCCCTTTGAAAGACCTTCAGTGTGAGATGTCCAAAAATGCCTCTTTGAAGTCTTTACCCCTCAGTTAACTTGAGACATCCAGGAAAACCTTTTCCCTTTTTGTAATTGAACTCTGGGACAATAAAGTATTTTTTTCCTACCATTCCAAATGATTCACTTCCAAATTGCTGCCATAACACTCAGCTTGTCCATGAAGTAGGAATGTATCATTATTATCATGCCCTTGCCCTCCTCCGCACCTGGGCACAGCAGGAACACGACTCCATGGGCTCTACCAAGTTCCTGTTTTGCAGGGGACTGGTAGTGTCTCAGGGAGACATGCATTCACACATATCTTCTGCGTTGCTGCCTTCAGTTCCCTGAAGTTCACAATTAGGAAGATACAAATCTGGTGGTTTCTATTTTTAGCACACACCACTCCTGTTTTACCCAGACAATTACATCTCCCTCTGTTCCTTTGAGCAAGCTTATATTGTAACTTAGAAGTGTATTTTTCAAAGGTACTTCTGCAATGGCAGTGCAGTAACACAGTTAAACAAGGATTCCTCTTTAATGTTATGATCTATTTCCATTTAAATAGTCCTGTTGAACCCAGGACCTTGTTGTTAGACCACCTCTAAAACTGAGGAAATTTTAAAAGTATTTTTCTGTAAAGGGAGAAAGAGGTCAAGTCTTGTAGCCTTTTTCTAGATACTTGTTAAGTAGGTTAAGATGGTTAAGTAGGTTACAAATTTTGTTGCACTTGGTATATTTTAGGGTTGTTGGGTTTTTATTATTTTTCTTTAGCTTAACATGGGATGCCTACTTTGGGATTGCCTGCATTAGACAGCACACTGCATCCCTTTCTCTTTTATTGTCTAAGGCAGTAATGGTGGATTTACCACACGAAAAGTGGGTAATCTCCGTGAATGGTATATGGACAGTTGTACACATCCTGAAGTTGCTAACATAAAATCCACTTGCATGATTAACATAAAAGAATGCGTATTTCTTAGCATTAGAGACACAAGAAGAGATTTAACTTATTAAACGGTAATGAGATGAAGTTTCATTCTCATCTACCATTTCCTAGTTATAACAGTTAATAGAGGGAAAACCAATTTAATTAAACTTCAAGAAAGGCTAATCCAATAACGTTGTGAAGTGGATTTACCTTAGCTTCTGACTACATGTCAGAAATATTGTCCCAGCCTGCTCCTCTGAAATTAATGTGATCTTAACATTTCTACAAATTCTCTCATTGGAGTCATGCAGGATCCAGACTGGAAAGTCCTGCTGATTCATCAACTTTTATGGAGATACACTTCTGACTTCTCAGGGCTATGTGGCTATGGGGAGTCTTCTGTTGACAAGGAGTGACCCTTGGACACAAAAATGGATGAAGTGGCATAATCTTTCCAGCCCAGGAAATTTCAGAGACTCTGTGACCTTTATTGTTTTTTCTGGGCAGATTCACACAACTATCCACATCTCCTTTTGTTCTAGGTTGCATTGCATCTCTCTGTGACACCTGTAACTTACAGAAACAGTTTTGTTGTATCTAGAGAGAGTTTCTGTACACATAGAAAATTTTGTAAATGGAGAACTTCAAGTATATGAAATATGAATAATAGGAACAGACAGCTTGTGGTTACTGAATTTTCACTGAACAAACCTGGCTGTATGTCTTGTAGTTATACATTTTATGATAACTTTCTGCAACACACATTTTTCTGTCTTTAAGGAACATAAAATAAGGATATTAATACAAAGTATCTATTGCTTAGTATGGTGGAAATACCTAGTAATCATAATACCTACATGGGGCAGGACTGCTTCTTATAAAAATGTGTAATGTAAGGGATCCTGGCACACAAAACCTCAAAATTCAAGTACAAAACACATGGCAACAGGATAATCTGGTGCCCACACTTGAAGACACATAACAAACACGTGGCTGGTCAGGTTCTACTTGCTGTACACATGATGACTGCATTTACTACTAGAAACAACCAAGAGCTTTCTCATACTATATAGGAGTACATAGGTGTAAAGACATCTAGTACCTCTACTAAAATACCTTAATACACATATATCTATTAACTGGCAAAGCAAAACAAAACAAACCCAACCCATCTTTAAAATTTTATTATTTTTTAGTAACTAAAGGCAAGCAATAGACAAAAACAACATGTCTTCCCACAACATTAGTTCATTACTAAATCAGAAAGCTTAAAATTAAGAAAAAATGGTGCTTTTTGCCCAATAAGCTTGACAACTCCAGGTGAATGTTATGGCCCTGCGTAGAGGACATGGATTCCACCCAGCTCTAACGAGGTTAAAATCAGTAGTGGTATACCTATTTTGTTTGTATAACTTATCTCATTCTTCCAATGCTTGTAAAGCATTTTGAAATCCAATCATTGCAAACACAACATGGAAATTAGCTGGTTGGTTCTTCTACTGGTATTAAAAAAAACAGTGTCCTTTCTCTGACCCACTGTGAACACCATAGTACATACTCAAATGAGAAGAAATGACTGGCAGGCAGTTTTGGAAGCACTGATATAAGGACAGTGGATTAACACTGGCAAACAGATATTTAGGCTTGTATCAGCTGGTATGTCAAAACATGAGTAGGAGAAAATATCACATTGAAACACTGAGAATGTGGGATCTGAGCAGCAGCATGTGCCTGCTGACGGGTTACAAAGATAGATAGGATGCTGATATTACCAATAGTAACTGAAAAGAGAAAGAAGAGAAAAGTGACAGAAAAGAGAGAGAAGTTAAATAGATTTGGAGAAAGTATTGAGTACTGTTTAACTTTTTTCCAATTATCATGCTACTCAGAAAAAGAAGGATTTATCTGAAAATGGAAATGAAAATTGAAGGGAAGGACAAAGAAAATGCTTGTTTGCCATTTACGGTTATAAAGGGCAATTTTTCTATTTTTAGTTTTTTAAAAGAAAACTAAGACAGAGTTTCAGATAAGATTAAGGTCTAGAAATGGTGGCAGACTATCCAACAGGTTTCATTCACAGTTAATTAGCTAAATAAATTAGGGTTGGATTAGATCATCTAAACCCACAACTATGAACACATTTTCAAAGTTACACAGTGAGGTTCATTTGCAGTTCCATTTACGACACTAATATTCAAAAATAGCTGCAGACCAGATGCACTTGGATTCTAGAAGAGTTTATCAAACATTTAAAATAAAGTAAAATAAAATAAACAAAACAAAACAAAATAAAATAAAACTAAACTACCAGTCTGGTATGTACAGCATAGTTGAATTTATATTAAAAATTAGCATAACACCACATGACATTGTGATTCAAAGTAAAATTTTATGCAAGATGGATGGATGAAGTTCTATGTTAGATGGATTAAATCTACTTTACTAACAGATTGAAAAATGCAATTGTTAATTTTTTTCAAGAAGAACTCATTACACAAGGTCACCCAATAATAGCATTCTTGTTTCACTGCTATTTAATATTCCTAGTCTTGATTTAGATGACAATATGAAGATATTTCTGATTAAGTGAATAACACAAAAAACCAGTGGGACTGTAAAACATGAAGGACGCTTGGTTGCTGTTATGAGACAATCTGAGCTGCCAAGCTTAATGATCACAGTCCAAGGAAACATGCTGATAAAGGTTCATGTAAAGAAATACATTGGGAAACCAAGGAAACTGTACAAATCCAGCTGGGAGATTATGGCTTGGACTCAAAATATGTTGCAGAAAAAAAGGGTGCAATCATGACTGGAGACAACCTGAAGTGCCAATAGCTGATGCACCTGAGCGACTGACTGCTGGATGAACACCTTCACTGTGCGCAGATCAGAACCAGATAAGAAGAACCAGGCTTTAACTCAGATATTTATCCTGTATCAAGTTAAATTAGATGGCTACTTGATTTGAGTGTAGAGTGCATGCGTCATGCGACCTAGAGATTAGGGGTCACCTAGAGATTAACCAATTTGTTTCCTAATTCCCTCAGCAGTTAATGGAGACAGTAAATCTATCCTCCAGATTTCTACAATGAGGACTTCTGAATAATCCTGAGCTTCACTGTTTAAAACCAATAAACCTTGTATAAGTAGTATGTTCTCACTTTGTGCATAAGACGCATGTAACGCAAACTTGTTTGGTTTTCTTCATTTGTTGATTAGGTTGTAGGAAGTAATTTTGTGATGACTGTCATCTTATCCACAACTGCACACCAGATGAAGGACCTTACAATGCACTCTGACTCATAAAAGGATGTATTTGCAGCTTGAGATGTAAAAAGCAGCTTCCTTAAAGAGCTGCTAAAACTCAAAATCCCTATGACAGGGAACAGAGGGAATTGCAACACAGACATGAAGCAACTGGTTTTATTTCCACTTGTAAGGAATATGTAGAAGTCTATGTACATAGACACTTTGTATTGAAATATGCATCCTGTGTAGTTCTGATTACAACCTTCTCTAAAATGTTTAAAAGTTAGAGTCTTTCAAAACATTATCTTTTATATTTTGTGAATATGGTCCTTCTTAAAAAAAAAAAAAAAGAGGGGCGGAGGAGAGGGTGTTTTTCTTCTAAATCACTTATCTTTGACTTCTAATAAAAAGATATCCTAGATTTCAAATAACCATGTAATGTCCTTTGCTGAATATAGGACTTCTTTCTGTCTGGAGGCTTTAATGATGAGTCTAAGGATTCATTTCATAGAAATGAAGCACCTTGTTTCCCTGAAACTTTTTTCTTGAACTGACATCCTCTTATTCAATAATGCTTTCTACAGCTGCATTGCAGTAAGTATTTTTATTAAGCGTGGATAACCCTGAAACACAGTGAGCAGCTTTAGAGTACCATAGATTAACATTTTTTATTTGACTTTTATTTGTGAATTCAAATCATATAGTGTAAAGTTCTTGTTGCCTATTTACTGAATTTATCTTTCATTGTACTGAAATGCTTTTTAGCTCGTGTGTCCTGATACTCACACATTCTTAAGGATGACGGCAACCATAAGGTTGAAATACTGAAAGCTATCAAACACGAGAATGTGAAATGCTCATATCTCCAAGCACTTAGAGCATAGGATGCATCAAACAAGTAATAGGAAAGCAACCAGATGCATCTCTGTCAATGAGACTGAAAACAGCACTGAAGCTTACAAACAGAGGAAAATTTGGGCACTGAATGCAGCTAAACTGTTTTTAACTGAAACTATGTGTTTCAATGGGAACAGATTGATTTGTAAAAAGCAGGACGTTGTTTTTGCAATATTTTTTTCTGGCAGATATCAGTTTCCAGAAAAGGTCTATCAGGACTGCCTTTGGGAAGCTGATCTTTCAAATCCCAAGCAAATTACAGCATTACTGTAGATGAATGCATTAACCATGTGCTTGCTGATGTCCTTTTTTAATACGTAATTTAAGTACCTGCCTTCCATAAAGCATTAGCTTTTGGTTTGCCATTTAACTGTTTTGCTTTGTTTTTCCAAGAACATTTTCCTGTGTTATTCAGCATCTTGAACACCATCAAGATAACTCCAGGCCTGTGGTACAGACCCATCTGTCACCATCTACATGGGGCAGAAGTCATAGGAAGTGTCACCATTCAGACACAAATGTCTCAGGCCTCAAAACTCAGCTATGAGAGCAAGCTTCCAATAACCGTTTTCCTAGGTTAGGTTTTAAGAAAAGTTATTAAACAATATTGCACTTAAACTACCTGAGCCTGCTCAGTTCTGCTCTGCAGGCAGGAAATTCTTTGCATATGAGGTCATTATAGACCTTTGGGGTACTGAGTACACACAGATAAAGGACATCCAAGTAGGTGTCCTCACTACTGAAACATCAGCTTTGAATGACACCTGTAAAGAAAGGCTTGAGCTGTCCGGGGTATCTAATACATTTAAAAATGGAAACCTATTGCACTCACAGTACCACATCAAATTCCAGTTTCAACTTTAACGAATGCAAACAACTGTGAACATGGTCCACATGGAAATTTTTGAGTCAAGTGCCCTACGACTGCACTTCATTTATGATCATTGTGAAAGTCTTCTAGAAGGTCCAGCACTGCTACCAATACCTTCAGGCTGGCGCCAGCATCTCTATAATTTGAAAAAGAATAGAAAATGTGAATATTGTCACTATTGTCACAGGTCACTATTTAAGCAGGTTTTTGGCTGTGGAGTAATTCAAAAGTCCCTGGCAAACTAAATGCCATCTTACCTTACTGGCAGATCTCTCAAAAATAGCCTGTTCTTTCTTCACCTCTGTTCAAAACATGAAGATATAAATTCCTGATGTTCAGAATTTCCTCTGTACCTGCGACCTTCCTCAAGAGGATGAGACATGTGAGGCTAGGAAGGATAGCGGAGGACAACTTCTTATATAGTCCTATAATTTCAAAGCTCAACAGCTATTTGCAAAACTCCTCGGAATACTTTGACTAACCCTGAGCCTGGCTAACTGTGAGACTAGAGAGGATGTCAATGTATTATCAGTGTCCATATCTTAAAAACACTTTGGTCCAGAGAAAATTTATTCCAAACATCGGAAAAGAAACTCTAGTAATTTTTCAGGTAAACAAGGACTTCTGAGGTTTCGTTGCCGGCATTTCTGTATTGTCAGGAAAGCACCAATACTTGTCTCCTTACTGAAACACCTTGAGGGCTTCTCGATGCATTTGTGAAGATTTCTCTGGTAAAGTACTCATTTACTATTTTCTGTAAGCATCTTTCACAATGAGAAGTGCTCTCAAGAAACCCAGTACTTGATAAAGATAATAAAATGTAGCCAATAGATGATTACATCAATCAAACTGGCCATGACCTTATTACCAGCTATAGGAGAGAAGCTGGATGGCAGTTGTCAGCTCAGAAAATCACCAGCTTGCCCAGTAAAGCCAATGTTGGTTTCTCCAGAGAGAAAGAGAGCCTTAACTTTGTGATATACTTGGAAGATGGAGGATTTGTGCTGAGACAGGTTTCTAATTATTGGGATGTTCATCCAGAGAGCATATCGGATGTAATTCTTTGAATGTTATGGGTCAGATGTCAAGATACTGTGAAATACCAAACACTTATTTTCCATCCAGCCTCGGCTGGAAGTCCTCCCTCTTCAAGAGATAAATATGAGGCTTTCACACACTTATTTTCTGACAGTCTGAAGGAAGATTAGGGATTTATGGTAGCAGAACTTTAGCTCCCATGAGACAGCCATGCAACAGTTTAAAACAGAAATATTTTGCCCCCAATAAAAATATTTCAGGTTTAAACCTTCATTTTCTACGCAGTGGTTGGTTACTGCAACAACTCCAGGAAACTGAAAACTCAATTTTCCTTAAAAAAAAACCCAAAACCCAAAACAATCCCAAACCAACAGAAAAACATTTGACCAGCTACTTCTACCTTGTGCAGCTATTCATAATGTTTGCAGTAAGCAATGGCTGGTATAAACAGAGAAATGATGACAAAGCTCATTCTGTAATTGAATGCTAAATTAAGACAGGTTATGTAGAAACGAAAGCATAGTAAGCTGCAGGTAAGTAAATGTGTGGGCCAAATATAAAGCATAAAAAGCACAGCAACGCAGAACGTGCTCTCTGCCAGACCTGTAATTGAAGACACAAGAAAAAGCAGTGGCACCATACCATGAGTGATGCTTCTTCAAGTCCTGCATAGAAATTCTGCTCTTAATCAAACACATCTGGAAAAATGACAGGTTTAGTCCCTCTATGCCCATGTATAGGGCTTCCAAGAGAACCAGAAGCATTACTAAAATAAAACATGTAAGTGATCTGTCCTCTTGGTGGTAGAATCTGACTGATACATCCCTTGGAACTGAAGTATGGATTATTTCAAATAAAACTGACAGCATCAGCCATCTGTGAACAATCCGACAACGTCTAATTCCTCTGACCTTTTCTCACAGTACCAACTGCCTCGGCAACTCTAGTCAAACCTCAGCAAAGCCTTTACTCTGCTCCCGCACATGCTCTAAATCAATCAAATACTGTAAGGACAACACCAGCCTGTTTGTTTCCTTCTCTGATGCTCTAGCTGTGGGCGATTCATCCATCATTAACGCAGATGCTGCAGAGGAGGTTAGGTAGCTCTGAAGGTTATTAATGGACAACCAAACTTTTTAGGTCAGATAATATGACAGATTTTCAGAACAAATTAGTGATTGTGGCAGGTCAGCTACAGACAACAAAAAGAGCTGTTCTCCAGATCAAGAATATGCTATGGGTTTTTTTCAGCGTAGTCCTCCCGGGGGTCTTAAAGTAGGTGAGAGGCAAGGCTGGCAGGAAGAAGTTGTGTTTTCTTGTAGAATAGCTAATAAGTTTGGGAGTAACAGACAGGTCTTAAGGAGCAGGTCTTCAGGGGCAGGTTTTCACTAGTAATTTTGTAAAACACAAGTGACTGTTGTTTACATCTTCCTGTATTCTCTTTTCATGCAGCTTTCTCCAGCATAGTGCATAGTTTATAGACTCTTGAGAGACACGATTATGAAATCGAAACAATAAATGTATTAGGGTTACTTATCTAAATGTTATCTACTGTTTGGTGCCTAAATGATAGTATCAAACTTACAGAGAAGCATCTCATTCATTTGCCCAC
The DNA here is from genome assembly GCF_023634085.1 of Falco cherrug. Classification (NCBI taxonomy): domain Eukaryota; kingdom Metazoa; phylum Chordata; class Aves; order Falconiformes; family Falconidae; genus Falco; species Falco cherrug. The sequence goes on from NC_073698.1 coordinate 6,193,015, forward strand.
ACAAATGTAATGTTTTTATTTATACAAAAATGGATTGGATAACATGCTTGTAGAACAAAAGTGGAGTGCATTCTTCAAGAAAACTAGAAAAAATCTGGATTATTCTCATTTGTAAAATATCTGTTTGAAAAAATTTGTCTAGATATAAGTTAGTATTTTTGTTAAAAGCAGTGGTAATACTCTTTACTGGATGTAATTGATCTTTATATTTCCTTTTGAGAAATACTCATCAGTAAAATATTTTATGAGTATTATAAAAATTCAGCTTATATTTGATGCATGAATGAATGCACCTTCAAACACATGAAGTCATGATATATATGTGTGTACCTCTACATTCTCATGCACACAAATAAGCATACATGTCCTATATAACTCTGTATCTGTGTGTGTGCGTGTTAGTAATTGTGAAGATATTCCTCTGAAATACATGCTTATCTGGACAAGAAATATGCAAATTTACAGATGATATGGTCAATCTGGAGGTGACATCAGGTGTTTCCACTTCCTCTGGGCAGATCCAGATGTGCTGTGGTTTACAAATTTGCCCTTTCATTATCTATTCACTCGACTTCTATACAGATACTGGGGAAATCTGGATAGGATAACAAGGAACACATGCACATAAAGGAAAATTGTCAAAAATTTGATATAATTTAGTGGTTTTGCATGGAGATTTATGATGACAGTAAAGACTCGGATAATGAATCCTTTCTCTACACATGTATAAACTAAGAACAAACAAAACCAGACATAGACATTCCAGGGTTTCTCCAACAGTGCAGAAATGTTTTCCAGAACAGGTTATTTTCAACTTCCCCCCCTGCCTCCATGTGGCTTACAATTTGTAAAAATAATTTTTTTTGAAAAAAAATGCTGTTTAGTTTAATTTCTGTGTGACTTTCCCTACCCTAATTAATGCTATTATTCAAAGCCTGAACTGATTAAGAAACTATTAATTGTTTCAATGGTGCTTCTCTGATGCTCATCACTATAGTATCTCAGTCTAGCAAACATTAATGAATCTATGTTCCTAATGCCGTTATGAGATAGTAACTGTACAGAAGACAAAGAAGTAAGTAAAGAAAGCCCCTTCATTCTTAAAAGCATCTTTTTAAAAGGTCTTTGTTCATTTAGGGTTAAGGATAGAAATCACAAGCATCCACCTGTTTCCTAAAATGCAGTGACTCTTATAATGACACATGGTCATTAAATATCTACTGAAGGGTTTGATTTATGCATCCACATCAGCTCTCTAAAATATAGAGTTGCTACTCTTCCTCTTTTACAAAATTTTTAAGTGGTTGGTTAAAGGTGACCCCAGGAAACCACGATGCCACCTTTACCAAAGATGGCTTAACAGATCCATTAAAAGAGGGAATATGGAGCAGTTTTGAGGAGGTGGTGCATGAAATCATAACTGGAGCATTACTTCTGATAATGGTACTGACCTTTTGTAAGTGCTGTGATAAAACTGAACAGGATCTGGAAAATTTCTACAAGAATGGCAAGTCACCTTGAGAATATCTTTTCTAGATGCCCATTATCTATATTTTAATGGATGTCCCCATTCAGCACAAGTTGCCCCCAAAAGAGGATACAGTGAAGAGTAGGACAAGTATGGAAATGTGCTGATTTAGTATTATGACTATGCAGCCTTCATGTGAACTATTCCTCTGGATCTCCTAAAGATTCACATCCTGCTCTGTTATTTCTGCTTGGAGACAACCTGCTGGAAAAAAAAAGTGCTTGGAAGAGTATACAGTAAATAAAAACCCAGAAAGGCAGACTGTGCTCAAGTGATATAATTCTGCAACTATGTATTGTACTCCTCTTTTAATGAAAACGTGAAAGGTCTGATGTGGGACTTCTTATCATTTTTGTTTTGTTCTCTTGGGGTTTGGTGATGTGTCCTGTCCTGATGTGCCCGCCCCACCCCACCCCACCCCACCCCCCCTCCAGTAAATATATCTTAATTTATTAGTTCTTACCCCTTCCTTACAAAACAGGAGATATCTTTCCTTGAGCTTGTCCTAGGCTTTATAAACTCAAGAGCACAAAAAGAGCAAGGAGACAAAGGCAATTTCGTGGTTGCACAAGGTACACTCTTTATGGCACCTCATTCTTGCGGCTATAAAAGGGTTGTTGGGCTTTTTTTTTTTTTTTAGCATTGCCACTATAAAATGTTATTTGAATGGTTTAATGCAGCAGACATTTTAAGTCACTCAAGCAGAATTTCTTATACATCCTATTCAATCAACACCACAGTTATTTTTCTCAAAGTCTACTGTACTCTGCTGAAGTGAAACTTTTGTTAGAATTATTTTGGAAATGACTAAAGGTAACATTTTCTTCTCCCTCAGAGAACAGCGTGCCTGATTCAGACAGCTACTTTTTCTAAACCAGCTGAAATATAGTCAATTAGAGCAGAAGCCATAACTTAATATTCTCTGTCTCCTCTCTAGCATCTTCACTGTGGTAGCGGTGTGGAGTATTTCTCTGCTTTGCGACAATGTACAGAATACATACAACAGAAAAAGTGGAGACATGTCTACCATAAAATATGTGGGAAAATTGGCATTATCTGCTGAGGTAAAAGGTTATTATTTCACTATCTGGCTCTGTGCAAGGGGGTATGAAAATATTGTTCCAGGTATACTGTGTGAGAAGGACGTGGACTGTTGCAAAGGCTCCATTAATTCCTTTACGTACAATGATATGTATGTACATATAAAATCTTTTAAAATAGAGTTAATAAATAATTTCAGATTTAATGAATATTTGATTTGACCAACATAGAGTTATTTTTGTTATTCATGGAAAACTGTGAAGAATTTGGTTTGGGAACAACTTCACTTCTTCAGTTTTAAGTTTTCTTAATCCATAACAAAATTAACATGTTAAGTTTACATACTGGATGACTGTTTACAAAGTGGACTTACAAACTTCCCCATCAGCTTATCTTTAATGCTTTGGTGATGTAACATCGCACAGATCAACAAAGTACTGTATTTCCAATAGGATTATAAAAAATTAGATTGAGCTGTGTATTTTAGGGGGTAATTTAAAAAAGATGACGATTTAAAAGTAGCTTTGAGGTGCTGCACATTCCTCCCTGTTTTTTGCTCTCCTGCCAGTTTTCCATGCATTGCCCAAGAGAGTCATGGAACGGCAGGACCTGAATCTACACCACCACATTTTTATTTTTAAGCAAGAAAGAAGCCCTGTTGTGTCAACAGGGCTCCTCATATGCTAAACATTGAGAGCTGGTGTGGTTTGCACATGTGCTTGTGATTATTTACTGGATTGGAGCTAGGCAAGGGAAAGAATAAAACTAAATTAATTAAAAAGTTTAGTCAGATGCATGAAATACGCTTGCTAAATTCATTGTTAGGGGGTTGGGTTTTTTTTTTTCCTTTATTTGTTCATGAGGGAAACTTCCTAAGAACTGCTATACCATTAAATAGTAGAAATAGAAAACCAAACTGACAGCATCTCTCTAAAGGACCCTAGTTTGGAATTAAGATCTTATGCCAGAACACAAGTTTTCCTTTTTACACCAAAACAGGTAACACTTTCAGTGTCAGATTTTACCTGCATGACCTTCTAATTCAGATAGAGCTAATTCCCTTTCTGAGCTCTGTGAGTTAATTTTTTTATTTGCACATGAGACCGGGCTATAGATTTCATTAATGAGGCCTGAGAACTTCTGTTATTCTGAAAGTGAAAATATTGGAAAGAGCTTGGACATCAGGACATGACATATAGCTGCTGTGTGCAAAATCTTCGGTGTGTTTTTATCCTTGTAATGATTCTCTCTGTACTCTCAAGGAGCTACAAATTCATAGTCTGACAGCCTAATATCAGCCGTGATAGCCTTCATTCTGCCACACTTGCTTGGACAGGGTAATTAATGTAAGCATATGAGAAACCATAATTGACATTTTGATCAATAAAGGTCTGCTTGGCAAACTTGCAAATGACATTGAAGTGGGTTCCCAGGAGCTATTCAAATATCAGCAGAGAGGTACATCACGTGGATGTCTTCAGCCACTCTGCTATGCAACGTGTAAGCTATGGTACAGTAGGTCATTAAGACTCAAAAGATTTTTATCATCTTCTCACAGCAATAGCTGCAGTGGGTTTCTGGCTGAAGAAAATAGCTCACACAAGTTCTTTTATCAGTACGCAGACATATGTTAGTATAATGAAATGGGGTTTACTTGTCATTTAACATTGGGTTACAACAGCCAAATTATAAAAGAAAATTCATTAAAAGAAGGAAGCACTCTGCTATTCTATCTGATGAGATAATCTTTTCTTCCCTGGAACAGTGAATTCCTAAATACCACAGCCACTATTTCTAAATCCCACAGAACACCTATTTCAATCTTGACTCTGACCGTAAGAACTTAAAATAAAGGTACAAGTGTCCGTTCTTAAGATCTAGGGGAGATGTGTAACATTCTCCTATGCATATTTTTCATCAGAGAATATTCATTTTGTTTTAAAAGGCACTACCTATTGTTTGTATTGCTAACAAAAAGGATTTGGAGAAGGGTGGAATTAAAAGATGAAAGAAAAATATTTACCAATGTATATGCAAGCTTGAGTAAACACTGGTGTAACTGCATTAACTAATACAGCCCTCTTATTTTTCCTGATAAATTCAAAGGCAACAACAGACCTCAAATTCTGATCATTGTTAACCTCGCAGATATCCAGAACAACTGTGGTGTTTTTTAATGGAGTAATGCTGAAAAAAATTCAAAAGATGTTGTATTACACAACTTTCTTGCGATTATGACTTCAGTAAAACACCTAAGTATGTGACTAGACCTTCCTTGGTGAGTATGCTGGTTTTGGCTGGGATAGAGTTAATTTTCTAAACACTAGCTGCTATGGGGCTATGCTTTTGTGCTGGAAACAGTGTTGATAACGCAGGGCTGTTGCAGCTGTGGCTGAGCAGCTCACACGGAGCCAAGGGCTTTGCTGCCCCTCACCCCACCCCAGCAGCGAGGGGCTGGGGGGGCACAAGGAGCGGGGAGGGGACACGGCCGGCACAGCTGACCCCCCTGACCCAAGGGATGTTCCATACCATATGGCGTCATGCTCAGCATATAGAGCTGGGGGAAGAAGGAGGAAGGGGGGGACGCGGGGAGTGACGGCGTTTGTCTTCCCAAGTCCCCGTTGCGCGTGACGGAGCCCGGCTGCCCTGGGGATGGCTGAGCCCCTGCCTGCCCGTGGGAAGCGCTGGGTGAATCCCTTGGGTTGCTTTGCTTGTGTGCGCGGCTTTTGCTTTACCCTTTACACTGTCCTTATCTCAGCCCACGAGTTTTCTCACATTCACCCTTCTGATTCTCCCCCATCCCACTGTTGGGGGAGTGAGTGAGCGGCTGCGTGGGGCTGAGTTGCTGGCTGGGGTTAAACCACAGCAGTAACTGTACCTAAATGTTTGTTGAATTAGGGCCCTGACTGATTTGCTCAAAATCCCACTATGAATAAATACTCAGCAGGGAACTCAAATAGAACAATAACTTAATTGCACCTGAAACAAATGAATAATGCTATATATATTATTCTCTGCTGTGGAACCTGCACCTTAAATCAACCAGCTGTGTATAACCAGGAACAGAGACCACTTTTCTACAGCACAGGGTGACGCACATAGCAGCTACATAATTTGCTGGATAAGATTTTGTTGTCTTGGTCTGTAATTCCAACACTCAACAAGGTACAGGATTACCTTCTTTTCTATGTATGTGTGTGTGCATTCCGAGAACAAGTGGATTTTTTTTCAGGACATAAAGGGAAACTCGGTAAACACATCGTGTAATAAATGTCAAATCTCCAGCTGCTTTTTAGCAGCAGGACAGGCTGAGGGCATAAGTGCGATTAAAGCTGCACACAGCAGAGAGGTGTTCATGACTTGCATAGGTTACAGTCTCCGCAGCGTTCTCAGCTGAGATTCCTTCGCCTGTCCTTGCTGTCTGCTTTCCATTCAACCTCAACCCCAGCCTGGTACCAAACAGAAAAATGGTCAAGGAAGCAGTTGTTTTAGGGATGGTGAAACCACAGAGGAGGCAAATAACAAGCAAATAGATGGAAAATACACAGAAGGGGATTTGATTAAAGGTACAAGCTTGCTTTGAAGTGGTCGGGGGTGGGGGGGGGGGGGGCGGGGTATGGGAACAGTGTCATACACAGCAGCAGCTGAAGAGGGGCTGGGGGGATCCCTCTGAGTGATGCACTGGGGATAGTAGAGGCTCTAGGGGTTAAAGAGTTGGTTGCAGAAAGGCAAATGAAGAAATCACACGGAACAGAGAAAAGGAAAGCAGAGCTACTTACTAGGCATAATTCAATGTCTCAGAAAGTCTGCTGGCCTTCCTGGGATGGGAAATCAAGAGTTTCCTTCCTCTCAGTATTACTGCAACATGGTTGGTGTCTCAACCTTTACAGGGCTGCTAAATCCCACTCCCTGAGTCTGCTGCCTAAGCTCTTAAATTCGAATAAATCAAGAAAATTGACATTTCTAAAAATAGCTCTTTTACCTATCCTGAGATAATTACAGCCCAGGAGAATTAGAAGCATTAAGCATACATGAAGCCTTGTGAAGCCCCCAGGGTATGATTCATCTTGCAATAACCACACCTCTCGCCTGTCTCATCCTTGCTAATCATCAAATGTCTCCCAGTCTCTCCGCCTCCCTATTCTTCACCCCTCTTCCCCTCCCTGTAGAGGATACCTGCAAAACTGAAAGCTGATACAAAGAAATGGGAACAATAGCTTAAAAATCCCCATCGTTCTGTTTCTGGTGGGAGAGTTTCTGGGTCTTGTAAAGGGAGAGAAATACAACCCCCGAACACTTCTCCAGCTCCTTGGTATCAGTCTTTCAGCACCAAAACAATTTAAGCACGGCTGGAAGTAAATACAGAAAATGGTAACAAATGAAGGAAAAATGGTAATGTAACAGACGGAGAAAACTAGCTGGAGTTTTGTTTGGTGGAGGGATGAGTGCTGACTCCAGTGGGAAGCTGTGGGAATTAACACTTTTTAAACTAATCCAGTCTGTAGAGAAGCTGAGTTTCTTTTGAAATTGAAGACTTCCTAGGAAGTAGATGGTATTTTTATTTATCTCACCTGACAGAAGCCTATAGCTTTGGTGTTTCAGTAAAGAGGACAACTTCTAAAACAGGGGGGCAGGGCTTTAAAGGCAGTCCCTCTATATGCTGATGCATGTCACATTATAGCTAGAACATCTTATACCACAAGGGCATGTATGGCTGAGAACAAAATCAATCGCAGTGCTTTTTGTGACTACCCATTCCACTTACAAAGTTAACGAATAGAAAGACGTGATATGACTTTTGACTTCAGGCTGGGAACGTGAACTGGTCAGCAGCATCAGCAATCAGTTAATGTGTATTTATTCAAATTCTTTCAGAGTTGTTCAATTGTGTATTTATGAAGCAGCCTGTAATGATACTTGCCATAAAGCAAAACTACTACTTGGACTGCAACCTAATTCTGACAGGATACGAGGAGGAAAAAGTGCATTTGCACCATGTAGGATAAAGATTTAAGAACTATCAGTCTTATCTTCAAGACAGCAGTGAATCTCTTTGATATATGTCCCTAACTGGAAACGCAGTTGTCTGGTACGGTGATTTGGTACTTGCCTCTGAATTAGCTGCCAGTGGCCACAGCTGGAGGCAAGATACTGCATTACAGAAACCATTCATCTGATCCATAATGATGGCAGTTTTCCTAAGAAAACTAAGTTTTGTACATATTCATCCTTTCAGCTCGCTGCAAGAACTTAAGAGCTTATTATTATTGTAATATTAAAAGGTATCTAATTAATTCCATCCACTCTTTTCAATATCACATCATAATTACTTTAGTTTTGCATAAAATTGTTACATTTCTGAATGTTAATTCAAGAACTAACTTTTGTCTTCCCCGCCTTATTCTTATCCTCACCCACATGTTTATGAAGAAGTATTGGCAAAGTGTTTTTCTAAGTTGTTAATTAGACCACTGTGTACAGAATATTATTCCTCCATTACAGGAAATTACATGTTCTTTTCCAGCAGAGACAGAAGAGTGACTTCAGTGCACACTTTCCTCTCTCATTTGCTCTGGGAATAGTTTTCAAAACCCACAGGGACCAGGAAGTAGTAACATTGATAATGCTATGACTTCTTTGCAGTTGGACCTGCATAATCAAAAAGCTATTACTGAGTTCAAGCTGAGACTTAGCCAAGTCTGTTCAATAGTCACATTTCAGATGATTAACTTTATATTACCACTTGAGATGGTCTTACTTTCAACCAGAACGGTTGAATAATGTCACATCATTAAATTAGGAAGAAGATAGTCCATTCCCATTTCTGGATCCTCTTGCAAGCCTTTGTGAATAAGGTAACAGCTCTAAGATATGGGCATTTAAACCAAATTTAGTATCTAAAGGCAAAGGGTCTAGTGCAAGTGAGGCTTCCCTTACTGACAATAGAAAAGACAGTAGACAAATTCTCCATCTTTGAAACCACAGATGAGGAAAAGTCTTCAATAGGGAGCTATTCTCTTGAGAGATTTGTTTTGGTTTTGGTTAGGATTTTTTTCTGTTTACTATTTCCTATGCAGCTGGTATCATCTAAACTTTTAATACATGTTGGTGGTAAAATTCAGAATATTGTATTAATGGCACATTTTATATACTGCTGTATTTATAAGATGTAAGTAAATGTGAACTCCAAATATCAAAGGTATAGAAACTATCTTACATGTCTGTAAGTTATATTTGGGTAAAAGTGTTGACTCTTTTAGCTATGTTCGTGCTCTTATTTTGGTGCCTTTTTTTCTGAGGATACCAGCTTAAGGAATCAAGTGAACTCTGCATCTATACACAGACTTAAAATTAGTTTAATAGATAACGTCCCATAAAATAACATTCCTCATCAAATGGCCAGACTGAGTTTGTGAGGATATGCCAGAAAAGTTGTGCCTTACAAGAAATTCCTCTCCATGTCCATTTATATCAACATTTCCTTTCACATGGCTTTTTTTTCTCCACCAAGAAAGTTGAGATGAAGTGGTGAAAACACTTGGAAAATTACTTGAGGGTTCATAAGATGAAATACGAAATTAAAATAGATGAGAATAACACAGAATTTTGAAGGGCTGAGTTCCCTCTAGTGTGTTCTTGTATTTTATGATACCAGTGCATGATACTCAGACTGGAATGACTTGTGTGCTACCACTGCTTACTTAGAGTCATCAATTTCATGGTGAGGAGGATGTCTGAAACACGTGGATAGACAGATATAAATTCAGGTGTGCTGATCTATCTATCTATCTATCTATCTATCTATCTATCTATCTATCTATCTATCTATCTATCTATCTATCTATTTTTCCTTTTCCCTTCCAGAAAAATCAGTATAGGCATTACTGTACTTAACTATTTTGATTGAATTCAAAGGTTATCTTTGAAGAGTTTTCAATGAAGTTTAACCTTATTGTGGAGCCTTCCACTTGGAAGACCCCACTGAAGATGGTGGAAAAATCCAGAAGGGTGTAGAACAAACCAACTGTCTAACTGAAATGTTATGAAAAAAAAAAAAAAAAAAAAGCAATGGTGGTAGGAACAACAAAATCTTTAATTACTGCAGAGGTCACCCATGCAGGTCTGAATTTCAGTGTGAGAAGTGACTTTTATTATCAACATATTGGACAACTTCTGCATTAAAAGTGGAAGTAGAGAGTGTAAACCAAGTAATTTAAGTAATTTGCCTGAGATGGAGACTTTTTTTAAAAAGGAACTTAATTTTATTGGAGGGGGGTGGGGGTGGGGTTGGAGGGTTGGGGGGAGCGGGAGGCATCAGACACAAGGAATATCTTTTCAATCATGTCAGATGGGTTTCCTGTCCTGAATTTCCAACGTGCCTCAGCATCCTCAGAAGATCGTAAAATCCTTCCCAATGACTCGTGTGGGTGATGGGTTGGCCCAACAGACAGGAATGTGCAGGGGATAACGGCACTGGGCCAAAAAGTCCAAAGAGGTTTCTAATGATTCTCTCCTGAACTTAGTGATAGTATATTAATTTAATAAAGAGTGGGACAAAGGTTATTTTATGCATTGTAAATTGACTCCATATATCAACATGTGTTTTTGTAAGATCACATATAAATCAAGTAGTTACTTGAAGCTGTGCTTGGTGACTTTTCCTTAAAATATCTTTTCCTTTACATTTTCATCTTCAAATATTTTATTACAGATTAAGCTAGTTACCAAAAGATAAACTCAGTACAGGATCAGAAATGATTAATAAAATATAAACAGGATTATTTTGAGTAACCAAAAGCAGCACCTCAGTTCTAGTTTGAAGAACCCTCTGTACACCTTAAACATTCACATGTTCACTCTACCTCAGCAGAAGAAAAAAAAAATAGTACTGAATACAACTGAGAGAGCCTAGAGATTTTAAGAGAAAAACAATGTTATAAATTGATAAATTTCAGAGCTACTTCTTCTTTTAGATGTGTTAGCTGTGTACAAAGATTAGAGTTTTAGGAAGGATTTTACAAAGCCCAGGGAGTCAAACAGTTGCTCAGATCCATTGGCCACTTTTGAAAATCTCAGCCATAACTGTTTCTTTTTCAGCAGGGTTGTGTGCTATGCTCTATTTACATTCTGAAACCACTGATGGAAAAACATTGTTTATTTTGGGCCAGAATTAAGGCTGTAGTAGTGTGATGAAATATGCATTTCCATCTGTTTGATCAGAATAATCCTCTTACATCTATAATGTATTCAGCATAAGTGTTATGATATCTTTAGCCATTAATTCCCCTGACATTAAGTGTTTGGGATTAAAATATGAGGCAGCAAATTAGTGCGTGGTTGCACTTAGCACCTACTCTTAGGTTTCAGCAAAAATTGTTGGGTTATCTTTTCTCTTGGAATTTCCCAGCTTTTGTTTCTTTCCTTAAACAAAAGAATGATGAACCAATATATTGAATCAGAACCCTTGACAAAACAGTGATGATAAAGAATACTTGATTTCCCTTTCTAATTTTGAGGTCACCCCTGGAGAAGTCCATAGGTTAATAAGCACTGCCCGCAAGTGTATAACCAGCGTGCTTTTCAGGGAGTTTGCACCGACAGGGCTACAATACCAAGAAACAATTTGTCTCCCCACTATCTTGCCTTTCACTGTTGAAAGACTTCCTCAATAGCAGAATCTCTGTTCTGTTGTTGCCTTTATGAAACTTTGGTGCAGCCATGTGAAAGTACCTTCCCATCTCACCTCCCCTGACATCTTTGCACTCTCGTTCTAGGAACCACCTTCCTTCTTAGGAGAGGAACTAACTGTTCATTTAGCTTTTTAATATTTACTTTAGAGCTTCTTTCATAAAACAGGGTGTAGTAATTTCATGATTTATTCAGTTAGTTTTCTTCACTGTCCCTCTTTCCATTTCTCCACTGCATTGTAATCAAACTCTACATATCTCTAAACTCACAACTGTGAACTTGCATGAGCAGCTCTGCCATAATTTCCTCCTCATTCTCCATTTTCTTCTGTTTCCTCTAGCCTTTTTTTTTTATTCTCCTGCTGCCCTGATTTTTTTTTTCCTGTTAGTATCTTTCGTCTCACAAAATGTTTAACACCTTCAAATGAAAAATCTGTCCTCTTACAGGCCAAAATCTTGTGCAACAGATTATTTTATTACTTAAAAAATAGGACAGGGATGAATTCTAGAAGTCCAACTGACTGTAACTTCCACATGTTCACATAAAAGTTCTCAGGTTTGTTTCCAAAAAATCACCATGTATCACTCAAAGGCCTTTTGCCCAGAAATAATTTGTATTTCTAATTCAGTCTCTGCATTCAAGGACATAAGAGACTCACGTAATGATAAAGTGATTTCCTCAAATCTATGTCATTCTCACATTAATTGTCGCCATTAGAGAGAGTCTCAGAGACTTCTCCAGTTTTGGACCATGTTCTTAGCATGGTCCTGACAAAAATAAGACAAAGCTATATAATTCATAGATATGGGGGATTTCTTTTTACCATGGTGTAGATGAAGCCTTTTGAGATTTTAACAACCCATCTGCTGCTTGCCAGAGGAGATGAGACTGCAGTGAGACTGGCCCCAGAAACAAGTTGCAATTCCCTTTTTACTCTACCTGAAGCATTGATAGCATCATCAATAATGTCAACACAGTAATGGGCTTTGTTAGTTAACTTGTGGTTCTTTGCAAGCTGACTGGCTATGAACTGGGAAAGGATCTTAGCATTGTCAATAAAGAACAGCTATAAAAAAATACTTTGTTGACAGTACTAGTATTTTACACGAAGAAAGATAAACCCTATCAGGACAACGTGCTCATACCCTGTCCTCCCTCTGGAAGATATTCCTGTCTTAAACAATTACTTTAATGTAGCTTTCAAGCTTTCCTCTGCAGTCTTCTATGGATTTAGTTAAAGGTCATATGTGGTAGGTGACCAATTTTTACTGGTCTCTTGAGTAGTGGCTTCAGACAGGATTCACTCTGTGGCACCAGGTAGGTCAGACTTTCTGGGTCAAAGATAATTGATAGTCTCCTTGGAAAGAGGGGCACTACCAAGGAATAAAAGGTAGGTTTGTTAACAGAGCTAACAGGCAACATATTCATTGTCCATTATTCAAGCTAAAGCACACTGCTTGCTCATTAAATACACACTGAACAAAGAAAATGGATGTACACATGAAGGGTCAGAAATTTTACAACCTTCCCTCTCAAAGAGTATGTCACAATATTTTATTTGCTTAGTCTACAAAAGCAACTCAATAATAACCTAAATGCAACTCCCCTTTAAAAACACCACTTTACAAAATCCTACTTACTCCTGTGATAGGAAAATAAACTAGTCTAGTTAAATATGATTATTAAGAGACTAAACCAAATATTATCTATTATTATTGTGTCAATCTTCTCAGCAAAAACTAGACAAGTATATATTTTGCCTAGGCAAGTAAATTTTCATAATCATTTTTGTTTATAAAGGCTAAATGTTAGGTGTTACTTATATAGTTTCTGAAAAGTTAAAAGATTTTTTTACCTCTCATTTGCTACTTCTATCTCTTTCTTCTCTTTTTATGCTATTGACAAGAGATAAAATACTATGAAAAAATGTTTTGATATGTGTCTACTCAGATAGAACTCTCTTAGTAATATATACATGAAGATATTCGTTACCAAAATCAGCTACAATTAATTTACCACTTTGTTTTCAAGAGTAATTAGATTTGATTTTGTTTTGTTCACTGTGCTTAGCTTATATACAATCTATCATTTCCTTCATCCAAACTGTCCTTACACTCTTTGCTTGAAATGAAGATTTTTTTTTTCAGTGTTGTGATAACAGAGCTGCTCTTAAGGGATAAAATAAGATTTTACAATGTTTCCATTTATTTATAACATTTATCAAGCCTCTTTCAATAGAACCTCTCCTTTGTGTCGAGCGTGATTCCAGATTACACAAGCATCCCTGTTTTTCTGTTGCCCCTCTGTAAGTTTGTAGGTTAAACTGAGAGCTATCAATTAACGTTTTATTCTCTTTGTAAATAATATTCAAACTAATAAAGAGTTGCACATAAAAAAACCCAAACACTGCTAATATGTGTAGTAATACCCTCTTCACTATGAAACAAAACTACTTTGAACCATTAGCAACCATTACAAAAAAAAAAAAAAAAGCTTGGCAGAAAGTACTTAGTTGATATACTTCAATATCAAAGGTTTGAGGATGATTTGGAAATCTTGATAAAAGGAAGACATGCTTGTGGATCTGAAATTCAAATTTGCATTAAGATTTCATCGTGAATCACTGACTAAAAGACAAGTGGTTAGAAACTCAGTCCACCTTTACCCATTTTTTTTCAGTAATCTTTTTAAACAATATTGAGTATGGTTAGCTTTCTTTTTTTATCTCTTGAAATAAGGGAAACATTTGTTTTTTTAAATATCTCCTTGTAGTGTTTGCCTAAGATTACAAAGTTCTGAGGCTTTTACTTGAAAATAAGATATGAATCAGACGACAAACAACAGCTAGTAGTAATGTACCTATAAAAATGTAAGAAGAACATAAACAGATTGGTGAATTTTCTTGGCATATTCCTCAGGCCTGCAGCAGTCTGTGAGTTTCTGCAACAGAGTCTGCACTTGGATCATCATATTTAATAATCGCTGCTGGACCTACTTTCCATGAATTTTCTAATTCATCTGGAATCTGTTTATGTTCCTGGCTTCTCCAATATCCTGTTGCACAATTGAATTATACCTTATTTTTCCTCTGTAATGCTAGAAGAGACACAGTGTGGGCAGACAGAAACCCAGAGAACCCTCATCAATATCCTGAATCTTTCAGGGGCTCCTCAGGAGGTTTTCAAAGATCTGGTAGCTCTCACATTTGAGAGGTGATACTGAAGTTGGTGTGAGCAGTGTGAAAAGCTCATGAAACCTGGATGTATTGGGAAATGACATGGAGAGCAAAAACTTGGTGTCTACTTCAATTGCACTTTTCCCTAGCAGAAAGTGAGGAACAGGGAGAGAAAGAGAGACACCCCTTTCCCCTACCCTTAAATAATTTTAATAGGAAATCTATTTTGATATAACTTCTGTGAAAGATGGAGACATTTTCCTTGAACACATTGGTAATCACCTAATATTAATTGTTCATTGAAAGGATGAAAAAAACCAGCACATCATGGATGCAGGCATAATAGTCTAGACTCTGTCTTGGATTGACTAAAGAAAACACTCAGATTCCTCTATCATCACAACTATCCAGCTGGGGAAAAGGAGTGGGTCTAGCATTCAGATTCACTAGAGTTTAACTGGATATTAGGGTTCAGCAGAAGGTGATAACTGTGCTAAGAAACCATGAGGAAATTCCTATAACATCCACATAAGTTATGATTAACAAAATGCAATTGAATCCAGAATGTCAAGTAACTTGCAGTCAAATCGTTTAGAACAAGTGCCTTCTCTCTTGATTCAAAAGTCTTAAACCTCCATTTAAATGTCACTTTATTCGCATATGCTCTATCTTGCAGCTCACCTTGAGCTTCTAAGAAACTTCAGATCATTTACATAACATGTCTCACTGGCACCTAATATGTCCTACCCTTTGCTGGCCAGTGTTGGGAGTCTGACTTTGCTTTTGCAAGCTTGTTTCACGCAGTCAACACTATCTGTATAGAGTTTCTGTTCAGTGAACGAAATAAATGCTTGAGTCTCTACGGAAACACTGACAAATATCACAAGAGAACAGTAATTGACAGAGCAGTAATGTGTAGAGCAATGCTAGAGGCAGCTGGCTTCTGACATCCTTTATTTTATTCTCAGAATGAGAACTAAACCACTGGCAAAGTCTTCTGGTTGGTGAAGGAGCCAACTTGGAAGGTTTCCCTATCTGAAACATGTTGCTTACAGCATGAAAAGGAAAGCTGAGCAACTGGTCTGCACTATAATTAAGTTTCAACAATAACCAGTCATGGCTTGATCACCAGCTTATTTTGTCCAGCCTGGAATTAGCCATAAACTCAAAAGCCTTCCAGTGTTGCTTCAACTTGTGAGGAGTATGTGTTGTTCTGTTGGAAAATAAGAACCTCTGGTCCAAAAATAGCAGGTCAAATTCCCTGCTGGCTCAACTCCATTAATTTCAGGGAAGTAGCACTGAAAGAGAACTTGGCCAATGAGGCCTAAATGAGAATTTAAATTAGATGTGAAACATCAGTAAAGCTTTCTACCTTTTTTTTTTTAACCCATCACTCTCCAGGGACCAAATCCTCAGCAGGTATAAATTAGTATAGTTGCACTAATTTCCAACTCAGCCACAACAATTTGCATAGATTAAGAATGTAACTCTAGGTAGCAATATATTTTCCAGGAGTGAATAAAGGAATGAACCACAGTGCTGACAGAAGCGGTTGCGTATAGTTAATGTGAGATGCAGAGAACCATAGGAAAGATAGGCCACATTGCTATCAGTTAATTATATCCTTTAAATAATTTGAAAATTAATCTCACTTCAGGGAAATGAAATGTTTTTTTCATTTTCCAGAAATGGCTTTCCTAGTTAAGATCACAAGTTTTCTTAGTCTAGTATCCTGTTTCAAACTATAATGGAAAGTGAAGATGTGGGGAAGAACTGGAACAGTAGGGTAAACATAACAATCCTTCTCCAGAATCCTTCTACAGACTCCAGTAATTTGGGGTGCAGGGACAGATCAGGCCAGAGGAGGTACACTGTAAGGCAGTGGAATCATGATACCTGTAGGTGAAAAACTCAAGTCATGGTCGGGGTGAATTTGTAATTCATTCTCTAAAATTCAGTCACATTTTACCGCTTGTTTTCAACAGAGCGGTTTATTTTTATGTCTTATGGTGTGTTGTTTTTTTCCAGATATAATGTTATAACAGAAAATAGTACTTGGCATGAGTGTGTTATCAAAAATGGTCGATGCAATTAACTGATGTTACTGAAACACTTGAGCCAAAGTCAAAATTCTAACCAAGTTAATACAATGCAAGGTTGATTATGAAGTCCTTTATTTCAGTGTGATTTCCAGCTTATACTAACACTCTTTGGCTAACATATATACATGCAGTGTATCTTAAGCTGTTTGAAAATCACCTAAGATTTCAGGGCTGGGGAAAGAAATCAAAGAAAAAAACACCCAAAATATCCAGTATGCTTGAAAGTGGTGAACTTGAGTAACTAATATATGTAGAAGTCCTAACGTTTCCTCTGATGATTCTGTCATCTGGTCTGTGTCTTGTTGCCTTGCTAAGGCATACTTTTACAGTTTTAAGGTGTAGAAATCCCTCATGCCCTTTACAGGTTCTGCATTTGGGAGTTTACCAGACAGCAGTGGCCCATGAACAACAGGATGACTAACATCTCTCCATGAAAAGTGAAAAATGACATATACATATGATTGTAAAACCTGGTTGATCTAGTAACACAGATAACATGGTATATAAACAATAAGTGAAAAACAGCGGGCAAAATTTCCTCGTGTGGTGATTGGATTTTTTTTTTTTCTGGGAGAATCCTTGTATTTTGGTTTTGTTTGTTATTTTTTTTAATTTTACATGGCAAGCTCACTTGCAACATCACAGTAAATGTATGCAGTTTACAGTGAAAATATTGTCCATAACAAGAAAAACAAAGTCAATAATGGTAAATGGCTTTGGAACACAATTTGAAGACCACTGTTGTTTGCAGCTAAAGAGTGCATCACTGTGGAGGTCAGTGAGACACATGAGAACTAGTTGTCTGAATTAATTCAGCCAGTTTTAACCATTTAACACTGTGTCTTTTTTTTCTTTCCTTGGCAAAATAAGAAAATACTTATTCATTATGTACAGGTTACTTTACTCACTTTCCATCTGACATCCCAACAGATGTACTTAAACGATATGAAACTTGATGAAACTGGAGGGAAAAAAATAATGTACAGACCCTCATATGCTGATAATAAATGAGAGACTAGAAGATGTTCTTATCCATGTTAATATTGCTCTAAGAGTTAACATCAGCAGGGCTGGACAAACTTTTGAAAGGATACAGTCAGAAAACCAGTTACATCGATCAAGGAAAGCACAGCTTCCTTAAGAAACATAATATAACAGTTGTAAGTGAAAGTAAAGAAGGACAGTATTATATCTGATGCTGCATGACATTCAGCGAGAATGCTTACATTTGCTTTAAAATATTGTAGCAAGATAGTATTTTGTATTTTCTGATATACTTTTAGAAAAGTACTTTGGAATTAAGATGTTGCTGTGCTGTTTCTGCTATTTGGGTTTCCATACAATTTTAGGCTAAGTGCCTGGGATTCATTATATAGGTAGTATTATATATATAATGCCCTACCTCAGAAATAAGGTCTGTTTTGGCAAGTATAATTTGCCTTTGAGTTATTATTACCATCACTTATTTTCCTATTGAAATAAAAGTTCATTGTTGACTGGAAGGACCTTACATTTAGAAGGTCTTCAGCAGTGTTGGCACATAAAATAGCTTTCACTGGAAGTCTGCTAAAAGGAGCAGAGAAATGAACATGATGTTTGCTATATTATTAAGTATTATTTGTGTGTCTAGGGTTGTACATCATAGTACAAAAATATTGTATTAAAGCATGCAAAATATAATTAAAATTCATTTAATTAAAGAACATGATTATACTTGCTCATGTTCAAAAGGAAAAATAAATAAAATGAGCCATTGTAGAGGCTTCATTGATTTGCACAATGACAGAAGTCATTAACTTAGCTATGGTTAAACAGCACTCATCTGCTTCCAGGGCAAGTGGGCCTGTGCTGTAGGTCTGTGATATATTTCAAAGTATTTTGCTTTTCATGCATGGTATGTATGAAATGTGCATTCTGTTGACTGGTAGCACAATCAGCAGGACGCATTTTGACAGCTAAATGGCAAATTTAAATATGACTTACTTTTTAGTGCTCTGGAATTTTTTATTTTTATTTTATTTCCCCTGCATGTGCAATATAACCCTGCTGAAGGTTTTAAATATCTCATGCGGCTTGCCCATAATGTATCACTCCCTGCATCTAGGTAAGTGTCATCATGTCCGTTAAGACTAAGTTGAATGTGCTGCTCTGCTATGATGTATTGTCTCAGGAATATCTTCAGACTTCATCACATGGTAATTGTCATACTGATTACCCCTGGAATGCATAGACGAAGCAAATTCAAGGGGCTAGGGACTTTTCCTTGTCTGAAGGAACAGAGTATATTTTAAGTTTAAATGGCAAAGTCAGTTAAAATGTTAAACTTTGCATGAAATTTTGTTTGGGGGAAGATCTAACTCTACAGTTTTAGTGGCTAATTAAGAAAAATCTGTTAGAAGATATTACTTTGCAATTTTATAGTGCTCATTACTGAAGGGTTTCAAAGCACTTTACAACTACTGGACTGGTTCCTCAGCTAGCAGGAACTGCTTTCGTGCACAGATTACATGAAATTAATTTATGGAGTTATAACAACATTATAACGTATTTAAGACACCACCCTGATATCAGTGTGCTTGGTATCATTACATCCATTTACAGACGAGTGGAATGAGGGAGGATAAGATTAGAAAACAATACTAATTCACCTATTTTTAGGGGTGGGATTCAGTTTAAGATTAAAGCATCTAAATTTAATGATAATCCAGCATGGGGTTTAGTTACACACACATGAGAGGGCTCATAATGCCCTAGGATGTCAGAAATCCACAAAGACCTGGCACAGGAATGATGTTATTTCCTTGAATGGTACCTAATCATGACAAATCTCAAAAGTACTAGACACATATGGTGTGATGTGATTTTCACTACAGATATTTTCTGTAGATTTAGCTGAGTTATCCTCTGGGTGCCACTGTCTATGTGCTCAATGCAGTTGCCCAAATGCATGTGTCTGGTGCCAATTAGGTTGCCCTAGGGGCTTCCATCCAGCATGCAGCTGCCACTGCAAAGTTTAAATCTCCCTTGGTCTCTGTCATTTCTGACAGCTCCGTGCAGATTTCCTGGACACCCTAAGGCAATTCAGTTTTGGTTGTTTTGCATTTTTGAGTTAACACCTAACTTACATGCAGACATCTGCATTTAGTATCTGAAGCTTAATTCCACCTTAGATGTTTACATTTTAGGCATCCAATTTGAGATCACTTTGCAGTTAATGGAGAGGAATAATCACTTTTGGGATATGAATCATCTGTCCAGCCTGTGTCTCTACCACAGGATGAAAAGAATAAGTGTCTAAAGTCAAGTTATATAGATTCAATCTCATTTGACTAAAATAACATCACGATTCTCTCTGAAAGCTAAATGTCCTTGCTACATGACTTGGTATTTGAAGTGAAGAAATGTCTACTGCAATCCATACAGTAACAGCAAAAGAGGACAAAAAAATCCAGAAAGAACCTATATGGGTCCTACTAAAAGCAGATAAAAGGAAACTGAACACATAAGTACCTGTGGCAGCAGCATAGCTGAGGAAGTGAGACCAGTGGCTGTGAATACAGCTAAATAATTCTATATACAGCTTCAGAAGTTGCCACCTGCTTTTTAAACTTAGAGGGGCTTGTCTGTCTGAAAGCCCATTTTATTTTTTTCCAGGTATTACCTAGTAAAATATATTAGGTTTGCCTGTAAGTTTTGTCACACTGAATAGTTCTTCAATCAGTCTTATAACTAAGAAAATAAAACTTAAAATATTAGAGTGGTGAGTCAGAAATGGTGTAACGTTCACAGCTAACCTCTCTGAAAGTTTCAACCCTATCTGCTTTTGTATGTCAGCCAGGTGACTTCCTGAAAAAGATGGATGAGTAAAACAATAAAATTTTATTTATTCCCTAATTCATGTCTCCTAAAGTGGAGTACAAAGGTGGCTCAGTCTTGAAAGGAAAAGCATTACCTGAGCCATAAGAAACAAAACTATGCTGAAGACAGGTAGGGAGGTAAGGTTTTTATCATTCTGACTGCAGTGTTAGGTATGATGATTGGCATACTTGTATGCTCCAAAATGAGTGTGACTGAGCTCTTCATGACATTTGCCTAGGTTTGTCCGGTCGTGTTGTGGATATGATTACATTCTTTATTGGCCATTACCTCCTTGCTTATACAATAAAAAGCTGGAATGTAGACAGCATATAAAGACAAAAATACCAGTGCTTTATAACACACTACAGAAACAGACATTCTTTCCTTAATTATAACTTAGATCTCGGACTTCCCAACATTTGGAGGAGGTGAGAAGTTAGGAGGAAGAATTAGGAGGCAGCATAAATTTTGAAAGTAATACCAGTCTCAGTCAGGAAAATGGGGAACACTTTTCTCAAATCAGACCTCTTTGTTCATATCAAAGTGATAGTACTTACATTCTTTCCCCATTATTCAAAACACTGTCTTGTTCTTACAACACAGTACACTTTAAAAGACTCATTCTAGAGTTTACGTGAGGTTTGACTCTAAGACTGGTCAAACCATGAAACATTCCTTTAAGGAAATTAAAAACCATGATTATTGACGTCCTGGCAGACAAAGAAGCTTGCAGCTGATCTATTACTACTATGGACTAAATCACACAGATTTTGCTTATACTTCAGTTATGCACTCTGCAGAAGTGAAATGCCTATTTCCAGATCTTTAATGATTCTTTACCTCTCAGCTCAGAAATTACTCAGCTCTGAACTCTATGCTATAAGGTTGTGGCACCAAACTTTCCAGTAAGTAACAAAAAAATGGTGATAGATTCAGACTTTCCTTTTCATTTGGATAAATAAGAAGAATCTTCATCATTTATTGGATGCAGGGGGAAACATAGTGACAAAAGATGAGAAAAGGCTGAGGTAGTTTATGCCTTCTTTGCCTTAGTCTTTAATAGTAAGACCAGTTGTTCTCTGGGTACCCAGCCCCCTCAGCTGGAAGACAGAGATGGGGAGCAGAATGAAGCCCCCATAACCCATAGGGAAATGGTCAGTGACCTGCTACACCACTTCAGACACACACAACTCTGTGGGGCTGAATGGAGTACATTGAAGGTACCGAGGGAGCAGGTGGAAGTGCTCACTGAGCCACTTTCCATCATTTATCAGCAGCCCTGGCTAACCAGGGAGGTTAGCCAATGTGACGCCTATGCAGAAGTGCAGGAAAGAGGATCTGGGGAGCTACAGGCCTGTCAGCCTGACCTGGGTGCCAGGGAAGGTGATGGAGCAGATCATTCTGAGTGCCATCACAGAGCACTTGCAGGACAACCAGGGGATCAGGCCCAGCCAGCGTGGGGTTATGAAAGGCAGGTCCAGCTTGATGGACCTGGTCTCCTTCTATGACAAGGTGAGCTGTTTAATGAATAAGGGAAAGGCTGTGGGTGTTGTTTACTATAGACTTTAGTAAAGCCTTTGACACCATTTCCCACGGGCTTCTCCTGGAGAAACTGGCTGCTCATGTCCTGGACGGATGCACTCTTTGCTATATAAAAAACTGGCAGGATGGCTGAGCTGAAAGAGTAGTGGGGAATGGAGTCACATCCCGCTGGTGCCGGGCACAGGCGGTGTCCCCAGGGACCAGCGCTGGGGCCAGTCCTGTTTGATGTCTTCATCAGGGACCTGGACGAGGGGCTGGAGCGCACCCGCAGTGGGTTTGCAGAGGACACGAGCTGGGGGCAGTGTGACCTGCTGGGGGGCAGGGGGCTCTGCAGGGGGTCTGGGCAGGCCGGGCCGAGGGGCCGAGGCCAGTTGTATGAGGCCCAACAGGGCTGAGTGCTGGGCCCTGCCCGTGGGTCACACCAGCCCCCCACAGCACTGTAGAAAGTCCTTTCAATGCACAAATAAACAAAGTCTTGGTGGAATCTTGGAAGGAAAAAGTGAACAAGCTTGAACCACATTAAAGAAGCTTTAAACTATATTGAAAACACACAGGATGAAAAACTTTCATCATTATTACTTCAGGTTGCTTAGGATATGTATTAAGGGGCAAGCCAGTGGTAGGAAGCAAGAATGAATATATGTAAATACTGAGATAAATCTGTTTTTTGGGCACATTGTCATGTCTGTGTTCTGGTGGATGCTGTTTCCACTTCAGTTTGTAAATCTTGTCCCTACCACAGAAAGTCAGGCTGGGATTTATCATGTCTAGTTTTAAGCATCAACACACCATCATTTAAATGTGGGACAGTCACATGATGAGGGCAACTGACTTGCTGTAGTCATCTGCATGAATTGCCTTCTTTGACTTCAAAAGGAGCATAGAGTGATTAGCATACATAGTAGATGTCTAAATTTCATCATGAATCTCACCTTAAATAATGACAAAGACAGTCACTGCAGTGCATACATAACACCCAACTTATGAAAAGCAACAAAATTGCTTAAATGAAAAGCTATAGCTGTTCATATTTGGAAAACAGGCCTATGTACAACTTAACCAGCTTTTCATTGCAGTGTATACTGTGCAACTGTGTCAAACTGAAAAAAAAAATTCAGCTTCTGGGTTTATTTTCCCATGACTTTGGTTTTGTTGTTTGCATGATATCCAGAAAAAAATCAGTAGAAACCCCTAACAGCCAATGTAAACCCTGATGGAACAGGCAGCAATTGGGGGACAGTATCTGCCAGGTACTAAGATCTCAATTAGACCCATAAAAGTTTAAAGCACGCAGGGTTAGTGTTTCAGTACCCAGCATCTAGCAAGTGCGTGATCAGCAGAGACAGTCTAGTGAGGAAGAGTATAATAACTCTAGCCTGTTACAAGACAATAACAGTCCAGAGTTATTCTCTCACCACTGCTATTTTATATCTTGGATTTGGACTTGCTAAGCACAAGCCTAATTTGTGTTTGACTGATTTATCTTTTCCAGTCATTAGTAGCCCAGCAACGATGCAGAGTAGATTTACAAAGAAGTTTGCTCTTTTCCTTGTTCTTTAGGAGGTATTGAAAGCAGTACAAAGATGAAGCAACTAACAAGGAAGAAAGAAAACTGTGTGTTTTCTTTTTCTCCCAAACACTTACAAAATTATATCATATAAAACTAAGATCAGCAGAGAAAAGGTAGTTTCAAAGGGAAGAAAATTGCTAATCCCCACCCTATTCCTAGCAGGGGGGAAAAAAACAAATAAGAAAGGAGGTCACTACAGACCATAAGGAAATTCAATCAAAGTTTGAAATTTGTTACTTTCAGTTTAGTATTTTGTATTTTTTTTTCTTTTATTCTAATCACAAAATACTTTAAAATCTGCAACAACAAACACAAAATGGTTTTAGAAACCATGGAAATTCTGAAGTTGTGCTTTCTCAGCAGCACAGTAGCTTCTTAATTAAGTAAATGAATTGGAACTACTTGTGCTTACTGCAGAAATTCCCAAGAATGACAGTTGCTTTCACTACCTCATGAGGGTTTAAGGCTTTATAGTTATCAGGATGATAGATGAGTTTGATTTCGGAGTTTGCCAACTCTTTGTCCCACGACCATTTGGTGATACCAGGACAAGAAGCATTATTGAACTCAGAAAAAGAGGACTCTGGTAGATGGCATGCCTCCAAAGCTTCCAGAGTTGCCAGGCATGTAACATAGCCTTCTGGCAAGGATGTGAAAAGAGACCCTCTGAAAATGTAGGTTCTAGAAGGCTTGGATCTAAGTTTATAGAAACTATTTAAAACTCAGCCACTGCACTATCTTGACAGGAAAGTGAGCAACCTTTCAGTGGAATTCAGCCTGTAATTCAGTCCAGGCTTTGTCAAGCTGAAGATCTTTAGTAGAAACATTTAGAGTAAATGAAACTGATGGGTTTTGATAAAACTTCACTTTGTAAGAGAAATTCTGATCTTAATTAGAAGTTCTATAATACTTTGATACTTTTAATTATGCAAGAGTCAAATACCATTATGAAATTATGGGTTTAATATAAAATAATGGAAAATTTAATTAGAGTGCATAGCCAGTATAAAGAAAAGCAGAAAAAAATTCATACCATAAAGGCTTGTTTCCCATATCTTTTGGTAAGATTCAGCCACACGATCGAAGTTATCAATGAATAACAGAAATTATTTCTGTTTGCTTTTAGCTAACAACTTATGCAGGATTATATAGTTCAATTTACTTCAAATTTCTAGGCATTTGGACATTGGCAAAATGATCAAAATATCTACTCCCATATACTGTCCATTAATATTTCCATCCCTGCCCTGAACTGGCATAACCACATTTCTGGATGGTTCTTAAAACAATTTGAATCCAACCATGTATGTATCAAAAGTTTTTTGCTTGATCCCATCAGGTTATCTGACATTACTCCACCAGTTTATCCGATATATGATAACTTGTGAATCACCATAATTTTATCATGCACCTAAGAATTAACTCTCCCAAAGGCATAGGTCACTTTTGAAACTACTGCCTTTATGTTGCTATGGCTCTGGATGTGAGTATTGACCACTTGTTTCTCTACCTAAAAACAAGTCTGAGAGAGAAAGGAACAATAAAAATATGATGCTAAAATACAAAGTGAATATATAAAAATATAATTATATATAACATACCACTATAGATATTAAATGAATAAATATAAAAGAAATATAAATTCATATATAAATATAATGCTCCATGAATATCAAATGAAATGTTCAAGCACATCAGGAATCAGTGGCCTTCTTGATGAGCCTGGTATTGTATTTTAAAAGAATCTTACACTTCGTAGTGATCAATTTAAAATTGTTTGTTCTGCTACACTTAGAATAGCAGAAACAGGTAACTACTAAGGAAAAACCTTCTTATGGATATTCCCATTAAATGTAACTTTACAGAGTATCTGTTTCTAAAATGTCAGATATTTACATCAGCATCTTGATAATATAAGCCTATAATTTTTGCTTCATAAATTTACTGGTGCCTGTTAAAAGACCACTATGAAGCAGTCAGATACAGTCATGATGAACTAGAATAAATAACTAGCTTGCTAGCTATAAATGCCTCTTACTGCCATCGCTTTAATACTCACTCCCATATGCTGCAAGAAGGATAATGTTTTTTTCTAATAAGAAAGTATAAAATGAAGGTCTCATTACTGTAATGCAGTAAAATTTAATGCCAATAAATATATGAAAATGCTAAGAACAAGGAAGTTCTGCCAATAGCTTTACTTCAAAGTCAATGGGAAAGGCTCTTCATCTAAGCACAGCATGATCTTTTTTCCCAACTGATACTGCCACATGCAGGGAAAAAGAAAAACCCATGAAAGATTGGTAGCCTACTTGCTATGAAATGTAAAGAAGGTCCATTTATTTTCTTTAAAACTCCACACCTTCACATGTTTGTTTTTTTTCCTCCAAATTTGAGTGCCAGATTAATCTTTGGAACACACACATCTTGTCATTTTCAAAGAATAAGTGACAATTTCTTTCCCTCTGGTGCACAGAGGAAAATCTCCTGTTACATTTCAGCACTCTGGGATGGGAGAACCAATGCTTTGGGTGATGGAAATTATCCTTCAAAGTCCTTACACTAAGAAATTCAGTAGCCAGTCCCCACTAATATCTCACCCTAGGACGTAACAGCAGAGCTGCTTTTAGTTCTGAACTGCAGCAGAAGATCTGCAGTTTCTCAGCATCTATAGAAGATGAATGCTGAAAGCCTCTCCAGCAGCCTTTGTGGCCCTGGCGTTACCCAGGCCCTTGTAATCTATTTCTTGAGCAGGACTCAGTCAGTGCTTCTGTAAGCAGAAGGCTTCAGAAACTATCACTCAACGCATCACTTCTATTTCATCTTGCTCCTCATTTAACTCTACAAATGATAATCAGCTAAAGAGGTACAAATGAAGGCAGATTAACCTTTGAAACTTCTACTAGGAGCTGCTGATTACCTTATTCAAGTCAATGAATCCTCACTAGTATGTGTGTTAACGCACAAAGCTTTTAATACCAATATATTGGATATGCACATATTGAAACATGCCTGCACCATCACAATCTTTTTTAATATTTTCTTCAAATTGTGAAAAGATTCCTTTGTTTGGCATTGTTTTCTTATTTCTTTTATTTCAGTTTATTGGGGGAGAGGGTTTGAAAGAGAACACATTTTCTCTGAAGTATAAATACCCCCTTGCTAATAATATGGATGAAATATTGTGCAACATTATAATACACATGCATCTTCTTTTTCTGCTTCTGTGAGGTCTACAAAGCATCAGTATTTTTGTTGTACCCTTCCTAGTGATATCTGTGTCAAATGACTTCCTTTAGCTTAACAGGAATGAAACTGAAGTGCTGATTATTAGCCCTCATATTAAATTGCTGCTGACTGACTTTCCTTTTCAATCAGGCTTTTCCCTTAAAGAGCTGCTGATGAAGCCTGACTGAAGAATTTGACAGCTATTCTATTTAAAAACATTTCTATTTATATACTATATGATTATATTTATATATACATGTGACAGAGCCTGGTTTCTTATGATTAGCAAATCTTGTATGAGAACAGGACTTTGCTGTATTTTCCTTTGAGTAAAATATCAGATACAAAACACAACCCTCTCCCCCTCTGAAACCATCATTATTTCAAAAGCTTCAGTAAGAGAGGACAGAACATGGACTGCGGGTCCTATAGTTATGACTGCCAGTGGGGATACAGGTAGAAAAGCAGTGGTTTAGACATACAGGGCAAAAAAAGGGGGGGAAATAGTGTTTTGAGATCTAGCAGCTATTCTGTAGCACAAATCTGTTGGCATTATGAAAGAAGGCAATTTAGTAGGGGTCATTAGCTGTTTGTAATTTGGATTTCTACTTTACATGGGCTTTGGTCCATGAGATTTGTGTGGTGGCACTGAAGACTATTATACTAGGTTTCAAATTCTGGCTCAGAAATTAAATTCATAGCCCTTAGTTTGGCAACAATGTTTGCTGTATAGCACATGCAGGAAGTTAGAGGCCAACGGAATGGATTCCCAACAAGCAGCACAACTAAACCAGTTAATGGGAAATGTTTAAAAATTAGTGATTTCTTCCCTTATACCAGATTTGAAAGCCTCTGTGAGACTGTCACTCACAATCCCAAACCTTTTTCAACTTAAAGTCAACTGATTTTTAAGTACAATGAGGTCCTTCACTTTACATTCCAATAACAAGGAAGGAGCAATCATCATGTGGAGATGACAACACCTACCAAGGAGCTCAGGAACCTGGTTCATCTGCACATGGGCCTTCAAAACTAAAACCCTGTACCTTTACCCTGCCAGAACAATATTCTAAATCAGTTGTAGGGTCACCTGATCATCCTTACTCTGAACTAAACCCGTTAAAGATGGATTGAAACTGGAAGCTGTAGTTTTGTAAAACATTTCCCACGGGCTTCTCCTGGAGAAACTGGCTGCTCATGTCCTGGACGGATGCACTCTTTGCTACATAAAAAACCGGCAGGATGGCTGAGCTGAAAGAGTGGTGGGGAATGGAGTTAAATCCACTTGGTGGACAGTCACAGGTGGTGTTCCCCAGGGATCAGCATTGCATCCAGCCCTGTTTAACATCTTTATCGATGATCTGGATGAAGGAATTGAGTACATTACCAGTACATTTGCAGATGACACGAGCTGGGGGCAGTGTGACCTGCTGGGGGGCAGGGGGCTCTGCAGGGGGTCTGGGCAGGCCGGGCCGAGGGGCCGAGGCCAGTTGTATGAGGCCCAAGAGGGCTGAGTGCCGGGCCCTGCCCGTGGGTCACACCAGCCCCCCACAGCGCTGCGGGCTGGGGGCAGGGGGCTGGGAACTGCCCGGCGGGGAAGGGCCTGGGGGGGCTGGTCGGCAGCCGGCTGGGCATGAGCCCCCAGTGTGCCCAGGTGGCCACGGCGGCCAGCAGCGCCCTGGCCGGTGTCAGCAGCAGCGTGGCCAGCAGGGCCAGGCAGTGCCCGTCCCCCTGTGCCGGGCCCTGGTGCGGCCGCCCCTCGAGCCCTGGGCTCAGCGTTGGGCCCCTCACCCCCAGACAGACCCGGAGGGGCTGGAGCGTGTCCAGAGCCGGGCAGGGGCTGGGGAAGGGGCTGCGGCACAGCTCGGGGGGGGCAGCTGATGGAACTGGGGGCGTTTAACCCAGAGAAAAGGAGGCTCAGGGGGGACCTTATTGCTCTCTACAGCTGCCTGGCAGGAGGCTGTACTAAGTACTACTAAGGAGATTGTAGTGAGGTGGGGGTCAGTCTCTTCTCCCAGGTGATAAGGCGTAAGTCAACAGGAAATGCTAAAAGTTGTGCTGGGGAGGTTTAGGTTGGGTATTAGGAAAAAATTCTTCCCTGAAAGGGTTGTTAAGCACTGGAACAGGCTGCCCAGGGCGGTGGTGGAATCACCGTTCCTGGAGATGTTTAAAAGACACATAGATACGGCACTGAGGGACATAGTTTTGTGGTGAACTTGGCAGTGCTCGGTTAACAGTTGAACTCAATGATCCTAAGCATCTTTTCCAACTGAAATGATTCTATGATTCATAATTTATAGTAGAGGATACAGCACAGAGGTTTGGTGCTCTTCTCTGAGTGTAGGCCTCAGTTCAAAAGCATAATCATATAGCATCTTTTTAATAAGCAATTTAGAAAATGAAAAATTGCTTTAGCAGCTCTCTGTGCTCCTTCCAGATTCATAGTATTTCACAGGATTTTTTAATTATTGTTTTTCCCAGCATAATATTTTTGCCCGTGGGCAATATTAATCATAAATAGTACAAGGGTAACATACAGGCAAGTGAGACCCTTATGACTCAAACATTC
The DNA here is from genome assembly GCF_023634085.1 of Falco cherrug. NCBI lineage: Eukaryota > Metazoa > Chordata > Aves > Falconiformes > Falconidae > Falco > Falco cherrug. Next base: position 6,222,316 of record NC_073698.1, read on the forward strand.
ACCTAAGGAAAAGATGGAAAGGTGGTTCCTATAGAGGGTGGTACATAGTATCTGGCAGGTTACGTGAATTACACTGTAGAAAATCTATTTCCCAGTATTATGCAGAAACAGATATAAATGAATAAGATGCATAACTATCTGGGGATACAACTTCCTGTAGTAAAACATCCTTAATATAGCAAAATGAAAAGAAAAATAATCCCCAAATGCCAATAGCAAGATTCAACATGCAGATTTTGAAGCTGGAAGTATTCAGATGAGGAATAAATAGCTACACTGTAAAGCTAATAATAATTAACCAGGAAGATACAATAACCTGAGAGGTGGTGCCTTCCCTGCCACTTGGGAGTTCTGAGATCAAGTTTAGATGTCTTTCTAAGGGATATGCCCATCAAGAACCTCCAGACTGAATTCCGCTAAGCAGGTGGTCAGACTGTTCTGCCTTAATTTCTTACCTGTATGGGCTGAATATCAACCTTTCTGAACGCGGTGGAATAATTTTGTTAAATGTGTTGGGGCCAGTGTTATTTCTGTAAATTATGAGGACTCCCATGCCTGCACAGACTTCTATTGAATAGATAATATTAATTACAGTGTAATTAGATAGACAGGAGGGAAGGCAACATGGGTGCAAGGCAGTAGAAATTATTGTGGTTAGAAGAAATGAAACCACAAAAGAGTAAGTGCTTCACACTAGGATACTTAGTGCTGTTAAACCATTTTGAGAGCATCACACAAAGCCAAATTCTGAGAAGAGAATCTGGAAAGAAATTACATTCATATTTTCACAAAATGGTACAGCAAGCTCCTTTTCATATACGATACTGTGGGAAAACTGCAGAATGATTGAGGAAAAACTGATTGATTTAGTGATATGAAATAAGGTGTGATTTTAATTCAGCCACTCTTTGATATTACATCAGGAAGATTCAAAGATCCTTGGTATACTACTGGACAGTACTTAAACTGTTTGGACGTTTAGAAGTTTCGAAGGATCTATATAAAACAAGGATTTTGTTGTGGTATTTCTTGGCTTTTTGAAGGTCAGAAGTATTTGTTATGAAAATAGAACTGTCTACAGAAGTGTCTGGTCATAGGAACATTAATAAGATTTAAATTTTGCTTGGATTGAGTCTTTTGGAACTAAATTTTGGGGTTTTAGACATGAAGGACTTGGTACATTTCAAAAATGGAAAGATAGATGACTAGTGAGTCTTAAAACATTTCCAGTTACAATACCAAATTAATGTGTTACTTTCTGGGAAAAATCAGCTGTTTTGTAACATCACACACAGCAGAACACAGGGAGACAATCCTGAAATACATCATGAAAAATTTTTGCATAGCCAAACAGGATCAAAACTATTTGAATTATTTGATTTTAAATTTATTGTCCATTCCACATCCTACCAGAAAATTATTAGTCTAAGAAGCAGCTAAGTTGGGCTACAAACAACAAAATAAAAATGACGTCGTAGCCTGTTGGAATTTGGCACATAATTTACTGCAAAAGTTCCATCAAAATCCACAGTTTGTGAAAATGTATGGGTAATGAATAATTTCATGCCCATGGTTCTCATTAATTTTGTTAACCATGAACGATTAAAACAAAAAATATATATAATGAATATTTTAGAACAGAATGAAAAGCATTCTCAAAAAACTCCTTATTTTTCCACGATCTTTGGTACATGAATAAAATACTTTGCATTTGTTTTGACATATTATGGGAGCAACAGAAAAACAAAAACATTTTTACCTTTTTTCTATTGCTATTAGAAAATTATACAGAAGTGTTAAAACCAAAGATTTTCAAAAGTATTTTTATACTGAAAAGAAGTGGGGGGAAAAGTATCAATTTTTATAAGTTCCTATTTCCACACGATGTATTATTCATATTCAGTTATTCAAACCTCTGTAAGAGATCACAGGAAACAATCCTCGATGCAGCCACTATCTACACTGAGAAAAATTTTCACATACAATTTTTCTTACTGTGACTATTAGCTAGAATTGCAAAGAGTAGACAATGGTATGGAGCCACAGAGTGGTGTGGCACCCTGGGAAATGGCAAAACATGCCCCTGCTCTGCTCCCTGTGCCAGACTGTTTTGTGTCAGTGGCCAAACTTCGGCCCATCAACATACCCACATGGATAAAGCCGCAATGTATTTTGCTGGTTTTAGGTAGGTAAAAGGATTGGCTATCTCCAAGTGTAGGGATTCCCAGTGACCATCAGTTTTGGTTGCCTTGGGTGCCTTAGTTGTTCCACAGACATTTCTTTGGGTTATTTGCAAGACCCCTGTTCTACCACAGGCTTTCTACAACCAATACTGAGTATCACGTAGGGAGCTGCCTTTGAAATATTGCATCAGAAATGGCTCAGCATCCTCAGGTCAGCCACTTCAGTCTTAATGGCAAGAACATGGCTAAAGCAGTTGGATGGTGATGGTGTTCTTCTGTCTTTGAGAATTTTTGCTGCGTCTTATACCCGTTTTGCCTCTTGCACAGGGCCTGGCCAGCAAGCCAGATGGCCGCAATATTGGATAAATGTTTTGAGTGAATAGAGTGGATACCGCTGTGCATTGACAACTGAGCATCTGAAGTCAAAAATGATCTGTGTATGCAGAATAACTAGGAGAGAGGGAAGTATAATTGCAGGACAGAAAGAAGCAGGGGTGGGGGTTTGTACAAGAATGAGAATAAGAGTGATTAGGAGATGAAATCAAGCCCTCCTCCATGAATAGAGATTGCAAAGAATAGCGTAACTTCCCAGAGAAATTAAACAAGCAAGAGGGGATATAATAAAGTGTGAAAAAACAAATGCTGTGTGGCAGGAGGAAAGGGGACTGCTATTCCCCCCGGCATAAAGGAGGCCTTCAATCAAACAGGAAGGGACAATTGCTGATTATTTCCAGACAATGAATAATTAGTCTGTGCAGTACACAGCTGCATGATACAAAGGGAGACTGGACAGTTTATGACTAACAACGCAACTGACTTAATGATCCAAGTTTTGGGTAGGGACATAAAACCCCATATTTAAGCCAGTGTCTGTTGGCTATTAATGGCAAATCTTTTGGGAGTAAGCAGGCTTTTTTATCTTTTTCAGAAAGTGTTTTTTTGTAGCTACTTCTCTCCAGCTACTATTGAAGACAATAGAAGATGAGATGAACCATGGATTTGATACCTTATGACCTGTACTATATCCCTATGAAATGCCGCAGCATATTTCACCACAGTATGTGATAGGCTTCTAATTTTGGGTGCTGTTCATTGCAAATATATTGCCCTGGGACAAGATGTAAAATGATCTAGTTCTGGTAGAATTATGCAGAACCTAATAATCTGCAATTAAGTCTCACACTCAAACTCTTACTGCTCATCCAGCTCCAGAGACATGCATATCTTCAGATATTCACTTTCTGTCATAAATTCTATAACTCACAGGGAGTGCATGTTCTAGTGATATGGAAACCAAGCCTTAAAAATTTCAACCGTCCTCTTCTTTCAGCTTAATGAGCTGACACTTCTACATTGCTCAGCTGTGTGATGACACCTCTGTCCTGATGTGACATCCAGGCCACTGTAGTCAGCTTCTGATTTGTCTTCTGGTCCCATTCAGAAAAAGTCAACTTCTGTACTACATGTACACATCAGACACGCTGCGCAGAGAGCTAATGTGGGTGAGCTGAGCACAGTCTTAATAAACTGCTATTTTTCCTGTTGTTGCTGATATTTCCATGGTCCAGCAGTTCCAGGAGCTGTATTTGCATACAAATTCACTTCATGGTGTGGCTTTTCCCCAAATAATTCTGTTTCTGCAACTGTTCTTGTTCAGCAGAAATTTATGAGTCGGAAAGCAACCAGGAGATGCAGAGCAGAAGATTTCCCATCTTTCAGGGGTAAACATTACCATTCACAAGCCTTGCACTTGTTAGACAACTGTCACGCTGCCACTGCTTGGCCAAAAGCAACAGAGCCATCTAGATCCCTGAGGATTAGTAAGACCTTTGGATAGTAAAGCTCTTACTAAATTGGCAGGACTGTACACCATGCTGGCTTTAACTCTGTAGGAGTCTGGTGAGCATCACTACAGTAGAGTTAATCAGCTGGCAAGCTTTCACAGTGCTCGTGTCCTTGATTAACCTGAAATACTGTTCTTTGGCCCTATTCCTCAAACCAGCCTTGTCATGGGGAAAGATTTGAACCTCTTTTTCATAAATGCAGAGAGAATTAGCTCTCTACTTCAGCATGTCAGCATGGGTTCTGTGAGGAGACTACTATCAACTCCAGGGACATAGCAGAGTGGCTGAGGCAGAGTTTATTAGGGCTTTAATACACGTCATATTTTTAATTCTTCCTGGTCCAAGGAGAACTCACCGAAATGGTCACACAAAACACAAGCCTGTTAACATCCATTATGTTTTCTATATAACACCTTTGGCTTGCACTGCACAATGCTCATGTTAATCACCTAGAAACATTGCCCAGGAAGATTGTGGAGTCTCACTCATTGAAGATATTTGAAAGCTTTCTGGACATGGTCTTGGGCAAGCAGTTTTAGGTGGCCCTGCCTGTAGCTGGGGGAACAGGATGGGTTGGACAAGATGACCTCCATGCAGATGCACAGGTTTCCTTGATAGGAATTTGATGCAGGATTGGAATATCTGATCAGTAATTTATTGGGTTAGTTTGCAACGATGTAAAGCTACACTGAAGAAAATGTAATCCGGTGTTCTGGACTGGGCATCAGACAACCTGGATTCACTCTGTCCTTTGACCTGCTATGTGTTCCTAAACAAGATGCTTCCCCTCCTTATGCCTCTCCTTCTAGATATCCTTCCATGTCATTCTATTTTTTGTTCAATTTCTCATCTGTCCCACATACTGTCATGTTTCACTTGCCATACATCCAATATTTATGGTATACATATTATACACCATTGCTTTTATGCTATAAATTCTGTCTTTTACCAAGTAAACAGTCCTGATAGAAGAGCTCTAAAGTACTTCTTTATTATCATCCATCACAAATCAAAAAAATACACACCTAAAAAGATATAAACATAGTACAAATGAGGGTGGGAGGCAGTAGTGTGCTTTCAGGGAGGGGAAGGAGAGGAAAGGAAGCCATGTGTTTCTTTCAAGCCTTATAACCTTAGAAAATTTTATAACAAACTATAAATGAGACATTGATTTCAGTGGGAATGTCTAGGTGCTATTGTAAGTACCATTAGATATAAAATCTCAAGTTACGTTCCAGGTTCAGAATTTGTAAGGTATAAATGTGGCCCTGGTAGTATTTTCCTTCACTGATTTTTAAAGCATTTATAATTAGCTGCCAGAGCAGTTTTAGCCACTGACTAGAAAGCTCCCAGCAAGGTCCCTATAAATAAATAGCTCAATAAATCATGGGATCTTCTCACCATGGAAAGCTTTACTATTATGAGAAGCGATGCCACTAGAAAATAACTAGAAAAATTACATTTATTTATTAAATGGAAAGAAGACACAAAAAAAGTATTTAAGACTATGCTTGCTTAAACCTTACCAATGTTTATCTTATGTTCCCTTCTTCTATACAAGATTATCGCTTTTCTCAGAGATGTGTATTATAAATATGTTAATTTTGTATTGATTACCTTTTTTTTTTATCATGTTTATGACCTTAGAGAGTGCTCAGAGCACAAGCATGGCTCTGTCTCCAGGGCTTAAAATGCTTCTTGCAGGTATGCACATGTACTACTCTAGACTATCTTAAAGCTCATATATCTCAGAAAGATCAATACCACAAAGGAAAATAATAGTCGTACTTTTTTTTCGTGGCATGTCTAGGTAGGTCAGCAAAGATGGGATTTGAAGGATCATGGTGAAAAGCCTTCCCCATATCCTATGGAAAAATGTGCTGCAGCATAAACATCGAAGAGTTATGAAAAGCCTGCAATTTTTTTCCCTCCATCTTATTAAAGTAACTGAAGATACAAACTAAGCGGTGCTGAGGAAAAAGCAGCAAGCTTATAATCTGTAACAAGCTCTCACCAGACCTACACATAGTAGAAGCACCTTAATAATGCAAAGGCCTCTTAACATGCCTGAAAAGCATTCAACATGACTGACACAGTGAAATGTGTTGTAAAAAGCACGATTATCTGTGAACATATCAAGTCTGATCAAGCTCTTTTCATCCTTGCTTATGAATACAAGGAATTGTTTGTCTATACACATTTTCATGCTGTTCATTCTTTCCCAGAAATACATCCTTTTCACAAAAGCTCATGTCAAAACACACATATCCACAACAAATGTATGCACACATGTATAAAAAAGCTGGGCTACAAAGACCCTTTGTGGCAGGGAATTTGGGGTCGTGGAGCAGCAGGACATGAATTGGGTTTCGGTTAAAATCTAGGCATAGGTCAGGGCAGATTTTTTTTATTGGAGCTGGAGTCAAAGTGGTGGTGGTGAGGGACTGTGGAATCAGAGCTCTTGTTTGACTGCAGAAGGGGAAAGACAAAGTTTCCTTAGCCAAAGTGGAGGAGGTTGGATTTTGCCCTATAAAACCTAATTAACCATCACCACCTCTTTAGGCTTTATCCAGTCTCACATCGAGTGCTGGCAGCAGCTAAGACAGGATTTATCAATCTTCCACTCGTCCGTAGCCCCTGCTAATCCCACCTTCACCTGAAGAAGTGAAGAGCTAGCAAACCTCCCTCTCCACCACCCTCTCACCAGCAGAACTCTACATTGCAGCCCATGAGCTGCATTTCCCTCTAATAAACTGCTCAGCCTGTGAGATATCCTGAGGGGTGCTGAAGCAGCAAATGCAGGCAGCCCAGCAGTGCTCAACAAGGTCAAAAAGGGCACAAAGAGCAAGGGAAGACACGTTCACAAACATACTGGCCCAAAAGGCATTATGGACTGAACAACTCTAGAAGATAAGGGAAAGGTAAACAGGTAGACAGACAACTTATTGCTTTTTATCCCTTCTGTGCCATCTGCCATCCCACCAAGATCTTCTTGCTCCTCGGTGGGAAGCCTGGTGATCATTTCCCTCTGCATTGAAGGCAAAGATGATATAGATACTAGCTAGCAACATTTGGGAACTGTGATGAGGGCTGTTCATGCAGTTGCTGAAAATACTGGTCATTACTTTTCCAGCTGGGATGGAAAAACCCTCCTGCAATCTCACTGAGGTTTTACAGTGCACAGCCAGCATCCTCTGTGCCGAGGGCATTTGTGGCAGTGGTGACTAACTGCCAACTTGCAGTCAGCTTATCAACTATATATTTCCCCATGGGATGCCAAAAAACAAAGACAAACTGTGCATGCGTTCTTGTGCTGACAGGTACGGTAGCATGACCCAGCAGCACTGGGGTAGGCAGCCTTGTTGACAACACAAACTGGTACCCAAATGCCCTAAAAGGCTCTGTCCTGGCATGGAAACAAGCAGTCACTTTCAGGCTGGAAATCAGAGCAACGGGGCATCACATGTTCTCCTGCAAAACCTCCCTAAATATCGGTAAGGCTGCCTAAGTGTTTCAGCAAGGCCTGCAGAACAAACTGCAAGGCTTGTACTGAAATCAAGTCACAGCTGAGCTGGACTGGATTGAAGATCATGCCAGGCAGTGCTCATGCACTCCAGGAATGGACACAAAGTAAAGCTAGATGGCTTAATATAAGAGGGAAGTAGATGTCGGCCATCAAAGGGACAGTATTTGGATGTTGGCTAAGGAGACCTCAATCGTCTTGACCACAGCCAACTTGCCAGTCTCAAACTAGCTAATCATTAACCAGTAGGTGTCAGAGACCACAGCTTCGGAATCTGTGAAAAGCTTAAGTATAGGCTTCCAAAAATTTATTCAGCTATTTCAAAGTTGTGGTAACAGCTTGTAGCAGAGGGCCTCAACTCTGCCTCTCTGCACCTCCCAGTTCCACACTGAGGACACTAGCCTGAGCTCAGCTCCTCCATCCGTAAACTTTTTCTGACTAGGACAGAGCAGTGCTGTTAGGAAGTTGCAAGGAAATGAGCCATAAAGAAGTCCAGGAAAATTGGTAACAGATTATCAAGAGTTTCTGCCAGTCCATATTCTGCAGACCTATGAGTTACCCCTCCCTGCTGGACCTGCTTGTGTCCAATGACCAAACCAGGAGGTTGGCAGGAATGGGGAATTTGGGTGACAGTGCCATGGTACTGCCTACGAATCAGGGAGAACAGGACAACTAGCATCTGGAACAGAAATAAGCCATGACTTAAGCCAAGAGCAGAAATGGAGCTTCAATCCACCTTCTAAAGGGGATGACACCTACCATCATCTCCACAGGACAGATAAAAGGGCAGCATAGCACTCTGGAGGATGGTCTACTGAAAGGTCTCCTGTTCTGAGTGAAGATATTCAGGGACACAGTTTTATTTTGGACAGCTTCAGGCTACATGTTTGTTGGCTGTATTTTGCCCACAGATCAGACTAGTGCTAATCTAAGGTCAAATACCTGAAATGTCTAAAGCATGTATGTTACATTTTTGGTGTCACCCACATGGATCTACTTGATCTGCCCTTTCTGTGGTAATGAAAGCAAAGCTTAGCCATCAGTCTAAGACACTGGACATCACTATCTGCATATTGGTTAGCTCTCAGGCTTAGCTTTTGAAGGAATCAACTAGTTTCCTCTAAAGATGAAGTCAGGAGAAGTGTTTCAGATGGTCCTTTTTCCCTCCCACACTCCTAAGGAGTGATCCATGGGCGCTTCTTTCTCTCAGCAATCCCATTCATCTGCTGCCATGACCCAAAGCATACAATATGGACATTTGGCTTTTGCCAAGCCTAGCATTTCTGGCAAGTTGTGGCAGAGGACTTAACTATTTGGAGTGCACTTTATGCTGAAAAACTATAAAAATATGCCCTCCAAGTGCACTTACTAGGACCTGGAGCACATCCAGGCCAGGTGCTCTATGGAACTTTGTGCTCCACAAGGAGCTAGTCCTGAGCAGTGCGGGTAGAGTGTGCAGTTCCGCACCGTGCTCTGAATAGCTCATTTGCAGACACCTTTAGCACCGCCAACATTTTCTGTCTCCTCATGCTTATTGTCTGCATCTTCCTACTTAAATAATTGCAGCAACATCAAACAAAGCCTGCATACCCACACAGAAAAATTTCTAAATATCTAAGTTTTGTGAAATGGCTCCAGTGACCTGTTTCTAAGCAATTAATCATTTTTCTTATTTTCCAGTCTGGGGAGGAAGGACAATTTGCACATTAGTTGACACAAGTAACATTTCAGAAACTATACAGACCAAGCCCAAATTAATTTTAACTCTGTTCCTACTATAAAAATTTACATTGTCAGGGAAAGCCCCCCCCCCCCCCAAAAGCCTTCACAAAACCACCCAAAAAAGCATGAGTTGTAAAGTTATATTTTATATATGGTAGATACCACATAATTTTATCCATTTATACTGCCCACATAGAACTTAACTTACCAATATGATTCTTTTGTTGAGTCTGCTCGTGTTTAACCAAATATGTGCAAGAAATCAAAACAGGCACAGTAAAATTATCACTCTGGCAGGGAACTCTTTTCTAATGATTTCCCAGGAGCCCATGCTTTTCATCCACATTAATGGTCACTCAACAGGCAAGTGAAAATGCAGGGAAATCTCCTGAGGAAAAAAGTGTCATTCCAGTGCCAACATCTCTCCTAATAAGAACATAACCATTTTACACAGAAACTGGGCACTGTAATGAGCGTCCAATAAAACAAAATTGCTATATAAAGTGCACAAGCAGGCATTTGAAGAGGCTGTGAGTGGATGGATACTAGCCAAGACCAAGCCACAGGGGAAACAAAATACCCAATGATACTTCAGTGCTTGCATGGGGTTGGACTGTCAATTCTGTGCTCTTCTGTGTGCTGAAAGATCTACCATCTTGTTGAACTTGCTGCAGCTGCATGACCTGAGGGCAGGAAAAGGTGCTCTGCATGCCCAGCTTCAGCTGATTACTTTGCCAATCAGTCAGATGCAATTTACAATCAGTTTTAAGATTGCTCATCATTTCCTATGATTGGCATGCTGACTTTTGGGGAAAAAAACCAAACCAAAACAAAACAAAACAAGCAAAAACTTACAGCCCATATCAATCAAAAGCATAAACTGGTTTCAAGCCTTCTCCCTTTGTTAAGCAGTGGTGTAATTCTCCCTTCCTCTTCTTGGAGAAGTTGGCCACCCTTTGTCAGTGGAAATGGACACAATGGAAATTCATACCCAGTGACAGCATGAATTATTGGATGTATATGCACTTACCACAGTATCTACTTTTAAGATAACAGTGATAAATTGAACCTTCCTAAACAAGTCCCATTGTTTCTCAATACAATTAATAGGAAAATAGAAAACTGCTCAAAGCAGCAGCTTGAGAGGCAATAGTGGGGTGTCTCTGATTTCCCTGGCTGGAAGTCATGTTCTAGAAGTCTTGCATGGAAGAGTATTTCAATTTTCTTTAATCTAGTGATCTCATATACCATAGTATCTGGTAGCGGTTATGATGGATGCTGTTAAGTGCATGATCTGCTGCTTTCAGAAAATCTAACCTAAGACTTCACAGAGAAGAGGCCTGATGGTCACATCCTCATGATTTTTAGCAAAACTACTAGTATGCCCCTAAACCAAGGATTAAAATATTAACGTCCTGAGTATAACTTACTGCATTAAACACTGTCATACCTTACAGTAACATACCTTCAGCTGCAAATGCCCCATAAAACAATAGCAACCTGAACAGGTTACCCTAACACCAAAGAGCTGGCAAACTCACATCAGAAGCAGACAATAATTGTGAGGAGGTAATTCTCTATCTGACAAAGATACACTCTTTTAGGACTTGAAATTGTTCTGTATCTCCATAGTGAAAAATTTGTGGCATTATATTCTGCTGCATTTGAGCTGTGGAGCACTCACTGTGTGAGCAGTTTGCATCTTTTAAGAGGTTATGTTAGGTAATGAACACACAAACGTCTCTGTTATTTTATTCTAGTTTCTTATCCCTTTTGTTTCCATCAATTCTCCATTTGCCTTGCTTAGGAATCATTTTCCAAGCACTGATGATTTAGATTACCTTAACTGGTGTTTTCTTCTTCTAAAGGGAATGGAGGCTCTGACAGATAAGGCAGAAGATTCAAACCACTTACTCAATTGTACCTCAGTCCTCTGATCTGTTTGCAGAATTGCCAGGCAATGCAGGAAATGTCTTGTATGATGAACTGCAGAAATTAAGTCGCAGACTACCCTAAATTGGTTGCACTTGAGCCAAAAAGTTATTTCAGGGGCATTAAAACAATTAAATGCACTGGTAAGTACTTGGAACTTTATTTGCTGCAGGTTCTTCAAGCTGGAGGTATGCCAGGTAGAGATCTCTTATAACACCCCTTCACCTTGTGTAAGCAAGGGCACACTCCTTCAATACATGGAAGAGTTGGTAGAATCAAAGTGTCAGGATGCTTCAAACACTGAGGAAAGCTCCAGTGACTTCAGCCTTCCTCAACATCAAGAGCAGCTGTAGCTGTGGTCAATAAGACATTTTTCTAACAAATTGTTAAGCTGCTTTCCTTTGCAACCACGGTGTGGTTAACAGATTCAGATGTTTTTGTATGATTGTCTTGTTTAATGAGGAGTTCATTCTTGTCTCTGCATTGAAGATAATTTCTCTGACAACCATATGGGACAGGATTTGTTTGTTCAAAAGCCCATCCTTACCATGAAATGGCTTTTGAAAGCAGTTTTTTGTTTGAAGAAGAGGTAAAGTAGGAGAGGCAAACATCCTTTGTTGTTTATCAGTAGTTTGACCAGGTATTTTGGTCAGTTTTGACTGTTGGCTTAACCTAGGCTGGAGATTTTTTGATAGAATTATGCAAAAGTAACACGATACTTTCAAAAATCAACACACTCTAAAACCAAACAAATCACGCCTAAAAAAAATCCTGCAAGGATGGGACACTTACTACTGCAGACAAAGTATTCAAAATAAAGCATTTGACTCCCTGTGACAAAGCTTCTAAATTTATATTTTTTAAAGAAAGTTTATAATAACATAAACTAGACAGAGTAAAACAATAGAAAGCATGGAAAGGAGCTGCTGTCACAGGGTAAACCCTGTATTATTTCTTGTAATAGCCCTTAAAAATGTTCACAGTATTTACAGAAAGATTTGGTATTTAGAGAAGAGCTTGGAAAGTCAGGTTGGTTGAATTATTTTCCTACCCTTCATATTCCTTTGTGGTTTGATCTTGGGCAAGTCAGCATTCTGTGTCTCAGCTTCATATGGGTAGGGCAGAAATGCTTCTCCCACAAGTAAGTATAAAAAAGCCACACACACTTAAAGGCACCTCAGAAGAGGAGGAATAGTAAAACCTCTTATCAATATATGTCCTGGTTTCAGCTGGAATTAATTTTCTTCTTAATGGCTGGTGTAGTGCTCTGTTTTGGATTTGGTGTGAGAACAATGTTAATAGGACACTGACGTTTTTGGCTGTTGCTGGGAAATGTTTATATTAATTCAAGGACTTTCCAGTTTCTCAGACCCTGCCAGCGAGAGGGCTGGGGGGTCACAAGAAGCTGGGAGGGGACACAGCCAGGGCAGCTGGCCTGAGCCAGCCAAAGGGATATTCCATACCATGGGATGTCATGCTGAACTTGACATTATGGCATTTGTCTTCCCAAGTCCCCGTTGCGCGTGACGGAGCCCGGCTGCCTTGGGGATGGCTGAGCCCCTGCCGGCCCATGGGAAGCGCTGGGTGAATCCCTTGGGTTGCTTTGCTTGTGTGCGCGGCTTTTGCTTCACTCATTAAATTGTTTTTATCTCAGCACACTAGTTTTCTCACTTTTACTCTTCCGATTCTCTCCCCCATCCCACTGTGGGGGGAGTGGACAAGGGGCTGCGTGGAGCGGAGTTGCTGGCAGCGGTTAAACCATAACACCATAACATGATTAAACCTGTCAATTTAAGGTAGGTATGGGCTTAGACAACCTTGCCTCAGACATAATGTGGAAGATGCACATACCTGTAAAAACACCTTTGCTGTCACATCAGTACTGCCATTGCCTCACTTACAAACTGTTCAAAGGGGAGGTGAAAAATAATATCTCTCAAATCTAAGTGCCAAAAGTCTTTGCCTCCTGTTTTTCAAGGATCCATTTCTGTAATATCAAGAAAATATCATGCAAGATGCATCTTTTCTGTATACTGTATACAGGTAGCTTGTTGTCCTGTCCCCTCCCAGGACAGGATTGTCACCACCATGCAAGAGTTCTATACAAGTATCAAAGAGTATTAAAGAATTTTTCCATTTTATTTGTGTGTCTTCAATGCAGTGACATAACCAAGGTGTGCACTCATGCTAAATTTCCATAACAATGAGTATTCATGTTTCTATATTAGTTGTTATAGTGTCAAACCCAACATTAAAATACACAACTACAAAATCAGTCAAAATTTCATCCTGTACTACTGTACAACAGTACAATATAAAACCATGCACCTCACATGCAAATTAACAGGGAAAACAATTTACTTCTGACTCTACAAATAAGTTCCTTTGCTCCCTGGTCTTTCCAAGGGGAATCATCTCTGATACACCACCTACATCGTTTTCCAGATGAACACAATCCTATTAATTATTTCTATTGCAACTAATGTCATAGGCAAAGCCAAGAAAATATTGACAACACTAATAATTCTACATCTCCCACACTCTGCACTTGAAAATTTGTCTCATCTTAAAGCTTTTTATGCAATTTATTTTCCTTCAATCTATTCTTTCATTCCCTGTCCCCCCGAGGCATCTGGTAAGCACTCCTTGAAAGTTGTTCCAGGATCACCCCCATGAAAAAGCACCATTTTACTCTCAGCTCCTTGCAATTAAAGTTTGAACCAGAAGGCATTCAGCTTCCACTTTATTATCTCAAGCATAAGCAAGTGCAATCACCGCAGGAAGCTGGGCATCCTTGTCAGAAACAGCAGGAACCTCTGTCCTTAAAATGTTACTGTCATACCACTGTCACTTACCCTGGATGACAACATGCCCTGATGGGGTGTCTGCTGTCCTGGGAATCCGTCCCAGTCATATTAAGCAAGGCTAAGCAAAGACTTCACCTGTTAAAAATTTTTGTTCTAACTGGTGAGTCTTGGCTCATCTTCTGTTGGACTTTATGTACCTGACTGTAATTAACATGTTGGGGCAGCAGTCTTTTATGAAATACACCTTATCAATGCTCCTCATCCAAACACACATTCTTTTCCATCAGCTTATATTTAAACCTCCTGATTTAGCATGTTCCTTAATGTTCACCACAAGAGTTTTATCATTTATGGTGCAATGGACAAGGTTTTTATTGCTGGGATAAAATGATAGATGTAAAATAGGCCATCTTTTCTCTGAAAACTGAGAATTTATTTAGATCTCAGAGATACAAATCAGAATGCAACATCCATCCTTCTAAGGTCCAGAAAACACTAGATTGCCATCACCTTTAATAGTTAGTTACTCTTGTAGAGGTTTTTGTGTTCAGCATTTCACCAACTGTTGCTTAGTTATTTTTAAACCAAATTCCTTGCAGTTTGCTCATTGAAGAAGAGCATCTCAGATGCAAAGCAGACTCTTCCACTGGCACTCACTAAAACACCAATTGTCCCTGGTGAGACCTTTTGCTTATTGTAAAATTTAAAAATGCCATTTTGAAAAAAAAGCATTCTATCTACTGAATTCTAGCCAACAAAATTTTTAGAAGGTATTTGAGTAGCACACGTGAAATTCTACAGGTGATTTCAGTATTTTGAAGTTTTGGCTGAAGTTCATTTCACCTGATTTTATGCTGGCTTGTCCAGAATAAAGTCTTTTAGGCAATTAAATATAGAAGACTTGTAACTGGAATTCCTCAGTATTCGCATAACTGAAGATAAGTTACAGATGATACTATTGAGTACTCAGAGCAGTAGTGGCAGTCACGTGAGTGTCTCAGAGAGCAACAATCCACCTTAATGATGATCAACATGTCAATATGTCCATCACATCATAGATGTGTGCTACATCATAGGCATTGGTCCAAGTCTGCACTGCATTTTCAAAACTTCACACAGTGAGGCCCCCAGTTTGATGAAGCCTGCAGTTCCTATTGTAAACAAACAAACAAAAAAAAACCAAAACCAAAAAAACAGAAGCAGAATGGACATCAAGAAACCAGTAAAGCTTGGGAAAAAAACCCAAAAAAACCAAAAAAACCCCAACAAACCCAAAACCTTGGAAAGACGCACGTGGCCAAAAATCAATTAATGGATCTGAGATTTCCCAGAAATCTTCAGTTCAAGAAGAAATCACCTGTTTTTTTCCTAAAGTGCAGTTCCAACACATTGAAGTCAGGAAGACAGTTTTCTACTAACAAATTACTCAAGTTGACTCAGAGTAAGAAGCAATAATAATAATAAAAAAAAGGTCCTTTGCAGATAAATGTGTAAACCAAACAACTTAAAAGATAGAGGTAAATTTGACAGAAATTAAAGGTAGTCAGAAAGAAGCATTAATTGGAATCAATATGTGGTGGTGAAAATGAAAAAACTGAATCATTGCAACACCTAATATCTTAAAGGGAAGTAGAAAGGTCAGCTAATTAAATTGTCTTAATGTGAACAATAAGGACTAAAAGCTGCAGCTTTTAAACTTGTTGAAGTAGTACACAGACAAGCGTGAGAAAGTAAATTATTCAATGCCAAGGAAATTAAAGTCAGAAAAGAGACCCTTACACAAATTGACATTCCTTGAAGCACTTAATGTAAACCCCTAACAAAGCAAATTACCGGTAAAATGAAAATTGATAATTCGCTTGGCTCAAGTGATTTGCCATTCATCACATATTGTGAAAAATTGTAGTCTGATTTACAACTGCACTAGCAATTACCAAGGACACAAGACATATTGAGGTAAAGGGGATCCTTTCATTTGTTGTTTCTCCGTCAGTTTTGGATAAAGCACAAACAGCTGGAGATAAAGGAGGTTGGGATTTTGTTTTCTCTCTGGCAGGAAGCAATACTAGGGAGAAGAAATGTAATCACCCTTTCAGAGGGCTTTTTTGCTTTTCATTGTCTAGTCTTTTAATGTTCAGCCATCTACACACCAATCCATCCCACCTAGCATCCTCAGATGGATTAGCATACTCCTGGAAATAAGACTCCATTGAAAACAACAAAATGTCAGCATTAGTTGTAATGGCTTAAGTTGGTACAACCTCTGCTCAAAGGATTCAACCAAAAAACTCTGCTACATTCAAAGAAGGCACAGAGACTTTTGCTGGAACTGTTAAAAAAAAAAAACCAACCAACAAAACAAAACAAGTTTTTACCAGTTTCCCCCCACAAAGAGTCTTGTGGCCAGACCACACTGCAGATTCTGCTACCTGGTATCATTGAGGGGAGAAGTACCAACCTGGGGAACTGGATCACTTTTTGAAGGAAGATTGCTTAGATTCAGCCTATAAATTCCTTGATACATTTGTGCTTTACTTAGAAGTGAGGCTTATGAATACCCAGTTAGTGCACAGAATAGATCAAAACCATTACCATTTTGCAGTAAAATAATAATAAAAATATATATGTAAATATTCCATGTGTTTCCAACGTATGATTTTATTCTTTTATAATGAAAAAAAAAAAAAAAAGAAAACCAAACCCTTTAGCGGGAGATTATGGCACTTACTACATATGTACTGTGGGAAAGCACTACCTCTGTTACAAGCTCATAACCCATGGATGTAAAGACTGAAGATAAGGATACTTAGGCTACATTTAGAGAGCATGGTAGGTGAATTCAGTGGTCTGTCCTAGTGTCCTACACACCAGTCACTCCCATAGGAGAAGCTGTTGGAGAACTTCAGGACTTTGATGCCAGAAGATCTAGATTCAGCAGATGGGAAGCACCCCATTTTAAAAAACCTGATGCTGTTTCCTTGTCATGAACTGCAACATTTGATTCTGCTGCTGCAAGACTGGGTAAGACAGTTTGTTACTCAATCTGCAAGTCTTGATTAAAACCAGGTATTCTTACTTTAGAAAAGAGGAAACACAGGATCAAACAACCGTCAGACTTACAGAAATTTTCCCTCCTGGATATCTTGAATTGTCACACAGCATCTTATTGATCAGTACGTCAAAATGCCAATTTCTTGCTTGGAATGTCGGAAGTAAAAAAGCAAATCAATGTCAGGAAATGTCACTCGTTCGATTAAATAGTTATAGTTGCTTCCAGAGTATGGGAAAGAATTAATTACAACAATAAAATTAAGGTGGATTTTTTTGTGTTCAGAAAAGGGGTAATTTACATTTGAGTAGGTTCTACATTTGAACTATAAAAAAAAATTAGAGGTTTCCTTTCATTTCTGAAATAATTTTCTTTAAACAAAATTATGAGAGTTAATTTGTGGGGAGAGGGGGAGTCTTAAATACTTTATTCAGCTCCAGTCAAAGCATTCCAACAGTCTTTGGTTTTCAGCAATGATACAATAAAGTGCTCATTTATACTAGATCCCTGTGTTCACATGGAAAGTGTTTTATGAGATATAATTTGAGAGAATCTTCCCTTTGTGCAAGTACCACAGAACCGGTCTATATGCTGTTAAATATCTCCTGGCCAAGAGAATAACAGATTTAAGGACAAATTAGAAAACAAAACAACAACCAAAAAAACCCACAAAAATATCCCAGTTGGCTAATAAAGAGGAAACAAAAAGTAAGTTCATCTCTCGGATGATCCAATGGAAGGAAACAGGATAATGAGATGCAAAAGAAAATCAGACAGCCAAAGCGACATTGTTTTTTATTTCCCAAAGTGGGAAACGAGGGCACTTGGATTCTCATTTCTTAAGGTTTAATTTTGGATAAGCCACTTAACTGACCCTGCCACAAGTTCCAGTTGTGTCACCTTTGTCTCTTCTCTTTCACCATCTTCATAGGAGAGGGCTGGAGCACCTCTGCTATGGAGACAGGCTGAGGGAGTTGGGATTGTTCAGCCTGGAGAAGAGAAGGTTCCGAGAAGACCTTAGAGATGCTGCCAGTGCTTAAAGGGGGCTTGTGAGAAATAGAGACTTTTTACCAAGGCCTGTAATGACAGAACAAGGAGCAATGGTTTTAAACAGAATGAGAGAGGGTTTAGATTAGACACAAGGAAGAAATTTTTTATCATGAGGTTGATGAGACAGTGGAACAGGTTGCCCAGCGAAGTTGTGGATGCCCTTTTTCTGGAAGTATTCAAAGGGACTTTGAGCAACCTGATCTAGTGAAAGTAGTGAAAGATGAGCTACATGACCTATAAAGGTCCCTTCCAACCCAAACCATTCTATGATTCTGTGCTCCCTGGTATGTGTAGTTTGATATGAGGTGATGTTGTACTTTATGGTAGGGAAAAAAAAAAAAAAGGAAACAAACTTCTTGGAGGCAGTCAATACAATCAGGTTCAAAAAACAATTAGACACCTTCATGGACAACAAGGAATTAGGGATGCACACCCATAATCCCTCAGCTGTGATGCTGGGGATTGGAGGAAGGCAGTGGCCATGCTGGTATATTTTCCCTTTATAATGTCTCGTACCATCTCTGAGAGAGCCGTGACCCAGGTACACCATTGTGCATACCATAGGTGCTTTACATGTGTCATATGGTGAGACTGTCACCCTAAACTTAAAGTTCTTTTGGTCAGAGGCTCTCTGTTATTATATGTCTACATCCACGTCAGCCACAGTACAGCACCAGGCCAGATTCAGCCCCTTTAATTACCAGACAATGCAAATAGTCCATGTGGTGTCCAGCGAGCAAACAAAATCTGATCCCTCTGTTGCATCTAATATCCCCTGCAACATCCTTCCTCCCCTGCAGAAACCATCAAGTTTAGCTGGAGCTGACTGCCAGTTTCTAAAGTTACTGGACAGAAGTAGGAAATATTCACGGGGCATCCTCATAAGACTTTGCCTTATGGAAAGAGGATAAGCTCTCATCACATCTCCCTTTGTCGAACTTCACCAGCAATCAGGAATATCTGGCAGGAGATGAAACTCACCACATAGCGCATGCACACACACACAGAGCCAACAGCAAATACTTGAAAATCATAAAATGGCATATCATGAAGGAATAACAGCTTGATTTTTGATGTGCCAAAGCATTCTCAAAGTCACAAAAGAACTCTGTATGCCAAGCTAATAAATATTGAAAACAGGTTTATACTTTATTATATCTTCCTGAAAATCTTGTATATATGGGAGGAGGGGTTTTCTAGGTCTATTTTCAGGCACATTTAAGTGTTTAATATCAACCCTGTTTCTTTGTGCTCACTGCGACCTATCTTAGCGGTTTAGGACTGAGAAGCAAGCCCTACATATTGATTCTCTGATTATTTCCTAATAAATAATTGTGAATCATAAAGCCATTGCTCATGCAGAAGTAATATGACATAAATACAAGTTACCAAGTCTGCTAAGAGTTCAGCAAGCATCTGAAAGATTGTAAAGTTATAACCAGGAAAGTTTACATGTATTTCAAAAAGCACTGAAACAGATTTTTTTCCCCAAGTACCAATGACAGAAGTCTATAAAATTTTTCAGACTTATTGTGGAAAAATTCTGAGATGTCAATCACAAACTCCAGAACACAATCTTATATTGTTCCAGCAAGACTTTCTACCCAGGAGTCAGGCTTCTTGTTCCTCTTTTCCTTCAGCTGTTATATTTAAACATGCACTAATTCTAATTTAAATGGGAAAGCTGTCGATATAGTCACAAAGCTTCAAGACTGGGGCTCCTCCATAAAGAAGGCCAAGGCAAGGTGTGAGAAGCTGGTGACCACAACCCAGGCAGGGGTGACAACCTGACCACCAAGGATGCCTTCCCAGCATACTGACCAAGAGCATCCAAGCCTGGCTCTGCAGAGCTGCCAAGAGGCAGGTTCCACCAACAGCCCAACCATCATCACACAAAGGGGAGGTGACAAGTCATACCTGCAGTCAAATCAACAAGTCAGGACTCATAAAGGCCAGGTCTGAAGACTGGTATATCTATAGCATACCTCAGTGCCAGGACCAAGCTTAAATGGTACTTCTGAGCAACAGGCAGAGGGTGCCTGGGGGGGAGCCACAGGTGAACCTGGTCAGGTCAATGAAGGTCCATGAATACTCTCAGGGCCCTTGTAAAAACAACACTCAGCTCAGGTGCAAAAGGCTCAAATCAGTACACACAGGAGGCAGCTTGCTCTGTGGCATACCAGATGGAAAACCTTTACTGGAGGTCTGTCTTGCTCTGTTTTACCATATAGATGTATTTTCCATCATTATTTATTATCACTCTATAAATCCTTGTCTATTGCCTTCTCAGATTCCAAATACCCACACACCTCTGGGCAGGAATAAGTAGCACAAGTTCACTGTCATCGCCTGTAGATAAGCATACATAGTGCAGCACTTTGGCATAATAATTCCAATAAAGAAGGACAATGTTATTTCATTCTGTTTTCCCAACCTAATTGCACAAACCCTCAGACACTTATTTTAAAATGCAAAACCACAGTAACTTGCAGAACACTTAATAAAAAGAAAATATGTTTGGTTATTTTTCACCCTACTGAAGACACTGGCTTTTGCATTTGCATAAGATTTTAAAAAAATTATTATGACTTTGCCTTTTTTTAAGAAGAGAAAAAGTATATACTGTTTCCATTAAAATTACTCCAATCTCATGCTCTTTCATTACAGATATGTTTCCTGGTTTTGTTCATATCCAGGAAAGCTGTGATTGATTGGAGGGTGCTATCTTTATTCTCAGCCCTTAGGATAATTAACCCTGAAACACACAATCAAGGCTTTCCCATTAGTATGTTATGCCATAGATCTGTATTTCTGAAAATGCTGTACACATTACCCTACAGTCATCCTTGACATTTCATTAACAGCGGGCACAAATGTATACAGGGTGAGAAAGAACTTGAAATGGGTTTATTTTATTTTATTATTTTTTTTACAAAAAAGATCCATTCTTGAAATTCCAGTCCAGCCCCTTGTGATCATCATAGTTTGGCATGTTTTGGCTTGTCTTCTTGAACAGCAGCAGAGAACTGCAGGCTTGTTACCTGGCTCTGAAGGATGCAAACCAGCCTGGTCTGGAAGTCACACATTATTGAAGCAGGATTCTGTGCCTCTGATGCCCTTAAAAGCAAAAGGCACATGGATGTACTAACGTCCATATGCAGCTCCCAGCTCACACCTGGCTTACATCTGGCCATATACATATACCTGTGGTATGTATTCCCCAGTAATCAGACCCTGCTCTGGGATCCAGGGCTCGAACAGACTGGTCAGTGGTGAACACCATAGCTCCTTTGACTGTGGAGACAGGTTTGGCTGTTACCCTGCATTGCCTACCAAGGCACTGATGCCATTAGGCGAGCAAGAAGAGCATCCATAACCTCTAGTACAAATACTGTTCCTTTACAGAAAGCAGCTGTTTTGCAGGATAGCTAAACCGTTGTGAAAAGGAGGAAAGGAGGAAGCTTGGGGGGTTGGGCATAATTTTTTCTTTTTTTTTTTTTTTTTTTTTACTTTCAACCTACACTGCGATAACAGCAGGACTAATCACTGGATTAGTATGTTATTGCTTTGGAAAGCTCAGTGTAGACATTTGCAATTCTGAACAGCTTGCAGCAGTCTAAATATGAAACTCACAGAGATACTGTCAGGTTTGGTGAAGGTTAAAATGAAAAAAATGTGTAATAATGAAAAGCTTGCTTTTTCTGTTATTTCTGTGTGTTTCAGGCTGGTTCCATGCACAGTGAAAGTGGACAGGCCACTTTATTCTTAAAAATGAAGCTACTTATTAATATTAGTAGTGATTACAATACTATCTCTGGAATAAGGAGCCCTGTTGTTAATGTTCTGAAACTCTTATTTTTATTGAACTTTGCAGAGAAAAATAGTGTTAGAAACCAGTCATACACCATTAGCTTCTTGGTGTAGTGATTTCTCATAGGAAAATACTCTTATTATAGTGATGGGAATTAACACATTAGAATATAACACATGTGAAACACTTGTTTATACTGCATAAGGACTCTGGTGGGTGTAGAAGTTCCCCTTTTGCACATTAAAAGTTGGCATAATGATTTGGCTTGGTAGGAGCCCAAAATGAAGGAGAGAAGAAGCAGAGTAGCTGGACGGGGAGCATGAAGGGAGATCAGATACAACTTGTAACCGAAGAGGGCTCCATCTCTCTTTTTGCTTTTGAAGTGCATTTTATAGAGCTTAATAGACTAAAATACCATATTTGTAACCACCCTACAACACCAATCTGCTCCTCTACCTCTTTCCAAAAAATTTGTTGAGATAGGTTTGTATTTTCAGATACACATGGACAATGAAAGGACACTGTTCTCCATTAAATTACTTTTCTGTAACAAACTATTTTATATTTTTATAAAGATAATTAAGATTTCAATTTATGCAGTGCTTCTCTAAATGTTGCAGCCAGACCATTCTTCATGGCCATGAGGAATGAAGCCTCCCCTTGAAGTTCATGTTCCGATGGGCAGAAGGAAAAGAAAAAAAAAAAAAAAAAAGCAGAAAAACAAAGATAAGATTGTGGGGAAAAATATAATAAAACCCGTAAAATCTAATTTCTATACCATGCAGCTTGACAAAGCTGAGGATCAATAGGGCCTTTCATGAAACATAAATGCGAATAGGGTGAGGGGTTGTGCCTGACCTCATGAAAGCTGAGTAATGCTTAAGGGGCATTAATAGGAGCCTTTGGCATTGCTGCACTTTGGGATGAAATTTTTGGGAAAAAAAAAATGTTTAAAGAAGTGAGATAGTAAACCAATCAGTGCTTCAATGGGACTGATGAAAGACAGCATGGTAGTAGCAACTTCTGCTGTCCGATAAAAGCAAACTGGACTGGCAAAACAGCAGGAAAATTTGCTGGTGTCCTTACAGACCCAAAGCTATTTTGTTCATCAGTTCTTTAGACAATTTTTTTTAATAGCAGAAGAAACATATTCAAGCATCCTAGAAGGCAGCCAGCACATTAAAGAAACTCTAGCTCTGATTTGTCATTTTCTGTCCATTTTCATGAGAAAGTCAGGATAATGGAAACAGATAAGAGAGCCAAGTTGCTAAAATATGAAAATCACAGAATTAGCATTTAACCTAATTCCTTGGTTGAGGCTGTCAAGAAAAGAGCTTGTGCTGATTGCAGAATGTGAATTAGCTTAAGAGCTGTGGCAGTTTGTTAATTTTCATTAACTCTCAAGGGTTAACTCTAAAAAAAAGTTATATGACACCCATTTTGGAAAACCTTCTTTAATAACAAAGACATTAGGCTCATATGCTTATCTTCAACAGTTCCTATAACACTGGATTTTCCCCTGCTTTGTATATTGCATAGTTATTTGACATTTAAGCGTCTTTGGATTTAAGGGTTAAAGGAATTTTATTCACGCTTCATCCTGAGAGAAGTCATTATCTCAGTGTTTAATGCTTCTAATGTTTACTACACTACATCGTGGCTTCTCTAGTATATTTGCTATTAACACATCCCAATTCACTTTTTGCCTTTCAAATCGTTTGGTCTTGTATTGATTTTGCAAGTACTTTACCAATAATATCTCATCTGAAGACCTCAGGAGGTACTGAAAAATATTTCTGAGAGAACACCCCATCTAGCTCATATTAAGTTATCTATTCATGTTTTTGCTTTGTTTGAAGGGATTCTGTGTTGTTTTATGGAAAAGTAGGTGATGCAGATTAACAGAAAATTTAAATCAAGCTAGCAGGTCATGCTGGGAACTACTAAAGTTGTTAACATTTGAGAATATACTGAAAGATAAGATCCTTTCCACAACAACACTGCAAAGGATTTTCAAAACCAGTCATTTTAATCTGTTAATCATAGTGATATTTGAAATCCTGTTTTGTAAGGTTTGATACAGTTTTGGAGATATCAAGAACAATGTATTTAAGGTCTATTGGGTTGAATGGGTGATTCATCATCTGGAAAAATTAGAGGAAACCTCTTTGTGGACTGGAAACAACGATGTTTTAGACCTCAGCCAGCTTCAGAGGCACTCATCTCTGGAGATGCAGAGATTATAAAAATCAGAATCGAAACAAGACATACATAGAGTCAATGGAAAGAGAACTAGGCAGGGTGACAGAGGAGGATAATGAAAAGTGGGTTTGTAAATGCAGAGGTTTTTTGAATGAGTCCTTGCATAATACCTAGAAACAAAGGCTGCCTCAGGTATATGAGGTCCCTGGAAAATTTAACCACCTGAAGTATTTACCTTGATGCCTAGTATATGACAACTCTAGGATTGAAGATATTGGACAGCATGTAGTGAGGGTATCTGAGGTGTTTCAAGGCAATCCAAAGCAAGCCTTGAAGCTCTATGGACAAACAGGTTTTTAAACCATGCAAGAGCCTTCAAGACAAAAGGTATGCTGGGGCCTGATGGAATCCACCTGTCCCAATAGGGAAAATGGGTCTTTGGGTGTAAGCTGGTGGGGCTGAATGAGAGAACTGTAAACTAGAATCGATCTGGGACAGGGTTACCAACAGGACTGCAGTAGGTAAGCCAAGGGCTGGCAAGTCATCATCTGAGGATAGCAATGCTAGTGAGAACATTTACACTGCTCTTGAGAGCATGGAGGGCTCAGGAGCATATCTGAAATGTTT
The DNA here is from genome assembly GCF_023634085.1 of Falco cherrug. Taxonomy (NCBI): domain Eukaryota; kingdom Metazoa; phylum Chordata; class Aves; order Falconiformes; family Falconidae; genus Falco; species Falco cherrug. The sequence continues at coordinate 6,247,066 of NC_073698.1, forward strand.
TTACACCAACCCATGTAGTATGAGAAAAAAACAGGTTGAAATGGAAGCATTGGTCATCTCCCAGAGCCATGGTATCATTGATATTAGTGAAACTTGGTGGAATGATTCCTGTGATTGGAGTGCTGGGATGGAGGGCTGCAGGCTGCTCAGAACAGATAGGCAGGGCAGGCAAGGTGGAGGTGTCGTGTTATACATAAGGGAGAGGTTTGATTGTACAGCCCTTACAGCTAGTTATGGTGTGGTTGAGAGCCTCTGAGTGAGGATTAGGGAGACAGAAAACAAAGGAGGTGTTGTAGTGGATGTCTACCACCAATCACCCAGCCAGGACGTAAACCCTGATGAGTTCTTCTATAGGCAATTAAGATAAATTTCTGGACTGGTAGCCCTGGTCCTTATGGGAGATTTCAATTTTTCAGATGTCATCTGGGCATATCATACTTCTGTGATGAGCAGGTCTTGGAAATTCATTAAGTTTATAGCAGATAACTTTTTGTCACAGTGAGTCAACTAGCAAAGATGCCCTCCTAGACTTGCTGTTTGTGAGTAGACGACTCGTGAGGGGTGAGATGGTAGGTGGTTGTCTTGGCCACAGCGATCATGAAATGGTTGAGTTTAAAATTTTCAGTGTAATGAGAGGAAAGCACATCATTGCTACCCTGAACTTCAGGAAAGCAAACTTTGAGCTGTTCAGAGACCTATTTAGCAGAGTATGCAGGAAATCTTCTTTCGAGGGCTTAGGAGTCCACGAGTGCTGGTCGGCCTTTAAGAACCACCTTTCAGAAGCACAGGAGCAGGCAATTATACTGTGTTGTAAGTCAAGCAACTGGGTCAGAAGACCAGCTTGGCAGGAGAGGGAACTCCTCATGGAGCTCAAGAGGAAAAATAAATTGTATGATATTTGGAAGCAATGTCAATCTTCACAGAAAGATTATAGAGCTGTGGTTCATATATGCAAGGACAAGACACAAAAGGTCAAAGCTCAATTAAAGCTGAAACTAGCCAGTATTGTTTCAGATAACAAGAAGGACTTTTTAGAGTATTAATAGCAAGAGATCTAAAGAAAATGTTGGACAGATACTCGTTGAAGTGCTCATTTGACTGAAAGAGCTGAAGAAAAAGCAGAGGCATTCAATGCTTTTTTTTGCCTCAGTCTTTAACAACACTGATGGGGGCAGCCCAAGGTCTGAGTTGAAGGATTACAAGTATGGGAACAGTGATTTTCTATTTGTGGATGCTGAAATTGTGAGGGACCAGCTGTATCAGCTGAAAGTCCGTGGGGCCTGATGGGATTCATCCCAGAGTGCTGAAAGAGATAGGGGATGTTATGGCAGGACTCCTTTTGATCATCTACTGAAGGTCTTGGGAGTCTGGGGAGGTCCCTGCTGACTGGAAGCTACCCAGTGTTCCACCTCACAAGAAGAGCATGAGGGAACACACAGAGAAGTACAGACCTGTTAGTCTAACCTCAGTTTCTGAAAAAATTCTGAAGATTATACTGGGTACTATTGAAAGGCATTTAAAGAATAACGCAATTATCAGGCACAGTCAACATGGGTTCAGGAAAGAAAAGTCCTGTTTAACTAATTTAATATCCTCCTGAAATAGGGTGACCCACCTAATGGACAAAGGGAAGGATGAAGGGTGAAGTGGATGTGTTTTTTCAGGAATTTAATCAGGCTTTTGGTACTTTCTCTCACGGCATCCATCTGAACAAGATGTCCAACTGTGGGATGAGCAGGTTCACAGTATGCTGGGTGAAGAATTGGTTGCAGGACAGAGCTCGAAGGTTTCTAGTGAATGAGGCTACATCTGGCTGGCAAACAGTCACCAGCGGTGTTCCTCAGGGTTCAGTTCTAGGGCCAGTCCTGTTCAATATATTTATCAACAGTCTGGATGCAAGAACTGAATACACCATTAGCAGGTTTGCTGCTGATACCAAATTGGGAGGTGCTGTTAACCTTCTTGAGGGAAAAGAGGCCTTGGAGAGGGATCTAGATAGATTGGAACAATGAGCAATGATTAATGGGATGATATTTAACAAGTCAAAATGCCAGATTCTGCGCCTAGGACAGAGGAATGCTGGACACAAGTACAAACTGGGAGAGGAGCGGCTGGAGAGCAGCCCTGCAGAAAGGGATCTGGGGGTGCTGGTTGGCAGCAAGCTGAGTAGGAACCAGCAGCGTGCCCTGGCAGCCAAGAGGACAACCCACATCCTGGATGCATCCATCACGGCATCACCAGCCGGTTGGTGTGGCCTCACATTGAGCACTGTGTGCAGTTCTGGGCCCCACAGTATAAGAATGTGAAAGTCCCTGGATGTGTCCAGAGAAGGGCAACAAAGCTGGTGAAAGGGCTGGAAGGAATGTCCTGTGAGGAGTGGCTAAGGATTTTGGGTTTGTTTAGTTTGGCGAAAAGGAGGTTGAGGGGCAACCTTATTGTTCTCTGCAGCTCCGAGAGGCGGGGAAGCAGAGAGGGAGGTGCTGAGCTCTTCCCCCTGGTATCCAGTGATGGGACATGTGGGAATGGTTCAAGGCTGCAGCAGGGGAGGTTTAGACTGGACATTTGGAACCATTTCTTTACCAAGAGGGTGGTCAGACACTGAAACAGGCTTCCTAGAGAGGTGGTCAATGCTCCAAGCCTATCAGGGTTTAAGAGGTATTTGGACAATGCTCTTAACAACGTGTTTTACCTGGGCCAGCCCTGAATTGGTCAAGCACTTGGACTAGATGATTGTTGTAGATCCCTTCCAACTGAAATAGTCTGTTCTATTCTATTCTAATCTATTAAAAAAAAAAAAATAATAAATCTGCACGTGACTAAATCCTGCTAGTAAACTCCTGAAAGTGGCTCTATCACTTCTGGAATTAAGCTGCCCTCTGAGCTATAGGGCTTGGGTGGACCAGCTCAGGTCTCTGCAATGTGCTTCTCTGTGCAGTGGGAGCCATTCCTGTGATGCTGCTCTGCAGAGCTTCTCCTTAAATGCACAACTCCTACCTCCCTCACCACCACCACCACCATCCCCTACCCCACCCCCAAAATCCAGAGTAATACTACTTTGTTATTTTACTAGATTATTGCAGATCACAGCCAACAGAAGACGGGAGTGGAGGTGGCCAATTGTATTTTTTTCAAACTATGAGTCAAACCTATGAATTGAAATGTGAGAAAATGCTTCAGGAATGGCTCTCCTCTGATTGCATTCTAACCGGTTCATCTATCCAACAGTATACATCAAAAAGCATCACATGCATTAGCACTCTGCTGTGCTGTCAGATGCCTCTGCCCTGCCACTGTGAGGATGCTGAACTGGGTGAAAGCTCTTAGTAGAGGCATCTCTACATAAAATATCCCTTCTACTAGACAAAACCTTTGGTGGAAATTAGTCCTCATATTTCTACACCTCACTTCTATTTTTACTAGGTCTTAGACCTGTGTTTGTAAAGCAGAATTCTGACAATCCATCAGTTGCATGAAGGGTTTGTGTGGCCAGGCCCAATGGTGTGACTCAGCATATTAATGCTTTACATGCATTTAATAAAAATTCTTCAGTCACTATGGCACTTTTCTCAAGGCAAAGCATTTTAGAATAAAATAATTCAGCTTGAAATTCATGGCAATGGAAACACATGAAAGCGGTTCATTTTTAACTTGGCTACAAGTAATTGGTGTATTGTTCTTCTCTATTGGTTTTTCTTATTTACCTCTTAAAACAGAATGTCATATCATTAAATCTGCTCCATTGGTATCTGTCATCTTAACAGCATGTTGGCCTGTATTTTTATGAAGTAAATGTGAAGCTTTTAATTTCCTATTCTTCACTGCATTTACTACTCCCACAGGACCATCCTGTGTCATGCTTTTCCACATAGAGTAGTAACTTACTCTGCAAGTGCTGCTTTTTTTCTTTATTTCTTTTTTCCTTTTTTTTTTCCATTAGACGTTTCAGCAGAGCAAACTATTACTTTATAAGAGAAAGGATAGAAGAGTTTGGCCTAGGTGCATGGAAATAAGTTGTTGGGTTGGTTTTTTTTTCAATAAGGACAATCTGCATTTTTCAGAGAGCTGGGTGTTCAGGTGTTTTGGTTTTGGGGTTTTTTTTTTGTTGTTTGTTGTTGTTTTTTTTTATCAGAGAACTATTTTTTAAAAATGAGTTAGAAATTGCTGTAAAGTTTTCAGAAGAACCGTACTCAGTTCAAAAGACTGCACAGCTTTGCCCAAATAAAAAAAAAAAATTATTTCAGTATTTCTTTCCCATGCCTTTTTTTAATTTTGAGTGTCATTGGTTTTAGCCTGTGCTGACACAATAAAATAGTTTAACTACATAATTTCAATACTTTTTTATTCTGACACTTATAATATAAAATGTTTAATTGCAGTGTTTTATATACCATTTCTTTGACAACTCTATTTTGCTTTACAGAACTCCTTGAAAAAGGAAGAGCAAAGCTGAGAAGAAATAGTCACCCTAACTGCTAATAAAGCAAAACATATCAATGATGAGAAATGTTGAAACAAAGCAAAGTAAGCTGAGACTGTCAGGGTCACATCCCCTGCCAAAGCTCAAAGCCATGATAACAAGTTTATCTGTGATGTGAAGAAATTTTGTGGAAAAGGGATGCCTTTTAATGGTCTATGAAAGAAACCCTGACTGGTGTGATGGCTGTCACAGGCCAGTAAAATGTTCTTTCTGATGAATGAATGAAGAGTGACACACAATATTAAAAAGATGTCAGCATGATCTTACATGAACAGGTCAGTAGATGATGAGCTTTCTGCCACCCAGTCAAATCAATTACTACAGCCCACTTCAGAGGTCAGCTTATTGCCCTCACTATGATCCAGGTCTACGCTACAATGCTCTACACAGGGAAACCAAGCGATCTGTGATCAGCATGAGTATTGCCTAAAAACCACTATGAACAAAGACATCATTGTGGCACCAGGCAACTCTACCAGGGCTGGAGAGCACAAAATTAATGGGAAGGCACCAGAAATGGATGAGTGGAATGGCTCTTCATATTCTCTGGATTCCACACTGTATGTGTGTGTGATACAGTTATCAACCGCAATCCTTAAATATTATTTTCTCCTCGCGAACTAATGATTAAGCACTTCAACTGCATCACATTTTTTATCAGGTTTCAGGCATCTCCTTTGAGGTATGCTCCCCAGATACCTTTGAATTATTGAAGGTAGAAAACAGACAGCTAAGTCACGCAATGTTATAGGTGTCTTCCCATACCATTTCCAAATCTGAAACGTACTCAGCTTGCTCAGCATGCTTGCTGGCAGGGCAAGCTGGTATTTTCCTAGCCAGATCTTTGATCCTTTCAAAGGGAAAGAGAGCCTTGAGTTTTAGCTGATGCTCCTTTCCAAAGCTTTTCCTACTAAAGTGATGTGCATGCTAAGTACTGCAAATGCTCAATAATATTGAAGTAATCTGGAATTTCAGAAGCTGTTCCTGGTTCATGCTGTATGAAAACTATCATGGCTAGTGTAACCAGGTTTATAGTATAAAGAGCTGTGGAATACACGTGTAATTTGTGTGTCCACTGTGTCTGCCAGGATTTAGAAGTGCCATGTTAAAAACCAACTACTCTCTCCCCGAAGGATGTAGATGTTGAATTATTAATAACACAAAATACTTAATTTCAGTGCTTTTGCATAATTATCAGAGCTCTTTCAGGGCACTGCCAGTTTTTTAAAGCTCAGCCATGTTGCATTACAAGCAAACAGAATATTATAAATGTAGTCTTTGCGAATAAAAATGGTGAGCAGAGTATATATTTACCAACACTCAAATGAAAAATCATTGTCTAGATGGGATAGTATTGGTAGATAAAAGCTACCATGCAATGAAATAAGACAATCCCAATCAACAGTTCTTTAGCAAAAAGATGTACTAAGGCATATTTTTGTGCACAGTTTTAAAAATGCAGTATTCATTCATGTATTAATCTATAAAAAGCAAGATATAACTCATGTAAAATACTTTTAAAGTACACACAGGGTATTTACTAGATAAAGAAGCTATCCATAGAGTAACCAGAAAATACATTCTGGGATGATCTGCAAACCTGCATTGATTTTTCTCCCTTCTCTTAACTACCTTCACCACCATTTACCATAACAATCAAAAGGGCATTTCAACTAGAAAGGACTTCTCTAGTTTGCTCAGTTTACCTCTCAGCTTAGTGAATTTAATGTTTTATTTCCTTACTTAAACTGTGATGAACCTGAAGTACAAACTACAGCCTCACATTCCTGATTTCAGCAGATTATGTTTCTACAAGAGTAAGAGCAAACATTAAAAAACCCTGAAGTGGCACAGAAGAAACCTGTGATGACTCAGTTAGCAGGGATGCACCAGTCATCCACATTTCACAGTAGCATTAAACTGAAGTGTCAGGTACCATCTTCCCATCGCGCCAAGCTCAGCATGAAGTGTTATCTGCTTGCTGCTCACTTGGTCAAGAAGCTCATTTGCTCATTAATGTGGCTACATTTTACATGGTGTACATTTTTCTCTATCTTCTTAAAATAAATAGGATACAGAAATAACAATAAACTGCTAAGCATTTAGACTGTATTGGGCTTTATATATCTTCATAACTTCAAATAATCAATATACCCTCAAAGTAGCTTGGTGGCTTAAGTATCATCCCTCGCATAAAAAGAAAATTAAACCACTGGAAAAAGATCCCCTTGAGCAGTTTGGCAGCTTCAGCCACATCGCGATGAGCTGGGCGTGCTCAACCCTTTCTGATCTTCAACACTGCTGATACAACCTGGTCCTGCAAACATCATCATCATCCTCACAGAGCTGTAAGCTCCAAGAGAACCAAGGGAAGGAGTGCAGTCAGCATATGCAGAATAAGTGGATTATTTATTTTTTTTTTTTTTTAGTTCTTTCAGACCTCACTTTGTGGAAATACAAATCATGCAATGACAGGAAAAAAATGCCGGAATAATGAGTACATTTTAATTCTGTTTTCTGTGCATCACAACTATCATATCTCAGTCGTACCCCGGTGAAATCTATATGCATCTAAACACAGTGTCTGTGGAAAACAAATTAAAAACTAAATAAGCCACAGACTGAAATGGGAATCAAACAGATTTGGAAAGCAGAAAGGAATGCTGATGAATTGTGTGCAGCTTTTCCCTTGTAAAGCTGAGCACCGTGTTTGAATGCTGACCATACTCGCTCTTTGTGTTTCAGTTGATCCCCATGCCTTAAGACCATGTATTATTTTTAAAAACAACTGTGCATCTATTTAGCAATATACATTCCTCAGTACAAAAAACGGACAGATAACGATGATGCTCCCGGTGACTTAAAGATCAGCGGGATTTTTCTCCCTGCTCCTTGAATTCAGAATCTAATTGACTAAATACAAATCCTGAGTTGGTGTCCAGATGACTCTTTCTACTCTGTTGCTCAGACTAGTTAAAAAACCTGTACATTTCAGGTAATATATGTAAGGGGAATGCTCATGTCCCAGAGATTTAAAAACTCGATTCTTTTTATAAACTTCCTGGTACAAACCTCCTGGAGTCACAGTGTACTGCAAAAAAACCCTGTTGCAATTGATCACATAGATGTTCACAGAGTGTATAAAAAACTTCCTGGAAGTAGAGGTGTAGTTTTTGAAGCTAGTTACTTGTTTAGTGTTTTGTTTTGTTTTGTTTTGTTGTGGTTTTTTTATGCTGTGGATTATTTTAGTCTTCTGAATGTAAAAATATACAGCCCAATTATAATCTAAATGAAAAAAAAAAAACAAACCCAAAACCAAACCAAACAAAAACTGTGGAAGGTATCTGGATGGGCACTGCAATTGCACAGGATTTTCTTTAAACTCCCAAATGAAGTCATTATTTCACCTTTTTCTGTCATAAATTATTATTTGAAAACAAATCTAGAACAGTTGTCCCACTGTTACTTAGTGGCAGAAGGTCCTATTAGTGTTTTGTGAAGGTGCACTGCCTGAAAACAGTGCTCTGCTTCAACATTACAGTACTACCTTCTGCCTAGAACTCAGAAAATATTTTATTTGATGGGAATAAGCAGATATTTTCAATAAATCATTCATTAACTAAAATGTTGGGCTAGATCTGAAATAATTTATGCATTCAGACTGAATTTGATAGATAAATCATTACAGCACTGGAGAAAAAAAATAAATCCCAAACAAACAAACAGAAACCTATCTCAACCCAAACCTTCCAAATTAATTTCCAACATGAGAAGGTTTTATTGTTTTATCCAGTAGCCCGTTGAACAAGACACTTGTACCTACAAGTCGTATATATTCTAAACCTAAAAGTCTTGAACCTACACTTGGCACTACTTTATCTGATATCCTGGATAGGACGGCTCCTATTTCTTTTCTTGAAGCTATACATATTCAGTATACCTTGAGACAGATTTAATATTCTGTTAACAAGCATACAAATATGGAAGTGGGGATACCTAGGTTTTGGTATCTCCCATTTTCTATGGAATATTATTTTTTTCTGAAAATCACATGGTACTTCCATTCAGGCAGAACCACTTTCTTCACTGCAAGAAGTTTCTTCAGTTCCATAGAATTCTGAATAATTAAAAATCAAGATATTAAACTTTTAAGGAAAAGCCCTAAATGGAAAAATACCCATGTTGTTTATTTCTGTCTTTTCAATCTGAAGTTCATAATACAATCAAGTATAAAACTTCAAGCTTAATTATAATATTTTGGTCAAGGACTGTGGTTTGGGGGGGGGGGTTAATATATCTATAAAGCACAAAGGATACTCTGGGCAACAGGAAACCAACAAAAAAACATCTAATATATTTTGCTGCAATATAAGGTACACAGATATGTGGCACTGCTAATACTAATTTTCAGACAATATTGTCTTAGTGAAAAGTTGACAGTAATTCCACCTCTTTATCTGATTCTGGAAAGATCTTGAAACCAAAAAGACTGATTTCAGATGAATCTTTCTTATTCTGGTGAACAAAGTCTGCTGTTACCTACCTTGCTGTTAAGTCAAGGCTTGAACACTTGCTGGTGGTTCAATGACTACTTCATGGAAAACTTCCTTTATACATCTTTGAGTTTGCAATGTAGTACATTAAGAAAATGATGGAAACAATTCTGCTGCCTCATCATTAGAATAAGATAGGTGGGTGCAAGAAATGGGTTTTTCATTGGAAGGAATAACCAAACTGGAAGGGGTTGAAACTTCATAGAAGTTTGGAAGGTTATGTCTATTTTTAATACATTTTCAGATAAAAACTGAGAAAAAGGACAGCTGCAATTGCTTTCATTATAACTTTTTTATCACACCATTATAATACTTTTAATTTTGATTGGATATGAAATGAAATCCAAACTCTTGCTCCACTAAAGCAGGAATTCTAATTTTTAAAAAGCTTGCGTTAATGAGGCTGTTAAAAAAACCAAAACCAACCAACTAACCAAACAAAAAAACCAACAACAAACCACAACAAAAAACTTTAACTTCCCAGATTTCTGTGGCCTCTGTATTTCTAGACTAGTAATTAATTAGCTTGGTTCCATTCTCTATCTATAAAATGGGGTGGACCACATTAACATGATGCGAGAGATGCTCACAAACAGCACAGCGAGAAAAGTCATCAAGGTACACACATAGCTATGTACACTGCGCTCACCAAAACAATTAATGGGAAACCTAAATACAATCTAAGAAATTGGACTTCTGAGTTCAAAAAGCTAATTAATCTTTGTATTCATAACTGTTCAGAGGTCCCAAGGGGCTGATGTATTTTTAAGAGTGTTGGTGGATGGCAGGTGGTAGCTTTCACCACTGCTATCGGCTGTAATCTTGAACATCGACAGACAGTTTCTGTAGGCTATTTCCCCCCTTTACTTAATTACTCAGGCTTTGTGAAGTACCCTTTTTTCTTTAAGCAATCAAGGAGTATTTTTTAGAGAAAACAGACACAGATTGGTATAGGCTGCAGGAAAAAAAAAAAACAATCCACAGCACAAACCAGTTCTTAATATATCACATTGAACTGTTCTCAGAAATCTTTAAGAATAAAAAATAAAATAAATAAATAAATTTTTAAAAAGCACCAAAGATAGGGAACAGAGAGAACAAGGAGATAGGAAAAGTTTAGTAGAGGCAGGATGTCCTTCTGGGGAGATGAAATACATCCTCATCTATCAGCCCTTTGATCAGCCTTACTTTTCTTCCCCTTCTCCCTGGAGGGAAATAGGAGATTTGCTCTGCTAAAGCCAGTGTGTTTCACTGATAAGTAATGCTTACCTTGCCAGTGTCTCACTGCTTGCTGCTCTTGCTGCTTTAATAGTGCAGATATTTATTCTGCTTTCACTGCAGGCGAACAAAGACTTTGGCTAAATTTCCTTCGATGTCCTGATTTAATCACCTTGCATTAAACTGCTGCATTTAGCAAGCAAAAGAGAAATCACCAATGCACAGGTAAGAAATCTCTTTGTAAGTCAGATATTTCTTTCACAATTAGAAAGAATCTTGCCTGTCCTCTAGTTGACTTACCAGCTGTATAACTAGCTGAATGCAATGCTATGTACAGGCACAATTTCTTAATTTCCTTCTAGCATAGCCTATGAGTGTTTGAGAGAACAGAGAGGGCATTTTGCAATACTTTGCACAATTTCTTTCATATTATACGCCAATTATAAACTTCCAAACCTCTGTAAAGAGTCAAGCTTTTCCAAGGCTGAGACATTTTGTTCTAATTGTACCTTTAATTGTGCCTTTCCTCTAATAGTTATACATATGTTTTGTAATTCAAAATGAAGTACTCAACAATCAACTCATTATATTTCTTTATGAAATCTACGTTCCATTGATGGCAGCACACAAAACCTGTCACCATACATATTTGTTGTTTATTTCCATTCAAAGACAGCTTTCTCATGTCTAGTTTTCAAATTTATTTTGACATCATTATGCTTTGCCATGGACAAAGACTACAAATCACGCTGAAATATGAAATATTTTTTTAGGTGACTTTTATTGAACAGGTTAATGGATAACAATTAAAGTGCCACAAACTTGTCTCAAACGAGGAAATAATAATAATAGTAGAGTACAAACTCTCAAAAATTATGCATGGAAGGACTAACTTTTTAAAAAACAAAGAAAACTACTAAGAAAACTACAAAGAAAAACTAAGTTTTCTTTGTGGTTTACTTTCTTCAGCTGCAATCACTTTGCTAAGTTGAAGAAGAGAAAACACACAGGTGTTGAAGTTATGAGATTTGAAACAGAGATAATCACACCCAGCTTTGCTCCTGGCTGGCCCTGGGGTCATGGAGCTCTGTAAGGCTGCTGGATTCAGTAGCTCCTAACAATTTGCCTTAGTTTTGGTGGTCTACTAGTTCTTTTGAAGTTTGGTCCCCAGCAGGGGTTTTCAGAGGCTCCAGCACACTGGCTCACTTGGAAGTAGGTGCTCAAACACAGCTTGGGGAAACCCACCTTCACCAGTAACAAACAAGAGCAGTGCAGTGGGGTCTGGTTTTTCTTGTGAAGCAACAACCAAACAATAAATTTGTGTATGATTCAAAACTTCCATAACACAACTTTCCCCTACGAATATCCTTTCCACTGGCAGCTTTAACATTTGTCACCTTCTCACCTGATTTTCAAGGGGAAAATTGCTTCAAAATATTGTAGTTCTGCAAGGATTCTCTGGATTTGTTTAAACTGCTTTGGAAACTCCTCACTTTTCAGTATCCTGAGCTCCCTGAGAAAGATCCAAAGGTTATTCCAAATGATAGTGGATTCCCTGAACCTACTCATGGTCCTTTGTAAGCCAATCTTGTGTTCTACTTTTTTCATCTCCTTAGGCTCTGGACAACAGTATCCTTACACGCAAAGAAAACAAAACATATCCCTGTAAAAAACAGAATTTAGGAAGTGAAGCAGTACAAAGATAAAATATGACCTTTTTTTTTTTTTTTTAACCAATGGCCCCATCCTGGCCCTTAGCTATTACATGATTTTTATTGCTATAATGTGTGGGGTTAAGAAATGTATGTATTTGTTGGAGAAAAAAAATAGAATATTAAGAAAAAATATTTTAAGGAGAATAATTTATAGAAAGGAAAGTTAAATTCACTGGAAAAAATCTATCAAGTTAATATAAAGGTAATTCAGGAAGAAATAATTTGATAGCACCTTATTTTAATAAAAATCATCCTTGTGATAAAGACTGATTTAAACTCCAGGATTCTTGGGTTTTGCGTACTAGTGAGGAATGAGAAAAAAAACTTAAATTTGTTGGAGTTTGAATTTTTCTTCCAACGAGTACTCAACTAAAAAGGTACATGTTTTATGATATGGGGCATTATTCAAGCTAGCTAGTTAAATTTCTTGGAATGGTACAGTTGAGCAAAGACTTTGCAGGAATAATCTGTGTCTCAGCACTTGTCTTCATGACTTGTAAAACCATACAAAAGCCTGAAATAGTGAAAAGTCATTTCAGTCTTTTAACATTAACACACAATGTTTTATGTGTATGGAATCAGTATGTCCTTCATAATTGTCCCTATACAAACCAACATAATTGTCCCTATACAAAGAGGAAGGCAGATAATCCCAGCCCTTGAGAGATTTCAGTATAAAGGAGACTGTTTTATAACTCAGATGAGGGGATAATGCATGAGACTAAAGGCAAACAGTTTTGGTAAAGTGGCTTTTGGATGATAGCATGGCTTTTACTGTTAGAAAACGCATATTTAATCATAGAGTCATACAACAGCCAAGGTTGGAAGTGACCTCAGAAGATCATCTCATCCAAATTTTGTTGGAAAGGCAGCCTAAATGAGATTAACCAGCAGCTATTTGTTTCATCCAAACTACTTTCTTTCTAGAAGGGCTAAAATCATTCAGTGACAACTCCAAGATAGATCAACATATGCTTTGGAGTTGTTCAGTACTCTGGATGTTTCATAATACAGATTAAGCAGTAAGCATAAAACCAGAAAACTTTAAAATGAAAGGCTGCAGGGAATCTAATAAAGTCTACATTATTTCAACCATCACCGGGATATTGCCCCACAAACACTGGTTTTATTATTCACAAAGAGGACAGACTTTTGATTTGAACAATTACAAAAATTCCCAGAATTCATATTCAGGTATTTTGGGCAGAGAAGTCAGTTTATTAAATTTTAAATCACAATTTTCATGCAACGTTATTGTATTAATTATTCCTTTAAATGTTGTACTTCTTAGAGCTCTACAGAACTGTCATACCTTTCATTACAGCTGCAGCTTTATTTGCCTTAAAATATTTAAGATTAATAAAAACATCCTTGGCAATGAAAATGAATGAAAATGAAAAATTAATTTAAATAGTCTTGGATGTGAATAGTGTGATATGGACTGAAGACTGGAAAAAGGAAAAAAAAACAACCAAAGGATGCTTAAATGGCACTATTATATCTTAAAAGATTGTGTGCTTGTGCATTTCATCAGGGATAGTGTCAAGCTGCCTCTTCTCATTTGATCCAAACAAAAAATGATTTGACACCAGGAACTGTATCTTCAATGACCTACATGGCATTTGTATCAAGACTTTGTTTAACTTCATTACTCACTAATGAACAGGGACATAAATATCACTGAAATTTAACTGACAGCATTAGATTTTGGATTTTGCATTTAGCAGTGAGGACAGGTGAGTAATACAATTAAGTCCAGATAGGTCCTGGTAAATCAGAAAATGTCCTGGTTCTACCTCAATATTTGGGACCCAGGGAAATTTTCCTCCTGGCGTAATGTTTTTGAGAGTCAGAAGGATAGTAATACCTTCCTCAACATACAGTGTCTGCTTTTAACGTTTCAGCAGTAGCCGTGTGAAGAAATTGCAAACTGTATCTGCCCAAGAGAATCACTCAGCTGTATCTGATGAAGATACACAGGTACTTGCACCTTGGATAGACTTTACACAAAATACCAGATGGCTTTGTAAAGGCATCGTGAAGTCACAGGGCAGGCAAATGATGCTCATGTTCCTATGAAAGCTTCCACTGGACTTCTAAATATTGATTACACAGGAATTCTTGTTGGGCACTGCCCATAGTTTAATGTAATGAAATGATAGTTACATCTGGTTTTATCTAAGAGTTAATCCTCCTGTCCAAATTGTTCATGTAAAGGCTTTTTATCCTTAATGGTATAGGAATTATAGGCCACGTTGAGGAGTGATTTGTGTCATCGTGAGACAGATGCTCCACACGATGGGAGTGAGTCACCTGCTACAGGGGTTAATTTCTCTCTATTATTGATTTGAGTGGAAATTTCTAGTATATGACAGCATGCTGTGCTTAATAATAGCTACATTTGTTATTGTACAAAAACGAATAATGTACATTTAGCTATTTAATAAGTATACCTACAAGTATTTTCTATTTATATAGCACATTTCTCAAAGGAGAAGGGGAGGCTGGCTAATTTATATGAGCAACTACTGTAAATATTTCTCCCAAATTACTTCTATGCCTTAAAAATAAATAAATTAATTAATTAAAAAAAAAAAAAAACAAACACACAAAAAAAACCCCAAACATCTCTCTGGCTAATATTCTGGCTTGATGATTTTGCCTAATTACTCAAAGGAAATGTGTTTTGTTTTTCTCCCCAGCAGATAGGAGTCCGACTCAGGGCTACAGGACAAATTCTGCCATGTTCAGTCCAGCCCTCAAAAAAAGGTGTTGCTTTACTTTAAAAAGATTCATCCTTTGATTATTATTTTTCCTTAATAATGAGAAGGGGATGTACGTGTTCATGGAGAAAGAGAAAAAAATTAATATATTTTTTTTTTGTTTGGTGGGTCACTCAGGAGAAAGGAACAGAATAAGACAAGATGCTTTAAGGATGCTGAAGGATTTAATCCACTGATCATTTAATGGAAAATGCATAAACATCCCTTGAAGCACTTACAGTTATTTAGGAGTTTTCTACTCTAAGTCAGGAAGGCGCTACCCACTTCCTTATTTCGGACTCGAGAATGTACTGTAACCATCGGGTATACTTACAATAAAAAATGTGAGTAGCTGCTCATACTCTACCTACATTCATCGACAGCCAGGCAATAAATGAGCGTCAACTAATTTCATAGGCAGGGTGTAACAGTACTGTCACTGGAGATGGAGGAAAAAGCTCAGTGACTGACTCACCAAACCCACAGCAGTTCCCTGGCCAAGGGGATGTATCTTGAGGATATATCAGACATTAAATTGCTCATTTGATTTCAGCCAGGCTTCAGCTCTGTGTGTCTCACGACATTTTGAGGCGAACCTTTGCTGAACTGTTTACCTTTCTCAAGGTAAATCACCCTTGGAGCTATACAGTCTGTCCCTGCTGAGAGGAAATGAAGATTTATTTTTTTTTCCTTGTGTAAAACAAACAGTAGCAACGTCTCTGGCCTGTCCTCCCCATCCTGGGAAACAAAGCAATCATTTCTGCTATTACACTTGCTATCAGCATAGCACAAGTCTGCCAGCTTCCCCTTTTCACCTCTCCCAGCTTTCTAGTTTCTTGTCTGAATGCACTTCATCATTTTCAAATTTTCCTTTTGGCGGATTCAGTACTCAAATAACTATTACTTTGCAATGCACACACAGTAACCCCAATTTTCCATTTCACTGGATTTTCTTCATTTTCTCAGAAAAAAATAGTACTTCATTACATATCTACTCATCTGCGTGCCTGGTGAAATGCAACATTATTCCAGGCAGAATCTGGGCTATTTGTTTGTTTGTTGGAGAGAAAAAGAAAAGATGGGTGGCTGATTAGAAGGGTATTAAAGCACAGGATTTTTGGAAGGAGGGATCAATATGTCATTACTAGAATCCATTAAATGGACCCCTTATATCTCCAATGCAAAATGTATTTTATATGATGATATAGAGTTTTTAAGAGCAATTTGGGTTTATATTAAAAATCATAGTTAAACAATATTTAAAAGCATTTAGGTGAAAATCTAACTCAAAGTTCAAACTGCAAGATGATGCTTGCTTTTTTTTTTTAACCCACAAACCCCATTCCTTGAGATTAAAGGTTCTCATGTTGTAAAACTGGTGATATAAAGTAAAGTAAGGTTTTGCACTAAGTTTTCTTTTTGTTGCTGTTCTTTTTCGGGGGGAAAAAAAAGTTTTCTGACATCAGGAAAAATGTTAGCTCTGCTTTGGTGTCAGGGGTCACGCTTTTGCCTGAGGCAGCCTCACCACCAGTTGACAGCAGAAATTAGGAGTGAGGGTAACAGGAGAGAGGACTCACCTTTGGTCAGGACACATTTGGAATTGCTTTCATTGAGGACAAGAAGAGACCACAGGCATTTTGAAGTACACATTTCCATTCAGGAATTCTTTGTACTAGATATTACTTCACCACTGATACTGAAATAAAACCCCAGCTGCAGCTGCCTCCTGCAAAAAGTTAATTCGCCCTCATGGCTAATGTCCTGACGTGCGGGGTGTGAATTGTAGGAGCCACTGGAGATGCTGGGTTGTGTGAGCAGGAAGGAGGAGGAACCAGGCTATGCCTGAAACAAGTAGCAAATCATCAGAATTGGCTAGTTTCCTCTAAGGATGCTTTGTACTTTTATAGAAAAACTACAATAAATAAGTTGATCACATAGATAAATAAATAAATAAAGCTAGGAAAGAAGAGGTGATATATCCTTAGCATATCTTCAAGTCTTTGGAAGCATCCTATTGTACCTTCAGCTGTCTTAGCTGTCTTTGGTTTGGTCTTTATTAATAATGCTTGTTATATTTACATGAAGTTTAAACTATACAGCCCTGAAGAAGGATCCAGTGGTAATAAAGAAATAGAGTTATGTCCTTACAGATGAAGGAAGTGTCATGATGGGATGCTGCAGTTTTACAAAAAATATTTCTGAAGATGAAACCAAATTTCCAAAGTTTCTGATGAAAGCAGATTTTTAATATTCTTTTTGGAAGTTTCTTTACAGAAGGTATTTTAAGTTCACTTTCAGAATAAAATGCCAGTTCTAAAACCTTATTTTTCAGTTTCATACTAGATTTATACTGTGCTATCTCATAAAATGTAAGAGATTTTTTTTCTTAAAAAAAAACCCAACCTCATACTAATTGAAATCATACTTCTGGATGTTGGAAAAACATCTATTACACTGTGGAAAAGCAGCAATTAACCAAGATGCTTTTGTTAGCTCACACATTTTCAGGACATGGATACATCCTTGTTTTGGAGTTAGAGCACAGCTGCATGGCCAGTTACGTGTGGCAGTGTTACAAGTATATGTTCCAGTTTGGGAGGGGGGACCAGTAAGAGTCCTATATAAAAGGGACTATGGGTCAGGAGGGAGATTTGCATCTCTCCTTTCAAGATACACACCTCATTTTCTCAGATTCTTGTCTTCCCTCCCCCTTCCTGACCCACAGGCACCTGGAGATAGCAGTCCATATTTATTTGTAAGTCAATATAAATAAAAAATAATAATAATGCTGTAAAGGGTAGACAGAGGTCACTTTCAATACACTAAGTTGACTGCAGTATGGTATTAATACACACACAAACAAGGAAAACCAAAAGGAAATAAAATGGTATTTGCGGGATAAGGGAATGGAAAAAAGATTGGGGAAACTAAACCACTAATATTTCTCAAAAATCTGTTGCTTACTGCATGGAATAATAGCAATCATAATTTTACATTCTAATATGTTGTCTTTTATTTGTTGTTTAAAGATTTAGTTGATGTAGTCATGTAATTAAAAATAAACTTTTCACAGTATTATTGGTGAAATTGATGCTATGGCATAATGGCAGATTACTGATAAAACATTCTTTGTAAGAACATGGTAATGACATTTCTGAATATACTGATCATGAAATGTTGCATATAGCAAGAGAATCTTAAAAGTCTCTCTGGGTTCACCTGTGTATGAGTGTGTGTGTATACAGAAAAGAGGAGGATTTTCCCATCATTTCCATATTTTCACTTGGAATTTTCTGGCTCTGTATCTGACTCTCAAAAAGATATTCCAACATAAGTTGAATAAAAGAAAGAACGGGGCGGGGGGGGGGTGGGGGGGGGCAGGAACGAGTCTCAAAATGGAGACTCAAAAGTCCAACAAATGGACTGACTCTTCCTACATAAAGCCAAGAACTCTGGAGTTGGGATGTTGTGGTTAGAATTTGTGTCCAACATGAAAGGCAACAGATTTGGTTGCGTCTGTGTATGGGTATCACTACCCCTCACTTCTTTTTTTATTCCTCCTGATTTTCTTTTCTCATTACCTTTTTTTTTTTCCTTTTTCCTTTTTTTTTTTTTTTTTTTTTGTTTGTTTGTTTGTTTCTGTTTGGTTTGGTGTGTTTTTTCTTTTATCCCACCTACCCGGCCAGCCCCCTCCTGCCCCCACAGCAGAACTAAATGGTTATATTTGAAACAACCAAGGGAGCTCAGAGCTGGCATCTTTCAAGGGAGGAGCTCAGAGCTGGCATCTTTTGAGGAAGCCTTAATTCCTTTTTCTGTAAATGCTTTTTTCTCTCTGTGCCCAGGCAGAGGGTAAACGTATGCTCCTGGGGTAAACATACAGCACAACGGCAGGGTCCCTACCACTGAGCAATCCTGGGGTTCCCTCTTGCAGTACTTGAATTTGAAATCTTTTAACATCTACAACTATTAAAAAATACTACAGCAAAATCTGAAATGGCCCTGTCTTGTTGGCCCTCAGTTGTGCTACAAAGTCTGAGTACAAGTTGGTTCACTCCAGAAGTAAAGAGAGGCAAGAAATTTGCTCTGCCAAGGCCATTCATTTCTGCACAGAAGATCTCAGCTACAATTCTGGATATTCCTCTCATCTCTATTTTCCACGTTGTCTTTGAAATAGGTCAATGCTCCTTAGATTCAGATCTCTCTTTCAAAAATATTTTCTAAGATGCAGCTAAAAAGTTTTGGCTACTTAGAATGTATCTTAAATAATTCATAGAGCTGGAATATCTGAACCTCTGCCTTTCATTCATAAAAGGATGCAGATAACATTATAACCCAGGCATACTATTTGCACCTAATATTTGGATGGTGTTTGGTCACTGGGACTACTCTCTATACAGAGAAAAATCCTTTATAAGAAACATGTAATAGTCAACAACTGAATAATTTCCCACTTTTAGGACTGGAGCATTTTTTGGGATCTCAAATGATAACTAAGGAGAAGAAATTAACCTAAATTGTAGCCACTGACCTTCCTTTGTTAGTCACTGAATAATTTTTTGACCACAAACATCAGAAATGTGAAAACACTGGTTTTTTCCACAAAAGAACTTCAGTAAAATCTTGTTGCTCTGAGCTTCTTCCAGGTATACAATCTGCTGAGCAGGGTTGTGCAGTTCAATCTGCCTCTGGGTTTTCCTCACGTGCATTTTATTTCTGGACATCTGGGTTGCTGCATGCAAACCAGTGGTTCTCCTTCATCCAAGTTAATTGAGTAAGATCTAGTAAATTAAATTTGTGTAAAAAACAATGTTATAATAGTTATATGGGTGAACTAATGAATGCTTGGTATATATAGTGAAGATATGAAAGAGGAAGCAAATTAAGGCTGACACAGAGACCCAGTATCTGTAATGTAAAATGGTCTAAGAAGATTGCTTTTACTGTACTTTCATCAACTCTCTCAGGAGAGATTACAAAATTTAACAGAGAATTACAAAAGGTGCTACTTTATCTGATGGCATCCAAAAATTAATCCTTATAAGCAGCCCTGTTGCAGGCCATTTGTTTCCTGGGGAAAAAAAGCGGGGTGGGTGGGGAAGGAAAATGTGTAATTTCAGTTAAATACATTTGGATTTACTAAACGTCTATTAAACCAGGCTGGCCTTGCACCTTTCTTAGATACAGCACTTTACTACATTTTTAGGTTAAAGGACATCAGTAATATTTCGTCTGTCTAGAATTTAAAAGAGCATCTGAAAGACTGCCAAACAGAAAATTAATTAAAATGGCAAAAATGGGATTAACGGAAATATTATAAAATGGAGAAGGAATTAAAGAGAAGAGAAAATGGAAGCTACTGGGTTGGAAAGAACTTATTGGAATACCTCAAGGGCCAGTTTGGAAATAGCCTAATTTAATATTTGTAATCATGGCATGACCTAAAGTAGTTTATTAGTCATAGTTGCAAATGATGCAAAGTGGGAAGGCATCATCTGTACAGAGAAAGAGGAACATTGTGGAAGATGAACTGAATTGTGAAGCCTGGAATAAGAGGAATGGGGTGAAATTTAGCAGTATAAATAACAAGGTTATGCTTTTGGGTAGAAAATGAAGTAGAGAACAAAACACTGAGGGAAAATCCTGAGATCTTGAATATGGTGTAGTATTCTGATTGCTCACATTTAGGAAACATTAATTCAAACGAGAATAAAACTATGAAGAGACTACTAAAATAGATAGGAGGTAAATGGACATTTACAAAATGGAACAAAGCCATAGAACAGAAGCTTCTGAGAGGACATGATGCTTTCTCATAAACAAATTTGTCAGGGGAATAAACACCAGAGATGTAAAATAACTATTTCCCTTAAAGGTCAAGAAGAAGATTTAGTAAGAAATAGGGTGGATATAAACAGTCTGAATAAACTTAGGACACAAACTAGAAGAAGGCTTCAGCCTATCAAGGGAACAAAATTCTGGGAGGGCTTAGTACAAGAGTAGAGGAGCAAACCTAATGAACTTTGCAAAAGATTTCACAATACTTGTTTTATATATATATATATATAAACATAATAGGTTTATGACTGCATGATGTGATCCCCTGATCCCCTGACAGGACAGAGGGATGGACTTGTAGACGTGTTGCCTGTATTGTGGATTGCTGAAGTTCTCGTGTTTGTAACAGCATCAGATTTATTACCATTTCATAGCTATTCACCAGTAACTACAGTTATTAACAAAGATGGGATAATTATTGAATAGTTTCTTACAGAAAACGTTCTGTATACTCATGTAAGCATCCATGCTAAACATGTCACATTATTACACATACATATTTTTAGAACTAGAAAATTGCTGAATTACTGAAAAACTACATATGAAAGAGTACTGCTTCCAACAACGTATGGGAATAAATTAGTATGGCTCCTATGGTTTTAAGGGATTCATATCAAACTAACTCTCACCCCAATCTCTTCATAGCTACCTCCAAAATGACTCAGTTAAAAAAAATCTTAAAAAAATTAAACCAACAATATCTGCTTCAAGGACTGAACTGTAAATCACAAATTTTCATTCTTCTTCCTGGAGAGTTAGACTTCCACGGAAGCCAGTGGAAAATTCTCATTCACTGTTTGTCTTTTTCTGTGTATTGAGTTTATAGGACTGAGCCCAAAAGCAAATGCTAAGAACTATGAAGTGCAACAGGTTTTTCTTATCAAAGCTAGTAAGGGCTAGAGCTCCACTATAAGGAAAGTACCTCCTGGCAAAATTCTTAAAACAGACAAAGGACCACAACAGACATTGAACCAAGAATTTAGAATGAACTTCTGAAAATCAACAAAGTTAAATACTGAAATCCCACTGTTGTTACATGTCTCAGCTGAGTTGTTCTTCTCAGATACCCTAGGAACTGAAATCAACTGTCATGACATGGGTGCTGCTCCTCAATAAAGAGCACTGTCAAATATGTCAACAGTGGATGGAGCCAGAGGTGGTGTTAAGGCAGGGTCTCCATTGGGTAGTGGAGCCAACGTGCCCCCCAGAAATCAAGGAGTCAAAGTTGGCTATTATTACACAGGGAGTAAGACTCAGCCCCAAGTCCAAATAATTTATCATTTTTTTAAAAAGATATACATGATTACACTAAACTTCCATGATAGATATAAGGTGTCCTCAGGCAGTTCTGGTGTTGGGAAGGGGGTGAGTTTGGCTTTCCTCTTGGTTCTGGTGGTCCTTTTTGCCCCTATACTTTCTTCTTCCTTCATAAGAACACAAGCACTTAGGTTAGTGTGCAGTAAAATGGGCTGCTGAACCCATGTGGGCTAAAATTAGCCAGATCTGAGTGTGTGTGTGTGTGTGTGTGTGTGTGTGTGTCTGTGTAACTGGGATCAGTTCCCCAGAAGAACACTATACTACCTAATTATTCAAGTGTTTGCCAACTTCTGGCAAATGAAATTGCTTGTGGAGCTACTGAGCTAAATTATATTTGCAGTTCTGTTGTCCAGTTTTGTTCAGAAGTGGTTAATTTACCAAAAATGATTGCAGATTAATATAGGCTGCTTTACACTGTGTCTATCCAACTCCCTTTATTTCACACAAAACCCTTCTTGAAAAGTGCCTGAAAATCAGAATGTCATTATATTTGGAAATGAACTGCCACCTGCTCTAACCCAATGTTTTCAGTACTGAGTCTCAAGAGCTTGCAGCATCTGAGGTTGAGATATGGTGTCAACATGGTCAGCAATGAATAAATAAATGAAGAAAAATGGTATTTTAATATTATAGCATGATGAAACCTACTGAGAGTGACCAGCCAGGACCTTGTTAAAGTTGTACTGAGCTCGATCAATGAAATCAAATGTTTTATCAGCAAACTCTGCAATTTGGTTGCTGGGCAAGCCCAACTGGACCGATGTATGTCAGCTATTTTTCAAAATGACAGAAATAGTAATGGATCGTCTGGAATACTATTATTTAGTGCTAATGAATGATTGTTTGGTGATGGAAGAAAAATCAATTATGACAGCTGTGAGAGCTGCTGCCCCTGTTCCATTATTCCAAAAATAAATAGCAAAACTGCCTGCTAAGGTAGGAAATAACTTAGTATGTCCTGTGAGAGGCAAAAGTTCTAGGCAAAGAATTGACTCGAATTTGTGTTTACTGCATGTAAACGATGGTGGGGCCCCAAGGTAGAAGTGTAAGTCCTTAACCACAACTTTTTCCTACTTGTATTGCAAGTCCTCAACATGCTTTCTCTCTCCAGACATTTGGGCAATTTTTCCTTGAGCATTAAACTCTGTTTTTTGGGGAAACCTTCACAGCTGATCCAAGGCAAACCGTGACTGACAGGAGGTGGCAGGTGAGAGACCATTATATTTGGACTGCTAAGTATTTAAGGAACAACAAAGGATTAAAAAACAAGAACCATTGTTTAAAATAAATAAAAGTCGTTCCATTAAAAAAATAGTAGAAAGGCACACGTTGGTCAGCTTAGAGCCAAAATAGGACCGTTCTTACTCAAAGAACAGATCATGTGTTGCTTGGGGCAGGAACTCTGTGCAACTAAACAAACCTAAAAGCCAAATCAGAAATACAATTTCAGCAAAGATAGTACACAGCATGTTGCTCCCTTCTAAAAAGGGTTATTGCAAACTATTTAAGACTCCTAGGGATTTTTGTGTGTATTAATATGCATGTAGATGGCTAGGTAGATACAGATAGATATACATAGATATATAGACATAGATGTAGCCATAGGCATAGATACCAGTCATCTGACAGCATCTCATTTGAATGTTGCCATCCCAGTACTAAACCAATTGGCAAAGAAGATCTCAATTTCCTTCTGCTTCCCAGGACTGATGGCACCTTCATGCCCTTCCTGAGATCAGAAGGAAACGTGTTGATGAAGCTGTGGAGCTGGACTGTGCCAAAGCCTGTAGCTGAGTGCTGAGAGCCACGTACCTTCCCCCTGGCCCCTCAGTCCCAGCTCTTATGGACCAGACCTGGGGACTGTTAAGACAATAGTCTTAATTGAACTATGAATTGAATCTAATTGAACAATGCTTGTTCAATAGCAGCGTTCTGTTGCCTGTGATTCACCCTTGTCTTTTATGTCCCACCGGTGCAGAGGAAGAGGAGGAAGTCAAGGCACAAAAGGGATGGATTGAGTGTGCAGGCCACCAGACAATGTGCAGTTATGCACGGCAGTCTGCAGCTATAAGCAGCTGTCTTCTGTGAGTAATGACAGCCACGCATGAACTTGTTTGAAGAGCAGAACATACATGCATGGTCAGAACGCTGACGGACTGATATAGCATCCCCTGACTGAGCTGAAACCTTCCTCTTAATATCAACAGACTTTGACCATATTGTGAAGACATGAAAAAGCAAATTGCAGCAGAAGTCTCATCTTTAGGATACCTAACATGACAGGTGTCCACTGATAAAAACTGAAGAAATATGACAGGGAAGAAAGAATATGCTAAAACTAATAAGTTTATAAAATTCTATGAAATGAAGCAAGTTTAATTTGTGAATTCATTACTCCAGTGACAACCTGCTAAAACATCAGTTGTGCTAATGTGTCACAAAACTAGACACAAATTGAAGGAGACTAAACTTTCCATTATCTGAACTCCCTTGGTAATGGAATGTGATTATTAAAGACAGTTGCTAATATGTCTTACTGTGAATTTATCTGGGAACTAATACTTTTGATTACCAATTGAAATTAGTGTTTTAGTTATTTTATCTCGATTCTACGTGACAGCACAGCAAAAGGGAGGTTTGCCACTAAAGTCAAGGGCAGCAGGAGGAGGATATCGGTTTATCTATGGGACTGTTTGAAGGAGCTATTACAAACTGGATTGAGCATAATATATAAGTTAACGTTGGGAAAAGAATCCTGGAAGGATACAAAACCTCATGGTGCAGTTATCACAGCAATCTCTTCAGAAAAATAGATGAAACACTGCCAGGGAACTGACTATCCAACATCTGCCAAATCTGGAACTCCAAACTTGTTACAAAATATGAAAGTTGGGGCTATTTTGTGCCATCCATCATGGAAGCTGTTTCACATGGACATTTTCCATAGCATAAAACTATGTAATGTTGCAAGGTGGAAAGAGAAAAAATTAAGCATTTTATTTCTTCAATAAGAGACAAATATGGATTATGATATCCAATGTAAAACAAAATAATATTCTTAATGATCTTGGATTCTTCTGATGGCCCTAAGCTCTGACTGCCCTATGACAGTTTCCATAGAAGCCCAATGACAGTGCAGACAGGAAAATTTGACAAAGAATATGGGGGAATATGCAATCAAGCTTCACAGCCAGAAAAAAACTACTTTGCAGGGCTGATGAGGATACCATTGGAGAGCTTCGAAGATATATGATTAATAATCAAGAACAACTGCAGATCTCTTGCAAGCCTTAAGTTCCAGACAGGGTGAAAGATCAAGCTCCTTCTTGAATATAATTTTGTTGCTGCTAACTTTCTTTGAAGTCATTTGTCATGCTGTGACAAGCTATAGATAGGTTTCTGAGGACTTACGGTTTCCTCAGATAAATGTAATTATAGTAAGTATAGTCCAGGTTTTTTTAAACAAGCTAATTGTCTTCTGGCTTGAATATTGCTTAAAATTTGATCCCCTAATTGAAGCAATGACAATTAAAAATTATCTTCTTGGGATTAATTCACTGTATTTTCCATTTTCAGTCAAATAAAAAGTTTTACTCAACACAAAGCAGCCTGCCTTACTTCTGGTGTTTTAATGTTTGGATTAAAAATACCTATTTGGTTAGATTTGGAAAAGCAATCACATTTAGGTTGGAAAAAACTGAAATGTTGAACTGCAGCAATATTGTAAAATGAAGTGGCCTTCTCCCTTGTTCATTTTAATTAGTGCACATTTCCAATACTTTGGTGAAACACAGATCTGAATTTTTTTCAGTGAATAAAATAAGTAGACAACAATTTCGAAGTGTTTGTGAATTCTGTAAGCATTACCCATGCCTATAATGTGTTTTTTAGGACTATACTATACTATTTATAGATATATATATAAATAATGGTTTATTAGTACTGTGTGTCTCAGTGGTCTGGTCAGAAACAAATTCAGTTCCTATTCCTAGGTCCTCATCTGGGGTGAGCTTTTGGGAATGGATTAAACCCATCTCACTTTAGAGACCTGGTGGATTTACTATCATGGAGACATATTCACCTCATATGCATAATGCCACCGAACAACACAGGAATCCCCAGAAGACTGGATCTCAAGCAGACTAGATGAGCTCAGAACAAGAAAGTGCAGGTAGAACATGGGATCTAAAACACAACCCAAAGGTCTTTGCACAAAAAAAGTTTGGCAGAAGGGCAAAACAATGGCCTAAAAGTGTAAGTGCCATTAGTTTTCACTACTGAGTTTTACATTATGGAGCATTTTAATATCTGCAGATTCTGGGAGGATATGCTTACAAAAGAACCTTCTCATTACATACAAAGTGAATAAATAATAATAATTAAAAAAACCAAAAGCATAACAAAGCAAAACAGAAAGAACTCTTGGATGATTGCTGGGGAACAAAGGACTGGAAAGATTAATCTTAAAGGATTAACATCCAGAAAGAAATTAAAGAATCAGATGTCTACATTTAGAAGCAGCAACAGTGAAAATCTGTTACAAATTGAACATGATTTGACGCAACAATGAAATATGGAAAAGAGTATGCAAAATTAGAGGCAACACTTGCAAACAAGGGTCTAAAAGGAAATTTTAATGACAAGCAGAAATGCCCTAAAGTAGCTGTTGAAAAAGGTACATCCATGGACCACCCTTCTTTAGTCTGGCCCTCTAAACACCACATGGAACTTGTGGTAAATACTATACAAGGAGTTGTGTACTTGCATAGTAAACTGAAATAAAATGTACAGCTTCACCCTCCTTTTTGCTAAAGTCAGGCAAGTATTCCGTGAATAAAGCACAACCTTGAATAAAATTTCTTATGCTCAGAATCCCTTGGGTTGGCAGAAACAAGTTGTTAGGAAAACAATTTCAAAACATACATATTCATTTATGGATATATACACAGAATATGTTAGAATATCATATTCTACTGGCTAAGCATTGCATTTACGTCACGTGAACATTAATGAGGGTTTGAGGGTCACCAAAGTATCATTATCAGAGGTTGGCCTTGCAAGTATCTAAAAACGTTTGCTGTCAGCACAGCTTGATTTCATAGCCGTCTTATAAGAATACTTAATGCTAAAACATCCTTATTATGCACTGTATGCACATTTCTAATCTAACAAATCAACACATTACAGGGCTTATTGCCTTATTACCCATTTACAAAATCATGATCCTTCTCCTATGTTCAAGGTAAACCCTGACATGATATCTTACATATAATTATGGTATATAAATGATAAAACTCTTAATCAGCTAGGTCTCTCAAGAGCCTGATTGCTTCTGCCTACTTAACGAGAAGCTTTAATACAGGCAACAGAGCAGTGTGTCTAAATATACACTCTTAGGGAAGAATATTTTTCCATACATTTTTTTGTGCAGAGTTCCCCAGGGTTTTGATCACAATTTGTCTCTGACAAATTTTCAGTGGCCATAGACAGGATGAAGAAAGGTAGGTTTGTTTCAGGGGTTAATTTGAATTTGGACATTTGATTTCTCATCTAATATTGAGTGCAAGCCAAAAGCCAGTTTACAATTCAAATGTTCCAAATGAACAAGTTGGCTACAAGGTTGGCACAAAGCTGTGAAGATGGAAAATCAGAGGGGCCCAAGATCTATATATTTCTTACAGTTTTCACCCTCCTTAGATACTGAAAGTCCTTTTGTCCCTGTAAGCAGACATGTACCCAAAAGCAGACATCATGGTAACCTTGCTTTACTAAACCCTGCCAGGTAGACAACTGACAAGTTCTGTGGACAGTTGATAGGGTAGTTTGTGTAAATTTGCCTCTGCAGCCTTAGTAAAGTCATGCTGCTTTTCCTAAGACTAATCAGAAAAATCTGAGTTTTCAAAGACATATTCGAGTTTTTTCAACTTTAACAAGAAAATGTGGTGCATGTGACATGTTCAAACTCTTTAAACTGCATGGTCCTTTTGAAAACTGCAGAATTGCTGGGCATGGTGTACCTGGTTTGAATCTGGGGGGGGGGGGGGGAGGGGGGAAGGGGGGGGCTGGGAATGATCCAGGGGTCTGAAGTTATCACTGCCTGTTGAGCTGCCCAGTCACTTGTACATAGAGTGGATAGCTATGGTTGATACAAACCTGCACACCGTGCTACACTGCTGGAGTATTGATTGCTGGCAGGCTTTGTGTTAGAAAACTGAAGGTTAGCCTGATTTCATATAAAATATGGTTCCTTCTGAAATTTAACATTTAAATAACCCGTATGATTGATTTATGCAAATATCCTGAGTTTTTTTCTGTCTTTCCTCTATCCAGAAATGTAAGATTCACTCAATTAATCTCTTCAATGTGAGGACGGGGTCATATTAGTTTAGTAATGAAGGACAGGGTTTTAAAAACAGCTTTGGAAAGCTCCTTGTGTTGCCATCTGTGCTTCTCTTTGCTTTTTCAGTATTTGAGATATTTTGATATAGATATTTTGTTTGCTTCCATTTCTGAACTTTGCCCTTACTTGGGATTGTTTTGCTGATGCACTGTGAAAACCCAGTTCTATTAATGCCATTTTATCTACCTTAGGAGGAGGGGTGGGAGAAAAAGAGAAAGAACAACAAAGAAAGAAAGAAAAAAACCCAATCAGATCACAATTACGTCAAAATTTTTTTTTTTTCCTGAAAGAGCAGAAGGATCAAATGTCACAAGCTTCCAAGAATAATCTTATGATTGATAGGGGTATAAGTTGATGGTTGTCAATCGTAATGAGGAGGCAACAAGATTGCTGTGTTTTGCAGCCAAATTTTCTGTGCCTGTAGGCAATCAACGCCATCCCGAGGATGCTTTCAAATGTATGTATGAGAAAATAAACAATTTGTAAAACTGCATTTTTTTCTGGATTAATAGTGGAAGTCTCAATGCCATTATTGTGCCACTAGGATGCTGAAAAAGTTGCAGATGTAAACCTTCTCTCTTAATCTGGCTCCAGCCAGAGAGCTCCAAGCATTTTAAAATAGAGGCTGTGGACATGTCTGCAGTCTTCTCATGGTGTTTTTACTGGAGGCATGGGGAGGCAGCAGCAAAACTTCACCCATGTCTTCTGCTAGTTTAACCCTGTTGGGGTTTAACCCTGGTCAGCAGTATAAACCCATAGACACATTGGTTGGGAAGTGCCACTTGCCAGTCTTATTTGATAACAATGTATTCCATCATATAAATCATCCTGTTTCCAGGGAGAGATTGTTTCAAACACTGCTTAGTCTAGTCTGAAATACTTTGCAACAACAAGAATTCCCTGGAAGGAAGATTTCACAGTCTAGTAATTTTCCTAGTATGTACAAGTCACCAGGTATTCCAATTGCATTTTTCTTTTCTCAGTTCCACATCTTTTAAACTGTGTCTAATAGGCACCACTACTCTGATGTACAATACTTCCCATCATGGGATCTTGAAGAACTGAAACAAACATTAACTAGTTTGCAAGAACTCAGTGGAGTTGGAATTTAAATATAGTAATTGAGTGAGATGAATGGATACCAGAGTTTTAAGGGAGGCTAGCAAGAAAATACTCCTGAAAAAAATATTGAAAACTACAAATAAGTAACCATTTTTTTGTTAAGAAAGTCTCTCTAGGGGGTTTTAATCACAATATCCACGGTGTGTGCAAACTGTGGATTCTTGGTGTTGGGAGAATTTCACGTTAAGTGTGTTTCCATAGAGAAAAAATAGATTTAATGTAATTTTGATATAAAATTTTAACATGAAAAACTCCCAGTGATCCTGAGGTTAGGTGTCTCCCCAAACACAGAGGAGTATGTGTGCATTGTGGAGGCTAGGATGCCAAAGCTGTCTCTGTGTCCACTAAAACTAGAAAGGAAGAGGATGAGCCACGAGAACCAATTATCTTAACGACACACAAATGCAGCTTGTGCAGACCTGGTGCACCTCCCACACAGTATGGAGTGCACTGGATGGATGCGTTGGGTCAGAGCAACACTAAGTCAGGGGCCTCTGCTCCACACTCACCAGTATAGTGTTGGGATACCCAGGAGAACTTGGTAACATAACTGACGGTAAAGTTCTGAAGGGGATGGAGGTGTCCTCATGTTAGTTAACACTGGGTTAAACTCTTCCCCAGAGGAGCAGTAGAAGGTTTGAGGGAGGAAAGAAATTTTCTCCTGTGTTTCAATATAGTGATGCTGATAGCTTGGATATTACAGCAGTCAAGAGAAATGTGTTGGAAGACTGTTAAATATCCTATTATCCTCCCATTACTTCTGGAACGGTCTCTCCAGTATTAATACCTCCAGAAGATAATATTCCAAACTCTCTGCAGACTCAGCAAGACAGAACTACAGTGGGTTGAAGTTTCCCAAGTTATCTTCTTAAATTTGTATAGATGATTTTTCTTCTGTATAAAATAAAAACTTCTGAAGTTTGAAAGTCACCCCGCTGCTGCAGAAGTGGGGGCCCCTAGTATAGAGTTTATCTCCTGACACTGCTCTTTCACAAAGACCTTCTTTTACAGCAGCTGATTGTTCCCAAGCCCTGCAAGCAAGGGCTCAATGTCTTTACCAAATTATCTAATCCCTGGGATTACCTGTTTAGGCTCCAGGACATAAAACTGTTAGCACTACCACTGACCATAAATGTCATTACCTTTAATTAAAAAAAAAAAGAAAAAAAAAAAAAAAAGAAAAAAAAAAGATAAGGATCTCAGTAATTAATTGTAGTGCTTCAGTTGATACAATAGATTATATCTTTCTCTGTACTGCTGCATCCATGAAGTAATTTCATTTCTATTTAAATCATAGATTGCAGATTAAAAAAAGAAGATTAGGAAACTATTTCACTTCTACAGATATAGTTCAGGTGTCACCCACCTTTTCTCCTTTATGACTCCTACAGCCCGAATAGAGAACAAGGCAGAGTGCTCAGCAGCAGATGATGCATTGCAGGTAATTTCCCACTCATGAAATTACGCTCCACGGGATATTAAAATTCCACATAATTAGACCTGTTTCTCAGAGATTACAGTTCTACTGCTCTGTACATTATTTCTACCTCTTCACCTGTTGCTACATCTCAAACTGGTGCTGATAATTCCACAGACCTTGTAAACCCCCCTATGCCATATATGTATAGAGGTATTTTTTTTCTTTTTCTGAAGTCCATATATGCCAACAAGAGTGTTTCCATTGGCCTCTGTAAACTCCAAATCAATTTTTATGATCAAATTCTAGTCTTTTCATCATTTCAATCTGAATGACATTAATTAAAACAGGTACAATAGATAGAGAATGAATCAGATGTTCATTTATTCTTCCTACAGCAAATGTTCAAACTTTCACACACATTTCAGAATGAATAATAATAATAATAAAAAAACTAAGGAAAAAATATGTCGGCATGATTTTAAAATGCAGATCTAAAGTGGAGCACAGTATACATTTCTTATTGAAAAAAGAAATATTTCCTCTCCACTAGTAATCAGAGTAGCTATTAAACAGAAATTGCTAAAAAAATTTAAATTAACCATTCCAAATATCCCAATTCAACAATCTTAAGATTTGTGAGAAACAGAACTCTCTGAATATGTGCTGCTGATCTTTAATGGGTAGTGGAACAATACTGAAAGATCTGAGAGGTGCAGAAATAAACTGGTATTGTGGCAGTATATAAGAAAAGACAAATAAGGATTAATTATGCCATTTAGTTTCAATTAAATCTCAAGCACAATCATACAAAAGAATGTGGGATGCCAAGCACAAGACCTCATATTGATAATGAAAACAAAGCCACGCAAACAGTTTTACAGATGTTGCATACTGTCACACATTATTGTTTTTTATGAGAACAAAGGTCTGGTTTATACTGAAATGCTGGATAGAATCCCACAGGATGTTCAAATAAAGCCCTAATATAAAATAAAATACCATAAATGACAAAATATAAAATCAAGTGGAACACATAATCAGATTTCAAAATGACACCTAAAATGGAGAACCATCAGCCAGTGAGAGGGTATTTCAGAGGGTTTGTGTCAGCTTAAGTGTTATTCATTAAATTAAAAAATAATGTGTAACAAAGTATAAAGTAACAGTTGGTAAATCTTGTAGATGAACAAATCATTAAAGCTTGGCAAGTGGGGTTTATTTCAACATAGCGCATTTCTGAGGCATATGAAAAACTGATCATTTATGATGAATTAATATTACCTACATTCTCAAGCTAAGCAAAATCCCAGCATCCTCATATCTAGTGACTCTGAAAGGTCACTAGATTTCAAAAAAAAGATTCCAGGACCCTGGTATATAATTTGTTAAATTCTGCCAGGTATACTTGCAAGAGAAAGCTAAATATTCAAAAAGCGCTGATAAAAAAAAGGAAAAACACAAAGCAAAACACACACTCCCACACCCTCCATGGACTGATGGACACACCTTATAAGGAGTAATTAAAAACCTCTGTCTGTTTAATAATTAAACTCTGTCTATCTAGTAGTCTGTGATCTGCTAACAAACGTGTGCAGTGAAGGGATTTCTGACAGCTGATTACTTTTTACTTCATGAGAAAAAAAGAAAATGTTGGTAAAATCTACCAGTTGGAAACTGACGTTAAACGCGTGCATACGAGAAACAGGGCGCACATTTTTTGAGCCAGAGTAAATAGCACCTGGGACTCCCTGTTTGCTAATGTCAATGCCTGGATATCTTTCAAGGAGATATAATCTACCACAAATAAATGTACAGGTTTACTTCAGAAGACCTTGGGTAAGACATTTAGGCACATTAATGAAAAGATCTGATCAGATATTTGTGAGGGTCCTTCTCAGCCTTAGCTTTGCTATATAAACACGGTGGTTTGACTCACCTCTTGAGTGCTTCAAAATTTGACATGAAGTGGGAAAAAAAAAAACATATGACATTTTGTGACAAAATTATCTGTTCTAAGGTGATCTCTATCTCTGAACCAGGCATCCTGCATCTTAGACTAAAAGAAACAGGGTCATCAAGAACATGTTTCATCTCAGTGTCTGTGCAGGTGATGCAAGAAGACTGAAGCATCTAGCCCAGCTGCAGAGATCTGCACTGCAAACACATGCATATTTGTTAAATGAAGCAACCCTTCCCACCAGAGATTAACCTCCACGACAGGAGGACACACAGAATGAAGACAAGACTCGGGACCAAGGCTTCAGGAAGAAACTACTCACTGCATGAAAATGTGGTGGCTGTAACAGCTGTGATGTCAGTCACAAACTTTTCCCCATGGGGACAGTATCCCAGGAAAGTTTTTAGTGTCTTCCAAATCTATTGTTTCATACTCATTTGCAGCATTAAGAAACTGACCCTGAAGTTGTGCTTACTCATTGTTTTCAAGGTTATCTCATTCCGTGCAGGAAAGTGTTTTAAAGGAGCTTCAGTTCCTGGAGTAAAATTTTGCAACATGAAGTAGTATCTACATAGCCTCAATCGTTATATAGTTCATAAAAGTAATTTAAGACTTGAAATGACAGGGTTTCAAGCTGCACAAAGAATCATTACTCTCAGGGACCGCTCCTGTCTGCTGAAAGAGGTGTTTATTTATGTGAGCTTTTTGTGGTTCATGAGTGATAGATCCATGAGTTTGTCTCTCATTCTTCTAGTCTCTCAAGGAGGTGATATTTACACAGACTAATTGGCAAAGCCACAGAAGTAAAATGATGTCAGTCTAATGTTCTCATGCAGTTTCATAGTTGGCCTTTCTATTATGACAAGTTGCCATGCTTCAGGATAATGAGAGAATTCATTTCAAGTGGCATATCAAGCACTTGGAAAAGCTGAAGTTACTGTAACTTAACATTGACGTGCCACACACATTGTACAGCTCTGTCTTTATCACTGTGAACTAGCTAAGTTATATAAAGTAATCCAGTTGCAAAATATAATAATCATTTTTTTTTTTTTTTTTTTTTTTTTTTCTCTGAGGAGTCTATGTGGTCCATGTGGATCAGGTAAAAAAATACAGCTCATAGAAACACACAAAAAAATAGAAAAAAATCCCTAATTATGGTTTCGAACAACTAAATTAATTGAACACAGCTGTGATCCAAATTCGGGCCTTTATTAAGGTTACCCAAAGTATTCAAACACCAACATCACACTAAATTTATTTAATGGACAGTGATAACTTTTAGCTCTGCCTTTTCATCAGAATATTCAGAATAGCCATGAAATCCTGCAGAAATGAAGACGTATTTCTAATATTGTTAATTGTTTATAAAAGTCTTCCTTGCTTACATTTGTGCACACAAAAAAATCCAGAGGTATGAAATATAGATCTAGACAAATTGTAGTCTCTTTTCATGGAGCCAGATAATTTGCTGGACTGGTGATTATGTAAACCCCATTACAAAGTGTCTAAACATACACAAAATGCCACACTATGCATCAAATCATGCACATTTTCACTCAGTCACAGTAAAATGATTTTTTAAAGGAAGAATGATCAGTTTTGAATAAATATTGAGTGTATGATGGTTATTCAGTCTCAGGTGCATGACTCTGCGTTTGCCTTTGCTGAATTTCATGAGGTTTCCACCAGCCTGTTGAGGTTCTTCCAGATGACAGCCCTCCAAGCACATCGCTTGTCCCCTCCAGCCTGGCGCAGGCTTTTGCATCATTCAGGTTGTTAACAAAGAGAGGATTAAGTCCACAAGCAGAAACATTGTGGTAATCTCAAAAGTAATCTTTTGGACAACCTAAGGTTCAGCTGCCTTTTGGAGGGCCACAAGTGCACATCTACCCAACGAAGCCACAATCCAGAGTTGGAACACCTGAGGTTTGCTGTGCTCTCCAGGGATAACTCGGTAGCATTAAAAGGATATGCAATCACTTAGCACACAGTATAGCACACTGTTAACAATAGTTATTAAAGGAAAAATTAATAGGAAGAAAGAAGGGGAGAAAGAGACAAGTGAAGAGATATACCTCAATTCAGGATATCTGACGACATTGCTTTTGGGAAAAGTCAACACTTTTTTTTTTCTTTTCTTTTTCCTAAGCAACTCACAAGTGGTACATAAAGAAATTAAGAGGAGAAAGGATGACTCAGGACTGAATAAGGGTTTTGAGAATAATGCCCCAAATCACAGAAAAGTACAAGGTTCCTAAAAGACAGCAAGGACAAGAAGGAAAAAATCCTGAAAGCCACACTAAACCTGAAGCCATAAACCAAAGGAGCCATCCATAAAAGTAAAAGGCTGAAAACAGAGAAGAAATTAAGTATGTGATTAAGAACATTACTGAAAATACCTGGTAGCATGGTAGTATGGTTTTAGAGGAAAGAAATTTGTCAAACGTACTTGAAATACTCTTGTGTTGAAGAAGTTAGCAGTCTAGAAGCTAGGAGACCTTTTTAGACGTTCATCTAAAGCCAGGGAGAGCAGGAAAATCTTTCAGATAATGACCGAAGAGTTGCCATCTGGAGGCAAGTCAAGGGAGACTATACTCCTAACATGAATGTCTCAGTCCAATTAGTCCTAGGATCATCTAACCACAACACCTAAATCACCTTTTCACAATTACTGACCTGCTTCCACTCGCGGCCTCCTACGTGGGTTCATGCCCTAAAGGTGAAGTACGTTTCCTTTACAACCATTTTAAATGAACTGAATATTAATACTCATTCCATGTAGCCACAGATACAACAAATGTGCAGATTCAACCAACATAAAAGATATAGGAGCTACCATCTCCATGCTTCTTCTCAAATCCTGCTATGAAAATTAAGCTTCTGTATTTTTTAATAGGTATTTCTACTTATTTAAAAATAAGTAGCAATGGGATTTATAAGATTAGTCAGTTGAGGGTTTAAGTGCTGTTTATATATTATTATTATTTAGCTGGGGTACTATCTTAAAAATCAAATTTTTAACAACCTTTCAGACTTACAGCCTTAGGGAAATAGTTTCCATAACAGTAGTTCAAGGGTTTAATGTCACATTAAAAACTTTCAATATGATGTGAACCCTTTCATTCTAGAAAATTAGCATTTTTGAAAAAATAATATATCAAGGCAAAAATATTAATGGGGAAAAGATATGGAGCCCAGCTCCAAAACAAGACAAGAGGGTAGGTAAATAAACTCAGATATGACAGTGAGTTTATAAGATTCCCTCCTGTGTTTTCTAAACTCTAACAGTTCCCAAATCTTCACAATCAGGCTGCAAAAATTTATGATTTAGGAATGAGAAAGGGGACAATTATTCTGGACTTTACCTCCAAGTGAAAGCTAGACAAAAGTTTGACCTTGGGAGCATTCTGCCTCCCCTCCATCCCATGGCCAATGTCCAGCCCAGATTCATTATGGTGGAAATCCACCAGTGAATATGGAAATAAATTCAATGATGAAACATAGTAGGGGGTTTGGAAGTTTATATCCCTTTCAAAGTAATACAGTTGGTCGGACCCTAAGCTTCTGCCTATCCCTAAGTTTTTTCAGAGGTTTCTTAATTGATCAAATTTCAGCAGATATTCAGTTACCAAAGGTATCTCTGGATTTCAAATGCTGCCTTTATTTCTCAGAATAAGGTCACTGCTATTTGTGAAATAGGAGAATGATTCTGTGTTTTAGACCCCTTTCCAAAAAATTACTGGATCATTTGGATTGATATTGTCTGTCGGAGTATGCATTCTTTGTGAGTTACTGATGTCTTTTTTTATTTTCCAAACCAGAAAAATAGTCCCACTAATTAAATTATGTTCTTGCTGTAAACAAATGAAAACAGACTTCTAAAAGATTTATCTGGCAGCTTCTATAATAGCTTTCAGCTGACCTATAAACATTCAGACAATCCATTCCAGAGTAGATCTCCACTCCTGAATGGCACAAAATAGACTTCAGTTATCACAATACTGCTCACATTCTTGTGAGGCAGGTTGGATGATAGTAATTGCCCAAAATAATAACTATGTATAAAAATGGTAACGCCTAAAAAGCCAGCCACCTGCTCCACGTAGAGTTGAATGCTGAAGTATTAAATGTATGACCTACAAGAAAATAAAAACATTAATTATCCTTCATATTTTGCTGCCTCCCATATAGACTGTTGCATAATTTTAAGTAGTAATTCTATCATAAAATGTGATGCCAACAGAGTTTTCACAGTGTCCATGCCAGAGGTATTGGGCATAAACCAAAAGCCAGCATATTGCTATATAGTTTCAAGGTTTATGAATACTCATTTTTTTCCCCCCCCCTCTTCACTTTCCACATTACAAATAACTGACTTTTAATATGGATTATCAACAAATCTGTTATCACAAAACCAGCAAGAATGGCTGAAAAGCATGCTTAAATCCTGGAGAAATTGCCACCGTATTTGAACTGCTAGGAAAAGCTATGTAAATAGTGCTAAATGAAATATTTCAATGCTTATTCAGAGTGAAAACTTGTAGACAAACAGATGGTTAAAGACTGAAAGAGGAATTTGAGGAAAGAAAAAAGAAATCATATTGGTCAGTTGGATTCATACAGTTCCCACAAAAAGACTGCATAACCAAATAGTTATGTATAGACTGTATAACCAAATAGAAATACTA
This sequence comes from Falco cherrug, assembly GCF_023634085.1. Lineage (NCBI taxonomy): Eukaryota > Metazoa > Chordata > Aves > Falconiformes > Falconidae > Falco > Falco cherrug. The sequence continues at coordinate 6,284,533 of NC_073698.1, forward strand.
CTAAAAATATATTAATATCAGGCTAAGACATTGCTTAATATGTAAGAGATTATTCTATTTTCCAATGTACTGCATAAATATTTGCACATTAAATAGGAAAAGTAATTGTTTTCAGTGGTGTTGAGCTACTCAATCTTCAAAACCACGGTATACATTACAGACTTGGCCTATGGGCCAAATGGGAAGAAAACAGGTGTAACCTACAAAACAAACCAAGAAGATTCTGCTTTTTCTGCATGCTGGATGTTGATGGGAATATCACACAAGAAAGAGGAAAAATATTTGCAACTTTTTTTTTTTTTTTCAAATTAAGTTATTTAAATCCTTTAAGGTTCTCTCAAAAGAATTTTATGGGGTTTGATTGGGAGGCTTTTTGGGGGGTTGTTTGGTTTTGTTTGTTAGGGTTTTTTTTCCTTGCCCCTAAACATAAAATAACTAAGAGAAAGGGAGGAAGAGGAACAGAAAAAACAAAGAACAAAACCAAGACAGGTGGAGGCATACCAATTTCATCTCTTTTGAAATTAGAAAGAGCAATCTGTTTTTCCATTCATAAGTCATCATGCTTCCTGTCTAAATCCCATATTATTTCTTTGGACAAATCTTTGTCTATAGAAAAGCAATTTTAACATTATTTTTTTCAACAGTAAGTTTCCTGTTCTTTTTGAGCAAGTTCTTAGACATGCTAGAAACAATGCAGTACTTAAACTTATTTTTATTTCTCAGCATGTTTATTCCCACAACAAAAATCAAAAGCAACTAAATATTTGGTTTACTAGCAAAACCAAAATGAAAATAGATTTTCAACACAAACTTTTCTTGATGGAAAATTATCACCAATTTTTTCCACTTTCTATTAGCAGGCCACCTTCATCCTGTTTACCCCCCTGCGTCTTTTCCAGATGGAAACAAGTGGGATAATCAATAAATGAAACTGCTCAGCCTGACTGCCATATTTTAAATATTAAAATCCAGGCCCAGAGGGGGAAATCATGCATGCACATGTAAGCGTGCATGAACAAGTAAGTCCAATGCCTCAGATGTTGCCCAGGCCATCTAGTGTTACTTCGTGCCTGAAATTTACCCAACACACCTGGCACTGGACCTAGTGTATATTTATGATTTATCCACAAGTTTGCTAGAGCCATTTTTGTGGCTGAAATCACCCAGCCTCCTTTATAGACAGAAATTTACTTCCCATGATTGCAACCAGTTGTTGCAAAAAATTTCAGGGGAAAATGTTATGCAGGGAAAGCATAGCTTGTATGGAGTCTGACTGTATAAAGCAGGATAACCCAGATCATGTTAAGAGTTTTGGCAGCTCTCCCATTCAGCTCTCTGCTAGTAAGCATCATCTAATGTGGGGGCCATAAGCAACTGATTAAGAACTTGCTTTCTCATACCAGTCTTCCACTAAAAATATCTTTGAGGATCTATTTTATGTTGAAGGGGAAATTCCAAGATATCTTGTGTAAGTCAATTAAATTCATTGCATGAATTTTGGAGTAGGAAAAAAGAGTAATTGAGACAAGCCAAATTATGATCTCAGAAGACTCTAGGTACAGTTTAATGGCTTCTCTGGAATAACCTCAAGTTTATGTACATCACATAGATGAGATTTTCATATTAGATCTGACATTTTTCAAAACAAAATCATCCAAGAAGAAAAAAACATTGATTTATTTTGATCATCCCCCACACAAACACAAACCGTGCTATTATTTTACAAGCCCATCTCAGCTTTGCATCCTCATTTGCAAGGCCATAGGGGAGGATGGGTTGGATAATTTGCTCCAGCATCGAATGACTTGAGCGTGCAAGGCAAAATGGGATATAAGCACTTCTTCCTAGACCTCTCCCATGCTGTTTCACATGGCTGTGTTTAAGGAATGAAGAAAATAAATGGCAAAAGATGTGTTTCTGGCTCACTGAGATTAACCAAATTCAATTATTCTGCCCATGATATTTTGGGGAATGCAATAAAAATAAGAGGTTAAAATAAACATACCTCACCAAGGCTATGACATATAGTTACTCAGAATCCTGGTATTAGTCATTCTAACTACAAGTAATCAACCAGCACATATTGCAATAACAGGGTAATTTTTTACTATCTTTTTCCCAGTACAGAAGTTCATGCTTCTCTGATCATCTTACAAAAGGGCAAGATTGTTTGCAAAGAAGGTCAAGTCCATCTCTTTTTTCAAGCACGGGTAGTGTAAGGCTTTGACCATTTCAGCACAGAATGTAAACCAAGTCACCAGATTTAAAGACAAGCATGTGTCTGTAGTCCTCCACCGCTGCATACATAATGGCTTTCTTTGTCCAGCATGGTCACCATTTAATCTTATTACTTTCTAAAGTATTTTGAGAGATGCTCTGAGCTCAGATTGGTGCTACATAAAACTGTCTCCCCTCTCTAAGTGTAGCTGGGAATTTAAGAAATACAGGATGGGTGTTGTATATTGAAATTAAAGATAAATCATTGGTTAAAAGGAGAAGCCAGCAGAAGGGATTGTGCAGTACCTTGTGCCTGACTGCAAGGAATTTGTGTGTAGATCTGATGGAACAAAAATAGTGATTTTCTGAAAAGACTGCAAAAAAATGTTCCTAAACTTTGGCTTTGTATCACCTGAAGAATTCATTGGATTTTTCTGAATTGTCAGGGCAAAAGTGAAAGCTTCAGCTAGTAGACACCGCTCTCATGTCCCACTGTGCCGTGATGCTTTCCTGGTGTCCTTCATTCTCCCTCACTGCTGAACCTAAAGTTCAGATATTCTGCATTGGAAATCTCTCATCCCTGGAGTTTTATTTTCAGGATCACTTCAACGTATAAAGAGATTTCTTTCCACACTTATTTCCCTGGCCCCATGTAATCTCTGTGAAGTAAAAGGCAAATCTGAATCCACTTCTGTATTGCTCTTCATCCCCTTATTGCTCTTCCCATGTCTCCTTTGGACTTTTAAGAACGAAGGTGATATGCATCAGATTCCCCTCAGTAATGCCTTTAGATTTTAGAACACAAAGGAGAAATTAGAGGCTTATGGTAATGCCGCATATTCAGTACTATTCTACAATGGAATGCATCTCTCTCTTTATATAAAATAAAGCAAGTCCTTATTAATTGAAAAAAAAAAAAACCCAAAAACCAACAAACAAACCCAATCCATTTCCATGGAGGAATAAAGGATTAAAGATGTAAGAGCATGACCGCAACTTTAACGGAGACACGGAAAACCCACAGAGCAAAACCAAAAAAACAAGAAGCAGAAAACACCAAACAAAAATCTTCAGTGTGAGAGATTTATCTTTCTCCCCCAGCAGCAGAGGAGATTATGTGTGCTGGAGAGTGATGCAGTTTCAGCTTTGCTTCAGTAGCTGTAGCCTCATCTTTGACAAATTCAAGAAACATAAACCGAGTGGTGACATTGTAAGGGTGAAATTACAGAGCATAAAACAGAGCAATGACATCGGAATGAATATTGTTCCTGACTTGCATCAGAGGAGTGAAGGTGTAAAAAAATGTTACAGTTTGTCTAGTGCCTGAAATTTCTCTCCCTTTGGGACATCCTCATCAGCAGTGACAGGGCAATGACCTTGTATGAGAATTTTTAGTAGAATGGTGGAGCCAAAGGGTAGAGCATTCAAATGCAGTTATAAGTCAGTTACATATACTTGCATTCACCATTGTTTCATCAATGTTCACATTAATTGTAATCACATGCTACCTTCCTTATCGTGTTTTTTTTTACCTACTTGAAAAAAGCAGAAGTCTTCCTGATATATGAGTCACTACTATAAACTGTCAGATCTCAAAAGACAAAGAAAGAGAAAAATTTTAAAAAATAAAATAAAATAAGTATTAAAATTTTGCAACTCTTAAACTCTGGATTAGTTCCAGACCTCCCAATTAACACCATTGTCATTTAAGGAAATGCCAGCTTCAGTGAAGTTTTTTATTTATTAGCCTTTTGCTCATTTCAATATTCATTTATAATTTAATGCATAAAGTATGACAGTCACATAAGAGAGTATGTGGCAACGCATAGCATCAACATGAAAATTATTTCAAAAATTAAGCTGCAGGAAATTGGACATTAACCTTCTTCACAAATATTGTGTATAATAACACAGATTTCTCTAGCAAATTGCATCTGATGCGTTTGGCTTCAGCTGTTGTCTTAGAAGTGTGAAAAATCCATTGAGTGAAACTGTTAAGATAATTTGTTGAATTTCTAGAAATAAAAAACATCCACAAATCACAAATCATGTCTACAAGTCTTGGCCAGAGCAGCTACCTCTTTTCAAACGCACCTATAATATTGCTTGCTCCCTTTTGCCTTGACCTCACTGAGTTTCTCTCCTTGCTATTTCAGCTTCTTATTTTCAGCCCTGTATTCTCATTATATCCCTAACTACGGTCATTTATTTAGTGATTGCAGTAATCCAACCTTAGTATAGTGAATGTAATCACTGAATCAATGACTCTTCTTTTCTCCTGAGGGAACATCTCTTAATAAGAGGGCTGCTTGCCCTTCTGGATACTTTGACAGTGTGTCACCTTTTATTTACTCTCATTTTGTTAATCTGTGGTGATGATGACATAGAAGTCTGTGCTTTTAGTTTGAAAATTCTTGTGCAGTCCTGTGTTATAATTTTATGATTGTTACAGATGACGTTTTATAATTGCAAACCCAGTTAAAAGTAAGAATGAATTAGGATAAACACAGAAGGTCTATCAGGAACTGAGCTAAAAAGCTTGTTGTTTTTTGTTTTGTTTTGTCTTATAGACTAATCTTTAATTTAGCATGGTATTTTGTTTGAATATGTTTAATTGGTATTAAAAGTGTTTGGCTGCATCAACATGCAGTGAACAAATTAACACTAATTAGTTTTCTTCCATTTACAACTAAGAAAATCTTTCCTATCCTTGATATAAGAAACTAGTTGGAAGTCCAGGCACTGCATTTTGTGATGGGTATTTAATTATTACTACAGCTAAATGCTCCTTTCTATCATACAACACAGAATCCAAATATGTTTTTAGTCTAGGAGCTTCTGGCTTTACTAGCACCTCTTTTTTTTTCCAGTGGTCGCAAGGATGGTTATAGTCCTCAGAAATAAATTGACAAGTCCAATGTGAATGGCTAAAAGGCAAAAGGACAATCAATACCGAGTTCCTGAGAACTCACAGTACTTTGGATCTTGCCTCCAGCATAGGTCCTGCTCCTGAGAAAAATCTCTTAGTCACAACCTTTTTACCAAGGAAATCACCAAAATACCTCTTAAGAAGATGCTATTAAATCTGCAAACAGAATTTGCCTGGGGACTGTCGGCTTTTACAGAAAAAGGAAGTGTCAAAGTTTTTAACGAGACAAACTCATTTTTCTTGCATGACTCACTCAGGATCCACATTCTTTTCCAGATTTGTGTACCATGAGGTACTGGTGATCACAGTGACTAACTCGTAAGCAGCAGTCCAGTCATAACCATGAGCATGCTACTACACAGAGGCAAGAAGCATGGAAGGATGACCCATCTATAACTACCTGTAAGATCCTTATATATATATATATATTTAATAATACCTGTATTAGGAACAACATGATGCCGTAACAGTTATTACTACGTTGGTACCACTCTTTTCATACATGTAGATGAAGCAGGGAGCTGAGGTTTGTTCGTCATGTTCCGTTTAGGACAGAGATATGGTGTTATGATGTGACTAAGTAAGAAGCATTTTATCTGACATTGATTCATAAATGCACTCCCAGTTGGAGCAATTTTCTGTTTTCCTCAAGGCAGATTGCAAAGTATTGTCCTAGATCACATTAGGATAAACATTTCTTCTTCATTAAGTTTTCTAGTTAGAAATATGTTCTTTAAGTACAGATCAAAGTTTTAAAGTACTAAAAGCAGAAGACATACTGATCAGTGGCTTCATTAGGAATGACTGGCTTCTCTGGCTGTCAAAATGTCAAGTTACTTGCATTAAGGAAACTAATAGATTTCTGCTTGCCATGTCGTTAGCAGAGATGTGAGCTAATTTGAAGAATAAACATTTCCTTTGCACATTTTACTTGTTAATCTTTCAAGTTCATTTCAGGTACTTATCTTGTTGCTCATTTTCCATATGCAAGCTGCGATGGAGCCAAGTGACTCATTTGTGCCTAGTTTTAGGATTATTTTTTTTTTCTTTTTAATCGGAAAAGCCAAGAAATATTATTTCTAAAAACACAGAATAGCATTAGAAATTCTAATTTCTGATTTCACAACTAACTTGGTCCTAGAACACAATACATTTTACATTTTAAAGTAATCCTGGTGAATTTAAATTATATCTTTAAGAAAAAAATCCGCATAATGCATAACATACATTATTTTTCATTTCAGAAAAAGAAAAAAAACAAAAAAAACCCCAAAACTAAAACCAACACACCAAACCAGAAAAAGCTAAATAGTTAACAATTTGTTTCTTTCTTCCCTTTGAAGATACTGCCAATTCAAAACTGACTTTATTTGGAGCGGTTCAGATCCGGTAACATCCATGGGTACCTTCCAGCCAAATAAACTCTAAGATTCTATGATTTACATGCTCTAAGTATGAAACAAATCTACATTTCATTATTCATTCACTAGAAACTGAGAAGGATTGATTTTTTTTTTCAAATTTCTGGAGATGAACAAACTGAATTTTTCCACCCAATATATAAACCTCCATCATTTATGAAAAAGAACCAACCTTTATTAACTGGTAAAATACACAAAATCCTTAAGTAAATGAAAAAATAAACATATCACACAAAGTGATACCAGAAGATGTATATTTGAGAACTTGACATATCCTGAAAGTCATTAAAAATATTGTTGTCTATTTTTAGTCTGATTTAAAAGATAAATAAATAATTATTCTGGTAGTTTTATAAGAATTATCAAAATTCATAATTTTAATATTGAGTAGAAAATTACAGAGCTGGTTAGATGACTTTTTGAATCATGTTCATCATTATGGTCTAAATCTTGGAAGATGTTTTTCTATGTCAGCAGTTTTATGTTCTCAGGGGGAGAAAAAAAAAAACAACAGAGGGGAATTCCAAATTATTTGCTTTAGCTCAGAAAGATAGAGAAGCAAAAAGCTTGAAGGAATTTAATTGGAAATTGAATTTTTCCTCATTCCCAAATTAGTCACACTGGAAAACTCTTGAATGCAGCATCTCAACCCCACTAATGCCTTTGATTTTCCTTCTCATGGGCAGATGGTGCTCCAAAAAATGTGACTTCACATAGCAGGGAAAGGGTTGAGCATGCACACAGGACACCTAACCTGAGCTCCAAACCTCAAGCAATGAAAATTATATTCGCGCTAAGGAATGAGAGAGAATCATCAGCAAAAGGCAAATCAGCAACAGGTCCAGGGCTGCAATGCTCAGCTTCCCAGCTGCTAATAATGCACTTGTGAGCAAACATGATGCTGCACAGTCTGTGGGAAGCCAGTCACTTCCGATAATGTTCCCCCTCCAAGGACCAGAGCATAATGTACTCAGCCAAAGCAGGACAAATATTGCCAAATACCTCCTACTAAATTCTTCTGAAAGCCAGAGGTCCTCGATCCCTGGAGGATGGCTAGTGGGAGCACTGCATTTTGCTGGGAGGTTTTTACAGGGCAAGACTGCAGCGTTCTGCATCGCACTGGAATGTGTTTCAGGTTCAACAGTAACACACTCCTTCCTACAAGGATACTTAGAGTTGTCAGGAGGTCTGAACCTGCAGGTACAAGTTTCTGGATTTTGCCATTTTGTATAGCCACAATTTGAAATGCGAAAGTCATGGTTACAACTCGCTTACTCGGTGCCTGGTCTGTATTTGAATGTCTGAGGCATGGAAATCAGCAGAAAGGTAAAAAAAAAAAAACAACAAAACAACAAAAAAACCCACAAAAAAAACAAACAGAAAAAGGGGTGAAAAGGGGAGATGGTCACCAAGGGTCGCTTTAGCTCCAGCGGGAAGAATAGCCCTGAGTTTAACTGTGGTCAGTGCAGAAAGATCAAGTTCTCCAAAGGGCAGCGCTTAAAATTAGGCTCCTGCTCTGAAACTTTCCCTGTTTCACACTGCAATCTCCCTCCATCCACCAGCTGGAGGAGGAGTTAAGGAGTGCGGCCTTGTGACTTCTGAGGAGCATCACTGGAAGGGGTCCTGGGGAGTTCAGTCAACATACACCTGCGATGGCTGTGCAGACAGACCTGTGTTCCCCTTCGGGGCGTTTCTCTTTTCGTTTGTTTGAGTCGGGCTTTTTGTTTGTCTGTTTGTTTCTGGATCACTTTTGAGAGCTGTTGATGTAATGTACCGGGTCCCCGTGCCCGGGCGCTGGCGGGGGCCGGGTGCCGGTGCCGCGGGCAGCTCCCCCCGGCCGGCAGAGCCGCTGCCCCCCGGCTCCAGGCCGGGCCCGCCGCTGGCCGAGGCCGAGCCCCGCAGCCGCGGGGGCAGCGCCGCGGGGAGAAGGGGCTGAGAAGGGGAAAAACCCCCGCGGGGGGGAACAGCGGCGGCAGCGAGGGGGGCCGGGAGGGGCGAGCAGCAGCCCCGCAGCCCCCCGGGGCAGGGCCGGGCCGGGCCGGGCCGGAGGAGGCCGGGGGGGCTCCGGGCGCCGCAGCAGAGGCTCCCCGGCAGCCCGCGGGGAAGGGCAGGGCAGGGCAGGGCAGGGCAGCCCCCGGCGGGGCAGGCTGTGCCCCTCAGCCCACGGAGCCCGCGGGGGAGCAGCTCCCCCCCGCAGCCCGGGGCAGGGGGTGCCCGCGGGGGGCTGTGACCCGCGGGGGCCGCGCTGGAGCCGGCTCCGGGCAGGGCCCGTGGCCCCGCGGGGAGGAGCCCGGGCCGGGGCCGGGCTGCGGGCAGGGCCGGTGCCCCCGGGGGGGCTGGAGCCGGCTGGGCCGGAGGGGCCCTGCCCGGAGCCGGCTCCAGCGCGTTAGGCTGACAGCGTTTCTGCCGGCGCTCGACACAGACTGAACCCATCTGTACGTTCAATACAGGATAAACTATTCCACTAGATGCAGTAATGACACGGCTGGAGCCATCTAAGAATATGACAGATTAGGATCCTAACAAGGCGATGGAAAGGAGATACACACTTACACGTTTTAGCTTAGCTTATGTGGTGTTTTTCATACCATTTTCATCAGTGGGGTTAGTTTGTAAATACAGCTTGTCTTCTCTCTGTGCTCACCTAATCCTTCTGACAAGACCCTTACATGCCAATAATCTTTTCTTGTTCCCTCATCTTTCCTTCTTGTCCTGTGCACATTTTAACATAACTCCATCTGTACTTGTTGTAGAGATGTGTTCCAATGCTGTCAGTCAATTAGGTCATGTTTTGACCAAGCAAAAATGATTTTTTCTCCATTACATTGTCAAGTAAGTTATAATCTCAGTGCAGTCAAACCATATGAAGTGTTCCTTTCAAGTTTTGATGTAGTCTCTGTGAAGGGTCTTGAAATGCAGAACCAGATCGCAGCATGACAGTTACAGACTAAATGTATCCCTTTGGTTTTGCTGCCCACTCCCCCACTGCACCCCTTGCAAAATGCAATTAAGAAGTACTTTTCTGCTTGTTCCAATTACTTCAGGACTTGAGTGGAGGATATATGGATATTTTTTCTAGGAGGCATAGTGTAGAAGGTTATTAGTGACCCTAACAGCATTTTAGATGTAGAAACATAATAATTCAGAATTTCAAAGCTGGGTCTTATTCATGTCTTTAAATTCATAAGTGCCATTTCCACTGCTGGTTTCAGAACAAGAGAAGACAATCACTTCATTGGTATCTTTCTAAAAACTCAATGCAACAGCAGAAGAAAATTCAATATAAAATCCTTGAGAAAAGTGGAAGGAGGCATGCTGCTGTCTTTTCATTAACAAATACAAAAGAAATCAATCCAAGATGGGTTAGAGATAACAACCCAACATTTGCTAAAAAAAATCTGGTAAAAATTATGAAATCAAATATTTTTGCTTAATTAAAAAGTATATTTTAAAAAAAGCTGAAAATGAGAGAGATTTATCCTAAAAATGAGAAAGGAAAAATCATTAAACAAATGGGTGTCTCAATGAACTTTGTATCCTGTGCCTCAGAAGTTAGAATTGCTTTGTGGTCCCGCTCTAGGTACAGCTATCTCAGTAACAAAGTTCTGAAAAAGAAAAGAAGAGCTTACCTGTGTCACCAGTTTCTGTAACTGTATCAATCACATCCTCACTTCAGAGTCATCGATAGATTAATGTTGTCTGGAGTACAGTGTCCTGTAATGACAAGTTATAAATCATATGAAAAAGGAATCTATCACGTTCAGACAATAATAGCATAGAATAGCCCAAACGAGGATCCAGAACATTGTGTTCATCTACCGTTTCTACACAGATGCCTCAAGGCATATATTACTTTTGTGGATCAACTCTGTATAACTAAGAAGTGGAAAGAAAATTTACATTGTAATATGGGTAAAATACATAAAAAGGTTAAGTTTTAACCTTGACATTAAACTGCTGGGTCTTTCGTTTTGGTTTTTTGTTGGTTTTTTTTTCCCACAGGAGCTAAAGGAAGAGGAATAATGCAATTAACATGTTATATTATCCCTAATTACCTAAAATGCATTTTTACATGTCATGTCATAATTTGGAGGTCAAATATCTTGAAATCTGATTTTCATTTTGATATAAAGTAAAAATTCTTCTCTTGCCATGGTAGTATATAAAGATAATTCCTCACTCCTAAAATCAAGACATAAAAAACATAGATAAGGACGGACTGGATTTAGAAAAGAAGAATAATACAGTTTTACTAATGGGGAAAAAAATACCATGAGCCTAGAAAGAAAAAAATAAAAGGGGATAGATCTCTGCAATGGTTAAACTGATATAGAGGACTCAAGTTCTCTTCTTTTTAATTCACGTATGAGACTTCAACATTGGTCTTTGACATTTATGTTAAGTACTCCAGCAGTGAGTTGATTAACTATTCGGAGCTGAAATTCAGCAGTTCATTCATCTGTCACTTATACATATATATGGAAATTCAATTCTGGACTGAAGAAACGTTCCAGGATAAAAGTTTTGTTAGAATTGGCATAGCTCAATAGAGGGCTTTGTTTTAGTGGAAATGGATTTTCTTCAATGGGAAAACCATCAGAAAATTTACAACCAGCATTAAAAATGAAGCTTCGACTTCTACTGATCCCAGACCTCAAGGCGCTAATTAAACTTCAAATCACTGTAATTAGGATTTGGCAAGAACTCCACATTCGTGACAAATGTAAGCAAAGTACTTCTTTTTGGATTTCCAGAACAATCATGGGGATACAGACCTCATGGAATTTTGTTGATTGTTCAACTGGCATTGTCAAATCTCCACTGCTTTTACCATCTCATTGTCTACCTGGAAGTCTTTAATAGTCTCAGACTATCAGTCGCAGACTAACTCTGCAAGCCCAGAGTTACAGTAGTAGAACATTTTATGTTGGAGAAGACCTCTGGAGGTCGCCTAGTCTGACGTCAGATCAGTTCCTGCTTCAAAATCCTTTCAAACCCAGTGTCTTTTAGGGTACACCACTCTACAGATTTCATGAACTGTTCATTTACATTGTTTACACAATTGCATCACGGAGCACACACACTCTTTTACTATTTTGCAGGTATACTGCATCACAGGATTAAGAGAAAAATGAGATCAGTACTGAAGCACAGAATGGAATATTAGAAACCGAGGAGCAGAATTATTTTTGCTTTAATCTAGTTAAATCAAAATTATCTTGGGACTCATGAAATGCTCCCCAAGTCCAATAAAAATTTCCCAAATAAGATCTCTTTTTAGAAATAAAGTATGTTTTTCCTGTGTTTCCAACAAGTGATTTAAATCATTAGCTGGCTTGTTGATTTCTTGTTAGTACCTGCCTATAGTTTTGACTATATAGAGATCCTAGGGCTACTATGCCCCTATGTATCTTCAACACTTACGATTTATACCTTTAATTAGAAAGCATAAATGTAGGCTTTTTGTCTTCATGAATACTTGTATTCCTTCTTATTTCATAGGATAGTAAAACTGGATATATTTCATGGAAATTGTTTGTTGTTGGTTGGTTGGGGTTTTTTTCTTCTTCCCAGTATTTTTACCATTTAACAGCTTTGGAATACTCCCAACTATGCAGATTAAGTTTTGCAGTGTATTTTCATATGTTCTTTATCTGCCAGTTACCAAATACATCTATTTTTACCAAATAACAAACTAAGTCAGCATTCTATTTGAAACAAAAAAATTTTAAAAAATGTAAAGTATCAGCTTCCTGAGGAAATATCTGAAGTTTGAATAGCAAGATGAAAAGTGAATTTGGACAACATCAATAAGTGGAATCTATATGTTGTATTATTTTCCAGTGAGTAAAGAGGACATGCACATAATAAAAACTAGGAAAATTGTTTTGTACTACTCCAGAAATTATATGACTGGTGTTTCTCCTCTAGTGTTCTGACATTTTGGAACGAAGCTTATTTTCCTTCTTTCCATAATCATTGAAATAACTCTAAGGAAACCGCTGTGTGTCGTATCACTCACTTTAGCAATTTGCAGGCATTTACAACTACTAAAAACAGTGCCACCCACAGAGAAGACTGCTGTTGAATTATGCAAGAGCAAGCCACATATTTCAGCCTGAATGAGGAAAGTAAGAGCCATGTTGGATATTAAGAAAACATACCAGGTTCAGAGGTTTGTAATTAATCTTGTCAGTGCATGAAGCAGGCTAACCTGTGTGCAGGAACGCAACATCTTGGCACATTTCTCTTCTATGAATGCAGAGCCAACCATGGACATTTGGGACTTGAATCCATTAAAGTGATTGGACATAATCTCGGTCAAGTTCTTGAATATTATACTACATTCTTAGAGGTATTAAATATTTTCATCATTGGTTCATAAATGTGGAGAAAACAGACAAATGGAATGCTTTTTTTATTAGCTAGTCTACAAGGAATAATACAGAGACAGAAGAGTAGAAGAGAGTTCCATCCTGCTACCAGTGGAAGCAGAGAAATTTGCTCTTCAGTTGATCACACTGTGTCTGATGGATAGAAAAGTCAATATAGTGCCCATAAATAAATTTTCAAAAAAACATTTTCCTTGTTTTTATACAAGTGCAATACCATAATTGAATACATTTACTTCTAGAACCTGTTAACACTCAAGATATATGTAGTGAAATTGACTGAAAATATTTTTTTTATTTGCCTTGACAAATGTACAAATGCCATACACAATGATTATGATGATCCTTACTGAAAAATAAAAAACTATAACAAAGCATGCTGCAGAGACCACTGCCATTAGCACAGTTCTCTCCATTGATTGTATGGAACCTTTACTGAGAAGTCCAACAGTGGGTATTTTTTTTAAGGAAATTGATTGTAATGATTAAAGAACCCCAAATTTTCCTTTGATGGAACTTTCCTTTTGATGACAAAAGAAATATTCTGTCTGCAAATACAAGTCTAGTTTAAGTTCCTTAATGGGAACAAATAGGTAATTTAAGAGGACCGTTCATACTTACAATTTTTTATTGACTTAAGCAGCCTGCATCAGAGGGAACCTAAAAGATGAGGTTAGGGAAGGCATCTAATTTTTGGTAACTAAAGTGAGAGGTGAGAGATGCTACTTATGCTTGGCATGCAGGGAGCTTCATGGTGTTAGAAAACTCAAGTAAAGAGTATTAAAAAAACTCCCCAAAAACAACAAAAAACACAAAAAACTGAATGCACAAAACAAAACTATTGTGATAAGGTATAGCACTGTGCAGTTTCATAGGAAAAAATGAACCATAGCACTATTATATTCACAAACAGAGAATTGTACTGATTTTTCTATGAAGATACTTTTAAATGTATATAGATTGCATATATCACGAAGTTGGTTTTTTTGCTTTTGGGTGGGTTTTTTTTTTCCTATAAAGGAATAAAATATAAAAAAGGAAAGAAAGGAATGATCCTAGTATAAATCAAGTTGTCAAAAAAATCTCCAAAATCCTAAATATTTCCATCAAAAGTTCTACTTCTACTAGAAAGCAAAACTAATTAGAAAAACCAAACCAAACCAAACCAAACCAAAACAGAACAAACAAAAAAAAAAAACACTACTTGAAAAGCATATTTGGAAATTAATATTCTATTTCTCACATTCTTTATATGCTAGTATAAAATAAACCATCACAACAGTATGTGTAAATTTTTTCAGGTTACAATATTTTGATTGAGTTGATGTTCTGGACATGGCAGGAAGGTGGACTTCATAGTGTTGTGTCATTTTTCAGTGTCTCAGCACTTAAAAAGCTGATTATTTTAAGATATTCGGCTTCCCACATGAGAATATATATGGTACATTTGATTTTTTACCCATACATGGATCCAGTGAACCAGTATAAGTATCTACTTAGACATTCAAGAACTGTGTAAAGTAGGAAAGTAATTTTAGTTTTTTAAATTAGTCACCAAGTTGGTAGAATCAGACTTTCCCAGTCCACTAAAATTTCATGCAAAGTTAACATTTGTAACTGATCCTGCTGATAGTTGTAGCCTTTAAGCATCTAATAAGTTATCTGAGACAAAATCAATCTTTTTACAAAAGTCTCCTATGAGATCCATCCTTCAGGATTGCCACCCTTGTAGAACAGACTTCTGTTTAAATTTCTCCTCTGCTTTCAAAAAACTGAGTATGAGCAAGATCAGAAACATATGTTCTCAGGTGCCAATTTCCCCAGCTCTAATAGAGATAATAAAGTGAAAAGTGAAAAAGATAAGGTAATTACCACTACCTTTTCTTAGCTTTTATAGCAGGTTATGAAAGTACAATTTACTACCTGTTCCAATTACTAGAGTGATTCTCGGTTACAAGAAGAAGCCTATGTTTCCTGCACGTACAAATATTTAGATTAATTTCATAATTTCTGGAAGCAATGAGACACTTTGTAAGCCATGATACATTTCTACATTAAAATTAGAACTGAACCTTAAGCTGATTCTCTTGCTTGCTCCCAACAATTTCCGTGCGAGTGCAATTTCAGTATCATTGACACGCAGGTCAGGGCAGCCACACTTGCTCAGTAAAAGTGAAGGAAAGCTAAGGGCAAGAGTAAGAAGTAACTCAGTTTTTTTAAAATCAGGCACTTTCAGTTGTCCTAAAGTGGGATTAGTGCATTTTGTACTGGAAAAGCATCAAGGAAAGAGAGAGATGGGACAATCACCCAGATCCTGTGTTTGAAGAAGTGCAGAGAATGTAGTAAAGCTTTTGTTCAGAAAACCCATCAGTTTGCCAATCACTCCTGCACATTGTTAGTAGTGCTCTTGAGTTCAAAAGGATAAACCTGCATATAGAAAGATATTCAAGTATTACAGCGATGTCAGAGGCCCCACATTTGTTTGAGCTCTAAGCGGCCCAAGTATCATCTCAAAAACTCTCCAAGCCTTGAAACCACTTTGTGGGAAAGGAAGAAATTTAATGGCCCAATTTCTTGCTTCCACAAACATGTTTAATAGCTTCTGAGTTTCTGAACACAGAAAAATATACTTAATGACCTAAGACAGCAATTTAAATAACAGTTTTAAACTTTAGCCTGCTCCGTAATGTTTCTTAGTAATTTAATTGAAGCCTTTTTACCTCATTAATTGTTAAATGAATGTTTTTTCCTTACAACTTGGATTCTTACTGACCCAGTCTATGTGGAATCTAAAAATTGCAGCTACCTTGCACAGAGCAATAAAAAAAAAGTTATAAAGTGCAGAGGTGACTAGTTGTTTTAAAATACAAGCATTTCCTAGTAGGATTGCTTAGTCACCTCTGGTGACGAAGGAGCTCCAGTAGCATGAATGAGGTGAGTCTTGATTTAAGGAACGGCAGTTTTTTAATCAATGCATGAAGCAGACCTTAGCACAAGTGAGAGAAAAAGCTAAATATGTGTTCAGTGTAATAATGCAAATCCAAATATATGAAACAACTTAATTTCTGAGGCTGATAAAGGTCCTTTGCATTGTATTCACCATGGTGCAGGTGTATTGCAGAGACACACCTCAAAGACATCATATGTAGAGCTTATTTTCAAACAGGATAATTGTAAAATGGATATAGGCACAGTTTAGTAGAGCTGTAGTATATTTTTGCAGAGTAAATCCCTTCCTCTGCTCAGCGCTATAGTTTTGAGTGCTTTCACTGAAGTTGGGTATGCTGCTGAAACAAAATCGTACAACCACTGTAGATTCCGTTTTCTTCATTTATATGATGTGTTTTTTCTAGTAAACAAGTAACTGGTGAAACAAGAAAATCTCTACAGATAACATTCTTCACAGTTTTGCCACTTACTCATGTGAATGACTGGCTGCTTTAGGCATGGATTTACTGGGAAAGGAGAATAAAAGAGAGGCTGGAGCTAAGAGGACATGTTTTCTTCCTCAGCTTCCAAAGTCCTGATCCAACTGTCCTAGTTTACTGACATAAAATTTGGAGTCAGGCACCTCTGTTAGAATTGTATATACAGTAGACTGTTGCATACTAAACCTATCTTGCTTTTTTTTTCCCTTCTTCTCCACACCCACCCCTCCCCCACCCCCCTCCAGTAATTCTTTAGCCAAAATGAAGGCTATAAAGATTGGAGGAAAGGCATATTAAATAAGTAAATAATTATATGTTATTTCATTATGTTCCTCTCCTGGCAACTGATCTTTCTGTTCCCAACTCCTTATTTAGCAAAATGTGTTCTATCATGACATAAATAAATAAATAAACAAACAAACAAACAAATGAACAATCCCCTAGGAATTAAAAAGGCACAAAAAAACCCTGAATTTCGTAAACAGTGCTTAACTATTATATTTCCTTCTCTTAACAGATTTAGGAACACCCAGGCTATGGATATAGCTTTACCTAAAGGACATGAACTAACTTTTATACTTTAATATGATCCTAAGCACCCTTTGAGATTGCATCTTCATTCTGCCAAGCACTAAGGACATACGCAGGTGGAGATAATTCCTGACCCAGGAGCCATATACTACAAATAGAAGGAGAAATAAGAGCAATAGTACATAACACTGGCTATTGCCATCAGTAACTCAGCTGTGGAATTGTAACGAAAACCAGCTGTATCAGGTCAGACCAAAAGACATATACCCTACGAGGACATATAAGGGGATATATACTAGAAAACAGTCTAAACTAGTGCAGCTACTACACAGTCATCCAGCTTCTTGAGTATCAAGGACTTCCTGAGCCACAGATGGTGTCTTTGTGTTTAATATCCCTGGTTTAATTTTTTTCTTCAGTAAATTAGTCCAAATTAATTATTTGAAAGCCTATGTAACCTTTATAAATGCATGTTCCAAATACCTGCACGAGTAGTACATAAGCTAGATAAGAGTGCTGTAGGTGTAAGTGCTATATCAGCCTGGGATTCCAGTACCTTAAAGACTGAGGAATAGGACTCTGCCTACTGGGAACCAATGATTTTTCCTTTCCTTCAAGTGTCTGAATTCCTCATCACTATGTTATGCAAAGCACCTCCTTGGTAGTACTTGATGTGATGATAAAGTCAAGGATCACACTTTTACTGTAGCTGGTGTTGAACCTTTTGATATTTAAAGACTATCTGGAATACTTCCCAGTCTTATACATCTGCCCATCTAATTTAGATTTTAGTGAGTAAGGTTTCACTGGGATGCTACAAGGATGATTAAGAACCTTACTACCAATACTACACCACTTTCACTCTTTGTCAAACCACCATGGGCCATACATTAAAGTAAATCAGGCAGATGGCTGGATGGTCAACAAATATGTGACAAAACACTTCTAAATATTTGCAGTTTAACATGTGCTAGTGTTTATCCATCTGTAGAACAAGCCACCTGCCAGTTGTTTGAGTGATGTGACTGGCTAAGCATTGCTAAGCACTCTTTAATAACAACAACAATAATACTGCCAAAAAAAAAAAAAAAAGTTGTACACAAGGTATGCACACTGATGGCTTTTGCAGACAGAAAGCGCAAATGAAGACTCAGAAGAAAGCAATCTTCTGTTGCCAAAATATTTATTCATGGTATGCATTATTTGCACCATTCAGAGGCATGTACACCACTATCATATTACAAAATTTGCTGACAAGGTGTAGAAAAGGCTATAACACTACAGCGTCTATGTACTTTCTTCGTTACTATGCTGAGGTAGAAGTACATGCATACATTTTCAAAATTAGTTATAGAGCTGATTGTCAGCAATCCATTCTCTAGTTTTTCTGCTGCACATCCTTCATTCAATTAACCCCGGAGCCATCAGCATTTGGAGGCAAATGTGAAAATAAAATCTTTGCAGCGTGCAATGGAAGCAGACATCATTTAGTAATACATGTGTCTATGGTAGTAATGATACCTCACTAGAAAGATCAACTGGCCTCAAATCATAAATGGACTTGTGACATTAAGCAATTCTCCTTGTTCTATTACAGATGATGTGTCTGTACAAAGCTTTAAAAATCCTCCCAGTTCCTGTTTTGGAGAGACTTCAGAAAATTCTCTCCATGGTCTGTTTGGATGCACTTTGAAACTTTATAAACACATGAACCATTTCTATTTGAACTAATAAAATTCTGTATCTGTATTCATAAAAGCAGAAGCATTTTTATTTCCAGTCATTTTTCCTCAGTCTTTCATCATTACAAGTGATATTACTGGATCTTAGTTGTCATGCAATACCTAAGTGAATAACCAAGGAATTTTTTGGAGTAGGTGGTGTGTAGTGGCATTAACAGCTTCCTTTCAAGGGTAAGCAAGGTATACTAGCCTGAGTAGGGAAAGCAAAGCACCAGTGCCACCTTCTAAGATCTTTGCTCTATTCAATGTCCCTTTTGGGATGATGCTATGTCCCATAGCATGGTCTACGATCCTTTGTGCTAGAGTACATGAAAATTAAATATTCTTTTGCATAGGTATTTTTGGCATTCACAGCACATTCAGATATTAATGGGCTGATGCTTAGTGACAAACCCAGGACACTTCTCCCTATTTATTTTCAGATTACGCTGAAGGTCAAATGAACACTGCCCATCTCTATCTACTCTTTCTTTAGAATAAGGAAGATTACAGAGGGGAAAATGCCTACAAGACATGTATTACTAAAAGCTGAATTCTTCCAGAGCAGTCTGCAAAGCAGATGTTAGGGTTTCTCCAGCGACGTCAAATCAAACACAGCGTGTACAGGTTCTGCATGCCCATATTCTTTCTTTGATACAGATACCCTGTGCCAAGAGTGCAAACTGCTCAGCTGCCAAAAGCAGGCACCCACATCACGTTCAAATGAAATCTTGAGAAGCATAGCAAAAACAAAAAGTTATGTCCAGGCATACAGAAGCCTCATTATTATTATTATAAGCCTTGCCCACTCTTGCAGAGAGCCTTTTTAGCTATAAGTCTTTACCGATAGTTTCCTTTCTAAACGCTATTATATATTATTCATTACTAGACTCAAAGTCCCCATTCAGGATGTTATTGTGTTTTAGAGCTATGCTGATGATTTTCCTCAACTTTCTGAATTCAGAGGTACAGAGGGAAAAGACTTGATTGCATTGCCAATTTTATTGTGGTCTGGAGGGCTGTGAGGCACAAAAAGGATACAGCCGCTTTATTTCTTTTCATCCCAGTTTTGGACCTTTCCTGCCAAACTGTGAGAGCAGGATTATGCAGCTGCTAGAGCTCCCCAGTCAGAGGGAAGGCTCTCTGCATTTTCATTCCGTGCATTTTCTCTTAGCAGATGCTTGGCTTGGTACATTTTGTGCTATACAGATCAAACCACAACAAACAGGTTTGGAATAGAAGTGCCGGTTTTGCAACTTCACTGTAGAGGTCATTGGTTACCAGCAATTTCCATTTTTGTTAGCTCTACCCAGTCAGAATAGACTCCTCCCAACAAAAAGAGGATCTGTTGCCTGCCAGACACTAGCCCAGGTAAGACTGAAATAGCAGAGACGTAATTCTCTGAAATGGGGGTCTTAAAATGAAATTGCAATAATACTGGTTTGCTAAAGTAATATTATACTTGCATTAGAGCAAAAATCTGAAAAATTAGTGTTACAAAACGGAGTCTGGCACAACACAGCACAGCAGCATGATGGTCAAGGGCTGAAAACATCCACATTTTCAATTTTTGCATTAAAGATGATGGGACAAACCTTTAGGTTTTGCAAGGTCTTGCCCAACTCCAAGAAATTAACATTCAAGGGAGCTTCTTCAATATAACTACCTCATACATAATAAACCTGAAAGCACCTCAATGAATACCTGAACTTTACTTTAGTATCATTCTCTCCTGCTGAAAAAAAAGGAATTTAATTTTCAATGGAGATGGATGTTCTTTACTTGGACTAATGCTAGGGCTTATGGTTTCTAGGTTGGCTCTTGCATCTAGTCTGAAATCATGACTTTATACATATACAATGTTTAACACTCTCTGTGAGACATGAACAAAATGTGATTGCGGTCTGAAGTTTAACTCCAGGAATGCGTGGGGTCTGAAAGCAGGGAATATACTGAACTGAAAATTCCCATAAAGGGAAGAGTGTTAGTAGTGAAGGGTGAGGAAGAGGACTGCTTTTGCAGAACACATTGTATCTACCTGTACAGGGTTTGGGGCAGGTTAGACTTGCCTTACGCTTATCTGAGCCCAAACGGAGCATTTCCCATAAGGAAAATTTCACCTATCTCCTCTGTGGGAGTATTAAAAAACCCCCAAACTATTCCACAATTGTTGTTTAGAAATCTAGGGAAGAATCAATTTTGTACCTTAAAGCTTCTTTCTGCAATGAGTTGCAGTCAAGTTGTTTATGTTGAGATATGGGTTTGGGAAAAAAGAAATGAGCAAACAAGAAAAAAAAAACCATAATCCTCTTTCCCCCAAATATTTAAGGTTAAAGAAAAAAATAAAAAAATATCCATTGTGGATGTTTATGATGAATGAAGAAGAGAGAAGACTCAGAAAGATTTCTGAGACTAGATGTGACTATTTTGTTTTTGCAATAAAGTTGGTAAGATACAGCAGGAGACACAACTATTTAGTTCTCAGTACATTTTAACAAACAGATAATATCAAAGGCAAAAAACGGGAAGCAAAGTGGAAAAGAAGAGGTTTTGAGCCAGAAGGAAGTTTAGCAGAAGAACCAGTTAGTATGGCTCCTTCACCGGTACATGAGGAACCTCTGAGCAATGAACTGGTGGCAATAAGGTAGCACCTAATACAGAAGCACATGCAAAGAGCAGGAGTTTAGTTTAATTTGGGAAAAATAAGGAGATTACCATGAGAATGGCTGTAGCTTTTGCATCGGGTGGTTTAAAGCAGTGTTGCCATGATGGGAAGCATGGAGAGATGTAAGCAAACCAGGAAGGAAGAGGTGCAGAATTTTTTCGTATGTCTAAAGACACTCTGAGGGCCAACACCAAGAATAACAACAAATCCAATTTGTATTATGGAAAAGCTAATGACAGCTGAAAGTTACTAATAAAAGGCTGTCATCAATCACTATGAGTATGGGCATCCAGGTGTGCCCATTTTAGGCCTTGGTTGGTAAATCTATGTACCTAAACCAAACAAAATAAGGGCAGAGGCTCTGTAATGGTCCAACATCATCCATACCATAAGATTGTTGTTATAGTTCCTGTAGTTTTAGCACAAGATGAATACCAGTCTTCCAAAGAGTGTCTGGGGATGATCTGAGGTAGGCTCAGGCCAGGGGTGTTTGAAGATGTCCAACAGAGGCAATAGAGCCACCCCCCAAAGTACAGATGCCTAGGAGCTGGCCTTGGATGCATACTCTATCCTCACTCTCTCTCTCTCTCTCTCTCTCTCTCTCTCTCTATCTCTCCCCACATACCTCAGCCCTAGAGACACCTACATACACACACTCTCACTCACAAACACAACTTTATGGGTGTCACGCCTGGGTGATGCTCATACCCTTATTATCTAATGCAGTGCAATTTGTTAGATAAGTGTGAGAAGGATGTTTTGTGCATATGCCAACAAACAGAATGAGATTTCAAGTCATAAACATCAGCTATGGGGGGGTGGGTGGGGTGGGTGGGGAATAAAAGCAGGTAATATGAGTATGATTATCTGAATTTGTTTCAGACTCAGAGAGCTGCTCTTAAGGATCTTCAAGAAAGTAAACTATTTAAGATAATGAAAAACATATTGCAAATGTCCTTAGTTTCATTTGTTTACTGTGTTCACAAGCTACTCCGAACAACTCATTAATAGAAGCTAATTGGAACAGGTTCTGTGTCCATGTCCAGTTTCTTTTTTAATTGCTGAAGTCGCTGATTTGGCATGAAACAGTTCCTATTTCATCTGTCTGATTAAAAAGGGCATTTTCTCTTGCTGTGCGCATTGGAGTGGAAATGAATTGTTCACTGTCATGCACCAGGCTGTTCCCTTCATTTGATAAACCAAAGGATTAGGCAAATTTAGTCAAGGAGTCTTGTGGACTCTTCTCTCCCTCTGTTCCCTTCATACCATGAGGTGAAACACTGTAGTGATTATTAGACCTCTTTTTAATTTTTTGATTACATGAATTAATTGGACTGACAGACTGGACTGAATTTATCTCAGTCAATTCTTCAGTAAATTATTTGCACGTAACTGTGTCCCTTGTTCGAAAGGAAGATGCAGATTCTTTTGTCTTAAAGTAAAACTCAATACAGAATGCAAGGAAGAGCTTTGTTCATGTATATCCTTTCTATCACACTGAAAATGAGGAGTGTGGGGCTGGAGAGCCCTGGTCCTGCTACTGTCTGACAAACAATTTAAATACTAACAACAGAACTAGGTGGGAGGGAACTGCTGGGTTTGTTTGGCAGTGCACTGTACCAGTCCTATGGGCTGCAAAGCTGGGAGGGAGGATGGAGATGGCAGGCCTAAAAAAGTTGTGAGGTGTCCATCAGGGCAATTCAGAACATCTGCAGCACAGTGAACAAGCAAACTCAGGCTTCAGGTGTGCTATTTATACACAAAGGCCACAGGTTGCAAAGCTATTAGGGGAAGAAAACCCTTTCACACAAAGTTCAGCAGCAGGATGCACCAGAGACTTTATAATAAGCCTGCTTCTAGTACCTGTGTGCTTTTGGGGTGCTCTTGGGACTCAGAAGTCCTCTGCAGTCAGCTTGTCTCTGAGTCCTCAGAGCTCTGCCCTGTGCCATTCTGCCACCTCCTCCACTATGTTTCCACCTTGGAGACACAAATCACAAGGCTGAGGCTGCACAGCAGCTTTCAATGTGGCTCAAAACCTGGACAAGGAGCCTACAAAAAGGTTAAAAATCACTACTGGTAACACGAGTGGGTAAATGCGTGGCATTACATCACAGCTATCACTGTTTGTGCATGTCAGCTCTGAAATATGGAATAGGTGATTAGGCAGTGCTGACAGAAAAAGAAGAAAGACAAAAAAAAAAGAAAAAAAGAAAGAAAAAAAGAGTCATCTCCTTCTCCCCACACCCCTGAAGACCAAAGGAAAAAGGGTGGGCAGAATAACAAAACTATAACAGTTTCAACCAACTTTAGGTATCAGAAAAAAAAATAAGCTTTTTTCTTTTTTTTTGCTTGTTTGTTTGCCTTTCCCTACTAAATTTTTTCCTGCTGATGTTTTGTTGGGGTTTTTTTTTTGTTTGTTTGTTGGTTGTTTGTTTTTTTTTTTCTAGGAAACAGACAGAAACTACATTTTCTGGAATGGAAAAGTTCCCTCTCTGTTTTTGTTGCTTCCCAAAAAAATAACTTAGTCATGATTTCCATGCCTAAAAATCACAGCAATTGCAGGTCCAAGAAGTGTGGGTACTTGCAGAAGCAGCTAGAAGTCCACACAATGCACAAATAATGTAATTTGAAGAGCTGAGTTTGCATGTTGCAGAGATGTGGGACCTACCAGTTAATGCGCTGATTATGAATTAGAACGGAGTTAATGTTATTTTTGGCAGAATGTCTTAGCCTCAGCATGATTTGGTAAATCACTTGCTCCCCTTAAAACAAAAGACCTTGTCTCAACTTTAAAGGCTCAATATACTCCGGTGTGTCAAACGTACTTAGAATATCACCCCTTCTCCTTCAGGCAGCTTATCAGTATCCCAGACACTGACTCTTGGAGACAGGAACTCTGCAGTATTCAAGCCGACTCCTTCCTGAACAGGACTGAAATTCAGACTTTCTAGGAACTGAAGGTGCTTTTGTTTCCTTGGAGATAGAGTGACCACTAGACCACCGAGCTGAGCTTTGGTGACCCCAGTCCAAACAGCTGTCACACTTTCCAGCAAAAAGGGGCTGGAAGCGGAGACAGAGGTAGACAGAACCCAATTGTCTTCCCAACATTAGTGATATTTTTCATCCCTTTGCAGGAAATTTGGTCAGAAAAATGCTCTGATGCTTTGTGTTTGTTCTGCATTATTTGCAGAATAACTTGATTGCGTACACAAATCCTGATAATCAGGGACTGTTGCATCAGATGTGTTTGGCTACTGTTATCCAGCCTTCATTCCCTTGGGAAGCAATCTCAAGTGTGATCATGCTCCTCCTTGCAAAGCTTTTTGCCTAGATGCATCTTCCATGACTTTAGCCAATTATTTGTAGGGTCAGATTAAAAAGAGAGGAGCTTATCTCTTATATTCTCCCCATAAATGGCTTTTCCCCTTGCCCTAAAAGTATGAACAGAAGTCAGACCATAACCAGTTTTCTTGTTCAATATTTGGAGGTACCAATTGTGCAACACGTCATCTGCTAGTGAGATTCTTTCTGAGCGCCATCAGTTGTTTTCTATCCCTGTCCTTGTTTCTCCCCATCCTGCCAAATTTCTCATGAACAACTCTTCTCCTATTTGTGCTCTTTGGGTCCCTAAAAAAATAAGGGGCAGAACCCCAACAGTGTGTCAGGCCACCCGTGAAGGTCATGCTTAGTATTTCCAGTTGGGTGTTTGTAGGTAGCTCTGGGCAGCTACAGCTCTTCCTCACATGAAATGGAATAGCTTCAGCTGTTAGATGGTTTGGATATTTCTGTTCCAAACTGGGCAGAATAAGGAAATGCTTATGGCTTTTAAACCCCCCAAAAGAAACCATGCCTCGATGCAATCATAAGCCAAACTTTGCAACATTAGCCACCGGCTGTGCTATGGTATAACTTAAAGCACACTGGTGCTATCTTATTCCTCACTTGCAGGAGGGACTTCTTCTAATAGGGCCCTCCTTGCACACCCTTGAGGGCAATAAAGCTGAGTGAGTTTTCAGTAATAAGCCAATGGGCTACGGTTTGTGTTGCACTAATCTCTCTTGCCTTTTTTTTTTTTATCTGTTCTTAGGGCAAATTTGACTCTTAGACTTTCTGTAATTCCACCAAAATCAATTGGAGTGCCTGATGTGCAATTCACAGCTGAATTTAAATCTCTGAGACACAAGTGATCCCTAACTAATTAACCTACAAACATTATTGTGCACTGACAATTTGTGAAGGTATAGTCTGTACCGAAGATCCTAATCCATCAACATTTATGAAGTTTTCTCTTTCTTGGTTAAAACTGTTCTCAGGTACAAGTTTCTCCCCAGATCACTGCTGAAGTGAACCAGCACACACCACTGAAAAGCAAACATTTGTCCATTGAAAAATCCCATGGTGGGATGGAAGCTGTGAAAGCAGTTAATAAACAGAACCATTGTGGCTTTGTTTTCTTTGGCACGGTTCGTGATATTTGATGATGGCAAATCTGAGGTGGTTACTATTCTTAAAATAGCACCTACCACTTAGCAGGAGAGGTTCTCTGTTCACAGCATTGCAATGCCTTTACAGCTTGAACAGCTTGGAGCCCTACCACTCCTAAAAAATTTGTTATAAACTTTGACAGCAGACCTGACTTATCTCTGCATATGCCCAGTATTTAGCAATAAGACAGTGAAGAGCAATATACATCACCAAGCTCATCTGTTTAACACTAACCACACCATCAGCAAGACCAGTGAAACCTCCTGAGAAAACTCAACAGTGTGAGGAAGGATCACCGAGAGCATTAGTCAAAGGCAAGGCTGCTGCAGGAAGCAATTCCACAGGCAAAACCTGATTCTGAAAAAGGATTGCCTTGTCACCCTTACAGATGGAAATAAATTTGTAAATGTTTTTAAATGGTAGGTGAGGGGAAAGGCAAACAGCACTTTCAAAATGCTGAAGTTAGAGAATTAGTATGGCACATACTATGAGGCAACAGGCACTTAATAAAAACATTTTCAGTGACTGCTTTTTTGAAATGGTGTGAAAAAAACAGCAGTAAAAGCCAAAGTTTTTTATAATATTGATAATTCTTTATATGAAGACCTCCCTCCTTTTAGCTTGCTACCTACTTGTTCTTCAACAAGAAAACCACTTCTGAGTACCACTCAATTCAGCCCTTCCAGCAATTCCCTTCCACACGAGCCCATTTTCAGATTCCAGCATTCACATTCAGATCCATCACTCACTTTTTTCAGTTTTGACTCGGCTGTTCAAAACAGAATTATTGTATTTTAATTGTCAGAGATGAGGATACCATTTGCAGCTGTTAAATATTCTGTAAGTGCTCTGTATGCAAACTAAACAACAGTAACCTATGCTCTTGGTATATTTAATTTCTCAAGTTGTCTTTGGGTATGAACAGTGCAAAATGATTTCACTTTTCCTATTCAGCAACTTCAAACAAAATTCCACCATATGGAAATTCAAAACTTTTAAACATTTGTGAAATCTGATAAATGTGTATCAGTTTGTTTCTTGAAATTCATTTTTTAATTTACTAATAGATAACAATTTACTGAGAGTTCTGCCAGTTCTCAGCTGTGGCTATTTATTCAATTGGCAAGGGAGCAAAAAAAAATCCATTCTGATTTGACATGCTCTGTCTCATACTTCGTGTCAAATCAGTGTAAGAATTTATCTTTTTTTTTTTTTTTTTTTTTTTTTTTTTTACCCCTAAGGAAAGCTATGGACAATAAGAATAGAGGAAATATGATTAGTTATTCCAATTCAGTCATAATGCTATAGTTCACAGCTTGTCTAGCTGTTCTTGTCTAGACAACTTTACAATAGGAAGGCTGGGCCAGAATAGACAATAAAGGAATGTATTTTTTCTTTAATATATCATTTAAAAACCAGATAACTTCTTCATCAAGGCTTGAAGCTACAAAATTTTAGATCTCAGTTTGAACTGAAACCAGTCTGAAGATAATAGATTAAAATTATTTCATCATATCTTACTGATAGATGCACTGATAAACAATAAATGCTTTTTGGTACTGTTAA
The DNA here is from genome assembly GCF_023634085.1 of Falco cherrug. Taxonomy (NCBI): domain Eukaryota; kingdom Metazoa; phylum Chordata; class Aves; order Falconiformes; family Falconidae; genus Falco; species Falco cherrug. Next base: position 6,311,888 of record NC_073698.1, read on the forward strand.
TCTCCATTGATCTTACATGCTTAACCTTGAAGTGATCTACCTGTATAATAGCTTATTAGTGCATCTTTGTCCCAGGTTTTCTGAAGCAACAGTCCTACTAATGCAAAATGTAGCCATTTTTAATATACAAATTCCACTGTGAATGAATATGTTTTGCCCTCAGGCTTTAAAAGGGTGAGCTGAGAAAAGGGAAAAAAAAAAAAAAAACCAAAACAACCAACCACAAAACCCAAACAATAATAATCAGGGGAAGACTGTTAATACAGTTTTACAAGAGTATTAAATTCAAATAAAATATTTACAGAGGATAAACAATGCTTTTGGTACACTATGCAATTTACATTACAAGTAGGTACAACTAATCTTCCACACATTCTCGTTTATAACAGCAAAGCATGCTCACAGCAATGGAAGGGAACAGGGTTTTCATTATGAAACTATTTAAAAATAAATGTGTGAATATAAATGATCTATTTGTATCCAAGCTCCAGTAGATCTAAAATGAAAGCCAAAAAGCAAGATGGTGTTAACAATATTGCTTTCAAAAACTGATTTATATTGGGGTTTGGTACTGGAGTTATTCCCAGTTTATGAGTCCTGCATAACAACAACAACAATCTCAACCTCACAACAATGAAGATTTCTGCTTACTTAAATGGCTCCTTACTTAATTTTCTTTTTAACAGTGTTGCTGATACCAATTAAACACAAGTGCACATTAACTGCTATATAGATGCGATTAGTTTTTCTTTTCCAGTTGGTAGCTCAAGACAAATATCCAGGCTGCTGTTGTAAGGATTACTGTGCAAGTACAGGATTTTTCAGCTTGCTGACAATTTGGAGCAAGTGAGAATAAAATTATTTCAGTTGGGGTAAACATATGGTAAACTGATACACATATTTTACCAAACATCAAATTTAAAAATAAAGCTTGTCACAAATACCAATACATTTTTGAATTAACATAATTTCTCTTTGTGCTGAGAAATGTTGATTTTAAGCAATCCTCAATTTAACGGGAAAAAAAACCCCAAAACACACAAACCTGAAAAAAAAATACACATTCTAGAACAAAAGGAACCATTTGAAGTACAAAAATAAAGATGCCCACTTCTATCCATTTTTTCATGTTTCTCATGAACCTACACCAACAAAATCACAGAATCATAGAATGGTGTGGGTTGAAAGGGACCTTTAAAGATCATCTAGTCCAATCCCTCTTGCTATGTGCAGGGGCATCTTTCAGTAGATCGTATAAAAACATAGTAAAATTAACAGGAAATGAAAAATAATTTAGAATCAAAAGGCCTTATTTTTCAACGAAATATCACAGTACAGTATGCCTCTGGCTCTAGCTACAAGCACACATCTACAATGTGCACAAAATATGCAGAAATTTATCCATGTACATACACACATCTTTCACATCTGTTTATATAAACATATATAACATGTTTATACTATAAGTTTCTGCTACAGATGTATACAATCTATATTTCTACATCCAAAAATGCACCTTTTAGTTTGTTTTCTCTTACTTGAGTGAAGAGAGCAGTCAACCTGGCTTTGGCTGCTGCTTTTACAAAGCAAGGGTCCAGGACCCAACAGTTAAAAAGATTTTTCTTTGCCAAATTAATTCTCCTACTCAATGGGATTGTCCCAGGCAATTTCCTTTTGGAGCGTTTATGCAACAGGAAATGGAAATTGTATTGCTGATGTTACAGTGTAAAGTTTTAATATTTTGTTTAGTCGATCCAGATTCAAACTTCGGGAAGCTGCCGGGGGTCTCAGCTGGTTCTCTGCTTTGCTGTTGTTTAAGCCTACAGCCATTTTGCTGGAAGCTGCCCTTCGACGGCATTGACCCAGCTGCGTATCTGAAGATCTTCAAAATCACAGGTGCGAGCCTCTGCCATTTATGCTAACAACCCTTCTCCAAATATGGCCTTGGCTCTAAAGGCAGCCTGGAGCAGACAACAGTGACATTTTTCTTAATGTTATTGTAAGTGAATTTTTCTTTCATTTGGGCCAGCTTATGGAAATTCTCCTAGCCTTCATTTGAACTGATCTCCCTCAAATATCTGCATATGATCAAAATTACTACTTGCCTACTTCAGCCAATGTTTTCTGCTTATTTATTTATTTAGTAAATGCAAAAGTTTCTAGATCTTTAATAAATATTTCCAATTTCAACTCTTTACCGGTGTGGCTAGTATAGCTGGTCAGAAAGGGAGCCTTAGAGGCTCTCACTTCAATGCCTTCCCATTCCACTCAATGGAAAAGTAAGAGTTTTTATGGGGAAAAAAAAAGCAATGTGAAAATCTTCTCTTTTTTTTTTTTTTATGTAAAATATCATTTGTCATAGGAAAAGACATTTCCCTCAGCCAGAACTGGCTGTTCATTCCCAAGGATGTATTATTCAAGTTATGTGCACTAAACTCTACAAAGTTCTGTGAATAACAAAATCCTACAGGGAGGACTCTTCTCCTGAATGTCCCTAGCACCATCAAACCAGCACATTTTCCAATCCATCTGCAGTCAGGGGTACTTTCCCACACTACGAGTTGTTCTTTATGGAGACAGAGCTACAGTGAACACTTTATTGAAAGAGCTGTTTTCTTTTTTTCCCAGTGTATACATAAGTGTCGAATGTTCGCTGCCAATTAAAATAATAAACAAACAGCATAAACTGTATGGATTAGAAACCGGTATAATTGCCCTTTTTAGTCATATAAATGAGCGGTTGTCTTGCTATAGGGAAGAGATAAACTAGACAGGAAGAGACAAACTAGACTGGAATTCATTTTCACCTCCCATGGTGAAATCTTTTATTGCTGTTTTTCTGTGCTACAACGGTGGAATACAAAGCCGAAGTCACAACAAAGCAATAACGCCGCATCGATGCGTTCCCAGAACTAAAGCCATAGGCAAGCAACACTGCTTACTGCCGGGCCCCAGTTCAAGTCTCCTTACAGCCCTCTGGGCATTTCCGGATTAAATAGCTTTGAAAAGGGGAACAGCACATTAGCAGCCCCTCTGAGACAATCTGAGTAAAGTTACTGCATTAAAAAAAAAACAGTTTAAATTATGTTAATAGAGCTGCAAGCTGCAAAGAAATTATTTATCAGAACTAGTGCAAGACCCTAGAGTTTATGCATTTTTTACATCAGACTTCCATTCCCTCACTGCAGTCCTGGGTCTGTCCAACAAACCCTTTTATGCCACCAGCAGAGGGGAATCTGTCATTTATATCAGTTGTGCTTTGACCAGCTGTGATCTTTAATGCCATTTGTGTCAGGGCTTCTCTGTGTCTTTTCCCTAGAGGGCATCAAACTATTCTTTGTGCCCCAGGGTGCATCCAAGCCCTCCCAGCAATCCCAGCATGGCCATGACATGGTGTGAATGATGTGCTGCAGATGGCCCGACCATGGCCGTCCTCACTGCTGAGACACACAAGGTAAAGTGCTTCACAGGAATTGCTGCAGTTGCCTAAAAGGCTATCATGTAAGTCGGGAGGATAATTCTTCAAGATTTGGGAACAAGGATTACCTTTTCTCTGCATGTTAATAATTAAGAAATTGACCTTGGAGCACCAATTATGGCATGAAATGACAATTGGCCAAGACCAACCTTCTCCCAGCGAATGTGTATGTATCAGCAGCTTTCATGGATCAGACAAACATGAACAAAACCAAGAACAGAGTGGGGACAGGGAAAAGATGTGTATAAAATATCCAAAATGATCCCCAAAAAGTTAATTGGTTTGGTTCTGGGACAGCTATGTGCCAGTCTCACTGATCATGAGAAGCATAGAAGCAGCTTCTCCTAGAAGCGTAGAAGCACCAGAGGGTGCTTCTGCTGGCAACAACCTGTGCTTTGAGGAAAGAAAATTAGATTCTCTCCAGCCCCAGTTTCATCCTTTGGTTTCACAGCGCACTCAGCTGCTTCAAAAAGGGAGAATTGCTCATCAGAATGCCATCTGAGATGACTGAATGGCGTTGCTACAACAGGAAGAAGTTTGCATTCAAAATTTCATCAAGAAACACCGCTGTGAGGCAGGACCTGATTCCTGTCTCACTGACACCAGCTCAGATCAGCAGGAAGCTGATAAAGCCAATAGACTATCAAGAGCAATGGGGTTAGACCCACATTAAGTGTGTGTGAAAATCAGTGGGAAGAGAAAACGGCTTGACGTATCTGTATGTACATTTAAACTCGCAATTTGTGAAAATACCAAGCATGAGAAAAATCAAAGGTAATCTTGGATTATAAATGGGTCCATTTAGTTCTGACATTAAAAGGTGGGTGTCATCTTCCTGGCTTTTAGGTCTCTAATGATTTCATTCTGCTTTTCCATAATTCATAGCCTTTCACAGTTTATTAAATCGCTCAAGACTACTCACCCTTTCTTTTTCATCTTTTTTATTTTAGTTCTAAAATTTGTGTGTGCGTACATGCTTAGGAAGAAATGTAAAAGAGCTACTTAGCATTTGAAGGAGTGCTGCAAACAGTTATTTCAAGCCTTTTGTTCTAAAATAAAATAAAAAGCCAAGGGAGGAGATTTTTCGAATTTGTTTCAGAAGAGCTTTTATCGCTCGGGTTTAAGAGAAAGATTTTTTTCCCCTGGCATAAGCCATCATCAATCTATGGTACTGCTCTAATTTACACCACCTGAGGATTGACAGTGACATAAAGTGAGCAACTGAAAAGAAAGAGACCACACGTGACTAACATCTGTCACATCGCTTAATATACTGTTGCTCAAGGAACGAGGTGACAAGAATTGGTGTAGTGCCAAAAAATAGAGCGGGAGAAAAACCCTCAACTTCATAACTTACAGCAAGTTTTCATTACTCCTACAATTGCTTTAAAAACGCAGCAAACAGAAATACAGAACATTACAGAATGTTAATACAAGCAGAAAAAATGTTGGACAGTTTTATCATATCTTTAAAGATGAGCTGCTGCAGGTGAGTTTGCAGAATGGTTTCTGCAATTTTATGCAGCTCGAGGTTCCCTGGTAGGATCTTTCTCATGGATAACGTGTGGTTTCTCCTATTGACTCACAGAGTAAAGAGACTCAGCAAACCCCAGGGCTGAATACGAGTACGTGGTGAAGGTGCACACATGCAATGGCATGCAGAAGAGGAGTCACAGAAGCAAAACTCACTTTCTTTTCAGAAAAAAAAAGTGCCTTGGAGAAGCTGTGGGCAGAAGGCAGTCTCAAGGTCCATATGGCAATAGAGAAATTTGCTCGGGGCACCTTGTCCACTGCTTTGGAAATGAGACCCTAACCTTATGAATACTACCAGAAAAGGCTTATAGGAGTATTACAAGATATTCGAGAAATCTCATAACCCCAAGAGTCTGCAGGCAGAAGTCAATGTGTTGGTCAGTTAAAGGCATTCCTCTCCTAATTTCAACATCTGTAGTACCCTGCTTGGTCTTGATACTCTGTTAACAGAATATTACTGGTTATAAATGTAACACCACATAGTGCAATTTCTCATAAAACAATGTATCAAGTTGTACAGTACGCTTCCTAAAGTTCTCGTGGAAACACGAAGACTGAAACATAAAAAATGTAATTAAGAATGCTGGTACTTGTACTCATAAAAGAACTTGGGGGATGAGAGAAGGTAATGTTCTCACCACTCCATCAGAGTAGCAGGAACTCCCATCACAGGAACAGGGAAAGTCTAAGGGCAGCAGAGGAGAAGAGTTCCTTCCAAGCATCTCTCCAAACCCCTTGGACCCCTTGGAAATAAGGACAATAGTGATGCAGGGGAGGGAGGACAGCAACAATCATCTTAAGCAAAGAAACTGCTTTCTATGACAAAAGCTGGAAATTTACTGTTAGAGAAAGGCAAATAAAGAGCTGACATGTTGAAACAGCCAATATCGTATCTAGATGATTATTACAACTTAGTAATTAAATAATTATTGATAGATAACTAATCAACCATAACCTTAATATTATTAACAGAACTTAGCATTTTGCTTTATTTGTGCATGTATGTATGCGTGTATTTATGTTTGTAATGCCCTGTAATGTAAATTTATGTTTTGTAGTAAATATATTCTTTTAGCCTTAAATCTTGTCCAGGATGGAAGATGCCCTGACTGACCTGACGCATATCCATTGATGGACTAGGTGACCTTTAAAGGTCCCTTCCAGCCCAAATGACTCTACAATTCTCCATAGTGAGTCTTAAAAATAATTTAAACGGTCATCTTGGCAAGTGTCCAGCTGCTTAGCATATACAACAAGGATAAGCAGTATCTGCCACCACAGAAGTGTTGAATAGACTGCCTTGAGGTCTGGTGCCACGGATGTTGAAGAGGAGTCCTCTGGGTATCAGTGACAACTGGGAGCATTTTCTGCACCGTGGGCAGGGAATAAGGTTCAAGGTTGAATCTGAAGGACTGAGAGAGCATTTACACCAAGAGACCAAATTATTTTATTGGAGTATTTCTTGCAAATAATTATCTTTCTTTTTGTTTTTTGTGGGTTTTTTTCTTCTTTTTTTTTATCTTCCTCTTTCTTTCTTCTTTTTGTTTCCTTTTTATTTGTTCCAGGAGCAGGAAGGGAAAGGGGAGAGGAAGAGAGTATGCTCAGCAGAGGGGGAAATAGACAAGCCTTGCAAGTTGATAATCCAAATTAAGACAATGCCTAGTTTTCTGCATTTAAAATTCTACATCCACAGAGAGAGAACAAAGAATCTGTGTGTGTGTACGTGTTGTCATTTACTCCTGGAAGAGCACTCAGACTCCTTCTGTACTGCAGCAACACCAACCCATCAATAAACCATAATGAAAATAAGAAGGTGTATAAATGTTCCTGGGGGACAACTGCTTGTTGATTGATATAAAGTATCCATCTTTTATACACCACTGTGCAGTATTTTCTTCATGCATCACATGAAAAATAATGCAAAGAAAACCTTGTTACCATTACTGTGAAAACTGCCAGAAGGTATGTAATATACAATTTTCCCCTAAAGCATTTGATTTTGGAGAAAAACCTAACACCTGCTTGCCCATAGTTGAGTGCAGCCACGGAGCATTATTAATTACAGGGTCAAGTCAGCCACAAAAATCTCATAATTCTTAAAATGCTGCAAAAATATTTAAATTATTTACAGGTTGAAAACCTGAAGACAGCTTTGGGTTGGGTGACGCCCATGTTTGTATGCCCATATGCCTGCTCTGAAAAGAGAACTATATAACTATGGCTTTTACTACTCCAAACTCCATAACACCCTGTCCATGTTCATAGTGTTTAATCAAAGCTGGTTAATAACAGAGTTTTGGAAGAGTGGGCAAAGTCAGGTCTCTTCCAGCTTTGAACCATGTAGATGTAGTTGGACAATCATTTGGTTATTCAAACAATGCTGCCTAATGCCCTCTCCTTCTCCCAGAAAATAATCCTCTAAAAATACCTTCATCTGGTTGAGAATATCATATCTAGTTGACCAGTTGCATTGGAAAATGTTGGCTTTCTTAATGGCTATGGTCTTGGTTTATTTCCTTACGTGCCTCAGATGTTCATAAATAACATGTTGCTTTGATATCTAGAGTGATTAAGTACAGGAAGAGAAAATGAAAGCAGCAGATCGGTGTGATGGCACACAGCCTATAAGAGCTGTATGGGTCACACCAGAAGTTTAATTAAGCCACTAGTTCATGCGGTCGGTAGTAGTGACTCAGTGAAGTAGACGAGGTGGCCGCAGTTGGAGGACTGCACACTCCCAGCAGCATCCTGCCACCTTCCAGGAATCTGTCACCTCAGTGTCTTGAGGTGGGGGTTGTATGTTTAAATTTATAATGTAGAATCACTTACCTTACTTATCATTCTTATGAGGATAGAAAACCATTTAAATTAATAGAATTGTAAAATAATCTCTATGGAAAGCACCTCTGGAGGACATAGGATTAAAAATCCTGTTCAAAGTAGGGTCAGTATTGGAATATTTCCAGAATAGCTGTTGTCTGCAGCAATGTTCAATTGCAAGAGTTAAAAAACAAACAAATAAGCAAAACCCCTCCAGAATATTTAGGCACCGGTGAATTTCTGCTGTAGTCCATGCTTTTTAAAGCTTCTCAGAACTTTCATCCTTGCATATGGGCTACGTTTATGTAGTTTCAAATGTACAATATACTCTAAAGATAAATCACAGAGCTAATATGATGGGTAGAACTGAAAGCATATAGTAAGTTGAAAGTAAACCTATGAAGGTAAATATATCAATACATAAGAACTGATTATTTAAGTCTGACATGCATATTGTTGAGCATCATTTATCAACTCTATAGCAAGTTATAGTCCTGTTACATCACCAATTATTTCAGGAAGAAACCTTCCCAGACCTTCAGGGGCATGCTGCCGACAAAGTGCTACAGCGTGCTGTCCCACAGCCCCAGACCACCCGTGCTGCATTCACGGCTTCACAGATCCCAGTCTTACCCAATATTGTGAGAGACACCCTCGCCGGCAAAATACAGGCATGCATTGCACGTAGCAATTTCCCTCTAAACACCCCAGGATTGTGCGATGCTATTTTGACATGCTGCTTTTATAACAGAATATGGGTGCCCTTCTCCAGGCTGTTCTGACCAGACTGTTCAACAGATGGCAAGGAACAGTCATATATGTCCTCAGCAGCTAACCCATATGCGGCTTGAAAAGCAAATGCAGAAAGCTACAGTAACATGACAGAATCCATTACTGACTTTTAATCCTGATAGTGATGCAGAGCTGAGCCATGAGCACAGCTGTTTGTGCCTTCGGGAGAACACTTTGCCCAGCTCTGGTTCAGAAACAGATCATTAGAAGTAAATCAATATAACCTGCCGTTCTTCTTCACTCTGTCCTCTCTCAGAAAACTAATCAGCAGCACAGCACTGGATATTGAAAGCTATATTCTGGCTGAACCAATTCACATCAGACTGAAAACCAGAGGAAACCAGCGGCAGCAAAAAAGGGAGGATTTATTCTTTCTAAAGAAAAGTGAGGGTAAAAAGTCACTTGAAAGAAAATCATCATACTGTTCCCAGGCTATGAAAACCATGATGTGACAACCTGCATCAGTAATTTTTGTGCAGGAAGAAAGAGCCAGGGCTAGATTTTACTTTGCCAGTTCAAGCATTTGAAGGATGCGTACAATATCAAGTGTTTCCATGTTTATTAGTAATATTCTGTGTCCTAACTGTCATTTGTGATGCACAGTAAATGAGCACTGTCATAAATAACTTAAATGTGGTTCTTTTGCCTACTTTGTTTCACGAGTTAAAAAAAGAAAGGTATGAAGAGACTTGGTGGCTTGTGTAAAGCTGTGCAAAATACCTATTTGACAGTGCTGTGCTGAATTATGGAGTCCTGAATGCCAAGCCCTCGCGTTAATCATAGTACTATCCTTGTCCATCAGATCTTGTGATCTTAAAAAGGTCTCCACTGCTCTGAGCTAGGTATTTTTGCCCTCTGGGAGAAAGATGCTTTAGCAGAAAATTTACTAAACTTTCACATTTTGAACAAGCTCTGAAGTTCTTAAGAGACCCACCAGCCCGACTAGAAGAGCTAGCCAGGAAACAGAATTTCACTTCAGTGAAAAATGTCACAGTATAGCAAAAAATATTTTTTTAAAAAATAGTAAAATTTCTTGGCAAATATTTGTAGAAATGAAATTCAGTAATATGCCTTGATGTTCCCAAGAACAAGCTTCTGTATCCTGAAATATGTTCTTGGCAGCCCTGCCCAGGTGAGTGCATTTCCACTCCGGGTTCCTGGAGGATCTCACCCTCAAGCTCATCCACAGTCTGCTGGCTGATCTTCTGTGGACATACACCACTATCTGGAGGCTTTTTGACTAAGACAGAAAGTTTCTTGGAAGGCAGATTGGTGGGTGAGCTGGCAGGAAACGAGGCAGGTCTGCTGTCAGCCTCGCTCCTCTTGGAATCGATGTGCTCCCAAGGAGCGTTTCACTTTGACAAATCGGCATTTTTCCAATGAAAAACAGTATGTCAGAATATTTCTGCCCACTTCTGCTGTGTCTTCATCCTTGTCACTCTCTGCCCCTTTTCTGGTGAGAAAATTTGACTGTTGAGATTAGGGCAGATTGGCCACTCTCCTCTCCAGGCAAGATGTTGAACTTGCTCTTCCTCTACCTCTATCCTTGGGCAATGCCGTGAGATGTGGCATAGGAAAAATTTACTTGTGCATCTTCTCTGTCATCTTCGTTTTACGCAATATTGGCTACAGAAAAAGCACACAAGTTGTGTTTTGTCCTTTAACAATGTTTATGAGCTTTTGTGTAAGAGAACAGAGGTTGAGGGTGATATTTGTTTACGGCCTTTAGTACAACACACTATCGCTTGGATGTAATAAAATGCAAATGCATTATTTTTAAATACTGCAACAGATTTAATTACTGTTACTTGCAAAAATAAATGCCACTTGTTGCCACAATTATCGGGTACAATAGCAGACATCAAGCACTCTGCTGTTTGCACAGTTTTAATGAGAAGCAGTCACTTCATTCAGGTTCCTTTTTTCCTCCAAAATGCAATTAACAGTGATTAGTTGAGCCAATTCCAAAATGCATTCAAATGAAAGCAATTTGACTAGTTTGTAGGTCCAATAGGTGATACTTTCTGAAGTTCCTAAAAGAATTAATTGCATGTCTCTACCCAAACGTGTTCTAGGGAGGGTAAAGATAAAAGTTCTCTTTGATTCAAAGGCTTTGTTTTTGACAGTGCAAATCATTTTTCTATAGAAGCATATCATTTGGACCAGCCTACAAGACTGCTTAAGAAATTTGTATCTGCACCAGAACTTTCTGTTCTTTGGAGAAAATATTGTCCCTTAACATGCAAAATGTTCCTCTTCAGCATAACGGCACATCTGAAACCTTCCAGCTGCTGACATTTGAACAAACTTCACATTAATAAAGATATTTTTTTTAATAGTGATTTCTAATTTATGTCCAAATCCTGAAAGGAAAGATTCAGATGTGTTCTAATAGCTTCTAGCAACTAATAAATCAGTGACATGTTTATACAGATGTGATTTTCTTTTCTTCGTGCAAAGCACTTGGTCAGAGATCTCAGGTCCGCAGTAAATACAGAACATCACTGCAGTTTAATTTTCAAGGAAGTTCAGACCCAGAAGCTGTGGCAGCCTAGCAACAATTCTGATGGCAGGATTAATGGTTTCAGCTCCTACCCAAAACAAGCAGAAAACTTTCTATTTATAACTGCATTATTTCCACATAATTTATTATTTCTTGGGTATCCAAAGAGTTAAAAGTCTAAAAAAGAAACTTCAAAGTACAAGTAACCAAGAATGCAAGGACTTCATAACGCTAAGATCAGTAACTCCTCCAAACCTCCCACAGACTATTTCCACAAACCTAACAGGGTCAATAAAAAAATCCCATTGTATTTTATGCAAGAATAAGACTGTTTTCTTTGGAGTCCTGGCCAAATTCTAATTACCTTCAGCCTACCTAGGCTTCTCCCTGAGGTATTAATGGGATGTGGTTTTCTTCACTTTCTGTCCTAAATTGTTGTAAAGTGCTCTATTAAACAGCTGCCCCAACCTGGCTCTGTTTTACTGGCGAGTAAAATAATAATGGGTTTATACACAGCACATAGACAGGAGCAATAGGTATGCTACACAGGTGCTAAAAACAGTCATCAGAGGGTGTCATTAGCTGTGTGGTGTAACCATCAGGTGTCTCAAAACAGATACAATAAGAGTTATTAATAAATGCAAGGTTTTATTTGCGATTGAGGACATTTTATTGGTTTGCATTGAAATTTACCCCAGGATTTGCTTGTGGCTCCACTTGCATGACAACTAAGCCAATAAAGGTTCACTGAAGTTACAAATGTGTCTGTTTTTTCCATATTTTTCCCCTCCATAGAGCTGCAAAAGTAGCTGATCTGCATTCAGTCCCCAGTGAGGATGAAAACTCATTGCACATAGATGAAACGTGCAACATAAAAATATTTTTTTTGGTGGTACCCTCACTGAATTGTTCCTATGTTGTAATTAAGGTTACAGCTAGAACTGTAATCACCAACCCAAGTTTTAGAGCACTGTTTTTTCCTCGACATATCCACTCATCTCCTACTTTCTTGGACTCCCACTCTTAGTCACACCTCAGGTTTTACAATTTACACAGATGTATGGAATAAAGGCCCATCAAATGCTCAGAGATTTGTCTTTTGTCTTTCTAGTCCTCATCATTCATTAGTGACACTTGCAGACATGGCTTTGACTGTTTTCATTTTTTTCTCCTCCACTCCCCCTATTTCATGTTGCACAAAGAGCTGTGAAACAAAGACTCATCAAAGTCATCATTACACTACATTTATCTGCACAGAACTGCCTTTCTCATCTATTAGCCTTTTTAAACATTCCAAGGCCTTTTGTGGCTGGATTCCCTCTCATTATTTTGCCTTCCTTGTCACCCATTGCTGAGTATTTCTGCAGCTACCCTCCTCCTTTCCCCCTTCTCGATCTTTTTCTGGACCAAATACCGCTATGCATAATCTTCCATTTGTCTGAACTCAAACAAAATAGCACTTTTTTTTATTGTTAGCAAAATTAAAATTTTAAATGAGTTATTGTTTGCACTGATTTTCATCTGTAGAGCTGATTAGTCCCTTTTTTTCACTTTCAAGGAGTGAGGAATCTTTGCTTGTCAACTGTTTATCTGTATTTCTAATAAAGGGTAAATATAAACCAGCCAGATAACCTGATTCCTTTGCATCAGATTAACTGCAGAAACCCTTTTACAGAAACCTTTTGTAATAGGTCACGGGTTTTTATAGGTGAAGAGCAGTATGTTAGCAGTAAAAAAGAAAAATTAAATATGCATACATTGGTACTGTTATCTACGATTCTCTCATGGCACACTCAAAGGCGAATGTCCCAAAATCATCCCCCTGCCCTATGACTGAGCAGCTGCTCCATGGAATAGTGACTCGCTGGCTTCTGACAAGTTCCCTTTCTGACCTCCACTGTCTCTAGGGGTCCAGCTGACTGGGAGGTTTTCCCTGGCTCCACCTTTATTACTCCCTGCTATTGGATATTTAAACACATCGATAAAATCCCACTTGAGCTCTCCCTTCTCCAGGCTGATCAGTCACAGCCCTCAGCCTCTCCTCATATGTCAGGTGCTCTAGTGCCACTGGACATGCTCTGGTATGGCCATGTCTCTCATGTATTGGGTAGCCCAGCACTGGATTCAGCATCCCAGATGTGTCTCACAAGATCTCAGCAGAGAAGGATCACCTCCCTCAACCTGCTGGCAATGCTCTGCCTGATGAAGCCCAGGAGGCTAGTAGCCTCCTTTGCCATTGAATGCACATTCCTCGCTCATGGTCAGCTTGGTGTCCTCCTAGACCCTCAGGTCCTCTGCCAAGATATTTTCCAGTTTGTTCGTCCCCAGGTTGGCCTGGTGCCTGGGGTTATTCCTTCTCCAGAGACAGGAATCAGCATTTACGTTTGTTGGAACTCACGAGCTGTTTGAAAGCCACCAGCAACATGTTGGCAACATTAGACTGACACAACCTTTTCAGCAAAACGCATTGGAGTCAATTCTAGTCCCATGGGGAGGAAAAAATATAAATCCCCAGCAACAACAACAGAATCAATCACCTTCTCTAGCATGATGCAGTTTGAGGGAAAAGGTTTTTTTCCAGCCTTAGATGAATACAGAGAGTGTGGTAGGAGCAGAATTATGCCTAAAAGGAAGATGGTTTTTATGTGTATCCAACTTGTTTTTCAATAATTAAACATATGCTTATAAGCTAACCAGCTTCATTCGCTAACATTCAGACTTAAAAAACCATGAATGTTTCTAAAATGTTTGTAGATTTTTCAGGCTACTCTTTTTTTTTTTTTTTTTTTTCCCCACATTGCTTAATAAAGCTTAATAGCTCTTCTCAAATTAAACTAAATTAATATGCCAGCTGTACCCAGTTTTGAGCACACAAAGCCCCCAGTGGTTTATAATAAATTAATACATATGGTTATGGTACATCTTAACATGAAACTCTCATTTGCATGTTGGATGCCAGAATCTATTAGTTTTGCTTCATAGTTCTTACATTAAGTTTATCTCAAGACATCACTCTGCCTGCCGATAAGTACAATTAACTACGTATTAATTTGCCCTAAGTGGATTTTCGTATTCTGGTTTGTAACCAACGGATGCATGTTTACTAAAGAACTGTTCTAAATCCCAATATTTTCTTATTGCCACACTAAACTTGTAATCCCTCTTCCCTGTGGGCTTCCATTATCCAGCTGTGATTGCACTGATAATTTTTTTTTTCAGTTTAGGACCTCTAACAGTTAATACAGGCACCACTGCTTTGAATGGGCACTGGTTCAGTGGTCACATGGACTCCAGGCTCGACTACAATTAAGCACGTGCATAAGTGTTTTCAGAATCAGCATCTCAGCAGCAACCTCTCTTTTTCATTTGTCATCCACTAAAAAGAAACACTGGAAGCACACATACTCTCAACCCTGTACTGAGCTTCAGGTTCTAGCAGGGACCAGGCATGAGGGCATCATGACTACTTACAGTGCAGACATCTACCAGGATTAGGATGAAAAAGTCAGGTCCTCTGTAGTGGTTGGTATTTCAGTTCTGGGTTACATTTCAGATATGGAAGTCTAGAGTAATTTGACATATTGTAAAATATCCTATTTGGCTTTCAGCTTCTGGTCTGGAAGGATGCATCTCCCGCAGATCCTGTGTCATAGCTGCCTGACTTACACGGGTGTCTCAGATTCTGTGGCAATTCAGGTGACACTAAGCAGTCACGTGTGGGCAACTGGGAGAAGCCATCAGCGGGTGAAAGGGAGATTAAGGGTAAAATTCCGCCCAAGACAGACAACTTCATGTGGGTGTTCTCAAATGAGTGGAGTGTCCGAGTGACCACTACAATCAAAAGAGAGTTATTCAACAGGGAGATTCATTTGTCTAAAAGTAGGTCGCTGGTGTTACTTTAGAAATAGTGGGTTGTCCTCTCTGACCTCTGCCTGCTACCCCAAATGATCATTCAGTGTGACACCTACCAGCCAAGGTGCATCTAAGCAAGCATCTATCCAGCTTGAATCACTAAGGAAATCCAAAATAATTTATGTTCATGCATCTGAATCCCAGCCACTGACCCTGCTCAGCTCTAGGCTCCACTGACTGTACTGATGTACGGGGTTTGGCTGGGATGGAGTTAACGTTCCCCGCAGAGGCTGTTACAGTGCTTTGTATTTGCAGCTACAACAGTGTCGATGGCACACCAGGGTTTTGGCAACTGCTGAGTGGTGTTTGCACAGCGTCAAGCCTGTCTCTCCAAACCCCTCAGTGCTGACAGCCAGTAGGATGGGGATGGGCAAAAGGTTGGGAGGGGACACAGCCAGACCAGCTAACCCAAAGTGAGCAAAGGGATATTTCATATCATGTGGCATCATGCTCAGAAATAAAAGCTGAGGTAAAGGAGGAGGAGTAGGGACATTCGTTATTTAAGTCTTTGTCTTCCCATGTAACCACTACACATACTGAGGCCCTGCTTCCCAGGAAGTGGCTGGACATCACCTGCTGATGGGAAGTAGAGAATAAATATTTTTTTGCTTTGCTTTACTTTTGTGTGTGCCCTTTGTTTTTCTTAATTAAATTGTCTTTATCTGCACTCATAAGTTTTTCATCTTATTTTCTCCCCTTGTCCCACTGAGGAAAAAGGGTGACAGAGCAACTTGGTGGGCATCTGGAGGCCAGCCAAGGTCAACCCACCACAACCGAGTGCATACTGACATGTACAAATCCAAATGAAAGCATTTCATCCTATGGGTCCAAATACCTTCAAAGATTAAGCTAAAAGCTGTATGTGCTGTACGTGTTAATGGTATATACTTTAAAGCTCTGTAAATACATATATTTACACACACATACACACCCACCCCTACAGGTGTGTATATTTATAGGTGGATGTATATATATTTATAGGTATATATATATTTAAAAGTAGCAATAGAGAAAAAAAGCTTTAAAGTAACCAGAAGCATACATGCCTAGAAATGTCCATTTTGATGGAACAGTGCTAATGAAAATACTCCCACGCACCACGTTTATGCTATGCCCATATGCAATATGTGGGAGTCCCTGCAGAATACTAGCAGAGTAGTGTCACCTTTCCTAAATAAATTTTCTAAACAGAATATAGTGAGAGTATTTTCATAAAGCTTCACTCTTATCAATTTCATATATGTCTCGCTTCCTTTACAGACAGAGGTTAGGATATCCCTATATCCATCAACTATCTTTGAAAGTTTCACGACAGCTATAAAAGACAGGGGCAGTTAAACAAATTAAATACAATTAGCCTATTTTTGTGAATATTAGCTTTCAGTGACAGTAAATTTGCCATTAGATCATTATTGGGAAAAGAATCCGCAATGTAGTTACAGCACTGTTACTCCTTTTTATGGGAGTAAGGAAAAACATTTAAGTCAAAATGTAACCATATGGATTTGCCCAAGATGTAACAGTGATTAAGATATATCAGACACCTCATGAGAAGTAATACCTAATTCATTAGCCAATTAGACTGCTTAATACTTGTTCCCAATATTGCATCATATCTCTAATGATTTATTAATTTAAAGCATCGAGATCAGAAGCTTTTTTTTCTACAGAGAACTCAAGGTAAGTCTTCTGGAAGAACAGGCATGTCTGCAGGACTCCCTGGAGACTGCAAGAGAAGCTATGCCTTTTTGGGGAGCCAGCAAGCCATAAGGTATTAAATGTGTGATTCCACAGCTGAAATTGCAAAATTGTTGAATGGAAACATTGCAGCAAAGATATTGCTTATTCAACATTTCCATATGGTGGGATGTATTTGGAGGAGCTGGGGTTTATTCTACCCATCGGTAGAGAATGGAACTGGACTTTGATGAGTGGGATCAACACTCAAATGACATCACTGGCCTGAGGAATAACCTAACGAATTTGGAAACAATTAAAGAAAATCTTTGTTTCTGTTCCCTGATCCAGTGGCTAGTTACGTATTTATATGAGAGAGTCATCAGGTAAAATACCATTGGAGGAAGCCACTGGGACCTATACTGTTGTGGGTTTTTTTTCCAATGGAATGAGTTCCAAATCAGACTCCAGTTCCCTTTCTTCTCCTGATCTCATGAACCTTGCTTTCCATTCTGGTTGTGACCAGATCCATAAGGGTTGGAGAGAATGCTGTCACCATTTGCAGCTTCCAGATAGGCTTTCTTTTCAGACAGCTTACGGATCAGTGTGAGGAGTATATTGGGTCACGGTACTTTAGTTCTTTCCAATACGTGTGAAGAGCTGAATATTGACGCTTTTGCTGGGCTTTAGAATTCTTCCTTAAGAACAAACTTTATTCCTTTAGAACTTTTCCTTAAATTACTTTCATGTTGCCTTCAGGGAGTTAAACTGATCAACAGACCCCAAGGCTCTGACCATCGTGATGTGTGAATCTCCTGCCCAAGCACCACCTTATTTATGCTCAGCTCTGCTGAGCATAAATATTATTCAAAATAATCGTTGAGAGGTATTGACCAAAGGCCCAGAAAAGAACAACCTGGAGGTTACCACGAAAACTGGCAACTGTGGCTTTGTTTGCATCAGTGTGCAAGGGTATTCAGAAATTCTGTGGTCCTGCTAGAAATGGTCTTGGTTTCTACCATCCTTCTGCTTGGTAACCTTAGCACCAGTGTCTCGGGTGAGGGCAGCTGGGAGACATCGCTACATCAGGGGCACTTGCCAGGAATGAATTGCAGGTGATGGGAGGATGGGGCAATGTGACACTTTTCAGCAGGCTCACTTACATAAGTAAAAGCCAGAACTTTTGGTGGAAAATCATCAAGCTTTCTAAGACTTACGAAGAAAGAGGTCATTGTGCTTGGGTAGTTGCTGCACTGTGAGATTTTCTGCTGCTCTTCTAACAGCAACAACCACTGGAATGGACTGTTCACCTGGAAATGCTCAAAGGTCTCCAAGTTGGAGGCAATACAACCCTTCTAAAACTACATTAGCCTGTTGATGTTGTTGTTCCCTTAATCATCGCTTTCCCACAGTCATCTGGGGTTTGTAGCGATCCCTCTTTCCCTGGTCCAGCTGGCAGAGTTGTTAAGCCGCTTCAGCAGTCATTGCCGTTCTGAAGTCAGGAGATCTGTGCTGTGAGCTACACTGCAGAACAGCTACTGGGTAATGAAGCCATCCAGCAAACACTTTTCTGAGGTGGCTATCTGGTAAGTCAGGAGGCTTATTTGGGGAGAGCGAGATTTTCAGCAGGACAGAGATATTTTATGAATCATACAGACATCATTATGAAATTCAGAGGATGACAGAGGATACATTAAGGGACCTCCTTTCTGAGCCCTGGCAGCAGATGACTGCAGCAATTCTTTCTATTCTGGAACATCTGTTCATTCTGTGGAGTTTAATATCTATACAAATGCATCTTTTAAAAATCAAAATAGAAAATTAGTCACACGCCTTCTAAATTTTACATGGTTTGATATGACAAAAGCGAATAAAGAACAGCCTCTGTTTGTTATGGCTGTACAAATGATGGTGTATATAAATTGTACGCAGCAAAAATATAGTTGTACCTAGCAGGTATGACTGAAATCTAGTAACCTTTTAGCCTATGTTCTTTGCCATTAGCGTGATTCAAGGGATGCATAGTACTGCATATAAAAATAAATTGCTGTCTCTGTTAGAATGGAATAGCTAAAGTGAAAGGTATTCTGAAAAATACCGATGGCTTACCTGTGATAGAGCTGGTATAAATGGCCTTGTTCCAGCACTTTGTACAGTTGGAGTTTTACCCTAAACCACTAAATGTCATCTGAATAATAATGACTCTTTCAACACCAGAAATTTGATTTTTTTTAAGACTTCCACCAATTCTCTAGGGAACAAAAACACTTCACATGCCATGCACCTAAATACAACAGTTTGAATTTTAAGCAACCAGCATTTGCAAGGAAATGAAATGCAATCTAAAGACTAGGACTTTTTCAAAGAAGTTATTTGCAGAATAATAAGGCTTACTGGGAGCTGCAATGTGCTCTGGGAAAACCTGCAAATAGTACAGAAATTCACTGAATGGTATATTCATTATTTGCCTAGCTCTAGTCACTACCTCTCAAATTCTGCCACACAAGGGAAGAACTGTTTAGTGTCCAATAGCATTAGACAAACCCCAGTAACAAAACAAACCTTCAGTTTTAGGCACACTTCAGAGACGAGCACAGGATTTAGGTTTGTGTGTGAGACACCCGTCAGAGTTACGGTTTCCAGCTTTGTATCTTCTGTGACAAAGAGGACCGTGATTCATGCAGCATCTTCCACAATCTGACTGCTTAAAAGAGATGGAAAAAACACTAAGTAATTTCCTGGCCCAATGGAATTTTTATTAGTTCCCATTCTATCTCTCTTTATTTTCCAATCAAACCGAGCATTTTAAGATCATTTTTTCCAAACTACTGCTATTAGAGAACTACTCCAGAATTCAACTCCTCTAATGAAGAGTCACCTTCCAACTTCCTCTTCTTTTCTTTTTTCTTTTCTTTTCTTTTTTCTTTTCTTTTCTTTTCTTTTCTTTTCTTTTCTTTTCTTTTCTTTTCTTTTTTCTTTTCTTTTCTTTTCTTTTCTTTTCTTTTCTTTTTTCTTTTCTTTTCTTTTCTTTTCTTTTCTTTTCTTTTTTCTTTTCTTTTCTTTTCTTTTCTTTTCTTTTCTTTTCTTTTCTTTTCTTTTCTTTTCTTTTCTTTTCTTTTCTTTTTTCTTTTCTTTTCTTTTCTTTTCTTTTCTTTTCTTTTTTCTTTTCTTTTCTTTTCTTTTCTTTTTTCTTTTCTTTTCTTTTCTTTTCTTTTCTTTTCTTTTCTTTTCTTTTCTTTCTTTTTTCTTTTCTTTTCTCTTCTCTTCTCTTTTCTTTTCTTTTTTTTCTTTTCTTTTTTCTTTTCTTTTCTTTTCTTTTCTTTTCTTCTCTTTTCTTTTCTTCTCTTTTTAATTTTATTTTCTATTCTTTTTTCTTTTCTTTTCTTTTTAATTTTATTTTCTATTCTTTTTTCTTTTCTTTTCTTCTATTTTCTTTTTTCTTTTTTTTTCCATTTCCTTTTCCCGTTTCCTTTTTCTGTTTCCTTTTCCTTTTTTCTTTTTCTTTTTTCTTCTTTTTTCTTTTTTCTTTTTTCTTTTTCCTTTTTCCTTTTTCTTTTTCCTTTTCTTTTTCCCTTTCTTTTGCTTTTGCTTTTGCTTCATTTTCTTTTTATCAGTCATTTGTATCCATTTGTTCTTATTCCAGTGCTGTCCTTTAGTTTAGCTTACATTTTTCTTGCTGTCTTTAACTTCTTGATGTATTTTCACTCTGCTGTGCAGGGCTGAACACCGTCAAATCTGAAGTCTTCAAATTAGCAAAGCATTCAAATCTGCATTTAATTTTAATGTGTGTGTAAGAGACTTGTCTAAGTTAGAATTTAAGTACATAAGGCTTCATATAGATAAAATGAAATCTGTTTTTTAGGGTGAAATATTTATCTGACAGTTGTGCCTTTTCAAATGTCTGTTTAATCCACGTTGCGCACAGGTGTCAATACCCACACAGTTACAAGGGGAAACAGTTTACAAGGATGAGATTTTATTTGATGGATATTTTTCTAATGTTATGCATTTGGGCTAAGTTTTCCCATCAGGTTATGCAACTAAAGGATTATCTCCAGGAACACCAATGAGCACAGAGGAATGGTGACAGGTGCAGGGGGGTTCCAAATAACCCCATCAGAGACATGAGCCCCTGACTTGGTCCCTCTCCGGGCTGTCCCAGCGGAGCCTTAGCTCCATGGGCTGGGGATGACACCCAACACCACGAGGCAGTGGGTGAGCACCTTACACACTGCTGGGGTGACTGCTTATGGAGGTTGTGGGATGAAGGGGAATAAGGTTTGGGGATTGCGCAAGGCTTACTGTGGGATGAGAGGAACCAAAGGTGAGGACAGGAAGGGATCAAGGTAAACAAATGTGGGAAAACAGAGGTAAGAGGACAAAGAGGGCCAGTAGTCTGCGTACAGTGCATGTGTGTGGCCATGCCCCACGCCTGATGGACACAGTGTGTCCTGTCTTCTCCTTTAACTCCATTTCCAGATATTTTCTTGGGTGAGGGGCTCTCTGTTCTGCACATGTGCATGTGTACGGGCCTCTGAGTGCCAGTGAATGGGGGGGGATGAGGGGTCACAAGGGTCCATGTGTCCATGGTGCCAGCAGCTGGAGTGGGATGTGCACATCATGTGTGTCTGTGTGTTGGCTGGTGATGAGAAGCAAACATCAAGCGGGATTAGCCAGCAAGTAGGACTAGGCACTTAGGAACAAGAATTAGGGTGGCCATCACTCAGTGCTGGATACAGGAGGGATCCAAGGGGCTGTGATCTCCCTGCTAGAGGGATCAGGGGGTCCCAGCCAGTGACTGGGGTCACAGCCATAGGTCTGGACCAGCTCCTGGAGAGATCCACTGCACATGTGTATGTGAATGAAGTGGTCTCTACCAGCAGCTGGGATGGGGGTGTGGCCTCGGGGGTTCCCATGCCAGGTGCCAGCAACTGGGGAGACTGGGATCTAAGGGCAGCTACTGGACAGACTGTCTGATCCCAGCTGCTGGGGGGATCCACACTGCATTTGTGTGTGGGTATATACATGTATATGTATATATATATATATATACACACACACACAGATAGATATATAAATATATATATTTCTCACTTACAGACCTTCATCCTGATGAGCCAGAGAATAAGGTTATTTACCCTGACGGTGTTTGTGTGAGTGCTGTGTTTTCTTTCTGTGTTGGTAAGAGTAACCAGACATATGCATATGTATAAACGTATTCAATATATGTGCATCTGTGTGTGTGTGTGCCTGTATGGAATGCATGCTGAGCCTTGCTCTTTGCTAGACCTGGGAACAGAGCTGCATCAGCCTCATCTGTCAGGCTACTGCATTAGGAAACACATAACATCTTCCACATTTCTTTGATTTAGCTTCAACAAATGTGCAAAATAATCAAAATAACTAAAGCATTTCTCAAATATGAGTTGAGCGGGGCGGGGGGGGGTGTGGTGTTGGGGGGAGATACATGAGGTCTTCAAGGCCTAAGGAAGGCATTGGAGAAGGGCAAATTCATTTTTGTTTGAGATATTTGTTTTGACATTGTTGTTTGGTTTTGGTTTTTGTTTTGTTTTTTTTTTAAAAAAAAAAGGTTAGTTACATTTGCCCAACAGTATGTGTTCAAAAACCAAACAAACCCAGCATTTTCCTCAAAGGAGACTGAGTAAAATATATATGTATGCATGCGAGCAGAGAGGCTAAAATAAATTTGCACAGGGTTGTACACACATTTTCCGATGGATGCTGGGAAAAGCAGAAGTGAGCATTCTTGCAGTGCGTGACCCTGAATATGTGCAGCACTGGACATAGGGGTAATTATAGCCTGTGCAGCCCCCTCAGCAAACCTGCACCTACGGGCACCAATTCATTCCTGATCCACCTGAGCTTTTAAAGACTTGGCTTGGCAAGAATAGCAGCTTTTGTACCATATGCAGCACTTTACTAAAATGAAGAGATACTGCCGAGGCCGTTAGGCATACACCACGTTTCTATGCATTAAACATGTATGCAACGTGCACAAGGAAGCTACGTTGCTATTGCAATTTTGCAGTGTCAAAAGTTGTCATGTATCAAGTTGAAGATAATATGGGAAAAGCATTAGTAATGGTGCCATCTTGTGCCTGAAATCTGGAAATGTTGCATAACTTTGTGATAATCCATATGTAACCATCTTTACGAAGTTAGCGTGTACAAGAGATTGCAGCCTGAATTTAAGTTGCTACTCAGAGAAGAAACCAGGTTTTGAGCCTTTATTCTGCAAAACAGTTTGTGCTTAAACTGATGGGATTATGTTTTAACTTAACGTGAGGGACAAGTAATCTAAAAGAAATAAAATATGACTAGCAGTAATTTTTTCATTTTCCCAGTTAAGAAGTCTTCACACATTACCTTTTGTTTTTTGGCGTCTTTTAAACTGTGCGTAGCATTCCAAACCTAAACTGCATAGAAACGTTGCTGCAAGGGATTGCTGTGAAGTTTTCAAGAGAAAGCCAAGAAAATGCAAAATCTTAGGAACACCAAGAAGGGACTGAAAATTGCACAAAGGTTTCCCACCTATTTCTTCATGCCTAAAATGACGTTAAAAGCAGGAAAAATACAATCTTTTGCCAAGAGAAACAAAGCTCACAGGTCAGCTCCAGGGCCACCCGGTCACAGACACACAGCAAGTCACCAACAGCACTTGCTTTTAGTGAAGGTGATTTCTTTTGCTGATAGGCTTACATGGTACAAACTGTGCAAACTATGAAACCATCTCGTTATCCAGATAATCTTCATCATATATATAAAAACCCTGAAGATACTCCTATGCACATACACCCCTCCCAGAATATTGAGATCTGGCCAAAGCAGAAGTACATTTTTTTGACATTTTAAGGTTTCAACTATTTTTATCTAACAGCAAACAGTCCTGCAATGTGAAATATTTTGGATTTGAACATTTATTTCATCAATTGTACCTATCTTGGGCATGCAAATACCAGCTACAGAAACTCAAAGCATGCCTACAGCTTGACCCTAAATATGAACTTAACTTGATTTCAATGGAAATAGTGTGAGGTCCATTTTACTTAGATGATTATTATTCAATGCAATATATCAGTTATATCAAGTAATTAATTGCACTGTGTGACAGATAAGGCTGCACTAGCTACTGGGAAAAAAGAACATCTAAAACCGCCATCCAAATCAGCTTTCCTTAAGACCTTGAAATAAATAGTTACTTGCTAAAAATTATGACACAAATTTGTTGCATACAGTTTGCTGATGGATTCAGGGGGAAAAAAGAACAGCTTATATAGCTTATTTTTATGTTAGCTGTTGATGTTTGAATTGCAAATCTCTGGATGCAAAGTGTTTTACAGTAACTGCTGAGCTGCAACATATCCTAAAGGAGACTTTCAGGGTGGCAATAAGCAAAGTATGTTATCCTTGATCTGACCATGTGTGGCCATGTGCTCCCTGCTCCCTGCCCATCCTGACCTTTGTTTCCATGGCAATGCTCAAGTGATAACCACCTGGAGCGGTCAAAATGGATGTGTCTGGTCGTGACAGCTCTATCTGACTCAGAGTGGGCTGAGGGGAGACTGGTAACGACACGATAGCCAAGGGCTAATTTGAGCGATGCACCCACCTAACAGTGGTGGTCAAGGTCCAACTCAAGCCAGGTTTGGCAGAAACAAACCTCCGTAGTCACTGTGCAAATACGACGGGGGGTCAGTTATCTTACTCCATAACCGGTGGGCAGCCCAGGGCCCACGGAGCTCTCCTGCACGGCAGCGGGCTGCACCCTGGGATCTCCCCTTGGGCAGGGATGCCTCTCGAGGTTATGCCTTGAGGCTGAGATTCCTTGCCGCAACAGATTATCAGCAAGTGATTAATAGCATGCTAAAGCTTTGGAAATCTTAGCTAAGTGGTATAAAGGATTGACTGTGCACGTGTAATTCTTTAGATATATATCACCGATCAAGTCTGAGACTAAGCTGGATCCAGCTGCACCTAAACTGCCCTCTGAGAGGAGTTTTTAGAACACAAGAGCATCCTCCCTGAACCCCACGGCCCAATGGGAGGGTCTCCCTGATCGTTTTGTCTGACCGTGTCCTTTGTGCATTAAATACTCAAGTGTACCTGGCCATCAAATCCTGTTAAACCAGTCACCCTTACTACCAACCCTTGTTAAATCCTGTATCACTGCTTCTCTGTTCTGAGTGAAGTGCATCACCCCATCCATGACACCATATACTCCTGTTGGACAGGGTTCACTCACACTTGGCTGGGCAGTATTCTCATTTTGCATGGAGGAAAATGTGACCACTTGCAAACCACAGGCTTTAATTTAGCTCTTTTCTAATGTTTCTAGATATGCTTGGTGTATCCTTGCCATCAACTTTTTATTTAAATATGCATTATAAGACCAAATCCATATTTCTATTAATATTAATAAGAATGTGATTGCAACAACTGTGGAATAATCTACACAAGTTGGTTTCAGTGACAGCAGCCTTCATCAACTTCTCCATCACTCTCACAAATGCTTCTGGGTATTTTTCCATAATGCTCTCAGGGCATGGGGAAAAACTGTCTTGCAAGTGATTAACCTGGTATTTTTCCTTTTTTTTTAAAGCTGTCATAACATCCATGGATTACTTCAGCATGGCAGTAGGTAGAAAACTGATGAATTTCACTCCAGCACTCACTGCAAATGTTACTTGTTATTCTCAAATTCCTTCACCCCTGCATCGCCCCCAGTTTGTCCCAGTACTCACCATGGCCCAGCTTCACAATTTCCTTTAGTCTTAGTCTGCCCATAGTGGGACCGCCTTTGCACTGTGTTATTCTCTAAAATGTTGCTAAAACTCTCAAAAGTGCAGATTAAGAAGGAACAGTTTGAGACAGGGTTTAGTTTTGGGGGGGTGTGTGTCTTTTTTGTTTGTTTTGTTTCTTTTGTTTTTCATTTATTTTTTATTAATTTTTTTCTGTTTTTTCCTTTTTTTTTTGAAGGTGATTGTTTTCTTTTAAGGGCCTCTAAAACTCTATCACAGATCTGAACTTGCAGCAGCTTTCATGGATACTCTGCCTGTGTTCCTGGTTTACTCACACCTCTACTCTTTATCAGTTATCTTGTTTATTTATCTGCCTTTTAGATTTATTTAGATAAGTTCACCCACACTGGTACCTAGGAGAATATATTCATGGGATTTGCTTATATTTATAACCTATTCCCAGTCCAGGCACAGAAAACAAAGTGGTCATATTTTTATGAAACCAAGTTATGTTCTGACTTTGGAGCTGCGATTCACTTTTTATCAGGCTATAAATGAAAAATACATTTGGAGATAGACTTGATTTTATGAGTTATGGTTTAAAACAGTGCTTATTATGAATATTTTGTACAACACTATTTGTGTGGAGAAATTGAAACTCATATTACTTTCAATAAATTATAACTAAGACCTTTTAAGATCTTTTCCTAAAAAAAAAAAGGGGGGGGGGGGGGAAACCAACACACTACACTATGCCAGGAAGTAAAAAGATCACTTCAGTGCTATGGCATGATGGAATTTTTTAACTAACTGCTAACATTTATGAAATATTGAGTGGAGAATCTGTCTACTGACCTGAAAAGTAAATGAAAGACCTATAGACAGTGAAACAAAGTATTTAAAAAACATCTGGCACAGGGGGACAAAAAAGGCACAGAAAACCCCCAACCCAACCAACCAAAAATAACCCAAAAAACCCAGAAACCCCAAACCAGCAACACCAACAAAACTCTTCTGTTCTTTAGAGTAAAAGGACTACTGCTGCAGTAGCTGGGTTGGGGGGGGCTATTAAATGACAAATCCAGGTTTACTGATCTCTGTTACAGCCTGTGACCTGGAGGAATCCGCTTAGATTCAGAGACTTAAAAGATATGCAAGTTCTGTGCTTCTTAGTGTTTCAAGAGCTGTATGATTTCAGTAGGTAGGATGTCTATAGAAATGCTAGGTGCTTGGGAGGCTGCAGCCCAGCTCCCCAGCATCTCTAAGGCAAAGCAGAGGTTATATAGACACATTCAATACTCAGATGTTGCTGCCTGCTGAAACACACCTCAACATAGCTGTGTTTTTGTAAAGATAAGAAAGAATGACCTAGAAGGTTTGAGGTTTTTTAAGCTGTCTTTCAAAATTCAGTCAGGGAGAAAGAGCATAAAAATCAATATTTGAATGTGGATATGCATGTGAAAAGATATTTTCACATCTTCAACAAGTAGACCTCAGAATATTCCCCAGGAGGAACGATGCACATCTACATGCTTATGATGTAGCCCAAGGAGTGAGCAGGTTTAGGAGATGTCATGCACTAACCTCCCTCTAAACTTCACTGCAGCCTCAAAATTACACGTTTTCTACAACAGCTTCCTCAGGCTGAAACTCCAAATGAACTTAATTCAGTGCCTTTGCTATTGATGATGAAATTCCAAATCAGTTGGTGAAAAGCAGCTCTTTTTGTTAACGTTAGTCATCATTTTCTAAAAATGAAAAAAATATAAAAAGTCTAGGGATATCAGCTAAGGAAATTCATTGGCAGAAATTCTGCTCTACAGATATCAGAAATGCCTCTATTTCCGTTCTGCTTAAGCCCAGGTGGGACATCACTCCTCATGACTGGGCAAACCCAAAATCTATGAATTTTACAGTAACAGATGAAATAACATGATTGTTCTTTATGGGACCAGATTCAGTTATAGAAAGAAACCAACCCATCAGCAGGAATGTGGAGTTTCCACCAGAGAAACACTGAACACTGGGCACATGGTGGGAAAATAGAAGAGGAGGAATGGAGGTTATGGATCTTTTCCTTGCACGTGTGTATGTATGTCCTGTATTTTGGTTCCCAGTGTCTTCTGCATTTAAAGAATACATTCTGGCAGCCCTCTTTGCCACTAAACTGTTGGAGGATGCAAGCTTTTGACATGATGAAGTATGTTAAAGTAGCAACCTGCTGACTCATGGCTACATTGCATCGAAGGGATCTAAATATTTTATCAAGCATAAAATAAGCAAAGAACTGTGTAGCATTTCAACTCTTGCTTACAATTCCAGCAATTACAAATTAAAGCACAGCAATTTAAAACGGGAGAGAAAGGGAGAGAAAGAGGAAACACCTAAACCCCAGTACCACTGGCCAATAGCTTTTACAAAGAATCCTGACTCCGTAGAGGAGCAAATCCTAGAAGGTAATATTAAGAGGTTGCAAGGACCAGCTTCAAAACTGTCTCTAACTCTGAAGTTAGGCCATGGGTTTTGAATGCCCTGAAACGGTGACTTTTGTTTTCCTGGTAGCTAATTGGATTCTCCCTTATTGCAACATGTGCATGTTGCCTCCAGTTTTCCTTGTTCACCTCTGAGAGGATTCTGTCTCTTAGTCTCTACATGGTAGCAAGGAAGCTGCAGACAGCAAGAAAGTTCCTCCTCTTCTCCAGCTCAGCTCTCAGCCTCTCCTCCCACGTCTTGACCAGCTTGGTAGCCCTTTGCTGGACTTTCTCTGATATATTAATCTCTGTCTTGTGCTATAGAGCCCAAAAGTGAGGAAAATACTGGAGCTGAAATCTGAGGACTGTCTGAAGTCTGATTGGAACTGTAAGCATAAAAAATACAGCTGTCTACCAAAGAATCACAAAAGCAATGAAAACCAAATGATTTTAAAAAAGAAGGAAGCTTGAAGCTGTAGTGTTTCTACAGTTGTAGGAAAGCACAACTTCCTTAAAGGAAGCATGGAATGAAATTTCTGACCAGCAACACAAAATTAGAAATAGATAGATAGACAGACAGATAAAACCCAGTATTTAGATCCAACACTGTGATCGTGGGACAGCTAGGAAAGGAGAACAAATGTGCAAGAAAAGCCAATGTGCATACATCAGAGGCTCAATTTCCAACCCCCACAGCTACAGCTGTCAATAACAGACCTTTCCTGGTCCTACTTACCTTCAGGGCAGAGTCCATTTGGCTGCAGAAATCCCCTTGTAACGATTGTTTCTATTGACATTAGAAGGTTGGTTTGGGTCTAGGTGAGTGAGGCGTCTCTCAGACTTCCTCCTCTCTTGGCATGCTGGAGCTGCAGTATGACAGACTAGCCCATCCTTTAGAATATTTTTAAATTTCTGACTCGTGTTTGCTTTGCAGTTGTGTACAGGCATGGACTGTATACAGCTAGTGATGGGGATATGAATTATTCTCTCAGGAAAAATATACTTTATATTTTACATGTTATTTTTTACGTCATATTTTGGATTTCAATACAAACAAAACAGATGTGGACTAGTTAGGTCTGTAGCAGGTTGAAAGGCTGCACTCTACTGTCCAAAACCGACACTGCTCAACATTTCTAAAATCAATCTATTCTTGAAAGCTCCGTTTCTTTATGCAACTAAATTTGCATATCCTGCAGCTGAAAAAGGCATAATTAGTAATTTGTGATTAATTTAAGCAGGAGCAGCTATAAAAATCTTAGGTATTTACATAGTTCTCATAAATTAGAGTCACAAACTGTAATTTGTTAAATTGAAATTCTGCTAAAAGCTTGCATTTACATAGATGTTCAGATGTTAAAGTGTTGACATGTATTTTAAAATCAACACTGCTGGCACATTCATAATTCATGCCAATGAGCTGGAAGGTTTATTTTGGAAGTTATTTGAACAGTAAAAAATGATGGCCACTAAGAAACTGCACTTGTAACCACTCTCGCCCAATGAAAACATGCATCTTCTTTATTAAGAGCTGAAGATGTTTCTACAGAACATCTGCATGCATGATCATTGTCAAAAATGGAGCTACATGGATTGATATAGTGTGATATCTTCGGCTAATCCCATGGTCCTGCTTCATATTCACTATGTGCAAGAAAAAAGGTCAGGGCATAGGCTGCACAAACTGCCTGGACAAGTCAGCCCTTGGTATGTGAAAGCTTGCAAAGACACCCAACAAGGTGTTCACTTCAAGAATGGAACAGGGAAAATGCAAAAAGTCAAAACTGTCTCATTTTAAGATCTGTGTCAGTGCATCTGAATTCAAAATGTAAAGGTCATGTTAAGGTCTGGGAAAGCTCTTTTCTATAATGTTTCAACTGTCAGTGGTACTAATGCAAATAGTGAGGTGGTTAATGGACTGAAAGAGAAACTTCAATGCCAGGTCACCCATTAGCTGACACAAGTCAGCACAGATCGACAGAGGCATAGCTAGCTAGCTTTATGTCCTCTAATATAATAAAAGAAAATTAAATTTTCCTTTTTAGTGCTGAAGAGGCAAGGTTTTATTATTTTAAAATACTAATATCGAGAATCTTCTTGGTAGATCAGTGGGGTTTTTCCCTTCAAATAACACCCTCTGCAACCAGATAAGACTAACTTATGACTAAGTGGCTATGCATTCGAACATTTGTATATCTATAGAGAAGTAAGATACCATAAAATTTCCTTCTAAACTGTCAACATAGCTGTGTAAGAGCAGGAATGGATAAAATAGTGTTGAGATATGCCTGCTGTATAGATACGCTAACTGTGGTGAAAGAAGAAAAAGTAAAATGCACAGTCAATGCTTACAGATGGTGTCAGGTAGGATGTTCTCCTGGCTGACTTCAGAAATCCCTGGCAAAATACTTTTTTCTGGCACTGCTATTTATCCCACAGAGCTGGTGAGGTGACGTCCTGTCTCTTGACTCAGCAGAGGATTTGAACAGAGTTGCCCAGATTCACCCACTTGGCCTGAAGCAGTGACACTGCATCCCCCTGTGCTGGGCCCTGGTGCGGCCGCCCCTCGAGCCCTGGGCTCAGCGTTGGGCCCCTCACCCCCAGGCAGACCCGGAGGGGCTGGAGCGTGTCCAGAGCCGGGCAGGGGCTGGGGAAGGGGCTGGGGCACAGCTCTGGGGGGGGGCGGGGGGAGCTGGGGGGGCTCAGCCTGGGGAAAAGGGGGCTCAGGGGGACCCTGTTGCTCTCTACAGCTGCCTGACAGGAGGCTGTGGGCAGGTGGGGGTCGGTCTCTTCTCCCAGTAACAAGCGATAGGACAAGAGGAAATGGCCTCAAGTTGTGCCTGGGAAGTTTATGTCGGATATTAGTAAAAATTTCTTCCCTGAAAGGGTTGTTGAGCATCAGAACAGGCTGCCCAGGGAAGTGCTTGAGTCCCTGTCCCTGGAGGGATTTCAAAGACACGTAGATGTGACGTGTAGGGACATGGTTTAGTGGTGACTTGACACTCCTGGGTTAAAGGTTGGACTTGATGATCTTAAGGGTCTTTTCCAACCTAAATGATTCTATTATTTTTAAATTAGAACAGTGATGCTCTTAATGCACTGAAGAGTAAAAGACAGACCACTCCAGGCCCAGGTAGGATCCTAGGTGGGCTGAAACTCCCTCTGAAGACATCTGGCTATTTTCTCTCTCACTTGCAAACAGTAAGCTTTTTTCTTCCCATACAGGTGCCTAAAGTTGGTAAGATGGATCAACACTAATGTACTTCAAAGTACAAGGAGTATGAACTCCTGCTCTATTTTCCAAACCTTTCTTTCATATTTTTCATTCCTTTTTGATCTTGTTCATTGTTGAAAAACTGCATAAGCACAACCCCATGTACTCTAGCCTTTCACTGACAGAGATGCCATGGAAATGTATATCCATCTTTTATTTTATTGGATTGCCCTACTCCAACTTGATGACATTCTGCCAACTTTGCATGCACGTCTGTGCTTGTATCCAGAGGCAATCTTCCAAAAGGACAATCTTCTCTCTCCCAGATCCTCTTTCTGCCCAGCTACCCTGCCAGAGCCTTTGCAATCCCTAGTAGCTACTGTAATCTATCACTTGCTAAGTTGGATCCTTAGTGAATGCAACATGGTTTTGCGCCTGCTTCTGGCTTGAAAAGCACTGAAGCAGTTGTTTGCGTGCTACATTCCCATCAACGCTGACGTGAATCTGATCCCCTTTAGCATGAGGTCACAGGTATGAGCTAAGGCAATGCCCTGGAAACTGGCTGTAAGAGGAAACGCCTGATGGCTCCAGCAGTATGGAAGAATATCATCTGTCCAGCCGGAGCTGATGTGCGGTCTGGTGCTTTGCACTGCTGTACTTATCATGGGGTTAGACTGTCCATAAGGTTTGAGAGATGTATGTGACAGCACCCAAGCTGCTGATTGTAGGTGTTGAAAATACATGTCAATGAAAGAAAAATTCAATAGAATGAAAAAAATGTCAGATGTAATTTTCAAAGTAATAATTGTCTATTTTTATTTAACTTGATTTATGAAAGATTACATTTCCTTTCTTACTCTGTGGCACTTGAGTTCAGATTCAGTCCCACAATCTAGTCTACTGTAAGTTCCTTAGAGAACAGAAAATTCTGTTATCAGTGCTTAATTTTCATGCACAGCTTGTCACAGTGACTAGCTCTCCCTAGAAAAGAAGCTGCATTATTTGTTATTGCAAAGCATGCTGCTGATAATAACATTATAGGTGATGCATGTTCGCATTTTTACCGTTACCAACTAAGCTGAGCTCCCATGGCTTTAACTGTTCGAATCTTCACAGTTATCGGCTTTATAAAATGCCAGGCACCCAGGAGTCTCCTCAGAAGTCAGCAGAAACAGTACTCAGCAGTTTGCAAAACAGATTTTGAAACTGGAATAATCATATAGTCTAACATTTTTCATCTTGTTGGCCCCATAAAACGTATTTGGATGCCTACATAAGATTTTATAGATTTTCTTACAGACAGCTGTATCTTAAGAGAAATGAACATTGTCTCTGGTTTTTAGTATTGGAACTATGAAATACTGTTACAATGTTAAAGGGACATTTTAAGATTTTTATCTGTATTTCCTGGGGGTGGCATTACAGTAATTGGCTTTTGCATCATTTGAGTTGTGAGTTTCATATAATTAAAATGGTATAAATTTACCTCCGTTTTACAGTTTTTATCTTGTTACTGAAATCAAATGGTCAAAACCAGGTTTCCAGAAGTTAAATACTGTTTTTGTAAGATATTCAGAGTTTTGGAAATGTTTGTTGTAAAGAAAAGAACACGTAACATAGTGTATACAGTGACAAACTTGTTATTCAGTCTATGAAATGTACAGTAGACCCACCACCATGGGTGAAATAGTCAAAATTCAACGAGAGCTAAATAATATGTTATCTTATTCTGTTTTGTTTTATTTTTTTAAAAAATATGTGCCTGTATATCATTGCCTCATAGCTATCATTAAGTCACTGACATAGTTTATCTGAGGGACCGTCAAATGTCTGTCAGTAAATACAGCGAGGAGGGGATTAACCAGATCTCTGTCAGGAATGGTTTAGGCTGAGGTGATCTAGGGAGGAAAAGAGGGTAGATATAGGAAGAAATGATCACTGGAAATCCAGTGCTTCTATCAATATATTTTAATAAAGAGAAACAGATCACCTTATGAATGCCGTACTTACATATACCCTTCCATGTAAGAGATTCTTTGCTCCTCTATAGTGAAGGGAAAAGGCAGATGGTTTCAGGGAGAAATTTAGAATAATGTTTTAATCCCCAGTTGGTAAGAACCAGCACTTGCAGTTGGAGCTGGTGGCAAGGCAAGGTTTAGCATGTAAGCCCACACAGCTGATTGCAAAATTGCCTACAAAACATATTAATTGATATTCCCACCTGCTCTGAATCCATTTCACTATCGCACCGTCAATACCTAGCTTTGCCTCTCGTCTCTGGCACAGATTATATTGACAGCCTCAATTCATATTCTTCTGTCTCTGATGAACAAGCACTGAATAAAATTGTACTGTTGAAATACAGCAGGGATTTGGCTATGGTGAATGAGCCAGGAACAGATCATGACAAGACCTGATTGTCTTAAACAAACGTACGCTTTGGAAAATATCTTCTTAATGCCTCCAGTTTAGAGGCTATACATATAGATAGAAAACCGGGGGAAAAAATTGGCCAGGCCTTTGTCCCTATCCCAGAGTTTAATTCAGCTGGAGATGAAGACAAAACCTACACATTTTCAAAAATGCTTGAATTCTGGAAGGTGGTAGACACTGTCTGGTGTTTTAAGGATATTTTAACACATTTTTAGATGCCTGAGGTTTCCAAAAGGTTCAATCCAGCAAAAGATTTCTGAAAGTACCCTGCCAAGAATTATTACCATCAGATCTCCCATAAAACACAGCTGTATCTGTTTTCTTTCCAGGTCGGTGATAGTCTGGCTCCCTGTGCCCTCAGGTTGCTCAACCAGGACACAAGAGGTGTAAGTTCAACCTGTCACAGCCTCCAGGCATTTAAAAACAATTTGCAGGAGAATCCATGAATCAGCAAAGCAGAGATTTGGCTTAGGGCAGGGAGTTTCCATTCCTTCCTGCTGAACTCCTGCTCCTAAGCAGAAAGGAATAGAGAATTCAGGTAGCCAAAAAAATAGAGGGAGAAAGACTCTGCAGCTGAAGAGTTATAAAAGTCTTTTGAGATCAGGGAGTTTTGAGAGTCTGCCTCTGTTCCTAGGACTGTTTGAATTTTTCTGTTAAATTGAAATGGTCTGGGAAGCAAGGAAGGTAAGTACTGCCTAACACTTATCGTCTGCTGAGCCAGAAGAGTTTTCTCCAATTTACCAGTTAAAGTAGAATTCACACTACAGATAAATATCTGAGCTTTTGTGAGATTATCTGACTCAGATAAGTCTTTTGTGGTGGTACCTGGTCCAATGCACTAAAAGTGTGATGTCAACATCTAAGGAAGGCAAAGAAGAACACTTCAGCTTGTGTCTGGTTCAAGAACTAAACCGAATTTTGGAAAGCTCTGTAGTGTTCTTAAGGGCAGGCGAGGTTCAAAGAGGTCAATGCAAGACTATTTTCAGAAGAAGGTTATGCACCAATACCACCACACTTAATTTATGCTTCATACTTGCAAATCGAAATCAGGATTGAAATCAAATCACTCCAGCAGGAACTTGCTCGGTCCCTAACTGGAAACCTCCACTAACAATTCAGCCTTCCCACTCAGGATGCCATACCTTTACTACTGGCCACAATAACCATATTCTCCTTCAGTATGTTTATTATTCTTAATTTAACTTTAATCATTTTTAAATAACAGTGAAAAATCAACTTGTCTGGTCTGTCCCTAGATTTAGTTAATGCAGACATCCCTCACCTCTGAACAGCCATTCTTCTAACTTTGTCCAGGCACTACTGAAGATCATAGTCACAATTTTTTATCTCCAGACTCCAGCTCCGTGCAGTTGTTTCTGCTTTTGGGAGCATTAGAAAATCTCTCCCTAATTGGTCATATGCTATCTTTTAAAGGTCATACCCATGATTCTTCTTATTTACTTGAGAGCAATTCTTTTAAAGGGCAGGCCTGGGTGTAGATTTGTAATCATGTTCCTATATTGCTGCTGGATGGAAAACAAGAAAAAAAAAAAAAAAGCAATCCTATAAGGAAGTCAGCTATCATAAGATTTCCAGTCCATAATACTTTGACTGAGTTTCAGCAAGTTTCAAACTCCGAAATTTTTCTCCATGCTGTGAAACTTTGGACATTTATGTCTAGGCACATGAATTCACTTTTATAAAAGTGATATTACATCCCAGAGCTGACTTCTTATCTGTCAATCAAGAAGTTCTTTTAATAATATTTGAAAATACGAAAGGGCATTTATTTATCCTTTGAAAGAAGTAATTTAGGTCTCAGTGGGTAATTTGCATATGTCACTAGTTTAACTAAGCAAGGACTAGAAAATTAAAATGTGATTAGGTTTTTTTGCATAATTTGTCAAAATTATATGCTTTTTGTGAGTGACAGGTGGGTGGTAAAGACTTTAATATAAAGTGTATGCCAAAAGTTTCTCTGACTCTGTAGAGACTTCAGTGGAAAATTACCTATTTATTTTATTATTTTATTTTAGTGAATATGGGTCTATCACAAACCTCAGGTTAATGCAGAGAATTAGGTAATAGTTAATAAAGTTTGTCCAAACATTAAGACAATTTACTTTTCTTTCTTATAAACTCCAGGAGCACTTTAGGATCCTACCCAGAAAAGCTTAGTTTCATCAGGCTAGACAGCTTGTCAAACAAACAACAAAAGTAATACAATTACCATTTTACTAGTGGCAAACCATTGCCCAAGGGGATTACATGGCTTCTTCAAAGTCATGTAACAAAACCCAGGAGCTGGAACTGGATTTTCTAGGTCTCAAGACAGCTTCGATGCAGTCAGTGCCTTCAAACTCGCCTCAGACGAGCTTTCTCCCAATCCTTGCAACAGATTCAGGTTCACGCTACATTCAAAACTACGCGAAGAGGTGATTCAGGCCACGCAACCTGAATGGTGTGCACAGTAATAAGAAGATATAAATGTATCATTTTGTATATTAGTCCCATGGAATGCCAAAATAATGGAAAATCAGAAAAATGTTTTGGTAAAGCTTATGTGAATTGTCTGAGTTTGGTTACCCTTCATAGCAACTGCTTCATGTCTGTTGTGGTTTAACCCCAGATGGCAACTAAGTACCACGGGATGGCTCGCTGGCTCCCCGCCCCTGCAGCAGGACAGGGAGAGGAATTGGGACAAGGTAAAACTCATGGGTGGAGATAAGAACAATTTAAGAATCGAATAAAAAATAATAACAACAACAATTGTAATGAAAAGGAAAGAGAAAGAGAGAGAAACAAAACCCAAAAGAAACAAAACCAAGCAATGCGCAATACATTTGCTCGCCACACACACTGGCCGATGCCCAGCCAGCCCCCGAGCAGCAATCGGCAGCCCCCAAGCCAGCTCCCCCCAGCTTACACACTGAGCATGATGCTCTATGGTATGGAATATCCCTCTGGCTTGCTCGGGTCAGCTGTCCTGGCTCTGCTCCCTCCCGGTTTCTCCTGCACCTGCTCACTGGCAGAGCACGGGAAACGTGAAAAGTCCTTGGTTCAGAGTAAGCACTACTTAGTGACAGCTAAACCACCAGTGTGTTATCAACACGATTCTCAGACTAAACCCAAAACACAGCACTGCACCAGCTACTAAGGAGAAAAGTAACTATCCAGGCATAAACCAAAGCATTCTCACAGATGTTTGTTTTCTATTTAATACGTTGACATGAGATACTGTAAAAAAGGCATAACTGTGAGAGCGGCAAAAGGAGAAGGCTCCTGACTCTTATTAGACGCAGTCTTAGAGCATTTACTACCTTGTAGAACAACATAATGCAGCATGCTTTTGCAGAAGCCTCTTAAATTTGACTAATGAACTGCCACAGAAACAGACTTGCAGCATTAACAGCATCTACTCTTTAGTCAGCTGAGCCACCTGAAAATGCAGGTACGCCTGGTACCAGGGTTCTTGAAGCATCAAAAGCTGAATGCATTGTGAAGTGGTCCAGGGAGGCCTCTTTTAACACGTTTGGTCTTTAGTGCACTATAAAATGTTTATGGTTAACAGTAGTGTATCTATGGAACGCTTGCACGGCATCATTTTGAGAACACAGGGAGGAACCCCTTTTTTTGTTGCCTTTGCAGAAGGAAAGAATACATGGAAAATTAGCTTGGCCTCATGGCCAGATCCAAAATGCATCCAGGGTCAATGGAGCATGCACTAATTTTAGTGGATTTAGGTTGTGTGCTGTGATGAAAGTAGCAAAGGACTATGCTACAGAAACAATCCTGAACATTACAGATTTCAGGACAGGGAGAAGCCCAAGGCTAATGCTGATGGCTTATTTTCTTGCTTTGCTGCCATCATGTCTCTGCTAGAGCAGACTTTTACTCAACTTCTAGAAATAACACAGCTGATACAAATACGGCAAAAAAAAGTTTACATGTTTTTTCACTGGCTAGCAACCACAAAGAACATCCTGAGAGCTGTTCATCTACCTAGGTACAGGAGTGGGAGGCCACCAACTACAGTTACTGTATGTTCACACTATGGTCCAGCCAGCAGCTGTAGGCCGGCAGGTATTCCTACCTGTTTTAAACTGATAAAAGTAGAGCAATGGACTTTTTATTGAAATGCATTGTATGGTTTGATTACCTGAGCTAGGCTTCCTAGTCGAGGAAGCCGCCTTTGACCCTAAATGTCAGCGTAGAGCAAAAAACTTAAACTCATACGTGTGTTTTAGCTGATAGAAGCATGAGGAGTGGCTGCAATGCAAATATAGAGTATCATGAAAATGCCTTGTATGTGACTAGAAGTAGGATTCAGATTTACACAGACTAGAAGCATGAGACATATCTCCCAAAATAGCTATTCACTAACTAAGGGTTCCACCGAGGTTTGAAGGATGACAGTGCCATTATAAATAAGCTGTTGACTGTTCAGCTTTGGACGACAAATTCAGGTGCTACAATGCTTTTCCTTTTGCAATACATCATTTTCTTAAAGCATGCAGTGGTTTAGGCAAAACACTCAGGTGCTAAAAATTCACTGAAAGACAATTAGCAGAAGTAGTGTGATTGTATCTGACAGTTCTGTAATGCGAACCCTGTTGAGTTGCCCAAAATAATAGTGTTAAGTAAACCAAAGCCATAGAGTATGTTTGGTCTTTTGTCTATAATTTAAAGGATAACTTACATCTCCTGCTGTGCAATAGCACAATTAATTATATTTCCCACAAGTGCCTGTTTTTAGTTTTAGAAAGGAATAAGGAAGTCGCGACTGCAGAAGGGAAAAAAAGTGTATTTTTTTAAAAAAAAGAGCATGAGCACCAGAGACAGCAGTGCTGTGCAAGAAATGGTAGTGTGGCCACTTTCCAGCAGGTCACGAGCTCTCACTTAGGTTAACATCAGCTACCTCTGTACCTGGCGGTTGATCTCTAGTGTAGCTTTATTGTTTATATCTATTTAACAACAATTAAATGGATTAAAATATTCAGAGAAGGTGGCAGAGATGATCAAAGATATAGAATGAAACCATGAGTCTCTGGTCTGAAGAAGAGAGGGTGAAGGGTGTGATAGTACTTATGAAATAGAGTAGCTTAAAAAGTGAAAAGGTAGTGACCATTCGCTATATTTTTCTCTATTTTTTTTTTTTTTATTATGCAGCCAGGTACATTAAATGTGTAACACAACGAAGGGAACAGCTTTTCCACACATCTGGAGTTAAGGCAGAGAGTTTGTTGCTGCAGAATACTGCGGACTTTAAAAGTCTCTATCAATTCAAAAAACAATTTGAAAAATTAATCGGGAAAAAAAAGACACAAGTGCTGCTAAAAAACAAAGATACCCTTCTTGCTTTTGCCCCAGAAGTCCGTAAGATGCGGAATTCAGGTTGCTGTGAGGATACAGTGGAAGGACTGTGCCTGTGTATTTCCTCTGTTATTATATTTAGACATTTTTTTTCTAGGCCACTGCCACAGACAGTGCACTAGAACTAAATGAACTGTAGTCCAACTTAGTAAATCTGTTCTCACATTCTGATGTAAACCTTGTGACCTATTATTTCCTATTAAACCGATTAACAGAGACTTGCCTTTTACAGCTATTTTTCCATAAACTGAGCTGCAATAGGGCAATGATTTGGTATTAAAATATAAAGGTTAATTCTGTCAGTAGTATGGATGGTATATATGACCCAAGGTGAAAAATTAGGTTGTTGTAAAAGTGTTCTTTAAGAATTTTAACAGATGAAAAAGGAGCAGCGTCCATTACATATTCCCAGATTCAAACTTTTCATTAAAGGTGTTCTAGAAATAATTTGATCTGCCTGCAGTAATAATATAATATGTGAAATAACAAACTTCATATCCTAACAAGCTAAGTTGCATCTATTCCAACTGAAATCCAAGGGTTCTGAAATAACAGAACCCCTGGCAAGATCAGGCTAAAAGATAAGTTACCACGTTCGTTCACTTTTGCTTTGAGTCATTTGAAGAGGAATTCTGCTCTAACACGAGCACTTAATGAATTCTGAGATCCCATAAGGTTTACTAGAGCTGTATTCGTAGAATTTAATAGCATATCGCTTGCTAGAAGTGTTTTTGTGTGCATCTTGCGCTTCACATCACTGACTCCATGATTAGACGTTTCCATTTCCTAAAACATTTCTTTACTGGCCAGACAGGACATCACATGCTAAGGCATCTTCGCTTGCTGCTCTGCTCCTGGCAGGGGGGACTGGATGGAGATAAATCCCTGTCTCTCCTGCTGCCAGAGGCTGGTTTACCTACAGGTTGACAGAAATCTGTACAGAGCCCCCAGAAGTGAAATGCACTTATGGCTGACCCTTGTCACATGTAGGGCAGCAGTTGGACATCACGATGATCTTGCCATGGAGTGAACAATACTAATGGGTTATCAGCTCAGCTGGCAAAGAGCATTCAACAGATGAGCAGAAGAAGAAAGGAGCAGATAAAAGGAAATTAATCTGTATTCTGTTTATTGAACACTCTGCTTCCTCCAGAGTAACAGCAACATCTTTTCCTTTTAATTTTTCCATTTGAGTTTGATCACAACCCGTGCAGATGTTGTTTCATGCTTCAGGTGTTTAAACTGACTAATTTTAAGGATGTCCATGGGGCATGCATCTTTTAGCACTCTGAGCAGCTTTTCACACTTCTGCTTTCTATAGGCTTTGGGAAATATTGCTTTACACTTGAAGACGTTTTTGTTAAGTGGCCTGGAAGCAGGAATTCTGTCCTGTCATTTCAGCAAATTTAGACTTAAGCTGAAAATAAGGAAGCCTTGAGAAATTCAGTTTTTCTTATTTTCAAAACATCAAATATTTTCTCTCTGGTTAGTTAACACAAAGAGCATGGACAGCTCACAATTGGCATGTATATGTTAAAATCACTTTTCATCAAACTGCATTGTGGAAGCAATTACCTTAGTGAAGGGAGGGGAACATTATCAGGACACAATAAGAAGGAACTAGGGCTCCTACACTGAAACAAAACAGAATTGTACTACATTTTCTGAGCATAGGGAAGAATCCAAACAAATTTCAGAGATGTTCGTAACTAAAAATAATATATACCATACCAGTAATAATTACACATGTAAAAGAGTAGTCCAGAGGAACTCTCAAGTGAGGGGAGATAATCAGTTTGGGGTCAGAAAATAACTGATATGTGGCTGGAGATTGAACTGACAGTGACTTAAACATTCTGATTCTTGAAAGGTTCTGGTACTTGAGTTTGCTGGACATACTCTTTACATATGAAGCCAATCTGCCAAAGGAATAAAGGATCAACAACTTAAAAGTCAATAGCTGCTGGTGGGAAAGAGGAGGTGCAATCAAGATTCAGTTTCTCTTTTCAGTCTTACATTTCTGTGTGTTTCTGCTTGGGAAATGCATTTACACCGAACCTTCAAAATAAGCCAGTACTTCTGCTCTGGGTTGCATCTTTACACATGCAGGGCCTGATTTTCAGGCTTGTGGATTCTGCAGTTTTAATTGATTTCATGGCTCCACCATGTTATTGATCCAGATTTCAGTATTCCTCACAACTACTTCCACCTCCTGAAGGATTTCTTAAAAGAGTCCATTCATTCCCAGCTGAATTACCTTTAAGTACTTAGCATTGTAGGGCTAGGTAATCTACAGGATGGCCGAGCCAGTCCCTTGTACAGAGTAGGACAAGTATGTAAAAACCTCCTTGACAATTATGTTACACCTATTATTAAAAACCTTTAATGAGAAAAGTTTCTCAGTGTTGTGATACTGGCTATCCAATAGTTTAATACAATCTTTATCATTGAAATTCCTGTAAAAAAATAGTATTTTCCTCCTCTTCTCCTTTGGAACATGGAGAACAATTAATTCATTTGTACAACAGAAGGCTTGCTCTACTCTTCAGGAAAAAAAAAAAAAAAGACATGCAATTCATTTCAGTATTTCATTTTAGGTCATATTTTCTGATTTGCTGGTAATTGATGGTTTCCCCTGCCTTCTCTATTACTTGTCTGCATCTGCGTTGAGGTATGTTTACCAACATTTGACACAGTATTCAAGTGCCAATTGTTGTGCCAACAACAATTCAGAGGCAGAATAATTACTTTAAAACTCTTTGATAATCCTGTATTTTTATTCTTAAATTCATTTCAGCTTATTTGCAAAAATATGCCATTAAAATAAAGGCAGAATAATTACCTTTGACATCCTGACCTTCCTATTAATATATCTGTACCTATAATTCACCATTTTTGCAATGATATTACATTAATCTATATAAATAATTTAGTTTGGATGAGGAACTTTGAAGCAGATTTCCAGGCATTTCTGTTTATCATGTGTTTTTTTATCATCAGAGTAGACACACTAAAATCTTTCAGGATGAAACTCACCTGGAGGCTTTGCCAGCTACTACCTGGCTTTAAGATCACAGGAGGGAGCAATCTAGCGTTAATCTGAATTTACCACTACTGGAAACACTTTTTGTGTTGACTATGTGTGCTCAGCATTTTTCTCAATCAAAATAATTTATTCGGGGCTGCGCTACTTGTTAATGTAAGCAGTTATGTGGACTTTCACTTGTTTCAGGCATATAGGCACATTTGTATCAGCATCCTTTCTAGCCTGAAGTAATCCTACATCAAAGCTTTTCTGGGGATCCAAGTTTAACTGAGTTAGTGTTACAATGGAAGTTGATGGCAGAATGGGCAATTGAACATAAATATCCCAAATCATAAGCCACTAGCTCATCCTTCCCTCTGTCAAATTAGCAAAGGAGACTTTGTGGGGATGTTATTCTGGTTTGATTTTTGGTTTGATTTTTAGGGGTTTTTTTCACCCTTAATGCTTGCAAATTACATCAGGTAGATATATTCCATATGATGATCTGCTGCTGCAGGGAGTATGCCTTGAACGACATAGGGTTTTGCTATTAGCTTTATTGAATGCCTTCTCGGTGCTGAGGAGAACTTCCCCCTCTGTTTTTCATGTATTAGTAATTTTGGTGGACTTTCTGTATCAGCAGGCAAAGATTCAGCACCCACAAGTGTTATTTGAAATAATATTTTAATCGAGAAGCTTCCATATACATACTGTAGATGTACTGGACCAATTTTTTATAAGTCAAGTACCATTAGGCTATTGCAACAGAATCCGATTTTACAATATAATATAAGCTGGAGGAAAAGAAACATTAAGTGTTATTTGTCAAGAAGAGTGATCTTTATGAGATCTGACCTTTCTCTAAGCCAACACAATAAAAAGGTGAGTGTCATTTTTATATTCGCAAAGATTAGTTTTGCTTACAGTAAGCAGAAGACGAGTCTCTCAGGGAGCTTAAAATTCTCATTGGAAATAATTGAATCTCATTACTAAGCATGCACTATGAAACCCCTATGATATGCCCCAATCAACTATTAAAAGCATGTTCGTACTCAGAGCACACTACCTTTCCAACCTCTGCTGCTACATAGTATAGTACTAGTGAATTGACCTTTTTATGAAGACTTAAAGCACCATGTAATTAATTTTTTTTCTATGTACAGAGTTAAGACTTAATGAAGCTGTGAGGTTAAATGTCAATACATCCATTGCAGATATTTTTTATATTACAGTTCTTGGCTTTCAGATGTTAATGATACACTTTCTGTAACCATTTTGTTTTGGTTTGGTTTGGGTTTTT
The DNA here is from genome assembly GCF_023634085.1 of Falco cherrug. Lineage (NCBI taxonomy): Eukaryota > Metazoa > Chordata > Aves > Falconiformes > Falconidae > Falco > Falco cherrug. Next base: position 6,355,178 of record NC_073698.1, read on the forward strand.
TTTTAAAAAACAAACAAACAAACAAACAAAATTGCAAATTCGTATCGCATTGCAAAACTTGGTCCAATTTCACTCGTTGAGCATGCCTGATCTAGGAAGAATAGCTCTGAAATGCAAAGCCATAAGCCGTGTTGGCGATGACTTCATGATCCTGATCTAAAGTCCATTGAAGTAGATGGAAGTGTATTATACTTGAGGTTAGATGGTTTCCACATATCTAGTGCTGTACAGTTTCACTGTAACATCCAGAACATCTCTGTGTAAGACCTCTGAATGTTCATTAAAATCTTTCTTTCAAGACCAGTAGCTGATTTGCACATCCCTGAACTAAAGTGTTTATCCTGGAAATAGGCATGCATAGATAACGATTTCATTAGTGGTTTAAAAAGCTTGTTAAAGGGCTGAGCATTATTTTTCATATATCTTAGTGATACTTGAAATTCAAGGAAGAGCATCTCCCATTTGTCCATTCAGTTTTTTCCATTTGCAGTTCAAGATATTTAACTGACTGTCAGATTTTTAGGCTATGAATGGGTCTTCTCATATATTTACCTGAGCACCCTGGATTCAACAAGGAACAGCTTTGCATTATTAGAAACTGTAAGAGTTGCTTCTTCTTGCGTACCACAGAAGCTGAATATACTTCTTGATTGAGTTAGACCTATAAATATTAGCTCCTAAATTGCAGCTACTATTGTGTCTCAGTGTCACATCAAATTAATAAACTCCTAGTACCCAGACTGTTACCTGCCTAACATGCGTTGTGTTTAATAGATAATTAATTCATAGAATCATAGAATCATAAAATCATAGACTGGTTTGGGTTGGAAGGGACCTTAAAGATCACCTAGTCCCCACCCCCCTGCCATGGGCAGGGACCTTCCACCAGCCCAGGCTGCTCCCAGCCCCGTCCAGCCTGGCCTTGAGCCCTGCCAGGGATGGGGCACCCACAGCTGCTCTGGGCAGCCTGGGCCAGCGCCTCGCCGCCCTCACGGGGAAGGGTTTCTTCCCAATATCTCATGTAAACTCACCCTCTTTCAGTTTAAAGCCAACACACCTTGTCCTATCAGTACATGCCCTTAAAAAAAAAAATTATTCTAACTAAGATGGTTAAGAAAGATCATGTTTCTAGGGCAATTTTGAATTTATTGTTTTAAACACCACTGTCTAATACATTTAAAGCAATTCTGAAATCCACACATAATTGAATGAGCTCTGGAATTTATGAAAGCCACACTCCTGTCTTATCAGCTGGTTCACTTCATATATTTTATGATATATACCAGTGATTTTTATTTGCATCTTACTGAAAAAAACCAACGACAACCATGCTGCAGAGCTTGTCAGACCAGTGCCAAAACCAGTTTTTAATACGCATCAGGACAGCAATTGAAAATGTATATATCACTCAGGAGTACTGAGTTGTTACAAGGGACTATTCAAAGCCAGCCAGGAGGCAACAGGTTATAGGACAGAAAGTGAAGGGTAGGCGATAATCTTCGGAGTCCCCTTGACTCCAAAGAATAAAGTGACCTTCTGGGGGTGAAAAAAAAAAAAAAAAAAAAAAAAAGGGGGGCAAAAAAAATAAAAGAAAGGAGGAAAAATTTCTGAAACAACTAGAAAGGAAATCTTAAATTACACGGAAATTGTGCTTCAAATGTTGTCTAGCTCATGGTGCCACAAGGTATGAAAAGGCCAATTGCCTCAAAATATATCCTTTCAGGTTTTCAGGGAAAATGTCTTTTATGATAATCAGCAGTGGAGAAGTGCTTTTGGGAAGCTTTAGAGTACCAGAGCTCACACACCTGTTTCCAGCGCATGAATCAGGTCCCAAAAGACAACTAGAATGTATTAGGGAAAGAATGTTGCAAATTATAACCAATACATTGCTTAAGGGCTCCTGGAAACTTCAGCATCCAGAGGGACCATGACAAGTGTGAGAGGTGGGCCCGTGTGGACCTCACAGAGTTCAACAAGGCCACTGGCAAGGTCCTGCATAAGGTTTGGAGCAACCCACAAACACAGGCTGGGCAGAGAATGAATTGAGAACAGCCCTGAGAAGGACTTGGGGGTGTTGCTTGACAAGAAGCTCAACATGACCAGCAGGGTGCACCTGCAGCCCAGAAAGCCAATCGTATCCTGGGCTGCATCAAAAGCAGCGTGGCCAGCAGGTCAAGGGGGGTGATTCTCCCCTGCTGTTCCACTCTCATGAGCCCCCACCTGCAGTGCTGTGTTCAGCTCTGGGGCCCCCAACATAAGGACATGGACCTGTTGGAGCAAGTCCGGACAAGGACCACAGAGATGATAAGAGGGCTGGAGCACCTCTCCTGTGACAACAGGCTGAGAGAGTTGGGGTTGTCCAGCCTGGAGAAGAGAAGGCTCTGGGGAGACCTTAGAGCAGCTGCCAGTACCTAAAAGACCCTACCAGAAAGCCAGAGAGGGACATTTTACAAAGTCAGGTAGTGATAGGACAAGGGGGAATGGCTTTAAACTGAAAGGGGGGAGACTTAGATGAGATGTTGGGAAGAAATTATTCACTATGAGGGTGGCGAGGCGCTGGCCCAGGCTGCCCAGAGCAGCTGTGGGTGCCCCATCCCTGGCAGGGCTCAAGGCCAGGCTGGACGGGGCTGGGAGCAGCCTGGGCTGGGGGGAGGGGGCCCTGCCCAGGGCAGGGGACGTGAAACTAGGTGATTTTAAAGTCCCTTCCCACCAAACCAGTCTATGATTCTGTGATTCTATGAATTACCTGAGCTGGAAGACTCTGGACGTCCCGCACTGTGTACAAGGCAGAACACAACTGCATCATGTAAGACAGATCCTAGGGGGAAAAACCCCAACAAACTATGCCCTTCTTTCTCTGTCTTTCAGAGACATGTCCCTCTAATTTGCAACTTTACTCTTTCTTCTGACATCGAGTTTGATGTATTTAATAGTTTGCTGGTAATCTACACATTACCTTTACATTTCTCTCTCTCCTATGCAAATTATCATGGCAAAGGGGAGAGATGGACAGCATATAAGGACAGAAGCCTTCTGTAATCTGCTATTTTATGTCAAAATCCAGGTAGACCTAGGTGCTACATGAAAGATCTGGTGGAGACATCAGCTGCATTGCTACAAGACACTGAGTATAATTAGAAATTGGAGAATTCCTCTCCATTCTTCCCTGACTCCAGTCCCCAAGGCTGAGGTGTGGCATTTGCATTTGGTCTATTTTCATTGTCAGAAGTTAAATACCAGCCCCTACTAAGCCAGGTGACCATAGTGAGGTTAGAAATTCTGAGATAGGAGGCATCTGCTAACTTTCACAATGAAATGACAGTGTCCAGAAGGGGTAGTTACACAAAAATGAAAAAAAGTGCTCTTGTGGCAAAGATGAATGCTGCATCTTTAGATGCAATGAAAGGGAAGTTTTGCAATAGTAGCTGGAAGAAGATTCTGAATTTCTGGAAGTTTGGGGGTTTCTTTTGGTTTGTTTTAAGCAAGCAAAAAGTGCTTGTAATAAAGACGTAATATAAAGATTTTTTTAAAAGTCCAAATGAAACAAAAATCTTCAAGCATTTCTATGTATTGCACTCTCTTAGAAGAGACATATGAACACTATTTAACCTTCTAGCAGTTGAGAAAAGTGTATAAAGCAGAAAGTGCCTATAAGCATATGATTTATATACATAGGCAGAATATTTATAGACATCCTAAGATCGAGACTGCAAAGCGGACTCAGAACCAAGTCAGATATAACATAGGTGCAGTCAAGGAAGCTCCCAAGAGAGATTATAGTCTGGCTTTTATATTCACATCTACATACAGAAGATTTGAACTTTTTACATGTTATTTCATAAACCCTTCCAGTTGTTCACCCCTAAACCAAACCTTGTTCTCAGAAACATTTTGCTTCAGGATCACATTACATCAACACAAACAAAGGAACATTCTTGTTTCTGCACCCCTGGAGGAAAACTGCTATAGAATATTGTGCCACCTTCTTTTTATTAATCTAATGGAAATCTTCAAGACCTTCTTTAGAGTGTCACTAATTCCTGATTTGAATACAAATTATAAATGACTAAGAAAACTGTTAAAAGCCCAACTTGATATGAGTATCCCAAAAACAAACAAAAAAAAAAAACCAAACAAACAAAAAAAAAAAAACCCAACCAAGTAAGGAAAATTATACCAAACATTATCACTGACAGAGCAATTTTCACCTCCACATGTGCAAATGCATTATAAAGGAAGTTAATTATCATTATTACCACTTTCCTTTCAGATTGGTAAACTTAGTCAGAAAGAGATAATGTAACTCAGCAGAGATCCAAGCTGAAAAGTGAGGGAAAGAACCTGCACCTCTCTCAGTACCTGCCTGTTTGTAACGCAGCCAGCCATGAAATAACAGGAAAAGATTGAAGGCAATGGAAATGTAGCAATAAGCACATCACTGCAAAGACGTCAAAATACGTCCGAAGTGGCAACCTTTGGTCAGACCTCTCCATTTTTCCTAGGTCTGAAGTGCCAACTGAACCAGGAGGACATGAAGGCCAGCTTACAGTATTATACTTGAACCAGCTTTTCATAAAACTGTGCAGATAATATTCAGCAATGGCATAAAAAGACCTAGTCTTGGAATAAAAAAATTCTATGGTGTCATAAAATTATATTACTTATGTTCTTTGTTTTATATATAGCTTTCCTTTTTATTTCGTTTGTAATGTTGAAACTATTTGTGATTATGATTTTAAATCAGTTGCCGCATATCTCCAATTTCATTTGCCTAATTGCCTAATGTTATTGCATACCTTAAAAGACCAAAAGCTACATATCCAAAGATAGAAGAAACTTAGCGTCTTTTTTCCTGCAAGTCCAGCAGCCTTAGCTCTTCTTGATGCTGTTATTCAGACAAAAGAATTGTTTCTTCTGAGAGTAATAGCACCTAATAACACAAACCCACAGGTACAGGTGATAGCAGAAGCTGCAGACTCCAAAATCATCCTGGTTCTAGGCATTCAGGTTGTCTACTTTACTTTTAACTGCCTTTTGTAGTTACAAGGGCAGCTTTCCCCCTGCAAAGCTATGAAATGCTGCAGTCTTCAGTCTAAAAACTCTCAAAAACCATTTGCCAAGAACTGTGATAACAGGTTGGGGTTTTTGCCATAGAAGTGTGGTTTCAGTAAAAAAAAATTACAATTAATCAATTTACAAGTAGACCTTGATGATGTCTGTGTAGCTTTGCCTGTGAGTAGAGAGGCACTGTGGAAGAATCACTAACCAGTTTTCTCCCTTAGTAGATCTCTTTAGAAGAAATCACTTTGCTTCACTTGATTTCCCTTTTTGAGGGACTTTTCTCTCTGGCTTGCTTTCCTTCTTCCTCTGTTTTTTTTTGTCTCACCATTTTCTCTTCATTTCATTCATCTCACTGATTTATTTTAGTAACCTCATACCACACAGACTGTCAGATGGCACATTGCTTCTGCAAGTCATAGTATCAGAACAGTAGCAATACCCAACCTCTGTTTTCTGTAAAACACCTTTGTAAAAAAAAAAAAAAGAGAGAGAGAGAAGAATAAATTGCCATGTTCTGCGGGAATCAAATTACTCTGTAAACTCTGATCATCATGGCTTGTGTTCTCCAATACTTACATCTGCTGATACTATTAATATTAGTAAATAACACAAGACACCCTTGCAGATCCAGATCTTGGTGCAATCCTGGAATTGTTCACTGTGTGAGCATGAATGTTCCATATTGGTGTTAATGCCATGGAGATCACTTGGGGTCCTGATCTTCTCACCACACACTTATAATCCAGGCATTTTCGGAAGAAGCAATGAAAAATTATCACCATACTGACACTAGCTGACAACAAGAAGCAGAACAGCTCAAGCTCACATCACATCAGCTGAACATGCAGGTACTTTCATCATCAGACTAAAATTAATCTTTACTCGAGCCTCTGTTAACAACATTTGTAAGCTCTTTAACACTCTGAGGTGTACAACGGAGTATAATTTTGACAAAGGCACTTTTCAAATTGTGTCTAACTCTATGGATCAAGCAGCTTACAAAGGATTCAGTAATGACCTCTGGTTATCAATAAACTGTTCCTGTGAGCAAAGGCTTTGATTAAAAAGTCTTATTCCTGGGGGAAGCATCTATTCCTGAGAGCAACTCGGGTTTCAGAAACAAATACTACAAAAGGTAACAATCTATAAATGTTACATAATTCAAGAATTAACAACAAGAAACTCTTTTATTTCATTGTATTTCTCTACCTTCATCAGGTACACACAAGTGCAGTGGTTTGCTGCCTGATGGTGTCAGCAGCTGACATTTCAAGAATAACCTGTCAAATCAGTGCACACCTGCAGCCCCCTACCAGCAGTTCCTATAGGTCATCCAAAATAAGAGGAATTTTGAGGGGTCTTTTTAGTTCAGTTTTATTTTGAAGCTTATCCTCTGGGTTAATGTTCCCACCTAAGTAATACAGTACTTCAAAAACAGGCTGCACTGGGGAGAAATACTTGAAACATCTTCACTAAGGTATTTTGTTGGAAAGTACCTTCTAACATACTCTAGCTGTCACTAGCTAACATTTGGGGAGCATGTATATCTGGTGTCAAGAAGGAAGCATGCAATGGCAAGGGAACAGTGACGTGGTGTTGAAGAATTTGGGATAAAAGTAGATGTTTGTTGCTTTTCAAAAGCAAGATAATCACTTAAAGGATATCTAAATTAGTTAAATGTACCTTTTTTTTTTTTGGGGGGGTGGGAATAGCTACAAGGAAAGCCATATGGATAATTATAAATGAGATTGAAATACTAATTATAGTAATAGAAGTTCACTTAAAACTCACAATCAATTTTATTGAGCCTATGTGAAGAAGAAACATAGTCTGCAGTTTCGGAAGATGATAGCATTGGCAGCAAAACTATTGCACAAAGTTCACAACCCCAGTCAGCCCCCACTCCTGCTTCTAATTTGCTCATCTCAGCGAGGCAGTTAGCTGCAAACCCACAGGCAGCTGTGCTAGCACAAGAGCAAGTGAGGCAAACAGCATCATAAGAAGACAGGACTGTAGAAATATCCTAAGGTGCCTTTGTATGCCAAGCAAGCATCTTGTGAAACGATATCCTAAAGGCAGGTCCATAAAGGAATTTCAGATATGGTGATAAATTGCCTTTACTAATGTTTTTTGGCTGCCTGCATCCTGATGTGAAACCTGTGATGTTGAGTTAGCTCAGCATCTCAGAGTCAGAGTCAGAAAAGCCAAATGTTTACCAGAAGAGTGTGTCATAAACCCTCCACTTTGGTGTCCCCCAAGCACATCCTTGGGCCCTACTTAAGTGTACTGGGTCTGCCTGGGATGGAGTTAATTTTCTTCATAGCAGCCCGTATGGTGGTGTGTTTTGGATATGTGACCAAAATGACCAAAGGGATGTCCCACACCATATGACATTGTTCTCAGCAATAAAAGCAGAGGGAAGGAGGAGGGAGGGGGGAATGTTTGGATTACAACATTTGTCTTCCCAAGTAACTGTTGTATGTGAGGAAGCCCTGCTTCCCTGGAAATGGCTGAACAACTGCCGGCCAGCAGGGAGTAGTGAATTAATTCCTTGTTTTACATTGCTTTAAGTATCGAACTATTTTTATCACAGCCCACAAGTTTTCTCACTTCGCAGAAAACTTCTCTCCCCATGACACTGGGACAGAGCAAGCTGCTGCATGGGGCTTAGCTACCCACAACACCATGCCAGATTAATTCACTCAGAGCTCTACTCTCTCTGAAGAATGCCCTATTCATTGGCCATGGTCCCTCTTCCGGTTTTTTTCTGTCCCTTCTGGTCCACTTAAATCTAAATTAATTTCCTAAGAAGAATTTCAGAAAAAGCAGTTTCCCCGCTGTTTCATGCATGCACTCCATGCCTCTGATCACTCTCTGATTGCAAAAGGACTCATGGACTAGTTCATCTGAACAGTGGTCTTCCATAGGAAGTGCAATGATGTGCAAGAAGACCTGGGCAGGAGCTTTGAAAGCTTCAGATTGAGAAAGACAGAGGGCTTTTCTGCAAAGCAACCATTTTATAAAGGAGGGAAACATCTTATAGTGTTGATATTTTTAAGTGACAGTAGCCTTGGTACTATGCGCTGCAGAGATCTTAGTCCTTCCAGTGGTGAGGTTAGGTTTGCTTCTCCCTGGACCCATTATTCAATGGGCTACCCCAGTTGATGTTTCTATATGGGCTAAGGCTAGTTGTAATCCCTCACTTCTTTTCATCCTTAAACCAGTGGATACCCACAGAAACATAGAGAAGCACAAATGCAGAGAGGTGCCTGCTGACTGCCAGTATAGGATGCATTTGCTCCTATGTAGACTTCTATAAGGAAAATAATAATCTTAGGCTCCCATACAGCCAAAAGATGTAACAGACATCTCACATCCTAAAATAGATGTTTAAAAGAGACCAGCAGAATTTTATTTTTTTTTTAACTTCTTCCTAAACCTGAGGCATTAATATCCTTTTTTTGGACCTGGCCTCTACTTGGTGTATGAAGGCTGTATTTTCTGACATTCGAAAGACATCTCTATGTATAAATGATGTCACCAATCACCATTAAAAAAAAAGCCCTAAAGCAAGTCAACTTAAAATTTGGAGGTATTTTCATTCCAGATGATAAACTACATTTGATGAGAGTCTGCGTTTTATTTACTGAGTGGATCAAATTCCTTGGCTGAACTTTAAATGCAAAGCCATATTTGATGGTTTTCAGGGCCTCACCCAGAATAGCATTTAAGCTTTAAAGAACCAAAGACCTACCCTAAAATTCTTGGGACGTCAGTTTACAGCATACTGAATTGTTGGCTTAACTAATGATGCTTTTCTGAACTGCAAGCTCAAATTCAAGGGTTCCTTTAGGGTCCACATCTTCCTCATGCAATGTGTCAACACTCCTGTTCGAAATCAGCAATAGCTTGGTATATATAAAGTAGCAAGGGCAAATCTGACCCTTTGTATGACAGTCAGGAATAATATTATTGTAATGTTCACTGATGAAAATAGGTAAGTGCTTCATTATCGGAAGAATCTGAAGTGCATTTTTGAATATTTACCTAGATCTTTGTATCTTGTGCAAGACAAGCATAGCAGTAGCTCACACACGATGTTCAAATTTCACTCTTATTACTTAACCACTGTATGCAGTTATATTTCTAACGTACTCTTTATCATCTGTATACACTCTTCAAGGGAAAAATACCTGGGGGTCATGTGGAAATTGTGTTATTCTCCACCAGGTATTTTAAAAGCAAGTATTTCCCATATATAATAAAAGGAAAACAAAACAAAAAACCTCTAAACACTTTGAATAGACAAACTAACTATACAGCATTTTTCGAAAAACTGGCACTGAAGATCCCCTAGTAAGCTTCCAAACAAGCCAAGATTTGTATGTCACGTTCTCCCCTTTTTCAAATGCAGCATCATCAGAGTGTCAAAGTATTCTGTCATATGTTTCTGAACCTCTGGAGAAGATTTCACAGGTTAGAGGGTAGGGAGATTAATAGGTTTTTATAAGGTGTTATTATAGTGCAATGAGACTTTTTTTCTGATTTTTTTCACATGGTCTCAAACAAAAAAATCACATAAACCATACAGTTTATATTTTAACCAACTCACTGCTTTAGAGATGTTTCAATGAAAGCAGCTCTTTGAGTTTTCAAAAAATACTGACATTAACGTAACAATCTCTCCACTCTTTTCCTCTTACCATTTTCTTGACTCATAATTACTTTTTGTTTATTCCATTTTCTTACTGAACCATAGGGGTTAAAGGGAATATTGCCAACAATTCACCTATGTGTTGACCTGGGTCCTTTCAGAATCTCTGCATTTCTATGCAAGCATTTCAAGTGACAGAGAAACTTCCACCTTCTCTCAGAGTCCCTGCCAGTGATTCCTTATCATCATCTTTAGAAATATGAATTTTATGTATAGTTTGGATTTGTACAGCTTTCAACTCCTGAACGTGGGATGGAGTAGTCCTTCAGTCTCTTGAATGACTACTGTTGTCTTCTCCTGTGAAGATCGGCCAGTAGAGCCAACACACAGCAGAGCTATCTTCTGTGTCAATAAAGCTTTTATATAAACATTGTTTTTCAACCGGCATATAAAAGTTTTCTTCACATTTATAGTGTCATGTAAATACCTGCCAGCAATGAAGAGAAATGGTGGCTTGATCATGGCTTGTAAAGGTCTACAGGAGAGAAATAATTTTTATAGCAAAGGTATTTCAATCTAAGAAGGAAAAGACATAACAAGATCCAGAAGGCACAAACTGAAACTACATAAACCAATTTTGGGCTAGGAATAATGAAGGTAATATACCAGTAAAATTAATAAACTTACATCATGTATCTTTCAGCACTTCAGATAGGGACCACATAACTACTTCAGCACATGGAAGTGCACTTTGCTAAGCTGTGAGCTTGGAAGAGGAATGACTGGATGGACACCTGTTCCCATGGTGTCATGGAAACAAGGTCAAAAAACAAACCAGTCCCTTTTGTTCTCCAGTTGTTCAAAGAAAACAACAAAAGAGCATAAAACTGGATGTGTAACCTATAAATAACCTTGTCACAATTTTAATTTGTCAAATTTGTGTTTTCTTTTACCAGTAAAATGGGTATTTTTAGTCATAAAATGACCAAAAAGAGAGAAACAACATCATTTCATGATACAATTCATTTTTAGTTGTATTGTTAAATTACATAGGTCTGGATAGCTACAAGTAATTCCGTATGTCTGTTACTGCAATTGCAATATTGACTTTACCTTTTTTTACACCTTTTTTACACTTTATCTTTTTTAAGAGGAAAGCTTAAAAATAAAATAAAAACATTAACTACCAAGTTCAGCCTAAAGAACACCCACTGTCAGCTCTGTGAGGGAGATTTTGTCCTTTTGGGAAGGCTGGTAGAAAAAAAGGGTCAGGGAAAATTGGAGTTACTTGAAGTGTATGTAATATACATGCTACTGAATGAAAGGCGGGTTCAAGAAATCCACAGGAACTTATTATTGAATCTGGTGGACCTTCCTGGAAGAAGAAACAGTCTGCAGTTATTTCTACAGATTTCTGTCAAATTATTTTAGTCCCTTTTGAGTTCCTTTCAGTAAAGAAGTCTCAGGAAGAGCTGCCGTCCAGTGCTTCTGGGGTCTATGGTTCTCAGAAAAGACAGTTTGTTTTGGCATCTGAGGGTAGAGAGACCCCAGTGCTGTTGTAGCTTCTGCATGTTCCTAACATACATCCTCTGACAGATCACAGGAGTGCGAGATCCCAAGCTAAACTATACAGAACGTCAAAACAGAACACCTAGAGTATCTACAACAGATCTGCAGTTTCATTCCCATTATGATTTTCAACTTGATTGAAATGTTAACCTGAAACCTTCTGTTTCAGTCCATGCAAGCATGAGAAGGGTGTCATTAGCCACCTGGTTTCATGCTGGTTTCTACTCCTGTTCCTTCAGTGTTTCATACAGTGCAACTGAATGGACAGAGGCATCGAAAACCGGCACCTGTCCCAGCGTGAAATGAAGAACAAATCTTAGCACTCCATCCCACGGAGTAGGTTTTACCAAGATTATCCAGCTTTTATCATCTCCAGAACAGAGTTATCGTCTTGTAAAAAGCTATATAAAAAATGTATTATATATGGAAGTAACTTTTAACTTTACAGGCAACTTTCAAATTACATGAACGCTGGGGAAATTAATGTGGAAATGACTAATTTACAGAAGCAACGTTTGATCGTGAACCTTGAGTTTTACATTCTGCTCATCTCTAGCATCAACCAGGTGAGAAAGCACCATTTAAATTATTAAAATGTGATCCGTCATGATCAGTGCAGACATAAACAGCTCTTAAAATAGACAGACAACCATTAACTTATTTAAAAGGCCCAAAATCTCTAGTCACTCAACTCTCTTGCTTTGGATCTCTTGTATTTATATGATGCGATAAACTGGGGTGGGTTGTTGTTGCACAGAACAGAGAGTGGAGGTTCCTATGCAGTAATTCGTCTCATTTATTATGAAATATCTTTAAAAAAAAGAAAGATCACTGAACTCTGTATCATCTATCCCAGTTCACATCTCAAGAGGTTAATAATTACTGTTTCATATTTATCCTTCCTTCATGTGACACAAAACCCTCAGTGTTTTAGGGAAGATCAGAGATTCAGGCAGGAATCCTTCCTTGAATGAAAAATCTCATTTTATACACATGGAGGAAAAGATGTTGCATAAAAGCTATATCTATATATATAAATACATATAAATAAAAAATGCATAAAAGCTATATATATATTAAAAAATATATATATTACACTGACATTAAAGATCCCCAAAACATAGAATTTCTCACATAAATATGCTTAAGTGAAAGTTATTTTGGAGGGAATTTCTTCCCCGGTGCTAGTAAACTCAGAGTTAACAGATAAGAGAACCGTTACTTATGGCAACATAAAAAGAATATTCCTGAAGGGTCTGGTTCTTCCCTCCCTCTGATCAATCTGTCTCTCTAAATGTAACACTTGATTTCACAGGCAAGACTAGTTTAAAGTTTTAAAAGTTTTCAAGGTTTTCAGAAGAACAGGAGACTTTCAAAAAGTTGCGAATAGCAACTGGAAGTAATCTTGTATTACTATATGTTCACTTTCGTACTGTACACTAGAAAGCTTTCTAGGCACTTGGATTAACAGGTTTTGAAAGCATAATAATAAATATTGAAGGGAAAAAAATTGGGCGGGGCGGGGGGGGGAATCTGCCATAGGCAGGGCAAGAAATAATTTCACAAACCACCAGTTCAAGATTTGAAAACAAAATTGTTGATACCAAATCTGCGCTATGAATTTCCTTCTAAATAAACTAATTCCAAAGTGAATCAAGAAGAAATCCAAGGGAAGGTACTTAACATACAAAGACACAGAAGGAAATATTTCATTTGAGCTTCTGAAACAGAGTTTATGACATGATAACCTTTTCAATTTGAATAACTGGTTTCTTCTTTTCCATATTAAAATAGCTGATTCCTACTAGGCCTTTTATCATTTACTCATCTCAGAAGTTTGTTTATATAAACATAGAGAGGCATAGGTAGCTATGCATGTGTTTTGTGAAAATAGCTAATTGAAGGACTGATGCTAGCTTAAAATGCTGTTACCTCTCTCTATATTTTTTCTATTGTTTAAACATCGCAATATAATCTGGTTATTCGATAGCTTTTTATAAATGCATACATTAGAGCCTTTACCATACAGATACTCTACATCTTGGAAGAGGGATACTAAGGGGTTTTTGACGCAAAGACAAGCTCCACTTGCAGAAAAAGAAGAGAGAAAAGCTGAAACTATTACATATGTGAAGCATTTTTAGTAGAGAATCTGATTTGTGATTCAATCTCTGCCAAAAAAGAGATTGTAATTTTTTTTCCCCCTTTTCCTGGAGAACCTTGTACACTTTTCATTTCTGACAAAACCCACAATCTTTTTGCTTTCTTATTACTGCTTCATGGTTCCACATCTTAATTTGCTAACCATATGCTCCTCTGATCAAATCAGCAGATGTTTCTTCTCTTGAGCTCAGCCTGCAAATATCTTAGCAGTGTCAAAAGAGCTGTATGCCAGAAGCGCTAACTAAACTAAACATGTAATAGAAACAGACAAAACCTTTATCGGTCAAATTCCTAGGTTATTTTTATTATCGTTTCAGAGCTATCATTAATCTGATCAAAAATATAACCGTGGCTTCAGAATTTGGAATTCTCTTTGTTCCCAGCATCAGTATGTCAAAATTCATCTTCAGGATGTGATCCTGTTTATTATCTCGGGCACTTTAAAAACAAAAAAACCAGCAACATTTCTTAATAGGGGACTGGCCAGAGATGGGCTCAGCACGCTCCTTGGGGTTATTCTTTCTCACATGAATTCTGACCTTGCATACTAGGGTGGTCACATCTTTCTTATCCCTATCAATACGCTAAAATATACATTTAACATTTTACCCCTCTTTCCCTCCACCCTTCTATTCCCTTTGAGCTAACAATCTGTATGTAGCTGTAGTAACTGGTGAAAGAAGTTCACTGCATTATTTAGTTTTGTTTGCTTTGTCTGAGCATTAGAAAGAATACTGATGTACATGGCTGTCTTATTCTTAGTACTAATTCACAAGTCATATCTCTTCACACACATATATTACAGTTGGCGTCTGTGTCCATAGGGATTTTTAAATAATATCGTTTTCCAAAACACTGTTCTTTTTTAGGCAAATCACAAATGAGTCTAAGAAACAGTAGTTCATATATGTACCCGCAGAAGAAGAAAAGAATGATGGTACAACACCTTCAGACATCTTCACCTTTGCCTTGAGATACTGACACGTGGTAAGAAACATCTCACCCCGAATTCACTGAGGTTTTGCTTTTTTTTTTTTTTTCTTTGCATTTTGGACACATCTGCACTGATGGTCCTATGCTACGAATTCTCAGTTCAAGAAAACCATATTTACTTCTATTTCTAGAAGCACTCTTATCCCCAAGACCATGAGGGGTTTACTACTGACAATATGTTTGTGTCGACAATTCTATACAAGACTGGATTCTCCAGCTGCTATAAAGGATGCTGCATCACTTCCATCACCTATATCATAACTTGCCAGGTACACTTGAATGTAAGCGTTACTGTTCCATCAGGGCCCTTTTAATCACTTCTAAGGTTCTACCTGCAGCTCTGTTTGCTTTGAAACGTGCATGGCAGATGGCTAAGGTAACCTCAAAAAAGGCAAATATCACAATGCTTCAATCTATGCCAGAGCCCTAAGGTTTGTTTGGCATAAAAAGTAAGGTTATCCTAATATATCCAGAATCTAGCCTCTAATACATTTGACTTTAATAGTCCAGAGAGGTTATAATATGGTGGAGGGGAAGGAAAAAAAGGCAGACGGACCTTGATGAACACAGAGGAGGAGAACTAAGTAATGTTCCATGGAATCAGATAGAAACAATAGTTTCTAAAAGTGGAGACACCTTATTCGTCTCATTCACCCATTGCCTTTATTCCCACTTGATAGCCTCTGCTGAATACCTACGGCATAATATAGGCTGGTTTTATGTCATGACTATATTCCTGGTCATTTAGCTGCTAAGTTAGCCATGTCTGCACAAACAAACAAGTTAGCCCTCCAGTGAGCATGTCTCTCTTCTCTCTGTTGTTGGGCGTTTGGGTTTTTTTGTTTAGTTGTGGGTTTTTTCATTTTGTTGTGTTTGGGGGTTGTTGGTTTATTTTTTTTCTTTTTTTTTTTTTTTTTTTAGTTTTTTGTAATAACTTTATTGTTGAGACAAACACAAACAAAGCTGCCATTATTTGGTCATTGAGAACCACGCAGATGGTAGATAGCTATGCTAAATCAATGATACTAACTTAAAACATCAGCCTGTCAGCAAAATCATGGCAAAGGCTCTATTTTAGAATCAGAACACGCCCTTCAAAACTTGATGTACGTCTGACATTTTTCATTGGTCAGGAGTTGAAGACATCCAGCTCTGACTGGGGAAAACCTATGGTGTATGGCAACAGATAAACTTATATATCTTTCCTAAACTTCTAGCAATTCTAAGTTTCAAGAAAAAACTCTTCTGCTGGGTCACTATCTTATTTAATTGGATGTTGTGGTAGGCTAAGCTGAGAACAGTTGAGCTGAAGAAAAAAGTATAAAATTCTTCATGAAAAGGCACATTATTTCCTGCACTTTTAGGCACCTAGCAAAATAGAGATTTGATCAATAATTAAGGATATAGGAATAGATTTGGCAGAACTAATAAACAGCATTCATGTGAAAGGTGCTGCATAAGATATTATTCTTTCCTCTTGGAGTCATTAATGGCCATAGAGGGTCCTCCTCATTCATGAGATGTACATTGATAATCAACCCACTCATGAAAAGAAAATAACAAAGCATAATAGACAGTTAAATACATAATATTTCTTTTATCACAAAAGGCTGCACTTTGCTAGGAAAAGAAGCCATCATCAGCCTCAGAAATAACAAATACAATTCAGTTTATTCACAGTGAGATGAGCAGTTCACTCTTGGCAGTTTCAGGTTATTGAACTGAAGAAAATGGACACAGTTCCTTTCAAAGCTAAGAAATGCTCTTTGAAAAGTGATTAATATGACAATCAAAATACGTACATTAAAAAAAAAAAAAAAAAACCACCACAAAAATTGGTATTGGATGGATCAAAACTTTTATGCTACACCTAACCTTGCAGTCCACTGGAATTTAGATGGGTGACAAAGATCTAAAGTGAATAACAATGAAAAATGATGGGGGAAGGAAGGTTTGGTCAGCATGAGATTAATTCCTTTGACAAGTATAATGTTTTCTGTAACTTCAGTTTCACAGTCAAGCATTTTTAGTGTAACTAACTTTCTGCAATAAATGTTGAGAAGTTCTCAGATCATGTATGGTAGAAATACATTTTTATAAAATGCATAGTTCACCTCATAATCAGGGGCAATTAAAAGGGCAAATATTTTAGCACACAGGGGCTAACATATATTTAATGCACCAAATGTAAATGAAACCAAATAAGAAATTTTAATCTATATTTGGTTTTCTTCTGTGTCTCTTGAGAGATTACGATATACGCTGTTTTAGGAGCAGAAATGGAAGCTTATTAAAGATAATTTTACACCTTGTTAAGAGTTTTCAGGTCCTTAATTACTTGACCACAATGTAATTAATACTAAATAAAATTGATCCCTCTAGCATTTTACTTACTAGCTGCAGATTGAAAATGAGATCAAAAGTATGGTGCTGGCTGACATACTGGATAGATGACCTTGACCCTAATAAGTGGCATTATATATTAGCCACCAGCACCTACATCTCATAACAAAACTGATGTTTCTTTATTACTTTTTGTTATTACCCACATCTTCATCCTCTGATCTTCACCCTATGGCTTGACCATAATCCAACTGCTCAACAGCTGAGTTGTCAGCATCCTATTAACTGGCATCTCAGTTCACCTCTGCTGGGGTCTGAGGCTAAAACACCGATGACGAGAGACTCTCCCATGCACCTAATTCTATACTACAAGACAAATAAGATAAGGAAGCCTAAGGCAACTACACATAGATGAAGTTATAGAACTATTGATATAACTGGAACCTTACCTGAGGGCAGAAGAGTGATAATAATGTGTTTTGTTTCTATAAAGAACTTTAGAGAGGTTAAATAATTTTGTGTACAATAATGTCACAATCTTACCCAGTACCATGAGTCAATGGGAGTGCACCTTACAGACTGGGGGAGGCGTGGGACATGTTGTGGGGTGCTGAAAAAGTACAAGACTTACCATGGAATATTTAGGAGGGTGACCAAAAGTAGGAGAAGGCCGGGATTAAAGTAAACAAATGTGGAAAACAGAGGGGGGAAAAAGACTGGTTGCATATGAACAGGCTGCTAGTCGGTGTGCTTGTCTGGCCCCCTGCAACTGGTAGGTGCAGTGTGTCCTGTCTTCTCATGGAACTCTTTTTATAGCTATTTTCTTGGGTGAGGGGCTCTCTGTTCTGCACATGTGCATGGGTATGGGGCTCTGAAGTGCCAGTGAATGGGGTGGAACCGGGAGTCATAGGGGTCCGTGTGTCTGCGATGCCAGCAGCTGGAGTGACTGGAGCACCTGTGCACCATGTGGGTGTGTGATGTGGGTGATCACTAGTGGCCAGCAAGCCAGACTAGGTGGCAAGGAGGATTTGATGCTTAGAAATCAGGTATTGTCTGAAGCCCCAGCCAGCAACTGTGGGGTCTTGGGCGTCAAATGGGAGACCTGTCTGGATGCACCAGGCACTGTGCGTTAGGCAAACAGAGAGATGAGGATCCAGGGAACACTACTTGGTAGCCTTGCCTCTGGCCGTTTACTGGAGGGATCCACTGTGGTTGTGCACACGTGTGTTTGAGTGAAGGGGTCTCAATCAGCAGCTGGAGTGGGGCTGCAGCTTGGAAGCTCATCTGTTCAGGTGCCACCAAAAGGGGAGACAGGGGTCTAGGGCTGGCTGGTGGGCTGGCAGAGGGTCTGAACCCAGTTGCTGGGGGAACCACATTGCACGTAAGCATATAGGTAGATGTGTTTCCCACTAACAGACCTTCATCCTGATGAGCCACATCAGGAAACAGAGTGCTGATGCTGTTTGTGTTTGTGTGAGTGGTGAGTGTTTGCCTGTGTTCCTGGTCATGGGTATGTGTGCATACGTGTATTGTATACATGTCTTCCTGTGTCTACATATAGGGAATACACACTCGGCATGACTCCTGGCTGGAGCTGGGAACAAGGAGGTAGCTGTGACAGCCTCCTGTCTGTTGAGCTCCCAGATATTGCAACTGCTAATAGAAAGAGTCTGACTCATCCAGAGCTACAAAATAGATTTAAAAAAGAATATAGGACAATATTGAAACCTGTATTCCATTATCTATTCACTAGGGTTTTTTTCTTCCTCATAACATGGAAGTTTATGCTTTGAACGCTGTAGTTGACTCTTCGTTCTTTAGAAGCAGAGATATTTCACTACAAATTAGCTGTAGAAAACAGATGTTGATAGTTCTTAGAGCCCTGTAGCCCTGCAGTATGGCATCTCCATTCTTAATAGGCCATAAGCTTTGTGCTGAGCCTGCAAGGCCTCAGGACTGAGACTTGTCAGCCTTGCTCTGACTGAACTTTTGCCAACCTGCTTGATCTTTGCTTTACTTGATTTAGCTGTGACAACAATTTCTCTAGTAGCCCAGGTGTCTGTCTCTATGTAAATCGTAACACTTTTGTTTATCTCGGTATGGTACAACTATAGTTTTATATAAACAGAAACAACCACCAGTCATTCTGCATAGAATGAGGTATTTACGACTCTAACACAATGAGGTAGTGTGGAGAAGCACAGGCCTGGTAGGACAGCAGAGGCCTTGAGAAGGGGAGACACAGAACATGGCACAGAGGAGCACAGGCAGGGGATGATAAGAGATGGGCACAGACTGACATTTGAGGCAGCTTGCCCATGGTCAGTTAAAGAAATACACATCTGGAGCTGGGCAAAACTGAGTTTAGGGGTAACAAAAAGAGTGAAGTCGTATGTGACGTAGGTACCCTGCAGAGTGAATATGGAAGTGATGTGGAGCTGCAGGCAGATGAAGAGGTAGGCGTAAAAACATATTGGCTAAATCTGAAAATGGAGCCCAGGCATTCCTAGGGCAAGGAAGAAGAAACCATCTACACAAGCATTAGTGCCCTCCAGATACTATTTGCTCTAACATCCTCCCAGGCAACCACCACCAGAATGAAACTGCCATCCCTGGGACTGAGGGGAGCAGGGGAGGGGGGAGCACAACACCGGGACAAGAGGTAGACAATGAGAAGTGTGTGTATAACAGTTTTAACTGCTTAATTCTGTAACATTTAGTTATCAATAAATTATGATTCTTGGATCTGACTGTTGAGATTTCACTTATACAAACAATAAATTCTTGGGTTTATACATATACATAAAAAATGTGCTTACTTTTTTCCTATAAACAAGATTTTGAGCATAACAATCTCCATGAAAGTTACTGAAATTACTGAATTATATCGGCTGGAATGAATCTGTATTGTGCCCAAAATAATAATTCATGATTTCCAAAAAACTGAACCAAAGAACGAAAGAAAATTAATCTTTTAAAAGCCCCACAAGACATATAATAGTAACTACAGAACACTTTAAGAGCAGTATTTCTCATGTGGTGCATCACTGATTTTAAATTTGATCTAGAGGTAAGATTTTCAACTCATCTTTAACTAAGCATCAATTTTATACATGCAATTTTTTAGACACAAATAACTACAGATACATTTTATGCTTGCTGTAATGCATGGAACCAAAATCAACTAAGTAGCTCATGTAAAGCATAGCAAAAAGAATGCAAATACAAATGGCAAACACAATTATCACCAGGCCATGGATAACCACAGGTTTAGCTTATTCATGCCTTTTAACAGTGTGTGCTTTCACCTGAAGATGAAAGCTACCCATGTTTTGCTCCCACTTTTGAAAATAACTGTCAGTGCCAGAAGATTTAAGTCACCATTCCTTATTTGAAATGCAGGCACTAATCAGGTGCACACTTGCCATCTATTGTAACACAAAGTAAAAATGGGTAAGTGAAATTCAGAAGGAAATTATAATTTCTTTAGACTAATAAACCTCAATTCATATTTCATTTCATTAAGGGCATGCCAAAAGGATTTATTTAGGCTCAGCTGAAGGTTGGTAACATTTTGTGAAAAGAGGAAATTGCTTTGTTGAATGACCCTGGTTGATCACTTGTCCCCATCTGATCACGTCCTTAATATTTCTTACCACTTCATAGGTCTCCATGTAAGTGGCAGCAACTTACTGTCTCACCCCAGAACAGCTCACCTGTTCAGTCTCTGCCAAGGGTACTACTTTGTGTGTGTGTGTGCTGGATGGGTGGATGGACATGGTCTGAAGAAGGAAGAAGTGATTTAGGGACTTGGTCGATTTGCCTGTGTAAACTTAGGTTTCTTGTGCCATTTGAGATGCTTTTGCTTCCAGCTGTCACTTAGGGAATGCGTAAAGGATTGTTCCTAAATCTCATGTTTTGTCTACCAGACCATGTGAGTGCCTCAGATACACCAGGATACCTCTTAGCGTACCTAGAAATGTCATTACATACCTCTGTTTAGGCACCTGAGTTACTCCCACGTGGTCCCAAATAGCTTAAAGTGCAAACAAATGACAACTGATACCGTCAAGAGTAAAGCCTTTGGAAAGTTGTTAATTCTGGAACTGAATCCCAATTGGATTCGTAGCTAAAACTCCATGCATTAGGAAAGATGCCAGCGTAATAACCAGAATTATGTCAATAAGACCAGGATTACACCTTGGAATGCTAAAAGACTTATTGTCAGGATGTTTTCCTTCATGGGCTACTTCAGGTTTTGTGTTTCTGAATGTCAGCATGTTGCTGTGAGTCATGAATCCTTCATGTCCTTTTTTCTTGCAAAGCTTTCAAACAAAGAACTGTCCTTTTCCTGTTTTCTTTCTCTCCAGAAGTACATCTACATATATTTTCCAAGGCTATTATCTGTCTCTTTGCTTTCAGAGACCTGTTAATCTTTTCTTTTTTTTTTTTTTTATTGAATTTGCTCCCTTTCAAAAGTGGCATCCGCAGGATATTACACAACAAAAGAAAAAAAGAAAACTCACATCATATATAGTCACCTACCAGTAGGAAAAATGTATGTGTCATCAGCTCACCGAATGCTCTTTATCAGGCAGATTTTACTGTACTAGGTGATGGCGGTGTCAACAATTCATAACTTGTATGCGGGTGGTCAGGTGAACATAAATATGTCTTTATAGCCCTCCACTGCAAGCTCAGAGGAACAACCTTAGATGTGAACTGTAAGACTGAAATTTCTGCCTGGGTGCCTATGCTTACCGTCGTGCTGAGACAAGGGTTAAACAGACGTAACATAGAAGCATTGTGCTCTTTTTTGTACTATTATTATCATTGTTCCTATTACGCCTACTCTGATAATCCTTCAAAGTATCCAGGAAAAATCAAGACTCAGATTTACACCAGTTTACCTGTACAAAAGAAGACCCAAGTTTCCAAACATGATCCTTGAATAAGGTTAGAGAGCAAAATACGTGAAAAAGAAAGCATTATATATTCCCTTTATAGTCTGCAGTCAGAAACAAAATTTCAGAATTGAAGTATGTGAAAAAATTTTGAAAAAATATAAGTGAAATACATGTGAAAAAAAATGTGAAATATATGTGAAAGACTATATGGTATAGTTGGGAAATGAATACTGTTCTATCAATCCTGCATAAATTAAGATGAGACAAACCTCATATCCTTTACAACAGCCAAAACTGCATTGTTAGATTTAAAAAAAAAAAAAAAAAAAAAATTATTTTATTTAGCTGAATTCTCAGCAGGAACCTGGACATGACAGTTCTCACCATCTGGTCTAATAACCAAGTGTTATCTCTCTAAGGTACAAACACGTAAGCTCATTCCTTTTTCCTCTATTTTTGCCTGTGGCTATGAACTGCGATAAAGTACATAGAAAAGTGATTTGTGATTTTGTCTTCTGTATTTCAAATGGGGCAGACTGACATGAACAACATGTGCACCCTAGTCCACATGGATGGATTCACATAAAGATTCATATATTAATCTCATTAGTAACCCACTTAATAGCAAAAATCAAAATTTTCAGTGAAGTTCCTGGAAAAAATGAATGTTGAGCAAAAATAGACCAAACAAAATACAACTTAATATATCAGTCAAGATAACCAAAATACGATATTGGTTCTAGTCCCACTGAAAGCTGTAGTTGATCTACCACAGTCAACATGGTGACAGTTTTGCTTGAGACTGGCATTGCATGGCAACAATGCGATCATCATTCATGAGGTATCACACTGGAATTATTCCTCCCTAATTCTTTTGTAAAATATATTGAGTAATAGTAGGTCATTACTGTGAAATTGTGAATCATGATTGTCTGGAGGTGAATCATAATTTTTTCACTTGTTCCGTTTTTTATTCTAACAATACATGTCTCTCCATATATTTAGGAAATATTTGTTCAGGATATCTTAGCATAATCTCTATTTCATTCCAAAACAGGGAATTGGTTGTAACTTTGACTATCTGTCCAAGAAATTCAAGTAAAACTTTTGGCTGTTCTGTCAAGACATACCAAAAAGCCTTGTGACTGTGTTTGCTTCTTTTTAAATGTCACAAGCACACCTGGATGGGACAAAGTCTCAGTGGGCACCAGAGACCTTAATTCTCCCGAAATCAAGGAACCTATATATTCATATATGCCAACCAGAAAACAGAAAACCACTCCTAACACTACAGATTTGAGAACAGCAACATCACCTGAAGCAGATCTTTTATGTATCTTAAACAAGTTCCCTGTATTAAGAATATGTATTTCCTATTCATATTAAAAGTAGGAATGTATTTTAGGCTTGTTACAGAACTCCTTAACCAACAACAGGTGAGAACCCGTATTGGATATGAGTCTACCACATAAAAGATGTTTTTAAAAGCAAAAATGATGCACTGTTGTGCACCAATATATTTAAAAGATAAATTTACATGTGTCTTCTAAGCAACCACTTCAATCTAACAAAAAGCTTGGACTACTTCCCCCCACCTCCTCAATGGCTTTGAGGGGGGGGTTGGGATTTCTTATCTTGAAAATAAATACACAAACATAGATAGAAAAAGGGTGAGAAATTGTTTTAATGGCAGAAAAGCTGGCTTAGGGACCTCTTGTCCCTTGAACCAAGCACATACTCAATGGTAAATGGTAGCAAGTCAGTCACTGTGACCAGGAGAGAGAACCTGGAGTCAAGAAGGAAAAGAAGGAAATTATATGGTGAGAGAAAAGTGTCCCAAAAGCACTTGAGAATGTTGCAAATTAATGTTGAAAGCTTCAGTAATAACCCAGGCCAACATGTCCTTTCGCTCAGCTACTCAGGAAAGAAGGGAAGCTTTTGCATTGCCAGGCTTTTTTAAATGTCATCTTTGATAATAATGAGGAGGTGCAGGATTTACTGAAAATGTATAAATTACATCTCAGCTGTGTAGAGGGGTATGCACTCGTTCTGAATTGCATCCTGCAAAGACCATAGAAGTGTAAATAGTGCAAAATGCTTCAATTAAGCACGGTTGTGGGGCCTGATCTTTTAAAGCCCCTGAATGCTTCAGAAGAGATCCTGCACAGTTTTAATAATCTGAAGTATATGTAAATAGAGGAGGGGTAAAACAGCATCTGCTCCCTGGCATCTGTCTAGATACCACAACATAGTGCCAGGCAAAGGTATCTGGGTGGCTTCTGTACTAGCCTAGCCAGAAGGAGCTACAGAGTAGTGGTGTGGTACCTCAGCCAGTGAAATTAAAGCCTGCAAAAGTGTTTCAGGACATGGGATTATTTAATTCAGCTAAACTGCCTCTGGCAACCTAGTTAGCAAAACAGGACAATTTGAGTTTTAACTAACAATAGTTTCCAGTGCTTCAATTATCTCATAGTATGTTCAGAGTCCCAAATGCACATTCTCTACCAAGCTGTACATTAAGCTGTCTCAACCCTTTTTCTGGTTCAAGTCTATCGTCTGTGTCTAGTACCTACAGCATATTATGTACAGATAGCTCCAGATTGAAGGAAAAAATACATTTTTTTTCCAAATATATATTCAATAAAATAAAACCTGTGTAAAATTATACATTTTACACAAAAAATTGTTAACATATTCAACAACCCAAATAGATTTTCTCAGCATAGCCTCAGTTAAAAAAAAAAGTTTTGGTCTATTGATGGTTTTTACAGTCTGACATGACACATAGGGCAATGTGAAAGCCCATCTCTAAAATCTAAATGGAAAACCTGTAATATCAAAGTCTCATCCGTTATCACTGATAAGCATAGTTCACAAGAAGCTAATGAGAATAAACATGGTCTTAAATGAAAGTGGGAATTCATTTTTCTTTCCTTCAGTCAACATCAGAAACCAATATTGTTAAAGCTCATCATTCTCTTCATAAATGGAAATAAAAATGATGTAATGGAAAACAGTTTTTAAAAGTCTTTATTTTTCTTGTTCTCCTGGAACAGCTGGAGGTGAGCCTGGACTTGAGGAGCTTCTCTGGGGGAAGCACTGACAGAGTGGTCACTGCTGAACCAGAGCTAGGAATGTTGGTGACTGGGAGCAGAGAAAACACAAAACTCAGAGAGGCAATGGTTATCAGTGGCTGGTGAGGCCAGGAAGATTGCAACCAGTGAGGCAGGTACAAAATTGGATCTAAAAAAAAAAATTAAAAATGACAAAAATAAAATGTTCTATTAATGAATAACAGGTTAATATACTTAAAGGTTAGATTTTTTATGAGCCTGGGCAATAAACTAAAAGTGCATTGAAACTAAAGCAGGGGGAATTTGCAGAATGAGACAGTGTTTAAAAAATTTAGTGGCAGCCCCAAGCAACACAACAAAATTTGTGCTGTTGTGAATTGAGCTCCGGAGGAATGGTCAGGTTCCTCATGTATTCTGCACAACGAAAGGGTGGCACAGGTTTGTACTAAAACCAGGAGGTCGAGATTATACAGTTAAACTATATTGGTACCCAGTTACTTTGTTACAGTAAAGAACCCTGCCCTATATATTAATGTGCTAATAATACAGCAGATTATCGTTTCCGTTTTGCAGCAAGAGAGCAGAAACAGTGAAGCACCCAAATTCACACCAATAATCATATCCAGACAGCTAGTCTCCTAATGACAAGACCAATGCCTTAATCTCTTTTCTCCCCTGATTTCCATTTCTCTGTATGTCACATTTTATGACCATAATCAAGTCCCTTGACTTACGTGTATCATCTTTTAAACATCCATCATTTAAAATGTTTGCTTCACAAAGGCTGCTGGAGACAAACATTCCATGAATCATTAAATACTTTCATTGAAAATCACTCCAAACATGACTATTATTATTAGCTGTATTAATAATAATTAGTAATGGCCATTAGATCAGACATTTGTAGTGCTCATGATTCTTTTCACTAAAAAGCATCTGTCTCTTCGAGAACAACTGTCGAAAGTTAATTGTCAGGTGGGCTTAATGACATACATTTACACTGAGGTTATAATGGACCATAAAGTGAAGTTCCCTAAGACGTTAAATCTTCAGTCTAAAATGTTACACTTACATAAGCTTTGTATTTCCAAGACAAGTTTAAGACAGTAAAAGTAAGTGCTTAATAAGTGATAAGTATAAAAATGTGTTTCTTGCTTTCTGGAAACCTATGGGAATGTATCACCCATTCAAACCAAATCAGTAATGTGTAATAAATGAAACTCAGGTATTAGATAAATCCAAAGAGATATCATAAAAGACTTTTCTTCTGAGACATGGGCATAGAACACTGAACAGCAATATAAATACACGGAGGGATTAGAATGTAATTGTTCTATGGAACAGGACTTGTTTTTTTAATATGATTTCCTCTGTCCAAACAAGCTCCAATTTTGCATTGCAGCAAGCAAACTTCTCCTTTAAGCACCATCAATAAAACTTCCAGCTGACCTTTTCACGCCTTGTCTAAGGAAGCTAAATGTTACTTGCTTTTCACATTCAATAAAAACTATTACTATGTTCTACTTCAATGCATATCTGTGTCATCATGGGGCAAAGTCACTTTGCACTATGTGTTAATCTTGCCTTTAAAGTTCATTTCCAAGCTTTTGGGTTGATAAATGTGTCACCTTGGTTTATTCATGAGCCCCACGTGGTGTGTGACAAAGTAACTTGAAGTTCATAGGAAGGTCTTCAGATGTTTGGGCCTTCAGATGTATGTGTCACAGGTTTTCCTTTTTGAAAAAATAACCAAAAGCAACCGGAGGATATTCTGCATTTAGTCTAGTGCCCAACAGAATGGCACTGAGTTTCAAAAAATTCATGGTTATACTGGCCAGAACTTCAACTGGTGCCAAGTGATAAAGTAGCACTGCCTTCAGTAGAGCTATTTTCCCCAGATAAGAATAACTGGACACTTCTCATGTGTCTCTGAAAAATTATCCCTGTCAACATTTTCACTGACTACAGTCAAGTCACAAACTTCCTCAGATGATCCCACCAACCCTATCTTCCTCACCAGATTTTCTTCAGGTGAGACCCTCTATTAGCCTCCTGAGATCTTAATAAGTAACACCTTACATGTGAGCATCTTTCTAAGCAGAATACTCATGGATGTAACAGCACTGCTGAATTATTGTTTTCATCCAGGCAGGCAGCCGTAGCAAAGTATGGCTGAAGGCACAAAGAGTTAAAAGCTGAATCCCAGAATCATAATATCATAGAATGGTTTGGTTTGGAAGGGACCGTTAAAGTTCCAGCCCCTCTGCCATAGACAGGGACATCTTTCAATAGTCCAGGTTGCTCCAGCCTGGCCCTGAGCACTTCCAGGGTTGAGGCATCCACAGCTACTCTGGGCAACCTGCACCAGTGTCTCACAATCTTTATCATAAAAAATAATTTCTTCCTTGTATCTAGCTTCTTTCACTGAAAAACTCCTGCCCCTTGTCCTGTCGCTAGAGGCCTTGGTAAAAAGTCTCTCTCCATCTCTCTTCTAAGCCTCCTTTATATATTGAAAGGACGCAATAAGGACTCCCTGGAGCCCCCCAGGGACAAGGTAAACAAAGCTTTTACACTCACTGGAGCCAGCACTCCTCTCATATGGACCATTAGACTGTAGATATCTACTTTTCAGCTAGTTGCCCTATATTCCTTTTACACCAATGAAAAGAATTAGGTGTCTTTAAATATACCTAGTTTTGATGTGTATTTTTGGCTGAGATAAATCATACTCTAGAAGTGCCTATATCTCTCAGGGAATATAAGAGAAACCATTATAACTAGCTCCCACCCTGGGAGCTCTTCCTTTTCATCCCTTAGTCATCAAAGGTAAGTTTCAGAAAAGTTAGAAACTATGGAAAAAGTCTCTTTTTTACTGGAGCTGTAAGAATCCTCCTTCTGCTCTATAGCAGGAAGTTTTGTAGAGCCATTTGCTATAATTCAGCTATAAGGAAGCCTTTGACAATTTTTGTGCATTTACAATATTCCTAAAAAGGTGTTTTGCATTAAAATCACTTACTTAAGCACTGAGAATTCATATTTCAGCTTCTTAAGACCAACAATGTAGAGACATCCTAGCCTATAGTCTCCTAAAATACTGTCCCAATGTTTCTTTCAAGCATTTGGAAATCATATCTATGATACATGATATGCAATAAAATATATGAAGAAGCTCTAAAAATTCCTTTAGAAGTATAAATGGGGTATAGTTAATGTCTCAGATATTTGCATTTCAGTTGGTTAGTCTCAGTGATCTTAAATACTCTGAGATATCCTGAAAGCTGTAAAAGAATGTCCCCCGAGCAGAAGTATAAAAAAACATGAATTTTCTAAAATATCTAAACTTATGTGAAAGCTTATGATATAAGAATTAGATCTCCAAACATTTGTAGAAATTCTGTTAGCATGGTGAACCAAGAAAAGATTTCCCAATACTCACTTTTCCCTGTGATAGTTCATTTAAATTTAATTATGCTGATTACTGGACTTCAGCCTGAGCTGCAATGGTCACTCTGTGCCAACGGGCTCTGTGCAACTTCATGTCATCAGGATCATTCCTGCCATGTGACCCTCACCTTCACCCAGGAAGCCCAAGGATGGCAGTGGGAGCCAGTTGTTCATGACACACTGGATCCAGCCCATGTGTGGAGTGCAGATGAGAGAGGCTATGGGCATTTGTAGAAAATCTTGGTGAAACTTGAGATGAGATCAGTAGGCAGAGGCATACAAACTTTAGTATACATGTGTGTGGATGGATGATAGATTTCACACTAGCTAATCAGGTCTTTATATTTTTCTCATTTGAATTCTTGATTCTCATTGGAAGTAAAAACAAACATCCTTGTTCTCTGTCACTGGCTAGAAATGTCAATGTTTCCTTCTACAAAGGCTACCTGTGCCTTGACATTTACTCCATGTGCCCAAACACAGATGACATACCCCTTAGGAAAAGTCAGCTAAAGCAAAAGGAGAAAAGGCAGGATCAAAAAATATTGTGTATACTGTTCTTCAGTGGGCATAAGCGCCTTCTGGTACAACACAAGACTAAGCATATCGGGTTTGTGAGGAACACCCGCCCTTTAGGGCATACAGATCTACAGAAGAGCAGAACCTGCCTCCCCTTGTGCTCAGCTTTCCCCTCTTTGTGAGAACCTGCAAAAAATATTGATTAGCAGGTGTACTCAAAGATACACTGAAAATATCAAAATGCAAATACCAGAGTTCTGCCGAATGCCCTAAATCTAGAAAAATTCTTGTCTATTTCACTACACAAAGTGCTGAACAAACCTAACTCCTCAAAATTAGTGTTCAGATAAAGTACTAGAAATATAAGCACTTCTTACGCATATGATGAAAGGCTTTCTTCTGTTTCTGGGGTTTTTTTCTCTTTTCACAGAACTCTAATGTCTGATAACTTAAGAAATAGTAACCATAATTACACTGTAATCATGTTTTCATCAACATCAGCATACTTGGCTAGTAAAATGCCAGACAAAGCTATAAGGAATCCTTTAATTATTTCAAGGACTGTTCAGTCAAACCGTTACGAATGTCAGTAAAACCATTGCATAAAATTAGAATGTATTTCTTGTGGGTTTAATGGTACGTGCAGTATGGAAAGAAAATTCTCTCATCTCATGTTCTATAGTGTCATATAAATAAATAATAGCATTTTCTCCCCAGCAGACTAAGTAATTTTATGGAACTGAAGTTGGTTACATGAGATGTCTCAATGCAAAATTTCATCCAGGTGCCCTGAAAAGGGCAATTTCATATTAAAATACAAATGGCCAGACCTGTATGAGATTTCCAACAAACCTAATGTCACTTAATGGTGATATTTTGGAAATATCCTTAGGTATTTACTCCTCCCGGTAGCTCAAATCTTTGTTATTTTCCTTTCCTCTTTTCCTCACCTCATTTTAAAAAGGGCTTATTTAAAATGCTGAGTCACCAGTATCTTGCATTTTTCATCTCCTTTACCTCTTCTGGTTTAAATCAAAATAAACCTTGAGTAGTGTTCTTTAAGAAATACATCAGCCTCTATTTTTATGTGGCATTAGTCACAGCGGTTGCAATGAGCTTGTGCCAAATTTTCAGGGTCAATTCCCTCTTCTCGTGCAACATGGAGGTAGGCACTGTGCTAATGCCATGTTTCAGTCTCTCTGCTTTTTCTGAGTACCAGTTTAATCTGTTTCAGTCACAGAGGCGGGGGAAAAGCTGCTTTAACTTCTGTATTATCCGCAAAATACTATAAAGATTTAAATAACAGGTTCATGCTCTGTGAGTCTCTAAAAGTAATTATAAACAACAATTTCCAGAGAGCATCACAGGAAGAAAAAAAAAAATCTTCATGTACAGAAAACACTTTAATAGTATTAAAAATACTTAAAGGTTATTGAAGCAGCCAGTGATGTGTCAAGTATATCACTCATGGAGAGATTCATCCTGCTTAAGCATAGACATCTGAAAAGTAGGTGTCTTTGCCCAGGATGTCCACCAGATGCTTTTTTTATCATCAGTGGAGGAAAGTAGGTTCTTCCAGTGTGTAATCTGGCCAAATTTTTCGGACATAGTATATCATTATGTATGATAGATATGATAGATATAGAATCATAGGACTGCTGTGTTTCTCAAGTGATAAAAAGGCATATACAGATGTCAGCATTTGGTCATCTTAAGTCTTCATTAAATCAGAAACATTAAATCTTCAGAGGCTGAGAAGAAGGGAAAATCCTCCATTCCCCTCCAAAACCACCACGGTTCCAAAAGATTAGCTTTAGGACCTTAACATGGCCTCACTCTAACTTAGGTGTCAATTCAACAAAGTCATTGAAATAAAATTTGTATATCGTACCATGAACAAAGGATACACTGAGACACAGGACTCCAAGCACTCACAAGCTTTGTTCATGTATTAGCCATGAGCTGAATCTATGTGACAGTCTTTAACTTCTACATTTACAGCTTTCTTCCTCCAGCATTAATTAGATCACCTCACAGATGCAGAATAGAGATTGTTCATTCCCTTCCATTGAGCCTCAGAAATAAAATCAAAAAAGTATGAAGCCCACAGTTTACAAGTGCAACACTAGCAGGTAGGTTTTTTGGTCACTTATCCTCATGGCAGTTAAAAATGCACAGTTGAATATGAACAAAAGCTTGCAAAAGTTGCAGTGTTTTGCATATTTCCCCACAGATTTCTACCATAATAAAATTATATTGATTTTTTCATGATCACCAGCAAACTTTTGGGCATCTTCTGGGAGCAAATGGAAGGCAGAGCAAAAGCGGGTGAACATCTGGTTGTGAATGTCACCTAAAGTTTACTGTACATCTTCACACATCTGGAGTGTATTCAGTTGGGTGCAACATTTCACCTGAGTGCAACTTTTTAATAAGAATTTGATTGCTTATGTAGCATTCACACCTTGATGACAGACATCAGACTTATGAAATAAATATTTATAATGTTTTCAGGTTTCAATTTAACATCTGTATCTCCACTGACAGTGTAGTAAAACGTAGTGTAAAGAAACAGTAAAATGAGTTCCTCAGCAACTAAGGAATTACATCCTTTTCCCCACATCTCTGTTCCTAATCATTCAGGACAGCTGGAAAAATAGCTGTACTTCAGAAACATCAGGTAGAGAAAAAGCTCAAAGTGTCATTCAGCTTGCTCACTTCACATTATTCAAAGTGGTTTAGAGGACAAAAGCAGCAATTTCTTTCCCAGTGGTGCTCACTACTGCAGTTGCAGAATGCAATGCAAACAATAAAAAATATTTCTACAGCTCATCCTGAGTGGTGGAATATATTAAAAAAAAAAAACAAAAACCACACACAACAACAAATCACCAACATAAAAATTGCCAGTTTCTGTTCTTTATCTAGATTTTGTTTGGTTTTAGGATATTCTGCTCTGTTTGGAGCTTTATAGATTCATGGCAGCAATCCATTAACTTCAGCAGCAGTTGCGAATGATCAGCACTTCCATAAATCACAACTAAAACTTTCAGTCAGGCATTCTATCCCAATTCGCTCTGCAGCCACATCTGCATTGGCCACATGTTTGGCTTCAACTCTAGATCTTCTTTTGCACTCATGTCAGATTTGATTATTTTTCCATGCTGCCACCCAAAAGGCAGGACATAGGATAATGAGCACAGGATCAGCAAATCCCCTGTGCAGCCGAAAGCAGGGGGTTTTCTGCATGTTCTCTACATTTTGAAAAGGACCATGCCTGATTGAAACAGAATTAAAGAAAGAATGAATACATAATGTACTGCATCAGATTTCTACTGAGCCTGAAAACTGAGATTTCTGCAGATAAAAAGTTCATAGCAGATGTCCAGGGTGAAGAAATTCAAGCTCAAGCAAACAGCATTTGAACAAATAAATAATAACTGGAAATAGAAATTTAAAGTGAGAAATTTCATATAACCTTCTATTATGACTGTTACCAGCTGCATCAATAAACAGAAAATCCCTCTGCTGAAGTTAACAGGATAATACATTTTGATCTGCAATTATCTTGCATGAAAACTGTCAGCAGGTCCCCAGAAGATACTCTCTAAAGTATTACATTTATTAATACTAAAGACTTACAGCATAGGTTGTCTTTTTAATTTTTTTTTTAATTGTTTCCCTGTATTATTAGAAATCTTGCATTTAAAGACACTTCAAGAGATTACAGGTCAAGTGTCTCTGGTGAATCTCATAATTTTGCACACAATATCTTTCATCTGTGAGAGTAAATAGGTAAGCTACTAATCTCTATTTTTCAATTACTAAAAGTAAGCCATTTAAAGATACCGCTAAAGGGGTTTTCTTTATTACTGATACTTAGCAGAGTTAGCAACAACTAACAACTAAATTAGCCTTTAAGTTCTTATAAATTATTCTTATAAATTACTGAAGACCTACAACAAAGTTATTGTGAAGTCTCAACTGTTTATTTTGGTCATATCAAGGAGTTACAACCAAACACAAATTTACTCATAAATAAGTTAAGTTTTAAATAACATTTGGCCAATACATTAGCATTTTTTCTGGATGATGCTTCCCATTAAAAACATATAACCTTTAAAAAAAATTCCAGATCTACCAGTTGTCAAACTTCTAGTGATCATTATCAAATTTTTCGTAATTGTGCCCATTATTAGATGAGATCATTATCCACATTTTCAGCCCCAAGTACTGTCACCTCTGAACAGCACAATGTAGGACAGACCACAGAAACAGGGATGTTTGCCATCTTTGTAAAATGCTTTGAGATCCCAGGACAAATATAGCTATATAGTAGTTACTGCTACTATTCTGATGCAAATTACGCTACTGTCACAATACCAAACCGGGAGGGGCGGCTGGTGCCCCAGGGGCTGCGCTGCCATCCAGCGAGGCCTGGGCAGGCCGGAGAGCCGGCGGAGAGGGACCGAGTGACCTTCAGCAAAGGCCAGAGCAGGGTCCTGCCCCTGGGGAGGGACAGCCCCAGGCACCAGCAGGGGCTGGGGGTGACCTGCTGGGGGGCAGCTCTGCGGGGAAGGGCCCGGGAGTGCTGGTGGGCAGCAAGGTGCCCGTGGGCCAGCGGTGTGCCCTGTGGCCAAGGGGCCAGTGGGACCCTGGGGGGCACCAGGAGGAGCGTGGTGGCCAGCAGGTCGAGGGAGGGGGTCCTCCCCCTCTGCTCTGCCCTGGTGGGGCCGCACCTGGAGTGCTGGGTCCAGTGCTGGGCTCCCCAGCTCCACAGAGACTGGGAGCTACTGGGGAGGAGCCAGCGGAAGCTACAGAGATGGTGAGGGGACTGGAGCATCTCCCTGGTGAGGGAAGGCTGAGGGAGCTGAGGCTGTTCAGCCTGGAGGAGAGATGGCTGAGGGGGGATCTCATCAATGCCTACAAACATCTCAAGGATGGTTTTCAGGAGGACGGGGCCAGGCTCTTTTCAGTGGTGCCCAGACACAGGACAAGCAGCAACAGGCACAAACTGCAACACAACAAGTTCCATCTGAATATGAGGAAAAGCTTCTTTACCCTGAGGGTGACCAGAGCCCTGGCACAGGCTGCCCAGAAAGGCTGTAGGGTCTCCTTCTCTGGAGACATTCAGAACCCACCTGGACGTGGCTCTGTGCAGCCTGCTCCAGGAGAACCTGCTTTAGCAGGGGTTGGACTAGATGGTGTCCAGAGGCCTCTTCCAACCCTAACTGTGATTCTGTGACCCTGTGAAATAGCGCTAATGAAATCCACAAAATACATAGTGAATTTCACAAAAATGCCTAAGTATTAAAATAACCCCAGTTGCCTGTATATTTAAGCACTTACCTCAAGACAACCGTTCTTAGACTCTCAGACGGGAAAGGGATCCAATACTGTAGGACCCACAAGAGGTGTCATGTACCACAGCACCTCAGTACTGAGACCCTATTTTGTAAACAACAGCAGGATACTCTCAAGCAATGTGACAACATGCAATACTTCCTTTTCATCAAGGTCATTCATCCTACAGCATTTCCTCCAAAACATGGAAAACGGCAATTCTGAGCGACCACATTGCCAGTATTTTTGCATAGCCTTTGACTATCCATGAAGTACACAAACTGTCCTCTTTGGTAGCAATCTGTCTGGAGCATCCAGATGATCTCCGGTACTTCAGGAAGTGACAAGGCTAAAAATGGGAGAGGAAATAATGAATGAAGCACAGCTGAAGGTCAGCTTGCATACACTTGTCCCTGGGAACTGCTGCTGGAGGAGGCAGTTCAGAAGCTTCCAGGAGCAGTCAAAAACAGGAAAAGCGGATGCCCTAGACCTTCTCAAGGCAGAAACCTTGCCTTTATTATAACATATAATTGCCCAAACACACACAAAACAGTTACAACAAGCAAACATTTCTCAAGAGTTCTGTCGTTTCTCATGATTACCTCTTTCCTTGGAGAGCACTGAGTTTTCACTGCTAAAAATGTTCATAGCCTCCTTGAATGGATCTGACCCTCCCCTTCATTAGATGGCTTTCACACCAGTATTATTCATTTCAGCATCATGCTTCTACAGATTTCATTTATTTTTTTCCAAGATCCTTCTGTGCTCAAGAGATTATGAGGAGTAAAAACTTGCAATTATAATGCTGGATGAATGAGATCTGTTTTGATATTTTGGCCCAAATGACCCTTCGTTGCAATTGTTCCAGGGAATAAACTGCCTCTTAATGTTTGTTAAATGCCACTGATAGAAGACCATATCTATGGCTGTATATAACAGAGTGTGAAAATGATTTAATGTTTCAAAACTATCTGGAGCTCATACTGTGGCTGACTTTCTCAAATCGATTTTTGACAAAGTAATTCAAAGTTATGTGCTAAAACTGTATTATGCCACTTGCTCTGGAGCCTGCCATTGTTCACTGGTTCTGCTGCATGCTTGCAGACGACAACACATACCACATCTCACCAGCTACACAATTTTCTGCGCAACAGGAAGATTTAAAAAAGAAACAAATTTAAGATGAACAAATATCTAAAGAGACAGAGTTGGTGAATGGCATTATTCAGCCTTGAAAATAAAAACAACAGCCAAGATTTAGATGTTAGATAAGCTGCTATCACAGATGATCTGGATTCATAAAAGATATCTACGACAGGCTGAAACACAACATGAAAGGCCAGAATTGCACTTACTTGTCTGTTTGGGCAAAACAAGAGTGAGTTTGCTGAAGCCCATTAATGTTAATATTACTGAAAGGGGAACTTGGATTCACATCTCTGCTTCTAACAATGTAGATAGTTTATATATCTTTCCCTCTGAGTTATCAGAACCCTTTCTTTTGCAGCTGATTGAATTAGATTTGCAAACAGTGAATCAATGTGAAATCACCGTTATTTTTAAAAAGTATTTAATCAAGCCAAGATGTGAGACATCCACCGTAAATGAGTTTTGTCCTACTAACAGTAAATTCTGTCCTGTTGTACAGGTTATATATCTTACTCATTATTTCACACTCATAGTGTGAAACAATTTTTTATTATTATTATTATTTTTCATAGTGTGAACAATTTTTTTTTATTATTATTATTAACTGTGGCGGTAAAGACCCCAGGAATGAGCCCTTGAGCTCTATGAAAACATGGACAGATTAAAGAGACTTAGATGGGAGGATGGACATAAATCTATGAAGGTGAAGTTGCTTGTCAGACAGGTGACAGAATTAGATTAACTCCACAAAAAGAGACCTGGAACTGAACTGAAGGGCTGTATCCGAGTACATTTTCCTTCCTTTTAGTGTCAGACCTGGGGTTTGTCTGTTTTCTTATTTTTTCCCATCCCATTTGCAAATAGGGGAATATATGTATACAGTCTTCAAAGTAGCTCAAAAGTACCTTTGGATATACTAATTTAGGAAAAAAAAATCTTCCAAACAAGAAAACTTTTGCCTTGATCCAAGTTTGAATTCCTCACATAATTAATAGCTATGATAATAAAACAACATCACACCAGTTTACAGATACATAGCACCTATAATCCTTCATCAAGAATAGCTTGCATCTTAAACTGTTTTCACAGATCTGGTTCTCTGTGCAGAAAACAATGTTATGTGATGACATAAAAGTTTTATCAGAACAAATTTGAAATGGCCAAGTGAATTACCCTGGCCAGACCAAAATTCCTCCAATAAAAAGCTTCATAACCCCACCCTGTATTTTGCTTAAGTTTCACATTTTATAGAAAAGCTATTTTAGAATTTTTTTGTAGAGTCTTTAAAAATGTATTGGCACCATAATTTGTATTTCTATGCCTGTAAAATCCAGGCTACCTTGATATCA
Source organism: Falco cherrug (assembly GCF_023634085.1). Lineage (NCBI taxonomy): Eukaryota > Metazoa > Chordata > Aves > Falconiformes > Falconidae > Falco > Falco cherrug. The sequence goes on from NC_073698.1 coordinate 6,391,746, forward strand.
TGCATCTAACTCTACTGTCAATAAGAAAGAAAAAAAAAAAAAAAACCAGGTATTGATTTTTTTAAAAACCTATAGAAAACATTTAAAACCACTTAGGCCAGATTCTATGCTATCATTGTGGTGTAAATAGAGAAATAATGCTCCTCATGTCGACAGAAGGGTATTGGTGAAGAGTGGAAAAAATAGAAGGATCAGTCCTTTTTAATATAAAGCAAAATGTCACTCCTGTTTTAAGGTTCAATATTTCATCACCTGCCAGCTTTCTAAATAAATGCTGCATAACAGTTGATATATCTGAAAAGCTGAAATTCCGAGCTCTCAAATGAAACAGAAAACCTATTTCTAACCCTGACAATTCTCAGGAGTTTGAACCTTAAAATTATCAGTAGAACAGAGCTGAATACTGCATTAATAGAATTTTTAGCACTGTAATTGCCAAGCTCTACTTTTAGTAGACCCACCACTGAGGAAAGAAAAGGGGAGCAAGGGAAAGAGATGGGTAAAAAAGAATAAGAAAAAAAACCTACCACCCCCACCCTCATATTAAAAACTCGGGAGATGCATTTTGAAAATCTGAACTATATCTGTGGTTGTACACATATGATACTTTTTAATAGGGGAGGTACATTGGCAGACAAAGGGGCAGAAATAGTGTAGGTTTTCAGATGTAACATTTTTGTTGGGTTTTTTTAATGTTCAGGTACTAAAATATGCAAAGTGCTGCATTACAGAGAGATGGTTGTACATGATAGCACAAGAATGAGTTGAACAAAAGGAAAAGAAGGTGGAAAATTATTAGTTTATATAATGTTCCTTTGATTTGTCTTTTGCCAGCTAGTCTTTCACATTTAGCTATACATTTCTATTCAACTGAGTTTTAGGGTAGGATCCCTTCCCCAAGCATTTATTTCAGTGCTGGATTGGGTTTTGTGGTTTTTTCTTTGGTTTTTTTTTAGTTTCTTTTTCTAAGATCAGGGGGGGGAAATGTGGTTTGGGGAGGTCCAGCATTTCTCTTGGCCTGAAGGCAGAACCACTATATTCTGCTGTGGAGCCTTGGCATTAGTATGATGTACATTACAGTATGTTAAGGCATTGTACTCTGTAGTGTTTTACCTTATTTTATTTTTTTCTTCAGGAGGTCCCAGAGGTTTCATTATACAACGTTGTTTGTAGCCTACCAGTATTTCAATGAGAAATTCATATGACAGTGCATAAATATCTAAGATGCTACAAACCACTGAAGTTGAGGAAAAGACACCAGCAGCAGGTGCAGTGACCCAGTAGATCCCCAATCTAATTCCTGAAACTGAGATCACATAAGGTTCTTAAAAACACAGGATTCAATGTTTCAGGCACGTGACCTGAAACACCGGACCGAAATGAAGATACCCTGAGTCCTGCGTGCACTAGAGCCTTGCTTTCAATGCAACTCTGATATATCAGCAGGCATGGCTGTATGATCTGGTAGGGGCCATTGACAATCATACTCCACACACAGCAGCACTACAGTCCTGTTGTCCTGGTGCTAAGCACATAACGAAATGCCCTATAGAAACACTGTGGACCAAGTTGTATATCATCATGCCAATGTCCTACATGTCCAGACAAAACAAAACGAAGGAAAAAAGAGGAGACATGTTTAAAATGCCTTTATTTAAATATCTAAAATCCTATCTGTCAGAAAAGGGGTTCCGTGACTTCGGTTTTGATAGGCAGCCTCTTGTGTGATATTTCTTCATGCATGAGCAATTTTATTAGTCTACATAATCTAAATTCTCCATTAATTCCAGATAAAATGTGTCTATCTGTGTGAATATAGACAAAAGACATCAGTCAAAGACTGCAAAGAGTTTGGAGAAAAAAAGAATGATGACTAGTTAATGAAATAAAAACGTTTATAATTTGCCTTTAGACACATTAGGTGTATATATATGCATATATGCACATGGAAATATCTATAAGAGTAAGCTCTGCCACCTACGCTGCAGTATCTGTGTCCACACATAGCAGATTAGGAGTAGCCACAACAGATCAGTTTTCTGGGGCAAAATCAGAAAAGAAACAGAGCAGCTCAAGACTCCTGAGAATTCAGGTCAGACAGTACATGCTTTTGTTTAGAGTGCAACACATACAGTAAACAGTACCAGCAGGCACAGTATTTGTGACTTCAGATGACTGCTGCAAATGCCGTACTGCAGAAGCACTCGAACAGCTCCCAGTTGGTTATGTGCTTATGAATTCAGTAGGACAAGCTACTTAGCAAAATAAAAGCAGAATTAAATAAAGACGAAATGTAATTGCAAAAACCAAGCTGAAAAGGTTTATTGCTGATCAGAAGTGTATTAATTCAAATGAAAATGCATATATAAAAATATAAATTTTATATATATATATATATATAAAATATAGATTTTTTACAGGCACTAAACAAACACTTTCAACATCCTGGAGGTTTTCCGCATTAACAAACTAAGCCACAAAAAATCACGTACCAGTGGAGAACGCATCTGGCTTGTAGCTAGCTCTTAAATTAATAAATCAACTGTCACATAATTGTGACTTCTACCTGAATGACAGCTCCAATTAATTTTGTATTGGTACCTTGTGCAGAGGTGAGGTCAAGGTATCTTTTGGCTGCATTCCTAAATTTAAACAACAGACAATCTCATCCTTGTGGTTAAAAGTAATCAATATTAGCAATTTATCATAATTTGCTTTGCAGTGCACACTTGTGCTGTTTAATCAAGTGTCCTGCTTGATTTGTTTGTTCACAGTTGCGTGAAAGACATCCACTGAGCATGCCCAATACATTTTTCTTTTCCTCACAGCGTCACTACAGTGCCTATTGCCCCTTGATTCATGCTCTGAGTTGCTGCATGACTTATGCAGATTGGCAGGGACTAGAAATGAGACACTGCTCTAAAGATCTCATGATAAATGAATTATTCTTGGCAACAGGTTCCCTGAAGAAAAAAAAAAAAAAAAAAAAAAGACCAACAACAAAAAAATCAACAAATCAAATAAATAATAATAAAAAAAATCCCCTAAAAAACTCAGGAGTTTGATTAGAAACTTTCTTATCTTGCATGTAGATCAATCTTCAATGAGATTTAATGGTAGAATAGCAGAAGCTGTCAAAGTTATCAGCCATGACCTTTTATAGTTAAAGTATGAATACAACATTTCTCATTAGGAGATATCCAGTTCACTCTAATGGAGTATATAGACTTTAGGGATCAGGAAAGCAGCTGGCTCAGCTCTTTAGCGAAATGGCCAAAGGGTATGATTTTCACCTCAGGAAATTAACTGTCTGTGTGTCCCAGCTCAGGGTGAGGGAGTTGGATGTGGCACAGCATGACCTATTTCATCGCATTGAAGAAGTGTCCCAAAAGGGGGTCCATTTCAGGAATACCTGGGAGGCACAATGGCATGCTTTGGGATGCTGGCCAGTTTGAAGCCCTTCTGGAGGATGATAATTCTTTTGTATGTCGTTTGGGTCTAGGCGTCTTTGGTTTGAAAACCTGAGGATGGGGAAAGGGAGAAGGTTTGATGCTCTGGTATTGCCCTGATACGAAAGCTGGACATAGGTAGGATGTATGCCTAGATCTAGGAACTGCTAAGAAGAACTCCCAGGCTGAGTTAAATATATAGCTAGGAAGACTTCTTGGGTGGAGCAGCTCTGCCCTAACTAACTGAAGAGACATCAGCTGCCAGAAGAATTGTTGTTACCCTTCTGTATGAAGGGCAGGCTTGCTCAACATTTTATTGTTACTCTGTTAAATATAATTAAGTTGAAGTACTTTTTGACTGTGTCCTAAAGGAAAAGTAGCCTACATTCACTCAGTTGAAACCTGAATAGCTGAGCTTTTGTAGGGAAATAGAAGCTATTTGTTTAGGGTCCTCCTTCCTAAGGGCAGTGTGAAGTACAGTGTCTTGTCTTGCCATTTGCCCATGCATCGACAGCTATGCTACATGTCCAGGAATTGAGGCAGCTGCAGTGGTAGTGGATGGGATATACACACTACACCTTGTAGTGTGAAAAGGTTTCTTTACTACAGGGGTATCAGCATCATTGGTCATGTAGATATGTGACTACAAAATACCACCCAAACATGTGATTATACCTCCACAACTAGGGATCTTTGCTGTTACTGTAATCCAGATTGCAGGTGTGGTCACCAAAGATACCTAGAAAGCTGGCCAAGGGAAGCAGGGAGCAAAAATGCTATGAGGAACCCATCAAAATCCAGCTTTAACTGTATTTTTGTCTATAATTGTACATTTTTCCTATTTGCTACTGTGTGTTTCTCCAGGCTGTTTTTTTCTGGTGGGAGAGGGGTGGTGGTGTGTTTCTTTTAAGTCTCTCTTTTGTGGATTTCAAAGGCAGAGTGAGTTTCATATTTTTGAGAAAGCAGGAGTTAAAAAGAGGTAAAACCTCCGTAGATACCACTCCAGTTTATGCATCCCTCTGTGAAGGCATTTTTCCAAGTTTCCTAGTGTTGCCTTGCTTTAGAGGAGTATGATTGTCCGTGGCACTGTGCCATCAATGTGTTGAGTCTGAAAGCCATCCAAGGTCAATACTGTTCTATTCTGGAAAAATATGTGCTATATTTTACCCTCTAAACTTAATTCGCCCAAACTACTAATGCTATAAGTTACAGCAGATAGCCTGGAAAGCATCTGTGAGCATCTGAGGAGATACAGCTTTACTGAAAAAAAAATGTAATGTAGTAGATCAGCATGGTGAAAGTTTGCTTTCATTCAACTATGTGTCTGTTTATTACCAGGTCTAAATGCTACACTAAAGCCAAACAAAGCAAAAGCTATACCCCTATCCAAGAACTAGAAAGACAATAATTTGCAGGATACTGCACTTAAATTTTCTTTCCATTCCATCATTTCTCACTCAGATACCAAACTATCATAAACATTCAACTTCTTTTGGCTACATCTAAAGAAAAATTTTAAATAAAAATCTTCCAAAAGTACTATTCTGTATTTACAATACCTTTGAAAAGCTTTATAAAATATACCTCTAATGCAAATAGTCTGGGGAATGTAATGGTTTACACGCCTGAACAGACCTTGTAGCAGCCCATCATTTTCCATCATGACTATGTGATGTCTCTAAGACCAGGGGTAATGTGAGGGTATTAAGCCATAATGACTCCTCAGGATCACTCTGGGACAACAAACTGGGTGAAGTCCATGTAAAAATAGGAAAGCTGAGTCCATCTAAAAGGCCTGGAGAGTGCAAAAAATCCCCCCATTGAAATATATTTTACATATATATATATATTAGATCTTAGAAAAATCTGAGGTTGATCAGTGAGAAGAAAGCTCAGAATTACGCACAAATAATGAAAAAAAATACCTAGGACAGAGGACTATAAGGATGTTTTTACAGATTAGGCTTCTATTTCATTATGAGATTAGCTGGGGAAAACAGTACTATGAGAAGGCAAAAGCATCCATGATTTGGAGGAGTAGCCATTTGTATAAACCAAAATTAGAGATTGCTTGCTGGATTGTGGTCACACCTACTGAAGACTTCACAGCAGTGAGGAAATTAAGGCATGGAACTGCAGGCAAAGAGTTTATTATTTTTGTCCAGACCTATACACTTTTTCTCATACCTTTAAAGAGCTTTGTTAAGAAAAATTGCAAAATCTTTCTGTCCTTTCCATTTCAGCCAGTCAGAGCTGAATGGTAAACCAAAGCATCTAGAGACTTGGAGATTCAGTAAAACTCCTATCCAGTCTCTGTGGTCATGTCTGGGCATGAGACATTTGTGGGTTGGCGTGCAGCATCCCAGTTCCATGCAGAAGTAGCATCCTGAGCTTCTACCCAGAACCAGCTGCAGATCAGCCAGAGATGCTCACTGGAACTTGCTGAGATCCATAGAATATAATAGCTGCAAACATGATGGACTGATGCCCAAATGAAGCAGTTTGGTCAGCCTCCATCACAGAGGATTTAATCTGTGGCAGACCTTCCAGGGAAAAATTCTTCACCTTTTAGTGCATTTTCCACCCTGTCAGTTAAAACCTGCAGAGGAGACCAACTTCTACTGGTGTCCATCTTGAATGACAGCCAACCATGTCATTTTTGCCAGTGAATCTAACTCACAGGAATGCAGAGATATTTCAGAGTCTGTGCCTTAGCGAGGCACAGCCAAGCAGTTTGTACCAATAAACCCGCAGTGATGGGCAAAGGTTTGCAGGCTGTACTAGCAAAGGAGCAGTTTCTGTAAACAGTATTTTTGCAGCTTTTCCATTCCACACACCTTTGCTCAAATCAACAGCAGCAAATAGGTTCACCACGTAAATAAAGCAGGGCAGCATATATAATTTTAATTTGAAACCCACACCTACATTTGAAACTGGAGATACAATCTGGAATTGTGGAGTTTTAAAATCTGCACAGAAATGAGCGTATAAAGCCATTTTCTTTTGTAGTTGCTTTTTTCTTTATAGATAGAGGACCTGTCTGAAGCCAAGTGAGAGTTTTTCCATTTCAATGGGCTTTAGATTGTATCCATAATACACAGAGGGAGTATATGCACTTTATAATAGGGGGATAAAAACTGTATCCAGAGAGCAAGATCACAGGGAATGACTGCTGGAATCTTTGTGCAAGAAAGTGCATATTACACTCCTTTCACAACTACTTCAAGATTCTTATAGTCAGAACTGCAGATTATATGGAAAAGGCATTGTTTTCACTGAGGACAAAGCAATTCTAAACATAAAATCCCAAGAGAATAGCTTTACAGAAAATTTAAAATACTCTATACTATACCAAAGAGGAAAGATAGGTTCACAGATTTCTCCTTGTAGATATGATTCTTCCTCTAGGCTTGAACACTAAATCACAAGATTCACAAACCGAGGCTGCATCTGATTATTAACAATCAGGAGAACATGAAATACAGTGGGTTTCTGTACCGAAGCACTCATCTGTGTTTCTGTCTGAGCCGTTAACCTGCTGAACATGATTGTATTATTAATGCTAGATATTTCTCTCAATGTCGCTCGCAGCCCTGAGACATAAATTACACCATACAGGTTTCTAAGAACTTCAGTGCTTTGGAGGTGAAAATTGCATTGAAGGAACATGTCATAGAAAATACAGGAAGAAATCTGGAATAAAATGCAAAGGATTAGTTACTGGGTAAACAGAGGGAAGCTGTTTCAGAAGCCACATTACTGAGAGACTGAAAAACTCTGCATATTACAGTGCAGATTTAAGCAGAGTAAAAAAAAAAAAATTAACTTATTTCCTAATTATTCCCTAAGTTCATCAACTGAATATTTGCCATGTGAGTAGTGGGATGCAAACATTTTTTGAAATGCCAACTTACATAGTGGTTCTGCGTCTGTGTTGTTAAATAAACTGGATTGCTAGATCATTGGTTCAAATCATATCCTTGTTCATAGAATCTTAGACTCACAGAGTTGGAAAAGACCCCTAAGATCATCAAGTCCAACCTTTAACCCAGGAGTGTCAAGTCACCACTAAACCATGTCCCTACACGTCACATCTACGTGTCTTTGAAATCCCTCCAGGGACAGGGACTCAAGCACTTCCCTGGGCAGCCTGTTCTGATGCTCAACAACCCTTTCAGGGAAGAAATTTTTACTAATATCCGACATAAACTTCCCAGGCACAACTTGAGGCCATTTCCTCTTGTCCTATCGCTTGTTACTGGGAGAAGAGACCGACCCCCACCTGGCCACAGCCTCCTGTCAGGCAGCTGTAGAGAGCGATAAGGTCCCCCCCGAGCCTCCTTTTCTCTGGGTTAAACGCCCCCAGTTCCATCAGCTGCCCCCCCCGAGCTGTGCCGCAGCCCCTTCCCCAGCCCCTGCCCGGCTCTGGACACGCTCCAGCCCCTCCGGGTCTGTCTGGGGGTGAGGGGCCCAACGCTGAGCCCAGGGCTCGAGGGGCGGCCGCACCAGGGCCCGGCACAGGGGGACGGGCACTGCCCGGCCCTGCTGGCCACGCTGCTGCTGACACCGGCCAGGGCGCTGCTGGCCGCTGTGGCCACCTGGGCACACTGGGGGCTCATGCCCAGCCGGCTGCCGACCAGCCCCCCCAGGCCCTTCCCCGCCGGGCAGTTCCCAGCCCCCTGCCCCCAGCCCGCAGCGCTGTGGGGGGCTGGTGTGACCCACGGGCAGGGCCCGGCACTCAGCCCTGTTGGGCCTCATACAACTGGCCTCGGCCCCTCGGCCCGGCCTGCCCAGACCACCTGCAGAGCCCCCTGCCCCCCAGCAGATCGGTCATCATATCCATAGCTTCTGATTTTTTTAAGGGTTTATAATCATGCTCCCATAATTTGATTTTGGGGTGGTTTGGGTTTTCTGTTTTGGGTTGTTTTTTTTTATTATCATTATTTTCAAACGTTGCCTTTTTATATTCCCAAAGCATTAACATAAAATCACCTTTGGTGACTAAATGCTCTTAGAAGTGGATTACCTCACATACATTGGGCCAGAATCAGATGAGGGCAAGGTTTGTGATATGCTGTTCTATTGCTTTTCAAATATTTTTGCACAAAGGATTTTTTAATCTATGCTGTTCTTGCATTCACTTCTGCAGAGTGGACAAATATCCCTTGCAAGGTGCTTTGATACGTGTCTCTTGCCTAGAATAGAATAGTTCTAGTTGGAAGGGACCTACAACGATCAGCTAGTCCAACTGCCTGACCACGTCAGGGCTGACCAAAAGTTAAAGCATGTTATTAAGGGCATTGTCCAAATGCCTCTATAGACTAGCAGGCTTGAGGCATTGGTCACCTCTCTAGGAGCCCTGTTACAGGATGTGACCATTGTCTTGGTAAGGAAAAGTTTCCTAATATCTAGCCTGAATCTTCCCTGAAGCAGCTTTGAGCCATTCCCACATGTTCTATCACTGGGTACCAGGGATAAGCGGTCAGCACCTCCCTCTCTGCTTCTTCCTCGAGGTCACCCTTCAGCCTCCTTTTCTCCAAACCAGACCAACCCAAAGCCCTTAGCTGCTCCTCACAGGACATGCCTTCCAGTGCTGTCACCAGCTCTGTTGCCCTCCTCTGGACACATTTAAGGACCTTAACCCTCTTTTTAAAGTGTGAGGTCCAGAACTGCACACAGCACTCCAGGTGAAGCTGCATCAACACTAACTACAGAATAATCACCTCTTTTGACTGGCTGGTTATACCATGTTGGTTTGCCCTCTTGGTTGCTCATATTGAACCTGCTGTCTGCCAGCACCCCAATTCCTCTCCCAGTTTATCCTTGGACCTGGCATTACTCTATCCCAGGTGCAGAATCCACCATTTGTTCTTGTTAAATTTCATGCCATTAATAATTGCCCAGTGATCCAGCCTATCTAGATCCCTCCACAAGGCCTCTTATCCCTCAAGAGAGTCAACAGCATCTCCCAGTTTGGTATCAGCAGCAAATTTGCTAATGGTGCATTCAACTCCTGCATCCAGATAACTGATAAAAATATTGAACAAAAATGACTCTAGAACACCACCACTGGTGACCGCTCACCAGCCAGATGTAGCCCTGTTCACTACATCCCTTTGAGCTCTGCTCTTCAGTCAGTTCTTCACACAGCACTCTGTGAACCCATTCAGCCCACAGCTGGACAACTTGTCCAGAAGGATGCTGTGAGGGACAGTGTCAAAAGCCTTACTAAAATCCAGAAAAAGTACATCCACTGTAGCTTGCTCTGAACTGGAATTTGTCTAACCTTGGCCAATACAGCACTGAGTCTGAAGTAATACGCTTGTTGAAAGAGAATGCATTAGCTTCGCTTTCCAGTGCTGTAGTATACTTGCTTGATTTAGGGACAAATCCAGGAGGGAGAAAAGAGAAAGCCCATGTTTGTTTAGGAAAAGCTTGCACAGCCATAACTCAACATGCCCAAGACTGACTTGTGAGAACAGGCCAACCTAGCGTAGAGAAGAGCTGCCCTCTTGAACCATGGTTGATAGACCTCAGCTTTGGTTGCCCTCTTGAACTGTGGCTCATATAGACCTCAGCTTTTGTTGCCCTCTTGAACCATGTTGATACAGACCTCAGCTTTGGTTGCCCTCTTGAACTATGGCTGATATAGACCTCAGCTTTGGGGATGCAGCTGCATCCCCATGTACAGTAATGATGTCCCTTCTGAACACTGCAGTGCGATGCTGCAGCATCTTCCTTCTCAAATGGGAACATGGACATGAATCTGATCCTTCTTCAAAGGTCTCTCCCTCTTGGCGCTGAGGGTGAAATTGCCTGCAGATGTGTTTGTATAAATGATCTTCGCAGCAGTTAAATATAATTTATAGCTCATGGTCTGTATCATGCCTTCAGGACATTTTTTACGAAATGGATCAGCTCTTGTGCGCAGGAATTTATTTGTATTCATTTTAAATAGCTTCTGGTCACTGCTTGTGTTTTCTGAGTTTCTTCTTTTCCTTGACAATTCTAAACACTACCTTGCTAATCTTACTGAATGTGCTAATTGTTTCTTTAAGTCAGAAGTTCCTACACCAAGTGTCAGATCCAATTTGGTATCTGCATTCATTCTTTATCCCTTCTTTCTTAATATTTACATTCTAGTGCTGACCTCAGGCAGTCTGGCTGGATTTTTCTTACATCTCCAGGTGGTTTTCCCTTGTACTGTTGGGCAAGTACAAAAATTAAAGAGTATACCTAGCCCCCCTCATATAAATTGCTTGTACGCATGAACCTCAGATTTTCCAGATCTTGACTTTTGCCTGATTTTTTCTCCTTTAGTTTATCTCTCACTGTAAAATTTATAAGATTTGTAAGTCTTTACACAGATGTAACAAAGATTCAACGCCTTGCATCAATTGCTTTCCTGAATGCTCTCAGTTAGACATCAGTCCCACACTTGAAAGTAGTTCTCAGTGACTGTTTGGCAGCAGCTAAAACCTGCCAAAAGCCAAACTGATGCGCTAAGTGAGAACTTCAGGGAGAAGTGACAGGGTCTGCAATAGGAACTAGGACAAGTGTAAAACAGTGGGTCTGAACTATTTCAGGATCTGAGCTGTGCAATTCACAGATATTTGTCAAAAAAGAACTGGTAAAAAAACCCACACTAAAAAAAAAACCAAGCCAAACCCCTCCTAAACTGACATCAAGGTATATTTTAAGTGATTAGAAATGGATATAATTACAGTCTTTCAGATTTCCTCTTTGCTTACTAGGAAGTTGCTTGAAGTTTCCTCTTAAAACTCAGTAAGGCAAACATCTTGGAAATGAGTGATAAAATGTAGAATTAAGGAAAATACATGTTTCTTGTCTGACACTTAGTGCAATGTAGCTCATAATGACTGATTCTTTGTACTCGGCATGAAAAAAACAAACAAACAAAAAAAAAGGATAAGAATAGCTACAGGGGGATGGACAAACTAATCAAGGATTTGCTACCATGAGCCACATTGCATAAGGAAGTGTGACGGGTTCAATTGCACTGTCTGCTCAGGGCCAGTCTTCTCCCTCGAATTATTCAGTCTCAAAGTGGAGAGTTCGTACATATTTAGGTCTGGGGGAGAAGTGCAGCTGTGAAGAAAGATGCAAGTTTGCGATCGTTTACCTCAGCTTTTGTACCTCTGAAATGACTGCAATGGGGGAAAAGTCGCAAAAGAAGCTTGATGCTTAGATATTTTGTTTCCTATCAAGCCCGTCAATAGGTAGCTGACCCATCAGCTTATCTCAGAGCCTGTGACGGCATTTGCTGTGCTGCTGCACAGGGGTGCCTCAGGGGAGCAGAGGTATTCAGGGACTGATAACGTAATGGAGAAAGGAGGTGCTGGGAAAGCTGGGGATATTGCAGTCAGGAAGGGAAAATCTGGTAAATCGTTATATAATTCCACCTGAAACAGTGTTTTATTAGCTCTGCTGCTTGTGTATATTCTGAACCAACTCTCACTCGTGTTGGGATGAGATTGCCGTGTCAGTTCTTAGAGAATAACAAAGATGAAATGAGGGAAATCAAGATACTTCAATTCTTGTTCAGATTCTGTTTCTGCCTGCTTTGGCAAAATTATGTATCACCTTTTGAAGACACTGAATATCTTCTACAAGGAAATATCACCATCTTGGTATCCCACATCATTTTCCCCTGGAGTATTTAGGAAATCCCTGGGAATACAGGGAAGTGCTGAAATACAGCACTTTTATAGCGCAGGTTGCATGTCGCTGCAGTTGCTATGGGCTTTTTCAGAGCAAAGCTGCAAGTTATTCATCTGCTGATGTTTTTAAAGAAGTTTTGTGTTGCAGAGACTGCTCTGCAGGAAATATGATTTATCCTGTGGCTATATAAATTCTCTGCTGGATACACTCTCGGGTGAATGGGAACCTGTAGTGATTGCTGCAGCACAGACAAATATAAGCTTCACAATGATGCCACATTAATGATTTGTATATGAAATTTAGGAAATATATGAGAGAAATCTGTATCAAACATGAAGAAAGCTGTTAATTCTGATAGACGTCTGAGGCTGCCCTTTGGGAAGCAGAAAATACGTTTGTAAGACATAGTGTTTTGGATGTTCAAGGCCACTAGCCTGAATACTGTCCAAATCAACTAATTGTCCAGGACAGTGAAACAAATTTGCCATGACAGGCTAAAAGATAGTAATTTGTTTACTAAAGTATGGAAGTTTAGATTGAATGAATTGCCAGATGAATAAGAAATAAATCAGGCAGGAAAAGCATATTATGGTATGATGGATGCCTCCTCTAGGGCATAAGCACCATCAGCTGGAAAAGTGCTGTCTTCAGGCTTTATGAGAACTTGGGAAAAAAACATCTATAGATAGGTTTTATGCCATAGTCAGCATGCCTGGCAGTCAGGCACGTACAAAGCTTTATAACTGGAAGACTTCACAGTTTGTCCCCAGACACTGAAATAGTAGCAAATCCCTAGATAAATGTATTTTCCAGTGGCAGCAACTTTTTATTCATTTTCATAACTCTTCCTGAGGTGCTAAGTTCCTGTAACTGTTGCAGATAACTTCTGGTCAGCTTTTATGTCAACCCATTCAGTATCACTGAAATTTTATGCCATGTGTTGTGATTCTTCTATTGCCAGAAAAATTAAGCTCTGATAACTGAGCAATGTACCTATTGGAAAAAAAAAAATAATAAGGTGCTGCCAGATAAGTCATTAACTATAACTTCTTTTACCTGATGAAACCAGTAGTACTCTACCAGGGAAATCTGATGTTTTGTGGATATGTTTTTAAAGATTGTGCAGGACTTCCTGATATACTTTTAAACAAAACAAACAAACAAACAAACAAAAAATTTCTTTTCTGAGATCTGACTCAAGGGGAGACAGGCATGGGAAAATGTTGTTACAAACGGTTTTCTTTATGTCACTAGAACTTCCAGCCCCATGACAGTCTTATGGTGTGATAAAATTAGTATCTTTGTGGCAGGTTTCTTGTTCCTATTACATAGAATCGTAGAACCATAAAATCATTTAGGCTGGAAAAGACCCTTAAGATCATCAAGTCCAACTGCTGACTCAGCACTGCCAAGCCTACCACTAAACCATGTCCCTAGCTGGCACACCTACATGTCTTTGAAATCCCTCCAGGGATGGTGATGCCTCCACTTCCCTGGGCAGCCTGTTCCAGTGCTTGACAACCTTTTTGGTGAAGAATTTTTCCTAATATCTAATCTAAACCTCCCCTGGCACATTTTATTTCTTCATTTTTATTTCTTCTTGAGGCCATTTCCTCTTGTCCTAGGAATATAAAGGCAGGGAATGGATGTACTTGAAGACATGGGAAATATTCGCAACATTGAAATTGAAGGATCTAATCTAGCTATGTTGCCTGCCTAATATTCCTACAGTTTATAGTTAACAGGGGGTTCAGAGACTTCCAGATTCAGCATCCAAAATTTAACTCGATGAATTGCTCTGGTAAATCCCACTTATCTTCACCAGTAAGATGGAGCTGAAGGAGATGAGCCAGCTGAATGACCTGGCGAAGCTGGTCAGCTAGAGGTGTCTGAATGTGCCTCTAGGAGACTGTCTAACCAACAGTGATAGAACCAAAAGGAAAACAGGTAACAGCCATTGAAATGTTGGTTAAAACAGGCAACCAGGGGTCACCTAGCCCAGCCTCCTGATAAAAGCAGAGCTATTCCCAACACAAGACTAGGTAAGCATGCTTCCATCTAGCCAAGTCTTGAAAATATCCAATAATGGTGAATTCCACAGTAGAAACCCTGTACCCTGCTGGAAAGATATATATACTGTCAGTAACGAGCAACATGCCTGTACATTATTCCAAGAAATGGCAGTGGTTGTTGGTCTGAAACAATGGTACTACCTGCTACACAATGCCAAAGTAAATCTAAGGTCAAAGAACCAAAAGCAGTGACACCAGTAAAGAAAATATTCAAGATATTTTTGTGCAATGGTATGAAAATGAGTTTTTATTCAAACAATGAACAAGTGAGTGTCCAAGGAAGGTGTTTCTGAGGGAGACAGAAAAATCTATGTGTTTCTTTTCAGGCTGCCAACACTTATGAAGTTAACGAAACTTTTAAAACCAGAATATTCTAATAGCCATATATTTTCAGGTCAACATCATGGTTTGGCCGAGTCACATATTCTTACAAAAACTATTAAGTCAATGAGAAATTATTGCCTCCAGTCAATGTATGTACTAAAATATCATAGGAAAATATGGAGTGGAAAGAAATAATACAGTATGTTGGGGATATTACATTTCCATATACTTTAGTGAGAATTTAATTTCTTCACCATTTTGATTATAAGGATCCTTAAGCATGTGATGAATGCCTCTAAGAAGAAACCTGGTTTTCAGAAAGACATATGATTCACCATTGTACTTGAACAATTTCTTTTTTAATTTAAGCTCAAATGTAATAGCTGAGTACACTCCTGTCCTATCTCTATTTCAAATGTCCTCTTACTTTCTTATAGCCTCATTATAAGAAAGTGAGATGCATTTGCTAAACTGCTTTTTCTAAAATACTTAGGGAAAGTCTGAAGAAGCCTTTCAATACAATGTCACTGAAATTTAACCACATTCTTTACAAAGCTAAAGGTAGAGATATCAATATCTCTTGCCTTATGAAGTGACTTTACTTACCAGTGTGAATTTGCAAGAAATGGTCTGGGTGCTTTTATATCTTTATAGTTTTGCAATGCTCAGAGTTGCTGGCTGATAGTTAAAACATATAACTAAAACTAAAATATATAAAATAGCAAAGAGAAAATCACTGTTCTGATTTGCTTTGATCTATTGTATGTAGTTTGAACTTCATACACATTGTATACTTGGAGATTTTCAGAAACACATCTTTACTGTTTACTTTTAAAAACAGTAGATACTGTAATCGTATTTTGGATAGCTCAGATTCACGAGTCATCTTCAGATACTTCCCAACAGTGGAGAGCTGGAAGGGCAATAAAGATGAGGGGGAGATGAGGTTAAAAAAAAAATAAATTCCTCTCCTTTCTGGAAAATGCAGGTTTTCAAAAAGAAAGGCTTAAAATGTAGTATGCCAGCTTTGATGCTCCTTTATTAAAAAACAATATTTAAATATTTCACTAATGCAGATTATTTTTTATTTTTAGAGCAGAACAATCAACACTCAATTTCCCTTGCTGTGCAATAGGCTACAAGAAACTTGCCCCGCTTTGTCACATGGCTTGTTGCTGCCTTCAGATGCGTCTCTGTGAATATGTTCACATCAGCTTTTGTGAGCAGGCAGAGACTAGTTCAGGCTTTTCACTGAGGTGACCAGAAGGTGTATAGTCAGCACAAAGCTACGCTTAAGCTAAAAAAAGTAGCATACTGCTATCACTGTAAATTATCCATCCGTTCTGAATAAGGGCACAATGCCCTTGTGCTCATGGAAGTCTGCAAAGCCACACCTATGGCCTGGTGCTCAGAATAATCCAGTTGTTAAATTTTGCAGTACTTAATAGGATACTGTTTGCCATGTTCTTTGGGGTGGGGTGAGGAGGCTATAATTAATACAGAGGACCCTTGAGAGACCCTTGATTTTTACTGTAAGATCCTGTTATAAAACTGTTTTCAAAGTGCAAAGTTTCAGGGAGTCACTAAACATGCATTACCGCAAGGTTTCCAAACCTATTGTCTTAGATTATGACAGTGAACAACATTCATTACAGTCCACAGAGGAGTTTCGCACAGAGGTGTTAGGACAGATTTATTCTGCACTCATTCAAACTTGTAATAAGCCATATCAAGCACACACAAAGTAATATATTGTCTCCTTATGGCTAAAGGTCACTGGTGCACCTCCGTTAAGACACCTGAAGCAATCCTAACAAAGTTGTCTTACTTTCAAGTCATATTTACTGGACCTAATCTTCTTTGAACCATGTCACTGCTGCTGGAATAAACAGGGACATGGTTGTCAAGGACTTTTAATTTTCAGTGACAGCTGTCAAAGGGTCTTTCTTAGACACCAGTCATATTTTAGATAAGAAAATAGAGTTTCAGGCTGCATGCCGGCCATAGAACACGAGCAGTTGTGATTGCATACAGTCTCATTTCCCCAGTTTAATTTGAAATCGCAAATGGTAAATTGGATTTTATGGTTCAAATAAGATAGAAACAGAGACCAATTATCTCCAGTTTATTTATTACTTTTATCAATCAGTGTTTATTTTATAAATTAGCTGACATATTGTCCTAGCTCAAAGCAGTGAGATTGGACTTTATTTTTAATAACCTGAATCTTGTATGCACTTTTAAAAAAGAACAATGGACTACACGGAATCAAAGCCAAGGCTTCAGGATATCAGCTGGGTTGGTAGGGACTCCCCAGGGCAGTGATTCATGGTGCATGGAAATAAAGCGACAGATGACCACTGACCTTGAAGGGGTTTGCTTTATGGTCCTAGAAATGTGTCTTGAACCACAGGAAAGACACATGACACAGGATTTTGCTACAGGCTCAAAGGTTGGTGCATGGAACTAAGGAAAGGACAATGTTTTCAATTACGGTTCTCTTCAGCTCATTCATCTTCTAACCTTAATAAAGGAAATGAAGAAAGTGGAGCCATGTGCAAACAAAAACTGGGAAAAAAAAGAAAATTCAAATGAGTTAGTACAAAGCAGACTTCTAAGATTTATGAAATTGAGTTTTTTATTCTCATCCTTTCTGCTTCTTGCTACTCATTTTTTCTCCCTTGCAGCCTAATGCATCACTCCTAAATTTTCAAAGGAATTACTTGATTCTGAAGGACTACAGAGATGCATCAAAGAAGCAAAGATTTAGGAAATACTGAAAGAGACCAATGCAACAGGCCTGAAGGAAGGTTGGACACAGCTACTTCCTACAGCTCAGAGTTAATTGTTCCAACAGAAAAGAAGGCAGCATTACCTATAGGCTCAGAGTGTTCTTCAAAGCACATCTTTTAAAAAAATTCTCTTTTCTACAGAAGACCTTCTTGGCTATGGTTCCAGTGACCTTATACTGGAGCGGGCAAATATTCACATCTACATTCATTCCGCAGCTTAGCTCTTCCCTTTACATTTTAATGACAAAGTACCTCTGAGCCTCAAAGGGAGCAGTGGAAACCCAGGTCTCAGAAGAATCACTCAGAAGTTACAGTGCCTAGCCTAGAATAAAAAGACACAGACCTCCGTACAGACATGGCAGACTATGTTTTCTATGTCGTGCCACAGGTTGATCAAGAGGATAATTCACAGGTTTGCAACTGAATAAAGTCATATATTTGAAATGCAAGTTATAAACCCATCTTGAAAGGCAAAACTATTCTGTAACAGTCTAGAAATATAGTAAAATAAAAGCTTCTAAGGGAAAATATAAAGGATACATATTTTAGATGAGGCATTGACTAACAGTGTAATAAGAAAATCAAAGTTAAAGTCTGGTCTGTTTTCCCAGAAGCTCTGTTTACAAAGATCAGGATACTTCAGTCCAATAAGGATCTAAGAACATTGTTACATTTACTGTAAAAAAGAAGGAAAAAACAAAATATTAAAGAATTTTTAGAGTTGTGTTTTTTTTTTAAACAGTGATGTAGTTTAAAGAAATTTTAGAGGGGTTTTTTTAATCAGTGATGTAGTTTTACATTTCAGATCTTAGGCTGCATTCTCAGTGTTAGAAGGAGTCCTCTCCATGGGGCAGATAACAGATAAACCTGTTTTAGGATTCATGCAGCCTTTTCCAAAGCCTCAACTATTAGCCACTCTTTGAGACAAAATGTGTGACTGGAAGGAGGATAAAATATGGTGTCTGACTGTTTGATCATTAACTAGGAAGAACACAGATAATTATCCATCTTATCTGAAGTCAGCTGTCTGAAGTTCAGTGTCCCATCCAGGCTAGTCACTGAGTCTCCCATTAAAATGAAAGTTAAAAACAGCTCCAGAGTTACTAATTTCTGAGTATTGGTATTTGAGGTGAATAGTATGAAGTGTTTTCTGGATGTGGCCATTTCACTTGCTGATATATAAGGAGTTCAATGACCAGGCTAGACCAGATACTGATTTTTTATATCCAGGGTAAGACAAGACCTGCTGAACAGGACAGAGATGCCCAGTGCTGAGGAGTCAAGTGATTAAAGCTATTCTCTCTATTTATTTGTCCCTGCTTTATTATACAGCTACTGACTAGAACCATTCTCAGGCTGCTTATTGCCTCTATCAGATTTAAAAGCATAGTTCTCATGTCTTCACATGAGTCCTTAGCATTTATCACTGCAATAATATCACCTCAGTGCTCTGGTAATATGCTGAGAGGTTTTATATGAAAGCCATAATCATAATTTTCATTGCATTATGAAATTCACGGAAATACACATCACTGGGAGTTCTTAGGCCAGATGTACAAAGGCAATAAGATTAAGTGTTTATTTCCCATTGTATTAATTCCCAACAGATTTAGTTGTATATTAAATGGGGAAGTGTGTGTGTGTGTTATATATATATAACACTGCCTTTATTCTGGAGTTGGTTGGGTTTTTTGTCTGTGAATATAGTGCATAATCCTATGGCTACTAGACATATGTCTTCTGGTAATTTTTTCTTGCTTAGATTTTGGCAAAATGCAACTACTAAGCCAATTTTTGTAATAAAGTGCAAAACAGCTGCTGATGCCATGATGGTAGAAAGCATGCTATTACAAGTCACCACACCAAACACCAATTTTTCATGTTCTGCAGAAGGTCTATTTTGTTATTCATTATTTACTGGGAAGAAATGCATTTGACTCGACAGAACTGATCTCATCCCTTAGGACAAAGCTGAACTTGTCTCGTTTAGTTTCACAGGGCTGACTGAAATGCCTTCAATCTGCGCCTTTCCATGAAATGCAGCTGTTAAGTGCACATAGGTATTCAGAGACCCAAATTGCATAGTATATTTAGTCCTGTTAAACCTATTAATGATGAAAACCAGAATCTCTTTGCAACCTACATAGCTCATGCCCAGGGGAAGATGTTTCTAACTCAAAGCTCTCACTTGCTTATCTTTCCATGTCTTTGTGTTTTGGTTTCGATGTTTTGTTTTGCTTG
Organism: Falco cherrug; assembly: GCF_023634085.1. Classification (NCBI taxonomy): domain Eukaryota; kingdom Metazoa; phylum Chordata; class Aves; order Falconiformes; family Falconidae; genus Falco; species Falco cherrug. The sequence continues at coordinate 6,411,306 of NC_073698.1, forward strand.
CTTGCTTCAGTAAGATAACCTGCCCTTTCGGAAGGCTTTGATCTCTTCCCATTCACACACAGCCAGAAGCTGGAAGAAGTCAAGATGGCATTTGCCTCCTGAATCGTTGCTATATTTTTAATAGCTTTATAGTTATTAGAGGGTAAGGCTAGTGTTTGGTATGCAGATCACCTAATGTTTTCATTTTTTTCTGCAATTTTACTGGAACAATTTGAAGCAGATTTTCTCAGGAGGAAAGATAAAGACTCTTAAAGTATAGTCTTTTAAGAATGGCTTTAAAAATTCTAAAGTATAATCCTTAATGAGATCACTACATGTTATATTCAATGAGTGATTGACCGATTATGTCCATATTTATACCTGGCAAAAAAAGTTTCCAAAAATTAAGACTATTTTGCACATGAATTATGTACAAGGTATATTCTACATACACCTCAAGTTCTTTTGATATGGTTTAGAGCATTTTCCAGATATTTTGGACACAAATAACACATTAAGCCTCTTATTCCCATTTACCTGTGCACATTTCAGAACAACTGGCAAGCAAGGACATATTTTCTCCTCTGGCACATTCCTGTTCAATTATTGTCACACTCTGCAGCACCCTGATAAATACTCCAGGGTATTAAAAGGCAAGGGGTGCTCTTTAGCTGTTCACAGAACTTTAGGAACTGGCAACGAATCAGTCAGTATAGGAAAGGTATATTGCTATGAACTACCAGGAGCTGTTCAGTATGCTGTATGCTATAAAGGTGTCTGAAACTCAACAGATTCCCAGCATATCTCCTACACTTTATAATACAGGCAACCACTGTCATTACTGAAAAGTGTAAGAGATACACTATTATACCTTTTTGGTAATGACCCTACAGAGTCCGTTTGTGAAGGCAGAAAGACGATTTCTGAGAAAACACGGTGTAGATTAAAGGTTGTAAACTCAGTCCTCCTGATTAGATGAATTACTAGTAATCACTTTTCATAGAGTCATTGTGTTGTCATAATACTTTTACATCAACACAGCTGCAAAACAATTATAATTGTGCTAAAAGTGTGTTAAAAGTATACCATTAAATTCACCATCAGGCACTCAGAAATTACCATTTGCTGCATTACTATAAATTGCACCTCTTTGCACATGTAAGTGACAATAGGTTCAGTTTATGTGGTCTCAACCACTTTTGCCCAGAAGCCCTGCCTTTATCCGTGCACAGGTTAGACAGTTCTCAGCTAACGCAAGGGCCTAAGCAACCTAAGATAATTTTGAAAATGGCCTTGATTTGAACTGGGAATTAGACTACATGTCACCCTAAGATTCCTTCCAATTTAAATTATTCTATCATTCTTTGAAGTACTTTTTCTCCATTCTTATTGCTTATTATATATCTCTAGAATTTTATAAAGTAATAAAACTCCACTTAGAATAATCAAGCTTACTATGATGACACCACCACTATTCAACTTTTATAAATAGGAGACCAAAAATGGAAACACAGCCAAGACCAAAGAAATATGCAGAAGAATGAAGGGAATTAATTCAAGTCTCAGGGTAATACCCTTTGTACTGTTTCAACCACACTCAGCTCCAGTACACTTTTTAAAATACCTTTAAAACTAGCTCCGCTTTTAAAAGCTGAAACAACTGAATGGCTCCAGGGTCTTCCTTTGGAAGATAACAGCAAGCTTTTAGAAATCTGTTGAACTTCTGAAAACTGTCTTCCGTACAGTTATGCAGTGGTCGAAACTTTCAATTCACAATGACAAGAAGCTCCAGTTTCTTCCTTTCACTTATTTTCTGGCAGCTGCATCCCTACATCACTGTATTCCTTAAGATGAGCCAAAACAAATCTTAAGCTCTGATTTAAGACACATTTCAGCTAGATAAAAGAATCATTAGAGTGAACCATGAGATTCATATTGATAGGAGTCAAATGCCAAACACTAGAAAGCTTTAAGTGAGGGAGCTTGCCAAGAAAGTCAGCTTCCAAGTCTGTCCAACATTTTATTGACAGAACTCTTTGCCTCTTTTGCTATTAACTTGTCTTATAAGAACAGGAAAAATTAGTTCACAATTAACATCTTCATGTCTTTGCATGAGTGAATTATCTACATTTTTTTTCTTAAAAATCTTAATTCTATCCATTATCAGACCCACACTGAGAATAGCCAACTACAACTGGAATAGAATTATTCAAGGCTCTGTGAAGGCATATAATAATGGACAGGCAAGTTCTGCCTTTATTCTTTCATTGCCCCTACCAATGATAGAGCACTGGCCCATTGAAATTGCCCACCCTGCATTAACACCACACTCAACCAGCTTTCTGTCAAGCAAAGTTGACCCACATACTGTAGCACTTGGACCTGATCTGACCTATTAACTTCATACTAGAGGTCTGTGACCTAAATGATTTTTTTTGTTTGGTTGTTTTATGGTTTTTTGGGTTTTTTTTATAATTCTGTTGAAAGTCCTTGAAGCAATGAGATGGCACTCGTGCATTTGCTTCATTGATGTTTTGAAGTATGATGCTGAAGGTGTGGCTCATTACCTTCTTATGCTAGGAAAGCATGTTGAATATTTAAGTGTCCATGGCCTCCTTGGATAGAGCTGGAGGACTCCTGTGTGAAGGGAGCCAAATGTAGTGCAGTCCTCATCCAGACTGTTCAGCTGGAGAGGCTCTTTGGACAAATGGCTGAGTTTGTGCACCTTTATGGAATGAAATGAGCTGGATTACTCCAGAAGTGACCATGGCAGCCAACCAGGCAGAAGCTTGCAACGTGAATAATCATAGGACAAGGGATCTGGAGCAAGGTAGGGAAAGAAACAAATCATCTATTCAGATCCTGCAGTTGAATAAATTTGTTATAGAAATGAAAATAATAACTGTAAGACCCTTTATACACTACAAGATTTATTAATTATAGAGGAGTTTAAACCAAGTAACCTGAAAGTACTTTAGAGGTTTCCATTGACTTAGCAAAGTCTGAGTCAGGTCTAACTGCACACCAAAAACTTAATTTTACCATCACAGAATTTACTTAATTTGTTAAAAGCTTGATTTATTTATAGTCGGTAAAAAGATTCACCAGGGTATACAGGTACATGCAGAATGTTATGTTCTGTAAATCAATGAATCCCAAGTAAAACATGACTCCTGCACAGAAAGGCTTATAAATGTTTTATAAGAGAAAGCCAAATGTTTTCATAACTCATTTTTCATACGGGCCAATAATGATGTTATGCTGCGAAAGGTATAGAAAAATGAATAAGCGAGTGTTACCTGTTGTACTATGTGTTTTACTGTCTTAAATGACTTCTCGTGTGACTTAGGAGCCTACTCTAGCTTCCCTTTCATCATGACATAGAAATCCTCTTTCATTTGCACAAATCTGAGTTTGTTAACTAGTGATGGGAAGATAATCACTTGTTTTAGCCAAGTCCTACCCATATAACTACATTTTTATTAAGAATGTATCTATAGACTCACCCTGCCTTCACAAGAGAAATATTAACTGTTGGGGCTCTTGCTGTATTGAACGATTATACTGAACTCTGAAGCAAGTGGAAAAATACTGAAGAAATAAGACGAGGTTACGGCCAGAACAGTGGGATGAAGAAAAAGGAGCAAATTGCAGATGTTTGCTCAAAACCAAGGCCAACGGGACGTGATAAGAGGAGCTGGGAAACCGCAGAAAGGAGCCTACATGCCAGAACAAGCAGAAAACAGAAATCTTCCCAGTAAACAATTGTTAACCAATCATATTATTATACGCTTGTAAAATAGCCAACCACATTATTGCACGCTTATAGAATGCCTTATAAAAGTCTACCTGGTTTGTACAATAAACGGATCAGATCTTGAACTCTGTGAGTATTTGAATCTGACTCCCGCTCGCCCGAAATGCCTGCAGCAATTAACTCTTTACAGCTGGGAGAGTTCCCTAGCTATACAGGGCCCTCCATCAGTGCACATAAAACTTCCACTCTAAAACTTCCTCATTCCCTCAAAACGTGCCTAATATTCCTCACCATTTACTCAAAGAATCGGCAGATCCTAATTCAGCATCTTGTACTATAGGCATTAATTATGTATTTGTATCCCAGACACTTCTGTATGTGATTAATAATCCAATACAAGAATAAGCTTGGCAGCTTGCAAATGAGCAAGGTCAGTGTTCAAAAGGCTAGTGACAGCTTCAATGAATGGGTGACACTAGGACAGTTCTTATACAAAACCCTTATCAGCCCTGTGAAGTAGAGACTGTGGAACTTTTTTTCACTGAGCTCTATCCATTGCAAACTACTCATCTACACTGTGCTAATGACACGTGTGAAAGAGATTTAAAATAATTAAACAATTAGAAACACAAAAGATAACATAACCTGAATATGTCAATTTAAAGTTTTGGGAATTTTTGGTTTGCTTTTCTTGTATTGTTTGGTTTACTTCCCCCCCCCCCCCCCCCCCCTTTTTTTGTAAGCCATCAGAGGAGTGATCCAAGAAATGTTACAAGACTATTGTTTTAAGGAAGCTCCTGATCATAGGTAGGAAAAGAAGGGAGTGGATCCATGGCACACATTCCTGCTTCCAAAATTAGTTTAATCTTTGGTTTTGGAAATCAGGTACAACTTTCAAGTGCAATTGACTAATCCTGATCTGAAAGACATCTGAGATGAAGACAGTACACAGTACAATGCCAAAGTATTTAATAGTTGCAAAGTATTTAAGGTCAGAAGGGATTTTAGAAATCCCTTTCACACCCCAACAGAGGACATTTTGTCCAGGCACCTCTGCATTGAGACAAGCATCTAAACTGTCAGTAAATGTGATTTTCAAACCTCAGGCATGGATGTAAAGACACAAGGGGATGCAGATTGCCAAAGGAAGGTAAATACACCACTGTAGTAGCAACTGTTAATTGCTCTCTGAATGAAAAAACAAGAATCTGAAACAAATCTGATCAAAGGTACAATCAGTTGTTCAGCTATGAAAAAATAGTTATTTTAGTTAACATATTTAGATGAGCTATCAGGTATGATATCTATGACTGGCAACTATGAACAACTGTATGTAAGTAAGAAGACTGAATGTTTTAGAGGATCACAGAATTAAAGCAAATTTCAGGTTTTCAGAATGATCAGCTTGTGTGTGTCAGAGGGATAGTTGGGAGCAGTCCTATGCTCCTGGTTTTTGCCCAGCTTCATGCATGCCTAGATTTTCCACTCATTTCACTTTTATGGCAGGTTTAATCTCATGCAACAGTTCCTCTTGGTTGACACCAGCAATGAGTACAGAAAGAATTAGTCCTGCTCTCCACAGTTAATGAAACAAAATAAGCTTCAAGACTAGTAAATTAAGTCTCATAAATACTTGCCATTTATTCATTTTCAAAACCCTTCCTTTTTTGCTTTGGCTTTGGCTGAATCAAGGGCCAGCAAAGTTCTCTGGCCCTAACTATCTTCATGGAATTTGGAGACAATAAAGCCAGATGGCGCCTACAGGAACCCAGGAAAGGAGTTATCCATCTATAAGGTCTATTGGGCCCTATCCTCTTTCCAGGTCTTTCCCAATTTCCAGGCAATACCCAGAGCTTTTCAAGACTGAACAATTTAATTTTCTTCTTTATCTGCTCCCCACTATTTCTAAGCAAGCCTCAAAGGGATGGTTATAATTTTATTTATTTAAATTATTATATTAATAGTAATAAGAAATAAAAATATTTAACAACACACCCCCTAATACTACCACCTCCACAAAACCCCAAAAACCTAACCCCAAATCTTTATTGTTAGTCTGTAAAAGAAATTTATCATGGGCTTCATGTCCCTCTGAAGTTATTTTAGAGAGTAGCATGTCAGCTGTGTAAAGGTCTAAGTCGAAGGTTTTAATTATTTATGTTCGACCCTCTTCCAGAAAAGGAAAACCAGAATGAACTAGAAGAGGGGAAAATTGGGGGGGGGGGGGGGGGGGGGGGCGGGGAAGAGAGAGAGAGAGAGAGGGAAAAAGAAAAAAAGGAAAAAATAAATAGTGCTGAAAAAAATAAGTTACTTTGAGTCTATATTGCTGACAGTCTTTAACTAACAAAGACTGTCCTTAGACCTGCTGGCCCCATAACAAAGTGAATTTGTTGTGATGTCAGAAACATGCTTTGTTATAAAACACACAAGCCTTCTTGCCTCCTCCTCTCCCACTCCCAAAAGGGAGCTGGTAACTGTAGCTCTTTGTGTTTCACTTCAGTGAATTCACATCTTCAGTGATTCACACAGGGTTTTAATTCCTTTGGTCTTGCAAAGAAAATCCTTACATGTTTAATACAGTCCATTCCAGTGGGAAATTTTGCAGGATCTATGAGAACCGATTCAAAGGAGATATTCCAAGAAAGATAATACACCAATAAGCATATTTTTTATTATTTTATTATGTATCTGCTTCCAGGAAAAAAACTATCTTGTTTTGGCATGTGGAGAAAACAGCAAAATATTTAATTTAACCTGGTCTTTCTCTTAATATAACAGTGCAAGGCTATAAAATTACGAGATCTAGGAAAGTCAATTTTCACACAACAGAATGACACTTAATAGGCATGAAAATGACCTGTATAATCTACGAAGTGTGTCTGGTCTAGTTATTAAGTTTTCAAGTCAATATGTGTAAGAGAATGCCTATCATATTATAAAGAGGAATCAGGGGGGTTTGTGTGTGTGCTCTGAGCCCACAGAGGTTAATTAGAAAGTGGAAGGATTGAAAACTAAGTTATTTTCTTACAAGAATGTGTTATTGTTTTTTCATCGGGAATATTTAGCAATGCATCTCAAACTAGCCTGTTTAAAGACCACATCTGTGAGTAACAGAGCTATAAGCACCAAAAAATAACCTTAGGAAAACAGGACAGCTCACAACTTGAGTAGAGCCAGAACTGGTATAGTCAGAAATGCAGAATAGGTGTGAACTTTCAAAAAAGATAAAGGTTTCTAAGAAGCTAAAGACTTTCTGATCTCAGTTCTGTCCCTTACAACTTAAGAAAGCATTTTTTTTTATACCTATATATGAAAATTATATGTTTTCTACAGCTGAGAGTATTGCAGGAAGTTTACTTATCTTTCTATAGCTGGTCTCTCTGAAAATCAACTGGAATCATGGACCTTAGCAAATAAAAAGGGATGCAATTTTTGAAAAAGAAAACACATCCAAGAAAAATGGAAAGACAGCCAAATCCCCTGGGTGTTAATAGTGATGGCCTGCAGCCATACTACCTTGGGTTATGATCTTGGAGTCTCATAGGACAAGCAAGGTCAGACTTGGTCAATACTCAGACAGGACACCTACAAAGTAAATCCAGGTGCTGCAAGTCAGTGTTTCCAGTTCAGTAGCATGAACTTTTCTTCTGTTGAGCATGTAATCGCTGCCACAGGCATGGTCATAGGGGTCATTCTGCTCCTGGAAGTGCTGCCTTCTAAGCAGTTACAAAGTTGTATTCCTGACCACTTGAGGGCATTCTTAAAGAGCAGAGGCATAAACCTTCCTAGCCTGTCCAGATTTCAATCAGATATTAAATATTTCAGGCTGTTTTCACTGATTAAATAAGTATTCTTTTCCGTCTTTTCTAAAGCAGAGATTTATTGTTGCTCTGTTCTTCTACATGCACACACACTTAGTAACCAGCATACTTTGGGCATTGTCTGGTTCAAAGGTTCTTTGTAAGTAAAAACCAACACATTTTGTTTGGAGGGCTAAAAAAATATCGCTAATGATGTTGCAGGTTTACCACAATTTTAAATGCAGACTCTTTTTTTTTTTTTTTACTCTACTAATACTTTTCAGTGGTGCTAAGAAAATGCAGGTGATTGCTATAGTACTCTTTTAGTGAGTTCTCTGTCTCACTTTTTAATGTTCTTTCTGTGGTATTTCCTACATTTAAATCCCTTTTTCTTTCCTAATACAGTGGGGATTGTTTTTCAGATCTGTCTTCAGAAATCACTTCCTTTCTGAGAATCCTCAATGGCAACATTTTGACCAGCTCCACCTAAGCCTTATGGGTCTGGTTCCCAAAAGCCCAGAATGGCTTTGTCCCATTTCCTTGCAGTAAGGTTCAGGTTTCCAAGTGCTGAGCAGCCTGAATTCAGATTGCCTATTGCATTACCTAATTTAGGCATCACAATTGCTAGGGTTTCCAAGTTCAAAGTAGTAATGAACAACTTGCACAGCCCTAGAAACAGGGTCATGTTCAGTTATGCAAATATGATGCTAAACAAAGTCAGGAGGACTGTCTAGTCAGAGCCCCCTGTTAGATGGCTATGGTTAAATAAGAGGAATCTTAGGCTTACTACGTATTTTCAGTATTATGAGGGGACCCTCACAGAGATTAAATTTCTTCTGATTTAAATTTAACATCACTTCATTGCACACTGTGACTCTATGTGGTTTTCTCACAGTTTTGTTTCTAACAAGTATAGAAGATGAAAAGGAGGGGACCGTACTCCAGAGCTGTTATGCATGAGGCAGGTCCTTTCCTCTTTACATTTTTCTTATATTGTATGAAGGTCCTTTCTGTAAAGAACGGTCAGTCCCCCACTGTAGCTGAATTTTTCTGCAGAGGTCTAACTTTCCAGATCTGCAAGGTTTTTTTGGCTTTTTGCTTTCCCAAATGACCCTCAGCTAGTTGTCTTGTAGAATCGTTGGTTTACCTGTGATGACTTCATGAGAACATCATGTGAAACAGTGTCAAATGACTCATTATAGTCAAGAGATACAAAATCTACTGCTTCTGCCTTACATATAAGACCTGTTGCACTACCACAGAAAGGAATTGAACAGGTTTTACAGTACTTGTAATAAATAATAATAGATAAATCTGTACTGACTGTTCTATCTGTACGGACTGTTCTGTCCTTGTTTCTTTTTGTTGTTGTGCTTTCTTGCTTTCTCCCACCCCACCCCCACCCCTTAGGCACTTCCAAATACTTTGTTTTGTTCCACGTCTCTGTCATTTTCCAGGAATCCACACCTGAACGGCTATGCACTCACAGCCTGAGCATGGTTCCTTCTTGTTGAAGTTAACAGAATGGAGACAGGTTTGTGAGTGCTTTTCTGAGTAGGAATGGACAACGATAAAAGAGGAATTGTCTGTACCATGTACTTTTGGGGAAATGTCAATATATTGGCCTTTTGCTCATGGGATGTGTGTGCCCTGTCCCATCCCGTCCCCCCCTTCTAAGTGGCTAAGACAAAAACATTTCATGTATTTACCAGCAGCTATGGTAAAGTACTGTCTTTACTGACCATTTTTTAAATATTTTGGGGATACAAAAGTAATGATAGGAGTTATTGTCATAGTGTGACTTGAAGTCCAACAAAATATTTTATAGATCAAGAAAATATATCTGGGAATAAATAAAAAGCTTTGTCTACCCTATAGAACTCTGTTTTCAAAAAGAGTGACTTGGGGATGCAATTCGGGTCATCATGCTTCACCTTGAAATGTTTCCTTCACTCAGGAAACAGTATGATCCTTGGATATATAAAAAGTAGCAGAATATCACCCCTTTGATAGTTGGAAACCTAGTTCTAATTTCCTGTCTAAACTTATACGCAGCCAGGATTTGTGCTAGTAGACTTTTCAGCTCTCCTAACAATACATAAGTAATTCCATTGTCTGTTTTTTGGGGTGGTTTTTCTTTTCCTCTTTCTAAATGAGACAAACTGAAAATTAAAGAATACACCATACTAGGCAGCAGTTATAAATAAGCACTAGAAAAGTTTATTGAAAAAGTGGTGGACTCTTCTCCCACCACTTAGCATTTTTAAAAATGAAATTACAGTACCTGCCTTAAAACTGCATTTTAACCTAGTGTCTGTGTACATGAAGAAAGGGAGGGCTAAACAGATAAATGTGATGATCTGTTTGGCTAAGGAGGTTTTTTTAATCCATCAATTTTCCTATTACTCCTTGCTTTCCAGAGCCTCAGGCAAAACAAAATCATCTGATCTGCCTTCACCACACATCTAAGACTTGAAGATCTGCACAACTCTTTCTTCAGAGGCTTTCTACCAGGATTATGACACTGCTTTCTTTCACCCTCCAAATTTGAAACATACATATTTAGAGGTTGAACTCTCTGTCAGCTTTGGAAATTGGCTTGTGTTAGAGGCAGCACATCAGCAAATGAAGGCACATTCTTTTGAGGCACTGAAAACTAACTTTTTTCAGGTGTTTGGCAACTGTTGTTCCATCTGGGCCAAGCTGAGATACTGGATCCAGAAAATGTCTACTGTCAGTTCTTGGGAAGTTTGTTGGCAGAAAGGGGAAGGGGGGTTGTTTTCCTCTGTTACTGGGAGAAGATACCAGCTGCTATGGGCAGACCATACCTGAGACATCCTCATCTGTTTGAAATTTTCAGGTACTTTTTCAGGCATTTAAGGCCTACCTGAGTTCTGTCTGTAACATACAATTTTTTACTCGAAGGACTCAAATAATTAAGTCTGAATTAAATCTCTTGCTTGGTGTATTTTATTTTCATAAAGTTGCCAAGAATAAAACATCTGGGAAGGAAGCCTTCCACCATTTAACTCAGCAAAAGTGAGCTGAAAATACTACGAAGAGCTACACATCTTATTTTCATCTTTGGGTTTGATAAGCAGCCCGATTAAATCCATCTTTTGTTTTAAATAACAGGAAACATCATGTCACTTGACTAACATACTTTGAGGAATGGGTGTAGTCCCAGCTACTAGAGGAAATTTGTGGAGCTTCCTTCGAGTATACCCATCCTGAGTACATATAATACATCACACAATGGTATCTTCGTGAAAAACTAGAAGTTCCACACTACTTCATGTATGAAAATTCATACGTTCTTTACATATGAAAAGTTAATATAGGGTAAAGTGCCAGCAGCCCTCTTTAATTATCTAGAAAACACTGAAATTGTCTTTTAACGTATTTTTTGTAATATAACTCAGTTTCCTCCTTCCTTTGGCTAATCAAAAATAAAAAGCATTAAAAAAAATAAAACCAAACAACTCAACAACATGTATTACTTACATTTCTATAAACAGTGTGTGTTTAAAATTCCAAGTGCTGTATACCAACTGACTTCAATGGAGCCGTGATAATTTACACCATCCTAAGAATCTTGGCTTCTGGTCCTTCAGTCACATTTGATAGCCAGGTCTATGGTCATCTTATTCTACAAGATAGAAAAGGTCTGCCAACATAGAGCCAACTGTTAAAAGAGAGGAAAACGGAGGAAGAGAGAGGAAGAGGAAGGAAAGAGGGAGGGGGCAGGGGGAAGAGAAGGGATGGATGGACCAGAAAGGAGCCTGCCTTTATTGGTATCCTACAGGAAGTGACTGAAATACATACTGAATGGTTAAAAATATTGAAATAGATTATGCTGTACTAAAAAATACGAAGACCTAACGGAGGAAGTGTTAACACTTCATCTTTCCCCATCTTTCTAGCTCTAGAGAAGGTATCAGCATCCTCCTTCATTTTTTCCCAAACTGATGTGACATCTCACACTTTAAGGGCTAAAAATTAACACTGTGGGTTTTATCCTGTGTTTGTAATAAGCTATCCATGCAAATATTCTCTTATACAATGCATTGTGGACCAGAAGGATAAGTGCAAATGGCAGTATACCACAACCAATATTTAATTTTAATTGAGACAGGGAAGCCTCATATTTTTTTACATTCCACAAAAATAACCAAGTAAGAAAAGGAACTGGCCTTTGAATATTATGATCCTGATAGTTTCATCTCTTATTTTGCACTTCATTATTTTTCCTTTTTTATCTTACCCACCTCTGCATGATTTGTTTTAATCTGAAAATACATATTTTTTATTAGGACATATTGCTGGAAAATGTGTTGATAGTCTGAATCATGAAGATGAAAGCATAAAGAAGCCAGATATTTTAGATTTGGTTTTGCCTCTGTTGTTTTTGCAGCCAGCACTCCACCTGGGATTGATACTGTTATTTTCTCTCTTGAAGCTGGGTTACCCTGACATGCTTGTAGAGGCTGGGAGAGGAAGCTGGCAATATTTATTTCACTCTGGTTTCTGAAGCCACAAGTTTCTCATCTGCATTAAGCAGGTTTTCAACTACCTTGCATAGTCCTTATAAGGTATGTACAATCCTTACATACTACCTTACAAGAACAAGACAACATAACCAGTGTGAGTTATGCCCTGCAGGATGGGTTTCTAAGGAATCAGATATGAATTTCTCTCTGAATATCCTCAGCCCTTTAGCTTTGACTGGACACCCACATTTTAGATGGCAAAAGTTGTCTGAGATCAATCTCACTCAAAGTATTTATCTTCACTAAGCCAGATCTTCAGATATGTGTCTTCCTGACATGGCACCACTGAACTGAAGTTAATTTCCTTTGTTAAAAACATCTGATAATCTTCTTTTAGTAGAAGCTGTTGAATTTTGCTAAGCGTAGTCCCATGTCCTAAATATTAGACACCTCAGAAATATTATTGGTAAACTGAGGAATCAGAAAATGCCCAAACTAGAATGCACATCCCAAACACATCCCCTTGGCTCTTTGCAAAGAAAGAAAAGTCAGATCCTGCTGTTCCTAATCATCATGGGGAACAGTGTCATTATCCCAAGAGTTAAAGTCAGCAGAAATAGTTATGAAGTAAAATAGAGCAGAGTGACAGAACAAGAAAGCAGAATCTGGACTTTTGGATTTTAAATGGAAGCCTCAAAACTGAGAGCCTGTGATATTTAAGCAATGAAAAGTTCACAACAAATCATGCAGCATTCAGAGCCAGCACCTCCCAGTAGGAATGCTCCAGTACAAAATCAATTTGTCCTATTTGCAAAGGTTCACTATCTCATGATGCTTAGAAGCTTGCTATTTTTCTCATCCGCCAGGAACATACAACGAATTACAGGTAAACTGCTTTGGGTCACCTCTTTTGAAATGCCAAGTACCCTCAGTGCTGTTTTGTAATGAGTAGAACCCGACCAGAATACAAACACGGTATTTTTTATGCTCTCCATGCAGTTTGGAAAACAACAACATGGTCCCCAAGCAGACTGGCGGATAATGGCACCAGAGCACTGTCTTGGCAATGCATATCTCTGTTAGGGTCCAAAACTCTTTGAGCAATTTCAGCTGTCAGGTTGCAGCAGATGAGCCAACTCTTATCCTGCTCAAACCTACTGATTAGCACCTGCACTGTCACTCTTCTGTCTGCAAGGAAGTAACAAACCTGTTCAACAGCTGTGTAGGTGAAAGTATACCCTGTGGTATATCTCAGCGTCCTGCTACTGCAGAGCGTGATACTGAGGGAGCACAGCACAGATCTAACGCACTGCTTAATGCTTCTGTCTTCGGAGATGACTTTCTGGTGTCCACAAGAACTTCCAAAGGATTTCTTCCCCATGGGATGCAGTGATGCAGGACAGGTCCTTCACTTAGGACACATGCTGACTTATGAACAGCACCAGGTTAAATCAGGCAAGGCTAGTTAATATGCATGAAATACTATGATGAGTTAGCATATACCTTTTGAAACACAGGTTGATGTCTGCATGTGTTAGTACAATGAAGTCTGTGGACATAGTAACCCAATCGCAGGACAACATTACTGTACTGTAGGCAGTCAAGGAGTTTCATGGTTATAGTTACAGAGAACAATTTAAAAATAATAATAAAAACCCCTCACTGGAGAGCCTTCAGCATGGCATCTTCTTCAGGTAGTGCTCAGACAGAATTCAATTCACCTTCCTAAATCAGCTGCTTCAGAAAAATATTTAAATATTTGGTAAAATGAAATCTATGTGTTTGTTTTAATATAATCCAAATGAATAATGACACTCTGTGAATAACCATTATGATTAACTTTAGTATTGCAATTGGGTTGTATAAGTTGAATGGTTTGTGGCTTTCCTTAAGAAAATGGTTCACATATTTTTTTAGAAAACTCTCATCATGACGATAATGCATTGATATATTAGTAAAAGAGTTTAAAAACTTGTTGAGGGTGGGGTTTTTTTCTTTGCAAAATATTGGTAAATGCCCAAATAATTCTTAAAAAAATGTCTTGCCCATGAGGTAATACAAAATTTTGGTTTGTTTCATGGGAAGAGAAAAACTGCAGAGAGTGAAAAAAATGTTCACTTATAATATAAATTGCTCATTCAGAGATTTCAGCTCAGCTTTTCTCTAAATTGCTCTGCAGCAAAAGCCATACAAGGCCATGGAAATGCCATTTCCATCAGATTTGCAGGAGAGTCTCAGATTTAACTCTTACAGTAAGAACAGAAAATTACTGTACAATTTTTTGTGAGCCAAGTTCCTAAGTGACCCTTATTTGATTTTTTTTTTTTTTTTTTGGGTGGTAATTTTAACATTGCTATTATACTCATTCTGGAATAGGTAACTCATAGTCCCTACATGCCAGACAGAATTGTTCTTCATGCCACTCTGGAAAACAGAAATAACCTAAGGAGTTCAACCATTCCATTTGCTTATATGCTGCAAGCCTCTATAATTCAAGGAACACTTAAATGCCTGATCAGAAACCCTGGATCCTAAAAATGGTGAATTTAGGAAGCAATGGTTGTATGACTTTCAGATGTATAAGGCTGTTTTCACAAAGGACTATCCTTCCACAATGGAAATATTTTTAAGAAAGGCAGATATATTTTCCACTCCTCTATGCTTTTCTGCTTTGTGAAGGCATGACTCTCAATTCCACTGAGAAGTCGTGAGCTGATGAAACTGTTACTCTCAAGTCTTCCCTAATTTACTCAATGCTACATCAAATCAGTTCATGTTTATTTTTATACCATATTGGAAAGCTGTGCATAGGTATTTGTGTTGTAATTCTGACACTACAGAAATAATGTGCAAGATTGCAGTGCTCTAAGAAAATCTCACTAATGGTCTTTCTCATAGTTGTAAACTTAAATTGGCAAAGAATACTAATAGAAATTTGCATATAGCAAATGACATTTTTCCTATTACTTAGTAAATTGCAGTGTGTCTGAAGCCAGCCATAAGCAAAAAACACTTTAATTGTCTATTTAAGTGGGATTACTGTGATATTGTTTCTAAAACTCAATGTAGATCCTTCTAATAGGATTCATAACAGCTCAGATATACTTTCTTATTCGAGATGAAATTGCCTGCGAACTATTCAGCTCGAAACAAAAGGTTTCTATTTAAGTAACTTGGTTACTTGAACAATGGTAGAACAATTTTGAAGTCTAGCAAACTTATTTCCTAACGTGTATTAAGGTTTTCCATCTTTACAAACAGTAATCTCTAGAGCAGGCACATGCACTGTTTCAAAGTGTGCTTTTGTTTCTTACCATCTCATGGTGATCTATATAAAATGCAACCTTTGCTGTAACATCAATAAAGCTTCTCATAAGCTTTATTGATATTATGGAGACTCATCTATGATATTCTCCATGTAGGCTTTAAATGCAGTCCTTTTTAAAGGATTTTGATAATGAGACAAGATTCAGTAGAACACGTGTTTGAGTAAGTTAGAATCACAGAGTCATTTAGGTTGGAAAAGACCTGTAAGATCAACCGTTATCCCAGCACTACTAACTCACCACTAAGCCATGTCTCTAAGTGCCACATCTACACATCTTTGAAATCCCTCCAGGGATGGTGACTCAAACGTTACCCTGGGCAACCTGTTCCAATGCTTGACAACCCTTTTAGTGAAGTTGTTCCTAACACCCAATCCAAACCTCCCCTGGCATAACTTGAGGTCATTTCCTCTTGACCTGTCTCTTGTTACTTGGGAGAAGAGACTGACCCCCACCTGCCTACAACCTCCTGTCAGGTAGAGTGATAAGGTCCCCCCGAGTCTCCTCCAGACTAAACAAGCCCAGTTCCATCAGCCACTCCTCATAAGATTTGTGCTCTAAACTCATCATTCAGTTTTGTTGCCTGTCTCTGGACACGCTCCAGCACCTCTACGTCCTTTTATAGTGAGCGGCCCAAAACTGAACATTATTAGAGATGTGGCCTCACCAGTGCTGAGTACAGGGGGATGGTCCCTGCTGGCCACGCTGCTGCTGACACCGGCCAGGGCGCTGCTGGCCGCCGTGGCCACCTGGGCACACTGGGGGCTCATGCCCAGCCGGCTGCCGACCAGCCCCCCAGGCCCTTCCCCGCCGGGCAGTTCCCAGCCCCCTGCCCCCAGCCCGCAGCGCTGTGGGGGGCTGGTGTGACCCACGGGCAGGGCCCGGCACTCAGCCCTCTTGGGCCTCATACAACTGGCCTCGGCCCCTCGGCCCGGCCTGCCCAGACCCCCTGCAGAGCCCCCTGCCCCCCAGCAGGTCACACTGCCCCCAGCTTGTGTCCTCTGCAAACCCACTGCGGGTGCGCTCCAGCCCCTCGTCCAGGTCCCTGATGAAGACATCAAACAGGACTGGCCCCAGCGCTGGTCCCTGGGGACACCACCTGTGCCCAGCTACCAAGTGAATTTGACTCCATTCACCACCATGCTTCAGGCTTAGCCATCCTGCCGTATTTTTATGGAGCAAGGAATGCATCCACCCAAGCCATGAGCAGCCAGTTTCTCCAGAAGGATACTGGGGGAAAAGTTTTGACATTGAAATTTCATTTAAGTATATCTGTATATTTTTGAGGTATGCGTCTAGCAGTGGACATGATAGTATCGAAAAATCTGAAATGTCACATTCCATTCTTTCCATTAGCTCAACAATTCCAGGTTCATTCTGACATTCCTGAAAATCAGGGACCTCAAGGCAAAGCTGCTTACCACTAACTGATCTCAGCAAGAGATTCTACATCTGACAGCCACTTAGTGGCTAGTGTCAGAAAGAACAACAAAATAATGATTCCCAAACTTTCCAAAAAGGCAAGACACTCCCAATAACATGGAACTTCTCTGTAAAAAATATGTTCAGGTATTAACAGTATTTTGAAACTAGTTGATGATAGTAACTACAAACAGTCAAAGCAGTGAACAACAGCAAAACACTTGTGCCATGTGGTGCTTCGAAAAAACACATCACTCACCCTTTTCTTAGACTGCACAAAAGACCTACAGCACTACATGAATGCAATCTCTCTCTCAGAAAGGCTTCTTAAGCTCTTCTCCCACCACATATCTCTGCTCGAACTCAATAGAGTTCTCTGAACTAGTCTCCCATGAGAGCACAGAATGTTCCGGCCCCTTGCTAGCAGAACAATATTTTGTATTGTTCTTTATTAGACTCTGATCTTCCAAGTTCTGGGTCCTACATCTCAATACGTGAGACACTAAAGAGAAGATCTTATGTTGAAGATGCAGTGAAAGAGACAGAAAAAAGTTCTTCACAACGGTTTTAAGGAACACTAACATAACTGAAAATCAAGTCCTTCAGAGCCAAGTAACGGGTCGTTTGTAGTAATACGGTGTAAAGAGCCTGACAAACACAGAGCATGAGCTCTCCCAGTGTGGACCATTAAAATTTATCATACACAGTTCATTAAGAGTGTGATGGAGGAAAAACGGAAACACGTGGTTCTCTAAGGGTTTCCCATAAATTGTATAAATGTTTCAGACCAGGTCTTTTTTTTTTTTTTTTAATCCAGAGCCGCCGGAAATGTTTTCTTTTCAGGGCATTATGCTTCCTTTAAATTACCTTTTTCATATTGGTACTGTGGCAGTAGAGAGCAGCCAGCAAAAGGCACAATCATAATGCAACTACAGTTATACCTGAACAAATGTATGCTGCTGTTAAACATGTTTCCTCTTCCTTCCTAGCTGTATCTGTTGACATGATTTGCTCTCAGGGAAATAGGCAAGTGCAGGTTTAAGGAGTAACTAATTTCCTGTTGGTATTTTGTAAAAAATAAACAGCTTGGTATGAAACTGAATGTTAATTAAAAAAGCAAACAAACAAAAACCAAAAAAAAGCACAGAAAAGCCAAAAAACCTGCAACTCATCATGAACATGTCATGAGATTTTCTCCATCTTTTGGCAAACAAAGCCTTGTAACTTTTGTCAGTGACTGGATTGTTCATCTGAGAATTAGGGCTTGATTTTTCTTCTAATTCCATCACTTTATAAAGTTGAGTGGCGCTCTCACACCATAAAGTTCACAGTTCTGGATATAAAAGAAGCTGAGCAAGGGAAAGAATGCTGGTGTCCTTGGGATTGGTTGGTCGACAGAGCTCTGATCAGTTCTCTGTTCCACCGCACATTAACTGGGGGATCTCAGTGAGCCCCTCAGGGCTGGACCCACCAAAGTTCTCAAGCATCACCCCACACTTCTTTTCCCACTGCTGGCTGCAGCACAGCTCAGAGCTCTTAGGCGGTGCCTCAGCTCCCATCCAGTCTGTAGGAGGATGAAGGCTTATACAGTCACTTAGACTGGGACCCATAAATCAGTACTACACCAGACATCAATTAATTGCAAAGTAACCAGTTGGGAGCAGCTGCAGACTTTTGCAGATCCTTCTTTCAGGCACACACGTAACAGGAGTGAAGACAGCCAGCAGTGCAAACAAAACATAAAAAAAATAGGACACTTTTCTAGAAGCACCTTTCCTGTGTTTTCAAATGTAAACATCATTATGCTGTGCTTGCCCGGATCATGCCTCTACATGGTGAAACCAACTCAGAAACCACGAGAAGCTTTTGATGGGAACAAATGTTGTAAGGATATCTACAGAAGCATCAGGCAGGTGTCAGGCTGCTCGTGCAGGCAAGGTGGCAGCAGCTCTGGACAAAACCTGCAGCAGAAACTGAGACAGTGCTAGCTTCACTACTGAAAACACAGATGCTTGCTTGTTGTGTAGCTTAGTGAACACTTCTTTCCCCCTGCCCATTATTAGCAAAAGGCCAAAGGTTTTGTACTGACCTAATCGGGCAGAGCCTAGGGAGTTGCCTGTACTTGGTTGGGATGATTTGGGTTGGTTTAGCTGTGATAGCAATTACCTACTGGTCAGGTGAGTACTGTCAAACTTGACTGTAGCTTAGTTCTATGAATACCATATCTGATAAAGGCCTAACCCCCGTAGTTACTGTGGAACTAAGATGAAACCTTCATCTACGTTAGTGTGGGGGGAGGATACTGTGGTGGTTTAGCTAATGGGTGAACATAGCCAAACTTTGAAGAAAGGACACGTAAGCAGAGTGTGTTAGTAAATATACTCCAGCTGGGAGAAGGAAGAAATTTGTACCATTGATACCAAACTTCTCCTGGCAGAGAACGCAGGATGATGCTGACCTGCTACAGTTCCCTCTGCTTGCCGAAGGCAGGTACTGCCAGCTGAGGATCCCGGGGACAGCCAAAGGGTAAGCACAGCACCAGTTAAAAGTGGTGCAAAATGGAAAGCTTTCATATAACATTTTTAATACCATTAGGATTACTCTTCAATAAATAGATTATTTGGAATATTAACAGTCGTATCACTCTAACTGTTCTATTACAAGTGCTGTATGCTGATTAGGCTGTAAGAAAAGCTTGTGTCAACCATTGCCTTCAGACGCCTAAGTAGACAGGTTGTGGTTTTCAGGATAGCACACTAGTAGTGAAGAAAACTGTTAATATCTCATTTTAAGTGCTTCAGTGCTTTGTGTGATCTAGTTGTAATTTTTCTTGCTGCGTCTGTGGTTTTTTTCAACCATGTCAAGTGCCAATTTCTGGGGACAGCTGCTTTCACATTGCCAGAGGATGCTGGGTTCAAGCCTATGCCCAAGTTTCCTGGCCCGGTGAGGCAGTTTAGCTCACTTGAGATTCTAGGTAGAGTATTTGGATTTAGGGAAGTCTGAGCTCAAGCTATAGATAGAAAATAAGGGGATGCCTGTAAGTCCCAGTGCTCCCTGGTTCTATAGCAGTACCTAAATAACTTTCAGGGGTGATATTAAAAAAAACAACAAAAAAACCCAAAACCAATAAACAACTTTAAAGACTGTGATGAGTCCTGGTGTTTATTAATGAAGGTTATGTGAATAACAGGAAAATATTTAAACAAATTAACTTCTCTTACAGGATATTAAGATTTTTTAATTAAAGATTAGGGAGGGTAAGGAACCTGTACCATTTTTCATGTTGGCAGGGAAAAAAATCCCTCTCTTTTGTTTTTTAAAACTAGACATGGAGTCTGAGATCTCAAAGGACCTGAGAATAAGGAAGAGAAAAGATTAGGAACTCAATATCTCTAGATATTTGCTGGTCAACTTTTACAAATCAAGCCAGATTTCCAGTCTTGGAGAGACTGGGTGTCAAAGACAACTAGGTAAAAATCACATACGCATTTGAGGTCCCCCTTGCATCAAATTTAACTCTGAAAGAATGCCAGCACTCTACCTGACCCAAGCGCAGCAAACCCCACACATCTGCCTCAGGTTTGGGGTCTGTCGCAAGGAATTGCCTAGTTTCAGGCAAGGTGGCAAGGTAGACAGAAACCATATCATGCTTTGTTACTTCAACCATATTCCATGGCCAGGTTGTTACTACACTTGGAACTGAAACTCGGAGAGGTATCTTACCATGAAGCAGGGAATATTGGATTTCCCACGGTTACAGCTGTCAGCCATACTAATTTCAAGATGTTCAGTATTTACTGAGTGTGTCACTGACTTCTTATTATTTAAAGGATCAAGTTTATAGCATTAAAAAGTACACAGAGCAATAAAGTTGCCTTTGACGTTGATCAAATACCTCAGCAGAATAGATGCTCACTCCCTTGAGAACTTGTACAAAGAAACCAAGACTAGATGAAAAGAAAGAAAGGATTTAATCAACATTATTTCAGGATAGGAGCTAATTTCCTACAGGGATTGATCCCTTTCATACTCTCAGTACATTCTCTTTGTATAGAAACTTTTCATATCATTCATATAATCTTTTTCATCTATGAACTTTCACTGTCATAAAAAAGACGAAGAGAGAAACCTCTGACTTTTGGTTTTTTTCATCCACTTTCTCTCTTCTAACTCATGTCCAAATATTTTTTACTTTAGCAGTTTTGAAGAAATTTATTAATAAATTGTTGTTGCGTTTTGAAGAAATTTGTTAATAAATTGTTGTTGCATTTTGAAGGAATGCTAAAAGCAAGTTAAGGTTGTTTGTTCTTAGGAACCCCCAAAAGAATTTTTCAAAGTTTAACATTTGGGGGGGTGGGGGATTATTTTTAAACTCAGAAGCCTCATATTTTAGAATGGTTGGAATTGAGTAGAGAAATGAAATAGGAAGGTACTTGTTTTGTTTGCCTGCCCTTAATGCTGACATTTCTCCAAGGCAGATGTTTTGAACAGACAAGGGGGGAAAAGCAGATGAGAAATTAAATTGTTCAGCCAAAGAACCATAGAATTTAGGAACTGTGAGTTGAACCCTGATTTTTCTTAAAATCTCCCAGACATTATCACTGGACAGGATCCAGCTGTGAGTCAAACTAGTAGAGCGATGTCATTTCTTCTTTGCAGTTTCCCATGTGCTCATCTCTCTCAGAAATAGCTGCAAGTACCAGTCTCCAGCTATTTTTTAACTACATTTCAGGTTGCGAAACTGAACTTCAGTCCTGGATATTGACTTTGAACATTGCATATAAACTGCAGAGTGTGCAACACATAACACAGAAGCAAAGCATAGAGTATTTCACACATGCTCCACTGCTTCTCAATTAAAAAGGTTCAAACCCAATTCAGTGTGCCTGTTTTAATCTCCAAGGCTGAGGTACCAAGAATTCACTCCTTCCTTTGTGAGCCATCTAGAGAGATGGAAGACAGGGCACAACTTTGAATCGGAAATGGCTTAGTGGAGGAATACAGAGAGTGTAACTCTTATCACAAGAAAACAGAGTCAGCCTCAGCCTGGCGATCTTTGGAGCAGAACACTCCTCCTCCTCTTGAACAAATTATGCCACAATAATGAAGGCTAGCTGCGTGACAAGGGAAGGGACATAATGGAGAGGGAGGGGAAAAGCAACTGGAAAAGAATGCCTGAATCAAGCAAAAGGACAATATGGTTCCTTTGTAGCAGAGCCTGTGCAGTTCGTAATTTTTGTTGTGGTGGTTTAGTAATCTGGTGACAAAGGAGGTCTTAAAGAAACTTGACCAGATGTGCACCAGTTATCTGAACACCATAGTTCATAGCTAAGAAGAGAAAAAATATATATAGCAAATGAGCAAGGATTTTGCCTTTCCTACACTGCAAATGTAACAGACTTTCAGCGCCTCGATGATTCTACCACATTTTTGGCACTATAGATTACAAGATCTCATATTCCTATTATCTAGTGAAACAGGAGCTTTGTTCGCTTTAAAGACCAAATTATACAAAGGGATTCTAGTGACTATCTATTTGACTCACAAAGAATTCTAGTTTGCTCAGGATGAGTTTATGATCTTCCAAATAAATAAATAAAAATATCTTGCTATGAACCTGAAGATGTTCTTGAACCAAAGCAACAGAGAATAGTAATTTATTGAAATTGACCCACATAGCGTATCTCTAATAACCAATTCCTAGCATATATACTTACAAGTTAATATACCTTAACAATGCATTAACAGAAAAGCAGATGAAAGTATAAATTCAATCTTTTAATCACCCTATATTTTATTAAGAACCATTAGATTATTTTGCCATGTGCAAAGTTAAACCTAGAAGTTATTCAGCATTAGTTTGGCCAAATTACAGCACATAAAAAAGTTTATCATACCACCTTCAACTTTAAAAAATTTAGTCTTAGCATATCCATCAGAATTAAGAAAAATAATTTGTTGTGGTCTTCACTGAGTTACATGTACTGCAAAAGTGATAAGATTAGTGAAACGAACATAACTAACCAACTTTGATTATTATATTTCTTGTAGCACAAAATCTGTTAAAATGAGTAAGAAATGTATCTTTAAATGTTTATGGCTATGCCAGCAAGGAACTAAATTTTGTTTAATTTTATTGGCATAAAATCATAACAGAATCACAGTGACTGCTGCTTTAACATCTCCTGATCAGATCCTGATCTGAGCTTGCAGGATCACACACTGGGAAAAACAAAAGAAAAGTCAACCATTGACTAAGAAACAGCAAAAGCCCTGCAACATATCAGTGTTAAAACCTGCTTTTTGATTTATAGATTAACAAGATTACTCTGGAGTTGGTGAATAATAATGAATACGATCACAGTATAAAGAACTGTGCAAATGTAAAAATAACTTGCAGACACCAAAGCACTCTAATTAATATACAGCTGTGAGGATGGTACTGAAGAATGTGCTTTCACACCTCTGCTTTTACAAATATTTATACGGTTTTGCATATAGATGCATATATTAATGTATGTATATAACTTTATGTGTATACCTTTTTTGGAAATTTTTTGTTGTATAACTGTAAAGGAATTATAGAGGAATGGAGGCAGGTTAATGAACATTGATAATATACAGCTGTGGGCTGGCTTCAGGGGCGGTGGGTTGGCTGGTGTGGATGATGTGCAGCTGTGGCTGGTTCCTGCTAAGTAGTTAAATAGCTCATAGGGGTACGGAAGAGGAGCACTGGATGAAGAGAGACACAGAAGAAGCAGAGGGAGGAGAGAGAACGCCCCAGATATAGATGAGATAAGGAGAGGCCCTGGGAGAAGCAGGGGGCACAGATGAGGAGGGGCTGGCTGGAGAAGGACCCTGGAGCAGGAAGAACCTGGATGCAGCAGAGGCAAGAAGCAGGGTGGCCTGGCCTGAAGAGGATGAAGAAACAGCAGAGACAGTAGATGAACTTTTGAAACGTTGGGGGAATCGGTGGCTGTGCTGGGGCAAGGTGCGAGAGCTACTTATTGAAGTTAACCTGGTGTGGGGTGGTAAAAGCCTTGTTGCAGCCAGCTAGTTTTAATAGTGCTGTGATATACAACTTATTGATATATCTGCCTTTATGTTGTTTGCATATGTTAATGCATTAGAAGCATTTCATCTTCTGCACTTTAATTGTAGCTCCAGTTTTTGAGTCATGATAAAATTTTATACTTCCAGGTCATTAGTACTCCAGAGACATTACAGTGCAAAAAAGACAAAGGTACAAATTCCAAAAGGTGAAAATGCCACAGAGAAAAGCAGCTTATGAGACTTCACACCACTGATGAATGTGACATGGACCTAGATGACATGGGCTGTGCTTTACACAGGTGAATTGGTTCCAAAACAGTCCTCTTATTTAAAAAAAAAAAAAAATAATCACAACACTCCTCAGGCTATGTTGTAAAAAGAGCTGATGATTGGGAAAAATTCCGGAATTTTTCAGTATGCTAATGCTGGAATATGTAACAAACCTTGCTGGGTTTTGATGAGCATGCGGTTGGCGTCAGACAAGACTCCCTCTGCAATCCGGTGGCTGTGTGTGGGTCCTGTCCAGCTCACCACTGCAGCTACCAAGGCTTTCTGACCGCAAGACCAACAGTGCAAGAGGATTGGGAAAGTCACAACCAAAGCAAGCATTTATGTTTTTTTGTTTTCCACTTTACAACTTTTCTTTTTGGGTTAGCACTAGTGAAACTGTGCGAGTGGCCTTTTGGCCACTCCACAAGAGCCTGATCAGCTTTATTTCTCATATTCTCTGGTGAGCTGAAGTGAAATGTGTCAGATTCAGGACAATTCAGTCAGCAGCTGCTGGGCTTTTGAGGTCCACAGCCGAGATGCAGTGTATTAGAGCATGAGTAAAGATGATGGGAATTACCTGCCCTTTCAGAAAAGCCACAATTTCTTGTGGCTAATACTGAAATAAAGTGAAACATCACCTGTATGACAATTTTCAACTTGTTGGTCTATTTGAGGAAAAATGGGGTTAAAGATATTTCTAAAGACAAAATGGCTTCCTAGACATTGTGAATTTAAAGTAGTTTACTGCCTGCATCTCCAGCAATAAACCATTCACTGGTGTTCTGTTCACCGGGGGAGGCAGACAAAGTACACAGCTGAAATATTTCTACACAAATAGCAAAATTCATCATTGCCCCCAAGTTCTTCTTGTGTACATGCCACACATGTAATATTTTATCAGTTTTCAGGCACAAGCCTAAATGCCTGTTTCTCCTCCAGTTATAGATTTTTCCCATTGGAACTATTATCCATAATTTCAGAAAAAGCATCCATCATCTCAAAAAATATAAGAAGGCTGACAGGTTTAACACAAATCTCCCTATAATACTTCACTCGTATAAGTGCATGCACAAACACATACCAAGGGTTTGGCCAAACTGTGTGTAATACTTTGATTCAGGATCAAACAGATGTCTGTATAATGACTCTGTGCTTTTCTGATCCTGTGAGCTAGCCGAGCACTGTATCGCTCCAGAAGTTAAAGGCATTTCTGACGCTGGGCATCACAGTAGTTGTTCTACTTTCCTATAAGAATCCAGATAAACTGATAAGAGACTGTGGTGATAGTATAGGGAAAATACTCAGTTGGCTTCCTTTAACAGTTTCCATCCTGTGAAGTGTGATACAGTTTAACCTGGTGTTATTGTAAGAACTGATTTAACCTGGGACAAAATCTGGCTTGTTGAGTAGCACAGAAATAGGAATTAATTATTCTCAATTTTTTATGAGTGTTAGTTCCCAAAAGCTAGTGTTTGTCTCGGTCTCCCCTTCTGATAACTAGAAAAAGTTGGCATTTTGAGAGTGATGCAAACAATTTGTAGTAATGTTTGAAACAAATAAATTACAATAGAACTTGGTTTAAAGAAAATAAACCACTAAACAAATAAAATATTGTGAGCTGTCCAAGTAATTTCCAAAGAAGGGTATCTTGCAGTTAAATTTCTTCAGCGACCTTCTACAGTAAAGCTCCATGCTACATAAATCAGAAGAAATCACTTGGATATAAAGACAAATTATGTGATATATTGTAACTAAAAGAAATTATTTCTAAAGAGAGCCATCTGTTAGTATGTATTCTGCATGTTTTCCTATAAATAATGCAGAAATTTTGCATTGTGAAGACAAATAAAGACTTATGCTCTCAGTCAGAGTTCTCAGACCCATGATCCCTGTCAACCTCTTCATTTTATAATAACAAATTGATTTTCAATTGGACATGAACAGTGATCCTTCACCTTGATTTATGGAATCAGAAAATTCTCGTGGGTTTTAAAGTAAATAGTCTGATTTATAGCTTTTGAGGCTATCCACAGAAACTTATTCCCATAACTGCCATAATTTTACACATATTTATATAATGTTGGAGTGAGAGAGCCTTCCAAGTTATTCACTATTGCACTAATTTGTCTGGTTCTCACTGTATTTTCCTGATGTATTTTAGAAGTTAAATTCTTGACAACAGAATTAAAGCAAAATGAGGGCTTCAGAAATCCTGGACTGAAGAAATAGAATTCAAAAAGCTGTATGCTTATTGCTGGATGCTGAAATCCAGAGAATTTGAACGCCGCATCCAAATATAAACAAGTTCAAACCTTCCTAAGCTATTGTTCTGATACAGAGTGCGGGCGGAAAACAATACTTTTGTAATTTGTTGTTGTTGTTGTTGGCTTCTCTACTAAGAGGAAGCTGGTTTTATGTTAGGATTATAATTATCATGGCACAAGCCTTTAAAAGAAGGTCCATTTCTACGCATCTGGGCACAATTCATTACTGCTTCAGGCACAGAAAAATGAATATTCCAAATAGCTTCACGTGATTACAAACCAAAGACAAGAATTTAATCTTGTCTATAGAATAAATAACAGGAGTCATCAGAGCTGGGAGTTAATAAAGCAGAGAAATTCAACAAAACATTGCACAATTTTTTTGTTTGTATCAAATTAGTTGACTGGCTACCTCTAGCTATCTCAGTTTAAAATTTGATAAGATACAAAGACAAGGCAGTTTCTGCCGTGATGTTACTAGTCGAGATCGGTTCTGTACTTTCCATATAGATTTTATTTTAGTGAGCAAAAATTGCCTCTGTCTCTAAAAGCATTCTGCAGCGTGATGTGTATTTCAAGCCCAAAATAACCTTTCCCAAAAAAAAAAAACCACCCACCCAATCTGCAGATGGAGAAAGGCACAGGCTACAACACAAGAGGTTATTAATAGACTGTGGTTATTTCTCTAAATGGACAGATACGAACCTATGAAAGCAACTGCTGGATGCCCTGTTTTCATGCAAATGTCCCCAGCGATAATGGATTGTGCAGCAAATCCTTGGCCAAGGCACAAAGATGTACCGCAAATCCCCCACTCTTCTATCATGCTGATATCTGAAGCGCCCAGCAGAGAAAAAGAGAAAATGGCTTGTAAACAAATTACTTCTTCATTTATTATCTGGCAAAAAATGTAATAGAGGAGAGAAGGAAAGAAATATTCAGTAGTATTTTGGGGCCAGCTGTCACTGTCATGCAAGGCTTGGCCGATGCTGAGTGAGATATAGAGCAAGAGCTCAGTTCTTGCCCTACAGTTGCCTCCCTCATACTGTTCTTATTTTCCTATAAAAATCATGCCGTGTGTGCGTGTGTCTCAGGGGGTTGGGTACAACCTGATTACCTGATTCCTGCCTTTCCAAGGGGACGTTCTTGGGATGGGTCCCAGTTAAGAGAATGGTGGGAAGTGGTGGTTGGTGCTCGCTGCTTTGGTTGGAAGGTCTTTTGTGTTGTTCCAGTTCCCAGGGGAATAGCTGGCAGTGGCACTTTGGAGGGAAGCTGTGGGGTTCAGACTGCAGCGAGGTGGACACGGGTAGAGGGTTAGCACTGCAGCTGCATGAACACACAAAAATACCTCTTATACACCCGAGCAGATTGTCTGTACAGAAATGGGCCTTGGGCAGCAAAAAGCACCTTCAATTGACTCTTTTCCTTTAGGTCCACATTTAGCTTCCAACATGCACATTCAAATGCTGTGATTTCACGTACACCAGCTCTGCTTTTAAATTGCTGATTCTTCCAGGCAAAGATTTGTATTTGTACTTCAGAGCTGTGTCAGACCACGTGTGCTGTCCATAAGGTGGCTTTGAATAATACAGGTGTGTCCTTAATCTGAAAAAGATTATTTGCAAAGTTCCCAAACTCTCTAAGAGAGTAGTACAAGCATTTTAAGCACGACTAAAGCTCACATGGACACAGGCCAAGCCATGTGAAGCACTGCCGTTGCTTTGTGTATTATGCGAAATGGCCAATTTACATCAGCAGAGCATACAGCCCAGAAGATTAAATCCGGCAAACATTGCTGGTGGGGTGGGAGATTGCTCCTGCCTTAGCTTTCCGTGTGATGGTTCCACTGTTCTGAAAGCACACAGTGTTCAAAAGTGTATGAAACAACACCCAATATGAGATATTTGCTGGCAGTTATGCAGGAATCACTGCTGGCCTTGTAATCAGGGAAGCCTACTAAGTCCAAATACTCATTTATCATATCATTAACTTCGTGCCCAGTTTCATAAAGAGGAAAGCAGCCTCATGAGGGGTACTCACTGCTGAATTAAAGCTCAAACTGTTGTCCATTGTTCATTTGCTACAGTACATAGGTTCCTGGTGACATTCAGCTAATGAATTTTCTTGATGATTAACTACCCGTTATATGTGGCCATTGTAATGGAAACGTATTAGCTCCTGTTACAAGTGAGGTGGTTGTGTCATTACTAGGAGTGAGCTGGTTTTGTCTTTTTTTCCTCCTCCTCCTCCTCCTCCTCCTCCTCCTCCTCCTCCTCTTTTTCTTTCATGAAGTCAAAGCAAAGCAAAGCTTGGGAAAATATCATTAAAATTCAACAATTTGCTGAAAAGAAAACACTGCTCTGCTGAGCAATGAAACGTATTTAGATGCAGCTTTTTCATTAGCTGTTGAATTAGAAGAAAAGTGAAATGTAGACATGGATATAAACTAGTTCCTATTTGGAGTTTTTACATTTATTTTCATTACAATTGTAATTATACGGACCATGATCCAGAAGTAAGTCAAAAAGAAAAAAAGAAAAATATAAAGACCATGCACACTTTGTAGACATATTTCTCTGAGAACAGGTCTTACAATTAAGTGAGGGTGTTCTCTTTCTTTGCCCGTTTTCAATGCAGTTCACATGCTGAGGGTGCTCTGCTGTTGCTTAAACTGCACTGACATCTTGTGGCACTGAATTAGTAGGATCCTAAAAATAAAATCTTAAACCTTCATAAACTATGAGTTACCTTGTTTTCTTCATGCAAGTGCTGCCCTCTTTAACTCTGAAGCTGTTTAGTGTTTACTTGCTGGTGATCAGAGGAGGGCTGTGTTACGGATGTAGGGCAGCCTAGTGCATGAACACTGTCACATATGTTTTAAAAATGTATTTACCATTGCAAATGTAGGTATTAATGTGAGAAGTTCTCTACAGCTTTGTGCCACTACTCAGGAGCACTCACCAGGGCAGTGAAGCAGCTCTAAAGCTGGGATTAATCTGACCAAAACCACCTAAAATTTTGAGACGTCATGACAGAATAAGGTTTTGTCCTGTTATACTGGATGTATGTGAAGCCTGTTGACTAAAAAGCCCATGTGGGTGAGCACTCATACTCACACCCTCTCTCACACTCACACACAGCATGAGAGAATGCCATTAATTTCCTAGCTGGTGTTTTATCACCTTGGCAACCACAAACCATTTAGAATAACCAGGCCTTTTCATCACTGAAAATGAAGACAAGATACTGGCAGCAATCATCAGCTGAATAAAGATCTCCTAGTGGAAGTCCACATACGGAACAGAGTATTCGGCAGCAAATTAGGCTCCAGCAAACTCCAAAGGAATAAGGTTTTATTTTATCTTTTCAAAAGGCAAGGAAATAGTTTGTGACGATCCATTGGAAGCAAACTGCAAAGCAAACCACTGCTACATAAAAAGAAGGTTTCAAGGGGAGACAGCTGCAGCAGTGTTTTGTCTGTCATTGTATTCTTCGCCCACTGAATGCTCCTAAATCCTATGAGTATTATCAGAGGTTATATACTCATATCAAAGGAAACGGCATCTCCCTAGGAAACCACAAGAATATAGGTATACACTTAAACACTTAAGATGAAGTAGCTTTTCCATCACACTCATGTTCGTGTTATCCATTGCTGCAGCATCTGAAAATCTCTTTTTTTTTTTGTTTAGTTTTTCTGCACAAGACCCTTTTGAGATGGAGAAACATTATTATATTTATTTTACAGACAAAGAATTGAAGCAGAGGTAGATTAAATTGGTTGTCTAACCGGAGAGAAAAAGGATGTGAGGAGAAAGGATGAGAGAAAAAGGATTCAAAGTGAGGAATTTAAATGCAGGCGCCAAATGAAGGTGAACTAGCCAGTCTCTGAATTAGCTGGCACATTGTTGTCCAGCTCAGTTTTTCCTCCCACTGATTCTTCCTATAAGCTGTCTAATACATCTGATCAAGTGGCATGTTCTGTGGGGTTTGCAGAGATGCTGAAAAATGAGATCAAAAGGAATTCCCATTGGGAGACTAAGGAAAAGAAAAAAAAAAAAAAAAAAAAAAAGAGTACAGACTGACTAAAGTTAGACACAATAGCTTGATTTCTGAAAGCACTTGGCTCTTTGGGAAAAGGTCTTTTTTTAAACGCATTTTCTGACTTTTACAGTTATGTTCACATCAACTGTATTCGAACTTTTGTATGAGGTTTCTGCTAGTGTTACAGAAACTCTGCTTTATTTCCATGTGTGCTTGCAGAAAGCCAATAATGATGACTAATGGGCTTTACCAAACCATGGGACTGAAATTTTAGCATATAATCAGTCACATCCATGATGTCAAATATTATTTGTGTATGGGTCTTTTCCTCTCCTGAACGTATAATATACCTATACTGCTAAGAAAAGGAAATTTAGAGTAGTCCAGTCACTTTCCTGATTTTTGCCATGCTCAGTTTTAGGCTTGATTGGCTTTTTTTCTTCCATATTCCAGACAAAGCAGCCAGTGAGGGCACGCCTGACCATCTCTGAAAGCCAGCTTAATGGGACCTGTGGTACTTAATGCAGGATAAGCAATTTTCTAATACAGCTCACCCAAGCAGTTGATAAAGTGTATCTATTATTGCATAAGAATATGCCATCGTTGCAATATGTTTTATAAAACAAGACCTTCTATTACATAAAAATCCTCCAGTCTACTAAGTTTTCCTTTCCTAAAGATGAAATTAGGAAAATTCTGTAAAGAACCTAGGCAACATTTCAACAACTAAATATCCAAATGCTGACAATTTTCAAATATTGGTGGGTTCATTTCCAGAGGTCTGACACTCCAAGAATCTTCTCCCAAGACACTAATTACACTACTTCTTGATTTCTCCTCTAATGTATTCATTCCTTTCTGCCACTAAATGTTCTGTATTCCACTCTATCATTTTTACTTCTTCTGTCTTCAACTTAACTCACTAATGATAATAGGAAAAATTAAAAAAAAAAAATAAAGTTGCACCATATAATCTGCTTTAACATATTTAACTAAGGTGATAACACAACTTTAAGTCAATAACATAAAAGCTTTACTATTTACAGAAGAGCTTTGACCACTTCCTTATATTTAACTTTTTGCCTGGACAAAGGCAAAGTCCTGCATGTGGGAGAGTTTAACACACAGACACACACACCCACACACACGCAAATATTATCAGTTGGGGACTGACTGTGTAACGGTTCTTCAGACAAGTCTTGGGGCATATGAACCAGGAGTGTGCCCTGGCAGCAGAGCAATAGCATCCTGGGCTCTTAGAACAGGACCAGATCTAGAAGATCCAGGGAAGGAATTACCCTTCTATAATTAATACTTTTGACACTACGTGTAGACACTGCATCCACTTTTGGGCACCCCAGCGCAGGAAAGATACCGACAAATTGGAGCGAGTTCATTCAAGGGTCACCGCGATGGTTGGGGCTGGAGCACTTGTCCTTTGTGGAAATGCCATAGGATGTGGGCTTGTTCATTCTGGAGAAGGTACAGTTCTGGGGACACCCAACAGCAATATCCCAGTGCCTACAGGGAGGTCATCAAGAAGACAGGACAAGCTTTTCACAGCATTGCAGAGAAGGGACGTGAGAAAACAGCTTGACTTCACTATGAGGATTAAAAGATTGAGCAGTTTGCCAAAAGGACCTGTGAGACCTCCATCCCAGGAGGTTTTCAAAGCCCAGCTGCACAATGCTGTAAGTAACCTGGTCCAAATTCAGCGTTGACCTTGTCCTGAGTGGGAGATTTCCCAAGGTCTACTCCAAACTGAATGGTTTGATGATTCTATAGGTATAGATGGTTTTTACTTACCTTTCACTAATTGCTTAAGAAATCTACTATGCAATAACATCCAGTATCCATATATATAACTCCTTGTTGAATTGTTCTAGAAAAGCCAACATTGAAAAAAATCTCTGATGCTTTGGGTAATATTCACCAAAGTAACTGCATGTTTCAGCTCTGTTTTTGTAGCAAATAGCAAGTTTTCAGGTAGCTGGGCCTCTCCAGAAGGTAATGCCTTTGCACGGTGACCTAAATTACTGATAAGTTGAGAAAGTGTAAGGAGATAGATGCAACTGTCTAAACTGATTTTGGTTTGGGCTGAGGGTTGTTGTTTGCATTTTGGTTTTGTTTATGGGTCTTTTTTTATTAATCATATGAGTGTATTAATCAACATGATCATATTCTAACTGTCTTAAGGAATTATAAAAAACAGAGAATATTCATTCATTTTGGACCTCCTCTGTCTCTTCTTGGAGAAATACAGAAGTAACCAGGCTATAAAAGCAGGGGTGGTAAACTGACTACAAAGTTATTTGTGCAGAAGAGGTTTCAAGGGACTGTGATTTATTTATAGTTGGAGTTTTCTAACTGAAAACATCCCTTTTGCAAGAAAAGAGATGCCAAAGGCCCAGAAGGAAGGTTAATTTTGCATTGCAAAGCAACCTTAACCAACCTACTGAAGTTCATCTTGGGTCTTGGAAGCCTGCATTCTTCCATGCATTTGATGTTGATTCTTGGAAAAAAATTACAATCTCTGTTGAGGGGAAACCTCATCTACTTTAGACTTCTGCTGAGGTCTTTAAACCAGTGGGATGTTTTTTATCCTTCTTTATTTCATGCTGAATAAGATTTTTATGTATATCTGATTTTCACTACAAATACTTTTGTAGTGTACTAATTGGATGTTACATTGGGTGATTGTTAGAGGTACCACTGCTCTGCACAGACAACTTCTCTTTTGTTCTAATTTAACATAATCCTATATTTACCGTACTGCCACCCACAAGACAGCCTCTATGAGTCACTTAAAGCACCTTTATTTAATTCAGCATACCTCCGAACCCACTGTAATACATGACATTCTATTTTCAAAGTGAGAGACTAAATCAGGTTAATAAATATACAGTATGATATTTGCCATGTACCTTTACTCTGTCTTAACACTAATGGCATGAATGTTTCTGTTTGCTACTGCTAAAGAGCTTTAAGTGCTGTTATAAGGATTTTCAAGGGAATGTAAAGAAAGCAACGTAAGGTTAGGACAATCTTAAAAGACATGCATTATGCTTTTAATTAACTCCAGTTACTATAATACTTCAGATTTGCAGTTAGAATTGCAAAGGAAACTAAATTGCTCATGTACAAACTTCTTAAGTTGGGAATACAAACATTAGTGGTTTTTACAGATATAGTTCTAATATTTACTGCTTTTTTCCCCAAGCATTGATTTTATCCTCATTCCACTTAATCAAAAACCGATTTACTTTGAATGAAGGCCACTAGCATTGGCAGTTGTGTTTTATTTGTTACTGCCTCAAAGACAAAGACTCAAACCTCCAGAGATCTGATATCCTGAGGAAACATTTCAAACAGTTGCAGTAACATGTCCCTGAAGAGACTCATTACAACAAACTTTTAAAAAAGTTTTTGCTTTCCCAGTGTGTCACAGTCCACCTTGGTGCACTACTGTCAATTGATTCTATGGAAGTCTCTTAGAATAAAATATAAAGGGTTTTTTATGAACAAGAACAAATATTCCAACAAAAATTATAATTTGGAAGATAATGACTCAAAAGCAAAAAGGGAGTGAAAAAAAATACAGAAAACATACTCTAACTCAAGGTTTGTCTTTTCACCATGGACACATCACTTCCATCAGATTCAAAGACAACTTCTTAGAAGTTGGGAGGAATTTGATGAACTTGATTAAAAAATGACTGGTGTTGCAGGCATGCATGTTTCTTGTCTATTGTGATGTCTTGGAGACAGAATTGTAATTTAACCTGCTTGTTTTCCCATAAAGAGGAATATTTTCCTTTGACAGTCTTGTTTCCCAAATCAAAGTATTCTGTGTTAGAACATCTTTTTTTAGCAGCACTCCTAAAACAATGGAACTTTTACAATGATTAAATTGCATAATTATTTTTTTTTAAGTTTATGTTTTCATCATCTTATCCTTTTTAAATATAAATTGCAGCGGATAGGGAGGTTGTTTTGAGACTAGCTGATAGTATAGAAACTTTTGGTTGATGAGGGTTTTGACATGAGGTTTTTTGCTTTGAATTTTTGGTGGGTTTTGGTTCTTGGTGTTTTTTTTGAGATATTAGGACAGTTCCTCAAAATATTAGTCTGCAAGAATCAGCCATGCAATTCCACACGGGTAATGGCAGTAGGCACCAGCCAAGCCAGAATCCAATTTATAAAAATCTTCACTTTATTACACCACCCTAGGAGGATGCTCTATGTAGTAACTACATGAGCTATTCATAATAAATGACCCCAAGGAAAAAGTGATTAATCATATTTGCAGTTGCTGGTTTAGCAAGGTGAAACACATTCCAGTGGAAGAAGACTGTCTTACTGATACATATCTAGAGGCATGAATTCAGCTGCCAGAGTAGATGGACGTGAAATCTAGAGGTATGCAATTTATTTCAAGAAACTTCTTTGTGAAAGGAAGGCTGTGTGGAGACTTCTTTTTAAAGCACAAACAAATGAACATTGGAGAAGAGTGATCTTTCCTGGCACATACATGGACTGGTCATATGGTTGATATATGCAACAAGCATAGGATCACGCTAAACAGATGGCACACAAAACGCTTCCTTTTTTTGCTCTACTTCCCAAAGGAGAAAACAATTGACACACAAGACATGCCATTGTCAGAGTCTGCTCTTCATTTAGCTGTAACATTTCATAATACTCTTTTCTTGAAATGAGATGCTATAAAACAGTCTTGGTCTCAAAGATCTCCTCACCAAAGTTTCTTAGGATTCTGTTGGTTTTCTGTCTTCTTGTAACAATCTGGTCATTTTGGCTGAAGTTTTTGATGCTGCCAGCTGAGATACCAGCATATACTGCGTGAGCGTCACAGTTACTCTTTCCCAGCAGCCTTTTGCAGTGGTTCATCACCATTCGTCTCATGCAACAGAACCGTAACATAGGACACAAATCAACTTGTGCTTTTAATTCTAAGCAATAAGTGAGACATATCTAACATGTCTGCAACCAGGCCTTCTGTTACATATAGTCACTGGAACTGTTTGGAACGATGAAGTTAGCACCATGACAGTCATCTTGTGCTATCAGCTTCAGTGGGAACTGGATTCCCACCTGGTATTTCTGGAAATGTCATATAACTTTTTATATAAAGGAAGTGGTTGAGGGCAAAGAGTATTGATTTTGTTTCTAATCTAGCATAAGCACAATGAAATGACTCAGTAATATTCATGGGCACTAATATTCCACAATAATTTAGGCATTACAGCAAATGGGTTTGATCTTCCAGTGAGATGTGTTTCTACCAAACTTCCCATGAGCTTCTCAGAGAAACCACATGCAGATTTTCCCTCCCCAGGGCTATGGAGTATCATTTAAGATGCTTGACTCTGTTAGATAATATACTGACTATTAGCCAGCTATCATACAGATTTTTAGGTACCCCACAAGCATTTTTTAAGAGTGTAATTATTCCTCTAGTCTCTTTACCAGTTTATGTAGTTTTATCAAAAACAAGTATCGTGATCCTCCCAGTCTCTCTTTTCCTTGCAGTTGAGCATTTCTATCTGTGCTGGTTTTGCCCTGAAATCCTGTATACTGAGAGACTGTGTTCCACTATTGCCCATTGAATACCTCCATCTACATTCCCACCTCACTGGAAGTTAATGTGTTTGTTATTTATAGCTTACACTTGTCTTACTGCATGATATCATTATTGTTATTATTAATCCCTTCATCATGTAACAGTAACATGTGATACATTAAAGTTCTCTGTTACCAGCCTGTAATCGTTACTCCCCAAAGTGCTGCCTTTTACCTCTGATAAAAATCCTGCATTACATTTTCTTCTGGTAAGATCCTTTAAAGTCATTAGTTTGACTAAAGGGTGCAGCAAATGACCAATGAAGAGATTTTTCTGTTTTAATGCCAGTCATCAATCCCTTATCTCTAAGTAGGCAGCTTTTCTATTTTCATTGTAAGTCTTTTTAAAGTGTTACAAATACACAGGACAAGAACTGACTGGATTTTTTTTTTTCTTCCTTTGCATTAAAGCACTTGTGAATGCACAATAAGATTATTTGTTAAATTTCTAACTTTGCAATTTCAGTGAAAGGGACAGATTGGGTTTGGACAAAGACACTACTAAGAGGATTTCAAGATACTACCTCCATGATCTTAGTCACACCATTTATTGTCTCTCTGAGGTGTTTTGGTTTTCTTCTCAATTAAAAATGGAGAAAGAAATGGATTTTTTTTCCTCAACTTTTGTCTGATTTTTCTATTTAGACTAGGAGCTCTTTGTGAATAGGAGCTTATTATTACATGTTGATATTTTAAACCTCTTATCTCCATTGGGACACTTACAGATTGTCTTGACATAAATATATGGTATTACTAATACAAAACCAGAGAGAAGATGCATCATCATTTAAAATGCAGCATGTGACAGTGAAATTGATACAATTTTGTCGTTATCTGGCTAGTGTCTGTAAAAATTCTTGATTAAAGCCAATTAATGGAGATGATGATTTGGGTGCTTTTCATGTCATCAAAGCAAAGTCATAATAACTAAAGAATCAATTTTAATAATTCTACAAATAATACATATTGAAAGTTACTGGAAATAGGATTAAGACACGGCTAAAGAACATCAAACAGCCGTTTAAACATCAGGTTCCA
This sequence comes from Falco cherrug, assembly GCF_023634085.1. NCBI lineage: Eukaryota > Metazoa > Chordata > Aves > Falconiformes > Falconidae > Falco > Falco cherrug. The sequence continues at coordinate 6,448,389 of NC_073698.1, forward strand.
ACTTCTTGCCTTTGATTTCAAGGTCTTGAAAGAGAAGGTTGAAACGTGACCTGACCATTTTGTTGAAGTATGTTAATAATGATACCCCTTTTGGGGAAGCCTTGCTTGAGAAATGTCTAACAAAACCATTCCCAAAAGTGTAAGCTGGTGAATTAAAATTTGAGGTATTTTACTTCAGTAAAGTTAAGTTTTGAGTAGTGAGAGTATTAAAATAACATTTAATAAAGATAACTTGAGACAGAAGCTCACCGTCCTGTTATTTTCTACAAAAAATCGAAGGCAAATGTTGCATCCAGCTTCAAAAAATTTGAAAAGACAGTGCAGGGAACCACAAACTGGTCAGCCTCACCCCAGTCCCAGAGAAAACCATGGAGGAGAGTCCTCCTGGAACCCATTTCCAAGTACGTGGAGAAGGAGATGATCAGGAGCAGTCAGCACAGTTTTGCTACAGATAATTCCCAGCTGGCGCAACTGGTTGCCTTCTGTGACCAAAAAGGCTGGATCTCTGGATGAGAAGAATGCATTGGCTGTTACCATGTCTTCAGCAAGGCTTTTGGCCATGTCTCTCTCCTTGGAGGCTTTCAAGTCTCTTTCTGAGCAACCAGGTTTGAATTCAGGGTTCACCATGCTTTGAAGAAGAGATCAGACTAGAGACCTCCTGAGCTCCCCTCCAGCCTGAGCTACCCTGTGATCCTCAGAAGGGTTTTGTTCCACGAGGGGACTGAGATCTAACATGGGCTGGATCACCCTTCTCCAATGCCTGTAAAGACAGGCACTGCAGTCTTAATTTATAGGGACCTCAGTGTCATGCCTAAAATTAATCGGGTTATACCCAGGCAAATTGAGGTGCTGTGGGTACCATTATCTGGAGTCCCTCAGAGTGGATCAGAGCATGTTATGCTTTTCTCCAGCTACTCCAGCTACTAGTAAATTTTCTATAGTTTATGAGGGCTGAGGGTCAGGCTAGACAGTGATTTTCTAGATTTTGGAATTATAACTCCTTTTGTGTATGGTTATATATGTGCCAGGGTTTCTGGGTTACTGTTAAAGCATGGGTGCTACTCACAGATCTGTTCTAGTTCAAATCTCACAGGGTGGAGAATGACCACAAGGGAAGATTTAAGAACAGGCCAGTGGAAAAAATAAAAAAATCTCTTTCCCAGATGTATTTCCATATTAGAGATGTAACACTACATACTAAACAATTTCAAGCACAGATAAAATGTAACTGATTATTACTGGGATTATATTTTCCAATATCTTGCTGGACTTGTAAACAGACATGAAAGAAGTTCTGTAGATAACACTGGGAAAAAAACCCACACAAATTTTATAATCAAAACATCTTCCAGGTCTATCATTTCAGTTTAGCTTTTTTCTTTCATAGCACAGGACAATCACAACATCAGGATTTGTCATCATAAACACCATATGAGCTGCACCACAATTGCCTTGTTACATGAGCATCACAAGGCTTGTTAGTGCCTTAGGCAAGAATCCTTTGTGCTGTGTCATTGTGCCTTATCATAAATTACACTCATTAACAGTGCATGAATAATGGTGGCTTGCAGTGATGACAAAAGACCCAGATGATTTTACATTGTATTTCAAACCTTATTGTGTGGAAACCTACCTCCAGCTGGACATCCAAAGTCCTAATGAATCATATGAAATGTTTTATTTTTCAGTTTGTAGCTGTTTCTAACTTTGATGCCTGTTTTACAGATCCTTCCCCAACACTGTAGAGGCATAAGTCATGAAATGTCCTGGTGAAAAAAGTGAAGCAGCATAAAAGGCAGCAGTAGCTGGAACTAGGACTCGGGAGTTTTGAGAATTTTCTTCCAGCCTCTATTTTATTAATCTCAGGCAAGTCACTTTGTGTTCCCACTGGTACTCCCCTCTGGGGAGTGAATTACATAATGAGATATTGGGACCCTAAATTCAGGTAGGACTTCTGTAATACAGTATTGTCTATTCGTGATTTAAAGTTTCCTAGATAACAACCTGTTGAGGGGAAAAAAAACCACCGAACCAGCTCAAAAACAGACACACACCCCCCCCCAAGAAACAGCCAGGATTTCCAAGGTTTAAGAACTTATTTCTTGCAAAGGTTTTTGTCTTATCTTGGCAATTCAGATATAGTGATCAACTGCAGGACAGATTAGACAAAAATTGTATAGTTTTTGTGACCTTACTGTACATATTGAGTTCTGAATAAAGAACTGCTGCTTGATTTTAGATGTTCTTTGTATCATCTTCACAGTATAGTGCGAAATTCTGATCTCAAATTAAATATACACGTAGCAAACAGTGCAGTTTACTTAGCTGTTTCATAGGATGCTTTTGGAGTAGATTCTCGCTTATAAATCCAGAAATGTTATTTTTATTTACATTTTAAGTTATTTACAGAAAAGAAAAGCATTTAGAAAGCACACTGGGAACCCAACTTTTTTCAAGAATGGATTCTGGACAAATGTCAGTCATTCAGACTGATATTCAGCCAGATAAATTTTCTGACTTCACAACATTTAGAGAGACAAGACTTGTCTCTAAAAATCTCAACAGAGAGGAGTTTTCAGGTTAGCTAGACAGGTAGAAAATATGGGTTATTTGACAACTTTTGCAAAGGCAGAGAAAGTATGATTTAGAGTTCAGAAGTCATTTACCTCAAATGACACACCCATTGTCCACCTTGTCTAACTGAGGTGCAAAGGACCCATCTTGGGCTCATTAGGATGACTGCAGTCCTGGCAAGCTGGGACAGAGCCACTGACTCAGACAGCTCTGCCCCCAGAATTACTGTGAATTTTTAGTTGACCATCGTGTTATCCAAATGGGGTTTGCATCTGCACATCAACTATCCTTGCTTCTTTAAAATTAGTGGAAGTACCCCAGATAAAGTTGGTGTTGTCTCTTCCAAAGTTTATTGTTCCACTTTGCACTGTAAACACTATTTCATATATATTGATTGATAGACTTGTTTGCTGTTGCTTTTTGTTTGTAAGACTCAGAATCCATCAGCTGCACCTTGCACTTTTCAGGTGAGATAACACTGATAACTATTCTTCTTTTCACTAGTGGTTTTGGATGTGACAAAGAAGCAGCGGGGTGTAAAAATGATTTCTAGGCTCAGATTTAAAATGCACTCACAGCACTGAACTTGTCTCTAATGAGTTGCCACTAATGTATTACATTATTTTACTTCTTGAATGTAGTGTATAAAGTAGACAACTGCTTTATAAAGTCATCTTGAGTATCAGAAAGTTGTGCATCATAACATTGACTTAATCCTTTCTTAATGTTGCTTTTTTAGCAGGTTAAACTAATATGTTTCATCATCAGCCTTAATCTAATTTGAATCACCCATTAATCCTGTTCACAGATACTTGCAGATGGTTCAAAAAATCAACTCATTCCATTTATAAATAAAATATCTGCATATATATCTAATTTGAATAAATAACATATTTTCCTGGCAAAAGCATTCCAAAGCTCGTTGTGGTAACTGTTGTGATGCCTAGGTTATAGAGAATGGGAGTAGAATTCACTGGATTAAAAGAGGGTGGAGTCAGATTCCACGTAGAGACACACAGTGAAAGGGCAAGAGGCAAAACTGACAAGTTGAAGCAAGAGAAATTTTAACTAGCTATAAGGGAAAAAAAATTAACAATGAGAGTGATAAAACACTGCAAAAGGTTGTCCAGAGTAGATGTGATATCTCCAACCCTGATGATATGTAAAACTCACCTACGGAAGACATGGAGCAACCAGATCTGTCTTTGAAGTTAGTCCTGAGCTGAGTACAACTTTGGAACAGGCAATCTCCAGAAGTCCCTGCCCACCTAAATTTTTGAAATCAGATCCCTGATTTTCTGCCAACTCATCTGGGAATTACCTACCCTAAAATTTTATTATTTTGAACTGTTAGCAATGAAAATATTCAAAAATCATTTTAAGGGACAAAATTTTAACAAATGATTGGCAAATGTTAGTGATAGATGGAAGGTGTACAATATACTTTAGTGGATGAAAATAAGCTAAAAACTAAACAAAAAATTGGACTTGGGTGATCCAAGGTTAATACTAGAATGCTAGAACTCATCATGGTCACAAAAGTCATTCCCTCTGTTTTTGAAAAATATCAGGGAAGACTATAAATGTTTTAAGTCTCCCAGTAAATACAGTTTCAAATTTTAGTGTTCTCTTGTAATACATATTTTAAGTTAAGACACCATCAATGTGATGTATCAAAACCTGTGATTTTACTCTTTTCAGCTTACATATGGTGAATTGCTATAGTATGATATTCAAAATTACTTTGCAGAGGTTAAGACACCTGAAGAAAACACCATCACTAACCCTTTACACAAAAAGAGCAAATAAATGTAATTCTTGAAAGTCAAACCATTTTGAGAGAAAACACAGGTTTCTGTTCCAACATGAACTTACAAATGCCTTAAAGGTGTACAAAGCTGATGATGTTCAACTAGAAATAAGAGAAACCAAAAGTGTTATGAATATACCGACATGATTAAAACCAGCAAATTACCGTGTCGTGTTTATCAGCAGTTCTAATGGAATGATGTATTCGCAATCATCCTACTTATCTGAGGTGTCAGTGGGGAGGGAGAGGTAACTTTAGTGAGCAACTCACGTCAGAGGTAGAATGAATTGCCCTTGGGTTCTCTAACCTCACTAGCAAAGAAAAGACCTTACTCCTCACTTAGGATTTCCATGTGCATTGAAATGGATCCAGATATAACTTATCATATGGAATAGCCCTTGTCTACTTCAAGAACTGAAATGAACAGAACAAGCATAAATCAAGTCTACAAATGCTAACGGGATAAAAGCTGAAATGGTTACCTAGTTATAAAAAAAATATTGGCAAGAGCTCTACAGTAATATTTAACAAGATTCTCCCATCCAAACTACTTGAGAACCGCTATAACAGAAATGCAGACATAGCAAGGGCTGGAACCTGGGCCTGGCCCTTAATCTAAGTTCATACCTATGGGTATGTCTCCATCAGTAAATGCAAGAGACCAAGGACCATTCTCCACCATGGAGGGTAAGCCCCACTTCTCTGCATGCAGCCGAATTCTTTTCCTTAATAAAATAGGATGGTTTCTACCATGCCGCCAAACAAGAGCAGCCTGTGGTTTGTGAAGTTCTTCAGGCCATGGTGGACATTGCTTGGGAGCTCGCAATGCATAATAAAGCACATGATATGGCCCAGGCCCTTCCTAGCTTAGTAATACAGATGGGCCATAAAACCTAGTTTGACAGGAATTGCTTGTGTGGAGGTTGTAGAATTGGGATGATGCACTGCCACAGATTTCTCTAAATTATGCTGGATGAAACCAAGGTTAAGGGAGATGATCTGTGGCATCTAGCTTTGGACACCTCCCTAATCAGGACCTAGATGCTGCACAACTAGAAAGTAAGATCAAGGCTTATTGTCCTTACATAAACACTGCTTTTTCAAAAGAACTTTCTTATTATGGTTTTGGCAACAATTTCTGTTCCTTCCCAAAGTCTTTCACAGGCTGTTTTCCAGGGGAATAGCTTCCCCATATAGAGGTACCACAGCTGCACTGGGACTCAGTACCTGCCTATAAAGTGGAAGGGAACACAGTGTAGGATGGAGAGGCAGAGACCAAGCCAATAACACTATATTATTCACTGCTTGATTTGATTTCTGGTCAGTGGTATGATTTCCCCAGAATGAACTGTGACATTTCCTACAACTGCCTCCTCAGCATATAAAATAGGATTCTGCTAACCTGGGACTGACACAAGGGAAAGAAAATGTTTGCCAGCTCTAGCTCTGTACACAACATAAGAAAAAAAAATTCAATTCAACTATGTGATACAGTTCAATCATAATGATTCCCTTTTAGGAAAACAGAAAGAACAATGCATTTTAAAATGCACAGTGAGGACCCATTCTTGTTATCATTCAACAATTTGATATAAACATAATCTTTTCTCAATACGAGTTTAAGATTGCAATCTTATTTTGTACAGATGCTGAACTTGATAGGAAAAAGGTTAAAACCAGCATCTTCCTGATGGCATTTCTGTATCTGTTTTAAAGAACCACCTGTGTTACTTTCCTTTTCACTTCATATTTTAACATGCATATAATTTTATTCCTTTGATTTGGTTGACTGGCTTCATCAATCATCTCACTAGCAAAAGAGCTCTAAAAAGATGAATAAAACAATAGAAATTCCAAATAAAAATGCTCCTTAATTGAGGCAATTTCATAGAAGTAGATCTATGCTTTTTGTATAGCATGTTGCACCTGTTTTGTTTCTCTGACATTCATTGATATAGAGTACATTTTTTGCAGCAAAGTCACATAATTCTATTTTATGCAAATATTTTGCCCAGAATCCATAGGCAAGCTGATTTGATGGTCTCTCCTTATACACCGTGCCTAACTTTTTTGAATTAACATCTTGTGATGACAGATACCTCAAGTTATAGGTACAAAAGCAGCTTAAAGTAACTATTTTTGCACATTGGTATCTTAACATACAGTATTGTATATAGAGCTACAGATATAACTTGGTGAATACCTGTGCAGTTTCTCATTTATTGCTCATTATTTCACTTGCTAGGTTTTTTAAATATAAATATTTTTGAATAATAAGATAACACTTTGATTGTCTGTATTTCAATTTCCACTACATCAACATGCAACAAAACACAGTAAAACCAGTATAGTGATAAACGGCTAAAGCACTCAGTGCTAACCGAAACAGAAATTTTCTACTGGAGGTAACAGGAAGAGTTTCAGTATAATGAATAAATACATTAACACTCATCAAATTTTGTGTCAACCTTAAAACGGAATGACCCATCCACCACTGAAGTAGACAGAAAACTTTCCTTTGACTAGGATGGAAGACAATCTGGTTCTGAAAAATACCCAGACACCTCAACATCTCTAAAAACCATCAGATTTGGAATTCTGTGTATGTACCATAGCACTGACACCTCATATATTTCTGCCAGTGCAGAGTATGAGTTTTAGGAATGACGGATGAACTGCACCACTGAGAGAAGTTGCACAGCCTCATTTCCAGCATGCTCAGAGACATGTTCCATTGACCTAAAACCAAGGTATGTTGCAAAGGAAGAAGGTTGAAGCTAAACCGTTTTCCTCTAGTGTGGACACCCATTCACAAGGGCAAAGATTTGCTTTTGAAAGCATGATTGAATGTTATATTGGTATTACAACAAACTGAATCAGTGCTTGAATTAAATTGCATGTTACGATGCTATTAAAAGACCAATCCAAGAAAAACAAATATTCAAACACAAGTTGAAAATGTTAAATGATAATATCTCAAAACAAAAGGACTTACCAATCTGCCAGTAATATTTTAATGCCAGTTTTCTTAGCAGGTGTTGGAACCTGGGGAAAAGAGGAAGCAAAGAGAGTTGTCTCAGTTGTTTTATACAGCAAGGCAGGAGTCAGAATAGGCTGCCAGGGAATCAGATGCCTCAGGTCAGCAAAGTTACCTCCAGCACAAAAGTGCAGCTCCCCGTGTCCTCTGTGGTGACACAGATTTACACCAGAAGGGCATCCGAGAGCAAGTATTAGTGCAGATATTCATGGCTTTGCAGTCTTTTCTTTTCTATAGATGTCTTTATGATATCTAAGCTATACATTCTATAAACTATTATAAAACTACACTAAACTACACAAAATTAGATTCCTTAAATTTCTGTGAGATACGTTAATGACAGTTGACTAATTTCCTATAATCATAGGACATGCGGGGCAAGCTGGGTATCTTGATTCGAGTTCTTATCTTTGACTTTTATTTATGAAGCAAATTCGGGGTAAGTCTGTGTCTCCTCTCAACTTCTTATGCCCCCCAGGCTGCTCACTAGCAGGGCAGGATGAGGAGCTGAAGAGTCCTTGACGGCTGCTCAGCAGCAACCAAACCATCAGTGTGTTATCAACACTATTCTCAAACAATCAGTGTGTTATCAACGCTATTCTCATCCTAAATGCAAACCACAGCACTGTACCAGCTACTGGGAAGAAAATTACTTCTATCCCAGATGAAACCAGGGCACTCGTTCCACATCAAAGTGTTCAACAGGACTACCATGCACACAAAGACTACTTGAATTTGACCCTCAATGCCATATAATGAAATACACTGGCATGTAAACAGAAATATGAATACAGACATATGGATGGATATTTATATGTGGATAGATATTGGTGTGTGTACATATATATAAATATACATTAGCCCATATGAAGTGTTAACCTTAAAAAAACCGCAAAATACAAAGATGTAATTTCTGACTTAAAGATTAATAAAAACATTTGAAAATCTATTGAAAACAAACCATCTCAGTAGATACATTTCAGTACATTTTCTAATTTTAACTCAGAAATTAGTTTTAAAAGAAGATATTCAGTTCAGAGGGTAAAGAATGAAAGTCACTAAACTGATACAAAAGTTTGTAAAAAAATTCCCACAGACTTTAACATTTGAAGACCCAAATCCTGTTTTTAGGAATAATAAACAGTATTTAAACTGCAGCTTTTGGGGAAAAAAATATTTTTACTGTAGATTAAATTTTGCCATAAATGAGGAGTCATGGTATTTTAATGAATGTTATACTGTATTTAGTGATCACAAAATATAAATCTAGATGTTTAACTCTCTTCTGAAATGTGGCGTATTTATCATCATTAAATTCTGACTGAAAAATAATAAGTATTTATAGTAACAGAGTGGGACATTCCATGCAGAGCTACTGGGTCTAATCTCTCATTCCCATCTCTATAGGCGTCATCCAACTCTTCACAAAGCTGTTGAGTGTCTGCTAATTCTCTTTATTGGAAATTTTATTATCATCATAATAAAAATAATGTTCCAAGAAGTTAGTGGGCATTAGTGCATTAGTAATGCACAGACATCACAGAGGGAATCAAGCTGTTTCTCTGTTTTCTCTGACCATCTATTCAAAAGCTGATCAGCTTAACCAAAATTAATGTGTCAGATAAGTCCTCTCTCAGAAAATGGCCTCTACCTTACCAATGCACAGGCACAATAACTTAGCTCTTTCACATTTTGTCTTTCAAGGGAATATTTAAACAATTAGGTCTGTCCTGAAGGGTTAATAAATTTTAAGTCTGAAAGAGCCCATTAAACCATGACACCTAAATGCCAGCTTCACCCAGTAAGCTCATATGTAGCCCCATTAATTGTATTTAATTAAAACATTATACCAGAAAGGCATCTATTTTTGATTAAAAAAACGGTGAGGTACAGAGAATTTGCCACTTATTTCAACACTATTTTTTTAGTGCCCTATGGCAGTCACTTGTGAATGTAAGCAACTAAATTCCAATTCTACCTTGTGCAGCAGCATCTCCTGTCCTTTCTGGTGAAGGGTCTGGAGCACAAGTCTGATGAGGAGCAGCTGAGGGAACTGGGGTAGTTTAGTTTGGAGAGGAGGAAACTCAGAGGGGACCTTCTCGCTCTCTACAATTGACTGAAAGGAGGTTGTAGTGAGGTGGGGGTCAGTCTCTTCTCCCAGATAACAAGCAACAGGACAAGAAGTTGCCTCAAGCTGCACCAGAGGAGGTTTAGATTGGATATTAGGAAAATATTCTTCACTGAAAGGGTGGTCAAGCATTGGAACAGGCTGCCCAGGGAGGTGGTGGAATCACCATACCTGGAAGTGTTTAAAAAACACCTAGGTGCAGTGCTTAGGGACATGGTTTACTGGTGGGCTTGGCAGTCCTGGGTTAATGGTTGGACTTGATGATCTCAAAGGTCTTTTCCAGCCTAAATGATTCTATGATTCCGCGGTTCCATCCATTGTTTCCTTTTATACATCTCAAGTACATTGCATTACCAATCAAGCAAATTTAAGTGTGAAGACTGTAAGTAACTTTCCTTCCCTAGTTTCACTAACACAGTAAAAATGGGACTATGGAAATGTTGATGATTTCCCTTTTTGATACTTAAAGTTTTTACTAGTTGTTTGTTTGGGGGTTTTATTACCCCAGAGTTGTTCAATATTTCTCCTTTTTAATTCCACTTTTGAGAAAATGAAAGCTGCCGATAACAGAGGTTCCTATAGGAAAAGCCACACAGGGTAGAACTGTTACGAGATTCCTGAAGCGTTACTAGAACCAGTGGGCTGTCTGTCTTCTCTCTCTGTACTCTCTACCATACCCTCTCATTCATGTTTAGGAAAACAAAAAGATCTATTTAAAATAATCTCCTCTAGTTATGTAAAGTTAGGAGCCTATATTCAGATAATATGAACATGTTTACGCATTGATCATTCACAGTATTCATGCACAGAGCCCAGGGGCCACTTCTGAGAGCAGTGAAATCCTATGTTTCATTTTCTATCACAGATGGTACGAAGCTTCTCTTATTAAAGAGCCTTTAGCTCGATACGCAAGACAAAACTGAGGTGAGTTACCTGCATTTTGAAAGCATGGACAATGAGGGAATTAAGCAACTCACCTGCTTCATACTGAAGCAGAGCAAGTCACTTTAATTTATTTTTTTTAATTCTTCTGCCTCATTGTTGTAACATTTGAGCATTTTGAAATCTTCAGATACCATTATTCATCTACTCAGCTCATGTGCTTGGTGGAGATGTACAACTGTCCTCACTTTTACAGAGAAAGAAAAGAGAGAGAGAGCAAAAACAAGTGAGCGAAAATCAGAACCAGTGGTCTGGACAAGAAACTACTTTATGAGATGCTAATTTTTGACAAGTTTCTATTGTGACCTTAAAAAAATATGCTGCTGAGCTGCTCCAGGGTATTAGCTATTACTGTATGTAGTACACCGCACAAGACCGGAACAAATATCTTTTTCATTTGCTTTGCATCACACCCGCTGCTAAAAAGTGGCAGTAATATTACAAATATTTTTTAGTTTCTTCATTTGTAGCAAAATTCATAAGTCACAGTAACTATAAATGTATCTCAAGGTCAGAGTTACTACAATAACCCATTCATTTTGTTTTCCTTTCACTAAATCCATTATCTGAACAAATCATTAGGTGACCTTTTTAGTTACAGCAATTCAATAAAACTTACATTAGATGGAGTTTCAGGAACATTAGTCTAATGTGCTTTAAAAGATCACCTTCTCTGAGCAATATAATAAGTTTGTGTGAAAAGCATAAAGCATGTAATATGTAATAAAATCTGGCCTTTAATGAACCAGCTAGAAAAACTGACTTGTGTTATAATTCAACAGAAAACCTCCCTTAATTAATGGATAAGAAGCTAACAGTAGCCGCTGAATGTTACTTTTGATTATAGTTTCAGCTTGTTTTTCTTTTTAAAATGTATGCTCCTAATTTATGCTGCTCGAGAAATTACAGTTTAAATGACCTTGGTTATAAGAGTAATATGCTATGAAAAGCCATACTTAGAGCTAATTAAAAGGGGTATCTGATTACTAGTACCGATTGCACTAAGTTACCACATAATTTTCCAAAGTGGTAGTCAGTCAGGATTGTAAATTTAATAAATGCTTAGATGTTTGATGGGTGCTGATTTTCTTCAAAAGATATAAGAATAGAAAACACCTTGTGGCTAAGCAGATAAACAATAAATAAAACATAGCTCCAACTATCAAGCAGGGAAATTTTATAAGGGAAGATTGCACAGGCGCACTACAATCCATGTTTTCCATTAAGAATATAAAGCATTAATCTGATTCTCCTTGCATCTAAAACAGGAATAATCACTTAAAAACCAGCTGGAATTATCTACATCTGGTGCTTCCAGACCGCTGTCAGGAAGAAAGCTAGTGTAACTTTCATTTCCAGCCAGTCCAGAGAGGTCTGTATGCAGAAAGAGGAGCAATAATAACTTCCCATCAGTCCCGCATCAGCAGTCCTTTCTCCTGCAGATGTATGCACGCAGGAAGATAAGCCAATTTGAGCAAAGGTCAGAAGACATCAAAATATCAAACCAAGGTCCTGTTGCTACTAGGGTTTATTGAACAAACTTGCATTCATTCAGTTTGTGGACACTTCATTTAGCTCCACGTTCTTCCAAATCCTTGTGTGTCTGTCTCCCAGTGAACCAACTGTATGCCTACAAGGGTGGGGTTTTTTTATTTTCTTATTGTTCTTCATCCACAGAAGAATGGTAGCAATTATTTCATTTTCCCAATCAATACCTCTACCACTCATGAGAGACTGGTACTATGAAAATATGGAAAAAATTAGAGGATACGTTAAGGAATTTTATTTGTAATTTACAAATAAAACCAATTTTTAATTACGGTATTACAATTAATTAAATATTAAAATTCAATAATAGATAGATTAAATGTAAAGAAAGAGTCCAAATATAACAAACACTCATTATTTTTAAGGTTGTACCTTTAGTTAGTAGATTTGTTAAATCCCACTATAAAGTTAGGTATACCATAGGGGTCATATTGCTTCCAAGAAGAGATACATATATTTTTAGTTCTGTGCTGAAGCCAATTACATAATTTATATGTCGTTACCTGACCTTACCCATAGATCACTTCCAGATTACCAAACAGTGCATTTAGATAGCAATGTTATAGCTCTCTGAACACCTTATCAATAACTTCATAGTATTTCTCTGCTACATTTTTGTATGCCATATCCATTTGAAAATCCTAAGAGTGAGAAGAACATGGATTCTTTTTATGAATGGGCTATAGGCCAAACTAAAGAATTTCCCAGTTTATTTTCCTATCTTTTCCAGTTTTCAGTACCAATTAATTACATATATATATATATATATATATATATATATATATATATGGAATGCTCTGTTTACTGTTAGAGATCTAGTTCATAATCTTTTATTGCCTGAGAAAACTCAGATACCCTTTCATGTAATTTTTGCCTTTTAGGTATTGTGTTTTTCTTGTAGGTTTATTTGTTGTTATCATGCAAATTATTGAAATATGTTACATGATCTTTTAATTTTATCTTGCTGTTCTGTGTAACTTAAGAGATTAAAAAAAAACCCAAACAATTACTAAAGAACAGCTTAAAATATGCTACATTGCATGTTGATAGAGATCATCCAGTGATGTATGGTTATTTTTCTTGAGTGAAAAATGACCAATCCACATACGTAATCAAAAAAAATTTGCTTTATCAGCTGCTTCCTGTATATTTTCCCAGATCATAGATAACCCAACATAAGATTAATTTCCAATATCTTATTATCTGAGCTATATCTATTTTCAATTAGTGTCTAAAATATTCATATAATTTCACAGCTATTCCTTTTAACTCATTAGAGAATTAATACATCATGGTCAGAAGTTCTGGGTTGTGGGTTGTTTTTTTTTCCCTCCTTGTTCCTAGTAATAGCAATTTAAATTAGAAAAACAATAGTCTGCTTTAACTATTTTCTAAGTCAACCATTTTTCCCTTGCTAGATAAATTCTTTAAGATTATTAATTTGTGCAGACAACAATAATGAAAAGCTGCACCGTTTTAATTATATTTATTCTCCCTAGGCAACTAGGCAGTTAATTGTTTGAATTACTAAGTTAAAAAGAAATGTTAAGTAACAGAAATGCCAGCATTGCCAATGACTTCGATGGGAGCAGTAGTGAGTTCTTAATTGGCTCTTTAATTGCAAAATTCACTCACAAGGCCTGTTAGCTTTTTATATTTCACTTAAGTCTTTTAGAATGTTTACTGGGTCTTATGCTTTATGCAGGGTTTGGGGTGGCCTTTCAAATTTTCTCCACATCAAGTGTATTTGTCAGGATTCAAAAAATATTTTTCATGCTGCTTTTGGTGGAATGGATACTCTCCCACTGCATTTCTGAAAGTTGGGAGGCACACTGAGCGTTCATAAGCACTGCAACCTATTGCAGGCTGGTGATGGTCATTGCTTGGTGGTACAAACAACTTTCCAGTCTTCATGTCACCAAAACCGACTGCAACATGGCATACGCTTTTCTGCTCTGATATCGGGGAATTTTTCAGGTGGTTGCCACTCAGCAATAATTCAGTGTTAGTTTTGCAATTCTTTATATTCAACCATAACACTTTTTAATTATTATCTAATTATAGGATCTTGTCCCACACTCTCTCAGCAAACTGATCCTGTGCCCCCAGAAAAATAATTAAAAAAAAAAAAAAACAACCCAACAAAACACAACCAACAAACACAACCAAACTTCTTTGCTGGTATCATTGAATAATTATTGTGAGAACTATTGAGTGTACTTGTGCATTTACGCTTTGCCCTTAACCTGTCCACAGGACTGAGCTACCATTTGACTTATAAACCACAGGTGTCTTTGGGCACTGGTCAACCATGTGGTATTTCTTTGTTGAGTTCCTTGTAGAAATTGGTTGGAAATCCTTTACTACCGTTTCTTCCTTTAGAAAACTGCTCATCAAGACTAACATCTTACAATTGCATTTTTATCCTGTTTGGATTAATCTTTTCTTCATCAGAGATTTTCTGTGGGTAGACTGGAATTTGTTACAAAGCCAGAGCATAACATCCTAGTTTCCCAATAATTTAGTAATTTTGCACCAATAACAAAGAGATTTACCAAATTCTTATATCTCCTGATATAAATTTGACAAACTTGATTTCTGATATCCTAAGCAAGTGTTGTGGGCAAGAGGTTATTAGGAAGATATTCTTCTTTTTAGGTTTTCCAGAAAAAAATAATAATGGAGAAGGTTCTAAATATTTCACACTGGAAAATAAAATTTTCAAATACAAGTGAGGTAAAAAGTCATATATCCACTTACAGTTCAATTGCAATAACACTCTATCTTGACTGAAATAAATCAGGATTAATACAGCACGATTCATCAATAAAACAACCATCAGTTCAGCGACTAACTTTAAAGGCTTTATCTTTTAAAAATATTCTTGAAGGAAAAAACTCAGATATTAGCTTTCAGCTGCAACCGAACTCCCTAGGAAAAGCCACATTTGTCCAATATGAACACAGCCTGCTAAAAATTTCTAAAATACTTTTTTCCCCGAACCTTATTTTTGTCATTGTAATAAATCAGACACACATGTTTTTGAGAATGCATTGGTAAATTAAGTGCTACAAATAGTTGTGTATATAACAGAGATGCCAAGGAAACAAATGCTACAATCCTCAAAGACTTTGCAACTGTTGATCAAAAATGCAAAGTGCTTGGCAACTTAAAGGATGAAGCTGTGTTTACTAATTTTCTAGCTGGGAGGTTAAATAGGAAGGAATCAACTCCAAAACATATGTGAGTAGTCTGGCTTGCCCACTTTTGTAAGTCCCCAAACAGCTGGTGTGGTGAAAACCTACTGTTCTGTGCTGCTGAGCCACTGATGGGGATGGGGAGAAACGAAGTCAGTAATAGTTTTCAAAGATCTCTCTTGTAACTGTATGAAATAAAGCTCTTCGGGAAATATCTCCACGTGGTCTGGCCTTTTACTGCAGTCAAGAATGATTAGGGTTTTTAAAAGTTGCTGTAGCAACTAACTATCCATATAGGCTGATGGAAATCAATTTCTGAAGTCCATGAAGACCCCCTCATATTAACATCAAAGAAAAAGAAAAGCCTGGTGTAATTGGCAGAGAAAAAAAGAAGCATGAAGAGATGACTGTGATGGATATGTAGGGAGAATATATATAATTTACAACTTTGAAGACAAACAAGGGGAGCTGGGATTAGAGATATATATCAATTGAACATTTGTAGAGGAGCATGTGGAAGAAACAGGAGGCACCACGGTATGGTGGCAGTCGTTTGACTGAACTGATCAGGAGCAAGCCAGTATCAAAGGGCATGGTATTGACACAGATGAAGCAGGAGACAGGAATGTGCAGCAGAGACCTAGTTCTTCTCTATCTAGCAGGATGGGGGGTTGCTTTAGAAAAAAAGACATCTTCACACATGCCAGTCTAACTCATGAGAAGACCTCCACGAAAGATCACGGCAAGGAAAGGCAGACCCCGAATGTTTTGAGCCATCTGTGCTTTGTTACAAAATCCTGATGAAGACAAATACAGACGTGGTTTATGCACTGAGACCAGTTGCACATACATCTGAATCACTGGAAAAGTACTGGTGGTTTGGGGTTTTTTGTGGGGTTTTGTAGCTGGTTTTGGATTTGTTGGGGTTTTTGGTTGGTTGGTGGGGTTTTTTTTGTTTGTGGGGGGTTTTTTTGTTGGTTTGTTTTTTGGGTTTTTTTTTCAAAATAAAACCCAAAAGCAAACAGCTGCAAAGTAGCAATTTCACTTCTGTGACCTCCATCCCAGACCCTCTGGCTAAAGTTGCACCCAGATCAAAAGTGCAACTCCTGCAATTTATTTCCCACCTAAATTCTCAGTGTATTCAGTAGTGTGCAAGGATGAAAACAATTTTTTATGTAACACTCCATTAGATTCAATAGTGTTTTATTTATGCTTGCCAGCTGGTCTTGCTTCCCTTCTGTCTTTCTAGTTGCTGCTCTCTACTTTCATGTCCCACAGTTTGCTGTCCATGCATGCTTTGATTATAATAATTCCTACGATTCTGTTGATCTTTTGGACCATACTAAAACATTAGCTATTGACAGTGAGTCCAAGATTACTGTCATTACCTCATAGTAGGTATATATGACCAGACTACTGATTTACACCTACCCTATCTCCTGAGGCTTTTAGAAAATAGAATTAAATAAGAAATATCTGAGACAACAAGATTAGAGAATGTTTCTCCCACTCAAGGCATATTTTATAGCTTTGCTCTTCAGCTATTGCTATTTGGAGAATCGAGTCTTCCAGTATTCACTTGCTCAAATACACATATCAAGGTTTCTATAATGTCCAGGACAGGACTCGCTATTTTATTATTGACAGCACATAAGTGCTTATTTCTTAGCTTATAGCAGTATTTCCACACCTCAATTTAATGGCAAAAGCAGCAACAAAGCCTTTAATTCACAATGCTGAGAATGCAGTTTGAACAAGGTGTATCTAAATCAGGTAGAATAACAGATTAATTTAGGTTGGTAGGAAACGATGATGTCTAACTATTCCAACCTTTGCTCAAAGTAGAGCTAATTTAATCTTTAGATGGAGTTGCTCAGGGCCTTTTCCACTTCAGTTCTGAATTATTTCCACAGCTGGAGATGCACATCCTCTTCGGGCACTTCTTCCTTCCTTTTTCCCTTGCTGTGATTTGTGTCTATTGCTTCTGATCCTTTCACTGTGTTTCCCTCAGAGCCTGGCTGTTTTTTCTCTGACCCTCCGTTAGATGTTTGAAGACAGTGATAAAAATTACCCTTTACCATCTGTTTTTCAGACTGAGCAAACCTGCCTTCTTCAGCCACTCTTTGTATGTCAGATATTTCAGCCCTCCAGCCAACTGGACATGCACAAGTTCATCAATCTTTCTTTTATGCTGGAAAGCCCCAACATGGACAGTACTCTAGATGTAGCCTCACAAGTATTAAACAGAGACAAATAATAATTCCCTGCAACCAGCTGGCTATACTTTTGTTAGCGCAGACCACTATGTCATCACCAAGGGCCCAATGTGACTTGTAGTCAATTTATTGTCCACCAGAATTCCCGGGTCCTTTTAATGGAGCTGCTTTCTAGCCACTTGTCCCCTGGTCTGTATTGTTGTACAGAGTTAAATCCATCCCAGATACAGAACTTCACACTGACTTTTGTTAAACTTCATGAGACATTTCTGTCAGCCCATCCCTAAAGCCTGCTGAGGTCCCTCCGATGAGCAGCTCTGTCCTTCAGTGTATGAACTGATCTCCCCAATTTGAAGTTGTCCAAGAGCTTGCTGAGATTGGTTTCCACCCCATGGCCTAGGTCACTCATGGTGGGCGACAGACCAGCATCATCCCCTGAGGACTGCCACTTGTAACTGGCCACCAGAAAGTCTTTGAATCTCCAGTCACTATCGTCTACCCAACCTGCTCTTCATCACTTGTTCATTTGCTCATCAGGAAACGCAAAACGCCTCTGAAGTGCTGTAACTGCTCTTTTGATTGTCACTAAGTTGATCTTTCCTGCTTTATGTCTGGGTTGCTATTTACCTGGGTCACAATTCTGACTTTTAACTTGAGTTTTAAATTCCTGACACATATTTAAACATTTATGAGTCTATGCATGAAAAAAGTTCCACCTTACTAATTGGCTCCTGAAGATAAATTAGAGAACATCACTTTTCACTTTCCTCTTCCCTACTCCCTAATGCTAATGTATTATCCCTAAGAATTTCTGCTATTTTCTTTGCAGCTCTAGCAATGCCTTGTTTACCTGTTTCATAATGATTACCTGCTGCTTTTTTTGATAAGGTTGCCTCATCTGGAACAGAGGACACATACTGCTTATTTTAATTAAGGGTAACTGAAGCACTATGTGTTTTCTCTTTGATCCAATCTGGTAACAATCAGCACAATTGACCCTGCAGGTGCGTACGTGGTGGAACACAGCTCCGGGGCCACATATCTGCCCCCAAAGGTGAGGAGAAAGGCAGCTCTGTGTGGAATGAAAACTTGTGGGACTGGGTAAACCGAGCCACGACAGATCATCATGTGGTTTTGGAAAGCTTTACATGGACAGTCAGGTATTGATGTATTAATTCAAACAGTGCTACATTACAACTTCCGAGCTGAGTAGTAGATAACTCTTTCATCCAAAGAGACGAAGCTTTCCTTTTTCCTTTTGTCCTCCCTCCAGAGAGATTCCAGGTCCATTTCTTGAACTGCAGCGTTAAGGACATCAAATTACCAGTCAAAGTGAACAGTCTGTACACTGAAAGTTACATTTCACAGGAAGGAGTATTAGACAAGGTAAGAAATTTCTTTGAATGCTCTTTTATGCATGCCATGCCTGTGCAAATTTTCAGTGTCCACAAAAGGGCTTTACAAAGCTGCTGACTGAAAAACATAAAATAAAATCTGCCAAAGGTTGCCTTCCACAGGTTCATAGGATATTTACGCTCCCCCTTCCTCCATAAAGGTCAGGCACACCAACCCCCCTGCTCAGTATCCCCTATCTGTACATCAAGAGAGTCTAATTTACACATTAAAGCAGAAGAACATATTTTCAGCCTTAAATGGGGCTGGGGGCTGCTCCATAAACTTGCTTGAGACCACAATTTTCACTGCAGTCACTGACAAAACACATGTGTGTGGCAACAGGTTCAGATGCTAATGACAGCTCTCCCTCACAGAAGGGAGCCACCATACCAGCCCTTCATAAACATTTTCTTTCTACCTTTGAGTAGGAATCCTAAAACAATCCGATGCCAGTAAAAATGCTAGTAGTTTCCTCCAAAAAAAAACGAGAAATCTTTGGTACCTGTTGGTTGCCCAAGTTTCAGCTCACAGACTCTTGGCAGAGGTGGAACAATGAACAGTTAGATGCTCCATGACATGGAGATACGCACGTGCTACTACTGACCCAGTTTTACGGGGAGCTGTGGTAACACAATATATTGTGAGCTGATCATGTCAGGCGATCTTAATCAGACTTCACAACATGCTTCTGACCTGAGTTCTTATTTAAGCCAGAAATCATTGTTCTAGGAATTTACAGTTTTCACCAAAGGATCCAGTTGCAACAGTTTAGTCAGCACTGTGAGTGCACCCATGGCTGCCTTCTTCCTGCTTCCCCTTTGATGACTTATAAATATCAGACTCTTTTCTAGATAAGTCTACAAGGATTACCTCTAAAAATGCCACCTGCTCCAATGCTGGGAGCGAAGCTTCTGTTCACAAGTTTTTCATTCTTGTCCATCCATAGCACCCTTCTCTAGACTCTACAGTTACACAGTGAAGAAAGCAAATATGGTGCTACGGCAACTGGAGGAGAAAGACCCCATATCTTTCACTGAGCAGGATGAAGAAACAGGACTTCACCTTGAAAGCCTGTTCTGAACATCCTTACTGTACAGCTTCTGAACATCCTTACTGTAGAGCTCAGCACAACTTACAACTTCAGTATTAAATTTCAATACAAAGGAACGGGGGGGTGGGGGAGTGGCAGGAATGGTTCTTAGATGTATGAAAAGAAGACCATCATGGAAAACTTAGGAATTTACATTTTGCCTCTGAAAAGCAGTTATGGGACCACTGAATTCTGAATCCAGGACCAGCAGCATCCCTGGAAGATGAATACATCAGTGTTATGAAGACATCAAAGGAAAGACGCAAAAAGTGACTCAAGAATTGGAAAACAGCCACTTAGAAAGTGAAATTTTGGGTGTATGTCTTATTAAGGTAGTAAGTGAATCAGTCATTGCATATGTTAGTGTTTTAAAGGATGTCTGATAATGGTGACAGGTCTTCTGGTCTTGCTGACAAAACTGTAACAAGGGTCAATAGCTAAAAGATGCAATTTTTCTAACAGTAAAAATGCCTAAATCAAGTAATCAAGAAAACAGTGGCCTTGGCTTTTCCTGGAATTATTAAAGTCAGGTGAATTATGTTCCTAAAAGGAACACAGATATTATAGAAACTGGATTAAAACATACAGACTGTGTAAATGACAGAGGGATGACATCTTGGCCAAAGGTTGTACTTAATCTTGAATATACGAATCAGAAGAGTCTTGTGCATTTGTTGTACATCATCATTTTTTGTTCCAGTTTTCTACAGGATGTAACAATTATATGTAACAAAAATTAGTCCATGGTGGACAGAAGTGTCTTTGTCTGCCCCTAGTAGTTTAAGTTAGATTAAGTTTAATGTGGATTATATCTGAACTTTAAAATGCATAAATATTTGATCTGTAGAAGAGTATTTAATCAAGGGACTGTCTTCAAGCATGTATTTAAGAATCTTGAATTAGTCTGGCAGTAACATTAGAAAATCAGAGAATTCAGAGATAGAGATAGTCAGGCTCTTGGCTCGATGACTGGAATGATGACATTTCAGTTTGAACCATTAACTAGTCTTGGACAGGAGAAAAACCCTAGGAGATGAAAAGCAAAAGAAACCTCAATGGGAAATACATCGGTACCTCTTTTTTTCATTAGAAACAATTTCAAAACAAAGCAAAAAACCCAGTCATGTCTAGGCTAAACTGGTAATATTTTTCCCCTAACCTAAGATGCGAAACAAAAAAGCTATCTGAAGTCTGATACTTAATCAACAAAATATATTAGAAGATGTTGGGGGGTTTTTTTTATTATTATTTTATTATTATTTTCCCCTGCCTATATTTTTCCAGGCAAGTCTTGCCCCTAAAGTTTTCCCTAAGGCATAACCACATTACCGTTTTGGATACAATGCAAGTTGTAACAAGCCATACTGTTCATCAGCATATGTCAGACAGAGATTCCTGCTTCCACATCCAAACTGCATGCATGGGCTCCTGAAGGTACCATTCAATCTGTCCTGGTCCGAGTCCAGCTACTGCCAACTACCTTCAAAGTGGTGGAAATTGTAGTATAGAAGCAGACTTAAGAGTATTTGTGTTGTCCACTGCTGCAGTTTGGCTGGAAAGACTGTAAAGTATAAACTTTTTCAGCCAAATGCATGAAGCAGCATCAAGCTGCCCGTTTAACCAGTTAAATGCAGAAAGAAGGCTTTCATATGACTTCATAGCCACTAACTTTCATTAATTTAAGGAATGAAAGCTAGCAATTTACACTACCAGACATTAGGACAGGGACGATGAATAATCTGACTGAAGTTCTAAGGGGGATATCTCCATTCAGAAAAGGAAAAAAATATTCACACCAGAATCTGGCAGGACATTAATCACCACTATTCTTCATATAATCTTTAATGATTGCAAACAGTCAGGACCTCCAATTTACATCTCATTTACAAGATGGCATCTTTTAGCAGCATGGGACTGCCTAACACACTCCCAACTACTAAATGATTAAAGACTTATTCTTGCAGTACCTAGATTTTTCTCAATCTAACCTTACTTACATCTGCTGCCATTACAACACGAAGACACTTAGCCTGTACTAACTGAAAAACAAGGATGTGTTTACACTTCATGAGGTTTTTCCTTCAAGAGGCTAAAATTGAACCTTATGAGGGAGAACAGCATCCTCTGCTTTCTTTCTGGTAAAATATGACAAAACCCACTGTGCTGGTCTCTGCCTATGAAGCAGTCTCCAAAGAAGCAGACGAACAGACCAGATGTACACAGCTTGTCTGATACCTTGCTGCTTCAATAATTTTCATTACAGTAATTGTTGCTTAATGCTGGTATAATTTGTTGCTCAAAGGAAACAATTTTTGTTTCCTTTAATGCCGTTACAACGATGCCTGCTCTTTTCCTGAAAGACCCAGGACCTCTCCTACCTGCTGAGCAGCTTGGAGGTGAAGCTGACTTTACAACCCTGAAAGAAAGCAGAAGGCCAGGGACGTCTGAGCATGGGGTCACTGGAAAGCCGTAAAAGCATGGATAGCTGCAAGCCTGCCCAGCTCGTGCTGTGCATCAGCAGACACCAGCAACTGGCAACCATCAGAATGGCAGTCGCATATTTACATGGCATGTGACTCCTTTACACTGACAGCTCAATTTGATTAATGGTAGCAAGTGGTTGAAATGCTATTTGCATAAAATACACTTTGCACTAAAAGTAATTTTATGTACAAGAAGAGATGCACGTGCCTTGGGAATATTGATTGTAAGGCTGTTAGTCCTAGAAAAAAAATACACAAATAAAAGTAACAATATACATGTGTAGTGCATGTGTGTGTATATACCCCCTGCCTCAGTTTAAGGTCTTTTCAGATATTCAAAGGCCATCTTGTCACTACTGACACCTTCCATTTCATCTCATACCATGAGGCTTTTTAAGAAGATTCTAGTCTGAGTGGTTGTGTGATGTGAGTCTGGTTTGGACAACTCGCCTGCCAGGCCCAAGGCTTTGTCACTCCACAACATCCCCTAGAGTTTGTCTGTCACAGCACAGAACCAGGGCTTGTTGCAGACAAAGGCTTGGGAAACTAACCCCAAAATGAAGGAAGCCCTTAATATGCTCAAGGGACTTTTTTTTTCTAACAGCCTTCGCAGGCTGATGTATCCATTATATCCTCTACCCAGCTGGAATGGAAGATCCTCTTTTGGGCAACAGATTCTCCCCTCAAAACTAAACCCATATCTTATACATATTTACTAAATATAAAAATACACTAAATTTATTAATATACATGTCTACTGAATATACTAAATCTGCACCTGATACCTATTTATAGCCTAGTACAATGGCTTTTCCCTCTCTTGTTGCTGTGCTCCTGTCATGCAGCATTGCAGGAAAGGTAAAGATAGATAAGCATGAGAGGAAACATATTTAGTTAGCAAGGGCATCATCTATTGGAAAGCTTCTTCGCTGCATGCTAGCGCAACAGCTCTCCCTCGACACTTATTTGCACCAACTAGACACTGGTCTATAAGGCAAAGGGAAATAGGAGTTTATCAGATGAAAAAATTGGGCACAGGACAAGATAAAAGCAAAAAAGGCAGGTGCTGAGAAGGAAGCGCTGTCTGACACGACTTCTGGGGACGGCACTGAGAAGCATGATGTGATTCCTGTTAATGGGCAGGTTTTGACTCTTTTTTTTTTTTAAGTTCAGAAAGTTATTAAATGCTTTAGTGGCAGAAAGGTCCACCAGCAACTATTAAAGATGATGGGCAGGATACAGTTTCTAAAGTCTTGTTGTTCACTGCCAAAGATACAGTATGGGGACAAGACAGACCTTTGATCATTTTAGTGTACGACTGTGTAGTGATTTGTACGTTCTCGTGAGGAAAGGAAACTCACCCCAAAGTTGGGGATAAATGCATCGACACTTCATTTGATCTTCACTGAGAAATTGACCCTCAAAGCACCGATTTGACTGAGGTGCTTTGTAAAGCAGTCTTCTTGAACAATGTAAAAACCCCACAACTCCTCAAATGCAGTCAGAGCCTTTATGCCCTATCAGAATGTAGAACAAATGAAATCTAATAAAATACATAACACTGAATTAAACTATTGTTGCCACATGAATGAACACAGTCATATATACAAGCTCAAATGCTGTGGTTTGGGTCATTTGAGATCTCTCATATGAAATATTTTCTCTGCTGTTAAACAGATGTATGTTTACTTTAGTGCTTTCCTGTGCGCCAGATTAACTACATAAGAATGATAAATATGAATGTTATTTTAAAAAGATTAATCTCTTCAACCTATAAAAGCCGTGAACTTCAAAGTTAATACAGGCTTGACAATCTGTCACTTACAGGCTTGCCCTTTCCCCCATTCCCAAAAGAAGAGCACTGTCTCATATTTAGATTTAGATTTAGATTTAGCTGGCTTTCCTAAAGAGTTGGGAGAATATTTCCATTATATAAATAGCATTTTCCTATACAAATACTGGTCATTCCTTGGTTCAGTGCCCAGGAAAGATATCCCCTGTAGCTCTGTGATCTGCTTAACAGGTGCTTTTTTAAGCATACTGCCCTCTTTCATCACGCAGTAACCTTCAGTAAATCAGGATAATTTACAGTATAAGTTCTGCTCTCAGAAACCTGCTGCTGTAACAGAAAATTCCAACGCGATGTGGTGAAATTCTGTTAACTGCAGTGCAACAATGTGAATCGCCAAATTTGAAATGAATGAGCCTTGTAATGCCTCAGGCATAACATTTTAGTGGCTGAAGAATTTGACATTACATGCATTTTGAGTATCTATAATCCTGTAGTTATCCTGCCAGCAGAGAACCGCTGCTCAGTAACAGTATCTACACAGAGGAAATTATTAAATACACTACACATATACAGCAAGAAAAGTAAGCTTCACAACTGGAACTCTTACATACCTGTAACGTGTAATTGATTTAATCAGTTTTAAGGTGACGCATTTATTCTGTATTTTCCTGCTAGGATCCTCAACAGCTTTCATATTTAAGCAGCTCAGCTTTTCAAGAAATGAGAAGGGACTCCATGAGGTTGGGTTTGCTTTCAGACATGCAGATTCCTGGGAGGAACAGGTACACTGAAGAAATTGGAGTTGGAGCTGGCATAAATGAAAGCAGCATAAGGCAATTAAATGCCATGAAGAATGGAAATTATTTTCTGCACAGGACAGCTGGAAAATTTCCGTCAGTTCTGTAACCTAAACAAAGCTCAGCTCTTGCTTGCTCTCCCATGAAATAACTTCAGTCCACAGTTTCTCTGGGAAATACCATTCCATTGACATGGAGTTTAAATTTAAGGAAAAAACCCAAGAATTGTACCACCTTAAAAGATGCCCAAGGCACAGTTAGATTTATTAACTTTTTTGGCCTTCAGAACAGGTATGGATTAACACAAATGCCTTTATCCACACACACAGTGTTTGGATTTAGAGTCCAATACCCAAATCTCAGCCAGATTCAAGGAACTGTCCAAAATACCTAAGGCTTCCCTGTAGCTGTACCAAGCTACAGTCATAGTAGAGATTCAGTCACAGTCAAAGGAGGATTCAGCCCATCTATTCTCTCTGCTAATTGCAGAGGGAGTCTCAAGTGACTGCATGCCATAGGAGGTATCCCAGGTTTTGTAGCTGGTGGTGTTTTCACCTTCAGAAAAAGCTCTTGGCTGTTAGAATTGAAGTTAAGCAGATATGGATTTCAAAGCTCCAAAACAGATCAGAAATGCACTATGCAGTGGACATCTAATGATGGCAACACCTAGGATTGATGAGAAGCTTCCCTTACATCGAGTTTAGATTAATAGGTAAAAGGGAAGAAAGAGCAACTGCCCTCCAAGTTTTCATAATCTGCTTTTCCATTCTTCACAAATGTTCTGTATTACGTGAGCTTAAAAAAGCTAAAGCAAAGCATATGGCAAGCAGAAGTCTGTTTAGATTTGGTTTAGCTCTCAGCAGTATACTAAACCCACACCTCTTTTGCCTAACAGTACATAAATAAATAAGCACACCTCAACACAACCTTTTATTTCCCCAAATAAAAGTAATTCTGCATATTCTTCTTCCTAAAACAGAGCTGGGCCGAATGGACTATGCCAGAAATGAAAATGAGGGCATGCTGGACTTAGGGGTGTCCCTGCTGGTGTAAGAGGGATTTACTCCTTAATTCATTGCACTTTGTCACTGGTAGTTGCAAGATACCCTATGTTTAAAATTCTGAAAACTAAGTGGAAGATGACAAATATCAGATACAGTGCAATTAATGCACAAGACAAGAATTCCAGCACCAGAATTTAAAAAAAAAAAAAAAAAAAAAAGTCTTGTGGCAGCTTCAGGGAAGAAGCCACAGCTACATGAGAGGAATTGTCCCTCCTCACCTCCTCCATGAACGGGGACTCAACACAGCCACTGGCAGTGAGCAGATTACATGAGGCATGATAAGAAAGGGCTACTAAAATAACATTCAAACAAACAAACAAATAAAATAATCTTACCAAAGAAACCACAACAGAAACATTTCTCTTCAATAAAAGTGCAGGAACATAAAGAAGAAATATCAGTACGAAGAAAGACCATTGGGCTAATCCAAGGACGTTGTATTTTTACGGTGGGGTCTCCTGATGTTAGTTATGAAGGAAGGTGATGGCTACTCTTCCACTTACGTACTCTTGGTGGGTTTTGCCTGGTGATTCCCCTGCACAGGTGGCTCTGAGAGCTGTATAAACTGTTTCTGTGCTGAGCAGTACACCAGGAAGCCAGCTTTGATTAAAATCCTCCTTCGGTACTCCATTGCATCTCACCTACAGTTATTTTGCCCCCACATACTGCTAACAGTGTAATAACTAAGGACTAGTTTATAACTGCTATTTCATAGAACCAGTATTTGGGGGTGGGGGGGTGGGGGGGGTGGGGGGAAACAAAGCAAAAAAAACCATTAAAAAACAACCCAAAAGCAATTGCACATTTAACCAGTGTTAACAAATGTTCAAATGTCATATGTTTGAACTGAGTGACCTATTTTTCAGCTGCTCACAAATTCAGTTGTGTTTCAGATGCCTGAAGAGATTTCTCAAAGCTGTTTTGTAGCCAGGTCCCAGCACTAACCATGCAATTTCAATTATTAAATTAGAATAAGTGCTTAGGAAACAAGTGAATAAATGATGGAAGGCCCAGACCATCTGAGTCTCTGGAAGCTCTTGCTGTACACGGCGGGTGTTTGATCAGGACCCAGAACAATTAACATTGCCACTCCCAAATCAGCCGAGAAACTTCACAGAAGCAGATGCACAGCAGGTAATATTTGTGTCAGCCACCTCTATTCACCTGCTGGCTCTTCTTGTCTCTGCTATCTTCTATGGTTTTCATTTCTAGCATTTTTCATTTCTATGATTTTCATTGTCATATCAACGGAAGCTAAACATCTTGGTGTATTTTCACCTCAAATTCCCGCTTTCTTCCAAACCCCCTGAACACAAGGAACATCATGGGTAGCCTACTAGCCATCCCCGTGCCAGCAGTAAGAGATGGATGACCTTTACACTCCTGAACAGGGCAGGTCTCTGAACCAGGTGCCTGGTGCCACTGTCCTCAGTGTGGATAATTCCCGTTCCTCTGATGATTTCCCTGAAAGTGCTCTTTGATCTTGACTAAGCTCACAGGCACTGACCTTAGATGCTGCATCTGCTTGTTGGCAAACCTCAAACTCCATCGTTTCTAGATGTTACACTTACGGACGGTGACTTCTAGAAACACTGGTCCCCGCACAGCTCACTGCAATACGGTGGCAATGCTTCCCTCTTCCTCCCCACCCCACACTTGTGGGGCAGTTCAGTCAATGCAAAGTCACACCAAAGGATAGCAGTGAGTGAATTTGAGGAGCTTGCACAGGTCCCAGTGCGGGCTCCAAAAGCACCTGCCGACTTTGCTTGCTGAAACAACGTCACGGCTTGAGCTGCAGCACTGCTTTACGGTAAACATTTTTTCACTCACGTCTACTAAATCCTTACAACTACGAGAGGCAAGCTATTAACGCTCTGCCAGCCTTCACCTTAAGCCAAGACACAGACGATTTGAGGACTAATCCATTTTAACATTGGTCATTTGAAAATGCATAAATATGTATAGATATTTCAATATTAACTTCTGCAACTAATTTGGAAAAAAAAAATGGTACAAAATTACATCGTGTTCTTTTAGGTTAGGATCAGATTTCATGAGTGTTACACAGCTAGTGACTTACCTAACAAGATAGCTAGATGGTGCTAAAACATACTTGTTGCAGTATAGTTTTCTGCTGGTTACATGTTTTGAAATAGGGTATTTTATCTCCATGATTGCCTGTAAGTACACAATTTATGCACACTTTCATCCAGGAACTTCCTGAAAAAATTCCTAGTGGATCTGGAAAACGCTTTTATTCCGCTACTAAAAACGAGATATTTGAGATGGAGAAATAAAGGGATCAATCAGAATATTTCTTGAGTCACAGATGATTATGATAGTCACAGGACTGTCTGGCCTTTCTGAAGTTTGCCCACCACTGAAATACAACTGCCTCTAGAGCAAAATCCATCAGTTTACCCATGAACCATGCCAAACAGAAATGTAGAGCTGAAGAAAATGGAAATTCAGGAATTAAATTGATTGCACACTATAAAAAATCTGGGCACCTGAAATATATAGTAACCAAGTTATTAGTATTTTAAAAATAATAACAATATTTATATTGCAACCAAGTTATTATTATTTTGTGAATAATAACGAAATATTAAAAAATAAAAATTAATAACAATAAATAAAAAATACAACCTCTCACCTTTTTTATCTCATATTTGTTTAAGGGAAAAGTGGAGAATCAGTAAAGAAACCCAGATTAATTACAGATAATATTCTCTTTCCTATACTAAACTTTCCTTGTTGAAATTTTATCAACTAAGTGAACAAGTTTAATTTTGTCCCCATTAAAGGCTTTCTCTGGGAAGGCTGCTTACAATGTAAATGAAATAATTAACCTGAAAGTAAGAAATTTTTAAAACAAACATATACGCTGCATTCACGCTTGTCAAGAATATTCTTTGCTAAACCCATAGTAATTTGCTCCTCGTGGCCACTAAACTCAGTCAGACTCATTCCTTACATCACCTCCTGCTGCAGAGCTGCTCTGTGTTAATGAATTAGGCTCTTCGGTATTTTCAAAGGTCTTTCATTACAAACAGGAACATAAAAATCTGGTATTTAGGCAAACTCAGTTCACTGTGAGAGCAACTCAAGCAAGCGACCAAATCTTCCAAAGCTCATCTAGGGTGGAAGCACGAGACGCAGCTCAGGCGACCTGCTCTGAGCAGGGATCTCCTCCACCCCCGAGTCCCCCCTGCAGCTGAATTCATGGCAGATTGTGCCTGGATGTGCATGTCCCACACTGCTGCTGCCTGCAGCCCGACCCGTTTCAAGAAACTGTTGGAGGTGTCAGGCGTGAGAGCAGCTGGTTGCTCCTAAGGAACCCACAGAGCCTGGGGGTGCGGAGTCCCACCCCACCGTCCCGGCTGCATGCCGTCCTCCATGGTCTGCAGGCAGCCAGTCATTTTGAGCAAGGGCTTTCTCACCTGGTTGTACTATTAATGTTTTCAGTAACAGGCAGGCTTTTATTTGTCTGATCGGTGAGGAAATCCCCCAGACCTGCACTACTACCTTGCCTGACCCCTAATTCTTGAAAGAAGTATCTGTTTTCAGAAGGAATATGCTTCTGCTGAGTTTATTTCTGTACCAATCTACCAAGGTGGAGCTGGAGCAGATGGCTCCCAGAAGACCAGCTAAGGAATTTACGTATTTCTCTTATTCACATAGGCATTTTTATAGCTATCTACCCAATTTTGGGGGCAGAACACCTCTCACAGATAGTATTCTTTCCC
Source organism: Falco cherrug (assembly GCF_023634085.1). Classification (NCBI taxonomy): domain Eukaryota; kingdom Metazoa; phylum Chordata; class Aves; order Falconiformes; family Falconidae; genus Falco; species Falco cherrug. The sequence continues at coordinate 6,478,211 of NC_073698.1, forward strand.
TGTAATTTGTGTTTTCAGACTTCTACTTGCCTAAAGCGCAGGGATTGTGCACTTCATCACAACAACACTCTTGAATCCACTCTTCTGCTTTCCTTTGTGGTTGTGAGGATCTGCCAGGCTTCTTGTACATCTCATTCAGTACAAGCACTACAGTGACCAGTGACCTGGACCACTTGCTCAGTGTCAGCGCGGAGGCGGAGAGGAAGAAAAGCACACAGGTCAAAAAACTGCTGAGGAGGGATTTGCTATTGCTCTCTCTCTCTGTTAATAAGATGTGAAATTCCCTTTCTATTTATCTTCTTCACACACACCGGTACCTGTGAAGATGAAAGAGCTTACAACCAACAGAGAAGGGGACACAGCAATTTCTAAACCACCTGGTGAAGTATTTTTCTTTTGACAGTGGATAACAGTAGATGCTTCAGGGGAAGATACTAGTGTAGTACGAAATTATTAAACCTGTCCCATTAGGAAGAGCCTGTGTTACGTTTCAGATTTTCTTGTTTTATCTTCCCCTCCCATCCCCCTAGTTTTTAAGTATTTGTTTCACATTCCCATAAAAATGTCTAAAGCTTCATAGGAACCTGTTAAACTCTTCAGGTCTCTGGATATTTTCCTACAGCCAGGTACAGACAGCTGTTTCCCAGGTTCACTCGTGTTTCTTGCCAGAGATGTATGAACCAACTCCAACCCAGAGACCTTTCAAACATGCTTAATGACCTCGCTCTCTCAGCAGGGCTCATTAGTGTTGGTATAGCTCCGTTGCTGGACAAGAATGGCCTTGTGCCTGGCCAAGCTGGGTGACAGACAGAGTGTCTCAATTGGACCCAAACAGCAAAATTTCCTTTGATTTCCCCTATGGAGCAGAAATTTCTTTCATGGATGATAATAAATGCTACCTTCAGGGCAGAAAGCAAGGCTGGCTAACAAAACATAGGGAATTTTTCAACGAGAGTATCCACTCAATCACCTGAATTTTGAACAGAAGGGACTGGAAATACAGATGGTGATTTCTCCTTTCAGTTCCTGTAGAGATTTGGGCACCAGGCTGCAAATTTCAGAAAGCAATTTCCACAGGTGATGAAATGCTCTCCTTGTCAAAACAAGACTTTATTTTTTTATTTTTTTTTCACAGATGATTAGCTGGCAATTTGGCTAGCAGATGCTGAGTGATAGGATCTCACAAATCAGCAAATCCTGCCATTCCCCCCATCCACACCTGTTTTACTATCACCATGATGACTGCTGAACCTGAATGTGATTAAATTTAAATACCTCCCTCAGGTGCTTATAAAAAAAAAAAAAAAAAAAAAACACAACACAATTTCGGAGAAGTAATGTAATGTTCTGGCTCAGAAAGGGGCAAATTGAGCTGTAGGAAAACAGCATCTTGGCTTTTTAAAAGTTCATTTGCTCCTGCTGTTTATACCCTACCTGAAGCCACAACACCCTAGGTTTCTGACATCTCGGTTGATGATTTTTTAAAAGATTATGATATTGGATGGATTATAAATCTCAATTTTTGTGTTTTCATATAAGCTTGCCCCTGGCAAGAAAGGAAGGACACAAGCCCTTTGCCCTTTAGAAAATAAGCAGCAAATAGGACTCCTGTTTTCCCAACATTTACATAGCTATCAAGTTGTTTTCCTATTAAAGGCTTATTTTGGAAGGAATCAAATTCAGATTTTTTTCCCCTACAGATACTGACATTTTATTCCAAATTCTGAATTGCAGCTGAGCTTAAAAAATGCCTGTTTTCAACAGCATACAAATTTTAACTTATCAGCATGGCTTTCCCTATAGCTATTTCAGAAAAGCATATGGACTTGGAAGCCACATCTTAGCTCCCAAATCCTAGCAACATACTGAGCAAAAGTATATTAGTTCCTTCACATGTTCCTAATACAGTATCATTTGTTACTAAAGTAACTTCAAGCTACTTTATATTTATTATCAACAATGAACATGTGGTTACCATATTTCACTCTGGATTAATTTTATTTACCTGGAAAGTTTATGTTTATGAAAAGAAGAGGATTAGGAAAAATTACAAAATTTTGAGTTAAAGAGCTCAAAAATACACTCTTTTTTTTTTTCCCCCTCCTCCTAAGCAAATATAACAAGTCTGTTAGCCTCTGCTCTCCTGATTTCATTACAGAGATATCAGTGGAGTTACAGTGGTATTAGATTGGAGTAACCAAGTGGTGAATTAGGTCCTGTACATTTCATTATCGCAGCATCAAGCACATGCAATGTTCATATGGATCTCTGATAACATGATCACTGAAAGAGAAAATATATTCATCCCAGTAGTTCAAAAATATCTAACTAGAGGAAGCAGTGCCATACTTATTTCCTATCAGTGGCATCTATATACACTTCATATTTGAGAAATAAAAAATACAGTTTGTAAAACTGCCATCACAGTGACATCACTCTTCTGCATGATTTATATCACGGTATTTTCATATGACACTGGGCTGCATTAGGTTAGGGCACACCATGAAAACATGCTTCAAATGGAATAATTTGCTCAGCTTTTAGGTCAGCTCAGTTTTGGACTCATGTGCAAATGGACTCATGTTGGACTTATGTGCAAATTCATTTGCACCTTCAAATTTGTCCATACCTGCAGATGAACTCTTCCCCGGCTTTATCAGGAATCACATATAAACTTGAGTGACAAACACTGGTGAAACCCCCTGTTTGGCAAATCTCAGGCCACATACGCAGGGCTTATCCTTCCTCTCTGCTAACTGCTTTTTCAGTCCTGTGTTGCAGTGTGTCTCCTGTCATTTTGTAAGCATGCCAGAGCTTACATGGTTCTGGTCATCTCCTGCCTTTACATTCTTCATCACTAGTTTCTCCTCTTGTGTTCGAAGGCTTTTTCTCCTACCCTCTCCTGTATTTTGCAATTTTGATTATATTTTTTATTTTCATAATTTTCATTAGTATTTTTATGCCAAGGTCTCACTAATTTACTCCCGTATTGCTGGCTGGAGGCATATATGTGAGCTCCATAAGGCAAGTGGCTGCATTTTCTCTATCTGAAATTCCTGCAAGCTGCATGGCATCTCTTTTGTGACTCCAGGCACAAGAGAACGTCAAGATAAACAACGGTGTCTAAGAAGAAAAGTTTGATTCTTTATGCAAGAGTTATTCAGCTGGAGAATGGCAGGTAAGTAAAAACTTTTCATGGTTAAAGAATGATTAAAACTGTTCTAGTAGTATTGTGTTTATAAATCTCTACCTAAATATTTGTAAAATGCCCAGTAAACAAATTGTCTGATAGAAATGAATAAGCAAATAACAGAGCTGCTTGGAAATTCTCCATCAGTGAAAAATGCAGCTTCTGTACAATAACCATTTTCTGTGGAAAAATGCCTGTGAAACTGGCATTTTCCATTAGGAATGAATCTAAAGTTCTGTTTATTAAACCGACTGAAGTATTTTTGAATCAGTAAATAAATGGATTAAGTAGATATTTACTGTATCATAGCCTACCAATCTGATGTTCAAGATGATGTAATCAGTAAATAAAATGTTTTTTTCTTTCTTTTTTTTTTTTTCATCTAACACCTAAAATAGGTGAAGAGTGAAGTATATATAATATCATTGAATGAATTACTGGGCTGAGCTGTCTGATCAAGGCACAACAACTGGGTCTGTATTTTCCTGTTGCTTCTTTTCTTCATTCTACATTGAAAAAAAGCCTTGTAACCTACAAAGAACATCACACCTGGAAACCCTTACCTAGGCTTTTCTGCAATCCGTAACAACTATGTATTGCCCATTCTTTTTCACAATGTCACATTGAGGCATAAAAAGAAATTAAGGAAACTCTTTATGGAGTAGTTAGGGAGATTTGCAAATCCATTGTGGACAGACTCAGGCTCTTCCGCTCATTGTCCCAAGCCAGCTGGGTGGCAGCCAGATCTAGAAACCACACCTGCAAGAGTGTGACACTGTGCTTGAGGTAATTAACATTCTCAGCAAGATAAATTAGCTCAAACGCAGTTCTCTACTAAGACATCTGTACAACATCTAGGTGGCTGAACCAGAGTCATCTGCAGGGATAAACTGGCCCTTGGGTAAGCATGGCTTAAAACATAACTAATTTTGGATTCCCCCATCTTAAACCATTGATCTCTGGTAAGAGAAGCCTGAAAACAAAGACAGCTTTCACCATGGAGACAGTGGTATCCATACGCACCACAAATTTAACACACAGACATCTGGGGAAATCTTTCCAAACATTATTTCCCCCTGGCACAAAGCACCCACAGTGCCCACGCCACCACCAAGCCCAGCTGCCCAGCACACTGCAGTGGGAAGCACACACAAGAACTCGGTATCTACTGCGCCCGTCCTTGGACCTCACACCAGGTGAAAAAGTATCACAGCTGTCAGTGGCTGGCAGATATACAAAGCCTTCTTCATCCCTGCTCTAACGCTTCTTAAAGATTCTTTGTATTTATAAACTCCCAGTTCAAGGTTATTGTTAGTTGCCATGCAATTAGCACGATAGCTACTGGTTATCTTGAAACACAGGCAGAAAGAGATCACATCTGCCTGCTGTTAAGTCTGTAGGCACCACCTCAAAGTTGCTGCACACAAACATACCTAAGAAGCTTAAAAGAGTGAGGAAAGGAAGCTGTCCTAGGTGTCCTACAGTCAATGCCATCCATGTATTCTCCCATCAGCACACAACTCCAGCACCCCGTGGAGCACACATAACTGCTTTTACTCTTTTCTTCCCAGCCCACCCCTCTTCCTGCACTCCTTTACCAAACAGACTTCCCCCTACAGCAGACAGTAATGAGCAGTATTTAATGATCTGCGTGGTAATCATCAGGAGAGGAGATGATAGTGGCCTCTCATGTCCAGAGGCCACAGCTGAAAAATATTCGATTAAGAAAACACAGAGATGTGGGAGGGGAAAGTGTCTTCCTCTACCCCATAACACGTTTGGTCATCTTTGAACAATAGAAGACTAAAGCATTGCTGACAGCTCAGCAGCCTGCTCTTTTCTTAGCATTCTGTTTTAGTAAACCAGTTATTTACAGTGTTTGTTCAGACAGAACAGTTGGGGTTTTTTTCCCTTGATAATAAATACACAAAATAACACTCTGTCATCAATCTGGCTAAGTCTGCTCATCCTGCTTTCAGCTGTACAATGACCTTTTCATGCTGACTGAGTAATGTGTCCCTTACATGGTTTGTAACAGATATAGATTGCTTACCTTCTCTTTCTGCTTGATGACATACTGATTAATAGCACCACGAGAACTAGCTTCTTGTGGTCAATTAATCATCTGTCATAATTGTTCAGCAGCTAAATAATTATTAATTTTGGGTGCCTGTGATATTGAAGGTTGACAATGTTAGAAAGGAGAACATGTTCCCTTTGCTTCGCTGGAGACATGGGTCTAAAAACCTCATAGAAATAGATACGTGTCAAGGCATTTTATCCTCCTGTAATTTGGATTCTAATAACTCCTTTCAGGGAATATATCACACTATTCATTAGATGTCAGTTGCTGGGGGACATAGATAATGGGAATGCCTTTCTTGGGAACACTGATGGTTTGAAGGCTGTCCCAAAGCAGCTCCAGCTCTGCTGCCCTACTTCAATGGTAGGATTCATGAGTAAAATTATTTATCTTCACTCAGTATTCAATGACCTATGTGCAAAGAATTAATCAGATTTATTATCTCCTGCTAGTTATCAGTGAACACAGATCAGTATTTGAAAACAACCGACTCATCAGAGATAACAAAGGTGAATTAGGTCTTGACATAGCCCCCTACTCCAACACCAAGCTCCTCTTGGCCTAGATGGAGTCTCATTTGGGAGTGTGGGAGAACTCAGTGACTGCCTTTACCCTATAGATCTATAATTTGACCTGTCACTGGATAGAATGTTAGGGAGTTCATAACAAAGGAGAATTCTGGTTCAGCATCGTTGTACACCTAAGTGCTCAGAAGAGCCAAACACAGTATGAATTACTGGAGAGGTATGCCATAGGAAAACTGACTTTACCACATTTTGCTGACTCTTAGAATCCAGACCTATCTAAAAGTGTAATAGTGCTATGTAAATATAATGATATCTGAAACAGTGACACTACACCTTCAAGTTTAAAACCCCCTACAATTATTTGCATATTTTTTTGTTCTCAATGACATCCTCTCAATGCCAATGAGAGGTTTTACATTTCAAGAATTTCCTTGCAAGAATTTGCAAAAGCCAAGACTACTTTTCTGTTCTTCCTACTCATTAAAAAAAACCCAACCTCAAACAAACCCAGACATAAACCCTGAAATTTACTTACTAGGAAAAGGCATTACACCACTAGTTCTTCACTTCGTGTTTGAATATATATCCTCAGTGCAAGGTTTGCAAGCAGAGGCAAGTAGGGTTTCCAAAGAAGTAAGCATCGTGGTGATGTAGATTCTGAAGATGACATTCTTAGTCCTGACTCCTAATGCTCTCCCCAAGGACTGCTAATACTTTGAATGTTATGTACAGCAATATCAGATTTTGGAGGTGTTGTACTGCCGTTTTCCTCTACTCTGCATTCCCAACAAGGTAAGATTCATGACACACAACCTAGAGCTTCAGAACAGAGTTGCTAGCTAACCCATTCAGAAGGGAAAAAATGTTCAGCTGGTAGTTTTATGATATGAAAGAAGTGTTTCATAAAATGAAGGTATATGTGATCTATGATCAAGAGATCAGTATTTCTGATTCACAAGACCTCTACTTTTGTCAGAGTTCTCCTATTGCTGGAGAAAAATATCTGTGATGAAACATGAATATTTGGGGTTTGGTTTGGGCATTGACATTGGACTAAACAGTCTTGAGAGTATATCAGGGAAACGATATTTTCTTTCTTTCCCCACCCCACCCCCAGTAAAAGGAAGTGCTAAATACATCTGTAAAACATAAGAGGAGAGGTAAAGCAAATATTGTAATATTCATGAATGTTGTCCCTAAACTTTAGAAGGACAGTGAAACATTCTTGGGCACATATAGCAACATTCCATTGCTTCCCAAATTCTCAAGATTAATTTTCAGCTGCTGCAATTTCAAATAAGGATTTAGTCATCCTAAGGATAACCGATTCTTTATATCTTCCTGCATTTGCTGAATTTTTCATATGAAAACTCAGAGGCCTGCAGTGGTGTTTAAAATGAAACCATGATTGCACAGTTTCATGAGCAATACTGAAAAAGAATCAAATTATGGAGCTTTTTGAATGACCAGTCCATTTAGGTAGGCATCTGATTACACAAAACAGGGTCTCAGAAGGTGCAGTGATTTCCATTCTCTTGAATGAGAACCTTTGGCTCGCAAGATCTTGGAAATGCGGTGTTAATGAATGCTAGCGCAGAACAAATCCGCTCTTTTCTGAAAAGCTAACAGAATATTATTAGTCGATATAGCATGACCTCTATATGATTTCTTTAGCAAATGATGTGAGTTAGAAAATAGCTGCTTTATGAGAAATGAGTAACGCTTTTGTTAAACTACCCTCTTAAATGATAGTGGTTAATTTTGTATTTAATAATAACACTTGAATATAAAAGCAACGTGGAAGCCAAATATTTATGTTACGTTGTGTTGCCTCTTGAATAAATGACTGTTCTTAAAGATCAGCTTGAGGATTACACATGTGGAGATGCCAAGCTTTACCCAAAATAATTCGGCATGATTAATGGTCTTTGACCGAAGAAGTCAATGATATGCTTTCATAAAATGTTAACTCTCAGGAACCATGGATCTAGCTATCTGAGATTCATTTTTTTTCTGTATATTTATCTCTAATAGCTGACATCTCTATTACTGCAAAATACTACAGAATGGATTCCCTTGCAAAATATGAAACTGGAGTCAAAATCCTATCTTAAATTCCTCTGCATTTTGGACAGTCTCCAGTTTCATTCAGGTTTAGACCAATCTCTGGATTTTATTACATCAGCTTCTTCCTTTTCCCTCTGAATTCCTTTCTTCTTTTTCTCCCAATTATTTTGACCTATGAATTTATAGGCAGATGTCAGTGTTATGCTGAAACTACGTAAAGGAATTAGTAAATTAGGCTGCATTTGCTAAGACTACATAAGCTGACACAACAAAGTTTTCCTACTGGTCTGCAGAATTTACAGAAGGGAAAAAAAAAAAACAAAACCAAAACCCACAACCACCAAAACCTTCTACAGAGAAACTCTATAAAACCCTAAATAAATGGATTGTAAGTCATGCTGTCCCTCTTTATCTTCAGAATTTTCTTCACTTCATTAAAAAGTAAATGAATGCCTCAGGATTTGAGGGGGTTGGGACCTGGCAGAACATTGTATCTCCTAGACTGGTAATGTGTTTATAAGCAAGATTTGCAGTTTCCCATTTCTGATCTTACCTTTGACCTGTGTAGCTTGGAAGAATTCCTGGGAAGGGAAGGAAGACACTTAGAACAGTTACATGATTCATCTCATCTACTCTTATAGATGCAGAAGCATCTTAAATGTGACTTAGAAGAAAGAGTGAAGAGCTGAATTGTACCCTGGAAATGCTCCATTTTGACCACTTTACTTGAGACTTGCATATATGTATTGGGTGATTTGACTCCACTTCATTACAATGTCATTCTCTCCCAACATTTGGGATAATAGTTAACTGCTCAGAAGCATGGAGAAGTGTGCTTAAGTACAGGGAGCATCTTTACATGTTCGACCCAAGTAGCTCCAGTGCATGTCCTTTTTTTCTCTATTATAATTTAATGGATAATGCCAGATAAATTAAATTTCACCTCTTTACACTGTTTATATATGTGTGTATATATATATATATATGTTATTAATAGAGTTGATACTGACTGTAAATTATATTGATTTTCTCAAGGGAAAATTGAAAATTTTCCTGGGAAACATTTGCTTTTTTCCAGGAAAATGAAGGTATTATTCACTACAAGTTTCACATCACTCTTTCTTACCAAACTGGTGTTCAGTGACATACTGGTGACATAGTGCTGTGTGGTATCCTGAGGTGCTGAAGTATGGGAATAACAAGGTCCACCTAATCTCAAACTCAGTAGTTCGATACAAAATTGTTTTATTGTATTTGCCATAATGGACCATCAATCACTTAAACATTCCCATCAGTCGTTCCCATCAGTCACTTAAACATTCCCATAGCCTAGTCTTCATAGACTGTTGGGGTTCCATTTCAAGGTAGAATTATGCTAGATCACTTGTGCCGTAGAGATAAAATATTTTTAAACCTTCTCCAATGCTTGATGCAGTAGATTATTTATTTATTTATTTATTGTCAGTTAGGATCTTTTCAGGCTTACTTGTTTGGACAATTTACCCATCTATATGAATGCTGATACTTTAGCATTACCTTAGTATCTGATGGTCACAATTAGTATTCTTACTATGTATTTTTATAGCTAATCCTAAAACCTGTTCATGCGAACTGTGGCAACAGAGAAATATCAAAGGTTTCTCATTTCTCAAGGTCAGAACTCAAACTACATTGTGTCTGCAGGGTAAGATTTACAGTTCGGGGTAATATGTTTTAGTAGGGTAATAGATATACCTGGAAGAGACAGACTAGAACTTGGACACACAAATCATTCCTCAGAGAACTGTGACTGTCACAACGCTATGTTCCAGTTTCAAAAAAATCACAATTGTTCAGCAAAATGTATTATGCAGATATGTACATTAAGTTTTCAGTATAGTCAGGGCAGTATTCCCAGAGTTAATTCTCTCAGGAAAACTTGTTCCCATTGTTATTTACAGAGCTCGAGCTTTCTGCAGATCTTTTTGCCAATAAAAACATTTTCACCGGAAAGCTAGCATAATGACAATAAACAAGGTTGGAAAGTACATTAAAAAAACAGCTCAAACTTCTGTTTACCCAGAATTAATAAATGCCCAGGTGGTTTGGATCCCCTTTGCATTGCTAAATCAGTGCAGCAAATGACAGAGGACAAGAGGGAAAAAATGAAAGACACTTCTACAGAAGTAAAAGAGGACACAAGACTTCATTATCTCCCAACAAGAATAAGTAGACATGACAAGATAGCAATATTCTGTGTTGTTACAGCTTTGCAATGCTGTCAAGACTAATTCCACATTTTACTCTTTATGGAGTAATATTTTAAGCCTCTGTGGAAGTAGAAAGTAAGTGGTCCTACTTAAGAACTTCATCAATAAAGAGATAAGTCAAGACACAAAAACAGTCTTGGACATCTCTTTGGAACTTAGGTAGGTTGTAGCCCCTTATGTTTAAATCTACAGTCCCAAGCGCTTTGAAGAGGTGTTGCCCAACCCTGGAGATCCCCACATTTCACAGCCCCATAGTCACCCGCTCTTTAAGCATATGCAAAAATACCATGCTTTTTACGGGACTGACTCCTTTTGCATCAGTTTTGTGATCAATTATAAAAAATGTAGTGGATTACAAAAAAAAAAAAAAACCACACAAAATATGTTATTATCAAAGCTCAGAAAAGGCACGAGTGTGAAATAGTATTTAATAGCTTAAACTAACAGGGGTTTTTTTGGTTGTTGGGGTTTTTTTTAAACCTTACATTCATAGATCTTAATTCATGAAGAATACAAGTGTTCTGATTTTGCTCAAACAATTTAAACATAAAACAGGTCTTCCTGGATGAGAACATAATAACTATCTGTTAAAATCTCCATTCTAATTATCTCATTTGTGCTAGTGTTATTGTCAACAACAATATTCAATATTCTGTACTACTGCTGTCATGAGCTACTTCTGACAATCTGAACTATCTGAAGGAAAAACTACAAAATAAAAACCTTTCAAACTTGGCTGTAAAGAATGTTGTATAATAACAGGTGGACTGTACTATCACTTTTGATTAGTTTACCTTGATCATTGCCTCCTCAAGTCAGTCAACTAGAAGTCAATATTAACATTTCAGAAATAATAAATGAACTGATGACAAAATATGGAAGTAAAGCAGACTCCAGCTGAGTTGTACACAAAAGGCTGACAAGCTGACAAGCTTTCAGAATCTGTCAGATGTAGACTTGTAACAAATAAGGAGCATTTCTAAATAGCTTTATAAGGCTTTAGTTCATCTTAAAAGGAATGGATGGCATCACAACTGCTCTGAGAATTCACCATGAATCCATGCACCAAACAGGTGCATATGAAGCTTTATCATAGATGACCGTCCTGGTGCAGTTGATTAAATTACTCAGACTACATCGGCTTTGGGTTTGGATGAGGGCTAGTTGGCTGCAAACCAATCTAGATAAGCATTAAGTATAGATAGAGCTATAGGATGCAGTTGCTGGCTGGGGAGGAGGCAGTAGGAGAGCAGCTGATCACCATATTCTCACTCAACTGAAAGCCTGTGACAATCATTTAGGAAATAAAGGGCTAACCCCAAGGTCATGGACATCAATGGAAACTTTTTGTTGTCTTTTTTAGGGATTTAGGCCAACTCCAAACTCACAGTCTTATCCATTAATATTTTATTTTATCTAAAACCAGTTTTGACAAGAGTAAAAAAGTTGTACAAAAGCCAGTGACTTTTACTTCACAAAATATTGTGTGATATCACAAGTCCAGAGATATAACCTTACAGAAAAAGTGATCACCCCTTGGTGTCCTATCCTATTGAGTGTGGTTATTTTAAGATTTCTAGGGTACTGAAAATAAAATGTGTTTTCCATCGTCCTTATTAATTGTGTACTTATTGGGTTGATATGGTTCATTCATTTGGTTGCTGTCACAAAGATAACTGAGCTGAAGGAATGGCTCTTTGTTAAGGATGATCATCTTGGGATTGATATTACTAAATATATTCTTGTGTCCATGACACAATTAGTTCTCCTGTGGGTCTTTACTAATGAAAAGATAAAAATGGAAATCCACTGTCGGTTCAGTAGAATACATCAGCTAGGAGGAACGGGATGATCACAGAGCCCTCTCAGTGGTGCCCAGTGACAGGACTAGAGGCAATGGACACGAAGTATGGGAAATTCAATATAAGGATAAAATTTATAACTTTTTTTCTATCAGGGCTTTTCAGGCTGAACATTCTCAGCTCTCTCAGCCTAACTTCATATGGAAGATGCTCTCAATCCCTGAATCACCTCTCCTCCCTTTGGTGGACTCATTCCAGTAAGTTAGTATCTTTTTTGTACAGAGGAGCCCAGAAAGGGACACAGCAATTGAGTTGTGTCTCACCAGGGCTGAGCAGAGGGGAAGGATCACCTCCTTTGACATGCTGGCAAAGCTGATGACTCTTTTTGCTGCAAGGGCACATTGCTAGCCAATAGTCAACTTGGTGTCCACCAGGACCCCCAATTCCTTTACTGCCAAACTGCTTTCCAGATTGTCAGCCTCCAGTCTGTGGGGGTGGCTAGGGTTATTCCTTCCAAGAGGCAAGACCTGGCATTTCCCTTTGTTGAACTCCTGAGTTTTCTGCCAGCCGATTTCTCCAGCCTGTGCTGGTCCCTCCGCATGGCAGCACAACATTCTGGTGTATCAGCTGCTCTTCTCAGTTTTCTATCACCTGAAAATTTGCAGAAGGTGCATTCTGTCCCGTTGTCCAGGTCACAATTTCAGGATTAGATTGATAACAATGGTAAAACTTGGTCATGAAATTTCAGAGGATGGTCAGTTAATGAGAAATAATGTCTTATTTTGTTTGTTTGTTTCTCTATTTGCTCACTAGGTGCAAAGGAGAAATAAATGGTCATGCTAACCAGTAAGAGGAAGTTTAAAGACTGTCAATGAAACAAGGTTAGGAAAAGGCAGATATAACTGAACATAGATCAAACAAGGTGATTCTCATGGCTATTCTCCTTATACGTAAGACCCTGATCTTCATCTTACAGAATAAAATGTGAAAGAGAGAAGTAGTATAGGCCAGGTTGGGAATCCTCTTGTGGATTACTAAAAGCGATTGGTTTTTTTAGCAAACAAAAGGCCAAGTGGAGCTATAATTCTTCTCTGGGGATTTATCAATGGGATAAACAACAGGGAGGGAGAGGAGTCATGTGAGATGAAAAAGAAAAGCTGATGTAAGAACAAATCACTATAAAATGACTTTAAATTAATATACGTTGAAAATTACATAGTCTAAGCATTCGGAGACAGTTATTTTAGAACAAGCTTCCAATCATGCTATTAGAAGTAAAAATAAAATTAGCAGGGCTTAAAATGGAGCTCGGTTAGTTTGTATGGAGTGTGGTACAGTCTGAGGTGGCAAGGAATAGGACCCTGACCTATGAATTTGTTGTCATCCCTATGTTTCTAAATTATAACCTCTTAAAACTTAAAGGGTTGAGAAAAACACTCCCTTCCTGTCCATCCCATTATTTGATTGGAAATGTCTCCTACACACTGAGATGGGAGAGAAAGCCACTTCCTATAGGTATCTCCTGAGAGATCCCAAAACAATGGTCCCACCAGTCCTTGTGGACAGAAGTTAGATAGTCATCTAAAAGAAAACCAACAGAATTAAAGCTCAAAGTCCCAAATATGACTGAAGTTACAAAGGCCTTTTATCGTTTTGTGGTTTTTTGGTTTAGGTTGGGGGTGGTGGTGGTGGTCCCAGTCTGAAGTGCATATACTCTAGAGAAAGAGGGAGGAGTAGAAAGGAGGAAAGGGAAGAAGGTAAGAGAATAGGCACTGCTTGTAACATTAGAGACATTTTTATGGTAACAGCTTGCAGGCTATAAATCTGAAGCATTATGTAGAAAAGGACAGACTATATGTAATCTGCACATACAGATTCTGTACAATTACTAAATTTGTTCTATTGTTAGATTGGAAGAAGTGCCAATAGGTTCCTTCTGCTTTCCCTACCACTGAACACCTTTCCTAGTCATGCCACCTTGCAGCAGGGTTTGGTTGTTGTTGTGCATACCCTCTTGCACGTGAAGGATATATGCAAGTAACTAGGAAAGGCTTTTATCCGTTGCTTTAAGATTTTTTTTTTTTTTTTGTCACAATGACAAGATTAAAGAGAGCATGGGTACAAAACATGGCTACAAAACATACTGACCCTTCACTGGCAGCTACAATTGCTGCCCCTGGACAAACAAAGCATAGTAACTTTTACTTACCATAATAACAAGGAAAATAACAGCTCCCCAAACAGCTGCAACAACAAAAAGGAAGGAAGTTGCAGCTAATGAAGCTTGCTTATGCTCCTGGCTTGGGGTGCTGTCCCATGGTTTATAACACTGTGCCCCCCAGATGAGCTGATGATTGCAAGGGTATTCCTACGTGACCTGTGCCTCTCACACCACACAGCTCTTGTCACTGCCCTGGAAAAGCCAGACCCCCAGCCCTTGCAGGAGCACTACCTCCCACAGATCAAAACTTAACCCCTCTCCTGACTGATTTTCCTGAAAAATTTAAGGTAATAGGCAGGTACCTGGCAGCTGCCATGGCAGTCTGCATACAGCTTCTTGCTCCAAACTTTAGGAAGGAAGCAAACCTTGGTGAAACAAGTAAAAAAAAAATTCAAGTAAAGGTTTGCCTTGCCATGATCACATTGGATTCAATCACTTCATTTAATACAATCCCATGGGTTTTGCGTTTAAAACCATGGTGGTTACATCTCACACATGTACATACAAAAAATGTCAGTTTTAAAACAAACCAAAAGAAAAGAAAATATATCAAATAATATTTTATAGGCTGCCAGGTGAATATATGATGTTACTGAGAGGTGTTTAGTTGATGTTGATGGACTAAGAAGGAAAATACAGCTATCTGTTCTTCCCCTGCCTTGCTTTGCCTTGCCTTGTCTTTCTTTCTCTTTATAATATGATTTCAGGAAACATTTTCATTTTAAAATCTGCCTCACTTTTAAGACTTAGAGAAACATTTACGGAAATTACTATCTACTAGGGAGGATGAAATGGCAGAATAAACTAGGGGCGAATGAAAATTAGTGGGTTTATTGGCAGTCAGGTTTCAGGTCCTGGGTAAGCCCTGTTTAGGTATTTACATGTAGGATAGGTTTCAATGTTCCTTTTACAATTAATGGAAATCAAGAATATATTCTGTATTCAGATAACCAGACACTAAGTGTCAACTTGGAGTGAACAGAATTACTTTCCAAGGTTCCTTTTATTTATTGACTAGATCCCTGTAACTCACATGAAATTACCTAATTGTACATGTTTTAGCCTGAACCTGAATCACACCCAAAGTTCCTTCTGGAAAATTATTTGTCCATAATTAATCCAAATTCACGGGCATTCACAACAGAAGTTAGGAAGACCTGAAGATCTGGTCACATGCTGCTTCACTTCCTCCTCAGGCTGCCCCTCAAGACTGTTGAGATTTCTGGGAGAAGTGAGGTATACCTCCAGCCAGGTGGAAAAGAGATGGTGGGCCAGCAGCCACTAAATGAACTCGGATAAGGAAGAAATATCCAACTCTGCAAGAGATCTCAATGGAAGAATGTTTGGAAATGGTTGAGCTCAAACCTATGGAATTTCCCAATATAATCATCTTAGGATCAAGGGGACCTTTCCAGATTTTGGATATTAGGCACTGTTTCAGTAGTGTGGGGAAACAAGTTGGATGGTGCAGCTGTCTATAAGGAGACACTGCAGGTCTGAGTAGAGTGGAAGAAAAGCTCTTCCAGAGGATAAAGTGAGTGGATTCACTCATGTGCTTCCTCTTGCTGCATTAGCAGACCAGAACCCCCCACAGTGGCTTACCCAGTGAAAGTTCTTCCTTCACTGGTTACGTGAGAGCTTTCCTAGCAGTGTCAAACCATGTACTGTGTACTACGTCCTTCACCACTACCAAGTAATGTAACTCCTTGTTTTGCTCTTGGGTCATTGTCCACATTGCCTTATTTCAGTTCCAGGCTCTCTTTTGGGGTGATCTGACTAGTTCCTTCTGGGATAACACCTGGATGAGATTCTAGAAATCATTTTTCCAAAGACTACCCTTAATAGACAATGCAAATGAGACCCCATCCTATCCAGACTTATCCATCCCGAAACAATGCAGCCAGTTTTGGAGTCTTAAACATCCCTACATAGCTTTATATCATGCAACAGATATCTTCAGCGTCATGCTAGGTGGCAGCACAGCCCTCACTTTATTTCAAGTACTTTCAGATATAAATATGCACAAAAGTAGACACAAAATGAGCTTTGAAGGCTGGACATTGCCTTCTGTGGCAGTGTGCTCCCTGCCCATCCTGACCTTTGTTTCCATGGCAATGCTCAAGTGATAACCACCTGGAGCGGTCAAAATGGATGTGTCTGGTCGTGACAGCTCTATCTGACTCAGAGTGGGCTGAGGGGAGACTGGTAACGACACGATAGCCAAGGGCTAATTTGAGCGATGCACCCACCTAACAGTGGTGGTCAAGGTCCAACTCAAGCCAGGTTTGACAGAAACAAACCTCCGTAGTCACTGTGCAAATACGACGGGGGGTCAGTTATCTTACTCCATAACCGGTGGGCAGCCCAGGGCCCACGGAGCTCTCCTGCACGGCAGCGGGCTGCACCCTGGGATCTCCCCTTGAGCAGGGATGCCTCTCGAGGTTATGCCTTGAGGCTGAGATTCCTTGCCACAACAGATTATCAGCAAGTGATTAATAGCATGCTAAAGCTTTGGAAATCTTAGCTAAGTGGTATAAAGGATTGATTGTGCACGTGTAATTCTTTAGATATATATCACCGATCAAGTCTGAGACTAAGCTGGATCCAGCTGCACCTAAACTGCCCTCTGAGAGGAGTTTTTAGAACACAAGAGCATCCTCCCTGAACCCCACGGCCCAACGGGAGGGTCTCCCTGATCGTTTTGTCTGACCGTGTCCTTTGTGCATTAAATACTCAAGTGTACCTGGCCGTCAAATCCTGTTAAACCAGTCACCCTTACTACCAACCCTTGTTAAAACTCTGTTTTATACCAATAAACATATCACTGCTTCTCTTTTAAGAGTGAAGTGCATCACTCTATCCTGCTTTATAAGAATATATTCCTGAGTGGTGTCAATACAAGCTACTCTCCACTTTGGTTTTAGCAGCACTACTTCATGGAGTGGGTTATCTATTTTAGGTTGGGCAGCACGTTGTGAGCCTCCAAAGTCCTTTTTTTCATTGTTGTTTAGCAGTGCTCTGCAGCAAAATCTTAGTCCAAGACCTTGACATGACCCATGATGAACAATGAGGTGTGTGATTTTTTGGACTACCCTCAGGGCTGAGCTGCATGGCTTTTAATTGGGTCGAGGCAGACTTAAATAGACTTTAATGTCTTTTCTATTTTGTTCTTATTGCTATGATAGTAGCTCAGTTTGATAACGCAATTTCAGAACATTATCATATAAGTAGCTTTCATATTGAATTAGCAAACTATATGACAACAGGATAAGAAAACTAATGCAGCCAGACATCTCTTACAATAAGCTTCTGCATCTTTTTCACCACAAAATGACATCTGTGACCTTTCTCTTCCCTTTTCAGTACAATCAGTCAGTATGAAAAGCTCTGCTCTACTGTTAAAAATAGATCAACACACCTATTAAATGTTGTTCAGCAGAACGTGCATGTTGGCCTTGCAGAAAAAAAAAAGAAGGTAATAGTAGTCCTTTATCTTGCATTTCTTTTTTCTTCAAAATATGTACAGAATTATACAGGCAAATGTATTTCTGTGTTCATGTTGTCTGCATTAGCTTGATACTGGGGATCCATAATGATTAATAGCAGGTCTGTGAAGTGCTGTAGTACACGCAGCAGCACTAACTCCCAATCTGAACCACACACTTGACTGCCTTTGTCAAATTAGAACCTGATGCAGGATTTATTTATGTCCCCTTTATGTTGGCTGAAAGACAACAGGGAATATCCAATCCGGTAAGAAGTTTCATGGTTAAAGCTATCCTGCAGGTATTATTTTAAGAGGCAGACGGAGTTTACTCCAGAGGTGCACTAGATGCTAAATGCAGGGCTGCTTGTAAGTGTGTACTAATGCCAAGTTTCCTGTACTGTTCAGTGAGCAACCAGAGCACTCCTTCATCCTGAACTGAGCTTTAAAGATGCTTTTGACAACTTGGCCTATCAGCTAGGTCATCCGCAATCCCTTAAAATTCTTCCTCAAAATTAATCTGTGGCAAGGACCAGAAAACAGCTAGCAATGATACTCAGGTGCCCGGAGCATCTTCCTCTCTGTCCAGAGAAACAAACCCCAATGTACACTGAACATGCAGGTATTGAAGCCTAGAGTTAGAGCCAAGTTGACCTGAAAATTAACCTCTACGGGGAAGAGTCAAATAAGTGAGCTATCTCAAAATGTATTCAAGCTTTTCCATTTGTCTCTGAGTACATACACATTTATTTTAAGATTGCCATGCTATTTTATTTAATCAGTTAATAAGCCATTTGATAACTATATCTGCACATTTCTTCATACTCCATATCTCTCAACCAAACATTTTGTAGTTATTAATTTTTTTCACATACAGGTATGAAAATTTCTTAAGGAGGGGCACCTCTTCAGGTGCCTATTAACAAAAAAAAATACTGTTTTATTAGTTATTTTATTAGATTAATTACTAAATTAATCATTTACGACAGTACTCATTGAATACTTTTGACCACTGGGCATCTTTCAAGGATTTGTCTATGCGTTTAAGTTCTGATTCAGTGTGATGCCTGTCGTGGATGTCACATAGCTTGGCTAAAGATTATTGACAGCCTATTGGCTACTGTGACTCATCACAGCTCCAGTAGTTTGCATAGGGTTGCTTGCACAGAATATAAGTGACACTAATTGAGCTTATGTGATATGCTCACAAGTGTAAAAGTAATGGCATTTTATAAAGAAAAATGTGATTTTGTTGGTAACGGTCACACAATGTAGAGTAATGTCTTGGCTTCTCTAAAGTGTATGGTGAAAATATCACTTCCTTCCCCAATGTCAGGACTTTTGTCAAGCTATTTTTCTCTGTGTTGAATCTGTTAGAGTAGTAAATGATCTTATTATAGTGTTGCTCGCCAAGATGTGGGTCACATTGTACAAAAAAATGGAAAAGGAACAGTGACTGTTAAATATAGATGTAAGCCACGTGACAAGTACAGCAAGGAAAAAAAAAAAAAAAGAAAAAAAAAAGAAAGAAAAAAAAGAAAAAAGCTAACTGTCTGGTATGCACCAGAAGAAGGAAAAAGAAGGAATCTGATACTTTTCATAAATCATTGTTAACTCATAAAGAAAAGACCATTTTTATACTTCACCCACCATCACTGGCTTTTCTTTTCCTTCAGCTTTGACATCTTGTGCCCGGTGCTGCTGTGCAGCTGTGGGGCATGGCAGTGTTACCACAGCTCGTTGTGCTTCAGGTTCATTTTCCAAACAAATCAAACAAGGGCAGCAACACCACATGGCTTTGATCGGCCTGGGCAAATCTAGAAAAAATTACCCTGAGATCAAGAAACTTGAAAGTAGTTGCTTTTTGTCTCTGCAGGATCTGACTGTACCCTGACAACTCCATTCCAAGGCAGAGAAGTATGATACTTGCCTTCTACAGACAAGAAAAAAAAATGAGGGAAAAGGTTTCCAAGTTCTTCCACTGCCAAGATAACACCGGATGGTAAATTGTTTATAGCTAACCATCAAAAAGGATTGTGCACAGCTCACTGAAACACGAGAAGTCTGTGACAAAGGCACACTAAAACTCAGTGCCTTAACACAGACATCTTTCCTCTCTGGAAGTATCAGGCTCATTTTCAAACCATAGGTGCAACCACCAAACCTCTGGCACTAGTCTCCACGGCGGGCAGAGCTGCAGACCTTAAACCCTCTGAGTGGTACAGAAAGCACAAGTTTCATCCTTGGAGGGCAGGGTTTCTCCACATAGATATTATTTACATTTGGTTCTCAAAGATGGGGAATGAAGGAATTAACTTGGGCAATAGCACGCAAATACGTTGGATGCCTCGATCCCCAAATCTTGAGCTATATCCACAGGGAATGAACTACAGTGACAGTCTGCCTGTGATGCTGTTGAGAAGACCTGAATTTCTGAAGACATAACCTGACTGTTACTTATTTTTCTTGCTCTGTTTTCACTGAACTAAAAGCAGGTTAAATACAGATCAGGAATGGGGTTTGTAATAAGCTTTTACCAACAGAGCTAGTTCTTTGCATTTCCTCCTTGGAGAACCTGGCAAATGAAGATGGGTATTGTGAAATAGTAAACTGATTTAAGTAGCTTCTGAACCTAAGCAGTAGAGTTTTGCCTTGTGAATCTGCTGAACAGGCAGAGCGCTGTAATTTAATGGCTTAAACCCGAGCCTAAGAGACTGCAGGCTTGCCGAGGGAACCTGCCCTTGGGCAATTATGGGAGTTTGTGCTGGAGGCTGGATCCTCTTGGAACTGCACTGACCTGGCTTAGCGGTACAACATGGGAAGCAAAGCTGCTGCCTAAAAGCTCAACAGGTGTACAAGGCAATAGGAAATCTAAATTGTTAACAAAACCGGATTTGGTCAGAGATTTTTCCTTATCACACCTCTCTTTCCCCTCCTGTATTTGAATACATGATAGTTATAATTAAGGGGTGGGGGCGGGGTGGGGGGACGACACCACCAAAAAACACAGATTTGTTGTTTGAAGATTCTTGGGGGTTTAATAATTCTTTTGTTTTAGCCTGAAAGAAAAACAGGACTTCAGGACTTCCCCAGGGAGCTGCTGCTTAGGTTTGTTTGAATTTTGTTTTTACAGTAGTCAGCATTTCACTTATAATCCCTACTTTCCCACTCAATTTTTAGGCTGCCTGTTAAAACGCCAGGTTTTAAAAGAACCTTCTGCTTCCCAAAATTCTCTTTTGGTTTTTACATTTGTACATAACAACAAAAGAGAGACTGTGCTTGTAGGTCAATTATAATTACACAATAACAGCAATATGGGAGATTCTCATTTGCCCTATGGTACTAAGCCTCAACAGACTTCATGTATATCTAGTATAGTGCTTTTCTTCAAGGCTTCAACACCCACATTTTTTTGCAGGTTCACTGAAAATTTTACTTTGTCTTAGCTGACCTGAAGACTATGGCTTCTCGATTTCTCTTTTAATTTCGTATTATTACATAATGGCAAATAACTTCTGTGGAGTAACTGAAAATACACTCCAGTTTATTTTTTACAGAACCACCAGAGCAAACTGAACCACCAAAAATAAAAAAAGCTATTCAGATGGAAAGAATATCCTTTTGTTGTGTCCTTTAATCTCTAATCTCCCACAAATCCGTTGGTCTCACAGTCACTTTCTCACCCTGTAAAACCATCTTGCAAAACTGCCCATAACATCATTGACTAAAAACAAAACCAAAAAAAAAGCCACACCAGAGTACAAGAGGAATGGATGTTGCTCCCCAGGAAAGAAATTAGCTGTGTGCATTACTAATCTTGTGACTATGTAGGATCCTACTGTGCATGATGAGGTTGACTCTGTGGAACTAGGCCTTAACTTCTCTGAGAGCTGGAAGGGTGAGTGGAGTTCCCATCAGTATATGTGGCTATAATGAGAAATCAGTCTGTTCCTCTGCATATTACTTGGAGCAGAATTTCACTAAAGAACACTTTATCCAAAACTCAACCTCATGTTGAGCTATAGCATAGCTTAAAAGACTTCAGATGGCAGTTAATCCGTCACAACTTAATGTACTTTGCTCTAGGGGGGTAGTTACACTTGCAGATAAAATAAGGACCTTGCTCCTAGCCTAATTTTGTCTTTCTTCACCTCCCAGCTACTGTATCTTACTGCACTTGTCTCTACTAGTTTAAAAAGCCTTTTCTTACCTGCAGGAGCGGGCTGGAAACTAGGACCATGCGTGGCAATCAGTTAGCTGAGGGGAATGTGCTCGAGCTCGTCTAGACAACAATTAACATGATGAGGCATGTTTGCAGAGCACAGGGGAGTGGGAGACGGATGGCGCCAAGGAAAGGCAACACCTTGCTGTTAATTGCTGGTAGTTAACCACCAATCAGGGATTGCCTAGGATGCAATGCTTAGCTTCAAGAACCAATTAGTTTAAAACGCGCAGCTTCTGAAAGTGTATAAAAACTCGTGCTTCTCTACAATAAATTGACATTTGCTTGCATCAAGCTGCGTCCCGTTTCTTCATTCGCCGCAGATTGGTGACCCCGACGCGATGCGTTTAAGGACCTAACGTGAAGGGCTCTCGAATCGCCTATCTGAGCGACTTGCAGCGAATCCCGCAGAACTTTGAATGATCCGCTGAAAGGAAGCAGGAGCCGGCCTGAAATCCCTCCGGAGGTGAGAGGTGAGCTGTGGGAAATCCGTAACGGGGAATCAGGCTTCGTCCCCAGAAAGAGACGTATATGGACTCATGAAGGGTCTTCTAGTCAGATCAGGGAGCCCGTGCCTCAGTCTCCTCAAATGGTGACCCCTATGGTGGTGTTCCGAAGCCTTGGAAGAATAAGGACGGAACTGATCGGTAAAAAAAGACAGCTCGTGGAAGAGGGCTGCGTTCCGGAGGAGACGGCTTGGCTGAACGATCGTCTTGCTGGCTGGACCAGGCGGACAACCTAAACCCCGAGGATAACGCCTGTATGCATCGAGACAGGTGAGCAGCCAAGAAACTTTAGAGACTTTGAAAGAATGAAAGTGTGTACAGACAGCAGCCAATTGTATGATGCTGCCGCGGAGGGGAACTCCGTGTCGGGAATGCATTTAACATCTTGGTGGCAAATCCTGACTACTCTTTGCCAAGTGTGGACTAATTCTACTATCGGTGCTAAACCAGAGGAAGCTGTAAATTCCACCGACAGCGCGACTCTTCTCAAGACACCGTCAGCGATGGCGATTCTGTCCACACCTCCTCTGCCCCCAAAGTTTCTGTCACTGATTGCAGCGACCCTCACAACACAGGACCAAGCACGGGAACAGGACAACTCGGACAATGATTTTATTGACACTGATAAACCTTTTGATCCAGGTCCTATAGATCTGGAAAAGGAGCTAGACCTTTCCCCCATCCCCTTGTCTCTCCTGATGCATTGGTTGTATTTTTGGGGAGGGTGAAAGGGAGTCTGAGGGATTGGTGGCAGGAATGCAAGTGGGAAACACTTAAGTGATGGGTTTTGGGAGTCGCTAGGGCATGTTCAGTATTTTGTCAGACAAATCAACCTGCAGAGTGGCAGCCTGTGCAATACGAGGCTGTTAAAGGGTTAAGCAAAGCAGTGCGGGAAGGGAGGATTCATAATGCATTTGCTATGTCCCTTCTTGAAGTGATGGCAGAGCCTTATACACTCACGCTGCATGATTGGAAGTTACTGTTTTGTATGGTACTAACTGATACAGTATATGATGTGGTTATCTGATTTTTGTGAGCTATGTGTAGTGGCCTTGACTGAAAACCTTAATCGGGGAATTGCTGTTAACTATGAGCAGTTAGCTGGAGCAATTAACTGTGCGGATTCTGTGACTCAGGCAAGGTATCCCAGGGACAACTGTTTGCAAATGAATGAGATGGCTATCAAAGCAGTCAGGATGCGGGAGTCTTGCCACAGTCTTGCAGGGTCCTAGAGAGTCACTAACTTTAATACTAACTTTATTGATTGGCTTCAGAATATTTTGCAACAAGTCGAACATCAGGAAGCTCAAGGGTTGCTTTTAAAACAACTAGCTGTGATAATGCCAATGAAAATTGTAAACGGGCAACTTTCACAATCGCAACGCCAACATGTGTCAAATGATTGTAACGCAGAACTCACAGCAGACTGTAATTCTCAGGCTGAGTTCTGGAATGCAGCGTAACACATTTTTGCTTCTCTAATCTCTTCTGTAAGAATAGTACACGCTTTTAACTTGCTTAGTAAATTAGGCTGCTAGCTTGCTAAACAAAGTAATACTACAAATACTAATTTTTTTTTCTGGCTTATTAACAGATGTTGATTCTGTCCATCATATGTTGCTACAGAACCGAGTTGCTATTGATTTTTATTATTAGCACAGGGACACAAGTGTGAAGACTTTGATAGGATGTGTTACGTGAATCTGAGTGACCACTGTGAATTAATTTACAAAAGTATACAAAACTCAAAAGCCTTAAAACAAAGATCTGCAACAGAGCCAGGGGCGGGATGCCTTTGGTCTCTTCTCACGGCTGGGAAACTTTGGGCCATGACTCAAAAGTATTACAGGATTTATTATAATTATCTTTAACCACCTTATTGATGTTTGCCTTATGTCTCCCATACCTTTTTTTTTCCTGTATTCAGTGTTTAGTTGATTGTAACATAAATCAGGTCATGGTCACCCAGCTACACACAACCTTTGCCTTGTCGCAATTAACAAGCAAAAAAGAGGAGGATAGAGAATGTCTGAAGAGAGATGTAGGAGAGGAAGCTGGAGAGTATTAGACCTAACAAGAGATGAGAGAACAGCTGGGTATTGTGAAGGAGACTAGGAAAGATAAACATGGTTATCTAGTGTTTAATAGGTGTCTGCACGCTTGTAGAGATACATAGCTACGTAACTACATGAATGATTCCTGCCCTGAGCCTGGTGGAGCATACAGCTGCGGCTTGTGTCCGGGCTCAGAGATGGAAATAGGGGCTTCTCTGTTATGGTAAAAGTGTTTCTCTTTGCGTAAAAGAGAGGGAATGAGGGGAATGACCCCCGAGGTATGTTCAGAGAAGGCATGCGATGTTTCGAACTTTTTGACTGAACCAGTTCTTGTTTGGTGTGCCCTTCCACCTATGTATAATGTTAATCCAAAAGAAGCTGATATTGTTTACACTTTGTCGATAATTGTCTTTCTGTAGATGCTAATGTAGTAGGAGGCTATGATGGGAACGTGTCGCAGCGGTTCTCTTATCCAGAGTTACAGCAGGGAAAGCATTAAAGAGTTAAATCACCTTGTTTGGTAGGCAGTTCAGAATGTGAGTCAATTGCCACTGCTTTTTGTTGTTGGTTCAGGGACATGGCTGTGAGGATTTTGATGGTATGTGCTGCGTGGATTTTAGGTGCCCCATTGCAGCAACATGTTATCAAAATCTGAGAAAATTTCAGCCTTTTTTTGGCATCCATTCACTCAATTGGCAGTATTGTTTGTTTGCTATTGCCTTGGTTGCTGTCATGTTTGCAAGGGCCCTGCAGAACATGGCAAAGCTGGTACTAGCTGTTCAAAAACAAAAAGGGGAAATTGTAAAACTGTACGGAACAAAGACAGTGGGTTATTTTGACATTGATAATATGTCTTAGTTGGTTTTCTATTTGTTCTATTACTCGTGCCTTGTTTTTGCTCGGTTTCAGGGGTTCTTTTGTGCGACAGGAAGGGGGAGATGCAGGAGCGGGCTGGAAACTAGGACCATGCGTGGCAATCAGTTAGCTGAGGGGAACGTGCTAGAGCTCGTCTAGACAACAATTAACATGATGAGGCATGTTTGCAGAGCACAGGGGAGTGGGAGACGGATGGCGCCAAGGAAAGGCAACACCTTGCTGTTAATTGCTGGTAGTTAACCACCAATCAGGGATTGCCTAGGATGCAATGCTTAGCTTCAAGAACCAATTAGTTGCAGCTTCTGAAAGTGTATAAAAACTCGTGCTTCTCTACAATAAATTGACATTTGCTTGCATCAAGCTGCGTCCCGTCTCTTCATTCGCCGCACTTACCAGAGAACTTTTCCCTGTGCAGGGGCTCCTCTTGACTTTCTTTTTGATAAGACTCATAGTCTGAGTTACTTCAGTCTTTCAGTCTTCTATGGAAATGTTTTAGTGATATATTCCTGATGACTAGTCAGCCTCCTTTTTGGACCTTTCTTTTCTTTCCCTGATCCTTCCACCCCAAAATAATTCCACACACAGTCAAACGTCATCAGAGAACCATGGGGAACAGGAATTAACCACTACCAGCTTAGGTACCATCCGCCCATCTGTTTACCTCATTCTCATCTCAGTTTCCCTGTCTTTGGACATCCAAAATTTTGCAGATGGAAAAGAGCTGATTGAAAGGAAACCTCACAAACTTTTCACATTTTATTTTAAAATCTGAATTTTCTTGTGCATGTTTTCATCAAGAAGTTGACATGTAAAAGTATACAGCACATTCCAGGCTGAGATATATAGCTGAAGAGTACAGTGTTTATTTATTTGTTGAGGTTTTTTTAAGCTGCCTGACATATAGAAAATACTCAAAAGAAGTTTCTCTCTCAAGGCTCTTTGGGGACTTTGTTGAAAGGCAAGAAAATCAATTGTTTATATAGCAACATCACTTCATTCCAGGCATGGGCTGAAGCACACACTTATTTAACAATAACTCTGCTTCTATGAAATGTAGGTGAAGAAAATAAAAATAAGCAGTAAAATATTCTGCATCTATACAGCAAATTCTATGCACTGCTCTCAAACAGCTTTAAAGTGGTGGACAAAAAGCTTTTTATTACTGCAAGACAATGAAGCACAGAGATGGTTAATGAATTATCAGAAGCCCCACAAATGAAAGATCTAAACAGAGATGAACCTAAGGTATGAGTCCCTCTTGCCCTATTTACAGTCCTTTTTCACAGAATCTACTAAATGTTGTAAGGATCAGAGTTACTTTAATTCCTCTTAAATTGTATCTGGAAAGAAGTAATTCCAAAACAAAGTTGAATAATATGTTTGGATGAAGACTGCTCAACCAGCGCTATGAAGGTACAATGTTAGAAACTGCATGTGAATATACATTGTAAGCATCTTAAGTACTGGAAGCAATTAACGGACTGTTCACAGCAAGCAATCATTTACCAAGCCACATGACAGCAAGGTATATGATCCCAACACCACACATTCAATGCAAAAAAATGAATTTCTAAAGAAATCATGAAAGTTGGTTTAAAGATAACTATACTGCTTTGGCTGTCAACTTTTAAATAATGAGCTATCATACCAAAACCACCCCAAAGCTCTGGTGGGACAAAGCGCCTTGAGTGACCTATTTGGCTCCTAATATTTTGAGGTTTAACTCTTGAAAGCTCAAGATCTTTCAGCCTGCTCAGCTGAAATCTTAAAGGATGCAGTGGACTTCATCACCAAACTAAAATATAGAATTACATTTAGTTAATGCATCAGAATTAAATTAAAATATGCTGCACATTCACTAATTTAAAATTATTTTTACTTTGTGCCACTAACTTTTCCCTCAAAGGATGGATGTATAAGGTCAGCACCAGAGGCTTTCCTACTCTTGGTGTTTACACTCATTTGTATCACATTCTTAGAATTCACCCCTCAAAACGAGGAAGGCACTGGGTAGGATTTCCCTCACTATGGTGACTTAAAGGAAGACGTGCAACATTGAATCAATGATTTGGTTTAGGTTTGTTGTAAGTATTCAGACAAGAAGCAGTGATTCCTACAGACAACACAGGTAATTTTGGTGATCTAACTGCCACAGCTAAATAACAACAGTGTGATCTCAAATAGGAAACTAAGAACATACAAGGAAAGTAAAAAATGAGAGACTGGATGGTATTTACACGCACATGGGTCCTGGAATTGCTCGAGTTGAAGGCTTTCTCTCTCCTCCTTCTGGCAAGTTTGAGGTCAGAGGTAATTGAGTAGATTAGAACAAAATGGAATGATGAAAGGGAAGAATGTCCCAATGGTATTCAGCAGAATGATATGGAGAGCTGAGAAACCTCAGCATCTGCCACCCGGAAGTCTATGAGAAGATTCATTGCTGAAGTACAAAAGTAAAAGCTAAAATAAACCGAAGTATGATGAGAAGAAATGACCGAAGAGACCAGCAATGCTTGCAGGGGTTATCTGAGAATCGCCCAAAGGTTCTCAGTTTTGCTCAGAACAGCAATTTGGAGCTAGAGATGTTCACACAGATGAAGATGTACAAACAGAAGGTGAACCAAAGACTGTAAAGCATCTTGTCCCTTAACCTGGTAATGCATGCAGGCTTTTTCCTATAGTCAGCAAGAAAAGCAAGGTATTTCTGAAAACTTCCAGAACCAGCCTGAGATTTTAACCTTTTCCCACTGACTTTGGCAAGCAAATCAAGTCAAATCCATGTCAATGAGATGCAATAGGCCAAGGGACTAGGAAGAAGGAGAAGTTTGGGTCAACCCACCACAGACATCTATTGAAACCTTTCCTACTTCCCAGTCCCCTGGCCTACTGCCTACATACATTATGAACTTTTATATAGGTGTTCAACCAACTGCAAACCAAATACAATGTCTGAGTTGTCATTCGTTTTCAAAAAGCTAAACTCTCTTTTGACAGAATGTGATTCAGAGCTGACTTTTGGCACAATCACGGACTGGCTGTAGTAAGTGCCAGGAAGCCGAGGACCTATGAACTTAGCTCTTCAGAGAACTTGAGCCAAGAGATATTATAACTCAGCATAATCTCTTGCAGGGGATACTTTTGGGAAAATTTCTCTCTATTCCTCTGGCTTGAGCAGAGACATGGCTCAAGAAAAATGCTCAAGCTCATGGAATTATTTTTTTAAAAAAAAAAAAGATTGGAAAAGGAGGTTGGCTGCGGCTGTGTTCCAAACATGACTTAAGAATGAGAAAGAATTTCTTTTAGATCACATCTTTTCGCCATTCTTACTGAATTTAGCTGAGACATAGGTACATAGTTATTCAGCAGGGACAGGCATGTTGCTCTACACATTCAATAGCAATACTTCAGATTCCCAGAGAAAGCCCAGGGTATCTCAGGCAGGAGAAACATGTTTTATTTGTCCATTGACACTCAAATTATACCTATATGCATGTTAGAGGACTGAACCTCTATTAGTTGAACACGTTTATAAAAGTTCATAGTCTATTTCTTATGATTTATCAAATGAGGTCAACAAATGCCTATTCGCAATTCCTGTTATATATCTTTATTGGGGGATTCAGAAATTCCTCAGGAAAAAATTGATTTCCTTCTGTTCTGATGGTGAGAGTTAATTAGAATAGCTAGACTTCTGTTGTCTTATTTAACAAAGCATGCAAGTCTATAGATACCCGATTCTTTTTCGATGTTTCTCAGGTTGCAAATAATTAAAATAATTTATTCTTAATCATACATCGAGTGTTTGAATAAACTTCCACATTGCTCTTTGCATATGTGCAGCTACATTTTATTTCCTCTTTTTATTTCTTATCTTAATCCTAGGCAATGGAAATATTTGGATGGTCATCTCCACTCTGGAAGGGAAACAAACTGTGTAAATATAAAACCCAACAAGAATGTTTGAGGAACTAACAGGTGAGGATTAAAACTCAAGAGATGAAGGAGAAAGAAAAGGGAATTTAAGAACAATCTTAAAGAGACAGGAAAAAAAACAAGAAAGAAAATAGAAACACAGCAGTCTGTAAAAGAAAAATAGATCGGCATTGGGGTAAGAGAAAGCAAGTGGATGGGAAAGGACAAGAAAGCAGAACTGACTGAAGTGGGATTTGAAAGGGAAACTTCAAATATCTCAAGTTCTTAGCATGTGGGATTTTTTTTTAAGACCTTCACAAAGAAAGGGAGTAACTTTCTTTGCAATGTTGTCACAACAGAAAAAATAGAAATCTGCCAAAACCAATAAGCTGTATTTTATTGTGTGCTTATTAGAATAAAGTAAATATGGGAATGAACTCAGTTTGATTTCATTAGTATGCATTTGCAATAACAGCAACAACAGCAGTAAAAACAACCAAGATTTTTAGAGGAATTGGTAAGAAAGATGGGTAATAAATGAAAAATTAAAGATCTTTTTTTCTAGAAAGGAAAAAAGACTCCAGTAGAGAGGGGAATAATAATAATAATAATAAAAAAATAATACTAGGAAAAAATGAAATGCAAATATGACATGGGGGAAAGAGGAGGGAGGGGGTGGAAGAAAATAAAAAATCTAGTCTAATCACCTACCAATCAATTTTTTAATTTATGAATTCACTCATCCATCTTAATCTCATCACAATATCACATCTGAGAGCCTAAAGGGCAGAAAGGGTTTAATTTCACCCCTCCTCCCCAAGAGGTAACTGAGGGATAATGATATCGTGTCGTTAGTCCTCTTTAGCAGTTTGCCTCCGCTTTTTCTATGCTAGCAAAAAACCTGATTTGCAGTGGAGCATTGGGTGCGGGGGTCCCAGTTCAGCAATGTCTGCTTGGGGGAGGGTGCACCGTTGCCCAGGGTTGTTCACCTGCACTGTGAAAAGAGACCAGCCAAAGTGAAGGGCATGGATCTGTGCAACTTCTCCTTCATTCTCTCCCTTCTCAAAAGCCCACACAAATCACTGTAGCCACCATCCATGCTACCGCTATGTTTTCCGATGGCAAAAGTTGTCCCTGTCCTCTCACACACAGATAGGCTCGACACTGGAGAAGGGATATGGGCCTCCCAGGGTGGGAACAAGCAAAGTTTTAGGAATGAGACAAAATCCTCCGAGCTCTGAATTGCTTGTAAGTGTCCGGAACTCTGGCTGTAAAATTCTCCGTGCTCTTTTCCATTGTAGCTTGCCCAGTAAGTGATAAAATTATGATTATTTTGACCAATTTAAAGTTCTTTTTGTGTCATTGCAAAAGCATATGTATTAGGAAGGCAAAATGGCAGACTGAAAATAATGAAGCATTCAGCTAAAAAGTGATATTAACATGAAGTTAATTTGTGTTTTTTAATGTTCATAGATAGTCAAAACCAGTTGCACGTTCATTCAGGAGCCAAACTTTTTTTTTTCCATTTCTTTTTCCTTTCCCCCCCTTTTTTCTTTTTTTCTTTTTGTTTTTTCTTTATTCATTTTTCTTTCATTTGTTTCTTTTTTTCTTTGTTTTTTTTCTTTTCTTCCCTTTTTTGTTTTTCTCATAACCCTTAAAACCCATGTTTGTATGAAGTATTTGTCTGACAGATTCATGAACAGCATTATTTATACACCTAACTAAGCTCCAATGACCTCCCATACAGATGTCCTCAAATGAGAAACAAATAGGATAAGAAATATTGAGGGGAAGAGGGATTAGCTTTGAGAAGTATTTTGTAACATTGAAGAAATTGTCCTTGTGATATTAATGAAATGAAGGCTGAGCATTAAGATAGGGAAGACAATAAATAAATAGAGATAAAATCCCAGGTTATAATCCTATTATAAAATCTTCCAAAAGGCAGAACTTCTCTCCAGACCTTGCAGGAAGGTGGGAAGTCAGATTTCAAGAAAAGATCGGTACAATGTGGCATCTTCACTGAACCTTATTTTGCTATTGAAAGTAACCAAAATTAATCAGAATAAATTAGCACCATGATGCTGTCAGATTCAAAGAAGGTCGAAGGCTTCATGGTCACTGTTAGAAAACTGGCGATAGAGAAAATCAGAGCTTCAGTGACATTTCTGAGAACATCTGTTCTGGGAACCCTGGAGCTGACAGTGCTGCCTTGTGTACCTCTGCAGGGAGGCGATTAGCAACATGGAGAACACCAACAAATCAGAAAGAAAGAGGAAGACTCCATGGTTAGCAGAAGTGAGATATTAATATTAGAGACATCAGAGTTCATACCTGCCACCCAGCTGATGATTTGCTCGGGCACAGCCTGTGATCGATCCAGGCAAAAGGAAAGATGTGACAAAGCAGACCAGCAGCTGAAACCCAGAATGTCGGTAGTAGCTCTCCTTTCTGATTCACAAGTTGGAAGACTGGTAGGGAGAAATTTGCAAGCCTCATGAAGATGCTACTGAGATTACAATCCCTTAATTTCTGCACAACAAAACACTGCTTTTTCTGGAAAGAATACTGTGATGAATCCTGACCTACAAAAGCAAGCACCATGGTGCTGAAAACTAAAAAAGCTGAGGAGAAAAGTTTGGGTTTCATGTAGTTCAGTACGAACAACTGCACTAACCATCTTTTTCATCATCCTTACAATGATCTTGGTGCTGCCATAGCTACTGGCCTGACACGAACTGCAGGCAGTGTTTTCCTATTCATGTTGTCTAAATTTCATGCAACTCGCAAACTTCCAGAGGAAATATACTGGTAAACTAAGCCTTATTTTCAATCACCATATAAACAATTCTTAGACAATGAAATCTCAACAAAGTTCTTTTTGTATCTTTTTTTTGTGAAAAAACAGTAATTGCCAAAACATTCAACAGATTTATTTATCTGCTTTTTGGGATAAACTAGTTATAAAAACAAGCCTGCTATAATTTGGTGCATGACATTTTCTTGTGAAATAATAATCAGAAAGCTTTTTTGAAATGTACCAGAAAAAGAAGGCTAGATCTGCAGAGAATACAGATAATGATTTTAGGAAGGGAAAGGTTGAAATCCAAAGAGCAGGGTAAGATCAGAAAATAAATGGAAAACTGCATCCACTGTGGAAGAAGACATGAAAATAAATTGAAGCTTGGGGGAAGGATAGAATAGTAAAGGACAAAACTAATTATTTACCAATTCAGTCATTTAAAATTCTAATTTATGTAGCCACCTATTTCACTCTATGCTGTGTATAAAAAAACTTTCATCAACACAATATAAAGACATCAAGTGCTTGAGCTTTGTCCACTTCTCCCCTGGAAGCACTGAAGGATATTTTATTAATCATTGCTCCTACTTCACATCTCCCCCTCCTGAAGGTGAGGAAGCAGTGAAAAAGCTGAGCAGGAGTTGTTATTTTCATACTTGACTCTGCTCCCTTTCCTTGAGGCTGCCACCAGAAATGGGTTTTATGAATACCTAGAGATAAATTAATTCATTGGGGAAATGAATTTTACCCAAGCTTCCTGATCCGGTTCAAAAAACTCAAAACCCATTACTAGTACCACCCCAAAAAGCAGAAAAAGACACAAATAAAAAAAAAAAAAAAGAAAAGAAAAGAAAAAAACAACCAAAAAAACCAACCCAACCATCCAAAACAAAAAAAAAACACAACCAAAAACCAAATACTGCAACACCAAAGAACCCCTCACTTCTTTCAGGAGGCTTTCTTTTTATGATGTTGCCAGCTGGAAAAAAAGACCAAAAAAGTTATCACTGTGTGACTTTTCTCATCTGGGTCCATGTTGGCAGGGCATGCAGCTGTAGCGCAGGGTGGTGGCTTGGCAGGGCTCTCGAGGGGCTGTGGGTTTCTCTCCATGCAGCACGCAAAGCACTGGACATTATGTTAATCTTAGTTTTACGACATGTTGTACTGCACCTCCAAACGTGTTTATGAGTTTAATCAACCTTCCTCCCTGGTATGCAGTTTGACCCCACTGTTTACACATACTAATAATCATATCACTTCGTATTACACAGTGCATTGATTTATGTCTCCTATTAACATACGTTTTGTTGTAAAAAATATTTTAAAGTATCAATTAAAATTATTATGTTCACCCTTTATCTAATATTGCTAAATACTGATTTCAAAGCATTTTATAAAGCATAGTATCCAACGTTTCAAAAATCGAAGCCGATACACTCCAACAACTGAGTGAATTACCCTGCTCATTACTTTTATAGATGGGACTGAAACTCTCACGATTGTGATTTATAATCTAGCATTATCTAAATTCCTGCAGAGAGGATATACAGCATGAAAATACCTGAGGTAAGCTAAGAATTTCAGACTAGAATCATCTAACACATTATTTGATAAAACACGACAGGATTTCTGGAACATATTTCATCAACCTCATGTGAAACTTCATAGTAACATAAAATATTAAAAGAGAACAGCCTTAGAAAGAACTCGCAACTACTCAAAGCAACAGCAAATCACCTAAAAAGGCAAATTTGTGATCAGAACAGTCAACAAGAAGGAGGTTTTCTACAGTGGACAGGTAGATCTATGTACTTGCATCTATCTACATTTTAATCACCACCTTATAATACACTTTCAAGAAAACGAAATGAAATAACATAAAATATGTTTTGAACATAAGTATCCATTTTAAAGGGGTTTTTAACCACTAAACTGCTATATACTTACTGGAATCCTAACAAAAATAAACCTGATTTAAAATATAATTTGATTATATTAATTGGCTGTATGTTTCCGAATCTTAATCTTCCCTTAGGTTACATTTTAGCTGATTTTTCATGTTTAGAAGCATATTCTGTTTGCATGTCATACTAACCAAGGCTTGTACAACATGTCTTTAATCCAATTTTAATCTTCTCAGGTGAAAGATCCTTTAGCAGAGAACTGATACTGGTGAGCTCTGTAAATTTTGTCTCTGTTTTAGCCCCATTTTCTTCAATTCAAATGTATCATTCAGTGTCAGTCTTAAACTGAGAATCTGAAATCACAAAGCATGCTGTACTTGCTTTCTTATTCAAGTGCATTGCTGTCTTTCAGTGCATTTTTATTCTCAGTCTGTTAAGTAAGATTGAAGGAGCAAGAGTGGTGTAGGAGAGGCAAAAATGCATGTTATTTCAGATGTTTCAAAATGTTAAGGAGGTTTAATCACAGAAACCTCTGGAAGAAGAGTTACTGACTAAGAAAAAAGATGGTGAAACAATACATAAATTAAAAGTCTTGATTTCAAGTCTGTTACCGGAGAGTGTTTTTCTCAAGTTATAATATGGAGCTTAGAGTCATATTTTCCAAATGGCACTTCAAATGCTGGCAAAGGATCCCAAATGCCAATTTCAGTTCTGAATTGAGTATGATAAGGATAACAGAGTGTATGGAAGGGTATGCACCAGTTACAGCTAAGGATACTGCAACTTTCACAACATCTTTCCTTTGAGAAGTTGACAGTATTAACAGAATTTGAGCTACAAAACTGGAAAGATACAGGATCAAGAAAGAAATAATGGATTTATTGGCAGCTAGGTGCACATTTATCAAAGGATTCCTGAAAATATCTACATAAAATTGCATCTTCTTTGTGTGTTTCCACAGAGAAGTAATTAATAGAGCTGAGGTTACCACAGATAGTACTAGAAGAAAAAAACAGTCTGCAAGGTAAAGAAGCAGCAGGCAGAGATGTGAACTACCCCAGTCAGTATATACATGCTGTGCTATTTTCTCTACAGTTCCCTGCTGAGCTGCAGCAGTAAGCGCTGGGTGTAATCCATAGTAGAAGAGAAGTCACAGAAGAGATCACCAGATCATCACTGGAAGAATCCATGAGACCATCCCAGCTGTTCTGAGCTCGATTCGCAGCAGCAGCCATTAGATGACATTATTTTCACACAGCAGAGTACACAGAGCCAGGTACTGAACCATGAACTAGTATGGTTTACAAACATTTATACAGTGCCAAAAGCTTGTACATGAAAGCCAACTTAAACTCATGTACAAAGTAGAAACTATGAACGTGCGTCAGTATGGTCACCTGCAAGATGAATCTTGACGTGCTCAGAAAGATCAGGATCCTACCAGCAGAAGACATCTTTTTTGCTTTTGATCCACTTAATGATATTAACAGTTGTAATAAATCTATTTCCAATAAAACCAACAACAACTTCAATAGCTACAATACTTATTGAAATTATAAGAACTGGTGGCAACACCTTGCTGGTTTGGTCACCTCTGCCTGATTAGCCTGTGGAGCTGTGCAGGATGTTGAGCAGACCTGATGGTATCTGACTAACCCCAGCTCCAGACATCTGGAGGAAAGACATCTGGAAATGGCAGTGGAAAATAATTGTTGGTGTCCTTGCTGAACATGCAAATCAAAGAAGGATTTAATAATTTATTCTAACCTTTTACACGCATAAGATTTGCCTACACTTTTCCTAAGGGATGTGGAATAGCCAGTGTATTAACCTCCCCATTTTTTGGTTTGTTTGTTTGTTTGGGTTTTTTTTTTAAGACTTTGACAACAGGGTAAGAGGCAGCCGAGGTCATTTGGCCACTGGAAAAAGTCTGAAAGTTCTTTGACAGTAAAGTATTAATTGTTTTTCTGGAAAGTTGACATATACTTCTGGCATCCATTTCTCGACAGAGTAAAATGACTCACAATAAAAGGGAGATCAAGCTTCTAATCTGAATGTGGTAAAAACTTCAAGTTTTTGTTGAACTGTTCAGAAGAGAAATAGCTAACTTAGACTGGTATAAGTACATTTCTTCATTAACTTATTGAAATGAAAAAATGGATTTAAAATCTCTATAGCTTTTGCTTCTTGTCAATACTTCATTATTATTAAACATACATTGCAGTTTAGGTCCCTGTAATTTCAAAGACTAGGAGGGTTTTTTTCTTAAAAGGTAAGCATACTTTCTTCATCACAACAATTCAATTTAAAAAAAATAAATAAAAGAGAGAGACACATATACAAAATATTGTCTATCAATTTGAGATTTTAAAAAGCCCAGGGGAAAAAGCAAGCCAACAAATCTAAACTAAGAATACATTGGTATGTTTACTTTTTCTATCATGTTCTTCACCGAAAGTATTCAAAATAGTGGAAATGTCACATCTTACTAAAATATATATATATATATATATATAAAGAAGTGTAACTCAATGACTACCATATATTTTAAAGTTATATGCATAAAGCTGCCTGTATGCTGTATACGCGTTACATAATTACAATAGTCAGTTACCCCAAAAATGTAGCCAGTAATTTACTCAAGGAAACATGACAATAACACTTTATTTTTATGCACTTACAAAAAACAGCACTGCAATTATAAAGTAGAAGAAACTACAAGGGAGGATACAATCTAAAAAAATAAATGACTAAATTGGATTCCCAGCTGCTTTAACAGCTACAAAATTCTATTCTATCTTCATATTCACTATCAAAAATAAGATTTTTAAAGAAAATCTTATCTAATCTTTACCTACCCATTTCATTTTCCTCTAAGCAAGGCCAAAAATGGGAATAATGACTTGAGACACGAAGGAACATTCATTCCTTGAGGAGTTCCACCAGCTCCTCCAGAAAGAAGCCACCACACAAACTATGCACCCTGGTAATATTTAAGGTTTTATAGATTCAGGTAAAGGAAAGATCCTGTCCCTCAGTGCTCTGTCAGTGGCCTTTGACTAATGTGCTCTGCTCCCAAGAATGGCTTCTAAATAAATATTTTCTTTTCCTTTATCTCCTTAAGAGCTTCCTGATGGACTATACTAGTGCTATCACCTTCAGGGATTCTCTGAAGGATGAGTCCACTGATGGATGCTGGTGACACATACCTGCAAGCACCAAGATACAAAAGCCCAGTTTATGGATGACAGCAACCAGGACTTGATCATACCTGATGCTGGATCATCATAGTCTCCCTTCCTGGTATGCAGTTCCTTGAATTCTTCTGTTCACCTTGCCCTTTCTTAACTTCACAGAAAGGGTTGCCACATTACTGCTCTTTAGTAGACTTCCTTATGAGCTACATAGTTAATAGTCATGCTCAGACCAGGTTTAACTGGCAAAGCAGACACAAAAGACCCTAGAATATGTCACAGTGCCTTGAATTTATCCTCCAGGAGAGCGTTTGGGTGAATTTATAAAAGCAGTTGAGCCACAAAGTAAAGCAGAGACTAACAATTTTTAAAACCAATCTTAGGACAATGTTAGTGTGACACAAATAGTAAATACTGAAGAGAAGCATCTGAATTTATGTTTTCCCTTGAAGATAAATCTCACTGTACTCAGAGAAGTCAGGTTCAGCTTACAGGATAACAGCTTTCCTCTTTTGATTCATGGATTCCAATTAACAACGGTAATTAATACACTTTGCACAATCACTACAATGATTTTAATTGTTGAAGTAGTTAGAGACATTATTGTCTCTAGTGGAGGAAACAGTTTCCGATTCTTGTAAAACACTGCCTGTTCAGCTCATTCAGAGATCCATGAAGCATTAACTGGTATCTGGTTAATCTTTTGGCATTTTACTGTGATCAAGAAGCATATGAATATGATACTGGAAGATTTATTTCTGTTATTGTTCAGGAAGATGCATATCTTGGAAATGTCACTGATGAATCATCCCCAACTACAGTCACTGTTTCATAATTTTTAGTGAAAAGTAATTGTCTATGGCTGGATTGGGGATAGGAAAAATTTTAACACATTCCATAGGACTGGCTTTTTCTTCTCATAAAGTTGATGCTACTATTTTTTAAAGCAAGAGCTTTAATTTTGGTGTGAGATGACAGGTACTTAGACTGCCATCACCCTGTATTGTCATCCTCGAATCCTGGAATCCTAGAATGGTTTGTGTTGATAGGGACCTCAAAGATCATGTAGTCCCAACCCCCTGCCATGGTTGCTCAGAGCCCCGTCCAGCCTGGCCTTGAGCCCTGCCAGGGATGGGGCACCCACAGCTGCTCTGGGCAGCCTGGGCCAGCACCTCGCTGCCCTCACAGGGAAGGGTTTCTTCCTCATATCTAATCTAAATCTCCCCTCTTTCAGTTTAAAGCCATTCCCCATTGTCCTGTCACTGCCTGCCCTTGTAAAAAGCCCCTCTCCAGCGTCCTTGTCGCCCCCTTTAGGCACTGGCAGCTGCTATAAGGTCTCCCTGGAGCCTTCTCCTCTCCAGGCTGAACAACCCCAACTCTCTCAGCCTGTCTCCATAGGAGAGGTGCTCCAGCCCTCTGGTCACCTCTGTGGCCTCCACTGGACTCACTCCAGCAGGTCCATGTCCTTCTCATGTTGGGGGCTCCAGAGCTGAGCACAGCACTGCAGGTGGGGTCTCATGAGAGCAGAGTGGAGGGGGAAAATCACCTCCCTCAACCTGCTGGCCACACTGCTTTTGATGCAGCCCAGGATTTGGGTGGCTTTCTGGGCTACAAGCACACACTGCTGGACCATGTTGAGTTTCTCTTCCACCAACACTCCTAAGCCCTTCTCCTCAGGGCTGCTCTCAATCCATTCTCTGCCCAGCCAACTCACATGCATGACCTTGCAGTTGGCCTTGTTGAACTTCATGAGATTTGCATGAGCTCAACTCCCAATCCCATTAAAGTCCCTCTGGATGGCATCCCTTTCCTCCAGTGTGTCAACCACACCACACAGCTTGGTGTCATCAGCAGACTTGCTGAGCATGCACTCAATCTTATTTTGGTCGATGCTGCTGACAAAGATATTAAATAGTGCCAGTCCCAATATTGACCCCTGAAGAACGCCACCTGTCACTCGTTTCCATTTGGACATCAAGCCATTGACCACAACACTTTCAATGCAACGATCCACCCAATTCCTTATCCACCGAGTGGTCCATCCATCAGGTCCTTGTCTCTCCACTGTAGAGACAAGGATGTCATGTGGGACAGTGTCAAATGCTTTGCACAAGTACAAGTAGCTGACAGCAGTTGCTCTTCCCTTATCCACCAGTCCTGTAACACTCTTACAAAAGGTCATCAAACTTGTTAGGTACAATTTGACCTTAGTAAAACAATGCTGGGTATCACCAATCACCATATTTTCCACGTGCTTTAGCTTAGTTTCCAGAAGGATCTGCTGATCTTGCCAGGCACAGAGGTGAGACTGACTGGTCTGTATTTCCCTGGAACTTCATAATTTCCCTTTTTGAAAATCAGGGGTATGTTTCCCTTTTTCCAGTCAATGGGAACTTCACTGGACTGCCATGACCTCTCAAATATGATGGATAGTGGTTCAGCCACTTCATCTACCATTTCCCTCCTGACCCACAGATGCATCTCATCAGATCCCATGAAATGAATTCCCTTAGATGGTCTCAGACCTGATCTTCTCCTGCAGCAGGTGGTTCTTCGTTCTCCCAGTCTCTGCCTTTACCTTCTGTGACTTGGGCAGTGTGGCTGCAGCTCTTGCCAGTGGAGACTGAGGTGAGAAAGTCATGGAGTATCTCATCTTCCTCCATACCCTGAATAACCAGGTCTCCTGTTTCCTTCCAGAGAGGACCCACATTATCCCTAGTTTCCCTTTTATCAAAAATATACCTATAGAAGCCTTTCTTGTTGCTCTTGATGTCTCTGCCCAGATGGTATTCTATCAGGGCTTTAGCTTTCCTAAGCTGATTCCTGGCTGCTCAGACAATTTCTCTGTATTCCTCCCAGGCTACCTGTCCACCCCTGTCCACCCCCTTCCATGCCTGTAGGCTTCCTTTTTGTGTCTGAGTTTGCCCAGGAGCTCCTTGTTCATCCATGCAGCCTCCTGGCATTTTTGCCTGACTTCCTCTTTGTTGGGACGTATCACTCCTGAGTTTGAAGGAGACATTCTTGAATATGAAGCAGCTTGCTTGGGCCCCTCATCCCTCCGGGGCTCTAACCCATGCTACTCCACCAAGCAGATCCCTGAAGAGGCCAAAGCCTGCTCTCCTCAGGTCCTGTATAGGGAGCTTGCTGTGCACCCTCCTCACTGCCCTAAGGATCTTCAGCTCCACCATTTCATGGTCACTGCAGCCAAGGCTGCCCCTGAGCTTCCCATTCCCCACCAGCCCCTCCTTGTTGCTGAGAACAAGGTCCAGCATGGCACCTCTCCTCTGGCACTTGGAGAAGGAAGTTACCATCAATGCATTCCAGGAACCTCCTGGATTACTCATGCCTTGCTGTGTTTTCCCTCCAACAGATATTCGGGTGGCTGAAGTCCCCCATGAGGACCAGGGCTTGTGACCATGAGGCTGCTCCTATCTGTCTATAGAGGGCCTCATCCACCTGGTCTTCCTAGTTGGACAGCCTGTAGCAGACCCTCACTGTGAAGTCACCTGTTCCTCCCCTCCCTTTAATCCTGACTCATAAACTCTTGGTTGCATCCTTAGGTGGAGCCCCATGCACTCCAGCTGATCATTGACATAGAGGGCGACACCCCCTCCTTGTCTCCCCTAAGCATCCTTCCTGAAGAGCCTGTATTCTTCCATTACAACACTCCAGTCAGGAGCCATCCTACCAAGTCTCCGTGAT
The DNA here is from genome assembly GCF_023634085.1 of Falco cherrug. NCBI lineage: Eukaryota > Metazoa > Chordata > Aves > Falconiformes > Falconidae > Falco > Falco cherrug. The sequence continues at coordinate 6,519,007 of NC_073698.1, forward strand.
GCCAATAAGATCACAGCCCTGGAGGTGTGTGCATGTCTCTAACTCCTCTTGTTTATTCCCCATGCTATGTGCATTTGCATAGTGGCATTTAAGTTGGGCCCCTGATGGAGCTGACTTACTGGCTGGGTGGCAGAATTCCTCTGTGCTGCTCTTCAGGTGCTCTCCTGCTGACCTGTGATTCCTCTCCAGGCCCTGGGCATCTCTTGCTGGCACTGACATCAAACTGGTAGGAGTGGGATGGATTGAGGTTCCCCTCCCCCAGCAACTTTAGTTTAAAGCCCTCTTCTCCAGCTTGGCAAGCCTATGACTGGAGATGCTCTTCCCCTTCTCTGACAGATGGACCCCATCAGCCCCCAGCAGACCAGGTTCCTCAAAGTGGGTCCATGGTCTAAGCAGCCGAACCCCTGGCTTTGGCACCAGTCCTGGGACCGTTTGTTGATTTGCCAGATTCAACTGGCCCTTTCAAAGCCCTGTTATCCTCATTCATCTCTCTGCATGCTGAAAGGTGTCTTTTGGTGCCCTCATCAACACCAATTCAAATGTGGATCAAATTCCAAAATGTGAAGCTTTGTAATGTGATAACTTCATCATATTCAGAGGAAAAAAAAAAACCAAACCAAACACATTCCAAACAAAATCCAACATGTTAGAGATGGACATCTAGAATGTCTGTGCAGCTGAACTCTATTTCAACCTGAGAGCCAGGGTTCCCATCTCATGGAGACATGAAATGTGTAAAGGCTAGTCCGTGACTTAGAAGTGAGGATGAGGTTAGGTTGCTTATCTTACATGAGCATGGGGAAGCACTCCCAACCCTGGCAAATTACATTTAACTTTAATAGTCAGTTCTTGGAACAGCAGAGCTGGCAATATTCTGCATTGTAACAGGGTTTGGATGACTAGCGTAGGTATTGATAGTGTATCATCTGAAGTGTGGATCTTGTACATCGTAAGTCACAAGCCAGCAGTGCTCTAGATCAACCTAACTGCAGTGCCAGGATCCTGCAGTCTCCCTCCTGTCTCCTGCCTAAAAGTAAAATACCCAGCTGTAATCCTGGAATCTCATTTGGGATTATACCTGGAGAGAAAAACATTGGAACAACTTCAACTTTTTACCCATATTCTACTGATATTGTAAGGTTTTTTGTTTGACTAGTGTCAGCCATTTGCTAACTGCTAGTATGTTGCTTTACCACAACTAAATTAGAAGACTTGCAAAACAGTCCAAGAGCTGAAGAATTAATGTTACGTTAATGGTAAACATTCAAATCCCTAATAGAAATGACAAGGAGATGAGAATAACTTAGGTTTTGCTCATACTGTGAGATTAAAAAAATAAAGAAAAATGTTTTATTTTGAGTTGGAGTAAGGACGCTGCTTTCCAGGCAATTGTAGTAAGTTTAATTCCAGTGGAGAAAGCAGCTACAAGAGCCTCACAACATTTGTTCACCTCTACATCATTAACTCCTTAGTAAATGAGGTTTTTGCAGCCCATAGGAAATTGCACACAGCGATTATAATGCATTGTGTCATGAAGTCTATCGCTCATTGAAATCTCTGAGCACTGGCATAAGACAGTGAACTACTACTACAACTAATATACTTCTAGTAAAATAATTGAAAGAAACAAAACATGGGGAATACTTCTTGTACAAGACGCAGAAACAGGCAAAAGAAAACTTGCAAAGAAAATTATATGGAACACCCATCAACATCTGGGTTTAAGGAAGTGCCCAGAAGCAGCATTCTTGGCTCTATTATCAGCTGTTTGCATCCATGACACTTTCCAAAACGGTTTACCTGGTGTTCCTCACATATTTGGCAAGACATAGAAGTCTTGTAAACCTTAATAATATATACTGTGCTAAACAACAATAAATTATACTGCCATTTATCACATTCCTGACTTTATATTACAGAAAGAAATAATGTTGCAAAATATCTAAAAAATGTGTGTGAAAGGGTGATAATCTATTTTACCATTTATTTGCAAGTTTTCATGCTGCTCTCATTATTGTACTGGAGATAATGTACTGTAATTTTCAGTACAACACAATTATATTTTTAAAAGATTTTTTTTTTCAGGAAGATGTTGCCCACATCAGACACAACTAATGGAAAGAGTCCTCTGAAATACTTGCAAGAGGTCGAGAGGATCGAATAATGTACCACAGATGACAAGGAAGATGTAACTGCAATTTTAAGGAAATAAGAATGTATGTACACCCCAAAAAGAAGGTTCAGGTGATAGCAACAAACTAATGATGATTATCGGTTGCTACTTGCCATGAACAAAGAGTTTAATACACACCTTCATTAATTCAAGACAGTATTTGTAAAGATAAGTATATGGTTCATGCCATACAAAGTATGAAAGGAAACGCTCACTTCCCAAGCAATAGCTGGATACTATCTGCACCACATCCTCTTGTCTCCTCCTCTCATCCCCCTCTATGTGCTCTAGTGCTTAAGAGGACCACCTCCAATACGTTGGAGATTCATGTAATTCCCTCCCATATCCACTTTTCCACAGACTCTTACCAAAACCTTGTCCCATACCAGTTTAACAGACCAGAAGATTACTCATCTTTTCCCTACCTAAATTCAATCCATGAAGGAACTAGCTTCTCACCTCTGCTTATGCCTTCCTCAGTCCCAGATAAAGGGCTACTCAAAGCTTTCTCTGCTGTACCTAGGGATGAGTATTGTGTTGGCTGGGTCAACAATAAAGCCTTTTGTTTTCATCTCCACGTTAACATTGTGAATTATCACTGTCTGCAGCCATAGTTACATCCTTATCTGATCTTTGTTCCCGTGACTGGAAGAGATCCTCTGGGCTGATTTTCTTTCATTGTGTGTTGCACAGCATCAGTCAGAAAGCTTAATAAGTTATAAGTTATAATAAACATTGCTTTTCAGGGAAAGCTTTTCAATGAAAGCGTATTGACCCTCAGTTTTCAGTTTCAACAGAACATGTATTTTTCTTGCCCTTGTTAAAACAAAACTTTTTAGCATGACTGAATAATTTAAACTTCTTAGTTTGCCATGTTCATGGAAGTTTCCCTTGCATTCAGCTGGATACTTGCAAAAATTTCAATGATCATACACAAGATCTAGGGAAAAGGTCTTTAATTACATCAGTCACAGCAAGAGACCTTGGTAAGCTGCATTGTCATGATGCCATTTTATGCTTTGAAAAAACCCAGTGTTGAATCACAAGAAGGATTGCAACTTAAATGTTTTTTCTTGTTAAGAAAGGGAGGAAAGGTTGGGGAAAACCCAGTGATGTCAGAAAGTTGATAGAAAATGCAAATCATAAGGTAGACAAGGTGTGCTCAATATTCCCCTTTTTAGGCTACCAGCACTTAAGTTAAAATGTCTGGATCACAGGATACAGCAAAAAAAAGGAGCATGTGCAGAAATAGGCAAGCCCCAAGCTGTTTTTTAAAGATGTGGTAAACCAAATTTTAGCCCAGGAATTCTGGGAAGTTCAGACATCTTGAGAAACAGCTTTACAGTCCCTTCAGGGACTTGCAGAGCTGCAATTGCTCCTTGTCTCACATGCACCAATAGTCTTTCACAACATCAGAAGTCGCCTTGCCACCACTCTTACCGCTCCTCTCAAACGCTTTGGAAGACCTCTTCTCCATATCCTAGCACTATTACTCTGTGAAATAACTACTGACCAGTATCTACTTTCCAGGAATCTACTACTGATGTTGGCTGGTAGATCTTCCCTGATCATTCCATTTCCTGCTACCCAGACTCACTATGCTCAAAGGAGTGGAGCTCTTTGCTGAGACAGATTACTCAATGACCAGACTTTCCATAAAACAAAATTGAAGAAAGACAATGCATTTGGTTTACTCTATTAAGGAAAAGGTTAAAATATTACATTAAATGAGATACAGAGTTGCAAAATTATAGAATAATTATCAAGCTTGTGTTTGATACTATAATCTCCTTGATAGGTCCAGCTTCTCATTGGATTTAGGAGATTTTACTTTCTTTTTTCTCCTTCTCCAGGAATGCTTTATCCTAAAGTCCATCTGGCTACTCTGCTGTTAAAATTGGAATTGCATTTCATGTGTTTCTTAACAAGCCTGAAGGGTTAGAAAACTGCTTCTCAGTTCTTTTTCCCCAAACCATGGATGCAAGAACAGCTCTTTTATTTTCCATGTCGATTACATTTTATGGTTAGTGTATTCCTTTCCACCCAGCTGGATTTTCCTGTTCACATAGCTGTCAAAGATTACAGTGAAACCTCATGCAAAGTGGTCATTGCACTAGGCTCAGCACTTAAAATTTGCACTTAGCTTCACCCAAAGAATAAATACACGTTTCTAACACAGATGCCAGACTTGTGCATTGGAGCATGTTTTCTGAGTCAACTTCCCTTATTCTATCTTGTGTTACATTTCAGATGTCCTGCTATCACTAGCAGTTATCCATTTCATGATGCTAGTTTGGAAATACCATTGTTAAAAGTTGTCCTTATTCATGACAGCCTTTTTAGCATACCCCTGATGTTAAGATTGCTTTTAGACTACAAAGACATAAAGATAAGCACAACCCTTATGATGTGTTTTTACTACAAGTTGAGTTATTTTACTTAATCACAGCCCATGTATATAAAGTGCATGAAGCAGAACCGACCTCTCCACCTTCCCCACCACTCCAACTTTCTTCCTTCACTACCTATTCCAAAATCATGAAAAAAGCACTCAGGAGTGGTTGCAATAAAAATAACATCACTTATAAAAAGATACATCTGTAGTGCTAAAAAATACTTTCAGCTTTACACAGCGCAGTGGTTGACTGAACAAAGGAGACATGCTGAAGAGTTAAATCACCCTCAAAAATGCACCCCCCCACGCATCCACACACCCTGTCCTGAAAAATACTATTCAATAACATAGTTTTCTTGAGTGTGCTCTTTATGCTCTTTATCAATGAGCACTGAATCGAGTGAGTAACTACCATCTAGGGTAGGACTGACTTTCAGTATGGGTGTTTACATATGCCTAAATGCCTAAAGTGCCTAAATCATAGAATGATTTAGGTTGGAAAAGACCTTTAAGACCATCCAGTTCAACCGTAAACCTAACACTGCTAAGTCTCACTAAATGTCAATGTCTACATCTGTGCTGTTGTGCACTGTCTCACAGCAAACAAAGAGCTGGCCAGCATAGTCACTGGAGCCTGTGGAGAGACTCGCTTCACCTAAAGTAGGCACCCAAAGGCAGATCAGCAGGGACCACCTGTGCAGTCCATTTACCTGTTATGCCTAAAGGCAGGAGAGATGCCTACTACCACCAACGGTGCCCAGAGATATCCAGGACATCTGTACAGTGCAGGCAGATGTGCCACAGGCCTTCACAAAGATCCACCTCTTCTTGCTGCAGCAGCTGGAAGCAATGCAGGATGCTTCCATATGTAGGCATTTAAATTGACTCCTACCCTGAGACTTAAGGCCACTGGCTGAGGTGACCTCCCGTAGCTGCCAGGTCTCTGCCCAGTTCTAAGGCATATCTGCCAGCTCTCTACCAACGGCTAGAAATACCCATGGCTGATGGCACCGGATCACTACATTTGGCTAGTGAAGGAAGCCCCAGTGCCCAGAAATAAATCACTTCCATTTTGTCATTGGCTATATATGAACCCCAGATGGACTCGGGAACCAAGAATTAGAAAAGCTACCAAAATAAAAAAAAATGGAATCCACTTTTATATAAACTATGTTAAATAATATGTCTAAGAGACAAAGCCTATCCATAAACTGGGGCTAGTTTGGGTTTTTTTTTTCCTCCCTTTCTATTTCATATTACTGGATTTTTTTATGTTTAAAATGCACATGTTGATATTAGAAAGTTGTTCTCCATTTCCAAACGCATCTGACAGGAAAATTTACCTCATGACAATACATTTTGATGTTTAGATGAAGTAGTTTCATTTAAATTGCTTTATACATAATTTTCCATTTTAACAATTTTTTTTCAATCCTTTTAAAAATGCTACTGTACTTTTCATAAGCAACAGTTGAAATTCAGAAAATAGAAATATCTGTGTTTGCTGTTCAAATGCATCTATCAGATAAAAGCATTTAGTGAAAAAAACTTAATGTAGTGACATCATTATGGATTATAATATCAGGATGCTGCACCGGCAACCTTAAATAAATATTTTTTAATTATAAAATTTTAAGTGGTTATTTTTTCCAACTCTATACCTTTAATGTAAATGTGCACCTAAGTATTAAGCCCACAACAGCATTTGCAGGCCATCAGCACTTCAGCACCATTAGCAAACAGCCTCACACCGGTATGATGCTGGATTCACTTGTGTTTGTATAACCACTGTGCCATTTTGACAGCCAACCGCAGTTCAAATCCCTTTGTCAATACTGTACACCACCTGTGATGCAAATTTAAATTAATCCCGATTTTCATTGCTTGCTTACACTTTTTGAGTAATGTAAGTGACACATGTCACAGCAAATCCTACTCACCCTGGAAGTCAGCAATATTTCTGGCACTGCCTCTAGGAGAAAGCAAATGTCATCTGTTCAGAAAGATTCACATGGGAGACTCTCCTTGTACTTCTTCGTAGCTAGTATGAAGGAAGCAAAAGTCTGTATCCTGATAATCTTTTTTTTGATGCACACCATTTAAGGTCCACCTTCTGTACAACGTTGGAGTTGGGTTCATTTGGTGTTTTTAGTCCAAGTTCTGAGCCATAAACAAAATTAATAAATTATATCCAGTTCAATCTCTTATTTATGTTGCAGTAAGTACATTTCTACAGTGGTGTAAGCATCACTCGGTGTACCACAATACCATGAAATCCATTACCAATGTGCCTGGGTCCAGATATTATTTTTCAATATCCTATCAGCTTTTTAACTTTGAATTAATGAAATGTTACTTTGTGTGCTTACTATAGCAAGGGGTGAATGATGCATGAAATAAAAAGCTGTCGAATCTTGAGAAAGTGCTTAGAACAATGACACCTGTCTGCTTACTATATTCAAAGAGTTCAAATTATATTATTCTCAAGTAAGAAGCACGGAAACAAAATGATGGTCACTTCACAGGATTGACTTGGAACATATTCAAAATCACAAAAACCCTGTGTAGTTTTTTCTTATGTTTTAGGTTAAAATGAAACAAACACAAGGTCATTTTATCCCTTTATGAGTTGATTTCTGCATATGGATGTTTTGTGGGATGGTTGTAGTCAGGCTTCCATAAAATGAAGGATTAACATTCTTCAGTGTGGGAAAACAGACAATTCTGGAGGATATGACGTGTAGGTACATAAAAATCTCTTACATGAAGAAGGTGAACAGGGTTCATCATTTACTGTCTTTTCCAGTACAGGAAACAGGCGGTATCAAATGAAAGAGGAGTTAAAAGCAAACAAAAGAAGGTGTTCCTCCAGGTAACACATAGGGAAGATGTGAGACTCTATCAGAAGATACTACCAGCGCTAAAATTCTGCACGGATTCAAAGGATGAATGGGCAAGCCCATACAAATGAAATCTATTGGGTGTTACTTAGAAACATAAAACCCATTTCTGGTTCACATAGTCCCTGTAAAAGTTTAATGGCTGGGAAAGTATCAAGAGAAAATAGAATTTATGTTTGCCCAGTCTGTGCCATCTTCCCTAAGCACCTCTCTGGTGCCTTCAAAGGGAGGTCACCAGGCAGAGGGACCTTTTGTCCCAACCAGGAAGACTGAATTAATGTTACTGAGTTGTGCTGCCTCTTTTCACTGAACTTTATTATGAATTATGGTAATTATTTCATGGGTTTGATTATGTCTTACTACAAAATATAGCTACCATGCCACAGCTATAATTATGTGTTTTAGTGAAGTACCTGGATCCCAGAAAATAACTGAATCCCTTTGTGCCAAAGGCTGTAAACACACGCACAGCACTAAAAGCAGTTTTGTCCCACATAGCATAAGGACAAAATGAGCTCCAACCACAATTTTATTGGATCCAGAATGGTTTCTTAAATGAAACAATTTTGCCTGTTCAGAAGGATTCATACTGCTGTTTCAACTCATAACTCTTCATACCCAGCAATAAAGCAAAGAACAGATTCTGATCCAGTTCTATCACTTTCACACGACTAACGCAGTAAAACACAGTGGAATTATTCTTGGTTTACAGTGTAGTAAATGAGAATACAGCTCATTTCGGAAATGTCAATTAGTTATTCACTTCATTCCCACTTAGAAATAACTGTGCTTTTATTGCAAAACACCTCATTTTGACTATTATTTCCAATGATGTTCAACTATTTTGCATTTAGCTTTACTATGCAGATTTGACTAAATCCGAGAAGGTGAAGTTTGGCTTTCCCTGGGAAAAGCAGAACACTTCAAAATCTCTCCAGCATCTTTGCTACAGCTTTCCTTTTACCTGACTTCAACTTTTCAAAATTCTTATTTTTGGGGATGAGGAGAAGGGAGGAACACCCAAAAATTACTGAAAGTTTTTGTTACATTCTGAGTATCAAAAGCAGTAATTGGCTTTAATGAATGGATAGGTCTGATTGTCAAGATCTTCTCAGTGTACAGAAGTTACATATCAATAATTTATTAATTTAAAGTGGAATAAGGGCACATTTCAGTGGTCCAGCTGAGACAGTGCAATCTGTCCCCGTGGCACAGAATAGGTCATCCTGCTCCTACCAGCTGCTGCTGGTTTGCTTGTACCAGATCTGGTGCCCAGTTGGTCTCCACCATGGGTTTTCTTCTGTCACTGAACTGACAAAAAATTAACATACCAAAACAAGCAAACTTAGCAAATTAAATTAGCTCAGTGAAAGCATGAAGATGAGTGCCAGAGGCAGCTCCTACGTGGGACAGGCAGGAGAAGAGTTGGGAGAGTCTGGGAGGAGAAGGTAAAACAGGGCTGCTTTTTACATTCATAGCAAATTATTAGGTGGACACAACTGTACCACACAAATATAAAAAACACAGTTCTGGCAGGTTGCAACACAATCCTCACAGTATTTCGTAAACAATTTCATGCACTAATTAACTATTTTATCTGAAGTTCCCATGGGACTCAGAGGAGAAAGATGCTCTGTGGTGTAGATCCAGCCAGTCTGCTCTGGATGAAGACACCAGGTCGTTTTGGTGGTTTTGCCATAGGGCCAGGGATCCATCTGTGCGTACTGAGCAGCTTAGGCCGGTATATTCACATTCTGGATGGACTAAAAATGACTTCCTCTGTAAAGAAGCTTTTAAATGCTGTTTTAAGCATAACCTTCAGCAGTCTGTTAGTCTAGATTCATCTTCCACCTATTGTATGATCAAAGTTGGTCAAATACAGGGTCCAAATCTAAAAACTTATTTATACAGGTTTAAAAACAGTGTTATTTCACCAATTATGTAGTTTAATATTGGCTTCTGTTAGCAAATTATGTATCAGGAGTTACCAAAATGCTCTTTCGCCCTTTCTTTCTGTCACACTTAGACAGACATGGAGCGGTTTAAGAGGTAACTCTTCTATGTATATTGTGCCGAGACTTGAATCAACTCAGAATTTATGGACCAAAAGCTTCTACAGTTGTTTTGCAAGAGACTAACAGCATTTCTGATGTAAAGCTATAGAGGTCACAAATCCAGAGGTTGGTTTGAAACACGGGCAGCCAGGAGATTATGTTTATTTCCCCCCATTTTCTGCACCTAGATGATGAATACGATTCTGTCACGTCCCCTCCATTCAGGAAAAGCTTGTGTCTGACTGTTGTAGTTGGCCTGGCTGATCGAACCCCAGCAGGTACACTCTCCTCTTCAGCTCCCACTCCCCTCTCGGGCTGAGCCACAGAGTCAATATGATGACTAAGGGCAGTAAAACTCAATTTCTCATTCCGCTGTGCTTCACCAGGCTGCCTTGTTATTTTTAAGTCTCTCCTCCGTCTGGTGGCATGCTCTTGTCCCCATATTTCACTGTCTTCCAGGGAAGCATCCATCCATTTACCTGATACCACGTTGCCCCCTAGTGCCAAACGCTTCCCTTCTTTCACGCTTCACTCCATTCCATCCACTCCTGCAGCCCTGACTCCTTTTCCTGCAACATTCCCAGTTGTTGGTTAAGGGTCTTTTTGTTTTGTTTCGGTTTGGATTTAGAATCTTTTCTATGCTGGAAAAAAGTTTCTTCATACTATTATATTAGTTGAGCCAGGATTATTTTGACTCCAGTTTGCAAGAAGAGCCCCAGTTTCTGCCCTGCTCTCAACCACAGCTATTTATATACAATGGGCTGGTTCACCCCAGCAGGATTTATGCCACGGGGCTTAGCTGTTCCAGAAATCAGCAGTGACTTTGCCTCCATCAGCACGACAGCAGGTGGCCAGTGATACCTGATACGTATAAAATTCATTGGAAAATGGGAAGCACAGCAAGAGTTTGGGGTAAAGATGTTAATCTAATCCCATTCTCTAAACAGCCCCTCCGCCTTGCTTTCCTAACAGAGGTTATTTGCAAGACATTCTTCCACACACTAAGGGTCTGGCAATGTGAACCAAGCCATTCTCCCAAGGCTTTGGGGAGAGGAGCTCTCACCCTAAAAGCTTGGTTGGTGTCTGATGCTGCAAAGTTTGAACAACTCTGGAGTCTCCTGAGCAGAAGAAAGGGAGCAGATGAGCAATTTTATTCAGGCAAGCAAAAGGATTTTTAGTCCTGGACTTACAGCACTCAGCCTGCAAGGGAGGAGGCAGCTGCAAACTCCCTACCTCTTGCCTTGCAAGTAAAGCAGGACCATGCCCCATGAGCTCCTCATTGCTTCAGTACATCTGACTTCCAGTGTCATTCTCATCTGGGCTCTGGAAGGAGGAGGGAAAGCCCCAGCATGCAACCATGGTGCCTAAAAACTCTTTGTGTGTTTGAAAGCCATATATAAACTAGCAGATACTGGAGGTAGAGAGGAGAGTGTCACCTGTGGCTCCTTGACAAACTTAACTGGGATGGGTTAGACTCTGACTTGGGCTTTAACTGAGTTCATCCAGGTGCTTTCCCCTTAATATCCATATAACAAACTTCCACAAGAACAGCACGGAGATCAGTGTTCATGAGAAATGATGTGGCAGGAGCTGATCACTGTTCCTTCCACATAAAGAAATAATTCTGATTTTACACTAAGGCCCGCATTTGAACTGCTTCTTTCACTCGGGGCTCTAATCCAGCATAATTGTGCACATTAAGATAATTATCTTAGCTTTGTTTCTGCTTAAATTAGTTTTCAAAGGCACTAACTTCTAGTGAGATCTCCAGAAGCCATGCCACTAGTACATGCAATCTGTCTGGACTACACAATTCCTCAAAAAAATGGTTATATGGGCTCTGAGCAGGTTCAGATTTGCCAAAGTTAATGGGAAAACCCAGATGACAGAGAAGGTCATTGGCTAAAATGTTTTTATCACGATAACTGATTATTAAGCATCCTCAAACCAGCAGCAATATTACAAAAGCCATTACACTGTCTTTGATTAATACCAACACTACAAATATAGCAACATTAGATATTTATTTCAAGCTGTTCCATTCAGTTAATGAAACAGTATTTGCTTTTGCTTGGCTTAAGACTCCCCGTTTTCCTTCTGTTCTGTAATCACCTTTCAGACCCCCTGTGATATGAAAGTGCTTCACAAGTTGCAAGGCGAGTGGTGAGCATTACCAGAAATCAGTATATACATTAACACACCAGACCCAAACTAGTGAGGAATCAGCACAACGCACAGCACATGAATTTCCAAATGCTGAGCACGATGATGGGCAAGTTATCCCCAGATTTTCAGGAACAGGTTCTCGAGCTTTCCATATGACCCAACACAGAATCATCTCAGTGATCCGTACCAAGATAGTCTTCGCTAACAGCTACTAGGTTTTGGGGGTTGTTGTTTCGTTGTTTTGTTTTGTTTTTCAAAAAATAGATTTCTTAGTGTGCAATTGGTTTGTTATTGGCTTATTCTGAAGGAAAATGACAAATGTATGGACCAGCTAAGACTTTCTAGGACTTAAATGCACTAATAATCTGAAGTCACCACCTGATGCAAATGGACAGTATCCTTTCCTGTCACTAGAGGACAAGGAACATCTGCCCTTCAGACGTTGTTTTGAAATCCATATACAGCATATATGTTAAGCAGAGTTTGCGTACAGTATAGAATGACTTTATACACAGCCTCTCTGCTCCTTGTTACTTTTCTTCATTACAACATTAACGTCACCTTCTCCCTGTAATCTGGGCAGCCTTCTGTTTCAGAAATGTAATATATGACTGCATTGTCTCCAAGATAAAAGGTACTAATAGCAGCCCTGATAAAGATATGCAGCAGAAAACAACGTAAGCTGTTGCCAATTTCTAAACCTCTCTGCTGGTTCACTGCATACCATTATTCTCTGTGCCATGACATTTACTGCTGCTCCTGAAGGAGATGCTGCATGGTGTTGCCAAAGATGCTATCAGAGAACAGCACCATTAGCAACTCTGCATGGATGTGACCAGACAAGTAATTCAACATTTTGCAGTCACCAGACCATACTTCTTGGAGGAAAATGGGATGGTGGCAACAGCCAAGAAACAAACAAAACCCCAGACCTCTGCCTGGAAGGAGACAAACATTTTCACAAACACAGGAATTAATATGGAAGTTTTGCAGAACTGTGGCTTAGGCAGATTTGTTTTCCCAAACAGATTCATCCATCCTTAATCAGCAGCCCCAGCTGTCCCTGCTGGGAAAGTCTGCGTCTCCTTTTCAGCTTGTCCCTGGCTGTGCTGAACTGGCATTTCCAAAAGTAATTACCTCACAAAGTGTAGTTGAACACCCACAACCACTAAGAATTACTAATTCAGTGCCAGCTATGCTGATTCACCAAGCTGAAAGTGCTGGTTCAGCTCAGCAAGAGTTCTGGGGCAACGAGGCAAGCCAGGACTTCACCAACAGGGACAGGGTACTCAACAGCTGGGTGAGGAAAGGGTGGCTGGCTGCTTACCAAGTGCAGACCCAAGAAAATATATCAACCTACACACTGGAGGAGTGCAATATAAAAGAAAGCAAACTCTGTGTGTGTGTGTGTGTGTGCGTGCGCGCGCATGGGCAGTGATGGCTACAGACACACCTGATCACGTAACACAGCGCTAGGCAGCTGAACAATTAGTGCTTTTATTTACTGCAAATTATTTTTAGTGGCAATACTCTTCCTTGAAGCTGATTTGCTATCAGCAGGCTTGGTTGAATTTTACCTATAGTTCAGAGGCAGTGATATATTAGAGTAAAAACATAGTTTACAATGCTCTAATCAAATTATGTTACGACCAAGGGGTCTGTAATTATGACATTGAGATATTGCCTCCGTTCCACAGTGTTTCACCATTACAAGAAGTCACCTCTACCCTTTGCTATAAGCTAAGGCATTTCAAGGTGGCCCATTGCATCTGATAAACATACAAGTTCTCTCACAGTGACTTTGTAGCTGTTCTTCTATTGTTGCTTCCCGTATATTAAAACCAAAATATTCCATAGATGAAGTACTATAATGTCTAGTCTTTGCCTAACATTATGCACAACACTAAGATACGTTATCTTTCATCTTGAAGGATCTCGAAGTGTAGTACTGTCTGCTGTTGAAATTGCTTATTCTCCACTGAAACTTAGCTGTCATCCAGGGAAAAAGATGACACTTGTTAATCCATTCTGCTCATACCTCTGTGTGAGCTACATGGAACTTTTCTAATTTTGTGCTTTTATCAATGCTGTCTATGCATTATTATTTTACTAAGATTGAACTCGGTAAGCACTGATACCTTCCACAAAAATCTGATATCCTTTTATTCATTAAGAGTGAGTCATTTTACATTTCCTATTAACATCTTTCCACCACTTAAATGTGACTAACAACTGCAAAGTGTGGTCTTCACAGTGCATCTAACGTGATGAGAAGGCAGTAGAACAGTAGCAGTTACCTCTGACATTGACAGCATTTCTACAGTTTTGCCTCACATAGCCGTGTATTAGATCCAGTCCCACAAGCAGACTACATTAATTTTGTCTGGTAAATTAATACACACATCACTTAAGCTGAGCTTCTCCTCTTTTCTGCTCAAGGGGCTCCTGGGAGCAGTCCTACAGTGAAAGCAGGCTGGGAGAGCCATCCCAGCAATATAATAGCTGATATCGTGGCACACAGCCAACTTACCCACTCCTTTGCATCTGCGCGGTGGGATTTACGTGTCTGTAAAGTGGGCATAAACCACTGCAAAATCATTTTGCTTAGGTGAAACGACTAAATAAAGTACAAGAATACAGCCTACTCACTATGCCAGCTGATTGTAGTTAATACATGCAAGGCAGTTTTGCTTTCATCTGCATCCACTGATTATCGCGAATCTCAAGGGGAAATGGGCAGTATCGCCTGTGAGGTTTATAGGGCCACAGTAGGCAAATACTTTTAAATCAAATTGCAGCTCAGAAATATGATGGTATCATCTGCTCTTATCTCTATTGTTTAAGCGTAATCTGCACAGTTATTATCACCTCACAGAGACTCACACACCACATCATGAAATTTGCATGAAAACAACAGCTGTCAAACAACAGTAATTGCAAGAAAGTACCAGGGTGAAAAGAGGCAGCTATGGATTCTCTATGGCAAAATTAGCAAATTCATCAGAATTAGCTTCTAGATGACCAAATGGGATAGAATCACATCTACAAGCATGTGGGTCCCCCAAGTACATAAAGTTAGCATTAATTAAAATGCTTATTTTCCATCTGTACTTTGCAATCCATTTCTACTCAGTCTGCTCTATGTGTGCGCTCCAGCAGAAACTTTGCAAACCAGGCATTTCCATTAAGATCCTCTTTTTCAATGACAAAATGTGGCACACAAAGAACAGTCACAGCTGGGAGCGGGGGAGAGCATCACTGAGGTGCAAGTAGCCATTTGCATACCTCTAAGCCAGTTATGTGGAGAATCAGCTAAAATTTCTCAAGGACCACGGAACTCTTGGCAGTGGCCATTGGGGATGTTTGTGGACATATGATCAGGCATGGAAGAAGCCATCCTTGGTGCCCCCAGAAAAGCAGAGGTTGTGACAGAGCAAACAAAGTATGCAAAGATGGACCCTTGAAGCCATTCCTTGCTGTTCTGCACTTGTGCTGGGAACAAGAGAAACAACGCATGTGGCTGGCTGGGCATGGTTTTCTTTCGTCACACCTTTAGCACATAACCATTTATTTATTTGTTTACAATTTCAGTACCTCTACAATTCAACAGTGAGATCAGGCCTCACTGGATAATATCAAGCTGGTTTTGAGATCGTGTTTCTTCTTCATTTGTGGCTTGAGATTCAAGCACAACATTTAAATAAAACATGAGGATGGTGGAGGAGGTAAAAGGCAACAACTTAAAATGGACATCTAACAGCAGCTACAAAAACATGGAATATCTTTGATAATCTTTTTATATTAAATGCTACATCTGTTATTGTTTCATTATGTTGCTTGAATATCCTTTTATTCCTATTTATTTTCTCTTTATAATTTTAGTTTATTGAATGTATTACATTTATTATCTTCTAATACTATAGAATCATATATGTAAGAATTTCCTAACAGTTCAGAAGTCCAAACTACCCTGGGGACCAGCACCTGAAGTCCCTACTTAAGCCTAACTTCAGGCTGCCATCTTCTGGCTGGAAAAATCTGAGTCCTCAAAGGAAAGACAATGGATAATCAAATCTTCCTGGTGTGACTGCCAGAGAGGTGGGATGGATGGAGGTGACAAGTGGTAAGCTCTTCCATTTAGCAGAGAAGCTCATCTGAAGGTTACTCTCGAGGAGAGTTTGCCATCCAGACTTGCAGCAGTTGTGCCCCAGACCCAGCTACAGGTATTGCTTGCGGTATGACAGATAAGACATCAAGAAAATTCCAGATAAACTATGCATAGTAACTGAGATACAGCAATAAATCTGGAAGTGTTGCACAAAAATAGCCCCCTCACTGTATTTAGAGGACTGAGAGACAAGACTGAAGTACGGTGCACTTATTGACTACCCACATCAGCTAAAGCATGGTAGCTGAGCCGGTGCATAGTACTAAACTTCTGTTTTGCACAGTAAAACACAGGCTCAAAAATCTGTCACTGGCAGAGCAGTACCGTCAGACCAGGGTGAACTCCGAGGACATGCTCAAGTAGTTTCTGCTGTGGTGTATTGCTCATCCAGCACCTGATGACCCACCAGGTTTCCCTAACCTGATCACATCAGAGCCTTATGTCAATTCACAATTTTTATTATTTTTTTTTCCCCAGGACACAATCTTTATCTCAATGTAAAGCCTATATGCACTAAAAGGTGGCATTTTCATTGCCAGTGGGCAGTTTTGTGTGTCTGTCAACAGTGCGTGTCCCTGGCTATACATGCACATATAGCCTCCTCAGCCGACAACTGTAGCAGATCCTTACTCTCTTTCCATGACCCTCAGATGTTGCTACTCTGTCCTTCAATCATTTTCCAGATTCCTGCTATCAACTGAATTTAACTCCACAGATTTTTTAAGCTTAATAAAGTTTGCTTTTGCTAGACAAACAGGTCTCGGACCCAGAATTTGGTCAGGACCTAAAGGGTAACACAAGCTTTCGTTCCTCAAAAGGCTGGTGTCCTTCTAGAATGGCAAAGCTTATTCCCACCTTAGCAAAATCCCATAAAACTGACCTAATGGTTTTCACCTGAATAGTGTCACATGAAGCAGTTTGCACCAAACAACTGAACTTCCCTGACCACATGTGGTCAATGTATTGTTTCAAGTAAAATTAATATATATATATATAGGGGGAAAAAAAAAAGGCATTAGAAAACTGCATTTTAAGACTTAGTACTTAAGGTGTACTTAAGACTACTACACCCAAAAGTTCTTCCTCAATTCCCTACAAAGAGCAGCAGTTGTTTCCATGCCTGAAATTTAATGCACTAGATTTGTTTAAAAACCCTCCCAATTTAAATCCTTTTACTTTACTATATTCTAGTCTTGCTTGTTCTATACACTCCTGCTTTCTTTTATGTTTTAATTGCTCCTCTTCTGTGCAATAAAACCCATGATTGTTAAACTCTCATGTCTACCTCTGCTAATCCAGCAGCCAGCCTGTAATTTCAGCAAGCCTTACACACCTGTCTCCTCTGGCTCAAATTAATTTCTCTTTCAATTAGCACCAAGGGGAAAAAAACCACAGTCCTCATGCCTAGGTTAAGCTGGCACAATCCATCCCAAGAAAACTCATATTATCTTTATTGCTGTTTACTTCAGCCAGCAAGCACTTGAACCACAGAAATGATCCTTGATGCCAAAGGCTGAAACACAACTCTAGCAAGCACTGAGATGCTTAGTATCTGTGCCAGCGATGAATGATACACAGGTGAGGAGTGAGGTTGTTCCGTGAGCAACGTTAAAGCAGGTTTTGATCAACTGATCAGAGTGCTTTAAATCAACATAGGCTTTAATGTAGCGAGTATGAAGTTTTGTTCCTTCACAAATGGAAGCGACTTGCTGTATGTAGGGCAGGGCTGTTTATAACATACAGTGCACTTTTTGAATTGTCATTTTGTACTCTGTGCTGGGATGCTTCGAAACAGTGAAAAAGCAAATAAATTTCAAAATATCCTTTCAACCACGAGGGAGCCGTCTGGTTTAGTTGCTTAGGCAGGAGTAGGAAGTCTTTGTTGCTACAACTAAAACATCAAGCTTCAATTTTAATAGGATATAGTTTTTCACCGACCTCAGTCACTACAATTAAGGGACCCTCATGATAGATGAGGTCCATTTAGGCACCTAAAGACTTCTAAGAAGAGGCTAAATGATCTCTGCTGATCATACAGGCAAAGAGTTTGCTGTTTTCTGTAGCAGACCTCTGAAATATGTCGCAGGAACTGGACACTACAAATGCCTTCCTCTCCCTCTTGATTAAAGGAGAAAGTTACTGTGACCAATGCAGATGGATAGAGCTGCTATGTCCAGCCACATCTGACCTCCCCAGAGCGCAGGAGCCTGGCTGCTGACATAGCCAGGAGAGATGGATATCAAAGAGGGAGAGGTGTGAGTCCCTGGGTCTACTGCGCCATGTCGGGGTGTCCCAGAGCTGGCTGCCAGAGCCTCACTGAGATTCAGAGCAGGGTTTGGCACGGGGCAATGTGCCTACGCACACGCAGAGACCCTTAACCAGCAGAAGAACCATGCACCCAAATTTCTTACATGGGATGTAATAACAGGTTACATAAACCCTTAACGTGACGCGCCATGCTCACATGCACTGTGCCTTTCTCACTCCACTTGAAACCTGCAATACAAAACAAAATGCAATCAGGCTCCATGAATGAAAACCATGTTTAGGGTCCTCATACAGACCTTCACTTTGGTTCACAGCATGACAGTTGTGCATGCAGCACAATGAGCTAGGGGTCTAATTCACGGGTTTATGACCAATGTCTCTCTCAGTGCATGCACAAATTAATCAGAGCATTTCTGCTGCCTTACTACTGTTCTACCACTGTTAATGCCTGCAGAGCATAAAAAACATTTTTTGTTTTTAACGTAGCAAAAAAAAATAATTCTAAAATGTGAATGACACAAACTGTGTAGTTTGTATAGTACATTTAGTTCACCATAGAGAGGTGGACTATCAAGCAAAACTAAGAGAATTATTTGGACATTAAGATTCAAACAAAACCAGCAAATCCCTACACTGAACGTAAGCTGTTTTATGGTAGCAGTTTACTTTGGTATTAAACTGTCTTCAGGTCATGCATATGTGAATGAAATGAAACAGAAAAAAGCCTACTCCAAAACAAAACACAGCTTAATATCTGTTCTTGGAATGAAGTTCTCAAATGTCCTTATGCTATTTCCACTTCTAAAAGGCCAGAAGAACACAAGTCATTTTACAAATCTCCTATTTTTATTATATATATATAACCACATAGAAACGAAGATTAAGACACACACAAAAAAGGTTCTACATTTTACTTTGTATCACTACAGCTTAATTTTACAACTCTAATTTTGATGGTCTCACTAAGATTTATGATTTATATTTTATATAGAAAATCCATGGTCATGCTTTTTACCACTTGACTAGTAATTTGAGGTGTTCAGAAAGGACTAGCAACAAAGCACCCCTTTATTGAAAAGCAGGCATGTCACATGAGAAGAATCTGCTCAGTTGTGTGAATCCAGCCTGTATATTTTCATCTGCAGCCTCTAAGCCCCACCAGCTTTCAATGCATTTACCTCTAACGTGCCAGACAGTAAGGAAATTGAATCATTTTCACTTTAAGGGTGCAAAAGTGAGTTCTGAATAATACGCCTGAGCGGAACAAAAAATATGTGCCGAGTTAGGAATGAATGCCAGTTCCTTAAATATTGACTCTAGCTTTAAACATCTGCTGATGTGCATGTAACTGCGATTTCTCAGAAGCCAAAGCCTTCTGATTTAGTTTGAAGGTCCAGTCACTTTATCTAATGCACAAATAAACCAAATCTTAATGATCTATTACTGACTGCGTACTTAGCCTGGATCAGCTCCAGAATTTGCTTATCTAATTATTGTGGCCAAAATAAAGTGTGAATACAAGCCTTACAATAATTCATTATGGATGCATTCCAGCTTCTCCTGAAGTCAGTGACTCTCTTCTAGACGGACTTTTCTCTACTCCTAAATTAGCATGTAGGACAAATACAGTAAGAACAAAAGAGGAGAAACACATTTCTAGTGTTTGCAAACACTTTTGGCAAGTCGTTATTTTTCAGTGAAAACTTTTTCATTAAAAGTATTGCTGACCACTCCTTTTGGTGTGGAGCTGAAGTTATAAATGAGATACAAGATTGAAATTCAAGTTAGTCCTATAGTTATAACTGTGGTGTAACTGTGTATGGGGGCTGTGCCTGTGCAAAGAACCAATTATCTCACTGGTGGCACAAAGAGCCATTTAGATGCTGGACCACCTTGAGACAAAGGGATGGACCAAACATTTAGCCACTGTCTTCACAGAGCATGTGACTAACTGTTCCAGGAGCTCTCACAGTGGCAACTTTGGGCAGTTACAACAAATCCTCTTGGCAGCTCATAGAATCAAAATTACATAGGTTGGAAAAAGGCCTTTAAGATCATCAATCATGTCTGTGCCTCAACCAGTTTTCTTCCCAGTGTGTTGTTTCATACACCAGGTGAAGAAGCTGCCATCCCAGAGACTCCCCAGGGTCTTCCTACTCCAGAGCTAACTAACCAGTACTTAGACAAGATGCGTGTAAATACTCAGTAGGAACTTGTAAAATGTGCAGAAATCATCCTGCAGGAAAGTCTCTTGTGCATAGTTAAGATGATTAGGACGTGGTTGGTAGACAGGTTAACCAGCAGCAATGGATTGGGCATGCAATGAAATGATCGCACAGGACCTCAGGCCAGTTGGGTACAGGAATTCAGCAGAACAACTGGGGTCTTGTCCAACCCTGCTGGAGATACCATCACAAAGACATTTGCAACATAGACTCATATCACCACCCAGATAGTGACTGACCACCCTCTTGAAGAGGTATTATTCCTCATGCAGGCACTATCCTGTGCAAAAATCCCAACAAATTAGGGTTTTTTTAAAGCAATATTCTCTCCATGAGTGTCTGTGCAGCACCTGAACAGAGTTACTGTTGTCTTGAGGTGCATGCCTTCAACGTTTCATGTACAGACACATCAGCCTGTGTTCAGCCACGTGGGAAGTTACATTTTGCTTGCTCGACAGTGTTTATTTTACAGAAATCCATACAAAAGCTCAGGTGAAGTGCAACAATCTCAGCCAGCCTTGCTGTGAAATCAAAAGCTGAGGCACAGAAGAGCTTGTGAACAATTTTCATTCCCTCTGTTTTCAAATACATATGGAGTTTCTTTTTATTATTTACTCACCAATTCCTTTAAGTATTTTACCACACTTAAAAATATTTAAATCCAATATTGCTATAGATTACTGGAATGAAGAGCATTTTTGTCTATTGTTGTCTTACAGTTTCAAGGATGCACACAATAAGAAATATTAGCAGAATCAAGGTGGGAGAAGTTGCCCGAGTGACAGCCTTTCCAGGTGGCATTAGCAAGCTTCCAGATCTGGTCTGTTCTACCCTTCCATTTCTGAAGAAAACTGGGAGCTTTTTATCAGTTTCATTTAGTTAATTTTATATTAGAGTGATTTATCTGATTTAATATGAATCTGTTGTATTCTTTATTAACTGATTTTTTTAGTAGTTTCGTTCATGAGCAACATTTTAATGAGGTTTAGCATAAGTTGCATTAGGTTCATAATGACTACATAGTATAGACTCAGTGCAAAGTATTACAAAGCGTTAAGTGACCATGTGCGAGACCTACAGTGAGTAAAAGCCTCTAATCCTTGCAAGATTGATCCAAATTGTTCTTCTGTATTCAATATTAATTGGGATTTTTTCCTGATGTTTAGCTAGCTGGCCAATATCATTAACAAATATTTTCCCGTGGAGCCTACTTACTGTTCAGTATTGTGTGTTTTACAGAATCATATAAAACATGTCAAAGTTGTCCTGTAAGGGAAATGGACATTATTAATACAACAGACATCCACAGAATACTGTTCACAGAAGATGTACAAATTAAATGCCGTAAATGTTAAATAATTAACAAGAGGGAGAACAACGGCTTCTTTTTTTTTCCTCAGCCTTCTATCAGGTGCTGATAAGAGGCAGGCAATGAATTCAAAGAACAAAAGACCCATTTAGAAAATGTCCTGGCACCCACCATCTTGAGATTATAAGTGGGATGAAATGATGCAGAGGTGCACAAAAGGACAATTAGCTAATGGCCAAGCAAACAGGGTGGGTTGTTTTTTTTTTTTCTATAAATACAGAAAATGAGCTTATATTGGGACTATTAAGAACTTCTGAGAACAGTTAAAGCCTTGTTGCTTTCTGACACGTGGAACACCAGCTCCTTGTTTAATAAATAAAACTGCCTCCCCTAGTGTCTTGGAAGAAATTGCACAAAACATCTTCTATCTCATGCATGTCAGTAATACAAAACCTATCAGTCATTGCAGGCTTAACGATGACTTCCCCAACCCTTCTGCATGGCAGTGCTTCTTTGGTTATAGCTGTAACTACAGCAAAAAGCAAACTGAACCCTCCCCTGAAGAGAAGCGGGAAAGAAAAAAAGTCTACAGCACCATCTCCCCTGGGCTGGACAGTATGGATGGCTGGTTGGAAGGGAGGTTTGTATTTTCCCATGGCAATTCTTCTCCAGTTTGTCAACCACAATGTGGATGTCAAGACGATCTGTCCCTCTGAGATGCAGTATAATTTGATATTATTCCTAGGATAAAGCATCTTAACCTCACCCTTTTCTCTAGACATAAGGTATAAGGTAGCCCTCTGTAAAGATAGCACAATGTTCGTATTTAGGACTTCTAAAGCATACATTGCAAAGTGTAGCCCAGGTCCAGGACCAGCAGCAGCACAGCCATGCCAGTGGGATAGGACACCTGGGATATTAAATACGGCTCAAAGGCCAGAGTCCCTTGGTGCATGCTGCCCCACGCCAACGTGGCTGTCCCTTCTCTGGTCCTAGGACTAGCTGTCTAGCAGCATCCAGGTTAACATTTTTATCGCTTTGTGCTGCTTCTTGATCCCTAATAAAACAATCCATTCTGAGTTCAGAACTGTGTGTTTCAATCTGATGTCTAGACATATGCTTAAACTACACCATATAAAAAGTTAATATAAAAAACCTCTAGGGAAATACTCATTAATATTATGATGCCAATGCTATATTTCTTCTGAATTCCAACTATCTGAAACATACCTTTAAAACAATTACTACGTGCATGCACTAATACATACAGAAACACAACGTTATATATAAATATACAATATATATAGGCAGTATACATACACACATATTCTCCATTCAGAATTTTAGTACATTTATATTACACCTATCTGGAGGGGCGGTGTGCTAAAGAAAGAACCAAGGAATATTCAGTCAACCTAAAAATTTCCTAGCTTTACATACATTCCATTTTATATCATTTTAGGTGGGACTGGCTAGTCCACCATACAGCTATATATTTAGTCAGCTACTTATTTAAAGCAGAAAAAGAAGCCTGCTGTGGACATGCAGATATATAAACAGCTATTTGCATTACAGCCTGCACATGGAAACTGTTACAGAGAGTTTCCTATTTTTCATGGTCTGGATCATTGCAGGTGATGGGAAGTGTCAGCTGTGTACATGGAGATTTTCTGCATCCACATCTATTTGATCCACCATCTATTCCCTCATGAGACTGAAGTTATGGACATAGCCGTATCTGTTTTCCCTCTACAGCCCCTGGGTATGAATTCATGAAGCATTTTCCATCGCACAGGCTGGCTGCTCAGATTGTTCTCTGAGGACAGGATTTAGACTCAGCTGAACTTTTCATGCTGTGTGCAATTTATAAAAAGAATTGGCTTTCAAAATAAATTATGGCTGTATGTTAGAAAAATAGAAATACGGTTAGCTCCTATCTGGCCTTCCTATATATTGACATGGCCTCTCTGGGTATTCCTCCTGGATTAATTGGCCCTGTGTGTGCAAACTGCTGGGATAGATATTACAAGTGAGAGGTACATTATATCCAGTAATAGTCAGGAAATCTGATTATGATGGAGACAGAAACACATATAAATGTGACCAAGAAAAAACTGCATGCAAAAGTTATACCCAGTGCCCCTACCCAACTTGGGAAGCTTGACCTTCAAACTTAGAAAACATTTTTTCCCCTCAAAATCCACGATGAAAAAATCTTAAACCAGCTGTCTTACCCTTACCCTACCAATACATATATAAAAGCATAGGATACTGTTAAATTGTTTAAGGCAGGGACTCTTTCAGCCATCAGACCTGTTGCATAGACTAGCCACATCCACAGTATGTAACATTTGGCCCTGGACCTTCTCTGAGCTCTTGTAGGATTGTTCAAAGTGTTTGAAATAGTCTGAAAGTGCTGCTGGAACCCATATGGGTGGGATTTCATTGCATGCATTCATATGCATTTTGCATGGTGTGAGGAGGAGGCTGGACTAGATGTCCTGAAGATAATTTCAGCTTGGACTGTCCCATGATCTCATGATGCTATGAGGGATGCCAGGATGACCTTGGGATTTATGTAAGTACAGAGGAAGACTAGCTAGGAGGAAGGGAGACAAATTTAGTGCAGGTTTGCTTTGTGTTTTTTTCCAGATTGCCTTCAGAAATGGTTGCTGGTGCATCTTATTCTGTGAATAATATCTTAGCATCACCTTGGGCAGGCTGGTTAGGCATCTCTATGTCACAGAGAGCTAACAATTTAGTACTAGGGCTGATGGGTCTTCAATGTTTTAGCTAGCATCTTTACTCTTAGCATGGTATGTTCAGGCATAGAGACTGCTTTCTTTATTAGCTTAAAAAAAAAAAAAAAGAGCAGAAATATAAATAATGCTGGTGTCAGTGTAATATTCTTGGGGAAATGTACACTTAATAGCATCAAAAGAGGCAAGATAATCTAATGGTTCTTTCAGACTGCAATATTACAAAACTATTAATGGAAAATTTAATATATTGAATGTGCAAACTAGCTAAAATTATGTTAATATATTTCTTTGTTCTCATATGACAGTGAATACACTGTACAGTCAGCTCTTTGATGACCACAAATTTTAGGTACCTCAAAGAAAAAAGTCATTGTTGCTATCATTTTCATCCTATTATTATTTTCATGTATCTACTCATAATTTTTTGTTTAATGTATTTTTTTTTCCTACCAGTGTCTGTCAAAAGATGGCACCTTTGTCTAAAAGGAAGATGAGGTACAAGAGAAGATCCTGTTGACATATCTGTCATAAACATAAAGAAGATTGAAATGTTCAACAGATTTTTTTGCTTATTATCTGTAACAAAAAATAGGGAAGAAATGTTATCTATTCGAAGGATAAAAAAAAAAGTTTCTCATTTCTGAGAAAAGGGCATAAATATTTTTAACACAATCAGCTGACTTACAAGCAAGAGTCCTAAGACAACTATTTGAAGGAGATTCCTGAAATCAAGTTGTTCATTCATAACAGTATATTGGTAAATTTTAATTGGTAAACTGGTAATCTGGAAATACCTCCAGGGACTGATAATTATCAATATAACTACCTTGTCTGAAGAGAAGTATATCAGGCAACTATGAACTTGTTTAACTGGTATCAATACAGTGAATAAAAGTGCTTAATTCATGATTCTACCAATAAGAAGCTAAAGGTTTAAAAAATTCTTAATGCTTGTGAGCATTATGAACAGCATCTTTCACAGAGGAGAGGTTTTGTTGCATCAATCTGTTAGAGATCTTGTTGAGTAAATAAATCATTTTAATGTTCTCTGAGGCTTTCGGGTAATATCACATGACATTGTATTTTAAAAAAAGAATGCACACTGTTGTATATTTTAGGAAATTACCACATAATTGGTCAACATTGTTTACCCAACCATTATATTGATTCCCACTTCCACTTGTCAAGTGCAACTTTGGCAGAACAGAATTTCAGTAAGGTGTACCAAGACAGTTTTAGCAGGTCTTCTAAACAGTGGAGATTTAGTCCAACGATGTGGAACATTTTGTATCAACATCCCATCAACAGGAAAGATAATCCTTACCGATGACATATGCAGGGGTCATAAATCTTTGTAAAACAACTGTACGAAGGGCAGATGACAGTTTGAGAGAGTTAACTGATATACTCCCAGCTCAGAGAAACACAGTGTAATTTACATAAGTGAATAGGAACTGGGGGGAGGGGGGAAGACACACAAGCTGGGGAGTTGTGGAAGAAATGTATTCGCAGAAGACCTATCTAAGACACACAGTGCACGGTGGTAGGAAGCTTAAGCTAGAAATCTTCACTCACAATCAAGCACAATTTCTTAACAGTGTGGGGAAATGGTTACTACAGGTAGATGCTGATTTTATTTTCAGTCTTACACTTACCTTACACTGAAATGATGTATCTTTGGGCAACACGTTCTTTAACTTGGCTTATTCTGTTGGTTCTGTTAAATTCTATATGGGCTTGCTGAGGTTGCAGCTGTCTTTCTCACCTCTTAATTCTCACACTGTGTTTATGAAAACAGTATTTACCTTTATACTGCATGCTCCCAGCATCACACGCAAAGTCCAGACTATCATATCACACTGTAATTGGTTAGATTTAGTCTATACTCTCAGGGCTTTGTGGTGAAGAGTGGTTGAATAGAATGGAAACATCCAGTATTGGCTGTAGGTGATGGAACGGAATGAGGTTGTGTTTAGTTCCGTCTATTTTCATAAAAAACCTCAACAACTTCTTCACATATGCCTTGTGCAAGTGTCTTCAGTCAGACTAACAGCCTGATTTACAATCAGGAAGGATCTTCCTGATCAAAATGTCCAAAATCCCAAACATTTTTGTTGCAGGGCACTTTGTTTGCTAGGACCTGCTGATATCTTTGACATTATGAATTCCTCAACCATCACAGAAACTTCAGAGCAGGAACTGAGGGGAATATGTCCAAGCAAGTCCCCTGCTTCTACATCCAGAAACCATACAATACCATTCATACAGTTATCAGGCTTTATCTGCAAAGCTGTTTTATGCCACTTCTAGTGTCTGTAGACTGTCAGAAAAATCATTTTCTGAAGAAGATATAGTTATAATCATGGAACAATAGAAAAGTTAAGGTTGGAGAGAATATCTAGAGGTCATTTAATGCAACTCCTGATCAGGGTCAATGAGAGCAGCTTGCTTGGGTCTTTGTCTAGTCATGCTTTGAATACTTCAAGGATGAAGATCCCATGGAGCTCTCAGCCATTGTTCAAATGTTTGAACATTGCACTGATGAAAACACAAAATCTATATATAGTTTAACACATCTTTCTTGAACACATATCACCAGAATTGTACTCTGTACTTGAGATGAAATCTCCTTAGTCTTGTACAATTAGTCTTGTGCAACCTCTGTTAACAATTACATGTTCTGGAGGCATGGTTGACTTTCACAGTTGGATCATACTGAAACTTAATAGTTTTTCGTTTATGAACTCCTGTGACCAAAAGCCTTCTCTTCTAGCTCTTTCTACCTAATGTATTCCTAGATGATAGTGGGCAGGTTTGAAACCAAGCTGCTGAGTTTATTTTGTACCATCCCCTTGCACTTCATGAATTTCATCCTGTTCCTATTAGTCCTACTCTCAAGGTCATTTAGTTCTTTCACTATGAAGCAGCAATACTTTTCTGTCCTCCAAATGATGCTTACCAATTTCTGCTTCATGCCAAGATCATAAATAAAAAATTTACACATGACTGTTTCCAAAATTGATTTTTGAGAAATTTCATTAGCATTCTCTTTCTAGGCTAATGCTTCCCCTTCAGTTGAGCTTGCACTCAGCTCCCCGCTTTTATAATTTCTGCGCTAAGCACTATCACCTTAATCTTACAAATTAGTTTAAATGTGCTCCCATGCCACATTCTTTTCTGCATTTAGCAGTATATTTTTTTTTTGTTTATTAAGTTCAGTAAAAGTCATCTAGTGTGATATATTTTACCCCCAATAAGCTCATATTGCATTGCCTCTCTTTTTTTCTATGCAGTGCCAGCCATTTTTCCTTCAAAAGGACTGAATTGGTGGCTTGCTGGCTTCGTATTTTCTTAGCGTTATTATGTTATGGAAAAGATGTAATTAAAGAAGTCCATGGACTCAATCTGAAAATATGTGATATTTCAGAAGTAAAACTACTGATTCAATAGTGGCTTCAGCCTAAATTCTGTGGAAGCATGAAAGAAAAGCCAAGAAAGAATTTGGGAAGATGCTGAAGACATGGTTAAGGTCTCCTATGCAAAATGAAAAGGAGAAGAGATTTTGTGCTTTCTGAAAACTTTACTTGCAGATTAGCAGGTCTTCATATCTGACTGCTTTATAAAGAAAAAAAGTTAAAGAAAACTTCATGAGAAAAGTGGGTTTCTTTCTCAAATGTTCTGGTTAGTCTTAGCTTTCACTGCTTCCTAATCATTTTGTATTCCAGCTTGAGAGCCTATCCACAGTTTTTCCACAGGTCAGCAAAATAAACATGCCAAAATAGTCACAAAATATTTCAAAGACAAAATACCTTCCTAAGGTACTTCCCCCATTTCAGAAGAGAGACTAATGTCAGTTCAACAGAATCAGTCTTAGATGTGTGAGCAAAGGGACTGGATTTCTTTTAGATTCTCAAGACCTTTACTTTGCAAGGTTGACATGTTAACTTTTTGCCCCAGTTTATTGTATGCACTGTTAACATTCCCAACAGAAATTTCCAGATCAAGAGGTACAAAATGTAACAGGAAAGGAAGCACTTTGCCTCGCCACATCTACACCTCTGTGTCATTTATTCAAGTATAGTGAAGTGAATAAGCAACAGAAAGTAAATAATCTAATTAATTTTTGTTTTATTCTAATTGTAAAATTGCCGTGATCAGGTTGTAAGTTTATCATAAAAAAAAACCCTTCAGCCTTGGAAACACGCATGCTTACATTTAAACATCCCAGCGAAACCAGCAGAGCTACCTACAATAATTCAGACTAAATGTGTGTGTGTTCCTCTGTGAGGTCTGTTATAAGAGGGTGTTAAAATGTTTTTGGTGTAGAATTTCTGATTGCTAAATTGCCTACTAAATTCCATAACATAGCTCGTGCTACTGTTACGCCAAATGACCTACATGCATAGTCAGTGTCACTTTAATTGCAAATCATATATTTTCCTCCAAAATAGCCCAATTTGTGATTAAGACTGTGCTCATTTGCTATGTAAGTAATGATAGTCTGGATCTATTTCTGGTTATTTAACTCATACAAATAACTAGATAACTACATAAACTCCACAGCAGGCAGAAAGTGTCATACATACATATAGCATATACACAACCTGCAGGGAGTATGGTCTTCAGTACTGTGAGAGTGCAAACCCCACCAAGTTGTAAGGCTGCTCTATATCCCAAGAACAGAAGAATACGGACTCACACACTGAAATGGTATGATACAGATTGCACCTGGTGTATACAAAAACTGGAATTTGCTATTTGAACATTCAAATACTAAATTCACTTTCTCATACATCCCACAATTAAACTCTCATGTCCAAAACTGTCCTGAAGAGGGAACCGAGATTGCCTTTTGAATTTGAAGAACATTCCCTCCCCATATTATCCCTAAAACACACCCCCATCCCCATCACCTATTTTCCACTCAGGCCTAATTATTCTTTTTCTTTGACCAAAGCAAGGGCAGCAGGTGCTTCCCACATCCCCTTCTCCTAAAGCAGTATGTTTTGCTTCACTTCTCACCGAAGAAAAGAGGGAGAGAGAGACAATTTCAAGGAGATAATGCATTTGACCTCTCTGCTAATATTCAAAATGCTGGTCAGGAAGGTTAGGAGCAAACATCAGCTTTCTTTCACACCTCTTAGCAAATTCCACAAATTAATAACATCATACTGGGAACAGCCTAGACCCTGAGTAATGAATGTTAGCCGTAGTTCCTGCTGGCTGCTTCCGAGGTGCATTTATTTTTCTCATTATCTTACACACAATCTCCCAGCTATTGTCTGCTACCCCTGCTCACTCAGGAAACCTCAGAAAGTGCTAAAGATGTCAAGAAGCAATAAGCCTCATTTATTTTTATGGCCTTCATCAGCACTTTCTTTTTTGCTTAAAGGCCTATAATAGAATCTACTGATTAGAATCAGCACCATATCAGAATATAGATATGATAGCCCTTTTCTGAAGGTGAATGGGCTACTGAAGGACACTTTCTCCATTTGATACTTCTAGAGGATACTGAAGCTAAACAAAATTAATTGTGTTCTTCCTCTTCTATTTCCTTCTTGCTACTTTCCCAGATATTTGGAAATTGATTAACCAAAATGTTAGAGAAGATTATTATAAAAAGTCTAATTAAAAGAAAATTATTCAGCTGAAACAATACCACAAATTAAGCAGTTTGATAATTACTAATAAAATGGTACAAATGAACAGAGAAACTCCCATTTGTTAAGTGCTATATTTACCACAAGACCAAATGAAGAAGCAAATAATTGACTTCTGCTAGAATTTTTGTCACTATAACTTCATCCACATCATAGTTACAGGCCAATATATTCTCTGTTCTTTCTCTGCACAGGTCTGACCTGAAAAATGTTCTATTTTAAAACCCCAGGTATATAACTCCCATATAAATATTTTTAAAAAATAATTTGTGTCTTCTTAGTGCCTGTCTCTTCTCCATAGACAATCAAAACAAGTGAAAGTTAGCAGACTTCTAGCCCAGTTCTTGTAAAAAAATTCAGTTTGTTACAAACATAACAGTAACTTTTGCATTACAATTATTAGCACAAGAAAAAGGACAGAGGTCAGACTGCACAAAAAAGGATGTGGGAGATGCTGATAGTGTAACCACTGTTCTTTCTAAAAATATTGTATCCTTACACCTATATGCAATTTAAAATGATTGGTTTATATCTATAAAGAAAATTCACCCAAAGG
Organism: Falco cherrug; assembly: GCF_023634085.1. Classification (NCBI taxonomy): domain Eukaryota; kingdom Metazoa; phylum Chordata; class Aves; order Falconiformes; family Falconidae; genus Falco; species Falco cherrug. The sequence goes on from NC_073698.1 coordinate 6,549,646, forward strand.
CTTCCTCAATGATAGATAGCAGTATTCACACAAGTTGTTTATATGGAACAAGCAGTTTATTTTCAGTATACTCTTCTTATTCTACTTTAACTTTCTTTGCAAGGCAATACCTCCAGGTCACGTTGTTTCCAAGATGTTCTGAGTAAATCTGTGATGTACAGATTTACTGGTGGCATAGGAAAGTTACTGCTTTTGAGCATCATCTCATTTCTGAAGAAGTAAGGTTCAGGCTAGTACAGGGACTAATATTTTAAGAATAATGTTTCTGTTCTTCAAAGGAAGAAGGCACTCTGGATGTGAAAATTTGAAAAGAAATCTTCCATCCTAGGATCATCCATGGAGAGCTATAGAAAAACTATTCTCTGTCACTGAAACTGGTGGGCTATTTAAGTATGCCACTTGCCTCTCGTATAATATATTTTCAGTCATGAAGTGTTGTTTTGTCTGGGTGACCAGAGTAAGAAGTTGCTGCAGAAGAATAATGAAACAGCAATCCTATGTGACGTGAACAGATTTACTATACTTTCACAGAGATTGCTTCACATTAAGTCCAAGATTCAGAAATTATATAGAAATCACATTCACAACACAAAACACTCATATACATACATCCTAAATCCATCACACTGAAAAACAGAAAATGTGTTACTGCACTTGGATCATCTAGTGTAAGTTTTCATTCAAAGAGAACTAATCATCTACAGAAAGAAAAAAAAACACCCATTCTCGATGCCCAGAACAGTTTTTAAAAAAACAGTGGGCTATAAGCAGGATTTGTTGTACTGAAATCCATCTTTAACTGGAATGGACTTCCATAATTTTCCTGTGCTCATTGTAGGTAACAAGCTTTGCCCTTTCTAGATGTGGGTCAGGATATGCATGACTAATTGCATGCAAGAAGTTAGCAAAATAGTATGCAAAAAGTTAATAAAATTGTCCCGATCTGAAAGACATTTTTAAAAAAATAGGAAATCGGTAAATGCAATCACTCTTCATGAAAGATGCAAGAGGAAGCTGTACTCAGCATGGTAGCACAAGGGGGCCATTTCTCTCAAAACTTTGTTTACTCTCTGCAACAGCTTTCACAAAGGGATACGGAATATTTGCAGGCAGCTAATGGAAGTGGTCAAGCATACACGATTTCCTGGTTCCAAGGAAGCGGCCCACGAAGAGGTCTGCCCACATCCCTCGCATGGAGATAAGCCAGCCAGAGACAAGACTGAACACCATGTTCAGATGCCTCAGCCATCAGACGCACACGTAGAAACACAAACCTACCCACACATAAACAGCATCACTGCGCATAGACAGTGAAGAAGAAATAGAGTCCATTACTATAGCTGGCTGTGTTTTCAGGGGTTATTTTCTACGGCAAACCTGAGCTCTTTCGCAAGGGCTAACATCTCCTCCTGTGCCACATTACCAAGCCTTGCTTCTAGAAACGGCTCCTATTTCCTTGTTCATCAGAGCTGTGTCACTCAGGTCTCCTGACTACTGAGCTCTGGTGTCACAGCACTATCAAAACTAGCTGGCTGCAACAAGGCTTTTACCACCCCACACCAGGTTAACGTCAATAAGTAGTTTCCACACCTTGCCCCAGCACAGCCACCAATCCCCACAAGGTTTCAACAGTTCATCTACAGTCTGTGCTGTTTCTTCATACTTTTCAGGCCAGTCAATCCTACTTCTTGCCTCTGCTGCATCCTTCTCCTTGTCTCTCCTGCATCCAGGGCACACTGTCTCCTCCCTCTGCTTTTTCTAGTTCTTCCTGCATTGGCTGCTCCTCTTGCATACCGCTATGAGCTATTTAACTACTTAGCAGGAACCAGCCACAGCTGCACCTTATCTACATCAGCCAACCCACCGCCCCTGAAGCCAGCCCACAGCTGTATATTATCAATGCTAATTAACCCAGCTGCATTCCTCTGCAATTCCTCTACACTCTGGCCCCTAGATGACTGCTTCCTCTGGCCTTGGATTCTGCTTTTTGGTATGGTTGGTATTGGCATTGTTCAACATCAGATTTTTGAAGATGTTGGCCTAGCTGAAGTTTATGTCTAAAGAAAGGTAATTCCCCTCCTTTCCTTCCAACCTCATAGCTGTAGCACACTTGGAAAACACAGACCATGTTCTTCCAGGTTCATTGCCCGTTAGTAGAGCCAAGCAGACCTTCAAAGCAACCCCAAAGCGCTCCTCAAAAGGCTAACACCATGCAGTTTAACTAGTTGGAACAGTGAGCTCCACCTTATCATGCACATGTGGTACATTTGGGGGAATTTTAAGATAAGAAACCTTCCTCATTGTCCACTGTCATCTACGTGGTCACACTAGCCATGTGCTGCCATTGTAACCAACCTGCTTGAGTTCACGGCAAAATTTAAATGCACTTTGAATGCTAAAGCCACTCACCTTTCTTGAACGAGCTACTAATCATTAGTTGGGAGTATTAAGAAGCTTGTAAACATCCTACATGGATGAGGCACCTGATGGAAATGAAAAGCTGGACTTTCAGCGAAAGTTATTATTTTACTAGGAAAAACAGGCATTGCAGCTCAATACACAACAATAGTGCTAAAATAGAGAACTCTGAGCACTTCTGACTAGTGATTTTCCAGTTCTCTGTGAGGATGTCATCCACGATCTTCACAAAATCTGCAGAGCTTTGGATAATTGCTGCTTTAACAGGACTTCCCTCCCCCCCCCCCCCCCCTTTTTTTTTTTTTTTTTTCCCAAGTTTTGTTCTAGGTAGATGACTGGGGAGGCATCATAAGCACACACTGAGCAGAGTTTACACTTTTACAATTCAGGATAAAAATAATCACTTAATTCTTACTATTCCTACCTAGCAAATGTTTTCCTGGGCAGATAGACTAGATGGTTAAAAAGACAGCTTTCCTGGTCCATTTAAGCTAATAATAATTTAAACAGATTTAATATTTTAAAATATAAATGCAAGAGAAATAAAACTGATTGAAATATGGTACATTTCAAGTTCCTCATAAAGTATAAGCAAGAGATTTTCAATCTGTAAAACAGGCCCTGTGGTGCTACACTCTTGAAGGAAAATTAATAAATAAAGGTGTGAGATTCAGGAGCAGTGATTTTTAAAACTACAGAAAGAACCCAGATTGCATGTAAATCACCTGAAAACACAGAGTACTACAACTGATGTCAGCCATCTCTTTCATATTCAGAATCATTAATCTCTTGGACATGACAAATCTTTTTAGCAGGAGGGAATAAATTCGAGATAATAAGTTTTAAAGTAATGAATAACTCTTGCCTATGAAGTGCTTTAATGACTCTCCTTGTCAGAATTCAGATTTTATTATTAACTCTACAGAATGGCAGCAGCCTGAGGAGACAGAGTTACAAATCAATTTCACTGCTTTTTCATAACGAGTCACTAATTGACCTCAATTTCTGATGGAGTCACATATTTCCTCCCATACTTTATTTTAATGATGTGTATATCAAGGATTTAGTGACTGGTCATAAAGGAATTTATTTTAACTCTGTGTTGGCTTGCATAGGCTTTTAATGACAGAAATATAAATCATTTTGAAAGCATTAACTTTAATCATTGAGATGTGTATTTTAAACCCTTTTATAGTTAAGATGATCATCATTTTGTTAAAATATGTGGTTGATTTATCTACTTTAAAATACAAAAGAATTATAGTGAAGAAAGAACATTCTGAATCTTCATGTAACACTAATGATTACAGACTATAAAATATTTTACTTAGCTTTCATGGGGTCTTAAAAAGAAATGACATTAGAATTAAAAAATGGTTTTGGTAGAACACTGTTTACTACACCCTGTATAACTATGAAGTACACCCTTACAAAGTTTCAAAGTATTTGAATAATGAATACCCAAAATACATTTTTAAAATTCCAGTGCATGAGATTTTTTTCTGATATTTATCTGCCAGAAGCTCAAACATCATTCTTCACATCATTGGGTGTTTGACATACTATAAAATGAAAATAACTGGCCTTTCCTAAACCAGAGAAAAGCTAATGCAAATCCAGATGTTTTAAATAGAAATATTGTACCAGTCACATCTGAGTTGATAAGGTAAAAGAGACAATATTTGAATGATCCAGGCTTTCAGAAGTCCTTTGAGGGTGTGTATTCATTTTAGATCTCATTTTGGGCATGAATTACAATGGAGAAGGGGAGAATTATGAGGCTGGAGAAGAGTAAGGAGGCTGCAGGTCCGTTTGCTTATCTGGCCAAGCCTTGCACCTGCTGGCCACTGACTGTCTCCATAGGTCTGGTGGCCATCAGCAGGAGACATACATTGGTGTGTGCCCACTAGTGAATATATTGTTGTGCTGGACCAGATGCAGTGCCAGTAAAGTACTGGGTTTGGGGTGTGTGTGGGGGGGTGTGTACATATGTACGTGCTGGGGACATCTGCTCAACCCTGCTGCTGGCTGGACCTGGGGACACAACAACAGCTGGGCTATAGGGAACTGGTACAGAAGGAAAAGCCATGGTCTGTAGAGGACCAGGAGGAGGAACTGCCTGGATGCTGAAGCTCACCAACTTCAGCTTCCCTTAGCGGAGAGCACAGCTGAAGTGTGTGTTATGAGACTGGACCCAAAGTATCACTGCAAAAAGTTGTTTGCTTGTACTTCATACACATTGTGTCATGTAAAGAAAGCAAGAAAAGCAAAACTGCATTAAATACTTGCATTCAAGCCTAACTTCTGTGTATATAACAAATACTCTAATTCAGCCATGAACTTTCAGTGCTGATCATTTTTTACTTCTATTACTAGGAAAGATCAATTCTATGGATCATAAAACTTTCAATCCTGTGTTACATGAAGTCAGACATATAATGATATATTTTAAGCATCAAATCTATGCAATTACTTTTGCAAAAAACCCAAACTGTTGCAATTCAGGTTTTTGACTATGTAAGTGTAATGAGGAATAACCAATGCCTAAAAAAGTAAGGGAAGCCAAACACACCACAAAACACCTCCAAAGCCAAATGCAAATATAACTGCTGTACAGGCATCTCCAGAAAACAGTATTAAGCCCTTCAACATCTTATCATCTCATATTGACACCAAAGCATCCCTTAGTATTATCCAGACAAACAGAACCATGTTTGTTCACATAAACACTCATAGGGCAGTCCTTTCATTGTCTTCACTTGCCACAGTCCTTTCCTCACCCTTTTTTCTGCATTTGTCCACCATGTTTTAATGCTGTTTTCAGTGATGGCAGTAAACAGTGGGGAAGGAACCAAATCAAATTCCTTACTTCACCTGTGAAGTGCATAATATTGCCATGCTTGTTGGTACAAAGCTGCCTGTCCTTTTCTAAGAATTAAAAAAAAATAAAAATAAATGTAGGATTACCTAATATACTGGGAGATAATTCAGGCTTGATTGTCACACAGACAGATTTAACATGCAGTACCTTAGTGAAAAATGGGAAAATTCAATGTAAAGAAAAAGAAAAAGACAGACATATAAAGCACTCTTTATTTATGCCAGATCTTCTAGTGCTAAACTAATACGAGTTGGTGTGAAATAATGCAACAGCTGCAAAAGAAGAACACGGGGAAAAGCTAAGAATTGTCACCGGAGGAAAGAAAGAAAGAAATATGAAAGGTCTTTGACTTTAGAGAATCCTATGAGAGTAAAAACTCCACTCACTAAAAATTATTGGGCCATTTTCACATAAATGCTTCTATTTTTTAAAGGAAAAAGCATAGAAAGAACATTTTTCTCAAGCGTAGTAAAACTCTTCTCACTTTTTCTTACAATACTGTGACAAGGGGTACCCCACTTCACACACTGATGGAAAAGCAGGAAAAAATCATGGCTTTATTACATTACACTGATGTTTGGAAATATGATTTAACCCAATACAAGCCAGCAAATGTCAAAAGGTGACCTGTACCGAATCTTGTAACCGCGTTTTGGCTAAGCTGTTTAAATTCTTAAATGAAGTAGGTGTTTAAACCCAGCTGCATTAAACTCCAGCTTAGCTCTCTCACTGAACAATATGCACCATTAAAAAACAAAAATGTGCCATGCTTTTCCCAGGTTGCAGCCAGCCTGGAGAAACCACTTATGCTCTGTCATCACTGGAATTTAAAACACTTTTAACTTGTCACATCTTTACTGAACGTTGCAGTGCAATCAAATCCTAATTCTAAAGAAAAGCAGGTCCAAAGTGTGCCGTTTCACAGCATTAAGTAACTTTTAAAGATGCTTCAAGAGATGCAGTCATGTAAGGCTGATATTTAGGTAACTATTATGTTAATTATATATTCATATACATACATCTACATATCTGCATCACTAAATTATCTTCATGTTGCTTTTCTTCTCTAGAGGTAAACTTCGGTTTTATTTCCTTTTCTGTACCACCTTGCCCATATAAAGAAAAAGAAGAAAAAAAACCCAGGTGTCTGAACAACATTGTTTCATATACATATAACATAAAAATCTATGTATGGTTGTGTGTGTGCACAAATGTTCAAAATAAATCAAGTGGGGCACACCTTGTCTGAAGCATTCTTGGGTACTACACCTTTAATAAGAATATAGGCTGTATTATGCAAAAAGTTCGCTTTTGCTTCACACTCCATTTTTCCTCCTTATAGATTAAAAATATATTAAGAGGTTTAAATTGCAACCTCAAATCACAGAAATAATGTATAACATAAACTTCAGCTCAGCTTCCACAAGTGTGTGCATTTGCATGATTTCAACTTACATGTTCAGAGATTTATGGCCGTAGGACTTTGCCTCATTTAAATAACAGCCAGTTATTCCCAGTTTCTCTCTGTATCTCATTTGGTGTATGTGCAAGACATTATTTAACACAAACAATTTAAATCTTGCAACAGTTCAGCATCATTAGTTTCCTAATGGGTGCAGGGATGGATGACAGCAGGAGAAAGGAGTGGTATAGGCAGGGTGATGCTAGCATGGCCAGAGAGATGGGGAGGCAGAAGAGCACTGACAGGAGCATGAGGAGCTTCATGAGGGTAGGGTAGGGCAGGGCAGGGCAGGGCAGGATAGGGCAGGAGAGGAGAGGAGAGGGCAGGAGAGGAGAGGGCAGGAGAGGATAAGATAGGATAGGGCAGGATAGGATGGTTCAGCTGGAAGGGACCTACAGGAATCATCCAGTCCAACTGCCTGACCAATTCAGGGCTGACTAAAAGGTAAAGCAAGTTGTCAAGGCCATTGCCCAACTGCCTCTTTAAACCCTGACAGGTTTGGGGCATTGACCACCTCTCTAGGAAGCCTCTTCCAGTCTTTGACCACCCTCTTGGTAAAGAAATGCTGCCTAAGATCCACTCTAAACCTCCCTTCACCAGAAGCTTTGAACCATTCCTCCATGTGTCCTACCACTGGATACCAGGGACAAGATCTCAGCACCTTCCTTTCTGCTTCCCCTCCTCAAGGAGCTGTATGGAGCAATGAGGTCATCCCTCAGAGCAGATCCTGGCTGAAGGAGGAAAAACAACAACTAAAACACAGCCAGGTGGAGGGATGTCTTGTTTCCTTTGTGTCTGAAGATGGTTTTGGGCCATGGGAAGTTCATACACGGTTTAGTGAAGACGGTTCTCCACCTATACATACAAATGGATTCTCACACACAGTTGCAAATTGCATTCTGTGTATTTATTTTAGGGTGTGATTTCAGAACTTGTGGGTTTTGCAGATCTGGCTCAATTTTTGAATACACATTGGTTACTTGCTCGAAGGTATGGGCTTTCTGCTCACATCAGCTCAGGTGACAAATTGACATCAGCAGTTTCTGTAGAACTGGGATTGTCCCTGACCAGAGTGCCTAGCACAAAAAATTGTGCCTTCACTTAAACAGCACAGTTCTCAAATATTTAAGGCACATTAATGCCAACCAAAATAGTTATGTCAAGTGCAGCTGAACATATTTAAATTAAGTAAAATGTGATCTTATACTTATAAATTATAATCTCAAGTAAAATACTTTCTAGAGATCTTTTAATATTTTATTATTTAATTACATGAGGAATTAAATAATCTCTCTCTTTTTTTATTCTACATCCTGTATTCCAAAATCAGGGTAATACAGTTTCCATCTTTTCTCTTGTAGTCTTTTTCCTAAGGATTTGCCGCTATTTAAGGATCACCTTTGGGATTTTGGTGTGTGTTTGTTTGCTTTTTTTTTAATTTGGCTAACCCTCAGAGGTAGCCCTTTTTTTTTGGATGTTTTTTCCAATGTTTTTCTATAGCACATTCATTGATATACATCATGTCTATGTCATTTGTATTGTAACAGAAATGTTTCACAACTTTGATCAAAAATCAAGAAAATACAATTTAAGAGGGGAAGGTAAGATATGGGATACTCAGGCTTGTAAACAAACCTCTGATGACTTGGAGCCAATGGCTGATCTTGCCAAACGGTCTATAAGCACAGTGAGTTTCAGTTTTAGACACCTACAACATACAGGGCAGTGAAACAGGCACTTGCTAAGCACGTTTCACCCATCTCCTGCAGACAGCTACATTGGGATGAGCTGAAGCACATCTTACAGAGCCTATTTCTCTCCACAGAAGAGATTCCTGGGAGACTGGCTGAGATGTAGGCATATGCATGATGGTTAGATAAGATGAATTCCACCCGGAACCCCTAAAGTTCTTTTGGATCTTTAAGATTTCTCATCTCTAAACAAAAAAAGAAAAAACAAGCAAACAACTAATTAAAAAAAAAACCCAAAACACACGACCAAAAAACACTGAGTTTCCCAATTACAGGCACTTGGGAACTTTTTCAGGGTAACTTCCAATTTCCAGGTGCAACCCATGCCATGAATTACAAGTGAATCACCCTGCCAATGTGCAGAATTGATAGATAAACCTGTATTTAAAAGGATTGATTGATTGATAGATCAACCTGTATTTAAAAGGCAGCAGTGGGTGTCTGGATCCACAGAAAGCTACACTAACCATTAGACCTTCCCTTACAGCCTATGGCTTTGGTGTTGATAACAGATATGAACCTTGTGCTAGTGAACCATTCAGTTTGGTAATTCAGTAACCTCATGCAAACCTACAGCCAGCTAAACTTCCTTCAGTTTGTGGAGTTACTGATTTGCATCCAGTCATAAGGGAGCTGCCTGGTGTCCTGGTTCTCTGCAAAAAGCACTGCTTGGTACTACCAGAGGTGAGATTGTTCTGTGGGTGAGAAAGGGGAAGCTCCATGAAGGTGCTCCTCTAGAGAGTTTTCTGATTTTTTTTGTAATCACCAAAGATCACCCCAGGGTATTCACTGAAGGCATCATTCATTCATCTTTCCAAAACTTTGCAAACTGTCCCCAGCTCATTCATGTGTTTCATCCAACAGCTGCAACATTTTGAAAAGACAAATGACAGGGCAGAGAAACAGAGACAGGGCGCCTTCTTGTTCATAGCTCCTCATCATGGTGCCTTGGTTGTACATCGACCATCTTGAAATCTCTTGAAAACATCCCTGGACAAAAGCAAGGCATGAAGGCAATACCTGCTCCCACAAATATTGCCTCAGCAACACATCCTGAGTAAGCAGACTTCAGACATGGATAAGCAACCCTACCTGGGTGAAGAAAATCAACTCTTCACACAAAAAAACCCCCACTGTATAGTCATACACTGACAGGATGGAAAAGAGATCCAGTTCATCCCTAAACACATTATTTAGCTGCGCATCACTGAGAAATCTAGCTGTAACATATGTTTAGGTTTCTGACCAATATCGGCCACACACGTTATACAAATAAGCTACTTTAGCCAAACAAGTCACAAGAAAAGTGTGGTCTTGCATGCCAAGGGTACTGAAGGCTACGGGCGCTTTTTGTATCTACCTCTCCAGGTCTGGCAACCGTGCCTGGAACACGCCTGGCACCCAGGCTGGCTGACACCGAAGAGCCCAGATTTTACTGTGCTAGTGAAATACCAGCCTGCAGACAGAGTCTGCATGGAAAGCGCCTCGAGGGTGAGGTCCCTGCAAGGATCCTGCTTCCAAACTGAGCTAAGGAGCTATTTAAGGGAGCATGAGCTGGCACGGGCAAAAAGCCTGCAAGGAACTGCTTGAGCAATTCTGCACTCTGTGCAGTTACTTTTCCGTGCCCAGCAATGTTCTCCAGCTCGATTTAATTTACTGCCGTAGATATACCCAGACCATCTTTCATCCTAAAAGGTGAATCAATCTTCCATCATCGGGGTGCTCCTGTCGTGCAGAGGGAGGAGGTTAGAGGATGTATGCTCTGTAAAGTGTAACAGCCACAAAAAGGAAGAGCCCTCGCCAGGACTTTCTGTAATGGAAGTTTTACCGAAGGCAGTAGCCAGCATTATCTTAATGTTCATTGCTCAGTCTGATTAGGAAAAAAATCAAGATGATAACTTGCAGGCACCTGTATGGCTGGAAATGCTACCCAGACTGTATTACATCTTCATAAAAATTTGTACGATGTGAAACATAAAGCTCGGCCCTATGGTATTATAAAAGGACATATTTGTATGGCATCTCCAAAATTTCTTTCTTCTGTAACATACTCAAGCCAAAGACCTAAAAGATCATATCAGTATAACAGTGACCATCTTTTCATATTCACCTGTCACACTCATGCTCGTCACAGAGAAGGAGGAAAAAGAAAATCACTTTTTATAGCACTGGCTGAGGGTTAAAACATTGGGGGCTTATAAACTGAAGAAGTGGGAAAAAATGGCATTTCAAAGCTGCAGGATAACAAGGAAGAAGCACTTACATGTGCTGACAATTCCTTTACATAAAAGCAGTTCAGGACATGCCTCAGCTGGCCATATCTCCAGCAACAGCATCAGAAAGAGATACGTATTTTTTAGTTAGCTTACTTAGCATAAAACCTGTGCAGATTTTTTTGGTCTGGACAAAATGGATTCTTAAATTGATTTGATGCTATAATTTCTGAAGAAGTTGCATGCTTTCAACTACTCTCACAGGCCCCATCACATTTCATCCATCATGTTTCTCATTTTAAGTTTTCTTTGTTAATGTTTATGTGTAAACAGGAAAAAAAATGTTTTTAGGTGATTCCCATGAACTTTTTACTATTAGCGTGAATTCAGAATTTGAGTTGATTTCTATCTTGTTAGACAGTAGCCATCAGAAATTAAAACTCAGCAATTGCTGCAACATCTGTGAGCAACTGAAAGTTAAAATAAAGATAATGAACACTAGAAACAAAGCAGAAGCAAAACATAGGGATGATGTATGGCATCGTCTATTCCATTTCCATGTCTGAAAATAATGATGATAGTAATTGTGAGCAGATTAGTTTCTGGAATACCAATCTCCACCCTCTCCCCTCCCTTTCCTTCCTTTTAAAATGTAGTTAAGGAAATAAATGTTGAAATTATAGGAAGAAATATACCAAGTGACCAAAAGCAATTGTTTGATGGATGTTTGAAGATCTCAACAAAATTAGTGTTCAACAGGAGATCCGGGTATAAGCAGGTGCATTGTATTCTTGCCAAGCAGCACTGATTTATATCAGTGTGGGTAATAAAATATCACAGATGATTTTCCTGTACAACAAGGCTGACCTATCGCAAAAGGAATCTTAACACAATCATATTTGTTCTGCTGAAGCAGAAAACTTCATTGGAAAGTGGAGAAGGAAATCAGGGATTCAAAAAGCCTTAGTGTGAGCTGTGAGGCCCAGAAGTGCCCCCCGCTTCCCAGGGCTGGATGTATAGTTGGTGACCTCCGGCTGGCGTGGTGGGTACATAGAGGATACAGGCCAATCTCCCCTCTCTCTGTCCTCCTCTGTCCCACCAACTTTCCATCAAAATGTGGCTTGGGCACATGAGACATGCAGGAGTCGAGAGTGTACTGAAGGGATCTCTGAGCTGGGTAGCTGAGGCCAACACCAAACCCATACCACAGGGCGCACCTCCCCCATGGTGCTTACTGGTTTTGACAGTCTTTCCTCCTGAACGTCAAATAAGGGTTGTATTCACTTCACTTTAAGTACTTCACTCTCTATGACAGTCTTACTCCTTGAACACTGCAATGAAAGCCCTTAGTCACATATGTCTTGTTTTCATCATCAGACACAACCTTGTACTCTCTCATGTAACCGTTTGTCTGACTTTGGGCTGGATCACCAGCACAAGTGGTTAAAACTTTTGGTAAAGACCATTTTTCTTCCTTTTAATATGCTATCCTAATTATATTATTAGTCCTCTAAAAACAGTAACTGTCTTTGAAGGCTCCCTGGTCATTAAAACTGGAAAGGGATGGTCTGGACTATTGAAGAACCAAAAAATTTCATTCACTTATGGAACAAGATTACCTATCAATGCAAAGGAAAAGAGGTTGTACCCAAACTGAGTTACTTCCAGAACTGAAACAAGCCTGCAACACTGATGAAAACCAAGCTTCATATGAAGACATGTTGAAGCGTGTAGGATGTTTAACAAGACTGAGAGCCTGTAGTTTTACATGTCATAACTCCAGAAGACCTTGTCATTGATGTTTTAAGCACCTTTTTTGCCAGCTTTTTCAAATATGTAACACAGAGAAGGCACAAAGTTGTCATACATAGTGCATAAAAGATAGGAATGCTTATTACTTTGTTTCTTTAATAGTTAAGACTAACTGCTAAGGATAGCTACCCCTTTATTAATTTCTTAACACAGGTTTTGTAGCAATATGAAGTGCTTTGTTGTTTTGACTTTTTGAGTACTAACAAAGGCAGAAATCCTCCAACTAAATTTTTTAATAGCTGCGTTTTGGCAGGTGTCTTTTCGGACTGTATTACTCCAGTGTCAGCTACAGGCAGGTCTCTTTACCCAGGAATACAAGAGATTATCTGAATGGCAGCCTGTGTCTGAAATGTCTCCCTGTTTGGATTGCAGGCAAGCAGGAACATACAATTCTGTGGTCTCCTGATGACAAAGCAGAGTGCTCAGATTCAAGTTGCCATCCAAATTTTCAGCTCGCTTTAAAAGAGAGTGCACTGGCCAGATCTAGAGGCAAGATGTTCAACACAGTTCTGCGGCAGGCTCGCTGTGAGCAGCTTTGCAGAAACTGCCTGCTGGCATCTCCCTGCTGGTCTATGGACAATTTTCAGGGCTGTCAGTTGGCGTCCTCATTTGCATTACTCACAGATGTCCCTGAAAACCCATGTATCCTGGGACCGTTTTTATGACACAGGATGTGAAATGAATGTTCTGTAATTTTAAATTAAACATCTGCAGATTTTCTTAGTTATCTAGATTCTGAGAAATCCTTCCATTTACAAGTTAATTCAGTTTAGTTCATTCAAATTCTACAAGAGCATTGAAGATCTTTATATCTTGCAAGAACATAAAACACCATAAATTAAGTGGAACATGCAACTCTTGTCTCTTGCCACTTTGAAGAAGATCAGGAATAGCAGGAGAGAAATGAGAAGAATTATTTCTACATATATTCTGGTAAAAGAACAAAGAACAGCCCTATAGTTTTCAAATTATTGCAGGCCTTTATTAGATTTAATTTTTTGTTGTCTTTGTAGCAAGTTGTAATGTTTAAATTTCCTAGCCTTTCTCTTAATTATCACAAGTACAGTTTCCATATCTTCAGATATGAAACAGGATTAAATTTATCCTTAGTAGGTGGATACAAGTGATTAATGTTGGTACATTCATGTCAGTGTCTCTGGAGAAGAAAAACTCACCAGGGTCCACATACTTTGTCTTAAACTATATATTTTAAAGGCAAGTCCACAATAATTTCCCCATTTCCCTTCCAGATACCCTGCTCATGTTTATGTATTCAGATTATTTTTTCTTTACAGTTCAATAAACTTCCAATATTCAGAGATATGTCTCAATGGGGCTTAAAGACTGTATTATTCATATTATTTGTAGTTACGCTCAATACTTAGTAAACTAAAACTTGAGGCACATTAGTGCTGTTTTGTTATGCCAAAAAAAGCTCTGGTGACTGCCCTAATTTGACTATAGGTGTAAGAACCACTCATTAAAATCTAATGTCAGGCTCAAAGCTAGCAGAAACTTTCATTATGCAAACATGGAATTGCTGGAAGGGCTAATGAAGGTGGAAAGATACCCTAGATGTCAATAGAAAACAATCCAATTATAACACAGCCCCTCTTCTGGGAATGTCCCCCACCTAAAATAAAGATTTTGTTTACTGATATTCTAGCACTTGTTAGGCTGAAGAATCATGAAAGCACAGTAAAAGAATATAGTGAATCTCAGACATAACTTATTTCTTAATTTAATGGTATACGTAACTCAATTGCTGTTGTGCTTGTTCTTCTCAAATTGAACACTCAGGTTTAGCCAGCATTTTATAGTCACTGTATACCAAGAACTGACAGGGTAAAGGAAACTAATAGATGCATTTAATGTTCCTTTCCTATTCCTGATTTGCATTCCACAGAATTAATTCTTCTGCTTTCTTTAAATCTAAATTCAGATGCAGTCATAGTTTAAATAGACATCCATTAAAAAAAAAAAATAAAAAAAAAGATTAAAAAAAAAAAGATAGAGGCTCATTTCGGTGGTGCTCCCAGCTGTGGTCTTTGCCTGCTGATGACCTTAAACCTATTTTCTCATCTCTACATTACATATTTTTATCAGTAAAATGAGAATATAGCCAAGTAAGTACAGAAATTACCTCAAGACATCACCTTGTTCATCTTTCCATTTTGAGAAAACTTTAATTATACTTAGAAAGTCTCCAAGAGATTTTTACCTAAACTGTTCTTTATCCTACAGGGTTAAAAGCTTCCAAAAACTACTTGATAATCTGATGATGATGGGACTTATTGTCTACTGGTAAAAGTGGTTTTAAAGTTATTGATTAAAATAACTCTATAATCTTAAGTGTCACGATAAAGCTTGTAATATAAAGTTTATATTATAAAGTGCAATGAGTCCAGTGAAAACTGTTGGATGTTAGAAAGATCAAAGACTTTGAAACAGAATCCCAAAGTATTCACTATCACCTGCAGACTTTATTATCTTGTTTTTATTCTTCCTCAGTTGCTGGAAAAACTGAGGAGAATAACAAATTAAAGGACATGGTGAGTTTCAGAGTAACATCAATTTATTGCACTACAGATTGTGATCTTGGCAATAAGGCGTCACTAATCCACATCTGTTCGGGATAGGAATATAATGATGATGGAAATGGCTTGCTCATGTCTCTGTTTGATATTTGCCTTGGGAATGTGAGAATACATTTGCATATTCTAGCAGGACCATAATGTGAATAAAGAATAGTTTTCCACTAAGCAGAGTTGTAAAATAAAGCTTAATAAGTGGAAGATATTTCCTAGACATAGTACCTATCAGCATGCAAGTGAGCTAGTCTGTTCAGGAAAGGTGTACAACACGTGTTCAACCTATCAAACTATCACATGTTTAATCTGAAACTTTATTACAAATCTGGCATAAATTGTCTTTCTGATGAGATATGGCATGACCTCCGTCTCCCAAGAGCCCCAAATGAATTCATGGACAGCCACATACTTTCCAATTATTGCTGTAAGAGGCTGTAATTTAGGGAGCATTACACTTTGTGATAGTCAGCATGAAAAATTAATCTCAGCTTTTTAAAAAGATTCAAGATAGATCAGTGGAAACCCAAAATATTTAAAAAAAAAATACTAGCATCGCTATCTTAAGGACACTTACGAATTATTATGACAATTTCACAAAATAGTGATGTTTTTGCAAACACACCTGAATACTGTGAAAAAAAGACACAAAACCGAAAGCCAAGAACACCTGATACTTCTAGTACTGAATTTCTTTGTGGCCTTTATTTAAGTCACAGTTTGATGAATACTTAAACACTGTCTGATGGCCTGGAAGAATTAAACCAAAATCATTTGCTGAAGCACTAGGGTCTACCTCCTTCACTCTAATTACAGCAGCTTTATTACGAATATCTGCAGAATCAATTTGAAAGTATACCCCTATGTGTTATTAAATGTCAACTTTCCCCATAAACTAGAATTTGTCTCAGTTTAGTAAAGTACTTAAGCTTATACATAACTTTAAGCATGAGTCATCTGACTACAGAGCAAGAGGCAAGCTAATCAAATTTAAATATTAACTAAAACCTGTCCTGAAATGGGTAATAATAGACTGCATAGCTTGCACAGTAGATTTTTTATTGGTAATCTCTAGTCATTTTGCGAAAGAGAAAAGTACAGTTATGACTGTTACAGATGAGGGAAGTCACACAAAGAGACAAAGTGATTTGGCCAAGGTTATTTCTAGATCACTAGCAGAATGGTGGAAGCATGTCAGACCAACGCGTAAGGCACGAGTCAGTTGCCCACCCAGTGGGCCATGATGCTTAAAAATACTATAACAAAAGCAGCATTACATGTCTTTTATTTTATCCTAGTATTGCTTTTGGGGTAGATTAACACATTGTGAGAAGAATATTCCAGCTAAGGGCAGGAATAAACACCAGATGTAACATGCTTCATCCTCTACGTACAGAAATATAACTTCTGATTATTGATTATGTATATTAAATATAACCCCTAAACTATGACAGATTTTATCAATATCTCAGTAAGGATACAGGGAACCCGAATGGACCAAAGATCTAGTTAAAACAGATTTCTTGCTTTTATTATCCTATCCTTTGTAGCTGTGTAGACTCTCAGAATCCCAGTGAGATAGAGTGTTATCGGTTTTGAAATACCTAGTTATTTAATTTTTACAGAAGACAACTAAGTTACTTTGCAAAAATAAACCAAAAAAACCCTGGTGTCCTAGAAATTTAGCAGAGGAAATGTAGATCTCTGTAACTACTATGCTCACGCTAGACTTCTTTTGGATTTTGTGGAGGAAGAATAGTACTCTATGGCACAGGGTGTCCCATCCTAAAATCAGAAGGATTGACCCACCAAAGGACCTATTTCTCCCCACTGAACACAAAGCAATCTTGAGGCAAAATCGTAGAAATCTGTGCTGTATAAATCTAAATGTAGGAGTGATACTACAGGTGACTTCTACAAATAGTTCAAAGATGCAATCTCCAGAGTTTTCCACAAGAACTTACAGGTTTCTGAAACGCACACCAGATTTTCATCTGCAGTGTCAGTAGATTTACAGATTCATTTATAGGAAAGTGTAAATCACACAGGAACTTTGAGATAGAACAGAAAACTGAGTCCTAAAGCCCAGACTAATATCACCATCTTTTCCACAAGATGAACACAAGACTTGTCTCCTCCCGCAGTAAATGACCTTATCTCTCTCTACAGGCCTATTTGAAATGCAGTAGTTTGAAGGTCCTTGTTTAATTTTCTCTTCAGATTATGACTTCAGTTACAGAACTTGGTAATTACACTATTAGCAGGTTCATGTAGTGATGGCTTGAAGCAGAGAAGAATGAAAGAACCCTAACACATCTAATCCTCCAAAATAAATGGCCAAAGTAGTTGGCCAGGATGAAAAAATAAGGGAAGAAGGAAAATTTCCGCTTTCTCAAAAGAAGGTTGAGAAGCCAGTAACTGTGAACTTCTGCACTGAACTTTACTCTCTGTTCATGGAGTGGTAGAGAGGAGTATTTACTACTAATTCACTAGAGTAGTTTTATACTTAATAGGGTGGGGAGCATAGAACAATGACACAATCCAATATAATTGCTAAAGTATACACAACAAATACGTTTAGTCATTCCAGAATGCTAATATTAACCTAGAAAGCACAGATGGCCCCTATCTGATGGACCAGTTAAATAAGGCTTGAGTCTGGATCTTAGCAAGCTTGTGTCTGGCTCCCAGGTCCATGTCAATCACGTGTCTTAACACTTTAGAAAGGTTGCGAGGATACACCAACACTATATAAAACAACATGATGCAAAACGTAGGCTTATGCTAATAGAGAGAGATCCAGATGATACCACTTCTGACCTTGGTTTCACGTTCTAACACATGGTTTCTCTCAGCAGGATTTATCAGGACACTGTGCATCCTGAGTAGAGAACAGACTTCTCACATCACTCTGTTAGCAGACCTTATACAAGGTCTTACACAAGATCATCTTGGTCTTAGATCTAAGGTCTCACTGGCACTTATTCAACAGTGTCTGCACGCTCGTTCATTTGTCATAGAAATGCCATCTGACTTCCTTCACTTCAGCTCCCCAGACTGCTTGTAAACAGATAGTATCTGAGCATCCAAAAGGTATTGTCAAAATAAACCTGGAGGGTTAGATGCGCTTAGGAAATGTGACAACAGAGGCAGCATAAATATCTAAACCAAATGATTCAAAATTTGAATCCCTTACAGTAAACGTTATCAAAGTAAAATCTCTATTTACATTTACCAGGAGTAACTTTAATCCATTCCTTCAAAAAATTAAACACCTTATTTTTACATAGTTCAGAGAAACCTTCTGCTTGTAAAGATTCCCTAACACAAATTATTGAAGAAAAGGTTATGAACTAATTTTTAAATCAGTGCATAATAAAATGAACTCCAATTCAAAAAGATATAAATGTGGACATCATGCAATCACTTGAAACTGTTAATTGGCTAATTAGAATCCTTCAGCCAGCCCTAGAGATCGTCTATCACTCTTTAAAAATTCTGAAGGTGAAAGATGTTTTCATTGACATTTTCTCCTGAAAAGTCTGACTTTAAAAATAAAGTATTAACTCTATAGACATATATGTAGAGTAGAAATTAAGCATTTTGTTTTAAATTACAAAACTGATGAAAAACTTTTACTGGAGTTGTGTTTCAGAGTTTTCCTTCTTTCTATAGTATGTCACAAACATTGAAGTTGTTTGGTTTTTTGGTGAAAATGCAGAGTTTTCTCCCACTCTTGTAAATATTACTAAAACAAGGAAGGGTGGGGGAAGAAAAGAAACAAAACAAGAACCACCTCTGTTTAAACCATCTTTGGTTTCACAGTGAGACTGGATAAATTCTGGCACTGTTCCCAGAGAGGTTGTGGAAGCTACATCCTTGAAGAGTTTCAGTATTTGACTAGGCAGGTCCCTGAGAAACCTGATTTAACTCTGAAAGTAGCACTGCTTCAAAAAGGACCTTGGACAGAGTGCTTTCCAGAGGTTCCTTCCATCCTAAATTATTCTATGATTATTCTTATTCTATGATTGTCCCTCTGGTGGTCAGGTTCAATACCTCCTAATACTTTGTAATCAAGCCAATGAATTTAAAATAACTGTAATTGAGGATCATGTTTCTAATATCCTCTAAAGACAGAAGAGATTCATGATAAGGTTTTTTTTTAAAGGAGAGAAACAAGTGCACACACACACACAAGATGGAAAGTAAAGGAAAAGAGCACAAAGGATGAGAGAGAAGGTGGAAGTTGTAGATGTTAGGGTGTGTGGAATGGGAAGATGTGTGAATATCTTGAATGCAAGGACATCCAGTCAGTGAGGTTGACGACCATTCAACATGAAATAAAACTGAAAAGAAGAAACAATAATAGTAATAAACATTGAAGTACACGAACCATAACTATATTGAGGCAATGGAGACTGTATGAAGGACAAGAGCTCTCAGGTTATGGATGGATGGGTCAGTTAAGGAAGCACTCAAGTGTAGCTTGATACCTTGGGTCCTGTGGGAAAAAGTAAACTTTATCGGGATATAATCCCAAACTATTATTGGATGCTTAAGGATAGTGTAAAAAATTTTATATTTTTTGGGACTGTGGGACTATGCAAAACTTCTGGGATGTTTAGGGGAAGGGCCGAAGGCAGGTAAAGAATTGGATCAAAGACAGTTGAGTAACAACAACCACAGAAAAAAAGAAGGAAAAGGGGATTAAAAGGAGTTACCTCTATAAACAAGCTGCAGATCAGGACAAACCCCACACCTGATTAGTACCACCTGAATTACCTGTTTTCTTGTTGACCATGCTCTCTACATGTGTGGGTATGTGGGATGACTCGCCAGTGATGCTAAGCAGGATCAGTTATCAGGTAGGTGGAGACCAGTCTTAAGAAACTCACGAGGCCGGAGCTGAGGGCTAGAAAAGGGTCACAGTCTGGGCATGGATTCAGAAAGGACTTATGATGTGGTCTACTTTCAATGGACATATGGACACTCATGTGGCTGTGGGTCAGGAGGCTGAGGATGTGCACATATCAGAAATCCTGGTCAGCCAGAGAGGAGAAATAGGGTCAGCTGTCTGTCTCGTCCGTGTCTGTGCAAGTGTTACAGGTTTCTGTGGGGGTGACAGTAAAGGCACTGCATCCTGCCTGGGTCAGTCTGTGTGGCTGAACGTGTGTGTATTGCACATCTTGGCATCTCTACAGTAGAGGCTCAGCCTTGCTTGTGTCCAAACCTGCAAATCCCTTGGGTCTTTGAACTCCTCAGATTTGCCCTCCCTTAACAACAGTACTATGAAATAGAAGGAATACCTTTCTTCTATTTTTGACTAATAAAAACTTCTGATAGAAAATTACATAGCCTTTTAAAAGCAGTATCATACAAGTTATGTATATTGTGGTAGTCCTGCCTACATCTCTGGTGAGACTTGACTTTTTCACAGTGTGGTCTACTGTGGCAACTGCAACTTGTCTTTATCTTGTTAACAAGACACCTGGATGACACCACTTGCAGCCAGAGTCAATATTCAATGTCTTACAAGTTGCTCCTGTTAGCAAGAAAGTACACTTCAATGACTGTTAAAACTAATGAAGCTTGTCTTCCTCAAGACTTGTCTCCTATATTCCCATATTTCTTCCAAGATGTTTCAAACTTCCACATTTTTTCAATCACCTTTGTACTTCATTAACTCCAAATTTATCCTGGACCTCAGCACGTCTAACAACTTCAGTCCTCACCTGGGCCCCATGACAATACACAACTGCATTAACACTGAATTGCTATCTGGACCTTGCCAAATATGTATATATGCGTATACAGTTGATTTCTGACCACTTTTTACTCAACGGGCCCATGAGACAGTGTCCTATTCAACTGCTGATTTTCATGAAACTGATAAAAATCAGTACCTTAATGAACACTAACTTTCTATTAAATTTATCTGAAAATTACCAAATAGCTCAGAAATTTCTGGAGTGAGAAGGAAAGGGGAGACAAAAATGCAGACACGCAGAAAAATTATATTTGTTT
This sequence comes from Falco cherrug, assembly GCF_023634085.1. Classification (NCBI taxonomy): domain Eukaryota; kingdom Metazoa; phylum Chordata; class Aves; order Falconiformes; family Falconidae; genus Falco; species Falco cherrug. The sequence goes on from NC_073698.1 coordinate 6,570,795, forward strand.
GTGTGTTTGGTTGTTTTGGGTTTTTTTTCTGGAAGAAAAAAACAAAAAAAAACAGGGCAAAAAAACCCCCCAAACCCAGTGCTAATCAGGTAGTTCTTTTATGCAATCCTATTTACAGACCAAAAATGTCCCCAAAATTCTTTTTATGGAAACAAATGAGGGTGGGTTTTTTTTTCAATTTTAAGTATCATTTCAGACCTCTCTTCCCACAAAACTTTAGACTCAGGTATGTCCTAGTTAATTTGTTTAAATGTATACAATTTTGTAAGCAAGTTTCTTCATAACTGTGAATTCACTTAGAGTTGTCTTACCTGTAGGAAGACATTATGGAAGTTTTAAATACTCATTTGTTTGGCAAGGGATTGCTTGTTTTCTTCTCCAGTGTTCAGCAGCTCAGCCAGCCTACCTTGCTCATCTGTTGTGGTGTCTTTGTATATACTGACCTTTGAGACATGAAATTTCTGAGCAGAGGAAGGAAATGTTGTGTTTTCTATCTTATATTTTCCCAAGCAGCATTGAAAGTTATTATTTGGTCAGAATACCTCACAATCCATAGACGTGCACACTGTGTTGTTAATTCACAAACACCATCAGACAAGCTCACACACTGAATTAGTGATGCCATAATCTTTGCTAGCAAAGTCTGCTCTTACTTACAGAAGATATTCCATTTTTGGTAGAACACCTGCTATCAGAAATTAATGAGTTTGAACCTGCTTACTGAAATGTATTGATACGGTCACAGGAGGTGATATTATAGAGTTTAGTTTTTACTTTGTATTTTAAATAGATGGAAAAATGTTTGCCTTCTTCATATAAAGAAGAGGTGCCTTTTCCTGTTAATATATACATTGAGTGAAGTTTGGAAAGAGGCTGTAGAAGGTAGTAATGTGCTTTGTTAACTCCATTAGGAAGCAATATGGAGACAATCCCTCATGACTGTAAATCGAATGTTCTGGAAGAAGGCATGGCTGCCTCAGTTCTCAGATGCACATGCAAATAAGAAAATAAGTTACTTTTCAAACTTAACTGGAGACTCTAACCAGTTCAGTATCTGCTGAAGGGGCAACACACGGAAAAAAAAAAAAAAACAAAAAAACAAACAATCCAAGAGATTTCTGAAGTATGTTGATGAAAAGTCCCTATCACAGGTGACCAAAGAGCTGATGAGGAGAGGTGCTTTACAAGATCTCACACCTACAGCCAGGAAGAATTTGTTCGGAATGTGAAGGCTGGGGAAGCTCTGGCTGCAGTGAATGTGAGATCGTGGTGTTTGGGATGCTGAGAAAAGGGAACAAGACAAATAATAGGATCATGGCCCTGGGATTCAGGAAAACAGACTTCAAGGTATTCAGAGAACTGCTTCAAAGAATCCCATAGGTACAGTCCCGAGAGAAGAAGGATCCAGAAGAGTGGGTTGATATTCAAGGATCCACTCCAAGCTCAAAAGCAGTCCATCCTGATGAGCAGGAGGCCAAGCAAAGGCAGCATGAGGCCTTCATGAATGAACAAGTTGCTCCTGGACTAACAGACTAAAGTTCCGCATAAAAGGGACATTTACAAGAGATGGAAACAGAGGCAGGTGACCCAGGAGGAATATGAAAACACTGTCTGAGTGTACAGGAATATGGTTGGGAAAGTCAAAGCTCACCTGGAGTTGAATCTGGTGAGAGACATGAATGACAACAAAAATGACTTCTACAGCTATAGCAGCAGCAAAAGGAAGACTAGGGAAGATGTGGGCCAGCTGCTGGACAGAGAAAGGTGGATAGGATAGGATAGAGCAACAGAACAGAACTAGACTGTTTCAGTTGGAAGGGGTCTAAAATGATCATCCAGACCAACTGCCTGACCAATTCAGTGGTGACCAAAAGTTAGGCAAGTTAAGGACATTGTCCAAATGCCTCTTAAACCCTGACAGGCTTGGGGCATCAACTCTCTCTTAGGAAGCCTATTCCAGTCTTTGATCACCCTCTTGGTAAAGATATGCTTCCTGATGACCAGTCTATACCTCCCCTGGTGCAGCCTTGAACGATTCCCCCATGTCCCATCAATGTATACCAGAGAAAAGCTCAGCACCTCCCTCTCCGCTTCCCCCCTCAGGGAGCTGTAGGGAGCAATTAAGCTGTCACCCAATGACCTTTTCTCCAAACTAGAAAAACCCAAAGTCCTTAGCTGCTCCTCATAGGACATTCCTTCCAGCCCTGTCACCAGTTTCGTTGCCCTCCTCTGGAGAGGGACCTTAACAGTCTTCTTAAATTGTAGGCATAGAGCTCAAGCTGGGGCCACAGCAACAGTGAATGCAGCGGGATAATCACCTCTTTTGACCGGTTCGGTGTACTGTGTTTGATGCTCCCCAGGGTGCAGTTTGCTCTCCTGGCTGCCAGGACACACCCCTGGCTCCTATCAAACCTGCTGCTGACCAGATCCTTTTCTGGGGGGGGGGGGGGGGGAGTTGCGTGTGTGCTCTCTAGCCATTCTTCTCCTCCCACATGGTGACAAAGGACACTCAAAAGACCAAAGAAAAGGCCATGCCTTCTTCATTTCATTCTCTACCGGTGAGACCGGCCTTCAGGAGGGAAAGTCTGGAACAAGGACAAATTACCTTTGTTGGAGAAGGATCAGGTTAGGAAACATGTAAAGTAACAGGATGTGCACAAAACTGTGCAACCTGACGGTATGCGCAACCTGACAGTATGCGCCCACCAGTGCTGATGGAGCTGGCTAGTGTCATTGCAAAGCTACTTTTGACTATCTTTAAAAGGTCATGACAAATGGAGGAGGTTCCTGAAGACTAGAAGAAAGCAAATACCAAGCTGTCCCTCACCTCTGAGACTTTGCATGGATCTGATGACATGGAGGTTACTCATTCATTCCTCTCCACCTACACAGAAAACTAAGCCCCTTATGAAAGAAGAAAGTATAGCACAGATTAATTTTTTTTTTGAGCCAAAAGTCAATGTCTGTACCCAAGCAGTTGCCTCCTAACACGAACTGAGGCAGCTCTTAAAACTGCAATTTATCCCTTTGTAACTTCTGGTAAACCATTTCCTGATTGAATACATTTTCTTTCCTTTGATTTTCACCTTGATGTTATGCTTTATTTTATGCTTTCTTTTCAGTCTAGAAGGGGAAAAAAGGAAAGATCACTCTAGTGCCCATTCCAAGGAACACTATTGTCAATGTGCAAAGGTTTTCAATGCACACAGCTGCAATAAAATCATTATATCCCTTCTCTGTTGTCCACATCGCCATTATTCAGTATGCAGAGAAACCTGCCAAGAGGTAATGAGGTGACCTTCGAGGTCTTAATCTTCATTATGACCGAATAGTTCAGTTTTCACCCACACATACAGATATACAGCTTTGCATGGAGGTATTTTGTTAAAAATGTGCCTACTGCAGAAGAGGGGGGTGGTGGGTTGGGAATTTTTTTTTGTTTTCTTTTCTCTTAGAGATTCCCTTCTATCATAAGTTACTCTACAGAGGAACTCCAGAGTGACTAAACATACAGCGGAGCTAGCAGGCTGAGGAATGCAACAGACGCAACAAAGCATTTTGTCAAGAAATCAGCCTCTGCTCCTTAGCTACTCAAAGGTACAGAATGATGATGCCTGTACAGCTGGACAATTCTTTATTGCAGCCACCAGAACTATTTGGTAGAGGTCAGAAATGCTCCAGTTAAAAAATTAGTGGAAATACGGCGATAGAAAGTGTGTAACCACTGTCCTTCTCCCTCATGCAGACTGCAGCAAAACCCATTTACCACCAAAAAAAAAAAAAAAAAGAGAGGGGAAAAAAAAAAAAAGAAAGAAAAAAAGACACAAACAAGCAAACCTAAGCACAGCCATACAATTTGGTCCTTAGCTAGAGAAATTGTATTAGCACTATATTACTATGCCATTGCATACATAATTCAACTGTGAAATTCCTTTAAATGCAATTTAATTAGCCATGCTACAGCTTAAGGTTGCTTGGTACATAACAAAGGCAGCTTCAGAATTTCCAAGTCCCTAGGTATTGGCTCCACCAAGCCTGAAACAATTCACTTGTCATAGAAAACCACATACCATAGCGGATGCTAAATAGGTATTCAGAGGGATTATTACACCAGATAGCATAAAGGAAAAAGGGGGTAAAGGGGTAATTTACACCAGGGAATGAAATGTGTCATTTTCTGCAGAATTTCTGTTATTGTTCAGAGAGCTTAACACTTTGCTGCTTTTTTGTGCATGTTACTAGTGTGAACCCAGTTAAATGAATTTTGTTAAATAGCCTTTTATGCTGTCTCAGAAATCCCCCAAACAAAATAAAGGCAAACAACTCCTTTGGAAAACAAATAAGATTCCAAGCAACTTTCCAAAAAATTGACTTTTTGGTTCTCATTAGTTCTTTAACATAATATGTACATGTATGCATACATACATATACACTTTTTTTTTTGTTACATTCTGACATATATAGCAAGAATTCTATAAAAAAATAGAGAGTCCTTTTTATAAATTTTAAAGTTTATTGACATGTGTTCCAGTGTAATTTGGTTTCCCTTTATGGAAAAATACATTCAGTCCTTCTTTCTTGACTGGAAAATATCCCCTGAGATACACTACCAACAAATGCCCATGGGTTAACTTTTCTTAGAAATTAAAAAAACAAAACAAAACCCAAAAAACCCAACCAATAGCAAACAAACAAACCAGAAATAAAAACCACACCTCTGTTTTCACCTTGTTAGTTTTAATTTCCATTTTCCAGGTGACACTATGCTGTCACCTACTGGTTACAGTCACTTTTTAAAGTATAGTCATTTGAAGAAAAACAAGAAGCAATAGGGTTTGCTTTGGAAGATCTGAAAAAAAATTTCAGCTAGTGAAAATTAATACAATTTTCTCTAAAGTCAGTGGAATTTGGCTGGTTTATAGCAGCTGAGTGGCTAATGCTGGTGGCAGTAGAGAAGCTTTGGGCTATTCTACCACGAAAGCCCTTGTGATATGTCTTATCTTAAAATCCATCCTGGGGTATAAGATTTCATATTAAAATGACTCACTATTGCTTTATAGGCACAGAATAAAGCCCACCTTGGGATTGTTTACTGAAGTGCTGGCTCTAGCCACCAACAGGGAAATCTCATGGGGTGATTTCTTTCTTTAGAAAGACTAAAACCTCTGCACGCTTCTTTCACAGTTACCCCGCCATTTTGCCAACCACCTCACTTTTCCTTTCTTTTTATTTGTGTGTCCTCTGCTATGTAGGGTCATCCTGATGGGCTGTCACCTACCTTCATCAACCCTGGTGCTCAGCCAGGAGCTCTCCTTTGCTGGTTCAGCTCATGGGGCAATTGCATGCTTGTGCCATATGCTTCTGATTACCGGGCAGTCATGCCTTGTGTACAACACGGTCCTGTGCTGATGGTCTGGACTCACTGCCCTCTGGGAAGATGACTGTGAATCAGGCCATATACATCCCTGTTGCTCCAACATTTGCATGTACATGGGACTCCCTGAGCAAGGCAAGGGGAAGGCGTTCAGCCAAAGCTCCAGACTGTGGCTACACAAAACAACAAATGAAAAAAACCAAACAAAACAAAACCACAAACCACCAAAAACAACTGGGCAGCTAATACTAGGTGAACATTTGCAGAGTTTGCAGCTACTCTGAGAAACCGGATCATATATTCACTGCACATTATCCACAGCTGCTGTACATTGTGACCCACATTGCGACCACCTGTCACCACCAAAAAAATAAAAAACCCTAGAGAGGACTGATCCTGAAGTCACCTTGTGGAATTACAAGTGTCCATCCTCCTATCTTCTGCACTTTTCCTCCACCTGTTATTACTCTAGCTGCTCTCTCCTCCAATTACTTGTTTCTCAAAAACACATTTGCATTGGAATGCAGGAAATGGACATTCCTTTTTCTGTTCTTTTCACAAACACACAGTTACCACTAGAGATTTTTTTTGTCCCTTCATACACTTTCCTACAGGTGTTTATCATCTTCTTGGTTTCCTGGCCATTTCTCCAGCAAGCTGCTTTCCAACTGCCCCGTGTTGCTAGCAGTACCACACATGGAGAACAGCTGAAGAAACAGTGTTTTCAGCATAGCAGCAGGGCAAAAAAAGATGAGTATTAGAATAGTTTATCCAGCTCTCAGCTTCATTAACATGATGAGCTTTGAGCCAACACAAGATACGAGATACACCTGCCAAGTCATGCACACTTCCAAAAGAAAAAATATTTAGGGCGTTAAAATAATTAATGTCCCTTTGTGTTACTAAAAAATTCTATTTATTTTTCAGTGCACATTACTTTACTCCTAAGGTGTGATAAAAGAAAAAATTAAGCCCAAAATAGAGCTATAATCTGCACAGAAATTGCATGGCAATGAATCTCGTTCATCAGCCAAATACCTGTGGTTCACTATGGGTTTTTTTTCCATTTGAGGTATGATTTCCTGATTTACACATTTAAACAGAATCTGCCTTTGAGGCCACACCTTAGGGTACTGATTCTTTAAAGTAAGGACAGAAATATACACACACTTGTAATCACTTTTAGATAGAACATCAATGCTTAAATATTGGCTGCATGTCCAGCCTCTGAAGGAAGCAAAGGAACACAGCTTTCAAGTGTGTACAACAGGCAGATATTTGGAAACGAAGGAGGAGAAAAAATCTGGAAAGCAGAAAGTGATTGAAGTTCCTGAGGAGTTACTTCACTTGGACAAATCAGAGACTTCTTGGGCGAGGACCATGCTCTAATTTGTGTTTGCGGTGTAGCCCTTGTTCACATTCTGGCTCATACCTTTCATTGCAACATGTTATTAAATACAAATAATTAATCAAATATGACCAGTCTGCTAATCCCATTTCATAATTCACCCCTAAGACACATTTCTTTGCTAAAAAACTTTATTAAATGCATCCCCCAACCTTGAAATTGGGGTCTTCCTTCCATCTTCCTTCTCTGTGCTTCAAAAGTAATAAGAAATCAGTCTAGAAGCATTTTGCAAAGAAAAGGCTAAGAAAAAAGTTGATCTCACCAAGGAAGAAAAAACTATTGACAGGAGATGCTTGAAAGGCTAAGATGTTTTATCAAGTCACGATTTCTAGGGACACGTAATCTCTTCTATAGCACCAATGGATTAAGTGATCTGAAGCAATGATTGCACAGGTTTTGTACTTTTTTTTACCCATTTCTTTTCTCAGGTCCCCTACAATCCAGAGTCTGCAACAATTAACAGTAATGACAAAGAGCCAGGACCCTGGATATGAAAGGTCAGGGTTTGGTGTGGTAAATATGTTGGGTGAATTCAGAACAATTATTTGCGGTAGATTTAATGATCTTAGATGACAACATCTCAGCACTTTTGAGAATTTAGCAAAGCTGGGATAAATACTGGAGCACTGGAAAAGGGAACACATCAGCATCTTACATGTGTCAGCTAATCTCAGAATGCCTTAAGAAACTCTGGTCTTTATTTTGATATAACAATATTTGCATCAGTTTTGATGTGAATCCAGAAATAAACATCCTACCAAAGGAAAAATAAAAACACTCTTTCCATTTTAATCTCATCTCTTATGTTTACACAATAAAAAGAAAATTACATCAGTCAATCAATCAAATAGTTTGTAACAGAAAAGGTACAGAGTTATTATTTTGTTAAAAATACAATACATATAACAATTGCTTTTACAGCAGAGCGAAAATAGTTGAATAGCATTATATGGTCAGTTCATACCCACAAATTCTACTAACCAAACCAGAGCTATAAGTAATGGTATATGTGATAGGCAGACTTTATTCTCCTCTGTCAGAGGACAACACTTAGCATAAAGACTACCACAACTCACAGGGTTGCACTGAATCTCAAGAAAAAATTCAAAACACACCACAATGAATTCTGTGCAAATGTTTTACAGTGATCAAGATGGACCTCACATTTCAAAACAAAACCCACACTTTGGAAAGTCATAGGCCCATTCTTTCACTGCAGGATACAATTTTGAAATGCTTGCTCTGAACAACAGGCTTTTCGTGTTTACACATTTTACAACAGTTTTTAAAATGTATGATCAATTTTCTGAATGGGGTGCAAGATTGCAATGGTGGGTGTTTTCAGGGCATCATTTGCCCTGCTACATAATTTCTAATGGGTTTACATGAAACTACTCTAATAAGAGACAAAAACCTACTATTCATGATTTTCAGCTGAAGATTTAAAGTTCCAAAAGGCAAAATGCTAAATCTAGCAAAACAGTCAATAAATGCAATTTTTTTCTTCAAGTCTGCCGTTCCTGGAACAGAATCTCTAGAGTATCTTTCACTCAAATGCCCTAAACTATGTATTAGAGGTGTTAAATCCCCCATAACAGAGCTCACAGCCCCCAGAATAATCAAGGTACTAAAAATACTAGCCTAAGACCAACTTACTCATGGGCTAGCTAAAATCTACAGCAATTTGATAGGGAAAAGTTGAAAAAAACTAACAAGTCCTAAATACCATTTTTCTGGAGCTGTAATCTGATCAAGTTGTTAAACTTCATGCAAGAAGTACTGGATGAAGTACTACAGTCTCTTTTACTACAGAATTCAAAACTAGATCAGCTTAATGGGTACTTCTGGCTTTTATAGCCCATAAATCTGTTATGTGAGAACAAAAATGTTTTAGCTCACATCACCTGATAAAATACTGAAGTCCTTCTATTAGCTCACAGACTTTGGACCAGGAGTATTTTGTTGTTTTTTTTTTTTATGAGAAATGAAAGATGGATGGATTTTTACTGAGGTGATGACCAAGTTTAAAACTAAAGAAACGTTTATGTTTGAGGCAGGGAATATGAATCAGGGTTTAGCCTTTAAAGTGCAAAGCTCAAAGTTCTGTGTATAAGGGATAGAAAACAGCCGTACTTTCATTTTGAAGTTATGGTATATTGTGGTTTTAGGAAAAAGAAAATCAGAGAGGAAAAAAAGATAGCATTTAATAATACACAGATTATTTTAAAAGAAACTGATACACAGGCATGAATCTTTAAGAAAGTGAAGAAATTTGCTATTGAAGAGCTGAAAAACTATCATAATAATGAATCTGGAAGGCTTTAGTCTAGAGAATGATGTACCTATGAAGAGGATGCTACTTCATGATTGTCAAATGGGACTGACAAATCCAAATGTCTTCAACATCGCCAGCTAAGCACAAAGCTCAGAAATGCTGATTTACTGAGAGCAGGTCACTGAGAGAAACTGTGGCCGCTTTGTTGGACTGATCCAAAACCAAGACTACACAAAAAGTATTGAGGTTTGAAATCTGGGAAGCCTTTATTCACATTTTCAAGGAAACAAGCCTTTAGACAACAGGAAGGAGAGATAGGGGGGGGGTCCCAGAATGGGCCATATTGAGCCAGCAGAGCCCCAAGGCACAGCCTCTATACTGCCTGATCCAGAGCAGGACTTGGTCTTGGAAACATGCAAAATTCCGCGTGAACTCTATAATCTGGGATGTGTTTTGGTCGCAGATCTGCCTACACCTCCTTCCACTGGTTAGATATTCTGCCATTGATTTCAGATTGGAAAAAGTCATCTGAACAAATACATGCTCAGAAAGTGTCCAGTCCAACAAAACTTTATTCCTGTCTGCGGGGGAGTCTGAACAACTCTCTCTTAGCAAAATGGCTTGGATAACAACAGATGATAAGATAAGACTGTGACTGTACACAGCATATACAAATGTAATATCTGAAATTGCCTGACATGTTGTTTTCCCCAGAACTGATAACACTGAGAGGAAATTAAAATGATAAAGTTTGCATAAGTCAACCACCAATCATATTAAACCAGATTATCAAAGGTCTTTCCAAGCAAGGAATGAGTCTGCTTGAACATAAAAGCAGCATGAAAATTTGTGACTGTGGAGAGATATGTTGGAGTATGAACAGAGTGACAGTCAGGCCAAGATTGACAATTCCAGAAGTTATCCCATTGGTATCACAACCTCTACCCAAGGCTTGATGGAGCATCCTCCCTGCTGGATGCCATAAAGAGCCTGCACCCTGCCGATGGGCTGACAGCGCAGGGGCAACAAGTAGGTACCCACACCTCAGGTGTGAGGGTGTCAAGTGCACAAGGGGGGCTTTCTCATCAGCAGATAAATTATCAGATCACTGGAGCAGCACAGGAGCACATGAAGCTGGAGCATCCATGACACCTACAGAAGGAGTGAGCAAGTAGCAGACGTGCTTCCAATGCTTGCTTGCAACCTGCACCTTTGGCAGGGTAATGTGCACATAACTCTGTGCATGATTACAATTTATGGGGATTACTTACAGAATTAGGTTTTAAAATTTGTAGGTGCCTATTAACATTCTGTTAGCACCTGGTAATGTGATTTATCTGTTGTATTGCTGATGCTGAACATATATTTCACTGATTGCCAGTTAATTACATGTTGCCAATATATCAATACAGTACTTTGATTCCGATTCAATAGAAATCACAAGCTGAACAGTTTTGACTGCAGCACCAATGTTCGAAGCACACAGAGCAGCCAGTGTTGTGGCAACCTTAACAGTCTGTTTTCCCCACAGATGCAGTTTTGATCTCTTCCAGGAGGTTAAATGTACTTATCTTTGTTGTTAAAAAGAAAAAAGAAAAAAAAAAAAGACTGCTGTCTTTACTTGCCTGTCTTAATTCCTTTAGCAAGCACCTTTATTACAGAAACAGGTATTTTAGTCCTTTTTGAAAGTCAGAGCATCCTAAACCAGATCTGGTTTGGTCTTTTTCTTCCCTTCCAATGGTGCAACACAAAATAAGACGCATTGGGAAATTCAGACCACTGTACAAGTAGCATGCAGTTTGCCGTAACCTTACAAGAAGAGCCAGCCTACTTCAGCAGGCAATGTAACATACATATCTCATCTGGAAATTATTCTTCACATAGTTTTGACCATCTTCTCTTTCAGAATTTGAATGATGTTTCACCTCCATCGATGTTAACACCAGTCAAGAGTAAACACTTATCTGGAGAGCTGTTGAGCACCTGCATCTCTTTCAAAGGGTCTGTGAGAACTCAGTATTGCAGAAAGAGAGGTCTTTTCTTTAGGATATTCATTTATGCTAGTCAAGTTCACTAAAAGTATTGGCTATAATTTTCTATCTGCTACAGATCAAAGGGGTAGCTCTTTTTAACAGAGCTGCTACTGGAATCCATATGTCTGTTTAATTCTGTTGGCTTGGGTCCAACTGATAGTCGTCTTCTGGCACCACGCCATTTTTTCTTCAATCAAAATGTAAAGAAGATGTAGATCTGTGCACAAAGAAATGGCAGCTTTCTGACAGCAGCACTCATTCTCTGCACCAGATTTACTGCACTCAGCACTTCTCATGGAAAAGAGCAGGCGGTCAAAGGGTTGATGCACAAAGAACTGACACTACTTGGTAAAGCCTCTGAATTAATAAAACCTTAATATTTTTCAATGAATCTGATGCTCAGATTGTAATATTACTTCTAGTGTTCTTTTTTTGTTCAGTTACTTCATTGCACATCATCACTGGTCTAATATCAAATCTCTGAGTTAGTAAAAATTCAGCTGGGCTGACAGAATTAGAACTAAAATACGAAATGAACATGTTCTTGCACTTATGAATCTCTGAGACTGGAGCTTGCCCTTGCCATTCCCTGTGTTTTTTTCCTGACTTAACAAACTCAAACTATTAATGCAGCAAAAAACTTTGTGACCTGAACCGAACTGCCTGTGAAGAAGCCATGTGTCAGGAAAGCATGAAGGCAGTAGTGTACATCAGTCTCACAACTGCTTCGTTAGCTTCTTACTTGAACTAATAATAGCTAACGTACGATATGTCCAGCTAGGCTACATTACACTGTATAATTATGTATGTGCCTGTCTCCTTTACAAAACTGAAACATAAAGGCACTACAGACAGAGGCTTCAAACATTTGTTACCCACAATTTCCAAACATTTTAAATATGCCATATAATTAGTGTATGTGTTCATATTTCTTATTTTCATAGTTGTTATTGTGCCATTACTGTAATTATCCAGCAAAGCAGTTTTTTAAAAAAAAGAAAAACACAAAACTATAAAGCAATTCCATGTATGTTCAATTTTATCTATGAACTACCTAAGGAATATATCAACTTGGGGGAAAGAAAAAAGATTAATGGATACTCTAGAAGCATGATTTGTTTCTGTATTTAACATTAATTCTTGACACATTATGGAAATGTTAGGATTTAAAGAATCATGATAGCCCTAATACTATGTACAAGCTATTCTGAAAAATTAAATGTCTGTGTTAATATCATGCCATACTCTTTGGAGCAACTTCAGCTGCAAATTATTTAAAATACATTATGCATCAGAGGGTATGAAGTTGAGCCCATTCTGGAGTCATATCCCCTGAAGAGGCATCCATCCTCTCCTTTCAGGATGGCCTTTTCTCATCCCAAATCAGGAGTTGCTCTGCAGCAAGGCATAGTTGGTCTTGGCTGAGGCTGTCCCTTGGTACCCAACATGTCTTTCAACATCACGTTTGATGACAGACAAAATTGGTTGTCACAGCCATGAGTGTGAAGGAAAGAGGTATAGGTGGCTGGTTCACACTCTCACCAGGCCATTCTGCAATTTCAGGCTGCTGGGGTGGTCCACCATGTAATCTAGTAAACTAGATTATTATTTTTTTTATTATTACTAGCAAAAGGCCACAAAGTTTGTATTGAGTGCCAGGTTCCCAGGACTTTCTGGGCTTGTCTTAGTCTTGACTGGTTTTGACTTGTTTTAGTTGTGACAGCAATTGTTTAGGTGTCAGGTTTAGGCATGGTTGGCTTTAGTTCACAGTGATAATTCAGTCTACACAGAATAACTGCCTGTTATCTATGATGGTTTTCAAGACTGTAAAGTCAAGACATTGCCAAAAGGCCTCAGGCTGTTAATACAATTCACAATGGTCTATCAGCAGCCCCTACAGGAGCACAGTCTTATTAAACTGGCTTAGATATAAGAACAAAACCTGATTAACTGAGATTAAATGAAGAGAAAGCCTACACATGCAGAATGTGTTAAGAAAATGTTAAAAATAAACTCAAGTGGCCCTCAGGATGGAGGATGAAGGGACACCGCACTACAAACATCCAAATCCTCCAAACAATTAACCTGGGGTGCAGACAACTTCTTCAACCCTTGTCCCACCTCTGAATCCATCATCCCTGGGTCTCAGAGAGACACTGTGAGGGTGTGAATTATACCAGAGAAAAGAGGTGGGTAGCAGGAAGGTTTTCCTGGATAACCGTTTTACTTATTATTGAGGCTCCTCTGCATTATTTTGGACTATGAGTGGTAACATTATCATGGCTGGACTAGCAACAACTCTTTACTGGATTTGAATTAGACCAACAAATTAAACTAACAATACTCTCGGCTCCACATGTATATGGCACATTCCCTTTTGCCACAATAAAATTTGAGTGCAACTGATAGGGGAGCAGAGGCAAAAAGGGCTAAACCAGGTGCACAGGGAATACCTTGTGAGTGACATACCTGCAGGTTGCTAATGCTGGAGAGAAACCCTCCCCTGTTTTGTCTGTGCGTGCCCCCAGCACATGGGTCCCTGCACCCTGCCCTGAACTGCTCAGCATTGTTTAATCAGGACCGCAATGAACTAGTCACCGAATAGACCAGAATTCAGAGGATGCAGAACCAGATTTCATCTTCTTTCTTGCCTGCATCAAGAAACATCTTCTGCTATACCTTCTGCAAAATGTAGCATAGAAGTTGCTGGGCGGCAGCTTTTCTAGGAAAGGACAGCCTGAACTGGAACCAGCAGGAGCTTCACCCACTCCACTGGCGCTAGCAAGTGTTTCTAGAGTTCATTAGGAAAACTGCGCAAGTACCAACTGAAGAGAGGATGGAAGGAAGAAAGGTTGAAAAGCAGTAAAGTAAAAAATGAACTTTTGTTCTGGAGTAAAATGGCCACAACTTGGAGTATTTGCACTCCAGTTTCTCTATTTCAAACTCACACTTACCTTACTGTGTACTGAGTTCCATGTCATGACTAACTTTTTTCTATTTTTTTTTTTTTTTGTAATAAACAGATTAGAAAGCTGCTTAGCAACAGGGTGCACAGCTCTTATCTCTGTGCCTTAGGAAAAGGAAGGCAGTGATCTCAACTACCACAGACCTATGAATCTGGCCTCAGTAGCGTGAAAGATAGCAGAGTACTTTCTGAAGAGATAATGGTTACAGACAAGTAATGACTGAGAAATAGGCTCTCCAAAAGCTGATTGTACAGACTTAATCAATATCATTGATAAATATCATATTTTCAAAATATATTTTATATAATACTATGACCAAGGAAGTGTTCTAGACTATTTGAAAGCAGTTAACATAAAAAAGCATATATATGAAAAGGACAAAATTAATCTTGGTCATAAGAAGAGCAGATTGCAAAGACTAGAAAAATAATGCTGAGATGGTTAACCTTGTAAAAGGGAGATTACCAGAAAAGCTCTTCAAGGCTTAGTTTCTTCTGGTGATACAGCTACAAGATGCCAGAGTTACAATAAAATTTGCAGATGATGCCAAACTGTGTGTCAGTATTTCTCTAGAAGGGAAAAAATTGTAAGTGCTAGAGAAAGTATTGAAGCTTAAGTATTTGGCATGAGAACTCATTTAAGTAAATTTAAGCTGAAAATGAAAGAGTAATTTATATCCAGTGGAACATGAAAACGAAACAGATCACCTCTTTCTACAGCATACAGAACCAGCAGAGCCCATTGCATATCACACCTTGGAGGAGGGGGAAAAAAGTAGCAATTGTACTTGATGTTTCCAAAACTGCTGCCCCAGCTATAATGCATCATTAGCACTAAATATCAAACTCTGGAACTGCCAACCAATGATTAAACCACTTGGGTCATTAATAGCCTACAGAATGTGAGAGATGTTTCCCCACTGGCTTGTGATTAGGAAGCACCTGTGCTTGCACAGTTCAAATTAAGTTCACAATTTTGAACTAGTAAAATTGCAAAAGGTTACACAATTTATTAAAAAAAAAAGTGGCTTTGCTCCCTGTTACACTCTGACATGATTTCAAAGGTTGGTTTGGGTTTTTCCCCATCTAAACATACACAGCTCACAGGAGAGGAAGAAAATATTTATTGATCTACAAGATTTGTCACATTCACTTAAAGATCTCCGAAATAAAAGTACACAGTATCATGAGATTCAATGGCCTAATCCACCTGCCTGGATTATTCCATGAGCATAAAGAGCAATGGAACCCCTACCTTAAGTCTGCAAGAACATTACCAATTCAGTTTAATTACTCAAGTATATTAATTGCATATTATTGAGGCACACTTTGGTGTGTGGAACAGCCATTCCACAGCCTGAGGCATAGCAACCCAGGACCTACAAATGTTCTCTGCCTTGAAGGACTGGCACTTGTAGGTCAGATGGCATAGCCCAGAGCATCTCAAATAATAACAGATAATTTTGGACAAATGGATCCATCCTCAGGTGTCTGTTATTCTGCCTGAGCTCTACCATAGTTCCTGGAAGACAATCCTGTGTTACAACACTGTGCTGCTCCAAAAGTTGTGGATAACAGAATTCATCTACCTGCTTTATGAAGCTGTCCAGTTATTTTATTACTATTTTCCTGGGATTGTCTTGTTTATACAGTCCACAACCTCCCTGGAGGTTTTCAAATAAAATTGTAGGTGACCAGATAAAATGAAATCTCTCTCAAAGTGCATATGTCAGAATATAAATTGTGTGGGAAACTTTCACTGTGGTGTTTCCCAAGTTTTTTGTTCTTTATGTTGTATCCTTAATAAACTTAAATATTGTTTTATAGATATTGTTTCCTGGTTTTTCCTTTAACCCTAGTGTCTTTGCCTTGCCAGTCTTCAGTCTGGTTTCTCCTCTGTGGTTTGGTCTACACTGACCCTAGTTCCCAGTTTCCGATTCTTCTTTTCCTTTTCCCTTTCATTATTATTTTCTCCTCAAATATCTAATAATGTATTTGACTCTGAGATTTTCTGTTTTTATTGTCTGGCTAGACATAGTCAGATGGGACAATATCTACCCAGGTCTTATCCCTTCTTCATTCAAATGAGACCTCCAGGCAGTTAATGAAAAATTAGGACCTATAGTTTCCTTGCTCCATCTTCTGTTTTCTTTAATCCAGACTAGGCTCTGCCCCAAGTATGTACAGCTCACACGTGGATGAATTTTCATGAAATTAACCATAAAGCTTTACCAGGTATCTGTGAAAATGGTTTTAATCTGGTTTAACATTTAGCCAATTTGTCTCAGATTTTCTTGGGTGTGACCAATTTCCTTTTAGCCTCCCAGATTTAAAATACCTACACTAAAGCACTTAAAAGAAGAAAGGAGGGTGTGAGGGAAGAGAAGGAAGTATTTGAAAAATTTAAGCCACTGTCCCCTAATCGTGTTCCTGTAAGCAGTCTGATTAATTTTTAAAAATAATATTAAATGGTTAATAATCATTGATCTTGGAAAGAAATATGTCAAGCAACCTAGAAATCTGTCATGCTACTAAACACATTTACTAACCAGCATTGAAGCAATGAGGTATGCAATGTGTCCTGGTGGGATTAGGCAAACAAACCAACCCAAAAAGTAATCTTGTTTCCGTTTGTAGATAACTTACAAGGGAAATTAAAACAAACAAAAACCAAACAAAAAAAAAAATCCATATATTCAGAACTCTCTGGATTATTCTAGCAACTTCAGGTCCTTGGAAAAGAGTTAATATTTATCAGCTCTTCAGTTACTGCACTGCACTGTGCTCTGACTTCATATTTCTTGTGCTGCTCCTCTCATTTTCTCCTTATCGATCTCGGTGAAAAAAACATGAAAAGCAAAAGGGTAACGACCCTTCATAGCCATTTCCTCTCTTTTTTTTATATCAGAATACTTCATTTCTCATGATCTTTACACCCCTTCCTGGCACTCAGCTGTGTAAAGGATATATAAAAATACCAAACACTTGAATATAACCTCTACCAGATAAAGGAGTAAACAAACACATCTCCTCAGACCCTTCTAGTACGTGATTCTGCACCACTCCCTTGATGATTAGATTAGACTACATTCGACTTAGGGTGAGAGTTAACCGCAAGGTTTCCATCTGATGTTCAAGTTTTAAATTAACATTTAAAAGTCGCTCATACGAATTATCAAGTCTTTTGAATCTGCAACCCTCAACCTGGAAATCTTGTAAGAAATGAATCCCTGATAAAATTTCTTGCATTTCTGTTTTTAGTCACAGCTGGAAGCTTAACAAGAACAGCATCTCTATCAAGTTATTTTCATGTGTTGCCCTGGCCAGACACCAAAATAATAATTAAAAAAAAAGGGATATTGTGTTTCAGTATCAGCTTAAAAGCTTTGCTTTAAAGGCAGTTCTAAAGCTGGACAGACTTGATTTTTTTTTTTCCTTGGGTTTCATCTTCATTTATTTAAACAATACAATAGGAACAAACTCTTAAGACCACAGGATTAGAGGAGACATTCCAGGGGCTACAAATCTAGGGAAATCTTACACAGGAATCTAGATTTCATATTTCTCCAATCCAGTGCAGGAAATGTCACATGGCAGCTCGGGAGAGGAGGCACTGGGGAATACAGTGGAGATGTGACAGCTCTCGCCTCATATAAAAGTGCCTGGGACAGGCACACAGGAGAAAGCACCTTCCAGTAGCCCCTTCTGTGAGTGGGGCTCGCCGCAGGACATCAGCTTTGCTGTAGAGCTCTATTATCACCCATGGACTCCCCTATGCAAGGTCTACCACAAGATGCAGCAGGACAGAAACTGGGGTGCATGCAATAAACAAAATGCTACATATTTGTGTCCCTAGAGCATGCAGCACCTTTGTAGCTTTGAGGAAAACTGCAAATGACATCATCTCACACTTGTTTCCTCTTTTAAGGTATGAAAGTTAGGAAACTAACTGTAAATGTAGAACCTGAAATATTATCAATTGGCTTTTTTTACCATTCTCCTTCAGCGGTAGCCTTGTATAGCTGTGTGTGCATGTATACATGCAGTGTATTTCATGTATGAACAATGTTCAGAATAAACTTTTTGGTTTTAGTATAAGCATCACTAACTCAGAGAATAGTCTAATTGTAAGATATTATAGATGTGAAACATATCCATAGTACTCCAAAGGTGCTATAAAATATTATAACCATAATTATATAAGTTATTTCTAAGATATGAAGGACCAGTCAAACTAACATTAGTGGGATCGGAGGTTCCAATTCCCTTAAACATTTAGGAGAATTAATGGCAAACTTGATTCTAAAGGCAATGAGGATCTCACAGCTTTGAGGGAGAGGAAGAGTAGAGATGAGGAACAGGGGAATGAAAGATATTCCCCCCACCCCCGATTTAAATACAATGGTAATGTATAAAAGTCTGAGAATTCTGCTTCTTTCATTCAGAGACCAAAAGGGTTATGCTTCTACCTATTGAGCTCAGTTTGAGTTAAGATTTTGCCCATTATGTTACCTGAAATACATTACAGGTTATAAAAAAAAAAAAGTACATCCCCTTAATCCATTTGCAATTCAAATGTGAAACTTGCAACAAAACTGCAGCACATCAACCCAGAACAAACAACTCATCAAACCCCATAAACATGGCATGATCCCAGTAATGAAAAATGAGCTTTGCAACAGCCTGTAATTAGCATGGGAATGACAGGCACATTCTAAACCTTTCTGAACATATGGGTAATTATTGAAGAGCTGTGACAGTAATGCATCAACAAGCCTATCCATCTTACTGTGGTTCTACATTCCAGCTGCCTCTCAGTGGATCTTAACATACTATTCAGTAATTTGGTGGAAACCTCATCACCCAAGAGCAATGATAGGGTTCCATCTATAATGAGAACAAAAATTAAAAGAATCATCACTTTAAAAGGAGTGTTGATACTCCATATAACCACTCTAAAACATTCCATATTCCCAACCTGCAATCTTTCCAGCCTTACAATTTGCTGGTGGGAATTTTAAAAGTTTCTGGAATAATGGGTATTGGCCTACAATTCTATAACAAGAAAGTAGGGGTGGGGGGGAAGAAAGACTGTACAAAACAGTCAAAGACAACTGTGTACTTCATCAAGAGACTTACAATTGTAAACTTATTGCGCCAGAATCATTCAGATCACCAAAAGATGAAAATTATTATTAAGATCTTGTAATATAGTAGTATCTTGAGGCCTTCCCATAGGGAAAGAAGAAACCTTATTGATGAATGTGTTACCCAGACAGATAAATAATGAATAGAGAAAGACAGTTTGGAAGCTCCAAATGAACCAAACAAACAGTAGTTAGTAGAAAAGCACAGCCACCATCACTACCTATTTAGAAAAAGAAAACTGGAGTACAGGAGGAGGAATAGTCGTCTATCCGTTTTGTAATGCTTGCACAAAAAAAAATAGATCTTATCCTGCCATCAACACAAATTTTTATTTATACTTGACAGCTAAATAGGGTTTTTTTTGCAATGGTATTGGAAGACAAAGGAAAGTGGATACCAGAACAAAAATCCCTGTCTAATTAATCAGGCTTCTCACCCTAACCCCTCCTTTCTACAACAAATAAAGCTTGAAAATGGCTTGCAGTTTAACTTTCACTTTAGATATATAGAAATGCGGGTGGGGATGGAGGGGTAATGAAAAGAGAAGGAGAAAGGCTGGGGATGATATTCACCTTCACACTGAACCACTTTTCCTAGCCTGAGTTATATAGCAGAAGAAAAGACAGGAGTGAGCTGACATCAATCATCCTTATGGATCTTTACTTTTTATTCATTGTTCTATTGATCTTTTTCAGCATTATTTCATAGGTTGATTGCAATAAAAGTCATTTCTTATTATGTCTCCATTTTAACTCATAAAGCATATGACACAATAGTTTTTGAATGAAGGACAGGTTCCCTAAGGGAAAGAACAAAATCCTGGGTAAAAGCACAGATTTATTGATCTCTCCTTCAATAATAATGATTAAAATCTAACCAAGCACTATTGCCTTAATAAATTATTCAGTCCTCTTTCCCTCTTCCACATTCCAACTGGATGAACTCCAAAAAAAGAAAAGTTTGATCACAAAATGCCGAAAATACTGTCTTCATACAGTGAGACATAACACTGTTAAAAACATACTAAACAACAGCATCTTACAGACAAGGAATCCTTTTGCCCAAAGACCAACTGACCAGTAACTGGGGAAAGAAAACAACATGTCCTGGAAAGGAGGGGAAGGTATTTTGTCAGTTTTTCCCATTTTCTAGGTGAATTTAAGGGCACTTTTTCCTACTCTGCCATGTTTTCTCTTGCCATGGAGCAATGAGGACTGTCCTCATAACCATAACTCTCTCTTCTGTACAAGAATACAACCCCTGCAGGTTAAGCTGAGGGCTTATACCCATCTATCAAGTGTCTTCACCCCAGATCTCAGGAATGTTTCATTGTCAAGACATTGTTTGCCTAGGACTGCTCCTGGGATATCCAGGCCGAAGGCAGAGATTTCCAGAACAGGCCATGCTGTTTGCAGAAATAAAACTGGCAAAGGATACAATTTATTGGTTAGCTTGAAATCTTGTCCATTTTAATTTGTTAAAACTTTCATGCTGATGTGTCATTCAAAGTTGCTGATAAGATTAATGTATACTGTATGCTCACAAAGAATGAAATATATGTCACAGAAAGTAATCCTTCATACACAGTATGCTTACACTTATTTCCCCCTTTCAAATAAAAACTTGATGAAATAGTAGGAAGATCAGCCTGAAATAAATAACATTTCTGGACAGTGATGATGCGTTGAAAAGAAATGTCTCATATAACCGCTCTGGAATTAACCTCTATGCCACAGCTCTGGTACATAATTACCAATCTGGATTGCCAGGGAAACACTTGTCTATCAAGATGACACTGGCTACGGATAGGAGTGGATAGAGGTGTCAGGCATGTAAAATAAGATTAATGATTGAAACTATACAAATCTCACATTAACTTTCCAGAAAGGTCAAAAGAATCATGTAAGCAACCATTTTCTCTTGTGATTATAATTCATGCAGTTTTCAATCAAGGACAATGTTTAAGAGCATGCATACTTAGCTTAGTATAACCTGGTAAATATATATAATATTTATTAGTTGAGTAGTTTTCTTTAAAAGAAGTTATGTAGCGTATGCAAAGCATTAGTTGCCATGGTTGATAGATTAACCAGGTGAGATGAAAATTATACAGACTGCTGTAAGAAAACTTGGCTATTCGCGGGTTTTGTTGCGTTGCATTTTGCGTGCCCGGGCGCTGGCGGGGGCCGGGTGCCGGTGCCGCGGGCAGCTCCCCCCGGCCGGCAGAGCCGCTGCCCCCCGGCTCCAGGCCGGGCCCGCCGCTGGCCGAGGCCGAGCCCCGCAGCCGCGGGGGCAGCGCCGCGGGGAGAAGGGGCTGAGAAGGGGAAAAACCCCCGCGGGGGGGAACAGCGGCGGCAGCGAGGGGGGCCGGGAGGGGCGAGCAGCAGCCCCGCAGCCCCCCGGGGCAGGGCCGGGCCGGGCCGGGCCGGAGGAGGCCGGGGGGGCTCCGGGCGCCGCAGCAGAGGCTCCCCGGCAGCCCGCGGGGAAGGGCAGGGCCGGGCAGGGCAGGGCAGCCCCCGGCGGGGCAGGCTGTGCCCCTCAGCCCACGGAGCCCGCGGGGGAGCAGCTCCCCCCCGCAGCCCGGGGCAGGGGGTGCCCGCGGGGGGCTGTGACCCGCGGGGGCCGCGCTGGAGCCGGCTCCGGGCAGGGCCCGTGGCCCCGCGGGGAGGAGCCCGGGCCGGGGCCGGGCTGCGGGCAGGGCCGGTGCCCCCGGGGGGGCTGGAGCCGGCTGGGCCTGAGGGGCTGCGCCCCGCGGGGGGCCCCGCGCTGGGGCCGGGCAGGGGGTGAGGACCCTCCCCCGGCGGGGCAGCAGCGGCCGGGACAGCGGGGGCGGCACCGGCCGCGGCCCCGGGACAGCCCCGGCCCGGCTGGGTGCAGGGGCAGGGCGGCGGCACCTGGCACAGTTGGAAACTATTTTTTTTTTTAATTTTATATCAATACTATCAAATGCAAGTGTAGTTCCACACTTGAAGCACCAAAGTCCACAAACAGAATCTATCTTTTCGTTGTTTAAAATACTCAGAACCTATTTCTTCAAGACTGATTTAAAACAAATTCAAAATTCATCTTAGAGCAAGAATGCATAAGGTTGTAAATTACCCTTTTTGAAACAATCTCAACAACCTTATGATACTCAAATCAGCAAGGCATCAATAACGATACCCTCCCCAAACCAAATTGTATTAGTGTTTTATGATCTGTTTTGGCAGGTGCCAAGATAGCTTCATTTAGAAAAACAGGCACCAAACACCTACCAGGTATATGAAATTCACAATAGGTAATGCAACAAAGCATTTAACTGTCATTTCTTACACACGCTGCTTTACAGTATGAACATGCACCCCAGTGCAACTTTTACTGACCTTTAGGTCTGTCAGAATTGATCTCAATTTTAAACAGACTCTTCTAACATACCACAAAAGACAGGGCCAGCTCTAATTCAGTATATCGTATTTTCCTCTTAGCTGGAGACAGATACTAGCTGACTAAAACAGCCCACCCGCACACTATTCATTTCCCCAAGCACCTTCCAGCCAGCCCTGTATAAATGCCACCTCTCATTGAAATAAAGTGTGTTACAACTGATCCCAAAGTGCTCTCCATCTTCACTTCTCCTGGTGGGGGCTGCCGGGGAGAAGCAATGATTTTCTACATTTATAATGGCAAAAACTGGAAAGGAAAAAACAAAATCCCAATATAGTGGTTCCTTTTTTAAAATGCAAACCCCTTTGAATTTGCTGATGTTTTCCCATATTCCAGACAGGA
Source organism: Falco cherrug (assembly GCF_023634085.1). NCBI lineage: Eukaryota > Metazoa > Chordata > Aves > Falconiformes > Falconidae > Falco > Falco cherrug. The sequence goes on from NC_073698.1 coordinate 6,593,763, forward strand.
CTAAATATCTTTGCAATGCTGTTGTCACTGGGGTTTTTGTCACAGTCTCAGAGTAAGAGGAAAAAGATATCTGATTGTCAGACACTATAGAAATCCTAATTAATCAGTGGGTGGATTAGTTATGTCACATTCTAAGACATAGGAAATGCTTGCCTCTCCAGAAGCAAACAGCAGCTTCAATATATGGTTCAAAAAAATAGAAGGCTAAGCCATCAGAGCAGTGAGGGTCCATTTTGTCAGTAGCAAGTGGCAAAAAATAATAATCTGTTTATAACATGAAATAATTTTCATTTATGAATAGGAATATAGGGTATGGTGGCCCGTGATAGCAGGGAACGGAATCTGTCGACTTGTAAGGTTTCAGCTCTAAAATCAGCAGCTCTGTTGCTGGCTCCAGTATGTACCTGTTGTATATCGCATGTTTTTGCTGCAACTCAAAAAAGATTATTTATTATGAATCGTGGCATAGTCAAAATTTCTCAAGCCCTGAATCAGCTAGATCAACACTCCATATTACCAACAACAACCACAGCCAGTTAAAAGTAACACTTAAATGAAGATTTTCCAGTATGAATTCAGAATGACAATTTTGTGCGCGAATCCTCTCTAGTGAAGACAGTTACGTTACAAAGCTGGCTAATTCTACACCTAGTTTTATGTCTGTTATTCAATATTACCTCGTGCCTCAGGATGTTCTTTCAAAGTCAGTTCTGAAATGCATAAAACTGCATCTTAGCTATTCCGAGCACTGAAATACAAAATACAGCCATGGATAGATACTGACTAGGGGATTCCTCAGGGGCAGCGTGCAATTATCCAGAGTGAAAAGCAGGATAGGAAGATATTGACAGGCTTGAACTATTGAATTTAGGAATAACTGGGCAGGCGATGATATTGACTCTCAATAAAATTTTCACTCAGGGCAAGATTTAATCTGTAAGAAAAACCAATCTTAATGCAAAGGCATATGATTTGTTTGCCCAACAGAAAACCTCAAGGAAGAAGAAATGAAGTGAACATCCTAAGCCTCACTGAATGAACACAGGTTCAAGGTTTGAGTCGCTCTGTTACTCTTTCTCTCGCTTTCTCCAACACATACCTTCCCAGTATACATATCTTTCTGCCCAGCCACAGAATTGCAAATAGGACACTGATTTCCACATACAATCTGGCGCCTCACAATAAATATTTCATGTTTTACATGTGTTTGTTTCTAAGAGAAAGGAGTTAATAAACCAATATTTTAGAACCAAAATATATATCAGATTTTAGCCTATTTTACCAGTAAAATTCAAATGCTTTTTGAGAGGAGACATTGGTTATCCCACACTGGAAAAGAAAAAAGAGCAAATAAAAGCAAAGTTCCTTGTCCTGGTTAGTCCTGAAGGTTTGCAGCTGTTTTAGGAATGGAGAACAGACCTTCCAACTGAAATCAACCCAACAGTCATGCCTCCTCCCAGAATGAAAGGGCCAAGCTTTAGAAGCGGGTTTCCCCTAAAGCCACACAACATTTTACACAAAAAAAATAAAAAATAAAAAATAAAAAATCACATTTGACAACACTGATAAAATTGGGATTACAGGTTTATGCATAGCATATAGCATTATACAGTACTTGCAAAAATAAGTGATCAATAAATGCAGGTTTTGGACAACTATCCTGAAGTTTTTACTCCATCTGTGTGGCACTGGTGTGCGCTACCTAAGAGTAAGGGCGCAAGAAGCCAGTGTTAGCAGTGTGTTGCTATTTGAGTTACAACAGCCAGGAAATAATGCAACACAAACAAACTAGCAAGCAGCAAAAAGATTTACCGTTGGTCAAACTCTACTGCCATACCGATCCTCCAGAGGCCAGACCACACTCCTCCTCCATCTCTGCTTCATCCAGACCCTTCTGCCCCACTCCTCAGAGCTATGTAACCACCTTGCTGTAGGATCACAGCTGCACATTGTCAAAGCAAGGCCACAGCTGCATATTATCAATGTCAATCAACCCACTGTCTTCATTCCCCTAAGCAGAGCGTGCCGTTCCTCTAGATTTTGTAAGGGGATAGTTAAGTGTTCAAATGCTGAGTGTAGTCAGAGTCCAAAATACCATCTTTGTATTGTATATTAGCCTCAAGGCAAAAAGTAGAAGGTATTCCTGAAGCAACAAGTTAGCTAATATGGATCCTGTCCTTAAGCACCCCATCTTCTTCGGTAACACTGTAGAGAATTTAGGCAAGCTTGGAGAGAAGTGTCTTTCTAGGATGCAACAAGACATGAGTGTTTAGGTCTTCTTGTACATGTCAGATAAATGTTTGGCTCAACGTTACACAAGAAAGTTGAGGAAAGGTAAAGTCTCGAAACAAAAGATGTCATCATTTCAGTGGGTAGCTATGCATTGCCAAGTTGTTGGACCATCTGTCCTTTTTTACAGATCATTTCAGAAGATAGGCAATAGTCAATAATGTTCCACTTTATTAGAATATATAATCTGATTTTTTCATTATTGCAATTTGGAAAGGAGAACTGAAAGGTTATTGGGAATTGTTTCGGAAATTTCAATGATTCATAAACTGCCAGTGTAAAGAATCTGTATTTATTATGGAGATCTAGGTTGGCTCCTACCCAGAACAAAACCCTATTTTAAGTCCAAAAAAATTCAGCTTGAAACTTGGAACCCTTGTAAACTGTCTATTCAAAAACTGTTTATTCACAAAGACATGTTGTATACCTGTGAATGCCTACCAGAACAAAAGCTTAATTCCAAAAAAGGAAAAAAGAATTTTATGGCAATGCTTATTTTTGAAAAGCGTTATCAATAAGATAACTTGCAGTGAATAAATGTAGTAGGTCTCCAAGACAGCAGAATGCCTTATGTTTTCCATGCTTTTGTTTTGTTTTATTTAACTAAAGGAGAACTTTATGAAATTAAGTCAAATGGATGCATGGAGAACAATAACAGTATACACGCAACCTCATCATCCAAAGATGACTTCCTCTAGTTGTGTCTTTCTAAGAAATAGCTGTCTGGGATTGCAAGGAACCAAAGCTGTTCAGTGAAGAAATTTAATCTTCATACTCAGTTGAATAAGTTTGAAAAGAAAATCTAGAAGACCTGACTGACACAGAGCAGGTTTAAAAGGTGTCATTTTATCCACTTTTTACAGTCTAGTAAACATGATAATTTGGTATGCTTATTCATCATAGTGGTAAATTTACAGTAAAGAAGAAAATATTTATTGATATACTGAGAATTTGGTCACCTAGGGGACTTTGCCATTTGGACTGGTCAGAAACAAATGCTGCACATGGATTGGAAATACAGGTAAGTGAAGAGGTGTGAGTAAGATTTTTATATTTTGTACATTCACTAGATGAAACTTCAGGCACAGACTGATTCCTAAGGGATTCAGGAAGAGTGTCTTCTTTCTTGAATACTCCTACTGCTTTCTTCTGCCTCATGTTCCTCAATGAGCCTTCAGAGATAAATAAGAGCCAACTGCCACTTCCAGAAGCTCATATCCCAGATGCAGTCATTTATAATAACATGATTTAGGTCTAGCTAGATGCAGTTTTGAATGACTGAGCCACGTGCAGTTGATTTGGTTATTTTTAAAACTTGTGCTTCTGCCTTTGAGGTTCCAGATATAGCAGAGTTGAACCACCTCAGGTTTAGTTGCACATTACAGGTCAGATATGCCTCTGAAGGCTATTAAATGTGTGCCTTGTATCCCCTTCCATGCCAGTGTCTCTACTAAAGAAATGTTTGTAGAATATACTTCTACCTCTTAATAGATGCAATTGGACAGTACAGGCTCTCTAGCTTTTCTACATCAGAAAATATTACATATATATAGCTGCGTTTGGAATTCATGAACATCTAGAGGAGGTTTGAATGCAGCTCTGTTCAGTTATAGTAGGGAACAACTACAAGAAAGAAGTAACTTTCAAGAGAAGATATAATTAGACCTGACTGGAAAATGGGAGTCCCACTTCAAAGTAAATTTCTTCCTGAATTTCTTTTCATTCATTCACTCCTTTGCAGAGACCACCATTATGAGCGAAATCTCACATTTCAAGCTTCTTCCAAGAGAAATTTGCCACTTCAATGCATTCTAAATCGAAAAAGTTCCAACGGTGGCTTGAAATTCCATTTACCTGAAATTTATATTTTTCTATTTTATGCAGTTGTTAAAAATGTATTAAAGACCCAGTTTTGTAAATGAAATCTTTTGAATTGATTTTTTTTTTCTTTCATTTTTAGATTTGTGGCGATTTTTAAGATCGAAACTCTGAAAATTCTTAAATTTATAAAAACTTTATCCTAACAATAGGTTAGGATAGTTTAGATGGGTGATGACTCTCTCTTGAACAGTGCAGTTTTCCTGAGAGTTGTATTTACCCCCAACACACCATTTTTACTCTTGATGCAATCCTAATTTTTTGGAAGATATTTTCAACTGCATGTTCATACTGTATATTGATCCAGAGAAATGATCAGTTAGATGTATTGCTTTCCATTTATGCACATATGTAACCTCTTTTAATATAATTGCAAATTTAATATTAACAGCATTTTTACCTTAGGGAGTCAACAGCATCATGTAAACAAATTTATATCTTAGAAACTAATAGTGTGTTTAATAGAAATAATCAGTCTTTTTTAACACTAGCTATAACCTGCAGTTTAGAATTCAGAACAATAATCTGTTCTTGTTTTGTAAGACAGTTCTTTATTGTTTAGAAACCTTTGCTGGAATTATTTCTATTTTCACAAGGACTACTGAGACAAAGGGAAAGGAAAATGAAAAGAAGAGAAAAAAGAGAAGAGAAAAAAGAGAAGAGAAGAGAAGAGAAGAGAAGAGAAGAGAAAAAAAGAGAAGAGAAGAGAAGAGAAAAAAAGAGAAGAGAAGAGAAGAGAAGAGAAGAGAAGAGAAGAGAAGAGAAGAGAAGAGAAGAGAAGAGAAGAGAAGAGAAGAGAAGAGAAGAGAAGAGAAGAGAAAGAGAGAAGAGAAGAGAAGAGAAGAGAAGAGAAGAGAAGAGAAGAGAGAGAAGAAGGAACTGTACAGGTGCAAATGATAACACAACACCCAAAGTCATGAAGAATAAAGCCTGTGGCATCTGTTTTAGACTTGCCCATCCACATGGAACTTTCCAAAGGAATTCTGTTCGTGTTCCTTTTCTGTGTAAAGTTCAGTTGAATGATAATTTAGTCATTGGCAAACTCCATTTGTTTGCAATTCAGTATCTTAGGTTCATGCCATATTACCTGGTTTCCCTCTGATTTTTCTATTGCAAAAAAATCATGGCTTTTCCATCTGAATAGAGGCAGGAAGATTTAGGGACGTTTGTTTTCACAATGGAGGCATGGGGTGTTGGTTTGTTTGCTTTTCATGTGTATAAGGTTTTATTATTTGAGCTGTGGTTATCCAAACAAAACTTGGGCATTCATATCTGGCTATGCGCAATACTCCTAAGCAGTGGGTGTGGAGGGTAGTTAACAGTGAGGCATCCCTGCATGGCAAGCCTTGAAATATTTTCCTTCAATGCACACCAATCATTTATTCTCACCCTCTTCCAGCTGAGATCAGGATAGTTAGCATGAAGTGAAATCAGAAGGTCAACTTCTGCTAGTCATATGCCTGGAAGCATCTCTCTCATCACAAACACTGCAGGATATTTTCTTAATCTTTAGTAATTAGTCATCAGATAATATACGGGTAATTTGTATAGTGTCTATAACACTGTGACCCTTTTCTCAAAGAAAAAAAAGCTCACATACTGTCAGCTCTGGCTTCCTTAGCCTGTAGGAATCTGGCTAGTTTCCATGACCAACACAGAAGAACAGAGGGACTATGCAAGACTTCAGTTTTTTGTAACATGGGGGTAAATTTATTTCATCCTCCCTCTAGTATGCTCCAATCAGAACACATGCATTGTTTGGCTAATGTTGTCTGCCTTTACATTTTTTCCAGGCCCTAGAAAATACTGTGCTGCAGGCTTTAACTATTCTTACTGCATGGTCAGTGAAGTGTTCTTTTAACCTCTTTTTACAGATGAACATTAGAGTTTAGAGATTTTAATGAAAAAATGACTAAATGTATCAACCTTTTTGGGTTACCAACTGACATTTACATATCTACTTTTTCAGCAAACATAGCCTTTTTGCAGTATGATTTCTGTTCAGAGAACTATTCCAACCACCTCTAGATGCAGCTGAGGGTACACCACCAACATAGACCCAGAATGTCAGACTAGGTGCCTGGAAAAGAAAACCCTTTTTTGTAATAGCAAACTTTAATTGGTTAAAAAATGTTATCAATACCTGTGTTGCTGCATTTCTTCCCCTCCCCTGGCCCACTCTATGATACCAGGAATCCCCATTAGGCCTTAGCCTCTGTGTAATAAGTTGGGAGGTTAAGCATTCCTTGATTGTACTGGCCACTCTGGCACAGCTGAGGTAGAAATTGAACTGGGTCTACCAGAAACATCCTTTATCTGAACCATGACAACACTTGACAGCCTTGAACATCCCTTAAGAAGCCTGGGAACACTCTTTATTATGACTCCAAGTGGTACAATACCATCGTCAATGGAATTCTTTTAAAAAAACCATTAATTACCAACTCAGATTGCACCCAGGGTGGAAAATTACAGATGAGGAAAGCCAATCATCTCTGAACCTATAAACCACAATCCTGAGGCCCTTTGAGCTCTCTTGGGCTGCAGCGGGCTGCAAACGGCATCTCCCTCTGAGTGGGACACTGCTCAGAGCCTGCAAACTCCCAGGTCTGCAGTACTAGGGGGGCTCTCACCGAATGCTGAGGACGGGGCCTGGGATGATTTTCCTCCTTCTCAAGGCTCAACCCTTCACCCATTGAGACACACAAAGGCATGCAACATGAGTATTTCACTGAACTCAAGGACTTTTAACAGATAACCTTTGTATGTATATCTAAATACATCTATTCCTTTGTGTCTGTGTGTGTATTGATTTAGCAACCTCATGAAAAGTATAGTATATTACTTCAAATCCATAATTAAATCACTTTTATAATTTAAGTAGATCCTATTTGATTTACTTTCTAAATGATAAATTAGTTAATTATTAAGTGCTGCTAAAATCCTTTGGTCAACCCTAAATTGTGAATATTCCTTATATTCTCTAGATACAAACCGTTGTCCAAGTCTGAGACTAAGATTGGATCTAGCTGCACCTAAACTCTATTGAGAGCTTAGAAGGAAAAGTGTCTACTCTGAACCTCATGACTTAATGAGAGGGTCTCCCTCACCCTTTTACACTGTTAGTCTCTGTGTAAATCATTCCAACAGAATTTGATTCTTCTTTGTGTGATTTATCTATGTAATAAGTAATAGAGTGAACCTTGCCAACAAACTTTGTGAAGTCACACTCCCACAAATTCCTATTAAAACTATTTCACTCATACCTTTAGTGGTGATTCTTTAAGCGACTAATGCTTAACCGGTCACTTGTGACAGTAACCCACGAAAAATTTGCTCCACTTAGGAACAGAAACCAGCTCTTTAGATTGTAATCTCTCCTTCTACTCTTCTTTCTTTCATTCACTATATGTCTTTTAACCTCTGGATGAATGGAACCAGGATTTTGTAAATAGGCTTGTCTGATCACCGTAGATCATCTACGGAGCAGATGTAGCCTGTAAACCAAGCAGTGCTAGGGGAGGGCAAAAGAAAGGTGAGAAATTACTACCTCATAATGCAAACACCCAATGGGTCTGAAAAGAGCACTCAGTTACACATCCAAGTTAAAAAGAGTTCTCAAATCCTCACGCGTGAGCTGTGTGTCGGTGAAATCTTCCTGGATGAGATGTAACATAACTGTCCTTACACCTTTTTCATCACAGACTGTGCCAAACTGAATTATTTGGATTTGTTCAGGGGCTAATGTTGTATGCACAGACTATAGCAACAGATAAGCAGATACGTGGCCACCCATTAAGACGATTAGGACAGCCATGCTCACGTGGGTGTCTAAGTTGGTTGCACAAGAAATCTTAAATATTGCACAGGTTTACTGTGGAGAGCTTGGTGTTTTTCTGAATTGACAAAAATATATATTGTGTGTACACACACTTATTCATTTTATTACTGATGATCAAATGGCAACACTTATGAGAAGCAAAGCAAATCAAATGTAATTTGGGAACTCATCTATTTCTACTCCACTTGAACCAAATCAGCCTGTTGAGAATTGCAGTGATCGTATGGATAATTAGCATTGTGATTGTTGTATTTGTTTCTTTATGAGACTTTAATGTGTTATTTGTTTTCCCCCTCTTCTTCTTTCCCTCTTGATATTTTAATATGAATTATTGAATCAAAAATACTTTAGTGAATCTGTGAGAGTAAATGAATTGTAAACTATCCACCCACTTTGTCCCTTTGTCTGTATTATTAGCTATGACTGTATTCATTAATACATATTGTTTGTCTGTGAAGGAGAATGGCTGATGTGGCAGTAGCATCTCTAGACACTGAAAAGCTTTTAGTGCAGTATAGAAAGTGGATCCAGCCCCAGAGGAGCTTCTAGCATAAGGTATAAAGCCCAGGCATATCAATTAATTGTGTATGTCACACAAGATTCTAACCAGCAACATTTTTATTTTTCTTTCAGAGCTTCTGGTCTTAACATTATTTCAGTCGGGAAGAACTTGAATGGTTTATCCTCTCAGCTAACCACAAAAGAACTAGTTCACCATATGAAAAGTCTTCATTTATCCCAAATTTATTGCCATATATGAGAAGTTGTTAAGTGATTTTTCTCAATATTTTTGCAAACAAAGTTTAATTTTAGGATGATATTGTGCAAGTGTAAAATTTTCAGGAAAGTGTGAGAATATGAAAACAGATACTTCTGGTGCAATTTGTTTCCAAGAGAGCCAAAGGACTCTGATTTTGCACTCTGAAGCCCACATAATCTTCACTGCTTGTGTTCTGGAATACAGTTGAAGCAAAGGGATGTTTACGAGGTCAAGTTTTTGGGGTTTTTTCATGCTGAATTAGCTCATCTGGCTACTATTATTTCAGTTGAGGAAAGGTTCTGAATTTGAGCTCAATTACAAAACTGAATACAAGTTCCATTTCCCAGGTCTCCAGCACACTGTCTATTTAAATCTATCTGTAGAAAGACAGGAAAAAAATGATCATCCCTTGACTGTAGGAATGTTCTTACATCTTATCAATTGAGGTAAGATTTGGGAGTAAGTTCATATGCTGTTAGGGTCAGTGATGCTCCTTTTCAGACAAAAACCTACCAAGAAGGAATACACTGCAGAGTCTTCTGGTTCTGGCCAGTTTTGAACGCTTGGGTGTTTCAAATTTAAGTACTGAAATGCTTGTTCTTTGCTGAAAATTTGACACAACAGTTTTAAAAACTGTAAAAGCACCTGAAGAATTTTTGCCCACTCCCACAAACATAAGTAAATTATGCAGATTTCAGTTACTGTGTTCTATCTGGACAAAACTGTGAGCTGACAGGAAAACATATAAGCATCATATTAATCTTTTTCGTTCCCCCTCTCCCCAGCCTTTTGAGGTTAATGACATTACATTTCATTATGATTCTTGAAATACTGAAAGAAGCCTGGAAGAAGCAAGCACCTTATAGTACAGGGTGTTTATGTCCCTTCAGTACCAATGCTTACAAACTTGCTTTTGGTGGATACTATAAAAATATCAAAACAAAGAGTTTCTGTTGCATACTTAAAAAAAAAAGGGAGGGAGGATTTGAATTTATGGCAATAAAAACAATACAAAGGTAACAACATGAAGAAAAAACCCCCACATTTTTCATATGTTCACGTTGTATTTTAAAGATCTAGCCATTCTGTTTCACAATTAACTTCTGGCTGTACCAAGACCCCCAGTAGTTCCACATGGCACCAGCAGCAGTAATAAAGCTGCATGGCTTTGTTCAGAAGATGTGATGCTCCTTTCCAGGATCATATGGAAGAAAACAGAACTGACCAAATTCATAAACGATAAAATTCACACACACAAAACAAAGCTAAACCCCAACAACTAATAAAACGAACGACTCTTTGTCAAAGGCAAAGCAAGATAGAGAGGTTGATTGAAGAATTATAAATATAACCCAAGACTCCTAATGCAGAGCTTGTATCCTAAAAGAGACAAAGGAGTCTGTAGGGATTTGGCAGTCTATCTCTGTAGGAGCTGTTTGTATCTTACAATCAAGGCAAGCAATGTAAAAACCTGAGAAGAACTCAGCGGGTTAGAGCTGTGCTAGTCAGCATTGCCAAGCCTTGCCAAGCCTCAAGCATGGCCCGTTAAGCTCATTTTCACTTCTACAGGTAAGCTCTGATGCTTCCAGTCACTACTCCAAATGTTCCTTCCCCCCCCCCCCCCCCATATGATCACAGAAATAGTACTACTCACAAGAGTCCAGTTAAATAAACAAATAGCTCACAGCATTGATGTAAAGGATTGAAGCTGGGTTAATTAGCATTGATAATATACAGCTGTGGGCTGGCTTCAGGGGCGGCGGGTTGGCTGATGTGGCTCTGTTAAGAGTTTGGGCAGCCAAGGAAGAGAGAGGAGTTGAGGAAGCAGAGAGAAGGGAATGGGTGCCCTGGGTGAGGAGAGACTGGGAGAAGACAGCAGAGGGACTGTATGAAGAGTAAGCTGGTATGAGGTGGTGAGAGACCTTGTTGCAGCTTGATAGTCTGGAGAGTGCTGTGATAATTGGTGCCCCATGTGAGCCCCTTCAGATTATGAGACTGTGTGTAATGAGTGGTGACAGCGGTGATGGCTGTGCTGGGGGAAGCTTGAAGTTTTGAGTGGTGACGGCAGCGCCCAATGTAGCAGGGACAGGTGGGGATAGCCAGCGATCCAGATCATGTTGAGATAGGTGGGAAGAGCCTGGGGATCTGGATCAGGCACCAGTAAAGGTGAGATGTTGGGATCAAAGAGGAGGAAGCCTGACTGCCGTGGAGTTAAGGGACTGAGGGTAACGGGTGATAGTGGTGGAGTACACAGCCAGACGTGGCAGCAGCCTGCAGCGGCGGCAGGTCCAGAGTGGGTCCAGCCAGACAGTGGTGATGGCTGTGCTGGGGGAAGGCGCGGGAGTAGCGTGGTGCCGTGCGCAGCTCCTGCCATTGCTGCTGCTGCTCGGCCTGGTAGTATTCTTGCCGGTGTTTATGTGCTCATTGAAGGTGTCTCCAGCTGAAGAAGAAATGGGCGATGACAAGGATGTTAAGAAGTTTTTCAGGACACAGAATGATGTGTTAGTGCTGTATTCTAGACCTGCTGCTGCTGAAAGCTCACTCAGGTTACTGTCTGGTGTGTCCCAAGAGGTGAAAGGACAAGGTACTGTTAGATCACCAGAACCCCCTTCTGCAGAAAACAAAATCCTAGATGTCAAGAAAGCAGATGAAAAGAAAAGGTGATCAGCTCACAGAAGCTAAAAAGCCCAAGATAAAATGGAAGAAGGGATATGTGTATGAGTTCAGGGACAAATTGTCTGGACTATATGAAAAGTTTATTTGTGAAAAAGTTGTGATGATTGTTAAGTACATAAGGCATGAAATGTAAAGAAAAATAAAAGAGTTCAGAGACAAGTTGTCCAGACCTTATGAAAAGATTATTTGTAAAAAGGTTGTGATGGTTGTTAAAAACATAAGGTATGAAATGTTAAATAGGAAAAGAAAAAAAGGGGGGAATTACAGAGGACTGTATGAAAAGTTTGTTTTTAAAAAGTTTGTGATGATTGGTGAAAACATAAGGTATGAAATCTTAAAAAGAAAAAAAAAAGGGTAATTGTAGAGGATTGAAGTTGGGTTAATTATCATTGATAATATACACCTGTGGGTTGGCTGATGTAGACAAGGTGCAGCTGTGGCTAGTTCTGTGAAGAGGTTGGGTAGCCAAGGAAGAGAGAGCAGCTGAGGAGGAGGAGGAAGCAGAGAGACCATGGCCTGGGTGAGGAGAGACCAGGAGAAGGCAGCAGAGGGACTGGCATGAAGAGTATGCTGGTATGAGGTAAGACCTTGTGGCAGCTGATAGTTTGGAGAGTGCTGCGACAATTGGCGCCCCGTGTGAGCCCCCTCAGATTATGAGACTATTGTAATGAGCGGTGACACACTGAAGCCTAAAAGAGTTTTCATTGTGGATGCTGCTACAGGGTCCCGTAACACCTGATGTATAATAACAGTTTTGTAATGGTTTAAGAACTATTCTCTGTTCTGCTCTTGACTCTGCAGATTATTCTGGTTCCTCACTAACTGCAGCTCCACACCACGTGTAGTCTTAATGGTGGTCATTCTTGGCTGAAAACATAAATGTGCCCCTCATTGCAAGGCTTTTCCCTCTGTGTTTCTTCCCTGTTTGCACCACTGCTCTTTTTTCTTCTGACTAGAAGCCACTTTCCTTGTGGCCTTTAAATGTAGTGGGTCTGACTGCAATAAGAAAACTTGATTGCATAAGTATATCGAAAGAGCTAATCACTGCCTTGGCACAAAAGCCTATTGACCTATCAATCGGGAATGATAGGATGGCATTTTCTGTAGCCATGCAATTTCATTGCCATGTTCCTTAATAGCTAGCTATGCAGTATCATAAAAATTCAGTCCGATGAATTTCAGTGAAATGCATTATAATAGGGCAAATAATCAGATAAACTCTAAGTACATACTAAGTAGTATTTATTTGATTTTTTTACAGCAAGAGAACAGGAAAAAAAGACTTACAGAAGCCAGAAAAATGTAAAGGAGATTTTCATGTCTCATCAGTTACATAGAGATAAAATGTAAATTCTCCTTCATATAGAAAAAATCTGAATATAACAGATATCATTTTGTCACTCCATCCTACCTGCGGTAATTATTCTTAGAATGTTTTTTGACCATCATGTCTTAGTTTATGCCAAAAAATTCAAAGATGCAGATAGAATTGCTGTTTGTTACACTCAAAATATTACAAAGCCCTCTTGTAGTTCTCACTCCCACAACTACAGAAAGCTTTGATCCTGCAAGCTTTTGCTCATGTAAGTGCACAGAGCACCTTTATCATGACCAAATATTAGACTAAGATCTCCAAGACAGAAAGCAGGAGTCTCTTCAGTTTGACTAATGTAATAAATGTGCAGACTTACAGAAGGAGAGCTAAAACAATGTCAAAAACCTCCAGCACCTACTGTCTGCTGCCTTGTGGAATGCACTGGCCGGTTGAGTGAGGATGAACCAACTCAAAATTTTTAGGAGATTAAGATATCTCCTATGTGCTCTGTCATCTCTGGATTCACAGTCATCAGGTTTCCCTTGGAGACAGGAATATAAACTAGTCCTTCCTTACAGATCATATCTGGAAGACAAGAAGGTAGCCATTTCTCCTAAACTGGTAGTCAGGCACATCACCTAGCATGCATGTCTAATGCGTGTCCATTAGCTAGGTTATTCTGTAAGACTTGCTGCCCTAGCCAGCCCCTACATGTTAGGGGTTTTTTTTGTTTGTTTGGGAAGAAGTAAATAGTCTATGAGAGACAGAAAATAGAGTAATCCAGGAAATACTGGATATTTGTAGTTTTATGTTAAGAAGTTACTGAGCCTGAACTGACCTTTAGATCACTTCTTTCCTGTATGCTTTAAGTAAAAGGGTATGGAATTTTCTACGCTGCCACATTTTCTCTCTCCTAGATGTCAATGTTTACTGCTTATCCCAGGCAATGTTTTCATTTGGAAGGAATGAGTGGTCCAAATATCAGAATACTGATTAAAGCATTTAACTGGCTGATAGTAGGTACAAACACAAATACCTCAGGTGGAACTAAGAACTGGCTTTCCAGTGTCTCAGGTGAATTCCCGGTCTCTAGGACACTAGATGATGGATATGAGAAACTCTCTGCTTGTGGTTTCCCACACTTCAATCGAGATGATATACCATGATGCCAAGTGGTTTGCACCCTCCAGGTACAACAACTGAAGAAACATCTACTATATGAATGCCCAGATAATAAAAACTAAATTTCTTTGGTGTAAGATGGTGTTAGACATCTCAGGGAATGCCCAAACCAGAACTGTAAATAACCAAGGAGAATGACTGTTAAAGACACATCTCCCTGGAGATACTACCGGATTTCAATTTAGAATATGGGAGAGGGAGAGAACCAAAATTTTGGTTTTGTCATCCATAGGTACAGGTAGGAAAGATGTTTAATCTTGTGGAGCTAGCAAACTTCAGTTATGTAGCCAATAGCAGAGTCTGAGCACCAGGGTGGAAGCTGGGTAAGATAACAGGTTTGGCATGGGCCAGCCAAGTAAAGTTCTGAGGTCTGTGACTATGAATCAGAGATGCTTGACTGATGTTTCCTTTCTTAGCTATATAAAAAACTATATATGAAACTGCCTGACTCCGTGGCCATATGAGGAGTTACAATAATTTTCATGTAGCTGCTCGCAGCAGTAGGAATGAAAGCCTTGAACTGATTTTCCAACCCATTCCCTATCTTCCCAAAACCAACTTGAATTAAAATAGCAAAAAGCTGGACACCTGTTCACCTTGAAATGTAGATCACCGCTATCAAATTTAATGGGAAAATTCTTATTGATTTCAATAATTCACTTGGGACTTTAAGGTTCTTTGAGCAGTTCTACCTCTAATATATTAATAACGGTAACTTCAAAAGAGTTTTAATCATGATTATTATTTTTTTGTGAGAAAACCACAAAAGCCTGCATGAACTAAAAGATAAAGTTTCTTGGAGCAGTATTATCTTGTGGATATTATCATTGATTTGAATCAGACAGCAAAAGATTTATATTTCCCTATCACTGGTATGTCCCATTCACTTGAAAAGGAAAAAGTTGGGTTTACTGAAAAAAAAATTAAAAAGAAGAAAGAATTACTGGCATTAATTGTCACAGTTTTGATGCTGGGCTTATTATATCACAGATTCCTTAATAATTTGAATTAGAGGAGGGACAGCAGTAAGTATGCCTTCTAACTCTGAAGACAAATAATAACGTGCTTCCTTTTAGCTCTGTTAATATGAATAAGCATTTAAAGGATTACTAAAGTGTCTTTTTGAAATCATTACCCTGATTAGCATACCATTAGTTCACACACAACTTAACAAATAAAATAAGCATAAATGCTGGGCCAAAAGAAAAGCCTATGTTTCTGCATAACAATGAACAAAATAATCATCAGCTGCAGCAGTTAGGTTTACTTGCTAAATGCATAGATTAAAAAAAACAACATGACCTTAGTTACTTTGTCTGCAATAGTCTTGTAGACTTTTGTCATGCAAAAAATTTCACTCAGAAAATCCTTGTGAAGATTAGAAATGAAATTTTATAGTGTTAAGCCTGTAGACTTCTTTGGGTGAAAAATCCTGGATATTGTGATGGCCTTTTTGTTACATGAGGTGGACAATACTTAGTGTAATGAGGCAGTGGTTTCTGGCTGAAAGCTACATGTGCTGTTATAATAGAGGGCAAACATTGTTTGTTTTGTGTAAAACCAAGTATCAGTATTAAAATGTGTACTAGAAAGATGGTGAAATGAATGGTTGTGTGGCTGTGGAGATAAAACTAATATCAACAAAATGTAGCCCAGTTACTTTCCCTTCTTCATAAAACTGAAAATCGCCCATGTGATTTGTTTACTATCCTTCCCAGAACTAAATGGCTGCTTTTCAGTAATGTATGATTTATTGTGCATTTAAATAGACAAACTCTATGAACCACTAGAGATTAGTTCAGGGTCTGTTGAACAGAGTGTAGCTGTTAAACAATGTTTTGAATAGAACTTGGATTTATTTCTCTGAAATACACCTTTTGCTCCTGCTGAAATTTGAAGCCTATTTTTCTCCTCCTGACTAACTAATTATCCTTTTCTAATTTTGTCAGCAAATCAACTTAATAATAGGCTCCTCTGTTTGCCAAACCAAGGACATGGTTCAGCAAAGTCTCTTAAATGATGCTCAACTTGGAACATGTGAATAATAATAAGGATTTTAGGCATTGTTTTATAAGAAAATTAATTTGGTAGGTAAGAAAGAGAGCATGAAAGCAGAAAAGGTTGGATTTTATCTCTCAGAGGAAATAAACAGCATGTGCCTAATATACAAACGGGGTCAGTCTCATGTTTTCTTTTGATGAAACTGGAGGAAGTAACAACAAGAGAGACAGTCAAATAAGTCCTTTGTACTGTTTTTGCTGAATTATGAAAGTATTGATGTGCTAACATGCTAAGCTTGTTCTTAGGACCTTTGCTTCCAATTATTGTCATCTATTTCACAGAACTGCGTGGGTTCAGAGAGATCCCCCAAGGTCATCTAGTCCAAATCCATGCTCAAAATAAGTCCATTTGGGGTTACTCAGGACCTTGTCCACTTATGCCATTGCCTTTAGTCATATGAGCTAATATTTTGGGGTCTGAAGGGTGGGATTCACTTAATCTCACATGCATGTGAGCTGGTTAATGAGGATCTGTAATCAGTACAGAATTTTAATAACACCAGTTTTTTATTCTTATTATTTTAAGAAAAAAATCTGCAGTTCATCAGATGAATCATGCTCTGGATTTGCCTTCTTTTCACTGACCATAAAGCCATCCCAGGTTACTGGTTCAGATGGAGTGGCTATACTGTAAAAATCTGATGTCAAGTAGGATGCATCTCATGCAAATAGGAGTAAATAAAATAAGTATCTCTAGTTTTTTCCAGGAATGCAAAGGTATATTTTTTTTAAAACAATCACCTTGCTGAAATTGACATCAATTACTAAATTTGGAATAAACTTTTTTCACTGATGCACTAACAAGAGTCATGGTAAAACTCAAACTTACTCTAGCTGCTTTAAAGAACATAAAGCTAACAAGGATATTGTGTCATCTCCAGGGCAACAATCAACTGAACAAATCAATTGATACTGAATTAATCACAGAAATTAATATAAAATAATCATGGAAGAGTTCCAATCATGTTTGACCACCTAGTTGCTGCAGGTTTCACCTTTGTTACCTGTTTCTCGCTGCCATGACTGGTGCAGTTTGCTCAGAAATTCCACACCTGGGTTTCCATCCCTTACCTTAGGCAATAACATTAGAAATAATTTATTTTGAGCAAAGGTCTTCTCTCTTTTCTTCCAGCTACAGCCCTTATATAAAAATCTCTTCTTTGCTTATAGTTCATAAATGTCAAAATAATATCTGGTAAAGTGATGGTAAAAATAATGGTAAATATACTTCTGAGGGCTGATAAATCTTCCTTCACGGTTAATGATGAAACTCCTATTGACCTCTATCATCAAAATTAGTTTAGTCATAAATTAGCCTTTTAATTACTCCTCATTATTCAGTCATTTCAGCCCCTTAATCATGAATTGTTTCATCCCCTTCCATGAACAGCTGCCGACTTGATTAAGGTTTTTTTTCTTGTTTGTTTCCCTCACTGGTTATTGACAGAAACAGTCTATATGCAGTATTTCCGATCAAAGCACTACCCAGATAAACCCAAAGACACCTGATCAAGGATGTGACACCTCTGTATACACAGCTCTCAGTCATGTTTTCTGTAGTGTCACACTACAAGCTACTGCTCAATCTAATTTACTGCTGATGCTTTTTGGTCTCCCTTGACAGTACTGTGGCATCTAGATTTCTTTTTGCCTCTCGCGTACCTTAGAGGGTTTTTTTGACAGACCTATTATTATCTGTTTTTCCAAACTAAAGACACAGTTTAAGAGACAGCTAAGGAGCTGCACACGTGAGCACAGATCTCACCTCTCAGCATGAACTCCAAGCAGATGCCACCACACTATTCACGTGTGATGATTAAAGTTTAATAAAATTTCTCATGATTCAGTCTTTCTGGCCACTTTTAGGGCTGGGCTAAATTGTATTTAGGATTCTGTCATGTGTTTTCAAGGCAGGCAAATACCTGATTTATTATTCTTATTCACTTATTTGTTGCAATGGTGTTACCACATTGTCTGCCCAGGGTTCAGATGATTTAAGTTAGCAATACGAGCCAAAATTATATGTGGAGGCTTAGGAGCCTGCTTAAGCTCTTTTTCTCCTCACTGGCACGCGTTCTGTTTTTCATGGTCTGACAGTTTTTTTTAATTCATTTCACATTTTATTTATTAGCTTGTTGGAAAAGAAGTTAATCCTAATTTACTGGAATTTCCCTCCGTTCGTTTTGCATTGGTGGCCCACTGTCCCTCCTGTCCCATTATTCAAAATGTCAATGAACATGTCCTTATAACAGTAAAAATGGGACTGTTATCATGTTAAGAACATTTATCCCAAACGTTAAGACTCACGTCTCCCTGAAATGGCAGTGCCTTATCCATAAACAGTGAACCTACACAACAGGTTAATGCAGCAAGTTGAGAATATCATACTCAATTGAAACCACAGGTGAAATTTAGATCAGCAAAATGTAATAATCTGAACTGAAGCTCTTCCAGGACACCTGGGTTATCTCCTGCTCTTATAGAGGCTGGCATGGGATCATTAGTGACCACATGTAGCCAAACTTCATTTTCCATCTCATCTGAAAGATCTCATCTCCAGCAGTACAACAGCCAACACACATGCTGGGTCACAAATTGAGACACAGTCTATTAAGGGAAATGTTGACAGTACCTCTCATAGCACCTTGCTGTTTGTTAGGTGCCTCTTCCAGCATGACCCTGATTATGTGGCTGCAGGTAAATAATTTATGTTCTGTATTGGATTTCTGGGCCTGTGCCTGCAGCAACTTCTGGCTGTTCTTTTAATATAGCACCTCTTCCTTAAATCCATTCCCTCTGTGAGCTCTGTCCTGCATCCAAGGAAAATAGGAATGTGATCATTTCAAAGGACCTTAAACAAACTCCTGCTCTTTAAAGACGTTGTATAAATTATTCCACAGTCATAAAAATAGGCCAAAATTGTCTGGCCTTGCTAGAACATAAGCACTCATTTCAAAGCTGTCTTTAATCAACATATGAACTACATTCCCACTCTTCCAGTAGATTCCACATCCACTGGCAATCAAGTAATTAAACACAAAATTAAGTTGAGATTTTTTTCAATCATCATAACCTTGTGAATTCCTGATTTCAGCCTATGGCTGTACTAGTTATCCAGTTACTTGACAAGTCGTATGCTCCACAGTGTGGTATTTAATTAGAGCTATTCAAGCTATTTGTTTTTTGCACTGGTAGAGAAAGAGCAAGATTTAAAAAAAAAAAAAAAAAAAAAAAAGAAAAAGAAAAAAAAGTCCATGCAATCCTCAAGGCAGGTTGAAAGGATTGAATGAAGCACATATTTTTCGTTACACACTCCTGTGCTCCTGTGAATTCAATGCAGTTGTCAAACAATGTCACTTTGACACACGGTAGCACCAGATAAGCAGATTACAATGAAAAACAATAAAAAACGAATTGAGCTGGGTCGTTCTTGACCCACTTTGTCATTCACCCTGGGGATCTTTTAAAGGTATCTGATGACAGTGCAGCCAGAGGGCAATGTCCTTTAATAACTTAGTATCTGCATCAAATAAAAGTCAGCTCTGCTTTCCTTCCATTCCAGTATTTTCCATGCATATCTCATGTCTGCTGTATATTTGTCCTTCCCTGCCCCTTATCTTTTGTTAGCCTTAAAGAAAAAGAAAGCTATAGATGTGAAAGTGCAAAAAAATTCCTTATCACTGGGAAAATGCAAGAGGGTTTCATTTGCATCAATAACTGGGTGGCAGTCTTCAGGTTATTGGACAAAATTCAAGATACCTTTGCTAACTCTGGACTTGATCAGGAGTGGTATTCTTCTCTCAGCAGTACAAAGAATTGCTGTCTTGTTGGGCCTATAACCAAGGTGATATTTTTGCATTCTTTTGTTCAGAAGTGAACTTGGCTCTTTTCAGGGTGTCAGTCTAAATCTCCTTCCCAAACATGATTTTTTTCAAGTAGTTTTGCCTGGGCCCCACACCTCCCACACATAACCCGTATGAAAACCAGCGTCCAGCTATCTGCACAAACGCCCACTCTGCTCCTACCTTCAGCCACCTATGTGAAAGTCATCCTTATATCTGAGATTTTTGCCTAGTCGAGCACCTAATTCTCCATCCGTAAAGGCACATGCCCAGAAAACCAGAGTTATTTATCCAAACAGCACTGAGGCTGAGTCTCTGAGGTAATGCCTTTACTACAGTCGTTTCCTCTGTCCCACATCTGAGTGTCTCAGAACTGCCTGGTTTAACCTCAGGTTGAAATTGCCTCAAGCAATTTGGGATTATCCTTGGATTTCCAGTATAGTCAACAGTTCATATAAAAGGCTAAACTTACAAAGCTCTGAATGATCTAGGATCACAGGACTGAAAGAAAAGATATAAAATAATAATAAAAAAAAAAGAGCATGTACTGTATTCCCCAGACAACGCTGAATTATTCTCTCCAGTCTATGATTTTAAGGCTTTCTTTTTTCTAGTTTGAACTGGTTAAATCAACAGTGCTCTCCCCCCCGCCACTCTATTACATTTCATTAATGAAAAATGAGAATCTTTCTTTTTTGCATTCTCCCTGCCACCAGTGTTTCCTCTTTTCTCCATCACATAACCTTCATTGCAACTCTTCTTGCCACTTCAACATTCTTCCTTATAGGTGGCCTGTAAGATATACCAGTATTCCACCACTTCTTTTCTTGTTTCTAAACATCTTTTATTCCATTCATATAGGTGCTTACAGTTGATTCTGTATCCATTGTCTCAGCTTTTTGTGACAAGAGGTTGTTGACCATGACTCCATCTACAGCACATAATATAGCCCTGTGGTGGGTTGACCTTGGTTGGAGGGCAAGTGCCCACCAAGCCGCTCTATCACTGCCCTCCTCAGAAGAACAAGGGGGGAGAAAATAAGATGACAAAAAGCTTGTGGGTCAAGACAAAGGCAGTTTAATGAAGCAGTAGCAAAAAGTCACATCCATGAAAGCGAAGGAAAACAAAAGATGTTATTCTCTTCTCCCCATCAGCAGGTGATGTTTGGCCACTTTCTGGGAAGCAGGGCTTCAGTACACATAGTAGTTGTGCTGGAAGACAAATGTCATCAATAACAAGTGCCCCATCTTCCTCCTTCTTTCTGTTAGCTCTTATAGCTGAGCAGATGCCATATGGTATGGAATATGCCATTGGTCACTTCGGGTCAGCTGTCCTGGCTGGGTCCCCTCCAGGATCTTGCCCACCCCCAGGGCTGCTAGTGCAGGGGAGGGGAAGGTTGGAGAGGCAGCCTTGGTGCTGTGCCAGCACTGCTCAGCAGCAGCCAAAACACCAGTGCACCATCACCACCTTCCCAGCTACCAATACAAGCACAGCACTATGAGGGCTGCTGTGGGGCTCAGCCAGACCCAATGCAATCCCCAGAGAGGCACTTAACCCCTGGCTATGTCACCAGAACATATATAAAACACAGATCTCAATCTCTTTCTTGATAATCATGTGGTTTAATAAGGAGTGGCTATCGCACCAAAGCCTTACTTCCTAGGTTTACAGAGAGGCATCTCCAATTTTTTGTAGATGCTACAGCTGACTGATAGTTTTCAAAAGAAAATATTGTTTGGAAAACATTTGAATTTCTCACTTCAATACTTTTGTAAGATTTTTTTTCTTTAATAAATTATGTTTGTTTGTTTCTTAATTATTTTTTCCAGACCCTTCTGGCAAGTACAGAGCTTATGTTTTGCTGGCAAGGAGCACTTCCAAGTCCCCACTGTTTCCTACCCAATTCTCCTGTGCATGTCATAAAGGCAGCTCTTTCATGCATCGCATACCTGGGAGATGCTTCAGGTGAGCCTTTTCTATTTAAAGATTTCTGAGAGAAAAAACGTTGGATACACCAGGAGGGATTTAGTAGCCTCTGGAGAGCCTTAATAGCATTTTAATTTTTGTTGAAATTGGAATCCAATAAAACTTTTCAGGAGTTAGGTATTTGGTCAAGCCTCACAAATTTCTAATTTTCCCTTTCTTAGCTTATTTAATGAGAATATCTTTATGCATAACTAATGACTGACTTTTGGTTGGATTAATTTAACCATACAATGCAAACTGTAGGTCACTAGAGACTGAGTCTCCTTCATGGAGAGATGTCAGTCATACCAAGACACAACCACGCCTTGCATACAAAGTTTTTGCTCAACGTGCATCTTTACAAAAGGACAGCTTCGGACCTACATTAAATCCTCTCAGAGGCACTTATAAAAGTTCGTACTGGATAGGAAGGGGACTTCCAGAGGGTCCTTAACAGGCTTGAGGGGTGAGCCCATGCAAAGTTCATGAAGTTCAACAATGCCAAGTGCAAGGTCCTGCACTGGGGTTAAGGTTATCTCCAACATTAATATAGACTAGGGGATGAATGGATCAAGAGCAGCCCTATGGAGAAGGGCTTGAGAGTACTGGTGGATGGAAAATGGAACCAGCAGCATGATCTTGCAGCTCAGCAAGTCAATTGTATCCTGGGCTGCATCGAAAGAAGCATGGGCAGAAGGTCAAGGGAGGTAGTTCTCCCCTTCTACTCTGTTCTTGTGAGACACCACCTGGAATACTGCATCCATATTTGAGGTCCCTAGTACAAGAAAGACACAAACCTGTCAGAGCAGATCCAGAGGAGGCCACAAAAACGCTCAGAGGGCTCAAACACCTCTCCTATGAAGACAGGCTGAGAGAGTTGGGGTTGTTCAGCCTGGAGAAGGGAAGGCTCCAGGGAGACTTTACTGTATCCTTTCAAAACTTAAAGCAGTCTTATAAGAAAGATGGAGAGAAATATTTTACCAAGACCTGTAGTTTTAAACTGGAAGAGTAGGTTTAGATTGGTCATAAGAAAGACATCGTTTATGGTGAGGGTAGTAACACACTGGCACAGGTTGTGGATTCCCCATCCCTGGAAGTGTTCAAGGTCATGTTGGATGGGACTTTGAGCAACCTGGTCTAGTAAAAGATGTCGCTGCCCATGGGAGGGAGGTTTGACTTGATGATCTTAAAAGTCCTTTCCAACCCAAACCATTCTGTGATTCAATGGCTACTCTTACTACCCTAACTAGTCTAAAAGCTTCTGCAGCTGATAAGATTTATGCATTCTCACATGCAGTCACCAAACACATGATATAATTTAGTTCTGCTGTATTATTTGGTTCTTCTCCTCAGAATTTCTCCATCCTAGTTCTAGTTACCAAATATATTTGTGCATTTGTGTTTCTTCAGCCATTCCACTGCCTGCCCTAAAGACCTCAAATTATCTCTTTTACCACATCCTGTTATTTGCACTTAACATACTTTTACACAGTTTTGAATACAATTAATTTTTTATTCCTATTCATCCACAAGTAACACAATCCTTTTCAGCCATCTTTTAAAGTGGGGTTGGGTTTTTTTTTCTTTTCTCTGCCACATGAACATCAGCCCTAGTATTTGCTCACCTGAAAACTATTAGTGCTTTATTAAAATTGTTATAATTAAAAAAGGAAGTAATTTTATGTTTTGTAGTGCTTTAATTTCTTATCTCCTTTCTTTTACAAGTTGGTTTAGGAAAAAATAAAAAATAAATTAATGCATAAGCCTATTCACACACATTCAAAAAAGGAATTCAGGGAAGTTTAAAGTAAAATGAATCCCATGTGGCAGAATTATATTATGGTTGATCTAACAGATTCTAGTTTTCCTAGGAAGCTTTTATGTTTTATTATGCAAATCTAAAGGAACATGAATTGTTGACCAAATAGACTCTTTTGAAGCTGTTATCAAGTCAATGAGTACTTAGAAACTCTCAACCATGCACATGATTGACAAAGCAGACAATAAGAGCTTTTTTGGAACACTATTGTCTCTTGTGCCAAGGGATCTTAGTGTTCATACATGCATAAGTTATCTTTTTAATTTGCTCATAATTTCATATCCTGTCTTTCCTTAGAAATTTGTTTTTCTTTTCAATAATCTAATAACTCAATCCACTTTCATTTGTTTCTTGTAAACTGTCAACAGAGGAATGGTTTGATACAACTCCATGTAAAGAAAAGCTCTCTCAGAAATAATGGCAGCTCACTTTTTTTCACAGCAAAATCAAGAAGTTTCAAAGTATGTACTCCAAGAGACCCAGAGACGATTAGATGATCAGAGTTAAAGTTCAACATCACAAATTATCCAAGTATGCACTCAAAGCATTCAGCATGTTAATTCAGAAGTGTCAAAAACATTACTTCTTTCTCATATAGCATCCTGAAAGGTTTATGTTCATCTGCTCTTTGCTGCAAAGAGTGCATCATGTAGTGATAAGAATAGGTCCTTGCCGTCAGGCTGTGACCGTGCAGCGAGGAGCTGTCTGCTGGCTCTCAGCTGCTTCACTCCGAGTCAGATGGAGAGAGCAAAGAGTGGAACCTTCTTCCTCTTCGTAAAGGCAAGAAAAGATTCCCAACTGGGGAAGGATCTCTAGAAGGCAGGATTTCAGAAGGTATAGTAAGGAGGAAGGTGATAATATGAACAGAGATCAGGAGGTCCTGCCAGGACTAGGCTTTGAATGAGTAAAAAGTAAAAGGTTCTTCCTAAGGTTGCAGAGGGAAACGTTAAGACTTTATTGCCAGAGTCTGAGCCCCAGAAAGCTGTTGGTTTGAGAACAAGACTGACGAGAAGAACCCACTTTTCATTGTTTGTGCTTGGGCACAAACTGAAATACAAGAAACTGTTTAAACATACGGAAAAAAAAAAATATTTTAACAGCGATTGACCATTGGAACAGTTTTTCCAGAAAGGCTGTGGGGTATCCATCCTTGGTGATAAACAAAGCCTGACGGCACAGGGGCCTGGGCAGCCTGCTCTAACTGAGCGTGCCTTGAGCATGGGTTTGGACTGGATGATCTCCAGAAGGGCCCTCCACCCACAACTATTCTGTGATTAGCACAGCAAACTGAGGCAAAATGTTTCCCCATGAATATTAACCTGTCCTTGTTCTATTTTCTCTATGTCAAGTATTTGTGGCTAATTCATGTTCCACCGGGAATTAGTTTCAGAGATTCACAGCCCCCATGGGAACAGTTATGCTAATTTGTGGATCTTTTACACTATTGTTTAGAATACTTCTGTTAGATTCTGCTTCAGGGTCATGCAGATCTGTTTTAAAGACCTGCTGTCTCATTTTAAACATTTTTTGTACAGTGCAATCATATATTCTAGGACTGCAGCAGAAAACAGCGACAGATCCTTAAATGCATCAACACTATCTGGCACCTTTAATTAGCTACCACAGGGAGCTAACAGCATTAACGTTATTCTAACTAATAAACTATGTTTTCCTACCTGAGCCTACGATGTCCATTTGCTAATGCCAGGACTGCTAATCTGTGATGGCCACCCTAGTGTTCTTTCAATATTTATTGTAATAAGGCTCTCCACTGAAGCCTGCTGTGATTGTTGACATGCGTTATAATGCCAGCTTAATTACTAAACTACTAAAATGTACATGCTTATATATGCTTACAGCTCTGAAGCGCTTCCTTTAGGTAACGGATAGCAACATAAACCAATCATTAATTGTACTACCAGGAGACAAGGAGGAGGAAATTTGAAGTTTTCCTTTCAATCACTTTCTAGCATTGATGTAGTGATATTTTACACTATGAACTCCATTTTTGGAGCATATGAGACTTTTTTTTAAAGATAAATCAATGTTTCTCTTAGGAATTGCTGCTACAAGTCCCCTTCTTTCTTCTCCATTTCCACATTTTAGTGATAGATATATCAACTGGCAAATGCAGATAGGAAAGTCAGATGTTACCTGTTGTTCATAGTATTATCATTAATATGTTAAAAACAAAACAAAGAGCACTTTACAGGTAATGACAATCTATTCACACATGCCCAGGAGTTCAACTTTCATCAAGATAATCAACCAAAGACATGAAAAATGCTTACTGTTCTATTCAGCTCACATTTTTCTATCAGTATCATGCCATTAATGTGCTGTTGGGAGGTGCAGAGTGACAGATTGTTCCAAAGAGGATGAGTACATCGACTTGTAGCTTAACCCTTATGTATATCCCTTTTCCCTCAGAAATGGACTCTTAAGCAACTTCTTATATAATTTATGACTTTCAGCCTGAGAATGTATAGACAGTTATATGTAAAGAGGTGGAAAAACATGATCTTTGTCTGAAAAAAAAAAAAAAGTTGAGGACTTAATCATATGATGTAAATGAAGACCTGGTGTGAAGCTATATTAAATGAGTAAACTCCTTAATGGATGCACTACAACTGTCAGCAACAAAGCCAAAAAATGCTGTATGTTCTTCAGCAACATATTACAATTCAGAGTAAGAAACAAAACCAGTTAAAGGCACTGAAAAGAGTTTTGCTGAATGCCTAATGCTGTGGATTTGACATAATTTTTTCCCTACATTTTGGCTTCAATAGTGAATTGTTCAGTTTCAATCTTTATTTTACATGTCCAGCAAATCAGTTGAAAAGAAGGGAAAAAACCTGTAAGGGATCTTGGAGGGAATTTATCTAAATCCTACTCCATATATTTTTGTTGGTTTATTTTGACACAATGACTATCATCTTTTCTTTTCAATTCAGAAAGTAAAAAATTTATACACAGTTCATCAAATTTTCAGCTGAGTACCTAATAACTGTCAGTGATTTACTTGTTTACTAGATCCTATCAGATGCTTTCAACTTTGCCTGCTTTGACTTCCCCCCACACCTTCCCTTCCTAACATAACATAGAGTAATTTAGCTTATTTCATCTAATCATTTTCAGTCATTTACTCATGAGCAGTCCTTAATTGCAATTGGAGTAGCAGTCCCATAAAACTGTAAATGCTACAATTTATACACTTCTTTTATTGTAGTTACACTATCACTATTTGGAAACCCTTTCCTTTCGTGTTAGACAAATTTAAAAGTTTAAGTGCAGAATTAAGTACTGAATCTTAAACTGTATAAACTCAGCAAAGCCATGTTTGGTACAGTAACTACAAGAAATAGAAGAGCAGAGCAAACATAATTTTGGCCTTACATCCTTACAATTAAATTCCCATTTGGTTCACTGGAAATTCTGATGAATCACACTAATGCTTAAAAACCAGCAGCTAACATCCAACAGTTCAGTTATGTGTAGACAACTAAACCCAGAGGTTAAAAAAAAACCCCACACAAAATTGCTTTCTTCACCTCTGAATGTTCAAATGCTGAAAAGCTTTAGTCAAGTATGTTTCTTAATAAGACATTAATAAATCCAAACTCTGCCAAAACATTAAAAAATAAGATCTGTTTTCTTTCTTCCAAATACTTTCTTATTCTAAAAAAAAAGAAACTGAACCTTAGGCTATCATTTCATTATGGGTTTTGTGAAAACAAATACATCTTGATTACTTTGAAACAACTTAAGTCCTGTGGTACTGCAATTTATACCTTCAGAGAGTACCATCTGGTGTTAAAAATCCAATATTGCAAAGACTAACACCACTTGCATCAGATAAAAAGGGTTTAAGATTCGTGAGGTTTTTTCTGATTAAACTTTTACCTTTTTTTCTGGGCTACTTATGATGACAACTTCCTTCTGTCTGTTGGAAGGAAATTTATTTCATGGAGAGAGTAATACATATGCACACACTGCTGGTGTAAGAGCCTGGAAGAGTCTGATTAAAACCAGGAAGAGATACATCAACATAACTCTATTTCTGAAATAGTCAAGAATATTTAGGGAGATGCTATTTCAAAATTTTTAAGATTTAGGTTTGTGGGGGTTTTTAATGATCCAACAGGAATAGTAATTTTTATTTGAAATTAAAGTTGTTACCACAGTTACACTTTGTTGAACTTACCATGGTTTTGCTGGTTTTTGTTTCATTTGAAACCAAATCTCACTCAACCTGTGACTTTGAAACACATACTGAATCTCAAGTTTCTTTTTGTCTTCTCTGTCTCTCATCATTTTCCCTCAAATCGCAATAGCACACCATGCAGCATGCATGTTATTTTACAGAAATGCTACCCAATCCATTGATTAGGAGCATCCCAAGCTGCCTTGGCAGGTACCGGTGGTTAACACAGTTTTGCTGTTCAGAGCATGAACCTCACAACTCTACAGACCTAACCTCTACACTCACATTGCTGGGAGAAATCAAACCGAGCAAAGTAATTCCCGAGTGTTGTGTTTGGAACATGCAGTGCAGGGTTGTGCTGACACACTTCCAAGAGATGACATTTTTATTTCTGAAATGGGTTCATATTATCAGGCTTGCTAAGTCTGAGTAGGACAGCTTGCTACATGCTGTGCTTTCTAACAGTGGCACCGCTGTAAAGTGTTTATCTGCTCCCTTCCTTCAGTTGTACTAAAGGAAACAGAGCGACATCAGTGCACGTCTGTATAAATGTAGTAATTAGGCTTACCGTCACAGTTTGGCAGTTTGGAAGAGGTTTATGCTCAGGAGGAAGGGTCCTTTTGCTCTTTGAAAATAACATTATCAACCACTAAAATTAGTTGTTTACTCTGTCCTGTCCTTGTAGCAGTTTTGAGACCAGCCTTGGTCTTGGTCCTAACAGACTATGTATACAAGGATGACACTCGTCTCACTAACTATGGGTAGTTGCCTACTGTTTTTCTTCTGTTAGATACTGGCAACATCTAAAGCACGGTGCATATGAGTAAATTATATTTTAACACCAAGAATGAAAGGTACCTGGTGCTCTTGCTCAGGTAGAGATGTCTGCAACAGTAGTCTCTATATTTATTACCCATGTTGTCACTGAATCATTAGGCACAGAGTTTTTCTTCTGTTTCTTACCTTCCAAGATGGCTGTGACAGATGGTATTATTTTTTGTCTGTTATGTTCCTATTCTATTCCTGTCGATATGCACACTTATGAATGAATTTCAGCCTGTCAGCCTTGCAGAACACTCTGCAAAGCGCATGAGTATTGCAAATAGGTACTGATATATGTTGGCATCATTTGTTCATTTATCTCAAAGCAATCACAGTGCATTCAGCTAACATGTATATACATACCAAATTAATAGGCAGGCTGCCACACATCAATCAAAACTTTAATATATTGTTCCCTCTCAGCTATTCCACTCTCCCACAAATCTGTTCCCTCACCTAAATCAACTCATGCCACAGACACATTGGAATACATTTAAAAATGAACTTAGTGTTTAGTTGCACTAAAGTCATTTTACAGCATGCTGAGATTAGCTTTTTCTGATTCTTAGGACCTGCTCAGCAAGAAATCCTTTTGCTGTTCAGTAAGAACCAATGCTTGTTTGAAATACAACTGTCTGTTCCACAGTATAACCATGTTCTGTTTATGAACATAGTTCTGAATATTTTATTTCTTTTTGCACTTAGCTGAGAAAACAGATACAGTTGTACAGAACATGCCTTCCCTAAAGGCATGTACTGAATAACCGAAGCTCCAGTTGTTGGTGAAGTATCATAGGTCACACATTTTACTTTCTGCATTTCTAGGAGCACTATTTTGTTGCTGATCTACCTCCTGCTTTCCCCTACTATTTCTTAGTGGCTTTCCCAGGAGGAAACTGCAGCTCAAAGAATTATTGATCATTTCTTTTCCCTCTCTGTTTCACATGTCCCGGCTTAATGGAAATTAATTTATTTTTTATTTTGTGACCAAATGACAAGTCTAAGTTATTACTCTTCAATCTAGAAGTCAAGGATCCTCATATTCGCCATCCCTCATACTTACCTCTTCCAAAAGAAAAGTACACCTATATGCATCATACTGTCTGTAAAGCATTTAAGTACATGCAAGACTCTTACTCTTCTCGTGGTCTTGCAGGAAAACTCTAGCGCTGGAGTGGTTTTGATTTGGCTCCAGATGCTTTTGAAAGGTTGTTTGGCCATCTGGCCTAACATCAACCCAAAATTCAGGAGAGATATAATGGGATTTAGCTCATCAGGTACAGATTTATACATCTGAGTTTTCACCTCTTTATAGTGCCCAGAGATAAATGTACAATTTTGTGGTAAAATTAACCTTATCTCCCAAAAGCAGATATTTTAAAATCTTTTCGTTGGCCGTGGAGATCTACAAGAACAGGCAACAGAGGCTAATTCAGATACAGTCACAACTTTGTAATGTAAACCCTAAACCTACTATATTTTCTTAGTTTTGCCTTTAGCAAGTTGCCCCTGTATTTCACCTGTTATTTGTAGCACCATTTTTGCTTGATATGGGCCCTCTGTTCCTCTAAATTCTCAGCTAATAGCACCATCATAAATATCTTCAGTGCCCTTAATCTGGCTATGCCTTGTAGAACAGTATATATGTTTGTTTATAATTACTATTTCTTTGATTTACTTTAACAAGTGCCCTATGTTTCTTTATTCAGTTTTGCTGTTACAGGAAACTTCATTCTGGTGGTAGATAAAGTTTGTGCATCCTCCTGGATCAAAAATCTCTTCTGTAGTCAGATTCTTTTGCAAGGAGTCGAATGACTTGGGATGTCTTCTTTGATTATTTTGTTCCTGTAGCATTAATAAGGTGCTGTTGCAGGCATGGTTAGTTCCCCAGGCCTTACGCTAAGAAAAACACCAAAATAATAACAGAACGGCTTCTTACACCACTTTTCCTCATCTCTATTAAAATGTCGTCCCAAACCATATGCTTTCTCCCCCATGCTTATCCATAGGTTTTTTTCTATTATTTATCTTATGACTAAATACTTCATTAATTCTGGGTACATTGTGTTTATACATTGTTTTGTTTCATGCTGCCGTCTGTCTCATTCTGCTGGTGAAGCACTTGGGGCCGAGAGCTTCTATCAGAATCCACTGTTTAGAAAACGGCTGTCTTGTGCTGGTGCAATACACAGCTTGTGAACTATAGCATTATATACAAATTATACACGTACTGGGAAAAAAGTGGTGTAAACACTGTTTAGCAAAACGCCTATAATTTGTATCAGTGTGTCTGTTGCAGGGAAGAGCAGGAAGCTGAAAAAACCCTAGGTGTCTTGCCTATTTTTTAGGCCATTAACTAAAGTAAGAATTTTTAAGAGCATTGTAAATGGGATTGAGTAGGTTCAGGGTTCTAAATAAGCCTCCTTTTGTTACTGACTTTTAATAATTTTAACTTTTAATAAATTTTAATAATTTTGACAAGTTTTTGCATGACATGACAGCTGTTCCCCCCCAACTTTTTTCAGATGCTTCTCTGTTTCTACATTTACTCATGATAGCTCTGCTGACCTTTAAAAAGAGCTGGATTACAGGAATGCATTACAGCTTATGTAAAGATGTACTGTCGTTCAGTCATATGCATTTGTAGTTCTTTAGGAAGCCATATGTAATGAAATCTGTGATGGATTAATATTGCTGATCATACAGTTTAAAGAATTCTCTCCTTCTCTTCCATAATCTGTCTCTCCCTTTATAAAAATGCAAAGAAGGTGAAGCTATAGTCAGATATCATTCTGTCACCACCGAGAGGAGTTTGACACAAGGTTGATTCCTTGACAGTCAGAAGTCCAACTGCCTGGTTTGACCTTCTGAGCTACATATGAGCAATGACCCATGTGGAGGAAGAAGTCCCCATGCTCAGGTCTCCACGAGGAAGCCTGTGTTTTGGAGAAACAGAGCAGGACCAAGCTTCATAAACCCCAAGTTCCCTTCCTGCCACTGGAAGGTAGTGTAACTTCAGGGAAGACACCTCAATTCTCAAAATTTTTGCTTGCACTTGATTTACACTGTAAATCCTTTTAAGCAGGAAGTAGTACATCATAGCCTTTGCATTGTGCGTGTTCAGATGGCACTTCTGCAAGGCAGTATGATATTTCAAATGAAAGCTGAAAAAAGCACATATATTTCTATTTTATTTTCTCTTATAAAATCTCAAAAGCCTCAAGGTGTGGTTAACTACTACTTTTTATTTGTCATTTAGAGCGTTCAGACTAATAACTGACATAGTCATGTGTCACAGGAAACTAACATCACAGTTAATTGGCTTTGTGAACCTCTCCCAAGTTTTTCAGCATTTCAAGTTATTCACGTACCTCATGTTTCACACTTGGAGCCTGAAGATATTTGCCTGAAGTGTTTGGGGAGCTGGAAGCTGAGGAAAAATGAAATTTGTAACCAAATGTCAGCAAATTTAGTCTTTTTCCTCATTACTGTTTGACTGTAGATGTGGATAGGAGGAAAGAAATGAAGGATGATGGGCTATAGCGTGCAGATGGGCTCATGCAACCGCAGCCTGGAACTGATGAGGCTACTCATAGCCCTCTCACAGTCAGTAGGATGGGGTTGAAGAAGATGTTTCAAGGAAATTGGATGGAATCAGAACATAATGTATGACTGTACCTTCCAAGGGAGACAACTGAACACTGCCCATCCCATAGCTTGAGCAATTTTTAGTACAGGAATGTTCATACAAAGAAATGCAGTGGGGCAGGGAAGAGAGAATACTAGGATCAAGAGAAGTTGTCTGAAGTAAAGACACAGTTTCAGACACCAGCAGATGGTATTTGTAGCTGAGCTACTGCAGCAGAGAATAAAGCACTGTCAAGGATTAGGAAATGTGTAAATCAGAACAGAAACAGGCAACTTGAGGGACCAGAGATAACTGCAGATAAAGAGAAATCTTCCAGCAAGACCAGTTTTGTAGGGCACTCACTGTCTGTACTGGTATATTAAACAAGATCAGGGCACAGACCTGAGCACTGATACATTATTGCATGTACCAGGTCTATTTTTATTTAAGGACAGAGATGACAACCAGCATGTTCAGAGTAATGATTAATATTTTTCATGGTGATCTGGAAAAGAACGAGAAAATAATTTCGATCAGAATTCTCAAATATTAAAACCAGAAAGGACTAGTCACCTATGTGGAAGAATTGGGATAATTTGATAAATCAAATACCAGTATTTTATCTATCTTTCTGAAGTGAAGAAAGTCCTAGCACTAAGAAGAAGATACACAAGCCATCTTTGCCAAAAAAAGTAATTATGTCATGAAAGACAATGACTGTGGAAAGGATATATTTTGCTACTATCTAAAAAACTAATACGGTTTCCTTCTGTATTGCTGTAACAATCAGGGCTAATGCATTTCTTAGAAATTTGAACAGGATTTGACACAAAGATGTTTCATTGTAGGAATCAGTAACACCAAAGGAAACTTCGCTGACCAAGCTCTTCAAAGATGTATTCTAATTTGATAAAATAATTCCCGTGTTTCTTTTGCACAAATATGTTTTTGCCCAGCTGCCTGGTGAATAATCAAAGTTAAAGTTATTCCACACACTTATTTCTATGGTAAAAATCCCTTGGTCAAACAAGAGGGGATCTGTCAGTAAAACATGCAAGATTTAGTGTTGCTATATTGCACTGGATGGAAAGAAGGAGGTGATCCTAGAGAATTCTGTCACATTGATAGTTCTTGGCAGAATGATATGAAAAAATCAATGCATGGGAATAAATATGGATTGGTATCAAGTTGGAAAGCAATGTATTTATGGATAGTAGTTAGGACTTAGGACACAGAAGGATGTGTACTCCTTTTTGTTTTACAAGAGGAGGATGAAGAAACAGCAGAATGGCTGTAACCTACCCAACCAAAAGAAAGCAGAAGTGAGAGAACAACAAATAGTTAAATCACATCTCAGTTACCAGCAAACAAAATATGGCAAACAGCAGCTTGGATTTTACACTCATTGTTGGGAATAAATTATTTTCTGATGAGCTGGAGTCTTAGAAAGCATATTTATAAGATATTGAGCTTAAGAAAACTCAAGCATCAGCCTAGTGAACACCATTGAAAACCTTGGCTTTTACTGCCTGGTGCCCTGTTTATTCCCACCAGAGCTTTACAGCTTTACAAGTCTTATTTCCCTCCTGCACAGCTGCTAGCACCGATCCCAGCACCACAACATACCAGGGCAGGAAGAATATGCTAGAGCAGAACTTATGCTGCGTATGCCAGGTAGTCCTCGACAGGGATTTCCCTGGTTATCCGCAAAGCTCCAGAGGCATGCAGCAATTCATGCTGAACACAAAAAGCAGCACATGGGAGTCCTGATACTCAGCTGCTCTGTGATTTCATTCGCGAGACGCGTAGTGAGAAATTGTTGTGAAACTGTATGCCTCAGCTCTTCTTTTCACATTGGAGTTGTTTGAAGCAGATTTTTCTGTGCTGGGAAAACATGTTCACTGAATGTGTTGCAGAGGTGTTGTGCATTAAAGTACCTGTGCATTGGTGGTCAGTGACAATTTCACTTGCTATCCTCAAGCACACGGAGGTGCTTGTATGGCAGCTTGGCTGAACATTAAAAAGGGATGTTACAAACTGTTTTATAAGGTTATGGTGCTTTTTTGTTGTGTCTGTATTTTCCAACACATAGTAGCAAGATGAGAACATTTTGTTCTTACTATCATCACAATCAATAACCTTTACCATGCTGTTGCTAAAGAACCTTAGTGCTGGTGCTGTGCAGAACTGACACTGCCAAACCACTGTTTCATTGCTGGGTATTAATGATGTCTGTAATCATCCTAACTAATCACAAGAATCTGCAACCATAAATAGCAGTAGGTCTTTTTCTGCTATGGTGGTGTTTATAATATACTTCTGAATTTTCTTTGCTTCCAAGCTTTGCTGTTCTGGGTAAGCTAGCCTCCTCCTATATGTGAGTATAGTTTCACTGAGTTTACTGGTATTCCATAAAAGCCTGTCATCAGAGAATCCGGGTATGCGTTTGGCTTTCATTCAGTCTGGCTAGTTAGTCTGGCTTTCGCCGACTCCAGCTCATTTTATGAAGGGCATTGGCATTAGCATGGTTAAGTGTTTACACCTTGCCCTCTTGAAAACTCTGCTGGTTTTTCAAAGCTTTAATTATGTGACTCCTGGGCTGTGATAGGTAAAGTATATTATGCTTATCATCTTTATTAATGTTATGAACCCAATAGTGTGAGATCAAATAATTCAGTATTTAAACAGATTTCACTTGTAAGTTGTCCGATAGAGGTGTAGATTAACATTCATGCTGGAATGTGGTCTATAAATGCAGAATTATCTTTATGTATAACAGATTATTGAAGCCATTAGAGAAATATAAATGTAAAATTCTTTCCTCATAAGTTTAAGACCAGAAATCTTTGTGACAAAAAATTGAAAGAAGAATGAGATTATGCATTTCAAAAAGCTTTAAAATAAGCTAAAATATGTTAATGATATCAAAGGATATTCCACTAAATTAAGGTTGCTTCATCCAGGGGTGTCTTTGTATCAGTTCCATCAGATTATTTAACAGCTTCTACACAAAGTTAAAACATAGCCCGAGATAAACCAAACTACTCTTTACTTTCCTGTTGTCTCCTTGGAATCACATCAAAACAAACTTTTGTTTTGCCACCCTTTGGATATGAGCAGCAAAGTAGCAAAGTACTTTTTTTTTTTTTTTTTTTTTTTAACTGCATGCAATCTGTTCCTTTTATATGCCCTTCTTTGGAAACACCCGTTTTATTAAATAACGTGGAAGTTAATTGCAGTCATTATAATCTCCTTAGATCCTTTAATAGTTTAATTTGTGTTTGTGCATGCAGCTGTTGGGATTGACTGAAAAAGTACAAACCCACACAGCCTTACACAGCATTCTCTTGATTAAGAACTGATGTCTCCTAAAGTAACAATAATGGATGAAGCTGGGGGCATCTACAGAGAAAAGGCCATATGCCTGAGATGCAGGCAATGCTCAGAAGACACCAGAAAGGTTTCTAAAGTAATGAAGGAACAGCTTTATTGTCAAGTAATTACTTAAGAGAGAAGAAAACAAATTCATGCTACTGAAGCAAGTCAGTCACTCGTGAGACTAAGTAGGTGTAGCAGACATGCCATTTTTGCTTATGCTTTTTAGCAGGAACAGGGGAGAAAAAAAAAAGTCCTTTACACAGTGACAAATCACTATGAAGCATAGAAAAGAAAAAAGCAGCAAGCAGCATATGTAGTGTAATTAGGAAATGCTCGCATTGTGCAGACAGTAAGCCAAATCCTACCCTTAGTGACAGTCATGAAACTCCTCTGGAAGGTAGCCAACAGTACATTTTTAATGCCTCCAACCTGTACCTCCTGTCTCCGTCTGCAGTACCACTTAGTCATGCTAACTTTTACCAAAACATTTTTGTCTTCTAAATGACAGTATTCTTTGACCCTGCATTCTGGAGTCTGCTTTCTACTGTCTCCTTGTCATCCAACATCCTGCCTTCTGTTGGTAAGCTCCAGATTTCTCTGCCCTTTCACACTCGTGAGATACTTAAATAACAAATTCACATTAATTGCAATGGGTTTAATAGTATTTTCTTAAATACCTCGAGGCCGAATGGCTACTGAAATAAGTGAGTCAAGTAATTGGTGGCCTTAAACAACTGTGGTTTCTCTCACACAGAGAAGATCTGGATCAAAACACATGCATGACGCTTTCTGTCTTCCCACAGTTGCTTTAAAGCCCTTAATATTCTGGATCAGATTTTCTCCTAATGCAAAGCTGATGGATCTCCTACAGTTACCCTGAGTGACCTCTGCGCAGACCATACTTCTTTGTGATTCTGGTGTCACTTTTACCTGGCTTATGATTATGGAAATGGAATGGTCATGTTGCCTAAACTTCCCAGTTACCAAATTCTGATTTAATTAATCAAGAATGCGCACAAAGTTTAGGTCAAGCTGACCCAGCCTCTCAAGTCGTGAATGCTCAAGTACCCATCATCTCAAGTTGTCAAAACTGATGACTGAAAGGACTTCTAATCAAGGCAGTCGATCTCAGGAAAGAAAGGATAAGAGAGG
The DNA here is from genome assembly GCF_023634085.1 of Falco cherrug. NCBI lineage: Eukaryota > Metazoa > Chordata > Aves > Falconiformes > Falconidae > Falco > Falco cherrug. The sequence continues at coordinate 6,630,574 of NC_073698.1, forward strand.
TTCTGATGCAGAAACAGCATGCCGAGCTGATTCTGGGGTTTGTGAAGGAGTGCCAAGTAAGGGGTATGTACAAGAACTTTGGTGGAGTCATGGGGCAAACAATGGCATGAAGAGTGAAGAGGACGTAATGACCGTCAGATCGTTGGGATGACCACCTGGAAGCATAACTGCCCAGAGGTGTAGATCCATCCATATGCAAATAATCCAGAGAAAAGTAATGAATGTGTATAGTTGTGTAACATAAAATGGGACCCGTGAAATAGTTGGGCATGCAGGGTAGGTGGAACAATCCCCTGCGCACCTGTCGCCACAATAAATCACACCTGCTGCTTAATTCTGTGGTGGTGTTACAGAGTGTTATTCCCAGATTTTGATGACAGTCATACCATCAACAAAAATTACAGTCTATAAGACTGTGTCATGGTTTAACCCCAACCGGTAACTAAGCCCTGCACAGCCACTTGGTCACTCCCACCTGATGGGATCAGGGGGAGAACCATAAGGGTAAAAGTGAGAAAATTCATGGGCTGAGATAAAGACAGTTCAACAGGTAAAGCAAAAGCCGCACACACAAGCAAAGCAACCCAAGGGATTCACCCAGCGCTTCCCACGGGCAGGCAGGGGCTCAGCCATCCCCAGGGCAGCCGGGCTCCGTCACGCGCAACGGGGACTTGGGAAGACAAACGCCGTCACTCCCCGCGTCCCCCCCTTCCTCCTTCTTCCCCCAGCTCTATATGCTGAGCATGACGCCATATGGTATGGAACATCCCTTGGGTCAGGGGGGTCAGCTGTGCCGGCCGTGTCCCCTCCCCGCTCCTTCTGCCCCCCCAGCCCCCTCGCTGGTGGGGTGGGGTGAGGGGCAGCAAAGCCCTTGGCTCGGTGTGAGCTGCTCGGCCACAGCTTCGACAGCCCTGCGTTATCAGCACTGCAGCACAAATCCAAAACACGGCCCCATAGCAGCTACTGTGAAGAAAATGAACTCTATCCCAGACAAACCCAGCATACTCTGAAAATCACTTTACATGACTATGTACTTCCTTAGGAGCATAAATAATCTCATCTGAGGTCACAAGGGGAAAGGGGGAGGCAAAGCAAAGCAGTGAATTTAGATGTTCCTCATCCACTGGCCAAAGTAGCTCAAAACTGTGTTTCTTCACTTGCATAGCAAGCTCATTAGCCTTTCTTTCTGCCTTTATCACCTGTTTATTTTTATCACTCGCCCTCAGGACTCATCCCTTGCTCAAAGGGCTTGTTTTCTGAAATACTGTCTACACGTGCACTTAGCACTCTTCCAATAACACAGTTTCAGGTACTATTTTGGGTAAATCACATCAACTTCTCCCCCTTCTTTTCTTGAGAGTCTTTCAAAGTGAGTTCCTTCCCACCTCCCCACCCCCCCCCCCCCCCGCCCACCCCACCCCACCCCCCCCCCCCACGCTTCCACTGGTTTTATAACTCCACTAACCTCTCTCTTTCAACAAGCACACAGTTCTAGTGCTGTTTGTGATACCTCTCTCTCCTCCCTATACTGATGCTGTCATTACCCCCTTGTGTTTCTCTCCCCCCTGCCACTTTTATATAATCTCCAAAATGCACGTGTTCCAACTGTTAATCCATGAGCATTTTCAGTCAAAAAATCTGTGATAGAATTGTAATATCTGACAACATCATGTGCCTATAGATTTATGCTAAAAATCCGACCTGGTTTGTTATGTCTTTCAGTCTGAAAATCATCGACCATGTCCTCTGTCAATATTTACTGCTAAATATACTTTGGCTTGTAATTGTCAAAGTGCACACTATAAATGTGCAACAAGCTTCCACATGTGAACCTAAAGTCAATGTAAAGAATGAAAAGATGGGAAGGAAAGGTAGCTCCACATAGGAAGAGAGAGTGCTGGTAAGTAGCTGTTAAATTACTTCTGCTTAGCAGGAAGTGTACTACAAGGTGATACTTAATGTGCTCCATTAACAGGAACATACACAATTCCACTTCCTGCTCCATTCTTCAGACTCCTCCCTTCCTTATATCATGGTACTGAATGTGGGATCAGATGCACAGAATACTTAACTCCCATTAAAATCACAGATCTCTGAACATCTGGATCTCAATGGACAATTCCGAAATTTCTTCTGACTGGCAAACTTCACCCAATCTCAATACAGAAGAATCTTGAAGACTACCCAGACACAGATGGGTTTGCCAAGGCAACTCCTCCAAATCTGGGTTATTATTTTGTTGTTTTGAATGAGTATATTCTCTTAAGGTTCTATACGGCTCCACAAAACCATAATAATATATGTTCTCTTTACAATTAGTGTGTTAATTAAACATTTCCAGCTCAATGAATGAATTCTATATAATCTCTCTAGACAATTGAGCTCTGCATCCTTAATTGCTGTACCATAGGTCAAGCAGATGATAACTTATTTGCTCTTGTGGAAATAAAGAATTTACTCCTCCTTTTAAGCATTCGGCTCCTCTTCACGTACAAATGTAAAAATCTCCACAGTATTAAAACAGTATAATGAGATAATTGTTGCATTCAAAACTGCCTCAGTTTAAATAAACTAAATAATTTCAGTTTCTGCCTTTGCTAATTAGCAATTTTTAATGTGTTTCATTTAAACATAATGCTAGGACCAATTCAGCACTTTCACCTCTGGGACTCCATTTGTTATGTACTGGTTCCTTAGAGACTTAAAGCAATTAAAATTAAATTGAATTTATAGCTTAATCCTTCCCTGAGAACTACAGGACAAAAATTATTAGAGCTTTCCAGAGGTTTTCTTTTTATAGAACAATCCTGTTCACTGACTCAACCAAAACTCTGCTTACTTGCACCAGCAGTACATACCATCCTCTCACGGTAAATAAGTAATTATTTTCCTTTCTTACTGTCAGCTTTGCACAGATCAGCCTAGCAATACTTCTTGTTTAAACACTGACTTTGAAGAGTACAATGAAAGTAATTATATTATGTATACACATACCCATTCTATTCATGTTTAAAGCGTACCTTACCATGATCAGTCATAACCTCCCAGAGACTGGAGTATCTGCACTTCATGTTTAGGTTTTAAAATGGGCTACTTTTTTCCCCTGTGTTGGTTTGTGGTAGTTGCAAATACAAACAGGATAGGATTCACATGAAATACCATGTTGTCAGCCATCTTGGTCTTCCTTTACAATCAATGCAGAATAAATAAGCAAATTAAGGCACAATTCATTGGCCTTATTTAGATGCCAACATCAGGATGAGATAAGCATTGGAACAGGCTGCCCAGGGAAGTGGTTAAGTCCCCATCCCTGGACGTATTTAAAAGATGTGTAGATGTAGCACTTTGGGACATGGTTTAGTGGTGGACTTGGCAGTGCTGGGTAAACAGTTGGACTCAATGATCTTAAAGGTAATTTCCAGCCTAAATGAGTCTATGGATCATGACCTGGTGGAAACGACTGCTTCACAGTCTGGAATCTGTAGAGCTGCTGCTTATGGTTGTGTCTGGCAAATTGAATGCCATATTAAAAATTTCAAACTGCAGCAGATGTAGGTGGAAACACTACTTTTCCTCTTGTTCTAAATGTAGCTTGCATCCAAGAAGCATATAAAAGCAAAGGATGCAGGATGTCCTTGTTACACAATCTCTTGGTCAGAATTGAAGATGTATTTATGTGTGACCATCCCACTCTAAGAGGGTCCGACTCACTTTTAATAGACTAATTTATATGAATGTAGGCACTAATAAATGCTTCAATAATTGTCCTACTGAAACAGTTACAGAAAAGGCTATGCTGTTTGAGATGTTACCTATCTGTAAGAGGGAATTATTAAAATCGTCTTGAAATAGGGGTAAAAGATGGGAGTTCATCACACTAAATTATATATGAATAGTTAAGCAATGCAGGAAAGTTATACAGAATATGATTAATATCTCTGATAAGTCCATGATGAATCATGTGATAAAGAATAAAATGTCCATATTTTAAACATAACGGAAGCAAAATAAATCCTAGCAATGGCCTACGTTCATTACTAGCTGCGGGGGATAAGACAATGAGAAGGCAGAAACATTTTTTTCATTGTGTATTTGACACAATGTGTTTGGCAAGAGGGTGAAAAAGGATTTCATGCAAGTTGAATCGTTTATTTTGTTCCAGTGTTAGCTAAAAGAAAAAACTAAAATATATCTACTAATGTTATACACTGTAAAACTGGCTTTACAGTTAACTAGAAACCAATAATTTTTTGAAAGAATTTGGAACTGTAATGCTAATTTATTGAGGTGAATTGAAAGAGAAGCAGCTTTCTATATATTTTTAAAAGATCAGATGGGATGATTTGAGCAATTATAGGCTGACTAGCCTAAAACGTTTTCTAAAAAAGGAAGTCACTGGAACAAAAATCTTGTCTAGTCAATGCCAGTCTGCATAATATGCTAGGAAATAAGTCATCAAGCAAACTTCACAGGGCTTTTGGAAGTGTGATTGAAAAAGATAATTGTAGTGATATAATATATTTAGATTGCTGGATTTAAGTAACATATCCTTTTGTATGATCACAATGTCATTAAACAGATAAAAACAGATAAAAGGTTACTTAAAAGACCATCAGGGATTAGTAAGGAGGACATTGGGTTGGATGTGCTCGTGTATGAGCTGGCAGAACACAGCACAGGCTGTGATCATGGTAACACACGTGAATTTATTTGTTCACACAAAGTTTCAGCTACTTCACTAGGCACGAATATAGAGAACATCCACACTAAAATTGCAGTGTGTGCTCTCTGAACACTGGATTTGCCTCCTGAGAATTTAAACCCACAAATTTTAATTAGCTAACAAATTAAAATTATTTTTAACCATGTCTTTAAAGAACTGTTTTCCTGCGTCAGGCCATTTTGTCTTCAACTGCTTGAGACTAGCCTGATGAAGCTAAGAATCATACACAAGATCTGCAAGAATGATATATTTCTAAAACAAATTAGTCAGATGAAGGTGTGGTTTTTTCCACTTTCATTCCTCGCTGCTGAATTTCTCCTTTATAGAGGTTAACATTTTGTCCCTTTCAACAAAACACAAGGAGGGAACTTTCTCTGAAAACGTCTGCCCTCCTCCGTTATTCTCAGTGTACTGAATCCATTGGCCATAAAGGTGGCTCCTTTCCTGATTTAAGCTGCTTTGACACTTTCCTCTGCTGCTTAAAATCAGTGTCCGTGCTCTCTAAAGCAAGTTGATTTCATTCCTGCTGCTGGCATTTGAAAGTAAAAGACAGCTTTTCTAGAAACTGCTTCTGTTCATATTCCCAGTCAGAATAATGGATAATAGTTGCTGTTTCTGCCAGACCAAAGCCTCAAAAACTTACACCTGTTTGCTGTATGTATAAATAATAACACTCAATTTAAAGAAGGTCCTAGGCGAGCTTTTTACTAGTCACCAAATATAATGTTAATGCTCTTGAAGCAGCAGAAAATTGTAGTTCTTGGAAAAAGATGAACTAATGGATTGCTTTCCCACAAAACAGTCACAAGTATTTATAGCAAGGCAGCAGAAAGTGCTGCAGCACCTGCACTTTTTCTGCTTAGGTAGATTTGTGGCTGTCTTTCCCCCCACGATTTAGTTCTGCTTCCAAATCTTTATGCAGATTCTGACATAATTGATGTGGTGGCTCATTAATGCCATGAAAACATGAATTCTGTTTGCTGTCTGATCACTTTGTCCCTGATATACAAACTTTTCCCATGTCTTGTGCAGTTGAGATACTCCCTTGAACAACTTTGATTAGTTTTTTTAAGCTTCATGGTTAAAATCAAGGGTCTGCACAAACCTCATTGGCCATAAATCTCTCACAGTGTCCTGGTTTCAGCTGGGATGGAGTTAATTATCTTCTTAAGAGATAGCAGAGTGCTGTGTTTTGGCTCTGATGTGAGAACAATGTTGATAACACACTGATGGTATTAGTTGCTGTTAGGTAATTTTGTATTAAGTCAAGGACTTTTGTTTCTCAGACCCTGCCAGCGAGAGGGCTGGAGGGTCACAAGAAGCTGGGAGGGGACACAGCCAGGGCAGCTGGCCTGAGCCAGCCAAAGGGATATTCCATACCATGGGATGTCATGCTGAGTATATATAAGCTGGGGGGTTGGCCAGGGTGGGCAGGTGGTTGCTCAGGGACTGGCTGGGCATCGGTCGGGGGGCAGTGAGCATTTGCACTGTGCATCATGTTTCTTTCTTCCTTTCCCTCTGGATTTTATTCTCCCCTCTCCCCCTTTTTCATTACAGCAGTTAATCTCATCATTGTTATTGTTGTTATTTCATTTTTATTCTATTTCAATTATTAAATTGTTCTTATCTCAACCCTCCAGTTTTACATTCCTTTTCAGCTCTCCTCCCCATCCCTCTGGGGTTAGGCCAGGACAGTTTCTATCGATGGTATCCTGTCAAGTGCCACATACCTAACACCTCATTATTGCAGCTTTTAACAGTTACCCGGAGGACCGATTACTAATTTTGTGTTGTCACCTGGTTGACTCCCACGCATGCTGAGTTAGAGCTGTCCCACCAGCTGTCCCACCAGACACCCTAAAGCATGGACACGTGCTATCAGTCTCCTCTACTAGAAATTCTTTGATTGTAAAAATTGATAGATTTCTGCTGGCTTCCAGGAAAAGGGAAATTCACCTTTACAAATTGTTCAAACAAGGGATTCAGCTTTACTGAATTATAATTATTTTTCCAATTTGGCTTTCAGTTGCGCTTCCTTTAGCAATAGATCTTACTTCTATCCAGATGAACAATGCTACACAAGATAAGCTCATTTGTCCATGTTAGGGTGCACTAATGGCTGGTGGGGCATGGATCTCACCAGCCAGAGCCCAGCCCAGCCCCCCGCACGTGAGTATGGCAGATTTGGAGATCCTACCAGGTTCAACCAAGAGCCTAGGCAAGTTCAGGCTAATGAGGCAGGTCTAAGATCAGGCCATGAAGTCAATCCACAGGTCAGAGCCTAGATTAGTTGGGTCCATGACCCAGCATGGGCATGGTTGTGAGGGATCTGGACACAGGTATACCTACAACACACTTCTGGCAGGGACTGGCACGGGTGATACGGAGCTTCTGGGACCATTGTGCAAAGTGTGTGGGTGGAGGCCCCCAGTGAAGCTGATTCAGGCCAGGAAGGGCTATTAGTACCCATTGAGTACTAATGAACATAATCTGGGTGATGAATCCTTTACCTATATATTCTTCTTGACTACTTCCTGACTGCTGTATCTGAATGATGGAATTCTACAAATGACAAATTTTCTTAAACTACCCAGAATTCATAGTAAGGACAAAATCGCCTTTAGCAGAAGCATCAGGCCCTAGCACTAACACACCTGAGCCCAATGGACTGGGCTTGTTTAACTTGGAGAAGACAGGGTCAGAGGGAACCTAACAGCAACCCTGCAGTACCAAAGAGAAAGTCACTGAAATGGCAAAGCCATCCCCATCCTCTGCCCTGAGTTACAGAAGACAAAAAATTTTTTTTTAAAAAAAAAAAAGAGTCCTAAATTAAAACAGGGAGTTTCTAGTGGGATATAAGGAAAATAATTTTTGCTGCAAGGATAATAAAGCACTGGAATGGTTGCCTAGAGAAGTTGTGTGATCTCCATCCTTGGATATTTTCAAGTCCCAATCAGACAAAGCATCCTGGTGCAGACAACCTTTCCTTGAGCAGGGGGCTTGCCTAGAGACTTCCTGAGGTGACTTCAAATCTGAGTGATGCCATGATCCTACATCATTCACATGGATAAATACTATAATTTCTCATCTCTAGGTCCATAAAATTCACAAATACGTAACAGTTGTAACTTTACATTTCTTTGCTCCTTTGCCCTTACCCATAATCTCGTACACTTTAGATACAACACCTGCTCCGTATTAAATATAGGATAGTTCAAGGAAAAGAAAAGAATCTGCACAGGGATTCAGGAGAAACTGGGAACTACTGGTAGGAAGAGAACTATGTTTAATATATTTTTTAAATTATTTATTAGGTTACCTAGCAAACAAGTAAAGAGAATGAGAGTTTATGAGGAAGCCAACACCTAAATAGCAAATCCCTCTAGAATCAGACCTTACTCAATAGTAAGGCTCTGTTGCTAGTGAGGTCATGGATTTTGTTCAGCAGAGCTTAATAGGAACTGAACCCCAAAACCATCATTAGTGAAATACATTGGAGTGTTTCCATGTCATTGTATGTGAAGTAGCATTACTTGTGATGTCATTAACACGGAGTGTTCACAAAATTGTCTCAAAATTTTGCAAATCGCCCATTTTGGCGCTGTCTACAGAGCAGACATGTGCCAGGATGAACAAAATGATCCCTTCTATTATTTATTCTTTTGACCATTACACAACCTATTTATGAATTATGGTGCATTTAAACTATGACTAAAAGAAGTAACCGAAGCAAATCGTCATAGGATGCATAATTCTAATTTGTGAACGAAGAGCTTCACAAATATGAGTACAAGTAGGGAGCCTTGTCTTTATTCTCTGGATTTTTTTTCAGTTATTATTCTATAATCTAGGCTCTAAAATATTTGCTGCAAAGGCAAAATCACGTACCAAGTCTAAATATCTCTCTTCCCTCCTCTAACTCCTCCCTGTCCCTCACAATCTATTAATCTATTCTGGGGTTTTTTACATTGCAAATCATTTAGAAAGTGAAAACAGCAAAAAGAATGAACAATCCTTGCCTGGAGGGCTTGACAGTATTCCAATGAGTGATGCATGAGCAGGCAGGAGGTTTCTGAAGAATGGCTGGCATATCAAAGATTTCTTTTCTCTGCAGTAAGATAGCACTCATTATCAAAAGAGACATGAAACAAGGACCGCTTCCCGTTTGTGCTGTTAGGCAGATGAATCCAACCAGTTACTCTAATTCTTCAAGATTAAAGGGAAATATAATAACATAAGAAAGATGGTAATGTATTCTTTCATGAAGAACCAATTATAGGTGTATAGCACATTTTGCAAAGACTTTTATGGACAGCTGTTTGTTTAGGTCACTTTACAGTTTTCCAGGATTAAGAAATGGTGAAGTAACATATGCAAGAACTCAGCAATACTTTGTATTAGAACTATGCTTGAATATTCTCAGACTCCATATTTGATTAACCAATGTTTTAAGATTGAAGTCGTCATTGAGGAGGCTATGTGTCATTATAAATTATTACTTTGTGGTTTTTACATGAAGTAACAGACCTTGTATTTTGAAAAGCACTAGCGACAGGCAGATCTGAGTTTTGTATGATCATAGCCCACAATTCCATAACTTTCCATGGAATTATTATAATAGATTTTGTGCCGTTTTGTGCCCTGTACTTTAAAAAAAGGATCAGCTTTTTCTAACTTCTGGTACCCTTGATGCCATGATTTCTGAAAGATGCATCACTATTCCATGATACAACCTTCTTCCCTTATATTTAACTGTTCACAGGTTAACATACAGTTCTCATTATATGTTTTACTGGATTTTGTTAATATTGAAAATCTGGCCATTTACATATTTAAACATTAATCCATGCTTTATTTCTAATCAATTAGCTTAGAGATCAAAACAAGAATTCCTGAAGTTTGCTAGTTCACTCGCTAAGCTCACCAGGGGTTTTGCCATGCTATGACTACCGTTCGCGCTATGCCCACCGTATCTGGGAATTTCAGGTAGTCCCACTGAATTATGGAACAGAACTTGATCCTACCTAGCTACTAACATCAGACAAGAGTTTTGGCAAAAGAAATGAAACTGTGCACAGAGCTCTACAAAAAAATGAATTCCTTTCTTCTTCAATATAATTTTAAAATTTCCCCCAAAATGTTTCCTATCCAGAAGTGGGATATACTGTCACTAACTAGTTCTGTTTCCCCCCAACCATATTCAGTGTCGCTTGACACAGAAAGACTTGGTAAGGCAGCAATTGCTGCATGTCTGTGTTTGAATTATGCAGATGTCAATTCTGCACCCACCTTTTTTCTTTTTGTTGTTATTTATTTATTTATTCATTCATTCATTTATTTTGCTAGTCAGCGCTTTGTGACCTTAGTGGAACGTCTAGAATTTGTCTAGGCATTTCAATTAAAAAAATATAATATGTTGTAATCACTACTGTTTATCTGATTTAGTGTGGATTTGAAAAGAAAACAGACAATTTTTATCGGTTTGATTGTCTTTGTTTTGGTATATATGCATATCAGAAGAAACTTATTTTAACTTATTTTATTAACATCTAAGCAATAATCAATAATTTCTAGTAAGGTTGTGCATTTTCTTGGATTCTTTTATTCTTATTTAAACTGCTAATCTCTGGAAGCCCTCAAAGTCTGATGTGAAATCACCTTTTATTACTTTAATGGTCCAAGTATAGCACAAACAGCAAAACCATCACCTGTGCTTTTTATATACATACTATACATTTCAGTGAAACTCAGCACTATATTTTGGCCAGTGCTATATTTGGAATTCATATAAATTTATCTTCAGTGAAAGTCTTCTCTTTACATTCACTTTTTTGGTATTGAAAATGTGAGTAATGGAATAAATGCCAGAAGCCGTGACTTTCAGAAGAGCCAAGAGCTGGCCTAGTCTGTTCACTGTAGTGTCAGCAGGATGTTTCTTATTGATTTAAACAAAAGGTGAATGAAATCAGTGATGACAGCTCCCCCTATACATCAACACAGTGTCGGGGGGTTTTTTTGTTGGTTTTTTTTCACCAAGAAGCAATTGTACATTTTGGACTCTACATATGAAATTGCACATATGAAGCACAGTCTACTGGTCAGTTTGCTACCTTCTGTTCTATAATAAAAAAAATTGCATTTTTAAATTTTAGGGGAAAAAATTTACAATTAAAGAAAAAAGATTGAAAAGATTTTGTTAGACTTGCTGTAAAAAAGCATAATGAAACATAAAAGAATATTGCATACAGTATATGCATTTGCAAGCAGGTATGCAGTCTTGTATTAAACTCTGCAAATATATTTTATGTAGCTGGGAATACTACCAGGACCAGGACCAAGCTTGATGAAAAGGAATTTTCCCTGTGAAGTGGGAGGTGAAGCTCTGATCTAATTCATTTAACAAAACAAAGACTTTTTTGCAAATCAGATATCTAAAATCTGATACGACAGGTAAAGTTATCCTGAACTTCTTTTAAAAATATCACCCATTTTCTTTGTCTGACAGAAAAAATTCTATGGATTCATCAGCCAGATGTGTTATTGAAACTGTTATTTATTTTTTGTTATTCTGAGTTAGTAAACTCACATGCTAATGGCATCCTGGAGGTTTCATGAAACACATAGCCAGATGCTCAAGCCCAAGTGATGATCTTTAAGTCAGATGAGTTGATGCCTAGTGCCGAAAATTTCCTTAGCAACTAAAATAAGCTTTTCTTTCACTGCTTTGGTTTGCCTGTTTGGTCAGTTGTTTGGTTTTTACTTCATAGTGTTTTCTAATGGACAGAATTCAGATGACTACAGTTGTATTTCCCAGTTACGAGGTATCTTCTAATCCGCCACACTTCATTCCTCCAGTTTTATAACAGCCATGGTAACATTTGTCTTCCTTTTCAGCTGCTTTGAGATCTGTGGACGCTGATGGATGGTACCGTCTAGGAAATGAATACTATTGCAGAGTAAACTGCTTGGTAACAAGACAGTGTGGCGAACATTTGCAAATATTTTATGCAGCTGGTTGTTCTCTGTCAAGAAGAATTAATGGTATAAAGCTATGAATTAGATAATCTGTCCTTAGGGAGAGAAAGTTTGAGAGCACAGTTAGTGTCTGACAACTTTCAAAGGCAACAAATGCTTCTGCTTTGTAAGGTAAGATTTTATTGCTCTACAAGTGCTGATGTTCTAGATCTATGCCAGTGTATTATCTCTTTGGCACTGTTCAGCATTCAAATTTATTTCACTCTGCTTTGCAAATAAAATTTCTTGCACATATAGCCCATCACAAACCACTCCCACATAAAAAAAAAAGAATCACTGCATCCAGAATTTTCCTTGAGGTTTCAAAATCTGAAATGAGCCCATTTAAAATTTGTTATTAATAAAACATTGCGAACATTGAATTAGAGCCTGTCTTCCTCAATGACTGAGAAGGGTCATGTACAGATGGCCTAAACCTTCTTTTAAACTCCTGTACTCAGGGGTATTTTATAGACAGGTGCTTGGTGCCTTCCTGCTCATTGTCTAAAGAAGTCTTGATATTTTCCCATTCAGTAGATTGGAGATTTTGATGCAATTTATCTGTCTGTACAGCTAGGTATCTAACAGGCCACAAATATTTGCAAAATTTCTGTGAGTGTTCTCCTGGCATTTCCCACACAGAAGTAAATATAGCTTAATTTGTAGCATGCTCTGGAAACATCTAAAAAAAAAAAAAAAAGAAATTACAGAAGAGTAAGAATAGTAACAGAATTTTCTGTACTCCAGCAGTTCGCAATAGGGGAATCCTTGGCTCCTATGCCTTTGTGTGCAGGCATTCAGAGGTTGTTCTAAATTAAATCATAAGCTTCCATAAGAAAGTTAAGGCCAAATTTTCAGAAGTTTTACACTTCTGTTAAGTTTGAAGAATATAGGAGAGAGATACATCAGCTCCAATAACTGATCTCCTTTTTAGCTCAGAAACTAGGTTATACTTTTAGAAATCTGACCTTAAATAATAATTCCTCAATTTGAGGTCCCCCAGCAAAACACCATTAAAACCATTGTTGTAGGCAAACCTAATAGCGAGCAGGTGTTGTTTCCAGAAGTACACTACGTAAATTGTTAAGACTCTTCTCTGCCACATTTTTAGACTGTATTTCTTGCCTTATCTGACAATATTACAATGTAACTATATTGATATCAAAGTCTTATGATAGATCTAGTGTATTTTTCATTCCTGCCGATGGAAATGAAGTAGAGATTCTTCATGGAAGAGAATGATGCACAATATATTTAATAAAATTTATAAGCTCTCAAGATCAATGAAACAGTATTGGGTGGTTTGTCAAAGGACCTGAACAGGAGTGTCTGGTGCACTCAGTGTGCAGACAGTAATACCATTTTTTGCCATGTATATTAACGGCAATAGCATAGAACTTCTGCTGTTTTGCAATAAAGAGGAAAGGGCAACTTTTATTGTGGAAATGTTATGTCTCATAAACATTGTGCTTCAACTTTTTCATCAATTCTGTGGCAGTGAGCTAAAAGGAAATGCAAGGAAGGAGGCAGGTACCTCAAGTATATCATGTATAAGCAAAATGATTATAATACACATTATGAAAAACCTCAGAACTTGTGGGTAACAGTAAGGGAGGAAAAAAAATACCAAACTACCAAACCCCCAGAATTTTTTTGGTTCAGGTATGTTTTCACCTGCTTTACCTGATCAAAACAACCTCACCCACAGTGCGTAATTCATGGATGATGGGATGAGATGACAGTGAACCAAGCTCATGTGGTCGTCAGCACATTCAAGAGTTCCTGTGAGTGGCCAGTATGACACTGGGCCAGAAAATGGAGGGAGTGTTAACTAAAATTTCAGATATCAAGCTGAACTTGCAAAATGAGTTGTTGAAGACTAAAGGCAGCTTTTCAAGCATGACGTAAAAACCATAACATCTGTTATACTGAGAAGTTTAATTGTCAGATCCTGCTATAGCTTTATCTTATATGGTTTGTTGTTGGAGTTTTTAGTGGGGGAGAAATATTATCTTCAGCATGAAATTTCAAGAGTCACTTTAAATTTCAGATTTTTAAATAATTCTCATTGAAAAGTTAAAATCCATATTATAGAATGTATTTGTGTGGCTGCTCTACAGCCTCAGGAATCCCTGTTGTCCCTGGTGTTTGAGCAGTGAGTTGGATGGTTAGGCACCCCTCGATGGTACCAACAACTCTTGCATGACCCAGGTGGGGAACAGTACTACCTGTACCAGGAATTCCTGTTGCCTGGCAAAGCTGGAAATGAAAATTATAATTGGTCACCCCCTGACAGCCTTGGCACATTCCTGACCCAAACTGTAGCCTGAGTGAAATGGCACCATTGCCACTGAAAAATGACCGACTCAGCGGCCAGGATGGAAATTTACGGATGACTAAAGCCAATCATCTCCAAACCTATAAACAGTGGTCCGAGTCAGCCCCTTTGAGCTCTCCCAGACCACAGCAGGCTGCAACCAGCATCTCCCTCTGAGTGGGATGCTGCTCAGAGCTTGCTAACTCCTAAGTATGCAGTGCTAGGGGGACTGTTGCCGAAAGCTGACTGTAGAGCCTGGGCTGATACCCCTGCTCGTTGTGGCTCAGCCTTTTGCCATTGAGAAATGCAAAGGCATTCAACGTGAGCGTTTCACTGAATTTGAAAGGAACTTCTAATAGGTATGCCTTTCTGTATTTGTACATATATTTCTAGACACCTATTCCTTTTTCTCTGTGTGTGTGGCAAATTCATTTAAATACTTCATAACCGATACAGTATAAGTATTATAATTTTGGATCCATAATCAAACCACTGCTATAATTGCGATAAATGCTACTGAATCACTTGGTAAATGTTAAATTAATTGATGATTAAGTGCTGCTACAATTTTGTGATCAACCTTAAACTGTGAATAAAACTTCGCTCTCTATGTAACCTTAAATATAATCTGCTGTCCAAGTTTGAGACTAGGATCGAATCTACTTTATTCATTTGATTTTTCTTTTAATTTGATTTTTAATTTGATTGTTCTTTGCATGTTCTATCCATGTAATAATAGAGTAAACCTTGTCATTGAACTTTGTGAAATCTCTGTCCCACAAAATCATTAAAACTATTTTTCTCGTAACTTGTTATGGTGATTCTTTAAGCAACTTAACCTGAACCACTCATTTGTGATGATTTGCAGAGCAGCACACACTGTGCAACCTGCTCTGGCTGGCAGGCTCTAGCTTTGAGCAGGCGGGTTGAACTACATGATCTCCAGCAGTCCCCTCCATCCTCAAGTATTCTGTGATTCTGTAATTTAACTTTTCTAACTTTATGACAGACTTTAAAACATAAATTTAAAAATTAAAAATATGAACTTTACAATTATTTCAGCCTTACTAGCTCAGAAATCTTCCTTAATAAATGAGAATAGTAGATTTTTGTATCTCCAGGCTTTTCAGCTAACAGTAGGGTTTTTCATAATCAATACTTAGACACAGTCACAGCATGATTTTCTTCCTATTCTATCAGTGTACCTAAGTGTGAATTTAGAAGATTGATTAAGTATCCACTTTTTCAACTAAGTAATTTCTTAATATAATGTTATTGTGGAGCAGTTTTCAGCAATTGGTATGAGGAGGGGAAGAGTGAAAAGAACAACATCCCACAACTATAAAATATCCTTGAGTATTTTGTCAAGTGTTGCCCATGTTTTCACCTATTTAAGTTCCACTTTGGTAACTCATAATGCTGTAAAGGCACTCTACCTTGAAAAAAAGTTCTCTGAAAACCTGCACAAAACCAAACATACATTAGAGAGGAGGGGGGAAACAACAAAAGAGGGTTACTGAGAGAAGTGAAGCAATCCATAAGGAGTTAGTTGTAGAAAGGATGCTGTGGGAATTGGGGGTAGGGTATACAATTTTCCTTTGGGGGCAGCGCCTGCTTCTGCTACATCTCATTTTTGTTTTGTTTTTAAAGATGACCTGTAGCTTATATGCATGGAAATATAGTAGCTATAGTAACATTCCACAGAGACTCACTAACTACATGCACAGATTCTGCATCATGATTATGGAGTTGGCTACAACCATCTGTTTCAAGCTCCTTCAGAACAGAAAAGGAAAAATGAACAGAAAAGGATAGGTTGAGAAAAGGTGGGAAAATCACAAACATTGCCTGTGGCAGTTTCTGCTTTGGAAAAAATGCTTGCTGGTTGATTAGAAGTTTCTGTGTAACATTGGGTGGTATTCTGGTATTAATATGTTTTAAATATCAGAACAAAAGACACATGTTAAAATGGGTTGGTTGCACACCTCACACTTCTGATTTTTAATCCCTCCAATGGCACTTATCTTCTGTGAGATCCTAAGCTGTTCCTTTAATTTCTCCCAACTCCTAGAAAGTTAAAACTGACAATTCCTAACTTATGTGACTTCTGAGACAAATTCTGTGTTAATTTTTGTGATCTCACTTTCCTTAGGTTTGTAAAATTGCACTAAAAGTAAGTTTGATTCAATTTCTGTAAATGCACATAAAAATAAAAATGGGCATACATATATGGTGGAATTGGAGCAATTAGTACAAAAAAAGCCATTTTTTTCTTCCATTTGTATTTTTATTCGAACTCTATCTGATCAGTTTACAGATAAGTATGGTACAGATGATAAATACAATATGCTATGTATTATACCAACAAAAGTGCATCCTGTAGGTTAGAGGCCATAAATACTTCTGTCAAGACAAAAGAAAAACTCTACCAAAAATTCTCAGTTTGTTTCACTGAAGTAATACTGTATTCTGTACTGTGGGCAACCCAGGTGCTTAGGGAAAAAAAATCAGATCCCACTCAGAAACCCTCTGCAGTAGAGCAGCTCTGCTCCTGATAGAATCACTGCTACATTGCACCAAAAAAAACAAAACAAAATAAACAAACAACGAAAAAAAACCCAAATAACTAAACAAACCACAAATATAATATTTCATCACTGTTCCCATTACACTGTCATGTGCTTTTTCTTCCCCCTAGTTCCCTTTTCCTATCAAACCTGATTAGACAGCTGAATGCATAAATAAAAGCTTGCTTGCTTGCTTAACATGCTCTCTATTCCAAACTCATTCAGAGGGATCACAAGTGGGGATTGATATTGGTCTTATCACCATGGGATTAACTCTGATGTCATATGGAGCTCCCACTGTATCCCACTTGTGTTCCTGGACAACAAAGATGCTGTTGAGTTGTAAGAGTTCTATTTTGCTCTAAGTACAGAGAGGAAAAAAAAAAAAAAAGAAATAGGACAGTCTATAAGTATCTAGGTTTATCAAAGAAAAAACAACCAAGGCAGCCACTATGGACGTGAAAGAGTCACAAACTCAAATAGAAAATCAAAATCGATGATGATGTTGAGAAGATGTTACGAGGTTTTTAAAATTATTTTTTTATTTTTGCTAATGAAAAGAGCAGTTTAGCAATCAATAGTTCTTCAGAAAGCTGAAACATAGCTTATTGCAGGTTTATCTACAAAAATTGCAAAGAATCCTTGCCTTGTAACAACAGAGTGAGATTCATCTGATCAAACTTTGGAATTGGATCCACCTCCTCTATCTTTAGAAACTTACGCTATAGATATCTGCATCTGAGGGTCTTACTTTAATTTGAACTACTGGAGTGAAATAAGAATGACTCATTTGAGTTATCTCAGTTGTGTAGTTTATGATGAGATGGCTTCTACCTAAATTTTCTATTTATTTTTTTTCTGCATTGAATCATGACACAGTTCAGGATGAATAGCCCAATTTATATACTACAGACATACCAAGTTAGGTGAATCCCTACCTCGTAAGGTAAAGTTTACTTATTTAACCCAAGGTTGACTGTCCATAATCTAGGCTTGTCTAGAATTTCACTGTCAATGGAGAAAGGGAAACATATTTTTATAAAAGTGATTTTCCCAACTTTCCTTAAGTTACTTACCTGATGATAAAGCACCTTCTGAAGGTGCCTAACTCTCTCTGCTAGCTATAGAGGGGCAAAAATTTAAAATGTAGGCTGGACATCAAACTCTCAGGTGGCTAAGATTAGAAGCGCATCCATTTTGCTTTCTGATAAAGAAAACTTTTAGTAATGGGCTACGACTTTGTGTCATCTTTCAGCAAAAGTTAAGCAGAAATAGAGAAGCTAAATATTAGTCCTGAGTTGCAAAAATGCTGTCATAGCTAATGAGTAGCAGGATCTTCAGTTTCTGGTCCAACTTCAAGCTAAAGGGGATGAAAATTACCAAAGAACAAAGTTCGTGTTAAAAATTGGCATTCAGGAAAAAGGTAAAGATGGAATTCTACAGAAACTTTGTTGCCAAGGTTTGTTCGTCCCTTTTCTCACTGTCCCATTACAGCACAGAGCCTTTCCATTTGGACTGCTGCTTTGGCTGGAGGAAACATGCCCTTTTAAACTCCCATGGCAGTGACACAGAGACCTGCAGAAGGAGGGTCTACTGTAGATGACACTGGTGTGAGCCCTCCCAGCATGCCCCATGTGATGCTTCTCCTGGCCTTGGCAGAATGAGTGCTGAAGGAGCTCCGGGTCAGTGTGCTTCTGGAGTAAGCCCTGCCCGGCAGTTCAGCCTTGGGGGGGCTGAGCTCATGCTGGGAAGGGATGCTCCAGACACTGCTGTGTGTGGACACACTGTACCCAAGGTTGGGGGAGGTGCCCCCACAGCTGCGGGGAGCTCTGGGGCAGAGCTGCTTTGCCCAGTTTTGTCCAGCCAACACCTGCCCAGCCCTTTCCTCACCACTGCCACTGTTCTTTGCTCGACTCCTGGGTGGTATCTGGGTGTTTCAGGGCCACTTGGAAGTATTTTTCAGGGTGGCAGGAGAGAGAAAAAGCAGCTTGGGTCTCACAGAGACCTTTCTCTGACCCTTCCCTGTGCACAAGCAACCAGAAGGAGCAGAGTAAGTCCAGGTGACCCAGCTCCGCTCCATCAAGCTCCTACTGAAGGATCTGAGTTGTGGCACGGCAACGTCATGAGTGTCCCTCTTGTCCCCACTCTTCCCCAGATGATTCTACAACCCAGCATCGGGTGCATCATTTCTCATCTTCCGCATTTTCCCCTTAACCAGGTGACAACACCACACCAGCAACCTGGAGAGACAGGTAAAGGGCCAAAGACGAGGTGCCTCAGGCCAAGCAGGCTGAACTTTGGCAGGAGGTCCCCGTGTCCCAGTCTCCTCTGCCCTGCTGGGCATGTCCCAGGTCACTGGCTGCAGCAAATCCCTTGGCAGTCCCCACCTCCTACACATGCCAGGGGTCAGTGCAGCCTGCCGGGGGCCCTTTCTGCTGTGCGACTGCTCAGGAAGCTCAACACATGTCTTGCAGGCTGGTCCCAAACAGTGGCCACCACTGGTCTCCTCTGGTAGCGAAGGTGGACGTGGCCACTCGGCTGGTGAGTTTGGAGAAGATGGGCTGGACGGCCCTTCTCTCCTCCTCTTGCAGGCAAGCAGTTTGCTGCTGCCCTTCCAGCAGCACACATCCATCCCCATCATTCTGCAGCAGGAGAAAGCTGAGTCCCTGGGGGTCCCTCCTTCCCAAATGGCACTCTGCCTTGCTCTCAGTGGCAGAAGGACAGTGCTGAGAGTGTCCAGGAGCATTCACCTGGCACTTCTTGTCTATGACAATTGTCTAAACCATCTAATGTAAAACCAGATCATGAACAATGACATGACTAACAAAAGACAAGGCTTCAGAGCTACAAATACTCTCCCAAAGAAAAAGGGTTTTTTAAAAATAAAGTTTTTTGCTTAGTTTTATTTTGGCTCCTCCATGATAAGGACATTTATATTGAGTCAGCTAGCTGTTAATGCTATCCCAATTTAGAAGTAAAAACCCAGTAAAAGAAGCACTGAGCAGAAGTATCACATATCACAGAATAGTTGAAGTTGACAGGAACACCTAGAGATCATCCAGTCCAAACCCCCTGGTCGACGCAATGTCAAAAAGAGAGGTTGCTCAAGACAGGAAAAAAAGACTGGATAACCATGCTGAAAATTACAGAAATCCTTCTTTATGATTGGAGATTTGGCCAGCAATACAACCTGTGACATATGCTTTTTTTAATTTTGTGTTCATTCTCGGAATAAATTAGCGTGTCCAGAATGTGGGGAATGTTCTGGGGCACTGTCCACATAAAATCTTTGATGGAAAATAGCAACAGCATAACTGTGGACTTAACTACTTGTTTTGACACAATGTAACAATCTATATATCCTTATCTAATTGTGTTGTAATGCCATGTAATCTTCATTGTCTATGTTCTTGATAGTTTAATGAACTCTGTTTTAAAATATATTAAAATCTCAGCAGGTGTAGATAGGTATAAGTCAGTTGTAATGAAAGACTATATAACACTTTTCAGCATCTGAGTATCAACCTTTTTTTTTTCTTTATCCATGATCCACAGAGAACTGAAACCCACTGGGACAGTGCCTTGAAGTGTGATACGCAACTCTCGCATTAATTAGAAAATGAACTTCAATCTATACCTTGCAGAACCCACACAAGTCTAAACAGATCATTTGGGTTTATGTTCCCTGACTGTGTCAGGATGCTTCTGGTTTCATTCAAAAGAGAAAGGAAATATGTTAATTACATGTCCTTTTGTATCTATTGATACTAAGAAGATGTGAAGTGATCCTGAGACTATCGTTAGACTGATAGCAGAAAGCATTATGCTGTTTTTATCTTTCAAAAGATTGCAATTTAGGGAGGAAAGCAGTTTTTAAAATATTTTCTTCTATTAATTTAGTCTATCTGGAGTATTTTCTGATCAGTATCAGTTTTCTATTGCTCAAGACAGGTCACACTTGCATAATTGTTATGATGCCAACATTTCAACTGTAAAAAAGTGAGCAAATGTGAAACATGGTCTCATGGAAACATCTAACGTTTCAGATTTCAGATTCATAGATCCATATCATAGAATAGTTTGGGTCGGAAGGGACCTTAAAGATCACCTAGTCCCAACCCCCTGCCAGGGGCAGGGACCTTCCACCAGCCCAGGCTGCTCCCAGCCCCGTCCAGCCTGGCCTTGAGCCCTGCCAGGGATGGGGCACCCACAGCTGCTCTGGGCAGCCTGGGCCAGCGCCTCGCCACCCCCACAGTGAACAATTTCTTCCGTATATCCAATCTAACACACCCTCTTTCAGTTTAAAGCCATTCCCCCTTGTCCTGTCACTGCCTGCCCTTGTAGAAAGCCCCTCTCCAGTGTCCTTGTCGGCCCCTTTAGGCACTGGCAGCTGCTATAAGGTCTCCCCGGAGCTTCTCTTCTCCAGGCTGAACAACCCCAACTCTCCCAGCCTGTCTCCATAGGAGAAGTGCTCCAGCCCCCTGATCATCTTCCTGACCTCCTCTGGACTTGCTCCAACAGGTCCATGTCCTTCTCATGTTTGGGACCCCAGAGCTGAACACAGCACTGCAGGTGGGGTCTCATGAGAGTGGAACAGCAGGGGAGATTCACCTCCCTTGACCTGCTGGCCACGCTGCTTTTGATGCAGCCCGGGGCGTGGTTGGCTTTCTGGGCTGCACATGCATGCTGCCAGGTCACGTTGAGCTTCTTATCAATCACCCACCTCCCAGGTCTTTCTCCCTAGGGCTGTTCCAAATCCATTTTCTGCCCAGCCTGTATTTGTGTTTGGGCCCACCTCTTAAGCCTGTCAAGGGCTCTCTGGAGGTATGATTTGCCCTTAGTGGAGCCATGTTGTCTCTCACCCACCACCTCCCTATTTTCCATATGTCTTAGCACAGTTTCCAGGAGGATCTGCTCCATGATCATGCTGGGCACAGAGGTGAGACTGACTGGCCTGTAGTTCCTCAGGTCTTCCTTTTTTCCCTTTCTAAAAATGGGAAGTAAGTTTCTCCTTTTCCAGTCAGTGGGAATATCACTGGATGGCCACAACACCTCAAATATGATGGATAGTGGCTTAGCCACATCATCTGCCAGTTCCCTCATGACCTGCAGATGCCTCTCATCAGGTCCCATGGACCTGTGCATCTTCAGGTTCCTTAGATGGTCTCAGACCTGATCTTATCCTACAGCAGTTGGTTCTTCATTGTCCCAGTCCCCACCTTTGCCTTCTGTGACTTGGGCAATGTGGCTGGAGCACTTGCTGATGAAGACCAAGGCAAAATAGTAATTGAGTACCTCATCTTTCTCCATGTCCCAAGTAACCAGGTCTCCCATTTCCTCCAGGAGAGGGCCCAGATTTTCCCTAGTCTTCCTTTTATCTCTGATGTACCTATAGAAGCCTTTCTTGTTGCCCTTGACATTCCTCGCCAGATTTGATTCCATCAGGGCTTTAGCTTTCCTTACCTGGTTCCTGGCTGATTCTTTCCTGATCCTGTACATAATCTAAGAAATTCAAGAGATAGTAATTATGATTGTGAAATGTTTTGTTCCAAACTGTTGGGAGTGGTATTTGCAGGCAACAGAGAATTAAGAGTAGACTTTTCTTTGCATATTATATAATTTCATATTGTACTATATCAGTAATACTACAGTTACTGGATAGGACTCATCTTTTCTGCCTCTACTTACAAGTTCTATTAAAAAAAAAAATCTAATTCTTGTATACTGTCACAGTCCTACTTGAAAATGTTGCAGTACATTCTGCACATTGCCACTCTATGACTTCATATTTCTTTGGGGGTTTTATGTTTAGGCCCCTAATTCAGCTTGAGTTTGGAGCTGCTCCAGTTTAGCTCCAGGGACACGCTAGGGTCATGGCTGCTGAAGGCAGAGACCCATCTTGTTCCTCTATCTGCTTGTTCCTTCCCTTCCATGTGTTGCTTTCTCCTTTGTTTTTGCAGAAGAGCTTGTGTTTGCCTCATACAAGACCATGTTGGAGGAACTGATTCTGGTAAAAATGAACCCAAAAGTAAAAGAGAAGGAAAAAGAGGAAAAAAAAGTTTTTTTAAAAAAGTAGTTTTAAATGGGTTCAGTGGCTCAGTATGGTTCATGACAGATTTTGGCCACTGAATTATGGCTGTAGAAGACCCATTTCGAAAGGACTGATAATTCCATGCTATAGTAACTTGGACTATAGAGGAAGTTAAATCAAGAGGTCTTAATTCTGGGGTAATATTGCCCAGTCAAAAATGTTGGAGTTTTGTCTGATGTACTCCCTGTTTACTAGCTATTTATTTTTGGTGGTTTTTTTTTTTTTTTTTTTACGAGGGTCTCTACAGAAAGAAAAAAAAAATCCACCAGCTATATTTCAAGCTTCATTTTACTTTTAGACACACTGGTGTTATCCACATGCATGCTAATGAAAACAAAGTCAGACTCAAGCTCTAAATCAATAGTGTTTTCTATTAAATATATTTTTCCTGTCCTCTTGCTCTGCTGTGTGTATAAAACAGACTCCAGAACATGAACTGAAGAGTTTTTGCTTTCCAACTGCAGTGTTTTATAATCTACTTTTGCTAGTCTTGTGGAAAGTCAAATGAATCATAACATACATATTTATGTATATATAAAAATATATATATATGCATGTGCATGCGCAAACTCAAATACTTTTTTCCTCTCTGCTCCTCACATTTCTCTGCAAAACTCTGCTTGTTGTGGAACATCTGTGTATAAAATTTAAATTCATATGATCTGTTTCAAACATACCTAATATGATGTCCTTTGTGGTTGCCGTCTGTCATGCAACAGCAAAAGTGATTATTTTTTTTCCCCCAACAGAAAAAGAATGCATAATATCAACCAGGATCTTTCAAAAAATGTTAAAGGATCCACAGTAAACACATCCAATCTAAGTCTCAAAGGAGGTATGATTCTTTCTGAATCTCCATATAAAAAGGCTTTTAAAGTTTAGCAACATCTGATTTGAATTATTTAGCTTAAGCTAAACTGATACATTATTCATGTTAAGTGAAGCACATAAATAATGCCAATTTTATCTCCAAAAATATTTTAAAAGCTAACTTGAATGCAGCTTGCAATTTATAGCTGAGGCTTTACCGACTCATTAGAAGCAAAACTGAGTAAGAAATTTCTGACTCGATTCAACAGAAAATGAGTTAACAAGTTATTGCATGTGAAGGTGACTGCTAAATATATCCCCTGAACATTAAATACAGCCACCTCAAAAATGCAGTCTTGGAACACACATATGCACAAGTACACACACTCTCCCATCAACATGTTCTGTAGCCTGAAGTAGTAGATGAATTACATGCAAGGACTTCAATGTCATTGAACCATTCTCAACAGAATTGTTAAGTTTGGGTCTCTGTCACCACCTCTTTAACTATTTAGAAATATACCCGTAACTCATGCGTGCTACTCATAAGTGATACTGTTGTCATTGGAGTACTAAACACGAACAGGATTGGGCAGCCTAATAATGAGGAAATAATTCTAAAGGTGGAAAAAGATATTTCTGTTCAGTAACAGGTAGTATGGATCAAGGAATTAATTGCTATTTTGATCCTTTAAGCCAAAATCTCAGAACTGGACACAGTTGTCATATAGGACTAAAGCAACTCTTTGTAGGGCAGTGGGAATGTGCTAGCAGCTGAATCAGTAGACATTCAATTTCTTTATATGTAAAATCAGGGAATATTGCCTCTGCAGTGCTGTTATGAAGCAATAAAGTTACCACTGACTGATGCTGTTGCTATTTCTGTTTTAGCTAGTTTCCTACTGGGCAAATCAATCGATTTCATCTCTGCATTTCAGATGGTTTCCTCAGAATTACCTAGACAAAAGGCATGGTTGTTTCCTTAATTTACAGTCCCTAAAGAGTCATCAATTGCCCTTTTAGCCTCTTCTTTCCTTTTGTCCCTATTTGATTACTAGTGCTGACAGAGATGATATGGCACTATCTAACTTGTCTCTTCTTTGCATGGAACATAGTATTTTTACCCCTTTTCCTCACTCTGACAGAGCATACAGACATGCCTGTTGTCTCCAAGCTTTCTTTTCTCTTGTCTTGTCTCAGGTGGTGGTGATGATCTGTGTGATACAGATTTATCAGTACCCTTTTCCCCTTATCACCTATGCTAAGCCAAACTTGTCCTCTACAAACCTTTACAGCTCCTCATGAAAAGCCCTATTCATCAATGAAATGAACAATGAAATTAAACATGTGGTTAATTACATATCTGATGTGGAGTATATTTGCCATTTCTCTATTGTACTTCTATAACTAGTTATATTTTCCATTTAATTGATTTAATGAACCTTGGCATGATGGTCATTTAATTGCAAATTCTGTTCATGTATTTAAACTTTTTATTTACATCCATCAGTGACCTAATCCATACCAAAGAAGGTTAATTCCAAACACTTTCAAGAAAGAGAAAATAGTACAAACCTTTTCCATATTTTACATAAGATACGTTGGAAAGTTCACTACAAACATAAACATGCCAGCCTTGTAGTAATTTTTGCTTATTTGAACTCTGTTAGCAAATGGATAAGCAATTCAGTGTCTTGAAAGACTGTTCTTGTACTCTTGCCCAGCTGGATGGGTGAAGCAGCAGAAGTCTAGTATGAAAGCCTGTACTTTTATAATATTCAGTATAATTTTATATTTTCAAAAGCTTTAGTAGCTCTGACCCACATCATTCAATGGTCAAAATAATCCTGCAATTCTGGGAATGTTTTCCAGGCTCAAGTGATATGTCTAAACATATTGCAGCTTAGTTAACTGTTTCTGTCCCCTGTGTAAAACTGGCTTGGAAACCTCAGAATTTGTTCCCCAGAAACATTGGCCATCCTGGCATGAGACTGCCACATTTATTTTTGCCATTATTTCCACATGTGGACTGCATCTGGCAGAATGCAGCTGGGATAAAAAAAGGGGTTTGGCAGATCATTAACAGAGGACTGATCCTGTGAAGACCATGAAAAAAAATCTAGGGGCTTTTCTGCTACAAGAGATGTCTTGGGAGGCTAGATTTAGGTTGTAGGAAGAAAGGCTTAAGAGCCACCTTTCTCTGTACCCTTCTCCTTCTCTCCTTCTCTCCCTTTCCCTTTCCCCTTCCCTTCCCCTTACTCTTTCCCTTTCCCTACCCCCTCCCTCTCTTTTTCTCTCTCTCTTTCTCTTTCTCTTTCTCTTTCTCTTTCTCTTTCTCTTTCTCTTTCTCTTTCTCTTTCTCTTTCTCTTTCTCTTTCTCTTTCTCTTTCTCTTTCTCTTTCTCTTTCTCTTTCTCTTTCTCTTTCTCCTTTACTTTCAATTTTGCTTCCCCTTCCCTTCCCTTCCCTTCCCTTCCCTTCCCTTCCCTTCCCTTCCCTTCCCTTCCCTTCCCTTCCCTTCCCTTCCCTTCCCTTCCCTTCCCTTCCCTTCCCTTCCCTTCCCTTCCCTGCCCTCCTCCTTCCCTCTTTTCCCCAGAACATTTCCAATTCTGCATGGGAGGAAGTAGGTTACAGGAATTCTGAGTATTATGCAAGTTTAAAGATGGAATAAGCAGAAGTTGTTACATTTTTAGGCAACTGTTGAACCTTCCAGTGTGCGCAGAAATGGTGAAGTTTCAAGCTAGAAGTGCATTGAAACCACGCGGTTGGAAGGATGGTTTATGTTGAAAGGAGGTGAATCAAGGGAACGCAGGGATTTTCATATTTGACACCAGCATCCTCTGGAGATGTCTGCAATGTACATATGTTAAATTACTTCATGGACCTCTCAAATTATGGTCTGTTGTTCCATATCGGTTACCTGACTACTCCAGCCGGCACGGCAATGCTGCACTGACACGTGCTGTTCGTGGTTATCAGGTCTGTCCTGTCCACTGTCCAAAACACCCTGGAGTAATCAGCAAAACACCTCATGGTAATTAAAGCTGAACTGGAGCAGGAAGAAGTGAGGACAGGTGTTTTAGGACTTAATGAGCAGGACACAAATAATCACATGATAAACATTTTCATACTTAACCCTAAACACAGGTGAACCAAAATGCCTGGCACTATTAAAAATACAGCCATCCAGGACGAATCCGCAAGTGCTGCTTGGAGATGCTTTGTGACACCTTCACACTAAGCAAGAGGCAGGGTAAGAATATTTAAATATCAGTCTCCAGCATTTTCATTGTAATAGTGATTCATTCAGCACTCAGTGTTTCACTGCTCCTCAATGTCAAACAGCAGCTTCACAGAATGATCAGATTGTCTATAGGAAATTGTTAAAGAAGGAAAAATCTTAAAGTGTTTCTCTTTTCCATTGATGTGCCTCTTTGTAGCTGTGATGTCTTTTCCACTTCAGTGCATCATTAATGGATATTTTTTATAATCCTTCAGAAAGTCAGAGGAATTAAAAAAAAATAAATTAAAAACTAGACAGTCCTAGTATTTAAAAATATCTTGAGATTATTAAGTGTTTAAAATCCCTCAAGGAGAAAACATTTGTTTGAAGAAGATCCCAGGGAAAAAAAAAAAAAAAAAAAAAAAAAGAAAAGAAAAAAAAAAGAAGTTACATTATTTTAAAAGTATCTGAAAGTTGATGCATGTCAGAGTGACTCATTTTTTCCAAAGGACTCCACGAAAGCTTTCAGGGAGAGGGGGAGATAAACTGTATAATAACAAAACCTTTGAGAGATAAATGCTTCGATATCTCTTTTATAAAAATTGAGTGCTTCTGTGGGGTTTCTTCCAGTCTTGGTAGATTTTTTTATGGTGTCTCTTTTTTTGGACTTGAGGCATCTGAAGAGCACAAAGCAAATTCTGCAGTACAGAAGAGGCCATCCTCTGCATGAGTGAAGATGTGCTGTGATATTTCATTCTGTGCTCCTTTCAGAGTTAGCTCTAAGAGCTTCACAGAGTCTTTACAGGCAATGTCAAGAAGGGGAGAAACAAGTGAAATGGAGAGAAAAGAAATCTGGAAAGCTTTGCTGAAGCATACTAAACACACATTTATCTCTAGAACCAACATCCCAAAACTGCCCTCAGACGCTGTCGTATGCACTTGCAAAGTGAAGAAAGTATTTAAACATTGCAGCTGGCGTGTGCTAACTGAAAGGCAGATTTTCCTTAGGAACCACAGGTACAGGACTACCCGTACCCTCCCAGCTGGAATTCTCCCAGCAACTGCATATATAGAAACAACACAAGTAGCCATTCGGTCCTTAACAGCCGTGTGAAACAGATCTGAGTTGGGAGAATGACCAGAGCTTGTAGACAGACAGCAATGGGTCCAAACTGATAACAGCTGTCAGGCTCTTTGCATACCCCCAAGCATGGAGCCAATATCAGCTGAGCCACAGCTCGCCCAGTGTGCCTGGGCCCAGTCTGTCACAGAGCCCCTCTTGGAGGGAGCAGCCATGGCATTCAAACCCTCTCGCCCTCCCACTCCAACAAGAGGGGCTGTAGGAAAGATGCCTATTTGAAAAGTTTTCCCAGACCTTGCTAATTCCCATGTCCTTGTCCTAAGGATTATTTGAAAAAGGTTGCCATCCAAGGGGCCACTGGAGTAACTGAACAGAATCAGCACCAAGATTCCAGAGCCAAGACCAGCCCGGTCTAATTAATTTGTCTATAAAAATAATGACTACCTCCTCATCCCTTCTGCTTCCCTTAACAGCTTCTTCGCTGGTGTCTATACTCCCTAGAGCCAACTCCACTCTCTCTAACTGTTGTACAAGTTGCAGACTCTGCCTCCCTCACCATGAATTCACAGATAGGAAGCCATTGAGACTCTATTTCGTGCATTCTCCAGCACATCATTGATCAGGAGCTCCTTTTTAACTAAATTGCTGCCTGCTTCTGGGTTTTTCATCTGTTCAGCTAACTATGCCTCTCAGAGCCTGAAATTCCCTGTACAGGTGTCTCCTGCAGAGAAAACCACTGCTCAGCCCAGGGAATGGCTGATATTCTCAAGAACCAGACAGAAACCATCAATAGAAATTGCTGTCTGCAGTTTTTTCAATACTTGCATCTTAGTTGGACTTATTTCACAAACTCTGTGCTCTGTACTTCAAAGGGAGCTTTCCAGGGCTTTCCTTGAACTTACAATTCCCTTTCAGCCGCTGAGACATCTCCTTACTTACATTGTCCTCTCTTAGTTTAGGACTCCGGAGTAAATATAGTAAGGACTTGAAGTCTCAGAGCTTCGGCATGTGCAAGTGCCTATGGTACTGCTATCCCCACAGGTATCTGTGAAAGAGGATCTTTGTGATGAACACAGCCTAAATAGATCCAGCTTTAAGAGCCAAAGCTCTACCCAAGGAGTGGTGAGTACTGATCCTGTTTTATGTCCATAGAGTTAGATGGCTTATATAGTGCATCCTTGTGGAGGGAATATGGTAGAGAGCACCCATTCTTCATTTATCTTTATCTGTTCATGCCTTGCTGAGACATGAGGGATTTGACAGTATTGTAAATGGGCTGGGCATCCCTCCTGTCCCAATTCACCTCCCAGAGTTCGTCGTTGAAATCAGCCAACAAAAGAGTGGAGATAATTGCAAGGCATCTTCTGGGGCTGTAAGGGGACAGGTGTGGCTTTTCCCATTAAATAGGATCGGTTCATCAGAACTTTTTTTTCTTTTTTTTATTTTTTTTTTCTTTTGGGGACCATATTAGTAATTAGCCCAGAGAGGCAGAGCCTGACTGATCAAATGTCTACCGGACTGCCAGAAGGAAAGATGTAGCTCTGTATAGACCAGTTTCCAGCCTAAGGCCAATCACTAAGAAAAGGATAAAAAATTTCCCTTGGCTTTCAGCTGTCTTTAATGCTGGGAGAGAACTTGACAGGGTTCAAGTGATGTGGACGAGGAAATATGATGTTTATTTTTGTGCTGATATGATTTTTGCTTTGTGTTGATGTATAAGGTACGCTGACAATCTGATCTTTCCTCATTTATGAAAGGAGGAATGAAGCTTTTATCACACACCTTAGAAGGAAACACTGTGAGTAAGCTAAACCTATTGCTCTGGGCTGTCCTGTGACACAGTTACTTTCATTATCCATTAACTCAGATATTACTAGACAGTAAGTCATCCACAGAACTCTTTATCTTCAAATCTTCAGAAGCCTGGATGTAGATACAATTCTTTCACTTTATAGACTAAGTCAGCAAGAGGTGAGGGGCAGATTTGAAGGACTGCATGCCGTAAAATGGAGCAACAACTAAATTTTAAGACATTACTGTTACAGATTATTGTTTATATTTTCCTATCTCATTAGACAGTTTACAATATAAATGCACTTTTAAGCTGAATAACTAAATGTATTCTTAATTTTGCTTAGAGAAAAGTCTGTACAATTTTTGAGAAAGCATGATAAAATAATCTGGTTCAATCTCTCAATAGCAGTTTCAGTTGCAAACTTCATTTAACCACTAAAATCATGCATATAACTGAGATGTGATAGACCAACTTAACTATAAGCAATGCAATCGGGGTTTTATCCAACAGCAATTAATCTTGTCCTTGAAAAATCAAGCAAGTGAGGGTTCTGCTAGAGTTACTGGAATGACTATGTTTCACAGCAGTGATGCTGCTGCTTTAGCATCCAGCATTCAGCCGGTAGCATTTTCCAGTCACTCAGGAACATTTGTTATCAATTTCTTGTACAAATACTCCCATCATAATAAGGTAATGCAGCCATCAATAGAAGTAGCATTGCCACATAGCCTCATCATTGCTCTTTGGGGGGAAATTAGTTTGTGTTCTACATCTCTAGTAAAATCTCTGCCCTTCAGCCTGCTGACAAAAGCTGTTACCTAAAACAGAGCCAGAACTCCTATTTGTCAGCAGCAATTAGTAAGAAGAGAATATAACATGTGCATAAATATACAAATAAAAAATTGCCTAGGGACAATCCAACACTCCTAAAATGACAGTTTGCTGTGGTTTTATGTCCCAGTTCATGTAAGATTTTCTACCTAAGCTAGTATTCCTTCATTGTATTGGGATCTGATCCTTCTAAGACAATGCCTGAGATGTCTGCGGGACACTTTGGTTCCTGTTTCCCCTTTAAAGCTCCTCTAAAGTTTTATGAAGGAGTTAAATACGTCCTGGTATGAATCCAGTATTAACCAGAATGACCACACCTAATTTAAAATGCCAAAGTAGATGCACTAATACCGAAGAACACTTATTACTTAAATACTTAAATACGAAGTGTTACATTAAATGCAGTGGGAATGAAGAACAAATAGCATCTCGTTTAGGTTCGCCTTGTGGGAACCACCAGGAAGATCCAAGGAAGAAGCGTGTTGTATGTATGTTCCTGGGAGTGATAGATGAGACTGATAAAAGGTAAGATCATGTGATCTAGTTACATGTATTCATGTCAGGCTGCTCTTATTTTCACTGAGTAAAGAGCAGTAGCTTCCATAAGTCATTATTAAAGAGTCATCTTTTCTATTGAGCTAACTGTAACATTAGTCCTAACCTATGTAAGATAAGCGGATTTGGGGGGGATATCAATTGATTTCACTCATGGGTGATATTTAGCAGTGATGGTCTGTAGGTAATTTATATGACAGGGAAGAGCTAGTCACCACACCTGGAAAATTCTCTTGTAATTTGCTGTAATCATCACGACCAGTGTTTCATTTATAAACTGATCTTCTAGCACATAGTGCTGTTTAGATTTCCTCCCGAGTAAAATGTCACCTTAAAATCTTCCTAAACGTTTCCACGAATGCAAGAAGCAGGGAGAGCTATGGAGATGTGTGTTGTCTTCAGTGCCCAGGCTCCTAATGTGAGATCTTTAGATGCCTGTGTAGGTGAGATGAATCTGAGAAGTATGACTAGGCTGGAATTAAACATCAATAACATCTAATCTGGGTGCACATGGATGGGAACTCTCAGGGATACAAGGAAGAATTGTCATTACAGGTCTCATGTAGAACAGGAGCCTATATGCCCTAAGCAGCATTTCATTCTCTTAAAGAGGTTTTTTTTCCTACTTTCTCAAGGGAAATATATCTCCAGACTGCTTCCCAAAGGCCTGCTCCAAAGTCTACACTGAGCAGGATCTTTTCTCTACCTGTAAACCTTATCCACAGGTATTCTGGCTTTTGCAGGATATCATTAAGTTTGAAGCATATGCACCAAGACTATTTAAATGAGTTGTTAATTAGTCAGTGCTTAAACAACAACACATTTTCTCTAGTGTACTGTTCCAATACTAATAACTCGTGCTCTTCCCATCTGTTTGAATCCACCTGTTATCATTATTTTAAACCTACAATGAAAAGTCTTTGATGAAAGAATCAATTTCACAGTATATGTTCATACCCAGAAACAATGATAATACTTTTTTGCTGCCGTCATTAGGCACATGTTAACTACTTTCCTTTAGTGTTGATATTGTAAATTGAAATTCATACCAGAAATGAGACAAGGATGCTTTGGGGCAAAAAGGGTTGTACTTTTTTTGAGGGGAAAAAGATACTGGAAGGAAAGCTACATAATATTTCCACATGACCATATGTTTTTTATTAAATTAATGCTTTTCACATATATTTCACTAAATGAGGCTCAGCATAATTGACACTGACAGCATGAGGTTAATCTTTCAGGTATTCAAGCATCTTCCTTATTATATTCTTAAATGTCCTGGATGCAGACCTGCAGGTATTTTCATTCTTAGTACATATTTTTCCTAAGGAAAGTGATTTAAGACAGGGAAAGCCAGGTAACCTGGGGCAGTGGGAACCATTGTGCTGAGCCAGTGTTATTGATCTACAGCTTGTTGATATGCCTTAATACATCCTTGTTATATTTCTCCTATTTCCCAAAATGACAGCAAGCATTTTTGTTTCAAATTTTCAAATTAGAAACGGGGTTTGGGTTGTAATTTCTGGCATTTATGGGATTTTATTTATTTATTTATTTCAAATCGCAAAGAGACCTCAGTGGGGGAGATAGTAGAATAAATGAATCAAGTATTTATGCTCACACACTTGTGCAATCAAGAAATAAAGGAAAAAACACATGGCAAGAAATCACAGCTTGCACTATTTTGGAGAAAATAGTACCTATAACCCAAAACTAAACTAAAAAAAAAGAAAAAAGAAGCAGAGACGGGGTAGAAAATTTTGAAAGAAATATCAGGTATATAAAAACACACTTGAATGTAGAGATGTGTGTCAGAGGAGACATGCCTCACTGGAGATCTATGTCTTTATTTGCTTTTCTACGGACAGGTATCCTGTGACATCTGAGATGTAGTTGCTACCCTTGGGGCCTGCGTGTTCCATCCTGCCCCTCCTCAGGTGGTGTGCCCTCCCTGCCAGGCACTGAGCAGCCATCCCAGCCTGAGGGATCTCTCACACCGTACACCTATGTGCTGAATCATAGCCCTGGTCAACACAGCAACAGGAACCTAAGGAAGGGTTCAGTTGACCAGATGTGGGTATCTAACACAAGCTTAGTCTTTCACCAGTGGCTGTGACGCTATTAAAAGCATGTAGCTCTACCCTCCAGTGCTCTGACATAGCGTGTATGCCAGTCCGGAGGAGATTTAGCAATCTGCAAATCAGTGAGTGAACTGCAGAGGGTAGGCTTGGAGCACTTAATCAGCTCTGACTGGTGCTGGACAGGTTAGGTAGCAGCATAAAAATGGAAAGTGAAATGTGTAAGACTGTTTGCATGAATGTAGGTGTAATAAAGGCGATAGGTGGTACAGCACCCATAACCTAATGTACTTCACTCAAACACAATTTTACCCTGAGATACCAAATGACCTTTCTAAAGATTCGGTGGCACAGGATACCAGGTAACTGAGACCTTACTTAAACTATTATCCTCTTCCCTTTCCCAGCAAGAACAACACATATGAGAATATATACCCGCAAGATTACACAGTCTTACCTATAAACAATGCATATAAACAAACAGGCACAAAGCTGATCTGTGCCTAGACCTAGGGCTGTTAGAACAGTATTCATGGAAGGAAGGCAATAATCCCACATGCGCATGTTCTTACAGTCTGCTGGTGGGCAACAGCACAGAGCTATGAGCTGCTGCCAAGTGACCTGCACACAAAGTTGTTCCTCCACTGGAATTGCAGAAAACATCCAGATCTATGAAATCAACACAAAGAAACTTCATTCCTCTGTTGTGCATCTGGCTGGGAACACGTGCATTTTCTTAAAATGTCGAACCACTACTGTTACACTCCTGCCTCTATAAACAAGCACATGCGACCATTTTGCAGAAACTGAACATAAGGAGTCAGGAATGCAGGCAAATCTTGCCTTTACATTTCAGGAAGGAGCTCTCAATCTCATGGCCTGCAAAGAGGTCAAATGCTGTCTCAGCCTGCATTCCTGAGTGTTATTTCCCATCAATGATCCAATACCCTTGGAAGGATTACTCAAGATTTTCATAAGAGAAACTTAATATTCCTTTCCTTTATGGCAAGTGCTCTCCACACACATCTACAGTACTCCTGCTTTGAAAAAAAGTGTGTTTCTAGAGTGAAAAATCATTTCATATGTTTCCAGTTCTTTAATATCACTTGCAACTGATGCCACAATCACAGACTGTACATTTGGCAAAGCCTGATCAATGCATATTGAGCAGCATCAAAAATGTCTCTCATTTTACAGTAACGATGTCATGTGACATGTCATTCAGTGTCACTAGAGACCTGTCGTATGCTGCTGTTCCAGTTTCAGGGTCACTCTGGACCAGCCACTGTGGTGCACTACTCATTTTGCAGAGAGAGCTTTTTCATTTCCCTGGCAAGCCGCATGGACTAAAGATTTTGTTGTACCCAGACAATTTTTTATAAACAATTTCCAGTTAATTTTGTTGTTTTCTGCAGAGATTTCAAACACAGCTAATCAGAATGAAGAACCTTTCCAGCCTCCATCAGTAACTTCCATTTGATTTTACAGAATTACCATAATTAACCAAAGAATACAAATTCTGTTATTCCTGTCTAACCTGCAAAAGGACTAAGAATCCAGGCACTGTCCTATGTGGAATATGTCCTGAGCTAAGG
The DNA here is from genome assembly GCF_023634085.1 of Falco cherrug. Taxonomy (NCBI): domain Eukaryota; kingdom Metazoa; phylum Chordata; class Aves; order Falconiformes; family Falconidae; genus Falco; species Falco cherrug. The sequence continues at coordinate 6,665,253 of NC_073698.1, forward strand.
ACTTTGCAGCTGAGATTGAGACAGCATGCAAGAAGAAATAGCAGGGAGGAGTACAGATGCAGCTGACAGTAGTCAGATTGAACAAATAGTACGCGTTTTGACAAGATAAACTGTTAAGTGCTCTACTTGGAGAATGGTCTGCATGAATAGTAGGAGTATTTGTTGTGTTTGCTCTGTTAGTATATTTGTAGGAGTGACCTGGCATTTAAGAAAAGGTTTAGCTGAACTGGAGGTTCTGTAGGTGTATATGGCACAGTGTAGCCTTGTCTGACTAAGAACTAGTCTGGGTGTAAGAACAGAGGCTGTAGGAGTTACTCCAACCTGGGAGTAGTCTTAAAAGGCATTGTAGCTTCAAGAAATGCCTTCTGAAGTTAAAATGTGTGCCTGATCTTCCTGATATTGGGGAATACCTACCTGCCTTGATGGGTATGTAGTATCACCCCGAGTATCTGGTAAGCAACTTCATGAAAGCCTCCTGCCACCTTCACCATTGTTTGGCTTGCAACTTCCTGGTTGTAGGAGTAAATTGAGAACAGGTTCTGCTCTCCAATTTGCACTTGAGCCCAAAATAGGTAAAAATGTAATGTGTCCTAATAGTAAGACAAAATTGTGCACTATTGAATTTCTACTCCACCTCCATTTTCAAAAGCACCAGAGGGTGAAATCTAGTAGTACCATAATGGTACTCAGAGTGGTACCGAGAAATGAGTCCTGAAATTGTCTTCTACTGCATGGAGCTCAGCTAAATTTTAGCCTGCCTTGTTCTGCCATATAAACATGTGTCTGGGATTAAATAAAAAGCAGGAGAATAACTCCATATAAATATTTCTGACTCAGTACAAAGATTGCATTAAATCAACTCTTTCTGAACATGTCCAAGTTTAACTTTGGCTTTAAAATAAGCTCTTATAGAGTGTAACAGTTCTACAAAATGTTCTCCAGGTGACTACCAAATGTTTAGAGCATCATTTAGCACTTTACAGTTCACAGCTCATTCCTAAAGGTAGTGCTTCCTTATGCCAGGTACTTAATATTCACTACAATACACTTAAAAAAATAAATTTGGGTTTGTTCTCAAGACAAGTCCTGAGAGGTGTCAACGGCCCACCACTTGCAGAGTGCTGAGCACCAACTGGCATTTGGATTCATGGTAATTACATTGTTAAAAGATATCAGAGATGTTGCCACTTTTTGTTAAACAGAGACAAATGCCATTGCTCTGTTTTGCTTTGTGCCTCGTGGTTTCATGAGACAGGTTTTATATATAAAAGTATATATTTGTATCTTTTGTGTGTGTGTATGTGTATTTACCATATAAAAATGAGATCGATTTTTCTGGAAAATATTTCTTCTTGGAACATAAACATGAAATTCCCTGATTAAAACTCACACACTTTTTAGGCTCTCCAAACCTACATCTGAGCAGCACTTGACATAACATTTGTAAATTATACTGACAGCTATCTGTTACGGTACATTTTGCTATGACTTTTATTCTCTGCTTGCCACCACCATCACCACTATTTGCCTATTATTTCCACAATTTCATCTTATCTGGTAGACCTGGATATAAACTTTTTTGCACATATTTACACACACAATTAAATAAATCTACACAATTCAATAAATTCGCTAGTATTTTCAAGATTGGGACTGTAATTTTTTAGAGTAGATTTTCTTACTTGTATGGAATAATGACTGACGTTATGGGCTTCTACACACTCTTGGAAACCAGTGAAGTACGTGAACAACAAAGAAAGAAAATCTGAGTATCTGTGGACTTTAAATGATAGTCTTGCTCCCTTAAGAAAACTGATGATTACTGATCACCACAGTGAGCTCCCTTGAGAATTAGATGTCCTTCTTAATGAGTTTATGTTATAAAAGGGGAAAAAAATGTGCTAATTGTGTTAAGAGTAGCAGAGTATGGACTGCACCACTTAATCCTGCTTCCCATGAAATCAGTGTTGAAACTCCGAACAAGAGAATTAATACCACTGCCACAAGTTGTTGTAGCTCCTGTGGGCTATCAGGTGGACAGGCAGTTTGTACGTGCATCTGTCCTCTAAGCTCAAACAAATCGTTGAGCCTCAGCCTCTAGCAAGATTGTTTGGAGACCCTAAGACTTTTTTTTCTCAGCTCAGTTTTGGGTAGAGGTCAGAGTTCAAAAGGTAACGCTCACCTTTGATAGAGCTGTATCTGCTAAGAAACACCAAGCTATAGCTTGTGATTTTGAAGTCCCATCTCTCAGTTCAGAATGCCCTTTACTTTAAATAACAGCTACTGAAAAATATTACCTAGAAAAAAAAATACTTTGTTTTAAGCAACTTCACTTCTCTTCACCCATCTAAGTTTGCTAACTTATTACTGAAATACTTTCCTAGATTTCTTGGAGTATTTTCCCTACACAAAATAAGAGGCTTGCCTTAATTTTTTCTTGAGGAAAGTGATGCGGTTTTAATGAGACTGATTCCAAACAGAAATGTTCCTACTCCATGTTTGAAGAGCAAAATATGAGAAGCTTCCAGATATATGTAAAATGAAGAAAAAAAAATCAATATGGATTTCTTTTAAAAGTTTTTTGTTTCCTTTTTCTTTCTAAGAAAAATGGTTTCTTAGCTGGAAATTATACAGGAATTTAATTGGCTGAAGTCTTATTGAATGCCTTTTTAACCCAATCACTTCAATAAATACTAATTATGAGTCATGAAAAGATATATAGAAAATATTTTATAAAGAACATAATAGAAGAATGCAAATGTTTGTGGGTTTGGGGATTTTTTGTTTGTTTGTTTGTTTTAGGATTTTGTTGTGTGAGCGCTTGCAAAAATACAGAACACAGCGAACCTGTTCTGCATTGTTCTTTGAGTTTATGATGGTGCGTTTTGAAGCAGAATGTATCATGGGCTGTGCTCCAACAAATTTTGTGCAAACTAAATGCTTGATGACTGGCAGAGTACTGTAACTTGTGAAAGAAAGTCCATTCCACTGTAGAAATATTGATGATGAACATGTTGCTGGTAAAACACGTAAGGTGAAGAAATATTGTACAAAATTTCATTTACACAGCTACTAGGACAGCTAAAACATCTGTCCTTTCCAGCCCAAACTTTTCTGTATTCTGCTTATTGAAAATACCTTATTCCATTCACCACATTTCCTAGTAAATCTGTAATGTAGGGAAAAGTAGTCATCTCTGTTTTATGGATAAAAGGTGGAAATCCAGATAGACCAGTGAAGTGAAGGTCATGTAGAAAGTCTTTGGCCAATAAAATACTTAATCCAGGAGCCTAAAATTTGAAAGCAATAACTTCAGTCTCTCAGTCATACATTTTTGTTCATGCCAGTAGGATAATGGCTAGGAACAATTTATGAAGAAAATAAACTTTAAAAAAAATATATTTGTCTGAGTGTAATATCCTAAACACAATAAATAATAACTTGCAGAGGAATGAAGCTGGGTAAATTATCATTGCTAGCATACAGCTGTGGGCTGGCTTCAGGGGTGGTGGGCTGGCTGATGAGATAAGGCGCAGCTGAGGCTGGTTCTGTGAAGAGGTTGGGCAGCCAAGGAAGAGAGAGGAGGAAGAAGCAGAGAGAAGTGAGGGCATAGCCTGGATGAGGAGAGACTAGGAGAAGGCAGCAGAGGGACTGTATGAAGAGTATGCTGGTATGAGAAGGTAAAAGACCTTGTTGCAGCTTGATAGTTTTGTTAGTGCTGTTACAATAACCCTATCTTACTTTTTCTTAAGAACTTAATATTGCCCAGCGCTAATAACCAAAGCATGACATTCAGATTGTCACCAGCTGGCCATTTGATCAGTTAACCGGTTTGGGGGCCTAAATTTCTGCAAATGCACCTGTTTTCATGTGTCACTTAATCTCTAGAGAAGCCTAAAATTGATCAATTGCCTTTATTCCAGGCTGTGGTGTTCCATAGGTGCCTATGCATATGTATCTTCCTTGGAGATCCAGACCTGAAGAAGGGGACAGAATTTAGGTACCTGAGCACCATTGCAATTTTAGAATGAGCAAGGAGACATCAAAGCTCCACCTAAGTCTTTATTAGATGTGTTCTATTTGTACTTTACTTAGTCAGCTTGAGGTTTCCTCCTGACTTAGTTGCAATAGAGGTGGTGCCACACACCTTTTGAAAACTAAGTTAGCACAAATATTCTTGACCTTAGGAGCCAAATATCAGCCTCAAGGCACATACCATGAACATACAAAGATGGAGGCAGCCATCAGGGTAGTGAATGAACATCTTCACAAAGCCCTAGTTCTCCATTGCTGGATAGGGTTGGACTGCATGTGGAGGACAGCCTCAAGATGTGCTGGACGCTCCAGCCTCCTTCAGTCTTGCTGTCACGTTTAATTATTTGGCATCAGTTTTGGACTAACCAGCACCTTCCTCTCAGAACAGTTCCCCTACCTGTACAGACACACATGGACTTCTTTCAGGAAGCCACAAACTAGACATCCACAATGACCACTTGAGAAGGACACAGGAGCCCTGGATGTTTAGGTACTCCTCAAACCAAGTAATCCTGGGCTTCGCAAGAGTATGCTCTGATTGCCACTTGGTGGTCAGATTTGGGACTTTCAAATTGTCCCTGGATTATGAGTTTTTTAATTCAGTAACCATCCACAGTAAAATGACACGCTCGCCCCCTTCACCCAGGAATAATTACTGCAGAAACTCTTGGGGCAGAAAATGACTGGGGCAGGGGGTGGGGGGACCACACAAAACCCAACAGTAAGCACACTTTCTCTTCCACTTGGGGGAGTATCCTAGTTACTTTCACCAAGTAGGTCAAGACCCTACTTGGGTTCAGTTGTTTCTAACATAGTAAGTTTTTTGTGATGCTTCAGCAGCAGAGGAGGAAGGTGTCGGTTCATACCACGACTGTTGTTAGGCGCTTGCTCACAAAAGATTATCAGTATCTGCTTTCTTGTAACTGACATCCACAGACCCGTTTCCTTTGTTAGATCTCAAAACCGAACTGAAATTCAGGCTGTAGCTAAGGGAAAAGCTGGTTTCAGAAGTCTAGAAATGTTTCTGAAGATCACTAAATCATTTAGCCATATGAAAACCAATTCCAGTGTGCATGGAGCAACGAGCAGTAACATAGTTACTAGCAGTAACATATCTGTTGCAATCAGTTTTATCCCTCTGCATGACTCAACAACCATTTTTCTTGTGTGTCCTTATTGATATTCAGACAGCAGATAGCTTTGCTAGAGATATCAAAGTACGGAATGTAGATTTCTAAAGACCAGGCTAGGATTTGGTTCAACCTCCTTCAAAACAAAGCCCCTTCCCCCATGATGTAGGTGCAATTTTTCAAGTATTATATATGCTGTGAGGAACTTTGAAGTTAATAAATATTATTGTGTCAAATAAAATAAAATAAAGCCTTCTCAGTGAGACAAAGATCAGCTTCAGTGCTATATAATATATGGCTTTAGCCCCTGGCAGAGAGTTCTGGGAGTTGCAGCAGTTGAAAGAAATTTGAGAGCACAGCAGTGGGTTTGGATTACAGAGTATCTAAGCTACAGTAGAAAATTATCTTTAAAAAAAAAAAAAAAAAAAAGGGTTTATGAGGTGAAATGCTTATGTAAATGGTCTTTTAAAATGTGTAAGAAAAAGTTAAAAAGTTGTAGCGCACAAAAAATCTTGGAAAAGAGAAAAGAATTTTTTATTATTATTTTGTATTTATAATAAGAATTTTTTTTTTCTGTCCAATAAAGCATATGAAACATGAAAAAGCTTTAATTCTTAATTACATGTGATGAGTTTCCACCAAGATCACAAGTCCTGGTTTTGCCGCCTATTGCTATAAGAGTGAAAGCTGGCAACCTCTACTTTTACACCGTAACCTTGCTCAAGGTGTGAAAGCAGTGTTCCTAAGGAAAACACAGCTGCTTTGGAAGTATCGTGGCTCCCTGTGAGGCAACAGCTAAATAAGGCAACACATTTGAGCATCGTCAGGAAGGGCACTGAGAACAGAAAAGAAGGTATCATTTGCAACTGCATAAAACCTTGGCTATCATGCATAGTTCATCTCTGCAGAGCAGGAGTGACATATTAAAGAAGGTATGGAGCAGAGCTACTAAAATGACAAAGGGGACAGAACCATGGCTCCAGGAGAAGAAACCAAAGAATTTTGGACTCTTCAGTTCAAGAAGAAGGAGATGAAAGCTGAGGGAGATATGTTCAAGCTTCACTTCCTGAAGGTGTTGTACAAAATGAGCGCAGAACCACTAATTGCCAACCACACAGCACTGCATACATGCAAGGGGCACCTTGTGACACTAGTTTAAACCAGATAAAAGTAGCCCTTTTTTACAAAGTACTTTGTGACCTTCTGGAATTTGTTTCCACAGAAAATTGTGAGGCAGGTAATATCAATAGTTTCAGAAATAAAATAGAGAAAGTAATCAACAGCAGGTCCATAAACAGTTATTAAAGGGGGCATTTATCCCTTCTAAAAGCACTGAAGAATGACTGGTGAGGAATAAAGATAACAGGCTTCCTATGCTTTTCTTAAACTGTGTCTCCTACTGGCACTGCCAAGGGCAGACTACTAGACTAGATGGACTATTGATCTGATCAACTAAGTTTATTCTTATAACCTCTTTTTCTAGTGGAAAGCTCAGAACTAATCTCCTGATTCCTAAGGTACTATCCCAAGAAATATTGAAAGATGAAGTTGTAGTTCTGGTTAGAGTTACAAGCTAGAGTAAAATGTATGCACTGGAGCGTGTGTCCTTGGGTGTGTGAAAGCATTGAAGCAACCATGAATGCTCCACCGCACCCACCAGCAACAGGGATCCATACAAAGGATCACTAAACAGTCAGTGAAATAAGCATGCTCTGTTTTGTGCATGGTTTTAAATAAGTAAAATTAATTACGGCATTTCAGGGAGACCCTGAAAGTTCTCCTGTGAGTGCAATGAAAGAGCAAAAAAAAAAATACCTACAACAGCAAAATGCTGCACTAAGAATTTTTTCCACATAGGGGTGGAATGACATAAATTAATCTGCCTTTCAGTTATGGTAACAATCTCAAAATGTTTTGCAGTAAAGATCTACAATGCACACTTTAAATGTTAATATGTTATATGAAAATGAATTTTTGATGGTCTGGAACCCCCTATTTGTGGATGATGTTGCCTCAGTTGATGTCATATCTTCTAGTCATAGAAATATTGTTCTCCCAGAAGATGCTGGATAGGTGAGAAATGAGTAGGACAGTTTTGCATAAAATGAGGCAAGGGTATGAGGCAGTGTTTGAATTCTTTGAGTAATTTGGTAAGGCCATAAGACCTTATGATAAGTGCATGACACCTTACATACCAAGGCTGATGGCAAGTCTTATAAGTTTTATCTTATTTCAGTATTTGTAGATCTGCATAGAGGAGAGGTGAGGTGAGAAGTGGTGTCCTCAGAGAATCTTGCAGCTGTTTCTAAAACCGTTCAGCTTCCCTTCCAGACCGGCTGCCTGTGGAGGTTTCTGAGTGCCATCCTCCAAGGAACCTCCCACCTCCAAGAAAGCTGAAGAGGCACTTTTTTTTTGCAAGGACATGCAGTGATAGGACAAGAGGTAATGGTTTCCAGCTGAAAAAGGGTAGATTAGGAAGAAACTCTTTCCCATGAGGGTGATGATGCACTGGCCCAGGCTGCCCAGAGCAGTGGTGGGTGCCCCATCCCTGGCAGGGCTCAAGGCCAGGCTGGACGGGGCTGGGAGCAGCCTGGGCTGGTGGAAGGGCCCTGCCCATGGCAGGGGGGTGGGACTAGGTGAATTTTAAGGTCCCTTCCAACCCAACCATTCCATGCTTCTATGCTCCTATGATACCATTCCTTAGGAAGAAAAAAAAAATCAACAAACAAGCTAAGGTTATGCATAACACATGCATGTGTGAGGGAAGGAAGCCAAAAGGAAAATATGAAGGCACTGCATGTTTCCAGATACATTTTCAGACCTCTCTGTTTATCATATTTCTCTGTTATTTGACATAACTTCAGTATTGGTCTCTACCATTGGTACAGTGCCCATGGAAGTCACAGAAATATTTATATAGGGTTCAGAACAAGTTCAGACACATTACCTTTCTCCTAAATTCATGGTATCTGGTAAACAGGTTTAAAGCAAATGCTTATGTTATCCAAATAGCCAAGAGATAGTGCAGAAACTTTGAAAATCTGCAGCAGATCTTATCTGCCTGCTGTAGGCACCTAGATTTTGGTCAATAGGATCTCATCCAGAAAGTCTTTCTGTGTGCCTAATTCTCCCCATCATAAATAGAGAATTAAAACACAGTGGTAGGACTCCTTCACCAGATAGTGCCTTAGCTTCCCCTGGTTTGTGCCTTTGCTTCCACTTGTTCGTGCCTTTCATCAGAAAAATTTCTCTGCTCTTTCATACTATGTTATTAAGCTTCAATTATTTGCTGGGCCTAGTTAGTATCTGTACTACAAGTTGTGTTGTGGGGTTTTTTAACTGCAGTGCCACAAACCCTTTTTCAAACTTCAAAACTGCAATAAAATGCAGGAGTAAAACCCTGTGAATTTTTACTTCTTACTTATAATAAGTTAAAAAAATTTTTAGGATGAAAATTATTATATAAACTACATAAGCACGTATCAGACATTAATCTCAGTAAAACTTTGGGTATTTTTCCTATAAAAAAAACTTTTAGATGTTCATATGATCAATGTTTAAACATTCAATGTTCAAACGTTAAGAGGTCTTCTTGAGTTTGTGCAAAGATTAAAATTAAAATCAGTGGATCTTTAATTGTCCAGATCCAGAGTAGATTTAAAAATTCAATTTTGATCTTTTATTGTCTTGTGAACTTTTTTGCACTATGTGCTTTTACATTACCAAGTTTCCCTGTTGGTTTTTTTTGGGGGGGGGGGAGGGAGCTGGTTTTTGTTGGGGTTTTTTTGGTAGAAAGTAGAACAGGATGTTAAAGAAGGCTTCAAGCAAGAATTCTAAAGAGAAGAGGAGAGAAAGAGAGGTGGGGGGTTTCAGCAATAACATTTATTCTAACAAATTGTCTTTGTTTAGCACTGAAGAAAACGGAAAGCAATTTTTTCAGTCATACAATGTTATTAAATGTTATTAAAAGAGGAAAAAAAACCCCACACTTCATTGATACTCTGAACTCTTCAAATAAATACTTCACTTGTGATGGCAATGTTTTCTAGATGTGCAAATAAGGGGCTAATTACTAACTTGTTAGATTTTTTTCTGGTTTTCCTACAATATTTAGGTTACTAGTTGCCTCCTCAAAAAGATTTATCAGAAATTATTTCCAAATGACATTTCAAGTCTATTGAGAGGCATTCAACATTAGTTTAAGGTGAACACCACAAACAAAATGTGAACCAAATTAACCGAGTTCAGCAAGTTCATCCTGTTTTTCTGATTCCCTCCAACAAGCACATAAGTGATTGAAATCCACCTCCCTGAAGGCGGTGAAACATACATGCCTGAGCCTTTTAAATAGGCATTAGAGAGATTAATCGTATTTGATACAGGGTAGGAGACTCATTGACATCGGAAGGGCAGAAAGTTCTCCAAACCCTATGCTATATATTTTACATGCCAGCAATTAAACAAGGGCCAGGAATATTCCTGCAGTGGCTTTTACAAAGTGCTGGCTGATATATTTTATACTAAATTGAGGTTCAACAGTCTTATGTTTAGGTAATATTCTAATAAAATTAATAAAAATAATATTTTTTCTTGTCTTCAAGAATTAAATTGTTACTAACTTCCTCACATTCACTTTGTGATTATAAAATAATTGCTCTAGTCTAACAGAAGAAGGGAAATTAAAAGATTCAACTGAGTAATTGCTACTTACCAGTGTTGTTATTCAAGTTTTGACCAAGTATCGAACATTGCCAAAGGGCATTCATAAATAATATTTTGTTCCTTTTAACCTTGTGTTAAAATAAAATAAAATTAAAAAAATAGATAAACTGTTCATAATGGAAATTACAGGTTGCTCTCCAACAAAATTTGTGACCTGTTTTGTTACATAACAAATCCTTTTATCCTGTCAATACGATGGGCCATAGCAAGTGCATGAGACAAGGGAAATCATGAATCAAGTTAAGTGGATGATACATATTGTAACTGCTCTTGAAACAGATACCCAGTCTATAATTTTAAATATCTTGTTCTTTAACATTGTACGCTACAAGATTAGTGCCTTAACAGCAGGTGTCAGAAGGCAGCTACCATCTCTTGCACATGTGCTGACCATTTGTTTTAAGAAATGGAAGATAGGCATCCACCTACTCATGAAATTTCAGAAATATCCTCTGATTTTGTATCTTTATAAAAATATTTAACTGGGAACAGAAAGAAATAAAGCTGTGTTACATCAGTCTCTGTTCCACAAGGAAACAGGTTGGATAGATATTGAATGTCTAACAGCACATGAAGGAAAAACAAAAAGGCAAGTAAAGTTTTTTACACAGCATTCATTGAGATAGAACTCCTTCTGAAATGCATTCCATTGTAATTTCAAATATGAGAACAATAACAGGAACAGCTATAGAGTTCTAGCCTATACACTCTGAGATTCAGCTAATTTACACGAAGAGGGCCCATGGATTCCTTTTTTCTTATTTCAGTCTGTTTTCTGCTTTCTCATGCTTAGCATATGAAAAAACCAGATTTCTTTAACAATTCCTTACCTTCAAATATTCATATAGAACTTTAAAGAATTTCTGACAATTAATTATAGCAATTCTGTTTTATCCTGCATAAAAAGGAATTTGACATCAACATCAAACAGCTGACAGAATCAGTAAGAAAATGTAGACTCCAGCTTCCAGTTCTGCCTCTAGTCAGAAAACACTGTTTTTTAAACAATAATAGTAATTACTACTTAATAACTAACAACATTTGCTTATTAAGAAAAAAATTCTTTACTGTTTTTGCAATCCAGTTAATGGACAGAATAGTATCAGTTCCCTATTATTCCAGAATTTATGGCTAGACTATGTGAAAATCGGCACCATACTTTACTGAACAAGAAAAATCATGTTGCTTGAAAGTTAAAAGTGATGTTGTCAGAAAAAGCAAACTTTTCTTCTGTTGTAGTTAGTGCTATCACAAGAGCTACAGTGTTGGCTGTCATGAAGCAGACATACCTCATCCAAATTTTAAAACACAAATCCCTTCCAGATTGTGCTATATAACGAGCTGTATTGGTAATTTACTAGATGGATAAAATAGAATAATTACTAACAGTAAAGGAGGACAGATATTTTTCAGTAAATATTTCTATATTGGAAAGCAGAGGTAATAATGCAGCCATAAAATGTAAAGTGAGTGAAACACTATTGACTCCAACCACAACAAACAGTAATATTTAGCACCAGTTACTACAACTGAGGAGTTCAAAATAAGCAACTCCAGATAATACTCCTCTAGGAACTTAAAGCATATTGCCATAAAATTATCTGCATCACAAATGCCCTTTTTCCAGTATATTCTGAAGATCTGGAGATGTTCCAGACTAAAGCCACGCTTTGAAAATACATAACAAACTGTATTTTTTTCATATGGAAACTTATAGATCTGCAGATAGAACAGCATCCCAGACAAAATCATAGAATGGCTAATATAAAACTCAATCAATGAGAATTAAAAGAATGCAGTACTATTAATGGTATTCTACATTTATAGAAAATTAAAGTATATTGGCCACATTTTGCTATGTTTACAACATTGTGTGATGGAAATAATGATGTTGGTGCAGTATATTTCTGTAATACACTTGACTTGAGACCACATGGTATCTTGAGTGATAAAGCTTGAACAATTTAACATTCACATATTAAACAGATTAAAAACTTCTGAAATAATAAGGTTCAGAACACAATTCTAAATCAGAATTATTGTTAACCAGCTGCATCTAAAGTAGAATCCCACTGAGATTTTTGAGTTCTTTTGGGCTCTGTATATCTTAATCTTTTTATCAATGGCTTAGAAACAGATAAATACAGAGTAAAACCACATGTACAAAAGTCACCGATTTTGTTGATGACCAAATGCCTAGGGAGCAGTAAATAAAGGAGGAGGACAGGTCACTGTTGTAACTCTATGCCAGCCAAAACCAGCACATTCTTCCCTATAGCCTGTAAGCAAACCACACACATTTCAAATCTAAACCCACAAATCAATGGCAAGAATATAAGCCATGATAATGCAATGGCAGATTTTATCCTGAAAGCTGTGATCCTGAAACGGTCTGAGGATGACAAAGGCTAATAAACTAAGAGTAACTTCCCAGTACAACTTTGTAACCCAAAGGGTTAATATGATCCTCAGATTATAAACACGGAAATACTCCGCAGGATAAAAAAGACAAACCCGATGTTTGACAAAGTTATAACTCCTGCTGTAATTCTGGCCACAGTTCTGGTATCCATATGTTAAGAAGGATACTAACACCCTTGAAAAAGATTCAGAAAAGAACCACTGAATGACTGGTGGACTGGAAAATATGCAAAAGAGGAAAAATGGTTAAGATCCGTCTAGCTTATTATAGAGACCAGAAGGGAGAGACGCAATCCCCTGCCATACGCATCCATAAGAGAAAGAGAACTTTGACAATAGATAGACCTTCAGTCTAGCAAGTAATATATTTAAAAGGTCTTTTGGAAAATAGATACTTAAAAATAAAGTAAAATAAAATTAACAAGGCAGTATTGCCATAGATGATAGATGTTCAGCCATTAAAACCAATTACAATTGCAGTGCTTATTCAGTGAATTTTTAATACAAAACACTGTTAGCATTGCATCTAGAAAGCTGGAGACCATTACTGTTAACAGCACCCTCTCCCAGGAAAGTGAGTCTCATACCAACGTAACTTCAAGGGGTATTAATTTCTGAGCTATGTGACAGCAATTTGTAGACTTCAGGGCCCACAGAGACTCCTGGAACTGCACCTTCCCATTTTTTACCGGAGGAATTTTTAACATAGATCCCTATTTTATCCTTTTTATGCTCTTCGTGTGTAAACAGTTTGTCTTGTCATGAATACGCAAAGTTATCCAGCCACGATTACCCATCCTGAACAAGGACATTTTTGCTATCTCTTGCCCTTACGATTGCTGCAGAACGTAGCAGCATGATCAAAGTAAAGTAATTCTATGGAAAACTGTAACTTCTACAACTCACTGACTGAGGATTTTACAAGGTGCTATAATATAGAGAGGGAGACAATTTGGCATATCCGGCCATGCAAAAAACTATATATATTAAAATAAATAGAAAACTTTGATTTGAATTCATACGACTTCATGTAACTTACCAAAATATTTAACACTATCAACTCTACCAGACAGAGCAGGTCAGAAGTGAGCATTGATAATTTCTGCTTGGATAATAAGGCCTGTTTTCTGATGCTTGCTGAAGATAAACTAAATCTGTAGGGTCCTTCATTTCTGTAAAAGGCAAAGTCTATTCTGGCCATTATTTTGCTTTCAGTTTTCTGGCAAAAGGATCCAGCAGTGCAGAACGGCAGATTAGAAAACCATTTCCAGTTAATTCCAGTTTCCTGATCTACAAAAGGAGGACAATGAATATAGCACCTGTCAGAAGAAGGACTCTGATTGGCAGCATCAGATCAAATCCTTTAGGGTACTGAATACAGGCAAAACAGATACGTGCTAAGGGAGCACATTGTTGCTATTTCTTAAAATGAATGCAATAAGGAGTAAGAACTTGCTTTTGCTGATTTGGTTTAAAAAGTTGGGGGTTTTCTTAACAGCTGTGGGATCTCCATGTGTAGGAGTGGTTGGACTTGATGATCTTAAAGGTCTTTTCCAAAGTAAGCGATTCTATGGTTCTACATTTTCCTGCCAGTCAGATTCATCCACTTGAACCAGCAATATCCTGTAATCATCTGCTGCATCTCTTGCCACCTTTGAGAATGTGAAGCTATACATACCATCAGCCCACACAAAACACCAGCTGGCTGAGAAGATACTAGGTGGAAAGATGGTTTCTCAATTATTACAGCATGTACGGCATATGATAGAAAACAAAGCCATCATGAAAATAATCTGCATCAGAGTTTGAGAAGTGAGAGAAATTGCTTCTTCTCCATCTTTCTACACATGCAGACAGAGCTTCTCCCTTTTTTTCCTCTCCCAGATTATAATGCAAAAACGTTATATTTCATTTCATGGCCTCATACAGCTAAAAACAAATCCAAAGCCCTAATAGATAAAAGTGTGTAACACCTCTGGACTAAACTTGGCTGCTATGAAAGTACAGTCTGTTCCTCTCTCTATAAAATATTTTTCAAACTCGACTTTAGGGCAGCAACTTTCCTGATACGCTCTAAACTAAGTGGAATTCTCACCTGTCCAACAGTTCTGCTCCAATTACAGTAAGGTTAAACCTGAATATTTACAAGTGTATACAATATTTTGCCCTGATTATTGCAAGACCAGTCCTGAATGGAACTATTTTTCATTTGCTTGGCTCTTGCTTTTGAGGAAAAAGATTTTGAAACCTGTATTTTAGGTTTTCAATTTTCAGATTGCATCATATAGAAGATCACCTTTTCAAGCTTTGCCTCAATGCTCTGAAGGCTCCAAGCATTTTTCCCCAGTGAAACTTGTGATTCATATGTAATGACTTGCCTCCAGGAGTGAATGGTTTAAGTACATGCTCATACATCATGAAACATGGAGTGTCTGATCAGCTAACTCTTGGGAGAAGGGATGTTGACTCTTCTTATGCCTAGAATTGAGCTTAATGGCATCCCCTCTTGGTTTCAAGAAGCTTGGAGATTTCTCAGCAACCATGAGTTCTTCACTCACACTTCTTAGCTATTTCTGAACATTTTTGTTATTTCTTAGTGCCCAGGATCAGGCCTCATAGATTTTAAACTCTTTACCAAAAAGCTCGCTGTCTGCCACTTGTATAAAATCATGTATAGGTCAAAGGAAGCTTTGCTCCTCGTGCCACCCCAAGGTTTCGCAAAAGCGATACTGCAGTGTCATTTCCTGCAAGAGCACACCCAAAAGCTTTCAGTGCTACACCTCCAAGAAATGTTGCTCTCGCTGAGAATCTTGATCAGAACGATGAATTCTGGTTGTCTACATGCACTTGTTTTCTAGTGTTTGAATAGCTGCAGCTGTAGCAGTAGTTGCTGAAATACATGAAACTTTAGGTACCTCTGGATCAATCTGGGTACTTCATTAAAAAAGGTCAAGGTGTCTGAGTAGATATAGCAGCAAATTAACACTTAGCAGTTGTGGACCCTGCTCCTTCTCGTGCCACAGGCAGACACGGCTTTTTTGCAAAATGTCCCACCCCATCACCGGCTTTGCTTTGATGTGAAGCCGAGCTATTAGGAGCGGCACCTCCTGCAAAGCTCCCTGAGACCTCGCCGCAAACATCAAAGTGTAAGTACTAGATATTCATTAATTATTTTATATATCTGAAAGTAAACATACCCATTTAAATTGAACAAGTGTATAAAGGAAGGATAACGAAAATAGCGGAGTGGAATCTACCTTCAGAAAACATCTAGTTTATAGCTGGGACAAGATCCAAGCTCGCTGGAACGAACGGGTAGGGGCCAGTGCCTGCCTCGGACGTTTGTACTACAAGGACTGCAGAGGCAAACGCAGCAGCCATTATTTCCTCAGCAACAGTGCAAATGTAGTCCCAGCTTCATCCAGGGCTAGATTTGCCTGATTTTCTCTCTCTTTGGGATGTCATCATGGAAATGGTCTTGATTACTTAATGTTCCTTAAAATGGTACTAGCTTAGCTAATCAATGTTATTCTGTTGTTAAGCAGGATATTTTTCCTTTCTGAAACAATATTGATTACCTAATTACTGCCATTAAAAGCACCCAAAACCCAACACGCATTTAAGCCAGAGATGGCACGGCTGCTATTAAAGCTCTCACCAGTAATACTATTCTATTTCTACTCAGTTTGCAGAGCTTCCCTATTTTTTAACGTCTTCAACTCTCTCACTATCCTAATATTTAGCAACTTTCTCCCCTCCCCCAGCTTCCAGCAGCAGACTGTAAAATTAATGACAAGCGACAGGATCCAACAGCTTGCTCCAGAAAGCAGTGATACAAGAGAAAAAGAAAGGGATATGGCAGCGGATATGGATGCAGCACCTGTTTCTAATTTTTAAAAGTTAAAACTTAATTCCACCTCATTCAAACTTATTTTAGAAAGCAATTGACAACAGGAAAAATTACAAAATTGGCAGGAAACTAAGACTTGGGTGTTGAGAATTAAGAACTTCAAACTGTGAATTAGAATATATATGTGTATCTATATATTGCTATCGCATCATTAGGAGAATTTGGCTCTACAGCTGTATTTATGATTATTGAAGGATTCTTCTGTTTATATTTAGCCATAAAATTGCACATACTTAAAAACTCTGATACCTTTCTAAAAAGGCAGCAGCCAACCTGTCTGTCTCTGTAGTCACAGGGTGTTTTAACCTGGTACTCTGAATGCTTTTTTGGGATTTGTCCTAGGTGAAAAATCACTCCCTTTTCCTGATTTTTCACTGTGAGTTATGTGTGCTTTGTGAATCATGAATTGTACATACGACTGCATATGTGTTTATGCATATTCTCTCTGTGTGTTCTGTAATGTATAAGCATTACACATATATTCTTTTACAATATTTATATATAGACAATGAAGTTTAGCATCGTTTTTAGTTAATGTATAGCATATATTATAAACAGGATTCACACTTCAGATACAGTATGCATAACATATATACTGTATAACATCAGAGGACTTTTTTAAGCCCCAGCTGTGCAGATGATGCCATATAGGTAGCCCACATCAGCCTCATGAAAGCCAGTAATGTTTAAAACAGGGAAGGGTGATGGTCTGTGAAGAAGCTAGAGCAATACGGTGTTTAGGCTGCAACATCACCACAAAAGGTAAGTATTATTTATACTTTCTTGGTGAGGTGTGACATGCCTTCAAGGGTGTTCAAATTCATGGTGAGACATGTCAGAAAGAACATGAAGTATGGAAAAATAGAGCCATAGAAACAGTTTTTCCTCCTATGTGGCATACGATGTAGAAGGTGGAGTGAATTCCTGGATGCACCTCAGAGCATACCAGCCAGGGCCCCAGCGGTACAGATACATGGCAACTGACGGTCCTCATCCATCCAGCTACAAAATTCCAGAGCTGCACGAAGTTTTTGTGCCTGAAGGAGACAGAAAGCCCTGCCTACACCATTCTTATTTTGCTGTCTCAGCCTCACACACTTCAGCAAGAGGGACAGATGAGACAGACGTATTCAGGCTTGTAAGCAGTCTGAACATAGACCTGAATGACAAGGTGGACCACAAAAATACAGCGAAACAGGCAAAAAGGGAACAAAAATGGAAAATTTGTAGCCAGGCAGTGTTAGTAGTTACAGGACTCATCCTAACAAGCCTCGACAACAGCTTTCTGTATATTCAGTGGAACTGCTTAGTTGATAAGCAATGTGAAGGTCAGCAAATTGAATTAAATTTTACTTAAATTCCATTAAATGCAAATAAGTTCTTTTGATTTTTGAGTTTTGCTTCTGCTAGAAGACCAGGTTAAGTAAAAACATTGATCTATCGTAACATGACACTGTTCTCCTATGATAACCCTAAAAATGCTCACATTACTACTGACACCAAACAAGCCAGAGAACCAACCGGGTACCAGAAAAGGGAACAGGAGGAAAGGAGGACAACGAAAGAGGAAACTGTTACATTTATTTCTCCTTGGTAAAGTTTTTCTTGCAAGGAGTGGACTTAAAATCACGTTGCTTTTTGCTGTGTGACCTGTCATAAAGAACCACATACATGTTCCTGCTCACAAGCAGCATCAGCATGCTGGTCACAATTTATTTCAAAAACAAATGAGGTCCAAAAATATCCTCCTCTCTAAACAGGTTGTGTGTGTGTGCGCGCACGCGTGCCTGCATGTGTGATTTATGCAAAAATCCTGTCAAAATATTCTGGTTCATCAAAAGTCTAATTTACATATATTTTTGGGACACTGTAGAGGCTGATTAACATGACGTATCGCAATTCGAAAGGAATGTTGACTGAAGCATTTTAGGAGCCTGGAATGCAAGAGCATGAGGTAGATAAGCATATGGAGCTCAGTGAATGAAACAGGAGGCTGCCTATTCTGCTATGATTTATGTTCCTCAACTTGTGAGAACTTGATGGCTTTCTGTGATAAGAGATTTTGTTTAGAAAAATCTAGTTCAATGAAAAAATTATTACAGAGCTTTCTTTATTCATCTTTGATATGCCCAGTTATGTCTTCTATCACCTTTTACAGACACGAGGATATGGGCTTTATTAAAGAGGAAAGGAGTCAGTGTTATAGCTGTATTTATAAATAGTAAGTTAAAATATTTAATCGAAAGCATTTTGAAATTATTTTTTATCGCTTGGAGTTAGAGAAACCATAGCAACACTCATCCTGCAAAATAAAATTGAATGACATTTTATATTAGGTCTTTTAAATTTCTGCTATAACTTACCCATGCATCTGAAACTAGATTAATTTTACATTTTCTCATTATTTATTTAATTCCTTTTATTTAATTGGGTACTGACATTTCTCCAGAGTCTCACAATATGAGAGAATCACATAATTGTTCCCTAACTGCTTTCTGTATCACCAAAACAATGTAAACACCACTCTCTTGCCAAGTCCAAATCTCCAACTAGTGGAAATGTTTGCTACTAACATCCTGAAAGGAAATCACCTCATGCATTATTCACACTCTCATAGCTCTGCTTAGTAACTTTACAACAAAAAACAGTACTTTACTGCAATGAATTATTCCTCCTCACCCCCAGCAACATCCACTACAGTTAATTATCGGTTTGCATGGGTTGATAGTCCAGAGCACAGGAGACAAAGAAGAAAGTACTCACCATCCCAGTGCCAAATTATCAGCTGACAGGAGACAGAATTTCACATTATTATAACATAATAGGTTGCTTATTGTTTTATAAACAGGTTTTTATGCTGTTTGGTTTTGGTTTTTTTGTTTTTTGGGGTTTGGGGTTTTTTTGTTGGTTTTTTTTATGGCAGATATTTAATAACTGGTGAGGTCCAGCCATCCTTCCTGGGAATGAGAATTGGTAAACAGGAATAATTCTAATAGGACAGAAAAAATATTTTTTGATCAGTTAAGAGTTACTATTCCTCAGGGGATCCCTGGGACAGAGCTCTGTGTTTCTTCATTTCTGTCAGGATATAATTTTAAAATGACCTTTATTAAAACAGCTTGTGATGCCTTAAATTCTTTTTCACCTGTACAAACCCTTGAGGCATACCCAAGCAGAGGCTCTCTACCCCCACTTAGGCAGTCATTCACAAACGTTTGGGTTGAAAAGCCAGGTGGCTTTTGTAGCATTTCCTGAGACAGTCCTAACACGGATGCTTAATTTAGATATAGACGTACCTGAATGTTAAGCACTGATCCTACCTAAAGTAAGCACTATGATTAGTTGCAAATCAGTGCAGAGAGATAACCTTGCTAACATGGTCCAAGGGAAGATGCATTCAGCCTAAGCTGGCCTTCATGTCTAATAGAGAAGGGTTGGATCTTTGCAAGAAGCAGCTGGTGGCAGGAGCTACTGTCCATTTTTATGTGATCAACCATTAGTGATCATTTCTGTTGCTTAACGTAGAATTCAGTATTACCTAGGATGCTGCAGGATGCTCGCTGTGCCCTCAGGCTTCCACTGCAGAAGGACCCATGTCTCCCATAGGTGCTGCATTACATCATCCCCATGTCTACCTTGAACTAGAAGACTAAGCTCCCATTCTAGCCAATAATGATCTAGTCAATACGGTCAGCAGAGCCTAGAAAACTATTTAGCTGATCAGACAAGATACTTATTTTTAGGATTAATCTAGAGCTGAATCCCACATTTGGCTCCTGGTTATAAGTTAAGCTATCATATAGGTAGCCCAAAGGAACTTCCAGGCTAAGCAGGGAGACATATAATGATTTTAATTACCAGCTTAGGCAGTGCTAGATGGCAGATGAACCATATCACAGTCTGGGACTTCGATGTGTTTTTTTAATTCCCACTTTAGCAAGTTTTGGATATACCCATCAGGCAAGATAAAGGAGTGGGACTTGCTGTTCATTCCCATACGTGTACAGGTTATAAACCTACTTGCAAAGTGGCATCATCTAGGGCAAAATGATCAAGATGTGTTGGAAACACTTAATATTTCTTTTTTAATAATTTGCAGCCAATCTACATCAGGTAGTGACAGAATCTGAGAGTAAAAGGAGGGAGTCATAAGCCTCGAGTTGTCTGAGGCTGACTTTCTGACAGGATCTGCTGAGAAAGAAGCAGACCTTTACTTGCTAAAGGATAGTATAGTGGTTAGTTTCTGGGTGTGATATGAACTTAATATTTCTAACAGCTGCTGGAGTGTTTCCTTAGACTATGCAGATTTATTTCTCCATGAATACAAGTCTCCATGTCTCCATCTCACAGAGGCATAGCAAGGTTGAGTACCGGTTGGCACTCGTTGCAGATGGATGGCAGTGCTCTTCCTATCTGGGGTAGACAGGAGATGAAGTTCCCTGATAAATTATTAAGCTCGCAGGATAGCACTCTTCTTTATCCCCCAGTTTACAGGAAGGCACCCTGGAGGTCCCACTGGCCAGCTCACAGGTGCTCGCTGTCACCACTGGGGGTCTCACCCACCACCTTTTTGAAGAAGATGAGGACAGTGATCCTTGCTGCTGCACAAGGATGGAAGAACAAATTCAAGCACCAATGGCAGCTTATGAAAAGATAGGAACAGATCTGCAAGTTTCAGGGAGAAACACAACTACCTGACATCCAGCCCCCCTCCCAGAAAAAGGTTGGCATGTGGACAAGACTAACGTGGGGTTTGAAACTTCCCTGCGGAAAATTTTGGCCATTATTGAAGCTGCATTACCAAAAATTATTTCTAATGAGAGATGTAGCTCAGAACAGTGAAAACCTGTTCTCCCTCCAACAGGTTAATTCTCTTCCTTTGTATGTAAATCATTTTGGTTTCACGCTTTGCATGGCACTGTGAATGCATGTGGAATATTCCCTGTTCCACTTAAGAGTGCATATTGATACTACTGATCATGCAATCAGTTAATTAGCTCTGAAGGGGTTAACACAGATGAAGGAAAGTTCTGACAGCAGACAATGCCTGAAACCACACATTTTCATGGCATTACCTTGCAAAAAGGCATCACACTGAAATAGCATAAGAAAAATTAAACAGGAGAGTAGTAGCCAGGGGAGTCTTAAAGTTAATCCAGCGTATTGCTGTAAAAGGGCTCGCCATCTGGATCCTAGTTTGCTACAATATTGAAGCTTCATGGCATTTTCTTCCCTTCATCTTCATTTTCAGCTATCATTCATAAGAGAGCTGAAAAACCTGTGCAGTACTTCAGCGTTGCAGCGCGTGTGCGATACAAGATGCTTTCAGAAATCCCTGTCGAAGTGTGTAAACAGGTAACGGTCTTCCGCAACTCCGCAGCTGTCTGTGTGTCAGCAGCCTCTGACAGACTGACAGCCGTGGAGCAGCAGCAATAGTAGAAGTGCTGGAGCTCCACAAGTACCCAAAATCAGACTGCTCTCACTTTCCAGGCAGAAGGGTAGATGCTGTGTCGCCTGTGCCAATCACTTCAGATTCAAGTAACTCCACTAAGCTTTTCTGAGCTGTTTCGAATCCCCCTCCTTACCCCTGGTAAAGACAAGCAACAGCTAAAGGGACCTCTTTGCATAAAATACCTCAAAACACTAGAGGGCCGGTTGGCTTCCTAAGCATAGTGCTGGTGCTGAGAGACCGTAACTTAACAAAACGCTGAGAGACTGGGGATGCCGGCTTTGACTAGCAAGGCAGAAGAGGAACGCATCAGCGATTGCATTTTACACGTTCGACAAATCTGCTTTGAAGGGGCACACGGGCGAGGTGGCCAAGAGTGCGAAATGAATTATCTCTCACCGGCTCCGATGCGTTGGTGGAGGTCGGCAAGGAGCCTGGCACATGTTAGAGCAGAAGAAGAGACCTTATATGTCTTAAAGAGAATTAAACAGAGAGGTTTGGGAGGGTGGTTTTTGCTGGGGTTTTTTGTTGTTTGGTTGGTGTGGGGTTTTGTGTTGTTGTTTTTTGTGGTGTTTTTTTTTTTCTCCTAGGCTTTGGTAAGGGGAAAGATAAAAGGTGTTTGCTCTCAGATACCTGCAGTTGTCACTGTACACAGGCAGGTTTTCATTCCCAGTGAGTGAAAAGACAAATTCTCCATTTTGGCTACTTTTCCTGGAGTAAACCCAAGCTTTAAAGGAACAGAGCCAGGTCCTCAGGTCACAGAAATTCAAACAGCACCAAGGGAAAGCGGGATTTTACACCAGCTTGCACCCATGTAAACAACTTCTGTTCATGTAAACAACTTCCTACCAATTTCAGGAGGGTAGTCTGACTTCCTCGCCCTGGAAGCAGAATCTGACCCATCAAATTGTTTTTCCTTCTGTGTACTGAAATGTATTTTATGCCTGCAGTCCCTGCATATCACGAGCCACAGCACGCTATGACTAGCCGGGGAGGGGCAGGGGGGAACAACAACAGAAAGTTTACACCCAAGCACCAGGCTGATTCAGCTGTCATTAAAAATGAAGATAGATGGAAGGGACAAATAGGTTTTCCCCATCCCTTGAGGAGGAGACACTAAGTGACAGCCCACCGCAGCTGAGGGCTGGAGCAGCGGGGAAGAGCACCTCGTCGGCCAGGCTGACCTTGCCACCAGTGAGCAGCATGGTCCAGCCCCAGCAAGGACAGGCTGCCCAGGAGGTGCTCCTGGAGGCTAGGAAGCTTAAATTCACTTTGAGCATTCACAAATAGCTCCCACTGTCACACTTCTGACAGGCAGATACTCTGCAGCTCCCGGCACTTCCCAGATACTGGGAGGATTTTTAAGGAAATAATCACAACCAACCTCAAGAGGCTTTCTGAGGTGTTTTTACATGACACAGTTCCTGTCTGGGTGTTTTACTCTGCTGTGCAGTTACAGAGATCTGCAGTATGACCCATTAATAGGATGGGTTTTAGTAACAGAGAAGTCATTGAGATCTACAGGCAGCTAGGATTATTTAAGCCTTTTAGATGAATTATCTCTAGACACACATGCACATGCACACATGCTGCCTCTGTATTTTCAAGACCATTCTACTTCTACCTGCAGGGGAGGACCATCTCTGCTGCTTGTACAATTTTGATAAATTACAAACAGGGGAATTTTCCTAGGGGGAGATTAGTCAAATCACTTTCCATTGCTAAAGCACACTGATCTTGCAGTGGGCTTCTCTGTCCTTAGCAACATCCCGAAATAAGTTTTCATTCTTATACAATCAGCAAATACAGGATGTACCAAGTTAAAATTTAATCATCATAACATTAGCAATGTCTTGGATATGCTCGGAAGAAGCTGTGTAGCACTAGGGAAATAACGTCCCATGAGAGAGCAGTACCTGAGCTGTACTTCTTTTTCATTGCTGATGACCTGTTAGCAAAAGAATCCACAAGTATAAGCAACAGATCTAGTTGGCTGTGAGTAAATAAGAGGAACAGTCAGCTATTTACTGCAGTGCACGCTTATCTGTATTATGTTTATTTGAGGAAACACTTTTATGTGGCTTATCACAATACCTCAACCTGCAGAATTCTTTGATCGAAGATCCCATCCCCTTGAAAAGTCAGAATTATCATAAAAATCTTTGAAGCAAAAATCCAAACACTATGAATATTCATTCTCTTCACAGCTGTTACATTTATGGAAATGCAATAACAGCAAACTTCTTGGATTTGGCAAAGAGTTTTTACCAGATGAATACATGCCAGTAAAAGAACTTAAGTGAAATTAAAAGCCTGGCTCACTCTTCCTTCTGAAAAGAAGTGTGCTGCAGTCCAGAGCATTTTGAAAGTTAATGGAAGAGTCTTTTTTCAAATTTCAAAACATGTATGCAAATTTCAGCTGGCAGTGCATGCACAGACCATATTTAATAAACACATCAATTTGAAAGCAATGTTCCATGTCCCCAGTTAAACAGTCAATGATTGGAAATTTTGCCCTGATAGAAATAACAGCAGCCTATTTGCTTGTGATACGAAATGCAGTCAGAGTTGTCATCTTCCCTGAAAGTTTAATCCAGTCATATAATTTTACCTCTTAACTAACAATCTCCATGGTCAACCGAGAGGGGAGGAAAAACAAAAACAAAAAAACAAAAAAAAAAGGTACCTGTCCATTTATTTCTATTGCTGTGATTTGCTAAAGCCCTGCTCCAGCAGCTCTCAGTGGAAAACTGCATAGACCAGGAATGTCTGCAAGTGAGATGCACAGACAGAAACATTGAGCACAAGACGTAAGGTAAAGAAGACTGCAACATACCTTCAGCAGCGTGCTCCTTCCTTCCCAGCCAGCCAGTTCTCAAGAATGTACACTACTGATGGGACTAGGAAAGTAATTGTAAATGGACTACTAATAAGTAGATTCAGGAAACCAGATGTGACAGCAGGGTGTCACTAGGTCCTTTTTAAACTTGCCTCCAGTGCTGTCTCCTAGTTCTTCCAGACAGAATTAGACAGTTGCTGCTAGGATCTGAGCTGAAGAAGCAAGGGTGCTTTTTGACTGCAGTTGCTAATGCTCCACTTTCAGGAAAGCGCAGAAGTATGTGTGTGCCTGCACTAACTGCACACACTCATCAGCCTGCTACAAGCAGGGAGATGTGATATGCATACTGAAAGAGCTGTGCAGGGAGGAGTAGTTCAGAAGCACACCCAAGCCTTTTCTGCTAGTAATTGCACCCTACTGACCTCGCTGGGCTGGATCACTGCTGTATAATTCATCAATAAGTCAATCGGTCAATAAGCAATGGATCTGAAATAGTGCAGAACGGGAGGGGAGAGGAGGGGACAAATGCAGCTTCAAGCCTTCAAACAACAAACTTTCAAGATGATAGCTGTTTTACATTTCTCTGCCCTTAATGTTCCCACTGCAAATGTCCATAGGTAAATGCAATTGGATCTCATTTTCATTAATAATCTGAAAGAGGATTTCTTTAGCCACGATAAAGCACATTTTTAACAGGATTCCTTAATGAGAACTATTATTATTCCAGGAGTTATAGGGGTACCAACAGATCCCAGTGTGAAGATGGCCCCACAGAGCAAGGTGGTGTACTGACCCTAAAAAATAGAACTTAGAATCAGATTGGATATGAAAAGAGTCAGCTTGGATATGAAAAAGGCAATAAAAAAGTATCTTTACTTTTCATGGGAGAAAATGAGCTTCATAGAGGGAAGAGGTATGCCCAAGGTCACACGTGGAATTTGAACCCAGATCTCCTACATCCTATCCCAGTTTCTTACAAATAAACCCAGACTCCTCCTGTAGGCTCAAATCACCAAAACATGAAGCAGCCCAGGCTGCCACTAACAGCAGTCATCGGTATGAATCAAAGTGGCAACAGTCCATCTTCTGTCTTCATGTCTTCTTTTTAAATGCATCATTTTCATATGAATTTGACCATGTAAACTTGACAGGTAATTCTGATGGAATGTGCTCCACCTTTCTCCCGGAAAAGTGAGCTGTCACAATAACTAGCCCACATTTTAAGCAAAGCTGTAGGTTTAAAATTGCTTTGGATGGTCAAGCCTTACTCTATATATTGAAAGATCCTCTTCTAGATCCCGCAGTGGGGCACTGGCTTCAGAATGGGTTGGAGTGGGGAGGGCAAACATATAACGAGTAATCAGCACTGGGGTCTAGCAACCCTGGAGTGGTTCTAGAGAACATTCATCCCAGAACTGACTGTATCCTGCTTTATTTGTGAGGTGTGACAAGATCACAGCTCAAGGTGGTGTGGCTGCAGGCCATAAAGATAAACAGTAGGACCTGAAAAATCTTCAGAGACTCCACCAGAGTAGCAGCATGTCTGCAGGGAATATTTTCTGAGTTAAGGGAAGAGTTTCTTTTTGGCTGTTGTTATTTACAGACTACTGGACAGAACAAACAGCCTCGAGTCCGTTGTGTTTGAAGCTTTAATGAACAAACAATACCAGACAGACACACTGCAGTAGAGCTTGCAAAATGTAGTAATATTGGAAAAAAACACACTTAAAAATACATTAAAGCCCCCTCACCTCTTTTTTATAAATGTTTTACTCTTAAATACTATTATATTATCTCAGTATCATCTTAGTTAGGGTCTACATTGACATTAATGAGAAGTCTCCATCAGGGAGAAGAATCTGATCCCTGAAAAACAGCTTTGGAAACCCAACAGGAATAGTTCTGCAGAGTGTTTTCAGGGATGCTAAACATGGCTAATTTAATTTGATTCTCTATCAGACTTAGCTGCAAGAAAACATTTCAGTTCTTACCCTGCATCGGACCTGGACATAATGGGCATTTCTGGTTGTTTATATTATTTTTACTCCAGAAAAGGAAGTACCTAAGAAAGCTCCATAACTACAAACAATTAATCAAACAGGCAATACACAAAAGTAGGGAGCGTAAGAGGACTAGTCCTGGGAGCAAAATCACTGCTTATTGAGGAGTGAGCTTTTATAGATACCTGAAATGCTGACATTATATAAAGTTGTTCTTATCTATAGACTAGCATTTACTAAAGACTCTAGAGATGCAAATAAGTGTTGGAAAGAACGAAATGGACAATTCCATAGGTGAGGAAAGACCAGCACAGAAGCATTTGGGACACGTGGGAATGATGCAAGGAGCTAGGATCATATTGTGAATATTGTGGGTGGAATAACAGATGCTTACAACTACTTTGGTACGTGCTACATGGATAGAAGTACGTCTACATGGAACACGGTGGATCTCTCTGTCCTCCAACCTGCCCAGAAGTCACATGAAGGGTGGAAGCCTCGTCCTCCTTCTGAGCTGACTGGCATCTCCAGGAAAATCCGTTCCCAATTAGTGCTGCTAGTCCTGCCTGAACTCAAGATCTGACTTAAATTTATGTGGATTTGTCAGCATAGTACCATGCTTAGGGCAGCAAATGCTGCTTCTCAGTAGCGTAGACTCACCCAGGCTCAGTGCCAGGCTAAACACATCATGAATCATTGTTTTTCTGGTTATTGTTACATCTTTATTGTTACAGCTAAAAAAAAAAAAAAAAAAGAAAGAAAAAAGGAATAAAGGAGAAAAAAAATCCAAGAATGGGTTTTATTGCATGTTAACTTGGGTTCAGAAAGGATTCTAGGAGTTCTGGGATTTTTGCCAAATCTTTAAGAATCTGACAATACTTACAAGTCATATTAAAGACTAAATAAACTACTAGTGATTTGGAAAAAAACAATCACCAAACAAATCTAAACATTCACTGAATCAAGATCTCTTTACAGAATAAGCAAATCCTCTAAATTTTTTTTTTCTGCAAGATAGGCACTTTTTATGGAAAAAAACCCAAATATCCTCCTACTCTAGAACAAAACCAAGTATAATGCAAATTGTGCTGTGATATGGAAAGCTCACCATAGAATATTTAGCAAACCAGTGAAAACAGCAACTCCCTACAATCTTTCTCCAAAGGATGATGCATTTTCACTTGAAAATACATTATCTGTGATGAGTAAAAGAAAAACCATTTGTTCTCATTGTTTTTAAATAAAAAAACCAAATGCATCAAAAAGCCGAATCATTTGGTGCAGGTTTTCTTTTCAAAACTTATTTCTTTTGGGTGCTTAATTTAGAAATTTTTTGAAACATGAATTTACAGAAACAGCACTTGCCCTGGAAATCAAGTTATTTCAAAATGGTATAAATAGGGCACCCAAAGACAATAGTGGTGTTGAAAATCTTAACTTTTATACTTATTATGTTGGATGATTTCAAGATATTTAAAAAGATAAACACCATTCTATCCTAAATCAACTGATTTTTCTCAAATTTCCTTAATAAATAAGGTCTGGAATTTATATAGGAAGCAAAATAACAAGGTTTCTCCACTCCTGATTTTTAAATAGCATTAGGCTAAATCAATCCTCAGATAAGAACGTTAAGAAAAATGCTTGACCATAAAATAAGTTAATAATTTTAAAAAGAGCAAATTAAAGGTGGCTAGCACTGTTTAATGCCAACCTATTTGTAAATTAATCTACAGTGGGTTCATGAGAAATGACGAAAGGTGTTGTTTAACAGTCATTCAGGGCTTATTTTGTTTCATTTGGAAGATTCAAGGCTAAGGTAGACTTGGAAGATTGTATAGGAATAAACCATTTTCAAAAGACTGAATAAGGAATAAGACAAACCCTTGGAGCTCCTGGAAGTAGGGCTCATATGAAATCAGTATAAGTCTCCTAAAATCCAAAGTCTATTGTTTCCCAAAACTCAGAAACTAATATAAAAAGTGGGGGTGAAAGGCAGCAGTGACCATTTCTATTCCTAATGAATTAATTATGTGTGTACATAACGTTCCTGCCTTTCATGTGCACAGAGTCCTGAGGCCACATACAGACACACAGAATTCAACAGAGGATTGCCCATATGGGTAGCCTTGCAGCTACCCAGGTACTGGTATATTGACAGAGAACAGGCTTTCTACAAAATAGCATTCAGGGAAGAAATTTAAAACAAAAAGTTTGAAGATAAAATTAGGAATTGTCTTTTTTTTTTTTTTTTTAAATAGTTATTCCCTAATTGATTATTCCATGGGTTGTGCTAATACCATCTTAGTATAAATCAAAAGAACTAATGTTTCTGAAAAGAATGTGACAAGCAGACAATCTCCAGTTTAAAATATTTTTTGAATGGTGTTGTGGTTTAACCCCAGCCAGCAAGTAAGTACCATGCAGCTGCTTGCTCACTCCCCCTCTCCCCTGGTGGTATGGGGAGGAGACTTGCAGGGCAGGGGGGGAAGTTAAAACCCACTGAACAATTTCATGATTGAAATAAAGTAAAAAATAATACTAATACTACTAATAATTATTATAATGGAAAGAGGAATAACAAAACCAGAATGATAAATACAACTCAAAGAAAGAAAAAAGACATAAACCAAAATACGTGATGTACAATACAATTTCTCATCACTCACTGATGCTCAGCCAGTCCCTGAGAAAGGATCGTGCCCCTCCAGCTAACTCCCCCCTGTTTATATACTGAGCATGATCTCATATGGTATGGAACACCCCTTTGGCCAGTAGGCCAACTGTCCTGGCTCTGCCCCCTCCCAATTTCTTGCTCCCTTCCAACCTTCTCACCAGCAGGGCATGAGAAGCTGAGAAGTCTTTGACTTAGTACAAACACTACTTAGCAATCACTAAAAACATCAGTGTGTTATCAACATTGTTCTCATCCTAAATCCAAAACACAGCACTGTACCAGCTACTAGGAAGAAAATTAACACCCTCCCAGCCAAAACCAGGACAAATGGCCTTATCTTTAATCATTCCCTACTATCCAGTCTCTTTTTGTCTGTACTGTAGCTCTTTCTCCCTTCCATTCTTTCAACTCCATTGAAAATCCCAGACATCAGGTTTCATTAGTACCCATCAGTGGAACCACAGATGTTCAACAAAAAACCCAAAAGGTTAAGGCCCCCCAGCTAGCAATGTCTCCTTCTTCAACAACAAATCAATGCTTGTCTATACAAACACATTTTTTAATATTAATCAAATACAGAACACATAAAGGAGCCCTGACGCCTTCAGTAGGTCTCAGACGGTCATTTTCTGCAAAGCAATCATTTCCAGAGCCAAAAAGCACAGGACAGGGCCCAGAGTGACAGCAGTCGCTTTAGGTGATAAAGCACCTGGAAGTCACATCTCCCTTAAGGGTGAGAGAAAAACTGTTCTACATGGTACTACCCTTCCTATGTTTGTGTGTATAGATACGTGTATGCATAATATTAATGATCAGTTACAAACATTCCAGAAAGTCAGAGATGACTATATATAGCTATATTTACATATATATATGTTTGTATATGTGTATATATATATATATTTATTCAATATGTATGTGTGTGTTTATGTATGTGTGTGTGTATATATATATATATATATAACATATGAGTGTATGTGTTCAAATACACTTCTGCACTGACGTTTTGTTAACTTGCCTGACAGCAATATGGAAATATTATTGCCTGAGAATAGATGGTATTTAGGAACTTAAAGCCCATATCTTGATACTATATTGCTGTTAGCATTCCACATTTCACATTCTAAAGATATTGACTTTTTTCTCCTCATACTTTCAGAGCGAGGGTATATGAATGTCATTTGAGCGAGGCTGTGTATTTAACCTAGAAGACACTTTTTTTCTCTAACACTGAACATTAATAATTTACCCTCTAAGATATTAGAATAGCATCAAATTCCACTCATATTTTTACAAGATTTGTATGTGACAGCTGGTCTTCCAGGTTCTTTTTGTGAGCAAAGTTCTTTGACTGTGGTCTATACATAAGAAACTGTGCTTTCTTAAGTTATGAATACTAAGTGTTTTTAATACTATATTTGAGTTTTCAGTAACATTTGTATTTATGAAAATTAGTGCCTGACAACGACCTGCGAATTGGAATTCACACCAAAAGTCAAACATTTAAAAAAAAAAAAAATAGTGGATAGAATGTGATGTGACTGCTTGATTATTTTGTGATTTTTTCTCTCTGCTTATGATCTATTTTGCAGTCTCCATTTTAAAGTCAAGATGAAAGTCAATTCAGACTGAAGTCACAAGGAGAAAGAGGCTGTAATTTAGAGGATGGATTCTGATCTCGTTCACAACCAGCTCTACAGCAGTATAATTCTTCAGCCTTCCTATATGACACTGTGTCTTCAACAAGAAAGATCAAGTCCCGTTTATCACTAATGAAGGCGGGTCATAGTTCTAACATAGTTGCCCATTTACAAATATCTTTCACATGTTCCTCGTTGTGATTTTGAAGTCATGTCTCTGAAATACCAACTGCAAGAGATTTTGTTTTCCCCATTTGTCCTAGCTAACATGTGCATCAGCATATGTTTTCCTTAGTAAGGCAGCCATTAGAGGCATAAATGTCAGACATGAAGAAGATACTGGGCCATGCATTCTGTTTAACAGCAATGCGCACACCCATCTGTCCCTTCAATCTCTCTGTGAACCTGTTACTGTGCTTCTGAGAAGGAAACCGGACTGCATTGGGCTGTGAAATTCCATGTGTCTAGATATTTAATTAAAAAGGTACAGATAGGAAGGACGTGAGGAGTTTTGGTGTATGTGCAAACTTCCAAAAAAGTCTTTCAAAAAGCTTCGTTGATTTGGGAACAGAGATCCCACTGGCATCTAAGGAGATGTGCTCCTGAGTCATGTGGGCTCTGTAACATGCATATCTTCATTACCCATGCTTAAACTAATTATTCAACAGAGATTAAATTTGAACCCTGGCCAAAGTACATGATCTTTCAAAAAATTTTTATTCCATGTGTATCATTCAAACAACAGATTTTAAACCCTTTCTCTCAAGTACCTTTGTGAGAAGGAAAATGTATGTACAAGTTTACCTCCTTATCCATAATAGTCAGAAAGCACTGCTGTCTCCAGTCCCACTACATGAGATAAAAGCAAGCAGATTTTAGTGAACAACCACCTTTACTGCCAATTCTAACTTTTCACTGGAGGTGAATGTGTATGTTTGGAGGGGGGAGTTTCTCCTGACCCAATCTAACTTGAAAAAGTTGGATGAGATCACAACCCCAGGCTTTAAGTAATTCAATATGCTACAGAGCTAAAATCACTTGATCTGTCTCTGCCTTGAACTATAAATAAAAGGTTGACCATACTTATTCTCTAACTTCGTTTCTCAGTAGTGTTCCATGACTCTTTAATCTAATGGGCATTTTCATCCCAAGGGAAAAAAACATGTAAGCAGAACCTCCTCTCACAAAGCAATAATCACACTCATGGACACTGTTGTTGGAACAGAAATATGGAAATGCTGGCATTGAAAGTCATGATATGAAGCCTATCAATCCTATTGCCACAGGCCAAAAAGCAGCAGTAGAATATTTCATATATTGAGAAGGGTCAGTATGGCATACTATTGTAAACTGGGCTGTTTCACTGCAATTGAGTCATTTCATATTCACCATCGTTTATGTATTCAAACAGCACAAATATTCCCAGCATGAACGGGTAACTGTAACATGCTATTTTATTGCTGGGCATTCTAGATTTGGGTTCAGCAAAATATTTTTATGCCCTTGCTTTCCTTTAAGTGAGATATTCCCATTGCCTTCAGTGGAAGAGGGGAGTATCAACAGGAAGCGTAACTGAGCTGGTGTAAATACTGCTGGGTTAGAGGAAAGAGGCAGCCACAGCATAGTTAGTGAGGTGCTAATTGGATAATGTGGTGAGAAACAAAGCTAAGCACAGAGGAAGGGCAAGAGGCTTAGATAACTGGAACAAATGTGAGTGCTGAGCTCTAGGAACAGATATAAGAGGGAAAAAATGGACTCAAAGTTTGTTTGATGTAGTAAATCATTACACTGGAAGAGTCAAAGGAGACAGAACAGAATGAAGGCTGTAGACTAGT
Source organism: Falco cherrug (assembly GCF_023634085.1). Lineage (NCBI taxonomy): Eukaryota > Metazoa > Chordata > Aves > Falconiformes > Falconidae > Falco > Falco cherrug. The sequence goes on from NC_073698.1 coordinate 6,697,911, forward strand.
GCGGAAACTCCCAGGCTGGACTTGGCTGATGACTCCTTCATTAAAGCCCAGAGAGGAACAACTACGTGGCTTTTCTGAAAAGCAAGCTGAGAAAACCAAGCTTAGTTTTTTTGCTGCCTAAAACGTGAGACTCGTATATGAACCGTTTGATGCACCTTACTAAATAATGCCCCTTTGTTATGTCATTGGTATCAATAATCGCTATTATAAAGATGCCAGAGAGAGTCCAGTCCCTTCTGTTTAGACGTGATGCTTAGACTCCCTGGCTAGGCTTCAGACTCCTGTCTATCAAGAAACTGGGTGGTCAGAGTGCTACCATGCAGAGCATAAAGCCAGTCCCAGTATGCCCATGGCATGCAGCCTAGCAGGTGGGAGGCAGGCTTGGAGTAAAGTTTTCCAGAAGTGGCTCTTGGTGGGGCTTATACTCCCTGTCATGCAGAGATTTCTTCCTTTCTTTTAACTTTGGAATACAAATAGAGATCTCAGTCAAAAAACACTTTTTTTTAAAAAAAGGAAAATATTAAAATATTATGTAAGTTTTTTGTTGTTGGTTTTTTCCTCCTGAGAGTTTGGTAAGACTGTGGATTGTCTCCTGAGAAGAAACATGGAGGCTTCACTGGTCTGAGACACTTCAAACTGAGCTGGAAAGGCATGACCAGGAGGGTTTCTTCAGCCCCAGGGGAAAGACTGGGTAAATGGGTAGGTACTGCCAATCTCCAGTTCCTGTAAATTTATTTCAAAATATCCATGTACATGAAGATTCATGCCCTGTTGCTAGGCAGCAAATCTGCACATTCCTGGTTCTCCCTCGTCTCAGGAGGGACCAGAGCAATGCCCTGTTTGCCATCAAGGAACTCCAGAGATCAATTAGCTTTCTGGTCTGCCCTGGGTGTAGTTTTACAACGCTCACAGTTACAAGCATATCCATGAAATCAGACACTTGTTCCTGTTTGTTTCTACTTGGCAAACAGAGCTTGGCTGAGAGGAAGGAAAAACAAGCTAAAGAAGTGTTGACAGGGGAAGGTTTTTCTTCTCCTTAAGGATGCCACAGTATCTGTCCCTCAAACTACATTTTTTTTCCCCTATGAATCGTAAAAGGAGGTTGTTAAAAGTTATTTTGTACATAGGATGAGGGCTGCTGTTGGATGTACTATGCAGTAGGAGCACAGGCAGTGTAGTGTTGAAAATTCTTCTGGCAAGGAGGTGGAAAGAGCAGCCAGGGTCCTATCCCATTTCCACAGGGAGCAGAGGATACATGCTGGCTCTGCCCAACAAGATCCATCACTGGACTCTCATGTTTCAGGTCCTTACCATTGCGTCTCAGGCTGGGACTGCTTCTTCAGGGTAAGAGTTCTAAGACTTTCACTCAATAACTACATGGAAAAGGGATAGTGCTTTGTCATACTTTCTGGAGGAGCTGCCAAAATGGTATCCTTACTGTTCCTATTTGATGCGTGCCCTTTTTCTGAGAAATGTTGAGAAGAAACTCAAATTGGCCCCAGCAAGTATTCATGAATGACCCCAAATTCACCTCTATGTCACCAGGACTCATCCTCTGCATGGCTTTTCATGAAACTGCCTTCTGAGAGGTTTTTAAGGGTCTTTCCCTAACAATGAAAAGCACCAACAAGAGCTCGCTCTCTTTATCTGGGAAAAGGAAACAGAGAGAGGTATAAAAACAAGGTGGCTTGCAGAAGAAATAAAATAATCTCATAAATTTCAAAATATTGCCAGCTTGGTCTGAAGTTCCCAGAAAAGCTCTTAGGTCAGTGATCACAAATAGCAGCATTTGCATCCATAAAAACTGGCAAAGATAAAAAGGAGAATTTTTTTTTTTTTCATAAGAATAGGAATTAAGGAAGACTGATTTTCCACAACTTTTGTCTGGTGGTCAATTGCTAGACCTGATTGGAGGGTATTTTCCACAGCTGGTCATTTACAGGGGCTCTTGCTCATTTTGATATTTGCTGTTCAATAACACATGAGCTGATGCTGAAGCCTTTCCCTCGGTCAGGTATGTATAGGGACCATTTCTAAAATTTCTTTTCCCTATTCACATATCCATCTTTACAAAACTTGTAATGTCTTCATTATCTTTAATCCCTTCTAAACCACTATCAAATCTGGCTAAAAATAAGCCAATGGAATTCACAGCCCGCAACAAACATAGATGTTTGTACATGTGCACAAATATACTATTTGCAGAGTAAGAAAACATTGAGGAAGCATTAGAGAAGAAGGAGGAGGTGACAAAGACTGCATGTCAACTTACTTGTACACTTACCCATGAAAGTGAGGATGTCCAGGTCTGAGACTGATCTTATGAGAGGCTGAGGATCCATCAGGCTATGAAGGGCTTAGAAGATTTCAGAAATAGGGGGGGGAATGATAGAAAACACAGCAGGTCTTAACAGCAGTTTCTACCAAACAAGAAAACATGGTCCTGACACATATACACAGAGTAGCAGTCCATAACATTGAAAAAATATTAAAATATTTCATCAGACACAGAAATTTCATAGTAGCTACCTGTATATGGTGCAGACAGGAGACTCAGACACTTACAGTTTGTATTTGTCTTATAACAGTGTACATGACTGAAAAGTTTAAAGGTTTCTTTCCAGAAGAGAAAAATGGACGGGAGCCTTCATATGGCAAAATTCCCATGTTATACCTGAGCCAGTGGAATCTTATGACCCAGGGAATAGTCAAAGCTGGGAAATCTATACAGCCATCCACTCCTACACCTGGATGCTGTGTCACTGCTTGTTGCTGTTCCTCTCTGTGCCTAAAGCGCTGGAGGGAAGGGGGAAACAGGTAGAAGGATAAATCCAGTCAGTGGTATTTGCCTTGTGGGCTACAAGTGTGGGAAGGAGTGTGAAGCAACATAAGCATTTCCACATCTGGGAAGACAGAATCCCTTCTAAGATCTGGGAGTGATACAATAGCATCGGACAACAAGGGGATATGTTACATCCAGGTTGCCAGAAATGAAGGTTTTGGCTGCTTTATGCCCAGAAAGATGCACGGTATGTCCTATATAAAGTTGTGTCCTGCCTGGCTGCACCATGTGCTTAGGGCTGAGTCTTCTTCAAGCCCATGCTTGCTTGCCTTTGCAGATGGGATAGTTACTACAGAAGACCTTGTAAGCATGGTTTATTGAAAGGGTTTTACTAGGCATAAGAAATGTTCATATATATCATGCACTGTAGCACCTTTTTCTTCTGCGCTATGTTTGTATTTCATTAGGGGTTGAATCTCTATGGCTTCATGTCAGAAGCTTAACTTGATGTTACTACTACACTAATGCCTGAAGATCTCAGCTATGGTATACAGGTTTTGTAGCGGGATATTCCTATAATTTATTTTACTTAACTAAGGTACCTAGGAGCTCTCAAAGCTCTGTAGCTTCCCTCTACAGCCAACAGAAAAAGATAGGTTCCTTCAGAGGCTGATTTGGAGTGAATAAATCACACATTTGTCAGGACCTCAGCTGTAGTGCTCTAAATTCTTCCCTGAGAGAAAAGAAGTTTCTGAAAAATTTGGAGTCTTGTCAGAATAGAGGGGGAAGGGCTCAAAACGCCACTGCCTGGCTGGATAAAAAAAATAAATAAATAAATCAAACAAACAGAAAAAAACACAAAAGAAAAAAAAAACACACCACCAAAAAAACACCTTCCACAAGCATGGAATTTCAGTGACGAATCAAACCATTTCTGCTTAGCTCCCTGAATGTTTTGACTCCAAACCAACCTATTTAGTTCCAATTTATGTATTTGCAGTGTCTTGCAGGAACCATGGTTCAGGCACTTCACATCCCTAATTTCATTCTTGGGATGAACACCCTGACATAATGCTTCATATTTCTCAGTCTTGGTAGGAGGAGGTAATGCATCAAATATGAGCTGAACATCTGTCATGCATTAGGGGGGATGAAGTCCTGGAGATATTCCTGGCTATATAACACAAAGAGAACAAAAGTCACAGGAACTAAAGTTCCTATGACAGATAAGGCTGCATTTATTTAACTTAATTTTAGAGATCTGCAGTGTAGATGGCCACATTTGAACTAGTCTTCTAGACTATTTATAGCCAATAGGACAGAAACAAGCACTTCTAGAGTGCGATTCATTTCATTGTAGACATCTATAACTGGTCAGGTGATTCCTCTATTTCTCATTATTGATTATAAGGAAAAACAAGGGGACTGAACTGAATGACTACACAGTAGGGACATAATCAGGTGAAGTGACTCTCATTCATTGGGACAACATTCACAGAATAATTTCTTTTTCAGAATTGTTCTGCCTGGGAATAATTTTGTAAAGGAAAAGCAAATAACATTCTTTTCAGGAAGAAGTGCATCTAATCATAGACCAACTTTTTCCATTAGAAAGAGTTTTAATAGAAAAAATTCAGCCAGCCCTATTCCTTAGTCTTATACATCTATAAGTGAAAACATGAGGATTTTCTCTTTTTTTTCTCTCTCTAACTGCCAAGCCTACAAACACACAGTTGGGTATGAGATGAGAGTCATGCTGTGTTCTTTCCAGATTGTGCAGCATTATTAGTATTATTAGAAATAAAGGGGATTCTATTTATTTTGTAATTGTACCAGATGACCTTTATTAATACTGCACAATGGGTCAAATATTCTCAGTGTAGGACAGAGCTATATAATCTGCGCCATTGGTTTGGTGGCTGACTTGTCTGTTGATCCCTAGCCCATGGGAAAGACTCTTTTCCTTCACGTGGGTAACCACCTCCACATGGCTATCCTCAGTATTTCCCCAGTTTCTGGGGCAGCAAGTATTTGACATGCCATTAAGAAGTTCTGTCATCTTACATAAGCCATTCATTTTCATTGTGGTGTATGTCTGAAGAAAGCTAGCTGTCTGAAGGCTAATTTGAGGATAAATCTAGCAGAATTTATTGTATAGCTATTTTATTCTAATCTATATCTATTCTATTATATATTTGAAGGCAAACTGGTTTTTTATAAGAAAAATGTTTCCTATTTCATAATGGTGATCCAAAGCAAAATTTCCCAGGATTTAATGCCATTCTTCCTCTTTACATTAGAATCACATTACTTACATTAGAAGTAATCAATTTCTAAATGTCCCTTATTATAAATTCTCATAAATGTTAAGGTTATTCAAATTCAGATTAAATAAGATCCAAAGAGGTGGTCATTGCAATTCAAAAGAAGAGGCCTGCATCCTGTGTACTTCTGTTTCTTCTTAAATCTATAACTATTTATCAAATTTCAGCACCCTAGGCCCTTTTCAGGGATAATGAGCCTCCCTTGCATTAGGGAAATACACTTCAGTATTGTACCTTTCCCCAAGATTTTATTGCAGCACGTGATGAGAAGCAGTATAAGGCAAAATGATCTTAGGAGCTGGAGTGACAAGCTGTGAGTCTACTCAATTTCTGGTATCAGAAGCAGTCCCTATCTAAAATAATTGCAATGTCATAAAGTCACAATTATACTGATGTGATTTATAGTTCTCAAGCCAGAGATTTCATGACACCTCAACCCCTCCGTTTCTGCAGGTTTTTTTCCTAAACATTGATTTTGGGTTAAAGCACTAAACAAATCCTGAAAGAATCACTAAATAAATCTGACATGAGACTTCTCTTTATTAATATATAAATCAATAAGCATAAAGAAGCACATTCAATAAGAACAGGAAAAGTGTTATAAAGCAGATATCTTAATTACAACCTCAATTAAAATTATCCGTCAGCTCTGGATGACCTCTTGCATGTAAATCACTAGATTAACTCTATCCTTCTGTAACTCAGAAAGGACACAAGTCCTTAAAATTACCAGTAATGAGACTGGTATTTTCCATAATCTCTCTGACATACTATCTGGAAGGGAAGGCCATAGAACTGGAAGGGACATCTGAACCATTAAGTTCAGCATCCTGATACTGCAGTAACCATGCTGTACAAACCCTTCATAAAATTAAGATGTGTCGTAAAACTAGCTAGGTTTCACCCATATGAGAAAGCTTTTCAGCCTCTCATGGCTCTGTTTCATGTCAGGCTATGTCTATTTATTTTTGTTTCAGACCAGTATTGAGACCTTGATCTTAAATCACTTGCCTCCCCTTGTTTTTATTCCTCTGATACGTTGAAATGATTTTCCCAACCTGAAATCAGCCAATACGGCTGTTATATCAAATATCTCTTTCTCTTGTGTTGTTAATTTTATCATCACAGGGACCTGTAAGAACAGGCTTTTTGTCTTTGAGACCCTCTCCACAGGGTTTAGATTCTCCCTGTTCATGTTTATTAGTATCCTTTCATCATTTGTTCACAGTCACATGCAAAGCTGGTCTAGTCAAGTCTTGGACTCTTTTTTATTCTTTCCTTCATTAATCTTTACTAGGAGATTTTGTTGGACATGTTGATCTAGCTGTTGCAATAAACACTTTTTATAGAATACTCACAGTGAATAAATGAAGAGACACTTGTGGCTACAGGTATTGTGGCACAGTATTAACCCTGCGGGTTTAGAACACCACACAAACAGCTGTGAAGGCATCTTCCTCTTTCCAGAGCTCAAAAATATTCAGTGCACCTGAAGACTGCCAGGTTAAAAGTATTATACTGTTGATTCATGCCATTTAAACTTTATTTCTACTTTTGTAATGAAGTGTATGCATGCTTGTAGGAGATAAGCCAGGATTCAGAATACAAACTTATTTATGCATTTATGTGCAGGAGTATCTCAGAACTCCAGTGTTTTAGGAGCTATATGAACTAAGAAAAACAGACCAAAAAAAAAAAAAAAAAAAGAAGCTCAGACAGCAATGTTTCTAATTATCTGAGTATGGCAATCACAAGGAAACGGTACGACAAAAACAAGTAGTATGCCATCCTCTGTGCTCTGCTCATTTGCTCTTTAACAGATCTTAAAGTTTGATGCAGACATCATTCTAATAAAAGACTGGAGGAGCATAATAAAATTGATTTTATGACCATAATGAGCCATATAGAAAAAAGCACAGGAGTATTTCTGGGGAGTCACTTTTCTCTTCCCCAGCTTTGCAGACCGAAGGGCTGGAAATTTGGTTCAGTTACACCCTTGCACTATGCTCATTGCTACATGAAAATCACACACAGACTTGTGTGTTACGTGCAGTTGTTTAAGTCCTTTGAACTGAAGATGCTACTTTATACATTGTGCAGCCCTATCATTTATTAATATTGTATGAAACCCACTGGGAGCTCTTAGCACTCAGTGTTGCTTGTATTATTACGTAGTCTTCTTTACTGAACTGCTTTTTCCTTGCTGCTTGACTTTTCTCATCATTCTTGTAATTAAAATCTCTTGATTCTATTTGGCATTTCACCATCTGCACACAAGGAAATACCTTGGAAATGGCCTGCCTGTGACTTCACACTGTCCACTAATTAAACTGGGGTTTAATCGGAAATTCTTAATCACCCTTAATTTTCTGACTACAAGGTGGTTGTGTCTGCATTCATTTCCCCAGTGACTTCTTAAAGGATGGATGTACAAATGAAAACTGACTGTATAAATGAGATTGCAGGGTTCCATATTTATTCCTTCGCAGTGATTCTTGATCAGATTTGCTCCATTTACAAAAATAGTCATTATTTTTCTAGCTGCTACTTGGGCAGATTTTACCTGGAATCCAGCAGTCAAGCTGTGTCCTTTGCAGATGCACTTTCCAAACAGAAAACTTGGAAGCAAGCAAAACAAAGCAAAACAAAACCTCTTCAAGAGAACATGTGGAGAAAAAAAAATCCCCTTTGTGCTGGTTTTTGTGTTAACATGGAAATTTTTGTCAAAAAACTTCTGGATTTGAGCAGAAACACCCTGCAATTTTTCTCTTGGATTTTTGGAGACTGAAAACTTAAAAAGCTGAAAAGTGGCGCTGAAAAATGTTGTCATAAAAACTTTTTTTATCACATTATCACATGAAAAGACATTTTTCTCAAGTACCTCATTTTTACTTACAAGATTTAGAGTTTAATCCACTGAAGTGAGGGTAACTTTATACTGTACTAAGAAAGCTCCTTGACAGACAATTTGATCAGGGTGGAATCTTACTGTAGCTGCTTTAATGTTACAGACAAGGGAAAATTATAAACGGAATAGTACATTGGATGTGTTCTTGGTTGAGAGGTATCAGTATCAGGAGAAAGCACTACATACGTGGGTTGTCTCCTCAGCTGTGTGATGCTGAATAAATAATTTTAATTCTATTCCCACTGTTTTCCCCTTTCTGCCCTGTCTTCATCTTGTATTTTGGACTGTGAGCTCCTCAATGTGAGTAGTTTCTTTTAGCTTGTTTACACATTCGGTTTATTATAAAGAGACACAATTAATTTTTCAAGTTCTTAGTAACTGCTGTTTAGCAAATCATTATTATTTTCTATTTCCATTTCTTTCTAGAACTGCATTTCAAAAGGCTATAAAGAAAATAAAATTCTAGGAATGTTTAAACCACTCTGTAATTGATTAGTTTGTCTGTCTATACTCTTCTGGCTCATTTGTCCATGTAAGAACTCTTGGTATATTTAAAAGTTTTTTGCCAGCTCTTTCCAGCACATTGCATGATCGATGTATAGGCAAATCATTCTCCACTTTTTCAGTACTCACTGTTTTCATAAATGATGTGAATGCATTACAGTCCTCTTGAGAGTTTCAGAGATTCTGTCGTGAAAAGACATTTTTCAGCCTTCCCATCTCTTCTTTGTAATGGAGCCTTCTCTGATGCCACCAGATGAAAGAAATGCATTTCCCTCTCCTGACCTTTACTTCAGGCCTGAGATACCGGCTGTTATATTCCAGCTAATTCTTGTTGTCTTTCCACCTGCCAGTGGGAAAATGCTGAAACCCACCCCTCTGTGTTACACACAACATGACATTAAAGGCACAGTAAATACCAGCAATCTGATTGCTGTGGCTCAGCTTCCATCCTTCAGTCCCAAAGTTCCTGCATTTGAAACTCTGGCAGTGGTAGTGTAAAACCTTCAGGTAATAAATTTGAGCAACTAAGACTCAAGGATAAGAGGGAGATAATGTTCTTAGGATTCAGACTTGGATTCAGTCCCCTGCCATGCCCAAAATTTCATTTTGTGAGACCGAGACTCACAGAGGGGCCAGGACAGGTGCTTGTGTCTAGCTGGTTAAATAAGTAATCATAGAACCATAAAACCATAGAATAGCTCAGGTTGGAAGGGACCTTGAAAAATCATCCAGTCAAAACTTTCACGGTAAAGGCAGCCTAGATAAGATTATATATCACCCTTTCCAATTGCATCTTGAAAACCTCCAATGATAGGGACTCCACCATGTCCCTGGACATCTTATTCCAGTGAATGATTGTTTGTACTGTAAAAAATTTCTTTCTTATGTTGAGAATAAACTTCTCCTGGTGCAACTTGTACTCATTGCCCCTTGTCTTCTCCATGTGGTTCTTTGTGAAGAGAGAGACTTCATCCTCTTTGTGGCTGCCCTTTACGTACTGGAATACTGTGATGAGGTCCCCTTGAGCCTTCTCCTCTCCATGGAGAAAAGACCTAACTCCTTCAGTCTTCCCTCACAGGCACCCATCCTAGCTGTATCTTCTCTGTACCAGGCAGTCACCCTGTACCAGGGTCTAAATACATCCCTAATTACAAAGGGCTTGTATATACTACTCTAGAGATGAAAGAGTTCATTTAAACTCTGGTCCTAGCTGCTGTGCCTGGCAAGGCACTTATACCATGCAGGAGCCTTGCACCTCAACCACATCCGAGATACCTCTGCCTTAATCTCCTTCCATTTTGGTCTGTTCTTCAGGGTTATCAATTATTGACTATGGATTAGCAGTTTGAGGTCAGGAGCCCTGTTATGTGGGGCACGACCTTTAAGAGCTGCTTCCCATGGTGCCCTGAGCTGTCAGGGGGGAGGAAGGTGTTTAAGGAATGCTCGTTTCATTACCACATTGCTGTAGGTGGTGGGGGAAAGTGTGTGCATTGATACAGCCTTATATCAGCACATTTAATGGGGGGCAGCTGGAAAAACGAAAAAAGAAAGCAAGTTCAAAACCAGTGGGAAGTATACAGATGTCAGAAAAATTCTGCCCTCATTCTGTCCCCGGACAGGGAGGAGATGTGAAATGTGGGTAACACAGCTTATTGCACATGTCAGTGGTAGAATTAACACTGAACTGCACATCATAAAGCTACGGCTCATTGGCAGGATACTCAAAGAATACTGGTGGCTTTATTGATGTCATTGTTCTCCTCCTCCTATTTCCCCAATGTCTAAACCCAGGAATATCTCATTAAACCAAGTCTTTTCAGGGAACACCAGGGAGCATGGGAGTATAAAAAATTGCTAGTAAAACAAGAACTGCCAACTGAAACCATCAAGATCATTATCAGGAAAGGCTTCAAATACTGCAAGTGTAACAGGGACGGTTCTGAGTGCTAATGAGCATCCAGACAGGACAGGCATTTTCTTACCCCCTGAGGCAGGGTCAAAACTAAACTGACAAACTCAGTGTGCCTCAGCACTGGAGGAAGAATACTCCTGAAAAGGTCCATAAGTGTCAGAGAAAGAAAATCTTTAAAACGACACATAAACCAGACAACTCAGATAAAGGCAGGTCTGGGCTGTGAATACACACACATGCAAGCACATATATGTATATGCATGTATATATACGCAAACACGCTATAAGTTTGCACATAATGTTTCATGTAATACACATGAAGAAAGACCACACTTTATAACCTAAGAGTTTAGGGTAATTATATGAAAAGAGTAAAAATAAAAAGTACCTTCTCTCCCACTGCTGACAGCCTACTTATAACTTCTCCTTCTGTATTTTCAATACTTACTGATTGCATTATCATACCGTGGGAATCATCTGCCCAGATGTGGCTGTTCGCTGTGTTTACATCAGTATAGCAGTCCCAGCCATCAGATCTCCACGTCACAGGGTCTTCCCACTCTTACTGCAACAACTGCTCTGGGGCAGGACTCAACTCAGCAAACCAAAAACCCTGTTCATCTCCTACTACAGCAAAGGCTCCTCTCTCCCCTTTACCCTATACCTATTCAAGGTCCTGCTGCTGTGGCTTTTGCCATCTGGCATTCCCACTTGGTGACTAAAGCTGTTGACTGCTGGCCATTATTTCTCATGGTGGTCTTTCGTCATGAAGCTACAAGGCATGTATGTCCTTAGGAAAGTCTTCCCAGTGCTGGGGGAAGACACTTTGGGGCAGTTGTGTGTCAGCACTACCTTCTTTTTAGCTTCCCACTTCTCTTCCCCCTACACACACACTCTGATATGGGATTCATAGTGGGGCATGGTACGCTACAATCTCTCTAAGCATCTTCTACACTCTTCACCCTGTTCCATCACCCTCTACTTTCCTCTCTGCAGCTCATGTAGGCTGGGATCAGCAGTGACTGCTTTACCTGCACTGAAGTCACAGGTGCTGTCACTTCCTTTGTACCCCAGGCCCTTTAAATTCTCCCATCCTAATCGTAAAGACACAAGGAAAACATACAGACACGTGACTGACCTAGCACTTCTGCCAGGAATATGTACCACTACCCAAACGTATTGACTGACCCACAGGCTTCTAAGGATCAAATAGTCCTGTTCAAATCAAAAAGGATTATTCACACACTTTAGATTTCCAAAGCTTTTTGTATGCTATTAATGATTAGGATAGTGTTCCTGATTCTTGTGACTTAAAATGCAGCTTACCCCCAAAGTTTATGGCATGCTAAAATGATTTGCTGGGGTTAGGGGGAGACAAACAAAATCAACAACAACAAAAAAAAACCCAACAAACAAAAAAACAACAACAAAAAAAACCCTACACCCTAAGAAAAAAGGAAAAGAAAAAATACAAACAAGATTTGAGAATTGAATGCAGTGAACATGTACTTTAATATTTTTATTTAGTATTCACCCAGTTCCCATACCAACAAGGGAAAATAGCTACTTTCACTACAAAATGTAGTGTACAAACACCAGCTTTCCCGGTACTTGAAGAATAGATTTTATTCTGGAGAATAATGAAGGTCTGTTAGAACTATTAGCTATACTTGAGCTTACTTTTCTCAAACACTACTTCAGATAAAAGGATAAATTCTAAATAGTAAATTCTTCTATTAGCCAGTATCTTCCCAGCTGATAATTCACACAAATCTGCTTGTCAAAACTACCATAACTTCTCTTTATCTGAAGAGTACTGGCATAAACGTCAGAAACATACCCCTCAAAACCTTTGCTTTTACCATCCATTTTATAAACTATTATCATCTTCTATAAAGAGTAAGTGTTATTCCTGTAATTTCTTGTAAGACAGTCTTCCCATTTGCAGGAGAAAGTGTGGTATCTTTGAAAAATGTTTACTATATGTGCTTGTCTAAATGCTAAATTAGTGTTGAAACCTCTTTATACTGCTCCAATAAGTTTGGCAATGATAACACAGATGCTTTCTACACTTGCCTTATTAAGATGTAAGATCTGGCTGAAATGGGTATAATTTCCAGTTATTTTATTGCTCTTTTGTTAAATCCTAATTATTCTTATTGTAAAATAGAAGTCAGGTCATGCTTTTATAACAGCGAATGGTGAGTTGAAATCGGAGGATATTTTTCCAAGGAGTGAGCTTGCTCACAAGAATCACTTTAGTCTCATGTGTGATTAATTTGTGTCTCAAAGTAGCCAGCAAAAATGCATTTTATTTCAATTTTATGATGAAATCACAGGCTGAAATGTATTCCCCATGTTTCTTATGACACTCAACATTTAGATACCGTGAGCAACAAGGGGACTGGCAGATTTGCACAACATGGATATGGAAAACATGTTGACAAAGCAAAGTTTTCAATATTTTTACTTGAAACCTGCACTGCAACAGCTGCAGCTATCAGCCAGAAATCTTGTGGAACCCACTCTAAGTGTTCATGTATTATTTGTGCCTGTCATGTTCCATCAGATGTTTTATCTGATGTTGTTGATGCACCAAATGTTGTGTACTTAAGATTGGGATCATGTCTTCATATGTCTCCTGCTCTTTTTCTTAGTACTTCTTAACACATACAGAAATCCATGAGTCTTTATTTTGTCATGTAACTGCTTGATTTTTACTAAACTTGCCTTCCCACGCAGAAGTTTTGATATGTGTTTCTCTGCTGGATTAAGGTCACTGTTTTTCTGTCTTTTGATATAGTTGATATCACTTTTTCAAGCATGGCTCTTCTTTCAGTCAAAAAAGGCTGACCTCTCTATTTTGACAGACCTGTTCTTGCATCTAAGAACTTCAAATAGTGGAAGAGTACTCCTGCCAATGAGAGGAAATTGGAATACAATCTAAATCCTGCAGAGGACTGAAAGTGCACAATAAACAGGCATGAAGCATCCCTTGATGTCCCCTCCAAGAGCGCACTTCATGGGCATCAGTCAGACTTCCCTCAACCCACAGAGCCCTAACGGTGGTAAATAAATGTGCCATTACGCTGTGAGAAGCAGAAGCTCAGAGCTATTAAGTAGCTGCACAGGAACTCTGCCCCTGTGTTAAAAACTGAAGCCGTGCTTCCACATGGCAGTCAGTGGCTTCAGTTTTCCTCTCCAATACAGCAGGATAAGGTGCTTTAGCTGACACTAGTCCACAAGGTGGATGCCACGTAGAATTAAAAAGACTGCTAGCAAGGTATAAAATTCCCATCCCAGAAACTCAGAGTACTTCTCCACAGTTTTGAGGAGCAGAGGAAGCAGGGAATAACTGGGAGTTTTAATGGACGATGCTGACAGCACCTACTGAGAGGGGAAGCAATGCTCTGAATCTGAATGCCACTGCAGAGTGAACAGTCTTGGTATCAAATGATCAACAAACCAGAGTGCAAATGTGCACAGTAACAAAAAGTTGCTTACCTGGTGAGTATCTCATCAGGAGACACATGGTTATGCTGTGACAAAAGGGCTGGGATTTCTTAATCTCTCCTGTTTCTCCCTCCTCTTTACCCCTCATCTCCTTTTACCTCAAAAGTCCTTTTTGGTTCTTCTATTCTCCCTGCCTCAAGAAAAAGTACATAGATATTCCCGGGGTGTAATTAAGAGAACCTCTGAATCTTAGAAAGTGTTCTAGAGATAAAATATTTGCTTTTCAATCAGGTTTTCACAGTTTTTTTTAAAAAAAAATAACTAGTGTGGAAACATCATCATTTACCCAGAAAGAGTGGTGAGGAATACGAAAGACCTACCTGAGTTGACTTCTGATGTGTGAAAAACTGCAGATAGTCCTGTCCATTGGATAACAAGTACCGCACAGGGAAACAGACCCCTCACAGAACCATTCCCCACAACAAGCTGTTAAAATGCCAAAGCAGATGCCCACCTCAGAGGAGACGCCAAACCTGTCTCAGCTCCTTCCTGAAGATCGAAGAGCCACCAGGAGCAATAAGGCAGCATTGAGCCAGGACTGCGTGAACTCAGCTCAGTGTAAAAAGTGTTCAAAGAACACAACAGTCCAAGCAGATGTCGTGGAATTAAGAAATTACCAGCCTGATCCAAAGTGGTTTAAAGTCGATACAAACCTCTGTAGTGACTTGAAAGGCCTGAGGACAAAGCCTTCAATGTATAATTTCTGCTGGAGGTATTTGAAGATTTAGGAGCTCTGTAGGGAAGGCAAGGCTGAAAAGGATCTCTTAGGTCATCAAATCCAGTCACACATTATTTCCGATATCTCATCCTCTACTCCCTTTCATTACCGTATCCGTCTCTATCTGTGAATGTCAGAACAAAGGTGCAACAGCCCAATATTTCTCTGATGAACAGGAAAAGGCACAAGAGATAATAGAACTGGTTTCTTTAAAACCTGAAGTTACATATTTAACCTACAGTGAAACTGAAAACAAGATGCTTATAATCACTCCTGCGAGGCTCATTGTATTCGTACTAAGCCCCTACTGACAGCTGGGAAACCTGGAAAAAGAAGCCATTTACACTGAATTTACTGATTGAAACTTTGTAAATAATTACACAACTCAGGATGCAAAAGACAGGAGACAAAAAAGGTCAATCTTTCTTTGATATGTCAGTGCTGCACAGTTAAAGACATGGAAAGCAAAGGAAAACGTGTCCAAAGTCAGCTGATTTGACTCTGAACTCAGAAAAGGGAATAGGACTGCTGAGTAAGAAGGAGCTATTTTTAGTCTTTTTTTTCACCGTAGAACCTTAAGTTAAAGGACTTGAGCAAAGGTTAGGAGCATATAAGTGTTATTTTCAGCTTTGTGTCTTCGCATTTAAAAAAAAAAAAACAACGGCTAATATATGTTATATAATGTATTTATTAGCAGAGAAATCTAATCCTTCTTCTAAGAACAAAGGCATAATTTAACACATCTTACTTCAAAAAGAATATATCTTGTATGGAGTTGGGTGGAGGTTTTTTAAAACCTCTTTTCTCCAGAAGGTTTCCTTTTTCTATAACTCTCTTCTTTGGAAAGATACTACTGTCCTGATAGAAGGCAAATGGAAGATTCATAATGGATCATTTATAGAACCACATTTTCTTCTTCTCTTTGCAGTTGGATATGAAACTTCATTTCCTAAATTTTCTTGGACAATTCTCGGGAAGGTATTTTGTTTGTCACTTTTATCATGCAGATATCTGGCACTTAAAATTCATCTTCTGATGGTGAGTTACAAGACTGTATCCTGTCACTGAAGCAATGAAGCTCTGAGAGTTAGATTTTCAGTGCATAACTACTAATTTTAAATTTTCCCATTAACAATGTATTTTTTTTTTTATCCAGGCATTTTGGCAAATGTTCTTGTAACGTTTTGGGGAGTCACCAGATGGCACTAAAACATTGTAAGGTACCAAAAATCATTACATTTCTTGCCAACAGATGCATTACTTTGCAATAATACCATTTTCTCTCTACTTCAGCTGCAGCTTGGACTAATATCTCCTTTACATTCCACAGAACTAGAAACATTGGCACATGCTCACTGAGGCAGAAAGCACCAAGATGAATTTAAAGACACATCATCAAAGCCATTACACCCCCAAGAATATTATTATAATAATTTTAACCTTGAGGTTCCTTTTCTGGAAATCTGAGTCTATCAAAGAAAATTTTACACGGCCTGCTTACTATATCAGTACAGATTCAACCTGTTCCTAATGTTCCTAAGAAAGCTCTAGCCCTTTCCTTGTTGCCATCAGTTTCCAATCTATCTTTCCCTCATCTCCACTGTGCAAGGGAAATACTGAATACTTAAGGTACTGCTATCATATTTAATATGAAGATGTAGTCTGCTTTATATGTATAGTTCTCAGTAACTGACAAAGAATTTCTCTGTCCCAGTTTCCTGTATTCAACAGTGACCAAAATCCCCTACTGAAAGATGGATATAAGAAAAATTAAAATAATTTAAGTTCTATTTAGAGATCTTAGAATATCCTAGAAATCTTTGGGAAAACATTACATTTTAGATTTATCTAATGTAATTTAGTATATCTATCCTATGCTGTAATTTGCTTACTGTTTTGCAAACCCTTTCACTGGCATATAAATTTAATTCTTAATCTGCCTGGATTCATATGGTACTCTCCCCATGTTAAGAAAACAGAATATTTACATCATTTTCTTATTCTCCAAATTGATGTAACTGGCCATAGTTGGTTTTTTTAACCAATGACTGAAACCTTGACAAATGAGTTTTACAAATATTGAAAGAATCTGTCCAGGTCTACTTCAGAGGAAACTACTCAAGCCAAGGTACTATATCACGTGTATAGTCCTCCTAGGGCAACTCAGAGAACAAATGCAGTAGTATAAGTCATATTAAAATTTAGAGGAAAAAAAATCTAAAAGCCTAAAAAACTTTACTGAATTACAGACTCAATGAAATCACCATTATGCTTGGAAGGAAGAATGTCCTATTCATCTATTTACTTTTTAAAGATAGAGACAATTAAGAATACAAAGAGCTTTCATGGAAATTTTGACAAAAAAAAAAGTACACCCTTTTGAAAGCTATGGGCAGAATGGTTCAGTTCCACTTGGCCTGCTGAAGAAGACTCCCAGCCAAGTAACATTGATTTTGATAAAATATTTGCTTTACCTTCTCCCCTTCTGAGCATGGCAGGAAGGACAGAGCAGAAAGTAGAACAAGCACAGTAGTTCAGCCTAAAGTTCCTGTTTTGATAGTCTAAAGTGGAGAGAAGTTTTTTTGAGTTAACATTTTTTCACTGAAACCTGCCTGAAAATTTCAATGTGAGGATTTTTCAAAAGGCAAGGAGAGTAGCTGGAATAGTTATTGCTGCAATCACTGTTTTTTGACTCTGTGTGAGTCAGCATACTCCAAAGGTTCAAAGAACATGCTTGAAATTGTGGCCTGGGGATAGTAACAGTGCCCCTGAAACAACTAACTGTGTGGCTACCTATAGAGAAATTTCATCTTTATGATTCATGCCAGCATGGACCCTGCCCTGGAGCTCTCAGCGCACTTGCTCGGAAACAGTCCCATAAAGCTAAAGTGTCCCAGAGCCATTCCCTGATCCCCCTGTTTTCATCCCAGGGTGAATACAAGGCCATAAGCTGGCCACACTCTCATATCCATTCATCACATTCTGAGTTTCTGCATTACCTTATGAGCAAAGTAAGGAGGCAACACATTTTTCTCCAGAGAAAATCCACTGTGTGATAGATGAAGCTTCACAAATACACGCTCCAGAAAGCATCCAATCATTTAAAGAACTCCCACGACCAACCACAGTAACCTTGAAATATTTTGGAATATTTGATAAATCTCTCTCCCACCCTAAGCTTATTCCTTTTACATGAAAAATCATGACTAAACACTTTGGTTGAAGTCAGGTAAATGCTTTGCAGACCTTCCATCATGTACTTGAAAGTTTCTGCTAGCCTGGGTTTCTTTAGAGCAGAGATTGCCTTTGAAGGGCTGTCATCTCCAGCAGTGTTTTTCCAGTGTGGAAAAACCAACTCCTAGGAGAAACCCACTCTGTGGCCCTCTGTTTCATCTTCCCATTTGTGCTTTCTATTGCAGGTAGAATTACTGATTACTGTTTTGCTCCTACAGATGCAACTCTAACAGTCTAAATATGGCAGCACTGAAGCAGTTCATAAACATTAATTAATGTATCCTCATTACATCCCTCTGAGGAGAGTGATGATAGAGCGGTGAAGGTGTCTTGGTATGGATCCAGAGGTGTGAGTTCATACCTCTCCCTGGACTCGTTCCAAGCATCACTCCCGGTCAGCTTTGCTATAAATGAGTACCACAGCACTGGGGCTGAGGAAATCAAAGGCATCTAGATGGGATATTAGCCACATCACTCCCCTGCGGGAGATTAGCAACAGAAACTGTTGTCCTTGCCCAAAGGAGCACAATTAGCCCCTGTGATGGTTTGTTTCCTCTATGTACAGAGGTGCTTTTATAAGCCTTCTGAGGAGAACTGGGGCAGAGAGGGATAAAGACCCAGATCTTCAAAGACACTTTGAGCTCTAAATCCCTGTAAACTCCACGGGCGTTAGTGACACCAACTCTTTGACTATTTGTGTCTAAGTGATGTGTCTCAGTTCTGCAGCAGAACAGAAAATTGACCCTTACTCTTACCTCCCTTCAGTCAACTGGGATATTTGTTTCCTCTTCTGCAAATCTTTGCTGGTAAAAGTAATAATTACTCAAGAGATCCATCCTACTGTGTTAAAGAAGAATGTCTTGAAAATACATATGCCTTGTCACACAACTGGGAATAAAGTTTGTTTAGTCATAGGAGATGAAAGCTAATAAATACTGCTTTGCATTCACTGCCTGTCATATACATTATTCTTATTAAAAGATCCAACATTTTTTTCAGCATGGGACAAGACAATCACTGCCTTGAAGAGCTTATATAAAACTTTTCGTTCAAGAAACTCACAAGGTGTTTAGAAACAGTAAGTCATTGGAAATGATAACGTCTCCTTATAGATGGGAAACTGAGGTACAGAATTCACTGTACCACTCAGAGCATCACTTAACTGATGCCCAAATGGAAATAAAAAGCAGCATTACTGATTTCTTGTCCTGTGCTCTAATCACCAAAGCCATTTCCTCCTAATACATTATTCAAATTGTTTTCATTTTAATGAACTATAAAGAAATAAAAATTTGTTTAGATTGCCCCAAGGTGAGTGAAGATAAAAAGGCAATACAGATACATGGCCTCCTCCTTTTCCTCTAAGCGCTTCATTGTATTGTACAAACAATACAATGAAAATTTTGAAAATTAAATGCTCCATCATTAGCTAAATAGGCAGAAGTAACTGTCTAAGTGATAAATTACAGGTTCTTGCAGCATCATTTAAAGACCAAACTACACTGAAAAGTAGCCACTTTTATCAGATATTTTTTGGACTCTGCTAGATGCATTGGAACCAGTGAAGCAATAAATACATCAAAATATGGAGGTAAACAAAATCATAAAACATCCAACGCAACAACTGAAACACCCACAAATACATAAATATTTATGAACCAAGAGGTACTTCTGAAACACCCAGCAGGTTTGATAGGATTGAACAGTCCAATCAAAGCATTATGTGTTCACATGATTGAGGAAATAGGAATTACATGGCAGGGAAAGGAAACAGTGGATTTGCAATGTATTTCAACTAGCTTTATTGTTTTTAAACTTCCCAGTGCCAAAAAAAGATAGCCTTCAGTGTGAGTTGAACATGGAATTATGAGTTTCCAGATACAGAGTATACCATGGGGAATTTCAAGCAACTCAATACACTTCTGAAGCTGTCACCTAAAATGTTTATTCACATTTAGAATATTTTTTTCTAGCTTACGCTCCCTAGACAAATCTGTGCTTTGAGGCTCTAAACATGATGGTTTTGAATGGCAGCAGGAGCAGCAGCCCTTCAAAGAAATGGAAATCAAACACACCCATTGAAAATGATCCTTTTTCAGTGTTGGCTCAAAAAAAAGGGCCATCCACAGCATTTGTTTGACATCCATAGCTTTGTCCATCTGGATGGAGATCCTCAGTCCCTTCTTTCTACCAGATGTTTGTGTAGATTGTCCAAAGACACGATGCTGGGACATCTTGCCCTTGTTGTGTATAAAATAAGGCAACAGCAGCATTTGTAAGCTTTTAAAGGCTTTATACAATCAGATTCCTATGGGATAGACTTGAAAGGTGAACAGAAACGGATAGACCTGTATGCTTTTTTTCATAATTTTCTGAACATTTGTTATTTTTTCTAATTTAAAGACCATACGGGTCATCAAAACAGACTATCTAGTAGGATCTTGTAGGTACTACACATATAAGATGTTATACATCCTTTCTCTGGTGACCAATGATATAGGATACCAGGAAATGGAATGAAGCGGTGTCAAGGGAAGTTCAGATTGGACATTCAGAAAGATTTCTTCACTGAGAGGGTAGTCAGTCACTGGAACAGGCTCCCCAGGGATGTGGTCACAGCACCAAGCCTGTCAGAGTTCAACGGGCATCTAGATGACGTCATATGATTTAGTTTTAGGTAGTCTTGCAAGGAGGAGGGAGTTGGACTTGATCCTTTTGGGTCCTCTCCAACCTGAGATATTCTATGATTCTGTGCTACACCATGTCTTGTAGGGACCCCAGGAACTTGTGTCTGAAGCACATTTTTCAGAAAGATACCAGCCTTATTCAAAGATACTAAAGGATGAAGAATTCAGTACTTTCCTTTGTAGCTTGATGTCATCAAACTAAAATTAGTCATCTCTTTAGTGCCCCCTCAGTAGCAGGAACAACGCTGTTGAGGGTTGCCTAAGGAACTGAACAAAATAGAATAAAGCAGCGAAAAATGGATATGGCTCCTATATTGCTGCACTTTCAACTTAGTTTTCCTAAAATCTACTGCTTAGTGCTAATAATAAGGTTCTTTCTTAGGACCTAAACCTTTTTTACTAAGAATACGAGCCCATATATTTTGGTGCAGACCTGTAGCTTCAAAGCTGCAGCAGATTTTACATGTAATAGGTATTACGATAAAAACATGAAAAGCTAGTTGGGGTACACAGGTTGAGATCTACTGATCTTTTCCTCTCCCCAAAATCACTGTGACCCAGCATTGTGATTCAAGATTTCTAAATCCTTTATCTATATATGCAATTGTGTTACTTTTTACGTATCCTCTTCCAGACAGGGATGTCAAAGGAAGCACCACTCCTAAAATTAGCTGTAATCAATGCACGTTGTAGCATTCTGTAAATATCTGATGTTTTCCAGCCAATGTGGAATACATTTAGAGTTACACACATTTTTCATTCAGAATTCCTTTCCATCACAGGAACCAGATAAAGTACGGTAGGAGATTTACTTGTGTAAAATGACAACTTGTACCTAGGTTTTTTTTGTTAAATATTAATTAAATTTCTAGATAAAACACACAACAAATAACTAGTCTTACTGTGTTTTGCCTGAATGGACAAATTAGTCGATGAATAACAGCAAAATCTGTGAATTAGTTTTCTCTGGAATTCAACCAGGTATTTCATGTTAGATCTGAATATACAGGGACAGAGCTTGCAGCCCTTATTTGTACCGTGTAGCCTTTGCAGAACTAGTATTGGCATTGTGTCTTTCTATGATGTCCCAGTGGCATTATCTGTACACTCATTCCACTACAATTTGGGCTTCGTTTCAATGAAATCAAGGGAAGGAAACTATTGTCGTTATAGTTCTCCACTTCAGTAAACAGAGAACATCATGAATGAAGGCTTTCAGATTCTGGTATTTTCTATAGATTTCAGAATTTGGATGAAAATTATGAATCTAACTGAGCCACCACATGAAATTAGCCCTTCACCAGGCATTTTTGTCTCAGCAGGTTGGTTCTGAGCCTTTATTCTCGCCACACACTCTGCAGGATGCTTCACCTTGGGTCATTTTGTTTTGAAGGGCTCTAGTTACTATATCACCATGGGTTTAGCTAAACACTATCTTTAGCCCTGTAGATCACTTGCAGCAGCAGGAGGCCTCCATGCTCCCCAGCCTGGCTGAATACAGTATTTTTAACATTGCAGCAAGCACTTCAAGGAGACTTCCAAAGGCAAACAAACTAGTGTGGGAGACGAGACCACTGAATGCAAGTGTCTGTAGTAATAAACTATGCTTCCATGGGACTGATCCTGCCTGGCACCATGTACCTGAAAATAAATTTTAGGGTGTTTGGGGCAGGTCATCTTGTGTCTCTGTGCAGAAGCTAAGAAGCAAACTACTGATGTATGTGACTCCCATTATAATTATCCCTTTAAGTATTGTCTGAGAGACTCATCGTGTCTGCCAGCTCCTGTGAACTTCACTAAACAAAGGACTGCAGAAGAAGGTTAGATTCAGGACCTCCACGTGTAGATTTAGTGTTGAATAAATTATATGGCCAAATGTTGCTGGTCTCTTTCTAGGGTGCGTAACCAGCAAGAAAAAATAACTTGTCTCTATAGTCACGAGTGTGTAGACCAGCAAAGCTACAGGTCATGTTAACTAGACCTTAGCTGGCATAATGTCAGGCACTAAATTCCATGAAAGGGCTGTGAATGGAGGACAGAGGGAACAGCCTCCGTCCCACACTTCTGCACTGCACAGCATATTTGCCTGGGCTGCAGGGAGAAGGGGTCCTCACGCTAGGGACTGCTCATGGGCTGTACCTCCTGGAAAGAGTGACAGTGGAATCAAATCTCTGGAAGCACAATGATGTACAATAGAATAGAATAGAATAGAATAGAATTAGAATAGAATAGAATAGAATAGAATAGAATAGAATAGAATAGAATAGAATAGAATAGAATAGAATAGAATAGAATAGAATAGAATAGAATAGATCTGACATATCAAGGTCCTGCACTGGCCTATATACATCTTCACTAAAAATGCTGGCCCACATCCTTCTGGAAGAATATATACTCTTCATAGTCGTTTCTTTTTCCTAGAGAAAACCACTAGAAAATATCTCTCCTTTCAGATATAAAAATGAAATCTGTCAATCCACTAAAATCTGTCTGCCCTAAAACAGCTCCTGTCTTACACGTTTACAACTCTGATCACCTCCCTCTGATCAGCAGCAGCTCTCCTGTGTGAAGCTCAGGATGCTTGGCTTGAGAGAGTGGGGTTGTCAAAAAAGCGGGCAGTGATCTTTGTATGTGTTACTGCTGCCTTTTTAATTTTTATTTTTTTTTCTTATTGTGTAGTCACAGGAATGACATCTGGCCAAATATGAAATGAAACATCCAGGGATACAAATTGTTTGCAAGTGAAATCTTTGGGGGAAGGGGAAAAAGGGGTCCACAGAGACTTGCTTGTTTATATAAGCAGTGACTCCTCTAAGTCAGTGTCATCTCAGCTGTGGAATTTAAAATGGAAGTGCTGCTTCATGTTTATATATACTGCTTAAATGTCACCTTTTATTCATCATGCTTTATTTTACATCTAAACTAGTACTAGGTCTTCTGCATAAAGGGAAAAAAAGAAAAGCATTTAAAAAAGGAAAGTTTGGGGCTACATGTTGACAGATTAAATGGAGAATGAGTAAATATTCTTTGGCAGAGTATGTACTTGATCTTACTAAAATCTTATAGTAATAAAACACTTCTATTCTGAGAGCTCCTTGAACATCTTTTATCTAGAAAAAAAGTTAAATTACAGTGCACTGAAGCTGCATCTGAGAAGGCAAGATGAATGTACAGTTGCTTCAGGATTAATGCAGCTTTAAAAACAATTTACAGTCCAAGAAACTATTAGCACACACTAAAGATTCTATTAAAAGCTAAACAAGACAGTAATATCATAGAGAGTACAAAGGAAAACAAGACCTTTGAAGAGAAAAGCAGGTTTTGGTTTTAATAAAAAAATATTTGATGTTTTGAAGCAGTGATTTCCAGATTGTTGAACTTTTGCAATATCCTGATAGCTTATCCAGTCACGCGTAGGATCTTCTTGGTTTCCTGGTCATCAGTATAGCAACAACGTTGTAATGCAGTGGCCTTCCCACAGGCTAGGATCTCTGCTGGACTGTAGAAGACCTCAAACCTGCTTTGGTATATTTTGGTCCATGTTAAATTTAGAAGTAGTGGTCTACTGACATCAAAATAAAAATAAAATAAACCCTTTTCCTAGATGATGACATAAAATGAAGGTAAGTTACAAAATACAATACTTTACTTAATAGGTACATTCTGTTCAGCCTTTGAAGAAAAGGGAACTGCAGGGGGTCCATATCACCTAAATAGGGGATTTGTGCAGTGTAGACAACCAGATGTGAATCAGTCAGTCTCACTCCCCTTTGCATTCAGAGAAAAGGAACATGCACAAGTGGAATGGCTCACTTGGATGTCAATTTTAGGATGAGATAAAAAGTGTTTTAAAGATCCTCCATCGGCTATGTTGGGAATCTAGACAACTAATTCAGTTATACAGCTATGACTTCCAACCTAAATGTATCTATAATGAATCTAAACAAATTTTTGTAAGCTCTCTACTATAAATCCAGCCAACCATCCTGCCATCCTGTTATTTATATCTGTCTATGAGACATAAAGGTTTTTTTATGGTACAGCAAGGAAGATAACTCAGCCAGTATTCACCTCTATCCCCTAGGATATTACTTCAAACTGCTTGTTCATAATATTCAAATTAGTCATTTCAGATAACAATAAATACAGGGGGAAATTCTATGGAACTGATGGAATTCTTTTAAAATATTGCATAATGGGAAACATTTTGTGTTCTCCTAGACAGAAACTTTATCTCTACTTACAAAAAAACAACCAACCAACCAACCAACAAAAAAACCCAAAACCCAAAAAACAAACAAACAACAAAAAAAACTAGCTAATTCTTTAGTATTTAATTAAATAAGTCACTGATCATTTTTTGCACAACCTGGAATTCACTGGTCATGTTTCTCAATTATAAACTAGTTTATACTGGTCAGTCTCTAACAGTCAGCACTCAGAAGTCAAGGAAAATCAGACCTATGGCTGAACAAACAGCCAAAATGTGTAATGATTCAAGTCTGAGGTCATTACTGCTGCAGTAGCTTTAGTTCCTATTACACACATGGTTAATTGGCCAACAAGCAGGGAATAGAGTGGGAGTGAGCAAACACTCTTCTACGTGGCTCACAATCCCATCTGAGCAAGGCTGCCATGGATGCACTGATTCATCTAGGACATCTAGCTGCAAGTGTCCACTCATCCAAAGGGCTCTCCTGCCCACAGTTTTATTTTCCCTTGCAGCAGGTTGGGTCAAGGCCAACACAGCTGGTATCTCTGCCTAGTCCTGGTGGCACGACAGTACTACAAGGACAGATGGGTTACACCATCACTGCAGGGTTGGTCATGCCAGGCCTGACCTGTCCTTACTACTGGTAGGTGCATGCTGGCATCCTCACTCAGAGGTTGAGTGGATCCAGACTTCCTCAGCTAGTCTCAAGGTTGCACCTCAATATGACCTTGTGTACGTAATCTGTACTTATGAAAGGAGTATTTAGGATGCAGCAAAGGCCCAGAAAACCTTTCTAGAATGCACACATATATATTGAAAATGCCAAACAATTAAAATAACATTAGCTAGTGTGAAAAATTAATAACATCTCATGATTTTGGTGATGCAGTGTGAAAGGGATTTTACTTGTGGAACAGTAAATCCATTATGAAGTAGCTTCCAATTTCCTCAAAACCATACTGTGTTGACCATTTTTTGAAAGAAGGTTCTAGGGCACATATGGCCTGATAGAACACCTTTGATGGACTTGGTGTATAGAACATGACTATATTATTTCTCAAATGAAGATTGGGGCAAATTATTTGTACTGTCTGAGAAGGCTTGATTTGCATTGTTGATACTTTTTTTACACAGCAGATAAGAATCCCCCAATCAAGATCTCATAACTGGACCTTCTGCCATTTATTTGCACCTCATTTCACTCAGTTAAATTTAGGACCACTTTCATATTCCTTCTGCCATCTTTGCTATACATACAAAACATCATGCAGTTTTTTCTTTAGTCTGTGTTCCTGTGAGTTTCATTGTAACCATGGTCCAGTATATGAGAATTGGCTCAGATGTCTATTTGATAAAGTCTTTTCTCTCCGAGGTATTTAATTTAATAATTTTATTGGCACCTTCATGCAACATATTTATTAGGATTTTATTCCTCCAAAGAACACAGCTTTTTCTCTAAGGAGTAATTTGTTGCTGTAGTAGTTTATCAGAGGTTTATCGTGCCTAAAGATTTCTGTTAACAGTCCATATTTTGTAGGGCAGTTCCATGCAGAGACTCACTAAGGAGAACTGAGGAGAAAGCAAGGAGAGTTTACTCAGCTATACATGAGCAAAGTACATGGATTAACAAAAGAGAATTACTATTGCTAGATTTCAACCCACTCGTTGTAGCTTTATAGAAAGGTTTAATGAAGAACCAAAGCTGCACCCTATCTAATATTTCATTTGACCTGATTCATGTTTCCAAGTGGAGCTTGAAGTTAATGGTTAATAGTTAATGGTTATCAGAGGGTGCCAACCCTTAAAAGTTTATGTAGCCACATTCTTTGAAACCAAAATTTTCCCAAGGCTAAGAATAATCACAAGATCTATGTGCTTCTTAGGGTGCTCGCCACAGGTATTTTCTCTATATGGGTCCCTCTCCTTTTATCTCTGTTGATTTTTGTTTCAAAGTTTTATGCAATAGATTTTCAGTCTTGCAGTTTTCAACAACATACTGTAGCAAGGATGTCCACAGCTTGATTGCAAGCTATGCAAACAGCTACCTGCTTTTATTAATTTTAAATCTGCCACTTGCTATCTTATTTGATGTCCCAGGTTCTTATTGTGGAAGGGAAAATGAGCAGTCATTTACATGTTACATCCCCTTCATTTTGTAGACCTCTGCCATATTCTCTCAAAGGTCTCTTTCCATGGCTGAAGAGCTCAAGTGTACTTGGCCATCCTTCATACAAAAGTTGTTACACTCTTTTGATAATCTGAGAAGGAAATCCTTTCTTAAAACCTTTTTCAGCTTTACCAAATCCTCGGCAAATAATTTTTCATTTATCCTTTCTGAAAATAAGGAAGGGGAAAGGAGGAATAACTTTACATAGTGTTTTTGTACACAAATGCATCATAGATTTCTACCTTTGTCTTGTCCCCTGATCTTCTCCTAGGGTTCAGTTTGGTGGTTAACAGCTGATACATAGAAGTGCTTGTCTATTGCACCTCCAAGATCATGCTCCTGAATGATCAACAGTTTGTAGCCCATTACCATGGGTATAAAGTCAGGATTGTTTTCGTTGGTTGAATTATTTTACATCTACCTACACTGTAGAGGGCAGCGCAGATTCTTTCGGTCATGCAACCACCTGGTCTCATCTTCTTTATCCTTTTAACCATTCCTTTACTCGTGCAAGGGCCTTCTCTGCCTGCCTGGGTTCTCTGAACGCCTCTGGCAGGAGACCTTGTTGACAACTCTCCTGGAAATCCACCTAAGCTGGAGACAGCTACTGCTGCACATGAAGCCTATTAGTAGGATTTAATATGTAGGACTTAAAATGATTCTTCTTCTAGGGAATGCTGACCTCACAGCTACTATACATATAGGATAAACATTCATAGCACACTCTGCTCTGAGAATACTTGCAATTTTATTTACATTGAGGAAGACAAAACACCAGTTTCAATGAAGCTATTCCTAGTACAGGAGCTGATACTGCAGAGATACTGACAAGGAAGTCTTCATTTACTTTCTAGAACATGCTTAAGCTAGTGTTCATAAATACAGCAGTTATCGTTATAAAAGCCCATATGCATAAGAGTTTTGAGTGAAGCTCACCTTAGATGAAATCAGTCCTTGCTCTAGGTATGGCCAGTAGGCTCTGCAGAGCAGTATGCTTTCAAGGGTGAAAGAGGAGGCTCCTGGTTCCAGGGAAAAAAAGAGGGAAAACCAAGGTTTTCAATATACTGTTGAGGAGATCTTCATCTCTTCATACCCAATTAATGAGTCATGAGGTAAAGGGCTAGCTCAGATCTGCCAGGACAGATCCTCATTACACCAGCCTGGTCTGTGCACATGATCTTTGGGTCATCTGGCCATACACCACTGCCAGCCGGGAAAGAAGACGGCGCTGGCTTCATGACACCCACCAGGACATCCACCTGGCTGTCAAGTTCCTTCTCTTCATTATAAGGCTGAGATTACATTACAAGGACAAGATAAAACACAGCATGTAGTTCTGAATATCTACCCCACTCCGTTGCAGCCTGATAAAAAATGAAATAGATAGTTTCAGCACTATGTAGAAGCCAAGGTTCTGCAGTCTGCATTCCTATGACAACCTAGAATGAATGTTTTGATCAACAAATTTTATTTCAGTTCTCACACTTAAAAATTCCATTGGTTTCACAAATGCAGAATGTAAGAGACAGCAATCAGAAAACTTAAATGCAATAAACATAAAATAAGAGACCTCACAATACAAGCATCCTTGCAAATCTGCATTTGACAGCAAAAGAAAAAAAGGTGCAGGATTCTTAGATTCAAAATACTAGAGCCAGACAACTCTCATCTCTCTCCCAGTTTTATCTGGTACTGTGCTGACCATTGCTGTGAACTCTTCACTACTGTCACTCTGTCTTATCCAGAACATACTCTGTTCTTTCACTGCAGAAGGATCTTCATGACAAAAGAGAACACTTGGTGTTATGTACAAAATAAGGGCAACTCTTCTCATCTCTTTGAACATTCTCCCACTATCAAAAGACACAGTTAAGATAAATAACATAAATCTCTTTGTAGTTATTTTTTTTCTTCTTCTGTAATGCAAGAGCAAAATATATTCTCTGGGTTTCTTCTTCTGTTTCATTGTAAGAGAAATTGCCTGTGGTTCAAACTGGGGTGCGGATAAGTTTGGATAGAGATTCCAGCCTCAGAGAAATGAATCAGAACTTAAAATGAATTAGAGGTAAGCTAACATATGTTATTCTCCCGGTTTGGTTTAAAATGGCAAAAAAAATTTCTTGTGATCACTTTGGAGGTGTAACTTGTCATTCACGTCTGGTTTCAGCACACTGTAACTGGATTATGAAATCACTCCTAGCTGATACAGATTTATAAAGGGTATATATTACAGCGTGATGGGGCTTGATGGGCTTTTTGAAGGCTCATGAGTATGTATTAGCCCTAAACCCTCTAGAATCTTTGGAATTAGGTTGTTTCTTTGTCCACCATATTAAGCAAAAGGTGATTAGCTTTCAAATGAGAAGGTAGGAAATAAACAGAGATTTGATGGTAGCCTCACAGGAAAGGGACAGAAACTAAAGAGGAAGGAACAGAGCAGAAGAACGTTTAAGGGTAAATGAGAATTGGGGGGAATTTTAGTAGAAGACAGTATGAGAGGAACAGAAGGTCTGCAATCCTCTTGGTGCATGTTACTAGAAAAACTTGGAGTTACGCCCAGGAATCCTGAATCTTTCCCACTTTTTCATGACAAAAAAAAGGAGAGATTCTGGAGAAGAAAACAATATGTGCCCAGGAAGTTAAAACTGTATGAGAACATATATACGTACAAGTTCGCAATATATATTTATGGGGCTTAGTTATATTTCAGCATTCATGAAGGAAAATGTGGAAAGATTATAAAAATATAAGAAATAAGTGATTTACGGAATTTTCTGTTCTCTATGATTAAAACAAGAATAAGGGGATATTTGATTATAATATTGTGAGAAAATATCTATTCACTATTGTCCTAGACTGAAGAAATTGATTCTACAGGACATTGCTGTAGCACATCCCAAAGAAGGCTATATTTTTCAATAGATTTTGGAAGAATACTCAAGGACTACAGGAATGCACGAGAAATACCTCAGTATTCCTCAAGCAATCACTCCATATCTTAGCTCTTGCTATGTAATTAATGTCATATTTACTTCCTGTAGAACTCTGTCTTTCTTTTCTTCTTCCCCTTGATGCTGGCCACTACCAATGGGAAAGAGTTTATTTTCTTAGAAATAATTAGACAAATTATTTCCTCTCTTTGGCCAGCTGGTACTACTGGAAAATTATTACGAGTCAAATCTCAAAAAGTCCATTTCAGAGGAATTGCTGATCTTTCCTTTTTTTTTATCAGTAATTTGTGTTATAACAAATAAATTAAATTTTCTTATGCAAAAACATCAAGAAACAAAATAACTTGGTCTCATTCATATTGCAAATTTTACCTTACCTTGCAATCTATGAAAGATATCACAGAATCACACAATGGTCAGGGTTGGAAAGGACCTCTGTAGACAATTGACTCCAACCCCATGCCAAAACAGGTTCTCCTACAGCAGGTTGCAGAGTCACGTCCAGGTGGGTTCAGAATGTCTCCAGAGAAGGAGACTCCCCAGCCTCTCTGGGCAGCCTGTGCCAGGGCTCTGTCATCTCAGGATAGAGAAGTTTTTCCTCATATTCAGGTGGAAGCCTCCTGTGCCCATTGCCCCTTGTCTTGTCACTGGGCACCACTGAAAAGAGCCTTGCCCCATCCTCCTGACACTCGCCCTTGAGATGTTTGTATGCCTTGATAAGATCCCCTCTCAGTCTTTTCTCCTCCAGGCTGAACAGCCCCAGCTCCCTCAGCCTTCCCTCACCAGGGAGATGCTCCAGTCCCCTCATCATCTCTGTAGCCTCCACTGGCCCCTCCCCAGTAGCTCCCAGTCTCTGTGGAGCTGGGGAGCCCAGCACTGGACCCAGCACTCCAGGTGCGGCCCCACCAGGGCAGAGCAGAGGGGGAGGACCCCCTCCCTCGACCTGCTGGCCACCACGCTCCTCCTGGTGCCCCCCAGGGTCCCACTGGCCCCTTGGCCACAGGGCACACCGCTGGCCCACGGGCACCTTGCTGCCCACCAGCACTCCCGGGCCCTTCCCCGCAGAGCTGCCCCCCAGCAGGTCACCCCCAGCCCCTGCTGGTGCCTGGGGCTGTCCCTCCCCAGGGGCAGGACCCTGCTCTGGCCTTTGCTGAAGGTCACTCGGTCCCTCTCCGCCAGCTCTCCGGCCTGCCCAGGCCTCGCTGGATGGCAGCGCAGCCCCTGGGGCACCAGCCGCCCCTCCCAGTGGGGTGTCACCAGCACATGTGCCGAGGGGACACCCTGTCCCCTCATCCAGGTCACTGGTGACTCAGTTGAAGAGGACTGGACCCAGCGCTACACCGCGAGCTAACGGCCTCCAGCTCAGCTCTGCTAAACTCTGCATATAAAAATGTTAATTTTTTTACTTTTTATGTCACTGTATGTTTTGTGTAATTGGATGTGACATATCATATCCACTCTGCTAATAATTGTTGCTCTAAATGGTAATTAGTTTTGAAATTCATATTCTAGTAGATAAATTGGTGATCTAACTGGCCATTTGTCATTGGTTTTAGTATCCAATGTTTCCTTATCATGAGCAGTATAAAAAACAGACCACAAGAAAATTGTATGTTTAAACTGAAAGAATTAAACCTTTTAACTTATTTATGTCATAACTAATTTCTTTAAAATAAAATTTTACCAAAATTAATCTGTTAGTGTTGATGAACCAACAATTTCTATTTAGAAAATTGTTCCATAGTCCAGTTCAGCTTCAGTTGCCAAGTTATAAATACAATATACTGAAGTAATTTCTGCTGCTGCAAAACCAATATTGAAGATAAGTTTTGATTGCAAGTTTTTAATTAATGATAGAAGTAATAAAAGTCCACATTCTCAATAAAACTATAGAACATAGCCATGTAAGACCTGTATAACTTTGCTGATTTTTTTTCCAAACCTTTTTCTTCTCTAAACAGGTATTTGCTTTCTGTGGACTAATAGCTACTGGAATACAAATTTTAGTACCACAGTTAACAAAATTAGGACTATACTCACGTAGTAGTGAAGGCTTTATTGTAATTATCACTGCAATCCTCAGCTTAGAATGCTTTTGTACAAATGAGTGACAGTTAGCCATCATGTCAAAGGACAGATAACCAAATAACCCTTTGTCATAAGTCTTCAAACTTTAACTTTTAATAACAAGTATTAATAGAGAAGTTGGAGGAAAAAAATGGAACTTGAAAAACATTAGAAAGAGGGAGCTATTATTTATAGAGAAGTTGGAGGGAAAAATGGAACCTGAAAAACATTAGAGAGAGGGAGTTATCACAGGAAAAGTGATAACCATGGTAGCTACAGTGCTCATTAATTTAAATGAATGTTCTAATTCAGATGGCAGAGCACCTAAGATAGAGATAGATATATGATGAAGTATAACAAAGGAAATGCCTCTGTATTGTTATGTGCAGAGTAACAGAAACACATTTTATGAGAACAAATGTGAGGGGTTAGTGATATGGGAATTTGGGAAAGGAAATCCCTGAAACTATCACCAATTCTTGCTGTCTCAACTACTCTTATCTTCCCAAAAGAGATCATGTAAATAGTTCAAGCTTTCTCTTCTTTCTCTGCCTTTTGTCAAATCAAGATTTTTGTTGTTTTACTTGGCTTTGAAATGAAAAAAAAAATGTATGAAGTTATATTATCAAGTTTTTTATTTATGTAATAACATCTTCTACAAACTATAACAAGAAAGCTGAACTTACCAGACTACATTTTATTAATTCTAGTATGTTGCTTAATTAATGCATGTCAGGTTAGACTGCACAAACACAGGGTTTTTTTAAATGGTGTCATCATGCTTATAAAAGAAAATACTTCTACAGTTTAATGAGGTACAATCCACTTATAAAGATATTAAAAAGATATTTGATGTCATATACTAGCAATTAATTCTCATCCTCTACCATCCCAAATAGAACAGAAATTGTCTCACACCAGCATTCAACAGTACAAATCCCCAGATATGTATATCATCCCATCAGAGATTCATGCAGTTATTACCTGCCAAAAATACATTCATTCTGTATTATCTACTAGCATTACCACGAGTAAGCTCCTTCTGATGTATATGAAAGCCACAGACTATACGTCTGTTCATTGCCTTCTATCTCCTCTTTCCAGTGATGTACTATGTAATGCATCATTCATCCACAATACCAAGCTTAGCTTTTTTCACAGGTCTTATTATTTTACAAGGCAGAAATTGCTCTCTTCCCCACTTCATATATTTGTTGGGGAAATTTCATAATATTAATCTTTCCTACGACTGGGATAATATTTCACATTAATACCTTGTATTAATATTTGGGAAGGAATTGAAGCTGATTTTATATCTCCTCTGGAAATCATATAGGTTTGAGTAATTCTTATACCACAGTTTAGGTCCACTGACCTCAATACAGATACATGAGATTTACATCATTGTTATATCTCTGTATTCCATAAAGAAGCAAGGCCAGGGGATTAATTATAGGGAAGAAGTAGACTGTTAATAAACAAGGAGTTAAGGAAGCTTATGTTCTTAAGACTCAGGTGAGTCAATCTTCTTGGGCAAAAAGGTTAAAAGGAATTAACGTGATCCCTCTCCTTTACAGTTAGTGAACAAGAACAAATAAGATGTTGCAACCTCTTTTGGGGGGGGGGTGTCGAGGTTTTTATTAATTTGTACACACTGGTTTCTCACATTTTCCATTTCGTTTTCTTTAAAATACAACAAAGAACAAGAAAAATAAAGTAGAAGCTCTTAAATTTCCTTTGTCACGTACACACAGTTTTTACAGTGGTTGCCATTAGTAGCTATTGTTATTGTTGAAGGAGTACAAGGAGATAGCTTGTTTATAATGTTTCTATTTTTAAATGTTACAGGTATTGCAGATAGTCATTGACAAGAACAGGAATTAAATTGTTGTGTTAATAGGCTTAAGTAAAGCATGATGGGACAAAATGGGCACAAGGCTCTCCATAAAAAGACTTTTTTTATTGTGCTTCAGTGTTTACCAAAAGCAGTTCTCACCAGAAAGCAAGGTGAGGACAAGCAAAAGGAGAGGCATTATGGAATTAAAAATACTATAGTGTAAGAATTCTTAAGGTGACAGTTTACTCTGGGTGCTAATTTTATGATGTTATTTATTTATGTCATGTTATTTATGATGTTAAAGAGAGATCCACACAGATCCTGTCACTGAGCTACGTATTACCTCTTATATTTGTAACTTCTGATGGTATGGACTTTAGTTCACAACCCTAATTGGGCTGCATAAAGATCTCAAACACCTTGATTCCTGGAGCATGATGGTTAAAACCAGCAGATGGAGCGAGAGTGAGCCAACAAACTTCTTGTGAATAAGTCATTGTATGGGTCTCTCTTCCATCCTCAGTCCTTTAATCCTCGTCAATTCATCTATTGTACCAAAGTTGTACTGGAGTTTCAGGGTCCTGTCTTAATGTTGCCAATAATCTGCATTGAAAGGAGGACCTGTAAAAATATCAAAGAAAGGCCCAAGTTTGTCCAGCAAATGCTACCCTCCGTTTCCCAGTGTTGTGTTTGAACTGCTTTTCCTTTCCATCACCATGGGGCCAGAGACTTGGGTTACAACAGGGTTCTGGCTCCTCCCTCCTGCTTTTCCTTATTCCAAGCAAATTAGATACTGCCATTCAAGGTATGCCGTTACCCATTACACCACAACCCAGAAGCGCAATGGGGACAGAACAAGGCTGTCTTTAACAGGAGTAACTGAGTTATAGGTAATATCCTAGGCTTGTCTTATTTATGTAACTGAATTCTACATTTATGGTTTAGAATACATCCAGAACTATATCCCATTTTCTTCCAGTTAATAAAAAATCCGGAGTCTGTTTTTGTGACTGAGTAACACCTAATCATCAGGGTTTTACACATAGCAGCTGTGAGGTCTAATGCTGGAAAAGTTGGGAGATACAGAGTCACGCTTGGACAAAAAGTTAAATGGAGGAGCAGGAGTGTTGTACCTGGTGTGCCTGACAGTTACAGCTACCGTTGTCTCAGACCCAAACACTGAGAGCTTGCAACTCCAACCAGAACAGAATGGAAGCTGGTAGTGCTGCTTAGGTTCCACATAATTCAGGATAACTTTAAGCTTCATCACAAATCACAGTCTTATTCTGTTCTTCTGCCCCCAGCTGCAGGTTGTGTGGGATTTAATAGCTGTTCAGCTGCAAGGTGAGTCGGTTGAGCTTGATGCTCAAACACAAAACCTATTTTTGGCTGACTATTTTTTCATCGTATCAGTGAGTTGAAGTAACTCATTCCATTCTTGGTCTTTCAAAAATTAAACGAGGTTTACAAGAAGCATGGAGAAAAATTTTTTACCAAGGCCTATGGCCATAGAACAGGGAGTAATTTTTTTTTTTTAAATGAAAGGGAGTAGATTTACACTAGATTTAAGGAACAAATTTTTTACAATGAGGGTGGTGAAACATTAGAATAGGTTTCCCAGAGAGGTGGTAGATGCCCCATCCTTTCTATTTGAAGAATTCTGTATCATCAGCAAATTTTGTCACAACATATCCCCTTTTCCAAGTAATTCATGACTATGTTAAACAGCAGGTCAAAGAACAGCACCTTGTGCGACTTCACTGCTGACCTTCTTCCATGGAGAGGGCTGATCACTTAACTTAGCCCTGTTTAGTCTTCCAGAACTTAGGACCCTTTCTGTTTTCTTCTTTTGGATGCAATTTCAGTTTTTTTATTACTACCTGCTTAATTCTAAAGAAGTCCCTTTTAACTTTGCTGCTTAGCCATTGCTACTTTTTCTCAAGTCCGTTGCAACAGCTGGTACACATGGGCACTGCATTTTCCCTGCAGTGTCCCTATATCTCTGTAACGATAAGTCTCTATATCATCTGCTAAGTTTTAATTACTAAGTTTTAATTTAATTTATTTGCAGCAAACTTTTTCCAGAAGAAAATACGATTGTTATGGGAAAAAAAAAAAAAAAGGGTTTTAATGATCTGCCTACAAGAGCTCAGGGAGAAGTGGCGATGACAGACCTCAGCAAGCTAACTAGGGAAGGGTGATGAATGAAGGAGGGTTAAAAAGTACACAAATACACACAGCAGGCAAAGGCAAGAGCAGATGGATGGAGGTACCTGCAGCACCCTGTGGACCAGAGGATAAGTGAAACAGGAGTTCCTACCCTTCAAATATCATATCAAGCCTGGAAACAAAACTATTATGTGAATACTGCATGTATTAAAAAAAATGATAAAAAGGAGTCTTGTTGAGTCCCTGAGAGCTCTGATGCCCCACAGAAATTTCCCTTTTTTATTATTCAATCCTATCTTTGCCACAGAGAACCAACCAGTTCTTCTGCATGACAAGTCCATACCCTTTTGATGATGATCAATATCCATCTGTTGTCTGTCTTATCCTAAGATCATCAACCCTTTTCTCAGGGATTGTTTGTTTGTTTGTTTGTTTTTTTAAACTATTTTTAATTGTATGTTTCCATTGTAAGGATCCAAGTCATGACTGATTTCAGCAGACACTACAACGACAACAACAACAACAATAATAATATTAATATGAAAATAAAAATAATTATGTGGGCCAGAGTTGTGGGTCTCCTGAGGTGTGGGCCCCAATGCTGCCTGGGAGACCTACCTTCATTGGAATATACATTTTTATCCTTCCTTCAAAGAACAGGATCTATACATAATGCAAGTAATTTTTTTTTATTACTACAGGAAAACACCTGTATCTCCCACCCCCCCCGCACTTGAACAAAAGGGGAACCACTGTTATTAAAAGCTGTATTACGATAATATACAATCATGGCATTAAGTATTATTCCTTCCACTTTCAGTTAGCCAAAGTCATTTATGCTCCAGATGTGTTCCCTTTCAGAAGAATGTAACGGGCTCCAATTCCATCTGTTCCTGTTGCTGTGGATGTAAAACCCATTTTAATGATGAAAACATAGCCCAAAATAAAAGCAAAATACAGAGTACAAAAAAATTATTTGGCCTTAAAGGAACTGTCTGCTTTAAAATCCTCATACTGAGCAAACAAAAGCAAAAGTATCTGTTGATGTAATATTTATCACTCAAATCAGTAATGTTGCAATGATCAAAGAAAATATATTTACCAGTAGGGTGCTGGGTATAGATGTTAGAGTTTGAAAGCAGCAACAGTAAAATATTGAATCCTGAATACTATTTTAATACATTAGACTCTTTTGACAACAGCTCTGCCCTGTTATAATTCTAGTAGAAATGAAAATATTAATGTAAGGACCAAAAGAATAACTTCTGAAAGAATATTCTTGTCTTAAAAAAAAAAAAAAAAAAGAGGAGATAAGGCTTTGCAATATTATGCTTTCATGAAAATTCAGCAATTCCTGTGCTGTGACAAAACAACAAAAAAGAAATATCTTTCCTTTGAACTGTTGCTTTCATTTTATGCAATCAGAATGTATCAACATTTAGTAAAGAACAAGGAACTCTTTCTGAAGGACACATTCAGTTTCTGACCCGCCATAGTAGATAAGCCTCAACCAACTCTTGATTTAGTTTTTTCTTTGCTTCAAACACCTTTTCCAGAGAGTGTAAGTGAACATTCCTTTACATCAGCTTTTACATTGTTGGATATGAGGCCTTGATGGTAAAGAAAACTGGAAGAGTCAAGGGGAAATAGCAGGTTTGCTTCTATTTATCTTAAAGTATTTAACCCAAAGATTACTCCGAACCTACAGTTCTGGGTTTTGGGGGTTTTTTTAGCTAAATTGTTTATAATCTTAAGGCTGGTACTCAGTGAGAGTAAGAGGCAGAGGCTGTGGATGAGAATGTGAACTTGCTCTGAACAATATCTTTTTTTTCCCCACTAAAAAATAGATTATGTATGGCAATCTTACTATTTTGACTACCTTCACTTCTAGTTGAACCCAAATAGTAAACTGAGAATGTCTCCTCTGGATCATTATTTTCCAGCTCTCTTTCCAGCTTCATGTCATGCAGTCACTGTGCCTTTGTCTTTTCAGAAGTTTTAACTTTGTTGTCGTTGTGGGAGTCTCTTGTTTCAGCCTCCAAGTTGCCATTGTTCTGTTTCTCTGAGTTTGATCACTGAATGGAACAAGTATTGCATTCATTTGATAGCGATTGATTAATTTTTTTTCACAGTACATTGATGTCCTAGAATCATAACCTTACAGAGAAAATTTGGGGGCAGATTTGACCCTCAGGGTCTAGGCCACAAATTGAAAATACTGAGGTAGCTGCAGTGGAAATACCCAGAGGTCCTAACTGTGAACAGATTGTACTTTCTACAGTTCCAGCAGGTGCTTACCAACTGCAAGGCTGAATGTCCCAATATCTCCTCTTCACACTTCCATTTACACAGGTTGTAGCGAAGCTAGGCACTAGTTCAGTGCTGCAAAGACCTCAGACTTCATCTTGGGATTTTTTGAATCAGAGAACATCTTAAAATCATGACACCTCTAATTCTTTTTTTTTTCTATTCCCAGTAAGTCAATAATTTATTGCTGATTTTGCTTAGCAGCAAACTGTGATCTGGCTTTATTATTACTGCAATTTATGGCAGAGTCAAGACAGCTGGAGCCAGGAATTTGGTCTTACTTTGTCTCTTCTCATTCTCATTTCAGGTAAACAGTAAGGATGCTGGCACACTTGCCAAACAAGGACCCAAGATATGTACAGGATTTTTACAAGGATTTCTTGTTCCCGCTGGTTTCCTTGACAGAGTTTATTTCTGCAGTCACAAGCAAAGACAGCTTCCAAGTGCTGCCTGGGGTATCCAAGTTTCAGTGCAACTTTCCCATAGATCCTTGATTCCATCATTACTGAGAAAGTTGTATGACTTCCATTCGAAATGCCATCACAGTCTAGAGGAGTTGAAACAATTTCATCTCCCTTTAGAGCGGAAATTCACTTAATTTGTCCTGGGTTTACATGTTTAATATAACTTTCACTTTTACCCTAATAGTTGTATCTTGCTTGATGTTGCCACCTTTGTTTGGATGAATTACAGCCTTCTTATTTCAAGTATTTGAAAACGCTTCTATGTCTTGTAATTGTTCCTGTCCTAATCCTAGTCCTTCTCCTTTTTTACTCTGTCTTCCAGATAATTCCAGAAATTAATGTTTGACCATGCACTTTTCTTTACAGTACTCCTGAGGAGCAGCATTGTCTTCAGTTTATGGAGGCACCACTCCTGAAAAGCTAAACACTCTCCCAACATTACACAGGAAGCCTGCGGTACAAGGGCGTACTTCATTCCTTAAATCTTTAACCTGAATTAGAAAACTAACCATCCTTTCCATCATAGCATACATGGCATGGCTAAGGAAAATGATCTGTCATGACATTTCCAAGGTTACAGCAAATAATGTTTTTTGTTACAGCAAATTGTGTGTGTGTGCATATGTGTAATTTCAATTTGTTCCTTAAGACCAAGACTGTGAGACTCTTAACCTTACTGTAACTAAGGAATGGATAAGTAGATGAGCCAGAAGATGTTAAGAGAGGGAGAAAAGCACTATTGGGTCACTCCGGGAGCACAGACTTACCCTTTTGGAGCAACGAGCACCAAGCCTGTATGTCCCTCTTTAGCACTTGATGACATCACAACCACCATAATTGGGGGTGTGGGGGTGTGGCAGTAACTTATGCTGAGTTCGTTGTAATTGGCATCAAGTCCTCTACAGTTTTTTGCCTTTTTATGGGGAGGCTTCCCTTTGTCCAAGCAAACAAAACCCTAGCAAATGGTTTTAAGGGGTTTTGGATGCCATTGTGTCTCTAGGAAAGGCACCTGAAACAAAGAAACCTCTTTATCTGAATACTTTTTAATGTTACAGCACTTGCACTGGGGATATGATTACATGCCTTCTGTTCACCACCCCAGGAATGTCAGGGAGGTTCACACTGTCTTCTCATCACAGCAGTCGTGGCAGTTTTCCCACAATGCACAGTAGATGCTGCCTTGCCCAGCACCTAGATGGTGTGATTGCTGTTTAATATGGCAGCCTGCTGTGGACCACTCCCACTGTTACCTTGGCTAAAGTCTATGAAGCATGCATTTTGCCAAAGTTAAAGAAAGTGGCAATCTCAGCCTCACAGATAGGGCTCTGTTATCTCCAATCTCTATCACAGCAGTTGACCTATCAGACGACTTTTTTTTTTTTTTCTCTTTAAGGAAAAAAAAATATTAGAAGTATCATGCTGTTAGATTGAACACAAAAATTCAATGAAATGTTCAAAGGCAGAGTACACAATTTGCTCTTCCAGCTCTTGCTGTTTTAAAAATAAAATGTGTTTTTGGTATAACTTCCTTAATGTTATGTTAAACCTAACAATGCTTCTAAATGTCGGCTTGGCAAAACCATACAAAGTTATAAAATAAAAGTGGAACTGAGCAGGATCATAATCAAAAAGCTTAACATATTTATTTGTAAATGCACCTTTTTTGTATGATTTTCCACAGCTAGACAGTAGCCATTTCAGTCATCAAGATGGAACACGACTTGCTATTCTGCTATGCTGTTATCTCCTGTCCTTTGATGCTCCAAGTCTAATGAAGAGTCCTGAACATCCTTGAGCAGTTTGGTTTCCATGTTTCTCCACTGTACTCACAGCAGGTCTTCAAAAGCCTATGGCCATCATTGGTGTTTTCTACAGCTCCTACTGTTGTTATCACTCACATAGCTGGAACCACAGTTTTTGGGAGAAGGTGCAGTGAAAAAAGAAGAAATGGGGACTTCACATGGAGATACCCTGAATTGCAATGCCTGATGTGTTACTCGTTCATATTGTCTGCTGAAGCACCAGAGAAAAGCTATCTGCATTTATCCAGGATGCAGGAACACAGTAATGGGTAGGTATCATTACTACTATGGGTAGGTAGGTAGTAATGGGTCATACTAAGTACAGAAACACTATTATGCAGTTGTGTTTTTTAAAAAATACAGCCATAGTAATGGGTTTCGCTTTTTAACTGCTCAAGTTTTTATTTTTATTTCTTCTTTATATTACCATGAGTTTATTAAAAGTTGGTCACTCATCTGTAAAACTCATTTCTATTTATGATATTTTCAGTGTGCTTTGAAAGAACTACCACAAGAGCGTCCAGGTAGGTTCTGAAGCAGTGTCTACTTACAGAGCTTCTTCCTTTTTCATATTGATGGCTTCAATTTATTCATTTCTTCTCCTATCCCATGTTCAACAAGTAAAATCCCATTCCTAAAATGTTGTTAAATGAAAGAACTGGCAGTTTAAGAAGGCTTAGAATCTGAAAACTGCGTGCACAGCCAGTAGCATTTGGCTAATGTCTTCAAAAGAGAAGCACAAGGCAGTGAAGAAAGAATCTACTTACCGGACCATTCTTTGAAAGGGACCTCAGTACTCTCTTTCTCAGCCAGCAAGCTCTTGCCAA
Organism: Falco cherrug; assembly: GCF_023634085.1. Taxonomy (NCBI): domain Eukaryota; kingdom Metazoa; phylum Chordata; class Aves; order Falconiformes; family Falconidae; genus Falco; species Falco cherrug. The sequence goes on from NC_073698.1 coordinate 6,739,297, forward strand.
TGCATGGAAAAGAGTGTTAAGAATGTATCATAATGCATATATACAAAGGGATAAGGGCTCTTTTAATGACCTGTGGTAGTGACAAATTACTTCAGCCTAAGCTCCAACTCAGCTTTTTCAGTCGCCGCATTGGAGAATATCATCAAAGCTTCAGGCATTTCATGATGCACACTTCACTGCTGAGGAAGCAGTGGCCTTCTGAAAACCATATTCCCCCTTGATCTCTGATGTCCAAAAAGGGAACTTTTTATAAATCCCTGAACAGGGCTTAGAGTAAGGCATGGAGTTTAGAGAGATATATATATATATATATATATATAAAAAGTCTTCTATCGTTTTAACCTCCAAAAATGCAATTTAAAATCCAATGGGACTTGTTGTGAATCACAAATTTTAGTGATGTGATGTGAAATTTTACAAATAACACAGTTAAATTTCTTTTCTTTAAGAGAAAATTTTATTTAAAAAAAATGCACTGTAAACGATGCAAAAAGCATATAAAGGAACAAGAGATTCTTTGCATTTTGATGAGTTAAACTGAAAAAAATCATTCATGGTCAGCTAGAAATAAATTAGAGTATTTTGCTGTGTATCCCATCTCTATCTCTGAACACAAAAGACTAGTGAGCTCAGTAATTTTTGTGTTATATAGGTATATCCTCTGCTTCTTTTCTCTCCCTTTTTTCATTTCCTTCCATTTTACATTTCTTCCAGATTTGTCCCTTTTGCTGCTTTTTCTGCCTCCACACTCACACTCTTTCTGCTTTTTCTGTGCAAATATAAACTAAGCAATGCCTCAGTCCATCCTTTTGAACTCCCAGTTCAATCTAGGCTAGATATCAGGAAAAAATAAGCCCTCCATCCCATCCCTCTTCAAGCACTGCATTGCTGCTGCAGTACAATTACATTATGTAACTGGGATTGGTAAAAAGCAGTTAACACTGGAAAAGAAGTTTCTGAATAATAACACAGACATAATAACATTGTGCTGACAGATCCTGATTGACAGAAAGAGATGAGTCTTCCCATTAAGAGAAAACATGAAAGCTAGTGAGGATGACAGTGGTAATAATATCATAAAGCTCAGTTTCTGCCCCTCTGCATCTTAAAGATGATAATATTCTGTGACTTTATATATATATATATATATATATATATATTTCAGAGGTGAAACACTTAATCTAATTAACTACTTGCCCTCAAAGGAACTCACTTAGCATGTGTATTAAAGCTTTTTCACTCCATTTTCACCTGCTTTTCTGGAGTGTCAGAAGATTCTGGGAAGAGGCAAGGGACAAAAAGGCCAGTTAATCCCTTGACAGTCTTCCAGCATCAAAGCAGGATATCTTACGTGGCCTCAAAAGAAACCTAACAGGACACATATCAAGAAGCCCAAACCTAGGCTAGTGCCAAATGCTTTAAGTAGACATATACACATGTATATACATATATAGATTAAAAAGCATCATGTCTCTGATCATTTGAATGCTCACATTTGCACCTAAACTGTTGTCTTCATGTGATCATATCTACTGATGATAGGTGGAAATGGTTAGCTGCTGGAAAAATGCCATTTTCCCACTTCCTAAATGGAATATTTTGATTTTTTTGTGTTGAAGCAACACTTCATTCCTAAATTGAGCTAATTTTAGACAACCAATTGACAAATTGGATGCCTTCTGCACTCCATTGACAAATTGCAATCACACCTGCCCATATTTTGTGCACAGTATTATTTTTATCAAGGCATGGAGGCATTGTGTATATTAAATGGTGTCTTTAGGCTGGTTTTAGGCACACCAGGATCCACTTCTGTCCCTATCAACAGCAGAACTAAAATACTATTCCTTTCTGCCTCAGTTTCTCCTTTCCCTATTCAGAGTATGATCCTGAGAGTGCAGATTACCTCTCAATATGTATTTGAATAACACTTGCCACCAAAATGGCTCACTTTTGGCTGACTGACTACTTCCTGGTATCCTCAGAATATTCTGATATCCTCAGAATATTCTGAATCTCCAAAAATACAGCTATTGGCAACTAGGCCTCAAATATTTCTTCCATGAATCAAAATCATAACACAAGCAAAGGGCTTGCCATAAATATACACATCTCTGCTTCCCTCCTTCCACAACAAAAGATGATGGAAGAAAAGATTGTCTTTGCAGTATGCTCAGAGTGCCAATAAATCTGGGTTATACAGTTCCAGCTGGGGTCTGAATTGCAAACTTGAAAATGCCCCTCCAACAGCTGCATCTTGTTAGTACTGATGGAGTACCAACATTTCCTTGATCTTAGCTGGCCCCTCATGCAACTGCAGCTGAGTATCTCTCCTGCTGCGATGCTTTAAATTGCACTTGCACAACTCATTTAAGCAAGGTACAGCCCTCCGTTTTTCTGCAGAGGATCTAAAGAATTAGAAATATTAGTTTGAAACCTGGCTTGCAGAGTGGGATCTGCTGCTCTGTTAGTGCTTGGTAATTCACCCAAGTTGTGCCCTCAAATTGTTTCCGAACATATTTTAAGCTTAGTCTCTCTTCTGCCAGGTTAAACGGTACCTCTGAAGGGATGCAGGAAACAGTCTAAAGTCCAAAATAGGAGCTCCTCTCTTCATGTGCCGTAGGTCACATAAGTGCATCAATTAGGTGGTGTGGCACTGCAGCCACTCTATCCCTGATACAGGAGATAGGCTCTGGGGCTGAAACATCCAGCATCCCATGAAAAGGCTGAAGGAGGGAACGCGCACGGCACTATACAGACTTTCAAAGCTCTTTGCACGCTTCATTAGCAAATCTTTACACATTGTTATTGTTTGTAAGGTTAAAGCAGAAGAAAACAAAGCCAGGAGCAGGCCAACAGTTTGGTTTCTGCATAAAAGCACACCACAAGACTGAAGTCTTTTATCTCCCATTCTTCTGCAGCCCAGAGTCTCTCACTGCAAGCTGCAATTCTTCAGTGTGAAAGATTATAGAGGGTGTCTCAAATAAAAACCCATGATTAGGAAGCTCTCTTGTGGTGTGAAGCTCTAGATCCAAACCCCCCTCGCTGCAAAGAGCCTACACCTTCTTCTTCCTGGGCAAATGTCCATGGGCACTGCCATGTGTAAGGGTGTCACATGGCGGTCTGAGACCGGAGCGTGGTTCTGTTTGTATTGTCAGGAACAGAATTAAGATTCAAAGCGGAGTCAAGAGCCAAGGAACTTTATTTGCCCCACAATAAATCTATGAATGCAAAGGGGGAGAGAGCAAGAGAGAAAGAGAGAGAAAGGAAGGAAATAAAGAAGGAAAAAAAGGAAAGAGTTCAGAGCAATAGCTACCACCCTGGAGCTGCAGCGTCCTGACAGTCTGATTTATTTCCAAGTCCGGTGGGGGAATGTTCCGTCCGATGTTAGTTGGTTCCGTTTTTTATAGAGTTGTTACAAACTGTTCTGCTTAACCACACCTTCCACCCAGCAACGGTGTATGTGCCAAACATTCCTCAGGGGCCTCCAGGCACCTTGACCCCCCTGACCCCAAGTCTGGGCACATGCACAGGGGTTTGATGAAGTTTTGCAGAATCAGCCTCCCCCATGGCTCCATGGCGTCACTCGGTTTCCTTCTTTAACAAGGTATAAATAAGTCTCTGCGGTGGCAGTGGTGTTATCTTCCTGCCTTAACAATGTGTAGATCATTCGCTGTGGGGATGGCATGTTTCCTGCCATAGCACTGTTGAGACAACACATCTGCTGTGGCGATGGTGGGTCTCACTGGCGCAGTCTCTTACAGAGGGGCTAGTGGCCCACTAGGTATTTGGATAATTTCAGTATGCCCTGACAACAGACAAGCAGAGACAGAGTGCAGGACACTTTAAAGTTTTTTTTCAGTGTGCTAGATGAAGTTCAAGTGCACTTCAGACCAGGGAATTTATGACACTTTGTTTAGGGCTGAGGAAACTGAACTCCAAGCAGAGAATATGTTTGTCACTAAAGAACAAGTGATATTGGAAATGTTTTCTGAGACATAAACACTTAGCAGAGTTTTCTCCTAACACAAACAGGGCTCACGTTAGCTTTTAAAGTGCGGCTAGAGTCATCAGAGCCATAAGAACTGCATAACTGGTACTGACCTGGAAATAAAACCATGGTTCTCCAGACACGAGAGGAGCTTGGACCTCTCATTGCATGACTCAATGAAGACTTCCCAGGTAGAAAGGCAAAGTGCAGAGACAAGGCCTGACCCTAAAAAGAACCGAGAGCTTGTAAAATACATGTGGCATAGCCATATGCTTCTGCATTGGGATAGCTGAGGTACTCCCCTTTGAGGCAATGCGGCAGTGCTGATAAAGAATTCATTTATTTTCCCTAAATACTATCAAATCTTATCTCTCAGATCTTCACCTCAGAGTGAAGTGGAAAGAAGTGCTGTGCTGCTCACAAGGGCCTTCCAAGCCTGATCTTCTAGACATTTTTCCCTCTTTTTCAATTTGGCCAGTATCAACTTAAAGGGGGATGGGGGTAGAACCAAACCTTTAATTAGTTGCCTCCTTCTTGTTGCAACAGGAGTCACCAAGCCTAAAGAACACATTCTGGCTGCCCCTCTTGCCTCCTTCCCTTGTGAATATTTCAGGGCTGAACTGGCAGCAAATAATTGATAGCTACTCATATGAGTAAAGCTACTGCTTCTAATCAGGAACTTGAAGTTCCTCCAGGAACTTGTGCTGGATGCCTGGCAATTAATTTGTTGTTCAGTGAAAAATTTGGGATTAACAAAAAGTGAGTATGCAAAATGTTTTTGGAATTTCTCATTCTTCTCTCCATTGTCATCAAAATGTTACTTCATCTGTTCAGTTTCATACACTTCTCATTTTGGGGAGCTGAAGGACTGTAGCGCTAGCTCCCAAATTCAAAGGATTAAATGTGTCAGAACCTTGCAGGGAGGTTGAACATCTTGACTATGAAACATAGTTCAGTATGTTTCACAAGATTAATATGAATTTAATTGAACCAGCAGAAGGTATGGCAGAAGAGTAATGCACAGAATGGCACAGCTGTTAATTCTTACTCTTCTATGTCTGATCCAATTCTCACTCAAAAGGAGTCTTTCCAATTAGTTTAACAGAAGATGGATTGGACCCACAGGGTTGATTCAAATTGCAATGAAGCACCCAGGAAACCTTTGCTAATTTCTGTAAGCAGTAAAAAAGCTCCTTATTTAGTATAAATAAAATTGATACTGAAATGGACTGAAGTGGTGGACAGGCTTTCTGTTGGTCTTTGGAGAAAAATGAATTTTATTCTAGATTTCTCTTTCCAGATTGATCAGAGTTACATGAAAACAAGCATCATTATTCAGAGGTCAACGCATTTTGTAGCAAAACCTATTAAAGTTTCCATTATTTGTCAGAAAGAAAATCCATTTTCCAAGTTTGAAAGAGCAAAATGTTACAATAATTACACAGATTGGTGAAAATATGAGGGAAAAAAATCTCAGTGAAACTTCCCTTACATATCCATCAGTCTAAAACTAATTAGATAAACTATATTTTGCATCTTTGCTTTATACCTGAGAGAACCTAGAATGACAATTCGTAACAGAAGCAGAAAAGAGGATGATAACAGTTAGAAGGATCAGTGAGTGGGAAGCTGGACTCTGTTCACATCTCTGGCTTTGATTCATGAAGCCTTGAGCAAGAATCAGCCTGTGATAGACTTAGATGTCTACAGATGCCTATGTGTGTCTTCTTGGTCTGTTTGCCTAGATGCTTTTTATAGGCAGTGGAAAGACAGAGGCATTTGTTGAACACTGGTTATTTGAGCTGTTTTTTACATTTACCTTAGAGCTGAGTCATATCTCCAAAGTGCCTAATTCTCTCTCATGACTATAAAGACTTTCTAGACAAGCAGCTTCAGTTTAGACATCCATATCTGCATGTGTAAACCCTACACAGTGTAGACTCTTCCGCTTTTTTTTTCTTGCTGTTGTTTTTTGCTGTATTCTTGCTGTATTCTTCCCTCTGCTCAGAAATTCATCTCTTCAAGAATATATTTAGTTGAAGAGAAACATTGTCTTGCTGAACATTACAGAGGCAATATTAATATACTCCATGCTTTGAAATGGCTGCAGAGAGATTCAGTGGCAACATTATTTCTTTCTGCAAGGGACATTCCACAATTTTTCCAGTTGTGTGACTTGGATACCACTGTTGCTAGATTTTAAGCTTTCCTTTAACTTCACTATGATCAGAGCGTTATATTGTGTTTCCTCAGGATTCAGTCATATTGAGGCTGTCCGTCTTTGCTCTATTACACTCCTGGAATTGTACAGATGAGCTCTGTCCCTAAATTATGTACAGTCTACTGAGAAGTATGCAGCCCCTCATGGTCCGTACATTTGTCCTTTTGCTCACTTTTCCAGGGTGCTCACATCAGCTGAGCTTTTCTGCTGGTGGACAGATACGGTGCCATTCATCTTCTCAGCTATTTCTGTCTCCATTGATCTATAACACACTTGCTTTTGCTTTCCCAAGCCTTTATCAAAATAGTTCCAGCAATCCCCCCAACACACAAGAGTGTTAATATATATGAAAAATGCCTCATTAAAGATCAGATTGTGTACAGTACAAAGCCACACAGGAGAGGGTGTACCTCCTGAAGCATTCCTATTTCTTAGGTCTGGATGGTTGTAGCGTGCTATGTACCCTTTACTACGTCATAAAAAGGTATAGATCACCCCTGCACCATCAAGGTTTGCTTGCTTCCTTCCAGCAGAAGCAGCTACAACCCTGGTTCCTCTGGCTTTTTACACATACTCATCTTTACCTTAAGCTCTACACCAAAAATCTTCATGGATAATTAAGGCTAACTCAGTGATATTGTCTAGAAGTTAGAGATGGCAACAATGTAGATTGTGCAAGTGTCTGCTTGAGTTCTATATGTGATTAACCGTTATGGTGAGGAAGGAGTTATTCTTATAGCTCCTTCCCTATCAAGCAATTTTATAGGTAAAGAATCTATTTCTTCAGCCTCGTTCACAGCACATCAACTTAAACCTTCCCTGACCACGTAATAGATCTTTTCCACCTCTAATTTCTGAGATTTATTTGCTGATGCCTATGGCAAAGGAGGAGCAAAGCAGTAAGAACAATATATGACTGTTAAAAAGCCAGATTTCAATGCTAGTCATGTCTGAGCATACTATTGCTGGATAATAACAACTTTTTATGAATGTTTGGAGATAACATATGTCTCATCACCCTGCTCCTCACAGGGTGGAACTGTAAACAAAACATTTTATATGAGCACTTGCTATAAAATTTAAAATAAATCATGTCCCTCTCTTACCCTGGTTAAGTGTACCCTTACCACAAGTTGGTTTCAGTGCTCCAGGATGAAGATCCCTGATCAACTGCCAGTTGCATAGACTTCACACCCACTCTTAGCCCTTATATTGTAACAACTGTGCAGCCTTAAAGCTGCAGAGAGTTGTCTGGGGAAGTAGGGCTTATTAATGCAGGCACAGAAATGTACTAACAGGTAGGTCTTTCACTGTAGACGGCTTAGAGTGTGTGCAAAGGAGGTCTTATCTTCTTGCACCTGCCTGAGTAGCCATCTGTGATCGGAATTCATTTTCTGGCCTGGCCATCAGGTGTTGAAGCAAAGCAAATTGAACCTCAAGTCAATTACAAAATGACAGTGTAGCCAAAAGATCCCGATCCAAAGCTCTTTGAAGTCCAAATTCAGTATACGTTGGCTTTGATGGCATCTTAATCGAATCTCTATTTCACTGCTTTTACTTATCCCGAGATCCCTTGGATCCTGAATTTAACTCTGTTAGAATGCAGATATAAACAAAGGCATAATTCACTGCTACCCTGCTACCAGTGCAAACTCTGTTTAGTTCCTAATTACAAGCACAGCAAAATGATTTTGACTGACCTGTTTCAGCTGGAAAAGAGTTGACTTTGGGGACTGCCATGTTGGTCCAAAGTCCAAGAAAGCAGAAGTAACTTGATTTAGTTTGTGCAAAGTCAGTACCTGAAAGTTCTTAAATTAAAGGTTTTGCCGGCTCAGGTTAAACCTATTTAACTTTAGGCATGTATCTAAAGAAGCCTAATTCCTATAGGTTCCACACATAAGCAGTTCATAAATACAAACTCCTCTAGAGGGCAAAAAAGACCTGTAAAGATACTAATTGCCTAATTGTCTAAATTAACTATATGAAGTTAGTTAAGTGATGATCCTTCTTCATGCTTCAGGACTTCAAGCTGATGCACATTCTTGTGGGAAAATCCTGGCTGTAATTTTAAGGCTTATCACCACCATATATTAGCTGGGATTCAAGCTGTTTCTGAGGGAGCAGCAACAAGGGGTTGGATTGAATAAAACTACAAAATCAAGTAACATTTGAGACATTCCTTCAGTACACTAGAAAAAAAATTCTGACAAAATCGTAGAATCATACAATGGTTTAGGTTGGAAGCGACCTTAAAGATCATCTAGTCCCAAGCCCCTGCCAGGGGCAAGGACCTTCCACCAGCCCAGGCTGCTCCCAGCCCCGTCCAGCCTGGCCTTGAGCCCTGCCAGGGATGGGGCACCCACAGCTGCTCTGGGCAGCCCGGGCCAGTGCATCATCACCCTCACAGTAAAGAATTTCTTCCCAACATGTAATCTAAATTTACCGCCTTTCAGTTGAAAACTATTCCCCTTGTCCTATCACTATAGACCCTACTAAAATGTCTGTCCCCACCTTTCTTATGAGCCCCCTTTAGTCACTGGCAGCCGCTCTAAGGTCTCCCGGGAGCCTTCTCCAGGCTGAACAACCCCAACTCTCCCAGCCTGTCTCCAGAGACAGAGGTGCTCCAGCCCTCTGATCATCTCCGTGGCCTCCTCTGGGCACACTCCAACAGGTCCATGTCCTTCTTATGTTGGGGGCCCCAGAGCTGGACGCAGCACTGCAGGTGGGGTCTCCTGAAGGTGGAGGAGAGGGGGATAATCCCCTCCCTCGACCTGCTGCCCACGCTGCTTTTGACGCAGCCCAGGATACAACTGGCTATCTGTGCTGCAAGCGCACATTGCCAGGTCATGTTCAACTTCTCATCCGCCAGCACCTCCAAGTCCTTCTCCTCAGGGCTGCTCTCAATTTGTTCTCTGCCCAGCCCGTGTTTGTGCTTGGGATTACCCTGACCCATTTGTCAGGCATCATTTGCCCGTAGTGAAGCCACGTTGGCTGTCACCAATCACCTCCCTAACTTCCATGTGCCTTAGCATACTTTCCAGAAGGATTTGCTCCATCATCTTGCCAGGCACGGAGGTGAGACTGACTGGCCTGTAGTCGCCCAGGTCTTCCTTTTTTCCCTTTCTAAACATGGGAGGCATCTTCCCCCTTTTCCAGTCAGTGGGAGCTTCACTGAACCGCCACGACTTCTCAAGCATGATGGATAGCAGCTTAGCCACATCATCCACCAGTTCCCTCATGACCTGGGGGTGCCTCTCATCAGGTCACGTGGACCTGTGCACCTTCAAGTCCCTTTAGATGGTCTCAGACCTGATCTCCTACAGCAGGTCGTTCTTCATTCTCCCAGTCCCCACCTTTGCCTTCTGTGACTTGAGAAGCGTGACTGGAGCACTCACCGTTGGAGACTGAGGTGAAAAAGTCATTGAGGACCTCAGCCTTCTCCATATCCTGGGTAACCAAGCCTCCTGTTTCCGCCAGGAGAGGGCCCGTGTTTTCCCTAGTCTTCCTTTTATCAAAGATGCACCTATAGAAGGCTTTCTTGCTGCCCTTGATGTCTCTGCCCAGATGGTATTCTATCAGGGCTTTAGCTTTCCTAAGCTGATTCCTGGCTGCTCAGACAATTTCTCTGTATTCCTCCCAGGCTACCTGTCCACCTCCGTCCACCCCCTGTAGGCTTCCTCTTGTGCTGGAGTTTGCCCAGGAGCTCCTTGTTCATCCATGCAGCCTCCTGGCATTTTTTGCCTGACTTCCCCTTTGTTCGGATCCATCCCTCCTGGGCTTGGAGGAGGTGATCCTTGAATATGAAGCAGCTTTCTTGGGCCACTCATCCCTCCGGGGCTTTATCCCATGCTACTCCACCAAGCAGATCCCTGAAGAGGCCAAAGCCTGCTCTCCTCAGGTCCTGTATAGAGAGCTTGCTGTGCACCCTCCTCACTGCCCTAAGGATCTTCAGCTCCACCATTTCATGGTCACTGCAGCCAAGGCTGCCCTTGAGCTTCCCATTCCCCACCAGCCCCTCCTTGTTGCTGAGAACAAGGTCCAGCATGGCACCTCTCCTCTGGCACTTGGAGATGGAAATTACCATCAATGCATTCCAGGAACCTCCTGGATTACTCATGCCTTGCTGTGTTTTCCCTCCAACAGATGCTGGGGTGGCTGAAGCCCCCCATGAGGACCAGGGCTTGTGACTGTGAGGCTGCTCCTATCTGTTTATAAAGGGCCTTATCCACTTGGTCTTCCTAGTTGGGCAGCCTGTAGCAGACCTTCACTATGAAGTCACCTGTCCCTGCCCTCCCTTTGATCCTGACCCATAAACTCTTGGTTGCTCCTCATCCATCCCTAGCTGGAGCTCCATGGACTCCAGCTGATCGCTGACATGGAGAGCAACACCCCCTCCTCATGTCCCCCGCCTGTTCTTAAAAATCCTGTATCCTTCCATCCCAGCCCTCCAGTCACAGGATCCATCCCACCACATCTCCGTGATGCCAATAAGATCACAGCCCTGGAGGTGTGTGCATGTCTCTAGCTCCTCTTGTTTATTCCCCATGCTATGTGCATTTGCATAGTGGCATTTAAATTGGGCCTCTTATGAAGCTGACTTACTAGTTGGAGCTGGAATTCCTCTGTGCTGCTCTTCTGGTGCTCTTCTGCATATTGTCCTAAAACAACTTTCCAATGAGCTCCTACAAGCCAGGACTCCTTCATGAAATCCTAAACTGTCAATAGTTGAAGAGAAGGTAGAGCATCATAACCTGTAAGGCATCTGTAAATAAGGCATGCAGAGTAGGGCAAGACACCCTGGCTGCAATTCATAAGAAGCTAAGTAGACCAATTAAACACTGGGTTTTGTTCAATTTTTATATCTTATTTTTTGCTAGTTCTCTCAAATGTGAAATATTCTGTCACTTTTTCATTTTATTTTTATTCTTGCTGTGAACTGTATATCTATACTGAGAAAATCCTTGCTGTCGATTTTGTTGAAAGAATTCCTGTAGCAAAAGAAACATTTTTGTTGTTCCTTACCCTCACTCAGAGCATTAACAAGAACAGAATAATAGATTCCTATGTACGTGCAATGCCATTCTTCCAATAAAAATGCATATACAGTACAGTGCTTCTAGCTTGCTAACAGCTACAAAATGTTTCTATATCAATATCCTAATATATCTGCAGCATTTTTCATCAATCCTCAACAATAAGCTGTGTCCTGCACTGATAATGTTATTTTTTAATCTCCACTGGGAGCAGAATAACATGAAGTGCAGAGAAGATGTGAGGTGTCTGCTATGTCCATTTTTACATTAAAATCCCATTGCAATGCTGCCAAATATCTATGAAAATTGTGGGAAGCTATATACTGAAAGACTGGAAATTTAAGGATAAGGTAGGTGGAAGGAGAGAAATTGTGTTTCCTGAACGTCATGCTTAGCTCTTTTCTTTAATCATACCTAGAATTCTGGTATTTGTGATGTTTTGATGTCACATGTAGTTTAACTGTAGGAAATTCAAGACCAAACCTATCAGGGTAAGAACATGTGGATATACTATTTATTTAAGCCTCAGCTGTGCAATTTGGAACAAGTAAAACATTCAAGAATACCTATCAAAATTAATATCAGTAAGTGTTCACTAATATGAAATAAAGATTGCAAAATCTGCATCTCATTTTCTTTTCTCACTAGACACAGAATCATAAAACCAAGGAACTTTGGATAAACACCAAATTGGTTGTCCTAGTCATTTCCTATGGTATTCCAGACCCTGTTTGCTAAAGGGTTCTAAAGCTACCATGTTCTGTACATCTGAAAAAAACAAATTTATAATCCCCTCAGGTAGTTTAACCTGCTGGAAAACAAAACCTCTCCCTGTGGCTGGCAACGCTGTTCTACATGGTAACCTCTGAGGTACTCTGAGGGGCTTTGCATTTTCCCCACTGAATTCTTCCATTTGCCCAAAGCTTCCCCCATCTAATTATTATAATGAGAGCACTTGAAGTGGAAGAAACAACCCCCTAATTTATTTGCCTAAGGTTATTGCTCTATTTTCCCCCAAAGTTTTTAAAGTTTTTTCAATAGTGAGCATGGGCATCTCTTCATCATGCTGCTAAGAATATAGCTTAAAATACATTAAATACATGAAAATACATTTAAAACTACACATCTAGGAAACCTGAGTGATAATGTGGTAATAAAAAATATTTTCAAGGAAGACAGTCTAGCTTCACTGACATCAGTGCAACTGTGCTGATTTACATCCACAAAGGGACTGGACCAATATGTTAAGTCCAAACATGACACAAATTTAATATGTATGTGGTCAAAATATTACTCTGTACCACCACAGTGCTTGTGCTCCAGTAAATACATATGTAGTTCTTATTTGATTGCACAACAGTCATACCAGCTCACAATATTTTAGCAGACTTTATTATGCAATGACAAGCATGAATTTGAAACTATATGCTGTATTTTTGAGTTAAAAGTTACTGATGATTCAGCTCAGGTTTTCTACTTCTATTGCTGTTGTGAGAAGAATGAGAAAAAAAATCAACAGATCTTATTCCAGAAGGAAACAGAAATATCTTTACTGCTCACTAAACTGTGCTTATAAGAACTGATACTGCTGTGAAGCTTATAACTGATCATAATAAGCAACCTTTGTTGCTAGAATTTCACATCAAAGTCAAAGAATGGGATTCATGAAGCTAACAATTTTCAGATCACTCCATCCCCTCTTGGGTGAATGTTATAAATGACCTTTCAGGGAGACTCCTGTGACTCTGTGACAATCACACCAGCCAGAGAACATTTCTCCTGTGTTTGAGTTGAGCAATATCAGGTTACTGCCTAATCCTGACCTATCATTAATCACCGCAGAGCCAGCCACAGGAAAAAAAAAAATATTAGCAATCAGATAGAAAAGTCTGGAAGGAAAGAGGCTCCATTGCCTGACAGAAGCAGAAGTAAGTGCTCTGGCAGGCTGTTCAGATTTGGAAAACCCTCTTTGTCTAGCCACGCTCTCACAGCAAAGAGGATCAATAGAAAGAAATCAAATGCATTATCTTTGTTTACATCCCAGGCACAACAGTGTGAAAATCCTCACTAGGCTAAGGAGCTTGACGGCCTGTGATGGATGCCCTGTTTAAATGATGCCTTTGAAAGCTTTCACAATGATCTGACAGAGGACTCACTGGAGAATAAATGACTTTCCTTTAAATTACAAGAGCCTGGGTTGAGAAGACAGACAGTGTGAATGTTGCACTATAAATTCAATATATTCAATGGCTTCTGGTGCTAAGGAGCAATTGTTAATGGTGAAAACACATCCAAGATTGTCTTTGACCCAGGGAAGTTTTGGTTATCAGTAATGAGAAAGCTACGACATTTTATTTTGAATTATTTCTTCTACTTACAGAGTATGCTTGCAATAAACAATAGAAATGTGCTTCGGGCTTGAATTTGCTATGCTGGCAATCCATATAAAAATAATACATAAAAATCCAATGGAAGCACTCAAGTGTGCATTGTGTATTATTCTTAAGTGCATACTGAGAGTGTACCAGTATAGCTATTTGGGATATTAAGTGTGTTATGAAGCTTTGGAATAATACGTGAAGGTGGCAATATTACACAAAAATAGCCTTTCTTTAGATGAAGTACCTATATTTCATGCAAAGTGTGTGGGGTTACTGGTAAAGAAAAGTTCAATCTTTTTGTAAAATGTGCACACTCATGCTTTTCTCCATATATTACTAAGTTAAGAGTAAAGAAAACTTATTTGTAATAAAGTAGATGGACTAGCAGAAACACTTACTCTTGTGGGTCTCCAGTGGATAAGTAAACCCACGCTAAGCAAGCAAAGTTTTTTCACCTCCAGGCTGGACCTAGATACACTTGCATTTGGATTACTAGATACCATGCCTGGAAAATTAATTTCAAGACATTTCAGCCACCATGTGCACATCAAAATAAAAAGCCTAGTTAGGACCTGAGCCCTAAATGTAATATTTTTGGCAACATATTTATGTTCCCTGCTGAGGTGGCTACATGCTTCTCAATGACACTGTACTGAACCACATTTGAAACAATGCCTCATGTTGTGGTGGCTTTCCAAAGACCAGACTCAGTAAAGGGCTATGAAGGACTTCATTACGGAGAAGACAGCAAGCCAGACAGAAATTACTGACTTTCAGGACTCCCTAAACTCTCTAGGAGCACTAACCTTTTTACCATTAAAACAATCCACATTTCCAAATTCCTACAGCTTTTTCTCTAAAGGTAGCTTGCTAGTAGCTTGTGTAACTGAAAGATTTAGAAGCTCTTCTAAAGCATCATAATCCATGCAACAAATATCCACATCCCAATCTATCATGTATCACTCTTGTTGCCATTTTGTATAAGGGAAACTGAAGAAGAAAGACAGAGAACTTGTGCGCATTGCATAAAATCAGGAAATACTAGTTCAACATGTGAAACAAAAGTGAATTACACCCGTAGATAGATCATTCAGCACTAATGTGACCTTATGCCTCTGTAATCTGCTGGAAAAAGGAACAAACTACAGTGACCTGAAGTTACTTTATTGCCACATTACAAGGTGCACACCCAGGTTTCCATGTTTGCTTCTTGTTGGATTTTCATTGATTGCCCAAATAAATTGCTCAGAGTCACCGCAGGAAGATCTCATAATAGGAAACCCCAAAAGACATGGGGAATGTCTTGTTTTCTTTTTGGATGGTGATTTTGCTTTTGTTGTTGTTTAGTTTATTATTGTTGTTTTGGTTAGTGGGGTGGGTTTTTTCCACTCAGTGTCATGAAGTTTGACAAAAAAATACTTTGTTAAAATTTGGTTAAAGATTGCCAAGGTGCTCTGTGGAAAATGACTATTAGGTACCCAAGAAAGACGGAGATTCAGGAGATTCAGTCCTTCCTTTGACCTCTTCTTTACTTCTCTCCTCTTACTTTTTGGGACACTTCCAGGTGTTTGCTCTCTGTGCACTCTCTTTCTCCGTATGGAGAAGCGTTCCAAGTAGACTGTGATTCACAGAGCTCCTGCTGCTGTACTGCTTGCTGTAATCTGAATTGAATAGTGGCTGGTATAAACTAACTGAATTTAATTCAGTTTGAACATTCTTTGACCAGTAATCAATTTTGCCCTGAGAAAAAGCCTTAGTAAACACACCTTTTTTCAATTGTCTCTAATCACTTTGCACCTTGCCTGAAACCACACAAGCAAAAATAAAAATGTTTAGTGGATTTTGGAGATTCTATGAATATACTCAAAAATCTCTGACTCTTTTTGAAAATATCAGTCTAAATGGGTAAACCTCAGTTCATCATAAGGCTCACAAACAATAGTCAGTCACTAGCTTTATATATGTTAAAAATTTTTTCTTCAGTTACGCATGTCAGGGTGCACTTCAGTTAAGTTCAGAAATTCACCTCAGCCAAACACATGCCCTGAAGACCAGAAATGTTTCCCTGAACTTCAGTATTCAGTTAGGTCACAGGATGGGCCAGAACTCCAATCCCAAATTCTAAAATTCTCTATTAGACCTCACAGCCCACTTTAAAGTTGACATCAGTATCCTCAGCCTACATATGAGTAAGCCTAACTACATGATGTGCTGACAATGGCAACCCTTTATACCTTGCTATTCCAATAGTGTTATTGAAAATGGAATTGGGTTGTCTTCACTTTAATCGAGGGTGAAAGCAAGAGAAGTTGGAAAGGAGTGGGAATGAGCTATGCAATTTGTTGACTACGGCAAATCCTGCTCCATAATTATATTTCTTTCTATGGTAGTTATTTGAATTGATTTAGTAGTCAGAGCACATCATTTCTAAAAAAAAAAAGGAAATTTACAATTGAAGGTAATGGGGTGTTAATAAAATATAAATCTGCTGGCTGTTGAGGCTCATGGATAGTAAAACAGACAATTATTGCTCTGAATGTTCCACAGAAAAATAAAAAGCTGTTGTCTTTGGAAGTATTTGCTTAAAACATATTATTTGGTTCGCTCAAAATTTTGCAGAGCTCTGTTATTGGAAAAGGTTTTTTTGCAGCAGAGAATTCAAACAGTCTGAGTCCTGAATTATGGGATAAGAAAAAAAAGACCGCCATCAAGCAGTACAAATTAATGATCTTAGATGATGGTCTGCTGAGACACTATGTCCTTTCTAGCTCTATGTGACATTGTGATCATAGTTGTGTTAGCCAGTAAGTACCTTTTCAAACTGGTTTGTGAAAATTTAACTGAGGTTTTAAAGAAAAAGTGAGGAAATTAAAGTTACTATTAAGCTGTTTGTTCTCAGTTTGGTTTGGGGTTTTTTTGCTGTTTTTCTTTTTGGCCAGGGATGTGGTGCTTAGGGTTGAAAAACTGAGTGATGCTTGAATCTGAGAATGTTGCCCATGACTTTTTCTCCCAACCGTCAGGGAGCCCTTTTATGATCTTGAGTATTCTTCAGTTCCTCACCCAATTTGTACCACACTGGCAAATTGAATTTTCATTCGGATTTGTTTCAAAGTGCATTAAAGCCTCCACAAACTGAAACAGCAGATGTATTTCTTCATACACAATTGGTAGTTTTGTAGGGTTTTTTAAGCTTGGTTTGCTTATAATAATCTCTAAAAATAATCTTTGCAAACTCAGTATTTGAGAATAAGGAGCCATACCAAGGATATTTCCACCCTAAGAATTCTTGTATGCTGCTGTTTTGGTGTATATTAGCAACTGTAACAGGAAGGATTCATCATAAGACTGTGTAAAAGTGCTACACTGTCAAATGTTTTATGGAGTATGAAATTGTAAGTGTCAACACAGTAATAGGAAAATGGGGATTGTAGTATAGTTAAGAGTGATCAAAATCAACACATACACACAACTGTCTGGATGCATCATAAAAGCAGAGCGTTCATAATGGTTGCCTCTCCACGCCAAAATGAAAATAAACCAGAGAATAGAAAATGAACAGCTATGATATTTTAGGGTCTAATATCAACATCCAAGTGGTGTCCTTCGGTACTGGAGAGTTGCCTACAGCAATGCCCGGACTGAAAGCTCTCCAAAGACAATGGTATTCTTCCTTTTGGCCTACATGATAAAAAAAAAGAAACCAAATGTGAGACAGTCTACACCAATTTTACCCTTTAAGTCAGTCTTAAAATTCAAAGTCTCATTCTAATGATGCATTCACCAGTCTACCGAAACAGTGGATCCAAAACAAGTCTTTGTTTCCTCCCTAAATAAATACAGGTTGTGCTGTGGCACTGTGGTTCATTGCCATGGCACAGAGCATTAACATTGCACAGTGCAGAGGAACTATTCAAAACCTTTTTTTATTATCCTTTATTACTTACATGATTAGGGTCTTCAGGAAAAGTGATTTAGAATCACATAAAGATAAATTTGCAAAATTTGGAGTCTAGACTTCTGCAACTGAGAAGTAACTGCAACCTCCCTCCCCCCAACAAGCACATGACACTGTATGTAATGATTTTGTAATATGTGTAAATTTTTCACATACAATGTATGTTCTATGTATATTCATAATGTGTAATACATGATATTTTTTGAAACAAAAAGTTACTTCCCATGCTTCCATTTTTGCGTGCCCAGTTTCAGATGGCAAAAATGCAGGTCTTCAAGTGAAATGACTACTTGTGAAAATGCTGCTTTTTAGGATCCCTAATAGCAACACTTTTTGGCACAAATTTAATTCAAATGAAGAGCAATGCCAGTATCTGCTGAGTCAAAGTTGGATATATGCACAAATATTTTGCTATGTGCCACGTTTTTCAGTTCTGTGCCAGGGATCTAACACACATTCAAAGGACAGAATATCCTAAGGTGTGCAATGGTCCAAAGTAATTTTCATTTTAAAGGATATATTCACGCACTTAATTTAAACAAATCTCACCCCATGAGCGAGGTCTTCTAGAAAATTACTTCAATGGGTTAAATTTGGAATAATAGGAGCTAAAGATATCCTCAGTGTGCAGAGGCTCATTTCTTAATGTGGGATGGTTATAATTAAACTTCCATAGGCAATTGTTTCATTCCATTTCCTCCATCTCACTACTGCCCTTAGATAAATTGAAGGTCTCTTTGCATATGAGTTTAGAATTCAAACATGGTGTAAGTTGAGAAATCTTTCCCCTCTGGTGCATAAGAATGGAGGAATGATAGTCATCCATTGCTTTCAACAAAATTAATTTTAGGATGAATTTAGAACACAGAAACTAAAATCTGTGCCACATTCTTGACTCTGGTTTTCTAAACCCTGTGCAGAAAAATTCTTATTATTCAGAACTGTGAAAAATCACATTCACAGCTATTGCACTTATAGTGCCAAAATAAATAACAAATATTTTCCTCACTAAAGAATTCAAAGCAGAATTGCAAATATCCTGCACAGGACTGTACAAATGACACTGCTCAGTTCAGAATCTACCACTGGTGATTTCTGTCTTTGCATCTGGGCAGGAGCTGTTAAGGTTTGTTTAATTATTACTTACACTATGATATAGTCCACAGAGAAAAATTAATTGCAAAATGTATCCATCTTACAGGGAAAGTAATATCAGCTAGGATAAAAGCTGAAGCTTTTCCAATTAAAGCTGCTGTCAGTAAAGTGCAGAATGTGATTGCAAATGCAAAAAAGCAGTTTAACTTTAGCTCTCCTGCAAATACACCATGGATTGGGTATGTGAACGCCATCTGTCCAAATACTGGCCAAACTGATCTTTGTAATAATTATATAGATTCAAACACAGCCACCATGACATGTAGCAAAGTGTTGCTTCAAGGGTCTTTGAAGACAAGCAAAACCTCTGTTTATCCATGGAGGACTAAATCATGACTGACTTTCTAAGTATTTATTCAACCCGCTTCCATTGCATTCATTGGTGCCATGTCTGAATTTGGGCTTAATAGAGCTGAGGTCAGAAGAACAGCAGAGTTATATCCACAATCCTGTTAAACACTATTACCATTTTAGTCCCAAGAAAGAACAGACTCCATGTTCAACTGATATTAATTGCTTTAGCCGCCATATTGTCATTTCAACCTTAAAAATGTGACACGATTAATTAGTTAGTAGATTTGTTAGATTTTAATCAATTCTTTCCTAAAGAAATAAGCTACTGGACCAAATGGAAAGTTATTGGCTCTTTTAACACAAACATTATTCAGAAATGGTTATGAAAAACAGCTCCTGTTTTTTTTAGAAAAGTAACAAGCTGATTGATCCTATTACTTTAAAATATCTTCCTATGTTGATTAAGAAAAGTTTTAAAGATGTTCTGGAGAGAGTGTTGGCATATGTTCAAGTGCTTTTCTGAATATGGGCCTTGCTGAGGCTAAGTGGGGCTAAGTGCAGTTGATATGCCTGGGGGACAGGATGCCATCCAGAGGGATCCGGACAAGCTCAAGAAGTGGGCCCATGTGAACCTCATGAGGTTCAACAAGGCCAAGTGCAAGGTCCTACACCTGGGTTGGGGCAACCCCCATGATAAGTACAGGCTGGGGGATAAAGGGATGGAGAGCAGCTCTGCAAAGAAGGACTTGGGGATGCTGATGGATGAAAAACTGGACATGAGCCAGCAAAGTACACTCACGGCCCAGAAAGCCAACCAGCTCCTGGGCTGCATCAAAAGAAGCTTGGTCAGCAGGTCAAAGGAACTGATTCTGCCCTTATGGTCTGCTCTCATGAGACCTCACCTGCAGTACTGTGTCCAGCTGTGGGGTCCTCAGCAAAGGAAAGATATGGACCTGGTGGAGCAAATCCCAAGGAGGGCCAGAAAAATGTTCAGAGGGCTGGAGCACTTCTCCTATGAAAGAAGTCTGGGAGAGTTGGGGTTGTTCAGCCTGGAGGAAAGAAGGCTCTGGGGGGAACTTATTGTGGCTTTTCAGCACTTAAAGAGGGCTTTTAAGAAAGATGGGGACAGACTTTTTAGCAGGGTGTGTTGCAATAGGGGTAATGATTTTAAACCATTAAAAGAGGGTACATTTGGAGTAGATATAAGGAAGCAATTTTTTTGCAATGAGGGTGGTGAGACACTGTCACAGGTTGCCCAGCGAGGTGGTAGATGCTCCATCCCTGGAAACATTCAAGGTCAGGTTGGATGGGGCTTCAAGCAACCTTATCTAGCTGAAGATGTCCCTGTTTACTGTGGGGGGCAGGGGGTGGGGGTGTAACTAGATGACCTTCAAAGGTCCCTTCCAACCTAAACCATTCTGTGATTCCACGATTCCTTGTATGTAAAGGACCTGACTTCTGGTTATGTAGGAGTCTGCTGTAAGTAATGGATGCTACTAGTAGGTGAACATTTCTAGATGGGAAATCTTGGTCCTGTGTAAGTTTTACTGACCCAGGATTTCATCCAAGATTTTGAAGTATGGAACTAGGGTTGAATCAGATATCACAGGCAACACAATATTTTAAGTCAGAATCAGAAGTTTTATAGAAAAGATGCAGGATTTCCAGTTTGGATCCACTACTGCAAACATGATTCCTCTAAGCAAGCAAATATTGTCAAGCACAGATCATGAAGGGCAGATATGCTTTCATTCACACAGAGTTATTGTCTCAATTCACCTATTAAGCAGAGTTCTACCTTTTGAAAAAAAAATGTGAGTTTGTTTAGTGTTATACACTTTGTGCTATTCTATTTCATTGCAAACTATAGCAGTATCTAAATAATCTAAAGTTATTTTGTACCACCTGAGGATTTACACCACCAGATTTGTAAAAACTTTAGTTTATGAAAACAAAGCGTAGGGTTTTTGGCATTTTACCGATGGAAACAGCAAAAGCTGGGGCTCAGAAGACACATACCAATGCAGGATTCATTTCCATTCCATAGGAGATTCACACACGCTTCATTACAGTTAAGTTCGTGTAATCACAAAAAGGAAGGGAGCAATGCCAGAGACAATCCTGATATAAAACCCTTATCAGTCTCTCCCACAGAGGTGTAATGTCTAAGACTATAAAGCCTACCATAGTAGGTAGGAACCAAAGGCCCCTCTAGCCCAAAGGTATTCTTCCAACAGTAGCCAAAAACAGCACCTATTGCTGCAGAAAAGGTGTAATAAAAAAGGCATAAGAAAATACTTCCCTAGAACACTCTTTCAACTCCAACAAACTGTGGCTCAGGGAAGTTCTGAGCCAGGGGTACTATCTCTCTACTCAATACCTTGTGATGGATTTTTCTTCCATGATTTTTTCCAGTGACTTTTTGAATTTGTGTAAAAAAAAAAAAGACCCACAGACATGAATTTCACAGCCTTTTACATGCTGTATAAATATTATTTTATTAACTTTCTAGCTACTATCGGTAACAAATGCTGGAAGCTCATTACCATAGCTTCCTTTATCTGTTAGGTTTCTTTCAGAAGTCAGTACTTAAGAGAAGTAGAAGCAGAGACCTCTTCCTGGAGCTCCCTTAGTGTTCAACAACTGGATGTGGTTTCCCCAGTCCAGTTAAAAGACACCTGCACAACATCCCAGTCATCTTTACAAACTCAACAGTATAAATTTCAAAACAAATCCATTTTAATGAAAATGAGACATTTCAGACACACCTCTGATTTATGTACAATTGTAAATGGGCAAGTAGAAGAATTATTGGTATCACTCTCTAAGGTGGGAGCAGCAGCTTTGGATTAAGATAGTCTGTATTCAAAGGATCATTTTAAGATAGAAAAGTGATGAAAAGGAGAATGCAAACCTGAAGTTGTTACTAACCTACCTGCTGTCTTCATATATCCTTTAAAGAGAAAACTATAAAGCTGCTGCAGTAAAGAACCTTTTTTTGCTAATGCTGTAAATACAGGGCATGCACCTGTTGAAAGAGTATTCTTTTGTATTAAATCAAGGAAATGCAAGTAATCTGACATCATCATTTGCCTGGTGGGGCCATTGTCCAGTTGCAAAAAGCAGCTGTGATATCTCTTGATCATTATACTGTAGAATAAGGAAAGAAACGCTTTCCAAAGGACTTCATGCCATTTACTACTTGCTGTTCATCCGTTATCTTGATTACATTATTAAAATAATCATGATGTAATGCTGACATTGCTTTTGCAACAATTTTAAGGCTTATAGTGTATCCATTGCTCTTCTGTATTATCATGACATTTAAGCAGTAACGCACATCTTCCTTCCCAATACCATTATGTTATTTTGTGAAAATAAATTAACAAAAATGGCCAGGGCATAACCTCCATTCTTATGCATAATTTATACGGCTCCATAATTAATAGCTGTGTCCGAGACACAAATTAGTCATTCTAAGTAATGAGACTTTTCTTAAGAAAAATGTGTTTCATCTCACACCAATGCATGGGTTATTTGGAGATATTTATTCCTTCTAAATGACCAGTATGTAAAAATATTTCATAAGCAACATCATTTTTTCATAATCTTTTAAGATAATTTTTATATGCTTGTTTTCATGTGTGATGGTTCTATTTTTCTTTTGTTGGTTATTCTCTCTTTTATTGCAAACAAAAATATGTTTGGATAAATTGCACATAAAGTTGTTTATTGCTGCTTAAATCTGCTGGAGGTTTAAAAGGAACATACCCTGCAGCAATTCTCATTCAAATTGGGTAAAGATCCCACCTCTTGTTAAATTCTGTGCTTTATTTCTTCTACACCAACATTCTGCAGAACAGACAATAAACAGGATGACCCTGGAACTCAGGAGAGGCGCTGCGTTGTAACTGGTGTTCACTGACATAGATCCAGCAGCCACGGGACTATGTTTGTTTACAGGTCATGAAGGCTGAAGACACTACCGAATTCTTTATTTTCAGCTCCTTTTTTCATTTACAGTTCCTGATACGATAATGCCCCCTGGAAAGGTACATGCCTGAGGCACAGGAGCAATATATAGACTAGTAAATAAAGCAAGCTGCAGGCAGTCCTTTGACCTGAAGCCACTTGGTGTGGTACAGCTTATGTACATATGTCTAAAACTAGGGAGGACTCTCTCTGCTTGCTCATGGGGAAAGTTGTTGCCCCTGGATTGTGCTTGAAGAAGTGGTGAGAGACTATTAGTCATCATCAGCTAAAATCATGCCAGAGAGCACATTAATAATTGAACAGTATGGACAATCGCAGGCCAGTGCTCACACCCCACTCGTGTTTTATTAATTAGTATAGAAGTTAGTCAAAGATTTTGGGGTTGGAACCTGACTGACATGCTAGGGTAGCAAGAACAGCAATTCTTGCCCCGAAGAGCAGAAGGCTGAATATGAATGCAGTTCCTTTCCCAGTGCAGGAGCTGCAGATTCTTTACTTGCAGGAGTGAGAAAAGGCAGGAACAGATATGCTCCCTGCTGAGGAAGTTTCAGCCCCATGTCTCCAGAGGGAGGTAATTGCATATAGTCTCAAACAGAACAGTATAGTTAGTGCAAATTTTGTTTGATGAAAGTGAAGTATGCATACACTTCTATAGGTTTTCATTTCCAAAGCACATCTGAGAAAACATTTCTGCTTGGAAAAAGCTAAACTACGGTTATGGCGGATTGATCTCTGGTCTCTGTCATCACTTACAAAATACTGCTTTAGCTCATGAAATGGCAAAATGTTATGACTAGTGATTGGGGTTAGTTTCTGGGTGTGCACCACAAACACATGAGAATTTACACATTTTCTGAAAAATAAATCATGCCTATGGGAAGTGGCTGAGCTGTGTCACTGAGATCAGCAATCACTTTGGAAAATGCCAGACAATAAGACAGCTAACTAACACTAAATATTTGTACATAACCATTTGGTGACCTTCTAAATACCTTGCTCTACAACTGCTGACTGTTAAAAAAATCAGCAATGCCAAACAAATAGAGTAACTTCTTTCAAGAGTTTTTTCCATTATGCCTCATTTTTGCCCATTGAAGTCAATGGCATTGGATTTAAAGGGCACAGGATTAGGTCATTAAGTGTCTCCTAATCCATTTGTCCTAAACCTCCTAGAGAGAGACAAGCACTGGAAGTGTAGAAGAGAAGACATTTGTTTTAATTTTGCTTATTTGAGGTAACAAAATCTGGCACCAAATGCATTTGTGTGTCTGGGTGTAATTATTCTCCTTTCAAAGAACTGCTATTTCTCTCTCGCCTCAGGACCATTAAGGTGTTAAATACGAAGACACTGCTTGATGGAAGCAGGCTCCAGACAGTCTGAGATGTTAAGAGTCAGCCTGGTGAGAGTTACCACATCAGACTGTTGATTAAACAAAGGTAACTCAGTACCTATGACCAACAAGGAGTGTGAGGAGGGGTGGGAGGCAGAGAAAAAAAAAAAGAAGGTGGTAAGAGTAGAAAGCTATAGAAAATCCTACCCCTCCTAGTCTTCACAAAGTTGTTTCACATTCATTTTCTTCTCCCTTAACCTCTCTCAAGTCTGAGGTTTAATATTTCTATTGAATGTAATCACAGCTTTGTTGTCTGCAACAATTTCCAAGGTAGAGATAGGCAAAGACAGAAGCCGGAGGATCATGGATTTGCAGCACTGCTGCCCATTCCCTCCACCTACCCTCCTGTTAGTTGACAAGAACAATCATCTCATCACAGAAACAAACTTAAGAAAGATGCCTCTACCTTCACAATAAATTGACCTGGATATTAAAATGTAAATCCATCATCATAAACCTCTGGAAATTCATTTGGATAACAACAACAAATTTGAAGCTAGCTTAAGGCTTTGAATAATGATTTGAAAAAAATATATATAAGTTTTTTCCCCCTTGTTTACCTGCTTTTGGTTAATTTCATGAACCCAATGTTTTTCTGTATTCTCCAACAACATCTGCAGACTAACCTGTGGCAAGTGGGAAGAAAGAAAAGTCAGATGCCCTGGAGCTATAAATCAGCATATGACCAGATAGTTGCAATTGGAGCAGTCTAACTTGGTCTTGCACGCTCATATTGGACATTTGCATTGTCATCTCCAGTGATATCTTACCTGGGGTATTTTTCTGGCTTGAACATGGCAGTATTCACAGCTGGACATGCATGATGCTGTGTGCAGCCCAGTTATCAGCTCTGGAAGGTCTCAGTCAGTCTGTGCAGAAGGTCTAAACAGAAGTGTATAAAATATATTGAACCGGAAGGAAAATTTTTAATTTCCCCAGGGGCTTGAGGTTTAGAAAGAAAAACCCATAGTTTGAAAAGACAGGCTTTTTACTTATAAACGTCAGGGATGATACTGGCCCAAAACCAGTATCTGACCCAAAACCAAAACTACTAAAGTTTTGTCTCAGAAACACACTGGGAGGGGATTCAGTCATCCTCCGTGCTTGAGCTTGTTTGTTGTTCTGTGTATGTTTATGGCCACAAAAGGTGACTTTGGGCTAAAATATCTGCTGTGGTTGTGAGGGGTTGGGGTAAGCATCTGTGTCTCTTCCTTTACAGGAACTGATAAAAGAGAAAGCACGTATCAGCAGAGGTCACAAGGCTATTGCCAAGATCATGATAGATCTTCTATTAAAAAGTTTATAACCCAGATAAAATCTATTTTTGCCATGATAAAGCCCAGCCAGCCAGATCTCATACCTATAGCTCCTTTCTGATATCTGTTGGAAACAATTGTCCATCTGGAATAATTTTAGCAGGCAAGGAATATTGCAAGAATCCATATCCATGGAGTGGCTTTCAGGATTTGTCTCCAAATCAATCAAGTTCCTTTGATTCCTTCTCTCTTTCACTGGAAACTGTATTACAGTCAACAATGCAATAAATTCTGAAGACACACCAAGAGATAAGTAACCCCTTTCTGGTTGTTTTTCATATCAACACTGCAGATCCTCAATTTCTCTGTAATCGTGGTACATAAAAGGCTCATCAGTAATGGTACAAGATATGCAAACAAACCCTCTTCATTCTAACTATATAAGAGAATATATCATTCACCGTAGCAAGTCAACCTTGACCTCATCAGATTATAGTTTCTCTTAATTCAGAGACACTCTTAAAAGTGAGAAAATAGGAGAATGGCCCAGGCATAACAGAGTATGTGCGAGACATCCACTGTGAGAATGGCAGCAGGAAGCATCCTCCAAGGTCACCACTTCCCCAGCTGAACCCACTGAGCCTCCAAAAATATCTAAGGTCTTCCTTGCAGTTACAAAGTTTGTTTCCCAAAGGAAGTGAAGTGAGGATTTATGGGAAAGTATGGACCTGAAGAAACAAGAGATCACGATGAGAGGGAAAAGAAGGATAAGTCAGGGAGGGAGCTCTGGCATGTAAATGTTTCCAAAATGTGGGCCTTGACTGTGATTGACAGCGATGAATATTGTCATTCTCACCCAGCAGCTGTCCTTTTTAACAGCAATTTTAGAATAAGGAAAACAATAAAGATTTTACTTCACAAAATTTTACTCTTTTTGGTTCCTCAGGAAGGCAATTCTACAAAAAAAATGCATGGTTTCCCATGAAAATAGATCTCTGTAGGTTTCTATCAAGTAAAAGCCATCTTTTCTCCTTAGCACTCTACATCATTAAATCATCAGCCCATCATAACAAGGACAATGTGAAGTGCTGAAATGATGGGAT
The DNA here is from genome assembly GCF_023634085.1 of Falco cherrug. Lineage (NCBI taxonomy): Eukaryota > Metazoa > Chordata > Aves > Falconiformes > Falconidae > Falco > Falco cherrug. The sequence goes on from NC_073698.1 coordinate 6,766,070, forward strand.
GCAGACTGGGATCTCACAAATAAGAAGTGTATTTTCAACATGCTGTTGAGTGAGCCAGTGGAGCAAAGACTGGCAGCATACCTGTCCTGCTGAAAGCCGATTGATAACAGGGGTAGATTATTTATAGCAAGCCTTATGATACAACTTTTTATAGAACTTCATATGAACTTAGCTCGTTATTTCTTCTCATCCTGAACATAGCTCCACATCTAAAATGCTATTGTTAGTACGGATAAAGACCCTATTATGAAGTAGCATCTTCTACTGAACCTGTTTCTCTTTCTGCAAGTGAGATCTTATTTCATTTGACTTGTGAAGAGTCATCAATGCCCAATCATGAAGGAAGAAGGGGCAGGCAACTCAGGAGAACTACAAGGATGTTGTGAGGTTATGCAGAGAGAAAATTAGAAGGGCCAAAGTCCAACTAGAACTTAATCAGGCTACGGCCATAAAAGACAATAAAAAATGTTTCTATAAATACATTAGTGGCAGAAGGAGAACTATGGAGAATCTCCATCCTTTATGGGGTGCTGGAGGAAACATAGAGACAAAGGTTGGGAAAAGGCTGAGGTACTTGATGCCTTCTTTGCCCCAGTCGTTAGTTGTAAGACCAGTTCCTCTCAGTTAGTCCCTGAGCCAGAAGAGAGGGATGAGGAGCAGAATGAAGCCTCCATAATCCATGGGGAAATGGTCAGCAGCCTGCTACACCACTTAGACACACACAACTCTATGGGGATTTATGAGATCCACTTGAGGGTACTGAGGGATCTGCTGAAAGACCTCATCAAGCCATTTTCCATCATCTATCAACAGTCCTGGCTAAACCAGGGAGGTCCCAGAAGGCTGGAAGTTATCACATGTGACACCCATCTACAAGAAGAGCCAGAAGGAGGATCCAGGGAACTACCGGCTCGTCAGCCTGACCTGAGTGCCGGGGAAGGTGATGGAGCAGATCATCCTGACTGCCATCATGTAGCACGTGCAGGACAACCAGGGGATCAGGCCCAGACAGCGTGGGGTTATAAAAGGCAGGTCCTGCTTGATGAACCTGATCTCCTTCTATGACAAGATGACCTGTCTAGTGGATGCAGGAAAGGCTGTGGATGGTGCCTACCCGGACCTTAGCAAAGCCCTTGACACCATTCCCCACAGCATCTCCTGGAGGAACTGGTGCCCAGGGCTGGGACGGGTGTGCTCTGCGCTGGGTAACAAGCTGGCTGGGTGGCCGGGCCCAGAGCGTGGTGGGGAATGGAGTCACATCCCGCTGGCACCGGGCACAGGTGGTGTCCCCAGGGACCAGCGCTGGGGCCAGTCCTGTTTGATGTCTTCATCAGGGACCTGGACGAGGGGCTGGAGCGCACCCGCAGTGGGTTTGCAGAGGACACGAGCTGGGGGCAGTGTGACCTGCTGGGGGGCAGGGGGCTCTGCAGGGGGTCTGGGCAGGCCGGGCCGAGGGGCCGAGGCCAGTTGTATGAGGCCCAACAGGGCTGAGTGCCGGGCCCTGCCCGTGGGTCACACCAGCCCCCCACAGCGCTGCGGGCTGGGGGCAGGGGGCTGGGAACTGCCCGGCGGGGAAGGGCCTGGAGAAAAGGTGGATTTCTATAGTCTTTGCTAAGCAAAAAAGATAACTAGGTGAAGTTTAAGAAAGGTTGGAAAGAGTAGTTAAAAGGCTATTTTATTATTCCCTGATTACTAATAAGATTCCTTGAGCTGTCTCTGAAAAAATATTTGAAGAAATTTAAATACTTATTACTAGACCAGATTGTTAAGAACCTAAGAAAATCTTTATCAGAAGCTTGGAAAATGTGCAGGATTGAATTGAAGAAAGCCTTAAGTACCAAGGACTTGGCTAAAGTTATCATCTGGTTGATACAGAGGAGTACAATTAATAATATTTATGAGTAAATTACCAGGTTAGATAACTAAATAAAGCCCCAGACTCCTAAATGTAATTTGCTTAGCTCATGCATTTGCTTTCAGTGCTTCCTAAAGATATAACCTAATGTGTATGACTCACCTCTAGAGCAATGCAAAACCATGCTCATAAAGACAAGTCTAAATAATTACAAGAAGCAGTGCCACTGAATATCTTAATTGTTACGGGCATACAGCTAGGTTATCCTTTTCACTTGGTCCTAGTGTAAACCCAGGGATACACATAGGTTTAAGGAATCAGTCCTGCTTTCCCTTTTCTCTGCTAGTCCACTGCCTACCTTTAGGAAAAAAAAAAAATCATATTTCAGTGCAAGAAGCATGTGATTGGTAAAAGTAATGACAAAAAGAAGGAAGAATCTGAATACAAATCTTATGGTTTGTATTTCCTTCGAAGCCATGTGAGTTTTGTGAAGTTTGCAGTACATGGAGATGGGGTCACTTGCAGTAAGCTTGAAACAGAACAAGGGCTTAAAAAAAAAAAAAAAAAGATTAGTCAGGATGAGTTTGGTACAGTACTCTGGGTGATGCTGTTTGTGTTGAGAAAGGAATGTACTCTGAATAATTAGAAAATGTTCCACTGAATGTACTCTGAATAATTAGAAAAGATGAGTTGGCACCTGAAGGAGATAAGGAGACCATCAAGTCAGGAAATCATTGAACAAAGGAAATTGAAAGGTCTACTCCACCTAGATCTGACCTATTGTGAATGGAATGATTAGGTGTCAAAATCGAATGAATATGTATGTAAAGATGTTATGTAACCTCTCACGAAAACTTTATAAAATACCTAATTTTTCACTGAAAACTTTGGAGCTAGCTTGTCCCATGCGAATCTGCTAGCTCCCCAACGCTGCACAAAATAAATACCTTTGCTGCTTAAAGACAAAATTCGTCTCTGAGCAGTTACTCTGTGCCGTTTGGGCATCAAGCTGTTCTGCCATTCAGCCTCCCTGGGTGCATCGCCATAGAGAATTCCAAATAGTCTCACTTTCCTTATAAACAAAGCAGATAAAATCTTTCTAGAGAGGAAGCTATGCTTTCTTACATCTACAACTGTAGGATAATAGTGTGCCCTTTGTTGTTTCTGTTTTTCTACCCCCCCACCCCACCCCACCCCACCCCCCCCCACCCCTCCCCCCACCCCACCCACCCCCGCCTGCACTTTCTAGTTAAGAGACACTGCAGTTCTACAAATCATGAAAAGACTAAAATCTTGTTTATCCTTTTTCTTCCCAAACTGTGCATGTCTATGCATGCAGAATTTATACAGAATAAGTGTTACCAGTGTTCCTTCTGTATGAATTACAGTGGGGTCATTTTGCTCCCAAAAAGTGATTGTGCCAGATAGTGTACAATATTACGATGGACTCACTTGAAGATATATAGATAATAGAAAGCTTTGGAGAAAGAAAGAATTCTTGGTAGCGTATTTAGAGGACAGAGACAAAGCCATGAGGAGAGTAAGTGATTTGGCCACCTTTACCCAGGGAATCTAGGGTCCATCTGGGAGCTGATTCCCAGATGTGTATCTAGATCCTGAGCTTGAGAAATGCTTCCATCCTAAAGTCCATCTCTATTTCTCTTACCTCTGTCTAAACTTCTGTACCATTTGTTAGTCTATCTGAAAATAGCTAATTAAGTTTTGAAAGGTGCCTTGGCCTGCTGAGCTGGCACCACTTCAGTAATTATGCTGATGCTAGAGGCCCACAGTTTGACTTTCAGAACGTTTTTTATGTTAGGGATGTAACTGTTGTTAGATAAAGCACAATTAGACAGCTATTATTTAAAACAACCAAAAAACCCGACACCTAAAAAAACCCCTATAAATAAAACCTTAAGGGTATAAAAAATAAAAATGCCACCCAAACACATAACTGATAGAAATAGGAGAACTAAAATGCTACGAGAGTATTTGCCCAGCAACTCATTACAGCAATATATGAGTGACACCTCAGGGCCATCCACCAACCAGTAAATATCAAACCATTTGGGAGATGCTTTTCAACTCATATGCCCCATCCACCTTTGCCCAAGGCAGTGGTGGCATGACCCTACTGGTGGGGACACCTGTAGCATGGAGGACCTCCAGTGAAGCCTGGGACTGAGCTGGCATGGTCAGAGCCGACAAGCTCAGCATCTTGCTCTTCCTGACCTCCATCACCACTCCAGCAAACCATGAAAGGGGAATTAGAGGTAACCATATTTCTGCAACTATGCATTGTTCTACGCATTAATAATCACTCTGTCACAGAGGCAATAAATACTCAAAAACTCCTTCACATGGATGCTGTTGTTGCACAGTAATTAATGCATGTGCATAGTCTGTCCTGACCTAAACCATGACAAATGGATGTGAGTGATCAAAATTTTGACTGGCTTACTCAGCATTCCTCACCAAAGATATGCACAAATGTTTAATTAAATATTGAAATTAAATTAATGAATTAGAACATATCACCTGAGAAACACCTCCCTCTCAGAAAGGGAGATTTCATTCTGAAACAATGATATGTCTGATTATTGAAAACCACAGGAAAGGGAGGAAAAAATGTTATTTTGGGAAAAAAAATATTGCCCCATAAAAACTGTGAGACAACATTACTGGTTTTGGACAAACAAAATTAGTTGGTGTGGTTTAGATTACATGAATTTTTCTTGAACTGGAAATGAGACTTAACCATATATCTGTGCATTAAAATTATATGTACAATGGGTCTATGATTTTTAGAACTTTCTCTCTAGCACTCACAAATCTGGAGTATTTTTACCAATATTTTGCCCAATATTTCCCAATATTTTATGTAACAGATTTTGGCAAGCTGGAGAAAGCTTGGTGGTTTTTTATTAGTAGATCTAGCCTTACTCTCACTGCATGAGAGAGAACAGCAAGAGGTTATCTCTGCAGTGATGCCTCAGTTCAAATAAACGTAGGCAATGAATCAAGCTTTTTCCTTACAGGAAATTCTTCTCTGCAAGCTGCCTGTCCAAACCCAATACCTTCTGATTCATCAGTAAGACATTCTTTCTATTCACATAAAGGGCTCAGAGCACATAAATCATCCAAGACTGAAATTTCACCTAACTTTAGCTACTTAAGACTTCAGCATGAAGTCTAAGACAATGAGCTAAGCTTTTCCAAAACTCAGTAGGAAGGCTGAGACACTTGTAAAAGATGCTTCACCCCTCGCTAAAATAGGTATGCAGCTCTGGAAGTACTCTCATTGGCTAAGGACTAGTCTATGGACCTATCTATGTAGTAAACGTATAGCTGAAGTCAGGTGCAATAATCCTACCCTTAAAACAATTTAATACTCCTACCTGAAGACCTCTACTGCTGGGGATGATTCGTGGCATAAAAACATAATTCTTGGGGTCTCTGGTGGTGTCTGCACAGCTCCCATTTGGAAAACTAAATGCATCTTTTTACTGGAAAACAGAATGTTTGATATGTAAATTATTGAAATTATTGACAATGGACTTCCTCATTACCATTTTTACCAAGCAACATTTTCAGAGTAGACCATGCTTTAGCATTAAGTTTTCCAAGTAAATAGATCACAGGCTGAAATTAAAGATGTTGCAGATATATTTGTACATGAAGAAGCCTGATAAGCACAAACATATAGGGTTTGCGGCCTGCAGGTATTCTGATAAGCTCAGCTGTGCCTCCACAAGAGTATCAACTTGCTTTTCTAGTCAATTCCTTCAAATATTGCCTCTCCTATTTTGAAATAACATTATGTCAGTACCACAGTAGCTTTATGAAAAGAGCTGTAAATGGAAGAGTTCTTATTATGAAGAGATAGCCTAAACGATGCCGAGTTCTGAGTCATCAGTCAACTGCTTCAGCAGTCTGCAAAAACTGAAGGCACATCCTAGTGGTTAAATCCTTTTTACAAGCGAAAACTTCACCTTCGTCATATATACAACTGCTTCAATCTGAACATTTGCCATTTGCACAACTGTTTCTGAAGGCCACCATTAACTTCCTAGAGAGGCAGGTAAAGGCACTTCTGCTACCCTAAGAATGAGGGACTGAGGTAAAGCTGCCTTTGCCAGCAGAAGTGGGTGAGAAAGGACAGAGTTGGGGTAGAAAGACAGTGGCAAAAACTTGCTTGGAGCACCTCTCCACTGCCAGGGTGATCAAGAAGACAGTGGAGGGATCAAGAAGATAGAGGATGGAAAGGTGAGGGACACAACAACTGTGAGGAGATTTAGTCCCATTTCCTTCTTTATGGGGTTTGGACATCTTCTAATTAGCCTCTGATACTGAATCTTCTTAAAAGTAGGAGAAAGTGGATACTTTCTGGAAGGTTTCTATCTGGGCATGGACAACGTGCTTTCAGAATCTGGAATCCTGTCTCTCCTGGTTCCTCCACAATTTTAAACATTAAACTAGCATAGATTGCTAATTTAATTAAAAACATTAAAAAACTGTGTAGATAGCAAACAGAGTACTATCCAAAAGCTAAATCCATTAAACCCCCTATATTTAAGTGGGTCAGTAAATGTATCACTCTGCTGGGCTTGTGTGCTAAGTAAGTTAAGATCCCTTTTAAATATATGGCCCTTTGAATACACAGCTATAAGAGACAGCTGATGTTTGGTAATCTTTTTATTAAAATAATGTCTTGGGATTTGTAATAAAATTTAGCTCAGTTGTTGATATATGTAGGCATGATTAAAACTTTGAGATTACAAACATCTTGATAAATTTAATAGAGTTCATTCACAAGTTCATTCACAAGCTTAACACAATTGCAAGTCTTAACCCCAAAACACCTACTGAAATCCCTGCCATAGATTAGTACAAAATCAGTGTAACTAAAAGTAACTAAATAGAATTTTAGCATAAAGTCTGCACAAGCACTAAAACTGATGCTAGACCTTCAATATTAATTATGTTGGTAGAAATAAAAATCTATAGGTCAGAAGTGATGAAAGGAGTTTATATCATTTTGCTGCCTGCATACATATTTTAAAAGTGCTTTGTATGTAAAGCTGGATGATACATGGAACTAAATCTAATAGCACCATCTCATTTTTCATAACCAATTTGGAGTTAATGTGGTAAATAATATGTACATATGCAAATCAGAGCTCTTGTAAATGAAAAAATACCCAATAATCTTTACTTAAATAAGTTTTTTAACCAAAAAAACCCTCATGCTGTTTTCCTACACATGGGTTTTTGCTGCAAAATTAGACAATTAAATTGTTTCTGCTAGTACTGCATTTAACAGACAATTTATTTTCCAAGGGTTAGTGCCAAGACCCAGCAAGATCTTTTATCTTATATGTGTTATCCATTGCCATTTCTATTCAGGTTTTTTCCTCTCACCACAAGCACCTTAATCATGAAGAATGCTTGCCACCACACCCCCACACCCCCCCACAAGTTATCATTGGATTTGTATATAAATGTTTCAAAGTACTCCGTCAATCATATATAAGCTGCCATTTTAATAAGTTTGCAACAATTGCATGTCCTTATTGATCTCTCATAATACTAACAATGTATTTAAGTCCTTTATTTCCCCATTATTCACTGCAGATGCTCATTATCTAACATATCATTCTGAAATATCAGAATCAAGACACATAGCAAATGAAGATAAAAAAATACCAAGAAATATAAAAATTAGAAAGTGTCGTGAAGATGAAAGAGTAAAGCTTTCCAGACATTTTTCAATTAAAAAATCTAAGATAAACCTAAAAGTGCCAATTTGCTGAAGCTGAAACATTTCATTTGACATGTCTATATTTTGACAGAATTTCACTGAGCTCAAAATGGTGTATGGAGGGTTTTCATTTTGCCTTCCTGGTGTTTCTGTTCCAGCACTTGAAGACCTTGAAACTCTTTAACATTGATAGTCTTGTCAATTGTTCAAGCTGTGAAATTTGTGATGAAAAAATCAATTTTCCTGAAGAGCTGCAGGATCCAGGAAGTTTCTAATTCACCAGAAATTTAAAAGATATTCCAATCCAGACTGAAACCGAACAAATCCCAAGTATTTATTTTTTAGCAGACTGGAAATCTAGATCTTCATCCGTCCTGATTTCAGCTGTAATAGAGTTGATTTTCTTCTCAGTAGCTGATACAATGCTGTTTTGGATTTAGTGTGAGAATAATTTTGATAACACACTGATATTTTAGTCATTGCTAAGTAATGCTTACTCTAAATCAAGAACTTTTCAAGTTCCCTGTGCTCTGCCAGTAAGCAGGTGCACGAGAAGCCGGGAGGGAGCTGAGTCAGGATGGCTGACCTGAACTAGCTGAAGGATATGCTGTACCATAGAACATCGTGCTTAGTATATGAACTGGGGGAAGAAGAAGGAAGAGGGGGACATTTGAAGTGACAATGTTTGTCTTCCCAAGTCCCCGTTGCGCGTGACGGAGCCCGGCTGCCCTGGGGATGGCTGAGCCCCTGCCTGCCCTTGGGAAGTGGTGAGTGAATCCCTTGGGTTGCTTAGCTTGCATGTGCGGCTTTTGCTTCATCCATTAAACTGTCTTTATCTCAGTCCACAAACTTTCTCACTTTTATTCTTCCAATTCTCTCACCCATCCCACCAGGGGGGAGTGAGTGAGTGGCTGTGTGGGGCTTAGTTGCCAGCCAAGGTTAAACCACAACACCATCTCATTCTCGTCTGAGAAGAAAAAGAATTGTATAGTAGTATTCAGCTGAACACAGGAAATCTTACTGCAGCCTTTGGAACCATAGCATTTGATAGAGGCTAGAGAGAAATAAACAGGAAAAAAGGATTAGCTGAAAGACAAGTTGATGGTTTTACTGATTTCAACTAAAAGTTCTTCCCCATGTTCCTTTAAATAGAAAGTAAAGTAGAGATACTACTAGGACATACAGTCTACTAAATTATACAAGAAAGAAAGGCCATAGATACAAAATTTGGATTTGATATGAAAAAGTAATAGGTGGGGCTGATGTAAATGATGAAAGTCTTCAAAGGCAAAGACAAAAGACATAACAGAGTATGGTGCTGATAACGAGAACATATCCTGTACTGAGGACTTGAGGGAGCAAATGTTGAAAGGGACAAATTGAGGGCAATGATCCATTCATACAAAAGTAGATCATTCTGCAATAGCAGTCAGATAAGAAAGGTTTATATGAAAAAGGTGAAAAGCAGACATAAAGAAAGAGATTTTGTTCCATTTTCAAAACCTGGTGCCTCTGTGAAGAATGCTAACACAAAGTTTCAGAAATATGGCTCTGAAACGTTCTTCAAGGTGTGAAAGAACAGTCTCAAAACCAGAATACTTTTACATATGATCACAGTGAAGCTCTGTTGTGAGCTAATAGCATCCTTGCAACTAAGAAACAGAGTATCAGAGCTCAGTCAGTCAAAAATCTGGCTCAAATTATGCATTCACATAAAGTGGTCTAGCCAAGGAGGGTGCAATTGCTCACCCTCCCCAGGTCTGTTATCCATTCCGATAAACTGTTATAGAAGTGAGTATATGTGAAATGACTTACAAGATTCAAGGCAATGCCTCACATCTTTCTATGTGTTTTAAATATTAATATTGGCAGTAACTATGAGATATAAAATGCAGGAAAATCATCTTAATTATAAGCCTCTGGAAATATTTTATGAGATAGTCCCATGAACCTATGCTAAACCATTGACTTCTCTGCATTTAATAAGGTTAGGTTATTTTTCTGGTGTGAGATAGGAAGTGTTGTCTAAGGAAAGAAGGAAAAATCTCTTGCATATTTTAAATTAAAGACATAAAGATATGGAGAAAACAATTGAGAAATGGTGGTTTATTAAGTTTACACTTGACATCTGAGCTTCTGTCACTCACTGCACATGCTCTCATGGACTACTCCACTGCTGAGGTAAAGGTGTTTAATGTCATGTGTTTTACCTTGCAACTGAGTTTCATTAAGCATAAAGATAATTACAATGATCTATCCAATGGGGGATAAGCTAGCATGTCACCGTAGCTGTATCAGTTTAGACTTCTATATTATTTAATGAGCAAAAATAAACAGGTAAAAGACCTGTTACTCCATTTGTCATAGATCCATGTTGTTCTAGTTCTAGGGAATGAAAGAGTTTGATGTCTTGTCTAATAACCTCTAGCATCTCCAGTAATGAACATCTGAAGTGTTAGAACCATTTACAATGTGTGGCTGGCCATTCTTGGACTTTTTCTGGCTCCATATGCAATTTGTGTGTCCCTTTTGCAAATTCAGTTTCTCTAATTTTAAATTCTTCTAGCTAATTCCTCCTTCCCTCTTAATGCTTCCTTTGTATGTTGACATTAGTGAAGAAATGTGAGCATAAAACTGGGGTAGCAAAGTAGGGAATTAAAACCAGTGAAGATCAGCTGAAGACTAATTATACACATTTTACTAGGCTGAAACTTGTGTGAGCCAAAAATGCAAAATCAGTCCATTTCCCTGGAAGACACTTTATTATACACAGGAGATAAGGATTTTCACGTACACTTTCCATATATTACTACTCAAAGCTTTATCTAACCAAGGCACGCAATTGTATTCAACAGGCATCTGAAAAAATATATAGGAGTTAAAGTTTGACTAAGTGAAAAATTGATTATTCTTCTAGAAGAAGGTTTCACTTTTTCCCTTTTTTTCTCTGAGTCTTCATAGTAAAATCTCTCAGGACGGCTGATAAAAAGAACTTGAAGTGTCTAATCTATAGACTTATAAAGAACTGCAAATAACCTGCACAAGAAGTCATAACTCACAGAGGACAAAGAAACTGGTCTACTTTTCAAGTGATGCATCAGGCTCTTCTCTTTTTTTTTTTTTTAAATTTTCATTTTTATTTAAGTTTGGCAGATTTACAGAGTTTTGAAACATTATGCAATTGATTTGGTCTTTTTATTTGATTTTCTTTTTATTTTTTAGAAATTGTGATTTAGTCTAATATATTGTCATGATCCCCAGCAGAATGATATATGTCCATTACTGCTTCTCTATAATGTTCAATAGTGGGGGGTCATTTATTTTCAAAAGATGACAAGCCATTTTGAAGAAAGGAATAGAGTGTCTTCCATGCCAAGCTGATATTTTTCAATATTTCTTGAGGTTTCTTTTCTTCTGTTCAAGTCATTGACTTAGAAAACAATTGTGCTTTCAACAGAAACATTTATTTTTTATGAATCCTAAGATTAATTTTCATAGCTCACAGTGTCAGCTTAAATCCAGATTTTCCAAGAGACTCGCTTAGGTACCATGACACTCAGCATTGCCACACTAGATTTTAGACACTCAGCTCTGGAAATTGAATTCATAATCTCAAGTGTAGACCTTAATTCCTTGTATACAGGAGTCAGGCAGAGTTCAGTGCTCAGTTTTGCAATCTTCTAGACACTGAACTGACAACACCCAACAGTAAACACCAAAAGGAAAGCTTTGCCTGGTGGTCAGCACCATTCCCAACTTGGTGGCTCAGGGCAAGGACCATCCTTCCATTACCCCACAAAACTACATGGCATTTCTTTTTGCACAGGTGACTGACGCAGGTCGTCATCACCACTTCAGTCCCCCTTGAGTTCTAGCCCTGGAGTTGACAATGTAGATTCAGTTCCCTCTGCAGCCTAACATTGTGTGAACCATGCATCCTCTCTTCCTACAAGTTTTTTAATCACACCCCATTAAAGCATACTGGGATAGTGAACCTTCTATCCCTCTTGACATTCTAAAGTCATAATAACCATCTGGATCAAACAAGAAATTTGACAAGAAGGACCCAAATTAGAAATAGATAACAAAACATCAACCATCTTTAATTTCCAGTAAAACATCAGATACTAGATGTAGCTCCATCATTCCTTACTTTCCTTTGACCTATAGTGGGAAAAAAAGCAATGTAGCCTAGTAAGAATCTTTATTTTTATTTATCTTGTATACATACATTTTGACTTTGAATATATATATTCTGAATTTGATCAATGTGATTTTATATTGGCTGTATTTCAAGATCCCAACTATTAACTTTTATGAATTCCAGTGCCATAAAAAACATATTCAGAATAATTCTGGCATTGGTATTTCCAACCCAAAGCATTCTGGTTTTATTGTATATTTCTGGGAGATTTGCTGGTTACGATTTCTCTTTTGCTTACGTTCACAATATGACTTTGCTAGCACCCTGTAGGGTCATCTCAAATAGTTAACTCCTAGTCAAATAATACCCTGCTCTGAAAGCCTTTGATATGCTAATACAGCAATGTAATTTCAGACTTGAATTCAGATTAATGTACAGTAATTACTCACAAATACAGGTGAGGCTCTTTCAATTTTACTTCCCCTATTTACAGATCAAAGGCATGGCTTAGTCCTGACATCAAAGATGTGATTTAACCTTTTGAATTTTATCACAAAGAACAAAGATGAGTTAAAATTAAAATAATTTTTAATTGTCAATTAAAAAAAAACCAAACAAAATCGTCATGGTCAAGTAGTCAAAGGCAGAAACTCTGCAGATTAGACGTAGCAACAAGAGTAAATCCTGGCCTACAAGTAGAAAAACAAAAGCTAGATTCTTAGTAGAGTTAGTCAAGCTCTACTATGGTTGGTGGACTAAATTCTCCAACCTGTATCATAAAGAGCACCCCAGTAAACAAATCCACTGACTTAATGAGCATTGACTTCAAAGGAAAAAATTTACTATTGTAATGTTGGCAGAACCCCATCTGGAATGTATTATTTTAGAGTATCACCTTAAACATTTTTATGGATACACATTACTATGCTAAAGAGCATTTTCATAGGCATAAATGCAGATTACTCTTATGAGTAATACTGTACAATGTGTAAATGCAAGATCAGAGACTTAGTTCCCCTTTCAAGTTAATAAGAAATTCAAGAACAAGTCCTGTGTTCTGTATGTGTTAACCAGTCTTCAGTGATGAGTAGTTTCAGGAAATAATCCTTTTTACTTTTCCATCAATCCTTCACTTAAAATGTTCAACACTTATATTCAGGTTGCATACAGTCATACAGCAAAACTATATTGTTTCTATTCTTCAGTCAAGTCTCAAAGACTTTAAGTAAAAAATCAATGAATTGTCAGTAAAAATTATTCATTTGCAGCAGGCTTCAAATACATTTGAATAAGTATTTGAATAAATATTATTCAAGGTGAAAATGAATTACCTCAATAATGAACAACAAACGATGCTACAATGGATTTACTCCTCTCTTATAAGTCACTCTGCTTTATAAATTGGGGCATTTTATTCTGCTTTTTATGTCTTGTTCCTTATAGTCACATAATATATAAGTTTGCAGATTTTTTTTCTGTATGGCGTGGGGCCTGGGAGCACAAAAGAGTACACAAAGCATCTTTTGTATCCCACCCCATCAGTCAGCAGTTTCTAGTACAGCATCAGTTGATCTACCGCAATTAAGTCGCATGGCTGGGTGGCAGTCAGATACCTGCAACTTCTCCATCCAGCTGCAGTTGTGTCCTCCTGGAACATGTTTGGGCCTTGACTTTGCCCATCCTAATCACACACATAAAACATTCAGCAAGTTACCATCAGCTCACCATTTGATCCTTGCAACCTCCTTTTCTCTGGCCCTTGAAGGCCCTCAGCTTTTAAGAAGTCTGAAAAAAAGATTCTTTTCCTTAGTCTGTTTCTTTTCAGAAGCAGCCCCTTTACACAACTCTATCAATTTCCATTTCCCATCACAGCAAACAGAAATTATTTTCATCCCATTCCAAGTTTCTCATCTTTTAGCCCACTTGATCTTGAAAAAAAATTCCTCAGCCTGTACTGCAGTGTTGGCTCCCATCACAAACTGGCCTATAATGCCAGCCTCTCTCATTTGCTTTGCATGTCTTTACCCTTTTCCCCGCTAACATTCATCCATATCTTTCCAACCGCTTAATCCCTGACACCTTCAAACTCCTTCCAGAAAATGATCTTTAACTCTATGTGGTATAATGAACAGTGTCCCTGCTTTGCATATGCTGCCTCATCTCTGTACAGCCACATTTCTCCTGCCCTACACTCTGAGCCAGCTGTGATGAAGAGGAGTTGCTTGATCTTTTTTTTTAACTGGACTTAATGCAGTGAGGTCCTGGCCGACGACTAAGACCCCGGCATACTACCCTACTAATTGCAATGCATTCTAGTAACCAGTCATAATATTTGGGGCTTTTAGAGAGCTGTGCTTTATTTTCAAACCAAAGGACTGCATTCTGCTTCCACCAGTTAGTAGCTTTGGGACAGAGCAGTTAGCTTTATCTGAGACAGTTTATTTTCCCACTTTGGGAATATTTCCCACATAATATTCCCTACATAATACGCAAAAGTTCTCGTTTGTTGGCAAGAAAATAGTTCAGAAATCTTTCTTTTCCAGGACAAATGTTTTTTATTTCACCCTAGAAACATATAGTAAATAACATGCCCAGATCATCTTGGCAAGGCATCATTTTTATCTTTGTCATTCACTGAGGAGCTAGAAAGCCAGTACATATTTCTCATTCAGCTTGTGTCAAAGATATTGGCATTGCTACAGAAGATGCCAGCCACTATTTGTTGCATTGGCATTCAGAGTAATAACATTGGTTGTGATTAACTCAGTTTGTATGGCCGCATTATCCTCTGCATGTACTTTACTTGGAAGCTTTGTACAGTAATATTATCTGTCATATTCCCCATTTTTGCCTGCAGTTAATATTGATGAACAAGAAGAACAAAGTAACTTAAACTCAGCAAGTCAGGAAAGACACCAAGACCCTTTAGATTTATATTTCCAAGTGAAAGAATACCTCTCAGTGCTGCAAAACCTGCTAGATGAAATCCCATCTTGTATTCAAAAGACATTTCTTGAGCCTTCAATAGGATTCTCAGGTACTGAAACATATACCCTGTTACAGGACCTCAAGATCCAAAGTGGCACTCTCCTGTCACCTATGGGAATTTTTGTGCATAGTCTTTTCATAAGGCAACTAGTAAGGTCTAGACTGAAGTTAATCTCTGCATTCTAGGACAAGCCTTTAAATAATAATATTAAGTCCTCTTCTAACATGACGGTATCAACTCTGTGCTGCTGAAGTGTGTACCAAACCAGTGAAGACTGATGTAGAACTGAAAACAAAGAGGTAAGTTCAGATAACACAATGCAAAATGTCTCTATTATGGCAAGGATCTTTACCAGGATGTCAATGGGAATTCACCCCTGACAAAATTAGGAGCTGGATCAACCTTTTTTTGTATAAGGATCAACTGAACTCCTGATCACCCAAACCTGTAGTGGAAGAAGCCCTCTGAAACAGCTCTGTATTGGTTAGTATGTTGTCCATGAGGGGGATAGTTAATACTGGTAATTCCAGTGATCCCCTGTGTCAGAACATGCTGGCATGACTTAAAAAGCATCAGTCCCTTATTTAATTTTCAATTCTCAGAGCAGAGTAGCAATTTGGTAAAGGCTGAGCTGAAACCCTAAGAAACATTCTCACCTGCTCCATGGGTTATTCAGCTCCCATGCAAGCCCTTACAGGTGCCATTAAAAAAAAATAATAAAAAAACTAGTCAAAGTTGGATTTCATTTGTCTCTGTTCTAACCCCCCTCCTTCCAAATAGTCTCATGACAACGGTTACCTAGGCTGGAAATAACTCTTCAGCTGTACTGGCTTTGTAAGCAAGCAAAAAACTAATTACATGTCAATGAGCATAAAATAGAGGCAAAATCTTTTTACATAAAGTTGAGAATTTCTGCAAAAGAAATGCCAGATGTTCCTTGGGGACAGGCTATAGGGTGATTTCTTATCAGGAAGAGGATAAGAGACATGACACATGGATTAATCTGAATAAGAAATTATCCACCGTGCTAAGAGAAGCAATGAAAGTAAGTATGAGTGTGACTTGTTTTGCCATACTTATTTTGTGGGCCAGTTTTCTTTAATGCAATGTATGTATGTTATTAATGCTTATTTTCTTGTCCAGTTGAACTGAAATGGTGACATTATCAGGAATATGCTAATAAAACTGTCTTTTAACTAGTGCACACTTATGACAGGTAATCTAATTTGACAGATTTAGCAATTTAGCAGAAGATCATAAAAATAGCCAGATTTTCTTCAGATGCTTTTTAAGCTTTTAAACACCAAGATTTCATACCCTGATGAGACTTCAGAAGAAGACAAATATTTATGGTAATTTGAGAACAGCTTTTATAATAAAGTTTAGGTCCAAAACTTTTACTATTTATCTATTTATTTATTTAGTGAAATCTTCCCCAAGACAAGATAATAATATCCAGTCAAAACAAAAAAAAAACCAAACCAAACCAAAAAAAAAAAAACACACACACACAAAAAAAAGAGAGAGATAGAGAGAAAACTAAAAAGTTAAAGCACTTAATTAGACTGGCAAGAAAAATCTCTTCAGAGTTACTGTAATACAGGGGATGCATCAATTCTTGTTTCTAGTTTTAGGTCACATTGCCTGTGATTTGTATTTGTCACATGGAGTTTGCATAAAATGTAAAACTCATCAACAAGAAGAAGCATTCACAGTGGGAAAAATAATTTCAGCCCACAAAGTACGAAAACTGTTTCCACCATAACAGGATAACCTCAAAGAGCCATCAAGGAGACTGCAATTTTATTCTACAGCACCAGTTGCTCACAAGTGAGAGTTTGATCGTATAAACCAGATCTTGGGAGCACATTATGTTTAGACTATGTGTCAAATCCTCCAGCTCAGATACAGTGAAGACATAGGACTGGGAAGAATGAAACCTAAATCAATCGCTCAGTGATTAATATCACTTAACCCATGTACCTCTTCTCTCCTAGCTGAATGTGTACCAGCTTATCATTCTATTACTGTTTTTAGGCCAGCTCTACCCAGATCTATAGTATGTAGGGTAGCAACAAGGGTTCCAACTCCACCAACTTTACAAAAGCTTGCAGTCCTGAGGAAATTAGCCCCCAACATTTTCTGTGAGCTACACTATGCTTTATATTGGCCTATATAAACACTTTGACCACATCAAATACAAGGTCATTTAACTTCACCCAGGAGACCTACTTAATCTAAATTGGTATGATGCAAGACTCATAATGTAAATCAGATACCTAAAGTGCTGTCACATATGGTCTTCTGTGAAATTTAGCTCTTATTCCATGGAACGCAAAAGACTGGATTATGTCCAACACCTCTTGGTAGAGCAGTGAGAAAGGAGAAGAAAGATTGTTCTGCTTTCCACATGTGAGTTCAGGTACAATCTAGAACATTTCTAACAAAAAAAAATAAAAAAAATCAGCAATAGAAAGAACTAGGCAAAAAAGTCTCTTCACGACATTCCTAGTATGCTTCCAGTTTCTTGTGTGACCTTTAGCAATTTCAGCCTCCCTCAGTTTCTCCTCAGTTTCACCTCAGTTGTCATCCATAAAAATAGCATTAAATTATTTTCTTCACAGAGGCATGGTAAGACTTCTAAAGCAGATAAGAAAGCATTAGAGAAAAAGTGGCAGAAACATGCAAATTGCTGTTAGCAGAGCTGTTTTCATTTCTAGCTCCCTTCCCCTTCACTGCTTCTGCCATTGTTTTCTGTTTTCCTCATCAGAATGAAAGCACAGAGCACAAGAAGAAATCTTCCCTCACCAGCTACATTTCATGACTTTGTAGTGTTTCATTTGTTTGTTTATTCTCTTGCACCGAGTCATTCTGATGGAAATCAAGACCAGGCTTTTCCTCCCAGACAAGGTAGCACCGCAGTGCATTTTTTAGTGTCTTTGTTATGCAAGAAATGTGGGCTTGAAAAGAGCTGCCATTGGGCTGATTGAATTGTCTGGAAGAGAGTTAAAATGTGCCCTGAGCTGATTAGGCCAGCCTGTGTCAATGACAGAGTAAGAGCAAAGGATTTAGCATCCGAGAAATTGCAAGGTTTATTTGGGAGAAGTGGAATGCTCAGCACTATTTGCTTTTAAGCAACAAATATTTTGCTCTAACACTGCTGAGCACATCATACATTTATGGTTGTACTATGCTAGGGCATGCACATGTATTTTTCATGCTGCACGCTCTAACTGACTTGCAATGTTTGTAATAACCTGAATTTTCTGGTTAGATTGAAACAAAGCCACAAGATTGAAAAGCAGACAGCCCAGGAAAAGAATAACTCATGGATCTTGGAATAGCTTCTGTCCTCACAGAGGTCACCGGTCTCAAAGAACACAACCTCAGAGCATCTCTTTGGCAGGACATAGTAAGAAATGCTGTGGCAGTAAGGAAAACCATTTTTATGCCATAATGCAATAATAGCTCAGACAAATGCCCCTGAGTCTGCAGAGTTTGCTGAAAACTTTCATGCTAAGCAGAAAGCCGACACAACAGGGAATATTCTCACCATCTAACTTTAGGTTCTTGGAGTCATTGGGGAAGGTTATGCTCCCTATATGTGTGCTCTGAATCATGCCCTGGAGGACAGTACTGTTGGCTTTAGAGGGATCGTGGAGTATCTTCTTGGGCATTTTGCTAGGACAGCAATTTTTATTGGAATCATTATCCACAAAATGGATGTCAATAACCTCAGAAATGCCTGGGGTTTTTTATGTCCAGTAGTTAACTGGATTTCACCTCTACCCCCTTGCAAAGGCACTGCAGCAGGCTGCCTGCAAAGATCCACCACCCAGCAGCAGGAACCAAGAGGTCTGTGGGACAATACACTCAATCAGATAACATTCAACAGCAGGACAACACACGGCCACCTCTAGGGCTCCCACATTGCTGGTCTCACTGCTCCCAGTCACCTCCTTTCCCAGAGCTAATTTGAGGATTTTTACACATGGAGGCAAAAGCAAATTTTGGGTCCTCAGAATTGCTGAAAAAGGTGGCTAATGCACCACTTACCAGCCAAGGGGCAAGATTGCTGAGTGCTAGCTCTGCAGCCTGCTACCACAACCTGATGCCAATTACCAGTAAACAACAGAGGGATGATCACTTACAGTCACTCAGAGCATTCACTGCAAGTCTGTGTGTGGCTGGTGACCAGAACCACTTCTGAAACTGTGGGCAAGGAAGAAGGCAGAGTCATAAGGGCAAGGTGGATATGATAGAGGAAGCGGCAGCAGCATTTTCAGATGCAGGAACACTGTTAACTCAGATTCCTTCAGCCCAGCTCCTCTTTTAGTTTTACCGCTGTACATGAGGCGAAGTTATTCCACTAGCACTGAAGTTGGAAGATGGTTTGGTCAATAATCATGTTCTACTTTTCATTATGTAGTAAACTTCCCTGTGATGGATTGTACTTTATTATTATTATTATTATCATCACCATCATCATCATTTTATATATTATATATAATATAATATAATATATATTATTATTACAAAAATAATTTGAAAGGTACCACACTTGTCTTCCTTTAATTGTACACCATTTCTGGTTCCTTGTTTTTCTCAGGGCTCAAATTTCACAATAGCAAAAGCAGAAAAATGGTATTTTCAAGGCAAAGTTGATAGAGACTCAGGTTCTTTCTTAGCAACATTTGTGATTGCAGGGACTGAAGACTGGTGGTGTCTCAATCACTGCTCTTGTAGCACATTCTAGGTTGTGGGTTTTTGTGCTGTATCATCACCTGCAAGTTTGTTATAGGGTGATGGAAAGTATTTTACACTCTCTGGTGCAGAAAAGACATCCTGTGGCTCCACCTAAACCACTCTTTCCTACTTGTTCACATACCAGTTTGGGATTGCTACTTCCTACTCCCATGAGACAGTGTCTCTGTCTGCTTAGACGTGACATGGTGAGCTAGGCTTATATATTATCAAAATCCATTTCACAAGTGTGCATAGGTTTGACAGATGTTCAGAAAATAACATATCTGTGTTCAAAAATATTTGCATGAAGATAACTTACCTTATCACAACATTCCTGAGTTTTAGGATAGACAGATCATAGAATTTCTAATTATAGCTTTCACAGTTAGTGTTACGTGCACTTGTAATTGTTGTTTTTAATGTTATTACATTAACACATGGGAAGGGGACGGTACACTTCACTTCTGCAAGCTTTAAATGAAAAGACTGCAGCTGCGAGTCAGGCTGAAGACTGCATGTCATTAGTTATGGTATGAATTCATAATACCCTGGATAGTTAACAAATTAAATGGACAGAACAGACCAACAATAGAATAGGTATCACAAAGAGGTGGTAGGTGTTTTTCAGAATGATGTCTAGAGTTAGTGGTTGAGCCAGAAACAGAACTGGGCTTCAAACCTACTTGGAGAAGGCCATGGAATTACAGAGCCTATAACCCCTTCTTCTCCCTGCTGCCTTTAGGACTGTTCAGCTTACCATGCCATAGCAGCTCCTCAGCTTCCCCTCACCCCAAAAGCAGATTGCAACCAAGGTCTCAAGCACCCCAGATCAGCCTCCCATCAGACGAAATATTGATTGTTCCATTTCTGTAATGCTTAGCCTGCCTGGGAGCATCTTGAACATAATAGGGATGATACTTGGGGCAGGGTGTTGTATTAAGACATTTGGACCACTCCCCAGTTCCTGATGTAGCTTGAGAAAACCACACAGCACTGACACTATGCTGCACACATATCCTAAATAACAACTCTGAGATGTGCTTGAAATTAAGAGTGACAGAATAATTTAGTAGCAATGTGGGATGCGATTAACTGTAATGAGATGACACTGACCAAAATGAAATTCTGAATTGAATGATTTCCTAATAGCAGCAAGGCTATTGGAATGCAGGACTAACCCTCCTTATGAAATGCTTCACTTTTTCAGTCATTTATCTCATTGCAATCACCTGAATGAAAGTTGGGGCTGGACTAGAGGCTGCGAAAGGAGTGTTTGCTGTGTGTGCATGGCTGGTATTCACAGTGGAGAGACTGAATGTCTTAAATAATTTTTTAAATAAATAACCAGCATGTGTTTAAAAACATAGTTCCTTCTTATTCCCCAGCCATACAATTCATAAAATGCAGTGGCAACAGCCAGTCTAAGTAAGTGAGAACAAACAAAAGGAGGCATTATCAGAAACCGGTGGCATAGATAGAACCTGGGCATTGCAACCAAGTTTTATTTTTTTAAAATTTCTCTTCAAAAGAAATAAACATGAGGCAAAGGGAGTGGACGGGGTGGCACTGCCTCCAAAAATGGCAACATTCCTAGAAGAGTGATAAGGGGTGTCCAAGGCTTTTATGGATGACAGTATGAGATTTCAAAGAGATATACTGTGGGTCTTTTTTATTCCAGAACCAAAAGCCAATGAAAGAAATTGAATCTCCAGCATCTACATGTAAATTTGGAAATGTTAGATATTCTCCATTAATTGACAGGATGGGCTGTGGGACGTCTGACCTTACATGACTGGAGAGATTGCTGAGAGAAAGATTTCACCCTGGAGAAATGCATCTTAATAGTAAGGACAGCAAAACTGTCTGCAAAAAAGCTTCAAATAACGCCAATCATTGGTTCAGAACAAATATGGTCAAACAAAAGGTCAGAGACAAAGTAATAAGCAGAAGCAAACTGACCAAGAGGACGGCTGTCCAGTTTATGTATAATGGAAAGCAATGCAAAGGCAGAAAGTGTCCAGACAGAGGGCAGCCATGGGAGGGAAGGGACCACAGCAGCCTGGACAAAGCAAGCGGAGTATGTCACCATTCAGAATGAAAAGCTTCCTGGGGAAGAGAAGGGTGGTGTCAGTGCGTGAGGAAGTGCTTGCTACAGTGTGATGAGATGGATGGCAAGTTTGATTCGCAGAAGATAATAGAAATGAGAGCAGCATCAGAGATGGAAATGCAGCAATATTTGTTAGGAGAAATCTGATTAGCTGTTAATGACCTACTGACAAGCTTTCTGAGACAACAAATTTGGAAACAGAAAAAGCTAGCAAAAAAAGCTAGCTTCTCCCCCCCCCCCCCTTTTCTTTTAAAGAGCAATGGAATAATAAAAGCTGATTCTGTGTCTGCAGAGCAACAACTGAAATACACCTGTTCAGCTTCTTTTGACACAAAGAGGCTGATCTGGTCTACTTTGAAATCTTTATGACCATTAAGGGTTGCTGAATTTGAACTAACAGTGGTAAAATAAAAACTTTTTCTGGAAAACTAGAATAGACATGGAAGAATACATTTGAAAAGGTAGGAAAATCTAGGAGGAGATACTTCTGGTTTAGCACAGAAGATTGAAAAACTAGTTAAAAGTAAATACAATGTCTGATCCCAGAATTTGATGTATTTTCCTTACACAGAAAAATAAAGCCGCAACTGAAGTGTCACCTGCTACATCTTCTACTTGTTAAATTGAAAAAGCAAACCATTTCTACTGTCTAGTAGAAAGTGCAAAAAGAAAGAACAAAGAATGATGAAAGTATTTACTGATAAAACAGGTTCACCTTAAACCTAAAAATGTCAGTATTCTGTGTTAATTAAATCCTTAAATGTAATTTGTTTTTAAATACATTATTAATTAGAGAACCCTCATGAACGAAGACACTGAGAGTTGTACCTTTAATTACAGAGGTTTTCATTGTACAGCTGATTCTCCCTGACACAATGAACCCAAGGCAAAACATCCTCCAAAAGAGCCTTACTCCAACGATCCTACTAAAACCAGGGACATCATTTCTCAAACTACATATACAAGATTGGAAGAATGGGAAGATGGGAAAGGTGCAGAAAGAAAGTGTCACGTAATTTCACCACACCCATCAGCCTGGCTCCCCAGGACCCTTACGGTACAGACATGGTATGTATTGCAGACATACATCCAGGATTATTCAGCTGCTGCAGGCAACCTGCTGCTGTAGGTTCCTGCTGTTTATGTGATCTGCAGCTGCAGCTCCTTCTCCTGTTTTCCTTTTTCCCTTTTCCTGTTTTATCTGACTTTGAGTAAGCAGTTGTAATCTATAGGTTTTGCAAATGAGATCATGTCCTCTAAAAGACAATGATATCTGCTGCCTCATAATTTTTCCTACAGAGGCATTTTTGGCTCCCAGTAGTGGTATCTTTGGCTTCTTGTATTAGTAGATGCAACCACGTGAGTGTGAGCTTTATGTATTTGTTTATATATGGTCTTTATATTTGACAGCTTCAGCTGGGTGGGTGATGTAGGTGAGCAGTTATGTCTTTCTTTTATGAGTAGTTACAAACCTCCTGGGTGGTCTTGTTTGTCTGCTACTGAAAGGATACCTTTACTACAAAATATTTTGGAAATTGCTTTTGGATCAAGCAATCTTATTTTTCCAGAAAACTTATTTGTCCAGGAAATTCCATGTAAACACAATACAACAATTCCTATGTACTTATGCTGTTGTCTTCCATAGCCTTTTTTTTTTTTTTTTTTTTTTTTTTTTTTTTTTTTTTTTTTTTTTACTGCAGGATTAAAACACATTTTGGAGAGTACTTGGCACTCTTTCTCCTTTTTCTTTTTAAATTTTCCAGGACATAGGAAACAATGCCCTATAATACTATTGACACTTGCCCTCAGCAGAGTCTTTCTTGTCACCCTCACTATATTTCTTGTTCTGGTGGTGATACATTTATTTTCACCCCTAGTGACTATTGTATAATTGACATTTAGTCCATAGCACAAAGCACTATCCACCCTTAACTCAGTGCCTCCGATGAAAATTGGTTAAAAACAGGTCACCCAGATTCAGTTCAGACACAAAGTCTTCTGGTGCCCAGGCATACCTCTGTTTATCTAGATTTAGAAGGTCATCTTTCTCACATCAGTTATGCAAGACATGTTAGCAATTCGACATACCTAGCTGGGATGAACACACTCTTGACCCTCCTTTACATTTCTGGAAACACATTCATTTAAATAATTTTTGACTTAGCAATGGAAGACACCTTAATGTGAACAAATTGTGTACTCCCACTCCTACTGAAAATGCATAGCTAGATCTTTAGATCTAAATCTTCCAAGACATTTAGACTTATTCCTACTAAGCGTAATAGGAATTTTTATCTTAACCATATTTTAAAACCTTCGATGTTTCTTTCAGAGGAAAGGAGATGCCTAAATGGGATACAAGTACCTAAGAGCCTTCTGAGGACTTGGAGTTTAAAATTTGTTTCTCACTTATCCACGTATAAGATGGGTATAATATTACAGTATTATAGTGTGCTAAGTTACAAAAAGTTTATGAGGTGCCCAGGTATAACATCTATGGGGATTCAATAAATAAACAGCAGTTAAACTCATTCAGAGTATTTAGATAGGCTTTAGCTGACCTGAGTAGAGATTGCATCTGTGAACAGCTTTTGTCTCCTGTGAGTGGGTTTTGAGTTTGTCCCCCTACAAAACCCCTACACTTGCTCACTGCCAGTAACCCACAATTTGCTAATCAAGTCATGTATGTTATCCACCACCTCATTTGTACACCATACTTGCACTTTTCAGGCTACTTCCCTTACACATCAAAAGGCCTTTGCCTGCAACACAAAACAGGTGCTAGCAATTTTCAATTGACAGTGGTTTTTTACCCAGAGATTTTTTGAGAATTTACCTTAACAGCTAGACAATGAAAATTCACTGGTGGGGAGAGAAAAAAAAAGGCAAGACCTGAGCCGGAGATGGATCAGACCTCAGATTTTATGTTTTAATTTTTTTTTTTTTTTCACCAAACTCAGAAATTAGGCAATGCTTATTTCAATGTGAAATCAGTTTTAATCAAGATATTCTAGAACCTTGAAAAGGAGGGTCTATAATGATTTGACTGGCAGATCTTTAACATGGCAAAGCAGACACCTGACACTGAAATATATTTTTGTTTAGGTTGAAGGTAAACTGGTCACAATTGGTTTCCAGCAGCCCCTTTACTTTACCTATTTATTTACTGTATTTTAATTTTTCCTGGTGTTTCATAGGTTCAGTTTCGCACTTGCCTCCATCAGCTTTGTGTTCTGCTTGTAATTTCAAATTCCAGTAATGTTTTTCTACTTCCTTCCTTGGATACCAATAAAAGCTCCATCTGTGTTAAAAAATTAATATTGATGTGAAGATTGAGTATAAAAATGTACCTAGACCAGCTTCAAACAAGTCCTGGTGATTTCATTAAATCTTTTTAATAGCCACTGTCAGTGGGAACTCTGTGTTCTCAGAGAAAATGACTTGCTGTATTTCTTCAAAATCAGTTTGATTTTTAAGCCAAAACAGCCCCAAGCTAAAATAATAAGCAATTAGTTTGCCCACAGTCAAATTAAGATTTGTCAGCCAAAATCCTTTATGGGACATGCAATAGAAGTAGCATGTTTTACTTTAAAAAAAAAGAAATTACACTTTGTATGTTAGTTTTACTGATTGTCCTATTACAAAAGGCTTGTGTGTTAACTGATTCAGTTACTGCTTTAACAGTTTTATCTCAGAGTAGGAAAAGGATTATACTGGCCCAAGGACTTTTATGACTTTTTTTTTTTATTATTATTATTATTAGGAATACTAACTGAACTGTGATTGCAGCAATCAAACATTACAAACACAGTAGTTAGGCCACCATAAAATGTAATCTGGAAAACTCATGATTTATTCAGGGTGCTTCCCACGATCTGTGCATTTGATCAGGAGGTAAATTCGGATTGCCTCCTCTCCATTTCAGGTTGGGAAATATAAGTAATAGATTCCAGCAGAGAAGTGAGTAAGTAATATATCAGGCTGCAGGTCAGGCAGGAAATTCATAAAGTTTCCTCAGAAGTTTTCAGGATAACACAAATGCATGGATTTCCTGTCTCCTAACGGGGACGTTTTCTCTCCACTAGGACTGTATATGTAAGTTATCGTAAGATGAAGTAGGTTGCAGATTTATAAGTACGTTAGCTGCTCTGTGAGTAGCAGTTCCCTGAAAGCACACTTTTATCCCACAATGAGCCAGCGTGGCTTGCTCCGCAGAGAAAGTGAGATGTTGCTTAGGGTCGTTGTCATGGAGTAAATCTCCTGGCTTTCTTCACGGCAGCTTGTTTGGGTTGCTACAGACCAGTTTACCAATCAGAAACAATAGGCATAATTTTTTTTATTATTATTTATTTCTACTGATTTTATTTCAGACAACTCCTTTCACTGCGATAAAGCCACTTTGGTGAATATCTCTCTCTTCTTTTTATGTGACTCATCATAGGCTTAACACCAAGCGTATGTTTAAGGTCTTGTTAAGTGTTGTGCTGAATGGGCTGCTAAAAGTAAGAATTCTCTCACGTAATCTTATGTATTTACAAGTTAGGCAATTTGTTTAAACCAGGCACCAAGGATTCCTGTATCATCAGTAGACAAGTGAGATCCCATAACAGGTCATAACAGAAGTCTACCTACCTTAGTATCTTAGCTTTACCAGTGCTTACAGCAGAGTACTGTGAGTACAGAGAACCTGTAGCAACATTTCCCAAACATATTCTCCCACTTTCCAACCCTTCGGCTCAGTGGCTAATGTCTTTACGTTTATATCCTGCATGGGGTTTTCTTCAAGTAAAACATCCAGTATGTCCTTGACCCCACATCAGCTTTTAGCATCCTAAATGTCACATGGGGTAGAGTTCCTGTGTGTAACCCCCTTTCATGTGAAGAATCAAAATCTCCATGTCATAAAGGTCAAAGGCTCGTAAGACATCTCTTTTCCTGGCTTGATATATTTAGCTCTTCCAGTGGAAGTCACTCCAAACCACCATCACACATCTGCATTGTCCTTCTCTGAATTTTCCCCAGTTCTCATCATAGAATCATAGAATGGTTTTGGTTGGAAGGAACTTTAAGATCATCTACTTCCACCCCCACTGCCATGGTCAGGGACATCTTCCACTAGACCAGGTTGATCAGAGCCCCAGTATCTCTCATACCTGTTTGGAGAAGGGAAGCAAGACTATAAACTATAAAACTATAGAAGATAGAGATGAAGGGTGGATACATACACGAACAACGGAACCATCTGTCTGTCAAGACGTTATCTTGGTTATTGTGTTTCTAACACATATGTTGCAATCAGGCTCTGTTCTACTGTTGTTCTTCTGACAACACACGCTATTGTAGTATAAGTAATAATATTAAAACGTAACAGAGTTCTCATGATACACACCTCAAACAGGGTGCTCTGGTACTGAACTTAGATTTGTAAACATCAGTGAAAATATTAGATAGATATATTGTGAAAGGCACATACACTTTAATTAAGCTTATTAATTAATTAATATATATGATATAACATTAATTATCAATATGATATATATTATAATATATAAAAATTATATTAAAAAGTGGTTGGGCCACGTTTATAAACACTACTTTTATCAGTTTCAAAGGATTATTTTAAAGAGTTTCCTGCTACTGAAGGGATTATTTTTGTCTTCTGTTCCTAGGTGTGTCAGTGGCAGATGACTCTGTCTCAGGACTGCAAAGGAGTTTTGCAGTCACCTCTCCAGTACAGGACCTGGTTACTCCTGAGGGCCCTCTACGGCACTCTAATACAAGCCACAACTGTCAATACATCATTGATAATGCATAGAATCCAAGGGTAAGCCTCAAGGTTTCGTTGCGTGAAAAGCATAACAAATTTGCACTCTGTGTGTGCATGAGTGCACCTGGCTTCTCCTAGACACGTCTCAGCAAGATTTTCTTGTGAAACAAGGAGATAATGAGAAGCACAGAGCTGACACACAAAACCCACCAGGTCGTTCATGAGTGTTCCCCATCCCTCTGAAGTTAAAGCAAAACACTTACCCTGTTCAGGAATACTAGCACTACCAGGCTATGGAAATCTGAAGCAGAAGTATACTGAGAAATACGGCAGCTATAATAAGACTGTAAATGGCATATCAGAAAGGAGAAAGACAGAAGAACTGAAACTTCATGTTGCTGGACAGCAATGTTTGCATCATTTTTGAGGGTGGCTCAAGAAGCAGTTTTAATCTCTGTTTGCTGTGTTTTAGCCAGGAAAACTGTGTCGCTTTTGAAACCACGAAGACTACATTACTGAAACAGCAAAAATCTCATTTACACATAATTTACAACCACAAAAAATTTCCAGGGTGTCCCTCTTTCAGTTCTGACAAACAGAAGTATGGGTACTCTCCAAGAATACAGTACAGACCTATGTATACCCATATATCACCTCGTAGCAGACAGTTTTTCGTTTACTTAGCTAGGTTGCTGAAGTAACTTACTAAGCACAGTTTGCAAATTGTGTGTTGCTCTTCATCAGCGATGAGGTTGTTGTAAAGTTACAAGGGTTAATTCCAGTAGACCAAATGCTTGGAGAGGATATTTATTGCACAGTTGTCAGTGTTTTATTGTCTAGTGATGTTGGAAAAAACTTATCACTTAGGCAGCTAAGGGAGCTCCTTCATTGCCTTGGGGGAAAAAAAAAGGCTCATATTTTATGACAAATATCGTAACTGTTCCACATTTTATCACCACGTTATACACCAAGGAGTATTCTGCTCCAAGCTATCACATCTGTCTCCCATGTTGGCTGTCCTTACTCAGCAGGCTGAATTCATCTGCAAGAGCATGATATTTTCACACTAAGATTTTCAACTTTTTCTTCAGGAAGATGAGGCAACGGATCATGATGTTTTATATTAATTCTACAGTCCCAGAAGAATATGCCCAAGTTTTTATGAGGTTCATGAGTTCTTGGGGCTTTGAGCAACCTGATCTAGTGGAACGTGCCCCTGCCTATGGTAGGGAGCAAAACAATCTTAAAGGTCCCTTCCAATCCAAACCATTTTATGATTCTATGATTCTACAGTTCTTATGAAGTTAAACATTTCTTAATAAGCAGAAGAGAAGGATGTATTATTCACAGTGTGGCTCCTCTGTCTTTCCAAAAAAATTTGAAATATTCCAAGATTCCTCTAAGCATCTGAATTCAAATGTGGAGATTTCTTTTATCTATTTAATTGATTTGTTACTTTTAGAAGCTGGTAAAAAATATTTTCCAGAAAAAGTGAGAAGTTGGTGTTGATACTTCAGTCTTAAAAATAGATGACTGGAAAAAGCTAGCCAAAAATTAGTAATAAACAATTCCAAAGAAAGTGTGGAACAACTAGCTAGAGCTGTCTTTTTTAAGAGCGAGCTGAATAAAGAGGAAACTGGACAAAGACTCCCTTGCCAACATACATGAACTGGGAAATGCAGTGTGTGTTTAGTTCTTCATAAGAAGAACTCCCCAGGGGACGGGAACCTCAGTCCATCCCACTCCTACCAGTTTAATGCCAGTGCCAGCAAGAGATGCCCAGGCCCTGGAGAGGAATCACGGGTCAGCAGAGGAGTGCCTGAAGAGCAGCACAGAGGAATTCCAATCACTCCAGCCGGGAAGTCAACTCTATCGGGGGCCCAAATTAAATGCTGCTATGCAAATGCACATAGCATGGGAATAAACAAGAGGAATTTGAGATGTGCACATGCTTGCACCATGATCTTATGGGCATCACAGAGATGTGGTGGGATGGATCCTGTGACTGGAGGGCTGGGATGGAAGGATACAGGCTCTTTAGGAATGATAGGCAGGGGCTGCCTTCCGTGTCAATGAACAGCTGGAGTGCATGAAGCTCAGCCTGGGGGTGGATGAGGAGCAACCAAGAGTTTATGGGTCAGGATCAAAGGGAGGGCAGGGACAGGTGACTTCATAGTGAAGGTCTGCTACAGGCTGCCCAACTAGGAAGACCAAGTGGATAAGGCCCTTTATAAACAGATAGGAGCAGCCTCATGGTCACAAGCCCTGGTCCTCATGAGGGGCTTCAGCCACCCCAGCATCTGTTGGAGGGAAAACACAGCAAGGCATGAGTAATCCAGGAGGTTCCTGGAATGCATTGATAACTTCCTTCTCCAAGTGCCAGAGGAGAGGTGCCATGCTGGACCTTGCTCTCAGCAACAAGGAGGGGCTGGTGGGGAATGGGAAGCTCAAGGGCAGCCTTGGCTGCAGTGACCATGAAATGGTGGAGCTGAAGATCCTTAGGGCAGTGAGGAGGGTGCACAGCAAGCTCTCTGTACAGGACCTGAGGAGAGCAGGCTTTGGCCTCTTCAGGGATCTGCTTGGTGGAGTAGCATGGGATAAAGCCCCGGAGGGATGAGGGGCCCAAGAAAGCTGCTTCATATTCAAGGATCACCTCCTCCAAGCCCAGGAGGGATGGATCCGAACAAAGGGGAAGTCAGGCAAAAATGCCAGGAGGCTGCATGGATGAACAAGGAGCTCCTGGGCAAACTCCAGCACAAGAGGAAGCCTACGGGGGTGGACGGAGGTGGACAGGTAGCCTGGGAGGAATACAGAGAAATTGTCTGAGCAGCCAGGAATCAGCTTAGGAAAGCTAAAGCCCTGATAGAATACCATCTGGGCAGAGACATCAAGGGCAGCAAGAAAGGCTTCTATAGGTGCATCTTTGATAAAAGGAAGACTAGGGAAAACACGGGCCCTCTCCTGGAGGAAACAGGAGGCTGGGTTACCCAGGATATGGAGAAGGCTGAGGTCCTCAATGACTTTTTCACCTCAGTCTCCAACGGTGAGTGCTCCAGTCACGCTTCTCAAGTCACAGAAGGCAAAGGTGGGGACTGGGAGAATGAAGAACGACCTGCTGTAGGAGATCAGGTCTGAGACCATCTAAAGGGACTTGAAGGTGCACAGGTCCACGTGATCTGATGAGAGGCACCCCCAGGTCATGAGGGAACTGGTGGATGATGTGGCTAAGCTGCTATCCATCATGCTTGAGAAGTCGTGGCAGTTCAGTGAAGCTCCCACTGACTGGAAAAGGGGGAAGATGCCTCCCATGTTTAGAAAGGGAAAAAAGGAAGACCTGGGCGACTACAGGCCAGTCAGTCTCACCTCCGTGCCTGGCAAGATGATGGAGCAAATCCTTCTGGAAAGTATGCTAAGGCACATGGAAGTTAGGGAGGTGATTGGTGACAGCCAACGTGGCTTCACTACAGGCAAATGATGCCTGACAAATGGGCCAGGGTGATCCCAAGCACAAACACGGGCTGGGCAGAGAACAAATTGAGAGCAGCCCTGAGGAGAAGGACTTGGAGGTGCTGGCGGATGAGAAGTTGAACATGACCTGGCAATGTGCGCTTGCAGCACAGATAGCCAGTTGTATCCTGGGCTGCGTCAAAAGCAGCGTGGCCAGCAGGTCGAGGGAGGGGATTATCCCCCTCTCCTCCACCTTCAGGAGACCCCACCTGCAGTGCTGCATCCAGCTCTGGGGCCCCCAACATAAGAAGGACATGGACCTGTTGGAGTGTGCCCAGAGGAGGCCACGGAGATGATCAGAGGGCTGGAGCACCTCTGTCTCTGGAGACAGGCTGGGAGAGTTGGGGTTGTTCAGCCTGGAGAAGGCTCCCGGGAGACCTTAGAGCGGCTGCCAGTGACTAAAGGGGGCTCATAAGAAAGGTGGGGACAGACATTTTAGTACGTCTATAGTGATAGGACAAGGGGAATAGTTTTCAACCGAAAGGTGGTAAATTTAGATTACATGTTGGGAAGAAATTCTTTACTGTGAGGGTGGAGAGGTGCTGGCCCAGGCTGCCCAGAGCAGCTGTGGGTGCCCCATCCCTGGCAGGGCTCAAGGCCAGGCTGGACGGGGCTGGGAGCAGCCTGGGCTGGTGGAAGGTCCTTGCCCCTGGCAGGGGCTTGGGACTAGATGATCTTTAAGGTCCCTTCCAACCCAAGCCATTCTATATTTCTAAACGTCTGTGATGTTTATTTCAGAATTTACTAACACCTTCAAGATCTCACCAAGTGATGTGTGTTACTTGCTTCCTGCTAATCTAAAATATCAGGTTTTATATGAAATCTCTAAATTTTAAAAAAAAACCACACTATAAGCACTGAAAGCTGTGCTTAAAATGCAAGAAACTATTGAAAGGAAAAATAATTCTAAACTGTAGGGAAAAAGTCTATTTAAGAATGTAAAACAGCAAAGCTTAATGAAAACCAAGATAACAACTTATGTTTTTTTTACTCACGACTCATTTACAGTCACTGGAGCCTCCTTCCCAAACAGGTATTATACTAGACACCTATTTTAGCATACAATGAATCTGAGCAACTCAGAGTTCAGGTGAGTCTCAAATGTTGCTGAACTGGAATCTGGGACATTGGATAATGAATGTAATATTAAAGAAAACGTGTCCATGCATTCATAGTTTGGCAGTTTATATTTTTGATTAATTTATCATATTGTAACCTCATTCCTTTATTACCACCAGGAAAGTAAGAAATTCAAAACTTTATTGAAAGGTGCTCTGTTCTGCCTGCTCCATAGAGAACCGACATTGTTAGATGTCTTACATGAACTTGCTTCTACTAAAAGTAAATTGAAATTAAGAATCAATTTTATTCCTTTATTAGAAGCAATTACCTTTTCACAATAGCTACCATATCAACTACAAATTCAGTCCTGCAGTCTTTCAGGTATGTGACTTATTATGATTTAGTTAACTCAGTCAATCAGGAAATAAACATTGTTTGATATAAACAAGGTGGAAATTTATTACAGATTTTCAGTACAGCAACACAGATTCTTAAATCTACTTGTAACAGCCAGAATGCAAACCATGTGCTGCAAGTCACCAAGATTAGTCCAAGTAGACATCTGGTAGATCTTTCTTAGTATATAGACATTTTCTTATTACCTATTTATCTCCCTAGACCACTCTAGCACCACCACCCCAGTCATCTTTAAGTGTCTTTGAGGCAAAAGTATTGTGATGTTTTCTGTCTTTTTTTTCACAAGCATATTGGACATCCATTTTTGCTCACAACCAGTTCTGAGGGGCATTTGTAGATACTCATAAAGTGAGCTGTACAGTCAAGGAAATAACTTCCTTACCTAGGCTTCCAACATGGAATACCAGGAGGAAAGCAGTCAACAATAGGCTTTAAGTCTTATGCATGTGATTGGGAAGATATTCATATACAATGAAAGCTGATGGAGATTATTCACCTTCTCTAGCCCTAAAGAAGGGATGAACAGGAAGACTGTCCAGTCAAGGTAAATTGTAATTTTAAAGAGGCTATATTAAACAACAAAAAGGTAACTATAACTGTCCGCCTTTGTACCTTAGAAGGTCTAATAAAGTGCAGCTACCATCTCCATCCATATATATATATATATATATATATATATATATAAAAAAATATAAATATAAATATTTTGCTTTAGGATATGCATCTATAAGTAAATATAAAGGTTCAAATTCACAGATAATTTTCTCAGAGAAGTCCTGTTCTGCAGGACATTGCACAGACTCCTAACAAGAGACCGACCATGCCACAGGGAGCTTATATTTAATTGAACAAGACAGACTGTGTTAGAGTAGACACAGTGATTTCCCTCTTATGTTTCTGTATAGTATAAGTGGGTCTAAGAATAACACCCAGGATATCTGGAAGGACATATTTCAACTGCCTCTATTCAATAGCTTTAAATACATCTACCCCAGTACTCAAGGTCTTTCTTTCCCTATTTTACTTCTACTATAGCATTCATTGTTTAATACAGTGGAGAAGATTAAGAGCTTTCCTAGTGTTACCAGGGTGTCTTTTTGTCTGGATTGGTGTAGTTCATTTAAATGATGCTTACAGTACAAGAAAGAAACCATTTAGCCTGAAAACAAGAATCTTACATAATATTTGTACAGGAGATTTAAAGTGACAGACTGAAACAACAAGCTTTGCCATCTAATATCCTTCTATTTATTTAGTCTTTAATAGAACATACAAAGGCATTATTGCAATCCAAATGAAAAACTTTTGGAGTCAGCATGAGCCCTCAGTAATGGGTAAAGCATTATTGCTTGTTGAAGTCCCCAGACAGGGTCAAAATTTAATATGAAAACTAAAACTGAAAATTGGTCTTTCTCCCCACCCTTCTCTAAGCAACAGAGTAGAGGAAACCCATGCTTGCTACACATCTCAGTGCTTTCTCTCCAATCATCCAAGTCTTCAGTCACCTTAGGACCTAGGAGCAACCTCAAAATCCAAAGCAACATTAAAGAAAGAATTTTCCTTATTTAAAGAAGGCAACAGATAGGTTTATCAGCAGGCAGTAGTGAAGTACATTTAAAAGCTGTTCCATAAGTACAAAATTATCTAACTGGCATAAGGGCCTCATTTATGTATTTGGTCAAAACTTCTTTGTTAGATCTTTGCTTTTACTAGAAAGCACAAAAGATATTACATGCAATCTTTTACTGAGCATCAAGATCTCTTAAATTTCTTATTTTCATATTTATCTTTCATGGCACTTAGTCTGAAATGATACTTTTTTTCTTGGTTTTAATTTGAAAAAACAAGTAATTCTGCCTGCCTTTCATAATTGGATTATTTTAGCTATGCCATCTGAGAGATTTTATTTTCCAGAGAGTAAGTGTTTAATTTACCCGTAGTGCAATTTAATTTCTTATAAATCCTTGAGGATCTAGTGCTTTTGTGAGTCTTATCTGAAGAAGATACATCAATCAGTATGGCATCACTAAGTAGACTATGATATTTTCAAAAAATTATTAGTGGTCAGGGAAATCAAATGCTCTCTATCTTTTTGAGGGCATCCCGTCTTCTATTAGGAGTATCATTAGGTTTATTAAATGGCTTCTCCAAACTTTTGACGTGAAGAATGTCCTTCATTAAGAAAGGGTTAGAGTGTCCTTTATCAGAGGAAGCACAGTCTTGTAGATTATATGATAAAAATTGCATGTGATCTGACCGCACTGAATGATCAAAAATTTCCTTAGTTTAAAGACATGACTTTTTTATAACTAAAAAATACTCTGTTCGTAGGTCAGTATTGGGGGTTTGGTTCAGTGGTGCTGCAATGGAGTGGGCATAAAGCCAACACACAGAAAGGGTATCTCTACTCCTAGGAAGTGCAGTTTATGGCAAATACAATGTTCCCTTTAAGGAAATTTGCATGAAGTTTCAATAAAGCTGAGATCTGACTGACAGTGTTTCATATTGAAGACAAAACTACAACTTCTAATAAGGTTTCTACAAAAGTGTTTTTTCAAACTCTGGACAAAAATCTGTTTCTGAATTTTTACCTTGTAAATTCCAAGTTTATCCAATGTTACCTTAGCATGAAATGTATAGTTGCTTTGGAGCTCCTTGTTAGCATGTGAAAAACTTTTATAGTCTCTCACTCAAAATGATTTGCTGTGCATCACACAGGAAGGTCCCACTCAGGCAGCATGGGCTTAAACTGTGTTTCCAAACTCCGGATGAGCACTTGCATTATCAAACTGGCAACCTGACCCTCCAAATCAGGTTTCTTCGCGGACATTTATCTCTATAGCTTTAGTGACTAGTAATGCAGATTTCCACATTTGAGATAGTCACTTTGGACTCCCTCCAAGAGAGGAGGAGACTCAACACGCTTTAAAGACATGATTCATTTGAACCATTTTACACATTTCAGTTTGGGTAAGTGAAAACACATTCTGCAAGTGCTCAATTTTTCTCCATTCTACATAAAGTAGTTCTACTGATTTCAGTTCTTGAAAGCTGAATAAACATCTAACAACAGATGCCTACATTTCCCCATAGGATTTAAAGGGGGAACATCAACCTTTTTTCATTCTCATACAGTGTTTGTTTGGTAGAAGGGCAGGTTTGCAGTACCATTTGCATAAAATCATATCTCACATTCTCACTTGCAGAATTGTAATTTGCAGAAATGTGTGAGGAAATTCTCCACAGACAAATCCAGGCAAATACTTGATGGACATCCCTGTTCAAATTAAAAACAAATGTATTGCTACATCAGACACGCAAAGCACAATCTTCACATTTCCAGTAATGTCACAGGAAGGATGAAAGGAACAGCAGGATGCCAAATCCGAATTCCTTGCATATCTTAATGTAGTTAACTCATTAACGTGGATATTTAAGTAATTTTCCATGTCAATATGGATATTAATTAAGTAGGTGCAACAGAAGTAATGCAGGAAGCAGGGGTAGATGTAAGCCTTAATTGTTTGGCTCTGTCAAAAATACAGAATCTTTTTCAAGGTGGCGTGAAATTAGGAGGTCAATATTAGGTGGGACATGAGCTTCCTTACAGAGACCAAGTAGTCATAAAGATTACATACAGGCATCAGCTTTTTCCCTGAATATTTTCATTTCACCCAAAATATCCCCCATCAAACCGTATCATTTAAATTAATTAATTGTTGGTGGCTTTGATTTCTGCATGCTGGAGGTGGTTGGTTTTTTTTCAATTTTACTTCTCTCTGGAACACAAAATTTCTTATTTTTCCACCAGGCAACAAGAACTGGCTTTGAAATAATTGCACAAAAAAAGCTAAGCTATTGAAAAGAAGCATCTTAAATACAAAAGTTCTGCAAAGGAGGATCTCTGCTAATGGAAACAAGCACTGCACACGATTAAAAGCTGAAAGCATCTGGGAAAAAGCAAATTAACTGAGCTTCTGGAGTGAACAGACGTGATCTTTAGAGTTTAGAAATATGATTTCCCCCTTCTCATTCCCTAATGAAACACAGAGGCAGGACATTATAGCCTACTTATTTTTCACATCTTTTGTTCTGAGGTACAGTTGCTTCTTTCTGGGGTTTATATTGAAGATATCCAAAGCCTTATCCAGAAAAAAATAGACTGTTCTGAGTACCCTTGACATGGTTAGGACTAAAACCCAAGAGAAAATAGTTCACTTTGTTCAATCATTATGATTGATTAAAAATAAAATACAATGATTAGAGCATACAAAACTCAGTGAAAATACTTCCTCTGGTTGCTCAGCTGTAATATTGTCATCAAACAATTTCATCAACAGAAGGGGTTTAGCCAGCTCATCTTCCATAAGCCTTATAGCAAACGTTGATCTGAAACCAAGGAGAAAAAGGGATGGAACTTCTTAGCCTGGAGGTAGAGGTTGTTTATATTATTGCCTTTATTATTGCCTTCAGTTAAGCTTGAGCAATTCACTATGTAGTACAAGTGCAGACCAAAAGGTCATGTTAACTCCCAGATCTTACTAGCCTATATTTGCAAAGAAAGAAAAGTGAACATTCAGGAAGTTAAAAGTTCTAAAAACTAAGCTAGGTCAAGGTTATATGTCCAGTAAAGTATACTTGGAAGTAAGTTTGTATTTTATTATTCTCAGCCTAGTAATATACATTATAGCACCTCTGCTGAAAAGGACCTGGAAGTCCTGGAGGATGAAAGGTTAATCATGAGATAGCCCTGTGCCCTGGCAGTGATGATGACCAACAGCATCCTGGTCCATAGCAGCAGGAACAGGGTCAGGATGCTGAGTCACCACCCCCCCCCCCCCCTCTACTCAGTACTTGTTAAACCACTGCAAGATATGGCATCCAGCTTCGGCACTTCGGTACGAAAAGGGTGGTGACAAACAACAAGAAGATTGAGGAGGGACGACTGGAGCACTTGCAGCTGTGAGGATAGAGACCTGGTTTTATTGAGCCAGGAGGCACCTCACAGCCGTCCCCCAGGATCCGTGGAGAAGATACCATTGAGGTAGATCCAGGCTCTTGACCATGGTGTATAGTGGGAGGATGAGATACAACATGCTTAAGTTGAAACAAGAAAGGTTCAGGCTGGATAGAAGGAAAAGCTTTTCACTCTGAGGATAGTCAGGTTGCCCAGAGAAGTTTTGTCATCTCCATCACTGGAGATTTTCAAGACCAGACTGAATAAAACCCTGAGCTACCTGGTCTGATCTTACCACTGACCCTGCTTGGGAGAAGAGATTGGACTACAAACCTCCTGAGACACCTTCCCACATGAGTTTTCCTGTGATCCTGTGACCCTAGAAGAAAAAACAACATAAGTGGTTAAGTTCTGAATTCAAGGTGTAAACAAAGGGAATTTCTCCCGCAGTTTGTTCTTAATTATGTTTTTGGAAATAGGTTGTAGCTTAAATTCACTCTGAGCAACAGCATTACATCAAAGAAATGCTTTGATGACATTTGATCCTTAGCAGAAACAGCTTTCAAGATGTTAAAGAACAATTAGTCATTAATACCAAGAACAAGAATGAAAATAGTTCAATATTAAGTTCTAGAATAATCTTTATAACTGGCATAATCTTTACACAAGTGCTTTAGCACTTGCTCGTAAGCACGGTAATTTACGATCCGTGATTTTCTCTGTCCTGACTGTGATACACAATGTTTTTCTTCTGGGTAGGGTAGGATCAGCTTACCAAGTGTAAGTGTCTGTCAGTGAGATAATCATCCTGGGATGCTTCTATGGTTGTTGGAAAGAAACTGGCACCTTTAGCTTACAAGTCTTTACATCCCATGTCTGAAATAAATCAACACTCTCACACTCAAATGGCTGATTATTTTATCTGTATTGACTATAAAAGGCATTTCTCTGAACTGAGGTGAAAGAAATCTTCTTTGTGGTGCACTTTCCAAATGCTGGCACTTAGACCTCCATCTACGCATGTGCACATGACATAGGTAATTCCTTACCCCAAAAAAGAGTTAGAAATGGATTTTAGTGTGAAGACAGAACAGGCTACGCTCACCGGCACAACGCACGGCCAAATACAGCGACTAGCCCTGTTTA
The DNA here is from genome assembly GCF_023634085.1 of Falco cherrug. Classification (NCBI taxonomy): domain Eukaryota; kingdom Metazoa; phylum Chordata; class Aves; order Falconiformes; family Falconidae; genus Falco; species Falco cherrug. The sequence continues at coordinate 6,804,528 of NC_073698.1, forward strand.
GGCACAACCCTCTCCTTTTATCCCATTATCTGTTTTCCCATGCTTGTTCCTCCCCCAGCTGCCTTGATCTTCCCTTTTTGCCACCTTTGGCTTCTTCCCCCAACAGCCCTCAGTAAGCTGTGTAATCCTGAAATGCTCTTCCCAGCACCACACAGTGTCTCACCCCCATAAGCAGTGACACCCCCCCAGTCTGTTAGGGTGCTCTCCCATTGACCTGTAGTGCTGAGTGTCACTCCTGCCCCGCGGGGCTGAGGTTCCTCTGGGACAGCTAGGACTGTGTCTCTGAAGGCTTTGGGGGCTCCTCCAGCTGCCCCCTGCGAGGGCATCTCCTCCTGGGAGGAGATGGGCCTTTCATCTTGTAACTTAACAATACATATTTGCAAGGGTGAGAGCTAGAAGCACGCAATTTATCAATCAAATTTTGCAGGCTTTTCCAAAACAACACTAAAATCTAAGGACTGAATCCCCAGCTAATACAAATCAGAGCAGCTCTCATCTGGTTTTTAATGATTTCAGCGTATCATTATTTAGTGTGCATTTTCTTCAGCTCTTCCACACTGTGAAACTTTCATTTTATATTCCATTTTTCAGGCATTAGACATGGCTACATGGCAATATTGTCAATATATATAAAACTGTGTGAAAGTTATTTCTTTTCAACTCACTTGTTAAAAACTTTCTGGAATACTGCATGGCAGAACAGTTACATGAATATCAGGTTAGATATGTTATGTTGGCATGTGGCATCCATAAAATCCTCACAAGGTTTTAGCTATTTCCCCCCAATATTTCACAATAAAGAATACTATTTTGTTTCAGATTCCCATGAGATCATAAAGACAAAAAAGAGAGAAAAAGACATGCTCTTTATGAAAAGACAATAAAATGTGTCTGGGAAGCTTTAAACTTTACTATTTTTTTGGCAGCTTTTTTTTTTTCCTTCCATTTACAACCAGTTCAATACATCACTTCTGAAGATGACATTTCTCTTTTCCCCACCAAAGAAAACCAGAAAACTCCAAGCACCTAAATCAGAAATTTATTTTTCTCTTTATCTTCAACTTCACTTGAAACTTTGTTTGTCTGACAGTTGCATCTCCCTCATTACCAATGATTTTGTGGTATCGCTTTACAGCTGACTTTGTTCTGACACAAGATCAGAAAAGCCAGAGCCTAAATGCCTAAGCCATAAATTTTAACTGTCCTTCAGTTTAAACGCTTCCTGAAGACTGTTCTCCATTTGGTGATTTGTAGACGCTGGTTTTTCCCCGCACTGTTATTACATTGCCCTCTAGAAATGCTGACGAAGATTGGCTGCGTGAGTTCACCCTGTGTCAGCCTTTCATACTCTTCCAAGTTGAAATGTTTCTATTGTCATTACCAAGAAAGATTCAACATATGTAGATGCATATTCTGCACACCATTATGCTGCCAGCAGCCAAATAATTTCTTTTGCCGTGCTGTCAGCTTTTTCAAGGCCACTAAGAAGCACAAGCCTGTGCATGGAAGACCCAGACCACTGTGCGTGACACAGAGGCTGTAGGAAATGCACTGGCTAGAGGGTCAGTAGGTAGCTGTTGACCTCTAGACACTGCATGGAGCAGGGAGAAGGGACTTCCAAGCCCCAGAGTATTCATGGTTACTGAGGATCTACTGTCCACATTTTATAAAAGGCACGTGTGGACAAGTGTGCTGCATAAATTCCCCATTTTTTTAGTCTGTAAGAGAACTACACACTACATGCAAAGCATGACTGTGAAAAACCACCCCAATGAAACGGGCTTTCAAAGTTGATAATCACACCAATGACAACTTCTCAGATTTGTCTAGGATCATGCTCTGAAACACATGCTGAGATGTGCATGGAGAGCAAGAGGACAGGCAAAAAGCCAGCCTGAGCCTCTCCTGCCCAAACCAAGCAAACGGGGTGACCAGGGTGTGGTGCTATGGTGGTGAACCTATGCAGAAGATGGATCTAAGGCAAAAGTCCCTGCGTCTGACTGAGTAGTCTCATGGCAGGAACCTACTGTGCTATCAGTGCTTGCTGTCATTACCCTCTGGGAGGACATCAAGGTTAGTCCAGGATTACACCTATGTGGAGCTTCCTTAACTCAGTGATATACATCACTTGTGGTGGGAAGTGCAGTCTACTCGGTTCTTGGTCCTGCTATGGGATTCACTTGTATCAGGACAATGATTATTTAAATACAGGACAAAATAAATGCAACAATCACAAATCGCTCTTTAAAGTGATAAGGTAGGGACAGGAGAAGAGAGCCAGAGACCTGTACAGGAATGATGGGATTAATGGGGATATTTGAGAGAGGGATGTTTAGACAATGAAAAGGTTCAGGAAAAAAACCAGCAAGAATAGTAAGGGTCAACAATATGGAAAGCAAGAATTAAGGGACATGTGAGACAATCAGAGGTGGAGTGCAAGGAGATCAGCAGGAGTCCTTAACTTGGTAAAAAAAAAAAAAAAAGAATAGAAAAGGGAGACAAGGAGAGGCAAGTAAAGAGGAATGATGACTGAAGCTATCGCTCACATATAGTAACGCTTATCTGTCTTTGTGAAATATTTTTTGCAGACTAGGGAAATGGAGGCTGTGGAATGCAGAAATGGCCTCCCAGCTGACTAGTAGGAGTAGTGCTAATATGAATATTACAACTATTTCTGGTGTGGCAGCAGTCAAGAGCATAACTGAGAATCACTGACTATCTGATTCTATGAATAATGCAGATAAAGTAGTAAAACAGGCACTACTGCCATAGATAGCTCCTGGCTGGCCCAGATACAGCAGACACCAAGATAACATAACAAATAAAACTAGGAGAATTGAGCAGGAAAGCAGCAGTCACAGCTACTTATGGGTCCAGTGACACAAGCAAATTCTGCTCACTCTGGAAAACTTTCGCAAGGGGGTGTAGGAATGGATGTTATGTTTCCTTAGCATCTTACCATCTGCAAATTAATGGCAAAATTTCTTTTAACCTATTAATAATTTCTGACCTGTAACTGAAAAAAACAAGAACTTTTGACAATTCTGTAACAACCCGGATGACTTCCCAAGCAGGTTCTGCCCTGCTCTCTCTGACATAATTTCTCTACCTGTTCAAGTTCTTATGGTGCTACAAGCTACATGAAATTAACTTCCTAAAACAGAAAATATGGGAAAACAAGCATTCCTTATACTTCTGCAAGAATAGAAATGAATGACATATTAGGCATTTTCAGCCCCATACAAAAACTCCTGGGTTTGCACAAATCTATTTGCTTAAACCCAGTTCATGTAGAAATAGTATAGAATTTTGACAAGTTTTAAAGCATTTTACTTTGAATTTAAGAACAACACCACCCCCACTCCCCACCCCACCCCCCAATGGAATAATTGAAATCATAGAGGAAAAAAATTACCCCCTTTGGACATCATAAACAAAATTCCTTTAATCACCCACATGTTATTAGCCATTAAAAGCAATACACTAAATCAGAGCAGTACTTTACAAGAGGGAGATACTGCTTCTGTTGTCACCTAATGCACCATTTAAACCACTGCTTGGTGGTTTATCATTAAAGCATCGCTTGTCATATTGCCTCTGAACAAATGATCCCCGTGCCTGATTTACAACCAGGCACATTAGCCTTAGACCTCATCTTACCTTATAGAACCTTCTTCATTTCCTCTAAAAAGCACAGGAACCTCTCAAGGACACTTGGGTTTATACTGTCACTTTCCATTGTAAAATTACTTGCATGAAAACTGTTTTCACTAGGGAGAAATAGATGCCTTTTTGGCTTTTTGCAATGCCTTGGTATCGTGCAAAGCTCATGGAGATCAGTGGCTTTTCTTTAGAAAAGTGCATTAAGGCAGATTCTCAGTTGATGTAAAGTGACAGTTTGAATGTCAAGGGTTACCACTTTCAGACCTGGTCAAGTAGGCTTCCTTTCTGTCAAATAGAAAGGAGGATGTAAACTCTTAACTATCTAAATATTTACAGAGTGTTTATCACCAGAAATCTGGGACAACTAACTGCCTGGTTTACGTATTCAGAAATACAAGCCTGCAATTTCCTGAGACCTGTAGCATTGCTTTCAGATGAGTTTCTTTGGTATCATACAGCATGCTGTCTTTAAACAAAACTTACACACGTCTAGTTTCCTTATTTGCCAATTAAAGTAAACTGGTGAGTTTTCAGGCTGTGTTGTGATACAAATAGACATGCCAGTTAAGGGTGAAGCTGTGTGACAGAAGGAGCCCTTTGATGAACGGAAAGGCACGTATTTCATGTGGACTATTGTGACACACTTGCAAAACGACAGGTTAGGATCTCATCCAGAGGGTGATGCAGGAGGTGAACTTTTCTGGTGAAAAGTTATACAAGAAAGACAAGGTGTAAGTAGTTATTTGAAAGAAGACATTAGATATAGGCAGGTTTATACTACAAAAAAAAAAGAATCTATGACCTTTCATCCATGCCCTAATATTCAGACCTGAGATTAGGTGCCTAAATTAGTATCATGCATGTCCAAGCTCCTTCTAGAGACAAGGGGAAGAGAAAAGCACCTGCTGGGCTGATTCAGTCCACTGCCCTTCACAGCTCTGGGTAAGTGAGGTCTAAGGTCTCAGCTAGGATCACAAGAACAATGTTTTCATGTTTGGAGAATCTTCCTGTGCTATTGATGAAGGAAGATGAAAACCAGATAGTGGTAAAGGATCACACGGCATCATCTGAGTAGAGACCATGCAGCATACTCCTGGCAGCTTGGATTATTACTCCAGAAATCTGGCATTACATTGCATCTGATATCTTTTAAATAGATGTCTAGGACTGGAAAAAATCCTCTTGTTACCCTATTCCTAGACCTTATCCTGACTTAGGTGCCTCAATTAAATGTCCAGTACAGTAAATGTTATTTAAGAGGCAGAAAGCATGAGATGTGTTCTTTGTTAAACCAAGTACAAACCTAAATTTGTTTCCAAAGGCAGAAATTCAGTGCTGTCAAAAAAAAATTGTGCTTATGTTTTCAAGCACAGGGGTACTTAATACTCACCTTTGTGAAGTTGCATCTCCGTAATATAGGGCTTCTCAATTGCCTCCCTAAGCTCAAGATGTAGGTGCAACAAGGACATAACCCGAAGCACACTATCAACTCCACAGGGGCCAAACAAAGCATCACAGTAAAATGTAGCAGTGGTATTTCTTCTTATATATTTACTCCTTCTGATTTAACTTCAGCTACAGGATATGTTGACACCTTTCAAAAATTTAGGTAACCAGAGTTTGTCCAGCACTTCTGTGTATGCTTTTGAAATTTGCACTGAAATATGAAGATGCTGTCCCCCATATGAAAGAAATTATCATCTAATTCATTGTGAAACAGTTCCTTATTTAAAAGAAAGCTCTAAGGTTGAGTGCTTATGTCTTTCATCAGAGCAAATTCCCATGGAAGTCAAGGGAAATTCTGCCAGATGAAGGACTAAATTAAAAAACTTAGGCTCTGACCCCTACTACTCATAACTTGTGATTTATGCACTGTTTTTACCAAATGATGCATTTCATGGTTTCTTTGATTCAGTGCTGCATGCCATCTTATTCCAGTTATTTTAAGAAGTGATCTGTGTAGTGTTAGCATGATGAACCTAAATTGCAAAAAACATTGGCTGTCTGCCAAGAATTTGAAAAGGAAGGCACTCATTTTCAGAAGTGCTTGACAGCAACTAGATCTTTTCTAAGTACCCCTGAAGGGCCATGTGTACCCTGGCTTAAAGACTGTGAAGGACTGAAATGGGGCTAAAAGGCAGAAGGTTCACTCTCATCAGAATATGCTCTACATAAGAAATATGTCTAAAGGTCTCAAGGTGACTTAGGACATGTCTCAGGATTGTCTCCTTACATCTTAGACATCTGCTGTTTTAATCAGATCTTTGGGCTTCTCAGAGGGGTTCAGTTTAGCAGAAATAAAATGAATCTATAAAAAAATGTATCCGGTTACTTGAAAGTAATTTCTAGCTACTTCTCATTTCCCATCGGCCTACATTTATAAAGTCATCAAAAGTCACATGTTGTGTATTTCCGTTTTTGTATGATACACCTTGATCTGGTTGGCAAGGGCCGGAGCATCCACAGGTCTCCTGGAAATCCGGTGACTTGCTGGGGAGCAGGGTATCTCACTCTTTTTCATTTCATCACTTTGGAAGAATTTTTCTTACTAGGAACATTATTCAGTACCTTCCAACTTCTGAGTATCTTGTTCTTTCTTCTGAAGGATCTAGTACTGCATGTAGTATTGCCGAGTGTTGGGGAAAGATTGCCAGAGCTGGCCATGGCTCCAATCCAGTCTGGCAGTTCCTGTGATCCTACCAAATAAATAAGGATATATTCGATAATCTGGCACTTGGAGTCATCTCATATCAGACTGTGTCATTTTTAGATGAAGATGAGTATTACAAGAGCACTTCTCTCACTAGTGGTCATCAAGATGTCAGATTGTGCCATGCAACATCAATTTTTGTTGGTTTGTGGCTTGTTTTTTTTTTTGTTTTGTTTGTTTTTTTGTTGGGTTTTTTTTTTTTTAAAGTTGAAGGCTAGGAAAGTTTAGCATTCGTAGTATTTGATTTTTACAAAAAAGAGAAAAAATCAGAATGTTCTATTAGGACCTCCTGTTATTTTGAATAGTTAAGAACGTTGGAAAAAGTGTTCTTTTGAAAAATCTTGTGATGTAGTCTGTAGAAAAAAAAATTATATAATATATTTCCTTTGATTCTCCTTAAACCTAAAAATGGAACATCTTATATAACATATATATCTGCAGAAGTAGATTATCCTCTCTTTTTTTCCTCATAGGCTGTTTGGAGGAGAGCTCCATTTTCTTCATAATTAACTACTGAAAAGTGGAACACTGGATGATTAAAAACATTTCTTTTTTTTAAAATGAAATTATTTATCGCCAGAGGCTAAACACAAACATGATCTGTATATACAGATTTTTCTGCAGGTCATGTTTAGCTATTCATGTATAGATTCCAAGTAATTGATCTAGCCAGAATGAACATTCTGATCAGAGGTATGTGGTAAAGGAAAACCTCAGAACTAAATATATGTTAAGCTGAATCTTCTTATTCGTTTTTAAAATTACATTAGTGAAGATTGTTCTGCTATTCTTTAAGTTATAATATTTTAAAACTTAAATCTTCTCACTACCTCCTCTGGATTATTAAAAGCTGATGACAATCTACACAAGGTACTTTCTTAATAAAAATTCAAGTGCATGCAGCAATAGCTTGTATTTCATTTTAAAATATGACAAAAAATACTGATGTAAACTACATGAACTAATTAATTCTTAAAATTTACACATTCCTGTAAGGATACATAGACAGCTGACACTAGTCTTTAGTCTTAATTTGATAAAGGAAATCTCTTACCTTATAGCAAATTAAGCAAAGTAGGTTTGGGTTGTTTTTTTTTAATTATTGTTTTCTGCTGCATTATTAATAGTTTCTACTGAGTTTGCACTTAGAAGACACAGTCAGAGACTTAGACTTGTTTCATTAGATATGTTACAAAAGAGTGAATGAAAGGTAGACTGTATCTGCAACAGCTTGTGGTAGGAAAGCAAGCATTGCTCTCATGTTTTCATGTTCATACTGTTCCATATGCAAATTATTTCTCATGTAAGAGGGCATTATTTTTTATCAATTTATTGAAGTAAAGAACTGGCAAAACAAATATATTTGATTTGTTTCCAGCAAGTGTAATTTTAGACAGACATAGATTTCATTTTTGTTTAACTTCAAATATAGATAAAATAGTTACCAATAAGTAACGAACATGTAACAAACAAAATCTTATTAATATTTGCTGTTTTCAAAGGCTAAGATCAACACCATCTATTAAAAAAAAGTTAACAGATAATGAGATATTTTGATAAATTTTTTGTTTCTTTCAAAATGTCACAAAATTACCAAACTCAAAACATTTTGTAAAACAAAAAATCCCAGATAAATCCTTTCTGTACTGTTATAATAAAATCTTTGTCACAATAACATGAAAATGTATCATCCAATTCAAATAGGCAAGATTATTATGCCTTAAAACAATAAATTTGAAGAGACAGTGACCTGAAATAGAAGTTAGCCAACAGGAGATCCATATTCACATCTGGCTCTTTAACTGGACAACCTTGAGTAAGACAGTTCTCCCACCTTTCTCCATCTGCAAAGGGATAGTGATGCTGATATTCATTTCATAGTGCCTTGCATTTTAGACAAAACATGCTGTACAAAGTCTAAAGTTTGAGGGTGTTCCCTTTTGGGTCAAATTCCAGTGACAATGGAAATACAGGACACCCCCCCAAGTTCATTAATGTTAATTTGTAGAATATGCATTACAGATAGCAGAATCTGCCTCATAGTAACACTAAGCAGTAAATTGCATAAACATAATACTGCTTTCCTACAATTGGTGTAGGAAATTTTATATTTTAAAATTAAATCTTATTTTAAGAGCAGTATATACAGTGCTCGTTTAGAGCTTTGAAAGAAGAGCCTATTGAAATTCTTCTCCAGTTACCACTGAGAGTTTTATCCAGTCTTATCTGTTACATCTTCATGAGAAGATTTAAATAACATGGCTGAATAGAATAACGAAATTTCTCTGAATACATTGACATTTCATAAACGTGACCTATGCTAAAATCAAGACAGTGGCCGGAGAACTGAGATGACATTAGAAACTGGAGTCTTTGTTCTATAAATAAAGAGACAGTAGACATGTTAAAAAAATGCTTTTAATTAACACCATTTAAATATCAACTTTTTTAAAGCTTGCTGACATTAAACAAAAAAATTTGTTTGGTCTTCTAGGGCAAATGAAAAATAAAATCATTTGCTACTGCGATCCAGTCAGGGAGATGAAGTGTAGGGAAAACCCACCTGCAGAACTGCAGGAGGTCTTTGAATGAGCAATTACAAAAAATGCACTAAACTTCCAGTGGTTCTTGAAGGAGAACACATATTTAGAGTAGCAGATGACTAAACAGCTACACTTCTCTTGGAAAACCATTCCAATGACTTTCAAAACCATGGCCAACAAACACGAAAACAGAAGGACAATACTGAGCAATTCCTAGGAGCTTAATTAATGTAAATCATGAAGAATGGGAAAAAACTGCTCTTTTCAGGAAAAAAAAAAACAACGAAACAACAAACAAATCCAAAACTGCCAGGTTTTGAGAATGGACAAATTGAGAGTCTGAGATGTTACTGTTGCTATTACAAGCAGCTAATCAGTTACTGCCATCTACAGAGCTAATCTCACAGATCCACATTGATGAGGACGTTTTATGTATATAATGTCACAGCGGTCCTCTGAAGGTCAGCACTTGTTTCTTCTAATACCAGAGGGAATCTTACCACTGAATTTAACAAATGCAGAAACATTCTGCCAAATTTATGACCCATTAGTCTGGCCCTGCACAGGAGAGTTAGCCTGCTGTATTATTATTCCTGTGCCAGACATCATTGAAAAAAGATACAAAGTACTTTTCACATTTATACAAATATTTATTTTAATTTGATATTTTTTTTAAAAAATAGAAAATACTCTAGGAACCTCACTTGCAAATAACATCATCCAAAAATAGCCACTCAGAAACAGTGAAGTTTGCTTGAATTTTCAGACAGCCTGAAACAACAGCTCTGATAACTAGGTGTTAGTGTCGGTAGTAGTGACAATAACATCAACGCCATTGTTACAGCTCATTACAGCATGCAAGAAAGGACTAAGAAGAACTGAATTTGCATTTTCAGTATTTTAGGCAAAATTGTTTGGGAGGGGGAAACAAAGAATACCTTTCTCACAGATGGTTTAGAAATAAAATTGGATAATAACACCCCTGAAGACTGAAAGATCGAAGACAGGGACACAGAATAATAATTTTCATTTTTCTCAAAGAGCCATATTCAAATTTTTGTTGAAGTGATTCCAATCAATATTAAACACCTACAACGTATTTCTCCTGATGCCTGTACTATAGTGAAATACATGGCACAGAATTGTAACCATGTTTGGAGACGAGCCGTCTGGGTACAGCAGCACTCTACAATGGAATTTTCTTCCTGGAAGGGGACTTGAAGAATTTCTTTTCTGCCAACCATGACCTCTGATTATGACAAGGTTGGGAAACCTGCCATACAACTTCCAAAGCAGATATTTGATTAAGATACTGGACCTGACATTGCTGGAAAGGACTTTGTCAATTTAAGTTGCAGAGCAAAGAACTCTTGCATTGCTCCCTTTAGCCCAGAAAATGCACTTCAGCACAACACAGAAGCAGAGGTGGTTGCCAGTTCACTCAGGGGCACTGAGCTTCACGGTGGCACCTGCCGGCACAGCAGAGCCATACACCCCACTGAACAGAGCCGTAGAAAAGACCGGGAGATGAAGGGCTGAACTCCCCTGAATGTCCACTTGTAAATCTCTTTGCAAAACCAAACCCAACAACAATAGCATTTCTTGCCAAGAGTAAGCAGTTATTTGCCCGCTAAAGAAAAAGAGCATGAAATATATGTATACCAGCACCATCTAGTGATGTCTGCCAAATTCTTGGTTCCTTGACATCCAGAACTCAGAAGAAAGCTCCCTAGCTGTTTGCACACCTGCACCAGCATGTCCACAAACAATACTGTACCATCTTTGAATTTTTTTTCATAATCTCATTTTTATACACTAAAGGTTTGCATGTTTTCAGCAAAGATCTTTCATCAAAATACAAGCAAAGATATCTGAACTTACTGAAACATATATGATTGACAAGAGTACAGCTTAAAGTTGTGTAGCATTGTACTATCTCAATATTTTAAAAGTGTTGGCTGTGTATCTCAGAGGATTTTGCCTGAAAGAAAATTGTTGAAACATTTATTCACGAGTTACTAATTAGTAAAAGGCTGATGATGACATTGAAAGATGTTTCAGGTTTATGAAGACCTTAAGCTTTCACACTGATCAATAACAAAAATTTGCACTTCTATTTTGATTCACCTGAATTTTCTGTTACAAAAACAGCTGTGTTGCTATCTGGAGCAATCTTCATTTATTTTTATCCAACAGTGACATTACATGACAAGAAGGGGGATGGGGTGGGGGGGGCGGAGTGGGACACAACATGGACACAGGGACAGAAATATATGAAGTATTTAAAAGCATTGTCTTATAATAAACAAAGGCACTGGATTCAACATTTTAGAAGGCTCACCAGGCATGACAACAACAGAAGCGGTGATACGTGTAGATCAGAGCTGATACATCAAAGTAAGTATTGCAAGCAAAACTCTTCTGGTTGAGACAAACATTGAAATGTAAGTTTTCCTCAGGTATGAAAGAGTGTTGCAAGGGGAATAACATTACCTTAGAAAATGAAATATAAAGCATTTCATGATAGCAGCATCTAGCCCAAACACAAGACTTAACAAGACTACAGCAGCAGAGAAAAAAAAAATACTAATTTTGAAACCAGCATGGTGCCAACTCCTAATCTACTTTAGGCTGCACTCATTGCAAGGATAAAGAGAGCAAACAGGTGTTGGTTGCCTTGGAAGAAGGGAAAGCAAGCTCACACACAGCCTCAGGGTAGGTCACACTAGTAGGCACAGATGACCACAGCTTCTCTTATTACATGGCTACAGAAAGAGGATGTGGAGACTGTAGCAGTCCCCTTCTTTTGGAGACAGCTCTAATGCAATAATCTGCACTCTTTGCATTCACTCAGGGTTGTTGTTTTCACCTAAGATACTTCTATCCTCCAATGTGCTCCTTGTATGGGAATTTTGGCTTCTGTCTTCTGCTATTTTTGAGCATGCATATGTATATGTGTATGATCTACTTTGCAGATGATTACAGCTGCTGCTACACATACATTAAAACTAAGGTTTTTCAACTTTGGTCTTAAAAAGTCTTACAAATGTATCAGCCTAAGCTCATAATATCCACTGAAATCACGAAGAGAAGGAAAGCTTTGTAATGTATTGTCCTTGGCAATCCACCTCCTTTTTGTTTCCACGCCTCCACTGTCTCAGACTGCCTAGAGTTCCTGTGATATGTGAATGCTTTGCTGAAATCCACTGACTGGTTGGTTGGTGTGTTGATTAGACACCTAGCATGCAAGGTCTTAGCTGATCAGTCTTACATCGCAAGCATCTTTTCAGATGCTGCAAGATATCCAACACATGATTTGTACTGAAGAAAAAACTGACAGCAACACCAGCAACAAGCATTAATCATTTCTTCTTTTTATCCCATGCTCAGGGTTCTACTTAACAAAGATCTACTTGGTTTCACTTGCATAAGTCACGGGTCCTAACACCACAGATACAGATATGTCAAATAAAGTATGTAACATACACGGAATGTGAAGTTTGAGTTATTGCTATTTGTTGCTCCAAGGGCAGATAAAAAGTAAAATGAGAGTAGTGACCCTAGACGGCAGTATGCAAGTTGGCTCTTTTCTTAAAGATGAATATGAGGAAGCAAAAGATCAGAAGGAGCCGTAACTGTTAGGATATTATTGCACATTCTAGCCTGAATCACCATTACAGCCTCACTAACTCAGTAGCTGTGCTGCCCACTAGCATTCTCTTTGCTAATGGTGATTCACCATCACAGCCTTTTCTTTGCACTGTATTTGTCTAGAGCAATCCACCTGGTTGAGCAGCTTAAGGTGACAAAGATGTTTGTTTGCCACCTAAGTATTCAAGCCACCCTAATTTAAATGCTAACGTTATCCTGTTGAGGTCTGTAGCTCCCTGTGCAATCAATGGTGAGACATACATTCTTCTGGAAGATGATTCAGAGCATGTACATTAACTAGCTATAATATGAACCTAAACGTAGGTGGAGAAAATGAAGGTCTGTCTCTATGAAACAGCTGCTTTTGGAAAATACTGGATCCATGTGAAAAGTCTTACTCTCTAAATAAAACGGCTATAAGGCAAAAACTTGAGAACAGTCTTGAAGGATAAGGATAGTGTTATGGAAAGCTGAAGGTTCCACCTTTTCTTTACATGTGTGTTCATTCAAATTGTTATGTACCCATGGCTCCCTGGGCTGGTCTGAGGAGTCACGAAGATCACAAGGCTGTAACTCGTTGCTCACTCTGCCCAGGTTTGTGTCTGCCATGGAGCACAAGCTCTATTTTTCCAAAGAAGAGCAGGAAAGGGAGGTAGATATTGGGGTTACCTTAACTTTTTCTCTCCTATGCAGTGAGCATTATTAATATTATTGTTGTTGTTGTTATTCAGAGGGGAAGAAGTGATTTTCACCTTTGCATCTTTGTCAACACAGCATTTTTCCCCAGATACCTGCATAACTTGGAAGGCAAAGGGTTTTGTAAGGGGGAAGTATCACTACATGCCTAATATTATTTGCTATGCATCTAGCCACATTTGAAGACATGATAGTGGGCTAAGTGGACATGCTATCTGATCCTGTAGGTCTGTTCACATCATTACACAACCCCTAACCTTTCCCTCTGAGTGTCTTGCCCTTTGGTGCAGCAATGAGGGAGAAGAGGGTCACCAAAGAATGGTACTACCTATACACCCTTGTACGGATTTATTCAACAGCAAAGAAAGGAGAGACTTTGGGATTTTAAACTTTTTTTATTATTATTCTTTCTGTGAAAGTAGCTAGAAACCAGATGGTATCATAAAGATAAAAGAAGTTCCATTAAGTACTAGCAGAGATGCTATTAGTATGCTAATGGACAGATGTTTTCTTAAAGAAGAGATAAAAGATATAAAAGGTGTCAGGAGAATAAATGGATCCTTTTTTTTCAATGTAGAATCCAACACAGAAGTGACCAATAGGATAAAGCAATTCAGCAAAGGAAGAAGTTTATAAAGTTATTTTAGAAGTCTTGGCAACATTGACTTGAGGATTTAAAAAAGTTGCTATTGAAAGTTTCATTAATAGCCCTATATATACTGGTGTCCCTGAGTGAAGAAGAGATGCTAGCAAAATAATAGCTTTTCACAATATAGCTACACTCAAAAATTATACCCAGTAAAGCGGTTTCCTAAAAAATGAAGTGCCACAATACTTCATGTATGTTGATTCAGTAGAAAATAAATCCGGTCACTAATATCTTAAACCAGCCACTAAGTTGTGAATAACGGTGAAATAGGCCTTTTAAAAAAGAAGTTCCTTAAGCCACATATGCATTTATTTTTTTTTAATCTAGATATATGTCAGAAAGCCATTATCACATTCATATCTCAAATCCTGAAATATGACCTGATCTTTTTGTTTGTTTTTAATTAAATCTATTGAGGTCTGAACCTGAGAAAAGTCTTATTACCACACAATGGAGCCTCCTATCTAAGAGGTGATAACTGTACCAAGATGGAAACACTCAGAGGATTTATAGGTTATAAACCACAGCATTATTACACTGTACAAAAAACAAAAGTGGGGCTTTTTTCTCCTTGAGAAAGCAAGAAGCACCTTGTAACCAAGTGTGTTGTGGCACGTAGCTTCTTGGCTTTGATTCTGACTCTGCAGATGCAGAATGCACTAGTTTGCTTTATTCAGGGAAACAGCTCCACTGATACTATCCATGAGAGTAGAGACACCTACATGCTATGTCATTTGCAAGATCACTGCAGGTAGGCAGTGCTAGACTGTTGACATGTACCCAAATCCTGTAAGTAGCTCAGCAAATTGAAAAAAAAAACTGCACAGAAACCTGCGGTTGTGGATTTTACAAACTGATGGCCAGGATTTCCAAGGCAAGGCAGTACATTGGGGCTGGCCCCTCGATAGTCATGGAGATCCGTTACAATTTTGTGTGAAAAGCACATTGCGTAACTTATGTGCTGATCTTTAAACATTGTCTTTACAACACCTGTAAACCATTAACAAGGAAATACATTTTAATTTTTCAGCACAACATGTATACTCACATTGCTTCAGAGATTATAACCCCTGGGGACATCTTATTTGAAAGTTTTTCAAAAACGTAAGACTGGAGCTCAGCAGATTTCATTGAATCAGCTTTGGATACAAAGTGGTTGCCAAAACCACTTACTCAATGGACTAAACTTGCCTTATTTAGAAAAATCTTTTGACTGCAGTCTGAAACTGTCAGTGGAAATGAGGAAAATTCAGGGGTGGGGGGGAAAGACTGCTAAATACTGTGGAAAGTTCTTGTTTCCATTTAATTCTGCTCAATTTCCTACCTGTGCTTCTGATCCTGCCTTAATCCATGGGAGGGAGTCACAGCTACTTTGTGCCACTCACTGTAAACATGATGGGCAGTATTACAGGAGAAACACTCCCCTAGAAAAGAGCTCTCAGGGACTCCAGATTTACCTTTCTGCCGGCTACATCATAAGATAAAAGAAGGGTCAATTTAGGGACACAAAAAAAAAAAAAAAAAAAAGGTCTATTGGAGACTTTTTAAGCTACATTTCAACTATTGGTAGAATTGTGGCACTGATACCAGGGCTAAAATATTATTGCTATTGGAAAGTACACCAGCCAGTGTAGGGAAACATCTATATTGCCATCATAGCAGCTTTGGCTGAGTGCTATGCAAAAAAACTCCAAACAAAATAAACCAAAAAACCCCACCTCCCTGATTTGGTGGAGAACTGTTGCCAGTGGAATTAGAACATTTCTTTGATAAAGGAGAACTTTGTCTAGCCCACTTCTCATACTACTTCCCACGAGGGTGGTATATGCACACAAAAGGGGTCAGCAAAAGGAAAGTCGGAAGAAACATGTTCCTTTTTGAAATGCAGAGATAGGTGATGAAACAGTTACTAAAGTTGCTAAAGTGAATGGAAAAGGAGATAAGAACAACGAAATGAGGTGAAACAGCTCAGGTCGGAATAAAAGAACAAAACCAGTGGTGTAGCATCAGTCTCTCTTTACGTACTGACAGTATTCACAGACAGAAATCAAGAGAAGGGAAGGCTTCCATGCAGAGATAAAAGGAGACTCTGATGCCAGAGAATGATCAATAAAAGGATACCCTTACCAGTCCTGAGAAAAAAGGATCTGACCTGATACATATCAATGTGTACCAATGTGTTCCAGTTCACTGCAAAGGAGCTGCGAACAGGAATATGGCTAAAAGATGCACGTTATCTCTTTGATACTACTTAAATATACCCAATACCACTTCTACAGTGAGTCCAGTATGAGGAAGAAAATTGTAAAACCTGGCATTTCAACCCTGATGTCAATAGCACAGGGAGCCACATCTGATTTATCATTATGGATTGCTCTGAGTGTAATACCAAATGGGACACAATTAGGACAGGGATTTCCCCTAATAGTAGATGTTGCCTCATTCATTAGGCAGCTGCAGCATTCTGGGAGATACGTCAGCTCTCCTCTGTTCTAGGAGCACATGCATTGCAATCAGAAGTCAGTAAAAATATGTCCTGTGAGAAAGCAGTGGAAGAAATGGAGTTATTTAACTCAGAGAAGAGTGCGAAGCATCCAAATCAGAAGTCTTCAAACACGTAAAGGGCTTCCCCAGCTTACTCTGCACATCTAGGACAAATGGACAAGGAATGCTCGTAGTGTGTCTCAGCCTCAGAGACTCAGACCAGAATAACAGCAAAAGAGTAATTCAAACAGTTGAATAGTTAGGAGGATTGTGCAATCTCCATCATAGGAGATTTTTAAAAACAGGTAATGTACTTAAATAGGTATGGTGGTTCTGAAGATCTCTCAAGGTCTTTCCAGCTATATTCTGTTAAGCGTTACACCCATCTGCAGTAACACACAGGTGTAACACAAGTTGCTTGTCCCTTCTGTGTCTTATCCATAAAAGTTAGATCTCTCTCAATTCCCAAACATGAAGTTCTAAACAATCAAGTTTTGGGTCTTTTGTTGTTGCAATTGCCATTCCGGCATCAGACATGGGCCAGATTGTAGCAGCTTAAAGACCTGTCAGCTCTGACTCTAAAACAGGTAAGTGCATGTGTGAGACAAATCCCGTGGCAGCTCTATGAAATATTGAAATATCAAAAATATATGAAATATAGTGGTAACTGGGGCAGTTCCTGCTTGTTGGAAAAGGTAGGAAGTACAAAATTTGATGCCGTTTTTACGCTAGTAAATCAGTCAGAACCAGAGAACATTCCTGGGTGCTAGTATTCAGTCTTCTGGACTGTAAAACCTAGAATGATCTCCCCATGGTTTTGATTATGGTTCATAAGTTAAAAAAAAATGGGGCCGTACTAATAGGGGCATAGGAAATAACAATGTAATTAAGTCTATATTCTCAGCAAGCCAGTATCTTGTCTAGGAAGACTAAGAAAAATCATCTCAGGAGCCAAATTTCATTTCTACTCCAACATATAGCTATTGATTTAACTATTATGATTCCAAACATTCCTGTGGATCATGTAAATGTCTAAACCCTTAGAAGTTTTAACTGAGTCTAAAAATTGGTATGATTCTTTTCCCAGAAAAGCACTTCGTTTTTCTCATCACTTATCGAAATACAGGCAAATTTCAAAATAAGAAAAACTTCTGTGAAATGGAACTAGCCTTCTTTTATAAGATATTCTTTCTGTCTTATGCTAAGGTACTCTTTCCAAAAAGATTTATGTTTTATTTTTAATCTACAGTCTGGCATGCATTGTTTGCACCCTGGAAAAACATCTTTTTGTAAGTCTCTATAGGAATCCAGATCAAAATATACCGGGTTACTGTAGGAATACAGAATTACGCACAGCCCTTGTCTCAGAGAACCTGTGAGAGTCAGTCTGCAAAACCCAGATGCTGGGTCTGCACAGGTGGCATGAGTTAGCAGTGTTGCCAAGATTATGGGTCTGCAGGCAGACAGGACAGTGGTGGTGTCAATAGATCACTGATACCCACAGCTCAAAAAAAATCTAATTATCTTCTAATGAAAGTTTAGCAACTACTTATAATACATCATTAACAAGTCTGCTTGCAATACTTACCAATAATTTATGAATCCTTCATAATTCTCATATAAAGGAAATCTTAAATAAAAAGTTACCTGTTTGACTACTAAAGGACATTGAGAGGCCCTGCAGTGAGATTGGTTCCTTGGTGTGTTGTTAAACAAGCATGCAGGGACAGCTTCTGTATGAGAGGTTTGTCACATACTTAGTAAAGAGCTCGTATTTTTTTGATCTCTGCTTCCCAGACAGCCAACAGAGCTGCAGTGACATGCACATTGTCTCTGCAGTGTACCTGTTTGGATATTCCAGTGCCTGAAACTAACCTTGCTGAGCTAGACTATCAGGTCTTTCCAAAGAGCCGTTCAAATCTCTGGGATGTTTTTCAGGAGCAAGCTTTTCTTAAAGAAGGACTAATGGGTTTGATTTCCATTCTTAGTATCGGGCATCATACCCAAACTCAATTAAACGCAAAGGACACAAACAAATCAGTGTAGAGCAAAATCCAGGATTTCCCCTCCTTTTCTGTTCCACCTTGTTGGATCTTTGGCTTATGACCTTTGCATCCCTTGCTCAACAGCCTCCCAGCTTCCATTGAAAGCATCGAGAGCTCCCTTTCATCTTTCTCTTCCATCACAGCCTGCTAGTCTAGTGACAAGGTCATTCTCCTGAAGAAATGTGGCTGTAATCCCACTCCATCTCATGAGACACCTGAGCCTATGTCTTTTGCTGCTTTGGTAGGAACTGCAACCAAGAGCTACTGGCCATAATGATCTGGGCAGCAGGCTACCAGATTTACTAACAAACATCTGCTGAACTCAGGACAGGGGGAACCTGCTGCTTCTGGACCTGACCATATTGACAGGTCTGCTCGAACAAGTAGATATTATGCAAATCAAGGTCGCTGGTAAAGCTACATTGCCTCACTGTGCATTTTTGAATGAAAATGACTGTGAATGATGTGTTTTGTGTTGCACTCAATGCTTCTCCGGTGGATTAGGCATGGTCTGAGCATACACTTGATGAATCGGGACTCTGGGGACCTTCTCTCTCTGACTCATGGCAAAACTTTGCTTTTGTGGTACTTGCACTAAAACACTCTGAGCATGCCTGGACTCCTACCCTTAGCCACTGAATTACCACCAAATGACATGGTCTGCTGTGGAACCACTGCCTGATGTTAGGTGCTGGTCCTGTTACACTGAACTGGAAGTGTTCATTTGGTATTCTTTGTAAGTGTTCTTCATTTTCTAATATACCAGCAAAAGTACATTTAAATTAGACAAAATCCAGGAAGTCTTAATGACAGATGCCATGGACAGACCACAGCTCTAAGCCTTAGCTGTGAATTCATTCTTCAGGGTACCTTGGTGGACTACCCCATCATATTACCTCACCAATAAAATATCACACACTACCAAACAGATAAAATGCTATGGGGACATTTGAAAGCATTCGTCTGGCTTAACTTTTCATAAACCATATTAATCATTAGGTTCATTCTGGTTCTGCATAATCTACCTGTTATTTTCTAATAAAACTGTATTGTAAGTTTGATATCATAAAGTTCGTAATTTATATTCAGGGGAAAGTGATATGTATATATAGTGGAAAAAAGTGAGGAAGATCTTCTGTTCGGACTAGATGAGAAGCAGATAAGTAGATAAACTTTAAATTGCCTGAGCTCCAAGTAAGAAGACAGTGTTTACCTTTGTTTACCTTCAGCTATATCTCTGGGGCAGAACTGCACCTATTATAAATTAGCTCAGCCAATCTGAAATCAGTGAAGCTAGGCAGATTTATTCTAGGTGAGATTTCTATCTTTTATATCCTTCATTCCAAGCACTAACTCCACAGGGTTGTGTAAAAGTCCCGTATGCTACTGGCAGTTAATTTTTCTCAGTGTTTTGGAGCAAAAAGGTAGAGGTAGACAAAAGCAACTTTCAGATCACTGAATGCAATGTTGTATTTACTCTGTTCTTCCCCGCTTCTACATTTTAGAAATAATTTTCATTTGTCACACTGACCACTATAAGCTTCTTCAAATGTCCTTATCTCTAAAACAGAAAAGAAAAAGAAAAATTTCAGAAGTTTGTGAACAGTTATTTAAGGGACAGTTGCTTCTGGGCCACCCACTAAAATATATGCAAAATGACTTTGTATTAGACAAATGTTCTGTCTCACTCCAAATGAAATATGTGGAGGTAGTTTCATTGTGATATAGATAACTGAAAATCAATATGCAATTTGAAATTAAAAATAAACATATTTCTTACGATTCTAGATGAAATGGTACAGCCTTTCTACAAAAAGCTGGTTTTCAAGTACAGCTTACAGCTGCTCTTGAAAACTTTTGGCAAATAAAACATTTTATGAAAGGAAAAGATCACTTGGCTCTCAAAAGGAGATATAATTTTATAAGAATAAAATATCCTTGATGACATTATTTATTCCTCACACTGCGTTGACTGTCATGAGATGGTTCTGGTGAGAGGTGTGGAGTGCAGAGAGCTAAAACAGAGCCATACTAGACTCATACTTACACTGTACTAATGTCCTGGTCTCTGAATCATTAGGTACAGTGAACAACATTCAGTTTTCCAAATGTGGTTCCTTGTCTTTTACTCTAAAAGCCTCAGAATAAATCATTCCATTATGGGTCAAATGGTGAATTAATTTAAATCAATTCTACATTAAACCTAACTTGCATTCTGTATTTTGTATGACCGAGATGTGGTGGGGCTTGTTAAGCCCTATTTCAGAGGTAAGAACAGAAATAAATACTTTTCTTCTTCTTTGACATATATCAGAAAGGCTCATGTCAAAAAAAACAATGCCATTTTTTCTACAGTGAGCTGCTCCTTGTTCTTTAGCAGTTTTCCTATTGCTCAGATGTGTCATAATGTACTTAGAAAATCTGCAATTTATGAGGTATTCTTGAGGCTCTTTTCCCCCCCTTTTGCCTATTTGCAAGGCAGTAAACAGTATATTAGCTGTGTTTTTGAGTCCTCAGCATAACCTAAGGTTTTCAGAATATATCTGGTTAATTTTTTAGAGATTAGTGTGTTCTGGTTTATATCAGATGCTCAAACTTATTATTGCATTTGAAACGTGACTATCAAAACAGTATTGCTCCTTCATTGTGGCTTGTTGTAGCTGTTTGTTTTAAGTGTGGAACTTCGAGAAGTTTTAGACGGTTCTTTGAAAGTGAAATCATAAAGAGAGCTTTTTTTCAAAGTATGACTAATAATTCACTTTAACCAAGTCTTTATTTTTTTCAGGCTTCAGACATACCAGAGTCTCCATCATACTGAACTAAAAGCAATAGTGAAACCACTGTTAAAGGCAGGCCAAAACTTGAATAGAATGATGCTTATGCTGAAGTTGTGGGATGACACCTTTTCCTCTGCATCTCACGAGAGGTCAGACTTATTTTATGCTGTCAAAATCTTCTGGAACTGTGTAAGCTCTGTGTCATCCTGACTTCAACATTCATACGTTGATGTGTCTTGGTGGTCATGCTGCTCGTCACAGAAAATATACTTGCAGCCTTCACTGCAACAGAAGGCACTGAAAGCAAAAAAATGCAAGGGAGGTATAAATAGTGAAGTGTCATTTCTGTGTTTAGTAGCAGCAAAAACAGAGTGTATGAACTTTTTTTCCTAATACACTGTGGATGATGAAATTAAAAAATTATTAGCTCTTTTAAAAAAATGCCAAGCAGGTAAATGTCATAAAATTTTCGTTAAAAAAAAATAAATAATCCCACTGGTATACTGGAGCTATTGCATCAAATATGATTTATGTACATGCATGACTCAGTTGAAAACATTCATATTTCAGTACCAGAGATAACAAGTATTGACATCACAATCAATGGTCCAGTTCACCAAAAATTACAGAGCAGTCTGCCTGCAAGAAGAATTTTTAACATGTTGAAATACTGAACAGAAAGTAGTAGGATATGTCAAAGAGCCTGGACTAGGCAAGAGTCTGAGAATCAGTGAGAATCAGAAGATTCTTTCTCCAACAGAATTTCTAAGCTATTAAAAATATCACAGGAAGACAGAGGACATTAAGAGAACCTTCCAAATTTAGATTTGTTTATATCACAGATTAGCTGCCCATAGCATCAGGGGACTAATTCCCCATGCAGAAGTTGTGCTCATGTTAATGTATGTTTCTTCCTTCGCTGACATTGCAGTTTGACAAAACATTTCAACATCCTTCAACACTGAAACCATTTAAGGTTCTGCTTAAGTTTAAGCATATGCCTAAGTCATGTTAAAAGCTAAGATTTAAATCTGAGCATAACTCATTGTTACACTGGTACAGACTTAATGGACCATAGAACTTAACTAAAGTGGATTAAGTTGATAGAAAGACCTCTGTTGATTTAAATGGTTTGTAGGTCAGGGTCTAGATACATCATGATTTTTCTTCCCCCATTTTTATAGACACCACAGTACTTCTTAATTTTGCCAAATATGTTTTACGTGCTTCCTTGTTGAATGGGTATTTTAATTCATAATAATTCACCAGGTGCTCTTTTTGCCAGGGAAGTACCACAAGTCTCCAAGTACCACAGCACAGGACTGAAAAAGTTATTTTTTTGTAAAAAAATATGAAATATATTAGCAGTTTGAACTGAAGTTCCTTTCTAGAAGTCACCAGACATTGATGATTCAGGTACTGACTAAAGTGTTTTCAACCTGAGTATTTTATCCCATCTCTCTGTTTAAACCAATCTGACAACCATTATTAAAGCAGTATAAAAGTACTTAACATTATAAGAAAGGTACTTACCTGTATACCTACCTATGTACTAACCTATGATGTGTCTTTGTGATAAAAGGTGTTTTTATAAAGGCTACAAACATTAAAAAGTAGCCTACATTTTAATAAAAAATTAAAACACCAGACAAACTTCTATTTGTTGGTTACATTGTATGTTCAGTTAGTAATATTTTACCCCACATTTCCATATGAAAAACGGAAGCAGTCTTCCACAGACAAAGGAAAAGTCTAAAGCAAAAGGTCTTAAAACTGCTGGACCGTTTTCCCTACTGAAGGGGTTTTGGGTGAAGTTCTCAGTGCGAATGTGGAATTGAATTCTGCACTGCAGAGGAGAGATTTGCATCCACAGACAGATTGAAAAAGAGTGTTTTGGCATGAGTTTCTAATTAGTTCTCCTTGGGCCAAATATGTTCTCACTTCCCCTGGTCATCAATTTTTCTATTCTCAGTTTATACCGAGGAAAGTGAAAGAGGAAAACTGCTCTCCTAATTCTGTCCTCATTTTCATACTTTATTGACAAATAACTTGCAACAATCTAGATGTTATTGAGCTTCTCCTGCCTGTGATTTCCTAAGTTTTATTAGTAGCACTTTTTCTGAGGAGTAAATTTGATTTATTTCAGCATAAGCCTACCATTTTCAAACTCTAAGAGGGAAGGAAATCCACAGAAGCACTCGTTAGCTGGTCCTCTATGATGCTGAGTTCCCACTGCGATTTGAGAACATATTTTCATTTTAGCCTTGCAGTTCTTCATCTCCTTGGGGTTCAGAAAATATAGCAGTCTTCCACCAGACCCCTGCAACACTGAAACTTGCAGTGTGATTTAAGAACAATTTTCATTTTAGGCCCGCAGACTTGAGACTCCCAGGAATTGGAAAATATGGCAGGCTTAGCTGTATGACTGCAGCTCCAATTCCCAGGGTTGTTTCTGGTTGGTTTGTTTGTTTTAGAGAAGCTTTTCATATCTATTCTTCTTGCAGTTAAGATTTCAAAAAAAATCAAACACACAAACCTCCAGTAAATGCTCGTAATTCCCCCAGTGATAGAATCAGAGCTTTCCTTCTAATTTCAGGGTCTGGAGATTTGCAGCGCATCGGAACAGAAAAGCAAAATGCATTTTTGGAAAAATAATATACTAAGTGGATCGTGACAACCACAGGCAAACAAAGGCAAGTCAAGAAAATATCACGTGACAAACTTCATGTGGCTGCAAGTAGCAACGAAAATGGAAGTCCAAGTTAAACGGTTGGAAAAGTTAAAGCATCAGATGAGGTCAGGGGCATGGTTCTTAAGATTTTATAGTTAGGATCTGATGTACTCTTAATGAGGTGAACAGTATTATACTTCTGATGACAGTGAGTGAAATATTCAAAGATTGAGTTCAGTTCAAATAGAAACTCAAGAATGTGGTTGGACTTATCTACAAATAACGCACAGAAGTTAAATACCCACACACAACTGATCAGGAATGCCCAGGCTAAAAAGGAAAGTGTCCCTTCAGCCTTCTTTTCTCTGGATTGAATGAATCTAACTCCCTTAGCATCCCCTCACACGTCATGTGCTCTTGTCCCCTAATCATCTTTGCGGATGCTCCTCTGGATTCCCTCCAGTATGTCAGTGTCTTTCTCGTAGTGCCGAGTCCAAACCCAGACGTAATGCTTCCCGTGCGCTCGTACACAGGCTAAATAGAGGAAATAACCATTTCCCTCAGCCTACTAGCTGTGGTGCTACTCATGCAGCCTGGCATGTGGTTCACCCTCAGGGCTGCAGGGGCACACTTCTGACTTAGGTTTGCCTTGTTCAGCAGGAGGACCTCCAGCTCATTTTGTGCAAAGCTGCTTTCTAGCCCGTCAATCCCCAGACTGTGCTTTTGGCCAAAAGTCATGTAGTTTGTGGCAGTCTGTTTCTTGAGTGCATTGAGATCCCTCTAAAAAGAAGCTCTGCCTTCCATCCAGCAAATTAATCATTCCCCTCCCGGTTCGAATTTGGTTTTGGCATACTCACCTCAAACTCCAAGTCATTACTTTTAGGAAAATGCATCAAAGCAGTACTGACCCAGGGAAATGCCACTCTTAACTGGCCACCAGTGGGATTTCAAACCACTGACCTCTACTCTTTGAGCGTGGCAGTCCAGCCATTTTGCTACACACTTTGTAGTCAACACGTTTATATATTGACTAGATTTGACCTTCTGAATACAATACGAGTATGGAAAATCAGATTGAAAGCCTTGCTATAATCAAGGTAAATGACATCCACTGTCTCCCATTAACTGCATAGTTGGTTGTCTCACTGTTGAAGGCAGAACTTGCTTTTGATCAGTCCATGCTGACAGTTTACAGTCATTTTACTGTCCTTCACATGCCTGGATCCAGCTTTCAGGAGGATTTGCTCCACAGCCTTCCAGGGACTAAATTAGACTTAGAATTTGCCATGTCCTCCTTTTTGTCCTTTTTTACAAATGACATTTTATTTGCCTGTTTCTAGTTGTCACAAATCTGCCCTGGTTATTTTGACCATTCAAAGAAGATACAGAATGGCCTTGCAATGACAATAGTGGGCTCCCTCTGCACTCTGCAATGCACCTCATCTGGTCCAATTATCCAGTTAATTTGAACTCCTGAACTGGGATGCAAAGACTAATACCAGATTGACATTTCCTCAGTCGACCCACATTTATAAACTTACCATACGACCTCAGCCTTCACCACATTGCTCTTCCAAAGCTGTATCTATTCCACCCTGTTAACAAGTTTCAATTTCTGTGCTTCTAGCTGTTTGCATTTCTTTAAAACTGCCATTACCTGACCTCTTGTGTAGAGGCAGGATTAATTTCCAGGCTTCAGAAATGTGCAACTCATCTGAAAATTTGACTGAAAAATGCTGTATTCTCTCTTCTACATCCAGAGAAGCTGCACACTTGCAAATCAGATAAACCACAGCTGAACCTCTTTCCCCTACCCAGTCATATGGTCATGTCCTTTCTTGTCCTCTGAGGCCCACAAACATCTCATCTATAGTCCACTAAGCCATTAAACTCCACAATTAGTGTGGCTCTGATTCTTTCCTTCCTTTCATTTTTTTTTTTTTAAACTGTTAATGCCATGCCACAAGTACACTCACATTAGAGCTGTTTATTCACTGAACTGAAAAATCGAAGTGTTCACATCTAATTGACAGCCTTAATTTGAGCAATTGCATATATCTGGTAAGACCACTTTTCATACCACGCTTTCCACACTTGGGCCTCAGGTTACTTCTAGGAGAAATTAGCATTGTTATCTTTAGCTTTCAGATAGCTAACACGAGCAGCAGATGCTTACTGAAGGATATCAACAGGCCAGGAGCAATGCAAGGATGGTAGCACAGTTTGACTAAATACTCAACCCGATGCTCCTTCCCAAGGCTGCCTTAAAGCAACTATCCCTAAAAGCTCGCCAAGGCACATAAAAAATTTTAGTTTTGAATTTTCAGCCTGGACACCATGAAACGCATGGACTCCTCTATATCAATTGCCAAAACTGCCATTTGAGTTAGTTTGGAAAGAGAAGCTCTCTTCCTACTGTTTCTGAAGCAGCTGGATTATCACTGGGTATCATACAATAATTGATATGGGGTAGAAATAATGGATCAACTTCCTTGACAGGATTTCTTCCATTACCAGTGCCTAACAGAATCAGAAAAAAACAAACCAACATGGGACCAAAATCATTAACAAGCAAATACGTGTTCTTATTTTAACTACATTAACCTAAAAATGTTAGTTATTTCTGTGACTAAAGGAAAGTTTCCTTTTCTGCCGGTATAGGGAACATGCAAAACAAATGAATTTAACACTACACTACACACTAGACTGCCAGTAAATTTTCTGTGATTTCCACTGAGTTTAGTCTGCACTTGACTGTCAGCTATGGAGGTAGGTAGGCAACACACAAAGAAAACTCTGTGGCTCTGAACATGAGCAGCGGCTCCATAAAATCCACACCTTTCCCATGATGAGCCGATCACATACCAGCAGCTGTGAAACATGTTATCAATAAAAAAATTTCTACAGAAAATTGTCTACATGTATTTTTAGGACCAGATAAGAACAATGGAGAGGTCTGAGATAAGGCAATGAAACATTACTAAGACTTGCTCAAGGCAACACCCTACATGGAAGACCTAGAGACCACCCAATGTGACAGGTGACATGTGCTGTTGGCAAAGCCCAGAAGCAAAAATGGATTAAAGTCACACAAAAAAAAAAAAAAAAAAAAAAAGAGGTAAAATCCAGTGAAAATGGAAGTTTTATGTTACATTTTTAGCAGTATTACAGCAGAAACCAGAATTATGGAACTTCAACAATAAAAGATAAAGTTCCTCCCTTGTTGCCTTCTCATGAGCTTCCATGACAATATAATTTGTCATTTTGCATATTTTGTTCTGCTGCTCAGCTACCTCATCTGGTGCAAACCTGCTCAAGACCACTGATTCTTTTTGTATGTCTTAGACATGTGTCGTACCTTTCCTTATTTTAATAATTTCTAAGAAAAATAATTCAAATATTTATAAAATAAATAAGATGGAAAGTATAAGAAAAAAAAAATGTTCACTTTTATGTACAAAAACTGAGGACCTTTCTCTATGCCATCAAACCTGTTTATCCTTACTGCAAAATATAACTCTTCTGAAGATATGGAGAACTTTATGAGAGCGGGTTTTTTTCCCTTTTTTTCCATTTTATTTAGTGGCTCATAAGGAGGAATTGGATAGCTATGAAAAAATACTCTACAAATTAGAGACATTAAAGGCCACTTACTGCCTGGCCAGCCTGCCTCTTTTTTTTGAATGTTCATTCCCACTCATCTTACAGTCACAGAGCACGTGAATTACTTTTGGAAGAGTTTATTGTGGAAGGTAATGAGACTATAAATCTGCAAGCTGTTTGCTGAGGTTCCTGGACAAAAAGGACTCAAGTAACTGTCACTCTGACTGTGCCACCAAAAAAGGCCAAACCTTCGTCTTTCAGATTGCATATCTGATTATGCCATAGCTATTTATGAGCCTGATCCTACTGGTTAAAAAATTGAAAAGTTTATTTAAATTGTTAATGAGAAATCTTAACGACAAATTATGCCTCATTCTTACTTAATTTATATGCAACTTACAAATTCTTTCTTCCCACTGAATACCATTAATGCTTCTTTCAAATAAAAATGCCCTTGACTGGAGCGTTAGATTTCTACTTACACTGGGTTAGAATTGGTGTGTTCCTTATGCCACAATAATAATTTACAAAGAAAAGGAAACAATCTAGTTTTCACCCTTCAAACTTCTATTATATTCCTAAGAGTTTTATTTGCTCTACTGAAAGTGAAGCTGGTTAAGGACGAGAGATGCTTTTGTAGGAGTTCAGAGATGAGAGCCCTCTGTTTGGATGTGTCAAGCTTTTCTTCCAGAGTGCGGGCTCTGTAACCATTTATTGGAGATCTTGTACGTACACAGTGAAGGCATAACTGTTAGCAGAAAGAAAAACACAGAAAGGAGATAAATTTAGCATCAAATTAGGTCATAGAACACAGACCTGTACTGTAGGAAAACAGTGCTGTAAGGTCACATAACATAACTTCTGGGGTGGAAAGTCATCTGTTTCTTGCCAAATTAATGTTTACTTCTATTGTCAAATTTTATATAAGCATTCAGTGTTCAGTATCTGTATAAACTTTCTCTATTCATTCCCGCAGCTGGCATCTCAGGACTTAGTGGGTTGTGTTGCAGTGATGGCAGTGCAGACAAGGAGAACAATCTCAGAACAGTCCTGTAGTATTTCAGCTCAGGCTACTTCTAGTTAGGATGATTTTTTCACATTTCACAAAGATATCTCAGAAGTCACCAGCCCTTGGGGACCCAATTCATTTAAGTAACCGAGTAAGGTTTCAATCTAAGGATCTGTCACACACATGAAGGATCTTCATAATTTCACTTTCAAAAACACTTCAGTTTAAGTTCAAAGTGGGTCAGAGGGAAGGAAAGAATCTTATTTTTTTGCTCTGACATCATTTGCCCTCCCTGTCTCTGGCAAGAACAATCCAACCGGGCTTCGTGCAAGGTCTCAGTTCCATTTCATTGGAGAAGTCAAGGACTGGAAACAAATACCAGATTAATTTCTCACCTTTGGTTGCCCTTTCCAGATCTGTGCCATGACACATTGACTAGAAAGGTGAAGATCTTCCACCACCTTTGTTTGCATTTCTCTATGGGTAAAGAAATAATCTTGTTTTCCTGTGAGTACCACAGTAATTTCAGAGTAACATTACGACAAACTTTTGTATACTGCCTTCCTACCAACACTTCTCTTCTCACAATCTGTGTGCACCTATAGTATTCTGAAAATAAAACATTTGATATTGAAGTACAACATAAGAATATATCATGGAGCAGGCAGGCCACGATCTGATTTGAGGGGGTTAATCAGCTATGTACTTGTCATGGAGCACAGCATAAGAGTCACTGACAAAAATGAGTTAGGAAGAGAGGAAAGGCAGAATCTTCCAGCTTCAGTACTCTTCAAACAAAGAAAAAGATGCCTATGAAACTTTCAGATCTTTAAAGATAGGCGTCTACTATTCTAGTAGTTAATCAGATAAAGCATCACGGAAACTTGTTTCCAGCATTTTTTCTTCTAGTTATTAATGATGTCTTCACAAAATAGTAAGCCAGTAGATTCTACATACATTAAACTGAGTTACTTAAAACTAAATAAAATAAATCTGAGCTTATTCGGCAGGCTTTATCAGCACTGCAGGTGACATGCACATACCTGTTCAGGTCCTGTGTTCAGCCATGCTATAGCATGACCCCATATAAGCACTTTTCTCATTTTTGAAAGGAGGTATGAAACATTTGAGTCAATATACCTTAAAAATACCCACAGGTATCCGGTAAACATATTTAACAAGGCAAAGCCTGACGTTTCACTTCCTTACAGTCTCAGCAATTCAAGATGCAGTTAGCTCACTTTGAGGAATAAAGAAGGCATCCTCTGACTGCAGATTATTTAGTGGTTATGGCGATGCATGCAAATGGAAACAGCACTATCTGAGGGGCCAGCAGATCGACCTTTCTGTGTACTGGCCACCAGTGACACACAGGTGTACAGGGAGAAACAAACTGTTCCTGAATGGATGGCAGAGCTTACCTGGTACCTTTTTCTGCATCCATTCCACACTGCAGGACTGCTCAGGAGGTAGTGCACGGTGCAGCTCAGAAGCACACACACAGGTTGTGAAAAGCTTAAAAGAACAGCAAGTGCCTGGTGCTGTACAGCCTTAGTTTCAGCTGTGTAATTCCCAACAGAAACCTCGAGAAATATTCTGAATATTAACCTTTAATGAAAAACCCCTTAACACTGATCAAAAATTGGAGGGCATGCAATAAGCAGAGCATTTCAGGAAGGCTTATGATTGTAGAGGAAGGTGACCTTCTTCTCAGATGCATATTTCTGCAGAGTGAAGTATCCTTACAATTCATCACTAATTCTTTATGCCTTTAATCCCTTGTTTTCACCTTCCTTACAGATTTCATGTGCAGCCACGATACAAAAATTTATTCTTAATGCTCAACCACATGTAAGGAACAGTTCAGCCACCCTGAAATTGTCACAGTTACATATCCAGCTAACACAAAAAATGTGTTTGACAAACACTGCTTCGACCCCTTTCTGCTAATTAGGCCCTACTGGATTTCTCAGCTGGTGAGAATCGAGGAAGCCAACAGAAAGGAAAGGGGGTGGGGGTGTGGGGGGGAACTAAAAAAGTAATAAAGGTCAAAACCATCATTAGTTACATTCTTCTCATATAACCATAGAATATTGGAGAAAAGATCTTATATTTTAATTTTTACCCAAATACAATAAAGGTGTAATAACACTTGTGTTGTATGGAAGCTCATTCTTTGCTGTTACAGCAACTTTTGTGTAAACCTTTGGTAAAGAGATTGAAGAAGCAACAGTAATCATGGTACACTTGGAAGTTGCTGTGGTGTTTATTTCTTCCTTGATGAACAGCTGCTATAGCACTTTATACCATTAAAATTGTTTAGTTAGTTTCTTAAACGCTGAAAGCAATTTCTGCAGGGAATTAATTGCCTCTCTAAAAGCTTTAATGATTTTTTTCTTATTTTCCATTTCAGAAATACTTTCACCAGCTATAGATTGAAGACCAATTCTTATAGTGTCAAAATTATGCATTGACAATGACAGGTCACTAAAATTCTGCTTATCTAGCAGGATGAATTTCATTGCAATAGTTCAAATTCCTGTTAAAGGCATGCCTCTCTCTGCAGGCAGGAGAGTAATCAAGGCAGGAGTGGGGGGAGAAATCCAACCCTGCCATCTGGTTGAAGAAATTTACCTTTCTGAAGAGAAAGGACAGGATGATCAACACAGGTTTTGCTATGAGATGAACCCATCAACAATTCATTAGCTCTGTGCTTTATGTTGAAGGATATCTCAAATCTTTGCTGGGATACATCCTTAGACTAAAAATCCTAGCGTGTGTTTTTCTGGATCAAATGTAATCACAGCTTTATTTTGACCAGCTTATATTATGACCAGCTTTATTTTAGCAGAAACTTCTGTCACATGCTTGAAAGAGTGTAATGATAAACACTCCTTCCGTTTAGCACAGCTCTTGGCAAGTTCACAGCAGTCCTCAAGGTCTTTTTTTTAATTATCTGAGCTGCAGCTAACATTTCCCTAGGAACCAAGTTGTAAGAAATATCTGACAGAATGACAAAAGCACAGATAAACCCAAACCAAAGTACAAATTTGGTTCCATAGTTATTTGTATTACAGTAGTGTAGGAGTTTTGAACTAATATTAGGTATTATGACCTTTTTGTGAAAGGTGTTGTTCAAATTTATTTCCTGTTCCTCAATGCTTTATAAATACATACTAAAATACCCAAGATGGATGCAGACAGGAGGACATGCTGGAATAAGAACCTATGTGGCTGGTGCAGTAGGTAGTGTCATTCAGGTGTTGGCAGTATGCCTACAAAGTAGTCAAAGATTTTGTAGATATGTTATCAAAGAAATTTTTTTACAGAAGATTCAACAAAAGCAAATACTTAGCTTTGCCGTGCTACCTCCCCCAGGCATGAGAGAAACCACAGACACCTCTTTCAGAAGACATAATAAAGTAAAGGTGAGAAATACCATTATGGAAATAAATGATACATCAATTCAAACTTAAACAGCAAATCAGATCAACAAGAATAAGTATATTGACTATGAAGTGATCTGTGCAAGGGCAGGTCTGCAATGCAGTATCAAAATAAAGACTTTAGTTTCAAGCACTCAAGCTTTTTGTAATAAAAACTATAGGATATGTGGTTGTAGGTCAAAAATTATTATCTATTAAAAAAATAAAAAGGGTAGGTTCAAAAAGTATACTTAAAACAGTTGGGATGGCAGAAATAAATTCTAGTAGCAAATTCATTTAAATTTAACCTAGTGGAACACTTCTGGGTTTATAGTATATTTTTTCCTACAATTTTCACATATTATTTTACAATTGACTGCCTACTGTTTTCAGGATTTCAGTGTACTACACTAACTAAATAAACCTCCACATCCTTTTGAAGAAAGGAAGAACTTGTATACGTCAATACAATCAGGCTGGACAGAGAGACACATGAAGAACAAAATTCAACTTACTTTTAAGAGACCCAAAAATAGCTGCCAGGATGTGTAACACAACCCTAAATTCCCACTCTTGTCAATGGAGATCTCAGTACCGTCCTGGAATCTAGGGCTCATTTTCTTATTTCTAGATCACCTTAATCAGCCTAGTTACCGTAGGGATCAGGCTGGGAAATATGGCATAGGACTTCTGGGAGACCCATATTCTTTCTGATACAGCAGCTGGATGAAGTAAGAAGCCCCCGAGTACCTATAGCATAACTAGACACCTATGTTTAGACAACTGAATCCTCATTTAGGTTTCTTCTTCAGATCTGGATTGCTCTTAAGGCTCTACTGATTATATTAACAGCTAAAAGTCTCATTACGGAGCTGAACCATACATCTGAGGTGTTTGCTTGAGTGAAATTAGAAGCTCTCAAACAGTATGCTGTTGGTAGTGACACCACTGAAAAAAAATCACCTCCTTTGATTTTCTTCTCCTGTTGTTTCTTTCCACCTTCAGCTGGACAAGGGTGACTATTTAACAAATTCAAATTCCCAGTGTTAAAAGCAAAGCTATAGAATCCATTCAGGAGAATTATTTCTGCACAATTACATGCTGTGCAGCCATTTATGAAAGTGTAAAGTCAGCTTAAAGCAGAGAAATTGATATGTCACCATCTATTGATAGAGGTTCTAATAGAAGGCAAAGGACAAAAATCAGATTTATGTAAATGCTACTGTTATCCTCCCAGAAAAAAAAACCCAAAACCAAAACAAAAAAAAAAACCAAAAAAACCCCACCTGGCACAGCTCTATTTCTTTCTACTGGGCAAAATACTTGCATCTCATATGCTATAGAAAGAAGTCCAGTTTAGGAAGGATAAAAATAAGGAAGGAAAAAAAATATATTCTGAAAGAATATCTGTGGATTGTTCAATTCATGCAATATTATATATTGTCAGAGCAATACATATAACTGATACTTTCTTGCTATCTCAGCAAATCAAAGCAGTTAGATTCCAGATTACCCTTTCTGTTAATTTCTTCAGTGATGAAATGATTTACTTGTACCTCCCAATTGACTTGCAGTTGTTCTCCCTGGGATCCTTTGACCTCTTCTCACCTTGAGGAGTATATTACTTTGTAAGTAGTCTAGTGAAACAAAGAGGAATATATGGCAGAGTTAATGGTATACACAACATAATGCTGTCTATGATAAATGTGCAGTGTTCGGCAATATCTTTTATCAATCAGCACCCTGAGAATATTGTTCTCTAGAGGGGTGAAACTTAGCCCAGCGTGAAAACAGCAGAACAAGGTCTGAAAGTCACTTAAGTTCC
The DNA here is from genome assembly GCF_023634085.1 of Falco cherrug. NCBI lineage: Eukaryota > Metazoa > Chordata > Aves > Falconiformes > Falconidae > Falco > Falco cherrug. Next base: position 6,838,279 of record NC_073698.1, read on the forward strand.
TATTTCATGACAGTCACTTTCCTGTTAGTCTTACATACCAAGCAAATATTCTCTTTTATCTGAGGGATAAGAAAAGTATGAACAACAGCTACTAAAATTTCAGCACATTTGTCTGCAAATTTAATGTAAAGCTGTCTTGAGGAAAATGGGTTATTTAGCTCTCCACCCAAGCTCACAGCAAGAAAAACTATAATGTTATTCTTAGCAGATGTTTGCCTAAATCATTCTTTAAATGATGCAGATTTTGTTACTTCTGTCGACATTCCTTAGCTGGTCTACCAGAAATGTTTTCCTAATGCTCAATCGAAATCTCTCTTGCTGAATATTAAGCCTATTCTTGTCTCGGATGACAGAATAGGGAATACAGTTATTAAACATGAAAATGTCAATACAAAGCTTGAAGGAACTGTAAATGTTTTGGAACCCAGAGAACAATTTACTAATTTCTACTTTTTGCAGCTTATCTGAAAATGGATGTCATGTCTTCCTGCAGTCTCTCTTTTCCTAAACTAAATTCAAAGTCTTTCCATATTTCATCATTTTTCAAGATGTCTAATCACGTTCTGTACTCTTGCTGTTTGGCATACCTCTTCTTTGAGGTTGGTGTGCCTCAAGCTCTGAGTAAAGGGCTTAGTAATACCAAGCAGAGCAGAATGATTAATCCATGTCTCTATTGTAAGATATACTCTTATTTAATACAGTGCGTGTCATTAACACTTCCTTCAAATTAAGACACACTGTAGAAAATATTTTTCTCTAAAACTGCTGTCTAACCAGTTGTCCTCTTCTTTGTTCTGTTCCGCTAAAAATTTCTGCCTAAAAAATTGCAATTCTTCTTGAATTATAAATGTAATAACTGTGTTCTCTTTCCTGTTACCCATGTCATAATAAAATTGTTGAAAAATACTGAAAAGAAAAAAATCCCTCAGAAACCACAGAAAGTTATGACCCAATAAATATTTCCAATTGCTTTTACCTGTTCACCTTAGGAGTCAAATCCGTGCCATGTTGCTTTATCTTGCTGCTCAGAATATTTCAGGTTACTTTTATGTATAAATGTTGATGTGAAATTGCTACTTAATCTGAGAAAGTCATTATCTTCTAGCTGTCCATCAGCAGCTGGCCTACAGAATGACAGAACTCTTCCGTAAAGCCTCAAAAATAATTCTTCTGTGTGCAGGCAATAAATATTCCTAACAACTATTAGATGTCTTTGGATTTGGATCAGGGAATAGAAGATAAAGTCTGTTTTAAACCTTTTTGACTACTTCAATTAACACTTCCCCTTCGCACAAATCTGATATAGACATACTGATCATGAGCTGGAATATGCAGAGGTAATACAATTTATCATCACTAAAAGTGAAATTTATGTAAGTTTTGCACAACTGTTTTGGCAGAAATTTTTTTCAGGACTGTTTCAAATGACCTTTTAAAAGGCAATCAAAGATTGTCTTGATATGTCCATTTAATTAGAAGCTGAAAAATTTCATCCTTATACTGTTTTCAGGAGCATATTGCACGCAGGGACTGAAATACATTTGATTGGCTCCTCAATGTGTAGCTTCACTTCAAGCAACAATTCTAGAGCACAGATAATTGGTGCCCTGCAGCTTTCCCCACCAAAAATCAATTGAATTTCCATTACGTTTCAATTGTCTTGCAGTGGGAAACCTACAGGGTTTCGTTGGCTGGTGTTTTTTTAATATTACCTTCTGCACTAGAGAATAAAATTTTTAATGCTTTACCCTAGGTAAGCTACTAGCAACACAAGAAAATAATCAATTCAAACAATCTGCTCTCCATGAAACTACATTCCCAAAAGGGCAAGTAATCTTCTCCTGTATTGCACTGATTTTCTCATACTTCCGAGCCTTGCTTCAGTCACCATGGTCTGCAGCTATTTTTGCAATGTGTTCTTCACCTAGCACTTCATCTGGAAATGTTTTTCTATATGATTATTCACAGCAGCAAGCACCATACCCAGTAGCAACACGTGCAGAGTACTGCAGTGCTTCAAGTCTGTACATCTCAAAAGGCAAAGGAAAAACATTTATTTTGGTGTTCGTTAGTTCACAATCCTCTAAATTGAGAGGATAAATTGAGAGGAAAAAACAGAGCTAGCTTTGTCCAGCCAAATCATGTGGCCATATAAAACTGGCTGAAACAAGGTGAGGTAAGGGCTTGTATCACCACTTTATATTTTCTTTCTCTATTTACAGCAACTGCTTTCACCTTATTAGTCTACAGAAGACACAACATCGATGTTGACACCTTACTCTTCTTCAACCCCAGTTGGCCAGTACTGAAGAAAATTCTTCTGGTCATCAGAGGAAAGCTGAAAAATGGTATCTCCGTGTAATCAAACACAGATTTACCAAGCAGAAGTACACATGCATGGACTTCCTTGTTTTAGTGACAGCCTTTGGAAGCAGAGCACAGTGATATTTAACTATCTTGTCAGAACAAACATGGGTGGCATTTGGGAAATAAAGGGGTAAAGGAAAAACTAGTGCTTTATTAGATCAGATCCATTGAAAGTGGTTGTTCTGTGAATAAAAGACTGTTTTATTAACAGCAGTCTCCCATGCCTTATTCTGAAATTGTTACGTGACTTTAGAAAAGTTAGGGGAAAGGAAAGCATTATTTTAAGCCTTAATTGAGTACTAGGATAAAAGATTTCTGGAGAGGGAAAAAATGGTGAATAATATTGAAATGAATGCAATTCTAAAATATCACCTTCAATTTTATATTTAATGTTTATTTAAAATAAGTTGATCCATATCTGATTTCAGTTTATAAAAAGAATTTATTTTCTTTAGCTTTTTTTTAAAAGTAATTTTTTAAACTTTTTCACTGATAAAATTTACCATTTGAAAAGCCACTGAATGTTGATATTCTAGAGGAATACATTATTCCTGATCTCTAAACCATTTCTGAGATTTTAAACAGCACAGTTCAAAAGCAAAAGGTCTTTGCAGCACCGCTATGAAATGCTGCTCAAAAGGACTTATGCATCCAGACTCACTAAATGTCTATAAATGCTTTCTTATATAGAGACATCATCTGAAAACTTCACATTTTCAAGTTACAAGTTGTATTTTAAATGCATTCTCCCCCTGTAATGTTGAAGAGTTAGATCAAACATTTGCTTCCACGAACTTCAAATACATGCCAAATTCCAAATTTAATTCACAAAGTATAACCAATGACATACTAATGGGTGTTACATTAATATAGCTATAGAAACACCATTACATTAATTAGAACTTTGTAAGTGCTGTAATTAAGATATTCAGTGACAGCTGCCTTTCCTGTCCCTTAGCTTCACCAAGAAATCTCTCAGCACTACTTATTTTGGAATCATCAGCTGCATGGATGCAGGAAGAGCCATCTGTTGGCATTTTTTAAATGTTAACTGACAGAGGTTCCAAACAATTGCTTCTAATACTTTTTTTAAAAAATCCAAAATATCATTATTTTTTTAAATTCTGTATCTGAATTTGGCAGAATTTATGTCATTAGCACTTAAGAATGCATACATCTTTGCCTTCAGATCTGATTGATGTACTCTACCAACATGGGATGAGAATAATACCACTGTCTTACATGTGTAGGTAAAACACTTCAATGGTTTATCCTTGGACATACTTGTAAAGCTTTATTACCCAAAAAAGATACAGTCATCTACCAAAGGTCTACAAAGTCACCCAGTGGTACTTGCTCTTCTGCATTGTCAAGTCAAGGTTTATTTTCTCTTACCTTTGGGACTTCCATAGGTTCAATTTTGATACCAGCCTACATGACCCTTCTTTTTCTCTAACCTTGGTATCTTCTTAACCAAATTATCCTTGACATATAAGAAATGCAGAAAGCTACCAACACTGTTCTGAGTTAAAGTTTTTGCTTTCATATTCCGATTTCTTACTTATCTCAATGGACTTTCGATCTTGCTTGTCAGTGCAGCCCACTTCTCCCCCCCTCCCCCAAATCTAGCATTCCTACTCTGTTCATTTAATCCCACCATATGAAGCCATTTCCTTGTGAATAACATTTCTCCCTCTTTGATGTTTACACCCTCCAAACAATCTGTTGCTGTTATCAGACCTGAAGGAATAATGAATTCAGTGAATTACATATTTTTTTCCTGTGTCAGCAAGCAGATGGCAAAATTCTCAAACCCATTCATCATTTGAAATTATATTGGAAGAGCCTTCAGTTTTGCTGTGTGGGAGCTACATGAATGACAGACATTCTGCACATCCACATTATCAGCTAAGTTAACTTCACGGTTAACTCCTGTGTCCCAGCTCCCCAGTCATCAATACTAAAAAAAACATTCATTTTCTTCTGAAACCCTTGGTAGGGTAAGCTAGCTCTACCCTAAGAAGAAACTGCTGTAACTCTGGGATAATTTATTTCAAGGACAATTTGCAACAGTCAGTATGGATAAGATAGCATCAGGTCTGATTTCCTACACCCTATTCCACACTGCAAAAATAGGCTTTGGCTGCAAACTGGTTTAAGTACCTTGAAGTCCCATCCCAGCCATCAACACACATACTCAGTCCTATGCAAGAAAAATGATGTTCTGGTGGGCTGCAGCTCAGCTATCTTACTGTTTCAGATGCTACAACGAAAACAAAAATGCCCAAAAGAGTATTTATACTCTAGGGCCACAGGGAGCTCAAAAAGAAATCTAAGAAGGTTCAAGGTTGTGTTGTATAAGGCATGTATGGCTGCACTACTGGTAAGTTTACAGAGCTTTGAGCAGAGCAAACAAAACCTCATTGCCCCACTTCACCTCAAGAGAAGGCATTTAATTTGTAGATGTAGCCATTAAGCCCCAAACGCAAGAATCTTTCCACTCATCCAAGGACATGTTCTGTTTAATTTGACAGTGTAGCTCCTTAAGTGGAACAAGAGCAGCTTGCCCACTCTTCCACTGGAAGGGAGTGGTGGGGGCAGGACCGGGAGCATGCACAGAGGTGTATGTGATGGTTTGGACTCTTCCAGAAGCAGAAGAAGCAGAGCAAGCCTGTACTTTCTAAGGTGACTTCTGAGTCAGTATAACTGGTTAGGACTGTGCCCAAAGACACAATAGAGTCTTTAAAGAGCTTCATTAATAAAATATCAATAAAGCATAAATAAATCACTATGTCAAATAATCCTGTTGAAATATAACAGCTACTTTGCATGTCTAAGCATATTGCAAATGGATTGTAAATCTGATGCTGTGGTGTTTATAGCAACCTCTGGGTTTTAGCAGCCTGGGACACTCTAAGGAGAGACGTTTTTAAGAGGTTCACAGATAGAATGAAAAAGAGACTGCTAATCTCAGAGCCTAACTTCTCAGTGCTGACTCCTGTAGTAGAATCCAAACCCATGAATTGTGGGGTAGAAGGATTCCCTAATAAGCACGGAGAGATTTGTTCATCATAGAACAGGACATGCAGGAGCCAGTCTGAGACTAAGGAACCAATTAACCTTTTTGTTATCAAAGAATGTACCTCAAATCCAAAACCAATCTGGGAGATGCATTACCTGGGACTAACCATCCTGAAACCCTTCCCAGAACACAGTAACTAAGCTCTTTTCTTTGTGCAAGCAGAGAAAGTTCATTCATTTATTCTAAACTACCTCTCATGCTCTTATTATTTGGAACAAGCCTTTATGAAGTGTAAAACCCAAACTTAATTCTTTTCTTTCACTGAGGAGTCTAAATCTGCTTCTCAAGAAGTTAACTGCTCAGTTCTATACCGTGTAGGAGGTCAACATTTCAGCAATACTTCCTTAGCTGGTGACTTTTTAGCATAAAGTATAGAAACCTTAGTTAAAGAAAGAACTAGATTGAGGTACAAATCCTAACTATAGGGTTACAGAATTATGTTCATTTTCTTAGGCTTAGTGAATCCTCTAAACCATGGAGACTGATACTGCTTCTCTCATCCGTTTATCCATACTCCCTCTTTGCTGAAGAATGTAACTGTACTTTGCAAGTTGGGTGATACGGGTTCACAGTTGAAACTGAGCCACCAAGACAACTATTCTGATCCCTACATGAACATGTTAAAAACAGGATACTGTGGGATTTTGAGGGTTTGTGGGTTAGGGGTTTTTTTTGTTGTTGTTCTTGTTGATTTGTTTTGGGTTTTTTATTTCAAGCTAAATAATAAGAAGAATGCCTTTTTCTGTAAAGTTTGACAAGGCAGGCATAAAAGAAATATTGTTGCTCACACTTTCAACTCTGGGCCACTTCTGGCCATGGTGAAACAGAACTCTGAGTTTCTGAGAAACTTGATGAAAATGTTAATGTCCATGGGCACCTATGGTGAGATTAATCTAACTGCTACACCCTAGCTGGTTCTGCATCGCTCAAAGTAATTTTTAATTGCAATTGTCAGAGCTTGTAATTAAGGGTGAATACAGGAACTATGAAGGTTCCAGTCCTGCTTATAAGCAAATTGATAGGGTCCTTCTGTCTTCTGTGCTTGAACTTGTGCTTGAACTACATAGCAATGCAAAACTATTTTAATTACTTGAGTGACTTCTTTTGAAGTTAGAGACTTCAAAATTCCATGAAAAAAATCCTAGGAAGAAATCCTGTAACCTATGGTATGTGCTTTTTATTAGCAGAGTTACAAATACTCACTAAGGGACTTAATCAAATTACATGCCTTTGGATCAAACCTACTAAATCAATAAACCACTATGTTAAAAAATAGAAAATTCTTCAGTAAAATTTATGTCAAAGAGTCAGCATTGTTTCCATCAAAACAAGCAATCAAATGAACATAACAAACACACCACAATCTTTATGAGCTTCCATTTACAACTGATTTATTCATGTTTAAAAATGGAATTTTGTAATGTCACTCCATTATGCCCTGAAAGGCATTGGCAAATCAACAATTCACAGCAGTAATACGAGCAAAACTTTTATGTATTTCTGAAACTTTTCCTGGAAGTTTTAAAATAATTTTTAAACTTTCATTTTTGACACTTTCTGCCCTTTTAGATTCTAAGTATCAGAAAAAGAAAATCAATGTCATTAAGAAAAACTGGGTTTTGTTGGTCAATAATGTAAAAAGGAGAGGGAACTATAGTTTAAAGGGAAAATTCAGCACCCAATCAGTTAAGAACTTCAGGAAAGTCTAGCATAAGTGTGAGCTCATTAATATTTCCCCTAGCACAATCAGATCATTAGAAGATGTCCACCTGTTTGAGTATTTTGCTGCAGTGGTCTGGGACTTAAGTTTGAAAACCTTTGTAAGCAGCAGAAAAATGTCGCAAATGTCTTTCTACTGAGAAGGTCTTGCCTACGTGAGTAAGGAATGCTTGTAGGTTTTTCATGGTTTATATTTTCACACATATTAGTGACACTTTCAGAGGACTGAAAGATCCCACCCCCTCCCCCTCCCCATTTCATAGCAGAAACTCATTATATGGGAACTAAACCTGAAGACAATTTTCTCTTCTAATTCTCCTCTTCTTTCTTCCTCAGAGGAAACTTGAGGACACCAGAACTGATGAAAGAGATTAAAGGGTTTTAGTCTGACTTTGCAGAGCAACTGTTAGGAATTCCAGATTTTACTGTTGGTATTAAACATATTCCAATGAAACAAGAAGGTGACAGATCACTGTCCTTGAGGGATTAATGGATAATTTAAGAATAATTATCCTTCCAATTCACAAGGCTGAAGGAAAAAGCACTTTTTAATCAAATAAGGGGAACTTGGTTAGTTATCTGACAATGTTCTTTGTTGGTTTAGGCTAGGCTGCAACACAGAGACTGTGAACTAAAACACCCTCAAAATCAACATAATCCAGAATTCTGATTTTGACTGTAGTTGGAAGCACATGAAGTAAGAAGAAGGTGCAAGAAATTAAAAACAGATAGATGAGAAAAAAATGCAGCCTCTACACTCAGCTGCACTGAGTTTCTAGCAAATAACACTAGTCCTGTAGCACAAAACGTTGCATTCTTTTCAATGCCTTCTGGCATTAATTAGAATATGCACAAACACAGTTTGATAAAGATAGGCACATGACCTCTTTTGTGTCTTGCTAAATTCCTAATTCCATGAAAAAAAACAACCAAACAACCCATCAGGTTGTTATATTTTCACAAAACCATCTAAAATAAGGAACTGTTTGGTGCAGGAAAATTGCATTTACTCTCTCATTCCCCAGCTCACAGATACTTGCAAGTGAATAAGCAGTGGAAGGCAGACATCAAGACATTCCTACCCATTCTCTGTCATGTGCACCCCCAGGAGAAGACCTAAGAGTACAGAGCCTTTATAACTGTTTTGCTCCAACATACACGTCAAAGGGCTATGAGGCGCAACATCCCAGTTACACTGTAAAGTATGAGATTGTAAAATCATCAGAAAAAAAAAAAAAGTTTAGCAATATACAGTGACTGGTAAAATGGTGGTGGAATAGCAGAGTTAAGTGAGTGATATTATAGTATGACTATGAACTATAAAGGAGATGTAACCAACTTTCATAGTCAAGAATATACAATAACTTCTTAAACAAGTTATTGCAGTGAGGGAGGCAGAATGATCACTGATATAGAGAGATCTGAAGAAAAAATCAAAAAATAATTGAAATATCAACTCTTCTTAAGAAAAAAAAAATATCTAAAAAATAGAAAACAAATGTTATTCCAGAATATAGAAGTTTCATTACAATGGGGTTTACTCCATTGTTTCAGCACTTATTATAACTTACAAGAAAGCTTTTGTACTGCCTTCCCTTTAGGTAGTGCATGAATCAAAAACATCATAGAATCATAGAATCATGGAATGGTCTGGGGGTTGGGAGGGACCTTTAAACATCATCTAGTCCAGCTTGCCTCCCATGGGCAGGGATACCTTTCACTAGACCAGGTTGTTCAAAGCCCAATCCAACATGACATGGATGGAACACATCCTATGATGGGCATCCACAACTTCTCTGGGAAACCTGTGCTGGTGTCTCACCATCCTCATTGCAAAAAGTTGCTTCCTAATGTCCAATCTAAACCTACCCTCTCTCAGTTTAAAAATGTTATGCCTTGTCCTGTCATTACATGCCCTGGTAAAAAGTCTCTCTTCATCTTTCTTATAAACCCCCTTTATATATTGAAAGGCCACAACAAGGTTTCCCTGGAACCTTCTCTTCACCAGGCTGAACAACCTCAGCTCTCTCAGCCTGCCTTCATAGATGTCTTCAGAGGTGATCCAGCCCTCTGATCATTTCTGTGTCCCTTCTATGGACCTGGTCTGACAGGTCCATGTCTTTCTTGTATATATGGGGATCTCAAATATGGATGTAGTAGTCCAGGTGGGGTCTCATCAGAGCAGAGCAGAGGGGCAGAATCACCTCTTTGAACTTGCTGGTCACACATCTTTTGATGCAGTCCAGGATATGATTGGTTTACTGGGCTGCAAGAACACACCGCCGTTCATGTTCGATTTTTCATCCACCAGTACTCCCAAGTCCTTCTCTGCAGGGCTGCTCTCCATCCCTTCATCCCCCAGCCTGTACTGATTATGGGGGTTGCCCTGACCCAGGTGCAGGACCTCACACTTGGTCTTGTTGAACTTCATGAGGTTCACATGGGCCCATTCCTCAAGCCTGTTAAGGTCCCTCTGGATGGCATCCCATCCGTCAGGCATGTCAACAGCTCCACTCAGCCTGGTGTTGGTAAACTGGCTGAGGGTGCACTTAATCTGACTATGTTGTTGGTGAAGACATTAAATAGTATTTGTCTCAGTACAGACCCATAAGGTCTTTACTGGTTTCCACTTCAACATTCAGCCATTGACTGTAACTCTTTGGATGCAGCCATCTGCCCAATTTCTTAACCATCTAACAGTCCATCCATCAAACACATACCTCTCCGATTTAATGGGCAGAATATTGTGAGGGACCATGCCAAAGACCTTACAGAGATTCAGGTAGATGGCATCTGTAACACTTCCCTTGTCCACTGATGCAATCGCTCTGCTGTAGAAAGCCACTAACTTAGCCAGGCATGATTTTTCCTTGGTGAAGCCATACTGGCTGCCTCTAATCACCTCCTTGTATTCCATATGCCTTGACATATCATCCAGGAGGATCTGTTGCATGATCTTACTGGGCACGAAGATGAGGCTGACTGTCAGTAGCTCCCAGGGTTCTTCTTTTCACTCTTTTTAAAAATGGGGATAATGTTTACCTTTTTCCATTCTATGAGGACTTTGCCTAACTGCCATGACTTTTGAAATATGGTGGAGAGTGGCTTGGCAATAACATCCACCAATTCCCTCAGGACCCTGAGGTGCATCTCAACATATCCAATGAACTTGTGTACATCCAGGTTTCTCAGGTTGTCTCAAACAAATCTTCTCCTACGATATCACGGACTTTGTTCCCCTAGTCCCTGTCTTGAGTTTCAGAGGCGTGAGAGATTACCATTGAAAACTGGGGCAAAAAAAGCTGTTGAGTACCTTAGCCTTCTTCATGTTGGTTGTCCCCACATCTCCTGTCTTATTTATCAGGAGGAGGTACATTTTCTTTAACCTTCCTTCTCTGTCCAACTACCTTTAGAAGCCACTACTGTTATTCTTCACATCCCTTGGTGAATTCACCTCCAACTGTGCCTCAGCTTTCCTGATCTCATCCCTACCCATATAGATAACATCCCTGGAATATTCCTCCCAGGACACCTGTCCCTTGTTCCACTGCCTGTGCTTTTCTTTCTTATACTTTAGTTTGATGAGGGGGTCCTTATTAAGCCATGCTGGTGTCCTGCCTTCCTTGCCTGATTTCTTATATATGGGAATCAAGAGCTCTTGCTCTTTAAGAAAAATGCCCTTAAAGAGTTACCAGCTCTGTTCAGCTCCTTTGTCCCACGGCATCACATCCACTAATTCTTTAAACAAACAGAAGTTTGCTGTCCTAAAACTCAGGGTCATGCTCTACTCTTCATCTGTCTCATATCCCCCATGACTATGAACTCCACCAGGGCATGATCACTGCAGTGCAGGCTGCCACCAGTCTTGAAAACTCTAGTTCATCCATGTTGGTAAGCAATAGGTCTAGTAATGCTTCTCCGCTGGTCAGGCTGTCTATCACCTGCATTAAGAAATTATCCTTGATGCCCTCCAAGTCTCCTGGACTGCTTACAGCCTGCTGTGCTGCTTTTCCAACAGATGTCAGGGTGATTGATGTACCCCAGCAGGATCAGAGCCTACAAACATGATGCTTCCTATAGTTGAAGTAAGAATGCTTTGTCAACAGGTTCACCTTGATCAGGTGGCCTGTAGTAAACACCAGTCATGAGCTTTCCTTTGCTGGCTTGGTGCCTGTTTTTTACCCATAACTCCTATGTTCATCACAGTTTTTCAAGGACAGCTCTATTCAGTCTTTTTTTTTTTTTACATAGAGAGCAACCTTCCCCCCTTCTCCCCACCTTACTTGCTTGTCCCTTCTGAACAGTTTATAGCCACCAGTCGCAGCACTCCAGTCATGTGATTCATCCCACCACAGTTCAGTGATTGTGATCAGATCACAGATTTCCAGCTGCACAGTGGCTTCCAGCTCCTCCTGTTTGTTCCCCATGCTGTGTGCATTGGTGTAGAGGCACTTCAGCTGGGCAATCAAGTGTCACCTTCTTAGAGGAACACACTAATTCCTTTGAGGCATTTCACAGATATTTCCCTGTTGGTTCCTGGCTCAACATCAACACCCCCTGCCTCTTCTCTGTTGCTCAAAACACCATCCCTTTCCCCTGCTATATCTAGTTTAAAGCTGTCCTTATAAGTCTGGCTAACTTGTTGGCAAAGACCCTCTTGCCCCACTTCTTCTGGTGAATCCCATCAGCTCCCAACAGACCTGAACTCTTAAAGGCAGATCCATGATCGTAGAAGCCAAAAGCTTGAGTATGGCACCAGCCATGCAGTCAGCCATTCACACATTTCATTCACCTCAACCTTCCTAAACCCCTTCCTCCTGACTGGTAGCATAAAGAACCACCTGTATTCCAGATCATTTTATCATTGCTTTGAGGGCCATATAGTCTTTTTTGATAGTTGCCTCAGAGCAGTATTGTTAGATCTCATATGGAATAGTAGGAACAGATGATAATCTGTATGGTTCATCAGGCTTGGCAGCCTCTTGACGACATTGTGGATGCAAGCTCCTGGTAGACACCAGGTTTCCCTAGAGAAATTGTCTGGATGGCAAATGGGTGTTTCATTGCCTTTCAGCCAGGAATCTCCAATTACTAATACTTCGCATCTTTTCTGGTGGCACTGGTTCTAATGCAAGTGGGTGGCTGGATCAGTTTTGCATGGTCGACTTCTGGGTCTTGTCTGTTACTCACATTTCTTCATCCTTTACCCCCAGAGCATTGTACTTGTCACGCAGGGGCACTTTAGGGTAAGGGGGGACGTTTTTCCTTCTGCCCCAAGCAGACAACGGCCTAGGCTCCTTCATCTTGTGGGTTACTTCTGTCAGTCAACTTGAGGTTGAATTCAGACTTACCTAATTCTTTAGATGTTCTTTAGAAACGTTTCACCAGGGTACTGTGAAATTAATGCTCTGAGGAAATATTTAGCTTTTGTTGCATCAGCCCTTACAACGGAAAACTCTTGCACTAGAAAATTTCATCAGCACTACTTAATCTAGTTTAAATAATTGATATAGAAATGTTTTATACAGCTGTGTTAGATTGAATTAGATCCTAACTTGCTATACATTTTTTATTATTTTTGGTTGGTTGGGTTTTATTCCTTAACCATAACTGGGGATATTTATAAGGAAAAAATCAGCATGCTTATTTTAAACTGCTTCATAAATTCACTGGTTTTGAATTCATCGACTTCCTCACTATATTTCCATCCTTCTGAAATTCAATTCTAAGCCAAAAACACCAAGGAAAAAACAGTGTACTTTTTGACAATATCCTAAATTTCCTCAAGTAAAACATTATGTGCTTCTGAAAGTGTTTGATTCAAAGGCTTTGGGGAGATTTCAGCTGGATTTGTCACAGGGTGAAGAAAATCAAACTTCCTGAGTTTTCCACAGTGAATGAAACATACATCTGTATATTCAAAAAGGCAGCTAATGTCAAAATGAAAATTCCACTTAATTGAATGGTTAACAAAATCCAAAGGACCTGAGGTCCAAGTCAACCCTTGCTTCAGGCAACTCTAAATTCTATGAATATGCAAATTGCACTGTAAGCTAAATGCTTCTTTTAGAATTCAGGAAATTAATAGTATACAGAAAGCTATGCAACATGCAGGATGCACTAGAGGAAGAGAATGAGGCACACTTGCTTGCTCTTAAATTAAGGTAGCACTGTCTTGGCACTAAAACCCTACCAACTTTTGGAAGAAGCAGGAAAATTACATACAGCTACTTTTGCTTCCCCATTTGACTGATACCAAGCTTAGCTAATGCCCAAAAGAGAAAGTGTTTGGTCAAGGAACTGGGTCACTAAACCAGTCCAGGAGAGAGCAGATATCCATCTGTCATCTTTCTGAAGGGTTCAGCGAGCTCATTGCTTACCTTCAGATACTGCACCTAGGAATGTTTAAATCTCTTGATCTTCATTTCTTTAGAGCTCAATTACCATCCCTAAAGATGTATTAAATCTGATCTTAAATATACATTGGAATAAATGCATAATGATTGTGAGGTCTTTGGACACTATCATAATGAGATCCATAAAAATACGAAGTCTACAGAAGTACCTCTGCTATTTTCCCTCCTTACATTCTCCAGAACTTCATTAATAAATATTAATGCTATTTTAATACTTAAACATGTTCCATCGTGTATTACTTATACTTTCTGCCTGGGCACCTAGCCTTCCCTCAAGAAATTATAATGAATTTCTAAAGACTTCCTCAGCATGTCATCTCAGACCAAGCAAACTATCATTATTTCCCATTTTACTGTTTCTTCCTCTGTTATAGTAATATCCACAATATACCATCCAGAGTAATTGATAGGTGATTCATTCAATTAAAGCTGTGCAGTTCTCCAGATGTTGCCTTATAACTGTTATATAACCGAAGAGGAAAAAGCAACAAAATAAAAAAACCACTTTTTGGATACGTTTACAATAAAATACACAACACATTCCTTAGAATTTATAAATAGTAATGTTTTCTAAAACTGTTCTGTTATTAAGAAGTTCTTAGGGTCTTCTACTCTATAGAACAATGTGGAAAACTGTTTATTTTCTTATCAATTAGTTAGGTTTTAACAATTTAAAAACTGAATTGTCTCTGTTTCTTAGACATCATTAATAATGCAGGACCCTTTTTCCAGCTTGATGTGAGGCTGTACGTAAAAAACTTTTCAAGCTGTGTGGCTAAGAAATACTTCATTTGTGTCCATATTATTGCAAAGCTTTGTAACAAAAGTTTATTTCTTCAAATTAAGTAATTATGATAGCCCAGCTGTTCAAGAATTTAGCCAAGAGTTTAATGGAGCATTAATATTACAATACTTTCTTCTGAGTATAATCTATGAAAAACCCTACTGTAACTGCCGTTTGTCACTGAACATTTCTGAATCTCTTTACTCATTATAATACCTATTAACTCAGCAAGTCCAGTATAAATCCAAAGAAGAGTTAAATATTATATGTATTAAAAATATTATATATATAATTGTACATTTATATTTCATAAGCTATAATACAGTCTATTCTGTGAACCGTGGAAGATTTCTGCATCATTTCCAGCCACCAGCTGGGCAACTTCTCGCACACCTACAGCCACATCTATATAGACAAATATCACAGGAACAACTTGGGCTGCATCCTTGTAGTGAAATGTTTCAACTTTTTTATTCCAAGCACCAGAACAGGGTGCTTTGGAGACTGTCTTCTGGTTTCTAAACCTGTCTCAGATAGAAAGGTTTTGGTCCAGATTATGCTAAACTCTGTGTTTACTATTAAAAAGTATCAGTAATTATGCTTAAAGTAATTTGACCTGGATGAGTTGATTAATGCAGGCAGGCACACCAAAATGATACTTCTAATGTCCTCATAGTCATCCAGTGAAACTGAAAACTTCAGGAAGCTGAAAAATAATGGAAATTATGAATCAGATTTCATAATCAACTCAGAGTCAACCCACAGAGAAATACACTTCATCTCTGAATTGTTTTAACTCCAGTTGGTTGGCTTAGAAAGTGCACATAAACTGAATTCTAAAGGAGAGGAAACTACCCAGGAAACTTATCTATTGTGCAGCATGGATGTCAATGCTACCTGAAGTGCAGGTAGCAGAGGACAGTTGTCTTCTTCCATAACTCACTGACAGATGCTTCACAGAGCCCCTTGTCTTATGGCAAGCCAGCAGTCTTATTGCAACATGCAAAGAAGTGAAAACTGACTGGGCTTGAGGATCCAGAGATCTTTGTATCTTGATGAAGATGTATCCAGAGATCTTTGTAGTGCACAAAAGAAGGTAAAAAGCTTGGCATCAGATCCAAGACAAGGAGCTATGATCACAGAAAATATGACCAGAAATGGCACAGGATCTCAGACAATTAGCAGCAATTAACAGACAATTCATCTGAACACAGAGGAAACCATTACCCACTGATAGTTGATCACTGCATACTGATTCTAAAGATCTCAGGATCCAGCAATGAACCACAGCAAAATAATGCTGATGGGACATAGGTTCTTCAAGGAACTCATTTCAGGGGGTGGGCCACAAACAGATCAACATGCTTTGCAAAGAACTGTTGTCTCCCACACACCTGGTTATCTGTATCAGCTGGTATCCAGCAGAGCTGCTGAACAAAATCTGTTTAGCTGAACAGATGATAAAATTTGTTAACGTAGCTTTTATTTGATTTACTTAACTACCTAAACACACTAATAGAATTAGGAATTTCAGCAAAATATGCTGAAGTAGAAATATTTCTAATTAGAAATGCCTGGTTTTAAATTCCCAGATAAAACAAAACCATAGCAGCATCTGGAAGATGAGGATAAAGATTTTCTTGCTTCTGGTAAAAATGTCAGAACAGTAGAACTTTTCACAAAAACATCCCAGTGCCATGATCAGTGGTACCTTGATGAAGTTACAGAACCAGACAAACATCCCATCCTACATGTGATACAGAGAAATATGTATGCTACACATGATACAGACATATAGGCTACATCATTCGTGTCATCTAGAGATTTTTTCTGTTCTTCTGGGGAGGAATGCATTATATGCATACACAGTTGAATAATGCACTGTTTTAAGGGTGACATAGTGTTTGACACAGTCACTTCAGTTTGCTTGGCTTGTCCTACATTACTGTCAGGTTTAACCCCAGCTGGCAACTAAGTACCATGAAGCTGCTCACTCACTCCCTGCCCCTGCCCTTTGGTAGGATGGGGAGGAGAATCAGAAAAAGGTAAAACTTGTGTGTTGAGATAAAAACAATTTAATAATTGAAATAAAGTATAATAATAATAATAACAACAACAGCAGCAGCAATTGTAATGAAAAGGAGAGCGAAAGACAGAGGAATTAAAACCAAGAGGAAAAAAACAAGTGATGCACAATAGAATTGCTCGCCACACACTGGCCGATGCCCAGCCAGCCCCCGAGCAGCAATCGGCAGCCCCCAAGCCAGCTCCCCCCAGCTTATACACTGAGCATGATGCTTTATAGTATGGAATATCCCTCTGGCTTGCTCGGGTCAGCTGTCCTGGCTCTACTCCCTCCCAGTTTCTTGTGACCTGCTCACTGGCAGAGCACGGGAAACGTGAAAAGTCCTTGGTTCAGAGTAAGCACTACTTAGTGACAGCTAAACCACCAGTGTGTTATCAACACGATTCTCAGACTAAACCCAAAACACAGCACTGCACCAGCTACTAAGGAGAAAATTAAGTCTATCCCAGCTGAAACCAGGACAGTTACATGATCCACCTGTGTTGCAAATGATCTGAAGGAAACCAAAAGAAGCAGGAAGCAGAATACTGAGCTGAGGCAGGACAAATCATTCTCAAAACATTTCAAGTGCAGCTGAAAACAGAGGTTATTGGATATCTCACGTGAAGACACAGTTCACAGTCGTTTTCCAAATGAAAGCAGTCTGGATGCACTTCTAAAGAATCTCCAGGTTTGAGGATACTTTTTCTTTTATTGCTACTTACACAAAATGTCATTTAAAGGAGAACCAAACAGAGACATCAATGGTGATAAAAAATATACAAGTGACTAAGCTTGAACAAAATACACATAACCCTAGAGTGGAGCTGGATGCATCTGGGGAATTCTGTGGCTAACTAAGCCTGCTCAAAGACAGCATTATAAATATCTGTTTGCCTAGATACAGCAGTGATAAATGCTTGAATAAACACAGAAAAACAGAGTCTGGGATTCTAGTAGTAGCTCGTTTTCAGTCTAGAACTAAAGCAGCCTGGACTGTTGCAATGGTGCACATAAGAGAAATAAAATACAGCAATTTCCTACCTTGCATAAGGTCTGGGAGAAAAACTGAGGAAGCATGTGGACCAGAACTATAAAATCACCTGAAGTTTCTGACTGTCATCAGGACTGGTGGCACAGTACTAGGATTTAGCTTCCAGGGCAGGTTTATCACTAGGGAAGGTAACTTCTGGTCCATAGCACCTCCCATATTATCAATTCACATGTAGTATAGTGTGTAACTTCTAGCAGGGCTCTCACTATGCAGCCTTCCTGTCCTCATTACAAAGGCATCCTTCCCATGCATCCCAGCATGGTGAAATGACATCCATTCTTAGGTATCACTCTGAGAACTGTAATTAGTTCCTTTCCCAAGATACCCACAGGGTATAAGGAAACAGCAATTTCTTTAGGTCTGAATATAGCCAGATAGAACCATTTTCTGTACATAGATTTCATTTTGTTTACATGACTGTTGTGGGCAAAACATTCTCAGCTCAGGGAGTTTTCACTTAACTGAATTATTCAAAAATATCTAATCACTGATTTGGGTATTGAGATAAAGAAAACAGAAGTAATTAGACAAACATTTAATTAATGCTAGTTACTAATATAAGGATGATGATGATGATGATGATGATGATGATGATGATGATGATGATGATGATGATGATAATAATACACCTTTTTTCCTCCTTCTCCAAATTCACCTTAAGCCAAACTCTTATCCTCTCTCTTTGAAGTCCCACCTTCCCTCATTTTTGCTGTGGGTTGCACTTTGCACTTAGCCCATGCCAACCCCTTTGGGTAGCCAACAAGCAGTGCAGAAGGCTGGGGTCGTGCATGTAATAGTTTACTTTTGCCAGCCCCTGGCTTTCCTCCACTTCTTGTGTCTTCATTGCTGTCCTCTGTCACTTCTGCTCCTTGGTGTCCCTGCCCCAGCATGGGTAGGTCACCCATGGCCATAGTCCCTTGAGAGTGTCCCTGCTCCAGTGTAGGTTGACCATGGCCACAGTCCCTCAGGGCTTTCCCTGCCTCAGCTTGGGTCACCCATGGCTGCAGTCTCTCAGGGATGTCTCTGCTCCAATGTGGGGCCACTCACAGCCACAGACCCCCCAGAGGCAAACACCCTTTGGCATGAAGCCCCAGCTTCACAGACTGTGTCTTGCTTGCCCTTGGCAACGTTCTCCTCTGACTGTCACCAGCAGCTCCTGCCTGCATCAGGGAGCTGCAGACCTCTCTGACTGGCTGACAGTTTGTCTCCTCATGGGAGTCTGTTTTGACCAGCACCAGGCACAGATTCTTCCAAGGCAAGAGCATTTAAACATAGTCAGTTGGATGTTAATGGTACTATAACCTGCAGTCTAATCCCTGCTCCCCACCCCCCACCCCCCAAAAAAAAGAAGCTGAACACAAATAATGTGGGAACTGAAGACTGAAGAACCACCTTGCCAGTTAAAGGAAATATTTTGTCTCCCAACTAACATCTGGGCCATCAAGATCATAAACAAGAAGCTAGTCATCTGCTACACAGCATACGGTTTCTGGTTACTCTGTTGTTTCATATAATCTGACAATAAATCAACATATCCTGCATAACATGCCTACTCCAAAGGAACAACAAAAGGTCACCAGTCCTTCCAGTCTCAATATGGCTTTAGGAAACTTAAAGACCACGACTGTGATGCAGACACATTGCATACTCTGATTTCTGCATACTTATGATTTCTATTCATGCACAGCAGTGTTATCACTATACATTGGGCCACTCAGTTCCCATTTGGGTGCTTTGATGTTAGTGCAATTCACTGGTCCCAATTTATTTTTATTCCATTTATTCATGCTGGAGAACTACACTGACTTCAAAGGCAACATTGTTGACTCACATGGAAAGAGAAAAGATGCATGGCTATAGGCTTCTTCAACAGCTGATTTGCAGAAATTGAACAGTAGGCAGAAAGTTTCATTAGGAAAACTCCTAGGAAGCATCACAAAAGAGTGATCTGACCATGTGATCCCACCTATAAACCCAGGGCAGACTGAGGTTAGAAATAGGTAAGAAGCAGCAGTGATCTGACACACTTAACTTCAGCTAACTGGAGGCTGGCTGAGCAGAAGTGTGCCACTGAGCATCGAGTTCATCATCCGCAGGCTTTGAAATGTGGTGGAATGTTGAAGTACAACCATAGTCTAAAAATTCTTTAAAGAGGAGGTGGAATCTTAGCATTCTTAAATTCTTCAGGGAACTGGATGGAGTCAATAAGATGCATTTACAATTTAGGTACCTTGAGCACTAGTCGTATTTGCTCCTGCTCTACTAATTTTTACTGAATTTTTAATAACTCATTGGTCTTTGATCAATTTCAAGGTCATTTCCCTTGAATAATCTGGAGACTTTGCCACCAGCTCTCCGGATGTCATTATAATCAGCCTCAGAAAAATAATTTCTTAGTTAGCATGTGAAATGCTAAGTATCTTTCAAATATTCAGCACCTTGTACATTCAGAATGATTTGTGTCAGCCCAAACTATTCTCCCAGAGAGAGAGCCATTAGAAAAGGTCGTGCTGTAGTTGTGATGATCCAGGTAAGGAATGTGGCTTTGCTAATTCTTGGTGCTTCTGAGCTACTTTCACCTGTAGTTTCAGTGACACTGAGTAGCAGCTGCAAAGGAAGAATGTGCAGGTTAACTTGGTGCAATGCTACAAGACATTGAATATCACATTTCAGCTGGCACCCAGAAGTGGGCAGTTGAAATAAGTAGCAGATGGCATGCAGCAAGGAGCAGGTATGACCAGGGAAGGACAGAGAAGTATTTTTTCAGATCCTTAGTCCTCCTCCTGCTAGAGAAGACCTTATAAAGTGTTAATAGTAACTTCAAGCATAATCATGAGATGCTTTTCACACAGAGGTGAACCCCTTGCAAAAGTCAACGTCAGAAGAAATAATAGGAACCCACAGCAGTGTGTGAATCCAGACATTTGAATTTCTTACAAGGGCCAAAAGTTTGTCAGCAAAGCCTAGCACTATGGTTATGTCAGCGGCAGGGTGGGTAAAGCTTGTGTGTGAGTTCAATGATCCCAACCCCAAGTCCAGATCTAAGCATAAGTTGTCCCCTCCCTCTCAGACAGTCCTACCAGGAATGCAGGTCAGGAGGGGATTGTGGCACATGTCAGCCAGCTCTCAGACGCCGATATCAGAAGATCAAGACCTGTAAGTGCTCTCCATCATGTACTTTTACCTCAGTCAGGGTGTATCCCCTCCCTCAAACCCCAGACACTATATTTTTATTGACCCAATAGTATAAATGGCTGTACGGAACAGGTAGCTAGCATGTGAAGGAAGGAAAGTTCAACAGTGAACTTGTATTACCATTTTCTGTTAACACAAGTATTAAATAAGCAGCAAGGAAGAACCTACATGAAGGCCACAGTCAGTTCAAGCAAGGAGTCATTCACACTTCAGCAGGTTGAACCGACCTGACTTCAAACTGCTGGTGTGGTTCTGTAAACCAGAACAGAAAAAAACTTGGTGGATAGATGCTGAAAGTGTTATGCCACAGGAAAGCAAAAAAGTACACAGTATATCAATTTGAAACAGTTTGACCAATAATTCTACTGATTCACTTTTAAAAGCCTAAACATGAACTCCTTTGCAACGTACAGTGAATATACTAATAGAGCATTGGGGAACACAACTGGTGGGGTTAGCTTTCTTCAGGATGAGTTATCTGGAGCAAAATATTTAATACTCGTATTCACCAGTTAATCTGTCCAAGGTGCTCTTGAATGGTTGTGTCAAAGAAAACAGAAAAGAGAGAGAAACCTCCAACACCAAATAGAATATTTTCAGGTTGATATAAATAGGTGACATATTTCACAGGACTGCCACCAAATGTCACAATCCCTAAATTTTGATTTTCTGATTGTCCTTACAGGACAAATATAAAACTTTCATTTTTACAGTTGTCTGCACAGCCTGAGTCCATTCAGGACTAGCAATGGATTTAATGTTATACCCATCTTCTTCCCTCTATGCCAGCACATCCAGAACAATGTAGCAAGCTTTCCATGTTTTTCAGGTGACAGAGATACAGCTGACTAGGAATCCATTCTTTTTGGGTGCCTACCCGACACACACCCAATATCCATGGATACGTTCTCATCAATATTTCTCTAGTGGGTACACCAAACTCTCTAGCTATGCGCTGTTCATGTCTACTTTGACTTATTTGGAGCTGCTGTTGCTAAAATAACCAAGGACATCTGATGCATTTCCTTGAGCTTAAAAGCTCAGAGCTCTAGTATTTCAAAATGGAATGCCTCAGTGAATTGTGCCTACTTTTGTCTCAAGGATATGCATTATATATCAAAGATGTAGATGTGTTAAATTAATGCACTACTATGATTTCCAGCATCTGCTTTGTCCATTAATTACATTTACTGGCAAATTAAATACCTTGGCTAAAAATCATAGTACAAAGCCATTTTTTAAAATAAATCTTGTTTTTCACTTGATGATCATTGCTTTATTGACTAAAATGTGTTACACTCCAAAGTCTAAATGTTTTCTGCAGGACACAAAGTTCTGGCAAACAGATAAAGCAAATTAATTCTATGTTCTGAATTTTTCTCACACTTAGTGGCTCATTTGCTCTTCAGAATGTCCTTCTTAGTAAATGTTTTCCTTTCCTTTCCCTCCAATTAACCCCAGAAAAGTGAAATTAAGTTCAATGAACTAATGAATTCAATGTCACATAATTCCATATAATTTTTAAGGTTTCCCTTTGGAGAGTATCAGTTTTTATTCTTAATCTATAAATAGATATCACTATCCTCAGTGGTGCGATAACTTCATAATTTCATTTTCTGACCATAATAAGAAATTGAAAGATCCAGAAAAAAACTTTGCTTGCTTAGCATGGAATGAATTTGGAATAAGGTCAAAATTCTAAGGCTGAAAATCCCTTCTGAAGCACTGTGTAAGCATAGATGCATCCAAAATCCATAGGAACCTCCTCATTTGTCTTCACATTTCCCTGAGTATTTACAATTTTATTTATGCACATACTAAGAGTTCCTTCAGTCTTGCTTATGTTGACTGCATCACTTATCTCTTCATACCTAAATTAAGTATTAGAAACTAAAAAATGTTACACTCAGGATTCTTGAAAGGATCCATCCCAAAGATGTGATCTGTGAATCACATGCTGCTAGGAATAGGCTCTTCATAAAATCCAGCAGTAGCTCTGCTTTCTTTTAAAAAACTAATAACACAGCGTTCTATCCTTCTTTTTAAATAGCATCTTAGTTTTGGAAGCAGCCATGGAGGAAGTAAAAAATATTATTTTCGATTTACATCTTCTATTTATAGGAATATTTTGCAAATATTTCTGTAGATGGAAAAGGGAAAGACAGGTTTTTTTTATTCTCTAGTTGTCTTTATGTATTTTGTACCAAGTACAAATGCCTCAAAGGTCCTTAGGAGATAAGAACCCAATACAATCATTCCAATGCAAGTGCCTTACTTGCACAGCTAATGAATTAGATGTCTAATGATGAAACCTTTTTGGATGGTGTTTCCTCCTTCCATCCTTAGGTGTGAGTATCTGTCTTCTGTTTAACAATGTAATGTCCCATCTTCTTAATTTTATCACAATCTTCTGTATAAGTCTAAAAAAAGTATCTTCTCATTTAGAACAATAAACTTCACATTCACATGTTACCTATTTCAGTACAAATTTGTTGTTCAAGTGGCATACTTTTTGTTTATTTAAAAACGAAGAGGTGGTTCAGTTGGGAGGTTGGTGCATTTATGGGAGGAAACCACCATAGGTTACTTAGGAAGTCTTCACAAGGACAAATAGTTCAAGAGGAAACTGGTTAAATGCAAAGATAGGTGTTTTATTTCTAATTTAACAGCAAGAGTAATCAGTCACAAGAATAAACTGGCAAAGGTTATGGTGTCATCTCCATCATCACATGTTTTCAGATCAAGACTATGGACACCTGTATTAATCAGGTAAAAAAAAAATTGTTTAATACTCTACTCCATAGAGTATTAAACAAAATTAAATGCTACAACTGGAGTTATATAGGACAGCAGACCAGCTGCTCCGTTTCTGTCCCCACAGTCCAGAAAACTTTACATATACTGTTGACCTGTACTGACACTGAATGGAAGGTTTGCTGTGAATTTTAATGTCAGTACAGCTGGATTCAATGTTTTGAGTTAGAATGAGTGAGTCCTCAACCAAATCCATTTTTTAATTTCATTGAAGTTCTGTATAAATTGTACAGCCCTACCTGCATCAAGTCTACTTTCCTTATGCTTTAAACATATACAAAATATATTTTTAAAATAATTTTTAAATTTAAAAAATATTTTCAGAACTCATAAATGACCAATATGCACAGTATCTTTGCTTGGATTTACAGTGTTGATAAAGAAAGTAAAAGTCTGGGAGAATTTTAAACTGAAACTCCAGTTTACACGTATCAAAGACAAGGTAAGGTCTCTGCAGAAGTGACTTATAGAGAGAAGTTGAAAATGTCTCAAGAAGGAGAAACAGAGAATCAGAATAGTATTATGTCAATGATCTGAGAACTGATATCTTTAAATATCTTTTGATATAGACAGGTTTGAATTTCATTATCCTGAACCCTGAGCAAGAGCCCAAGACACCTCTTATGCAAAATGCTTTGTAACCAGGTTTTTGAGAGTTGTAGTCCCAGAAACAGGCCTGGCACTTACAGATAAAAATATTCAATGACCTCTTTGCTCTAGTTTTAAACTGCCTGAAATGATAGTTTGGATAAATACACTACCTAGTTATTTAAGAATCAGTCACTTCTGTTATTGTGCTCCCCATAATAGTATCTAAGTTATTAATTCTAAAACAGAGTGTCACTGGAATAATCCATTATACTTTGTTATAGTATAATGTAAAAATAGTAGGCAATAAATAGAATACTTAAATGGCTATATTAATTAGAACCAAAAGAATAACCAGCTCTGACATTTTTTTTTATGTTATAAACTCAAGTTACATTTTATTAGCAATAAAGTTTCAGTCTATGGCTTATCTATGGGAAAATAAAATGATGCAGGGAAACTATCGGAAAGTTACTATGTGTAATAAATATAATTTGAGAAAATTTAGAGTATAGCTAGCTAAAAGAAAAAACAATATTGCTGAAGAAACTGTTAAAGAAAAGAAGGCTGAAAGAATATGTGATTTTTCAATTAAGCCAGATGATCAGAATCCCAAGTGGACTGAGTATTGTTAATTGGAAAGACTCTGGAAAAGAGAGAAAGGAAAGTTCTGTGGCCTATAAGTCATGATCCATAGTGAAAGATGAAAGAAGTTCTTTCCACAAGAAGTGTAAGAGATCACCCATTTAAGGTCTGTATCTGTCATGCAGGAGAGTTCTCTTTGATTGCAAATAGCTCTTTAAACTAGAAGATAAAAAGGTCCAAATGAACCCAGAGGCTGAAAGGCAGAAAAACTCAAGACTACAAAAAAGACGCAGTTTTTAAACAATCAGTACAATTAACTATTAAAAACTCTTGCCATGAGCTGTAAATGCTCATTGTACACAATTTGAAATCCTTTGAAAAATAGACTACACCTCAAAAGTTTCATACAAGCATTGTATGAGATTCTGCTTCTAAAAGTTACAGGCATGAATTAATCTGAAATATTTTTTCACTGTTGTTTTCCAGTAATATAAAATATTCCTGTAAAAATCCTCACTAAAAAGATTTACCTGATTGGTTTAATGTTTTAGGAATGCCTTTTAAATTTTCATTATTCCATCCATTTGCAATATAAAATGAAAACATTTTGAAAGATCATTCACAAAGACAAATTTAAGATCCTTTAGACAAAAAGGCTTTGTATTAATACAAATTTAAATGTTAACCATGATAGTGAAAGGCGAATGGACAAACTTGTCTGACAGTCAGGACAACTCTTATATTCAAAACTATGTTTAGATGTTAAAACGAGTGTTAAGGCTTCATTTGCTTTGTACAAATATCCAGACCTTTGTGGCACACCTGAAATATGAAAAGATCTAATTTGGAATGGTTTTGAAAGCCATCACCTCAAAACATGATCTATGGATGTGAGTCTTTGGAAAACTAACCCAAAGTATCATCGGGGGAAAACTGAGAAATCCAGTTTTGACGTGCACTTTCTGCTCCAGTCTCTGGGAAGTTGGAGGGAGTACTTGGTGGACAGTAAAAATAAAAAGAATCAAGACTCTGAAAGCAAAGCTGCTTTCCTTTGTACACATAAATATGGACTGAAGTCTCAAAATACATATGCCTTTAAAAATAATCGATATATCTTTTTTCTTTGTGTCTCACTTGTAAAACAGGTGGGCCCTTCCTAATCTACACCTCTGTTTTTGAAATATTTAGGAATCTTCAGAATATTCTACATGCATATGAATAAGTTAATTCCCTTTTAAAGTTACCACTTCAGAGTCAATATCTCATTACAAAGACAAAAAAAAACCTAGCAAACCCACCTCACTGTAATGCCACTGTAATGTCTTTAAGGGATATTTCTTAATCTTGCCCTGATCTTGCAAAATCAGCCGTACATTAAAGTGAACAGTCACACATGTAATAACACCAATTAACAGAGAACATAATTTCCAAAAGGGGTACGCTACCAGCTCATAATTCTTATGCTAATACACACTTTATTTGAATTTTTCTAAGCATGTATGACAATGTCTAAATTACAAGTCAGAGTGTGCTTTGATCTGGTATTTCTCGGAATGGTAGTGACCATAATAAGCAATAATCTCTAATACATAACTCATGCTGAGTACACTTTTATAACATCCTTAAACTGTACAATTGCTATACGTTGGTGGTGTTTGCCATTACAGAGCTGTACCCAACTTCATTTTAAATAGCATACAACAGAGAATTCGTCATGATGTAAAACTGCAGGCACGAATAATCCATTTGGTGGGGTTTTTTAAAAGGACTGCATTTGCTACGGAGACTACCTTGATGGCCCAACAGAGAATCAGAACCTGTGTTTAATAGCTTAAATTAAAGGGGCATTTAATTTAAACTTGTGTTTGTTCACTGATCCCTAAAATAAATTCTCTGTGAGCAGAGGAGAACCTGGGAAACTGCAGCAGAGAAGTTGAAATAACTTAGGAGGTCTCTGTACACCTGCAAGGTTTACTGCACCAGACTGTATTTTTTAATGTCTTGTGTAATACACTGGCTCACATGAGAAGAGTTCTCACAGGCACCAGGGAGCAGCTCTACCTTGACTTTGTTAAGATCTAGACAAGGTTCCCAGGTCAACATCCATCAAAAAGCTGTAGGTGTTAAGGTGCTTGGTACTGCGGTGCCTGAGATGTTACCAACTGGGCTCTGGCAGTCAAAATTGTAAGGCTGAGGGCAGTGTTTAGGGTACCTTGTCAGGCAAGAACATTTTGCAAGAGCCAGTGTTCAGATGGTTGGAGGGGAACCTTAGACTTACCTAGAATTAAAGTCAAAAGGAAGGACTTCACCATCAGAAATGTGGACTTAAGGACTTGAAACATGCTGCTAAACAGCCCTGTGAAACTGGAACATGGAACCTACAGCCATATCTTGTCTTGGGATCTCTTTTTACTTATGTTGTCCTTTCACCCTGAAGGACTGCCCCGCATAGGGGGCCACAAGTGAAGGGATGTTCCTACTCAAAAAAAGCATCCATTCAGAAACTTTTCTATTTGATATTACATCATTTAATTTCTTCTATCAATAAACATGCCTCCATATCTTCCAGTCTTGGAATCTTAGTAACAGTCTGTTCCAAACAGAATACCCTAATCTACACAAAAATATTCTGCGTTACACTGTCATGACATGAGTCAGCAGGTGTGCTGGATTGCGTGTTAATACAATATCCCCATTGATTTTCTAAGCTATTCCAGTACGATACATTTAGTACACACGCAGCTATTGTTGATATATGCCAAATCAGCAGCATCTCACCATTTTAATCAAGAAAAAATAACAAAATAAGTAAATTAATAGAATATGCAATAGCAATATATGCGTAGGCTTTTTAAAGCTCAATTAAATGATTTCACAGCATCTTTCTGTGTCCATACCACAGATCTGTCACCTACTCAACAGCTTTTCTCTTCTTCCAAGAATTGATTAGCTTGTACATGCACTCATATCACTGCAGTTACAAGACAAAGAACATCCACATTCTGGAATTAGTGTGTTCGTTCAGTGATATTGGCTTGAATTTAAAACCATTGGCAGAGACCTTTAGTGGTAATCACCTAAGATTACCCTGAAATATTCTTCTTTTAGTGACATGGTTTAGTGGTGGACTTGGTGGTCCTGGGTTAACAGTTGAACTCGATGATCTCAAAGACCTTTTCCAATCTAAATGATTTGATGATTTACCGTGGTGGGCTGACCTTGGCTGGCTGCTAGCTGCCTACCAAGCTGCTCTATCACTCCTCCTCCTCAACAGGACAGGGGGAGGAAATAATACAAACAGCTTGGGGTAAGGCAGGGGAATCACCAGTTACTGTCACGGGCAAACCAGGCTCAATTTGGGAAACTTAATTTAATTTATTGGCAATTAATAAGAGAGAAGGTTAATGAGAAATAAGAACAGACCTAAAAGCATCTTCACCCCACTCTTCCCTTCTTTCCAGGCTCAACTTCACTCACAACTTCTCCCCCTCCTCCCCGTGAGTGGTGCAGGGGGATGGGGAATGGGAGTTGTGGTAACTTCATAACACTTCATCTCTGCTACTCCTTCCTCCTCAAGCGCTTCTCTTGCTCCAGTGTGGGGTCCTTCCCACAGGATATAGTCCTTCACAAACTTCTCCAACATGGAACCTTTCCAGAGGCCTCAGTTGTTCTCAAACTGCTCCAGCATAGGTCCTTTCCATGGAATGCATTTCTTCAGGAAAGGACTGCTTCAGTATGGGTCCCTCATGGGACACAGTACCTGCCACGAGCCTGCTACAGGGCAGGCTGTCCATGGACTGTAACTTCATTAAGGACACATCCACCTGCTCTGGTGTGGGCTCACATGGGCTGCAGTGTGGATATCTGCTTCATGGCATGGTTTCCTCCACTCCACAGGCTGCAGGGGAGCCTCTGCTCTGGTGCCTGGAGCACCTCCTTCCCTCCTTCTTCATTGACCTGGGTGCCTGCAGGGTTGTTTGTCTCACATATTCTCTCTCTTCTCTCTCAGCTGCTGTTGCACAGTGTTTTTATTGGTTTTTAATTATGTTATCCCAGAGGTGCTACCACTGTCATTGGTGGGCTCAGCCTTGGCCAAGAGTGGGCCCATCTTGGAGCTGGCTGGAGCAGGACCTGTCTGCCACGGGGGCAGCTTCAGGTGTCTTCTCACAGAAGCCACCCTTACATCCCCCCTGCTATCAGAACCTTGCCAAGCAACCCCAATACAACTACCTGTAGAAACTAGCACCGTAAAGCCTGTCTAACACAGAGGACTGATTTCAAGAGAAAACTACAGACATAAACATACAAGTGATGCTACCCACTTAGATAAAACAACTTAGTGATGGTAGTCCACAACCTGGAGTAAAAAGGCTTTGGTTCCACGTTCTTCTCAGTCTGAGGGGACCCAGACACAACCAGTTCTCTCACCCCTTACAACTTAATGGTACTATACAGCTCATCATCAAGGTGTTGCCTGAGCACAGCAGTGCTCATGTCTGCTATTGAAGTCTAACTCCAAGAAATAAACAGTACAAGAATTGTAGTGGAAGAAAGAGCATGAAGTGCACAAGGGAACACAAGAACCATTATACTGAATCAAACCAAAGGCCAAGCTAGCCCATGGCCAGTGGTATAGACTTAGAGAAAGGATATTAGAAATCAGTCACGTACAAAGTGATTCTAGGTGCTTTCTTCATGCTTACTTACCACCACTAATGTCTGTTATCTCTTATCCAAGACTTTGCCCAATTTTGGGGGTGTTCAGAACTTCTTCAGATAATGTCATACAATTCAGTTATTTTTCATCTCTGTGAAAAATAAATAATAATCTTAAAAATTACAAATCCACCTGCTTCTTGATATTTTAATTGTACGGCTTCTAGTATTGTGTACTATGAAACATGCAGCCTCCACGTTATTCCTAATTTCATAAATCTCAAGACTGAAGATTTCTAGTCTACTTTTTCATCACAAGCTGTTCCTTACCTCACATTATGGTTTGTTTTTTGGGTTTTTTTTTGTTTGTTTGTTTGTTTTGTTTTGTTTTTTGACTATCCTGTTATTTGGTCTACTTTGTCATTTTGGAGATAGGACAGCAAAACCAAGACACATGGTTAGTGGCAGAGTCAGTATCAGAGTCAGGGCATTTCTTTAGCTCTTACCACTGTAACACAATTGAAATAAAAAAAAAAGAATAATCAGCAACATTGACTCAGAGCTAATTGCTACATAGGTAGACTTAGGCTTAATTTTCCCATGTGCACTAAGATACTTTCCAGAGCAAAGCCCTGTTTATAAGATTATCTTTTTATCCAGTGACTGTTCAGTGTAAAACGTATTAAAATAAGAATGCAGAGAGCTGCCTTTCAGCTAAAGAAGGGAGGTTTCAAGATACATCTCATTTTAAAATGCTAAGTTTGGGTGTCTGAAAAATATGCTGGCAATTGTAAATACCTCCTTAAAGTTAAAAGGCAGACATCTCAGAGACACAATTCCAATATTTTGGAGCTAAGGATAATAGGAATTAACACACCTACACCTAACTGTGTTTTTTTCCCCAAAGTCACACACAAAGTAGCAGAACAACAACTCAAATACAGAATATCTGGGAGAACTAAACATGAGATTATATGAGAACACATGAAAAGCAGTGCAAAATGCATCTCCAGTCAGGTAGCACAGAACTGAACTGCCTGGCACTTTTGGCCATTTGCTGATTTAGCAATTTATGAAGTGAAACCCTATAGTAGAATTCATTAATTTCTATGATGTAAATTATTTCCTCAGAAGTGTATTTCCCATAAGTGAGATGGTTTTGCTGTGGCCATGAATAAATCAACAGTGAAATAATCTTTATAGGCAGTGCTAAAAAAAAAAACTGACTCAGGGGGGAAATTTGAACGCAAATAACAGAGAAAAGTTTACAGAAAACGAACTCATTAAAAATACATTTATATTATGGAAAAAAAAGGACTGTGAAAAAGCAATCTGCCTAAACCTAGCATTGCAGATCTGACATTCATTGTATTGATCAAACCTCTGTTTTGTCAGGGAAATGTTTGATAATATTATTTTGACATAAATTCAGCAACCAACAGGACCTAGATAAATCTTTAAGGTCTAACATGCAGTTCTGAGGCTTTAATCAAGAAAAGAATGATGACCAACATTTTCTCGAGTGACTAATGATTTGAACTATATTATTTCATTTGCTTATCTAGAGATACCTTGAAGTAAACCACTAGAGGAAGAGAAACAGCATTTTCTGAAAACTATTTTTTCAGGGTGCTGCAAAAGTGGCACCACAAATCAAGACATCTCATCTCACTTTTCAAAAACTGTTTGTGCATTCTGTATATATACAGTTATCTTTATGTGTACCTTTGTATACAAGAAGACAAATAGATTGTGTTGCTGCTCCTTTGCCTTAAATGGTCTTGCAAGGATGTGAACATGTTTCCTTTAAAATAAAGTAAAAAAAAAAAACAAACCAAATAAAAAGCAGACAAAACCTTTTTTTCTTCCTCAGAGCTAATCCACAGAGATACTGCAGGTCCTGTTAGTTACCTTCCAAGAAGCTCTGGATCTCTGACGTCTTTCAAGAACACAGCACTGCTTCTTCAAGCTCCTGTGGTCATTCCACATGTGTTGCAGTTCAAAGATTTCAGGTATTGCATTTGTGCTCAGGTTAACTGCTTGGACAAAGAGCAGTAGATCTGACATGCTGTTCACCTTGGACAGCACTTCATGCTTGCAGCTCTCTTTTCCATATATTGGTCTTATTTAATCTTTAGGCCAAAAAGGGTGATAACTAACACTACATGCAGAGTTCACATAATGGTGACTAACAGCACCTTTCTTCATCAGTTAGAGTCATACTAGATACATTTTTGTTTATGTGTACCCACACTTAAGTTTTTTCAGAGCAGGACCTTAGTATCTGATGCTATAACTTTTATCTATACCTGTAGAAATAAAATAAAATTAAAAAAAAAAAAGGGAAGAAAGAAAAGAAACAAAGTCATGTGGGGCAGGATTGCCCAGTATATCATTATTAAGACAGCCCAGCACTTCTTTTTATAAGAACCTGTTTTTAATAGGCTATAACTACATTACATTTTAAGTTTTGCCAAGTCAAATTTGTTGGATTTATTTTGTCTTGCTTTCTTCTGTCTGCAGAGGTATTTCATGGAGTTTCAGAATCTTCTGGGGCTTGTTCAAGCATCTGACACCACCTACCAATAGGTAGTGTCCCCACAGAATGTCTGAACTCAACCACTTCTCTTACAGTGGCTGCCCATTAGTCCTCCTGCTTGCCATTCCACAGCCTCGCTACATGACGCTCTCTCAAGGAACTGCAATATTTCAAGTGAGCATTGTCCATTCCTCTGCACTGAATAAGGGAGGAATCTCTAAGAGAGAAATATCATTGCTGTACAAGTATGAACAGAGAAAAGAGGGCAGAATTAATTGGCCAGGCAACCTGATTCCCGGAATCTCTTGACTTCTGAGAGCTTCATTTGTCAGTCTTAGTACTATTTTTGCAGACTTTGTGTCCAATCTATTTTATATCTGTCTGATTCTGATTCAGTACTACTTCAAGCTACAAACTAAAGTGAGGTGGAGGTCAATCAACTGCTTATATTTCATCTGATATAAACCACACTATTTTCCAATAATAGAGGCTGCATACAAGATGGGATTATGTTTTCGTATCATGTATATGTGTACTAAGCATATCTGTCCTCGTAACACCTCAAGCAAAGTAATATGAGTTGAGAAAGGTTTTTAATTATGTGTGGCTGTGAAAAAGTTCAGTTTATTTATGTTTGATGTTAATTTTGAAACAGTACATAGTCACATTACCTTTAATTAGCAGTATTCCTGCAGTCATCAAGCTTTTCAGTCATTACTTCATTTTTGCAGTAAAAATGCCTGTTAAATGTTGTTTCTGATAGGCGTGCATAAAGAAACTATAAAGGGTGTGGGAGAAAAATCAATGAAATAAATATTTACAGAGGATTAACATCTGTAAATTATGTATCTTCCAAAGAACATAACTTTCCTGTCAAAAATCCTATTGATCTTCTTAGGCTATTTAACTCTTCTTCCTCTCTGGTGAAAACATTCTAATGAGAAATAGAATATTGTTAAGTTTCAGAGATAACTGACCCCTCAGAGTACAACCTTCATTGGTTCTGTATGGATATCAGAGAGAACTTGGAAACACACAAAGAAGACAGAACTGACAATATGTCTCCTGCTATTCTGAATACTTCCAAATGTAGACAATCTTACTGATTCTCCAATCCAAGTACAAAACCTATTGTTTAGTCAAGAGCCATAAGAAACATACTGCATGCTTTGAAGAAGGAGAGAAAGAAAGTTCTGGACATTTACAAATAAAAACCCTTCCCAGTGATCTCACCATTACATTGCAGAGTAAGTTTTGAATGGGTTTGCTTCTGGGGTACAGAGAGCTCCAATAATGCCCACTTTCCTTATTGGCCCATTAATAAGAATATAATATAGGAACAGCTTCGATGGGTCATGTTCTCAAATATGGCCAATAGCAGATACTTAGGGAAAAGTAAGAATTGAGTGAGTGTGCATTGTACTTTTTAAAATTCTCCCCATCCCCTTAGGGATTTCTTCAGTTAAATTTCATTTCCACATACTTAGTAACACTCAAAGCATTTCTCCTTCATGGACTTGTGCAGTTTTCCCTGGAAGCAAGATAAATTTTTTAGCACTCACAATATCCCTGGCAAGCAGTCAGGAAAGACTCTGGAAAATATGGAAAGCTTTGTGGCCCAGAAGTCATGATCTGTAGTGAAAGAAAAGAGCTCTTGTACTGCTTGTACAAAGAACCACCTCCTTCTGTTTGTGTTGAACTTGGGTCATTAAGTTATTTGAGCTGCCCCTTTTGTTAAGACAGAATAAACAATCAATCCATAGCTATACTATTTTTGTTGGGTTTTTTTGTCATTCATGATTCTGTAGCTCTCTACCACACCCCCACCTTAATAGTTATTTCTGTTCCCAGCTGCGTCTTGGATAATTCCATTGTTCCTTGTACACAGGTCATTCCATATCTCTCAGCATCCTTACTCAAAGCCTTATACTCTTCTATACCCAGATAGGTTCCACAGTTCTGCAGCTGGCAACATGATGCAACTTGTCATAGGAAATGCATCTGAGTGACTGATAAACCATGTGTATCTCAAGAGCTACTTCCTGGTAACCCTTCCAATATGCTCTCTTTAGCCATAAAGGTAGAAATGGTGTTAACATCATCTAATTTTAGTATATCCCCAACAGAAGAAGCTCCTATTAGCAATAACTCTCAATGTATCCTAATATTGGGTATAGCAACCCCAGAAAAACACTGTGACAAAACTATGGAGACAGAAGATCCTCTCCTAATTACCATCTCCTTCCCCTTTAGAGTCTCATCACTAGCCTACAGCTTTTCTTCCTGAATTTCATGGTAGTCTGAAAAAGGTCAGCTGAAACTCTTGGAATAGAGCCTTGGGCTGCATAGATCAGATCCAGGAGCTGGGTTTGCTCATTTTCAATTAGTGTGAAATTTCCTTGTCTCTAGTGACAAGTAGGACATCTCTGGGTAAATTCATTCTCCAAGTGAGAAGACCAGGCTCTCTACAGTCAATGGACACAGCTGCCTATTTCCAAAGGGAGAGTCACAGCATCTAGTTGAGGCAGCAATTTTATTCTACGAGGCTTGCACAACACAGTTCTGCAAGGTGCAAAAATCTATGCGTGGGCACTTTGTGCTTCCATTTATGCTTTGCTTTCTGCCAGAGAGATCCCAGAAGTGAATCAACAAATCCCTGTGATTGCTGATGTCTAAACATATCTCTGGTATTCTTCATTTTAAGTTTGACTTGCTTA
This sequence comes from Falco cherrug, assembly GCF_023634085.1. NCBI lineage: Eukaryota > Metazoa > Chordata > Aves > Falconiformes > Falconidae > Falco > Falco cherrug. The sequence goes on from NC_073698.1 coordinate 6,872,860, forward strand.
ACTTGTGTTCTGAGCTGACAGGAAGGCAGACAGCACACCAACACAGTGCTAAGCCTGAGCTAAAAGCCCTATTTAGTGTTGCTATCATATTTATTACAGTTTTTAAGCTTCCACTTTAGGGAAGGTTTGTATCCAGCTCGCTTGGTGTGAGCCAGAGTGAAGTCACATCTGCTTGCCAAACACAACACCAGCCATCCATAAAGTTGTTGCTCAATCTAATAATAGCAAGAGGAAACTCACTCCAGACCAATTCACCAGCAGCTAATCTATATAACTATAGAAAAGCCGTTTGCTGATTTATATTCTTTGCATCCCAATGTGAGGAAAAAGTGGATAACGAGCTGTAACATTTTGTGCAAAGTCATATTTGGAGTTTTACTTCTTATTCTGTGACTGAAACTAGCATTGGCGCTCTTCTTGCCCCCCGCCGCGACGCAGTGTTCCTGTGCTTTACCAGTATGAAGGTTGGTATGAGCTGCTCTTTTTGTCTCCTTGTAGAAGGAGCAGTTATAACTTCATTGGTCACATAATGATCCATGTGGACCACAGGAAAGGTAGAAATTAGTCCTTCAAATTCAGACGTATCTACTAAGTTATGAGCCCAGTAGGGAAGTAAACCGACTGATTACCTTGATTATCCATCACATGCCCTGTAACATATAAAGTGTTCCCGGTCACATTAATTAGGTCACATTAATTAGGTAATTCCAGTCCCCTAAGACTCTTTAGCATACTTGCAACCATTGAGACCACACATGCTCAGGACCTCCAAAAACCATCACGCTTTTATCTGTAGTGGGGCATTGACATTTCTGTTTCCATTTCTGAGAAAATTTCAGTCTAGGCAATATGGTATTCTTCAGCTCTGGAGCCATAGAAAAATCCTTTTGCTTAACTGTAATGAACTGCAGAATATGGGAGGTGAGAAAGTCTCCTCCTTTGAGAGAGCAGCCTCTCTGCATGACAAGGTTATCAATATCCTTTACTCAATGAATCCACAAAAGCCACTTTTCCCTTTAGCAATATGCGATTCAGAAGGTCATGACTCCTGGACAGAACTTTAATGGAGCTGTGAGCATGTACTAAAGAAAGAATATAATTCTCTTTCCACTTAGGCTCACAGCAAAAATGTTGTCCTTTTCAGGGCTCAGTAGCTAATTAACAGCAGAATACATTTAAATACAGTAAGTTGTTGTACATGCTTTGGAATTCAATGAAACCTAATAAGCAAAATCAGGCTCTTATATGTAAACTAATCATTTATGGTTAAGCTTTTGTAACATCTTCACTGTGTCATTCCTGAGACAATAAATTGCTCCTTTCAGTGTAGGCAATATTTCTCAACTCTCACACCCCGTAAATCATATTTTCTTCTCAATCTGCCAGTTTTATTTTAAACAATTGTACTGAAGTGTGCACCACAATTCACATGCCATATATTACCTCCTATCAACAGCTGCTTTAACCACCATGATTCCTACTTCCCACAATCAGTTTTTGTGAATTTATGTGTCTTGTCAGCTGGGAGAACAAATACTTTGAAATCACCTCCACACCAAAAGCAGAAGAATAATAGGATAAAGCTGTCAGTACCACCTTGGGATTTTCAACATGATTTTTATTGACCAACACCAGCACTGTTGTTAATGATTTTGATAACTAATAATAGATCATTCTTCTGAGGCCTAAGGAAATGTCTTTACACAATACTACATTGTGTTTACTTCGAAGTACTGCAATTGCTGCTAAGAACAGCCTGTTAGATACTGAATTATTTTTATTGGTTTATGATGGAATGTTCTTGTTTCTTATTTGTATTTCCCAGCTGACTACAGTTCTGTATAGTTTGATATCAACCTGAGCAAAATCCAGAAAATTAACTAGATTTACAGAAAAGAAGTTCCATTCAAGGCCTTAGCAGACTTAGGGAAAAAAAGTAGAAAACTCCACCTCGTCGTTGTTCGGAGTTTCAAAAGGCTGCAATGTCCTGTGGCATACAAGAAAAAATGACCAGGCCCGCAAAGCTAGGGAGCAGCCATCTCACCGAACAGTTATAGATTGGAAGTCAAGAACTCACTTTTCTTGAAATAAAGCTCCTCCAGCAAAAAATGTTCTCCATGATGCAAACAGGCAGTATCTTGGTGGTTAATGCCTTAGGGAGTCTTCACTGTTTCTCTGTTGTCCATGTTGTCCATGTGCTATCAGGCATAAGCAAGATCATAAGGCAGATATATAGATAAATAGTTTTATTATTGTTAAACCAGTTTTGGGGTAAAATGGCCATTTATACATATTTTATCCTGTCGTCCAAAAAATTAGGCATCTAATTTGTTTATTTAAATCTCCTGTTGTCACTGGATAGATATAATCACCTCAGGAGGGCATTCCAAGGAATTATAGAAATGGTTTCTTTAAATAACTACTGTATTTCAATTTGTTCCTGTTCCCTCTTGTCCTTCCACTGGATACCACTGAGAGGAGTATATTTCCACCTTTTTTGCTTTTTACTATCTGGTAGTTATACACATAGAAAAGATCTTCTCTAAGCCTTCTTTTCTCCAGGCTGAACAGCCCCCGCTCTCTCAGCTTATTCTTGTACAAAAAACGCTCCAACCCCTTAATTCTCTTCATGATCTTTGACTGGACTCATCCAGTCTCTCTTGCTTTGGGTGCCCCAAAAAGGACACAGCACACCAGGGCTGAGCACAGGGGAAGGATCACACGTCTTTGCCTGTTAGCAATGTTCTTCCTAACGCAAGCCAGGAGACTTGGCTTTCTTTGCTGCAAGTGGCCATTGCTGTCTCATGGCAAGCTTGCTGTGCACCAGGATTCCAAGGCCCTTCCCTACAAAGCTTTCCAGCTGGTCATTCCCCAAACTGTCATGTTACATGTGGTTGACTTATGACCCAGAGGCAGAACTTGTTATTTCCCTTTGTTGAACAACAAAGGTCTCAAAGGTGTCAAAGGACATCCATGCAGCAGCAAAGATGCAAGGGTTGTATATGTGTTAGTATCCATGCAATCACCTGAGAATGGTCATGTAGAAATTAAGGCTTTTCCCCCCAGAAAAGTGGCGGGATCAACAGCCCAACTGAAGTCCATCTACACCAACACACGCAGCACAGGCAGCAAACAGGAGGAGCTGGAAGCCATTGGGCAGCAGGAAAACCATGACATGGTTGCCATCACAGAAACATGGTGGGATGACTGGCAGAAGCAGAGAGCAGAGGGATAGGCAAGGAAGGAGAGGCTGTGGGGTAACCCTGTACGTTAGGGAGTGTTTTGATTGTCCTAGAGCTTAATGGTGGTGATGATAAGGTTGAGTTTTTATGAGTGAGAATCAGGGAGAAGGCCAACAAGGCAGATATCATGGTGGGAGTCTGTTACAGACCATTCAACCAAGATGAAGAGACAGACAAAATATTGAAACAGCTAAGAGAAGTCTCACAGTCGCTAGCCCTTGTTCTTCAGGGGGACTTGCACTGACCAGATGTCTGCTGGAAATGCCAGACAGCAGAGAGGAAACAGTCCAGGAGGTTCCTGGATTGTGTGGAAGATAAGTAACTTCCTGATTTAGCCAACTAGGGAAAGTGTGCCACTGTAGCTATTGTTCCCAAACAGAGAAGGACATGTGGGTGATGTGATGGTTGGCAGCTGCCTTGGGCACAGCGATCACAAAATGATAATTTTCAATTCTTGGAGAAGCAGGTTTTCTGGCAGGAACTGACCATGTGGGGGACCCACACTGGAGCAGTCTGTTCCTGAAGCAGCGTGTCTCATGGGAAGGACTCATGCTGGAGCAGATCATGAAGAACTTCAGCCAATGGAAAGGACCCATGCTGGAGAAGCTTGTGAAGGACTGCCTTCCATGGGAGGGAACCCACGCCGGAGCAGGAGAACAGTGTGAGGAGGAAGGAGCAGCAGAGATGAAGCATCATGAAATTACTATAACTCCCGTTCCTCATCATCCCAGTGCCACTTGAAGGTGAGGAAGTAGAAGGCTCAGGAATGAAGGAGTGAAGTTGAACCTGGAAAGAAAGTGTTAGGGGAAGACATTTTTAGATTTGTCTTTTTTTCTCACTATTCTACTCTATTTTTAATTGGTAATTAATTAAATTAAGCTTACTCAAGTCAAATCAGTTTTGCCCATGACAGTAATTTCTGAGCAAGATCCCTGTCCTTATCCCAACCCACGAGCTTTTCCATCTTATTTTATCCCCCGATCATGTTGAGAATGGGGAGTGAAAGAGTGGATTAATGGGCACCTGGCAGCCAACCAAGGTTAAGCCACCACAATGTTCTATACAAAAGTAATATTAACTTTCCATTTCATGATGCTCCTGGTTTTACAATAGAAATTCACTTCCTTTCTGCCAGTCTTAAATCCCTTAATTTCAGGGTATCAGTTCTCTGTAAATTAAAGGACTTGCAGCTGAAAGATTTACTTCCCTGAAGCAATGGGAAATACTGGAACAAATCTTGTCATATCTTTTTAGATACTCTATATAATATTCCAGATTCTGTAGGGCAGGAGCCAGATGTCAGTGAGAAAGTTACTTCAGAGAACACCAAAAAGGTGGGTTTTAACTGATTGTTGGAGAGACCAAGTAAATGGAATTTCCTGTATTTCCATCTGTACTTACTGCCTCTTTCATTCCACTGACTACCAGTGGAGAAGAGCCTGGGTCCATCTTCTTTACTCTCTGGTCAGGTATTTGCATACACTGACAAGATCTCCCTTGAGCCTTCTCTACACTAAATAATCCCAGTTTACCCAGCCTCCTTTTGTACGGCAGCTGTTCCAATCCCTTAACCATTTCAGTGACCCTAGTGATGTAAAGTAACCATACAAGAGCTTCTGGCTCTGCACTGGACCAGACACAAGCCTACGTGCAGTTATGTCTCTGATCCAACCTGTTCCTCTCAACAGCAACAGCAGCAGCTCTGGAGTCAGTGCTGAGTACATGGGGAGGTATTCAGTTGTCTGCAGAAGTGATTTTTCTAGCTCCACTGGAAGAAAAAGTGATCATTTTGGAAATGGTTTATATGTTCAATAGTAATACAGTGCCGTTTGGCATGGTGGGGTTGACCTTGGCTGGCAGAGGGCTGACCCCACACAGTCTTTTGTTCAGTCCTCCCCACCCCCAAGTGAATGGGGGAGAGAATGCAAATAGGAAAAGCAAGAAGAACTCATAGGTTGACATAAAAAGTTTAATAAGCAAAGAGGAATGAGAAAGACAGAACAAACTCAGGTGTTCAAGAAACGCTAATGACTTTGGGAACTCACCTGGAGACCCTTTCCCGAGGTGCTGAGTTTCAATGAAAACATCCCCAGTGCCTTCTGAAAAAGATTTCCCTTGAAAATGCCTCAAATCTTATATCAGAACCTCTCTTTCCTTCCAAGAATCCTCAAAAAATTATACTATCCAAAACGATTAGCTGCTTTCAAAAATCTGACCCTCATTTCCACTTCATCCCTTAGATTCTTAGCTATGCTGAAAAACTCAGAAAAGCCTGCAAAACCTTTCATATCAAAATAAAATAATTAAATTTATTGTTAATTAAATTCTTCCTTAGCAGAGAACCATCAGAGGCTAATATCTCACATACATCTTACTTCAGCCTCATGCTGCCATTCTGCACAAGATAAATTTCACCCATCAATGCAATTTTATCAATTACTCCTACTCTTAATAATCACATCAGGACTCCACAGAATTAAACGTATGAGCCAAAAAATAAAAGCATGAATGCCAGCTTGCCTGCAATACTGAGCATGATACAACATTCTGCTGTCTTTATGGAGGACTCAGAGGATCTTGGTCATTAAAAGGCAATAATGGAAGGATCCCCCAAAGAGTCTATTTTGATACTCAAAGTATTATAAAACTCCTGAAAGATGATTAAGTTCAGCTAAGAGGGCCATATTCCAGGCATTTTCTTGCTAAATAACCAAGCTTGAGCATTCCATCAAGTCAAAGACCTTAGAAAGCTATACCCCTCCCTAGAGATATCACTAATACTATGAACAAGGGCATTATGAAAAGAAAAATGAAGAACAGAGACCTGCATAAGCGGCCTTTTGTGGAGCCTCTCCAGCAGATCTGGCAGTGGTGCATGCTTGTTTCCTCTTCTTAGGGGACTGTTCCACAAGTTATTATTCCTGAAGTGTTGCCCACATCACACATGTCCCTTTACCACACACATGTTCAGCCAGTGAGCTTCATTCTCTAATTTTCCTTTTGCAATCCAGCTCTCATTCACAAAGGAGCTGTTTGCTTAATCTTCCTGGAATTTGCTACTACCCAGTCCAGTAAGATCAGCCACATGAAAAATTACCTCACCAGCTGCTAATAGCAAGGGAAACAGCACCTTGCAGACTGCCCAAATACAGCATTAGATTTTTATAGTTTTTCTTTTTATCTAAAAATCCATACAGAAGTTTCACTAATGAGAAGGTTGACATACTCTGAGAAGCTCTTCCAGTTTTGGGGATAATTTATCAATCTCTTTTCAGCTGTGATCAGACTCAACAAACAAGATGAGCCACCCCAGTGAAAAGGGGAGAACATTCCCCTTTTGTCACTATTTTTCAGGGGCATCCCAATTCTCTAAACTCTAAGTTTAATTGCAGTCAGATACCGTTACAAAAATAGACTGTGAAGACAATGATAAAAATTATTCCTTTTTATCAAATCATGGCATATAGTTCTCCCTGGTGAAGCATTTAGGGAAGACTAACAACAAAGAAATCATCAGGTCTTGTCTTTCTAGTTTCTAAATGTTCTTTCTAGACAGAAGATTATTCTAGATCTCTTCCCAAAGTTTTGTTGTAGATAGATCATGACTAACATTCACGATGAGCTGAGATTTCATAACAGTGTAACGCAGACAAGACTCACAGTTCCTCTACCAGGAAGCATTTTCGTATCTTACGGATAAATAACATTCTATAAAATTATTGTCAGGTTCACAGTCTTTTTAGAAACTACTTTTTTTCATTTCATTGTGTTTAAAAATGCTCATGTGGGACTAGGAATTTTGCTTGTACCTTTTCTAATCAAATAATATGCACACTTCCTGACCTCTTCAGCTCACAGTTAATTTATTATCACAATGAATGCAGACAGCATTGCCTTCCCTCTACACACTCCTGAGATTTACCACATGAGGTATTTTTAAGTATAAATCCCTTAACATCTGCCTTAATTTAGTAGATAAGATCATTAACAGCCATTATATCTAATCAACATCTAATCCTTGTAGAAGGGATTCATTAGCAGGATGAAATGGGAGCAGAAGCCCACTAATGATAGATGTTTATTTTCTTTGAATAAATTTCCGCTAGGGAAGAACTGGCAACACTTTAAAAAACTCTTCCAGAACAACTCTGGACTGCATATTGCAGGATCGCCCTCAAGCAGTAGGTCATTAAGAATGCAATGCTTGATTTTAAATCTATACACAAAAAACCAGATTCTTCAGAAAATGGAGAAAAGGGTCAGAGTTAAGAATAGTTAGAACAGCATTTTGCTTGTGGTGTCATCTGGAGTACAACACTCTTCCTTGAAGGAAGATGATGTTATTGTGCTTCCAGAAGCTTTTCATTGTATGCGGCTCATATACCATAGTAACAACATTTCTTAGGTCTGTACGGAAGGACGAGGAGAATGTGACTAGCTATGAGATTTTTGCTATGAGATCCTTTAAAGTCACCAGGTACACTTTCAGAAATGCCTGGCCATGGGCTTCTTCCTTTTCAAGTTAAATTACACAGGACTCTGACTGTTATGTTGGAACATAAATCACAGTGACTATATATATTAATGGTACCAAGCTGTGCAATGCAGTTGACACACTGGAGGGAAGGGATGCCATCCAGGGGGACCTTGACAAATTTGAGAGGCAGGCCTGAACGAACCCCATGAAGTTCAACAAGGCCAACTGCAAGGTCCTGCACATAGGTCAGGACAATTCCCATGGTCAGTACAGGCTGGGCAGAAATTGGATTTGGAACAGCCTTGAGGAGAAGGATTTGGGGGTGCTGGTGGAAAAGAAGCTCAGCATGGCCCAACAGTGTGTGCTTGTAGCCCAGAAAGTACCTGAATCCTGGGCTGTATCAAAAGCGGCATGGCCAACAGGTCGAGGGAGGTGATTCTCCCCCTCTGCTCTGCTCTTGTGAGACCCCACCTGCAGTGCTGTGCTCAGCTCTGGAGCTCTCAACATGAGAAGGACATGGACCTGTTGGAGCAAGTCCAGAGAAGGGACACAGAGATGACCAGAGGTCTGGACAACCTCTCCTATGGAGACAGGCTGAGAGAGTTGGGGTTGTTCAGCCTGGAGAAGGCTCCAGGGAGACCTTATAGCAATTGTCAGTGCCTGAAGGGACTGACAAGGAAGCTGGAGAGGGGCTTTTTACAAGGGCATGAAGTGATAGGACAAGAGGAATGGCTTTAAACTGGAAGAGGGGAGATTTACATTAGATGTTAGGAAGAAATTCTTTACTGTGAGGATGGTGAGACACTGGCCCAGGCTGCCCAGAGCAGCTGTGGGTGCCCCATCCCTGGCAGGGCTCAAGGCCAGGCTGGACGGGGCTGGGAGCAGCCTGGGCTGGTGGAAGGTCCCTGCCCCTGGTAGGGGGGTTGGGACTAGATGATCTTTAAGGTCCCTTCCAACCCAAGCCATTCTTTGGCTCTATGATTCTATGCTTCTATGATTTTGGGTCACTTGACAGCTGAGGAGGAACACAGTGATAAAGCAAGCTTCTGCCTGCCAAGTCCCCAAATCTTTTGTTTTGGTTATTATTGTAGGTTACTTGAAGAAGAAGGCAATACTTAAAACTAGTAGTTCTAATAAAGTCTCTAAATAATTCAACACTTGCTAAGGACTGGCTCATTTTAAGCTATTCTTCTCCTTCTCAATGTTGTTTGTTTTGGTTGTTTGGTTTTTTTTTTTCAGGCAAATGGTTACAACAATCGTAAATTGCAAAGTAGCTCCAAATTATTTAAAAAGCTTTCACTGTATCATAAAAATTTGCCTACTGGTCAGATTCTAATCTAAGGATGTTCAAGCATTTATTTCTCATATATTGCACTTTTGTTTGCCTCTATTCCTGCGCTTTAACCACTTGTATAAGCAACGTTCTGCTAAACCTCCATCTATCCTTTGGCTGAAAAGAGAGAATCTGAATGTTAAACATATCTTGATCTTCAGAGAACCTATGTATCCATTACTTTTGCATGTTTAACCTCAAAGATGCACTTAGAAACTACTGAGTTTCTGGGGTTTGTTTAATTTTTGCATTCAAGTTAACATTGCATAAAACTCTTACACATCGCTGAAGACAAAGTCTGGAATCCAGACCTAACACTGATCATTTCTCCAAAACTATCTGTCTCTCTGATACAGATAGAAAAAGTGCTGACTCCCTCTTCTTAACCCCATCAATGCATGATTTCTGTGCTGTTGTAACAGCCTCAACAGAAAGAATGGCAAATCGACCTTTCCTGGCCTGACTGCAAGTCAGCAGTCTCTGGGGTAAATCATGAGCATCAACCATTTCAGTCTAGACAGGACACACAGAATCCACAACTACCATTTCGTAGCATGGTTATCATTGCCATTAAGCTAGTGTACACAAGCCAGGCCTTGATTAGAAATGAGTGTAGCTGTGCCTGTAGAGTATTGTTTTGAATTTAGAACTTAGTATTTTGATGTGCTCAAAGCAGTCTTACCAAAATTGGACTTTCAGACAATTTGTGTGCAGGTACAACTAGTCTGAGAAAACTAAATGGTCCAAGATAGGCAATAGATGCCTCATCTTACAGCCCAGCAGCAAGAGATGTCTCTGGACATGTGTGGGACTGGAGAATGGAACCTGGAATGCTGGTGTGGTGGCATACTTCTCCCCCTTCTCTGGGTTGTCCTATGACCTCAGGAGATGCTGGCTAGGCCTCAGTGCCTTGAGTAATGAGTTGGGCAGTTAAGCACACCAGGACTGTGTCGATAACCCTTGCTTGGCCAGGGCAGAGAACAGCACTGTCTGTGCCAAGAGCTCTCAGTTAAGCCTCAACACCTTGAGTAATGAGTTGGGCAGGAAGGACCTGTTGACTGCACAGTAACTCCTACTCAACCGAGGCAGACAGTGATGCTGCCTGTGCTAGAACTCCCATTGACTGGTCAAAACAGGGAAGAAGGATGGAAATAATCTGTTATTCCCTGACAACTCCAGAATGTTCACAGCAGACCATAGCCCAAGTAGCAACCAAGTGGAACAATACATTGTTCCTGGAATTTTTGTCAAAGTTGGTAGCTCAGGTTGCAGTCAGGCTGGAAACTTGCTGATGACTAGAGGCAATCATCTCACAGCCTTATAAACAGCGGTCCTGAAGTGAGGTGCTTTGAGCTCTCCTGCACTGCAGCAGGCTGTGACCAGCATCTCCCTCTGAGTGGGACACAGCTCAGGCCTCGCAGACCACTAAGTCTGCGATACTAGGGGGACTGTCACGGGAAGTTGACGACAGAGCCTGGGCTGATTCCCCTGCTCCTTGAGAATCAACACTTCACCCGCTGATGAAGGCATAAGACATAAGAAATATTTCACTGAACTCAAGGGCAAATTTTTAGTAGGTGTACCTTTGCTGAAATACATTGCAAGCTTGAAGTAGTTAGGTTGATTAAGTCATTTTATGATTTAAAAAGATTTGCTGCTAAAATCCTATGGAATGTGAATAAACTTTCTCTTCTCTGTCTCTCCTTTAAATCTAATCCCTTGTCCAAGTCTGAGACTACGAATAGATCCAGCCACAGTGAAACTCTGCAAGAGCATAGAAAGCAAGGAGGTCTACTCTAAACCTCATGACTCAGTGGAAGGGTTTCCCTTATTCTTTACCCCACTTTCTACATATCTGCCTTTCAGATATAAACCATTGACCAAGTCTGAGACTAAGATTGGATCCAGCCACACCTAAACCCTGTGAGACTTTAGAAAGCAAGGGAGTCTACTCTAAACCTCATGACTCAGCGGGAGAATCTCCTTTACCCTTTTATACCTTTGACCTTTATAAACTGTTTCTACCTCTGTTTTGATTTGATTTCAGTGTGATTTACCTCTGTGCATTTACTCCCTCTGAGAAATAATAGAGTGACTCTTGCCATCGAATCTTGTGTAGTCGCATTTCCATGTATTCATATTAAACTTATTTCACTTAAACTCTTTGGTGGCAATTCTTTAAGCAACCTGACCTACCACTTCTTTTGCAGCACCTGGCCAGCATCAGGCTCCTCTAACGAATCAATCCTAAGCTTATGCTGCAGATGATGAGTGAACATGCCCAACCTAGGTTCATCAAAGTGGTTTAACCTTGAGAAATAATACCATTAAATTACTTTTAGAAAAAAATTTTGTTAACCCTTAGTCCACAAAAGTTCTACAGTTTGGATCAACACGACATCCAGGCTATGGTATTGGTATACTGCACCTACACTGCACCAGGTAGGATAGAATCATAGAATCATACAATCATAGAATAGTCTGGGTTGGAAGGGACCTTTAGAGGTCATCTAGGCCACCCCCCCTGCAATAAGCAGGGACATCTTCAACCAGATCAGGTTGCCCAGATCCCTATCAAACCTGATCTAGAATGTTTCCAGGGATGGGGCATCTACCACCTCTCTGGGCAACTGATATCAGTGTTTCACCACCCTCATAAAAAAAAAAATAAATCTTCTTTAAATCTACCCCAAATCTATCTTCTTTCAGTTTAAAACCATTATGCTTTGTCCTATTGCAATAGGCCCTGCTAAAAAGTTTGTCCCCATCTTTCTTGTAAGCCCTCTCTAAGTGTTGAAAGGCTGCGACAAGGTCTCCTTTGAGCCTCTTTCCTCAGGCTGAACAACCCCAACGCTTCAGCCTGTCTCTGCAGGAGAGCTGCTCCAGCCCTCTAATCATTTTTGTGGCCCTTTTCTGGACCTGCTTCAACAGGTCCATGTCTTTCCTATGCTGAGGACCTCAGAGCCATACTTCAGGTGATGTCTTATGGGAGCAGAGTAAATAGGCAGAATCACCTTCCTTGGCCTGCTGACCACACTTCTTTTGATGCAGCCCTGGATACGGTTGGCTTTCTGGGCTGCTGGTACACATTGCCAGCTCATGTCCAGCTTTTCATCCACCAGTGCCCTCAAATCCTCTGCAGGGCTGCTCTCAATCTCTTCATCCCCTAACCTGTACTGGTCATGGGAGTTGCTCCAACTGCAGGACAGGACCTTGCACTTGGCCTCAAACCTCATGAGGTTCACATGGGCCCACTTCTTGAGCTTGTCCAGGTCCCTCTGGATGACATCCAGTCCCTCAGGTGTGTCAACTGCACCACTCAGCTTGGTGTCATCTGCAAACTTGCTGAAGGTGCATTTGTTCCCACTGTCTATGTCACTGATGAAGATACTAAACAGTACTGGTCCCAGTACAGACCCCTGGTGGACACCACTTGTCACAGATCCCCATCTGGACATTGAAACATCTTGGTGTGACCATCCAACCACTTCCTCATCCACTGAACAGTCGACTCATCAAAACCATATCTCTACAACTTAGAGGGAATGATGTTGTGGGGAATGTGTAAAAGACCCTACAGAAATCCAGTTGGCTATGTTTTGTATTCAACTATCCAACAGGATAGTTGGTTATGTTTTGAATTCAAGGGCAGTCCTACTATCTGGAATCTATATTTTCTCATGAAAGCAGACTGCTCTAGCTTAAAAGTTCAGGCTACCTACAAATTCCACCTGTCTTGGTTGCAGGTTATGTCAAAACAAGATCACCTGATCAACTTCTGTTCACATTCCTGCCTGGGCTTCTCAATGCAAGGCCTTATGGGGTTGCTGGAGGTTTACGGGAACATATTGAGCATGATCAAGTAATCTTCCTAGGATGAAGAGTAAAAAAGGTTCTTTTATGAATATGCAAAGAAAATAAGCGTTTATGTTAGCCTAAAAATGGCCTTGGTGACAATGAGCAACACTGTAGACATCACCTTTGGCTCATCTCCTGGTCAGTTTTGTTCACTTACACAGAAGTGGTGTTCTGAATTGTGACCTATTTCTTTTCACCTCAGGAACTTACAGAGTTCATCAAAAGTAAATTAATCTGAATCTTTTGAAAACACTTCATAATTCTGATGTGAAATCTAAAATTGAGACATACTGAGTCTTTGCTCTTTATATTTGTCCCTTTCCATCATATTAATCTTCCCACACCCCTCCTTTTGTGTACTTACATCTGTATTTGTCTTTGTTTTGTTGTTCAAATCTAAAATACATATAAAAGTTTCACTAATGTGGGGTTTGACATACTCTGAGAAGCCCTGTCAGTTTGGGGGATATTTTATTAATCTCTTTTTTCAGCTGTGATAACACTCAACAAACAAGATGAGCAGCTCCAGAGATAATTTTTACAGTGATATATGCAGCTATGGATAGGACTTAACACCAAGGTCAGGAAAATTCACACAATCTGTTTGAGAACATAATGTTGTAAAACTGAACTCATAAATAGACTTTGAGGAAAAAAGTGAACAGAAATGAATAGTGAGAAGTACATGCTCATTTGGCACTAAGCATCTATTCTCCATTGACCCCTATGCAGGAAAACCCTTTTCAAGACATGAGATGAGTCTCCATCAAATCGTTACATTTGGGATTTAGTGTCTGTCCTTTCTCCAAACTAGCGGTAATTCTCTGTCCATGTGGATCCCTGAAAGCTGCCTTTAAAAGCTGGTCAGTAAAGGTCTGGCTATATCTTTGCTACTCTTTAGAAGGCAAAATCTAAATGCTTGTGCACTACGAAGCCCCTGCTCAGCTCGTGGAAGTGGGGAACAGGAAGGGGTCATGGGCAGCCAGGACCACTTCTCCTAATCCAGGGTGAAGGACCATGAAGCAGAGGTTCCAGATAGGTGCTAACCAATGTTTTCTTAAATATTATACCAGTGACTGTTTAAGTGAGTATCAGATCACTAAAACACCTACTCTCTCTCATATTCGGCTTGTTAGTGGATCATTAATGTAATTAATTATATGCTACCTTCCCAGCAAAAAGCCTTACCTAGGAAGAATGGATGAGGAGAGTCCTTCACCATAAGCATTAGCCAGTATTTTTATAAAGATCAGATTAACTCCAATATAGTCATATTTCTGGGATAAGAAAGGCCAGATTTTTGAGAAAGATGTGATTTAAATACACATGCTGAAATTCCTGCTGGATTAGAACATGCAGGTTGCCATTCATCACAAAGGAGGCAGCTCTTACTCCCTCCTACTTGAGGTGGCTAACTACTATTGTAACACCTGACAAATGGGTTTCTAATGCAAGCAGAATGATTAACAAAGCCTAGACCAGGATTCATTAAAAAGATATTTTGATATCTAATTGCATTTCCATTAATTCAGCCTAATCCCTTTTCTCCCATGCATTCCACAAGACTTAAATAAAGAACAGTATGTCTCTCAAGAAAGTACCCACGCAAGGTTCTCACCTTCCACCACAGACTGCATCGGAATCAACATATACATATGTATGTTGAAAGTTCTGCATACTAGATGGGTAGGAACCCAAAGCCAGCAAAGAGAAGCAATGAGCACCTGGGTGATTCTGAATACGTCTTTGTCTGGTTTAATTCAAAATGTTATGTCTTCTTTGCAAGATACAAAATAAGTGGAGAGCACAAAGATGCTTCAGGCTGTTCTAATGGTTTAATTCAACACATCAAGATTTCATAATGTAAGTGTATGAGAAGAGGCAGAGATAAATCCAACATATATGAAAGCTGATGACTGAAATCCAGAGCATACCAGTCAAAAGCAAAAACCTTTAGTCTTCATCAAAGCAGGATTGTTTGGATAGAATATTCCTTCGCTTGTCTAGACGATGGATAGCATGGTCAGAGCTGGTCATCACCTCATATCGCCAGTGCACTGCATCCTGGGGTAGCTGGATGCTGGCACACATACTGTTCAGAGCGAAAAACTCAGCAGAGACATCTATACTCACAACAAAGTACAGCTACTCTAGAGCAAAGCCAGTGGGGAAAGCATGTGCTGTGATTTCTACTAACAGCTATGGGAAACAGCACATTTCAAGGAAGTGCTAAAAACAGGCTCTGAAGTTAGGAAAAATAAGCAGCAAGTCAGCATCATTTTGAGTATATTGAGAGCTGCAGTTCTCATTTTCAAGGAGCTTCTGACCACTCACTAGTTTTATTTCATTTGTGTTACATGGACAACAGGTTAATCCACCGTATTGCTTTTCCACCTACTTCACTGTTACTGCCAAATCAATTTGTGTCAGTGAGGTTTGTTTCACTCGCACGCCTCCAGGTGCTTACTTATACTTGGGACTTGTGCTTTTTGTTGTTATTGTTGTTTTTGCCCTGAGCAAGTTATTTTGGTTGCTGAAGCAATGCACTGCTATACACGGTGCTAAAACCCAGAATGCAGATAAAGGAGCAGGTACACTGCATACTGCAGTTCAAGCTTTAACGCAAGTTTTACTCTTCATGCCTCTTGTTTTCAGGAGGGAGGGGAGAGGATGGAGGTTAAATTTAAGCAAAAGCACTATTTTCTGCATGCAAACCCCAGAGGACCAAATTCTGCCACTTTTATTCTTCTGGAGTAAGCCTGATAAAGTACATGGGGTTCAACAAAGGAGAGTTAGGTTATGCCTTTAGGCACAGCCCTGAGGAAAGAGTGTAAACAAGGGATCCAAAGGCTAAGAACTGCTCTGAGAAGGTTAATTATTTCTTTCACTCCCTCATTTATTTTCTTCATTATTTTTACTTTGGAATTACAGGGTATAGAATACAACAGGCATATATCTCCACTGCAGAAAGCAGAAGAGCTGGAGCTGGAGGAAATCAAGTGTTGATTTTTAATCCTGATGTGGTGGGTTGAACTTTGCTGGCTGCCAAACCCCCACGCAGCCACTCTCTCACACCCCTTCTCAACAGGACAGCAGGAGATGATAGGATGGAAAAGTTCATGGGTCAAGATAAAGACAGAGAGATTACTTACCAGTTACTGTCATGGTCAAAACAGGGTCAAACTGGGGAGGGTTAAATGAATTTATTGCCAGTTTATTTTTAAAAAGAAAAAACTAAAACCATCTTCCCACCACCCTCACTTCTTCCCAGGCTCAACTTCACTCATGAATCCCCCTCCCCAGGTGGCACAGGGAGCCTGGGGAATGGGGGTTGCAGTCATTTTCATGATGTTTCACCTTTCTGCTCCTTCCTCCTCACACTGTTCCCTTGCTCCAGTGCAGGGTCCCTCCCACAGGATACAGTCCTTCTCGAACTTCTTTAGCATGGGTCCTTCCCATGGATTGCAGTTTGTCACAAACTGCTCCAGCATGGGTCCTTTCCATGTGTGCAGTCTCCTTGAGTAATGGACTGCTCCAGCATGAGTCCCCTATGGATCTCAGTTCCTTCCAGAAAACCTGCTCCTTTGTGTGCTTCTTTACGTGGGCTGCAGTTTCCTTCAGGACACATCCACCAGCTCCAGTGTGGTGTCCTCCACAGACTGCAGTTGGCTATCTGCGTCACCGTGATCCTCCATGGGCTGCAGGGATACAACCTGCTACCCCATGGTCTTCTCCACAGGCTGAAGGGGAATCTCTGCTCCAGTGCCTGAAGTATTTCCTCTTCTTCCTCTTCACTGACCTTGGTTTCTGCTGCGCTGTTTTTCTCACATCTTTTCTCACTCCTTTCTCTCATAGCTGCTGCACAGTGTTTTCTACCCTTTCTTCGACACGTTATCACAGATGTGCCACCAACATGGTTTATGGGCTCATCTTTGGGCAGTGGTGAGTCCAACTTGGAGCTGGCTGAAACTGACTGTCCAACATGGGGGCAGCCCCTGGTGTCTTCTCATAGAGGCCACTTAGCAGTGCCCCCTGCTACCAAAACCTTGCTACATAAAGTAAATACATCTGGTTAAACAAACTGACTTGGATATGATAAGTATATTGAAAAAAACCCCAAAACCCAACAAAGTCTACCTGCTTCTAAACAACAAAGAGGAGTAACAGCAGGAACAGAGATGTAGTGACCTGTGAAGGGTCAAAACAGACTAAAAC
The DNA here is from genome assembly GCF_023634085.1 of Falco cherrug. Taxonomy (NCBI): domain Eukaryota; kingdom Metazoa; phylum Chordata; class Aves; order Falconiformes; family Falconidae; genus Falco; species Falco cherrug. The sequence continues at coordinate 6,889,985 of NC_073698.1, forward strand.
AGGCTTGCAAATATAGCTTAGTGGTCTGAGTCAGATCTGTGACGGCACATTTTAAACAGTGCAAGGAGTGAGCTGAATCCAACTTGCTCTTGCCTTGCACTCAGGAAAGGAGCTGTACCAAGACAGTGCATGTCCCCAGCATGCATTTGGCCTGGCCAGCTAACAGTCTGCCAAGCAATTCCTGCTCACAGCTGGGGAGTTAGACTGGGCCAGGACCCATTCCCAACAGACATTTTAATTGGAAAGAGTTTCAGAAGGAAAGAATTTTTAATAGTATAAATAGACCATGTCATGCCAGTTGGGCTTAGCTCCAGAGGCAAGTCCTGGGCAAATATAATTTATTAATATAAAACATAGCTAGAAAGAATGCATGAAAGAGGATAATGAGTTAGCACATCTCTTGGTCGGTGGGCCATTCACGTGCATTTCACCAACTAAGGTTACCATATTTTATCCACCACTTTTTTTCTCCTTCTGAAAAGAACAAGAAACATGGAAACATGCTTCCTGCATTCAAATACAAAGATTGCTTGAGGAATCAAGGCTTTGCATTTGTTTTCTGTCCCTGGCTGCTCTCAAACACATGCTGGAAAGCCAGAGCTGAGACTGAATCCCTGTGTCCTATGCCATCACACCCAGCACTTCTGGCACCAGTGTAACTAGAAGACTCAGCTGAGACCATTACACAGCTCCAGGTTTGGGAGCCATCTTCCCTGCACACAGCTTGCAGAGAAATGACACACTTGGGACTGTCGAGAAGCAGCAACACTGGCTAAGAATCATCTCTGAGGTTGAACAGCTGCAAGTAAGCCACCTGGGACTAGAGTAATCAGCGTATTTTTCTACAGGGCCTGGTGTGCTTAGCATACCTGAAATGTGCACACCAGCTCAATCCAAGAAAGATTCATTTGCAGCCTTGACGTTACAGGATTTAACACTTTTTGGACAGGAGTAAATTTATTCTGCAGTAGAGTTTGCTCTCTCCAGGATTTATGGGAATCCATGCTTAATTACTGCAGTACTGGCAGTCCTCCAGCTCACATCCCACAGTCCTGCTTCCTACCTGAACAGATCCACGCTGCTATTAATGGCTATGTATGCAAAAACACACCAAAAAGACCAGGTACCATGCCCTGATCTGTAAGCCAACTGTTTCAGCACACTTTGCACCAAAACAAATAAACCTCTTCACATTCCCAGCACAGAAACCCAAAATCCAAACTGACTTTTGAAGTGGACCACAGCCCATGCTAAACCCTGAGCTGTGCCTGAGTGCTGCTGCTTCAGAGAGCTGACCCTCACCAAAGCCATGCCAGGCGAGCAGCCCATATGGACATCATGTAAACCTTATGCCCTGGCAATGTTGCTATACTAACATAGATGTAAACTTCTAATGCTTCATTGCTTCAGAGACATTTGGCAATACATTAACTTTATATACATATTGGCTATCCATCCTTTCAGATGAAAATATACACATACATATGCATACACATACTTTAATGTGTATGGTTTAATCTCCCTCCCTCCCCTGTTTTCCTCATTACAAGGTACATATAAGTGATAATTATACCTGTCAGAAGGGCACACCGCTCCTCAGTGCCACCACTTTCTTCTTGCTAATTCCCATTGTACTTACACTGTGTAGCACCAGCTGATTGTCAATGCCATTTTCAAATTCCACAAATAATCAAGAAAGAATTGTCAGAACTTATGGTTCATCTTATATTACGTCTAGATTTTGGAAACATCCTAAGTATACTGCGTAATGGAGAACAGGGCATCCATGCCTTTCTGTAAACAGTGCAGTCAAACAAACATATCTATGAGGATAATGACAATGGTGTAGTTTAGAGTAAACCAGGACACCCATTTATACTTTGGCCAATATAGAGTTTATTCACACATAGCTTACACCAGACCTGAAATTAATCATAGCCCAAAATGTTTATCTACTTTTTCTTAAAATTACTGTACAGCAATTAACAAAGAAAACACCAAGTTTGATAATAAAGCAGGGTGGGCATTTTTCAGTTCACTGCAATAGCGTCAGGGACAAAATTATGTAGAGGACTGGAACTGCATCCCTTCAGGAGCATGGCAAAACATGTGCCAGGCAATCTGCTTCCCCCAGTGGCTGAATTGGCACCCCTCGGTATGCGTGGTCCTGCAAAGTACCAGACCTCAGCCACAGAATTGCTGAGTAGTTTCTCTCCTGTTTCAAGACCCTACACATCAGAAGCCAATGAGCAGTAGACCGCAGCTCCGTGAGCCACTGAGAAACACCATGGTCTGTGCATCAAAGCTGTGGAGAAGGTAGCGTGGTGAGTCTCAGCAGTACAAAAGAGATGAACTGCTCAGCCTGGAATGATCTGGTAAAGAACGCAGGAAGGTTGGAAGGTCTGCATATATACCCCAAAACCATGCTGACACAGGCAGCACCCAAAGTGTAGACGGGACCATCAGCCATGACCTGTAAGCAAAAAAAATTAGTATCATGCTGGAAGGAAACTACCTACTGATTGATGACCATGACTTTTGTAGAGGAACGAAGCTGGGTTAATTAGCATTGATAACATACAACTGTGGGCTGGCTTCAGGGGCGGTGGGCTGGCCGATGTAGACAAGGTGCAGCTGTGGCTGGTTAAGTTAAGGGGTTGGGCAGCCAAGGAAGAGAGAGCAGCTGAGGAAGAGAGAGGAGGAAGAAGTAGAGAGAGAGTGAGAATGTGTGCGTGCACCCTGGGTGAGGAGAAACAAGGAGAAGGCAGCAGAAGGACTGGCATGAAGAGTATGTTGGTATGGGGTGGTAAAAGACCTTGTTGCAGCTGGTTAGTTTGGAGAGTGCTGTGACAGATTTTGAAGGAAGTCTTTCAGAATTACAGCCCTTATGTGATTTATATAGACCTAAAATGTTTCCTTCTGGTCAGAAAATTATGCTTAGTTTTAAAATTACATTTTAGCTTGCAATTTATTTTTTTTTAGTCATCTTTCTTCTGGGCGCCTTAGATTGCAAATTTTGTGATACATCTGAGGACCTTCTGAAAACCCATTTTTGCAGTATACTTAAATATGGTAAATGTTAATGATATCCTCAATCTGAAGAAATGTGCTTAAGTATTTTAATCCTGGAAGAATCTCCCAATTCTTATTGAGACAGAAGATTTTACTTCCAAGTAGATTTAAGTAACACACTGCTGCCCTGTGTTCTGCTGTTTGCCTCTGATTTAAGCCTTCAGTGGAAAGCAAATAAAAGATACAGAACACTAATTAAAGAAATTTGTCTCCTAATATGGTCACTTGCTGTTCTAATTTAAAAAAAAATAAGGTTTTATTAAGTAAGGGCAAATGATTTAAGGCAGCAACCCCTTTTTTATCACAGTACAAAGCTGCAATTGCTTAGATAACTCTTGACTGCTCTACAAAATTGCACTTCTGGTAGAGATGCAAGAATGGAAGGCTGACATTTTTAAACCCAAATCATTAGGGTTTTTTTCACTAGCATTTTACTTGACTCCTTTTAATTCCACAAAGTTGATATACGATAGTGAAGTCTAGCACACAATAAATTTCACCCTGAGTGGACAGAGGTGCTGTCAACTCTTATCATGTCTAGAATGAAGGCAGAAGACCCCGGCACAATTCACTTCTAATTAAATGTTACTCTCCATTGAACACTCCGCTGAAGTTCACAGCTGCTGGCAGCAGAGGAGAGCCTAAGGCTGTGGTGCTATGCCTGATACATGTCATGGTCCTTCCACATTTCTGTAAACATCCTTGTATCTTATCACCTCATCAAAGCTTCAGGCTTCATTCTTAACACCCTAAACATAAAACAGGCATGTTCTATGTTGCTTCTGGATTGAGCTAAATGGTGAGTGCAGAGTGAACCTTTCTAAATCCAAGATTTATTTGCTTTAAATTATGGATGATGACAGGAAACTCGAGGACAAGTACATAATATTAAAGATTTACACAGCTCCCCCAGCTGCTATAAATAGATGTTTAAAAACTGTATTTTGTTCTACTTTTGAAAACTAAGAAAATATACATCCTGTTGAAAGAGGGCAATAAAATAGCAAACCTACTGCTTTTTTCTTAAAATATTAGTTATAAAACAAGTAGCAATTTAAGCAGATTATAACGGTGTCACTGCCACATACATAGAAGGAGGGCACAAAACCCCCCCAACATTTACAAAGCCTTCTCAATCAACTGCTTTCTTAACCTTCTCCTCTGCTCTGATGCCTGTGGCAACTGAATAGGAAGCTGGTTGTGAATGTCAGAGTGTTTTTAATATTCTCACCCACTACACTGTGTTGCTGCTGTCTTCTGTGCACCTGCTTTAACTTCATATTTAGGCTGTACTTTCTTCATGGCAGCAAAAGCTGAAGTTACGAATGTTGTGCAGAACCTTGCACAGAGTGGCAACAACTTCTCAGGGTTATTACAGGTAACAAGTCACCACAAAGAACTGTTACCCACAAGGAGGAAGCTGATGTGACCCTTACCCACGAAGATGGAGGAGCATGTGTAACAGTAAGTCACAGCTTATGAGTCACAATGAAGTTGAAAGGACCTATGGAGATCATCAGAGTCAGCTAGAGCAGATTGCTATGTCCAGTCAGGCTTTGAATATTTCCACTGATGGAGACTCTACAACATCCCTGGGCAGCCTGTTCCAGGGTCTGACCACACACACTGCAAAACCACTTTTTTCCTGTGCTTAAATATAGTATTTTCTCCATTTCAGCTTGTGTCCATTGTCTCTTGTCCTCTCACTGGACAGTCTGCCCTTGTGGCCAGGAAGGCCAAAGGGACCCTGGGGGGCTTCAGGAGGAGTGTGGCCAGCAGGTGGAGATGGGGGATCCTCCCCCTCTGCTCTGCCCTGGTGGGGCCGCACCTGGAGTGCTGGGTCCAGTGCTGGGCTCCCCAGTTCCACAGAGACTGGGAGCTACTGGGGAGGGGCCAGCGGAAGCTACAGAGATGGTGAGGGGACTGGAGCATCTCCCTGGTGAGGGAAGGCTGAGGGAGCTGGGGCTGTTCAGCCTGGAGAAGAGATGGCTGAGGGGGGATCTCATCAATGCCTACAAACATCTCAAGGATGGGTGTCAGGAGGACAGGGCCAGGCTCTTTTCAGTGGTGCCCAGTGACAGGACAAGGGGCAACAGGCACAAACTGCAACACAACAAGTTCCATCTGAATATGAGGGAAATGTTTGTTACCTTGAGGGTGACAGAGCCCTGGCACAGGCTGCCCAGAGAGGCTGTGGGGTCTCCTTCTCTGGAGACATTCAAAACCCACCTGGATGTGATACTGTGCAACCTGCTGTAGGAGAATCTGCTTTAGCAGGGGGATGGACTAGATGGTCTACAAAGGTCCCTTCCAACCCTGACCATTCTGTGATTCTGTGACAGACTCCTGATTAGTCTGTGCTTGCTCCACATTTTCCCATGAGTCTCAGAGAAAGAGAGGATTCTCTTAGAGACTCAGGATTCCTAAGGGTAAATCATACCAGTAAAGAGCAAGGAAAAGATTGTATTGAGTACCTTTGCATGTCCTTTGTCACAAGGTCCTCTGCCCATTCAGCAGCTGGCCCATATTTTTCCCAGTCTTCCTTTTGCTGCTGCTGTACCTGCAGAAGTCCTTGTTGCCCTTTATGCCCCTTGCCATATTCAACTCCAAGCTGGCTCTCATAACCCCAATCCTGCACAATCTGAAAAACTCTGTATTTGTCCTGGGTCATTTGTCCCTGTTTCCACCTCTTGTGTGGATCCTTTTTATATTCCGGTTTTGCCAGGGTCTCCTTGTTCATCACAGGAGCTCCTACCATGTTTGCACAACCTCCTGCTCTAAGGGACTGGCCAGTCTCAAATTTGGAGGATGTGATCCTTGAAAACGAAATGATTCTTCTGATCTTCCTCTTCTCTCCAGGACAGTATCCCATGGTAATCTTCCAACCAGTTCTATGAACAGTAAGAAGTCTATTCCTTTGGAGTCCACGGTTGTGATCCTGTTATTTGTCTGTTTCTCTCCTCTCAGCATCCCGAACTCCACTATTCCATGGTCACAGCAGCCAAGTCTGCCCCCAGCCTTCACATCCCAACCAGTCCTTCCTTGTCTGTAAACCCAGAAATCTGTTGAGATAAAAACACAAAATACCCAAACACAATCTGCTACAGACAGAGACAATAGCTCCAAGCTGAGTCTGAAGAAGTCCATATTCTGTGTGAATCTGACACAGAGAATTGACAATGCAGACTGACCTCTGCAGTACACGTGGATCTGCCTTGGATTGTGGTATAAACTGCCATTTCCAACACAAAAAAAATATTATGGGATAGTATTTACTGAAATGTATTGCTTTTGGCATGCCTTATGGGCTTAATCACTGAAATTAGCCCTCAGGACATCCCTGTAACATTACTAAATAACTCCTCTGAAATTATCTAGGAGAGAAGTATTCTTCCAGTCTTTGTTTTTTCCTCATTTCAATTTGAGTAATTTGTTCAAGGTTTTATGCAAGGAGATAGAGAAAAACTCAAAATCTAACTGCGGGTTCTGTTTCCATGTCCAGTTGATGGGATCAATAAAGCAGAAGCAGACTTCAGATTTACATGAAGTTTAGTGTTTTAAGAAACATTTTCTGCAATCTGGACTTGAAATACCTTTTTTGTTCATGGAAAACTTTTGCTGTATCATCACTTTCAAACAACTGGAATAAATTTTCTTTCTTTCTTTGCAGAGATTCTTAAATAATTAGTCTTGGGAGAAAGCCTAGATAGTTCTGACCTTGCAAAATATTATTCATTGTAAGGAAAAGAAAATGGTTCCCACAGATAAAACTAAAAATGCCTTTAAGAGAAAGATTTTATCAGTCGGTGTTGAAAACATGATTGTTTTGGCCTAAGAGTAAAGAAACACATATAGATTAGTTATATTTTCCAAGATCACCATGATCAGCTTGTGCAACAGAAGTAAACATTGGTCTCACATTCTTGACAGCTTCTCCTCTGTTGACAGTGGTTTTATATTGTTACAGATGAAGGTTCTCAGCAGAATGGCACACAAGGTAACAGGCTCGCATTTTCTGTAAAGAGAAAAGCAAAAGTGCAAACTGGCAAAGTGTTCACAAAGATGAGTTATGCCTGTCTGGACTATTAATCCATCAAAATATAACAAGCAAATTGGTAAAAGCAAACACTGGAAAGGTTGCAAGGCTCTAAATCTTACCTGCTACTTTTTTCTTATTGTTCTCATGCCTACTGTGTGCCTTTCTTCATGTGCTTTATAACAAGAACAGGTAAAGCAGACACAGACCTTTTCTTAAGACCCTACACAGGTTGACTGGGATTTTGACTCTGGGGATATGAAAGAAATTAATGTAGCTTTTCACCGTTATTAGTAACAAGAGAGGAAAGGATAGAACCCTGGCTCAGCCATCACTGTTCTTTGGTATTGCAGATCTGGTGGAGAAAGCTGCCACAACTTGTTCTGTTTGAGGCCACCAAGAAGTTAACATCAACAGAGGAAGAAGGGAAGACTGAAGGGACTTGTTAGGACTTGGTGATCATGTCATTCTCTCTCAAATAAATTTGTGGAATTAGAAGTTTGTGCAAGAAAATCTCACGTGAAAAATGACTTAAGTGTCTACAAAACCCTGGACAACCTTCATGTTTGAGAAGTAAAAGCTGACATAAAATTTTCTTCTCAGTTTCCACAGCTGCCTCAACAAAATCTTCAACTATCTACATCCCCTTCATAGGAATGTAGATCATTAATGGGCATAATAATATTTAGCACACTTAAAAAGCTTAGGCAGCTCAATTTTAAAGCAATTTCAGGTGTTTGGGTAAGAGTAACAGTCTAAAAATGCCTTTATTATTATTATTTTGATAATTATCCAAATCACATGAGTTTGTAACCCAAAAATGTACTCCATAACTATTTAGATCATAACAGATGGATAAAAAGAAGTCCAAGAGAGATAAGAAAAGCCAGATGACCGGAATGTCAGTGCATTCGCGTTCCTTAGCCAGCTAAGAGCGCTGATCACAACTGTCCACCTGTTTTCCCTTTACCTAGTGGCATTTCTATTAAATATGAGAAGAGGTGGGTACTGAGCAATAATCTTCTGGATAAAATGGCTGTCCTACACAAGCTTAGTTCTAAGAATACTTTAAACTGTTTATCATTAGGTGTCTTTCCTCTTCACCTCTTGTACAGCCGCATTTTTCTGTGACTGTCTTCTGATTTTTACCATCAAAGCACATCATTAATCACCATTACGAGTCTGCAACTTGCCTAACTCAGTAGAGCTGAGGCCTTGGGGCATGGCATAAATATCAATCAACAAGAAGTTTTTACATTATAAGATTGACATTGTCAAGCCTTACAGTCTATGAAGGAGCCACTGGTTTTGGAATTAGAAAGCTTTGTCCATCTCCTTAAATGCACAAGACTAAGGCAATAGTTTTCTATTTGCAATAGGCATCTGCAGCCTAAAACATGTAGTGCTGGTCATGGGGAAAAGTGAACTAACACAACAGATAAAAAGCTACTTTTTTTTTTTTTTAAATAACTTCTAATTTGTTTTTCATACTGGTGATAAAAATATATAACTATAGGCCCATATAAATATGGGCCTTTACCACATAGCTTCCTACTTCCTTGCCTCCAACGTTTGAAATGAAAGCACTGTGCCCTCCGTGGGTATGCAATTCATTTAAATTCACAGAAGAAACACACCACAGCCAGATTTATTTTGAGTTAAATCCTGCCAGATATTGAGGATTCTTAATTTCCATTGATGTCAACAGGACTCAAGGACAACTCAGTCTGGCACCAAGCGCTCTGTACCAATCCGTCAGCAGCGCCTCTGGCACTGCGTGTTCAAATGCACTGTCTCCAAAGACATCATTAACGCTGATACACAGAGACAGCAATTGGCCCAAGAACCTCCAAAGCTTCATTTTGGCTGCCTCAGTCACCACCCTGCCAGGCGCTGAAGTCCTCTTGCAGGAAATGGTTCTGGAAACCAGCATACCCATCTAGACATCCAAGGGGCACCAGGCACCAGCTGGGTATGTTCAGAATTAAACCACAGAGCTGATGATCTTTTCTTAAAGTCAGTAATATATATTGATCACACCATCTGCTGTTCAAAATTTGGGTCATAAAATAGGCCCTTCCCAGAGAAAATGGCATTAGTCAAAAAACGTCTTACTAAGTAGATATGAAGGGAGCATGCATGAGCAAAAATGGTATGGTAAGAGTTTAAGATCAATAATGGAGAAGGAGATTTTTTGCCATCTGAGGAATATTTGTAGAATCAGGAGAATCCCCCTTCTTTCTTCAAATACAAAGCTTTTAAAGCGTTATTAAAAAGTTGAGATGGATTCTTCAACCCCTAAATAACCTAGCAATTTAACAAAAGTTTCCACAATCTAGGAGAAGATATTAATTACAGAGCGACAGGGTTGGTCTCTCTTTAGCCCAACGACTATGTGATTTGCGCAAAGTGAACTAACCCCTGAAGGCAAGCCTGGAAGGGGAGCCTGGCTGATGTGCAGGGTTTGTGTGTCTTACTCGCCTGGTAGGAGACATGGCTTTAGATAGATACAGGCAACACAGCACTTTGTGATAAAAATCTATTTCATGCAAGTATTGCTTTAATCATCAAGGTCTTCTGACTGCACAAGAAGAAAAAAGATGTTTCTAATAGAGGCTAGACAAAACATACCAACTCACATATAGCTAAATCTGCTGCAGGGAAAGCAGGCTCTAGTTTTAACATGAACTGGCTGGTTAGGGTGATGACTTTGCAGAGGTTTGCAGTTTACCTTTACTTGCCAACTATTCAACTGTAAAATTTTATTAGATCTGGGAGAACAGAGGCAGTAACACATTTTTTGCCCTACCAAAGATGAAATCTTTTGAAGGGAAGACTTCTTAAAAACTTAAGGCAAATATAGGTGTTATCAACTGCCTCAGTTTCTGTACATTAAAGTGCCTTTCTAAATGCAGCATTTCTTCTAAATATTTTTAGTCTATTATTTAAATCAAATTTACTTTCTTCACTTTTGTTTGGAGTATTCAGACTATGTACCGAACAGCACTATTTTTGGAACATTGTGTTGTTGCAGAAACTTGATTTCATACAGAAATTGTCACATCTTAGACCCTAAACCAGTGTACAGTTTTGCTTGTCACTGTTGCTAAATTTAACTTAGCTCTTCAGAGATTAAATACAGATTCATTAAGCCGCTGCATGCTTTTATCCATTCTCATGTTCCTGAAAGATTTCTCATTTATTACAAAGAAAACATGGCTAATTGTTAATTAGAAAGTGCATACAAATGTGATAAGATTTAATTAATTCAAACAAATACAACTCAAACCTTTAATAAAAAGATTTAGTTGCTCTTTTTCTTTTTTTTTTTCCCTGGAAAAAAGTTCTAGTCTAGATTTGCAAAACTCTTATTTAATGTCCCTGTTACCCTACAGGGTTTGACTTTCAAATATGTATCTTCAAAATGGACAAAAAAAAAAAGTATAAATAATCCCACAGTACAGTTGAAAATCTGTGCAGTCTGTACTTCAGACTTCACTGGAAAACATTAACGGAAGAGTTTTCCATCAGAAAATGTTCTTTCATGAAGTGTGTTGGTTTTGGCTGGGGCGGAGTTAATTTTCTTCGTGGAAGCTGGTGTGGGACCATGTTTTGGATTTGTGCTGGGAAGTGTTGCTGATAACGCAGGGCTGCTGTAGCTGTGGCCAAGCAGCTCACACCGAGCCAAGGGCTTTGCTGCCCCTCACCCCACCCCACCAGAGAGGGGGCTGGGGGGGCACAAGGAGCGGGGAGGGGACACGGCCAGCACAGCTGACCCCCCTGACCCAAGGGATGTTCCATACCATATGGCGTCATGCTCAGCGTATAGAGCTGGGGGAAGAAGGAGGAAGGGGGGGACGCGGGGAGTGACGGCGTTTGTCTTCCCAAGTCCCCGTTGCGCGTGACGGAGCCCGGCTGCCCTGGGGATGGCTGAGCCCCTGCCTGCCCGTGGGAAGCGCTGGGTGAATCCCTTGGGTTGCTTTGCTTGTGTGCGCGGCTTTTGCTTCAGCCATTACACTGTCTTTATCTCAGCCCATGGGTTTTCTCACTGTCACCCTTCTGATTCTCCTCCATCCCACCCCAGGAGTGAGCAAGGGGCTGTGTGGGGCTGAGTTGATGGCTGGGGTTAAACCACTACAAACAAGAGAAGTATTTAATAAGAAAAGCAAGTCATTATTGATTAAATTCCCTGCAGAATAAATAAATAATCCCTTGTATCCTGGAAAAGCTGGAAATTTACTTTTCATATAAAATGTTAATTTTCAAATTGATTTTTCTTTAGATTAGTTTTGTTACATAGGTTATATTCTGACTCAGCAACAGTCACATTGCACTGAATCTCTGTCAAGCTAATATAAATTACACCCTCTGCTCCTGTTGACCTCTGTATATTTAGGAATATGAAGGATCAGGATGTAAGATAAAGCAGAGTAGGTAATAGTATCCTAACATTTGGAACTGAAAGCTTACATTTCTGGTAAATTCAGCTTGTAATGTGCAGATGCAACCCAATTAATAGAATAAAAAGGTAACATTAAAGATAAATTACCTTTTAAGTTAAGGGCTCAAAATTTATAGTTATAATTCAGCTTACAATTTAGGCTTAAATAAACTTCTGTGAAATCTGAGAAACAGCAAAAAAATATATTAATTGCCCATAAAAGTGGAAGAGTTTGAAAGAATATCAGATTGATGGATGCAGTAACATGAAAACTTCCTTTATCTCACACTTTTTATATAAAAATCACCAAATCTTCTTGGCCAGCCTTAGATGATACTCTAGGAGGCGGCATATATTTTCTCTCCAGCAGGGCTTCTAATAAATAATGACATGTGATTTACCAGAAAGTCTCTCAGACTCTTTCACATGTTTCTCTCTCTCATTGTAGGTTATGTTGGTGAAACTTACGTTGTATTAGATTTGTCTGTATCTACCATGTAATAATTACAAGGTCCATCCAAGTACTCAGTTTTCAGCTAAACCTTGGAACTAAATATTCTACTCACTTAAAATGTATTTGGATAGGTGCTATATCCCAAACATAACAAGTGACACTGTATGCCATCATATATATATATATATATATATATACACACACATTAATAACCATATTGTATGTAGAAATGCAAAATCAAGAATCTGAAAAGGTCTGAAGATTCACTGTAAGTTAAACAGTCCTATGAGATCGTAGGACATGTGCTGTTTTATAGTACATGCTGGGGAGCAAAAGGAACAAGAAAGAATTTAATTCGAAATAGTAGAGATCAGGCTTTTAAAAAATGGGTGAGCATCTCTGGGCTTTGCAGAATTGCATGTGTTCCTTGGAGAAAAGCACCAATCCTAGATACCATTCTGAAATCTGGAGAATATGTCAATAATGCACCCAGAAGATCAATTTTTGCTGGTCAGTTCCAGAGACAGAAAAAAAAAAGCTATTTGTATACCAATAACAATACATATCAGGCAGAAAAGGAAGAACAACACAAGCAAAAATTTGGGTTGGATCTCCCTGCATTTTCCATAAAGGGGAGGAGGAATAACAGTTCAGTGTTGTACTCTGCAAACTCTGCTACATGTCTGTATTCATACAGTTTTCTTGAAAAATGAAACTAGACTTTATGTGCAAGCTTGAAGATAGAACCCACCACTTATGACAGTCAGCAAAACAGAGCTCAGTTGCTGTTGGGTATGCACCATCTTAGGGCACAAGTGGCTCACCATCCTGCAGGTAGAGAAAACAAGATGGGAAGATCAGGCTTACACAGAGCTGGTCAGCCCCTTTGAGGTGCTCATCAGTGCTTTTAGAAGTGAAAGACTGTCCTTTCCATTTAACTGAAATATCTTGTGTACTGTATTTGCAGCCCTACTGTGATTAATATTGTGTTTGTGTCAGAATATCAGCTGCAAAATTAGAAGGGATGGTAAAGCATCCAGTGAAACTCTCTCTCCTTCTCATACTCTTTTAAAAGGAAAAAACAGTGTAGAGGAATTATAGATGTATGAAAAATTTATTTGTAAAAAGTTTGTGATGATTGGTAAAAACATGAGGTATGAATTGTTAAAAAGGAAAAAAATAAAAAAGGGGGAATTGTAGAGGAATGAAGCTGGGTTAATTATCATTGCTAGCATACAGCTGTGGGCTGGCTTCAGGGGTGGTGGGCTGGCTGATGGGATAAGGTGCAGCTGTGGCTGGTTCTGTGAAGAGGTTGGGCAGCCAAGGAAGACAGGAAAGGAAGAAGCAGAGAGGAGAGCAAGTGAGCGAGAGGGCGAGCGAGCATGCCCTGGATGAGGGAGACTGGGAGAAGGCAGCAGAGGGACTGGCATGAAGAGTATGTTGGTATGAGATGGTAAAAGACCTTGTTGCAGCCAGCTAGTTTGGAGAGTGCTGCGACAGAACAGCACCAGTATCTTGCCAATCTTCATAAATCACAATAAAACCCAGGACTCAAATGCATGAAGAAGCACATCCCTGTCTGCCATTTTTCACATGTCTAGAAAAGCTATGCCACATTACTACCCTAATAATGAGCGTGACTTTGAACACCATAATACAAAACATCTGTGTCCACTCCCACAGTGACCAGTGAGAGCTAATTTTCTATAGCCAGGACAAATTATTGTCTTCAAGGATGACAGCATCTGCCTCAGTGATGTATAAACATGTCTTCCTCTTTGGCCTAAGAGAAGTTTCTCCTAAGCGAGGGAGCAGAACCAGGGGCATTACAGCAAGGATACCCCATGTGGGAAACCAGCTGTTAGCTATTTATCTTTGTATGGCCAAGGAGCCTTTATCCAAGATACAGCTGTTCCTTCCTTTCCTGCTTATTAGCTCCACCTGCCTCAAGCAGATGAGTGTGATTGTTAAATGCTTTTCTCAGTATTTAAAGTTTTATACCAATTCATAGTATTCCCTTGTTCTCACAGATAGTAGTTTAAAGACACCATCAATTTATCTTCATGGTAAAAAAAGAGACAGGCCTAGTTTTATTTTCATGGAGATGAATGAATAAAATATCCCTTGTTTTTTGAGGTATAATACAGGCAAAACATCTATTTTCTTCCATCCAAGTATGAAACCTTAATGTCGCTGTAACATTATGTGACCTCAAAATTTTTACTAGGATTGAAATTTCCCAAAGGAAATGTGCTCCTAAGCATATGTCACGTGATCCTTCCTCTTTACATAAGACTCAGTTAAACATTTAGTGGCCAATTATGCCAATTACAGTGACATTTTTCCCTTCAGATGACAGAATCAGTTTTTGGAAGCACAAAGGCAGACAGGGTGTTTTTTCTACCCACCCATATGCCGTCATATACTGGATACATAAAGTCTTTGCACTTGCTTCCCATCCTACCCTTCCTCATACGTGTTCTTAAGTCCATGCTCCTAAAATTTGGTAAGATTTCGTACAGCAGCACCTAAAGGACCCACTCCAGACTTGAACTGCCATTTCCAGGTGTTATATACATATGCAGCAAGAAAGCGCAAGCTATACCGATAGAAGTTTGGAGCTGAGAATGGGCAGATCTGGGGACAGACTTCAGGTGTCCCAGATTCTCACCCAGTGCCCTTTGTGCTGTTCTGTCCCTTAAAGGATTGATTCACAGTTGTAACAGTTACACCTGAAGTGACTGAAACACGTTTGGGAAAACCTCCTGACAGATTCACCCTCCCAATGGCACAAAACACCCGGCAGATCTGTTTTGTTTAGGTTTCAACTTTGCCTCCTCACTCGCTCAGCAGCCACTCAGTGCTTGAAATTCCACCCAACGTACATAATGGTTGATGGGTACCTGAGAGTAAGCACCTTGATAATCAAAATTCATTCAACGTGAAAGCTGCTTTCATCTTAACAAGCAGATGAGCAAATGTAGTCCCTGAACACAGCTGAGGCCAGGCACGCACACATCTGGCATATCCACAAGCAGGGCTGCCTGTGGCCATGGGCACCCCAGGGCAACTGGAGACTGCAAGAGCTTGGCCTTGCGTGGTGTCCTTGCACGTTTTGGTGGGAGCTCAGACACAGCCTGTCCTCCTTCATTTGCCCTACTCAAGGCAGCAGCGGTGCCCATCAAGGGCAGCTTCCCTCCTGACATCATATCTTGCTGGCTGGGACTCTGCTCTTGCCAGACATCCCAAAAGCTGCAAGACTGCCCCTGTCTCTCACAAACCTCGTTCATCAACAGTTGATTTCTGTTGTTATCAGGAAAGGCATGGGATGATAATTGCAAATATTCCAGTAGATAAGCAGGCCAAATAAAGTAGCGTCTCATAATTCATCTAACCCACTTCTTGGAATTAAAAGAGCTTTCTTGTAGATTGAGAATAAATTAATCATGAATCTATAAACCAGAGAACACTGGTAAACTCAAAGAGAATAACGAGTACATGACAGGAAGCAGAGCATATCATATGCAAGGATGTATTTGCTCATTAAGCACTATACATAAATATGCAACCTTCTTTTCTGAAGGACGTGAAGGATAGCCTGTAGGTGGAAAACACTAAAGAGTAACAAAGAAACATTTGCTCTTATTCGACCACCCACGTTCTTTCTTGTAAAAATAGATGCATGCAGACAGACAGAAACAAGCCAAAAATGGGGGCAGAGGCATGTGGACAATGTATTCACAAAGATTTAAATAAGGGATGTTTGGCCATTTGGGAGATGAAGGTTGTCTGAACTTCTTCATCTAATTGGGAAAGGATTTCAGCAGCAATTCAATTATTTAATACAATTTACATTCATTTTTCTCCAAGAATGGAAGGGGGAAGGAAGAGAAATTACCATTTTTCTTCCCTCTACTGCTCGTCCTCCCCACAGTCATCTGGATGCAGTGCAACAAGACTCCCCAGGCTGCCTGTGCTCTTTGGCCACACAGTAATATTGCTTTTATATGCTTCATTATAAAGTCTCTTGGTTCTTTCTGGTTGTCTCCTGTATATTGATTCTCAGCACTGGGCCTGCTGCAGCATGCTTTTACTTACAAACTTCTGAATGACATCATCTGGGGAGACTCTGGCTTCTATACCGAATTCCTCCTCATTCTCAAGAAAAACTGTTCTGCCTCTTTATACATTGACTGTGGAGGGCTGTGTGCTTGGCTACTTGTAATCTGAAGCTGGTATCATTTCAGAATCTGATGTAGGGTTGAGTGACAATCAGCTAATGAGGTTAGTGCCTCTAGGGTCTTGCTCATCTCTCCAGAGCCACAACAGTGTAATAGGTTGCAGAAGGTGGTTATGAAATCATTTGCTGTTCTACCTTCCCTTACTTGTACAAATGAAAATTTCTCTGTGCTGTAGCATAGAACACTTACCAAAATACTACCCCTTTTTGAAGAGCCATGCAGCCTCCTCAAAATAAAATGGCCCGGCTATATACCTCATTGTATAGGGGAAGGCATGTTTTCCTTCTTGTTACTAATGTGAATTAAAAGCCTTCTCGTGTGTTTGAAATCAGTTTTCCCAGAGTGGCCATCTCTCGGAGTCCTAGAGACCAAATTGTAATGGCAGGGTTATTACAAAAAGCCGTATAAGATGTAGCTGTTTCTTATTGTTTCACCAACCTCTCCACCTCCATTTTCTGAGTCTAGGTTCCTTTAGCATAAAATCTTGCTTTTTAAGATGGAGAATTGTTATTGCCATGGTCAACTTCAAACCAGCTTCAGGTTTTCTGTCTTCTTCCCAAGCTTTAAGGAGTAGTGAACTCATGTCAGCATGTTTCCTTGTCCCCTCTGTTTTTTAAACTTCTTCCTGCTGTAAACACCTGCAGCCTCAAGCATACCTACCACATTTGGATGCCATCTTCAGCTTTTTAGGATTTGTTAGTTTAGTTTTTTAGTTTGAGGGTTTTTTTAAAACATTACATGAAGATTATGGAGAACTAACATCACACTGAGCATAAACCTGCCTTTATTTCTTACTTACATAATCCTTCCTCTTTGCTGTGTGTCCACCACTGCCCATGCACAATTAGCACCCTTATGCCCTGCTAATGTTCTTGAATATAAAACCCTACTTTGATGGCTATTGCATAAGCTATTTTAGTTGTCTGTCTGACTTCTCCTTTCTCAAATTTTTGATCCTTGGTATTCCAGATCACGTCCTAACCCTCTTCTAGGACTTAAGCCAACTCCCTTTAAACCTTCTGGAAGCTGGTTTAGTTCCATAATGACTAAGTAAGAACCAGAAGCATTATTCCATGTTAGCCAAATGCCCATTTCCATTCAGCACTATTTAGGGGAAAAAAAAAAGAAAAGGAAAAAAAACAGTTGGCAGAGTATTTCCCTGACCATTGTACTAAAAGCCATAGAATTGTTATGAAGAGGTTGAAAAACAATCCTAGAAGTATCTTTTCAAGTAGTGTGATTTAGAGTTTTCTTTCAATCTCCTAAACCCAGGCATGGTCTGAAAATCAGTAGGGATTGATTCCAACACATGGTCTTTTATGTTTAATTATGATCAAATTTACATTTTATCATTTAAAGTGTACATTTGATATTTCATCTCTAGAACATGTTAGGTACATTGCACCACAGAGAAACTGAACATTCGAGAGAATAATCAAGCATTTTTTATCTAAATTTTTTCTTCCATTGTTTCAAGCCAGTGAAAACAATTTAATTCATCTCAGTAGAGAAATAGCTTCCCAGTGATCATCGATAAGGCAGCGCTCAAACCATTCATTCCCAAAATGTTTTTCCACAACCACCAGGAAAAAAAGAGCAGTCATTAAAACCACCAGTGTCACTCAGGTTAAACCCCACTTGTTACAGAGCAGAAACATTTTTAAAAGGCAAAGCAGAAGTATTTCAAGTGAAACCCACCTTGATATGTTTTAAGAAAACGTACTGCAGTGGATAACTCAGCCCAGTTATCCAGAGTCAGGAAGGTCAAATAAAACCAGGGACATGGGGAGGGAAACCCACACTTATAGATTCTGTGGTTTCTTGGGTTTTTAACTCTCTGCTCATAGATGAAAGTATTACAAGCATATAGCTAGGTCTGTAATACCCACATCTTCTAAGAATAAACAAATATGAAAGGGCAAATTCTACACATTCAAGTTGCTTCTACTGTTCTGTGTTTCTTTGCTTTGGAAAATAACAGAAAGAGCCACAGAACAACTTGAAATTATGGAAAGAAATCCAAGATTTATTTTAACATCCACCAGTCACCCCTAAGTTCTGTGAATGCAGTTCACTTCCACATCCTTTGGAAAATAGTCACCATGTAGAAGTCCTGAGAAGCAAACTCATGCACAAAGGATGCTTCAAGTACATCAACAACAGTGGTGGCTGGAACAAAAAAGGTGGCAGATGGAGCACATAGAGATGACATAACAATATGGATCTGAGACACCTTGGAAGGTCCTCTAACACCCTTCACAGAAAGAATGACTATCCCACAAAATGCTTCTATGAGGCTTCTGGCACCAAAGGGACTGCACCATCTTATTCACCTTCCGCTTTGCCATATCAATGTACTCAGTTGGCCAGAAGTACTAGAGTTTCTTTGCAGCACAGGCTAGATTTTCTCCCCAGTGCCTGGGAAATTTTGTTCCGAGCATAGTTCAAACACCTTTCCAGTGGATACCTTGGCTAACTATGTATATTTATTTTTGCACTTCTCTTTATTATACACACTAGAAGATTTAGAAGACCATGTTGCTTGTGGTTGATTTAATTAGTACTTGGGGAATTGGGTCTGGCAGGTTACATGGCTGCTTGCAGGGTGGAAATTCTCAATTAGCAGTATGCTAATGAATGCACAGAAGCGATGGTTTCTCATTTTCACCTTTTACCCTTTGCCCAGTTTCAGGGGATAAACCAGGCCAGTTATAATTTTTGTCAGGACAGGATTAATACCTTGAGTTCACACATCCAGCATAGGGTTGCTTTTCTCATCTCACAGAACCACCGTAAGTACAAACCACTTAGATTCTCTCTTTTCTAGCAGTTCATATGTTTTAAGTGTTTGAAACGTTAGGGGTTTTTTTAATGGTTCATTGCATTTCTACATTTTAGTAGATTCATTTTTGCTGTTTCACTCCACAAGAGTAATCATTCATTGCCAAGCCAATGGGTTCTCTTTGCAGTCAAAGTTTGTCTTCCAACTCTGAAAAACTAGCATATACTTCTGTGCTAGTCATCTTGCAAGTCATGTCAGGAAATCTTTTTTTTTTTTAGTCTTGTTTTATTTGTATTTCTTTCCTGTATATTTCTATAGTGTTGATATGATGTTGGTAGGAAACACAAAACAAGTCACACAGCTGACTTCAGCACTAGCACTGGTAAAACTCTGCTGAATTTAGTAGTGGCTGCATTGGGCATCAGGAGGTGGTGTGTGTATCCTGTGTAAAGTAATACATTCAGCTAGAACAAACAGCTAGAAAACTGACTAGTAGGCAGATCCTCAAGATTTCTGCAAAACAAAATTTCTGTTGGAGAAGCAAGACTGTTTTTGCAATTTTTAAATCTGGTATCTATTATTACACAGTCCTTTTCTATGATCTTGTTGGTAGGGTCATTCACAGTACAAATATTATTTCCACTTAAATTATACTAAGCTTATGAATATATTGGAAAAGAAGAGGGAAGATTCTTTTCCTTTCTCTATAGATGTGGAAGCTCACTCAGCAATAGAAGTGATGAGATTGCAACTGATTTATTTCTCTATTACGGAGATATCAAGGCTATTTGAAAACCATAAAATTGGACTGTGGTCAAATATTATTTTTATGTAGGTGGTATTTCAAGAAACCCCACTTCTGCCCATCTGAGTAGGTAATTGTTATCCAAGACTATTACTATAAAATTAATTGGAAAAAGAAAAAAAGAAAAGATTAGAAAAAAGATCATCCTTGCCTGAGTGACTAGAAAGCCATGACTTCCTTTTTTAACACAAAAAATATTTTTCTTTGATGAGCAATGAGAAAAGAAGCTGATGAACAATGTTTCTTTTCTGTGATTAATTTTCCAAATAAGTTTCTCAAAGAAGCTTCCTGCTGTATTAAAATAATGCAAAACATCATACTAAATAATTACTAATAAAAAGGCATTATCTGTTTCTGCAACTACAGCATAAGCTAGTTGTTTGGCTGTAAAGGAATATTATAAAGAGACCTGAATAAAAATACGGAACACTTGGATTACTGAAAGGTTCAAAACAAAGCAAACTTTCTGCAGTTACATCCTGCACATTCTTCTTTAGTGACTGTTTCATGTGTCCATTAAAGGAGAGATATCTAAAAGTTAGGAACAATTAGGTGAAGACAAAAATGGAAAATATATATAATAATAATTCCAAAATTTGGGTTCTTTTAGAATTTGGCATGAGTCTTTACCTTCATACTTACTCAAGCATTCTCCTCTTTACATTTAAAAGGCATACGTTATGCACGTTTCAATTAAATTACATTTTTCAAGGAGGAAAATAAAATAGCTGCTATTCACATCTGCGTTGACTTGCCACAGTCAGGATTCACCCGAGAGTCATAGCCAAAGAAGAAATATTGAAGTTAGGGATTTATCTGCATCGGTCCATACACTAAGTACCTCCTTAGAATGAAATAAATACTGTCAGAGAGCATAACCAAAGTAGCAAATGGAGAAGCCTGCAGGAAAAAAAAGATTGGACAAGTGTTTTCAAAATTGGATGTTTGAGGTTAAACACTGGAGATCCCTAATTAGGCTATGGGAAATGAGTACTTCAGATAACAGATGACTGAGTGCTCATGGACCAGTGGCACAGCTATCAAGTAAGTGAGCATTACAGATGCAGCAGGACCTGAGGACAGAACATTCGAAAGCCCTGACCCCAGAAGCCGGGCAAGGCTACACACTGAATTAGGGGCACTGTTTCATTCTTTGCATCACATTCCTAGCCTGTCACCCTGGGCTGTTCGCTCCAGATGAAGAAGCAACCTCTACATAATCTCAACACTTCTGAAGTTTTACTGGAATATCTCTGCTGGAGTCACTGCTTACTTGCCCCAAACTGCAGTCACGAGGCAGCAGCTTACTCGGAGCTTCACTTTCCTTCTGCAAGCTGAAATGCAGCCGAACCAGGAGGTACTTGCTTTACCTTTCTCAAAAGAAATACTGTTTCAGTCTTAGCAGTTAGCAAGCAATTTTATATTTTGTTAGCGTTACCTAATCAGTATTGTACTCTGCCCTGTCTAGCCTCATTTCATCCTTGCAACGTATCAGCAGCTCAGGATGGTTCCAGGACTTAGCAGTCAGAAGCACAGGTATAATTGGAATTCTGCAGTTTTGGCTGAGAGCCTTCTTCAATCCGCTAGAACATGCTGTCTCTCATTGCTAGAAATGGGGAGGTTTTGTGCCAGGAGAACTGACACGTCTGCTAATGACTGTTTGCTCTGTGCTGAGCCACGTTCCACTGGTTTGAAGTCACGCTCACCGAAGCCAGTGACAAAGCCCTCCTGGTTGCAGCAGGATGCCTATGAAGGAATAATGGAAAAGCACAGATAGCATGGCCTATCTGCACATGCTAAACCTCCCCGCCATGGCACTACATCCTATTTTAGCCTTTCAAAATACACTGACTACAGCTTGCATGCTGAATGCAGAAGTAAGAAAACAGGGCTGTACTCAGTAAAGACATTTTAACTGAACTGACCTTTAAAAGCTTTATAAAGCAGGGGTATTTTTACAACCTCCATATCTGGTGGCATTTGATTTTAATTTACAAGTGGATGGACTTGCATCAAGTTGTCCAAAGTCTGTTCTTCATATTTGCGTTTCATTTTCTGCCACTTCCCTTTAATGATCTTGAAAGCTCATAAAATCTTACAAGAGTTGCCATTTTCCTGACATAGCATGGGAATCTCAGCAAGACATAGAAAGAAGACATCTTTGCATGTAGACTAAAATAAGTATTCAGAAACAGTATTTAAGTTCCTTACTGTTGCCTAATTACTGTGATTAGGTCTAGTGTGTGGTTTCACTGTTCATTATAAATTTTGATCTGATTTTATAACATAGAGGTCTTCCTGACATTTTTCTTTTAAAACTGAATTCTGCACATTTAGCACCCAACTGACAGCTTTCAGTGAGTAATTTTTCATCAATAATCTCATTGATCTGTGTGAATACTTGCACACCAGAGGGAGTAAGAGGACTCCTACATACTAATGATTTTTCAAAGTAATTCATTGCTTAAGCAGCAAGGGGACACATTCAGATATCCTGACGCTGGTGGTACTGTCCTCAGTACCTCCACTGAGACATCGCTCTGTGGTGACAAAATATTTACTCCAAGTATTGGTGTCAGAACATGGCCATTGGCATGTTAAGGGACTCCAAAATGCATCCATCCCTGCATTGATTTAAAAGGCATGTGGGAGTGGACAAAGCACTCCAGCATAGAGAGGGGGCCCTTTCCTACCAGCTGCTTACAGGACAGATTGCCCTGAGGGCCAGAAGAAGCAAAGACATTTTGAGCTATCCTCAGCCTTCAGAGTTTCTACAGGTCCAGAAGGAAAAATCACAAATGAAAGAGCAGTTTATCACATCCCATGGAGTAGAAAGTCCGAGTGGACTCTCAGCACATGTTATGATGTATCATCAGGCTGTACTGACAGGTCTGACTGTGTTGTACTGGAGGTACTATCTTTTCCATGCAGCAACTGCATTTCCAGACACCTGGAATACCCTCCAGAAAAGCAGCTGGTTGCTCTGAGAAAAGCTGTGCCCAGTATCCTCTTCAAAACAGACTGGGAATTTGACAACCGCTAGAGAAAAGCCTATACAGAGACTTTCTGAAATCTGTTTTTCACTGGTGGGTCAAAGCCTTATCTGCTGGCACCCAGGGCTCAGGACCTGTGGGCTCATGCCTGGAAACAGAACTGCTTACAGACATGTGCCTCCATAAATAAATAGCTGGTACATCATGTCCCCATGTGCATTGTCCAGATGTTTTTTTGGGGCGGTGACTTGTAGATATACTTGGGATTTATGCTGGAGCTAATGTGATAAAACCATCTGCTGCAAAAAGCAACAGCTATGCTTCCACTCTCACCTATTTCGGTGACCAGTCCATAACCAGACAGCCAAACCCATAACTTCACCGTATCTATCTGCTAATTTAATCTTTCTGCAACTTGATCTTCCCAGTGCTTTCTCTCTGTACTGAAATTTTGGCTTATCACCACAACATGGCATTTTCTTAGTCCGCTTAATGAATCATAGAATCGTAGAATCATGTAGTGTTTTTTAAACACCTCCAGGGATGGTGATTCCACCACCTCCCTGGGCAGCCTGTCCCAATGCTTGACCAAGGTACAGTGTCCTTTCTTTGATCATGCATGTTCTGTGGGGAGGGTCTTTGTTAGCAGGGGGCTGTCTTTGCTCCAGGGTGGATCTTTCACTATACTAATTAGGATAGTTGACACATAGAACCAGTAATTTTCTGTTTAGTCTCATTAACCACTTGGTTCTTTTTGAGCTTGTGTCCCAGCTTGATATATTTATTGTGTGCATTCCTCCTCCCAAGGCCGTGTTTTGTTAACTGTTTGAAAGGATTTAACTAACAACCTCTGCTTTTCAAATTCTTTCTTGTTTTTCACTATAGATATTTACCTTTTTTTTTTCTCCTCTCTTTTTCTTTTTTTGAAAGTAAAAAATTCTTGTATCAGTACTGCTCCTTGTCCCTGTCTTCCAGCTCAGGGGGCTGAGTACCCTGAAGGTAATTGGTTTTACTGTTAAAGAGTGAGCAAAGAAGGCATTCAGTACCTCAGCCTGTTCCTCATCCTCTGTGCAATGTTCTCCCCTCCCCCCCCCCCCAATAAAAGATGCAGATTCTCCTTGACCCATCTTTTGTTTCTAATGTATTTTTAAAAACATTTTTTGTTATCTTTTATGGCAGTGACCAGTCTGAGTTCTAGCTGGGCTTTCACCTCTTTAATCTTCACCTTGCGTAACCTCATGACATCCTTATAGTCCTCCTGAGTTTCCTGCCTCTTGTTCCAATGGTGGTAAACTCTTCTTTTTTTGCGAGTTCCAGCCAAAGCTTTCAATTCATCCAGGCCGATCTTCTTCCCTGCTGGCTTGTCTTTTGGCACATGAGATACAGTACATCCCTCTTTTGCTGACTCCTGCAAGGATGAACAAGGGGAAACTCACTCATCAGCTCAAAGAGGTACCAGGCACAAGTGGGAACAGGCACAGGAAGTCAGTCTCAAA
This sequence comes from Falco cherrug, assembly GCF_023634085.1. Lineage (NCBI taxonomy): Eukaryota > Metazoa > Chordata > Aves > Falconiformes > Falconidae > Falco > Falco cherrug. The sequence continues at coordinate 6,914,305 of NC_073698.1, forward strand.
CCTTCCACAGATAAGGAGAAAGATTAACAGCATCAGGCAGGCTAATGTATTTCAAGCACCACTTAGCAGCAACCCATAACCATTACTGAACACATTGAATGAGATTTTTAGAGGAAGTGATTCACCCGTTTCCTAGTTTTTGGTCTTTCCGAAGAACAGAAAAGGGATTATGAAAATCGCTCTGTAGGAGTGGGCAGCTTCAAGATAAAATGCCCACAAAACCTCCCTCCCCTTACTGTCAAATGGCTCATATCAATGCAATTGCATTTTGCAAAGTACCTTGTAAGTGAGGTGGGCCTTTCAAAGAAAACATTTTAGACTGATAAAAACCCTGTAAAACAAAAACATCCTGATGGAATTACATGTTTGTCCATTTTAAACTGGCCTCTCAGGAGACACACTAGGCTTGTGGAAAGCACAACTGAACCTACAGCCAATGCACAAGGGCTGGCTGAAACAACACCAAAGAGGTCCATGTATCTAGCAGGAAATACCAACTATTTAGGGACAATCTGACTACAGAGAAGATCAGGAGTACTCCACAACAATGAGATAAAACTGGTTTAAGAAAGACACAATCAACACTAGAATTTTAAAGGAAATTTCCCATAAGTTTTTCTTTTATTTTGTGCAAAAGAAGAGTTGAATCTGAACAGAGTATCTAATTTAAATGTTTTGGCATAACAAGGTACTTGTACATCAGAACAATATTTGCAGAGCAGGACAGAAATGATATCAGTGGACTTGGAGACTTATTAAAAATAAGGTCTTTTTACACATATTTTAATTGCTCAAACATCTAGGCTTTTTTAAAATTAAGATAACAGAACTCAGCTGCATAGCTGGGATGTGCACATCCCAGCAGAGCTTGTCTGGGGGAGCCACTTTCAAAAGGTAACATACAGATTATGGAAGACAAAAGCTAGCACAAATAGGAAAGGTTAGGCATGCTTCACGCTGAATAATTGTGGATTTTTCCTTGCAGTATATTATATCTCTATACTGTTTCTATGCTGGATCTGGAAGCTTCTCTGTTTAATTCTCTGGAGCTCTGGAGAAGGTTCAGAGTTCCAAGTATTTTCCAAAAAAGCAAAAGTTTCTGCTACTCAAATGAATTTATACCCCATCAAACCCAACATTCAATCTTTGCTGCAAATTTCATCCATGGTACAGGCAGCAATGAAGCAGAGGAAATAATTACATACATCAAATTCTTGGCTGCATAATGTAGTCTATGTCTCTATGGTATAGTATAAACTACAAAGCAGATCCACCTATTGTCTAATATCATCTTAGTGCAGAGCCTTTACATCTCCTTGATTTAAAATTAAATGTACATTCAAGCATGTGCTTAGTTGTTCCAAAGAAAATAGCGAAATCAGCAGAACTTAAACAGAAATGATGAGTATAGTTATTTCATCTGACTTTATACTTCTGTTTTCCTCAAACTGCAAAATCCCCCATGAATAGTATGTATTTTTTTCTACTGCTAAAAAATATGTAAAAGAATATATAAACAATTGTCGTGTCTGTCTTAGATAACCATATGCAGATGATCAGGAGTCAACCACCCACAGGCACATTAGGGTTTTCCAGTTGTCCAAGCCCACTGCAAGTTTAGGAAACACAGACTAACATCACTGCTGGCTTCACACCAGTGCCTGGGAAAGAAAGGTGCCATTGACCACGAGCCAACGGGAATTCCCACACTTGAACTAAATGTCCCAAAATAGCACTGTGTTTCTCATCTGTCTGGCTTCATGCGAGCCATGCAAACTGCAATCATAATGAGTTGCAGTGTCTTTTTAAAAGAAAAAAAAAAAAAAGTGGTTGTGCCCAACCTGTGTGAAGCCTTTCTAGGGAAGCAGTTGTCATAGCAGATGGTGTCCTTTTCATAATCCTGGTGGTAGAAATGGCAGTGAAGCAGTATGAATGCTGTGTAAAGGTTGTAAATGTCACAGCCTGTTACTGCCTGGGCACCTGTACAGAGCAGGTGTCAGTACTATAAAAAATGTCCATCCTGCGAGGCCACTTTTCTGAAGTGGGGAGGTATGCACTGGAACCAACTGCCACTTCTTTTGGTTGCCTGGCTTGAGCTCACGCTGGGCAATGGAGCGGTCAGGAAGGGTTAAACCGTTCATCAAATCCAATTAAATGACAAATAAACTTCTCTTTAGCAAGAGACAGGAAAGAAATTAAAACATAAAGTGTGCTGCAGGTGAGTACGAACGATGCCTCCAGCTCAGCTGACTCTAGTGCTGAACCACCCTGCAAATGGTGCTGTTCTCTCATGCTAAATTGAACCAGGAGTCTTTGGCAAAGGACTTTCTTAACTGTGGACAGAACAAGATGAGGTACTACTATTATTCTTTATTTCTTCAAGACATATTCAAACCCTGCAGTGATGAAAGCTTGGTAAGTATCTTGATATACTGTGCTATAAAACTCAAGGTGCTGAACATTTAATTCTAAAGATCACAAACTCAAACTTGGGCAACTAATACACTGCATGAGGAGAAATATATTTCTAAGCCTCAAATTAATTTATCTCCCAAATGATAGTTTATGTGCTTTTCCCAAATGTTTGCGTGTTTGTGTTGTGATATCAGATACATCAGTGAAGGTAGTTGGATATTGTAAGACTTGCTTTATTTCATGTATGGATGAGACAAACTCAGGGCTGATTTAAAATGGCACAGGTCTGTCACAGTCCATAAACCCACAAAGATATGCATGAACGAAAAGCCATCACTTGAGTTTTCTTCTCTGTTGCTTTTGGCTTGTTTTCAGTAACAACAATACTCTTTAGTATGTTCTAGTTTTGTTAGTTGTTCTTTGTAAGATTTTCAAATATTCACGTTGGGGTGAAAAATTCCCAATATGTAGTTTCTTTGCAGCAGCAGAGTGCATTTGTTAAGAAACTTGAAGGAAAATAATTAATGAAGGTGCCCTGGTTGCAAATCAGCCAGCATGCTGCTGACAAGGTAAGGGCAGTTTTCTCCTCTGCATTTTGGGTGCTGTGTAACATAGGGATCAAAAGTTGATTAATTAAGGACTACCCAGAACTGTGATCATGCATTTAAAGAAAATTCATGGCTCAGAGGGTATGAACTGTACAAAAACATTTATTTTTACCATCTTTGCCGCCACTAGGTGCCACTCTGTGCTGTGGGAAGATCCCAGCAGCATCCCTGGTAAACAAAAGAGACAATGTCTGGTTTCAAGCTATGTGGAAGTCTGTTCTTTTTTCCTATAGATAGGGATCTTCTGTATGCTCTGTTGGGCTTTGCTATATCATGATGTGTTCAGACAGTCAGAATTAACTATCAAATGTTATATTTTGCTTCTTGACTTCTGAACAGTTAGTTCAGCTGGCTTCAATCCCTATTACTATGGAAGAATAAAATGGGGAGAGGCAAAAAATATATGAATGTAGTTTGCTTGGTAAGCATAGCATTACTAAGTCAATACAATTATTTTTCAATTAAGCAGCTGAAAGGGATATGTAGGAACACTAAAAGTTAAATCAACATTTTATTGATATATAAAAGTGCTGATGGTGCAAGGGGAATACAAACCAATCAACAGACTAATTATCAAGAAAAATACTAATAGCTTCTCATTATCACAACTACAACATATCTGTTAGAGAGGACTGTCTGTCTTCACCTGCTCATTAGAATGGTGCATCTCTTATTAACACTCAATTAGAAGAAAACCTATACTGAGTTTACTTTTGTGTATAGTCTCCCAAGAGCTGATTGTTGTTTCCAGACAGGGAACTCAGTAATAATATCCTGTTCTTCCACCTGAAAATAAAGAGAAGCAAAAACCACAAACAAATTAACCCCCCAAAACCTTATTCATAATCCATCCTTCACCTTGCATTCAGCTCAACTGCTTCTGAGTTCATTCATTGCTACAAGATGAGCCCTTACCACTGATTCAAGAACATCAAAACAAAGCACATTCAGTCTATTCTTACAGCTCCACTGAGTCTTTGTGTCAGAGGGTGGCCCTCTCCCTTCACAGTTTGTGCCGGGTAGGACTAGATTATGGGTCTATCTACAGAAACAGGGGCAAATAGGCCTTCATTCTCCTCCTCATGCCCCTGGTTATCTAGAGTTCTAAAGGACATTAGATCAAATAGAACCATATTCCTCAGAGTTTATTTCTAGTGTGAAAAATTACTCTGAGTGGCTATACAGTGTTTTGCAACTGTCTAAACTGATCCTTCTGCAGCTGCCCAGACTCCAAAGGTCCTTCTGAAAGCACCATAGACTCCAAGGTTAAGATAGGAAGCACTGACTTACCACCACCACACAAATCAAACATGTGTCTTGAGCTCAGTGAGCACCTGAATTTTCCTACTGTGAAAAGTGGATGGACTTGCTGCCAACAGGGCTCTACATGATACTTTAGGCTGTCTTCAAGGAAACTTTTAACTAGATTACACATCAATATTAGCTCTGGACGCTGCTGCAGAGTTACCTGAACAGTGTGATGTTTTCTGATTATTCCTTCTATTTCAGGTCTTCATAGTCCAACCTGCAATATCAACTAAAACAAGTGGTTGCCAAACACCTTACTTTGGTAGTGAATAATCTCATTGACTCTCTTATAACGAAATTGCTCCTTTCCAGTGCCTAGCTGCAAGTATTAATGAAGATCCAAGTCCTCACAAAAACCTGACAGATATCAGACTCGGGTAGTCCCACTTCAGCTTGCTTGACTTGACTGGTGTTCCTTGTGTGTGAGTATTTTTTGACATATTAGAAGCCCTGGCAATCACCTTATAGAGGCAGAGTATCAAATATGAATCTTAATCCATCAGGAATTAAAATGTGGTTCATCTGTGGAAAAAAACCATGCATTAAGTTTACAAGTACCCAATGTTTTCACAGTCTCCTTCTTTTTCTATAGCAGCCTGCCCTAGAAACTCATGCAGCCTCCAAGAACCACCTTGATTCCTTATCTCTTTACCTCACATCCAACAATAAAAGCTTTGCATGCCAAACAACATCCTTCCTGCTGCCTTCAGTGCTACCAGTAAAAAGATTTGTACGGCTATAGCCGAATGCAAGTGCGCAGTAGCTGTGAATTGCTTTCATGCAGGAACTACTACCAGAAGGAAGACAAACAAAATTATGTAGTTATTTTTAAGGGAAAGAGACCTAAATTCTAGCCATAGTCTTCCAACTTTCATACCAACTACTTTTTTTGAGATCTCAGACAGAGCTAAATATGTTGTCTTTTCTATCCACCACCTTTGAAAAACAAAAGGATGTCATGACAACCAATAGAGAAACTAGTGTCTGTACTGACTGATACTCATTGCAGAGCTCAGCACTACCAGTTGTAATCAGAATAGTTTATTTCATTGCTTTTATATCTTTATGTCTGCAGTACACTCACCAATATGCCAGACACCCATTATTCTAGCTCCGCCTACTCCTCAGACTCAGTAAGTGTACAAAACCAGCACATGAACTGGCTTTCTCATGACTACTGGGTTGGACAATAGGTCCTTTAGTCCAAAAATCTTCAGTTGCCCTATTCATTCCTCACCTAACACAGCTGAGTTTGAAGTAAATGGCTATAAGAAACTTGGTTACGGGCATCTAACAACTGTCCTCTGCACAAGACAGCAACTTGCATCCAAACCAGATGCATGCAAAATAAAGCTATAGGTCATAGAAGTAAGAATAGCTGCTGTAAAAATGAAGACGTCCACAGTGAAGAAGCGGTGAGCATAGCCTTCACCACTAACACCTCACTAGAAGAAGCAAGTTCTGAATTACTGTCTTCCATCTACCTGCAGCATGCAAGGCTGTCACACAGTGAGAAAGCTCTTCAGACATGCAGTGCAAATGTGTCCTAGCTAAGAATTTTGTTCAGTTTCAGATAGCCCAGTTATTAAAACTAACATTGATACTTCCCTTACGTGCAGATCACTTACGATTAATGGCAACTAAAAAGCTCACCATTGTCTTTTTCATCACGGTGATCTCACACTCTTGTCTCATTAGGCTGAGAGGTTTCAACGTATAGTTCAGTAAGGCTACAGACACTCAAAACCATTTGCTTAAATAGAACTGTCACCTACTGCTTGTGGCCCAGCCTTCACAGCTGGCCAGCCCGATCTTCAGTTTAGATGCCACACATGAGGACATCATAAAACAATCACTGTCTTGAACACCAGCAAGAGACTTTCCAGTTTCTGGGAGATAAATTATTCTGATTCAGTGGAAACGGGATTCCAACAATATGTGAAAAGTTAATACTGTTCTCACTATGGGACAATAAATCATTATCTTTGCATAGCACTGATGGTTAAACAAGCCCCTTTTTCTCATCAAATATTTTTTCTGAAGTCCTTTGCTTAAGGAACAGCAATCTTAGCCACGCTACATGGAATCAGATGAAATGCAATGCATCCGTTAAAGCTGCAATGGTAAGGCTCTGCTGCTGGCCTACAACCTTCCTGTCAGACTTTGCTGAAGCTGCCAAAGAACTCTTCGAGGAGTTATCTGGGGTGTTAAACCTCTTCATCAATCCTAAGTGCCTACAGCCCTCTGCTGAACACAGTAGAGCTCCTGCAGTGAATTATGATCCTTCACTAAAAAGAGCATGCACATTTGGAAAGCCTTCCCATACAGCATGACTTTGCTTATGGACATTGCTTATGTCCATTAGCCCACAACACATGCCCATTCCCAGGCTTCGGTACGGCCAGGAACCTCGAATACCCAGAAGGGCTGGTTAAAATGAACTCTACCCCAATATTTCACATTTAAGAAAAGAGCTAGGAACAACCAATGCCAACCTCAACTGAAACAGTTACAGCATCATTTGAGGACAAAAAGCACCTTAAAACATAATAGAATTCAAGAAACTCTAGACATCCAACCCTGATATATTTATTCATAGCCAGAGCCAGAGCCAATTTACATTCAGTTCCAAGCTTGATATAATTTGGATTCAAACTAGGACTAGGAACTAAAGCCACAGATGGAAGATTTTATAATTTCTATACATAAATTCATTTCCCTTGGCACCTCTGGATGCTTCAGACTTGCCTGAAAGAGGTGATAGGCAGAAATCTGCTAAAATTCCTAAAAATATTCATAATCTTCCTGTCACTTCTGATCAGGCCTTTTCCTGCAAGAGCTGAGTCCTCCATCAGTGGAGCAAGGACCAGTTTTCTCTTTCATAATTTTTAACGAGCACATGGAAGTACCAAGTTAATTGTTGAGGAAATTTGAACTCAAGTGACATTCATGTATAGATGAAGCACAGGAGCTATGTATAAAAACAGCTCCTGTACTTCACAGCTGCAGGGTATACAGTCATTCCTGGAAAAGGTCACTGGTTGGATGAAATCAGGTAATGGGAATGCACGTTTGGCTGAAGCCAAATCCCAGGCAGGGGGTTGATACAGGTGAGCATCCATGGACATAATGCAGCCTGTGATATTGAACACACACCTGAAAATCATGAAATTTGTTGGTAGGTTCACAGAACGCCTGGAATCCTGGCTGACATTATTGGTGCTATAAAGCTGCATCTGCCTATTTTTATTAGAGTTGTTTACCTAGGAGATTCTGGCTTATCCTGCTGTATGATGAGACAGTCATTATTAATGCTGTAAATTTTTCTTGATGGTACCACAGTGATGTGGTATAACTGGACATGAGACTTTCAGAATTTCTAGAACTCCAGTTAGCACTTTGACTTCTCATTAGTACATGGCTGGTCAAAATAGTGCATGATTTAGGTTAGAAATGTTCCTTTCCCTTCTTCTGTAATAATCTTATCTGCATCATGGATATACTCATTACAACTAGCCAATTCCATATAAAAGCTAGTGTAAACTGGATTCATACTCAGAAAAGGATCTGATAGTTGATCACCACCTCTCCCAGGAGATCACACCTATCTTCACTCTTTCATAAAATCTAGATCAAATTTAAGGTCTCAAGTTTTACTTTTTAAATACCCTCCATTATAGAGATCATAGAGTCACAGAGGAGCTAAGAGCTCAGAACTTTCCAGTGACCACCAGGTCCACAGTAGAGCTTTGCTGGCTCAGCTGAGTTCTCCAAAGAAGATGACACTTTCTAGGGCCTGTATTTAAGCATCCAGAACTAAGATCATCACAGACATTGCAACCATCTGTTCCAGGAACAAGAAATATATCTTCAATCTTATCTACATTTCGTAGGGAAAAATACACAAATCTTCAAAGAGAAAAATAGTTCTCATATTTCTGCCACTGGAGAAGGACTGATAGACAAACATTGTGAAAGAAGGCATAGTCACATCTTTGATGGACACTCCTTGAAAGACACTCCAGAACTGCAAAAGCAGAATGCCTATACAAGATCCTATGTTAAGTGGCCATGTTTGTATGAGGCCTCCAGAGCTCAGAGGTACAGGTCAGAAGTAAAAAATTAAAGAAGCCATTTTATTAACAGATGCAACTCTGCAAACACAAAGAACAAACTGAAGATGATGAGACTGCCACACAGCAGTCCTCAGAATAAATGTCACGCGTAAAGTCACTGTAGTGGCACGGCTATTGACAGAAAGGGTAGCAATATCCAGCTTAGGTATTCAAGTACATATATTAATGAAGTACATATGTTATCTGTGGTTTGTGTGGTCACTTTGGAAAGTTTCATTATTTATCATATTTAATTCAGTGTGTTTATGAATTAGGAAGTAATTACTAGCCATCAAGCTAAACAGGGAATTAAAAAATAAGACATTAGTGTCGGTAAGCTCTTTAACCTCTAGTAGTACGGTATCATTGAACTTTAACCTTTATTCCCTGTTCTGATTTTCATAGTTTTTTTCTTTCACCTAGCATTCTGGATCCTCATACACAATCTGCCAGCTCATCAATACTCATGTAGACACATTACTAATTAATTTACTTTATTGATTTAGAGTTTACCAGAAAAGTAAATTCTTTGGAATCTCGATTATACATGTATGTTTTATTACTATTGTTTCAATTTTCTTCTGTTCCAGGCAAATTTTACCATGAACGAATGCTCATAATCCTTGATTCAAAAGTTATAACCACCACATAATATTGTAAGAGCAGAAAAATATGAGGCTGTGCAGCAGCCCTCGCTTTAGTTAAAAGTATTTTTAATGACTTCATCCTTCATGGTTGCCCAAAGCACCCTGTGAAATAAACCTTTAACTCTTACATCGTTTCTGTCTTAAGGGTAATGAGCCATATGCGAAGACATCTGCAATGCCTGAAAAGAATGATCATTAATTAGAGAGAAGACAGGACACTTTCTGATTGCTGATGGGGGGGGGGGGAGCCTTTCAAAAAGTCATTGCAATTGAGAAAGAAAATTTATCTTTTAGTTTGCAAGATGTGAATACTGTAGGTATGATTTTTATTTCTTGCATGTGCTGGGGAGTAAAATTACTACACTGTGCAAGTGAGACACTGGAGAGGAGACAGAAAGCCAAGAGAAGGGAATTCTGTGAAAAAGGCTAAGACAACAGCATATGTTGTTTGTATAGAAACCACTTTCTGACTTACCCGGAAGGTCTGAAGGAAGACCTGAAAGCAGGGCACAGATTGTAGGCTTAACCTCTTCTTTCCCCTACTCTAATTGCCCTTACTATACCAATTACAAGGTCAGGCGCTCTAATCTTGCAGCTTTTTCTGGAACTGGGTGAAGCCTTGGCATCTCCTCCTGACTGAACATCCATTTTGAGTCACCTTCATTTACACCTTTATGTGGCACCATCTGGTGACAGGCACACCATCCTGGAGGGACAGCCCTAGCTGCCTTCTCAATGAAGCGTGTGAAGCTGTACCTGCAGCGGAGTGGGAATTTTGTATAAATCTGTAATTTCTTCATTGGTAGCAATCCGTGCCTTTTTCCTAGCTTGGAGGAAAACAGCTGGAAGTGTTTTGCAATTGACAGAGCAGAATACATGCATAGGACAGAAAAAATAATTTACAGAGAGAAGTGGAAAGAATGATTCATGCCAGACCGAGATAAGAGGAATGAATCATCACCTTGCTGATCTCTCCCCATTGATCATAAAGGAAAATGAGACAGCTAGTTCAGAACAGATGCCTGACTTTTAGACTCCTGAAGTCAGATGACCGTAATCCCTGTCAAGCTTGAGAGATGAGTGGTTTAGGGCCCCAAGTTCTACGTGTTCTTGGAGGTAGCTCCAGGCCAGAAGTCTGTCTTACACCCAGGTTTCATGCTGGTTGGACTCTTGTCTCGGTTTTTAACAAGAAGACCTATTTGGCTGTTATAGTCTATGTTTGCCATGAAACTTGCACTTTTTATAGACTTGCAAGTAGAGTCTTCCATCCTTTATGACAGCTACATACATAAATAGCACCAACTTTTACGGGATTTCTGCTTTACTCTTCTGTCTGTATAGATCCATGGTTTACATTTCCTAACTGATATGAAAACAATGAAATTAAGGTTATGCATATAGAATTTATGTATTTGATGTACTAGTTGATCAGTAAATACCATACTCCCCGCTATGTGAGAAACCTCAGTATACAAGGTACGGGTTATCTAACACATGCAGAACAGACTTGGTACCCAGGTACAGGTACAGGAGTAAAGAAGCACAAACTGGACATAAACCATCCTGGATTAGCATGGCCCTGAGTCTGAATTAATAAACTCAGGTTTTATATCACATTTAAACAAGAGCTACTTGATGTCACATCAGTTCGTACCATGGGGCACAAGTGCTCTAGCCATTCACTTTCAGCTAGGCAGACAACTGAAATATATCTTTTCTCAGCTGAAACAAGCCCTCAGGACTGTCAGTTCTTCCTATTTTGTTGCCATTATACTGCTATTATGTACAGAGTCTTATGATTGCCTTTCAGTGGCCCAACAAATTATAATTCAATGATTCCCATGTGCTATTGAAGACTTCACAGGGACAGAAATTTAAGAAAACTTCCTTCAGGTTTTATATAAAAGAAGCATATGTTGATAGGGAGTTCCAGTGCATCAGTGCTCTACGTTTTCAGGAAATACAACTTGCCCTTAATTCCCAGTTTTTAGAAACCTGTTTAAATGGAAGTTGTGGGCTTCACAAACAAGTACTCGACGATTTTTCTCAGCCTGCTCAGCTGAGGAATTTGGCCCCATGCATTTAGCTTGTTCCCCAGGTAAACCTACCTCTGGAAGCATGACAATCACTAAATGAGTATTTAGCTGCATTCTGGGAGTTTCTGGAGTGTAAGCTTTTGGCAGATGGAGACAGCATCTGAACAATTCTACCAGATTCGAGCCAGCATTATGATTAATGTATATACATGACCTGTGGAAGTTAGAATATTTGAAACAAAAAGAAATAGAAGTGCCAACAGAAACCTCCGAGAGGATCAGCCTCCTCCTGACGCTGCTGTTAACTCCAATTAACAAGATGGTTTCTACTAGATTCTTCAGAAACAGAGTGGTCTGCTGAATAACGACTACATTTTTTTCCAACAGAGGAGGATAATGGCAACTCAAGAGATTATCAGGTACAATATGTTCGCTGTTTAGGACATTAAATTCACTGACTGCTTATTTCTTGAAAGTAACAAACAGTAGCACCATGCATAACAAAGCAGCTCTTCCAAGCAGTTCCTCATGGGGTAAGGGGGGTGCAAGTCTGTACTGCTATTTCTTCAGTCAACAGTCATTCAAAGCAGTAAATAAACTCTTCATAGCATATATATATATAAAAAAAAATTACCGTGTGCTTCAGCAATGCTAAAACTTATACTCCAGGAAAGAAAATTAGTATGTTCATGCTACTCAATATTGATATCCTGGTGACTAACACAGAGGAAATCACAGCTATGAGACAAAGAGATAGACCTCGGGTGACACTTGGAATTAAGAAAAACACACAGAAATTAAATGCCTCTCTTGAACCATTAGGAGAAGATTGCTTTAAATGCAGGGTTTTGCTCTAAACAACAGCTTGGCAATTTCTGACTTTTAGGAGGAAAATCTGTTTCCTTTTACTTGAAACACTTATGGATCATAGCCCAGCCCTCAGTGACAGATGTTGATAACACAAAACCTACAGCTGACAGAAATTCTCATCATAAAAAAAATATTATGACTAAGATCTCCATCCTGCCAACACTTATCTGTAGCCTTAACTTGTAACAGACAAACAGTTCGATGTTTGTAGCATCAGGGCCCAAGTTTAACTGGATATTTTTTTTTTCTTTCAGCGGCACAGCCTGTTTGGCATTTCACTGCATGTGTTTCTAGGGACAGCAGAAGCTGAGTTATTAGTTGCAGGGACAAGAGATAAGCAGTCAGTGATTTTCAGGCTTGAGGTTGCAAGCCTGGAAACATCAATAGAAGCGGGACTGTAATCCTGAAAAGAGTCAAAAGCAGAAAAAAAATTGGGAGGTTCCTAAAATAGGCTTTGAATTCTGCTTCAAAAAGGATGTGATAAAACTCCCTAGGTATTTATACCTTCCAAACACCTTTGTAAAGGAATTTAACGTATTTATCATTGCACATCTGGGGAAACAAGCTCTTGAAGGAAAACAGCCCTGTGATCACTTTCAGAGTTGCACTCTTGGTTTCAAACAGAGCTGTTCCTGCTACACCCCGCTGGGAGAGCAGAGCTGATGCACCTCACCTACCCAAGGAAGAAGGAGCATCCTCTTTAGTCCCCTCTCAGCTCTCTGATACTTTTCTTCTCAAAGCCTCAGCAGCAGGAGCAACGTGGCCCAGTTTCCTCCCCATCCCCAGCCACTGACCCGTACATTAGCAAGCTCACCAAATGAGGGAACCTAAGTGTAATTGCACTTAACTGACAGACCATCACACCCAGGAAACCGCAAGTTTAAGGGCAGAAACATCAATGACAGCAGCATGTATATGTAGTGACAAACATTTTTGATTAGGAACATCAATGACAACAACATGTATATGTAGTGACAATCATTTTTGATCAGGAATAGGATGCAAAGACCTTTTAATTGCCATACTTAATGTTATACATGCTGTGCTACATTTAACCTATTTGAAAGCTAGTGTTCAGGTTGCACAGCATTAGAACATTAATAAATTGCTGCTGCATGTGCTTCCAATTGAAGAGAGAATATGATTCTCAGCTCAGGCTGCACTTTACAAATACTCACCATTTACTTAGCCAGGGAAGCAATGCTTTCCTTATTAACTTTTCTTATGCTTCAACAAAGGTTACTATATATATTTTTTTTTTAAGGTGAGTCACCTCAAAACCTGATAATGTTCTCATGTTTTCTGTTTATTGCAGAGAAACTAGAGCAGACAGCAGTTTCCATAACCTTCAGGACACAGTAATGTCTATCTAATCTTCCTCAAGGCTCAGAGATCACACGTTCTTTTGGTTCGTCTCTAATGGGTGACTGTCACTGACTGTAGCTTTAACGTTCATGTCCTAATGGAAAGCAATTAAGGGCAATATTTTTTTAAAGGACCAGCCAAGGGTCTGGATTATAACTTAAAAGAGGACTGATCTTCAGCCAGTCCTTGATAAGTGCTTAAAATTGGAAAAGAAAAAAAAAAAAGTGATCAATGTGATGAGAAATCCTGGACACAAAAAATAACTGCAGAATTTGGTGTGCTGTGACACAACAAAGATCTGTGTAACTGTTGTTCAGTATAGGTACATTTCAAACATACAGCTAAGCTTTATGTTCATGCTTTGATCCTAAATCCCTTATTGCCATGAAACAAAATGCAGGGTCTCGGCTCACAGGAGACCACAGTACTGTTAATATTCAGGGGTGGAAGAATGTCCACAGAGTTATGTGTTTATTCACTGTGCCATTTTCTGAAGGGATAACATCTTTGGTCGCACTCCTTATATAGCTGGTTCCACTTGCATGCACACACCACCTAATCTGAGGAGCCATTTAGTACAGGAATGTTTGAGTCGCAGCTTCAAATTTTACTCTCTTGCGTTTATGCTAGCTGTTATCAAACGTGTCTTTATACGAATTAACAGGGGCCAATTAGCAGGAGTTTCAGATAAGCCTTTATGTGTTTGATTGTACAGCAAAGAAATTAAATGACTGATGGTTTATCTTAAAGTTACAAAACCAAAATAGCTAACTGGTATAACACAAGCACAGGCCTATCCTCACAGGACTGTCACATTCAGAATATCATTGTAATTAATGTTTAAAAGGGTGGAAGTTAAGGCAAAGAATGTCCATAGAAATGGGCCTGTTCTACAGGAGTCTGATAGATACATTATGAATAGAAAACAATAGATGTACATAAATGAAGAAATAATATTACAGAAACTGTTACAAGATTTTCCCGTTTCTTTGATTTTCCACACATTAGCTTGGAAATGGCATATTATTTAAGACCCACGTTTGTTTCGCTCTTTCAACAGCGGTAAAGACAGGACACCCACAGAAGCAGACTAAAATCAGAAGACTATGCAGAAACATCTTCACCATGTATAATTTCACTGTTAAAGTTATACTTGCAGCTTGTTTTCTTCTGCCTCCAGTTGTGCTGATTTGTCTTATTGCTTTCTACTCATGATTCAAAGATCCATACATGCAATGGAATACGCATGTTCTTGGCAATGGCAACACTTGCAGCTGCCCTTCAGGACTGGTGCAAGAGGACAATTCAAATCACTCCGTTTTTCCACTCACCCGCTGTTGTTCATCTCAGAGTATGCAGAGGAGATCTTTGGCCTCTTGAAAACTGCATTAGTTTTGCCATTGATTTCCTGATCTCAACCTAGTTATACAGTAAAGGAAGAAGGCATGGTGTTATAGAAACATCCACTTTATCATTCACGGTATGGAGAGCTATGTCACATGTTGCATTTGTGGACAGTTTCACGAAGGTGGATGACAAAGGTTCGACACGTTTTTAAGCAGACATGACTGACACTACAGTGGGCAACACGAAAAAATGGCAAAAGTCAATCAGTCAAAAGAAACAAAAACATACCGAACAGACAAACATCAAGCAGAGCAATGGGAAGGACCAGAGGTCTGAAATATCCTACGGGGAAAGACAGTAAGTATTAGAATGGCGATAAGAAGACAGAAAGCAACAGCTTTAACTACCAGAGAGGTCCAGGCCAGGCTTGCAAAAGGGTTTGTAAAGGTAAAGTTCATGGAGCCCAGGAAAGACTTGTCTGGGGAGACTTCAAAACTCCCATCACTGAAGGCCTCAAAAACACTAGACAAACATCTGTAAAGAACACACGTATTGCTGACACTACTTTCAAGGTCTTACGCTTTTTTTTCCACACTGTTCTACAAGATTTTTATACAGTACTTCATTTCCTAATGCAAACACACACATACTCATCTAAAGAACACAGAAAATAATAACAAATTAGACATACAAGAAGAACAAACATGGCTTAAGAACACATAGAAATTAATTTCATAGTAATTACTAGGTAGATGGAGGTACTAAAAATGTAAGCATGAGTCTTCATAAATTAAATTATCTTTAGAAATTAATAAATTACCAAGTAATTATCTGTTCTGATGAAAACACCTTTTTTTTTAACAAAATAAAAATAATTAAATTTAATAACTTGGAGAACACTGAGTTGGGGAAAAAATTATTAACAGAATGAGCTGTATCTGTACTCACAAATCAAATGTGCCTGGTGCTGAAATCCACTGGCACAGAATGGTCCATGCACATCCTCTTACCCTGAAAAACTAGACATCTGTGTATGGAGTCCTTCCTGGAAATGGTCTTCGGCAAGCTATTTTTTCCAAACAATGCCCCTAACCATGAGTATGTCCAGGCCAAAAATTTGCTGAGGACTATCTTAGTGTTTAATAGCAGGGATACTCAAGTTCCAGTTCCTAGGAAAGTTTTCTGTCAAAGTTTAATTTACTAGGTATAAACACAACAAATGATAGCAGTGCCATAGTGGAGTAACTCCCAAGCTACCCTGTATTTACAGTACTACACAAGAATAAATACCTGGTGTCAGGGCCCAGAAGGCACCATGACGAGCTGCCTTCTGTACACATAGTGCCAGAAGGCACCATGACCACAACCACCCACCATGGTTGTTGTTTGGGGTCATAGTGGTAAGATTGCAGTCCCTGGAAATCATGCAGCACAACAGGAAACGCAGTTTGGATGTTGTCTTCGCAACCTGAGATTAGAGAATTATGTTAATTTTGTCTCCTGAACTACAAAAAGGAAGAAAGGGGTTATATACAGTTTCTGAATGAATCCAAAACTTCAAGTCTTAAGGATTAAAAAATAAGAGAACAAAAAATATCATGCAGGCTCACGTCATTGGTGTTCCCAGGCTGCTCTCAGTGTTTCCCTTTGGCTAGCCCTAGCCCATCTAAGACGATTAGACTATGGAAAGTGTTAAATATATGAATGTGACTGAACTTAGTTTGCATGGATTTGGTTTAATATGGTTTGGGTCTAGTCTACTACAGGTTGGTAAATATTACCAAGCACCAGCCATCTGTCTAGGAACTAGAGGCACTGTTAAGCATCCGCTCCTGCACCCCAGGCACTGTCTTTAATAATGATAGTCTTTAATTTTACTAATAGGTGAGTGGACTAAAAGCTGAGGCTTTGGTCTCCTCTCCTGATTGACAAGCACCTTGAGCACACAGCATCTATAACAAGTTACCTCTATTCAAAATCAGGGTTTAGAAGCCAGTGGACCTAAAATCAAAGGAACAAGCCCTCTTAGCCTCCAGCTCCCCACTCCTGACTTTCAGGACTGAAGATCTCAGGCTTCCCTCTTCAGCAGCATTAGTCTCGCTGTCTTTCTGAAGCAGTGGAAAGTATCCTGCTTTACATTCAAGCGGTCAGAAGTTCAAATCCTGATAAAACTGTCATGCAGTTTGTGAATATTTTACTCCTATACCTTACAGAAGCACTAAACTCAGAAAGAAAATTACAAGGGAAAATTTCATAGCGAAGCCATGCTGCAATATCTAATGAGAACACAGGCTTTATTCTGATAAAAGTTCTTTGTGTTACTCCTTTATTAAGAGGGACCATGCCAATTTCTCTGTACACATGGCAGATCAGAAGGAGCTTTTATAATGCAAAGCCTTAGAGTATCTTCTGAACGTACCTGGCATTGCTCTGAATTTGCACTACCTACTGTTCCTCTTCATCTCAATCAAAGACAATAGCTCTGAACAAAGATTAGTGAAAATCATTATTAAGGTGATTATTTGCCAAGATTATTTT
This sequence comes from Falco cherrug, assembly GCF_023634085.1. NCBI lineage: Eukaryota > Metazoa > Chordata > Aves > Falconiformes > Falconidae > Falco > Falco cherrug. Next base: position 6,931,554 of record NC_073698.1, read on the forward strand.
TGCTGTTAGTGTCTGAGGCATTCATAATGTTGTGTTTATGAGTGAGAGCCATTTTCATTAAAACTCACAGACACACACACACATACACTTTTTTTAAGATTAGGAACCAACCTTAAATCAAAGGGACAAATGCTGGCATCCTGGGCCTAGCTGTTGTTCTATTCCTTCTGCTCAGAGGAAAAAGATAAAATCAACTAAAATTATTTCCTAATTCCAGGCAGAAATTACTCACAGGTCACTACAGATCTCTCTGCAGTGTTTATTTAATCATATTTATTGAAATCAAATGTATTCACATTTCACTTTATGGTGAAGCGCCTGGGATATCCTTACACCAAGCTTTCCTTCAGTCTCAAATCTGAGAGGGTTACACACTAGAGATGATATAACTTACACCCAGGCAAAGCTTTGCCATGTATAGCCCATTTAATTGCACACTTGCCATTCATCTGGTTCAAAAAGTATTTGAAAACCTTTCTTTTTGCTGTGACCAGCAATGTTTATTCCCAAATACAACAAGCAGATAACCACCACTCATCTCTAATTTAATGTCCACAGCCATCGCTGATGCCATTATCAATGAAACACATTTTGCTTGACTTTAAGTATTCTCCTGCACATCTGAGCTAGTGACCCTAGGCTCCATTCCACAAAGACTAAGAGAGTGTGAATCATCTAATATACTTCAGATATCTATTTTAGGATGGACCATGCCCAGAAGTTCCTCTTTCATTCCTCTGAGCCACTGCAGATATCTAAAATTTGGAAAGATGAATTGTGCCCTGTGTCTGCTAGACTTGCCTGTAAGACACATGGCCAGAGCTTTTCTGGTTGGCCACTACACAAGAGGTGAAAGGCTGGAAGACCTTGGTGCAGAAGATGCATCACAAAACCTCCTAAGACACAACCATGCACCATTTCCAATAAGAACAGTTATGTGAGCTGATTTAAGAGTCCTTGCTGCCTTCTCTCAAGCCCTCATTCCTGTCTCTGTTGGAATTTGGATAACTAACTCTAGTAAACTGTCCAAATATTTCCAACAAAAACATGACCTGTAGCAAAAAACCCTCCAATTAGTGGGAAATAGGTGCTGCCTTCTCACAGGTACATTATTAACCTTTCATAAAACCTGACTAGCCTCATTTGAATGGAGCCAAAAAATAAAGCTCAGGAATATGATGGCCTCCAAGCTATCATTATAATAAAATGTGGCTGAAACAGAAATGAAGTCCTAATCCTGTACCAGTAGAAAGCAGGGGGATAGTGCAAGAAAATACTATAGACATAAGGTCATATCCTTAGTTGCTACTGTTATTGGTCTTCTAAGCTGTCGTGGTTTAACCCCAGCCGGCAACCCAGCCCCACGCAGCCGCTTGCTCACTTCCCCCTACCCAGAGGGATGGGGAGGAGGATCGGACAAGGAATGTAAAACTCAAGAGTGGAGATAAGAACAATTTAATAGGTAAAGCAAAAGCCGCGCATGCAAGCAAAGCAAAGCAAGGGACTCATTCACTGCTTCCCCTGGGCAGGCAGGTGTCCGGCCATCCCCAGGGCAGCCGGGCTCCGTCACACGTAACGGGGACTCAGGAAGACAAATGCCATAATTCCGGGTGTCCCCCACTTCCTTCTTCTTCCCCCAGTTTATATACGCAGCATGATGTCATATGGTATGGAATAGCTCTTTGGCTAGTTCGGGTCACCTGTCCTGGCTGTGTTCCCTCCCAATGTCCCGTGCTCCTCCAGCCTTCTCACTGGCAGGGCCCAAGGAACTGAAAAGCCCTTGATTTAGTACAAACATCACCCAGTAACAGCTAAAACCATCAGTGTGCTGTCAGCATTGTTCTCACATCAGAGCCAAAACGCAGCACTGCACCAGCTACTAAGAAGAAAACTAACTATCCCAGCTGAAACCAGGATATAAGCATACATTGGCTTAGAGCCACTGCAAGATGTCTCAGCAGTTTATTTTCTTTCTTCCTCAAGAGCAAGGGGCTAGAGAGGGCAAAAGCTCTTGACAAGAATCAAGTTGGCTACTGCTGCTGCTGAGGGCCAAGATTTTCAGGATGGCTATTGCTGCTGCAGGGGGTGACCATGCACCCATGAGCTCTGTAGCCACAATACACCTTGACCTCCCTCTCAGCCTTTCCTGTAGCTTGAGAGCATGGTTTCCATTGACAGTAACGTGGTGCTGGCATCTGAAGCTAATCTTGATCCTGCAGGCCCCTGTGCAGTGCCTGGGGATGGGCTCCAGGACATAGCTCCGTTACCTGCTTACCTCTTGTCCATCATATAGCAATGTATCAATTGTAATAACTAATGGGAACATTCTGGAAATTGTGAGTATTCAGTGGAATTCATTGCAAATTAAATGTGTCATTGGATATAGGTAGGGCATTTTAAGTGCTAATAAAATCTCTCCAGTTCTGATCTCTGAAATGTTAGTCTTATATAATTTTACAATGTTACTGTAAATTTCTTAAAGACAGCCAGATGATTGATATATTGTAAATTGCAATACCTATAAAAGATGGGGCCACTGAACAAGATTTGGGTTTATCTCTCCAGTGAAGCCATGAATTATCTGAGGGAATATGACAAGTAATTCATCAAAATATAAACCACACAGTCAAGCAAGAGCATATATTCCATTAAAGCTTAAGTCAAAGCCCATCAGAATTCAACAGCAGTCTTTCTATTGACTTCAGGAGGCTCTCAATGCAGACCTAAGGGAAAATTCATGCCTAAACTGGAAGGCTGGGTATAAGTGGTATAAAGTTGTTTGTTGGAATAATACACAATTTCATCCCTTATAAACAAAACGCTTTCCTGTGTGCAACTTACATGCGTTACTATGTTATGCTTCAGCTCAGTGCCTTAATCTTTTCTAGCCTGAACAGGAAAAGAAAGATTTTTCTTTAAAAGTAGCAAAATATTTTTCACAGTAAATAGTGGGCACATAAATGTTGGAGTAGGACATCCCTGTTCCTCCTTGCAGCACATTTGCTTCATCATCTGTGGATTTATTTTTGTGTATCTCTGATATTCTCGTGTGTAAAAATACAATTCTTGCCCCAAAGTGAGCACACATTATTTTATTGTTGAAGAAGGACTCAAACAATCAAGAATTGTGGCATTTCCCATCAAAGGGAAAAAAAACCCCAACAGTCATGTTTCTGTACCAGCCCTGTCATATGCACAGTTCTTTGCACATTCTTTCATGTCACTCTATCATGCCTTCATACACATTTGCAAAATCCTTGGATGACCCCACCACCACCACTTCCTCAGCAAGAAATGATCATCTGGAGATGCAGAAGTAGCCAAGAATTTTTTCCTACATCAGTAGCCAAGGTGGGGGAAAAAAGAACTCCAGCCTATCCCAGAGAAGAAAAATCAGAAGTGCCATCTGGTTGTCAGTGCCATGTTAAGTCTTTCAAGAAAATGAGTACTGCATTTTTTATTAGCAAAACCAGACTCCTGCACTCTGGAGCTTAAACATAACTTGACTTTAAATCCTGATTGACGTGCTGTGTTCTGCACTGCCTATTTATTTGGAACTTGCACAGTTTCAGATCACATCTGCTGGTAAAACAAAAGATATTAATTCTTACCACAGTATGTAATGCAGGGCTTTGTGAAGTGCTTCTTACTGAAAGCTTGGTGAACTGAAATCCTCCTGTCATGCACAGAAGAAACACAGCAGAGACAGCTGTAGCATCAACTTGCCTGAGATCCCAGTGCTGTTTGCTCGGTCAGCCTTCCCTCCCTCCGCTGATTCCACCTCCTGCATTAATGGTTGTCAGTGACAGTATGCTGTGAGGTGGGGCTGCTTGTCTGGCACAGTGGATATTACCTCAATCATTCATATCCCCAGTGAAAATGACCCATAATAGCAGAGAACAAAACTAATGATGATTTCAAATTAACGCCCTGTATGAGAGTGCGGCCATTCCCCAGGATCCAGAGCCACCCAGCCTTCAAAGGTTTTCAGGAAAAGCCTTTTTATTTAAGTTTTGCCAGACTGCATAAACAAAGACAATCTCAGACAAACAACAGCTAACATCAGAAGAGAATTGTTCTGAGATACGCCAGAAAAACCAATTGAAAGCATCACGAATGTGTATGCACACGTATAAAGAAACTGTCTGAGCATCTGAAGGAAGAGTTTGCTGTACAAACATTTCTCTTGTTACTTAGTCTAAAGAAACTTGACAAAACATATTCAGAAAGGGGCTTTGTCTAGTAAGAATCACAAAGAGGGTGATATATTGTAAGATAACAAATTTATCCATCAAGCTGAGAGTACCAAAGCGCAGAGCCTTGCAGCGGCAGCAATGTGGAAGCCAAAGCACTGTATACACTAAATCGACATGGTACTGTGTCCAACCTTGGCTGACTGGAGAAGCTAAACTGCCTAATTACCTAATCCCAGCATTGGGGCAAGCTCATTCAGCAACAGGACAACAACCTACATTTCACTATGCTCCTACATCCCACCCTAAGCAGATATAAGTGATTTAAGTTCACGGGAAGCATTTAAACTTCATTATTAGGTATTTCCTTCATAGAGACAATTTATTTTTTGTACACTCAATTTTTATGGAAATTATTTCTAAGCTCTCGATATTTAAATAAATGTCATGGATGGTGGAGGAGATGCAAACTCTCCTGCAGGGATATGCAGAACTTTCTGCATAGGCTTCTTCTTGTACCTGTGGGGACAAAACTCCCATCTTCTGATTGCTGCTGAAACATGAGCCTGGAGGGTCTGGTGAGAGAGGTCTTGTCACCTGGTTCAAGATGGCAAAAGGGTGCTTCTTACCTTCTCTCCCTGAAGTCAGCTCCTTGACCCCTCAGGAGAGTCCATGTTTGCCATTGAAAACAGCAGTTGCAAGACTTCCCAGGCCAGGAAGCCAATGCATTATATTTAAGACAGAGCAATGATGCACTGGCTCTGCCACCCTCAACTGCCACAAAGGCTCCCTGACCACAAAAAGATGGTGAAGCCGCAGATGCTCAATGGCTTATGGCACTGGGGTTGCCCAAAACACAGCTCCTCAATTGGATTTGCACAGTCATATAGATTTAATATTACACTGGTCTTAAATGTAAGTCTGTTGCTGCCTGCAATTCGGGTTTATCCATTTCTTTCAGTGGTCCCTTTGTAACTTGGTGGACACCTTCAATGACATTTTCAGTGTTGTGGCTTGGTACAACCTACCTTACCAGACCTCATTCCCTCTGCTGGGATCAGTTCTTCCCTCACAGTCTGTGAAGATCCCCACTAAACCAAAGATGCTACGGCCAGGACCAAAGAAACAGATGTCTAAGATAAGCTGTCTTAATCCTTTTTTAATCTTTGTTAAAATGTGTGAGAAGCCAGTTGGCTCCACTGAGGGTTGTCAGAAACTTGGCATTTTTATCTAGCAGATCGCTTAGTTGTATGCCAAAATAGATACCTTTGAATGTCTTACTTTTTGTTTGCATGCTGTTATATTGAATATGCAGGTGGATATACATGTGTGATTTAAGTTTACTTTGAATTCTCAATCTGAAGACAAATTTGGAGAATGAAAAGAGAGAGCAAAAGAAATGTGGAGAAGCTGACAAAGCATATGGAGAGACTCTTCTTGAATTTTGGGGCAGGGTTGAGTGAATGTTTTACTTCCTTATGTTAGTATTTTAGAAAACTGTAAGGAGTATTTGAGTGAGCTCTGAAGGCTTTGACAATTTTTGCAAATTAAAGTAACAGGGGAAAATATATAAACAGAGTGTATCTTCACTGCTTTCATTTTTTGCTAACACTGATGGACATGTTAAATGACCATACAGAAATAGGTTCATAATATCAGAAATCAAATCAACAACCTTGTAATTAAAGGCCAAGAAATGGATGTCCTTATGTGTGGCTCTAGATATGTAATACAATCTACATTTTGCACAAAACAAGTATGAGATTTAGCTTAAATGTGAAGGCTCGTCATCGTGCTCATAGAAAGAAAGACACTATCCTTTGGTTTTGTTGCATGCTAATGTATTTTCATATATCAACAGGTTACTACTGAATTATAACATTCTGTCTTGTTATTATCAAGCTGTTGCCTGGAGCAGTCAAGATCAGGATCCAGCCATGTCAGGTGCTGAGCAAAGACAAAACAGTGCATAGTCACCATCCTAAATGATCTCAACAGTCAGACAATGAATAGAGAATGAGACAGTTACCTAATCAGAGAGAGTAATGTGAAGCCTAGCAAATAAGGTGCCAGTTGCAGGAAAGGTTTTGTTGGTTTTCAGGTAAGTACAAGAGACACAAATGTAAGGAATAGAATAAATGGAAGGACTAGGAAGCACAGTGGATAAAATGGTTGAGAGTACACCATTAAGGAGGCTTGGTAGTAGAAACCTGGAGCATACAAAACTGGAAAGAGAATGGACAGCCAAAATTAAAGGAAAAGCCCTGATGACATGGACTGCTGCTTTTACAGCTGCCCTTGCTGGCTGTTGGTAGTAATAGTAGCAATAACAGTGATGAAATTCTGATGGCACAAGAATTTTTATTTAGCTTTGCCAGCTTCCCTTCCAAAGACTAAGTAAGTATAATGGGTTGGGTTTTCTCCAGATGTCGTACTTCCTTATAGAAGGTGTGTATTCATGATGCTAAACAAAGCCCTTATCTCGATACCGGGGGGAGCAGTGCATAGTGAGGCATCCCAGGAAAGGCAATATTACTTTTTTCAGTTCTGACAGTGGTCCTATCAAGCTCTCTGTGGGAGACTGTTGCAGCTTACATCAGAGCACAATTTATTTACCTATGACCCAGACAGGCAAGGTGAAATCTCTGCCCATTTCTCATGCTGTCCGTTCCAAGACCCTTAAATGTTAGAAAGACTGTGCTTGCAATGCTGACTTGTCTCAGAGGGTTAAGAAATTATCCCTCTTGTTCTGCTGAATGTCAACAATAATCTGGTTAAGACTTGCTGCCGGAAGACACTTTTCTTAAATAGACAGCTAGAACATCAATCCTCAGAAAAGCTTCTGCAACTTGCTGGAGGAACATCCACAAATTTCATGTGAAGCCACTGGTGTTGGGACTGTAGGCGCTGTTAGGATGGACCAGTCTGTTCCCTTTGATGTGTCTATTCTCAGAAGAATGGGACACCTTCAATTTATTCCATCTGTCAAAATTACTCTGAAAACTAGACAACTCAGTAAATGAAAAGGAAAATTGATTTTATTAAGGTGAAATACTTAAGAAATTAATAACTGCTTTTGAAAATGGATACATAGATATGAATGAAATCTTGATGGGTAGTTTGCTACTCCTGGTTGCACTCCATATGGTTTTCATTCAGCTAGAAAACTCTAAATATTTCACAGTTCTGCAAGATGTGTTGTTATCTCTACTCAAGATGCTGACTGCTGCTTCCTCCAAATGTATTCATCTGGAAATTAAATTACTGAAGATTCATTTGGAACATATGTCTCAGCATTTCCTGCAACATGTAAATGTGGTACTTACTTGAGATGCACAACTTCTACAAGCTCAAGAAGTGGGCCTGTATGAACCTCATGATGTTCAACAAGGCCAAGTACAAGGTCTTGCACCTGGATCAGGGCAACCCCCATGATCAGTACAGGCTGGGGGATGAAGGGATTAAGAGCAGCACTGCAGAGAAGGACCTGGAGGAACTGTTGGATAAAAAGCTGGACATGAGCCAGCAATCTGCCCTCAGAGCCCAGAAAGCCAACCATATCCTGGGCTGCATCAAAAGATGTATGACCAGCAGGTCAAAGGAGGTGATATTGCCACTCTTGCAGGAGCGCTGCGTCCAACTCCAGAATCCTCAGCATAGGAAAGACATGGACCTGTTGGAGCAAGTCTAGACAAGGGACACAAAAATGATCAAAGGTCTGGAGCACCTGTCCCATGAAGAAAGGCTGAGAGAGTTGAGGTTTTTCAGCCTGAAGAAGGGAAGGCTCTGAGAAGAACTTACTGTGGCCTTGCAATACTTAAAGGGACCTTATAAGGAAGATGAGGACAAATTTTTTACTAGGGTCTGTAGAGACAGCACAAGGTGTAATAGCTTTAAACTAAAAGAAGGCAAATTCAGGCTAGATATAAGGAAGATTTTTTTTTTTTTTTTTTTTATTTTTTTTGCAATGCAGGTGGTAAAACACTGTCATAGGTTGCCCAGAGAGATGGTAGATGCCTCATCCCTGGAAACATTCAAGGTCAGGTTGGATGGGGCTCTGAGAAACTTTATCTAGTGGAAGATGTCCATGCCTATTGCCAGAGGGTTCAACTAGACGACCTCTAAAGGTCCCTCCCAACCCAAACCATTCTATGATTATATGGTTCTAGTCTAACTTAAACGCTTCACCCAGAAACTTGTTAACTATTTTTTAATTGGCATATAAAGATGTTTAAGGAATATGTCCTTTAGCAATCATTCTCTACTTGAACAGTGTGGACGTTCACTGAAACTGGTAGGAGGTGATTTTAAAATAAACAAAAGGATGCTATTTACCTGCTTCTGGAATTTGTTGTTGCAGGAAGTGGGGGAGGCAGTTAGTAGTATCAGCAGGTTCAAAAAACTTGTAGGCAAATTCATGGCCAGCAGGTCCATAAACAAAAGTAGGAAATAGGAAGGGATGCCTATCCAATGACTGCAGTAGTGGCAGGGACTTTGAAAGAAATGGACTGCAGAAGGTGGCCAAGCTCACATACTATCCCTCAATGGCATCTTCAGTTGCCCCTTCTGGGGACAGCATACCAGGTTAGACAGACTCACTGGCTGGATATTTCCTCTGTCATTACAAGTAGCTGGACATTTCCTAATGACGAAAGCAAGGCCTATGAGTATACTTGATGTTGAATGTGACTGTAAAGAGTTTATTTACTCACTGAAGATGAAGTCATCCCTGAAACCAGGAGCGCTGGTTAGTAAACTTTAAACCTTGGTATTTAATTTTGTAGCATGCATAGTGGAGACTGTATTTTATACAAACATAGCAAAAACAGCAACAAAAGTATCTCCTTATTCTCCCTACTCTTAAAAGAGACTGCCCCAAGTTCCAAGTGACCCTACCAAGCAAATGGGAAGGCATCTCATTACTTCTTACTGCATTGCTAGACTGAATAAAAGAACACACAATTTAGCCCTCAGTCATCTTTGAGCTGGGAAATGTGAGTTCAGATACATTCTGGAGGAAGAGAAGAACTTCAGCTGATAAACAGAAATTTTCAGACAGTATGCTTCAGGAGAAACAGAAATTTAAACTCAATGCAAAAGTCTGCTGCTGGGAGTTTCATTTTAATCAGTCATTTTCTTCTTGTTTTTATTTGCACAGCAGTTCTAAGCAAATTGAAAAGTGGGTTGTTTTTGGTTTTGTTTTTTTTTTTCTCCTTTGGTGCAGGCTCAGTTCCTACTACTTCCATTGTAAAGAATTCAATTTTGCAGTGATAAGTTGAAGAATACAGAGATAAGGCACTTGTAGGAAGGAGAAGGTGGGGCAGATAGACTATCAGGCATGAATGGAAAAGTACTGAGAAAATACAGAAAAGGGAGTAATTGTCAGCTGCCTTTTATGTACCAAATCCAGACATTTCCCTCCAATCTACAATCTTCAGCCAGAGAGAAAGCAGTGAGCCTTGCTGATGCTAATTTCATCTCTTCATTGTTTTGGAAAGATGCATTTACATTTTCTGTGCGGATAAGCAGGGCTAGACGGCTTATGGAGAGAGATAACGTAAGCGCTGAGCTCTGTTGAACCTTGGCAGCTTTCTGGTTTTAATCTCAATTTATTGTCCAAACTCTATCTCTCTAATGGCTAGACTAAATCCAGATTTAGATTAAAAAAAAATGTATGGGCTCAACTGAAACTCCGTCTGAGGCTGGATGCTGTGTTCTGAGGTGGAAACAGCACCAGCCTTAGCAGGGAGATGGGGAAGTTTTAAATTCTGCAGCCCGCACCATTGCAAGTCTGTAACATGCGATAGCGGTGACTGAGTATGGGCAGTTTATGACACAGAATAAGCACAGACAAAAGGACAGCCGTGCTGGGTCAGCTAGCTTAGCATCCTGTCATCAGAGGTGGCCAGCAGCAGATGCCTGGGGAGGAGGATTCAGAGACAGAGACTGTACAGCAATACTAAGCCAGAATACTCTGCTCCTCAAAAATTTGCAGCTTAGGGACAGCCTGAGGCACTGTTGTCTGAGCTGATTAGCCCTCAATGTATTGTTATTCCAATAATTCATCTGTTCATCTTCTCTACGCACAGTTCCAACACCCACCGCCTCTTGTGGCAGGGAATTTCAGAGGTTAATTCTCTGTTGTGTAATGAAACGTTTTCTTGGTTTGCTTGATCTGAACCTGCTACCAGCTACCTTGACTTGTTTCTGTATGGGTACAGAGAGTAGAAAATTAATTCCTATGAGCCCTTTCTGCATCTCACAGAACTTTATACACCCTTGTTATAACCTTCTTTCAGTTGCCATTATTTTTCACTGAAAAGTTACACCCTATTTGGTCTGTCCTCATGTGAAATCTGCATCCCACCACTGATTGCCTTCCTACTGTTCACTTGGCCTGTCCTCATAACATTATGCTCTTGAAACCTGCACACAGAATTTAACATGCAGGCAAAACAGCACTTTACAGAGTAATTTAAAGATATTTTCTATTTTATTCTCTTTCATAACAATTGTTAGCACTAAGTTTGCATACCTGGTAAAAAAACCAGAGCTGAGCACTGAGTTCAATAAAACTGTATATTATAACCCCAAGATCTTATTTCTGAGTAATAGCAGTTAGTTCAGAGCCCATCATTTTATGTGTGAAGTTTGGATTATTTTTCCCTGTGTATGTCATTTTACATTTATCTGTCCTGAATTTCATCTGCCACTTAAGCATCAAGTCTTTTAGCCTTTAACAATCCTTCTGCAATTCTCCACAGTTGGTTCTCACTTTTAAGTCAGCAACTTAACTTAGACTTCCCACTCCCATGGCACACCCGTGCTTGTTCTTACACACTTGAAATAAAACACCCACAAACTTTGATCAAGTTGAGATGAATAATGGAGCTTTGTGTTACAGGTTTCCCCTCTAGATTTTAAATATTTGCATGCTTGCCTATACCTGCAAACCTTTGAACCACTGGAAAGTTACACAAGCAGTGTTGCTCACAGGGAAAAGAAGAGAGAAAGGGGGAGTGAGGCAGAGCGAATTCGATTATCAGGAATATAAGTATTATTCTGTATAGAGCTGTAGAAAATAACCTTGGCAGTGAATTTCATTATAGGCTCCCAAATTAGCTATATTCATGACATGAAACTTGACATCATTATATAGGCTTTCCATATTAATGGCCTAAACTCATCCATTGTTACCATTTCTGTTCTGGCAGAGCTAAGGATTTTCTAAAATGTAAGCTCCAGCCCAGAAGGATTATGGCCCAATGCACAGATTTAAGAAAGCAGTTAAGGACATGTGTAGTTCTAGTGACCTGTTGGAGTTGTTCCTTAGATATGTCTGTTTTCCGGAGTCATGGCTGAGGCTGGAGGGTCTGACTGGGAACTAAATCACAGCCCCCAGTTAGTGTTCCCCAGCTATGCTCTCCTAGCTCTTAAAATTCTGCTGAGGAGAAAACAAACAAACAAGCAAACAACATAGAAAAAGAATTATATGAGTGCTTTAAGGTGGGATCTTAAATCCATAAGTTGCATTTAAACAGATGGGAACAAGAAAATATTCAAACGGCCTCTTGCCATCACAGTCTCCAGGCCTGCCACACTTGCTGAGCGCTTAGTGACATTAAAGTAACTCCAGACTATACCTTGAGATGCTCTTTAATTAAGCCACAAGAAAGCAAACAAACAAGCAAAGAAAAAGAGGCTTGACAACATGCCATCCATGGTTTGAGAAATGCAGTCAAATTGTATGTAATGCTTTGCGGCTTTGAATGCAAACATTTGGCTTCAAAAGTTGGAAATGTGTTATTGTGTAAATCTTCTTATTAATTATATTTCATTTTGAATTCAAAGCGAGGCCAGCACCAATTTATTTCACTCAACTGCATCAGCCCTGTAATATTATTCTTCAGTTTTACTTTCAATCTGGCTCTGACTGATAACATTTTCTGATCGATGAAAGGCAGAGGTTGTTACCAAAAGTAATGGTATGTTATAAAGCTGCTCTAGTCCAACAATTAAGGGCATTTTATTATGTAATAAAGCCAGTGCTGGTTTTTTTCACTGCAGCCACACAACACTGATTCAGACACTAATTTACAGATGATATATTATTGATGGGGCACAAATGCATTTGTTTCTGTCAAGCTCAAAAAATATCTATCTTTTAATATTTTAATAATCAGAATCCTCAGGAGGCTGCAGTATGATCTTCCTGAATTGAGACAAAATGTATGCATAACTATTGATTAGATTGAACTATCAGAGTGGTCCTTCCTGAGCTGGATGGCATTAGCATGAACAGAAGGTAGAAGCAACCTTCTGCTCTATACAGTATTAGAAAAGCTGAGTACTTACCAGCACTGCATTAAACAGCACGACTAAGAAGAGTTTATTCTCCCTGCTACTATCTAGTCTGAGAAATATATTCAGCTGAGAGGTTATCACTGGCAGGAGTTTGTTACTCTTTCCAAGTGCACATTTCTCTTGCTTCACATTAAAGACTGATGAGTGAACAAATACACCTGGCATTGGGAGCAGGAAAAAAAAAAGAAAAAAAATATCTTTGTGTCCTATAAGAGCTCCCTGCGCAGTTTTAGCCTTGCCCTAAGAAAAATGCTTCTTGCGCAGGGGAACTTTATCTGGAAGTTATAAAGTTGCACTGTGTCGGAGAACTCAAACTTTTCTAGAGCCTCTGGTGACATTTCAGTTAAACTGTAGACAGATCACAGCCACGCACATTTCCTTTGAATTTCATTCAGCTTCCAGTGAGAAGCCTGGAAGAGTACAGAGGATTTGTACATCCTTACTGGAATCTTCTGAGTGGTGAAAGCTATGAATAAGTGCATACATCAAGGATTGATTGTAAAACTTGGGAATTCAAATTTATAGTTAGGTCTTTAAGACATCTGAGTGTCTGTTCATAGTTGCCATTAATGATAGCTACTGAACTGTTTTTGTTGGATATGAGCTGGTAGCATTAAAATCCAGCTTTGTAACAGTAAGTTTTAAAAACCAAGAATTCTGAAAAGAAGTATGCATTCTTCAGATCTTAATTCATCACAAAACTTTGGAGAATTAAGTAGATTTTTTTTTTCTAGTGAGGGGATAAGTAAAAGTCCTACTGCAGGCTGTCCGCTTCTGAATTGGCTCCTCAAAGGTAATTTTAACAGACAAGCTGCTGAATGAGATGGAGGACTATCCTGATTCACTGGGACACTTTCTCTGTTTCAAAAGCTAGAATGATCCTCAGCTCATTAGGGAGTTATTTGCATCTGTCAAAGATCCATCCTGTGTAAAGACAAAGAACTCATAGCCTGGGAGACTTTTTTCCATTCTAAATTATTCTGTAGACCTCCACCATGATCTTTGTCAGGTCACAAATTAGGCCTCATTTCCTCATCCCTTGTCCTTTTCAAATGGCAATAGTAATACTTACTTACCTGACAAGACAGCAGTAGGTCTTCATTATCCAGAATCTGCAAAGCACCAATAGTCCACAAGTGAAATCCCTAGAAAAAAAATACAGGCTGTCATTGAGCACCCTTGAAATTAATCCAGATGGGACAAAATAAAAGATTAATGACCAAAACAACACTGTCCTGGTTCAAAAGGGTATGGCCAAAGTGATCAATAAGGAATGTCTTTTACATTTCTAGCTGACCAGCTGGGTGTGGTATGAGTGTGTAAGAGAAGCCAGGACACAGTTTTATGAAATCCCAAAAAAGTATTATTTCTATCTAAATCTTAGATTCGGAAGGAAGGGAAATGTGTCTTGTCTACTGTAGTAACAAAACATTCCAATTCCTCTTTAATTGTTGTTAAAGTAGTTAAAGTTAGAATTTAATTTTTTTTTTTTTTTAAAAAAAGGTATCGCTTTTTTTTTCTGAAAACAAATAGATCATGGCAGTATGCAGTAATAATGTTGCTGAGTTTTGCATTATTTATGATGGCGAGCTATTTGTTAGTAACTGCCTGCTGTTGTGGAATCCCCTGACAGAAGGCCATATGTGCCACAAAATCTCAGGCACTGGAGTGAATGATTGGAGATGTACAGTTCAAAATTCCCTTATCAGTCATGCATTTGTTCATGAGGTTATTTTTTTCTTTTCCTTAATCCCCCATTTCACCTAAGTCTGCTTTGAAATCATGTAAGTTCTTAAAATGTCCCTACGTAAAAAGGGAGACAGACTATCTATGCCATCATGGGCAGTGTGCCAACCTTCCCCATTAAACAGAAAAAAGCTGAAAAAGCAATAATCAAGGTATTGGAGGGAGAAGAGTAAGATCAGGTTGTTTGGAATTGGAAGTTAATCCAAGAATAGCTGAGAAGAGACTTCTCCAAGGAGGGTTTGACCTTGCAGCTCTTACCCCTGTACAGGGCATGCATATGGCAAAAAGACAGAATCAAAGAACTGCTTCAAAGATGCCATTCACACAGAAAGAGAGAGCTGGGAGGCATTAAATGGAGTTGCTTCCACAGTCCATGGTTGAAAAGCAGAACCACAGCACCAGCAGGACAGAGAAGCCTGGCCAGTGCCATTTAGGGCTTCAGTACACAGGGCAGGTATTTGTGTTTGGAGGGACTTCGCCAGCCAGCAGCTCAGCTGCTGCATCTGAAGCTGGTTCTGTAAATGTACAGTGAACGTGACATTTCACACCTAGTGTCCCCCAGTGGATTGACTGTACGCCGATTCTCCTGGGCCTATGCGGTAAGAGCAAGCTCTATGCCATGACTGCAGCGAGATCACCTTCTGCTTTTCATGTGGAATGAGAGAGGGTTCTTGTTCTCCTTAGAGAAAGCCACAACTCCTCATTACATGTCCAGAGTTGCATACTGCAGTCACATAGGCCGACTATCAAATAGATTAAGTGTCTCACCTTGAAGCATCACATGAAGGGGGAAAGGGATAAAACCAGGCTCACTAGAGGTAAGCCTGGGAAATGCCAGTGTTTGAGGGATGGTGTGCTAGCAAGGTGCCTTTGGTCTGCCCTCTCAGTGGAGGTAGGGGATGGACATCAACGCAGCAGCAAAGACACAAGGGTTGTTGATGTGTTAGAATCCACAGAAGCACCTGAGTATGGTCATGTAGAAATTAGGGCTTTTGGGATCAATAGTCCAACTGAAGTCCATCTACACCAACACATGCAGCATGGCCAACAAACAGGAGGAGCTGGAAGCCATTGTGCGGCAGGAAAACCATGACATGGTTGCCATCACAGAAACATGGTGGGATGACTGGCAGAAGCAGAGAGCTGCAATGGGCGGCTATAAACTCTTCAGAAGGGATAGGCAAGGAAGGAGAGGCTGTGGGGTAACCCTGTACGCTAGGGAGTGTTTTGATTGTCCTAGAGCTTAATGGTGGTGATGATAAGGTTGAGTTTTTATGGGTGAGAATCAGGGAGAAGGCCAACAAGGCAGATATCATGGTGGGAGTTTGTTACAGACCATTCAACCAAGATGAAGAGACAGACAAAATACTCTATAAGCAGTTGGGAGAAGTCTCACAATTGCTAGCCCTTGTTCTCTGGGGGGACTTCAACTGACCAAATGTCTGCTGGAAATACCAGACAGCAGAGAGGAAACAGTACAGGAGGTTCCTGGATTGTGTGGAAAAGACCTTCCTGACACATTTGGTGAGGGACTCAGTGAGGGAAGGTGCCCATGGGACCTGTTCCCAAACAGAGAAGGACTTGTGGGTGATCTGATGGCTGGAGGCCACCTTGGGCAGTCATGAAATGATGAGTTCTTGATTCTTGGAGAAATAAGGAGGGGGGTCAGCAGAACTGCTACCTTGGACTTCTGGAGGGCAGACTTTGGCCTGTTTTAGAGCCTGGTTGACAGAGTCCCTTGGGAGGCAGTCCTGAAAGGCAGAGGAGCCCAGGAAGGCTGGACATGCTTCAAGGAAAACTTAAAAGTGCAGAAGCAGACCATCCCTATGTGCTGAAAGATGAGCTGGCAGGGAAGAACACCAGCCTGGCTGAATGTAGAGCTTTGGTTGGAACTCAGGGAAAGGAGAGTTTATGACCTGTGGAAGAAGGGGCAGGCCACACAGGAGGATTACAAGTATGTGGTGAGGTTGTGCAGGGAGAAAGTTAGAAGCACCAAAGCCCAGCTAGAATGTAATCTGGCTACTGCTGTAAAAGGCAATAAAAAATATTTCTATAAATACGCTAGCAGCAAAGAGAGGGCTAAGGAGATTCTCCATCCTTTATTGGATGTGGGGGGGAAACATAGTGACAAAGGATGAGGAAAACACTGAGGTACTTTATGCCTTCTTTGCCTCAGTCTTTAACAGTAAGACCAGTTCTTTTCTCGGCACCCAGCCCCCTCAGCTGAAAGACAGGGATGAGGAGCAGAATAAAGCACCCATAATCCATGGGGAAATGGTCAGTGACCTGCTACACCACTTAGACACACACAACTCTATGGAGCCGAATGGAGTTCACCCAAGGGCACTGAGGGAGCAGGTGGAAGTGCTCACTGAGACTCTTTCCATCATCTGTCAGCAGCCCTGGCTAACTAGGGAGGTCCCCAGAAGACTGAAAGTTATCAAATGTGACACCCATCTACAAGAAGGCCTGGAAGAAGAACACAGCGAACTGCAGACGTGTCAGCCTGACCTCAGTGCCAGGGAAGGTGATGGAGCAGATCATCCTGAAAGCCATCATGTGGCACGTGCAGGGCAACCAGGGGATCAGGCCCAGACAGCGTGGGGTTTTAAAAGGCAGGTCCTGCTTGATGAACCTGATCTGCTTCTAAGACAAGATGACCTGTTTAGTGGATGAGGGAAGGGCTGTGGATGGTGTCTACCTGGACCTTCATAAAGCCTTTGACACTGTCTTCCAAAGCATTCTCTTGTAGACATGCTCATGGCTTGAATGGGTGTACTGTTCGCTAGATGGCTGAGCCCCAAAAGTGGTGGTGAATGGAGTTAAATCCAGTTGGCGACTTGTCCCAGGTGGTGTTCCCCAGGGCTCAGTATTGGGGCCAGTTCAATACCTTTATCGATGATCTCAACAAGATCAAGTGCACCCTCAGTCAGCTTGCAGATGACACCGAGTTGGGGGGAGTGTTGATCTGCTGGAGCACAGGAAGGCTCTGCAGAGGGGTCTGGGCAGGGTGGACCCATGGAGTGAGGCCAAATGAGGTTCAACAAGGAGAAGTGCCGGGTCCAGCACTTGGATCCACTGCTGTGGATTGAATTTGTTCATTTGTGTCTGTGCTGTCCATGATCCCCAACACTCTTTTTACCTTTAATCTCTGTCTTATCCTTACCCCTGCTTTTATCTTAACCTTACAATTTTTCCTTAAAAATGGCTTATTCTTTCTAAATCTCATTTAGGCCATGATTGCTTTTCTTTCCTAGAGTTTTAGATAAAGGGGAATATTAATTTATCCATCTGAACATTAGATAGCTCTAGTCCATACTGAGATTCAGTTTGACTGAACTGCCAACAAACTAAAGGCTGTGACCTTCATCTGCCTCAGGCATAACCCAAGAATGATTGATTTTACAGTGGGCCCCTTGAGAATGTGAAATTAAACAGCATGACCTCTTTTGAGGTAAGCTTGCTCTTTGAAGGATGATCATGTCTTCATTTGATCATTGCTTTAATCCTTGTCTGAATTTTTTTATGAGGATTGTTGTCACGCCATAAGAAACATGGTAGATTCAGCAATGAAAATGGTACCCACACATTCAAAACAGGGCACGAGAAAGAAAGTATACCTGCTTACTTCACCTGCCACAGCTGGCAACAGGTAGAGAGTTAATTTTGAAAATAATTATTTCCTTCATGCAGGGCTTTGAAGACAACATCTGGAATTCAATTCTGTGGCTAATAAGGAGCCACAGGGGATCTGTAGCAATCTGATGCCTTCTTTGAGGAAATGTGAAAAGGATTTTAGATAATAAATCCACCTGAGAGCTCACAATCATTTGAAGACCTTTTATAAATAGCAAAATATGATAAATTATTCCATTACCTGCCTAACTAGCACTTTGGTGAAAATAAGGTTTGGCATGGTGTCTTTTCTGGCTACAATTTGAGAATAGAACCTGAAAAAGCAGCAGAAAAAAATAAATATATATATGTTGTGGAAATGGCTAAGAAGTTTTTCTGATGACAAGGCTTTAACCTCTAAATTTCTCACTGAGTCTTTGTCAATAGCTCTACTTTTCAAAATGTCAGTGTTCAGCTTTTGCTTGATACCAACAACCTAACAGGACACATCAATAAGAATTATATCACACAAAATACAGCAAAGAACGGCAATTTCAAATGGAGACATAATGTTTTCCTGCCTTTCTCACACATTTTCTTATTATATCAGCATACCATACATACAAATTTTGTTTTTAGTAGCAATTTTTTACAGCCTAATGCTCATTTGGGGTAAATTAGAGTAGCATTCATAGAAGTATATAAATCAGATAAAATTCTGCAGATCTCAGTGAGATTGTCATATTTATGCTTTATACATAGATATGGAAAATACTGTTTGAAGATTAACTCACAATAAAACAGATCATGCTGGGTTGTTGAATAGAATAGAACAGAACAGAATATTTCAGTTGGAAGGGACCTACAGTGGTCATCTAGTCCAATTGCGTCAGGAGACGAACAGAGCTCATATGGCAAGCACAATGTCATTGACATTATCTTAAACTTGAATGAAGATTATATTTCCCTGTTATTTGCACAGTTTCACTTAGAACTTCTAAGTATTTAAGATTGAAGAACTCATGCTAAAGACTTAACATAGTTGTAATAAGCACAATTCAACATAATTGTGAATCCTGGTGATTCATAAATTAGAAAAGAAAATGCGATGATATAAAATAAAAAATATCATATTCCTTCTCCAAACACTTTGAAATCTGGAAGGAACTGTGTTTTCCTCCCTCTTTATCAGTTGGGATGTGTTTATGAACACAATTCCTCTATTCATTTTCTTTTACTTGTTGCTTATTTGAAACCAGGATGATCTATGGTGAATATTTTTTGCCAAAAGCCAGTAAGTTATTCACTGATTAGGTGCCCAGTAGCATGGTACAGACAACAGTTAAAACCCATGCTGAATAAGGGTATTTAAAGCTCTGTTTCACACAGTTCATCTTGAAAATTCACTGCTGAAGAATCCCAGAGTGCTAGTATGTAATCTATATTGCAGAGTTAGTCAGCAATTCAGAGGAATTCATTTTGCAGTCAATTCAATCAGAAATGCTACCAGGGAGTAAGAAAGCTGAAGGAAATTGCATCTACCTTCACTAAGTAATTGACTGAACAACAAACATCTCAGCATAATCCACTTAAATCATAATTAAACTTCCCAGACACCAGCCAGTCTATTTTCAATGCTGTTTTTACAGGCAACAAAATGAGTCACTCTTCTTTAATAAACTACCTACTTGAAAATATGTTTGCTTGCAACATACCTAGAAGAAGCATGAACTTCTTATGTGCATCTCCTTGAACTGGGAGGTGGGAAGCTTTGAACTCCTTGATCATCTTTTATTTTGATCTGTTAATGTGCATGAAAATCTTGCCTTCACTGGTATGTTAGCTCCTTTTAGTTGAGAGTTTCCAAATACTAAGAAATTCAGCTGTAGATTAAGAGATTAGCATTATTTAAGGGCAGGTATCCTCCAGTGAGCTGAGTTTTTCAGGTCTCCTTGTACTCTAGCTGATTCTCTAGTTAATGTAGTAAAAAGTAAAAAGAAAAAAAAAAAAAGTATCTTGGGAGAAATTTAGCCCACTCTACAGTATATATGTATTTGCTGGCCAGCTGAATTGCTTTCCAGGATTCAGGTGACAGGATTGTCACCTAATACACATGAAGATACATACAGGTAGACGTAAATGTAGATGCTTTTATCTAGAGTTGAATCTACCCTTGCAATTTAACATGATTTCAAGCAGAGGGTGAGTGAAAGAATAGTGCTTCTTGATTAACTCCTTGCACCAATGCTTTTGCTTTGTATTCAGGGCTTTAGTTTAAAATCAGTTTGATTCCTGTACAAAGGGAAAAACTCTTCAAAAGGTTCACCATTACTTTTCTTGAGCTGTCTAGCCAGCAGAAACATTCATAAACATTTATCCTAGCTCTTTTGTCTGGAAGCTGGAGACGAAGTGTAAGACAGGAATTAAGTGCTACAAAGTGAAGAGTGTAGATAGTTTCAAACTCCTTTAGAGTGGGGTTTCACCACTGAGGACTCCATAATGAGCTGGTACACAGCCTGTATTCAATTTCACCTGATTTTGGAGAGTAAAAATATCCACACCTGTGGTACTCATGCCAGGTTCTCTGCATTATAACTGGAGACACACAGTCATTTTTGGAGTACAGTTCATCTGAACTGCATTAGGCATCTGTATTAGGAGGTAAAGAACTGTTGCTTAAAAGTGCCTATTTCTCACCACAGAACATGGTGAAGATTTGAACCTAGTAAATAGGTCATTATATAGATAATACATCTGGTTAGAGGTGTCCCTGACTCAGTACTGAAGGCCAAGGAAACATGCTGAGTTGGTGCAAAACCAAGGAAAAGACGGGCAAGACTGACTGACTTTTTCAGTCACTTTCAATTGAGTTAACAATCAGGCACACATATTCCAGTTTTAAAAATTAAAAATCAAAACAAAACAAAACAAATATCCAAACCAAACTTCCTCCCCGTCTAAAAACCCAAACACCAAAGAAACCAAAACACACAGAAAATCCCTACCAGAAAACCCTTCCAGGACAATGTTTTCCATGTAAGCACAGTCACAATCAGATTTTACCCTACTAAAGGCAAGTCACTTAAAATCCTGCACTACCTTAGTGCAAAGATGCTCCTCACAGATGTTGGAAGGCAGAGAGGCTTCATACTGATCCTATTGCAGGACAAATTCTAGTACTGCTACTTTTAGTATTTTTCTTGCAACTTTTCTGAGCCTTCTATCTAGTCTCATACATATGCATAACAGGTTCCCTACAGCCACATCAGAGAGTGAAAACAAAGTAAAACGATTGCAAAAGGGCTAGCTGTTACCTCCATCACATACAGTGTCTTTGCATATTTAGAAAAAAAATGCCTGAGTGGCAGAAGGAAATGGCAGATTTTTTAATTTTTTTTGGCTTGTAGCCCATGTTACAAAGAAATTGCTTTATTTTGTTCCCTTTTTAAACAGAAAATTGTCTCATGAGCTCCATTCTTTCAGTCACATTGATTGTGGCACCCTTTCTGCACACCTCTGCAGAGATTACTCTGCATTCAGAGACAGTGGACATCCTACCTTACAACACAGTAGATCTTCCAGTACGTTTGCCACTTGAGTAAATATACTTTCAAGTGAAAAGCTGTTTTATACACTACGTGCAATTATTTTTAACAAATAACATGCTTTTCCACAGTCAGTATTATTCACATATGGCTCTATCACAGAAGGACTATCAAGTGAGTCACTAAGCTGAACTATGAAGCCTGCAAGTATCCCATAGGCTGCTAACAATCAGAATATTCAAAGGTTGTAGTTTAAAGCTCTCTTAAGGTTCAAAATACATGTTCTATGTGATAACATCAAATGGAAGTACTCACACATGAATCACAGAATGATACTTCCAGAAATATACTAGGAAAGTTCTCTGAAAGGCTCAGGTCTCTCAGGGTAAAGACATAGATGGCAGACTAATTCCTATGTCTCATGGCCAAGACAGACAGTTGTAGACAACAAGATAAAGTCTGCGAGTCAACTGGATGCCGAGGTTTAGCCCTATCTCCAGAAGCTGTGTGATTTCACAGAGCATGTTCATATATGTCTGTAGCGCAAAGCAGAGGGCTTTAATAGCAGCAAGCTTTAATCACATTAACACTGTACTCTGCAAGTGTTAATATGTCCTGATTCTCCCACCAGGGTAGTCACAGCGGGACACGTTACCTACATACCCTCAGTCTTTGGGTCACTAAGAATAAGACAGTATCCAGCATGCTGCTGATCTCTTGGCTTTTCAGCCAACGAAAAGTGAGGGAGTCCAATACACTCAGTAAATCCCCTCAAACCACTTTGAAAATCCCAAGGATAAAAAGACCTTCAGCTTTGTTTTGCTTGTTCTGTGTTTTCAACTTTTACATTCCTTTGGGGTTTCCACTTCTTCCTCTCCCTTGTGTGTTCTTTGCTATAAACCAAGTACTGTACTCAAATGTTGGAAGATAGAAGAGGCTTTTTAATGACCTATTGAGAATGAAATGAATAATTTAAGATTTACAATAGCTTTAAATTGGTTTTGCTTGTCGTAGGATGTAAACTACATTACAGGGGGGGGATTTGTTCTCTTTCTGTTTGCTTGCAGTGAAATGATACAAAATCCTGTCTCATATTTTCTTTGTGTTAATTGGGGATTTAACTGTTGCTTCCTTTGCTTACAGTGATGTACATCAAAGTCCTTAAAATCCATTTTAATTGTGCTGAGTGGATTTGGTCAATTACACTAGTAATCTTTCTATTAATAAGCATGTGAAAGGAAGACTATTCTGTACATAAATTAATAGAGCTAATCAGTTGTCCTCCCATTGTAACACACATGACAGGATTTGGCAGTACTTCAATAGGAAGTAAAAGTTTTGTGGCTTATGTCCAGGATCACATTTTTGCAGCCTACATGCAGAGAGGAAATTGAGGTTATCTCCACATCCTGCTAAAATGTCCAGAATTTATCCAGTCATCACCTGAATATCAGTTTATTAGGGTTTTTGTTTGAAAAATATCTCAAAGTGGGGATTGTAATGACTGTACAGTTCTGAAGCTGATCAAGTGAATTATTTTTTGTAACATAGCACTGACCAGACCTATTCATGATGAGACCCCTAGCTTGGTGCCAGCAGATACACAGCAAGAAAATGTCTGCTCATCTCCAAGAATAGAGAAAAAAAAGTAGTTCCAAATAAAACAACATAAGGAAACAGAGATTACATTGCTCAGTGTATCTGGATCTCATCACATTAGTTTACTTTGACTACGCAATTAAGCGTTCTGCTTATACCAAAACCAAGGGCAATTGCAGAAGAGACATGCTGTAGTTTATTAAATAAAAAGGAAGGAGTTTGCCATGGTGGGTATGACCCCACGGCTGCGGGACTTGGTCTCGGCGCGGCTCTGGCAGCCAGGGGGGAGCTGCCCGCCCCCCAACACCAACACCTGGCCATGCAAACCCCATACATTGTCACAAAGTATTTGAAATGTTTCTGAGATGCACCTTCTAGAAATTTGAAAATCACCATGGACAAAATACACAGCTGTTTGTTCATAAAGTGAGCAGGTCAGTGGAAGTAAGGAACATGGGCAGACTGAGGGCTGGTGTCACTATTCAAATACTGAATGAAACGTGATAGGTAGCAAGAGAGAAAGTTTCAACACTTCAAGATATCTGCCATTTAATTCAATGAGAACATAATCTAGTCAGCATGGAATACTTTCAGAAATCCTCCTTTTAATCTTTTTCTTAGTTATAAGGGGAGTAATGGTTTCCCAGAGCCTGGAGGTGTAACAGGAGCATTGCTGGGTTTGGACCTTCCTTTCCCTCCACGACTCAAGCTCCCTGCCTGTAACTTACCAGGATGGGATTTCATGGACAAACATAAGCATTTATAGGCCAATTGTGGTATCCTGAGGTTTTCAGGACACCAACGTCACAATGAATGAAAGATCCATGAGGCACTTGCACTGCTCTGGAGAGGCTGTTGGAGGCTGGGCAAGACACCTTATTAGCCGCCTACATGTACACAGTGAAATACCCCTCATCTTTACAGGCATACAAACTGTGCCAGTAATGTCCACATTTCTCCACTGACTGCAGAGGGAAGCCATGGAGTTGAGTTCAGATGGAGACAACAGCTTTGTCAGTTTTAGACTCTAATGAATTTCGCCTGCAGTGGGTGCATGCACAAACACATGCATTCAAGACACGTTGGACATAATGTGCACAGAATGTGATGCTGATCTGCCTGGGCTTTCTGTGTCTCTCCCAGATCAGATTAGAGCTACTAAACTAACTCTAGCAGAGCAGGTGCATGTAAAAAAATCCAAGCCATATGAAAAACAATTCTTCAGTTTCTGTCAGGTCAATTCTATAGACAGAAAAGTACGACGAATCTGTGAAAACTTGGCTATGTGACAACTTAGGGTGTGATATTTGTGGCCGCAGTACTATGACCTTAACAGGTGCTTAAGTCTAAATTTCTGAAATAGAGGAAAATCAGAACTCACATAACTAAGAACTAAAATGTGGGGGATGCACAGGAGAAGAGTTATAATTTAATTTATGAGTTAAATGCCATGTTGGATTTTCGGTCAGCTTTCAGTACTGACCCTGCTTCCTGCTAGTGTTAATCATTTCTGCAAGAAAGAAAAAAAGCAGATTGTAAAGACTTTCTTTGGGAGTTTCAGGGTAACGCAAAGCATTAGCATTCTGTTAAGAATCTATATCTTATCTTCTATTGACATGCAACTAATGTGAAAGAATGTAATTTGCATTCAGCCAGCCAACATTAAGCAAACAGTGAATTTGGGACGACAGGTTCTGCTCTCTTTATAAGCTCACAGAGTGCCGCCTTCTATACAAATAGACACAGAAGATCTTCAGTGACTCGTAATTCCACCATTTCAATTCTGAGCAGATCTGTTTTCTAGTCAGATTCACTGAGGTGCTGAGTAAGCACAATTTATATTTAATCCACTGAGACACATGTTCTCAGCCAACCTACCTCAGCTGTGGGTTTTGTTGGCTTGCTGAAATATCTTGTTATTTGGTAACTCCAATTTGAGAGGCAGCTATACTTCATCAGAGTTAACAAATTAGCAATTTGCACAATAATATGCAAAACCTGTGAGGTAAGGTTAATTGTTTCCTTAGTCAATAAAAATTGCTGCCCATCCCATCCTTTATTTTTGTTAGCTTCAAAATAGTTTTATTAAAAGATTTGATATTCATGACCAGTGTTTGACAGATAGGTCTCTTATTTGTGTCTCCTTAACAAGGTATAACTAAATAAACAGGAGGTGCATAATAATGTTATAGATCTATGAAACAAATTTCTTCGTGCAGTTGAAGCTATTGGAGTAGTTTTTCTGTGGGAGACCTAATTCTAATTAGAATTTTTTTCATAACAGAAAAGCTAAAAAACCCCACAACAAACCACTACTTGAAAAAGCAGCAGATTCCTGAAGTGGAGAAACAAAATAAAAATAAAATGTTTGCAGAGCACAGCTCCCCAGGACCTTCATTTATTTGATGATACCCAGGAGGAGCAACAGCCTCCTGGAAAAAAAGCAGTCACTAACAGCAACGTATGCAGTGATTCTGATCCCTGACAGCAGCAACTGAGTTAACATGTAATTACAAAGATAATATTATTGAACCTAGTCAAGCCTGATAAGCAGTTAGGATTCCGTTCAGGTCATCAAGATGGATTTTTTAGGATCCTCTTCACTCAATTTCCCTTTTCTGTTACTGTGGTTGATTTTATTGAAGTTAAACTACTGTAAAACTAGACTCATGCAGGGCAACTTAGGCCTCAGTATCGTTGCTCTTTCCTGCAATAATTGTTTCCATAATTGTTCTTGTCACTGTAGTAGATGATCTGCAAAGAAGAAGAAGGGGGGAAAAAAGGTTGTGTCCTTTCCTGCTACTTTATAAGGCATGATGATAGCTTCATAAAATTTTATTGTATTACTATACTAAGACTATAATACCATTCCCATAATTTATTACCATGCCAAGAGCTGGGAGTTGAACTCAGACAAATTCAACATTGAAATAAGATGTAATTTGCTACCACTGAACGCAGGGAAACATAGGAATGATTTGTTGGGAGGGCCAAAGAAATCGAAGGGAAATGACCCTGCTCCTGTTTACTTCAGTATCTCTCGGCTGCAGTCACCTCAGATCTCAGAGATGAAATTACACGACTTTCTAAAAGAACCCTTGAGCCATAATCTGGGAGACATTCCTTGGCCTATGCCTGTGATAGAAGCCTGCATATCTACAGTAATTGTTCTGACCCAGTATCTATAGCTACCAGCCCGCAAGTTTGCTGTTTGTACTGCCCTTGTCTGCTTAATGCTCGTGAGACCATACTAAGACAGGAGTTACAATATGACCTCAGGGGTAAGCATTTTCTGCAGATGTAAGAATAAATGTACATAATTTCATTTTGGAGAGGGAAGGGGGTACATGTACGTGCCTTGTTATCATAGGCACATACAAAACAAATATACAATATTAGTGAAGAGGTCCACCTAGCCCAAGGTTGTTGTCAACCTTTGCCAAAATTAGTTTTGTAGGGAAGAATGCAGAAAGCAGTAAGAAATAGTAGTTCTCCAGTGTTGTGCTCTCTTGCAGTTAGCAGTTCCTGACTCTGGGACTTCTGAAGCACCAGTTTTACCATAGCTTTATGCACAATAATCCTTCTTTCTGGAACAGTCAGGTAGGAGCTATCTCAGTTATCTGGGTGATGCTACCTGTTCATTTAATTCATACTGCTCACCTGAGTCAGAAACAATTCTCCATTGCCTCAACATAGTTAATATCTTGGCAGTCATTTTTGCTTTCATCTGCTTCATTTTGTCTACTTAAATGCGACATTTTTAACCTAATTGATTTGGTGTCCTTAAGGTGTTTTAGCATTACCATCAGCTGTTGTCTCCTGTTATGTACATGTCATTGATACCTGACCAAACTAAAAAGTTTGGGTTAACTGCAGACTTGAACTAGGGAAACTGGATAAAAATAATGGTTTGTGACAAATGATAGTATAAATGGTTCCTTCTACACTTTAATATTGTGAGAGTGTCCTAAAGTTGTTTCACTTGTGTAATGGGTGTAGGTATCAAGATTTTGGTAGTGGTGGGGTGCTGCAGGTGTGGCTTCTGTGAGAAGAGGTCAGGAGCTAACCCTGTGCTGGACAGACACCATTCCAGTTGGCTCCAAGACAAATCTGACACTGGCGAAGGCCAGGCCTATCAGTGACCCTGGTAGTGTCTCTGTAAGAATATATTGAAGAAAAGGTAAAAAATTATGTGCAGCAGCTGTGAAAGAGAAGACTAAGGAAAAAACATGAAACACCTTTGCAGACACCAAGGTCAGTGCAGAAGGAGAAGGAGGAGGTGCTCCAGGCACTGGAGCAGAGACTCCCCTGCAGCTGGTGCAGAAAATTGGTGAAGTACATCGTCTCCCTGCAGCCAAGAGAGTACCGTGTCAGAGCAGATAGCCACACTGCAGCCCATGGAGAACCCCATGCCACAGCAGGTGGATGTGCCTTGAAGGAAGATGCAGCCTGTGGAGAGCCCATGCAGGAGGAGGGTCCTGGCAGTAGCTGCAGCCCATGGAGGGGATCCCAGGCTGGAGCAGGTTTTGTGGCAAGACTGTGACCCCATGGGCAACTCATGCTTGGGGCAGTCTGTTCCTGAAGAACTGCAGCCCATGGGAAGGAACCACACTGGAACAGTTCATGAAGGACTGTCTCCTGTGGGAAAGAGCCTGCACTGGAGCAGGAGAACAATGTCAGGAGGAAGGAGTGGCTGAGACTAAGGGTTATGAACTGACTGTATCCCCCATTCCCCATCATTCCCATCCCCCCACACCTCTCAGGGATTAGAAAGATGAAATAGAGGAGTCGGGAATGAAGGAGCCAGTTTAAGCCTGGGAAGAAGGGAGGGGTGTGGGGGAGTTGGTTTTAGTTTTGTCTTTGTTTCTCACCGTCCTACTCTGGTTTTAATTGTCAAGAAATGAAATTAATCTTACCCAAGTCAAGTCTGTATTGCCTGTGACAGTAACTGGTAAATGATCTCCCTGTCCTTACCTCGACCCATAAGCTTTTCCATCTAATTTTTCTTTCCCCTGTCATCGTGAGGACAAGGAATGAGAAAGCAGCTGAATGGGGATCTTGGCAGCCGAGCAAGGTCAACCCACCACATCTTGTTCAGTAGTTTGTCTTGGGATCTTTAGCTGCTGAGATTTGCATCTTTTTTCTGTAAGGTGTAGAGCTTTTATGGATGTCTAGTATGAATGGCTTTATCTTACTGCAAACACATTATACCTTGCTCATGGTAAATTCACCATCTATGAAATGTCTGTCATGCAAATGGATAGAAAAGTTATACAGCTGAATTGACGTAAGGAAATTCTCTGCTTCTGCTTGTCAAAAAGTGTCCTCACTAGGGAAAACCTTGAAAAACTGTCAAAGAATGGGAAAACCTGGACTGCTGCTCTTCTGTTCTACCACATCAGATGGAAAGATACTACCTTGTTTCCACATGCTACAGTGCCTCTAATCTCAAACCACTGCTTCACCTTTCCCAGTTGTACCTCATGTTCCAGCTTCCTCTTCAGATTCTTCTCTTCCAAGGACTCTGTGTAGCTAGGATAATTAGAACTAGATTGTTTGGAAAAAGAAAAAAGCTATCATTGGAAAATAAAACCCCTAAATAAACAGTTGCAAGTTATCTTTATATATCTAAAGGGAGCTGCAGAGGGCACAACAAAAGCACAGTAGGTCCTTTTTCCCAATAGTTAGTTCCAAAAGAAGAAAACAAGTCTGAAACTTTGCGAGTGATGTAGCCCTGTGCAAAATATTCTGCCCTGTATGGGAGCCACATTCCCACTTCACCTCTCACAAGGATACAGGTCCCTGATGTTTTCTGCTTGTCTGCATTCCACCTGTCAATATTACTCTGAAAGCTGAGCAAATGCAAAAGCAATCAGTTTTTAAAGTCTGTATCATTCATTCTTTTGCACAATAAACAGCACTTTTGATGTAGGCAAAAAGAGAGAGAACAAAACAAATCTTTCATCTTCTTCCATAAAAGCCACATTATAACTTTTTTTTCATGTCTTTTTTCTTTTTTCCCCTCTGCAGTCCCTGGAGAATCAGCACAGTGTTTTCTTCATAAACAGATATCAGCACAGACTTGAAAATGTCACTGTTAACAATGAATTATCCCAGATGTACAGAGAGCACTGTGGTCATCAATAGTTCTTTCTGTAAGCCCTCAAGGCTCTGAACCACTGATAAAAAGGAAAGAAAGGGGACAAAAGGATTATACAGTAAATAAATTTGACTAGTATTAAGAATTTAACATGCTCGCTGGCACAATCAACCAACTAAAGCGATGCATCAGACATGGAATGGCCTGCCATACAGTTCACTCTCATACTACTGTATTCC
This sequence comes from Falco cherrug, assembly GCF_023634085.1. Taxonomy (NCBI): domain Eukaryota; kingdom Metazoa; phylum Chordata; class Aves; order Falconiformes; family Falconidae; genus Falco; species Falco cherrug. The sequence goes on from NC_073698.1 coordinate 6,960,955, forward strand.
CTTGTCAGTAGCTAACATTTGCAAAAAACCACTAAATTATGGGTGACATTACCTAATAGATTTGTCAGCCTGAACACTTTTGCTTTCAAGCTAAAGGTAGAAAATTCAGTTCATTTTAGAATGACAAACACCTTACCCTTTTGAAGTTTCTAGTGTTTCCAGTTAATTATTAATGTGTTGTTACCCGCTTAGAAAACAGGATAAATGAGAAAATATTATTAATATAAATGTGTGTGGTTTAGATATATTATTGCAAGCTTCAGCTGAAACTGCTAGAGGAGTCAAACCATGTTTTTAAATTTAAAGGCTGTATTTTACAACTTTTTTTCCCCTTAAACCGTCTACTTGCTTAAACACAGATCATCAAAACACTTTAAAATGTCAAAACAGCAGCTTTGAACCACTTTGCTTATTATAGTATATGGTTCCAGAAGACATTAGGGAATTTCAATTATTCTGTTAATTAATAATGCCCCACAGTGTTTCACTGGTGGGTTTGAAAGGGCTTTGTAAAGTTATATTATATTATATTGCATTATATAATATCATATTATATTGTATCATATTATATTATATTGTATCTTATATATGTGGGTGTGTATATATATATGGAAAAATATTACTTTTACAGATGGGGAAACTGCGGCAAAGTGATTTGCCCAGGAGAGTGTCTTGTTCATCAAGCAGATCCAACAAAAGGAGGCAAAATCCTGAATTGCAGTCCAGGAAATTGCCATAAATGTCACAAAAATGACTGTCTGAGCCTTTGTAATATCAGCAGTTCTTTTAAAAGAAAACATTAAATTCAGACATGAAAACTACTGCGCCATGTAATAAGTATTACATGACTTACATGTATATAAGAAGCAATAAGTAATAAGAACATGAGGTGCAGTATGAGGTCCATTTAGCTCCATCAGGGACTTTTTCTCCACAACAAATAGGAAGTGAAAACAAAGTCAGATTGAACAGTTAAATTAAAATAGAATGGCAGCAGAATTTTAAGAATGAAGTCAAAAATAAAAATTACAGAAAGATAAACAAAATAAACAGGCAAAAACTATCTGTAAGTACATTTTGTGTAAGAGAATAAACCAAGAAACAGTTGATTCAATGATTACTGTACAATGAATCTATCACTACAAGGGAAAAACATCTGACACCTTTCTTGCATCAGGCTTCTGTTGAAAAGTTACAAGTGGTCAGACATTTAACACAAGCAGAAAGGAAGAATAAATTTAATAATTCTTAGAAACATAGGTGCTTTCAAATGTGCTGGACCCAATGATCTTCTCTCTTTAGTATTCCAAGAACCACTCTCAGATCTCATAGAAAATGAGCAAATTTCTGGAAGACTGAAAGAAAGAAAAATGAAGTGACCATCTTTAAAGTGGGAGAAAAGGAAGAGTAGGGGAGCTTTAAGTCCCAGGAAAGTACCATCATAAATAAACTATTTGTAAATACTTAGAAAAGAACAAGGAGAGAAATTTGTCTTTTACAGACAGGGAATTTCTCTTTACAGACAGGGAAAAAGCAACAGATAACCTATACCTTGATTCCAGCCTGGTTTCCATGCCATTTGATATACAGATATCAGAAGGAAGCCTAGGAAAGGCCTGTAGCTTGGGTATGAAGGTGGACAGAAAATCATATTCAAAGAGTAACTATCAAGTGTTTGCTTTGAAGTGGAATGATGCATAAGGTGAAGTTCCCAAGGAGTTTGTCTTTAGCTAATACTCTTACATATCTGCTCAAAGGAACACGGACTGAGTTTATTAAATACACAGATGATACTAAGCTGCAAGCACATTGGAAGGTAGGATTAAAATTCCAAAGGGAGAAATTATTTGAAGAATTTAAAAAAAAAATCCACCAAAAACCATGATGCAATTTAATGAAAACAATTAGAGGACATAAGTATAACCAATCAAATGAGAACAGGTTGGAGAAAAGATGCCTTGGGTAACCAGTAACCCAGGAAAAGATTTGGTGGATCACCACTGGCTGTATATAATGGAACGGTGTAGTGAAATATCGACACTCTCATGAGTGGTACATAATATACACGAGTTAACCCTTCCATCGCACTCATTGCTGATAAGAACTGATGCGTTCAGTTCTGAATATTGAACATCAGGAGAAGTATGGGTGAATTAGAGAATGCTGAGGAGAAAATGCAAAGTTATTAGTGATCTGGAAGGCAAGATCTGGAAGGAGATACTGAAGAAACAGTGAATTTTTTTGTCTGGAGTAGAAAAGGTTGACAGGTAACATCATAAAAGGCCTCAAAGCCTCAAAATCCTTCATATGGACATGTTATTCATTATAGGTAAGACATAAATTAAGGGCTGAAACTGCAACCAGAAAAAAATAAGTTCAGACACTACAATAAGTTAGTGAGGATAGTGGAACACTGAAGCAGATTTCCTAGCAGCCTTTGGAACCCCAACCATCAGCTGATTTTAAGAATAAATTACACAAACAGGCCTCAGAATGACATAGGAATAGCTGATCACACCTTGGGGCAGATGGATGGACTGGTGATTTTCTGCAATTCTTTTAAAGGGCTATTTTTCTGTGACTCTGACAAGGGGAAAGACTTATTAAGCAGCAGCTTTCAAAGGCACCTAAATTTAATAGGAACTTTTGAGAACCCAGTTCAGGATGTAAAAAGTCTGAGTTTCTCTTCTTTGTACAATAAGGCAAAGATTTTATTGTAGGTACTAAAAAGGAAAAACTTTGGAGACTGTTATTCAAATATTCAGATGAGAATTGTTTCCAGTATAGCTCTGCAACTACTGGGCTGGATACTGAATAGCTGGCTGTTGGTTTTCCTTCCCAAAGGGTGCTGGTGTACACTTGAAAGTGCATCCTTGTTGAGCCTAGAAATGTTGCACTTGTATTTGCAGCATTGCAAGTTCCCTTAGACTCACGCTGTTGCATTTCACTACGATAACCCTACTTGTAATACCAAAAGATATTTTGGCTCCTGAGGCAGGATCTCCACTTGAAGTCTCCCCCAGTTACTAGACCTCATGAATTTTGCTGTGACACGAAGCTAATGGATCCTGAGACCTGTGGAATTCAAATCCATTTGAAAATACAAAGTCCGAAATTCTGGGGCTGATGTTGCTCACGTATTTCTCCCCTTCTTTGCTCCCACTTGAGACTTCACATCTCAAACAAGGATCTTGCTGTTCTGCTGTCATTGTACCTTTATTTAATCAGTCACAATAATACCCTTTCTTTTCATGCCTATCTCTTTTCAGCTACCTACACAATTTCTGAGCTTATTTGCAATAGGAAAAGACCATAAATTTAAAAGCTCTCCATTCCTGGGGTATCTTGGACTGCTCTGGCTACACAAAGAGGCTGAGTGCCCTCAGTTCCCAGAGAAAGCCAACAGCAATCAGCCACATGGAGGTATTTTTATTATCATTCTCTTCAAATATCTGCGTAAGAGTATCATAGGGCACAGATGTAGGTCTAAAAATAAATATCCCTGGCTGAAAATCTCTCCCATTGATAGCTGTGTATGGTTTGTGTTTAGGTATATTTCTCCCCACTTTTTTTTCCCTTAAAGTAGAACTGAAGAGTGAGATTCAGTGCCAGGAATGGAGATTGTGCCAGTAATTTCCCATGACAAAGCATATGCTTAAACTGAGAAGAAATACCACAGAATGCTGCACCTTCATTAACACTTTCAACCTGACTCAACAATATTCTCTCGCCATACACAAAAGGACTATACAACCAAGAAGGCTGGATAAAAGTGTGAATAATTTAGGATGGCTGGTAATGTAAGCAATCCGGGAGGTCAGCATCCTGTACCCTTTGAACTGGCATCCTACATGCCAAAACTTGAGTGATGTGTTTACCTAGGTAACCCTGCAAGCAAGCAGAAGAAGCGCAGAGATACAAAGCATAGGATAAATAAAAACATAATATCAGTAAGTGTTATGACAGCTGTCTGCTGCAGAAATGCTGTATGATGAATAAGTGAACGAATGAATGAATGAATGAATGAATGAATGAATGAATGAATGAATGAACAGGAGATACAGTGAAAGACTTCCATGTGTTGTCTTCTGATGTCTCTCTGTGCTGTCTGTCTGAGACCAGAGCCTTTTTTTACTGCATTTGGTGATGTAATTTCTTCAAAAAACATCAGATGGAGCTGCACTTAAGTGTCCAGCCACCCCTGAAAGACTAGCTGGGGGAAGCTGGAGCTGATGATCTGCCAGACAAGAGCTCTTCAGGTGTCTGTGAAGGTGAGTTCAGTGAAAGACTTGTGTGGGGCTTATCTTATCATTGTAGAAAGATAAAATTGATCAGATGGCTTGGACTCAGAAAATGCTTATTTCTTTTTGTTGGCTCTAAGGCCAGCAGAGGACATAACATCCATAGCTCAGGTGGAAGTACCCTACAGATCTCTTCCTTTGAATACCAGCTGGAGGACATAGAAATGCTTGTGTAGCTGGGTTTGCTGTGGGCTGGGAGTGGAGAATTATAAACTGCTTTAAGTTATGGAGAAAAAAAAAGTATGAATTGGTGGCAAGTTAAAAATTTTATTATGAGAAAGGGGAAACACAATTTATATGTAAAGCCAAGAACTTATTGTTACTATAATTGAAATCTTAGCAAGCTAATCAAAGAGTTATTATTAGTCTATATCTAAGTACTAAAAAAAAAATTTAAAAAAATGAAGAAACTGAAGAGTACCACCAAACAGAAAAGGTTTCAATAATAATAATAAAACACTTCAGATGATTGTTATACACACACTCCTTATCCTCTACCCTTTTTTCCTTGTATTATGTTACCCTTCCCGCTGCCATTCAGGCCCTGGAGATTATAGGTTCCATCTGGCCGGGGGAGAGAGGAAGGGTATAAAGCATGCCAAGCCCTTCACTGGGAGGACTATGATGCTAATGGTGATGACTTCTTTCTGCCTAGGATCTGCTTGGGGTGTTTTTTTGTTTGCTAACACACTTCTACATATTGCTTTTTCTTTGTTGGTTTGCACATTCACATTACATGCAGATTTAATACTGTTTTATGGATGTTGCATACTTGTTCTTTGTTATCCTTAAATGTAGTTTTGTCCAGCTTCTGATCTGAATTTCTTTAACTGGTTGTGGCTGAGCTGTTTACAGCCTTGGGGTTTCCACTGCCTTCCTGTACCCCATGTAGGTAAACCAAGTTAAAACAAAGCTACAGTCAGGTCAGGACAAGTTCAGACAGACCAAGCCTGGCAAGATTCTGTCCTACAGCCTAGCAAACTCAGTGCAAAGCCTGTGTTCTAGTACTAACAAGAGCAACACCATATTACTTGGCCACAGGCCTACATTCTCTAAGTGCATGTTTTTTCAAAAAAGTCCTACATACTGTTTAAGCAAACTTGATGACAAGCTGCATGATCAATATTAACTATGTTCATATTAAAAGGGTCCCCCTTTTCATATTGTACAGGCTGCATAAGGACAGTACGTTCTAAATGTTCTCCTATTTAAGCAGTTCAGGTTCCTTTCGAATGAGCTATAGCAAGGATTACCCATTATTGAGAATATACATCTAGAGATCCAGTTTTATAGCCATCCATTCTAGTAGGAGCTGAGATTAATGACCTTGGAAATCCCTGTACAACCTGCAGAATCAGTCTTAGCATGCAAATAAACACCATAAATTAACAAGGTCAACATCTGCTTTTCTGGGAAGGCAAAGGGAGGGAGGGATCTTAGGAAATGAGTGGCAGCATGAACACACTGCCACACAAACCAGTGAGAGGGAAGCTGTCTGTGGTAGGTATTAGTTTCCCTCACTGCAATAATAGACATGCTTAAAAGCATAGACAAGCATTCAAGGAAGGCTGATTTCCTAATCTTCTGTCTTTGTCCCTAACCTGATACTATTTCTAGTATCAGATCCCTAGAGAAAGTGAAACCACTACCAAACCAAGATCACTTTAGGTCAACTGGATATCTACTGACTGAACTTGGACTATAGGACTCCTCCATTTGGGCTGTCACATTTTCCCGGTAGCTGATGCACTCAGCTGCTCCAGCGATGTCTGCTGACAACGGGAACAAAAAGATGGACTGTGAAGGCACCAGCATCCAGCCTCCAGCAGGTTTTTGCACTTCATGCTATATTGAGGTTACAGGGTTTGTTTTAAATAGCATATATATATAAAATGTTACCAACTCTTCCTTGATCACTACAAATTTAAATTTGCAGGATCTCTTTTGGACTAGACACTGCCAGATAACAAAGAGCTAAGTGGTGAGTGCAGTCTGACAGTCTGCATACTTGTCAGAAGATGTTACGCCTTCCTCATAGCTTCCTTCATAACTACAGAACCACAGAGCCCTAAAAGGTATCTGGGAAGGCCAATTAGATTTTCTGAAGTCTGGCTGTTACTGTTGGGATTGTTCCCTGGTATATGATTTCTGTTCCTTTTTTTTTGGTCCTGTTTGGTTTTGTCCCATTTTGTCTGTTCCTTGTTTGTCTAGTCTAACAGATATATAACCTGTCAGGTTAACTTTTCTGCTACCTGTTGCCTACATACCTTCTCTTATTTTTCTCAGGCTCCTTGCTATATACCTCAGTCCCATGCCATGTTATTAAACTGCTAAATGGTAAATTATTGTTCATGCAAATATTCATAAATGTGAGGACCATCTTCTTTATTCATTGCTCACAGCAATGGCTTTTTTGGTTGGTATTGTAATCTGCACAAGTTCACTGCTCAATTAACTTGCTTTAAAAAATACTCATGTTTTCTTAATGTTAACTTTTTTTGTTCACAGTAAGAGTAAGGAGCTTAATAATGAGCTTTAATCTCTGAAGTCTCTTCCAGACTCTTTATCATTATTATTGTTCTTTGGATACCCTCTACTTTATCTATACCTTTTTGTTAATGAGACGCTGTAGCATTCCAGCCGTAATCTAGAGAAGACCAATCCAATAGAAAGTTCTCTCGGAATTCTGGAAATATTTAATTAGCTCATTCACCTAATATATTACATTGCCTCATTCCATGAAGAATTATGAAAGCCGTTTCATACTGTTCACTCTAGCTGCCTAACCTAGGTGTGGTTCCCTGTATGATGTCTGCTGTCAAGGGAGCAGACTCCCAGCAGTCCAATGCCACCAGGTTCTGGGTCCCCGCAGAAAGTATAGAGAAATTTTCATGAAAACCGAGCAAGGTGCTTCTAGTGGATGCTAGAACAGTTGCTTACAGAAGGCCTCTCTGGACATCACCTAGTTCAACCCCCCTGCTCAAGCAGTGTCTTCTAAAGCAGGTTGCTTATGGCCATGTCCAGTCGAATTTTTTATATCTCCAAGGACAAAGACTCTAAAACTTCTCTAAGCAGCCTGTTCCAGTATTCAAACAGCCCCACAATACTTTTTTTCACTTTTCTTATGTTAAAATATGGCTGTCTGAGGTTTTCCAAATCTATTTAAAGTAGCAAACTCATGTGTAATATGCTGCACTATAGCACCATTTCAGCATTTAGCATTGCTGCCTTCTGATATTTATTCTATACTGAAAAAATAATGGCTTTCACTCATGCAGTTGTCTATAGGTTTTTCAGGATCCATACTGTGAGTACAGTTGCTACAGTAGTATTTTAGAATCAAATGACAGATGCCTAAATGTATTCATCTTTTTTAAGGGAACCGAGAATTGTAGCTTCCGGTGCCTGAGGCCAAGAACTGCAGTCAGGCTATGTATGGAGAAAACATTCAATTTCAAGAGCACAGAAGAAGAAATGTAGGAAGAGAAAACTTTTGAGGTGAAACACATGAGAAGAAGCTGTCTACCTTCCTGGAAAATGAGATGAGTCAAATCAACTATTGGATAGAAAAAAAAAAAAGAAAAAAAAAAAAAAAAGAAAAAAAAAAGAGAGAGAGAGGTAAAAAGAAGTTTGATAGATTTTAAAGACTCCTGCCATCACTACAAATGCACTCAGCCTTATTTCTTTAAGTCAACAAAGAACCAGAACTCACAAAGGTTAATGCAATTTCTATTCCTGACCAAAATTTATAATGCAGTATTGTGGAGGTAGACTGACAAAGTGAAGAAGTGGTTGTGATTTTGCAGTGACTGACAGGCTAGAGAATTAAAAAACTTGACAATTTTATGTATTATATAAATACATAGAAAAGCATTTATGCTCGCTTTAGACTATAATTCTCATACCTGAATGAGCATCTGCTTTGTATAATTTTAAACCTGTAAATTCAAAACCTGACTATTCTGACTAGGAACTATTTCACCTGTAATTTGATCAGCAATGTATGGGTATAGCAGACCACAGACACAAATTCAACAGTTTATGGGCTCAATCTGATTTTCAGAGCAATAAATAGAAACCATAGGTTGTTTGTCACCACAACTTTGTTGTTTTTTAAAGGGGAAGAAACTGAGAAACCAACAGAATGGGTCAGAAGTAATATGAATTGGTTTAGCCTATTTCTTGATTTCACCTTTCCCAAACCCTGTCATTTCCCCAATTTCTGCAGCTGCTCATCCTTCCTTCAGCAGATAACCAGAACGAATTTGTGTCATGATCAGTATGCAGGCATCCCCTATCTTTTAATATGTATTTATTTCCTTGTGGGAGGGAGTCTTTTACATGGACAATCTGGATTAATGGGCAGAGGCCGATTGCATGAGCTTCCACAAGGCTCAGTGCTGGGTCCTGCACTTGGGTCACACCAGCCCCACGCAGCGCTGCACTTCCAGGGTAGCTGGGAAGCTGCCTGGCAGAAAAGGGCCTGGGGGTGCTGGCTGACAGCCACCCAAGTATGAGCCAGCCATGTGCCCAGGTGGCCAAGAAGGCCAACAGCACCCTGGCTTGTACCCGAAATAGCATGGCCAGCAGGACTAGGGCAGTGACCGTCCCCTGGTAGTCGCCACTGGTGCAGCTGTCCCTTGAAGACTGTGTTCAGTGTTGGGCCCCTCAGTACAAGAAAGACACTGAGGTGCTGGAGTGAGTCCAGAGATGGGCAACAGGGCTGGGGAAGGAGCTGGGGCACAAGTCTTATGAGAAGCGGCTGAGGGAACTGGGGGTGTTTAGCCTGGAGAGGAGGAGACTTCAGGGGGACCTTATTGCTCTCTACAGCTACCTGGAAGGAGGTTGTCCTGGGGTTGGGATTGGTCTCTTCTCCCAGGCAACAAGCGGAAACAAGAGGAAAAAAACAGGACACAAGCCTCAAGTTGCACCAAGGAAGGCTTACATTGGATATTAAGAAAAAATTCTTGCAACATGCTGCCAGGGAGGTGGTGGAATCAGCAGCCCTCAACCATTTAAAAACCACCTAGATGCAGTGCTTAGTGACATTGTTTAGTGGTGGACTTGGCAGTGCTGGGTAAACAGTTGGACTTGATGATTCCAAAGGTCTCTTCCAACCTAAATGATTCTATGTTTCTATGATTCTATGAAATGTTTTGTCATAGTTTAACCCTGGCCAGCAACTAAGCCCCACACAGCTGCTCAATCACTTCTCCCCAGTTTGGGATGGAGGAGACAATTGGAAGGATAAAAGTGAGAAAACTCGTGGGCTGAGATAAGGACAGGTAATGGGTAAAGCAAAAGCCGCACACAAGCAAAGCAACCCAAGGGATTCACCCACCGCTTCCCACGGGCAGGCAGGGGCTCAGCCATCCCCAGGGCAGCCGGGCTCCGTCACGCGCAATGGGGACTTGGGAAGACAAACGCCGTCACTCCCCGCGTCCCCCCCTTCCTCCTTCTTCCCCCAGCTCTATATGCTGAGCATGACGCCATATGGTATGGAACATCCCTTGGGTCAGGGGGGTCAGCTGTGCCGGCCGTGTCCCCTCCCTGCTCCTTGTGCCCCCCCAGCCCCTCGCTGGTGGGGTGGGGTGAGGGGCAGCAAAGCCCTTGGCTCCGTGTGAGCGCTGCTCGGCCACAGCTACAACAGCCCTGCGTTATCAACGCTGTTTCCAGCACAAAACCAAAACACAGTCCTATAGCAGCTACTGTGAAGAGAATTAACTCTATCCCAGCCAAAACCAGCACGTGTGCATAAAGGAATCAAATTATGGGGGAAGCTGGAACTACTTGATCTTTAAAGTCCCTTCCAACCCAAACCAGCCTATGATTCTATAAATCTTCGCACAGCCTGTCATAAAAGGATACCTGTCTTGTGGTCATAGGATTGATACAACTCCAGTAACATGCCAAGACTGATGGATCTTGCCACCAAATTGTATGTGGTCTCCTCATGTAATTGAATGTAACCAAAGCGTATAGTAGTAGCTGCTCACTGCTTCCTAAACTGAAAGATATCTTTCTGGTCATGCATTGGAGAAAGAATTTAAGTCTTTGGTCTTCAAGAGCCTCTGAAAAGCTTTTGTTACCTTGCAAGGCTGCCTAGTACAGAATTGATAATATCTTTACAGAACCACAGAATGGTCAGGGTTGGAAGGGACCTCTGGAGAACATCTAGTCCAAACCCCTGCTAAAGCAGGTTCTCCTGGAGCAGGTTGCAGTGAGTCATGTCCAGGCGGGTTCAGAATGTCTCCAGAGAAGGAGACTCCCCAGCCTCTCTGGGCAGCCTGTGCCAGGGCTCTGTCACCCTCAGGGTAAAGAAGTTTTTCCTCATATTCAGATGGAACTTGTTGTGTTGCAGTTTGTGCCTGTTGCCCCTTGTCCTGTCACTGGGCACCACTGAAAAGAGCCTGGCCCTGTCCTCCTGACACTTGCTGTTAAGATGTTTGTAGGCATTGATGATATCCCCTCTCAGCCATCTCTTCTCCAGGATGAACAGCCCCAGCTCCCTCAGCCTTCCCTCACCAGGGAGATGCTCCAGTCCCCCCATCATCTCTGTAGCTTCCGCTGGCCCCTCCCCAGTAGCTCCCAGTCTCTGTGGAACTGGGGAGCCCAGCACTGGACCCAGCACTCCAGGTGCGGCCCCACCAGGGCAGAGCAGAGGGGGAGGACCCCCTCCCTCGACCTGCTGGCCACCACGCTCCTCCTGGTGCCCCCCAGGGTCCCACTGGCCCCTTGGCCACAGGGCACACCGCTGGCCCACGGGCACCTTGCTGCCCACCAGCACTCCCGGGCCCTTCCCCGCAGAGCTGCCCCCCAGCAGGTCACCCCCAGCCCCTGCTGGTGCCTGGGGCTGTCCCTCCCAAGTAACTCCCTTTAGTAACAACATTTTCAAATACATTCTTCAAGACACATTAAAAGCATTGTTATACAGTATTTCTGTCACTATGACACATATAGTTGAAGTTTTTCAGAATGCTGTATGCTACAATCACAATGTTTATAGGTTCTTTAAGTGCTTACTGGAATTGTGGAAATTTGAAGAATCCTTTCTTATGGCTTCGTATTGGTGATGTTACATCTGTTTATTAGCATAACAGTACTTTTCCTTACATAGCCACTAGCTCAACTAAAGAGGAACCTTTCATAATTATTAAAATAATCAGTGGCAATAATACTCTCAAGAAAAACAGGAAATCATATTATTTATAGTAGTGCTCTAAACACTCTTGTTAAACATCCTTTTCACAGCGGTTCCATGCAAATATCTTTTTTTTTTTTTTTTGAAGGGCTTTTGTTTCTCTCAACTTTCAGATTGTCAGGCTACACTGAGATTTTTTTTAATTTGTGCATGCCTGAATAAGCTTACCTTCAGATGAGGAAAGCACTACCTTTTTCTTTATCTCTGGATTATTTTTCTGCATTTTTCTCTTCTGGCTTTGAAAACACCTTATTATTATTCATATGCTTTGGCAACATCCCTGCAAGCCACAAACCCATATTTTTGTAGGCACCTTACAGATCACACAGAGGGGTGGTGCCTTCCAAAATTAACATACACTCTAGGTGGCTTTAGCAGAAGGAGTGTGTTTTTCTCCCCAGTTTATACATAAGGAACTGGGCCAAAGAGGCAGTAAAACCTGAGTATAATCTTAAAAGGCATTTAGACATCTCTGTTCCATTTAAAATAAGTTTTGTGCCTAAGGAAGGGAGCACAAACTCCTTGATCAAGTAACACAGGTTAAATATTAAACCAGATTTTATCAGTCATTCCACAACCTATTCTTTACCTACAGATCCTGAGCTTTCGACATTACCAGGGTGCACACAGGCCAGCAGACTGGTAATAGGGTCTAATAAAAACTTTTTTCAATAACTACTGGCTTGGAAACACCCTCACGTAAAACTGTCTTCCACAGCTCTTTACAGATTCCTAGTGTCATCCAGCAGTCTAGAGATCAGCTGTAGGTAGGTTGTACCACCCCAGTAAAATGAAGCAGTTGGAAATCCACTTTAAAAATATAACTAACCTTTGTCTGTAGCTGTTGAACATCTCTGGAACAGCGCAAGTGACCAGAACATACTAGGAGTCCTGGTCCTTAACACCTAGAACATCAAAAGCCAAATTTTCTTTGACTGTTAGTTTTCTTACACACTTTTCACATCAGCTGTTTCTTATCTGTGAAAGGCTGACTCCTCAAGCTCTGTCTTAGCTGTTATGAACTTGTAAACCTACCTGGGATCTAATGATTTCAGTAGTAAGCAGAACATAATTGCTGTTGAGGATCTTAGTGTACAGTTGAGGAGATGTGTGTTCTTCTAGTCCTTTCTAGGACTGAAAGCAAGTGCCTTTCAAGAATAGCATCCATGGAGACAGGAAGCCAGAGCACCCTGAAAGCCTGGGTTTAGAAACTGATTGTTCCATTCATTCTAAATCTGCTCACATGGAAGTTGACTGGGTGATGAGCTGAGCAATAGGAACAGCAAAAAGCTAAAGAAATCAGTTTAGCCAGTGCCATCCTAAGGCATGAGCTTCTAACAGCCCTGATTCTGGATACCTATGTTGGAAAGTGGTCACCACATAGTGAGGTTGACAGTGGACTCTTGATTTACTTGTTATTTTGCAGCGGATTAGACTAATTGTGCAGCTGGTGTTGTCTGATGGTGAATAAAGCCTTAAAATGGCTCAGCCAAACTAAGTAGTAAGGTAGGCACCCATCTAGGCTCCCTTGCCCACAAAAGGTTAGTTCATAATTTACAGTCTTGAACTATAAAATTTTTCAAGATGGTTTTGAGAGAAGCCTTGAAAATTCTCACATGTAATTATTTGGCATGGTCTAGTACTTCTTTGTAAAGGAATATTTATAAACATTTATTAAAATTTGCCATCGTCATCTCCCAGCCCTGTGGAAACCCTTCTCCTTGCATTCTTGGCCAGGCTGTAGTCAAGGTGTTTCAGACAGGTCAACTACATTTTTATTGGCCAAATAACAAACAGGGATGCTTCTGAAATGATTTTGATCCCAATAAAGGAAAAGTTGAGGAGTCAGAGTCTGGATGTGGACAGTGCTGATGTAAACACAGAACAGATATTATGGCTGTGTCATTTCATGGAAATAGAGAGAAGCCCAAAGTAAATAATGAAATTCTTGTTCTGTGATTCACACCCCTCCCTTAAAAAAAAAAAAAACCCAACACTTTTTTTTCAAACACTGAGTGAAAGTCTCAAAGGAAGGCCAGGAATTTAGATTTAGGGAATCTGAAATTCTCTGAATGCTGGTAAATACTCCAAAGTTTCCAAATGGTTCAGTACATAAGCAATATTTTGATTGCCTGGATGGGAGCAAATACTTTATCACTCCTTTGTAATAGATTCTGCTCAACAAAGCTGATAAAATCGGTAAATTAATCTAATTGATTGGTCTTTTTCTTTTTCTTTTTCTTTTCTTTTTTTGACAATGATTCCTGAACATATTTTTATTTCTTATTTCATTAGTTTAAACTGTTCTTCATAAATAGCTCCCTGGCTGTTTACTGGCTTCATTTACTTGGGGTAAAACTGACAGTTCTCCAGCACAAGATCTGACCACCAGTCCAACCCCAGTAAAGCCAGGAGTCTTGTGCTGTACAGCTGGTCATTCAAATCAAACGTGGGTTTTTTTCTGGCTTTTTTCTGCTCCATACCATTTGGTTATAATTCTCAGCAAAAGTTAACAAGCATAAGATACTCCATTGTCACCAATGCCCAAGTTCATATACAAACATGAGTACACACAGCAACAGCAGCTATTCACCAAATTGATGAACCAGAACACATTTACAAACATTTTTGTGAGGAGTGGGAGAAAAAATACTCAGTAAACGTAACCAATACTAGAATTCAAATTAACAATACACATAAGTATCAAGAATTCACATGTCCTTTATTAAAATAAAACTGGAAGAATACTAATTACTAATGGGTTATTTGAGACCACATCCATGTACTCTGTAAATCCCCCAATAAAAAATTGTCATTATATTTTGCTCACAATTAATAGTCATTCCCTTTTTAATATATCTCATAATTTTTGAAAGTCTAGACTAGTACTATTAATAATATTATTAATAAAATATACTGACTTTTAATAGCATTAATAAAACATATAAAGGATTTATTAATAAGATTTTTGAGAGTCCACACATCCATTACGTGTCATCAATGACAATATATGATTCTGTTATATTCTGTTCGGCTCTAATAGATAATCCCTTTTTCCAAGTAACCTGTAATTCAGAAATTTCAATTGAAATTTCAATAGAATTAATTATTTACCTGGTATTTGAAATTACATGGCAGTTAGCAATATATTAGCAATTACTGAATCTGTGAAATATCATGGCTGATACTTAATGGTGACCAATTGTTTCTAATTCTCTTTATGTTATTTCCTTCTATTATTTTCTAATAAAGCTAACCTGCCATCACACATATAATAGAGCTAGGCCCGTATCTCCATTTATCCAGACGGAGCTAGGAAGACCTCAAAACTTTTTCAACTCTCTATTAACTAAAATGCTTTCCCAGGGCAGTCAGGAACAAGTTCAAAGCCATGAGGCATTACAGCACTGACAGCTATTTCAATTTTGAATATATTTTAAAGAATGGTAAGTAAATACATGTTCTTCCCAGTACTGAAAGGAGTCATTAACTAAGACTTAGATGCAATGTTATTGTAACATCATTTGCCAGAAGCACTTTGCAGCACTTTATAGTGAAAGAAGGGGAAAACATAAACCAAAAATGTCTCTCCTGAATAATACTCCCAGCTAAATTTGAGACACAGTCTGGCATGCGCGTTGTAAAGATACTAAGGCATTCCAAAAGTCTCGTTAACCACAGAGGCTTTTACATTCACATTGGCCACAGGAAAATCCCTATTAAGGTTTCCTTCAGCTCAGAGCTTCACCTGCCACAGAGGGCCTAAAATTAATACTTCTTTCCAGGAAGGGATCTCAAGGCAAAGACAGTTCATGGGTAGGTAATCCCTCCTGCATTATAAACCAAAAATCGTGATTTAGAGTCCACTCTCCTCTGCAACCTCTACAGAAAAATCTGACTGCTTGCTTGGAGTCATAAATTTGATAGCATAATCCACCCCAGGCCTGAACTCTGCTGTAATCTCAGTTTGTAAACTGTCCGCTTTAGAATGAAGAGCTAAGCAAAAATCACTGAACAGAGGTCTCTAGATTTTTCTCACAGTTCCTCTTTAAAAGTGAGAAATGCTGAGATACCTGAGGACAAATGGATCCTATCATAGCTCATCATAACAAGCCGCTGGACATGCAGCTATGTTCACAAACACAGATACACATAAGCACTGTGGAGAAGGCAGGTACAATGTATATATTGTAAGGTAGGAGCAGCTTTGTTGTGGGAATGTTTGCTCAAGGACAAGGCAAGCCTAAACGTAAAGACCATCCAAGTGGATCCCATTGGTAATTATACAATATAGGCGTGAATTTGGCAAAGTAAGGTCTAATGGCCTGTGTCATTCCCGACTGCAACAGACATTCCTCTCTGGGGTTATTATACCAAGACTACTCTGCTTTTTTCCCCATGCACACTCTATTGAGATCGAAGGCATATAGCTTATTCGTTATTCCAACAATTATTGATACTTCCCTCCTCCTATATCACAAAATTAAAAACTCATCATACAGGCCTCCAAAACCCAACACTTAATTAAAAGAGGTAATCATTTCAGTGCAGCTACTCTTACTCCTTAACACATCCTAACACATTTAATGGAGAAATTAAGCTACAAAAAGCCAATTATTTACCACAATCAAGTAAGGAAAAATAATACGTACATTCATTTTGCTTCTTGTAGTAGGATGACTGAACTGTTACATTATGGGAGATCTGTTTTATTTTCTACTGATTATTGGATATGTCACTGTAATACAGATGACACACAGCTGGCCAGCGTTACAAATTGGGATAACTGAGTGAGTTGGTTGAACAGGCCTAAAGTATACAAATAGATGCCAATATTTTACCTGGATGGATTTCCATCAGCTAATAAATTGGCCTGAACACAGATAAAATATAAAACCAGAGAAGTTTGGATACTCAGAATTCTTCACGATAAAGGAGGTATTTTTAAAGCAGTGATGATTTCAACTCAAGAAAGTTCAACTGCAATGTTAAGTTTAGTGTTTTAACAGAAAAATGTTCAACTCCTACAGGAAAAAGGTGATCAATATCTCATTCTGGCAATTAATTCACAGTGTTATTGATTTTTTCAAAAAATCATTCACCTGTAATGAGAAGAAAATATGCAAAATGTATGTTTACGGCACCAGAATGTAGATAGTGTGAATGAATAGGTATGAATGAACAACTCTAAACAAAACAGATTACACCATGTTTAACTGAAGTAGCCTGAGACAGCTCTTGAGGGAGGTTCTTGAGGGAAGTTCTCTTGATCTGCCTCATCCCCTGGGTCTGCTCATAGAAAGTGAAGATTTTTCCTTCCAGTGAATTCAGGCAGCTCTCGTTGCAGCAATTTGAACAGTCCTTTCGTTCCTAGCCTGCCTGCACACCTGCTATCCCAACAGGAGTTAAAACCAAAACTTCATCTACTACCTCTGGAAATTATGTTTCACAGGGCTTATGCTGGGACCAGGCTTGGCAATAAACTACACGGTAGGACCATCGTCTCCAGTGAGCAATTTGTTCCCTCTCATCTCACCATCTGGCATATCCATAGGGGTTGCCTCTGCTGTAAGGTTACCATAACCTCTGCCAATGAATGCATGAGCTCCTTTCCTCAACAGCTGCTTAGAGGGCCCGTAACCCTCCTTTTCAGGTTGAACTAAGCTGAAGCTAAGTGCAGATCCTACCGACTTTTGTCTCCGTAACATTTGGGGTGAAAAACTGGCTTCATTTTACAAAATGCGCCTGCCAAACAAATGGAGATAACGCTAACAGAGAAATATCAGCACAGCACAACTCATGCAGGCCTTTCTGTACATGCCATGCCTCAGAACTGTATGGATGGGCTAGAAAGTGGAAAGGATTTAAATCACAGCCATAGGAAAAGGGTCTCTGGTTTATCTCTATTCTGAAGACATTGCAATTCCAACCTTTTTTTCTATGCTCTTCTTTCTCTTCGTCCAAGAGGGACTTTACCCATAAAGCCCACAAAAGCCAACATAAAATTTTCTGTTGCTGTAAATGGGCTTTGCGTAAGAATCCAAGCAAAACCCACATCCCCGATCAAACCTCTCTGAGTACTACAAAGAGCAATTAGAATGCAGATAACGCATTGCTGTTTCTAATTGTTCATTATCATAGCATTATAGATATTATGGCTGGGTTTTTTCCTCCTTCTCTGCTGATGTTGCTACATCAGTCAAATGTCCCTATAGCTAATTATGCAGACATATTTCAATCTGATTAAAACTCACATCAGTGTAATTGAAAAACATCAGTGGCAATGTTCTGGAGAGAGACAACATTCCATGTATTTTTAATAGCTGTGGGTGGGTTTTTCTTTTACTGCAGTTACCTCATATTTCCCATAATAAGGTCCTGATTCCAGGTGATGCTGACCTTGCTGAACTTTAACTCTAGGGCTGAGCTGTTGTATGCCAGGTTATCACCTGAGTCTCATTTTTCTGGAGGTGACATAAGGGTCCAGGTGGGAAATTATATGGGATTCTGTGATGCAAAAATGAATTTAAAAAAATATGCATGCAGCAGTGAATTGAGGCTGTACTTGCAAAAGTCATTCTGACTTTGAAATTAGTGGCTCTGAGCTCTTCAATGCAGTTTGCCACCTGTGGTTCTCCTATCTTGCTCTGCAGAAGCAAAGATCTCAAGGGCAGACAGTCTTCTGCTTGAGCACTGCTCTGTGTAGGTGTTTCTGATGGAAGGATCTGCAGCCTTCTTTGCTCTCTGCTGAAGAACCAGCAAGGCTGAAGTCCTCCTCTTGAAGACCAGTGGGTCTTGGATTAAAGGAGGATTTTGATATCTGGTGAGAGAAAGGCTAACCGACCCCACTTTACAGAGCTGTCTGTGACAGAAACTCCTTTCAAGCTTCTCTTCAGAGAGCTGCTTCCTAAAGCTTTAAATTTTTGACTGTGTTGATTGTCTTATCTCCCATAGTCAATATGAATGACTGTCCCTTTTAATCAACCAAGCGTTTATCACTGAAGATGTCTCAATTTAAGGAGAAATGTCTGATAAATGAATGACTCCACTTGTCTTTGTGTATCATTTGAAAAGGAAGGGGGTTATTCGCTGTATTTTTAAATTAATTGCCACATTTGCTACTATTAATTTAGTTAGTCATGATGTCACAAAAGCATTTGTCAATAACATTTTCAGTGAAGGTTGATGGACTATAATTAAAACGTGGCTATGATGACACAGTCCACAGATGCTTACAGAGCCTTTAGGGGATGTCAAAGGGGAGGAGCAAGAAAGTTCTCATTGCTGATGGCAATGTGTGACTGGCTTATGAATATAAAGAGTCAGAGCTTATTGCACTGTTTAGTAAGTCTGTGAGGGATCTCAGTTTTTCCCTAAAAGTCTGCACAAAAGAGGCCCCCAGAATGGGAAGCAAGAGGTATAAGAATAGAGAATATCAAGATGGAAAATATCACCAATGTCTCTGATATATATAAATGTGGCTATAACACCCACATTTGCTTCCTCTTACATGTGTCACTTACGTCTGACCTAATCTGTATAATCATTCCCTTCATCCCCCTCTGCTCTGTCACAGTGCTGTTTTGTCACTCACCAGAAGTGGCTCCATCACAGTGGCAATTACTGTCCACTGTGGTGACTAGCTGCCTGACTTCTATTTGAATGAGCTGGATAAACATTGTCATTTGTGGTCCTTTTGATGATAGTCATTTTCTTTACAGGAGTTAAATTGCTACAGCAACGTGCCCCTTTCAGGGACTCCCAGGCTTCACCTTCCTTTTCCATTTCCCAGCTGATTCATCCAGCAAATTTCTTATGGTGTATCTGCCCATCAGAAGAAACTATATGAAATTGAACAGGGTTTTTTTGCCTCTTGCTGGTATGCCAAGTCTTTCAAGGAATGAATAATGAGTCATAGCTGATGCCAGTTATTCATGACCATTGCCAGAAATGTAATGCAAATGTAACTGCAAAGAAGTGGTATGCATACTCTTGGATGCAAAATTATTTTGAGTTTGCCTCTTCCTAGATATGGTTGGAAAAAAGAATTAGTCCTCCCACAGGAGAAGAAGGAAACCCTTGAGAAGTGGGAAAAGCTCTGCAGAAAATTATATTCAAAGCACCATTTCTATTTCTGTATCCCATCTGTGGAGATGGGCCAAAGAGAGGCAAACATAAATCTTGTGCAATCTAAGAACCTGTAAGCAAATGTCAGAGATCCCCTAAGCTGTCAAGCTTGAGTCTAAGATCTACCTCTATGATGATTCTCTCTCTTTCCTCTGTGATACTCAGTGTTTTCTTTTAAGCTCCAGCTCTAGGATTAAGAAGACATTAAAAACCCGTAAGAAATGAAAGACAACAATCTATATAATAGAACAGAAAGATCTGAAAATGTGAACCATCTGCAACCTCAGATTTCAAAGCCACTAGATAAATTGAATCTTCTATCAATACTGGGGGTTTGGTTGTTTTTTTTCTTTTAATTATATATTTTTAAACCAAACAAGGCCAGTAGTCAGGGATTTGGAGTGCTTCTTGCCTTTTCAGAGTAATGTGCCAGTGTCCTCCACTCCAGCAATCTTAGTAAACCTCCCAGGCCCAGTTTTGCCTTGATCTTCTCCCAGTGCTCCACCATTTCTTAAAAGTTCAAATGTAACTTAGCTTTTAAATCTTTCCTCCGTTGATTCTTGGGATACCTTGCCGCCCTACCTTCAAGAATTCAAACCTGAGCTAGCGTACAGGCAGTGCAGATTCTTCCCTGCCCAAAAACTTCCTTACTCTGTTAAAGCAAGTTTTACCAAGGGGAAGATGCCTGTTCCATTAAATTCAGTGAGGAGTTTTAAGTCTGATTAACATGTTACATGAATCCACATTTCTGTTGGTTTTGAAAGAAAGAAAGTGTCTGTGTCATCAACCTGATTTGTAAGTCTTTTAGATTAGCCTATTTTTAAGACTGCTTTTGTCTCACTGACATGTATATGTACATGACCCAACTATATCAAAGCCATAAACAACACCCCTGAGGCTGTTTATGTACCAAGAAGTTCACTAGCTAAATAAAAAACTCCTATAAAGTGAAGGACTTGTATCTCCCCTTGACAACAAAGGAACCAGTGTGCAGGGAGTAGATAGCTTGTCCAAGTTCATACAAGCAAGTCCTGGGAAACGGATTCAAGTTCTGCATAGTCCCAGCCTCCCTCAGAAATTCACAGTTAAATCAGACTGGAAATGATGAAAAGAATTTCCAGGGATTTCTGCTGGTGAATGAAAAGTGAAATGAATCCTCGTTCCTCTTGCCAAAATGGCCATCGATGTGGAATCTCACAGTTCCCTAAATGGCTCAGTTTCCTTGTGGAGCTGCTTGACCCTTCTGAAAAGTGTGGCACCACGAGGCACAGCCACTACATGCTCTGTTCGGTTGGCTCCACTCAGGGAGTAGCTGCATCACCAGCCAACTCTTTTGCCACTTTTCCCATCCAGCAACCTGCATCGTTTCCAGAATCATCCCTCTAAAGGAAATCACATCTTCTCTGCCATATAACAAAAAGAGGTAAATAAAACAGAAAAGCACTTAACCTTTCATTCTCTCTGCCTCTCAGTGAGATGTCCTAGCCTGATGCTTGGTTTTTGTCCCAGTCTGGTATCTCCCCTTTCTCATCCCCACAGATGCACTCATCCTTCAGACCTTTACTTTGGAGATAATTTTTTCTCCAAACCCATTTGATTACCTGTATCGCCAGGGTCAGTGTTATATCTTTTACTGTACTTTTCTACTTACTATAAACCTGGCTGATGACTGTGGAAAGCCTTAAGCATTTATATGCAGATGACACTTCTATTTTCACTGAATGATGAGGTGTCTTCTCTTCCTAATTCCTTTCCTTCTGAAAGGGTAAATTTGATCATCCGACTTAATGAGCACCTTTCCTCTGCAAAGCTTGATAAAGAAAGTGTGGTATGTGCTTTCTGTTCCTTTCCCTGCTCAAAATATCTTTCTCGTACAGTATGAACCACTGAATTTTCAGGGCTAAAAGATGTGTAGCTCTTTGATATAATAATTGATATTTGTTAAAAGTATTCACAGGACTACTTAGATGTTGTGTTCATCTTGGAGATTCCTTGGTGCTGTTCAAGAGGCTCAGCTCTATCGGTCAAGTTACAGCCTAAGCTGTAAGTAATCTGTCTGTCCAGTAAGGAGTAAAGCTAGAAGTGACAATTACAAGATGTTATCTATAGTCTTTGGTCTATGGAGTATGACAACCCTTCTAACATTGTACATTTAATCCAATTGTATAACTCCATACATTGTCACTCAGCAGTAACAACCTTTCTGAATGTAAACAAGAGTATTAAAAAAAAAAAAGGTTTTCACTCTTCTAATTTTCTTTTCTAAAATGAGTTCATTTAAAAAATATGAACTTTGCATTTATTTAACTGTAAAACTGGGATAAATACTAGATTTTCTATTTTGTCTGTAGGAATCTTTGCAATACAGTCATCAAAAAAGCAGGAATATTTGATTATTGAAATTGATCCTATGGAAATCTGTGAATGAAAAATATAGCCACCTATAGAAAATACTGAGAGTACACCGAGAGCATACTACTGTTCATGGGGTGTATAGACAGGTCGCATTATGAAAGCTTTGAGAAAAGGGCTTATGCTAACAGATATCAGTAATATTCTAAAACCTTTACTTCAGGTTAGTCTGGAAGAACAAAGTGAAGAAATTCCATATGTTAATAAGAGAGCAAATCTGTCAGATTCTGCAGCCTGTCTAATCCTGCACTTAGGCTCACATCTTCCTGGTGTTTCTTTGCTGTGTAGCCTTTCTCAATGGAATATGCCTTCCAGTAGTACAGAACCAGCATGTGACCTGCTGAAATATGGATGAAGCAGGAAGGCAATCTCATCAGGTTGTTTGACTTAACGAGTACATTTTTTACATTTTGTGTTAACTCTGACTTCCATATGTTCTCTGTCCCTGCTCAGCAATTCACTGGAGTATCCTTAAAGCCTGTGAAGTACATCTGCATTACTCACTGGAATAAGGTGTGCTGTTAACATACTTTTTTCCTGCAGTAGAGATTCTTTAGGCACCTGTGTCTTCATGGATACCTTTCTGCCAATATTTTATTTTGGATAACTTGTTTGCATTAGCTCTTTTTATTAGAAAGCTTCAGTTAACAATGAAATTAGCTAACATTCCAGGTGCAGACACAGGAATTATTCTTTCTAATCACAAGGGAATAAGTGAACAGGCTGATTTGAAGACTTTCTGATTTATTTCCTGGGAATGTTGTTGTCCTTGTCTACCTACAGACTTCTTTTCTGCAGAAAGATCAAATTCATGGAAGAAAAAAAAAAAAAAAAAAAAAAAGACTGTCCCTCCTGTAAATTATTTTGTAATCATTTAAAGGTCTTGCCCCTTTTAGTCTGAATATGATCACACTAGATCATACAGACCATCAGCTACTGTGGATAAGTTTAGTTCCCTTGTGGCACTAAAATAAACAACACAGAGCCAGTTAAGCTTTTGGCATGGAAATTTTTAACAGGAAAAAAATAAAATTTCTAGGTCTTCCCTTTCTGCTGAAAAGAGCAAGGGAAACAGATGAAGGTATGGTGCTTAAACTGAAGCTGATGTTCTGGTAATGAACCACAGAACCATTTACAAGTGACTAGACCCAAGGCCTGTGCTGAGATTTCAAAAAGGAAAAGTAAATTCTTATACTTTATTCAGAGTTAGATGTCCCTTAACCTCAATTACATTTAACAACCACTTAATTTCATCAGGATAATTACATCAATGGTCCTCAACACTTCTGCTGTGCCTGAATCATTTCCAATTGCCTTCTTGCTTCTCAGCATCTCAGTATTCTTTGGACATTAGTAAAAATTTATTAATTAGTTTCATATTGTTCACATTCATTTAATTCATCAAAATACGATTTTGAGGTGGGGACATGTCTATAAAAGTGTTCAACCTTTCTGTTTGTCTTTTCTACATTGATGCCAGCCTTTTTCACGTTTGTTTTTATATAGCCCCGAAGACTGATCTTACTGATAGTAACCAACTAGACACTCTCACACTGCAACCTGCTACAGAGGCAAAAGCAGTATGTGCAACGTTTAGGAAATAACAAGCTAGATTTAGGCCCAAAAGTGTCTACAACGTAAATGTCCGAAACCTTACAGACCAAATACAACAAGTAATTTCAAGAAGAAATGCAGAATTGGGAAAAACTGGGAAAAAATAGGAAAAATTCTAAGCATCTGTTCCTCTGTTGAATGTAGTCTTATTTCTGCATTAAATAGTCTATTTATTAAACAGTATAATAAATGAGTTCCATATACAATAGTAAGGGTCCTTGCTATAGGTCTGTTATGACCTACAATAATTTAGGGTCCTGTCACATTCCTGTTAAGACCTAAAAAAATGTAATCACTTCTTTGGATTTCCAACATTTCAGATCACATGCAGTCTCAAGGTTGCAGTGATGATACATGGCTTCCTTAAGACTGCAATTTCTCCTGTGTTAAAAGTATAGCTTGGAAATTTCAGGTAGCTACGTGGAAAATGTCTTTGGTTCATATTGTGTGTCAGATTAACTTCTGAGTGATGCTTTTATTAAAAAAAAATATAAACCCAAAACAACAACTATGAAAAAGCACAGATTTTAAAGTTCTCGTTTCAGAGCTCTTGCTTAATATTACAGATTTTGATGGGCAATTTTGTGAATTTATACATTGCCATAATCCAGCATGATACTGTGTTTTTTCTTTTCCCCATGACATCACTGAAAATCAAGGATAACATCAACTTGAAAGATGCATTCAGGCCTTGTGGGAGGGTTTTTATTTTGCTGCAGGAGGGCTATGGTAACAATTACATAATTTGGGTTCTGTTGCATTCTTTTTTTTTTTTCTTTTTTTTCCAGAAGGATGAATAAACACTATTTTCTTAGGGTTGCTTTTACCCATAAATCAAGATCTTAAAAATCTTTTCAGTAAGAGAAAACTTTGCATGCTTCCCATTGCTCCATTGTGGCAGCTAGAAGTGTTCTTGCAATGTAATAGATTTAGAAGGCAGAGAATGAGGAGTAAATTGTACCAGGGTAAGAACTTCTGATTATGACTGTCTTCATCACCCATTTTCCAGATTCAGTCAGTAGCATTGGTCAATTGAGGAATGCCACCAATTTTCTATATTCTAAAGGATGTTTAACGGCATCAAAATGATTATGAACTCCAGAAGAAAAGAACCCTTTCTTTCCTCAAGTCTTTAACCCCACTGAAAAGCCAGTCTTCTCAATGTAAGTTGTACAGTTGGCTCATTTCTTGTGACGCCTTAAAAGGCTGAAAAGGCAACTGCTCACATGCTCTGCAGCCTGTTCAACAACATGCATAAAGAGACTCATTCCCTCAAGAGCACAGCGTTCCGAGTTTGGGGGGGGGGGGGGGGGGAAGGGTATTCAGATCAATATCAGTGTAATTAAAATTCTTCATGATTAAAATTCCCCTAACGTTGCAAACTTTTTTTTTTTTTAATCAGCATTTCTTGATCTATTTTGTCTCACTGCTGTGTAATCTATGTGACTGTCCAAGAATAATCTGACTTTATTTATCACCTTGAGTTTTTTGTTTATATCATCTGTGCTGCATCAGCCCTAAATATCAATATAATTTCTTGGCTCACGGACATATTTCAGTTCTCAGCTCACAGGCACCCTCCTCTTGCTGCTTTCTTTTGTTCACATCTTTGTCATACTCTGTATTCTGGAATTTAAAATTCCATTATTTTTTCTGGTTCTTCTATGTGCCTATTGTTCCCATAATGTTATGCATATCAGTATCTGAGCCGAATAACTAATTAGAAATTACACAAAGTCCGGTGCAGGAGACTTGATTCCCTTTCCACAAAGGAAGAAGCATATGCATTACGATTAACCAAGTAAGTATATTAAGATTAACCAACTAAGACGTATTCAGTCCATCTTCCTATACTAGGTACTTAGTATAAGACAGTCATTTAGATTCTCCCAATAAACAAGTTGAGACAGGCACCTCAAAGCGGTGAAATGCATCCTATGCTCTGGGTATAAATTCCATGTCCATGAGCAGGGACTGGTACATACAGAGATATATATATGCTAAAAAGCATTCCCTAGACCAAAGAACATATCATATGAATTCACTACAAAGCATAATTATCCCTACTGGAACAGTACTGTTACCATTACACCAGGGACTTAAAGTGGCTTATGCCAACCCAGGGACTTAAAGTGGCTTATGCCAACTGATTTGGAAAATCTTTGCTATGGTTTATGTGATAATTTGACTTCTAGCACATGAGACAATCCTTAACAACATTTTTGCTTATGCTGGTTTTATACAGGGTCTGGCCTTTTCAGAGCAGAGAGTGGATTGGCATCAAGGTATGACTGTCTTAGGACAACATAAAGTCATAAGAGGCAGGAATACAGGAAAAGGAAATATGATATTATCAGCAATAAAATTAAAATCTATCCTGGCCAGACCTCATTCTATCTTTGCTTCTGCCAGGTATTTTGTAGAGAATACTAGGAAAGCCTTAACCATCAAACTTTTATATAAATCCAACACAAGCCTCAGAACTTTCACAGTGACAGCCATAGCCAGTGGGAACCTCATCTTGAATAAAAATCTACTCCACAGACTAAAACTCTTGAACGCTGAAGTACTGGATATTTCCAATTGCTCACCCAAAAATACTGGTACTTTTTAACCTAGCCCCATCTATAAAGCAACCCTATATCTATGAAAAATCATAGTACTGCTATTTGAGTTCAGCAGTTTGTAGAGGTTATGATCCCAGCAATCATCAGAATAACTAGTCTGAACTCCTGTATGTTATATATTTAACCCTCCATAGAGCGCAGCAATTTGTGTCTGGTATATAATTTTCAGCAACATATCCAGACTTAATCCAAAGATATGAGGAGAGCTTTATTTCCACGAGGAGGACACCACTCCTCCCTTCTAGCCTATTTAAAACTTATTTCCTCCTGGTTTCTCATTTAAGTCTGCCTGCCTTCAAATTCCAATCTAAGTTCTCATTAAGCCACCTTTGCTACAATAAAACATCGATTGTTACTCAATATTTTATTCCTCATACCATAATCACATCCTTCTGTCACTTCTGACACACAAAGCCAGTTAACCTCTGTCACTATAAGTCTTTTTTCTTCCATCTGTGAATAGTTTTTGTGGTTCTCTATCCTGTACAACTTTATCAGCATTCTTGACTGTGGGCATTATGTTTCACATAGTGTAAAGTTGTATCCAAGACCAAAATCTCTTCCCTACTGCAGTTATTCATCCAAAGACTACTTTCTCCACAGATTCATTCTAGGATTTCATGTTCAGTTGCTTACCCATTATAACCATTTTAAAGTACCTCATTTTTCTCATTAATTCATTGCCACGAAGCAGTCAGCTCTTGTAATGAGCATCGCAGACTAACCTATGAAAAAATGTTTCAGAGTTCATAGCAGGTGGCATTCAAGGTAGATATCTAGGCCTGAGCAGTTATATAGACTTTTCACTCAGTGAAACCAGCATGCCCACAGGCAATAAATCTGATTATTTTATGTGTGCTGGAAGACTGTATGAATTTTACTCTAGAATGTCCGTAGACCATGAAGACTACTCCTAGTCACCTTGCAGGGTTAAGAAGTTGGTGTCAAATAAAGTCTCACATTTTAGCTCTCTTACACCTCCCATTAGTGAACATATATGCTGCTTATCTGAAAAGGATCATTCTTTGGCAAATACCCTTGCAGATTCCTTTTGCAAGGTAAAAGAGCTTTCAGAACTACATAAAATCTTTGCATGAGGGGTCACAATATCAAGGCACAGGGACTGATTAAAAATAAAAATCTTTAAAACTCAGTTTGAGCAACCTGGAAGATTAACGAATGGCCTCACAGTGTTTGACTACATGGCTGAGCCTGATGTAATAAAGGAATCAAATGTTCAGCCTCAGTCATGGGGTGATTTGTTTTTCTTTAAATGAAAATAATAAAAGGAAGAAGCAAGTGTGCATGTGCATTTATGAGCAAGTGCATGTCAAACAGCTACGACACATGAGGTTAGCACCTCCCAAGTATTTAAAGTCCCAGCTTCCAGGAGAGAGATTACTTAATAATTTTAATTAACAAACCTGTTACTCTATCACAGAAACAATGCATTTTCAACAACATTTACAGATGAGATCGATAAATTGGGCTGCTTTTATTAAAGTGCCGAAACAAGGAATTTACGAATTGGCAGTTGACTCATGCAAAGACAAATTCAATGATTCAAGGACTGAAGGAGTATCAGCCTTGACTGATTGTCTCTAAAATCTGTACATCACTAGCACCGGTTCCACATGAGAATGACTGAGACTTCAATATTGCTGTATATACTGGAGATAAAATCCATCTACAGCTAGAATGTGTCATGGCATTCGTGCTGCAATAAAGCACCAAAACTGAACAGTAAATCTCCTTTAAATTAAGATTCATCTCACCTATAGTTAAGGCATCTAAATTTAGATTAGTTAGATTAGTTGTCTGACATTTAGTTGCCTAAGGTTACGTGAAGTTAATTCCATGATGCAAAATACCCACAACTTAGTTCTGAGTAAAGAGATGCTACATTCCTACTTGTGTGCTTGTGGCAACCTGGAGTGGGAAATGGGCCTTGTCCTTGTTTTTAAGTTAGTATCAACATTTCCGTTTCTTCTGATACGTATATGCAGGCTTCTGCAAGATAGACATCCATAAGATAGAAATTTCAGCAGCGGACCTCTACGATGGTGTGTCAGACTGTCAAGAAGAAAGCAGAATGATTCACTTTTCTCACCCTACAACAAGCTATGTCACACAGAGCACTGCTTACATGCTGTAAAGGCTGAGCAGCTTCTAATTAGCAACACTACCATCACTGGGACATTTCCTGAATTACCTTCCTGGAAACTAATGGGACAAAAAAAAAAAGTCAGAGGCAGAAAGAAGAGGTCATAACCAGGCCTTGACACAACGAAATGAGAGAGCATTATGGAAATTGGGCTCTGAGCATGCAGGGAGAGTGAAGATGTTAGAAAACCAAGCTGCCTGAAGGCCAGACGGGATGCAGGGAGAATGATGTTTATACAACTAACCACACAGTATCAGGATGCTAGAAGCACTGCACTGAAGCTGTGCTTTGCCCAGGCTAATTAGCCCTGCTGAGAAATTCCATCCTACCATCGTTAAACGGCTCCACTTCCTAAGCCAGCTTTGCTCAGAGTCTCCATTGTAGACCTACCTCCCTTTCCCCAGAGAAGTATGCAAGTTAATTTCTATACCTCAAGAAGAAGCTTTATCTTGTTGAGCTCACAGCAAAGCACAAGATTAGATGAGAGTAAGTGTGCATTCTGTTCTGCAATTTCGTTCTCTGCAATTTTGTTTTCTCAAACGTATTGTTTAATTGCTTGTTGTGTGTTCACCCCGGTAGGCAGCTAAGCACTTTGCAGCCGCTTGCTTACTCCTCTCCCTCACCTGCAATGGGTTGGGGGAATGAAAAAAGAAGAGTAAAAGCAGGAAAACTTGGGAGGTAAGATTAAAAAGAAAAAGTTTAATAAGTGAAGGTTACATGGAAGAAGAGAGAAAGAAAAGAAAAGAAAACAAGCAATGCAAAGGCAATCCCTCACCACCTCTCATGGGTAGACCAATGCCCAGCCAGGTCCCCAGGACAAAAAAATCCTAACTAACCTTCCTAAACCTCCTTCTTTTGCCTTTTTATTACTGAGCATGATGCTATATGGAAAGGACCATCTCTTTTGTAAGCTGGGGTCATCTGCCTGGTTGTGTCCACTACTGCACAACCCCCAGTATATTCACTACGGGGGCAGAGTGAGAAACAGCTAAGTCCTTGAGGCTGTGCAAACACTGCTCAGCAATAGCTAGAATATTAGTATGTTATCAGTATTGTTTTGGTCACAAATCTAAAATGCAGCACCATCCAATCTGCTATGAAGAAAGTTAACCCTATACCAGCAAGGTCCAGTACACTGCTGAATAAAATACTTCAAGAGTAGCCTCTTGGTCAGATGCTTTTGATCGAGGTGAGTCATTATAGCACACACAAATACAGTGAGATCTGCAGCTCAGCAAACCAAACCTCCTGTGATTTATTTCTTCCAGCACAAGGGGTCTCGTTAGCTTTGTATGTATTACAGTGAGATATCACTCCAGATCTGTGACAAAAGTGTTTGCATTCACAGCCAGTCTAGTCGGATAGAAGTTAAGAAAAGCTAAAGAAGTTACCCGATCAATTGAACAAAATCATGTCTAAATAATCCTTTCTACTTTTAAATGCAGAAAACAAAGAGGCTCCATTTCTTTTATCTCTTTGTCAATAACACAAAGGTAGGATTCTTCCTTCAGACATAGGCTGGGATCATTACACACTCCATTGTATTCCAGTGCCTTGGTGGGCATGTTTGGCTGTGCCTTTGAAACAAAATTCCCAGACTGTCCACCGTGTCAGCCCCTCAGATTATCCTCTGAGGGATACTGAAAACATCTGATGTGAAACACCAAGTGCCAATCTGTAGGACAGCCCTTGTTCCAAGGTGTCCCTATGTGCAGTCCCATACTTCACACCCTGAGGACATCTGTGTCTGACAGCATCTTATTCCAAAGGCCACATTTCCATGCCATGCCCCAGTAGCCCTGACCACCAACCAGTAATTCTTTTATAAAAGTCCACGGTCTGGTCCTCTTTTGTATGATATAGCATCATCGTAATTAGTCAACTGGAATCTGGGGAACGCTAAGCAGCTACAGTCCCTTCAGTCTTTTCCTTGTTCACAGTGTAAGGGAAGACAACTCCTCAAAACCACACCACTTTATCACAGTTTTCACTGAGATGTGCAAGTATCAGAGCACACAGAAAACTGGTTTTACCAGGACTTTCTGAAGAGTGACTACCCAAGCACAGAGAAAATGCTGAGTATCTTGCCTGCTGTCTATGCCAGAAATGGCAAACCTGTCAATATCAAACCTGTATGTCACTTGTCGACAGGATCTTTGCTAGAGATGACTTTCAGAATTGAAGATCACCAACTTCTTGAGTAGATCGAAGATCAAAAAAGAATACCAACACCTAGCACGTGGCTGTGCAGGTTGACCTCTGTTATCTGGAAAAATGTTTCATATGTGATTACATCATTCTTGGAAAACAATGTGGTGTCCCAGCAAATGGTTTGATAAGTGCTCAGGCCTGCTGAGACTATACTGCTATATATGACAATGTGTGTGAAAATTTAAAGACAATGGAATGGAAGATAGTTCTATCTGTTAGAACTATCCCTGGCATAGCTTTTGGAAAAGGGCAACCAGCATTGTCCAGAACATTTCTCTGGCACCAGTGATAATATAAACCAGAAACCATTCTTGATCCTATAGATGAGTTGCCCCCATTTGGAGGCCAAAATAATTTATTCACATAGACACTGATCAGTCTATGCTGGCTGGTCTCAGCAAGTGGTCTTACACACATCTAGAATTAACATAGCCAAAGCACAAAAGCTCGATGGTGGTAGCCTTCAGCAGCAATGCCATGTTTTCAGTATACAGGAGAGCAGCAGTGAAATGACAGGCACTGATGAGATTCACAAGCATCTGCCTGGAGACACCTAGAAATGGAGTGAGCAAGTGTAGCATTTAACTTCTGTGCCCAGTTTTCTATCTGGAAAATATGGATAATAATAGTCATTCCCCTTTTAAATGGGAACTTATGAGACTCAAAGTACAGGAAGAGCTTGAAAATTGCGATATACATGTTGAATGTATGATTTATTCAGCAGTATTACCCAGCTAGCATCACTGGCATTAATGCTACTAGAAAACGAAAAAAAGTGCCTGAATAGACAAGGCAGGAACTGAATCACTTAGAAATTAAAAATACATTCACAGAAAGCCCTAACAGAAGACAATTATGTCCCAGACAACTTAGCCATTTATTGGAGCAAATCAAAAAGTAGCCCACAAGTCAAGTAACAATTGAATTGAGATACCAATCACCATATCTATTAAGTTTTTTAAGATTACATGACAAAGTTTAAAAGAACATTCCAGTATAATATGAAATATTATTCTTATTGCTACATCTAATTACAAAGAGGTGTAAATCACTTGGTCGAGCCTTTAAAAAAAACTACTTCAACTACATAATATTAAAAATTGAGAAGTGTGCATCTCCCATATGAATAGATTATACAGCTGGCAATTTCTAGTCACTGTAAAAGAAGTTCTACTGAAAAAAATTATCTCTCCTTTTCTCAGCAGGGCCATGGAGATGGGGCTGGGATGAGAACAGGGCCGTGGCAGGGCTGCAGGAACTGATGGCCCTGGGCTCGACTGAAACAGGGCTTTTGACCGTGAGCAGGGTGGACAGGGACAGTAAGGACTTGTAGTGCCCTCAGACTCCAGGCAATTTCACCTCATCAATGCATTTAAGCATATGTTTTAATTTTAAGGCCCAGGTAAGCAGTTAAGAACGTGGCTGATTTTACCTTACAAGCAGTTGATCTCAATGCAAATTACCCACACAGATTTAAGCACTCCTTTTGAATATAGGCTGTGTTTACTGGCATTGAAGTGAGAAGAGCTCGCTTCAGGTGAGGTATTTAAAGCACTAGGCTGGATCAGGATGGGATAAAAGAACCTTATTCATTACATGATTCTCTGCCCAACAGCGTACTACAATTGAATAGTAATGATATCATTAATTTTTAGGACTTCAGCATTTTTGTAAATTAATTTGGCCTTTTTGTCTTGGGAGGCAAAGGGCACAGAGGGAGTCCTTAAATACTGATGAATTTTTTTAATAGATGACGAGAGCCTTCACTGGTGGAAAAACACTTAGCTGGTTTATACTGTATTCCAGACATCCTTGTGTCACTTTCACTTCTGAAGTCTGATGCTGCTCTGAAATAGGATGCGACATTAAAATCTGTGAGATGAAGTTCAGTGTCTTCTGTTTCCTCAGTCTGAATAAATTACCAAGCTAATAACATTACTTTTTTAGATTGCATTAAAGACCAGTTTCTACCCCAAAGTTGGGTTTTTTTGAACTAATTCCATTCCACATTGGCAAATCTATATGTAATTGGGTCCTTGTTAACCTACAGGAAAAGCCCGTTCACCTCTTCAGCTAGGAAATACTGGATGCTGTTACTGGTGAGTCACTATCATTTCACTTGGACAATTTTGTGTGATTTTTTAGGTAGAAATGTAGGATCAGGCAAGTGAATCTGATGTGTAATTTCAGGGATAGCATCAGTACACTCTCCACATCCTGCTTCTAAAGACTAGGAAATTTAGCAAGTGAAAGCTAATGAGTTAGTATATTTGTACCGGATTGATGGGCATTCAGAAATCCCAGACTTGGTCATTACACACATGCAGGTCATTGCTGTAGCTCACACACTACTGCATGTGAGACCTTGCATGTGCAAGAAGCAGTAGATGTATTTCACAATCTACTCATGATCCGTAAGTCAATGAAGCTCAGTCTGTGTCAGGTCTAGTGCTCATGTTCAAACCATAGAGACAGATAATGTACAGTAGATGTTACACATTCAGAGGATCTGGGATAGAACTTTTGTGCATATTTTTACCTGGCTAGATACACAAATATTAACCCTATGTCACTGTAATAATAACTTATACTCAAGTGATTTGACATCATGACTTTCTGCACCAAAAGCCTGGGTCTTTACCTTGCAAGTCAGTGGTAGTGCTCCATTAGCTGGTAGCACTCGCAGGCTGTGTCTGTACTAATGTACAAAATATTATAGAATTTTTCCCTGACATTGAAGCCAAATGGCACAGTACAGCTTTTATCCATCCTTTTAAACTCTTTCAGCATCCAGTGAAGCATGTCCATATTCACACTGCCTGTTGGGTATCATCACTGATGGCTTCCCAACCTGGCTTGGGAGGCATTTGACAGAATGTTCAATAGATGCCTCAGCCAAAACCATGCCAGGGATAATTCTCACAATACAGCAGTAAAGATGACTCAGTTCCAGGGCACAGGAACATACCCTGGCATTATTTAATTTACTAGCATAGATGTGGCTATAGCCTATTACTATGATAGCAGAGCTCATAAAAGAGGGAAAAAAATAACCACACAGTGTATACAAGTTGCATAAGTGCATACGGTTGGACTTAATGATCTTAAAGGTCTTTTCCAACCCAAATGATTCTATGATTATGTGAAAACTTGCTTTTATCTACGTATGGAACAAAATGCCAAGAAAGCAAATTAATTTACCCCAATTTGCATCACAGAGAATCTGGCCCAGATCAGGTTACTCAAAGGTCTTTTTTCATTTATTTAGAAGTTGGTTAACTAACCAAAGAGAAGGCAGTCCATTAGCTAAAAGAAGAGGACTGCAAACATACCATTCTACCCAAATACTATTCTCACATCCATTTCTTCCTTTCCTGGTTTAATTGCAAATTCAGTCCTGGCAAAAATACTTGGAGTGATGGATGAAAAGATTCATTTCCAGACTAAACAGCAACAGATGAAATATCACTGTGGAAGTAAGGTGTGTAACATGTCAGGGCCACCCTGAGGCAAAAAATGAGAACTCTAAGGGTGAGGACCAAAAACAATGTTCTCCTTGTTTTTCTCCACAGGTTGTAATGGAAGCTTTGAGTGGCTGTCTTAGACAGAGGTACCTATTTTTCAAAAGAATCCCTCCTGCCTCTTCCTTTTTCTCCCCCTTCCCCCTTTATAATGCCTGTCTCCATCCACTTCCCATTACAAGCCATTGGTGCTTCCAGTGTTCACTGCTAGAAAAGTCTGTCAGGAAAAGGAAGGATGAGGAAGAGGAGCAGGTGTTAATGAAGCTTTCTCCAAAAAATCTGGAAAGACTCCCTAAATTAATGGAGTTGCCATACTCATGTTGGATTAATTGGTAAATAGTAAAAGAGGTAGAGGAAAATGGATGTGCTTCATCTTGGAGACAAAATCTGAGTTGCTATGTCCTTTTCCATAAAAGCCTCCACCCCTGGAAACTTTCTACACTTCTGCATTTCTACATTTCTGTTAGTAATATTCATCTCCATTCAAGTGTCACAGTTAGGCTCAAGATCCTATTTAGGCCAACCACAATAAAAGTAAAATGTAGCATCCCCTACAGCACCTAAGTTCAGGAAAGAAATGAGATCTTCCTGCTATCCTTTACCCACCGCCATTGATTAAAAGGTGCCATCTGTAAGACAAACGTAACATAATGTATAGTTCCCTGTAGAGAAAGGTTTGAATCGATGATGCTTCTCTTGAACTCAGGCTTTGCAGTAAGCATCTAATTCTCAGTTAGGCAGAAGAGTTGGTCTGCACTAAATTTTTTCTCTAGAGAGTGCCCTTCTCTCCAGTCAAATGACAAGGAAAACAGGTTTGCATTGGGTGGTGAGGTGGAGAACAAGTCCTTGTGTTCAGTGAAGTGTTTTGATGTATCGTCAGGTCACTCCCGTCTCCTATTCTCCTGCTGAGGTACTAGTATTATGTTAGCATGCATAGATGAAAGGCAGATGGAAAATTCCACTTGCAAACAAACTTCTGGGACAAAAGAACATCCTGAAAATTTTCTGGTCTAAATCTCTGGAATCATGCCAGGAAGCTGGTCCCTCCATTTATAAGCATCCACAAAGACAAAGTTGCCCTGGAGGTGGCTGCATTTCATCGGTAGGGAGTGATACCATATATGACAGGTGCACACATGGCCCTTAGTAAAGGAAATGGGTAAGAATAATTGCAGTGACTTTTTTTAACTGCTGAAAAATAAAAATTAGAAAAAAAAGTGTTTTTAAACAGGTATTATTTGAAATAGCCTGATGGTTCCATGAGAACTTGAAAGTTTTATGTATCTGATGTCTATAAGGTCCCATTTGGGACTATGGCATACAAAGGTTCAAAGAAGAATGCAAAATACTATTATTCCTATTATCTTTCTAAGACAGTATTTTCTTCACATTTCTGAACTGTTTCAATTTGCCATTAAGTTTAACCATCTCTGTTCTTTTCTGAATGCTAGTTTAATTGGTACTGAGAACCTCTGACCTATTTTATTCTGTAATTTTTTTCTTTTTTTTTAATCTGAGTCATGTCACCCTAGACAACCACCTAAGAAGAATCTGAAACAGCGGGTACTATATTTCACCAGATGCTTATCTCCCCTCTGCCTAGCTCATTTTAAAAAGAAGCTGCACTGAAAATGGAATTTGATTACAAAAGGAATCAATCTGTAACTCAGCAAAAAGCACCTCCTTCATAATTTACATAGCCCTGCTGCTTCACCCTAATTAATGTTCATCCGTAACTTATTCTTCCTGCAGCTTTGCCCTTCTAAATGAGTGAAAAATGACAGGAAACCTTTGGAAAGCAGTTTGCTCTTACAGAATTATAGAAGAAACTGGATCAACTCATTTAAAGTCCCTAGTAATAGTCTCATAGGTCTTAAGAAAATATTGTATTTCAATTTAAATAGGGTTTTATTTGATCCAGGTGCAGCTGGATATCAGAACAGTAATGTAAATACACCAATCTATTGTCAAGAGTGTAGGCGTTTTAATTTCTTTGCGGATGATATAAACCTGGATTTTCTGTTTAACTGGCAGGATAATCAGCATGCAACTGTGGGAAACAATCATTAACGTGATGAAATATGGAAATGAGACTCATGCATATAGAGAGGGTGGAAGTGTAGTCCTGGGGTGTAGGATGGGATTCATGATCTGGGCATGATTCCTGTCTCTGCTGCAGGCAGAAGTCTGTCTGTCCAGAGAAAATACAGATATTTCATTTCTCTCACCCTTTGTCTAATTATAGTTGAAAAGCTTAAGCACAAGGACCACCTCTCATTTTTACACGTATATAATCTAGGGCATGAGACCTTACTTGCCATGAAAATGCATAAATGTTAACATATACTATTGATATAGAGATAAAAGCAATGTGTAAATTGAGAGCAGGTATATCACCAGGCATATGTCTACCTTCTGTACTTGAAAAACTGGGACAGGCAAAAATCAAAATTCTTAGGAATGCAAAAATATGTTAGCAGAAGTTTTCTGACATTTTCCACCTCACCATGAGGAATGATATAAACTGTTTGATTCAGTATACTTATTAACCTTTCAAGTTCACATTTTACTGCAATAGCTGTTTTCACCACAGAGAAACTGATGTATATGTGCAGCCAAAGGAAGTGTTCAAAATCAATCGGTGGAACCTAAGAATTTTTGCATATGCAAACCACATGCATCAATTCCTAGATAATATTTTAGAATAAGATATGTATGTTCATTTATATTAATTACTGCTTTTCAGAAATCAACTCTAAATGTACCCATTATAAGGAAAGTTTTCCAGTGCTCCTGTTTTGAACATGAGAAAATAATTTGGCTGGGAAAGTAATTTATTTGAATCTGCAAAGTTTAATTTATGGCATACACATGAGGTTTTTCCAAAGTAACATTATCCCAACCCTGAATTTTAATAGGATAAAGCACAGTGCTGACTTTTATTTTTGATTGTAGCTTAGATAATTAAGATTACTTTAACATTTTAGACAAAACACTGATAAGACCAGCAATATATATGGAAATGGGATTTGAGTTTTTGCTGAATGCATTTCTTCTAGGCAACAGCAAAGCTGACACTCTAAGCTCACTTGCTTCATATCACGGAGCACATTAAATTTATGTTTCCATTTCACTTGTCTATAAATGGATTAACCTTATTTAATTTAAGCAGTTTGCAGATGGCCTTGGAGGGCAGCTCTTGCCCCCCAAATTGTATGTAGTAGAAATGCTGTGCTATAGCTCTAACAAACCTGCACCATGAAGGGAAATACAGGAATAATTTTTTTTTTTAAGTTCAGGGTTTAGGACTAATGTGAAAAAACATGGGGTTTCTGGCTTCTTTCCCCTATTTTACGACCTACTTTCCGTGCAACATCTGTAGGCACAGCATTTAAAACCAGGTTTTAAGCACTTTATTTTTGCAGGTTGTGTCCTAGCGCATTGCAAAGCTGAAGAAACTTAGATGGCAAAGTCCTCCTGTCCAGGTTCTTACTTTGAAGAGTTCATCCATTTCCATCCAAGTTCTTCTTACATCTGCACTTTGCAAGTAGGTGCTCCACAGAGCTCTCTAAGCCACTACCCTGGACAGCCACAATGACAGACATGGTGTTTTCACTAGTGTACCTTTGGAAAGAAATCTTGATGCTCTCAAGGATGCTCAAGAGCAAGAAAAGCAAACTGGTCTGCTACGGAAATAAGACCCAGTCAGGGTCCAGACTGGGGACATGGTGCAATTGCATAGACTCCACATTAGTCAATAAGACTCTGAATATAAAAATCTATCCAGGAAACAGTCTAGGCACTGGAATACAACCATCAGTACTACAAAAATGCCAAAACATGCCTGAAATGAGTTCAGCCTAGTCTAACTCTCAGTCTCCCAAAGAGTTGCTGGACATAGTTTGCCTGTTGAGACACTCAGGTGACCATTTCTGAAAGGCAGCTTGCATGAAGCCACCCTGTTTCTGAAGCCAAGGGAGTTTATGAGTGCATAGATTTCTGTGACTGCTGGTCTACATGACCACAAACATTTCCTAGCATGTTTTGCTAAGGGTACATACCCAGTCCTTAAGTAAAGAGAACCAAGGAAGAAGACTGAGCATTGGACCCTGATTCTCCACATTGCTTAATCAATTAGCTTACTCCACGTTTGTTTTGGACCACCGTCTTTAGTGCCCTCTAAGACAGATCTGTTTGGCAGATTTGATGTAAGCCCATCTGTACGATTTGGCTTTGATCAATCACTGACCTCTTTTATTTAACATTGTTGGCGTTCACAGTGAGGCCCTTGGAAGTACAAGATTAATAGCATGAACAATGACTCTCAAGGGCAATATGTTTTTAATGTGCCTGAATTAACCAGATGATGGGACGTAGCCATGCAGTTACTCTACCAAGTCCACAAAAGATGTTCAAAAGGAAGATCCTCAAACACACTGAGTGCCAGCTAATCCTTGAAGTTCTGAAAAAGTCCATATATCTCAAGTTTCTTTCTGGGCATTCTCTGAAAATGTCCACTCCTGAATTATTGATGGTGCTGAGCATATCAGAACTTCTCTCACACCAAAATACTGTCTGAATTCCTGACTAGGCCTTTCTTTTTATAGACCGTTTTAGCTGCCTGATCACTGCATATCTGCCAGACCAAGTGCTGCACACACATATGGAGAATTATTTCTTTTAAATTGGGATTGAGTCCAAAATTTTTTTACTCAGGAAGGAGTCGGTGTATTCACCCAGGTAAGACAGGCCCAGCTTCAACTAAATCCTGTGCCTGAGGGAATTTGCACCCCAGTGTTTGGCTGCAAACTGCACAGGTGAAAGGTTTTCTCACTCCTTTCAGTGGGAATTTTCTAAAACAGAAAATGCCGACTGAACTAAGTCACTCCGCATCCTTGTGTAAGACCATTCATCCTGACACCAGTCTTATTTTCAGTAAATGTTTCACACACAGTCTCTAGCATACAGACATCAGTACAGGCTAAATTTAGGTCTCTTCCTCCCAGCTAAGTACAGTATTTTTCAGCTTACAAAAATTGGGACATCTACCATAGGAAAGCTCAGGAGAGCCCTTGTTCAGGTACAGCAGCATTGCTAGACTACTTCTCTGACATGTGCTTAGGCTTCATACCTTAAATACTACTCTATCCTTTAGCATGCTATAGAGACCCTATGTATTTCATCCAAGCTCACTGAACAAATGGAAACACAGAGTATATTCAGTAAAACTGAGTTCGCTTGGTGGTTTTAGCATTTAGCCCTTGAAGCTCTGAGGGGAACACCCTTAGACTGACTGACCCAAAAATAAAACTATCTTGAAAACTTGAATGTGCTTGTCTACTTTTTGTCATGTTTGATAGATCAGTCATGTGTCCAGCAGACAATACTATACTGCACTGCACCATCAGATATGTCAAAACTTCTGCTTCCTAAAGTGGATGCGCTAAGTCACAGCTCACAAGCAGGACAAAAAAGCATACAGATCATTCTACCCAGTTTATTTATACTTATTTGGCATTATTTAAGTTCCTCCTAGTTTACAGTGGTAAAACTAAGAACAGAACAGACAGCATGTGACAAGACATTCCCTTTTTAACTCCAGTATTGACATTTCTTCACTGTTGTTTGTGATGTAGCTAGTATAGCAGAACTCCACAAGCTGATCATTAGCAGGATTAATTTGGCATTTGTACCCCAGAGGCCCCTGTGACATTGCAATAAGTGTAGCTTAATGAAACAAGCTATGTAGATGGACTTTGACTGATAACCTCCAAGCATGGCCTGAGGATCTGTGACCCCTTGTTTCCTTGATCTCAGGGAACAGCAATTGCCAACAACCAATATTGACTTTGTGGGCAAATAGAACAACTGTTCAATTCTTATTGTAATTTGATTTGTTTTAACAATATCCACTATTCACTGGGAACCCTTAAAATAATACTGAGAAACTCAACATTTTGACTGGGCTCCGTGCTGACCCTGGGAAGGGAAACTGGATGCTATGAAAACATGCATTTTTCCCACTTAAATGTTAAAATACCACAAGACTGAAAAATAAGACACTCTATACTTGTTTCCCTGCCCACAAAAAGAATAACCTGACCATCTCCAGCACAGCAGGAGGTATGGATGGACAAAACACACCAAGAAAATGACTGTCATGTTCACTAAAGGAGATTGTTCATTGAGAGAGTGGCCCTTGCAGCAACACTGAACTTCTAGAAGCACTGAAGTGAGAAGTGTAAACTCTTTGATTAATTCCTACCTGATCTGGAAATCCTTTGTGGGAAAGCTGTAGAGTTTCTCTACGTCCCAGCCACTGTTCTATAAGCTGTAGACATTACAATGTTTCTTGGAGACTTTATTGGCTTAGGTTGTTTTCATTATCAGCTTTTTGAGATGGGGATTGCCTTTACCACTACACAAATAAAGTATTTAGCACAGAGGGGTTGAGTGCCACTGTAATACATTCCTTCATAACAGCAGCTGCCTACAGCTACCATTTGTCAGCAGGGGGATCCTTCCTGTTTGAGCAGTAACTATCCCATAGGCAGAAGTTCAAACTCTGTTGGCTTTCCACCTGGAAGATTTTACAAGATTATATAGGGTTTACAAGTCACTCAGACTGAAGGAAATCTTTGTTTTCATTGGCTGTTCTCATCATTTAAAGTCTCATAGATTTGTGCCATGTAGATCTGAACATTTTAGAAGGAAGAATTAGGTCCAAGTTTTCAAAAGCCACTTTGTCTTATCTATTCGCCTTAAAAAATCAGTTTGTTACCTGACTTTGTTGTTAGTATAAATTACTTTGGTAACATTTTTGAACATTGATTGGAGGATTTGGTTTTATTCAAAAGCAGATGTGTATTTGTCGTAATGTTTTATATTTCTTTGGGGAGGTTTTAGCTGGAGCATAATTTCTGTTCAGTTTGAAATGACATATGTTAAGTTTTTTCTAAACTAAATGACAGTAGGGGAAAACCAGCTGCTTACATACAAACAAACAAAATAAAAAGGGAAAATATGAAGTGTAATTGGGAGTACATGGGCACTAAAGCAAGTCAATAGACTTCTTTTAAAGAGAGATTCTGGAAGGAGACACAGAACTTTTCTTTTTCATTGACCATCCCATATAAGTCAATCAGATCAAAAGGCAGGAAAGAACCATGTGCCAGAATTAGTTGAGTAAAAAGCACTGTGTTCAAAAATCACTGAAGGTCATGGCAATACAACTGATTAATTGTGCTGCTGATTCAACCCACCAGGTTTTCACGGCTACAAATTCATTCCATCATCGGTCATGCTTCAGGTGAGGAAGGGAGAATTTCTCTAATTCCGAATGTAACATAATTCTCCCCCTCTCCCCAAAAAAGTATTTTTCATTTCTCTGGGATTATTTTGTCACAAACTTTCCCAGTTACAACCTGCATGTTTTTCTAGAACCGCACAGTGACCCTGGGTATTTTGGTGACATTAGCCCCATATAATTCCAATCAATCACTGCCCATGTCTGCAGCAATTAATTGGAGGTGCCCAGGAACATGGAAGCCAATTGATATCAACATAGAGGTCCAGCAAGTCCAGCACAGGGACATGGAGACAGTCAGAAAGCTTGAGCATGGGAAATACAAGGAGAAACTGCAGAATTTATTCAGCCTGGAGAAGAGAAAGCTCATGAAAAAGCTTTCAGCTTATTGCAGAGTGTTACAGCTGCCTAATGAGAGGCTGTAGTGAAAATGGGTCTCTCTTGCTCCTTGGAGGAGCACAGCAATAACACAAAAGGCAATGAGTCAAGCTGCCACACCAGAAACTCTGATTAGCTATTATGTACAAAAGTACTCTCCATGAGCATGGTCAAATTTATGAAAAAGGCCCAAAGAGAGGCTGAAGTGTCCATCCCTGTAGAAGTTCAAACTGTAACTTGAAAGCCAACTGCTCTTGACTGGCCTTCCTTTGAGCAGGGGGGTTGGCTTGAGACCTGCAGAGGCTGCTTCCAACTACGGTTATTCTGTGATTCTCTGCATGATCACCTGCCCTTGAAGCACCGCAGAAGCTGTTTCACTTGGACAACAGAAATTTGAGAGGCCTGAGTTATATTCACATAGAATACACCACACTGACTAGATGCCAGGTGCATCCTTTAAGCATTCAAATTAATTTGATATTCACACTTACTGTTTATTGTCTTCCTCACTACAGATATAAGGTACATCATTGCAAATTGACAATATACTTTTTGAAAATATCCTCAATGCACAGTTTGACTTGCTGACACATATATAAGGGTCATTCTTATTGCTAGGGTTTCCTTTTCCTTGCCACTCAGCCCTACCTCACTGGTCAATACTAAAATGAATACACTAAACGATAAAAGCAAAGATATTCAGAGCCAGTAACGCTAAGAATTGTATCACACATACACATACAAAGCAATACACAAAACTCAGAAGTCATGAAATTAGATGCTTCAGCAGTTATCAGCACATTAGATTATGACATGAAGAGCTGCAATGAAAAAGAAAGAAGCCAAACAAAAAAAAACCAAAACACTAGAGCTTTATCATCTAACAAAATCAAGTTAAAGGAGAGACTGTGGAGTATTACACATAGCTCATGACTCTGTTAGCCCGCCAAAGATCTATGCTGCATACTGGGCACATACCATGCCACTGACTAACAAAAAAATTAATACACATAGCTGCTTAGCTAAGATTTGCAGTAACAGAAACAGCCACACAAAAGCTGGGATACGCAGCAGTGAATGTGATCAAATTCATTGGGGTTTAGAACCTCCAAAGGGAAAAGGAGGCTGGAAGCACCAATCCATCAAATAAATGGATAAGAAACAAATCTGAGACAGTGCATCACTGGCTAAACCAGCAGTTTAGCTACTTACTGGCGGCTGTCATTGACAGCCAACTAATGGCAACA
Source organism: Falco cherrug (assembly GCF_023634085.1). Lineage (NCBI taxonomy): Eukaryota > Metazoa > Chordata > Aves > Falconiformes > Falconidae > Falco > Falco cherrug. The sequence goes on from NC_073698.1 coordinate 7,004,064, forward strand.
CCAATACGCAAGTGTATATTTTCTTTTTTTGTCCTGTGTTTCAAAAGTGAGAGAGAGGCAGTCCAGTCGTTGATGTAATTCTCATTGCATTTCATATTTCCCATTAGATGAACTGCCCTCTGTCCCATAAGAGATTTTCTTCCCAGCAGCTCAGCAAAAAGACAAACCACATAAGGCTGGCACCAAAAGACTGAAAGCCCATGAATTTTAATCACTGAACCCAGCTATTGCCATAGTCTCAGCTAGACTTGGATAAAAGTTCATTCTTTTCTTCCACTCCCACTGTTTAAATGGACATACACATTCAAGGGTGGGCATAAGCTGATCTCTGGAGTCCTTTGGTGGCCTAGAGACTGAGAGGAGCCTGGGATCCCAGTGCTGTAGAGATGACACTCTGCGGGAAAGCTGAGCTGTTATTCCCAACATGAACGCACTCAGTATGGTCTACTGCCACAGTAAGAAAAAATACAGAGAGAAAAAAAGCCAGCCATGGTGCTTAGCATGCTTAAGACAACTTAAGTGTGTTTTTGTCCTCAACATATAGACATAGATCATTTCATTCACCCAGTGCCATGCAGAAATTTGACCGCAGACCTAAGAATTATGACAGGCATGAGACAAATGTAAAATTATGACCTTTTCCCAAAGGACAGAAATACCAGTAACTGTACACTGAGGCTGAATTTATTCCATTTACCTCTGAAGATCAACACACACTGGTAGGTATAGTATTAACAAGTTTGTCAGCGCCTGGCCCAAGAGTATGACCCAGCTGTTCTTCAAAAAATGGTGCAAGTTTAAGCATCACTTGGGCAGATTTTCAATACATCCCAGTGTTTGTCTTTCTTCCAATTGTTGTCTCTTTTCAATTATCCTGTTTCCTTTGTTCCCTTGTTTATGCTCAACTGGTCTTTCATTCTCCATTCCTCTTCAGGCATCGTTATTGTTACTGCTTTTTTGGTATTTGCCTTCCCCTACTGTCTCACATCTGGGCCATTTGCTTTGCCCTTTGTTTTATTCTTGTCTTCTGGACTGGTCTTGCAATAAGAGATGACTGCACAGCAGGGAAATCTTTCATCTCAGTGTTCAGCCAGTAAACTAAAATGTTGAGCTGACTCTCTGGAGTCTGGATTTTTTTTTTCCCCCCATCAAACAGAACAAAGTAAAACACAACAGCTTTCCTCAGGTAAACCTCAGAGCTCTGTCCTCTGCCAGGACACACCTCACAGATTCTTCTGGATGGGTCTTCTACATGCTTTGAAATCATAACTCCCAGTTTACCAGTACAGAGATTATTCTGGTGCTGTCCATGCATCGTATCATTTCTTGCCATTTCATATTCTCCAAAATACATTTAGTGATGTTTCCTTCCTTTATCAAATGCACAAATATAATATATTTAGAAAAAAGCACCAGAGTATCATTTTTTAACAAGTTCCAGAAGACTTTAAGCAATACATATAATCAGACTGAAACTATTCAGGACTTAGTAAATTTTTCAAAAGGAAATTCTAGTCAGTTGATACAGGTAAAACTGGGCATTTCAGCTGACTCCTATTTGTTGTATTTGTTCCCTCAGTTGTGTCCAAAAATTGCTATGTACAGAAATCCAGTATTTCCTTCTATTTCTTGCTAGTGGATTTAGTAGACAAAAGAGATTGCTTGAACATCAGCTCTTGTTTGGTGTGGGTTTTTTTTTTCCTGACAGATTGCCTGTTAAGTAGATAAAATTTCAAGAAATGTGTGAAATAACGCTCCAAGTGAAATGACAGGTTCTGGCCCTCCAGATCTGCCATCTTACAGCTTGTGCTGAGGGGTCACAACTGCAGACACTTTCCCTTCTTGATCAATTTTTTCTCTTCATGTTTTAATGATTTATGCTTGTGAAAGAAAAATTTCCTTGGTCTTTTTGTGTTTTGGTTTTTTTTTTTTGTTGTTGGTTTTTTTTTTGTGGTTTGGTTTTGGGTTTGTTTGTTTTTTTGTTGGGTTTTTTTTTCTGGTCTGCTCATGGAAGAAATATACCATTACTTGACCTGAAAAAAGAATTTGTATTTGCTGAGAAATTAGGTCTGATTGATTGTCGTTTAATTTTGTATTGTAAGCTTGCTCTCCTGCAAAATAGAACAATTCCTTTCCAGGTAGCTGGCTCCTTAGGAAACCATCCAAGGAGTTTCACGCTAGTCCCACCTGCAAGACAGCTGCTTGGCTCACCCACTGGTTGGCTTCCCACCAATGCTTCCAGGCAGACAGCCAACGAGAAAGGTCACCTGAGAGCAACCTGCCAGGCAGAGGTGAGAAAAGCCACTCATACACCAAGGGAGCTGGATGTCATCTTGGGCAAAGAACACAGCAGTCTCCAGGCAGTCTGGGGAATCAACTGGCTAAATATTTGAAGTTTTCAAACCACTTAAATTTTAAGCCACTTACAGCCAGGAGTCCTGAAAGAAATTTTTAAGATCTCCAGAATTCTGATGGCTGCCAAAAACGTATCTTAAGGTGCATTAATACAGAGTAAGGCTTACTTCTCATGATATTCAAGGAGGAAAAAGGGATTATACAAGTAAGTGCAGGCCAGTTAATCTGATTTCACTCTCCAGCAGAGAAATCTTAAAGCTGATATGGAATTCAATTAATGAAAATTAAAGGTAGAAATATAATAAACACCAGTTATATAATACAGTTTTGTAACAAAAGCTCATGAAATAAAATTGCTTTTCTTATTTGACTGAACCATGTACGTGTAGTTGATAATAGATTTATTAAGGTGTGTGTTTCACTTGGTACTGTGTGATAGATGAAAAAGTGAACTCTTCACAATATCACTGGTGCACATATTAAATGGTTTAAAAACACGATGGCTTATCTACAAGAGATGTCAGTAAAAACCTGTCATCATTAAGTGCAGGTGTTTTTGAAATGATTCTGCTGGACTTGTATTATGTGAGCTATAGCTACAAATTAATATATCTCCAAACCTGGAAAACAGTGACTTGGAGAGGGTTGATGGGGTGGGAGAGATGCAAACAGGTCTCCACGAACTCATAGAAGTCTGAGGGGGAAAAAGGGAAACATATTTCCTTGTATGTGTAAACAAAGTAGAAATCAGGAGGAGAGAGAGCTGATGCTATCATCATAAGTTGTAAAAGAAAACACATCAGTAGTTCTGTCCTCTGCCTGTTGTAACGTCTAACAGAAGATTATACTGTTTACAGAAAAGGCACACAAAAAAGCTTTGTAACATAGGCAGTGATGCCTTATCAATATTTAAAGGAACTGATCTAGGTATCAGTGACTAAAGATTTTTCTGGTGCAGATGGAAGGCTAAAACAGATACAGTCATATTAATGACTGCAGAGAAATTTTTAATAGCAAGGCTGATTACCAGAAACAGTGGTGGTTTCTCCATCTTCTAGTATTTGCCAGCAAATACTAGATGTCTTCCTCCAGGTTTTGTTCAGGCAAACAACAGTGGCTCTGTAGTTAAACTTCATGTACAGTCTGTAATGGGGGGATAAGTTGGTGAAATACAGACTTGGGTACCCAGGAGTTAAAACTGGAGAAGGCAATGTTGTCCTCAACCTTTCACATTCATAAAGATATCCAAAACACCATTAATGGCTGAACAGTTTTCATTAACAGCTCCACAAAAATGGCTCTTCCACTTCAGATGCTGGGGCAGTTCACATAAACTAGCTGAGGTATATTTGCACGGTGCAAGACAACACAGTGAGTGAAGGTACTTCGATGTTGTTTAGGTTGGGAGATATATACAACCCCAGGCAAAACCTTAGGTGATATAAAACTTGTATTTCCCCTACAGGGAAAGGTGTTGGGATGACTGGTTCAATATTTTCAGAACACTTCTAAACAGTTTTGTATAAACAAAGTCTCAGATACTAAATAGCTTTTAAAGTGTGGTGCAGAAAGGCTGAACAGAAACCACCGAGTGAGAGACTGAGGTTTGAATAAACATATCAACTCTTACTGTCGTTTTACGAAAGATCCTTCTTAAAATGAACACCCTGGTGAAATCACAGATCATAATTTGTTGCAAAGAAACTCCAGTTAGATTATTTGCAACTGTAGGACACTGAAGAGACAAATCTTTCTCTTCAGTAAATAACCTTTCAGCTGATTCTGTTTCTTTCTGCCATATCAATGCTCTGTGTTTAAGAATTCTCCACAGTTCTCAGAATAATACCACCCAGCCTATTGCTAATAAAACAGTCTTTCTACTTTGCCCTTTCTAAGTTGAAGCTTATGCAAATTACATCCAAAGAGATAGTCTTTGGATTAAGATTCCCCACTGATGGACGGGTAATTTGCTTTCTCTGTGGCAGGTAATGCCACCCTCACACAGATGCTTGAACACTGGTGCAATTTTCTTGATCGTCAGTAATGATGACATCTGTTAGCCTGATTTTATCCAAGTACCGTGCAAGGATTTTGTTATTTTACAGAGATTACCCATCTGATCTTTGCTGATGCTCTCACTGCTAGAAAGTGCAACATCTCTGCAATGGCGTTGAATACACCAGCTAGACTTTATGAAAGAAGTCTTGCCTTCCATGGCAACTATGTGGTGGTGTGAGTTAAGCAACAGATTCCCAAAAGCCACACAGACAGAAGCGTGGCATAGCAGCTCCTTGGAACAGGCAGGGAAGCATTTACCATGAATTCACAGGATGTCAGTCCAGGCTGCCATCTGCAGCCTGTAAAATGTTGTCCCTAGAGCCACAAAGGACCACTTGAGGGTTTGTTACCTATAGCCGTAACAAAAAAATTGTTTTGGAAATTATGTTTGTCTTGTGGCTTTTTTCATAGGTGAAAAAAAATTTCTCTTTGAACACCCCTGAAATCTCCAGACATCCTCCAAAATGAGGGAATGCCAATACCCAAATGCACGTAGCCATTATATGCCTGGTTAGCAAGGGAATCTATCCCATGGGTAGACTACAAGATCCATCATTTTCAGAAGACAAACACGGCAGATGTGCAAAGGTTGTCCTCCTATAAAACAAACTGCCAGCACTCTGACACAGATGTACCCAGGGTAAAGGGTTCACTTGTTCTTTCTTCACTCCTTCCTTTGTGCTGGGCAATCTAGCAGCGGTCATTGTGTCAAGTGGACTTCCCACAGCATGGGAATCTGCATTCCCCAGATGTGAGCAAAACCAGTGGAAAGACCCCCTCCATGCCTCCCCCATCTTTAGGCTATTTTATAGGAATTGAATAATTACTGGTTTGAAATTATTATTATTTAAATTAACATAGCTTCTAGAGGCCCCGACAGTTAAGGGCCTGTTGGATCTGAGACTTTTCAAACTCACAGTGAGAGTCTATCCCTTTGCACAGACTTCACAATACCAATAAATATGAGGGGAGCAGAGCAGAAGAGAAGTCAACGTCTTGACTAGGCAATTCAGCAGGTCAAGATAAATTACAGATCTCTCTTGTTCTTCAAACTGTTGCATATCCATCAGGCAGAGCTCTTCTAAAGTGCTTTATGTTCAGTTTTGTGATTTGCTGTGGAAGCAACTGACTAAAATAAAAGTAGAAAGAGCCTTCTGAACACAAACGATCTTTCTCCCCTTTAATAAAGAAATAGCACAGGTGGATAGGATGGCTCCCAAAATATGTTGTTGACACCTTTCAGAAATAATCTGGGAATTTAAATACTTCCAATAGCTTAAAATAATGCTGTTGGCTGTTGTATACCCTGAGTGGTTCTGGTAGCAAAGCAGTTAGTCCTAGCAGATGTCAGAACTTTCAGAAAATAAGACATGAAATTTTGGCATTGTGTTTTGCACACAGTATCCAGCTGTATGCCATTGTTTTTCTCTTCTACATCTCTCATTTATTCCTGGCCTTGAGCTCATAAAATGCAAGAAAAAAGCCAGCAAAAAGTCATTAAGCCTCATGCCTGGATTGAGGCAATCCTGTTACTAATCCTGGAAACAAGATTTTCATTGTTATCTGATTCTGTGGCATCCTTTGCTGTGGAAAGAATGAGCTTTTTTAAATTAAATTTGTTAGCCAACTTTTAAAAACAGGCAATAAAGCAATTAAAAGGAGAGAGCTAGGGAACTTATAGCTGAGGTGAAGAAGAACATGCCAATGGAAAGTCAGTAGCCTTGAGCTCTTTCTCAGATCTCCAACTGAGCCATGTCAGTCAAGAACAGCATTTTTTTTATTTTCCATATCTGTAGACCAGGCTCTAAATCCTTAGATAGGAAACTTCAGTAAATACTGTCCGGAGGTCATAAAATCATAGAATCGTAGAACAGTTTGGCTTGGAAGGGATCTTTAAAAGTCATCTAGTCCAACCCCCCTGCCATGAGCAGGGACATCTTCAACCAGACCAGGTTGCTCAGAGCCCCGTCCAGCCTGGCCTTGAATGTTTCCAGGGATGGGGCATCTACCACCTCTCTGGGCAACCTGTGCCGGTGTTTCACCACCCTCATCATATTTTTTTTTCCTCATATCTAATCTAAATCTCCCCTCTTTCGGCTTAAAGAAGTTTAAGAAGTTTCCACCAGGTTAGCTGTTGTGAGAGTTTGAACCCTAAAATAACCATACCTAGGGAAGTTTGTGTTCCAACACATTCCTGTGATTCAGGAATATAAAATCTCAAGTATTGCACTTACTATGAATGTGATCACACCTAGAGAACATGAGGAAACATAGGACATCTCCACCATCTCAGAGGTGGAGATTTCTGGAGGTACTGAATAATAATGCAACACGAGAGCCTTTGCTTTCATTCTGAGAAAAGAAATGAGACACCTGTCTCTTGGGAAGCAAGTCAGTAGTTCATAACAAAGCTTTAATATTCTATGCAAGTTCCAACAAAAGAGCCTCTTCACAGAAATGAAGACTGGAGCCCATAAAGGAAAAAGGGATCAGTGGGATCTAAAATGAAAAATTCAATGATTATCCTAAAATGTGATGTATTTTTATTTTCATAGTTAGAGAATTTCCAGGTACAAAAGGGCAGCAGACCTTGTGCTACCGGGCACTACAGATGCAGCTATACAGAAGCATGGTAGGAAGAGCTCACCCACCAAAAGCTTCAATTAAGAAAGGAACAGTCAGACAAACTTTTAACTTTTTCTTCAAATTTTCTTATCTTTGCCATTCAGCTTCAAGGACAGCAATTTGTGAACTCAGCTTTAAAGTGTAAAGGAGTTTAGAAGCTTTTGTTGTACAGGGTGGCCCCAAAGCTTAATGTATTAATGTCTGTCTCAGAACAAGTTCCCCTTTCATTCACACAGAATTAGGCAAATTCACCTCTCCTTCAAAGTGAAATGGACCACACCTCATTAACATGGCATCTGATCACACACAGCAGGTGTCATCCCACTTACAAGGAAATGTCATTTTGCGATAATGTGATCATTAATATTAATTTTAAAGAACTGTGTTCATGAAAATTAATGATAAGTTATTTATCTTCTGTTAATGTTATGCAACAGATAAAAACGAGGAAGATGGCTAGCAATATATATGATGACCCTGCATACCATGGAGCATCAGCTCTCACCAATTGTCTGGGTCTCAGGAAGCCTGACAAAACTCTGCCTGGTTTGTTCTGCTCCCCTCTTCCAGACTGATTCCCTCACAGTAACGCAAGGAGAGAGCAGTGTCATCTCCATTTTCACTTCCAAGCTCAGGACATCATGTGGCATTATGAATTCAAACTTGAGGAACGTTGGCCTGGAGCTAATCTGAACCCAAGTTTTCTATAACCATTACAAAGGGAAATGTAGATATTTGCAGATTCACTGGAGTTTTTTCGTTAAACCATAGATCCCAGTAATGAAAGAATAAACAACCAGCAACTGTATTTATGAGCCCATTAAAGGAACCATCTTAGGAAACCGCAGTTAAAGTCTGTTTATCATTGCTTCTGTATACTGCTTCCAGAAGCTTAACTTTAATGAGCTATAAAAAGGAAAACAAGCTATTTCTAAACAATCCTCACAATTTAAATAATAATTAACAAATAAATCTAGCAACTATAAAAGAAAATACCAAGTAAGAGATGGAGCCCCAGTCAGGAGAGGATGTGTGCTTAACTCTGTACAAGGGAGCACCAGACAAGCACCAATCCATTGCTTCCCGTGGAGTTACTCCATGGCCGTGCCAACTCTTTGTGCAGCCAGAGTCAGTTCACAGCCCGCTCCTGTGGAGATCCATGCGCAGAATAATCCACCATGCTATACTTGAGATTGAAAAGTGGAGGGGAGACTGGATCTGAATTCAGAGAGGGCACAGATGAGACTGGGGGTATCATCCTGCTCCTAACGCGGATTCCTGAAGCATGGACACAGCACGGTGATGCTCAGGACTCTGCTCTATCACAGAGCTAATTACCCTTCACAGTCTTTATTCCTGCTCCTGCCCAGATGTCTGAACTCTTCCCAAGTCATCCTGAGTATTTTCCCTAATTTTTCACTTTCCAGGCAGAAATTTTTAGACTGAATTCCCTCTGCCTTGAACCAAGAATGAGTCACATGTAGGGAAATTGAGGTCTTCCGAGACAGAGTAGGTGTTTTAAACATGTCTTTGTGTGAGCCACACAAACTCATTTAGGAGCTAGGTGTCTCCATACAGAATATTGAAACTAATGTTTAAATTGTTATCCCATCCTTTAGCTCTCTGCTGCAATGCTGTGCTCTCTATTCCCTACAGAAGACTGAATGGCCATAATGGGGCATGCAAAAGTTCATCTAGCCCAATATTTTCTCTATCATAGTAGTCAAAAGCAGATAGCTAGAAAAAACACAGTATTACAATTAAATGGGAGCACATAAAGTGATATTTCCACTACATATTCTTCCAGCTTCCACCGTTCTGCAACTTGGACACACTTTGTGCTTAACAGCCCTTGAGTGAATTTTTCTCCCATAAATTTATCTAACTGCTTTTTTGAGTGTATGCAAACTTTTGACATCCACAATATCTTGTGATGGTAAATTCCACAGTTTAACTATGTGTTGTGTGTTCTTAACCTGTCACTTGATAATTTCACTTGATATCCTCCTGTACCTGTGAGAAACAATAAACGGTATTTTCATAGTTGCCTTCTGGAAGTTAGAAAGTTCAATAACATTTGAAGTCAGCTTAGGCTGAGCATTAATATTCCTTGGCTGGGACAGTTTTTGTACAGTGCCCAGAAATAGATACTGTCTTTTGCAAAGGGTGGCCTTGTCAATACCAGTTATTCATTGACTGCAACTGATAAATAATAGAAACAGAATTAGCAAAAAGGTCGTACAACACAAAGGCCCAAACTTACTTCTCAGACCTCAGGTCTTAGCCTGCATAGAGAAGAATGTAAGATATGAAACCCAGACCACAGGTTATATTCCAGATATTCTCCTCTCTTCAGCAATTCCTACTGCTTATCTTAGGCATTCCCTGATACAGCATGCTGTTTTGAGACTGTCACACTCATCGTCAGCTGTCAATGTCTTCATCTGTTCGTGAATCTGGACCTTAATCTATTTTGACCTATGTGTAAATTTTACCATGTGCTTGCTTGTACCTTTCAGTTCCTAAATATTTGCGAAAATGTGACCTCAAGTGTTGTTGGCCCAGTTCCATTCCTACACAAATCGGTGCCGATCAGCCCACGGAATCGACAGATACTCCAAAAATACTCAGAGAAAATTCATAATCTTTTACCTCCCCTGAAACAGCAGTAACAAAAGCACTGCTGAAGCATTAACAATTACATCTCTAGCTTATATTAAGAGAAAGAGAGCTCATAATGTAACAGGCTTGGAAGGAACATAAAGTAAATGATCATGTTAACATTAAAGCAGATTAAATAAGTCACAGTACATTAAATTACTTTGTCTTTGTACACTCCTCAGGTGCTGCTGGGCTGAAACCCTTATGGGACAATTCAGTTTTCCAAGGGAAACACCATAGCATTGAAAGTTCAAATTTGCACAGTCCTGTGGGAACTGAGACTAGCATTCAGAACACTGATTTTGCACCTGAATAATGTGAATATTCAGCAAATGAGGTGTCTTTCTCTTTACGCTAATGAGTCTTTATATTTAAAATGCACGCAGCTTGTGAACAAGTCCATAAGTTGCTACTTACGCTGAATATTATGCCACCAGGGAGCAGTATCATGCAAAGTTCAATTACAAATGAGGTTTAAAAGGCAAGGATTTTACATCATGCCATCAGACATATGGGCAGTGAATAAACGTTTACTACCACCTAGATAACAGTGCTCCTTTTGAGTTGTTTCACCGCATTGCTGCCATGCCTATTGTCTTGAGTTTTTCAGTTTGATTGTCAGTTGTTGGTTGTCAGATGTTAAGAAACAGATTAATGTCTGTAACTGTTATTTTAGCTCTTCATTCCTGGTAGGAATAAGTAGTAGCTAAATACCTAACTCCTAAAGGAGTTATACACCAACACGCCTTGTTAGACTTCAATTTTAATCATTTAGAGTGGAAAGAAAAAAAAAAAAAAGAGGCAATCCCTTTACTTAGCCCAATGATTAAAATAACATTTAAGTGCATCCACACTGAAAGCACTGAGATGCTTTAAGAAAATAGTAATTTTGCTGTATAAATATGTAGTGCATCATCCCTGAGGAATGGAGAGCAGAGTTCCCAGCTTCAACCAATGACAAGATGAACTCCAAGCAATCTTGAACTGAGGGGTCTTGAAATGAGGAATTACCTAAGGCTCAAATCGCTTGCTTTATACACTTCGGATGTCCCAGCATTTAGTCCAGAATACATTGCATGATATTGCCAATGTTATAACATAATTATATTCATAATTATAATCTAAATATTTTATCTTATAAGATGGAGGAGGCCAACTGTTGTTCTGCTTTATTTCGAATGCACTTTGCAAAAGTGAGCTGGATTCAAGGGGTTGTTGCATGCTTTTTGTTTAAGCAAAGAAACTAGATACCAGGGTTTGAATCAAAAGATGATTTTTTTTTTTCATTTCCCCCCAAATTCTTAGAAAGTCAGATTATGTTTTAGCAGCTTCAGCTGTTTCCAGCTCCAGTTTGTCCAGTGCCATGCCCTCTAGCAAACCATGACTTCATGGGAAAAGAATCAACAATAAACCCCAGAGTTCTTGTTCCAAAATACTGAGGTTACATGTATAGTAATAAATTACTTTTATGCTACACTTAGACTGATAAACAGCACCAGAAAGAGTCCTCAGGCACTGGTATTCAATCAGCTATACAGGTAAACTGGTATAGTAATCCCTGGCCATGCTTTTGGCCCCAGCCTGATTAGTGCCCACCTGTGCAATTTCTGGGATGTGTTTGGGAGTTAGAAAGCACCAGGGATTGTTCTTAATAGGCAGTTTGGATGCAGGCACCTTCTAATGAAGGCAAAGAGGTTTTAATATTATGTACTCGAGCCAGTTCATGTCAGTTGTCCTTATCACCAGAAAACAATCCTAAGCACATTCAATGTCCTAGTGAATAGGTAGACACAGAGTCCAGGTATCTGAGATAAACATACATTATCTTGTTGCAGTAAATTTTAGATACAAGAACTATTTGGATCCTATTATGAGAATAAAGTTGTTCACATAGCCAGTGCCCTGGGACTACACTTTAATTAATAAATAGAGTATCATCATCTAATTCCTTTCCACTGTCAAAGATATCCTTATCTGATTCCTTCCCACTGTCAAAGAATCCCTGTTTAAGGAGAAAATAACTTGTGTGGATACACAGTTAAGCAGGAGATATGCACTAACTGTGACACTATGTGTACATGCAAGTTGTTTAGAGGGTGATATTCCTGCCATCAAGCTTTGCAAGACTTCACCAGTTTTGCCTGGAGCATGTTGGCTTCATAGGACTTTTCTGTCTGCTCAGTTTCAATGAATACATTTCAGTGTCAATAGTTCTTAGGATATTTATAATTTCTCTTTAAAGTCCCAACCTTTGGGAGCCCTTGATCACACAAAAATCTTCAATTTCCATGTTGATAATAGATTTTTCTAGCTCTTGTGATTTCGAGGGGGAAATAATGAAAATGCACGTCTTGCAGTCTTCAAAGCCATGGAGAAATAGCAAAGATCTGTATGCTACCTAATCACGTTTCTTACTCAAACTCAAGACGAGAGGTGGGAGAGGAAATGTGGTGTTATTTATGAATGTCTAGGCTGCGTAGCAGTGCAACCTGCGTTTATACGCTGGTATGAATTTAAGCGTTGCTATTAGTTTATATGCTGCCGTCGTAGCGTAGTTCAGAGTAGAGCTGCTAACCTCCCTGGAAAATGGCTTCCTCTGATCTTTGACACTTTTTCCTGATTAAAGAATGTCTTTGATTTTTTTATAACCACATGAAAAGGAACTCAAAAAACATTTTTGAGAGTGATTTTTACAGCGGATCCCCAAAGAAGGCTTTCTCTTTGCTTTCATGCCACACTAGCTATTCTTTAATTCCCTAGATTAGCATGTGAACAAAAGTGTTGATAAACAGCTGGCAAAACAAATAGAAAAAACTGCTGTTGCGTAAGCAGTTTATCTGCTGTGGCATCGTACGTTAAACAAGTCCCTTTGCACATTCCAGATAGCTCTTGACAAAATGCTTCTTCTCCTTGCTGCTACACTAGCATTAACTGACTGACCGTGTAATAAGCATGACAGTTAAGTAATTATATGCTTGATTAGTGAATAATCTTTTCCTGAGCTGCACTACAAAGTAATTTAGTTCGTATTACAGCTTATTACTACATAGGTGTAGGTACTATTTCACTGTGTGTATGCATAGGTACATATCATAGAATCATCATAGAATCATAGAATGGGTTGGGTTGGAAAGGGCATTAAAGATCATGCAGTTCCAGCCCCCTGCCATGAACAGGGACACCTTCCACCAGCCCAGGCTGCTTCCAGCCCATCCAGCCTGGCCTTGAGCCCTGCCAGGGACGGGGCACCCACAGCTGCTCTGGGCAGCCTGGGCCAGCGCCTTGCCATACTCACAAGGAAGAATTTCTTCCCAACATCTCATTTAAATCTCCCCTCTTCCAGTTTAAAGCCATTCCACCTTGTCCTATCACTTCATGGCCTTGTGAAAAGCCCCTCTCCAGCGTCCTTGTCGGCCCCTTTAGGCACTGGCAGCTGCTCTAAGGTCTCCCTGGAGCCTTCTCCTCTCCAGGCTAAACAACCCCAACTCTCTCAGCCTGTCTCCATAGGAGAGGGGCTCCAGCCTCTCATCATTTTGTGTCCCTCCTCTGGGCTCACTCCAACAGGTCCATGTCCTTCTCCTGTTGGGGGCCCCAGAGCAGGTGCAGCACTGCAGGTAGGATCTCACCACAGCAGAGGGGGAGAATCACCTCACTCAACCTCTGGTCATGCTTCTTTTCATGTAGCCCAGGATACAGTTGGCTTTCTGGGCTGCAAGCATATATTTCCAGGCCATGTTGAGCATCTGGTCCACCAACAATATATATGTAACCTGGGATCAATAGTTAAAAAAGCAGCAGCCTACTTCTCGGAATACATCAGCTGCCTCACATGGTGAGACATTTATAAGTATATAGCTTATTTTCTTACATTTAATTACTGGTACATGGGACTGCACCCTGCCAGTCACTCTGCCTTCTCTGCCAGCTACCTGCAGCATGACCATGAACTGTCTCACATGCCCTCTTGCCTACCATTGATGTAGCCTGTAAAGGCCACAGTGGCATAGCTGCTACTCAAAAAATGCAGCTTCCCATCTTTGACCAGGATTCAGCCGCTATCTCTGTTCTAATTGCTTACTCCTTTATTACAGTATCTTTAAACATAAGCCTCAGATGGTTCCCAAGTCCACATCTGCCTACCATCCCACTGGCACAGATGCACAATGGGGGTAAGGTGTTGAGAGTACCAAGTATAAAAGTCCACCTCTGTTCAGAGCAAAATTATTGTTCACACCTTTCATGTGAAGGCTATGAGGGGCAGATTCCCTCTGTCCTCTTGTTTTACAATATTCTTCCTGAAATATCTGGTTTTCTTTAATGTACAGCAATGTTCTTTCATCAGGATAACTTTGTCGTTCGTGTATTATTTGCATCTTGCAAATGCACTGTCTCACTAGCTACCATATGAATCAAGGATATGAATATTTTCTATTAATAAAAGACTGCCTGGTTAATCTTTTTGATTTTCAGATTTCTGGAATTTGTGCAGGAACATATATATTTGGTCTTGGTCTTGTTACTTATTTTTAAGTGCCCTGCTTAACTGAGTCTTTATTTCTTGAAACTGCTCATCTTTGCTTCTTCTTTGCCTCATCTGCATTTTATGAACTTCTGTCCTGATTTTTATTTGAACATAGATTTTTTCATGATATCATCTTTCTGATGTATATTGCACCAAACCTAAACATTCCCCTAGTTCCTAATAACAGAGCACTTCCTTTCACTGTAACTGTTTCTCTACTGCACACTGAGATAATGATTCTGTTATCCCACTCCTTTGACTGCCTCTGCACATGTTATTCAATAACGTTCAGAATGCACTATAGGTTTTTGGTTAGTACTTAGTCTCCTGTATTTAGTTGTTGAAATCAGCTTCCAAGTCATCTCTTTTACTCACCTCACAATGCTTGTCATCATTTCCTCATCGCTTCTCTTCCGAGCACTCTCCAGCTTTATGTTTAATGCTGACATTTTCCTTCTCTGCAGCAACCAAAAGCCTTCTAGAGTGATCGTTTTCTGTCCATGAAGGACTCACCCATGTCTCTGCTTCCCTGATATCTTCCAGTTGGCTTCCCCAAAGGCTCAAAAGAGAATATTCTGGCTGTGGGGGCAACAGAATGATCTCACAGCATGTTCAAATACTGTAAGGGAACCATTAGAACTGTCCTGTGGTTTTTAAAGTTGTTTCCAATGTCATATGCATGGTGAGAAACAGTTTCATTTGGAAGATTTGACTGTTTTGCGCCTGATCATGCAGCACATCAGAGCACACAAAAAGTATTTCGTTCATTAAAATTGATCCTCTTTGACACATCATTTTTAAACTGCGGGACTTTTTCATTATTACACAGTTGTACATGTGGTGTATGTGCAAGAAAATCCGGTTACCTTAGAAGACAAATATTTTAATTTTGATGCAGCCAAGACTTGTCTGTATTTGGCAAACTGGTGCATGTCCTTAGCTGGCATGGAGAAGGGCAAATTCTCAGTAACTTTTGCAGAGTTATACCAATTTACACCAAGTAAAAATACTGCCAATGCCTTCTAGGGAATAAGAGACCAAAGCAGAGTTCTCATCTGACCTTTCCAGGGAGGGCATTATTAAAGATTTACTCCATCCAGAATTCTAATTGGTTTCTTTTGGTGACCTTTCTGGATAATGGTGATGTTTTTCTCAGACTTTACAATGTTCTCAGGTAGGGAATTCCTTCACTGCCCTGACACAGCCACTGAATTTTAATCTGCATCCAATCTCCATCACCTGCTTTCTCAAGAATTTCATGCTGCAGTCTTGAACAAACAGCTTTTTTTTACAATTATTTTTTTGTCATAGATGTTGTCACAGCTTAACCCTGGCTAGCAGCCATGCCCCACACAGCCACTCACTCAATCCCCCCACAGTGGGATGGGGGAGAGGATCAGAAGAGTAAAAGTGAGAAAATTTGTGGGTTCAGATAAAGACAGTGTAATGGCTGAAGCAAAAGCCGCGCACACAAGCAAAGCAACCCAAGGGATTCACCCAGCGCTTCCCACCGGCAGGCAGGGGCTCAGCCATCCCCAGGGCAGCCGGGCTCCGTCACGCGCAACGGGGACTTGGGAAGACAAACGCCGTCACTCCCCGCGTCCCCCCCTTCCTCCTTCTTCCCCCAGCTCTATATGCTGAGCATGACGCCATATGGTATGGAACATCCCTTGGGTCAGGGGGGTCAGCTGTGCCGGCCGTGTCCCCTCCAAGCCTCCTGCTGGCAGCGCCCAAGACGCTGAAAGATCCTTGACTTGGTATAAACATTACCCAGCAATAACCAAAACCATCAGTGTGTTATCAACACTGTTCTCACACCAAATACAAAACACAGCACTGCACCAGCTAAGAAGAAAATTCACTCTGTGCCAGCCCAAACCAGGACAGATGCTTTATCTCTTATTCCTAAAATCCTGAAAAAAATTACTAAACTATGGATCAGACCGGATTCAGGGAAATGTCTAACTGCACACAAAAAGCCTACTGAGATTTAAAAAAGCATGTGAGCAGATGATGTATTGCTAGCAACCAGCTACTTACTCGTTTTTGGCTACACCTGTATTGACCTAGTTCTGTGTGCTCCAGCACCAGTCCTCTGTCTTGCACCTGTAGTGCCTGTGGGGTGCAGGTCCCAAAGTGAATTTTCTTCCCCACACCAGGAATTCTCCAACAGTCAACTAATAGTTTTGCTCTACATTGGAGCTAGGAATCTCCCGGGATTATGACCTGGGCAGAAGGTCTGGAGTAGATCAGCTTTACTGTTCAGATACACCCTTTTGTGAATCTTCTCACTACTCATTATGAAGCTTCCTGCTTGCTTAGCTACTTAGGTAGATCCAGAACCATTCGTACTTATAACCTTCTTGATCCAATCTGTAAATATTAAGTTTTTCAGTACTTTCTGCAGATGGCACTTGCATTGTGTTATGCAAGTCTGCCCCATGTGTAAATGAAAGTTATAAGGTAACATCTTCCTTTTTGTTATCTTTTTGCTGTCAATATTATCTGGCTATATGTAAAACCTTCCTCATAGTGGTTTATCACTGCATGCACAAGAGCAAAGATGGATTTCTATACCTCAGTGTGTGAAAAATAAGTTCCGCACTTAATCTAAAAGCCAGAAGAATCTCATCCTTCTCCATACTTGCCACCTCTTAAAGCAAAATACTTGTCTTTTCCCTTATCAGCTAAAAGTGTGAACATTTGTTGCCCATTATTGCATGCAAATACACCACAGGGAGGTAAAAAAATTATTCCATGAAAGAGAGAGGCTTTTAATGATCAATGACAAAGACTAGAGGGGTTTATTCTGAGTGTAATTCCCCACAAAGAAAGGATAATCATGTTCAATAGGTAGCTAAAAGCATGGCATTTTAAAGAAGATTTTAGGATATCTGACCACTGGTACCAATTCATTGAAAAAATATCCTCAGAGGCTCACCCTTAGCTCAATAAATTTCTAAGGATGAGGCTAGCATGACTGAGAAGAAACACATAAGACTAGAAAGTGAGCCAATAAAATTACAGAATCACAAGATAACTCAGGTTTGATGGAGTGTCAGGAAGTGTCTAGCCCAACCTTCTGCTTGAAGCGTGGTGAGCCATGAAATGAGATCAAGTTGCTTAGGGCTTTAACCAGTTGGGTCTGGAAACCCTCCAAGGTTTGAGATCCCACAGCCTTTCTGGACCCGTTCCACTGCTCAGCTGCCCTCATGGTAAAATAGTTTCTGCTCAGATCCAGTTTGCACCTCTCTTGTATCAACATATGCCCATTATCTCTTGTTTTCCTATGACACGCTACAGTGAAGATCTTGGCTCAGGTAGCAGGTTAGCTTTGCCAAGCAGCCAAATACCCACCCAGCTGCTCACTCAATTCCCCTCCTCAGCAGGGCAGGGAGAGATAACAGGAAGAAGAGGTCCATTGGCTGACACAAACAGAGGAAGACTGTTTACCAGTTACTGCCACAGGCAAAGCTCAGGGAGTCCTAATGCTGCCTCATAAAGGCAGGAGGAACTACATCTAACACAGAGAAAAAACTGTGGGAAAAAGCTAGGCAGGAAGACTGATGAGAATGGCAGTCTGTTAGGCAGAAAATGTAGTGATAGGATATATCTAAGACAGGGAACTGCTTGAATTTGGACACAGTTATTCGTACCAATTAAGGGTAGCAGAGTTGTTGTGGAAGACTAACGGTGACTGGAACATAGCTGTTGAAGAATAAGTCCTGTTGCCAAAAGGCACCAGTAAGCCAAGCATAGTAAGATACAGCCACACACAAATAGGGCAGAAAATGAAGAAGGAAATAGCACAAGTGAAAAAGAATGGGCTGAGGTCAGAATTTCTTTCAGGACAGATTGTCAGAAAGGTGCTGTTAAGACTGTGTTGGGGATCTGATTCAGGCAGTCATGCCATTTGACTGTGGTAAAAAGTCTTAATAGTACTGGAGGGAAAATTATTGCTGAGGTTGCTATACTGTTGGAAATTAACCTCCCAAACACAGGTTGAAATCCAGAACAAGAAAGCTTTTGGGAATAGTCATCATGGATTTATGAGGAGCAAATCATGCTTGATCAGCCTGATAGATGTCTACAATGAGATGACTAGCTCCATGGATAAGGAAAGAGCAATATATGTTGTTTATCTTGATTTTAGTATGGCTTTCCACTCTGTCACCTATAATATCCCCATAGACAAACAGAGGAAATATGCTGTCATTAAAAGAGACCTCAACAAGAAAAAGTGGGCTGACAGGAGCTTCATGGAGTTCAACAAAGGGAAATGCTCCTGGGGACAAATATCCCCATGCACTTACATGGGTTGGAACTGACCAACTGGAAACGGTTTTGCAGAAAAGGACCTGAGGATCCTGGTGGAAAACAAGTTGACCATGACACAGCAAATGTACTTTTGTGGCAAAGAAGGCCAACAGCATCCCAGGCTGTGTTAGGAAGACCATTGCCAGCAGTTCGTGGGAGATGGCCCTTCCCCTCTTCCCCCTTACTGGAGAGATACATGTGGGATGCTGTGTCCAGTGCTGGGTTACCCAATACAAGAGAAATATGGACATACTGGAGTGAGTCCAGCAAAGGGCCCCAAAGGGTGGCTAACAGGGAAGGAGCTTCTGAAACAGGGTGAGGCTGAGTGCAGCACTCTTTAGCCAGAAGAGAGGTCTTGGAGGGGGCGGGTGTGGTATCTTATCAGTGTGTATAAGTATTTGATGGGGGAGTGTAAAGATGGAGCCAGACATGTCAGCAGTGTTGAATAAATTGGCAAAAGGAACACAAACTGAAATACAGAAAATCCTGTTTCAACACAAGTAAAATAGGTTTTACTCTGAGGATGGTCCAGCACTGGGGTAGGATGTCCAGAGAGGTTATGGAGTGTCCATCTGTGGCAACAGCCCTGAGAAACCTGCTCTATCTGATCCTGCTTTAAGGTCTTCAAGGCCATGGGCCTGACTAGACATAGCCTTGAGATACCTGCTATGTCTGACACTGCTTTGAGGTCTTCAAGACCATGGATTTCAAGAGGTCTCTTCCATCTTCCATGATTCCTTATTTTGCTGCTATAAACAAAGAAAAAAAAAACTTGCTGCGTTTTTTTTCCCTGGCAAATAAATTGACTTCTTTCTCCAGCTGAAAAGCCAACAAAAGACTGGATATTATAGACTATGGGATTTTTATTTAAAACTTCAGATTTCCACCCCCACCCACCCCTTTCGTCACTGATTCATAGCCTATTTGGAAAACATTTTTATTGAAATTTTGTAAAGGTGAGTTTGTTCCATATCATTCCACCGTGACCCCATTACATGTTAGCCAGAACAAAACCTCTAAACAAAATTTAAAGTTCTGTTCCTTTGTATATTACTTCTCATTTTTACCATTCATTTCAGTTGTAAAATACGTGGCCTCCTGCCAACATTATTGTGCCAGCGTCCCGTATGAATGTTAAGCAGGCAACAATGATGCACTATAATTACAGTGCTTGAAATGATTGGAAATAAATTGGCACTCCAATTATAGATGCATGAAAGAGGTTCCAGTATATCACAGTCAGTCCATTAATTTCTAAAATAGCTCAGGCGATCTCACTATTTTAGTGACATTTGTTATTCAGTGCTGCAATGAATCACAAGGAACAGTGGGGCCTTGAAATTAACAAGTTGAAGGACATTTGAAAACAAAAGAACTTAAACCATTCCATGTTACTTTGTGTCCCAAAGTGAAAATAACCTCCAAAAGCAGTATTGAAACCTATTTGCTGCGTTTTGAGGAAGAAAATATTAATGTATTTTTTGGTCTCACCCTATGTCTTCAGTCAATTTACACAGTATTCCAACTGAGCAGGGAAATAATTTTATGGAAATCTGCACAGTAAGCACATCCGCATTTCCACAGTGTACTACAAATATTTTAATGGGAAAGTCAGGACTGTAAATGTAAATACTGCACATTACGTTTGCTCATCTCAGCAGGCTACCGCTCTCAGGATAACACATTATTAAGTTGGTATTGGTAAACCAGTTCAGGTAACACGAGAATTGGGCCTGTGACAAATACTTCCAGTAAGTGCAATCTGTACAGAAACTTCTTTAATATTTTCTGTGCACAGATTTATCCCAGTTGACCTCCTAGTTCATCCCAAGCCTTAAAAATTCCTTTACTTTCCCCTGATCCTGTGCTGTGAAAGGTTACTGTCAACCAATCATTAGCCCAGTTCCTCTGAGGCTGCACCTACAGTCATCAGAATAAAGGAAAAAGAAGGAAGGAACAACATCACTGCAGGAGAGAGGAGAAATGAAGACTGCCTCCATGCAGGCATCTACCAACGGCCCTGTAGCTGGTCTCTACAAGCTGTGTGTATAGTCAAGGAGCAGGGAAGGAGAGATATATGAGCTCCAGACTTCCAGGGTCCTTCACCCACTGCACAATTCAGTCTCTCCAATTAATCAAAGAAAGTCTGAAAACTGAAATACTTTTAGTCTCCTCCATTGTGCACTGGGTAGAGGAAAGGGCTGGTCACAGGGCAGAAACAACTCCCTTTCGCTAGGGTGATGCCTCTAAACATTGGAAATAAAGGCCAACATCTGAACACCCAAACACTGCTGCAAATCTAAACCTTTCAATGGGAATTTTAAACTAGAATAAATATTTATAAAACCCTTAAATTTAACTTCAAAGAATGACTAAAAGACTAAAGCTAGCCATTACTGCCAAGTCATCAGGGCCTGAAATTACAATTTAAATGTTACTAATTCCCCCCTACTTTTTCAAGGATTTACAATTATGTCACTCCAGATTAATAAGCAAGCAATGAAACAAGAAATTTAACAGCTATTCTATGTAGTCTATTAAAATAGTTGAAAATATATAATGCAGTCAGCACCATTCACCCTCAGGTATCCTGGGTGAGATTCTTGATGGGAAAAAAGTTTGAGCACTAAACTTCATTCGTATGCACATATGTCTCTTGCCAACTTTGTGAGAAGCTGCAGTACTTGGAATTAAAAATGGCTCTTGAAAACATTATTCTCTGTTGCTTTGTTCCATCACCAATGACAAGATGAAGGTAACTACGATGGCTGCTCAAGGAAGCTCTTTTAGGTGACAGAACTGAAGATTCCAGCTTCTGTTAGAAAATATTGCCACTCAAGACAAGGACTTCCAATTCAGTCAGCTGTAGGTCACAGAAACTGAGGATGGGGAAAAGGAAGGTGAAAGGGAAGGGGAAAAGTGAGATGAAAAGTGAGAGGAAAAGGAAAAGGAAAAGGAAAAGGAAAAGGAAAAGGAAAAGGAAAAGGAAAAAGGAAAAGGAAAAGGGAAAGGGAAAGGAAAAGGAAAAGGAAAAGGAAAAGGAAAAGGAAAAGGAAAAGGAAAAGGAAAAGGAAAAAGGAAAAGGAAAAGGAAAAAGGAAAAGAAGGAAAAACCTAAGACCATGACTTTTATACCACTCCGTTCAAGCCTCAGGTTTAAGCAAAGAAGGTATCTAGGTGGTTGTATTAATCACCAGTACCCATTTTTCTTCCAGTTTGCCTAACTCCTTTTTATGTTTCTAACCATTTTGGGCTGCTACAATGTCTCTTGCAATGAGTTGCAGCATTTAATAAGGCCCTGTAAAATAATGCACTTCCTTAGGCCTGCTTAAACCTGCCAGCTTATTTCACCCAATACCTGCTTATTTCTTGAAAATGTACCTGATACCTGCTCATACCTTGAAAGAGGGAAAAAAAACCCCAACCAACAATGAATTTTGTCCTTTTTTTAATTTTGCTTGTTGTACATATATATAATTTAATTCATAGTTTTGTCTTTTATTTATTTCATTCTGAAGTAACTGCAGTACCTGCAGATGAATCTAGGTAAAAATGACAATTTTACTTTTCACAAGCACTGAAACACTTTGAAATGTCCAAGACATGGCACGATTTCATAACCTCCTATTTCTCCTGCTAATTGAAAAATAATGAAAAAAATACCACCTTTTGGTCACTTCCCTACTCTGATAAACACAGAAAATTTAAAATGGACTCTCATTTTAGGATGTCTTCTTGGCAAGAAAGTTAAAGTGTAAGAGAAATGGCTTCACTTCAAATGTCTCATTTAACATTTCAGCATTGGACCAAATTTCATTATCTTCTTGTTCTATCTTTAAGGTAAGGCACAAAACCAGCAGAAAACTGCAGCCTGATGTCTAGCCATTGGTTAAGGTCCTTGATCTCTCTTCAGGTTCAAAAAGAAACAATTCCCAAATCTGCCCTTTAAAATGAAGACAAAATGCTCCACAAGCATGTGGAAGGAGTAGTTAACTCCCTAACTCCTTAAAAGGTGCAAATGAAACACACATTAAAGTGCTACACAGTAAATTATTTGGTACATGTTTTGAGCTATTCAGGGATGATGCCATCTGTCCTCAAATCAAATAGATCTGATTTAGAAGCAGCAGTGAATCCCAAGAGACAAATGAATGATGGATTAAGGAGTCGGGAACAGTGTTTTCCACAGACCACAGTTCTGACACTGGAAATACTAAAAAGTAATTCTGTTATCGATAATTGAGGGATTTTTTGATCAGCATCTTGATCTGAATCCTCTTCAACAGTAATGTTCTCGTGATACTGATTTTTTTTCTCCTCAAATTCAAATGTACTTATTTGTATTTTTGAGCCAGAACTAGAGTTTAAGCTTTTCACTACTACCTAGTGTTAAATTGCATGTCTTTGTTCTCATTTCTTTTAAGATATTTATATTTCGTTCTCATAAATATAGTATGCAAAACTGAAGTGCAGATCAAGCACAAAATGCCACCATACTCTATGTAGACTTTTTTTTAGAAACTATTGTAATATATTTTGCCAAAAAAAAATGAACACACCTTGGAATTGTGATTACTGATCTTCTGCAACACTGAAATGGAGCAAGGAAGATGGCTGGGATAAGATGGAAAGTCTAGTTTGTAACCTTTGTGTGCGAATTTGAAGGGAAAAAAGGAAAAATGAAATTCAGGTTAATAATGAATTTAATAACAGAAACCTAAGTAATGTCCACAAACAAAAGTTTTGTGGAAGAAAATAAAAAAAGAACTTTTCAAACAAGCTTGCGTGTTGTCCTTGATGAAATTCTAAGTATGGCTAGCAAATGGAACTGTATTGATCAGACTATATTGGATGTTTACCTCAAACATAAAAAATTTGTACAGCAGTGTGAAAAAACCCCACCTATGCTGACTGCAAATGTGCAGATCTCAAAAAGCAGCTTTCACCAAAGAACCACCTTAATAGGGTTCTGCAGAAATCAGGATTAAAAAAAAAAAATTAAGTACTTTCATCATGTTTCCAGAGAAACTATAAACCCACTGTTTATAACATTAGTAGGACACACAATGTACTTAAATCACACTGAAAAAGGGTGTGCAAATGAAGACTACTGCAGAGCTTTTTGCTAGAGGTGTCTTAATGCAGCTGCATCCAGACATATACATCAAGAAATAAGAAAGGCCACATTGATAGGAACAGGAGATGTTAAACTGAAAAGTTCTCTTTCTGAGACACTGAGGGTCCACCACGGACCAAACGGGAAATGAAGACACTGGTGTATTTGAAAATCTGCTTTGCAGCTCTGAGCTCTTCAGAATCTCCTCTTTAGCAGTTCAGAAAGCTTGACTCGAGCAGTGTAGCTCATCTCTCACAGAAGTCGGTGCAAAGTCCACTGTCAAATGTGTTGAGAATCAGATCAAGTCCAAAAAAGCACTTTACATTTATTGAAGTGCTGTACAAACATTAACTAACTGGACCTCTATCATTAGAAACTTTTCTGAGAGGCGAAAAATGAAAACATGCTTTTAATAGTCATTGCTCGCCCCAACCTTTCACTCTAAACCTAAAATCCCATGACTAAAATGAAAAAGCTTTTTATTTTTATCATTTCATTCTCTGTTCCATCAACTTGGATCAACGTATTTGGAGGAGGTCACTGTCAAATTACCAACTTTTTACATGTACAATTTAAGCCTAATTAAAGGTTTGATGGAACTCTCTCAGTAAAATGAACTCATTCAAATAGGAGATAATTTAAAATCATTCACTAAGGACCTTTTCTTCTTCCATACAGAACATAAAACTTTTATTTCATCTTACAATATAAATTAAACTTGATAAAAGAGGTGTGTGGTTTGTTCCAAACTTAGGGATTTATATAAAATGTACAAGTTAATGCTATCCTTCCCCGTTGGTGGTACTATGAATGATGTTTCTAGCAAACTTACAGAACTTTAATATACTATAGCTTTCTTAAAATACCTTTCAATCTCTTTGCTATCTGTTGGGTTTGGTACTGTGTTAATTTCCTTGTCCAGAACTATTTGAAAAACTTCTACAGTTCTTATTAAAAGTGGTGTCCCAGAGAAAAGAGCAATCCTCTTACAATGGTTTGGTGGTTTTTTTTCTGCCTGGAAGGTCTTAAAACTTACACCAGGATAACATTTAAATCTGAATGTTGCTAAACTCTGTTAACTTCCCTCTTTGCTTATCGCCCTGCAAAACCAGTTTGCAGGCTCCTATTTATTCAGCATTCATCACTAAACTGCCTGACCCAGCCTATTGCTGCTTTGCCAGATTGCTTGTTTTGACTTCTCAGAAGTATTTCGTGCTGGTTTTGAGAACCTATTCCTGATTTTGTATTAACTGAGGACTCCCATTACCAGGTGCAAATGACATATGTTATCACAGCACATTACAAGCCAGAATATGAAGCCTGTATTTCCTGGGCATGAGTTCCAGTTACATCATCATGAAAAGCTCATCACTGAGATCAGAGGGGTTTGGGGATCTCCTCAGTACAAGGAGATAAGAAGTTCTTGATGGCTGGGAGAACATCTTGAGCTACGCTGAAGGATGATGAGGATATGGTCAGGTTGGATGGGGCTGTGAGCAACGTGATCTAGTTGAAGATGACTCTGCTTATTGCAGGGGGGTGGATTAGATGACATTTAAAGGACCCTTCCAACCCAAACTGTTCTATAATTCTATATGAGCAGGTTTGGTTTGGAGGTGGAGCTGGAACACTTTAAAAGCATTTGACCCCTTAAGTGCTGACTACTTTGTAGAAGGTAACCCAGTGCCCTTCAGCTGGTGGCAGTCAAGCCTGTGGTACTTGTGGATAGAAGTAGGGAGCAAACAGCAAAAGGAGTATAATTTATGTACAACTTGCACGAACATGGCGATTTTTAGCAAATCTTATGAATACATGACTCTTTCCCAAACATATCCCAGTAACCAATTCAGTGACAGAATACTTGGTCAGATGCAGCTTTGGTCTGACCAATTTGTATATTCTTACATTACATTTACAACTGAAAGGTTGTAGCTGTCTGGGAGAACGCTCTAAATCTGCCTCAGTGCAGAGTCTATATGTCTTGTGTAAATTGGCCAAACCTAGAAGCCTGCTCCTAAACATCTGATTTTCTGCTTACTGATTGTTAACTATTTAGAGTACAGGTTCAGAGGCTTCTTCAGAATCAAGTAATAACATACACATAATGCCTATGCAACACTGAACTATACAAAAACTTAACTGAGTTTTCCTCTGTGTCAAAACAGTAGAGGGGAGTCTCCATTTCAGACCTCGTTTACAGCTCTCTGCTTTGATTTCTGAGTGCTTATCCTGAGTCTTTCCTTGCAAAAGCAGCTCATGCTGCAGCATTAGCAGTTCTTGACCCTGTGTGATGTTCATGGTCCTCACTGAGGTCCTGCGCAGTGCAGCTCTAAAGCCTGTGTGGGATTGCTCCCTTTAAAAGCCATACTAAAATGTTCTCCCTGACTTCCTGGGAAAGGAAAGACATGGTCTACTGCTATTATAGTGATAAAATATGCAGGAAGCAACATTTGCCAAGTGTTATTAGGCTGGGATAAATGAGATAACCCATATTCTCCAACTCTGGATACCATTTTATTTTTTTCATTCAGAAAAAGTCTGGAATTCTGTAGCTCCGACTAGTCTCAAATAAAGCGAATTTTGCTTTTGAAGTTTGTACATGCACACTTAATAAAAGAAAAAAACATAACGGTCTATTTGATTTCATCAGCTTGAATGAGAAGGTGAAAATAATTGCTAAGGAATATGTTACCCAAATGCATTTCTACAGATTGCACAGGGTTTTTTACTTTTCAGTTAAACTGAATTCCCCCGTTTTCCCTCTTTTCTTCCTTGTGAGAAGTTAGGGCCTGACTCAGAGTACATTCAAGTGAAGAAAGATCCCTCCATGGACTTCCATGCACACCAGGTCCATTACTTCAGTGACTGAATACCTTAACTGAAAGTGACGGTCACTCTCTGAGAGGCTGAGTTAGCTTCTGTGGAGATCATCTTCCCTTTAGGTAAATCTCTGCAATTTGTAGACACTACAAGGACAGCAAGGACATATTCTGAAGTACTTAATACAATCTGTTTGCATTCCACCTCACAACTAAACCAGAGAATTGTACCTTTACAAATGTTAACACCTTACAGGTTTTTAATACAGCTCCCATCTTTCGAGTACTCCATCAAAGCTGAACATGAAACATTTTGAGGCTACAGAAACAACACTTCTAAATTGCTGAAGGATGATGGAATTTTAGAGAAAGAGCTGTTTCTAATATTCACTATTTCTAAGTATTCAGCTGTCATTAGCATTATATAGTAAAGAAGATATGGAGGCACGGGACAATGACACTGGTTCATGGGAAATCAATGGCAGATGATTTGTAGTTCCCTCTTCTAAATACTACCCCACATTACTTCTGATACAGGTTTTTAAAATTTACAGCTGCACTATTTATTTGTTCCTTTCAAAAGTTTATGAAGTCCTTGATCTGGAGGTCAGAGAGTTCAAATGCAGCGTAATGGGGAGTTAATTTTCACTGCCCTGTCTCTGGATTAATCAGCTGAGGACAAAGATGAACTCAACAATGTATTAATGGACTGATACAGCAATGCAGAAGCTATATTTATCGATCTCTGAAACCATCCACTCCAACAGCTTTATTTGAATTCATTTTCTCCCATTGGAATAATGCACATGGTGAACTTGGTTCCTGAACATCAGATGGAGTCACCCACATTATACCCAGCAGCACTGAGTGAGCCAGTACCAACAGAACAGTTTCTTCTGATGCTGGTTGTGCCTCAGCAAGAGAAAAAGAGAATTAAGCAGATTTGCGATACCTTATTTACTGAAGTGCCAAATGCCATCACAAACCAGAACTAATTTAATTTGATACACTTTCCAATCTCTATAAAACTCAGTCAAGTGGAAAATAGCCTCTTTAGGTCAGGGATCAGGAGCAGGCTGAGGACCTACTGTGCTCTGCAACTGCTGAAGCTATCACGCTTCTCCAGTGTAAGCCATTCAGCAGCTCTGCAAGTGCCTAGTGAAGTCAGAAAACAAAAGAAATCAGCAATAGAGGGAGAGGTATGGATTATGATTTTTCAGAGTTTCAAAGCTGTTGAGTTTCCACCAATCCCATACCTTTTAGTATTAGTTTGGGTTACCTAGCACTTTTACAAGCCAGGTCAATTACAGCGATGGTGGAAAAAAAAGTGAAAAAACCCCACCCTATTGCCTTTGATTAAAACAACCAAACATAGACAATCCCTTAAGAGATACTGCAACCCACCACATTTCCTCTTTAGAAAGGGAAAAGTTGTGCCTCATGAGAGACTGATGGTCATAGTGCAGACAGAAGATGGGGTTCAGTCAGAGACCTTGAATCTACCATAGGAATGAAAACATGAGATGCTCATGCTTTGTATTGAAACAAAATTTTCTTCATAGAATATCACATTATTAATTGAAGACAAATTCTGATGGAAATCTTTTTATCCAACTCTAAGAAGGTACATAACCATCTTGTCTACTCCTGTAGCAGTGTGTGACTCCTTCTAAAACCTTTCTACTTCACCAAAGTGCAAGACAGTGCAATTTCAGGTCAGGTCACATTCCCCACAGAAACCACGGCACTGCGGGAAGCAAATAAACATGGTTTCTGTAGAGCACCAGCTGCATCCCCACCCTTTTCCATAGGGCAGCCCTGCATATTCCCCACCCTGCAGTTCCTCCTGCAAGGCACAGTGGATAGGAGATCAAAGGTTGCGTTGAGCCCCCGTGTCTTATGGCACAGTCATGGAGAGGAGACATGCGCTGAGGTGCCAAAGCAAGATTTTTTTGTAGGGATTGAGCTAAGGCACTGCTGAGGCTGGACAATAACATGGCTCACTGTCGGGGCAGGAGAACAGGCAGTGACTGCTCAGAAGAGCCAGTGGAGAAGAAAAAACACAGCAGAGAGGCTCAGAGAGACTTCTGCTTTGAGAGCAACCGGGCAAGTGAGTAACAATGAAGTAATAGTATCAAACTTCTGAGCTAGAGGTAGTCATTTTATATGTAAGCCTTCAATGGATGTTTCTTCCCATCTTCTTTGCCATAGAGGCTTTTCAGGCTTCTGTTGGTAGGGTATGGAATTCAAACTTTTCTCTCCGGTTTGCCTTCCTTGGGTGCATCACAGTAAGTAGGTATGGCACCTAAACATCTGAAACAGCCTTGACTCTGGGCGTGAACAAGCATGAGTAGGAAATCAGTTACACAAGTGCTGTGTCCAATACATGTCATCCTTATTCCCAACATGGGATAATGCCCTGGCATCGCATCTTGGCACAATGTATCTGCCTCCACATTTCTCCCGTATGGCTTCGGATTATGTTGAGTTCTGTTTTCTTTGTTCATTCATTGTTGCACATTACTGCAGAAGGAAACTGATGAAAGCATTTGTTGTTGTATTATTTCTGCTCTCACAGAAGTGGGGTTCATGAAAACCCCCTAGGAAATAAGTTGTTCAGGGAAATAAGTGTGTCATTCCCAGAGTTTTTACAAGCTGTGAATGGGATGCCAGTATCTGGGTACTACCAAAAAGCATCTATAGAGTGGTAACAACGTGAAAGCAACTACTTAGAGAAATAGGCTCCAGCCTGCAAATATTCATACTCTAACCTTCAAGTACTAAATAATATTATTAAAATCTATGGAAAAATCTTTTATTTCAATGTTTCTTCTTATCGTTTCTAAACAGAAAAATCTTCATCATTTTGACACACTCTTATCTAGGTTACAGTAAGTTGGAAGTGTTAATGGAGACAGCACTGGAGCAGGATACATTCATACATTAGGACAATGCAATGTGGAGTGCATAAACATGTCACCCTGCCCTTAGCCCCAGAAATGGTTGTATTTCAGTAGTGTGAAATTATTTTACATACATAGTACTTTCTTTAGCACTTCCTCTCTCACTTGTTAACTTCTTTTTAAAAAGAGAAAAATGTTCTTTTTCTGGTGATCTGGTTTTTATAAAGTAGAAAGAATCTCAACAAACAAAAAGCCTGTGAGAGCTGATGCACTAGCTAATGGCTATGTTGAAAACCTCCAGTTCAAAGGTTTATTTTTTTTCTATGATTATTCCCACACGTACAAGAAAAAATGTTTAAATCCAGTGCACTGGATAGAATTCTTCTTTCTTTAAAGATAGACTTTTCCACTTTGTGTAAATACTCCTTTACTAGTATGAATTAGTTATCCATAGAAAGGAATAAGAGGAATGATGTTCCTTTTCTACAGCATGACATAATCACAATGGAACTAGAAATTGAAAGGATAAATCTTGTAATGAATGGTGACATGCTTTATACATATATAAGTACTAGAGAAAAGATATTAACATTCCCCGGTTTTAATAAGTTCTTGATCCTGATCCAACTGAGATTTCAGAAGCCCAATTGCGATCTAATGCCCTTCCAGAAATAGCACAAAATAAAACTCTGGTGTCATTAACTTCCCCATGGGCACAGTAGCACACCCAGATTTTTTCTTTCTGGGGAGTTAATTCAAAGACTTTGAATATTACAAGAATTAGGCCAACCTGTGAGGCTAGGTGGGGCAACAAGCTACACGCCCCATGCTGGTGACGATATTGTATTTATGAAAGCCCTTAAATCATTCCCATGTGGTCCAAGCTGGCTTTGCACCAGAG
Organism: Falco cherrug; assembly: GCF_023634085.1. Lineage (NCBI taxonomy): Eukaryota > Metazoa > Chordata > Aves > Falconiformes > Falconidae > Falco > Falco cherrug. The sequence goes on from NC_073698.1 coordinate 7,034,340, forward strand.
AGTCAAGCTAACAGCAAATTGTCATCCCCTCCTTTAATGGTATTTTGGAAATAAAGAGGAAAGAGAACCAAAGAAATGTTCATTATTCATTAACCTAGGAAAGAAGAAAAGAGCACATAGCAATTAATTCCTTGCATCAACATGAAACATCTAGAGAGGCCTCCCTGCAGAGTAAGCTGAGGCAGTTTATTTCCCTTCCATGACCTGGAGGGAGCAAATAAATTAAAGCACAACTAGAGGATACAATTCCCTGAGAAGCAACTGGTTGGGTCCCCCAAAACTCCAAAGAGCACTCAGCTTCTGTTGAGACGAATATTGAAATTGAATTTCAGGCTCCTGCTACAAGTGCTGCTGCCTTCTACTGCCAGCATCCCTCCAGCTACAAGCTAGATCCAGCTGATCACCTGTTTGACACCAGGCAATGTGTCAGCCTGCTGTGATCCTTCAGCTATGACACTTCCACCACATGGTCTGACCCAGAAGGTGCATCCAATATGGGTTGATAAGAAGTTAAATAACCAGCTGATTGACTGTTGATGTATTTATTAGAAACATTAGCTTGTGGGAATTCTTATCTCTGCTTCAGCCACCTCTTCAGCTATCACTAATAGGAAAAAATTTATTATGCCATTTCTGCCTTTCTGCTGCCTGTTATCCCATTGCCAACTCAGCCTGTATGGGGGTGCAGGTTTACTGCAGCAGGGATCTCCTTCGTAGCTATGTCCATACTACCAAATAAAACAGGGAATGGGATCACTGTTTGACTCTGAAGCTAAACAGCATCAATTGAAATCCATCTACATTCCACAGCACTTGGCTCTGGATCTCTTCTGGACCCCCTGTAGTGTCTCTAAGGCCTCAGACATGGTGATTATTTTGCTCTTTTTCTGTCCAAAGCATCCCAAATGAAATGAGGCTCTGTCACAGACCACCACAGCAGAGAGCAAAAAGGTGTGGATGTTACACCTGTCCTGGGACACACCATGAAGACATGTGGGGCTATCTGAGGGCTTAAGAGCTGCTGAGATAGTCCTGAAGGACTCCGTAGACTGGAGGGACCAAGGACTTGTCCATTTTGTTGACTAAGAACAAGTGGTCATTGTCTCATGCTGCACTAAACAGCCAGAGCCAAAACCTTGCTATGAACAATTCACATAAGCTCATCCCCTAACCCTATCTCATTTAGATTGGTATTTTATATAGCCTTATATTATTTTTATACTAGACAACTAAACAGTGCCTGAGCTCATTCTCTGGCCAACAGTGAGACTAACTGGCACCATCTGGTGATAAATGCAATATTAAAAATCCCCTTCCCTTCAAAAAAAGAGTAGCAATAGCAAAAATTACTTCAGGGAATTGTTTTCTGGACTGTACTAACTCCTGAACCTCTTGAACTAGTTGGGGTGGCTAAAACTGCACCAGAGGCTTCCTCACAGTTTAGCAGAATAGACAAGCAAGTTGTATAACTCTGGCCCAGGACTTGGCTCTGTTTTAATTGCAAAGACTCCTGGCTCCCATTGCCATCTAATTTATAGCTACTGTGAGAGACAGTAGTGAGGGGACAGGGAGAAAAGGGAATTATTACATATGTGGATATTGCTCTTAGCAAAATTGTAAAAAAAAATATCCTGCAGTTCTTCTAACGTTTGGGGATAAATTTGTCAAATTGTTAAAGTCACTATCTGTTCCTGCTCCTTAAGCACTGTGCCCCTATAAATTTTAATGTACTTCTTTTCTATCAAAGGTATTATTTGGTATGAGTGATAAAGTGACACATTTGGTAGCTTTGTAAATATACATTTGAAGAATCCTGGCTGTCATAAAATAACCAAGCTGTCAGATTGCAAAGTCAGAGTGAAGCAAGGTGGTTAACTGAAATGCGACTCCCATGAAGAATTTTCTTGTCACTCTGTATGTGGAGGCATCTGCTGCAAATACAGACTCTCAAGTCAACAGACACTTTGATCGCAGGATGATTTATGTCAGCCATCAAATGTCTGAGTGGTAACCACACATCTGTCACCAGGACAATGTGGCATAAAAGAGAATTTAATTGCTTTTAGATTATAAATAAAATGAACATTGCAGGAATAAATTACCAGATCACTGTTAATTTGTCGATTGTGCTATCAAGGGCAAGAAAAACTATTGGGCATAAAAAACAAAGTTAATTTTGCTCCTATGAGGTGTAGTTAGGAACGTTTTAATAACAAATGGCAACAATCTCTTTCTGGTAGGTACACACAATCTGAAAAAATATTGTCTGTGTTGATGAATCTGACACGTCTGTCTCATATTTAATCAACTCTTGTAGGTGCTAATGGAGGAAACAATCTGGGATAAAGGACTTGTGAAAGTCAACTATAAAAGATATATTTAATATTTAGATCAGCTTCTCTTATTTTCTTTCTCCCACCCATCATTTCTCAATGATGGCTTGGAAGAGAACCATTTCTGAGAGAAAATAAGCTGTGTACTCACCACCGTAGAAGCCTAATTTGTGTGCAAAGTGCAACGTGCAACCAAATTATGGGTGTCTAGCATACCAGGATGATACAAATAACCTAAGAAATGCATCTATGTTCCCTGTCTAGCCAGTGGAAAGGGGCCTGGACCTCAGCTAGACTATAGTGTTTGGATTTACATAAATATCTGCATGTGCACAAGGTGTCCATGTTCCTGTTGCTGTCAATGGTCAATAAAGGTTTTAATTTAGTTCCCATAAGATGGTGTCCAGTGTTCTTTGGTTTGCCCTAGGGTACCTGAGACATCTACATAGAGTTGACGGAGATGATTTATGACCTCTTCCTTCTGCATTAGCAGCTGGAAACAAGGCAGGATTCTACAAGGCACCAAAATGGCACTAGATACTGAAGTTAGGGAACTGAATCTGGCCCCTGCTCAGTAAGGTCAAGCCCATCACTTAATCCTTTGGCATGGAAGGAGCCCATGTTCATTTTTCAGGTTCTCCAAAGCATCCTGCAAGGCCAAATGATTGTAACTAGAGTGTTGCAAAGCTCAGGTAAGACTTCCACAACAGACAGATGGAATGCAGCACAGTGTTCCTGGAAAGGACAATATAAGTGCTGTAATTTCCCAGACAGAAAAAAAAAACCCAACAAAAAAACAAAACAAAACAAAAAAAACACACAAAAAAACCCCCACCAAAACCAGAAAGGGACAGGGGAAGCTGTATTTATCTCTCTCCACTGTGACCCCAGTCAGGTGATTCCATCCTCCAGCCTCTCTTGTTTTCATGTGTCTTTTCAATTTAAGCAATATGTGAGAGTCACCTTTCATAGTGTTTAGGATCATGGGGCACAGGTCTCAGTTTCAGATAGAAAATGTTAGTGTTTCAGCACAGTAATAATAGCAATGACAGTAATCACCTTCCCAACAATTTATATATGGATTGACGAAGTGTTTGTGGTAAGCCCTAAGTTAAATGAAATGTAATGTTAACTCTTGAGCCTGTAGTGTCACTGTAATATACCATGGCATAATTTGCAAGCATGGTTTAATTCTCATACAGTCATAGTGAGAGAGGCAAATAATACGCAAGTGTATGCATGAATAACAACTGATGGAGAACGGTCAGAAGACTAGCCTAGGGTGAGTTATTCATTGTGAGGGATTTACCTTCCCAATGTAACTCATTTTTGCTGCTCAGCAATGACTGGCAACCAGGTTTGGGGTTTAATTCCACTTGAGAACTGACTTAAGTGACATGAAAGCAGCAGAGAGTTGTCAGACTGCCTCAGGGAACACCGCTGTACAGGGTTTGTGCTGCGTGGTATCACAAGGATGTAAGGGGTCTATGCCATCTTATTTTCTAGAAGCCTGCCCAAGCTGTGTGACAAGGAACAGATGCTATTTTTGCAGGTCATTTTATTTTAACTCACATGCAGTAGCTGAACAAGTTGCTTTAGTTTAGGTACAGGACCTTAGCTATACCAAAACACATGGGGAGAAAAAACTGTCTTCAAATTTTCTATGGTTTACTCTGTATCTGAATATTAATTGATTTTTGGCAGCATACAGTTACAATTACATGGTATTACACTTGCTTTCTTTCTTTTTCATCTTTAATAAGTGTATTATTGGTACAAAGCATAGATACGAACTCTGTGTGGATCAGTCTCACCAAAGCCTATTTATTGAGTTTGGACAAAAAACCTGGTCACTTAAGCAGAACCTTTTTATCATCTCCAGGGGAAGAGTTTCTGCAAGTAAAAGACAGTGCTACAAGAAGTGAGCGAGTGAGTTAAAAGACTTCTAGAAATGAAGGGTCAGAGAGGATCAGGTGAGGAGATACAGCACTAGACACAGCTACTTTTAATAAGACATAGAAATCTTAACGGAAGACGTCTGAGTAAAGGTGATATTGGAAACATAATGTTGGGTCCAGTAAGGAGCTGAAAATACTATGGGAGCACAAGGAAATCATGGAAAAGGAAAGTGAGGATTAAGAGATCCAGAGGCCAAAGCAAAGATGCGATCATTACAAGCACTTGCTAAGAATAAAAGTCTTCTGTCAGTGCCTTCACCCTAAAGTCTCTTCAAATAAATACCTACAGCCAACAAATAAGCATAGTTTTTAAGTTGCAAAAAGGGAGATTCAGATCAGACATTTGGAAGTTCGTTCTAACGGGAAATACTATCTGCAAGAACAAATAGTCCTGAAGCTAGTGGTCTCCCCGCCATTTAAAGTCTTTCAAAACAGAGGAGAGAAATTTTATCTAGAGTGGCATAACATAACCGATCCTCACTGACTCAAGGGAACAGACACAGCACTTTCCTGAGGTCCCTTTCCGAGTCTTGGCTAAGCAAGTGACAAATGGACTCTGAGAGACTATTTTCCTGCATGACTCTTTTCCTAACACCAGCTCAGTAGTCTCCTGCAGATCTGTCCAACCCCCACTGAAAGGCAGAGGTGAGAATATCACCTGTGACACTTTCTTTCATTCACCTCTTCAACAACAGGACACAGCACTCCTCAGCTTTCCCAGGTATTCCTTGCGCTGCTCTCAGAGAGAAGTAACTTAGCTCAATAATCAGGCAATTTAAACCAAAGTATTTCTTTTCAAGTACTGAGGTATCGGTAGAACCTCTGGCTTCACACGATTTTAAATTCGTGGAGGGAATGCATTTATTCATTTTTTTTTCACTCACTGGCCATAATGAATGTTAATGATCTGATGGATTACTAGCTGGGCTGATAACAAGTGCTTGGTAAGACTGGTATTCCCAGTTACCTGAATACAATAGGAGAAAACTTCTGCAGTCTTTTCTTTTCAAGGGCAAGTTGAAAATAGAAATTTTGGTGATTTCTCTATCATCTTTATCCACTCAACAACGGGACCGTGAAACACTGCAGTTAAGATCCCCCCAAAGGAACAAGCAGTCTTTTTGAAGAAGTCCTTTCGCTCCTCTTCTTCCTTCCTTCATAATATTCAGACGTGATAGCCCCCTTTGCAGCCATTTCTCATTCTTGCTGTAGGACTTCTATATGCCAAAGCGATTTTGGCGATAGGGAGTGACAAACGTCACAAATGCATTTATGATAGGACTATGTGGAGGATGTGCAAAATACAAAGTTGTTACACATGAGGGCAGAGGTAGCCTCGGTCTCACTGAAGAATGTATAAACACTTAGGGAGTATCTCTACTCCTACCAGAAAATGCTGGAAAGGAAGTTAAAGCTCATTTTGTGTTGCCACTATTTCTGCACAAAGAGTAGTAAGACTGATTATAGCATGGAAGGAAAAAAAAAAAAAAAAAAAAAAAGTACTAGTCTGGGAGCCAGGACACCTGAAGTCATTGGGAAAATCTGACAAGTGTGTTGGTTTTGGCTGGGATAGAGTTAATTTTCTTCATAGTAGCTGGTATGGGGCTCTGGTTTGGATTTGTGCTGCAAACAGTGTTAACTGTTAATATGTAAAATGTCCAAGGACATTTTAGCTGTGGCTGAGCAGCACTCACACAGAGCCAAGGGCTTTGCTGCCCCTCACCCCACCCCACCAGCGAGGGGGCTGGGGGGGCACAAGGAGCGGGGAGGGGACACGGCCGGCACAGCTGACCCCCCTGACCCAAGGGGTGTTCCATACCATGCGATGTAGGCAGGTGCTCAACCATCCCCAGGACAGCAATGCTCCATCTCACATAACAGGGCCTTGGGAAGACAATCGCCATCACTCCGAACATCTCCCCCTTCCTCCTTCTTCCCCCAGCTCTATGTGCTGAGCATGACACAAATGGCAAATGCTCTGCATGAAAAAATACACTTGGTTTAAAAAATAATCATAATCCATGTGCCTCTGAGGCAAGACATAGTAGCTATCTCTCCTTTCTGAAAAATGCAGTAATGCACTGTTTGAAGTCACTTCTTGAGTAAAATTATAGAACTAAAATTAATCAGCTGCCTTGCACCATATGAGGGCTTATTTTTTTACATTCAATATAGAGACAACCTAGAGTAAGAAGCTCAGATGGAGATCTCAGTGAGAAGAGATAAATGCTATCCCTTTACCTTGAGAACTTTGCTGTACAAAATGTATCTGAGCTTTCAAGCACATAAAAGGTCATGCAGTGCTTCTGAGAATTTATTTCTTAGACTTGGGTAACTGAAACACACCTTAGTCCTGCACCATAAATCTCAAAACATATTGTAGAGATGGGACAAAATTGCAAAGAGAGAATGGGTTCTAGTGTAATGTTTTTTGCTTAAAATTCTTGGGATTTTGTTTAAACACCATGTTGACATTCAGGCATAATTTCCTGATTAATATGATACATTTTTCCCCAAATAAAAAAAAAAATAATAAAAAAAGAGAAATTTCAGTTCCTGTATTCCTTTATTGTATAGCTATTATGCTACCAGTGTCTGAACAATGCTTTGCAGTCTTTAAAGGGTTAAATGACAGAGTCCATTTTTATTTCTCTCTGTTTCTATAGCCAGTCATCAGCAGGCAGACCTATAGCAACTGTGATCTGTGATAAGTAGATAGGTGTCATTTATATGGTCATTTCCATGCTGAGTTCTTAACTAAGCAGCTCACTCATCACATGGTCTTACAGCAGCATGCCTAGGCAGGTCTTCAGAGCACAGGCAAAGATCTTCCAGGAAGATCTGAGTTCAATACCACAATATAAAACCCAGAATGTTCAGCTGAAAAGATATCACTCGTCAGATGTGAATCAATTCTGTGTCATCAGCAGCTAAACATACCTGAAAAAATGACACGAGGCATTCTAGAAATTATAATGGTAGTTAAACCCGTTCCATGCAGCCAGTTTCTGGTATTTTAATGTTATTTCTCAGCTGCCAGGATAAAAATGTGTATTGAATTACACTGAAGTCAAACACCCTAAAAGAAATAATTAACCCCTGAAATTGGAATGGTTGCACTAGGACTTCCCTTCAGGTTCTCCTCTGACTCCACCTATCTCATGACCCTTTTAATTACTGCATTTTAGCTACAGAGCCACAAGTGAACATTAAGGTCAAATACACAGACTAAAATCAAGAAGCTTTTAGACACGTGCTCAACTTGAAATATAAGGTACAACGGCAGGAAGCAGTTTGCCACTTAAAGCCGTGCTTAAATTCTTCCCTAAATTACCATAGAAACATATGCATATATGGTGATTAAAGACTGGAAAAACAAGGTTACATGATAAGAATACATAAATATTTTATTATTTTGTATTTCTTCATTTCTTCTGTAGCACTTCATTTCTTCAAAGCACCATGCAGCACTGACAATGTAATACTCATGCAGAGAAGATGACACCAATGACACTGTGTTAGGCAGACATTGCAACTGTGACCCTCCAGGAATGCTGCATCAGTCACCGTATTTTCATCTTACGCTTTCCTAGGCAAGAGACTTTAATGGCCGTTATGAAGAAGAATGCAGGGACAAATCTGCTCTGTATTACACACAACTCCAGGAATTCAATGAGAAAAAGTTATGATGTAATATAGCTGTTATTTAATTATGTGGCAGACTGAGCAGTTTATCAGGTGTCTGTTTTGCTAACAGCAAGAGGTCCCTGGAAGAAAATCCTACCAGCTTCCTTTTAGTTGTAAAGATTATAGCAGTCTATCAGCTGAGAGAGTGGCCACTTGTTCCTTTTTTTCTCTCGTTACCTTGTGGAGGGCCTAACAGCAATGTATTGAAGGAGATCTGGGGGTCTGCAAACACACTAGACATGTTTTGACACATGGGGAGTGGTGTAGAGGACCTAACACGTCTGAGGTCTTGCTTACAGGCATGAAAACCATCCAAAATGGGCAAGTCTCACTTTGATCATGAGTTCACACACAAGTTTCAGATGAAAATGTAAACAAAGACAGGATTATAAAGCCAGAAGAAACTAATACAGTCTTCTAATGTGCTCAATGAAGCACACAAATCTCAGAATGTTTAATAATCCTTTTTTCATATGCAAAAGCCTGCAATTCAATTAGCCAAAGACTTTAGAAAGACATCTTTTCTTGAGTTAAAGGCAGATATTTGTGATTTACGGTACCCCTTAGTAAGGATCCGAAGGCTATTGCATCTTACTGACAAAAACAGTTTTGCATCTTACTTCCTAATTGAATGTGTCTCATTTCATTTGCCAGTTCATGTGCCGTTGTCCTACAAATGTAGAAAGTGTTAGTAAAATGGAGTGCACACATATGCCACAGCCTCTGATTTGCAACTGTTTCATCTCTTCTCAAATTTTCAAGAGAATTTTCAAAGTAGAACTCATCACCACATTCCTGTAAGTGTTAGCAAAACGTTCATGCGTATACCCCTCTTGCTGCTTGTGTCATTTGTACATATTATAATACTTCAGTTGTCTTTCCCATGACACCAGGTGAGCAGGACTTCTTTCAACATGGACTGTAGACCTCAATTCTGGTAAAAGAAGTTTCTTAGTCTAGCTTATTATACTTCAGAAAAGCCAAGCGAGTTTATTCACCCTTTCTTTCACTCATGATGAAGGCAGAGGAAGTGGAATTTCATAATAGAAAAGACCAGTAATCAATTCTTCACCCTAATCTCAGAAGTCAGGTTGCTGGAAAAACAATCTCATATCAAGAAAGATTTTTCAGCCAAGTCCAAAAAACACCAAACAACTCTCTGAAAAAAAAACCCACAACATTGTGAGCAACTTTTCCATTTTCAGCAGGAGGACAGAAGGCAGAAAGAAGTCACCAAGAACAATCCTAAGTAGTTCACAGTAGCACAATGCTCCTGCCACCATCAAAGAAAAAATGATAGGTCATTAAACTCTCAAAGTAGAAAGATCCTGTTCTAGTGACAGCTGCTCTATTGTGTAATGCACTGAGGAAGATGCCATTAAGTGTAATTAAACAAAAAGCCTAAAACATAAGGACAGAGACCTTTTTTCTTCTCAAGATGAAAACCCTCTGCGTACATACAAAATCATCACCCGTCACAACCGTCCTCTCTATTTCCCCTCAGGAAAACAGACAGATGTCCAACTGGCAGGGAGTACGAAGAGTGTTACAGTCTCAATTTGCTTTACACCACCTCTTTCTAATCCCATTCATGTGCTTTTCCATCATTTTCTGCTTCACATGCATTTCCCCGTTTCCCAGGATGCTGCTTCTCCTCCTCATGCTTCCTGTGACTTTGTTTCTCCCCTCCAGGCCCGTCTGGCTGTTTTTTCTGAATCACCCTCCTTTATCTCCTATATATTCTCCCCATTACCCCTTTTTTTTATATACCTGGCTTCTGGACACTTGTTCCCTAATATTGGATCCAGTTCAGTGTTTATCTTCTCTGCTCACTGACGAGGTGGGATTCCTTAGATCCCTAGTGCTGACCAAATCAGGGGCCAGCCAATTTCTTTCAGACATTCAGACATTTTTGCCTGTTCCCTGAACTCCTTTTCTTGTTTGAGGCTCTAGTGCTACTGATCTCCTTCTGGTACCTCTCTGGCTGGCAGCACTGTCTTGTACCTGATGTCCCTAGTCCCACTGACTGCCCTGCCTCCAGATCTGCTGCCAGATGCATTCCCAAAGGGTCATCTTCTTCCCACCTGCCCCAAACAGAGGCCTCTTGGCTAGCTCTGCTGTCCTCTAATGTGTATTTGCAGACCTACAGATACTGTTTGATTAAAAAAAAAAAAAAAAAAAAAAAAAAAAGCCTAAAGAAGCATTTGATCATACAAGGAAAGGGTGACATGTTGCCATGTAACCCTACTGTGCTTTCAAAGCTGAGCATGAGCCAGCCTTACACCTTGGCAGCAAAAGAGGCCAAAGGCATCCTGGGCTGTGCGGGAGCAGAGCCAGAAATTCCTGGGAAGTGATCATCCCCCCACTAGCTGGCACTTACTAGAGCTCATGAAAATACTGCATCCGTTTTTGTATCTCCCAGAACAAGAAAGTTGTTGATAAAGAGGAGCAAGTTCAGGAGAGGGTGACCAAGTTGGTCAGGGGCTGGGGCGTGTAATTACCTGATGAGGAGAGGCTGAGAGAGTGCGGCTTGCTCATTCTGGGGAGGAATTGGCTTCAGGATCCCCTAGCAGCACCATTCAGTGCCTACAGGGAGGATATCAAGGAGATAGAGTCGGGTTCTTCACTGTGGCGCATGATGGGGCACCAGGAAACAACAGGTATAAATTGACACAAGATATGCTCAGACTTGGAGATAAAGAGAAACTTTTGCAGCACCACAAGGACAGTTGTGCAGTAGAACAAGGGCCCAAAAGGGTTGTGGGATCTCAGACCTGAGTAGTTCTCAAGATCCAGCTGCATAAAGTCCTCAGCAATCTGGTATGACCTAATTTCAAACATTGGGGGACTGGAGACCTCCTGAGTACCCTTCCAACCTTAGACATCCCATGATCCTATGATAACCTCCTTCAGTGACCAGCTCTTTAGTCAGAATGATAACAGCTGACATTTTTTAACTCTGGCAATTCTTGATTGATGACCAGTTTAGCTGTGGGATAATCATGGCAAAATAGCACCGAGGTGTGCTCTGGCAGGCGTATCATTGATTTCTTCTGGCCAGTGGGTGGCTCCTGAAGCTCTCTGGGCATGCAGTTGACAGTATATCTGGACACCTAAATTTTGAAACTTTTCCTGAGTTAAAATGAGATAAGCTAAACCCCCAGATATTTCTGTAACTTCATAATACAAAAATACTTCCAGTGAGACCAACTGAAGCTACAGTGAAAACTGCCTCCAATAAATAGCTTATCTGCAAAACAACCAACCAACCAAAAAAAAAAAAAAAAAAAAAAAAAAAAAAAGGCCTTTTGTAACACAGTTTTAAGCTGGAAAAAAGGTAGTCTTAGATTTACAAACTGTTTCACGAGGACAAGATATTCCTTATCTCCTGCTTTTCTCCCAAAGTCCTGTGCACTCAGGATACTGCAGTTGAAGATTAGGGGTTTTTCCTTCTGCTGGAGGTGAAGCCATGCCTCTGGAAAATATCCTAATTAACATACATGATGCGGTCTGAGATTCAGCAGTGTGTTTGAGGGAAAATTTTAACTGGTTTGCAGCATAAAACAGCACATGAAACTTTTCTAGTCACCAGACCAGGGACCAAAATTGGATGTATCTCTACCTCATAATGAGCTTAATTACCGGTTTACAGATTCAGAGCTGTATTGACAACTTGCACAAAGGAGAGAATGTCACTTGGCACCTTCTCACACACCTGTCCTGCTGCATTGGAAAACTAGAATAAAAAATATTACTCTACTGAGTCTGGGCAAGCTCCCAGATAGCTAAGTCAGTAGGAAAGACCATCTCCCAGCCTCTCGACCTGTTGTTGCCTTCTCTCCAACTCCTTCTGCTCTGCTTTTGCTACAACCACAGCTGGCTCAGCGCAGCTGAACAGAGTAGAATATTCTTCCAAAATACAAACACACCCAAATAATATGCTGAAATCTGGGATTATGGTCATACAGAAAATGTTTATCTTTCCTTAAAAATGGATTTTCTCCAATGTTGGTTTTGTTGGGTTTTTTTTTCATTAAGGGTTGACTCACATTATTTTCCACAGACCAAGCCAAATGTAAACTCTTTGCATGGCCTTAACCCAAGCCTTTTATTTGAGATTGTTTCCAAACATTTTCATTTTGAACTTTACTGAAACAAAAATCTGTTTTGAATTTTAGAACAAGAGCAGGAATATTCTGGCAATTAAGAATCTTTAGGGAGAAAAAAAAAAAAAAAAAAAGAGCATAAGATAGATGAGAACAGAGCCCTTCAGGAAGCCACCTTTCTTTCAGGGAACTGACATTTTTCCAATAAATGTGCTTTGATAAACCCAGCGTAGGCAGACCACCCAAACCCTTAGTAAGCTTCCATGCATTTTTTTGTAGATTCAACCAAATAATTTAGGTTGGAAAGGACTTTCAGAGCTCATCTAGTCCAACCCCTACACAAAACGGGGCTGGTTAGCAAAGGTTGTTCAGGGCCTTGTCCAATTGACTTTTGAGTATCTCCAAGGACATAGACTGCAAAACCTCTCTGAGACCCTGTTCTGCTATTTGACCGTCCTTTTGGTGAAAAAAACAATCCTGATATATAAACAGGATTTCTCATGTTTCAGCTTGTGTCCATTGCATCTTGTAATTTCATTGTGCATCTCTGAGAAGAGTCTGCTTCTGTCTTGTCTACACAGATTTCTGCAATTTAATGTTTGTTGCTCCTCTACTGAGCTGCTGCAATACTGTGGTCTCTTTCCTCACAAGCACACAACAGACAGTTGAGACTGTGGTTTAGGGTGGGTTTTGGGCTTTTTTATGTTCCTTTTTTAAAGGTCAAGGGTCTGTAGTTTCTGTAATTATCTTAGTTCTAATCACTTCTGTATGTGGATTCAGGTTAAAACACTTTTCACTACCTTTCTTAAATTGCAAAGCAATCGCTTGCAGCTTCCTAATGCAGTTCACTTCTATCCCTGACCCTCACAGAGAGCAGCTCTGAACTTAGTTCTTTTCTCTATTTCAGAGGGTTCCTCATCAATTTTGACTTGAACACTTTAAAATCAAAGATGGGAATGTCTGTACCAGTCATCCCGTTACAAATTCTTCACAGCTTAAAGATACCTTGCTTAGAAACAGATGTATGTCATTCACTTTATATGCCACCTTATTTAAACCTCTTTGTATTACACTCTTGCATTCCTCTGATCATTGAATCCCTCATACTTCCCTGGCAGTCCCTGCATGTATCCAAAGAGAGCATTTTTTTTCTTTTTGGGCAAAGAAAATCAGACTTGTAGCAGTATCAGTTTGAATAGTCAGTCTGCATAATAGAACAATTACTTAAAGCCTAACTTACATACTAGTGGGTATGTAAATAAAAATCTATCTTAGGCAAACAATTTTGTCACCTGAGGGAAAAATACTGTCTCCATGTCTGTGAGGTCAATGGATTCCCACAATGTTACTATTTTGCAAGCTAGACTTAAAGAAGACCCAAAATTCCCTCTAGTCAGAATTATGGGTGGGCTATATTTTACTTACCTTTCAGTCTTTAACTTTTTAGCATCCAGTCTATGTTGTTTCCCTCTATAGTCAATGAGAGTGTCTTACCCAAAGTAGATACTTATCTTAAGGTGGAATGAATCCCCTTCAACACATTTGCACTGACTACAGGCAGAGTCAAAATGGACTAATTTAGACCAGGCACCATCGCTAGCAAAAGTTATGGGAGATCCCACCTCCTCCCCATGTTATCCCTGTTAACCAGGGTGTGCCTGGCTTTGCCTACTGCGTTAGTCCAGTTTTGAGTCCATGGGTGCTATCAAATGAAAAATAACAGCAAGCCATGAAAATCCAATTACTGAAACCCTTGGAAAAACATCTGGAGTTTTGAGGTACAACTTTCCCTCCTTTCTCCCCTAGGGATGCCAAAAATCTGTCAATGGACAGCCTCAGAGATTCCTGTGTGCCCTCTCTTGCTCCCCCAACAAGTTTATGCACGGAGACAAAACCCCTGTTTCAAAGCAGATGTGATCTGCTTTCATCATGCAGAAATCATTCAGGCATTTTCCATACATCGCAACAAAGCTTGTCCCTGTATGTAGATAGATTATTGGATTGATAATAAGCAGGCACTTGAACTTGAGACTCCCAGCCTGCAGTGTTGATGGTTGCTCCCTGATATCAAACATTCTCTTGCCAGATTGCCTTATCTGGAAAGCAACATGTGAGACTTTTTTTGGAAAGCATGAATAGACATACAGAGGTAGTATTTACCTCCAAGGAAAGATGGTCATGAAGGTGGACTCATCTTAAAGAATTAAGAACAGCTCGGGAAGTAAGGACTAAAAGGCTGAATATGCCTGGCTCATCCCCTTCCAGAAACCATTGGAGACAAGCTTATAACTGTGTCTAAACTAAGATCCAAGCAAAGTGGATACAAAGAGTTGAGAAGAGTCTTGGCCTCACACCAGATGGAGCATGAAGCTGGCACTACTGGCATAGGAGTGCCAGAAGGTTTCCATAACAGCAGACTGATGGATTCACCAAAATCTATCTTGTGTTATTCTCCCCTGGTCCATTCCCAACCAAGTGGCTTGTGTCACTAGGAAGTAAGCAAGATCCCAAGGCAGTTCAGCAGGGAGCTTGGCTCCAGCCTCAGTTATTTATTCCTCCTGTATCAGCTGCTGAGGCAGTGCAGGCAACAGGTGATGCCAGCCACTGAAAGGAAGGTGAAGACTCCAGAGACTTGTTTTGCTTCTCTTCGCTGGATCAGCAAGGGTGGAAAGAGACATGAACCCAAGCTGGCCATGCAAGGGATCAAGGCCACAGCCACCAATATTAGAGTATGGCACCTACTCAAAGTCTCTGGAGAAGGAGAATCTGTCATTGTCACTGAAATTACCCATTTTACTGAGAGGTTTTGAGCCAGCCCTACATGTAGATACACCTCTGAAGTTTAAAACTTCATCTGCCCCACAGAAGAGCTGAAAATCAAGTACGTACGATGAAAATTGAGGGGGTATTGTTCTCCAAAGAGGTTAAATATTTAAAGTAAGAAAAAACAAATCATTGCATTAATTTATCAGAGAGCAGCTCTGGAAAAGTAACCCAAACATTCAACAGCACCTTCCACCAGGAGGACTGGTGATACTGAAACAGGTTGACCCAAAGCTTAACAACAGCACAGCATATTGCTATGGTAAATATTGCTTAAAAGCTTCATGGAGAGGTGGCATTTTTTCTGCCATTTTATTGTGGGTGAACTAAACAACAGAAGATGTTCCTCTGGTCTTGATGCGCTGAATGAGTTCTCTCAGGGTTTCAGCTGTCTGCTTGGACTTGCTTGAGACTTCCTGTGAGACTTTGAGTGACTTTCTTGAGCTATCTGTATCTATAGGATCTGGTTTTAATATGTACGTGATACACCCTTTTCGGACACAGGGCTGCAGAAACTGAGCCAGATATCCTGTCCTGGGGATGGTATGCATAAGTGACTACGTAAAATTATTGTAAGTTGTTCACCTGAAAACTCAAGCAACTAAAAGTAAAATATTTGCAAATAATCAAGTTTCTTCTCCAAAGTGGAGGTAGGCTTGAATTAATTTTTGTTTCTTATACTGCTATATACAGCTTTTACCTTTTTTTTCTTTATTCCCCCATAGGGTATGCACATGAAACATTTACATTAAAGCAAAAAAATCTGTGGTTGCTTTATTAACATCAAATTCACTTCCACGGAAGCCACTTAATTAAAACCCTGTCCAGAAGACTGCTTCACAATTCACGGACATCTCAACCATCCTTTAAGCAGGGTGAAAAATAGTGAAACAGCAATATTTTAAAGTATATTGCAAAAATATGTAGGTATTGGTAGTAATTCAAGCTTTCTTGTGAATAATATAGTTCCAAAAATGCTGCCTCTGTGGGAGCCATTACTACTCAAATAACATTGTGCAGTGTTATTTATTTTGAATAACATTCATTTTGAATTGCAATTGTACCAGGAATTATTTGAGATTCAATTCTGTTCATGCTGTAAACCTGGCACTTCAGTTAGGTATGTGCATAAAAGCGTCTGTACATATGTACAAGAAATGGGAAGATTTTCAAAGAAATAGTGCATTAGCCTCACCAGCTGAGACTCAGCTCTCACATCAGCATAGGCTGGAGCCAGAGAGTATACAGCAACCTCAAAGAAATCATTAAATGACCTTTCTGTCCAGACAGTGTCTCTGCATTGACCAAGTCTCCCTGAAATTCCTTATGAGAGTGACAACAATCATCTCCTATTTTCCATAATGAAGGAAAGGAAGGACTAAATGCTACCAGTCTGCATTCCTTTAAATGCAAACATTTCAAGGAAATCATATAGAAATATATAAAAATTATTTTTTGTCTCTGCTGGTTTCTGCAGGCTTCATGAAAAGCATCAGTTCCCATGGAAGATGCTGTGAGCTGATGCTCCAATCCTCCCACAGTCAGTACAAATTCTCCTGGCAGCTGGATGAAAACCCAAGTCGCTGCTAGCACATACAGACAACTGTAGCATGGCAGTTCCAGTTTGTCTTAAGGCACTAAAACATAAAGGGAAAGGAGGAGAGGAAGAACTGAGCCAAGGGTGAAAAAAAGTGGTTCATATTAAGACTAATTCTATGTTACCTGAGAGCTGTCTTGAAGCCAGACATGAGGAAATGTACCTTTCTAGACTGACTATAAGGCTTCAGAAAGTACACAAGCAGTGGTCTGGATTGCTGAGGGCTTTCATTTTTTCTTTTTTCTTTTTTTAAGCAAAACACCTTTGGTTCCCTAGGAGTAAAATTCTGCAATAAGCTTGCTTGAATAATCTTCAAAAATAAAATATTCAATAAAATGGACTTTCACTGTGGTTAAACAGCAGATGTTCCTGATTAGAGTGAAGAAAGCAAACAGATTTGGATAAATATTTCCTCATGCACAGTGACAGTCATGGCTGCATCCTGAGCAACAGTTAGCATCAGGCAATGCTTTTCCAAGTGTTCAAAAACCCAAAACAGGGCTGTAATGTTATTTCTCATCACATTCCAAGTGATTTAGGAAGAACTGCTCCTATACTCGTACAAATTCCCATTGGAGAAAATCATTTTATGTATTCCCCCCAAATAAAATGCCTGACCTTTCACTTAGTGAATTTTATGACTGTAGGAATAAGACACAACTTTAACCAGAGTCAGGATGAGCATTGCCTTGTGCTAGCACTCAGTATATCCTGAGGCAATGCAGTGTGAAATCACTACATATGAACTCAAATATACTTGCATTTGTCTTGTCCAGGGACTAATTTAGACTTTCTTCTTAGTGTTTTCTTTCTGACTAACATTCCACAGCAAGCTGCAGGAAGCGGTTCAAAGCAACAGCAGGATGGTCTTCTTCAGGTGCATTTTAATGACTCTCCCTGAAATTGTGCTGTCAGTATATTTTTACCTGCAGACTTTTATGTTAAAACAGGGGGTTTTGCAGAGATACAAAAGTAATGCTTACTAATAAGCAGACTGCCGCATGTTCTCAATGGTTAGGTCTGTACTTCATATATATCTATCCACAGCATGGTTCACCTAGCCCATTAGCCCACGTGCCAGATCCAGCTGCCTGTCAAAACAGCACTTTTGGGGGAGTAGCAAGATGGAGTGGGACACCAGAGAGCCAGGCTGTAACCCAGAGCTCCCAAGAGAGCGTAGCAGCAGGCACACTTACTAGTGTGGCCTGTCCCCTTATTCTGAGAAACACTTAGGACACAAAGGGCAAAGCCTGGGACATTTAAATGGAAGAAATTGAAGAGATCAGCATTAAAAAGCAGTTAAGAAGTGGCATGTGGTTGTTTCCCCTTGTGTGGCGAGGAAGTCAAACATTCCCTAACCAAAATCCGCTCTCCAGCAGGGAGCTTGATATAAATGTCAAACTCAGACTCATTGCTTTTCTTGTGGCTATCAGAAACAACACAACTGGTCTGGGACACACCATTCTCCAGGTGTCTGAATCATTTCAATACGTTTTTCTTTATCTTAACACATCACAGCAATTACAGGCCAAAAATGATGTCCCCGTGTTCATCCACCAGATATGTTTTAATTTGTTCTTTAATGCTCTTTTTTAATTTGCTCTTAGTGGTAGTAAATGGAGTCACATCCCGCTGGCGCCAGGCACAGGCGGTGTCCCCAGGGACCAGCGCTGGGGCCAGTCCTGTTTGATGTCTTCATCAGGGACCTGGACGAGGGGCTGGAGCGCACCCGCAGTGGGTTTGCAGAGGACACGAGCTGGGGGCAGTGTGACCTGCTGGGGGGCAGGGGGCTCTGCAGGGGGTCTGGGCAGGCCGGGCCGAGGGGCCGAGGCCAGTTGTATGAGGCCCAACAGGGCTGAGTGCCGGGCCCTGCCCGTGGGTCACACCAGCCCCCCACAGCGCTGCGGGCTGGGGGCAGGGGGCTGGGAACTGCCCGGCGGGGAAGGGCCTGGGGGGCTGGTCGGCAGCCGGCTGGGCATGAGCCCCCAGTGTGCCCAGGTGGCCACAGCGGCCAGCAGCGCCCTGGCTGGTGTCAGCAGCAGCGTGGCCAGCAGGGCCAGGCAGTGCCCGTCCCCCTGTGCCGGGCCCTGGTGCGGCCGCCCCTCGAGCCCTGGGCTCAGCGTTGGGCCCCTCACCCCCAGACAGACCCGGAGGGGCTGGAGCGTGTCCAGAGCCGGGCAGGGGCTGGGGAAGGGGCTGCGGCACAGCTCGGGGGGGGCAGCTGATGGAACTGGGGGCGTTTAACCCAGAGAAAAGGAGGCTCAGGGGGGACCTTATCGCTCTCTACAGCTGCCTGGAAGGAAGCTGTGGGCAGGTGGGGGTCAGTCTCTTCTCCCAGATAACAAACGGCAGGACAAGAGGAAATAGCTTCAAGTTGAACCAGGGGAGGTTTAGATTGGATATTAGGAAAATTTCTTCACCAAAAGGGTGGTCAAGCACTGGGACAGTCTTCACAGGGAGGTGGTAGAATCACCATCCCTGGAGGTATGAAGAAATGCCTAGATGCAGTGCTTAGTAACATGGTTTCGTGGTGGACTTGGCAATCTTGGGTTAATGGTTGGACTTGATGATCTCAAAGTTCTTTTCCAACCTAAATGATTCTATGATTCTATTCTTTCTACTTACCTTCTACTTTCTACCACATAAGACTGGGGCATGAAAAACGCCTTTACTGGAAGGGAAACAAGGTCCAGTTTGCTGTGCTTAACTTGTAGTAGAGTCTAATGCATGTTTCCACTCTCAGTCACTTGTAAGGGTAGTGGCAAAATTGTACAAACTCTGCTAAGGCAGTAAGGTATTTATGGCAACAGTAGCACTAATTTAGGCTTGTTTGAAAAAGAATTGTTAGCACCACTTTATATTTGATGCTGTGTTGTCAAAAGTGGACCAACAGTCCAAATGAAATATTTTCAAGACCATGTGCACCCATCTTTTTACTGATTCTTCCTTCCCCTGGCTCTTAGGAAGATTCTCCCCTCTTGCCCTTAAACCTCAACAGTGGAAACCCTCACAGAGCTCTCTGGAAATGTGGAGGTGTCAAGGTCTGCACAAAGCTAGGTGGGAGACCATTCATACTCAGTATCAGGCTTCTGTTTTTCTTCACTAACACAGGTTTTGTCATTTGCTTCTAACATGGTGAGGTGATGACGTTAAAAGTAATATTCCTTTGCCAAGTTAACAAGTTGGAGATGTATCTATTATTCTTGTATTGTTTTACCATTCTTTTAGCCTTTCGTTTTGCAGAACCTGACTTTGGAACACACAAAACTTGACAGCACCCTATTTATGACATGTAAAGGTCAACATTTCTAGAAGCAATTATATTCCAAATCAAAAATGCTTAAGTAAAAAAGCCTTAACTTTCCTTTACATAGATCTCTTTCTTACATGTTTAGCAGTGAATCGCTGAACCCTGTTTGTTTCAATATATTTGGCAATAAATTGTGTGTTCAGTCTCTGGATATCTGGCAAACCTCCTTCTGTCTCTGATTCAGAGGGGATTCTCCCAGCTCTCAGTAATTCACATTCAGATCTTCAGCCCCAGAAGTCCATGACGCAGCCCACAAAATTCACCTCCTTAGATAATGAATGCTCAGTTCTAAATTTGAACTGCTCAGGGTCTCTATTGCTTGAAAGAGCTTCATAAGACAGGATGAAGTTTGTAATCCTTTGCGCAGTCAGGGCTCTGTGTCTTGATCCCCAAGCTAATCTGACTCATTTACAGCTAATAATTTAGGAATATGGATCAAGCCCAGGGGGTTTGTTGGTCAAGTGTCACAAATGAGTGGTTTGGGCTGCTTAAAGAATCACATCAAAGGTATTAGCAAAACCGTTTTAGTATGAATTTATAAAGTGCAACTTAGCAAAGTTCAGCGGTGAAGTTCACCATATTGCTTATTACATGGATGAAACATACAAACGAAAATCGAGTTAGAATCAAGCTAGAATGATTTACGCAGAGACCAGAGACAGAAAAGGGTAAGGGAGACCCTCCCACTGAGTTACAGGGTTCAGAGTGGACCCCCTTGCTTTCTAAACTCCTGATAGACCTTAGGTGCAGCTAGGTCCAATCTTGGCCTCAGACTTGGACAACACTTTATATCTAAAGGATGCCTAAGTTCTATTCACAGTTCTATTCAGTTTTAAGGAGGATCACACAAATTTAGCAGCACTGTAACATTGACTAATTTATTATTAGCAAAGCGAGGATTTACTACAATCACAACAGTGACTTAATTATGGACCCGAGAGGGTAACATTTATACTATACTTGCTATGGGGTATCTAAATCAAATCACACACACGTGCACACACACAGAAAGGCAGGTGTACCTGTTAAAAGTTCTCCTTGAGTTCAGTGAAATATTCGCTTCAAACGTCTCTGCATTTCTCAACAGGCAAAGGGTTGAACCTCGAGGAGTTGGGGGTTCAGCCCAGGCCCCATCATCAGCTTCGGTGATGGTCTTCTGAACTCTGCCAAACTGAGAGCTCACAAGTTCTGAGAGGGGTCCCACTCAGAAGGAGATGCTGTTCACAGCCTGCTGTGGTCTAGGGGAGCTCACCCAAAGGGTCTCAGTCAGGACTACCATTTATGAGGTTGCAGGACGATTGGCTTTAGTCATCCATAAATTTCCATTTTGGCCATGGTCTGGGTTCAAAATTCCAGTAACAATGGTACCATTCCACTTGGGCTATGATTCAGGTCAGGAATGTTCCAAGGCCATCCAGGAATGACTGATTATTCCCATTGTCATTCCCCACCTTGGCCAGGCAACAGGAGTTCCTGGTAGGTTATGTGCCATTCCCTCCCTTAGCCATGCAAGAATTCCTGGAACAGTCAAGGGATGCTTAACCGCCCAACTCATTACACAAAAGCCAAAGGTCTAATGGGGATTCCTGAGTTCTCAGAGCAGCCCAGAGGAGGGAGGGGAAATGTACCTGCACCATCCACCCTGTGACTGGGGTCAGTCCACCTCTCTCTCACAGAGTGGCAGTTACCACCAACAGTGATGCCAACAGTGGTCAAAAATGAAATTTGCACATTTAAAACATATTCTAAATCTGCTGTTATTTTAAACATGCCATCCTTACCTTTCATCATGTCAGTTCTTAACTAGTCACCAAACCACTTACTTCTCATCAGTGATTAGTTCAGTAGGCAGTTAAAGTAAGCTTCAGATCTCAAACTTTATCCATTTTTTTACTTACAAAGAGCAAAATAATATTGCAATATTTTTTCTGTAGGGAAAATCTCATTTGGGGGACATAAGTCACAAAAGATTTCACAGGTTTTGTTCAAACTTTAAAAAGAAAATTCACCTTCAGGCACAACTTAATCACAGGGAAATTTCACTTGAAAAAGTAGAGAATTTTTGAAACATGTCTGTCTGAAGGTAGCAGAGACAGCACCGGTGCTGACTGATACACATTGTTAAAGAATTTCATTAAGTCAAGGTCTCAAGCATAATATTTCATAAGGAAGCAGAATTTGTTGCAGACTCAATAGTCATCTTTTGTGTAGTACATTCAACTTTTCACAAAGAAACAGCCATCGAAAGTTCCTTTAAATCTTACCTGGAAGAGAAGCTGTTCTAATCTTGATGCTTTAAAAACATTTTGCATTAGGAATCATGCCCTGAAGATAATGCACAGAGCATAAAGAATGGCAGAGTTAAATTAAAAGTGAAAAAACCCTCACTATTTTCCCAATTACGAAATGAGAGATACAGTAATTTTTTTACCTTGCCTAACTGCCAGTTATACCAAATATCAAGTGTCCTAATTTCCTTAGACTAAAGGAGGAATCAGTGTTATATAACGGTATCCAGGAAACAAAAAAAGCTAGACAGGACATTAATTCCCTGATGTCTCTGGAGGTAATGTCCAAGCTCTCAGCCTAGTGGTCAGAGACCTTAAGCCAGCTGACGGCTCTGAAGGAAAATCCTGAGTAATTGTACACCAGCCCACAAAGTTTTCATTTGGGAAGAAAATAGAGCCTGATAAAACACCCAATCTAAGAGAACCTGTTGCTTAATAACACATGAAGATAAACAGTTTCAGGGTAGCTTAATTTCCCCTAATTTTAGCTATCTAAAATTCAGGTACAAGCCTAATGAAGGATTTCTCTGTCACGAGAGCAGAAAGGTCAGTGCCTCAGGCAATTTAACGCACCCCAAGTTTGTTGTCATCAGAACTCTTCCAGAGTGGAATTCACTGCCAATGCAGTGGGATTTGGATTATAGGTCCAAGCAGATGGTACAAAGGAATAAGGTTTTTCAAAACTACTCTGGAGACAGATTCAGGGATTGAACTGCATCATGCCTAAACAAACACCAGCTTTTAAAAAATTTCCATGGAAAATTCAAAAAAGTAATATTTAACAAAAAAGAAAGAATTAGAAAGGAAATCAAATCGTTCCTGTTTTTTGATCATTTGTATTCAGTTCAGCTCAAACCCCAGGTAAATGCAGCCAGGATGTCTCTCCAGTTAAGTCAGAAAAGCAGGATTGGAATCCAATCATCCCTAATCACTAGCGCAATATAAAAGCTACTCAGTCCCAAAGGATCTGTGGAGCATCCTCACCACCCTGTTTCCCACTGCATTTCCATAGACAAGAGACCACAATAAACTTCAGATCTATCGAGACAAGTGCAGTTATTCTTGCTGTGTCCCAGTGCTGTCAGACATGCAAGGGCAGGTGTGGATAGCTGGGAGGAACATCTCTAACGGACAGGGCAGGGATGCAGAAGTCACTTATCTTGGACTTCATTCTTTACTCTGGCACTGATATACTAAGTCACTCTCAATACCTTGTTTCCCCCTCATATATAAAATGAGAATAGATACATCACTACAGAATGGCAATACCTCTCACAGGGGTATTTCTTGTGACTGCTATTAAGCAACGTCTGTGAAATATATTGTGATAATATCAAGGCAGCTGATAGACGAAAGCGAAACACCTCTATGAAGCACCAGGCAGCCAAAAAATTGAATGGCTTATACATGTATTAAAAACAGGTCTTAAAAACTGAAATATTGGTTGTCCAAAAGATAATTCATGCTTCGCAGTATATCTTCAGTCATTTTCACTTTACCCTATGTAAAACAAAAAGATTTTGAATGTAAGAGAAATGTATTATACAAACATCATTCTAAAGTAATCTGAAACGAGACATCAGGGTTCATCTAATTTGTTAAGAAAACTATTTGTTACCTATTGGTGTGAAAATCATATTTACTGCTTATATTGCCTGAGGCAAAACACAAAGATTCAAAGTTAATTTTCTTTCATAAATAAAGCATTGTAAACATCTTCACTGCAATGTACTTTGAGCATAGGCTCGAGTGTTGGTGTATGGATGCCATCTACTGGGTAGGACTTAATTGTGGAAACTTGTAGGTTTTTGTTCGCTGCCAAAGAGCCCTGCAAGCCAGCTAAATGACTGTGTATATGTTTCAGAATGCTGAATACATTGTGTCTAATGTAGCCTTTTTTTTTCCTCCCCCTCACTTTCTGGGATGCAGCATACAAAACTATTTTTCTCAATCTTCAAAAAGTATAGCTGCTATTAAATATGTGGTACTTAAGTAAACACAATCTCTCCCTCTCAGCAATGCAGGAAAGAAACCTGAATAATAATTGTACCACAAAAAGAAACAAACACATGAATGCTTCAGAAGATTAATACATAAGGCCATTATATTAAAGAGCAGCTCAGTAAATTGTATTTATAAATGTAGTCAGTGTGATTTATAAGGCATGAAACTGAGCCCTGATTTGAATTCCCTGTTAAGATGCATGCTGTGTTTACACGGGCTGGGAGTCAGCAAAGCTCTTGAACATTTGGGTGATTTTAAGGACCAAATAATTCCATTGATTTGAACCACACCACCCACGAGCTAAAAGCAAAATGCATACTCTCATGCTTTGAGCAATTGGAACTTTATATAATCAGGCAGAATGTTTCCCTTGAATGCCAAACTACTCAGCAATATTATTTTATTTATTTAATATATATAAATAAATATATTATAAATATATATATAAATATAAATATATAAAACAAAACACTATAAATGTTATTTATTCATTTAATATTACATATGCTTAGCAATAATATTATGCCCCCAAAATAGTCTTTTATGGCTTTTAAATGGGAAAAGACATCTCTCATGACAGCACAAAGGGGAAAGCTGTTTGTAGCCGGCGTAGGGCAGGGACATTTACTATGGTCCATTTCTTTGGAGTGGTCCAATTTACTGCATCACACCAGCTCCTAATGTAAGCAGAGCCCTCAGACCTCAGGAACGTACCTATGTCCTAAAATTGTAAGTGTAAATATTCAGACATCAAGCAGAGAAAAGACCCAAATGTGTGAAGTGCTAAGTACCTTTTGTAAGATATCTTCAACCCTCCAGTGAGGGAACGAGACCTTAAAACTATCCACATGGCGCTCGATCACTGAATCCAACCAAGGTCCTAAATTCAGAAAGTCTTCTCCTTTGGAGCTGAAAGGAAATAGTGAGCTGCGTTTCTGGTTGAATGTAGCCAAGTCATTCTCTAAAGGGAGACTAACATAGCCTTGTCAGCATTGAGCAAAGCTGAAAGAAAAAAAGAAAGGTAAGACACTGGACCTTAAATAGACGAGAAATCCTGAGATCACATAGCACCAAGAAAAGTCTGAGATGGACAAAACCACTCAGGCTGGTTTCATGAAGAGTAAATCTTTGTCTGACAAGCCCACCTGTATTTTTTCAAGGATATAAAAGACAGCAGACAAGGATAACATGCTGGAGGTAATATAATTTGATTAGAGACAGTCATTTGATGAACTACACAGTAGGATGATAAGTACAGAAAATCCCACACGTTGTCCTTGAATGTTTGGAGGACAGTAGGCCTATTTTAGCACAGGGTTATGGTCCAAGGGGGAAGGAAATGGCAAGTGAAACACTACTGCAGACTTAAACCTGCTTCCAGATAAATCATCAGAGAAACGCAATGACAGAAAAAATAAATCTTTTTTAAAGGAAATGTAATCAATGCAGTATAGAAGTCCACAACTGTGACTGAGAACCAGCTAATACTTAGATGACTGCATTCACATTCCTATTCTAAAAGACATGGAAATATATTCTGAGTTTCCAATATGTTCTGTTTCAACATGTTCAAAAGTGAATCCATACAGTCCTAAAAGAACTGTACTTTTTCAGAGAAGATATGTGCTCTGATTTCAACATGAGATAGTCATGAGACCTGATAATGTAATAAATGGAACTTCTACATGTTTAGACATCAGTACCATCAAAGTGGAAAGAAAAATTATCTGAATGATCCAAAAAAAGTGTTTCTTTTTTGTGCTGAATGAATATTATAGCAGTGTGAAAAAAATTGAAAAATAGGTATTGCTTACAAAATTGAGCTGTACAAAGGGTATTCACAGAACTGCCAAAACATTAAAGGCTGAAGTGAAACACAATTAAATAGCAACTTCTGAAATAATAATGCTAGTATCAAACTCAAGAATAAAGATTAAGAGGAAAGGTTATCAAATCTTGTTCACAAGGAAGGAGGCAGAACACTTTCCTCAATGTAAGCGCCACTGGTAATAAATTATTCTGGAATTTGGAAAAAATGTGGGGTTTCAGGCCTCATGTGGGTCCGTCAGCTGAAACGAAATTCACCCATCATTACAGTATCACACTGCCTAATATAGGAGTGTCCTAAGCCTTAGCAGAGATTTCTTGGCCTTGCTATAATAGAAAAAGCACCTTTCACACTCTACATGGTAAAAGTACTCAAAGTAACACTTACTCTACCACTTTGAATCCAATCAGAAAATGTGAGAAAGAGCGAGAAAATAATTCTTCTGATTTTCTCATATCTGGTTCATTGGCAAACAGTAACTCAAAGTGAAAAGCAGGTTCTTCCATATTTCTGAAGGCTGATTTCCTACTAGGGCTAATTGGACCAATTCTGACAAAATGGGTTTTCTTCAAAATGGGCTGTTGCCTCAGTCTAATATGTGGCAATTTTACTGATGCTTTCTGTAGTTCCAAAGTGTAATAAAACGAAACTTTGAGATTTTTAAACTCACAAAAAAAGAATAATTTTCCTACAGTCCAGAATAAAAAAGTCTTATAAACCAGTCAACTCCATGATCACAAAAATCCACAAATATTTCTTTGTTTCCGTGTAAACATTTGCACAAACCCACACATAACTGGTTGCCACTATGAAGTATTTTCTTTCTAATTATTATCAAAACATTTTAACATAAAAAATGGTGCATTCTATGTCTTTATCAGATGCCTTTTTCACAGCAGCAGAGACTCTTGGCAAATCCATCAGTGTGAAATACCAGCTTAGAGCTTTTTCTCTTTGTTTCTTTTGAGAATGTTTATTCTGAGACTGAAACATCTGCTTGTCTTTCTGAAGGCTATTGGCAAAGTCAGGCATGTAGATCTGTATTCTTTCATACTAATGCTATGGTCAGCTGCCTAGGGTGAGCTTGCTCCATGTTTGTCTCTAGCATTTGCTAGTTATGAACAGGTGTCTTCCAAATCTTATTCTCTGAGCAGTGCATCAGGAAAAGATGTGCAGGATTGGCTTGGGGTTTTTTTGGGTTTTTTTTTAATGCATCTATTGCTTTAACCTTAAAAAAATAAGGGATGTCAGATGGCAGATGAGAGTAGCTGATTTGAAGGAGATTGTAAACATTCTGTAGTATAGTCACTGCAAAGCTTTT
This sequence comes from Falco cherrug, assembly GCF_023634085.1. Classification (NCBI taxonomy): domain Eukaryota; kingdom Metazoa; phylum Chordata; class Aves; order Falconiformes; family Falconidae; genus Falco; species Falco cherrug. The sequence continues at coordinate 7,061,595 of NC_073698.1, forward strand.
GTCTTTGCCAAATACTTCATTAAACATTTTCTAACAGGCCTGTTTTGCTTGTATTGCATAAATAAAGTGGTGGTTTATGTGCTGCTTTAAGTAATGGGGCATATATATTCTGTAACTAGATAGAGTTCCCTTGGGGAAATACCAGGTAGCTTCATAGTAATCACATTTCCCTTAGAGTACTTGGTAATTACTAATTATTCTTAATGAGATCAAAAGTAATTGCTATGTAACCTTCAACCATGGTTTAGACATTGAGAAATAACGTAAGCCATCATAATTTACTCTTTAATTGCAACTATCTTGCTATTGCATGCATTTTACCATGTAACTGGATGTTCAGTAGTTACCAAGCAAATAGAAAGTCATCTGGTCATATTTATAGTCCAGATCACTTCCTCCTACATAAGCAGCTGCAAGAGAGGCAGTTTACTGCCAGATTCCCCATAGCAGAGCACTTATGTTCATGATTCCGCTGTATCCCCTTGAACAGCTGAGATTTGCAGCCTACAACAAGCAGGGCATGAGGCCACTGCTTCTGCTCAGGGTCCTACAACAGACAGTGCATGTTACAGATCTGTCCCAGGGCCCTCCGGTACAATGGGAAACCACAGGTGCCTCTAGAGACATCTGTATGACAATCAACCAATCAGTTTGTTGGGCAAAGGGATGCATGTTATTGTAGCGTCTCACCTGATTTCTTATGGCCCAGATGTATTTATGATCTGTTTGCAGCTTCTCCATGTACAGTAACTTGACAATATGATCTTCTGCATGCTGCTTATGCTACTGAAAGGTTTCTCAAAGCTTTGAAAACTGTCCCTCTTGACTTTTGGGTTTGATGCTTTAATCCCGCTTTCTTCTCAGCTATCTCTAATGCCCTCCATTCCTCACGTTCCTTTATATCAGATGTAATTTTTTTTATTCCAGTCCTTCCATACTTTCTACTTCACATACCTACTGAATCTGTTGTATATCAGAAAGTCAGATCTCTTACCTTTGGTGTACCAAGGTCTTGGTCACACATCTTCAGCTTATCTCTTCTCCTTTTTCTCTGTGTCCCAAGTAACAAGTAGAGAAGAATCTCTCTGTCAAACCCTGAAAAGCCATCATGGTAACTACATTCAAAGAAAACCAGTAGTTCATACAATGATACTGGAAATGGATGAAACTACTGCTCTGAATTTGCACAATCTGTTTATATTGTATTTTCCTTTACCCAATTAAGGCAGGGTGCATCTCATCTGCCCATTATGGTTTATATTTTAGACTGGAAGCTCTCTGGAGAAAGGGCTGTCATTTACAACATGCCTCTACAGGTCAATAAAATCTTGATGACAGAAAAGATCTAACCCAATCGTTGATTTTCCATGGCCCTGCTTTGATGATTTGGTAATTGTTATTATTATCTGACAATATCATTGTCATGCATATGAATACAACACAAGGTGCTCAAGTCAGATCACATAACAAAATAATTTGAAATGCTTTCTTCTTATTTTTCTCTTTCATTTTCTCTTCTGAACTCAGTTATGTATTTATTTTCTATAATCTGCTAAATTTCAAGGAGCTGCTTTGATCTATGTATATCTACATATATTTTCCCACTGCTACTGTTTTATTATTAGCTTTCTACACTTTCATGTGTCTTTACCTATCAGATCTATTACCAAAGATGCTACTGTATAAACTCTCTAGACAAAATAAATATTAGTCATTAGATTCACAGGGAGTCTTCAGCATAGGAGAACCCTGGGAAAGACAAAATTATGATTCATCTTCTTCTAAATATATGTTTAAAATAGGTCAGCTGAATCATCTGGAGGTGATTATCTTTCCCAGGGAACTTCAGAGGGAATTTGGAAAATTAATTTAAGCTGGATAGCCAACTTTCAGACAATTATACCAAGGTGGGGGGAAGGTATCTATTTAACCTGAGAGAAGGCAGTTGTCCCTCAAAAGCCATATCAGTAAAGACATTATACTAATGATTAGCTCAAGAAGTGTCTCTGTCTCAGAATCTTTAAAATGGAAGTAAAATGTTGTTTTGTAAAATAGTATCTGGACATTACAGTTTTATGCAGTCTGAATGAGCTGCAGAAGCAAGCTTTTGGGCTGCCTGCATGCTGGAGGAATGTTCACACAGTGCGAACCCCAGACCAGCCCCCGCTCCCGTGATGTCCCACAGCAGTCTAGGGCCACTGCATTGCTTTCCACAGGAAAGAGCAGGCTTCATCAGAAATAACCAAAATTGCTTATTTTCAGCATAAACCACCTAACAGTAGGACTGGGCAAACAATCTTTGCATGCGCATCAATTGCAGCTAGATTTCATGCAGTAAGGAAATCCCAGCCCATCCAAAGCCTTCACTTTCATAATCTCCTGGAGTGCTCTGAATCAGTTTATGGCAGCTTCACACAATTTTCGTGACATTAACTGCTGTAAAGTGAACTAAAACTGTTACAGAAATGACCATACCAAATCAGCCGAGAGTAAGAATATAATATTTAGAGGAGTGCTGCAGGCATAAAGAGCTCTGACCTACAGCTGTCCAGCTGCTTCTTTGAGAAAATTACCTCCTTCCATAACGTTACAGAGCCTTGCCCCCTTTGCTGGTGAGGCATGCTGCTTGGACATTAAAGAAATGTCTGTCTTTGACACCTGCAGAATGGATCAGGGAAAAAATTCCTTTTCCAGTCTCCTTTTCAAAGGGGAAAATTCTGTGTGCTTCAACAGTCTTCTGGAAAAGATGAAAATAACAGTTTATGATGGAAACTGAGCTCTTACGCTACTACCTCAAAGCCCCAAAAAATCTGAACGGGAGGAATAGCCTACTAGGATCTTGTTTTATAGAGCTTTGCTTTCTGTTTCCTTCCCTTTTTCTTACATTTCATTGTAGTTAAGGATTTCAAAGCAGTGGTTTTCTGACAGGAGAAAATTCTGACACCACCACTACATTTCCATGTAAGACTTGAATGACCATTGGAATTGTAATTTTCTCTATTGAGATGAATTTTCTCTGTTTTGAGACTCTTAAGTGATATTCATGAGGTTCAACAAGGCCAGGTGCAAGGTCCTGCACCCGGGTCGGGGCAACCCCCATGATCAATACAGGCTGGGGGACGAAGGGATGGAGAGCAGCCCTGCAGAGAAGGACTTGGTGGTGGACAAAAAGCTGGACATGAGCCAGCAATGTGTGCTCACAGCCCAGAAAGCCAACCATCTCCTGGGCTGCATCAAAAGTAGCATGGCCAGCAGGTCGAGGGAGGGGATTCTGACCCTCTCCTCCACCTTCAGGAGACCCCACCTGCAGTGCTGCATCCAGCTCTGGGGCCTCCAACATGAAAAGGGCATGGACCTGTTGGAGAAGGTCCAGAGGGGGGCCACAAAAATTACAAGGGGGTTGGAACATCTCCCCTATGAAGAGGCTGAAAGAGCTGGAGTTGTTCAGCCTGGAGAAGAGAAGGCTCTGGGGAGACCTTACTGTGGCCTTTCAATACTTAAAGGGGGCCTATAAGAAAGATGGGGACAAACTTTTTAGCAGGGCCTGTAGGGGTGGGAGAAGGGTTAATGGTTTTAAACTGAAAGAGAGCAGATTCAGACTAGATATAAGGAAGATTTCTGTTTTTGTGATGTGGGGGTGAAACACTGGCACAGGTTGCCCAGAGAGGTGGTAGATGTCCCATCCCTGGGAACATTCAAGGTCAGGTTAGACAGGGCTCTGAGCAACCTGGTCTGGTTGAAGATGTCCCTGCTTATGGCAGGGGGGTTGTTCTAGATGACTTTTAAAGCTCCCTTCCAACCCAAACCATTCTATGATTCTGCGCCTTACTTCTGGCAATTCTGTCTACAGTAAAGAATAAGGGACTAGTTTTGCCCCTCCCTGAAGAAACAGCTGTGTACAGAGGTTTTTATGATTTGAAGTCACTATTGCTGCTTTTTATCATTATATGGTGGTGACCCTAGTGTTATTCTGTGCACATTTATAGATACAGCAAGAATATAATGCACCCTCTGCAATTGGTGTAATTTTGCCCTTTCTCGTATTAAAACATCTAAATCAAAACAGCTACTTCAGCCCAACGGTGCATGAAATGTAGAACCAGAAATCAGAGCGCTTTCATTGGAAGGTTTCATCCAAAAAGAAGGAACAAAAGTATCATTCTGTAAGCGTGACTTTTCGTGACCCTTTACTGTTCAGAACAAAAAAGTGTTCTTCAAAAGGAAGCAGCACCACATTGCATTCCCCTGTCATACTGCATGTGCACAGTGCTATGATGTTGACCATGAGCAGAAAGCTCAGGATGCTGGAACGTATAAAAGCAGTGCTGTTGTGCAGCTGGCTGAAACTCATTAACAGAAACATTTGTTTCTCTTAATAAAAACTTATTCTTTCTGCACTCTTTAAGCCCCAGTGACAGTAGCATATCTACAGGCAACATCCAATAGCTATTTTTCTGTGCTAGAGGGCAGGGCAGCTAGAACAGAGCAGAAAATCAAGGGACAACTTTCTGCTTATGGGGATGTATTTTTTGGCTGGTGGGTAGAAAATGAACAGGAACCAGCAGATTTTGCTGACTTTTTCCCCATGATGACTTGTTGTCCTATGTATTTTAGACAGACCAACTGGCTATTTGTTGTATTTGGCAGCAAATCCTTGAGGAAGAGAGTCAATGAACTTGCCCAGGGGGAAATCTTGGAAGGGATTGAACAGAGTCCCTCCAAAATTGCTGCTCAGAGAAGACTCTTCCCATTCACTAGTACTGTAGTCGTTACTGCTATCACAACAGTAAAATGGTAAACAAGTTACTTCTACAAAAGAGATGGATGGGAATTAAAATATTTAAATTACCCAGCTGTCCATGGGGACCTCATTAGTACCCATTTTGTCTGTGAAAATACCAAATTTCAGACAGCTATCGTGTTATTACCTCCCTTGCAACACAAACATTGCTGTGCCATGACACTACATGAACCCCAGAAAACCTGTTGCAAACAGACTGGTCTAGATTTCCTGCACAGCAGAAAAGAAGTCCAAAAACTGACAGAAGAGCTGAAGTGGCAGCAAGCAAAACAGAGCCTTATTCTACCAGTTTCTACTTTTTCAAGGGGTCTTTCCCCACAGAGCTGGATGCAGTAGCCCCAAAACTACTTCTTATTCACTTAATAACTGACCATTTCTTTTGAAAAATATCCCTCTCGTTCTCATAAATTAAAATTATATAAAATATGGCTAATACTTTTAAATTCCTTTATGCATAATTTTGAGAAGTTGCCTTAAAAGGGTTAAACAGATTTTTCAGAGGTGACTTGTCTGGGCCAGAGTCCATTCCTATTGCTACATGAGTGCTAACTGACTTCTTTAGAAAGAAAATCCTGAGAGGGATAGAGCTAATTCTGATTCTTTTGGCTTTCCTTCTTGCTCATTCAGAAAAGAAAATTAAAAGACATATCCACATGCAGAAGGTGTAGAAACTAGCTGCTGTTCAGTGACCACTGGATACTTTCAAAGTTCACATCCTAAATTCTCATTTGAAATAAAACTTGTCTTCAAAACTTTTCACGTTATAATATCTTAAGTCTAATGAATAATTCTGTTTATGAAATGGGAGTCCAGAATAACTTACAGGTAATGTAAAGCTTTAGGGTGCTGAGTGTATATCATGTGAAATCAACTCTTGTCTGTCTCCTATACTGTTGGTGTATATATGCTTATAAAGCATGTTTTTCTATTCCTTTTCCATGGATAGCTTTAAAAGGATGGGACAGAAAATTTAGATCCAGTTTCAGCTCTTTGGCAGTGGAACATTCAGGTATTAGCAGCACGACACTCGCTGGCTAGCGGACTCCATCTAACGTGATTTGCACCCCCTAAAAATTTTCTACTTCAAGTTAGTGATCTGTATTTAAAGGAGAGAGAAGTGAACTTCCAAAGCATGACTTCAACCACCTTTCCTTGACACTCAGCTTAGGACAAGATGAACCACCCTCTTCGGTTACTTATCTCCCACTGACAAGAGAAGCTAAATAGCTTGCACAGACATCTATATTTCTAGTCAGGTGAGATGAATCTCAGCCTGCCTGTTCATTCACAGTATATGTAGTTTGTGCAATTTCCTGAGTGATACAATATCATGCCTGGATTTGCATCTCCAAGCTTAAGGATTGTACAGTAAAATGCAAAAGGGGGGCTTTGAAGAAATCACTTCAAAAAAGCTTTAAAGAGTTTGAATTATTTTTTCTGCCACTAACTTCCCCTGATTTCCCACCAAGACCCATGAAACTTGAAAAGGCTGCCTATCTCTTCTGCATGTTTAATATATTCCTCTCCCCTCCAAAGCATCTGTACCACACTCAGAGAGAAATGTGTTTTTATAAACAACTCAGCAGTCAGCAGGAGGTAAGATGATAGCTAGCTGGTGAGGCACCAGTTAAAGACAAGATATTCCAGCATTATAGGAGATGGAGTCAGATGAGCCAAACTCCAGGAGGGTTTTGATTTTTGTCTTAATAGTTCTCTGTCCTTGCATGGCTTTGAGTAAATCACCATAAGAAAAAGGAAAGAAAAAGCTGCAGTGTGGGACAAGAATTTCTTTTCTTTAGTATCATGCTTGTGGGAAGAATCTGGACCAGAAGCTATTGGACTTTACCTGGTCTGCTGGCCATCAGAAGAGACAGATTGTATAATGAACAATTGATACTTGCCACCTTTGTTACATTTGTTTTCCAGTCTGTCATGCTAATAATACTACCAAAAAATCAAATCAAAAAGCAAAGTTGACTTTTTTACTGCAGTCAAATAAGCAGTCTTAAAAGCAAAAGCTGGCTGGCAGTTTGTATGTCTTTTATATTCACAGTAGCCTCAGCCTGACAGAACAAGCCAGAAAACAAATGTTGAAAAGAACACCTTGGGGAAAGCTTCAAAGACTATATTCTGTTACAATTCATGCCATGCAATTTACATATTTATTTAAACTCTGTGTGCATTTGTATATGTGTGCGTGTGTGTGTGTGTATCCCATGAAACAATTTGAATACTTCATTCTATTGGTGAAATATTTATTCTTTCGTATTTACATCATTTCCCATTAACAGCCATACAAATAGCCTGTCTCAAACTGCTGCCAAAAAAAGGTTCATTTGACAGTTTTCTGACACCCCTGACACCTAACATCGGTACATCTTTTTCATGTCTTCTAAAAGCATTCTGGTCCCAGGTTTTATTGCTATGTAAACCTAAACCTAAAAAAACCCCTAAAAATAATAAATGTGCCAGTAATTTTTATTCCATTTTTAATACATTCATTTACTCCATTTTTACTACAGCTCCCAACTAGTCAGATCTCTTCTATTGTACCTACACCATTACTGTTGACAAAAATCTTCATAATTTCAAGTCATAATTAAGAAAAAAAAAAAACAAACTAAAAAATGGGAATGAGTAATGTGTGGTGTGGGGTTTTTGTATGGACAATTGACTTGAGCCTGGGACATCCCTCATTAGGACTGAGAAGGAGGTGTACTACAGTATTCTAACCCCTGTTCCTCTCTGGTGTTGTAAAGGCATTTCTCAGGGGACTTCAGGGAACTTACTGAAGTTAATGCCACTGCAAACAAGAGAAAAGCAAAAGCTATTTTTCTTCAAACAACCTTTTTCTTCAGAGCTGTAACTCCAACTTCAGCACTTTACCAAGATAAACAGCTTCATTACTGATAAAGGCAGTGGTGTTTGCTTGGGTGGGAAAGAAATGAGAATGGAGATATAACAAACATCAAGCCAGTTTAGCCACTTAGTTTTAATCCTATTATCTCTTCCACTCATTCTCCTCTGCTGAAAGATAACATTTCCTAGTAAAAATAATCCAAGCTGTAATTTTGTCTGTCATAGTGGGGATAACATAAGGTTTCTGCGCTACATAAATGGCACTCAACCTCTATTTCAAAAAAGCAGGCAAGACTTTGGTGGTGTAAAGTCTTGTGCTGTGAGATTTGCTTCCACCCTACAAGAGATTAAGTGACCAGATCAGAATGATGTGCTAACAAGGAAATGGTTGTAAGGTGAAGGTGCCAATTTAGGCCTGAAGAAGTTCTTGATTGAGCTCTCTGTCACCAGCGTGCCCATGGAGAAATCACCTGATTTCATCCTAACTAATATGCAAGTGGCACAGGCATGCAGGATAATTTTTTAAGAGGGCTCTATTCTTACTAAAATAAACAGGCTTTTTATTTAAGGCACTATTTGAAGAGCTGTTTCAGGTCCAAACATTGCAGCCATGTAGACATAGACTTATTATTATTTTTCTGGTGCTTTTCCAAGAGTTCCCTTTTAGCATTTGTGCTTTTTCTTCAGAAATCCATGCTACTTGCAGTTAGAACTTTAAATATACAGGGCACCTCCGTGATTTCTCTGTTGAAAGCATCTCTGGATTTCTATCACGTTACTGTTGTCCTTCAAAGTGGCCTGGTAAAAGCTTTTGCTTGGGTCTCAGTACCCTCCAGTATGGTACCCACTGCTCCTTAGGTTCCCCTCTGTAAAATGTACATTCCAATACACACTCTCCCAACTTCAGTCACTCACATCTATGTGGACTGCAAATTCTTTAAAGCAAGATCTCTGTCTCTTACTCAGTGATGAAACACTCCTGTAAAAGTCTCCCTAATTTTGGTTGACTTTGTGCCACCAGTGCTTTAATACAAATCATAAAATAAAAACATTATTTATTAAATTACTTTCGAACTCCCAAAGGCAGATAATAAATGAGAGGGGATCAGAGTAATAAAGAATGTGAAGGTAAACTAACAAGGTGAGATTCACTGGGAGATTCAAAACCAGTACACATCCCAGATACTGAACTGAGCAGCAAAACTTGGGAAGTCCCAGTGAGGGAACGCATTTACTGAGGCTTGGTACAACCTGGTGATAAAGCACAGCAAACAGATTGCATGTGCAACAGCACCTGAGGGCAAACACATAAAAGGTCTTTCTGGATGTCAGTGCAGCAACTGCAGCTGGAATACCGAAGGCATGTGTAGGCAATTGATCAGAAAGATATTGGCAAATGTGGAGGGGATTCACAGAATAGCAGTTAAAATAATTAGAGGGCAGGCAGGATTAATCTGCTAGGAAAGGTTAAAAGAGCTAGCTATACCCTAGATAGCCATAGCTGTAGTAAGAAAGAATAGGATAGAATAAGAAAATCAACTGCTTGTCACTTGTCATAGCTAACGTTGGTGTGTTTTGCAGAATTTCCAAATAGGACACATACATTTTAAAACACCCATGCAGCACAGACAATAATGTGCTTTGGTTGCCTGGGGGCTGAAAATGTTTCGGGGCTTAAACTGTCCGTCTTGTTCTAAGTCTGACAAGGGTCCCCACACAGTGAAATCCTTTGGAGGTATTGATGTGGCTTCTTCCCTTTGCCAGCTATGGCTATTTGAAAACAGTCAACGCAGAGACCAGAAATGGGTTTGCAGAGATTTGTAGCAAGAATAATAAGCTTGAAGTGTATGCAGTATAAATGCAAATGTGTGTCTATGTGTGTGGGCAACAAAGAAGCAGCAGAAAAAGCATTAATGTAGTGGCCTGTATTGATAGCAAACACCAGTCCCAAGGCACTGATGCCAGGATGCTCTTCCCAGATGCCCAGATGAGGAATGTGTTGTTGATGTGACTCCCACAAGGCTTTCCCTCTGATAAGCACACAGCACAAATGATCTGTCAATGGAAAATATTACATCCCAACAGCAGGAAGATGGCAACACGGTGGCAGTACATCACATATGCCATTTCTCTTCCTTTTAATCCAACAGGAAAACAGATACATATTTCAAATAAACAATAGAAAACAGACCACAAGCCGTAATCTTGACTAAGATTTATGGTGTCTGCAACAAGCATGATTCTTAAACCAAGGCCCACCAACTGAAAATTATTACAAGGGTCCCAGTCTCTTGTAATCTCGGACATCAACCAAAGTTTTACTGAAAAGGCCACTTGTTGCCACTGCAGGCCATTGGAACAATGCACAACATGAGTGGACTGGTTTATTATAGAGCAAGATATAGTTGAATTATTAGCCTCAGTGGCATCTCTAGCTGTGTTTTGAAGAGTCCATGCCAATCAGTATGAGGCTGACGTCACTTTGACAAACACAAATAGAAAGAAACAAAAAACCTCTCCCTGAAATTCTAAATTATTCATACAAATTATCTCTAAGAAAGAGCTGCCCATCTGATACATCAAAATGTAATATCCACAGCTTACACATTTAGCTCAGTGAACAGCATATCATCATTTTTCTGAAGTAAAAATGTAAAAACACAACAGGTTTGTCAGATCAGTTGTATATGTATTACTCAGTTCTAGGTAAATACTGCCCTCATTATCCAACATAGCTACCAGTGACTTCTGGTCAGAAGGTTAGGAGAAATACACAGTCATTAACTACCACAGCACTGCTATCCCTGCTGCCTTTTGACCTTAAAGTCAAGTCAGGTTTGCCTGAATCACTGCTTGGGAATCAGTGATTCAGTGAATGGCACTCTTCCTTCTGACTGTGAAACAGTGCCCTGCTTGTGGTGGGAAGGAGTGCTTTGCTTCTGAAGGTGCCAATTGCTGGACAAGATGTAATACAGAGGTCCTGACCGCTCGCTCATTAACCATTCTGTAGTACTTCTTGCAAGAACATCTTAGAGTGAACTCCTCCTGCTTGAAAATTCACATCTTCCCTAACCATATTTGTTTATAACTTCAGCTGGATACAACTTGCTTGCCCACTTTGTTCCCTAAACCTCCTGTGTGAAGCCTCTTAGCTGACTGAACTGGCAACCACAAGCTAAAGAGCAAAACCACAGCAGTAGGGAGTTTCATGACCTGTGTTCCCTGTGGATTACCACTATACCAATTACACAGTATTGCTGCATTCAGATTATTAACTGGTGCACAGCAGCTGAGAGTGTGCTTCATTTCACCGGTAGTGATGTATAGTATCCATTGTACTGTGCTCCAGAACCTGCAACGTGAAAGTCGCTACAGGAGAGCGGTGACTTTAAAGAGGTGTTATAACTATACTTCATTATTGCCCCAAGTAGAGAGACTAATGACACAAAGCTTCATTAGAAAACTTCACTGGGTCTTTAAGTATCTTGTAGCTCTCAGCAAATTCAGGGTAAAACTTAGAGGTTATGATTTTACTAATAAGTACAGGGCCCTTTCTCCGGCTTCAAGGACAAGTGGCATGTTACAGTCATCTATGCAGTGAGCCTTTCTTCCACTCCAAACCAGCGCGGTCTCATCCACTCCCCCTGATGCAAATAGCCCAGGCACTGGCTAGGAGAGCATTAGATTGCATCATCCAAAACCACAGCAAGCACTCTGCAAAACATGGAACGGTATAGACAGGGATGAAGCAGTGTTTGAGCCCATGCCTTGGTTCTCCAGTTCACTTCTCTAGACAAAACCTGACAAAAAGATGCCTGAATTCCTGATGGGCTGTGCTCTGAGACTGTGTGTATGCTATAGGTTAAAAAGAATCAACTCTGGGGAGCAGCCAGAAGATCCTGGGAGCTTTGAGTTCCCCAACAATAGTCCTACTCAAAAAAAAAAAAAACAAAAACAAAAAAAAAAAAAAAAAACAAACCAGTTGATTCAGACTGAAACCAAATAGCATTAAAAGTTTAATTAAACTCAGAATTCCAGGTAACCAGAAATTGTGGTTATTAGCTTGATTCTCTTCCCTGCTAGGAAGAAGACAATATTAGTGGCAGCAATACTCTGAAGCTTGCAAATGAGTTTAAGTCATGCAAAGAGACAACTTCCAGCTGAGATGTTTGACCTAGGTCAATTCAGGGAAAACTCCCATTAGTCTGCCTTCTAAATGAGAAGTCTGCTTCACGTCCAACTGCAGCAATAATTCATAGCCTGTAGAGTAAGTCCAGCCACCGTGTGGAGTGGAAATTGCACAGTGGTTAAAGCCACCTAATACACATGGATGTATTTACATTTAACTCTTCTGCCAAGCCTTGATTGGCACTCACAGGGGCCAGGCTCAGTTTCTGGAGTCTCAAGTAAATGGTGACTTAAACCCTACTAAGAAACCCAGGAACATTAAGAGAGGATCTTCTATTACTCACCAAGTCATAGCTCTTCACCTGAAAACGATGATTCATGTGGCTAAAACCAGCAGTCTTTTATTTGCAGGAGAAAAGGGAAACTGGAGGACACAGGGGACAATACAACCAGCTACTCCTTTTCCAACCAATCCTTAAAACTCTCCTCAGACTTTTGGTGACTCAGTTGCTTCTCTTGATGAGACATGCAGCTGTGTCCCATCTCCTCTACAGCTCACACAGAGATTGTTTTCGTCATATTTCTGTCCTCTTCAATCTTGGTTCTTTTTTCCCCTTCTATCTGTGAAATATTAGTTCACTTTTTATTCTAATACTACAGGTGGAATACTTCAGTATGAAGGATTTACCCGAAGGAGTTCTAAGTGGCTGTCATAGCAGCCTCACTTGTCATCGCAGTGTCACTCTGCACCACTTTCACATAGACAAGATTCAGCGGGGGGAAAGCAGGACAACTAGAGCAATGCCTACAGTAGTACTATTTACTTTGGTTGGAATAAAACAATAATATTTTCACTTAGTATTGATCAAATTGATTTTCCTTTCTCTGCACAAGATTTAAATTCTCTGACATTTTTTTCTGACTGAAACACACAGAATTTATGGGCTGCTCCTGGAGGCATCCAGCAGTCTCTTTCTTTCCATTGCAGTTTCCAGACAAGCTTCTGTGCCATTTGCCATCTCTCTTGCTCACAGAAATGAGCAGCAGCCAGGTACTAGCAGGTCACTGCTAACTGTAAGACCGTGGAAGAAGGCTCTGGGGACACCTTATAGCAGTCTGTCAATACTTAAAGGGGGCTAGTAAGAAAGATGGGGACAGACTTTTTACATGGGCCTATAGCAATAGGACAAGGCGGAATGGTTTTACACTGAAAGAGTGTAGATTTAGATTAGCTATTAGGAAGAAATTCTTTACCGTGAGGGTGACAAGACACTGGCCCAGGCTGCCCAGAGCAGCTGTGGGTGCCCCATCCCTGGCAGGGCTCAAGGCCAGGCTGGACGGGGCTGGGAGCAGCCTGGGCTGGTGGAAGGTCCCTGCCCATGGCAGGGGGTTGGGACTGGGTGGTCTTTAAGGTCCCTTCCAACCCAAACCAGCCTATGATTCTATGAATTGCTGGAAAGCTTAGAAATCTTCATGTGACAACAGACTATTTTAACACAAACACTTCTCAAAGCATAACATTTATTCAAAAGTAAGAAACCAGAAGCAGACAAGCAAGTTCAAAGGATAGACTATTCTCTCAGACAATGCAAAAGAGTTTTGAAGCATAGAGGAAAGTAGATATTTAAGGGTTTTTTATGTAATTCAAGATGTCCCCAATGTACATCTGGGCCAGACTATATACTTGGGCTACTTTTTAGTTAATATAACAACTTTTAATATTAATACATGCTTATAGGAAAGAGTTTCTTCCTGGGGTAGACAAAGGAAAATAACTTTAAACAAGCCTATTTTCTCTACTGCATCAGAGCCCACAGTAGCTGGAAACATCCAGACTTTCTTGTGGTAGGAGAGAAAGATCCTGCTCTAAGACACTGTCTCTGGTATCCCACACAGATTCAGTTTCCACAGACATTTCCTGGATTAGTTCTATAATTTATGAGTGTTGACAATTAAAAAGTATGAAAAATGGAGCCCAGCAGAAGATAGTTTGTTCTCTTCTTCAATAGTTAAATTATTGATTAAAATTAATTAAAAAATTGAAATATTTGACTGAAAACAAAATATGTCACTATGAAATAAAATCTCATTGCAACATAGAAGGGGTAGCTGTGTTGTCTTAAGCCTCCCCCTCTTCTGTGAGTCAGTCACCCTTACCAGACAGCATCTTCCATGATATATTACATTGTGGCTAAAATCCACTTCTCATCATAAAATGTGTAGTTAATCAAAACTCAGTTTACTTTGAAAATCAGTTTTGACATAATTTCTTTTAGCAGTCTCATCTTATTTTCCTAAACTACTTGTCTTCTCTTGCTTATCATCCAGCAACAGCACACATCACGGGTCTTTCTCAGGCCTTCAACAGCAATAAATAACAACAGTGATAACTGTCTTCGCAGTTCTGCAAAAATATAATAAAGTCATATCCAGCCACTCTCTACATTGGTGAAGAAAGGAGAGAGGCTGTGCAGCCCAGTGTCACCACCTGATACAGCCTGCACCTGTCCTGAGTGAGTTGTTATGGATGTGAGGGCTACCGATCCCTTTACCTTAAGAATTTTGTCTCAACCCCTTCCAGTGTAGTAGCTGGCAATAACAGAAGACTTAGAAAGCAAAATATTCTGGCAGATGAAAAAATCAACTTGACAGAAAAGAAAAGGGTTATCTTTGCTGAACACTCCACAGCTAGCTTGGGATGTATAATTAAACATGAGGATGCAGCCCAATATTTCCTCTCATTGAGCAGGGTACATGGCAGCTGAACACGATTGTATTGCTGTGATTTGTACCTTACTGTCTTCATCCAGCAGGACCAGAAAACTAACCATCCTTCACGGGTTAGCTACTCGTCTGCGTGCATGACATATTTTTGCTAGAGTCCAATTATCAGTGACAGAGGGAAATCTTTGCAGTTCTGCCAGGGCCACCCTTACTGGTATATGCACAGCCAAAGAAACGCAGCCACCTTAGGACAGTTCCATTCATTCTCGTGTTTGGGAAGCTTGTTCAGAGACAAAGGAGGCAGCATCAAGGAAATGGCACAGCTCACTTTCTCCATACCAGGAGTCCTTTTCTGCTTTTGACACCTATAACTGTCAATGACCACTATATAGAGCTCATGACAGCTACTAGGACTGCCCCACTGGCTTTCTGTGATAGCATGATGTGCCCAAAGAAAGTATTATTGTTTTAGTGAATTTTGTGTAGACCCTGATTCATTAAAGCAAGCTCTGAACGTACTATTTCAATTAACCTCCCCAAGAGACACAAACAGGAGACGGACTTTATTGCAGATCTCAGTAAAGTTTCAGCACGTGATGGGCTTCCAAGATATCCAGTGCTGCCACACCTGAAGTGTAACACAGAAAACTGAGCTACGGACTTCAGGCATCTTCAAGGATACCCATCTACAGGGAGGAGGTATCTTTTGATTTAATAGATTTCAGTGCTGAAATTGGAACTTAAGATGTAATTGCTTTGGGAAATATGGTCTTTAGTCCTTCATGGCTCTGTTCTCAGTCTTTTCTCACAATTATGGGTCCCCTCAAATCTCAGACCAGACTGTGAATCCACTTAGATTCCACACACAGACCCCTGTTTATCGCTGTTTATCGAGCCTCCATCCACCTCGGGTTTCTCCAGATTCTGATCTCCTCCTACTCACTGGCTAGTCCAGCTTGAAGTTCACTAGCAGATCACCCACATACACCCAGACAGAGAAGACAGCAAGGCCACACAGAAAATAGACATAGAGTTTAACAATAAGATAGGAGACATTGCAATGATCAGGACAATTTTGTTTCCCTTCTTACTAGACGCAAAATTCTGGGTTAATCTCTTCCAGGGTACACTTGAGTAGCTCCATAAGTTGCCCAGTGATCAGTGACTGGCCTTTGTTAGTAGCTCTCTTATCTATGTTACAGTTTATCTGTTTGTGTGTTTAATTACGATTTTTCCTGTACCTTGTCTTTTTCTTTTATGCTAAACAGCTATTAACCAGATGGCCTTAAAAAACAGTCACCATTACAACTAACACATACAAGGAGATACTGAAACATTATAAATGGTCTGTAATCTAATGACAACTTTCCACTGTCCCTCCTGTAATTTGTAAATGTTGCATAACTAGCACTACAACTGACAGCTGCTAGGGAACTCACAAGCTAGGGAACTCTAATCATCACCTAAATAGGGAGATGTCAAATACCCATTCAAACATGATTAAGACATTCCTAAATCATGATAGATAGTAGAGGGGAAAGAAGGAAATCTAAGTATACAAAGATGAAACCCAGCAACAGCAGTTAGTATCTGTATCGTAAAGGAACCATTGCAATCACTCTTATTTTGCTTTTTACTTTTGTTACATGGAATACATGACTGATGTTATCTATGGCTGTTTCTTTCCTATGCTTATTCTTCTGGAGTGTGTGTGTGTGTGTGTGTGCACGCGCGCGCATGTGTGTATGTGTGTGTAGGACAGTTTTTGAGCCAAGCACCCCAGAACAATTACAATTACAAGCCCTGACAGAAATGTAACTGTCTCTTTTGCCCTAGATTTGCTCTTTCAGCCTTGCAATTAGAGGTTCACAAAGGCCACACCAAAATAATCTCTTTCAGCTTTTTAAAAAATTATCTAGGTAAGAAGAGGCTTGAAGGGATGTCACATCTGCATGGAAGCAAAACATTAGCAATCATATCAAGATGAATATATGAGGAGAGGATTAATATTTATGCCTGAGTTTACCATGTCTAGAAATGAGATACTGCTTCCAAATAGGGTAATCTTAGCAGGTGAGATTCTGATCTCAGACATTCTGATACAAATTGAGATGACTGACTTCAATTAAGTTACATTTGCATAAAAGTAATCAAAATAGAATCAAAATATTAACTCCTATCTAATGACTTCCGAGACACAGTACAAGGATCAGATAGTTAAAAAAATGACTTGTCCATTGCTTCAGGGATTCCTCTTCTAACAAATGAAGATTCCTCTGGTTTTCTTCAACAGGAAAAGTCTGGAAATCAGAATGAAATGTGTGGGTCTTTTACTCTAGCCTCATCTGAGGAGGCCTAAGATCATCGTCACGTAGGCAAAGATGTTTACACATCCTTTGAACCAGTATCATGGTTCAGTGCAATATCAGCTTCACACCACTACGACCTGTGTCAACATCCTTTTCAACTGAGTCCTAAAACCTCAGTCCTAGTTCAGTGATGAACCCATGTCGTGCACCAACCGCAGCCCCGTTACATCCCCCGGCCCGGCTGGGGGGCAGGGGCAGGGCGGGGGCGGCACCAGGCCCAGCCCGGGGCCTAGTAGGTGCCCCATGGGTGTGTAAGTATTTTTAGGATTAGATAGTGTAAGTCTTCTCCTGTTACCTGTTTGTCTCTCTTCAAATCCCATAAATATTAACTTGCATAAAGATGACAAGACAAGCCCTTCATCTTTTCAAGTACGGTTGTACTTCTGTCAATGTCAAGGAGAGGAAGCTCAGAATTACTTTGCAGATGTTGGCTCTTCACGGGACTGAGCCCAGGAATGGGCACAGCTTGGCTCTAGAAATAAAACAGTGGTAATGGTAAGCAGGGAGAATATAAGTCTACACCACTATTAAGCTATTGATATCACTGATATTCTAAGATTGTAATTACATGAGGTATCATCTCAAAGTCAGTTTTGCATATAGTTTCTAAATATCATCATATATTTAATGTTTCAGCTTCATCTCCATAGGACACCAAGAAAGTAGAAGTTTTCCCAACTGAACAAAATGAGGAACAACTGTTTGCTTGCTTCAATTCAATAATTCAACAGCAAACACACAATGGAAATAAATAAAAACGCTTCTGTGGCATGATGCCATCGTAGGATAGCACCTCAGCTGGGCAGTACACACGGCCCCACAGCTGTCCGTGGAGATCCACCAGCTTACAGCTGCCAAGGCTTGGGTCCCAGCACTTGTATCTTTTGGTATTTTTAGTTTGAGGTCATGAGGGGAACATAGCTTTTATCGTCGTCTCCTGGTAAAAATGTACTGCAGTCCCCAGCCTAAGCAATCCAAAGGGTCCTCTACACAAGTTTACAAGCTGAGGAGGGAGAGGATTGGCAAAATAAATAACCCAAAAGAGTCTAAACCACACTGACTCTCAGTCTTCTTGAACCACAGCTGTTTGGTCAGATCTTGCCTGCCCTTTTTAAAGACGCAGCATGAGAAATATGTAAGACATATTGCTCCCAGAAGGCTTCATAGGAGCATACCTACAGGATGTACCTGTACCTACCTACAGCAAACCAGACAGGAAACTCATCCTTTGTTCTCTACATCCTCCGTGTTCTCCACCTTTAAACAGGATTTCTGAAACAGTTTAAAATGGAGAAATTAACAGTCCTAACACAATTGTACAGAATATCAGCCAAACTAAGGCAAACCTTCATATCAGTTTTTGTCCTCAGCCATTAAGGAGTCTGCAGAAGCAAATGTCTTGTGGTTAAAATTCAAAACACTCCAGGTCACAGAGGAGACCTTTGTTCACCTGCACAGGCATTATTTTGCATAGTAGTGTCTCAAATGGCAAAGAAGAAAACATGCCATATAGGTTTTTATTTAGCCCAAATGCTGTTAAATTATTCAGGTCATTATTAAAATATGAAACAAGATTCAAACAGAAAAAAATTTAAATTTTTAAACAGGGAGCATTTTAAACTCTTTATTTGGATGGAATACAACATTCCCACATGGCTTTTAGTCATGTCAGGCTTTAGGTCAGGATTCCAACCCAGGTGGAATGCTAAACTGAAATACATTCATTCAAATCCAAAACACCAAAAATACAAGTGAAAACCTTTAAATAGTTTGTTTCAATCTCATTCAATAATTGACATACTACACAAGACATGCAATATAAATTCTCTTGAGGCACTAGTCATGCTAAGGATGAATTCACGTTGCCTGAAGTGACGATGGAAGTTAGCCATCTAGCCTAAGCTGATTTTTCTCTCTCTCCATAGTCAGCAGAGAGAAACAGGTGCTTCCAGATGGTGTTTCATTCTTCCTGCCTTCAGGGATAATGTTCCCTGTGCAGCCTCCTTTTCTCTTTTGAGTATAAAAAGAACCCAGTCACTTTTAGCAGCCTAGCCTACTTTTTAGACCATTCATTTAAATTTTAGATGGTCAAAATAAGCTGATGCAAATCCCACTGTACTTAAAAGAAATGCTACCACAAACACAGTAACTTGATTTAGTGTCTGTTGACCAGTTTAATCAGAAGTTATCTAGAACTTCAGCTGTCACTGAGACTAGAATTAAGTGAATAACTGATTTTTTTCAATTAAGTGGCAAAAGCAAAGAGATACAATCAAATAAATTCCAGGTTTCGTTTAGTTCTATCCAAACCAAGACTTTGAATTTTCTATAGATCAAAAAAAGTTTCAGATTGAACCAGATACTCCATTCAGTGCTAGAGGAAATGAACTTTAAAGGGATTTGGGAAGACAGGGTTATGTTACAGACCACCTAGATAAGGACAGATAGGACATGATGTTTTCTGCAAACTAGCAGAAGCTCATATTCATGTGAATTCAACCATCGAAAGATCAGCATGGCACTGTGGCGGCAATAAATGAAGTTGCTAGACTAACACCAGTGGCAGTTTCTTAATGCAAACCATGTAGAACATCACTGTTAAATGAGGAATAGATTCTGTGCCTATCAAACCCCACTGAGAAAACAGTACCAACTTCAGCACATCAAGAACTCCACAAGAGGAATAATCCCATTTGGGGAAAGATTGTTTAACAGTAAAAACACAGTTTTCAAGTAAGCTGAATCACGGGAATATCTGGAATACGGATCCCTTCTTCCACACTGAAGTCCAGTCTCAAGCTACAGCAAGCGATAGACCTGCACCATTGATTTTAGCTGAATGCCTGGCTCAAATCAAAATTACTTACATGAGGTGGAGAAAATAATTTATTTTATAATGATACTACCAACATGAAGTTGAATCAGTTTGTATAAATGTTGTCAAAGTAGTTCCATGTCAAACTGTACATTAATTTCTCTACAAAATTTTATATTTGTAGAGTAATTTTTTCCTTTTTAGGTCTTTTTTTTTGTTTCCCTTTCTCCTTTATGGTAGGTTGACCCGCATGAGTGAAACTGGAAGTGGACTCAACAAGAGATAGAAAAGAATCATCTAAACCCAATGCACTGTCAGCCATGAACATTAAAAAAAAAAAAAAAAAAAAAAGCTGAAAAAGCAGAATTGTCTTACCTCTAATCTCCTTCCTTACAACTTTCACAATACAACAACTTTTGTGTTAAAAGGGAAAATCAAACAGAAGTATGATTTTTATAGCTGATTGGTGTTCTTTAGTACAGACTCATAAAAATGTAAGTATAATCTTTTTTCTGACAGGAGAGCAGATAAAAAATAAAAACATGTAATTCTTACCATCTTGTATTGATTGTGAAAAGCCTAAACGTCGCTAGTTTCTGAAGTGTCATCATTCATGTCTCGTTCATGTGTACTACTCAAAGAACCTCACCACTTCTTAATGTATTTAAACCCACTCTTAAAGCTCTTCTCCCTTTCATAATTGCATTAGAAGTGGTTCAAAGAGACATAGCTATTCTTAGCTGAAGAGTATGTTATCAGTTGCCTGATGAAACAGCAATTAATGATGGTTGTGTTCAGTCCTTGATGGTAGAAGAGGGCCCTGCTCTCATTTACATCAATATTATCCAGGAAGAACTTCAGTGAAATAATAAAAATTAGTCTGGTATAAATCAGGTATCTGTTCAGTAAAGGAGAATAAAAGATTTTCACTTTCAAACTAAAAAGAAATTATACACCATTTAGACTAACTTCCTATTAAATACAATGACTATTCTTATCAGATTCGTTATCATTTCTTGTTGATGAAGACCTGAATTAAGTAAACATCTTCAGTAAGGAAAAAATGCTAAGACCGCTTAAAAAATTACAATACTAAAACAAACTAATATTTTGTCTGATACTTTAAGACAAAAAGCTCATAATCCACCCATCCACAAAACATTCAGAATGAGAAGATCTTCCAGAGACAGATCTTGAGCCAAGGGCATCGACCTTTGAAGAAAGACAGAACTTGTGAAGATCTTATGGGAGCTGGCTCAGGCAGAGCCGGAGTAATCACAGAGGAGAAAATGCTCCACTGTTTGGAAGCCCATTTTAAAATACTGATACCTACAGTGAGGTACCCATTTTCCTAGCTGGGACTGGCACATGAACTTAAGACTACTTAAGACCTCTGCGGTTTTGTATGCCAGGAAATACATTAAAAATCACAGCATAATTTAGGCTGGAAGAAACCATTGGAGGTTGTATGAATGTTTATTTTATATACTTGCCTTAAAAAAGGCATATCCTTTAGATAACATTCCGGCTTTAATTAGTCGTGGAGTAGGATCAACTTCCTATAAATAATACAGGTTAAATATACCTACAAATACCTGTAAATGCATTTTTCTGTCTCAAATCACTTCTTCACCACCTTCTCCTGAAAATCAGTGTAGTGATTGGACTGCTGGACTATTGACACCAATACCTACTAGGCTGACCAGCTGTGGTGTTCACGTTGACTGCAGTTTTCAGTCAACTCTTGGTTTATCTAAGTCTTCTCTATCATGGGTCACACTTCTGCTTTAGGTTTATGAAGGACCTAGCAGTGTAAGCTTTGAACCATAATTAGGTTATAAATGTACAACATGCGAATAAAGTAATTAAAATATGACCACAAAGGCAGCTTTCAAATTCTATGTGCTCGCAATTACTGGAATTGAGGTTTGATAAGCATGCTAAAACCCAGCAGGCTTGTCTTGATCCACCTTTTGACATGCAAACTCCTGCACAGAGGTGCTGCAGTATTGCCATACATTATGCAGGACTAGCGTAAGAACGTTCCATCCTTGACAAACATTATTGCTTCTGTGGGGCAATTTTACTTCTCAAATGCTTTTGCTCATTTTTCTTGTCACCTATTAAGGTGGCAAGACCAGCTTCCTCTAAACAAAACAATGGTCTGCCTCACGGCAGGAGCTCAAGGAGCTTTAAACAACCTCTCACAGGTTGCTCACTACAGAAAGCAGCAAAACGGCAGGAGCTCAAGGAGCTTTAAACAACCTCTCACACGTTGCTCACTACAGAAAGCAGCAAAGACTCAGCTGGTAATCACTGTTACAGCCTCCGCAAACCTACAGCCCTGCACTTCATGCCAGCCAGCCAAGTCCATCAGTAACAAGGTTTATTATATAAACAGATACCATGAACATGCAGTCAGATATTGCACACAAAAAAAAAAAAAAAAAAAGAAAACCAGATACCACAAAAATTGTTTTCCACCCCAAATTAAAATGATGCAATTAATCTTGCCTTAGATATACTTAACAAATCAATTACCACCCTCAGAATAAATTCCCCATTAACAGTTTACTAAGAACTCTTGCCCATAAAATAATAGATTTCTGGAAGTGAGAGTCACATAATTCTCTATAGCATGTTGGAATTCAGATGGTGAAAAGGGCCCAGATGGATAAATTCTTAAAGAAATTTAATTTTCTATTTTGACTTTTGTTAGATTATGTTTTAAAATCCACAGTAAGAACAAGGACATATTACTAAGATTCTGGCTTTGATATCGAAATAAGTTTTGTAGTTTCAAAGGACACTGCAGTAATATATCAAAATCAGTTAACATCTGGATTGAAAACATGCTAAGATTTCCAAGTGAGGTGTGTTACTAGAGAAGTTAGTACCTCTTTCCATATTTTTGTATAAGTATAAATCATGCCTGGTAGCTGAAGAAGTTATTTTTTCTCCCATTTTGGTTGGACTTCAGACCATCACTTTCTGTTTCATCATAGTCACTCACAGATATTTAAGCTCACTTCAATTGCTTTAGTAGCCATTGCTAGTTCAGAAGAATAACATAGCTGTCTAACAATATTTCTATTCTCTTACACACTGTAACAAAATATTTTAGCAAGATCCAGGTAGAAATGGCATGTAATATTTCATAGGGAAAAACCATTGGGGTAGATTATTTAAGGAGTGGCGGATTGCCTTTTACGTGAAATCTTATAATTAGGTTGGATCTACTTTCAGAAAGTATACATTTACTCAGGTGGTGTTCCTGGCATGGGAAGGGACAAATTTGCAATAATCTTAATTATTTAATCTTAAATCATTGAAAAATTATTATTAAAATAATCTTTTAATCTTATTTGTGACAACCTTTTATATAACCATGATATACCACACTAAAAGTTCATAGGCTTCTGACTACAAAAATCTATAAACAAAAAAATAAGATTCTTCCGTATGGATATGAAATAAGTAGCGCAGCATACTTCCATCTCAATGTCTGCTGGAAAAGCCAATGTTTATGTAATCCTGGTTTCTCAGAATGTCTTGTCACATCTTTCAATATAACAATATCTCTGCTGATGAGCTAAAATTTCCTCATGAATCTACTCCCCAAGCATCTAAAGGAGTTGTTGGTTAGGAAGAAACCTATCCCTCATGAGTATAGAGGAGGTTTAGCCCACACAATACATAGATCCAACTTTCTGGCCGTAGAAGGTCCATTGGCAAGATGGACTTCTCTCCGAACCTCCTATCTTTCCTTTTCCCCTGTCTTCCAAGCACACAAATTTGGGTTGCTTGAGCGGTTTTTCTTTGGTTTGGTTGTTTTGGGTGTTTGGGGTTTTTTTCATTGAGGATTTTACAGCTGTTTATCGGAAGACATTTTGTGGCTTCTGATATGAGCAGATGGCATGCAGGAGAGTTGATACTTTCTGAATTCTCCTGAAATAAATCTCACTTAAATCTTCACCTACAGTCAAAATCTCATTTTACATACAGGCTGGCTCTATTCATTCACCATTTCTGTTCCAAAACCCATCCCACTAGATGGGATATTGAGGACTCCTTCTCAAACACACATACCCATTGCTGTCAGCATTTTTTTTTTCCCATGAGCAATAGTAATTTTAAACCCAATCCCATTCCTGAACAGTGAAGTACTTAGCTATCCATAGGTGCCAGACCCTCAAGAGTTTCCAGCGGTCCTCAGACAGACATGGTTACTTACCCAACACATTAAAGCTGCTCTGTCTTTTGTTTCTAACACATTTGTATTTTTGTACTCATTTTTTCCTCTCTCCAGTCATTAAGAAAAAGAAATATTTTAATCATTTATGAACTTGAAACCCAGCCTAAAAGCAAATGTTTGGCCCCACCTGACTTCTAAATGTATCACTGTTCTCTAATCTTTTGTATAATCTAATCCATTATCCAAAGTAAAAGTTGTTTCAATATTGCTTGTTACAATTTTTTTATTTGCTTGAACATTACTTTTTGCCTCAATTGAGCTGCAGCGCTGGGTTTTTTGCCACCAAAGTCAGCCAAGGTGACTCTAGGGCTTCAGCAGGCAGGTGCCATAAACCCAAATACTGCAGAGTTCAATTCTTACCCCAATCTTTCTGCAGGTGTTTATGGCCACCTCACCACAGGCACATCCCTGACAAATGTGAAAAGAATTCGCACATAAAGGAGTTCACTTGATTTCCACATTACAGAAAGAGCATAACTGCAAGGAAAACCGTTAGATAAACCAAATGAATGTCTGGCCTTTCTCTTCTTTACAGAAGAGTTTGGACTAAATTTGCTTTCTTTTCTGGAAGATTTGTGTGCACATTCTCCCTCACTAAAGTATATTATATATCACAGTATGTGTGAATTGTATAAGTAGGTTACATTTAATGAGAAAAAGTACTTTTTTTTTTTTTAATCTAAAGATAGCAGAAACTAGGATGTCACCAAAAATAGTTCTTCAGATCACAATGGCTGTCTTTACATTGGGTTTGGACAATGCATTCAAAAAGTAACACCCATTTTACCTCCATCATTAGGAAAACTTCACTAAAATAACCTCAATAGCACATGCTTAAAAGTTTCTGGCCTTCGAACAAAAAGTAAAACTGAGTTTCCAAAGTAAAAATGTGCTGATCTGCCCATTATTAAGCGGAGTAGTAACTTCTGAAAATATCTCTTTAAGATACAGGGCCCTATTCAGTATTCACTCCTGGTGTACTCTCACAAATATTAAGAGAATTGCACAATTTACTTTCCCCACATCTGAATGCACCATTGTATCTCACTTCTTTTATTTTTTTGACTGCCAGCCAAGGAAGATAATAACACAGAGCTGGATCCCTGAGATACTTGACTGCCCAGGCATGGCTGGGGTTGAGAATATAAAATTCAGGATAAGAAAGAGTGAGAAATTACTTTTACCATAGTTTATTTCCCTTTCTCCATGCATGGGAAAAATATACCTATTTGTTCAGTTTTTCCTTTTATAACCTCTTAGTTATTCTGAAAATATAATTCAGATTATCTCTCCTTACTAATCCTTTTTGTTCTACTTAATGTAGCACAGAGGAAACAGATTCTGGCTGTCACTGACCACAGGCAATATCCAACACCCATTCCCCTTCTGCCTAGGAGCAGGCATCCAGATATCCAGCTCCAGTGGCTTCCCTTATTGCTAATATATGAAATATCAAGGGAAACAGTATGGACGGTCAAGCCTTGTTCCCCACATTCATGTCTATGCTGCAAATCAGCAACTACAAATGCGATAGCTTCTGGGCCACGGCTGAGCTAGCCCTGAAGCGTAGATTCTGGCATGGAGAACAGTTTAATTTTGATTACAACCCTTAAAAGCAAGGACTGGGCTGCAACATAAGCAGCTACAGGACATTCTTGCAGGAGGAGGGGGTGTTATTTTTCTTTTTTACCTTAGCTTTCTTGTTTAAGGAAGTTCCCATACTAACAGTTTCAAAAACACACAAACCCCATGATCCAATGTAATTAGTTCAATCCTGTCTGCCATAGCCTGCAGGCAGCCTAGAAATCATGGCTGGCTGAGATGAGACCTCTTCTCCTAAAAGAGATGGTTGGGTGGAGCACAGCCTGTGGGATACAGGAACAGGACTTTCTGTCCTTGGTTTTGAAACCAAGCTGGACATTGCTCTGGACAAGTGCTCTAGCAGACCCTGTTTGAGGAGAGGGGTTGGACTAGGCAATGTCCAGAGTTTCCTTCCACCCTCATCTATTCTGTGGTTCGGTGAAGAGGTAAGTCTCAGAAACGTGGACTGACTTTTTTATCTCATATGGAACTGTCACAGGGATATGGAAATTTAAGATCAGTTTGCAAAAAGAGTCTGATGGTTGAGCAGACAACAATCCACACAGGGAATATTACAAGGAATAGTGAATTACAAGTGAATTACACTATCCTTTATGACATAAAACAACTATTATAATTAATATTCTTACTCATGTTTTAATAGTAGAGACAACTTCAATAATACCGTGCTACCAGCACTGCTGATGCCATTAGTATGGCAACACCACAGAAGTCATGCTCCTATGTGCTGAATGAGTGATGGCCAGCAGAGAGTACCTCATGATGATGGCTGAGCATCACAGATCTGGGGGTATTCTCACTGACCCAGCCCAGAGTCCACATGCATAGCTTCTCTGCCTCAGGCACACAGTGGAGGCAGGTTCCTCCTCTTCTGTCCAACTGGCAGTCAGATCTACTGAAGGATCTCCCCTGGGGTCTTTGGAAGAACATTCCCAACACTGATCTGCCACTGCCTGTGCTTTTTTCAGTAATCTCTGGTCTAGGCACCAAACTGGTCTCCAAACTAGAAATTTTTCATCCATCTTGCCATACAATTTTCCGTCATCGCCAGTCTCTGACAGACCATACCACTTCACTATTAGCTTCTACCAGTCACCCCAGAGGTTAACACTTTCATCTTTTATACCAATCCCATCAGATCATTTCCATTTTATATATCAAACAAAGCTCAACAGTTTGTTTTCTTCTTACACCAATAAATTTCAAGTTACGATTTGCACCCTTGTCTCTGGCTGACTACAGGCATCAAGGGATGTGGGCTTAACTCAGGTGTCCTGTGGTAACAGCCGGCATAGCATTATTTTATTTGACTGAGAGGAAGAGGCAGAACTACAGATTGCATAGCAGTCTCTGACTCTTTTGTCTTTTCACACTGTAGACACTAAGCACCAGGGTGATGGACAAGGAAGATATTTCCCCTGAAATTTATCTCCTGCTTCAGAGTAGAGGTGCAGCGCTTTAGGAAAGCACTAAGAAGTTTCTAAAACCTAAGCCATTTTTCTTCATGGGTATCCCAAAATTAAAAAGTGCCCAAATACATGCTCTAGGATGTACTTGCCACAAAATGGCCAGCTCTGAGGCTATGACAGGGGCATCACTTCATTTCAGGCTCTTTGACTTGAAAAGGGCATTGATTTCTGATAATTATTTCATAGAGCCACACCACTGCAATTTTGGACTTGGAGAGACTTGGGCCAAGTACTATGCACTGCAAATATAACCAGTTCCCTCTTCAAAACACCTGTGCTGGAGAGCGTGTTTGGGAGCTACTGTGCATCCCCTGCCTTGGAGGCTAGGAAACACCCTCTGGAGGAGCTGTCGAACAGCACACATCACCTTTAAAGACTTGCTGTGAAAGTTCCTCTCAAGTCAAGAGTAGCAGCACAAATTTGAAGATGAGTTCCCTTCCAAACCTATTCTATGGATTCTGTGGATACAGTTTGGTTCAGACTCTTCTTGTACATAACATGCAACTATAAGATAAAAATAGTGTATATTATAGAATACATCACATACACAGTATGAAAAGAAACATGTCAGATTATTTTTGTCCCATCACAAGTCACTCTTTTAATGGACAATGGGAAGGAGAATAAGAAAAGGAGCAAAGATTATGCACACAGAAGAGAAACAAAGTGAAAATGATCATAAGAACCTTGCCAAGCCTTCTCTCTGACTTTCGGCACCTCCACAGAAAATGGACTAAAGCCACATGTTCCTACCAAAACAAGGAAGAAGGGAAAGAAATGATGTCAAAGCAGTGACAGACGCTTGCTGGGCTGTGTTCTGGATAGGGGGAAGAGATAAGGAGAGGAGGGCACAATAGCCTTGATTAGAAAGGCTCTGTCTCTGCACTCAACAGCCCCTGCACTGCACACTTCGACCTTTGCCAGATTCCTCTCCATAGTGCCCAGTAATAGTCTGAGAAGGAATGGGCATGACACGAAATACAGAACATTCCATTCAAACATTAAGAAAACCCAGTTTCACTGTGAGGGTATTCAAACACTGGAATGAATTACCCAGAAAGGTTGTGGAATCTCTACCCTACTCCAGCTGACCCTGCTTTGAGTAGGGGGGGGTGGACTAGATGATGTCCAGAGGTCCCTTCCAGCTGCAGAGTTTCACTATCTCACAGGTCACAAGTGAAAGACGTACTCAGTAGACTGTTAAGCAAGGAGGAGAAATAAAAACAAGGACTTTCAGCAGAAGGGTAAAATCCATTTTACTACCTCAAGTTCATAAATTTGAAGGAGGTAGAAAGGCATTTTGGAAGGTACAGGTCTCACAAAATGATAAATGAATATATTTCTCACTGAATAAAATGAACACCACAATGATTTCAGGTTTTTGCAAAGCAGATGAAACAAATAAAATTACATGTTTCAAGTATACAATTTCACCATCGGTCTCAGCAACTAACCTACTAAATATGTCTATTTGAATTACCTCTGTCATTCAATTTTCTGTAATATTTAAGGCCAGGAACCCTCCTGTGTTACTTGAAACCAGTGCTGAAGGGCTCAAGCTGCGATGTAAAGTGAACAGTCTGTCTTCTAAATATCCTGTAAATTCCCCCAACCATTTAACCCGGGGTGTGTGACAATTTTTATGATTGCCTGAAATCAACCTTCTTCTCTTCTATCCTTTTGCTGGGCATATCATCTCATTCAATAACATCAGAAAATCCACCTCTTGTCCACTTACTGTTGCAGGAAAAACATAGTTAACTATTCAAAAGAATGGAAATTCCTACATTTTCATTTGCCGTATTCCTAGGCAATTCTCTTGGAATTACTAAATGAGTTAAATTCTTTCAGAGGTCAGAAAATAAACTTACATTTGTTTTTTTACCATTCAAAATTGCTTCTTTGAAGCCTCTAATTTTTTTTAAGCTTGAAAAAGGTTTTAGAAGTAAGCAATGGGACATCATTACAGAGCTACAGGTTTGTCTTCTGCAAACAATTATTTATTCCTAAAAATGCCCATAAGATTAAAAGAAGCTGTCAGTGAAGTAGTCATTTTCTGTTTTATCATATCACGACCATTCTCCTTGGAAACAAATCCAGAAAAGGTGTCATTTGATTGCATACCTGAAGCATAATCTGCATCTGTGATCAGTGAGAGAAACAAATTCAAGATCTAAGAACTCAGTTCAGAGCAAACCTGCCTGGCGCCCTATGGATTTCAGGAAAAGCATCCCTCTACCTACAGTGCAGACACCTGTGGAGATACGCATCTTTCCACTGGGCAGCATGTGAGATCCATCTTACTGGCTGTAAAGATCAACATCATCTCAGACTACAGTCAGAAGCAGAAATACAAGGTAATGTAACATAAAGCTCTGGGGAACTATAATAAGGTTCTTGTAGGGGTTTCACATAGTCAGGGAAATTCTGTACTAATTTGTGAGCAGGCTTCAAAGTAAGCCCCAGGTGGGGTCAACTCACCTCACCATCAAGGCAGGCAGCTTTAGTGGCAAAAAAAAAACCATTGCCACCTGCAGATCCTTTGTTCCCTTCCTTATCTCCATGTATTTATCCGCTTTCAGGCATGGTCATAGAAATCAGGTATGAGATCGGATGAGCACTTGAGCCTTTCCCTAAGGGAGATGCAGTTGAATCCTTTTCAGCAGTCTCATGTCTCCGTCCCCTTGTCATCGTCCACAACTGAGTGAGCTTTAGCTGCCCTCCCTCAATTATGCCTCAGCCTGATCAGGTCAAAGCTGCTTTGTCTATTTGCCTGATAAAATTATAAATTGGAGCAATCACCCAGGCCAGCTCTGTGTGGGGAGCTGCCTAAGGGCCAAAACTGGAGAAGGAGACAGGTGTGTAAAAGCCAAGTTGCCGTGAGTAAGAGCCAGACTGCCAGGTCACAGAGCACACATGAAAAAGAGAATAGGGAAATAACCTACTAGTCCACCTGTTTTGTCCTCCTGCACAGGAAAAAACATGTCTACATTAGTGAGTGTCACGAGGGGAGGTACTTGGAAAGAAACAACGGATGGGAAAGACCAGCCAGCACTCACACACACGTTGTCAGTGAGACTCACGTTAGTCTAGCTCTAGTCTCCTCCTCTGAACTGAAGGTCCATTAACAGCTGGAGTGTATCTGGGGCAACCCTGGAACACATCTTGTGGTCATTTTGATGCCAAAGAAATCCAATTTGTGCACTTCAAGACTACTCTGCTGTGTGAGTAAAAGCATTGTAAAGGGGATGAACAGATGGTTTTCTTCAAAAGCTCTCTCCTGACGCAAACTAAACCACTAATATAGATGCACCTTGAAGACAACATGCACTCTGGAGTTATAACTATGGCTGTGTCTACTTGGTGGCTGACCTGTGATTTATGTGTGTTTTAACCTGAACCTCTATCAGAAAGCTGCAAAACTTCAATGTCTGTGCTGTGAATTCATGTCCACGTGGCTCTCTGGGAGTAGAGGTAAAAACTTTGTTGTATAAATTACAGTCAGCCTTCTCCTCATATTTGTAGTGGTTGAACCTTTCTTGCTCATGTTGACTTCATACCCAAGTACCTGCTGGAAGAGTAACACATTACTCAGCAGAAGAGAAGACTGCAGAATATGATTATCATCCTGTAAATGCTTTGGCAGAGGAATGTCATTTCTGAAGTGTGGCCTTTGCCTCTTTGAAGCAATGTTCACTGAGGAATTCACATCCACCCACACCCCATTTCCACACATAGTCCATGGGTTCTGTACTGGAGGTGGTCTTTTGTTCTTTTCAACAACAAATTCTCACCCAAAAATTCCAATTTACAAACATAGAAGCACTTCACCAAAAAAAACCCCAACCAACAAGTACTCAGTGAAAATTTCTAAAAGGCCACTCCAGGCTGAGATTTAATTTATGGTAAATATCAGGGAGAAAAACCACAGAAGACATCTTCAAATAGGCTGAAAAGCCAGTAAGAGCTATAAACACAGAGGAAAACGCTGCTGGCTGAGGAATTATCTTCACTGCCTATTACTGAAATCTGGGACATACACTGAAAAGACAGCTCTCCAAATGTGCCCTGCTTCTACACTCCTCCACTGGCAACAGCTATTGAGCCACTTCTGGAGACCAGGCATTGGCCACACTTATGTCCAGGAGCTCAGGGACAAGTCATGTGGCCAAGAGGTAAGATAAATAGGTTCATATGGCTGATCTAAATCAGGCAGAGCAGGGCTACAAATACCTTTCATGCAATCTCTAGCCAAAGTATGAAGTCCTTCGTCCCAGTAGCTACCACTTCCATACATTTCAAAATTATTT
Organism: Falco cherrug; assembly: GCF_023634085.1. NCBI lineage: Eukaryota > Metazoa > Chordata > Aves > Falconiformes > Falconidae > Falco > Falco cherrug. The sequence continues at coordinate 7,092,927 of NC_073698.1, forward strand.
TTTTCACCAGGATGGGTAAGTACTCTGACTTATGCTGGTGGGAGCAATGCAAGCCGATATTAACCTAGCTGATATATGGTACATGATACTTTAACTCCTAAAGGAAGAAGCCATGCAGCCTGGACAAAGGCATCAGAAATTTATGGAAGGTTTAGATCTCTCTGTAACAGAAATGTAAGACCGATAGGATGGGCTGAAATTGAATAACTCTTTTTCTGAACTAGTCAATTAAAACATATATGCAAAAGAGCATCAATATATGGAAAAGAAAGGCTATTCTTCTAAGCAAATTTCTTCTGCACATCAGCAATACTTTCTGTTGTATCTAAATTCATGGCTTGAAAATTATTCAGGGAATGGTTAAATAATGCAATGCATCAAATCCATTTTAAAATGAACTGCATTTTCGACTTCCTGGACACAGCAAATTATTCTCAGTTGTGATTTACAATAGGCAAGTGTTAATTTACCTAACCCATATTTTATGAATATGTATTGACTAATTGCAAGTCCATGGTTCAGGGTAAATAAATACATGATTTATAGTCAGGCAAGTCACACAATCAATTTTCAATCTACTGCCTCAAATACAGTATCAGACTGTGACAGGATTATTTGCATTGACACGAGATGTCATAGTTCTGTGAACTGCAAAATGTAAATGTGAAACATTATTCAACAGCCACTGGTGGATCATGCCCAGCAGTAACATTCACAGCAAAACCTCAGAATGTCAGCGGCCTGTCTGCTGCTGCTTGACTACAAATTGAACAAAACTCAAATCTAAGCAGGCCAGTATTCACCCAGGGATCAGCTGCGGTGGTGATTTTGTTTCCTGCAGTGACTGCTAATTTAACACTTCCTCTCCTCACCTACCCAGAGAGGGGAGCAGCACTTCTGCCATTAGGTAATGGGAGAAAAGGATGGGACTGTGCCTTCTGCATACCTGGACTTGGCCTTTCAGGTCACAATCATTGCTAAAAGCAGTTAATCAAGCTTTCAAATTAGTGCAAAAGGTCTGCCCTGCCTCCTTTCTGAGCGCTAGGGCTCATCTTAAACAAGACTCACTGGACATGCTGCATCAGGGATTTTATTGCTAATAGAGTTCCCAAATCACTGGCTGCTCTTTGCACTCTATTAACTACCATTTAATTTTTTCAATTAAATAGGACATTCCATGTTGAAGTACTCCTAACCTTTCCTATAACCAGATGCCTTGAGACTCACTTTCTGTCTCCAAAATGAAATCTCCAACCGAGAAAACCAGTCCAAGAGAATCCTTTGGATGCTTTGTGTAAGTGTGCTTCAGAGTCCTGTAGAGAACTAAATTTCCTAGTCTGTACAGATTTCCGTGTTCCTTGGATGTGGCATCATTTTTCCTCCTCTTTCTCCTTGATAAATCCCTGAAGGATGACTGAATTTGACCTTGGTTTTTGTTTTCACCACTTGACAACAGGCAGTCTTCCTTGTGGTAATAATAAACATGAGGAATATTTGACAGGAATTACTTGTGTTTGGCTACTAGTTTTAGAGCATTGCTTCTTCCCTCTTTTTTTTTTTTTTTTTTTGTAAGATGTCCAAAGGCTTTTTTTTTTTATTGTAGAAAAATAAAACAAATCACCTTTCAAGCTATGGTCATGTGGGAGTAAAGTCGGGGAGCTCAATTGCCTAAAGACAGGCTCACAATGCTACTGTAGGTGCTCCAGGGCATTACACATGCCCTACAGCTGTTTATCCAAGATGTGAGTGGCCCAGAGACCCTCTGTCATATCTGCCCCCAATGATAGGGTGGGGTGGGGGAGGGCACCCTCAAATATTTCAGGTGGCCCTAAACATCTTCATATAGGGAAAGAAACTCTACTGCCATTCATAGAAATCAGCAGAATTTCAAAATCTATGAACCTGATGGATGAGATCAAGCAGAGGGGAAACAGTTAAATCCGCAAAAATTATAAGTCATTCCTTCAGCTATAACAGTAAAGGTATCTCACATGATGATATTCTGATTCACTCAATAACTATTTTCTTACTAGCAGCTTTAGAGCTATTTAATGATGTCGTTATACCCATAAGACCACCTGTCAAAGAAGGGGAACACAATGAAAGTGATGAGGTGGTGGAGTGAGACAAGGAAGATACATTCATTAGAGACACAAGAAGGCAGCTGGTGTTATTGGACATAAAAAGAAGGTTGGGGAGCCTTGTTAAAAGTTATGTAGTCTCCTGAAAGAATTACTGAACAAAAGAGCAAAAAAGTTTGGCGGTGTAGAAAAGGACTGGCAATTACAGACATCCTTTAATTGTACTTCAAATTAAGGAAGATACAGATAAAAGATTAAATCACAGTTGCAATTGGTACTAAGAGAAGACTAAAAAAAAAAAAAAAAAGCTTCCAGTTTCATTTCTTGAGACAGTGTGGGGTTCAGTGAGCAATTTGAATGGAGTCTGCAGGCTGGAGTTAATTATTTGCATTAGCATTTCAGATGAGCTTCCATGTAAATACCAGCCCTTTGGTGTGCTACGGACGTAGACAAAAAGCTAAATGCTTGATCTCCTTTATAGGATCCTAGATTATGTCACTTAATAGGTAGGCAACAGCATGGGGATTGAATGATACAGACTTTTGAAAACAGCTCTGAGATCTAATTAATTGGGACAAATTATCCAAAGCAGCTTGGCATTGAGGAAGGAGGACAGACTCAGAGAGAAATGACAGATGGATATGCAGAAAAGAAAGACAGAAAGACCTTTGCTGCTCTTGAATGGCTCGGCATAAAGGCCACTCTCACTCCACCAAAAGGGCTTTGTGTCACAGTTTTGTGAGTTGTTATTATTTACGTGACACCTAAATGACCATATTTGCAAATCCCTGTGTCCAGAGCTTAATGGCGCGTGGGTGATCAGACCAAAACCACAGTAAGTTTTAATGGTAGTTGGGCACACGGTTGGAACCGGTCAGCTTGATTACCCTCAGATTGTTTGTGGCTGTGTGGGGAGAACCTTCTGGAAGGGTGGGCCCTGAGTGCCAGCAGGCAACAGCCAATAGGCAGCTGCCATGGGAAGCTGAGCCAATCAGAACTGAGGATATCCCTCCCTCCAAATCCCAGACCTGGCCGAAAGGGGCAGAGACACACACGCACCCCGAGAGGTGGCCTGAAGGCTGCTGGAGATAGGGACCCTGTCCCCACCCCCAGTCTGGTACTGGGCTGTGGTGTCTCCCCAAGGGATGAGGAGGCCATGTCACACACTAACACCAAACATCTGTGGCTAAAAACGTTTTGGGTATGCGAGCCCGTTCAGTCTGCTGTCAGTTCAGTCTCCAATACAACAGCCGCCCCACAGGTCTGAGAGACACCCTGCTCCCACAGGCTGCTTAGAGCCCCTGGCTGAATTTATTGACAATAATGAAGACGGAGGATAATCAGCAGCATACTGATAAACTAAGATGAATAAACTGTGCAGTTTATGCGTGCCTGGCATCACAAACATCTGGCATGCACAAACATCACTTTAAGTCCAGACAATATAATCCAAAGTCAATGAGATCCCACCCAGCATTTTTGGGCCTGTCAGAAGGCACTTGGTGCTTCCAGAACTTGACCACATGGCACGTCCAAGCACTGACAAGGAGTCTTACCTCAGCTTCAGCTCTTTTGTCTTTACACATACTCTAGCAAGCAGGAACACTTGTGAAATTCCAAACCATCTGTTGATGTAACTTCATTGACTTTATTGGAATTTCTTCCAGTAGAGAACTGGACCAGGGAACATTTGGCATATCCAGTCATACACCAGTGCCACAGGACACTCATACAAGTGTTCTGAAGTTGTGCCTTGTGAATGCTTACCCCAGAGAGTCACAGTCACTGACTCAGGAAGCCACCACAACACAACTTAGTTACAGTTCAGTCCTTGAAGATGCATAGCCTGCCTCCTGCCTCCTAGTCTGCTGAGACCTGAGGACCTGATGTGACACTGACACCTTTCACTGCCACACACACCCGCCAGTGGCTATTTATTTCTGAATTGTTTTCTCCAGGCATGATCAGGCACTGTTAGGTCCCTCCAAAGCCTTCACAAGGCTGAACAAGACATACTCGCTCAGCCTTTATTCACCAGGCAAGTGCTCCAGCCCCTCACCATGTTGATGGCCATCAGGCAAGTTCATCAACTGAAGACCTACAACTGGACACAGTATATGCTCTAATGACTGCTAAGTGATGATCACTTTCCTTGATCTACCAAGTTCCTGCTGATACAGCCCAGGATGGTGTTGACTTTCATCCCGAAAGAAAAACTGGGAAGACACAACAAAAGTGTCCACCATTTGTCAAAGATGCATTTCCTTATCTGTCACAAAATCTATATATACAGCTAGAATTTTTAATTGCAACTATCAATAATTAAGCAGTGTAGAATAAGTAGTTTGCAAACACCACCCACAAACTGAAATATCTGTAAAAGTATGAAATGTACTGTATTCACAAAAAGCATAAAAGAGATAGAAATTCAACTAACTTCCTACAGAATAGTTCATTCAGCTGTACTAGAAATCATAGCTTATAAAAGCAATTTCCTGACTAACGCAGTTTTAATGAGTAAACATTTTATTTATACAATGACACTCTGACTTACATTGCTGCCCTCAGACGCATAGCTGTACAAACAGAATTGTTTCAAGAATGCAACTATGCAAACATAGAACACTGTTCACCGGAGACTCTCAAAACACCTTTATTTCCTTTGAACAGCTACTGCTTGACTTCCATAAGGTAGGTCAGTACAGTGAATGCCAGGACCCTGTGCATCTGCTCTCAGAAAGTCCAGCCTCTACAAAAAAAAAATAATTAAACCTTGCCAATAGGAAAAAAAAAAAGATAATCACCACAGTTAGACAGTACGTAAGCAGATAGCGAGACCATTTCTGAATGAGATCTATGTATTTGACTTACAGCGATGCCTGTCATTTTCACAGGATTTGTGAAACTGTCGTTCTTTTGTTTCAGAATACCTTTGTGAGGCAGAGAACTACCACAAGAAATACAAAGAAGCTAAAGGAAAGAGCCACAAAGAAACTTGGCCACCTGCCTGACACTGAAATTTATCCCACTTTAGTTACTGCCTAACTTCAGAGACTCTCTAAGGTCTAAACAAGTGGGGTTTCTGCCAGACAACTTTCCATTGAGTTTCTGCTTTAAATGGCTCCATCTTGCTATGTCTCGGCAGCTCTATATCTATCTTCCATCCAAGCTTTCTCAGACTTTTACATACAAATCCTTAAACAATCTAACAGCATCCTTCTCAATCCAAGATTCACTCCAAAACATGTTCTTATTGTCCTGCTCCTCTCATATGCAAAATGTCAACAAGAGCATTCACCCAGACACCAACTCCTGGGTGCAGTTCTATCCTCCTCCAGAGGTAATGGAAAACTATTACTGAATCTATCTATTCCATCAGTGATTTACACTGTGGCACCTTGCTAGGACAGCCTTACTGCTTCCAGCGGCCATCCCACTTGAGAGCTAACTTGGGTATCTTACTGTGTCGTTCACCAGACAGTTGCACAAGGACACCAGATATCTGCAACTGAGCAAGAAATTCAGGTCTCAAAGGGCTTTCACTAATGAGCTAACCATTTTATTTCATCCTGCTGCAGTTCTATCTGCAAAATGCCAATGTTTCTATTTCTATGACACTTCTTCAGAAAACTAGGAAAGTGAGTCAAGTTTAAGCAAAAAGGGTGTTAGATTAGATTTGGGGTTTTTTCTACTTCTTTATTACTTCTTGGGGAAATAACTACTCTCCAAAAACAAAAAAGATTTAAACGGTGAGTTTCATTAACAAGCTTTATGAAGCTTATTGTTAGAAACTGACTACTGATGGAGTGATTTCCCTTGATTACAATTACAGGAGCTAAGGTAGTTAATGCCAAGTAGTTGTGCTTTTGCCAAATAAGAACTATTTCAGAACTATAATGGTTCCAGCATATTGTGTAAATGCATATTTTATTTAGATTTCTTATCCCAAGAGTTAAAAACATGTATTCATTATAACATAATTTCTTCGGTCTATGCCATGGGCTATTAAAACCAAGTTTTACATGATTTAATTACTCTTTTGAGGTAATAGGTGCATAGAAAGCTTTAAAGCTTACTTTGGTTAAAAACCTTCTATCTACATGATCAGTGTTGTATGCATTGTCATCTCCCAAAGTACAAATCTTTACCTTTTGAACGTTAAAAACACCCCCTTTGCTAATATAGTTGATACACAATATATGGCTCACTTCCCAAAACTGAGTGAGGGCTTGTCCCTCTATAAAATTATTTGTTTGGTAAGCACTGACTGATAGGACAATGAAAACTTGGCCATCCATTCCAGAGCACAGTTCATATAATGTAACCATCCACACGTACTAGCCAAAGTCCTTCAATAAAAAAAAGGAAATAATGGAACCTAATGTTCCTCATCTTATAATGATCCTTTAGGCCCCATCTACACACAAAGTTAATTGCTTTAAACTGGCAGAGGGAAAGCCTTGCCATCAGGCTTACAAAGGTAGGTAGCAATTTTTCATTCAAGTACATCTTTGTGGAAAACTTTACAATATTTCCTGTCATCAAAATCTACAGAAAAAATATTATGCTGAGGGTGTTTAACTGAAAGAGGTTATTGCATTTAATTAAAATGAACCAATATTGGGATAACTCTCCCGTATCTGTAGTTATGTAAAATGTAGGTGTCTACCGTAAAGTAATCAACTACAGCTTCGATGTCAATGATGAGAGATGAGACTCTTCAAAGGGCAATTAATCTTCTGCTAAGACAGGAAGGATGAATCACCCTCTGGAAATACCTTTTTCCATCACCAGTACTTTTTCATATCAGGCATAATAAAACTGTGAAACTTATTACCACAGGATGCTGTGGAAGCCTGACGAAAGACACTAATGCATTTAAAAGCCCCATACTAATTCATGGACAATAGGTGCAGTAACCAGATGGTCTGAAAATAGTCTCCAGCTCAGGAAGTCCATAAACAATATGTCTGGAAGGTGGGAAGTATCCCTTTGTACACTGCTTGTTTCTTAAACTCTTCTCTAAACATCTGCTACCAGCTCCTGTCAGAAGCAGAATCCAAGATTAGATGGCCTCTTGGTCCAACCCAGTGGGATACCTCTTGTGTTCTAAAGTTAATTCATGTCCTCAGCTAACATACATATTCCCCTTTAGAAAAGAAACCATGTATACACAAATACAAAGTATTTTTTTTCTTTATATAAAGGGATACTATTTTTTGTTTAGTATTGAGACATTTTATTTTGCACCAAGATACTTTTTGGCCTCAAATGTGGCTATTTTTTGTCAGACAACAGATTATCTTTATAAGCAGTAATTTGCAGAGAAATATTTCTGTATGTTCTAACAATATTTCCTCAAAAAATACCAAATAGCTTTGGGTATCATGTATTGTTACCTGCTGTCTGTATCTCTGATACACCAGGGATCTCTAATGACTGATTAGTCATGCGAAGCTGAGGCTCAGTTTCTGTAGAAGACATTCTATAACATATTCAATGAATAATCAAACACATAGTGAGAACATAAACATGTTCTTATCTTAAGACATGATTGCAATAAAAACATGCCTGAGAATAACAACATATTTAGAATAGGGTATCGCTAGACATGCCCTGCAGGAATACGTCGTGATACCCAGTAAACTTCCCACTTTTACTTACTCTCATTTTCAGTATTAATCAGACCCGTTGTTTCCTATGTCTCATTAGGGTTTTGTTAACTTTGCGGGACTGTGATTACATTTCCAAATATGTGGGCATGGTTTTAAAGAACTGTTAACATTGTAAGAAGCTTGTATATGTTCTAAAGACATTTTTTAGACAGTAATTATTGAATTATGAGAGGATGGGCTTATCAGGACCAAAGTATTGGAAAAAGGACCTCAAGTCACAAGGTCAGAAGGAAAGAGCATCTTTTCAGTTTGAAAGCAACAAGATTGATAGATGCTGTAATGGAATTGAGGACCATTTGGTAAGAAACATGTTCCAGATCTTAAGACTCCCTCCCCTTTTTTTTTTTTTTTTTTTTTTTCATTCTTATCAAAGGACATGGTTCACGGCCATCCATGGGATGTGAACTTCTCATGACTGAGCCAATCCTTTGGGAGGCTCTCAACACAAAATCTGTAAACTGAGCTGACTGCAGCAGCATCCCTAGGCAAGACAAGTGGCTTTTAAAGTGACCTACTTTTTTTAAAATATCATTGCCATTTTGACATTTTTGTTCAATAGTCCAGCAGGTTATTTTTACACTCCAGAGGGACCTTCTTCTGACACACAAAACTTTCTACTGAAGTCTCTTGGGTTTAGGTCCTAAAATTACTTGTAACTTCCATTTGCTACTTGTAGCACTGCATTTCCACAGCCTTGCAGACACTTAAAATATTTGCGGGGTAGGAATTAGTTGTGAAAATATACTCCATATCTTTTTTCAACTTTGCCAGATTATTATATTTCTTTCTATAACATTTGTCAAGGTGCTGAAGCTACTATAGGATCCAGGAAATACATCTGCTTCTTTTGTCTCAAACTCTACTAGTCAGAGAGTTATTCAACGCTAGATGAGTTTCTGTGGTAGTTGAAGCCATTTCATTAATATGGGGTACATGCAATAACCAGAGGCATCCTATCCTCTAGGTAACTAATTACTTTCCTACAGAAAGGCAGTCAGTATGACTTTGTAGCTCATAGAGAAAACTTTGTGTTGCAGTACTAAACATTTTAAATCATGTATATAAATTAGACCGTACAAATCTCATAATTGAGGCAGCACACTGTATTTTCCACACGGTGAGGCAGGATCAGCAAAAAATATATTGAAACCTGGATATGGCTTAGGTTTCGGGTAACATTTTCCAAAACATCAATGTGTCTTTGAAACTCAAGCTCTGATTTCAAAAGCCATCTACACCATCTTCAAATGCAAAGCCATTGTGAAGTGAACCAGGGTAAGAATATAAAGCACAACAGTTCTGCAGTCATTTACCTTTCCTGTTGGATGGTGGACAATATTATCCATTGCTGGACTAAAATTAATAAGTTGCCCTGTGCCATTCCCCAATGCCAATGGCATTATTCCAGCCAAGATTCTTTCTATTTTAACTATTGGCAATCATTTTAGGAAGCCCACATTAAAGGTCTTCTCTAATCAATAGAAAAAGATTTCAGAGGAAGATTCAGCTTGGCTGAACTCCCTGCAGTCGATGTCTTACCACTGAATATGCAGGGAGCTCTGCAACCCAGCTCATAACTTCAATAACTTGCTGGCCATCAGTGTGCTTTTCTGCAGCTTAGTTTAAGCCAGAACCAGAGCATCGACAAGAAGCACTAGTACAGAATAGCTATTCTGGGATACTTTCAGAGCTTAACCTTTAAGTACCTCTATGGTCCTAGTCTCCATAGAACTCGGATTTTGAAATCCTTGTTTGTAAATGGGAATCCAATGCCTCAGCCACTATGATGCTTTGGATGATATTTGCAGGATTAGAGAAACACATGCCTCCCTGAGGGGCATAAACTGAGTGTATCTAGACTAGGCAGAAAGACTAATCAGGATACACAAAACCGCAACGGGCTTTTTGAATCAAATGCACCAAAACTCCCAGGCTTTCATTACACAGTTCCTGCTGTCTAATGCTGAAATCACTCCAAGCAAAAACTTTGAAATAATGCAAATGTGTGGATTTGTTATTTCCTCTTCTCTGATAATACCAGTGTTTTCCTTTAACCTTTTAATTCTTAGTGTTTGGTAATAGTAAACTCACAGCAGAACTCACAAAAGGTGAAGCCAGTCATGAAAAAGATAACACTAAAATCAAACCATAAAATGAAGAGAAGACTAAAGGGCGTAATATGTAGGTAATTTGTGACTAACCCAATACTATGTATTCCTCTTGCATGAGAAATATCTATATTGAAAAACATTATTTTTCATAAACCTAGGAACTGAGATGCTAACAGCAGTCAAAATTAAGATGTCCTTTTTAACCTTAAGTCAGTCGCTTGTGCACGTGCTTATATATGCACTTACAAATCAACCCAATTCAGTTCCTTGGTCCCATAATATTTCTTTAATTAAATTGCCCCATCCAGCAACACATCCTGTGGTTCATTACAGATTCCCTGACTCTCCTAAAAAAACCTGACTCCTCACCACATCTTTCTGAAATGCCTCCTAATCCTACCTGATTTCTTTGTAATTTCTATTTTCACATCCCAGCCTAATTCTCCCAGGTCAGTTTCAAGTTTTCATCAGATTCTAAGACTTCCTCACTACAACTCTTCTAAGAGGATCAACCCAAACCCTGGAGCCTATTCCTTTCATTCCACTACCACTCTGTTTTCACTGGGATGCATACTCTCTAGCTCAGCTTGAACCTCCAGTTACAGGTAAAATTGAGCAGTACCACTGACACTTCTTCCTTCAAACCACACCCTCCTGTGGATTTAGATAACACTAAGAGTGGTGGAGGCCAGATGGAGACTACTAGCTAGTGAAGGACCGTAACAACACAAAAGGAAAGGAACAGGGATTTGTAGGTTGAGACTGGGACGAAGAAGAGTCAACACAACTCAGAAAACTTCACTGAGTGTAAACATATATCTGTATAATTGGAAATTAATAGCAATTTGCAATGTATACAAGGAGTTAAATTAAGTTGGAACACTTCATTTAAAATGTAATTACTTTCTACCATGGATCAGTTTGGGTGCTGTAATTCTGAAAAGAAACGTTGACTTGCTCTCACCTTTCTTAGACCTTTTCACATTTTTTGGTTAATTTTGTTTGGCTTGTCAAACACATGAAGGCTGGATTATTAATAATATTCTAATGTGGCAGGTGCATATTTGTGTGTGGGAAGGTGTCGTTTTAAAGTGACAGCTAAACCTTTTGCTGAAATACAAGGTTTCCTCCCAGGAGAAAGTGATCTTATCTTCTTTTTTTCTCTGGGTATGGTACACTATATGATAGAAGATGTTAATATTAGAAGTGGAACAGATGGCTCAGATTGAGATTGGGGGCACAGCTACAACACAGAGATGGGGAAACAGATTCAAAAAAGAGCCAGCAAGAGCAGAAAATTCAATTAAAAGGTTCATTTTGAGGAAGCAGGTGTCTAGGTTTTATTATTGAGACCTCCACATTCTCATTTAGAGTAACCCATTTATGAGGCTTGTTATGAACTTGTCTAACCCTGTTGCTGGCATTTTACTATCTATGCGTACTTGAAAGGAATTTTAAATGTCATTGGGTAGCTCTTGCTCTCTCTCTTCCTCTCTCTTTGGTTATGTCTGAGAATCTGACGGCTCTATTTCACTGGAAGGGCTGACAAACCTGTGATTCTCATTAGGCAGAGCAGCATATAGATGCTTTGGGATCTTTCTGAATGGACAGCTCTGTGATAACTTAGTCCTATATTTCTGCCACTATTATGAAGCATAGAAAGTGCCCAAACTGATGTCTCACAAACATTCAGCAAGATTACAACGTGGCGTAACTAAGAAATAAAATTAATATCCTCCTAAGAACAGATTGTGTATGGTTCTGTGTAAGACTCAGCTGCTTTTTCCTGATCCCTAAAACTCTTCTAAGCACTATTCTTGCTAACATATTATTCAAAGCTTTTAAAAAAAAGATAGGACTGAAGAACAACTGGCTTACCACTCCATATCCAAGAAACCAGATGATATGACCTGTTTCATAAAATAACCCAAAGTCCTTAAATTCAGCTAGGAGAGTTCTGCCCTTAGTTAAATGTCATTTAAGAATCTCACGGATCTTAAAGCCTTATTCTCATTCTCAGCCCAGGTTTATGCAATTTGCTAATTCTGTTCTGCTTTCCACTGCTTCCAGCCACAGGCAATTCTGTGTTCACAGTTATATCTCCTTCCAACTGATCCTTAAATGTTGGGAGTTTCTTCTTAATCCACATAAAAGTACCTGATACTGCCGTGTGTAAAGCAAATCCTCTCCTCCTAATCCCTTTCCCTTCTCTTTCAGACTGTCATCCCCACAAGCAGAATCTACATGTTGCTTTTGCAGCAGGTCCTCAAAGTAACCAAATGTGGATTCTGGAGGGCTAAGGAGAGAAAAAAGTCAAAGGCTTAAAACTCCTTCCTAATAATTACTTACCAGCATCCTTGTTTGAAGTAGAAATGGTCTGCGATAGCAGGAGCACAAGAGAGAGCACCATGTACCTGATCTCTGGATTGCACTTCCTGCACCGAATCACAGTTCAGGTATGCACACGGGGAAATCAGGAGGGAGGGAAAACAAATGGCTTTGTATCCCTCCACGCAGAAGCAGCTGTAATGTCATCCCTCAATTCTTATTCAGGCAAAGCTCCCAAATCCAGATTCATGGTTCCTATTCCAGATGCACAAGTGTCACCTAGTTGTTTTATGGAGCTCTTGTGACACAAAGCAGCTATGCAGCCAGCTTTATCATCTCACCCCTCAGTACACAGCAGGACAGCCCATATCCAACCCATGTAATTGTTTCTGGAAGAAGACTCAGTTTGATGAGAAATCTAAAGATCCATTTCATCTAATTAGATTTTTTACTTGGATCATGACTCATGTTGAATCACGAAACACAAGTGGACCTGACTCTAGGTAACTATTCTGTAATATCGTGAAAAATTGTCTGTCTCCCAGACATCAAATGACCCCGCAGAATTAAAACATGTTCACTCTCCCCTCAAAATTCTTCCACTTGTAATGGAAAAATAAACTAAAAGTTGTCTTAAAACCAGTGCATCAATATTTCTTAAATTGTTCAAAACCACACAAGCTGTGTCCTCTCAACCAAGCAAAGCAGTCCATGCCCTTTAATGATTTTTGACTGCTTGTTAAATCAAAGGTGCAAATATGAGTCCTTTGACACAAGTGGGTTTGTGTCATTGTATAGAAATGTCACATGATGATGGTACAAGCTGTTAAGACAAAGTGATTGACACATCATCTTAACTATCGTCTCAGGTACTCTTTCTGAGACAATCAATTTGGTGTTCTATCTCATTAAATTTCACTCTTTTGGTACCTTGTATTAGTTGAAAGAGACAGTCTACAGTGTCCTTGGATTGAAGGTATTTAAAGATCATTCTTACAGACAGGAATCCTGATCAGATAAGAGTCAGACCTGCTGCAAGCTGTCAAAAGGAAGGAGAAAAAGTGAAAGAAAATTATTCACCACAGAACTGACTGAGGAACACTGAGATCTTCTAAAGGGCATCAAGTCCTTTTTATGTGGTATTAGACAGAATCCAGCAGCAGCCAGTACTCAGTGTAAGGAATGACACAGTCATGCTATGAAAAACGAAGTGTGCTGGCATGTAAAGGCATTACAGCAGCAAGGCTAAGTTTATTGCTCTGCTGCTTCTCTACTTGCTAATAAAAAATTACCACATTAATAACCCTTTATACTTATCCTATTGGAGATTATATTACTACATTAGCAAGACTATGCTAATTGCATTAACTGGCATAATAAAGTTAACGTATAAATATGGTGTCCTTGATACACATGTGGTAAGATTGCACAACTCATTAATACTGTTGAAATAATGTCACACTATTTTTATCCAAGGCAGTATTACCAAACAGCCATGACCCCCTGACTTGAAGTCTTAAAATTTAGTATTGGGTAACATCATTAAACCAGTCTTTTTCATATGCGAACATAAAGGAAAATTTAGAGGTGGTTTTATATAAATCTGAAGTTAATAAACTGAGGCCAGTTTAAGTCCTATGAGATCCTCGCCCCAAAAGAGACTGTACCATTGTAAATGGCCCAGGAAGCCTGAAACAGCTGATCAGGATTTGTTAGTCTGAGCAGCCGGCGAACATCAGTTTCCTCATATTTATTCCCAGTTCTACGTGACCTCTGACAAATAACACTGTCTCGTTCTGTACTCACATCTACTTCAACTTGCAGGAGAACTTCACCAAACCAGGCTGTGGACTAGGAGGAAACAGAGAAATCAAACACATTTTTTCCTACACTGCCTTCCCACCAAAAAAAAGAATAAAAGAGTGCCGAGTTTAGCAAAAAATCTGACCCACAGGCCAACACTTAACAAGATAAGTCTAGGATAGGGAGGGAAATGCATATCAATGCCAAACAAGCAAAGATTGTATAATAATTAAGCAGTAGCTTGTGACTGAGCATCAGGGATACAACGGTAGGGTTCGGTGAAGAGAAGAGGTGGCAAAGATTATGTGGTCTAGATTGTGATGTCCTCTCATGATTCTTGATTCCACACTCACACTGGGGACACCTCCACCCCAGACCCTAGCTAGCTCTGGGCCAAGGTTGTCCCACCCTCAGTGCGTGGGCCACTCACAACTTGCTCTGAGCCACGTGGCTCTTCCCCGCTGAAGTCCGTGCTTTGAACACCGGAGCCAAACACAAGAGCTCAGGCACCCTCGTTCTGGGCAGGGCAGAGCAGAGCAGCCTCTCGTTTCAGTTAGGTACATCGGGTTGTTACTGGGAATACCTGTCCTCGCGCAGCAGTTCCTCCTTTGGTAAAACAAGAAATCTAGCACCTATTTACCTTGTTACAGCGTTGTGAGTAGAATTGCAATATGGATTGCAGGTGCCCAGATGCAACACTTCAACAACAAATATGCTGAATAACTAGGCAAGAGAAATTCAGCTGTATTTTTAGCTGAATCTTCCCTTAAAATATATGACCTTTTTGGCCTGCCAAATAGCTGCACTAAAGCAGTGAAATTTCTTTCAGTAAAGCTCTGAATGGAACATTAAAATACAATATTTATTCATGTTACAGCACAGTAATTTGATCTGTAATAAGCATTAAGGTAAATACAATTCTGTAGTTGACGAATCTAAACTTTGGTCTATAGCTCAAATCTGAGGGTGAGACATGATACTTGACATTTAATTTGAAAAGCAAGGTAGCCTGATGGAGAACAAAACTTTTCCATGTCGATAGTAAAAATGCATTGGTGCATTTTATTTGATATGGTGGATTTGATTAGCTTTATTTTCACATTTTAATAAGTTCACCTCATAAAAGTATAATGAAAATAGAAAGATCATCTGTCATAAGAATAGATGGGTACAGATTTTTTGTTTAGATTCTTGTGTAGAAGAAAACCAGCTTTCTACCTATGGATAAAAATAAGTGTAAATGGAACAGTATGAAATTGCCTGAAATATCACAGGTTGCTAAATGGAGATCATGATGCCTAAATGCCAATACTAGATTAATCAAAGAAACTGAATTTTCATGATGCATAATTCTAAGATAACAATAACATTTTCAGCTTGCAGTGTTAAATACTGTAATGTCAATACAATATGCAGTTCATTGGCAAAGAAAATGTTGCTTTTGAGGTACAAAGCCTATCTTTTTTGATACGGGCTGGTGAAGTTGGTCCTTACAGATGGAACAATTTCACATCCACTTGAGTAAGGGACAGGAGAGAGGACACATAACACGTGGAGAACCTTAGACAGTGGGATGGCCCCATCGGGGTTCCTTCCCAGGGCAAGTCTGCACAGCTGTGTTTACCCCTCACTTTATTCCTCTGAGCTGCCTTCTCCCTTAGATCTGCCTTATCCCATTCTCATTGCCAGCAAGCAGAAAAGACCTTTCCCTTTTACAGAGGGTGACCAGAAGCACAAGGAGTCTGGGGCATCTGCTCTAGTGCTTAGCTGGGATCAGGAGTGCGCTTCTGAAACAACTCACCTGCCTGTCCCCACTGAACCATGCTTTGCTTTTCAGTCTTCAAGAGCGTGAATGGGATCTGTTTCTGTTGAAAGGAAACCAAATGGACTGCTGCAGGAACACAGCTAACGTGTTCAAACAAACTGGTATTCAGCCCTTGGGGCAAGGCCAGAGCTAGTACCAAGGACAAAACCCCAGAGTGTGGCCATCCACTCCTCAGCCTCAGCTGTGTCACTCCACGGACCCACTCCTATTGCACCCCTGCAACAAACTGATCTCAGTTCACTGACACCATGGCTCAAATCCTGCTTAGAAGATCAAAAAATACTCCGGACTTTACCACAGCCACAGGAAACCCAGCTATAAGTACTAACTCTGGCTGGAAATATTACTATCAAATACTTATGTGTACCAACCTGCTGCCTCTCTCCACAGGTAAGAATTTCACTCAAAAAATACTGTTCACAGATCATATTCTAACAAACTACTTCTTTGCTTGTGTTCATATTGCCTTTATATTATATTGATTGACTACATTATTTATCTCGGGGGGGGGGGGTGTCGATGTAGCAGTAGTATAAATCCAAGCATCTTACAGGAATCACTTGTCCTGATGAATAGAAAATCAGCTATCATCTGCAGGAAGATCCAGTAACTCCTATTGTTGTCTTTCAACGGAAACCCAAGAGTTTTCTGGATGATCTGATTAGACAATCTCCCTCTCTGGGGAGACAAAAAAAGTCTATCATTTCTTACTTGTTGGTTAGCTATAACTCAGTATGGAAAATTAGCAGGAAATGGACTTAGCACACGGAATTTGTTTCTATGTGTCAGTTTAATGGAATAAATACGTAATGGTTGGATTTAATGTTGGTTGTACCACTCTTACTCAACCTAAGGACTGTTAACACATTTAGTCTTTCTGATTTGTAAAATAAGATGGCCTGTGATGGCCAGCGCTGTATTCTTACGCTGTTAAATCAGTAACTATGCACCACCGCAAGGACTGCGGGTATCGGGTGAGGTCTCCTCGTTCACTCCTGTTTCTCAGCGTGACCCCTGTGCGGACAGCGGTGCCCGGGCTGCATGTGCTGCCTGCGGCGACACATCAGCTCAAGAGAACGCGTGAGGGCATCGTGGCAGCTACTGGCGAGACCGCAAGCGGCACCGAGGGCAGCGTCTACCCTGCGCCGGGCTGACCCGGCGGGGCCGGGTGCCGCCGCCGCCCTGCCCCTGCGCCCAGCCGGGCCGGGGCTGTCCCGGGGCCGCGGCCGGTGCCGCCCCCGCTGTCCCGGCCGCTGCTGCCCCGCCGGGGGAGGGTCCTCACCCCCTGCCCGGCCCCAGCGCGGGGCCCCCCGCGGGGCGCAGCCCCTCCGGCCCAGCCGGCTCCAGCCCCCCCGGGGGCACCGGCCCTGCCCGCAGCCCGGCCCCGGCCCGGGCTCCTCCCCGCGGGGCCACGGGCCCTGCCCGGAGCCGGCTCCAGCGCGGCCCCCGCGGGTCACAGCCCCCCGCGGGCACCCCCTGCCCCGGGCTGCGGGGGGGAGCTGCTCCCCCGCGGGCTCCGTGGGCTGAGGGGCACAGCCTGCCCCGCCGGGGGCTGCCCTGCCCTGCCCGGCCCTGCCCTTCCCCGCGGGCTGCCGGGGAGCCTCTGCTGCGGCGCCCGGAGCCCCCCCGGCCTCCTCCGGCCCGGCCCGGCCCGGCCCTGCCCCGGGGGGCTGCGGGGCTGCTGCTCGCCCCTCCCGGCCCCCCTCGCTGCCGCCGCTGTTCCCCCCCGCGGGGGTTTTTCCCCTTCTCAGCCCCTTCTCCCCGCGGCGCTGCCCCCGCGGCTGCGGGGCTCGGCCTCGGCCAGCGGCGGGCCCGGCCTGGAGCCGGGGGGCAGCGGCTCTGCCGGCCGGGGGGAGCTGCCCGCGGCACCGGCACCCGGCCCCCGCCAGCGCCCGGGCACGGGGACCCGGTACATAGAGTCAAACTTGAGAATCCTTATACCGAGGCGACACGGATGTCCTGCTCGCACCTGGGTCCAGCTGCCTCCTCATCTCTGGTTCCCACCCGGGAAGAACAGGTACAGCTAGCACCGTGAGAAGGGTAACAGTGCTGCAGCAGACAGAAGGTAACAGGTTCAAAAGCAAGGAAGGGTGTGTGAATTGAGGAGTGCTGACAGAAACAAAAAGAGTCCTTATATCTAAACTCTAACCTCTGATCACAAGTGTACCTCATTTATGTGTGTATGAGCCATAGTGCTCTTTTTCCCAGGCACTGTCCGAGCTGTCCTCATCAGCCATTTCTCAACAGCTCCTAATTATTCCTCACCTACTATGAACTTCTTCTCCCTAATTACTCTTTCCCTGTCTCTCCAGGGCTTCTGCAAGAATGACAATGCCATTTGCAAATCTGAAGTGACTCAGAGCTCTAAAGTTAACCTTTCATGCACTTAGCTGTTCCTCCAAGGTAACAACCTTCTTAGGAAGTCTAAATTTGAAAAGGCCTCAGCAAAGTCAGTTAACTGAAGGCCATTCTTCTGAAGTTGCCTTGAGGATGGAGATGTAGACTGTACGAGAAGCCTTTGAGAAGTTGATTGCATTTTTGTTATATTTAGACTGAAAGAATGTCAGTAAATATTCATTTACATAATGAGGTCACAGAAACCAAAATGCCCAGAGGTCATTGACCTTTCTGTAAACGGTTTCTCTAACCCCTTAACCTTGCAAAGGGAAAAGTGCCTCAGGACTAATCACTTTCTTCTGTTGCATCTCTTCATATATCTCATTGTCAGTTCCTTTTTAGACCTACCTAACATCACTCTCCTCTTCCTCCCCAGAGTGACACTGACAGGAAAGACACCCAGCTACATCCGTCCTTCTCCCCTCACCTAATGAAGAGAAGGGCTTTGGAAAGCCCATCGCCCTTGCTGCTGCTCAAGAACAGCACTAAGATTTACTTCAGTCTTTCCTGCTTCACTGCATCCACTTTAATTGGATCAGGTCCACTGAGGTTTTTTCCTAGGATGAGACCAGAATAATTTGTTTGCTCTAAATGTAGTGCCATCATAGTTTGGCTGGGTTTCTTCCTCATGTTTTTCTTGACTAGCCACTGCCAATCTTCCTGGCAGCCCACAATCCTTCTCCTCGGGCACCTTTTGCACATGTGATGTGTGAAGGAATCCTTCTGAGCCACCAGCTTCAGCATGGACCATGGAATGCAATTCCATTGCCATTCTTTTTTTTTTGCTTCATTGACTTTCATCTGCCAATATCTGAACTTAGGAGGCAGATACTGCTGAATAAGTAGCAGACAGCCAAGGAGCAAGCTTGAATATGGGATCCCATCTGTTTACTTTGAGCAACCCAATTAACTCCCTCCCCAAGACAAGGCCCAGGAGCAGTCTGGGAAATCCTTCCCTGCAAGCACAGCTTCCAAATGGCAGTATGGGTGAGATTGCACCAGCTTTGGTTCACCCACCCTAGAGGCTTCCAACAGTGTTTCAGCAGGTTCCCCTACTCTCAAACTTCCTCCCAGGCTCTCATAACACAGCACACAGCCTCAGTATTATTCTACAAAAACACAGTTCTGGCTATAACACAGCTCTCCTATTGCTTCTGACATTTTAATGGAAAACAAAATTAAATATATATATATTTTTGCATCACCAGGACACCACAGGATACCAAGGAGGCCCACCATGCCAAGAACTATGGAGCAAGAACACAGAAATTCTCGAGGAAAACGGCCTTAAGCATGTGAAGCTAAAAGAGGCAGTTTATGCTCACAGGAATCTGAGAAATCAGAAAATGAAAATATAATGCAGGGAACCAACCGGTCTGTAGCTTCTGTCCACAGACTGTAGAGATAGGATTCTCCTTGATCTCTTTCCTTTGGGTCTGTGAGCTGCCCCACTAGCTACTGCACTGAATATACTTGTTGTAGAGAGTTAAGTATGGATAACATCTAGGGTAGCAGATGACTGATATGATCAAAAAACTCATGAATGTCAATAACTGGGCCAGGCTTCACCTCTTTAGGAAAAGGAACATATCTTTCAAACATGCACATCTTCCAAGTACTGTGTAGTCAGCATTCAGACGGCCCAGATACGTTCTTATAGGCACCATATAGCTATTTCCATATATCATCTATATCACCTTGCTGAAAGCTTGAAGAAAGCATCAAAAAGATGCCCCAAAAGCAATTTTGGAAATATCCAAGATTAAGATGAGTGGGTTTTTCTACAAATGATCCCATCCTAACACTAAGTATTTCAGCAGCAGACAGAACCAACAACAAGAGACAGCCCTCTTCTAGTTAATACGTAAGCTATTCTATATTCACAGAAGAAAATAGCATACGTAGGTTGAAATGTTGGTTTGACACAGGTCGTTTCTTATATCACTTTTGCTTCTCTCAGATTACGTTGTCACAAGTGAAGGACACGGCTGGATGGACAGGCAGGACTGATTAAACTGTCACATGCCAATAATACATTAATACACCCTGCAGGAGAAGCAGAGTGGCAAGGTTGCTGTCACTGGTGATGTTTCACTATGTATGACCACAAATGAAGCCCCTAAGGATGTTAAGGAATAAACACAAGGACAGAAAGCAGGGGAGCATGTGTTATGCATGCACAAGTAGGGGAAAACAGTCGTTAGTCAAGGACTTAACTGTAGGGACAGAGGATGGTACTGTAGTAGGACTCGATGATCTTTATGGGTCCCTTCCGACGTGAGATATTCTATGAGTCCTCCCATAGGACTTAGTTCTCTGCCTCTGGTTTTTGAACAAATCACTTGCTTTAAATCAAAATGGATACAAACCACATTCACAGAAGTCTGACAGGTCACTACTATAGACTCTGTCTTTGAAATCTCATTCATATTAAGTTTCCTGTCTCTTGCAGAACAGAAGGACAAGACCAAGAACAGCCCATATGACTTCATTTCATATTTAAAGCAAAGATAAATAGAGCACCAAAGGTCTGGAATTTGGGGTTGACTTAAAAAGGCTTTAAAAATTATAATGCTTATTAAAAAAAGCCTTCTGAAAGCAAAACAAAACAAAACAAAAACCAATGTACAGTAATTCTGCAAGATGGCTTTGAAAAAAAACTTTTTTGAAAGTGTGTACATAGTTTTCTTAGAGGATTGCTTCATTCCATCACGATCCTAACCAGAAACAAAACTTATACATGCCTAAATAAATATATATCATGCACATCTGTTCAGTCAATAATCACAGTTGTAGTGCACACCATTCCTCTGTTTCTCTTTTTACTTATACAGTAGAATGTGAGGAATAGTGATGCCAAACCTCATTCACCCCTTCCTTAAATTACTTTTGTGCCAGCAGAAATCCTCTGAGCCTGAGGATTCACTCTTAACTGTCATCACCATAAGACCTCCAAACCTTATCTGACTGACTTCTTGCTTAACACAACCAGCATGGAAGCAAAACCCTACCCCATTGCATACCTTCACTCTCATCACATTTGGGAGGAATCTTTTCAACATGAGTAACTACAGGTCAGCAAACACACAACTGGAGCAATTGGAGCTGAGCCACATTTACAGACAAGTGGCTGTTGGTTTTATTATTATATTTATTACTACTGCTACTGCTACTACTATTATTATTATTACTATTATTATAGACATTTAGGGCATGGTTGTAATCATGTATGCAACTAGTTCCACAGCTGTGCTTACTCTGTAGTGAGCCAGCCAGACATGTATCTGTGTCAACATATTGTCCAAGCAGGTAACGTTCACTTGCTATTTATATTTCCAGTTTAGAACTTATTGTCAAAAAGGGATGAAATGTCAAAAATGTCTTGGCTCCATCTACAGCTGAAGACGTGTGCCAGTATCAGCATGGGCATGTGCTGTGCATGGACATTCGCCTGAGTTTGAGCGTTCAGCTAATTCTCATGATGGATCTAACAGAAATTAAACTGGTCTGACTTTGCTGTGGAATTAGTTCCCTCTCTTTGTGCATCTAAGCAGCCTCCACCATGGATCTGAATATCACCGTTTACATTACCCTTTCTCCAGCTCTTGAGCAGTCCAAACCAAAACCCTCAGAAGACTATGAAAGGATTCCCTCTGGCTACAGCAGACTCCAGGAAAGCTGCCTGTAGTATTCAAACACTTACCGGACTATAATCTTTAACCAACATTCTCTTTGGTTTTTTATTACTGCGAACATTATTTTCTAGTCCCTGCTATTTTAAATTTGCTTTGAAACTCTGGAGTACAGAAAGCACAACATGCTAATCTGGCTGGCCACCAGAATTCCCACACCCCAGGTACAAGCTCTCCAAGTCCTGTGCTTGAAAGCTACTAACCTTTGGGTTTGTTCTGACTTACAGAACAAAGGTTGCGTGTGCAATTATTCTAGTTAGTTGTAGCCTGACATCTTTTTATATTCTGCTGCTTTCATCCTAGGACTCTCCAAGTTTTTATTTTAAATGAATAGCTTCTGTAGGGGAAATAACTTCCCACAGCATTAGAAGAAACAAGATACTTATCCCATAACAGCAGGGACAATGAAATATGTCTATTCACAGCACTACGACAGAGCACAATTGAGTTAGGCTTACAGTTCCAGACCCTATCTAACGTCCACTTGATTTTTGCATTACTTAAAATAGAGAAACACAGAGCTATTTACCGCCCTCCATCCGTCAGCTTTCTGTGATGTTAGAAATAAGGCTGCACTTTCCTTTGAGTTGGGAAACAAAGACAAGCAACAGGATGCTATATGCACCAAAGGGTGCCTGTTTACACCGAACTGCAAATGAATGCCACATTTCTGAGTTGTATTGAGTTTAAAAAATGGGGGGGTAGTAACTCGCAGGGAAGAGAAACAGCTGACTCATTATTTCAGGTAAGTCTTCAGCAATCAATTAATTGCCTGATCAATGCAGCATGATTTAGGAAGCTTAATTGAAGAGAATTAGTACTTAAGAAACACACGTCTCCAGGGGGGTACCACTGCCAGTAAAGTTAACAGCCTTTGGAAATGCAGCTGCCTCATTTGATTTAGGAGCAAAAACGGTGTGAAATGAGATATAAGGACATCATGGATAATTGACATCCAGAGTGATACCCTTCAACAGGAAGGCTTCAGACTGAGAATTTATTGACACCCACAGACTCTGGTGGCAAGAGTGCTAACACATACACGTGCACATTTGGAACCCAACAGCAGGAATTCATTAATCTTTTATCATGCCATCACAAAGTTGAAGCTGATTTTTCCTGAAAGGAACATGCTCTTTTAAAGAAAAAAAACAATCTCCTTATAGATTGTGGGAGGGTTTTTTTTACTTATACTCTTGTTACAACTACCTGTTCGTAACCATGTGAAACTAGTTACATCAAATAGTTTTTGTATTAGGCAGAAGGGGGCAGCGCACTGGAGAGATTTTAATGCCACTAGGGCTACTGGAAACCTGATTTTCCCTTGTGTATATATATGCAATACACTTCAGAAGGAATGAAATAACCATCTTTGAACCATAAAAACCATCCAGCAAAATATCTCACATAACACTGCTAGCAGAATATGCTGAAATTCTGGATTTTTTATTGTCTTTTCTCAAAGGTGCACACCACCAGTTGCTCCATGTGGGTTCCATGTAGGACTTACATGTGTATAATGCAGCTGAGAGTCCAATTTCAGCAGCTGGACCTCAAACCTGAGTTACATGCCTAAAGGATGCTACAGACCCCACAGTGGCTTTATGCACTCCAGAAAATAGCACTGAGAGTTTATATGCCTCAGAGAAGTCATTCCTACTGCTCAAAGAGCTGATCATTGCTGGTGAGTAGCCAATGCTGTGGAGAAAGTGGCATCTGGTCCAAGCCCTCTGTCCTCCTTGGCACCTATGGTTATTGCAGGTGATTCTTTCTTCCAGTAGGTGACTGCTGTCTAACCGTATCCTGCAGCTGAAGGGTTAGAGTATGCGCCACGAGGAGAGAGGATGATAAAGGTGGGAAGAAAATGACTGCAAAAGAGTAACCGTGATGCTAACCAAAACCTTTTCCATCCTCCATGTGGATATGCACCTGAAGAGTGCACTGACCACTAATCCCTTGATACCGCATCTAATCCTTTGGCTACCT
Organism: Falco cherrug; assembly: GCF_023634085.1. Classification (NCBI taxonomy): domain Eukaryota; kingdom Metazoa; phylum Chordata; class Aves; order Falconiformes; family Falconidae; genus Falco; species Falco cherrug. The sequence goes on from NC_073698.1 coordinate 7,116,825, forward strand.
ATAAAACATGGATTATGAGATCCTTAGCAGTTGCACTTTAAAAGAAAGCAAATAGAAAAGTATTTTGTGTGTATTTTGGAGTTCATTTAAGTCACCTGCCCCAGTGGGCTTCCAGAAGAATTTTTCAGGGTGATATTTAGTTCCCTGTCAGGTCATTGTGGAATTAAAGATCCAGCTGCACAGGCAGAAATGGGTCTGGCCTGAAGAAGGGGCAGTATTCTCTGAATGTAAAACACCTTGAATTAAAATAGGGCTGTGATCCGTGAGTTAATATACCACAGGGGATTAAGCAAGATGTTTTTCCTAGAACTTTGAACCTGGGTATTTTAATTTTGCATACATCCTGCTTGCAGTCCTCAGTCCTGTACCTGAGCTAGCCTATAATGCTAGAGGCAAGAGCATGCTTAGAAATTCCAAGGCATCCCATGTTCTTATCCTGAATCCACCCAGAATTTGCCATACAACCTGAGCCAGTCAGTTTTTCCCTTTCCATGGCCTACTGTGCACTGACTGATTAATTGATGAACATGTGAAATGAAGTGAATGTGAATGAAGTGAAAGGCACTGTATGAACCAATAGTAGTGACTTCACTGCTCTTCTTCCCCTGGAGGGATGGGAGCCTTTTCACACAAGAATCCAGCAGGTTACAGGGCAAGAAATCTATTGCTTCTCCTTGCAAAATAAAAAAATGCATTTTGAGGAAAGGCAAGCACATTAGACCTCTGATAGGACTCTAGGAGCTGTTAATTAATTGTTCATTAGAACAATTGAAGGCCTGAACTTGTAATTATTTCTACAGCACTGTCTGGATTCGCAGCGGGACTTGAGCCAGGTAAGTAGACAGGTTAGAATACAGATTGTTTATTTTCGTATAAAAATTCATATACTTCATGCGGTTACATGGCATTTCTGGTTACTAAACTATGTGGGTAGGAAAACATGAATCTTGCACTTAGCACGTGAGCTGCTCCTTATCAGGTGAGCCTGGGTAGTTGCTTGCATGCTCTTAATTTACGGCAAATGCAAGACAGATAATTTCACATCCCACTGTGACACCAAGTTAGGCAAAATTGCATTTCTTTATTTTAATCACTGACAAAGCAGGAGAGCAGGGACAGTGACCACAGCTCAGCTAACATATAATGATGTGTTAAACCATTACAGTATCAATCATTTATCACCACGTTGAGATACATGGGAATTTCCACCCACCCAACCCACCCAAAAAAAAAGGACTCCCAAATATGTCATTCTTCTCCCACCTCTTTTTTTCCAGCCTTTTAATAAGCATTGTGTGTCTTTCCTGTTTCAGTCACACTTGGTAAAAGTGCAGTTGTTTTATCCTTCTTATGGTCCTAAGACCTATTATGTTTGGTTTGTTACACTCAAAATTTTGTTTATAAGCAAAAATAAAGCATACCCAATACAGATAAAACCAAGAATCTACAGTTAGTACTACTGAAATTTGAACCATCTGACGATTATTAGTCCAGCTGTAATTATTACAGAAAAAAGAATATTTCCATGCAAAAAGGTCCCAATAATAATAATAATAATACAATTAAACTTTTTATACATACACATCTTAATTTCTACCCCTTTTCTTTATGTTATGCTCACCCTTACTCTTCTCTTCTGGGTCACAATAATGGTAGTTTCATTCCAGAGGTGGGAATGGGGTGTTATGGTGAACATCTGGATTCCCTGACTGGGAGGAATGTTATCTTCATATTGATGGTTTCTTCTTCCCCTCTTTAGGATCCCTTTGGGGTTTATTGATCCATTCAGGGATCCTTTTTTATATGTTTATTAACATAGTTTTACACCTTGCTTTCTTAATCTATCTGCAGCTCCATGTCACATCTAAATTTACTGTATATCATGCCTTTTGTATGTTAGATACTTGTTCATTGTTCTCTTTGCTACCCCTAAAAGCAGGTTTGACCAGCTCCATGTCTGCATTTCTTTTAACAGACCGTGGGTGAGTTATTTATAGCTGTTGGGTCTCCAGTGCCAGCCTGTGCCAAATTTCTTATCATCCCCTGGCTGCGTTCCTCTATGCTATCTCCTGTGTCTCCACTCCTCTGCTCTCCTACCAGGCTTGTCTTTTTCTATACTACATCATTATGTTAAAGCCATAAAACCATGGAGGTACAGCAGAAAGACAAACAGAAGTAAAACAAATTAGCCATAGACACCTGGGCAATTAGAAAAATTGCTGTTACAGCTACAGCAAGTAAAACGGAGCTCCGGCGGGTCACAAAGAGTTCAGACAAAGCACACCTGACATGCCTCAGTCCTGCAGCCTTGCCAATTCAGCACAAAGCTTATGGCCTGTTACTAGCAAAGGCAATACCGTATTGTAGGTCTACATAGCTACAGTTTTCAAAGGAATTTTAATCTCAGTCAACAAAGTATTTATTGAAGCACCATGCAGAAAAGCAGTAGGCTTTAAATGGAGTGTGCCCTTTCAAGGCAGTCTTCAGAATCATACAGCACTGGTGAGACTCACCTAGATGGATCACTTCAAAAAATCCACTGTTCTTCTACTGTATTCAGGCCCCCTTTGATTGCTGGTAGCAATTGCCTCTAGCTAGAGATACCAAGCGAACCAAGTGAGAAAAAAAATGAAAGGAAATTCTCAGTTTATTTTGATTACCTTGTACATTTTTACCATGCAGGATCTGTATGGAGAAAGGAAATCTGATGGGCAAGAGGTAATGTCTCCAGGATATTAAACCATCTAGTTTTCTTTCTGTGCCATTTCCAGTCAATGGCTTCAGTCATGCAAGCACTTACCAAAGTACTTAGCATCATACATCCAGGTGGTCCCAAGTGTAGTTACGGGTTCTACAAGCAAAGCTAAAGAAAATGGTATGATAAGGGACTTCGTTCCCAAAGGCTGGCTGATCCTCCGTTCTTACTGCAAGATCATGCCAGCAGGAAGCGTGGTCCCTCCAGCCAGGTGCTGTGCCACCATTCCCTGCTCCGATAACTAGTAACAGGACTGTAAGACAAGACAGAACTTGTCACCTTGTTTTAGAAAAGGCACCAAGACTCAAGAGACTGTGCCTGGACTGCAAGCCATGGTGAAAGAGCTGTGTGCCCAGGGCTACCACAAGCCCAGGCAGACACTAATGTGAACATATTTCCTCGGTATTCCTCTGCTCAGGCTGGCTCCTCTCTCAGCATTTAAGACATTTCCTGTGGTAAATAAAGGGCTGTTACTCAGAGTGTGAGCTATTGACTGTCAGAGTAAATTAAAATTAAACGAGGCCAAATTAACACTTGTTGCTTTTGCTAGTTTAGTTTCTGGACAAACACACTAAGATGATGACAGACCTGTGCATGCTGCTTAAGCAGAGATCAATACAGACACAGAAAATGCTATTTCTGACTGAAATTGCAGCAACAGGTTTCTTTTAGAAAAGCCTAGCAGAGAATGTGTGGCGTAAGTACTTAAAAACATTGCTTCAGAAACCTTACCCTTCAAACACGGCTTGCAAGCCATTTTACCTACCTGTGTATTCTTTTCCTAGAGACTTCTTAACCTCCTTGGTTAATACATTAATACACCATAGTTAGTGCCTACACAGATCACTTTTGTCAAGTTGACATCAACATACTATCGTGTCATCACGTTTATTGTACATCTGAACCTTACACTTCATCATTAACTGACACCAACTCCAGCAAAGAACGCAGATATTAAAACTGAATGAAAATTTCCTAGCTTCACTTTGCTTTCTAACCAATAACAGAGGTCACTTTAATCTTGCTGGAACGGGATGGCTTCTTTTTATCAGCACCCCAACACTTTAATTCAAGCACATTTCTTCCGCTTAACGTTTTCCTGCCTGCATTTCTGCATAATTAAAGCACTTAAATGTGGTCAACAGAGTTAATAATATCCATTTATCTTAGGTAAACTGGCAAATATCCAGTAAACACACACTTGTTTCTACCAGCAGTCCCTGTCTCTCCTTCCCTTCTCATTTTTCACCAAATAACACTGGAAGTTGAGCCTGGATACTACAGCAGGTAGTAAAATAGTAATAAATATATTCTCAGGAAGCTGTGGCAGTAAGAACCCCATTGCCTACAAAGTCTATTGTAAATTATGCATTGCTGTTTAGTATCCTTGACATTTTTAGTAAGTGTAATAAAACACCTTTATAGAGTTGGAAAGAACTGTATGTCAGCTCAAGGGAAAAAAAGAACAAATGAAAGACATAATTGTTTTATCTACAGTAGATTTCTTTAGTAGATTACTACTGAAATGCACAGACTTTTCCCCAGTCTTCTAGGCGGGTTTAAAACCTGGAAGGCTCCATATGTCATTCAGCTAGCCATTAGATTAGAAAACAAGGAAAACCAAAGAAAATTGCAGTGGCTAAGTTCAGACCTACGGCAAGGAGTTATATTTGCCTCCATTTTACAAGTAAACAGAGGGATAAGGAGGGTGAGCAGGCAACCATCAGCATGTCCAGAGGTCAATCAGCATCACCTAAATCCCCAGAAACTTTTCTGTGCCAAAATCTAGGACACAAAATTAACCTTTGATCAAGATAAAATATTACTTAGAACCAGAAGAAAGAAACTAGCTCACAGACAGACCTTAGATTTCTATCAGCTCTGAAGCATAAGCAAGCTGTGCTCTGCCTTCCTCAGTGATCACAGTCCAAAGGACCTTCCTACGGTTATGGTCAGGGCTGCAGTGAAGTCATATAAAGCAGATTTTCATTTCTGCAGGTATGGTGTGAGGTTGCATTTTCACACCAACTATTAAATATAGGTTTCAATCTGACCGCATTGTTTCCAGTTACCTGATAAAAAGAGCAAAGTAAGCAGCTAGAAATCCAGATCATTGCTTTTTTCCTTGTACTTAGGGTCCTTGCATTTTTGCTGACATTAAAGGTAAACAAATTATTAATTATTACACGTTAAATCAGTTCTCTGTGTCTTTCTTGATGTACTTTATGTTTACTATATCTTCGATGTCAGCCAAAGACTCACTCTTTTGGGCCACAAAATAAGTGTAATAAGGTTCAGATTGTGAAACTGAACTTCAGCTGTACTGATAAAAGTTTTCCTCTGTTTCCCATATAGAAAAAATACCCTTGACTTGTCATACAAACATCCCTGCAGTAATTTCTTCTACTCTTGAGGAACACTTCTGGCCTGCATTCCTGTTCTGGCTTGGAGAACAGAGTCTTTGAGACAGGAGACTGTCTTGTCAAAAAAAAAAAAACCCAAAACCATCTAGATTTTCTCCCTCCCCAACATCATTTCTCTTCTGCTTAATAACAAATAAAGCCTCCAGATCTGAATGACACAGTGCCACCCCCCTGAGTCTGCAGACAAAGCAAAATAAAAGATTTCTATTGCAGCAGAATTCTTTCTTGTACCTGGGCAACAGGAATCTTGATTCCTTAAAGAACAAGAGCATCTTTTTAAGGTGGTGCCCATGAAAACATCAGCCTCCCTACACCCTACTGAAAAGAAGATGCTCACTGAAAGGGCATTATTTGCCTGCAATATTATATTGAGTAGGAAGGATGTTGTGAAATGTCTTGTTGATCGTCTGCTCCAAGAGCAGTATCTCAGCACCGGGAAGAATTCAGATGTCACCTGCAAATGTTTGCAAACACCCGCCACTTGCTCACACCACATTTACATCAATCAGAGGGACATTTATACAACAGACACACCTATTTCATGCTGCCCTCCATCCCACGCATCCATCAAGATTGAAAAATTCCCCAAGCAAAATCTTCACCTTAATTTACTGCAAAAGTCAAGGTCTGAAGAAGAAGTACTGGATTTTCTTGAGCTTCTGCTTTATGCTGGTGAAAATCTGTCTGTACGTCTGTACAGCTTTTGCACAGACATGCACCCACTGCCGCCTCTCCAGGCCAGCAGGACCAAGCAAGCTGCCACCATGCTAACCCAAGAGCCCCACAGCAAACTGGGAACCTTCAAACAAAGGATGGCTGTGTCCAGCTGAAGCAAAGGTGAAGTAAGCACAGGGCTCCAGGAGGACAATGTCAGCTCCTGAGTAACAATCGTAGTAAGAAGAAGTCTATCTGCACTGAATTTTGCAGCCATTTCCCTGCCTGCTGTTGGACTCGAAACCAAGCTGGATGCACCTGTTCCCATTCAAAAACATTATATTCATCGTTGGGCTTGTCATATCAAACTAATCACCCAGCTGGTGAATCCGTGCTTGTTTACATCCTCCTGGCTTAGCATTCGAGTTGGGTGCATAGAGGCAGGGCAGACTGAGCCTTGCCAGAGACAGGGGCTGCAGGCAGGGCCGAGTGCCCCTTCCCGCGCCCCTCTGATCATCCCATTGGAGATAAGGATGGATGTGGAAGCTGCCTTTGCACTGACAAAAACAGACCATAAATCGCCCACTGCTGCAGCAAGACTAAGGGAAAATGACTCATCTATCATCGTTATTTTCAGAATCAAATAAATGTCAGGTGGTCCTAACAAATGGCCTGCATTAAGCAGTCAAATCTGGAACGTTTGATGTCTAGTGTCACGCAGGAGTGTCTGTGTTTTGTTCATGCATTTTGTCCCCTTGAAAAGGTGTTTTGGATCACCCATGGATCTGCCCTCATTCAATGAAATGAATGCTTTTAATTTTCATTGTCAGTTTCAATTGCTTTAAGTCTGTGTGTTTGTAAAGAAGATAAAAACTGGTTGTTACTTAAATCAGTTTTTGATCAGAGAAATGTGTTTTGCTTTAAAATAAGCCATTTGAAATTATGACTGTCTGTACTGAAGTCTAAATGAATATAGATTCATTTAAATTAAAATAAAAGTTTACTTCTTAATTTTTTATAAAAATGCACACTGTTGAATTGGTTGCACTCCTTACCTGAAACCAGAATTTTCTTAAATTATGAAACTATTTTTGGTATTTAGTCTCCCTTTTCCACGTTCAAATATTAATTTTCCAAAGTAAAAAATTAATTTTCATTTATTCAAGTATCAGTTCAATAACTATTTCTTTCAAAATAGGAGGAGAAAATGTAGAACAATATTTCTTCTTCCTCTGATTTTGACCAAAAGATATAATCAGAGCAGATCAGATAAAGTAGTTTTAAAATCTTAAAGGGCATGATCATAAGAAATAACAAGATTTGCTAACTAATTAATGGCAATATTTCATTTGTTTATTAAATAATGCTTTGAATATGAAACATTTCTCATTAACTTTTTGCCTGATATATGTACCACACTGAAGGTGGTTTTATTAAATTAATGATTAGAGTGTTTCAGTGCATTTAATTGAATTTTATTCCCATTTAAATGTAATTTGACACAAATTGCACATAAAATATTAATCATCTAGTAGAAAGGAAACGTACCATTCATCATCTTATATAGTGAAAATGTGAGACATAAAGATCAGAATAAGTATACGTCAAGATATGTTACTGCTTACTGACACATACAAAACCCCACAGATATATGTTTATCTCTGTATATCCCATCTATAGGAAGGGCAGGAAAGAGGATCTGGGAAGCTACAGGCCTGTCAGCCTGACCTGGGTGCCAGGGAAGGTGATGGAGCAGATCATCCTGAGTGCCATCACAGGGCACGTGCAGGACAACCAGGGGATCAGGCCCAGCCAGCGTGGGGTTATGAAAGGCAGGTCCTGCTTGGCTGACCTGGTCTCCTTCTATGACAAGGTGACCCACCTAGTGGATGAGGGAAGGGCTGTGGATGGTGTCTACCTGGACCTTAGTAAGGCCTTTTTACCTAGACTTTAGGAAATCCTTTGACACCATTCCCTACAGCATCTCCTGGAGAAACCAGCTGCTCACGGCCAGGCTGGGTGTGCTGCGCTGGGTAACAAGCTGGCTGGGTGGCTGGGCCCAGAGCGTGGTGGGGAATGGAGTCACATCCCGCTGGGAGCACCTCATATCCTGTGTTCAGTTTTGGGCCTCTCACTGCAAGAGGGATGTAGAGATGCTGGAGCATGTCCGGAGAAGGGCAACGGAGCTGGGGAAGGGTCTGGAGCACAAGTCTGATGGGGAGCATCTGAGGGAACTGGGGGTGTTCATCCTGGAGAAGAGGAGGCTGAGGGGGGACCTTATCGCTCTCTACAGCTGCCTGACAGGAGGCTGTAGCAAGGTGGGGGTTGGTCTCTTCTCCCAGATAACAAGTGACAGGACAAGAGGAAATATCCTCAAGTTGAACGAGAGGAGGTTTAGATTGGATATTAAGAAAAAAAAAATCACCAAAAGGCTGGTGAAGCACCAGAACAGGCTGCCCAGGGAAGTGGTGGAATCACCATCCCTGGAGGTGTTTAAAAAACACGCAGATGCAGTGCTTAGGGACATCGTTTCGTGGTGGGCTTGGCAGTCCTGGGTTAACAGTTGGACTTGATGGACTCAGAGGTCTTTTCCAACATGACTCTGTGATTCTATATGCATATAGCTATGTCTCTATATCCACACACATAGGGTATATGTATACAAATATAATCTTGGTTATCAGAAAAACACCAAACTTATTCTAAAAATATATTATTCCCCAAATCAAGATGGGTTTATGGTTATTTGCCAGCAAGGACTAAGCTATCTTTGGCAAAATAATTATAATTATACATTCAAAACAAAGTTATAATAGATTATTTAAATCAAGGCTCCACACTTACTGATTTAAATTATTATTAGAATTGGCAATTTACATCATTTTGAATTAAACTAATTCAGTCAAGCAAGGACGTGTTTTGTCATGAAAGCATTCTAAAAGATTTACCGAAAATTGAATTAGAATGCTATCTACTGAAAAATTCACAACAAAATAACACAAGTTGTTTAGAATTAAAGATCTTTGTATTAAACTTGCTGTGTAAAGACAGATCATATTTTGGTTCCAATTAGCATATTCCAGAGATAGGGCACGGGATGTTCCTGAAGAACCTGTTTTCTGAGTCCTCCTTTATCCTATGCATTATGTAATATTTTCTACTTGAAATGTTAATACATTTTTTCTGTTAAAGATGTTTCAAAGACAAAATGGGAGAATTTAGAAACAAGTTATACTTGACTTTTCCCTGGCTGCGGTGGAACAAAATTATTCAAAATGAGAATAATCAATTGTGCCTGTACCCAAGCTCAGATCTGAAACATGCAGTTGGGGCTATCAACCTGACCCTCATTTTCATATCTTGTTTCAGGAAATTTTCTGCTTAAAATTAAACCCCGCAACCTTCATCTGACTACACTTGGTACCACAGTTGTACGGGAGGGACCATCTGCAGGTCTTGGCTCAGGTGCAGCAGCAGCTCCCTGGGATGGCCAAACTGATTTTGGATGTCAGCCTCCCCGCTGCCCCCACAGCTGCCATTCCTATCACATCTGGATTTTCAGCCTCTGCACAATGGAGGATCTCACCACGAGCAAGAAAATGGCTAAATGGCTTGCAGACAAAAAGGAGAACATAAACCACGCTGTTCAGTAAAGGTTTGCCTTAGGTCTCGTATTACCACTGCTAAAGACCTGGATGAAGGATGACAGTGTTTAATAAGCATATGACACTATGCTGGAAGGAACTGCCAGTCCACTGGAGGACAAGATTATTATTGAAAATCAGCTTGAAAATTGGAGAAATGTGCTTGCGGGGGGGGGGGGGGCAGGGAAAGCCTGCTGTTCAGCAGGGTAAACAGTGCTCACACACTCACACAAAAGGGAAACAACCACACACACTGTGGTTCTGCAGAAACCATCTATACGTTGTAGTGGATCAGGGTCTGAAAATCAGCCAGCAATGGCACGAGCAAGGTAAACAGTAGTAGGAGAGAGACATAAGCAGGAAAATCTCAGATATGAGAACACACCCCATGGCAATAGATTTGGCTGGTCTGTTCCCTCCAGGTTTTTACCCTGCACTTCAGGGAAGATGTGAACCTTTGAACTAAGTGAAGAGAGTAGCAATAAAAAGCACCCAAGTTCAGGGAAAAAAAAAGACTTGAGGGATATTTAGCCTAAAGAAAAAGTAGGGTGGTAACCAGTTCATCCATCCATCTCTAAATCCATTCTGGACTCAACATCCTAAGGGTTACAGACACAGTGTCCTATCAGTGACACCATCCATTCTGTAACATTTTGTAATTGTAAGCAAACTGCCCAGAAACTAGGGTAAGATTTACCTGATCAAACATAGACATTACAGTGCAAGCACATTACAGACTCTTCTGGTAATCAGAGGGAAATTCATTCCAGCCTAAGAAGAGGTCCATGTTTGTTCCTGAGAAGCATGACCTACAACTGCACTTCCCTGATTAACAGGAACCTAGGGTGATTAGTTTGGGCATAAGTTCTTAAATGGTAGATATCTATTAAGTAGAGACGAATCCCACTCTGAGTTATTCAGGAGAACAGCACAAGAATATAGACTCTTGAAAACTACAGCTTTTGAAGAATTAGAGATTATGTCTGTTAAAGGAACTGTATTTTTCTGCTAGTACCTGAAAAGCATATTTTCAGCTGTGCTGTCACATAAAGCACTTTCCATTTTCCATACAGCTAATATCACTGTCAATTAGCTAAATACAATTAATAAACAGAAAGAAATTATGACTGACACTAGGATGGAATACACAGTTCATTTTCTATTAAGAAAGTACCAGCCAAGTAGTATTACATGTGCTAAAATGAATGTTAGCTTAAGTATCTTCCAAGTTAATAAGCTCCAGTGTTTCAGAGCTGAAAAGCCTGGCCTGCTGGGAGTTAAATGGCAGTGCTTCTTATCTGGGAGGCATTTTTGCCAACTGGAACAAATAAGAAGGAACATGCACGAAAAGTCAAAAAGGATCTGAAGACATTACAGAAATATTGGGCTTGCTGCTAAAGAAAACAAAGCATACTGTCTTTCAAACATATGAAACATAGCAGATATTGGTCCAATATACCTTCTGGAACAAAAGGTAACATCCAGAAATCAGTTCATCTGGAATATACAAATTAGTATCCCTTTCAGTCTCTCCTCTTTGAGAGTGACCAGTGCAGCCATATGCTTACTGAAACCAAAACTCCAATGTTTATTTACCAAGGTGTTTCAGAACTGAGAGTCACTTTTCATTTCTTAACTATTGAAGTGATTACATCATGAAGAAAACACAATTTAATAATCCCATGTGATGAATAAAAATAGTCTACAGCGTGTGGATCCCTGTCCTCATTGAGGATTAGAAAGAATGAGTCTGAAAATGTGGATCAAATCCAGTGACTGTAATAAGAGACAAGGGAGAATCTCTTTTGAAATCGAAGTGCTGTTGAGAACTTCAGATGAGCAATAGAGGGCCATACCCACGATATTTCACTAAAAGTGGTGCAGATGCTTAAAAAAAGACTTTGAAGAAACAGAGAAAATTTGTAGCAATTCTTCCCCAGCATATCTTCTCCACTTCAGGCTTCCTTACGCTTTCAGTGAGACAGGGAATTCTTACAGCAGTGTTTCCCATTTGCAACATGCTGTTTAACAGCCATTAAAGGATCAATCTCCATTAATACCTTTTATCTTTTTTAAAAAAATATATTTACTCTTTTGGCATCTAAAATAACCTGGGGCAATGACCTCCACATTTAAGTAACGCACTTTGTGGAAAAGCAAAAGCCTGGTGTTGTTTAAAAAATCGCTATATGGAAATTTTATTGGCTGTCTATTTAATTCTTATGCTGCAGAAGGTAGAGACTCATCATTCTCTACTCTTTTTCTCCTTTTCCTTCGTGGGTATCCTCACTCCTTGAATACTCTCTTTTACTCTTCAGCTGTGGAAGAAACTACATCCATTCAATAGTTACGCTATGCTTCCTACTCTTTGAGATAGCTTTTTTGATTCATTGCAACAATTAAAAGAATGACCAGAACTAAAAGCATCACAGGTTTGTCTGTGAAGCTGTCTTCTTGTTTTCTTTGACCTCGTGTTCCTTATCTTCTATTTGCCTTTGTACTAACATTAATATTTGAACTGACATGCATTTTTTCAAACTTTTCTCTATTCATGTTTCAAGATGTCTATCTGCAATGAAAATTAAACTAAACTAATGAAAGTGACCTCAGTTAGGGATTCTGTTGTTCACTCTAAGGCTTTCAACTTTTTACTTTGTGGTCCAAATGGAAATACAGATGCCTGAACAGCAAGTCTAAACCTATTCAGAAGGGACTGCAATGCATGGACCTTTCAGATTTACTGTGTTGCTACCAGGATGATCCTAGATGAAGATTGCTGGTGCAGGGGATTAGTAGCTGTTGACCTTTGTAATGGATTTACACAATATGACTCTAAAGATATAAATGAAGAATATGGACCAAAGTCCATATGCAGCATCATACTGTGTACATTGGTATGCCTCCCTCGCCTGCAATACTGTACACCTTTTCATAACATCTGAGCATTTGATCACAGGTATCCATCTGTAAAGCTGCTCTTCAGCAAGGTCTGGTTGACTGGTGGGCCAATCGGTCAGACACTTTGGCTGGTTTTACACGTTCTTCACTAAGTGAGAGAAAGTTGGAGACTCTGAAAAGACCGAGGCTTTTTTATTTGCAGCGTGGATCCTGATTACTTAAAGGAACAATGACAGCAATGCTTATACCAGACCTAAAGACAATGAGGGAAATAATTCCCTTGAGCATTTAAAAGCTATACCAGTATCTCCATTGCCTTTTTAATCAAACGTGGTTTTAGATACAGGTTTAACCTGAGTATCTTCATTGTATTTGTCCAGAACCACAGCAAGGGCAGAATCCCAGGTATTTGGCTTCAAAGAGACCAGAATGGTTTGCTACAATATAAAAATACTCTGTTTCCTCTGCCTTGCCTGTGGTAGTTAAAAATATGAACATCACACACTATTTTTTGAAAATGTGGTGCAAGAGCATCCCAGTGCAGAATTGTCTGCCTCTGGAGACAACTTCTGAGCATCCCCATTCACTGAATACAGCACAGCCTTACCAAACCACCTCCCAAAAGCAGCCGTTCAGCTCATACTGCTGAACAACCATCACGACAGCTCTCCTATAGAGAGCTTTCCAAGTGTACCTAGTGCTACAGAATAGGTGAGCTGTGCACACAAATTACACTGAGTTATGTTCTTCCTGCAGATGACTATAAAATTATATAGGGCTCTCTCCAAAAGGGACTTAACTTGCCTTCTGCAATGAACATGAATATGTGACATGAATCATGAGGACAAAGATGAAATGGATTCTTAATAGCTAATTGCCTCACAGGGGAGAGATCACCTTTGTTGGGAAAAAAGGGACTGTAAATTAAATACAAAGCCGATGTCTCTTAAAGCCTTCATATAGAACTGAGAGGATTGCTTTCCTTATACAGTATTCTGTGTCCTTTCTTCCTACTTTCTTGCATGCAAGCCAGCCAGCTGTTTTCCGAGCTCAGGACATATCTCAACTGCATCTGACTGTCTTCCAGGACACGGTTTCATTCTGTGATGCAACATAAAGTCAGACAGCTCCAAAATGTCATTTTATTCCATACCTGTTCTTTTCCTGATGTTCTTTTAGCCATTTTAGGGAAAAAATGGCCACTGCTCTCTCAAACTTGAGTGTTATTCATGGTTACCACTGGTGTGTCTGGCCATGTGAGAGGAGGGACAGCAGCAGAGCATGACCCCCAGTGACCGTGGCCATCATTTGAGACCTCTGTTGCCCTTTTCCACTTCACAGCCTTGCATGCAGAAGATGCGTTTAGTCACAGAGAGGAGAGAGGTCACAGCACTGGAGAAGTGTTAACCATAATGTTGAGGTTTTTCCAGGTCTGTCTAGACCCAGGCCTCCCTCTGAAGGTGGCAGTTCCTGGCTTATCAGGACAAACTACAGAGGGAGGCTTTCCACACCTTTCTTGGAATAATTACTGTTAAAATCCACAGACTTTTCCCAGAAGGTCAGTGTGGGCTGGTGTACCAGAACCACTTCCTTGCATGTCCTCTACCAGCATTGCAACATAAAAGGGGATTAGCTTGGGCTTTGCTTTTTCTATCCACTAAAGGAAGTGATGAGGACTAAGCTGTCCTCCCTTTCAACCCTTTCCCTTGCAGACACACACACACAAATACAAACCCTTGACCAGCTCATCCAGATCACACCCAAACACGCCACCCACACAAGCTGGTGCAGAGGGAGAACATAGGTAGGAGGCAGAAAAGCCTTGATTTTGCCTTATCTTCATCAGCCACTGCTGATACATGCAGAAGAGCTGATACTTTAGGAAGAGCTACAGTAGCTCTCTTCTTCTGGAAGCAAAAAGGTCCCAGCCATTGAGTCACAGTTCTTTTCCCATGTCCCTCTTGGCCATGCCATTAGGGTAATGAATTTATCGTTATTCTAGCTCTGGATGTCTTGCTGAGTACAGTATGAAGATTCCCATGCCCTCACAAAAATCAGCTGCTTCCTTACAAAAATCAGTTTCCTTTAATGACCCCAACAAAGGCCTGATCTGAATTCAACTGGTAAATATATCGGACTTCCAAGAAATAAAAATAACCTCAGATGTTAAGGAGTAGAGCAACTCCAAAATTCAGTACTCAAGTTGGAAATTATGTAACATCTGCTGTTGCCAAAGATTTTTATATTTGATATCTCTGGGTCAAGGGGTATTGGCTATGAGACATGGGGAAGGAGCAAAAAATTGTGCATTGGTGAAAGTGTTTCAGCAACAGCAATATCTTTCAATACCTTTTGGAGGAGACTGGCACGGAACACACATGTTCCCTTTGTTCATCCCTTCAATAACATCAATTGCTGCAGTTCTACTTTTCCAAATGGCATGAGGGTGGATATGTTGGCATGAATTTGGCTAATCATGAAAAATTTCCATGTAATCAAGACACATGAGGGACCTGGCACTGTTTCAGGTGGTAGAGTGCATTATTGAGAGTGGACTTTTATAGGAGTCATCTGCTAACAAGTAAACTTCACAACTCCCTTTAACTGTAAGTGAAGAGGGACTGTTCCTATTTTGGATGTGGAGCAATTGGAGAAGGATTTTAGTAAAACACGCAGAACTAGGAATAAACTTTTTTTTACTTCTAGTACAACTATTCCTTTCACTAAAGACAGCTCCTCAAAGATTTTTATTACTTGCCACTACCACCAACTCTTTGTTCAGATTCCCAGTTGATCATTTTCTTTGAAGATTCCTGATAATTTAAAGTCATGCTACACCTTTTACTTTCACGTAGCCATTCCAGGAATGACATAAATCTGCTCACAGTATGAACCTGGCATGTGTAGAAGCTTCTCTTTTGTATATTGTGAATGGACTTTATTTTTCGTTCAGTTCATTTATTTAAGGTGAAGAATGTTCCCGCCTAGTCTTGGATTCAGCATGAAAAATTATTTGATCTGCAAATCTCCTTCCATTCAAGCTAGTGAAAAGGATGCACTTCCTTAAAAGTGAAAGTGGTCTTTGTATATGCACCAGCTCAGGAAGCTGGTCCATAAGAATCAATCCATCTTCTATTTAATCATATTTAAACTCTTTTCTCCTGTCTTGCCATGGCTCTTTTCTGCTACTCCAATTTCTCCTTTACTGATGGCAAGTCTTGTCTACATTATCGACATCACTAGAGCTATTGCATGAATACTTCCATTTTGGTATGACTACAGGGTGGCCAAGCTGGACATCAGGGAATTGCACCAGAACATGATAATGGTCTCAAGAAGTATTCAAGTGAAGCAGTAGCCCTACTTAATCTTTGCCCTCAAAAAAATAATAAAAAAACCTACTTCAGTTAATTTGTATGTATGCTCACCATTACATTTTAACAGTATCTTTAATTAAATGTAGAAAACCATAGAAATCTGCATAATCTTACTACACCTGGATACAGTGTCTGCGTACAAAGGTGACCTCTTCCTGAATTTCTCTATTCACTGTCTACAGTGATATCCTTCATAATTTTGTTCTGTTTCACTGCCTGTGACCAGCAGAGAAGACCTCAGGAAAAACATTGACTTGACTGGAGAATAATCAGATCCACACTCTGTAAAAGAAATTAACATTTAGCCATTGCTATTTCCCCAAGATCAAATTCTTTGTAGACAGAAAATGTTGCAATACACAGCTAGAGAGCTTGTTACTCATGAAACATATTATCTTACAAAGGAAACACTAAAGCAGCACTCACAAAAGAAAAGCTATGTTTTTAGGAAGGTCAGTTTGCTCAGTGGGAAGTCACAAGACACTCTTTTCCAGCTTTTTTGTAGGGTGATATATGGCTACCTCAGTCATGCATAGAAACTATACAGTTAGGGGTTTCGTGCTGAGGGGAGATAATCTAGCCAAATCCCCATCAGCAAAACAAACAAAACTAGATAATAGCTCCAATATCTGCACAAAACCTACAAAACTGGCTGCTTTTCAGAGCTCCCTAAAACAAATCAAACAAGACCCTGTGACCAGAGAAGGAAAATGGGGTATACATGTTTTCCTTGGCCAGAGAAGATCAAGGGAAGTACCTGCTGATGTAGCATTTCAGTAAGTAATTTCTGTGTGCAGAGAGAGGAGACCAACCACGGGGATTCAACGTTCAAGGAGTACATGTTTCCTTTCATGTATCAGCCAGAGCTGTGGGTGTTTGTGGAAGGACCTGACATGAGGACACAGGTCCGCAATGACTGGTTTGTGTTTTCTGTCTAGCACTCATACATTTTTTATTTGACCCAGATCTCTCCATCAATAAAATAAATACATTATTCATGTAGAAAGTGATCTTTGTCCTTTGAATTGGGGACAATGGGGTCACCTCAAGATTTTCCAATAGCTGTAGGATCCCCCACTTCTTGAGGTCCCCATGAACACAGGGCTCAAAACAGGAGGCTGCACATAGTGTGTTGTTGCCTTTTGAACAGCAGCTGAGAACCACTGGCATAAGTATTCAAAAAATGGAAAAAAAACAACTTTAGAAGGTATGTGAAATTCCAGATGAAAGTCTATATTTAATATTCTGTACATATTATTCCTGCATGTTCTGACCAGCTGCTTAATTTTGTGTGGACTCCACCACTCTGATGGCAAGATCCATTAAGCCTATCTGCAAGTATGGTGATTAGATAGTATGTGCCTGTTTGGAGACAGACTTTCTTTGTTTTGGGTATTTTCAGAGGCAATGTTCAGCCCTCAGGGCTTTTAAACCTATCCATGAAGGTGGAGGTACTGGTCTTAACATCCTTGACAAAGCACTGTGAATAAACTAGGGATGAAATTCAACAATACTAGTGCCCCTATAATAAGAAGTTAGTTTTAATATTGTTTTTAGAGATGGACATGAGCATAATGTGAGGTAAATAGAATACATTGGTTTTACTTACAAAAACTCCATGAAAAGGCCTTCCAAAGTTGGAAGCACACAAAACCAAGGCACAAGTCCAAACCTCTCCTGAGGCTGTCACTTTTTGTGACGCTCTGTGGGCTGATAGTCTGAAACACAGCGTGCTGTGGTTTTTGTGAAGTGTATTTGTCTTGTCAGTACACTTTTGTGGGATGAGAACTTTCTAAGATGATCTTTCAACCAGAGGCCGAGATATTTGCTCTCCAAGCCAAGAACTTCAAAACCTGTGATAATGTTCAATTATAGTAGCTTTATTTCCATTATGTCTAATGTAGATATAATTGATTTGTCTTCTGGATATTTATGCATGCAATGGCACAGTTATTCAACAGCTCCAATCTGCTTAGCTCAGAGAATACTTCTTGCAATACATGCCTTGGACGTTAAAAAGCATCTTTATTTGAAGAAATATTTTTAAGGAGACAGGGATTATTTCTGCATGTGTTTTTCAGAATTGGGTACTCCTGGTGCCCTTATAGCACCAGCTCAGATTATGCTACATCCTGCACAGAAGATACTCCCCAGAAGATACCATCTTTTCCCAGATATTTCAGAGATACAGTTTACAACTTGTAAGAAATGTCTTAACAGAGCGGTTTTGTCAGAAAAAGCTGAAGCATCAAAATCAAAACTTTTCACAACCACCTACCTCTTTTCATGAAACTTTTGGTCAGGAGAGGTTCTTCAGCTGCACAAGTGGGGTTTTAGATGAAGACAAGGCAAACAGGTGTTCGGTCAGATAAGATGTTTTTTCTTTCATATGGTCAAGACCTAGGATTTGACCTTGGCTCACTTAAATGCCAAACACTTTTAACAGATATTGGAATGTAGCACCAATGGGACCAAAGCATATTTAGTTATTCATACACAGTCAAGCGGTTCCTGCTGAAGATACTGTTGAGCAGGAGTTCAGAAACCCACAAATTAAAACAATAATATTTCCTTGCCTGTTCCTCAAATGGCAGCCTCAAACGTTCAGAGAAGGAGTCATTACCATCTTTGTCTGCAAACAAGGAGATGAGGTAACAAGAATGCCCAGATCTCAATTCTTCACCCCTGAGCACATTGCTGAGTTCTTTGTCCCAAAAGTGACTCCCTCTTTGCATCCACAATACAATGTGGACTGGAACCTCTCATGGGCTGCAGCTTATATCAATCACCCATGCACACTGCTTCACTTTAAATGCTCTTTTTCAAGCAAGTGAGCAGGTGTGCCTCGTAGACGAACTCAGGAGACCCCAGTGCCTAGAGCATACTTGCAACACAGCTGCCTATTACAAGGGCAGAAAATAGTGACAGCTGCTCAGAAATCGGGTAGAGGCAAGCTGCCAGTACAGAAACTAGTGCTGTAGCTTATAAGCAATTTAGGAGTCAGGGAGCCCAACAGCTATTGCATGCAAAAAGAACAGCACAATAAAACACAGAGGTTTTATATGACCTGGAGGGTTGACTGCAATAACTTGATGGAAGCCTGCAAGGATGTCACCCGCCCAGACCAACGTCCTCCACAGCTGTGGACTTTTCCACTACTCTTTCTCACAGACCGATTTTTCGAGACTCTCTTGCTGTGAGTGGTGTGTGGCCACATGCTTTCCAAGTGGCATTCACACAGTCCTGCTTTGGAGAGGACAAACACAAGGACAGCACTAGAATTGCACTTTCCTGAACAGAAAAAGCTGTTTTTCCTAGACTGGGTAAAATCTGTAAATGTGGTATTCACCACTTCCCCTACATATTGCTGGTGTTTAAAAGAGGCAGGTAGAAAATGAACAGCCAGCAGATCCTTCTGACTATGCTAGCTATGTTTTCTAAAGTGTCCTCTGCTATTTCTTAGCCATGCTCCAACTGCAGCACAGAACAGAATGTTCTGTACAGATAAAGTGTCAAAAATTGCTCAGAACCAATCTTCATATTCAAAGACATGTTTTCCTTTAATTTAGCCATTCTGAATGGCTTCCAGTCACTTGAAGATGTTGAAAAGCACCACAAATGTAAAGAATTACAGAATTCGCTTTAACCGTAGAAGCAATTAACTCTCCAGCAGTGTGGAAAACAGCTTTTGAGCCGTATTTATTGATGCATAGATTTCACTGTAGTGTGATATTTGAAGACAAATTGCTGTGCCCGTAATTAAGACGATTGAGAAATTGGCAACTGAAATATAATGATGAAAGACCAGCTCAAAGGGCAAGTGAGTTAGATTGGTCAGGATGATACAATCTATGTGACCTCAGTGCCCTATTCCTGCTCATTGATTTCCCAATTAAATATAACTTTTTATTCAATCAGTTAGAATATACTGGAGGTTATTGATGCACTGCTAGTAGGAAAAAGCAATGAAGTAAAGATAAAACAGTGGGTGAGCACTGTCTCATTTTAACATTTTATTAACCTTAATGGGGTCATGATGAAGATGATGTTATTCACTTGGATCTTTTTGTCCTTTTTTCATCTCTATTTTTTTCTTTTAAAGTGGAATTATTCTTACCAACCTAGGGCAGACAAAGCCCAGTCTTGGGAGGTGTCAGATTCTTTTGCTCTGCTTTATTTGAATGGTGCTAAATTCCATTGTAGTACTGTGCCTTCACCCCATCTCAGCTGGATGAGAGACAAACAAGGAAATGTGCAGATTCAATGAGAGATGTAGGATATTTTCTGTAAAAGGAGAAATTGAACAGACTAGGACTCCGCTTGGAAAAAAAAAAAAAAAAAAAAAAAGAATGAGTGGTCTATGAGATGAAAAATTACATGGAGAAGGTGAATAGCACTGTTCAGCCCTGCTCAACTTAAGGCATCATCTGCAGAAAGGAGCTGGAAGGACTGGAGAAAAAGATTTCCCGAAAGAGTACACCTGCATTTGGGCAAATCTGGCTGGACCAGAATGTTGCCAGAGATTTGAGAGAAAAATGCTTTTGACTAGCTTTAGTTTAAAGTATAATCAGGTTTGCATGACAACTTGTTTCTGTTTTATGCTGCTGTTTTGAATCAGACCGTCATGCCACTGACCCATTATTGTTTTCTCTAGAAGTAAGGAGGCAGGTAATTTTTTATCCTTGCATCGTAATATATCTTAATCTTTACCTGTTGTAATGCAAATTCAGCATTCTGCCTATTAATGAAAACTAGAATATGCTAAAAATTTCACAGATCTGGAGGTCAGGTGATATTAGACAGAATAGCAGCTACTTCCACACTTTTCTCTGGTCACAGTACTTGATCCACAGGCTGGGAAGACACTTGATTGAATACTACCATCTTAGTTTTCTTCTGGTGTGCTCCAGCTTGAAGTTAAGGAAACAGCTGCTTTGTATCCAAAAATAATTCCTTTCCAGATAGCAACATTTTCAGAAGAAAAAGGAGCATTTATGAGCTTTGGAAGAAGGGGCAGGCAACTCAGGAGGACTATAAGGATGAGTGAGTTTGTGCAGGGAGAAAATTAAAAGGGCCAAACCCCAACTAGAACTTAATCTGGCTACTGCTGTAAAAGACAATAAAAATGTTTCTATAAATACATTAGCAACAAAGAGAGGGCTAAGGAGAATCTCCATCCTTTATTAGATGCAGGAGGAAGCATAGTGACAAAGGATGAGGAAAATGCTGAGGTACTTCATGCCTTCTCTGCCTCAGTCTTTGACAGTAAGACCAGTTCTTCTCTAGGCACCCAGCCCCCTCAGCTGGAAGGCAGGGACAGGGAGCAGAATGAAGCCCCCATAATCCGAGGGGAAATGGTCAGTGACCTGCTACACCACTTCAGACACGCTCAAGTCTAAGGGGCTGGATGGGATCCACCCAAGGGCACTGAGGGAGCTGGTGGAAGTGCTCACCGAGCCTCTTTCCATCATCTATCAGCAGCCCTGGCTAACCAGGGAGGTCCCAGTTGTCTGGAAGTGAGCAAATTTGATGCCCATCTATAGGAAGGGCAGGAAGGAAGATCTGGGGAGGTACAGGCCTGTCAGCCTGACCTGGGTGCCAGGGAAGGTGATGGAGCAGATCATCCTGACTGCCATCACAGGCACGTGCAGGACAACCAGGGGATCAGGCCCAGCCAGCGTGGGGTTATGAAAGGCAGGTCCTGCTTGGCTGACCTGGTCTCCTTCTATGACAAGATTATCCGCTTAGTCAATGAGGGAAAGGCTGTGGGTGTTGTTTACCTAGACTTTAGCAAATCCTTTGACACCATTTCCCACAACATTCTCCTGAAGAAACTGGCTGCTTATGTCTTGGATGGGTGTACTCTACACTTAGTAAAAAAACTGGGTGGACAACCAAGCCCAAAGTGTGGTGGGGAATGGAATTACATCCAGTTGGTGGCCAGTAACAAGTGGTGTTCCCCAAGGCTCAGTATTGGGGCCAGTCCTGTTAAACGTCTTTAACAGCAATCTGATCGAGGAGATCAAGCGCATCCTCAGTAACTTTCCAGACGACACCAAGTTGGATGGAAGTGTAGATCTGCTTGAGGACAGGAGGCTCTGCAGAGGGGTCTGGGCTGGCTGGATCAATGAGCCAAGGCCAGTTATATGAGGTTCAGCAAGGCTCAGTGCTGGATCCTGCACTTGGGTCAAAACAACCCCACACAATGCTACGGGTTTGTGGAAGAGTGGCTGGAAAGATGCCCAGTGGGAAGGGCCTGGGGGTGTTGGTTGACAGCCAGATGAACACAAGCCAGCAGTGTGCCCAGGTGGCCAAAAGGTCAACAGCATCCTAGCTTGTGTCACCAATAGTGTGGCCAGCAGGACAAAGGAAGGGGTCATCCCCCTGTGCTCAGCACTTGTGAGGCCACACCTCGAATCCTTGATATTAGGAGAAAATTTCTTCACCGAAAAGGTGGTCAAGCATTGGAACAGGCTTCCCAGAGAGGTGGTGGAATCACCATCCCTGGAGGTGTTTAAAAAACACTTAGATGCAGTGCTTAGTGACATGGTTTAGCGGTGGACTTGGCAGTCCTGGGCTAATGGTTGGACCTGATGATCTCAGAGGTCTTTTCCAACCTAAACGATTCTATGATTCTATGGTGAATATTGACAACATATGAATAAAACCCAGTGTAACACACAAATTAATCACTTTGTGCAGATTTCTGTGTTCTAAGGACCCAGTCTGTCCTACCTCACATTTGTGCACCAAGAATAACAGTCTTGGGGTCAATGGAACTGCATATAACAGATGAGACATAGAGTGGAGACAAACCGGGCCTCAGGGCAGTGATTTTATTATGTGCCTAGGCAACATGTTAAATCAGCCCTTCTGTTCAGAAAACATGAATTGTGAGATACATTGAGTTTGCTGTCTTAAAAAACTGCAAAAGTAGACAAGGAGGAATCCTCTTTCCCACTGTCCCCATACCCTTTCTTACAACAACACATACACCTCTAGTGTATCTGTAGAAACCAGCGAAAGCTCTGAAGAACAGACACACACAAACACACAAAGAAAGTCAGTGCAAAACATTTTGCTTTTAAGCTTCACTGCAAAATAGCAGATCAACAGTTTGGAGCATGGGCAGCCACCCCTTCACCCAATAATGCACGTGCCCTTTACCAGGCTCTTCTGTCATGGACAATGCCTTCTACCTAAACTGACTCACTGTCTAGCAATATTTCCATAAGACTCCATTTTCACAGTAACTGAGAAACCTACCACACATTTATCCTCACCACTCCTTGCTGAGGTACAAAAATAGCATTACTCCCAACTTTACAGAGAGAGGAAGGTACAATGAAGTTAGTTAATCTTATCTAAGTCCTAAAGGAAAGGAATGAGAAATGAGATTTTAACAGAACCGGGTTTGTTCAGTCTTAAGAAGAAAGGCAAAAGGGAGGTGTTACTGCTGTCTACAGCTACCTAACAGAGGTGTGGAGATGCTGGAGCCAGACATTTCTTGTAGGTGCACAGTGATAAGACAAGAGTCAATGGACCCAAGTAGAAACATGAAAACACATGGCTAGATACAAGGAAAAACATTTCACCAGGCGGTGGTCAAGCACTGGAAGAGGGAGGCAGAGAGGCTGCTGAATCTCCACCCTTCATTTTGAGATTCAAATCTCAAAATGGGTAAAGCCCTGAGCAACCTGACATGGTTGAGAAGGGGTCTCGACTAGGTCACCTTCAGAGATCCCGTGCAACCTACTTGATTCTGTGAGTGGCAGAGCAAGGACAGGGACCCAGCAACCCTGTGTCACAGACCAATGGTGTCTGTAACCCACCAGGCATCACTTCCCTATGCAGAGGGACCAGAAGGCTTCCTGAAACATGAGTAGTCATTACTTCTAAGGGTACTACACTCAGTTACTAATGGGTTAGTGCGATATTTGAGATCTTTCTAGAGTTAAATTCAACCGTAAACCTACCTCCAAAACCCCCAAAGGTCTAGATTTGAACTTCATAATGCAAGAAATAAAAGATGTACTAAACTAGTAGGAAATTAACTGAAAGAAATGAGCACTAAAATACCACCTCACATTGTTTTAGGAATTTCTTGCAATTTATCATCATTTGGATGTAAAATTCCTTAAGATAAATGGTTGTCTTATGTGTGAAGTGCATGCACCTACACAACCAACCTGTGGAAATTGCCATACTCTTCACCTTGTATTGCTGAACTTCCACACACAGCTCTGTATTTCCCTTACCTACTATCATGGTTTATAAACTCAGATTTAGACCA
This sequence comes from Falco cherrug, assembly GCF_023634085.1. Lineage (NCBI taxonomy): Eukaryota > Metazoa > Chordata > Aves > Falconiformes > Falconidae > Falco > Falco cherrug. Next base: position 7,140,869 of record NC_073698.1, read on the forward strand.
GCTTTTCAAGATCTATAAGGAACTTAACCTGAAAAGCAATTCTGCTGTTCTCAGTAAAAACATTCTCAGTTGGCTCCTCTGTAGGATTGGTGCTCCACTTAGACAGACTAAGGGAATGGTTTAGTGGTGGACTTGACAGTGTTAAGCTTATGGTTGGACTTGATGATGTTAAAGGTCTTTTCTAACCTAAATGATTCTATGATTCTATGACTATGACTTGTATATAATCCCTGCAAGGCTCTGAAACTTCATACACTGTAAACATGAGAAACAGCATTTTTCCTAGTAATTTTTGTTGGAAAATAGACAATTTAAAAACATGAGTTTTTTATGGCAGTTTCCTAGTCCCCAGACAAATTGCAGTGGTTGCCCACATCTATAAAAAAGCGAACACTGGAAGCATCAGGCATCAGAGAACAGTCTTGCGTGACTGAAACCGCCTAACTCCCTTGACTCCAGCTGACCCATGCCACTTTGTATCAGGAGGGATCAGCCTCCAAATATCTCAGCGCATTGTTGGATAGGCCACTCTCTAATGTTCCCACAAACGGTTGACTGACCTCCAAAATTAGAAATAAAATAAAATTTAGAAGCTGAAATCAAATATGGGCTCAGAAATTTCCCAAGAGGATTCAAAAGTAACATAGGTGAAGCATCTGTGAGGTTATTTGACCAACAGCTAATCACATTTAAGAAAGACAGTGGGAAGACCAGAGGAAGAAAAAGAAGCGGAGGACCCTCAATAACCCTGAATCAGCTACTCTGAGCCTTCCAGAGAAGGATTAGACCTGGTGTGAAATCCTCCAAGATGAATCAGCCAGAGAAAGCTCTCTCCCTGGAAAGCTGAGCGAACTGAAAGGGGTTGTTGCCTAAAGCAGGGTAGGACTTGTTATGGGAGGCATGGGAATGGAGCAGAGAAAAACTGAGGACTGTGTAAATTTTAAGTGGGACATTTTAAGTGGGCTGTGGAAAGGTACAAAACTTATTATGGGATGTTTAGAAGAAAGAGCAAAGGTGGGGGAAAGGAGAGAACAGGATGGATCGGGAAGGAGCAAGTGTGCAAAAACAGAGGAAAGAGGGGACAAAAAGGGCAAGCTGCATGTAAAGCAGTTACTGGTATTTTGATCCACCTGATCACAGCAATGTTACAGCTAAACTCTCTTCTTAGCAAGCTGTGTGAGTGTGCTCCCTGTTCCCTGTGTGTGCACGAGCCACTAGCGAAGTTCAGGTTTGCTGGTCCTAGATGATGTCTGCCAGCCATGAGCTTGAAGGTTTTTTAGATCTGAGTGCCATCAACAGGAGGAGGTCAGGGTCTGAGGGACAGCTACCAGACAGACTGACTGCTTGTACTGTGGATGTCTGTCCGCATGTGTGTCTGTGTGTATGCACCAAGCAGGCACTCAGACTCACTGCCAGCTGGACCTCTGGACCCAGCCTGTCTCTAGCAGACCAGGAAGACAACTCCCTTGAATCCCAACATCTAACATGGTCTCTGAGAGCATCATTTCTGTACTAGCGCCTCATGCAGCTTACACCACCTTTATGCCCTTTTTTGCATTCTTCAGATGCCCTCCAGTAGACTCCCTAGATGTGAAAGACCATTTGCAGCTGCAGTGGACTGGCACCCAGGTGATTTGGAAATCCACTGGCCATGCAACCTGCAGCCATTGGGAATCCAGGAGGTGGGCAGACTGCCTGGTGCATGTGCCTATGCTCTATGACATAAACTGGGCTGCTATCCTGTTTGTTGTCGCGACAGCTAGGGATACAAGCAATAGTGCAACAGTTGAAATGAATTCATGTCTCAATATTTTAGCTCTGATGATCCTTACAGACCTCTGTGTTGGTCCTGTCAAAAATGTCAATAGACAATGGTGATCTAAACGTAGTGTACACGGGTCACCTAAAACAGAAAGCAAGGGCTACACAAGGTCAAGTGCGATCTGCCATCCTAATTCATCCTCATAACCTGTGCTATCTTATGTACACTCAATGAGATTTAGATTTTCTGGATTCTTTACCCAAATGTGCCACAAATTTTGTGACATCCTGACTGAAACTCTTGAAGCCTGATACAAAACTCACTGCAACCAATGGAAATCTTTTTGTGTCCCATTTTTCCATTTTTAAGATTAAGATAATAGTTCAGATTTATTTTTTTGATAGTCTTAGCTGTGTAAACTTGTCAAAGATCATGAGAAGATAAGAACCACAGAGCTACAAATGCACAAATAAAATTAGTTATAGAGACCTGCATATTCATACTATCCTATAGAACCAATGAAGCAAAAGCTGGGTAGAAAGGGAACAGCTTTCCTAAGAATAAAGGGGAGGTGTGGGAGGGGGTGTGTGGGGGAATTCTGCTGGGGAAACAGCTCAGAGCAACTTTTCACACAAAAAAAAAAATCACAGGACACCATTCCACCCACACCCTTACCAAAATAATGGGGAACTATCCATCCAAGTTTCCTACTGCAAAAAAAAGCACCTGGTATAGCAGATCCACAAGGACACTGGAGTGAAGCACTGAAGTTAAAATGAATGGCTTAATTACCTGCCATAATTTATTGGACATAGACAACTGATTCCATGGATCTCCAAATTTAATTCATGATGACCTTGAAAGGAAGAAACTGTGTGAAGGACTGTCAGACTTTTTTGTTGGTTTTGATTTTATTTTTTTTTTTGTTCCAGAGATAAATTTCCAAAACTTTTCAGGATTTATTAAAAGTTTTTTTCATGATAGAAGAAGAGATAATCCTTCTCAGAGCCTCCAGATGTCCTGATCTGAAGCCCTTCTGTTTAGGAAACCACATGATCCATGTTCACACTCTTTTATTCCCCTTTGAGGATCACAATTAAAAGACATAGGTTCACTACATAAAAGGTACTAAAAGACACAGCCTAAAACACTTAACTGTAGACGTCTACTTTTTAGCTCTCTATACCTGAGTTAGTCATCCTGGGTTAGCTTTGTAATAGGTGGAAAGAAACAGGCACTTTATCTTGGTGAGGTATCACATCCTATAGCAATTATCTAGAATACCTCAGATGAAAGCACATATTTCCTTCCATTAGCTGCAAAGGCAGTCCAGCCTACCGAGTTCAGTGACTTAGTAGATGTCTACATTTGGTAGTCGTGGTGAATCCTGTGCAGTTGCCCCAGGATTCATAGATGTCTCTGTTGCACCTGGTAACGAACTCACACCTCCCAGGACCCACTTGTGTAATGCACAGCGCTGACTCCTGTGACATTTCAAGATACCATACTTTCCTACTGAAGCAAAGTCGCTTCTCTTCTGAAATAGCTGGGATATCCAACAAGCAGAAAAGTCCATAGAAGAAACACCATGATAGAGAGAAATCTTTTGGGAAGATATTACAGAGATACTCATCTACAAAATCGGTTCTGAAGGAGATCTAGTCCTTCTGATACTTCCTTTTTTTTTTCTGTAGTCTGTTGACTAAGAGGAATTTTAACTAGGGACTCCCCTTTTCAGAGCTTGGCAGTCTGAGAAAATTGTCCAGAAAAGCTATTCTGGAGCACAGGGCCAGGGCAACCATGTGAATAAAGAGGTGGAAAGAAACAGTGCCACCATGGTATTTTGTTGACATTTTCTGACCCTCTGTAAATAGAGGCCAGTCAAAATACACAGGTGGATGATTGCTCTTATACACTATCTTCCCTTGCGGACTCTTTATTCCAAAATAAAAACTTCTATTCCTGAAAATTTATTCTGTTCTAGGAGCAAACTACCTGCAATGAAATCATTTTCACTCTGAAACAGGAGTATCCCCATAGTGGTCTGCTCCAGGATTAATCCAGTGGAATAACTGTTCTGCTCATGATCCCCATTCAGCCATTTTCCACTGCACCTGTGCTGAATGACCTCTCCCCTTCAAATGAAAGCTGGATGGGATTCTCTGATTGCTGACTAAATCTTGTTTTTAGCACAGTGATTCTGCCAGCAAGGAAAACAGACAAATGGTCTGTGATTACATTGGTCACACTTCATATTTTTGTACCCGTCTTCAGTATTTGTGGAGAAAAATGGCTCATATGCAGCCTTCTCAGAGATGCAGCATTCTTCTCATCAGTTAAATATGTTCCCTTGATACAAATGGAGCTTCAGCGACTTGCATCACTTAAGGATCTACCTTTTTGTATTTTGCATGTGTCAAAATAGTGAGAGATTATGTCTGAAATGACTATTTTTCCTGTGCTCAAGTGAGACAGTTTGAAAACTCCTGTGGCTATAGGCTCAGTGAGATCTAAGCAGTTCCCTTTGCAATGGGTAAGCACACTTTCAAGAGAATCACCTCTCCGATCCTTCCTTAAATTATTAGTGTTGATTCTTAATAGCTCAGACACATCACAACAGCATTTGTATAATAAGCCTTCTCTGGTTTGAGTGCGTCACGTCCATGCAGGGATCAGCATGATCATCCAGTCTGGGCTCCTGCATAATGATCATCTGCTGAAGAAGTTTCTTTAGTAAATCCAGCATTCATGGCTGAGCTGCAGCATTGCCTACAGAAAAGTATAAAATCTTGCTTTAAAGACTTCCATACAAATGATCTAACACAGCCTTTAGCAAGGTATTCCAGTAACTAAGTGTTAAAAACATGTGTTTTATTTCTCAGAAATGTTTCTTATGTAATGTTTGGCTGCACTAGGTAGAGACCATGATCAAGGCACAAACAAATTAGCTTTACACCACTACATGGTGTTCTGACTTTCCCTGCAGAAGTTTCCTCATACAAATATCAATTTTTTTCACTGAATCTTCTGTATCAGCATTCCTAGAATTGGCTTAGCTTTACAACTCTCTCCCAACCCCTTGCTATAAATAGCTATGCCTCATATATCATTTAAGGGGAATAAAACATTACTCCTTGCATTCATTTATTTGATTTTACAGCCTTGCTTGTATGTTAATCAAACGCATAAAGTGCTGAGGTGCATAGGTGCCAAGCAAAAGTCAATATTTTACTATGAACCTCATTTATCTACATTAGCCTGAAACAAGGTAGATCTGTAAATTCGGACATTATTGAATTTAATGACAAAGATCAATTACAACATCTTTGACACGACAGGGATTTGTCTGATGAGGGGGGAAAAGCATCACTATTTCCTAAGGGAGCTTATAAATGGTGGCTGGGTGGGACTGTCCATCTCCTCCAGTGGACTGATGCACGTGCATGCTTAAATAATATTAGTTGTATTTGAAATAGAGACCCACGGTTTAAAAGGAGTTTAAAATAGAGCTACATTATAGTGATATCTCTGAGGGATTGTTCAGCAGGATTGGCTGCTGAATAACTAGAAAGTGTCTTCATGGGAGAGATTCACAATTTTCCTGCAAAACTGAAAGCAATTCTGAACTCAGGCTGCTTTTTCTGTGTCCGGTACACAAATACCAACCACACTGTTGCACCGTGGTAGTGCAGACTGTTAAATACAACAAATCCCCAGAAGCACAAGCACTGCTTTTCTGAAGGAAGCTTGGGAAAACACAGGCAATAACCTCCCCTGATGGAAACTGCTGCATTTCAGTGAAGTCAGCATCTAGAAAGGTGTAACACATCCTACCCATCCTTCAGCCCTATGCCCTTCCTCCAGCATTGGGTAGGAAGCATTAAGTCTCTCCAAGTTGCTAATACACCATTCACCTGGTAAGATGATGGTGTTTGCCAGCAGCTACTTACAGTTTGGCCTGACTGGAATGCAGGTAAGGTTTCCCAAAGGAAAAAGGATTTTTTTCCTCACTGATTCTTCAGACTTCCATCCAAGGGTTGCTGGGTACCATCACAGCCTTTGAACTTACCAGGAAATGAAGTTCAACACATCTCAGGACTGGCCATGTATGTCAATATGTTTTTTTCCAAATCCTGGAAGTCAAGACTTATCGCATCCTTAATGCATACTTCTAATTAGCAGTTAGGCTGAGACTAGTTTTTATGGATCAAGTCTTTAAACACACAAATCCTGTAACCCTGATGGAATTTCATTAGACTGCTTTCGCAAGGAAGGGCTACAAAGCTGTATTCTCTATTTCCTCTGGAAAGCCTTAAGTAACTACCCCCCAAAAAAAAGCCAGGTCACCTGTTAAGAAAATTTCTTTCAGGTTGAATAGAACCTTGAAGTTTGAGAGGTTCTGAAATGAAGCCCTGTAAGACAAATCCATTTTCCTTCCTTTACATTTATCTTATTAAACAGCCCAAAACACCCAACAACCAGCCCAGCTTGAGATGACCTACAGTACACAGCTCAGATGCTGATACTTCTACATGGAGGAATCCCAGTCAACATTTTTAAAAGGACTGCTACTTCTCACTAATTGTTCATACATTAAGGCCTTGGATTCAGTCCTTCATCCCACATTGCTGCTTGCAAAGATAGCAGTACATATATTGTATAGCACTGATTTATTACCATGACAGTGAGAGAAAGTGCTTCCTTTAGTTACACCTGCCTTTCGTGAAGGTGTTCCAGCACACAGGAACAGAAAGCTCGGATCCTGAATCTGGGTGCACCTTGGCTCAAACTGACATTGATCTCATTCCTATTGTATCGAGTGAAATGAAACTGAACAAAAAGCACTTGGCCAGTTTTGAAATGCAACAGGAGCTTCTGGAAATCCAGGTTAGCTCCACCAAGAGAGCAGCTGGCTGCAGTCATGGGTGAAGACAGAAAAAAAACGTAGCAGGAGGGATGTCAGTAAAGCTGAGAATTCGAATGACCATGCAGAGAGTTTCTCCATTCTGTCTGGGGAAGCAAAATATAATCAGGTATGATGAAGAGTTACTACAGCTTCTAAGAGCAGGAATTAAGAACCCACGTGGTTAACTAACTGCACATTGACCAGGCTTAGTAAATTCCATATGCAGTGAGCCAGCAAGCTGCCATGTGTCAGTTGAGACATGTAGCTGTCAAGGTCTACCTGACTGCATGCTATAAAGTGAAACACAGGGCTGTTACCTTCTCATCTGGGACAGAATGAGTTCAGAAATGGTCAGCTACGATGTCTCAAAGTCAAGGCAGGTGAAGTCAGCCTCCTGCAGTCCTGTGAACAAACCCTCAAGATCAGTTCACACCTCACTTTCAAGCAGCTACACATTCCTCCCACCTTCCCCCAGCTCCAACAGTGAACACATTATTCATTCTATTCTTTCCAGACCTGTGAGAAAAACAGAGCAATTCTGCCCATTGAATAGCAACACCAACAGCACACAAGGTAGAAAGCACCTGCTCCTAGAGAAGCGATTTTCTTCACTGAGAAAGAGCCATGCTGTGCCCACTTTTGATGTATCTGAGGATTTCAGGCATTTGAAATCTGCTGGCTCTTGTGAATACTCCTGTCAGGGAAGCATCACGGCCTTGTCTTCATCAGAAATTGAGTAATTGCACTTAATGAGCTGTAGATGACAGGACAGTGCGAACAAGAACTAAGGGTTAGGAGCCTTGGTATGCACTGTAGATCAGCAAGTGACAGGACAACACCTGAAGCTGCAGTGTCACATTGTCTGGTGTCCCTTTCACCAGAACCTGACAAGTTTCATTTACAATGTGCCCAGTTAGCAGATATCTAACATTTAATCTGTTCAAACTAATCCAGTTTATTTTGCCCAAAACAGTCTGGGGAACACTTAGCAGGCAACATGAAGAATCAAAAAGCTTTAACTGGAGGAGTGATGAACATCTGAAGTTGTGCAGAAGACACAATCCTATGGAACTATCACACCTGGACCAAGAAAACTATGTTTGGACAATACCTTTGGTTGCCATCCATCAAAAAAGTCCAGAAAATTGCTGTCTGGCTTATGCTATAAATCAGTCCAAACCTTTTCCTTAAGAAGTTGTATGCTAGCTTCTTTGTATTCATGTATACAGGAAGGAGGCAGAGAAACTTTAGATGAGATAGATTTAAACTGATGTTAAACAAATTTGGGGAAACCAGGCTTGGCCATTTGAAGTGTTTAAGAAAAGCCATGCTTGGAGAGACACTCAGACAGTCTAGGTCTCAAATGGGGTTGTGTAACTTAGAGGATTTTACATAACCAAATAGAAATGTCTTCAAAAAAATCCTTACATGGTGATCTACAAAAAGTAATTCTGCTGTGAAGTTAATTTTAAATTCTAAATGCAGATGGAAAGTTAAGCACTAGGATAGCACACACAGAAAAGGTTGGTTTGCTTGCAATTCAGGCCTTTGGCAGGGGACGCCGCTGGGGGAACGTGTATCTCTGTGTGTGGCAAGAGGGGGACTGATGCTTCTTTTTGGAACTTTAGAAATGTTCTGTAACGGTCTAGCAGTAGGTTTATCTGTTGTATTACTAGTTTTGATCCTGAATGTATAGTTCACTGGTTGCCAGTTAATTACATGTCATTAATACATTTATACAGTTTCATCCTGATTACAGTTTAAACTGAACAGAGCAGTTTTTCCCCTGAGATTACAATCAGAGCCAGCCTCAACTTCTGACAGGAACAGTTGGTTGTGAATAGGCCAAACCCTGGTATTTTATCTCCATCTGCTGGAGATAAATGTCATTCACTTAATACATGTCATTTCAGACTCAGCCCTAAATCTTTTGACTTTGTGGACAAAATAATCCTCTCCATAATGATTCAAAGATCTTAAAGGCTGCAAGGACTAGTATGACATCCATGGAACTCAGGTCCCAAAAATTAATCTGAGGAACAAATAGAAATTACACGATCTCCTATATTCTGCTACAATTAATGTATCCTGTCATGGCTAAATCCTTCACTGAACCATAGCCAGGTGTTATCAGATATCACAGTCATGACAAAGGTTTCAAGGCTGTTGGTAAGTGAAATAAAATTGGCAGTGCAAACACCAATTCCCTCTCTACCACTGGAAAAGATCGTGCAAGGTCAGTAAACCAGGCACCACTTTTTACCACCAGAGCAGTGATCACCTCCTTCAGTTGCTCAGAGGGTCTTAAAACTGTTCCTCAAACCTCAGAAAAGCAGCACTACTAAAAAATATATTCTCCCCTTTCCATGCCCCTTGCTGCAACCTAATACCCTTACGGCTTCCCCCAGTCTCACTGTTCCTTCTTTCTCCTCTTGTACCTCCTGTCACACCTAAACACCAGCACTGAGAGCTGGAGAAATGACTGTATTCATCCCAGTTAAATTCCAGTGTAACTAGGGCTCCTCAGTTAGAAGGCTGTACACCACCAAGATGTCTTCTGAAGGTACTGGCAACAAAGATGCTCTCCCAGAGGAAATTTCTGTCTTAGAGGAGCCACTATCTAGAAAGAACAGAAGGAAACCATGTTTTTAACTTAACTACTTCCTCCAAGTTGTAAAGTTAGATTGAGAAGGCCTCAGTATTCTCTTCTTGGCTTGGTGCTCAACCCAGAGGCAGCAACAAAGGAACTTCTGCAGCCCCCAGTGGGACCTGTTCAGCATGGATGGAATCTGTGGTGCTATCTGAATTTCTCCTGAGCATGTGCAAACTGGGATGCTTCAAATATTTCATATCTAGATGATGAGCTTATTTTCATGGCATCATTTCTGACTCAAGGCTAACTGCCAGCAAATTGCAAGTCCCTCTTTTACAACATGAGGGAATTGGGGTTTCTGAAAGAGCAGTCATCCAATTTTATTTTTTTAGCTTGAGCAAAACAGTGCATTTTGTGACCTGTGTCTTGGAAACAACTGAAGTATTCTGGCTGAAACTTTCACATAAAAAACAAACAAAAAAAAAACCACACTAAGGCAGGCACTTAGTGAAAAGAACTTTAGTCATAACAGTTAACGTTTGGAAAAGTTGAGAAGCTGCTGAGGAAATGTGATGCTAATGGAAAATTATAATGCAAATTAATTTTTTAAAATATAAAGCAGAGCCACCAATTGCACCTTTGTCCACTGCCTCTGGAATTTGATTTTTTACACAGTTATTTGAACAGACCCAAAAGAACATAGCTAGTCTGCAGTTAAGTTGGGCATTTTGGCTCTTTTTTTCAGCCTCCAAGTAAATATTCAACCTCTGCAGATTTATCTGGTAGTTTTTCCTGATCACTATTTCTGTAAGCAAAATGCTCACTGGCTCCTAAAGGATGAAGATTAATACCATTTGGTCAACAGGACTGAGGAAAGCAGCAACACTACAAATACAGGCCACTGCCCAGCAGAAAGACAATCAAAACCTCATTCTGAAATTACCTTAGAGTCACTAACCCTGAAACACTCAACTTCATATTCCTGCGTGCTCCATTTAGCCTTGCTCTTCCTCTGTCCCATGAGGCAGCCCCTTCTTTACCGCTACATAACCTTACCCTTCCTACCATGTACTTCCACTACCCCAGATGCCCTCATCCCTATTACCTTCTGGCACCCAAGTGTTTCTACACAGGCTCATCCATGCTGTCAAGAAGCAGAGCTCTGAGATACCTCAGCTACACAGAGGAATCAATTCTCGAAACATCCCAGGCCTGTTCAAGTGAGGGGAACAGGTCAAGAGTCCATTCTTCACTACCATCTGATCTCACATGGCTGACAAAGAGAGCTTTACCATCTTCCCATAATGGGAGACACCCACCTATGGGCACATCTGGCTAGTGCCTATCTGACTGCTGACAGCTAGAACTGGCTACAGAGCTGACTGCTCCCCTGCAGAGAATCGGGGGGAAAAGGACCACGGGCAGCTCGCTCAGCCTAGGTCTGGCAGATACGTAGTCAGGCATCTGCAGCTGTCTGAAACACTGTGAACACTAAGAAGAAATTCTCTCCGGTTCCTTCCTCACTTGTAAAGCAGCAGAGGGGAATAAATCTGTCCCTGGAAAAGACAATGCAAAGTTCCAAAGAAGTTGACTTCCTTGTGATCAAAAACATGACAAGAACAATCCAAAATATGGAACAACTTCTGCACAATAAACGACTACATAAGCTAGGACTCCTCAGGTTGGAAAACATGCAAGTGAAAAAGGATATGACATAGGTTCATGAACTCATTAATGGCCTGGAGATGAGAAAGACAGCAGAAAAATACACTGGCAAACCAAGAGAAAAAGCTATTCAGAGAAGAAAGAAAGGTGAACTACAAAAAATCCCACCACACCACTGTTATTTTTGCAGCTGCAACTAATTTGAAAAGACCAATCTCAAAGTACAAGAAAATTACTCTTTATTCAGGAAAAAAGTTACTTTCACAGCTCTTGCTCATCCAGCATCTACACCTCACCGCACCCCACGCTCGGATACCTGTAGATGCTGCTGATCAGCGTGTTCAGGCAGGATGCCAGTATTCTGGCGCACCATCCACCCTTGTATTTGTAAAGTTTTGTATCAGTCTGGACTCAACTTGCCTGGGATTTCTTCCTCTTACTCATGCCTCTGCCCCACCCAGGAACAGCTACCTTCTTCTCAGAGGTTCTCTGCACGTAACTGTTTCCTGTGTTGTGCCACTGTTAATATTGAATGGGAAATACTTTCACCTATTGCACGCAGGGAACGAGCCTTCTTCACGTGACCTTCTTTTACGTAGATGGCAGTAAGGCACAGGTCTTAGTGGGGGCTCAAGTGGAGATCAGAGTGTCACAAGTATGTTCTAGGGCAACATCATAGCCAGACTGAGATTACCTTTTGGCAGGAGGAGCAGCAATAGCTCTGCTGCTGTCCTTGCATGGAAAGCTCAGTAAGTTTTAGGCAAATGCTAAAGGATTAGGCTTAAATACACACACACACAAAAAAAAAAAAAACCAAAACAAAAAACCCCACCCTCATCCCTCAGCAAGAGTGCATGAGAGCCCTGCTGAGATCAGGCCTGCAAGGTGGGCTGGTCCTGCACCTTTTAGACATGGTGTAATCTCAGAGGCCCATAATGTGAGATGAGCTGTTGCCTAATTAGCAGATTTCTTGTGCCTCAATGACTGCACTGCAGATCTTGGTCACCCTCTGCTAATTTGCAACATCTCAAGCCTTAAAACACTTTATTTCATTCCAGTTCATCAGGGCCCACTGGAGAAGTACCTGCCAAGTGGAGAACTCACTTGCAAAGGTTCACATCCAAAATGAGGCCCTGGACTTGGCAGTTCTGCACTACTGCCTCAAGGCTCCTCACACCTGGGCTTCTTACTAAATCCAAGAGGTGAATCAGACAGAAATACTTATTCCATTATGCCTGTACAAGTAACAGTGGATTAGCACCGGGACTTTTAATAGATCTTGCTCTCATAATTCCCACACATAGGCACATTGTAAAGCACAGGTTGCTTACACCATCTGGTCATAGGCACCAGAGTTTTTATTTTGTGGGTTTTTTAAGGTTTTAGCATTTGAAAAGGCAGCGCCACCCTTTGCTAACAGCTCTACTACTGCAAAGTAGGCAACAAAAACAACCCTGGGAACGTTCCTGATGAGAGGCCTCTATCATGCACCACAGGTGCAGTGCCCCGGGCCTGGCAAGGCTGTGGTGGGGTGGCTGAGGACCTGCCCAACGGCAGCAGCTGTCCACCAGAGCTGAGCCTGGCGACAGGAAAGACCCCAACGCTGGTTCCCTGCCCGTGGCAAGACAATTGGAACTAGATGATCTTTAAGCTCCCTTCCAATGCAAAACAGTCTATGATTTCCTACAGAGATGGATCTAATCACAGTTTTCAGAGCCCAGAACATCACACTGCCACAGTAAAAATGGGAAAGTTTTACAGAGATTTGTAACAGAAATAGTAAAACAGGTATGATTAAGAATGATGCATGGATGAAAATACCTGTGTAAACACCAGAAGAAACAGAAGATTTGAAAGACCACCTTCTATAGAAAGAGCAAAAAATTCCAGTCAAATTGAGGAGTGATTTGTTTCCATCTAGCCCAGACAGCCAGTGCTGATACCCAAGCAAAGATGAGCAATGAAGTATAGGAGATTCCCTTGGTCAAGACAACATGGGTGCAGTTCAACAATTCTTGCACTAACTTGGGAGACAACTGCCCCATAATCAGAGACTGAAACTCAATCCTTGTATCCTGAGTATACAAGGTGCTGCCAGGTCACAAACAACTCCACTGTCACCCTCACTCACATGGCAGAAGAGGGCTACAGCCTTCTGTGCCAGCAGCCTTGGTGAAGAACCCCAGTCAGGCTTTGCCTTGAATGGTTGTTTTGGACAGCTTCAAGGAGAACCAAAACCTGCTGTCCCTCAGCTGAGGCTCAGCTCATCCACTGCACAGTGCTGGCCCCTAACACTGCCCCTTGAGCAGAGAACTCTGTAGAGGAATGAAGCTGGGTTAATTAGCATTCATAACATACAGCTGTGGGCTGGCTTCAGGGGCAGCAGGTTGGCTGATGTAGACAAGGTGCAGCTGTGGCTGGTTAAGTTAAGTGGTTGTGAGCCAATGAAGAGAGAGCAGCCGAGGAAAAAGTAAGAAAAGAGAGAGTGTGCCCTGGATGAGGTGAGGACAAGATAGCAGAGGGACTGGCATGAAGAGTAAGCTGGTAAAAGACCTTGTTGCAGCTTGATAGTTTGGAGAATGTTGTGACAGAACTCCTCTCACCCCAAAAGACTTCCTTTGACCACAGTATTTTTGAAAAAACTTAGGGCAAACCCATCATTAAGCATCTCCAAATAAGGCCAAAGTGGATTAAAAAAGACAGGAATTAAAAAAAAAAAAAAAAAGAAGAGGATTAAAAAGGGATATTTCTGCACCTCCTGCCCAAGAGAACAACTGGGTGAATCCTGTATTTGGTGAAGGAGGGATGGGGAGGGGGGTGTTGCTTAAAACCTCATATAACAGAGAACAAAGCGTAGGAAGAGGTAAACATTATTATTCAAGCCTGAACACTAAGTTTTATTGCAAGTCTCTTTTTTTTTTTGTGTGTGTGAAAATAAGACTTGAAACTCAGCAGAACTGCTGTCAACATTGGAATAATCTCTTTCTTAAGCCTCTAGCTCACCTTGGTTTTTTTCTAGACAGAGATTAGATTGAGGCTCTGTCATCATGCAGTACCATAGAGTACTGATATTTGTACCCCCCTGACCTGAACAGGGCAATGTGTACCTGCAACTTTAAGCCTAGGATAAGTTTCAGCTATGATCATTGTTTGCACAGAGGCACTTAAGAGTTATGGTTTCATCCAAATTATATCTATGCGTTAAATAATCAGGAGTACCAAGCCCAGAGCGCGGTGATTTATGCTCCTTGCACCTTTGGTGGATTAATGCCACTGCCTTTCTTCAGGCCTTTTTTAGAGCTAGCAACCTTGGTTTTGAGACTATTGCAACATGCCTACCTATCCCTCCTTCACTATGGAAAAGAAGACACCATCCCGGCCTCTTTTTGTCCACTGATTCGTTCAGGCTGTGGAAGAGCTGATTTTTATTAATTTTTTTTCTCCTGCCGGTTTCTTATCAGCCATTTTGTCTTTCTCAAACAGGTTGTGATGAGCCACTCCCGACCTCTGGCACTGCCCCAGGCCTCACCTTAACCCATACTGAACCCACATAGCTTTATTCTAGTTACAACCTCACCGAGGTTCTCTGATGCCACCCACTTCCTACATTTAGCTTAAAGCACAATGCTTTATTAAACTTCCCCTTGCCATCAGTCAGCACTGCCGCCTGGAACCACCAGGCTCTCGCATCCCCTGCCTGAGAGGGAAATGCGGTGCGGCCCCACCCGGCCACGGCGGCAGCCCCCGCCGGAACGCCGTGAGGCGGCGCTGCGAGCGGACTGCAACTCCCAGGGCGCACCGCGCCTGCGAGGGCGGTGGCCGCGCCGGGGCGGGAACGGCCGCCCCGCAGAGGGCGCCGCGGGGCCTGACGGGAGGTGTAGTCCACTGTCCCGCCGCGGGAACCCGGGTTCGCCTCCGCCCGGGGCGGGCGCGGAAGGGCAGGCTGGTGCCGGCGGCCGGGGCTCTCCTCAGGCCGAAGCGCTTTGTCCTCGCTCTGCCACAGCTCTGCCCTCCCAGCCAGCGTGCCGCACTTTTAACGCTACAGTTATTTTCATAGCGCCAAAGTGCACCAAGGAAAAAGTCTTCAACTTTCCATTTCCCTGAAGAGAGGTGTCAAACACGATCCTGAGGAAAGACAGGAGGCAGTAACGAACAAGAAGCATTCGTTTCTGGTTTTTTTCAATTTTACATAGATATGGCTTGTCAGTCACATAGACACTCTTGCGTATGACAGACAGGCTGGCATAAGCTGAGCTGCCCCTCTCGGTAATTCACCGTGATATGTGCTGGCCTTGGGCAGGAGCAAGCAGCCCTGCCTGCCATCCCTGCAGCACGCCGGCTTCACTTCCAGAGAGGCTGGTCCCCTGCACCGTGCGGGTGGATCGGGGACAGGCTAACCCCCCTCCCCGCGCCCAGGCACCAGACTGCCGGGGGTAGGTCAGCCGCCTCATCGCTGTCCCTTGTCTCTTCCCCAGGGGCAGGTCTCGGGTTTAAAACAAGGAGTTGCCAGCCTTCATTGGGTGTGGGAGGTCCCTTAGAGGGAGTACTCGGGCAGAATCTGGCCATTTCATCTCACTCCCAAAGCTGGTAATGCCCTTAGTGTGATAGTTTTTAATTTGAATGTGGTAACTGATTTTGCCAGGAATATAATGAGATCATTTCTCTGGTGAACTGCTCCATGGGTATGACCACAGTGATAAATAGGCAGGAGAAGGATCTTGGTGTGGTCTGTAGTCAAGTGGAGGCCCTGCTTAGCACCAATTTAAAAGATACTAAAAGGGCCTCAAATCTCAAGGGGTGCCTCTCCGTGCTTGAGCCTCAGCTACCAACCTGGAGTCAGCCAATTAAAACAACCTTAATCTTTCTTAAACAAAATGTCTCATCATGGTAGTAGTTAGTGGTGGTGGTTCTTGTGAGTCCGCTTTTCCCAAGGCATCCAGTGAAGAGAGGAATCATCTGCCTGACCCCGATAAAAATTTTTTTTCTCCCAGGTTTGGATCAGGGATCAGGAGCCCTCGCTGCTCTCCTGACCCCTCGCTGCTCTCCTGAGAGCAAGCTCTGAGCCTGCATCTCCACTGAAGCAGCAGACATTCTGCCTCTATACTTCATATGAAACACCTAGATGTTCATCTTTACACTTTGTGTAGGTGATGGCAAGAGTTGGTTTCCAGCTTCTGCTTCAAATATTGGATATTCTTCAAAGCTTAAATAGCTGACGGGCTGCTTTCAGCACTAGCAAGACCTGAAGGTACAAAGCATATGCCTAGAAAAAGAGTAATGGGCATCTACTGCACATGGGGAAAAAATGCATTAAAGCAGTAACATTCTTTTGAAAAGCTTGTCATTAACTTAAATATCTGCAACGATGCTACTCATTTGGGCTTTTAAACTTCAGAGAAGCAGTTTTTTTAAAATAAAGCAAAAGGCAATATGGCACCTCCTTTTTATGGAGATTAGCATCTGTGCATAGTGCCTTTGAGGTAGTCCTTGCACGTTTGATTAACTTGTTGATTAGTGGACAAAGTTTTAAAGAATTACACTGTATAAATGGATCATTACTTTCCATGCTATTTCTCTTCTGCTCTTGCGAGTGACTGGGTCACTGCTGACCATAATAATGTGGGAGCTCTGGGCTTCTGTATCTGCTTAATTAATCCTGTTCTGAAAAGACATTGCATAAACTGGAACTACAGACTGTATTTTCCCTTACAGGAAGT
Source organism: Falco cherrug (assembly GCF_023634085.1). NCBI lineage: Eukaryota > Metazoa > Chordata > Aves > Falconiformes > Falconidae > Falco > Falco cherrug. The sequence goes on from NC_073698.1 coordinate 7,157,512, forward strand.
CCTCATCTATGTCTCCCTGTTAATTCGCTCCTGGCTCATTAATCTTGTTCTGTGTTGTACGTTGTGACCCAGCTATCACAGGAGGGATGTCAAGAATCATACAGAATGGCTTTGTGGTAGGGTACTGCCTTGGGGATTCAGAGTAGCAGGTTCAAACCACCTCAAACTGAGGAGAACCTAGAAACCGTATCTCCTGTTTCTGAACAAGTGGGCTACCCTGCAGGCTGCTGGACTGGCTGTCTTGCTTTCCCTTCTTCCTTCCCTTGCTCAGGGAGGATTTGAGCACCTGAGAAGTGCCCTTAGCACGTTGAATCCCAGACAAATAAAGGAATTACTGCTACAGAGGGCAATTCAGACTCACCCCTGTACACAGGGTTCTCTGTTTATGGCTCAAGGCAGAGCATCAAACCCTCCTGGAAAGCCTGACCTTGTGCAATCATTAAAGAGATGTGGGAATGCCAGCAGAGCCTGTTACCTCGGTGTAGCCTGAGAAGCTTGCAGATCAGCTTAGGGCTCTGGATACCTGATCTCTTCCCCTTCTTTTTACGCGTTATTACTCTTCTACTCGGCTCCTTCTGCAATATATGAGTCTATTTCATAACCATCCAAGAGGAGGTAATATTTCAACTTCCATTTTCATGATCACTTTCCTGCTGGTGTCAAAACGAGGTCAGGAGACATTACTTGGATACAGCAACTACCGGTTTCACCAGTTCCAGTTGATTCCCTACTTCAGTGTTAGGACACACTGCTTAGTTTTCAGTGCTTAGCCAACGTGTTTATTAATTGGAAGATGTCTTATTGCTGTCTGGATTTTCTGACTGTAAGGGTAATGAATGACTGCTTGATGTTGAAGAAACTTCAACTAGTATTCTTCCAAGCAGAACATGTTCAAAATATTTTCTGATAAAGGAGAGATGTATTTACTGTTTCTGGGATTTCCTCATTAACTCTGCATATCCTAAAGTGTAAAATCAAACTGAACCTAATGCTTATGTGAAGGTTTGCCTTTATTTTTCAAAGCTAAGTGAAGGATATGGGATAGAGGTGGGATACCTTTGCCTTTTGAATGGGAGTCCATGTGAAAGTTGATAAAAAATTAGTTTCAAAGCATTTAAAGCTGGTTTAGCCTCCTTCAGTTAAGTCAAATTTGGCAAGGTCTAGCTTTAAAATTTGCATGGTAAGAGGAATCCACAGCAATGTTTGCTAAAATTGCCCTGTGGAAATCCCCTGTTTTCAGTGACTTATTTCTTTAACCTGACATTAGCACTTAGGAAGATGCATTCTAGCAACCTGTTGTATTGTAGTTGTTTGTAGCACGTCTTTAAAAAATACCTAAAATTGCAGTGGGGGTGGGTGTGTGTGTGATATAAGGATGATATAAAGACTGGGATTTGGCATTTAGGGAACTGTGTGAGAAATGCTGCTAGGAAAATATACGGTACCCAAGATAGAGACTGAAAGGAATGGCTAAAAGGGATACAAAAAGGGACAGCCATGAATAACAGAAAGATGAGAAGCCTGGGAAGGGTCCAGGAAGCAAACTCTGGATGTGTAAAGCAACTGGTAATGCTTGTGGACAGAGGTTAACAAGACACGGTGGCATGACAAAAAAATAGAAGAGGACAGGACAGACAAACTGAAAATGCACCGAGACTTCTCAGGACTGCAGGTGGGTCTGGAGAAGGAAGCTGGGGCCAGAGACAGAAGCGGGGTCTGAGCCCAAAGGCAGTGAGCGGATGTTTCCACCCACTAGAAGATTTTTCCTTTTTATCTGGCACACAGCACAAGCTCTGATGCTTATCACCTCTTAAGTGCACAAATGCCTGTGAAACGCAATCATAGGTTTCCAGTGCCCTTCCACTGCCATGTGGCATGGAAGCTTAAAGTCTCCAATTGCTGTCATGACCTTTCCCTGGTTTTGAAAGAGTTGGAAGACGTTGAGAGGCATAAGCTGAAAGAAAGGGATGATGGCACAGCAACGAACGTCTTTGGGTGTGCCCTCGGAAAACTAGACTTGTTTGTGCCTCTGTGGTTAACCAGGCTTGTCAGATTATCTCACAGTTATCTCTAGAAGGTTTGGTGTAGCCTTGAAAATCTCACTGGTGGAAGCTACTAATGAAGTCAAGGAAGGTTGTGCTGATACAGGAGGAATTTTACCAGAGTGCTTAATTGTAAATGTTGCAACTAATGTATCCATGACGTTTCTGAGCTGTACAATGCTGCATTATCTAGTTTAGCTGCTAGTAGAATGCTGCATTGAGTAGTTTAGCTACTAGTAGATAAGAACCAATCCAAAACCAAGGCATGAGCCAAGAGTGCTGAAACAGGGCCAGAAGAAGAGAAGATCATGAAAAGGACAAGAGGAAGAGGAAGATGACGAAGAAGAGGATGAAGAAAGGATGAAGATGTCCCAAACAACCACCAGAAGACGAACCCATTAGGCCAGACGTGTAGTTAGCATGTAGATAAGTAGTTCTTGGCATTGTAATAAATATGCTAATAGTTTCTCAGAAACGTCATTGATATGTATAGATTGGCCATATAAAGACAGTGATCAAAGTCGTTATGCACATTGGGTGGAACTTTACCAGTGCCAAAAATAAAAAATGTCTGCTTTCTAAAACTCAAAAACAAGTATTAGAGTTTTGTCTCTGATTTTTCAGCATCAGTGAGTGCTGTGAGCACCAAGTGTAGTTTGATGGTAGGTACTCTTGACACGGCACTGAAGATCAGTTTACACAGTAAACGCACATGATGTGCCAAGTTCCTCAGTGTAAGCTTCCAGAACCTGACCTGTATCTGTGAGGGCAAATCAAGTTTCTTGGTAATGCAGCATCATATGCTGTTACAGCAGTCGTCTCTCAATATGCTTGGTGCGTGTTGGCATTTTTAATCAGGTAGGTTTTCTGATTAACTTTTCTATTTTTTTTTCTTTTATTTTTGAAGGCACATTTTATTTGTTCCTAAATACTTTGGCCAGTTTTATCTGGATTCAAACACTTTGGATCTAGCTTTTTACTTCCACTGCAAGACTATTAATTTCTACGTACTGCTGCTCCGTACTCGGGGACAATCAGAACTGGTTTAACCCGGAACCCAGCGGGGATCGCGGCGGCGGTGCGAAGCGCCCCCTGCCTTTCCCGCCCACGGCGCCCCCGCCTCAACGGCGCGGACTGCAGCTCCCGTCAGGCGCCGCGCGGCCCCGCGCAGCCCCGCTGGCGCGTGGACACGCGTTGCACCACGGGAGCTGTAGTCCGCCCGCGCCCCACCCTCCGCGGCGGCCGCGCGCCGGAAGTGACGGGCAGGTCCGCGGTGAGTGGGGCCGCGCTGGCTTCCGGGAGGCGGCGCTGATGGAGGCAGCGGAGCAGTGGCGGGGGTTCTGAGCCGGCGGAGGGGGTTCGGCGGCTGCCGCCATGTTCGGCTGCCTGGTGACGGGCAGGCTGGTGAGCGCGGGCGGGGCCCTCCACCCGCTCGGGGTGGGGGTGGGGCTGCCGCAGGGCCGCCCCGCGGGGCTCCCCCTTGCCCTCGCCGGGGCTGGCCCCAGGCCGAGGGACCTCGCCGTCCCCGGCACACCTGCCCGGCCTGCCGGCTGGCTGCGCCCCTCGCCCCCGGAGGGGACGTAGCGCCTCGCTGCCGGGAGGCTGTTGCCGTCCCCTCTGTTAATGGAGAGGCTCGGGCTCCTCAGAGACAAACAGGGAGCCTGGAAGAAGCTTTTTAAGGGTAGACTGTGCGTTGGCTGCAAGGATTTGGCATCTTCAGTACCTAAAGGGGCCTACGAGGAAGCTGGAGAGGGGCTTTCTACAAGGGCAGGCAGTGACAGGACAAGGGGGAATGGCTTTAAACTGAAAGAGGGTGTGTTAGATTGGATATACGGAAGAAATTGTTCACTGTGGGGGTGGCGAGGCGCTGGCCCAGGCTGCCCAGAGCAGCTGTGGGTGCCCCATCCCTGGCAGGGCTCAAGGCCAGGCTGGACGGGGCTGGGAGCAGCCTGGGCTGGTGGAAGGTCCCTGCCCGTGGCAGGGAAGGTGGAACTAGATGATCTTTAATGTCCGTTCCAACCCAAACCATTTTATGATTCTGTCTCATGTAAAGAGACATCTTTTTTGCTCTGGCATTTAGCCATCCTTTTACTGCCTGTCTCAAGGTCTGTTGTATTTCCTATGTGAACAGGTTTCCATGATCCTGGGGTTGTGCCAGCCAGGTGGTCAACAGCCACTGCTTATAGACTTGGCAACCTTTTCTACACCCTATTTTCCTCCTACGCACGTGGGGAGTGAAGGTATTCTGATCCTGTAGTCCCGGGTGGGATATATGTTCAGTGCAGGTAGAACAAGACTGTTGTGCCTTTTAAGTAGTATTTTTTTGCAGTTGTTGCTCAGCTGTGTTTGACTTTTATCTGGCTGTTTGCTACTTAGGTTAGTATATTCCTCACTTTTTATTATGTTCTGCTGTAGGTGTATTTCTGTAAAAGGAAATTCACAGTTAGTCAAACATGAAAAACATAGTAATACTAATAAAGGTTTTGTTCTCTTTAGGTACAAGCAGCTCCCCAACAAGTGGCTGAGGACAAATTTGTATTTGATTTACCGGACTATGAAAACATCAACCATGTAGTGGTCTTCATGCTGGGAACTATACCATTTCCAGAAGGAATGGGAGGATCTGTCTATTTTTGTTATCCAGACCCGAGTGGGATGGCAGTGTGGCAGCTGCTGGGGTTTGTGACTAATGAAAAGCCAAGTGCCATCTTCAAAATTTCTGGTCTGAAATCTGGTAAGACTGGTCAAATGTAGCAGTTGGTGAAACAGATGTGTTCCTGCATGCATAAGGGGATAAATGTTTGAAGGTGGTTGCGAACGAAAAGCTACTTGAAAAGGCAGGCCACCATGTGTTTTTCATAATCCCGAGCAGATGTGGTACTGGAAGGAGTCTCAGTTTCATGGAAGTCTGTCTGTATGTTAATGTTCCTAGCAAAATTTTTCACTCATCTTCTCTTGTATAAGGTGTTGATCTGGAAATTCTTTTGAGCAGACTTGGCATGAGTTCCAGTGCTTCTGCATAGAGAACCAGAGGAAGAATGACTGTAACTTCCATAGCATGGTTTTTAGTTTTTTGTCTAGACGTGCCTGCAAGTGCTTGCTTTCAGCTTTCCCTGTTAAGTGATTGTGTTCTTTGTAGCACAGAGACAGGTTTTGTAATGAGTAAAGTCTGACGCAGTGATTTCAGACAGCTGGCAGCTTCCCGTCGGTCCCAGTTGCACTATGTAATTGCCCAGTAGAGGGTGTTGTCATTGGGAAGCAGGCTTCCAAATGTTTTCGTATTTCTGATACAGACTAAAGTCGCTTAGTCTTGAGTCATATAGTTAGAGAATGCCGGTGCTAGCTGCAGTAGGTGTGGGTGGGTTTTGCTAAATATACAGGGAGCTTGCCATGCGTGTTACAAAAATGAAGTGCCCCAATGGCACACCTTTGTCTTATTAAGGGGGACAGATATCAGTCAAGCAGCCTAAAGTGTTATGATGATAAAGTGATTAGGCTTCAGTGTAGTTTACAGCCTTAACTTGAATCTCTATTAAATAGAGCGTTGATGTTGCTGTAGTAAAGTGTTTTAGTTTGTAAGGTGGCATGCTTTCTTTTGAATCAGTCCTGGATGGCAGCATGACATGAGAGAAGGGCTCTTGGAGTGCAGAGCAAAATGAATTCTGATCGTATATGTTCCTCTGAAATTCAGGCTTTCTTCAGAAGAGAGAACAGCCATAGGAAGAGTTTGGCAGGGCGTGTTTTTGTATATTCCAAAGTTGCAGTGTTAGTGAAACAGTGAAGTGTATTGCCAGTTCTTTTGCCAGCTTTTGCTGTGTGTTTCTGGTGCTTGAAAGACTTACTGTATTTATATATACTTTCAGACAGCTTTGTAGGAAAACACATTTTCAGATGCTCTTTGCATGATTAGCCATAAGTTCCTAGTAAGGGCTGCTCTCAAGGAAGAATTCTGTGACATGGTTGATTGCATTTGCAATGCCATGAGGCAGTGCTGTGCTTGATTTGAACAGCAGAGAGCTCTGTGATTCCCGTTATTATCTACAGCTGATCGCTGACTGTAGTGAGTGGAAGCTACACAGCCTTAGTTTCTGTGGCCGTAAACAGTTGTACAATGAAGACTATGAGGCTGTAGAAAGGGGACACCAGAGAGGGATTACAGAGAGCTGGAATATTGAGAGACATTACTTACTGTTGAAATCCTTGTCGAGAGGAACAAATTTGTGTCCCTGTTTGCCAGCTCCCTGTGAAGCTGTGATTGTAGCAGAGTTTCTTGCTGTGTGATGAGGAGGGTCAGCACGTTTATTATCTGAGGTGGCACAGTATTTTATGACACAGACTTCAGGAATGGTTAAAGATGTAGTTTGTAACTCTTAAGTTTACGTTTAGTGTCTGAAATGCCCTGGAACTGTACAGGTTTTGTGATGCAACTTGGCCACTTAGCACATTGTTGCAAGGACTGGTTGGTCTGTTAAATATCATGGGGGTGGAATATTAGGCTTCTGGACTATGAGGCTCAAGTAAAATGGTGTTGTCTCAGGTTTTTTTTGTTTCTTTCCTTCTTCCTGTGTTGTGCTCACTTAGGAAAGCCAATGCAGGTGAACACTGCAGTGTTTCCAAGTGTGATACCAGAAGCTGTCCAAATAGATGAACTAAAGGGGGAATGGCTTTTGTGGAATACAGTCTTCAATGTGAAAGTGATTTGTGGAATAGAGACTAAATTATGAACCTGGACATTTTATTCCTTGACTACAGGTGTTATTTAAACTCTGGTAACCTTCCTTGAGTAGGAGATTTCCAGTTTGGGTCTCGAAGGTGACTCTCAGAAATGTCATAGTACCCTCTAAAAGATTCCTTTAGAGCTCCTCTATGAAAGTTTGCTGACTTGTATTTCTTAGTGATCTCAGTACAAACTTAATATATCTAAAATCAGGCTTTTCTGTTGTACCCCTTGCTAACTTCTAACCATTCTTAAAAACTGTGCTGGGAGGCTAGAAATATAAGTACTTGTGTAGTTTGTGGGGGTTTTGTGGGGTTGTTTTGTTGGGTTTTTTTTTGTGGTGGTGATGTTTTTGGTTGTGGGGTTTTTTGACCCCTTGATTTAGCAAGTGAAGTCTTTCATCTGCTGATACTGATTATGGGTCTAGGGGTCAAAGCCCGAAATACCCAGCATTATTATATCTTTCTTTTTGAGGATTAACTATCAAGTAAAATGGTGACTGGCTTTGCAATAAGCATTAAATCTGAATTAATTTTTTTCTCTTCAGATGCAAATAAGACTATTAATTCAACCCCCGAACAACACTAGTAGTTAGATTTCATGATACAATGTGTGGTTGTGAGGCTTAGGGCTTTTCTGGTCATTTCCCCACCCCTCAATGGTATGACAGTCAATGTGTATTTTTCCAGGCTCTTACTCTTCCCACTTCTGAATTTTTCATTACAGGTGAAATGTTTAACACCTGTAGTCAAGGCAGAATAGAATATTTCTGGCTTTAACAGAGCTGAGTGGCTACTTAGGGCCAAGAGGAATGAAGTAGCAATATACCTTTGTGAAAGAGGCAAAGCTGATCACTTAAAATTATGCAATTTTTGCACTTGTGTAATGAACTGCTGCTGTAATAAATGTAGTAAGATCCCTTGGCGCCTTTTGGAGCTGCACTAGTAGTGCTAACTGTATTCATTCATTAAGGTCACCAGCATTCCTGATAGAATCATTGTGAACTGTATCGCTCACAAGGAATTGGGGTCAGTTCTCATGGTGTAACTGAAGAAGTCAGGTTTTTCGCTTGGGCTCCTGATGCCCTTGCAGAGCATGACTGCTCTTGGAAGGCAAGACAGGTTCTGCTGGTTTTTGCCACAAGTGTGTTTAGGTTGCTTTGGAAAATGTTGTGGGTAAAATGTTTTGCTGACCTTTGTCTTTAAAGCAGAAGTTACGCTGCAGGGAAGCAGCTTGGGCCTAGAGAATCAAGCTTTAGAAATGCCACTGGTGGCAGTTGTCACTGTTACTGGCTTGTCTGTACTTTCAAATCTGGAGAAGAAAATGGCTGGTAACACCTCAGTGAATGCAATTACATATTCTTCTCTGACTGCAGGTGGTGTTACTGATTTAGAGTAGATGAATTTCATGTGATTGCACATAAAGAAGGGGCTTAGAAATACTCCTTGCCTTGGAATGGTAAAGTTTTTTTATTTTTCAGTTGTGCTTGGAAGTGTGGTAGAAATAGAAAATGAAGCTTTAGGCTGGGATTTCGCACCCTTACTGGAAGTATGTTGACAAGTGAAAGTTACAGGACAGCCTGTTCTACAGACTTTTTCTGCAGTGCAGCATGCAATGATGTATGTGATGCTGTTTTCCACTTAGTATACCCTCTCATACAATGTCTGCATTTGAGGCCTACACATAGGTAAGGTTTTTGACATGACTGAGCTGAAAGGTAATGAGGGCTTACTATCTTGAATCAAGGGTTCAATGAAGGGAAGGAAAGAAGGGCGTGGAAAAAATAGTTTTCTTATTGCAGTTGCTCTGCTATGACATAGTATGTTGGAGAGTGTAGGGTCTGAATGTGAAAACCTGAGCTTTATTTCACTACTAATTTACATACTGTGTTCTTTCTGTTTGTAATACTAATTGCAAGAGCCAAGCATTGAAAATGTGGAGTGTGTTTCAGTTGGTGTAAGGATGGCAGAGGATACTTTTCTCTCACCCTTTTAGGCAGACAACTTTCCAAGAGAGTGGTTCCATGGGAGTGCATGCAAAGTGACAGAATGGATATATTTTATTATTTAGTTCATTAGTGTCTTTCTAAAGTAGTGATATATTCTGATGGAGCCTGTTGCTTGAGGATATTTTTATTGTAAATGTCAGCTTCTCAGGTGAGGATGTTCAAGCTCTATTGCTATTGGGATTTTTAATAATGAGCTTGCATGATATTTGGTTTCTAATAGCTTTTCTCTTTCTTTCTTAATACTTGATTAAATTTTACCTTTATCAAACAAGCATCTCTCTACAGTAAAGTCTGAGATCATACAGCAGTGGCATTTGTCAGAAGAGCTTCTGAATAGCACTTCAGGAGATGAACTCTTAGAATTGGCTTTGTGTTAAAGTAACATTTTAATAGTGAGTGCTTTACTCTTAAAAGTAGCACTATGTTGCAGCTGTAGGATCTGGAGTGAGGAGCAACACTTGGCTTCAGTTGAAAAGGGTGCTGGGTTTGTGGACGTGCTTTCTGTAGGGGTTGGGGGTTGGCTTCTTTGTGGCAGTGCCTTCTGTCGCTGTCTTGAGCCTCAGTTTAACTTCTCAAAACTTTGCTGGTTTTGCTTTCTTGAGGTTTTGACTGTGGAATAAAGTCAGATGGTGCTTTAGATTTCAATTAGCCTTCCTTGCAGCTCAAGATAGTCTTGACTGGTCTGTAGGGCAGCTCTTGATTAGCTTTGCTTTCTCCTGCTTGTCAGAGGCCAGAGAGCACTACTGAAACATCAGCTCTGTGTTAAGAGGGTACTCATCTATTGCTTTCGCTCAAACTTAGGTGGAGTGTTAGTATTTGTTTACTAATATATTGTGGTCTCCCACACCTTGTTCCTGCATTTTCCTTTACAGATGTCGACAAAGAGGACTGCATGATTTAAGTGACTCTAGGTGTTTGTCATTGTTTGCAGAGAACCTAGCTGAAGCTGGGACTGAAAGTACTGGTTAACACTCAGTTGAGAAAGGTCAGAAGTGATGGCAGAGGGCTGGGCTGATGGCTGTGTGAGAGGTATGCAGTTTGGGGTTCGGTTTCTGCCCGATTCATTGTGGTTTTTGTGGCTTTTGCAAAGTCAGAGGCCTTTCTGTTCCATAGCTATTTCTTTGACCTTTGCTGCTGTTGGTGGCTCTGAGCAGTTCAGATGAGACCTGGGGCTGCCCAGCCCTCTGCAGGGATAACTCTGAGTCAGAGTGGTCTTAAAGTAACTTTCTCTGGTTTTTAGAGCACAAACAGGTTCACGAGAACCTGGTTTTGAATGAGTGAATCAAACCAGCTGTGCAGCAGTGCTGCATGTTTCCTATTTAGCTGCAGTTGTTACTGTGTGAATTAAAGGCTTGGTTCCTGTAGAGAAAGGTTCCACCACCTTTTACTCACAGATTGTGTTTCCTGTTGAATCCATATACTTCATAGGGAGCTTTAAAATTACATTTTTCCTTCTTTTAGAAATTTCCTGAAGATCTGTGGTTTTTAAATGTACCTATTGCACTGTTTCCTCTGTTATGCTTGGCCATAGGTGTGCCTGTGCTTGGACTGCATGATTTTTCTGTATTTCTGTGACAGGAAGATCTCTAGAGTTGAGAAATACTTTCTACGGAAGAAACACAGTGATTCAAGTCTTTACATGTGTGCCAAATCTAACATGTGCTGTTTGTGGTGCTTTCAGGGAAGGGAAGTCAGCATCCCTTTGGTGCCATGAACCTCCCTCAGACGCCAACGGTGGCCCAGATTGGAATCTCAGTGGAACTGCTGGAGAACCTGGCCCAGCAGACTCCCGTTGCAAATGCTGCTGTGTCATCAGTAGATTCATTCACAGAGGTTAGCTTGGACGTTCTATTTTCAGAAGTTCTCTGTACTAAGAAAGTCTTGCAAATTGAGCCTCTGAAGAATGACTTGGAAAAAAAAAAAGCTGCTATAGCAGCTATAGGTTATAGGATCATAACCAGCCTAATCATTGTCAAATCATTTGGCTGGATGCTTTGATATTTTTGTAAGTTAATTTTTCTTACACTGGAAAACCATGTCTCCTGTAAAGGATTGGATTTTGCATGCTTAGTGGAATCAGGTCAGTACTCACTTGTGTTGATGTCGATCTGCTGTAAAAATAATTATGATACTTCCTTATAGGAGCAGTATGGCTAAATGTGTGTAAGAGACGGTGGAACAGTGGATCTTTGATGATTTGTAGGTGGTGGAACTCAAGTGCGTAGACTTGAAGGGATGGTCAAAAATTACTCAAAAGTCAAGGCAGACACAGGAGTCGATGCAGGTGGATATCCAAGTGTACCACTGACCCTTGAGAAATCCTTCTGAGGTAGTTCTGCAGAACTACAGAATCGCCCTCTTCCACAGAAGGATATATTTTTTTAATATTTTTTTTCCAGTTCTTTCTGTGTGGACCAGGCCTTGGGCTGCAACACTTGCCAATTTTTGCCCAGCCTGTCTGTTAGTTGGAACCTCTGGAAATCCTCAGCCAGCACTGGCAATTAGTCGGCCATCTAACAGCTGTTCAAGGCAAGCTAGATCATCATGGCAGGTCTTGATTTCCCTAGCACTGATGGCTCTGGCATTAATTTCAATATTTCAGCAGTTGGTGAGGCTTTTCTTGAAGCTTTTTTTTTTTTTTCTTGTTCACTTTTCTTACAGACACTTGCTGAGGTAGATTGATAGTTTCATAGTCGAACAGTAATCCTGGTACTGTATCTGATGTCCTTTGGCAGTTTATACACGATAGCTCCAAATAGGTAAAGTCTCTTGGAGAAAGTTATCATGACTGGCAGTTGACCAACACCTGTTTTTGTGTAGTATGGTTAATTGAGCTTTTCCGGGGTTGTTGGGGCAAATGACATCTAGAAATATTTCTGATTCCACCAATTTTTATTATAGAAGTAGTTAAGTCATGGGGTAATAATGTACTACGTGAGGTCATTTGCAAAGTGGCTGGTGGATTTTTCTGGCAATAGTATTTAAAGAAAAAAAACCCACACTGTGATCTCATAGCTTTTTTTACAAATGTTATTTCCAGTTAGGTATTTTTCTGTTAAAAAGAAAGTAGCATCTTAACTGAAATGGTATATTGCTTTCAAGAAATGCAGTTGAGCCAAAAGCTGAACTAATCGTTACTCCTATAGAGAAAACATATAAAGTCATAGTTGAAGGAAACCTTTGAGGGATTAGGTAGCAGAGGAAGGGAATATGCCTGGGAGCATGTTTGTAAATGACTAATGGCTTTTATTTTATACTTGGCATCATCTCTTTGGAACTGCTACATTATAGCAATAAAAGTATTTTTTGAAGGCAAAGTCATCTGTTGCTACTCTTGAGCTAAGGGATTGCTCTCCCACTACATTTTTAGTAAGTTTCATGAAGTTTTATGATTGTATATATGATTTTTAACATACATCATTATAATACAAAAAAGTTTTATGGAAGAGAAGTGGGACAGACCCGCAGAGTGCTGTGTGTGACTGAGGGTAGGCTCCTGGGTTCCGGGACATCAGTTCCTCCACTCCTTCTTTCAGAGCAGGTGGAGGGAAGCACAAGAGTACGTATTGCCCTAGTCTCTTTTCCTCCATCATTTCACTGTCTATGAAAAGAGTTTGTTCTCCCACCAAAACAATGCATACTTTTTTAAAAATAAAAATAATAGGAGAAATAAGGAGGTACCATGGACTTATGTATTTGTAGACTGGCTGGGAATGTCCTGCAACCTCATCCTCTGCACACAGGGCTTGCTGCTTGGCCTCTCTTTTGCTTTTTTACTTATTCCTGCAGTTTAAGAGCTTCCTATGCATATTTTTCTTGTTTTCCCCAGCAAGATCTTGTGGATGAAAATGGGCAGGGAGAGGGCAAGTGAAGATTCTGAAAATGATTTCTTGATGCTGGGTGGATCTGAGGGCAAGACCAAGAGCTAGGATATTTTGATCAATTTCAAACAGATATCCCTGGACTTCCTATATGCACTTCCCCATTGTGTTTTGGACGGCAATGCTACTTTTACTTCATATAGGAGTTGTATATCTGTTAAACTTTTGCACAAAAATGCAAACTAGAAAAAAAAAACTTACTTAAAAGATTTCTCTTTATTTCAGTTCACTCAGAAGATGTTGGACAACTTCTATAACTTTGCTTCCTCATTTGCTGTTACTCAGGCACAGATGACCCCAAATCCTTCTGAAGCTTTCATTCCTGCAAATGTAGTTCTGAAATGGTAATGGCAATGATCTCTAGAAACAAATGTTCTTTTTTCTAGGTATTAAACCAGCTGATTCCTAAGTATTGAACTACTGTCATGCTGTTCAGTGAGATGCTGCAAAAATGTTCAGAAGTTTGTTGTTTATCTCAAGTATAGAGAGGTTCTATCCACTGTGTTTATATTTATTTGTCAGCATCTTCATATCATTTTTTTATTAGAAAAGTGCTATGCAGCCTATGAAATTTTTTTGCTTCTAGAAATGTCGCTCTTGACATATGTGGATTGGCACTATGTTGCTGATTATGCAAATGCTCTGAAATCATGGGAAGACAGAACACACTGATACTTGTTAATTTGTGCTTCTTTGTTGTTCTTAGTCTCTTTCTAGACATAGTTCCAGCACAGTTACATTGCCTAAGAATATGGGAGAGGTGGAGAAATAGTGTTCCTAGTTGACCTAGTTCTGTCACTGAGACCCTTGAGCAGAAGTTAAAAAGGCTCTGAGAGTTTTTTTTTCCAGGGACTGATTTAAGAAATAACTGTCTGTGGGGATAGCCCATGTAGCCTGGAGGTAAGCTGAAATGCAGGCAGTCCTTTAGGATGTTTGAAAAACTCTTTACTACAGTTTATTAGTTTAACCCTCTTCAGCCTTTGATATTAACCTAACCCTTTTTTAAAACAGCATTTGGGGATCTCTGAATACAGTTTTATTGTTAGTGCGGATCTCCTGAACATGCAGGCAGTTAACATAAGCAATAGATTTTCTTTGGGAGTGTAACTTGATGCAGATCTCTTTTATTTAGAAGGTAACTCTACGCGCTCCATGAACATGTGAGGCTAAGGTCTCCGATGAGAGAGACCAAAGGGAAGACAGGCTAAAGAAGCAGGGTAGTGGCTTGTCATTGCCTGGATGGTGCTGATTTTGGTTTTGGCTGCTCTTTAAAACAGTATAGTGAAGTGAGGCATAACTTTAATGAACTGAACACATTTGTGTGCAGAAATCTGTTGATGTAGTTACAGCCACAGAAAAACTGTTTTTTGGCTCTGTTCATATGTTTGTGAGTCATTATAATGTGTTTAATTACAGCTTGTAATATGTAGAGTATCTTAGGTTTCTGCAGTGGGCTGGCTGCAATGGAAATGCAGTTGTTTGACTCAAAAATTCATTCGTAAATAAACCTTTCTCTAATTTGAGTGGGTTTAAAACCCTTTAGAGTCTCTTCTCTCATTTGAGTTGTGTTAGGAACTATGAGATATAGGAGAACATTTTTTCTTTGTTTCATTAGCAGTAACTTTTGATACCTTACAGATTGGGTTTGTGGGGATTGAAAGGGTGTTTTAGGCTGTTGTAGCTCAAAGCCTGGGTTGTTGGGGGTTTTTTTGGGTTTTTTGGTGTTTTTTTAGAAAATCACAGAAATTGTATACTTCTCTATATCTTCACTATAGGTCAATAATGAATACTGGTGTTCAGGTTGTTTCTGGTTTGCTTGTTTCTGTGAGTATAGAAAGTGAAATTAGGACAGCATGTGTGCATACGTGTTTCTGTTATGTCTTAGGGAATTATTTTTTGTCATTAGATTTTACTAAAACACTACTGTATATGAACAAACATGGAAGTCAGAATTATTTGGTAAGGGTGCTACTTTGTCTCAAGGTTTCTGTTAGAACTACAAGGCAAACCGATGCATAGCCTTGAGCACAGAATTGTCTGCAGGCCCCTCTTCCTTACCTGGGAGCAGGTTGCACATAGCCTGCGAGGAAGCAATACTGAAATGCTAGCTCGTGTCTGGTGCTGTGCATCCTAGATGGAGCAGCGCTGAAGGGGTAGTACAGGGACAGCTGAACTGCATTCAGAAGCAGTGGTGTCACCTTGTTTTTCCCAGTATTTACAGCGTATCCCTAAATGGCATGAAGTTTTCATGGTTTGGTTTTGTTGGGGTTCCTTCTGTGAGGTACCTGACCTGATTACTAGGATGACGGGCAGCATCAGACTCACACTTTTACCTGCCCAAACTTTAATTTCCTACCCCCAAAAATGTTTTGCACAAAATAGCAGCTTTTAATTGACTTTACAGTTTTACTAGGCTTGAATGAGCATCCTCTGGGATACCACTTTAATGAAATGTATATTGTTGAAATTCACAAGTCAGACTGTGAGTATTCTTGGTACGGAATCAGAAGGGAGGATTTTGGATTTACTCACTTCCTGTTGTGGACTAGATGTAATTTATTGTGTTCTTCACATAGACTGAACTACTTGTATAACTTTTTTAAGCAGTTTTATTCACAGCAGCTTTAATTTTTTGGTTGTGGGTTTGTTTTGTGTTTTTTTTTCCCTAGGTATGAGAACTTTCAGAGACGTCTGACACAGAACCCTCTCTTCTGGAAAACATAAGCTTAAATTGTGTTATTTGAAGTGCTTTCCAAACAGAGTTACCTGAAAGATACAGCAAGTAACTCCATTGAAGAATTTCGAGGAGGGGTGAGGGGGAAAGAAACGATTAGTCTGAACAGACAAACTTGTAACTTTTATATTACTCTTGAAAATTATTTAAAATTAAAGTAAAAGAAAACTACTTGCCTGTGCGCTTTTTTTTTTTAATTTAAGTACTTGGCTGCAACAAGAAGTCAATGTTCCACATGCATGCATAGAAATATTCTTTTGAAACTGCATTTAAAGTGGAGTAAACTACAAGATGAAAAATGGCAGCACTGTTTCATGCTTGTGTGACACTTCTGGGTGTTTAGTTGTAACCAAAATAAATGCAATTTTGCTGCTTTACCACATTCTGAAGGGTGTTCATCCTATTGAGAATCTGCTGATGGTTTTCCTGCTGGTGCTTACACTGAAAGTTCTTTCACTTTGTGGACAACTGATATTCCAGTCCCCAGCTTGTATAAATGGTACAATAGCATTTCCTTTTTTTTGGCACGAAGATGCTATTGAGTTTGATTTCAGGGTACCTGTCTTTAACTTTTCCTGTATGAAAATGTAATGAAGATAAATCTTTGGGCCCTCTTTCACTGCTGCAAGTTAAATCATGTTAAAACAGCCGTTACAGGCTAATTCAGAGTTGTAGATTTGTACTTTGCAGCCCTGGACTGTTCAGTGAATGAGAGCTGCCAGATTATTGATGGAGGAGGTATTTCATTAATTTGTCTTTTTGCTTCAGCTTTCTGTAATTAGGGTATGAAGAATGATGTGGAGGAGGAGAAAAATCAGCATAATGGTTCTTAATATCTGGAAGACTCTTTCTGTGAGTAAAATGGGTTACATCAAAATGTTGCAGTTATTTCAAGGATTTGTGGGGTATAGTTTCCATTGTTTGAGAGGAAGCAATTACATTCTAAAGTGACTCATTGCAGTGCCGGTGGTTTTGACTGTCCTGTGAGCTTCTCTTGGTCTGCTTTGAACTTCTCTGTGATTCTGCTGGAACTTCCAAAAAAGCATCTCCACAGTCTCCATCAAAACAAGGAATGCTTTTCTAAATTCTTCTGGAGGGGTTGGAAGAAGCTTATGTCTTTTCAGTTTGATATGAGAAGGTATCTTGAGTAGTTTCCAGTACTTAATGCTCCAGATGGCAGTGTCCCTAGAGCTTTTTTCCCAAGCACCCTTGTCTGTTGGAGATGCTTTGGTTGGTGGTTGAAGTAGGCCTGCTGTCCCTGCAGACCACTATTTTCCTACACGTAATGCTGGGGCAGCCACATACAAAAGGAGTGGTGAAAGACAAAGCAGGAGACCTTACTTCTTACCCCCACCAGCTGTTGATGTGTAAGAGAGGGGATACTGGTGTTTGCTGCAAAAGAGGGTGGTGCACCTAGTGCTTTGGAAACACTCCAGTGCAACTGATGGGTAAACTGGGATCATTACCATCCCTCAGAGTGGGTTCTAGGCATTGTCTTTGTGTGCATCATCCTGTTCTCTGTTGCTGGATTGTCCTGCTTCCTGGAGGAGAGGCTGCTTTAAAGGCCCCTGAGGGGAATCGTGCAGTGCTGCTCAGCTGAGGCTTGCTACTTGCAACCGAGTTACAGACTTGCAACCAAGTTTCATGTCCTACTTGTACAGCATTTCCGCAAATAGTTTCTTGCGTGGCAATATTTTAGTACAGAGGGTGTGGAATTCAGTTTTCCAGCATGCTGGTTTAGGTACCTCCGTCAGCATCAGATCCCATGGACATGTTCATGGTGGATTTGCGTAACTGTTTCTGGAGATAACGATGGTGGGAGAAAGTAAATGTCTCCACGGGTGGAAGAAAACCCCTGCTTATTTCAGGGTCTAGGAAAGGGAATACCAAACAACGCTCAGCTGTTCCTTTCCTGATCCTGTAGAAACAACCCCCTTGTTTATTCATTTAGGGGAGAGATAAAACATGTTCCTCCAGTGGGAAGGTCTCCTGTGATCCATCAGTGATGGCAGGGCTGGTTGTGATCTGGTGGTTTCTGCTGCCCAGCCCTGTTCTCACTCCTGTTGCTGGGAGGTCCCAGTGCTGCCTGCTGCTCCAGCAGCTGCTCTTCTCCTGAGCTGCTTCGCAGTGTGAAGGAGAAGGCAGGCAGGGAGGTCATGCTGGAGGAGCATTCTGTCGAGTGGGCTTTGAGGAGGGGGGGTTATAATAGCACAAGTGAAAAACATCTTTGCCCTTTCAGGTCCAGGTGCTAACCTGGAGTGTGGGTGTGACAGCCATGGCTTCCTTTATCTGGTCATAGGAAGGTGACTTCAAGGCATCTGGAAGAGTCTTGTTTCCAACATTCATGTCTCACGTCACCAAAGGTAGGAGCATCAGGAGCCATTTCATGGGTGTTCTAGTAACTGTTAACTACAGTAATGGCTGTCTTAGCCTCGGGGTCTGTGTGCGCGCAGGACTGGCAGCAGGTCTGACTGCTTGTCCTGAGGGCAATAGGGCGGCCACAATGTCCGAGTTCTGCTCCAACCTCTGGCCCTGACTTCTCATGGATTTGAATGATGCTGGGCACAGAGGGTTCCAGCTCTCCCCGAAGTGGGGATCAGCTAGCCTAGGCTCCTGCTTGGCTAAGAGCTGGAGCCGCTTGGGTGGAAGTCTAGGGGCTGGCTGTCCAAGGATCAAACGTGGGGGAAAAAGTGGCCGTGGCATGTGAGAAACCTGGGGATTCACAAGTCTTCACAGCTCCTGTGGAGCCCAGCCCTGACCTCGTGCTTTGATGGAAATCTGCGGCCAGGTTTCGGTGGTCATTTGGTTACACTTCACGATCGATGTCTTAAAGGGACTGCCAGAATGAGCGAGCGTCCTGCTCCACTCCAGAGAGACAGCCTGAAATTCACGGGTGAGAAAGCAATTGTTTTACTTCCCATCAGTGAAGTCCCGCTTGCTGTGCCAGCACCAGGCCCCTCTCTGCTTTCTTCCCGTCACATCTTGTACCTCCCCACTGGCAGCTTTGGGATGTCAGATGGCAGGACGTGCATGTCCCTGGGTGCAAACCACTTGCAATTCTGTTTTGGCACCAGAGTTGCCCTGGGGTCAGCAGAAGGCTTAAATCAGTGAAAAGCTGGGCCATGGAGCCCTGCCAGGGATGTGTGCGGTCTGTGGGGCGGGAAGGGGCGTTTGAAGACAGTGGCATCGCCACATTGGTTTAGGAATGTGGTTGTGAGCTTGGTGACTTAGGGCATGACATGTTTTTCATTTGCGTTGTGGAGATGGTGGAAATTCGGGGTCAGGTGTTTCGTTACGTTCAGCAGCAGCTGGTGCCGGGCAAGACCATCTTTATGCCCTGTTGCTCCTCCCATACTCTGGTGGTTTTGGCAGCCTGACCCCTGCCAATGCCACGAAATATAATTAGTCTAATCTTTCTTTTACTTCTGGGATGTTGGTTTTCTGCTTTAAAATGTAGTCTGCAAGTGTGCCACAGATCAGATTTCTCTGTAAGTGTACAGAAAAAACCAAGTCCAGCTCTAGTTATAGTCAAAAGACCAATGCTGTCAGAGTTTCTCTGTTCCCCACTGCCAGAGTGGAAAGACCACCCGACATACCACAATTCTTAGAAACCCCTTGCATGTCCTCCAGCTGAAGGGTGCTTGTGCTACTTTTACATCAAATCCTTGTCCATGTTCCTTTTTCCTTTTCCACTCAGAAATAGTTGTCAGAATAGTTGGCTGGAGGTGTTTGCTGTTCTTATGGAAGAGCTATGTGTAAGAACGAACAATTGCTTGCCTATTCAGAGACTGGTATTTCAACTGTCCGACATTGTCAGAAAGATTCTTAACCTTGGCTATGCTAGAAGAGTTATTCCCAGGAAGAAGGTGGAGTAAAATCTCGTTTCCCTTTGAAACATATGCAGGATGGCTGATCATGCTGTCTGGGAGTGGTCACTGGCCCTGAAAGCTGTCACACTCGCCCATATATCTGTGGGATTTTGGAGTGGTCTGAGTAATTCTCAGGAGTTCTTCTCTTTTGCTTCTTAATTGGAAATGTTTGACAGGGTGTACTAAGTCTCTTAAGCCCTCAGCACCCATGCACCGAGTGGGGGCAGGGTTACAATGCCCTTATCATGGTACTTGAGAAGACCACTCTGTAGCAAGGCATTGCATGAGGGCTTGAAGGTGGCTGAAAGTTGACTGCAGTTAGTGTCTTTGCTGTATAAGTCTCTTTGTTCCTCTTGCGTTGCTTAATAGATTCCACACTAGCTGTCCCATTGGACCATGCCACCATAGCCTTGGAGACTTCAAATCCCCATGACACTGCATAAATGAGACAGTGATGCATCTCAAACAGACTGTATTTTGATTTTGTTTTCCTGAACGCGAACATCCTTTTTACCAGGCAAAAGAAAGCCAAAATCAGGTTTTATGAAGAACAATTTCTCAGCCTGGATGCAACAGGCAACTTCATTTAAAGAAGTTTTTTAGCAATGTAAGTCTTACTGTTTTAGCAGCGCTAGCGACAGGGTTTCAGGCTGAGTCTCGAAGGCCTGTGGAGCTGGTGTCCCCTGGCACGCTGTGGTTTGTCTGCCCACTTGGCCTAATCATGTACAGTAATACAGGTGCTCAATAGGTTTATTCTCTCGTCATCAATTGTCATGATGACATGTCAGTTCTGCAGAAGAGCTGTGTTGGGTCAAACCAAGGATCAATCCAGCCCAGTGTCCTGTCCCTGAAGGACCTCTTAGGAAACCTCAAGTTTCAAGAAGGAGTAGGCAGGGTAAAGCACCTGCCACTCACGCCTAAGTGGGAAAGCTGTTCGCTCCTGGCTGAAGGATTTGCCCAAAGCCGAGGAAGAAGGCTGTGCCTGCCTCCACTGGCTTCTCTGTTGATCGAGAGTTTGTCCCCTGGTTGAAGCTGTTGAGTGTCATCCTTGCGGAAAGCCTGGCAGTATTACTGCCGAGCATCAGCTTTAGCGGTGGTGTCTCTGCTTGTTGTAGGGAGGGGCTGTAGGTAACAAGAGAGAGCTTTGTTAGAGAGCTTTGGTGGGGCAGCTGCTGCTTTTAGCAGCTGAAAGGTTTGCTGCCCGTGTCAGCAACACGGTCATTGCCTTGGGATCATCTTGCCCGTCTCTGTCCTTGTTGCAGAGGAAGAAAGGGACGATGAATCGGGTCATTCCCCAGGGAGAAACTGGAGCTACCGACAACTTCCCTAAACCTAACATCCTGTTTCCCAGGTAAGGCCACTTCTGTTGCCCTTCACTGACATGAGAGCCTCTGAGCTCATGCTGGGCAGCACTGCATTACTAGGATTTTTTTGCCTCTTGAGGTTATTTGAGGAAGAACTCATCCGCAGGATGCTCCGCGTCTCAGGTTGGAAGCTGTGCATCTTTGCTTGAAGTAGCATAGAGAAGTGATTGCTTTTTACGTTGCCAGTCTGCCATCAGTCATGCAAGATGGTCGTCGTTAGATAGAATTTGTGGAGCATAGAGAAGAATATGGGCAACATCTTTAAGTTTCACCTGCTTTTTCCTCTTTCCTTTGCGTGAGACTACAAAAAGACAGAGAAACTGCAGGGAAAAATATTAAGAAATGTTCCTGTGCAGAATCTATTGCAGAATTCTACAGAACTATACTTGATAGAAGATGGCATCCATATGGGTCACGTGTTTGTGAAATTCCCATGTCTTTTGTGAGAAAAAAAAGTTAAGAAATGGCATCTTAAATGCCCTCTGCAGGAGTACAGGAGAAGAAATTTCTTGGCAAATAGGAAGCCTGTTGTAGGGGGATGTGTCCTGGGTCTGATGCTGCAAAGGAGCTCCATCCGCGACCCCAGTGATGGGGTTCCCTCTTTACAGATGCTATGATGTTAGTCAGGGAGGGCACATACCCATGTGAAGGGAGGGTAAGGTTATAATTCAAAATGCTCTTGACATGTTGGAGAGCAAAAGGGGTCCCATGTACGTACACTTGGGATAAGAGGTGATAGATGGTCTCCAACTGGAGCAAGAAGGATTTGTGTTAGACTCAACTTCTTAATAGTGAGGATTAATGAGACCCTAGAAGATGTGGACGGAGCTCCTCCAGGCACTGGGGTCCCTTCCCATGTAACTTGGTTTCCTACTAAAGCCTTCAAGGCTGTTGAAGGCACCTGACTGCAGATTACTTGTAAGGCCTCTCTGGCAGGATGAGGTCGTTAAGGAAAGCTGCAGAGGGAATATGGCGTCCTGCATGCAAACTGCTGGCGCCGCCTTTTCTGCAGCCTGCAGTGTAACACTGAACGTGGGGAATTTTTTCTTAAACCCTTCCATGAAAGACCCACTAAATCCCCCAAGGGGAAGAGGCAGAGGGATTATTTCAAGGAGAAGATTAACGGGAAAGGTAATGTGAGAGCAGGCTCCTAAGGACATTGTGTGTGCTCTCTTCTTGTCCTCCTTGCTAGGAGCCTATGGCAGATGGTAAAGGCCCCTGTGCGGTCTGGGGTGCAGACCCATCTGTTATGGACCTGCTTTCCCTTTCTGGTGAATTGCAGGTGCAAACTGCTCTTTCCTTTTCTAAGTTGGTTTGTGCAGGGAGTAAACATTTAGGGAGATCCTTCAGGATGCTGAATACCAAATTCTGCCAATAGCGCTGGTGTTTCTCTCTCTCATCAAGCCCATTTGTTTTCTTCCGAGGAGAAACATCATCTGGAGATGATTTTAGAAAAGGTTCATCACCTCTACTGAAAAAGAACTTTGCTTTCAATATGGGAATTCCGGACCTTTTTCGCAGACTCCCTCAGAAGAACGTTTGTGGGCTGAATATATCAGAAACTTGAATTCATGCAGGCAGAGTCAGTACAGAGATCCTGGACTCTGCGAAATAAAATGGCTTCTCCAAAAGAGACTCCGCTAGGTCTCTGGCATCTCCCAACCAACCTTTCACAACAGGAGCTAGATAAAGCAGGGGCTAAAAATAGTATCACCAGGATTAATACTGATTTGCAGGAACAAGTTGGACGAGTTCCAGTGTTCAAAAGGGCCTGAGAATAGGACAGATGGGGAATTAATAGCCTTAGTTGTTTCTATGACCTGGTCGAGCATGTCTGCATGTCATTCTCATGCAAATCCTCACCGAGATGCTGTTTTAAGAGTGGTGGTGTTTCATGCTCACAGGGCTTCTGCCAGCACTTCCTTGCAGTGGTCCCGTGAAAGTAAGGGCAACTGATCTGAAGGAAGAACCAAGGGAGAAAATCAGGAGGGAGAGGGTCCTCGGGTGAGCTGCTCAAGGAAATGGTGGAGGGTAACACTGTGCCTTTGTACTTGTGTGAGAGAGATGTTTCTTTTGGACATGCTGTGTGTGAGCTCTGAAAAGTTACGTCATAAGGAATTACAGGAGGGTGCATGTGTAGCAGACTTCTTCAAGACCCTTTACATCTGCTTCATTTTACCCTGGAGTTGTCTTCCAGTGCACAGATCTGTTTAGTAACTGAACAGAAAGAATTGTGCCAGAAGTAGAGAGGATTACTTTCTTACTTTCTTGATTTGAATTAACCTGTTCTTTTTTTGTCTTGAGAGCAATGTTCGGGGTCTAACAATATGTTGTGAGAGGGAGGAGAGGTCCAAATGCTCTCTGAATCACTTCTTGATGGTGTCTCGGTGCCTGAACTTTGTTCAACTCTTTGACCTGTTCCCAGAGAGCAGTGAAGCTCAGAGGTGAGTGACCGTGAAGCAACTCGTTGCTTTGCTGTGAAAGGATCCTGCTTGACAGGGCAGAGTATAATTCAACCACCTTGTGCTTCCCAGAACCACAGATGGCTTCATTTTCATGGGTGACTTTGGTACTGAAGAGTCCTAGATTGGAGCCCACTGACCTTGACTTGAGAGCCTGGAACCTGTATGTTGTACAGCTCAGAGTTTCTGCTCTCTCCTTTTGTTGGAGCAAAGGAGCAGAAGACAGGTAGTTCTCCTGGAGATCTGCCTTGTGCAGCAGAAGCAGGTCCCCTGCCGTG
The DNA here is from genome assembly GCF_023634085.1 of Falco cherrug. NCBI lineage: Eukaryota > Metazoa > Chordata > Aves > Falconiformes > Falconidae > Falco > Falco cherrug. The sequence continues at coordinate 7,180,867 of NC_073698.1, forward strand.
AGCATCAGCTGTAGAACTAACTTGTCCTGGCCTCACTCAGACTCCTCCCGTTACATATTTTTAGGAATCTGAGGTTTGGAGAAGCTCCTGGGAGGAAGTGGATAGCAAAAAGACACTTGAAGCGAAACCTAAAATCAAACCCCCTCTTCCTGATCATTGTATCAAAGCAACAGAGGTATGAATTATGTATTTGTAGTGCCACCTTTAACTGTAAGAAAAATTTAGTAAGATGGATGTAGATCCTTAGAAGAAGCCTTATAGCTGTGTTCACTGTTACATTCAATTGCTTCTGGACTTTTCTGTAATGGGTACTAGCTACTCTCTTTTTACATTGTATTCCTTAAGTCCATGTGCTCCTGAGATACCCAAGACTGCTGTACCTGGATGACTGTTAAGCTGTTATGGGATAGAAATGCAGCGGTTTCTTAGATCATTTGGATCATTGGCAGTAGGAGGAGGGCTTTTCCTTACTGCCGGTGGAGCTGAGCAGTGCTGGCAGGCTGCAGGCAAAGGTCAGAAAGGTGGGTGAGAAATGAAACCAAAGAAGAGACTAATCCTCTGGGCTGCTGTAGTTCTTGTGCTCTTCCAGGAGATGGAGAAGCTCACTGTGGAGTGGCGTTTAAGAACAGTCCTGACATCTGCTGCCCAGTGGAAGAAGAAAGCAATGGCAGATTGGGCAGAACAAGAAGCTCAGGGGGCAAAGAGTACGTGCAGGACCCAGGTACGGCATGCATTTGAAAACATTCTGAAAAATAGCCTTTTTTTGTGCCCCCGAAGGGAAGCCGAGTTTTCAAGCTATCAAAGTCATCGTGTAAGTCTTGGTTTAGCGGTGCCTAGGAGGTGACTTTTGTCTGTCAGGGTTGGCAGGTCATGAGCAGGAGGGAACAGGTGTCAATCCGAGTCAGAGGACAGGGAAAGCAGCTTGCTGTGCTAAGGGCATGCGCTGATGATGTCTTCTGACTTGGTGCTCCTTGGCCCAGCAGGATGGCTCTTGGTTAGGAGTGCAGCCTCCGCCAGCGAGGTGGCTTCAGCCAGATGTGTCCAGACATCTTGTAGAAGGAGAGCTCCAGCTGGCCCTTCTGCTCACTAGACCTAGATTAGCTCGATCAGAAGTACTATTTTGAAGAATATATTGTGCTTTTGTAAGTAACTTTCTGTAACTAAGAATTAAAACTTGCTCCCAAACCACTGGCATGAAAATAGAAGTTACCGGCTTCAGTGGCTGAGGAACAAAGGCTTTAAGGATTCCTTTATCAAGTCAAGTCAGCCTTAGGAACAGCTGTCCTGAGAATGGAGACACACTGCTTTGGTGCTGACTGCTCCACGACATTTCCTGCGTTCACACCTCAGCCTAAAACAGACTCTTGCCTTGCACAATCGCTGAGGACCCCACCAGAGAGACTCACAAGGAAGAAAGGGTATGAGCTCAGCCTGGGGGCCAGGAAAGGAGGAAAACAGGAGAAGACTGATGAAACCCAGGAAAGCTGCCCAAGAACAGCTTTTGTAAAGTAAAACTAATCCTGTCCCAGGTAACTTATGGAACAAAGCTCAGAGTTGTTTCCCAGAAGCCATGCGACAGGCCCAAACCTTGAAAAACTTGGTCTCCTGCTCAACCAAGGGCTTAATTTTCTTGGACACATGCGTAGGCCATCTGTTTGTGCAGAAGCAACAATGAGGGCAGTTAGCAGAGGCCCAGGCTGAACTCCCTTACTCGGAACGGGTCATTGGGATCACTGTGACCTGTCACATCCTGCTGTAGGATATGGTAGTTTTGTTAGGCAGGTGGCACATGCCTCACACAGCTGACAATGTCACAAGTGGGACCAGAAGATGACAGAGGGACCAAATGGAAGCCGGGGTTAAAGCATCGTTAAGTTGTGACACAACACGAGGCTGCTGGTGGTCATTGCTCCAGTTCTCACGCTTCTAAGGAAGGATCTGCCTGGTGTGGAAGTAAAACAATTAACACTTCATAGGCCTCTGCAAGGCCTCTCCAGTTCAGGAAATGAGCATCAGCATGACCTGGCAGCCTCGCTGCACCAGCACATTTTAATTAACAAAGGAGTGAGTTATTTGTAAAAAGGAGGTGCTGCCTAGAGTTTCCTTATCTGACTGTCCAGAGCCTCCCCCTGTGAAGTAACCCGTGTGTTACCACTCTTCGCTGAAATTTTCTGTGGTCCTGCTTATCTGCCATGGTTTGGTGAAGAATGAGTCGTATAACCTAAAGGGACATGAACTCCGTAAGGGCCCCGTTTGGGCAGAGGTGGTACCAGCAGAGGCTGTCACTCTGCTGCTCTGTCATCTCTCCTGTAGTTCTAAGAAACTGCTTCTGTTCTGACCTGGTCAAAACTGCTTTCTGGTTATTCCATGAGGCCGGTGGGATTGTTGTCTGGGCTTCGGGAAGCCAGCCTTCTCCGTGTGGGTGGCATGGCTAAGGCTCTCCAGCACGAGCTTTGTGACTGCTCTTGCCCTGGCTTCAGTCTTTAAGGCTGAAACTGGGTTACGTATGCAGTCCTGTGTATTTTGGATAATTCAGCAGGGTGCATTGAGAACCTCTTGCCGTTGTGGGTTCAGCAGGCGTTGTCCCTGAGCATAGTGAAGGCGGTACACGTTTGAGACCACCACAGTAATTTACTTTCCTCCTCTTTCCAGCCTGCTGTGGCTGAGCTTGCAGACTGGAAACTTGCAGAAGGAAGACTCCAACCCCCTTCGGTACTAGGGAGGTGCCTTTCAAAACTGCTATGAAAGGAAGAAGTCATTAATTTCTGCGGGTTGACTGTTTGGACTGCCAATCTGCTTCTCAAGCAGAAGGGCTTTTTCTTTCTCATCTGTGAAGCGTATGATTATGGTGGGTTGTTGCTGAATTTCACTAGCTATGTGAGATCCAATAATATGATCACTATGTAGGATAGTGCTTGAGGAAACCAGCGTTTAGTTTACCTAGGGAAATTTAATGTAAGAAAACTCCAGGGTCTTGGAGCAGCTGAGGTTCTTTTTGTCATTCCTAGTTCTGCCTGATTAATTTTCACATTTGTCTTTGGGCTGCTAATCATCTTTCCCTCTGGATCTGGTATCCTCACGAGGAAAGCTCAGAGATGCTCAGTCAGGCAGAGGAATGGAGCAGAGCCAAACAGGCTGGAGAGGAATGGACTAGTGGACGCTGCAGTGGCTACGGTCTGCACTGTACTGGAGTTGTGGTTATGAGCCAGGTCACCAGGCTCGCAGGTGGGGGCTGCAGGGGGCTGCTGGAGCACTGGTGTGCGGCGGGGAGAGCAGTGAGCTCCCGCTCGCTGTTTGGCACCAGCTTGTCCCATTCTGCCGGCTGAGGTGCTGGCTGATGAGCCTCGTGCGCTTCAGCAGCTGCTCTATTTTCTACCTCATCCAGCTTTTGTTCCATATGGGTTTGTGCCGAGAGATATCAAAACAGTCTGTACTATTTCTCTGTGATTCTTGGTCTGCTTGCTAGAACAGAGTATTTCTTTGTTGAGGAATGGAATAAACCTCTTACTGTGTTTTCCTGCTTCAGGATGAATAGTGGTTTAGTGTCTTTTCTCTGCATCTTTCAGACGGGAGAGCCCGGGAAAGAGATTAGGCTCTGTCCCGTCTTCATCGTTCAACAGCCAAACGCTTCTTCAAGGTATCTATCTATATAGATATATATCTCCCAACAATACTTTTTATCTCAACACCATGGTTTAAAATGGGAGCACAGGATTATATAGAAGTAATTCAGGAATGAGCCTAAGTAGAAATAGAAACATATAATGCATACATCAATCTGTCCTGCCTTTTACATATATATATTGATTATTCCCCCCACTAAAAATGTCCGTCCCGCAGGTACTACCACAGATGTAATGCCTGTAATAATAACAACCTATGTGTAATATAAATTATTTTGTAACAGTTCTGCTGTGGTTAGGGCATTTTTCCCTTGTGCTGTTCCTAGTTTCTTGCTACTGGGAGTTAAGGTCCCTCAAATGGAAAATCCCTTAAAAAAACAACAAAACAACCCCCTGTCTACTGATCATTACACTCCGCAGTTGAACAAGCCCTGCCCTGCCAGACTCATAGCTGTGACAGTGACAGATATATTTCCCTTCATTTTGGGACATTTCCCCAGTTATTTTTCTTTCCAAGTCAACGTGAATTTAGTCAGGGTGGGGATTTTTTTCACAAGGGCCTGATCTGTTTCTGGGTCTGCCCTCACCTCCTCACTGCACCCAGAGTTAAAAATACAGATTTAAAAATACAGGAAGCAACAAGTGCAGGTACTGCTGCTGCTTTATGCTGCAACAGATGCAGAATTTGTGAAAAGTAGTCAAAATTCTGGTTATGCAGAGAGGTTTTTGTAGTTTTGGTTTTTTCTTTTTAAAACGAGTTACGGTAACAAAATGAACCAAATATTTTTCTGGTGCACGGCTCATGCTGACAGCAAAGCATTCTGAGGTGAAGCTGAAGACTTCCCTGAAGTACTTGTAGAGGAAGTTCATTTCTTGACTTTCAGCCATGGAACCAGAGCTCCCCAACGTGACCAGTGGTGAAACATGAGCACAAAACACGCCAACAAAAACATGCACTCCTACATATACGAGGAAGCAAACTTAATCCACGCTTCCGTGAAATTCTTTGGCTTAAAATTAGAAGCTTCAAGAAGAACCTGATTTAAAATTAGTTAACTTTTTTTTTTATTATTATTCAGTCATCACCAGGTGGAGTAACACAAAGGTGACCTTCATCTCTAAGGAAGAGAGACCCTTCTGAGTGCACCACCAATTCATCGATCAGAAACTTGTTTTCTACTTCTGCTTGTGCTACAACTTTCACATGGACCCTGGGCAAAGTCTTTGCCTAAAAATGAGGATTGTAGTCCAAGCCGATGACTTAGAAGTCTCTGAGACATGGTGGAGAAAGACAAGGACCTCCAGGTACATCTTCCCTCCAGCTATTTTTTTTTAATGAAGAGATGAAAGATCACAGAATGGTCAGGGCTGGAAGGGACGTCTGGAGGTCACCTAGCCCCACCCCCTGCTCGAGCAGGTTCTCCTGGAGCAGGGTGCGCAGAGTCACATCAGGTGGGTTCTGAATGTCTCCGGAGCAGGAGACTCCCCAGCCTCTCTGGGCAGCCTGTGCCAGGGCTCCGTCACCCTCAGGGTAACAAACCTTTCCCTCATATTCAGATGGAACTTGTGTTGCAGTTTGTGTCTGTTGCCCCTTGTCCTGTCACTGGGTACTGTTGAGAAGAGTCTGGCCCTGGTCCTCCTGGGTGACTTCAACCACCCTGGTATCTGTTGGAGGGACAACACAGCAGGGCACAGGCAATCCAGAAGGTTCTTGGAATGCATTGATAACTTCCTTCTCCAAGTGCCAGAGGAGAGGTGCCATGCTGGACCTTGCTCTCAGCAACAAGGAGGAGCTGGTGGGGAATGGGAAGCTCCTGCAGTGACCATGAAATGGTGGAGCTGAAGATCCTTAGGGCAGTGAGGAGGGTGCACAGCAAGCTCTCTATACAGGACCTGAGGAGAGCAGGCTTTGGCCTCTTCAGGGATCTGCTTGGTGGAGTAGCATGGGATAAAGCCCCGGAGGGATGAGTGGCCCAAGAAAGCTGCTTCATATTCAAGGATCACCTCCTCCAAGCCCAGGAGGGATGGATCCGAACAAAGGGGAAGTCAGGCAAAAAATGCCAGGAGGCTGCACGGATGAACAAGGAGCTCCTGGGCAAACTCCAGCACAAGAGGAAGCCTACAGGGGGTGGACGGAGGTGGACAGGTAGCCTGGGAGGAATACAGAGAAATTGTCTGAGCAGCCAGGAATCAGCTTAGGAAAGCTAAAGCCCTGATAGAATACCATCTGGGCAGAGACATCAAGGGCAGCAAGAAAGCCTTCTATAGGTGCATCTTTGATAAAAGGAAGACTAGGGAAAACATGGGCCCTCTCCTGGCGGAAACAGGAGGCTGGGTTACCCAGGATATGGAGAAGGCTGAGGTCCTCAATGACTTTTTCACCTCAGTCTCCAACGGTGAGTGCTCCAGTCACGCTTCTCAAGTCACAGAAGGCAAAGGTGGGGACTGGGAGAATGAAGAACGACCTGCTGTAGGAGATCAGGTCTGAGACCATCTAAAGGGACTTAAAGGTGCACAGGTCCACGTGACCTGATGAGAGGCACCCCCAGGTCATGAGGGAACTGGTGGATGATGTGGCTAAGCTGCTATCCATCATGCTTGAGAAGTCGTGGCAGTTCAGTGACTGGAAAAGGGGGAAGATGCCTCCCATGTTTAGAAAGGGAAAAAAGGAAGACCTGGGCGACTACAGGCCAGTCAGTCTCACCTCCGTGCCTGGCAAGATGATGGAGCAAATCCTTCTGGAAAGTATGCTAAGGCACATGGAAGTTAGGGAGGTGATTGGTGACAGCCAACGTGACTTCACTACGGGCAAATGATGCCTGACAAATCTGATGGCCTTCTATGATGGTTTCACAGCCTTGACAGCTCAGGGAAGAGCAACTGATGTCATCTACCTGGACTTTTGCAAAGCTTTTGACAGTCTCACATAACATCCTTGTCTTTAAACTAGAGAGACATGAATTTAAGGGGTGGACCACCTAGGTAAGGAATCGTTGGGTGGTTGCACTCAAAGACTTGTGGTCAATGGTTCAATGTCCAAATGGAGACCAGTGATGAATTGCATTCCTCAGGGGTCCATGCTGGGACCAGTGCTGTTCAACATCTTTGTTGGTGACATGGACGGTAAGATTGAGTGTACCCTTAGCAAGTTTACTGATGACACCAAGCTGTGGGGTGTGGTTGACACACTGAAGGGAAGGGATGCCATCCAGAGGGACCGTGACAGGCTGGAGAGGTGGGCCTGAGTGAGCCTCATGAAGTTCCACAAGGCCAAGTGCAAGGTCCTGCACATAGGTCAAAGCAACCCCCGTGATCAGTACAGGCTGGGCAGAGAATGGACCAAGAGCAGCCTTGAGGAGAACTTTGGGGTGCTGGTGGACAAAAACCTCAACATGATCCAGCAGTGTGGCCTTGCAGCCCGGAAAGCCACCCAAATCCTGGGCTGCATCAAGTGTGACCAACATGTCGAGGGAGGGGATTCTGCCCCTTTGCTCCACTCTGGCGAGACCCCACCTGCAGTGCTGCATCCAGCTCTGGGACCCCCAAGATAAGAAGGACATGGACCTGTTGGAGTGAGCCCAGAGGAGGGACACAAAATGCTGAGAGGCTGGAGCCCCTCTCCTATGGAGACAGGCTGGGAGAGCTGGGGTTGTTCAGCCTGGAGCAGAGAAGGCTCCGGGGAGACCTTAGAGCAGCTGCCAGTGCCTAAAGGGGCCGACAAGGACGCTGCAGAGGGGCTTTCTACAAGGGCAGGCAGTGACAGGACAAGGGGGAATGGCTTTAGACTGAAAGAGGGGAGATTTAGATTAGCTATTAGGAGGAAATTCTTCCCTGTGAGTGTGACAAGACACTGGCCCAGGCTGCCCAGAGCAGCTGTGGGTGCCCCATCCCTGGCAGGGCTCAAGGCCAGGCTGGACGGGGCTGGGAGCAGCCTGGGCTGGTGGAAGGTCCCTGCCAGTGGCAGGGGGGTGGGACTGGGTGATCTTTAAGGTCCCTTCCAACCCAAACCAGTCTATGATTCTATGATACTCCTGACACTCACCCTTAAGATATTTGCAGACATCGATGAGATCCCCCCTCAGCCATCTCTCCTCCAGGCTGAACAGCCCCAGCTCCCTCAGCCTTCCCTCACCAGGGAGATGCTCCAGTCCCCTCACCATCTCTGTAGCCTCCGCTGGCCCCTCCCCAGTAGCTCCCAGTCTCTGTGGAGCTGGGGAGCCCAGCACTGGACCCAGCACTCCAGGTGCGGCCCCACCAGGGCAGAGCAGAGGGGGAGGACCCCCTCCCTCGACCTGCTGGCCACCACGCTCCTCCTGGTGCCCCCCAGGGTCCCACTGGCCCCTTGGCCACAGGGCACACCGCTGGCCCACGGGCACCTTGCTGCCCACCAGCACTCCCGGGCCCTTCCCCGCAGAGCTGCCCCCCAGCAGGTCACCCCCAGCCCCTGCTGGTGCCTGGGGCTGTCCCTCCCCAGGGGCAGGACCCTGCTCTGGCCTTTGCTGAAGGTCACTCGGTCCCTCTCCGCCGGCTCTCCGGCCTGCCCAGGCCTCGCTGGATGGCAGCGCAGCCCCTGGGGCACCAGCCGCCCCTCCCGGTGGGGTGTCACCAGCACACGTGCCGAGGGGACACTGTCCCCTCATCCAGGTCACTGATGAATAAGTGGAACAGGGACCGGACCCAGCGCTGACCCCTGGGCACACGGCGAGCTCCCGGCCCCCAGCTCGACCCCGCAGCACCGACCCCAGCCCCCGAGCTCTGCCGTCCGGGCAGCTCTCAGCCCCCCACTGCTCCCCTGACCCCCGGCCCGAGCCTGCCTGGGCTGCTGTGGGAGACGGTGCCAAAAGCCGGGCGGAGGTCAAGGTGGACACATCCACCGCCCTCCCCTCACCTGCCCGGCCAGCCGTTCCACCACAGAAGGCTGCCAGGTCGGTCAGTCATCTCCCCTTGGTGAATCCACACTGACTGCTCCCGATAACCTTCCTTTCCTCTGCGTGCTCAGAGATGACCTCCAGGATGAGCTGCTCCATCACCTTCCCGGGGATGGAGGGAGGTTGATCTCTCCAGGGAGGTACTCACTGTGCTTTACTTGAAGGAAACGGCAACTTTCAAATTTGATTGTACTCTTCACGGTTCATACCGAACAGCCGCCTGTACCACTCGCAGCCTCCTGCAGCAGTCCCCTGGCTGTCCCGCGACCATCAGCCAGGAAGCTGGAGCCAGGCAGAGCCTGACTTTACCTCCCCTGCTTTTTGTTGAGATGGGGAACAGCAGGAGTCTATTGCAGCATCTGTCAAAGACCAGAACTACAGGCAGCTGCCACGCCGTGGGGAAGAAAATGTTAAATGTCTTTCAGGATAGTTGGGGTAGGTTTCTCCACTTCTTTTGCTCTAAGAACTTTGGCACTGGAACGCTCAAGGTATGTTACAGAAATGTATGTATTAAAAGGTTTTGGAGAACAATGAACTTTAAATTATTTTGCAATTATTACAACTCTTATTAGCACTTATTCTTCCAGAAGACATACAACAAAAATAATTTGGTGTTTTCCCCCTTTTTTAATTCTAGAACTAGGCAACTCTAGGAAGCACACACACACACACATTAAAAAAATACACAACTTTTATGTTCACTTGAGTTCTACAGGTCTGAATGACAGCAGATATTTTTCCCCCCCCCCGTATGCTGTACATTCAGGGTATTATTAAAAGCAGATGGGGCTGACTGTTGTTAAGAAGATTTTTTTTTTTCTTCCCCATGGCTCGCTCGAGCTCTACGTTCACAAGTTCACATTCCCTGGTTCTTCCCTTCATTTACACCCTGAATCTGATTCCAGCTCCATCCAGGTTTCTCAGGGAAAACCTGCTGGAATATCTGTCTGTATTTTAGGAGAACAGCCTTCAGCATATTTCTAAGTTAACACAGAAGTAAAAGCTGACCCTAACTGTTAGGCCTCTCTAGTCAGGCACCCTTCCTTTCCTTCCTCCCAAACAGAGCAGCTCATGTGTCAATGTACCACTTACCAAAAAAAGAACCATGGCTGAAAAAAATCCCTACTGCTTTTGTATCCTATTTCGCTCTCAACCCTGGACATGGGAAAGCACAGGGAAACCTAGTCTAACGGCATAGTCCCACAAAGCATTGCAAAGGCTAAATGGTACCAGCCTCCAAATGTTCTTAATACAGTTTAGCCCATCTGATCCAAGCTCTTTCCTTGAAGGCTGCAGGAAACCTAAGCACTCCCACTGCCTTTTTGGCAACCACATCCCCACCCCATAATTTTCAGACGCCACCCCCACGTACTTTCCACCGAATGAGCTATGAGCTATACGGGCCATGGCTGTTGCATAAACGCTGGTTCATACTGTGCCAGCAGTTCTGTAGATGCAGTGGAACTAGAGGTTGCAAACCTGTCTCCAGCTCCAGTCTTGCTTGTCCCTCTTCAGATACTTCAGTCTCCTCCCTCCAGCACTTGGGCTTGTACCTGGTTCTGCCCAAGGCTGTGGTTCTACACTTGGCCTCCTGATCACATCGCCATGACCAGTCAGTCAAGGGCACCCCATCCAAGAACGAGCATGCTGGCCACTTGGCTGGTGCAAGGAGTCCAGAATCCAGCTCAACTGAATGCTATTTTTGGACAGAGCTTGCTACAATGGTATTATCGCACCTCCCCAGTAGTAAAGATAAGGATTTAAAAAAGAAAAAAAAAAAAAAAAAAAAAGGGAAAAAATTAGATTACAGACTAAGACTTAGAAACTACTTGTTCTAGACTTCATTTTTTGCAGGCTCCCAAGGACACAAATCAAAGCTGGCTTAGTCATATAACCTCAAACTGAACAGGTAGTTTATCTAAACAGAGCATTTACAAGTTCCCAAACTGTAACACACAGAGAAAACAATATCCTGAAAGATACAAAGTCAAATATGCACTTAAGTCAGTAGCAGACAGGACTACTTTACTTAATCCACTGATCAAAAAAGCACTATTATGTTGCCAACTATAGTGTACTTGCATTTATATAATACCCTAATACTTCTTTTAAGTAATGTGTTACAGTGAAGGATAAGAGGAGCGTGGTAGGAAAAAAAAATGTAAATGGTTCAGCTTCAGTGAATGTTACTAACCTTTCTCCTCATTCAGGTACGCAGTATAATGCAATGTTTTGGACCACTTGCACAACACAACCACCAACATTTCAACTATGTTTTGACAAGATACACACAAGTGTTCTGAACACAGATTAACAGTGATAGTCACGCCTGCCACCTTAGCCATTTTTTCCCTCTCACTTTTATTAATTGTACGTATTTTAAACCTGTATATAATAATATTGACTTTAGAATTCATTGTTCCTAGGCTAAGTAAAACAGTGATGAGGCTATTTGCAGATACTGACAAAAGAGGCAATTAAAATACAATTCCAATAACTAACTTTGATTTAAGATAACTGCAGTAACTCATCAGCCAGAATCCAAGTAGAGCAATGGGATCCACAAAAAACCCATAAAAGCCAGTAAAGTTTTCCCCCTAATCAATAACAGAAATGGTGAAAAGCACATCCGAATTCAAGATTATTAAAATTTAATCAATTTCAATGTGCAACTAAAGGAATGAGTTCAAAAATACTTTTAGCAGTGATTTAACATTTATTTATACTAAGTGTAGTATTTCCTTTGTGTGGTCCCTGGATAATTCAACAGCTTCATTAGGTTTTCAGTCAAAAAGGCACAAATGCAACTGCAAGCACAGACATACCAAATTTCTAGCAAGTTACTATATATTTATGTGATAGCTGTACGCAAAAATATTTCACAGGCCGTAACTTAATTATAGTGAAAATTCTTTGTGGGAAATAATTAAAGTGGACAATTCAGAAAACTTTACAAAAATACTTCTTTTTATTAAAAGCAGCAATTTCAAGCAGAACAATACACAGAATGTAAACATCACTAAGTTCAGCTCCAGCCTGCCGAACCTTCGAGAAAAGTCTACACTAAATGCATCTACCATACTAGCGAGTTAACAGACTATATTATAATTTGAAAATATATTTTCTACTTTGAATTAAGAAAAAGTAATTTATCGTAGTCTGTCCCAGCGCCAGATACTGGCATCATCACACACAGCTATAAGAATACTACTGTCCCTGCTAAAACTGGTTTGTCGAATGGCAGCAACACATTTAGGATGAGTAAGAGTCGTACACCTATAAATAAAAGAAAATGATTCAGCTGCAACATTAAATCTGCACTCATTACTACATTATGTAGCACTGTTCCACCAGCTCCTTATGTGACCTAGGAGGAACTGAAGGGCCACAGGATTATGCCCTTCACAGTGTGTTTTGCATTCCAAGCGTGGACTTGGGAAAGCAGTCGCTTCCTGCTCACCCACCGCCATTTCTTATCCACCCAATTTTAATTGAAGCACTGACTGAAAACTCACTGAATCACATTACTTAGGACTTCATAATCATTGTTTTTTCCCAGTGGTTAGGAAAAAAATATCATAACTGGGCGATGAAGAACTGCAGCATTTTCAGAAATTTCATGGTTTTATATATATATACACACACGCATGTATTTATATAGATTTTATATATAATATATACAAGTATATATAAATATAATGGAATTATTATTTATATACATAGTGTATACACATTTTACACAGATAATGGGGGTTTTTGGTCTGTTTTGTTTTTGTTCAGCTTTTGTATGTAAGACATGCTGTAAAACTGCCTGGCCACACCGGGGAGGAGCTTAAAAGCCACACCGCTTTCTCCACATTGTACTCAAAGCCAACCTTTACACTGTCATTACTCTAGTCCTTTCACCTATTTCTCCTTTATCATGTGCTACACCTACCTAGCACATCTTCCCTCAATTGCTTTGTAAATTTTCACCTAATTAGTTTATAAGCTCTTTGAGAAACAAATTCTTTTTTACTGTATCTACATATAGTACCCAATACAATCTGACTGAGGCCTCTTGCCACTTCAATAATATAAATAACACATCAGTAAAAAATAATAAATGGCAACCTTTAGGGGCTCAGAATGTTTATTTACCTAGTAGCTAGAATGGAAAGTGGTGAGTACTGTTAAAGAATTTCTATAGTTATTGGTAAAGGAAAAAGGAAAGTATCCCAACTCCCTGTCTTAACAAAATTTAAAAAAAAAAAATTCACTACTCACTTGGCTTTATGAGGATCCTCTATTTCTAAATCCCAAACATAAAGTTTGCCAACCTGATTGCCCAGAGCAAGCATCTTTGAAAAAAAAAAAAAAAAACAAAAAAAAACACAACACCAGAGAATAGACATGTTAAAATACTATCTCAAAGAATGAAGTCAGAATTTTATAAAGACTCTATAGCTGATAAATTGTGTGTGACTGTTTGAACACGAATGACTTAGTTTGTTGAAGGGGTTAGAAAGGCTATAAAATTTGCCTCCTTTATTCCATTTTATTGTCCAGCTCTGCAGATGGGGGAGGAAGATATCAGTAAACACACCTTTGATGGAAAATAAGTATTTAATTGGTGGGACTTTTTTACCAGGCAGAACACAGAATGAAACATCTGCAGCTCCTGCAGTTTCCTACAAAGCCCCTCACAGCAAACGGTTCTGTTTCTCAATCATCACATGAATCAAGACTTTTCCCATGCCCATAAACATAGAATCAATGAAAAGCTACGCACATTTAAATACAGCGAAGTCAAATCTGACACATACCTTTTGCCAGAAATCCATTGAAAACCTCATGTACCATATATCACACTGGCTGTAATCAAATCTCCCCAAAATGGTCACATTTGATTCACTGGGCTTGATTTTATCTATATCATCTTCCATTTTGCCAGGTTTCCAGCACACAATGGCATTTTCACAAGACTGGGGTGGGGAAAAAGAAAAATCACCTGTATTTATAATTTGTATTGCACATTCAGTCTAACTTAATTATAACCAAACATTTCATCTCACAGCTTCCCCAATGACATTAAAAAAAGTACAACTGAAACCTCACCTCTGTCCTTGGATCACAGGCACATCACCAAGAATACATCACTGTCCATCACTGGGGAGCCTGCTGCCCTTACAGCTCTGCCAGATAACAGGACTGCAGGAGCCCTCCCTCAGCCACTTCAGAGGAAGTCAACCAGATGTGCTCAACCACACTCATGAGAAGTTTAAATTAACCTGGATTTGAGGATTGTTTACCCAATCCCTTTGACCAACAGGACCAGGCATGCATGGGTAGCTGGCAACAAGGCAGTTTGACCACCTCGTTTAATATCTGCAAGCCAATGTTACTAGGGGACACAACACATTAATCAGTTACTCCATTATGGGAGCCCTCATTTCTCCCTTTAGCAGCAGGATCCCTTAACAGTACCTATGGATTCTCTTCCTGTATGTTCCATGCAGACTCTAGGTAGCTGTTATCTATGTACTTTTAGCAGAGGTACAACTGTAGTAATAATTTTACTTCTTAAGTACAAGTTGCTTATCCACACATCCTGACAGGTGAAAAAATTCACAACACAATCCACAAAATTATTTCACACAACACAGTAATTTAGCCTAAGACCTAAATGCTAGTAAAGCTTATATTGTTTAAGATCTTCAAACAAGCACGTAAGAGTAATGTAGCTGAAAAAGCTGCAACATTACCTTGGAAAGAATTAGATCTCCCAACCATCGCACACAGTCAACATAGTTTCTATGTATGTCTCTTGTAGAAAAGTCAGGAAAGTGAATTTTCTGGGAAATAAAAGGCCTATGGAGAAAATTGCTGAGTGAGGTTCAGACAAACACAGAAGCACAAGTCCGATTTTTAATGGCCAGTTTTAACATATCTCAATGCCAAAAGGGCAAGCCTGTCTTTTTTGGTTTAATGGTTTTATAACAAAGTAGATTTTGTATGCCTTTTTTTTTTTTTTTAATTATAACAGTCCCTGTTTTCATCCTCATTCCTAATGAAACAACTAGTTTCCTATGTTAAGACTGCGCAGACAGCGCTGAGCAAAGCCACTCCCTCAGATACTGAATACAGCTCCTGTTGCCAAATACTTCAAGAACTTATTAAGGTTCAGTTTTCCCCAAGATGTTGCTTTTGCAACATCTACACTGGTAAATAGAAATGCGCAGTATTAAAAAAAAAAAAAAAGCACGCTAAAAAAGCGTCATTTAATATTTGGTAACATTACCAAAACAAGCGAGAGTATTTTCACAGCTAGTTAAGTCTCATTGCTGAACATGTTCAGTGTGTTTTCTCAATTCTCTCAATGGTTTAACTAGAAGTTAAGATTAAAAAGTTGAGGAACTTCATAAAGGAGGACTTATCTATCATGTTTCTAATTGCCATGTTTACTTGACAATTTACTCGCTATCTGAAGTCAGATCACAGAATGATGAAAATTAAGGTTCTTACTACGTCAACAGTTTTGTCCCCACGCCAAAGTCAAATAACAGATACAATAATCAGTAATAACTACTCAATATAAAACTATCTGCTACATTTAATTGCACAGACTTCATTGCCTCCTAAATTTTTTGAGGTGAGAGGAAGAAAAGCTGCTGACATCTTGAAACACAATGAAATGCAAGCTTTAATTAAGAATGACAAAGGTAGTAATTCCAGACATTTTCTAGTCAAGCAGATAAGGAAATAATTAAGATACTGAAAAATAAAGGTCTCGGGACATCGAATCTGAATTCAGTAAAATTCTACTGAAGCAAACATCAATAGGACACATTCTAGAGAGATTCAGTATTCAGCACAATACCCAGATCACCCAGTATCCCCAGGAACTCCCAATTTGGATAGGAATTAACCTGGGCCACTGATGAGAGCATTCATGTTTTGCAAAGGCAGCCAAGAAGATGAAGACTACGGACTACGTACCTGTTGGTTTTATTTGGGTTGTACCCATAAGATTCTTTGATGGCATTTATCATTCTCTTGGAATTAATTCTCCAGAGTTTTAGAGAGTGATCCATTCCACAGGACATGATTTTTTCACCAAGAAGATCATAATCCTATGTATATAAAATAGTTTTGAGCACCCCCAGCCTAAGCTGCATGGTATCAACTCAGACTTTATGCCATCATTTCCATCAAAACAGCATATTCTGTGTAGACAATGCAATAAAAATGTGTATTTCAGATATAAAAGTACTAATAATGTAATCCTGCTCACTGCAAAGAAGCACAGTATCCTAATAATTATATTTACTCTCTCTCAAGAAAGAGAGGCATATTCAACAGCACTGACAGACAATGAATCTACTGCTAGTTCTCCCCCCTCAGTACATTCCCTAGGTTTCTTTTATGGATCAACTTTGGCAGAATTCCAGGGCTATGACATGGGTGATGACTATTTAGAACCACAAGAGAATAATACAGTCAGGTTTCATACAGACGCACCCCTCACCTTTCAGGTCACACAACAGGAATGAAAACAGTTCTTAAGAGCAGCACATTAAAAGTCAGCTATTCTAGTTGGTATTTGCTGGGTACCAGCGTCTGTTCACAGCCACTGAAAAGCAGCATAACTCACCTGAAATAACTTCTTTCCTTCACTACCATGTGTCTCAAAGTTTATTTGCTCTTGCTGCTTTGGCTTTGTAAGACCTCAAGAACTTCAGAAGTGGGACCATCATGAAAACTTTTTACTCTTTCTAGCCCCACTGAGCTCTGTTTTGTTTACTTCTAGGCTGCACTGTGAGAAAGCTAGCTATTGAAACATAAGAGAAGGTGAACACCTGTCCTGCATATTGAGAGGTGGCCAGATCAAACCACCTTAGATTTAAACTTGTCTATCCCCTTAAAACAGAATTTATGCACTTCAGGTTTTTTTTAAGTAGGTATAATATCAAAACAGTGCACAAGAGGATAAATGTTGCATATCGTAGGCTTACTACCCTCTGTAAATCTAAATCACTGCCCCACAGTCTTCCACTTACTGCACTTAACACCTCATCCCTGTGCCCTTCTACTCCTCCAAATATTGCAACCAGCGTGTCTGTCTGGATGTTCCACAGTCTCAATGCATGATCTATAAAGAACAAATAAAATTACATGCTGCTTTTTATAGGTACATATGAATAATATATTTCAGCTTAACCACTTTCAATAACAGGTGTTCATGTAAACATCAAAAACGCACTTAATTCTTCACTTGTTAGAAACAAATGGAACTGCATTAACTACAATTGCCATTACAACTGAACTACTGTTAAAGTAATTCTGTAAGTGAGAAGGTGTGCCCACCCCCCTCCCCTAGGGACAGCTTCTGGCAAAAATATACTTGGATCTTCAGATCATCTGAAAAGCAAAGAAGAGTCTGATCTTGGACAAATACAGTTTTATTCAGTCTTATCTCAAAAAACAATTTTATGTATCAAAATCTCCTAGAATTCCTTTCAGCCATTCTTACATCAGCATTCAGAGAAGTTCTGATTTTCCGCTTTTTCATCTTTAAAATGTTATTCTTCAAGAACCACAGAATGTAGGGATGGGAGAAACTGTTTCTATAAACAATATGTATTCCAAAGTCTGACAAATCCACTTGTTTGAAGAAAGCTTTAACAATTTCTAATGAAGAACCTCTATTGTGTTTCCCAATGGAAACGGGAACCTCTAGTGTATTTCCCTTTTGGATTCCACAAGTACATTGCACAGAATTACAGCAACACCAACTGGAAGGCCACAAAGTCCCAAATATTTTCCTCTTTTTCTACTCATCTCTCAGCCAAGCAGTTCTGAGACTCCTACCTCATGACTTCTCAGAGACAGTATCTAGTCCAGAGATTGCACACTAAAACTTGTTACATTATGGCTGACGTTAAAAAGCTATTAAAAAGAGAACCTAAAAAAATACACGGAACAAGAAATTCAACATCACAGACCCACAGCACAAACTTGACAGTTGCAAAGATCAGAGGTTCCCAACTCCTATTCTCAGGCAGCTTCAGCAGTAATGCCAAATACGCTGGAGTCAAAAGTCACTTTATGTGAATGTTTCCAACTCAAGCATTCATGAATGCTTGCTCCTGTGGCAGATCACGTACTCCCTTACTTAACAGAACAGTCAAGATTAGGAAGTTGTGGCTATTTAGACGTTCTGGACAAGCCCACAAGACACCACACCAAACCCTCACTTCTCCCTTCACTATTATGCTTTTTACACAAAGTCCAGTTAACTGGACAGCAGTCCATTGCTGCTCCTGAACGACAGAGAATGGAAGTTTTTCCCCCATGGACACGGTGGTGAATGCTGTCTGCAACACTACAACAACCCCCCTAGATGGCAACATGACTCAACAACTGAAAAAAAATTTAAATCGGCTGTTAGACCATAAAGAGCAACCCCAAATCTCACTTTCTTCTTTCCTAAAAGCAGCATTGTTCACAATCCCTTTGCACCACAAGCAGAGTTATGTTTATTGTAGGCCATGGATTTAATATGTACAAGATATATAGCCATAAAAGAGCAAGAGTTGCTCTCAACTTTCAAGGTAAACTTGTTCAGTGCCATTCATAAAAAATTCTTGGAGATTTTGGCCATTTTCAAGACCAAAATCCAATCCAAAGTATCCTGACTTACACAAAAAAAAAAGAGGTTTTTTTCCTCACCTTTGCTTACAGATAAAAGGAGATTTGGATCTCTTGGATGGAATTTCAGTTCATTGATTGCATTTCCATGGCCCACGTAGTGCTGGGACAGAATTCAGAGACCAAGTTATCAATTCCCCTCATGTTTACATGTATTTAGAAGACATAAGTATCATGCCTTACTGAAATGCAAGCAGTATCTTGAAGTTCTGAGCACTCACCTTTATGCACTGCATTGTAATAGGATTAATTATCCTAATAATACCCCTGGACCCTGCCACAGCCAGAAGAGGATGGCTTGTATTACTATCGTATGTCCACGCACAGGTATAGAAATTTTCATCTGCCTACAACACCTTATGTTAAGGAATACAGAAGAAACAGGAGATTTTTTTTTTTCTCCAAACAATGTGATTTTTTTTTTTTAAAGTAAACTTGTTGCTATTTTATGAAATTGGGTCCAGCAGAGACTCCTGGGCACTAAGAAAAAGATACATATCCAGTTATACAACTGCAAATACAAGCAATGCCATCTTTTCTATAGGCGCCAATTTCCTCACTTCTGTTCCGTAAGGTACAAGGAATACCTCCTCTCTCTTGGCATCACTTTTTAATCTCTTTCTCCAAAACACCTGAAGATTGGGAATAATGAATCAAGACTGAGTTCACAAGTTATTGACTTGCGTATCGCAAATGATCAACACAACTTACTAACGCTTCAGAGCATGAAACATAGTTCTTAGGCTTTAAACCCAGTTCCAATTCATAGGGAAGTGGAGACCACTGCAAAGCAGTGAATGTGAAACATTACACAAATATTAGTGTTGGGAAGATTAAACTGATGGAGAATCAGTTTTCAAGTATTTTAATACAGCATGGTCCACGAGTCTGCATTTTTAATATTTTTTTCAATAGAAGAGCCTCTAGGATGTGGGATAGAGGTAAGACTTGGACCTAAGGAATGTGCCACATGAGCAAAGTATTAAATCACAGACAAAAACTTTGTATGCTTTTTCCTATAAAGCCTCTTCATTTTTGAGAGGAAGTGAACAAGTGGCTTTTTAACTTAAAAGGATACATCAGCATCCACATACGACTGCAACAGACGGATTTCTCCTTGTGAATGACATTCATATAAAGTAACCTGAAGGGAAAAAAAATGGGAGAGACTGCTGCTTACTTGTGCTATTTCAAAAGGAAATCACATGCACCTGTGTATTGACTGCCTGATGGGGAGAGGTAGCATGCCTTTACAGTTTAGATCTCATCTATCATCTGTTTGTTTCCAACAGGTAGAAATGGTTTGATAAAAGAACGCTCACAGCAGCTTCAGTAAAGCACCACTCCAGGACTTGTCAGCTGTTCTTCCCAGATATTAACATCTGTTATTTGAATTGTCTTAGTAAGATTAAACTCTATTTGGACTGTTACTACAGCCATCTCTAACATGACTTGGTCTTTTAGTGAGCCACACTGATGCTGTTTAATCTTAGTTTAGTCACTTCTGGTGACTGCCAGGAGGAAGAAACCTGGAAATGAAAGGCTTCTTGTTTATTCACAACACTTGCATAGAATGCACTTCAGGAGTTATTTTCAAGACTGAAATGACACAGATCCTGGCTCAGAAAAAGCCTATAAATTTACCCTGCACAAGCCATTAATTTACCTACTGAGCTGCCTGCCATCATTGCAGACACTTCTCATCCTATTTTAGACCCATGACCTTTTGGAAACAATAACATCTATGAAGAGCAATTTTAGTAAGAAAATACATTTACACACCTCTCTTCCTTATCCCATGTTTATATTACTGAAGGATTTTTTCCTTTACTATATAGGCTAATTCCCAAATAGCTAACACATGACTTCATAAAACAAGCCAGAAGATGTAACTCTCCCAGATAACAGACGTTACACACCTCAGAAATAAAGCTTTCTACATGAAGTATCCTGTGTCCGTACTAAATACAGGTAAAGGGATTGGCTGAAAAAAAGAATGCAAACAGAACCACATGGAAGGGCTTACGGTTAAAAACAGATTACTCACTCTGTTGCTGCCTACAGTGGCAAAAACGAGAGGATCACCTTCTTTACTGTGCCAGTTAAACTGGACTCCAAACAAAGGCTGCCCATGGTCCTCCTGTAGATGTAAAGTAAGATTAGAGACAAAAAAACCCCAAACCCACAGGCATGTTACCTCTGTGAAATTCAGCTGTGGTCGTGAACAGTTTAATTTATATTTTCCTCCTCAAACTACTGGGTTCACATCCAGTATAATTTCTGATACTGAACAGTTAAAAAGAACAGTTTTGTAACATCACATTTTAACTTGGCTGTCCTAAAGGGAGGTTAAAGGAATATTCTGACACCTCCCCTTTTTCTTCCCCTACCAAGCTTTTTTAAAAAAAGCAAAGGGGAAGAACTGTTGTCTCACAGTTATGGCCAGAAGCCAGCAGAACTCCCGAGTTATAATTGCAGCTCTACTACTTTTGCAATTTTGAACAAGGCAACCTCTGCATCTAAGGCGACATCTATATGCACTTTCTATGGTTATAATTACTTCCCTGCAAGGATTTACAGTTTTGCAGAGGAGAACTATTAAGACAGAGAAGAATCGGACTAGAAGGGTGGAGAAGGGCCACATTTAACTATTACAGCACAGTTAGG
This sequence comes from Falco cherrug, assembly GCF_023634085.1. Lineage (NCBI taxonomy): Eukaryota > Metazoa > Chordata > Aves > Falconiformes > Falconidae > Falco > Falco cherrug. The sequence goes on from NC_073698.1 coordinate 7,201,775, forward strand.
TCTTGCGACTGCACAGACACTACGAATGCTCTCCAGCATGTCACAATGCTGCTGCAAAGTTCATGCCTTCAAAGTGTTTTCAGATCACCTTCACAGTCAACACGGAAATGCCAAATACTATTTTTATACAACTTACATCAGTTTAATAGAGAAAAAAGAAGCAGATATGTTTATGAATTGCGATGAATATGGTGGTGCTTGTTAATAATTGATAACAGTATTTTGGCCTGTCCTGACAGGATGTTTTCAGTAAGAATAATGTTCATTAAAGTGCCTCCCCACAGGGGACTGTCTGGGACAGTGCAAGCAGGAAGGAAGTGTCTCGTCTCATGACGGCTGTTAAGCGGCCTTCAAATGGCAGTGCTTCAGAGACAACACAAGGAATGCCCTGGCAGCTCTGGCCTATCCAAGAACCAAAGAATAAATCTGAGGAGAGGGTGCGGGTGGGGAGTCCAACGCTACCCAGAAAAGTAAGGAAGTCTGGAAGAATTTAAAATAGCATTATTTACCGAGAAAGGCAGTATCTATTATTAACAGAGATAACTAGAAGAGCTAAAAAATTAGAAAATCTTTCACAGATGAAAGGTCCTGCAATTCATATGAGAGGTAACAACTTCCAAAGCTGAATACAGATTAAAAAGAATTGTTCAAAGTTTAACTCAAAGTATTACCCACCATACCATGAAAGAACGGACTAGTGGCTTTATGTGATGAGGGATATTAGCAAAGGGAAAAGTAGCAAGGTTATTAGTGACCCCAGGACAGAAGGAAAAAGCAGGTATTCAGCATCTGTAAAGCATTATCGGTTAATCAGAGATGAAGAATGAGGAAAACTATGCCATAAAATTACATACACAAGGTCATGATTTTTAGTGTCCCATGAAATTTACAAATTTTACTGTCTAGGCTTGTTTTTTAGCATATTTAAGCCTTTCCTGAAGAGAATGGCTGAGAGGTCAAATACAGAATACTTAAAAAAAATTTCTACTAATAATTGATTGGGGTTTAACTTTTGTATTAGAGTTCATGCTGGTGAATACTGGGGGCTTTTGACATACCGCATGAAGATAACACAGGTAAAATGCATGATTCTTACTGCTTTATTACAGACATGTATTCACAGGTTTTGCACTTGTTTTACTGGAATAACCTTGTTCTCTGTCATCTGCACTGTTTCTGACAAATTTAGTGAAATGGGGAAAGTAAAAAGGAAGATGTTTTTCCCCCCCAAGCTTGGATGGTTTTCCAGCATCAGCTGTAGTAAGTTTATGATTTTCTAGGTAGGACCCAGACTAGGGTGACACGTAACAAGAAGAGAGATACAACAGATGGCTATACTGTTTCTGTATTTTTATATTTGAGTGCACACTTGGAAGTATTTAATAAGCTTTTTCAAAGACAGCCTATTTCCCTGGAAAAACTACTCTGCGAGACACATGTCTTTGTATGACCTACAACACCCACACTATGTTCCTCACATTGAGTGCTACAACCTCCAAGAGCCTGACCATACATATCGCAGTTTTTCTGGTGTCTAATAGATGAAGTCAGGCTGAGGCTCTTGTAGGAAGTCACTACGGTATCTGAAGAAGTTACGCTCACCTCCTTTAAACTACCATCATCCTCACTAGTCAGAGACAGCACAAGCTATTTTGATAATACTTCTCTGCTCTAATTTTTGTCCCAAGCGCTAAACAGTGAAGCAGGTTTTTAAAAACATTACACTTTTAGGTGCTACACAATATGGTTATCCTAAGATGCCAAGTATGTCACGCAAAATTGACCACTAGCTTGTACAGACGGAAGACTGACCCAGATGCTGGTACAAAAGTAGAACTCTGAAATGTCATCTTAACCCTGGTATGATTAAAGGGCACAAAACCCAAAGGACTCAGGTTCTTTGTACACCAGAGAAAGAAGGCAGAGGAGAAAATAGACCTACAATTGTTAAAAAAGCAAATAAATAACAAACCAATGGTTAGTTCTGCCCTTACTCAATGCCAACTCAGGCTCAGTCAGAGAGTAAGCCTACAGCTGTTTTTAGACTGAGGGCAGTGAAGTAATAAGCCAACACAAAAAAATAATCACCTGCGACTACATGAACACATTTTAATAACGCTGTCACCCACAGTGCCAGTGGGAAACCAACCGACCACGCATGCATTTCCAGTTCCCAGCTATGGAAGCAAGCCAGTATTGGCAGTGGTTGTAGCTACTTCTCCTTTACACACCAACAAACTAGAATCTTGTATATGGTTGCTTACTGACTCCCAGCTCAGGGGACAGTGAGTAGAAGCTGAGACACCACCCACTGCTAACAACCACTGAGCCACACCCTAAGAAAGAGTAAAAGGTAGGAGGGCAAATACCAGCACAGTTTTAAAGGGAGCAGATCAAAGCAGAATCCACATGGTTCTCTGCTGAAAGATTTATAAGCAAAACATGTATGGATGTGCAACTGTTAGCTTTATATGCTCATTTAGGAACCACAGTTCCATTCAGCCCACAGGGAGCAAAAGTTTTTCAGTAGTGCAAAAAAAAAAAAAAACCCACACAAAAAAACAAAACCAGGCAGTATTTTATTTCCTGTCATATTCCAAGTTATATTTTTGTTTTCTTGATGCTTACATATCCCCCAAAATAACTTTCACAGTAGTATTTAAAAGGCATATTTAGCAAGCACTTAGTTTTTCAGGCTGAATCATAAGCATTTAACAGTCAAAGCAGACAGAAATGGCCATATTTCTTTGTTTCCCCAAGGAAGAAAAGTAAAAAGCAAAATAAGAGGGAAAAGCAAGAGTAGGAAAGTGTAAAAAACACATCATTTTTATATCCCTAAAGAATAATAAAATTAACTTCCATGTCTTTAAATCATGTTGACTCTTCATTAATTTCAGTACATGCACCTTAAAGCATAGTTCAAAGAGATTTAAACAATGGGATATATGATGTGATATGCAGAGTGACAAGTGTCTTTCTGAACCCATAGACAACATTCAACTGTTGAAGAGTTTATCTCCACAGTATCTGCAAAATTAGCAAAGAAGAACAGGAAAAAGAAAAGGAGAGGCTTCTTCAAACATGAAGTAAAAACTGGTTACCAAATTTGGCTGCTACATAGTCTTTGTATTAACATGCTTGTTTATTAGCATTAATTTCGATTTAAAGAGAAATGGGGGGAAAAGATAAAAGATATCCCACTTAACTGAAATGCTACATTTACTCCCTCACAGCTTGATTCCACTTGCACAGGAATGTGCTCTCAGGCCCTGATCCAAATCCATGGAAGTCGGGGATTGCTTAACTTCATACAGTGGTCTTTTGGGTCACCCTATTAGTGGGGCCTGGGTTGAATTTAGGGTGAAGGAATGTTGTGTTTTCCCAGAAGATGCTTGAAAGTACTAATCCCTTTGGAATATTCGGTCGGCAGACAGAAAACAAAGGCTCAGCAAAATTAAGAACCTGTTAAATGTTTGGGTGCTGAAAGGCCGACACCTGTGTTTGAAGTATAACTTGAAGCCACAAAAAGCACTTCTGTGGGAGCAATTCATGCGAGAACAGCTGCCTACCTAGGTGAAAATGAAAGAACTTCCTTTCCTCCTACACCCTGAAAGGACTGCAGATAATTTTTATAGTTCAAAAAAAACACATTAAGATCAGCTTATTTCCCAGATACTTTTGTCAGTATAACTGCATATCACAATTTCTCCAGTGGCAAAGCTCATTTAGGAGGTTTCCATGCTCCAAATTTCTCATCCCCTCCTGCACGGCTACCCTAGCATTTCAGTGAGGCAGTCTAAAGCCAAAGTTCAGAAACAGCTACATCAGCACAGCTCAACAGTTAAGTGTGTGGGAATAACAAAAAACTCTTAAAGCAAGTCTGCAGAAAATATCCACTGCAGAGCTGCACACTAAATATAAAGTTTAACAAAACTCCCATCTTGTTCCAGATGCAATCTTTGCTTTATTTAGAACTCATAAAAATCCGATCTGATGGCATGTTTACAGCTTTTGCCAAATAAATATCCCACACAATGAGGAGGAATGAAAAAACAACATCCTGACAGTGCAAAAGAATAGAAAAGAAAATTCATTCAGTCCACCATAGTCTGTCACCAGTGCAGAAGAAAACAATAATACCCTAAACCACAAGAACTGAGAGTAAAGACCATGAATCCACATCCCTTAATGCTAGTATTATGCAGGGAGATAAATATGACCTAGATCAGGTGCAAACACACAATCACAACACTCACAATATATTAAGCAAACTGCACTATACAGCATTTATGACAATTTCCAGAGGACAGAAAATACCCAATCTGGTAAGCAGGAGGAAAAAGCTATTCCAAGATCATTGGAATGTTTTGTGGGGGTTTTAGGGGGTTTTTTTAACACATTTTAACAAGTAGAAAAATCTGTACAGGTTCTGTGTTTTTACATCAAGTTGTCACAGGTTTCATTTTATCTGAATTTGTTTATTCGGTTTCTTATCTTTATCTCAAGCAACTACAGCTTCAATGAAATACGTAATCATAACATATCACATATAACTTTGCAAACCTGTACAAAAATTGGGTTAATTGCAGAACTACCTAGTGTTTCCTATTTCTCAGCATCCTTTTCCTTCAAAACTTCAGCCATTCCAAATATGAAAGGTACTTTCTTCAAATGAACATGGAACATAATCTATACAGATATTTCAAAATCTCTATTTTGACACCATTTCAGTCAACATTAACATTACTTGCCAGCAAGTGGTACCCAGCATTCCCGTGCTGAAGCTTACACATACCTACCTTTAGGCTATTTACACATTTGAAGGAATATTTGCACTTCTTTGACTTCCATTTTCCTTTCCCCCAGCTTTTTCTTCCTGGTGCATTAGGAGTGTTTGTTGGTGTATCAGGGCGTTCAGTGTTAGTACCACTTTCAATACTAACGGCATCATCCTGAAAACATTTAAATTATATAGGAGGTAATAAAGATATCATTAACTGCTGTATAAATTCAACTGATTTTGCAGCACTTGGCCTTTTCACTTTTTGTTCTTCTCTGTAGAGAACAGAAGATCTCCTAGGACTCGGTGTTATTTAGATTCATGTATTTAAATATATTACTAACATAATAGCATTCCTCCCTAGAAACAGAACATGAGTCACATGAGGCCTTATCCAAGAGGGAGAGATGTGAACTGTGATCTAGTGAAGTTTCTTCAGAATACTGGTAGCTGCTTTTAAGAAAATGTCTAAAGATAAAGCAGTTACTTTCCCTAGAAAAAAAATCTTTGACGTAGATGAAATCAGTACTCTGAAGCACTGAAGGAAGAGGCTGTTTGTGTAAAAACATTATGCTTAGCCATACCAAGAATCTAACTGTTCTGAGACTTCTGTACGCCCTCAGCAGCATCAGGCACAGCAGTTCTGCAATAAGTCAGCACTGCCACTAGAAGAGTAAGTCCTACCTCTCCCTCCTGCTCTTTTCTAAAGATACTTTCTTCAACTAAAAGCTAAGAAAAAAAAATTAGCTTTCTGTCAGATCAGCTAACTACAGCTAACTAAACCAACTGCCCCTCCAACCATCAGCAGCCAGAGCTGAGGTAACGATGGGGAGAACTGAAAAAAAGGGGTGTGCAAAACAACCCACCGAGGCGCTGAGCAGTTTTAGATCAGCTTTGGGCAATTAACACTAATTTCATATGCAGACTGACTGCACAACACTACTCAAAATAACATTTCTATTCCCTGCATCACCCATCAACATCACAGTGCACTTCAATTTCACCTGCATCATAACTGGCAACCCTGTGCTTCCATATGAGTAAGTTCAGCTTGTTAAAAATCAACTTGTTTTGTTTTGGTTTTGGTTTGTTTTGGCAAGGTAGTCTGGTCACTTTCATCGGAGTAGTTGGGCGGAAAAGAACTCATTCGAAGGCCCTGTGATTTCCAGATCAGAGCTAAGGGAGACAGAGGCAGACAACAGTCTGTCACTGGAGGAGATTAAGCGTAACATGAAGCTGCATCAGGAAACCCACTAGGAATGTGGAATAAGGTCAACTATAAAGACTAATACACCAATTCCCACCAAACATTTATTCTTTGTCCTAGTTTTGTGTCTGTATTATCAGAAGCCAGTAGAGGTGTACCAGCCTGTTTGCCCAACAACTCTGAAAATCAGGACATCAAGAGGAAAAAAAAAGGAAGGACAACACACAAGCCTGTAAGTGAACTGCCTAAACCTGGGGTCATTCCCCTCAAGTTGCACCCCTGAAAAAGCCAGCCCTCCCTTAATGTGCATAACAGAGTTTAACGATTTTTACGTTTTCTCGTTTCTTCTCCATTACACTAAAAAATTTTCAGAGTTTGCCAAATTCTCATCTCCCAAGTGTACTTGCTAGCCAGAGTCATAATAATTTACAAGACTGATGTTTTATCTCTGGACTAGTCAGATATTGTTAATATAAGAACACCAAGTACCTGGTATGATGCAACTACACCGGGTATCTGCAACTACAACATAACCGACAAACTTGCACTCAGGATACCTGCGGAACAAAATATACCCTTTTTCCAAATCAACACTATTACACCAACTTTTAAACAGAATCCCCATCTTTCAGGAAGAGTGGAGTCCAGTAACAAACTCAAAAGGGAATCCTTTCACCATGGAAATACATCGCATTTTCAATAACCAGAAAGTCCACATCTGTAGTCACTGACAGCCTACAAGGGGCACCAAAGTAAACCTGAATGGCTTTGTTAAAAAAACAAATTCGGCAGCAGCGGTGCAGAGCACCTCAAACCTGCCTGTCACCTCACAAGCAGCATGTCCACAGGTTGCGGGGGATGTGGTCCAGATCCCTTGCTTTCTAGGTAAGTGCTCTAACCAGAAAAAAAACCCCACACTGCATAAAGCTAACACCCAAGTAACCCCCCCCCACACACTCCATAACTAGACAAAATGACTGCTATATACCTTAGACTAAGTTTATCTCTCAAGTCTAAAGCTATTCTAGATCAATCACATTACCTTTGCTCTGAACACTAGATTTTAGCCCAACTTCGAGAATTACAGTCCTCATCCCCTGCTGCCGCCTTCTGCTGACAGAGGCTTATGAGCACTATCCCCTACTCCTCATTCACCAAGGGGCCGCACACACAAATTTATGCCACATGTTACTCCGCAACGTGACGGTGAAGACACGCGCCACAAATCTGCAAGAAAAAATGACCCATTTTTTTTGGCTGCAAAATGGCCAAAGAAAGCCTGACATTTCGAAACAGACTTCGAGCCAGAGCCCACTGAGAGTTTGGGCCTCAAATCCTCCCTCACCCACGTGGAAGGAAAGTGAGTGTCTCTCCCAGAGACCCACGCCGGTCTCTGCCACCGGGGCCTCCCTCCAGCGGCCCACCGGGGGCAGCCACCGAGCCCCGGCGGCCGGGTGACACCCGCCCCTCCCTCCTCGCCCCCAGCCCCTCTCCCGCCCGGGAGGCGCCCACGCCCCGGCGGGGTCGGACGGGGCCCTCGGGGCGCGGGACACCCCGAGTGGGCCGGCCCGGCAGCTCCTCTCACGGCGAGGCCCGGCGGGCGAGGCCCGGCGGGCGCGACCCCCCCCCCTTTCCACCGCCTTCGCCTCAGCGCTCCCGCCCGCCCCCGGCGCGAGGCCCCGCGGCCGCCGCGCGCGCGCTCCCGCCTCACCGCCCCTCCCCCCCCGCCCCAGCCGCCCACTCCCGCGCCCCGGCCTCACGTTCTCGTCGCCGGACAGGTCCCCGGGGTTACTGTTCTCGTCGCTGCTCAGCTTCTGCTTCTTCGCCGGCATCTCACCCCCCACTCCCGCCGATGCCGCCGCCGCCGGGGCTTCTCCCCGCTCAGACATCTTCCCCGCCCCCCAACCCCGCCACGCAGCCGCAAAGCGCGGACGGGGAGGTCGAAACGCCTGCCGTAAAGCAGCCCCGCGCCCCGTTCCCCGGCCGGGGAGCGGCGAGCTGCCACACTGCTGAAAAAGCGCTCTTCCCGCGCCCGGCGGCGCGCGGCGCCTCAGGGGCTGGCGGCGGCTGAGGGGGCGCTGCGGGCGGAGGGGTCCTTGCTCGCCTCGGCGAGGCTAGGCGTTGGGTTAGCCCGTCGTTTTAACGGCAGGGAAACGTGGCGGCACTTTATATCGTTGCTTGTGGCCTGGCCGTGCGAGGCAGGTCCGGCCGAGGATACGTGTGAGGTAGAAACGAGCAGTCCCTGTCGCCACGGGTGCTAACGGTCCCTCTGTCCGTCTTGGTGCGGTTGTTGTTTCTTGTGCCTAAAGGACTTTCGTTGTCTTGCTCTACAAAAGTCCTGTAATCTGAAAATGGTGTTTCGGAGGAGTAAGATAAGCTCTGCTCAGCTGCCTGCTACTGTACTCCCTGACAAGTTCCTTCTACAGCTATAAATGAAATAATTGCAGTTGCCAGATTTGTATTTATTTATTTCAGAAATCAAAGGTCCCAAAGTCATAATAATTATGAACAGTAAAATAAAAAAACTTCCACCGAAGGGGAAAAGTAATTGGCCCACAGGCACAGTGTCTTATCTTGTAGGGGCAGAAACAAGTCTTTCCTCCCTGAGGGAGACATTCCAGTCTCAAAAAGCAATTGCTTTGAGGGCAGTGGCAGAGGTGAACCATGCTCTGTATGTAAAATTTAGTCTCGCATCACCCTTGGAGATAAAGAGGAAAAGATATGCTTAAAATGATGCACGTAGTATAGTGGTTCTAGCAATGAACAGTCTCTTCTTCTGCAGAACTGTAGGCTCCAATGAAGCATTACATAATATATAGCAAAAGGTTGTAGTTCACAATTAATAAAGCTCTGTCTGGCTCTGTGCTGTAAGATCAAGGTTGTGATAAGTGTTTGTGGGAGAATGTACAGTCTTGTGCTTTTTTCAAGTATGACAGGATGTTTTGAGACTGGCATCTTAATTAAGAGTAAATCACAACTGTGCTGCAGATCTGTTGAAAGAAGGGCAGGCATAAAGTTTTCAGTGGTGAGAATTTTTAACTTCTCCCCATGGGTGCCCTTGAGCTACTGGAGGGAAGACAGCTCCCCTTCGTTTCTCAGCTGTCAGCTGACATTCTCCAGATGGCCAGCTACACATTCAACTCCACCAGCTTTCACTGGCTCATCCCAAACATAAGGAAAGTGAAAGCTTCGGCTAGCCCGTGCTTCTTGGCTTGCATGTGGGAAGGTTCCCCACCCACGCCCAGAATCAACCAGTTTGGTCTCCATCACCAGCTTACTGGGCCCAGACTGGTCTATGCCATTTCCTATCTTCTGGATGCTAAATGACTCCCTTCACCCAGTAACAATCCTGCTGTCCTCACTAGACCGTTCTTAGTCTAAACCACTTGCCTTTTTTTTTGCTTTCTCAGAAGATACAAAAGGCCGGTACACCAGGGGAGCTGAGTTTCCAAAAGTACACTTCATCAAGCTTCTATTTAAAGAATTAGTTGTGTGGTTAAACACCAGCTTGGAAGTTCAGAGGATTTGCTTCAATTTGTGCTCTGCTGAGGTTCTCTTTGGAAAGTGTCTATGCTTTTCTGTACCTCAGTTTATTGACTGTATTATGGGAGAAGCTGGGGGTATAATATCCAGGGGGGAGGGGGTGTATTATGATAAAAAAATATACATTATATTCATTATTTGTTTAATTAGTATGATACTGCTATATAGATACCACAGATACATTAACTAAGAAGTAATAGGGCCCTTGACATAGTGTACAGAGGAAAATGGGAGAACAATATAATATTTTTAAAAAATCTGCAGTCATTTTCAAGTAACAATAATTCTTTGGTATTTTAAAAGCACGTGGTAGGTACTTGGGAGGGCTAGACTTAATATATACGGGAGGATTTTGCCAAATGTGAGTTCTCATGGGATTGTAATAGTAAATGTAAAAAAATAAAATAATTCTGAAATGCCTTGAAGACATGAGGTCTTAAGATATGAGCTGCTTTGGGGGATTTATTACATACAAGAATACTTCTGGATCATTCAGGGACATTGAAATACTTTTTATATATGTGGGTTGAAAGTAAATCAGTCTCATTCTTTTCAAGGCAGGCTTCTTCACAGAATCATGAGATCATGTAGATTAGAAGGGACCTCCAAAGCTCATCATCTTTAACCCCTGCTCAAAGTAGGACCAGTTCAAGCTGATTCCTCAAGGCCTCATTGATTCCAGTTTTGAATACCTTCAACACAAGAGATTTTTGCAGCCATTGTGGTCCACTGTTTTCAGTGTTTGAATGCCCTCATGGTAATTTTTTTTTTTTCCCTTGTAATGAGTCAGAAATTCCCGTGCTTCAGTTTTTGTCCCTTTCCCCTCATTTTTGCCTCTCATTCTCTCCCTGTGCATCTGTTTTCTCTACATCTTCCCATTAGGCAGCTGTAGACAACAATAAGTTCCCTCCATAGCTTTCTCTTGAGGCTGAACATACCTAGTTCTTTCAGGCTCTCTTCATACATGATGAGCTCCAGTCCCCTGGCCAGACTGGTGGCCTTCTACTGAGCTCAATCTAACATATCAATGTCTCTCTTATACTGAGGAGCTCAAAACTGGACATTTGTAAGATGTGGCCTCACAAGTGCTGAATAGAGGGGCAGAACCGCTTCTCTTAACATGCTGGCTACACTCTTGCTAATAATAGCCTCAGTGTGGTTAACCTTCTTTGCTGCAAGGGTACTCTACTGACTCATGTTCCACCTGCTGTACACCAGGACCTCCAAGTCTTTTTCCACTAGGCTCCTTTGTTGACCTCTAACCTTTACTGATGCATAAAGCTCTTTCTCCTGCAGTGTAGGACTTTGCATCTACCTTTGTTGTACTGCATAAAGTTCCTGTCAATCCATTCCTCCAACACATCTAGGACACTCTGCTTAGAAGCTCCAACCTCCAGCTTACCAATCATTTGCCCCCAGTTGAGTATTGTGCGCAAATTTTCTGTGATTGTCCCCCATCACATCATCCAGGTCATTAATAAAAGACATTAAATGGTATGGCCCCAGTATCAATCCCTGAGGGATGCCCCTAGTAACCTGCAGCAAGTTAGACTTTGTACCACTGATCACTCTCTGAGCCAATGGCCAAGCCAGCTTTCCACCCGCCTTGAAGCCCACTTCCCCAGCCACATTTCACCAACCTGACTGTAAAGATACTATAGGAAAACATGCCAAAAGCTTTACAAAACCTTTACAGCATCCACAGCTCCCCTTTTGTCCCCACAGCCAGTCATCTCATTATAGAAACCAATCAATTTGACCTGGTAAATACGTGCTGGCAGCTACCTTCCTGTCCTTCATGTGCCTGGACCTGGCTTCCAGGAGGATTTGTTCCATCACCTTCCCAGGGACTAAGGTTAGGCAAACTGGTCTGGCATTCCCTGAACCTTTCTTCTTGCCCTTCTTGGAGATGAGTATAACCTTTACCCATCTCCAGGCACCAGGAACCTCCCCAGATCACCATAACCTTTCCAAGATGATAGAGTGGCCTCACAATGACATTGGCCAGCTCCTCCAGCAGCCTTTGTAGTATTCCATCTAGTCTGGAGGACTTGTGTGTGCCCAGCTGGCTTCAATGCTCCCTAACTGCTGTGCTGGGTATTGTTTCACTCCCACGGACCGCTGCTAGGCTTGAGGAACTGGGAAGCATAAGGACAGGCCGTATCAGTGAAAACCATGGCAAAAAAAGCCTTTTCTATGTCCTTTGTCACTGTGTCCCCTGCTCTGCGGAGCAGTGGACCCATATTTTCCTCAGCCTCCCTTTTGCTGCTAGTGTGCCTATAGCAGCTTTTCCTATTAACCTTCACCCCCCTGGCTGGTTTCAACTCCAGCTGAGCTTTGGCTTGCCTAACACCAGCCCTGCATGCTCAAGCAATGTCTCTGTATTCCTCCTGGGCAGCCCATCTGCGCTTCCACTTTCTTTACACTTCCTTTTTGTGTTGGAGCTCAGCTGGGAGTCCCTTGTACATCCTCGTTGGCCTCTTTCCATACCTGCTGGATTTTCCGCTCATCAGAACGGACTGCTCTTTTTCTTAGAGGAGGTTCTCCTTGAAGATCAATCGGCTTCCCTGGGCCCCATGCCCTCTAGGGCAGAAGTCTCCCATTGGATCCTGCCAAGAAGATTCCTGAGTAAGCCAGAATCTTCTTTCCTGAAGTCCAGGGTTGTGATTCTATTACTTCCTTTGGTCATTTCTCTCAAGATTTTCAACTCTAGTCTTGTGTTTGCTGCAGCCAAGATTGCACCTTCACATCTTTGACAAGTTCTGTCTTGCTTGTAACAGGTCCAGCAAAGACATCTCCCCTGGCATCTTTCTCCCTTGATATGCTTCAGGTAGTCTATATGAATCAGAAGGACCTCCATGCTCCTGCATTCTTCTGGTGGTGATTTTGGCAATCGGCTGGTCCACGTAGCCCAGAACTTTTTTCACCAAGAGCAGGAAGTAGAGGATACATAAGAAAGAATGTACACAATAGGGGTGGTTCAGAGAGACTTAAGAGTTAGCTCAGGGTTTCCCAGCTGTGTAGGCAACACTGAATTTTGCCATCCTAAAGATGAAAGGGCTGTGCAGTGCTGAGAAAGGGGGATGCTTGAAATGGAGAACTTGGATGGTTCCTTGAAATGGGCAGACAGATCAGGGAGTGGAGCCCTGGAAAATCAAGCTTGTTCCTGCTGCCCCAGGGAGCATGGAAAAAGCTGGAGAGGTGTTCTCCCCAGGCAGTACCTGTTGCCCTTAGACTTCTCCCATTACTCAGTGAAGCAGCTTTGAGTCTGATTTCTTAGAGCTCTGGCATTTACAGTGGGGCCCTGGCCTTTGTGTTGCTTCTGATATTGTGCTGCCTTAGGTAATGGTTATTTTACCTATGTGCAGAGATAGCCCTGCACCTGAATTGCCTGATTAATGGCACCTGCTGTATAATAAGAGTTCCTTGTTATTGATATTAAGTGTTTTCTATGTATATAGCTCGGAACTGCTGAATTAACTGGAAAAAGTAATTTTTTAAATTCTATTAGCTCGATGGGAAAACAGTCATGACAACTGAGGTGGATTCTATTCTGCTCCATGTACTGTCAAGTGCCCTGTCGGTTAATCTCCAATTACAGAGGCTGTTTTACTGGTATTTTTATTAAGAATCTGAAAACACAGCTGGACTTTCAGAACACCATTTGAGTTTAAGCCTGACAGCTAACGTTGTAGGTTTTGCCTTATGAAAACAGCAAATTTAGAAACCCATGAAAAACCATTAACACAGAAACCCGTAGCATCCCTTTAGCATAACAAGAATGCAACAGCCAGAAAAGGCTGCAATCTCTATTCCCCTCTCACTTTTGAAAGATTAATGGGTCAAACCTTTAGGTGACTCATGCTCTGAAAGCAAGGAACAGCTCACACATTTAAATCTTGCTGCAGAAGTTCAGGATGATATGTATAAAAGTCATACATTTTCTCTACCTGCTAGAGCTAACAACCTGCATAAAAATGGAAGGTGTAGCTGAATCAGAAGATGAGGCAGCTGAGTTGATCTAACAGCACTACTGAAGGAAGAGTATCTCACCCACCTCCCTTTCCAAACCTTCTCCATGGTCCTAGCGCTGGTTTTCCACTGCTGCCCTTCCATGGGCTCTGCTTTTCAAAAGACTATCGGTGAGCCAGTTCAGCTCACTAACCCCGAAGAAAACTGGTCAAGCACAAAGTAACTTGATCTTTTCTCTTTAGCTAGTGAACAAGACCAGATCTCTGCAAACTCTGATGACCACCAGAACTGGTGCAAAGGAAGGTTGGAGGCTGCAGCCAGGAGTGAAAGATAGCTGAGAAACAAGATCTCACCCTGATGCAAGTGATGAGCTAGAGCTCAGCAATCTCCTGAAATCCCCGTCTGCCACTTTAGTTTGTGGTTTGTCTTCAAGGGTGAAAGAGTTTGACCCAAGGTGTAGGAGTGTCTGTGCTACTCTGACAACTCGGCTGCCGTGACAGCAGAGGGACAACAACGTGCAGTTAGCACCAGTTAAGCCTAAACTCAGTCTGTGGTTTCATGGTCAGCAGCAGCGCTGCTCAGGCAGTCCCATCCCACCCCATCCATCTAATTTCTTCTGCTTCCACCTGCCCTCCTGTTCTCTGCCAAGGGGTGATTTATACAGCTGTGTAATGCATCACATGGGTCAAATGATCTGGCAGAAGCAAACAAACAACATTTCTCCATTTTGCCTAGTTGTATTAGATCAGTTCCCTTGTTTGTTCACGATGTAGCTACACAAACAGTTCTGCTGGCGCAGTGCAGGGAGTGGCACATGAACAATTGGTGGGAAGAGAGGGAGGTGGGAGGAAAAAAGCCAGAATTACTTAAGCCACTATCGTCACCAAATAAATCCTCATGGACCCACAGCTCATGTGCACAGAGCCTTTAGTCTAGTTTAAAGTGACCTTTCTTCCCAAATAGCTTCTTCTGTGTGTGAAGGAGCTCCCACTGAAACAGCCAGGCACATTTACAGTGCATGAAGTGTATTTACAAAGGGACTTTAGACCCCAGTTTATGGAAGAAATGTGGGGGGTCTGCAGCTCCACGTTGGCTCTGTGACAAAGTCCAGTAACAATGCAACCTTCACCATCGACAGGGATTCAGCTGCTGGTGTGGCAGATAAGCCTGTAGCAGCAGCAATTAAAAATGTCCTAAATGCTAAGGGCTAATGTCCCTCCTTTTGGCCGTCCCAGAACTTGTTTGTAGAAGCGTGAATAGTAAAGTACTGAGTTTATCACCACAGCATCAAAGAATCTGAAAGGCCACTATAGGGAACTAATGTTCAGATAAACTGTGTTTCACTTGCCCTGTCTGTATAGTGAACAGAAGTATGTGTAGCTACCTGCCTAGAATTTTCTCCACATCTTCCCAAAAAACACTGCAAGGATCATCCCCACCAAGATTTCCATTTGCCTTGGGAAAGATGCAACAGGTCAGGACCATCCAGGGAAGCCCCACGCTTCCATTACCTCTTGGCACCTCCGGGTCCAGCTGCTCTTGGCCTGGCTCTCTCCTTAACACCAGGGAATCTTCTTCCATAAACAACCCCACTACACAGCCAGTCTGTGGGGAAGTTAGTACAGATTCCAGCCTCGCGCCCCATTCTCTGTTCTGAGTAAGCATCACTCATCAAAGGAGCAGTTAATGCAAAAAACGTGGATAATTGAATAAAATTTTGCAAAATGTGGCTTTTGCCTTTTTCTATTTGTATGTCACTTTTGCCTTTTTTCCCATGCCCCACCCTAGTTTTTCTATGTAATTTACCATGACAATGCACTTGCCCTTAAATATTTTTCTATTGAAATAGCCATGCACAACACTTGGCCCAAAATATTTTTCCATTGAAATGCACACAGCCATGATGACCATGTTGGCATCATGTTCAGAAGCTACTCACACTGCCAAAACATCAGTGCAATGATTAGCTGCAACAAAATCTGATGATTTAGGAATGCCTTAGAGATATACTTATTCTCTCTAATTCAGGCTTTTCTTTAGCTGCACGGTGCAGGAATTGTTTGCTGGGAAAAATGGTCTGACACCTGAGGTTAATCTATATTTAAATAAATGGGTTATTCTCTCAGCTCATATTTCACTTTAATTTTTCAGTAGTTGTACTGGAAAAACTCCAGAGTAACTGTGAAACCTCGTTGCAGGCTGCAGGCACAGATTTGCCAGCAGTGCTAAGGAGGCAACAGCCCACACCAGCAGCTGCTGGAGCAGCTCCTGTGTCCTGTTGCCTCATGACTTTGTTGCTCTTTCTTCTCCTGAGAGCCCTGCTCCCTGGGATCTGCCTGGTTCTGTGGTGACTGGTAGTTTTCTGTTCCTGAACCAGTTCCCTGGTCACACCAGTTCATATAAACTCTTTGCAGAGAGGAAAGTCTTCGGTATTAATAGCTTTTCTTCCCACTTATAGTTTCACTCTCCTGCAGTCCAATGCAGCTGCCATTCCACTGTCACTCCCCTCCTGCCTCAGCCACATGTTCCCTCCCCTCCATTACACACGATGGCAAACTCATCAATTAAACCCATTCATTTAAACCGCACAGAACTGCACTCTTAGCCGTAAGATGCTGCAAAATTACCCCAAGGCTGTGTTGTTGCTAAAGCAAGGGGGCCGTCAGGGGGATCCCTGCCTTCGATGCCTTTCCCCTGTCGCCCATAGGGTGTGGGGCCGACTTCATATGCACAAAGATTGACTAGTGGGGTTTGTAGCTGAGGGCGTATATTGAATCTAATAGTAAAAATAAACTAAAGAGAGAGAGATTGAGAAAGAGGAAGGGAGGACTCTTCTAAGTGGGCAGCTGAGAAAAAAGTGAGGGCAGGATCCCTAGAAAGCCTCCTCTCGACTCATCTCCAGGCACACACAAACCTCACCCCCTGTAGTGCTTTTACCATCATAAAAATATAATGTTTATTGGGACCCACTCAAATGCTATTGGTTGCAACTGCTTGCGTTGTAGGCGCTGCACACTGAATTGTTAACTTTGTGCCCCCTGTAATGTAAACCAAAAGCTACAGCCAAAGGGTGGGCAAAGGGGGGAAGAAGGGGTGATTCTCACGCTGGTGGCAATCACTTCCCACAAGAACCTGCCAAGAACATACCAGGGTTTTGCAGGTGCAAGGTCATGAAAATATCAGCATGAGAAAAACAGTGTGAGGAAAACAGCATGAGAAAAACAGTGTGAGGAAAACAGCATGAGAAAAACAAGGGAACAATACTGCCCCAGGAGCTCGGGGAAATATTTCCCAGGCAGCTGGGGTGAGAGGACACAGAGCTGGGGCTGGAAAGCAGGTATGGAGTTGCAGATGGAAGGCCCTTGGGCATGCGGAAGGCTGAGGTACCTGAGGCCCTGGTGCAACAGCCCCGGAGATACTGCTGGTACTTGTCGTGTCCTTTTTATCAATCATGCAGCCACACACTGAGCTGGTGGAAGGCACAATAAAAAAAAAATGTAATTCTGGGCCAAAACATCATTTTAACTAGATGAAAACCAATCATGAAACTACTTTTTTAGGGTCCAACATCTGTCTTGAGCCAACGGTAACAACTGTTTAGATATGCGGTCAATACAGATCAGGGATCCAGCCAGATTGAAAACTAAGCAAGCCAAAAAGAATAGTTTTAAGTACTACACCCAGCATGAGAGAGAAGACAAGAGCAGAGAGGTGCATGGGGCCACCTGTCTGAGCAGCAGCAAGGGCTGAGTTTTTCCCAAACCCGTAGTGAGCATACACTTCGAGCCACATGTTCCTGTCCTCTGCCTTGTGCAGGCACAAGCTCCACAGTGACCCAGTTCAGGGAACTCATCCTGCCGTGAGCTATACTTCTTGTCTTTGTGCTGTTTTACTTTTCCTCCAATCTGGTTTACCACTTGGCTACACAAATAGTTGCATTGGCCTGACAGAAGAGGCTGTGCAGGGTTCCAAGCAAGTGCCCGAGGGAAGGCAGGGAACAGAATATATAAGCTGAGGCTGCTTTTAAAAGTAACAGGTTAAACCATGGCCCAATATGGCTTTGTGCCACTTTTCCACTTGAAGACCTTAAAATGTTTAGAGATGACAGACTGGGTCTGTCTCTGTGCTGGGTACTACCAGACTAGCACAGTGCTGTCACAATTGCGTTGTACTGTCCCTTGCTGCCATCCTTTATTAGTATAGCAGCATTACCAGGTGGGAGTCTCCCTCATTAAGTCTTTTTTCAATCTATTCAATAATAATTTAGCTGCTGGAATAGGAAATGGGCACATTCCACATGGAAATGACAAAGAGGTGGGAGGGGACTGAAAATACACGGGGGTATAGGATTAGAATTCCAAAAGCTGTTCACATATTTCTAAAAGGGTCTGAAAATAGCTTTTTAATGGGGATAATTTTGAGATACTACGCTTAGGCAGAAATGTAAGCATGGCACGGGGAATGCACAGGTAAGACCAGGTTTCAGGATGGAGCCTGGGGAGATTATAACAGGTAAAAACATGAATAATGTCAGCTTACCCCAGCTAAGGTCTCATCTGTTTATCCAGTTCCAGGCACTACACTTCAAGAACAATATGACTCAGCTGGAGAGTGTCCAGAGAAGAACCAACAGGAATGATGACAGAGTTGAAACCCTGACCTGCAATGGAAAAAATGGAACAAACTGCAACTTCTCACCCTAAACGACAGAAAACTGAGAAGAGAGATGATAATAGACGTGAGTGAAATGAAAAGCCATTGGGAAGAAGAAATAATTTCGTTCTACAGGAGAAGTAATGGGCTTTAATTACAGTAAAGAAAGTTCAGTATATATATAGAAAAAATGTACAAATAGATAATTAATAGGAATAGATTGCTGTGGAGGATGGTATAGAGAGACTGCAAGGTTAGAGAAATGTCAGTCAGGAATATTTTAGGCATAACTGATTCTATAAAGGGCCAATGAGGCCAATGGCCTCTGGAGTTCCCTTCTGTACAGGCATGTTCCAGGTGCAGGGCAGAGAAGAAGGAAGCAGAGAATCAACAGGGATTAGTAGAGAATAAAATAGTCTAACAGATTACATAGCAGCAGAATCAGGGGAAAGTCTCATTGGCCTGTTTCCTTTACCCTTAGTGCCAAGGTAAGGTCTGAGCTCAGGATAGCTACATATTTCTGATAATCCTTCAGAAACTTAACAGTTACTGTGTATGTTGGCTTATTGCTGGGAAGTGGTTTATCAAGTTGGCTGGTGGAAAAAAAATTGACTGCAAAGACTGTGGAGCCTTCAGATCCTTTCTGTGTACCATGGCCTGTGCTTGGCGGTGTGCTGTGACATCTTTCATGGATGAAAACAGTGTTGTAATACTGTAAAACAATAATAGGAAAAGCCTTCTTACTTTTTTAGTTCAGCCTGAAACCAAAGGCCTGCTTTCAAACTGGGTAGCCAAGTGCACAGTGATAACCACATGCTGACCATTCCTAATCCTGGTTTTATGTAAATACTCAGGTGGTGCACAGGCATCTAGCTTTGTGCGTGTGAAGTGGCTGCACAGCCGCATGCTGAATTTCAGGCTGAGCAACAGGGACTTCACGGCTGCTCTTCTCCCGCCTGATGCCGTTCATTTGCCATCGGGCAGCACATTACCCACACTGCTGGCTGTGGATTGACTCTTAGTATCTTAACTGCATCTAATGGATGGAAATGACACTCCAGAAATGTTTACAGCTTTTAACTATATATTGTCTGTTGTTGAACTGTATTTGATGGGAGTCATCAGGGCAAGATCCAACGATGAGCAAGAGAATCCCTTAGCCTGCTTCCTTTGGGATTATTATCAAAAAAGACAAACACAGAAAACCCTTTTAAGAAAATAAATCGGGTTCTTGTAATAAAAGAATAGTAAAATAGCAATAAATAATAATAAATATTATTAACAATAAAATAATAAAATAAAAATATCTGTATATTTGTCATGTTGCCAGATACTTATCTGAGATCTAGACCTCAGGATCACTCTTGCTATGGACAACTCTGTTCACTTCCATGTATAAAACTGAAGGAGATGATAATGCTGATTCTCTCACTAATGGACTTTGGGCACTATTGAGGGAAAGTGTTTCTTTAAGAGATGCTTTATTAATTTCAGGAGAAAAAAACACCAGGTTTTTAAGCCTAGGAGAGCTTTTGAGATGACTTGCTGAGAAAATTACAGATTTAAGACAGCATGAAAAGCTTGTTACTCAGCCTTCATTCACATGTACCATCTGTTGTATCTAACTAAATCCGCTTCTTTCTACTTACCATTCACTTGGTACTAAAGCATGCTTCTTTTTCCCATAATTTGTAGTTCTGCTTTTGTATAACACAATCTGAATTAGACACAAAGATGTTGAATTGGAGGTAATAGTAGCTAAGGGGGTTCAGATCTGTCTCTGAACTGACCTCAGAGGAGGGTTCAGCAGGAGTAGGATGCTGTCCTGGACACCAGGTCATCAGGAACTGCAGTATTCCAGCCAGAACATTGCCATTGACAAGGAAAGTGTATGAGTGTATACCCTTCCCAGTTCCATAATGGAGCTCAATAGCTGTTTCATTTACACTTCATGGATTTTTAAGAGTAGTAGGCGTACTATATCATCCAGCTTGATCTCCTGTTTAATAAGCATAACAGAATTTTACTGAGTTAGTGTTGAGCCCAAAATCTCATGTTTATTAAAAGTATTTTCCAGAAAGACATCCAGTCCTGAGCTGAAAACTTGAAGGAATGGAAAATTTACTGCTTCCTGTGGTAGTCTGTTCCACTGGTTAATCACTCTCACAGTTGAACAATTGTGCCTTATTTCTCATGTAAAATTTGCCTGGCTGCCGCTCTCACCACCTCTTCTTGCTATGTCACTCTCCACCAAAATAAAGAGACCTGGGGTTTTCTTCCCTGTAAGAATAAATTTTGTTATCAAGTAGTCTGTCTCAGGGCTTTTTTATTATTTAAAGATAAAACATACAGGCTCTTTATGGGTAGAAACCAGCATGCATGTTGTAAACAGCTATGACGACAGGAATACTTGCTGTGAGTACCCCGTGTACCCAGCCATCAAACCTCTTGCCATGTTCCTCCTCTGGAGGTTACTGTCCCTGGCTGCTGGCAGACCTGTCTCCCAGCCCACTTCAGTCCCAAACAGTTTGGTTTGCTTAATTCCTTTCATGGTAAGTGTCCTGGCTCACTGTGACTGAGCTGGGCAGCTCTACTGACAGATCCTGGGCAACAGCACTGTTTGGTGGGAGGAGGCAGCAGGGGACCAGCAGCTGGCACAGCTGAGCACAGGAAAGGATCTCCATCCACAGCCGTGGGGCTCTGACCCACAGCTGTTGTACAGCTCTGGTCAGAATTGTGTGGCAATTTAAGCCAGTCTAATTGCCACAGCCCTGATCAATCCCTGGCTGTATGATCCCATCTTGTTCCTAGTGCCAGCTCTCATGCTTATATGACCCTCGATGACCTGCTTCAAGGCAATAAACTGGCAGAAAGCTTTCACTTCTTTCCCCCCTGAAGTAGCTTACTACCACTTTGGTGCCCAGAACCAGCTCATCCAGGGACTGGACAAGTTCCAGTATCAACGCAATGGAGGACATTGAAATCTCTGTTCATGTTATAGGTGTCAGCCCCTACAGCTATTTTTAATCTGCCTGTGACCATGGTGCACAACCCTAAGTTTCTCTGACCTCATAGCAAAATGCCACAGTTCAACACCATTCTCACAATTCATCCACAGAGCTAAAACCACCTCAAAGCTGACCATTTTATTTATAGTCAAGTTTCAATACAATATAGATGCATGGAGGAGGTAATATTAGGACTGCATTTTCAACTTGTTGGAGCCCCGCCTACATCTTGGACTACAGACTACAAAGAAAACTGGAGATCAGCATGTTTTTGAGGTCCCTGAAGACACCCACTGGAATGCAACCACTTTGTTAATGATCTGAACTGGAGGCCAGAGGTTTAGGGGGAAGGTCCCAGTTAGGTACCTTGACAAAATCTTCAGCTGCTGCACATCAGGATAATGTATAGGCTTCTGCAGAACAGCATTATTTTACTCTTGGCTCAACAATGAGATGTTTAAATACTGGAAAAGAAAAGAAAGACTGCTTTGTTTTGGTTTAAGATTTGTAACAATGGTGATCACATAATCTAGGCTTTGTTTTGTCTTACCCAGGGAACACTGCTTCACGGTTAAAGAAGATGAAATATCTTGATGATTCTCATGCTCATACACAGATTCCCACAGCAGCTAAACAGGCACTGGCCATCAGGCTGCTGGTCACGTTCGTCTTGTCTTCCCCTTATGCATGTTCATTTCATATGCACTATACTTCTGATTCATAGCAATTTGTAAAGTAATAAATTCCTTAATAAAAGCTGGTGACACGTCCTCCAGAAGGAGAAGTCTCAAAAGCTTTTGAGTAAAGAAAATAATTCACATATTCACATATCTGTTTTCTAATATAATCCCAGGAATTATTACATTTTATATTGGCATGGCTTTATTTTTTAAATAGGTGTTGGAATACAGCCACAAACAATCACAACAGAGTTATCTACCTTGTTTCTAGGTTGAAGAACCATGTCCAGTACTAAAACCACATTGTACTTGGCTTTGCAATTTCACAGCAATTAAAGATACGGCTAACTGTCAATGCATATACACATACAGTTGTTATATACACAGCATTTCTGCACCTTCTCAGCTGTAATTAGATGCCGTATTTCTATCAAAGAGTTTAACATTGTGCTGAGTTTGCAAAGACAAGAAGGCTAGAAGGAAATCGAAAACGCCAGCAAATTCTGCCTTCAGTGGGAGCCTTTTTTCATATCGAGAGTGTACCATTTCAGAGACATCTGAGGACAAAGGTTTTATTACATGCATCTTCCCATGTAATACCTACAGCACAAGGCACTTCAAGTGTCACTGTAGTGAGAGGGAGGATCTGAAGGTCTTTTACAAAAAAATTACAAACACCGTGACAAGATTAAGCAGATCCCACTATCTCATGCCTTTGACACTCAAAGCCAAATGAGGTGATTCAAGATAGATATCTAAATTTTTCTGACATCATTTTTGATCAGGATGCCCACCAAAGTGTTGGTGCATCCTTAGGAATCTTCATATTGGATCTGAATCGTGATCCAATCACGATTGTTTAGTTAACTAGATCCAATTGTGTTTAGTTAAGTATCCTATCCTTGGTAATGGCCAGATCCTACAAAACCAAGTGCATGAATGCTTGGGGTTAGTGGTTTCTCCCTAACTGTATCACTTACAGTTTGGCTACATTCATGCTGTGGAATTTTAGGGTTTATATCTCTTCCATACCACAGGTTGATCTCTATTCCTTTATGTGGGGATGTTTGCATTTTTTATGAAAATATTCAGAAAATACTCATGAAGTATTCAGAAAATACTTTCTTCAGCCCAGCTAATCTCTCACCCTAATACCTTGTAAGTCAATGGAGGTTGTATAGTGTTTGAAATAATATTTCCTTCCTTTCTTTCACACTCACCGCTATTCTGTTTCAGTGAATGGCTTCTTATAAAAGCACATGAATGGAAGAATCCCAATGTGCCTCTTTTAAGCAATCATTTCATGCAATTCATCATAGTCTCCCCTTGTTGTACCATTTCTAAAATTAAGTTTCAGCATTTTTCCTTTAATACCCATGGTTTTCCATTCTTACATGATTTTTACTGCCCATCCTTCAACCTTTTTCTTTCAGCTGTATTCTTTATTAGACAGAGTGGCCAAGCTGAGCGCATTATTCCAGAATATCCCTTTAGAAACTCTTTGCTCTGTCTCCAAGTCTCTCCTTCCTTAAATAATACTGACTAGTCTGAAGGTTTTGCCTGCCTACTTCTCACCTCTTTTCCAGCTCAGTAATGAACATTCATAAATAAATCCATGGACACCACTCCAAACAAGGGATCTAATATGAGTAGCCCCCAGACAGCAATTTTACAGATAATACTACAATCTGGTTTTCTTATTACATAAGCAAGATTTTATTTGGGGTAGAAAATGATTTATCGATGTCTGTTTTATGATGCGTTTCCTTTGGAAGAGTCATGGCAAGTAGAAAGAGCGTTTGTTCTTTCATTTGATCCTTCTCACCAGAACAGGTCTGGGGACAGCATTGCTTCTGGCATATATGACAGAGTAGGTGACAGTGTCCCCACCATCACTCCCAGGTCTGTATAA
This sequence comes from Falco cherrug, assembly GCF_023634085.1. Lineage (NCBI taxonomy): Eukaryota > Metazoa > Chordata > Aves > Falconiformes > Falconidae > Falco > Falco cherrug. The sequence goes on from NC_073698.1 coordinate 7,225,530, forward strand.
TACTTTATTACGTCGAAAGTGCAAGTACTGTAGTAGGATATCAAGGTGTGAGGACTGGGATGTCTCCTGCCATTTGTCAGCATAGCAAGGCCATGCTGAGTGCTGCGGCTTCTACTCCAAACTTTTGGCTACTCAGTGTTAACTCTTGGCTCTGATGAACATGGGTGGAGTAAGAACTCATTTTTCCCATCTCTGGCCTGTGATGGTCTTTCACTTCTCTCAGATAGCTCAGTTATTCCTTGTAGAGAACTTTATTCAAAGGCTCATTCAAACCCAACACTCTGTCACCTAATTCTTCTCCTCTTCCTATTTTATCAATGGATTCAGAGTACTATAATGTAAGGGTGAGACATACATTTCCTCTTCAAAAGGTGTGTAAGGATCTATCATATTTTGAACATCTTTCTATTTTATCATTCCATTTTGAGTTGTAGCTTAACCAGTACTCTGGGCACCGAAGCATGGCTCCGCTACAAGCTGTGTACATCAACTGCTAGCGTTCTTTCTGAATAGTAGGCAGTTTTAGTTTGTGACCCTAGATTCCTCTAGATTCAGCTGTGGCACTGGAAGAAGTTGTCACTCCCAAACATTCTTTGCTGCCTCTCTTTCACAGGTTCCCGACCCCTCGTATCTGTCAGATGAGTTGTTCGTGTAAACACTTCTACACCCACCTCTGGCAAAGTGACCTATATTGTGAAAACTATTTATTTAAACTTTCTAAGCCAAGCTGGCTTTTTTTCACCCAGATGGGTTAGGAAGCATTCCCACTACTTCACCAGAAGAAACCCACGGAGCTGGTCTTTTAAAAAGAAAGAAAGTATAGCAGCCTTGGTGGGGAGACACGATGACACAGGCAGAAGTGGCCACTTCTGCCAACAGCTGGCTCTGGAAGAGAACATCTGTCTGCAGACTCTGTCTGGCGGACGGGTTGTTGGCCTGTGGAGCCTAAGACAGTAAGGTATGTGGCTGGGACTGAGAGAAGAAACCCCAGGAGACCCAGGGTGGAGAGTTAAAGTAGACTCACAGGACTCAAGGGCAGTGGCCCATACGTACCTGCCAGATACTTATCCTGCAACATATACAAGGGGAAAGAAGTTAACAGCTAAGTAGACGAGGCAATCTGAGACGGCTAGCACTTGGAGGGCTCTGCACTGGAAAAGTTTCAGAGACTTTTACCCCTTTGAAGAGCTATTCCTTTCATTCTTACACAGGAGTGATCTAGATGTGACAGTAAATTTGTATTGCCTTACTGACTGGCACAGGGACACTCAGTTCTCAGCTGGGAGGATGTCGCCCCGAGGAACATTCACAATTAGGCAAAATAAGTATTTTCTAACTTTGCACATTGCTGGGTAGAGCACTTATAGTCACAATGTATCACTTTGACCAATACTTAAAGATGATTCTGTAAAAAATTAGACATGTACATGCATCCCAAGGCTTTCCAGGCTTACCATTGGCAAGGCCAAAATAGGTTTTTGGAAAGATCATAAAACATCAAACTCTGGATTCAAACCTAGTAGCTGGTCTACCAATATGACGTTCATATGGGATGCATTTTTCTACTCTTACCTTCCGCAGGGCACCTTCCCCAGAAAAATGACAGTGTAAGAGTAAGATCAGGGTATGATCAGGAACATCTCTACTATATGCATTTGCAAGTATGGATCAGTACTTACTGCAGGATACTCCACACTATGCTTCTCTGCACGATACAGGTAAACATTCAGGAGGAGAGCATGAGCTAGAGGAGCTTGATCTAAGTCCAGCCAGGATGTGCTACTAGAGCAACCATGGGGCTGATACTGCCTCTGTGTTACACCTAAGAAAGCAGTGAGGGTTAAATGAAGCACATGTTGCTGATGCTCCTTTTCAGAGATCAGTATTGGAGTTTCCAGATGCAAAATAAGCATGAATTCCCTCGTCTTCTCAACACTGAAACACTGGATGAGCATTCACAAGCATGCTATATAGTTTTATCGGCGTCTCACTGGATCTTAAACTCTTTCAAATCTCTACAATGAGTATCCACAGTTTTTGAGTCATGCTACCATTTATTCTACACTCCTGTAAATTCCTTCCTTAGTCTTTGCTAACAGCCTCATTTTTTCTACCATTCTCTGCCATTTCCCAGCATGCTTTGCGAAGAAAACTGATGCTAAAAAAGTAACCACATTTCTCTGCACTGTCTTCTCATCCTTTACCATTCCCCTCGCTCCCTGACTGCGGTATGAACAGGATTCACAGGCAACTTACCATTACATTTCCTATATATCATATATAAAACATCATGCGTATAGGCTGGAAAGCTAAGTAGATGCCAGATGGAAGGTTGTTCTAATTCCTTCCTCCTGTGAAATCATTCTGTACCCTGTTTTATAGGGCAAAATAGCATGTGATCATGTAAATAAAGATGTAATCCTAACATATATGCTATAGTTGAACAACTAGTAACCTTATTCCTGAGGTTTTCAGGGATGAAGAAAGAAATAAATACTGCACATGTGGAATCATCATGAATCTTGACCCATCTGCTTGACTGTTCAGGCTGCTTAAGCTATAGGGACAGAGTATATTCACTGGCAGTACAAAGAGGTAATTGTCCCATAGCAACTCTGAGCATACATACTCTGTTCTGGAACACAGTCACTCAAGTATTTTCAGGCAATTTAGATGGGATTTATTGCCTGCAGTGCCCTGTGTCCATAGCAGAGGTGACTCTGTCTCAGCTAATCACCTTGGGGTTCACGTGCAATCACTGGAGGAGGCAGCATCATGCATCTGCTCAGTTTTCAACATTTACTTTAGGATGGAGATATTTCTGTCCTATGTGTCTTGTTAAGAGTATAGTAAAGGGATGCAATACAATCCAAGATTATTACTCTTACAAATGAAAAAAAAATAATAATAGATTAACTCAGGGCTTAATATTGCAGCCTTTAGTTCCTCTCAGACTGCATTCATACCTGATGTGAATAGGCCCCTGTTGAGTGGATCCTATTAAAGTCTGAAATCTTCAAGTATAAATTGAAAAAGATTTGCTTTTTGGATCAGTGCTGTGTTACATAAAGGTGACTAATTTCACAGTGCTGCACAGACACTGCATCAGATCAAGACATTGATGAAGAGAAGGAAAGTGACAATGCTTGGAACTGTAATAGAGGAAGTCATGTGCAGATGTTAGCAGAATGTCGGGATCAACAGATTTGAAGCAGCAGCAATCCCTGCAATCAAATGACTAACATCATGTAACTTCACTGCTTTTAGGAAAAGTTGCTTGTGTGGATGATAAAATACCAAGCTGAAGATAAGGTCCTCCACCACTGACAAAATAATGGGTATAGCACAAGTTGCTGCTGCCGAGCACAAAACCGAATGAGAAATAATATAAGCACATCCCTTGTCCTTGAGAAAAGGAGGGTTATTTCCATTCCACCAGGTGTTGTCCTACTTTTTTCTTGAGAACTGATATTCTTGCGTCTGGAGCCCTTTCTTTATGAGAATGAAACATTCCTGCCCATCTGCAAAAGCTTTTGAGCATCATTTCAGATCAACAGCATTTCCCAAGTCATAAGGCACGTTTAGCATAGAGCAGAAAACAGTCATCCAGAGAAACAGGACACACTAAATAAGGCAAAGCTGTTGGGGCACCTACAAAAGGCTTGGCCGAGCACAGAGGGAATGCTGACTGATTTCCCTGAGATCGAGTTTGTATGGATTTCTGTTCCTGATGAAACCCCTATAGCCATCTATATCCATTTCTGAGCAGTTCTGTGCAGCCACAGCCTGCATGGACAGATGCTTTAACCCTAGAGCAGGCACTAATAGATGTTTGATGGTGACAGGCACCTGAGCTAGTTCCCTGATGGACTGTTTTTTCCTTCTGTCAGTGCTCAGTTTTCATACATTTGGGAAAAACAAGTTCAATGAATACATAGTTCTTGCACCTCAGAGATATTTGTAGTATTAATTACTGACATGCAGTAGTTTAATTTTTCCACCTGTTATCTCCTCACCTGGATTTCACTGGAGATAAACCAGAAATGAGGCACCACACAAAACAAAAGACCTGAAGAAACTGCATCTCTGTAAATGACACCCCAATTTCGAACATGAGGGTTGTTTGAGGGTAGGATAGGAGGTCTAGAAGGACTTTTTTGAAGTAGGATATTTATCTGGTAAGACTGTAATCACAGCCGTAACTGCTCTGTGTGTGTTCCAGGCTAGGATGACACTTGTTAACCACTCCATAAAATCAGTGGAGGTTTGCTTTCTGTTCTGAAGTAATTCCTTATGAGGTGTTTAAATACCTCTTTTCAAAAATCCCATCCACTTAAGTACAGTAGCATCCTGTGGTAAAAATTCTGGTAAAAATAAACCTTAGATTATTGATGTAGCACTGACTGTGTTCTTTCTAGACCAAATGTAGTAGTCTCTCAGGACTTGGTTGTACATTACACTTTTCCTGGTGTGTTTCCGTTTTTTGTTTCTATAGCATGAAAGATGTTAGAGCATTTTACATACATTACATTTTGCACATATTTGGGACATACAAAGGGCTTATATTTTGGAAAACTGTCTAATTTTTCAAGCTATACCAGCTGGTCTAGCAAAAGACTACCAATAAACCTTGTCTCACCAATGCCCACCTGAAGTGTAACCCTTTCTGTCTGAGAACAGATGGCAGAAACCTGCTACAGCCTGGAAGTGTTCTGCCTCACTTGGGCAGAAAAGGTGATGATCTTTTATCCTAAAATGTATAATTTACAAACACAAACAAAAGAAAAGAATTTTACTGAAAAAGTGCATGCTTGCAACAGTGTTGGCTTCAGAACCTAGCTGAAGTTTTTAACTAAGAAGCATGAAAGAATCAAACCCAGAAGAATGAAGAATTTATAACAAAGGAAGAACACTGCTAGTGTTTATGAAAGAGGACAGTGGAAATCTCCACCAGAAATCTGTAAAAAGTTATTTACCTGGATTTTTCAAATTTTGTTTATCTGATTTTTATTTACTTGCTGTACTATGGTGGCTCAAGAGAACTTAAGCTCAGCACTGTATACAAATGGGCAAATAGCTTTACAATCTAAATCCAAGCCAAAAGACAATAGACCTATACGTAGAGTGAGGAAACGATGCATTAGTCAGCAAGACAGCATGTATTGCCAAGTATTTTCTAGGCATCAGGGCCAAGGAAAGCTATGAGGAGGAATCTGAAGGAGAAAAATGAATGAAGCTGATAGATATTTAATGGGAATAGCTTTTTTTCTGAAAACATGGCAAATACGAGATAGAAGCAGGAGCTGTTCTCTCAATATGGATGACAGAAAGAGACAGCAAGGGAAAGCTGTGCACCTCGATGAAGGTGAAGAGATACAGCTGAGGGCTGATGAACACAGAAGGGGAAGTCAGTAAAATAGTGTAGATGTGCCTATGTATATATATACAGATTGTACATAATCACTGCATAGTTAGTTATCCATATTCTGAGTAATCAGTGAGTTTCATACTCTTAAGCAGTTTGATTGCAGACAATTTCTACAGCTTGCTCATGAAAAAGACCTAAAGCTTGCACAGAATTTTTGCCTATGAGGTACATAGGAAAGACTTTATCTTAGAGGAACCTAAACAATTGAGACAGTCTGTATTTAAATGGGGTCAACAAAGTCAAAAGTGATACCCAGCATAGAAGTCTGACTGACAAGCAAGATCATGGTATAGTACCTGGTGACTGAGAAAGTGATAAACAGGTTTTAGTAGCAAAGGCTGAAATATCTCCCTTAAATGGAGTATAAACCCACTATGCATCCACAGAAGGTGTCAAATCAGGATGAGGTTTTACTTTGAACAGAAGGGATAGGGCTCAGATGTCACTATAATGTGCATATAGGTACACACGTCTGAGCTGATCTCCCAAGCTCCCTTTATTGACAGTGAAGATCTATTAAGTGGATTTTAGGGTAAAATCCATTTCACCCAGGCTAAATATCTAACACAGACCAGTTCTGAATAAAAAGGTCCCTAAGCTTGGTCCCTGAAAATGCCTGTTGCTCTCCACTGACTACAAAAGGCAATTCAGGTGCCTAGTTTAGCTGCAGGCATCTATGCTACAGATGCCTAATGTTAGGTGCGATGACTCTCAACCCTTGAGGCAAATCTCGAGCAGAACTGGAAGTCTCCAGAATAGACCTGGTAGATTAATACACAAGTGTGAGACTTCCCAGAGATAAAGTGCAAAGAGAAAAAAAATCTGTATGTTTTTGTGTATGTGTGCTGCTTGCCATTCTGTCATGTATGAAATTGATGCTTTCAGAAAGACTGGAAAAGTTCCTACTCTGGATGGAGGCTCACACTGCATTGCACATTGGCTATACTAGCATAAGGAAAGCAACAAAGTGATTTCCCTGATGATTACAGTTAAGCCCAGTTCCAAGAATACTGCCTGTGTATCCAGCAAACTCTCTTGGACATGTACATTTCCTTTGGCTCTACAGTACTAGGGCTACAAAATACCATATAAGTGCATGAAATGACCAGAGTCTTTTCCTTGAAAAGAAAGCTTTCGTTGTTGCAAAGCAATGTGCGCAGGCATTAAGATACATCTCTTTTACTGCTGGCAAGGACAGGTGGCTGTTCTGTGTACATGGCACATCTGCAAATAAAGCGGATCTGGCATGCAATTGTAAGTTGTCTCTTATTTCCCACCCAGATATCTCACAGCTGTGAATGAAGGGTATTTGGAGATTAGCATGTTTTTAAAATAGTAACTTTGATAACGGAAGCCGAAGCTCAACATTTGAATTAGTATCTCACCATGGCAATAAACTGAATTGTGTCAGGATGAATCCTTTGAATGGATAAAAAAGAACAATGTGGATAAATAAAACAATAAATGCTGTGAGGTGATAAATCTAAAGTCTTTGTTTGTGTGGTAAATCACTGTATTCTGCCTATATGCAGGGAAGGGTTGAAAACACTTTGTGACTTCTTGCCTCTACAAATAAATAAAGATTCATAAGTTATGAGCAAAGGGGAGAAATAAAAGAAAGAATTTGTAGCTGCACTAATTCCTGTGGTTAGCAAGTATTTGGATAATGATGGGATATCAATAATAACCAGGAAGCAGAACAACAAACAACATAAAATAGCAAACTCAAAAGGCAATCAGCCCGGAGTTTTCCATCAAAGACAGCTCAGAGAAAAAAAAAAGTCAGATTTCAAATAACTGTTGCGGATGAACTCACCACTGTGTTTCTACAGGCTGATGACATGATGACTTTGATTGCAATGTGATGCGAAGCCAGACCAGCATGCTGTTGACACAGACCCATTGTTTCATACCAGCAGAAACGCTGCTGAGTTAATGGTACAGGTCCTGACTGATTCAGACCAGAACCTGAGATTGGAATAAGCCAACTGAAGCAGATTATTTCATCCTCATGGAGTACTTTTAGTCTAACTTCCCTAGGCTGTGGGTAAATCATCAGGTAGCTGATACGATGAAGGACCAGAGCAATGAGTGGCACATGGAGGCTGTAACAAAATTCCTGAAGTCCATCGAATTTCTCCTTGTTCAGAGACAATACAGGACCAATATATGTAAGTCCTGCAGGATCTATCCTGTAAGGTCATACACCTAAATTTGTGCCAACGACAGTACAAGGCCAGGGGGAAGCAGTATCCTGCAGCAATCGAACGTGCAGGTCATGTAGCTGCAGCGGGGACGACAACACATAACAAGGAGGAAGGAGATAGTGGATGGTATCTGGGCAAGAGATCCCCTGTGCCAAGACTCATGCTGATGATATCACACCCTTGGCAGAGTTATGGGAGTACTTTCAAATGTCTGTTTGGAGATGCAGACCACAGCTTTGGCCTGAGTCACCTTCTGCTGCACAGGGTCACGACATGCCTTCATAGGAGAGAGGTGTCCCCTGGAAAAATCCCAGGTCGCAGCATATTGGCTGCCCAGCACCACGCAAGAGGGTGCTGTATAGCAGTAGCCCTGCCTATGTCACATTCCTTCATCAGCTTCTTGAAACAGAAAAACCCCACGTACTTACAAATGATTTTGTTTATCCTGTCCGATTAGCAGATTCCTTCGTTGCTTATGTTTTAGTGCCCACCTATGAATTTGGGAAAATCAAAGCAATTTGCCCATACGTGAAAACCTACCAAACAGGGTTTTCTTTCCACGTTATTACCAGTATCTCTGCCCCTAGTCTGAAGCTTGAGACATTGGATTCAACACAGCATTATTATTTAATGATGTATTCTCCTGTATCCAGGCCATTAGCAGACCATGTAAGTACCTAAACAAAGCTCATAAACAGTTTCAACATCCTCCCGAATTAACATTCTGTTAAATTTATGCTAAATTGTCTAACAAATTAACTGAAAAGTTTAACAGCATCAGAAATAGGAACCCCTGGTTCCCCCTGTGTATATTAGGAAAGCACGAGGTCCCTTTCAGAATGGAAATCTGAATTCATCCTGAGCATCATTCGGATGGCTGAGTCAAAGGTTTAGTAACATGTCTAGCCAAGCCACAGAACGTTTTCACATCTGGATGTGTCCCATTCGCTAAACTGCTTCAGTCTGTGAACAATTCCAAAATACACTCAGCTTTATTATTGTAAAAGAATGTAACGTTATATAACCAAATGTGAAAGCACATATTGTGGAATATTTCAGAAAGAACAACATGTTAAAACTGCACTTTTAAAACAAGGTTTGAATTTAACAGAGAAAATGGCCTCAACTGGTCTGCATATGTCAACAGTCTACGTAATTGGCTGAGGGCAGAGCAGCCTGCCAGGAGAACTGCTTTTAAAATTAAAATCACACCGGTGGAACGGGAATAGCTATCTAACCTTCGGAGCAGAGATGGGGCGAAGCCACAAATGTCAGATCCGAGCTGCGGTATCGCCCCAGTACATCTTTGAAGCAGATTTAGAAGTTATCCTCAAGGAATCAGGGTTGTGTCTCTGTGGTATACAAAGAAATCCTGAAAGGTTATAAAAATAAGATCTTGGGATGAGGTGGATTTTCTATGAAATATTAGCAATATCAAAACTGACTTTGCCCTGGTTTTATTGAATGGCTTCTTAGGTTCTGAAAAGTATCTTGAGTGTTTCTTCATCCTTTGCATGTAAGTTGAGGGCTGCCAAAATACCAGCCAAGCTCATTCCAGGCCCAGATACGCAGCTGTGTCAGGAGGGAGATGGTGGTGCAGGGCAGAAATGCCGGCCCAGACCTTCCAGGGGCCGGTTGGAAAGGCCTGTTGCAGATCGCTGCCTCTGAAAAACAAGAGCTAGCCTTCTACCTTAGCGCAATACTCTGGAGTATGTGCGAAATACGACTTTTCTTGCGAAAGGCTTGCTGACCACTTACTGACAAGGGAAAGGTGTTACCCTGCGCCGGGCTGACCCGGCGGGGCCTGGCGCCGCCGCCGCCCTGCCCCTGCGCCCAGCCGGGCCGGGGCTGTCCCGGGGCCGCGGCCGGTGCCGCCCCCGCTGTCCCGGCCGCTGCTGCCCCGCCGGGGGAGGGTCCTCACCCCCTGCCCGGCCCCAGCGCGGGGCCCCCCGCGGGGCGCAGCCCCTCAGGCCCAGCCGGCTCCAGCCCCCCCGGGGGCACCGGCCCTGCCCGCAGCCCGGCCCCGGCCCGGGCTCCTCCCCGCGGGGCCACGGGCCCTGCCCGGAGCCGGCTCCAGCGCGGCCCCCGCGGGTCACAGCCCCCCGCGGGCACCCCCTGCCCCGGGCTGCGGGGGGGAGCTGCTCCCCCGCGGGCTCCGTGGGCTGAGGGGCACAGCCTGCCCCGCCGGGGGCTGCCCTGCCCTGCCCGGCCCTGCCCTTCCCCGCGGGCTGCCGGGGAGCCTCTGCTGCGGCGCCCGGAGCCCCCCCGGCCTCCTCCGGCCCGGCCCGGCCCGGCCCTGCCCCGGGGGGCTGCGGGGCTGCTGCTCGCCCCTCCCGGCCCCCCTCGCTGCCGCCGCTGTTCCCCCCCGCGGGGGTTTTCCCCCTTCTCAGCCCCTTCTCCCCGCGGCGCTGCCCCCGCGGCTGCGGGGCTCGGCCTCGGCCAGCGGCGGGCCCGGCCTGGAGCCGGGGGGCAGCGGCTCTGCCGGCCGGGGGGAGCTGCCCGCGGCACCGACACCAACACCTGGCCACGGAAATGCAACACATAAAGATTTTCATACTTGGGCATAAACAAAAGGTTTAATGTGAAAGAGAGGAGTGGCCATGAGAGTGGACTCCTTTTTAATTCTTTAAGGCTGCTTTTATGTATCTTAAAGATGGACCATCTACAAGTCATTTGTTCCTCTGGAGTTTTTGGTCCTTCGTTAGGTTACAGAATTGCCTCTCTTTTTTTTTTTTTAATTTGAGGGTTAATAGCTCATTAGCTAATCATGGTCCTCTCTGTCACTTTCTAGGCTTGACAAAAAGAGCCCTTGGACAAAGAACAGACAGTGATCCTCAGGATAAAGCTGCTCCCCGCTTCTGCACTGCTGCTATCTAAGGAGGACACCAGCATGTGCAATAAACTGGGGGCAGAGTCTGCCTCCTGGTTCTGCAGCTTCACTTAAATGCATCGGAGAGTATGAATGTGGTTCTCTTTGTGCAGGTATCCCTCTCCAGTTGCATTTCAGTAGCAGGCAATCCCTGTGGTGGGAAACACAGCAGCCTTTCCCATTCTGTGCCACCAGGATTGCACAAAGGAAGGGAAGTGAGGAATACGTCATCCAACTGAAATTACAGAGAAAATTCGGGAAGAAAGAAAAACATCTGAGTTGGAACATAGCCACGTCTCAGAGGTTAACACCCTACTTCGGTGAAAAGTGCCATAGTCATAATGATAAAAAGGTGGTCAAAGCCTTATGTTTCAATCAAAGGAAGGTTTTTCAATTCAGTTTCCATTAAAAAAAAAAAAATCAAACCTCAGAGCAATGCAGTTCTTTCTAGGCACACTAAAGTTCTGGGTAAAATGTGCAACAAACAGGATAACCTTTTTTGGTTGGAAATCTTCAAAAATGTGGTATGTGTCAGAATCCAGTGAGTAAACCAATTAATAATTCTCAGCCTATGGCTTATCTGTGAATCATTTTTTTGCATACTTTACTACCCCTTACTCATGGAGTGCAGCCGATTGCTTAAGCCTTTGTCTTTGCTGCAAAAGGAATCTATTCTTCCCTTGGAGTTACCTGGACTGATCAGCTTTGCTCCCCCGACTGCATTTTTCCTTGAGTTTACACAGACAGAAACTGCTGTGCCTTGCTTCCATTAGGATTTATACTGGGACAGCCAGCTGAAGAAAGACAGCTATTTTAATGGAAAAAACCATTGGGCTTGTGTTTGTTTTTTGTTTGCTTTGCAGCGAACATGTAATTTTTTGTCCAAGACATTGTTTCAGCTCCCTAATTGAATGACGGAAATTTTTAAAGTAGAACAATGAAATGGCATTCTTCTGAAAAAAAATCTGGTTGTCATCCAGCTATTGCAAATAATTCTGATTGCAGAAGCCAGGGTAAACCGAAGTCATTAAAGTACTTGCGAATAAATTTGGTATTTTGTATTTTTCAATAGATTCTGCTTACTACCACACTTGGGCATAGCTCTGTGCAGAGAAGGGAATCCTGTTTCCCATCCAGCGTCACTGTTTTTTCACCCATTTGATCCTACTCAGTTAATAAAGTCATGCACCATAGCAGCTCAGGTTTCCTCCGTCTTAAGCTCCATGAAGCTTTAACTCATTCTGATAAGAAACAAGATGCCTAGAGGTAAGCAGGAGGCCCAGCTAAAAATATAACTGAGTGAAAACCTTACTTTTTTGAATGCCTTTCTTGTTATTTAAGGTCTGCTTGTCAAGTGAGGTGACATTCAGCACTGAACTGGATCTCAGAATCTCAGCCTTAGTCATTTCTCCTTAATGCAATAACCTCTTGAATGAAATAGTTTATTTCCTGGCAAAGGGCTTAACACAGAAATTAGACTGTGCTCTGGCATGGCACTTACATTGGCTTCCAGAAAGCCTGTGATTATCTTCTGAAGCTGGTTGAGCCAAGAGTCTGTTCTTTATCAGGGCTTCTTGGCCTGTTCTGTCCTTTTCATTGGAGGTGCGGCCGCACCAGGGCCCGGCACAGGGGGACGGGCACTGCCTGGCCCTGCTGGCCACGCTGCTGCTGACACCGGCCAGGGCGCTGCTGGCCGCCGTGGCCACCTGGGCACACTGGGGGCTCATGCCCAGCCGGCTGCCGACCAGCCCCCCCAGGCCCTTCCCCGCCGGGCAGTTCCCAGCCCCCTGCCCCCAGCCCGCAGCGCTGTGGGGGGCTGGTGTGACCCACGGGCAGGGCCCGGCACTCAGCCCTCTTGGGCCTCATACAACTGGCCTCGGCCCCTCGGCCCGGCCTGCCCAGACCCCCTGCAGAGCCCCCTGCCCCCCAGCAGGTCACACTGCCCCCAGCTCGTGTCCTCTGCAAACCCACTGCGGGTGCGCTCCAGCCCCTCGTCCAGGTCCCTGATGAAGACATCAAACAGGACTGGCCCCAGCGCTGGTCCCTGGGGACACCGCCTGTGCCCGGCGCCAGCGGGATGTGACTCCATTCCCCACCATGCTCTGGGCCCGGCCACCCAGCCAGCTTGTTACCCAGCGCAGAGCACACCCGTCCCAGCCCTAAGCACCAGTTCCTCCAGGAGATGCTGTGGGGAATGGTGACTAAAGTCTAAACATGGGATGGAAGCGATGTTAAAGCTTCTGTTGCTGCTGTTTATGCAGTTCTTGTTTTTAATAATGTCCAGAGAGACACATTATTCTGTAAACATGAGTTTATCAGACAGGCAGCCTGACTGTGTAAAAGAGAAAAATACTTTCATTATCAATATAATCAACGAATCACAAAGCACAACAGAGTGGCTTTCTTCTGCCCTCGAGACATACCTTTTGCAGGTAGAGTGGTAGGTCATCTCCCTGTCATTAATTTTTTAGCCTATTAGCTTGGAAATGCCCAGAAATTTGCAGAAAATGCCAGGCAGTATGAGGTTTGTGACAGAAATTCCCATGTAGGGCAGTGGGATTGCCAGCGTGAAACATTTTTCAGTGTGCTGCTAGCCAGTCTTGAAAACATTACAATTTGCAGTCTAGAAGTGAGTCACTAGGAGGTGAAAAACTTCAAATCCCTTTTTACTAATCCCTTGAGCTGATCAGGCTCTTTTCCTCTCTTGGGCATGAATGAAAAAATTAATTTTCCAGAATGCTTAAAACAACATCTCCATCTAAGTATTTTTGCATATGCAGGCAAAACATGCAAAACCATTAAAGCAAGGACAGAACAGTCCAGAGGAATGTGCACTATTTTAAAGTGACCAAATTCACAGAGGCTCCTTCTTGAAACTCATACAGTTTGCTAAAGAAAAAGACCCTTGCTATGGTTTGTTCCATCATCCTGGAGAACTCTGTAACAGGAATACAAACATGTTTAGATCTGGAGAGTGATGCAAAGTAGGAATATGTTCACAGAAACAACTTTTGGTCTATTGACTAACAACTGGGTATTGAGTTAAGGGAAGAAACCACTGCTTCCATGGTGCCATAGCAAAGGTGCTTCAACCCTGATCTGAATTGCTGACAACTCCCAAGAAGTTTAGGTGTAGCTGATTAGCATCAAGTTCCAAAGCTGAAGTCTACAGAGAAGTTGCTGGCAGTGTGCAGCGAACTTGCTCACCTCTCCCTTGCCTTCCAGACACTAAATTGCTTTAAAGGAGAACCTAAAACCACACGAAATGTTTCCTGATAAATATTTTTCCACGTACACCATAGGGCTGTTATGAGAGTGAAATGTTCTACCAGCCACCCTCTCTGCTAAGATGCCTAGCGCATAATGGCTGTGTTTGAGAGCTTGGGATTTGGATGTCAGTACATCCAAAGCAAGGAAACCCAAAGAACTTCATAGCTCTAACAGGGATGTGGAAAAACTTCCTGGTTTAAAAAAGTTGTAATAATAAAAAAGCCTGTGAAAACTGGTAGCTCCACATTTACGCCTGGTGTTATGTGATCCTTCCTCCCTTTGAGTTACAGTGGATACCTTGTTCTACCTTTGGAAAACATCCGGCTCAGTGGAAGGAGGATGTTTGTTCTGTTCTTCTGAAGAAGTTTGAAGCAGAGCCCAGTCTGGGGCCCCTGATGAAAGGCTTCATGATGCCACACTCCACTGAGGAGATTTTGAAGGAATCTAATTTGCTGTGAGATACAAATGAAACCATTTACTTGAAGAAGTTTTTCCCTTTCGTGTGTAATGCAATCCTCCGTTTAAGCTGGTGGATTCCTGATGTCCAGTTTTGCTGAGGCACACACTGACTTGCTGTGCATAACCAGTTATAATGTCAAAAAATACTGAGCGAAAAATACTGAGCACTCTGACTAGCATGGCTAGGTTATTTGCAGTTACATATTACCAGAATTTTCAAATTTTCTGGCCAGATTTTTGGTCCTAGCAACATGTTTCTCAGCTGACAATCTAGGTCACCTGGATATTTTTAAGGCTGATGTCATTCTTTGTTTCTTTATGATGACCGCAGAAGTTATAAAAAGAGTTTCTGTCTGTCTGTTTTACATTTATCCTGCAAAAAAGATCAGAGAACTTGCAAAAGTCTTATATAAAGTAACCAAAAAATGAGTCTTAACAGGACAAAGTATTTTGTCCACTGTTTAAAGTGTAGAATTTTCATTTATTTCTCTTGTTGCTACCCATTAACTCCAATTTCTGGCATGTACCCTGGAGAAGACTGTATCTGTTCAAGATCCCATGCCTTATATTTATTTAGCTGAAACTGTTGAAAAATTCTCTGCTAAAACAAAGGAGAAAGCTGATTTCCAGATTTTTGAAAGATAAACAGCAATCAAACAGATTCCCAAACAAATAGGTTGTGATACCTCTAAAAATTCACAGGTAAAACCATCTCTATCTCAGATGCTTGGTTCTTATATTGTTAAGACTGGGGCAGTTTATCTTTCTACACTGCACCACTGTGAGAAGATCAGTGGTGCTGTGCGCATCAAATTCCCCTGAAACTCCAATCTTGTCTTCTTTATCTGATGACTGGCCAACTGGGGCCATTCTTGGCTGCTGTTGACATCAATGATTCTACTGAAGGGACTAAATAAACAGTTAAACGCCTAAAAGTGCTCAACCACAGAAAAGCATTCCTACAGTCAGAATTACTTCAGCTTACAGTAGCAGAAATGGGGTCAGAGACTCAACCCACATCATTCTCATCCATGCTAATGACAAGTTCACTGAAGACAGCAGCTTCTGCCTCTTAAATGCAGGATGGAAATAAAACAGATATCTAGCCTCCCAAGGCTTTTTCGGACTTTGTGTTTGGCTTGTAGTGCTGGTCCCCATTTCTGTACTTCACTCTGGTGAGACCCCACCTGGAGTACTGCATCCAGCTCTGGAGTCCTCAGCACAGGGAAGACATGGACCTGTTGGAGTGGATCCAGAGGAGCGACACAAAAATGGTCAGAAGGCTGGAGCACCTCTCCTGTGAGGACAGGCTGAGAGAGTTGAGGTTGTTCATTCTGGAGAAGAGAAGGCTCCAGGAAGACCCTACAGCAACCTTTCAGTACTTAAAGAGAGCTTAAAAGAAAGATGGAGAGAGACTTTTTAATAGGTCCCGCAGTGACAGGACAAGGGGGAATGCTTTTAAACTAAAAGAGGGCAGATTCAGACTAGATAGAAGGAAGAATTTTTTTCCAATGAGGGTGGTGAAACACTGGCACAGGTTGTCCAGAGACGTGGTAGATGCCCCATCCCTGGAAACATCCAAGGTCAGGTTGGATGGGGCTCTGATCAATCTGGTCTGGTTGAAAATGTCCCTGCTCATTGCAGGAGGGTTGGACTAGATGACCTTTAAAGGTCCCTTCCGACCCAAACCATTCCATGATTCTATATTCTGTTCAGCAGATGCCAAAACCACTGCTTAGAAAAAAGTCAAACAGTTGCCATGCTCTGCCAGTATAGCCTGCCACTTTGTAAAGTACAGTAAAGCCACTTTGGAGCAATCTTCTATCTACCACAGAGCTAAAAAGGCTTAAGAACATTTTTATTAATCAAGCTTCTCGTTTGTTAAGTAGCAAACAAAGTAGATCAGATTGTTTCAGTTCCAGCTCCAGCATGTACAGCTCCTATTTGATCTTGGCACGTTCTTTTCAAGCCTCGCTGTGTGAAAGTGGCGACATTTTTATTTGTTTATTTGCAAGCAGTCCTTGTGAACATATCCACTGCTCCATTTGGAGGTAATTTCATGGTGTTCACATAACTTTTTGTCTTTCTCCCACTGCAGCACGGGAAGCTACAGAAAGCTGGTTTCACTTCTGACATCTCGAGCAGGAACAGTCCACATCTGGGTTTGACTTCTGATGACATTCAAGAAATTCCATTGCTCGAAGAGCTCTGCAAAGAAATGCAGGGAGACAAAAGTCACCATTACATAATGCCTTAGGCTGGATGTCTTGGACCAGGGAAGCCAGTCAGAAACACTGTCTTTATTATACATGACAGACTCAGAACCCTTGAGCTCCACTGATTTTTGGACCAACGGGGTGACACAGATATCCCTCCTCTAAAAATCTCAACCCCAAGAGCAACTACAGCCAGTCTGGCCTCTAGCATAAATTAAATCAAACTCAGAGAGACATCAACTCTACTGCTCCAAGCAAATTTTAAATTTGCCTTTAAAAGAGTATTTATAAAGAGCATAATCTTGTTGAAGTGGTGTAAGAACATCTCAATAATAGCCTCTATGAATCATATAGGATGAAGACAACTGATACCCTACATAAACATACTCTTGGCTTTGTGGTTTATCCATTACAGTACTAAAAAAATGCTATGCAAAAATTCACTTTAAACGTTTCATTAACCTTCCTAACTCTGACCCAGCATGATAATACATGCTGAGAAATTAACAATGTATTTTACATAGCAAATATATGTGTCTGTCCCAGTAGTTTCTGAGCACAGAACAAATAAACGTGGATTTTCCAGCTGTACCAGCTGAGGAAATTAAAGACCCTCCTCAGCAGAGCACTTAGCATCTTCTTCAGCTGAATAGCTCCCAGGGAATGCTTTAAGCAAAATAAATGGCCCCTTCCCTTAACAAGAAGTTAGAGGCAGCAAATAAGCAAATTTGTATATGGAAGCTACTTATTCACCAGCACTAAATGTTTCCTGTTCAAACTGGCACCAGAGAAGAATCTAATTCTCTGCAGTGTTTTGTTGAGGAGGTATGAAGTTAATGGGAGAGGGATGGTACTACTTATGTCTACCTCAGAAAATGAACTAAAGCCAGCATTGATAATTCTGCTGAAGTACTCCCAAATTCTCTATTAAATAGGCTCTTATTTGCTTGTTTAAATCCACATCTAAATAAGACAGGTCTGAGGAGGGTTCAGAATTAATGCTGGTGGCTTCTAATAATACAAACAAACTTGCAGGTCTTTTTAAAAAAATGCATAACTACAAGGTCAAAGATTAACTTCGCCAAGATTTACAAAAGTATCTATAATTTTTTGTACTAGTCATTTACACTATGACAACTGAAAAGGGCTCAGTTTCACAGCTGAGGAGCACAGTTTCTCCAAAAACAGGCTTTCTGAGATCTTTCGAGGAGGCCACTCAGATATTAAAGATGTTAGTGCATGCAAATCATCAGTATCTTTGGAAAATCTTAGCCACAAGGGAACTGGCTTCTTAATATTGCTGCAAGCTATATGAGATAACCAGCTTGGCTTTACTTTTCTGACTAGCTCATAATGCAGCCCTTCTAAGAAAAGCAATGAAAAAACAGTTTTCTTGAACTACTGCAAGAAGCTGTACTGTTAGGGAAGCAGAAAAATCTTATGTTCCTCTCACTGTGTGACAAAATCCAACCAATAATGCACAGATGTCCTCTTTAAGCGACCTAAGAGAAGCTACCTCACCATTTGGGCAGTCATCCAGGGTGTGCATTCTGTGTCCAAAGCTGGGGGGAAAAAGGCTGCAGAGGCAAATGATTTTGCAGGAAGATTGATACAAAAAAGTGGTTGTGGTGTTTTTAACAGAAGCAAATATTTCACAGTTTTACTTTCGAAGGCCTGGCTGTGGCTTTTGTTTAGTTTCTTTTGTGCTGGGCTAGATCCCAGTGTATGATTTGCGGAACATGATCTGCCTTTCCTGTACCTATGGGGTTTTTTGGTAGCTCAGGATTAGCATCTGTTAAAAACCGCATCTTGGAGATCTCAAGGCACCGTATTCAACTGTACTTGCCAATATCTTATGTTAACAAGATCAGTAGCAGTGTGTGGATTATATGACCTGGGGAATAGCTCATCTTGGGCACCTCATCAGTCATCAGCCATCACTGCAAAAGCGATAGGTTTCCAATGGTGACTGAAGGTGAATATCAAATGTAATAGCGGCCAGAATTAAGTTAGGCTGGGAGGCTTTTGTTGAAAAATGTGTTTAAATGGCAGAAGACTGTCCCATTACAAATATGTAGCTATTTCATGTGAAGCACTGCGTAAACAAGGAATACCATAAAGTAAACCTAGAAAAGTAAATTTTTTTTCTCTCAGCTGCATGGGTGCCCTAGTGCATGTTGGCTGCCCTGTTCCAGTGATGCACAGCAGTCACAAATCTGCTGGGTTCCTGCTTTGTTATAAAGAACACAAGGCAGCAAGAACGTGCTGGTAAATGACTCAGAACAAAGGGTACACATGCCTGTATAAGGGATATGAAGGTAGGCTGTAGCTGTTTAAGAGCTGTGCATTTGAATCTGCAGAGAAAGCATCTGACACAGAGTTGTGTAAGGAGGCTGATACTTTGCTGTCACTATATCACCGCTGTTCCGTCTGTGTCAGCAGGAGCTGTATCCCACTGTACTGGACAGTCTGGCTTTGGTGGGGAGAGAGGTGGAGGGGAGAAGAAGGGTGAAGCTGAGAATGGAGCGCAGAGATGAAGAAAATATCTTCATGTCACCCCCACCTTTGGCTTTTATTTGAGCGTTGTCTTTACCCCCTTCTTACATCCCACAAAACCTTCATATTGTTGGGCTCTCAGCAAGAGAACAGTTCTACATTGAATGCCCAGCCTATATCACACAGGGCTTAGAGCTCCTCAAAGCCTTCCTTCAGTTCCTGTGCGATACCGAATGGTCAAGCTCTACAGGCTTCACTGTCTCTTCCAGTGCAAGAGCATGGGGCCATCAGGTGAATCTAGGAGAGGCCAGGTGTGGAACGACCAAAAGGAGATGGCTCTTCATTCAATGGTTTAGCCACTCTCCCTTTTGTCTCTGTGTTTTAGGGACAGAGATTAGCCCAGCTCTGAAACAACTTCAGAGTGTTCCCTCAGAAATTAAGGAGGGCTGAAGAAAAAGAGAAGGCAGAGAAAAGGAGAAGCCAAATGACTACAGAGGACAGTGACTGAAAAGAAGGAAAGAGATGGCAACAAAGGTTTAAGAATTTAAAAGTAAGGAACTGGAGGGGAACAAAGAGCAAAGGACTCCCAACGGCACCAACACTCTGGTAAGCTGGTGAAACAAGAGTGCTGCTCTGTCCAGGAACAGAAGGATGAATGAAAACAAACCTCACAGTCTTGGGGATCAATCAAGCTTAATCCTTTTGTCGACACAACTGGCCGGCATAGCCAAAGCCAGAAGGAGGTAGGTGAGGAGGTCCCACAATGTGGTGGTGTCTTAGTTGGGACAAGTGTAAAGAAAAAGGGAGGAAACAAGTGCAACCTCAGGAAGAGATGCTGGGGGAGCAGGAAGATGGAATGCAGCCTGGCAAACTAGGTCTAAATGTGTGCTAGCCTCACCTTGCAAAAAAGGCATAAGCCAAGAAACATCTTGAGCTGCTCTATGAACATATTTGTGTCATAGAACCATAGAATCTTAGGAAGGTTTGGGTTGGAAGGGGCCTTTAAAGAACCTCTAGTCCACACCCTGCCACGGGCAGAAACATCTTCAACTAGACCAGATCACTCAAAGGCTCATCCTCAGATCACTCAAAGACCCATCTCAACTGGCCTTGAATACTTCCAGGAATGGGACATCCACAAGTTCTCTGGACAACCTGTGTCAGTGTCTCACCACCCTCACTGTAAAACAGTTCACTGTTTGAGTGGGAGTTTTCCATGTTAGGTCTGTAGTGGTCAAAGGGAATAAATCAGAATATAAACTGGGACTCTGGATAACTAAGATCAGTGAACAAGGAAACATGAAGAGAAGATCTTGCTCCCAGGACAGAACATCTTAGCTAACGATTCCCCTGGATATAGGAAGTGAAGGCACAGAGATGCACGAATGATGGCTAGACTCTCTTTGCGTGTGTTTTCAGCAGAACTTGGCACTGTCACCAGTACAGTTTTGGCAGTGCTGGGAAGTCAGGGATCCTGGCTGCAGGGCTGTACAAGCCAGCAAGCCTTAGCTCTCAAGTCCACAAGGAATACAAGAAATAAGGAGAGACAATAAACAGATGGGGAGACTTTAAAAGAAAATGGTAGGTTAAGGAAGGAACACCTATCTGTCTTATCTGTGACATTTAGAAGACATCTATCACCTTGTTTTCTAAACCCCAAACAAAATTACAGATTTACAGAGTTCAGAGGAACCACGTATTTCTCTCTGCTCCTCTGGAATGACAATAGTAGGTGAATTGAATCTTAAAATGATGATGGATAGAGGCATCTCCTTCCTTTTCCGGAAACTAGAGTCATTACTGAGACAGACATCTGGGTGGAGGCAGACCAGTTGGTGGCATAAATTTAAGTTTAAGAACACAGATTTATTTTTTTTTTCCAAGTACCAGCTGTTTTGGAGACTCATTCAGATGATTTTTAAGTATAGGAGTTGCTTCATCTAACATAAAATTCATAATTTGCTCAGGGAATACTATCCAGCTCCCACAAGGAATGCCTTGTCCTAAGGGTGAGGGAAAGCAGACATTTACTCACTAGGATATAGTCTTCCTGTTAAGTTAGAGGCCCTGTTTTGACCCTGTGTGCTTAGATTATATATTTTGTTCACGGGGAGCTACAGTCTTTGCAAATGCATTCCAACTTCTGCTTGATTTAATCAGTGTAATTTTCTCTTTCCTAATGGATTGGCCTTTCCCTCTGTGAGCCAGGAAACACTTCAGTGCAGTGAGAGCAGGGAGGGCTCACAAGTGTCACAGCAAACCTTCCACCATCCTGCTGTTTGCAGTGTTTGTTCCCAGCTCCTTTACCAGCAGCTCCTCCTCTCAAGGTCTGCTTCAATTCAGTGAACTCTGCAAGAAGCCCTGTCACTTATGGCCACCTCGCTGTCCCTCTAAATACAGTCTCCTTATAAACTCTGTGTCACTTACTGGCTGCCTCCTGTCTCTGCAGTGACAAACTGCAACCTTCAGCTCAGACTGGTGGCACATTTATACCATCACAAAACTCCCTGTTACCTCTTTTTGCCATCCCCCAGGACCTCATAGAGATCTGACCGCCAAAGGTTGTGGCAGAGCTGCTTTTAACAGGCTCCAAGGAACAGTAAGCGTTTGCTCCAGACCTGCCCCCTGCATTGTGACTTTCCTCCCCCACCTTCAGCCAGAATTTAATAAATTTGGCTCTTTTCCATGAAGGGAAACAAAGGAAAGAATATCCCCTTTAATCTCCATGTCTTGCTTTCCCCATCAGTAACAGACAGGTAATAAACCACATTTGCACGCCTCTGAGGGGTGTTGTGAGGGACAAATTAGTCTGTAGAGTCTTCTGTAATTGCTCAAAATGTTATAATGAGAAGTGTGAGCAGTGTGTGAAAAAGGCATCACCTTCAGAGCCCAAGTGACGCTGAGCTGAAGCCTTACAGAATGAGCCATTTTAAGAAGAGCAGTGCTGTACACTGAGCTCACTCTTCATGCTGATGAAAATATTGTATGGAAGAAAGCAGGGAAAAGCCACCACCTGTGGGAAGTGCTGTCCACGTTGGCCTAAAGCTCTTCCTTTGCTCAGAAGGAAAATAACTACTTGTGGAAGGGCAAGCAGTGCCTACCTGACATGACTGGTGAGACGTAAGCACGTAACAGGAAACCTGTTGTACTGCTATTACACAGCACAAACTGCATGCTCGGTCCATGATCAGATCAAGTGAAAGAGTTTGTGGGACTATGCAAAGGACATTAGAAGAGGCACTATCAGCAGCCCGGATCTTAAAACATCATGACTCAGATGTCATTACCATGAAATTTGCTTAAAAATCTCAACATTTCCTATAGGTAGAATTTGTGGAGAGGGGGTTCCCTTCCTTCAAACTTTTGAGCCCTGAATTCATAAGTCCTTTCTTTGCAAACCTGAACACTAGAAACTGTCCAAAGAAATAAACAAACGTTGAATTTCTCACGTAACCATTCAATTCCAGAAGCTGAGCTTTAATGTGAAATGCAAAGAGTGATAAATGTCAATGGCAGAGCTAACAGCTTGACGAAGTATCCTCAGTTCTTGGCAAAAGCTTCCTACAAGTGGCAAGTTTGGGCTCTTGTCTGCTTCTCGTAATGCACAGAAAGGGGCAGGTTGCAGGAAGGACACCTGGCACGACATGATCCCTCATATGTAAAGTCACCTTTATTTAGCAAGGACTATTGCTAAGGTATAAAGGCTGTATAGATTTGTACTGGTTTGCTGAGCAAGTGACTTGAGAAATAGATACGGCTTCTATCTGTCCTCACATTTTTGAGTCATTAGCCGGCAAGACTGTGGCTCAGTTGCTTTCCTGCTGCACAAACAGCAATATTTACAGCACCCAGAAATAGAGTGAAGAGATGAGACACCCAATCAGTCTGAAAGCCAAAGAGTTCAGCTGGTTCCATAATTACACTTTAAAATACCTGCAGTCACATCTGGAGAGCAAAGCAGGATATGTATTCTCCTCCCCCTTCCTCCTCCTTTCCATGTGAAAGGTATGGCACTATGATGCACTGTCTGAGGGCTAAGGTCATGTTTGCTTTGATCTGATAACGAATTGTATAATAATAGGTGGTTGGCATTCAAGAAAAAACCTGCTTGTTTTAACTTGTGGTTTATCATTAGAAGTGGAAACAAGGATTACTTCTTTTCAGGGACACGCCAAATGAAGGACAATTTGCAGGAGCCAAATTCCAGACAAGTGGTCCACTCTGCAGCAACAACACAATAAACCCCAGCTTTTAATATAGCTTCCAGCTACCTCTTGTACAGGAAATTTTGATGGTTGTGAGGTGGTGTGGGCTTGAAACCCAGCAAGTCCCGGGATCTATTCTTACCTCTGCTGCAGGCTTGCTTTGCAACTGCTTATTAGTTTCTAGAGAGAAACTGAAGAGTTCAATCTTACTTAAAATAAATTCCAGAGCATATCATCTTTGGCAAGCTTCTGTATAGAGATAATAGTGTTTGCTCCTTAGCTTTACAAGGGTATTGGGGCTGTTACTATAACTGTAGTACTTTGACCGTGTAAATGCTACGCTGTCATAATTTTCTCTCCTTCGCTCTGTTATGTCTAAAACAGGACTTTGAGATTTATAGGTCTCTCAGTCATCCTTCTTTCCTGGGTGTCAAAGACATCAGGAAATCATGCTCGCCTGTGACAAAAGCTTGTGAGTCAATATTAAATACAGCTGAGGTTTTGACTCCCTTTTGGAGCTTGTTATTACATCACCAGAAGAAAAGGCAATGTGGCTAGAAGCCATAGATCAAGGATGCATAATTTATCACCTGCTCTGTGGGTATGGGTGGCACTCACAGAATCAGCTTCTTGGAAAACCTGGCCCTCTGACACCACTGAGTTTATTTCAGAATCAGTATTATCAACAACCCATTATTTCCTCCTTCAGAGGCAGATTTTTGCTGCAAATAAATATGCTTCAAATTCTGTCATCTTCAGGACTGTAACTCACATTTTATTGCTTGGAATAAAAATGCTATTTTCAACATTAATATCTTAACTAAGTCAAAGTGTACATTTACCTTGTGATTACAAACTCTCTCCAATGCCGGTACAGAACTCTTATACAGCCCCCTGGGTATGAGCAGAAATACTACTAATATATAAAACACTCTTTCAGTTAAAAGGTTGGTTAAGAATTCTGTTTTTTAAATGCTTCAAATCTGTCTCACTATTCAAAACACTCTAAAGCCCTAAATTTAGATCTCTGTCTTTCTCTCTGAGCAGAAGTCCTGTTGACTTGCTTAGCCATTCTGAAAGGCTGAATTCTCACTGTTTTATTTAAGAATGGGGAGAAAAGCAGTGGAGTATTCTGTTTCGCATTTGTTAAACACATAAATGAAATGATCAGCCGCAGGAGACTGGGGAGGGAGGAGGTCTGGAAGATAAATCACAGTGGAAATTCAGTAACTATTTCTTTTTTAAAATAGCCTTGCAATAGTTTCAAAAGACATTATTTATAGAGCACCACATGCAATGAAAGTTTAACAGGCAAGGCAGACAGAAGTTTTCAGTCCCAAAGCATGGTTCAGTATTCAGTCACTGGACTGCAAAAGACCACTTGCACAATTTTCATATCCCCAAACCCCCACTCTTGCCTGCACATTCCCACATCTCATCGCCTTTACTCTGTGCTGACACACTTTGGAGCCACATCACAAATTGGATCAGGGAACTCTGATCCAGCTGAAAAAGTAACACTGAAAAAAAGGGCCAGTGATTTTCTTTGGTCAGATAAGTTCCCTGGTCAGATTCATCACTCAGCAGCGCAAATGCTGCATGCACAAGGGCAGCGCATGAGGAATGGGGTGGTTGCAGTGAGAGGAAGAGTGTCACAGTGTCTGCTCAAGCCACTAGCAATGCTGACAGGCTGATTATTAAACTAGTCCTCTGGTACCTTCACTCTGATGGTTTGAGGACAGGCTTCACTTTGGACATGGTGAGTCATTCCCTTCACTAAATGGCACTCTTCACAGCAAAGGAAGCCTAAGGTTGTCCCCAGTTCTTCTGATCTTTGTGGGGGCCTGGAGTTATGTTATCCATGTAAGAATCTCATCATCCCTTTGGAGAGGTCTGTTTAACGTGAATCCCTCCTGGCTGTGGAGGAAAAAAGCATGAAAGTCATCTCCGAACAGCTCAAAACACTGAAAGCAAAGAGGAGAATCTCACACCCGTAACAGCAAAAATGAAATGACTCCATAGCCAGTGCTGTGCCAAATGTATCACTTTTATTTAATTCTTTTTTATTGGCAGTTTAGTTTGCTGTTCATTAAGGGAAAAGCAACTTGCAATGCATCCTACTTAAAAAAGTGTGTTCCAAGAGGAGAGCGGTATTGTGTAGATCAACATTAGGGGTGCAAGAAGCCTGAAGGACAAACAGCTTTAGGAGGAAAGTAAGGGAGGAGAGGAAAGGAAGAGAAGGGCATAGGAAGTAAGGACAAGATGGAAAAAATATCAGGAAGGAGACACAGAAGACCTGAGGATACATTTACTCTACACGATGAATGAACTAGCTGGGTGGCAGTACACACTGGAGATGTTCTAGCTCAGCAATCTCATTACTACACCTACCTGCTCAGTATGCTGCTATAGTGTGCTCTGTAGGTGTAGCCTGAGTTGTATCGGCCTTGCAAAGAAAAATAAAGACCTCTGGGAAGATGCAGGAGGTGAGGGGAGACCAAAGTAAGGCATTTAAACTTGGGGAGAAGATAATATCCTGGCTTGTATCCGAAACAGCGTGGCCAGCAGCGCTAAGGCAGTGATTGCTTCCCTGTACTCAGCACTGGTGAGGCCGCACCTTGAATGCTGTTGTTCAGTTTTGGGTCCCTCACAATAAGAGGGACGTTGAGGTGCTGGAGTGTGTCCAGAGGAGACCTGGGGAAGGGTCTGGAGCACAAGTCTTAATGAGGAGTGGCTGAGGGAACTGGGGGTGTTTAGGCCGGAGAGGAGGAGACTCAGGGGGGACCTTATTGCTCTCTTAAAACTGCCTGACAGGAGGCTGTGGGCAGGTGGGGGTTGGTCTCTTCTCCCAGATAACAAGCAACAGGACAACGGGAAACAGCCTCAAGTTATGCCAGGGGACGTTTAGATTGGATATTAAGAAAAATTTGTTCTGTGAAAGGGTGGTCAAGCATTGGAACAGGCTGCGCAGGGAGGTGGTGGAATCACCATCCCTGGAGGTGTTTAAAAAACACATAGATGCAGTGCTTAGCAACATGGTTTAGCCATGCACTTGGCAGCCCTGGGTTAATGGTTGGACTTGATGATCTCAGAGGTCTTTTCCAACCTAAATGATTCTGTGATTGTATGATTCCATGAATAGCTGGCTGAGCAGCTGAGATACATGGGATTTACGTATGGTCTCAGCTATATTATGAGGAACAAGAGAGAGTTTGGGAGGCTCATTAGAAAATTTTTTCCTGTATTTTCTCATGCATGGGCCACACAGGGATCATAGCAAGATACTCACATGTTCTGACCAATAGAACTTTTTAGTTAAACAGAGGATTGCTTCAGCATGATGCTGTGCAAGCTTCAGTTTCAAGCATCAAAGCTTCTTCTTTTCCTGTGCTACAGCAAATGCCCTTGCAGCTTCTTAGGGCTCAGAGAAGTGTCAGCACAGTTCTAAGGCAGAGCATGTGACTCCTGAGACTCGTGTCTTGCATGGGATCAAAGTTGTGTCAAAAGCCCCGTACTCATGGGAAATCCTCTTCATAATTAACATTTATATAATGACTCATTTACTGGCCAAACACATGTTTACATTCCTGCCATCTCTTTTTTTCTTTTAAGACAGTGCTGGCCAGAAGCTTTTGCAAGAGCACTGGAATTGGGTCTTTGTTTTCACCTATGCTCCATCTACCCATGAGATGTTTAGCAAGTGTCTAAGGGGACAAATGCTCCCACACATCCTTTTGTTTACCAAAGAACCTGGATGCCTTCTGCTTTTGTTGAGAGTACATATCAGAGAGAAGTGACAGCAAGCCTGTGGGGTGACTGAGCCATCCTACCCCCTACCACCAATGGGATATGGGGTTGGGGTAGAAAAAAGATCTGAGGATCTTTGAGGAAGGATGCCCAGCAAATGTCTCTACCTAGAGAGGCCACAGCTCTGTGGAATGTGCTGCAAAGTGAGTCAATGGCTCTGACTTGAGGAAAGGCAAGATTTCTGCTTCACCCTCTAGTCTTTGGGGCCTTTCTTGTCTTTGTTCCTCCTGTCTTGGTGTTTATTGTCTTTACAATGGATGGGTTATAATAATCTTCACCCACTGTAACTATCAGATACATCTTATAGACAATCTGATGCATATAATCATCAAAGTCTCAAAAGATGGAAGCTGGTACGAAGTAAGATGTGGTCCAGTTGGCTTTGAAGTAACTCCTCTTGCTGATTGCAAGTTCCCCTTCAAATTGGCTCACAGCTCCAGAACTACCTAAATGATTTAATTTTGGCTATAATCACAGCCTCACTCAGGACTGCTACAATCTCATGAAGGGTCAGAAACCCAAATTTGGGAACTATTGCCTAAGAGAGCTCACGTTCTGCTGCGGTTCCTGAAGAATATTTTTGTAACAGGCAAACCATCTGTGCAGGGGAAAGTCAGTCTTATGAAACAATGATCTGTCCTTTCTAGGAAACAAAATTATCTGGATTAGAGAATCACCAGGAGATATATGTTCTGTAATGCAATTTTGAAAAGTTCCATAGGTAACTGTTTCTTCTAAAGCTTCGGAATGTCACATCAGGGAAAGAGGCAATCTTCATAATTAAGTTCCTGAAAAAGAATAGTAAGCATTTTTAAAGACAGAGAAGGCCAGTAAATGTAAATGCGGTAGCTGTCTGCACATAGCCCTCTAGTACAGGGGCCTGTGTTCCTCCCAAACTGACCTGGGCTGTCTACGGAGAAGTGAATGGTGAGAGCAGCTGCCACATGCAATAATTTATTGAATATCCTTCATAACCTCACTGGCAGGAATTCAAATTGTAATTTAAAGCAGTAAAACTTCACAGGAAGGGTAGTAACACCCCTCCTCAAGGAACTTCTCTGGATTCAGCCCTCACTGCTTCAGGAAGAATCAGTTTTACCTTTTTTGTAACAGGACTAGTTTGAAGCCCACAACTGATTCCATCAGAGGCTTTCTTATAGGACTTTTCATAACTTTTTCATGACTCTTGAGAGTATCTTTGCCTAAGTATGTGCATCTGAGAATGACAGAATTATGCCCTTAAATTTGCACAGGAAAGTATCTGCTTAGTAAGACGCTGCAGTTCCATCATGCACAGGCAGGGACTACATCTAGGCTAGATGTTGTAAGCACTAATAAGATGTTTACTCAGTTGTTTGTTCCTGTTTAATAAACAATTTATAACATGCTAATATTATACCTCTAACCTCATCAAAACCCATTTTATGCAACTGGGCACACAGAAATTAAAAAGTTGTGGCTTTTAATGTCTTAGCATTTGAAAATGTTCACTCAAGTTGAAACACCTTGACATTTCATTTGCAATAAAAGATGAGATTCCTAAATCAACAAAGCTGTTCGTAGGGGATGATGTTACCCTGTGTCAGTAAGAATGCCAGGGTTTGGCAAAAGGAGATTACTGATTTCAGTATGTAAGTAGTTTTCCACAGAATTTTCATGTCATTGATAGTCACTCTCTAGATTTGTTTCTTTCAGTCGTACAAAACTTTAAAACTGTACTCTTCTGTTCTGTTAAAATACGTGGGCTAATCTCTGGTAAACCACCATATTTGATTTAGTTGAATATGTTTTAATAACATTTCAGTTAGCATAGTTAGTTCATGTGCCAAGTATTACATTTTTTCATTCCCCACAAAATCAGGACAAACTGTACATCTCCTGCTGTGTCCAAAGCTGATTTGGCTAACTTTCAGCTATGTTAATTAAAGAATAGAGCAATCCTATTTTTATCTGATTTTAAAATACTACAGAACACTGCTGGCAATTTTTTCTTGTTTTGATGCAAAATTAGTTAATTACGCAAAAAGTTCAGTAGTTAGTTTTCGGCTATTCATTTTCACATCCATGCACAGACCCACACTCAGATACATGCCATAATATTAAGAGGTGTCAAGCAATTACAAAGATTTACCAAAGCCACTTTCAGGATAAGGCTTAAGAATATAAATTTGGATAAACTTCAGTAAACAGAATGTCACAGAACGGAGGAGAAGATAAAAGAAAGAGAATAGCAATACCAATGTTTAAAGACCTTTACTGAACAAAACTTGCTACAATACCAAAAAGTTCTGTTCTGAAAAGAATGTTTCCAAACACTTTTTTTAAACATTTAAAAGAATATTTACTCAATAATATTTATTAGCATTAAGCACTCCAGCCAACAGACTTCAAAACATTGTGGACCTAAAAACCCCAAAAGATTGATATGTTCCAAGAGTAAAAGGTTTTTGTTAATTCAAAAATAAAAGCATGACGATCAAGCAGGTGCTGAATTTGCCGTACCAGCTCCCTCCTCCTCACTTACACGATTTAATTCTATACTGCATTGGTATTGCTGGCCATACTCTTAACTTACAGGGACAAAATTATTCTGTTTGAAGTCAGTGGGCATTTTGCCATAGATTCAATAGGAACAGAATTTGGCATCTGAAAGCATACTGTGTGTGATGAAATATGGACCTGCAAAGTATTTGATCTGTGGTTTTACCTGCCTACACTACTGTTTTCTTTACAGCTGTTCTTAGTTAAATATTCTTTTAGGCATCTGATATTTCAGGTCAACAAGATGTTGCACAAACTACTTACCTTCTCCAGTTTCCTCCAACTGGGTTATCTAATCCGAATCACTTCAATACATCTGATATTAATTTTTGCTTTTTACCTTCCACTGGTTTTTTAGGTTGTGAGGGCTAAAAAACACAGGTGCACAGAATGTTCATCAGCATCTTGCTTTTGTAGTTCTTCCTAGGTTTCAGTTGCTGTTGCAACGCACAAAGTGCTTAGCAATGAACAGGCTCTTGGAGAACGTTGAAAGTGGATACCAACACATGCAGGGTTAGTGTTTGACTTGAGAGTATCCCAGCGCAATTTGAGAGACTATAATCCTTTCTTTTGGATCTTTATTCCTTCTTTATTCCTCCGGTAGCAAGCACTGCCAACATGTCTGGCTTTCCAATGAAAAGGGACACTGTATGAAAGGCAAGGGAGGGCTTAATTGATTAGTGAAAGTACAGAGGAGAAGTGGTCCAAAGAGAAGAATTGGATAGGTGGACGAATTAGAAATGAGCTACAGATCCTCTACCACTCTTTTCTCCTACATTCAGATAAAAATGACCAGCAAAAATTCTGGTGATTTTGTGATCCATGGAAAGTGAATTTCTTGGCTTGCAGCCAGTTGCCAGTGGCAAGGTCCACATCGCACAGCTTCCAACACAGTAGGTGTCTTCTGGTCTGAAGTCACGGAAGTTTGTTGCCAGATTCACTTGAGGCTTCAAACCATTATGGATTTACCGGGAGACTACCAAGGGAATTTCAGCCTTATTTTAGCCTCTCTCCCACTCCACCGCTTTAGTGCTGGCAATTCACTTGTTCCCAGAGTATCACCTCATCGTCCCTCTGACACCTCGACCTCATCTGCAAGCGGTGGGAGTCAAAGGCAGAGCTGTATGTAGTCTCCTGCATTTGGCCCTCCACTGTGGGATCTCCCTGAGGCTGATGAGCTGGCAGAAAGGTGGGTGCCTGACATACGGTTGTGAAGGGAACACTGTGTCCCTGCCATTCACATCTGGCTTGCATCTGTCCCTGGCCTCAGTGGAGGGAACAAGCAAAACATATAATCCAATCACTTCCTAACAGGGGTCATGGCTGAAGCACATTGTCAAGACAAGCCTGCACCACCACTACTCAGAAAGCATTGCTTTTTGAGATCTAAGAAATAAAACTAGGAAACACAGGATGACAGAGAAGGTGAGAACGATCATTCTGATATTGTAAATCTTTGCTTCTCAGATCCTGCAAAACAAAGCAATTTTAAATATCCATTTCTTTTTTTGTGCATTTCCATTTCACTGAATGGGAAGCACTTTCATTTATGTACTTGTGTGTACTGGAATGAATTAGGACAAATCTTCTATTGATTTTAAGATTCAGAATAGCTTATACACCATCAGAATGTTGGGAGGCATTTAGTTAATGTCCTTTTCAGTGCAGCAGTTTGATTTAATCAGCATGAAGTCTGCCCACGTGTAAATGCAGTCACTGACCCCTGAAGCACAGAGCCAAACACTGATAGCCTGACTCACTGCAGTGGGCAAGATTCAGATCTCACATACAGACCAGGGCGTGGGACCTACCTATATAAAGCTCTAAACCAATTCATTGGCATAAACAGATTTATTCGTGTGAGGAACGGAACCAGGATTTACTTTTGCTGCACAGACCCAGTTGCAAGAATAGGTTTTACACATAGGTTTTCTTCTGGGTAAGAAGCCCCATTCAAGTCAGCATTGGCAGGACTGGACCCAGCTATTTACTCTCTATAGTTGGCATTGCCAGCATCTACATTTTTGTTTCAGCTCCACATCAAAATTCATGTGGGTGTGAAGCTTTCCCAGACATAGAGCATGAGCACATGAGTCTCAACATTAATGAGGGAATCTATTAAGCTCTGCTGCACGTATGTGTGTGCAAGAGTGTGAGCGTAAGTACCAATTATAGCTTGGCAGCAGGCTGAAGTGGCTGTTCCATTCATACCCTGCATTTTCATTTGCTTATAACTTTCCTTAAAAATATTGCTTTGGGGCTGAAGTGAGTTGTGCCTGCTCTTGGTTCAAAGGTGACTGAAGAAAATGATAGGAGTTGCTTCTGAGTTACAGGAGTCCAAAAGGAATGCAGTTCCTCCTGCACTGGCCCTGCTGGCTTGGCGCTCGTGAACTGGCAAGGGAGTGAAATGAATGACAGTGCCCTCTCAGAAGTGCCCAGAGAAGAATTCTTATCAAATGCTGTCTCCTGCCAAGTCTCACGAACACTGCCAGCCTGGAATGATGGGGAGAAGTATTTGGCAGCAAGGCCCTAGGTTTCCAAGATGAAACTAAGGGGAAGGGATGGAGGCAGTGTCACTAGCTGGGACTAGGCCACTTGTTTTTCCTGTATGAAAGATGGTGTCCAGAAATTTTGGGGAAGTATGTTGATGCAATTATGCTGGTAAGGGTTTGTTGCAAGGCTGGTATTCCCCCTTGGAGTATCTAAGTGAGTTACTGTGAGAGTGCCCGCTGCCGAGAAAGGATGTGTAAAAAAAAATCCTTATGAAATAGCAGCAGGAGTGCGTTAGGAATGCTTGCTGATGGGCAGTGCATGGCAGACACAGGGGGCAGCACACCTCTCGCTCCTCTGAGGTGCCAGTGTTTGACACATCCACTGGAAAGTGTGAACAAAATGTAGAGGAGCTTGTTTTCTTTCAGTCTCACACTCATAAAGACATTTGTTACACGCATTTGTCAGTCAGGTAGCAATCCTGGTTTTGAAGGCATTTGCTTATAGCATTAATGACACGATCAATTTTGCAACGTGCAAGCTTCATGTTAGGGCAAGGAGAAGAAGCTGTTATAACACACAACAGGACTCAGAAACATCCTGTTTGTTTTCCACCTCTGCTTTGATTTTCTCACATGGCATGGGAGCTCCTACCCAGATATCCTACTCCTAAGTGAATGTAGTAAAATTAGTTTTGATTGCTCCTTTCCTGTGAAACGGTACTGACTCACTTTTCTCCCTTCCTACCTGCTTTTCTCGTGTTAAAATTACATTAGCTCCTGGGCAGCTGCTTTCTTCCTTGACAAAGTCAGCTTCCTTTTGGGGAACATAACAGCAAAGGACAATGAAAACTAGTTAATTTGAGCTGTGTGAGAAGATGACACAAGCTGCAGAGCTCCAAATACTGCATATGAGGAAGGATGATGGATATTGGTCTTTCACAGAGAGGCACAAAAGAGAAAATGTGGGAGGAACATAAGAAACACCAAAGCTGTCACCATTTCCAGAAAGAGGGAAGAGAATTAAAAGAGGTGTCTGATTCAGTGTGGACTTGATAAAGCTGGCTTTGTCTGCAAGGACAAGATTTGGACTAGACGGGAGGGCAGTGAGGAGCTAGAAGAAAAGCAGGTGCTGTAAGAGGAATGCAGAGCAATAGGTGATGTCAGCACTAACATTCTGGATAGGCTCAAGGCGGGTATTTAGATGGAAGAGGGTCATGTATTTGAAGCAGGAACGAACAGAGCATGGAATGATGATCAGTAGGAAAGGAAGGAGACGAGTACTTAAAGCCTGAAGGATCAGAAACATAATTTCATGCAAATTGAATACAAGAGAAGCAAAAGTAAAATCTATCAGGTCTTCATGTTACTTGTGGGCAAGAGGAATGTCTGG
Organism: Falco cherrug; assembly: GCF_023634085.1. Lineage (NCBI taxonomy): Eukaryota > Metazoa > Chordata > Aves > Falconiformes > Falconidae > Falco > Falco cherrug. The sequence goes on from NC_073698.1 coordinate 7,258,910, forward strand.
AGTAGTGGAAAGGGGTATCAATTAAAACAGTATCTCAACTCCACTATGTCTTGTGACTATTTTGTGATGTTCCAGCAGTCCTCAATGTCATGCCGTCTACTCCCCCCACATGTAATCTGGCCACTCTGCCGGCTGCCTGATCCTGCTGGCAGCAAAAATGGGTAAGGAGAACCACACACCTAGACTACTTTATTTCACTGTGCCACTAACAAGTGTTGCTTTGACTGTAACTTTTCTACATCCCAGTTTCTTTATGTTTGTCTTCTTAGAGGTATTACAGGAACAAATTATTGTATATAAAATAATTTGATGAAGTTTCTATGGTGACACAATTTACATTGAATTATTATTATTATATTCAAGCTGGAGTATGGCTCTAACATAGAAAAGAACCATTGGATGAATCTTTGCCAAACTCTTTGAAAATGGTTTTGAAACTGTTGTACTACAGTTAAATGGGCAGAGTTCTACCAGGCTGGGCAAAATTAGGCTACTCAAGACTGCATCAATAACCTTAGATTGCTGTATATAGTCCATGAGTGGCCTGGTTCTAACCATGCAGCTGCTCTGGAGTTCTGCATTGCCAGAGGTGCACGATAAATAAACCTCTGTGGAACAGAACAGCAAGGGACATTGATGACTAGTTAACTGGAGCTGCACGAGAAGGTGACACAAGGGGATACAGGTCTTGAGAGGTCATGGACATGGGCATATGTCATAGCTTGCTTGCTACATCTAGGAAGCCAAAGAGCTGGTGTTTTGTTTCCTACAGTCTATTCTATAGTTTATGTCTCTAACTCAAACAGATGCTAAATTCCTGTGACTGAAATCAAATTCATCTTTCCTTAGAAGCTGGGGAGAATATTATAACCCTTAACAGCAAATCAAACTATGGTTTTGAAATGGGTCATGGGAAACATCTGGATTGTAACATGTTTCCAAATCATTTAAACACTGAAAGAGTCTTTCCCAACCCTATTCAGGTGGATTCACTGTCTCTGGTTTTCCTCCCCATTGCCTCCTTGCCTTCGCTGTCCCTCTAACCATTCCTTCAGCAGTTCCATCTCTGTTCCATTGGCTCACTCCCATTTCAAAATCTTGCCTCTCTGCAACTTTTCTTCATCACCACCTTCCCAGATTATGGTTGCTGGAGTTTTTTGTTGCTGTTTCCAGATAACACCCTCAATTCCTTGGTAATGAGCCTGCTACAGTTTATTAGCATGTGCTCAGCTTTGTGCCTCACCACTTCTGTGGCCTACACGGGCTGATTTCTAATAGACCCAAAATTCAGCCAAACCACCTGTTTTAAATCTGAAGCTACTTCTGATTAATAGTGCCCCCCAACCCACAGCCTTCCTAATCGTGTGCAATAGTACGAAGCGTGGAGGAAGGGCAGGGATGCCAGCAGCACTGTGAACACCAAAGCACCCAGTCGGATTGCAGGCACCACACAGAGTAGAAATGACACTGTTGCGAGAAAATCATATACATCATAAATGACAGAGGTCATGCTGAGGCAAGGTTTTCAGCACTATACAATACACATGGGGAGAAACAGCCCTGTCAGCTTGTCTGTCCTTCCAGGATAGCTGGATGCCAGTGAAACAGACACTTTTGGGAGCTTGTGAATGCAAGATACAACATTTTTGCAGGAGTTGGATCCAGACTCTGGAAGAACTTTTCACAAGAGAAAAGAATGTTGTTTAGGTTTGCGACTTTGCTAAATATAGGACTCCTATCTTTGCAGTAGTTTCTCTTCAGATATGTACTCCTTTCTCCTTTCATTCTGAAGCACTCCCAGGCACACAAACAAAACCAAATGAGTTATAAACTAATCAGACTTGTTTTTTTTCAGGTTGGAAAGGAAAAGATAATATTTTGATTTCAATTTCCAAATCTTTGGGAGGTGCTCTGATATTATCTATCACAGTGCTTCAAGCTCCTCACTGTCATGTTATCAACTGGCTCCCAAGCAATTAAAAAGCAACACACAATTACAAAAATGTTTTTTCCCATCACTTCTCTCTCCCATTTCTGCTTATGAACAAAAATAACAAGCAGAATTTTTAACTGTGGGGTAAAACTGTGAGGTTCCTCTGCATATGAAGAGCTGTAAAAGGGCTGAATTTATTTTTGGTTTTGGACCTCTAAGACCGAGGTCACTTTTTGTCCCCTTAGGAATGAGACATTTTGTCCAAATCTGGTCTAAGTAACTCCTAGGGTCACAAGCTTCCTTGGATAGTTTCACTGTTCCTGGAGAAAGCAATGGGCATAATCAGGGAAGAACTGATGGAGCCCAAATTACTTAGGCCAATTCCATGGAACTTCTCCAAATAGCAGCTTGAAGTGGGGTGTTGAAATCCTGGTCCTAGCTGAAGTTAGCGTAAGAATTACCAGCAGTGTCAAAATTATTTATGTCTCTGATTTACAGTATAATTTTAAAACAATACAAAAAGATGTTGTATTCTCAGCAATATGTTTTGCTGTTTTCAATAGCCTATAGCAGTCTCAGTGTTTTCATGGTGTGAAGCTTTATGCTAAAGCTGTCTTATCTGAGCCCGCTGCTGTATGTATCAGTGATTTATTTCCCTGGCACGGATATTTGGGACTCCAGAAGCAGTTCAGGAGCCAAGACATACAAGCACGACAGTAGCTTCAAAGAGCCTGGCATCATGAAGGAAGCAAATTCTATTTGTCCAAGCACTCCTTGCACAAAAACAGCAACGGCGTTATTTGGGTTCAGCTTTTACCAGATGTCCTTTCTCTGACACCGATTTTTCCTTACACATTAAAAACAGATAATCCTACTTCTATATCCTGTCAAGCAGAGACGAGTATCATTTGTATACTGCTTCTGTTTAAGTTGCCTAATAAATATTTCAGTGGCTTCATGGATGAGGGACAGTTACAAGACAGCTCCTCAGGAGGCACTTCTGGGAGAGGAATAACATTTGTCTGCTGGAATCCTGTGGTTTTGCTGTCTTACTGCTGTGCGTTGGGGAAGAGGAGAAGAGCCCTACTGTAACAAGTAAGGAAAGTTGCAGGTAGGTGAGAGGCTGTGACTGCGCTTTGGCAACGCACAGCAGGAGGTAACGTTACCTGCAGTCTGGGTCATGTACCTGCCAGGCTTACAGGAGGCACCTTACGGAACAGTTAAGTAACTTCTACGAACAGAAACATGAGGTAACTTCATATGAAATCCCAACAAGCTAAGGACAGAGCCACGGACCAAGGCCAGGAGCCCTGAGAAGCATTAGCTGAGGAGCAGAACAGTGGGAAGGTGATCATGAAAGACCCGTGCTCACGGAAGACCCGGGAACCACCAATTTTATGCTTGCCGTGCTGCGCATTTGCAAAAATTTTTGGCAAGCTTTCAAATAGAAATAACTGTGAGGAGAAGCACCATCCCAGCAGCCTGCGCACGGATTTTTCCTTGATGCTTTCATTGTCTGAGGTGACAACTGAAGGAGTTCCCGCAAAACTTTGAAAGCTGAGGAATACAGAAACTTCCTTCGGGGCAGGGACACCTCACCGGCTCCACAGGATTTTACACAGCGCTTGAACTCGCCCTGCTGAACCCACACAGGGGGGGCCCCCCGCACAGGGGTCCCCCAACCCCCCCCCCCCCGCCCAGCCCCCGGGGCCTGCCCGCCTCCCCTCAGCGCCCTCCCCTCAGCGCAGGCAGCCGCGGGAGAGGGCTGAGGGCAGCGGGCCCCCACAGTCGCCTCGTAACGCCCCCCCAAAGCCCGCCACACCCGGCGGGGGCGCGCGCGCGGCGCCACGTGACTCCCCCGTCCTCCGTCCTCCCTCCCCCCTCCCGGCTTGTTGCACTGAGGAGCTTCGCGCGGGGCGCGCTGGCGAGGAGGGGGCGGTGCGTGTCACGTGGGCGGGGCGCCGGGGCATCACGTGATGCGGGCGGCCCGGAAAGATCCGAGGAGGAGCGTCGCCGCCGCCATTTTCCTGCGGCGCCCAGTGTGTGTCCCCTGTCCCCGGCCGAGCGGAAGGCGCGCAGGGGGAGGGGACGGCGGCTGGGGGAGGGGGGCGGGAGGAGGAGGGGTCCCTGCTCGGGTGACAGGTCCGTCCCTGAGGGCGGAGCGGGGGCCGCCTGCGGCACGGCGGGGTGAGGAGTCCGTGCAGCTCCATCCCCCGGCTAGTCCTCCCGTCCCGGCCCCTGAGGAGGGAGCGGAGCCGCTGTCGGTTCCAGCGCCGCCAGCCACCCGCCATGTCCGGCCAAAGCCTCACCGACCGCATCACGGCGGCGCAGCACAGCGTGACCGGCTCGGCGGTCTCGAAAACCGTCTGCAAGGCCACGACCCACGAGGTCATGGGGCCCAAGAAGAAACACCTGGACTGTGAGTACCGGGGGGGGGATGGCGGCCGAAGGGCTTTCTCCGCGCCTTCCGTCGGGCTCCGCGGAGGAGAGGGGTTGCCCGGCCTGCCCTGGGGTCTGTGGAGCGGAGCGCCCGCGATGGGGCTGCCTCCGTGCCCACCGGCCTCGTGGGGACGTGAAGCCTGGTCAGGCGGAGGAGCTCCGTGCGTTTCAGCGTAGGGCATTCTCATGGGGGGGGTGGGGGTGGGGGGTGTAGGATCGGGGACGTGGCGGTGGAGAGCTTGGGAGAGGCTGTTCAGTGTATCTGCTCTCCAGAAGGGGCCTTATTAGCTCTTTGCTATGCACAGGACCCTGGACAATGAGACCTGCTTGCCCCGTACCCCTGCCTTGGAGAGAGAGAACAGCGGAGGCTAAACGGAGGAGTGGGCTCTAATTTCCTCACTAATTGATCTAATTTGTATTTTGCTAGGGCAGCACTCCCCCATTCTGTAGAGGAGGTGCAGGACTTTGAAGAAGGAATAGCTGACCAGTTACCTTAATTCTTTTCCAGATAGTCTATTAGGAAAAAAATATATTATTACTTCTCTATCGTTCTTGTAACTCTTCCATGTAGAATATGGGAAATGAGCTTTTGAGAGGCTAATCTGCCTTAGTAAAGGTGTTCTTCTTAGACCTTTCTAGTCTGTCTCTTTCACTTGGGAAGATGGGCCTAAGGAATTCTTTAGACCTTCAGTACCGAAGCTTAACATCCCATACAGGGACTGGTCATTTTTCAGCTTCTATTGAAAATAGATCCAAGGTGGGAAGGCTTAAAAGGGTTTTTCATCAACTCTGATCCATCCAGGTGATTATGAAGAGAACGATGAGCACCAAAGTTCATATTAGTGTGTCTCCCACTAAGCTGTAAGGTCACAGGACTGAAGATGTTCTTGGCTTGAATACCTGATTATTTTGCACTTATTTATTCTAGGCCTTTGAGGACCCTTCTCTCCTCTCCCTGCCCCCCTCCCCCTGCCTTCTCTTCTCCCAATATGTAACAAAAGATACTGGTGAGAGATGTGCGGCTGTGCCTTCTCTGTGCATGTCTTCTCCTTTATTCCCACCCACATCTGTGAGGAGAAGGTTGGGTCTTCGTGTGTCTTGAATTTGTGCCATCTAAGTTGCTCTGTATCCAAAGGAGAAGGCCAGATGATACTACTAGGATTAATTGGACTGTAGTTATTTTTTCTTTCCACCAAAATGGGGGTCTGACTTAAAGGTTTAAGAAATTCTGTGAGTACCTGAGTGGGATTTGATCAGTTTTTTAGGGTAGTGCCAGAACAGCTGCCTCAGGTTTTTTTTCTGGTATCCCCTCTTCCATTTCTTCTCTTGCCTGAAGACTGAGTAGTAAGTGAGTGGCTTTGTTATTTCTGGTCAGCCCAGGTGTCAGAAGGCTGAGGAAATCTTTAGGCTTTAAGTAACTTGGTCCTCCGGTAAAGAAGACACCTTGTCAAGTGGCTTATTTATGAAGCTGTGGTGTTACTGGATTTCACACAATGGAAAGGAGGCTTTCTGGAGAAAACTTTGTCAGGTTTAGCCTGGAATAGTCCTAAAAGTACAGTTTCAATAATAAGCTATTTAGCAGCTGAATTATTTCATGGTACAAGCTTTTTTAAAAGGGTGGTGTTCTGAACACAGTTGCTAGGGGACATCCTTATTGAGACCTATAGGATGCTGCTGTAGAAGGGTGCTTGAACTTCCTTAGAAAGCTAGCTAGTAGTTGCTGGATGATAAGACCGTTTCTGTATTTCCCTTGTCTACTCTAGACTGTCAGAAGTTCCAGTTCCTGCCTCATTCTCAGAGAATCCTTTTATCGGAGCAAAGCCAACTTTTTTTTATTAGCTTTACTACTGGTCACTTTTTTTAAATGGTTAAAATAGATCATGGGTAAATAAGTTTTTTATGCTGCCCTTAATAGTTAGTTAGAAGTCTCTGTGCCTTGCATCAGGAAATGACACATAGTTCCTTATTTTCAGAATTTTCTTTGTTTGTAACATTTATGGTTGTATGTTTAAAAATGAATGCTTTTTGCGCAAGCTGTGACTCAAGCCCCACCTCTGAATTATTTGCACATATCTTCCTTTTACAACAGTTTCACTAGTTATATCGATTGACATCTCACTGTGAATGACAATCAATATACCAGTTGTCATAGGTGGCATGCTCCTTAAATACTTTTCTAATTAGTGCTTATTGTGATAATTACAATTAATGCTTACATCGTTAAAGGTTGTTGGATGAGTTGATGAGCTGAGTTTTCTAATACTGTCCTGTAATGAAGTCTCAAGTTTTGTACGTTTTCTGTGACATGACATACATTCTTTGTTAATGTGGTAATTGTATTGGTTGTACAGATTGCAGTATTTCTGACTGTCCTGTTTCTGAAATTCTTTATTAAGCTTAAGTCATCATGAACACATTTAAGTAGCTCAGCCTCATGTTCACTTGTACCAATGGGGGGAAATCCAGCATAGGTACCTGAGCACGATTATTCCTATCCTTGTCTTGCTCTTGACTGTTTATAGAGTTCCAAACCTGAAGTGCTCCCCAGCTTAGGTGTGTGTCCCCTCTGTATTTCCCTCAGTGACCATTACCTTAATAATCAAAGAATATGAAAGGGCATTCTTAGCCCATGATGGTAAAAATATAATCTGCTCCAAAGAATGCTTTCTCTCCCATTACAAAGCTTAGGTGCTTGTTTGGTTTGGGGAAGAGAGAGAGAATTCTCATTTACAAGTGGACATGGCTTATGATGGGTAAGCAGCAATCATCTTATGGCCATAGATTTGTGCTCAGGATATGTTGGTGTTTTTTTTTTTTCTTCTCGTTTTGAAGGTCCAGTCTTCCAGCTGGGTTAAAGGTTCTCTGTTTTGTAATCTAGGTGCTGCTTTTGTAATGATGAATTACTAGTTTTATGGTAATCAGGTTTAACAATCTTGAAACCCTTAAAGCATAGTTCATGAAATTTCTTTTACAGAAAACCTAGTGTCACTAGGACTTTGTTCTAGTTTTCACACCTCTGAGCAGTGATAGCTCAAAACGGGTTTGTGTGTTTAACTTTTACACTGAGATTTAAACAACCCTTTCTTTGCTGTTCAGCTTTTTGTTGCTGTCTTCAGTGCTGTATAGTGATGCAAAGAACAAATGCTTTAGGTTGCTTGCATGTAAATGGTGCCGGAAAACTTGTTGCCAAGTTTCACTTTTTTTTTACATGATCCTAATAGGTGCTATGCACATGTGTTTGCATGTGTATGTGGTGAACAATTAATATTTGGAAGACTGGAAGATACATACTTAATGCCAAGTAGGAGGTTTCACTAGGTCAGTTGAGTGAAACCACTGTAGCAGTGATATTGCACTAGCATAAAAATCTTTGTGTATGTGTCCATGTTGTGGAGTGTAGTTTAAACAGCTTTGATGTGAAACATATTTAGGGTTGGGTTCTTGAATGGGTATGGCATGGTAACCCTGTCTGCTTGTAGCTAATGGAGTAGTGCTCTTTAAAGGAGAATGTGGATGGATGGCTTGGAAGGAAGTTGCAATGCTGTAATTATCCATCCTTAACAGGAAATCTCTCTATGGTTATGCCAGAGTGTACTTCCTTGACTTCTTATTGTGAAGAAAAATCTGCATTTTTAAGAAAGACTGTAAACCAGAGCCTGGCCCTGTGTTGCGTAGACATTGGTGAGAAGCTCTGCAAGTGAAAATAAACTTAACTGAGCTTGTTGGGAACTTTTTTTCCCCCAAGTCCCTAGTGTGGCTGTTACGGTTTTGTCTAGAGGCTACTACTAGTACAATAAAAGTCCAGCTAAAGACTTGCTTTATGTCTGTGCTGGAGACATCTTCTGTTTCCAGATGAGTTAGTAGGCAGAGGGTATCTTGTAGAACTGAGGGACAGGCATCAATTGTTTTTCCCTGTATCTCTCAAAAGATTTGTAGTAAAGCTGGGAAAACCAGCATTCTCAGTGCTCATCTAACTGCGTTATTTCAGTGATGTGATGACTTAACTCCTGGTGTCTGTGGATCCTACTCTGTTCTCCAGTAGAATTAGATTATCCACATTCCTTTTATGGTATTGTAGTACTTCACCAAATTCATATTTTCTTTCTGGTTTTGGCAGGATTACCTGAAGTTTCTCGTGGCTTTGCTTCCCATTTTATAGTTTATTACATTTCTGGAGGCAATCCATTGTTATTTTTGCCTAGAACTGTTCCGTGTAACTGTAATTGTTTCAAATACAGATAATTGCATTATTACTACTTTCTTTTGAAGTATTCATTTTTGAACTTTTCCATGATTCGTGTATCGTTTCTTCCTTAGCCAACTTTTCCTAACTTTTTACTAGAATTCTTTTGGAATACTTGTTTGTGCCTTTCAGCAGAGTACAAGAACTATCATACTCCTCTAGACTGCCAGAGGGACAATTTTCTACCACAGCTGCTCATTTGCAGAAAGAATAGCCATTTAGTTCTGCAGCTGTTGTTTTATTTTACTTAGCCTGAAGCAGTATTCTGCTTCGGATGAAGTAAGAGGCAGGAGCTAAGGAGGAGAAGCTGTAGGACACCTGCAGTCAGCTTCGTTGAATCTTCATACTGCCTTTGTTTCCCATCAGCTGTGGTTATTCAGGTGTCATGTAACTTTGGGCTATAGCTCTTGTTGTGACATTTTTTTGAAAACTGTTTTAATGGTGTGTTCATCTCATCTTCTAAAGGTGATGCTTGTAAGAGATGTTCTTTTGCAGTTCAGCCTGTGACCTAATGATCTATTTCAGTCTTTAGTTCCTAATCCTACAATCAGTTTTTGATCTGTAGATGGTGAAAGTTTTAAGCTGTTCCTAGTGACTTGGCTCACAAAGTAATACTAGTTTGCCTCATAATACAGAAGAGATGACTTATCCAACATGGAATTTAAAGCTTCCCTTTTTTGCTTTGTGTATGTTGCCTTATATAAAGTACATGATCAGTAAACTGCTGCTGCTGATGGAATGCTGGGAGAGTTCGCTTACAAAATGTTACTGACATCTTGCCCTCCATGGAAAATGCAACATGTTTTCTAAAGCAGAGACACTTTTGTGTTTGAGAGCTTAATTTTTTTAATGGCCATCTTAAATTTAAGTGTCTCAATATCTTCAAAATCTTTTCACTCCTTAATTCTCAAACATCAGTTGCTTCTTTAAAAATAGCCCACTGCTCTGCTACTGGTTGGATATGTGCACTTTTGTTTTCTGTAAACCGTGCAGAAGCTGTTCCTCAAGCATGTTAGAAGAAATCAGGTAAGTATTGTAAATTACTTGTTTCTATAATCTCGGAGTCTTGTAGTGGGACAGTTACTAAACATTTCCAAACAGTTTATAATACCAGTTTAAAGCAATAATCTCAAGTATGTGTTCTTCTGAGTATCTTAGCAGGCTCTTCTGCTGTAGCAATGAAAACTTTGCTTTGTGTCAAAAGAACTGTTTTTTTTGTCCATCAGTGTATGACTTTTAACTGTTTAGATTTCCTGCTGGTTGAAGTCTTAATGCTGGAACTAGTTGTAATTTGGAGCAGATTGTTACCCTGAAAAGACTTAGGTAGGGGAGAGATTTTTATTACTGATTGTCTTCATTGGATTAGAAGTAAATAAGAAATAACTCGTTAAGTGGAACCAAGTGAGAAGGAAAGAAGCTGATGTTCGATATAAAATTGTCGGTTTGGATTTATTTTTCCTCTCGTAGCAGTGTTTTCCATTGTGAAATGTGATTGTGAGCAGGCAGGGTATAACTTTTATTTACTGTGTATCCTTCTAAGCTCAAAGGAAGTAGAAATGCTGTTGTTAGACTTTGTATTTCACTCCCAGCTTTACATCACAGCTTTATCAATTAGCTGGTAGTTTCTAAACCTCAAGGTAATGTTAGTAAATTCAGTGCTAACTTGTGGTAGACTAACCATGGCAAATCCAAGTTACGAGTAATATGTGACAAATTGGGTATTGAGATTTGAGAAATTAGGGAACTAAGCTGTATTTAAGTGTGTGAAAATAACTTAATGAAGTTAAGCATTTCATAAAGACTTAACAAATATGCTGGTTTTTCCAATTGTGACTAAACATCTCCTGTGCTATTTTGCTAAAAGGAGCTTTATTAAAGTAATACTTACCTGGATCATTTGTAGTATTAAACATGAGTAAATCAGGCTTTTATAAGTTTTACCTCAAAACAGAGGGTGTAAAATAACAAGGTTACACAAAATTTAACTTGGGATTGTCAATTCCTAGCATGAATCATAAGAAAATTTACTGGAGGGAACAGTGGTGGCATAAAGGGAAGTCTAGTGGTTTTATTTTAATTCATGTTATGGCATATACATGGTCTATAAAAAAAAAAATACAAAGGTGGGTTTTATACTCATTCAGAGCTCTCGTATAATTTCCTTCAGACCTAGTAGTTTACTGAGGAAGAGCTCTGCATGTCAACCCCTTCTTTTTCCCTTTCTCCTGAAAAGACACTTTTGAAATATTCACTTAGTGTTCTTCATTGCTTCCTCCCAAGCAAGCAGTCCTTCAGTCATAACATCCGTATGCTCTCGCAGTGGTGCCATTCTAGCAGCAGTAATTCTTTTGCTTATGTAGGAAGTGGTAAGTTTGCACGAGTTGAAACTGCTCTGGTATTTCACATATTTACTCTAAATATGGTACTTGCAGTAGCATGTAGCTCAGCTATTCCAGTTGCCAACTGTCTGTTATGACATCTACAAAGTATCTCTGTTGTTTGTAACCTTTGGTTTTCATTTAATACAGTTTAAAGCACAAATTATGGATCCTTAAAAACTGTTTCATAGTCAAATACTTAGTGTATAAAATTATTTTTTTATTTTATCCAGTTGAAAAAGGTTGTAATGAAATTAGTATTGTTCCTCAGTTACTTTTGTTCAAAAAACCAAACCAGAAACAACTCACTAGTATTCAGCTATGTGGCGCAAGTTTCTAAAATTACAATAGTAAACTGGATTTCCAGACCCTGAGTGGATAACATACAAAGTTTTAAACTAAACACGGGTTACAAACAGAAATAAACGTGTTGTAAATATTTTTTAAAAAAATATTTTTCTTGCCTTTAATCTGGCAGTAAATCCATTCAGAGCAGCTCTGGTTGTCTGTGATTTTTGTTGCTTTATCTGCCAAATCAGAAGGTTGAATGTCTTGGCTATCAAAAGGTGGAAGCAGGTGTCTTCATGTTCCTTGGCATTCTGAAGGACTGCTTATAACTTGCTTTGCTGTTGGCGATGTTTGAATTCTTCTGGGGTGGATAATGAGCTGTAATGCGATATGGTAATGTTTCTGTACCTGTCTCTTGCTGTTAAAGTGTGTACTTTTTGTTTTGGGTTTACTTTTCTTATGTAGTGTTGTGTCCCTGTTTTCTCCTGTTCTTCCCATACGTTCAGGGATCTCATCAGCATTTCACCTACATTTGTTTTCAGTTATACTTGGATTATTTAGCTGGTATCTCTGCTCTTGCTGACAAATGGGTCAATATTGAATTGGAAATTGGGTCACATTTGAATTTGATTTATCCCCTTTCTCTCCCTCCCACCCGGTATTGCCATAATAGTTGCAGCCATCGTTGCAACCTGTTTCAAGCTTGATGAATTTTTCTGATCTGCAATTCTGTGTATTCATGATCTGACTATTTTTTCTGTGAAATGTTAAAAGTTGTTTAAACTGTTGTGATGGTTAAGACCCCATACTGAGAATGGTGGTGTAATTTGATTGGATTTAATTCTGTCTGGTTTTCTATTTGCCAGAAGCTGGTGTTTGTAATTCAGTAAGTATAATGTTATGAAGAGATTAAAAATAACTGTCACTTTAGAAATCAGTCTGTTAGGAATATTTACTGAAGTATAGCAGCTACATATAGCTGTAGTTTGCAAAGCAGTTCTTCATTTCTGTATGGCTGTAAAGCTAGCTTCATTGAGTCTTGCTTGCTCATGAAATACCTTCATCCTTTTCATCTGTCTTACAAGGGGTATTTAACCTTAATATTTACATAAGAAATTATGTCAGTTTTTAAGTTTTAGGGGTGAAATTAAGGTGTTTTACTTGCAATTACTTTTTATTCATCACTGTCTAACTAGTACTGTTCAAATCAGTTGTAGTTAAAAGGGAAAAATAACCTTTCTGAACAATATCCTCTTGACAAGCAGAGTTGTTTACTATTTAGAAATATACTAGACTCCTTAGATTTTTAAATTTGAATTAGTTCTCAGGCTGACAGTCCACATCACTTTGCTTTCGTTGATACAGACATGCTCTAACTGTCTTTTTTAATTCAAAATACTGAATTTGGATTTATTATCCTTTTAATAAGATTTTCAATAATACATTAATAACCTGTCTTACATTCAATAGGAGTTACTTCTCCCTGAAGTGCTTGCATTTCAGTCATGAGTGTCACAGTACAGCACTACAGGATAAAATGTAGACTATCAAAAATATATGTGAAAGGGATTTTAATCATAGGAAAGAGAGAAAAATCAATGGAAACCAATTATGAACACTTTTGCATTCCTGGGCTGTAGTAACTTATAATAAGGCTATGAAATGCATAGTAAGTTGCTGCATTTGATTAGCTTTTGAATGGAAAAGCTCCAGGTGCACAACTAGCTGTAAAAGGTTTGAAAGACAGGGACTAGCCCACTATGTTGGGCTTTGCGGGGAAATGATGTTCTAGATACAGGCTTTTATGTTCTTGATAGTTAAAGGGAATTAGCTCAAACTTTCTTCCAGATCTGTTCAGTAGGATTGTTAAGCCTATCAAATGTCATTAACTGACAAAAACAGAGTAAATTTTCTAGCAGATTACTTTGCATTAAAAATATGGTTTACATGAAGTTTGTTTTGGTGCTGAATTTGGTGTGTAAGTGGATGGAAATCCAGAGAAGCTTTTGTGTTAGTTCTCAGATACCAGGGAGCAGCACAGTTAGTTCAACCTCTGATATTTGGATTTGCATTGTTAGGAATTTGAAGCTTTTATAATTTCTAGGGGCTGATTTTCTGTGTTGTTGTTTCTTGCTTTTTTTTTTACATAAAATTATTTTATGAGGAGACTTTCTTCAGATTTGATTATCTGTATGTAATATACAGTGCACCGGAGGAGATACTTTCATCCTTATTTTAAACTGTTAATGAGGACCCTTTGTACACAGGAATGTGGTCAGCCTCTTAGTATATGGTAGGGCTGACACAAGATGTTATAACACCTTGTTTTACTATAGCTCCATATTCTTTTTAGCTCTCTGAGGTTTTAACCAGTGAACAAATCTTACTTTGAAGCAAATGGAAAACTGTATTTTGAATTGTTAAGGCTTTCCGTTATGAAACAATTTCATTTAAAAAATAGAATCTGGCTGAAGTAATCTTTCCTTTTACCGAGGACTGAAAAGCAGATGTTATTTACTTCTGCTCTTGGCTTTAGTTTATCTTAGAGGCTGTTTGTGATAGGGATATGTCTTTGTGCATGGTAAATAGAGAAATTCCCATCTGAAAGCTGTGGGATATGGAGGAGTTATTTCTGTGTACAGCTTCCGTTACTGGTCCAGTTTCAAACTTAAGTGTTTGAAGCTCCATGTTTGCTCTGAAACTTTGTGAAACTTGATAACCACATGGTCACTGATAAAGTGTTTGGGAACGACCTCTAAAACTGGAGGATGAGGGAAAGAGCTGATCTTGATTTATGAAACCAAGATATAAGAGCATTGCTCTAAGAGGGTGGGTTCCCCTTTGTAAGGTCCTTTGCTTTATGTACTGAAAATGAGTAAAGCTTCATGTATGGTGCTGGGAAAATACAACTTCATTTTCATTCTCCATGTTCAAGGATGACCATTCCTGCTCCACCCTGACCTGTATAACAGTATATTTAAAACTTTGAGCAGCTTTGACATGGGCTGTAAAGGATGGTTTTGATCCAACCAGCTGAAGCTGTTGTGCCCTTGTAAAAGAGTGCTATTCAAACGTACGTTGAAGCTGTACTTCGGCTAAGCCAGGATGAGTTTTGTTGGTTCAGGGAGCTCCGAATATTTCATGGGAGTTGTTAAGTATAAATTGAAGAAGGAAAACTAAATTAGGCAAGCATTTCCAACGTGTCTATTAATAGCATGGAGGATTTTAGCTGTTCCTTTACTTGACTGCCTCCCTTCATGGGAGAGCTGCATGCTTACAAGTACATGAGTGTCAGTTGAAACAGTTTTGTGATGATGCCTCTGTTTTTGATGGGGAGAGAAGTGATGGTTCTAAATTTCATTTTGTTTCTTTGAGCTCAGGTGCTCTGTTTTATCTAGTTTGTTTGCTAACAGTTCATGTCAAAATCTGGTCCTGTATTGGACAAAAGAAAAGGTATGAAAGTGGCTATCAGTGACAAATCTCCTTTAACGAGTTCACCTACTTTAAAGTGCAAAATGTGAAATAGATGGTATGGAGTTGATGGAGCTTGCATTACAGTGGCTGCAAGACTTACTTTAGATGAAAGTATCTTGAACTTTAGCTGCTTGAAAAAAGTGGTAATTTAGATCGTAGTGACACTACTTCAACCAAAATTACTAGAATTTTGCACATCACCTAGAATGTTAGCATGGAAAGAGCAGCTTCATGTGTTTTTAATGCTTTTTTCTCCTATTACTGCTGGGAAGAATGAAGATTAGTCCCACCTAGGGAGGAGACAGAAGTCATATAGAGATTGCAGATGTGTATATGGCCTTGAATATAAAGAAATCACTCGTGAGACTTAAGTGAAGGAGCAAGGAATAGAAGGAAAGCAACACAATGTTATGTCTAGAATTAATTTCAGACTTTGTACTATCATATCGGTCCTCATGCTTTTTTACAAAGCTATTTTTCTTTCAGTTTTTCAGCACAGAGAAAGATAAATCTCAGACATGTTCTGCAAAACTGTTATTCAAACTGTTTTGTATAACATCAGGGAGTACAAAACGTAGCCTGTTTGATCTCTGAGATACTAGCCCAAGTACCCAACTGTGTAAACCCGTGCTCTTGTGTGATTTTCTGCCAGTCACTATGTAGAAGGTTGGTGTTTGATTTTCGTTGAATGATAAATATTTGAAGTTTGAGGATTTGCTGCTTTGCACATTCAGATAATTTGTCAGGAGCTGTTGTGGGTTTTTTTTCTTTAAGAAAACAGATTGTATGATTTCATAGGCAAATAATTTAAATTGCTTTTGTCCTTGGTCTATTAACTGAGATTTGGTAAGGAAAACTTTGCAGCAAGCTTTGGGCAAGTGTCTTTACTACCCCTGCATTGTCACCAGAGAGGGAAGTCTTATGGTAAAATTTTGAGGGTTACTAGTTTGGGGTTGACCAGCTGCTTTTATAGAAAAAACAGAAAGAGAGTAGTATTCCTCAGCAAAACTCCCTCATGAAATCTGTGGGTTTTGTTGCTTATTAGTGTCATTTTCTTGACTTTGCCTTACTTTCCCCATTTTTCCCCATCTTTTTCTGTTTTTGGTGGATGACTACTAACGTCATGGTTTATAAGCTCTTAAATCAGAGCTACAGTTTTTATTAAGACCTTTTAAGCTTTGTTTAGTCAGCTAAAACAGTAAGCAATCATCTGACAGGGTTCTGTTGAAGCTATTTCCTGAGAGATCAACAGAAAAGTAAGATACAGAGATTTTCCACACAAAATAGGAAATATTCCATAGCTGGGTTGTACCATGGTGTATGTCAAGTTTATTCATAGTATACTTCAGCCCATATTCTTACTGTCAGCAAAGTTTTGCTACAGTAGGTGAGCATTGTGTTGTTTATAAGGAAAAGCATATAGCACTGTCTTGTAATAAATAGTACTGATTAAAATCTGAAGAATTTGGACTTAATTCTGTTTCTTATGTGCCAGAAAAGGCACTGCTTGCAATAAGTTTATGTACGGGGCTTTTGATATTTCCTACATGAAAATGAACGCAAATTACTTAGTCATTTTTACATCTTTGTGATGTTGGAAGGGCATGATTTAATAATCATACCATTTTAGGATATAAACTTCTTTGTTGTTGGGTGCAGAAGTTTCCTAGATTTTTTTTCCCTTTATCAGGTTAAACTCCCAATTTTGCTGCTCTGTGTAAGTATATGAAAAGTAGTGAAATGTGGAATACTGGGTTTTAAGCAATATACTGCAGGGCCATAAGGACCTATAATAGATACTGTTGCACCATCAGAATGTCTTGACAGTACAGCTTATTTTGTACAACAAACGAGCATGAACTCTTGACAAAAGAAGGCATATTTCCACAAAATGGTATGTTGCCTTGCCAGAAATTAACTGGACAGTCCTTCAGGTAAAGCTGTAGAGGATGGTATCTGCCAAGAAATGTGTCCTACCATGCATTTAAATATTTTTGCAATTACATTGAATTTATTGTCCTATATAATTCTGTTTGCTGAGGACACCAGTATACTTAGTGTGCTGCAGGCATTGCATAGCCTGGGAGGCTGCATAGTAGATGATGTGTTTTGGCATGAGTGCTTTCCAGAAACTGGAAAACCTTTATTGGAGAGAAGGTCATAGTCTGACCAGAATATTTTGCAGCACAAAGGTGGATATACACATCTTCATCTGCAGTTTCAGCACTGATGGAGGTAGATGAATACAGAGGCATAACTCCTTTAACTCAAATACGTGCTTCCTGACAGCTCCCAAAGGCATTCAGGAAAAATGTGCTATTCTTGCTCTGAAATAGATTCTGTTTAGAAGGAAATCTGATTTTCAGTTTCTTAATTGAAATTGGGAGAGAATAACAGATATTCCAAACCAACTTTGCTAGAGTGAGTAAGACTTTTGAGCTAGTGAACTGAGACAAGTATTGAAGTAGCCAAAGCTCAGATCAGATGCTTTGGTTATTTCTTATCCTTGGTTTTGTCTATTAAACTGTCTAATTAAAGATGCAGCACTGCCTTAGTTCTAAAATAACAAAGATCAGGAGATTTTTTTGGCTTGAAAATCTGTTCAGTGAGATGTGGTGGCAGGAGGTCAGGCTGGCGTTAATGCTTGATGGTGGATTTGGTTTCACTATGCTGTGTAGTGATGGCACACAACTACTACAAAATTACTCTCTGATGCATCTTTCAGAAAGAAGTGATATGGAAGTTAAATATCAAAGAAACAGCTAAATTACACTTGTGTGAATACTTTGTATCTTTAGAAGATACATATATTTATACACTAGAGGGGTTTACTGACAAAATGTGCTGTGCATGAAGTCAGGTGTGTTTTCTCTGGTTGTCTGTAATGTAGGATTAGGGAAGTCACAGACGTTGGAGGGCAGCAATGGTACTTTGGCCGCTTGTGGGTATACTTTAACATGTTTGATATAAATCCCATATAGATCAGATGAGCTTTGGGACTGGAAGTTCTGAAGACAGGCCGTTTTAGCTGTATTACAAATGGTGGCATCAACAACTATGGGACCTACTCCCAGAAGTTGAAATTGGGAGTTCTTTGCAGGATTGAGGAGGGTTAGATAATGAAGTGAACCCTAGTTATGTTAAATGCCCATTGAAAAAAATAGGTCACCTTGCAGCAAAACAACTGTAGAGTTGTGCTCATTGAGGATTTTCTTGTTCTGCAGTGTCTGCTGTTGACAAAATGGTTTCTCTGTTCCAGTAGGCTGGGCTATAATAGTGTTACTGCTAGCAAGCTGCCAGGTAAGGGCATTTGTTGATACTTTGCAATCTAGGAGGTGTTGCAGGGCAATCTGCAAGGACTGGTTGCATTCTGTTGGCAGTACAACAGTGGGTTGTACATGTGTTTCACAAGTCTTGTTTTCAACACACATCCATTAGTGCTTTTTATTTTTTTTTTAATTGTATGGAGGTGTAATAGCTATGGAGTATTTACAGACGAAGTTCCTTTGGAACAGAAGGCTATAAGTGCAAAGTGCATGCTATAACCAAAAAATTACAGTAGGCAGATGGCTTGGGCACTATTCTTGTCAGAGAGAAAGATAGAAAACAGCATGGTGACATATGCAATGTGTATGTGGTGATGAAGAGACCTGAGGGTTACTATCTTTGACATCACATACTGATCTCTCTCAGCTATCTATAAACCATGTGTGCCTTCTCTATGCACCTTAAGGTAAAATCATTGGATAAACTTGCATGTGTGCAGGCTGTTTGCTTGAAATAGCTTCATGTTTGCAATAGGAGATCAAAGTAGTGTTAAAGCTATACAATTTTCAAAGTAGTCTTCATCAAAATAAAAATGTTCCACCCAATGCAATTCCTTGTGCTTCCATCCATCTACTGTGTTTGACTATCCATGCTATAAATATTAGATACGTAAATATTTATTATAATATTTAACATATTAATTTAACACTATAATATATTAAATACTTATTTCAATATTGCATCAAATAGCTGTCATTCAAAATTAAAACCAGCTCGACCACCTGTTCTAATGTATTCTCAAACAATACCAGTCACGCAGAACTCTTTAAGGTACGTACCTGCTTTATAGCTTGTCAGAACCTAAAGAAGTGGGTGTGTCCTCAAGTGTTTTCAGTTGTGCTCTGGAAATGTTAAACAAATAACTTTTCGTAATTATATTCATGAATGCATTGACACTAGCATGTGATCAGTGAGAAAGAATATTTGCTTCTCCCTGGCTTAAATAGTCCAGTGGGTTAAATACTCAGATGGAATGTATTGATTATGCAAGAATTGTCATGTTAGTTGGCAAATACAGGCATTTTTCATCTTGTAATCAAGAATCACCTTTAGAATATGATTCATAGGCTCACTATTAAGTTTGTTTGTAAAGATAGGATCAAGGCTTTAAGTTTACAGGTACTTTTCAGTGGGAATAACGTGCAAGTGTACGTGTGGGAGCTAATACTTGTTTTGGAGTAGATTTCATGATAAAATGCTTTTAAAAGGAACTGTAGGAATTGAATGTAGAGCAAAAGTGGTCAGTAGTTTTAGCATGTCTTGCATGTTTCTCAGCCTTAGGGTACTGAAGCAGTAGTTGATTTGTTTTACTTAGAGGAAGTACTTAAGGTCTTTTTTTTAAGAGTAATGCAATATTGATCAAACTTGGAACTCTGCAAGGATAATGCTTTAGTAGAAGAAAAATACTTCAATATCTGAAAAGCTGTTGTGAGAAGTGTTACTTAAATCAGAGGGGGAGAAAAATGTTACCTTTATAACTAATTGTATACATCAATCTCCTTCATGTGAAATACAGGCAATGAGGAGTTCACAAAGTTTTTGAAAATTAAAAACTTGTGTATACATGGTGTGCAGGAAGTGTTTGGCTACAGTGTTGGGCAAAATTTTTTTAATCTTTGTGACCTGGATCATTTCTGCTGCTAAGTGCCCCCCCACCCCCCCCCACCCCCCCCCGTTTAAATTTGTTTAACTTGGTACATGTTTCAGTTAAGTAATGGTGTTGCATGTGGGAGATGGCAATTTTAGAGAGGTTTTTCAAACTGCTACCATGGTATGCAGAAGGAGAGCAATGTTACCGATTTGTAGTATGAAAGGGTACAAAGTCAGGCTTTCACATCCTCAGCTAAGTCAGTTCCAATGAGCCATGGATTATCTCGTGTAGGCTGAGCTCACATAAACCTCCACTGGTATGAACATTAGTTGGGAATTGCTGTTCACATTTTGTGCCAAGTATAGCTGTGGACTATTTTTTCTTTGGACTTTTTAGCTTGTATTCATTGAGCGTGAGTTCATCATATATAAATATCATCACTACATATGTGTGCTTAAAACCTGTCTCTGCATGTTGGATTTGTAATAAAAAAGTGTGTATTTTTGTATTGAAAAGATCTTATAATTCACTCTTTACAGTGGCATATGAAGAAAGCTGTGATTGGAACAAAAAAACCCCACCATACCAGCAAAAATCCCTAGTAGAAGACATAGTTCACTGTGTCAAAACAGGTTTTTTTGCAGAAAGGTGTGGAATTGCTGATGGTTATTAATCTGAAGATTTTTTTGCCAGTATGCCACGTCCATTCCAGAGATTCATGACCTTTAATTTCATAATAATTAACTTTAAACCATGCCTGTCTAAAAGTGTAGAAAATGATACTGAGATGGCTCAGACATTAACAGGCCTTTTTTCTTAAAGCTTCACAAGAGAGATAATTGTGACCAGATAGTTAATAGTTATTCTTTACAAGAAGAAAGGAATGCTGCTTCCTGCCACCCCCCACCCCACCCCCCAAAAAAAAAAACCAACCCAGAAAACCCCAAAAACAAAAAAACAACCAAACCACAAAACCCTATGCTAAGGAATACTTATGTTAGATGAATTCAAATTGGCAGGACGCGGTAAACATCTTCTGAAATGAAATTTTCAATTCTATCTTAAATAATATATTAAATTTTTGGTAGCTGTCCCTAAGAAAATGTGAAGACTGAAGAACGGCAGGCAGAAAGCAATTGTAGGGAAAGGAGAAGACCTGGAGTATCAATCTGTAGAAAGATGATAAATATTTCAGATACTTTTGTACTGATTGATATTTAAAGATTTTAACAAAGAGATTTCTTTCTTGCTACAACAACTGATCTTGATGGGTGCAAGTACCAAGCATGTTTTTTTGATATCCTTTTTTCTGCGTTACTCTCAAACTAATTAGTACATGGGAGAACTGCTTCAATACAGGTTGCTTACATCACTTTGCCATCAAATTGGAGGATGTTTAAAGTGGAGAATATGTCCGTATCTTGTTCTGATGATGCTTGTTAATAATAACCAGTCTGCTGGACTACATTGTGTATTAACAGGCAGTAGCATTGTGCTGGGAATGTTTGCAGCTGCTCTTTCAGACCAAGATTAGGAGACAAAGTTGCGCTGATAAATTGGAGTAGTACTCCCTGAATGCTTGAAAGTGCAGAGTTCTAAATGGGTAAAGGAAGGTGTCAAAGTTGAGTATAAAAGGGTTATCTGAAAGTGGAGAGGCACTACAATAGGCTCTGGCTCATTTCATTTTCATTATAAATTACCAATGTGAGGCTGCAGGAAAGGTAGGTGTCCATCTGTGTGCCTACAGAAAAATATTTCATGAGACAAAGTTTTTTCCATTGTATTTGGTGCTGGGGAGCTTCAGTATCTGGCTTGGGGCACTATTATTTAAAAAAAATAGTGAAACTGTAGAGAATCCAGAGGAGATCAGCTAAGGCAACTGGAAAGTCAGGAAACACTGAAAGAAAAATATTTATTTTATTAAGAAAGTAGATAATGAAGAATAGTGTTTTTCCATTGTGTTGATGGCTTTTATGCAGAAGGCAGATATTCTCTCTCCCCTGTAAAAGACAAGAGGAAGTTTCTTTTTTTAATTTGCACCAGAACATTGGACTTTTGGGATATAAGATAGGTCTAAGGAAATTTGGAGTTATGGGGGTGTGGAGTAACCACTGATGACCAAGGCAGACATCTTTGGAGAACAGTGGATGACTGTAGTTGGACAGTTGAGTAATATAATAGCTCATAGTTGCTGAAAGTGGTAGCACTTTTCCGCTCCTGTTTTTGCTCTTATTCCTGTTACTTTTGCATGTCATCCTTTCCTCTTCTGCAGTGGCTTTTGCTGGTTTCAGTCTTCTTGAGCTGTTTTTTATCTTGTAGAACAATGGAAAAACTATGTGGGACTGTCTCCCCATGCGTCATCCCCCATTATCCCACCCACCACCACTTAAGTTAGGGTTTTTTTCTTTTTATGAGAAATCAAAATGGTTTGGAGAGAAGTACACCAGTGCTGGCTTAATGTAAGTGATGGAAGTGTGCGGCTGTTAGCAGGTAGACACAGGAATGGGACCATCCTGTTTTGTGTCAGTGAGCTGTCATGAAAACATATCCTATGGGTAATTATGCTGAGGATGAAGCAGGGTAATTATGTGTTAACTGAGGTCCTTTCCAAACTTTATTGGTTTCTGTGATTTGGTAGTGATTGGGATGTGGTAAGCTAAGCCTAAGTTATGAGGGGTTTTGAAAATGAAGTAGCTGGTGTTTGAAATAGTGTAAAGGGTGGGTAGTTGGGGGACTCAAAATATAATTTAAGGCTTGCTCTTGCTTCCCCCTTGGTGATTCTCCTAGGCTAAATATGTATGTAACCATCCTAATCTATTCTTACTAATTAATTTTGTAGACCAACACAAACTTAAGTGATGTGTTAAACTTGCATCAAGATCTAGGTGAATTAGGCTGTGGCTTGTATTCAACTTGAAGAGCAGAAATGTTGGAGGAATGAAGGAATGCATTAGCTTGTAGCAGTAGCCACGTACGCTAGATCTGTTAGCTCCAAGTCTGTTCATTTGTGAGCTTGATAGCCTTTTCCTTACATAAAAAGGCAGCGAAAGAGTCATAAACCCAAACAAAACTAGCTGTCGCTGATACAGATTCCACAATCAGATGTCTTTGAGATCTCATTCCTCAGAGGGATCCAGTCTCTAACAACCTATGAGTTTACTCAAGACTGCAGTAGCTTAAGTGGAGCTTAGCAAACCTAGTTGGTCTAAATGGACCTGTTTCAGATAAGGGGTTAGAGTAGATGACCTCCAGAGGTTCTGCCCAACGTGAATTATTTTATAACTCGGTGATCCAAAGTATGTATAACTTAGTTACTCCATTATGATCTGGCAGTTCAGGTTATTTTCTCAAATTGAGCTTAAAAGAATACCAGCAATTTCTTTTGTCTGAAAGTGTAATGTGATGATGCTTGCAGGATGAGTGGAACAGCTTAAAATTGTCATTTCTTGCAAGGAGAAATGTATCTGATTAGATGAGTAGATAAGAGGAAGGATCGTGGTGTTGGTAGATTCAGTTTCTAAACTGCTCTAACTTGTTTACGTGCTGTCATGGTACGTTTATGCTTGTATAAATGTGCCTGTAACTGTTTCTGGATTAATGAGACGAATGTAGTTGAAAGTACAGTATTTATGATATGTAGCTGGATCTGTTGAGACAAAATTTAGCAGTATTTTAATGTTAGCCTTTTAAAGGGGCTACTTGACAAGTTTGAAAGTAAGAAATTATGTGGGAAGTGATGTTCTGCTATGTCTTTGGAAATCAGTTCTGTAAAAGTAGCTTAGTGAGACTTTTAATTTCTGTGGTATTTGTAACTGAAGAACTTGGAATAATCATTATGAATGTTGGATCAAAATGGTAATTGAGCATTTACTGGTATATGGGAATTAAGATGGAAAATAAAAAAAATTAAAAATCTTATGTGTTGGTTTGAGTTGTCCTTCCCTTATTTTTAACTTTTACTGTTTCATTTATTGATGCATTGCTTGTTGATGAGTTTTGGTAGACACTCCTAATGTTCCTCAGAAAAGTCTTCATTGTAGTAGTTGTCCAGCTGATCCCATTTTTACTCTTACTTTTCACAGAACTACCATAATCGGTTTTTACAGTTCTCAAACATAAGAAGTAAAGGTTAGTCAGTGTTGCTGCAGGAGTAAATCTAGACAGTTAGAGATGCCTGAGGCAGTAATGCTGTGTTCACAGGGTTACTGATATTTAAAGTTGTTTCTAAGAATTGCAATTAGAAATTGCAGTTTTAAGTAAGAGAACATGATAGTCTTTTTTGAATTGGAAGAAAAAGGCAAGATGCAACTTGAGGAAATGAAAATTTAAATCATTGGCTGTAAGGCAAGTTATTCAACATGATATTAAACCTGCTGTCTGCATTTTTTATCCTGCTTATCTAATATAAATAAGATTAAATCACATTTCCTTTTAAACATGGAAAGCCCTGAACAGAGTGGGTCTTCTCAGATTTCTTTAACTCTTCCATAAATTGTTTCCTGAGTCAGTGTATCTAGCTCTTAAGATGACATTATATGCAGAATAAGAATTGTCAACAGGAAATTTTATTGTTAATTTTGAGAAATGTGTGGTCCAGATTTTCTTGTCCACCCTTTTGACTGGGAAGTTTGCTGTAGGAAACTGCTTCTAGTAGTCTGGCACAAATGGGCTTATTCAGAAGAAAACAACTAAATTTAGAACAAATACTGCAAATACCTGTATTTTGTGGTAATTATGAAAACATTAAAGTATTCACTCAGTTTTCAATTTATTCGGGTTCTGTAATATTCTTCCAGCAGATTAAATGTCACTTAGTGGCTCAGACTGAAATTTCACATCACTATTTTTCTAGCCTGGTCACTTAAGTTTCTCAATTTGGGGTTTCTCTGTTTTGGCACAGGCTTCATTTGCAGTTACCAAATGTATCTCTTTGAGGAAGAAATCGATTTTAAAAAATGGTCAGTTTCACCTCCCTGAAGTCATGCTAAAAAACTACTTTAAGTATTTTTAGACAGATTGTTTGATTCTCTAATGAAAATTACTTATTTACATTCAGGAACTTTCTAATCGTATTTCCCATATTTAAATAATGACACCGCCTATGGAAGAGGCTGGAAATTATTTAGATATTTACCATATGATTACGTTAATTTACCTGTTTTAAAATGTCAGTTGGAATGTGTAGAATCAGATTTGAATGTGTCAGGGTTCAGTTATCTGTAGACGTAGATTTTTAATAATAGATTTTATAGACAACCTCTGCATTTTGTTCTTATTTCAGTATTTCTAATTTCTTGCAGTTTTTTTAGAAGTGTCCAAAATCCTTTCATGGCACAGTTAAATCCTCTAGTGTTTAAATATTTAAGAACAGTCAAATGTTAAATGTTCTATAAATGTTTTCAAGGGGTTTTACTAGAGTTCATACATTATTCAAATAAAACTGGTATGTAGTTGTGAGGTCATCTCAAGTTTTGGGTTTTGTGCGGTTTTTTAAGTTTAAGTGGATAAAACTAGAATGAACTCTTCATAATCAGCTTGTCAAGGTGAGTGGAAAAAATAACCTCCATAATCCAAAATACTTGTCATCAGCAGCCAACTGAAACTCTTCTCCTCGATGCTTTATATTGGATGTTTGAAAATGAGGGGCTATCTTGATTTGTCTTCTAGTCAAGGATGGAAGATGATGAGCTGTTGTGGAAATTTGAAGAAAACAATACAACTAGGAAAAATATCTAATAAAGAGAGGTTGGGTAATTTTAATCTTTTATGTTACACTTCACATGGACTACTTGGGTTAAAAACCTTCTAGTTCAGTAAATGACATGATAAAAACTGACCATGGAAGACTTTGCTGCTGCTGCAGGGCATACCTAAATTAAGTTTCTACTTCGTTTGAGATTTGCTGGCAAATGTTAAATTAATGTAACTGGAGTCTCTGTTTGTTTTTTCCTCAATAACACCTGTTTTTCCCTACTGCATAGTACTTCCCATGTTCTTCTGGAAAGGAAAGATGTGGCAGGCATGTGTGCCTTGCCAGAACCTGTGACAGAACTATTTAAAATCAACATGGGTATATAGATAATCAGCTGATTTGGCGGGGGGCACACAGGGGAAATATTCATCCTAAACCCATAAAATTTGTTTAAAAAATAGTAAAAGTAAATTAAACTCTATACTACCACTAGTGCTTGCTGTAACTGTATTCCTAACACAAAATCAAAAGAAGGATTTTTTTTGTCTAGAGCAGAGTTCCTGATGGCATAAAACCCGATCACTTCAGATTATTTAAGTGATTTGATGCAAACTTGCTGACTTAGGATCTTTGAAATTTTTCACTAAATCCTTAGTAGAGTGTTAGCTGCTGTTACACAGTGTGTCATCATGTGGGAGACGAGTCATATCTGTGCTGACATTCTCATTTACTCTTTGGTAATGCCACTACCTGTGGAACTGTGTAACAGATGTTTATATTCAGCGTTTGCATTTCAATTAAGATTGCTGATGAAATGAGGGAGCACTTCACATTTGTTGCTCTGTTTCAGTGAACAAATATTTGTGTAGAGCAAGAAGAATTAACATAAGAAAATGAAACCCTAACATAGTGGAGAGTGGTATAACTTTTAAGTTACGATATGAATTGAAGTCTAGACAGCTAGAGAAAGGAATTGAACTTTAGTCTTACCAAAGCAAACACCTATTTCTTTTTTTTTTTTTGGGGGGGTTTTTTATTTCAGCTGTTGGGTTAAGTGGAGATCCCAAAGTTTTCCCCAATGTACACAATTTTCAAAAATACAGTAAAATGAAAGTTTTCGGCTTTGAATTTTATGTCTTGTGGAGAAACTGCTCCCCTAGAGGGGGGGAAAAATCATCCTGTATCATAGCTTTTTAAATCTTTAGCTCAAACACCTTATTAAAATAATTTTGTATGGCCTTAGATGAAAGGGGAATTGATCATAAGCATGCTCTTGAGTAGAATTATCTTAAGTATAAACACTGTCCCATATTCCACCATTAGTGATTAGCCACAAGTGTTCCCTCATGCAAGTGGAATGTCAGTCCACTAGCATGTTATCTGTTCAGTTTGAAAGCTAATCCATATGCTAAATGGATTGTGTTGTATTGAAGTCCTCTATGTGGATGTAATTTCATAAGAGTAATTGCTCAACTCATTCAAGAGATGTTTTATATTTCCTTTTACATTTTAAAAAAAGAAATGGCTTTGCTATGTGTTTTGGCTTCAATTATAAACTTACCAATTGGGTAAACTTGATCTGATGCATATTTGGCTTATACTTTGGATCCACCGATATTTATTTAAATTCTAGTAAGTTTTGGCTTTCATCCTGTTAAGATGAAGTGTTAAGGCAAATGAGAGCTTCCTGATGACTTCATACAATTTGGGTAACTTCTGGTGTGCTGAACCTCTGGTAGTTTGGATTTTAGATTTAGATTCTTAGTATTCTGGAAGAGTAGGATATTAAGAATTTTTCGAAGTTTTCATTTGTGCGTGATTATATATATATTCCTTTGATCATAATATTTTCCTTGTCTGTGCGTTGGGATTATCTGAAATAAAGCAGCATATGCTGTCTGAAAAACATGTAGTCTATTCAGAATGACCTTTAAGCTTTGACAGCACCTTGTGGTGGGGGAGATACTTAAAATGCACATCTGCCCAAAGGTAATGATACAAAGAAATTAGCTATTTGCTTTATTTAATATGGTGGTACTTTAATAGTCTTTTTTTAAAAAAACTAATCAAAGAACCATTCATATATTGGGCTTGTTACACATTTACACAGTTACGCCCAGTGTTTGTGGAAGATCACAGAATAAATTGGAGACTCTTGTTGGACTTGGAACTAAGTATGTTCGTGTTCTGAATATATAAGTTCAGTCTGTTAACATGTGGTTTACTTGACTACTCATCTGTAGTGTCTTTTGTATATTGATTTTATGTTGGCTTGGGAGAAATCAAGTATTTGTTTAATGTGGTAAAGGCATATACGTGCCTCTCTTTAATCATTACTTGCACTTACAGTATTCATTAGTTTCTGAAGTTAAAATACATAATGGCAAATTTTGCCTCTCTTATTGTTCAGGTGGCCATTTCCATATTGAATCTTGCACCAAGTTGCAATGCTGTATTTGTGACACCTATTTCTGTGTCAAACACAGGCTTGACTTCTGTAAGAAGCTGCTCTGGGAGATACTGAGGTTTAATAACAGTAGTACCTCTAGCAGGGGTAAAAACAAAAAACAAAAAACCAACACACACAAAAAACCAGAAAACAGAAAAACAAACAAAAAAACCACAAAAAACAAACAGCAAACATGCTGTCCAAGCAAAGCCACTCACACATTGTGTAGCTGCATTGTGAAAACTGGATCCTTTAAACAGGAGCAGTCATAAAGCTGATCAGCTTATCTTGTGGAGCTCTCCTTTTTGAGCTCTGTTTTTCACTGTTGTGTTTTTGGTTTTTTGGTTTTTTTTTTTTTAAATCTGTAAAATGAGCTAATTCTTGCAATGCAAACTTCTTGAGTTCCTGGCAGGACCTCTGACTGACTTTATTTTCTAGTTGTAGTTTGTCTGAATATTGTATATAATACAATTCCCAGCATTGCAGTACTTGTTTCCTAATAATTTTCCAGTCAACTTCATAAAACTGCGATATCCACGTACATGTGTGAATGAAGAGCAAAGTGCTCATATTTTGAAGATTAGTTTGGTCCTGGTTTAGACCAAATTTAGCCAATCTGGAAGAACTATATATTGTCATATTTTCACTTAATCTTTTTTCATCAGCGCTATGGTAATGGGCTCCTTCATTGGAACTGTTACTTGGAGATGCTATTTCATAGATCCCTCGTTCTGCTGTAGCTGCCCAATTTATGAAGGCACTATGTTTTCTAGAATAATTTCTATTCCCAGGGAATTTCCATGTAAGTGTTTAAAAAAACCCTTGTTTTGAAGCAGTTTATCCTGGGCAAGCTCAACGGCTGAATCTTGCACTAGAATAGTCGTGTTTTCAGTAGTTTTAGCAAACATGAATTTGGATTCAGTGAGATGTAGGAAATGAGCATGTGACTACTGGACAAAAGCAGTTAAGTGATTTGAAGCTTTTTTTTCCCCAAGTTATTACATGAGGGGCTGAAATAATTTAATCTGTATCTGAGGGAATATATAAATAAAGAATTGGGTAAGTGGGATGTCATTTACTTTATTCTCCCTTCATATTTTTTCTAAATTTTTGTTGGTTGGTTGGGTTTTTTTTCTAAAGAATTACTAAGAATGTAATGTGTTTAACTCTTGGCACTATCTGTGCCTACTAATATTGGATGATCAATACTTCAATTACCTGCTTACTGAATGGATGTCAGTCTCCTCATCTTGTATTATAAAAAAAAACCCCACCCAATCAACCAACCAAAAAACCCCAACTATCCAACTATCAGCATGTTGGACAGCATAACTGATTATGTGCTCTTTCTAGGTAGCATCTTTGGTATAATAGATGAGAAAGCAATGGTTACCAAGATGGAAATCTGTCATAGTTGCCTGACCTATTTTGGAGTAACTAGGGGTCTGGAGCACACTTTCTTGCCTGGAAGATCTCGTTCTTGTAAATATTTTCAGGTTGATACTTACAAATAGGAGCGTTCAAAATGAGAGGTACAGGCAAACCATTGGAAATGGTCAGATACTGTATGTATATGAAGTAGGTAATTCTGGCCTATGTTCAGTCTACTTGTCAAGTTACTGCAAATGATAGTCAGTTAGGTGTTTCCAAGCCAAATTTTTATAATCTTGGTGTGAATTAACACAGGTAAGATTCTAGGGGGAAAATTTGATTAAAAAAAAAAAAAACAAAAACAAAACTTGTTCAGGTTACCCAGTGGTAAGGAGGCTGCTTAGTGCAGAATGAGGCTCTGCACGAGGACTTTGGTCACAGACACGTGTTGAAAGCACACGTGTTCTCTAGGGTAATTTGTGGAGATGCCTTTGATGCTTTATTATCTAGCCTAGCTGCCTCATGTTTGATCACTTACAGTGGACTGGCTATTCCACACCTACATGCCTAGTGTGGAGTAGATGCTGTATTTCAAATCAAAATCATATCCTTGTAGCAGCTACTTTGTGTAGATGATCACTGCTTGTTTCTTGGGTATGAATCTTCAGTCTTGCTGTAGATACTTTTTAATGTTTATACTTCTTTTGCCTAATAACTATGAATTGTGTAAAGCAATGAATTATTTGGATCTTTCCTGTAATGAAGGCTAAATGGTTGTGAAGACTGTAGGTATCTTGCTTGGGAGTGCATATATATTCTTTTTCTTGCTCAGAGTATTACACAGTATTTCACTGCATGTTTTATATTAGTTAACTTGAACAGGGTTAGGTAATACAATGGCTTTGGTACAGGTGCACTTGCAAATTTTCAGTGTTACTGAAATGTCTGCAGACCAGACCTTTGTTATGATTCCTTGCAAAATTTTTGCTTGATTGGAAAAAAGCTATAAACCCAAACAACTGAATTATGTGAAAGTCATTTAGTAGGAAACAGTTTTAACTGTGTTAACAAAAATAGAAGAAACTAAACCATACTTATAAACTTCTAGCAAAATCTAGTTTTGACATCTTTGTTGAAATTTGTCTGATATAGGTAGGTGAATGGAGTTCTTCAAAATGTAAGTCTTACCACTTAAACAGGTCTAATGCTTTGAAATCTTTATAAGTATATACTCCTGTTGGACTACTCTTTTGGACTTCTAAGTTACTTTGTAAGTGACTTCTCTGGTTTTGCCTGTCTTCATTTTTCTTATTTTCTTTCCATAGACAGTACATAGAATTGCAGATTAATTGAGGTTGAAAGGGGCCTCAGAAGGTCCTGTAATCAACCCTTTGCTTAAACCATGTCAAACTTTAAAAGATCTCGTTGTTTATGGGCTCTAGTGCCTGACCACTTTCATCATGAAGTTTTTCAATTTCTTCATCTGGTAAGAATTTCCCTTGTTGCAGCGTGACTGCTGCTTCTCATCCTTTTGCTGTGAACCTCTGAGAAACATCTGACCGTGAAGGTAGCGTTTATATTCCCCCTCCCTGCCTTTAGCCTTCTGTTCTGCAGATGGACTAAACTAATTTCCTTCAACCAGCTCCAGCTACATCCATGGATACGACTGTACGTTCATTGTTGTCTTATCTTCCCTCATACAAGTCTCCCAGCCAGCTGCAAGCTTTACTTAAAATTCTTGGTGCTGATTGCTGCCTTCTTTGAAAGAATGATCAACGTTTATTATTTAATATCTGTATGCTGTGTGTCTTACACTGTGGAAATTCTAACAGCCTTTAGAGAGTTTGTACTTCCCAGGAGAGCTTTTTTTGTTCAGCTGTGAGGTGTTGTGGGCATTAATACAGAAAGCCAGTAGACTGAGTGACTTTCCTTTCTGTAGTATTGATGGGGGTAAGTATTCAATCCTTCTCATTCTCTCCTATGACAAGACGACCAAACATTCAGCACACTTTCACCAATGGTTATTCTTTTTTGTTTGCTCGTTATTTTTTTGGATTTGTTCTTTTCTAAGGTTAAAGCTATTCCCCTTAGCACTGTGCCCTTTGGTTGTATACATGCCTCTGGTATTGGTCATACCATACCCAGTAACTAGCAGACTTGAGATTTGTTGCTTTGGGCACTTAGGCTTCAAAAATAGGTAGGTAGTATTTTCATAGGTGGGTGTGAGATGAGTTGTGTGAAGTGTAGGATGTGAAAATAATTATATATTTCTTCCTCTCCCTTAATGAAGGATGTCTGTGGGAATAGGATAAATAAGCAAGAACACTGTATTTGACAGTCCTCCTGAATAGGCGGTGCAGCAGTGTGGGCTGCGGGGGACTGTCTTCTCTTCTGCTGTGTCTGTAAGCTGCTGCTTATGTTATGGTTAGCACAAAAATCGCTGATCTAGTTTAATTTAGCTGTGCAAATATTTCTTTATCTAGTTAGCATTGCTTGTGCAAATACTTTCAAAGAAGCTGTCAGACATAACTTTTCTGAAATGTATATAACGTAGGCACTTTGGGTTATCAGGACCTACCAGATTATTAAGCATCTGTGTTGTTCAGCCTGCATTTTGTAGAGAAAGAAACTTCATGTTTTGCTAAACTTGGTTTGTAGTAACTGGTATCGCAGTGCCTCTTCCCCTCGTTTACATTTGTAAATTTATTTCCTGCCCTTCAAGGCTAGACTTGCCTGTGTACTTCTGTTCTTGCCTATGTTCTCTCCCAGTTGGCTACCAGTTCTCCTTTGTAATGTGCCTCCCTCCCAAGTCCATTCATATTCTTTTCACATAAACACTCATCAATTCTGTGAAGGATGATTTTCTGCTGGGTTATAGAGCCTGTTGTTTTTGGGTTTTTACACACTGTAACAGATACCAAAACATGATTTGAAGGTCCAATGGTGTTTCAGACATTTCTTCTGGCACAAAATATCATCTAGAATAGATGTTATTAAAAAATATAACTAGATAGTGGATTTTCAAGGGGCACCTCTTTCTTTGTTACTGTTGACTAGTTGGCAAATGTTGCATTTAAGAATAGAAGTTCTCACTTTCTCATGTGCACTTGCATCTCTTAAGCCAAAATGTATGACGTGACATCCTGTGATGCATATACCTTTATATTTAATATGCATTCCTACCAGCTAGCCTTGCACAAAACTGCTTGGGCTATTACTTGGGTGGGAAGACCTGACGATTAAGAAGCTGCAGGGCTTGGTTTTAATGATCCAGTTCAGAGCATGCCTCTTGCCGAGTAATATCCTAGCATTGTCCTAACAGCCCCAAATCATCATCCAATAATAGATAACTGACTTAAAAATGAGGTCATGAATGCCTGTAGTCATCAGTTTTGCTTGTAGATAAAGGAATGGCTAATCTCTCTATCTCATCAAATTTTGAATGTAGAAATCATTTCCTGCTTGCTTCCTTTAATACTTAAACTTGTAAATAGCAGCCTTTCAGTTTAGACCATGCTAGTTTGTGTAGCTGTGCTTTCCTGCTTCTCTGAGGGCAGCCCTGTCTTTCAGGAATCCTTCATGATGAATGATTGTTCAAAGCACAATACAAAAGTGTCTTCAAAGGTTAAATATTTGCCTTCAGATTAAACAGATACTTCCAGTTAATCTTAGTAGCCCATAGGCAGGCATAGGGCTTACTCAGGTCGTGATACTTACTGAGCTATGGCTTTTGGCAGGGCTGTCAGTTTGAGTGAAAATTACTGTTTTGTTTTTGGGGATGGTAATAGTAATAAAATGTCATCAGTACTATGTTGCATTAAGTTAAGCTTCATGTTAAATGCTAGCAAGCTGTGTTATTTCACACCTAGATGTTAATACAGTGGCTCCTGTTGTATTTGTCACTAGCATCATGATCTTAAGTCATCTCTTCCTTCATCAACATTTGGAAATTACTGGATTATTGTATATGGCTATATTGGTTGTATTGTAAATATGGCTCTTTGTTTTTATACAGTTGTGACGGTAGCAAATCTAGATGAAAGGCTAACTTTAACAAATATTTGAAGTGTTGCTAGATCTTGTCTACTGGAAATCCAGGTTGAACAAAAATTGGATAGCTTTGTTTTAGCTAGTCAGCCATGGGTTTTGGTGTGCTTCTAAACAATCTTTTCAGAGAACAACCTGGTTTGTTTCTAACCAAATTCATCTGTCAGCCTCTGGCATTGTAGCTAGAGGCTCCTTTTTCACTTAATGTTTCCTCTGCTCTTTTGAAGGTGTTGATTGCATTGTATCAAGACTAAGCAGTATTTAGATCTTTTATTACACCCATTGAACCAACATCTACAAGGCTTTACTGGTCCATTATGAGGTCGGAAATCTGACGTTACGGTTAATTCTAATCATTATCTTCCGGTAAAACTTGATTAAATGGCAAGATGTAAGAATTATTTTGCTATTTAATGCTTCAGATGTTTGAAACCTGGGAGGTGTTAGTCAGAGATAGTGTAAGTCATTATGGTACTTTTATTCCAGGGGCACTTAAGGCAACTGCAAAAGCAATTGAGGAGCTGGAATCTTGGCGGTGAGCAGAGTGGAGTTTGTATTACAAGGTTCTGGTAGACCAGTGCCATGGTGCTTTTCAAGAGTTAACTTATTTTTCTGGAAAGTCCTTCAGTTTCATAGAAAAATATTACTATATAAAATGAGTGTACTGATATTTTTTGTATGTTACTGATCTTCCTTCACAGAACTCATAATAACAAAAATTTCTGTATTGCAGATTTAATCCAGTGCACAAATGAGATGAATGTGAACATCCCACAGCTGGCAGATAGTTTGTTTGAAAGAACTACTAACAGTAGCTGGGTAGTGGTCTTCAAATCTCTCATCACGACCCATCATCTAATGGTGTATGGAAATGAGGTAATACAAAAACTCCTATGTCTGAGAACAGTTACAGCACTTCATTGCTATAAATGCAAGCTAAATGCTTCCGCTAATTATCTTTGTAAGAAAATCTTTATTTTCACCTTTTTGTCTAACTCTGCATGAACACAGGTCTCATGTTTGTCTGCTTACTATGTTTCTACTTTAAAATCTGTAATTCTAGAATTAAAAGTCAGTGTTCTGAATGCTGGAGGTACATTGGGTTTTTTTCTGTGGTGTTGTTCTCATAATGAAACAAACAAAACCAACAGAACTTAACTTGAATGCTGAAAATAAATGGAAGGTTCATGCTCTAGCTAATCCAGATGGTCTTTTCTCCCAGATAACTTGATTCTGAACTGATCTTAATCATTACACCCTAACCTTTTGCATTGAAGACAGATGTATGCCTGTGAGCTGGCTTTGTGTGTGAACATATAAATAACACCGAATACTGTACAACAATTGAACAAACAAACCCCCAGTTGACAGAAAAAGGAATAAGCTTGTTTTGTTCCACAGCTTGAATTCCTATCAGGCCTTATTTTTCAAAATATCAAGCCAAGCATAGCATAAACTTGAATCTTTTGCAGTTAAAAACCCAAACCAATATTTTTAAAGCTTTCTTAGGAAGTGTTTGTAAACATTTTTTTACTGCAAACAGTCATTATAATGTAACCTATATGAATATTGGAATTAAGAGGGATAGCTTTAGAAAATTACAGGCAGGATTTTGTATAGAGGACCAAAACTTTTCAATTCAGGTTGCATTCAGAGTTCTTACAGGTTGTGTAACTGCTTCCTCTGGTTGAATGGCTGGGTTGTGGGGGGTTAAGTGGTGGGGCTTTTATAAGTATACACATATATATATATATATATACACACACACTGGTTTTTCTTGCAGGTTAGCTGCAGAGTGGTTTTGGTCTTATGAAAAATCTATTCTTTGAAGCTAAGTAAGCCACAAGAGGGCAAACTTCTCATGTTGACTTTGAGCGTTATCTATCACTGGGATAATTGACACTTTCCAAAATAGTTTATACACTCTTGCTGTGCTTGCACTTTGAGTCATATAAACTTTAAACTGATACCAATACACTTCATAGTAAGTCAAGGTATTTCATTGGACCACTATCTGAAATCCTTTCTATTTTAAGAATAAAACTGCCAAACAAATCTTGCTTGCCAAATGTGTTACAGAAGTAAGAAGATTGCTGTTCAAGATGAAACTTTTCTAGATGAAGCTAGAAATAGTACTTGAACAACAAACATGGAAATAAAGTGCTTAGAGAATCATGTAGGTTGGAAAAGACCTTTCAGATTGAGCCCAACTGTTAAGCTAGCACTGGCAAGTCCACCACTAAACCATGTCCCAAAGTGCCATGTCTACATGCCTTTTAAGTATCTCCAGGGATGGAGACTCGGTCACTTCCCTGGGCAGCCTGTTCCAATGCTTGAAATTATGAAAACTGTGAAATTATTTAAAAGTCTAGAAGTTTGTCAAGAACCTGTAAATCTTTGTAGAAAAACCTGAAAAGCATTTGGTCCTCCAGATTTTGCTTGCTTTATTTACAGCAAAGGGCTGAGTGCCTTTACTCCAGTCTTTTTTTTTGATGTAACCTACATTTATGCTAATGAAAATTATTCAGTAGCACATGTTATGCTAATCAGCATTATTTTTCCTCTGTCAAAATGTTATTGCAAGTGAATGATTGGTTTATTTTTGTAGGAGCTCTCTATACAGTGGTTCATAAGACAAAACTATTTTTTCTACTAAATTAAAATGTGGTGCCAATAATCTGAAATGTGTCTTTACAAGATGAAAATAGCATTCATTAGTTTTGTGAAACGTAATTTGGAATTGTGTGTAACTAAGGAGATATACTGTATGATACTGTGTTAATGCTTTATATGGGTTCTTATGTTTATTTAAAGTTTGATTTATAAGCAAAAACCTTTATATCACCTTATTTTCCTATTTAAGCTAAGTACCATTACAAATGTATGCTGAGCAAACATTGGTAAAATGCAATTAACTGTTACAAAATTGAAGTCAGTGAAACAATTGTGAGCACATAAAATGAGAATGTATTTGGGAGATTTTTTTCCAAAGCTTCCAGTTCCATATTCTGGCTTAAAATAAACAGTGTCTTTCAGTCAGAGGCCTTCATGCAATATTTATGTGACTTTGATTTGTTCAGATTTTTACATAAAAAAATAACTAGCTTCAGTTGAAAATTCAGCTGACTTTTTGTAATAGTTTCCAGGTTTGAGATCAGTCTTAAAGCTTAAAAGTCGGATAAAAAGTTTCTAGTACTGTTACCTCAGTTCCAGCTTATTGGTAAAAGTAAATTCATTAGTAAAATTAGTAAAAGCATTCAAATTTTTCCTTTCATCTAGCGTTTTATCCAGTATCTGGCGTCCAGAAACACATTGTTTAATTTGAGCAATTTCCTAGACAAAAGTGGATTGCAAGGTAAGGCATCTTTTTCATTGAAAGTTAGTAGTGTGCTGGGTGACGGTAAATGCAACTTGGTAACTCTAATGGACAGTGTAATTTAAGAAGTAATTTTTTTGTCTGTTTTACCTCACACTCCATTTCTTTAAAATGCAACTGCGGTATGGCAGAAGCTGCTGGAGGAATTTTTCATGTTTAATGGAAAGCTTACTTATAAATGCTTCTGACTTAGCTAAACAGATCTGACTTGTTATTCCTCTTAGTTTTGAAGAGATTTCTCCATTTGTATAGGTATATTTTGATTAGTAAGTTAAACTTAAAAAAATGCATCGTATGTACATCAGATACAGCGTCTCAGGGAAATAAGAGCTATGTCTAAAAAACCCACCCCAAAATAACTTTTGGGAAATAGTTTGAAGACCATTCCATCCATCTTTGAGACTAGTTCCATGGGCAAGTAAGTTTTTTCTCTGGAAGGGTATTTCAGTTGAAACATCTGAACCGAACCGTGATGCTGCAGTTCAGTGCAGTTCTGATCATACGTGTAGCTGTCGTAATTATTTTTTCCTCCCGAGGTTGTTTCTTACTTTCTGCATTACTTCTTATGTAGCTTCTTCTAATTTTTGCCAGGAGTTTGCTGAAACAGGCACACAGGTTGGTTGCCTGGGAACAGAAACCTCTTCGGTGTTAACCAAGGATCTACCAAATTGCCTCATTTTATTGAGTCTTAATTTCCATAGTCTCAGTATAGATTATGAACAGATCTTTTTATTTTTCTGTATTCTTAGATTGACAGTTATCAAAATATTTCCTGTTGCCACTGTTTTAAAATAGAAGAAATTCTGTCATGTCTTAATGTTGTCTGCAATGCCTTTTTTTTTTTGTACTCAGTTGCAATTGAGAGGATGTGTTGGGGAGTTGATGCAAACATCTTTGTGAATGCATCATGTAATTTTTTTGATAGTCATTTATGTTTATATTATGAAAGAACTTGCATACAAATGCTTTGTTTTGCTTTTGGAAGTAATTTCCTTAGAAATTAAATGTAAACTTCTGCGTAGTTCAGGTCTTCTAGTTATTTGCAGTATTTTCTAATTTACATCGTGAATTTAATGAAGTGCACAGTCTTTCATAATACATTGTATTTTTGCCTGATTCTTGATATTTAATGAAGCTGTGTTGTGTTAATATCTTGCAGTTTATTTAGAGTAAGGTTCTTGAATTGACTGGGTAAGTAACAAGCTTCTGAAACTTGTTTTTTAGGTTATGACATGTCAACGTTCATCAGACGGTATAGTAGGTATCTGAATGAAAAGGCAGTTTCCTATAGGCAAGTGGCTTTTGACTTCACAAAAGTAAAAAGAGGGTAAGGACTGGATTTTGTTTTGCTTACCTTAAGGTTTTGTCTTATGTCCTGTAATTCAAGTGGAAAATGCCAATGTTGGCTCTAGCACAGTAGAGACATGTGCTTTTTTCAGTTGAGTATCTCCTGTGACACAGAAAGGCTCAAGTGTCCAGTTATGTGGATTGCAAAAATATTTCACTTCAGTTGTTGTAATTTTGCTTCTTTAAACGTTAACAGTGTAATATAAAGAAATGAAAAATGGTATATATCAGAGTACATGTAAAAAAAAAAGTTTGGACAAATCTTCCATGATACATCACAAAGTTACTTTGTCTTGCACGTAATATAGGGGACTTTACAATTTACTGATGTTTCTAGCTCTGGAATATTTAAATGACAGGTGTTTTGTGAAATACCTTGCAGTCCTTCTGCGTGTCTCTATTCTTGTTTCAAAATATCTGTATGAAGTTTACTACCTTTGTAAATGTAGTGCAATTCATACTTTTAAACAGAACGTTGCGGAAGATGGTATTCTCAGTTTATCTACAGGAATTAAATTTTTCCCTGGAAAGTGAGCTCCTTTAAGAGAAATGAGTTGTTTGAGACTAGGTGTCTGTTTACATATAAAATAAGAGTGCAGAGCACCAGTAGTTGAGCAAATTAAATGTTATAGTGGATGATAGAATTAATTGGAGATTTCCTTCATTGGGAAGGCTGGAGAGTATGCACTGGTCACCGTTGAAAGTCTTTCCCTCTTTGTCCATTATCTCTCAATGCTGTGCTTTTTAAAGTTTAAAAACCTAATTTTAGTTTTACATTTGGGCATTCTTTCTCATCCATCCATGGGTTAACTTCTGTTGAAGCTAAAAACTTAATTCTTAACCCACAAAAATCTCAAACCTGTTAAATAACTGCAGTAGTAGGCTGTCTGATGATGCCTTGTGTTAATGTTAAAGGCATTGGGAATTGGCCTGGGAGCACAGTCCAAATACCTTATGTGTCCTTGCTAATAGCATAGTCTGATTGGTTTTGAAGTGTGATGATAAAGTAAAAGCAGGGGGGAATGCTTGGGCCTCTTTTGCTCTTCCTGCCTTTAGAGATGGTTGGAGTCCCAACAGCACAGAACCCTTTTGCCTTTTCAAGGTGTAGGATGTGTGTGTGGTCAGGTATCTGCAGATACACTAGGGAGATACGCAGTTGTTCTATAATCAGAAGTTTTAGGCCTAATGAGGTGAATTATTTAGCCTATAGCATGTGCCTAGAGGTCCTTCTGTGAGCCAACAGGGCTAACTGTTCTGGTGGCAGCAATCGATCTACCTTTTCCACACCTTGGTTTTTTTTTTTCAGGGCCCATGCCCTGCCACATTAAGCTCATTGCAGTTGCTCTTTGCTGTTAGGAGGGAGTATACAGCACAAATAGAAAGCTGGAAGCAGCACGCTTTCCATTGCTTTCCAGCCTGGAGAAGAGCCACAGCCTTTTCTGTGCAGATGCACTGCAAGATCTGCACTTGCAGGAAACATTTGGTTTGCTGTGTGCATGCTGATGAACTGCAAGTCTGTCCAATTTGTCTTGCAGAAAGCAGTTGTTTCTTGTTACTGAGGTGATTTAGTCTTTTTCTCCATTGTTGCTTTTCTTGGATAGTTTTGGTATTAATTTGATGAAGCTTTCTCAAATACACAGGCAATCTTAGTCTATTCAATCTGAACAATTAATAAACAACCAAATATTGGTAGTCAGCCATTAAAAGGAATTGTCACGTAGTCTCTATAATCTTTCTGAAAAAACTTGAAAAACACATTGCCATATTTGTTTGTTCTTTCTTACTGCTTTTAGTTGAAAAGAAAATCATCCAAACTGACACAAAATAATAATCAGGTGATTGGAAAGCGTGTAGGTGAAAATTCGCTTCATAAATAACCTTCCGAGCATTTTTTTTGGTCGCCTGATGCATCATAGCTCTGCTGTGTTTCTGAGCATTATCAGTTTCATTTCCTCTGAATGAAAACTCAGATTCATATTTTGGCCAAATAAGTCATTGCTTGGGTACACTGTGGTTATTAGAGTTGTATTGGCTAGCCAGCATTCCTAAACACCAAAATGCCTGCTCTGAATGGCAATGATTTAAATGCTTACTTTGACCTACTTTAATTTTCTACATTATGTTTCTTACTATCAGTTGCCTTCAATTCAGGTGAGGAATTTTATTTTGTTTTGCATAACAGGGCTGATGGAGTGATGAGAACAATGAGCACGGAAAAACTCCTAAAAACTGTACCAATTATACAAAATCAAATGGATGCACTTCTTGACTTCAATGTAAGTTTAGTAGCATGTATGTGTCTAACATACTATTGGCTTTGTCGTACAAACCTGCACAGACTTGTAAAATAGGTTGAGATTAAAGGTTTTGAACTTGGTTCCGTGTTATCTGCACAGCTTAACACAAATAGTGTTGTTCATTGGTATACCCCCAAGAAATCAGAAAAAAGAAATATGATGCTCACTGGAGAGAATGCTTTGTGCTGAATTAGTGGTGTTTGTTATGTACACTGTGTAAGAATTGTTTGTTCACTTGAAAGTAGTTTATTTCTGCCCTTTGTCTTCTAGTTACGTTAATGTTAGTTAAGAAAAATGTCTGCCAAAATGATGTGATCTAATTCTGTGCTGCGAGATCCTGTGTTGATTTGCTGTACTGCTACTTTCCACTAATAGCCAGTGAGATGGCTGGAAAGCATGCCTTGGGATAGACTACTGGAGTTCAGCTAGAAGTTTTCCAATGAGGAATCAATTCAGTGAAATTAACTTTTTTTTTCTGATCTTCCTAGGTCAATAGCAATGAACTTACAAATGGTGTAATTAATGCTGCCTTCATGCTGCTCTTCAAAGATGCCATTAGACTGTTTGCGGCATATAACGAAGGGATTATTAACCTCTTGGGTAAATATAACTGCTTTCTGCAATGTTAAACTTTGGGGAGGGAACTCAGTAAACAGTTGCAAAGAGCTGAAATAGTCGAAATAGTCTTACTGTAAAACCTGAAAATATTACTGTTATTTCCGATTCAGATTTATTTCCAAGGTTTTTCTGGCCAATTGCATTTTCCATTGCATTGTTTACAGGTATGAAAGCAAAGCCCATTCAGGATTTTCTTCACTTAACTTTTTTTTTTCTTGCATTGGTGCTTTGTGGTTTGGGTGTGGGGGTTTTTTTGTCTTATTGAACTGTATGGCAAATGTGAATTATGGTATTTGTTTCTTTAAGAAACAAGATCAGACTTTGTTTCTTTTAAAGTGGAATAAGTTATGTTCAGTTAAAAATTTGTAGTCACAGTATCTGTGATTGCTTG
Organism: Falco cherrug; assembly: GCF_023634085.1. NCBI lineage: Eukaryota > Metazoa > Chordata > Aves > Falconiformes > Falconidae > Falco > Falco cherrug. The sequence goes on from NC_073698.1 coordinate 7,300,171, forward strand.
GCTATTGAAACTCTAATGTTGCTTGGTTTTATAGATTGGTTAGTTTATGTTTCTAGAACATATCTTACATTTTAAGGGGAATTACAAATTCAGGGTTCAGGCCCTTTCACTTGCACACACTGGATACGCAGGAGAACATAAATTTGGAAAATAATTAACTTGAAAGTAATCTGATTTGCTTGACTTGGTTGCATGCTGTGATTGGATCAAGCTACCTGATTACTGTTATTACCCAGTGCTTGCAAAACAGAAGGCAAAATCCAGTATGGGTAAAGGACAGTCTGAAGTCAGTCTTTTTCGGTCTGAAGCCCCCATCTGCTTCTTTTCACTCACTAAGAATTAGCATGTGGGTGCCTTTGCTCATGTTTTGAGTGAAGCTTAGTATAGAAACAGGCCTTGAAAGTGCTGTTTCGAGAAGGGGGATGGGACCCTCTTGCTTTTAGCATGGGTGTTTTGTAATCAATTGCACTTCATTGTAGACTGCACTGCAACAAGAGGCATCAGTCTGGCAGAGTATCAAAATCCTGTGTGACATGTGGCCGCTGGAATAGAGTAGATGCTTGACAGCCAGATTGTAAAATTGCCTTCCCTCCCTGCCCCTGCCAAGAAGATAAATTTACATTTTTCCGGGTGGCCTATTGTTAAACTTGATTGCCCTCTTCAGGGTGGTTATGCTTTTGTGAGATCTAGTACCTGCAAGGTAAGGTGCGGTTGCATGCATATGGTCATTAGCTCCTGTTCCAAGAAGCTTTTGTTGTTTGGTGCAAGTCAGGCATATTGACTTCTGCAGTAAACGTAATGAAACAGATCTGCAGGCATTTTCCATTTGTCTTGGTTTACGTGCTTTTACTTTGCATATCCTTTGCAGAATGCTTGATTTCTTACTTAATGTGAGTATTCTTACTGTTCGTAGAAAAGTACTTTGATATGAAAAAGAACCAGTGCAAAGAAGGCCTTGATATATATAAGAAGTTCCTCACTAGAATGACACGGATCTCGGAGTTCCTTAAAGTTGCAGAGGTAAACTTCAGTTAGCCAAACTATGCCCTTTATTTGAAGCCACTTATAAAGTACTTGTTTTCTCGTAAAGCAGGTAAGTGTTCCTTCCAGCCTAACTGCGGTTCAGTCAAGGGTCATCTTCTCAGTCTTGACCCTGGTGATTAGTTCATTTCATGACTGTATTGAAAAACCTGGCTGCAGAATGTTTGTTTTATCTTTTACTGAAGGAGGGTGTATAAATATGCATTTTAAAACTTCTTTATTTTGAATTATATATATTTTTATATAATTAATATATTTTTATATTTTATATAAAAATTCTTGGTTACATAATAATTGTGAGCTTTCTTTGAAGAATAGCCTTGCTTTAAACAAATAAAGTAACTTCAAGGTCATCTGCTGTTTTATATGATTCTAGCTGTATTCTAGTTTGACATCCACAATTCTGCCATAAGTTTTAGATGAAATAACAGCTTCACAAGTAAGAAATTGAGACAAGTAGATGAATGTGATTTTTTTTTTTTAAGATGTTTTGGCTATAGGTGTCTTCATAGATGAAAAAGTAGTTACCTCGTAAAATATTTTTTGTTTTATTTAAAATATATTTAGTCTGTTGCATTCTTGTTTGTAGAGCATTGCTGACTTGATATTCTAGTATTATGGAATTCCTCAGTTGATGTGTTCCTGTTCTTGTTTTGCCTTCCTTCATTATTCATACCTCTCAACAAAGAAGTTTTAAAGCTTTTCTCACTGTTCTCTGTTGGAGATACTACCTTCAGGTATCTTCAGTGGATAAGACTATCAACTGAAGTGGAAAGTATTAATCTTTCTGTTGTAACAATATCTATCCTGCTGCAGGGTATCTTAAGTTTAATCTGCGTTTTAGAAAACTTCTTTACAGAACTTTGAAGGTGCTTTGTTTTAGCAAATGCATGCTTTATATCGGTAGGTCTGAGAACTTGGCGCGTAAATTGTGGGATAGGCAAACTGCTCTAGTCTTAAGATTCTGAAACACTTGATTCTTGCTCTGTTCTATTTATGAGGTTGTATCTCTTAAAATATCTCTGTAACACACCTACGTCAAATGTATATACATTTAACAGAAGAACGTATTAAAACCAGCCATTATAGAGTCAGACTGTTAAGATTTAAAATGTAAATGGACAGGTTTGTGCTTTTTACATGACTTCGTCTTAATGTTGTTTGCTTTTTGAGCATCTCTGCCTTTAACAAAAGCAAACAGGTTCTAAAAGCTCATTTGTTTTATTACAGCAAGTTGGAATTGACAGAGGAGACATACCAGATCTCTCACAGGTAGATAAACCTATTATGTGTCTGCCAGTTACGTGTCTGTTTTGGGGCTGCATAATCAGAAAAACTTGGCATTATGGCATTCGCTTATGCTTTCTTGTGTACACTGTCACCAAGTTTTTTCCAAGCTTGTGATTAAATCCAGCCTCTGTTAGAACCTGGCTTCTATATGCAGTGATCCTATTGTAAAAAATCATAGATAATTTCTGTCATACTCCTGAGTGTTAAGACAACATTATTTCTATCATCCTTGAAGATGCAATTAATACCTGTGAGTTCATTTTAAGAAGCTGTGTTTTTTAGCAAGCTTACTTCTGGCTACATGCCCATTAAATCATTGTGAAGGCTTGCAGAGCATGTGCATAGAAATGATTTCAGGTACAGTCTCCTCCTTAGTCTCTCTTGAAATACTGACTGCTTCTGATTGTCTGCTTGCTGGTTCCTAGCTGTTAATTTTAACATCTCTTGACATATTTCAGTACTTACTGGTGAGTCGTCATGACAGAGTAATGTAGTGAGGAGAGTATATCACCTGATATTTTAAGTAATTAAATACATACAGGAGGCCAAGATGCTGTATAAATATTCTGAGCTGTTGTACCAGTTGCCCTTACAGTTGCATTTTCTGAAAGTCTTTTAACTACTGATTTGCTTTCCCTTACGTTCTTCAAATCTGATCCTGAATGTTTCTTTTTGCAGGCACCGAGTAGCCTTCTTGATGCTTTGGAACAACATTTAGCTTCTCTAGAAGGGAAGAAAATCAAAGATTCCACAGCTGCAAGCAGGTGCTTATGCCCTTGTCCTTTTAAAGAATTGTTGAATTGAATGTTAAATCCATTATTTTTGACTACGTTATGAACTATGGTTTGTGTAGGTTACATTGAAGACGTATTGACAAGTTATCATGTGTCTTTTGCTGAGTACTTAAGACAGCTTCTTCCAGGTCAACAGAACTAGAATCTAAGGAGCTGCAAGCACTTGCTGTAGAATCCCTTGTAACATCTAATCTTGAAGTTCTGAAGAGAAACTAAGTTTTTTCACTTACTGCCTGCAGATGTTAATTTTATGTTAACAATTAGATTTATATAAGGTATGCGACATTTATTAATATCCTTAAACTTTTATATCTCAACGTTAATCCCTTTTTTGTCAAAAGTAAGGAAATGCGTCCAGAAGTCCTTATGTTTAATCCCCAATTACTTTAAGAATGGATTCTTAAAGCCATATTGTATATGATAAAAGGCATTCACTGGTTTTTGAGTGCTTGCTAAAACACAAAGTGCAATCCAGAGAAGTCCTGTAGGTAACTAACTTGTTTAAATTTGAAGAAGCTTAATACTGGGGGGAAGACTTTCAAAATTAAGTAGTGTTTCTTTATTGCATGTTCAAAAAAAAAGGCAGTAATATTTTGGTTTTTTCATGGTAGTGACAATATCAGGGCTTAGCACCATTTCATTAGCTGCTTTTCAGAATATTTGCTTTCTTTTGTAGGTTTACTTCAGTTTTTAAAGTGTTTGTTTTAAATCTTCTTGCATACTCAAATGTGATGATAAATTGCAAACTTTTCCTCTGGGATATGCTAGGTGCATTGATAGTTTCTTAACTAAACCTGTGAAGTTAGCAGCAGTTTTAATAGGAGCCCAGATTATCGGAGATTCCCATGTGTCTACAAATAATGCCATTTTAAACAAAGAAGAAAAGAGCAAAGACTTCAAACATGAATTCTGTGATGCAGTTCGGAAGCAAAACATTTCAGGGGGGAAAATCCAAAATCCGGTGTATCGGAGTAAATAGCGTGATTTCTAGGCATTTTCATTTTGCAGTTCATGTGGTGTGTCTTGTTAAAACTTACCACTTTGTATTGTGCAGTGTAAGATACAGCCAATGTTACGAAGAGTTCAGGAGGAGACTGGGTGGATACAAGCAAAGTGTTCTTTAGATGTTTCTATCACGTGTCACCTATTAACAGCCAGCTTTTCTCCTGTTGATTACTTTAGGGCTACCACCCTTTCCAATGCAGTCTCTTCCCTTGCAAGCACTGGCTTGTCCCTCACAAAAGTTGATGAAAGGGAAAAGCAAGCTGCGTTAGAGGAAGAACAGGCTCGCTTAAAAGCTTTAAAGGTAGGCATACAGAATTTTAAACTGAAAACACTTTTCCTATGTTCTTATTAATAGGTTATTAGGATTCTTAAAGGAGCAAAGGGGAAAAAAGTTATTAATACTGAACATGTACTGTTGGTACAGTGCTGGAAGTAGAATCTTACGTACTTATACCATACAATTTGTGGAGGGTTTGTTAAAATAATTTCTGAAGCATTTGTGGCACCAGTGACTCTTGTAGCTGAATGCAGAGTGTGGAATAAATAAAAAACATTCTTGAGTTCCGCTTTATTTATCTCCAAAGTCATATACGCAAATGCTGTTTCTGGATTTCTTATGCCAGCTCACTTTCCCAACAGGAACAACGTCTAAAAGAACTTGCAAAGAAAACTCATACCTCTTTAACAACTGCAGCTTCTCCTGTGTCAACTGCAGCAGGAAGCATCATGACTACACCAGCCATTGATATTTTTTCTACCCCTAGCTCTTCAAACAGGTATGCTTCATGGTGTTGCTTCACTGTGAGATGCATAGCAGCTAGGATTTCCTCTTAATTTCTGTTGTGGAGTGTACAATGCAGAAGGTTGGGTATAGAGTACATTAGTGATGTGATAAGAAATGATGTTTTGGGTAAAGTTGATGGGGAAAATAACCTATTACCATAAATAACGTGTTTTCATTGTCCATTTGCAAAATAGTTTCTGATACGAACCAGCTGCTGACAGCCCATGTAGCTGTTCTTAGTCGGTGAGCGAGTTAGTTGTAAACAACACATGCTTTGTCCCCAAAGAACTGTATGAGTTAATTTGGGAAAAGTTGAAAAATTTAGTTTGGGAGATCATAAAGATAAAACTGAATTTGATGTTGCATTTATAGATCTTTAAAAGTAGAGTGGTAACAAAGTTCTTGATAGATTTTCAGAAAAAGGAAAGCCTGAAACAGGGTTTGAAAGAAGAGGCAGGTTTTGCAGTCTTGAGTTGTATGCTGTCTGCAGGGACTTGCAAAGATAGTGCAAGAGTACTTCCTGCACACTAACATTGATCTTTGACTAGCAGGAGCTGTTGGTATGAGTAAATGTGTGATCTTCATTCTGTAAAATAACCTGTCAAATCAAGCAGTAGCAGAAGGTACAGTGCTTTTATCAGTATAGAAGGAAATAGCCCTCTGAAAGCATATTTTTGCTTTGAGTGTGATTCTAAACATAAAGGATTGCTTAGTAGTTAAAACTCACATAAGAATGTACTCGTCTTTTAAAGTAGTCAGCACTTTGACAGCCACCTTTCCCCATTAGAAAGATATTGTAGGAATTTACTTGACACTAAATATGTAGAAAATAGTTGAATCATGTATTGGGAGCTAGAGAATCTTGTCAGTGTTAGTAACTGAAAAATTTTCTTGAAAAAAATTTTATTTTAAATTGCTTGTTAGAAGCCAGAATATATGAAATGGATGTATGCTTTGAACTAGTAACTTGGATATCTGATCTTGCTTGTTATGAGGTTTGAAACATAGAAGCATCTGATAAAGCTTCTTTAAACAGCCAGAAATGCTACACAGTGAAGACAAGAGCATTTTCTTCTAGAAAAACAAATGCTAGTTTTTCGTCATGTTTAAATTCAGTTGCTGGCAGCATGACTGCTGTGAGCAAAGACCAGATTTTACAGCAGTAGCTGCTATGAAAGGGATATGTTGGGTCATCAGATCAGTTGCTTGCTATTAGATGCAAAGTCTCTGATTAATCCTTATCACTAACTTGAGCAGGCTTTACCTTGAAAATCATCTTGTTTCTGCTGCTCACCTTACAGGGCTGTGCCACACCGTGCTGCTTTGTAACAGGAGCAGTAGTGGCAAAATGTGATTTCAGTCACTGTTGAAACAAAATAGTAAAAACTGAATGATACAAGTGATTGGGTCAGCAAGTGAATATACAGAGATCTAGGATGTTCCTACTTGCCTTTAAACTCGTGCCAGTCCCATTTGAAAAGATGCTGGGTGCCACAGTGACTTAGCTTCTGTCTGTGGTAACAGCTGTACATGCAAATTTCCGTTCATTTTGTGTGCTAAGAAGTTCTGGGTGAACCCAGTACTCCATTTATTATCATTATTCAAGACTAATTTAAAGTATGAAACATGCAAGAGGTTGAATTTTACTGTTCCTGTTAGACTTGTATGTTAAACTGCTGCAATAATTTCGAGACTTCACTCTATTTTCATGTGATGGACTTAGATCTCAGTTTGGTTTTGAATAGTCTAAAATGTGCATTTAAATAAATTTTCACATGACTGATGTGTGAGCAGGTGTTTCAAGGCTTCTTATATTTTGCTTTCCCCAAAGTTCTTTAATAGCTCATTTTTCAGTGGTGGTTGACACAGTGGAAAGATATGAATTGTGGAATTTAGATGTAACATTTTGGTGGTGTAGCCCACTAGAGTTCATTCTGTCAGTCTGCTTTTGTCATACTGCGGGACTTTCATGAGGTTATTTTAAAAGTTGAAGACTGCTGAACATAAAATGCTATATCCCTGGTGTTGGGCTGTGAGGAAGATGAGAAGACTGGTTGTCTTTCTGTCTTAGCTTTGACTAAAGTCACTTGGCATAACACAGAATTTAGTTTGCTTAATTAACACTTTTCTGCAGAACTGAAAATGTGAAGTTCACCACACTTTCTGATTTTGGCATCATTCTGTTTTGTAATGACTAATTAGTAACAAAGCTTTTCTTATTTTTGACAGTCACTAGTGTTTTCCTTGCATTGTAAACTGTAATGAAGTTCAAACAGTTGTATTAATTTATCTTTGTAGCACTTCAAAGCTGCCAAATGATCTGCTTGATTTGCAGCCAACTTTTCATCCATCTGTACATCCTATATCTGCTGCTCCACAAGTAGGAAGTACCTGGGGAGGTAAGAATTCTGATTGGGATTAAGGTTCTAATTGCTATGGCCATGTTCCTGTAAATGTTTCCCCTAGTCTGTGGGCTATTTCTTCCTTAAGACATCTTGCAAAGACAAGCTGCAAGGGATGCGGATGAATGATGGGAGCAGAAAAAGTCAAAGCTAGGTATGAATTAAAGTAATGTAGCAGCATGTGGGGATTACAGAGCATTTCAAGATGAGAGTCCTTAGTAGCAAAGTTACTTTAATTATTGACCAGCCCTGTCAGCCCAGCCTTATATCTGTTGTCCTCAAAAGTATGTGAGAAGTTGGTTCTGTCAAGATGTCTGCCAGAAAGCCCATGTTGCACACATGGGAACTTGCACACAGAATTTTAATACACATTTTAAATTTTGTCTGATGTTAAATCAAATAACGGTTGATGATAACCATTGCAGGTGATAATAGAGCAGAACTCGGATGAGGCCTGAAAGGAGGTATTTGTGATAGGCGTGCATAGAAGGAAAGAAAATTAGTTACGGAGTTGGTAACCAGAGTTAGTTACTGAAAATACAGTAAGGCATCTCTTTACAGAGTCTCTGCTGGGTTTCAATTAACTACAAAGGCAAATTAGCAAAAAGCTATGGTTGGATCTCTAAGTGAAGAGACAAAATTTATAAGGAACTTCCCCCCCCCCCCCCCTCTTATTTTCTCCCCCTTCCCTCCAAAACTTATTTCAGAACACCCAAATTATCATTCTGCCCAGTTGCTAGGGTGGACTTAATGAGTTATACTATTTTATTGACATAGGGAAGTCCTTAAACCAAGGAGGCAAGCAAGAGCATTCTAGGAAGTCATGAATGTTACTTTAATATTAGTTTGAGTGTTAGAGCTTTTAGTCATTTGCTTGAAGCCATTTTTCTCTTTGCTGCTTTGCAATGTTTCAGAATGCTTCTGGTATAGGTAACGTTGCCTGCTTACACCATAAGTTATACTGGTGGAGGATTGAAAGTCTCTTACAAAGATGTTTCTTTTTACTTTTCTGCATAAGTGGCATGTAATAAGAGTAAACTCCTGAACTATGTGGCTATTTCCAGGTTATTTTTTTAAACATAAATCAGATGCTTGCAAAAATGCTTTCTTTTATGATGTGAAAAATTGGGGGTGGTTACTTCAGAAAGTTTCATAGGTGTCAGAAGAATCCTGTTTTGAAATTTTACTATTTTTTTGAGCTATAGCTTTTCCTATATATCTTCATAATAAGCAGTGTTTGTATTCTACTTTTTTATTTACTTTTTGCTGCTGTACTTTGTTTTGTGTACCTTCTCACATTTGTTTGCAGAGAAATAATACGCAATTCTGAGTGATGGAGGCAATACTAATATATGTGGTAGTGTCATAAATATAGTTGTTTACTTGTCCTTTAGTTTCGAGCAGTGCATCTTTTGAGAAAGATGCAGTGAGGAGCTTATGGAGTTATGCATACAGATTTCAATGTTTAATAGGCTTAGAGTTCAGAAATGGAGGAAAGTGTTTTGACTCATCTTGTCTGCTTTCTGGAAAATATCTTCTGTTTCAGCTTGTCCTATTTGTTTCATGGCTGAGAGATAAAAGGGGAAATTATCTTCCTCTCGAAGGTCACATCACAGTCTAGCATTTCTTTATTAACCTGAAAATTGAGCCTGATGAAAGTCTGTGTTTGTTCAGTGTTGTTACTCCTGGTAAGAGTCTTCAGTAACAGTCATTGATGTATCTGTTTACTATTGACATATTTCTAAATACTTCTAAGATTTAATTAACTGTGAAGATGTCAGATTGTGCTAAAATTTTGGGCTGAAATTCTGAGATCACCATTTTTTGTTACTTTTCATAAAAAAAAAAAAGAAAGTATCTTCAGCTTTACAGACATGAACACTTACTTCACAGAGGTGAGGTAGATAAGAAGTGCTTTCCACATTTTACAGATGGGGAAATCTGAGCAATTAACTGACTTGTCTGAAGTCATACGGCAAGTCAGTGGCAGAGCCAAGAATGGAACCTGAACTATTTCCAGTCCTGTGCTCTAACCACTGCACAGCATCCCTCCCTTAGGTAATTTTCTGACATGATGATGTTTTTATTTGGTGTATATGGTGACTTTGAGAAGAGTATCAGACCGGCTACAAGCTGCAATGGACTAAAATCAGTTTACTGTTAAAAATTTTATGCAGCAGCTCTTAGGTGTATAATAAAAGGATAAATTGTTACAAAAGCATCATATTTGGGTTGCTGCCTTTTGTCTTGTGCTTCCAAAAATGTTAAAGCTAACAGAGTTAACAACTCCCAGAGAATGGGTTCTATAATTTAATTCTGGGTTCAGGTTATTTTTTTTTTTCAAACTGTAAGATGCCACTGAAAAACCTTTGTCACTGTTCTCTCAGGTAAAATACTTCTAGTTGGAAAAGTTAAAGGTACAATTTTGCAAAATTCAAGTTACTCTTTTTAAATGCACCTGGATCATTAACCCTTAATGATAGCCTGAAGGTGCAGAGTGATTCCATTGACACAAACAGGTGCCGTGTGCATTCAAGGATGAAATTGGGCTTTAGAAACAGAGGTGTTGCTGTCAGGAGAGACAGCAATTTTTAGAGTTCTGAATATGCAAGGCTATAAATTACCCAAACCCAATTAATTTTCAGTTACCTTTGTCACTAGCATTGGCAGGTTTTGAGACTTGGACAAGGTTGAACACACTGGCTAGAATTAGAATGAGGCAGACAAGGGAAAAGAGTCTGACAACAGATTATCAAGACTTTATCAGAAATGTAATCTACAGTTGAATTGCATTGTCTTACTAGTCAAAACACATGAAACTCCATGTACAACCTTGGGATTTGGGAACAGAAAGTCTGTAGTAATTTTCCTGTTGAGTGCATGTGTAAAGTCATTCCAGAGGACAGTAGTTTCAGCCAAATACGGTTAATAACTTTGTCCTTTTTAGCTTTATTATTTTTCTGAGCTGTTTACTGAGATTGTTCGGAGACCGTTCCAGCTGTGTCTGGTATATGTGCCAGCTATCAATCTGTACCTAAACTTCAGAAGCAAAGCAACTGTATCGGTGTGGAGATAATCATTCTGACCTGTCTGTTTGGATTTTTTCCAATTATAAGGAGACCAAATAGAATGAGAAGAATGTGAAGCAGCAACATAAAAAGCAAGCAGGCGCTGACTAAAGGATAATCTGACCTGGTTTATTGTCAGGTCTCATTGTTCTACAGCTTCTAGGATAGTATTTGAAGCAGACAACGGTTTTAAGCAGTACCTGAAAGCAAGGACTCTGTTCAGGTGGCTGGCTGATTGGCATGTCCACAAGTGCATTAGGTGGTAATATTTCTGTCTAAAACATATATAAGACAATACAAAGTGTTGTATTGCTGATATATATTACAAATACTATATTAGTTTATTCTGTTTATCCTTTATTCGGTGTTGGACACTCATTTTGCTGACTGACTGATTTGGAAAAAGGCCTTTTAAGGTGCTTTGCTCAGTCTTGCAACATAGCCAAGCAATTTGGGAGAGAAGTCGGGTCTTACTGAAGATACCTTGAGTTTGCAGCAAGTCAAGGCATGTATTACGCTGCAAAGAATAATGCAGTTATTGTAAAATTTAATTTTCTTTTGGACTTGCATATAACTGAAATCTACATGTTATCGAGCTGTGTGGGATTTATAGCTAAGAATCAGGTGGTCAGATTCAGGGGGAGAGAATAATTTGTACTTTCAAGCTGCTGCACACATCATGGTAGTATTTACAAGAGTTGCGGATAAATCATTAATCTAACCAGATTTAAAAAAGAAAACCATCCAGAAACTGAAATACTTCAAAAAAACCCAAACAAACAAACAAAACCTCTCCTATAATTATTATTCAGACTTTTCTCTGTAATGGTTTTGCCTAGAAAAGCAAGTTGCAGTTCTAGGCGCTGTGATAAAACAAGTAGGGCTAGATGCAACTCTCGCTTATTTCACTAGCAAGTTCTTGAGTTTTCCATCAAGGATGCTTTGAAGCCAGACAGCTAAACCACAGCTCCTTCTGTCAGCAAGTACTGTAGCTGCCTTTCCTATCCTGTTTATCTATTGGATCCTGGAGTACAGGAGTATTCTAGCTTGGCAATAGTATCAGTCTTCAGGAAACCTTGAAACTCTCCTGTGTGCCTTGGGAAGTGACTCACAGAGCTCCAAGTTTCCTTCATTCCTCAGTATGGTCTGACCAGTGGTTGTTTTTTTTTTAATCAGGAACATTTTCCTCATCACTGCGCACTGGTTGTTGTCCCTCAAAGCGGAGTAGGCTTTTGCTTGCTTGCAGCTAATGGCATATCCTCAGTAAGCTTGTTGCTTCTGATGCCCCAGGTAGTAAGGAAAGTGCTTTTGTACTGTATGTTACCTTGGTGTATTTGCAGCTTTTGAAAATTTCATGATGCCCAATAAAAAATAAATCCATAAACACAGTTTGAAGAAGGAAAGTACAGTTCCATTGGTTTTATTTGTTCAGGTTTTTAAAACTATCCTCAGGATGGTAGTGCATCAAAGCCTTGCTTAGCACCTGGGGTTAAGTTGTGCTGAGAGGCAGTCTCTGCTCCAGGGAAGTTGTTGCACGTGTCAGGATGTGACTGAGTGAAGCAGAAAGTGACTGTGTTTTACAGAGGAATAACATACTAATTTTCAGTGTAACACACACTCGGGAAGAAGCACAATTTATAAGTCCAAGGAAGAAAAAAAGTAAATGTGTAGCTAATATCTGTAGTATTTTTTTCTTGAGCAGAGAACAGTTAATTCTGGACAACTTGAAAATTAAACAATGAGCCAGGTTATCCCACGTTTAGAGATGTCAGGAGAAAACTATACTTCCTGGACACTCTTTAACACTTACTCTTCTGTCCTAGGAAGCAGCATGTAACTAAATCCGTCTCCCTTTTCTTCTTTCTCTTGCTCTCTGGAATTGAACAGATCCTTTTTCTGCTACTGTTGATAGTGTTGATGATGCCATTCCAAACCTAAACCCTTTCCTTACAAAAACTAACGATGCTGCTCATCTGTCTGTGTCTTCTGATGTATCTACTTTCACCAGTAGGACACCCACACATGAAATGTTTGTTGGTAAAGTACCATTTTAAGCTAATTTCCTATTTCCTAAAAAATTTAATGTTATTTCAGTTTCTAAAGTATATCTGTGGGGCCTTTTAGAAACTAAAAATGCTGGTCATTTGAGGCTGATCTTGTGCTATGTTAAACTTGATTTAGTAACTGTGCCATGAAAATGGTATTGATATCCATACGTGGCTACCTAGATGAGATTCCACCTGATGTTAAGGAACTTACTTAGAGTTAAAGCAGTTGTTTGAATGCAGTTTTATACCAAGTCTCTTACACTTAGGAGTTTTAAGATAAAATAGTGTGTATGCCTGAGAATGAAAAGAAGATGCTGCTCCTTTGCTTCTCAGGTTGAAATGTTCTTTTTGAATGTAGAGGCTATCTCTGATTTTTTTTGGTAGTGGATGTTTTTCCCTGAGTCGTGCTGGCATTAACAAAACTGATAAAGCTATGCATGTTCTCGTGCATGGTCTGCTTAAACCATTTACCTACTAGTTTATTAACTAATGACTCACATTTTTAAAACTGTGGAAATCTTACTTTGTAGGTGATTCAGCATGGCTGTCATATTAGAAATCCTAACATTTCTGTCAGTGCAGCTACACAGTAATTTGATTACTTTTCAATATGAAGAATTAGCTTTCATAGACTGAAAATCAATTAATTAAATGTCAGTGCTGTTTTTGAGCAAAGCTAGGTTTAAAGACAATAGTGCTGCACCATGGGGTTCTCTTAGCAGGTTGAACCCCACTAGAACTGATCACAGAATTATTCAGTTTCTTGTTAACAGGGATATCAAAGATCTCTTTGTTACAAGTATCAGAGCTAAAGGGATCTCTTTGGCGATACTGGTACCACCTACAGTTTGTCACCTTAGCTAACTGGTTTCCTAGCTTGTCTTTGGTTAGTGGAAAGAGAAAGCGAGAAGGATCAAGCACAGGAACTCTTGCTGTGAACTTACCTCCACAATTCCCAGGAAGGATTAGTTGGCTAATCTGACGTGTGTTTCTAATCACTTTCCCATGTTTCCAATAAAATTTGTATGGTACTTGTGAATGAACCAGGAGCCATTCATGATTATCTGAAATACAGCCTTTTGGGTTGGTTTTTTTTGTGGGGTTCCTATTCCATCAGGTTGGTTTCCTCTGTATAATTTGTTCTGAGTCATACAAAAAGCTGCAGCAGTGCAGGGCTGTGAACAAGGAGCTTGGTGGGTTTGTAGCACTTGGTGATTTGCGCAGTATTCATCACGCAACAGCACTGAAGTTGCTGGAGATGGATTGCGTTGATACACCGCATTCCCTTCTGATGTCTCATTCTCTAAAGATGTGTCTAGAATCAAAGTGGGACCTCCTGACTGATCATGTGAAATGTAAATGCAGTTTTAGTGGTAGCACAAACAAGGTGCTACAATAATGTGAATGTAGATTTAAAGTAACTCTTTCTGGTTCTTTAGATCATTACAACCCGTTTACTCAACTAAATCCCTTTGTGGCAACCAAATATGAATCCACTATTGGGCTGTATCCTTATACTTCAGGTATAAGAAAAATGCCTTGAAGCTTTTACACTTTTTTCTTCCAAGGGTGTAAAACATGGCATTTGTTTGGAAGAGAGTAAATATTTATCCTAATATAGTTGTAACTTTGAAACTGTGCTTTCCCCTTTTGTGTTATTGATGATGTCAGCTTGTTTCTTGCTGTATGTCTGATGTGTATTGATTTCATTCCATTGGTTCTGTGTTACTAGAGTGTATGTAAATTTATAGACTAACCTAAATTAAATTTTTGAATAGCAGATAAACAGTATGTCTTGGTTCTCTTTCTGTAACTCTTCCTCTTCTCCTTTCCTGGCTTTCTCTCTTGTGTGATACGCCTTATCAGATTCTTTTTGTGGCCCTCAAGCTTACCCTAATGCTTCTCATTTCCGCAATGAGCCTTCTTCTGTAGCTGGTCTATTTGGAGGTAGGTAATGGGGTACATCCTTACCACAAACACAGCAATTTGAATGTGTTTTGTGCCTAGAACTAGTAGGTATTGCCTACAGAAGTGCATTGTTATAGTGGCTCAAATTTGTATTCATGTGCTTGTGCTAGGTGTGTCGTCACAGATGGTACACACTTCTTCAGTTTGTGCTAAGCTAAGGCTTATTTAGTCTAAACACGAAATGAGTATCTCCCCATTTCAGGATCTCTTGTAGTTTACATGTTGCTACGTACCACACAAAAGACTTGCATGTTACAAGTATTTTCTCATCTTGCTCTACCTCATGCTTTTTAAGATAAAGGGACTGGGATGTTCGTGCTGCTTAGGGCATTTTTATTGAGAGATATTACTCTCAAACGGTGCACTAAATTAGTACGAAGCTTTGCAACAGGACATGAGGAGGAGGTATCCACTGCATTAAATTACTGGCTAATCATTTGTGCAGCTGCGTAAGGTCTGTATAGTAACCCAGGGCTGATGCTGGTTCCGGAAAGCCATCCAGACAGTTGGCAGGCAGGCTGTGGACTGTGACAGATGATAATCTATCTAAACCAGATTGAACAGGGAGCATTAACATTGTTGCCATGCAAGGTTTAGAAATACCTACTGTGGAAGGGTGAGTTCTTAAAAGCACCAGGAAGTCACATTTTGGTTTAGTGTCTTTAAGTTGTTTAACAAAAGGTTAAATAAATACTACATATGACTCTGTTCCCTTTGTCCCATATCCAAAAAGAGGGATGGTTAGTTTCTATTAAGCCTTGTTGGTTTTTTCTCTCCATTAAAAATACTGACCTTTTGCACCTTTCAAAACATCCATGTTAGAGAGAATGCCCTGGGCTGCTGGTTCATCCTGGGAGTAGGATTTGATCTTTTTCAGAGGCTGATTCTAAGAGGTCCTATCTATTGTTTTGTCTTCTGGCTTGTCTCATCTTGTTAGTTTCATAAAGCTTGAAACTTCCTAAAATGTGAGAGCAGGAAACTTGGCTTGTTTCAGTTCAGGCTTTTTTCTAAAGGAAAATACGAGCTCTTGTAAGTCAAGTTTTCTATTGGTACAGGCACAGTTTTAAGAGTTGCAGGACATCCCATCCAAAGAATTCCTATCCGCAGTTCAGAGTCTCTGAAATGGCTTGTTACAACTTGACGGTATACTTGTCATAAAGATACTCATTTTGTTTTGTTGATTATTTACTCGCTATCTTTTCCCACGTTACTGCTTCCCATGTTTTGCTGTATGCTGTTTTCTTTGATTTGTTTTTAATGAAAAGTACATTGTTTAAATTCTTAGCAATGGATGCTTTTGAGTTACAAGTTTTATGTTCCTTTAAGACAAAATAGGAAGGAACAGGTAATCCAAATTTGTTTTTTCTGTGAGGTTTATGTTCAGGGATAGCATAGCAACCTATACTGATTAATTTTTTTAGGTGAAATGTGAATGATTTCAGGAAACAGTAAAATTGAAATGAGGTGCTGTCACAGCAAGCTAAACGAAATCAAAGTAGTATTTTTGTCAGTTATTTCCACTCACTGTAATGCTTCACTGCTAAAGTATTTGTGATCCTTTCCTTTTATTTCTCCATATCATCAAAATTTCTGTTACAATCCAGACGAGCTAGTTTTCAAGATGCTGTTGCATTTTTTTGGTGCTTTTCATATAAAGTAGTAATTACTTCTGTAACTGCCTTAACATCAAGGTGAAGTACATGCACGCTTGTGTGCATGATCGTGTATAACATTAAAAAAATATAACTTTAGAAACAAATCGGTGTTCTCTTACATATTACCACACTATCAACTTAATACTGCCAACCATCACACACAATGCTTTGTGCTGCAATAAATTTTCACAGTATTGAAAAAGTGTATTTGGAGAACACTGCTGTATAGATACATACAGGGAGACAAATGGAGTAAGTTCAGACAGGAGTAGGCGTTGGAATGTGGCTCTAACTCGCTATAATTACTGGAAATATGCCTGCAAAACGTGTGTTCAAAAGTGTCTTAAGCGCTATAAAAATTACTAATGTTAAGAATGTCTAATTGAAGGCATTACTAGTCAGGAACTTTGGGATGGTTTGGATCTTACTCCAGTTGTATCAAAGAGAACTGTTCAACTAATATTAAACAGAGTAATTGTCAGGCAAGTAATCTTGAAACAGGTTCTGTACCCAGCCAGCTTATTTTCCTGGAGAAGCATGGGGATTATTTCCTCAATAATTTTATTGTAACTATTTGGTAAAAGAATAAGGAAGATGCAGATAGTTAGTCCAGAGATTTAGCAATTGGAGGAGTGTGTTTTTGGGCCTCTGTCTCCGGTTCTTAGACAAAACCTTTCTTTGGAGGATTAACTCCAAATAAACTTCAAATGAACTGCTTCCAGCTTGCTCTTTTACATGCTTCTCGATGTCAGGGTGTAGTGTGGACCTTTGAGGTATTCCTAGTCTTTCTGTGGTACTTAATCTACGTATTCAGTGTGTCTTGCATAAAGAAGGTGGATTCATGGGAAATGCTGTATAAAAACATTCAATTCTTTTTTTATTTTTATTTTTCCCCTGCCCCACAGGGTTCACTGCATCTCCTGTTGCTCAACCACAGCCATCAGCTGGCCTTAATGTTGACTTTGAGTCTGTGTTTGGAAACAAATCTTCTAATGTTGTCCTAGATTCTGGTGGTAAGGCACTTATTAAAATAGATGACGTATGTCCTTTAATTTTATTTTTATTCTTGAGGTATAAATCTCTTAATCTGTATTTGCTTGTACTGCTGTGACAGTGCTCCAGCTGAAGAAAAAGCTGGCTTTAAAAGGTCAATAGCAGCATTCTTCATCCAGTTTTTCTTAATTCGTAAAAAAATTTTTCCTTATGCACTATTTCTGTGTGTAGCCTGCTGAAATGTTTACATTGGTTTCCTTCACTTAAATGTTTTGTGCATCAAGACTTCACACAGTGAACAGCCTTTAGTAGTTTTACATACCATCAACTGAAATTAAGCCTGTATTTGTAGAGCATGGTCGGAAGAGTTAAAGTTGCATCTTAATTTTATATACCTGTGCAACACATTTTTGACACTTCTTTGCCTACATGTTGCTCTTTCTGATGTTAAGTTTATTTCAGAAAATGATTAATAATCAAAACATACACAGTTAATTTTGATTGTAGTCGTAGTCAGTACTTTTCTTTTGAGTATCTGGAAAGTAAATCCTTTCTAGTCTTCTGACATTGTACTTGACATTGGATTCGTTTTGGGAAAACAGTGATTTGCTAAAGCAAATACATACGCTTTGTATAAGTTTGAAATACTTTAAATATTTATTCCTTATTTTGTTTTATTTTGATTGCTTTGCTGTCATTGTGACTGCATCCCATGTAAAATTGATGTCAAACTAGTAAAGTGAAATCTCCTTGCTGTAGTAGATCTTAAGTCTCTCCTTTATCAAGAGGCATAGTAAGTTCTGTCCTTCTTGTATAGTGTAGCATCACTAGGTTAAATTTTGTATTTTAGCCGTTGTTGAACTTGCTGTCTCTTGTATTGTATGTCATGACATTCATGGGAGGCCTGTGATTCAGATCACTTACTTTATGTTTATCCTTACCAGGCTTTGATGAACTAGGTGGTCTCCTAAAACCGACAGTGGCCTCTCAAAACCAGAGTCTTCCAGTTGCCAAAGTACCACCTAACAAATTAGTGTCAGATGATCTGGATTCATCTTTAGCCAATCTTGTAGGCAGTAAGTATCAAACCGCTAACACATTCATACTTTCTTAACGCTTTTAAGTGAATGGTATTTCAATAGTATCTTTTTCCACTTTGTGACAGATTTGGGCATTGGAAATGGAACTACTAAAAAGTGAGTATGCTTAAGGTTGAACGTTTTGATTTTCTTGATAGTAAATTTTTATGAAAGTATAGGTTCAAACCTGTGTGTACCACATAACGTTAGCCTTCAGAGCGCGTTTGGGACTGTACCTTGTTTCTCATACAAGGTATAATGAATAGGTGAGAGCTGTTGGGAGGTGACAGTAGACTGAGTGGGAGTGACAGTGTCTGATACCTTTCAGGTTTTGTATATATTTAGGAAATGAGTTCATCAAAATGTTCCTTTGTAATTGTAGGCAGTCTTAGCACAGCTTATAAATACTTTGTGTGAGTGTGTGCAGGGCTGTATTAAAAGATTGTGAAACCACAGCCTCTGACTTGTGGTTGACCTTTTTAGACAAGTGAATTTTGAAGCAGGGCATATTCTCGGATTGTGAACATCTGGTCTAGCAGCAAAGTTGAGAATGTGATTAGCAAATTCAAGGCTTATAGGGACCATCTGTGCCAACTCTGAAACCATTCATAAAATCTAGTATGCAGTTGCTCCTAATTTTCACCCAAGGAAAGTCAGTGAGACTAACTTACCTGTGCTGAGGAACTTGACTGGAATTAGATGAAGCTGTGGTGGCTCATGTACCTTATTTTTTCTACCCAAAACAAGCTGTCATGAGACCTTTTATCAACTCCTTTGCTACATAAGCTTCTTCATTAACAGAAGAAGCCACATTTCCAAGAGGAAATGGTGTTTACCTGAGGGAGTTTTGTGGGAAAATCCAATGTTTTCTAACAATTTTTAAAAAATCTATTTGAAGTGATGTTAACTGGACTCAGCCAGGTGAAAAGAAACTAACAGGTGGTTCCAACTGGCAACCCAAGATTGCACCTACAACTGCGTGGAATGCTCCGACGTTGGTAAGCAAATACTCATTTTAAAATAGTGAGTTCCCTGCAACTTAGATATGCAGGCTGGTGTGTAACAGAGCAATTTGATACTGTTCTATAGTTGCAGTAAAAGGGTAGTAGACAATTGAATAAGGGGTGCGTTTGAGATGGGTACTGCTTGGATTTGTTTTTCTTAGCGTTGAGGTTCTAGTAAATAGTTTTTGATGTGACATGTGCAGGTTTAGCATAAACTTCCGTAGTGTTTGACCAGCCTCTCTCATGGCAAGGTAGCAGCATTCGTGTTTCACTCAACTGACTTTTTACAAGGGCAGGCAGTGACAGGGCAAGGGGAAATGGCTTTAGACTGAAAGAGGGGAGATTTAGATTAGCTATTAGGAGGAAATTCTTCCCCGTGAGGGCGGCGAGGCGCTGGCCCAGGCTGCCCAGAGCAGCTGTGGGTGCCCCATCCCTGGCAGGGCTCAAGGCCAGGCTGGACGGGGCTGGGAGCAGCCTGGGCTGGTGGAAGGTCCCTGCCCATGGCAGGGGGGTGGGACTGGGTGATCTTTAAGGTCCCTTCCAACCCAAGCCATTCATTGCTTCTATGACATAAAACTGAATTCCAGTGGAAGCAGGCACTTTGCAGTCTAGAAAAGTGTAAGTGTGAGAAGCGTGTTCTTCAGGTATACTGAGATGTCAAGTGTGTAGACATTGCAGCTCAGCCCGCTCTGGGGACAGGAACAGGCTGAGAGATTAATCTTCTTGATTCTTGTAGAGGTGTCTGTGCAGTGACACGGGCAATACTTCCTTAATGTACATAACGACTGCTTTCCTGCCCTGATGTGCGCAGTTGTTTTAAGTGCATGTCAGTTTTGGTGACCAACTTCATAGTGTCTATTGTAGCAGGTAGAGCAAGGGTTCCTAATTACACATTAAGAGTTTACATGAGTAGTTTTCACAATGCTAACAGAATATTTTTGCATGTGAATCTTACTCACCCTTTCCTTAATGATCTGGAGAACTGTATATGGATGGAACGGGTAACAAACCGCTCCCGAGGATTTATGGCATCTGACTCTGACTGGGGGAGGGTGAATCTGCAGTGTAATAACACAGTGTTGCAGATTTGGAAAGACAGAGCTTGTATCCCTGGATCCACTACCTCTTCCCTACTGGATGTCCCTTATCAACTTGCTATATTTATGAAGGGAGAAATGTTTGTGGACCTTACTGGAGGGTGTGTAGATATTGAAGGAACTGTAACTACTCACCTGCTTTAATGACTGGTGGTTTGAGTTTACTTGTGTGCTTGAATCTGTTTTAATAACTCATGTCTTGTATACACATCTTCTTGTGATAAGTCATTATCATTTAGAGACACTGTTGAGGCACTTTTCTTCCTGTGAAACTGTTCTGATAACATAAAAATATTGAAACAGAAGTAATCTGGAGGGGGGGAAGTTTGTTTTCCTCTGCTGGTCTATTTATTGTGGAGTTGCTGCTGCTTGCTAAATAAATATGCTTTTGAAAATAAGGCTTTCTCATCTTTTGGAAAAAAGGCATATACCAAATAAATGGACTGTGCAAAATAATTACAAACCTAATAATGATGACAGTATCACAGGTGTATGTTGTCTCAGTAAATGACTTGAATTACAAGAATGTGTTGGGGTAAACATGTAATGTATTTGTGAACTAAAATGCTATCTGTGTATATTCCGTTGTGTAAGTATTTGCTTCTAATCCAGTGTTATTGCATTATGTAATTGTTCTCCCTGGGAAATACAGAATGGCATGCATTTTCCACAATACGTAAGTGAAACAACCCACAGCCTTTTTGCAATCGACTGGCATGCTGATATTAACCACTGCTGTTGCAGAATCTCATAACCTTCTTGCTATTTACACATTTCTCATTTTAAAATCTTTGGTGTGCCAAAAATTGAGCTTTTCCTAGCGTACACAAACTTCATAGGTGGTCTGCAGGTTCTTGATTCGAATGATGGCATGGGAAATACCAAGATTATTTTTCCTTGCTTTAAACTGTACCATTTGCTGCCAGAGAGCTGGGGTTTGTGTCTGTGCTGCCTTTAATGCACTTGGTGAATTTTGAATGAAGATAAAAATGTTTGTGTTTGAATAACTGCATGAAACCTTACGGGCTTCTGTTATACTTGGCACTTTATTCACGTTTATGGTAGATCTTGATTCTTTTTTTTTTTTAAGTAGGGAGAGACCAATATGTCATTAATGCTCATATGAAAAAAGAAGATCCAGGCTGACAATTTACAAAGGGCAAGCAATAACCTGTGCTTGCTGTCTGAGGAATGCAGTCTTTTGTTTCAAAGGATTTTTTTCTTTTTGTCAACGGTGATATTGGTCTTTCCCTGTATTCTGTTTTTATTGCAGGGTAACTGACTGAAGGATGGTAGGTCCATACTTGAGCACTCAAAAATCAATTTAGTCAGCATGTTTGTGTGTGTGTAGCTGTGTGTACACAAGCAAAACAAACAAGTAATTTTCAGGCTAGCTTTGACAGCCATGTGAAATACATAGATAGTATGTGGTTTAGATAATTCTTGATTGGTGAAATCTGTTCTGATGGCAGTTGAAATGGCAGTGACACTGGCTGGTGTATATGAAAAGGCAGCTGATACCTTAGAACTGAATTCAGAAGCAGTCCTGCTGATGTCCTATTCTCAATACTACAATTTATCTGCTTTAATTAATCCAGTATTATTAATATTTTGTCACTTCCCTCTTTTCTGTATCAATAATCTCTGTGTACCAAGGAACGCATATGGTCTTTGTCTCGTGATGAATAGTAACCCCCACAGCAATAACACAAGAATTAGACTCTTTTTTTTTTTTTTTTTCTTAAAGGAGAAACTAACAGGAGGTGGAGTGGCTAGACAGCAAGTTAGCTGAATATTTATAAGCACCAATATACAGTCTGAAAAAAAACTCCCACCTTTTTTTGTCCATGTAAGGGTTAGTATTTAGAAAGTGGGTAATGAAACTATAGAACAAAGAAAGAAAAGTGTATTAAAGACAGTTCTTCATATCCTAACCATATTCGAAGAGTTATCAGCTGTTTTTCTAAGTATGTGTTGCCAAGCTGTTTACAAAAGTTAGCTTCAACCCCAGGTGTTGCCTGTTGACAGCAATCTCCCTGTAACTTCATAAAAGCTAACTTAGCTTGAGGGGAATATCAACATATCTGCAGATACTAAGAGGACCGTCTTTAATCTGTTCAAATTCACTGTACCAAGTGGGTGAGTGAGAGGGAGTGCAAGCTGGATATTCATGTTAGAGTTCAAATTACACTGAAGCACAGTAGGAGAATCCCCATAGCGTGTACATCCTGGCTAAAAAGAAAAGAATTCTTGTCTTGTTGGCAGAAGCAATGGTAATTTGGTCTTTTCAGTCTTTAAAATTTTTCTGTTGGCTCCTTGCGTACCATTCCTTCTGATACTGAAACAGAAGTATGTGCTTCATGGGATTAAAAAACATGCTTCTGCTTCCTGAATATTTTCTCTCAGACTTCTCCGTGTCTCATACTGTGTTCTTTAAACAGGGTGCTAAGGGAATGGCAGCTTGCTGTTTAGTTTAGTCAGCCAGAATCCAAACAGGTTAAAAGCAAATACAGAATTGTAGATTTGCCAATATCACCTAGAAACTTTAGGTACTGTATTCAGTCTGAAATAATTTGGATACACTCTTAAGACTGCAAATCCTGTTTATTGTTTGCTATATTCATAATAAGCAAAGAGCTGCAGTTGACCCTTAGAAAGCAGTGTCTTACCAGTGTGCAGCTGATCTCCTCTCAGTTCACCACTGTTTTTCACACCAGGCACCACCTGTCATGGCATACCCTGCTACAACGCCGACAGGAATGATGGGCTATGGGATGGTGAGTGGAACTCCTACAACTCAAGTCAGATGCTGCGTGTCGTTTGTTTGCTCACAGTTTGGTAGCAGTTGTTTTTCTGAACTATTCTACTGAAGATTGAATTTCAGCTCCTCATGGTTTATTCTTCACCACATCATTAAGTCCTGGTTTTCTTAAGTACTTCAGTGGGTTTTGTCTGATGTTAAGTCTGCCCTTTCCTACCTCACTTTTTAAAGTTTATGAAAAACTAAGACATTGTCTGTTCTTGTTGGGCTTTATTGGTGTAGTAATAAAGTGATCGTAGAAATGTTTATCATGTAAGTATAACTACTACCTTCACAACAGGCATGTTATCGGCAAAGTGAAACCTTCCTTAAATACTTGCTCCCAGCCTCAGCAAAAGTTTTCTGTAATGATCAGTGCTACAAAACCGCAAGTTTGTGACACTGCGACACTGCCCTGTGTCCTGGCGTTGGTTGAGTATTTAATCTCCTGGTGACACACCGGTTCTGGAAGTCGGAACCTTTTGACAGAAACCTGATCTTGCTGCTTGTTGCTCTGAAAAGCTGTTCAAATTTTTGTTCTTCCCTCAAATTTTAAAATATTTCTGGAATTATATGCCTTAACACTTGATTAGTACAGTTTTGATGTAGCACAGCTTTGCTGGGTGAATAAAAGGGGAGAGAACTTCTGTAGAACAGTTACTCTGTTAAATGGCTCACTGATTAGTATAATAAAAATAAGCTAAATGTTTCATCATATAATCAAATAGATTAATGATTTATAACTTGTACGTGCTCAGTAAGTGAACTGCAGAAGTGGCCAGCTGTGTTCTTGAGGGTCTTTTGGGAGAGTATTAAGTTCCCCGTTACCCATCCATGATCTCCAGTAGTATGTTCTTGTGCAAAGTCCTCGTGATTAAATTACTGTTTATGTAGATTAAGTTTGAATCAACACTACTTTGTACTGATGGTACTGGAAACATTTTTGAGTTATTTTAATTCAGCAGCTGGGGAGGGTTACATATTTAGTGGGTAGAAAGTAATCTTGCATGTTTTGTAAAGCAGCATTCATCATGGGGTTCAAACGCCAATGTGAAATGGAAACTGGAATTCATAGGAGCCGTAGCTGTTATCCCAGGTGGCTGTTGCTCATTCAAAAGTGTGCAGTGTCTGAGCAGATGGGTGAGACAGGTCGTTACAGAACGAAGAACAGGCTTTCTGGCGCATCCTGATAACTGTCCTGGCTCATTCGAACTCTGCTCAGGACACGTAACTGTTAGGAATCTCTGAAATGTTGACCCACTTTACAACCCTTGTGTTTAATTTTCTGAGTGTGGCCATTTTGAGGTGGCAGTCCAGTAGCAGGCTTTTCCCTTGGTGAGCACTTACTGGGACCAGCAATTTTGTTAGTACCTTAGCATTCCCTGGCTGCTGGTTCCTGTGTCTTTGTTGTGCCAGCAGTTATTTTTAAACTTGCGTTTTTGTAGGGTGTTTACATCGGGGTCACTTTCTTGGATGGGATCACCATGTGATTGCCCAAAGAGCTGGCTGGCGTGATCGGAGGAGTACCAGGATTAGTCAAGGAAAAGCTGCTTGGAATAGGGATTGTTTCAGTACAGCTGCTGCTGGGTGTCAACCCAAGCTGAAGGGGAGTGCCAAGAGCAGCGCCCGAGATGGGCATTACCTTAAATAAAACCTGACTTCCAAGACCATTAATATATGTTAAATTCTTAATTTGGTTCAGCCAGCGAGGCGTTAACATTTCAGACTTTTGATTGCATAATGACTTAACATTAATTGGGAATATAGTTCTCAGTTTTCAGTGTTTCTTGAATTGTCAGCTCTGTATTGATACCTGTAAAACTGTTGGGCTTTCGAAGGCAGAGAGGGCAGCGCTGTCAGACCCCGGTCTGGGGAGCAGGAGGACCAGCACAAATGCTTGTGCTTAAACAACTGTGCCAGTGTTTCAGATCTCTGCAGCAAGGGAGTAAACGGCCTCAGTTGTTACTGGCTCCTTGAAAAGGTTCTAAGGCTCCTTTCTGTAACTTCTATTTGCAGAATATTGTAGAAAGATCTTGTATGATTGCGTGTATCAAATATGACCAAAATTTTTCATGCATTTACCATTTTCCTTTCTCTCCTTAAATACTTGCAATGTATTAATGCTAGGTGTGATTTGATGTTGTCTGGATATTTATTTTTTTTTTTAGCCATCGCAGATGGGAGGCATACCAGTGATGACACAGCCAACTTTAATATACAGTCAGCCAGTCATGAGACCACCAAACCCTTTTGGCCCTGTACCGGGAGCACAGGTGTGTATATTCAAAATCATTGGTGCTGGGAACCAATTACGGCTGGGTCAATTTCTTTAAAAGTGTTTTAATATTTTCTTCTGCTGGACAAAGGTACTGCATAACCCCAGTAGTCCATGTAAGGATCGCTTCCAAGCTTTTACATCCAGGTTGGCAGCAGCGAGTATGTTTTACAGAAGCGAGGAGGGATAGCATTTCAAGGCAATGTTTTTCTGAGGTGTGGCTGAGGTTATTCTTAACGCTTTAGTGAAAGGATAAGAACAGTTGATGTCTGTGCCGTTCGCTGAAGGCAGGCTCCTTCCCCAGAGTCACGTCCTGTGTGGTTTCACCTCTAAGCGTGGCTTTGAGATTGCGCTATTACAGCTTTCTCCGAAGTATATGTACCACTCTTGGTCCGCCTGGTAGACTTAAAAGTATTAGATTATAAAGTAACCAAGGCTGACCGTACCTGAAAACTGTAAGTGGAAGCTGCATCCTTGTATTACAGCATTTTGCAGAGGGCAAGCAGGCTGTTTGCAGCCTTTTGAGTCTATGAATGTTACAGATGGGTTTGCAAAGAACATGGTCTCGAGCTTGGTGAGACTTCAGTCCTACGCCTGGTTGGTAGTGCTGACCACTCAGTGGGAGGCACACGGCATGTTCATCTAGTTTTAACCCTTGTGTTCTCCAAAGGTCTTTGTATTCCTCCCTGGTTTTGCAGCAGACAGTATTTACAGCATAGCGAAGATATTCAATAGCTATACCAACCTATCTGGCCTTGCCCTCTTAAGTGTTACGTTAAATGGAGTGTTCCTTAAATTGCCTGCTTTTCTGCTTCTCGTGATTTGTTGTGCGTAAATTCATTACCTGAGGTACCAGAATAAAAGCGTGCTGAAGAGTTACTCTGAGCATTGGGAAGAACTGACTTTATCAGTACTGAAGTTAAATACATACCTCTTATTGTTTCGCAAACTACTGTCACTGGAACGAACTCACTTTTTTAACCCAAATGCCTTCTGAAGGTAGTTTTTTGCAGGAGGAAGAACATTTTAGGGGGAAGAGGGAATGGACAGCTTTGAACACCTTCATGCTATTTTCAGGAAATACTGAGATTATTAAAGACTTTGTTCTGTTTGTGAACTGCTGTTAGAAGCAGAGCCAGGTTCACCTGGCAGATTGGAGCTCCAGTAGTAACAGTGTGGTTCGACTGATCAGTCAGGTGTTTCTCTGTCAAAGTTCACATTGTGTGTCGTGACTGTCAGAAAGAGGTAACACACTGGGACTGTATTTTGATCTTACTGCAGAGAGCTCTGTTTGCATAGGTGACTGAAAACATGCGTGTGTAACTTAGGTATACGTTGGCGTACGTGTGGGTTTGGGGACTGGCGTGTGGAGGGAAGGGAATTCAGCAGCAGGCTGGAAGGGGAGAGAGCCTCAAGCCTTTCCCGATGCCTGAACCTGATCCTTGAACGGGAGAGGCTGTGCCGTGTGCTGCCAGTGGGCAGCGTGCCCTTTGTCTTCCTTAAAACAGAGCCTTGGGGATAGAGTTTTGGGGGTTTTTTTTGACTTTTAAAAGGCTTTCTCTGAAAGAGACACTGTTAGTTTTCTTTAGCTGGAAATGCGGTTCTCAGTTTACTTTCTCTTGGACTTGAGCTGCTTTGCACATTCACTGTCACTTAAGTGATTTGGTATCTTTTGCATGGGTTTTATACTGTCTTATGCAGGGGGGAATGTTATGAAATTTTTAAAACAGAAAACAAGTTAAAGGATCTTCAAGAGGTTTTTTCTAGAATTCAAAAAAAACCAGTTTTGAAATGATCTTTTAAAAAATAACCTGCCTCAACTGCCTGTAAACTGCCTACCTGCCTAATTCACTGATAAACAGGTAGGTGCGTCTGAACAGCTGGGTGAGCCTTTCTGCTTCGTTTGACATTGCAGGGCTTGGCCTTGGTTAGATCCCAGCTGGCTGTCATAACGAGAAGGAGGAATTAGTCACAAGCGAGGTGTGTAGGGCCGTGTTTATTGTGCTTCTCTGACAGCGTTTGGCTCCTGTGAGAATTACTTTGATAGGAAACACACCCTTTGAATCAGCATTTGCTGTGTGACCAAGGGTTTTCCCTGAGACACGTGCTGTGCGTTGCTTACAGGTGTGTTCAGAAGTCTGACATCAATAAAGCAACTTCAGTGCAACAAAGGCTGCATGTGAGAGCTTCTTCCCCATATAATGCATAGATGGCATTTACTGACATACAGCCACAGAGGGAAATTGCAATATGGTTATGCTAAACTTACCGTCTGCTTAGTCTTGAGGTTCTTCTGAGAGCATATTTGTCTGTTTAGGTTTAGTTCCTGCTCCTGTTGTGCCAGAAATAGGAATAGGAAAATAAAGAAATAAAAATGTGTGTTCTTGGGGTAAGTAAACAAATCTTAAAGAATGAGTAATGGTAATCTGAAAGGCGTATGCAGTTCAGACTGCCTGCATCCCACGGGGGCCACTCTATAAACACCGTTGTTCTAACATGCTTTTTGTCCATGGTGTCATCGCTGCCCAAAACTAAGTTGTTTTTCCTGTTTATGTCTAAAGCACCAGATGATACCGCTTATCTCTGGTCTGCTGATAGATTTTTTTTTTTTTTTGGTTGTTGTCTATAGTAAAGAAGCTTGAAGGTACTTAAAAGCATAACAACAGATAAGAAGCTGTTGCTGAAAAATTATCTTGCCAAGTTGCTGTGTGTTGGGAATTCCTCCTGCTTTGTGTAGGAACTGGTAACACAGGCATCCCAATGTTGTCCAGTTTCTTGGTAATATAAACTGGTGTTTCTAGCTTGATACTCTTCAGGATTTGTCTCAATAAATACACTTTTCATACCTCTAGACGTACTTATTTTGCTTCTCTTTCAAATGTTCAGTTTACATGCTTGCAACTTTAATTTTTGCTCTCAAGAACAGGGCTACTTTGGTTTTTTAAGGGCAAAATCATTTGAAACAATTGAGAATGAGAGACTAGAACGCTCGCTGCTTTGGAAATCCGAGTGTGGAAGATATTTGTAGTTCTAAAAGTGGTGTGTAGCTTCTTCCTTTGAATACATTATGAATGCACTTCTCTTGCGTTAGTGTCAGTGTTTTCCACTAGAGAAGGAAAACAGTAGTTTTTGTCATGGTAACAGCAGTCTTTCCTCATGGCAAAGTAATATATCATGCTGCTTGGGACAGTGAGAATGGTTGGAGTTACTGATTAAACTGCAGCTGGTAAAGGGAGCATGTGCGAGGAAGGGACAGGCCGAAGGTCCGGACAAGGTTGAAGAGTAGCCAGAGTGACGGCAGGCGTGGTACAGTACAGCAAACGCAGCATGTTTCAGCTCAGGCAGATGTGAATGCCATGCAGGCAGCTGGAGTATGACCACCCACTGCAAGACCTGAGTGGCCCGATGCACAGCAGCAGTGCCTGATTGTTCACCACCACCAAAAACCTTATCATGTTGGCTGAGATAACATGGTACGCTGCTGACAGATCGGTGGCATGCTACATATTCTGGTCTAATTGCCCCCAAAAGGACATGGCCTTAGGAGGGGAAGCAGCTGGGTAGTGAAAAATTTTAAGGTTTCGAATAGAATAAATTACTCAGCCTGCTGCCAGCATCTGTGTGAAGTGTAACGTGGCGGTGGTTAATGTCACTGAACTGTACAGAAAAAGCGGTAGCGGTGATCACCTTGTGATGATGAAGAATAGGTAATTGTGCAAATGAGTAAGTTGGGTTGGGGGGCGGTTGTGTGTGTGTTTTTGTTGTTTCTTTTTGTGTTGGGGTTTTTGGGATGTGGGTTTTTTTTGTTTGCATTTTTTTTTGATGGTAGTTTGTTTTGGGCATTTTTTTGAAACTGGAAGAACAGGGTATGAAGTTCAGGACAGACTTATGCCAGAAAGTAGACTTCACAGGTGCTCCCTCTGGCACATTAATTGTAAAATGTGTGCTAAAATAGCTTGACAGACTTGTTTAATGAGAAACCAGTATCTAGCTAATGCTGGGAATCCAGCACAACCCTTGCTCACAGATGGGTTCTTCCATCTTACTGTGACTCCAGGGAGTTTTTGTCTTTGTTGGAAGCAGTGAGAAGACTGCTGCTGGAGATGAGACTAAGCTTTGGGCCTGATCCAGCACAGTATGTTACATTTCAGATCACGCAGGCACTGGGCTGTAAGGGTAAATTCGCAGCTGTAGGTGTACTAGCACTAAAGAAACTGATGGCCAGCGCTGCCGTGTTAAATGCTTCTCCTTAGAAACTGCTAAAGGTAGGTTCTGGTTTTCAGATACATTTATAAGCAGTAACCTGGACAGATGCAGTGTAGGAAACTGTCTAACTATACTTTCCGCATTTATTTTTTTAGGCCTCCTTTTTTGTTAAGATAGGTATTTACTGTAAGATCCGATGTCTTGTCTGAATTTGGCTGTGGCGTCTAGGAAGTAGAACTGTCAAGGTTTTCGCCAGTATTTAACCTGAACAGCTTTCCTGAAATTTCACCTCTCTTTCTGGTTACATGCTGATGTCGCACAAATGACAGAGCTCTAAACCTACCAGTCTTCCACACTGCTTTCAAACTGGGGCATTACTTTGGACTTGGTATCAATTGGAGATTTGCCAGCTTGATTTAACAGGACTTGCAACATGTGACTTCAAGCCCTTTGACCACGAAGAGGAAGAATGTCTCGTGAAATCAAGTTGCAGCAGGCATGCCTTGCTGAAGCCATGACTGTTAGGTTTTTATCATCAGTCCGGCTTAAATCCTGGAGAGGGGTGGGGTGTGTTGAGCTATGGCTTTCCGAAGGGAAGAACCAAGTTTAAAAGGGGAACTTCTGACATCCTGAAACCGCTTCTCAAGCGCTTCCCATTCCGTCTCACGACTCTTCCATAATCTGTTTACGGGGACTGGATCAGAGTGCCCCATTGGGAGTGGGAGAGGGATAGAGATTCCAACCCAGACAGAGAGTACTGATCCTGAAAGAACTCCTCCTCGCGTGGTTTCTGAGATAGATATTGACGTGAACAGCTTAAATTTGCAAAGGCAGTGTTTGCACTCTGGGCACTTCTGCAAGCAGTTCCCATAAGCGTGTTCCCTGTCCTGCGCCGCTGGGCAGGCATTCAGTGTTTCCAAAGGAAATACGTCTCCATATGATGTTGTTCGCAAAGGGAACGAAGTGCAAGTATGCACAGGCGATCAGTGTGACTCCGTGTGAGAAAACCGTTGGGGTGATGGGACCTGCAATGGAGAAAGCTGACTTTTATTTGTAACTGCAAAAAACATGCACGTTCTACAAGCTGGGGGCAAATAGACTTTTAATAAAGCACCATTTATAACTGGGAAGGCACTAAGAAAGAAAACAGCTAAAAAAATTAATTCAACGAATAGCACATGCTGCTGCAGTTACAGCCTGCAGATTACTGGTCCCTTCCAGCAGCAGCAGCCGGAAGGCAGGTATTACCTACTTGTCAATTATGTGCTTATGTGGCTGAATTGGTAGTCTGGTGCTTTTTAAATACGTGGCTATAGGATGTGGGGTTTGTTAGTGTGTAACTAGCAGTCTCAGTCTTCAGTCCTCACCTAAAATAGCAGCAGTTGACATACTCTCACTTTTTAAAATTTTTTTTTTCCTCCCCACCCCCAGAATATATCCTGTGTTCTCCTTCTAGGCCCCAGACTGAGAATTATCCATTATCTACTCTGCAGCCTCTTTTTGTACACATCCTATTTTGAGAGGAAAAGATGCTGAGAGCTGTTTCTTCTGGAGAAGGTGTCTGCAAAGCTGCCAGGCCCCCAGCCTCGTCTCTCCCTGCCAGTACACAGTTTTGCCAGTCAAGCAGGGAGAGTGCTACCCTTTTCCACAGGAGTCAGGCAGGCGTAATGTTTAGTGAAGAAAGCCACTGCCAAAGTGCGAGGTTATCTGCTTATTTGGCAAGTGCCAGTTGACATTTCCTTCCCGGAGGGTCATGCCCAGCTTGTTCCTGCATTACACCAACCATTAAAGAGGCTTTCTGTTTTCCATGTGACCAAACACCTTGTTTTAGTAGTTGATTTCTGCCATGTTTGCCTCTTAACCTCCCCATGTTCTTTCACTACACGTTCAGCTTTCATATTCTGTCATTCTGAGACCTTTTTTTCTTTCTTTCCCTTTCTGTCGTCTTTCCTACTAGCTGTCTGCAGCATCCAGCCCTTCCAGTCAGAGTCCTCACAGAGCCTCAGGAAAGGATCCCTTTGCAGAGCTCTCTCTCCAGGATTTCTTGTAGAACAACTTAGGTATTGTCCGTTATTCTGGGGAGATGCTGTTTTTTGTGATATAAAACAAAATTGAAAGTTCTAATTCAAGATTTAACATGAGGAGATCTGTTCCTGAAGAAAATAAAAACAAGCCATGTTGAGTTGGAAGCATTGTGGAAGCGATTTGGAAACTCTGTATACTTAGCTGCGGCGGTCTAAAGGCACGATGAGGTCATTTTGCTCCAGCCCATTGGAAATGAAGTTCGGGAGTTCCCTTCTGGGCTGCGAGTGCCGGCAACGTGGCACTTGCTGCAGTTAGGGAGAAGGAGCTGGTACCACCTGGTATTTACCACTTCAGCAGGAAAATGTTTAGCTTGTGGTTAGCAGCAAACACCTGTCTGCTGCTGGCAGTCTGCTCGTGCACTTTACCAGGCTGCTCGACCAAAGTGTTTGCTTTATGCAGGAGGAGGTGCGTGTTTCTTGGTGGTGAAGGATGAATTTTGCTACAGATGTGCGCAGGAGGAGTTCTGTTCTTTTTTTAAGCAATCAGGGATGGGTGGGAATTAAATACTAAAATGAGTGAAGATACAAAAACTTCAGGGATATGTAGTAGAAAGAGAGTAGGCTCTGCTGCACACAGCATCCTCTTTTGTGCACTTCCTCTGGTTCAGCACAAAAATTGACCTTGAGTTCTCTTCATAATGGTGGTGTTCCGTGTTACGCTGCCACTGGCGATGACATTGTGTGGAGGAGTAGGGTTTTTTATTGTTGGGCAAGCCAGCTTAATGCAAAGAGATGTTCTGAAGGCTGGTGGAGTTGGAAAAATGTATTGGTGGATTTTGGTTGTTTTCTGGCCCTGATTTTGTAGAATTTTTATTTCTGTTCAAAACTTCAGATCCTCGGGGTAGCTTGGGCGTATGAAGAATGGAAATTTGTGAAAACACAGGTTTATAGCGAAGTCCTGCTTCTGTTGGATGTTAACACGATGGTTTTTAATCTTTCCAGATTCAGTTTATGTAACTGTGTTAGATGGAAGAGAAAGGAACGTTTCCAAAAAGATGTGCTCACCAGTAAACCCCCACTTCCAGGAAGAAATGAACAACAGTCTCTCACTCTCCCTTTAAACGATGCAGTGAAATGATGAAGACCAATGAAGGAGCCTGGGACAACTCCGTAAGAAAACATCAATATACAGTACAAAGCCAAGAATTGCCATGGGTTAAGACTAAGATCTGGGTTTTTTTTGTCCTGGTGACTAACGTGTCAATCTTTCAGCTTCCTAGTAATACCCGTAATCGGTAACATATGAAGAGAAGCATTTATTCTGGAAATTGAGATTGGAGTTTGGAAATGCTGTCTGGAATGGAGATGTGTCCTTTACCGTAACTCAAAACAAGACTTTGGGCAGGGGAGGGTCAAATCCTAACTCTTAATTCTGCAGTTACCTTTTCTTCAGTCCTCACAAATGTAGGCACAGCAGTAATGGAAATTAACTTTTTTAAGAAAATTATATATTCAGTTTGCAGTAGACATTCCTTATGTATTATTGTTTGTATTTATTTATGATTATCAATTTAACATTAATATTGTATCAAAAAAACCTCCTTATGAAAATAAGTATGGATGTATACAGTATGTCTGATTTTTATCCACAAAGAATGAATCTGATTCAGAACGCTTTTCAGCTGACATACAGAGCACTAAATATTTTAAAGGTCTGAATCTAATGAATTCTCAGTGTATATGGGAATTAGGGAAGAGCTGTAAAATGCATTAATCCTTATAGTCAATTCTGTGCCTAGGATTTTGCAAGGGAACAGTTAACTGACTAGAAGAAGCACTACATTTTTAATTCAGCATCAGTGCATCGGGAAGGAACTTTATTGCTTTGTGCTTGGCATGTCATTATTTTTACATTTGACATTATAAGGCCTTTCCAAAATGAATGTGAGGAATTGCTTTCATTTTAAGACTCCTTCTTTTCTGTAAAAAAAAAAAAAAAAGTATAAAATAAAAAACTGAGGTGGTGTGTGTTGGGGAAAGCCTTTTCATTTGGCTAGTGCCACGTTTATGATCATGTACCTTTTAAAAGTAAAAAAGGGGAGATAGCTTCCTTACGTACGTCTAGTGGGTGTTTAGTTAATGAAGAATTAAAGTAGCACTGTTGATCGGTGCTTTGTGTAAATACATCATAACTTTTGGGCGGAGTGGGGCCTTCAGAAGGATAGTCAGTGATATGAAAGCAATTCTGTACATGAATTAAGCATACTTGCTGCATTGTCTCTGCAGATTCTATTTTTGTTTAAAATATTAAAATGTATGTTGGCACAAATGGGTGGATTTTCAAATAAAATGCAGCTTCCACAGAACTTTTGTTACGGTATGAAAGTCTGAGGTGCTTTTTTTTTTTCTTTGCTGCTTAAAATGTGCACTGATAATTGCTTTGTTTACTTAATAAAATACCAAATGTATTTCATATGTGCATATTGTATTACAGGAAGTGCAGCACTGTGAGTCTGCGAGTGACATCATCCGCGCAGCCTCTTCCCGGCAGGGCTGTAGTAGACGGCTGTAGTTCCACTGTGTTGAGTTGTTTCGTTAAGAGCTGGATTCCTTACTTCAATGTGGTAGTTCACGTTCTTCTAGTTTTTTAAAATACACATGGCAATAAACTTGTACTGTTTATAACTGAGCGAGGAGCATAAATATGCCCCAGAAATTACTTAGATGTCTTCCCTGATCTTCCAGCAGAAGGAAATGCTGGAGAAGCTTTGGGTGGTTTGCTGAGACCATCATCTGTCAGAAGACACTGGTTTTCATCACAGGGAGAGTTGATAGAAGTGGAGCTTGCTTCTTCTCAACTACCCGAGGCCTGTCATGGCAGATGTACATCATAAAATGAGCAGTACAGATCAGTAGATTTAAAAGCATGAATAAAAAAATCCCCTGAACCTGTTACTTGTAGAGTATGTAATCTGGGGAGTTTCATATGCAGTTTGCTTAACGTACGCAGTGCTTTCCTACAAATTACGCTGTCGCTGTGGGACTTAACACAGGAGAACTAGTTCTTAGTTTTTGCTCGCACTTAAAAATATCAAAAATGTGAATTGTCTGAATTGGGGGTCAGCTGGAAAAAAGGTACACACTCAGGAAAATTAGCTGCATTGGTGACTACAAGGGCACTAATTGTTCTGAAACACAGTCCATAGCTTGTGTGAAAGAGTGAGGTCGACCTTCCTCCTCCATAGTCCAGTGTGCTAGGTTACGATAAAAACAGAAGACAACCTCGTCATCATTTCAGGTCTGTGATTCTCTCTGTGCAGTGGTTTCAGGCTGGTTTGAGGCTGTTGACTGAGGCTAGATCTGCTTCCTTAGGACTTAGACCTTTTTGATCCCTTGGACCCCTGTTGTGGGGCTGTGGACTTGAGGTTGCAAATCATGCAGGTGCCAGAAATCCCCAATAGAGGAAAAATCTCTTCTGCAGGGGTGAGGAATTCATCTGTTACCCTTCACTGCTCACTCAGAGTTGCTCTGTGTTCCTCGACACAGCTGCTGTGCAGGTTAAGCTTTCTTGTCGGCAGCCTGGCTAATAAACCTTGCTTTTGGTTTACTCCTCAGAGACAAACTGGCTTGAGGATTTTCCTGAGGATTATTTCTCCATTTGCTTTGTTCCTAATGAGTACGTTTGCTTTCAGGATCGCTGGAATAACACTCAGTTGTAGTTTAATTTTAAAGCATGGGTCATAGACATTTTTCTTTTGAATTACCGGCCATTTTCAGTAATGGTTGGTTGTGAAAACCTGGTTCTCTTCAAAATTGAGTTCAAAGGCTGTTTAATCTAGGAAAGCAAACTCTGTCTAGGAGAGCTGCCTGCGTTAGCAAGCGGTGGAGGACGTAGTGTGTTTTTAGAGCTTTGTGAAGGAAACTAGCGTGTCAGAATAGCCACAATAATTTTTGATCAGATGTATATAAATGAAAACAACTGGCTTTACCTTTTGAGACAGCTACTCTTGCCAGAGCAAGCACCTGAACAGCTAGTAATTTCAAGTGTTTTCTGAAAGCCCAAATGTAGAATCTTTATCTGAAGACAAATATAAATTCTTTTGCCGCTTCTCTTTGTTTCAAAGTCACAAACTAAACTGAACCTTAGGAAATGTTTGAAGTCTGTGTTTATGTGTGACTTTACATGACATCAGAGGGTCCATTCAACCAGCTACAGGAACAAGTCAGAAACTCCCAGCTGCTGAACAGCCCTGCAGCAAGAAGCAGGGACAGAGTGAAGCCCTGCATCTTTTATTAGACAAAAAAAAGGCCTGTTTCCAGAGCCTGGTATAAATTCTGTAGTGACATAAATTAATTGCAACTTGAAAGCCATGACATAATTGAGATAAAGATTGTGGCAGAAAAATGAGAATTGGCTGCCAAAAACACTGGGAAAGACAGTAAATGCTGATGGGAGCAGAAGATTGAGAAGATAATGTGAGGGGTAGTGAAGAAATGTGCTGAATGCAGAAGAAAAAGCAATGTTCGTGGGAGCACGTGTAAGCTAAGAGCGAGCTTTCTCCTTGGCCTGTCGGCGTCTGACTCGCCCTTTGCAGCTCTCCCATACGGCAGTGGAGGGAGCAGAAACAGTCTTGGCATCTTTTGCTGAATGTGCCCAACAAGAAAAATCTGTGAGTTGCTGAGGTTTGCTATGTTTGAACTGGAGAGTGAGGGGACTTGGCTGGTGAGTAGGCTCTGTCCTGGCTAGATGAGCAGAGAACCCGGAGCAGCTTCCCCTGAAGGTGTAACATTGCTGCCCCGCACCTGGCACCCGTTTATGGCTGAAGGCTGAGTAAATCCTGTATCCAGTTCGCTTGTGGGAGATGACTTGCCCAAGATCAGTCGCATTTCTTGGTTCTTTCCTTGCTTCTCTGCTGATGAAATTTCCTACGGCGAAGATCAAAAAGCCTTGGAACAAACGGCCAACTTCCTTAAAGGTTCTGTTGTGTGAGCTGAAAATGTGTTGGAATGCAAGCACGCTGCTCTGGGTGTCCGGCAGCTGCGCTATACAGGGAGAGCTGGGGTCTCGGGTTTATTTTCATAGCACGGATCTCTGCTTTGTTGAGGGTGGTAACTGCTGAACTTGCCCATGCCAGCTACAGCGATTGCCCAAGGACTGTTTTTCTATAAAATCTAGTGTTACTCGATACTATTTTAGCCCCTTGCTGCACTTCAATCACTAGAAGTGAGGAAAAGGTCCAGTACCATGGCAAATCCTGGTTTTCCATGGCTCAGTGGCGATGTTCAACGGGCCGCATAGGGGAACAGTTACTGGCGTCTTGTTACCCTGTTCTGTCCTAAAACAACAGTGTTTGTGGTAGTCTGCAGAACACGAGCTCTGAAGTGTAGTATTACAAAGAGGCATCCTTACTTTTATAGTGGACTCCAAATCCAAGGGGGGAAGTCTTTTGCAGAGGAACATCCAGCTGTAAAACATCAGTGGCTTAAGATGCTAATGCCATTGGATTTTCTGTTCCTTGCTTGTCACTATAGCGTAACTTTTCAGTCCATTAGCTTCCGCCTTGACCTTATTCTGGCAAACTCCTCTTAGCCCACAGAAGCAGAGCGTTTAATAACTTCTCTCTCAGAAAGCAGCCAAACAAGAACAAACGCTGCAGAACAAGTCTCCTACCCTCGTTTCCCAAAACATGCAGGTCTGAACCTGTGGACAGATTGACTTGTTATATAACCTAGCTGCAGTGGAGGCTGCAAACCTCTCGAAAACCAGACCAGAAGTTAAGTAACCTACATTCCCTGCAGCCCGGGCCGGGGAGAGATCATCCTTGCGCAGCCAGACTATAAAGCGATACAGTCCAGTTGCTTGACTCTACAGGGAGATTGCTCGGAGAGGGTTCAAACCAGCAGTGTGCTGAGGTAAGCACTCCTGTGATCGCTTAAGTGGATTCAGGCTTGCAGTGCAGCCCACCCCGTGCCATTGTGCTTTTTAGGCATTTGATGGATTGATACTTCCCAGTTCCAGCACATGGACTTTAGTTCTACTAGAATGGCTTTTATTACCACACACTTACACGCAGCTTGGGTGATGCTCATATTTCTTTAAATTGCCAGTGAACACTTGTGAGGTTTTTTTTCCCCCTGTTGAAACTGCAAGTTTCGTAGCATTGTGTGCCAGTTAAATACATAACTCCAGCTCACCTGAGGCTTTGCTTGGATTATAGTTGGACATACGGACACTTCTGTGCATCTTGTAGCCTAAGTAGTGTCTCATGGTTCTCTTGTGCAACAGAAACACAGTAAAGAAAAGGTTTTTCATCATTCTGGGAATTTGAGGGTGACTGCTTTAAGTTTTGTCCTAACTGGAGTAGTGAACCCTCACTTTCACTCCCATGGTTAAGTAGGAGCGGGAAGCATTGGCCATGCTGCCAGAAAGTGGGCTGATCAGCCTTCTGTTTTATATATATATGTTGCTCATTTCTGACAGATTTTTCCTGTAACAAATGTATCAAATCCAGATGCCTCATTTGCTGTAGACCATTTGCTTTCTCCATATAAAAGCCTCACACTGGCCTTAACTCTAATCCTATAGAAATCAAGGGGATTTGGGACACTTCACTAAATATGTTTTGCTACAGGCTGTTGCTTCTGGCTTGCCAGGCTGCCTGTGGCTTGTACCCTAATTAGCATGTTTCAGATTTCTTTTTAACTGCCTCTGACCCACACAGGCATTTATGGTAAAAGGCTAAACAGTGACTTGAAGAAGCAAAGTTTCTTTTTTCCAAGGTACAAGTTTATGTTGTCCTGCCATATGCCCTACACATGGTGGTATGCATTATGGGCATGGGCAAAGAGAAGCCTAGAGATGGGCCCTATGTTCACATCACTAGAAAATGTAAATGCCCTTTGGGGAGCGGTGGGAAGAAGAGGAGGCCTTTCTTTGACTGTAAAGCTCCTCGGCATAAGCCATATTCTAATTCTGTGACTAAACGAAAAGCTAAACTAATCACTGAGCAGAACTAATCTCTCTTTCAAGTAAGCCATTTCATGGGGCTTGCATTTCACTCAAAGAAAGCCAGTGTAGCTGAGGGGAGGCGTCTGTTGTGGTGACAACACCACTTGTAAGCATGGATCCCCATTCTCTGGGACACCCGAGCGCTAGGAGTCACCTCAGTCTTTGTGGTAACTCGGGTTACAGCAGGGACGTGTCGAAACTCATTTCACTGTTTGCTACGTGGCAATGCAAGTGAGATTCAGTCTGCGACCGAGGCTCTGACCTTTACGTGTCTACTTGTGAGCCCAGCTTCTGGGGAGCTGTAGTCAGCGGATCCCAGAGTACAGTTCGAGTCACCTGTGACTCAAGGAGATGCCTGCTCGGCAGCGATATCTCAGCTCAACTGGAAAATGAAAAATTTGACTGAGGTACAGGGTAAGCTGAGACATTACATTGATACAAGGTTTTAAAAAAAGTTTCTTAAAAAAGCTTTGTTCCAAACAGCTGATTAACCCGTCAAGGTTTTAAATCAGATAATTCAATGCTTTCACAAGTTTCTAAAGGGAAATGCAGAGGTTGGAAGCCTGCTTGTGCCTGTGGAAAAAACCTGCATTGCGTACTCCTGGTAGAGTGTCCAGGATGTACAATAAGCATAGAAACCCCCTCACTGAATCGATGCACTAAGATACTGTGCTCATACAGACCAGCTACAAACCAAAGATACAGGATTACACAATGTATTTGGCCAATTAAAAAAAAAAAAAAAAATTTAAGACTTTCATAATTTTTTTCATGATTCTTTAATTTTTTTTCCATTTTTTTTCCATTTTTTTTTGTTATTTCGATATATTTAGGGGGGTTTTATGGAGACAGATAAAATGCATTTAAACATTCAATTTCTAGCAATAGTTGAGTTGTGCTTGGATAAATTACATTGTTTTAGCAAAGTATGTAATAGTTCTGCGTTTTATGGCAGCCTGTATTTACTCATTCTGTGTCTGATCAAGAGGGAATTCCACATTTGACAGACTGCAAGTGGGGACCACAAAACCTACATATTAACTATGATCCTTTATTAGCTATCTGAGCAGCTATATGTGGACTGAGAAGCCAAAAAAAGTGCACGAGAGTGCTCACAGTGGTAAGGGAAGCAACCTTTCAATTAGCCGTCTGCACACAGACATACCTCTCATTCAACTTGTATGTGTAAATCATGATTCAGGCACTCAAAAATAGTTTCCACAAAGCCCAGTGCCACACATTCCTTGAAGAACAGAGCAAATATTTAATGAACTGAGAATGTTACATTTCTGCGTTAACAGCACAGCTTGTTTATTTTTCACCAACCTTTTCTTTAGATAAGGCCTTGATCATCTGGGCTGTGATGTGCCCATCTGATTTACCAATAACACCATCTTCTGTGTGGCTCCTGCTTGGCATTTCTTCTGGTTCTTCATGAATAGGCATGGCTCTTCCAACCACACACATTAGCTTTGTCTCCAGAGGACCCAGTTTTAAGTATTCCTTAAGAAGAAAGAATATAATTCTTCTGCAATTACATAGAAAAGCAACCGTTCTTAAAAAAAAACCCAAAAACAAACCCTAGCAACTTTCTTTTTAAAAGCAACTGTAACGATGCTGCCCTGGGTTTGCTGTGTTTGGTAGCATCACTGTTAATGGGCTTGGTCTACAAGCCAGCTCGGCTTAGGAGGCTGCAGCCATGCTGCCCTCTTCTTTTCCTGTGTGTTTTCACTGATGACACTTTCTCTGCAAACTAAATTCTGCTCTCAAGTTCAGTTCTGTGAGAAGAATTAAACTAATCCAACAGTTCACTACTGCCAAAAGAGAGGTCCGAGCTCAGCCATGTGCTTCCACCACGGCTGTTCTGGCTCTGGTCTTCTCCAAACCTCTGAGTCAATTTGGTTGAATAACCCAACAGAAAACTAATTCAGGAGGAGAAAAAAAGGCAAGGTTTTCTGCTGGGTTAGGGAGTGAATCAGCTACAGAAAAGGCTGATGTGCACTCTGCCTTCCCTAAGGGCAGGAGCAGGCCCGCAGAGCCAAGGCCAGGGAGAGGGGGAAGGAACCCTGCAGTGCAAGCCCTTGAATCACCTGTCTTTAGTAAATGCTTTCATAATAGTTGCCAATGCAACTCCACTGTCAGCAGTTATACCTTCATTGTTAGGAAGTACAAGAACGTCAGCAGCACCTACGGCCCTCAGCAGGGTGGGCTATGCAGTGCTAACAGCAGGAAGAAAGAAGTAAAGCTAGCATTCCTCTCCCGAGGCAACAGCTGCAAGGGAACAAGCACCTGCAGAGAACGTTTTTGTTACGTGTTCAGCTTTTCTCTCTAATGACTCTTCAGGACCGAGCCACTCCTGATGTTATCTCTGATCAAGGCAACAGGATGATTTCTCTGAAGACAAGCTGCATGGTATTAATCAAACTAATGCCAAATTACTAGAAAAAGAGTTGTAGCTGGGGTTATTTTTGTGTGTGTGTGTACGTGTCTCTTTAAACTCCATAATGAGTAAGTTTGAATAAAATATTCAAGAGTAAAGAAACATTATGGAGAAGTATCTTTACACAGCAAGCCCTGCAGTCTGCACCACGGCTATATCATCTTTAATTTGCAGTAGAAATTGATGATGTAGAGTAATATATTTTCTAAGAATAGTTAGTTTATTAAGAAATGTATTCAAGTTTTCATAACAAGAATGTAGTATCAAAGGCACCCAGGAAACATCTTTTTGCAAGCTAGGATTGAAGACCTCCTGAAGCAGCTGCCAGCACCTCTTTTGAGAGCCACACAAACTGCTTATTTACATATAACCTGTACCTTTTTATTTTCTCAGCCCCTGTATTTTGCACCCAGGAACACCTTCATCCTAGCTTTCTGTTGAAGGAATAAATTACTTGTTGAACATTTAATGCTCCTATGCAACATAAATTCTAAAGGACCAACATCCAAGCAAACAATTCTATGCAATACCACAGAAAACTGTCACTAGCTGACACTCGGGATTCTTGCTAGGGGAATTTCATCCTGACACTCACATATGCTGATTCCTAGGACAGCATTCAATTGCCAGAATAACGCATCTTGTGCTACGAGAAATGCCCTAAAGCATCCAAAACATCCAGGTGAGACTGGCCTATATGACACAGAACCTATATTCTTTTGGCCCAGCATCTGAAGGACAGGGAGTGTCCTAACGATCTCAAATAGAACCAGATGCCTATGATTAAGCATCTGAGTGGCACACTAGGTAAAAGACATTGGAGTTTTCTCTGCCATAAAATCACTGGGAGTAGAACGCTCCTGGAAGTAATTCATGCTCCATACAGAAAGATGTTTGTGTCAGTGAAAGACCTGGTAACTTTAACTCGTACCTGGAAATCTTCTTCAGCTTTGTACAACAAACTATCAACAGGTGGAGTGAATGACTTTTCCCACAGCTCCTCATCACTGTCTTGAGGCTTCTCATTCTCTGTTTTAGACTGAATCTTTGGAAAGGCTTTCTTTTTCTGACAGGAGACCGTGTCACTTCTGAGATTTTCATCTCCATCTGTCTTTGCTTTTTAAAGAGAAGAACGTTGATGTGTATGCAATCATTAAGCCTTATGAAAATCAGAATTAGTACATGATATGAGCATTGCCTGCAATCTTTAATGTGGCTTGGCCAGTGCAATGCAAAGAACAGCTTGGTAGGATTTTAATTGGCAATCCAAGCCAAATGTTGATTTTGCTCACTGATTTTTCTATATTTATTTCTGTTCACAATTTCTGATCAAGCTCAGGGACTGAAATTGATTGGAAGTTAGAAGTAATGGGTCTGTGGACAGGCCAGGAGGAAAAAAAAAAAGAGCTTTTATCAGTTCAACTTAAATCTTACATAGTCCTGAAAAAAAAATATGGGACAGGCAGCAAAAACAAGTATAATTTTTTAGTATATCCATGTATCTATATCTACACATACCCAAGTTCCTGAAACACAGCTAGTCTACTTATAACTCCCCTGAAGAACTCACATTTGCAGTTCATGATTTCCCAGGATGGCAATTCTGGGAATTTGCCCGGGACAATGCCCTGACCCCAGCTTACTGAAACAAAACCTACTTCTCCCAGTAACATTTGTAAAGGTCTAGCAAAGGTGATAGAGCTGAACTGTTTGAAGCAAACATATTTCTAATTCAGAAATCTTAGTCAACATGTTTGCTGGTGCCTGATGGTTCCAGAAAGGCCCACCAATGGCTGGAACTGATCAGAACTTCAACAAACTTGTTCGCGTATCCATAACTGTATGGCTTCAATTTTTGAAATTTACCCCTTTGATGTAATTTTGTCCTTTTGCCCCCTATTTCTTCTGCTCACACAGAGATATAAAATAAAACATGAATCCATAAAAAGCCACCCTAAATAAAACAAGAATCCATAAAAGCCACCCTAATTAGATAAGCACAGTCACATGGTCCTTCTTGCCTAATGGTATATTCTTTTCCAGGGCACACCTACCAGAATAGATTGGGATTCAGCCCAAAATTCAGTACTGCTTACCAAGATTTTCAGCTCGGGCTGAGCTCCACGTAGCTTCATCTGCTCTTGCCAGGGATTTATTTCTAATCTAACTGCAGTATATCTCTGTGAGCTGAATGAATGTAAAGTGCATGTACACTTCAAGTGAAAGCCCATGTAGAGTTCAAGAGTGTCCTCTCAGGGACAAGATACAATGAAGTTATGATGATATGCATCAGCAAAGAACTGATTAAGATATGAATCATATCTGCATAAAAGATGGCCAACCCTGTTAACCACATGCCAGGCTAGTTCTATATCAGTAATTATATTCAACAATCTAAACATCAACTTCAATTTTAAAACTGTATTACAGGTAGATTGCGGTTTTGTCTTCTTAACACAAACTGCAGTCTGTCATTGCTGTAGTGGCTGCAATTAAGTGGGAAATTAATCACCATGTCAAACAGGCGGTTTGATAAAAAAGAAAATAAAAGTATGTAAATGTTCAGTAACTTATAAGTTCTAAGCTGCTGGCATGTGCATTACCTGCATGTTTTCTATACTCTGCTTCTTTCATTTCATCCTTAGGAAATTCATCTTGCAAGCCAGCAGTCTGGGTAAGAAACAAATGCCTATGAAATTAAAAACATAAATTGATACTTATATTAGAGGTCTGAATTTTCTTTCTAAATTGTTCTGTGCAATATTTTGGGGTGATGGGAAGGGCACCCTTTCCGAAAGCCATTTGCCTGCTTAACCACAAATGCGCAATGGTTTAAAAATGCAATGGAGGCAGC
Source organism: Falco cherrug (assembly GCF_023634085.1). Classification (NCBI taxonomy): domain Eukaryota; kingdom Metazoa; phylum Chordata; class Aves; order Falconiformes; family Falconidae; genus Falco; species Falco cherrug. The sequence goes on from NC_073698.1 coordinate 7,344,007, forward strand.
CAGGTAGCTTAGTGGCTAATAAGCTGCTCTTTTTTTATTCTTCGTTCCTAAGTTCAACTATGTCCATGAGACTAAAGGAAAACAAATGTTATAGTCTCCAGTCAGTCCAAGACTCAAACCACAGCTGGCAACTCTTGCTTAAAAGCAGTCCAAAGTTTGGAGAGGAGAGAAAAATGGTCATTTCTTAGACTTGGAACTTTTTCATGCAATATGGCTAAAAACACTGAGCTGGGACTGGATAAATGAAGATGGATCATTCCCATTGTTACACCGTGGTTTTAATATCATTAGTGTCTGCATTTTGCAGCTAAATTAATCTTTCTCTAGGGAACAAGTTAAATAATTGCAATACAAAGGAACTATTATTACAGACACATCTACAGACAGACCTATCCCAAGGCCTCTTCCTTGCTCAGTACCAGGTCATCTGTTTCACTTGAGATTGCAAAACCCCATATATTTGCATATTAATCTTCACATCCTTGAATGTTTTGCCAACACTAAAGGAAAAATCTATTACTCAGCACTTGGATGGAGAAGCTGGGTCTGAGTCAATTAAAACGGAGAGAAACTATTTCCAAGCCCCAGTAGTATCCCCACTAAAAGAAAGCGAGTGTCACTAGGTCTTAATCGATTATAAAAGAACCCCATTTCTTTCCCGAATTTTGGTATTTGGGAGGTTTCAATGTTGCTATCATCCTTCAGAGATACAAGTCCCACTCAGTTAAATCCTGCCTCCCCTCAACTAGAAAACTACCTTGGCTTTGTTGTGGGAGAGCCCAAATAGCTCTAGAGGCAGAAGGCAACATTATCTTTTTAAAAAATTAATCACTTTTGAATTTGTAAGGCATCATTTTACCTGTGTGCTTTCAGATTCTGAAGTCTGCTATTGACCAGTTTTGTCACTAAACCAATATTTTCTTCTTCCAGGAGGTTGATAGAGGCTTTCAAATCACTTACTTCCTTTTGGTACATCTTAATCTTTTGACAATTAAAGAAAAAAACAACCAAGAAAGAGAAAAAAAGAATATAATATTACGAAGTCTATAGCTATTTTGGAAAGCTTTAATAGTAACTATCTTCATAGCACATGCCTAGAAAAAATGCAGCTTTATCAGCAAGACCACATTTGGTGGAGAAACAGTGACACTTTTTTTAGGCAAGGGGAAGGCCTCTCTGGCTCTTTCACACCTTTATTAGGAGCTTTTACTGGGACAACTCTGTCAATCACAGCCACACATTTGGGCTATGCAGCCCTGATAGTAAGCCTTCTCATGCAGCCAAACAGGTCTAGTAGGCAGAAGCTCTGGATTTTTTCATTTTTGCTTTCACATTAGAGCTTTGAGAGAGAAAAACCTTCTTTGCAGAGTTAAATTCAGGATCCTGCTCAGCTAGTGTTGCTTTTCTAATTCCTGCCTATACATAAGACCTTCCTACCCAGAATTAGTGAAGCTTTTGGTCCAAGTAAGCTATGATGTTGGCTAAACTGCAGGTTCTACTTTCTTTTGGACTGGTAATCGCCCCATGTTGCCATAAAGTTTTACTAACAAGGGATACTAGTTATTCAGTTCCCACAATTCCTCTTACTTTTCCTGAATTTCTTACCCCACTTCACAAGGAAGTGGAATGTACTATGGGACAGGTACCTTCCAAGAAATTTTAGCCGTAGGCACATGTTTAAAAGCAGCACCTAGTGATCTGAATGCATCTGTTCTCACCAAAGCCAAATTAACCCAGCTATACTCATCCAAATTTGCAGTTAAAAACTAGTTCCCATTTCTTCCAGGGATTAAAAAAGGTGCAAATGACAGGGCAGTAACCAGTAACAGGACATGGCTTGGCACAATGAGGTGATGCAGCTTTGCACCATCTTGGTGTGACACAGTAACTGTAGAAAAATGTGACTTAAGTCTCCAAATCTGTTCAAATTTCAAGGTAACTAGTTTAGTGAAGGTAACTAGTTTAGGGTTGCTTTGGCAAGTCATTTTTCAGTTGGTTGGCCAAACTGAAAAAATGATGAATTTTGAACTGAGACAAAACTGAAATTTTTTATTTATCTCCCCAAAAGAAAATACTGGAAGAGTCTGTCAGCTACATATAAACATTAGCCTAAAAGAAAATATTACATCTGTATAAGAAAAGCAGAGAAAATGAAAGGGTGAATTCAGAGGACTGGGGAAGTTAGTGATAATAGTTTGGACTTCCAGAATAATTCAAAGCACTAATTCATAACAAACTAATTCATAACATAGGAAACTTCTAGTTGAGAGGAAAAACCCAAATCCCTCAACTCTGCAGTGAGGGCCCCTCAGGACATGAGTACTCCAAAGTGTACCTCTCTTGTTGACACTGCCTAACATGGGTAAGATTCCTAAGTGTTCAGTGAGAAAGGGAGATGGGAAGGGAATTCGTACTCATTCAGTGATAGGATGTATAGATTTGAGCTCCGGTTTGTTTATACAAATCAAAACAGTAATTCTTTCCTATTGGCCCCTACCTCGTTGCCTAAGAAGCTGTGGTTTGGACATCCACCCTGGCAAGTTAAGGATGCAAGCTCAGAGCTTATTAAAGGGAAGAAAGCAAGCTGTATCCCTGCACACAGGCAAGTATCTTAAACCAGTAAGTAAAATGGGGAAACCTCTGCCAGGTTTGTTGGTGTAGCACAGAGAAATAATAACGTCATTCATTTCCCCAAAAGTTTTGCTCAGTTCTAAACGGTGAGGTTATAAAGGTGGGAAAGGGTATTGCTTCCCTCCAATGTCTTGCCTAGATTTGATCGTAACAAAGAACCTGTATTGATTGGAATAAACAATAAAACTTTCACTGTGGAAAAATCAGTTTCCTAAATTTGGCTCACAAAACAGTTTTTTCTTGATGAGGAAAGTTACAAAAGTCTAATATGTAGCTCTAAACTGCCATTAAAGGATAGTATAAGAGCTATCAATTAATCATTTACAACTATATACGATCCTGATTTTCCTCTCTTCAGTGTACTATTCTCCAGGGTTTCTTTATTATGTCCCGTTTAAAGCTGTCTCAAAGCTCTTTCTCCAAAATGTTTTCCAACATCCATATCTGTTTCCTTTCAATACTGCAGCACTAGAACTTTAATGCAATTCAAAACTACACTCTTCAGGTACTTACATGGTTGAACTTTCACATTATATAGTAACTCAGTTTCCACAGATACTTACTTGTATGGAACGTTGCAGCCCTTCACATAACTGCTGCTGGGGCAAGAAAAGGGGTCCTTCATTTGTGAAAGTAGATGTTCACCTTTTACCTTTATTCAGCACATACACTGTTTGCTACTCAGGATTACAGATTAATTACAGGAAAAGAGCTCTCCTTTTCCTATGAAAGTCTTCAGAGGTTTGTCACTAGAAACAGTTACAACTGTAGGCCATGGTATTTCACACCTGAACTACGATGATAAACTGTACACAGGTGATTCTCTTACCTCTTCTTTCAGCCATTCATTCTCTTCAATTTCTCTGCGACTGTTTTTGTCTAAGCACCTTAGGGCATTCTGAGAAAACACGATTTAAGATCATCTCCTCTGAAAGCAAGGCTTTGACAGTGCTGCATACTATAGAGAACCTTCTGCTGTTTAGCAGGAGATAATTAAGAAACATCCACACAACAGACTGTAGCATTGCATCCCCTGAGGGATTACAAGGGGATTTAGTCCACAAGACCAGCTGTTTCTTCATCATCCTGTACGGTGTGGTTTACATGTCAAGCAATTTACCAATATTTTGTAATTTCCCATATTAAAATAGGACATTTCCTTTTGGTCTAACACATTCTGCTGTGTTCTCACTACTGCTCAAATCTTCCTGTTTTCAGGAAATCAGACAGAAATTTAGCTATTAAAAAACCCAAGCAAAATCACAAATTAGGCAGTACTGATCTATGACAAGGAGACATCTATGCTAACGAGCCAAGGCTACAATTTAATTATTGATGTCACTAAGTGGAAAGGAACAACTGGGAAGGAAGATGCTTCTGTAGATCACCACAAGCACAGTCCTTTGGATTATGTTCTCATGTGACTGAAAAGTCCAGCATGGAAGCCAGGGGAATTTAAATACCTAATGGGCCCAACCAGTGATTTGTACTGGTGTGCTCTGCATACAGTGTAAGAAGTCATCACCATAAATGCATTGTAAATCATATTTGCAAATCAGAGCTGGCAGAGATGACAATGTATCAATAAGCCTAAATTTTACTGTAAACTGCGTTATTTTGGCATTTTAAAAATGTTGTACTTTATAAGTACAAGGCAACAACTTTTTCTTTTTTCAAAATTATGTATGCTTCCATGCAGACAATCTCTTAGTGCTATTTTTTTCTGAAGTCCATACAAATGTCAAAATCAAAGTCACAGCAAAAGTGACATGTTCTTGAACAAGTCATATCAGTGCGTGGTGCCCCACTTTCCCATACCTCCTTTGTCAAATTGCTCAGGCTACTCATTGTTAGCCTGATGTAAAAAGGAAAAAAAAAAGTACATGTGTGTATAACAATAACCAATGCTATGTTTAGTAAGAAGTTTTACAGTTTATTTTACTCCTAATTTATTAGAAAAGTTTCAAATCTTAATTTGAGATAAAATAATTATTAATGCAGAGTAGATGACTGCTAACTAAGATGAAGTTAGCACTTTTGAAAAAGGCAGAAGGAATACCTCATGAGCCTGTTCCTTACTTAACTCCATGTGCCTCTCAAGCAGTCTGTCATTTTCTTCTTTCACTGCTTTCAAAGTGTTTGTGTAATATTCTTCAAAACAAAAAAAGAAAATCAGAAACCATTATTTGACATCAAATTCTGCTGAAAACAAATAGATAATCAGCATGTTGCTCCTAATCTGTAACTTATTAACCAGCATCACATGCATAGATGCTCCACAGAAAGGATTCAAACATTCTTCTCCACAGAAACTGTCCTCCTAAACCCAAGTTATTGTAGTCTGAACTACAAAACTAAAACCTGAAGTGGCTTACACATTTCTGTTGGCAACTACAACAGCTGAGCAATTCACTGCTACAATATTGGGATCGTAGCATTAAATTTTGTCTCTATCAATCACAGAACTCCTGGAGTCATGCAAGAGATTTGCTTAGAAAACTTGTTTTTTAGGTATAGAAGCATATTGGATCATCTTATCCATGTGGCTTTTTTTTTTCCCCGACAGTTATTATACAGAGCCTAATACATTTTCTGACTTATCTAAGCCTTCCAGGGTGTTCTAATTTGACAACAGGACAAAATAGAGAATGTGGCAATTGCCTCAAATATTTGCTTTCATCGTTACTTGTGGTCGTTATTTAGGAAGCGTCTTACGTTAAACTGAATTTATTTGGCCTCAAGTTCTAATCACTTGGTATTTAATTATTTCACCCTTCTCTTCAGTTGCTTTTGTGCTATTCTAAATAGCCCACTGCTCCTTAGTATTTTCTCCTTTTGAAGGAATGAATGACACTGTAGTAATTTCAAGGAAAGCACTTCATACTTGTTCCAGAGGCTTAAAATTCAGCCTGGCTCTGCACTTGTGTTGCAGACAGCCTATTGCTGATCTGGCTGTAAATGAGTATTTGGTCACGGACCCACTGTGGAGTCAAAGGCAGTCAAATATGAAAGGTGCATTAGTTGTGCATTAGTTCTTAATTTAACACTGTGGAAACTGGCCTGCTGTAATCAATCCACCATCTAGACTTGGCAGAATGAAATGGAAGTACTTACATACTATAACTAATTCATCTTTTCATTCTTTCAGACAAGTAAACAAGCTGAGTTGTACTAGGAGAATGAAGAGAAGGAGGAACTGTTCAGACATACCTGCTGTTTCTAAGGAGGCTATTTTCCCTAACTCTCACTGGAACAGTTTCCCCCACACCTCATGTAAGTGTATAGCATTCTTTTTCTTCCTCTTCCCTCCAGCAATTTTGTTTAAAATGTCACCCCCAGACTACATGAACAGTGCCAGCATCAAGCCCTTCAGTGGTACCTACAGAGACAGAAACCTTTTCATCTATGTTTATTCCCTAAGCCTGTTGCACATTCGAGAAGTGAGCAAGCTGACTTTGCTTCTGCATTACTCTGGATGCTTGTTAGATTTTTCTTTCTTTCTTTCTTTTTTTTTTTTTTTTTTTTTTTTTTTGTGCAGGCTAGAAGGCTGTACTCCCAGGCTACTTTATAAGTTTCATTTTAGGAAGTTGAGTAAAATATTATGCTAACATCCAGTACTGGCAGCATCATTTTGCAGTATGTTAATTAGGCAACTGCTATATATACCTCTCTAACTGTCTTTCTATAAATACACTTCCGTTTGACCACAATTTTTTGGCTCTGTATCCTGTGACATGCATGAGGTCAGACTGAATGTTCTTACTAGCCCATTCTGGCATTCTATATAAAAGCCCATTCTCTTTTTCGTATTTCAGCAGCTCTATAGGAAAGTTACATTGATTAAGAACACAGAAAATGCATAATGAAAAATATCAACCTCTCCTGAATACAGAGATGGATACCTGACAAGCTATCTGGCAACACAGAAAACACAGATCTTAATCATGATAAAATATGTTTTAAGAAACAAAAAGATAGCTTAGCTGGCTCTTATCCACAGTAGTTGATGCCTGGCAATGGTTGGCACAATATACAGAGACCCTTAGAGCAGTGTCACTGCCTGTTACTACCAGCTGCTTGGCTGTGGTCATGCATACTGAGAGGGACATAGAGGAAGAAAACCAGGACATCCTTCTCCCCTTAGAAGCATGGGTTATGTAACAGCAAAATATTGAAATGATTTTAAAATAATGCAGTAGTAAGGAAATCTTTGTGAAGCACTCAGCACCAGAATACATAAACTCTCAAATGAATTCCACTGTTGTGTCAGTATTGAAGCAGTTCCCAGTATTTGTGTATGTCTGTACTGTCAGTTTTGCAGGGCCTCCCTCATACAGGAGAGGATGCAACTCGGAGGCAAAGTTCCGACCACTGGCTAAACAGCTCCCTCTAGTTCTGTGTTTAAACCAGTATGCTCAATCGACAGCCTGTTCCAAGAGTGAGCTCATCGCACTTTCCTGTCAAAGGAGTTTTCAACATGTGAAGTGCTTGCAGCATGCTGAGAAGCAACAACAGCAGACAACATTTTCAAGTATGGCCTGCTAAGGGAATCCCGTGTGTAGGTGACCTAGATATATGTAGATTTATTTTTAGGAAATTGCTGTCCTTTGCAGTAACGTTTCTTAAAAATGGGTTGCCTGTATTTTATAAGAAAATCATCAGAAGACGAGCTTATCAGTTTCTTTAAATGTTCATAATTTCTGCAACTTTGTCAATTTCTTTAGTAAAGGGACTTTCACAGACACAGAGACAGAGTTCTTCCATTTTACAGGATTATGCAGCCCACCTTAGGTGCACTGCCTTGGAAAAGTTGACAGAAATTCCTAGAACTTGACCTCAAATTAAATTTATAATTTAATTAATTCCTATAAGTAATATACAGACAGCCTGTAAAACTTGCATTACACTAGCTGTAAACTGACCTGTAGTTCTATGAAGGTTATCTTTGACTTCCTTAATGTCTTTTTCTAGATTCATAATCTTGTTGGCCTGTGTTTCACTTCCTACATTTTTGTACTCCAACCAAAAATCTCTCTCACTCTGCTTTACTGAAAGTTTTTGGGCAGTTTCTTCAATTTGGGAGTGCAGATCTATTAAAATAAGAACATCAGAAGACAAGTTCATTACCAATTTTTTCAACTGATAGTCCATAATTCTTACAACTCCATCACATTCTATATTAAAGGCAGTTTCACTGGGACTGGAGAAAGAAGGATGTTTCTTCTACGCTACATTACGACATGATGGCCTCACAGAGTGTCAAGAGCCATTATCACTGCCGAAAACAGTCTGATCTTATCCTGCCAAGGAGGCACAACAGTCTCACTGAAATGTTGTAACCTAAGACATGTGTCTCCCTCAGAATCACAGGGATGGCAGACAGAACTTTCAACAATCAAAACTGGTCATTTTTGCTGACATCAATACTTTTTTTTTTAACTCTTCCAGTGAAGCCAGTGCTCAGGGCTTTCATGGGTTTCAACTGTATAGAAAAAATGAAGCCTCTCTATTTGCACAGTAATATACATCACTTGGAACAGATTAAGCCCCCACAATCTCATACCACGTTGAGAGAGTTTAATTTTGGGGAGAAATATCTTTATGCCTTTTACGCAACAAGGAAGTTGAATCTCTACTTAAAATGCAAAAAAAAGTACTCAATCCCAACTGTGTAAACTGCAGACTGCACTTCCACAACTCACAACATACCTTTCAGAAGTTGTTCTTTGTCCTTAACATACTTCCATTTTGCTTTCAGTAAGTCTTCCACATCATCTCTAGTTACAACCTCCTTTTCATCTTGTTTTTTCTTCTCCTCTTTTATTTTTCTTAGCATGCGCCTGATGTGTGCCTGCTGTTCTTCCTTCAGAAGGTCATTCTACGAAAGAACAACACAAGAAAAGGCATGTATTAAAACATTTTCAAATTAGTTTCAAACTTAAGTAATAAAGAAAAATAAAATCTGACCTAGTGCCAGGATACACTGCAAAAACACTCAGCTAAATACCTATTCTTCATATTAAAAAAGGATGAAGTTGAAGGGAGAGTCTGCAAGTCTCAGAAATTTCTCAGTAATTTCAGGATTGTTACAAGAAAATGAGAGACAAATGACTGCTGTACTTGGTGCAGCACTTCAGTAGTCCTCCACTGCCTGCAAAGAAAGTTCCTTGTGGGTCAATTTAATAAAAATATTTACTCATAGGAGTTATTTACTAGACACCAACATCCTTCATGAGAATGTACCACCTTCATGTAGAAAAGTCATCAACCAGGTCACTTGTATACACAAAAGTAGAGAATCTTGTCAGAGCTGGAATTAGTTATACCTACTGATTCCACAACTGCAATTATAATCCCTTGCCATGACCCTTCAAGTGACACTCAAATTATTTGAAATTACTGATTTGTGTATGTTTGCTCTGAAAGGATACTGTAAAGGAGCAAACTGTAACAGTAACTGCAGCAGCCTGAGCCTCAAGCATTACTCATTCTAGAAGGATTAACTCAAAACCACTCAGAAACATTAAGAAGGGAACAAAGAATGGAGCTAAAAAAAATGTCAAAACATGGCTAAATTAAACAAATAGCACTTCAAGCACACTCTGAAGTACCCTGCACAGTCTAAAATATGGAGTTCTTGAGAGAACATGAAGTAGCAGCAAACTGGGGGAGCAACCATAAAAGACGCCTGCAGAAAGAAGAGCCAAATGCCACTTCTACTGATAGTTAAGGCCACAAGTGAGACACCATCCAGGCATCAACACTGAAAGGACCACCAAGGAAGGCTAAACAGATTGATACTAATAAAAGCAAGGCAAGTATCAGGCATGGGAAGGACAGAGAGGCATTGTTCGATTCAATGTTTCACTGTTACAGGAAGTGCAGGCTGCAACACTGTTTAATCTCACAATCCAGTTTAAGGCTTTTTGAGTGATTTTAATTTATTTAATTAGGTGGCTGTATATATATCCACTTTCGAAGTTCACTGCTTTCAGCTATCAGATGCCATATGATGGTTCTTTATATACAGTTCTTTATTTGCAGTTCATATGTACGGTTCTTTAAAGTGTCACTCAGGTACAATCAGTAGTTACATAACTGCATTCTAAACATGACCCAACACAACTCTCAAGCCACAAGAAAGTGAGTCTTCATCAAGCAGTGCTACAAATTGCACCCAGACAATTGTGTGATGCTCGTTCCTCTTTGTTCAGTTTTCATTAAAACGAAATTTGCAAGAGTAACTAAGCTGTCATAGAGACCTGTGCAATTCCAGATCACCTTAGAAGTGAACCAAGAAGGTCAGCAAATCTCAATATTTGGTTAGAGCTGCTAACGTTACTGACAAAAAAAAATAATAATGAAGTTAATACCGTTTTTTCTTTACGCACTGAAATATTGAGGAATATGTGCAAGATTGTTTAAAAAGGCACACCTGAATGTACTGCAGTAAAGTTACCTACTAAAAGGGGGCTTGCTGTGCTCTGTTTGCTTCAGAGTAAGATTAAATACTTAGGCGGTTACAGAAAACACCTCCACTGAACTCACATTACCTTACCGCTGTCTGCTATTCTGCAATGTTTTACCACTGCAGCTCCTTTTTTGCATGGCTATATTTAGGACATTTATGCTTTATGCCACAGTTAATTCAGATCACACTTAACTTTTAGCACATAAAGTGACTCACTAACGCTAGTTTCATTGACCGTAAGAAATACACTGCAACGACTAGTTTCAGTGAATGTAGTATTAGGACTGAAAGAATAAAATCGAATCTGCAAGTTAAAATACCACATATATAATGTGTTGAGAGAAGGATGCACAGTCACTTACTCTTTTATGATATTCTTTGTTCTTTTTTTCCACTTGTTTCAGATCAAATAAAACCCGATCAATTGCTGCTTCTTTTGTCTTAATTCTGTGGAGAAAGAGTAAAGAAAGAGACATTCTTACAAAAACAGAAGAGAGGAATGTTACTTAAGCTAGATTAGATGTAAATACTACTGAAATGTTTATATTCATATCATATTGCTTGACCCACTTGGGTTGATACCACTATCCGCTTACTATGTGTAAAGAAATTATTTCCCATATACATCTAGACTGTCATGTTAGTTTAGATCTCACACTCCTACTGGGAAACACACTCCCCAATTATGCTGTTCTTTTGTAACCGCTAGAGAGGATTAAGCTGAATTATTCTTTCTGGACGTGGTTTAGCTGACCTATTGCACCGGTCTTTTTTAGGACAAGGATATTTGCGTTCCAGAAATATTTATTTTCCACTCACTATAGAGGAAGCCTAGGCAACTAACTCAGACATAGATCAGATGAATCCCAAACTGGAAAATTAAATGGGATTCAGTTTTTCTGAAAATGTGGTTTGTTGAGCTTCATAAACTGCATTTATACACCAATAACTTGTTAGCCTTTAAGAAGCCCTAAGGGAATAGGGACTGCAGCCTGAGTAGTATCTTCTGAGTACATTTACACATTTTTGTCGAAGAACCAGCTTACTGCTTTCACAATTTTCATAGACTTATTTATCATCTTCTTTGCCACAGCTGTAAAATAAGTATTTTTTTCTGATGTTCATTCTTCTAGAAGAAGAAATACTGGGTTGCAAATGGTATCTGTTTGCAGAATTCTCTGTAATCTTTCCCTCTGTTCCCAGAATTAATTCACCATATGGCACATCAGAGCCAAGTATTACAATTATCACAATATCTTTTACTGTTCCTTGAGGTTTTGTTTTGGGGGGTGGGGGTGGGGGGGGTGGGGGGGTGGGGTTGCCCCTCCCTATTAAGTTGTTTTAAAAGAAGATAATTTTTTGCTGGCTAAGTTCGAATCACTCAGTCACACAAATTGCAGGTTATTAGATTTGCATCCTCTGGTGTCAGTGTGCTCCAAGGTATTCTTCAGGTTTTCTATTAAGTACAAGGATATTAATTAAAGAGACTAGAACAGAGATATGGAAGTATGGTGGTGATGGCTACAGCAAAAATATATCACTTATTAGACAGAGGTGACAGCTTGGCCACACAGTATGACCTCCTAAATTACCTGCCATTTTAAACCATTTCTGTATCTTGAATACTGCTGATGTTAATTTCTGCTACTTTAAGATTTTCCATGAAGTGGCAGTCCACATCCATCACTTTGTTAATGCCAAAAATTTATATGAGTAGAATTTGCTAATTTGTTCACTACATATTGGAACTTTCCTCTTTAGATTATTTTTCTTTGGTATTTGCAAGATTAAAGCAACAAAATAGCTAGACTGATGATTCCTTTTGTATTATTTTTCTCAATCCTGTATAGTAGGTTTCATCTAGATGATTTAAACATCTAGAAACAACACTCCTCTCCCGTACCATGACAGTTTTTCCAGTCTGTAGGATGTTACTTGGGCAAGTAATCCATGGGATTTTTGTTCCTAACCAATCCTGAAAGAGAAAACCATACTAAAAATGCAAAATACCAAATTCACTAGGGACAGCAACCATTCTTCAATCCACAGAAGAAAAATCAGGAATGGAAGTTAAATAAATACTATGCACTCTATAAATCTTGAAGCCAAATGTGACATTCACTTATGTGATTATGCTGCTTTGTTCAATTAAGTGGTACAGAAAATTTATAGATTAGAGAGGTAAAGAAGGAGAGGGAAAGAGAGGAAGATAAAGACAGAAAGAAAAATACTTTTCTTCCCTTTTCTCCCTACCGTTGCTGTAGAAACTAAATATGTTTAGTGTCAGTGGACGCTGTGTCAGTACAGAACCCATTTCAGTGGAAGACTCTTCAGACAAATGAGTCATTTGCTTGGATATTTGAATATGCCTAACAATTTTATCAGGAAGTGGTGCAGGTTTTTTTTTCGGCCTAGCAATACAGTTTGCTTATTTCTTAGCAAAATAGATGGGTTTGTTGACTTTTTGGATGGTATTTATTTGTTATATGATTCAGCTAAATCGAGTCTTGTTTCGCTGTGGAAACTTGTACTCTGTTCTTTGTGAAATGAAATAGAAAATCCCGCGTAAACGCTGTGAACTCCTACAGATGTCACTTGAGCTATATTTGGTTGCTCTTCAGTTTGCTTAACCCGCTTTTCATTTCTACACCAAGGCACTACTCCTTGCTCCTAAATGCTGATAATTGTTGAATATTGGATGCTATTGAGGTTTTTACCTCCCAGTTTCTGTCTCTTTGATAAAAGTCAAAGAGCTTCATTTTTCTTCTTCTCCCTATCTACTCAAGAGACTGCAGATCAAATGAATTGGTCTATTTTGTAACTACTTCAGATATTCTCCTCTTGGCCCTTATTTTTCTCTGCTTGATTTTAAAAGACCTTTAAGTTGTCCCTCCATTATTTTCAAAATAAAGCACTTCCCTTGTGCTCTACTCCCAGCTTCACCAAGGGAGCAAATTGTAGATCTTGATGTTCTGGCTAGTGACCACATAATAAAACTCTTTTTGCAAAGTTATAACCTAACGGCATAAAATTATTTCAGACCCACTTAAATGCTTTCTTATAGGTATGGTTTTGAAACTGTATATTTCCAAAATAACCTTGAAAACCCATTGAAAACCCTTGAAAACAAGAACACAAAAGAACAGTACATAACTGCCACAGTCAATCAGCTCAGGCTCTGAACTGGGTAAATTGTCTTTGTAATCTGCTTTATACATTCACATATTCTATATGAGTGAAAAGTTAAATACATTAAACCTACTGAAATTCTAGTAAGGCTTCTGGGAAAGCTGATTCAGGCTCTTTAATTTGCTCTTCCGGTTTCTCCTCTTTCTTCTTCTCTTCCATGTTTTTTGTTGTACTTAGAAGTTAAATCTAAAGACAGGAAAGGACAAGCAGAAAAGAAGGGGGCCGGGGGGGGAAGATAAATGAACGATCTACAAAACGTCGTATGTTCACCAGCTTTTTTCACTTGTGACAAGTTCTTAACAGTTCTGAAATAAACAAAACAATGTTTTTTGACAACAATAATCCTGCCCAGGGTAGCACCCAGGCCCATGTTTTGGGGACATCCTGAAGTGTTGCCCTGAGTAAAGATATGTTCGTGAACAGTGGCCTCTGTCACTAGTCACTTATTGCATCCCTTGCTGCGAGCTGTGTTTCACATTCTTGCAAATCAAACAAGCAGTTTTTCCTTTTCCCATCGTTTGCCTCTGTTTCTTTATCGGGCTTGTTTTATCGAGTCCACTTGTTAATATGCATCTCTCTCCCGCTCCTTCTGTTCTCATAGCACTATGAATATTTGTCTTTCACTGCAACTCTGATATCAGTTTTCATTGTCAGAGCTGGAACAAAACCATTCTCTGAAGTGATATGCATGTCAGCAGTATTCCCTGGGCTTGTTGTCACAACTACCAAGCTCAGAATTCAACTGACAATGAATAGTTCTGTAATGGAACTGGTAGCACATATTATATAAAATAAAAAAGGTCACAAGAAAAGGGCACGTACGAAGATTCTTCACTTTTAGTGGTCACATAATTAAATGCCAAAACCAGATTAGTTCATATAACAGAGGAGGTTTTACTGAATGAGTAGAAACACTGTATATAACCTGTTTTCATATTAAACTGCTTTTCTGAATTTAAGCTCTGAATTCTATCAATTCTCACTCTAATAGCTAAAATTGATAACAACTTGTTCTGTGACTAAATACAGCAGACGGTAGTTTTCCCATTAAAATGAACACAAGGAAACAGAAAGAAATCAGTGGAAAGCCACATAGCAGGCCTGCCAAATCAATGTAAAATCAAGGGAAGGAAGTTAAAACAACTATTGACAGATGCACTCTAATCCACATGCCAGCGCATGCCTTGTCACTGTATTCACTATACCCTGAAGCAAGGCAATGTCAGCTTTCCATACACAAAATAACTTTCTACCCTCGATTAGTTGATGCCTGCTGATGAAACAAGTGTGTGCTGAGGGCAGGCAGTGTGCTATATATTGCAGAAAGGCTTGTAAAAGGGATGTTCACTGTGTGGCAGCTCTACAAGGTAAGTGAAAAGGTAAACATACCTTGGAGTCTAATATCTCCACACAGCTCCTTAGCCCTTGGAATATCTTTTTCATAATGTTTTATCCAGAAGAATTTTATTCCTAGTCTGTTGGAAACCTACTTGTGCAGATTTTGTCTGTTCTGCTGCTGAAGAAAAGTTCAGACTCACAGGGACAGTTGTCTACAGCTGTCAATCACTGCCTTTGCACCACTTGGTTATTTATGTTACTGGTACAGCTAATGTAATTCACAGAAACCTGGAAAATCCTGACTCCTACCAGCTATACTTTTAACTTCTGAAATGTCCCAGATCAAAGTTTTAATGTTTGCTACACGTTAGTAAAATATTTCCACTGTGAAACTTCCAATACAATCATGCCTGTTTCACAGTATCACCACGACTGCAGCAAACCTTACTGACATTTACATCCAAGAAAAAAATCCTTTTGTACCTGAACGTCCACTTGAGTCTGAAGCTATATTGAGTCCTAAATATTCACACACAACCTTTGCAGATAACAATTATACAATATTTTTCATGAAAGTTTTAAAAACCCTAAACACATGACTTTTGCAAGATTGAGATTTTTAAAAAAGGAAGTGAATTAAGAAATCTCACTGAAACAGGAAGTTAGGTATGTAACATCCCTAGACCCCTCTCAAATTTCCAGTCCAAATGCACAAGTGCAGGATATGGGTTTTAAGTATAAAAAAAGAACTTGTCATCTTTCTTCAGTGCAGAATTAACTGGGCTGGTGTTGATTCCACTTTCACTTGAGAATTCATTGTACTGATTTTCATCAGAAATGGAAGATCACCGCAGCAATCCCCAGCTTTTTTTTTTTTTTTTGCTTTTTTTTTTTCTATCCCTTTCACTAAACAAATAATCAAATACCCTGCTTAAAACTAGATACAAACTGAAACATTTTGAACAGCAGTACTTTGAAAAATTTTGGGGGTTTTTTTTGGAACTCCAGCCCCAGGTGAGCTCCAGCAATATAATTATGAAATTCTTCCTGTGGAGGGACCAACAAAAAAGCCTCCAAGCTGTACAACAAGGTAAAACCCCATACTATAATAACAGATTTGCTGGATTTTGCAAACCATAGAAAATGCACACACATGAGAGAGAAGGGGACGTGTTTAGGGGGACTGAGAATTAACTGCAGATTTTAAACCAGCAGGAAAACATTTGCAGAGGGCAAGATTTATTTCTTCTCTTCTCCCAAACCATCTATGAGGCACAACTCTTCACAGCCCCCCCCCCCCCCCCCCCCATTATGGCTAGCAGCACTTTCTCAATCAATAACAACACTGTCATTAGAGCCCTAGAAGAAGCTAGAAGATCCCAGGCACTGCCACCCCACTACTGTGACTTTCCAGACACTCCTTGCAGGGACCACCCGCTCACCACTCACCTGAGCTCAGTCACTCTCCTCAGTGCCGCCCACACCAGCACCTGCATTCACACCGTTACCACTGTATCTCAAGCAGCTGCATTAGCAGGAGCCTCCCTCAGCTCCCCGTCAATAATTACCTCAGCACCCTGCAGCCACACGGGGACCTCTTCCCAGCCTCCAAAGCAGGCTAACACCTCCCCCTTGCCCTCAGTCCCGGCATGTCCCTTGCACATATGCCCGCATACTCACCACCAGGCACCTCAGTGGGCAAAGCTGGGCCACCCCTTACAGTGGACGGAGCCTCCCTGTCCACAGCCACCAGACCCCACTGGTCCTGTCACCTGTGCCTAAGCCTTGCCACACCACCCCGCCACTAGCCCTGAGCACCCACCACCGAGGAGTTCCCTATACAGCTAAGCTTTGAAGCATCTCCCCTCATCCTCCCGCCACCCACGCCACTGCCCACATCCGAGTGCCTCCCTCCCGATCCAGGGCCCCCAAGGGTCACCACAACCTCCCGACCCCGGCACCCGGCCAGCACCCGCATCCCCTCCGCACCCACGCACAGCCTGGGCCCCGCGGCGGGCGGCGGGCGGTCAGTCAGGGCCTGCCAACAGCCACCTCCCCGCCAACAGCCACCTCCCCGCCAACAGCCACCTCCCCGCCAACAGCCACCTCCCCGCCAACAGCCGCCGGGCGCCACGGCAACGGCCGCCCCGCCCTCCCGAGCCCTCCGCGGGGCGGCAGCGCCCTCTGGCGGCAGCGCGTGGCGCTTGCCGACGGGGAAAAAGCCCGCGTAAAGCGCCCCGCCGTCCCTCGGCGGGCTGTGAGGGAGCCGGCGTCGGGCCGGGGGCAGGGAGAAACACTTCCGAGCCTCTCCTGCAGAAACAGCCAGGTGCATTTGCTTTGTGACTCCTGTACGTCCGACCCGTCTTAGGAAGCGAGGAAAGCAAATGTTAACAGGGCACAGGGGTTATTTAAGTCCTGAGAGGGATTCCTGATCGGCAAAGGTCGTGGGGCAGCTTGAGTTTCACCCAAATGGATAACTATGATGGCAGGCTTAAAATTGTGAAGTAAAATTGCAGCTATCCTCAAGAAAAAGAGTGTTTCCAAGCTCTGCGGTTGTAGGGGCAGTTCCACACCAAATGTGAGCTGGGTCAACTGTGATCACAGAGCTGGTTTCTCAGGAAGAAGCACCCTAAACCACCCAAGGTATTGGGACAGAGCAAGCTCCTCCACCCTGGTAATAGACCATACACTACTGCCTGTAACTCCCTTTGCCTCATACATCAGTGTTGTGCAAAAAGCCATGCCCCAGCAGTGGGGACAGGGCAGAAGAAGATGGAAAGAAGGGTTGGAGGCTGGTCCAGAATTACTTCTGCTTCTCTCTTGCTGGCCAGTGGACCTCCATCGGTTTTGGATGGGCTCTGTACATTGTTGTCTCTCACAGGACATCAGTGCCTGAGCCACATAACCCTTGAAGCCATACTCTACCACTGAAATAGATCTGTGAATCACTAAAATGCCTTTGTCCTCATTCTTGGTCAAAATTCACGTTTACCTACTTTGTTCAGATTGTGGCCAGTCCTGTGGAGGAGTATCTTATCCTATGACAAGTCCTGTTTGACATAATACAGCAGTCCCTGTAATTAAGGCGTATCCATTAAAGCAAGAACAAAACGCTTTCTATAGACAGAGATTGTAATTTGCAATGCATCTATATTGAAGACAATAGGAATTGTTTATGTTCATTCAGTGGCCCCATATAACTTCAGATGAGAAAGCAAAGAAAGAAACAATTACACACAAAAAAACCCCAACAACCCCTAGTCATAAAAAAACTAGTGACTTTTCATTTCCTTCTTGTATATTATGGATTTAATTACGTTATTAGGACACAGCAGCTAGCTGACACATAAGCCATTGAGTAGAAGACAGAAAAAGAAAGAACAGCATCTTAAATCAGCTGGCAAGGATAAACACAGCCTTGACCTTTGTACTTTGTAGCACAAGACCTTTAACTTGAACTTATTTAAATCTCACTATTCCAAAAAGTAACTTTGCTTAAACTTGACAAGGGGTGCCCCTTGCCTTTTTCTATTTGCATGGGCAGACACTACTTAGATCTTTTAGGAAGTCTTGCCTTACATGCAGAAAGAGACAATATTATGGTAAGTTTGAGTCCCTGTTTTGCAGGTTAACAGCATTGCCCGGATCAGGCAGTGCTTTCAGCTCTTCTTTGCCCCTCTGTTAACAACCTTGAACATGGGTGCTAGGAAGATCTGCTTCATAATCTTCCTGAAGCCTGAGTTTAGGCTGACTGCTCTGGATAGTTCCCTGGATCCTTCTTGCCCTTGAAAATGAGTGAGACATTTGTCCTTTAATGGTCATCAGGAACCAATATTTATGATGTATGCAATATATATAACATACAAAGAAAATATATGTATAAAGGCGTAGAGGAATGAAGCTGGGTTAATTAGCATTGATAATATACAACTGTGGGTTGGCTTCAGGGGCGGCGGTTTGGCTGGTGTAGACAAGGTGCAGCTGTGGCTGGTTAAATTAACTGGTTGAGAGCCAATGAAGAGAGAGCGTGCCCTGGGTGAGGTGAGGAGAAGAGAAGGCAGCAGAGGGACTGTATGAAGAGTATGCTGGTATGAGGTGGTTAAAGACCTTGTTGCAGCTTGATAGTCTGGAGAGTGCTGTGACAATTGGTGCCCCATGTGAGCCCCTTCAGATTATGAGACTGGGTGTAATGAGCGGTGATGGCTGTGCTGGGAGGTGTTTGAAGCTTTGAACAGTGATGATGGTGCCCAAAGTAGCGGAGACAGGTGGGGATAGCCTGCGATCCAGATCACATTGAGATAGGTTGGAAGAGCCTGGGGATCTGGATCAGGCACCAGTAAAGGTGAGCCACTGGGATTAAAGAGAAGGAAGCCTGACTGCTGTGGATTTAAGGGACTGAGGGTAACGGGTGATAGTGGTGGAGTACCCAGCCAGACGTGGCAGCAGCCTGCAGCAGCGGCGGGTCCAGAATGGATCTGGCTAGACAGTGGTGATGGCTGTGTCAGGGGAAGGCATGGGAGCAGCGCATTGCTGGGAGCAGCTCCTGCCATTGCTGCTGCTGCTCGGCCTGGTGGTATTCTTGCTGGTGTTTATGTGCTCATTGAAGGTGTCTCCAGCTGAAGAAGAAATGGGCGACCCCAAAGAGGTTAAGAATTTTTTCAGGACACAGAATGATGTTAGTGCTATATTCTAGACCTGCAGCTGCTGAAAGCTCACTCGGGTTACTGTCCAGTATGATCCAAGAGGCAAAAGGACAAGGCACTCTAAGTTCATCAGAATCCCCTTCTGAAGAAATCAAAATCCCAGATGCTAAGAAAGCAGATAAGAAGAAAGGTGATCAACCTGCAGAAGATGAAAAGCCCAAGATAAAAGTAAAGAAGGAATATGAGTATGAGTTCAGGGACAAGTTGTCCGAACCGTATGAAAAGTTTATTTGTAAAAAGTGTGTGATGGTTGTTTAAAACATGAGGTATGAAATGTTAAAAAAAAAAAGGGGGGGGGATTTCTAGAGGAGTTAGAGGACTGTATGAAAAATATTTGTAAAAAGGTTGTAATGATTGTTAAAAACATTTAAAAAAGGGGGGTGAGAAGTGTAGAGGAATGAAGCTGGGTTAAGTAGCATTGATAATATACAGCTGTGGGCTGGCTTCAGGGGCGGTGGGTTGGCTGATGTAGACAAGGTGCAGCTGTGGCTGGTTAAGTGGTTGAGAGCCAATGAAGAGAGAACAGCCGAGGAACAAGAGGAGAGGAAAAAGCAAGAGGAGCGAGAACACATGCCCTGGATCAGGTGAGACAAGGAGAAGGCAGCAGAGGGACTGTATGAAGAGTATGCTGATATGAGGTGGTGAAAGACCTTGTTGCAGCTTGATAGTCTGGAGAGTGCTGCAACATACAGGAGTTACCTAAAGGGAATGAGGAAGAGAAGATGGGGAAGAGAAATAGCTGAACACTTGAAGGAAGGCATTGTAAAAGATCTCACATCTGCCCCTGAATCCAGAACTTAATGCTGATGAGCATGGGACTGCCATTTGAGACAGATCTGGGTGGTAAACCAAGATATTCTCACTGGTACATACTTTACATAGGACCTTTTTCCCCAGCTTTTTTTGATACAGTTCTGGAAAGGTGATCAAAAGGTATAAATCTTGAGTTCCAAGACTGGGAAAAAGGTTCCTTCCCTCAAATGGCAGAAGATAAGTTTTGTGACAAGATTTAAACTTTGTTCTGCTATGTGGTCGTAGACTGTCTGGACTCTGAAGAAGTGGTGGAGAGTTGCTGCTTCTGTTGGCCCTTCAGCAGCAGCTGTGATGCTGGAGCTCACCTGCCTTTCTGCTTTATGATGGCAGGTCAAAAGAGCTTTGGGAGGAAGCAGCTTGTCTATGAAAGCGTCTGGAGCTGGAAGGTGGTGCTAAAGAGCATGGAAATGCTGTGTGTGCGGATTCCACCTTCCCTCCTTTCTCAGGAACTGGGCCTGGAGAATTCCTGATGACAACCAGCTGAATCCCAGCGGCCTTTCAGTCAGAAGGGCTGTGGGTACAAAACAGCAAGCCCATTTCCTCCAGAGGAATAACGCTGAGAAAGCTGGGGTTGTTCAGCCTGGAGAACAGAAGACTCTAGGACGTTATAGATGTTATAGCAACTTCCAGCACCTAAAGGCACCTACAAGGAAGCCGGAGGGAGATTTTTACAAGGGCATGCAGTGATAGGACAAGGGGGAATGGCTTTAAGATGAAAGAGGGGAGATTTAGATTGGATATTACAAAGAAATTCTTTACTGTGGGGGTGGCAAGGTGCTGGCCCAGGCTGCCCAGAGCAGCTGTGGGTGCCCCATCCCTGGCAGGGCTCAAGGCCAGGCTGGACAGGGCTGGGAGCAGCCTGGGCTGGTGGAAGGTCCCTGCCCATGGCAGGGGCTTGGGACTAGGTGATCTTTAAGGTCCCTTCCAACCCAAACTAGTCTATGATTCTATGAAATAATTATTTTTGGAAAGCGGCAGCTTGTGTCTGGGGGATGCTGAGTTCAGTGAGATTCAGTTGGAGCAAACTTCTGCCTTCCCTATCTGCAGCTCAGCCAGGCCATCATCAAGGCTGTGGTGGCTATGATGGGCCTCCTTCTTCATAAAGAATTTCAATGTATATGGCCACATGTCCCAGCTGACAGACCTGGGTACAAGTCCTCTGAGGACATGTGGGTTAAAATTGCCCCTCCTCTTTTACATTGTCTCCTTGACTGAGGCAAGAAGTCACCACCTTCTGCTGTCCTGTGTTGCCTCTTCTCTCTGGTGCCCTGTCCTGAACCTCAGCCTGGGTATGAGACTGAACCCAGGGAAGGCTTTCAAGTGTTGCTCTGCTTGGGAAGCCAGGTAAGGCATGACTGTTCTGACCAGGGATTTCATGGTCATTGATGTATTTTCCTCTGTCACTTCAGCCCTCCACTGACTGCAGGAAGACAAGCATCCTACTGTGCAGCAGGCAGCAGCTCAGGTCCTGAAGGACAACTGAACAGACCTGCAAAGCCTTCAGAGCAAGTAATAAATACTCAAAAAGCATTTTCCACAGGAAAGTGAGGAATAGGAAGACTACACAGGCAGGGAAATAGCAGCTAGGCCACGAAGAATTGGCTGGCTATGTTACCACTAGAGCCAGTGCAATCAGCAGAGAAGAAAAAAGCATTGCGTGTTGAACAGAACCTAGGGGTGCTTCTCTGGGGCCCAGGGTCTCTTGGCAAGCCTTCCTCTGGAAGTGCAGCCTTGGACCACTTCTGGGACTTCCAACTCTGTTTTTTATGTGACCTAACCCTCAGTGGGGGCTTGCCCAAGAAGACCCTGGGGAAAATTTGAGAAGGGAAGGAAAATCCCTGTTCCTTTTGTTGCAAAATATCCAAGAGATGTTTGAATCCTCTGGTAAGCATTGGAAGTCCTATTCTGCTCTTATTAAAACCTGCTCTTCTGCAAAGCCTGAGATGGAGTGAAAGTGATGGGCTGTTCCTGGTGGAGAAACAAACAGCTCTAGTTATATTGAAGGAAGGATGGCCCAAGAAGGTGTTCTTCTCTCACGTGCTTCTCCTGAGCCATATAGAAAGCTCATTGAGAGTCTGAGGAGGTATACATAGGACCTGGGAAGGGCTCTGAAAGGTATGGGATCTAGGAGTAAGGCAGAAACAGAGCATATAACTCTAGAAGCCCTACATTCCACTGACAAAATGTCCATCACAATAAAGAATGTAAGACAACACAGTATTGTTAGAGCTAGTTTTGAGCCGGCAAATCCTGCTGCTTTCAATAAATATCAATATTGACAAAAGGGCCATTTGAGGGGTTGCTTAATTAAGTAACTAGAGAAATTAATCTAAACCTTTTGTGAACAACCTCTAGGATGGCAGGAGAAACCTTCACTCTTTTGGGGCACTTTTTTCCAAAATTCTCAGACTTGCACCCTGAGGGAAAGAAACCCAGAAAACACAGGTTGCACCAAAAAGAAGCAATGCAGATAACACGGTTTCCTTCTCAGTGACCTTCTAAGATGGGTTGCAGAAAGTGCTGCTGAAAGAAAAGCTCACTCCAGAGAGCTGGGTCCTATTCTGACTCCATCCCTAATGCTGAGTTTCCTACTGAGCTGTCCCACTGACTTGACAATTGGAAGAGAAGTTCTCATGTTTCTCTAAACTTTTTTTTTCTTCCATGTTTTGTTTTATTTTTAACTTTGGAAATCTGATAAGAGAGGGTAAAGCCATGGTGAGATTGGAAGTTTCCATGCAAAGTGCCAGACCCATTTTTTGTACATCACTATTAAATGCAACTTGTTTGGGCTCTGTGTTCTGATCAAGTTTAAAATAGCAAGTTATTCTTTTTACAGATACGTGCACATACAGAACAATTGTCACAGCCTAAAACTACGTATGGAAAGGACCAGAAAGCACCTAGTATCAAGAGTTTATTGACAAAGGACTATCTAATTTAACATGAGACAGTATTTCTCATCAATTGCAAAGCAGAAACTATCTTGATCAGTCTTTGAGGAAAGCGGCAGCTATTCATAGAATCCTTCTCACTTCCTAGTACTCATCAAACAGCAGGTGAGGGCTTCATGTCTTTTCCTTAACTGGGCATTTGAGGGCAATCGCTAGCAAAGCTGCATAATAGTGCAAATATAAAGTTGCCCTGGTCAGCGGCAGCAGGACTTAAGTTTGGTTTGTCTTGGAGCAAAAGAGCAGGAAAATGATCAGGCCCTATTTGTGCACATTTGCTTGTTAAAGCCATCTCTTTCATGATCATTGTTATCAAGACAATCTCTTTCTTACCACAGACAGCAGCATATACAGCTAATTTACCTACACAGTTTCCTTTCACAGTTTACACCTTCAGTGTACATTTTCTTGTTACATTTTAAAATATTTTTTAATAATTAAAAAAAATATTTTTGAAGACTTAGTTTTTAAAGTTGTAAAGAAATGTCTTCTGTTGGTAAGATGACAGAGGATTTGCCTCTCCCATGTGACATGACTCAGAAAGGAGGTCAGAAGTAGTACCCCCCCTACACACAGCAGCACGCAGAATAGAAAGCTACTCATCCCCCTCTTCCAAAATAATTTAAAAAAAAGGTAGAAATGGCATTTAATAAAAGACAGGACAATGCTCAGCAGGTGCAGGACATGGGCAGACAAGTACACTGACCAGTCCTGTTTAGATGTGACTGGCCCCTTTTCTCCCCTTATCTGTGTTTTCCCATGCTTGTTCCTCTCCAAACCACCTTTATCCCTCTTTTTTCCACACCTTTGACTCATGCCCTGAATATCCCATAGTAGGTCTTGTGCAATCTGAAAATCCTCTTTGCTTGCATCCTACATCATGTCCGTTCCCCGCCCCCCCCCCCAGGCAGTGAGGTACTGAGGCACCCAGGGACAGACTGGGGAGGGGCTGTGTCTCTGAAGGGGTTACTTGGGCTCCCCCACCTGCCCTTGTGCCTCCATGCTCCTTCCTGTCTGTGGAGATCTTTGATGGGCTGATAGCTCCTGTGATGGCCTTGGGAACTGCCAGGCAGGGTATTTCTTGGGCTCCTCCACCCATTGTTGTTCCTCTGCCTTCCTTCGTGTGTGTGGAAAAGAGTCTTGTATCATGTAACCTAACAGTGCAGAAGGTTTTAAAGGGAGAAAAAACCAAACAACAAAAAAAAAAAATCAAACCTTGGGACCCAGGAACGAAACGAAGGATGCAAAGCAAGGAGCGATGCAGTCAAAGCCACCAGCCAGGGAAATATCACTACAGCACTGGAATCAGCAGCATCTGAGTTAGCTGTGATTCATGTTAATTCACATCAGAGAGCAGCCGAGTGTTCAGAGGAGACTGAGATTTTGTCTGGATGAAGCTGGGGCAAGGAAAGCAGCATCCAGTGGATTTGCTTTGCTGAAAGTTACTATCTTTTCAACCTAATACCTGCCGCTCTGTAACTGAAGCGTGCATTTATTTTTCCGTTAATGGGAGAAGATGGGATGACTTCCTCTTTCCTTTGGATAGGGGCTAGGGAGAATGACATGTTGAATGAGGGGGTGAAGGGAGAAAACTGATCCACTTTCTGCATCTGACAGGAATACCTCTACATAAAGATATCTGCAGGGTTTTTTGTTTCCTGAAGATGTCATAACACTTTGTGTTGCATTGCAATCAAAAACATGCTTATATCTTTTGATTGTGCTGAGAACTTAACAGCTCTGTGGCAATGTACGGAGAACACAAAGCGGAGGGTTCATAGGGCCCATCCTTTCATTACTAGTTTTTGTTCTCTTGGTGTCACCTTTAGTGTTCAGGCTCAATTCACATGAAAAACACCTGCTCAATCCTTACAAAAAACACCCAGATTCTTCAGATCTACTACACCAGTGCAGAGCCACTGTGGGGACAGGCTGTATACTGGTTGTAGACTTTTCCCATCTGAAGTTACTGAGGATTCCGTCTGAGGGTCTTTACCATGCAGGTTGTTCAGGTATTTTCAGTTTCTCCTTTATTGCAAACACTCAAGCTATGAACTGGCCACCAGTCTGAGCTGGGACAGCCCTTGCATACATATTTCCACAGATTTCATTTGAATACATCTCAAGAACAAATCACTAGACTAAATGTGAATAGAGGCGAACATACATATTTCACTGTGTTCCGTTCTGCGCTCCCCAGTTCCACAGAGACAGGGAGCTACTGGGGAGGGGCCAGAAGAGGCTACTAAGATAGTGAGGGGACCGGAGCATCTCCCTGATGAGGGAAGGCTGAGGGAGCTGGGGCTGCTCAGCCTGGAGAAGAGATGGCTGAGGGGGGATCTCAGCAATGCCTACAAACATCTCAAGGATGGTTTTCAGGAGGACAGGGCCAGGCTCTTTTCAGTGGTGCCCAGACACAGGACAAGCAGCAACAGGCACAAACTGCAACACAACAAGTTCCATCTGAATATGAGGAAAAGCTTCTTTACCCTGAGGGTGACAAAGCACTGGCACAGGCTGCCCAGAAAGGCTGTGGGGTCTCCTTCTCCAGAGACATTCAGAACTTGCCTGGACACAATGCTGCACAACCTGCTTTAGCAGGTGGTTGGACTAGATGATCTCCAGAGGTCTCTTTCAACGCTGACCATTCTGTAATTTTAACAGACGCAGCACACACCCCATACTCAGTTTTGCAGCCATCACTTGTCACATGCTGGAGGCTCCTGGCACCTGGAACTTCCTAGCAGCAAGGAGCTGCTTTTCCCTAAGCTTGGGTCCAAAGTCCTTGATCAAAGAGGGTATTGGTTTCGGCAGTGGGTACACCAGGCCCATCAGTTCTGGCTCCATCAAGCAAGGGCCAGGTGTACCCACATCTGCCAGCTGATAACAGTGTGTCTGGTCTCCAAAAGGCTGTTTTACCCCTGCCTTCTTTATTCTTCAGGACTGCTGTGAGAGAGGAAAAAAAAGAGATATTTAATACCACAGAAAATAAGTTCCA
This sequence comes from Falco cherrug, assembly GCF_023634085.1. Taxonomy (NCBI): domain Eukaryota; kingdom Metazoa; phylum Chordata; class Aves; order Falconiformes; family Falconidae; genus Falco; species Falco cherrug. The sequence continues at coordinate 7,370,098 of NC_073698.1, forward strand.
TGTAGCAAGAGTGCCAAAAGGGCCCCATTTCTAAGGAACATACTGAACGTTCCCTGTTCTGCAGTGAACAGGAGTTCTGTGTGGGTTTGAATAGATACGGCTTAGTATGTTGCATTAAGATGAATATGCAGGATATATGGATGAGAGATGCTTGAATGAAAATTATTGGAGGGAGAAACTGAGGTCTAGGCTTTCACAAGGTCTCTAATTCGCTTCGATCCTTGTGAACTGAACAGAAGCCTTATTAAAGGCTTATTAACTCAGAACTTTACTGGATGGTGCATAAAGCATGCTCTAGTCCCTAATTTTGTCATCAGGAAGGAAAAGCCACATATAAAATACATGAAATTGAAAAGACATGTAATTTACCAAACCTTCATACCAGCACCATGTATACTAAATTTCCTTTAAAAAGCATGAAGTTGTTTCACTGGATCCAAGTTTGAGTGAAACGTAAGAACTGACAGCAGGAAGCCAGAGCTGACGGTCTAAGCCCTGGGGAGCTAATGGACTCAGGCTGGGGATACAAGGGCAAAGTCACATAAAACCAGGCAGCTGCGAGCGAGACCAGAGCAAACGGGCGGGCTGCCCGCGGAGCACAGCAGGCCCTGCTCCCAGGCCGTCCGGGGGCTGAGATCCTCCAGCTGCCCCCAACATGGATTCACATGTAAAGCAAGTGCTGTGAGAGGAACACGCATAACGGGAAAATAACCACCACACCAGCGGGTCGGTGCTGTCACCCTGCTCCCGGAGGGACTCCAGCCTCAGAAACCGCCTGGGTGCCTTGGCTGCTGAGCCAGAGGTGCTTCGAGGGGAAGGTCCTGCTGAAACATCCCATGAATGGTGGCGTGAGCATTCCGTGCCACTAATTAAACAGAAAAGCACTTACAGCGGCTTCCCGGACAAACAGACGACTGAAACCTCTGCTATCGCTGCCTGTATCTTTACTGCAAACAGGGCGTTACGCTCACGCCTCTCAGGTTGCCTATCGCCAGGTAAAGTAAAATACTGATCGTTTCCCCCCAAGGCTGCTAGCCAAGCCAAGCCAAGCCAAGCCAAGCCGATACTCCCTGCGTGGACCCGATGCGGAACAGCCACTCCCGCCGCGGAGCGAGCCTGCCCCCCCCTACCTCTGCCTCAGCAGCTCCCGCGCAAACCCGCCCCGCCGCCCCGGAGCACCCTCCCGGTGCCACAGGTGGCACGAACCGGCGCGCGGGGGCGGCGGGGGGCGGGCCCGGGCCGCGGGGAGCCGCCCCGCTCTGAGGGACGCGCCGCCGCCATTGGCCCCGCGGCGGCGGGCAGGGGCTGCCTCTCCCCGCGCCGCCGCCTCCCTTCCCCTCAGACAAGCGGGGAGGCGGCGCGGGGCAGCGGCTGCCGGCCGGCGGCAGGTAACCGGCGCTGCCTGTGGCCGGGCGGAGGGGCTGAGGTGGCGGCGGCGGCGGGGTGCTGCCCCCGGCTCGCTGAGGCGGCGGGAGGGGTGAGGCAGCCCTGAGGGGTTTCGGGGGGTGGGGGTGCCTCGCTAATGGAGTGACTCAGAGGCCAAAAATATAAACCACCCGTGCTTGCGGTGCTGGAACGGCGTGAGGGTGAGTCTGTTGGCAGCTGAGGAGTCCTGGCTCCAAGCCGCTCCGGTGTTCCTGCTGCGGGAAGCTCGCAGGGCCCGTTCGCCTGCGGACGGGGGAGGGCTGGCAGGTGGCTCCCCTGCCCAGCCCCACTTGTTCAGGCCGAGGGGAAGCGCCGCTGTCAGCGACTTTCCTTACAACCGACGGCGGGGAGCGGGTATGAAGAGCTGCAGCCCCTGCCCTGCGAGGGGGACCGTGCACCGGGACATCGCGCTGCTGCTGAGGGGTGCTCCCGGCTGGCGGTGAGAGCCGACTAACTGTACAAACCTACCCGCGCCCAGCCGCTCTAGAGGCCTGCTTTAATAAAAGGGCGCTTTTTATTCAAAGGAGGGCGCTTAGATCTCGGTTGAGAGATGTTAATGACCTTTGTGTAAATAGTCAGCACTTTCATTTCAAAGCACTAAAGGAATTGCATCTTCTATGCTGTCTCAGGAACAAATTGCAGAATTGCTAAAGTCTAATGCACTTGGTTGTGCTTTTCCTATGTCAGCAGGAGCCGTTTACATGATTGCCGTTGCAGAATAAAAGTCGCTTAAATCTGGGGACAGACTGGCAAGAGGCAAGACTAGTAGTTTTGAACTTTCTCAAACGTGTAAGGGAAGGGGACTTAAAACATGCTTGACAGGGTGCTCTGAAAAGAAACTTGATTTTCTTTGATAAAAGAAGCAAAGTGTTGCAACAAAATGTGTGTTTACACATATCAGGGAATTGGAGCTCACTGTGATGGAGTATTTAAAAAACTGATGAATCAAACACTTTACTAAACTCATATACAGCTTTCTAGTCATTAGTTCCTAATTACCATCAGTCATTAGCACTACCTTTCCCAAACAGTTCTTGACAATTGCATCTGTAAGTGTTAGTAAACCTAGGAATATATAATGCCATGGAACTGATGGCTACAGTTCTTGATGGTCTCAGTTGCTGAAGTCAAAGTAAAGTGTTTGAGAACTCTTTGGCAAGAGAAGCTGAAATTAAAGTAAGTTTTGTGATTTTCATAAATTACCCTCCTTCCTTGCTTATTGTTGGAGTTTTATGTTCCTTGCTGCCTCCTTGGAAAAAAGGGGATGGTCTCATTTGCCTTTTACATAGTTCATATTATTTCGGGGAGTAAGACTTGTTGTAATTTTGCTAGGCATCTTTCATATTCATTTTGCAGGGTTATTCTGGTTTCATTAGATATATCTCCTCTTTGTTCTGCAGTTTTATTTTGATTTCACCTGATGACTTTCTTGCACACGCTACATCCTTTGGTCTTGCAGATTTCACTATATGCACAGGTTTTCCAGTGCCCTATTTGGGCAAGCGTATTGCAAGTCCCTGTCCACTTGCAGCTGTGTTATTTATGTATAACTGCATCATAAAATACTACTAATAATGTTACAGTGTTACAAAATACTTGTACACTGTTACCATATTTTAGTGTGATTGTGTCTAGTTTTAAGGCAAGGAAATAGTAAACATCTCGCTTGGTCCGTTTCCACCTTACTGCTGCAGCAGGCCTGTGCTTTGGCTGTAAGGCATGTTCTTGAATTTTCTGAAGCTGTCATTGGACCTGTCTCATGTTAAAGAAATTTCCTTCCAGCATCTCTTGCAGCCCATAATAATGCATTATCGGTTTCACTGTCAGACTTTTAAAATTCACTGAAACAGGTCTTTGTGTTCTTGTTTACCGATGCTGACAAAGATGCCATAGTGAAAAAAAATCTCCATTGTCACCAAAAATGAATGATGGAAAGGTGAATGTTTTTTTTCTCTGAAGCACTGGGTAGTGACCATGGACAGATAGATTTTTCTGGAGTAAACTCCCATTATTCTGCAGGAGACACTTGCCAGTTTCCCAGGTGGGAGTACTGCTCCAATTTAGTACTTGGAGAAAAACTTTGATGCTTGTACAGAAGGTGAGACTTTAACTGTTGCATCTAGAAAAAAGGCTTAGCCAGGTATTTAAACAGTGGGATGAAGTCAAACAAATTGCTTGTTTTCTACCTTGTGGTGTTCCCTGTGCTCATGACAGAAAGGAAAAAAACAGACTTCAAACAAAATTCTAATAAAACATTATTTGCAAGGAAACATAAAAGTAATTCATAGTCTCTCAGTAGGAAAAAAAGTTCAATTTTATTTTCTTTAATTAAAAGTTATGGTTCTGTCCTGTGGAAGTCAGTCTTTATTTGATAGTGACTTCTTTTGAGCCGTAGTAAAGGTTTTTTTGTGTGGGTTTTTTTTCCTCTCTGCACAGAAAGTGTTCTTCACTCTGGTTGGCTGACTAGCAGGTAACTGCTAAAGCAGTAGGTAACCTTCTGGTGCTTAAAGTCCATCATCTGTTGCATTTAAAGTCAGCTTATTTGGGTTGCTCATAAGTCAATTTAAGAAGGCTTGTTAGTTTGGTCTTCCAATGCCTGTACTCTGTTCTTTAGCTTATTTGGGCATAAAGTGAGTGACAACTGATGTTAGCAGACTTATTCATGCTTCATTCTTGTGGTAGAGAGTCATTCCAATACACCTGGGTACAGCAACTGGCTGTACTAGATTCTTACTTCATGGTATGAGGTTTCCTTGCTATATGTAACTTGACTCTGTTTATTGCATTGAGAGCAGTGGGGAAGAGATATGATGTGTGAGGGGGAGGAAAAGAATACTTCTCTCCTCTTCTTACTTTATAGCTTCTTATCTAGATGGTAATGCCAGACAATTTTTGACTTGAATACTTCTCAGTTTCCTGTGCATATACACCAAATTAATGAACTTGACAATTTTTTTCTCAGTCTTGCTATATGCCTTTTCTTCTATAGTATAAATTTTCTAAAAGTGAATTTTTCTTTTCTTTCTCTCTCCAAGTGAAGGAAACCCTGTGTTTCTGTTTGGCTGTATCTATAAATAAATTTATATGTCTATAAATGCTTATACATGTATATAAGTAAAAATAAAGGTAAGAACAAAGGAGATGCTTATTTGCAGAGTAACTAGCAGAACAATGTCCTAAACTCATGGCTTAATGCTTTTGTTCTATCAAAGGATCAAACTGAGTGTCAGTAAATTCCATATGAAATTGCCTGCCCAATATCTGATTCTGACAAACTGGCAGTGATGTACTTCTGTACAGGCTGCATAGACTACAGTTAGACTGTATAATCTCAGCCATGTAACTAAAGCTCCAGAAGCGGATCAGCATGTTCAAGAACTCCTGGGTTAAAAATAGTTTTAGACATCAGCTTTTTAGATGTTAAATTCTACCTCCATGCTTTTCTTCTCTACTGAATTTTAAATGCCTTTACGTGATTCAAAAATAGCATTAGAAATAGAATATCAGTTATGAAAAATTAAGGGTGAGGTACAAAAATCCTGTGTAATTGTGCTTCAGGCACCATAAGCAAAAGGTATGTGTGTAAGTCCCAGGCAGAAATTTATGAGACTACCAGAAGTAGTGAGTCCTTGACTTCTATTCTGGTCCTGCCCACACAAAACTGTTACGGTCTTTTTTTTTTTTTTACCATGCTGAATTTGAAAGTTACGTATATTCTATTAATCTTGTCTTTTTTCATGGTGATTCAGCACTCCTCTGGAGATTAAAGGACCTGGATTAAAAAAATTAATACCCTCGGGTTACTCTCCTGTTCCCTCTGCTCTACTAGAACTGGACTGTTGTGTGGCCAGGAATGCAGGGCTGGCTGGATAAGGAAGGAAGCCGAGACAGAGAGCGAGCTTGATTTGTGATGTTGTGGCCTGACTGAGAGAAAGTAGACCTGGCTTCCTGCTTCTGCTTGTTGTGACATTGCTTTAATAGTCATTCTGTGAGATGGGTGGTTCAATCCTTGGTAGTGCAGCCCTAGAGAGGGTTAAAAGTGAACCAAGTGTAGCCTTCAGACTGTCATATTTTGGTAAAGAAGGGGATGTGAATTTGAATCCACTTGGGTTAAGTGATTTTTGGGGGCTCTGGTTTGGCTGCTTCCTGGGTATGTGCTCTGTCATTGAGCAAGACAGAGCAAACACCTTGCATAGCTATGCTCTTAAAGAATGAGCCACTCCTGCAAAACTGAATACCTGTTCAGGGACAAGCATATACTCCATACTCCAGCCTCACAAACTGAACTCCTGATTTTGCTACCTGTGTCTGAGAAACAATTTCAGTCACAATTTTCTGCTCCTTTCCTATCCCTGAGCTATTCAGCATCATTTAGAGGGCAAATCCCACTCATGTGATTTGACAACACACCTCATGCAGAACTACTGCAGGCTATTACAGAAGCAGTTCTGTGCTCCTCACAGTTGTGTAGCGACTGGGTTCAGCTCTCACCATGCCCTTTTAGGCTCCTTGCATCATAGTGCACCTTGGTTTTTGGTGACTGAATGCTCTGTTTGGATCTGGCCATAAGTATTCAGTTGGAGTGGTACCTGTTGGGGGAAAAGACTGGGTTTTGCATGATATTGAATCATAGAATCATTTAGGTTGAAAAGACCTTTGAAATCATCAGGTCCAACCATCAACAAACCATGTTGCTAAGTGCTGCATCTATGTGATTTTTTTTTTTTTTTTTTTTTAAATTCCTCCAGGGACAGTGATTCCACCACCTCCCTGGGCAGCCTGTTCCAGTGCTTCACTAGCCTTTTGGTGAAGATTTTTTTTTTCCTAATATCCAATCTAAACCTTCCCTGGTACAAGTTGAGGCTGTTTCCTCTTGTCCTGTTGCTTGTTATCTGGGAGAAGAGACTGACCCCCACCTGCCCACAGCCTCCTGTCAGGTAGTTGGAGAGAGCAATAAGGTCCCCCCTGAGTCTCCTCCTCTCCAGACTAAACACCTCCAGTTCCCTCAGCTGCTCCTCATAACACTTGTAGCCCAGACCCTTCACCAGCTCCACTGCCCTTCTCTGGACATGCTCCAGCATGTCTACATCCCCTGTGAAGTGAGAGGCCCAAAACTGAGCACAGTATTCAAAGTGTGGCCTTACCAGTGCTGAGTACAGGGGGATGGTCACTTCCCTAGTCCTGCTGGCCAAACTATTTCTGATACAAGCTGGGATGTGCTTGGCCTTTGCCACCTGAGCTCGCTGCCAGCAGTCAACCAGCAACCCCAGGTCCTTTCCTGCCAGGCAGCTTCTCGGCTGCTCTTCCCCCAGCCTGTAGCACTGCGTGGGGCTGTTGTGACCCAAGCGCAGGACCTGGCACTGAGCCTTGTTGAACCTCATGCAGTTGGCCTCGACCCATGGATCCAGCCTGTTCAGATCCCTCTGAAGAGCCTGCCTACCCTCAAGCAGATCAGTACTTCTGCCCAACTTGGTGTCATCTGCAAAGTTACTGAGGGTGCACTCAATCTCTTCATCCAGATCATCAATAAAGATATTAAAGAGAGCTGGCCCCTATACTGAGCCCAGCCCAGCAGTGCAAACAATCTCATGAGTGAAGGTTTCATGGCTGATAGACTTCCTGTTATTCTTGCAATTTAATATCACTATTAAGGAGGATTGCCGCTGCTTGCTGTTTCAGCTGAGCCAGAATGAACCTGCTAGGAGAAAAAATATTGATATGATGGGGCTATCCATTAAAACAATGTTATGCATGGGAAGATGAGTGATTTCCCCCTTAACAGGGAGCAACAGTAAGCTTTTTTTTTAATGCATCTATTAAAAAGCCCAATAGTAACTCTGAAATAAAAACTTCATTGCAAAGGTTAAACTAATTACAGTGACTGAGAAGAGACCTGATTCTGACTAGTCTATCTGCAGACCTTAGGTTAGCTTTTTTTAACTATTTTGATTTTTAACTTATCTGGAAGTGGCCAAAGTACGTTTTCTTCCACCTTCCTGTTTAGCTTATGTATTGTTTCTATAACTGTAGGACCCTTTTATATATTACGCTTAAATACAAAAAGAGTATTCTTATTCCTCTGGCACCTGATTTCTGCTGGTAATTGGATTCTGTGTGAAACCCTGTTTTCAGGTAGGTGTGTGCCTCAGTTACTGGAACAAGGGCTGGATTAATTGACGCAAGCTTTCTTAGTAGCCTTCAGATTACATCAATTATTAGGTGGATAATTTTAGCCTTAAAAACTTGCACAAGTGAGTGTCTAAGGCAAGCGGTTAGTCAGTCATCTCATGAGAAAGGATGGCCAAAGGGCTTGTTTTGTTCACTGGCTCTCTGTGCACATACTCTGAGCTGTAGTTACAAGCCCTGTTTAACTGAAAAGTAGGGGGCTGCAGTGACAAATTGGAGTGATTTAGGTGAGTAAGGGATGATTTTGTTTCCCACAGCTACTTGTTTATACAGTTAATTGTGTCTGAGAATGATGGAGTGCCTTTTTTAACATTGTGTGATCTCAGTTTTGTGTTGGGCTACAGGCAGAGCTGCTCTGGTGAAGCTGAGATCAGTGGCCTTCCTCAGGGGAGGCAAAGATGATGTAAAATGTTGTCCATTTTATTTCACATTTTTGTGTTCAACATGTGCCCCAAAGCTGGATTATGTACCCTCCTGCAGAGGAAATGTGCTGCCACCAGTGACCTGAGCAGTGTGCTGTGACAGTGCTTTAGAGCAGATCAAAGGGATGCATAAAAGGGGCAAGCTATTAACCCATGGGTTTGTACTTTTACAAACAAAGTGGAGGACAGTCAGTCTGTCCATGATGGTGGCTGCCCTTGCTCAACTGGGTCATCACCTTGACTCAAATGAGAGTGGGGACTCTTTAATTAGAGTCACAGGGATGCAATGGATACTGACTAATGGATTCCTGTAACAATGAGATAAAAATGACCAGAGAAGTCATGTGGACAGGCTTTGAAATAAACCTTTTTCAAAGTTTCTTCAGAAACTGTATACTTATGAGTCTTCCAGTTGGCATCCAAGACTGAAACTGCTCTACAAACTGTCTTATTATTAGCTCAGCAGGTTGAGCATTAGTCATAGTAAGTTAGCGTAAGTATTTGAATGCAAATCCGTGTTTGCTATTCGTAACATGAATTTCTTTGCATCAGTGCTGCTAGCCTCTTAATAAAGTCCTCTTGTTAGATAGAAAGCCTGTGTTAGCAAAGAATCAGAGCTACACAGTAACTGTGTAAACTGCAGCTCAGTTCTTTGCTTTCATACAGAAAAGATTATCTAACCAAGATGCAGGAAGTGTGTCACTTCCCAGTAGCCACTGGTAGGAAATACTTGTTAATCTCACTGTTCTGCACACTTCCATCCTTGAGTGGTACAACTTCAGAACAGAGTGCTAATTAAAAAGAACTTCCTAAATGGTAGGAAGGCAAGGAAGCATGGTAGAGGTGGGATAGTTCCCCTGAAGTCTCTACAATATCTTCATTGGGGGCATTGCAACTTTGATTTGCTTAAGGCTAGAATTTGGTAAAACCAAGAACAATAAATTTTACAGCGGGGATTTTTATCAATTCCACAGCACTGCTCTTCGACCATCCATATCAAGGGAATTAATGTATTCCTACAAGTACAAGAAAGACTTTATGAACACCTGATTAGGAAGAAAACAAAGTAAATCACTAGTTGTGTGATTTTCTGAGGGCTATAACTGCTCACAGAATCTGGGATGGTTTTTAATGCAAAGAGGAGGGGAATGTAGGGTTAGTTGCCTTTTTGAAATTCCAGTAGCACAGGGAAAATTATAAACCAGGCAGATACTCCTTTTGTTACCATATTTTTGTTGGGGGGGGACAGGGGAGTTCCTTTCAGATTTCTTATATGTACAAGCATCTAAGTGAAGGAAATCCTAAGTTAAATGAGGGAGAAGCATACTCAAAGCACAGTCTGCCTGGGGGAATTCTGCTACTTTAGCCTTTTAAAATAATTTTTGGTTTGTCTCTTTTATTTTAAGAACTTCCTAGTACATAACAAATGTTTTTGTTTGACTTGCATCAAGAAACAATGCTCATTGGCCTGATGCAGGGAATGCCAAACCTCAAACTAGAATATATATATTTTTTGGAAGAGTGGTGCAAGGGAAGAAAAGGAAGAAAACCGGCAGCTCCTGGTTCTATGCAAATGTTCTCTATGGGGCACTGCATTTGAGAGGAAAAGCAGGTGTGTTTCCCACTCTGCAATAAAAGTATATGAGAAGGGAATGGAAGTGCTATTGGCCCATTCTCACTTTTATCTTCCATACTGAATCTGTGCATTTAAGATGGCCAGTCTCCAGAAAGAAAGGGTGAGCACTCCTTTCCTGTAAAATGCAAGGAAGCCATTGACATCTTAACAAAACCTTTTTAAGGAATTAATCACTTGCATGGTAAGTTTAATGGCTTTTGTGGGGAGATGATCTTATGGCTGTTTCTTGTGGAACTTCCTTGCTAGGATTTGAATCTGTCTTGTAATTATGTTGGGAAAATATTCAGAAAGAGCTAGCTCTTAAATGCAGAAGTGTCGGATAATCTCCTGACCATACTTATGATTCTTTGGTCCCACCGGGTAATCAGTTTGCCTCTGACCTGTCTTAAACATTTTAGTGTTTTACTTAAAAGTCTTTTCAAACAAGACATAAAAACAATCTCTTAAGCTGGACCCTGTGTAGGTCTAATGCCAATGCTGACATGAAGAATGAGAAAGTGACAGCAGGAGCTTGAGTCCTGTGAGCCCCTCCACTTCTGCTTTTGGGGGGTGTCTAGTCCCTCAGTAAAGGGAGGTGGGAATAATTTACACAATAGGCAGTGCTCTGCCTTCAGCGATCCAGAGGACTGAGCCACCTTCATTATTATATTTCAAGTCCCTTAGCCTTAGAAAATATCTTTTTACTGTAACTCTTGATTAAAAGAATTAGCTACTAGAAGACTGGAGTTGTCGCAAAAGAACTGTTATTAGTTCAAGCGATATGCCTGTTGGGATTTAACCACAACAAAGTGCCAATGGTATGATGTGCAAGGAAATACAACTGGATTTGAAGAACATCAGATTTTATAATGAGATCTGCTGATGTTATTGATATTGACCTGCTGGAATCTTTAGTTCTTTTTTTTTTTTCTTGAGTAGTTTTATACTTATGGTAATGTGAAATAAATAGTAGGGCATCTATAGTTAGTCTGACAAACAGTGGTCACAAGGAAAAGAAAAATCTAGGTGTGTTTCTCTGAGGCTTCTCTTTAATTTACGTGCCTTTTATTCCAGAGACCACATCCTCTTGAAACCACTGGCCTAATGATTGTATACCATAACAGGTATAGAGATTGACATTCTTAGGCACTGCTGCCAATATCCAAGCCCTGTGAAAGAAAGGCAAGCTGCCATACATGATTAGGCCACAACCAAAGCAACTTACTCTTTTCTTTTCCAATTTTTAGTTAACTTTTATCCTCTTTCTTTTATTAACATTTTGCTCTCTTGTTCAGAGTAAATTTTGTGTAAAACAGAACAATTGCCTGTATAGCCTTCAAAGTGATGAAGGTCTTGCCTCCTTACCAAACATGAGTAAAATCAAATTGCAGGCAGAGTCGTGTGGACCAGCAAAACGTTCCTGGAGAAAAACAGGCGTTTTGTCAAGTGCTTGTATTATTTTAGCAGCATTTCTTCCTCTTCCAGCTGGCTGAAGATCATTATATAAGGCTGTCAGTGAGAGTATTTTAAGATTGCAACCATTTTGCAGGTTAAAACCAACAATGATCATTTTGGTACTATTGAGGAAAGGTGAAGCATGAGCAAGGCTTGTTAGGTATCATGTTTGTAACTTTTTTCCCCATTGTGGCTGTTTTGAGCGGTTATCTGGTCCTGTAATTGCAGATAGGTAGATTTTTTCCCTTAACTGTATTGTAAGGAACATTGCACAGGAGAACACATCGGTTTATTACTGGAATAAAATGAAGCATTGCTGTGTTTGTGAGAGCATCTTCAGTGTTGCCTTATTATAGATATCCCCCACTTCTGCAAAGGTCCCTGTTCCACCAGCTCTCCACAACTAGCTAGATAAGAACTTCTCGACCTCCCACTGACTAAACATACATGTTGGCAAATACTCTAAGTTAATCTCTGAGCCTGTTGGTAATATGATCTGCTGTGTGCACTTAGCTGTTATAATTTTGAAAATGTTCTGATAACACCTCTTGAAAGAGCAGCTGGATTGGCTACAGATATGCATATCTTGCTGGATAATATATTCCCTGCTGCCCCTTCAGGAAATAAAATGACAACAGGGCTTCTTGAGTTGTTCACATCCTTACCGTTGCAGGCAACCATGTTTAAAATGCTCTTGAATGATGAATTAAGCCCCTCTTGAAGGTAATAGCTTTTCTTTCTCCACTACTCAAACAGAAATCCGTAATCCTCTGATCTTCCTCACAAATATGTTCATGACCATCTTAAACTATTTCTGCTTGTGCCAACACTGGAATTTAGCTTAATTAGCTGTTCTCCCTTCATGGGATTTGCCTCATGTATTTACAAAAAAATTATGTTCTCTAAACCTAGGGTGGTGCTGAATTACTGTGACTGTACTGCTTAAATGTCAGTGGAGAATCAAGTTTGTTCAGGAGAGTGTGATGATTTGTTTGGTGGTTGTTTTTGCAAAGCTGTAGCTTGCAGGGCTTGGTCAGAGGTATTGTTACTGCCTAATGTGACTTCTCAGGGTGGTAGGGGCCAATTCTGCAAAGCTTTTTGCTCTTAGTGTTCTTCTTGGCTTCCTTGCTTCAGAATAACAAACCTTTATTTCCTGAGAGTGGGTGTAGGCCAAACTTAAGTTACTTCTGAGAAAGAATTTTTCTGCAGATGCAAATTGTTATATTACACAATTACATTTATCTGTCTTCCTCAGCTTCTTGTTGCCTTATATCTGGACCTCCAACTCATCCTCGTTGCTAGTGCTGGTATGTTGTAGCAGTGGAGAAATGAAGTTAGGAAAATGCGTAGCTTTAAATGCATAAAACCAATCCCTCTCATTTTTAAGAGCCAATAGGTTGCTTGGAACTGAATGCTTTAGGGGATGGAGATGTACACAGAGGAGTCACTGATCAGCCAGGCCTGCAGGGTAATTGTTTAACTGAAGGAGCTGGCACAAATAGGGGTGCGAAAGCAGCCAAAAGTGTAGGATTTGCTGTCACCCTCTTCCTCTTGTTAGAAAGGCACTGGCTGTGAGACAGTTTCTCTGGAGCAAAGCTCTAGCTGCTTAGGTCTACTGTACAAGGAGCACTTGAAAAGTAATTTTGCAATGTAAATTTAGGACATTATGAGGTTTCTGCATGCAAAAGGAAATCTTGTTGATTTGAATGGAACAGCTGACTCTGGGGTTCTGCTGTTTGTTTTGTGATCCTGTTGATGAACTTAAATGTCAGCCATGCAAACTACTCCAACCTCTTCCTTGCCTCTCCTCATTACACCCTATAGATATACACTGAGTAAAAACTTTAAAATCTAAACCACGGTTGTGGTACCTCTTAATGTGATCTCTCATAATGTTTGGAATGCAGTATTTGAATAAACATTCCTCTTTTATACTTGGGAGATAGAAAGCTGTTTGCCCCCTACCTCTATAGAGTAAACAAGTTTGTGGACAAGGTTGTCTTTCTGTTATGACTTGTGTTCTAGAAAAATGTAAAGCCTTACTTAATGGAATCAAGGTGTATAACTGCCTGAGAGGTTTTGAGAAATTTTTAAAGATAAAATTTTTGGATAAGTGTCTGGCCTAAAGCATTTGGAATTTGTGAAATGCTTAAGAGTGCGTGTGTGAAACTACCCTTTGGGTTGTCTTTCTGTTTCTTTTGTTGCCAAAACTCAGAAGCTTTCAGGCATGAGTTCCATAAAACATAATTTCACATTCCTGTTTATTACAGGGATTAGAAGTCTTCTATGAAAGGGAAGATTTTTTTTGGTGTGGTTTCACTTGAATTTAAGGTTTAAAGAAAAATTCATGCCAAATATCCCAAGACTCACAAATGTTAGTCTATAGCACGACAGCCTTTCTCCAGAAATCAGTCAACATGGTATTTCTATCAATTTCTGTGATTTAATCAGTCTGATGTGGATCTTTCAGTCTTATTTCAAATTTAGGTCTGAAAACTTTCCTGGCAAAGGAAAACTTCCCATTGAACTTGCAGTGACACCAAACTAACTGTTGTGACCTCTCAGTTTTTTGGCATGTGTAGGGGCTTTTAAGAGAAAAAAATTGCCAAAAAAGAAATCAAAAGAATTGAGCTTGGGGTGGTAATAGTGGGTGCCTTGAAGTGGAGGAAGGCATTGACTATTTTTACTTTTTAAATTTTTTTTTAATTAGCCTTAGGTTTTATAACAGGTGGTATACTTAAAGCCAGCAGTTTTTACAGTCTGTGCTTGGAATCAGTGCTAACAATCTTTTGCAGAAAGCTAGCCTGGCAGCAGTTTGTATTACTGGGTCTCATGATGCTGGCAGAGTACACCACACACCGAAAGAGTTTTTTTCTTAGTTATGCAGAAGACTAAAAGCTGCTCTGGTTTGTTTGTGACTGGCATGGTTCCAGCAGCTAGAGATTTCTTATCATAGTGATATGTGATACAATTTGCACTATATGGATGATACACATTAAGGGGGTGGGTGGGAACCCCAACTGATTATTGCTAGTTTTCTCAGCTGTTTATCCAGTGAGATCAGAGGCCAGTTTTTCAGGTACAGACATGCTTTAGCTGAAACATTATGTTTTTAGTTTTGTAAAGGCACCTGAAGGGTCTCAGCTGCACTACTCAGGACTGGGGAAGCTCTTTATCATAACCTAGGGTGGGAGCAAAACCAACTAATATGATGCCATGTGGATCTGAATACAGTTGATGAGTGCAAGTGGATCAGAATTCATGTAGGATTCTCTGAAGCACTGGGAGGGGAATGCGCCTCATTTAGATGTGGTATGTTAAACTTGGCAAAACACAGCTTTGTGAACTGTGGAGCCATGTTGTATGGTATCGACAGGTGGAAAAAAAATAATGATTAAGAGCCTACCAGGGTAGGTGGTGTCTTGCACCTGATGGAAAACAAAGTGGGAGTGCAACCTTAGTTGCAGAAACTGCTCTACAGAGTGAGGGTAGCTGGGAAGTTCAGTAGCAGCACAGCTTGCTGTGAGCTGTCACAGCCTGTCACAGCTCAGCCCTTGCAAACTGTTGCTCAGTTGGGAAGAACTGAAGTTCCTCTGCTGTTTTATTAATTTGAATGCTGTGAGACACTGTGAGGCTTGCAACTTGTTTTGTAAATGCTGTCCAACTATTTCTTACAGATTTTTAAATGAATCTAATAGACAATATAACACTTCTTTCCTCAACCTTCTTTAATTATAAAGACAAAGACATGGTAAGATACCATGCCTACAACAGCTTTCTCACAATCTTGATTGATCCGAGGCAAGAGACTTGCCCAATTTACAAGAAAAATCCTTGATAATGCTAGTTCACAGCTGTCCAGGTTTTGTGATTACAGCATAAGTTTCTATGCCTGTTGGCAGCTGTGCACATGCTGTTCAGTCAGCATCCAGGGCTTTGGATAAGTGCTGTGGATGCTGGATGTTATATGGGGTGGTGTGAAAAGTGTCTGCATGATAATCAAAACAGATATCATACTGTTCGTAAGCTGGAAGAGTGCTGTTGTAGATCCTCAGCAAATTTAGGATTACGCTTGTTGGTGACCCTATAGTAAACACTTTTGACTTATGCCTAATTATAAAACTGTAGTTTTCTAAATATAAATAAAGCTACAGATGGGAGGTTGTTTAGGATACTGTTATATCAACCTTATGGAACAAAATCACAATGAGAATCATGGAGAAGACAAATATGGCAGCCAAACATAACCACATGCAAGAAGGCTGTTGGGCATTGGGGCTGTTGGGGGGATAATCAACCTGGCTGCAGCTGCTTTCCACAGCTGTAAGAAATGCTGTTATCTTTAGAAATGAAGTTTCCCTTTGAGTAGTGCCAGTCCCAGTATCTTGTTTTAATCTCGTGGTTGAACACTGTGGCCAGGAAAGCAAGCATAATGACTTGTTGCATGATTTTATTGCTGTCAATATGGTGTCAGCATCCTGTGCTGCATGGCAGCATTGGGCTGCAAGGGCCTCAGGCAGACGTGCACACAAACCTGCAGGGCTGTGATGGTAGCTGCCTAGTAAAGAGACACCTCAAATAACATCTGCTTCTCTTCTGTCTCTCACTGGGTTTGTCGCTAGGGTTGCTTTGAGTCTTAAGTTAAATTCAAGCTATTTAGTTAATTTTCTCTGGCTTCATTACATCTATGATGCTGTAACCCTGAGGCACTAAAAGGCTTGACTCTAGATACAGCTGACTCCCCACCCCCTCCCCGTTAATTCCTCTGAGGGATTTTTGAAGAAAAGGGTTTTGTCTTTGACAATTGGGATTGCCTTGTAAGTAAATAGTCCTCTGGAACCATGGCCTATAAACCAGAAGCAAAACATTATTTTAAATTGCTGCTTGTAAATGCAGTTTGGTTTGGATAAATCCGTGGGGTTCATGTTACCACATGACTTCTAATTCCACATGCTGAAGATGGTTATGCAGAAATCATTTCACATTTGTTCTGTAGGACAGTGATTGGGCCTACATGGGTTCATATTCCTGACAAAATTATGCACTATTAGTGGTAGGTAAAATGTGAGTAAAAATTACACTTATATCTTGTAAATTAAGTTGTATTGCAACCCATGACGACCACAGATACCCTGACTTTCCTTCTCAAAGCAAGGGCTCACCCAAAGGAAAGGGAAATTACTCAGATGGTTCCCTTCCTCTTGATCTCGAGGTAACTAGTCAGAACAACGTAGCAGTTGTGACTCCATCCAGCAGCTTACAGCAGCTTCTAGAAAGTTTAAAAGATTTACTGTAAGAAATTTGGCTTTGCAAACCTGGTACCTGACCTTTCAGTTAGGAGTGTTGTGTTTTGGGGGAAAAAGTATTTTGGTCAAAAGCCTGTTATAGAATTCCCACTTGAGGAAGGGCTGAGGAAATAATCTCTTAAACCTGTTCTGAGTAGCGTGTGAGAAGCTTCTATGAGTGATACACATTTTTGTTACAAATGGAAGACAAAATCCTGCAGAAAGAGGCGTTGCACAATTTGAGAACACACCTCTTAAGTCTTGAACTGGAACATACAAATTCCTGTAACACATTCCCAGCCTCCTCCCATCTCATTGCTGCAACATGTTACACTTGGCAGGGTTCTGATGGCTTCCTCAGGGGTTTTCCTCCAGGGCTTGTAATGCCTGCTGCCTTTCTGATCTCCTAAAAGGGGTAAGGAGACTTTGAGGACTTGGAGTGGGAAGATGGGTGTGGAGAGCAAAGCACACAGTTTGATAGGAGTGGAAGAGGGTCCAAAAGGTCAGTGTGATAGGTGTGGGGTTTTTTTGTTCTGTTTGATAGGTGACTTGCCAAATATGGTGTCCTAGAAATGTGCTAAGGGTGAGTAAAACAGCATGACAAGCTTGTGAGTTTAAGCCCAAGTGGTTGGTTGTGGTTGGGTTTTTTCCCCTGTAAGTCTTCTGTTCCTGGAGTTCTGGCAATCTTTCTTTAAATAAACAAAATCCAACTTATAGCCCTTGTGAAGAGAGTTCATGGATGTGATTCAAGTCTGTGCTGGCAGGAGGTGAACGCTGCAGATGCATGTTGGGCTGCATCACTGTCCACAGCTTTGCTGTGAATCAGGACTGCAAGCAGCAGTGGATTTTTTTTTCTTCCAAGATATCTGGCTTTTGTCTTTCTGTGTATGATAGCCATATACAAAATCTTCTTATGTGCTCTTGAATATGATGTTGATGATTAAACTTTAAATGAATGTGATAAGTGTCCTTGACATTTTTTTGGTTGGTTGGTTGGTTTTTTTTCCATTCCTTTTCCTCCAAATTGTTCTGCTGAATTAAAGGGCAACTTAAAATGCACTTACTTTAAAATGTATCATTTGAATGACACTTGATTTTGGTTTAGGGTGTAAGTTGTCATATTGGAAATGAATATATTTTTATGGCCACCTTGTTCAAGAGACTTGTGAAACAGGTTTGACTTGAAGTGACCATTTGAACTTCACAAAGTAGTTTAATCACACTGAAAAACTTGTTTCTTTTAATTAAAAATGCATACATAATCTACTTCCCTGATCCCTGATCTTACAGCTTGTTCTTCCTTGTCTCTTTTTTAGGGGATGTTTTGTTTGTTCTTAAACACTGGATATGCTGGGTCAATGAACTGTTACTCCAGGAAGCAGAGCTGAGAGGACAAGCTGAGAAGACTTCATTACGATGGCAAGCAGGAATGCAACACTTTCCCAGAAGTCTCTCATCTAGGGAAACATGCATATACTGTACTGCAAGAAAGCAGCATTTGGGACTTTTTAAACCACTGACTGTAACCTGGTCCAGCTTTCTGGGTGCCTGCTGAAAGACTTCTATACCTTTTAAGCAGACTACAAGACTATCCTTGGCAGGATTTAAGATCTTTCTGGACACTTTACCAACCCCTACACACAACAAGATGATTGACCTAAGCTTCCTAACCGAGGAAGAACAAGAGGCAATAATGAAGGTGCTGCAACGTGATGCAGAGCTTAAAAGAGCTGAAGAGGAGAGGGTCAGGTAAGGGATCTAGTGCCCTGGGTTGTCCTGGGAAGACCTACACAGTTCACATGCCGAGTTATTCAGAGCATAGGAGTAGATAAAAACAGTTGTTGTGGAGGGCCCCATATTCCATGGTATATGTGGTTTGGAGAGTATTACTGTGGACTCGATTTAGCATAGTCTCTGGATGAAATGCCTCTACCACACAAATGATTCATTACTGGCCAAAAGAATAACTGTTGATTTGGACCCTTACAGTTTTCTAAGGGGCCAAGCACACCTGGTACACATCTGCCTTGATATGCATCTGGCTTGGTTTCCTCAGAACAGGATTGGCAAGTATCAAAACCTCTGCAAGCTGAACTAATATGTGATGGGGGGGGGGGGATCTGATTCAAAAGGAGCATAATGCCCCAAACAAACAAAAGTCAGTATGGATGCAGTCAGCGGTATGTCTGAATGATAAAGTTATACCTCAAATATGTGGAGCATTGGAGCTGTAGTCCAGAAGGGGTACCAACACTATGCTCCATTACCAAGAGAAGTCTTGCAATCTGTGGCTAAGGCAGAAAATTGCTCCCTGTTTTCTTTCTGGTGCCACAGACAAAGCAGTGTGTTTTTATTCTGCAGTGTTTGGTGTGCTGGGAGGTTTTCCTAGAGCTACTATTAAGGTAAATGGCATGAATAGAAATGCATGCATGGAGCGCAGCGTTGCCCAGGTGACTATGAGAAAGCCATCTACCCAGGTGTAAATAGCAGTTGAATAGTGGTTTCAGCTAGCACAGCTAGCTACCTGCTCAAGAATGAGGATTTTTGTAAGTCAGCTTTTTTTTTTTTAGAAGGAAAGTATCCATTACAGGGTACACAAAATAATGAGCTGCTGAATAATAAAAAGTGAAGCCTTAGATGGTGAAAGGTCAAAGTGCTACAACACAAATACGTAGATGTTTACGGGTCTCTGCTAAGGCAGCATTTTTCTCTCATTGATTCAGTATCTTCTCTAGGATTCTTTTTCATTGTGAGTTCTACATGAAGACATGTATTTCCTATTTAAATGTTTTAAAATGATTCCAACCAGGATGCATCTGTGATGTTTCTCTTCTGAGAAATATTTTTTGACAAATGCCCCCTGTGTAGGTATACCCTACCCTGCAAACAGAACAGCAGCCTGCCACTTGCCCAAAGAGCAGTGTTCGTTTTGCTGAGTGTGCTTGTGCAGCCTTGAGGTCATTTAGTCAGCTTGTGGTCAGCATGTTGTTGAGTTATTCCTCTTGCTCCTTTCAAGCGCAATAAAAGGTAAACCAGTAGCTTTTCCTGCTTAAAAAGGCTTCTCCTCCCAAGGCATTTGCTTCACTGAAGGCTGAAGGTAAAAAATCATCACAGGGAATGTTCCCACTTCCCCCCGTGTCGTCCCCCCCCAATCTTAATGCAACTGGAGATGTTTTTGCTACATAGTTTTGTCTCCTGCTTCAAAAAAGCAGAAAACTGACTTTGCTGTAGCAGAATGGGCATTTTCTTTTCTTTAGGTTGAAAAACATTGGTTTGGAATGGTACATCAGTGCCAGATTTGAAAGTGCTCAGGAAAAGTAATTGTAGATGTAAGTTTGAAAGCAGTATCTGGGGGAAGGAACAGAAAATAAAAAAAGCCATTCTCAGTAGTGGTCTGAAAGGGCTGTCAACAAGTATTTTTGTCTGAATAACTTTGCTTTTGCTACTTGTAATTCTAGTTCAAGAGGGTGTGGTAGAAAATGCAAGGGACTGCAGGTTGTAGCAGCCTGTAATCAGCATGTTGGTTTCTACATTAAAGTGTCTCTTCTGGTTTCTGAATCTTATGACTTCTGAGAATCTGGAAGCTTGCATATGAAATTTATTTTTCTGCATAGATGTGGCACATGCTTTTTGTATATTATAGAGTAAAACACTACCTGAATTATATTTCCACCGAAGGAGATGCAATATTTTAGTTTGCATTCTACACACCTGGAAGATTGCAAGAGCTGGGATAGGATGTCATCATATAAACATCATAGCCTGACAAAGTGTTGTTTGTATGTGTATATAATGGAGGTCTTTTAATGTAATCTTTTTCCCTCTAGAAGAAATTCTGAGGTTTGAAAGGTGTTCTAATAATCTGTGCCATGTGCCTGGAGTGTGGACAAACTGGTAACATGACAAAATCCTCTTTGAGCAATTTCCTAGTGGAATTTTACAAATCACCTGACGGAGACCTTTCTCAGTTAACAGCTCCTAATATTGCTTATCTGTAGTAAAACTGAGCTGATTAGACTGGCTCATGCAGCCTCCATAGGCAGTCTGCTTTAATTCTTGGGTTTTTTTAGTGCTTTAACAGGTGTTTGCCCTGTCCTCAGGCTCCTTGTGTTGGTCTGAATGGGCCTGATAGTTTTGGGAACAGCATACCTGCTTTATCTTTGAGCTCTGCTGAGGCCTGTCCCAAAGGAAAGGGGATATTGACATTCTCTTCTCATGGGTAAAGGGTGATGAAAGAATCTGAGATGACAAGGTGGTGTGATGCAAGGAAATTAAAAGACCTTGCACTAGGAATAAAAAAGGATGCAATAAGATGGCTCTTTCTGCTTCATTAACCCAGGAGCTGCTGCCAGCCTCTGAATGGCAGCCCTGCCGGAGAGGGGGAAAACAGCATATAATGGAAGAGCAGAATGACAGCTTGTCAAGAGTTTTTCAGAATATTGCTGACTTATTTATTTTGTTGTCCTTGTTCCTGTTCAGGAATCTCTGATATACCCTGGCCCAGCTGAGTTTCAGGTATTGAACAATGAGTGGGCTAAGTACATAACTGAATTTCCTGGCAGTAGCTTCAGCATAGCTCCTAACTCTTTGTATAGTTGTGTAGTTCAGAATTAACACAGTTTGGGGCCCTGCCTGGACACAGGAATGTGGAACAGAAATATTCCTGTCTGGAGTTCTGGTGTGTGGTTGGGTGACTCTTATGTGGTGGAGCGGCTGACCCCTGGCACCAGCGTGTCTGAGGCAGAAAGCTGTTGTGGTCAACTTTGCAACAGGGTTCCCTGCTGTGGCTATCGGCCTTTCCCAGCAGCACCTCCTGGAAATGCTGTCCTGGGCTGCGCTTGGGATTGTTTGCTTGTGTAAACTGAAGGAGGGTAACGATAGGGGAAATTCTGATGTGGAGCTGTTTGTGTGGTGGGTGGTGGCTGCTCTATGCCAAACGCCTTTAATACATACATTGGTGTGGCACTGCAAAAAAAAAAGTTTCAGAGGTCTGAATGCTACATACACTTAACCTTTCTCAATGCTCAGTGGAAGTGTATGGCTGTTGAAACCCTAGTGTAGTTGTTTTTCTGATTCTGGTCAGCTTTAACAGATATCCTTTTCAGTCTCTTTTCAAGGCAGTTTTACTTATAAGGTAGACTGTCAGAAGGAAGGCTTTTTTTCTGTTTTTTGTTTCTCAGGATGGGATATATTTAAGGTATTGTGGTGAGCTGAATATTGGCATTGGGGGAACTGGACTTACTACTATGGTGTGAAAATGACATTCGATGACTGTCATGAGAATACATTCTTAATACCTTCATAAAATACTTTTCTGTTAGATGGAACAGTTTTGAAAGTGTGCTCAACAGAGGCAAGCTCTCAGTGGAGATGGTTTTGAACATGGGTGCCAGTTCAAGTTTAAAGGGCTGATGGAAGATAGAAAAGGTTAGAGGTGCTGTCAAAGCTAACCTTGTTTCTGAAAAGAATTACCTATTTTATCCTACTGTGCCTCCAGAGTATTTCTTCCAAATGTTCTAGAAATTTTCAAAACGTATCCTCAGTATCCACTCAAATGATTGTGTCAGCTTGGTAGTGCCTGGGCATAGTTAGGTAACCAGGCGCCAGTTATAACTCCATAAATTTGAAGTATCACTCTTTCACATTGCCCTGTAATACTTAGGGACTCTTTCTAAAGCTAAATATCTGCAAAAATGTTCATTTTACCAGTCACCCACCCCTTTCTAATAAATTCCTTAATATCTATCATTTGCACTACTTCACGGTAAAAGTTTGGGTGTCTGTAAATGAATGGAAAAATAACGCGTGGAATTGGTGTGGCTTACAGGCAAGGCAATAGCGCAGTATGTTTGTATGAGCTCTACATTCTGTCTGGACCGGTAAACAGAATGGCACTTTGTCTAACTGAGGTCTCTTAGGCTGGCCATCATCCCTTCTATTTCGCATTGAATTTTTTTGAAAGTTTGCTTGGACTCTGGATAAGGGATGCCACAAATCACCGTTGCCTCTACATTTATTCCTAAGGATATGTTAAGATCCTGTCAGAGCATCCCTTCTAACAATATGATTCTGGAGTCCTATTCAGGGTACTGATGTTATCTTTAAGCCTTGGCGGATTTAAATTAGTCTATTAATAAGCAAGTGTGACTAATAAGAAAATAAAGCCTACAATTCTTGTGGAGCTGATTTTAAAAACGCATAAAACCTAAACTCACTTTGCAGCGTATTTAATTCTTGTACTTTTAGGTCATACATGTGTGTCAACAAGGAGCTTGCTTGTAATGTGAGAAAAGCTTTTTAATCTGAAGTTATTGTAAGAGACTAAGAATTAGGTGGCTTGAACTCTTTCACTGAAAATTCAAACTGAGAGGTCTTAGTATCCCATGTTGTCAAACAGAATGTGCTCTCACACACTGCTCAGACTTACTACAGGAGAAACAGCATGAGTTTCAATTAATAACAATTAATTTCTATTTTTGTAACTAGTTCTAAAATCACATACTTGTGTCTAGTGGTTGTACCAGGGACTTCTGATTAACTTTTAATGGGCTTACTTGTTAGTAAGTATAATGTGGTGATGGTCAAAGTGTATACATGGGAGCGTGTGCTTGGAGATTACCTTCAGACAAATCTGGTACACCCTGTAATCTCTTTCCTCGTACTCATAGCTAAATGATTTCTTTCTAGCTGGGCAGATCTGTTGAAGGAGAAAGAGCTCCATCACACTGTGAACCACCTGGAGTACTCTCCCAAAGGAGCTTGAGGATAAGACTGTGCTTGCCTGCTGCTCATGCTTTCCTTCCCTCCTTTGCTTGGCTTTGTGTAGTGGTTGCATGAGATCAAAGCAGCTCAGAGGCATTTCCCATTGCCAAAGACAGAGGGGATTCAGCACATCAATTCAGCAACAAACTCTTTTCAAATAAATGAAACTTGGTCTGTGTGTTGTCCTTTTTCTGCTTCAGCAATTTAAAATGGTATATTTGGGGACTGAAGTCCTTGGTTTAATGTGTTAATGGAGCAGGATTTTGGAGACATTTGGCAATAATCAAAAAGTCAAGTGGCACTCACATTGCTGATTTCTTGGGTATGTAAGTACCTAAATACACCTAGATGAGAATGTTCCTCTTTGGGCCACCTGTCTGGGTGGAAAAAGACAATGTCATGCCTTTTGGATTGATTTCCCCTTATGAACGTTTCTTAGCACCAAATGTGAAGTTCCAAATAATACTTTCTGTTCAGAAATAGAGCAATTTTATTCTCTAGGAAAATGTGCATGCCATTATGCTTTTTAAGAAAGCCAACTGACGTAAGAATGACTGTGAGTTCGGTGGGGAGGTTGGTTGCTGCTCTGCAGAGATATAGTTCATATGACCCCAACCAAACCCTATTCTAAGTGAACTCCTTTTTTGCCTGAGTCCTCCATTTATTGCTAGACAGACACACAAAAAAAAAGGAGGAAAAAAAATAAAAAAAATTGTGTGTGTGTGTATATATCCTCCAGAAAGCTTTTTTGCATCCTCTTGTGTTTTCTGCCAGTTTCATCAGACCAAAGTAACAGTGAACTACAGCCCGCCTTGTGAAGAGTCAGTAAGAAAAGCAGGACTCTTAGGACTGTTTTCATCTTAATCTTGTGGAGTAACTGGGGTTAAGGAAGAGACCCTACTTACTGGTCTTAGTAAGAGACATGGCATTGGACTGAGAACTGGGCTGATACCTTTTCTTCCCAGTATTGATTGCTAACTTGTCAACTATTAGCAGATGGATTATTTGACTGGATGATGCTTGTTTGGAACAGCTAGTGAAGCAGGGTGAGATGGAGTTTACTTTGTATGGTACAAGAGTGTGCTTTAGGGAATAAGTGGATACTAATAAGGCTTTTTAACCTCTAAATTGAGTACTCCCTCAGGAAGTATGGTTTTCCTTACAGTACAAAACCTGTCTTGGTAAGATCTATCACTTGTTTGTACCTGGGACTGTGTTGCATTATTCAGTGCCAAACTGAAGCCTTTGGCTTCAGAGTAGGTTAGTCTTGATTTGTAGCTCACACAAAATCCTAAAATGCAACCTGTTCTTTAGCACAGCATCAATTTCATGGATATACTCTTACTGGTAGTGTGAAGCAAGCTATGATGCAGGCTCTTCTGCTCACTTAGAGTTGTTTGTGCATCCTGTGGGATGTCATTGGATCAGGGCTGTTCTTATGCTTCATACACCTACTTTTATAGGCTTTAAAATACTGGGAATACTGTGTTTGAGCAGAACCTGTGAATGAATGCACATACATTCTAGCAGCCTCTCCCCCGATTCAGGTTGTTCTGTACCGCTGTCCACGCTGGCTAATACCAAAGGTGTATTGTCACAGGATAGGTGTTCCTTCATTGTGAAGGTGATCTTGGTTCAGTTTGGTGTCTTCTCCCCGCCCCCCCGCCATGGCAGGTTTACTTGGGTTGCGTATGAAGAGGGAGGGGAAGCCATTGGGAAGCCTCTATGCAAATCCTTTAAAACAAGCAGACAAACCAAGTAGTGGAAGGCTGTTATAGAAATGAAACAAGTGGAAGCTAATAGAAACTGAAGGCTGACAGACCTTGAAAGACTCCTACCTCCTGTTCTCTGGAGCCTCAACAGTCTTGCTACAGATTTTTCTGAATGGAATAAAGTCAAGCTTCATTGTACCAAGAAATGTCTAAACAAATTTACGTATTCCCTGTGTCTGCCTAGGGAGTATCTAATTACATGATTTATAACATATTACTTTTAAGATGAACCTTACTGCAAACTTGACAGTGTAACTACTAATAGATGAGTAAGTCTGAGTGCTAACTGCAGGTGACATAGTAAAAAAGCATGTGAAAATGGAGGAGACTATCTTCAGTGCAGAATGTGTATGTGTTTTAAACGAAACATGGGGACAGCATGCCAGTCTGATGTCCCATGTGTGGCCATCTTCTAGGAGAGAAATGATGCACAGCAGGGTTAATCTAGCAATGTGTTGGGATAGTAGTTTTGGTTCCACATTCTGGTGAAGACCGTATTTCAATGGACAACAGAGCTGCCTGTTTTCACTTTTCATCTCCAAAATCGGTTGACTTGTCTCATACCTATGAGCATGTAATTCATTCATTTTAATGCTCCAGGTCTGGATGTGTCCGTCTTCGCTTCTGACTTCAGAATAAATGTCAGTTTGTCTTGTTTGTCATCAAGACTTGTGTTGACTACACCCTAGTTATTTCTCTGAGGATCCAAAAGCAAGATGCTAGCTGTGATTAATTTATCAGGCTATTGTTAGTAGACCTAACACACCCGGGTTTCCAAATAGGCATATAATGGAAGAACATGCATGACTACAGACAGAACTAGACCACCTTTTTCTCATGTCTCCACCTACTTCTGCCTACCCAAAACCTTGCTATTCAGAGACCCCGGAGGCAGGAATCAAAGGAGGTGTTGCTGATGAGGTGTTTTGATGACAAGGATGGGGAAAGGTTGCATAACCCCATTAGTTTGCTTTATTCTTCCTAGTAGAGCCCTCGATCAGTTTAGAATTATATTGCTTAAACCAATCAAATATTAACTGATTTTTTTTTGTTTGAAAGTCATATGTGTGCAGCAAACGTGCAAAAGAAATAATCCGTATTCTCTACTTGGGACTGCCCATTGCAAATGTTTTGGGTGTAGTTGTCTAACATGTCAGAGAACAGACTTTTCCTACACCTTATCTAGATATGTGCAGACTGAAGAGGCATGCTTGTGCAATGTAGAATGTTTAAACAATTACTCCTTTTGCCTTGTAAACCTTTTACAGCTGTTTCCCACTCCCTAAGAAGAAGTAGACAAAAATCTAAGTGGCAAGTCGACACTTATAACGCCTGGTCTAATATCCTTTTTCTCCTGTTATTCTAAGAGTGATACTACAAAAAGTTTATTTTGTGTGTCCAGAAAGTGACCCAGAACTGAAATTGTTTGCTGTCTTTTTGTTGGTTGGGCTTTGCTTGCAGCAAATAGAATTGAGAGTAAATTTTCAAAATTATCTCTCCTTTCACCTTCTCCACTCATTTGGTATTTCATTTGCAGGAGGGAGGTTTTGGAAGTGAATTTGTAGATAAGATGGTGGTATCAGGCTTCAAAAAGCCTTTGTTTTGCCACCAGTCACTAGGGTGCTTTTTCCATGTGTTCAGAATAAGGCATGTGAGATGCTAATGAATCTGTGTCTCTGAGCCAAATACAGACCCTGATTTAAATGCTTCTTAGTTTTGTCACGAGAAGTCCCAGAATGTGCTGCTACCATACACTCCTCTGTCTGACAAACTCAGTTTAAGCTGTCAGTTGAGGAATAAGGCCATAAAAGAAGTTAAGATGTCAGTTGTCACATCTTGCAAATTCTGTAGTGGCTTGTAGTATGGACTATGAATAAAGGGGGTACAGAGGAAGAAGTTAAGAGATGCTGAGGATGTAGCTGAACAGTTTTAGATACAGGTATATATTGCTAGATGGTTGTTTCAAAAAAAGAAACAGAAGTCATTACCACTTTGCCCTAACATGCAATGAGCTATTACAATAGCCTCCAAAGCGTAAGATAAACCGTTCTGGATTTGCTGATAGGAAGACAGGGACTGATTATATCGGAGCAGATTTCCTGCCTTACAGTGGTACCATGTGATTTAGCCCACTATCAGATGTTCTGGAGGTGGGGAGAAACAACCCAGTTAATACATGTGTAGGTTTTCTGTTTGCCTGCAGAGTGCTGGACGTTACATTACAGTTGCTCTGTATGCCCATTCACTGTAATTCTCCATGTACTTAATGCCCTGGTGGATGAAAAATTTATCACCTTCCCATCAAAAATGTTTTGCCTAGGTGTAGTGGAAAAATCATGGTAAGTAATGGGAGAACTCGGGCTTATTTTAAAAGGATTTTAGAGTGAATTCCTTCTAGCTCTGACCTTCATTTTCTTGAGTTTAATGGTCCTATAGAAGAAACAGGCACTAGCTTTATTGTAATTTTAGGCTGTTGCACTCTGAAAACTGCAACATAGGCAGACTGGCATTTTAACAGGCCACTGGGGGACTCCAGAATACATCCTTACATCATAAGTAAAGCCATTATTGCATTTTCTCCTAATTGCAAATTTGGCAACTGAGCCTGCAATCTGACTCTTTATCTGGATGCCTACTAGTTCTTTGGTCACCAAGAAGAAGAAAACATAATGACAACTTGGTTAGCCTTTTTGTTGACTGGAGAGCTAGTGTAGAATCAACTGTTGGCTTCTAATCCTGCTGTGGTGTGCTGGGAGGTGTATGTAGCAGTGGAAAACTGTGGCTGCAGTCTGATTTTTCCACAATACCTTTCAGGGTAAACCACAATCTAAATCTAATGCCTGACAGTGAAACAGGCCCACGCAGTGCAAGCAGTTTGATATTACTGCTAAGGCCTGCTCATAGTAGAGCTTGAGAATTCAAGTAGCATTGTAAAAATTCCGGTTTGTAACCTCAGCAGCTGTTCTTGCAACAAGCCTATGTCAGTGATCACAGGCTTCGTAAATGCTCTTTTCCCTGCCAAGACCTAGAACTAATTGTCTTTCTGATAATGGAAATCTGCTTCTTTATTTGTGACTGGGGAATATCTGGGAGTAGCTTTAATATTTATGTTGCTCTTAGTTCTTCAAAAGATGGAACTGAGAGGTGAAATACTTCTCTTGAAGAGACAGGGAAGCCAAGCTAACAAAGGTCAAGTGCTATCAAGGTGAGGAGGCAAAAGTAGTTTGTAAGTCAGCTGCTGTGAGCTTTTGTCAGGTCTTAACATACAAGCCCTATCAGTCAGACAGGACATTTGTGGAGGAAGTACTGTGTAAATTGAGAGCACGTTTGTACCTTTGTTAGCCAGCATAATTATCTCCCGAAGTCTAGAAGGCCTGTTGAGCTGGTGGAGTTAAGGTACGCTAAATTTCCATAGGCAGCAAACAGGGGTGGGAGCAAAGTGCCTGACACTCACTTCCAGCCAAAATAACAGCAGCATTGGCCATGGGTGATACTTAATGAGTTTAGAGCCATGACAAATCCGTGCCTCTGTCTCTGTCCTGCTTATGTTAATCCGTCACAGATCTGAGAGTCCAACAAGCAGCTAAATAGGCTGACACAGCTGAGGGGCCTGGGATCCTGTCCACTTCTACAGTGATTTATCAGTCTGAGCTGACCTGTAAAGGTCTCCTACCACACCCTAGTTTCAGTAGCTGAATACAAAGGTGAAAGGAGTGAGCAGTGTCTGGGGTAAGCGTGTTGAATGAATACTTGTCCTGTGACTCAGTAACTTCCCGCTAGAGAACCTTCCTTGGCATGTGTTATCATACTGCCCTGAAGCACTAGCTGGTGTCAGATCTCACCTGCCCTGCAGGCTGTACAGATAGTTGAAAAGCCAGTCCCTAGCCCTAAGCAGCATCTCTTCTGAGAAGACAAATAACAGATAGGAGAGAAGGTGAAAGGGAGATGCAGTCATCTGCGTAAAAATTCTTGCATTCCATATTTCCACTATTCCAGCTGGCTGTGTTCATAAACTGGCTGAGCAATGAGGAGTTGGCTCATACATGAGTAATACGTTTGCTTGAAGACAGAAGGAAGCTACTGCTGTGCTCCTGCTCCAACCTGGAAGACCTGAGGCATATGTGAAGAACATATTTTGGCTCTTGGAAAAGCACAGTTATAAGCAAGAGCCAAATTTTAAATGGCCTGCTAATGCTATGGACTGTTGAATCTTGGCATTAAAAATGCCAATGGTGACCTCAGCTCCTGGAAGCCTCGACTGTGTATAGCCGAGTCGAGAGACAGAAGTTATTTACACACCTAGGAGGGGCTGCCTGTTGACAGTACTTTCAAAAAGAAGTTTGGGTATGAAAATTCTAGTATAGCTGATGCTTTCAAATAAGCCTTTTCACTTCTGGCCATACAAGTATGAAGGAGCAGTTAAATGATAGATGAGAATGGTCTAGCTTAGTGTGGGGGTTAGGACTGGCTGAGTGTCCTTTCTCTGCTGTGAATGGTTGTCTGTACTTGACAGTCAAATTGCAACCTATAATAAAATGACTGTCATCATAGCTGCTTGATTGCACTAAAATTCCTTCTTCTATACTCGTCAGCAATATAAAAGCGGCATGAACCTCCTTGCAGTTGGACTAGATGACTGTTAAAGGTCCCTTCCAACCCAAACCATTCTATGATTCTATGATGGCCATCAGGTGTGTGGGAGGTAGCACCATCCCACAGCACTATGGACTGTATTTAGCCTTAAAGTCTCTGAGTAGCCTGATTTGTTTTGATTTCTCCCTTGGGATCTGTTATTAGCTTGTTTTGCTGAAGGAAAGGGCATAAATGGAGAAGGCAGATGACACCTGACTTGACTTTTTTTGATTAAGTACTCTCTAAATCTGTGTAGTGACCTTCCTGGTCTGTGGGTTAGTCTTCAAGTCATGTATAAGCATATACCTACTGTGTTTATGCCTAATGAGGAAAGAAAACAACCTCTCAAATTGCACACAGCAACTCCTTATTCTATTAAAGTATGTTTCGTAGAAGCAGAGTGACCCTGAAGCCTGAAGTAAAATTATTAAAAATTTCCTTCACGGTATTTAAAGTGGCTGCATTTCATGTGGTACATACATGTAGATCAATAAATTGCACAAACTTATTTTGCCGTTTCTGTCATGTGATGCTGTCTTCCTTTGTAACTCATTGTATTCATATAAGGGGTTTTGTGTAACGTATGGAAAAGATGGCACCATCTTCCAGTACACTTTTGGAATGTGTGTGTAAAAGTACTGGCATATGAACAGCCTGAAAAGACATCTTCTGAGCCCCCAAACAGCCATGGACTTAATCTTGGCACAGACTTCTTGTGCTGTCCTGCTAACTTATCTCAGTTTTAACCTTGGAAAACTGACCTTTGGAGACAAGAAGTCAAGATTTGCAATTACTGGAGACTTCTCCAGACCTGTCTTTTTTTTGAGAGTGTATCCTATCAAAGCATTTTTTCCAAGTTACTTCAGCTGATCTACTGACGGTGACAGGGCTGAGACTCTTCCCTCTCCAGGTCATTGTTATCCTTCATAATTAAAAAAAGGAGATTACCAGGATGGAAACAGCATGCTGAGACAGCATTAAAAAACAAAACAAACCCACACCCCCCTTCCCCCAAAGCAAAAATATCTGGCCTATTCTTTTCACACAGGTAAGTAGATTGTGTGTGTATCTAAATTCTTCGTTTTTCCCCTCCTCAGGCATTTACCAGAAAAAGTCAAAGATGATGTTCAGCTAAAGAATATGAGTGGGCAGTGGTTTTACGAAGCAAAATCAAAGAGGCACAGAGATAAGATACACGGAGCAGACATCATTAGAGCTTCCATGCGCCGGAAGCCTGCCACTCTCGGTAAGCATTTGGTTTATATCTTATTTCGGAAAGGCTGACTCTTAGTTAACTAACCTCAGACACTGTTTTCTGTGAAATACAAGAATATTGGTATCTCTACAAGCAGAAAATGATGCCAAAAAATAGATTTCCCATGTAATTTACAGTGTAAGTTTTCCTCTCCCCCAGTGCTATGTGTTAGTGAGAGTAACTGTGTGGTAACTGCTAACAGGAGGGACTGGCTTGTGTTTGTGTTGGACTAAAAGCCCTCTGCACTCCTGGACTGCATTCTCATTTCCATTTTTGAGGCCCTATGAGCTATCCTGGGACATGCAAAGAATCAGATTGAGGAAATTGCTCTTTAATATGAATTTCCAAGATTTTGGGTGCTCAGGTTGAGACATCTGAGGCTTAATGGTGGATACCATCAGCTAGACCTAGTGGTTAGAACTACTGAAATATGTGCTGGGAGCTCTCACAGCTATAACTGGCATCCTGTGTCCACAATAACTTTAAATGCACCCACTATCCTCCACATCATGGTGGGTGCCTGCAAATGATCCGTTAAAAATGCTCGTTAAATGTTTATGTGTCAGATAAGTTGCAGACATTAATTTAGTAGTACAGATAGGTAGGTAGTATATTGTATGTAAACTGAGTAATGCTGACAAGCTTGGTGCTCACTTAATATTTACTATATTCTGATTATTTTTTTTAAAGATCAGATTGTGGAAGATAATAATAGTGTTTAACACTGGATTTAAATAGTGTTTTGTTTGGAGAGAAACAAAACAAAAGAGAACGTAAGAGTTGCCCTACAGGACCAGACCAAAAGCTTGTGTCCCCAGCGTCCTGCCTCTGGGAGAGCCTGGCAGCATGTGTAGGCTCCAAGGCCAGGACCAGCCTGCAGCTAATCACACCTCAGGCTTTTCTGAAATAGGGGAGGTATTTCTGGATAATTTTTTCCCATTAATTTGTTCAAGAAGTTCTTTAAAGCCATGCCTCTTTTAACATTCGCCATCTCCTGTCCTGAGGCATTTTAAAATGAAGATTTTCCGCATAAGAAGTGAACAGTTTCCTGGTCAGGTTTTGAACTGATCACCATTAACGTTATCCCTGGGAGAGAAAGTTCCTCTAATTCTACTAAATCCTTTTGATTTAAAAGGGCAAGACTCGTCAGTACAACCTAGTGAGAATAACATTTGTCATCTTTATTTTTTTAAGTTCTATTAAGGGATTTTTCTGTCTGCTAGTGGAGCAAGTAAGGTACTTCTCTCAATACTATGGATGGACTACAGCTTGCTACTTTCTATGGGTTTTGTAACTGCAATTTAACCTTGTCTTCCTGTGTCTAATCCTGCAATGTTACATGTTCTTAATTCCTATATGCCCAGAGATGAGTTTGGATAATGGCATTTTAGTCAATTTAAGGTTACTGTGTAATGGTTTGGCATTTTTCAAGTTAACAAGAAAAGACCTGAAACAGAAAAGAATGCAAAAAAATCACAGGTAGTTAGTGCAGCATGTTTGTAGTTTTGACTGATTGTGGACTTAAAGGTTATGAAAATCAGCTGTAAAATTCTAGCTAAATTTTACAGCAATTTATAGCTTAAAGGAAAGTACTTAAAGCCCTATTATCTTAGATGAAGGTTAATTACTCCCAATATTATTGCTTGAACAAAGGGGCATACTGGTACATTCAGAAATATGTGCAATTGCTTGGTTTCAATGACTCATTTAAATGTCAAGATATTTTTGCTTGCAGTTATGGATAGCAAAAGTGAGAATAAAAATCTTGCTCATTATTGCACACTAGGAAATTCTTCATTTCTAAACAAAGTGCAAAAAGCAGCAGAGGAAATAATGTAAATGAATGTTTTGACTGAAAGAGGTTATCACAATAGGATTCTGTCCCACCCCAGAGAGAAATGCAAATATATTTGCATTTGCTGAATGAGGTGGGGCTTTTTGTTTGGTTTTTTTTTTTTCTCTTTTAATACTTACCTTTTTAACTTGTGGTATTGTGGTAATTCTATCCATAAAGGATTAGCCACCTGCTTAAATGAGAGTTATGACCAACTTCCAGTTTACTGCTGTAGGAAGGGGATAATTGGCTCGATTAACTGAACTTCAACATGTTTTCAGTTTCCTATGGTTTAATTGTTTTTGTTTCCTCAGGATCCAAGATTAAATTTTCGGTGTTTATCTAGCTACAAGAACTACAGCATCAGTCTTTACTAGTGTTATTTATAAAACTCCTCCATTTAGGATCACTTTAAGATCTAAAGCAGATGTACCTGGAGCAGTAGAGTGAAGTATTCAGACCAGTATGTGACATTTCTAGTAGCATTAAAAAAATTATGCTTTGGAAGGCACCAGATCTGCCTCTGTACACAGTTCAAGTATGGTGGACTTTGAAGTAGCTGTGGGATGAATGCAAATACTTGTATTTTCTTCTTGAAGAAATGCTGTATGGGAGACAACAATATTCTTTTTTTATGTTCTAGCTGAAGTGAGTCAGAACAAATCAAACAAAGCAAAGAACAGCTGGGTTAGCAATGTTGATAAAGAAGTATTTGTGCCACCAGAACCACATGGCATTGTGGAACATCAAGAAGAAGAACAACTGAAAGCTAGTTCAAGGTAAGCTGTGTGTTTAATCACACTTAATTTGTATATATCAGGATTGAAACTTGTGAGCTGTAAGTTCCATCCAAAATATTTTACTTGCCTCTTATTTCAAAGGTAATAAAATTATTTTTCAGTATCACCCAAGGAATCTGTGCATGTGAAAGGCTGACAAATCATAGTCATGTATTAATCGTTCTGCATTCAAATGCAGAATAATCTTCAGTTTACCTTTTCAAGGAAAAAGTTGTGTAGAGTGTAGCACACATATTGTCATGTCATAACTTAGTCTGGCTCCCAGAAGTGAGACCAGGATTTTCTGGTTAGAATGTCTGCCCATGATCAGTCCTCTGCAGTTAGTAATAGGGGGACAATAGCATCTGCATCTCTTCATTCAGTCACTTAATGAGACTAGATTATTGATTCAGCCTGAATTTTAAGTTTGGATCATACAAAGAATCAGAGACAGAGAAATTGCTCTTTGGAATTTTCCACATTTTTGGGTGCACAGTTTAAGCCCTCTGAGACTTTTTAAGGAGATGAAATGTATTTCAGGTGGAAAGAACCAGAATCTTTGGATACTTGCAGAAAATAAGTCAGATTCTACCAAGAAAAATAAAGGCCTTTCTGGAAAGCAGAGGCTTCCATTCAGAGTAAGGCAAGACAGACAGCTTGGATATGCCTGAATGGCTATAGTGGTTGCAGGAAAGCTGGATAAGTACTTTCTGAACTACAGAGGATTTTTGTATTAAATCACGCTATCTCAAGTCTGTAAACATCCCAAACAGCTTCATTTTACTTGGAAATATCCTGAGTTGCTTTCAGAGACAGATATGTCATCCCTTTAAAATACCTATGTGTATTGATTCATTGGCTGTGTGAAAAGGTTTCGAATAGCCTGCATTTGAAAAGGAATCTTAGCTAGGGTGACAGCAGGTGGAAATGAAATGTCTTTCAATGGCCAGATTCCCCAGTACCACTGAGGAAACAAGAACTAGGGTGTAACACAGATAGCTACTGCTTGTGCTTTCAGTGAAAGTGAGGTAAGAGCCAGAGTTACTTTTTAGGACGACTCTTACTTCTGGTTGTGCCATTGATCAGCTCTGTAACCTTTCAATTTCTTCTCTGTCTTCTGAGTCCTTCTCTGTACCTTATCTGTTTTTTCTTTGCAGCAAGGCTTGTATCCTACTATGCACTTGTACAGTATCTAGTAGCAATTGCATCTTTCGCTTTTGTGGTCTGCAAACTGGGCACGCACATTCACGGTGAATGGCACCAAAGGTCGGTGTAAGTCTTAATAACTCTGGCTTGCATTACTTCTCTGTCTTTTCCTTTATGTATAAATATCAGTGAACTCAAAGGGGTAGTCTTATCCACATCTGAAATCATGCTGAAAAAGGTCAAATCAACTGCTTTGTTTACAAATGAAGTTGTACGGTAAGGATGATAAAGGTTGCTTACCCCAAGAAAGCTTAGCTCCCTCCCCAGATTGGCTGATAATGCTGACAGGGTTATTACTGAATGGGGGGTGGGGGTGGATGGGGTGGGTTTACAGGTGGCTTTTACTTTCAGGAGATTGTTATGGAATTGTTTCTTTATGAACAGCACAAGACATGTTGCTGTTTAGTATATCTTTTAGAATATTTTACGAATCATCTTGCACATCAGGAAAAGATGATGATACTTTAAAAGAATTACAGCCTTATGTTATTCTTATCATTATAACTCTACAAATTGTGTGTAAGCGGTAAGGAGTGATACATTTCATAAACTCTCAGGGCAGCCTTTTCAAAAATATATAACGTAACGAGGTTGAAGAACACAGACAATTGTTTGGAATATGACTAACTTGATAGTGGTCTTTAACTTGAGGTGATTTGATGACTTATTTCAGGTCATAGCCATGTGAAGCTCAGTAGTTTTTGTCCAGGACCCTTTCCTGCCCTTTGCTCCAAATTGTGCCAGAAATTAATCAGCCTGTATACCATGTTCACGTGCGCTCGTACTCACCAATAGCTCAAGATCTTCTCTCTACAGCAAGCTCACACAGTCCAGCATTTATGGGACGGTGGGAAATGGACCTTAGGAAGTGATCAAGAGTATATGTGGCTGGATGCCTACTGGCATATACCTTGTAAAAATACTTGATTAGATGCCTCAGATTATTTGCTTCTAAAATATCAAAAGCTGAAGCAAGCAAATGTGGCAGGACTATGTGCAATTCATTGCTTATTATTTCAGTATGGGCTTATTTCATTGTGACTGAGATTAGTCTACGCAACATTGCATGTGAGAAATTGCAGGAGGCATGATATGTTTTTAAAGTATTCCTCCTTTCTGTTCTTTTGATACTGGACTTCGAAAGAAACAGTCTGACATGGCTGTGGGCTTGTCTGTAATGGCAGGAGGTGATCAGGACTTGAGGGGAAACCCAGTGCTGGGAAAGCCCACCCCACCAGCTGGGGTGGGAAGGGAAAGCCCAGACACTACAGATATTTAATATGGCAAGGAATTAATTGACTCTTCCTCTTGCAATACAATAGTCTTAACGTGGCTACAATTAGGAGGATGAAAGTATAATCTAGAGTATCATTCTGGAGCTTGGGACTGTGTTAAGTGAGTATTGTGGTTTAACCTCAGCCGGCAACCAAGCACCACGCAGCCGCTTGCTCACTCCCCCCCCACCCAGAGGGATGGGAAGGAGGATCGGACAAGGAATGTAAAACTCCAGGGTTGAGATAAGAACAATTTAATAGGGAAAGCAAAAGCCGCGCACCCAAGCAAAGCAAAGCAAGGGACTCATTCACCGCTTCCCCTGGGCAGGCAGGTGTCCGGCCATCCCCAGGGCAGCCGGGCTCCGTCACACGTAACGGGGACTCAGGAAGACAAATGCCATAATTCCGGGTGTCCCCCGCTTCCTTCTTCTTCCCCCAGTTTATATACGCAGCATGATGTCATATGGTATGGAATAGCTCTTTGGCTAGTTCGGGTCACCTGTCCTGGCTGTGTCCCTCCCAATGTCCCGTGCTCCTCCAGCCTTCTCACTGGCAGGGCCCAAGGAACTGAAAAGCCCTTGACTTAGTACAAACATCACCCAGCAACAACCAAAACCATCAGTGTGCTGTCAGCAGTGTTCTCACATCAGAGCCAAAACGCAGCACTGCACCAGCTACTAAGAAGAAAACTAACTCTATCCCAGCTGAAACCAGGACAGTGAGCTCACATCTTCTAGTGTCCAAATGCTACACGTGGTTCAGGTACTTGGACTTTAAAAACATTTTAAAGTGCTACTTTAAGGGTAGGTTTGTGGGATGTGTGGGGTTTCCCCCGCCCTCCACCCCAGCTCCCTCTTTCTTCCTCTAAGAGTGTGCTTCAGGCCAGCACTGGCTTGCAGGTTTTGCATAAACTGAATGACTGCTGACCTGAGGATTGGGATGAGAAGATACATGATAATGAATTACCCAGGTTTTTTTGTTCTCGTTCCTATCCTTAAACCAAAACAATTCTTACTGAATATGAAGAAAATCCAGTTCTAGTAGATCTGTTTGTAAACTGCTGAGGGTCAAATCCAGCCCTAGGGCCAGTTCAACTGCTGTTGAGTCAGGATGCTGCTATATTAGATGGAACAGAAATCAGCCCACAACTATATTTCTAATATTAGCATAGTCATCTTCATCCCCACACCCCAAACATCTAAATTCAGTAATGAAGCTATGAATGGTGTTTTTCTTGGGTGTTATATCACTGTGGTACTTTTCTTGCATAGCAGAGTCTTTACAAGCCAGGTGTGTGAAGTGTCTGTTGAAGGTGTAACCATGCACACAGCATGAGTTTTCACAGGATGACTCAGTTTGTCAATATGAACTCTGTTCAGTGATACCATCTGTCTAAGCTGAAACTCAAAAAAGGGGAATGTTAAAGGGGTTTTATCTTTCGATTTAAGATTTGTAGGTTGTTTTCTTCCCTAGGCTAGAAAATATTCTTAGCTTACGTTGAACAGGTGACAAGTGTGGTCCTAGAGTTCTGCAAGGTGAAAATTTGCACAAAAGCCCTAATTCCTAAAATCCGTGTAACTTTTCTGGAATAATAAGGTACTGGGATACCTAGATAAGGACACTTTTATGGAGTCCTGTTAAATCGCCCTAGCTTTACTCACACCAGATTCTCTACCCTTCAGGATGAGCCCAGGAAAGCTTTTTTGTTTTTTTGACTGGGAAGCCATTTCTGAGTAGACTGTATTGACAATGCATACAAATTTGGAACCCTTTTCTCCAGCTTTGCTCCTGCCTTTGCCTTGTTGCCTCTTGGTTCTTTTCCAGTGCTGTCCAGTCTGCGCTGTATGGAATCTGGGCCTTTACTGTAGTTTGTTTTGCTGAATTGCAGTGCAGAATTTTTTTAATCTGGCTGTATCTGTCAGTTTGGCTTCATACACTCTCTTAGATCAGCCTTGTGAATGCAGCATGTCTGGGAATTGTTTGTACAGTTTTCCCATCTGTATGGGTTGTTGACATGAAACTTAGTTATAGGATCCTGTGTAGGTTTTTTTTTTTCCTCTACTTTGTGTCTTCTTTAGAGCAGGGTTTTCAAGTTGTAATGCAAAATTAACAACTCTTGATTATTCTATGGTAAGTCAGAAGTAGCGTTGCATTAAAATATTATTGAATTGTGTGTGTGTTCAGTGAGGCTTAAAGTTACCTCCCCCTCTGTAAAAAAGAATGTCTTGCTGGTTTCTTGAGCCCAGGGTACATAACGAAATTTTCCTTTTTTAAAACGAGTGAAGGCTTTAAACATTCATTACCTAGACCTTTAAAAAAAAATAAAATGAAATCATGTTTGTCCTGTTGGCTAGTAGTAGATGGTGTAGAGACATGCAAAGTGCAGGAGCACACAGATGCTCTTAAAAGCAAAAACTCAAGTGCTTTATAAAAGCAAGAATACAGACTCCAGTTCAGCAGAATAAAATTTCTTTAAATATAGATATTTTCAGACTTTTAAAAATAAAAAATGTTAGAACGAAGGTTAAAAACTGTAATGTGGGGTTATATTTTTTTGAAAATAAAAGTTGCAATATTAAGCTCTTTGAGAACTAGATTTTTTCTTATTTAAAATCGGAGAAGAATAAAAAGAGCAATAATAATCTGTTATACCTACTGTGTGCATATAAAAGGCTGCTGCAGTTAATGCTGAAATACAAGAACAGTTTATTTTTTCACCCGTGAGATAGCTTCCATTACAAGATGAGCTCATACCTTAAGTTTATTTCACTATGCATTGTGGTATATTTCTTAGAGCTAGTGTTGAACCAGAAGAGCAAAGGAGAAATACAGAAATTGATAGCTCAGATTACAACTGGTATTTTTTTCCTAGCCTTTTGGTCAGGCTGCTCATTACCTTGTCGTCTTATCTTCTCCATAATGATGTTTTTCCATTTGAGAAGTGACATCACTGCCATTTTACAGACACACTTGGCAGTCCAAAGGCTGGTAACCTTTCAAGGGTGGCTCCCAGACCTTTTTTCTAAACTTTGAGGTTAACTGTACCGCACCTGGAGAAGTGGGAAGTTCTCTCTTCAGCACGGCAAACTATTGCCAGTTACCTGACTGGAGAGAACTTTGTCAGTGTGAGGAGGCAGCTCCTGTCTGAACCTGAAACTTGATGAGAGGTGGTATCCTGAGGTGCCACATCTGCCCCCAAAAGCATTATCTTGTGGCTCTGCTGCTTACCAATCGATATCTGAAGGTCTTTTCACCCATACCAAAGATCATTGACTGAAGAAATATTTAGTATTGGACTCTCCTTGTACATCTATATTGGAAAAAACATAGGAGTTTCTTTTCTTCCTAGTCTGAGGCCATATTTCCTATTTGGAGGATATTAATTTTTCCTGTCTTGTACTGTTTCCCCCATCCCCAAAATTTTAAGTGTGTAAGTTGGTTAATGCCAGCACTTTCTATATAAAGTTAAGGTACTGAATGTGGTGGTTATATGAAGACCATATTTAAATCCACATCTAACTTCCATCTTCACAAAGTAAATGCTTTTTCACATCTGAGATGTTCAGATAAACTCAAATTATAAAAATTGATTGCTTTGGAAAAAAACCCTTGCATCATTCTGCAAGTAGATGAATACTACTTGGCATAATGTAAGAGCAGTCTCTTCTAGTTGTTTTAATTTCTCTTTACCTGGGCTATGCTTAGTCAGGATCACAAGTAATAATTTGCTTTGCTTATGATATCAAACCACAGATTTTATAGATCTTCATTGAAAGAATAGTTTATAAGCTGTAGCTCTTAAGGGGATGTGCTGTTGTCTTTACATGTCACATCTTTGCTATAGTGGTGATGGGGTTCCTCTGATTTTTCTGACCTGGACGCTTTGAAGAACTCTATTTTTATCAGATTTTGGCACCTTCCTCCATTTTGATTTCAGTCCTAGAAGTATAAATGTAAGACAAGGATGGAGACAGCAACACTGGTATTGTTAGGAGAGTGGCTATATTTACATAAAGCTTGCTCAAGAATCTAAAAGATTTAAAAATATGGTTTCTGTCATGCCAATTAGAAGTTGTATTGAATTCTTTAACAAACAAAGAATTTTTTGCAAGGGAAGAAAGCAGCAGTAATATCCCCGTGCATGGTAAGGAGAAGGTTTGCTTCTAAATCTAATGAGAATTGGCTAAATAGAAAACTTCAGGTGCTGAGAGCTTATATTTGAGTATATATAAACAATTACTTGTTTTGTCTTTTCAAAAAGGCTTACTGTAATGTCCTGTTTGCTAAAGTTTTTACATGCTTTTTCTTTCCAGTTCTAAAACAACAACCTCTGTGTTAGACAAACCAGGGGAAAGACCTATGAAGGCAGCAGTCTCATCAGTAAAGGTATGACTGGTATTGAATATAGCCGAAGTTGTTGTTTACATTTTGTGTGTTTCTCAGCTTCAGTGGTAAAGACAATTAAAGATTTGAGGAAGAAAGATAAGGAGTTGGAAAAAATTAATGTTTTTTGTTTTGGAGGGAGATAATGGAAACCACTAAAAGTTCAACGCTGAAGTGCTGTTATGGCTATAGTCAGTGGCTGGCTGTGCTTGACATTACTTCCAGCCTCTTCAACCACTGAAAAGAATTGTCCTGCTGTGTTCCAAGATCTGTAGTCACAAAATTAGAGACAATGTTATTTAACTTGCAACAATTTAGAATTTTCAACTGTCTTTAAGTGGTGGCTTATCTCTGCTGTTGGTGACTTCAAAAAGAACAAGATGAGGCTATCACTAGCACTTCTGATGATTCCTTGGTTCATATTGTTTAGGTTTTTATCATATATCTAATTTAAGAGGCATGCTTTCAGACTCTTTGCAGACAGGGTAGTGAGGCAGAGGTAATCACTGCACTTTATTTTGTGAAGAGTGTGCTGGTATAACAATTTGACTGCAATTATAATCTTCTTTCCCTTTTAGCAAAGAAGAAATCCATTTAATTCCACTGCATCTGGTGATAACTTGAACAGTGGGGAATCAGAAAACAGACCAGCCACTCTACCTCAGCTAACAAAGAAGGGTAAGACTAAAAAAGACTGAATTTCTTGGTGGCTTATATGGAAATTTTTACTTTCATTGCTGCCTTTTGTAAGGTATCAAAACCTGTTTTATCTTAATTATGTGGAGATATCAACTAGTTAATTTCAAACCCTATGTAAAACATATAAATATACTCAG
Organism: Falco cherrug; assembly: GCF_023634085.1. NCBI lineage: Eukaryota > Metazoa > Chordata > Aves > Falconiformes > Falconidae > Falco > Falco cherrug. The sequence goes on from NC_073698.1 coordinate 7,411,219, forward strand.
GAAATGGCTGTTTATGTGACCTTCCAGTTACTGCTGCTGTTGGTTCAACAGAAGCCTAACTCTTTGATCTTTATTTTTTTCCTTTGTTTTCTCACTCCTGTTTGTTGTCAAATTCTCCCTTTCCCACAGCGTTCTCTGCAGGCAAGTAAATGAGTGGTGATGTATCACAATGCAGACATTTGAACTTGTAATTTACAGACTCATATGTGGAAATTACTCTCCTGTTTCTGTTATAAAGCTTGCTGACAGGAAAAAGGAAGACTTGCACATTAGGAATTAAAAAAAAAAAGCAAAAATTCACCTCCCTACCAGGACATAATTTCAGCATTTTACCTTGTTCCATATGAGTGTGGAAGTAGCCTGTTTCCATTTCTATAGGTTGCTGTTTATGTTCTGAAGCTGAAGGGTTGTATGTGTATTCAAAAGCTGCCCTTCCTGCAAAATATTGTCCCTTGCAGGAATAATGCTGATCAAAAATTTGGTGTGTTCTCTATCTTTAGAGTCATAAAATAGTATTTCTAGAATAAGAAATAACTGCAGGATTTTCATCTGCTAAGAATTCCTAGTACTTACAAATGAAATCAATTGTTGATTTGTGATATGTTGAATTTCCACCTTTTACTGCAGATGTTTTTAATAAACCAGTATAATGGCTGCATTCTAGATCTGCGCTGTCATACTTCTGTGTTTATGCAGATGAATGTCATGTAAACACATGATTTCTTCTATATATGTCTTACAGAAGTTTTGTCACTCTCAGAAGAGAGCCAACCTCAACCAAACATACAAGATGATGAAACAGAGAAGCATAAGAAGCCTTCTGTAGAACCTGCTGGCGAATCGCAGAAAGGACTAGTTAAGCGTCCTGTCCCAAAAGCTAGAAAATTAATTCACAAAGCAACAGATCCAGTGTCACAAAAAGAAGGCTTTGTTCCAAAACCAGCCAAACAGCCGGAGAGGATTAACGGCATTGGTACACCGCCCAGGGGCATTTTGAAACGCAGTTCAAGTTCAAGTTCCACTGACTCAGAAGTTCGTGTTAGTCAGATGTTAGATGTTCAGAAAAAGAGTGGTCTTCCTACTGCAACTATTTTTGAAGGAGAAGCTGAGAAGAACTCTCTTAGGGAAGAAGCAGAAGACTCCACAGAAATTTCACTGGAAAAACTAAAACAAGTGAGGTTCTCATCTGGCACAGGCAAAGGAGAACCTCTGCAAAGCCCACAGCTCCACCATGGTAGAGAAACAGGAGAGTTCGATATGTTAGAATCTGATGAAATAAAGGGTAGTGGAAATGATGCTATTGGATCAGATTCATTTGGGAATAAGCAAACTTCTGCTGTAAAGCCTTTGGGAACCTATTCATCAGTTTTAGAAATAAAACCAATAGATGGCTTACAAGAAGATACATCGGCATCTGGCCCTTGTGACACTAACAGGTCAGTCTTCCTGGTTAATGAAACCTCGCAGACAAAGACGGTTACTCCTAAGAAACTTGAAACTCCACAGAAGACCTCCAGCAATATCCTGCCAAATAGCAATATTGAACTGAGTGCTGATGAGACACGTGAAAATAAATCCAACCAGATCTTGAGCCATGAATCAAAGTTACACAAAAACATTACTGGTAAGAGATTAATAGGAGTGAAGAATAGGATGCAGTAGCATATAGCACGTATTCGTTAATGTTTGAATCACTTGTATCTAAGAATTAAAAGCTAGGAAACAGAAATAGTAGGAATGTGCTACCTATTGCAGAATTAGAATACAAAAAAGATTATTTAGAATTTAATGCTTTAATGTAGCCAGTATTTCTAGACGTTCTGTTGGTATTCTTAAGAATTAACAATCAGACCAGAGTATGGATAGGCACCTTTATTGTGAATGATGAAAGTGAAGTGATGGCATTTGGATAAAATATCTGTCATAAGGCCTGCTAGATCTGTCTGCATAGGAACTAAAGCATTTTTGGTGTACCACTGTCAACTGTCCTTGGTAGTAATCCAGTTGTGACCTGGGGATTTGCTCCTGGGACTAAACACAAATATGCTGGGCTGTCCCCTCTTCAGGGGACATTTAGCCATTCCCTTTAGAATGGGGATGACTAATCTTATCTGCTTACATCCTCAAAAGTAGTATGATTAATCTTCCAGTAGGATATCTCAGCGCAGGAATTATTTTTCACTTTATTGCCCACAGTATGGTTCCTTCCAGTAATACAAGGACAGAGAATTCCTTTCTCTGCTAACAGTTAAAAAAAAAAAAAATGATATGAGAGGCTTTTCAAGATAGATCAAACATTTGTAGAGTCATGTGTCTGATTCCTAACTCAGATAAGTTTGTTTACGTTGTAGATGAACATCAGCTTTCTGCTAAGACAGAACCACATGAGATGTCCAATATCAATTCTACAAGTCTTCAACAAGGTAAGCCTGATCTTGTTGAGGAGCAAGATGCTAAAACCACTTTCAAGCCTGACAAACATGCAGATGAACTCACGAAAGTGGCTGATGAATCTGTATCAAAAGTTTTAGACTGGTTTAAAAGAAGTTCTGGTACTGAAGATAGGAAACATGTATCAGCTAAGTCCCAAGGCAGGGAACCCAAAGAGGAAGTAGAGTTCTCAACCAGAACAACAGTTCTTCCTACAGAAGACAGTGGCCTTAGCACGGATGAAAAAATGGGAGTTACGGAAGAGTTACTGTTTGGAAGGATTAATCAACGGAACAGTATTTCACCTGCATCATTTATTTCAGAAGATACACAGCTGGTAAAAGAGAGGATGAAACCTAAGAAGGGGGAAGAGAATGAGGAACAAAATGACAAATCACTAACTGAATTTGACTGTACAAAAGCTGAAGAAAAAGAACGTGGACGAGAAATCAAGGAACAAAATATAAAATCGAATCTCTTGGAACATGAAGAACACAAGTTACCAGCTCAAAAATGTGAACTGGAGAAGGCAATACAAGAAAAAAGAAGAATAAGGGAGATCAGAGCATTCTGGGAGGGGGATAAAACTATCCCCAGTCATGGAGAGCAAGAAGTTAGTATCAATTCTAATGCATCAGGTGGCAGTACATTAAAGAGTCTTGGAGGAAGTGACAAAATAAAACCAGCTGCCATATACCTACCTAATGGATTGGGTGATCAAAGCAAGAATATGCTAAGTAGTGCTGAACTAAGTTGTGCAAGCCAGGCTTCAAGAAACAAACACCAAAACTCTTTTGAGTTTGGATCAGGCCATGCAGTTGGAAAGTCAAAAAGAACGCTTCCACCTGATGAAGTTCACGTATATACAGAATTGCCAAAAGCCAGTAACTTGCAGTCAAGAGTTGGTGCCACTTCAGCTTCCCCAGAAAACAAAGAGAAAGAAGTAGATGGGAAAGAAACACTTAAAGGAAAAGCTGCTGCTTGTTTCCGACAGAAGCCCAGCTTCCAGGTTTTGTCTTTAAAAGAAAAAATTAATGAGAAGCTGAAGAATCAAATTTCAGATCCTTCACAGTTCCAGAGTTTGAGAAATTTCTGGGATACTGGGGTTAAGTTACAGAGTAACATTGACAGGGGAGATGTTTCTTTGCCAGATAGTACCAGTCCAGTAACCTGTGAAAGAAAATCAAAGGAAGATAAAAAAAGCACAGATAATGCGAGCAAGCAAGAGTTAATTCAACAACAAACCCAAACATCTGAGAGAGAAAAAACACGGAAACTAGATTCTCTGGTATGTGAACTGCCTCTAGAATCTCCTACCCTGAATGGTCTGAACTTGACACACACACAAAATACAGACTTTATCCAGCCAGACAGAAAACCAGTTACCCCAAAACCACAGAAAAAGATGGGTCTTCCAGATCAAGAAGTTAAAGAATGTGTAGAAAAAAGTATAGTTTCATCAAAAGGACATCATGTTTCCCTGCAGTTGCTCCAATCACCTGATGATAAAGATGCTTCAAAGGAGTCAGCAGTAGATGATTGGCTATGTTTACCTGTAGAAAAAGTGGGGAACAAGACTACTCCATTAGATGTCAGTCTCCCTAAAGAAGAAGTTGCAGAGACCATGGATAAGGTTGTTCTACCTAAAGCTGAACTTGATGTATTTAAATTTGGCCTAAAGAAATTAGAAAAGGAAGCCTCTGAGACGTCATCTAGCTTGAACCTAAAAGAAAACATTTTGAAAGGGAAAGTTCTTCACTCAAATCAGTGCAAGGTCTTTGAAAGAACAGTAGAACAGAGCCATGACATTTCTCCTGCCGATAAAAAAGTAGGGAAGAGCACAGGAAAAGTGAATGTGCTATCGACAGATGAGCATGAAAACAAAAAAAGCCTCAGGGAACAGTTTAGGGAATTTGAAGGTTTCTGTCTACAGCACAAGGCAGCAGACAAAGATACTCTTGAGGGTTCCCAGAGGCCTCAAGCTGCTTTGCAGAACCTGCTTAGAGAAACCTTTGCATCTCAACCTTCTGAATACAGAAGGGTGGGAATGCAAACATCTGATGATGTGAACAGTATGTCACAAACTAATTGTAGTGTAGAATCAACATGCCAAGAAGATACTAGTCAGCCTGAAGAGGTCAGTGAGACCATAGAAAAGTCTGTTGCCCCATCCAAGGTCAGCGGCTTGAGTTCTGCTGTAGAGAAGTTGCTGAAGGAGGCCTCAGAAACACCCCCTCCTAAACCCAAAGGTGCTGACAGCATGGAACAGAGGACTGCTGAGGTGCAAGTTATAAGCACAACCCATGAGCACAATAGAGAATTGCTGCAGGAAACTGGCAAGACCATAGAAAAGTCTGTTGCCCCATCCAAGTTCAGCGGCTTGAGTTCTGCTTTAGAGAAGCTGCTGAAGGAGGCCTCAGAAACACCCCCTCCTAAACCCAAAGGTGCTGACAGCATGGAACAGAGGACTGCTGAGGTGCAAGTTATAAGCACAACCCATGAGCAAGATAGAGAGTTGCTGCAGGAAGCTGGCGAGACCATAGAAAAGTCTGTTGCCCCATCCAAGTTCAGCGGCTTGAGTTCTGCTTTAGAGAAGTTGCTGAAGGAGGCCTCTGAGATGCCCCCTCCTAAACCCAAAGGTGCTGACAGCATGGAACAGAGGACTGCTGAGGTGCAAGTTATAAGCACAACCTATAAGCATGATGGAGAGTTGCTGCAGGAAGCTGGCGAGACCATAGAAAAGTCTGTTGCCCCATCCAAGGTCAGCGGCTTGAGTTCTGCTTTAGAGAAGTTGCTGAAGGAGGCCTCAGAAACACCCCCTCCTAAACCCAAAGGTGCTGACAGCATGGAACAGAGGACTGCTGAGGTGCAAGTTATAAGCACAACCCATGAGCATGATAGAGAATTGCTGCAGGAAACTGGTGAGACCAGAGAAAGATCTGCACCATCCAAGGCTGAATATAGAGTATTTGACGTTAATTTGCAGAAACTACCAAAAGAGGTCTCTGAAACATCAGCTTCTGTGCTGGAAAACATGGATAAGAAAATGCAAAGTAAAATGCAGATGAGTCTAAGTGTGCATGCTCTGCATCAAGAGAGAGATCATCCTCAAGAAATACAAGAAAAAATAGAAAAAAATTATGTTTCAAACGCTGTAAAATTCAATGAATTCAATAGCTCTTTAGAAAAACTTATTCAAGATGCATCTGAAGGTCCATGTCCAGTATCCAGAGAGTTACATAAATGGGAAAAGTTTGGGGATCATATGTTTCCATCACAAAAAGAGACTACATTCATGACACTGTTACAGCCACATAGTCCTTTAAGAAGGTATCATACACGGATGAAGATAACTGTCAAAGGGGGAGCTCCAGAACAAAACATCAAAGCTTCAGTAAATGATCTTGCAGTAAATGAAACTGAGGGTTCTGATCTTCCTGAAAGAAATGGAGGTATTAATAAAATAGAGAAGAGAAACATGGCTCCAGCTGATCTTCCTCCCTTGGAAGGAGAGGTCAATATGACTGCAGTCAAGCCATTCAAGATAAATGAGAAAGGAAGGAAAGACGGAAGCACATCCTTGGATACCTCTGAAAAGCATTCAGAATTTAAAGCACTGTTGAAATTCAGAAGAGCAAGCACACCACTAAAAGATGAGAGCAGCTCCTCCCAGCCAGAAGGAGCTCAAATCTGCCTAATGTCTCAGCATGAGGAAAATGATGAAGAGGAAGGGGTCGGCTCAAATTTGGGATCTGGTTTTTCAGATGAAAACTCTGATTCCCACTGTGGAACCAGAAGTTCAACTTGTGAGCTGTCTGATTTCTAAAATTCATGGTGCTGGGTTGTTAAACATGGCTCCAATTATTTTTTTTTTTAGTAGCTAATTTAAAATATTTTAAATGAAAGTCTGTATGATACTTAATTGAATGCTTCAGATATTTGGCAAGGATGGGAAGAAATAATTAAATCCTTTAATTGGAAAGTGTTTGACAAATGCATACTACATTGGGGTAAGCCTTTTTGGTAAGGGGAGTTTAGCAGTTTGGATCAATCACATCAGTCTTCATGATTTAACCCTTTTCTTCCTCCCCTGTGACATTGTCTTCAAATTAATAATATTAACATTCAATATCTGATATTTCTTTTAATTATACTGGATTAAAAAAGGAAAAAAAAATAATTCAGTGGCTGACTGAGTTCATTCTTTAGTTTGACCAGCTAGTCTTCAAAGGTAAACACCAGTGGAATGGCTGGATGTGGAGATATTCATTCATACCAATACCCTGTGCTATTCCACTTAGCACTGCTGCCTGTTGCACTAGCAAGTGGCCATATACATTATCTGTTTAGTAGAATTCTTATTATTTGATTGAATGCCAGCTCTAGCAAATAGTGTGTGGTAGTCATCAAAGAGCTTAAGGTAGAGGAGATAATTTCATCTTTTTAATCTCATACTGAGAGACTGGGAATTTTTTTTTTTCACCTGGAGGCTCTGAGAAATATGTGAAGTTTACCGGGCCTGCCACTGTACTCTTGAGCCTGTTTTGAAAGTGAGATTCCAATAGAAATCAGTGGAAACTCAAGACAAATAAGAAAAAATGAAACATAATTTGCTTTTACCCATAATTACAGGCAGCAACACTGTAAGGCCTGATTGGTTGGCTGCTGGGGCGGAAGGTGAGGTAGGGAGGAGAGAGGGTAGGGTCTTCAAGGATTCTGAAGGAGCTAGGAGTGTCTTGATTCTGCCCTTAGAGACAATTGTGTAACGTCAGGGATCCAAATACCTCCACAGCTGGGTGGTTTTGTGGTTGTTACTCAAGTACTGAAACAAAATGTCTTTCACTGAGGAGAAAATATTACAGACAAATTTGCACAGAGGGAAAAACTAAAGCTATGAACTTTTTTGTGCTGATACATAACAAGTTGATTACAAAATGGCTAGTCTCTGAGTTTATCTGATATTTTTTTAGACAGTTAAGTGCCATAATTGCCCCAAACTGTTACTAGTCAGTACAGGCAGATACCTACACAGGACAAACCAACCAACCTGCCTCTCTCTACTGATGGCTGAAAGAATTTAGAGAGAGCAAATGGACACATAAAATTAGACATTTATTTTGTTTGTTTTGGATTTCTTTTTGTATTTTCATTGAATGTTCACTGTCTTTGCTAACAGTCAAAATAGATTCTCATGAGAAACCCATGGTTGGGTTTTCAGTGACTTGCTTAAAATGGCATGTCTGTATGTGCAGTGTTCATGCGTTTTGTCTCATAACAGGTTCAGAAGAAGAAATAAACCCTGTTTTGATGGCTTTGAAAAGGAGTGCAGATAGGAAAATGCCTTCCAAAAGTCTAGAGGACATTCCATCAGCCACCTCAAGTGAGCACAAAGCTTGCATGTGTCTCCCCTGATCTGCAGTTTGGCTTAAAATGTTCATGCTGATCTTCCGTACAGCTTTGCCAAGTAGTGGTTTTGTCTTTGTTTCTCAATAAGCTGTATGGAGACTGTGCTATAGAACTGTGTTCTCTTCTCATACAGTGTAGTTCTCAGTTCTTTGTGTTAATTTTTGAAACAACACTAGTCTATGAAGCAGACATCTTCCAAAAACGCACTGCATTGAACAGTGATGAACTGTTTTTTGGATAGTTTTTCAATAGTGGAAGTATTGGCAACTATCCAAATTGGTAATGAGCGACACCTGCCACTGTTGCTGGCTTGCTTGGGTCAAATTAGTAGGCAGTGGAAGTACAACAAAATCATCTTAGTTTAGTAGAGTTTCACCTGTGTTTCCTGCAGTTATTATACCAAACTCGCTTCAAGAGAGTACAGTGAGACAAGATTGTACTTAAAATTAATTCCTGACTTCCCTTTGTAGCCCTCTAGGAATTCTTACAAATTATTACTCCTGTTTCCTTTCATGCTGCCTCCGAGTGTTTTCATACTTATCTCATGTCTAATGGGGAAGACATAAACTTACATTTGTAAACTGAAGCGTGGAGGTGTAGATTTTGAAAGATGTTGGCTATTGTTGGCAAATTACTCTTCTGATACTACTCATGCTATTGCTTGCTTCTAACTGGTTTCTAGGTTTTAGGTATGTACTAACATTGATCGTTGCAACAGTACAGTGATAGAAACTGTCAACATGAAACTGCTGCTTGGACGTAGGCTTGAAGTAGTGTGTGAAGTAGAAAGCATCTCTTGAATTTAACCGTTCCCATGGCTCTGATGGTTCATTGGGGTTTTTTGTCCTCATTACTCTTAATTCTGTGATTACCATCTGCCATCCATTTTATCTTACTGAACAGCAAAATTTCTAACTATGTGTTACTTTTCTTCTGCGCAGATAAAGGAAAAATAAATAATCCAAAGGAAGAATTAGCTCTTAGTGCTGAAGATGGTAAATATCTTTTGTATCTGCATGGAAGTTTGTTGTTTTTTCAATGCCCTCTATTTGCTAGGGAAGGATTATATTATAATTTTTTTAAGCCAAGATTTGTATTGCACTTTTGATTAACATCAGCATGACATAATGCTTTTGTAGAATTTTGTTGTGTTGTTTTATTCTTAAGGAATATACTTATGTTATGTCTTGCTATATCTGTAGAAACTCTGTGCCACCTACCAGTGTATTATTTTGGCCTTTGGTCATTCAACCTATGAAAGTTGCTGAAATCATTGAGAGCTTTGAACATTAGCTCAGTTGAAAAACTTGGCCTGAGTAAATATTGAATTTGTCTGTTCATCTGTTCTGTTATAAGATGCAAGATGACTTTGGCTAGTGCAAAACACCCTTCAGAACAGCTCAGCTGGAAAGGAACCTCTCTTATAATCCCTGTCTCAATCAGCAAAGTAGAATTACTCTAAGCAGTAGGTGAACTGCGATATCAGCTACTGTTGATATCATCTATCCATTAGTATGTTACAGGTGCCTTACTGTTAAATTTTTCTGTATACCTTTAGAAATTCCAAACCTAGGCAAAATGAAAGCAAATCTGTTCTAAGAACATGTCAAGATGAACACAATAGAAAACCATTGAATAACATTGAATATGGTATAATGTAACACAATTCTTTATTAACTGCATTGGAGCACTACAGTTTTAAAAAGCAATTGTGCACAGTTGCATTTATTGTCATATTTTAGATGCTTTAAAGCATCTTGCTTGTTAGTGGCCTATAGTATAGATAGGATGATAGTAGCATAATAGTATGGGTGCAGTGTCCAGTAAATTAACAAGACTTAAGTACCGTACTGCACTTTGCTTTCAAAGGAAGGCCACTACTGAAAGCATGTTTTACATTCAATATGGAATGTGTAGACATTTATCTGAAAAGGGTGGAGGTTTTTTGAGTTAAACTTATTCAGGGAAGTTTTGAAAAAATGACAAACAGCCAAACTGATAGCTGTACAGACAGAATAAGGCAAGTTCTCATGAAAATCTTCTTGCTTTGCTTAGCTTGTACACTCACATTACCTTTGTTGTGATCCAGCTCCTCAAAGGAGGACAATGATGCAAAACACAGAAACATATGGGGTCTGGGGAAGTAAAAAACTTCCCACATATAAAATATATTGAAGCAAATATTATAACATTGCAAAGCTGTTTGTGCTACTGAGTGACTGTTGCCAATATTGCACTGAGCAGGTCCAAAACCTGATCAGCATCAAGAGAGGAATGAAAATGCAGCAGGAAGTGAGTAACAGCATTCTTCTAGTAGACAATGGAGAGACTCCTCCACTGATATTTAAACTAATACATTAAAAATCCTTTTTTATTTAACAGCTAACAAGTTCTACATCTGCACTAGATACTTGCTCAATGGGGAAACTGCATCTAACTGCATACTGACAATAACTGATACTGGTGATCATTATTTGAGCTTCAACAGCAAAAGCTTTGCAAAAGCTTAACTCACAGCTTGCAAACAATCCCATGGTGTGTGCAGTGTTTCATTTTATGCAATAGATACATGCCCCTGTAGCCGGCTGTTTGTTGCCAAATTATCGGTCATGTGATATTCAGTATTGGTGCATTTCACAAGGTGTACCCAGTCCAAAGATATAGAGCTTTAGTGCATTATTAAATGTAAGTGGGGTTAGAGCATGAAAAATTCTGAGAATTGTGGGCATACAGCAAACTGAATTTTTGCAAGGCTACTTTGTGCAATTAAGCTTTGTACAGTGAAAGAGCATAGAAGTGATCTTCAGTAGAGGTATACAAAAGTTTAAGAGATAGGCTGCAAAAAAATGCATCGTTAATGAGACATCCATCTTATAATGTACTATGAATACTTGAAACTTCCTTGTTCAGGTCTAAAAATTGCATGATTTAAGCAAATGTTCTTATTGCAATTAATTAAACTGAGCAAATAAAAGAACAGTGTTTGGCTTGTACATGAACTTCTTGCCAAGAACCTTGTGATGATTCTAATGTCAATGGTATGGTTTAGTGCGTGAGTATACTTGTCCTTGTTCTAGGAAGAAAATCTAGAAGGTAAACTGAAAATGTTTTCTTCGTCATGTTTCATCAGAATTTGCTTGCAGCACCCAGGCTTGCACATCATGTCAAGCAATGTAAACGCTTCTGCTCCTGCCAAAGTTCTTTGGTCAGTGTTATAGGAGGTGTCAAAGTAGATTCTTCTTCTTAATGAGAGCTTCTCTGGGTCCTATGGGGGGGGTGTGTGTAAATCTTGCATCGAAGCTGTAAACTGGTTGTGCATGTGCATGTATTTCATCTGAAGTTGTTTGTTTCTAACCATGTCCTGTTACGGAATAATTTTGATGTACAAATGTATTTTTGAAGCCTTTTGAATTGCTGCTCTTTAGTTTCCACAGTGCCTTCACAGCCTGATAAGCTGTTTTCCAATCCTGAAAAACTCAAAGGACTGAGCAAGTCAGTACCATCATTCCTACAGGAAGAGGCAAGTTCCACCTCTGCAATACTATAACTAAAACTTTTGTGTACTTTTGTTTTGTATTTGTCAAGTAGTGCTCTCCAGGGTCTGCCACGTCAGTTTGCTGTTGGATGATGGCATGGAGTTGAGCTTGTGACGTAATGATCACAAGATGATCCCAAACAACCTGTGGCTAATTAACCTTTCAAAAGCTTTGGTCCAGTAACCAGACGTTTATTCTTACTGTACAGCTCAACGTACAGAGCATGTTTTATCTAGGAGACTGAAGTGTAGTGAATGCTTGCTGTTATTCCCAAAGGCGTTCTCTCTCCTTAAACTAACAGGTCTGCCACCCCGCCCCCTTCAGAACATAATTATGTGCATACATTTTTCTTCACAGCCTAAAATCTAAAATGAGTGTGTAAGACTGTAAGAAAGTCACCATCTGGTAACACTTCTCAGAGGGCTATTAGCTTGGTGGTGTTCTTAGGGATGTAGGTTCAGGTACCAGGCTGCTAACTCTGTGTAAGTGAAATTTCAGAATTTCCAAGAACATACTGTGCTGGTAATAATTATAATTATCATTGTGGGGGCCATGGAATAAGCTCTGAAGCCATAGTCAAATCTCTTAAAATGTCACTGAAGTCTGAAAGTGATAAATGATTTGAATTGCCTGGTTTTATGAGTCCCCAACAGACAGTAAAAAAAAAAAGTGGAGAGTGTTAAGACCAAGCACAAACCTCTGCCATAAATGCCTAAAAGAGGTAGCTCCATTGGTCACAGGGAACAGAAAGCCCTGGAGAATAGGAAATACCTCGTCCTTGTTGAACTTGGATAACACCACAGATTCTTTCTTTTCTGGTTTTTGGGTTTTTTTTGTTTTTGTTTTTTTTTTTTTTGAGTGCCATAGCATGAATGTGAATTTGTATGGCAAATGTACATCCAAAACTCCTCCTCCCCTAAGCTGTTAGTACGTGGTGGTACAAACACCCCAGCCCTGACAATGAGGATATGTATTAGTAGACACAGTCTTAAATGGGACATAGGAATCTGGGGCATAGATACCACAGAAATACCTGCATCTGTACTGTAAAATGAAGAATTGCTGCTTATCCCAGCCCTTCCCATTATAACTGCAGCATAAGCATCAATCTTTTGGATCATTTTTCTAAAAACATGTCTAAAAGGACTGAAGGGTCAGAATCAGGAATATACTGTGCCCTGACTTACCCTACACCCTCCTAAAGTCTGAAATAACCAAAATGTGGTGATACAGGTTTGATTAATCCTACTGTAAGTGCAGAACTTAAAACCATTCAGTGTCTATGAATTACACCTCTTCAGTTAAAGATCTCTAAAATTACACTGTCCTAATGTCCCTTCTGCTGAGAAGAATGCACAGAAAGCTTTTCTAAGACTGTTAACATTGCACCAGGGATGGATCAAAAGATTAGCATTTCAAAGCATTAGTGGTGGCATAATAAACAAGTCTGAAATTAGTATCTGGGCATCTAAAACCAACCAGTTCCAGCCTCTGTAAGAAGCCGTTAACAAGCTTACTCATGCAAGTTCTGAATGAAACAGTCTGACAAATACTTGAAAGCTAAAGGATTATATGTAATCAATCTGGTCACAGCAGAAGGGGCTTGGGGATAGTTCATGTTGATATTCCAAGAAATTGTCAGGACCCAAATCTCTTTATTCTGTCCCCCAAATGTATTTTTGTAAATTGTCATTAGTCCCAATAGTGTCTTAAGTTACCAAGCTCACAGCACAGGATGTATTACATGACATACGAATGCATGCACACACACATATATATGTATATATACGCAAAAAATAGTGTATATCTATAAAAATACAGTGTGTGTATATATATATATATACACACCATGTGCTGATTCTGGAGTTTATCATTACCGAAGTACCATCTGGCCAACATGAAGCAGGAAACTAATGAATGGGTAACATAAATCTGGTAGAAATAACAGGTTAAAAATAAGCTTTGTAGATACAATGTAGTCAAATAGTATTAACACTCATTTCTATGTGCTAGTTCAGTTCTGGAATTATTTTAAAATAATGAATTCTGATAATATCATGCTTTCTAATTAAAGAAGAAATACAAAGAAATGTCTTAAGTACCATTGTCTTTTCCTTCTGCTTAAAAGAGATACCAGCCTAACAAATTGAGGGTTCTCTATTTGTAAATAGTAACAATATCCTTATTTAACATTTGGAATTAACTTCAAAATAAAAAATAATAAAAAAGAAATAAAATGTGTAACATGTTCTGGAGGCATGTAGTCACCCCAGTGCTTAATAATTCCTTGTCTCTGAACTTCCAGACATTCCACAAACTTTCATGAGAAGAGCTTTGACTGTTCCCAGCCAGAGAGCAGGCTCTGAGTAAATTAAGGACAGGGCTGAAAGTAAGCAGAGCTGGGCGTAGTCCTGTATCTCTTCTGCCGACGTGCTGTGTGGACAGCAGCTAAAACGGTCTTAGGGAAGCCATATAACCTTCCTCTGTAAGAGGGCTCAGGATTTTCCCGTCTTTCAAAGAGTCCATGTTTCAGGACTGATTATCCACACTGCTCAACCGTAACTTCACTCCCCGGATTTATTTGGACAGTCCCAAATAGTGCTCACCAAAACGGGTTTTCTCTCAAGGAGCCTTGCCCTAGGTAGGATGGACATTAGTCAGTCCATACCTTTTGGCCTGCTTTTGCTTAGCAGTGTGGACACAGCCAGATAAGCCACAATCAATGAATCTTTATAAAAAGACTTATTCAAAATGCTTATAGATATTTGTTTCTATAAATATTAATTTTCTTTATGTGTATAGAAATTGATTACTAATCTGGCATCTGTTAGTAGATCTGTGGCAACAGTTCAAAACTGTATAGAGGAGAGGGGAAGCCTTGTAAATTGTTCACAGGTGAAATACAACAGGGAGATGATGTTTCTGCTTGCATAGGAAGATGCCAAAGCACACAAGGGAAGTAAAGCATTGATACTTTAGCACCATGATAGCATTGAGACAGAACAGGGTTGTAAGCATGTAACCTGATAATGACCAAGTAAACCAAAACTGCAGTTCCCTGATGGAAAGCTTGCCCTCTTGCAAGAAAGGCTTTTTGCAAAAGCCATTCACTATATCCAGTGCTGTTCTACTGTGCATGTTACCCTCCACCTAGCTGCCCTCAAGATAGAGGGCACAGAACTGATAGTATTTGCTGTGTAACAGAAAGGGGCTGGTAAGAAACCTGAGCATGATCACTTGCATAAGTTTATGTGTGTGATAGTGAAGTAGGGAAGTTGAGTTTAATTGTACCAATAAAGTTAACTTTGTACTACTTCATTCCTATTTGAGATTTAAAACCAAAAAACAAACCTGGTTGCATTATTGCTTGAAAAAAATTTCAGTGTGGGCTTTCCATCGGAAAAATTCCGTTTCAACTTTTTTTTAAGCACATGACCTAATTTGAGAAATATTAATTACTCGTGTTGCACTACAAAGGGATTAAAATTCAGGTTTTCACTGAGTCTGTCTGCATTAAAATTCTGTTTGTTTCTTTTTTTAATGTTCCTTGTGACTAGAGCCTACACAGACTTTCTTTCTGTGATGTTTTTGTAGAGCGATGACAGAGAGACAGATACAACATCAGAAAGCAGTTATTCCTTTGGCAGAATCAAGAAGAGCCCCAGCTCTCTAACCAATCTTAGTGGCTCTTCTGGCATGGCCTCCTTATCCTCTGTATGTAAACCAAAGCCTTGTTTTAACGGCACTTTGCTTTTGCTAATCTCTTCAGTGTTGTTTTGCATCCCTTCTTATTCCTCTTATCTGTCTTCCCTTCGCATCTCCATGTCCATCCTTCCCTCTGTTATGTGAACCCTTGCATGGAATTGCCTGAAACAAATAAGTAAAATCAGTTTTACTTTGTTGTTGTCTAGTAACATATAGGAGCCTGTTTGGGACTCCACTGTGCAGCGTACTCAATAAACACTGAACAAAGAGAGGCTTTTACCCTAAGAGCGTATGTTTGTAGCTGAAAGTGAGGAACAATTTATATAGAACAAACATTTCAAAAAGAAGAAAGGGGAAAGAAATAAGTGAAAGCAAGAGACAGTATTGGTATGTGGGATGCATAATGAAGTCGGTGAACTAGCTAATCAAAAGTCATTAGCTTGTGGACTTTATGGGGAAAGGTAGTATTTTGGGGAATGATACATTAAAAAAAATTTTACATCCTTCTCTTTCTTATATGTAGTGTTTAATTTTCAGTGTTTTATTTAGGTATATGATTAAGCCATTTAGGCT
Organism: Falco cherrug; assembly: GCF_023634085.1. Taxonomy (NCBI): domain Eukaryota; kingdom Metazoa; phylum Chordata; class Aves; order Falconiformes; family Falconidae; genus Falco; species Falco cherrug. Next base: position 7,426,869 of record NC_073698.1, read on the forward strand.
TTATCACTAATCTTTTTGTCAGTATTTGCAGAAGGCCTGTCTTAAACTCTTAGGCTCTGCTTTCTGCAAGGAAGATCAGCTGAAGAGATATTTCAAGTATCTGATCACAGGCAATCTCCAGACTGGCAGCATCCTATCACTTTGTTTTTTCTGTCTCAATGCAATGCACTTTCAAATTTTTTTGGTGTAAAACTTGGCCTAACACCTTTGATTTATAAACAACTTTCAATCTGCTTCCTGAGAAGCTTGTATAAAAGTGTCTATTACGTTTCGTTACTACATCTAAAGGGACACAGTTGATTTCTTTGCTGTCTGAATTCTGAGTATAACTTCTCCTCTAATCTTGAAGTATCTGATGAAATGCAAAGCCTGGAAATTTTTACTCCTCTTCTATGATACAGGTGAGCGGAAGCCTAATGAGCATCTATAGTGCAGACTTTGGCAACGTTGATGTGAAGGGGAACATTCAGTTTGCTATTGATTATGTAGAACAGCTGAATGAGCTCCACATTTTTATTTGCCAGTGTAAAGACTTGGCAATGGCAGATGTTAAGCGACAGCGTTCAGACCCGTAAGTACAGAGAATATATTTTTTTCCTAATAGAAGCTTTTCTTATAACATGAAAAAGAAAAGAGATTGGAAAAAATGCTATAACTTGTTGGAGTAAACAACCCAATAAATAAATGAACAGTCTTTACGTGGTTTTCCACTCTGAACTGAATACAGAATTGCCACTATAAATTGGTACATGTATTAACATGGGAAGCTCAAACTTTTAAGAACACAAAATTCTCTTTTAAAATTCAGCTTTCCAGATGGTAAATCATGCTTTAGTCTTCAATAGGATTAGAGCCTATAAATATGATATGTAAGCATACTATATTAAAGATATAAATAATAATTTTAAAAATTCAATTAAATAATTAAATATTCTGTATTTTTATGTGTTGAGGAGGTATTTCAACAGACTTCCCCCAGGTAGAAGGATGTTAATGCCCTACTTCAGAAACTGTTGTTATATTTCACCACTGTTGTTCCATTTCTTAATCATAACAAGCTGAACAACATAATGGCTAGTTAAGTGCATTTCTTCTACTTTATAAGCAAACATTTGTGTATTTTAGAAGGGGAAGTTGGAGAGGATTGTGTTTCTGCTCCTCTAACAAGCCTGTCTAAATTTTAGGTATGTAAAGACGTACCTGCTTCCAGAGAAATACAAGCTGGGCAAACGGAAGACCTCTGTCAAAAAGAAAACCTTTAATCCAGTCTATAATGAAATACTGCGGGTATTTATCAAACTGTTACTGGATATGAAATACTGCATGCATGAAGTATGAGGAAGCTTAACTTTTAGGCACAGGTCTAACACCTCTTTTGAGAGCATCTAAGATGAGATGTATTGCTCTAGAAGTACCTATGTCCTTCCATTGATAGGTTAACTCTACAGTGTACTCTGGACACAGCATTGAGAACACTCGCTGTTGTATGCTTCTTGCAAACAAACATACGCTAATTATGAGTTTAAGATGCTGGAAGTAGAGTAAAGGATGAAGAGAGTTTTGTTCTGAAATGAAGTGAGCAGTTATGGTTGTATGAACCCAGATGTGTTTTTCCTAACCCTGTCACTTTCAGACACAGCATTGATAAAAGTCCGGCTTGTTTTAATTATCCTTTTTTTGTTTCTTCCTCCTGGCAGTATAAAATTGAGAAGGATCTTCTAAAGAACCAAAGTCTTAATATCTCTGTCTGGCACAATGATACCTTTGGGAGGAATAGCTTCCTTGGTGAAGTGGAGCTGGATTTAGGAACTTGGGACTGGAATGATAAATCCAACAAGCAGATCAACTGGTTTCCACTCAAGCCAAGGGTAGGTTAATAAGGCTGGGTTAGCTATTTTGTGTTTTCCACTGTGTAAGTGCAAAACCAAGTCATTATTTATATAGGCCGGTCTTGTGTGCTCTGTGTTTTTTGTGTTGTTATAATCATAAATACCTCTTTACTGGTAAATGGAACATACAGTTCTAAGGTTTCTGCTAGTCTAGTGTAGGTAGCTATTACAGTAGGAAAAACTTCCTCATAGTCTAAGGAATAGGAATTTCAAGGTATTTTTCACTTAAATCATGTTGCTGCAACAGATACTTGAAGGCAATTCTTCCCTGAATATGTAGTAAAGCTCGTGAGAATACTGAGCAAGTGCAGCAACATTTTAACATCAGATGCAAGAATGACTTCCGTGTCTGCGTGCCTCTTGTTTGTTACTGAGTTTCAGCCAACATCTAAACTTTTAGCTAAGCCACTGCCAGAAGTTCTGGTTTCTTTTGTTGTTTTTCTCCTTTTCTTTTTTTTTTTTTTTTTTTTCTTCCGCTTGGATTTACTTCATTAATTCATTCCAAAATTAACTAATCCAAAGTTTAATAAGTTGTAGAAAAAAAACAGGAATGTCACGGTAGTCTTTAGCACTGTAGTTTCATTTTAAAACTGCTCTGGGTAGAGAAATGTAACCAGGAAAACAGGTGTCGTGTTCCATCTACAGGTGGTCCATGACTCTTTATGAAGAAGTGACATATTCTTGTGCCTTTCTGAAAGATAATTGTTTTTGAAGCTGATTTGGTTTTGAGATTGATTTTTAGATTGCATTAAATGAGACAAATCATTCCTACAGAAATTTGTTTTATAAAAGCACACTTTCTGTTGCACAAAGAAGTAGTGTCCTGACTGAAAGAGCACATGTTCTAGTGTTAAATAAGTGCGTAACAGTGGAAAAGATGCACCCTCAAAGCCTTTTGGCCTCTCCTGGTCTTTTTTTTTTGTTTTAGTGGAAGAGCTGTGTATTCGAGGCACTGTGAAGTGGTTAAACATGCCCTAAAATCTCTCATGTCCTGTAAACAGAGGGAAGATTTATGGCTAAGGAAACAAGAGAAAAAAGTTGCCTCATGTGGAAGTCAAGCTTGTTCTAGTGGAAAATTTTGTATAGTAAAGTCTGTGCGTGAACTGCAAGGTTTGAGTTTTGGTTTTTTTCGTTTTGATTTTGTTGGGTTTTTTTGTTTTGTTTTTTTTTTATTTCAGACTTCAACAATGGCTTTTAAACTAGAAAACAGAGGGGAGATGAAACTAGCCCTCCAGTATGTCCCACACCCTGTTGGAGGTATGCATTGCTTCTTTGTTTGGGTTTGTCAGGCCTTTGGGGTTTTTGTTCTTTTTTTGGTGGGGTTTTTTTGGTGTTTTTTTTAAAGCTGTTTGATGTTTTTCACCCAATTCAGACATCTTGTTTTAACAAAAAAGTAAAACTTTTTTTTTTTTTTTTTTCCCCTAGAGGATTATGTCACCCTGGTCATGAATTCAGTTTAGGATCCAAAGATCACTTTAGGACTTTTTGTTGCTTTTGATGTTACTACAGAAGAAATCACCTCACTGTTAAAATTTTAGATTTGTAATGCAGTCCGTATGTGTAACAAAAATTCTGTTTTCGCACTAATAAATTTAGAGACTCTAAATCAGCAGGCAGGTGCTGTAATCTGCTAAATAAACAATGACAACAAACTAAATTCAAGCAATATTAGAAGTAGAAAATGGCAATAAGTATTTAGAATGCAGCAATTTATAGAATAATTATATCTTATTATAGATCTGTTTGGTTTAATCTTGTCTGGCAATTGGTAACTGGCTGATCTGAGAGTGAAGCCAGGTCAGGTCTTTAATCCAGCCAGTCAGTCAATAAGAATTAAATACATTAAGAGCACAAAGGAGCTTACTTGAAAGTACAAGTGGCGATAAATACTATCATCACATAGACTGAAGACAAGCTGATCTCTTTATCTAGGAGGCTTGGAAAGAGAAGACCAGTAGTGCGTATTTGTTTACTTGTAACAGAACAAATGTCACGGTAGGAATACAGACATGAGGTGATCTTGCAGTACTTTGATGGGATGAAGACTGCAGCTTCCAGAGTACAGAGAGGGATGTTGAATGAAGACGTGAGATAATGAGAGTCTAGGCTGAGTACCATCTCTAGAGATGGGCAGGAACTGCTACATCATAGAAGTTACCTTTAAAAGGGATCTACAAGGCTTAGGCAGATGTTTTGTTTTATTTCTACAGGAAAGAAGTCTCTATCTACTGGTGAGGTCCACATCTGGGTGAAGGAATGCCGTGACCTTCCCCTTCTGAGAGGCAACAGGCTCAACTCTTTTATTAAGTGGTAAGAACTGAAGTCACCAAACATGGTGGCCTAATAACGCTACTGTTGTGCTTTCTAATCTTATCTTCATTTTTTTTCTACATTGAAATAAAAAAACACCTAATTGTGTTCTGATTCTCCTTTATTGTAATGTAAATTGTCCTGCAGGGCTTACAGCTTCAAGATGCTAAGTATATATCACCAGGTAAAATTTCCACAGGGAGGACTTCCAGTGTAATCACTACTCTTTTTATCTTGTCTGCTCAGTTGCTTGGTGGAAGGGCTAGTCAAAATTGTGCCTGCTTTTATTTGCATTTAAACAAAGCGTGTTTGTGCAAGAGTATGGTTTAGCTTAGCAAATCATGGGAGGAGACAGAAGGGAGCACAGTTGTATTTTATTCTCCTTCCTTTCCACATACAGATTTAAAATGTAAAGAGACAAAAATAACAAGATGGTTGGGAAATCTGTGTCAGCAACAAAAGGGTTTCAGCGCCATTCCTGATCATACAGCAAATAAACTCATTGTGCCTCTTCCCCACCTGACTTTGCCTTCCCTTCCACCCTCTGAAGCTCAAGGGTGGGTACACGCTGGCAGTGTTTCTTGGAAGGGACTGAGAATATGACCTTTGACTTCATGATAAAGCATCTTATCCTCAGCCATATTCTAACATGCAAAGAACAGCGTTAATCAGTAGGTTTTGTCTATTCAGTATGTTTAATGCAGGCCATGCTGTGCAAGTGCAAACTGACACCACTTTCTTTTTGAAGTACCATTCTTCCAGATACTAGCAGAAAAAGTCGACAGAAAACAAGAACAGTGACAAAAACGACAAACCCAATATTCAACCACACCATGGTCTACGATGGCTTTAGGCCAGAAGATTTGAAAGAAGCCTGTGTAGAGCTCACAGTCTGGGATCACAACAAACTAGCCAACCACTTTCTGGGAGGTCTCAGGATAGGCCTTGGAACAGGTACTGGAATATTAACACAATAATCCTTAATTTACAAAATACAGTATTTCCTTTTTTCCTTTTCTATTTCTTTTCTTTTTGTAAAGATCACTGAACAGCCTTTCAGTTATTTACTAAAGCATTTCATTCAGTAACTTACCTATTCTTCAGCACAGAAGAAATGTAAATAGTAGTGTTATGAGGGTTAGGATATTAGAAATAAACTTTTGCCTGGCCATACATTGTATCTGGTACTGTTTGAAGTACAAGAATATGCTATTCCTGCACCCAAAATGTTGATAACATCTTACCTACTTATTGCATGCGTAAGTTTGTATGTGGTAGAAAGACAGGGTTGGGGAGCTTAAAGGATGGATCAGGAATGCATTATAAGATTTGAAGACATTGGATAGGAAAACTTAAAAGTGCAAACAAGTTTTTAGGATAAGGGTAGTATAAGATGTGCAGGTGGAAGAATTGTATGCTTTCCCTTTCGTTGTCCCCTGAGGGCCTGAGGGGAAGATGTGTTTGGAGTCTTTTCAAGCAAATCTAAGGAAAAATTACTTGTCCCAAATTAATTTCTTGCATGGTTCACCAGAATAACCTAAAATACAAATTAGGATAGCAAATCTCAATTTGAATTTTAGAGTACCCGAGGTTGTATTTCAGTACAAAGTCAGTGTCCTGTTTTATTCTTAAGACCTTTCAGATGTTAATTGCCCATACATCCCTCTCCTTGGGATTGTGACAAAAAGACTAAGGATAACAACGGAAAAAAAAAAAAAAGCCTGGAGAAAGATGATGAAGTTTCTATGTGAAACTGTTATTAATTGTATTTGACAGAATTGTTCAAGTGAAAAAATGTAGAACTGGATCTTCAAAGTACTAGGGTCAGCTACCTGAGGAGATGAAAATGTTTTAGAAGACAGGCAAATTAGATTGTCTGCTCTCAACTCTGCAGCACAGTAAGTAATGTTTCTATTAAACCTGACATTTTTCTAGGCAAAAGCTATGGAACTACAGTAGACTGGATGGATTCTACTTCAGACGAAACTGCCTTATGGCAGAAGATGATGAACTCTCCCAACACATGGGTAGAAGATATACTACCTCTCAGGATGCTAATGGTTGCAAAATTGACAAAATAAGGTGGCTTTTTAATTGCTAGTGTCAAAAAAAAAAAAAATAATTAGAGGTGTGGGGGTGAAACCTGGAAGAGGAACACAGTAGCTTTTTTGACAGTCTGTGCTCTGTTGCTGTTCTGGTTTTGTGCTGTCAAATGTCACTTTCTATTTCAAATTAAACTTCTGCCTTCAGGTTATTATGTAAATTTAAAGGATTCTTTTGTTTCTTATTCACTGAAAATTACTTCAGGAAAGAAGGTACTTACAGAATTCAGTGGTAGAAGTGGCAGTGATACCTGGATGCTTGCGTTGCCTAACTGAAGTGTGGCTGATCCCTTAAATCTAAATCACCAGCGGGGGGTGGGGGTGGGGGGTGGGGAACAGCAAGTCAACTTTTTCTGTACACTTCTAGGACTGTTCATTAAGTCATTAATATGATAGCAACAGGTTGCATTAGCATGTGCTTGTATCCTCATGATGCCAAGTCAAATCTCTCCAGTGAGGCATATGAGCATGAAGAATTATTTTTTTTAAAGTTCCTTTTTTTTGTAGTTGTACATTTCTAGGATACTAAAGTCGCTTCTTGTATTATGAAAGAAGCATTATATGAAGTGGTACTGTCAATATCCTATTCTGCAAGCTGCAGAGGACTGTTCGTTCCGATGTGCTATAAAAAATCAAGAGCTATAAAAAAGTTTGCTTATATATGTGTTAATTGTCTTCCTAGTAGACAATCCTGTCTCTTCAATGGTGAAGACATAGAGGTGAAACTTTTTTTACTCAAATGCTACTCTAAAGGATCTAAACCTGACAATTTTAGTGATGACAAGTAAGTTGGGTATTTAGTCTGTAAAGTACTCGTCTGTACCTCTGTCTGTTAGCTAGGCTTTTGGTTGGTTGGGGTTTTTTTCCAAAAAAAACGTAATTTATCTGTGCTTCAGCACCACCATTAGGAGAATGTTGGGGTCATGGTGGTCTTGGTTTAGACAGCTTTGCAGACTTAGGGAATAGAACTTGAATCTGTAACGTGTAGAAATGCATGCTACTAAGGAAAGGTAAACGCATAAAATACAAACTGTATTGCTTTTTTTAAATAAAAGCAGCCTATTAAAGCTAAATAGGAATTCAATGTTTATTAAAACCCAGTGTTTTATGTTAGCAATTCAGCGTGCAATACAACAAAATGCAGACAGAAAACATTTCTGAAAATAAACACACATTTATTTGCTCCAACTGTGTAGGTCTAAAAGCCGGTGAAATCTTGCCCTTCAGTTAGAGAGGAGAAGGGGGCTCTTCACAGCTCCAGCTCAATTTCTTAATTTAATCACAAAAATTTAAATGCTGCTTGGTTGTTGATTATACACTATGAATGGAAAAAAGGAAAGGTGCTATTCAACCTGCCAAGGAACCCACTTTCTCTCTCATCAACCAGGCAGCCTGCAAAGTTTACAAATGCCAAAAGTAGTTGTCAGTCTTGATACGTTACTGCTTCAGGTGTTTTGGACGAGATTGGAAGCTGCTACAGATCCCGCTTTGCCAGGTACATACAAAACATTATTCTTGTATGAGTAGGGAACAATGCGCATACGGCACTTCAGAACAATGTGCTTGTACTGAACGGGTACCGCAGCTGCTTTGCTGCTGTATTCTTACATCACCACTCCTGAAAGGGTGGGGATTCTGGAAAAGCGAGGCGGGCACCTAGCTGCTTTATATTCACTGCCTAAATGCATTCACACTCACCTGAAAACATAGGTTGCTGGGAACACGGCCTACAGTGTCACAGGATTAAAGGTTTTGTTGTTGTGTTTCCTGTGAAGCTCAAATACGTTGCTATGTCAAAACAGCTTTGGGACTTCAGCCAAAGGCTTGGGGTCTTGAGGATCTAGATTGGCAGGCAAGCGTCATGTAGTCTGTGTTCTATACTGTATGAAATTTTGATAGTTAAACTTGACTGCCGTCAAAATAAAATGCTTGGTTTGTGACAGCATCAATCTCCTTGTCTTTTGGCCAAGTAGAACATCTTCTGTCTCACTATTATTAATCCATCCTAGAGACAGACACTGCATTTTGTCATTATCTCAAAAGACACTGTTTACTGCTACACTAATAGATCAAAACTGTGCGCTGCACTTGTAATTAATGTGATTCAGTAATGGCACATCAGTATTATGTACTCATCTAGATTAATCAAGAAACTGAGCCAAGTAACAAGAATGGGCCCTTTTAGTACAAGAATTCAGTGCTCCACCTGAGTTTTTAATAACTTTTTTCCAGCTTTTGCAGAAAATGAGACTACTAGAGGTAAACAGGTAAGGACAGTTGTCAACACACACAAAAGTGAATCTTCCTTGTGCTTCAGAATTTACAGGAGGTCAGCAGAGGCTGTCACAGCAGTGTCTTTGAAAAATATAGTAGCGCACTTCACAATGCTAGATATTTTAAAGTTATTGTTAGTCTGCCATGGAGTATGCAAAAAAGCTATAAATCTTTAACATAACGATTTTCAGCAGAGCTTTAGCAGCTGTGTTTATGATCTTTTTAGTGTTTTACTATCATCATGCACAAGAAAAGTCAAAGCTGTCCTGGTAAGACGAACTTCAGTAGAAGGCAAAATTACAAACCAAGGTGCTTTATCAGTGGAAATAGTACTTTGATTACCCTATGCATGCTGTAGCATTTAATTATAGAGTAGAAACATTACAATTTCACCTCCTGCTAAAGGATATTATGTTGATTTATTACAAGTTGCTTGAAGGTAATGGCTGCATCTGATCATGTAAACCAGCAGGAATCCTGTATTGAAAATATGTTACTGAAGTCATGCAAAATTTACTTTTTTAGAAAAGATTATTGGCACTTTTTGGCGTTCCTCTGAATGTGGTTTGCATAATAAATAATAAAGCTTTCCACCCAATTCCTAGTCATTCCTACCTACAGTAGTACGTTCCGGATCGATAATATGCTGACAGAGAAATGCAAGGTTATGAAGTTGATTAGCACGAAGTTCCAAGAAACTGATTTGTTTGCTGTACTGTCAAAAGGAAAGGTTTTAGTCATCCATAACCAAAACTTTATAAAGGTGTATAGGTAGTTACTCGCTAAAGGGCAGTCTGATAAATTAATAGCTATGCTTTGATTCTTAATTCCAGTTCACCTTCATGACAAAGCAGCCATACTCCTGTGTAGCCATCCTTGTTTGGAGAAACAAATGGGAGAAATGCAACAATTTTCCCTCTTTCTCGCCACCTCTTCCTTTTTCCCCTTGACTTTACAAGCTCATCGTTGCTTTAGCCTGGAACGGGGTGGTTTTTTGGTACACGTGTGTGTGTGTTCCAAATTACACCATCTTTACTTCCTATAAACCAGGCTTCGAAGTCCCAGCTCTCCTTTCATGCTCTGTGTTCAGAACCTCCCATTTCTGCAAGTACGCCCGCAAACCAGAGTTGGTACAGCGGCCTGCACCGCTTTGATTTCATCCCTTTTGGAAGGTCTGGTGCAGCACCTTCCTTCTCTTGTTTGCTTCCCTTACCCACGCTGCTTGCTTCTCTTGGCTTCATATCCCTTTTCAGTGGAGTCAGCGGAAGCTGCACTGACTTTGTTCTTCTAACTGTATTTGTTTTTCCTTTCTCTATGTTATCTGCCAGATTTTTCATTAAGTGCTGAACAAAGCTGCAAGTTGTTTAAGACAAGGGCTGTGTCTTTACTTAGCATGGACCCTCAGTGTGTTTGAGAAGGTTAGAGCCTGCTGTTCTGATCTCCTCTGGCATTTCTGAGGTGCAAGCTGAGAGAGAGGAGTTCCTTAGATTTGTGGAAATCCTCTTCCCTTTACCAAATCTGGGCACTTTTGAGGTCAGCAGGGTTGGTTTGCTTCCCAGCGCTTTCAGCTGCTCTCCTGGGGCTGGCCTAGTTCCAGCCAGCCTGGGTTAAGGCTTGAGCTCTGGGGGGACTGGATTCAGAGTCTTGTCTCCATGGAGACAAATACCACACAGCAGGAGCGACAACAAAGGGTCAGGGGAAAGAAAACACCTGGTAAGAAAACATTTTTCTCCTCTTAAACCTTGCTCTTAATTGTGTTTCCACTGGATGGCCTAAACCTTTTAGTCCTCCCCGCTTTCCTCCATGATTTCTAAATACTTTGGCAGGATCCAAGGTAGCAGCAGTGGCTGGGGAGTGCAGGATGGTGGAGGTGGAGGCAGTGCCCAATGACAGCCACCGCTATGCAGCTCTGAAACTGTCCATGCTTCTTGGGCATTGATTCTGTTGTGCTGTATGTTATTTTTCATCCTTCCTTGAAGCCGGCTCCTTCCCACGTCCTATCTTTCCCTCCAGTTAAGGCCCTGGAATTCACAAAACCTGACTGCCAGCGTGCTGTTCCATTTGCTCTAGTTTCAGGTCTGCATCTGAATGAAAAACTCGTAGACCAGTTTTAGGCTGATGTTTCATATGCTGGGTAGTGTGACGTATGATTAGGCACCAATAATGATTTTGGTGCCAACCTAATATAAATACTTCCCTTATCTTTACATGAGGAACCAGACTTTTAAAATTGCATGCCTAAAATAATACAGCAAATCAGTGTCAAAACTCAAATGATGAACCATTTCTCCAGGCACAAAATCTTTGAGTCTCAGGGCACTCAGTAATTACTAGCATTGCACAGATCTTTCATTTTGTTCGTAAATCTCTTAAGCACAGGATAAGGCTATTCAGTTATTTTTAATGAGCAATATACTATTAAAATCTTACACATCAATTAGAAGTTTGATGTAACCCTCCATGTTTTATTAGCGCTTATAATACCAGATCTGTAGGAGAAAATAAAGGCAGAAGAAAAGGATTGCTTGAGGAATTACTTGCAGCTTTATCACTTACAAGCTTTTTACCTAAATATAATAGTAGTTCTTGTAGATACAACAGTGCTTTGAGAAGGAGTAATTAGCAAAGCTAGTAATCAGCAAATGAATAGGCTTGCATAAATACTAAGCCTACGTCCTTTGCTTTTGCATCATCAGCTCTGGCACCCTTCTCCTCAGTCTGCCTGATGCTGAAGCAGGGCGAAGCAGGTGAGGAGGGCTGCAGGACCTGTGGGTTGCAGCCTGCCATGGGTTTTGGGAGGTCCTGTCCCTGCTGCACCAGTTTCTCTGGACTTAATAGAGAAACTCCGCCAGCTTATTGCAGTGGTGTTGGCCACATAACCAGTGGGTACTGTTTAATGATGCAGAATGTTACTAAAAGAAGCCGTCACTGTAGAATTTTGTCTCATCTTCGTGTGAGACAGGGGCTCCGTGGCTTAGGATGAGAGAGGGGCAGGGATGGCCAACTCCACAAGTGATCCAGAGACAGGCAAAGACATGGAAGATCTGACAAAAGGCCTGGAGGAACAATGGGAAAGCCCCGAAGAGAAGAGTGAGAAGGCTCTGCTGCATTCACACCCAGAACAACAGCATCGCCTTATCTGTACACTGAAGAAAAAAGATGAGGCACAGGAATGCTGCAGAAGCCTGGTGCAGCTCAGCATGGAGGCAGAGAAACTGAGGGCAGAGGATGCTGTGAAAATGAAAACCCAGAGCCAACGGATTCAGCATTTGGAGGGGCACTTCATGGAACTGGCCAACAACCATGAAAAAATGATCCAGTTCAAGGATGAACACAAGAAACAGTATATGCAGCTGTGGGAGGGGAATAAGCACCTGTGGCAGGAGAACGAAGCGCTCCTCACCCAGGCCATTAGGCAGAAGGAAGCTGAAGTACTCCAGCTTGCTGCCTGGGCCAGAAAGCTCTCAAAACAGTTAAAACTCCTTAGAGGAGAAACGTGCTTATGAGAGTCACAGAGCCCAGGAGCAAGAAAAGGAGCTGCTAGAAGCTCACAGCCAGCAAGCAAGTGCCTATGCCTGGGAAGCCGATTCACTACAAGCCCAGCTGCAATGCCTACAGAAGCACCAGCTGTCGCAAAGGTAGAGTGTGCAGAAAGTCAGCGGAGGGCTCAGGGCAGCGAGCTGCGGGCCAGGCTGGAGCAGGCAAATGAGGAGAAAGAGCAGCTACTGAACCTGGCCATGGAGAGGGGCAAAGCTCTGCAAGATAAGCAACGGAAAATTCAGCAGCTGGAGAAGAAGCTGGAGACAGCAGAAAAAGCCAGGCAGAGAGCCAGCACACCCCTTGTGAAAGAGGCGGCAGCAGCGGCGGATGGTCATCTGAAGGTCCGAGAGCTCCAACAACAGCTGAAAAGCAACAAACAGGCGTATGACGAACTCACACTGCAGCTTGATGCTTACAGAAAGCACAGTACAGATTTACTGGCTAAAGAAAAAGTGCTGAACGTTAAACTCCATCATTTCATTGTGTAACTACAGCCTTCTCTCGGCAGGTGCCTCTGTCATAATGCACCGCAGCATTTTGCTCCTTTCCACGAGACTGTCTTCTGAGTTCTCTGTTATGTACTTACCAGCTTAAGACCTCCTCCAAGGACTGTTCTGTGGCCTTTTTTTTTTTTTAATTATTATTTTTGTTACACTTTTACATAAGTAATCTCTCTACACTATTAAATCTGAATGGAGATTGTTGAACTAGTCAAACCTGTGACAGAAAGATTAGGGTAAATGTAGAAAGAAAATGTAAAATACGAATTCGATTTATTTGGTCCTAACTTCTGCTGTATCACAGATTTTCATCTTTTACAGTTAAAAGCACGTTATTTTCTCAGACAAAAGCTCAAACACTTAACCTTTTATGTTTGATTCATCCTTGAAGTTCAGCAGAGGTTGGGCATGCATCTTAAGAGGTAACACTGATGATCCAAGAAAGACATTCCAAGGAAGAAATCTCTCCTTGCAATATCGAAGCCATAAACAGTCACGATTCAGGAACTTAACGGGTGAAAACAGCAATACCATGCACCTGATGCTCAAGTGAATTACTGCGTATAGTTGTCTAAGCAGGTTACAGGTTTCTGTAGTTGTCTGAGTCTTATTTAATGTCATAGCATTATTTATAGCCTAGTTTAGCTCAAAATAAATTGTTGCATATTTTGGTGGTTTCAAGAGTCTTTGAAACACGTTCAGATTCTAAATGTTCTGCCAGTTTGTTTTCTGGTTTTATAGGTGTTTTCTGTAGAGAAGATAGAAGTAACCTGCAAAATGAGTGTCTGGCAACTTTTGACCAAAAAAAATCTTTCCCTTTCCTGTCAGCATTGGGATACGGAGGCATCCCACTCTCTCTTGCCTCTCTCCCAGTTGAGGATTTTTTTGGCTGCTGTGTTTCAGCTCTTATAACTCTCCAACAAAAAAACCCCAAACATGATGGGCCAAACAGCATCCCCCACCTGGGCTGCAGGCAGCGGTCTCAAGAGCTTTCCCAGTTCTTCCCCGTGTGTGTGTACCTTGGGGTAACTCAATGGTTTAGCTAGTTGTTTAGGTAGCTCTTGGTCCTGACCGTCTACAAAGCAGCAGCACGGCATCGAACTTGGTATTTATTGAGCTCAGTGTTCAGAAGTGGCCAGAAGCAGGCAGCCAGGGGATCCTCCAGATTGTGACCAGTTCATCTCAGGGACTTACTGAACCAGATGTGGTTTCTAAGTAGCAGCTGTCAACAGACTTGTCTGCTGGAACTCTGGACTCCCCTTGGACTCACACAAAGCCAGGTGAGAAGTACCTGCTGCCTGACGAACCGCAGCCTTTCTTTTGATCCTAGCTCCCTACAAGCGTCACTCCACGCCTGGTTTATAGACCACATCCTCCTACTTTTCCACCATCTTGTTCGCCGTCATGTCCCCATGCCACGTGCACATTTCATTAATCCAAATGCAGACATCTACAGGGTAAACACCAACTGACTCAGGCTACAAACCAGGCCTGTAGTCTGAGAGGAAGGAACACAGCAGGACTTGAGTTGCCTGCTCTGTTTTAATGAAGCCAATATGCAGTAAGGAGTGCCTGTTTTCCCAGTGACTACACAACAGCCTCAAACCCGGTAGTTAAATAGTTTAAATCTAGGCAGGGGTATGTCAGAACAGCCCCACACGTGGCTGCGTCTGGCGTGAAAGCCCCCCCACCGCCCACGGGGGACATCCCCCTTCCCTGCCTCAGCGGTGTCTGGGGGTGAAAGACAAGCCCCCGCCCACACACCCCCCCTCAGACACGCACCGAGGGATGCCCCCTCACACACAGCCCCTCTCACGCACGGCCACCCCCTCCCACACACGCTCGCACTCCCCCTCACGTGCATGCACCCCCCCATACGGATGCACCTGCACACTCCCCTCATGCAGCCCACGCACACGCACCGCCACTCACCTGCACACCCCTCACGCACACGCCCCCCCCTCCCAGCCGCCGCTTTCCCGCGCGCGGGCGCAGTGGCGAGGCGCCCCCCCGCCCCCCTCAGCGCGCCGCTTCCCGACAGGCACCGCGGCGGGAGCGCCGGGCCGCAGCCGCGCGCCGCTCTCCTCAGGCGCCGTCCCGTCCCGCCGGGCCCCCGCCCGCCGCCGCCATGCGCCACAGCCTCACCCAGCTGCTGGCGGCCTCCTCCGGCGGAGCCAGTGCCTCGGGCGCCGTCTGGCCGCTCGCCGGCGCGGGGCAGGCCCCGAGAGGGCGGGATGGCGGCGGGGAAGGGGATCCGGGCCCCGCGCGGCCCAAACAACAGCAGCCGCCGCGGCGGGAGGCGGGCGCCTTGGAGCCGCGGCGGCAGGAGAAGGAGCCGGAGGCGCCCGGTGGCCCGCTGGAGGTGTGGGAGCAAGAGGACTGGTTCCCGGGGCTGGAGCTGGGAGACCTGCTGGAGGCGGCCCGGCCGGACTGGGACCTGGACGCGGAGCTGAGCGGCTGCTTCTGTGGGGAACCGGAGCCGCTGCCCGCGCTGGGCCAGGGCCAGAGGCCGGCGGCGCCCGGGCGGAGGAACGGCGGGGCTGGGAGCCGGCTGAAGGCGGCGGCGGCGGCTCGGCTGAACCGGCTGAAGAAGAAGCAGTACGTGCTGGGGCTGGAGAGCCGCCTGCAGGGCCTGGCTGCTGAGAACCGGCAGCTGCGGGACCGCAACCGCGGCCTGAGCCGCCGCCTGCGAGAGCTGGAGCGGGAGAGCAGCTACCTTCGGGCCGTGCTGGCTAACCAGAGCGCTCTGGGGCAGCTCCTGAGCCGCTTAGCCGGGATCCGCGCCGGCGGGCTGCAGCTCAGCACCAGCCTCTTCAGGGACACGGGCAGCCCCCGCCGCCATCACCACCACCTCCAGCCTGCCGGCGAGAGCAGCGACCACGACTACGCCCTGCCCAGCTCCCGGCCTCCCAGCCGGGAGGAGGCGGCGGCGGTGACGGAGGCGGAGGAGGAGTGGGCGGCCCCCGGCGGGATTTGCCTCCACGTGGACCGGGATCAGGTGTCGGTGGAGTTCTGCTCCATCTGTGCTCGGCGGGCAGCGGCCTCCTTCAAAATGTAGGGTCAAGTACCTGCTGCAAGTACTCGTGGGGTTCTCACCCCTAGGGGCCTCGCGTCGTGGCGGAGGAAGCAGGCGATGGTGCGGAGGAAAAGAATAAATACAGTGGTGATGGGGTGGTATTGGGGGAGATGCAGAGGAGGGGAACCTGGCACCTAAGTGGCCAGGGTAACGGAAAAAAAATATCTCTTGAACGGCACGTTGGGAGCCAGATGGTGGCCTTGGTTAAAGGTCACGTAAATCTGGCATGTGGACGGTAGTGGTCTGAGCCTGTTTGGCCTAAGAGTCGTGCAAGGCTGTGTACAGCAGTGCGGTAATTATCGTGCAAACTGACACGCGCATATACATGCAGAGGTGCCGCCAGAGCCCATTTGCAGCACTTGGGTGAAAAGATCATGCCGACCTGATGCATGAAGGTGTGCTCGGTTCCACTTCGCAGTTGCCAGTAACGATAACACTACCCGGTCTTGAGTCAGATAATGTCTAGCCTGCTTATCCTGAGGAGCCGAAAAAGCTTGCTTAGAAAACCAAACCAAAAACTTCATTATGACATCGTCACTGGACAGACTTAAGAAAATAGTAGTGATCGGCAAAAGAAAGCATGCATATAAAATTGTACTGCATCTCAGTTATACATTACTATTAAAACCTCTCTGACAGTTTCTCTTTTAGGTGCTTGCCCTGCCAGGCTCCGTTGTGTAGGGGTTAAAGAACAGTCGTTTTCCACCTCGCAACCTGGTAAGGATCAATATATTCCCATAATGCGGTATCGAACAGCTTGCTTTGCTTATGCCAGTCGTCTTGTAATGACTGGTTCAGGAAATGATTTCTCTGGTCCTTGGCCTACTCTGCCAAAATGTTGCTAGCTCTGGATGGTAACTAATAGTGAAAATTACAATCGCATCGTTCTAATTAGCTGTTTTCCTCCTTTTCCTGCTATGCACATAGTAGCCAATACATGAGCTACATTTTTAATTAAAAAATAACTGTTTATGCCGTTTGAAAAAGGAATTTTCTATTAAAGTATCTGATGAGCTGGAAAGGGAAAATACGCTAGTAAGGGGGATGTGACATTTACAGCCTTTTATCATAGGGGACTGTCGCAGAAGTGTTAAGTCATTTGCTTTTTAAATGGAAAAAGAAAAAAGAATTTGTGACCTGTTGGCTTAAAATACTGTCAAGTGTTAGGGATGCACGGTACCTTTTAAACAGTCCTTCTCTAGCTTGCTCTAATTCATGATGCGGGGTTTTGCCTGACTAAACAGAACCTGAGCGCTGGTTATATCTGTACAGTGGAATCCTAATGTAGAGGAGTCACTTTTTTGCATGGACCTCTAACGAGAATTGCGGTTTGAAGAATGCAGTGCATCGAAGTAACTCGTTACTTTAGCTTCCCATAAGTAAATCTTTGTGCCCATGCACACTGAAATTCCTGTGTTACTTCAAAGTAGCTTTAAATTTTAAGGATATTGCATGTGTATGCATGTGCTTAATTTTACTGTAGAGTTCTTAATTTAGCCTCTTACAGTACCGAGAAATCTATAACTTTATATAATTAAGCACAGTTTGGAGATGAGCAAATATGTGTCTTGAGGCTAATGATTTGAAAAATGCTCCATAATTGACTAAGATAGGAGGAAAAATAGTCTGACAAACAGTAGCGTGTGTTTTCTTGTACTAGTTAGTGTTTCTCCCTATCACAAAAGTTGAGTGGGTTGTTTTTTCAGTTGTATTATAATGTTTAGGTTGTTTATATGTATGTCAGTTGGGGGAAGAAGGATTGTGAAAATTATAATATGTAAAGTGAGGTTTCACAAAGAATAGACTTGGCTAAAACAGTTTTATTTATTAACTTTTCTAAAAAAAGATTGTTTAGTGTTTCTGAAGTCTTGCTTACTAAAGCCTTAAATTTCATGTTTAAGGCTAAGTAGAAGGTGAAAGTGTTTGCTCCCAATCATTTGCTTTATTGGTGCTAGACCCTATCAAGTGTTCATCAGTATAAAAGGAGTTTGATTTTTCTTTGTGAAACATCACTGTATGATAAAGTATATGTGTATTTAGCATCCTTGTTTTTCTTTATGCTAAAGTGGATTCAGCTGTGTTGGGGCAGAAGAGACGGGACCAGCTGCTGGCCACATTTCCTGCTTTATTTTAAAAGGTAGTATAAGAAATGAGAATAAAGAGGTAACAGGGCTTTTGCTGTCTTTGGTTTTTTTTAAAGAAAAAAGGTTGAATGCTGGGATCATATACTGTCATCCAAGATGTATTTTTTTAAAATACAATATCCTATCAAACAGGTTTTACTCCACTGCGTGCAGAATTCCATCTGTTCAGGGTATATTGCCAGCACTAAAAGAGAATTAGTGGGATATGTGTTACCTTACACCTCTGTGGTGGCATCAACAGGACTGTTCAGTCTTAAATTGTGTAACCCTGCTGTAACTGGTAGGTTATACCAGTGCCACTGGAATCAGAGTTAATCATCAAGACATGTACTGACTGATACGCAAAATGGAAATAATTGAGTTAGATTCAGTCTAGGCTCAATCTGCCTAGCTCAGACTTCATGAACATGCTTTATTTTGAAGTTTAATGTGCTTGATGAAAAGGAGAGACACTAATGTAGCAAGTATGGGATGTTACAATGGCATTTTTACAGTTTTTCTGCATAAAAGTGTTTTTTTAAGTTAACTTAAATATGCATTCTTTCTTTTTGCATTACTGCTAAACAGTAGGGGTCAGGGACATAGTTCTGTTATGAACCTGCACATCGCTCTAGTCATGAAACTACCTGTGAGCTGTGTCTGAGCGTAGCTAATTTTCTGACATGCAAAATGATGTATACTGGTACAAGAACAAGGTCAAGTCCCAAGAAAGTAAGTGGCTGCAGGCATTTCTAGTGCCTACTGAATCATATTTAAACCAAATAGAGGGGAGGAAGTTATCTGAAACTCTAACCAACTGTACTATCTGTATGGTGTATTATTAATGTAGCTTTTTGAAGTGGAAGCCTTGAAATGACATAACTTAATACTTGAAAATATATTGTAAATGTTTCTTTGTAATTATGTGCCATCCAGATAAGAATACGATATCATAATAAAATCAGACTTGTTGATCTTTCAATTTATGGGCTCAAATGTTTTTTCATCTTTTTTTTTTCTCATTAATGCCTTACTTTTAAGTGAGTCGTTCTTTACATGAAACAGGAAAACAGAAAGGGGAAGATGCTGTTGCTGCTGTCTGTGTGGGTCATCAGTTGGAAAATAAGATAAAAGAGATTGGGGTATGCAAGAGAAATGTTCTTCCTCCTATTTCAAGTTAATTCTGTGGTGAGGACAAAACAAAGACATTATTCCTCGAACCAAAGATAGAATTGTACTTTGAGAATCACCTTGTATTTTACAGTTGTTTTTCCTTCTTAATATTTTATTGATGTGGAATCGCGGAGGGGTAGAATACTTGGATAAACGCTTCCATGGTCTATTGGCATCTTTGTCCTTTCTGTCCCATTTGTAGGTTCTGAACTTTGATGACTGGTTAATAATGTGCTGTTAAACCATAATCTTTCATCAAACTGTTATTTCCACAGTGAACACTGGAGTGAGGGTAACAGAAGGTTTGAGGGTGCTGAAAGGACAGAACACTTCTAAAGCTCCAGACTGAGCCATGCACTGTACTCTTTAATTTCTGTTAATCTTAAATGCTTTATTTGTAGTGAGCAGTTGAAAAGAGCATGCTGGCTTTCTAGCGCCCAGGCATTCTAGTGAAAGTAGTCTGCAGCTTGATAAAAAGCAACATTTCACAACATTGTTTCAAAATTTAAAAGCATACTGGCAGGCTCCGCCTTTCTGGCCTCCAGTTGTAGAAAATGCCCTGTTCAGCATTGAAATTTGTGTGCATTGAACTGTACGTACCACAGAACCAAGTGCCATCAGTGTTAAACTGCATGGCTGTGTTACCTTCATTTTCCAGTATTTCTCCACCCTGCAGTTGCTTGAAGACTATTTAGCATTTAAATAAGAAACAATTTCATGCTCAGTTCTGTTAGTCCTTTACAGTTTGATTCCAGTGCTGTGAGTCTTTGTAGCATTCTAAATTAACTTCTCTCCTCTGAAGAGGTTAGCACCTGCGAGGAGAAAACGAATCAGTGTTACTGCAATCCTAGCTGCCTGGAGAGATGACAGAAGAGTAAATGTAGGGAACCATATTCTAACGCTTGGCATCTTTTGGTACTTCCAGATGATCAGATTTCTCATGCCACTTGTCAAAACTGTAATCAGTTTTCCCTGTGAAACCAGATCTTTGGCAAAACACAGAGGCCTTTTTTAATTTATCAGTTTAAAAAACCCTAACATTTTCTAGAACTTGTAGTTAAAGAGGTTTTTCTGATAGAATCAGCAATACTCTCTTTATAGGCTTGTATTTGCTGTTAGTTGGACTGTAAATACCTGAAGGATATATTAGAGTTGTTCAAATGGGCTGTTTAAAGAACACCCTGTGTAAGATTGCACATTGACAGTAGCCAATTCTACAGTTTTTCACCCAGTTTTAAGTGGGATACATAGATTTGGAGAAATCTGCCTTTTCCCACTAGCAGGAGGATGCCAGGAGCTGGGCAGGGTGCAGGGGAAATGAGGGTGTCATTTGCAGAGGGCTGTGAAATAGACTGTAATGCTGAGATTTAGCATCAAAAGTGGTACATAGAGAAGATAAAATCAGGGTTTTTTTAGTATTTCTGCTGATTCTTAATTATAGCCAGTCACTTGACATTCTTTTGGCAGTACTTTAGACCTGGAGTAGTTAAAAGCCCATTGCTATAGGTTAGGTATTAGAGACATGCATTCGTCTAAGAATGTAAAAGTTGTTGCTGTGATATGTAGTCTGTGCCCAGCTTTTTTCTACTAAAATGGTAGAAGCAGCTAAAAGCTGTTCTAACTCAGATTTTCAATCGGGGAGACTGTGTTTGCAAGGGGTTTGTTACAGTTGGTAGGAGGCCCAGAACTGGTGTAAGCTTGTCCTTTGGCTTCTTGAGAGTTGTAGCACATATGTCGTATACCATGTCTGAACCAGAGAACAGAAGGAGCGTTTCCAGATCCCCATGAGAGCGCTCCTTCACACGCACGCATGCTAAGAGCTCACTGACAGCGTGTCCTGCTTAAGTTTGCAAGTTTCAGTCTTTTAACTTGTTTTTGAGATCTTTTTTTTCCCCCCAGTTGTTTAAGGAGAACTATACAGGGTCCATTTCAAAAGTTTCCTTTTTTATAAATACAACACCTTTTTTTCCCTAAGGAGTGTATAGGTGACCTCTGACATGACCGATGCTGAACACTTCAATACATATTTGCAATTTGTGTATTCATTGGTTATGCTGGAAACAAACATTGGTCTTAGCTACTTAGTAAAAACATTGAGGGAATGTGATTATTTTTCTTATGTCCAGTCTTCGTCTTTCACCCCAAGAAATTAGTGTCTAAAAAAATGTGGTTTCTCCAAATCAGATTATTAAGTATCAGAGCATGCATTTTGATTACTGAGAATAATTATCACTTTAATTGATACCAAAATGAAGATAGTACACGGAACAGAAGATGGTTTTGAATCTTGCACTTCGAAAAGCACTGGGGTCTGTTTACAGTATCTTACCTGTATCTTGTTAAATGCTTGCAATAATCACTGAGCCCTTTGCTTTCATTCGTAAAGAAACTATACTATTGCAAAGTAATAGTTCTAATTTATGTTTTTATTATCACAGGGAAGCGGTTCTGTTGGTTAAAGTCTGATGACTTCTGGAGATACCGTAACTGCCTGTCTTGTAAAATACTTGCTCTGTGAGGATCTCTCAAGTGGGGGTGATTAAGGCAAGGGGAAGATGTCTGTTTTGAGGCAGAGTAGTACAAGAGCACCAGAGCACCACACAATACAGCAAGACTTTGAACTAAGGAAAACTAAACTAACTTTACAGAACAACCGCTGCGGAGGTAGCCTGTCTTTGCTGCTTCCCTGTACAAATCAGGCCGCTACTCCTGGTTACAGAGAAACAGAGTGCATGGTACTCCTGCTGTAACAACAGATTGTTAGGAAGAAGTAGACAAATGTGATGCGACTCCTTTAATACACTTTTCAGCAGTGCTAGACCATAAATTTTAAACCAATTCAATTATAGGGCTCAATGCTGAATTCTTAATTCTCATGAATAAATATTTCTGTGTTTATCTCGGGGATACTAGAATTTTGTTGAAGTATACATGACTCTTAACCAGTAATCCTACAGGTTTTACGGTTAAGACCATACGTCAGATTGAGATGATTGCTTCTGTAAAAAATTCCCAATTTCATTCTTAAACTGCAGAATACACTGAAGATACCTCATGCAGCAGGAAAATTAGTAATTTATATTGCTCTAGAACATAGTCGCCAATGTGAAGACAAGCCTGACTCATAAATGTTACTCTAGACCACTAATCTTAAAACTAGAGGTAGCTAAAATACCACAGGAACAGCACCAGCCATGTGAGGCTACTCAGCACAGTTTCTTGCTTCAGAAAAAGACTTAATTTCAAGGCAAACCGGTTAGAAGGACAAAGTGTGTTTTGACGAGATTTTTTTGTGGTTGTTTGATACATATGCTGGGATGTCTGACACTAGTATGACTCCTGATTGCTCTGTGATGATCGTGTTCTCTACAGTGTGCAGTGTGACCCTTGTAACAGCCCAAATGGGGCAATCTTGTGACAGAAATTCTGTGCTAGCAGAATGGAGAAATGTTCAAGGAGAAAAGCAGTCAGATTTTGAGGAATCTCTAGAAAAACCTTGCCTTGACACCCCTCTCCCCCTTTTTTAAAAAATCACTGTGGTTTGCATTATGAAGAAAAAATAAACTTTTTTTCCAATACTACTCATTTATACAGCTTCTAAAAGATGTGGCATCACCTTAGAGCCAAACATTAAGCAGTTTTTTCCCCTTTCCAAAGAAAAACACCTGTCCTTACAAAGCTGTTATTCATTCAGATGTATACACAAAGCTGGACATAATGAAAAACTTACCTTGCATTTACGTTCAGAACTGAAAAGTCTTAACTTTGTTTTTCTATTAAAAAAGACAGCAAGCAACAACTTCTTTCTTTGTTTATTATGGTTACTTATCCAAGGCAATTGAAATGTTGCTTAATTTCATGCTTCTAGCTCTTCAGGATCCCTGCTGGTAGTGTTCATCTGCTGCAGGATTTTGACATATATTCCATGATGTTTAGTGGCAAGATACAATCCAGTTAGAGCCTGCACAAGTACAATCAAACTCATCTTTCTAAAGACAGGCCGAGCAGTTGTGAGCCAGTAGCGTAATAGATTTTCTTTCCCTGGTAAGGGAGATGAAGAATACCTAAACAACATAAACAGGAGTAGAAACTTATTTTTTTTTTCCATCCAGTTTAGGTGTCGAGATTTAACATTAATTAGAAATACTTAGGTAGATATTCATTCTCTCCTTCCTCTCCTAAATTAAGCTCACCTGGTGGTCCTGAGCTGTCTGGATTAAATGCTGTAAAACATGCTGCCCATGTACTGAGTTCTCGCCGCCCCCTCACTGTGCTCTGGTCTAATCCACAGAATTACGCCTGCCGGGGAGCAGTGAGGTTCCCCAGCTGAGCAGCACTAAGCAGTGATCTTCACTGCCTGGCAGGACAGCAGCCACGATTTCACAATCCCAGGCACATCACAGGCGGCTTCTAAGGTTCCAGCTACACACAAGTGCTTTACAGTATATCGGTTCGCTGATCTTGTTTCACTTCGGAGGCTTGGTGTAGCTCTTAAGAACTTTGCCTTGTAATTAGATGACCTTAACGTAAATCTCCTTCTGCGTACTAAGAGTCTATGAGAAGCTAGGTGTGCGTAGACTAAAAATCCACAGAATTTAAACTGAGAACTGAACAACTGACCAACAAATCCATTTCACTCGTTGCAGGTTAATAAGACGTACCTGGCTGCAAGGCTTGCGTTCAGGGGGAGAGCCAGCAAAACAGGATAGAAGCCACCTATGACAGCCCCTGTTAATCCTCCTCTGACCACAGCGCAGACCTCACAGTTCAGGTCACCTGCACGACAAAGTATTTTACTGTCAATACCCACAGAGCTCCATGTCGATTTGTAAGCTGCGTGCAACAATATGGAAACAGGCACTTGACAGAAATGGCCCAGCTGTACAGGTATGCAAGAAATACTGAAAGAAGGACTCTTCCTTTTGCCAAGAAATCCAATCTCATTCCAACCTGTGAAGAATCTACCACTCCAAAGCTGACATTCAAATGAAATCATGCCGATGGGGAAACTGAATTGCTTTGTTGCAGCCACTTTTACGTGACTTTGAGTGAAAAATGCTAAAAATAAGTGATGTGTAAGAGAATTTTTTTTAAACATACCTAGATAAACATATGTATAGCCTTTTCCATTCAAATTCAACTCCCTGCTGCCCAATGCATTAGATCATGTTTTTCAAACCCTGCTTTACAAATTGAGGTTTTTCAAGACCACAACAGTTCAAGACCACTTTTCTGCAGAGAAGAAAAGCTCCTCTAGTGTTACATTGTGTACAGAAAGCAAATCCCTTTTGAAAACAAGAAGGAAGGAGTTTTTTTACCTGAAAATACAGGCTCACGCACAAAAACTTCATAAAACGCTGCTGTTGAAAGAAATGGAATAATAGCCATTGGCAAAGAAGACACGAAGGAAGCCTTTCTGACATGCAGAATGTTCCTGAATAAGGTATTTGCTGCTATACCGCATAAGCTTGAATTTGCTGCAAGGAAGTATGTTCCATGATTACAAACGTTCCTGCAAAAGTAGGAAAATTGCTTCAGCAATTGAGAACTGTGAAAATGTTTGGTTTACTCGGTGCTACAATCCATTTTTGAATATCCTACAATAAGAGATAAAAGATCTAAGGCTCTCACTGGTGCAAAATGGAGAGTAACTGCTTTCAAAAGCAACCACTACCATCCTTCGCTATGCGCTCAAGTTCACGCACACCTCAAAAATGAAGTGATGGAAAGACTGAGAAGCCTTTTCTAAAATTATTATTTTTTTAAATGGCTAATGGAAACTTCATGAAACTTGTTCTCCTAATCAGCATGTTTCTAAAGAGATTTTCTGAAAAGAAATAAAAAAATATATGAAATCACAGCTGGCTTCTGTAATCAGCCTTGTTTCTAGCCTGCTTACCCAAAAGTATAAATGAAGTTCCAACATAACAGCTTACAGAACAGATCAGGTGGGACAACTATGGCAAATGAGATTTTACAATAACGATCTCAGCAGCTGCTGGCAGATCATTTGTAGGGATCCTGTAGGCTGAAGGGCTGTGGGCCTTCCTTGCATGCATAGAACACATGAATTTAAAATCCTACCTTGCTAGGAGGTTATGCTAGTTAAAGGCTACAGAAGTCCAACATACTGGTTTACAGAACTGGAGCTTCTGTTTTTTCCCTTAACAACAGAGGGACTGGATTCCGTTATCTACTACATTTTTAACATACTGTTTGGAGCAGCTACGCCTGCTGCGATCTGCAATATGGTGAAAGCAGAATAGAACAGTCTGGTCAGAGATAGTCAGCATTTAATATCTTGACAAACAGTTCCCATTTGAGTACATTCCATCACAGCAGGTAACTCAAGAGAGGGAACGGGAAAGCATGCCAGTTTTTCAAGCCTGATGAACAGTTTGTGATTTATGTCATTTGACTCACCGAAGGAAGCTGTGCATTATCTTTAGCGTTATACCTGGCACAGTCAGTTGATTAGTGGAAACAACTCTTTGCTTTGAGTTTCCACAAATCCAGAATTCCAGAAATGACAACTATTGCCAGGGAAAGCAATTAACTGGAAGGCACACCGATCCTGATGCTGTGCCAGTATTATTATGTTAGAAGTGTATTTTAAAATGTGTCACAAGTTGGATTTATCACTAAAGCCCCCCCCCAAAATAAAATGCTTAACTGGTCACAAAATTTATGCTAGACCAAATGTCATATTGATTTGCAAAATTATCAAACGTGACAATCTATAAACCATTTAGCTAAAATACATGATTTTAAAAAATACACCTACTTAAAATTCTTCTGCATTTTAGTGCTTGGAGTAACATTAAGCACTGACCCAATCATACAAGAAAATACTTCTAGAGATGTAGATGCTAATCTTGCAAAACTGAAAACATTAAAAACTTCTGACATCAGTGACACCAACTATTCCTCATTCTGAGTAGGAAAATACTTTCATTCGTGGTACATACTAGATTTTCAAACCTGAAAATAAACTACTAACAATTCTGATGCTGAACAGCTAAAAAACTTCACTGGTTAGATATCTCTCTTGACCTTATTTAAGAGCCAAGTTTCTTTTTTTGTGTTTTGTTTTAAAAAGAAATTTGTTTTTCATATCACCATTCTCCCAATACTGGATGTCTTTCACAGAATGTCCCCAGAGCAGTTTCGGCAAACCAGCCTTTTCATTCTGTTGGTACGTTTACAATCAGACATTGAAATGCATTTGTGCATACACATAAATACGGAGGATCCATATGAAAATCTAGGAATATGTAATAAAAATAATAATTCAACAATAAAATTTAGCTATATAAAATATAAAAAATGTATAATAATAAAAATATTTAAGAATCCAAAAGAGAGCAAATTAATGTACCCAGAAGCAACAGTATCTACTCAGGCATACTGAAGTACAGAACTGCTACACTGCACAAAAGGAAAGAAAGGGAGAAAGATGGAAGGTTTCTGGTTTGGGTTTTTTTGTTGCTTTTTTGTTGTTTGTTTGGGGGTTTTGTTTGTTTTACACACTAGCTCCCTAGTGTTAAAAACGAGCTTTGGCAAACAGGAACTCTCAGTCTGACTGCAGCATGCTTCCTCTTCCCTTCCAGCCATCAGTGACCTGCCCTTCAGATATATAAACTTAAAAGTCCTGCCAGAGCAGTTTCAAATAGAGGTGCATGTCTCTGGCAACTATTTCTTTCCAAGGCCCAGCAGTCCATAAGTACTATGGCTTCTATCAAGATGTTACCCCATCGCTGAGGTATCTGCCTCCCGCTCAGCTCCCCAGCTCTTCTGGGGGAGAAGAAGCGGTCTAAGTTGAATGTGAGGGCAGCAGTTCCTGCACAAAGCTGCACCACTGACTGTAACAGGAGGGATAAAGCCTTGGTGCTTTTCTTTGTCACTTGTGTGGGGAGGCCCTGTGTTACTACCAGCAGTTTGTTTAGCCAGCAATTTAATCCTATTTACAAAAAAAAAACCACACAAAAAGCCACAATAAAAGAAGCTTCTGATTACTCATAATGATACAGACTTTATCCAAGGTGATACACGCATGCAAACGGCTCCTTACAGAACCAGCTCGGGTCCAGTAAGGTTTTGCAGTGAAATGCAGTATCGCAAAACACAAAAAAGTGGTCTGTGAGGCCCAGAAAGTATTTAGTTGGTTTTGTGATGCACAGAATGCCACTGGTGAGCCTGCATGGCTCCGGCTGGCTTGTCCACCACCACCACCTGGATACCTGTCTCGCCTCCCTGAAATGGGGAGCAGTGCAGAGCAAAATGCAGAAACCAGCAGGTTGATGCTCAGTCAGTTCTGGCCCCAGGCCAGCCCTTCTGGACACAAGATGACTCCTGCAGAATCTCAAGAGTGCATTGCCTTATGCTCTCCAACACTTCTGTTTCCTAGAAAATTTATTAGCTTTAGCCCAGGACTGTATGAATGCTCAGAGCCAGTCAGGACTGATCAGCCATCCCAGAACCTCAAGCACTGGGGAGCACATGCCAGAAACCGGCTAAGCAGGACCAGAAATTAAAAGTGAACCAAACATATAAAAAAGCAAAACAAGTTTTCTGTTCTGGACAATAATAAGCATCTTCACAATTAAAATATTCTTATAACTGCAAGGAAGATTTGCAGTACAAGAGTAAGGGAAAAGTGAAGCCTCTCAAAAGACTTGAAATGCTCGATGCACTTATCTTCATTTATTTTACTAGCACTTACTGATCTGCTTTAGGAAGCTCATCGAGCATCTTTTGTATGACTTCCATCCGCTTAAATCTTTCCAAATATAGTCTCTGCTGCGGAGAATCAAGTTCAAGAAACTCTCTTCCTGTCATCTTCAAGTCCTGGATCATAAGGAACAAACAAACAAATGTAATCAAAGTTACACAGCCCCAGTATGTATCAAATAAACATTTAGACTCTTGCCACTATGCACAAATGCATTTCCTATTTTTCATGGCAGTTTTCAGATGCAAGGGGCACAATCCAGCTACACAGGTCTATGATATTTACAACCTCATGAACCCTAACAAACTGCTTTCTTTAGTGATGTTGCAGCTATGGCTTGACAATTGCTTTAAGCCAACTTAAGTATTCGCTGTGATGAAAACAGACAGTCTCACCCTCCAGATACTCCTGCCTGAGCACCTCCAACCCTGGGGCCATACAGCAGCTTAGATCAGGAAGCACAGAGATGAAAACTGCTCAGAAGAACAATGGGCAGTGCACTTGTTTTTTCCAGCTGGATCACCTTCTAACACAATGATCCCTAATGCCTGCAGCACAAGGGAGGACATTAACTGAACTTTGGGCTTTTGGTAATATTGCAGGTTTAAATTGACTTAACCTTCAAATAGAACCATAAGAAAAAACCCCAAATAAATCCATACTTGGTAAAGATTTAAAGAAACCATGAAGATATCGACTCTTCTTTCATATTCCACAAATAAGGACTTTTTTTAATTGGTACTCTTAGCCAGAGACGTACATCAAGTGACAAAGCATACAGTTGTGTTGGGTTTGCGTGGCAAGGTTTTGGTAGCGGGTGGGCTACAGGGGTGGCTTCTATGAGAAGATGCCAGAAGTTGCCCCCATGCTGGACAAAGCCAGTGCCAGCCGGCTCAAAGACAGACCTGCCACCAGCCAAAGTTGAGCCCACCAGTGACACTGGTAGTACCTCTGCGATAACATATTTAAGAAGGTGGGGGGAATATGGCTGCTGTACAACAGCAACAGCAGCTGGAGAGAGGAGTGAGGATACATGAGAGAAAAAAGTCTGGAGACACCAAGGTCAGGGAATAAGGAGGGGGAGGAGTCGCTCCAGTGGCTGGAGCACAGGCTCCCCAGCAGCCCACAGGGAAGTCCCCGGCAAGGCAGATTGTGCCCCTCAGCCCACGGGGGAGGGGCTCCCCCCCCACAGACTGGGGAGAGCCCCATGCTGGGGCAGGGGGTGCCCGCAGAGGGCTGTGAACCCGCGTGACAGCCCACACTGGAGCTGGCTCCTGGCAGGGCTTGTGGCCCTGCGGAGAGAAGCCCAGGCTGGGGCAAGTTTGTTGGCAGGGCTTGTGCCCCTGCAGGGGACCCACACTGGAGCACTCTATGAAGAACTGCTGGCTGGGGGAAGAACCCACAGTGGAGAAGTTCGTGTTAGACTGTCTCCTGTGGGAAAGACCCCGCATTGGAGCAGGGGAAGGACACGAGTCCTCCCCTAGAGGAAGAAGGAGCAGCAGAGACAAAGCATGATGAGCCGGCTGCAACCCCCATTGCTTGTCCCCCTGCGTTGCTGTCAGAGAAAAGGCAGAGAAATCAGGAGTGAAGTTGAGCCTGGGAAGAAGAGAGGGGTGGGGAGGAACATGTTTTAAGATTTGGTTTCACTTCTCATTACCCTACTCTGACTTGACTGGCAATGAATTAAATTAATTTCCCCACAGTCTGTTTTGTCCACAGTGGTAACTAATGAGTGATCTGCCTGTCCTTATCTTGACCCATCAGCTTTAACCATCCGTTTTCTCAGTGTCCTACTGATGGAGGGGGGCTCAGAGAGCGGCTTGGCAGGCACCTGGCAGCCAGCCAAGATCAACCCACTGCAACAGCTTTCGCTTAAACCTGGTATTTAGCCATTCAAATGCTTTTTCTAAGTGCCTTTCCCCAGAGGAAAGTTTCCCAGACCTACTCTGCTAGTCATACTTACCTTCAATGCCTTTTATAATCTGAAAGCTGCGTTCTAAGGCCTGTCTACAGGCTGGTGTTCAATTCGCTTCAGGCCCGGCGGGACGTGGGGGAGCGGGGAGCAGCAGGCAGGCCCTCACCCGGCACCAGCGGGCCTCTGCCTGCCGTGGGCCTCTCGCTTCTGCCCCGTCTAGGAGGAGGGTCTCCGAACCTGCTCTTGAGGTAAACCACAGGCATTACGCCATGAAGCTGTAGCGACCCGTGAAGTACGTGGGACCGGCCCTGACCCCCCCGCAGGTCGCTGTAAGGCAGCTGGAGGTTCCCAGCCCCCCCGGGGCCCGGTTCAGGGCAGAAGCTTTTACAGCGGGAGGCTGCGGCTCACCGCCCCCCGCTCTTCCCCCGATAGCCGTTACCAGCCGTTAGCGACCGCCGTTAACCCTCCAGGCGCCGGCCCCACCGCGCTCACCCTCCCGGCCTTCCCGCCGAGGCCAGGCTCCAAGCCGCACGACCTTGAGCCGCTCCCGCCCTCACCGAGCCGTGCCGCCGCTCCCGCCAAGGCGGCCCCACCGCCTACAACATGGCTCCTCCCACCTCACGGCCCCCGCATGGGCGCCGCCATCTTACCCGCTCACGTGACCCAGGGCTTCAGAGGACACCTGTGATTGGGCGTCCCCCGCCCACCCAGCATGGCGGCTTCCGATTGGCTGCGAGCCGCCGGGCGGGGGGTCAGCGCCCGGCCCGGTTGCTCGTTGCTAGGGGCGGTGGATGGCGGCGGTGGCGGCGGCTCCTCCATGGAGACGGGGCTAAGCGGGGACCCTGCAGCCGGCGGCCGGGACGCGGGGACTCCCCCTAGCGGAGCGAGGAGCCTTCGATGGGGGGAGGCCCAGTCCTCGGGGTAACCCGCTGACCCCCTCCCCTCACCCAGGCCTCAGCACCCCGCACCGGGCGCTGCCTGCGCGCCGCCCCCCCCCTCCCGTCAGCCCTGCGCCCCCTTCCCGCTTGCCCCCCTCAGCCCCTGCATCGCCCCCTCCCGCCTGGCCGCCCCCTTCCCTCTCCGCCAGCCCCTTTGTGCTCCCCGTCCTGTCCCCATCTAGCCCCTCTCGTCCCGGTCGCGCCTCGCTCCGCCCCACCTCCGTCCCCTCCCTCATCCCCTCGGCTCCTGCCTCCTGCCTGTCCCTCGGCACCCCGGGGGATACCGGCCTCGCCCTGAAACCGAGCCCCGCTCCCCCCCTTCACCTGCACGCCACCCCGTCCCCCCAGCCGCCGAGGCAGCCCCCCCCCTCCCCCCCCCCCCCCGCCGGTCCCGCTCGCAGCAGGCGGCAGCCCGGCCCCTTTGGGACGGGGAGAAGCGAGGTGGGAGGGGGGGGTCTCTGCTCGGAGGGGCGCGGGGGCAGATCCCGACTGTGAACATCAAAGAGCAAACCAGAGCCGTCCCCTTCACAAATTACAGTTTCCATCTCCTAAAGAAGAGGATGCAAAGCAAAGCCCTGTCATGTGCATCACAGCTCCTCATGCGGGGAAGGGAAGCCTTTGGAGCTTGTTCACCTTTTCCATACTTTTTCTTAGCGAGCTAGATGAGGAAAATCTATCCCGTTTCTGTTTCTCTTTTTGCTTTTCCAGAAAAAGGGGGAGAGAGAGAGAGGCTCGTATTGAAGCCAACCAGCTGCGCTTCTGAGTGGGAAACTCTGGACTGATCTCATGGCTTGCTTTTTATTTCATTAATACTTCATTATCTCTGAAAATGAACCTTTTGTGAAGCTCTTCTCCTAACTCTCCTTATTCCTCTTTCACGAGGTGGCTGCTGTGCAAGGGAAGAAATGGCACGAAGTAAATGACTCCAGTATAAAGCAATCTGCTTTGCCAAAGTGCCCAGTGAGCACTGTCACTTTAATAATTCCAGGTCAAGGGATTGCTTTCCTCATTTTCAATCCTCTCTTTTAATACATGGGAGGATCAGAGGGACATTAAAGACCGTAAGGCTGGGTGGCTTGCAGATAATAAATATGAAAGTGACTGGCCAGTGACTTCTGTTGGGTAAGAGGGTGATATCTGAAGGCTGTTGTCTGGTGAGGAAAAAGGGACCTTTTCAGTCTGCTCTGTAGTCATCTAATACATAGCTAGCAAAATTCATTCAAGAAGTGAAAGAAGTTAAAGAGTCACTTTGGATTGGTTTTGTCTTCCTCCTTATTTGGATTATTTGGGCAGTTTTGTCCTGCAAATAATATGTTTTTGAGCATGTACAGGTGGAATATTAAGACAGCTGCCTAGAGATGGACTGTGCCTTAATTGTATTACACAAAATATTTTAATTTTCAAACTTTGCTGCCAGAAGAGGAGTTATAATAAGGTTTTATATTGCCAAGGAACATTTCTCTTGTATTTTTATAGATTCAAATATATTTTAAAGAAATTGAGAACATCTTTTAAAAAAATCAAAAAGCTTTTTTTTTCCCCCCCTTTTTTTTCCTCTCTCATTTGTGGGAAGCATCGGAAGGCCAATACAAGAAAACAGCAAGTATTGATAGAAATGAAGATTGAAGCTGCATTTCTTAACTGAACTGTAAAAGTGTTTTGCAATAGATAGCCAGTTCCTGACCTCGCAAAGTTCCAGTAGTACATCGTTAATACCTGTAAATAAGTGCTTGCAACCAGATTCGGAAGTAGGAAGAAGAATGCCAGTCAAGAAGAAAGGTGGGCTATGAAGCTTCATATCTCATATTGCGTCTTTGTTTTGTTAGATTGTTGTTTTCTAGTTCTTACAATTTCAAATTAAAAGTGTTTTAATGGGGGATTTAAATTGTTTTTCTTTTGCGCTGAAAATGGGAGAAAAATCTGTGCACTTACAACAATAATTTTTAAATGTATTTTTATGCTATGTTTTAAGACTTGTCATGTCAAATTTGGCCTCAAGTACTTATTTTGTAAAGATCAACCATCAGAGATCTTGAACAGACATCAAGAGAAAAGCTTGGCATTTAATTTTGTGAGAAGCCTTTCTTACAAATGCTAATGAATTTTAAAAACATAGGTTTAGTCTATTATCTATTCTTTACATGTTTGGCGGATAAACATCAGCCATCAGTAGCAGCATAAATAAATAACAAAGTTTCAAGGCTAATTTTAAATAGAAGTTGCTACAGTTGTGTTTTGAAGGCAATTTGAAAGTGTTTTTTGAAAATGTGATTTTAGCTAACTTTAATTTCCACTATTTAATACAATGTAAAAGTACTGTCTTTATGATGGTAGTATGGCAGCATTTAAGAAAAGATAACCAGCCTTTTGATTTGCCCCTTCTCTCCTAAAGTTTGTGATTACAGCAGGTATAGAAGCAGCTTTGGAAATTGTGGTTTCCAGTGTCCAAACAAGAACTGGAGAATATACGAGGGCAAATTCTTACTCTGAAAACACTTGCAGACCTTAGGTTATTTCTGGTTCCTTGCAAATCCAACACCAATTTAAAATTTCAGAATATGCTAACAGAATAAATAGCATATGAATCTTTTCTATTTGACTCATCTATCTGGATGTCCCTGGGTCTGATATATCCCTGGATCTGATGATACCAAAACGTGGGAGAAGGAGCAAAAAGTGAATGTTACACAACAGAAATGGGAATGTAGTCGATGTGACTACGGATTCTTTTCCTTGTAGGAATAACCCTTCAGTGTCAGTTATGAGTTAATATTTATTATGTAAATAACAATAAAGCCACACAGATTTCTAGAATTATTTTCATACAAAAAACCAATAAATGGGATTTTGTGACTGTATTTTAACATAACAGTGTATAAATGAATTTTCAAAACAGAAATATTTTAATGTATCATATTGTTATTCCTGTAATTGCTTACAGTTATGTGTAGTAAAGACGGGAATGAATATGGAGGAGTACCATCCCTTAGTAATTCATCCTGCTGTGTTGTAAATGTGTCATCCTGGTGTACTGGTGTGGCTTGCATACTCTACCTGTTTACAGAAGGAAAATTAAGACTGTCTTCATATTTTAAGTCTTAATCCTGAATTAGGTGATTTACACTAAGGATGTTTCTGTGCTGGATGTTGAGCTGTAATTCAGTTTCAAAATAGTTGCTGTAGGATTTTGGGGGTGAAATCTGATGGGCTCCTTTGTGCAGGAAGTTAGATTGGCAATCATAGTGGTCCCTTCTGGGCTTAAAAACCCGGTTTTCCTAGTTTTTTCAAGACAGTCTGGGTCAGTCTGAATGTACATCAAGGCTTTAATTTCTTCTTCTGTTTTATGAGGATATGTATTTTGACAATTTTAAGGTAGAAACCCAAGAGACCCAAATATCCTCCTTGAAATACTTTAAACTGTCACATCAGTCAGTGGACTGAAGTTTCCAGTGTGAATGTGTTTGAGTATTAAAAGGATATTGTTAAAAATGCATTTAAGCATGTAAATTGCAGGATTAAAAATGTTAGCGAATCAGCGACTTTATTATTATTTTGAATGACTTAATTTGTCTCGTTCATGCAATAGACTTTAACTTTCTAAATGTAATTAAAAGCATGCTGGCAGCTTGAAACATGCTACCATTAAAAAAAATAAATCTGCTTTTGTTACAAGCAATCTCTATTACTCCTGTGAATATTAGGGAGATTGAGGGTTCTTTTCCCTTGTCCCATCCCCCCCCCGTCCCCCATTTATTTGCCTTATGCTTTTGACAGCACTTCATGTCTAACTGGTTTTGTATTTCTGTTGATGATTTATTTTCCCTTTCTGGTCTTGTATATTTGGGAGTTCATGCCCTACTGTCTTTCCCACCCGTGCTATCTGTAGAAATCTGAGTGGCATACTCTCTTCTAGGCTGGGCAAAAGTATGTAGTTCGGTAGCAGCATTAAGGACAGGATTATCCCTCTCTCTTTCAGCATTTCTTTATGTGTTGCTATTTTGGATTTGATCAAAATATTGCCCTAAAATCAGTTTTTACACAGAAACCTATAAAAGCAACTTTTAAAGTATCCTGATATTTATCACTGGAAGTCGTTACCAAACACTTCTTTCTTTGGCATTGACCGGTTGTGGGTCTTTCTAAAGAACAGTGAATGAATGCATTTTGAGAATTTGCCTTTGAAAGAGCTCTCACATCCAGTATTGGTCTTCAAATGTCTCATAGCTTTGGACCTAAATTAAACTTTACCTTACAGCTTGAAGTGATGCCTGCTATCTTGCTTTTAAAAGTCTAGGCCTGTTTAGTCAGGGAAAAAATAATTTACTTAATAGTAAAACCATATAATTAGGAGGAAGCATTGATTTCTTATGCATGTGGAAAAAAAGGCTTGCTCCTGGTTCTGATCATGTTTGTGTCTGTATGTGATTGCCCTTGCCTGATGTGCTAGAGTGAACAGATTTTGTTTTCTTACTTCATTCTGGAGTGCAGTAAGGCTCCACGTTCCCAAGAATATTCACAGGGTTGGCATGCCTGCTGCCGGTGTCAGCAAAAAGACAAAAAAGAGAAGCAAGGCTGGAAAGGGAGAATGGAGTACGCTGCAGGCGCTGAGTGTGCTCCCTTTAGATAATTGTATGGATTATTGCACTACTGCTGTGTGATTAAACAAACAGCTATTCTCTTTGGCTTTTGGTCGCTCATCTTGCACTTAAGTACACTTAAAATTTTAAGTCTAACCAGACATTTGATTTTTAGTTGCAAAATTATTTGTTGGACAGTGCCATTTAGAAATGAATCGAGATGAAGAAATTTGAATAAATACATTCGTTATTTTCACTTAATTTTTACTTTACTTTCACAAACAAACTAGGATATGTATGAATACAACTATTTGTAACAAATTCATGGAACTTCTTGAGGAAAGCTTTGTTTCAAAGTGAAATAGTACTACCATACAGAAGAAGTGAGGTCAGGTTACTAACTGAAGTCATGGTTTTATGTGTTTATAGCTGTCTCCCTCCCTCCCTCCCTAAGTTACTTAGCAGAGTTGATTTCTGTTCACTGTAAGGGACTATATTTAGATCTGTAATTGCATGTATTTTGGATTCATCTGTGGAAGAGTTAAAGAGCCTAAAATGTTACTGTAATTCATTCATGCCTTTCACAGTGATGGAAAGAACTAAATAACTCCATGCTCCTCTGTGATGGAGACCAGATTCCAGTTTTGGAGCCCTGCTTGTGATTCACACGGATAGCAGGAACACCTGCATCTAGATGCCTTGCTGCACATGTGCTTCTAAACTAACCCTGTCATCATCTTTACGCATCTAGTTATGTCTAAGCAGTCAGAGATGCTTGAATGTTGGGATTTACACTGCCCTCATCCCGCTTTCCGTCTCTGAGAGTGAGAGGAAATGTATCTTTAGCCAGATGAAACCTCTGGGCTGCTATTAATATCATCTTGACTCACTCAACCTTGTAGCCAGTTTATAAAGGCATGCTGATTGTGTTCATCATGGAATAATTTTTTTTCATCATACCTCTAACATTAAGAAATGCTTTCAAGGACATGTTTTAATAAGCCTATCAGTGTCAAGAATCAAAAAGTCTCAATCTGATCGCATGCAGACCAACTTCTGTGCCATTTTGAAGGATCTGACAGACATGACTTAGGAGATGCTAGATATTTTAGTGGTAATGCTAACTTTATGTGGCTGCTCTGTTGAAAGGAAGGGGTCTAAAACCGACTCAGCGGAAACTTTTAAAGCAAAGTTCATAAAGGACCAGACAAAGCTAGCTCCCATTAATGCACTGGAGTTCTTCATGCCCTAAATCTCTTTACAACTAGCAACTTCTTTTTAGATATTAAAATTTAAATTTAGGATCATAACTTTTTGTGCCCAGAAATCTTAGTGAATGGAGTTGTCGGCAGGAAATCCAGCACGTATTGGAGATTTTTCTTTCCTGTTTACTTCTAGTAAGTCATTGGTATTACAGGCTTTTTGTCCTTGCAGTTGCTGAATAAATATTCTGAAATAAGTACATGGCTAAAAGGCCACATTTTCCCCTCCAAAACTGTTCAGCTATCCTTCAGTTTTTACACTGGGTGCAGTGCAAAGTTGTAGATCATGTTTACAGACTGTGGAAAGAATAATTTTAGACTTCCAAGGGTTAAAAAACCAAGTGGCAGAAAATTGCTATCTAAACTTTGCCAATTTTCACCATAAAGCTTTGATTTGAAGATGTAGCTGATTTTATGGCAGTAATCTTTGTCCAGCCACACATCATTTCCCCTGTGAGAAACAGTGAGATGCTTTGCACACAAAAGGACTATAGGAGCAGGCATTATACAGAACAAGTCTTTGTTGTGTAAAGGCAAGCTGCAAAGTGAAGTGGGCTCTGGACTCAAACTAGTGACATTTACATTATTTTTCCAGCTCCAACATTATTCTGCTGTTTGTCAGATGTTTAATGCAGATCCATCCCATTTTAGTTGCCTTACCTGTGCAGGGTGCCCAGCTTGTCCTGGAGGGCTGCTTTGGTCAACAGAAAGAGATGCACCTTCAAAGGGCATTTTAACCCACCTAAGATCTCAATTGCCTTCTTGACAATTGTCATCTTCTCTCTCCCCATAGACCGTGGAGGGAACATAGGGTAACCACATTAACTCACTTGCCTCAGTTAGATGATGTCTCAGTCTCTCATAGAAATTCTAGTGGAAAAACCATCTCCTTATCTGAGATATTTATGACAGCTGACGTTGTGTGTTCTAAGAGTGCTATAAATTAATGCTATTCATTATTTTTGTGGGGAAAAAAGTGTTATAAATTATTGTACTGTTAGTCACTAGAACTGGAGGCAACCGTAGTGGTGGTACAGACACAAGAGGCAGCTGTGCATCCTCTCCTCCATTCCAGTTAAGTGCATATTGCACTCAGTAGAAGTAATGGTGTCTTGCATTATAAGCATTCTTTTTTTTTTTCCCTTCTCA
Source organism: Falco cherrug (assembly GCF_023634085.1). Lineage (NCBI taxonomy): Eukaryota > Metazoa > Chordata > Aves > Falconiformes > Falconidae > Falco > Falco cherrug. The sequence continues at coordinate 7,464,428 of NC_073698.1, forward strand.
TCCTCTCTTCTTTCCCTCTGAATTTGTTCCAGATGGCCAAGTTAGATGTCAGAGGGTGACCACGGAGAGAAAGCTGAATTTGTAACTAGTGGCCAAATGGGATAAAAGATGATTTTGCAGTCCCTGCTTCAGCAAAATGAGGAAAATCTGCCTTGCTCAGATTTGCATATTTTCATCAGGTCATACCAGGTTCTTGCTTCTTACCAGTATTTAGGGTCTGTTTCACTATGGTATCTTCTTGTATTTACTGTAAATTAAAACAGACAACGTCTTTATAAAAATAAAGATCATGTTTTCTTTTGCCATATTCATCCGAGAAACAGCCAGTGAGTCTGCCTTGACATGATCGGTGATGACAGTAGTAACCAACATACAAAATATGTGAAGAAACAATTTGCCTTTTAATGGCTGTGGTCTAGAGGACCTTCTGTGGCATTAAACTCTCTTACCAGGACAAATCAGTGCAAATGTCCTCAAGTCGTTTTTCACTTTTGGGATGAAGGGGTCAGCGCTTTCCTCAAAATACATTTATCAGGGAATTGAATCATGTAGTTTCCTGGAAAGAGGGAATCTGGACAATTGATGGTTTTACAAACAGAAACCAGGATTTTATGTTTTACAATGCTCTTCTCGCCCCTGGCTGTATGGCATCTATCACATTATGCTGTAGTGGAATAATTCAAGTCACCTTCTAATTCAGTCCTAGGTGTTGTGTACTACAGTAATACTGCCTTGCAGATGGATGTCTGCTGTGCTTTTAACAAAAAAAACCCCACCCAAAGCACCACAAACAAATCCCAAACCAGACTTTGCAGATCTGCAGATTCAGTTGTTTAATGTCCAAAATGTAGAATTAATTTTCTGTTGTTGCCTGGAGGCACATGCTTTGTTTATTAACTCAGAGACTCCAGTATAATACAAAGGTTCTTAAATGAAAAATTCCAACATGAATGTGAGAAAATGTAAGACCATAATGTGTATTTTGGTAATAAATAAAGGCAATTTAATCTCATTCCTTTTTTTTTTTGCATCACTAGAAAGATGTTAGTGTTACTGAATTAGATCTGAATTTTCTTCATTCCACATTTTTTTCTTTCTTGTGATATAATACTTCTTTTGTATGAGTTTGGAAGTTACTTATTTCTGAACAGACATCTTTTTGTTAGCTTTCTGTGCCATTCCAGTTTTCACATTTATGTTAATTTTGATGTTGAATGTTCTCTTAAAGCAAAAAAAAATCTACCAAAACACTGCGGCTGTATTAAGTGTCTAACTCCTGGTTTCTACTCTTTCAGCAATACATCAAGTTCCACTAGTTTTGTGTATTACATACAGTTAGACTGTAAGCTCTTCAAAGCAGGGCTCTTTAATAGTTTTATAGTTAAGATGGCAATTTACATTTATTCTGCTGCACAAATAAGAGGTTTCCATTTGGTGCTACATCCTTTGGGGGGTTTGTGGCTTCATTTCTCATTCTGTCGTCATAGTTGCATTTTTGATTTAGTATTATCATTAATACACCTAGATTTGAACACTGTGACTCTTAAAAGGCAGAATCAAGACATTCAGGTAAAGCTACTTGTATTTGCAGCGTTTCTGTGGTTTTAGGAGTCTCAGGGCCCCAGAATCTGCTCGCTCTAGTGTCTGGGGGACAAACAATTTGTGTAGCAGGGTCACAAAATTTGAGAAAGGATCACTGAGAAGTGGGCCCAATATTACTTTCAACATGACTGGGAAAAAAGAGCTCACTGGAAAAAAGAATTGGCCCTGGTGGGATGAGCAGCTGATTCCCGCTGCTGCTAAAGCCCTTCTGTGGTCCTTGAAAAGAAGTGATGTGGTGGGAGGAATCCAGGTCCCAGAGTGAGAGCCACTGATAATGAAGAAGTAAGTGGACTCTTTCTTATTGTGGTAAAGCATGACACATAAAATGAACAGATTATGCACTAAATACTAAGTATTTTTTCAAGATTTAATTGCAGTTTACTGGAAGGGATGAGTAGAGGAGAGATATCAGGGGTCAGATATTCCCATCTGGGGGCACTAAAGCAGAAACGTAGCTTGGTTTTCAAGATGCTGATAAGCAGAAATGCTGGAGAAAAGTTTGTGATTTAATGCTGAGTCAGTCACTAACTGATCTTTATATGGTTACTATTCCTGGGGTAAGTACAGTTAGTCAAGTTTAAAGGAATATATGTCAAACTAAAAATATATATAAAGGCAGCAGTTTAACAGAGTAGATGTATGGTTACAAGTTGTAAAATGAAGCATGAAGATACTTAGACAACAAACTTACATTGCAGCTGATCATCATTGAAAACTGATTTTTTTTTCTTAAGGAACCAGTTTTTCTTACGGTAAATTAGACAAAAAGTCTGATTCTTAACAAACAAGCAAAAAAAGAACCCAAGCACTCTTTTATTGTCATCTCTTCCCTGGTCATTTGTGTGTGTGTTGTGTTTCTTAATGCTGACACTACTTCTGTCCAGCTTCATCCATCAGTCAGTGTTCTGTCTGGTTTCTTCAGCTGGCGTTTAAAGGGTGTGCTTTAAGATAAATTTAATTCCAGAGAACAAGAGGCTCTGGAAATGTAAACCATGTACAGAAGTTGCAGGGCTAAAGCTGTTTAGCCTGAGGAAGAGGAGGCTGAGCAGGAGAGGAACATGACAAGTCACACAATATAGGAGAGGCTATAAAGGGAATAATGGCGGTTTGCTTTCCACATCGACATCTGGAGGGCGAGAAGTAGTTTTCCTGATTTAGAACAAAAAAGATGGAAATTATATAGTAGAAAAAGCCACTAGAACCTTCAAGAACTGAAATCAGATGGTGAGGGACTTTGCAGGAGGTTACCAGTGCAGTGAGACAGGCGTCTATGAGGTGGATCTAAGTCTGGGTCCTTCTGCACCGCAGGGAGGTGAAAGAAAAACCTACTAGGGCTCCTCCAGGCTCTATGTGTCTGTAATTTCAGTTTTTCAGAGCATTCAGCTGACACATCATAGCATAACTCCTGCCCTTCAAAGCAGTCTGACTTGCAGAGCATTTAGCCCTCGTCGTTGCATCATCTGCACGAATCAATATTCTGTAACAGGAGCCTGCTGTGCCACCCCTGCTGTTTGCTCGCAGCCTTTTGCACTAGCTATTTTTGGAGCACAGAGACCTGCAGGAACACAACTGCATGTTGACATCGTTCAGTGCAGAGCTGCCTGTCCTCCTTACTCTATTCCTGTTTCCCTTGGCGTTTGGATGCCTGGTTTCCCCATAATATACCTGAGCATATAATAGTGACTTGTTCTGTGAAAGATGCTGTTGTACTTGCATAGTGGTTCTCAGAGAATATCTGGCCCATTTCTTCTCTGCCAACAGCATCAGGGTCTAGAATAACATCGCTACTAGACTGTTCCCAAATGTGTGTTTTGCAGGAAAGCAGTCTGTGTGTGAGAATTCACTAAGGCTGTGGTTAGTTTAGGTGCATGGCACTTCTTTCTGCTGTGAATGGAGAGTGAGGGCAACTCGGAATACAACCTTAACTTTAAATATTGTTCCTTGAAAGAGCCTCTCCACTGGCCCAAGATTAATCTTCAGAGACCATATGCCAGCCTCCTCAGTATGCTGATACGGTTCCTAAAAGCTGAAACCCCAGAAATAAGCCTGCCTGGTAATCCCTTAAATGATCAGCCTCCCCTGTTTCTGTCCACTCTTTTCCCCTAGCAGGACAGAAGGTGGGTTTCTGTGTCGCGGCTACTCTCAGGAGCAGTTATTTTTAACCCCTTTGCTTGTTTGTTGTGAGTGCTTCTCACACTGGGTGATGGTATTTGTCACATATGTAATGCCTTATGTTTCCTCAAGGTTGCATAACCCCTGTGTTGCCTTTTCTTAATAGTTCATTAAAGTCCCATAGCAGGTATGAAGGGCCCCAGATGCGGAGCTTTCTGGTTTGTACATCCCCTGTCTGCTTTCCCTCTGTGCAATCTGCTAGATTAATTTGCATCTCGTACTGATGTTTGTATGTAAATATTTTATGATTGTCATTTGTCTAATAGTTCTCAAGCCTTTTGAAACATTGGAGCCTGCAGCTTGTATTTCTCAGCTGTCTTGGTGTACTGTTTCTTGTGTTTCTAAAATTTAACTGGCTTACACCTCCTCTGTGTGCACAGAGCATTGCGTGCTAACAGGATTTATTCCTCTGAGTTTGCTGTTGTGTGTGAAGATTCAGAAAGGTAAACGAGTTCCTGATGACTTTGGCTTGGATCTGTCCCAAGGCAGGTTGCCTGGAAATTTCTTACAAACTACTGCATCCCCTCCCATCGATCTGTAACAACTCATTTTAATTTTTGAGCTTTCCAGAGCAGAGGATCAAATCGAGACATCTTAAAATGATTGAGGCAGGGAACAGTGTTTGCTCAGACCTTTGGCTTCTTTGTCAGTGGTCATCTAAACAAAGGTGTTAATTCTCCAAAAGTAAAAGTAGTTTTTTGAGATCCTTTTCTAAAGTTATCAAAGTTCACTGAGAAAACTTCCTTGCTCTCCTTCCTGGTGCTCTGATTGCATTTCTCACTTCTATTTTGACTGCTGTGTTTTTCCTCCCCCCTTTTTCATGCCTTTTCCAGCTTCAGTGCCCTACATTTTCCCAATTCTGGTTGTCCAAAACCTGAAAAATCTCCTAAAATGTGTCTGTGTATTTTTCTTTAAAAAGTCATCTATGCCACAGACTTTGCAAGTCAGAAAATAATCAAAATCCCTCTTAGGAAAGGGGGCAGATACAATTAGGAAAAAAGAAAAAGAAATTGAAATTGAAAAAAACCCTTCATCTCATCAACTCCTTAAAGGTTAGATCTCAATGAACGTTAAACATCTGTCACTGATGAAACAGTAATCTTTTTGTTTAAGTCAACATTTTTCCATACCGTTGCACCCCATAAGTCTTTTTGCTCACAAACTCTGATGCCAGTGGGCGGACAGAAACGCAAATAGGATCCTGAACTTACCAACAGCCCGTTGTAGGCTTGGTGTTCTCTGAGGGATAGTGGCTGCCTGACGGTGGTGCAGGGCACTGTTAACCAGCTGCCTCTTGATTTCTTGCAGGTGCAAGGCAGAACTGCTGAGTTTGGAATCCTATTTGGTTTTTTTCTCTCCATCTTCTGAGCTACCTTGCTTCATAGCAGGAGTTGGGTGACAGGATCATGCCCCTATGGAAGGCAGTGGTGGCTCCCAGCAGATTTGTGGGTGTTTGGAGCACAGCAAAAAAAAAAAAAATAAAAATCTGCAAAACCAGGAATTGGTCCCGGCCGATATTGTATATGGGTCCATACAGAATTTGGCCTAAATGGCTTTACTGTTGCCAGCAGGAGCTCGAAGGGCTTGCAAATAGGTACTTAACAGCATCTGCCTGACTAATGTGGTGCTTCCATCTTTTTTTTTTTTTTTAAGTCATCATCATTCAGCATACCCTGGCTTGAGGAGTTTTGAAAATGGAGCTTCTTGGAGACTGGTTTTGAATCAGTTTTATCTTTCTCATATAGTTTCAATTAATCCTGTTGGCCAAATCTTTTCCCATTTAATTATTGAAATATATAGATATTCCTAAATTATCTGCAGATCTAATATATTTAGTTCATCTAAAGGCTAAATGGTTTAAATAACATCTGGGAGATATGTAGGAAAATGCTTCCTCTATCCTATAGCTGTTCCCATAGGCATCATGTTGTGTGAATGGACACGTGCAGGCATGGCAGTGCCATCCTGTCTCATCTGAAGGCACAGTAGGTCCCAAAGCCTTTTTAATCAACACAACTGTCTCCACACCAGCAGAGCTGCAGTGCTTCAGCTCTACCAGTTAGTATACTGTATGCTTCAAATGCTGCAGTATGTACGGTTAAATAAACTCAAATGGCATGTAAGTGGAGTCCAATCCTGCTGCCTTCAAGCAAGCGCAGCTCCCAAGGGTGTTTCTATTTTGCTTAAGTAAATAGTTGAGCAAAAGTTGAGGTCTACAGGGTCAAACTAATGTACTGGTATTTTAAAGTACATTGTGGAGCTAGTTCCACTGTAACGCTGCAGCTATGTAGTTGTTTAGGTGAGTGTAGTGTACTCAAAATAATGCTGTTTTGATTTCACAGCATTTACGTGCTTTTCTTTACTCGTTTGGCAGTTGTATGGGTGTCCTCACAAGCACTGTGCACTTGTAGCATGTACGCACTTAACTCAGTTTTTGAATACATATCTCCTGTGAGATTTCCAGTCACCGAAATACCTCCATGTAATCAAAAGCAAAGTGCCTGCCTGTTACACTCTTACTGAAAAAAACGAAGCTCAATTTTTTCTGTGTCTCCTTGCCTATATAGAGTTTCAGTGATTCTAAAATTTGCTTGTAAAAAATTAGGGCATGACAAAGACCCAAAAATAAGCCAGAGGAGGAAGGGAATCCGTCTGCTTTAAGCAATGGGTTAGTATTGCAAGTGGCATCTAGATCTCGGATATGGACTCTGAGAAGTAGCTAAGGTAGAATTTGTTTTGACATCATTTTATCAAAATAGATGATAAATTAATTGAATAATTTACTTTTTTTTTTCCTTTTAAATATGTGTAATTATAACATTTAGTCTTTCATATGTGTAGCTTACATTTTAAGAGCAATACTTTAGGAAATAATCTTGGTGAGAATTTAATTTTTGCTGATATATAACACACATTACCCTGTACCAGCTTGCATGTATGGCTGCATTTCTTGTTAACAGAATCCCTGGACAACTTTTTCTCTGTAAGTTGTACTGAAGCTATGTTTTGTTAAAATATAACTGGGGTTGTATTAACAATGCAGTTTCCTATATACTTTTATTATTTGTTTCATCATATGTAAAAGCATTGCCTCAACAGTTTTTTTGGCTTTATAGTATAACTGTCTACTTACGGAGCTTCAAAAATCTACATTACATAAAAGTATGTCTATAAAGTGTGGGGACTATAAAGTGTGGATTATTCTCTAATGATCCCATCTAGAATAATAACTCCAAGAACAGGATTTGACTTTTTTTGATTGTTATATACAATCAAAATACATTACAATAATTTGTTATAATAACAATAATAATAATAGATAAAAATATAATTACATTTTTATTGATATACAATAATATATTATTATAATGAATTTACAAAACATTATAATGTATTATTGTAATTACAAAATACATACAATACATTACAATAATACATTACAATAAGAAGAGACTCATTCTGTGGAAGAAAAATGAAATAATTTATTGTGTGGCAAAACTAGATCATTTGAGGGAGGAAAAAGTTTTCTGAAGAAATCCAATAAACAAAGTTACTGATGTACAGTTTTGTTTCAGTATCACTGATGGCTGATTTCTAGTGTTGTAGCCGCTGCCCATCCCCTGATCAGTAACATGAACTGGTTAAAAAATTATGGAGTGGTAAAGCAATAAATTTACAGAACTGTTAAATTAGTTTGGGTTAACTGATAATCTCTTGGACAAGATACTGTGGGACCATGAAAGCTGCTTTACCCATAGAGAAATTTTTGTAGTTCTTGTATTATGAAGTTTTGAGTATGATTAAACAAAACAGTAATGCATGTACCGTGTAGAAGATGTGTCATGTTTTGTGGGACTGTATGATCTGAATGGTTCTTCTCAAAGTCATCTTTCAAAGCCAATAGAATCAATTTAACAATAGTGTCACAATATGCAAAGAAACACCAGAATTATGTCCAGTAGACCTCATGGGGCACAGCCGATACTGACTTTTCAGTGTTCTTCTGTTAGCAGGCAAAGGACCTACTCAGGATCAACACGGAGGACCACAATTTGGGATATTAAACTGTACGTTCAGTGGATTTGTGGTCTTGCTTGAATTTGGTTTCGGTGTCAGAATAGTGGTACCATAGAACAAAGATTTCTTGGTGGTATTTGTGATATATGCTGACTGTAAGGTACAGGACTTATTTTGGCTGCTAAAAATTAACACTGTGCTCCACTGGATATTGTAATCCCATACACAGAGTGATCCAGTTCTTCATGGAAACCACCAGTGTGCCATTCTTCTTGGTGAGAAGAATGTGTGGGAATTCAGCTTCAGAACCTTTGGTTTAATTCGGGTGGCAGGGAATATGGTTCTTATTTGACTATTGTGCTGCAGTCCAGGCAGTCAGTTCTTGCAGCTGAATTTTATTTAAACTTTGTAGCTGTCAGAAAGCCCCAAAAGGCAAAGTACTGGATGTCCGCATCTGCTTTTGGTATAACTGGGAGCTGAAGATGGTTATTATCTTGGAGAGAGTACTTAGTATTCTTCAGACATGCCATATTACTGTATGATTTCAAATTTCTGTTTGCTTGTTGTGCAGAATATGAATGTTGTGTGGCGGTGCTGAACAGGCTTATGCTCCATCATGCTAAATACTGTGCAAGTAATTTATAACCAGTGAAGTTTGTCAAAAAGGCTGAAAGTTGCTTTTTTTTAAAGCCTAAACTAGTGTAAAAATGCGTGGGGATTTGAATAGTCTCCATAAGCCCCTCGACTTTGCAGGAGTTTTCCAGGAGCAGTGGTTACACAGCCCCCCTCCCCGACATGATGAAATATTCTTGGTCAAGATGCGTTTCCCATCGATAGCAGAACATCAGTGGTGGCTTTCAGCAAAAGCAGGGCAGCCTGGAGGTGACTGGATCTCCCAGGACATGCAGTCCATCACAGGTTATTTGGAAAACAAGATACACTGCTACCAAGTGCGATTGTGCGGGAGCAAGCTGCAACTCCATGCAGGAGCTTAGGGAGGGAGTGAAAATTGATGTATCGTATTAAAACTAGAGAGGAAAATTAGGCAGGAAGATAATTACTTGATCTGGGATTTAGCCAGGATTTAGATTTAACACTAGAACTGTGTTCCATTACTGGTTGTTCAATTTGTGTTCAGGACTGTTTTGGGGTCAACCAAAAGTAGGCTTTTTCATCTTGATGAAATGAAAAATAATAATTTAAGTGAAAATAAAAACTGCTCATACCCCCAAAGGATGTTACTTTTTTGTAGTTGTTTTTTTTTTAATAAGAACCATACACTTTAGGGAAGGAATGATTAATGAAGGAAGGGTTGTCAAAGCGCTTTACCAAGTGACTAAGGAAGAGGGAGTTTGTAGGGCATCTCTTTGGTATGGAATTTTCCTGATTTCTCAGATAGTCCACTTCTGAAAAGTGTCCTCGGTACTGGATACTTCGCAGTGGTTCCACTACTCTGCTGCTTCACTTTAGTATAAATAATCATGTATTCATTGCATATACCTGTCTGTACCATGGGGAAGGTTAATATCTGATTGCAATCCATGCTTCAAGATATTAACTATTTTATTGAGGGCAGCCAGAACTCTCAATATGTAAATGAAAGCGTAGGTGTCACAGATGGGTCAGGCACAGTCATGAGGTCAGTGAAAAAGGTGATGTGATTGGGGTTTTCAAGGCAAAAGAAGCTGAGCTCATATGTAGAATTACCCCTTTATTCCCAGCCATTTGTTGGGAATATCCTAACCACATCCCACTTGGACCCAGAACTTTGCTTGGAGGCTGTGCTTTGGGTTTGTGTGGTGGGAGCCCAGCCCGGGTGTTGTGACCTGGCGTTTGAAAGAGCTGGTCTCTCTCTTCCTTGGTTATAGATGGGTCCTAAGTCCAAAACTGGTTTTAGGTGAAAACAAGGCAATTGTCTAACCCTTACCTGCCCCAGGGACAGCTCCCATAGAAAGAAGGAGTTCCTCCTGGAGATCCCCTCAAGGTGGAATTGCAGCAGAGACCCGTGAGCTCTTTCATTGTATAAATATCTACACTGCCATAAAATGCTTCCTAATATATGTGATATGAGCATATGTATTTATATATGTGTGCATATATATCTATATGCATTTAAATACCATCCCTTATTATTCATTATGGTTTTAATTTCTCTGACACAATGCTTGTGACCAGCCAAAATTTTTATGAAGAGAAGGAAAAGAAATTGCATCTTTTTAAACATTAATCATGTAATCATTTAATTTGAGAATGCTATCAAATTAGAGAATACAAGTTGTGTCTTTGCCCCTACTGTGAACTCATCCAGTTGTCACACCGCAAGGCCCATGCTACAGGGATCATGTTCAGGATCCTTGGATGGACAAAGATGAACAACTTTTATATCGTGAAAAAGAAGTTTTCTTTCAGTTATTTAGAAAAAAGAATGATAAAAGCAGTCTTGTTTTGCCTTTCCAAGCCTTGTTACAGTACTTTATTGACTTTAATCTAACTAAAGAGTCTGAACCTCTCCTGGTAATGAAGCTTGCATTGAACTCTGCCGTAAGATTTAGATTGAGGCACTCATTTCACTATCATTATTAATTTGTACTTTTTTGGTACTGTTTAGTAATTTTATTGCAAACTTGGTGGCAATGTAATTACAAAAGTGTGTGCAGATATCTCAGTGTCATATACGTTTGTGTGCAGACATTCCTGGGAGTTAGTTAGGATGGGGAGAAGGAAAGGTGAAGTCTGGTTCTCCATTTTTCTCTATTTTCTTGTGTGTAAGATGGTGATGTATGGATGTCATACAATTTTATATGTCACTCATGCTCTTGGCAAATGACTGTGCAAAGATAATAGCAGCAGGAGAAAGGGAGCTCTGTTTCTCTGGACTCTTAGGGAAAGGCTGGATTGCTACATTTGAGCCAACACATGAATGAAAGTCTGCTATCAAAGTCTCATTATTACCAAAGAGGTAGATAGCAATTTTATGTATTGAGGGAACAGAAAAATAAAAAAACAACAGCCATGCTCTTGGACACCTGCCTTTCAGATACACATTTGCTATTCAGAGAACAGAGAACTGAGTGCTGCAGATGCGAAGCAAACACTTTCATGTCTTCTCTGAGTATGTTTTAAGGCCAGTTTTCCTGTATGGGTATCCATAATGGTTATTTTCTATAATTTTGTAGCTTCTGCAAATTGTGATTTGGGCTGAACCCCATAGCTTCCAGCTGGTTTTGGATAAAAGAAAGTTGAACACTTGAGGTAGATGCCATTAAAAAGATAGTTTTGCAGGGAGATCTCAGACACACAGTAATCTTCCTGTGTTGGTGTTGGGTTAATCTCTTGGTTTTGCCTGTGTTGCTCATGGCATATAGCTAATGACAGAATCACAGAATCATTTACTTTGGCAAAGACCTTTGACATCATCAAGTCCAACCATTAACTCAGGACTGCCAAGTCCACCACTAAACCACGTCACTAAGCGCTGCATCTACACATTTTCTAAATACCTCCAAGGACAGTGATTCCACCACCTCCCTGGGCGGCCTGTTCCAGTGCTTCACCAGCCTTTCAGTAAAGAAATTCTTCCTAATATCCAATCTAAATGTCCCCTGGCACAATTGAAGCTGCCTCCTCTTGTCCTGCCATTTGTTATCTGGGAGAAGAGACCGACCCCCACCTGCCCACAGCCTCCTGCCAGGCAGCTGTAGAGAGCGATAAGGTCCCCCCTGAGCCTCCTTTTCTCTGGGTTAAACGCCCCCAGTTCCATCAGCTGCCCCCCCCGAGCTGTGCCGCAGCCCCTTCCCCAGCCCCTGCCCGGCTCTGGACACGCTCCAGCCCCTCCGGGTCTGTCTGGGGGTGAGGGGCCCAACGCTGAGCCCAGGGCTCGAGGGGCGGCCGCACCAGGGCCCGGCACAGGGGGACGGGCACTGCCTGGCCCTGCTGGCCACGCTGCTGCTGACACCGGCCAGGGCGCTGCTGGCCGCCGTGGCCACCTGGGCACACTGGGGGCTCATGCCCAGCCGGCTGCCGACCAGCCCCCCCAGGCCCTTCCCCGCCGGGCAGTTCCCAGCCCCCTGCCCCCAGCCCGCAGCGCTGTGGGGGGCTGGTGTGACCCACGGGCAGGGCCCGGCACTCAGCCCTGTTGGGCCTCATACAACTGGCCTCGGCCCCTCGGCCCGGCCTGCCCAGACCCCCTGCAGAGCCCCCTGCCCCCCAGCAGGTCACACTGCCCCCAGCTCGTGTCCTCTGCAAACCCACTGCGGGTGCGCTCCAGCCCCTCGTCCAGGTCCCTGATGAAGACATCAAACAGGACTGGCCCCAGCGCTGGTCCCTGGGGACACCACCTGTGCCTGGCGCCAGCGGGATGTGACTCCATTCCCCACCACTCTTCGGGCTTGGCTGTCCAGCCAGTTTTTTAGCCAGTGACGAGCACAGCCATCCCAGCCCTGAGCAGCCGCGTTCTCCAGGAGATGCTGTGGGAGATGGTGTCAAAGGCCTTACTGAGGTCCAGTTAGACAAGACTGTAACAACATTTGTTGTGAATGTTCCTTATATGTGTGAACAATGCCTTTAGAAATGTGAAGTTAATATTTGAGCATTTAAATACTTTCCATAGCCAGTAAAAGGCTTTTTTTTGGTATTTGTTTGTCTTTAGATACTGACCGAGCTTTAGTGCTGCTGGAAGAATACTGTAAAAAACTAAGGAAGCCGGAAGAACAACAACTGAAAAAAGCCATCAGGAAGGTGATGGGCATCTTTAAGAGCAGCTTGTTTCAGGCACTTCTAGGTAGGTACTAGTATTTAATCTTAGATATATGCTCTTGAAGGCCAGAGCTAGGTCAGACCTAGTAACTCTCTCATTGCTCACTATTTAATTTGTGTTCATAATGGAACAGCATGTTGAGATATTCCTTCCAGGTTCTCGTGGGGGGAAACTCATTGTCCTCATTTCAAAGGAATTTTCTTCTTTATAGTGAAAGAAAAAGTAACAAAAAAATAATGCAAGGTAAGGCATTGAATGGTTGTTCTTAAACCTTGCTACTTTCCTTTGTTTAATGGAAGTTACTGAACCAGACTAGGATATAACTGATTATGCAAAGTTGAAGATAAAGCCATCTCCACACAGGTAAATGGCCAATGTTTCACTGATTTCACTGGCGTCAAGTAGCATCTAAAATTTTTGTGTCTTTTGCATTATGTTTTTTGGAAAAGCGTCAGCCAAAGAAACTTGGAAGTGTGTCAAGAAAAATGCTCAAGGACACAGTGAACCTTTGGCAGAATGTTCCCATTCATGCAATGTTGCAGTCTTTCTTCCATTTACTTAAAGGTCCCAATTTCACCTTGCAAATAATGGTATTTGTCAAAATAAAGCACTTGGTGTTTTGGAGCTTTATATAAAATAACCTCCATAAGTTGTTATATAGTTGTTATATAGAATGTTTTCAAGGTCATGAACATACCTGGTTGCTTTAGCATCCCTGTTGTCCTTTGTGCGCTGCTGTGCCTATGCTGCCAGTCAGGGGAAGTGGTGACAGTAACTGTGCATCGCCCTTGCTCTACCTCCCCCTGCCCTCTTGCTCACATTGCATTGGCCCCTTGGTGTTTTATTCCTTCACAAACATCTGTACATTTGGTGCAGAACTAGTCTGAAGTGCACATTTCTTAACACAAATGATGTTTGTGCAAGCACATGTACCTTCAAGCTGTGGTTGGTTGAAGCCAGAGTACCATTGTACTCACTACAGAGCTACAATCGGTAACAGTTAGGGAAAAAATTTGATTATATATCATAGAAGTAGAAGTACATTAATACAACACTATTACTGTGAAGACTGTGGCGGTCTAGGAAGAGTTTCATTAATTTCTGTAGCATTTATGACAAAAGTATGTTACCAGTCTAACTTTTCCTGCAAATGGAATTAATTGTCAGTGCTATTTTACATGTAATTTCTCTCAGCTTCTTTAAAGTTATTAGATTTATTTTATAAAGCCTACATAATTTTTAATTGTTGTGTATCTTTTAAAAAACGAAATATTCCTAATTTTTATGAAATAGTTGTAAATAGATTCGAACTAAAGAATGAAAAAAAGATGGGTCATTTCCATTTTATTTTTGTGAAGCTAACAATGGATATAGAAGTACGTGCTGAAGAAGTATAAAAGTCACAGAAGCGATATTAACTGTGCATTTACTTCTGCAGTACTTTGAAGTAATCCTTCAAAGTGTTCTGACAACATGTGTGCTTTGTGTGTGGCTACACCACAATATTTGTTGATGTATTACATATGTCAGAAATGAAAAAGTGATTATAGCTACGTTAAGGCTGAATCCAAAGAACAAATGAAATCTTTTGATTGTCACAGTGACAGTTTGAGGAGTGTGGTGTTATGGAAGTTAGATAGTATTTTAATTTGCAGGCCTTTGGATGTCTTTTCCTTGTTCTTAAATGGTTCTTTTTACAAAAAAAAGATTTGGGAATCACAGGATGTGTTCGAAGTCTGTCATGATTATATTTGCTTTGCTATTTGGTTGGTCTAGATGCTGGAATAATACAAAAGAATGACCTCTCATCAGTATTTTAAGTGTGGTAGATGATGTTATGACACAATTGATAATGAGGTTCTTGCATAATCAGTATATAAACCCCTTCACTTCCTTGACATCTGTTTTAGCTTCTCATCATACTTTCTTCCATTCCTTTATAAATCAGACCACCACACAAAGAAATACCAAAGGCAGAGCTTCTGGTCTCTTTTTAAGTTCTGTACTGCTAATGTTCCTTTGTCTTTTATATTTACAGAATGTCTAATTGTCTTGAAAGCATCCATTTTTGAGTGCCTAATCTTAATTAGACTTAATTTTCAGAGTCCAAGTCATTGCCTTCCAAAACTTGATCTCATTTACAGTTGTCAAACATTGGTTTTATCCAGAATTGATTGACCTTTTGAATATTTAGGCTGTAAATACTAAAGAAAAATATGATTTTTGTATAGAATCATTAACTTGGATGCGGAAGTACACATGTCTGTCAGGCGTAAAGTTAACATAGTTTTTTGTGCCAAATGAAGTTTTTCTAAGTCCTACAGCTTCAGTAGATTTTGATTCCTTTACATAAAAATTCAGCTGTTGGAACCATCCCTGTCCTTTAAGTGTGTGTTCAATTCTTGTTAACCTCCCAATTGCTTTAAAAATCTGTAGGATATCTTAAATTGAGTATAACAAGAAAAGATAAAGAAAAACAATTATAATTAGAGGCCCTTTTCAAAACTAGTGTTTTCTAGTTCCTTTTGTTCTCCAATTTATGCTTGTGTGATTTGATTCAACCAGCCATCTTTGAACTTGGGCTCTCACTGCGGCTGTGATTGTTTTCATCTTCAATGTGTTTTGTAGATATTAACTGTTGACTACTGAACGGGAGATTAACATGAGAAAAAAGAGAATTCAATATCTTTCATTCGTGTATGTTACACATGCAAAAAGTGACTACAAATATGGAAGTAAAATTCTGTAAGTGATTTACAGAAGCCTTACTGAAGGATTGTCCCTTTACATTTTAATTTGGGTTCAAAAGCGTCTCCATCTCCCTTCGGGCTGTTCTTGTTGCTGGACTTCTTGCTAGAGTCGCTGTGTTCAGTTACAGCTGAGTTAGTTGCTCAGAGGCACATTTTCAAAGCGACATGTGGAGCTGCAGTCTCTGGAGTCCCATTTACACTCCAGTGGCCCCAACACAATGCTTTGAAAATCGAGCTCTAAGAGGAGGGAAGAGGAGAAACCCTTCAGAAGGAGTGTGCAAGGGGAAGAACGCATATGTAGATATTGACGTTACTCTTAAGTTAATTCCAAATTATTTTCACCAAAAGCGTTCTCCCAATCCTTCTGTGTGCAGTGAGGAGTCACGGTACTGTTGTTGTAATGAGCTTGTAAGAAGGTTTGCTTTTTGTAGGGTCATCTGCAGTTAGATGGTATTAAAGTCACAGGGTCCTCTCAAATCGTAGCACATGTTGTTCTGATGTGAACATTAATTTTTTTCAAAACCCTGCAAGGAAGAGGAAATTAAACATGCAGAAATCCAAATGCCTCATTTGTTGGGATTGTCTCATAGTGGGGTATCTTGGAGGCATTGTGCAGAGAGAAAAACGGAAAACCAAGAAAGACAGTAGGAAGTCATCTGGGTATGTCAAAATGACCAAGCATAATTTTTTTTGCTGTGATCTTTATGAAACTTAATCAGTTTTTATAATGCGATACATCGTTCAGTACAATTTATTTCTAAAAACCTCCGCTACATATTTGTCAAGCCTTCATTTCATTAAGAAAAGTGCATGATTTTACAGCTTAGAATGCCGTTCTGTGGAATGAGAGTGGATGAAAGAGGTTTATGTCAGGGTTGTGGGTTGGGTTTTTTTTTTTTTGTTGTTGTGTGTAGATACATCTCTGTAAAACATCATTTTGTTTCTAGCAGGAATTAAAGTGCCACAAATAGCTGTAATCATCTTATGCAGTATTAGGTAAAAACTAATCTCAACAGGTTTTTCTAAAATTCGGATAAACCGGATCGGCAGTGGGTGACGTATTTCCTGAGGACTTTGAAACCATGTCTTATGTTTTTTCCTCATGCTTACGTAACTTTGACTGAATTTTAAAATGGCATGTTTTCAACTAAAATCTGCATCACCTTTCCCCCCCCACCCCCCACCCCTAGGGTATTATGCCATATCTGCAAAATAACGTGGATGTTATAAAACCGCCTGTCTTAAAAATTGCTGTAGTAAACATTACTGTAAGGATAACAGAATTTACTGGTCATCTGTGCCACAATCTGTATTTAGAGACTTAGTATATAATTTTGTGTGTTTAGTAAGAAGAATATTTTAGACCCATTACCTCATTCACCTCACTTTTAAATAAGCCATTTTATAACAATCCATTTTAAAAAAAGTGATAATGTCTTTTAAGCCAAGTTAAAAAGGAAGTCAGATTGTTCTTCTGCAATCACATAAAACTTTTCCATTAAAAAGTTTTTGTAAATTAAGTGGCATGTTAATTAAGTGGATATATTAGTATCCAAACTTCCAGGAGTCTAGTTGTATCTTACAATCATCCATGTTGCTGGAGAGTGCTATAGGATGGATAGTGTATAAGAGTAGGACATAAAATGTGGCCATTTCAGAAAGCTGAAGCAAGTGCCCATTTGCCTTAATTATTTTAGGATGTACATATCTATTGAAAAAAACATAGCCATTGACAAATGCAAACGTTTAATATAGTAAGCATGAAGCATGTCAAGAGCTTGGTTTCCTATGGATTTGTCTTAGTTTGATTGACTTTGGTGCCTATGAAACTTTGACCTGGGACCGAAACTCCCCTGGCATATAGGACAATGGTTACATTTCAGGATAGTTTAGATATGAAAGTAACTGGAGAGGAACCTATCATAGGAGTAATGATGGGATATTGAAACGTGCCCCTGGGAAAACACTGAGAATGAAAAATGGGAAAGATTTTGATAGACGCAGCCATGCATGTCAACTAAGTGTAAAGATAAAAAAGTCCCCCCATTTGCAGGCTTTCATGCTGAGAAGAATAATGACACCGTTGACCATATAGAGGGAAGAAGAATGTAGAGGCAATTAATGTAAAGACAAGGAATTTGGATGTGTTGTGTTTAAGGAGAAACCTTTTAAATAGTGACAGAAGGAATTTGAGGCTAGAGGGAAAGAGGTGCGTCAGGACTGGCAAATAGATGTGTAAACAGCAGGATAAATGATGAGAAAAGCAGGAGACCTGCAACACCGTCCTGGGCTGGTGATGGAGCCCGCACCCAAAGTAGGTTTTGGAGAATGATTATAGATGTCAGAGGAAATGTCAGGATCATGCAACATCTCAAAAATCCAGTGCTAGTCACACACAGTAGTGCCAGCCTTCACTGTTAAAAAGCTTATGAGATTTGTGCAAAAGGCATAGAAATAATCTATACTGCAGGCTGCTGTTGTCTGCTTCTATGATTGCTCTTGAAGAAACACTGCAATCACCTTTTCACAGATGCACGACCAAGACCTCTTTTGTACTTGTTCCTTCCAGTGAACATAAGGTTTGAAATTCACAGCACCACAGAAAACAAGGCAATGCCACATTTCACAAGGCTTTTGATAAAGCTGCTGGAGTTGAGGCTATCAGAACAGGGAACGTGATTAGCAAGCACCTAAGGCGATGATGGCCCTCACCAGTACCAATCGTTCCCAGTCTTCAGGAGGAAGCGTGTTTCAGCAATTTGTGCTGTGTCAGTGCTTCAGGGACCAAAAAGATATTAAATGAATCTCTGTACTGGGGAACTTTTCAATAGGAAAGCACAACTGGGTGTTATCTATTCATACTTAGGAAGCTTGCTCTCAATAGGTGTTTTTAGTCCCTTATGTGTTCGGCACACTTAGCTACTTACAGTGCTCCTGAATGTAAGGTCACTGGCCTCATATGTCATTGTTCTCTGGACTTCATCTCAGTGAGCTGGTTTCTGGTCATGTCAGGCTATTTCACCTCCTGTAACGACACTGAATTCCTTGGGAGCTAATCCCGGGTCCAGCCCAGGGACATTAGGCAATCCTCTCACAGAGGGCCTGAGGCCAGCATTCACAAAGTCAAAGAAAAAACTCCAGTCGGCTTCGCTGGGGTTGGAATGATTCCTCCAGAGATTTATATACAGTACTCCCCTGACTGAGAAATAAAGATTCGTCTATAGCTCTATTTAAAAATATTGAAACCCTCCCTGACTATTACGAGTGTTGAGGTGCAAAAGAAATGTGCAAAAGCCCTTCAGTGCTCTTGTCACATCTGAGGGGTGCTCAGATGACATCTCTGACAATGGGGAAGCCTGTTATTACTCCGCACAGAGCCCTACTTTCCCAAACTGGCATCTTTCTTTGTTGCGGCATAAATTACAGCAGAACTGAAATTTAAATTCAAGGGCAGCTTTTGTTTTGCCTGAAGACAGCTGCAGCTGCTTTTATTCTTGAAATCCAATTCTCTTAGTAAGCAAATTTGTGCTTTCTTTCAGAAGAGCTAAAGGTAGCAGTGCTGGATCTTTGGGACGGTTTGAAGCTGTGTGATATTATTTTATTTTTTTTTACGAGCTGGGTTTTGGCTGGATTGCAGCCAGCTTGAGGAGCTAGCCCTCGCGGTTCTCCAGTAAATGTTTGCTTACACAGAATGAACCAGTTGTTCCCCCAGCCCACCCTAAATGGCAGATCTAATGTAAGTGGTTTCCAGTGGATTTTGTCCCCCCGCTATTTTTGCTTCCATGGCAGTGCAATTTCCCCTGCGGTACTGTCGTTTCTCTCTGGCTCTTCGAACTCTCCCCACCCTGTGCCACCTGCAGATCCTTTGCAGGACATGGGGCTTCTTCACTTCTATCAAGTTGCACGGACATTAGGCAGAAGGTTCATAGTCAGCTGGTGAGAGCTGGCAGAGGGATGCACGTGCAGGAAAAAGACAGACATCACGTTACTATAGGGAAACTAGGCTGAAGATATCCAGGGAGGGGACTTTCACTGAGCTCTGAAACGTTACCCAGTCTTTCTTAGTTGTGTCCGTGACGGAGGAGCTGAAATATTTCTGTATCTCTGAAAATCTCAGAATCGCTTTTTTCTTTGGGACTTACTGGGTGTTACAGTGATGCCTTACTGGTTAGAGATGAGGAACAAACAGAGCCAGGGCATGGTGCTCCCTATTTTTCCTGGCCAACCTGGAGATGTGAGCAGCCCTCCCAGAACAACTTCTTAATATTAATTTAGTTATTTTCCACCTTGAGAGAAGGTGTATGTGTGTGACGATGTGGGAATCTTGTGTGGGTACCCCAAATCAGTTTTTTAGTCAAAAGAATTTAAATATTAAAAGCTTGTGAATTACCAGAAAAGATCTCAACCCAGAAGCAAAGCTCTGACATCTTTTATTTGTGTGGGAATTTTGACTGGGATCCCATCCTTGCTGTAGACCTTTTCCTTAAAGAATTGCGCAGAGATGCTGGATATGAATGCTGATGGACTCTGAAAATTTCAGAATCCCAGCCCAGGTCTGTGTTTGGATTCTCAGCCTACCTGCGTACAAGAAGAAACCGATTACAGCACTGATACAACCTAGGTAATACATAATCACTTGTAATCCTAATGCAACCCTCTGCTCATGTTTTGCTGCCTTTTAACCAATGAATGATAGCATTTACATTTCAGACAAGGACTTCAGAAGCTTTGTGGACTTTTCTCATTGGAAATGCAAAAGCTGTGCATTGGAAATAAACCGTTTCTAAGATCAGTTTTTAATATGAGCAATATGATAATTATTGAGCTTGTTACATTTCAATATCCAGCAAGGAATAAAAGCTGGGGTTTGTTCCTGTAGTGGTTTTTTGTTTTTGGTTTTTTTTTAAGTGTGTCTTGGCCTCATGTGTTCCATGCATAATTAGAATTGATAAAATGCAGTTGCAACAGCTGTTGCTGTGTGGCTGCTGTCCCAGTGTGAAGCTTTTCTTTCTCTTTGCATTAAATAGGGATAGCACTTTATTATTGGTTGTGATGAGAACTAGAGAAAAATCATTAAAAGATGCATTTAGATAATCTGGTTTTATTTTGAGTAATATAGTCTCCTTTTTCAAGCTGAGAGAATATAAAAGAACAATGAGATAGATTACTTTTTCTGGCGTTAAATAAAGAAGGGCTGGATTTGTATCTTGCTAATGTAGTTTGTACATCTACTAATAAAATGGAACAAAATAATCTGAAGCAAGCTGTTCCATCACTAATCCCAATGTTTATTTTTGTCTCTAAAATAGCAGAGCTGCTCTCCCTCTCTAATGTTTTGGTCTGCGGAATTATTTTAGGCTAGACCGTGATGGGATTTTTGCTTAGTGAATATAACTTTTTGAGAAACTGCATGGTAACTTTGAAATCACAGGAACATTTTAGGCTTGAAGACTGTTATACCTTATGGTTTTCAAAACTGTTATAAATGAGCCAAATCAGTTGCCTGGTGCCACCTTTGTGGCTCTTCTGGAATCTCAGGACTTTTTCTTAACCCCGTGCTTCCAGTGTTAGAGGAGTCAGGGAAAAACACTCATTTAAGTAGTTTAAGTGCAATTGGGATTGAGCACTGGGTAGTAAGATGTATGAAAGTTAACTAGTTAATTCTACATATACATATATGCATATATTTCTGTGTATATATACACATATATATAATAGTTATATAATTTTTATATATATATGTGTGTAGTAAGAGGTAACTGGAATATTGTATTTACCTCAGATTTCTACTGAAGTTTGCTCAGGTTTGATTCTGTACTTTGGAGCTCTGTTGGGTATTAAAACGTATCTTGACAAGAAATCCTGCCGACTGTGTTGTTCATTCCCATTGTGTGTTTATTCTGTCATGTGGTGCATTTTCTGCAACTGTGTTTGGTGTCTGTCACCCTGACCTGCCACTGAGAAAACTGTGAGCTCTTTTCAAAGATGACTGAATTTATGTCTTTCATTTGTTCTTTCCTGTCTCCGTTTTGTCATCATAGTTGTGTGGGTTTGATTTTCTGCTGATGTAGTGGATTAAGGAACTATTGCATAAAATCCTAGCCATTAGAAATATAAAATACCTTTTATAATAATTATCATTGTGTTACGTTACACAGAAATGATGTGTGATTTCAAAGCAAGAGAGGATTAGGTCTGTGGTCAGAGGTAGGGTGGTGCTATAACTAAGGTAGCGTCTGCGATCGGAGTTGGATTGCTGTACATGCATACAATGTGAGTCTTCTCATTTATTTGACCTCAAACTGTTTTCCTTCAAAAATTCTGCTTCGTTCAGTGTGCAGAAGGGGCAGCTCTCAGCTCACAATCTAATATTGAATCCATTGCTTTCCCATCACTATTTACTGGATAATGAGGTGACTGCAGCTCTGTGCCACGGAGGTGGTACAGAAGCCCTGAGAAAAAGAGGTAAAAAAATTAATCTATTTTAGAGACCTGATTGGAGACACTTCTGACCTTATACATCACCACAGACACCATTTTAATGTCTGACCACAGCTCCAGCTGTGACAAGAGGTGTCACTATTCCAGCAAGATTGTCCCATTGTCTCAGTTTTGGCACTTAAACCATGAGGTTCTTCTGATGGGAAATCCTTTGGGAAAAAACACAATCTACGTGACTGCCCGACCATCACTGAGACTCCGTAGG
The DNA here is from genome assembly GCF_023634085.1 of Falco cherrug. Classification (NCBI taxonomy): domain Eukaryota; kingdom Metazoa; phylum Chordata; class Aves; order Falconiformes; family Falconidae; genus Falco; species Falco cherrug. The sequence goes on from NC_073698.1 coordinate 7,486,431, forward strand.
AATCAGAGGTAGTATCTAATTCCTGGGGTGGCATTTAATGCTCTTAAGATAAAGTACCTTCCAGAAATCTTCTTATCACTCTTAGCCTTTCAGCTCCTTAGATAAATGGTGCCAAGGTTGCTCAGACAGCTTCCCTGGCGCAGGCCCATTCGGTACACTGAATAAAGTGTCAGAGCAGAGACAAAAACGGTGTGTGACCATATATTTCAATGATGGTACTTTCTAACATTGGGAGTTACCTTTACAACCTTACCAGTATTTTGAAGTTAATTTTACACAGTGATTTCCAAGACTTTAAGGATGGTAAAAAGAGCTTCTCATCACAAATTGCAGTGTGTGATGATGTTGATAGCACACATTTTAAAGCGAGGTCAAAACTGTTGGATGCTTCACACCAGCCTTTGCTGCTTGAGCTAATGGAAATGCCAACACCGCCAAAGGTACTATTTCCTTTCTCTTAGATCTGGTTTTCGTCCCAATAGATAGATGTTTTACACGAAACAGATGGTTTTCTTCTGCAAATTAACTGTTTTGAAGGCATATTTCTTGGAGGTACTGGGATTGGGATCGCCATAATTTTTTATGAGCTCCTGATGATGGAAGTGTCGGAGCGGCTTTGCTCAGGGTGCTTTCTCCCAGGTCCTGGCTCTGCACCTGCCTTGCTGCATGCCCTGGGCTGGTCCTGCCTCCACCGCGGATAGGTGGGGATGTGGCTCAAGAGTGACCTTGTTTTCTTCTCCCACCCATATTCTGCTTTTGTTTATATATATATATATACACACACACACAAATTGCATATATTCACAATATTATATATATATATACACATACATTATATACTTGCATATTTTTACACATACATATTCATATATATGAATGCTCATTTTCATCAGGGGATTTGTTAGGAGATTCAGTCTTCCCAGAATCCAAGTACCTGCAGGTAGTAGGAGGAACTGTTGTGGGGGAGTATCTTTCAAAACATATAGTAATTAGATAGTAGGAGAAATCTAACCTAATTATAGTGAGACAGAGGGACAGACGGAGTTGCATTGTGTACTGGTTATTTTCTCCCAAGGCTTGCGTTTTCTTGAATTATTCTTAATCTCCAGTGTTGAACTGCAATATAGTGTACTGTAACTTAATTCTTTTTCTTCTTTAACCTCTAACCAAAATTCTGCTCTGTTTTTATTCTTATCATTTTCTACCCAGCCTGCCTTCTGAGCATTTGCCAATGAGTTTTGGCATGGTAGACTTTATTTCTCACATTTGTTTAGCTGTTTGGTTTTTTTTTTTTCCGCTGATAAGCAATTGATTTATGTGTTAAGTTTTGTAAATACAGTTTGGAAGAAAATAAATATACTTGGAGAAAAGTAACTTTGATCTCTTTGAAGTTCTCAAACCCTTTCCGTAAATAAAGTTTAGAGTGACATCTTGTGGTAACATTGATTTCAAGTAAACATATCGGTTGGTATTATTTTATCTTGTCCACGGCAAGCGTAGTGTTTTCTGTTTCAAAATGTTATGGATTGCTTAGCAGAAGTGTATAGTGACTTCTGAGTATCACTAGGGCTTTTGTGAGATCAGAGAAAAAATTGCTATGTGGTGTAAGGGTCCTTCTGACAGGTATGCTTTATCTTTTACTGCATAAAGATTATCCTGTGAATACCTATGAGTTCCCCGTGTTTGGAACTCCAAGTCAGGATTATTTAATGCTCTTCCAGCCATTGACTGTTTTTTGGAATTGCTAAAAAAATTTCAACTAGCCATGATGCCAAAGCAAGCAGGAACACCACATCTCTCAGCAGCATCTGTTCGTGTTAATTCAGTAGCTGTCCAACTATTTGCCTAGTTTTAGGTAAAGATAAATATGTCCAGGAAGCTAGTATGGAGGATTTGTCAATGTAGAAATGAGTAAGCCCATTTGAGATCCATGTTGTAGTAGTGTGTACATGCTCTACCTATGGATCAGCCTCCAACGTACTAGGTGGTGTAAATGCACCACCACCAAACCTCATCCAAATACCAAGCACATGCTCAGAGTACAGTTTTGTGGAGTATATCTTAATGAAATACAAATCTCTTGAACGTAGGGTGGGGATCTAGAACGGTTTTGTGCTCAGAAGATTAACGGATTTAGGAAAATATGTAAGATTTGCTTTCCTTTTTTGGGAAGCCCTCTGTAGAAATGTGGGAGTAGTGGCCCTACAGAGAGTTACTGTCAGGTCAAGCAAAGTATTGTCCAGTATGGTCTCTCTCAAATTGGGCATATGAAGGTCTGTTCCCAATCCTCAACACTGAAGAGGAGAAAGATGCTAATATTCTGCTAGGTCAAGTTTTAGCTATATAAAACGGTGATTAATGTTACCATAGTACCCATCTAGCAGGTTGAATACCTGGCTGTAAAATTAATCGCTCAGTAAGAGACACCTGATCTTTCTAAGAAATAAATTCTTTTTAGGGAAGTGGATTCACTAATGCACATCAAATGGAAAGTTCCTCTGCTGCTGCTTCATGGTGCATCACTCATATCTGCTGTCATGTGTTGTGAATAGGGGAGACCTGATTCAGGAAAGGATTCTGTGTTTGTGTAATTCAGGTTTTTGTTGGAGGTATTTTGGTCACCTGAGGGTGCCAGCGCAGGAAAAAATGCTTTATATGATGTGCTGGCAATGTTATGGATTTTTAGCTTTGCGGTAAAGCACACAAGGAACATAAGACCCAAGAAGCCTAACTCAGCTCAATGATCCTAAAGGGCCATCTGGTGACCCCATTTATTAATATGATGGATAAATGGAAATGTGATGTTTTCAATTAAGATGAATATTTGGCTTGCCTGCCAGAATTGTTTCTGCTTAATAAATAAGTACAAGTGAAGCTGTTAATATAATCCTAATACTGAAACTGGAAGCGCTGGTGTAGATTTGGTGCAAAACTAAGCAAATAATTTGGATAGCCTATCAGAATGGGCTAGCTGGTTAAAGTTCTCAACTACAGTTTAGGAAAGGCCTTTAAAAAGTGTATTTGAGGTACACAAAGTGTGTTTAAATGCCATAGTTACAGGGATAACTCTGGAGATGTCCTTGGCAAAATGTCTCCACCCCTTCCAACAGAGGTTATTGAAATAGCAAAGAAGTTTGTAGATACAGCTAGATACCAAAGTAATGCCAATCTTGTTTAAAACGCCTTCTCTTTTTGGCACAACAAGAAATGATTGGTGATGCTGTGCCACGGTAAAGGAAAGCTGTCTGTTCTTTCCATTTCGTTTCTGCTGCACAGACAACAACGTCTCTGTTGCTGTTTTTGAATAGCTGCTTGGTGCATCTTGTCCTGTTACAAATCTGAATCTTCTCTAATAGTTTTCATCTGCCCAAGCGAGAACTTAAGTCTCCATGCTGACCCAGCTAGGTATTCAGTAGGCGATGCACTGTGAGATTGTAAAGAGGTTTCCCCACCGTGCAGGACATTAGGCTGAGGTGCCATTGTGCAAATCACAGTTCTCCCCACAACTGTGAGTTCTGGGTGGTGAATTCTCTGCACTAGCAGGAGACGCACCCCGTCACATACAACCCATTGATGCCACCACACAGAGAGATGGGGCAGAAACCCTGAGCCAGCCGATGACCATTGCTGCTGAGCATGGGGCACTTGGTACTGGGTGGGATGTGTTGAACAGGAGGTCTCATCAGTTTGGCGGTGTTTGGGTGGGTAGAATAGCTGTTTGAGGGCTTAATTATTGAGTCCTCTGAAGTTCAACCAGCTATTCATACCCTCTTTCAGCAGCAGAAAGCCAAAATCTTATTGTGCTATGATTGCCTAAGTTGCCTGGCTTATTTTGTTAGTATAAAAGCAAAATTCTACCAATTCTGGCCCAGATTTTGTGCCAGTGTTCCCCTCTCTGCAGCTCAGAGGGGACAGGCTGCCTGCAAGATCCTCCAATATTATTAACAGCCACAGCAAATTTAAATTTAAAACGGAGGTGGCTTAAGGAGAACAAAATCACCCACAGAGTCTGGGGGCCATTGCTTTAAGTAATTGCTTTCTACACATGTAAATCCCTCTGGGGTTTCTTTTGGATTAAGCATTCCTTACTTCTTCTCTAAAACTCTTGTTTAATATTCATGTGTGTTGTTAAACAGCTGTTGCATCCTGCACAAGAGAACAAAGCAGGAATGCATTTCAGTAGCAAAGAAAGTGATACTTAAATATATCCCTTGCCTACTTCAAAGCAGCAGTATGTAAGTTAATTAATATTTATCAAATGCACTGAAGTCCTTGGATGAGAAGCACTATGGTTGTGCAAAGCACTGTTTGTTTATTTAGAGCTCTTTTACCTGGCTGTTTAGACCATTTGCTAAATGCACTTAAGAGCGATGCCACAAAACTTGCTATAATGCTGACTTGATTTCTCTTCCCATCTTTGAAGGGGAACAGATTCAGGACAGGCTTTCCAAAGGTAAAATAATTGCAGAAATGTAGGTGCTCTACTTAACCTGAAAAAAAAAAAACGGTCTTCACTTAATTAGTTGCATGGCATTTTGCTGTCGATGGTAATATAAAAGAGGTTGTATTAATGCAATGCAATATAAAGAGACCTTGTTAGATTTTATTACGTTTTCTGCTTGGTAATTTATTATGATTAGAAAGCCTAATTCTTTTGCTTATCTTGTAATTATAGCAAGGTGGTTATGAGCAGTAGCTCCAGCTGCTTTCCTCTATAGAGTCTCATTAGATGAGGAATTAGAAAGCCCTTTTAGACTGTTAATTTTTGCTCATAACACAGGGTGTATAAAGCATTCTAAAATGGATGTGTTATGTGAGGTCAACATTGTATTTTGTGAGTTGATACCTGAGTTTGCAACAAGAATGACCAATCTGAGAGATTTAGGTGATCTTCAGAGGAGTGAAGACCACACCTTCACAGCCCTCCTCTGGAAAAGGGAGATAACTAATACTCCCCACGTCATCAAAAAGGAGTTTTACGTGTCTGTGTGTACAGTGCTCCCTAAACGTGCATCTGGCTACAGTTGGGTGTCTCCATTTGACACCTAAGCAGCATCCAAGTATGTGTGTCTGGTGAGAAGGAGGCATCTAATGTCCATGTCTGAAGGTGTCCCGTCCTTGTGGCGTGATGCCCAGCTGATAACGGCTCTGCTGAGACTTTGTTTACAGATTGCAAAACGCAGCTGGTCTGAACAAAGGCTTTAGTGACTGACCCAAGAGCCTGTAGGACGCTTGTGACTGAACATGGAGCTCAACTGAGGAATCCAAAGCTTACATCATACCATGAGCTCATCTGGATTTAGGCTGTCAGGCTCAAGTTATAATAGAAAACATTGTCTGCCTCCATTCTCTTGGAGAGAATGTAGACCCAGTCAAGGCACCGTTCTTGTTCATTTTATTATCTTCACTGTGGAAGATGGGATATAATACCCATCTAGAGCAAGAGAGAGTCAGAAAATGGCAGGCAGTCATTAGAAATTGGATCATATGAAAATAAGAGGGAACAATGAGCTATAATTGGTTATATATTATTAATATATATGTTATTAATGTACATTATTAATAAATAAGTAGGTCTATTTTTGCATTGTTCGTGACAAATTGTTATTTTTACAAATCTGTTAATTACTGAAAATTATTTGTCTTATAGTTTGGACAAATGTATGTCTGTCTGTGGATGGAGCTGCCATCTATGAGACTTTTTACTGCCGGTCTTACTTTGGGTGGTACTTGTTCGTAACATGAAATTTGAGTGATTATGATTGAATAAAACAGCTTCATGGATTCTAATGCAATAAGGATCAATATTTTAACAGGAATACAAAATTAAACCCAGGTATTTTATTAATATTCTACTAAACTTGCTATATCCCAGCCACCAGCGAGGTAGGGTCCACCGATTGTGTTTAGCTCCCAGTCTTCTGTGAGCTGAGCTAGGAGCAGAGGTCAGCCTAGAGTCGTGCATTATCCACAGGCCAAATGAAACTGTAATGAGATTCAGTCCACATAATTTGCACCTTAATTGGATTGGCCATTAGAATGAGAGTTATACCCCTAACCATAAGGGTGTCATTCTCTAGGCAATGGAAAGAGGTGCCTTTGAAAGCAGGAGATCGTGTTTGCCTAAGCTGAGATGACCTGGTTAGATTGGCTGAACTGTGTACTAAGAATTCAGGCGAAGCAAAACAGTAACAACAACAAACATACAATAACAGTGAAAACAACTACTGCTTTAAAACATGCTTTAAAAAATCTGTTCCTGGCTGGAGCTGGCATTGTTTCTGAAATACCCTTATTTTTCTGAACAGGTACTCCTGAAGGAGAAGGAACCATCTTTATCTGGGAGGTTATATCCAGTTGTGCAATGGAATTTTTTGCACCGGTTTCAATATTCTTTAGTTAAATAATATGAGCTGTAGACACACAAAGCATCAAGCCAAGAAAATCTGTCCTCTGTGTGGTGCAAAGGTTGCATGTCTGAGAGAAGGACAAGGTCTCTCAACAGCTTTGTTGGTGATTCCTGGGGATTAACTGAAGTGTCTTGGTGACAACATAAGAATCCCAGTTGATGCTCCACACAAATTAAAATACACACATCTTTCACTGGCTGCTTGGCTGGGACTATAGGAATTGTTAGAGTAACCTAAAAATAGGACTGTAAATGTTGGATAAGAACATCCAGTACTTTAATGAGATAAACTCACTGCCAGGGCTCTGGGGAAGGTGAGGGACAAGCACTATTTGTTTAGCTTTCCTAAGTGTTTTGTTTATCATGTAAGACTTTTTAGCTTGGGACTTACTGCCAAGCACCAGTTTCCCGTTGGGGTGCCTTTCTACTATCTCTTACATCACTCATGACCTTTGCTTTCAAGATCGTTTCTTCCTGTCAAAATTTCAGTTGAAGGAGAAAATCAACAGAACCAGCTAGTAAAGTTAAAAAAAGAGATTGGGAATTAAGTATCTTCTTGACTTCACTACATTTTCACTTTTTGCCTCGGCAGTTGAGATGGAAGGGTGGGATGTGCGCCTTTTTTGGGGAGTCACCTCTTCTTTGACATATTGCTCCTCAGCCCCTGGATGTCAACTGTCTCCTGAAGTTCCAGGGTGCTGTGGGGTTTCATTTGGCATTGGCATACAGCATTTACGCTTTCCCGGTGTGGCATTAGGATACATAGTGAAGGTCCCTGTAAGAAGGCCGTGCAGCTGGAGAACTGCTGCATTTCTCTCTTTGTACCCTGTTTTCTTGCAGGTTGGCTTTATCTTCACTAAAGAGAGGTCTAAGAAATGAACTCCACTGGCCTTTTGTCAAACACCAGATTTGTATATTGATTTTCAGGTGGTGAGGAGATGGATCTCTGGAGAAATTGGGACGAGGCTGAGGCACAGTACAGTAGTAGTGCTGTAATGATGCAGATGTATTATGTATTTCAATGAGGAGCTGGCATTAAATCAAGACAGCCCTAAAGGTGGTGGAGGACACCTGGGTAAACAAAAGGGCCACAACTGACCTTTCGCTAAGCAGTGTAGGTGGTAAGTTAAGGATTAAAGATGAAGACACAGGAATGCTAAGATATGTATACTCAAGCCTCAATGGGATAAACACATTTTCAATGTGGATTACAAATTTGAATAGACTTATAAATAACTTGTCGTAAGAGTTGCATCATAATGTTACATCAGGTTTGTGAGATAACCAGTGCTGGCAAAGTGCTGTCATTCAGCACCACTTTTAAGGATAAATACAAGAAATGCAAGATTTTTTCAGTCAGAGTTCATATCCTACAAGCTTTGCACTCAAATAAATTTGGTGTGAAAGTTTCTGAAAGAACCTTCCTTTGAAACAGCACTTGTATCATTATGGAAGGCAAACACATGCTAAGCCCTGCCAAAGGACAGGAGATATGGATGTTCCTGCATAGAAATCTTCTCTTCACAATTCTCAAACACAGTTTTTAGGATTGTCATTCATTCAAATTGTCAACTTCCTCCAGCTTCTACAGTGCCAGTCCTCATCATCTCTTTGAAAACAGTCGTACGAAAATAGTCATGATGAAAAGGATAATGTTATAGCTTGAGGTAGTTGCTCTGCTAGACTTCTTCTTTTTGCTGCAAAAGAGCCTCAGAGAACATTCCTCTTCATTGCCTTCCCTGAAAACCACTGGACATGAGGGACATGGTAGTCGGGCCCATTGCGCCTTGCATGTTGCTGTATACTAGAACCGTGTCACAAACTGCAATGCTTTTTCCCAAACCAGAAGCTATTTGACAAGTGTTGGGCAAAGAACAAGGTTTTGTGGAAGCCTTCACTAAATGATAGGTTTACAGTAATTCTTGGCTTAAAACACCGCGTTTTTCTTGGAAGCACGGTTTCCATAGTGCAGCCAAAAGACTTCAAGGATTTGCTGTACATAGGTTATAGCCTTAAAGGCTCTCGATAGCACTGTGAGTGAACTTGCAGCCTTTGGTGGGTTACTGCACAGCTAAGGGTGACGGGGAATCTCTGCTTCTTCTGAACCGGTTAATGTTCTCATAAAACAGCATCCAGTAAAGTGGTGCAGATCTCATGTGCAAGCAGTCTACACAAACGCTAGGACTGAACAGATGGCTCGCAGTCGCAGAAGCAGCTGCAGTCAGAAAGTTTGCAGTAGTTTGCTCTGAGCATGGTTACATCAGAAAGTCACTGCAAGGCAAGCAGGAGCAGCGATTTCCAGCAAGTTAACAAACTGCCCATGTGCACACTCTTCAATAAACCATTCTCTGAGAACTTATTGACAGCTGAATCCTATTTGGAAGTTTCTTTATTAGTGAATTAACCTGGGAACAGGAATGTTTCCATATGGGGGGACTCGATCATCTATACTGTAAAATTGCTTGAATGGTTTCTGACAAGGTTTTGGCCCATCTGACCAGTGTTTTCCAAACAATTCACAGCCCAGGGATCAAGCCCATAAACTGGCATATGTGGCTGCTCTTTTCTGGAGGATAGGAGAGTTTTGAAGTATGAATCTGAGCTCAGCGCTAGAAGATGGTCCCAAGGATGTGTAATTTACATGGCATAGCTTGTATCTTGAGGATGCTGGGAGAGATCTCACAGGCATTGTCAGAACAGATCTTGAGACACTTCTTCAGATGTTGCAGGTTGTCCCCATTGATCTTATTTAAGTGTATCATTTGTTTAGCCTAAATAATGTGCTTGATGGCAGCTACCCAAAACCTTGTTCTTGTGGCTAGATTTGATTTTAGTGGATCCAAGCAGATCCACTGGCCTGTTAGTCTCTATGGACAAATATCACGTCTGTGAAGAAACTGGGTTAACTGCTAGTCAATGCATGCAAAATAAGGCCTAACAACACATGAAAACCAAAATCTTTGGAAAGTTGTTGTTAATCTTTGAAAAGGAATGATGTCTCATAGTCTACGTAAAGCGGAGCCTTGAAGCAGCCCAGAAACCCAACCAGATCCTGGGCTGCACCAAAAGCAGTGTGACCAGCAGGTCAAGGGAGGGGATTCTGCCCCTCTGCTCCGCTCTCAGGAGACCCCACCTGCAGTGCTGTGCTCAGCCCTGGGGGCCCCAGCATGAGAAAGACATGGACCTGTTGGAGCGAGTCCAGAGGAGGCCAGGAAGATGCTCAGAGTCTGGAACACCTCTCCTATGGAGACAGGCTGGGAGAGTTGGGGTTGTTCAGCCTGGAGAAGAGAAGGTTCTGGGGAGACCTTAGAGCAGCTGCCAGTGCCTAAAGGGGGCTTATAAGAAAGATGGGGACAGACTTTTTAGTAGGGCCTCTTGTGGTAGGACAGGGGGCAATGATTTTGAACTAAAAGAGGGCAGATTCAGACTAGATAGAAGGGAGAAATTTTTTTACAATGGGGATGGTGAGGCACTGGCACAGGTTGCCCAGAGAGGTGGCAGATGCCCCATCCCTGGGAACATTCAAGGTCAGGTTGGATGGGACTCTGAGCAGCCTGGTCTTGTTGAACATGTCCCTGCATATTGCTGGAGGGTTGGAATAGATGGCCTTTAAAGGTCCCTTCCAACCCAAACCATTCTATGATTCTGTGATGTGAGTATTGGCCATATTCACCATGAAGAAGCTCTCTGGATTGCTCTGGTTTCATTCCCTGAGCTTGTGCAAACCTCTTCTTCACTGTCAATCCAGTGGGTGTGAATAATTTTGACAGCCACTGCTCTTTTCTGATCAAAGGATGTAGTGAATGGTATATCTTTAGAAATGGAACCTCATCTTGACTAAACCTCCTTCCACCCCACCTTTTCAATACTGTAAAAATCTTCATTTGACCTAACAATCAATCTTTCCTGCCTACATTATCTCCAGTTCATTGATCCTAGAAAATCAATTATTTCTATTAAACACAAATACTTCAATAGGGATTTTGTACATACCATGCAAAAATTCAGCATTTAAATATGCAGCATCTTACAGATCGTTTTAGTGTTCTATCATATTTTGATGATCTTTTCCTCTGCTTATTTGCTATGTTGAGAGCAAACATGACAACTGGCTTTTTCAGAGCATCTGCACCACTAGAGAACCTGAATTATTTTAAGGAAGTAAAATCTTCCTGTCCCAAATGGCAGTAAAAGTCCACTTTGTCACGGCAATATCGCAATGATGAATGTTCAAGGGCAGAGCTTTGATTAATGACAGCTGCAGTTTGGATTTCACTGATGGTGATTTTGTACCTCCTTCCAGACAGCTGCACACTTACTGCAAGTATCTAACTAGACATATTTATTGTGCCAATTTGGTTAAATAGTCATATAAATGAAGCATATGGATACTTCTATAATTTGCATATGCAGCATGTGACTGTATTATGTGAGGTAGGCTTCTAAGGGAAGAATATCCATAATTCAGCTGAGATATTCCTATTTTGTTAAATTAAGGAGGCCCTTGATTAGGTTTCCATAGAAGGGAAATCCTAGCCTGTAAAGGGTCGTGGAGGTGAAGGGATGCAGTTTTCCTCTATTCAAGAGCACACTAATGCCCTTAAAACTGTCCAGTACTTTCAGGTGCCCTTCCAAAATTCTGGGTTTAGCAAAAAATGAGCAAATTTTGGGTAAGGCGAACCGTAAAGCAAGTATACTGCCTTCAGATAAGCTTTTTGCTATTAAATGTCCTCTTTTTTAGAACTGTGAAGGACTAGTCAGCATTTGTGCTGTTGAAATTGTTGTGCAGGTTTGCAACTGTAAGCACTAAGTAGGATACTGTGAACAGTGTACTAGGACAGTATCCTAGTATGAGTAGGAGTTAGGCTGCAATGAGGCTCCTAAATGACTGGTTTCATCTGTAGCCATTACTGTAATGTAATTAAGCTGGTGGTTGTGCAGTTCTTGTTGGGATCTTGTATTTTAATATGAGCTAAGCTGTAGAGAAATCATCAGTGTGGTCCATAACACAAATCCTGGCTATTTTATTGTACGACTATTGTAACAACTGGAAGCTGGGTGCCATAACGTCGTTTGTGTTTCCCCACTTTCTGCCCAGGCATCTCCTGCAAAATACAAGCTCCCATCTCCATTTCTATTGTTTTCCTCTGCTCATCTTTTTAAATATGACCATTTTGAAGCTGTCCCTATGTAAATTCTTTGCTACTTTATACAAATGACAGAAAGCAATGTAATAAGGTTGGTTATACACCTTGGCAGGTACCAGTCAGGCTTCAGGTTTTTGATGTGGTCCATTCCCCGACCTCACCTCTGTCTGAGCAGGGATTATAGCCTGCTTGGCAGGACCATGCCCGTCCCCTCCTTGCCCCAGGTGCTTTTTGCGATTATATTCAGCAGTGTTGTGACACAGAGAGAGATGCACAGAGCAATTTCTGGCTTCAGAATTAATTTCTCCTGTGAGTTATTGCTGACAGGTAAGGTGCAAAAAGCACGTGGCTCAAATAACTCATTTTTTGTTTAGGGACTGCACTCATGGGGGTAGTAAAATCCTACCAGGTGGTGCTGGAGTCTTAACACCACTGCAGCGAACAAGAAGTTTTTGAACAAGAGAAAATGCCCTGCTTCCCCATCATCAGGAGCTTCAGATAAATCAGTGCCATTTTTCCCTTTTCCCTTCGTGTACTAGTAAGTGCATTCTTTTCACAAGCTAGCAACTCAAAGTGTGTCTAAAATGAAAGTCTGTTAAGAAATACTTTCTTTCTGATTGTTTATTGTTCTTACCATGTGTACAATATACTATGCTCTTTAGGACAAGTAATTATTGCAGGTGATGCAGTTTTTTTGGGGGCGTTACTCTCGAGGGGAAGGTTGATAGCATATGAATTTCTTTTTTCTTGCTTGACAAGGTATGGGAACAGCGAGTAAGCCTTGTCACCAGGTGGCACCATTAACCTAAGTTATGTTTGAGCTAGGTGAATGCAATGAAGTTTATGTTCGAAAGGAATTTAGTGGAAAGATTGGTCTTTTCACCTTTCTCCGGAGTCTAAGCAAATACACAGCACAGGGAATAGGCCAAATTCTTTTCCTGTTCACTGGCACATTTAAAATAATTTCATGCATTTGCAGTGTTATAATCTGGTGAAGAATCTTCCCCACTTTGTGTATGGTAAGTAATACGCATGCCTATATTTCTCCATAAAACACCTTCCAGCTTATGTATTTCACAATATACTGCACATCTGGTGCATCGAAAAGCTACATTTTCCCTAGTGAAATCCCAGAACAGGACCAGGGAATTCTCATATGGAAACATTTGCATCATAATTTTGTCTGAACATTTTTAGACTCTATTCTATGAATCCAAACAATAGGAAATTGATTCTCCTTACTTACTATTGAGTAGCACCGTACACGCTGCAGAGCAGATGATGAGTCCCATCGCTGCTTGCTATTCAGAAGCGGTGGCCCCACTGTGTCAGAACTGCTGCAGCCTGGCTCTGCTTGTGTTGCTTCTCAGAGCTCGCAGGATGGTGTAGCTGTCCTCTGAAGGAAAGAACAAAACTTTTCCCACAGCAGACATTCAAATAGCTCGAGTCAGAAAGTTAGAGTTTCTTGTGATAGGGTTGGATTCTTTTCTAAATGGCTTTTGGTGAATTTTTTCAGCTTGTTCCTAAGATGGTAAATGTTATTGCGATTTTTTTGCCTAAACAATGGTATTAAGCTAGTGATAGAAGACCAGGGTGACTTAGGAAACAGCAGTTTCTTATTCTTCTTTTGACCAGGTATTAAAGAAGCACAAACCATCAGCTAGTTCTTTCTGAATATGCTAGAATATTTCAAGTGAGCAGCATTTTAGCTAGCAACCTTTGGGATTCTTTAAAGCATGGTCGTAGGATGCAGTTTGTAGTTCCTGCTTAGCTCATAAACGTAAGGAGGAAAACAGAGATTTATACTTAAAAAGATTATGTCATTACATTTTATTAGAGTGAAACCATGAAATGGATGTTGTTCATGTGAACTGTGAATCGTAAGGTCACATTAAACCAGTACTAGAACGTATGCTTTGCCTTCAGTGATTTCTGGGGTGTTATCAGGATTGCATAGTACAGAATTGCAAGTCATGCTGTAATTTAAGTCATACATATTTTATGTGTTTTGTTGCCTTTGCTTGCTTCTCTGGTCAGCTGTGAAAGTCAATGATTATGCAGTCTTCGTGTCAGCGTCCAGTCCTTGTGTGCATGGTTGAACAGAGGCAGTGGAGTCTCTGTCCTTGGAGATATTAAAAACCTGAGTGGATGCAGCGCTGAGGAACTTGATCTAGTTAACCCCCCTTGTGCAGGGAGGTTGGAGTAGGTGGTCTCCAGAGCTGCCTTCCAACCTCGACCGCTCCCTGATTGTGCGTCTAGCAGAAGAAAGGTCTTGGCAAACAGAACTTATGAATTTCTCTAATTCAGCCTGTGAAATGCCCTGTGTGGAAATTGTGCAGAATTATTCTTAGGTAGACTCCTTGCTCGTAAAGATAAGAGCAATATTCAGAACATTTGGAAAGAACAATTCCCTCGAGATTTGCATTACCGTGCAGTTTTTGCTGATGTTTACCCATTATGACACAATAGATAATGTAAATGCCTATTTATCTTCATCCCCAACAAAGCAGAAAATGTGCATGGTTACATAGTGAATAGAAAGTAGAAAGATTCAGCAATACACTATCTTAAAGAAAGAAGTGCCATTAAGCATCTTGCAAAAATATTGTCAGTTATAAAAAATTCTGTACGTACATACATACCTTTCCAAGTTTCAGTGTGCTGACTCAGTGGACATTTTAAACAGCAGCAACAATAGTGTTTTTACAATGATGGTCTAAGGAAGAAGGTGAGGCAGGGTTTGTGGAAAGATCAGACAAGGAGGGTTTTTTTTCAACAAAAGAGGGGATAGCCTGGAAGAGTGCCTCTTTAATTCTGATTATATTGGTTTATATACTAAAGGCAATCTGAAACAATGACATTATTAAATGCTTCTGTGGTTCAAAAAATGTATTTTTTCACTGTTTGAAGGAGCCAAATGGTGTATCAAGTAACAGGAATATCAGTCTTGAATCATGATATTGTACTTGTCTATGCTTTTCTAGTTTCACATATAAATGGAGACATGGACATGGTAGGAAAAGGGAAATGAATCTGATGTGTAGATAAAACTCTTTGTCTAGGATGCTGCCTTCAGGAGAATCCTCAACACCATAAAACCTAAATTCCATAATATCATAAATCCTAAACATAAATCCTAAATTCCTTGGTGTCATAAACCACTCATAATACTTTAACCCATTTCTTTTCACTATTTTCCTGGGGTTTTTTTTTTATTTATTTTTTTTTATTTTTACATTCCCTCTTTATTTATTTCTCTGTATTTTTTCACATCCCTCTGTGTATTTTTTGGTTTAATTTGGTTTGTCTTTTTTTTTTTTGTTTTTGTTTTTGTTTTTTATTTCCTCTGGTCAGTAGCAAGTCATTGATTTTATACAGGGCATTGTCTGGATTCTAGCAAGTACCACAAGGACCCAAATGGTTTCTTGGGTGTGATGCTGCAGGCAGCTGCCTGTGCTTATAACTGATTCTGTTCCTGACAGCTTGAAATTATTGCTGTTTGCTTACCCGCAAGCCTTCACTGAAACTGAAATTCTTCACAAGCCCTGATATATCAGGAAAACTGTGGGCAAAGCATATGAAGAAAGCAATTTATCCATCAGTGACAGTCTAGCAGTGCATGGCAATCTTTCAATGGCTGGTCAGTGGTGAGCTGTGGCAGTGGCAGTGGCATTAGGTGTAATTTCAGGTCAAAGTGTCTGTGTCACCTGCAGACCTCCAAAAGCTTTCCAGAAGTATACCTGCACATGTATAGACAACCTGTGAACAGTGTACCTCTCTTCTTCTGTTAGGGGTTCTCATATAGGTTATTATTTATATGTTACTCATCCAAAATGTAGCAGAACTGACAGGTGATTGCTTTAACTGAAATGGAGTAGATCTGATTTCAACTAACCATAAATTTAAATAGGGGATTTTCAGGAATCCTGATCTGGAGAAATATTTAATGAGTGATTTTTTTTCTTCTTCTTTTTTTTTTTTTAATAAATCTGAAATAAGCAAAATTATTTAAAAATTACATTCATATTTGGCAAGGACTGCTGGCTGAAAAAGAATCATAGAATTTCTCAAACTGGAAGGGACCTGTAAGGATCATTGAGTCCAACTCCTTGCTCCTCACAGGACTACCTAAAACAAAATTGTATGACCAAAAGCATCATTCACATGCTCCCTGAACTCTGACAGGCTGGGTGTTGTAACCACGAGAAGAAGGAAACATTACAATGACTTTTGAAGTCAGTGTTTTCTAAATCTGACATTTTGCTTCCCCACAGAATGTAGCTAAATATGTTTTAGAAAATTGACACCCCACCGGCCCCGAAATAATAAAACATCAGTTCTGAAAGCACAAGTGGTTTTCCATTCTAAGGTTAAATGAAGCAGTGAATTTAGCACAAGATAAATGTTAGCCTACTTCCCTAAGAAACCAGTGCTTGTGAATTTATATGGGTAAAATGTGTTCTGCTGTGTTTCCTCCTCTCATTCTGATGCCATTCATGACTTTTGATCAATTTTAACCAATTTAGACTAAAAAATAGCCATCTGAGAGGCCTCCTGAAAGGGTGCTGCCATTAGCTAGATTTTGTACATGAAGAACTGACGTTCAGAAAAAGCAGATACCAAATTTGTTCGGGCCTTCAGAGATCTGCACATGTACCTAAGTCATCCAACAGGATATTTAAAGGCTTCCACCATGTCTATGGATATTTTGAAGTCTACTCTGAGAGGATGAGACCCAATAGTATTAATGGAGTCTAAAGAAAAAACCCCATAGCTATTGGATTATCCTTCCTTTTAAATTTTCTAACCAGCTCTTCTATGGTCATACCCACCTGCTCCCTGCTATGCTGCTGGGAAACAGGAGAACAACTGGGCCATTCTGGTTCACGTTGGCAGGTTTTTGCCCTCGCCCTGATGTGTCCTCCCAGAGTCATTCCCAGCCCAGATATCAACACCAGTGTGTCCATCCAATGTTGGACATTAACTTCCCCAGCAGTACTGCTCCGTGGGTATTACTGGCAAATCCCTTGGGAATTGTGTCTCCTCCTTCCCAAGAAGTAACCCTGTGCCAACCAGGGCAGTTTGATGTGCACTTTTATTTCATGTACACCAGAGAGCAGCATGTTAGAGGGTTGTTGTAATGCTGAGGGAAAGGAGGCCCTGAAAAGACTGTGGTGTCTTTCCCAAATTCCTGTTGGAAAATATAAAGGGGTTTATGTATCACTGAACTAGGCAGTCGCTGACAAATAGTTGGGGGAATGGAGATACATGTTCCCACCTGCTTTCAATGTGCGATACTGACCAAGCTACCAAGTGAACAGCACAGGTTTTCCACTGTGCCTACATTCTGAAATTGGAATTTTCCATCATCTCCTTCACTTTGGGTTAATCAATCCAACTTGACTGAATTCAGTCAACTGCTCTGCACTTTCTCCAAGCAGGATAAAATGCAACAATGCCTGACTCATGCTCATTCACAAAATATTCGAAACAGGAGTAAATTATAAATTTGCATATTTTTCTTCTTTGTTTTACCAGCTACACATCAGAGATATCCAAGAACTTTCTGGAAGAGCAAACTCCTAGAATTTTCACAGGAAGCTCTGTGACTAGTGTCATTGGCTTGCTCTGATTCATAATTGATTAAGAACCTACATAAATTTTTAAAAGGATACTGATCACCAAATGACTGTGAAAGCATTTTTCCATGCCTATAGCTAAAGGAACTTAAATTAATGTAAGAAAAGATGGTCAGTCCAGCAGAGGCAGGCTCTAAATAAGATGTACAGAAACGTGGGCGTAGTGGTGTTTGGCCACATTTTCACAAGATCCAAATAAATCTAGGCTTATAAACATGCCAAAGAGCTTTATCTTCCTTGTGATAGTAATCATTGGTTTTGAGTGTTGAGAAATGAAATTCCAACTCAGGTACAGTTGTACACAACTATTTTCAGTGTGGGAATGGAGCAGTGACTGTGCACAGAGATAAAAGCGGTGATGCAGAGCCAGTCTTGGTTCTGTTGGTGGTGTTCCTTGTACCCCTGAAAACTGCGTCCTGGCATCCTGCACATGTTGGGTGACCCCTGGAGCTTGTTCTTTAGAAAACTCCTCTGAATTCGATTCCTTCCTGTGCCAACAGATATCCCTCCACCGAAGAAAAATGTTCTGCCATACTTAAACTATTAACTTATGAGATGGAATAGCCAATTTGACGTGTTTGCGTTAAGTCCAGTTTGCTTACCTCCCAGGCAGAATGACTGCTTCTTCTCTGGTTTCTGTTTTGTTTCACCTCTGCTGTGAATTAAAATTTCCATGGGTTTAGCTCTGAGTCACTTGACTACACAAACCTTTCTGGATGTAGTTCACAGGGAAGGTCAACACAGTAACTGAAAAGAAATTATTTGGGCATAGGTGCCTGTGTCTCTGTCTCTGCATGGGTGTGGGCATCGTGCTGGTGAGGGTGGTTGACGTGCTGCCTGGGTAGGAGCCCGGGGCAGGTAAGCATGCCCAGTGGAACAAGTTCCTCTCCATACTGGAATTGTTAGTGTAACCCCAGCTATGATGCTGTGCTTGCCATATAGGTAGCAAGTGGATAATTCTATAGAATCTTGGTAATGATGATCAGATCTGTACAGCTACAAATTATTTCCCAGCTTTCTGTGCATAGTGTTTATTTGGCGGCACTTTTTTTCTCGGATTTGTCTTCCCCCAGTACATCTGTACTCAAGACATTTTATGTGGTCAACACAGACCTATTAAATGAGAGGAGGGAAATTGTTTTCTGTGTGGCTAGTTGGTTCTAACATTCAAGCAGAAAGGAATCTCAAAGGAAATGTGTCACTTGAGCATGTCCATCTTTTAAACAACCTGTCTTAGGCTGTAACACTGGTGATTCTTTATGAAGAAACCTAGAGGATGAACACAAACAAGCAGACTAGAAAAATCCTGGGAAATAAGAGGCAATATTGCTTGTTTCATTCCTGTTGTCTACTTCTGGAAATTGGTTAGATTAGGATTTAAGTAAGCCTAAAAGACAGGAGATCAGAAAGAAAATAAAATACACCCCAAATTCATTCTTACAGTAATGGAACAATACCCTGAAAGGGGAATCCTGCCAATAGTTGCATCTGTGCCTTTTGCAAGATGGTGATAAAAAAGCAAAAGAAATCTCTTCATTTTCAAGATAGCTTCACAAAGAAAGCAAGCAGACATGGAACCCTCTCCCACCCTTCACTGCCAGCAGCTGTTGAATATGGTGTCTTGGATGCCCAGAGATTAGGCAGTCTGATCCACCTGGCCCATGTAACAGGGACCAAAGACATTTCTCCGTCTACAAACTTAAGCTCTTGGTAAGTGCGTCATTTTACTAAGTTGCACAATATTTTTATAATAAACAGTGTTAGAGCCTTTATTATTATTATTTATTTATTTTTTTTGTAATTAAGGCACAAAGTTGTGTCTGCCAGTTGTTCTGACTTTGGTAAATAAAGGAAAGGCTGTAACACAATGTAAGAAAGCTGTATTTGTGAAGACTATGTATCATGAAGTGCAAGAGTTGATATTCCTCTCTTTTCTTTTTCAGCTCTCTGAAAATGAAGAGGAAAAATTGAAATTTACAGTTTGAGAAAATTAATAGGGACATCTGGCTCTTGAGGGGGCAAAATTGTGGACCAGTTCTCTCATGTGACAATGCATTATGGGCAACAAAAAAGGTATCATTTAAAGTTACTTCATGTTCTCAGTATGAACAGACAGAACATGTGCCAATAGGAACTTTAATTTTTTTTTTTTTTAAATCCTGCTTTTATTTTCATAAATTAGAACTCTGTTAAAAACACACTGAAAGCAAAAAATCCCCAGATTTAATCTATGACTTGACGGTCTCAATCTATTCACCAATCTGGATGTTTCTTCTGCAGTATTTTTATTCATTTAATCAAAGAATAGTCTTTGTATGGGAAGCACATTTTCCTTCTCTCTTGAGGCAAAACCACCTCTACTCCCAATTACTAAATCTCAGTTATAGTTCATTTACAGCGGAAAGTCAGGCATTAGATGAAGTTTCAGCATCTCAGTGGTCATTCAGTCAGGACCAGATCGGGCAGAGAATAAGGTCATATTTGACAGCTGGAAAGGCATCTGATTGTCAGCTGCAACATGTGAAAGATCAGCCTGAAGACCTGAAACTAAACAAGTGTTTTGCACTTGATTGGTGTGAAATTTGTGCTCATGTTTTGGTCTGGTTCCACAGACATTAAATGAGAGTCTACATTTGTGGTGGCACGTAGCCAAAATTGCTCTTGGCCAGCTGGATACCACATGCCTTTCTTGAATTCAGAGAATTATTATACTGAATCATTAAACTTCTAATTTAATGCTCATTCTACCTGAAGAAAATGTTTTCCTCTCTTGGTGCTATGTCTTTTCCATTTTTCTTAATGCAAGCTTAGTAACTACCAAGCCTTACCTTCCCCTAAAGAAGAAACAACTACTTTTAATCTAATGGGAAACATGTACTCTTGAGAAATCAATAATTCTGTCATCCTAAACAGACTGTCATTAATACTGAAGGTTAAGTTTCATCACATTTAGATTCTGAATCATTGAAGGTATTCAATACCAAAATGTTTTCTCCAGAGACCAGTGAAGGTGGAACAGTCTTCACTTTTCTTGCTGACCTCTTGCAAACTGTCTGTTCGTTATGGCCAGGAAACTGGTCCATGAGATGTCTGCGCCGATGCTTATCCACAGGCTGTTAGCAGGGTACAGCAGCTGTTTCTTAAGTTCTTCTGTATCTTTCCTGAAGCATAAGGCTGGCATTTTCCAGATGTATCTCCGTGTAGGCACATTTATATCTTTGCTAGTTTCCCAGCTGAATTTCTGCTTAAACTGCACTGATATAGGTGAGCACGAAACAAGCATACTTCAGAGCGCTCCTCATACTCTTCTTTATCTCCAGATGTAGCAGTCTGTCATTGTGAAGGGACTTCATTACTTTTGTCAGGGGAATTAGCCTGTGCAAGAAAAGGGTCAGATTCTCAGTAATGAAAAAGATGCTTCTGTGTGCAGTGGGAGCAGTGGCATGAAGATTTCAGTGGCTCATGCAGGCATTGCTAGAAAGTCATGGGAGCTTGGGAAAAGCCTGAAAATAGGATTGAGATGCATGGAGATGGAGCAGGTTTGTGGTGCAAAGAGGTTATAGGGACAGTTACAAAATTCACACAAGATTCTTCTGGTTTAGCTGTACTCTGTATTGTCTGTTTACATGTCAAAGAGCTTTCTTGCTTACCACGTCATTTTAAGATACGTGTTTCTTTCCTACAGCACTTAAGATGTCCCCCAGTGCCTCAGGTTACATCCTTGGGAGAAGAATGCTCTTGGACAAAGTGAAAACAAAACTGGTTACTTAAGACCAAGTAGATGATGTAGAAGTGAATATTTGTAGAAACATAAGTGAAGGAATAAAAACCAGACTGACTCTTCTTACACCCAGATTAAATCACAAAGGTCTCTGTCTGCCTTTATCTTGCAAACTTGCTCTAAATGCTTTCCTGATGCACACCTTCTAAGGAATTCTTTTATCTGTGCATGTCTTACATTTCAGATTTACGTGCATCAGAGAACCTATTCCTAGTAGAAAGCATTAGCTTATCAGAGCTGATCTTTAGCAAGTCTCTCAAAGGATCTGAATGGGTTTAAGCTTTACCCTCTACACATGTACTTTTTTTCCCCTTGCTTTGAATTCATCGCTTCAGAGCTGTTACTTTTTGTGGTAGGTAAAATGCATTTGGATGATACGCTGGATTTTCCCCAGCATAACACGCGTTGTTTGCCGCTGCAGAAAGAAATTGAGTGTTGCTTCCTCACAAGACTCCTTGAAGTCAGTGTTATCATTTGTCATAGTCCATCTTGGGTAGCTGGAACATTCAGTCATGAGAAGGAACCAAGCTGTCCCCCCTCTCCTACGTTGATATCAATTTGTATCATACAGAATCAGGCGGCTGCAGTGAGTGTGTAGATTCTCGGTTATCCCTGTCCCACGTGTCATATTGGACTGTGCCACAAACCTTCAGAGTGGCAAATCATTGAAATGCATGCCTCAGTTTCCCTAACTGCGAAACAGACACCACCATACCTGCCTGCCGCAGTCAGTGTTGTGGCTGTTGCCTGTATGTAAGGAACTTTTTATCCCTAGAGACATTCTTGGAGATATTTTTGCAGCTGTAAGGAGGTTACTTTTTGTCTGAGGGTCAGTGACAGCCTAGGCTGCAGGAACTGTGAGGAGAGGGTATGGGAAAAGGTATTGTAGTAGCGGGGCTCTGAAGTGGGAATTCAGAATCGTATCTCAGCCTGAGGTGGTATAAAAAAACATGAACAGTCAAAAGCTTCTAATTTCAGAAGTGCAAACATGAAATTTTTTCATATTCATAAGGTCAAAATAAAATGCTTTGCATAGAAATTGTGAAAAAATTCTATTTTATTTGAGATTATTTTATGTAAAAGCATGGAAAGGATCAAACTGTTCCATTTGTAGCATTCAGCACATCATTCAGGGCAGGTAAGCGAAGAGAAAGCAGTCAGGAGCCTTGAAAAATGTGTGTGTTTTAATATAACTAGAAATGAAACAGAAAACTAAACAATTTGAAAAATCAGAGAAAAAAATCTACGAGATAACCAATTCTGGTTTCAATCATACGGCAAAATGTCAATGAATTTTTCAGTAAAACAGACATATTTTCACAATTGGGTTTTTTTGTTTGACTTTTGCCTTGTGATTGATCCTAGCGAAAACTGCACTTCCTCACAGTTTACAAACTAGTTGTTAGCACTGATAGCCAGGTTTTGGGGGCTTGGGTCTGACTGTACTTTTTCTCTGAGATAGGTCACAGTTAAACGTGGTGTTTGGTCTTACAGAGAGGGTGCCACGTGTAGAAGAAGAATCACAGAGGATTTCCTCAGCAGTGCTAGTGAAGCAAGCGATACTTCCTGAGCTGACTGTCCCCATCCCGGGTCCTTCTTCCCTTTATCCCACGCTTTTGTGACTGTATGGATAACTGGGTTTGACCATGAGCTGTCGCTAAACTTACACCTTGGATCTCTGCTGACTTCCCATGGATAAGACCATGTTCAACCCTATTCACCTCTTTGCCCTTCGGTCCCTGGGATACATGATCTGCTTGATCAGGAAAAATCAGCCAGCTACAGTCCCCTGGCTACCTGCCCCTGCTTTCTGTGAGGGGCCACCCTGAACTTCGGTTAAGTGTAACCTCGATGATTTTTAAGTCTCTACGTGATATAGGTTGGAGGACTCATGTCTCTTGGGACTGGTGAGAGTAATCTTAAAAGTCAACCCTACATGTCAATATAAATATAGCTGTCAGTTTTTACCTCTGTTCATATGCTTTTCTGTGCATATGTAGGCTATGGATATTATTTTTTTTCAGTGTGAGTGTCTTTGAGCTGATATTTTCATTGTAGCTGGGAATAATGGAACAAATCCTTTTCTCCTCTTACGGCGATGTAAATGTGGAGCAACTTCCCTGACTACAGAATTACTTGTCATAGGTAACAGTGCAGCCCACACTTGTATCAGTCTGTACTGATGTGACCCAGTCCTGCGGTGTGCCCTGCCCTCTGCTCACCAAACAGTCAACATCTCGCAGCATCAGGGCAAAAAGTCAACATCTCGCAGCATCAGGGCTTTGCTAATTTCTTTTTGTTTCGTGTGTGTGTGTGTGTGTTGCTTAATGTTCCAAATGGGTGTGACCTTGACATTTTTTGTCATTTAGAGGATATTGGAAATCTGAAAATGCTTTAATTATCTCAAAACACTTTCAATTTGAGACATTCCAGTCACATATGCATGCACCACAGAGGTGCAAAGCTCTTTTCAAACCAGTTACTGTACTTTTCCTCTGCTATTGAATTTTGCTTTCTGTGATCGCTTTTTCTTCCCTTCAGCCATCCCTTATCTTCACTGAGCCTATTAGCCTTATACTTACAATTCTGAATGTATCCCTCCGTACATTGTAAGTCAAAGCTGTATGAGTAGCAAAGTGGCTATGCTCTCACTCTTCAAATGTCCTTCAGTAATATATCATGCTTGCGGTCTCCCTGTGCCGCTCAGTGCATTCACAACAGACTGAAACAAAATACAGTTCAGCCTGTGCCAGCATCTTCCTCGGGAGATCTTGAAACTCAGTGATAAAATTTGTATGTGGGAAGATTTCATTAATCTGTTTAGTTTCCCCTAAAAGAACCAAGAACACCATTAGTCACTATTTAAAATGCCAGCATTTCCCATAACTACCACGCAGTAGTGCCTGGCGTTGCCACAGTTTTCCTTTGTATTCAATAATTAAGGTGTGTTGGTTGACGAAAGATGGTAGTTTGGCATATGCTGACTTTTGAACACTTCCTACCTTGTCTGTCCTGAGACATAGCTCTTTGCCAGCTGATCATCACTGCCTACCAGATTGCATTAGACAGATTCGTGCTTCTGAACCACGTCACAGGGAGCGTTTTTCATCTCGCACCTTTGTCAGAGCATATGGCTTTGACCCTGGACCTGTTAAACTGGAGATGCTATGTTGAGGTAACAGTTTTCAAAGTTGTAATCAGGTTAACCAAACACAAGTTTGGTGGGAGAGGTTTCTAGCGGAGTCATTTACATCGGGGATGATGCTTTATTCTTTCTGAATCAGTCTTTCATGACTGCTAATGATTCTTTAGCTAGCAGTAGATCCATTGCTAGTAGCTGGTGCAACCCATTGCTTCTTGAAGCTTTCTGTAACCATACGTCATTTCTCTGTCTATGGAAAGGCCCTGCTTTTACATCAGATTTACATTAGAAGTCATGTGTGCTTTTATAGTCCCAGCATGCTGAATGCCTCTAGAAAAGGTCAGCAAAGATGGTTGCACCACAGGGACGACCGCCCGCTTATGAAACTCCACTTTGAAACAGCTAACAGCAGTGATAAGAAGTTCAGAAATTGGCATAAGACTACTTGTTTGCCCTTCTGGAAGACCTTAGAAAGCAGAGGATAAAAGTCTCAGATTAAAAACTCTGGAAGAGGTTCATTTACTTGGGTGAGGCGCAGAGCTGAATCCCTTATGAAGTTCACTCTGGGCCAAACAAATGGATCTGCTTTTCTGTTCTACATTTCGCCTGAAAAGTGTGATTTCTGATTGCAATGTGCTCCCTCAGGCAGCTGTTCGCTACTTAATTGTACAGAAACCATCTCATCTCTCTGAGAGCATCTGGAAGCAATGATGGTGTGACTCTGCTCAACCTAGTTCCGACTGGATTCCAGAAAGGATCCCTGAACAAGACAGAGCATCTACAAACTTGGCCAGTTATTAACGAACTTACCTGATACTTCAAACACATCTGAGAAACAAAGTAGGGATAGTTCTGTGTATTTGTTGATACTTTGTTCTTCCATTTTCATTATGACAAAGAACTTTGGCATGAAATAGGAGTTTTAGGCCAGATGCACAAAAATACATAGGTCCCTAGGTGCCACTAATTTCAGATTAACTCAAGTGGATTTGTGGACCAAAGGCATGACATCTTACATATTTACAGCTTCCAGATGTTTTTGACTTATAAGAAATCATGGTGTGGTATATATTGCCTCATAGCAACCTCATGGGGCCTTAGTGCAGAATGACAAAGGTGTTTAGGCACTTGTATCTGCAGGAGAGCACCTACTAGGATCTATAAAATATCTTTGCACACGCTGACTTTTGGTGGAATTTGAATTCTTGAGGTTTACGTATGCTTTGGTAAATCCCACTAGCCATATCACTTGCTTATTTATGTGCCTTCAAAAATCTGGCCCAAGGATTTCTGGTGTAGCAAGGGCCATAAATCTCTTCATACAGATATTTCTATGCATGTATATAGAACAGTAAATACCACTAAGTCCTCCACTTCGTTCCACAAGCAGATATCAGACCACGTTCAGCCTCGTGACTCAGGTCATCATTTGCATCAGTACAAAGCAGGCCAGCTTTTATTCATGCATAACTATGATTTGGCTGCTTAAAGATACTAACAAAGAAAACAGCTTTAAATTGAATTTAATCAGCCAGTCAAGATGTTTTTACGACTGTTGAAAGTTTTTGGAAGTGCAAAAAAGCTGGGGCGTTATCTGCACTAATCATGTGAGTACAAAGTAAGTGAAAAATGCTACTTCTGGGAGAAGTATCTGTGAATTTAATATAATAGTGCCTGTCACTCACTGCACAGGTATTGTAGCAGTGGGCAACCAGTCAGTGGTCCAGGTGGGGAGCAGACAGTGAGGACATCATAATTCTCTTTGACCAGAAGTGATGCCACTGGTCATGAGTTTCCTAAGCAAAGTAAGCACTACTTTAAAGCCTTCAGCGGAGCTGTTGGAAGAATTGGTCCTGTCCTGGAAAAACTTATCCCATGTTTTCATCCACTGCCCCCTTTTTCTAAATTTCCTGGCTGCGGAGGATCAGTGTTGTGAAGGAAATATCCAGCCAGGCTCTGTTTAATCTTTTCCTCTGTAACTGTGATGCTGTTAACAACTATGGCAAACGTTTCCTTTCCTGGATTTTCATTGTTATTGTCAAATACTTGCAGAATTACAATTTTGTATGTATTAAATTACTTTCACTAGTATTAATGCAGCATTGCATATCATTCTGTAAAGTCTCATTCCCATGTTCTTAATCACTGTGTATTACTTTATTACATGAGAGTTATTGCCTGTTTTTTTGCATTTTCCAGTTAACTCTTATCCTGTTTCAACGCTGTGCTGAGCCTGCCCTGTATACAACTCAGCAAACCAATATAACTGTTCCCCTTGCCGTGAGGCCTGCACCACACTGTGCTTTTAGTGTTTTTATATAAATTTATATAAAATATATAGCAGCATGGAGGACTCTTCTGCAGGCGTGCGTGCCTCTGTGTGTGTATGCTCTGTGTTTCTCTGGCTCTCAATGGTCCTGTTCTATTGCTAGGTAGTGTTAGGCTTAAAATGAAACAAATAACGTTAGGCTTTATTTTTTCTGATTCTGAGTTGTTTCTTTTTTAAATGAAAATAAATTTGATTAAATGTTATCCCATTTAAGATTCAGCTTCTGCCATCAGATGCTCAAACAGAATATCTGATAAGACTAAGCGGAGTTGTGTGCATGTACTTTGGGAGCAGAAGCCCCAATATTCTCCTTTTGTTCTCTCTCACTGTTTGGCAGCTGCTCATCATTTGGTAACTTCTGAAAATTTAATTAAGGCACAGATGACTTATCTTTCAGATCATCGATGAAAAAACAGTATGCCCTAGGAACATCCGAGTTCATTCATCTAGCTATACATTTTTATGTTCTTTTGTACAGAGCTTTTCAATCTAGTGTTAGATCAACCAGTAATTCTTTGGTCAAAATCTATGGGTAAATTCTATATGCTTGCTGCAAGTCTTTCCAATTATTCTATACATTTTCTCTGCAGAAATGTCAAGTTTAAAATAAGCCCACTGCCTTCCTTTCCTTCCCTCTGCCTTGGAAATTTGGCTCAGAAAAGCAGCATCCGTCAATAGATTGAGCTGGAGGTGAAGTGCCAAGAGCTCGCAAAGTCTGCTCTTGGCACAGCCAAGTGCCAGTGGTGTGCAGTCTCGAGGAGGGCCCTTTCTCCATGCGGAACTTTGAAGGAGCCTCAGGCTGGACTCAAAATTTGCAGATACGGTTTTGTCCTTTTACATAATTGCATCCATGTTTTGAAGCCTGTAGTGAATATTGGCTTGACTGGCAGCAATAATCAAAGAGCTGAAATTTGTGTCTGCATCTACAAAGCTGCACCTGTGAAGGTATTTATACAGCATTTCTTTTGCAGTTCCCAGCACCACATGAAAGAAAGAAAACCACTTTTAAAAACAAGCTTTAAAAGATGTTTCTCTTATGTAAATTGATGGTACACAGAAACATCTATTTAATAGAGATATTGTGAAGATTAAGAAGTTAAATATTTAAAGATCTTTGAAAGCATCTGTAATTATGTTCAGTGAGTGCAGCTTAAATATTTTTCTTGATACCAACAGGAAGCAGGAACTCAAAGCAGTTCTGTGTTACCTCCTTACAGAGCCACTTTCACTGCTCCCACTGTATTTTAGTGATAATGCGTTGCTAGTTTTTTCCCAGGAAGAAACCCTGTTTTCCTTCTCTTATTTATGATCTATGAAGAATAATTGATTTAAATATCTGTGTTAGCTCCTGTTTATTACAGTTACCAATTTGGCAGTGATTAATAAAAGATACTTTAGTGAAAGCTATATTGCTATAAATTCATTTTTTCACTCCCTTGAGCTCTGCATTATTCTTTGCTATTGCTTCTTGGTTAAGCTAAATTGCTTATTCGGACTTTCTAGAGCAGTGAGCATCAAAACATACATGGGTCAGAGGGTGTTGGTGTGTTACCCAGAGGTATTTTTGCAACTGCAGTCTTTTCAGAAGTCAGAAGTGTCAAGCCTTACATTTTTTTTTTACTTTTATGTCTCACTCTTGGCAGCTTTTAATCTTTACTTTCTTCCTGTCTCAAAGCAGACTGGAAACATGCATTTTTTGTCTTGGTCCCTCAGGCTAACTTACTAATGTGTGCCCTGCAGTGTCCCTTCTAAACAAGTTGCATTAAGTGTTCGGTACGAACAGTTCAGGTATGGGATTATCTTGTGATTGTTTGTGCCATCAATGTTTCTCATCATCCAGACAGTGCACACATAAAGCCTTGTGGTTATTCCCTTCCTAGAGTGTCATTTGCTTTTTCTTTCTTTTTGTGTTTTCTGATAGAAATTGCACACTATACTCTTCCCTTAGGTATTTGTTTTGAAATTCACCTTCTAGGTGATTGTCTTTTACATTCATTCAATAAAAGCTGTTAATTCTGGGTCTTCTTTTACCCTCCCTCCCTTCAAAATCAGATATTTTTTTTTCAGGAATTCATGTGCAACTCTGTAAGAGGCAGGGGTATGTCCCACTTAGATGACATCCTATTCACTTAGAGAAGAGTTCACGTGACATTTTAATCTTCATAGAATTGGAAGAACCTGCTCCAGGAAACATTATTCTTTCATTTTGTCACTTATTGTTTGCCTACTGGTCTGACATTTTGCTACAGTTCTTGAAGACTTACTGGAACTGGAATAGGGTTTACAAGTCTGCCAAATGTAAGTCTTCCTATGGCACTGAAGAAAAAAAAAGGGTAAGGTATGCTCCTTCAGGGGCATTTGACAAAACTTTCACAGGCACCTTTAAAAAAATCATGATCTCATGACTGCTAATCAAAGGCATCACCATATGTTGGCTTTCCAGCGACCGATTTGTAATTTTTAATGGTTTGATGTCTGCACCACTGAATCAAAACTGGCAATAATTGGGCAAATGCACCAGAGCAACCAAAGATGAAATTGTCTTATGAAGTGATCTACTGTTCCAAATCTTTTCCTTTTAATCAATGCTAACAGACATCAACAAGGCAGGATATGGAAATTTAATACACTTACTCTCTGATTTATTCTATGGCGAAATGAGATTAATAGTACAATTTGTCCTGGATTCTTAGCACGCATTTGTATCATGGGACGAGAACAGTGGGGTAATGAGAAACACAGAGACAGCGGCAAACGAGGTGGAGTGTTTTAGGCACCCTCCTGCTGTGGGAAAGAGCAGCAGAAAAGGATTCTTGGAAAAAAACCCACCCTTCTGTTACTTGCCGGTGCTTGATTTTAGGTGTTGTTGCTCAGGGAAGACTTGTTATTCACCGTAATCTGGATAGGAAAATGATTTGCTTTGTCTCACTGGTTTGATTAGCTTTTAAACCTTGAATTCAGTTCTTAGTGTTCTTAGTAGAATGATAAACCTTTAGGGGGAAAAAGCTTCCTTTTAACACACAGTCTTACAATTGTTAAGCTTTCTTCTGTGGTGCACTGAGTCGTTTATTTGGCATTTTAGACATTTTACTTGTGGGTGTTACCAGGTTATTTGGTTGGAGCATGTCAATATAGTATCTGAGCACGCTCAATGCTAATTCATTTGTCAGCAACAGGGTGTTACTGATGTTATTGTAAAACTCCTTTTGATGTTAATTTGGCCGAGGTTTCTTCATAAACCCCATAAGAACAGCAGAGGTCTGGCTGTTTCTATGGCATTGTAGGAAGAAGCTCTGCTCAGAAGAGTTGTTCTTGGAGGAAGATGGTTGTATGTACTGTGTGTATGTGACTGTAGTCTTAGAAAGAAAGTGTTCTTGTACAGGTTGGTTTGACAGTTTTTCCAAAAGGCAGCCATGCTGGCATCACCCAATCTTCTCCTCCTTTCTAAGACTTATCATGTTTGCAAAGTGGGTGTTGAGTTTGCAAGATGGGATGGCTACAGGCATGTGAAACAACATTGCACAGGACCTTCCATTCATCCTGGGTCAGATACACTCAGTCTCAGAGCAGGCTGCTTAAACTCTTACAAGCTCAGAGAGGCAGAACGTCTTCCCTCCTCCATCAGTGGACTTGCCTTTCTTAGAGCAGAAGCACCTCTTTTCCATAGCCCGCATGGGTGCCATGCAGATACCTCTAGCCCATGACTTGTGAAGTGAAACTCCACTTCAGGAGGCAGAGAAAAGATAAGGTTGGTAATCTCTCTCCACCATTAAAGGGGGTACAGGCAGAATGGGCAAAAGCAGTGGCTGCAGTCCTTTTCTCTCACAGCCTTGCAGGAGCAGCCCAGCACTTAGTCTCATTCTTGAGGGTGTGTGCTTGCCAGATCATCTGGTGCTTCAGCGTGGCAGTGGGCTTAGAAGTTACTGTCTCGACTTTTCTTTTTATTTGAGGATGAGAAATAAATAATCTAAATGGGAAGAACTTTCACTAGCAACAACAAAAAAATAAGGGTGTTGTCTCTGTTTGTCGCAGCACTCTCCAAACTAACCAGCTGCAACAAGGTCTTTTACCATCACATACCAACATACTCTTCATACCAGTCCCTCTGCTGCCTTCTCCTAGTCTCTCCTCACCCAGGGCATGCTCTCTCTTCTCTCTGCTTCTTCCTCCTTTCTTCCTTGGCTGCCCAACCTCTTCACTTAACCAGCCACAGCTGCACCTTATCTACATCGGCCAGCCCACCGCCCTGAAGCCAGTCCACAGCTGTATGCTAGCAATGCTAATTAACCCAGCTGCATTCCTCTACATCTGTTCTGCTGGTGTCATTGATTTTAAGGTCTATTGGTTAGAGGAGAATATGTAGAAAAATGTATATTGTTTTCCAAATGATTGCTGAAGGTCTTTGAAGGAGGAAGAAGGATATGCTTCTCATTAGAGCTGTTTTACAATGGCAAAAGTCTCCCTTTACTAACTTATGAGCATTAGTAATCTATTAAAATATGACATTGTTTCCCTCAGTCAAGTTTCCTACTTTAATTGAATAGTTTTGGATGTGGCTGGTATGGAGGGATGGACAACTGCTTCAATAGTCTATAAAGTCATCTTTGAAGCAGACTTAAGATGTTTATCCAGTCAGTTTTCAGAAAGGATGATTATGTTACCAATTTTCTTTCTCCTTCTCACGTGCTGCACTGCCATAGTTTTGTTCCAAATAGGGAAGTGCCACAGTATCACATGAATTTTTTTTATTTTTATTTTTATTTTTATTTTTATTTTTATTTTTATTTTTATTTTTATTTTTATTTTTATTTTTATTTTTATTTTTATTTTATTTTTATTTTTATTTTTTTTGAGACGCTGTTTTCCCAAGTTTGTATAGAGGAAAACTTATCTAGTGTGAGTTCTTGGGAAGGTGGGATGGTAGAATCTAGCTGTAGTGTTTCCAACCCAGCTCAAAGAAAGTAGCAAAGGAAGTTTAGTGAGAAAGCAAATATTCTTTGGCTGCATAAGTCAAGGCAACTGTTTCAAAAGGAAGTGGTTGTTCCTGAGACTCTTAAGCACCATTAAATCCTATTGGAGCTAGTAGGATATAGAAGGTCACAATAGCACTGGGCAAGATCATCTTAGTACCTTGTGAGGTTTAGTTGCCACTAGTAAGTACAGAGTGTGCATGGGTTTGACAAGGTCCCCTATTTAGCAATTTTTATATGTTCAATTCCTAATGAATGGCTTTTATTTACATAAAAAAATAAAATATGATGCTTGATTGTGAATGTATTTATCATATTTATTCTTTGACAGGTTCTTCTACTCTGGTATTTTTCACAGTTCAGCTTCAGTCATCAGCCTGCACCGCAGGACCGTTATTGACCACTCCAGTTTGCTGCATCATTTGCACCATGGCACTTTTCAACATCTAGGAGAACTCAACAATTCTGCTATAAAGAATGTGGACATAAAGACCAACCTGCATGTTTGTGTCCCTGAATTACTTCTACTGGAGGAAAAAGCTGTGTACTATTGGATAAGGTCCTGAAACAGAATTTAAAAGCATCAGCAGGAGAAAAAAAACCAACATCCTGAAGTGAAGGAAAGACATGCTGCTTGAACGTTATTCACTTGAATCACGGAGCTATATAGAAGCAGATATTGATATGATGTAGTTGACATGTGACAGAGTACCAAATAGACATTCTTCAAGAAGTCCCTTCCATCTTCCCTAAGTCACCACTGTTCTCTTAGTAGGCCATATTTTTTAGGGACTCGCTCAGCATGTGCATGAGCTTTCCCAGTCCTACATTCTAAGCTGCATATTTCTTCTGGAGTGAAAATTGGAGACAGTGTAGCCCATGAATTTCTGTGAAAGCATCAAAGCAACATTCCTCATTTTTAGGGGACCGGTGTGGGGGCATGCAGGAATCTAATGTTCCATGCAATTTATGATTTCCCACTTTACTGAAGAAATAATTCTGTTTGTTTGTAGGTTTATGAACTTGCAGTCTTGAATGCACAGTCCTGCAAGTCACAAATCATTTTATCTATCAGCTATTCCATCTTAAATGAAGAAATATTCTATATTGTTGACACCCCAATCTCTGAGAGTTTGTGAAAAAATTAATGATTTTTGAGTTAAAGTGTAATTTTCACATGTTGAACATTTATTATTAAAATTGATTTTTGTTAAAAAAAAAAAGTGACAATTTTGTGTATGAATTCTTTTCTGACAGACACCAGAGAGGGAACTGATATGGTGTTCTCTTGGAAGACAAATACCTTTAATCACAAGCCCGAGGAAGTGATTTGCACTGTAGATGAATGGATGCTTTGAGCTTGTTTGCATATATCTAACGTATTCCAAGTGAAAAGTCCTGTCTGAAATGTAGGGGACTCTGTACATAACTTTTACACACATGCCTATGTTCTCACACTAGCAGGAAAACTGGCCTGCTGTTACCTTTGTGTCCACAGGATAACTCCGAAACTTCCATCCTTCATTGTTCCTGGTGGTGCAGCAGCTCGAGCAGGAGTCTGTAAGCCCTAGGTTCAGTTCTGAGCCCCTGCTGACTTATTTTGAGACCTCAGCAGGGCATGTTAACTGCTGTGTGCTTTTTTCCAGTCTGCCATAAGAGGTGGAGAGCATCTATCTTATTAGCACACTGTGGGATTTCGTCCGGTCATGTTTATGCACTGCTTTGGGATTTTTCTGCTGAAGGTGGTAGTATTATTTCTTCCAATGCCCAATTCACCTGTGCTGCAAAGTAAGTAAGAGGTTCTTGAGATCACAATTACTTCCCTAAAATGGCTATTTATCTCCTGGTTGAGATTTAATGATTCATTTACTGATAGCCAGGGGTTTCTGTGAGCAGATTGTCTTAATAACCTACAGGCCTAGAAGAATCATTTTTGTATCTTTGCCAGTCAGCAGTGTGTATTCCCTATATTTCTATTCAGGTTTTCATAGGGGAATTCAAAGCTTAGAAACGAAACTTGCTTTATTTTCACTCAGATCTGAGGGAAAGACCTGTCACAAGCTGCTACACTTGGTGAGGTAGGCTGTTCTGCTTTCCCTAGAGAAAGGGAGCTGTTTGGTTTCACCTCGTGCCATAGCAACTGTTTGCTTTATCGCAATGAAGGAGGGAGAGAATTCAGAAACTACCCAGTGTAAAAAGCTTTGGTAAAATAGCACCATTGTTTACGTCCATTTTAACTAGAGGAGGGTCAGTGCTGTAACATCTGTATAAGAGCTAGGCTTTGGGGATGGTTCATTAGAGGAAGAAGAGACTATTTTAAAAAAATGTGGTTTTAAACTTCTTCTCTGTCCCCCCCCAAATGAAGGTATGCATGATGACAATGTACAGCAGCTAATTATCTATATCTTGACTTATGTAATAACCTTCATATAGACCCTAAAATGGCCTGTTCTGAATTCGTAGCAAGGCAATTAGTCCAAGACAGTCAGGACCCTTAATCATAAAGATAGTTTCTGTCTTTATTAGCCCCTTGCTGAATATATGGAAATCCTGATAGCTTTACAGTAGAGGCAATGAAATGAGACTTTTCTCCCTGTAGCTGTGGTCCTTGGGGCTGGTGAGTAGGTTTGAATCCTTGTGGATGCTTGGAAAACCAGCAAGTATCAGAGATAGGACCATGAGATGATAATTTGCTTTGCTTCTTACAGGGATGTTCCATTAGTCCTTGCCGGTCAAGATCCGATGTGTGAAGGGACCTTGTCTTTAGGTACAACATCCCTAAGATGATAAATCATAATGTGTAGACAAAAGCCATTCGTTACTGAGTATTAATGTTGAAATAATTAATGTGACTAATCTAGCTGGTCTTAAATCTGCTCCTTAGAACAGTAGGATACCTCAGATAACCCTGTCCACCTATTACGCAGGCTCAGTCCTTTAGCCTCAGTGGGCCTCTGCAACAGAGGATGCAGATTCCTAATACCTGTTTTCTCCCAAAGGAAGGGACTGGAGGGAAGCAGTCGCTGCTACTTGGGTTATTGCGCTCAAAATCTTTGTGGGCCAAGAGTAAGCACACGTTAGGTGTTGGTAAAGCCATTGTAAGTACAACTGAAATCTTAAGAGTCTAATCGTCATTAGGCTAGATTTAACTGGTTCAGGAAACAAAAAATCAGTTACAATAGTTATGCTCACACGTTTTTGCTTCTGCCCTATTTCTTGTGTTGTGCTCACTCTTCCACTGCTGCTCTGGGTCCTAGGGTTGGTAGTTTCAGTCTGGTAGTTGTGCTGCAGAGTGCGGGATCTTACGACAAATCATCAGCATCTCCAATTGTTTGCTGGGAGGAATATGATGTTTGTGCTGAAGGTTTCTTCTTCCCTCTAAGATCCACTTTGGGCTATTTTTGTGTTTTCTAACACACTTTTATGCCTTTGCTCATTCTTTGCTAGTCTGCAGCTCCAAGTTACAACCAAATATTCTATATTTGGTGCCTTTTTTGTATGTTAGATATTAATTCTTTGTTCTCTTTATTACCTCTAAACCCAATTTTTTTCCAGCTTCAGGTCTACATTTGCTTTAATTGACCATGGGTGAGTTATTTATAGTGATGAAGTCTCCAGTGCCAGCCTGTGCCCCATCTTGTAGCATCCCCTGCCTGTAATCCTCTATGCCATGTCCCGCGTCTCCCTTTCTGAAAGCCTCTGCTGTTGTGCCAGGCTTGTATTTCTCTATACCACATCATTGTGTTAGTCATAAATATCTCACTCTACGTGGACTACTTGCTTGTTATTTCTGCCTATATAAAACTATAGTTGTAGCACATGAAGATAAACATAAGTAAAACAAATCACCCATAGACACCTGGTCAATTAAAGAAATTGCTGTGTCAGCTAAATCAAATTAAAATAAAACTGCAGGCAAGCCAATAAAAGTTCAGTCAGAAAAGGAAACAAAGCTCAGTCCTGAGGCCTTGAAAACTCAATACAAAGCTACAGGCCTGTTGCTAAAAATTGTTAATATCGTATTAGTACGGGACTAGAGAGTTATGGGTGAATTAAAACTCCGGGAGCTTAGGATAAATCTGTCCTTTCATTAGAGAACAAGAGCCAGGAGTTTTGTAGCAAAGGCCATGCCCCAGAGAAGTATTTTCGGGAGGAATGGGTTGTCTTGTTGGGCTGAAGGACACTTGTCTGTCATCTCTCTGCATTTGTCAGTCACTTCCTCCCCCCCACCCCCCACCCACATTTCCCTCTCATTGCCCAATTTTTTCCAGATCTGCCAAAGGTTTTGACCCGTCAAAAATACCTACAAGCTCTGTGAGGTTTGGTGGCTGGGTAGAGGTGAGAGGCAGATTAGTTCCCCTCCACCCCACCACCTCCCATTCCCGGAAAAGTGGGAGCTCTACACTTCTCCAAACTGTTCATCCTATTGCTACCCAATTACCACAGCCCAACAGCACATCCATAGCTACAGCTTCTTTCCCTGCCAGTAGTTTGGGGATATGATGGAGCACAAGCATTGCTAGAGGGAAAAAAAATGGTAAAGATGCGGGGTGGCAGCTGGAGCTGTTGGTTGCTGGGCACCTCAGTAGGAAACCAGGTCCTGATAGCTCTGTGTCCACAGCGCTGGGAGCTCATGGGTTGTAACACGGGGAACCCCCAGGGAGCGGCTCTGTTCAACTGCTGCAGTGAGAAGTATCCCTCAGTATTAACACTCATCTTTGAACCAAGCTGAGGATGCTTTTAATTCATCCCTAGATGCTCTCCCACCTCTGCACGTTGGTTTTCTTTCCCATGTTCCCCATCTGTCTTTATTTCTTCTATTTCCAGGCTGGACCTATTGTCCACCTTGCTGAAACCTGTCATCTCCTTTTCTTAGACATCTAGAAGAGTGACATACATCTATTTTCAAGGTGTCCAGGGCACAACGCAGACCTTGGAAACATAACAGGAGATCAGTGGTAGCACTGCCATAACTCTTGCCGCTGTTAGACATGGGTGAGCATGGAGAACGCACAGTCGGTATTTTGAAGCCTGTTAAACAGTAATATTACACGATACACATATGATGATATTCACATGAGAGCTCTAAACATCTAGAACTTGGACTTTGCTTTCAGTTTACTACTGTGGTCAGGGGTTTTCACAGGCGCCCAGGCCTGTGGGCTGTTTCTTTATGTCTGCTGCATTTTAAGCACTAAAGGAAAATTGAAGTTTATAAGTAAATTCATTCTGAGGGTTGGTATAAAAGGAAATGTTAGGACATTTAAAAAAATATATATTTTACAGTAAGGGTAATTGACGGGTCAGCAGTGCAGTCCTGAGAGTGATTTCCCTTTGATTAGGTTAAGCTTTCCAAATAAAATGTTCTGTAAAATAACATGAGACATGTCAAATTTCATGTTGTTTGGTTTTGTTAGAAATGGAATAGCAAATGGAAAGTGGGTTTAAATTTGTCAGAGTTTAAGCTTATGCAGTGATTAGCATATTTCTTGTTATTTCTCAGCAGGTTGTTACGAAGGTATCTTGTTTCCATCCTGGCAACTGCCATTGAGTCTAAATTCTCTAGATGCTAACAAAGAAACAAATGCCTAAATATTTATAGATTTAACAACTAACAAATGCTGTTTCTCCCCTCAGCCTTCTCACCCTCATTTATAAAAGCCTTTTCCTTTTGTGATTTGTGGCAAGTATTGCCTGTACGACAGGATTTTTGCCAACAATTCCAAAAGGAACATGATAAAGTCCATGGGAATTGATTGCACAACCTCAATCACAGTTGCTCCTTCTGGCCCACTACTCTATAAATCCCAAATTCTAATTAATAGATTTATAAAGCAGGGGCTCACCAGGGACCATTAGCTCATCTGGCCTGATTGCCATATAGCACAAGCAATTTCACTTTATGCAGTACCCTTTACCAAGCCCAGCAGTTTTTATGTTTGGATAAAATGTGTTTGCTAAAAAGGCATTTGGTCTTGGCTTCAATACATCAAGGTAGGAAGAATCAGAAACCTTCACAGTAGTCTGTCTCGTTAATTTATTGGTTAATTACTTTCCTGGTTAGAAGGTATGGTTTATTTCTGATTTGAAGTTGCCCAGTTACAACTTCCAGGCATTGCTTCTTGTTATGCCTTTGGTAAATTAGAATTAATTTATATTAATTATTGTTTGTTATATATATAATATATAAATAAATTAAGACCTACCTTATCAACACCATGTACCTTGCTAAAGAAAAGGCAGGGCTTAGAAGCATGATTATTTAAATAAACAAACACTTCAAATGCCCCTCAGTGAGGCATTTCTTTGATGGTCAGTGGTTATGCTAGCAAACATGAGTAATCTACCCTACCCATGAGAGTTAGATTAATCCACCCATGGATGCTCCTTTGCCTGTGGAATATCCAACATGATGTAAAACTTTCGGGTACTTTCAGCTGCACAGCTAGAAGTCCCGTTTGCAGAAGAAAAAAGTCTAAATCTTCTACTATCTTACACATGGGAGTGGAATTCTCAGAGAAGATCATTTCACTTTTCCTCTTCTGAGTTCCCTGAACTTTGCACACTTTAGACAGTTTTCTGTTGCATTCCTCCAAAGACAAGGCACTGGGTTTGCTGAGAATTGGATAATGATTTAGCATATCCACCCAGACTGAGTTGCCTTCTGCTTCTCATGGCCATGCTGCTTAAACATCACCATTCCAGCTCTCTTTATTTCTCTTGAGTCTACGACACCAGCCTCTAAGTATGTTTGTTCAGGAAATCTTTTGTTAATGCATCTGGGATGTAGCATGAAATTATCACATCATTTTCTTCCCAGGTGGGAATACATTAAAATCAATGCAACTCAATGTGGGATTGAGTGATTCAGGTATTTCAGGAAGGATCATTTTAGCCTTTTTAGTCCTTGGTCCTGCTGTTCATAAAATAAATGGCTTTCACCTATAAATTAACTCAGACTTTCCTCAGAAGAACAGAATTACTAATCATAAGCTATTACAAATAAAAATGATTTATCTCCTGAAAAAGAGAAATCACAAATGGGAGGAAATGTAATGGTTAACGTAGCAACAATTCTTGAAATAAGTGAAGTGAGCAAAAATAAATGTGGAAAATAATACCATTTGCACAGGTTTAAGAGAGTAATACAGGAAAACTGCAGAGATAAGCAAAGCAAACAGGAAATCAGGAATGATGGGAAGTATAACTTACTATCTGTGAGAGATGAACTGAAATATTTAGACATATTTCTTTCAGCATCAAATGAATTAACAAGGATTTTTTTAAAAAAAAGTTGGCTAATTTGCCATTTTCTATTTAATTTAAAATAGATTTCATATTATTTTGCTTCATTCTATATCAATGACTTCAAATGCAAGAGTGATGCCGTTGGCAAGATACTGGGATGATTATGTATGCTTCAATATGAACACAGGTTGCTGAGGAAACTTGTTCTTGGAAACCAAAGTTTATCCTGCTGATCTAACGATGAGGTACTTCTGCCCAGGAATTGTATTTGTCCCCTCATACATGAATACAAGAGCTGCCATGCTGAGGCAGTGCAATGTCCTATGCAGTTTAGTCCAGTACTTAAAAATCAAACAAATAACGTTCTAGAAGGATTTGTTTTAAACAAAAAATCTTGCGCTTTGCTTTGATGGTCAGTGCTAAGATCTAGATCATGTAGCAATGGGTTTCACAGCCCATTTCTGCACTATTTTGAAATATTTTTCCCTCCATTGTGGAAGTACCCACTTCCAGTTGCACGGACTGCACCTGTGACAGGTTCATGTGAGTCATGAGAATCCAACAGTGGCTTTGTCCACAGCCAAGGAGACACGGTTTTAATTTCTGTGAAGTTTCCAGAGGAACCTGGGAACTTGCAAATACATGAACCAACAACACTTGTATGACTGCTGCCCTCAGTGCTTACAGCTTTGCCTTGAAGAACTGCATCAGTGGCAGAGGGTTCCCTTCCCTGAAACTGTGAAGTTGGAGAACGGGTTCCTCTGTGGAATATTCCCTTTTTGGAGTCAAACCGATAGTTCTGGCTTTTCACAATCTGCTAGGAGGAAGATGTAGTTGTTCTCAATTCTGATTCTTTTTTTGAGAACCAAACAGTTTAGGGAAATTATATTGGCTAAATTTATTGTCTCTGTTCTGGAGAAGCTGAGATGGGAGGCCATGACTGACTCAGCCAACCTTAACAAACGCTGTTGCTGGGCTGGGGGGCTGCACGATTTCAGCCCACATTTCATGGCCCCTCTCCTGTTGGCAGGTGAGCCTGGGTAGCTGTGGTCTGGCCCCCAGCCCAGCAGAAAGGTAATCAAGGAAGGGATGAAGGAAGGGGCAGGGAAAAGGGAAGAGGGAAGGGATGTCCATGAAATCCACTTCTGTAGTCCTCACTTCCACAGGCTGGCTCACCAACAATCATTATCTTAGACATAGTGTATGAACTGAAATGGATAGAGTGACCCAATTCTCCATCTCGGTCATTATCTTATGTATTTCGTCATGTCTTTTCTTGTTTCTTTTCCCGCAGAGATGCACAGTCCAAGTATTTTCACCCTCACCAGCCTTGCTGCCCTTTGACTATTCCCTTCTCTGGTTCTGCTGCGTTCCTCTTGAGAAAAATGATCAGAGTTGTATACATGTTCCAGGAAAGAGGGTAACAGTGATTTATATAAGGGCACTATAATACCTTTGGTGGTATTCAGGGTATGTAATACAAATGGGTATGGCATCCAAAGGGCTGTCTCTCCTGTCTTAGAGATCCTGAGACGTTCTCAGGCTTTAATGATGCAGTTCATACATTGCCTGCTTAAATCTGCTGTAGCCCACAGCTGAACGACAGCATTTATATGAGTATTCTCTCTTCCCTTCCTTCTGCTTTCTTGCGGCTAATACAGATATGGGGTTGGAAAAAGTCTCCTGCTTGATTCTCAACTTCTCATCCCTGCCAGCTCCCAGCCTCATGCCTGTACTCCCTTAGGCCTGCCCAATAACTGGCTGCTAATCACAAGATGGTACTACTGTGGTGAGTCCTGAATGATCCAGGGGCAAATCCCCAGCTCTGCTGATGGGTCCATGTGTCATCAATGAATTATATGGGGTCTGTATCAATTCTGAGTAACTTTAGACATCTGCAGTACAGATCAACATATTGAATGGGAAACCTTTTATTGTCAGTATAGAGAAAGAGGCATTTTCAAGGTAAGAACCATCCACTGTTTCAGATGTAGACTTCAGAGTAAGAGGAGTTGTGCCTTTGAAGTGCATGTCTTGGCCACATCCATACTTTCGATGTCTGTATCTGGCAAAATGAATTCTGCCCTGACTCACAATCTCCATCTGAATTACTACTGTTCTCTCTCTCCTCCTTTTAGAGTGCAAATCTTTTATTTCTGCCCAGCACTGATGTTAAGGTGCATTGATTTTCATTTGGCATATCAGACATAACACAGCAACAAATAAGCAATCAAAGCTGACCTCATAGATTTTGCTTCTACCTTCTGTTAATCTTTTCCTTCATGACATCAGGAAAAAGATATAAATGCCCCCTGTTCTCTCTCTTTGCATCCACTTTCCAACTGATGCTTGCAGATTTCATTAACCTTCCCTTTTTTAATATTATATCTCACTTTCTGTTATTATAAAAACAAACGATTAAAGTAGCGTCTGGTATTTTGTATAGGCAAAAATGTATACACAGCATATATATGTATATTTTGCTTCACATTACTGTCATGAAAAAGGGAATATTTTATGTTATGTTGCTTTCTTAGGGCATTTATAGCATACTTATTATCCTCATATGCCTGACACCTGAGGGTTTCACCGGCAATTTACATTCTCTTTTTCCCCAGGGGTAGGAAAAGCAGTTCCAAAGACCTGATGCTAGAAGCATTCATCCATCACATTTGGCTGCAGAAGTAGCTGGCTATTTCTCTTCAGAGCTGTAGCCCTTCAAGGAGTCTTATGCTGTTAGCTCTCATTTCAGAGCAGCATTTGTGCCTGGAAGAAGGACCCAGAAACACCTGTAATTCAGAGGAAGAAATGTGGAGGTAGATGGTCTGAGCCTGCAGTGCCGTAGTGAGGTATTTTGCTGCCCAAGCACATTTCTTTATTTCAGCTTTTTCCCTTCTTTCCTCCAAGTTCTCCAAGCTTTGCTCTGACCCCTCCTCACTCCTTCAGTTACAGGAGTTGCTGCCAGCATTGCAGTGGACCTGCTCTCCCTTCTTTCTCATCAAGAATACTGGCAGTGGCACCCACAAAGATATATTTGTGTCCAGTGGCATCCCCTCTTACATGACCCGATCAAATGCCTTGGGGCTAATTTTGGAAGCTGAGGTCTGTAATGGCTCCTACAGGAACCATAGGTTAGAAAACCACTGTAGTCTTTCATGTCAGGTTTGAAGAACTCTCGCATTCAGTTCTAGAAAAAATTTTTTGTAAATTTTTCTTTTTGGGCAAAATTGAGAAATAACCCTGGCAGCTTCTGGGGGCAGCAGAACTTCAAAGGTCCCTTCAAAAGGGAGCTTTGACATGCCTTGTGCTTCTTTGTGCTGCTCTCCTCAACAGCAGCATGGGGATGGTCATCTGCTTCCGCTCTAGGACGGTGTGAGATTTAAAAAAATGATAGAAGTTTAATACCTTTTAGTTGAAATCAACGTTGTACTTCAAGGACTTAAACTTTATAACTTTTCTTCTCCGCCTCTTTATTTATATTGTTCTGAATACAATGCTGTCTGATCCATCTTGAGAGCAGCTGGTAAGAAAAATCTCTGTTCCCTGGCTAGGGAACATACAAAGCAAGAGAACAAAACCATCCGAATAGCACTTGAATCGGTCCATCCAGCCTGCCTACCAAAGCACTGACCATCGGCGCTGAGGGGAGTTAGCTGCCCAGAGGAAGATCAGAAAAATCTGTGCCCTCGTTGACTCCAGTGGGAGTTTGTATAGAAATAGTGAGTATTTCTCAAAAAAACACAACCAACCCTGTCTCACAAAGGAGAGCTTTTGATTCATTGAATCACAAAAACAAGTTTAGGAGTTCTTTTTTGGCTGTGAGTACTTTTACGCTGCCTGAGACTGGCAAGGAAGGTGATAAACGGAGGGAGAAATGATAAATAGTAAGGAGTCCTGGGGAGAGGCTGCTGGGTTTTGTGTTTTGTTTTTGTGGAATTGCTTCCCTGGTGAACTGTAAGGAACCGTAAGCAGCACAAGGGAGGCAAGATCATCCCTTCTCCCATGCGGATGCCAGGAGTTAGCATCTGTAGTTAGGAGGAGGAGGATTAGCTTCTGTGGGCAGCTCTGTTTCTGTCACACCGATGGGTTAGCAGCTGTGGGGAGTAAGGGGTGGAAGGGGGACCCCCAGCTTTAGCCCTCTGTATCTCTCCAGCATGCCAAGCAGAAGCAAGGAACAAGGATAGAGGTAAAAATAATTTGCCATTTATCTAT
This sequence comes from Falco cherrug, assembly GCF_023634085.1. Classification (NCBI taxonomy): domain Eukaryota; kingdom Metazoa; phylum Chordata; class Aves; order Falconiformes; family Falconidae; genus Falco; species Falco cherrug. The sequence continues at coordinate 7,529,308 of NC_073698.1, forward strand.
AGATGTTAACAGATGCCTCTCACAAGGGAACAAATTGTCAAATTCAAGGCACAGTGTGTTCCTAGGTTTGCTTTCTGCTCAGGACATACTGCATGCCTAAAGGAGCAGAGGATGCTGCCTTGCAAGGAGCTGGGAAGATTAACAAGAGTAGAAGTGGTAAGGGAAGGTAAAAATTAGAAATAGGGAATAATAGTAAAAGAAAAGATCCAGCTTGGAAAATGCAGTCTCATACATCTGGGGAAAAATAATCAGAGACTCAGCTGTTCTGCAGGAGGGAGATACTTAGAGACCACTAGAAATGAAAAAAATCTCCTAGAGATAGCAGTGGGAAACCAATTAGACGTGGGCTTGTATTGGCACTAAAGAGTATGATTTTGGGGCTACACACAGAGGCAAAAACATTATCTTCCAGGGAGGTGATGATCCAGCTGTATATGGCACAGGTGTAACAGTATCTCTGGCTCGGTTTATCAGTGCCAGACTGACATGGATGAATTGGAGAGAATTTAGAGAAAAGCATCTTTGAAACGAAAAGGAGATTTTTTTTTTATACAAGAAAGATTAAAAATGTATTTCATACGGCTTGGAGCTGATTCAAGTTGGAAAGAATAACATTTTACAAAAACCTGAAGGCAGTAAATAGTAAGGAGGGAAAAATACACGTAGGGTAGCAGAGTAGGCATATGTGTAAAGGGTAAAGATAAGGAAAACACAGACAAGAAAAAAATCAAGACTGACATATATGATTGTGAAATGGCCCTAAGAGGGAAGTGATAGATGCCCACGATGGGCACATTTCAGTGTCACCAGGAGCATGCAGAGGTACCCAGGGTAACTCGGATGCCACAGCAAGACTGGCCCAGCAGCACAGAGCTCCAAACAGGTATCTCCAAGCAAGACATCTCTGTTGGTGGGCAACAGATGTATTCTTTGGCCCCTAACAGGGCTCTGCCCCTAAACATCTTCCAGGTATGACTTTTCTTACCCATTCATGCTTCCTTACGCAAGTATCTACCTCTCTTCAGTGTCTTCCAGAGGAAGCCTGATTTGTAAGAGGACATAGAGGACAAGGGTGTCCTCCTGCCAAAGCTACATGTCAGCTCCCTTCTCTTTACTCCTGGGTCAGGTTCAGATCCCTTGCTGAGTTGTGCCTGACGTGACCCCTCTTCTGTTGCTACAGAGAGCAATCCTTCCCTCTTTCGCTTATGCTCCGTCTCCTGGTCATACTAAAGCCCACAGAGGTTCCCTGGTTTTCGTGCCACATTGCTGGTCTTCTCTTCCCAGAATAAACAAGTAGAATAGCAGACTAGGTCTTTGCCCTGATGAGAGTGGTGCCTTTTCCCCTTCTGCATCCTCAAAACCAAGCGTGAGCGTAAGGACCTGATTATGCCGTTCAGGGCTGTTTTCCCTGCACTGATGCTTCTGTGATATTTCTGTTCTCCTCAGAAGCACTGCAGGGATCTGCAGGGTGTGTGTTTAGCACCACTGCACAAATTCGCATCTCCTTTGCACCGGCCTTACTGCTGGGGTGGAGCTGGAGACAGGCATCCTACAGCATTGCTGGAGCAGGGCTGGGTGGACTCAGGCTGGGCTGGAAGGGGGTCCTGGGCCATGGGAAGGGCCCTGGGCTGCACCTGCAGTTCAAGATTTCCAACCAGAGCCCTTTCAGTTATTTGTGATATCTATGGAATTTTTTTTTCAGTTGTTTCTATGGAGACTATGATGCCTTCTTTGATTGCAACTTTTGTAGGGGGATTAGTAAGGGCGTGTGGCCTTTCACTGCAGCTCAGTGGTTGAGCTCCAGCGCAGCGCAGGAAGTGGAGGTCATTAACGTTTGATAGTTGTGTAGGGACCTTTGTATTATTCTGCAATTGGTATTTCAGACTGAGACCAAAACTACAAAGAACAGTAGAGTATCACTAGGGGGATTAGCAAATAAATGTCACATGTACTTTAGCGTACTGTTTATCAATGAATGGCAAGCCACCCATGTTTATGAGTACATATTTTTTTGGCTCTGTTCCTTCCCTGCTTCTTTAGTTTTATTTTATAAACAAACAAATGAACAAAACGAACAACCCAACCCGCCACCCAAACAAGGATTTGACTTGGGATGTGAGGCTGGGGGGGGGGGGGGGGGGGGCGGGCTCTGAGCTGAAAGCTGTTCATGGTGATGTGTCCAATTTCTCAGAAGCATTAGGTGGGGTGGGGGGCTCAGCCCCTGAAAGCACATATAGCCCCACTTCAAAAGAAACTGCACCCCAAACCCGAATGCAGCACCCCGACGCCCTGTGTGCTCACTAGTGGCAGTGATGGAGTGGCTTTTGACTATAGGCAAGTATGAGCTAGGAAATGGTCAGAAGATGTTTCTCAACAGAAAAAAAATATAATACCTCTGGGGTACATGTAATGTTTGTTTCAGAATGCGTTGCCTAGCCACTACCAAACAGACCATTTCCCTCACAGAATCCGCAGGATGGAATTTGTCAGTTAAATTCTAGCCGTGTGACACATGCTGTAAAGCACAAATGAACAATGCAATTACTTTAAAGCATTAAATGCTGAAGACCAGAGAGTCAAAAAAACCCAGTCCTGTCTTCCCCTTCCTCTATTTTTGTACATTTAAACTCCAGTTCTTCCTGCTTTCTCAGCAAAGCATGGACCGGTAACGCTGCAGCAGGTTGTGGATGTACAGAGATGAGATGGGGGCGTGACACGTGTCACCAGGATGTCCCCTGTAAGCTGGCCACAAAGGAGCCTCTGGCGTAGCTTGAGGAGGCACTGGGGAGGTGGGAAGGTCAGATCCACCTCATCCGATCACGGAAACGGCCCAAGCGGTGCGGCACCGCCTTCAGCAGCGGCCAGGGGCCGTGCCTGGCGCTGGGTTCGTGACAGCTCGAGCGGGGCACGGCAGCTGCTGCCGCTGTCTTTAACGTGGGTTCCGGGCTTGAACGAGCAACGCGCCGTTTCTCTGCGGCACGTGGGGAACAAGCCCTTGTGCCGGGCTGACCCGGCGGGGCCTGCCGCCGCCGCCGCCCTGCCCCTGCGCCCAGCCGGGCCGGGGCTGTCCCGGGGCCGCGGCCGCTGCCGCCCCCGCTGTCCCGGCCGCTGCTGCCCCGCCGGGGGAGGGTCCTCACCCCCTGCCCGGCCCCAGCGCGGGGCCCCCCGCGGGGCGCAGCCCCTCAGGCCCAGCCGGCTCCAGCCCCCCCGGGGGCACCGGCCCTGCCCGCAGCCCGGCCCCGGCCCGGGCTCCTCCCCGCGGGGCCACGGGCCCTGCCCGGAGCCGGCTCCAGCGCGGCCCCCGCGGGTCACAGCCCCCCGCGGGCACCCCCTGCCCCGGGCTGCGGGGGGGAGCTGCTCCCCCGCGGGCTCCGTGGGCTGAGGGGCACAGCCTGCCCCGCCGGGGGCTGCCCTGCCCTGCCCTGCCCTGCCCTTCCCCGCGGGCTGCCGGGGAGCCTCTGCTGCGGCGCCCGGAGCCCCCCCGGCCTCCTCCGGCCCGGCCCGGCCCGGCCCTGCCCCGGGGGGCTGCGGGGCTGCTGCTCGCCCCTCCCGGCCCCCCTCGCTGCCGCCGCTGTTCCCCCCCGCGGGGGTTTTTCCCCTTCTCAGCCCCTTCTCCCCGCGGCGCTGCCCCCGCGGCTGCGGGGCTCGGCCTCGGCCAGCGGCGGGCCCGGCCTGGAGCCGGGGGGCAGCGGCTCTGCCGGCCGGGGGGAGCTGCCCGCGGCACCGGCACCCGGCCCCCGCCAGCGCCCGGGCACGGGGACCCAACAGAGCTGTGAAGAGCAGAAGTGTTTTGGGGGTACAATCACCATAAGGCCAGCAGCAGGGCAGGCCCGGAATCCTGTGATGACATGGTACATCACCTTCAGTCAGCCTGGTGGGATTCATTACAAATTGCTTACAACTTTGTTTGGTGGTGGTGTTTTGGTTTTTTTTTTTTTTTGTTTGTTTTGTTTTGTTTTTTTATTAATATTAGTGCATATCAGAGACTTGCTGAAACGTGACGTGTGTGTTGCAAAGGCTGGAAATCATAAAACTGGAGATAAAAAGTAATTCCTTAAGAATACGCAGCCCCACGGTATCACTAGTGGCCCAGCAATGGGAGAGCAGTGTGCCGTGGGAAGCAGTGGAAGACCTGCCGCAGAGCAAACGCTGCCGGAGTACAAGCAGAGACCCTCAGGAGCAGCCTTGTGGGCCAAGGGGGTGCTGCCAGGGGTTCCCTGTGTGCCCACTGCCCTTCGCCAAGATCTCCTCCAGGGAAAATGCGTGTGGCCTGCTTCAGGCTTGTATGCAGAGTATATAACATTTGATTAACGAAGAGGAGGGTAAGAGTGGTTGGAGTTGGATATTTTCTGGAAAACATGAGACAGATTCTTGATCTTTAAAAGCGGGATGTTGTGTATTTTAAAGAACAAAAGGTTTAAAAGCTTGGATCTGTAATGACCAAAGATAAAATTTGATTATGTCAGTAGTGGCATTTGCATTGGAAGAGCAAATATTTTCTCAGTGACATGATTTTTTGTACCATCAAGTGCACTTGTACTGCTAGGATGATTTTGGTGACAGGCAGCTTAGCAGTCTTTTTGTTTAGTTTACAATGTAGCCTTCAGCAGCTGACCCCATCACCTATTTTTTTGCTTTGATAGATCCTATCAGAGTGTTCCTCCATTTTGAAAACAGAAGAAAGGATAGGCAGTAATTTAATAAATAAGCACTGTAAAGCAGAGCTAACAGGAGGAATTACTTAAAAGGTATTATTAGTGGCATCCCTGTGTCCAAAGTGGTAAAAGGGTTCAGTAAGGATTACAGCTGTCAAAGCAACGGGCAGGATGGACTCAACTTCCTACAGCCTTTATATTCAGGGGCTGTTAGTTCTCAGCTGTTTCTTACCTTTTCTTAACCATCCTTTGGGCTCCACGAGAGCTGGGTATTATTTTAGAGATATTTTGTCTGTTGCTGATAGAGAAGTTCTGGATACAAACACCATATTATGTTGGGTCCATGGTACATAGATTAGCATGGAAAGAGTGACATTGGTAGGGATCCTTCAGCAACTGCATCTACATAGGGACAAATGCGCTGACACTGCTTATGCAATGCTGGCACGTTTACATTTATGTTAGGATTTGCTTTATGGAGTAACATTAAAGGTTGGCATAAAATAAACCAGGATATAAATAACTTCAGTTTAAATTCCATCCACAGCTTCACACCATGAAGTCTTTCCCCTGAATCTCCAAATGATCCTAAATTCTGTAGCTTTTGAGGAAGCTGAGAACTGTATTGGAACCGAACTTGCAGCTGAAGATCATCCTGCTTAATTTCTAATATCTGGTTGCAGAAATTGTTCTACATCAAGCACTGGATCTCTTTTGTGATTTTGATCAAATTTTGGAGAAACCTTTTAAATGTTTAATGGCTGCTTATATAAAAATCAAAAGCAACTGTGTCAAATGGGCCCAGATGTGCTTAAAACCCCTTAATATCGATTTGGATCTTACTCCAGGCTCCAGTTTGAAAATGTTGATCAGTAATAAAAGTGACTAATAATACCTTTTATTGTGGATTCCAATAATGCCTGGGTATACAATCATCAAGTAAATGGAATTTTTCTTCCCATTATCTTCATCTGAAAGAGAACTGAGCCATTAAACCAACCTAAATAATAAAGAAACATATAAAATTCCCCATGAAAGTGTTTGCAGCTGTGTTCTTCCAACACGTGTACCGTGAGGATTCCATTATAGTAAATTGGAGCTGTTAGTGTCACAATATTGCCATCATTACGTGTTCAAAATATGAATCAGATCCCCAGCACTCCTTGATGTTCTAATACTGTAAATGTGCGTAATGTTTTACTTTCAGTTCTTGTTCCCAAGCCTTTACAGGGGAAACTGCCTGTCCCAATAGAGTTTGAAATTTTAAGGGTCACATCCAGCCTGGAGTACTGATACAGCCACGTTCCTCTTTCCTTTTGGACACTTGTGATGACGCCATTTACCTTCTCCTTCTAGGGCTAAAAGGTTTTTCTCTGAGCTGCTCTGGCTCCCAGCCTCATCACCACTGCCCGCAGCCTTTCACCACTTTCTCATCTTTCTTAGACTTTTCTCCCCATCTCCTAACCATGACTTGTTCAGTTTCCTGTGTGCATCTCTTCTGCCTGTGGCCCTGACTCAATGTCAGAGGTGGTGGTTACCCCCTGTACACCCTCCTGGTGGACTGTAGAGAGTGGCTGCTCCCTTTCTGGCTTTAGCTGTTTTAATGATAAAGAGGAATGGTCGTCCTTCTGAGTGAGGAGCAATTAATAAATTGGTAGTCCTTCATAATGATATATGGTGAGACATGCTAGAAAATCACAGAAATATGCAACATGTGGGGCAGCGAACAAATTTAGTGCTTCCTTTTGTACTAAAAGACTTGACAAATGGCTATTTGAGCTGAACAAAGATACTACGTGTCCTCCTGACTCTTTCTAACACTCCATTGCAACTGTTTTCTGTTGCTGCTTCCCCTGGTTGGTAAGTAAATGAGGAGTTCTTATCTCTCTGAAGCAAGGGAAAGTCTTTTTGTTTTCCTCGAAGGAATTTCTGTTCCATTTCCTAATAAATTGGATACATTGCACATATATTGACACATATATAGTGTCAAATCTATTATGCAGGGAATACCTGAGGGTGACATGGAAATTATGGATAGCTCTGTGCAGGGGGATAGAGCAGAAGGAAGTGGAGCAACGAGCTCAGTTTAGTGCTTCCAGGAAGCCTTTGCTAATGGTTTTCTACATATATCCCTCCAAGCCATTGAAGTTCCAGTGCTGTAATCCTGTTTGGAAAAGGAAAGGACAGGAAACAACGGAAGGGGATGAGGAGATACTGGCATGGCTACTGAGATTAAAACAGAGCATTTGCAAACATTATTTTGTTTCTCGTGAAAATTTTCCATTTCTCCATTACTAGCATCTGAGAAATTGATTTCCTGGATACCCTTCTGACCACTCCTGTAAATGGAGATACACGTGAGATTTGGCTCCCTTGTTTTGGTAGTAATATTTAGCTTTTTATAAAGTACATTAAACTTTCAAAAACTTTATAAATGTTGTGGCATTGTGCTTTATTCATCTGTGGGCTCTTGTTCTTTTGTCAATGAAATCTCTTACCTATCTGATAGAAGTTCACATAGCCACTTTAGGAGTCTTTTAGAGTTTTATTATAGCACGGCTGTCTAAGCTAAAGGCTTGTCAGATTTAAGAAATAACTTTTAATTGCCTATTTGTTCTTGCAATATTTTTTCCTTTAATATTTCATTTTTTCTTTCTCAGAAATAGATTTGTTTCTGTCTGCTGTGAGTGCCCACGCTGCTTTAAGAGTGTAGTGAAGTGAACACTTATTTCTGTGAACCATTAAACTGTCATGACGAGAACGTGATTGAAGGATTGCATTGTGTTCCTGCTGGATCAAAGCAGTCCCAGGGGCTCTGATTCATGATCCTCTCAGGTGCAGGTAGGATGCTGTATCATTCCTACCTCCAGGCTGCAGTTGCTGGAGGAATGCCTGAATGGGGCATACCTATGAATGGAATATATCAACTGCAGACTCTAGCCCCGCATAGAGTTTGCATTAATGCTCAACTATAAAGCGAGGGGTCTGAACGGAAGATATCCATACTGTTTCTGGCCATCTGCTCCTTAAAGGGACTTTAATTCTCTACAACTACCCAAAAGGACTTTGTAGTGAGGTGGGTGTCAGTCTCTTCTCCCAAGCAACAAGTGATAGGACAAGAGGAAACAGCCTGAAGTTGTGCCGGGGAGGTTTAGACTGGATATGAGGAAAAATTTCTTCACTGAAAGGGTGGTCAAGCATTCGAACAGGCTGCTCAGAGGAGTGGTTGAGTCCCCATCCCTGGAGGTATTTAAAAGTCACGCAGGCATGAAGCATAGGGGCGTGGTTTAGTGGTGGACTTGGCAATGTTAGGTTTACAATTGGACTTGATGATTCTGAGGGTCTTTTCCAACCTGAATGATTCTATGTTACTGTGATTCTAACGTGTAGGGGAAGGATGGGACCTGTTGTCCATTTTGCCACCCCATCTCTATCTACCTGTGGTCATAAGCAAGAGTCTTTACAATTTTCATCTTGAGCTTTTTTAAAAATCATCACAGTCCTCTGTTCAGTGTATCTGCATACCAAACACTTGCTACCTTTGCATCTCCTTAGGATCTAAGCGTCCTGATTCATTATCCCTAATAATGTCTTACAAATTAAGCAGCTGATTCTTGCATTAAATATGCATAGATAATAGTAATAGGTGGGCCTGTGTATGTATGAGCATGGTAGATGTGTTACACTGGGATTCATTCTGCTCTCTATTGTCCTTTTTACATATGCATTTCTCCAGTGACTTCACTGGATCTTCTCTAGTTTTACATCATTGCCAGCAACATCTGTACCATGGCAAATGTATGGAATATTAATAGAAAACCAGCTAAAGTAAAGCTCTATTTATGTTGGACTGGGAGATAATTCTCAGTGTTTCAGTAAAATATAACACACAATTAAATCTCCAAGTTGTTAAGACTGTAGAAGAGTGCTATTTAAAAGCGGTACTGAATATACCAAGGGATCCAAGCTCCGGTGCAAGTCTGTAGTAATTTTAAACGGGGTCACCTGTACCAGATTTACACTGACAGAGCCAGAGCAGGGTTTGACCTAATCTGAGAAAGAGGTGATGCACATCAAAAATGTTTGCCTAAAGGCAATTTAAAAAGTGATTAGAAGTTAGCATGAAGTATTTTAAAAAGAAGTTTCTTAGCTGCAAAGGTCAAAGAAAAACTCAAATGTCAGAAATGTCTACAGTCCAGCTGTTTTAGGTGATAATATGAGCCAATAAATACTTTCCTCTTAGTATTTACAAAAGTTGTGTAACTTTCTATTACTATTTTCCACTTTAACTTACAAATGTGTTAGTTTTGGGAAACATTGTACACCACACTGATATGTGAAAAAAGAGGTGTAAATTAAAGCTGTTTGGAAAACTTTGGCAAAACACTCATATTTTGTCTTTTTTTTTTTTAACAACTACAGCTTCAGTTTTCAACATTGACTTTAAACAAACATAATCAGTACTTTAGATAACTGTGTAGCTGCTGTTGAGGTCAATTTTCTCAGCACTTTTTAAATGTGAGTTTTACATAAGAAAGGATGCAAATTCAGACTCAGCACACATTCATACAGGCAGCTCAGGACAGGGTTTGGGTCAAGATTTAATTGCCATCATCTTTGCTTTTACTTTTTTTAATTCAGTGTAAAAGAATGCATTAATGCAAAGGAATTACAAGAATAGCGAGTACGGAGCCAGTTTCGGCATGCAGGTTTTTTTTCTGTAGATGAACTGATATAGTTATATTAAGGAATTTGCATTTTTAACATAGTTACTGAACATCCTGTTGTGTCTTAATCTACTTCTGAAGCATATAAAGCAGCTGTGCTTCGTTAGCTTCAAGTTATTATAAACATAGAATATAGTCAGGGTTTGTGAGTGGGAATACTGAATATTCAACAAAATGTGATGCCTGTAATTTTGTTTTTATTTTTTTTTCATACCATGTAAAATGATATTCCCATTCTCATTCTGCCTCTAGACCTTGCTGTGAAAAATTAATACTCAAGACCTATAAAGGTCGCTGTGCTCTCAAATGGACCTCTTCTAAGATCTGCTAGCCGACTGCACTTCTTTTGCACCTCAGCTTTGTAAATATTGAGCTTCTCTATTGGTAGATCTTCCACATCCTGAAAAAGGGGGTTATTTTTTCAAGGTTTTAGGCACACTTTCAATGCACCATATGCCAGCTGTCAAATAACTGGCAGCAAGAGAAGACAGTTCTGTTCAGAAGGGGAGTCAGTTAATGGACATCACTGGGAGGAACCCATGAAGTTAGAGCACGTGATGTGTTATCCACAGAAAAAACCCAAAACAACCAACATGTGGTGGGTATATCTGTGTTGTGGCTTGCAAACTAGTATGGATACATGTTGTTTATATGTGGAGGTACAGCGCGTGTCATATACTCTGTCAAAAAAGAGCTGAAATACAACCAGGACCAGAGTGACCTTTCTCTAAGAGCACTGTTACTACTGCACTGCATCATCTGCAATACCAAATGTTAACTGCAGTCCCCAGCGTTGCCAACTCTTTTAACCATATTTGTGGAGCACGGTTTGAATTCTTAAGGACTGTATCCTGCAGCTGTGGGATTCCAAGGGTGTTTCCAGTTAAACCAAAAAATTCTCATCAATGGCAAAAGGGTTGAAACTATGAGTTGTAGTAATCATCACAAGCAGATGAGTAAACAGGTTTTACTTATACTTCTTAAAATGTCATGCCTTTAAGACTAATGTTTTGAGACCTGACATAAAACCAGGTTGGAAAATCTCTAGTTGTCTTCACGAATCACAGAAAAATTTTGGTTGGAGGAGACATCTGAAGGTCATCTAGTAAAACCTGCTGCCTGAAGGAGTATCAGCTAGATCAGATTTCCCAGGAACTTGTCCAGGCGAGTTTTGAGTAGCTCTGAGACACGAGATTTCATAACTGCTTTGGTCCTTTGTTGCAGTATTTTGACAACCCTCATGGTGCTCTTTATTTCCTTACACCAAGCTGAAATTTTCCTTGCTGCAGCGGTTGCCTCTCATCCTATCCCTTTACACCTTTAAAAAGAATCTGGCTCTGTCTTTTTTACACCCTCAACTACATAAAGTAGCTGTAGACAGCAGTGGGATTTCCTCCTTTCTTCCATCTTTTCTTCTTAAGACCAAGTAAATAAAGTTCCCTCAGGCTCTTTTTGTATCCCATGTCCTTCAGCCCCCGACTATCTTCATGACCTTTCCTGGATTCCCTCCAATATATCAATGTCTCCTGTGCTGGGGAGCCTGAATTGGACACACAAGTCCAAGTGAAAGTCTAGACCTAAGCAAGACCCAGTTTCCAATCATACTGCATGGGATTCTTCTCTTCAAACTTCAGGACTCTCATACGCATCTGAATGGGACACTTCATTCCTTTTGCAGCCAGTGGAGAAAAATAGGTACTTCCAGACTGCTATTTGTCTTTCTCTTTTAGCTGTCTACCTTAGGATGAGATGCTTTGTGTCCCAGAGGGACCATTTCTCTATACTGATTATGAAAGCAACACATTCAACTGTTTCTGTCTACACTGTATTTCTAGTTAGGTGAGATAATTCCCAGCCTTAATTGTTGTGGGCAAGAGTTGGTAACTGATATAAGTTGTGATATTGCAATATCACAATCTTACACCTGAGCAAAATGCATGAACAGTAAGTCACTCTTGACTGCACAACTGTTCTTTGGGACGTACCGATTTCTGTCACTTTGCAGGCACAGTGAGATGAATAATGAAGGATTAAGATGGACTTTCAGTGAACAGTTGCAAGGTTCATATCCTGAAAAGGCTCATGTCTTTTGCTTAAATGAAGGCACTCTCATTTAGTCATGAATTCTACAAATTTTATATTACTTATACTTGGAACACTCAAGCACTGTCCTTGATGCCAGTGTTAGAGAGCTAAGCCATGGGATGGCAGAGGGCAGGTAAATGGATCTTGGCTGAGGATGAGACATGTGGGCGAGCTGGGAGGGTGGCTGGAGAAGGAGCACGGCAATCTTGACATCTCTGCTATAAGGGATCTTGAAGTCCACCATACGTCACCATATCACCACTGCTTGCATAGAACTGCAATACTAATTGAGCATTTTAAATTAAATTTTAATTAATCTAAGCAGGCACCACGCACTGAATCATGAGCCATACCCTGGATTCTGGAAAATACTTGTCTCAGCATTCCTACTTTCCTACTGGCAGCTGAATATTTCCTTGCAATAAGATGCTGATTTAATCAAATATATTGGTCCTATAAAAAGCAGTTTTTACCAGCCTTCACTGGTCAGAAGATTTCCCCTCCCTTTCATGGATTATTCAAAGCAGTCTTGTACCACAGACTGTAGGATACTGGAAATGACTTGGTACCTTTTCAGAAAAAAATATCTCGTTTATTCAGGCTGGCAGATGTACAGGGAATAACAGTTTATTGTACCTGATCCATATTTGTTGGATTGAGTGCAAGGACGAGATGGTGAAATATAATGGTCTGTGATATACAGCAGGTCAGGCTAAATGATCTAATGGTCTCTTCTGGATATACACGAATTGCTCGGCTGTGTGCCAGAAGCCAGACAGACTCCTGGTGTTCCCACAGGTCCCTATATTCATCTGTCCCTGCCCTCCTGAACTCTGTGGTGTAACTCCCATTTGCATCATTTAGAGCAGGATATTGATGTGGGCAGTTAATGCTAAAATGAAAAGTACAACAAACTTTGTTGGGAACCTCTGAAGTGCTGGATAATGGAGACACATTTAGCTGAGGCTAAATAGCTTCCAAATCCTGCTAAACTAGAAAGTTCACTCCATGGGATCACTGCCCTTGGTTTTTACTTCTCAGCTGCCAATTCCTGGCAGCTCCCTGGCACGGGACTGCCAGCTACGTCTTGTACTCCGCTGAGCAGAGCCCCTCTGTGCTGCTGAGAGGGGCTGCTCTTGACATCGCTGCTTGGCTCTGAGCGGTATTTGCGTCACAAGCTGCAGTTTCAAATCGTAACTCAACTCATCCCTGAATCCCTGGCGGTATGGTTGTCTTCTCCTGCCCTTCTGCTCTTCGCCAGTGCTGCCGCTTAGCTGGGTCCGCAGTCAGACAAATTGTAGTCAGAAAAATATTCACTTTTGCTGCAACGACATAGGTCCTTGTCAGCTCACCTTAGTGTTAGACCTGTGCCAAGGCTGGCACTAGGAAAACAGCAGAAATATTTGACTGTGACTGAGAAAGAGGAAGAGGATTGTCCCTTTTGCAAAAGGACTGTTGGTTAGGTTAACTGTGACATGAAAGTGTGTTTTCAGGGAGGCAAGCTGGTGGTGAAATTCCGTGCAGCAAGTGTCCTGGTTTCAGCTGGGGTAGGGGCTCATGGTAAAAGCAGTGCCCCAGGCTGCATTCAACTTGTGTCACCTAGTTTCCTAACTTCTAATGAACTCTTCAGAGTTGGACTTGACTTTATTCATTAATGTATAGGGAAGGAGGTAGGCTTTTTATTGAGCTGGCTATTTTTCTCCACTGGAAGCCCTGGTGCTAATGGTGCCAGTCCAGACACCTCTCAGACATACTCTGAATACAAAATTTAAGCTTTATATGATCAGCTTCAGACTACTGTAGTGCAGTCTCCTTTCTTTTCTGGAGCGGCTGCTGTGACAAACCAGGAACCTTTTCTCAGGTATATCTTCTCAGAAGGCTGTTATTTAACACAGGTGGTTCCCAAACATGCATACTAACCATCCTGGAAACCGGTGGGTAGAAGGACACAGTTTTCTCTGCCCACTTTGATGAGGTAGAACCACACAATAATTTAGGCTGGAAGAAACCTTTGAAGGGCTCTGGTCCAATGCTTTTCTCAGAGCAGGGCCAACTTAGATCAGGTTGCTCAGGACCTTATTAGCTGGAGATTTTGCAGCCTCTCTGGTCCCCTTCTTGTGTAGAGGAATGAAGGCAGTGGGCTGATTAGCATCGATAACATAGAGCTGTGGCCTTGCCTCAGAGGCAGTGGGTTGATTGACATGGATGATGTGCAGTTGTAGCTCGTTCCCACTAAGTGGTTAAATAGCCCCAAGGACTGGGGGAGAAGGGGTTGGGTGGAGGTGGGTGGCAGTGTGGTCTGGTCTGGTCTTTGGTGTAAGGTGATACAGCACAGACAGTAGAATCTGGCTAATGGTAAAGCCTTGTTGCAGCTGATTAGTGTTTGTGCTGCAACAATTGATGCCCCATGTGATGCAAACTGAGTTGGACTCAGACTACAACAACTGGTACCCAATGAAGCTGAGACAAGCGGGAGAACCTGCAACCCATAACAAACACCGTGAGAGGTGAGCTGTTGCAGCTAATCAATATGGGTGTATTGCAATATTTGGGTCAAGATGGACAACAAATTGCAGCTTTTGGTACCCAGTGTAGATGGGGACTAATTGATATGGGTACAGAAGAAGAAAATTCCACTTTAACAATGCTTACAGATATATTTGAAAAAAGAAGTGTAAAGTATAACAAGAAGGCAATAAGAACTTTGCTAGGATGGTGCAAAGTAAATGACGTGCTAGTTATGCTGAAAAATGTCTCTAGTGTTCAGGCATGGTAGAATGCTGGAAAATTTCTTATTGAGGCTGCCTTGAAGGGTGACAAAATTGCAACAACTTCACTAACAACATGGAGATTAGTCTTAGACCTACTAGAACAATTAAGTGTGGACAGGGAGACAAATTCTATATTTGCAATGCTTATGGATATATTTGAAAAAAGAGGTGTAAAATATGACAAAACAGCAATAAGAATTCTGCTAGTGTGGTGTAAAAAGTATGATTTGCCAGTTAGAGTGAAAAAGGTTTTCAGCATTCAGACATGGCAAAGCGTTGGAAAGGTACTTTTTGAGGCTGCCTCGAGGGAAGACAAAATTGCCACAGCTTTATTAACAGCATGGAGATTGATCATAGATTCGCTAGAACAATCGGATGTGGACAGAGAAATAAACCCTATATTAACAATGCTAATCAACCCACTGCCTTCATTCCTCTGCATTCTTGTATATTTGACAACCATCATGGTGATTTCCCCCCCTTACACTAAGCAGGCATTTACCACGTTGCCTGTTGTGCTTTCACTGTGCGTGTCTGAGAAGAGACTTGATCCATCCTCTTTATACCCTCCAATTAAGTTGTTGAAGGCAGCAATGAGAGACCTTTTTAGCTTTTTTTTTTTTTTAAGGCTGAACAAACCTGATTCTTTCAGTCTGTCCTTGTAGGGAAACTTACTTCAGAGCTCTTCCATAAGCCAGACTTCAGACTCTCCGGTGTGCTTCAGGGAAAATCTTTGGGTTTGTTGAAGGTTTCTGATTAACTCAGTACCTCTGTTTTCCCAGAATTAACATCAGCAACACTGATTTATATTTTTTCATTTGTTAAATTTTAAAATTTAAATTCTTAAATCATATGCCCTTCCCAGTCTTTAAGTTTGGTTTTCTTTTTTCTGCCAAGTATTTTAAAAGAAACACTGCTCTATTCTGCATAGAGTAGCCGATGTAGTATCCTAGGAAGATGAGCACTTCTCCTGTTTATGCTGTTCAGAAGACTAATTGGGAAAGAAATTACTTTCAGTTTCTGTTATTTATTTATTTTTTTTATTTCCAACTAAAAACTTGAGACTGATAATCTGAAGAAATGAGGCTGCTTAGGAATGTTAGATCTTTGCCAGCTGTTTCTTGTGCATCTGCTTTCAGGGCTAGGCTCTGTTCTGACTCTGGTCACAGTAAAAGACAGTTCAAGTTTTGCTGATTTCTAGCTTGACAAGTGTTAAAAGGCTTGACCTCATGTGACAGAGAAGAAATATCTGAGTTGCTACTATGATTCACTTTCAGATATTGCACTTTTTCCCTCCTGAAAACATTTGATAAGCCATTCTCTCCAGATATGTTCACGCTGACATGAATCCCTCTGGCCAAGAGCTTAAAATTTTTACCTACTTTCAGGGCTTGTACACACAAGCATTTATTCTCTGTTCTCCCCCCACCCCCACAGAGTTGTCTTTTGTTTACTGAATCTTATTTTTCTTGGGAGTCATATATACTGCTGCAACAAGGCGATGGATCAACGTCTCATCCACAGCTGAACTGAGATATTTTGCTACTACTTTTCCTTATTGTTTGGTGAAGTGAATGGTGTGGCTGCTAGTTCCCTTTGAGTTGGGAACAAGGTAGCTGCAAAAACAATCACTGTTCATGATGCTTGCTTTGGGTTTTTCAGCCTTTTATATGGAAGGATATATTTATCTGTATGTACAAAAAGGTAGCATTTTGGTTAAATAAATGAATACTCATATATTCTGTACTGCTCATGGTGGCCTTCTAAGACAGAGAAAAAGACCTGCTATATTGAATAAAAAATGGTAGTGCCAAATACCATATGCACTGCTAGGAATAATACATAGAAATCCTGTATTTTCCTAAACAGAAACATGTGCTTCCCACAGCACCTAAGGGACTTGGGAGCACAAGGCACATTGAATGTCTCACGCAGTCCATTTAATCAAGTTAATTCCAGACCAAACTCAATGACTAAAGGCAGTTGCAACGGGGGGAGTTTCCCATGTGTTAAAAGCACTTGCAAAAATTGGAGAGTCTCCAGTGCTGGGTAGAGCTGCAAGTTTTGTTTTTCAATCCCTTTGCTTGCTGAAGAAGTTGACTCTGCAGGTATTTGTAGGCACAAACCAAGGCTAAATGTGGTCTTGTGTGATAAGAGTGCTTTAATGAGTTAAGGTATATTTCAGATATACAGCTGAGGCTCTCAGCTCTAGAGGCAGTCACTCATTTCTGTCCATGCATGTTGGCTTTGGCATTCGTTGGGGTGATTTGACTTGCTGAGCTACAAGAAAAGTACTGCCCCCACCCCCCCAAGTGTATCATTTTCTGCCGAACTAATGATTTGAATTACCTCAGAAAAATGCCTCACAAGCACGAAAACTGGTGGAAGGAATGAAGCTGAAAAAGGTGTCTGGCGTGGGGGCAAAGAAGTTTGTGTGGAAAGGTGGGATGGAGGAGCAGGTCCACTCCTTTGGGTAGCAGCAAGATGTTAGGTTGGCTTGCACTCAAACTCTGGCCAAGCAGAACTTGCCTCTCATTTTCTGTTTTGCCAGATATCTGCCTTGAATGGGCCAAAAAATTGATACGTGCATGAAGACTGTAGTTTCAGGCAGACACAAATGACTGAGTTTTATTAGTTGTTTTGTAGAGGTATTCATATAACTTTCTTTTTCTTACGAAACCTCTGAAGACACAGTCAGCCTTCCCCTGCAACCAGACCTACAGGCAAGACTCTTGCCTGATTTATTACTGATTTATTACATAGGGTCTTTCTGTAGCAAGCATCAATATGAGTATTTGAATAGCAATTCATCACATCTCTCCACCAAAGAAAGCACAAATGATCTCATTCTTATCTTGCTTACCCTGGGATGCAGCAGAAGTAATTTCGCTGGATACAAGCATTGCACCAGCGTAAAATTGCTGGAGTCAGATGAAAACTGGGAATGGCAGAGAGTAATTAAAATAATAAGGCACCAGATCATCTTTGGAACTGTAGAATATTAAAAGGGTCAATTGTGGACTGGAAATTTTTGGATAATGAGTGTGCAGGCTTGGTGGCTCCCCCTGCCCCCATCAGTGTGACACATATTTGAGAGGATCTTGCTCAGTCTGTGCACTGGATTAGAAATCAGCTGTCATTAAGGAGCGTTTCACAGTGTGAAAGGTTCCTGGGTGTGATGCTGTGCATGAGAGGCAGCCGTGGGGATTAAGCTGGCTGGTAACAAGCATTTGTATTTACCAGCCTGGTTAACTTCAGATCAGCCTTCTAAACATTTCCATGGAAACAAGGGAAGTTTTGGTTCACTGTAAGTGGCTTAATTTACTTTCTAACTGTATTTAAAATAGAATACTAAACAGAGACAAAACTAACTCTGAAACATGTTTTTGTTAATGTGATTTTAATCAGTCGGGGCATTCAGTGATTGCTTTTCCATACCTCCTGCCTGAAGTTATGGGTGAAGCTTTCATTGAGCAGTTGCTCCTTGAATCTGCAATGGCATGAACAAAATAAGTCAGGAAAAGAACGGTGGGATCGCTGAGGGTCTTAAACCTTTAGTTTTGGTAGAAAACAATTCAATGCCTTTGTTTGTGAGCCTTCCTGTTTCTTTACAAAGCGTGAAACTTGAGAGACTGGAATGTGCTTACATCCTGACAACTTCTTATGTATGTACTATTTTACTGTATAAAAAAGTATAAATTTTGATATGACTGAATAGTCACTTGTTGAGTCAAAGAGATAAGAGATGTTGATGTACTTATAGAGAAAAGTACTAAAAGTTTGTTTTCCTTTTACATTGGCATCTTTAAAGTTACATTATAGAAAAGTAGTTGTAAGTAGATTTTCTGAATTTCTAGGAAGAAATTCAGATTTCCATACAAACAGTGGTGCATCAGAGTGGAAACACCCTAAATGTGTTGTAAAGCAGCAAAGTGAGGGGAACTATAAGCTGACTCATGTGGGTGAGGTTCTTGCTCAAAGTGCCTGTCTGTCTCTCAGGGTGTATGCACCCAAAGATGAATTGTTCGTATGACTCAGGAGGTGTTTTCCAGTAGAAGTGACTATGACTTCTGTACTGCTGATAATTGGTAAATGTATGAACCGCTTGAACAAAACCAGCTTTAATTATGCATGAGTGCAGATTAGTCTGGAAATCAATTTGGCTGACTCACACTCAAAATTTAACATTATTCTTTGAATTTCAATAAGTCTGAGGTTTTATTTTAAGTTATATTCCAAGAGCAGTCAGAGGCAGCAGGGAAATTGTCCTTGATGTTTATCTGAGCCTTGGAAATGAGTATAGCCTCGCATCTATGGCATCAGGGAGGAAATTTTCCTTCCCCTGTGGTATGGACCTAACAGTGCTGTCCATACTAATGCTCAGGTCCTCACTTTGCAGCTGCACAAGCACACTGTGCTAAGGTCACCATCTTACATATGGGAAACAGAGAAAGAAACACTCTGTGGTTTGTTCAAAGGCTTTTTGCAGTTGAGAAAATGAAGTTCATGAAAGCTTGATCTCAAACTTAACTTTTCACTCTTTTCCCATTGCTTGTCATTTAATCCAGGACGGATGACCTCTGTCTATCTGGTCTACCTAGAGAAGCAACAGAGTGCCATCTACTAAACTCTGGGGTGTTCTGATAATAAACCATAACTAAGAATTTCTGTTTCCATAGAAAATACGAGTCAACCTTAGTTATTAAAATGTGTTGTAACAGGTGGCTGGCTGCCTGGCTCTGTTCCATACCTCCCCGGACAGGAATGCATGCAGCTGACTGCAAGCAGCTGTGTGTGCACTTGGGAAGACTCTGACATGCTTGCAGCTCTGCCAGTGGCTTTAATCAATAGCAGCAGCAGGCAGAGAAATGCAAAGACAATGTGACCAAAATACTTGCCTAGGTAACTATAGTATCTGGAGGAAAACCATGTGAATAGATTGGCAGCGCAGTATTATTATTTTAAGGCAGAAAACATGAACAAACTGGACTGTGATCCTGCTGTGTATTTAAAAGTGAGTGTGCAGTGTAACACTTTAAAATGTTTTGAGATTTTGTGTAAACTCTCCTTCAGCTACTGCAGTCAGACAAAACAGCAAAAGGACGTTAAGTTTCATGTGGAACAAAAGGTAGGATACTTGTCCTCGTGAGTGCAAAGAAAAGGTTTGCAAACAAATGCAATGTAGAAAAAAGCCCAGAAACCTGAAATCTGTGGTGTGCAATGACAGTGTGAGTATCCCCAGATGAGAACATTCATGTGTTTAAAATACACAAGCTTACAGGCTGAGACACATTTTTTTTAATATTATCCACTTTCATTCTCACTGCAAAATATAATTTCTCATTTTTAACATGTGTTGCTACAGTGACTTTTTTCTCTGTTAAAGCTTCTTTATGTCCTTACAAACTGAAGTCCTAAACCTTTGCTGATAAGTGTGTGGTTTGGGCTGGGGATGGGAAGAAAATAATTTCTGTGTACTGCAGTCATTTGAGTAGTGCTGCTGAGGCAAAGGAGGGAGATTGTAAGCTTTCATTATTTTATCAGGAGCAAAGCAAGTGAAGGAGATATGCTGAGTGGAACAAGAGAGCACTGGAAAATTCAAACAGTCCTCAAATGGTTTGGGAAGAGAGAGACCAGCTGGGGAAGGTTTAGAATGTGTGGGTTTTTTCTGTGTCAACAACAGGTGCAAGCAAAATGAAACTCAGAAGGTAGTTTTTCTCTTGACAATGGATTTTGGAGGCTCTTGCACTTCTAATAATATCCAGGTATCTCAGGCAGAGGTTGGCTGTAAAACTATTCTATAGAAATCTGAAGTATGTTGAGCTCCAAGGAAAATGATACCGGCGCACAAGTTGCTTCAAAGAGGGTTTTCTTCCTCCTAGCGCAGGCCATAAGTTGGCAACAGCAGCATTAGACCTTAGGGCTTTTCCGTATGGGCTAATGGCAAGTTTGCCACAAGCGAAGTCCATTCAGTGAAGAGGTGGAGCTTATGGTAGTTTTAAGTTGAACACAGGTGAATAAGCAAATGCAGTGGAATCATGAGAAAAGAGCCAAGACTGCAGTGGAGGTGCACAAAGAGCAGTTGGGTTGTGACCTCCTTCCAGCATGACCCTCCAAGCCTCTGTAGTCTTCAGAGGGCTTTGTGGGGTCTAATGCCACCAGGAGAAGCTGGATGGGGAGACCTGACTGCGAGGTCTGCTTCTTTGCCTTGTCTTCTCATGGCCCTGGGCAGCACACCATGGGGCACCAGCCACCAGCTCCTTGGAGACCTTCAAGGAACAGGAGGTGCTTTATCTCATCTGTCCTCTGGTTTCCCACCAGTCCATTTGTGAGCCTCTAATCCCAGCTCCTCCTTTCTCCAGGTCCACCCCACCCCAGTTGTTTCCATCAGTATTAATTATTCTTTCTCCTCATAGTTTTTTTTCTATTTACCCTTTCTAGAAGGGCTTGAAGGTTTTTCTCTGTGAGAAAAACGGTCTTCCAGATTTGCTGGGCATTTGTAACCAAGCAAACGGCTGATTCCTCCTCATTGTTGATCAAATCACTAAGTTATCTGTAAATAAATAGAAGACTGAGACATCTCTCTTTTTATAATTTGGTGCCTGGGATTTTGTCTACTACTGGAATTAATTTCTGATGGCAATTATTGTTCCACTTAAAAATAATTAGCTTTATCTTCTACTTAGAAAATATAAATTAGACAGTTCTCTTTGACTAGATATTCTCAGGAGCACAGGGAAGCTAAACTCACTGGTATTGAGAAGAGTGCCTATTTATTAGCTTAAAAACTACTTCTGTAATCTGTCTAGGAATGTCTGGGGAAAAATTTGAGTTTATGCTTATAGAAACCCATATATTTCATTTTTTAACAAAATTTATCATTTAATTCTCACTGATCTTAAGGATGAATTTCACAAGCAGGGGTCCCAGTGCTTGCTTTTTTCTTTTTTTCTTCCTGTTTATTTTTTTTCTTGTAGGCCCCTATTTGCTGTCATTAAGTGGAAACACAGCTCTTCCAATTCCCTGCTCCCGGTGTCAAACATGCTCCATTGTACAGGTTCCTGAATAGGTACAAAGTAAGCTGTTAAAGCTAGAAGTCATGTTCAGGTATTTCAAAGACTTCCAAATTTGTTTAAATGTTTTGGGAGCTTCTTTAATACAAGAGTAACCTCTGGCAAGATTTATTAACCTTTGATTTACATTCCTTATTTGATATGCATTCCTCTAAGTTATCAGTTTGTAATTTCGATTTTCAATTTGAACCTCTGAAATAGAGATACAGGGCTGGACTCTGAGCTGATGCAAACAGACTTGTGTTAGTTTCCAACATCTGAGAATTTGGCTGCTTTTATAGATTTTCCCAAATGAGATGTTACTGTTTTCATTCTAGAACTTTATTTTCAGTTGCATTAGTAACATCTGACATTAACTTCATCTTGCTGTGACAGGCAATTGCTAGTTGTGAATGCAGTTGTGAATAAGCACAATATTGTTCACTTCGGTTGAGCTATGTTTGCTTTTAGCATGGCAAATCGTCAGCGGAGAGTCCAAGAAATGATATAGATTTAACGTTAATGAGGTGATGCTCCGTATTGCTTCACAGCTGTGGTCTTTTCAGACAGTAATAGGAAGCTCCTACCTTCCCCACTTGTGTTTGCAGATCCTATAAAGCAAAACAGCCCGTCCTTCTTTCCTCTGAAAAAATGGACTAATGCCAAGAAACAGGGAACTAATGGATCTGATAAATATGGAAAATCTTCTCACTGGAGGTCTGTCTGTATTAACCATTAATCCTAATGGTCTCTGCTGACGGGGATGGATCCATGTCATTTTAAAAGGCATGACTATACTCAGAAAAGTCTGAGGGGGGAAAAAATCAGCCAGCAACCGTTCTTCATAGTTCCAGTTTTTGTATGTTGAGTCATATCTGCCAATTGTAATGCCACTATCTTTTTGTTTTAGGGATCCTGCCGAGCTGGGAACACTTGGAGGGAGGGAGCTGGGTTCTAGTCTTTTCCATTTGCTGTTAGTGGAATATTTCACTAAGTGTCAGGTGTGAGGCCAAGCATTGCATCTGGAAGTAGACCTTGATGGCATCACTGACCTTGTTGCTCTAAGACCTTTTAACCCTGGTCAGAGGTGTTATTATGGAAGGGATGCAGCCTCATTCGGACTGTGCACGGAGTTTCAGGGCTGACTTTAAAACCAGTGGTACCAAGTTGTGAAAAGCAAAACGAAGGAGGACAGAGATGGAGCTGAATAAACACATGAAGTGATCTCACAGCAGGCAGTGACTGCTATACATGTGAAGTTTTGCAGGAGCTTGTTGGGTGAGGCTGAAGCGGAGTAAAAAATGGAAGAAAATGGGCAAGGTTGAAAGCCCAGAGGGTTGGAGAAGATGATCATGTTTTAGGGGAGAAATGGAAACTCAGGGAACACGTACCAAATTTTGTAGTATTATGTCCAATAGAGCATTTGACCTTTCATTAAAATTAGATTTTGGAGAAGAATGATGTGGTAGCATAGCTGAAAGCTACAGAACAGGAACAGATGGTCTGGGTGAAACGCCACCACTGGAGCTGCAGTGTTTACTGAGGATTCCAGTTTCTCTGACACTGAGTGTACATCGATGTTTGTTGGTGGGCTTATCCTTAGCAATGTGGGCTAACCCTGGAGCAGCTGAGCCAGGGTGACTTCTGCTGCTGCACAGAGAGAGAAGCTTGGGGCCCATAGAGTTGCTTTACAAGTTCAGAACTGGAAGTTTTCAACTTCTTTTCCCTTTTGCAGTGAGGATAAGGAAGATGAGCATCTCCTTCAAGCTGGAGGCCTGGTTTTGCTCAACAGTGGGTTTAAATTAACCTCATTATAAGTGGGAGCTTGATGGTTTTTTTTAGTGCAGAGATTTGTCTGTTTAGTTAAGATGGCTTCTTCTGTTCAACTGCTGCTAATTAGCATCCATCATTAACTGGTCCAGAGCTTGCAGCTCTATTCATTTGAATGATTGTTAATGGGAAGTACACCCATTGAGACATTGGGTTAAATGCCAGTTTAATGAGGGTGTGTTGGTTATTTCACTGTAACTGAAGCTCTGCTCATCAGCTGAGCGAGGTAAAGGTTTCCTTCCTCACTAAATAATTTGCTCAAACTGTGATCCTAAGTATATTCAATTAAGAAAGCCCATCAACGCTGGAGAAATCCATTAAGAAAGTGGGAGTAATAGAGAAATAGAAGAATAATCTTACAAATGAAGTTCAATACCAGCACAAATATTTAGCTATTAAAGCCAATCTTTGGTTTTATTACAAATTTTCAAAAGCTGGTTTCTTCTAAAAGGTGCCATTTCCACAGCTGTAGAAAATGAAGTCTGTTCAGTGAGGCAACGCTGCACAGAGGAGCAGCACCGCAATGGTGACAGCCTCTGTGTTTGAAGGACACCTTGCAGATCGAACCGAGGAGCTGGAGTTGAAAGCAAGAGCTGCTGTCACACGAGCAGAAGAGATTGCCAGCTTGCTGTGCCTGACTCCATAGTGCAGAAGCAGGGAATTACACAAGCTCTCAACCCTCCCCTCTGCGAAGATAAGCCTTGCCTTGGCAGTGCGCTCCCCCCGGGGGGTGGGGTGGGGGGAAGGGCAGTGCCATGGGCTGGATGCTTTGGCCGCAGTGTTTCTATAAGGAATCCCAAGTGGTGGTGGGCACGTGGCAACTGTCTGGTAGCATTTATCCAGCCATAGGACCACAATTCCAATAATTATTCTCCATCTGTACACTTCCTAGGAATTACGTAAGTAGGAAATTGGAAGCGTGTGAAGCCAAAACATGAAATAATACAGAACAGATGAAGTGAGGGATTTTGTCTTAAAATAAAACTTTCTCTTCTGATTCTGATTTAGACTTTCTTCAGTCCAACTGGCATTCCTTACCTGCCTTCAACCAAGTCTGCAGTGGCTCTTACCAAGCCAAGCCTCTGTATGCACCTTTGCCCTCGTTGACCTTCAGCTGCTCTTGATGCCGCTAACTATACCCTTTTCCCAGGATGTTCTTCCCCTTTAGTGATGTTTCAACATCTTTTGAATCACATTGTGTGATCTTGTCACATTTTATCACATTTTGTATCACATTTGTTACACTTTGTCACATTTTGAATCACATTTTGTCATCTTCTGACCCTCCTCCAGCTTTCTGTGAGGATGTCACAAAGATCTGCCTTTAATTTTCCTTTACTCCTTTTCTCCTTGTTCTGTGGTACTGTCATCCACAGATACAAACAGATTGCATCATGCCTATGCTGATGGGTCACAGACTTGCCTGCTTACTCCAGGCCATTTTTAATCTGTCCGAACAGTGGTCTGGGGTGGCTTTTCTGACAGGTCTGACTGACATAAAGGTATTAATTCAAGCTACCAATGGCTATTGTTAATATTTTCCATTGACATCTCTTTTAGTCTCTTTTTGAGGGCAAAATCATGAAAGTGAGCTTTCCTATATCCAGTTTGGTTGGATCTTCCAGATCCTTCTGCATACCTGCTTTTAAGGATGTGGTCTTTTTGTAACTGTAAGACAGCTAAAAGTCTTATCTGGGCTCTTACACTTACTTATTAAAAGAATCTCACATACTGCAAGATTCCTTTCTCCAGCTTTCCCCCATTTAAATTAATACAAGATTCACATGCAGAGGCATTTTCTTACCCCAGTACATTGACAGTATCACCTCCTTCCTGCATTCTTCTATTAGTTCCTCTGTCTCTGTTTATACAACATAATCTCATTTTCATTTTGAACAACCTTCTTGTCTCATCTCCACATGGTTTGTCATCTCTTGTTCGTTCTTAAATGTCAGCTTCCATCTTTGATGGGCTGGTGATGCCAGCTCTCTTCCTCTTGTTTTTACATCTTCAAATCGTCACCTTTCCCATGCTTACCCTCATGTTTGGAAGGAGCTCTCTGAAACAGCAACAAAGCAACTTTCAAGTAATTTTAGAAGTCTTTTTTTTCCCTGTGATGCCTTACAGAGACCTTGACAAGTTGATAGTGTGCCAAGGCAGATCCTTTTCAGGCTGAATGGTATTTCTTGTATTCCCTGGCTGTCTGGGAGCCTCAGATGTTTTCCATTTCAAACAGGGATGCTCTTTTTGAGTCACCTATCTCAGCAGGGCCCTGGTCCATGGTCTGAGTGGCACTGAAATAAACTTTGCTTCACTCTAGGCATGGACAAAGACCTGTCTCAAGCCTGTGCCACTCTTTCTCCTTTCCTCTTCCACCACACCCACACTACAACTCTGTTTATCTCTGCTTCATAATATTGGTGAAATAACCAACATTAGGCCATGTCTCCTAGAAACTAGCAACTTGGGCATCACCTAATGGTAAGCAATACATTTTGCTTTACTGTTTGCCATTGTTTCTGTTGGACTCAAGCCAGATGGTAGTAAAAAATGGTTTTTGTACAGCAGTGAAGAAATCGTCGTGGCTTAACTAGTTACAAAAAATGACTTATGTGGGACTGGTTCCTGCAGAGGTAGTTTTCACAAGTACCTTCATCTTCTTGCCTTCCAAATGCAGGAGTATAGGACCTGAGCACTGGGGATATTCTGTGCAGCCTGAGAAATAAGATTCTTTTCAGAAGGTCTGTAGTTGTCCCAGACAAGCAGAACAGTATGAGCGTGAGGCAGATAGATGGCACGCACCTTGAAAGGTTTATTGCAGGACCAGAATCCCTTTCATTTCTTCACAGAAGAATATAATAAATATAAAAACCTTGTGTTTTTTCCTTAGGTACGATTCAATGAGTTTTTCCCCTTGGGTAGCTCTAGCCAGTGGTGGATCTGTCCATGAGAATCTTGCAGCAGACCCCCATTTCAAGGCAGATGCCCTCAGCTTGATGCCGTACTCGGAGCATTGGTCCAGCTGCGTGCTGATGAGTGCCATAGCTGTGGCTGTCTCATAAAGGTGCTGTTCATAAAAGCTCTGGGGATGCATATCAGCGTGTCAAGTTTCTAAATGTTGGTTTTATAGAGGATGTGAAAGAAGGAGGGACACCTTGATTAGGTTGTTTGAGCAAAGGAATTAGAGGGAAATAGCTCTGAAATTGGTACAGGAATACAGCACATGAATTCTGACTGAAGTCAGTAGGGAAGAGTCTAAATTTTGAAATTAAAGGGAAATGCTGTTGAAACTGAACTGTACATTCTCTTGCCTTCTTAAAATTAAGTCATCTCTTTTTTTTTTTTTTTATATCTCTGGAGTGACAAAGCCATTTAGGTTTTATTGACCAGTGTGTGTTGATCTGCCTGATGACATTTCCCAAGATTAATGTGTCTGTTTCTTGACAATGCCTATGCTTCATGATGCATCACAATTAACCACTGCTACTTGGTATGACAAGGAGGGACTTTTTTTTTTTTTTTTTTTATCTGCAACTGCATGACTTCTATCTGCATTTCAAATGGCAAGTAAACAGACAGGTCCCCTATCTACTTCTCTCATCTACCTTTTTGAAGTGAAAAAGCATTGAAATTCATGCTTAGGTTCCCAGTAAGATGCAGCATGCTTTGGAGAGCAAATTGGACTGGAAGTATAAACAACGGAAAAACACTAACCAAACCCCACAATGTGTAAGATACAGAACACACAAGCATCTCCTGTTATTATAAATACTTTGTAGCTTTTCTTTATTTCTGTTGGTAGAATTGTCAAATTAATATTTATAATCTCTCTTTAGTGCATTTGCTAGGGGTTTTTGTTTTTTTTCAGTATAAATTGTCAGGCTAACAGTGTTACTCAGGCTTGTCAAAGTATGTTTTTTCAAGTTAATGGAGTTTCACATTTTGATTCAATTTTGCAGGGATGTACCATTGTGCTTAAATCAAAACTGAGTGATCCATTAGTCTTTAACATGACTCTCAACGTGTGTGAAGTTCAACTTCTGTGCATTTGCCTGAGTTTTTGTCATAACCTTAAAAACATCTCAGGAACAGGTTTAGTTAGAAATTTTTTACTGTTTCAATTAAACTCGGTAGCTGAACATAAGACATTAATACAGATTCAAAATTTTCAAATTTACCTAACCATTGTTTAAATAACTTTGTACAGTTTCCTAATTTTTTGGCTATCACAAGACAAGATGAATTTTATCGGTCCTTGGTTCCAGCATTGGGATTGCCAGCAGAAGCTTTTATGTCTATTTTTTCACAGTATCTTGGATGCAGATTTGTCCACCCATGTTATGGAGACTTCCAACAGCTAAGAGGTGATGCTGGCTAGATATCCCTCTTAACAAATTGGAATAGAAAACAGTGATCTAAAAATGAAATATACTTGTCTATATGTTGAGGAAGAATTAAAATTTACAATCCTTTTAGTTCTTTGTTGGAAAAGTAAAGACAGAGTTTAAGAAATGTTTTGAGCTCTACTTTGTTAATCTATTTTCTTGCTTGCTTTATTTCTTCCCATATATTCCCTACCCCCCTTGGTAATTTTATTTGCTTCTGTTCTTTATAAGGTCCCTTGCTGACAGCTCATTTTCCCTTCTCCAGGGAGTATTTCAGCTGAACCTTGGTGTTGTGAATGTATGTAATGCATTTGAATACTATTATCTATGTCACAATAAAAAGAAAATAAATGTCACAACTGGTATACCTTTAATAGGCATGGACATGGCATTATTGCAGAAGGTACAATGAAGACTTCTGCTCCATGCACCTTTGTAATAAGAAAAGTTGACAGGTTGTGAGATTTCCTAAAGAATGGGATGGTAAACAACACAAAGGTTTTTATAAAGCCTTTTACATAAATCAGGTGGTGAAGCATATTTTAATACTGTTCAGGACTGGCTATTTTATTGCAAAAAGATATCAGAGCTCAAGGAGTATGATAGAGCTGGATGAAGTGAAACATTCTGATATGAAAAGGGATTGAATGAATTGAGAGTTTTCATTTAGGAAAGAGACAAATGAAAGTGAAATGGATAAAAGGATCCAAAACAACAAGAAAAGTTGGATCCTTTTTTTTTCCTTTTGGCATGGAATAGGCTATTTTACATAATTAAGAACTGAAAATCATGAAAGTATGGAAGCCACAGTAAAAAATCTAAGCCAAATAAAGTAAACAACAAACAACAACAACAAAAAGAGATTGCATATTTTGTGTGCATCAAAATTATCGAGAGTTATTACTGAGGGGAAGGATCTGAAATTTCATGTGTCATGACTTGAATGTGCCAGCAGCAGGGACACAGGTGGGTACAGTCTATGCTCCATCTGCCCATCAAGAAGTTCTTATGCTTCTCCCTAATGAGGTGCTCCCTGGTCACAGTCAGATCCTGCAGAGTCGGGGCTGGGCTTGCAGCTTGGTGGTCGAATACTGTCCCTGTGAATGATTAAACAAGAAATCCCGAATGGGATGCAAAGCTGCTTTAACAGAGTGCTGAAATTTTTTTCCTGTAGCATAAATTAATAAAGCAGACTTGAAGTATATGTAAATTATTTATCATTTTTGGCTGGGTGTCAGGACAGCCCTCTTCTGCAGATAAACAGCAACACACAATGATCTTAAACTTTTAGTGTGATGAATTCGCTTATTACTCTATTTAACCAAACATTATACTCAGAAAAAATACTCTAAATAACAACGTTCTCTGATCTATATTTTCTGTCTCTGAGAAGTGGGATACGAAGACAAGGACTTAACCAAGAGGTCCTGAATTTCAGTTCCTCCTCTGCCTTTTCTGTGAATCTCTTTCTGAGCAAATTGTTTTGTCTTTGGCCCTTTCTCCACATGGCTTGTACTTCTGAGGCCCAGAACCGAAGACACTGCTTTTTAATTTAGGTGTGCGAGGTGGAAATCTAAATTTCAATCCATAGGTGCTTTTTTAAAGCATCCTTTAAACAATTTTGATAGCTTTTTCCAAAAAACCACTAGACTGTGGATAATCTGTGTGCAAGATAAAGTGCTTAAGTATTTGCAAAGCATTTAAACTCAGAACAATCAAATTGTGACCCATTATTTATCATTAGCACATCTGGTATGCCACGTCCAGGATTTTTATGTAAAGTCTTTTACATGCATATGTGCATACACAAAGCTAGGGATTGTATTTTCATATTTTCTAATAGTGCTATTTCTATATAGTGGGAATAGTCATTTCAAATCGGTGCATGAACATTTCTGGCATTGACAAACATCTTAATATCTACATAGATCTGCAATTTCTTGATTTATCATCATGGAATGTATTGTCAGATTGTTTTCCTTTTTTTTTTTTCAAGTTCCACATCAATCCAATATTTCTGAATAAAATACTACCTGCATCATGACATTCTTTGAATATTATCAAAGGGATTTTTACTATAATTTATCAAATAAGGTGTCAATATCTGGTATTATTTTTGGGAAGTCTCAGCTCATACTGTAGCACTGGCAGGCAAAAGCACCTGCAATAGCGAAGTTTCCTTGACCAGGTATACGTGCATGCATCAGACTCAGGTGTTTGTTTCACTCGGTGACATTTTGTGTCTGAGCACTGCAGGGGTGTTTCTAGGAACGCTTATGACAGGACAATTAAGTTTCATCATCCTTATCTTATAGTCTGTTGACAGCTTTCCAATGCCATTAAAGACATCATAGAATTGATTTTCTACCTTCATCGGTGTCTGTCCTACAGCATGAGCTCTCACGATGAGCCTGAGCATCTGCATGTTTTCAGACCCTGAATCGATATGCTCTTTCCCTGAAACAATTACAAGTCTTATCTTTTCAAGATTGTCCTTTATCCTTATGTCGAACCCATATAGACCTACAATGGGAATCAGTTCTCCACAGCCTTATCTGTGGTTACTTGTCTGCCTTGAATGCAAGTATGCTTTCCCTGCAGGTGGTTCCCTGGAACTTCAGCTGTCACATCAAGCTGCCCAGCCATGGTCAAACGATCAGTAAAAACTCACTGAGGGCATGAGGTGCAAATGCCTCTTCAACAATGCCGTGGTAGAAATTGGCTTCTTTTTAGTACATTCTGGCTTCTGTTTCTCGCAAATACGGAAGGTCTTTCCAAAGGTGACAGATAGAGCTTAGAACTGGTTTTGGTCTGTTCTGGTTCAGCCTTCCACTCTGGTTTTGCAGATTCCTCCTATTTGCAGTCTGCAGACTCCTCCGGAAAGATTTTTCTAATCTTGTCTGCTTTGTTGTCTTTTCTTTCCAAAACCTGCACTTGCTTTTTTTTTTGTGGTCTGAAATCTTGGAAAACTTCTCTCTTTTTTTATGGAGTTTGGATAAGGAATTCCTCACATTCTACACCACCCCTCCACCCCCCCATCCCCCAGTCTGGGGCTTTTATTCCCAATAGAATCTGATCTCCAGAATTCAGAATTTCACAAGCCCTTCAAAATTGCATATTTGCCTCAACAGTATCAAATCTGTTATAAATTATTCAACTATTTCCTCTTTCCTCTGAGTTCTCTTATGAAATGTATCTCTCTAGCTTCATTTGTGTCTAGGAGCTCAATATTTATGTTTGTGCTGCACGTTCTGATAAACGATTTTCTCTTCCTCAGTCACAGGCTGATGTACAAATCTAGTACATCTGCGATTGCAGTAATCCAAAGAAAATCTTGTTCTTATCTGTGCTTGCCAAACTCTTGCTTTAACTTTTCTGTTCCTCCTGTGCTTCTGGAGAGCTCCAGTTGCTCGGGATTTTTTACTGCTCCTTTTCTTATTCACCACTCATCTTAGATGTGATCTTCAATTTCTGTGGCTGTACCCCCGGTGTCAGACTGTTGGGGGTGTACGTGTGTGTGTGTGTGAGATAAGTTTTAAAATCTGAGTTAGGCTTTTAACTACTGAACTTGAAATAAATTAAGCAAGAAAGATAATAGATGTTAGAGAAAACAGCTTCTGGGAAAGAAAAAAGGATTATGTATGGGTTTATACCATACACTAATCAGTTTGTATCAGAGTGTTTCGGGGATATGATTTCTAACACTGAGAAACTAAAAAGTCCAATTATCACTGCAAAACTATAAAACAACAAAAAGACTATTTAGTCATATTTTTAATTCAAGTTTTTTTGTGCACAGTTTTATGTAAATGTGTTCACAGCACTAAGATGGAAGGTCTTATTCTTACTGAGAGAAAAAATTTTGAGGAGAGTTCAATAGTAGAAAGCAGATTTACCAGGAATTTTCAGGAAGGAAAGTTTTTTCTTGTAGAAAATACTAGTATGAGAGGATCCAGCTGAGCCAGGTGCTTGCATGGGATCTGACCTTAACTTTTTGCAGCTTGAGCAGCACCTACATATGCATTTATTCCTTTCCTTATCTTCCATTTAAAAGTGTGCTGGGCAACAGCTGGTACCTGGCAGGTTTCTGGTTTCCCTGGTCTGGTTAATTGGCAAGCAGCTTATTTGCTATATGGTTCCTGCCATCCTGCCAAAGAGGCATCAAGGGACCTCAGGGAGTTGCGCATCCCACCTGCAGGACAGAAGAGAAGCCAAAAAATTACATTTTGATCCTTTACATTTTGATTTTTCTCCTACTCCCAGCATTGTTCTGGCAGTCAGATTTTTGGTGCCACTTGTGGTGAGAAAACATTACATTTGATGATGGATTTCCATTTTTCCAGACAGCTCAGTCTGTGATTGGCTCTCGGAGGCTGTATTTGTGGTCTGTCTTTGGGAAAATATTTTGGAAACATCTGTAAAACTCTTATTTCAAATGTCTGGTTTTTGGCTCATTAAAGACGAATACATTCGCCAAACTAAACTGAAAAAAACCCGCCCCTCTAACAGCTCAGGACTCATAATTAGAAGATGCGTTGGCAAAAAAACAGAACAAGATCTGCCTCCATTGGTTCCCGAAAAGATTCATGTGATTTTGGGGAGAATGAGAGCTTTTTACAGGTATTTCTTAATAAAACAATATCATGTGAAGTTGAATCATCTTGTTGAATACTTCCATTACATGGCAGAGTGCTAGTTGAGTTACGGACGGTCACTGACACGGCATTTAGAAAAAGCTGCTAAAGAAAAATCTCTTTTTAAACATGAACTGACGGCAGCTTTCAGGCCATGGTTTCTAATAAATGAACAGTGTATGTGAAATATCATGAACTGTTAATAATACCTTGTACATAAACTTTGCTATTTTTTAGCTGAACATGTTTCCAATGTTGCCAGTTTATATTTAACAAAGATTTTTGACAGCTTGTCTTTTAGATGAAATTATTCTAGAAGAAGCTTATTTATAATGAACGTGATTTGAAATATTAAAGGCATGATAACACCAGGAGTTTTGGAGATCTTAAATCGAGTCTTAAATAATGACTAAGCAAGGAAATGAAGTGTTACAGCATACTCCTTTTTTTTAATAAACACTTTTCCCTGGTCCTAAACAGGTCATGAAAGGGCCATGTTCTTTGCTTGTTCTATGCAGGATCAAGGTAGACGTGGAATAAATGCAGATCTGCAGTATGAACAGCAAGGTGGGGGGGAAGTGTCCACTTATCCCCTCAGCTGACTCTATGCATTTCTTGTTAGTGCTTGATTTAATTCTCTTAGCTCTATTCCAAAGATTCTTGGGCTTCTGTGGCTGCTGCTATAGCCATGACACTTCAAGTTCAATTTGGAAAAAGCACAAGCCAGTATTAATTAAATAATTGCTGTTCCCATACTCAGTTACAACCCCTTCCTGCCCAAGTTCTTTCAATCCGTTGTGGATGCTTCATTTTTTCACTCTTGCTCCTCTGTAGGTGAATTCTTCCATGCTGAATGTACATAGTACTGACTATTTACTTTTGTTTTTAATCTAAGTAGAACAGCTTTGCAACCCATTCACAAGTGGCAGGGTTAGCTGCATCCCCTATGCATATAAATGCAGTGCTGTGTGTGTTTGCCTAAGGGCATAATATAGAGATTCTCTGTGGTTTTACCCAGACACCACTGTCTTATCCATATAGATCCCCAACACAGCAGGTTCTGCCAGAGTGAAACAAGATTCTGATCAGAGAAGAAATCAAGATTTACTTATCTATTTTTATAAGTTTAAGCATCATGAGCCCTTTGCATGAATAATGAATATAGTTCAGAGGAGCTCCCATAATCTTAAAATTTATGACTAAAGCCATAGGTTAGTTTGCTTCAGCTGATAGAAAATGTCTTAAGGATTTAATCTCGTAAAAATTAGTTTAGGCTGATAATATTGCTCACATGCACAAATATCTGTTATAACTGAGCCCTAAGATAATATCACGTTAATCAAATGCAAAAGTTTCTGTTATTCATGTTACTTATTACGTCTGTCTCCTGTGGTGCAGTTCATAAATATACTGCAGAAGCAAGGGACCCTGGTCATGTCATGACTTGCTTAAACCAAACCCTACCTTCCTTCTTTTATCAGTCTAAAATTTCTCACCGTTAAGGACCACAGGCTATTCCCTCTTAGCATCACTTCATTAATCATTCAGCAACCTGAGCCCCCCCCCCCCCCCCCCCCCCCGTCGTGTGCTCTGTGTCAGACCATTCTCCCGCTGCCCTTGGCTGTTTCACCAGCCATATAACCCTGCTAATATTTGTAGGGGGCTGAAGTGGTTCCTTATCAGCATCAAAGGTCCCATAGAGCAAGCTCTCCAGTTTGGCCTCTGTCAACACTTCTCGGGGCTTTGCCCTGTGTGGGCAGCTAGAACTGGAGTAAATGAAATAGTTACACCCTGCAGGCATGTCCTCCTCGTCTTGCCCAGAGGTTCCTACCTTCTGATGAACGCCCATGGGGCAGCAGGGTGGGATCTGTTTCTTGTGGGCAAGCAAACAGAGCTGGAAGCCCCTTTGACCTCTTTCTGTAGATCTTCCCTGGCTCATCCTGGAAGGTGTGGGGTTTTCAGCCAGACTTTGTACGCATTGCCTTCAGGCTGGGAAACTTGCTTAGCAGCTACTTCGCTTTTCGGTCACGTTGGTCAAGGCTCCTGAGCAGCCATGTGGGTTTTGCTGATTGATCAGTCGAGCTTGTTCCTATGACTTAATGACTGGGATTATGTTACTCAGCGTTTGGCTCACAAGCATCAGCTTTCAGCTGCATTTTTGGGGGGGGAAACAAACTGCTGTGAAGAGCAGTCCAACATAACGCACTGCTTTCCGTAATGTCCATTAGGTGTCCCCACATGCTGGTGGCTTGTGGGTACTTTAATTACATCTTGTCAATTAACAGTGGTGTGCTCTGCATGTGTTCATTGAATGGAGTCCCAGAATTCCATATTGAACACAACGCTATCACATTTTTACTTGGTGCAAGAAATTCTCTTTACTCGGAAGAACGTGTACACTCGCAGACCACTATTTGTCAGTTGCCGCGTCTGAACCTTAATTAATGTTACATTTGTAAGTAGATAATATATACAAAATGGTAATTCTGAGACCATAACCACCTGGCATGTTCTTTCCTACCACTGTGCAGCTACTTTGTTTGCAATGCAGAACAGTAAGAGAAATTATAAGTAAATTAAATATACAGGCATAATGCCATCTTTCAGCTTTGTTGTTTGCAGCCAAAGCCGCTGCTGGATCTCTTGTTAGAGCAGTAAGTTTTCTTCAGTTGTCTAACTTGCTCTGTCCTGGGTTTGTAAATGTGTCTTTGGATTTTTTGCTGCGTGAATCATTATCCTGCAATTTGACAGAGCCTCACAGGGAGAAGCCAGCTTCTCACAACACCAAGGACAGGTATTCTTGTGCATGAGTGGGTGGTAATCAGAATGATCTCAATCTCCTTTCCTCCTCTCCTCATCTTTGTGTTCATTCGGCCTTTATCATTGCAGTATTGATTAGCACCTGCAGACCTCCCGGCAACACCACGTCTGCACTATTCTAGCGTAACTCACCTTTAAAGGCTGGTTTCATGTGACAAGCCCCATCTTCATTGGTTATGATAGACCTTCGAGTTAAAATGGCAAGCCATCACACCATAACCAAGTGAATTAACTCTAAACTAGGTCCTATTACTAGAGCTTTCCCTCATAATCTTCCACCATGTATCTGCACAGTATACCTTTGAGACATTCCCTTCTTGAGACACTGCAGTACAAAAAAGGACTTCAGTGTCTACCCTAGGATTTTTGCCCAATTTGTGGTGCAAAAAACTGCCTCCACCTTGGCAGGGCTCACGTATTACCCAGTAAGATCTCGTGAAGTGCCTGTGTGTGCAAGGAGGTTTGAGCATGCCTAACACAACCTGTGAGAGTAACAGCCCGTGGGGCAATAGCATCCCCAGCCAATGGTGGTACATTTAGCCTTTCTTCTCTCAAAAGAGCACTCACCCAGGCAAGAGGAGGTGAAATACAAGTTAAAGCTTCAGTGGGTTCAGACATGTATTCCTGCCACTGGTGAGAAGCTCTTGATTTCCAGGCTACAAACAGTTTCAGGAGGGAATCTTGTAGGGAGATGCTGGAAAGACTTCACCGATGCATCCAGTAACAGAAAGCGAAGAGGTCTTGTGCCTTGCAGGAACATCTACACCTGAATTCATCTCCCAAAGAATACACTCAGTGTTAGCACAGCAGTTGAAGTTGAGTAACTCTGTCCTCCAACCCTCTGAGTGGTCTTTCAAGGCATGAAGGGCACTCAACACCGCAGAGGTGACCTCCAAACATTGAACTTGGCTGCGTGGAGCTAGGACTGTCTTAGCAGTGGGCAGTGTCTGTATGTTTCTCCGTAGGCTTTTGTATGTGTTTTACACCACTTTCCCAGCCCTGTCTCTATACTTCTGGGAAATGTGTGGTGCTGTAGGTCTAGAAGGTCTACCTCTGCCAGTGTCAACAAAGGAGACAAAAATCTGGTGTTACTTTTAAAATTGGTAATCCACACGTAGTGAATCCAAAGTTGCTCTCTGGAGGCAGGTTTGCAAGTCCTTGTTACGTTTGTCTGCCTTCAGAGAACTTTTCCGTAATTTCTTTCAAATAATTAGTATTTATTAATTCTGTTCTTACATCCAAGATATAATTTGAAATCTTTCCTCTTAATTTTAAAAAATGAAGTTCACTTCCTGACTTGATTTTAAGTAATGAATTGAATTGTACTTTCTGACATGATTTATCATTCCAAGAACTGATAGAATATCATTATCTTGTTAGAACAATGCTGGGCTTTTCTTACAGCAAGCATAGCAAAAGGAATATAATAAGACAGCTTAGCCTATCATGTGTGATTTCATCAAAGCATGACAGAAATACTAACAAACTGATCGTCACAACCTTAATGTGCACTAAATCAGTACTTAGAACACATTGAGTGAATTACCAAGGGCAACAGAGCGAGTTAGTAGCAGAATCATTGTTAAGGCACTGTTTCCCTGATATCTGTCTGCCTGGATTTTTGGAGGGACAAAAAGTGTTTTTTGTATCAATATTTTTCGTATCAAAATTTCCATTGTGCTAGAAACAAAACTCGAGGGAAATGCATTGTCTTTCAGGTTTTATGAGTGTTTTTCATGTTCCACTCCACAATTTAAGATTGTTTTAACAACAAAAAGAATTAGCAGCAGGCTTCTGTAGGTGTGCATGCACTGTCTTTCTGTCCTGTTCTCAGACTTCAAATTATTCATTCAGGAGTTGTCTGCCAAACCTGTTTTGAAATAAAACTTGCAAAACTAATTTTGTTCAACCATCTTGACTAAGGAGCTGGTGTTTTCAGAAGGCTGATTAACAATGCATGTTTTTTAAAAGCTGATCCTGTATTACTACAGAACTATGGAAAGACAAGACTTACAACACCTAAATTGGTCTGACATCTTTATCTACTAACAGAGAAAACGAACCAATAAAAATAAGAAAAGTAATGCAAAGACAACTACTAGACCTTTGCCCAAGAACAAGTTCTGACTGCAAGGAAAGATGTGCCATCAAAATCCCTGGAGCCCACTAGGATTTCAGTATTGCTTTCTTACGTGAAAGATGCTCAGATTGGGATGTCATTCCAGGTTAGGACACCTGCCTTTAGGTGTTAACACATGCACTGTCAGCTCCCATTGTCATAAACAGAGGTTGAGTCAACACAGTTGTCAGAGCATCTGAAGTGGCTGTGTTCCTGGACACAGCTGGTTCACCCTCTACCCTCCATGTAAGTCAAGAATCTCATGCCATCTTAGATACCTGCCCAACCTTTATTCCTATCTCCAGAAAGGCCCAGATCCCTGTAAGGTCTGTGGTGTATCTGCCAACCCTCTGGGTTTAGCACATACAGCTGCAAACCAGTCTCTCCTCCTCCAGTTGTCAGCATCCAGCCCAGCCTTTGCAGCAGATGTGACAAACTTACTTGATCTCCGGAAGTCATCTCAATTCATAGAAAGGCTTGACAGGAATCCCTAAAGGTTGCGATCTATATTTAATTCTTCAGCTGGTTTAGTGTCAGTAGGTTGACAATGTTAGCCCTGTCTGTCCCCGCCAAAGCCAGCTTGATTTGGCATTTCTGTGTCTCAGGTGGTTGCTGTGAGCTCCTGCTATACCTTAAGTTAAGATGGGATCTTCCCCTGTCAGTGGCCCACCATTTTATGGAGCTGTACCATTATTTAATTTGGTTTCTGTGGCAAGATGCTGGGGCATATGAGATGCTGATTCATGGGCTGTGGGTCACTTCATTAACATTTATGTAATGCCTTTTAAATTAACATATCCCTTTCTTCCTCCTTAGGTTTTGCTGTCAGATGTTTTTAAAGGTGCTGCAGTAAAACCTCGTGAAAGATTTCTCTTGAAAAATTAGATTTTGTTAATGAGCACAGTACTATGCTCGTAACATTAATTTCACTGTGATAAAGATCAAAAGTATTGCAAAAAAATGGTGAATTTGGCAACATAATTTTTTTGTGAAACATTTCCTCCTGCTACCCTCATGCCTAATGTAAGCTTTTAGGAGGGTGGGAGGCCCCTCTTCAGGACACATCATGGAATTACTTCCCTGGAAGAGTCTGAAAAAAAATTTGCAAAATTATTTTGTCCCTGCCCATGGCAGGGCAGTTGCACTAGCTCATCTTTAAAGGTTCATGATTTCAGAATTCATGAATAAATACGTTAAGTTCATGCCGAGTGAAAACCTAAATTACTGAAGTTAAAAAGAACTTGGACCAAGTCCATAAACCAATCAATTACATGAGAATGAAGATAATGAGAACAGTAAAGAGATTCTAGACCTGCAAGGACTTGTGTAAGGGATACAAGGTTTTCTTATTCCAGTGGAGACCAGCAAATGTCAATGAATTTGCATGAAGTCTCTTAGCTGTTACTAAACCCATGAGAACATAAAGTGGAACAAATTCAAGCATGACCAATGAAGTCTTTTGATGTTCATGGAAACCTGCAATACAAGGTTAGACCAATTAGTGCAATGACTGTAAATGTTAAGTGTAGACAACTAAAGTCACAGTGACTCCAGTGGAAGGGTTCATTTAAAGTGTAATTTATTACATCAGGAGAGCAATCTTCGGGATTGCCCTAGACACTGTGGCAAATATGTTCAAGTGTCATAAGCCAGAGTTTATAAAAGTACAACCCACAATAATTTAAACTTGTATAGAAACAATCATTAGAAGTGTTTAACAAACATTAATTAATTAAGCTGTGTAACTCCCCACTGTGAGCCTATGGGTAAGTCAAAGCATTCATATCTCAATTTTACAGAAGGTTAAGCTGAAGTGCAGAGATTGATTTGCCTGAGGTCACACAGCAAGTCAGTGGAAAAACTGCAAATAGAATCCGCGGTCTGAAGTTCTCATTTCCCTGTTTTTACCACTTACATTACACTTCCCACTAGTAAAATGAAGGGGAAGAAAGAGGCAACTGAAGTGGTGAGACTTAGAATATAGTTAACCCAGTTTTCTACACGTGTTCTTGCTTTTTTTCTGCAGGTCAGGCACATCTCAAAGGGGTAGGTTGGTTTTAAATTTTTTGGAACTTTATTCCTTCTCCATCTACCTTTTGCATGCTTTAAGTGCAAATGCTGAAATACTTGACGTCTTCAGAATAAAATATAGCTGGACAGTAAGAGGCAACCCTCTGGAGTTTCAGGCATGTAACTTGACACAGTCAGCCTCCATCCCCTGCAGCTCATGTGATGCTCTGTGTTTGCCCACCGCATGGGCACGGTCCTCCTGTGTGCTCTTTGCCCTTGCTTAGCCTGGCTCCTGGGCAGGCAGCCAGCTGCACCAGGAGTGTGGGTGGGAGGTGGAGATGGGGACTGCAGCCCCGTAGGCACGTATGTTGGACTTTTCCAAGCACCTCACCAAAACCGAGGACTGAATGGTGGATTAGTGCCTCTATCTCTATCATATACCTGACAGGCATACGATACCATGCATTAGAGAAACTGGGGTTGTGCACTTTGGTATCAGAATGAAGCTGTTTCTTGAGGATGGAAGGCGATGCCCTGCTAAAAAGCAGAGCCCTGTGCTGAGCAGATGGGTACTGTTCCACTAAAAGGAGACTGCGGGTTTGCAGTGAAAGCCTAAGAGAGATGCAGAGGGGGAGATGTTCCAAGGTGAGAACTTGAAGAGGTTGAAGAAGCTAAAGGGTCGCTCTGGCATGTGAAAGAACTGGGAAGAAAGGTCATGTTTTAATGCTTTGTCTTAGCTTTAAATATAAAATTATGTTCAAAAGTGGTTGGGTATGAAGCTGCTTCTTTGTAAAGAAAAAGGCCAGGAAGTAATTATTGCTAATTCCTTACAGATTGCCATGGGGTTTTCCTAAAATTGCTCTTACATTACCTTGGGAAAGGGCATTTGATTTGGATTTCTTGCTCTTGGGATCCCTAATGGACCACTCGCTGAAGCTTTATGCAAGAATAAACAAATTTACCTTTACCGCATTTTTCAGGTATGGCTTACCAGCATTTCCTTAAGTAAAGGGCTGGGCAACTGAAGTTCTCACACGACTCAGTGACAGATTCAGTGAGATGAGAGAAAACGTTGGGAAAGGCATGAGGATAACATGTGGCATTTCCTGTGCTTGGAGGTCATATCAGTTCGTCATGACATACTACGTGTCCAGCCTATTCTCAGCATGGACGGCATCAATTACACAAGTGTCTTTCCTTTGGAAGTAGTTGGAAAAAAATTAATATACAAGCTATAGTACAAACCCTGTGCTGGTATCTGCTTCCTGATGACATGTTCTGCATGGTATGGGGCTTCAAATTGGTTTGGGGAAAGGAAGAATGATATTAACAATCCATGGTAAATGGGAAGGCAGAAATCCACAGTGTAGAGGCTGCTGCAGAAGTTTCTGTGCTGAGTTTATCAGGTGTGCTACAACAGCAAAGCTGTAAGTTGCCACGTGGCTGCAAGTGTGGGACTGTAAAATACGCAAGCACCTGTCAAAAGGTCAGATCCTTGGCATATAAATGGTGAACAATGTACATTAGACAAGCCACTTGCTTCCTGGCCTTCTCTCCTTTGAGGGCAGCTAGGGCACTATGGCAGGTAGGCTGGAGGGATGTCATTGCCATGTAGTTTTGAGGGCCTGTACAACATCAGCTACGTTTTGAACTGTTTGCTGTGAAGGAGCCTCTCGGGCTCCTGCCAAGCTATTGGTACCTCATTCCTGCATTGGAGCTGTGGTGGTCTTTCTCCATCATATGGAGTGGGACATGCTGGTACTGCATCGCTGTGTGTCTGAACGCTCTGCTGCAAGGGCAAAGTCATCTCTGGGTTCTGGCAATAGCCATGTCTGATCAGAAGAGACATATATATATATATATATATATACACGCACACACACACGCATTCCATGCTCCCCTTCTCTTTTCCTGTTCAGAAGATAATGCTTGAGTTCTTTTTTTAAAAAAAATTGCTTTCACCAGAAAATGTTAGGAATGCATAGGAGGGATTATAGTCAGTGAGCTGAACCTGCGTGATTAATTCTGAAGTGACTGCATCGCTCCATCCCTAACTGCCCCCAGGATTTCTGTGCTTGCCCTTAGGCTGACTCAGCTCTCCTGGAGGAGCTGCTGGCAGAGGTGATGTGTTGTGTGTTGGCACCTGGGGGCTGCAGCTCTGGTCAAATGCCATCAGTTGACCCTTTTGACTTCTGCACAGCCCTGGCTGCTTGTGCTGCCTCATGCCTTGGAGCAAAATGCCTGAGAGGGCCCGATGGCTAGCCAAATCTTTCTGGTTTGTAGAGTTTCAGCAAACCGGGTGCTACTGGGGGGTGTCTGATAGGGGTGGCCCCTGGCTGGACTGCTGAGTACCTGCAGTACCCCAAAGCCTGCAGGTCCCCAGATACGTGCTCTGAGCACTAGATCTTTCATTCACCTTACCTACTCCCAACCTATTTATGCTCATCTGCAGTGGAAAAGCCTATATAAAATTAATCTGACTTAGAAAGGATTACAGACTGATGCATCCTTTTCTGGTTCTGGTCCGATATACAGTATTTCCCTTCATATTCTGTGGGAAATTGGCTTTGCAGCTGGATCCTTTCCAAGATTTAAAAAAAAGGATGA
Source organism: Falco cherrug (assembly GCF_023634085.1). Classification (NCBI taxonomy): domain Eukaryota; kingdom Metazoa; phylum Chordata; class Aves; order Falconiformes; family Falconidae; genus Falco; species Falco cherrug. The sequence continues at coordinate 7,571,003 of NC_073698.1, forward strand.
GGAAACACATAATCTGATTTTTTTTCCTATTACTTTTGCCTCAGAGATGAAAATATACCTGCAGTTTTTATATTGTATTTTACAGTCAAATTATCCCTATTTAAAGAAATCATATCTCGAGCACTTGAGGAACAAACAAAATCACACAAGAAACAAATGATATAACTGAACAGTTTCCTGGTGTTGAACTCTATTACAGTTGTTTTAAGTGCACGGTGGAACCGTTCAAATGAAAGTCTGCTCATAACTTCTGTGACACACACTGGGGCTGCATGATCCTCCAGCAGGATCCAGGGATGCACGTTATCCCATAACTGCAGCACAGAAACAAGGGGAAATCTCTCCAGTAACGGCTTTGCATCCAACTCGCCACACAATGAAAAAAGCCTCTTCCCAAAGGTACATGTTATTGTTGTCAGGAGTGGGAACAGGCTGCCCAGGGAGGTGGTTGTGTCCCCACCCCTGGAGGGATTTAAAAGAGGTATAGATGTGGTTCTTGGGGACATGGTTTAGTGGTGGATTTATCAGTGCTGGGTTAACAGTTGGACTTGATGATCTTAAAGGTCTCTTCCAATCTAAACGATACTGTGATTCTGTGCTACATGCAGGGGGGTACACAGTGCTGAAAAAAAGCTAAATGTATTTGAGCTTGTAGGAAAAGAACTTGATACAAATCATCATTTTTCAAAGGAAACTCATTTTATGAAGGGTCTATCCTGAAGCACAGGAAACCTTGCCTTGGCCTTTTAGTGCTTCCTTAGCTGTCACTTGTGAACACTTTTTAAGATTAAGAGCACATTCTGTTTACATCATTTTCTATCGCAAAAAAATCCTGGAACCGGTTCAATTATATTCCTGGTTGTCCGGAGGTGCAAAGCATCCAGCATGTGCTTGTGATCCTACTCTGGCTCTTGCAGATTGTGCATTGATCTGCAGGCCCTGGCTGGCATGTTTAAGATGAAACCTCGCCACAGGATCTGGGATTTGCTGCTCTGCTTTTCTGCAGTTTAAGCTTTAGAAACAGAATGAGCAGAACTGAGTGCGACACTTACTAATTTAATCTACTGTGCCCACTTGCAACTGTGTTGCTGTGCTTTAATGAACCTGCCTTACAGTTTCTTCTCTTGTTCCACTGAAAACACAATTAGCAACCGTAGATGTTAACCATAACATACTGTCAGTGGCAAATGCTCAAATCGAGGCTGTGGTGCTTATTTATGATAAGATGTTAGAATATATGGGTGAAACTGTAGTAATATACTCAATATCGTCACTGAACAGTCTTAAATACTGACTTTACTGTCTGAGGTGACTTTCTAGTTCTCACTTGTTAACATAAACTTTGCTAACATAGAGAGGGCTGCAGCAATTATTTTGTCTTCTCTGTGTACAGCAATCTGTGTGGAAAATTTTATTCTCCCTGGATTTTGGACAGCTGCCTTTGAGGCAGATATTCCTAGCTGAGAATTTCAGGAGAGCTCTGGTTGTATCTTGGATATATTACAGAACCCAATCATGATACTATTGTACAGCTAAGCCAGAAGTACTCAAAACCATATTTTTTTCCCCATACATCTAAATAACTATTGCAAAGGCCATTAATTGATAACCATTTAGTTACTTATTACAACACGTAGAATGCTTCAGAGCTTTTTTGATAAGATACGGTTTTGGTCAGGTATGTACCTGCTTAGTAATGGTTTCTGCCTCAAAGAGCTTACAACCTAGATGCGCAAAAGTTCATAGGATAATTCAGGTTGGAAGGGACCTCAAAAAGTTATCAAGGCCAAACAGAAGAAATTTGCTGAAGCTCAAGGATAAAGACAGGTTAATAACAGAAACTGCATTTCTTGTATTTCTTGCTGCCTACTTTGGTACATGTTCTACCACAGTATGCTGCTTTTAATAGATTTAGGAACATTTATCAACTGTAGGCATTTGGCAGAAGACTACTTCCCTGGCTTGCACTGCACCGTTTCGCTGCCTGCATGGCACAGAGAACCTATTCTCTCCTTCTGCAGTAACTCGTGCTGTTGGGTTGGCATCTATGTTTCTTGGGTGCCAAAAGCTCATGTTTGTAAACCTTGCCACTGGGCTAACTTTCATTTTGACTTGACATATCTTGGTGTTACCCCTGCCAATTGCAAAGAAACAAGCCTTGAGCTTTTCCTCTTTTGTTGCATGTCACACCACCTTTATTAGCGCAGACCTAAGGCAAATATGTGTGGAGCCCTGGGAATGAGATACAGCTGAAAAGGGAAAGGCATTTTTGACTGCAGCTGCATGGAGGGATGCTAATGGGGTCCAGTTTGAGCTCACCGTGACATAAAGCTACATCCCAGCTTGATAACTGGAGATCTGCCATTTCTCACATCCAGTCTGTGCTATAGTCCTGCTTTAGTTGAAAACACCCAATTTCAAGTTCAGCTTTCTTCTTCTCTTGCTTTTTATCTTCTCTTTCTCGTAGTGGCTATTTTACTCAATATGGAAACATTTTACTTGTAAAAACAACCAACACAAAACATAGCCACATTTGGTGAGGTATGTTATTTAACCTCTCTTTGGACTGCTTCCATGGGCAAGGCCTTTAAAGCTCTTTACTAGCAGGCTGGTATCGTCTCTGATCACTTCCCTGCTACTTCTACCGCATGAATCAGTTTTCCTTCTTGAACAACATCCTGCACAATCCTCCTTACTCCTACCTAATATTTCAGACCAGATGGCTGAAGCTGACCCAGCATAATCTAGTCCCCAGGATATAAATGATGCCATTTAGACGTACACTGTAATGTTCCCTTCGTTAAAAAAAGGACTTGCAGCAAGAGCCTGTAACAATTGACTATTTTGATTCGCAGTGTTCTGCCAGACAGTAGCCATTTGTGCTGGGTTACACAACATTAAAAGGTACATATCAGACACTATCCTACACAGAGAAAAAGACTGCCCCAAATTTCCTGGAAAGGAAACAGCTTGTGTTTGCTTGTTGCCTTAGACCCCGATTCCACCTTGTCCCTGAATGCCCTGGAAAAACAGATGGGAGTTGTACTGCAAAGCAAGTCAGGGCACTGGCACAGCATAGGAAAAATGAATTCCATGGCTAAGGACCTCTAGAAGGAGGAGGAAAAAAAACACCTTTGCTTTTTATCCTGCAGAGTATTTGTTCCATTTCCCAGTTCAGGTCTGTAGAAATATGATGCACAGAGCACTCGTTTCTTGCGTAATGGGATTCTTCATCATGAATGTTGTTATAGTTAATTGCAAAAATGTACGGCTATCTGCAAAAGCAACAGAAAATTACTGCAGATACCAGAATATTGGTGCCATTTCTAAATTGTCTCAAGTCATGAAGTGAAGAGGGACAGTAGCAATATGTATGTCGCGAAGAAATCCTCTCTCCTTGCTAAGCACAAATGAAGGGAACAGCTTTTGGAACAGCTGTCAGCACAGCGTACTCCCTTCCTGGAGGTCAAAGCATGCTGTGGTGGGTAGGTGTCTGCAAATTCAGTGGGCTTTGGGTAAGGTTCGGTGCATGGAATAGTTTGCCCTGCTGTGTTACAAGTGGCCACATGTACTGTCAAGTCACCGGGAAGGCAGCATTTGCTGACACATGCAGTACAACTTCAGGCTAAGCGATGTACAAGATTATCCTTTTAAGCTTAATTGTTCGTGTTCTATAAAATATAGATGGTATCAGAAAGCCCGGTATCGGCTTGTTTGTTACTGGAATGCAGACTTTCCTCTTCCTCCCCTTATTTTTTTAAATGCAAAAGAGGTACAAGAGGTTTTTCTTTCCACTCCTGCTCTGGTTTTCTTTATGACCCCTGTCTTCTGAATCCTGAGTTTGGTACCATGGAAATCTATCCTCACTGTATTGCTGTACTGTAAACCAGTACCAGCTCGAGTTGAGCCTCTGCATTTTGCACCTTATTACCTTGGAAACCCCACCTTTGGATATTCTCACTTCCTAACCCTTTGCATCAATTAGGTACATGCAAAGTGCAGCTACAGGTCAGATGGCGTTAAAGAGCTATGCTGGGGTAATCCCACCTGCTCGGTGCATTGGGACACTTGTGCCTTGATGGTTAAATTTCTGAACATGTCTGTGAAAGTACTGAGATGCACCTGCCAGTGCTTCTCTGGGTAGGTGAAAATCATACAGATGCCAAAGCTATCTCATATGCTTCATCCAGCCTTGGGGCTACCAGATGGATTACGTTGATTTACACAGCTGAAGATAGTTCAGTAGTAGGGAGGCCACCAAGGTGCATAAATAGGAGCAAATCCTGACCACCTTTCCCTTCTAACTTGAAGTCACGCTAGTATCTTGAATAAAGGAGAAAGTTTGCAGGAGCGAGTGGCTCCTGCCTCAATCCTAGAGCACCGAGGGATCTTTCCAGACTTGCTTGTGCAGCTCTATCTAGCCTTCCCTGCAGAAGAGTTGTACAAAATGGAGCAATGCTGTTTGGAATCACCGGTGATTCTGAAGCCACTGTAAGTGTGTTATGGACCACAAAGGGATGGACACACCTGGTGTGCTCATTTTTGGGGCCTCTGCAGCTCAGCCCTGCTGGTTTGCTTCTCTTTGAGGCCTTGTGCAATTTTCTCAGCTGATGCTATATGGTTCTTAATGTTTGTTTTACTTTGAAATGAAAGGAAGTATGAAAGTGTACGTTATTATTATTCTCTTCCTTTAATCTTGACTCAAAAGTTAGTCCTCTCAGACCTTTAATCATCTGTCTTTGTCTGAATTCCCTTCAATTTATTTCTATCTTTCTGGTGCTGAACTGCTTACAGATGAATAAGGAATTGTATTGCTTTATCTCATTTTTTCCTCATTAGAATGCTGGCGAAAGCCCGTGGTCACAGAAGCCAGAGAGTTGTTTAGGCTATTCACCGATTCTGTCTTCTCGTATTATTTAACCCCTTTGCTATGAGACTTGTAAAGTGTTCCTATAATGACTGGATATTGTGATGCATATAAGTTGGAACAGAAATTGCACTGGAATAATGGCCATAGGGCTGCAGGACCAACCACTCAAAAGTCAGAAAATGGCAGGGTTTAGGCAGCCTGTTTGGCTTTGTCTGATCACGTTTTCCTTTCTATGTAGCTGCTGTCTGAAAGGTCGCTCTTGTATCTGATTAGGGCATTGTGTTTCCTCCAGTTCTTATTCTTTGTCCAAATAATTTTTGTTTAAAGTTTCTTAAAAAGAAAAAAAAAAAAAAAAGAGGTAAGAGTGAGCACAACTCTAATGTGAGCATAAATAGTTAATATATTTTTTTTAAACTAAAGAAAACAAGACTTATCCCTGAGAAGTGGGTCCACCTTTAGTAAGAGAAGGTGCTCCCTGGCAGTTGTGTAGAGGTTTGACCATGCTTGCTCTTGCACAGGTCTGTAAGAAAGGAGAAGGGAGGTCCTTGGAGTCTGCCTGCAGAGCACAGATGCAGTGATGTATGATATACTTGTCCACAGACATTTGTAAAGTGATACTGATGTGTTCTCTACCATGCTGTTGTAAAGAAAATTTGTTTTCCCACTTCCCCAGTGCTGGAGTTATCCAAAATAAAATATATCACGGTATCTTTAGGTTTACCTCATATTAGAATAAATATAATTTCTTGTATGCAATTTATCTTTATCTAGCAAAACTGACAAAACATTTGGGCTAGGCTAAAGGAAGAGCAAGCAGAGTTTATTAAGTAGAGTAAGTAATCTCTTAAGAAGTAAATGAACAAATTCAGTTGGACTGAAAATCCAGTGAGATTCACAGACACTTTAAACAAATATGAATTCATTGCTTAACAAAATGTTTGGAATGGTACAGAGATTTGAACAGCTCATCTGAAGGGGGGTCTTGTGCTCGTGGAGTTCGTCAATAGTAATATTACTATTTCTAAATGTAATCTCTACTTGTTTTCATGGAAGGGAGGAAACATAGTGCCAAGAACTACTTGGTAGACTTCATTTGTGTAAGACTTTAAGTCTCCTGGTTGAATTCTCTTCCTGTAAGCCCGCAGCAGGAGACAGGTTGTCCTTTGGTCATTTTACATACCAATTACCATGCTCTCACAACTACCTTTTATGACCTTGGCTTCAAGCTTGATTCTACAGCTTCTTGGTCCCATTACCTCCTTCACACCTCTTTTCCCATCCTCAGTAGCATTCAGCCGTTTTCACCTCCTGGTATGATTGCAGCTCTCACATAATGGAGATAGAGCGGGTTTTACTCAGAGCAAATTACAGATCCTATTTTCTGCTAACCTTGATTGACTGCAAGTTGCTGGCTGCCCTTGTTCCATAGAAATGGCAATTTTAGCTTATGGAATAACAAAGCAACCAACTAAGCGAATCGTCTGTGCTTTCTTCTGTAACCGTAGAAGTACACTGAAATGTTCTTCTCCGCACACCAGTGATCATTATTCCAGTGAAAGCAACCCACAGCCTCCTCAGAATAGATAAGGACCTTTACAAAGAGACCAGGGTTTTAATATTTATTTTGCCCGTGTGCACGCACATGCAAATGTGGCTCATATGTTATTTTAAATGAAAACACTAGCGCAAGGCAGTCTTTAAAGTTAGAGTGGAAGAGCTCTTCTGCTCTTCCTTGACTGACTAGTGTCAACCCATTTAATACTCTGATAATGACAGCTATGCCAGCTGAACGCCACTGCCAGAGGGCAATTTTCTAGTTTATTTCTGCAAAGTATTTATCTAGAGATAATTACATATTAACCTGGTATGTTTTACTTGCAGTTGTAATACAAATTGACCTGGCATCAAACCATATATTACAAATGTTTGCAATTATACCATGAGCGTTCCAAAAAATTCCCCACATTGAGAAGAGAGAAACTTCCATTCTCATTGCAGCTGTCCTATGGCTTTTAATTTTAAAAGTAGGTCCTAGTTTTAATGGTGGAATTAAATATTCTTAGCAATGTGAAATATAAATTCTTACACATATATCTGTGAAATAGAGATTGGTATCTGCTTCCTATGGATCACAGTTATTAAAATTAAATTTCTGATTAATTTTTTCCCATTGTACATGAGAAATAAGAGTACATAATGAGTTGTAAAGTTCTAAAAAGAGGTAGAAGAAAAGTTCAATTTCAGTTGTCACTAAGGAGGGAAGAGCAGTTCATAGACATCTAGCTGAGACTTAATGCGAGGATGAGCATGGACCCGGTTTGCTACTTTTGACTGGCCTTGGAAAGGTGCAGAAACTCAGGGTGCCTCTCTCTGCTGCCTCCTGCTCCTTCAGTTCTGCCTGTCACTTGCAATCCCGTTCCGTCTCCTCTCGTGTGAGACTGCATGTAACAGTAAAATGCAGATTTACCTCCACGGTGGTTTATTTATTATGGTTAGAACCAATGTCTTCCTCCCAGATCTGGGATCTGACCCTGTATGACAAAATTACCAGCTGCCTCTGAAGTTCAAGCACGACCCCAGTATTTTCCTCGTTGCCAGACAAGCTCTGTGGCTAATATTGCAAGATTTTAATTTATTTTTTTCTTTCTAGTTGAAGAAGCATTCCTGAGGAACATACTCTTATTTTTAGACATGCTGGAGCATCCTGGGGTGTTTGGGCTTGTGATACTGTCGGGTACAGGTTTATCACAGCTTCTGTTCAGAAATGTTGTCTGGTTACCTTGGGACTGCTATTAATTCAATCCAATGTATAGTAACGTGTAAACAGAACATTTCTTCACAAAATAGAGAATAAAACCCACAGTCACAAATGCTTATGGAAGGCATTGTGTAAGTACAATAAGCTTGATTTTTCTCTATAGTTAGTTCACCTGATACCAGAAAGGATTCTCTGTCCCCACCTCTGCCTTTCCAGACACCTACCTGTTAAGGGTCATGCTTTCCCATGTTCTTTATGCCTTAGGCAGCACTCGTTAGAGAACCACTTATTGAAAGCGTGGTCGTTTTTCTAAACAGTCCCAGGGGCGTATCCAGGTAGACGTGATCTTTCTCCCAGAAATGTTTTTCTTTCTTTCTTATCCAGGAGAAAGCCTGTCCATTGTTCTTAATTAAAATAATGCAATGGTTTTTCTTCTTTGGTGAGCCAAATATCTCTGTTAGACAGTGTGTCACTTTGTGTATGTGACCGTCTGAGTAAAAACTTCTTGCTTTAAGGAAGGGAAACACTCCCCCCCCCCCCCCCCCCCCCCCATTTATTGTATGCGCAGGTTTCAGTGGAAGTGTTTTCACTGCTGGATCTTTGATTTCCATGGGGTATGAACTGATGTACATGTGATAGAAATATCTGAACAGGATATTAAGACCTGGCTTGTTGCTTACTCTTGGTTGAAACCAAATATTAACTAGCCCCTTCGGAGTGATAACGGGTTGAAATGATGAATCCACAAAGTCTTTCTTCAAGTTCTGAATCCCACTTAAAACAAAATAATTCCCAAATGCACCTGCAGTTGGGGCTGGGAGTGGTGTTGGTGCCTGGGGTGGGTACCTGACAACAAGCTTCTCTTAGGGTATCTTGCATCTGCAAATTTCCAGTTTATCAGTTAAAACAGTCTGTGACTGACTTCTCCGTGTCTAAGGGTCTGTTTTACCTATATTGTTCAGGTGTGCATGTAAAAATTTTCTTTGAATCCCTTATAAATACTATTCCTTCACCTTGAAATTATTTGTAGAGACCTTTTTAAAATGAGAATATACTTCAATAGTCTCATTGACATTTTAGGAAACAAATTTGCTTGTTGGTGCTTTCTGCTAGAAATGTAATACATGCTCATCATTATGATAATGTGTAAGTATATATATTAACCAAAGAAAACCACCAGGGATTCAAAAGCCAGCATGTCAAATAATGTCTTTTACTTGTTCCTTTTTACAAACAGATATTCAAGAATTTTATGAAGTGACACTGTTAAATTCCCAGAAAAGCTATGAGCAAAAAATAGAAGAAGCAAATCAAGTTGCAGAGAAATGGGAGAAGACAACATCTGCTACAGACCATGAAAATCTGCAGAAAAACCAAGAGGTAATTTAACAGATTAAGAAATAAAACATATATATGAGTGAGATGTCTCAAGCCTGAGAAAGGCCACACAGTGATTTATAAGATTGAAAGAATGGCTTTAATTAAGGAATTAGATTAGGATATGGAAGATACATAGTGGTATCCCTCTGACCTTGAGTATGTTGATAACTTCTTCATCCTTTCAGTTGCTGTCTGTCAAAGGGGAAGTAAAAAAACCCTTTCTTTTTCTCCTCCTTGGTGTACTTTACCTGATGCTTGGTGTGATTACCCCCAAAGGAAATCTTATTTCTTCCACTTGCTAATCACCACTGAGATTATTAATACTCCAGCAATTGTATCCTGTGTAAAAAAAATCTCAATAGGGCTTTTCATATTTCATGGGACTGACATTGGGCAGAACTTTTCCATAGCTCGAGTGCACAGAGTTATCAACCAAACCAATCTCTGTGTGAGGAACAGATACAGAGAAGAAAGTTCTATAGATTGGCTTTTCTTCTGTAGCCAGTGGAAAGATTCAAAACCGTTTTCTCACCGCTGGCTCTAATCTGCCTTTGCCTGCCTCCAGATTATTATGAACTAAATTAGCAATCTGAAGTAATTGCCTCCCACCACGTTTGTACTTCAAAGACAAAACAAAAATCCACAGAACCAAGCAATGAATTGCTTTGTTCTTAAACACAGAGACAGAAATAAAGTGGGCATAGACTGCAAACTGCAAATATCCAGGCCAAAATCAAAGATGAAGGAACTGTATAAAAAATTTCCATTGTTCTTATGGTAAGAAAGGAATTTCAAGTTTTACATGTTTTTCCAAAGCACTTTCCATAGGCATGACTATTTTACAGAGCTTTCCTCTTAAAAAAAAAAAACAAAAACAAAAAAAACAAAAAAAACCAGAAGCAAATTGTAGTTCTATGTGCCATTTTATATGTGATTCTTTAAAACGATAAATCGGAATTGCAGGCAGCTAGAACAAAACTCTCTGAAGACATGAAGAACTTTATTGTAAAAATTAATTAGCAAAAGAAGCTTGCAGAATTAATGAGAACAAGCAGTCTGATTTTGAGTGAAATAAGAACAAATGAGTCTTAACATTAATGTACTATATATATATATATATCATGAATGATTTAACATTTGAGTCTCAGCTTAAAGACACTGCTAGCTAATCTCTGCCTTTCTTTGCACAAAGCTATATGCTTTAAAATGGTGAAAGTGTATTCCAGTGTGTTATCTCTTGAAACACCCGACAAAGACAGCGGATCACAGACACTCTTGTTATTCCAGCCTCCTCAAAGTATCTGACCCTCAACCCCGTCTTCCTTAACCTTGTTGCTGTCTGAGGGGTGTGCTGCTGGACTTGTCTAGGGGGATGTAAACTGCAAATTCTATGCTGAGAAAAATAGAATGTATAGGACTAACTCCAAATTTTGCTTCTTTTATTGAAAATGACGTTCTGATTTCAAGCAAAGCAATAGGAAACTTGGTTAGAAACTGGAATAGCCATTTCAAGCCAGGGTTGGAGTCTGTACCCCTGGCAGTCAGGGTATTGTCATTTTCAAGTTTTCTGTCTATCCATAAATTTCATCAGTGTAATGGCAGCACAGAACGTTTAGTCCCTTTAAAAATCACACCTGCATGTGTTTTAAGGGTCCAACCACAGTCAAAACAGACTGGAAGTATAGGCTTTTGTGGCTTGTTTTTTTTTTTTCCTTCCAACAGCACAACAAACTATCAGCAGTTCCGAGTCAGAACTGATTAGCACATGCTGAATGTGCCAGCTGCTGTACAAATCCAATACAGTACTTTGCTTTCTATGAGAAATTGCCTTATGAAAATGTAACTGGATAATCTTATACATCACATAAATTCTTATTCATGGTCTGTTCTGTTCCTTATGGGAAACACTGGTTTTGTACTTTCCTTTTCCATCCTCAATTACACGTCCCAAATTACACTCCCCTCTTCCATGCAGCGTTCTTCTGCAATAAAAGCCCAAGTGTGGTCATTCAGTCCAGAGGCCTTTCATGCCTTTCACTTGACTTGGCTGTCTATATATTGTTTTTCTATATACATTTGTTCTTTTTCTGTATTTTTATTCCAGTCTTAATTGTTGATAAAAAAGGAAAGCAGCTTTCTCTATCCAGGTCAAGCATCCTGTGACACCTCCTTTGCATTGATGTATTTGCTTTTCTGAAAGTGTAGACTTTCAGGTAACAGAAAAGTTTTTAGATTGTTGTTTGCAATACAATACAAGTTCGCAATACAGGGGTTGCTGGTCTCTATGCTTTTGCACCTGGCATCTGTGATTACCATAGAGGTTTGTAACAAACTGATGCTGTATCTTACATATTGGGACTGGATCTTCAGCAATTAAGAGGGATGAAAGGGTGGTCACGATCCATCCTATAATCTCCCATCATTCTTGGGGAATGTCTCGAAAGAGAGACATCTCCCAGGCTCGGAGACTCTAATTCTGCGTGGCCCTTGCAAAAGCAGGAGAAAAGTCAGGGGAATATGTTAGTTCACCATATGTGCCAGAAACAGTTGCATCCATATTTTTAGCGTGAATGACCCCCCCCACAGCACCCCATGGCTACAAACAACGGAATTAACAAAATGTATTAGGGTTTGCTGCTTTTTCCTTTTTTTTTTTTCTTTCCAGTGGTGTTTTTTTTTTTTTTTTTTTTTTTTTTTTTTTTTTTACTTGCAAGCTTTTTGTTAAACTCTGGTAAAACCTGAACTCTGCTGTTCAGGTATTGACCCTGAAGGAGCTCCTGGTCCTCATGAAATTGCTAAATGTTTTGGTATGGCCTATGCCTTCAGACCACATCCTTTTTGAACTGTTAACTCCACTGTTAACAGCTTTGTTGGCTATTCAAATGATAGGTGACATCAATGTTTCCAGATGCAAAATGCAATATTACCTATCATAATTTTATTATTCCATTTCACCCTGTATAGGAACTAAATATATGTGGCAATGTGTCTGGCAGAGAATTAAATATCATAGACCAAAATAATTTCACTGGGTGAGTGCTAGTGAGTAAGGAAGAAAGGACATATACGATTGATATTTTTTTGGTGTGAAACTATACCTGTTGTTTTCCCTCCTATAAATCCAACTTGACAAAATCAATTTAAATTGGTGGATGGTTTCAGAATGAATGAAACGTTGTTTGAGGCAGGTTCAGTATTCACTAAAAACGTTTACTAGGCTTTACTTGTGAAGGCTCTTACTTGTTTCGTATGTTCATACAGCAAGCAGGGAATGTGGCATGTTGGGTAATAAATTAAGGAAGTGCAACCTGTTAGTTATGGTCTAAGAAGTCAAGAATACAGTCCTGAGGAAGACCTAAAAATTCTTGTTGTCCATTCTCTTGCCCTAGGGCAGGTCAACTGTTTGATCAGTTCCTGACATGTTTGTCTAATCTGTTCTTTTAAACCTCCCACGGTGGAGAGTCAACGACTTCTCCAGGTAACTTATTTCCTCACCGATAGAAAGTCTTTCCTGATGACAAACTGGAGTTTCTCTAACTGCAATTAGAACCCATTAGTTTTTATCCAATTCACAGTAGGCATGGAGAACAATTTATTCAGGGCTGTTCCATAAAGCACTTAAACATATGTTTAACTAATCATATATAATAACAGGAGCTTCTAAGTTCTCTGCTTTTCTTTCCCCCAGTCTTTTAAAATGACCTTTGTGACCTGATTTTCCTCAGCAGTGTTGTGATTTTAGCTAACATGCCCATGTAGCAACAAATGCTGGGTCCTAATGAAAAATCAGGTCTTATGGGAAAGAAAATATTTAGTTGGCTCAGACTCTTCTCAAAGGAGCTGTTAGAGTTATGAAATATTTTATTTTCCAAAACAAAGAGCAGTGTGGGCACTGTGGAAGGCAATGGGTCTTGACAGCACAGGCATTATATATGTCTCTGTATCTCCATGTATATATAAAAAGATCCTGGAAACTACTCTGCAAGATTTGTATATTAATGAAAATGCTAACTCAGGATTTGGGAACTGCAGGTTTTAATTCCTTGCTGTTCTGGGTACTTCCTGAAGGGCTGTATGTGAGGTTTGAGAGAAGGACTTAAGAACTTAGTCACAAAAGGGAACTGGTAATTACAGTGTTTGAGGCATCTCACCATGTCCAGGTATCAGTTAAGGACCATATCCTGTGGTGCACCGCATGGTGGGAAGAAAAGAAGGTTTTAAAAAAAAATTAAAAAATTAAGCTCCACAAAACCCAGGACACACCTATAAACTAACAAGTAAAGAATTCAAAAAATGGGGCAAGGTGTTATTCCCTTAAATCTGCTTCATTACGACACTGATACTTTATCCTAATTGACGTTCAGAATCATGATCTCTTTTTTGTAAATAAGACCATAGCTAGACTCCTCTTGCGATGTGTGTAAAGGCACTGTTGATACATTTTTCCTTATGAAGAAGCTGTTTGGCTGGAACTTTTTCCAGGGATGTAGAAATCCATATTCATCTCCCTTCTTGAGCAGAGCTGGTAGTGCTTCTGTTCTCACCCGTGAGAGTGTACTATGCATTATGCCAGCTGGTATTTTGCTTTATCTTGTTGGAGTGTTGCCAATTTATATGGAATAATTAAATATTCATTAGGACAGAGCGCTGACACATGACTCTATAGCCTAGAGTTTATAATTATTACTGCTCTGATGAGTATTAAAGTTACAGCATGTTTTGCCATCTTCAGCATACCCAAGGGTGGAATCCTCCATCCCCACCAGGTACCCAAACATCAGTGTTGAAGAGTCATAGATGCAAAGTCCTTCTCCCTGTTAGCTCTTCTCCATCTCCCCATTGTCACCACCACATATATTCAAATTGAAGTGGGATAATTTAACAGAAAAGATTAAGAAACTCACTCCACATGCCTAGTATGTGAGGCACTGTCACAGGGCCCATACGTTCGTCTCTCTCAAACTGCATTTAGGGCATGCGGGATGCTGGGTTCAGCAGGAGGGTTGGTGGAACATATGGGAGGAAGTGTGTTTGGAGATCACCTAACTGAGCAGGCTGTGAAGGTGTGCCAGGAACACGTAGTTTGTGGATGCTGAGAGTGCTTAGACATTGAGCTGATTGATATGGCGCAGCCAAGCTTGTTTTGGGAACAAACAAATGCCAGGTAGCTACCCTTGAGGACACGGCTGTGGAGAGCTGACACTACAACCATAACGTGCCTCCTGAGTTCTGAGGATCTCGCTACTTTTAAGCTGAGTCACTTCAAGTTGCAGTAATAAAGCATCTGCATTGGCTTAAACTAAACAACAATTGCCTTGCATATGTACCCTGGTATCTGGCTTCTAGCAGGGGCCAGGAGCAGATGCTACAGGAAGAGTAAGAAAAGGGCAAGCCTGTATAATGGGCGCTTCAGCTGTTTTGCAAGTCTAATCTTAATTTGTTTGGACTAGAAGCACAGAAAGCACTCAGTGCAGGGAAACTCAGCATTACCTTATTTTATAAACATTCAGCATGCTATTCACCGCAGCTAGCGTACTGGCTGGGGAAGTGCCCGATCTGCTGCTGAAAATCATGAAGACAGCGTTTCTTTGTGATTTTGCCTCCTCCAAAGAGCTTCATTACTACTTTGGACTAAGCTTTATAAGACCAGCATTCACAGCTTGAAAGTGTTTTCTTAAAATTAGGGCTCTTAAATTGTCCCTGCTGGATAGAGAAGACCGATTTCACTCCTAGGAAATGTGAGATAGGGATTCAGCTGGAAGCTGTTTAAATTCAGGTTTTCCACTGTTGAAGGAGTGCTCTTGCCCTACCCAGTTCCAGGTAAGGCTGGGGAAAGTTGTTGTCCGTCTCTGCTGTCAAACCTTTGCAATTGTGCAGCAGTTAGTGGGTGACTGGGGACTGAGAGGCGGGTGTGCAGGTCTGAGCCTGGCTCCTCAGCTTAGCAAATGGTCACTTGCCTGGGAAAAAGTATTTTTCTCTCCAAGGACTCTCTGCATTGCGTTAAACAGTCACTAGGTAAAGGATGCCTCTCGCTTAAATGTGCAGATAGACAGAATTAAAACTGTGAGATGCTCAGAAAATACAATAATGAAGAACATAAAAGTACCTAGATGGAGGTATCCATCTGGTAAAACAAAAATTGAATTGCTCTTTAGCTATGACAATATTAACACTGCTTGAAGCTACAGGCTTGTGCTCAGCTCCAGAAGCTCATTAGAAGACATAAATTTACCCTTGTTTCAACCTCTGTTTTCATTAGTTTGGTCTCCAGTGCTACTTATTTCTGGTCAGCAATGTTTTGACCTTTATTCAGATGGAAAATTGAGGTGAAGGAACACTGCTGTTGCTCTTGTATATAAATCTGGTAGCTGAAGGTCTGCTTGTCCCTTTATCATCATAGCATGAAAAGACTATTTACTTATAGGGCATACGGTGCAGATACTTCCAGCATATTGAACAAGAATCATTTGCAATTACTGTGCAAGTCTGGTCATCACACACCGATCTCACGTGCGCAATCTCCATTCAGCACAGTGTGATATTATCATTGCTTTGAGATGGTCCCCAAAGATTCCAGTTCTCCATTTAATTCCTGTTGTTCCATGCATTTCTTGTGCTAGAGGCTCATTTTGCCAAGACAGTCAATTGCGGCATGCAAAATGAATCCTATTTCTGCTTGCTTCAGGAATGCCTGCTATCCTTATACCCAGCTGTTATAAACATTGTAATTGCTTCTCTGTCCTTTAAGTGCTGGCTTGTTAAAAGTTCCAGTAGTAAACCTCTTACTTAAAAGTCTTCTGCCTGGAGCAATTATCAAACTGTTAATCTGTTTCACACTAACAGATTGTCTAAAAAAATGTGGACCTGCAAGACCCTTCTAGATGTGCCTCTAAAAATTCAGTTTCTTCTATGGATTTTTTGTGTTCTTTGTTTATAACTGGGTACAGCTTAATTTGTATGGTTTGGTTTACCCCCAGGAGCCAAATATGATTCTGTTTAAGTGATTATACTTAATATGCAAGAGTCAACCATAATGCTGTATTAGAAGTGTTCAAAACATTCAGTTTTATGTGTCTGTTTCTCCACTAGATTTAGCTCCTACAGTATACATTTATCTGATCAAATGCAGTTTGTGTCTGTGGGTTGATTTTGTACCAGAGCCAATTCCCATGTAATTCTGTTTGGCACTAAGTTCTCCTTCAGGAAGGCAGCAGTCTTTTTAAGGGGTACTGTATAAGTGACATCCTGGTTTATGTTTTGCTAGTTGTGTTCCTTCAGCGCCAAGGATGTGTAGCAACCATAACTAGATCATTGTTTAACAGCAATGCTGAAGCTTGGCTGAATGTTTTTTTGTTAATATAAATTACCTTTGCAGTTGTATTTTTTTATGCATTAATAAGGTTTTACTTGCAGAGATTATTTTATATGCTTGCCTCCTCAAATGGTTTAACTAACTAGAAATGGGTAACTGCAAAGTCACTGTGTTATTAAAAACCTTATTTATAACTAACTGCAGCTATGGGTCTCTATTTATAAATTTGTTATTTGTTCTGTAGCTTGTCAATAACTCGAGTGCCAGCACGTCTGTTAAATATCGCTTCAGAGCTGCTTCTGAGTGTGTTTTTATGTGGTCAGGCCAATGTCTTTGTTCTAAACCAAGAACAGTGTCATCCTGTGGACAGAAATGCTCCAGAATGTCGTGTTCTGCCCCTAGTAACCTGAATCCCTACAGGAGAGTTTTCCGATGGAGTCGTGACACAGAGCAGGGCAGCATGCATGTCATGCCGCTCTCTAAACAGAAAATCTCTGTCCTGCTGGGCAAGTCTTGGAACTAGACATTGTTCTTCGAACTCCACGCAGACACAAGGAGATGGCAAAAGATGTGCTCCTAGGAAAAGCCTTTTCCTTTGTTGCCTCTCACTCTTATTTTAACATCACCCTCATGTTGCTGTGCCTTGCATGGGAGTTTAGAGGGCTTACTGGTCTGATAATTCCTTTCTGACAGAGATATTTGATTTAATTGAACAATTGTTTGTTTAGCTTAACAATTATTTTCTACTGACGTTGGTGGGAGGGGGAACAGAACTGGGATCTCAGCATTAAACAAACTAAACCAGATCAGCAGTGATGGAAGAGTCACATCCACCACAGCAGGTTTATTTGTTTTTATTTTTTCTTTTTAACGTTCCTATAATATGCCTGTCAAACAACCTCTAGGCAGTTTTCTGATCTGGGATTTGTTATTACATCTGCAAAGGATTGGGAGCAGGCCAGAGCAGCTGCTAGGGTCCAGAAACAATAATTTACCCCAATAAAAATGTGCCTGAATATTAACCAGTATACAGAATTAGCCAAACTTTTAATTAAGCAATGGGTCTCTATTGTGGTAAGCACTGAGGTCAGACTATTGTGTAAATTCCACTTCTGTGTACCAAGGTCAAAAATGATATTTTCATAGTATCTTTAGCTACTAGATCTACCACTTAACAAAAAGCTTTGCAATTTTAACATATTCTTTTCTAAAATAATTTTTCTGAAACATGATAGGTTTTAACAAGGGCATATCAGAGTAATCTGAAAAAATACCTATGTAAAAATATCAGAATGTGCCAACAGGCTTCTACCACAAGCCAGCAGTTCCTCTGAAGTGTGTGTGATATAATTCATTGTTTCTAATATGATTTTGAGAAGTTATATGTGAACCACCTACCAAAACAAATACATCAACTCATAAAAATATAGTTCTTTGCCCTGTAAAACTGTGAGGGTTCTGTAAAATTGATATTCAGGGATGAAAGTACTCTAGTTAACTTTCACTCTAAAAATATTTCAGAGCAATTTGTCTCACTCACACGTTTATTAACTCTGATCATTCACTAATCTGAGCAGCTAAGCAGGAGAATTCACTGCCCTCCATGTGCAAAGGACACAGGTCTCTGTAGAGAGGTCTAAGAGCCCATTATATATTTCTGCAGTCTACCAATACTTCTTTATTAAAATGCTTCTTAAATAGTTTCCAAGAATAAAGAAAGATATCACCCCAAGACTTCTGGATCGTATAAAGATCACCCTGGGAGTGATTTCTTGGATAGGTGCATATATCTTTGCTCGCTGAGATAAATATATATGAAAGAGAAAATATCATCCCTGCTTTGCTTGGTTTTTTTTTTTATAAACTGGGACAAGTACTTGCAGGTTTTAACAAATAGTAAATACAATCCCAAATGTAACAACCTGGGAAGTTAAAGGGAAGCTGTCAACTTGAAAATATCCTTTCTCTCCACATTTTTAACGTATAATATAGTTACAAATTTTCTATGACTAGAACCACAGGACTACGCATTTTCAGCTTGTACATTTTACACACTTGACTGTGCTTAACTATCACCCCTACCACTGTGCTTAACTATCACCCGTACCACTTTAATGTGTCACAAGTTACAGTGAAAACTGTTCCTGGTTTAGAGATGAGTCAATTTACTGCTTATTTGCCATTGTAATATTTAGGTTGATCATGAACAAAGCATTTCTCTGGACCTTTGTGGGCTGTGAAGGAGTGAATTTCACCCTTGGCCATTCTCCTCCTCCTTGAAAAGAGCCTTCAGGAACGTGTTTCTTTTTCCATGTAATCTTGATCTATTTACCCATCCAAGTATAGGGATCACTTCCTGGGCTGGTTTCTCTAACCATGTTTTCCTTGCTGTTGGAAGCCTCTGTTGCCTTCCACCTTTCCACCGTATCAACACCACTCCATTTGTCTTTCTTTTAAGGTCTGTCATGGCCTGTCTTCTCTCTGCAGGTCTACTTCTGTACCTCTCTAGCGACTGACCTCCACGTCTCCGTCCTCACCTCTTCGTGACATATATTCAGTGAGGAGCTTTCATGGTGTTGGCACCTCCAGTGTGCAGAAGCTTTTCAGAAAGAGCTGTGAGACTATCTCATTTCATCCTTAAAATTGTCTTTTGTCCCAGAAGAGGTGGTTGCAGTCATAACAATCATTCCTGGTAATGCCGTTCTCTTCCTGTTGATCAATATTGCCCCACAGCTTGCTCACATTTCTCCAGTTTCTGTTGTCTTGAACAGAAATGGACAGTTTGATGGAGCAGAAGCCCCCTGCAGCAGCACAAAGGAGGTGGAAAGTGTGGCTGTGTATCTGCAGCCTTGTGTCTCTGCAAGGTGCTTATTCCCTCCACACTCAGAAAACTAGTTTAACGTATGAGTTCTGAAACTGAATTTTTAATACAGCTTCAAATAGCTCATGTTTAAAAAATGTCATGTTAGCTGAATCTCACGCTTTCATCAGCCTGCGTAGACCTACACGATGCTGATGGGGGAAAATGGTTGAACCCGCTAATGGCTCCCTGTGCCTGGGAATGATTGCAGCAGTCCAGCCGTTGCTTTGGCTGATACGTATGGCTGCTTCTGCTTTTTTGTCAGCACGTCAGCCTTGTGACTATATAGTTATAGCCCTGGTAGTGGTGTCCAGTTCACTGTTGCAGCTGCATAAATTGCTTGGCTGAAAGGACTGACCAAAGCGAGGAAGGTTTCCCAGACCCTCCAGTGCTTTGCAGATGTGTAGGGGAGCCTATCTGGCTTGTTGAAATGCTGTGCTCTGTCACTGTATATTTTTTTTTTAGCTCAGCACTTTCAGGTAGTCAAGGTATCTCTTTCTGAGAAGAGAAAAGGCAAACAGGTGCTGTGCAAGCTGGTAAAAAAATATACAATTAGGACTAACAGATGTAGCGGATCTGAAGTCCGCTTTCTCAGCAGAAAGCTTTTGAAACTCCGGTGGAAACAGCGATTGGTTACTTTTAAATTGTTATTGTTTTAATGAACCACTACAACAAGTTTGATCTGTATGTTTTGGAATTTAATTACAGTGAGAAGGACTGAAAGGAACCGCTGAGAGATTTCAGGTCACTTGTTACGTCAGACTGGTGTCTTCTCTCACACATTTTTTTAGTGGTGTAGTTTGTAGAAAACCAGAGGCAACAAAACAGACAGTTTTGTCTCTTCCCAAGGAGTAGGAAGATTCATAACGGACATATGCCTCCACTTACATAATCGCTAGTCTTTTTTTGAGTTATCTTGTACTTTTTTGACAGTAAATGTTTCCAGGGTACCCATCGGTATCTTTGCTAGGTCAGCAGCAAGCCTGTAACAAGAGTTTCCAGTATTCAGGATGCTGGCTGTGCTGTTGCCTGATGCAGTCCATCTTCTGCAGTTATCTGTGTACATCTTAATGCTGTTTCTTAACTCAGTACAACTTTTATTTCTTAGCTTCCTTGCTTTTGTTCCCACCTGGGGAATGTGCCTGACACACACGCACACGTCTTTGCACCCACAGTGGGCACTTCTGTTACTTTTGAGGATTAGAATTGTCATTTATTGCTCTTCACTTACAAATTGTGATGATAGTCTTACCCTTGAACAAGGACCACAGACCTCTTTTATATCGTGGCTCTGCTCTATGGAGAGCCATCACGGAGAGCAGAGGACTGATCGGATGTCCTTGCTCAGTGCTGAGCAGCGTGTTCATATCGTAGTGAACTCAGAAAACCAAGAGACTCTGTGTCCAGCTTCACAGTGCTTTGTTGCAGCCCAGCCAAAAGACGGGGGAGGCTTGGCTTGGCTTTGTGCCTTGTGATCAGGTAGTTGGTCACAAATCTGTGGAAGATTCCTAGTTAACCATAGCTAAGAAAACAAGCATTGCGATGTTTCCAAACTGTAAAATTACATCGCTGTTTGCAGGTATTTGTCTTAATAGTAGAAACCGCATTTTTGCCGGTAGCCCTTAAAAATGCAATGTTAAAACTGGTCATCTCTTACAGGGGCACCTCTTGTGAACCCTGTTTTACTAATTACTGCACAAAAAGTGTCAAGAAGATGATCTTGCTTAACTTCAGCTTTTTAAGCTAGTGAAACGCCAGTCTGACGTTTAGTTTTTAAGCTAGTGAGATGTAGAGTTGTCCTGATAGTAAAAAAGCAATAGCTTGCGAACAATGGGCTACTGTTATGGTTTAACACGGCAGGTAGCTGAACACCACACAGCCACTTGCTCCCTCCCTCCAACAGTGGGATGGGGGAGAGAACTGGGAAAGAAGAAGAATTTGAGGATTGAATTAAAGCCAGTTTAATGGAAAGGAAGATAATGATTCTAATTCTTTTATATATACAAACTAAGTGGTGCACAGTGCAACTGCTCACCACAGCTGACTGATACCCAGCCGGTTCCCAAGCAGTAGCCCCTGGTCAGCTTTTTGCCTCCTTTATGTACTGAGCCTGACATTGTACGGTATAGAACATCCCTTTGGCCAGTTTGGGTCAGCTGTCCCTGCTGTGTCCCCTTCCACCTTCTTGTGCCCCCTCCGGCCCCTTTGCTGATGGGGTGGGGTGAGGAGCTGAAAACTTCTTGACTTAGTGTAAACACTGCTTAGCAATAACTAAAACATCCGTCTGTTATCAACAGTATTCTCATCCTAAATCCAAAACACAGCACTGTACCAGCTACTAGGGAGAAAATTTATGCTATCCCAGCCAAAACCAGGACAGCTCCATATATAGAATATCACACAGTGGTGTGCTGTTGACATTAACAAACACCGATGTTTTTATGAGGCTTCTGAATACAACCTGAATTGGAATTTGAGACCTTGCTAATGAGAAGTGAGCTTGTAGAGTAGCTAGTACGTAAAGGCGATCCAGGATGTTTCAAGCAAATATTCATCAACAATGAAAATATTTTCAGATATTTTTGATTAAGTTTTCCATCTGGCATTCCTCCAAGCCTGTAGGTACTTCTCTACCTGAGCCAGCCACCTTGATGTTAGATACATCCCAACAAAAAGGAGAAGGAATTATCTAAACTGCCTAGACACATTCCAAATGCATAAAGCTGCAGACAGCTTTAGTGTGAGGTGTTGCAGAGTCAGAAACTGTTTTCAAGAGACTGGATTTATCGCCTCATCCAGGCTCCCCTTCTGATCGTGTGAACTGGACCCTGGTGTCAGTGGACTGTGACAAGGACACTGTTTTTCATGTAAAGGACTATCAGCTTCAGCTGGCACTGCTGGAGGTTTCCTGGTCTTTGTAGGAATCAGACAGGCTGTGTAAGGTAGTATGCGTGGAGGGAGCATTACATGGACTAGGACACTTCCCTCCCACCACCCTTGACATTGCCTGGTACATGAGGCATTTGCTCCTTTTCTCACGATGCAGTTGACACTGATGTTTGTTTAATGGAGTTACAGCTGCCCTCACATTTCTGTGCTTCTAGAACTGCGAGCTCGCAGAAGCCGAAATCCCTGTGTGGTCCATAATGGTTTAACAGCCTTGGTCAGTGGTTGGTGTTGATAGTTGGAGTCCTCATATGAAAGCAGCGGTTTCTGCCATCTCTCCATTAGGCAGTGGCAGGTTATTACCCAGCATGTAGCTCACGGCAGTTGTCACAAAGGAAATTGTCTGGTAGCTCTGTGGAACCCCAGCCTTCTTCAAAGTGTTTAGGGAATGTTTGTTTTCCCTTGCACTTCACATCGTTGTCTGTTTGTTGATATTTAGGGAGCGTGATGACATATTCTGCATTTTAATGACCTGAGTCATTCTACTTGACTTACCTTTTGAGTCCTTTTCCTTTTACATATATCAGGGCAAAGCATTTTGTAATGCTCTATAGGAGGGAAGCTGAATGAAGGGAGGTGGCACTGTGTTTTGCCGAAGGTTTTGTTTAGCCACAGTATTTTTGCGTGTCAGCACGAGTACATAGGGTTGTGCGGCTCAGCAGCCATGCCTTAGCAAGGCAGCCTGCCGCTGTAATGACAGCCACTGCTTACTTCCCCTCCCTGTGGCTATAGCTGAAACAAATACTCTGCTATACCAAGGTTTAGGATGCTTGAAGCAAAACTATGTTGAGAAGAAAAAGTCATTACAATATTCTCCCGGGTTTTGATTTTGTGGTTTTCCTGGTTTTGTCTTTTTTTAGTTCAGGCTTTATATCCTCGCATTAGTGTAAAACACCTTTGGTCTTCCTGGGTATCGCTTTATGACATATCAGTACTGTACTTGAAATAGGACTGGTTTTATTACTGCTATTGAGTAAATTCACCATTTCTGGCAAGAATGGGCACAAAGTTGAATCTCAAGTGAAATGTGGTAGTTTGCTCCTCTGTGATTTCTCTGGAGGTGTGTGTAAATAGCAAGAGACAGCGTGGGTCAGTGGTGGAGACAGGAGGCTGGATTCTGTTCTTGGATTTGCTATGGACCTGCAGTGCATCATGAAATAAATCAATTCAGTCACGTTATCTGAGTGACTTCTTATTAAGTGTGTTTCCTACAAGGTTATCATGTGGTACCTAGCACCATTGGGTGTTTCTCCTCTTTGGAGTTGTTATGATTCTATTTTTTTTTTTTTTTTAATTTACCCTAACACATTACGTGTCATTTTTATAATGAGGAATAGTACGATCAGGAACAAAAAGAGTTACGATGCTTGTCACAGTAAAAATACAGTGCTAGAGCTTGTCCTAAACTGTGTGGTAACACACATGTACGCTCATGTTCTCCTGAGAGAGATTCTCCTGAGTCCTCTGAAAGCCATCGTCATAGCCCTCCTGACTGAAGAGGCTATTATAGTTAGTAGTAAATGAAGAGCTGCCCCCAAAGGCCAAGACAGTCCACAGGAGCCATTGCACTAGTTCTTTTCCATCAAAACCTCTAACCTTATATTCATAAATGCGCTATTCTTTAATCTGAGGTCACTCTATGCCGGCTGTATGGAACAGTGGTTACCAAGCAGTTCCTCATCTTGCATCTTAATATAATTATTATGAATTAATACGGTCTCTCTCATTACAGTTGTTACAGGGAGCCAGACCAATATGCAACGTTGCCAGTTGAGTAACTGCAATTTAATTGAAATAGGGTTTCGGTTTGTGGCAGTGCAGAGCTGGGAAGGGTGAACAGGCAACAGCAGGCTCCGCTGAGTTGCCCAGCTAGCTGGAGGTGGGGGGAGAAAGGCCACCCTCATCCTCTCTGCTCCTCCCGTCATGACACCATTTGATGGTCTTGATTTGTAAAAAAGGTTTAGGCCAGCTCCTTGGAGACCCCAAGATTTTAGGAATCAGTTCTGCTCCTGGATAAATTCAAAGTCAAGCTCATTGTGTGCTACAACAGTGTGTATGAAATGTGGGAACTGCTCTGTAATATCCTCCTGGCCTAGAGAGCACTGCAGTCGTTTAATGTTTTGCATCTCCACAGCTATGTTTGCTGCCACTGCTGCCTCAAATCGACTATAGCTATGCACCTTTCTGAAGAGTCTAGCACTCCGTTAATTTATTTCTGGTTTTCAGGGGAAATGTACCAACTGGGGGCTGTTATTGTATAGGTCTTATGTTAAAACTTGACCTCAAGCCATATGAGTAGTGTTCTAAGGGGGACTACTGAACTAGCGATTTGAGCTAAGGGCTGTACATATCCTTGGGATTTCTGGCAAACCCAGCACTGAGCCCTGGAATTGATAGTGAAATTCCCATGCTGTGCTGTGAACATCTTTGGAGGGAAAGTATATTAGTTTCAAGAAGAATTAGATGTGAAAAGAACAATTAAAAAATATTGTGTTATCGTAGCAACCAAAGCAGTTGGATTTTTTTTTTTTGTTTAAAAAAATAAAAACCAGCTGTACTGATGCAATGAAAAATGACACAAGAGAATAAATGTATCAAGTTGTTATGGCAACTGAAATATGTAGGTTGGAATTTATGTATCCAGAACTTCTATGTAAGTAAAATAAACATTATCCTTGCTAATTAAAATATCATGCAGATATTATTTAATTTAAAATCATTAGTCATGGTTTTTTTCTTACAATTAATGACTTACTTTCTGTTTTCTATTTCCAAGTGTTTGAATTTGCTTCCAGCTGTGGTCTGCCTGTATTTTCAGGGCAAGATTCTCATTCCGCTAATACAGGCTTAAGTGTGGAGGGACTTCACTGAAGCTAATGAATAAAACGTATGCAGATGGGCACAACTGGAATCAAACCATGTGCTTTAACATGGTCTTCTTATTGCAGCTGAACTTTCTGCTCGGAGGGGCTTTTGGCAGGTGTCGCGGCTCCATGCTTGAAGGGACCTCCCTGCAACCACAGCACCCTATCTTCCCCCCCAGCCTGACAGAGTGCACATGGAGCTCCTTCCAGAGCCTGTTTCTGCATACAGCCTGCCTTCTTCAGCTGTAAATTTAGCTTCCAAGACATTGCATGATAGCCAATTCTAAATGAGCATTCATTAATTATGTTCGGCCTTTTAATTTTTCTAGTCCTTTTCCTCCGGCCTTCAGGAGAATTCAGTAATAACTTCTGCTTTATTTGAAAGAAATAGATCTTTAATATCCCAAATTACTCTTCATATTTCATCTTTATGCCCAGCAAAGTGCAGGCCAATGGCTGAAAGGTAAGGAATGGGAAGAATGAGCATCAGAATCTGACTGAATCCCAGTGAGCTGAGAAAAATGCATTTATTTGTTTCAAGTTTTCATCTCATTCATTCTCATGTTCAGAGGCATCTGAATTTGCCCTACTTTGTTTGGTAACATGGTTGTTGAGAGTGTTTTGGAAAATAGTCTTATCAGGGTGCAAATTCTGCCATACATAAGTTAATTGTCTCCATTTCTTAAGTGGATAGCTGCCTGGCATGGAGCTACAGCAAGGGTGGGTGTTTGCCCAAAAACTGTAACCAGTCTGTCCAGTCTCATACTTTGAATCTCATTTTCTTGCAGCTGAACTGTGAATCATTTATCTCTTCATCCTTGCCACAGGGTTCATCTTTGCAATGCTTTTTTTTGCTCAGTTTTCCACATGCAGCAGGTCAGCACACCCTTCCAGCCAGCAGTATTTGGTGTGCCAGGTCCCAGCAGGGGAGATGCTGTACCTAAGCAAGAACCCTTGCAAGGCTTGCATTTGCAAGGACTGTGGTTCCTGCACAGTGCCGTGGTCCCTCCCCACTGTCTGAGCCATTGCATTTCGCAGAGTCCCCCGCTGTGTGAGCTTGGTGACATGCTGCTCACTGGGAAAGGAGACACACGGGTGCCTTGGTTTGTACCCCAACCTGAAAAGAAGGCTCTGGGTGAGTGACACTGGAGATGGAGCCTGGATCAGCCAGATGAAGCTCCTGGGTGTGTCTTCTAGTCAGTCACAAGGTTGGAGTTTGTGAGGCCAGCTGACTCCAGCCAACTTCATCTGAGCTCTGTCTGGGAGGAGAAAAGCTGAAGCATGAGCTAGTGTCTCTTTCCAGCCTGGGAAGTCAGTTGTCCTGCCCCACACCAGAGTCACAGTGCAACAGGATAATTATGTGATATGGGTAATCAGGGAGATGGAGTTTGAGTATAGGCTTCGTGTTAGCCCAGCCAAAGAGACTACTGAGTAACTGATAGCTTGGACGACAGCTTTTAGACGGGTGGTCAAATCCGTATTGAGGACAAGCAAATGCAAAGTTCGCTGGTGACATTCTGACACCCAGGAGCACGCTGAGAGCAAGGCTTGCTTTTGGGAGGGTGGAGCAGCATTAAATCACATTATGACCTTTCTGAAACACGAGCCCGCAGCCACATAATTGTTCCTGAGCTCGAACACTCTTTAAGTCTGTCATAAAATCTTCTGAAAGGTTGAATCCATATTAGCTAAAGTGGAATCGTAAAAATCTCAGGGTAAAATAAATATTATTGCAATATTTATGCTCACTTCCAATTAACTTTTAAAAAAATTCAAACACTTGTGCGATTTGTACAGTAGAATCCATGCCCACATGTGTATATTTCTTTTCTCCATTCACATTTACTGCTCATGTTGGGAAGAGTGGTGCAGAAGGGACTGCGGTGATGTTCTTACAGGGCTTAGCCATGAGACCTCGCAGCAATCTTCAACATCACCCTGACTTGAGACAGCTGCAAAGACTCAGCTAATGGGATGTGATGTGGAGCAAACCTTGATGTTTTCAAACAACGAACCAGAAACACTGACATGGAAATAGAAACAAAATCCTTTCTGATGACTAAACCACTTGACCAGAGATACCAAACCATGCTTTCCTAAAGGGCTTCAGAAACAATTAAGCATCATATTTTTAAAAGGATTTTGTGGAGAAGAAGAGAGCTCTGCTGTATTACTTCTGGACTGAAATTTAGGCTCAGCTGAGGCGAATGAAACACTTCTGTGGGATTGTCTTTCTGGTTTTAGTTTCTAGCATGGCTTTCTCTGGGTCTGTCTGAGTTTTCAGTCATCTGTGATACTGGTGAAAGTTAATTCCTGCCAAAAAATTTGCTGAATGACACTTCTTCCTGTAATACGGGCTATAAGAGGCATGGAAATCGGACTAGCAAGATACAGAAAAAGGAAAACTAGGTCTCTAGGATTATTTCTCTGCCTGGCATTGCAGGAAAAACTCTTCAAGTTCCAAATGATGCTGTGTCTCCCATAAACCCTCCAAGATGTGCAACAATTTATATAGGTATATTTTTATTTTTATTTTTTTTGTGTGTGTGGTCCAAGATGGTCAGCAACAGGAACCGAAACCGAGATGCTCACAATACATTCAGGAGAGCTGTCAGCTCTGCCTGGGTACGGCAGGAAGGTGCAGCCCTTGGTGGAGGAACACAGAAGGTGTTCTTGCTGTTGCTGGCGTGTTGTAAGGGGTGAAGTTGACTGGGGTCCAGTTTTAGTTCACACATGGCTTGAGCAGGGTTTGGGTGTACCCTGGCGTAGAGGGGTGCTGTGTGCATTGCTCATACCAGTATCCTGCTGTGCACCTCAGTTTAGCTCAGGTTGCTTCCTACTCTAGCATAGCTGCTAAGTGAATTAATTTACATCAATGTCCTGTAAAATGGATAATTCTGGCATATGTTATGTTGCATTTTACTTTCCCCCTCTAGCTTTTTAAATGTTATGATTTTTTAAAATGCTTACTTTTGAAAAAGTTAATTAAATAAAACCAGTCTCTCTCAGCAGTATATGTTCCTGGGAGCATTTGGTTACCAAGATGATAGATTTCCTGACAGACATTAGCATCTAAAAGTTAACAGATCACTGGGGTTTTTTATGCCTTTCTTAATGCAGATCATTTGGGGCAAGCTGGCATTTATCTACAGGCTCCCGTGGGACTGGAGCAGAGCTACCAATTCGTGATACAAAACACCAAAAGGGGTCTCAGATCAGCTTCTATTTTGAATTTTTGTCTCTAAAAGCACACAGGAGAGCATTCCCTAAGCTGCCGGCTGTAGGAGAAGGTGCATTAGTTCTCTGAACCCTAAGGCAGTTGCAGATTTATTTAGGCTCGTGGGCTGTAGCTCCCCCGTACTCCCACCGGCATTCCCGGTCCCTTTGTAAAGCTGATCAGCATCTTCTAGCCAAAAAACAGTATATGTGCCCTAGAAAATATCCCATACGGGTATATGCATGAAAAATTCAGTCTTGGCAGCAACACCCAAGAGCATGGAAGAGCAGAATAATGTTTTCATGCATGTTTCTTAGTTTTTAATATTTTTATAAATATATATTCATAATAACAAATAATATATATAATATATAATAACATATTCCAATATTGGCCCTCACTCTGAGAAGTCAACGTGTGATGTGTAACTATTGTGGATGGTTCTGGAGCCATACAATAGACTGGAGAATTCATCCACTGTTACAGGGTTTGGCTACTGCGTGAAGACCCTTGGAAACCTCATATGCCATAAATGCCTGTGAGGGCAGATGCTCCTTCTGGCTGGTTGCTGGCTCAGATGTGAACTGGAGCATGCTGCCTGCTGAAAGTGGAACCAGTGACAAGTCTTTCATAATTCATAACTGTGTACTTTGGAAAAAAAAAAACATCAGTAAGAATTTTGTTGATATTTTACTGTGGCAAGTGTGCGTGTCCTAATAAGCTACTGGAAGGATGTGTTATAAGCACAGAAAAGCTTTGCTGAGCACTGTTAAAATTAAACAAAATTAACAAGGTAGTTAATGTGATTACTATATTATTAATAAACATTTAAGTAATGCTGTGAGTTTGCACAATGACAGAGACATTGCTCTGAAGGGATCATGGTCTGAACAGTTCCTGTTAATTATAATCTAAATAGATTTGTATTAATTATGCACAAAATTGGAAGTTTGCTTTTGGTGTGATCAACGATTCTCATGGTAACTACCTGTGTGAGCAAAGTTACCGAATGAAGTATTAATCTGCTTTTGCAATATTTGCTAGTGAAATCTCATCTCTTTCTCGGATCAACTTGAAAAGAATAAGATAATAGTTTCCTCTGTGAAGAGGAAGATAGAGTTGTTCCAACTACCAGCCTTCTAGATACAGGGGTCTGATAAGTTTAGACTTTTGTCAGTATTTTTAATTCAAGCGTGAAGTCATCATTTTGAGAACCTCCTACAAGGATGTATGAGCATGGTGCACGTTCTCCACTGCATTCATACTGTGTCACCCTGGGGCTGCCAGTTCTGCTTCTCACGGTGACCTGCGCGGCTCAGGAATAATGAGGTGGTGTTAAAATACTTCTTTTGCATGAGAAGGCAGCTTTTGGTTATAAAATGTATAAATAATTTTATACAGCGTAGGCTTTCGGTTAGCCTCTAAAGGGAGGATTGTATGTAATCAAGAATAAGAAAAGTCAGATCCAAGAATACTAGTTTCTAATAAATCTATCACAACACTCAGCCTCTTGCATTATACAGTCCCCTTTATTTCATAACACAAAGTTAAATGACTGTTGCTTTCCAGATGGATTGCTAACACATACTTTGTTCAGGTTTGGGAACCACATATTATTCTGCTAATATTTATTGAACCTTAATACACTAGAACAGAGAAATGTTCTGTATTTATTACAATTACTTGAGCTATCTG
Organism: Falco cherrug; assembly: GCF_023634085.1. NCBI lineage: Eukaryota > Metazoa > Chordata > Aves > Falconiformes > Falconidae > Falco > Falco cherrug. The sequence goes on from NC_073698.1 coordinate 7,600,905, forward strand.
TACCCTCCCGATGTCTTTGGTTTTCTGCTCTTTACAATTAGTCTGTGACCCATTTCCCTAAGGAAAATAAATGAAACATTTTATAGCATCTTATGCCATTGCTTTATCTTCTTTCAAAATATTGGAGTCAGCTAATGGTGAAAAATTTGAGGAAAAAAAAATGTGTAAAATATAAACAAACTGAAGTTCTTTATCCAATTTTGCAGCTGCACTCATTTGATAAATGCTACCATACAGTACATAGTTTCTGCTGGAAATTGTCAGACCTCTTTTAGGAAGCTGCAAAAGCTTAGCTTCTTTAGGATCAGGCAGAGTTTGGGCTTGATGATTAAAGCAAATAAGGTATTGATTTGCACAGTTTATACTGTTGCTTGTAAATAATAACAATAGAAAACGGTTATGTCAGGTATTCAAAGAAAGCAAAGACGAAATGAAAATTTTTATGCATGCTTTTTAGCTCCATGCAAGACCAATTTTCCCTTCCTGAAAGAAACAGTTAGGGAGTTGCTTGGATTTTCTGTAGGCTCTGAGGCAAGATGCAAGACCTGGGTTCAGTTCCTTGCTGCCCTGTATAACATTACCCTGATTGCCTTGCTATATCTTCCACCCCTCCAGATCAAAAATGGGGGATATGCACCATGCTTTGGTGATGAGAAACAAGCCAAAGGAATGCATGGTTCTGCACGACTGAGAGCGTGTTCAAGAAGATACAACTTTAATGAGGACCTGCATGGAGTCCTGTGTGTTCAGCCCCATGTGGTGCTGAGCTGCTGGGCCTGATCCAAAAGTCAAACACATTCTTTACTGGAGCATGAGGCTAATGCCATTGGTTCCAGTGAAGTTAAAAGCACGTGTCTAAGTAGTTGCCTGGATTGGGGCCAACGTTCAGTCTTTTGCTGGACGGAGCCCTAAGTAAACAATCTAGTATCAGAGGAGAAAACATTTGCACATGTGGATGTGATTTGGCTGCTTCTGTGGCACTGGCTTGTTGTCTTCTAAGTTGTGTTGGCAATAGCTGGACTATTTAAAATGCTAACAATTTCTTGCCTGTTGTGTTAAAATTGACTGCACTGCTGGTGCACAGGCTAAAAAAAGGATGGGTCCACATCACTCGTGGTGTCTGTGATGCTCAGTACTGACAGAAGCAAGACACTGTGCTCTGTTTAAGTTCACTCTGCTTTCCTGTTCGTGCTCTTGCAAAGTGCCCAGAAATTTTCTGAGATCTGAGTTCCTGGCAGCCATTGTGTTTCATTCAAGGGCTAATTCTTCAAGCACATTTTTGCAGGGCAGAGCATTGTAAACATATATGTCATTTATAATATTTATTGTCTTAATGCAAAACCTACAATAATGTATTAGGTTTCCAGCAGGAAAATTGAAAAAACAAATACAGCCTTTTACTGCATCTTTTATTAAAGATATTTGAAAAAAATACCATGTGTTTTTTGAGGGTTTTCTGTAAGTAACTGAAGACTGAAATCTGTGTAAATGAAGGAAAGGTAACAGAAAACCCACAACATTTGAATTTAAAAGATTTGCAAATATGGCTACTACACAAGCATGAAACCCTTTCGAAAATATGACGCTTAAGAGAATGTAATGAATTAGAAATAAGAAAACAAACCAGGTCATTCAGTTGGTGCTGTAAGGAGATCTATTCCTGCAGCTGCTCCAGCCGAAGACCCCGTCACCACCCATGGGCCTTTTTTGGCAGGGCACTGATTCCTTCCCTACATCCGTGTTCAATGTTGAGAGCTGCAAAGCACCTTGAATGCCTTCTGAATTCAACCAGAGATTATGATAAGCATCATCTTGTAGACTTAGCCTATTAAGATTTTCACAGAGTGCCATAAGATTAAACAGATTTCACAGAGTGGCTATAAGATTAAACTCAGAAATTTTTGCATGACAAAACACTCAGGTGAAAATCTTGTGTGAGAGCCACCTGATATTTATCTGAATTCAGGCTACCTTTTGTATGTGCTTGCTAATCTTTACATTTAAGTGTAATAGAATTACAGTGTACATCTCAGCTAGTTTATCTAATTTTTTCCACCCCCTCTTTAGTCTGCAGCTTCCAATGGATCAGAAGGATCTGGACGAGGCGGTGAACACAATAAAGAGAACCAGACTTTGGAAAATTATGTGGTAGACATGAAGACAAAGGTATGGTCCACCCTTTTGTGATGGAGAATGAAATCTTTATTTAGTCAAGTTTTGTTGGAGGTGAATAGTGTAGAATATATTGAATCTGAGCTCCCGTCGTCCTTTTTTTGCTGCTTAATGACTGCATGTACATTATCGCATTCAAATGAAGCTTATGGCTGCAATTTATTGCTGTATGCTACTATCCCTGTGCATTTTATGCTGTCCTAGGCAGGATTTACTTTTTATTTTTGCTTGAAAATGTTGTTAATATCTGCGTTGGTTCTACAGGATTGCTGCTCTCAAGGTGTTGTCATTTCAGTGTATTTTTGAAGTCCAAGGTGTTGTGCAGTTAGTAAATTTTATTCAAGGTGTTTTCAGTCTCTATGTGTTGTAGTTTATTTTTGGTCTGGAGTCAGCGTGGAAGAATATGAATGTCAGTTAAGTGATGATTTTTGTGTGGGCAGTCTAATGATACCTACCATAAAACTTGGCTGAATAATAAGCCAAGCAATGTGACTTCATGGTTGTGGTAAGGGGGTGTGTTACACTTCTCTTTGTGACAGTCTTGGGGCATGCAATGACGAAGTTGTGTTTCATTATAATATTGCTGTTATTTTCATAGGTTCACAACTTGGCTGGAACAATTCTCTTGGGCTTAGATGTTATGTAGACTTTCAGCCTTGAAATCGTTGTGTATTTTATCTTTTCTAAGTGAAAGAAAATTATTAAGTTTTCTTTTTAAGTTAATAAACTGGAAACATGATGAGAAGAAAACAGACATTAACTGAGTTGGCATGCTTATGATCCTTGTATTACTATCTTTGTAGACTAGAGTGAAAGTTGTTTCTAACAGTGGAAACGTGCAGATTATTCCTATTGTCTAAGCTTTACCATGGGCTTTGTTTACATTCCTGGATTGATTTCTCTTGCTTGTTAGCTATTCAAGATCTAAAGAACTAATGGTCTAGCATGACTTTCTGAGTTTGTTGTGTTGCTGTGTTCCCAGCCGATCAGAAAAAAAATTTGTACCATATTAGGACCATGGTGCTGCTTGAGAGCTGAAATACAAGAACACGTATACTCATCAAAATTTATCTCTATATTTATGGAAGAAATGATTTCCCCAAAGCAAGGAATTATCAAAAGCTTAATATATCCCCTAAATACGTTGTGTCTGTGAGGATGTTGTAGAAATCAAGGGATGTAGTGGATGTCAGCCCAATTTCACAGCATCATTTCCAGTATGTATGCCCAACTGAACAATGCACCATCCTCCCTGCTTAGAGATGTTGTGAACTCCTGGTCTCAATGTCTCTCCATCAGCAATTCTAAGTCTACATTTTCATGCTGTTTGTAGCTCTCCCAGTACAAAACGTACATGAGAGTAAACTCCAAAACCTGCCAATTCTGTTGCCAAACTCTTAAGGCGTTCAGAGCTGTGAGTGGTATTTTCTTCAGTTCCCAGTACCATGGGATAGCAGATGTTTTGTTTTCATTTCCTGGAGCTTGAGGTTTAGTATGTCAGTTCATTTGAAGGAGTTGTTTCATCTGATTTCTTTTTCAAGTGACTGTGCTCGAGTGTCAGTGGCCCGGTGCTATGACAGTGACACATTGCTATTTACGACTGGCTACATGCTTAAACATATGCACCAGAGCTTTTCAGTTGCTGATGATCAATTGATTGTTAGATTTACTTCCCCAGGCAGAACTCTCAAGAATTAAAATGAACTCTTCATTCACCATGGATCTTGAGAGCTGAGAGCCACTTCAGGACATATTGCCCTTGCATACCGTGTTTCTATTGCAGAGCATTGCAGCCCACACAAAGCTGGCGGAGCATTTGTAACTGAAGCACTTCTGTTTCGTTCTGAATAAGGGATTTGTGGGAAGCCAGGGAAAACAATTATGGCTTTGTATGGGAAATAATAGATCATAAAATATTAAGTATAATTTTGAAATTAATGAAGTTGCAGAGCTTTCAAAAGGGTAGCTTATCCAAGGCCCTTCAGAGCTGTGGGATGGCTCAGGGACCTTTCTCTATCCTCTGCTCCACACCCTGTGACTATAAATGTGCGTTCCCTACAACCCTGCAAGTCATACTCACTTCACAGCTTGTCTCACTGTCTTCTCATAAGCCCCTAAACTGGTGAGTTTGTGGGAATGAGACTACTAGGGAGGCTGCACTGTCTTCATCTTTGGAGATTTTCAAGATCAGACTGGATAACGGCCTGGGATAACCTGAGCAGACCTTACTGCTGGACCTACTCTGAGCAGGAAGTTGGAATGAAGAACCTGCTCAGGTCCTTTCCATTGTCACTTATCTCATATTCCTTTGACTGCCTTGACTCCTGGAGAGGAAGGGAAGCAACCACCCTGCTGTCCCACTGAGCACCCTTGGAGGCCAATGACTTTACACACCACTGGGTGCAGCAGCCCAGGGCCAGGTGCTAGAACAAGGCCCTCAGCAAACAGCATGAGCGAAGTGCACGTTGTCTATTAAAAACCCAAAAGTAGCTTTTTTCCCTTGTGATTGAATGCTGGGATAGCGCTGGGCTAAAGTGGTGTGAGCTCCCATATAACAAAAGGGTGGTAAACCGGGCATGGACTTGGGGCAGGAAGACATGAAATCCTTTCCACAGCTGTGAAGCAGAAAACAAACCTTTTTCTGTGGCTGTTGAGCCTGGGGCCACCGTGGCCACTTGGGCGCAGAGTCCTTGTGATGAAGGAGCGGAGCTATCTGCCCAGCCTTTACTTCTCCCCATGCCCGTTTTACCATCTACCTGCAGGGCTCTCAGCGGCAAGGTCTGTGCTTCCCTATGGAAAAGAAAATTATCTTTTTCTTTTCATTGAGAAAGGTACCAGCCAGATAAACTGGTCAGGATTCAAACATTGATTGTGCTAAATAGCAGTGAAATTTGCCATGCAAGGAGAAGGGAATGGTTCTTGTTGTAGCTTCTGCCCAAGACTCTCGTGGGCCCGAGGCCAGCTGCAGAGCTGCAGTCAGGAGGGGCAGAACTGCTAATTTGTTGATCTTTAAATTAACACCAGCACTCATGGGCTTCTGGTTCAGCCTGGGAACTGCATTAAAATTCTCAGTGACTAAAGTATACAGAACTTCATGCCTTCTGAAATTTGTATTAACTTCTCTTCCTGGCTGAAGCAGGATTTATTCTGACATCTCATCTGTAATATAGCTCTTAAGTGCATATCCAGGATCTGCAAGATGACTAGGTTCTCTCTCTCTCTTTTTTTTTTTTTTTTGGGTGTGTGTATGTGTAGCACAAAACAGTCGTAATAAAGAGGCTATATCATGAGCTTTTCACTTCTGGCACTTAATTACTCAAATAACTTGTATCCTGGTGTTAGCCCACTAACCAACCAATTGTGATGCACAGCAGCCTAGCTGGAACTGGGCTCAAGTGGTAAAAACGAGCTTTGATCATAAAGACATAAGTTGATGGCTACATCAATTGCCCTTTTGGAAGAGACGTAATCAGGAAATTATTTAGTTGTAGCTTGTTTGGGTGCAATATAAGACCTGAAAAGAAGAAAGGGAATATAACACCATGTGAAAGACTGGCAATTTAATGCCATCAAGTACTCCATAGTACACAATTTAAGATGCACATAAATCTTTCTCCACATTTGTAATGGGATGTGTGTGTTTGTGTTCTCTGTGTAGGTGCACAGAGCTCTAAATACTGACTGGCTACATTTTGTAAGATGTTGACATTACTAATGCTGTGTTAGCAGTATGGTAGATGCCTCCCTTCTTAGTGTCTACTCCAAAACTTGGAGATCTAGTACTCTTGTTTTTCTAAATTTCTACTGTTTAAATTAGAGATAATAATGAAGCCAATTGTGCATTATTTTTATTTTTTTTAAAAAAATCAGCTTCTCTTTACAGTTTTTGCTCTATGATATTTGGGTTTCAAGACAATTTAAGAAATGTTTAAAAGGCTGTGTCATGAAAGAGTTATGAAAGAGTTAAAAAAATCAGAGAATGCTTCCTATTGGTTTCAGGTTTTACAGAAGCTTGCTTTACAAAGACTGAGTTCAGCTGGATGTTACAGGCTCTGGTTCTAAATATAACTGCCTAATTAAACCCTATGCTTTTGTTATCCAAGTGGAAGTACCTGGATACAGTGAAGGTTTTAATGCCAGAAAGGAGCACTAAATTGCCCAGTCTAAACTACTGCATTATGTGTATATATATATATATACACCATCATATTTCACCCACTCGCCTCATATTGTTTGTTTTCATATGGCTTGAAACCAGACACCTTGGTAAAGTTAGAGGAGAAGGAAGCAGTTACCTGGGTAATTGGTTTTCACATGGTGGTCCACAGAGCCACTGGTATCTAGTTGTTATTCTTCCAGTATTAAGGCTTCCCAAGAGTGAAAGCTCATCACAGAGGTTATTTTTGACCATCTAAATCAACTACAAGCAACTACAAACCATCCCTTTTCACCCCAGATGGCTGCCTGTCAATTTGTTTGGTTTTTGGGTCAAGTCTTTCTATAGTTGATTTCAGTCATGATTATATGTACAGATAACACGAAGGCTGGAAGAGCAGAGGAAAAAAATAGAACTAAGCAGCAATATGACCTGCAGAAATTAGAGCAGAAGGAGATTCTGCTAATGAAGGGTAAAGCAGACCGAGGATTTGAAAATCTTATACTTGCAGATAAAAAATGAATGGAAAAAGTATCTAGTTGGAGGAACAAAATGAAGCAGCCCAGTCTCTCTTTTGGGTTTGGGATGAGTTGTAATGAAAATGAGGAGTTCTATCCTTGTTTGGGTTTGGGATGAGTAGTTTGTCATGAAAATGAGGAACTGTATCCTTTGGAGAAACACTGGAGACCCATTGGGAGTCATCTGTCCCAATGCTGCAGCCTTGCCTTTGTCAAGTCATTGAACAGTGTGTGTTAGAAGGCAAGACTAGGAGCACTGGAAACCAAAACAAGCACCTAGAAGGATGGAGCTGTGCCCCGTGTCCCCAGGAGCATGGGTCTCCTCTGTCTGGGGCTACAAGAGATCCTGAGAGTAAGAAGTAGGCGGTGTTATTTCGGGGAGCATGCTGCTCAGCGATGCACTAAGCTTGGGGAGCACACGTGCCAATCCTGCCCTGTTCCAGGCTCGTTGTTGCATTTTATGGAAGGAGTGACAGTCAAAAGTTGGAGGAGTGCAGAAGGAACTTTCACGTACACTGATGGAGCCTGATTTTCCGAGACACACACATGAGTTATGTTGTTCACATAAAGGGCCTCAAAGGGGTCAGACCCTCTGCTTTTCATATAAGCTGTTAAGACGATCCTGAATTCACTGGGACCGTCTCACAGGAGTATAGTTACTTGTAAGTAAAAGCATTTACAGATCATGCGCTTGGAGACCAATTTCAAAATACATCTCCATATGCCAGTTTCAAGTATGGTATGAAATTTTACAGCCAAGTCATTAGGTAATTATATGTATGGAAATATTTCACACCTTACTAGATCAGCTTGAATCTACCAATTGGAAGGGAGCAAAGTGTTGGATGCTTTACATCCAAGTGTTAAAATATCTCCTGATTTTAGAGCTGACTGAATTCCCTTTTACCCTACTGTGCTTAGAACACAAGTGTGACTTAGGTTAGACAACCTGAATGGGTTAATTGCTCTTAAGAAGATGGTTAATTGGTTCTTGCTTCGAGGATGTTTGAAAGTTTTCTGTTTCAGATAATTTATAGTTTAATGTACTTGTCTGACTGCTTGGCTACTGGACTAAACCTCAGCAGGGAGAAAATGTGCAGGTCCCAGTGCAGCCTGTAAACACAAATCAGGTTTGTTTTGTGCACATGTGGTTGCTCAGAGTGAGTGAGTTTTAGATGCAGTCGTAAGTGCTCTGGAGACTTTCTCTTTAACATGTTGTATCCACCAAGACTTTAACAGTTGGGGGAGGGTTGGTTGCTCTCTGACCACATATCTGATTCACTATGGATTTTGTAACTTTGGTAGCAGTGACCTCATTTTGGCAAAATCATGTGTGTCATTTACTGAGCCTCTTGCTGCTTTAGCAATCACAAGAATATTAGGGTTATAACCTGAGTAATTTATGGAAGAGAGATGACTTTAAATATCCTTTTATTTTCTTGGAAAGTCTTATTTTATTGAAAACATATTTCAGCTCTAAGTGAGAATGAGGGATCCTCAGTAAAGCACCCAGGGGGAATTGTGCTGTCCAGTGTGTTGAAAAGGTGAATTGTAATGTATGGGTGTCTAGACGTTTCCTCTTGTTGCTGTCAACAGTCCAGTTGGCTGTATTTTTTTTTCCAGTGAATAGGAGCATTGATTTTCCTCTCTCTTTGGCCAGAGCTTTCATTTTACATATCATTCCCCTTCTGTGTCTCTTTCTTTCTCCCTCCCTCTTTCTTCTCTCGCTCTCTCTTCCTCTATCTGTAAGAGAGGGAAGACTTTGAGAGCTGACAGCGAGCTTTCTAACTCAGAATGATTCATGTAAGACACCTGAAAGGCAAGCTCTGCACCAGCATCACTGCAAGAAAGGTAGGGCTTTGGGGGCTAGTCTGTAGAACACGGGATAAATTGATTAAGTCTGCGGATCAGTCAAAGATACAGAGAAAGTTTGGGAGAGAACTTAAGGAGTTTTTAAGCTCCGTTGTTGAAGATGCTTTCTTTTAGCTAAAACTTTGATGTATTTTTCATAAATGGGGGGAAAAAGATGCCCCTCTGCAGCTTTGAATAATGTATATAATGTGGTTTGTTTGTATTTTTTCTGTGGATGGTAAACTAATTATATCACTGTTGTGCTTCACAGACCTGCGTGCATGTGTAAATATGCAATTCCCTTTTTTTCCCCCGACTGATTATTTTCTGTTACACTTTCTGAAAGTTCGCCTTATCCAGCTGTTATTCATATTCACTTCCTGAATCCGAATGTGACCTGGCAATTCTGAGGGATTGTAAATGTGACGCATGAGCTCTCGCGCACACCTTAATGTTTCAATCACGCACTTCAAGCAATAAGTGTTTGTAGGAATCATGCTCTTAATAAAAATCCTTACAAGCCAAAGCAGTTGTTTTGGCAGGGAAGTGACAGCGCTTTGATAGATGGGCCTGATAGTTGTGTGTGTTGTGCTTGCTTGGAGTTAGTAGAAAAGAGGAGGGAGACAGCGAGCGAAAGGGGGGAGAGGAAAAAAAAAAGACAGGGAAGGAGAGAGCGAGAGGGAGAGAGACTGAGAGAGAAGGAGGGGGGGGGGAGAGGAGAGAGAGAGACTTGGCAAAGGAAATCTTATGGGTATACTGAAACAGCAGATCAGAATTGTGAAACCAGAGCCAGGGCTGAAATGTGATGCTTTTTGCTCTTTTGTGCTTGTTGTGGTTCTCATCTTCCCCTTTAGAAGGCTGTATACCATTCAACAGAATATTTTGATCACAGATTGAACAATGCAGCAATCAAGCCTGATAAGCCACCTGGAAGTTTTGCTTGAGACGATTTCTAGTGGGTTTACTGATCCCTGTGAGCATCATGACTGCCTTTAGCATTGTGGAGGAGGACTCGAGTTTCTTATGAGGGCCCCACTTGGAAAAGCAGGCTGTGCAGATTCAAGCCTCCGGTTCTGTTCATGCTGTTCAAAAGCCTTTCCTCACCCTTGCTGATTTGTTTTTATGATTTACATACATTCCTGTGGAGATTTACAGAATGGATTGTCTGTGCATTGTCACGACCAAGGTAGGACTGGAAACGTTGCTGTTATGTGTACATATTTCTCTGCTATTTTTCTGTTCCTGTAATTAAATAGATTTGAGCATGTACTGTGTCATGTTGCAAGATAAAGTGATAAATAAGCTTTGCTTCAATGAGCATTTTGTTCTCTTTTTCTGTGGATTATGCAGTTCGTCTCTATATCACTTCCTAAATGATATGCAATTTACTTATTTTTACTAGCAAAAGGAAAATGATTTCATATTTTATCTTAGCCTATGCTTGTGTCTATTAATATCTCTAGCTACTAGAGCACTTCCAGAATACGTGGTATAATGCACATATTTTCTCAGTTTATCAGTTTATTCTGTAAACTAAAGAATATGAAAAAAAAGGGGGCATTATATGGGTCCTGGGATTTTAAAGAGGCCAATCAGACGTAGTTTAGGTAGTCATGATGTTTCTGATTGGAGAGATGCAAGTTTCTTGTGGCTTATTGTGGCTTTTTGGGGGGAAAAACATAGCTTACTTTTGCATCTTTAGGCCTGAAAAAATAAGAATACTTTGGTCCCAATTCAGCACTCTTGTCCTGGTGTTAGATCTATCCTGGCTGTTTGGGAACGGTGCTTCTCAATATTTCTTTCCAAACGTGCATGTAAACATTTTTTTACTCACAACACCACCGGCAGGATTTAGGGTTAAGGACGCTTCCCGGCTTAAAGATCTTGGTTAGGGATAAACTGAACAATTCCTTGAGATGTCCTCAAACTTAGCAAACCAACTTAATGTTAGATGACAGGGAGATAATTGGGGACCTCCCTCCCTGTTGCTACAGGGCAGGCGGCTCACTGCGTGTTTCCAACTGCGTTTGCACATGGTGATAGTATTTATAAGAAGCAGTTATTAGGGGAAGCTCAAGCATTGGGGTTCAGCACAGTTGCTTTCTGTTCTGGTTTATTGTTGACTTGCAGCATTTCCATGGGTCTTGCAAAATGTCTGGGGTAGCCACAACACCTGAAGGCTGCGTAAATGGTAAGGCAAACCAATGGTTAGCACTGCCGTTTTTTGTGTCAGGGCCATGCAAAACGAGGTCCCCCCTTCATGATACAGAGAAGGGCAGAAGGAGAACCCCCAGGCACCCATGGGCTGAGCAAAGGGTGGTGGGTGGCTGCCGCAAAAGAGCAGGGAGCGCAGTGGAGCTGCAGAAACAGATGTGAGCTGTCGTTCCCATCTTGCTGGTGGAGAAACCCATATGGGGAAAGAACAGGAGGTGAATGAGGCCACAGATTCTGTGGCCTCATTTACCTCCTGTTCTTTTCAGGTCCTTCTGCTCCCACAAACCATGCTGAATCTGAGACTACATTCTTAACCTGCCCTGGAGCAGCGCGTAGGTGCCTGCGGGTACCCATTGATGCAATGTCAATGCAAAGCACTTATAAGCGGTGGTGCAGCACCGCTGAACAAAGCTGCAGGATCATGCTAAACATCTGATTCACACTCCCAGATGTTGCTTTCCGATTGAAAATAAGCAGGAAGGTTGAATAACAAAGCTGCAGTCAGACTTACTTCTAGATGTCCGGTGGTGCAGTGGGGACCTGCAACTGCAGCCATCCTTGGCCGTGAGAGTTTGGCAAGGAGGTGTGTAGTAACCGGATGGGACAGCGGAGTAAGTCTACTTTTAAGATGGTACAACTGGGAGAAGAACATGGCCCAGTGCTTTTATATATATATATCTGGAGACACTGCTTTATTTATTTTATGAAATGGTGATGGAAGTTTCCACTGTAACCTTTTCCCAGGGCCTTCTGGGCAATGACAAACGTAGACTCACCATCACCTCACTGCTGTTGCTCTGAGCAGGGCTCCCAACGCCATCGACACGCAGTATTTTTCCTTCCAGCTTTTCTGTCTCTTGAATCCACCGCTAAATGGCTGAAATGATCAGAAAGTCAAGCGTATGAGCTTCAGATATTCAGCTCCAGATATTCAGTCTTTCCTGCCAACTTTGATGTTGCAATGAGATAGGATTGTCAATTGTAGGTGACCTGCTATTTGGATGCGTATGGGAAGACCATATCATCATATGTAATTGAGCTGAATAATGGAAAAAATCTAGTTTCAGGACACTTTCATCTTGCAAAGGCTTGAAGCCAGATGAACTACAGCTGATTTCCTCATCTTGTTTGGTACCATATTTAACCAGCTGCACCAGTGATGTTTTATTGTATTGATTGATCTACTCTTACATGCTTTATTATGCATTGGAGTAAATCTACTCCCTTTAAACTTAAAAAAAATTTATAGCATCTGTTTATGCCAATTGTCACCAATACAATAAAAGCAGACTTTTTTCAGAACATCTGAGATTTTCAAAAATTAATTTCAATAAGTATGAATTCTGCAGAGCAGCGTATGATCAGTTTTGCCCTAAGATGTGATAATTGTCCTTATTTGAATATCCATTTGTCTGATTTGCTCAAATAATTGCCATTGTCATTCTTGGAAAAGTGGATCTTAATGTCAAGAGCGAGTAAATACATCAGTTTTATTCTTCAGATCTTATAAAAAGTCAAAAGGGAGGAAAAGATGAATGCTATTTAAACTACAAAATGTGAACATTTAAAGAAGTTGACATTTTTAACATGTAGTCATTAAATTTACTCTTGAATTTTCAGTGTTTCCAGTCCATAGAAAATGACATAGATGTGGTGGTGGAGTGAATATGCCCTTGTAGATTACGTACAATGGATCTGAAGACCCCGCTTTGGATCTGTGTGGTGAAAGATGCCATCTAATAAAATTAATTTCTGATGTACCTTGCCAAATCTTAAATGCTACTGACATTTTTTCAGCCAAAATGTAAGCTATGTTTTAGAAAGATTTAAGGCATTAATTTGTACAAATTCTTCCTCTCCTTTTTTATTTCCTCGATGTTTCCATGCGTTTCTGAACCCAGGACTTGGGAAACGCTGAATCAGTCAAGGAGGACTACTTATGGTCTCCTAGTTTATTTTGATCGATAATGTTTCCAGCATAGCTTCTTTCTTTTACTGTCACATAAAACATGTTATTTGTGGAATTATTTTATCATTAGGAAGAATTCAGTATAAATAAAAGCTTAGGTCAAGACTCCATCCCAGCGGGAGCACCAGGAGTTTTTGAAAAGGAAGAACATTCCCACTGTGCCTCCCAAGAGTCAGAGGCCACATGCTGTCCTCTCCCCTAACTGTGGGCTCTTCTTCCATCCTTCTGCCTTTTACAGAATTATGAATACAACAGTAGCTGCTTCTGCTGAAAAAGAAAATAGATAGTTCTGTGTTGCCTGACAAGGCTCAATATAACAGGGGCTGCTTCACTGAAACCCTGAGTTCTTGGTGTCAGGTGGCTTAGAAAAGATGATCAGCTTTTCCTAGAAAAAAACCCCCAAAACCACCAGACCAACTCAAAAGCTTTCTGGCCCTTGTTGCTACAAAGGAGAGCTCAGCAGTGGAAACTCTAAAGTTTTAAAACCCACAAGACCAATGAAGGGAAATTAAAATCAGTTTTTCTTTTTCTTTTTTTTTTTTTTTTTAATATATTTTAATCTCCCTCTTTTAAATGTGGTACCTCTGTCACAAGCAGGGCTAGCTAAAGACCTTCTCCTTGAATAAAGATTTTAAAACTTCCTGAGCAATCCAGTCTAATGTTTTATTATCCTTAACATTTGTTATGGCCCTAAGAACTATCCATGTTGTTTGCCCCTGGTGTCACCTCTTCTTCTGTTTGGAAGCGATATTTTGAGATTTGCTTTAAATCCTGGGTTCTATCACCTGAAAGCTGCTGTGTTCTGAAAAGAGCTTGCAAAGAAATACACAAAGACTTGACACCAAATGAAATAATCCTCATTTATGCAAACCTAACCCACCTGCCGTTATTTGCAGGGCTCCCAAGTTCAGTGTTCTCCAGCTTGTAAACCAGAGAGCTGGCCACCTTCAGACCTAGGGAGAATGCCCAGCTTGGTCTCTTAAGTTTTGTTAGCTACAAAAATAAATGTCCATCATCAAAATATTGAAAATTCTGCAACAGTTGTTCCTTCTTAGAGATTCTTGTTGCCAGCTTCCACTTAACTCTGTAGTGGTTTAAGCCAGATCACTCACTACCCAGGTTCCATTGCCACTGGCCAATGTAGGAAGAGACAGTTAAATGTAAATATGATTATTCATGTGAATGGGGAAAAAGATCTTGTAGATGTGGCTTGTTTGTTTGTGTTTTGGTGGCGGGTTTTTTTTAGAGTTAATGAAAGACTCAGTTCATTCCATTAGTGAAGAAGTTTGGTGTTTTGGTTTTAGCTTTTTATTTATTTAAGTATGTGTTAGTCAAGTTTGGTAAATTAACAATATCTCACATTTCATGGCTGTCTGTCCAGCACCTTTTCTAAAGATCTAGTTCAAGTGTTTAAAAGAAGGAAATAAAGATGGAAGGGAAAAAAAAGCACCTGGTTTGTAATGGCGCTGGGAAGCAGGATGATGTGCTTGTTTATGCTGTTAGCTCATACCAAGGCTGAACGTGTACAATTCTGACTGGCAAGTTTGCCAGGAGCCAGTACCATCTGTCTATCCTATTTTCTTCTGCTCATCTGGCAGTATATTTGGAGCAGGGGACACCACTCTATGCACTTAAGGCAAAACTATGATAGATGCGTAAGCAGAAGTCTCAATATGTGCAGCGATCATGGAAAATGAGAAGCCACTGTGGTCAAGTGCGGGACCAACATCTGGCTTAGACCCCTGGGTGTGGTGTGACTCTTCTGTAGGTCTCTCCCATTCCACACACTATCATGCCACTTTGCAGCATGAAGTTAAGACTAACTAAAGCAGAGAAGAGCTGTAAAATTTGCACCTTGTTCTTTTGTCAGCATTAGCTCTCCTTTTCCCATAGTCCCAACATGGAAGACAAGGCAAAATTCAAAGCTCATCCTCCTCAGTAGCATCTCTGGACTGTGAGTGAGGAGTAGCTGTGGCTTGGCTAGTTGACTTTGAAACTACCAGTCCACATTAAGCGTACCGTTATAAATCCCTCTCGATAGTGTGCCATCCTTGGGAAAGGTAGGGGCTGGCCTTGTGTCCCAGTAGGATGCTGGGATTCCTCAAGTGAGAGGGAAACCCTCATTCAGTATTTAGCCAACACAGCTGGCTCTCAGTGCCAACCCTGATTTCAAGGGTGGTTTTAGAATCTGGCTGAAGAATAGAAAAATGTGGAGGTGGCACCACTGGAGTGACCTTATTGTTCCAGCCTCTCTAATTTAGAGCAGCAGCAAAACCAGTCCCAAGATGCTCTCAGAAGGGCAGGATGGTAAATCAGATCAGGTCATCGGCTGCAGGGGGTGACCAGGTCTGCACACTGTATGCCAGCTGTTGGTCTTACTTTGCAGAGGTGAATCCACTATGAAGTTAAGTTGGATTATTGATTACGGTGGCCTGATGCCAATGCAAATAGGTCACACTTAAAATACTTATTTATGCTGAAATAATAGGCCTTACTGAAGAAAATGGGTCTTTATTGTCCCATCCCCCCTTATATTGTGTTAATCTGAAAAAAAACCTCAATATAGAGTTTTAAGAAGTTATCTACTCAGAGAATGAGGTTCAATTTATTTTGTGGGACACAAGATCAGCTGTATGTGTCTGGGGGGCTGTAAAGTCAGTCTCAAAATAAGGAAATTATAAAGCTAGGTATAAATATTGAGGTTGAACCCATGCCTCAGGTGTTGTAGACTATTATAGCCTTCCTAAAACCAGCAGAGCTGTAGAGAGCTATGCTACATGAGGACCCGATTTAAATTTAGCTGGATTTGAAACAAAAAAAAAATAACCACATTTCTATGTGCCCACACGTTGTTAATAGATCTGGGCAACATTTGTTGTTTTTTCTTTGCAAGACTTCAGGCTTTGAATCATTACAGTTTGAAATCATAAACTGCATAGCTACATTTTTTGTGCTGAATTTCCTGGCTATAACAAACCTGAGACAAAGGAAACATAATGATTTTCCCTCCAGAGATTCACATTTAGCTAAAATCAAAATCTTTTTTTCTATAGTCATTATTAGGTGCTGATGAGCACTTCAAACTGTGGTGTTTTCCTGCCAGACCCTAAAAGTGTAATAGTGCTGAATCCATGCAATTTACATGTGATTTAGTAAACTCTCTTCTGAAGTGGTACTTGAGGACGTCTTCGATGACTATGGGCTGGCCGCTAGCTAAACTGCACAGTCTTAGAAGAGTGGGAAGATCCTTTTCATTGATTCCCATTTCTCTTAGCTGGAGAACATACTTAGAGATGTTTGACAGATGGGGAGTGTATCTAAGTATTTATTTCAAATCTTTATTTACCAATGTTAAATTTTGGAACAATTATTGTGAGCCTCTAGCTTTTGGATTTCAAACATTATGAATGTAAACTGATGAGACACATGTTGTCTTTTCTGGAAAAAAACCCCCCATTTTTTGGGGGGAGTCTCAAGAAAATTACACAGAACAAACCAATGCGCACTGCATATGTAATGTCTTGTAATTATATCTTGTCAAAAGCTCAACTTTTTTCTCCTTTATTCTTTAGAAATATGGTAATTGTCCCTTTTCCCTTGTAGTTAATTATAAATTTCAGGAAGAATTAAGTCTGTTAAATCTCTTCTTCCCCCTCGTCCCCCTCCCTTGGTCTCTATGGCAGCAGCAGGAACGGAAAAGAATTACTTTGATCTCCATTTCTGAGTGACGTTTCGTTTCTTCCAAGCATTGACCTTGTTTAGTGCAACTGAAATTTTCAATAGATTTCATTAGATTATAATTTGCTGATCTTAGGGAGATGTCTTTATTGAGGTTGGTTTTAACTGTGAAAGGAGAAGGGTGATTTGTTTCATAAATCTATGAACAGCTCTATAAACTGAGAAAATGTTCAATTAACTGCTCAGGCAGATATGGTTGGGGCTTAATACTAGTGCGCAGCAGTGGAGAGCTGCAGATGTAAGGAAAGGTGGAAGATACTCAGCCAGAAAAAGAAAACCAGAGAGCCTGATCCTGGCTCACTTAATGATAGTGCTGCTGAATGATGGCAGAGCTATACATCCTTAGCAGGACCCTTCTCCAATATTCAAGGGGCCTGGTTGGAGGTGTGAGGATAATTTCCTAGTGCCAAGGTGACCTGCATTTTTATACATTTCACATAACCAGAGCTGACCTGACGGATTCTTTGCAAGGTCCCATAGGCCCCTAAAAGTGCAAAAGATGTGTCTCCTGGCATGCAGCCTCAACATAAACATGTATTTCTTTGGTGGGTTAGTCTGTTTGCTACTACCACACAAATTTTCTTCTGTCCCCCTTCACCTGATGCAAGACTTCTGCAAAATGAGAGGATGTGTGCAGTCGAGAAGAAGGGGATGGTCATTTATGAATGAAACATTAGGTCACAGGTATGGCCAGTACATGATTATATTTTACCCAGCCTGAGACCTCTAGTTGAGATATATAATTTTCATTTCTCCAGAGAATTGTCTGCCTCAGAGAAGATAAATTGCAAGGAAGTGTAGGAGTAGCTAAGTATGTTCTTCATACTTACATTCATACATACGTAAATATGGACTTCAGCCAACTCTTTTGCTACTGGAAACCTCATGCAAGGACTTGTATATAATCTGCAAGCCGCACTCTTGGCCATTCTAGAGGATACAAATGGAATCCCACCTGTAACTGCTTTTGACACTGATCACCAATATCTTCTCTGAGAAAGAATATTAAGGCAGATCTGAAAGAGTGCTCCAATTCAGTGAGCCCTGAACTTTTAGCAGATAAAATATTCCTAAACAGCCTCTCCGGATTTTGTGCCATCTTCCTGCAGAGCTAAAATCTGCCTCCAAGGGTGTCTGCAGCCACAGTCACTTTAGGCAATATTTGGCCATCCAAATTTGCTATTGAATATATATATATACATATATAATCTCCCCCTGCCTATGAGAAAATGGCAATAAGCTATACGTACTCACACTTAAAGTCCTCCAAACACCCTTAGCAGTCACTATGGTTGACCACACAACACAAAAGAGGAATCCTTCCTTGCAGTCTTACCCAGAGCGTGCTGATGTGCAGCTGTGTCTCTGCCACCTGAATCCTCTCTTGTGCAATGCCACAAAGCTCTCACCTTCTCATTCAATATTCAAGATGCAGTATTTCCCACTGCAATATTGCAGTGGACATTGATGCTACTGCTCTGCATAATATTAACGTATCTGCAGGATACCTTATACTGATGCTTCTAACCAGGGCTAACAGCAGTCAGTTATTTCAACACCTGACTGAGAAAAGCAGGCAGGAAAGAAGCTGGCTTAAAGGTTGCATGCTAGGAAGGTAGATGTTGTGCAAAGACTCTGAAGGGCTGGCAGCCTTGGTTTTGACTTCTGAAGTTGGTGCTTCTCTGTTTCCTGGTTACCTATGAGGTCCGCATTTCTTGATGCTTGATAAACCTATTGGTTTGGAGATTGCACATAACAGTGCCTCCAGAGAACGAATTGCACTCTCTCTAACTGACTAGGAGGTTAGCAACTCTGTGACTTTGGTCATCGCTTCATTGCTTCCTGACTGTATTATTGTTATGCAATTTCTGAAGGACTTAAAGCATCAGCCCAGAAAAGAAGCTGTGACTGGTGCTGAATTCAGCGCTGAGGATGGCATTATTTTTTTTTGTGTCCCAAGGTCTCCTTATACCAAAATTACACAAGCTGAAGATCTTATTGCATATTTTGAAGGCTTTGATTGCATGAAGCTGTGATAAAGCCTACGCCTGGATAGCTGTGTCTATCACTACATTGGAGCTGCCTCAAGGGTGAAGCTTAGTGCAGGAGGCTGGGCATCCTCAAGGAAAGGGAGTAAAACAAGGCTGTGGAAATCACTCATTCATAAGCTAAGGAAAAACAGCCTCTCTGTTTCCATTTCAGATGGACAATGCTTATTGGAACATATTCTTGCAAAGAGTAAGGCAAGACATGTTCTTTTTGCATATAAACATTAGTAAACATGAAAAGTAAACTACAGGTAATTCTGTCCTCCCTTGAAGGCTGTCTGAAGAAAGATGATTTCAAATGATAGATTTCCATCACTTTTCAGTGTAGTGGTGGAGCAGGGTCTACAGTCCTTAAGCTCACCAAACTTCTAAGCTGGGGAAAATGTTAGCAGTAATAATCAAATGGAATTAATTCCTTTTACAGTCCAATGCTTACTAGTATTGTCAGTGCTTGCAGAATACTTTATGTAGCGTTGACCTTTTAGGTGATTTTTCTTTTAGTTGATGTCTCTAGGTGCAACTTGTTGGAGTTTTTGGCTGTTTTTTTTTTTTTCCAAAAAAAGAATCTTTTATAAAGAAAATCATTACCAGCAGTTGATATACAACCTTATTTCTTAGAACTGTTTCAGCTAGGTGAGGGTGTAAGTTATGACAGGTATGAAAAATGTTGCATTTTATACAACAATGCAAAAAGTAGCGATCATTCAAATATGAAATTAACTGTAATTAAAAAGAAAAATAAATCCGACCCCAAATCCCCAAAAACCTGTAGGACAAAAGTGTTCAGTCCTTGCCCTTGAACTACATGTACTTCTCAGACAGTATCGGTGCAATGTCATATTATCAGCGCAGTAATTCAACTATCCAGCTGTGAAGGTCCAAGCTGCCAGTCACCCTACAGCCCAGATGAATGATCAGCCCAGCCCTTGTGCTGAGAAATTGGGATCTCTGGAGAACTGCTGCCTACAAGCAATTTAATTATGGAGTAATTAAATAAAAATTACCTCCGTCTTTCCAGCCTTGGAATATGCAGCGTGTCTCACATGATCCTGGGCCTTGGGGCAGTTTTGGTGTGAATTTCAAAGTCAAGAATACTTGCAGAGGGTTAGCCCCTCCTGCTATGAGATCAGGAGCTTTTACGTTGGAGATACATCATTTTTAAGAAAGTGAGGAGTCTTCTTGAGGAGCCTCCTGACAAACGTGTTATACATGGTTACGTGAGTTTGTAAGATCAGGCTTTTCAGTCAGGAAAATGTTTCCTATTCAAAGCAAATTGGTCATTTTCTTGCCTTTATCTTGCCTGGGATTAAAGACTGAAGACGTACAATTGTTAAAGAAAGGAAAAAATAATTACCAGTGCAGTCTTTTGATCAAAATCAATTTATAGGTTTTTTTTTTTTTTTTTATTTTGATAGGATTACATAGTTTGCTGTTGCATTCATCCCTTCCTTACAGGAGATAACACACAACCACAGGATATTGCTGCCATGATAGCAGTGACTTTTTCAAATCCTTTTAAGCAAGACTTTCTAAACTTTCATCTAAAGGTACAATGCTTCTTGCTTGCTAGCTGTTTTTCTGAATATTCCTTAAAGCTGTCTAAGTGAAAATATAAAAGATAACCAGTTTTTTAAGGTCTGGGGAATATAAAGCTGAAACGGATATACACAGTTTTTCCTTTTTTTTTTTTTTTAACTTACATAAGTATTTAGTATTGCAATGCTTTACAAATATTTACATTTTGGAGATAAAGAACAAAGCACTAATAGCACTTTGTTAGTTAATATTCTTAAATCAGACTCAAAATTGAAAATTGTGTGAAGCCTTGATCACTAGTGTTTGCAGAGGTTGCTCTCCTTTGCTCTCAGCATGGGGAAAAGAAAGGTGTAATGTAGTTGGTTGTGATATATCTGGCTTAAATGAAAATAAAAGGTAGGAAGCTTTTTTTTTTTTTTTTTCCCTCTACATTATTTACAGTTTTGGGAACAGGCATGATTACAAGAGCCCTCCAATTCAAGGAGCTAAATAATCATTTGACTCTTACATGAAATGCTGAGAGTAATGGTGGCAGACACCAGAATTTATTTTGAACTTTTCTTCAGGGACTCTGACCCAATCTGCTGTGCAATTCACTCTGATGGGCTCCAAACCTTTGCTAAAATGTAATTGAATCACCACAAATTCGAGGGAAATTGCAGGAAGATCAGCCCGAAGGCCTGATGATTGCATCTTGCACTGCCACGTGGAACAAAGTTTCAGGGAACTGCAGGAGCCTTGGGTACTTGCTCCACATCTGGCTAATCCTGAGAGCAAGCAGAGTGTTCTGCTCAGCAAAGAAACACACCCTACAAATTTGGGAAAGACTTCTGGAAAATAGCCCTGGGGTGATCCAGGCTGCAGCTATCTCTGGTTCAAAGAGGACATAATGGAAAAATGCAGCCTGTCGTGAAATGGGGGTGGTGGTGGTGGTGGTGGAGGAAGCCAATCTCTACCTCCTGCCTAAAGCTCTGCTATTCTCTGAATGCTCCAGGATGGGGGAAAGCTAGATGGCATGTGCTTGGGGTTCAGAGCAGATGAAGGATATGTTCACTGACATAACTAAGAACTTCAAAGCAAAATTAATGGGTAACTGTTGAGGCCTTCTGGTCCTGAGATGTGCAGATATTTTTTTTTTCATATGTGACAGTGGAGAATTACTTTGTGAGGTGTAATGAACACTAGCAAACTCCTAGGTGCTCCATCTGGAATGGAGCCTGTTGCGCGCAGCGACTGCAGCACGTACTGTGTTGTGTATAATGCAATTTTCACTTATTTGCAGCAAAGCCATGGCAGATGCCCATCCCACAAATGCTCAGTCGAAACACCTGCCTGGATACCCATTCAGCACTCTACTGTAAGTTTGAGCCTTTTAATACAAAGATTTGAGAGACTGAATGGTAGGTCTGTGTTTGGAGCAGCCCTGTTGGTAGAATTTCCATACTCAGTGCACTTGGGAAAGAACAGGAATGAGTCCTAAGGTCAGACCAAACTCCTTGGGAATCAGGAGCTGTTGAAATGTTGGGTAGTGGCTTAGCAGGGCTTCTGCAGAAGTTCAGGCTCTTCAGGAATGTATTTCATTCCACATGGGGCAATGGGGATAAGTGGCAAGCATGGTCTGGTTCTTGGTGGTGTCCAGCTCAGAGAAGTGTGGAGCTGCTGTCGATGGCTGTAACTCTGGGCTCCCGCTGAGTGCGATGACTGGAGCCTGCTAGTTTTGCCTGGTCGTGGACACAGTTTATGGAAATTCATTCATAAGCTGCTGCAGGGTCTGCCAGAAACAGCTGATGCTTAAAGCACCAGGCTGTTCCCAGACCCAGGTGGTGACACAGTGAGGAGGAGAGGCATCTTTTTCACATTCTCATGAAGAAAGAAATATTGATGATTCCATAGCTGGGAAAATTTGCCCAGTGTAGGTAATGGCAACGTTTGGGATGATGGGCAGCGAGTGAACTTTAATCTGCTGTGTTTATAGGAAATGACCTTTGTAAATGCTTTCCTCCTCTTGCCAATTAGATGACTTCAATGAGATTTGCTTTTAACTATCAAAGATGTAGTAATATTTGAAGAGAAAAAAGAAACTGCGGTCAAGTTGACAATGCATTGATTTATAACTTGTCTGAACATACATTGTGGATAGAGCCAAATCCTTGGATGCTGGAAGTTAAGAGGGCTGAAAAATAGAGCTGTGATGATTTATCTCAGCTGAGAAACTGGCAGGATTGAGTTGACATTTTATGTGGCTCTGGACCACAGCATGATGTTGGTCCACAGCTATCAACTTGTCACCTTTTGTGAGTATATGAATGAGAAACAAATCCAAGTTTTCACTCTCCCTTGGTCTCCTGTTAATCTTGCCAGTGATTGTAAACACTGTGGTTTTGGTTGTCCTTATAATATGCTAAAATTAATTATATCATTGTTGGTCTGTATTAAAATAGACTCATTTACAAGTATTGATTGAACAGTTGAGCTAAACAGTTTTTTGCCAGGTGAGGATCTAATCCAGTAACTAACTCTTCTTAATTATTAGTTTCCGTTCTCAGAGCCTTTGGATTGACATTGCGATGTGGTCTTGTTTTTGTTTATATTAAAAGGTGTTGCAGCATGAGCACAAACACGGTAGTGTGGTACTTTGAGAAATGGAAGTGTGCTGGGCGTTTGTAGTGAGTCACAAACAGTTGCACTCAATGATTTCCACTAACATCAAGACCTGAATTTTCACATAGTGGCTTTAATGTTTTAGGATATCTGTTTCTTAAACCAACAAAATTAAAAGCATTTGGCGTGAGCATTATTTGTCTCTTGTTATGCCAGGTTATGCATGCATAGGTAATATCTATAGACCTGCTATCTTGCAAACTTCTGTCTTGTCTCAAAAAATGGTAAACTGAGGATGGAGCTTTGTTGTCTTTGTTAGGACTAGAATTGGTCTAAGGTCAGAATAACTGCAATAAGTGTAATTTTTAAACTGTTAGAGTGGAAACTGGTTCTGGGACTAATACTAGTTAATATCTTAACCAACAGCATAGTGGGACTGCCTGCACCCTCAGCAAATTTTCAGATGCCACCAAGCTGAGTGGTGTGGTTGATACACTAAAGGGAAAGGGAGTTATCTAGAGGGGACCTTAAGAGGCTGGAGGAGTGAGCTTGTGTGAACCTCATGAAGTTCAACAAGGCCAAGTGCAAGGTTCGGCACCTGGGTCAAGAGAATCACCACTATCAGTACAGACTGTGGGATGAATGGATTAAGAGCATCCCTGAGGAGAAAGGCTTGGAGATACTGGTGGATAAAACATTGGACATGAGATGGCAATATGCACATGCAGACCAGAGATGCAACTGTATCCTGTGATGCATCTAAAGAAGCCTGGCCAGCAGGCTGAGGAAGGTGATTGTGCCCCTCTACTCTGCTCTGGTGAGACCCCACCTGGAGTACTGCATTCAGCTCTGGAGTTCTCAGTACAGGAAAGACATGGACCTGTTGGAGTAGGTCCAGAGGAGCGACACAAAAATGATCAGAGGGGTGGAGTACCTCTCCTGTGAGGACAGGCTGAGAGAGTTGGGGTTATCCACCCTGGAGAAGAGAAGGCTCCAGGGAGATCTTACTGCATCCTTTCAATATTTAAAGGGGGCTTATGAGAAAGATGGAGAGAGACTTTTTAATAGGACCAGCTACAATAGGACAAGGGGTAATGGCTTTAAACTGAAAGATGGTAGGTTTACGTTGGACAGAAGGAAGAAATTTTTTTATGATGAGGGTGGTGAAACACTGGCACAGGTTGCCCAGAGAAGCTGTAGATGTCCCATCACTGGAAATGTTCAAGGTCAGGTTAGATGAGGCTTTGAACCACCTGATCTAGTGGAAAGTGTCCCTGCCCACGGCAGAGCAGATGTTTAAAGGTCTTTTCCAACCCGACCCATTTGATGATTCTATGGAGAAAAAAACCCCAACTTACTATTAGAATACAGTTCAGCTGTACACTTAGCTGCTATGTTTTTTGATTGTAGAGTACAATATGTGGTCCTTGAGGTAATTGCCTGCTTGGAGCTTGCTTTCATCTATATTTTGCTTGATTATAAAAGTTGAACATAGTGAAGGAGCTCAACACTACCAAACAAATAAGTTGTAATTCCCAAGTACCTCCTGCTTCTTTTTTATCAAACCATTTTCTATGCAGCCAAACAGATTTTTCTGCCTACTCTATCTGTATCAGATATTTATAAGCATTTTTTACCCTACTTCAGTAGATTTCTTTTCTTGGGAGACTAATGCAGACAGTTGGGGGAAATTAAAACAGACGGAAATGAACATCTAGGTAGTCAATGTTTTCTCCATCTGATTTCAGAAGTATCTTTTAACTGCCTTGCTTTTATCTGAGAAGAATATCTGTGAAATGTCAGCATTTTGATAGCTGATTAATGAGATGAAAATTTCCAGTGATGCATCAAAGCATATTGCCTGCTATGAAAAGCTTGAAAGATTAAAAAAAAAAAAAAAAAAAAAAAGAGCAGGGATGTGGCCAGTTGTGACAACTCTATTAGGTGATCATAGCGGGCATTCAGATGCCTCTAAACAGTGACATAGGAAACACTGTCAAATACTAAAGGAAAAACAATCTGGGAGAAAGGATATCCTCTTTCATCAGTTTTGCTGGCTCTCACTCGGGATGGCATGAGTCTGGGCTAGGTTTTACTCTCCTTTCCCAGCAGTTTTTAGAAAAAGCATGGTGTCCTCTCTTGGGTGTGCCTTTCCCATCTAATGCAAGAACCAGGAGCGCTGGCAGCATGGCTGTTATGTAACAGTCTGACTTTTGCAGTCCCTAATTTACCATCCTTTTTGAATTTGCTGATGATTCTTGCAATTAAGATTCTCAATTCTGTTTGGCAACTCACCATCTGCAAAAGAGGACATAAGTGAATACTGCCTTCACAATGTCCTTAATTAGATTCATTTGAAGTCTGAGAGTTTTAATCAAGGGAATTACCTAAGGGTGGCTTTGTCTGCACTTGCACTTTTAGTCATGTCTTCCGAAGGATTTGTAGTGTTTGCTTATAAAATACTCCAAAAGGAGTTCACTGTACTGCTCTTTAGCATACTAAACCTTCCTGTCGCTGGGGTGGCTCACTAGCTAGATCTCCATTATGCAAAGATAATGAAGTATCAGAGGCTGCACCTGCGTTGCAAAAACATTTGGGGCTGTCTTTTCTTCCGGCACCGTTGACAGCTTTTCTT
Organism: Falco cherrug; assembly: GCF_023634085.1. Classification (NCBI taxonomy): domain Eukaryota; kingdom Metazoa; phylum Chordata; class Aves; order Falconiformes; family Falconidae; genus Falco; species Falco cherrug. The sequence goes on from NC_073698.1 coordinate 7,626,343, forward strand.
GAGCTTGACATTCAGCACAAACATTCACCTTATCTCACCCTGCAGCATTAATGGGATCCCTCTGCTTTTCCCTGCTGCAATCTCAGCGGAGCTCCTGGGCCCGCTGTCCTGGGCCCCTTCCACTGAAAGATCCCCTTTTGGGGAGTCATCTGCAGCTGAGAAGCAGCAAGAGAGAGTAGTAAAGGGCATGGGCACAAAAGGCAAAAGGATGTGGTGCATGCCCTGAGCAGAGCCTCATTCAGCCTCAGCTGTCCCCACGATGTGAAGAAGGGGACAGTGACTTCAAGGGTAGGAGAACCTAAGCAAGGGTCCTCACAGGGGAGATGCAGCAGCTGTGCATGCTGCAATAGCTCACAGGCTACACCTTTACATAGGTGCCACGTTCTGTGGAAATTTAGTGCAAGTTTTGGCTGCCAGCCTGCTTTGCAGCTGACCCTTCAGTCTTTCTGCCCCTCGATTTACCTACATCCATAACACAAAACCAGCAAAAGTCACTCCCCTTTGAACCTACATACACGTGCAGGATATTATCGCTCTGTTTATGTGGGATACATCAGTGCATAGATGATAAAGTTACTCTGGCTTTCTCTTTTCCCAGTTTATTTGGAACACTGGAAGGACAGGAATGCACTAATGCCCTGCACAATATCTGAATTTAGTTTGATCTGGGAGTGAACCCGTAAACATTCCTGGTTCAAACTAATCAAGGTTTTTGTATTCAGACTCACTTTGCAGCTGTTTTAAAGAAATCCATACTTTTGGAAAATGACTGCATGTTAGTTCTGGTGGTTGTTCTTTATGTAAGAATGTTCTGACATGATTTTGTGCAATGGAGCCAGGCAGAAACATATTGAAACATGCATATTCTCCTTTGTGTTTTAAGGCTATGAGCCTGGAAGAATTGTTTCTGAAATAAATCTTGCTCTCTTTAAACACAAACCAAATAAATGGCTCTGTTTGGCTAGACTCCGCTCTCTCCCAGGACTTTGCGTTGTGCCTGGTAACGATGTCCCTTCCTCTCCTGTGTGGATGTGCTCTATAAAATAAAAAAATAGCTCTGCACTCCAGAAAGTGCCTTTTGCAGGGGCTCTTTCTCTCTTTTTCTAAGCTTTAAGTCTTTTTCTGTTAAAACCTGGTTGGCTAATAAATTCTACAGACAATCCGGGTGGTGGGGAATGTTTTTTTGTGGCTAACGTGAAATATTTGAAAACTGAGCTATTAATACAATGCTCTGTTCTTCTATCTTTCACCTTGGTGCTGATGGTAATGGAAAATTTTTAGTGCTAAACCTCAGCTTTATTTTTAAAGGAGGTATTAAAGTAACGCCTTGCATGTTTCTGCTGGGTCGCTATATTCCTGCAGGTCTTCATTCCAAAGCCTCCCGTACCCCTCCTTGCCCAGCACTCAAGACAGTTGACTCTCCACATCTTTAGCTTTTAAAAAGGCTGCCTGCACCCTGTGCTGCTGAGCCTGACACCGACCGCCAGCTACGGAGCTGCTTTTTAGAACAGCCACGTAAATCCCCCTTCCCTTCGGACAGCTCTCTGATGCTTCCTTCTCACTTACACCACCCCTCCCCAGCCTTCCCTGGGGAAAGACATGCTGTTCCTATTGCTGTTGGCTGTAGCTCAAGGTGCTGGAGAGCTGCAACATCTCTCCTGTAATCTGATTTAAGGATTCAGTGGGGAAAGTTCCAGCTAGACTAAGGTAGTGTTGGATTAGCAGCAAACCACAGCACATCCCAGCAGGGCAGCAAACGCTTCATGCTTGGATAGACAGAGGCTAGCAGAGTGTGTGTTAACAGCAGGGCTCAGGAGCAAATTTTGAGAGAAATAGGGCAAAAGAAGCCAGTTACTCCACTGTTTCATCAAAGAGTAGGGAAGAAAGGGGGGAGAAGATTTTTTAAAATGCTAATAGACCCTTGACAATGATATATATATATCTATATATAGATATACACTTATTTTATGGCATATGCGGTCCTTCCTCCTGTTTCAGTTCATGTGATCCCACTGAAACAAGGGAGGGGTTTCACAATTGCAAAACCAGCTCAAAAAACCTTAAGGTAAGGTGACAATTCAAGTAAAAAATTAGTATGATAAACATTAAGTTGTACAAACCCATCACCTGCAGATTGACCCACGTAGCTGCTTGACATCATCAGGAAATGTTTGGCATGAGTTATTTACAGTGAGTAATCTTATTAAGCAGACATTATGTATAGGATATTTGCTGTCTTTATTGCTTTATTTGTTTTATGGAAATCACCAGGATGATTCTAAAGCAGTCCCAGTCACAGAAGTGTAGCAGTGCATAACTTAAAACAAAATATTTCTAACTTGGTTATAGAAATTTTCTTTAAGTTGAAGCTTGGTATTAATCTTTATGACACCAATTACTTCAAGGTAAACTTTTATAGAAAAACAAATCTAGATTCAACTACTTAAAATCATTGCAGCTCATGAGTTTTATGAGTGAAAATTTTAAACAAAACTTAATACTCTTCTGGACACTATTGTAAAATTCCGTTTTGAGTGCTGATTTAGCAGGCAACATTTTGACAGTGTCCCTGAAGTTTAAAAACAGTGTGCACATCCAAATTCTACAGTATTCATTAATTTTTTATTATTCCCAGAGGAAAAGCACTGTTGGAGTACAGTCTTTCTGATAACATCTACATAGCTTGAGAGTTATGTCTTGGGGATGTTGCTACCCAAAAGCCACACTTTCCTGACATGGGAAATTCCATGCTAAGGTCAAATACCAGCAATTAGAACATTCTGACCTTATGGTGACATACACAAGAACAAAGTTAGCTCCATTCTTTATTTACACCCTTCAATAACCAGCAAATACAATTCTCATGACTGCTTAGAAGTATTTCTAGTCCCCAGTAAGGTAGGCTAAGCTGTTTCCATTATTTTTCTCTTAGATGTGGTGCAGCATAAAATGAGGCAGTGACTTAATTTTTTTAAGAAATTGAACACATTCATCGTATAAATTAAAAAAGTATATGTGCACGTAACCAACAGGTGAAGTGGGACTCAAGTGGGAGAGTAGGACTGTGACTCACGGTTCGGTAATTCATGCCACGATGATATCTAGAAACTGCACGTGAGCAAGGAGACTTGTGCCTGACACTAAAAATCTATAGAAGAAACTGTGGCTGAAGCAGTTGTGGAAGACAAAAGATAGGAACTACGCCTTGTTCGGCAGTGTTGATAGAAATGCTGAAAGGGAAATTAATCTGTCCAGGTTTATGTCGTTGGAGTGCTATAAACACCTTCGAGGTGCGGTTTGTCTTTAGACTGATCTTTACAGTATGATTGGGTTATTGAAGGGTGCATTTCTCTTGATTAATAGTAAAGGAGGCCTCGACAACTGCCTCTGATACATGTGTGTGAATCCAAGATGTATCCCGCACCAGGGGATTCTCTCAGTGTCGCACAGGTCTGTGGAATAGTGCTGACCTACGTCAGAAAGCAGCTACGAGAATTTCCTTCTAGGCTCCCCAAACCAAGCAGTTTATTATCGCCATCCTTGTGCAGATAGGCAGAGCGGCCACTGACCTCCAGGCAAAATGCAAATGAATACGGGATTGGATCTGGGGACAGCCCAAGCCATAGAGGTATTACAAGCATCTCACATAACTGTGTATTATACCAACCACCCTTTTCCTTAATACTTTGAAAAAAATCTATTTAACCATAAAGGACCATATGTTTTAGTGACATTTTCATTTGTACTTCTAGATTGCAAATCCTGTTATTCCTTCAGCACATAGATACTGTATGATGTCATTTACACTTACAAGGCTATAGAAACCTAAAGGTCTCTCTTTATCACGTAAATGTCTGTGAACAGCCATCTTAGTGAATGTGTTCTCCAAAGATTTATTCCTGAAAAGTTCTGAACGTCTCCTATGAAGTTCCTGGGGGACCTCCCTTGACCCTGTTGGTATCACTCATATGCCACTATAAATGAGCAGGGAATCCTGCCCTGGGACTGGGGCAACCTATATGTCAGGGAGACATTGCACAGGCATTTCTGAAGAAATTAATATAAAAAGCTTATTCAAAGGCTGATAGAAATTACTTTTTCCTGTGGAACACTCATTTCTTTGCTGGTTTTTTTTTTTGTTTGTTTGTTTGTTGGTTTTTTTACACTTGGGAACAGTCATGCAAATTAGGATTTGTTTGCTTTGTTTTGGGTGCTCTAAGGAAGCAAGAAATATAAATGGGAAAGTGCCTGTAAACGGTATAATTAATAAAATATTTTATGTCCCAGGAAGACTATGAATTACAGGTATGAATATCCTATGTTTTCAGGGGCTTTAAAACTAGAGCTTCAACTGTCCATGCAAGCAGAGCTAGGTTGTGTCATCCCATCCTGGGGTCTGAACCTTGCCAAAACCCAAGGATGCAAGCTCAGCTCTGTTGACGACTCTTGCACCATGTCTGAACGAAGCTTGTATGTACATCTCTACAGGCCGGTGTCCCTGAGGGAAGTTTTCTGGGTGGGCATCTGCCTTTTCTGCATCAAGTATCACCATCTTATATGAAGTCACAGGTATAAATGTTTGTTTGAGGTGTTTAACGTTAATCATGGATTCAGATGCATCCTGTCAGCCATTCTAACAGTACCTATTTATCTAACCCATGGTAGGCCCATCTCTTCTCTCTTACATTGGGTACTTTACTGTATTTCCTTAGTGTCTGAGTGTCTTGGGGTATTGATTTGTTGTCACAAGACCCTTGTGAAGGAGTTGGGAAAAGCTGTTATCCCCATTTTACAAGTAAGGGGGAGAAGCAGAGAGGTGGAGAACATGACCACGTTATGTAGAGATAGAACAAGCATGACAGTTCTGGGGTGGGTGCTGCACCTCAAGGTAATTAACCCATGATAAAGCTAATAGTCCACGCATGATACCACATCTTTGTATTTTACTGTGCCGTGCAACTGGTCAGCTCTTGAAACACCCCTGAGGCTTTGTAACAAAGCAGTGGGGAACAGAACAGGGCGTTATTCTTTTGTGGAAAGGGAGGGCCTGTTTTTACAAATACCATCATAGGTAATGGAGTAACTTCAGGAGAGGGCTTTGATGTGTTGTTTTGGCAGCGTGCGCCATCTCTTTGCTTGGTGATTTACCCTCGGTTTGTGAGCTGTGCTTTAGCTGTAGAGCGATGGGACGAGCTGAGTGTGTAGGAGCCATCAGATCCGCAATCTGCTCTGCTGTCACTGCCTCTACTGGGAGCTGGCTTGCAGGGGCAGCTACATTTAGAGGCTACACATTCCATATTCCTCTGAATTGTTTATAATGTATGGTGGAAGCATTTAAAGTAGGATGCTGTATAATTAAAGAAAAAGCAAAACCAATTCTGAGCTGAAGCTTTTCCTCCCACAAATACATACTATATATATGTATTTTTATACAAACGCTTCAGTACCTCCTTCTTCATGCCTCTGGCACCAGCTCCTGACTTTACCCCAGCTGTACTGATCTCTGCTGTGTAAATAACACCCCGGCCCCGTCTCCAGCTAATCCAAACCTGGTGGTGTTCAGCTCCTGTCCTTTTTTGCTGTGCCACCTGCCTCTCAGCCTGAATGCTATGGTGCTCCCTTTGCTGTCACCAGGCTGGGATTTCCTGAGCAAAGGCTGGGTCTTGAGTTATTTTGGGGGTGTAAGGAGGGCTAAGGAAGGGCTCTTCCTTATTTTGGTGTTCTCTTCATTCACAGAATAACTCTCACATTTTCTTCTTCTCTGCTGTGTCCTTACTTCTGAGGTACTTAGAGAGGGATATTTCTATTTGGATAAACAGTTATTATCTTAAAAGTGTTTATCATTGTGGAATAGGTAATCATTAAAAAAAAAAAAAAGTAATGAGTGACGAGCAGAGATTTCTAACATTGGATAGCCACCTAGAAATATTTAAATGCCATGACAGCAGCAGAATGGCAATACTGGACTGAAGGACAGGGGATAAACCTTGGATGATTGAACCCAGTCATTTGTTGTTACAAGAAACACTGTCATGTTGAACCTCACTTAAGAATGTGGAAATGATTCACCGTCACACACCTTTAACCTCCCCTGTGATCCTGTGTTGCTCTCTGCTATGGCATAAATATGACAAGATAAAGCAAGAAGAACAAAGAGCTACTGCTTGAAGACTAGTCTCAGTAAAGAAGCCAGGGGACTGCCTCACCTGGGAATGTGCAGCCTGCCAGGGTTGGCCCCCGTACTGTAAACCAGAATTGCACGTCCCGAGCTGCCGCGTCTCTGCGTGGCAACGCCTTTGGTTCAGAGCTCAGTCTAGCCCTGCCTGCTGGCAAGCCAGTTGATGTCAGAGTTGGCATTAGCAGACCGAGTCTCTTTAGGTGGTTTGCAAAACTTTAGACCCACCGTAGCAAATAGAACAAAAGTCCCAAGGGACCCCTGTAGCTCTGCAGCCGATAGAAGGCCACGTTTGATGCTTAGGATAAAGTGTGGCAAGACATTGAGTGATATCTCCCTTGGAATATCTTTCCTGCTTCCAACCATCAGGAGTTTAGAGGTTTCTTAAGTTTGAGGATATGGATAGGCAGTTACTTTTGATAGGCTGGGACTCATTAAAATAAGAATTAAGTAAACGGAGGAAAGTTCTGCTGATATGGTAAAGTAAATCTTTATTTGTGCTAGTGTAACAGGTCAGGGTTTGGTTGCTCATGCTCTCTTTTGTTAGTACAAGTGATTAAGCTTTGAAAGTTTGAATTCTGTCCTGGACTATTTATTTTTTTTTAATAAAGAACTGGTTTGATAATAAAATCTTGGCATCTACTTTATTGATTCTTAAGTATATTACAGAAGCTTTTACCTATCAGGTGTATGTCTATCCATTTTCTAGTGTAGTATGCAGGTTAAGGCTTGTTCTACTAGAATATAATCTGAATAACTATGCATTTTCTCCCCTTTGAATATGTTCATGAAGAGTGCTTTTAGAGATTTAGGGGGTTAATTAATGATTTTTCTGGCCATCTGTAATGAAATTCAATTTGCCACTAACTTTCTGCAAAATCAGTTCCATGGAAACTCAGCATCCTCCACAATAAAAAGATGTTACTGAGCAGGTCTTTCAATTTTTGTCATTTATTTTCTGTTGCTTTTGGAATAGTATTTGTTACATTGTGGCTTGTTACATTATTTGTTAAAAGTTGTGGAGCTCTTCTTTTAAAGTTATTCACAGTATTTCTTCTGCAATTAACCGTAGATCCTTGTGGAAGACTGTCTATTGTTTCAGTGGAATCAATAAAAAATTGATTTTGAAATGAAAGCAGAAGGATCTCCTCAGTTTATCACCTCTGAAAATGAAAAAAAAAAAAACGAATTAGGTTTGTGAACTCATAGCATTCACAGTAGTAGTTTAGCATATTGCATGTTTATTGGGTTCTTAGATGTGCTTAACTGCTGGTAAGTAGTAAACTCCCAGAAAGGGGAGCTTATTAAATGGTCTATTTACTAAACCAAGCTCAACATCTTTATTCATTCACATCTGATTATGTTACCACCCCTAAATGGTATTTTGGACATGGAGGTTGGATACTATTTTTTAGTTTTACTTTGTTTAGTATTGATAATCTACAGAATCACTACAGCTCTGTGGGAGAGTGAGCTGTTTTGTGTTCTGGTTCATAGGTAATTAACGGAATTGTCAGCTAATTTCTGAGTCCTTATTACTGGTGAATTTACATAAAATACACAGCATCATGGCTGATCTGAGACAGAATGGGATTAGGATAAAGGATCTAGGAATTATTCTAAAGGAACTTCTGAGTTCTGGCTTGCTGTCAACCCACCTTAAGAAAAATCACCCTGTCTGTCCCTCGGTTTATGCCAAGCTAGATACAGAAATATTGCTGCTTTCCTAAATTTCTTTGAGATCTATTAATGTGTACAGTACTGCACAAGAGTGTGATATGATTTCAGATTGCACATTTAATTTTCCAGGGTCAGCATTAGAACCCTTTTACCTTGCAACTGAGGATGAAAGGAAAACTTATTGAAAACCACACTTGATTGTATTACAGAGCACCTGACATTTTTAACTTTTTTTTTTTAATTATTATTATTATGGGCAAGACAGGAGGTGGGAAAAAGAATTTTTTATTTTGAGGCTGCATTTTTAGGGTGTAAAAGCAAAACATTGGCATAATGACATATATTGTAAACTAATTTTAGAAAAGAGAATGTTTCAGGAACCTATGCATCACAGGTGCAGGTTGAAGCTATGAATATTCAAGGTGGTTTAAACTTTTTTTTTAAACAATGTGGCTCAAAAGCATAGAAAAGTAAATGTTAGGGCTTTTTTAAAACAGATGTTCTATAGCCTTTTACTCAGTCTTTTATTCAGTTGTTTACTACTGCAATCTTTATATCTTTGTTCTTAACTTATTTTTTCTGTTTATTCATTGCTGGCTAAACACACTGTCACAGCTGCAGAAGCCTTGAATTTATCTTGTTTTCTGAAAAGGATCCAGAAGACCCCAACTGTCACAGAATTGAAAAGGCTGGCTAATAACAAATAGCCACTTGTTCTTGCCGCTATCCTCGAAGCAGGATGAGATACCATGAAACACCCTCTAACTGCCAGTCTAGCAGGCAAGGATGCATCACAGGGCTATGAAGCCCTGGCTCCATATAAGCAATTTAGTGGCTGAAATGTGGCTTAGGCAAAATTTAAGTTTCCAAGTCCAAATAGGCAATTTGTAAATCCCATGCCCCTTCCCATCCATCCCCTTCTCCCTGCTTATTGTCCCCTGGATTGCAGGCACCAGACTTTTCAGAAGTACGTTTCCCATCCTTCATGCTGAAGTTTCTTTCATTTCTCTGTGTACAACTGGCCACCTTTTGCAGGTAGGATGGAAACTTGTTGCTGCTGGTCATAGCACTCCCCTGGGAGGTGGAAATGTGGACGCTTGTGCTGAACTCTGAGCTTTGGTTCACGAAAATGCAATTATCCTAAGAGCATCTTCTGCTCCGTGCAGCTTTTGAGGGGAAAAAATGAAACAATATTCTCTACCCAAAGGGGCAATTTTGGTATGCAAGTAGGATTGAGAATTTTAGGCAATTTATCATAATCTCTTTTAAGTGCACAGATCAGGCAGGCATCTCCTGTAGGAGACAGGGAATATCCTTTTAATTCCCTTCTTACTGGAATTCCACCCCCTCCCCCACCCCCCCCCACCCCCCCCACCCCCTTCTAGCCAACATGCTGCCTTTTCTGAATTTATCATGAGTAATTTTCATGAACTGCATTGCAGGAACCAGTACCTAAAGGCCAGATCAGGCAGCTCTTAGTGTCACCACGCTTTTTGGATCTGCAGCTAATTGTATTGTGCTATTCTCAAAGCGTGGCAGAAATGTTGATGACAATATGCAGTGTCACCTTACAGGCACCAGAAACACCCTGACGTAGTGACTTTATTCAGAACAGGGCCCAGAGCCACTGGAAAGTAAATCAGAAATTCCACTGAAAATTGCTTAGATTTTTAATTAAGTCCAGAGAGGTGCATCATATCAACATGACAGAGCATCTGTAAGCAAAAATAAGCATATACTGATAGCTGGAGAAGTGTTGTGTGGAACTTTTTTTTATTTTGTTTTTGGAAGAATGTAATAAAACAGTAGACGGGGTTAGTACTTATAGGCTGAAGATGCCATTTTTTTCTGAATGTATTTGCTAGGTTTTCTTCTGAGATACATTACATACAAAAATAAGGAGCAAACTCCACCTGCAACTACAAAATGGGTGACCATCAACAAACTGAGTTGTGGTGGAGCCTAATGCCGATCAGTCCAGTCAGCTCTGGAGCCCCCAACAGGAGAAGGATATGGACCTGTTGGAGCGAGTCCAGAGGAGGCTGTGAAGATGCTGAGAGGCTGGAGTCCCTCTGCTGTGGAGACAGGCTGGGAGAGCTGGGGTTGTTCAGCCTGGAGCAGAGAAGGCTCCGGGGAGACCTTAGAGCAGCTGCCAGTGCCTAAAGGGGCCGACAAGGACGCTGGAGAGGGGCTTTCTACAAGGGCAGGTAGTGACAGGACAAGGGGGAATGGCTTTAAACTGAAAGAGGGGAGATTTAGATTAGATATAAGGAAGAAATTCTTCACTGTGAGGGCAGCGAGGCGCTGGCCCAGGCTGCCCAGAGCAGCTGTGGGTGCCCCATCCCTGGCAGGGCTCAAGGCCAGGCTGGACGGGGCTGGGAGCAGCCTGGGCTGGTGGAAGGTGTCTGTGCCCATGGCAGGGGGGGTGGGACTGGGTGATCTTTAAGGTCCCTTCCGACCCAAACCAGTCTATGATTCTATGATTCAAAGCCTTTGCAGATGGACATTTCTATGCTAATTTGTGGAAGGAAGGAGTCACAAACTACATCAGTTAAATTCTGTTGCTTAGTCAAATGAGTGCAGAACAGTTAGAAAAGCTAGGTAATAGAATTTGGGAGGCTCTACAGACCCTTAACATGGAATGTAACTGAACTCTAGCTCAGTTAGTTTTTACTTTCTAAGTATAGTAATATACACTGGCAAAAATAGTCTGTCTTGTACTGACTGATCATCTCTTCATTTGACAGATCGGCTGTGAGAAAAGATTTAGGTGTCACTGTGAGTAGCTCATGAATTAGATTTCAATTCCTTATAAAATAATTGAATAAATATCCGGAGATGAAATCAGTAAAATCTAGAGGGTAATAGAAGTTTGAGTAAACAAGCAGCATGATTTTTATAGCAAACAAATCATGCAAGACACACTTAATTGCTTGTTTTGATAGAATTACTAAATTATTAGCTGGTGCTTACATTTTTTAGAGATAGACTTTCAAAATCATCAAGAGCAGTTAGGTGCCCAACCCCTGCTGTTTTTAAGAGCTTGCTACATTATCTCCTGAAGTTTTAAAGAAAAGTTCATGTTAATTGGCTTGGAGTTTATTCTTGCTACATGACTTTTTAGACCCCCGGGAGTGACTGTGCCCAGATGGATGTATACCGCGTTGCAGAGAGATGTTGGCACTGCTTCCAGAACCAATATTATATGCAGACTTGCTTTAAATTTTCATTAATGACTGAGAAGTTAGGCTCAAAGCAGCATGCCAATGAAATGTAAAGGCCAAAAATTCAGTAAGCCATGAGTATGAATATGATAACATGGTACTGTAGAACAAAGACTTCCTCTGAAATACCTTGTCAATACCCTGCAAAACAACAACAACAAAAAAACCCCCAAAAACCCCACTGAAGTAGAACTTCTCATGATAACAACAGTTCTTAGATACTTTCTGTGGAAAATTCCAGATACCACCTAGACAAGAATAAGAGATTTATTGACTCTTTTGACAGTGGTGCTCCAAAAATTCTGATTATTTTTCTGAATTATTTCAAATCATCTGGTTACTCTGTGGACTGAAGAAAATTTAGGGATCACTAATGCAGCTAGATCAAAGAAAGAACATAATAGCACTCATATCTAATAACACACCATTCTAAACCAGATCTTTTCTACTGGGAGATTGAAGAGAAGCCTGTAATGTGCACAAGTAAATGCAAATCAAGTAGCTCATTTCACCTGTCAGAACTCCTTGGAACTAAATATGGACACTTTTTCTGCCACTGTATAACTGAAAGCTCTCCAAAGGTGGCAGGCATTGAATCTGTTCCACTGGAGAAAAGCTGAATCATAGTGGATATTTTTAAGAGGAACCAGAAAGGAAGGGAGATAGCACAGTTAAAGGAAATGGGAAGAAGTGAATTTGGCTGAAGTTAATGATATCTGATTCAAAACAGATGTTGTCAGACAGCCAGTGGTCAAGGCTGAGGGAAAGATGAAAAGGACATAGACAGGAGGTGGTTCTCAGATGTTCTAGAGAGAAACAGGAATTGTATGGAAGAGGGCTATAGGACTGAACTGGGACCAATCAATCAGATATACTCACAGTGGCAATATAGGGAATGGGGTGGTGGAAGTAGAAAGCCCTTGAGTGATGATGGTAAGAGGCAAATGACTACTGAATGAGTGACTAGTGAAGAAAGTTGTATGTAAATGCATCAGGAGTTGGGCTTTACTGCTTGACAACCGTCTGGGAGTTAAGGGCAAAAAGAGAGGTGTTTGTAAGAACCATGGCAAAATCAGCAGCTCTCTAGGAGATAATTAAAAAAACCAACCAACAACAAAAACCCCCCAAACCCCCACAATATTTAGGCTGTGGCTCCTATAGCATCCTAATTTTGGTAGAATTAAAGTGGATGAAATCATTAACTTAATGGAGTCAGTGTGAATTGAGATCAGTGGGAACAGGAACGATACCACAACTTAAAATGATTTAATGGCAAAGAAAATAGAAGACCATGAAACACCTTTAAGGCTGAACTTCAATAAATTCAGATATCGAGTTAGGTGTCTTATTCTCCATGTTAAGGGAAAGTTAAAGAGCCTTTGGAGGGAGAGAGCAATGTAAAGTTTTCTTTTAAAGCATCATTGAGTCAAAATAAATTAATCTTCGCTATTAGTATCATCTTCTTAACAAGCTGAAGTTTGAAGATTGCATTTATCATCTACCAGTCATTGAGATAACAGATGTAAATCTAAGCCATCCAGCAAAATCTGTATTGGCTTAAAAAGTGGCCTGACAGGATAAATTGCAAGTAAATATTTTCAATCTGTGTACATTAAAAAAAAAAAAAAAAAAAAAGAGAGAGAGGCACATACTGGACATAAACCAGGCTTACTTATAAACCAGGCTTACTTATAAGTTAAAAAACTAATCTTATGTGGAGCTATTTCTTGATGAGTCATCGTTAATTTAAAGTCCGTTATTGTAGACCTATTGTCAGGATTGCATTACTATGGTTCTGTTACTTTGCATTAATCAACATTTAATTTCACTGTGGGTAGACCTGTGTCTGAGACATCTACAGAGAAGGGCTCAGGGGACATGGTATGTAGCTAGCTTCTAGAGAGACAACTTGGGGTGAGGAAGGGTACCTGAAATCATGGAAAATGACACAAGCCACACATGATTAAGCAAGTGAATCCCACCCTTTATTGGCAAATTACTCAGCAGCGCAAGATCCTTGTGCAGCTTTATGCAGTTTACTTCTATTTTTGCTGCTGTGGATAGCTCCATATCCCCATCAAACACTGTCAGCCCTTCGTAATCTTCTTTTTCAGGTGATTTTGAATTACATAGGTGCAAGTACAGATTCTTAACAGGCTTCACTGAAAGTTTTCTTCTAAGATAAAAGGTGTCTTTTATTCCTAGCCTTTATTTTCAATTCTTGTCAGTCTGTTAATTCATTACAGGATCTGTCCTGAGAGTGTAATTTCTTTAAGGGACTTTGGTGAAGGATCATTTTAGGTTTTTTTGGAAATCCAAGCAGAATAACCAACCTTGACTGTTTCCTTTGAAGCAAGAGACTTCAAAAGTCTATGAACAATGTCTTCCATACATTAAATACAGCTGGATTTGTCTCTGTTTTGCCACATCTTTTTACTCCATCCACTAATTTATTCTTTTGTATAGTTTCTATCATTTTTGCCAGAAGAGAACACAGATTGTCTACCCTGTATTTCCTTAGGTCTGTCCAAAGTCCTTTTAAAAACTGATGCCACAGCATCAATTTGCAAGTTGTTACTCCACAGTTAATACTTCATGGTGTCATATTTAAGTTTCTTCAAAACTTTTGGATGAATATGATGGCTTGCATGATTTGCTACTACTCATTTTATGGATGTGTCCTAAAATCTTTACTACCAGTACTTCAGTTTAGGGTAGTTCTTCTTAACTGTGACATGTAAAGAAATATGGAACAGGGACTGAAGAGTTTTGGAAAAACATTAATCCTCATCACAGATGATCAGTATTGGACACTTATGAAAGAAGAGATTACAAAAATATGTGGGGATTTTGTAATAATAAAAGTTTGAATAGTTTTTTGTCTTATTGAAATGGATAAAGGTCAACATGAAAAAAAAAAAAAGCCAGGCACATAACTGAAATCAGAATAATCCTTGGAGAATGTATAGGAAGATAAATAAAAAGAAGTAATGAACTGCCAACAGATGGAATTAAAGGCTGTAGAAGATCAAAGAAGAGAGTGTAAAGTTATGACAGATAATAGCATTTGTAGTATAGATGCTGATGTCCAGATTCTGCTGTTTGGTGTTGATGTGCATGTTCAAGTCCACCAGGGTTAATTGCAAATATCCGTATCTCAAGGATGATGAAAGCACAATTAAATTCTACTGTGTTTTTTTTAGTGAATGCTCTGTTATGCTAGAAAAACTTTAATTTTCCATTCCTTTCCATGATTGTATCTTTTATTGAGAAACAACATCATGAAGCATGAGAGCTACACATACAATTTGCACACCTAGGCATTCATTGAGTTACTCTTACACTCTTGGGGTCCTGAAACCCCTTTGAACCTCTCCACTTCGATGTATACAACTTATACCCACCTTGTAAGAGAGTATAATTTTTTTGATCTATTCATGTGCTGAGTGCTTGATGCAAAATGTACACGTGTGTTAGGCCAATATATGTTGAAGTTATAGCATCATTCTTGAAACTCTTCGAAACTGTTACTTCTACACAGAAGGTTGAGGTGAACGCATAAAGCCCAGTTTTGCCTGTAGGTATAGAGACAAGAGAAGGGATAGCGGTAGAGAAGGCTTTATGATGACTTCAGCTGTTACATTTCTGCCTTTATGTTTGTACAGGTTATACATGAACTTTTCAACTAAAAAAAGGATTTTGTTTCTGTTTACCTAGGCAGTCCCATGCCTTAAATTTAGTAGGTGTGAGCCGCACTGTTATCCTGTACTCTGGCTGACCTAATGAAAAAGGAGATGAGTGTAGTTTGAAAGTCTCCGTTAACTGTTTCAAAGATGCTTTGCTTCACTGAAGGCGGAATTCATCAGACTCCTAAGGTGAAAAAGATGCAGAAGCAGGAAAGGAGGAAAGACAGGAAGATCATAAAGAAGGAGGAACGATAATAGGGAGGAAGAAAACGGAAAGATCATGAGGGTATGATGTGTAAGCCTGCTCCTGTTATTTGATGCTGACCGCGTCTACAGCTTAACAAGTATTAGACAGTTTAATGACTATGTAAAGACTATATTTTACCTTAGAGTTTATCGTCCTAGCCTCTCACTGACATTTCCACTTGCTTCACAGTTTGATCTGGGAAAGGTCATTAAAAGTAGTCGTGGTTCTTTTTCATTCAGACAGTTTTTCAACCTTTAATGAGAAGGATGTGGCTGTTAACATGCCCAGCCATGTTAAACATGCCCATTTGCAGGGCATTCGGCTGGGTCTATTGCATATGGACAGCGGAACTGCTAAAGTGATTTGGCTTCCCTGAAGTCAGTTTTACATTAAGAGTCTTTTCTGTAAGTAATATGGAGGTACAAGATGATCTAAAATAGATACTAACTGTGCAGTTACTGCTATTTGAACTATATATATATTGACTCAAAATAGAATGTCAACAGGAAATGTTGCTATTTACGGATGTGAAGTATTGGTGCATTAGTAAAGATTTGGAGCTCTTTTGCACCTGAAGACTCCTTATACAGAAATAAATTTCTCTATGTGGAGTTATTAATGATCAAAATTCATAGAAATATCACTCAGATTTGGCTAGAGTGATGTACAGATCAAATACTGGGTCTGTCCTAGAATGAGGCTGGGGTAAAGTGTGCCAAGGGAACTTTTTCTGGTCCATTTATTTGCAGAGAACACCTTCTCGATGGCAAATAAAAGAGCAAGAAATAAAAGCATCATTGCTGAAGTAATTGAGAATAGTCCCACAGTCAGTTCTATTACCACTCAAAAGCTTGTTAGATAAAATGGCAAAAATAAGAAATGACCAAAAACTGTTAACTTCCAGCATTCATATGAGTGAGCAGTTCTTCACTATTTCTGTTTTCTGAAATGTGCACAGTTGCATGCTTAACCAATATCGTTACTAATATTGAAACCTTAGGTAAAACTACTTTTTCAAATTTATCTAACGGTGGGTTTTGTTTTGGAATCCATTCCTGATTCTGATATTCATCGCTGGCCTGACAGTTCTGTTACTCAGCCAACATGTCCCCCAGTTATTCAGCCAATGTTTCTCCTTGCCTGGTTCCTGAACCCCTACTGTATGCGTTCCATATATTCTATACATTCCAGGTAGCTGATAATTATATCTGTTAATCCTTATTTAAATGTTGTACAGAGATAAATCTGCATGCATATGTGAATGTGGCGTTCTCCTTTTTTTTGTTGTTTGTTTTTTTTTTTTTTTGTTCCTGGTGGGCAATGAACTTAGGAGGTGGTGTTATTAATGACAGAATGGGTTATATCTGTTGGTCGCCCTCATGCTTTTGCATGAAGGAGAGTGCTTTAGAAAGAAGTATATTTTTATTTATTTACTTATTTCTTCCTTGTGGTATTTCTCCAGAAACTAATCACATCGAGCATTTAGCTTATTTGTGCTTCATTTGTTAGGCTTCTTGTAAAATTGGTAACATCTTTTGGGAATGTTGGATGCTTGGATCTCACCTGCTGCCTGTGTGAAGAAGGCTGTCACTTTTTGGTGACAGTCCAAAAAGCGTGTACTGTGAGTACTCAGTCCAAATTGTGTTATTCATTTTATACCAGTGTTTCACAGTTACATCTATATGTAAACAGTATTGTGGATATGAAGGTTTTCTCTGAAAGGTGGCATCATAACTATAAAATGTTGAGGAAAATATTATTGCAGCACATTTCAGCTTTAATGGTCAGATTCTATTCATTTTATAGCGAAGGACACAGCAGTCTTGTGGTGGTCTGCACAGATTAACCACTAAATAGGTAATCCTATGTGTAGGTCATGTATGGAAATGTACTACAAATTCCCTTTAACTGGTTTATTCAACGTCTTAAGAAATACCAAGCCCTGGAATACGGATGAGTATGCTGGCATGGGCACATCGACAGCCTAGTCTATGGATCTTGAAGAGGTTGCAAGAAATCTAAGACGTGTAAAAGTAGCAAAACTTATTTGAGAGACAGAAAAGGTCTTTTCATTATTAATGGAATATTTTAATCAACATTTCCTGGAATGGCAGTAATACGCTTTACATCTTGCCTGCAGGTCACGCAGGAGACATTGTAAATACCTCTTGTAAAAAACTTGATACGTGCATATAGGACAAGGCTACTTTAAGTGAAACCCATACATGTTGGTAGAGGCAGGAAAAGACCTATTGGCTCCTGGGTCTCATTTCCATGCTTAAATACCCCAAACCACTCTTCCTTAAGGACATCAGGCTGTTGAACCCTTACGGAGTCCTTTCCAAGTTTGCCTAACCTCTCTGTGGGTGAAATTGTTTCAGGAGTTCTGCTCATTCTCATGAAAGTAAACTAATTGAAGTTTTCCAAACTTTAGATTAGCCATTTAATGTACCATGACCCTTGAAGAGCCAGCCAAGTACACGTTCTGTCCCACTCTTCCATAACTTATTAAGGAGTCACTCTGGGTTTCAAAGCCTCTCCGGGGACTGCAGAACGCTAACTTCTGCCAGGGAAAACAAAGCAGGGAGTTTGAAAGGGATCGAAAGGTGAGAGCTCGCTTATCACTAGCCGGGAAATAGGAAATGAAAAGCCAAGAGTGTATTTGAGACTGGAAGTAAAATAAAACTTTATTCACCCTCTTTACCTTTTCTCCCAAAGACTATCAAAACAATCTTTTAAAATAGTAAACCAGATGTGGCTAACCTTATTAATTTGAATTTCCTCCATAGTCGTTACTACTCTCTGTAAAAGTTTTGCCTCTCTTATCGGTCTGGGAAGTGCTCTCTGGTCTGTTATAACCTATCAGAGAAGAGGACAGACATTTTCCTAAACATATGAAGAGGAAGAAATGTTTGACAATAAACTCACAATGCTGTTCCTGTCAATAGGAAGCAGGCAGTGCATGTGCCCTATTTTTTTCCATGGGAAGATACTGTTAGGTTCATTAAGTTGTTCAGGAGCATAGGCTCTCACTCAGAGGTGGGGTTGGAGACTTGGGATCTTCGTGTCGCTGCTCTTTGTTAATATGCACATGTATTAATCTGCATTTGTGATCATAGTCATTGTGAAACAAAGGATTTGAAAAAGTTCTTATATACAGGCTTTTATGCCTGTTCCATTCTGATTAGCGCAGAAGTGCCTGTATTGGCTGGCAGCCATGTAGAATATGGGTTGCCATCCAGAGCCCAAAACACACGTTATCTGGAGTTTCCTTCACTACAGCATTCCTCATCAGCTCCCAAAGATGTCTTCAGCAAGCTTTTCTTGAAAATGGGGCAGGCAGGGTTTAGAGAAGGAAATCATCACCAGGATTTCCGTGATACAAAGAAGTGCCCTTATAACTCAGTACAGCTTCATCAGGCATGTTCTGTAGCTGTTAGCAGAGCAGGAGGAGGGAGATGGTAGAGGGAGCATTGTTATCCCTAGCCCATAACCTGAGAGCAGAGTATTTTCCTGGAGGCTTGGAGATGTGGTGTTAATCCCCCCAAAAGTCAGGTCGATATACATACAGACCCACCGTCAGTGAAGGACTAGCTGGTATGTGAACTGTTGTAGGAGCTCGACCCCTACAAATCGATGGGCCCTGACTATATCCACCCAAGGGTGCTCAGAGCGCTGGCTGACATCACGGTGGGACCGACCTCCATAATCTTTGAGAAGTTGTGGAGACTGGGGGACATCCCTGAAGACTGGAAGAAGGCTAATGTCACCCCCATCTACAAGAAGGACTTAAAGGAGGATCTAGTAAATTACGGGCCCATCAGTCTTATTTCAGTCCCTGCGAAAGCTGTGGAATTCTCCTGGGGGCTATCACAAGTCAAATGAAACATGTGACTGGGAAAAACCAGGATGAATTCACCAAGGGCAAATTGTGCTTGACCAACCCGACCACCTACAACAAAATAATCTGCTTGGTTGATGTGGGGCAGGTGGTGGACATTGTCTACCTGGATTTCTCCAAGGTAAGGTTTCCCACAGCCTCCTCCTAAAGAAACTCAGGCATTTTGTTCTAGACAAGTGGTCCATGTGGTGGGTGGGGAACGGGTTGACAGGCTGCACCAGGGGGTGATGGTAAATCACTCCAGTTCAAACTGGCAACCTGTCGCAAGTGGCGTCCCCCAGGGATCAGTATTGAGCCTGATGCCATTTCATATCTCCATAAGTGATCTGGATGGTGGGATCAAGTGTACCCTGATGAAGGTGGCCGATGATACCAAACTGAGGGGGGAAGTGGGCACTTTGGAAGGGAGAGTCACCCTGCAGCAAGACCTGGATAGGCTGGAACAGGAGGCTAACAAGAATTTTATGAAGTTCACCCAAGAAAAATTCACTAAGGGCAAATTGTGCTTGACCAACCTGACCACCTTCTGCGACAAAAAAACCTTGCTTGCACCTGGGAAAACACAACCCAGGAGTGCAGCACTGGCTGGGATCTACCTGGCTGGGGAGCAGCTCTCTGGGAAGTGACCTGGGGGTCCTGGTGGACCACAGTATGAAGGAATGGTGTGCTGCTGTGGCAAACAAAGCCAGCTCTTTGACTCTGTTTTTTAGGAACCATATGAGAAGAAACCCTGCTGGTTTTTCTTCTAGACATCTTAAAAATTGAAAATAAAGGGTCAGTCAAGGTGAGCATATAGAAAGGAATTCTTCAGCCACAAGTTCAAGGAAAGGAGATGCTAGCTATGAATCTCAGTCTAGGTTAGACTTCTAGGAGAAGCTTAAATCTCAAGGAGTGCAAGAGCTTGAACACAGCATTTATAGGGCATATTGTCCTTTCTGGTTTCCTCTTGCTTAGCGTCCTGGTTACTGTGGTTCCCAGCCTCAGGTGCTTCACTTGTCCTCATCACAGCTTGTGGATTGGGTGTCTGATCCTAGGTTTGAGAACTCCATGGTCTGAGGCAATGGTCTGAGGTCGTGGCAATGCTGAGTGTCACCAAGCACTTCCTTTTTCACAGGTATCTGTAAGGCGCCTCTCCCACTATATAAGCATCCATAAGAGAAGAGTGGCAAAAGTAAAACCCAAAGCAACTCAAAATAGTATCAGTAGATCTATAAATTATTTATCCATGCTTGAATTTTAATGAAAGGGAATGCCATTTACTCATTAGTTTAGAAGCAAAAAATACCCACCACTCACACGGTGACTCTGGGCTATATCCTATTCCAGATATTACATTTTTCTTCCATTTCCCAGACAGAAGATAATAAATGTCAGTGTTTGACAGGCATTATTTTTGTTTCTATACCAGTAAGTAATGCAGATCAGCAGTTACTGTAAGGGTTGACTGTGATCCAGATAGAAGGTTCTTATTCATAGTCCCACTCTGTGTTATAGTGCAATGAGTTGCAACACCATGTGATGTGATTTTAAAACTTTCTGCAGTCCACCTGGACAGCCAGGGTGCTACAGAAGGGTTCAGGTTTGAAGACAGGGTCACAGGCTGACAGACCCTTACCGTGTTGTGGTGTTTGGTGAGTAGGGAAGACTCAAGCAGCTTCTTTTTCAGTACCCTGAGAACAGGATGATGAACATTTGTATAAAGTGCATTGCAGGTGGCCATGGATAATCTTGTCCTGGCTGCAACAAATGGCAATATTTTCTTTGTCTTCATTTAGATCAGAACGTTACCTTCTGGCCTTATTTCTTGTTAGGGTCATTCAGAGTATAGTTCCCTTGGGACATCTGAGCCAGTTCGCTCTGCACCAGTAAAATGGTTGTGATTTTCCATGGGGCCATCTGTCCTGACTTACTTACCACATGAGTAAAAGTTGTATAGGTAGAAGAGTGTTCTAAAGTGAGGCTGAAAAACTTTTACACAACAAGCTGTCTTTTATTAATCAAACTTGTATGACTTGACAACATGAACGTTTCATTTTTAAAAATGTAAAACATCTGTTGTGGGTAAAATAGGCTTGCCAAAGGTAGGAAAGACTTCTTCCTACTAACTTCAGACTCAGTGTGTTACTGTAAACAGTAAAAAAACATACACCTGGGTTTTCTTTCATCTTCTCTGTAGAACATCACAGGAACAGAACATGAGTGGCAGTCATTATTTTGTGTATACATATTTAAGTAGAAATGTATATATTAGACAAAGCAATGGGGAAGTGACCTTGCAAGCTAGTAGACCTACTCCAGTCACTGCAACCTACGAAGTTTAATTTGCTTCTGAAATTGAAATTTAAGGTAGGTTTGTGTCTAGTATATTCAGCTAATTGAGGAAATATACTTTGTTCTTGGAATCCTTTTATTAGACCTGAGCAGTTTTAAAGCCAATTGTTACCGTATTTCATTGAAGTACCCCCTTGAAACACAATTTAAAAGGTGATTATTGCAAATGATGTAACATGAAAGTGTAACAGGTTGGTTCAGGGCTAAGAGTGAAGGGATGAGTCATTCCTGCCCTAGGCTATGCTGGAATTATGAAAAAAATTAAAGTGGAGATTGGTAGAAAAGGACAAGACATTATAAAAAGCATCATGAAATTGGTGAAGGCAGGGAATGGAAAGGGCAGAAAAGTGGTAGTTGGCAGAAAAAGGCTGAAAATTAGAAAAGAAATGGTAGAAAGAGGCTAGAGGGGCAGGGAACAAGAGTTTACTATAAATAGCTGTTATCTCTTGGGAAAAATTTCTGTCATCTTGTTATATCCCTACAAACTGACACTTCTATCACAGTTACTGTCACTGATGTTCTGCAAATGCTCCGTTGCAAAAAATGTTAAAGACACACTGACGAAAATGTCAGTTTTTCAGTGCAAGTAAGGATACCAAGGTTCAAGTCCTAACTGCTTATGAATCCCAACTCTTAGTAGTTCTTTGTAAGTTACAGCTCTAACATTTCTTAGTTTTGGGTGAATTTTGAAGCCCTAAAGTATTATAGGAATATTTGCAGGAATGAATCCTAACCTCAAAGGGTCTTCCCATTATAAGACTGTGTTGCCAGTTGATTTTACTCCAATACTTCCCGTGCTGAATGCCTGAAATAAAATTTCAGTGTTAGTGAATGTACCAGTGAGGACGGTATTGTCCTTCCTGAGAGGAGGTTTGCAAGTGGGCTAACATTCTGCATGGAAACAGTTGCTCGCATGGAAACATGGATTCGGTAATCATCTAGTATCTGAGTATTTGATTGTGCAGCCTTACTGTATTCTTAACCCATCTTTTCAGTGTAATATTTATATTTTTATTAACTAACAACACTTCTATGGCATTCAGAAGTCAGTAGTTTCTTTTTACATCTCATTGGTAGGTTAAAGATGAAGGTCTATGGCTGTTCCAAAAGGAGTTTTTCTACCCAAAGCAGGTGTACCTAAGTGAAGTTAAGATTTACTGCCAGAATTGGGGACAGGTTGTATGTGCAGTGAGGTGAAAAAACATATCAAAGAATCTCCATTTACCATATGATTACACATTAAAATGATCTAAAAATCATCTCCATCTAAGGTATATTAAAATACATCTGAATACTGAATACTTTTTTATCTAGCTATCTGATCACGTAGGTTCATATCCCCATTAAGGGAAGCAAACGAGGCAGTGCATTTCAGCGTGGCTGTTTCATAATTCAGATCATCAGCTCATTTCCTCACTGACTGTTCTCGAGTCAAACATAGTCTTAAATTCCACTGCTCAGATTTTCAAGGAAGGGTTTTTTGTGGAGCTGTATTGCTTTCATCTGTACACTTTAAAATATGTCAACCATCTCTTCCTCAATTATTTGCATGATTGCATGTAGTTCTGTTTCAAGATGAAATAGATATATAAGCAATAGTTTTTTAATGCTGCTGCTTTCTGACAGGCTTTCAGAAACATAGGATTATTATTTATTGTTGCAAAAAGGACAGCATGCTATAGGCAATTAAATTCAACTAAATAAGTATGCATAGATAGTGCATATACATAAATTGTGTCAGTTGCCATTCTGTGTTCTCAGCTAGCTGCCTTTGAAGATACAAAACAAGAATTGACAGCATATGAAGTATGAAGAGTGTTTTGTTTCAGATGGGACAAAATGGAAGAAAAAAAACTCTGTTGGTTATTGTCAGTGAGTTTTACGTTTCTGCTAAAACATAGAAAATAAGCACTTTCACAGGGTTGTGCTGATCTTTCTTTTTGTTTACTTGAAGTGAGCTTAAATTCTATCGATAAATTATCCTTTTGAGTATCCTCTGTCTACAGTGAATTTCTGTAGTGCAGCATGTTAGAGTGAGAACAGTTTGGAGCATTTACGTTGAGAAAGGATTGCCAGAGGGAATGAATCCAAATGGCACTGAAATAGTAAAGCTCTTAGGAAACTTAATGGTATAGAAGACAAGTTATTTTGCATTCCAAGCTATGTAGTGATCCTGAATGCCATCAAGAAACTGAAAAAGGAAGAATATAAAAATGCAGGAAAAATATAATTTGGTACTTAAATTAATTGGAAAAACATGGACATCGTGCTGCGACTTAATCTTTCCCTAACCTACTCCATGACTTCTAACTCAAGAAGCAGGCTGAATGCTGAAGTAGATTGAAAATGTTAGAAGCCTTAATTTGAACTGCTAGGGCAATAGATTGGATTGTGCGTGCTGCCCAGATATTTGCAACAATTCTCATTGCTGTCTGAGAGCATACCAGCGGTGCCTAGCCACACTGAGGAGGAGATTGATGGCTAGTCTTGAGAGTCTAAAGCCATATCATCTCCTTCCAACACACCACTGGCCACTTCTCAGACGTGAAGTTTCCAGTGTTTCCCCTGTGATGGTAAATTTCATGCTGGATTTAGGAACTGGAGCAGCAGTGCTGTAAAAAGAGAGGATTTGATTTAGGAACTAACCTTGACCTAAAGCAGCCCTTCCTTGCTCTAGGACCTCTCCTTTTAGCTCATGATGCACAGGCTTATGTATTCACGAAGCACTCAGTCTGATCCCTCTTGTAAGCGCAAGCTCTGAAAATGAAGGAAAACAAAAAGCTGTAGAGGAGACATACGTAAAAATTGTTTTTCTGTTGTTTTCTTGGGAGCTGTATGACAAGCAAGCGCCTTGCTCCAGTAATCCTGTTCTTTGCAATGTTTGTCCCACTCCTGCCTCCACATGGAAGCGCTCTGGTGGTTCGTTTGGCTACCTTATCTTGCTATGGACAGGTTTAATCTTAGTCTTAAATCTTCATGTGGATGAAGATAAGACTACAGGAGCTCAAAAGCTTTAAGCAGTTTTCCTATGGCGGTATCTCAGGTCACTGTGAGTCTTATAAAAACTATCCAAATCTGGTGCCTCTGGGAACAGTGCCAGGACCCGTGGACTCAGCCTTGGGAGAGCATCACAGCTGGAATGGTCTAAGGTCACCCAGCACAGCTGCAAGAAAACACTGTAACAGTTCAGGACACGGTTCAAGTAACCTCATGTGCTCCTGCTAAGTTGTTTGTACTTAAATTAGTTCTGTTCTACTAGCACAATTAGGAATGGCTCAGCCTGCTAATGTAGAAACTGGAGGAGCTGTGCAAAAGCAGTATTGGATACCTAGCAGCAATTTTTACTTTCGAAAGCCTTCAGTACAAATTTTAAATACATTTTATTAAATAAAGCTACTGCAACAACAATCCGAGGCACTTGAAGTCAATTATATTCGGGCAAATTCTGTTTCATAATAGTCTGTTTTGCGCCACTGTTTCACCCAAACATTTATTCTAAATGAACTGTAGGCGTTTTAGCATGGCAGTGTGATGCTGACCATAAATTCTAAAGATGCTTGATTGTTACCTGAGCTAGTTATGCATCCTTGGCCTTTATCTTTTTTTTTTTTTTTTTTCCTGAGTCTAGAGCCTTTTTATCATTTTTCAGGCATGTTGACCTTCAATCACACAGCAAGCATGCCCAATTTGTTCTTCTTGAGCTAACACAACGTGTCAGTTGTGCAGACCACTCTTCCCCGTTCTAATTTGTAGATCAGTCCTCTGAGATAAGATTTGATGTCTCACTGTTATTTTAAATGTTCTCACCTCTGTCCTGAAGCCTTTACCTGCACTCACCCTTCCTGACTTTCAAACTGGACAGCAATCCTCCAGTTTGACATTTTGACATCTTACCAGCCAAATCAAGTGATCTAGAGAAAAGGAGGCTGCTTAGAAGGGTATACTGGCATGACTATTCTGTGATAGTTAAACCATCCATTCTCCATGAGATTTACATGGAACCAAAATATATACCAGGAAGGCAATAGTTAACTATGTATGAAAAGTGTGGACAAAATACATAGGTGGGGTTGTAGTCAGTATATTCTTTTTGCATGTAATTTAGTTATTATTGACAGTGTGGAAGTGGTACTTTTTGTCTGAAAAAAATTAGAAAAGGATGATAACAGTTTGATATGTTTTCAACTTGGGTGAAGGATGGCATAGCTGTAGTCTTTATGACATTGAAAACTCCCACTATTCTGCGTGGTGCAGTGGTGCTTGGCCAGTATTGCTTAATGTTAATGAGGCTGTTGAGACTAAAGGTTTTATACTGGTGTTTTGGCTTCAGTGTGCTAGTCTATCAATGTGTAATGATATTTTAAAGCCTTATACAAGCGTTGAACAGATGCATTAAACCCATCATGTTATTAAATCACCGAATCAGGGTGCAATTAAGATTTCATAGTTTTTGTTTTTATAAAACAGCAACACACGACTTTAGCACTCTATAGCAAATCCAAAGAAGCAAAGTCACTCAGGTCTGCATTCAGGCGGCAATGAGTAGCGGCCTGGGATGTAACTATTGTAATATTTAACTTTAATAGTGTGCTTGAGGACACTGGCTATGCAGGTCACTGGAGTCAGTGAAGGCATGTAATTGCCTCCAGAGTTTCTCCCTTAGAAACTTATCTCAAATATCATCCCTGCCTCCTGGCTTTTGCTTACCAAGTGTGTAAGGAGCCAAGTTTTGTGGCCTTGAGAGCAGGTCTCTTGGTCTTAGATGCTGCAACAGCATCTAAGCAAGCAATCTGAATATGGCCATCAAAGACCACGTTCCAGCCTAGTCCAGCCTGTCTTCATATTGCACAAACCCAGAAACAGTCCTTCAGGTGGAAAAATTTACCCCTCCCTTGCCATCATCATGTCATCCTGGGAGGGGAGCTGAGCCATCCCTCTGGCTGAGGGATCTGCTACTTGATAGTCACTCAGAGCTGCTGAGAGCCTATACAGGAATCTGATTTATTTAGAATCTGATTTCTTGGTTCACATTGTGTGAGATAATACTACAGCAAAATAAAAAGAGCCTTTTAAGTGGGTATTTATCAAAAAGGCAAATAATGCGGCAAGGACAGGCTAGGAGAGTAAATGCTGCATTTCCATCCTGTGCCAGGAATGTGAGAACAGTTTTATGATCCTTACCATTGAGCATGCAAGGATTGTGTAACCATTCCTCCATTTCCTTGTATTTTTGGAGTTGCTTTACCTGTGCAGGTTAGATCTAAAGTTATGGACAATATTTAAAATTAAGCATCTGCCCATGTATTATTCTGAAGGACCTCACGTTGTTTGAGATTCTTTCTAAAACAATTAAACGCAGAATATTTTATAAATATTGAAGTGTAGGCAAGGCACGTTAGATTGCTAGGCAATAGATATCTTAAATACTCATTAATGGGGTTGCCGACTCCAGCAGTTTTTCTTGGGCTTCACAGGGCTTAAGCTAGATATCTGTCATTGTGTCTGCAGCTCCTCAGGACTGCACCTTCCTCAAAAAAGACTTTGAAAGGAAAGAACTGAAAAGAGAGGGCGTAACAGGAGTTCTTCAATAACTGTCTCAGTGGCTTCAGCCAGCTGGTCTGGAAGAGCATTTACACTCACCTCCTGCCTTGAATGCCAGCCTCTTTACATGTGGGTCTCTGTGGAGATATTTGGCGTCGGAGAACAGTCTTGCTGAAAGGTGTTGCTTTGTGAGGCCAACCAGGGGTGTGTGCCTGGCTCTGGGTAACCTGCTGCTGTATTTTGGTGAATAAAAATAGCATTCACTGGCTGAGCCTAGCTGTTGTTTGTAGCGGAGGAAACACAGAACCGAGCGGCTGAAGATTCTGCGCAGTGCAGGCGGAGAACCCACAGGGTCAGAGCAAAATGCTGTGTGTCCCTCCCCGAGGACTGCCCCACCACTCTGTTAGTACTGCAGCTTGCTGGATAGGAGATGGAGTGAAAGATGTTACTGTTGTCTCCCTGGGAGAGAAGCAGACATGGAGAAAGGAGGGGGGGAAGAATGGGAGAGTCAAGTGGCTGATTTCCTTGTCACAAAGTGGATGTTATGAAAGGAAGTCAAAGAATAAAGCACGGCTTTAAAAGTTTGCTGTTCTCTGCTTGGCTGTTAAAAGGCATACAGATTTTTTTATGAATAAATAGTGAACATTTATGTGTGAAATATAATTTAAAATGGTTTGTGCATTCTACCCGCTTACTGCATTATTCCGTGTTCTATAGGAGAACGCATAATTTTATTTCATACTTCATTGAACTGTGTGATGCAGGAAAGAAAATAGAATTAAAAACATGGCCAAACCTGTCAGAGTCTAAATTTCAATAATTTTCAGATTGTCTACCAAGGAAGATACTTTCTTGATAATTCAGATTAGGGAACATGATCTGACCTCGCTAAATGTATATTTTTGTGAAATGGCTTATATAGCACAGCACAGAGGCAACCTGAGATATGCAGTGCAGTTCACAGATCCTTTACTAATTGTTCTCTGTTCATTTGCATGGCTTGATTTTGCATTTTCCCCAAGCAAATACACTTTACTTGCTAACAGGATACCAGCTGCTGTTCCAATTTCACATTGAGTCCGTGTCCCAGTTTCACATTTGTGATGTGCTAATATAAACTTAGCTGTGCTTCTCCGATGCACTTAAAATGGAAAGAAATCTTGTTCCATTTTATTGGGTGACGTGATATTATAGTCCTGCAGTCTCATACTGCCATGACCATATATCAGAATGTTGTATTTTCTACTGGATTTAAAAGCTAATTGACAGTGCTAAATCTCTTGTTGCATGTATTTATCTTTCAAATAGCTATTTTGTTTTATTCTGAAGTGTTTTCTAGAGATGGGGAAAACAACCTGTCATATTGATCTCTAATGTATATGATTATATGAATATACTTTATTTTCCTTAATTAGCACTTTGCAGATCTGTTAGATTTCATGTGTAGCTACAAAATGAATAATCACACCTTAATGACATATCAAAATCATTATAGTCAGTAGAAAGAAACACCAGTAATAATGATGTGGCTTTAGCTCATTCTGTCAAATCTTCATATTGTGGTGCAAGTATATGTAGGAAGGTGGGAACATATGTAACACACTTTCACTTAATGGCCTTTTGATATGCCTCCTACACCTATTCCCGATTTACAAGCTATAGCAGAGGAATAGAAAAGTCTTAAGAGCTCTGAAGCCTGGATTTGAGTCTGGCTTTAGATTCAGATTCCCTCCCATTTGAAAATAAAATAAACTTTATTTATTACCCTTGAAAACAAATTTTATTTATTTTTATGTCTATGAGCCACTGATTGATAATGGTGGGAGGCAGGCAAGAATTCATAGGGTAAGTAAGAAATAGATGAGGTAGGGACAAGGTGGTTGCCCAGAAATATGTGGTCTGCGGTAAGGACTGCTGCAAAATATCCTACCTAGCGGTTGCATGATGCAAGTAGGAGTAAGACTGGGGAAAAAGAAGGACTGGGAAGTTCTACAGTGTGCACACTAGCATGGCATTTGAGAATGGCTATCACCTTGGGAACAACTGAACAGAGGCATGGTAGGTTTGGCCATGTGTCCTCCTCCTCCATCTTTCTTACCATGCATCCAAAGAAGAGTGCCAAGTGATGCTTGTTTGTCTCTGCCTGCCATGTGTATGTAACAGGCTGGTGTTTGCCTGCAACATCCCAACCTGCTTTAGCAGGCGGCTTCATACCAAACTCAGACAGAAGGGAGGTGGGAGAGGCTTTTGAAGAGCAGTTGTGAACGGTGAGTAGTCATCAAACCAGGGAGAACACCAGGCTTGACTGTTGCTTTATTTTTTAAATTTGGTTCCTAAAACCATTGTGAGGAAAGAGGCTGTGATGGTAAAGCTGATAAAAAGTGGGAGTTGAGGAGAGTAATACAGGAAAAGCTTTCTAAAGGCCAAATCTGTCAATTATATTATTAATATGTCATATGTAGCCTTTATGGAAAGTTGAGAGTGTCTTGGAACTAACAAAGGGAATAAAAGGGATGTGTGGTTGATACTTCAGTGATCTGGATCTGTTGTTTTCAACTGTTGCAGCAGTCAGGAAAATGTTGTAACTTCTAAGGCAACCACTGAGGCCAGAAGAAATGTGTTAATTATGGGCTAGAAATACGATTGAAAATTCAATACTGTGTACAGGGAGTACGTTATTTGCATTTCATATCTCAAAGTCCAGTCACTGGGTGCCGGGAAGGGGCTGACCCTAAGACACCACGTGCATGGCTAGATTAAATGCTGATCCTGAAGTCATATGGGATAAATGCATCAACACCGACGAAGATTACAAAGGTCTCAAGTGTATGCACAACGAAATCCCCAAGGCAAGCTGAGGTGAGGGTAAAGCTAAGTAGACGGCAGAGCATCGTAGGAGGAACAAAACTTTAAGACATCCATGCTTAATGCACACCTTTAAGCATGCTCCAGGATTGTGTCTCACTTTGTTTTGCTTTTTTTAGTAGTGTGGACATCTGTCTTCGAATTAGCAACCTAGAATCCTTTACAGTCCACATAAGGAAACAGACACTTTTTGTGCCTAGACAGACCTCTATAACAGATCAGATAAAATACATTCTAGAAATTATCGTTTCTTTTACTGATCATGAATGGAGCTGACAATGATTAGCTCTCCCACTTAGGTGAGACAAATCCAAGCCCTTGTTCGTAGTACTATAACCAGGAAGTTAATTACTTGTCTTATAAAATAAATGCAGCTTTATTTTATGCTTATCTAACGTTTAAAGCAGCCTGAATTAAATCTGGCAGGCAGAGGGCACCCTATCTTCCTGAAGGCAACAGTCGAATAAATGAAGCCTGCCTACGAAACCTTGGGGTGCCTAAACCCCCAAACTCGTATTATTTATTCTAAAGATAGAATTCTTATAATTGTATTTGGCCTTGTAAATGAGACATGAGTTGCTTCATCAAACTGCATTGGAAGTGATAAGCCTAGAAAACCAGAGCAGGACTTCTGATACCTGCCTCCTGCTGACCTGTGACAACCAATTCAGGAGCTGGTGCTGCCAACAGCAAGAGAGAAACCCGCTGTGCCAAACACCATTACGTGTCCCTCTGCCTAAGGGCAGGCTGCAAGGAGCCGGACCCATCTTAGAAGTACAGGGTGAACGTATAATACTTTCATTAAGAATACTAATGGGCTTTCTGTTGAGGCTATCTTGTGTTACAGGTTTCCTTAGAGCACAGTGCGCTCATGCTGCAAGTCAGTTTGAGCTGGCCAGTATGAGTCAGTAAAACTTAGGCCACTGGCTTTTGGAGGTGCATCTCACATTCACTTTTGCTTAAATACTATAGATACTTTCAGTCGGGCACCTACTGATTCCCGGTATGGTTTCTGATCGGTGCCTATGGTGCCTTTGCTGAAATTTTCTCAGTAACTGTGAATTCTGCTTTACTGCACGTACAAAGACATGACTTGGCAGTCCAACCACAGCCCTAAGTGGTGATACTGAGTAGTCTAAATTTTCACAAACTTCTGTAATGGTTAGGTCAGTGGTCATCTTCTCTCACAAGTTTGCTTTGTCAGATTATTGTTACTGAACCAACTGAAGAAAACGCAACTACCGTGAAATTCTCTGCAGTCTGATATCTGATAGATGCACAGTACACACGGGACTCTACTTAGTTTCTCTAAAGCAAAGGGAATTGCAAAATTATTTTTACAATACTTTAGCTAGATTGTGGATTAGAACACAATACATACAAAAAGGGAAAACACCAAACCAGCTGGTGAAAAGGCATTGAGAAAAAATGACAAGAAAACAACTGTAAGAAAATAGAAGCTTCTGACATGGAATAATTGAGTCTTTCACAGGGTGAAACATAATCACAGTCTTAACATGTAACAAGAAGCTTAGAGCTTGAAGTGAAAGTATCTTATTTTGGAAGACAAAACAAGCTACTGACTTACCGAGTGGTTTGAATAAAAAAGTATTTTCATGAAATTTTTAATGAATACTTCTGCAGATCCTTCAGTGAGAAGCACCCGAGCTTCTTATAAGCTGTAATTCAGCCATGCCTGTTCCCTTTGGAGTAGCACAACGGAACTGATACACTTCAGACACATGAGAAATAAATGGGTTTGGGAAAGGCATACTAGAGATCATACGGTACTTTATCTGTAGCTGTTGAAAACTTGCAGGGAAGCGAAAAGGGACTGGCTGAGGTCTAAATCTGCAGATGCAGAAGTCTTGGTAAGCTGGGATGAAGTAGATCAAGCCTGAAACAGAGGGCAGGATTTGAGCTGTTCCTCCTGCCAAGGGAAGGAGGTTCTGGATCGGTGAGTTGGCACTTGCTGATGTGCTTGGTTGAATCCAACTGCTTTGGGATGTGCTTAAAATTTGAAAATTGGGCTAGAATAAGTTCTTGGTGGCTTTGTGAGCCCATGTGCTTGTGTGTTTGTTTTTAAGTTTCCTTTGGGTACTGGCTGCATTGGGAAAATGAAAACGTACCACCTTTCATAGTCTCGACCAGATTAGACTCTCCAGCCAGGCCTCTCAGAGACATATGAGAGGATATCTACATTTCACATATCTGAAAATGAAGGCCATGGTGTTTCACTAGAAGAATAAAAACATGTCCGTGCTTGCGCCTTCCCACTTCTCAAGACAAGTAACCTAGTGTGGTATTTGACCCGACCCTCTCTTAATTCAAAACTGATTTTTACACCATCCACTTGATTTTGCCTTCCACACACCATCTTGTCACTGCATCAGAAAATGTGACTTGGGATAAGTTTTCACTGGTCACGATGAGGACCAGAGCAGGGGGCTAGACCTGATATCACAGCAGACCTCCCACCTGTAGTTAAACACGTGAAGGTTTCCATAGCCATTTTGGTGCTATGTTTTCCCGGGTTTTCAGCTGACATCAAGGTCTGAGTGGAGCTGTGCTGAACTTTCTTTGGAGGAACCTCTGTATCGAGTTAGTCTGCAGCTGAGCATGGAAGACACATAAGACTAATTTTTTACTTCTTTTTTAAGGGCCATGTATTCATTTAGAGCCTAAGTAGTTTGCATCTGGAAAGCATTGGTGAGATGAGTCAAGACCAGTGGTTTTAGAACTTTAAATTCGAGCTCATTTTTCCCTGGGAATCTGCTGATGTTTGAGACTTTTAAACCACTTGATTTCTTAGGACCTTTATGCTGCCACCCACAATCACAGTATCTCATCACAAATTTGTCTTGAAGCTACAGCATGTATTTATTGTATTTTAATGGGGGCAAAATAAACTGTACTTTATCAGCAGCATCTGGCAAGTTTGACATAAATATCCAGCCACTGCATATTTAGAGTTCCTCAGATTATTGATTATTGCAATGAAAAAAAACAGGGGAAAAAAGTAAACATGGGAGCACATTCTCCCTCAAAGCCAACCAAAGAGGGTGTGGTTGCCTGGAATCCTTTTTTTCCCAGAAAACTAAGAACAAGATGGCTTGATGATTGTACTGTGACAAAATCCCTCGTACTGACCACTCTCAAACCTATATTTACACATGTTCCTGTAAATGGAAGGGCTGTATAACCCTATTATACTGAAAGGAAAACACAAGAGCACAAAATTTATTTTTGTTTTGAAACATTTTCCACCATCTATCATGCCTTCTTGCTTTCATCAGTAATGATGTCAATCTACTTTTTTTTCAGAATTTTTTCTGTTTCCCTTAGAAATCAATTTTTATCTATAAAAATGGAAGACAGGACAGAAAAGTTTCAGCTATTTATATATATTTTTTCATTCACATTAAACTGTGTAATTCAATTGTTAAGCCTTGACATCCTCTAACCTCTGCTTTTACTTTAGCAGTTGAGTGCCTTCTAGCATTGTGTATTTTGTGTTGCTCTGCCACATTCATCCCATTCATGGCCAGGACTGCATGGGTCCAGCGTGTGGCTGAGAACAAGAAGATGTGAATGTAACTAGGCTGCTACAGGATGCTGGTGGGGAAGGATATGTCCTAACACATTTTTTTTCTTCCCCAGCCAGTAACCCCTGATGACTGATTAAGGTGGGAATTTCAGGGCTTGACCACTTCATTCACTGTGCACAGTCCAAAACACTTTTATTGCAACTGGCAACAAGTACCTTTTTGTTGGTATAGGTTTCTAGGTTTTGGCAATGAAAGACGAAAATAGAATGAATCGTGAAAACACTTTGCTGGATCAGTCATATGCCTTTTCAGTAATTTTAATTAGCCTTTAATTTTAAATAGCTTTTGTCGAAAATACTAGGGATGCTTGCTTAGTTATTCAGTGTGTTTGTGCTCTGAGTGCCTCTGCTGATTTCTTGGCTTCAAACTGTCCTCAGGAAGCTATTCATGGCAATTCACACATGGAGGGCAGCTCTCATCTTCAGTTAATTTGAAAGTGAAAACAGATTCCAGATATTTTACCTTGCCTTTATTTATTTTGGTAGGCTTTTCATAGCCTTCGTATGTATTTTATTATTAGGCCTCTCTTCATCAGTTCACCCACTTTCTCATCAAGTTCACACCAACACATGCTCACAAATGCATGCAACGTATTGCTAACACAAAATTACTTTCTAATGCATAGACTCCAAATCAGACCGTCCTGCTCACATTCAGACCTTCCCACTGCAGCAGTCAGTAATAAATTCGAAAAAAAATTCGACAAAGTAGTATTTCTTCTTTCAAACAGATATTATTAGTAAGCTTCTTGGTGTAATGAGATTGAGACCTCAAGACTCTGTGTCCCTATCAGGATAATTAGCTAAAGTTAATCTTGGATCTCACTTGCTGCCTTGTTATCCTTATGTGTGTCTTATATTAAGTCAACACTGATAATGATTTGTTATTCCCTTCTTCCCTCTGGCAGCCATTGACATGCTAACATCAGATGCAGGAGCTGGTGACAACTGCTTTGTCACCGCTTTAGGTCCCCAGTCAGGTGGATGGAGTTACCAGCCTACTGACCATGTGTCAGGGGACAGTCAAGTAATCGGTAGGTGGGGGAAGATCTCAGTCTGGAAGTTGGTATTAAAGATATTATTTTAAACTGAGTAATTCAGTATTTGCTAAAATGTTTTCTATTGTTCAGAAGCTTTCTGCAGCCCCCCACGTAACCACGCAAGTTTCTAACTTTGCAAAACATCAGAGCAGTCACATATTTTGGCACAACGGTGGCAATTATCTTCCTGCTCTGAGGGACACAGAAGAAAAGACAACTGTGATTCCTGAGACCGCACAAAGGATAATATTCTGGAATCACTGCTTTAAATGATTATTTTGTTATAGGTTACAGAATTAGGAGGGAAAATATCCCCTTATGTAAAAACGTGGGAAAGGTAAAGGTCTGCTACAATGATGACAAAATGTTTTCTCCTTTTTTTGATTAGAAGTTTAATTGCAATTTTCTCCCTGCCTGGCAAATGTCTTATCTGATATGCAGTTTGCTACCCCCTTTCATACACACAACACACAGTCCTTCCACAGCATCTTGATGCTAAAAAATCAAGATATACAGAAGCCCTTTCACTTTGCCATTGATCTCTCCATGGTTCATGGCTTCCTGTGATGCCTCAGTCTAACTCTGAGCCACAGATAAACATTTTCTTTGATTTTCAGGTGATTCAAAGACAATGGAGATGAGGCTCCTCACTTGCATAGGCACTGTTTAAAAGTGTATGGGAGTATTTTCATTAAGAAAGCAACCTGGATTTCTTGAAATACTGAGTGGGTCCTAACAGATAAAGCTGAATACTGCTGTTGTTGGTAAGGATCTTTAATTTTATGTAGAGGATGAATTGAACAGGAAACTATTATTGTATATCTCAAAATTCAGGGGATTTAATTTGTTCTGGTACAGATTTTTTTGCCTCTAAATATGCCTTTTGGCTTCATGGCTCTTACTGCACCCAAGGTGTATTATTATGGCATAATACTGAATATCCTGTCATGCCATATGTTTCAGCAGATGTTTGTCAGAATTATTTTTCCACCATTTAAAATTAATTTCAGTAGAGTCTTGGATTATGTAAGTTTCCAGTTCTTCAGCAATTCAAAAAGCAAGACTCCTATGATTTGAATATATGTATATTTTATACATACATACCCACAACTACGTATTAAAATTTATACCCAGTGTCTGCATAGCATATGCACAGATATGTCTGTTTAATATTAATCCATAGTCATGTGATAAACAACAGGAGTGAAATTAGTGTTTAAGCCAAGACCTGGAAAGAAGTAGATGGAAAATATCCAGTATGGCACACTTAGAGCTTCAGGGGAAATTTGTTATAAGGGGTCTTGTTTCACCCAAGCTCTTGTCATCCTCCTTCATGGGTGATACTAAAGTGAAATTCTTGGATGAATACAGTTCAATAAATATTTTTAAAGGAATTTATCTTCTCCAAAATATCTCAAAAAAATACTACCCACGTTTATTTATCCCGATGCAGTGATTCACATGTTGTTTTGTTGCTGGTTTGATTGCTTTATTGACAGATGTTTTAGGCATATATTTGATTTATTATTGCTTGTTCTTTTTCTTGTTGTTGTTTGTTTGAATTTGCTTTTCTTTCAAAAGAATGAAACATTTTTTTTATATCTCTTTGGAGAGATTCAAATGTTATAGTTTTATTGGCCAAAAATAAGAATTAATTAGAAAAATCTGTTTGGTAAATATTCCAGATTTTATATTTTAATAGACAGATGTTTATGAATGTGATTCTTCAGAGGGTCTGATTCAAAACTCATGGAAGAAGATCAGAACATCCCCCCCCCCCCCCCCCCCCTTGCCAAATCTGAAGGACTTGGAGCAGAGCTTAGAAAATAATGAACAAATCTGGTTCTGCTAAGTACCGGTCTTGCTCGTGTAAATGTTTTACTGGTTTATTATGAAGGAAAACTGAAATAGAAATCGAGATCTTTTCTGAGTCTTCATCTGCCACCAGAGTCTTTTGTGGAATGACAACTATTTCCACAATAATAAACTGGATTGTTACAAATGGTGATTCAGTTGGGCATGCCAACTCCTGAGACCCAAAACTGCAGAGAGGGGTGGGGAGGGCAAGAAGTGGAGTTAAAGTGAGATCCTCAGAAAGTAAGCATTAGGTCCCAGGAATCATGCAAGGAATTATCAGTCATTATGCCTGTTATGTTATGATATATTCCTTGTGTTTGTCTTCTGGTTTTGAAGCCTTTTGGGCTGCCACGTTCATATTTTCTAAATATTTCTGTATAACCAGGAGAGCTGGGAAACTGCTTTTATTTATTCATTAAGAGGGAAGTTGAAATTCTCATATAATCCATGACTCAAAGGTCTGAGGCTCTAAGAAAAGCACCTAATACCATGAGGAAATTGCAAGACTTGGCAACTTTGCTCGGATGAATCATAAAGCCTGAGACTCAACAACTTTTGCTCTAGGTAAAATATATGCCACTTCCACTTGGATGTACGGACAGCTGGTAGAAATCTTCACATTATTTATTTAAGAAAAAGCAGCTAAGGAGCCTGCTCTTGTTCATCTCAAATATGTCTTTACACTGGACCAAAAACCTTCACAATTCCTCATCCTTGCAAACCTGGGAGGCCTAAGGCTGAAAAGTAAACTCCCAGAAGTAACGTTCTTCTCTGGAAAGCTTCAGCTGTCAGGTCATGCTTTGCGTACCAATGAAGCTTGGAGGTGGGTTGTGAAGGTTATTGCAATGATTGCTTGCTAACACTATAAACCAATCACCCTCTCTGGTGCGCTGCATATTTCACATATATTTTCTGGGGCAGAGAATAAAATTCCCCATTCTTTTTTAATTAGTCATGAACATTGAAAATCTTAAAAATTACTAAAAATGCTTAAAATAACTGCCATACCTGCTGGTGATGCTTTCTGGTTTGTTTTTCAATGTCTCAGATCCTTTATTGGTGATGAAGCAAAGCATGTATGTCCTGCTGGAAAGCCGAGTTTCTCCCTCTGCCAGCTGTACTCCTGGTCTCCTTTCTGTAGGTGTTTGGTTTATGAGAATCAAACCATTGCAGATTGCAGACTACCAAATTAAGTTCTCAAAATGCTGACAACTTAAATGCTGTCACATGTTAATGTTATTACATCACTGAAAGTCAGAGTTGTCTGTACCCAGAAGACACATTAGATTTTTTGTGCTTTGCTACCCATCTGGTGAGTAGCTAATTATTTGGACCCCTTCCAACAGGGTCCAACAAGCACCTGGCAGACAATGTGCATCTGTTTCATTTTGCCATTGCAAAGGAGCATTACAGACCTTTTTTGGTTATCATCGTGTAATTATAAAATTACATCTGAATGGCAAGAGTGAACTTGGGCCATACCTTGAATAGGACTGTGGAGATTGGGTATCTATTAAATCTAATGTCCCCAGGCTCTCTGTATCATCAGCAGGAAAGCACATGGTTCTGCAGTCAGCCCTTCAATGACTTGTGTCCCTGGGCTCAAGTTAACATTTGTGAATATCTCCTCCTCTCCCCATTATCTAATCTATCAGCAGAATTTTCTGAAGCACTAGCTACAAGCACGTAGGAGCTAAAGCCTTGCTGAATTTCAAGGAGACTTTGGTTTCTGGACTTCATGTTAAAAGATGATCAGGGTATTTAAATTTTCAAGTCAATTATGGTAAGGCACGTCTACCTTGTTCAAAATATTGTGCTGGAAGAAAAAGTTTGCATTTGTTAATCTCCAAGTATTATTTTCAGGATAAGTTACCCAAAATGACAGCTTTTCCCCTGGCAGACAAAACCAGCCCAGGTGATGATTCTCAGATTCTTTTAAAATATTTCTTTGCTGTGTAGGAAGATGCAGACATATGTTGAATGCCTTTTAACGCACCCATGCATCACTTGTTTAGGTCTGTCACCTGCAACAAGACTGACACAGCAGCGTATTGTTGGGGTTGTTCTTGAAGGGTCCACTTTGCTTCACAACTGACTACCCGTGGCCTGATGAATCTAGCATTTTGGAACTGAACATTGGAAAAGGGTGAACTATCCTGTCTAATAGAGAATGGCTTGAATAATGCATGTGTCAAACCCTGCTCTTCCAGACTATGAGCAGCTTCTTGATGTAATCTTATTCATTGCGTTTATATTTGTAAAGCAAGAAGGGTTTTGTTCACGCTGTGTTTTGGGATTCATATGAATACCCCTATTTGCATTAGGACAAGGTCTTCTGTCAGCTATGGATTATTTGTGGCCTGTGGTATGCAAAAGGTCATGCTAAATAAAGCCCCCCTTTCTAGCCTGAAAACAAAAAATCTACAAAATCTGTCCGAAATGCTTCAGAAATCCTGTGAGGCAATGGGAAGAACACCATGTGCATGTGCCTCACGCGAGCAGCTACATGCTGTGAATAGCAAGTGCCCAATGAGCAGTTAAATTGAACAGTATGTAAACAACCCGCAAGGTGAAATTTCTCTATGTAAACTGCATGCAAAATGATTAACAAATTATGTAGTAAATAGGTTGTTCTATCAGCACCAGATCTAGCAAAGCCTGGTTGGTTTTTGAGTTTTATTGAGGGGTGGCAGCAGAGAAAGGGTTGTTTTTATTTTATGGCCAGGCATTAAAGCATTTCTGCTGCAATTAATCCAGGAGGTATTCTCGAGCTGGTGACCAGCTCATGTGCATGCACGGGTGGAGAGGTCATCTACTGCCACCAGAGAAGACGGACAGTTTTGGCGCTCTCTATTTTTCCATCGAACAGGGCAATAATAGCATCTGTCCCCTATCTCACTGGAATCTCAGCTGAGTGACAGTGAATACAATATCTTACAGAGGGGGGGAAATGTATGCCATCAGAATGGTGTGCAGCACATCTGCACTGCAGCTGTGCCAGGCTGGCTGGTGACACATCACAGCTGAAAAGCGAACGCATGGCAAGTCTCATGTGTGCCTGCTGCATGCCGCTATTTTTTTGCATTTGGATTCACCAATTCTGTTTGCATTAGTGCAAAGTGTGCAAGAAGCTGTGGTCTCCCTAGTCTCAGGCGGTGCCATTTTGCTGAACCCTTACAACCGAGAACAGAATTACATCACATGGCTTCACAAGGCAAATGTGTGAATTGAATGTGCCCCTGTATACGTCAACTTCTTTTTCTTAAATTACATAAGGATTTTCTTGCCTTTCTTATATAGGTTCTGTGTTGTGTATATGTCTGCATTGCGTATGCATAAATTATCCAGTACCATTGGTCCCTAAAAGTCC
Organism: Falco cherrug; assembly: GCF_023634085.1. NCBI lineage: Eukaryota > Metazoa > Chordata > Aves > Falconiformes > Falconidae > Falco > Falco cherrug. The sequence goes on from NC_073698.1 coordinate 7,665,867, forward strand.
TGATACCGTTTACCCAAAACATCTGCTGGCATAATTTCTGACTCCAAAACCATGTTTTCATGCTAGACATCACATGCGCTTCTTTGCTGTTGTGCCTGTCATATACCTTAGCATAACTTTGGCTGACCAACCTCCTGCTCTGCAATCTGTCCTCTCTTCATCTGACAATCAGTTAGTCGCTTTCACTCGTAAACTTGAAGCCAGGTTTATGAGAGTCCAGCTATCAGGTCTTGAAACCATTTGGAGCTGAAGCCTAAAGAATACCGAATCCTCTTGGATCAACTGGAGTTTCTTCCCATCTGCTTCCATGGGGGTGGAATGATAGCGAGCATCAAGAAACTCAGGCTGATGGGAGCCAAGGAGCAATTCCTTAAACCATCTCTCCATTTCTCCTGACTATTCCTATATGTTCTTCCTCCTTCCCAGTGCAAAGCCAAACCAGCAGCTTACCCTGCTGGTAGAAAAAGTCTCGCACGTTGATGCAGAGTCTGAGCTCTGAGGCTGCCAGTGCCCCCCTGTGTGGGGTTGGTGCCTGCTCCTCCACTTCACTCCAATGCAAAGTCAAACAGGTTTATTTTAACTTTTTATTAAATTAATTTACTTTACATTCATGTGGTTCAGAGATGACAAAGAGCTCAGAAACACTGGGCAATTTGAATTTTTAAGATAAGGTCACAGCTAAATTTAAACATATTCATGACCATCCTAGGAAAGTTGCAGTTAATACCTAAACATGATCTGCCTCCAAGTGCTTCTTGGAGAAGCACGATGTGATTATTTTTTTTCCCTAGGGAAAAGGATGTATACATCTGGTTATGGTTTCCCTAATCTCCTTTTCTGGGAGATATTCTTTCTCTCTTTTTTCCTCTTATCCTCTTCTTCACTTTCTTTGGGATCAGGCACGATTGTTCTCAGATATGGTTTAGAACATTATCTAGTCCAATCTCCCCGTGGCAGAAGCTGGGTATGAAAAGACAGCAGCACTTCAGTCCTCTGAAATGGTATCATTAGGACTGTCAGCAGGAGGAATCCTTTCAGATGTGTGTACTCCCTGTTTCTCCATGAACCCAATTACGTTTCATTCCACATCCCTCTGTCTCTTTCTGAGGGAGTGCAGCCCATGTTATCTTTGTACAAAATCGTGATTTTTTATTAAGCACACCAGCACACTGTCAGTAGCATGGAAAGATAATGACCATAAAAATAAAAAATTATTTCTGGTTGGCGTTGTTGGTTTAGCTAGTGAAAGATTGAAAAGTTGCTTCCTTACAGTCCTGTGCCCTGCTTCTCAAGAAGAGACAATCATTCCGAGATGAACCCACTGCCTTTCATTACTACACAAGCTGTTAGGTGTAACAGCAATACTTACAAATTAAATAAGTAAATAATAAGGCTCCTCATAGTCACGTTACACAGACACTCTTGTGAAGCTCATGCAGTTACTTATTTTGCTGTCAGTAGGGCAGCATTTTTGAAGCCCCAACCTCTCCTTCTCTATGCAGTGTATTTTTTAATCCAATTCTGTTAAAAACAGGAAAAGTGTAACATGCCAGCAGTTTGATAATATAACCTTCTAGCTTCTTTTTTCTTGTGTGACTCATTGTTATATGGAAAACTGGAGTATGAGAGTAGAATAGAGTGTGGGGGGTGTGGTAGAAAATTCTCCCTGTCTGTGTGAATGCAGGGATCTCTGTGGCACTTGGGCAGAGTTGTGCAGACAGGTATATGCCTGAGGCATTTCTACTATAAAATACTGAAACTGAATAGCAAACACATCTGATGACAAACTGAGACTGACTTGATTTTCATTATGATTAAAAGGTCTTCCTGAAGCAATAAATATTTATCCAAATACAGCTTGTTCCCAGAAGATGTAGATCTGGATTTCTCCTGATTGACTTTGGTCACTTGACTGAAGTAGTTGAGTTAGGAGCACAGACCACTCAGATATGGAAAAGGGAGGGAGGTACAACCTATGGAAGTTCCTCCCTCTTCCCATCAGTTACCAGAACAGCAGAGCAGTCTTCTAATTAAGGTGTCCCAGTTAAGTGTCTAAAGAAAGGTGAGTTGAGCCCCAGTGCTTATAGTAGCAGATGTTACAGTGTGGCTTGTTCAGGGATAAATCCTCTTTTAACTAGTAGAAGTATGCTAGAAGAACAGTTTTCCAACTAGGACATATAAATGGAGTACTCTGAGCTGTAATAATAACCTAGATCCTTATTAAGTGCCTGTTTTGCATGCTTCATGGCAGCTTTGAGCAGCTGCATGAAAAAATTAGATGTTCTACTAGGGAACGTGCTATCTGGATTTAGCCTTGAGACTCCAAATACAATTTACCATGTATGTTTGTGATTAATAAGCTATGTGCATAGATAGCGACCTTCTAATTTACATATTAATAGAATTAGTTATCTTCAGATTATGTACAATCTATTGTGTTAGCTGTGCTTTCTCTTCTTTGGGGCTTATAAAGAATGTATGTGATTGTATGTGTGTGGAATGAGTTTCAAGAGTTTCAGAATTATGGCAGCAGCATGATTTTCACATCCTCATAGGTGACTGCGTAGGGCAGAGTGCTGCATTTATGTGTATAACTTCTCACTTCTGAGTCACTGAAGTTCATTCAAACCCTTACTCTTTTTCCCTCGGTGGGAGTACCTCTTAAACCTAGAGGTTTCCAGATGATTTGTGGGTGGGATAAAGGCTTTCTCCAAGGAGGGTGCTTCCCAGGATGACATTATAAGAATGTGTCTGATTTTTTTTTCTTGCCTCATGGCTTCATGTTGGTGAGTTTCTTTTCTTCCACCTGAGTTCAGTAAGATACTAAGGTTGACTCAATGGATTAGCTATTTGTCATTCCTCGTAATTCTGCATTAGGTTTATCCAGGAGCCTGGATCTTTCTTGAGTTAAGGGCAAAGACCTCTGCTTTCTACCTGAGATGTACCCACAAAGCCACTTTTCTTCCAGCCAAGGCAACACCGTGTCTCCATGCGTATTTTTGGCTTTCCAAGCTCAAGATATATACTTAAATCAAAAGATGGTCTAACATACCATATACATTTGTGTATGCTAACCTTTGTGGTGTCCTTTTTTTCTTTTTTAGCATGCCTCTAAAGGTAATTACAGCTTGCCTTCCCATCCTGTTCAACACAGAGGCATTTGGCTGTGCTGATCTGGCATTTGTGTTCTGAAGTAGAGCCTTCCAGGGCTAGCAACACAATGTCCTGGGTTAAGAGACCCTGACAAAAAAACATTAGTGTACTGATAAACAAATAGCTTAGTCTGGGTACAGCAAAGTGTTAAGTTTATCCTGTTAAATTTGTTACTTCATTAGCATTGAGTTTGACTATATTTCTATGGCTTAGATAAGTTCTTGTATTAATTCATCAAGGTGGTAAATTGAAAATAGTCATAATATTTGCATTGTACAATATTTGTACTTGTACAGTATTTGAATTGTAAATATTTGTAAATTGTTTTAATGTATTGTAAGAACTCCCAATTCTCCTACCTCCAAAAGGCATTTACGTGGATTATTATTTTACCTTGCTGATATACAAGAGGTGCCTTTCAGTAGTTTCATTTCAAAGTAAATCTCCTGAACTTGTTTGTGCAGACTGTGTTTCAAAATGAGTAGGAGTTCAGACAAAAACCTTAGGGTCTATTTTCTCAGAGCTAGGTAAAAGAAATTTCTAGCTTCAACAGCATTGCTGAAGCAGAGTGGAAATATGTGTGTGTGCAAATTCGTGCGTGCTCCTCTGTTACTGATTTCAGAGGTGGCCCATCAGTGGCTGAGGGCTGCTTATTAGAACGTAAATTCACTTGGATAGAGGGTTTGCCTCAGATAAAATTGACCGACTCTGTGTTATAAAAGAGTTAGCATGCTTGGACATAGAAATCCAGTCTAGGAAACATTATAACCTATTCTACATGTGCTTCTATGCTGCTGAGACTTTTTCTTGGCCTGCAGCATTTAAAATGCATTGTGATGGGCTTCAGTCCAAATGAATGGCTGGATTCACGTATGGGGTCCACAGGCCTGTGAAGAGGTAGGAGTCTTCGTGCACTGTAGATGTCTAAACTCCTGTTGTTGAACTTGTTGGTACTGTCAATGCTGTCCACCTCTGAAGAAAAACCTAAGGCTTGATTCATTTGCACCTATGTGACTGCTCAGTGTAACCTGAGGTGCTCTAGCGTGCTTATGACCTGCAAGAAGCTGGTAGATCACTTGTACATCTTATGAGAGACCTGTGTGGCACCCACAAGTCAACCAGATTGCCCTAAGGCAGCTCAGATGGCTTTAGACATCTGCTTGGGGAGGACAGAGTGAGAACCCCAGTGGCTGGTCATTTTTGCCTGTGACTGACAGGCCTGTGACAGGATGTTACACATTGAACTCACAGCTCCGTAGGAAGGCATATTATGATACTGATCCATGGAAAACATGTATTTGTCTAATCTGGTAGGTTTGTTTTCAGTCAGCAAAATGAATTAGACTGACTCACCCTGAAGCTGCGTAACCACTATATTCAAATCAAAGCCTGGAGTGTCAGGGATCTGGAGAAGTAAGGAAAAGTGCAATTAATCCTTTCAGCAGCAACTAGTTTTTTGATTAAATTGTTTCTTGTTGAAAAGAGCATAATGTAGAATTATACTCTATGGTTTTGACAAAGCTGAACTCTGTAGTCCTAGAGATGAAAGGTGAAGCTTGACTAGGATTTGGGCTGCTTTTGCCATGGTGGAGAAGAGGAAGAACGAGGATGGACATCCAGAGGCATCTATGACAGCCTGTTTCCCTTTGTCTGCTGCTGCCAGGTAAGATGATAGGGGATGGAGAAAAACCAACTGAAAGAACAACCTGATGAAAGAGGTCACTGCTTTGAAGTTGACTGTTGTTACATGTTTCTATCTTTACTTTCATAGAAACATAGAATCATAGAACCATAGAATGGTTTGGATTGGAAGTGACCTTTAAGGACTGTATAGTCCAACCCCCCTGCAATGAGCAGGGACATCTTCAACTTGAACAAACTTCAGCCAGGTTACTTAGAGCCTCATCCAACCTCACCTTGAATGTTCACAGAGATGGGGCATCTACCACCTCTCTGGGCAACCCATGTCAGTAAAAAAAATTTCCTTATATCTATTCTAAATCTATCGTCTTTTAGTTCAAAACAATTACCCCCTGTCCTGTCGCTACAGGTCCTACTAAAAAGTCTGTCCCCATCTTTCTTATAAGCCCCCTTTAGGCACTGGCAGCTGCTCTAAGGTCTCCCCGGAGCCTTCTCTTCTCCAGGCTTAACAACCCCAACTCACCCAGCCTGTCCTTACAGGAGAGGGGCTTCAGCCCTTCATTCATATTTTTGACCCTCCTCTGGACTCACTCCAACAGGTCCATGTCTTTCCTTTACTGAGGACCGCAGAGCTGAGCACGGCACTGCAGGTGGGGTCTCACCAGAGCAGACGGGCCGAACCACCTCCCTCAGCCTGCTGGCCAGGCTGCTTCTGATACAGCACAGGGTATGGCTGGGCTTCTCCCACTTCTCTCTTTGATCGTTTACATTTCTTTTGTTCATTATCCAGGGATTTGATAGGGAAACCATACCACACAAGGCTCAAAATTTTAGTTCACTTGGCCACAGCCCCAGGAATCATCTTTTGCCTTCTAGAAGGCATTTTTCCTCCATCTCTGCTAGCCCAGTTGCCAGCTGCAGCTGTTTTACAGTTTATTATTAATCGGGAAAGTAGTTGGGGGTTCTTCCTTCATAAGAGGGATCTTCAGGACGACAGACAAAGGGCCCAAGTCCCCTTGGATTAGCAAAAGGAGATGAGTTCCCGGATACTTTGAAAGACAAAAATGGAGATTATTTCAACCTTTATCTTGCTTCAAGCGTTACAAGTACAGGGGAATGGCGAGACCGTGTCAGACTAGCCTTTCAGTATAGACAGTGGCTTCAGGAAGAAAAGAGCATTCCTCACTTCATATGGAGACATTTTCTGCCCTCAACTGGTTACTTATCTCATTCGCTCTGTCACCAGATTGCAGGGAAGGGATCTTAATACGGGTCTTAGGGCATGTCTGTATGCTTATGTATATGCTGCCGTACCCTTGTTCAGGCTGCTGGTGAGCGAATCAGTGTTTGGCTGCATTAGGACAGCATTATGCCCAGAAGCTTTACATGTGGTTTCTGGAAAAGATTTGAAATGCTGTTTAGCCCTCAGCCAGGACTACATTCCGTATCATTTGTCTGCTGCCACAGCGTGGGCTCCCTGCACCGGGAACTATTTCTTTACTGTCTTCCCTTCTGTCTGGTGTGCTCCAGGTGCCACCACAGTAGGAATATTACTCAGTGGGCAGCACATTATGAGTTTCACAGGGAGAATGTATCCCACTTACGGCCTAGTTTAAGATTAATGGAAGAAGGTAGCACCTCCTGCCCAACTGGGAGGAGAGAATCATCTGAAAGAAAGCAAAATCATAACTCATGTGAAACATTGACAAAACGGGCTATCAGAACCAGCCAGGAAGAGGTAATGGAGGAGAGAAAGGTCTATGACCTTGCTGACTGTGGGGCACAGAGAGCTCTGAGCTAGCACTGACCTGAGCAGGCAGTCCAGATGGTGCAAAGGTGCAGGTCAGTGCTGCACAGATTATAACTGGGTTGGCTCTGGAAGCTATTTTGCTTTTTTTATGTGGCATCATACCTGAGCCACCTGTATGTCTGGGACAGAGCTAACTTCCTTGGAAACAGCTTAGGTATTTTCACACTGCACTTCACAAGTCATAAAGGCAGAGGGTTGAAATGGCATTGGATTCATCTCCACTCCTAGTACAGATGATACATGTAGGTGTAATCAACAGCTGATTTCATTAAGCATTTCACAGAGGGCAGACAAGATTGTTGTTGTTTTTTGGGGTTTTTTTGTTTTGTTTGGTTTGGGTTTTTTTTTGGTAAGAGTACAAAAATAGTTCAGAATTTGGGATTTCACTGTAATGCTGAGATTCGTTTCAGGTAGATTTTGCTGAGTTTTGCTCTTGAATATCACTCTGATGTTAAAGAAAATCTTTAGACATTGCCTGTTCTTCCTGCCATATGGCAGTCTATAGGAAAAGGGAAAAAAGTGTTACGGTAAGTTAACTGCATAGTGGAGTTGTAATCACAGGAATCCTGTCACCTCCAGTGTTATGACCCTTGATTAATCTTTATAACACAAAGAAAATATGTACTAATGAGTTTGTTTATTAGCATTTATGTAATTTTATAGTTGCATTTAATTCTTAGAATGATAATTGCTATCTGTGATTAATCCCTCTCATGCTGAAAAGTTTTTACTGGCGGCTATGTCTTCAAGACTTTGTGTTGATTCACATGTAATTGAAGTTGACAAGAACTCCAGCAGCATAAAAGGGAACAAAGAGCCTAGTTTCAAGGTCTAATTTAGTTGTGGCTTCTGTATAGCTGATGCAGGACTGACTGGCTGTATTTTGATAGTAATATTAAATCTCACCACTCCCTGAATGAGGACTGAAGTAATTAGCAGGGCTTAGTGCCAGAAGGCAATGCAATTCACCATGGCTGAACCCAATTCAAGATTTACGGACCAAGGATTACAGTTATTTGCAGGTTTTTAGACTACTGATTTTTCTGCTTTGAAGGCATTCTGACAACCTGCCTATTTTCTTATAGATGTTCTGTTTAATATATACAGTTCCTACTTGCATTCTTAACTGAGACTTCTGCAGGCTTTTATATTGTGATGTGGGGAGGATCTCAGAAGTTCCAGTTATCTGTTCTTTGAAATGAATGCCCTGATTTTCAGTTTTCTTTTGTGATGGCAAGGGAAAGTGGAGGCAGCAACATAAGTTAATAGAAAGCCTTAATTTTTTCACTATTCCATAGCATAGTGTATACTGTGTAATTGTTATCAGCAATTTAAAAGTACTTCCCGTAGTTTCCAGAGCTAGTGGGAGTGAGGTATTCAATCTGGAGTTGGCAGAGCCCCTGGGTTAGACTGCAGGTTAAAAAGATTGAGTCTATATACTCTATGTGCATAAATTATATACACTAAAGTCTATACTAGAATCTATAGAGCCCTGACTCTGCTCCAGTGGAGGGGTGTCACTGCTCAGTTTAGTTTAGTGGCATACAGAATTCCTGCTCCTGGGGATCTCTGGGCCTTGTATGTGAACTGAATGAAGACATGAAATTTTGCAGTTTCCCACTAAAATATTTTTGCAAAGTATATAATTCTAGGAATAACAAGAAAACTTCATTCAAGCACCTTGTTTTGTCATTTGTAATATAATTATCTAGATTAATATAATAAGGAAGGCTTTGATATTTCTCCAAAGATCAAAAGAAATTGAAATGATGCCTTTACACTTTTGAAAAGCATACTGTTTGTTCATTTTTTTTTTGTGGAGAGCACGGAGGAAGTAAAGACATTTGCATAGAACATTTTTGTTTTGTTTAATCACCCAAAGCTTAAGGACTACATCCTTATCCTGAAAAGAATAAAGCTGAAAAGCTTTGCTTAAATGGCTCTGTGGTGTAGATGCTCGTTAACAGAAGGAAGGTAAAGGCAGCATTTTACCTGTTTGTGATGTTAATTTGTAGCCGCTAATGATTTTACTCCCACATAGTTACATAGGTAACTACTCAAACATACAACTAAAAATGAACAAACAGTATGATGTGTATGTGCACCTTTCAGGGATATGAAAGGCATTTCCATCACCCATGGATTTGGGATTGCTTGTGTGATAATCTCTCCACCAGTTAGATGCGCATGTGCAGTACGGGGCAATTTTCAGATGCAAGACAGCAGCAGATTGAGGCTTTGCTCTATTCCATGTGAAATATTCCTTTGGCTCATCTTTGGGAGCATGACTTGGTGTCTGGTTAGTTGCTTAGTCTGATACCTAAATCGTGAAAGATGCTTCAGGTCAGGGCATCCTTATATGTAAAGTGCCAAAGCTTTTATTTATTTAGCATGAGATAATGCTAATAGCATTTAGCTTAGAACAAGCGGGGAGCGGGAAAGCCTGTAGGGAATTTCTACGGTTCTGTGTTGCTCTGCAGAGGAACCTCCCTGCCTTCCCACTTTAAAGAGATGAAGTGCACATCCCATTATTTATTTGGCCAGCTAGGATTTTTGGTGTGAAACAGCTCAGTGGGAGGCTGTGGTTTGGATTAACTCACACGTAGAGGGTAGAGGGGTATCCTCATAAGAACTTGTTGGGACTATAGCAATTTTGAAAAGTCTCTTTGAAATGCAATACACCTGTTAGAAAAAAAAAAAAATAATTTGCAAGTCCAAGATGAGATTTCCAGTCCAAGGCGAAGAGAAAAGCATATGCCATTAAGGTAGAAATTTCTCTGTAGCTGGTCCAAGTCAAGCAGAGCAGGCTGTAAACATGGGTTTGAAGCCAGGATACTCAGAACGAGTAGCCTATGCACCAGCTATTTCGGGGATCTTTCTTCTTTCTATTTCTCTTTCTTTTAATAAAAATTTCAGTTTTGCAAAATTTATACAACTAGAGGACAAGCCCTGCCTTCCCTGCTACCACCACCTGAAGGCTTTTCATCTTCCCTTTCACCCAGCTCAAAGCTGCCTGCTGAATATCTGTCACTGTAAATCTTGGTCCTAACAGTTTGTTTGTTTTTTTTTTTTTTTTTCTAAAGGCTGTTAAGTAATTACAGTGAGTTTATACCCGATTATGGTGCTAACGACCCAGAATCACCTGACCTGACTTTTGCCTTCAATGGTAGGAGCACACGGTCCACAATTACGACTCCCTCAAAAGCTGCTGCAGAGGGAAAACTGCTTCCAAAGGCTGATTAAAACTATCCCAAACCAGTTACTACTGAGGAAGCCCGCCTTCATACTGCCTATAGAGACAGCCTAGGACTCTAGCTTAATTTAGAGTCCTAACTTTTAGACATAGAACTCTAGATGAGGTTTCTCCCAAACCAGGGTTTCCCAAGAGAGGAAAAACTCTTTAAACTGGCAGAGAAGGGCATTGCAGGACACATAAGTAGCAGATTATTCTAAATTCAGACTGGAGATCAAGCTAGCTGATTTAATACTCCTGAGTAGTTGGGATGTATACTAAGCATAGTAATCTATTAAATAGCCATATTACACAAGCACAAGAAGGAGTTTGGGAATTGGTTTATAGATGCTTAATGGGCAAAATGTTGAAATTAACATAAGGAGTTAATAAGGTCTTGTAGAGGATCTGCCAACTAACATTTCCAACATAGTTAAACATACAGAGCACTGCAGTGTTTAAACCTTAGTGCCAGGGTTTGAGAGCTTTATGACAGATGCAGCCCTCCTCCTCAGCTGTCCCCTTCCCTGAGGCTAGGAGAAGTGAAGTTGAAGAAAACCGTGGATGTATATCCTGCTTTTTCTACAGAAAATTACTTTTTAAATATTTTTAAATTATTTTGCCCTCATCTGTCATGTCCAGCCCATGGCTTGCAAAGAATTCAAAATAATGCAAATAACCAGTACAAGGGGGACCTGCAAGGAAGCCGGAGAGGGACTTTTTGCAAGGGCCTGCGGTGACAGGACAAGGGGGAATGGCTTTAAACTGAAAGAGGGGAGATTAAGATTAGATATTAGGAAGGAATTCTTTACTGTGGGGGTGTCGAGGCGCTGGCCCAGGCTGCCCAGAGCAGCTGTGGGTGCCCCATCCCTGGCAGGGCTCAAGGCCAGGCTGGACAGGGCTGGGAGCAGCCTGGGCTGGTGGAAGGTCCCTGCCCATGGCAGGGGGGTGTGGGACTGGATGATCTTTAAAGTTCTTTTCCAACCCCAACCTTTCTGTGATTCTATGATAATTAAAAAAAAAAAAAAAAATTGTAGAAAGGTAATTTGTGGAGAAACCTTGGATAATCTATTTTATCTAATGAACAAATCGTGTGTTTGAAAAACAGTTTTCCATTTAAAAAAATGTGTGTTGAACTAAGCTTTTTAAAAAAATCTCTAAATATTGTCTTGATTCTTTCTGTTAATGATAAAACAGGTGACGTAAATATCTCAGACGATTCTAGCTGTGTTGGCCCACTGCTAGCTTTTAAGGACATTCTTGGCTAACAATATGAATCAGCTATGTATTTCTTCTGTACTCTAACATTAAGAGAACAAAAGTTCCTTAGTTCTCTGTAATTCTTTCCTGCGGGTTTATATCTGTATCTAGCATTTCAGCATTTAGCCTGAATGTGCTTTTGTACCTCTGTGTGTAAAAGAAGATGAGCAAATTATACACTGTGTCTTAACTCTGCTTTCCATGTTTCCCTAGCTCTAGCATCCTTACAACCCCGTGTATAAGAAGCGTCATCTTGCATTTGTGTTGAAGTAATTAGTGCACTGAACTATGAAAGGCTGGGAGCTTATTTAAAATTAATTCTATCAAAATAGCATCTTGCTGCAGTGAGGAGGCAGATTGTTGTATCTTGAAATGTATTTAGCTGAAGTGAAAGAAAAATAATGTTTCTAGCTGCATTCCTTTACCTACAAACAAAATGCTGTATTCTTCATGAATGCAGACTGTTTTTTTAAACAGCACAACAGGCTTTAAGATTTTATGCATCTTGTCTTAGAGACTCTGGGTTGCATTCTGAACACTTTGAAATCAGTGCTAGAATTCCCATTGTGCAGTATGCTTTAAAAGAGTAATAAATAGTCATGGTCATGGAGGATAAAAACGTATCTATCAATAAGCCGTCCCAAGAATTAATGGGATTTTAATGGGATTGACCTGATATACCAACTTTATACTGTCCTCTTCATGGGAAGTATGGTTTATTTTACAATTGGAAATATGTGTATGTGGGATCTGGTGATCAAATGAACTCAGCACCTGCAACTGGAGCCTGTAAAAACAGCTTCAGCTTCTCTAATGTGGCTTTCTACTCAGCCATGTATTGTGCAGTGAGAGCTGCTGGGTGCTGCAGGCTTTTGAAAACGTGGTCTTAATTGCAGGAGGATTTGGAAGAAGATCTGTTTGTAGAAGTGAAATACAAGAGAATGAGTAATCTCCATTGAAGTCTATGAGAATTGCTCCTCCACAGTATTGACAACTGGGAGAACCACCTGAAAAGTTTTACAGCTGAAGCAAAATATGCCTGATGTCTCAATGTTTTTACAGGCAAGGGGGAAATAGTCCTTATTTTTCTACTTTATCTGTAGGCAAAGCTAGCAGGTGTATATCAAAGGTGATCTGTCTTATTATGTTTTTCCTTGTGCCTGGTTTTCGACAACTCACATCTCCTAAATGGATATGTGCTATCCATCACAGTCTTACAGAGCTGGGTGAGCAGTTCCATTATTCATCGGCCTTAATTTTGTATAGTACTATGGAAATGAGTACAGTTTTGTTTTTTAACCTGCCCAGTCTCTTAAACAAAATGGGAGCCGGGAATGAGAAGAGAGAGAATGTGGGTTTACTTCTTGCTCTAGAAATGTATGCTCCCTGGATGCAGTACCAACAATCTGATCTTGCCAGATATTCACTCCCTTTCAGTGTAAGTGCCTCAGTTCCTCAAGACTTGAGCAAGCTCTGAAGGCATAAAGCAGCTCGCAATATCAAGCCTAGAGCATCTAGCAGCACGTATTTATTTATTTGTCCATTTGTTCCATTTCTCAACATTAATTTATAAGCCTGGGGACTTCTTGCGTAAGGGAGAATTCACAAAATAAATATAGGGCTAGATGTTGATTCTTTCCCTCTTTTAGACATCTGACTCTGCAAACCTCTCTTTCTGGCTTGTGTCAGACGCTTTTGGGAGAGCTAAGCATTTCTGCAAAGCTCTGTGCTCTTTCTCTACCTGCTGCTGCCATTTTCTGACCTGAAGTTCGTATGATCTCTCAGAGCAAGGAGCAGTTCTCAGCAATATCATTTTGAAGATGCCAAATGGGCTCATCAGAAAGGGGGCCAGTGAGCACAGCAGCATGGGTGGTAGTGTGAGTCCGTTTTCAGGGACTAAGAACCAAATATGTAACAGGGAGCAAACCAAGCTCTTGGGCTGGTGCACTTGGTACAGATCACACCTTGGGATCATCTTTACTATAAGGTTACTCTTTGCTTGGAACTTTTGAAATTTTGGCTTGTAAGCACAAGTATAAGCTTGAATAACGTAGTAAGAAGAGTCTGATGTCGTTCTGCCCTTGCTCCTGCACCAAGTTCCTGACTGCAAATTTCTGCCATGCAGCAGATTTTCTCTTTACTGAAGTGTTTTAAGCCATACTAGGACTTAGCGCTGCTTTAAACGAGTGCTTGCTTCGAAGTTAACTGTTACAATCATTCATTTACTGCAAATAATTTAAGACTATATTAAGGTAATAAAAGGAGCATTTTGCCCAGAGGCTTTTGTTCTCACTGAGTTTTCCATCTGCAGATGCAGCAAGACTTCCTTTGAACTATGGCTCTGAAAAGTCGGTCAGACCCATCCTTAATGGTGATTTGTGATTCTCCGTAACTTCAGTTACTGACAAGAGGGATTAGGATTTCTTGTTACATTCATAGCCACTCGCTTCATAAATATTTTATTGCATAGCTATACATTTTTCATATACATTACTTTAGTTGCATTACAGTTTAGTAATTTACTGTATTATGTGTTTAAGAAATTCATTTACATTCTTCGAAGTCTCTGGCTTTTCAATCATATTATCTTTGCATTTCCTTAGATTTGCCTTCAGGCTGGCAGAACAACACAATGCTCTTATTTGACCTCCAGTCTTTAAAATAATCACCATCGCTTTATAGTATTGGCTTCCTTTTTTTCAATGATTTTGAAAATGCTGTTAGCGACATACAATAACATTAGTGGGTTTCATGCTTCCATTTCTAAAAGAGATTAAATCTTTTTGAGCAACAGATTATGGCTGTTCATGTTCTCCAAATCCATGAGATGGTAGAGTTCCTGGAGAGTGAATATAACATCAACTGCTTTAGACCTTGCCAATAAACCTAATTTTGACTAAATTACCTATGCCATTCCATATCTCTCTGGCAGGCTTACAGTTGCATGTACCAAGATGGAAGTTATTTCTCTTAGAAGTCAGGCCCTTGACAGAGCACGCAGAACCTACCGCTTGTTTGTAGTAGCTAATATTAAACAGCCTTAACAATTATTTTGTTCATATTTTGTGAATAGTAGCAGTTTGTGCCAAAAGCAGAGTGAACTGGCTCCTACAGTAAGCTACACTACTGCTCTCCCAGTGCCAGATAGTTGATGGCATCTCCTGATTTATTTTTTTTAAACATTGTCCTTTGTATAAATAAAACTCACAAAGCCAGATTCAGGCACAACCCCTCCTAGGTTGCATTCCAGCTTGACAACTAGATTCAGAGTGTAATTATTCAGAATATTTCATGTTAGATCTTTTCTTGAGTAAAATTTTTCCAGCATAACTTTATTTAGTAACAATAAGAAATAGTTAACCTTTTAATATTTATGCAGTGTTACAATAATTTTTACGAGTAGCTGCATTGTTGAATTTTCCTGATATTCATGCAGTAAACTCCTAGAAATTACCGTTTCTTAATGTTAAGATCAAAACCGTTTCATTTGGGAAGAAAAGGCCAATTGCATTAGAAAATCTAGCTATCATCCAAGGGAAACAACACACTTGTAATTTTAAATTCATTTTGATCTGCCTTCTATTGAGACCAACCCTATGCTCAAATCACTGACAACTGGTCTAAATCAGGGTGGCTGCCAAATTTTCACCGGGCCATGAGTCACAGGACACACACTGCTTGGTCTAGTAGGAAGAAGGAAGGCCGGAGGGAAAGAATATGGTAGGACCCAGTGGGTCCTGTCATTCCATTGCCCGCAGGAGCTGGGTTAGGTGTGCGGTGATTTCCAGGGGGATGCCAGTGCCTGTGGCAGATGCTGCCTTGCTTCCTTCTGCTGCTGGGGCATGTTCTGCCTACACGGCCCTTCCCCATCACAGCCAGCGTGGCGGGACTGGTGACCAGTCAGCTGCTTGTGAGCTGCCACAGTGCAGCTACCCAGTGTTTGTAGGGTGGACCTTGCTGTTGACACCTTGCAGAGGTCTATTTTTCTGAGATTTTACAAAGCAGTTAACCTTGATCTGTTCGCAGCCTTAGAGGGAATTCCCATTACATCTTGGGTCACGAACCGGCAGCGGTATTGATAGCAGTCCTTATGGGCAGGATTAAAGGCCAATGTGTGCCACTCTGTTCCTTCTTTTTCTCTACCTTCACCCAAACCATAGATGAAATTCTAGGTTAAGGAGGGCATTGCTTTGCCTCCACTCAGAAACAGTGAATACAGAGAATCACACTTTTCCAGCCCAAAATAAACCATCTTTCAGCCAGCCCAGCCCTCTTGTGAAGAAGCAGGGAAGACAGAGCTGGGGAAACACACAGCAGCGATTAAGGGTGTCATCCGTGTCTGTAAAGTAGGTTGGCTGTAATCAGGGGAAGGCAGCACCCTCTGCTCAATCTGCTGCCAGAAACTATCAAAAATGTTTAAGTGGCTCCGAAGCAGCCGATGCACTCAGACCTGCTAATCCTGGAAGGTGTCATTTCCCAGGCCCCTAAACCAGCTTGAGCCGGGTTGAAATGCACTGCTGCTGGGTGGCCATCACACCACAGGGCTCCCCCCGTCAGCCCCGTCGCACCAGCCCTTGGCCCGGTTGGTGCAGCTGCACAGGGAGTCAGCCTTGCAAACCAATTTGGGTGGAAGCTTTTCTTTTTATTTTTACTTTGTTATTTCCAGCCAGATCAGTGCCCAGCCCAGCCTGCTGCTGAGGCACATGGACACTTGCAAGAGCGCGGCAGGGTACGGGGGTGGACCAGGCTGTTTAATCTGGTGTTGCTGAATGTGAACCGTGTTCTGAGCGAACCTGGCCCATTAGCTAGAAAATACGCAGGAGTCTGGCAGATCCTCTTGGGATCAGAGAGAACACTTGGGTTTCTAAAAGCCAAAATCTCCCCTGAATATGCCAAGCTGTCCCACCCTTATGCATTATTTAAAAAAACCTTTGCACTGCTTTGTAACATTCGTTTCTGTTTTATCCTTTCTCTGAGCTTCACACATATTTTTGAAATATCAGGCAATCTGGTTTCCATTCACAGTTTGAACTTTAGTGTTGAGAAGTGATTTTCAATAATCACCCGACATCAATAGATAACAGTATGGTACAGCTAGAGCAGATCACATCTTTGGCCTTCTCTTTCTGTGATTTTTTAAATAATTGGCATTTCTAGAACAGTATCCTAATCTGCCAAATGTTTCATTTCTTTAACAAAAAGCCTCCTAGAGATAATGTCCAGCTTCCCGAATAAACTCACCTATAAATACAGTACAGCTGGAGAAAAGTTACTTCAAAAAAAATCAGCTGAAGGTTAAAGCTGTTCGTTTTATCATGGAAAACATTTTTCACAATAGTCAAACTATATCTGAGGTGTCTGTATTCATGGTACCTGGTAAATGTATTGGCTATGTTCTGCAGCTGTAAAAGCTGAGGCAGATGAAAAGTAACTCAGCTGAAATGCAACCGGCCCAGAAATTTTTTTCAACCAGCCGTGATATTTGTTAGCTTGAGTCTTCATTAAGTGTAGACTCGAGCCTGCCTCTGGGGATCAATATAGCAAGCTCTGTGGAGAGGGAGCACCTAACATTTAAACTGGTGAGCACAGAATCGCAGGTGAAGGTCGCTTGACTCACTGAAGTCTTCCCCACACCATCCCACAGGGCTGGTTCTGCTGTCAGTCTCACAGACAAATCTGATTTTAAATATTGCTTTTCTTCCACTGTTTTTTAATGCATTTTACCAGTGTTGTGGTGGTAGTTTTTCTGAACAGGAGTCAGCATTAATAAATGATATTTACGAGCATCATTACATCTTTTAACACCAGATGTAAGATATGCCACACATACCATATACACATGCTGCGTACATGCATATAATGCATACACATATGAGTAACACTTAATAATAATGTTATAAACACTGCAGAATGGATTAAGGTACAGAGATTTCTGAGCTTACTACTGCAAACCAGCCATGCAGAGAAGAGAGATTTAGCTCCCAGACCTGAGTAGCTGAGTGAGGTATAGCTTGGCTGAAGAGTTCATTAGAGGGTGCAGCACAGCACCAGCACAGTGATGTTCTGGAGATCTCTGCACTGACATAATGATATTACTTCTCGTTCTGAATTACCTCAATGCCTGCTAACTCAGCATGTTTGTCCTACTGTTTGTTACAGACCTGCCCTCCCCATTCTCAGAATTGTATTTGTGTAGTTTCAACTAGAGGAAAGATATTTTTTTTAAAAAAGTAGCTATGACTGTTGCTGATAGTGCAGCACTTAACGTAATGCCTTCCTTGGCTGGGAATCTCAAGTGAGCAGAATCCCAGAGTGGAGGGAGGCAGTGGGGAAGGTGAAGAAAGCCTTCAGCTCTTTTGCAAACCACAGAAGCAAAGGACAAAAAGAAAAGCAAAACTTACTCGGGAAAAGGCAAACCAACAAAAAGAAGCACTGCGTTACCATTCTGTAATAGCAATGGCAAATTATTCTCCTTTCCCTCTCCTCAAAAAGTCTGGAAATAAAACATGATGCAGAGAGGAATCCAGTAGGACTGAGGGAAGAGTTGGAAATTCCTAGTTTAGTGCATTGGGAGTCATGTGCATGATTATCCTGTGGGCTCCTCCTGGCATGTAGGGGCACCTACGGCTCTCTCAGGTGAGCTTCTCACCCACTGAAGCTTCTGTGGCTCCCTGCAGCAACCCAGCCAAGCAGAAAAGTTCATCCACAAGACTTCTATAGGTCACCTGGTGGTGGGACTGCTGTTTCCAAATGGCCTTAGTGCTAGTGAAGAGAAATAAATGTAGGAAGGTTCTGCCTGGAAGAATGAAAGGGAATGGCCCATTTGTAGGACCTTCTCCTCATCCATTTGCCAGAAAGATGGCTTTTTGGGAGTAGGCATACCCGAAAAAGATAGGACATTGACCACAAGTAGGAAACAGAGAGATATTTAGGTGAACTCCAAGGATGCATAAAAGTAGCAAACCAGACCAAAAGTATGTATGTTTCTAAAGAAGATCTAAAAATGGAAGGGAAAACTGGGTGTTGGAAGAGAGCCCTAACAGGCATAGTACAAACCTTGGTGCAAAAAGTATAAAAAAGACATAAAATCATGTCAGATAAATAAGACTTATTAACAAGTAACGTAAGAATCATCTGGTTAGGACTGAAATGGATAAATTTCCGTGGCTAAACAGAAAAGTATAGTATTGCTATAGTACCACCACTCGCCTGCTTCTCCTATTCTCCCACCTCAGGCATCTGCTGCGGGGCTGGTGCCCCATGAGTCTGCAGGATCGGAGCTGGAGGCACCTTCAGTTTAAGGCGGCACAGCTCTCTTCCGGTTATGACTTTGTGGGACTCCACAAATGACTAATGAGAAAAAATATAGATCATGGACTATATTCCAAAAGGAGCTATGTATCACAGGTTCTTCATAAAATGCACTCAGGCTGCAGGAGTACAGAACCTATAAATTATGAATGAATAGATTGCAGTTCCATTATTTACAGTAAAAAATGTGCTCTGTAAGTATGCATAAAATAGCAATGAATAAAGGAAGCTAGGGGGAAGGCAATCCCCAGGCTGAGAAAAATAGAAAGGAGCTAGTGATAGGGAAGGGCCTTCCCTGGGTATTTTTAACAAGAGACTGGACATCTTATTTTGTTGTGCCCTGAGGAGCATGACCTAGTCACTTCTGTGAGACAGGGTAGGTCATCCAGTAGGCATTTTCCACTTCAGATCCTCACAATTCTGTTAAACCAGGAGAGAAATGGTTACCTTTAGGGGTATGATGGTGGATGAAATGCCTCCTGTGATGTGTGCTCCTCCCTGATAAGACTCTTGGCATGCTGTTTCCCAAGGGAGTTCACAATAGACACTTTTAAACAGATTAGGTATGGAAAGCATAGAATCGTTTAGGTTGGAAATGACCTTTAAGAACATTGAGTCCAACCATTAACCCAGCACTGCCGAGTCCACCACTAAACATACAAGAAGTGTGGACAATTGCTTTCTGGAATAAGGTTGCAGGTAAACATTTATGTCAGTATTAGCTAGAGATTACCCACAGGCAACACAGCAGAAATAAGCCTTCAGGGAGATCTTCATCAAAGAGACGGCACAAATCTGGTGACTATAAATTTGTGGCCAAAATAGTCAGTGAGGAAACCGAAAGGTCTTCATATGCTCTGCTGACAAACTGGCTGGTCAAGATTGGCATGGGAAGAAAAGCAGAGGCAGGTGGAGGGTGATAAATAAGAACAGAACTCCACAGGGCTTTGAGAGAGGCTTGCATGTAATGAGTTAAGGGAGAAACTCAAGGGAATGAGCAACGTAATTAAAGCAATAAGCAAAAAATGTGGTGCTAGCAGATGCATTTTTCAGACCTGGAGGATAAAATGGGAGGTCAGAGAAGGGGATGCTGCAGCAGTCAGGAGCTCACACCGAAATGTAACTCTAAAAATGGGTAAAGACAGTGAATTTCAGTAAGTCTAGGAAGTCAGGCAAAATGACTCGAAAGAAAAATTAGTTACAAGTTCTCTTTAAAATGATGGAATAATATGTCCCAACATTTTTCCTTGAAAAATATTTTTGTCTTGATCCACATATTGAATCATTGTTCTGAAAATTATTTAGAGTCTGCAATTTTGCTTACCATAATCACACCCACCTATTGAGATCAAGTAGGTTTAAGTGGACTTGGAAGAAGAAATCCACTTAATGATGTTTACAGAGACTAAGGAAGATCTAGGAGTATTCAGGGATAATTTCAGTAAATATGGAGATCAAATGGGCTTTGGTTAAATAATCTGAGCTGAAACTCTGTATTGCTGTTGTATTCCTAAAATGTGGAAGGATACAACTATTTGTTTTCCCATAAGAACTGTAAACCTCATTTCCTAATATTCAGCTTTAAAATTATAACAAAAAAATTTGACTTCTAATGTGCCAGCATAGCTTTTCCTTATGATTTTCCAAATTCTATTAGTTCTGCTCTATGGCAAGAGTAAGAGAAAAGCTGGTAAGCTGATGTCATAATATGCTGTCTCTGCCAGATTGTCATAGTTGTACTGCAGTAAAAGAAAATCAGTCGTTGATTTGTGAGGTTACCAGTCTTTTCAATTTGCACTGATAACAAAAGAAAAAATAATGAAAGGAATAAAAAAATCAAAACAGTAAAAACCCTAGACTGGCTTTAAAATTGCACAGTGAATTCCATATAGAGATGAAAACATATGTTAATTCAGCAAACAACATCACTGCAAGGGTTTAGTTACTAACTTTTTTCTTATGTTTTCCTTAGCCTTGTTTTATCTGATACCATTATACTTTAGGCATTTCTATAACTATAGAACTAGTTTTATGTTTAGTTGTAGCTCCTGCTTTATTAGCCGAAAAGAAAATGCTGCATATAGTTTAGACCAAGGAGGCTGAAGAAAAAAATGCATTTATTATAAATAATGTAACAGGAATAATAGTTTCTCTCACTTTCAAAGGCCCATCTTGTTTTCTTTCCAACAGTACAAATTTTTTTATTTATTTACAATTTAAATGAAGAGTGTTTCATAATTTCTAACCAGTAGCTACTCCATTTTGCTACATATTGTATCCAAGGAGGAAAGATTAGTATCTGGACAGAGAAGGCAGATCAGAGGTTCAAAAAACTTTTAGTGGTGATGTAGAACAATTAGTAGGATTAGAATAAAGAAGTTATGGTAAACTCTGACAAAATCCTTTTCTTTTAATAATTTTTTTTTAGATGAGTTATAGAAGGGACAACGTAGGTGGGAAGGGAACTGCAGGAGCAGTGAATTAATGGGAGCAGAGAAAGGAGCAAATGCAAGGCATATCTGTTGCTAGTCACCTGGAGGACTTTTCCAAATTATATACTGCAGGACTTGCCTGAATTATAACTAAGCTAATAATTCATACCTGGTAACCGAGACACAAGAAGAGATTCTCTGAGTTTTCCTAGCACAGTGAAATTTTCCCACTTACTTCCTAATCTAGGAAGGGTTTGCTCTGTTCTTACTGGTATGAAATAGTAGAAGAGGGTTGCTGCTACTAGATCAAGAGAAAGGGGAACAATTCACTTGTACAAAACATTTCCACTGCTTCCTCGGTATCCTTCTGCAGACTGTTATGTAACCATTGACTTTTATTTAGAATAAATTGAATGAAAAATATCACTTAACATGTTATCTGCTTCCTCTGGTTCTATGAATTCATCCCTTCTTGCAGTTCCCACCTACATTTTCCCTGTATTCAGAAAACCCATTACATATAGTTGTTCAGTCTCTAAACAAAGACATAAGGAAATTTGTCCAATTTGGAAGGGTTATGCTCTTGGAAATCAAGAAAATCAAGGTCAGTTCTACTTAAAAGCACCTTTTAGGAGAGCATTAACTAATGTTTATCCAATACTTTTATCCAGCATAATTTTAAAGCTACGCTCATTTTGGTTATAGAGCTAGGCAGGGATGAGATAGCCTGTCACTTACTACCTTCTTTCCACTTTTCTTCTTCTACAAAGAAAAGAGTAAAATTAGGGTAGATATTGTTGCTTCACTTATATTTGTTGATCTTTTTCTCAGGTAACAAGAAGAGAGGATTGAAGGGTTTATTTCCTTCTTTATGGAAGAAGCTTAAACAAACATTATAATAGTAAGGTAAAATAGAAAAGACTTTTTTCAATCTTTTTGTATTTACATAGTTTAATAGGTGCTTAGATATCAGAGATTATAAATGTGTGGATAGGTAGATCTTCATTATGAAATAAGTATTTTTACAGTACATTTCCTGTTAAGGGCTGACCTTTTAAATTAAATGCTCAGAAAGCTTACACTAGTGATTAGCCTTTTTTGTAACATTTACAGCCCAGAAGGTTTTGTAGGGAATGGAAATACAGGTGAGCAATGGACCTTTTCCCCATTATTATTTGGAAACAATTTATTTTTTTTTAAAGCACGAAGCAACATTTTCAATGGCTAGGATCTTCTAGTTAACTCCTTACAATCAAGCTGTCTTTTTTATCTGGCTTTTAATGAATTGTCAGGAAAGACTTTAAGTAGGTTTTTGGAAGTCCAGAAGTTCGCCCTGTGGTTTACAGGAATAATAGGCCTTCTTTATTTCATCAGCTCTTCTTTTTCATCATCCGTCCCCTGGCAAACTACAAAAGATGCACTGAAAACTGCTCACGGTGCAGGGAACCACCATAACACCTCCCATGCTGACTTTAGGTTATGTCACTTCCATTATTGAACATCGGTTCTCTTTTTTGTGTTCTTGGTATCATACCAAGAACCGAAGGTAGATAATGCCCAAAGCAATATTTCTGCAAAATGTTCTGTATTTTGAGCTCTCTGTTTTGGATTGTTAGTAGCTCCCCCCAGTGTGGTTGATAAATGTGGAGGTCATCATAAGAGGTCTGAGCTAAAAGCAAACCTTTTCAGTCCCTTCCTAGGAATATCATCTCTACTTGGATACAGTAAAAGTGCTTTCAGTTTGCAGCTGCAGCCGTGGGTATAATTAGCCATCATGTGCTATGGACTAGAAAGCTAGTACGTTGCATCCAAGAGCTCTAATTATTTGCTAATATCTTCTCTACTTTATTACTACTGTAGAAAGTTAATTCTTCCAGATGCTCCTGGGCAAATGTGCACACAGAGTAAACAATAAATTTAACTATAGCCTTGGCCTGGTCAATACTTTTAAAATTTATGGTACTCACCTAATAATCTAAGAAGATTGTAGTACCTTGGGAAAATGACTGATATTCCAATGTATAAAGTAATTAGAAAAATTTATTTTCCATTACTTGCCAAAAGAGCCAGAAAGTTGAATTTCTTTGTTGCTTACAATAAAATTACTGTTATCTTTAAACTTTTAAAACATCCTTGTTGTGTAACCAAACTATCTTCTGAAGACAGGCTAGTCAAAATAACACAGAACAAAAGAATAATAAATCAGAATTACACAAATAACCAGAAGAACTCATTTCTTGAACCTGGGAGTCAGGTAGGCCAGCTGTCCTAGATGGAGGTGGATGTGGAACATGAAAGAGTGTTATGGTTGAACAGCTGAGGAATAAAATAGAAGAGACAGAGAATGCATACCTTGATAAATAAACAATTTAATTTGAGCCAGCAGGGATAGAAAGCTTCTCATCTGGGCAGAATGTCTTCTAATAAGAGAAATAAAGATTTAGGTAAGGGATAAAATACGAGGAAAGGACATACATATGATAGTAAAGAACAGCTGAGAGATATTTTAAAACTTCTATAGTTGGAGAGGAGGAAGGAAAACATATCTTACTTTTAGTCTAAATCTAGTACCTTGTGCTCATGATGTTTTTTTTTTTTTTCTTACTCTCCTAAAGCTGTGTTAATGTTAGAAAGCATAGTAACTTTGTGGGGCTAGTTCTTTTGAAATTAGAATGCCACAAAAGTATGTAACAACTTTTTTCTGAATGTCATGGCAACACTTGAAGGTTGTATTCTGGGTTCCCAGATCATAGGTTAAAGTAACATTATTGTGTCTATCAGTAAAAGGCTGGTCAGAGAAGACTCTATTTTAAATTTGAATCAAAATGAGTACAGAAAGTGGTATTATAGATTATTTTAGAAAGAACGGATGGGCTTACTTTATCCATGTTAGCGCTGAATTTATTGAAGGAGGACTAGTCTCCTCCTGGTGGCTCTTTTACATGGGGCTGTTGGACAAGTCACCTTTCAGAAGGTCTATCTGGGGCATTCGGAGCTCAGGACGCAGGTCAGCTGAGAATGAAGCTGTTTCCAACTTTCTGAGCCCAGCCTGCACTTCACACAGTGTTAAAACTATCAAATTGGTTCATCTTGTCTTCATTCCTCCAAGCACAACTGCCAGCACAACTGCACTGACGTGACCTTGTCTATACCTCCAGTGTCGAGTTTGAGGCCCCCCTTTTGCCAGTTGTTTTGGCTACTGGAATCTTTGCTGAGCACATTAGACACAGTAGTTTTTTGAAGACACGCTTTCTGAGACCTTTATTATCTTCTCAATTTTATCTTTTACCCATCAGTGTAATTTTCTATATCGAGGAACCTAGAGATGAATAGCTGCTGTGATGATAGGGTTTGTAGAAGCGTGTAGCTAACTAGTTGACTATATTTTTTACTATTCCTCTGTCGTTTTTTATTTATGAGAGAGTACTTTTCGGAATTGCTTCAAGTTTGGTTTCAAAGTATGAAAGAATTTCAAGTGGATGTCTAGCTGGTATCAAAACCCTCACAATAAATCAGAATATTTTCTTCAGTCTCTGAAAGTTCATAGAGTCCACATGATTTATTTATCTGGAACTGCAAGGTTGCAGCTTTCTGAAAGAGTTTCTATTTTGTTTGTGGTCCATAAAACGCTTCCAGAGGTTCATTTAGCACCTCTTTAGCATAAGTAAAAGCATGCCCTTCAGAGGCTGACAAGATTTCAAAGACAATAACTTTTTGTTAACTGATGACTGTTCCATCATTAAGTCATGCTTCAATGTGTATGTCAAAAACTTGCCCATGAGAAGCAGGGTCAAAGGTATGAGATTAGGAAAGAAGAGATTGTGGAAGCTCTGTGATGAATCTTGAGCGATGAGTTCAGCGGAACCAATGACAAAGAGCAGGGAGTGTTAGCTAGATCAGTGCAGATGAACTCTTCTGTTGCCACTCTAGCTATAATGAGCGAGTAGCGGTTGTTCTTTTCCCTGTGATAAAAGTCAGGATAGTATGAATTATCTGACATGGTTCCCTAGGCCAAGTAGCTCCTTCCCAAATTCTAGTGGGCGCTCTTTTCTGCTCTTCTCAGGAGGCCACCTCCATATGGGAGAAGTTGTCTGCTGCCTTTGCTGTCCAAAGATCACATGTCCAAACAGCTTTTCACAGCTCTGTGGGTCAGAAATCTCTCAAGTTACTATTATAGCTGATATTCTACCCCTGTCAATAGTCTCTGGGAGTTCAAGACCTGAGTTAACCTGGATCTTGCCTCTGCTCCCATGCAGTAAAAATAAAAAGTACAGGTAGAGCCTACGGAATGGGGCCCTGCAGTCACTGAAACTCCCTCAGTTTGGAGTGGGGCCAGCACCTTAGTGCTGGCTTAACAGAAACATCAGGAATCTGTGAAGGAATGCGTTGTAGTGCCTACCCAAGGCTGACTGGGACATTCACCAGAAAGAAAACAGAGGTGTCCATAATCTGCTCTTAGTTTAATGCTGTTCCTGGGCTAGACACCCCCAGGGACTGGAAATAAGATGATGATGTTGGAGGAGATTAGATTAATGGGATTTAATGACAGCAAGAAAACAATGGGATAAAAATTCAAGCCTCCAGGAGACTGAGAAAAGGCAACAAGACTAGAACCTGAGAAGAGCACAATGACAGGAATAGCAGATTGACGGCTGTGACAGAGAAGAAGAACCTGAGGATGAGAGCCTCTAGAAGAAACTCCTCTGCAGAGTCCTGATCCCATTATTTATTGATACAGCAAGTAGCCGTGAACACTAATAGGGTATTATTTGTCTTCATCACTCTCGCAGTTGATGCCCACTGTGCAAGTGGCAGGAGGCGGTGGTACGGCTCTAATGACTGACCATGATGATGTACTGGGGAGGGGAGGAAGCTCAGTGCATTAACATGTGATGTAATTTTTCCTTTTTAAAATTTCCAAGTTTTTTAAAAGGTGATAGTGTGAAAAGATAGAGAAGCCATGCGAGTGAGACCACTATTATGCTTTTAGATGAAAGTGCTGAAATAACGCTGAGCAAACAAACTTGTTTTTGACCATTCATCACCTGAATACTTAAACTTTGGAACTGGCAGCAACTGGAACGGCAGTGTTTGCCTCTGCTGAATTTCTCTGCACAACTTGTGCAATGACTTGGCACTGAGGCAGTTCAGATCTAATCTTGCTGGTAGATTGAGGTGGAAGAGTATCTTAGACCTTTCTATCAGTTTACTGTCAAAATGCATGTGAACGGTTCTGTTTTGCTTGCACTTACTGCTGAGCAATTTTGTTTTTTAATGATTCATGTGGCTCTGGATCAGGATCAGAATTTTCATCCTGAACTTCCCACCTAGTTTTAATGAAAATTCGGACTTGGGTCTAAACTGCGTCCTGTGTTTCTGTCCGCCTTGTTACAGAAGAGGCAGAGAATGCCACAGTGCCTGGAGTTCCTTTCTTTGGCTTGCATCACTGTGAAAGCCAGCATTTGCTCTGAATTTTCTCTGTTGCTCTTGCCATACAGATTTCTCTCTCTCTTTTCAGTTCTGCCTGTCTGCAGCACAGGTTTGTAACATGCAATGAGATTTCTTGATGGGTCTACCAAACTCCTTTGCCTTTATTCCTGGCAGACTGGCACTTTATTCAACCCTGGTGGGTCACTAATTACACTCCAGACCCTCTCAATGCCAGTCAATAAGTAGGGATGGTTTGTAGGTGTTTTTCTGGAGAGGTGAGGATAAGACGCTCTCAAGGGCCCATAACAGAGTGGAGAATGAGGGTTTCAGGTCTTTGTTTCCACAGGGACGTGATTTAAAGCTCTGCATTCTCCTTCAGAGGAATAAACGTGAATTTCTGTGCTCTTTCAAGGAAAGCGAGGACCCTGTTTCATCGCTGGTGTGAGGCTTTGTGATCCCAGATGTGGTCTTGGTGTGCTTTGCCCCCCAGCTGGGTGGGCACTGAGAAGAATTTCTAAGGGTGATGGTTTCATGCATGCTGCAATACACCTCGGCATATTTTGTTTTTTACTACACTCATGAGCTGAGCAGATGCTAAGAGGTTAGTATACTAAAAAATAAATAAAAAAGGCCAGCAACCATTTTCTGGCCCTGATCCAATCTGACACAACATGGCTTACATGTCCCCTCCCCGCTCCTTGTGCCCCCCCAGCCCCCTCGCTGGTGGGGTGGGGTGAGGGGCAGCAAAGCCCTTGGCTCGGTGTGAGCACTGCTCAGTGGTAATGAAAACAGCCCTGTGTTATCAATGCTGTTTCCAGCACAAATCCAACACAGAGCACCATACAAGCTACTGTGAATAAATATGTCTATGCTAGCCAAAACCAGTAGAAATATGCAGATATTGCAATTTTTGCCAGAGTATCAAAGTCCTTAGCTTATGCTGGATAACTGATAGAGTTCCAGATGCATTAAATAAAAAAAAAATAAATTCAGATCTATGAAAAAAAGGCAAAGTAGAATAAGGTATAATTATTAGTCTCCTTACAGAAAGAAAAGTCCTTTTGAGCACTGTGTCTATTTTCCTTTGATTTGAATTTTTGTTTCCCTTGAAGAAATAAAATTAGGACCACATTTAATCTTTAAATGGAGAACCTAAAATGCTGCAAGAACCTTTTGTGTATTAAAATAGTAAACATCTTAGCATAATTTCTTAAACATGAAATCTAAATGTCTTTCAAGCTGAAATCCACAAAGGTTTAAGAAGAAAATCCTTTCTCTCTCAGCAGAAGGGCTGGAAAATTTCCCCGAAGAGCTCTTTCAGTCAGATGTCCTCAGACGGAAAGCAAGTGTTTGTCCTGCTGCCACCTTGGGTGGATTTTACCCTGGCTTACTCGGAGCTGCCTTGGGAGTTAAGGGGAGAGTCAGTGTTCAGAGTGACAGGTTTTCAGTTTCTGCTAAGAAAATCAATACTGGAGACTTTGTCAACCAGCCACTGGTGTTCATGGAGAAGACAGTTTGCCTCTGATGTTTTGAATGTTAAGAGTGGCAGAAAGCTTGTTTGACTCAGTAATCAGTGGCTGATGTGAAGGACAGGGAATCTTCTTCTTCCCGGAGGACAACTGTGAGTTGTGCAGTTGCTTTCAGACGGCTGAAGGCTCTCTTGGCCAAATTCCCTGCTTCTGTAAAAGGCAGAAGTGTCGCTGAAATTGATGGAATAGCTTCGTTTCACATCAGTAAGCAGGTTCTGTCCTTCACTGTATCTTCCTCCTTCTGGTTGCTGGGAATCTTCATTCTCCCTGTTCATGTCACAAAGGTAAAGGGACATAGCCCATCTGACTGAGCTGATTCAGAGACATAGTGTGTTGGCAAGGGAAATTGGAAAAGTTCTTCCTAAACTGGATATAACCATGGAATGTACACTTTTCAGGGACTCAGCAGCCACTGGAAGTAATGTGATGGCCATTAAATGTTTGATTTTGCAAACCTTTTGGGGCAGCTTGGTCCTTGTTTAAGCCAGTGGATTGTAACCAACAGAAATTATATTTTTTACATGCAGGCTCTCCTATCTGAAATCCTCTGGCACCTACCAAAGCTGGCTGTCTCATAATAAATGTTGTACAATATTATCCACAACAAACACACTAACAAATAACATCAATAACATTTATGTTTGGAAGACAGTAATGGAGAACTGAATCCTTAAATACAGAAATTAAGGGAACTGCTGGTGGGTGGGACAGATATTTGGGTATGAGATTGCTTTTCTTTACGGGTCGGATGTAGGCAGTCAGATTCAGTATATGTTGAAATCTGGAGGCTGAACAGTCAAGGATGGTGAATGAGAAGATTTCTGGGGGTGGCAGTGATGCAGTGGCATTCAGAGGAAACGTTACCATGGTATTTGCAGGCTGATGTGAACATATAGGAGATATAGAAGAAGGAAAGCTCTGAAACCAGTGCCAGGATATGGACAGAAAAAGAAAGGATGCTGATATCTCTTATTATCCAAAAGTGGCATTCTGCCTTCATGTGTTAGCAGTTTCCTTTTCCTTCACTGCAGCTTTTGTGTAACCCACTCTGACACTCAACCATTTTTCTCCCTCCTGTTTGCTATTCATTTTAGTTATATCTTCCACAAAAAATATTGCTCAAAATGATGCCTTTTTCATATGAACCACATTAGCCAACTTTTAGTCATTACTATGGTAATATCTGTTCACCTCTCTAGGTCAGGACACCCAGTGGTATCAGGTACTGTATAACATCAAGGTTTAGTTTTATCTGCGTCCCTATTGCAGTTCTGGATGATGACAATGCAGTGGGACACTGCATCTTGTAGGATGATAATGATGTTGTAGGATACCATTTTTCCAGGGAGATACTCAGCTGAAACCTCTTGCTCGGTCTGCTTCTGTAGCAGTTGAAGAAGACAATGTGCTACTTGCTTTTGTTGAATTGGTCTCCCATATATTAACGCGAAACATCCCATGACAGGTACCGTATCTTTATTGCACATTGGTACCTATTTGTGCAGCACCTGACACAAAGTGTCGTGTTCTGTTATTGGGAACTGTAGCTGCTGCAAGAGTACAAATAACCAGCACTACTGCCTGTCATAATAATGGTAATGCTTCTGGAATTCTTGAGGAAAAATGGGTAATAGGTTTGTCATCCTGGATAATATTCCCATCTCAATTAAAACATCTGTTGATGTCTAGGTTTGGGTGTTAGCTATCTATGAGCATATTGTAACTAAGGATCCCTCATAAACATGTAAAGCAAGATGGGTTAGTCCAAGTGTGTCTAGCACTAGAAAAATCATATTTTCTTAATGGCGGCACTAAACTGTAACATGTTCATAAATCTGTTTCTATGAAAAATATTCAGAAACTAATAAACCATCAAGAGCATTATGGTTTGTGAAATTTAGGCCTGTTATTTGCTAAGGCCCTGATTCTATGAAACAGTGGTGGGATGTCTATGTTATAACAAACTACAGGTGTATCACTGATTCTAATACTATTATTGAAAGTGCATGAAAATAAATAATAAATGATCCTGAAAAATATGCCAGAGCACGTTATTCTTATATATCAAACTTCTATATGTCAGCGCTAAGGTGTATCTTACCATAGCCATAAGTAGGTCACACAATTATTTGGCAGAATTCATAGAATTTCCAACTCAGGTAATGTCAATAAGATAACCATTCCTGCCTGAAGGTTGTTGTCAAGAAAAACGTAGGATGTAAAACCACTTGAGGTTTCATAGTCATTAGACTGATGCATCTTAGTATTTCTAGTTTTGATTAACAACTTTACACAAGGATGAAGCATGTGAATTTTTGTGGTATTTTTAGTGAGTGTAATGATCGCTGATAAAATCTGTCCAACAGTGCCATCGTTATTATATAGAATTCAGCTGAAAATCCTTTATCTAGCAGTGAAAAAAGGTCCTTTAAAAGGTTGCATAAGCATTTCAACAAGTTTCTAGCCCAAATATATGTAAACTTGCTCAATTATATAAAGTACTTAACTGATACAGGAATTATAAGCTCTTTTCTCAAGGCTGGGAAAACCACAATTTTAGCTGACAAACACTGTGTCCCCTCAGGGATTCAAGTACTCTGTTTACAGTAGTTTCCTATTAGCCCCATAAGAGCTGCATTGCAAGCTCGACTCTGTATGTGAAAAAGAGGTAAGAGTAATTGCATGATGAGTTAAAATGCTTCAGTGTGGGCCACTCGAAAAGGGATATTATTTTGGATAGTTACAGCCATACAGGACATCTGTCCAGCTGCTAAGATTTTTCAGATGAATTAGGAGAACTTCCTCAACAAACAAACAAAAAACCCCAACGAAACCCCCCCAGAAAGGTCACAGGGCAAAGAAGACTGCTGTTTCTTAGATGGCATAAAAATGATTCCAGCTAGTTAATTTTGGCCTTATGTGCTGGAATAACCTTGGAAAGATTCTGATGTATTTGTAATGGGAATGTCCTCTGCTGGTTGTCTGGCCTGGATGGAAGCTTCTCTTAAGAAGAAAAACAGTCATGAGGAAGAAGCAGCAGCTTGTGCGTAAATTGAAAATAGTTTTCTGCTCTTGTCTTTGTGGTACTGAAGTCCCTAGGCATCTAATGGCCTTTCTCTCCCTGGCCCCCAGTTTTATATATATATTAAATTACAATGAAAAAGATATGGCAATTTAATTAGTTAATGTTTATAAAGCCCTTTCAAGATGAAAAGAGCTCTGTAAGTGGCATGCATTATTAATTGATATTGATATTAATATTTGTTCAGAAATTGAAATTTGAAATTGGTGACATCATTAGTGTGCATAAATGAGCTTTTTTTCTTAGTTTAATATATTTGTTAATTGGCTCTACAAATTTTTTTACTGTTTTGGTTTGCAAGATCTTTGAAAGTTTCAGCTTTGCCAGCCAGCAGTGAGTAAATTAATATGTTATTATCAATATAATAGAGACTGTCAGAAGATTCTAGGTATGAACACCATCATGGTACCAAGTTAACTTAGGTGAGCTCGGTAATGTTTCCAGTAGAGTAATATGGAAAGAAAATAGTAGAAATTCAGATGAGACAGCAGCACGCCTCTATCCATACTCAACACAGGTACTTGGAAGGGGGAGGAAGTGGAATAGAAAGTCCATTCCTCAAAGTGGTTAAAAGTGGATGTCTCCAATGTTTCCAGAGCTAAATTAAGGAACTTCAATGAAGTTTGCGGGAATCTTGATGAAAGAGCTCAGAATTACAAATGGTTCCCAGGAAGTACTTATATCTATCATAAAAATGTATTTCCTTGAGTAATGAGCTTTGTTACTATATCTTTCTTTCTCATTCGTTATACCATTGAGTTTATGTATTGTATTTTCTCCCGTGTAGTGTATTGGGGATTGCAAATGGAAAAACTTCATTTCTGGGAGCTATGCCCCAAATTTCTTTGGTGACTTCCATTTCATACTCACCTGATCCACCTCCTTGGCATTGATTTTAAAAATTGCCAGGCCCATGCAAATACCCAGTTGTATGTGACACATTGGCCAGCTCCACCTGGAGGATTTACTTTTTTTTTTTTTTTCTTGTATTTATACGTTTAAACTTGATGCATATAGATATCTTCCATGAGTTTACTGCCATTTCTGGACTTGCAATAGATGAGTGCTATGCACACTTTATGACCCTTGGACATTTGCAGGACATCAAATGTTAATGGGCATCCTGGGGATCTGGCAGCAGCACATTAACAGAGGAAATTCTCTCACCATTGAAAAGTGTGTGGTCATTGCCAACAGGAAACTTAACTTTCCCTGACAATCACCGCTCACTAGTCAATCTATACAAGTATGTAGGCTGATCTGAAGGAATTGGGAGCAATAAAATTTCTTGCTGTGTCTGCATGTTAAGTGTTTTGTTCACCTTTTGAAGGCTAAATGATGCATACATGGGTTTGCTGCTAGAAAATAACCACTGATCACCAAGGACCAGCGGTAAGATAACTGGATATATGAATAACAGGCAAGGAGGTGAGTGTCCACCTCTTAAGAAAGTAGATGCCATTAAGCAGTATCTGCTTTGAACTGTAAATATATGATATATATATTTTTCTATACTTAAATCAGGTCAGGTTGGACGGGGCTCTGAGCAATCTGATCTAGTAGATGTCCCCGTCCATGGCAAGGGGGTTGGGCTAGATGACCTTTAAAGGTCCTTTCCAACCCAAAATGTTCTGTGATTCCATGATGCACAATAGATAAGATAGCCTCACTGCAGCTGGAGATACAGGGGCACAAGGTTTTTAGCATTCTGTTAGCAACTAGTGAGACATCATGTCCCAAGTGATAGTGATGAGGGATGTGATCAAAGATGTCTTGTATTCTCTCTTGGAGGACTCAGGGCTTTTTTCTTGTTTTTAAAAGTTTGGGTGTTTTGTTTTTTTTTTCCCTAACACACACACGCATATATATAACTCAAATGCCAGTGGAGCTGTTTTTTCTCCTCTATTTATTGGCATAGATTAATTTATGAATATTTTAGGTGGGAGAATTATGCTCCCACCCATGGGTATGTTTTACTTACATTTTGGTTAACTTGATGATGAATTTTAAGGATAAAGATTTTTCTTTTTCTATATGAGGTTTGATTGTGCTCTTACTGCTCTTTTGTTTCATGATTTAAACAGAGATGACGGAGGGGACTTTATTGTTGGACTTGGGACTAAGCTTAAGCTATGAGCTTAGTGCAGCTATTTGGTATGAATTCTGTTTAAAAAAATCCCTTACAGTTGAAGGAAGATACTTTCTGAAGTAAAAGTGCAAATGCAAATGCCTGGTCTAGAAGCTTGAGAAAATAATACAAACATTGTCAGTGAAAATGAGTGGAATATGCAGGACAGTGAACATCAGCACAGCAGGGCAAAAGGAGATGCTTGAGGAAGTATGCTGTTCGGCTTTGAAAGGTTACCATTTGGAGAGAACTGCCAAGCCAGTGCTCTTCAGTGATGCACAAACTTCATCCAGAGTTCATACATACTGCTCTCTCCAGCTGCAATTCCTACCTCTCCAGTAAAAACTGAGAACTGCGTCATGTATGCATTCAAATGTAGCATAAACTACTTTGAAAAGTCTTTCAGTTTTGAGTAGAGATTTTACTGGGAGCTATGAGCTGTGGAGGCTCTGTGGCTATGTGGCAGAACTTAAGAATCCAAATAAGTTCTTTGCTCCAAGATTTTGCGTGGAGTTTCTTGGATTCCCTGTGTTCCCCTGGGAGCAACGTACACAGGGCAAGCAGAATATTTGAGCTGGGTTGGGCTGTGCAGATTGAAAGGGGTGAGTAATAAAGAACTGCATTCTGCTCTCCCACACAAATCATAGTTTCTGAAGGGCTGGAGACAGAAAAGCCTCCCCAAGCAGGGATCTACGTTCAGGATGAGAGCGAGAGACATGACTGCTATTCTCACCCTCCCATTCTGCCCTCTTCCAATGCAAACTCAATAGACATGTAGCTCACTACCACAGGTCATTTTATCCATCTATAATGGCTTCACATCCCATCTTCTGTGCTCCTATTCACAGTGACTACACTTTGGCATTTTTCCTCTTCTTTACAGACCTACTCCTACCTTCTCTCCTGTGGTGTCTCACCCACCTTTCTTTAGAGAGATAAAAGGGGGTTTGAATTAATATAGTTTAACGAGCAGGAAAAGAAATCTGAATGTGTAGATCATAATGCTAGATTTCTATTCAGTATTTTATTGTACATTTGTAAAAGCTACAGTATTACGAACCGTCTGCACTGAGCATGAATATTCACTGGGCAAATAACCACTGGATTCTGGCTGTTTACTTTTCACATTCTTGTTTATTTTCCAGTTATGCTAGCAAACATGTTTACTAGCAGGAATCCCTAAGAAATCCAGCAATTTTTGGAAGATTGTTAGGTTCCACATTAGGGAGGTGATCAAATGAGTTAAACCTGCCTATAACCAGAAAGTGATACTCAGTCAGAATTAAAGGCTATAACTGAAAGCTGGAGCACAAAAGATTCACAATAAACTGCTGCTATGTCTTCACAGGTTAAACAAATATCAGCACAAAATATTTTTTGTATAATTGATGTAGAACAAATAATTTGGAGAAGCGTGTAAGCAACATGTGGGCAGTTTCAGTAGAAGAGACTAATTAATCAAATAAGTTATTTGCTACCAAATTGCTGACTATCCATAACAGATTCAAATTCACTGTGATGCCTCTCATGAGAAACTCTGCTGAACATGTGCCACTGCTTGGAAGAGGTTGTATGCCCTTGTAAGCCTTGGTAAAGTTTTAACAGCCCTTGGGTTAGGTCAGAGTTTCAGATGTAGTATTCTTATCATTGACCTCTAGTTCCATCCACCATGTCACACCAAGGAGATGTGACTAATAAATGATGTTAAGCTATCTGTCATTCCTGGGGTTCACTTCTGTCTCATTACAAAAATGATGAGGAAAACCTAGTTCTAACAATGGCATTCTTTTGAGGACTAAACTTTGCCTAATCATTTTTCAGGCACATTAATATTTTTAGGATTGTGCAAATGTGCACCATAGCCTACTTACAATGTCTATTTAAACACTTGATTGCACAGCAGAACGGTTTCTTCCGTCTAATGCCTTTCTGTGCAGCAAGTTGCCTTGGCTGGTTGGAGACCCCCGGGGAGAATGTCATTGCAGGCTAGGGGGAAACTCAACCGACGCTGAATTTTCTTAGTGCCACTTTCTGCCTCTGGTATAGGACATGTTTGGGCTGGAATGAGCTGCAGAGATCAGAACTATTCCATTTCAGTTTCTGAATGAATATTTTCTGACAGTGTGCTGGACAGCAGGGAGGCCCAGTCCTGCATGTAGATTGCAGTCAAGGATATGTTTGCTCAAGGCTGATTTTTCCACTTGGGGAAAAGAAGTTAACCTATAGACAACGCCATGCTGTTCTAACTAATTCCATTATCTTAGCTAGCTTATTTAGAGCTAGAACAGATACCAGTGCACTACCCTGCAGGCTGTACTATTGATGTATGCTGGAGTGTGAAGCCTGAGGATCATTTTGGCTGAAGTCTACTTCATTTCTTAATATTTCTGTGAAATCAGGATGCTGGGTCACAGCAAATGTACAGGGGAATGTGCGACTGGGAATAAGACTGGCTCCTTCAAAGGAGAGAATAGGGTTCCCCCTGCCTGACTGCACTGGGTCCTGCACAGGACTGAGGGGGGGGGGGGGGGGGGCAGTGGGATGGGTGGGAACCTGCTCCCCAGCCCTGCGAGGCTCTGCAACATGAAAGAGCTGGGAAATTGGGCAACTGGGTCCCATGGACTGAGATGGGTGCAGAAGAGCTTCTTTCCCACGGACTGCTTGCTGCAGACCACATCCCCTCATCTCGCACTGGCAAGTGGGGAAGGGGGCTCAGGGCAGTGTGCTGGAGGGTGGGTGTCTCACTATTTCCTTTCTGGGAATGTGGGAAGAAAATGTCCTATCAAACTGACGCATAAGCAAGCCATTAGTTTCCCTTGCCTCTGGGAATATGTAGCCAAAGAAAGAGAGAAGGATAAATAGAGGAAGGTTTGTTAAGGGTTGGAGAAAAAATCAAGCCACTGTGATATTTATATCTTGCTGCAGTGATTTGACACTGAACTGCAGAAACGGATTTCTTTATATCTTCCCTGTCCGAGGTAAGATTTGCCTTGTAGTTTCATTATGGATAAATTCACCATGTGGATTTCCTTTCCCAGGCAGCTTAAGAACCACCACAGTTATCTTACAGAGGACTGGTAGATATTGCTTCCAAAAATTGTGTTATAGTTATGTGATAAATATATGTCACCTGGGTCAAACCTGTTCTTTTATTGCTCATAACATCAAAACATGTATCAGTACCTATCTAACTTAATGCTTGAGACAGGTCAGTTGATTCTGTAAACTGACCTGGTACTTCTGTGCTATAATCATCAGAGTTACTGTCATATTAGCTTTTGGAATTGAAGCAATCTATTTATAATCTTCACATTACCATTTTCTCTCTTTCTAGCTTCATAATTTGTTTTTTACTTTTTATTTATTATTATTATATATTTCTTATTCATTCATTAATCTATACATCTGTTGCAACTGTTGCTGGGAGCTGTTGTTAGGCTTTTTCTGGAAATGATCAAGCCTGGGTAGTGCATCCACAAGTGACAGGTATGCCAAGAGCAGTCCAGGATGAAGTTTCTCGTGTAATACAAGGTGGTAGGCATGGCAGCTACATGTTCCCTTGCTTCATATAGAACTGGTAGTGTAGTTACACCAAATGGTCCCCCAAGGCAACTTGGCACAGGGGTTACAGTGCCTGGAGTGATGTTGTACCCTGGCTTGGCTGCACTGTTGTTTGTTGAGACCAGCCTTGTAAATCCTGACATACCGAGACCATTGGCGATCATATCACAGTGGCCAATACGTTCTTGTAATATCCAGACCAATTCTGCTAAGGACAGTAATAAATTCAGCAAGTTGCAAAGATTATGTAAAAGCACCTTTACACTTTCCTTCCCTATTATATTGGGCACAGTCTCAGAAAACCTGAGAAACGAGGTGCTTGAAAGCAATGAGCCTGTCTGAGGAGCTCACAAAAAAAATGCAATTACAGGCAACTGGAGTTCTCAGCTACCACCAGTGTATATGATTTCACTAGTAACTAGCTCCCAGGGAGTACCATTGAGTACTTTGAGGTCAGAACTGAATATTTAGAATTAAGGGCTTGTTGTGTGGCCCAAGAAAATTATTTTGTTCCTTCATTTATTCCTGTTGTGTTATTTAAGGACTGAAAGACACCGGGCCATCATATTGTACATTTACTGAAGCTTCCAGATACTTGTCTTGAGCGCTACTAAGCAGATTATATTGCAGGAATCTAGTCTGAAATCTACTGGAACATATCTAGCTGGCTTGAGCCAGAGTAATAAGGTTAACGTCACTGAAAACCTGCTGTGCACACATTAATTTCAGGCAATATGCACATTATCTTAAAAAACCTCCCAGTTCCAGAAAAGAAGATTACATGAAAGATTATTCAGCACTAAGATTAAAGATGATGATTTTTCTGCTTTTGACATGCAATAAAAAGCAGATGGGACAAAGCACCAAGTCAACTAACATTGGAAAGACATGTACATGTCCTAAATTAAGACAAGTCCCTGGTGGGGTAGCATCTACGTAATGACCAGTCCCAAGATATTCAGTTGGATCCTTGGCAAGTTGTTTTATTTAAGGGATTTGACCATTGCTGGCTTCCAGGAGACAGAGATGCCTGCAGCTGTTGGAGAAGACCAGTTTGAATTTCCTTTCTGAAAATTACTGGTTTCACCTAGCAGCCATTGGGTTCCTGAACTGATGTGGTGACTATTTCAGCCTTTTCCTATTCATGGAGAGTCTTTTTTTTTTTTTTTTTGTCTTGGCTTTTGAAGAGAGAATGATAGGCTGAAAATGCTCCCAAATGACTATCCTTGCATATGTTCTCTGGTCAATGCTTAGGTTTTAATTTAGTGTTTAACATCCCTGTAGTCAAAGCCTGATGCAGGAGTGCCCATTAACATTCCTCATGGCTCTCCACTCTTTGCTAGCCAGCTGCTGAGCTCTGTGCACTTGCAGTTCTTCAGAGGGTTGGTTAACAGGTTTCAGGCTTTCCCATACACAGATTCATTTCATTTCTGGTCTTCTTTTTTTCACCTTCTTTACCTATAAATCTTGGCTATTTCCTCTCAAGGTTAGGCTATTTTGGGCTATGGACTGAGCATCAAGGAGTGACTCAGCTTTTGAATTACTGATGGGAAGGAGTTCCTTCAATCCCCCATCCATTTCTGTAGCTATTTTGGAGGAAAGCAAAGGGATGAATCACATTTCCAGGGAGCGTGTGCAGAGATGGGATGTAGTTTTGATTAACCTTCCCTGCACACTTTCAGAAGCCTTTTTCCTTTAGAGTCATGCACCCAAATGGTGGCTTTATATGCAAAGCAGATTGGTCTGGTTTCTATGGGGGAGGTTTAGTTTACTGAACTTTTGTTTTATTAACTGAAAACATTATTTGGATTGCAGTCTGTGGACTTAGTAATACAGTTGTGTGTGGCTTGTGCCATATCAGCAAATACTTCCTAGCATGGTTCTATCAGTCGCATTCAACCTTATTCCAGTGCTTAACTTGGACACTCTCTCTTCCTAAAATTTTAGGCAGCTGCTTGAGAGCAGTGGGGTTGATAAGCCTGCCTACCATAACTAAATTTCTGACAAGAACAAGGAGTGAGGTAGGCCTCTGAGGACATGCAGAGGACAGCCTGCCTGGCTCAGGCACTTGTCGCTCTTCATAGACATAGACAGACTCCAAAGACCTATATAGTCTGCTTAACTTAGGCCTCTATCTTTTCCATTGGGAATAATAGAAAACTTTTCCATGAGGAAAAACCTATCCACTCAGTATCTCGCCGTATAGCCCTCCTCTGAAAATGATGGTGAGTGATCTAAGTGGTCTCGAGTGGGTAATCCAAACACAAGGGTCTCAGGTGAAAAGATGGCATTGTTGTTGCTGCTGCATCACTACCGTGATGCTAATGGTAGTGTCGACTACATCTAGATGTTATGCTTCTTAGAGAAAATTAGACAGAGGTCAAGGAAGGATTTTGTCAAGGTTTAAGTGTCTGTCTCTCCAAAGGTGAGTTGCAATCGGGCTTTAAGTTATGAATTTATGAAAGTATGTACTTTGAGTATGTGTTAATTTAAAAATGAAGACAGCTTCCAGGCTAAATGAGGAGATACACATTAATGTAGGCATCTAAGGCTTTAGCAGCTCTGGAGAACCTGCAGAACTAGCAGACCAGGTGACTTTTTGAGGTTTTAGATGGGGTTTAGGTGTCAGGCTATGTCCCAGATTAGTTTGGATTAGGTAGATTTAACATTGCTTTTATTGTGGTTGTTTTGGTAGTATCTGATAATCCTACAGTGTCTAAAGGACTTAATCATGCTCATGAACTAGTCTGTATATATAAGAACCTGAGATCCTGTAGGTTAAGCATCTTGCTCTTTGTCACACCAGTGTGTGCCTATGGCAAAGCAGGGAGTTAAACGAAGTCTTAAGAGCCGCTAGCTATTGCCCAAGCCAGTGAACTCCTGACCTTCAAAGGGCAGGGAGCAACTACTGCTCCACTAAGATTTTTCCAATGCAGTTTCTCTTATTCTTAGCATTAAAGAATGTTCTTCGCTAGTTTCTTTTTGTGTCCTATTTCTGCAGCTGGACTTTCTGACATGTTACCTACATAGCTCTGAATTATGTTTCAGGCATAAAACTGTCAGAGGCTTTTTGAGAAAATCTGGCTAGAGGGCATAAATTCCCTTCCCCTCTTGTGCCCTTCACCTTGAACATGTTTTCTGTGCAGATCATAAAGTAGCTGGAGATAATATAGTAAAATACTATACCTAAAATAATACAGCAAAATAAGGAGGAGTAGGGCAGTAAAAGATTCGTATAGGCAAGATGAAGACATTGCTCTGGGTGCTGCATAGCTACCTTTGATGACTGTGGCTCAGTGGAATGTAAACACACATACCAGAAAAACATTAACACAATAATTTAGAGGTTATCTGAACAGAGCTATGAGTATGTTGATGGTGTATTCTAGCGGAAATTCCAGAGAAATACTAATAAATGACATCTCATTGATTTTGGTATTTTACTAAGAATACAGCAATGTTAAATGCTTGATCAATATTTTTTTTCTAGAAATGTGGGGTACCAACCTGGAGATATCTTCAATATGTTCTGGGGGGGGTGGGGGTGGGGTGGGCTGTGAGAAAGATCAAGCTCCATTCTTCAAATCAAGCAAGCTGCTTGTGATAGAGGAAGGTACAAGTAAATGTATTCACGTAGGGAAAAATACTTTGGGAAATGCTGTAGGTGGTAGAGCACAAAGCTGCACACTGTAGGTGGTAAAGCACAAAGATTCAATGAGCATGGAGATGTGTTTGCTCAGATTAAGGAAATCAAGTATTTCAAATCAATCTGCAAAAATAACTTGAACATATTAACCACTATTACTTATATTTGTCATTCAAAGCTTTGCAGACTGAAGCGTGTCCTTACTGAAAGGTAAGGTGCAGTTGCAGAGCAGCAAGGACTGGGTGTTGTAATAAGAACATTGACATTTTGAGAGTGATTGCTGGAAATGATACTGTAAATATCAGTTTGCAGATGAGTAAACTGAGGGGTAGACTTGTTTACCACATCTGGTAAACTGAAAGAGATGCTGAGAGCCCTGGCTCTCAATCCAGGCTCTGACTGCTACCAGTTTGTATTCTAGTATAGAGGAATAACATTCTAATTTACAATATTTGTTATAAAGCAATGAAATAATGAATAAACAGATCCTTCTTGTAGTAGCAGAAGCCAGGAAATGAAAAGTAAATTGTGATCTCTTTTGGTCTCAAATATTTCCCAGTTCTATTCATGCAAAAGAAGTTTTATCTGTTCAAGCTGTGTAGGGCAATATGTAGGCAGGAGGTGCTTTATGCATGAACTTCAGTTTTCATTCTGATTTTAACAACTAGCATTGAATTCTGTGTTAATTATCTAAAAATAAATTCAGAGATGGTGGTAGATATATGAGGTCTATGATAATAGGAACATGTTGCCATAGACACAACTTTTCAACATGACACTGGAACACTGCTGCTTAAAGAAATCCACTGAAGTTGTATTTCACAATTCCTGAAATTATGCAGTTGTGAAAATTAATTATAATTCTTTCACTGAAGTGGTGGTACTGTACTGTTGATTCTAAGATATTCAACATGCTATTTCAGTGCAGAGGGCTGTCAAATGACAGAGAGAACTAATGTCTCAGAAGTACTGAAATATGTTTAAAAGTTTTAATTATAGCAGGTGGCCAACACTTCTGAGCATTGCATAGCTTAATTTTGAGTTTTAACAGCTTCAGTTACGGCTTCAGAATTTCTGCATCTCTTACAAAAACCCATCTCATAAATTGGCATGAAATGCCACTATTTATAGAAAACATAGGGCAAGAAGCAGAGAACAACGCAAAGCAAATGTATAAAATTACATCTTTCTGTTACAGACAGTAACAATTGGGGAGTTGCAAGCTTTTCCAGATTGTTCCAGTCTTGTGCTTTTTTTGTGTGGATTAGCAAAGAGATGCATCTGCATTTGGGCCAGAAGGCCTGGGCTATCATCTAGCCTGACTTCCTGGCCAGAACTCCACTGAAATCAGCAGGCAGCAATCATCTGCCTATTTAGTGTATTTTGTGGTTTGGCTTGTTTTCGAAGAGCATTGTATACAGCAGCAGCCAGTAATAAGCAGATTTCTGAACAAGTATTTAGAGGCATACATTCTTATCACTGCAAAGGATAAACTTATACATGCACATAAACACACTCATTGCCAACCATTAAATTTAATTCTCATTACCTTATTATATCACAGGTTTTGTGAAGGGCCAAGCATCATCAAAGGTGGGGAGATGAGCTACATTTCTGTGTTGGTTTGTTGGAGGGTGGAAAAAAGCGCTTCCTATGGTGTATGTTTGTCTTATTTATTTCTTTCACTTATATCTCTCTCTTCAGACTCAGGTTTGAGAAATAAAAATAAAAATCAACAGCTGTATTGCCTTTCTCCAGCTCACAAAAGACTAACCCAAACGCATTCTTCTATTTTCTAGACATGAGTCACCTTTCACAACAGATCCTCCTATCTTCCTCCCTTGTGAAAATCTTTTTATAGTCCAGTTTGACTTGTCTTGCTGAGTCACTAACAAACAACTTTTAGTGGCCTTTCCATGATTCTGATTGATAAATACAAACTGGAATATCTCCTGCCTACCTGCCCTCCAAATGTACTTCCACTAGAGACCCACACAATATCTCTATCATCTAGATCAGGACAAAACTCCCTGACTTTTGAGCAATCACTACTAGTTTATATACTTTCCATCATTTTTGCAGTGTTTATAGGAGCAAACTCCATGTAGGAACCAAATCAGGAAACCACAGTTGGATTAAAGGTACCCACGAACGGTGAATGTATGTGGAATTCTTCAGATGATGGTATTCTTGTGTTCAGAATACTGTCTGATAATTGCATGATGCCCTTACACATATCCAATGTCCTAGTCACTGTGACTGCATAAATATTCACAAACACAAATATTCTTAAAGCATACTTCAGTATGTGGATTCCACTTTGAATGTGGTGATGAGCAGGGGATAGAAAAAGATACTCGCAGAGTGTACTATTCTGCTTTTGTAGAATAGCTAAAGTAGAGCTGATAATCTGCCAAAAGAATACTAGGGAGCACCAACTCTTTATAACTGAAGTGTATGTACAAACTTACTATCGTGGTGTGTGCATTAACATTTATTTTATACCTTAAAAACACCAGTAAAATCCTTTGAAATTAGTATTTCATATTTTTTTATTTGCTTTGGTTGAGGTAGAATTTCACTCAGTGTATATCATATTATACTCTGGTTTTATTTATTCTTTGGGCCAGATTCTCGTACTTTATAGGCCTTTGGATTTTTATGACCCTGTTGGAATTAAGATTACTTGTATTATGATTGACAGTAGACTCTGGCTTTGTTTACCTAAGAGACTTGATGTTATTTTTAGTTAATGTGTGAAATGGGGCGTGATATAACTTCTTTGGGTCAAGGGGAGTGCTATTTCTAAAACTATTTAAATAAAGTATGAAGGGAACAGAAAATGTTCCTCTCAGATAAATACTGCTCTAGTCAATTGATATTCTGCGGTCAGCATGCATGTCTCATTCAGTCTTGTCCTCCACGCAAAAGAGATATTGACCCTGTGTACTACATAGAATAATTTTGCATGTAGAAGTAACAACAAAATGTTTATAGACATCCTCAAAGCTCGAAAGATTGCCAGAGATTTTTAGCTTTTATGAACGGTTACAGAGAAAGCAGTGCTAAAGTCAGTTAGCTTGTGAAATATCATCAGATTCTAGCAGTAATTTGCATTCTATAAGATATTTCAAGTGAAGAAATTCTCTGAATTTATCTGATCTTCACTGCATGTGACTCAAGGGAATACTGAAGTGAGAAGAAGACATCTGTGGAAGAAATGTGCAAGGCATGGTATTTTAAGAGGAAACCTCTAACTGCTTCGAAATAATAGAACTGGTTAAATAATATCAGTGCAAAAATGTTCTTTAACTGCTGGGAAATAATAGAATTGCTTAGTTCCTATCAGTGTAAAAATTTTCTTTGAGACATAACTTGTCTCAAAGTTGAAAATATTTTGCATGTTGAGATAAAATTTTTAGGGATAAAAAGTTGAAGTGAATAATTTTGACTTTCTAGACTAATTTTGATAATACTTAAATCTATTTTAGTGTTGTAATTTACATCTGCTTTCTAATATTAAACTAATATTGCATGGTAACATTCTCCATTTTATTTCTCATATAGTCAGCATTTTTTCTTTGCGGAAACAAAACATCTCAATGGGTATCATTGCAAAAGCTCTAAAAGACATTTTCAAATTTTGACTTTGTGTGCCAAGTTCTCCACAGCTTAAGTCACTGAAAAGAGTCTAGTGTCCTGAAAGAAATAATCATGCTTTGTCCACAATGTTTGAGGTATTTCCTTGAACCTAGAACAGCAAGCCAGTGACAAGAGCAATTCAGATGTGTTGGGCATCACTACACAGTGGAAAATTTAAAAAACATCTTTTTTTGTCATGATTCGATTAATTACAGACCCTAAAGAGATGAGCTCTAACTGCTGAGATAGGCCTTCTCAACTGCAATTTTAAGGAACACCGGGTAAAATTCTCAGAAGCAACAGTGGATTTGAGACCGTGTTGTCTGATTAGCTGGGTATGATTTAGAAGATCTAGATTTTTCCACTTGCTGCTCAGGGGTACCTTTGTTTTATGAATCCTGTTTGAAAGAAGATATCGTTCACCTTGTTTTAGCAATTTAGATATAATATTCCAATTGGTGTGTAGGAGGCAAAGAGGGATGTTGCAGAAAGGGCAGAGGGAACAAGCACCAGCAGTGGTCCTCTTGTTATTGTAATATTTATGGGGAAATTAACCTCTTAGTGGTTCCAAAAAGTTGCTTGCTATATACGTATTTACCTGTATGTATATATGTGTGTGTATAAATTTCCCCATTTTTAATAGTGCCAAAGTTTTAAAACTCATTCTGAGTGCCTAGTGGAGAGGAGTAAAATTGCATCACACCTACTGTAAGATAACAGCAACAGTAGAGTGGTATCAGTTTGTAAGTGACAGAAGGTCATGAAGGATGAAACCTTGTGTTACTGGATGCCCTACTTCAACAGGGCAATGCTACTAGCAGTTGTTGTGGTTTAACCCCAGCTGATAATTAAGTGCCGTGCAGCCGCTCGCTTACATCCCCCTCACCCAGAGGG
This sequence comes from Falco cherrug, assembly GCF_023634085.1. NCBI lineage: Eukaryota > Metazoa > Chordata > Aves > Falconiformes > Falconidae > Falco > Falco cherrug. The sequence continues at coordinate 7,710,618 of NC_073698.1, forward strand.
ATGGAGAGGAGAGTTGGAAAGGAACATAAAACCTGAGGGTTGAAATAAGAACAATTTAATAGTTTAAATAAAAATAGAAGAGCAGTAGTGATAATAACAATAACAGTTATAATGGAAAGGAGGGAGAGGGGGAGAGGAATGAAATCCAAAGGGAAGAGAGGAAATAAAAAAAGTGATGCACAGTACAGCTGCTCACCACCTGCTGACTGATGCCCATCCCATCCCTGAACATTGATCAGCCTGTCCCAGCCAACACACACCCACCAGTTTATATACCAAGCATGACATCCCATGGTATGGAATACCCTTTTGGCTGGCTCAGGTCAGCTGTCCCGGCTGTGTCCCCTCCCAATTTCCCATGCCCCTCCAGCCCTCTCGCTGGCAATGTCTGAAAACCCAAAAAGTCCTTGACTTAGTATAAACATTACCCAGCAACAACTAAAAACGTCAGTGTGTTACCAACACTGTTCGCACACCAAAGCCAAAACACAGCACTGCACCAGCTACTAATAAGAAAATTAACGTTATCCCAGCCAAAACCAGGACAACACTCATCAATGAGGTTGCAGGGTGACATACAGAAAGTATAAGTGAAAGACGTAGGTAAAAGTACTGTTTTGGAGAAAAACAAACACCCCAAGAATTTTCTGTATTTAATTCAGAATTAAAAAATAAGGTACAGCTCTAGAAGTATTAGTGGATGGTCAATCATAGAATCACAGAATGGTTGGGGTTGGGAAAGACCTTTAAAGATCATCTAGTCCGACCTCCCTGCCTTGGACAGGGACATGTTCTAATAGGTGAGGTTTCTCAAAGCCCCATCCAACCTGGCCTTGAACACTTCCAGGGATGAGGCATCCACAGTTTCTCTTGGAAACCTGTTCCAGTGTCTCAGCACCTTCATCATAAAAAATGTCTTTCTTATGTCCAGTGTAAACCTACCATCTTTCAGTTTCAAACAATTACCTGTTGTCCTGTCACTACAGGTCTTGGTAAAAAGTCTCTCTCCATCTTTCTTAAATCCCCCTTTAAATATTGAAAGGTTGCAGTAAGGTCTCCCTGGAGCCTTCTCTTCTCCAGCTCTCTCAGCCTGTCTTCACAGGAGAGGTGTTCCATTCCTCTGATCATTTTTGTGGCCTCCTCTGGACCCACTCCAACAGGTCCATGTCTTTCCTGTACTTAGGACTCCAGAGCTGAGCACAGCACTGCAGGTGGGGTCTCACCAGAGCAGAGGGGCAGAACCACCTCCCTTGACGTGTTGGGCCACACTTCTTTGTATGCAGCCCAGGATACAGCTGGCTCTCTGGTCTGCATGTGCAGATTGCCATCTCATGTCAAACATTTCATCCACCAGTATTCCGAATTCCTTTCCTCAGGGCTTCTCTCAATCCATTCATTCCAGTCTGTATTGATAGTGATGAACTCCCCAACCCGGGTTCAGGGCCTTGTAATTAGTGTCATTGAACTTCATGAGATTCACATTGGCTCACTCCTCAGGCCTGTCAGGGTCACTCTGGATGACATTCCTTCCCCTTAGCACATCAACTGTGCCACTCAGTGTCATCTGCAAATTTACTGAGGGTGCAGTCAATCCCACTGACTGTGTCATTAATAAGGATAACGAACAGTACTGGTCCCCGTGTGGTCCCCTGTGGGATACCACTTGATACTGATCTCCATGTGGACATTGAGCCATTGACTGCAACTTTTTGCAGGCGGCCATCCATTCAATTCCTTACCCCTCAAATAGCCCATCCATCAAATCCATCTCTTCCCAATGTAGAGACAAAGATGTTGTGTGAGACTGTGTCAAAGACCTTACAGAAGTCAAAGTAGATGACATCAGTTACTCCTCCATTATCCAGCAACGCAGTCACTCCATCACTTCACTGGAGAAGGCCAGCAGATTAGGGATGATTTTCCCATTGTGACGCCATGGTGGCTGTCTCTAATCACCTCTCTGCCATCCATATGCCTTGACATAACTTCTAGGAGGATCTATTCCATGATCTTACCAGGCACAGAGGTGAGGCTGACTGGTTGGTAGTTCCCAGGGTCCTCCTTTTATTCTTTTGAAAAAATGATGTGATATTTCCCTTTTTCCAGTCACTGGGTGTTTTGCCTGACTGCCATGACTTTTCAAATATGATGGTGATGGAGATCGGCTCAGCAACTGTCTGCCATTTCCCTCAGGACCACGGGATACATCTCATTGATTCCCATGGACTTGTGTATATGAAGCTGAAAATAATACAGCTGAAAATAATACAGCTGAAATAGAGGTGAAAATATTTTGACTTGATAGCTAAAGGAGGAGCTGAAGTAAGGAATGAAATCATTGGTAAAGCTCTACAGGAAAGGTCTCAATCAGTCATGGGAGTTTTTTGCTGACTTTATTGTTCCTGTTAGTATAAGTTTTTAAAGTCTTAGTCTGGGGATTATTTTTATGATTTGGATAGTCTAGAGGGAAAAAGTATCTATGCTGGCTAGGTGTCTTCACATGTTGGAAGTCACAGGTCCCACAGGAGATACAGATATAACATTCAAGGATTTTTATAGCATTAGGTGTATAGTTATACAGAAGTAATATGGATGCCCGATTTAAGCACAGTTTTCTTAGATTCCATAGGCAAATTGGTAAACTGTATTTGTAAAAGGTCTGATTACAAGGGGACCATTATTTACACTTGTAGAAGTACATTATTTTGGTTTGTTTGGCTATATTTCAAAGAGAATTCTCTCCACTAAGAGATTTTTCCCCCCTCCTTCATATCTTCACTTATTTTGAATAGTCTTTCTTTTTTTTGTAAAAGAAAAGAAACATTATTAGATTTATTACAGTATTAGAATAATTAGATTACCTATTTATTCTTTACTGAGCCTGATAATTTGCTTTTGACTCAGAAGGCTTCTAGAAATATCTTGACTCTTGATTTGAAATCATTAAGACATAGAAAATATACTAATTGCCTTGCAAATGGTTTCACTTGTTAATTATCCTTTGTTTTCAAATGCTGCACAGGTTTGAAATAACTTCAAGAATTGGCTAAATTTAAATGTATTTTCAAAATAAAGGTATTTGTCTCATTGATCAGATTTCTACCTGAGGTATGCTAGCATATTAAGCTAATAACTTATCAATTGAATGAAGAGGAATAGCTACAGCATGGCTAATAAATATCTATTTTTGTACTTTCCATTGTAAAACCTAACATTTTGCTTATTTAATGAAAATACTGGCTACATCAGGAAAAAAAGCCTAAATATCTGTTTTCATGAAAGCATAAGTTACTTCCACAGTTAAACAATTATATATCATATTTCTTAATATAACAATAGGTTCCCTTGAAATAGTTTCCTCAAATAAAATCCCAGTACAAAAAATAAAATCCTACATATTTTTACACATATAGGTCTTTATCAAGTACAATATAAACCCAAGTTGTTATACAAATTTACAGTAAGAGCTTTTTTTTTTTTTTTTTTTTTTTTTTCATACAGAAAGGTTACAGTAATTTCCTGGATGAAAACTGCTGGAGGTTTATTTTTAAGTACTGTAATAAATGCAGTTGAACTTTGGAAGTTCATTCCTTCTTCATTCATGCTGTTACCATGGAAATGTGGATTTTATGCTTAAATGAATTAGCTTAGTTCATAAATTATAAAAGTAAAATGTTAATTCATAATTGGGGAGTGATGGCAAATCGTGAGAAGACAGACATCGTTTTCCCCAAGTTTAGTTATCTCCAAGCTTTTCCAACAATCCTGGTAAATGATTTTTTGGAGAGAAAATAAGCATAGGCTTCTAATTGTCTGGGCTTTTTACCTTGTGTTGAGTGCTACATCTATCTGGGCTGAACCATGGGCAGCGTGTATCAGAAAGGCCCAACTACTTTGTATACTAGCTTCTATACGGAACTACAGTGAAGATACTCTTGTATTGCTCCTGGTATTCCGTCTCACAAACATGCACTTTGCCTACAAGCATAGCCCTGCATGCATGTGAATATGTATGTACATATAAACAATGCAGAATAAATGGGAATCTGTCTGTCTACACACACACTGCTATCAAGGTGACAATCTTACCCTACAAAGGTGCAAATATAAAAAGCACCATGCACAGATGGCAAGCTTCAGCATACATTTGCAATTCCAGTGCTTCAAAACTATAGAGTTTAGAGCTTCATGCCTTTTCTGCTAATTTATCCATCATAATAACTTCCCAGAGGTGGAAAATGGGGGAAAAAAACCCCAAAACGCTCCAAAAAGAGCAGTTTTGCTAGATTAATCTCATTCGGAGAAACGATGATACCTTCCTGTTGATCGTTTTGATCTTCACAGAAACATTTCCATAAGAATAAAGAGTAAAGCAAAGATTGTAGTCCCTTTGTGAGAGATTTTGAAGGACAAGTTAGACAAACATTTGCCAAGAATACTCTACGTATGGTCAATCTTCCCTCAGCAAGGAAGACAGACTAGATTATCCGCTAGGATCCCACGTTGCCATGGCCTTTAATATGACTGTGGATGGAAATATCTTTTCAAAGGTGTTATCATGAGAATGAAGGTCAAAATGAAAGGCAGCTGTCCTCTCGCACTCACAAAATGAAACAGACGTTGTGGTGATGTGTTAGTGATCAGTTTGAGTGGAATTCAGGAAATTCAGCTGGGGATTTTCAGAGCTGAAAAATTCTTCACAGCCTGGGTGTCTCAATGAAGGCTGTAACGGAAACAGAAAACAGAAAGGGCCCCTAAACCGCTTCCCTTCTCAATCAGTTGGATAGGATGAGGTATATCATAAACTTGATCTACAGGTTAACAGCAGAGCAAAAATGGGGCTTTGAGTAACTCAAGATGCTTTGTCAAGTTTAATCCAATTCCTTCTTTCTGGGCCTCTGTTCCTTGGTTTGCAGTATTCTGTTTTAGGGTCATCGGAGGCAATGAGGAAGCCTTTTCTGAGAAATTTGGTCGTAGAGAAGACTCAAAGTTTCACTCCATTATTCACTTATTTTTTAATTATTATTTAGCCTTACAGTTTCTTTAAATTTGCTTATTACAAATGGGTTTATGGCTGTTTGGTTCATAAAACATGTATAAATTTAATATTGGGAAGGAATAATGTCTAAGTAAATTATGTGTTTTTCTCATATATTCCATCAAAACCTTCCTCAGTGCAACCACAGAGGACAGAAAGCAGAGAACTGGAGGAATATTATTAAATGCTCAAAAATCAGACAATTGTATTAACAAGATTGTGCAGGAAAAGAGAAGAGGAAAATTTTCAGGAAAAACTGTGGCTTAAGTTAAATCAGCCCAGAGGAAGGTCTTCACTGTTTACTGGCCTGGAAGTGAGGAAGAATATTTGACACAGCAACTTTTGCATCAGAATGCCAGGGTGCCAGAGAGATATTTACAATACTGGAGATGAGAGTTTGTAAATAATCTATTCAGCCTTTATCTTTCTCCTGGAGATTTTAAGATTTGCTGAGCTCAAGCTGCTCATTATTTCCTCTGTCTGTTGTGTTTTACTAGACTTTGCCACAGTGGAAAGCAAGCCACCTTGCCAACTGTGGCTTTTGTTCCATGTTCTTCTTTCAGCTTGTTTCCAGATACTCCATAGGCTCAATCCACTCTTCGGCAGTCAACATTGCCCATCTAAAAACCACAGCACCCCAGATGTGCCATCTGTCTCAATGCTTCCTGCAACATCCCACCCCCCGACATGGGTATTTTCAGTGTAGTGAACTTCCTGTAGCTATACAAAATAACATTTAAATGACAATTTAAAATCTCAGAAATGGGGAAAGGGGTAAAACCATTTCAGTTTAGAGCTCATGTGCTGAAATCAGAGGCATTTAAGCAATGCAGCATTAGGGTGCTGTATAGATCGTATCAGTGCAGTGTGCAGAGACAGGGTGTGATGGAGCATGACTGTAGCCATAGCGCCATGACTGCACAAGCCGGTACCCCCAGCATCACTGCGAAAAGAAGGAGAATTACACCCTTGGCTGCTGGAAGTCGCTGGCGCAGATTATCAATGTTGATATTAACAAGAGTTATGTGGCCAGACCCTACAGGAGGCTTTGCAAACCCCCACCATTATGTCCAACTCCCTGCAGACATCCACTCTCACCTCTTTCAAAAGACAGTGAGCATCACTTCTCCCTCTGTCCACTTGGAAAGCAAGGCCCTCTCTTCTTCAGTCCTTTCCCCCCTTTTTTTTCCTGATTTTTCTAGATAATCTCTGCTTTCCTTGTGATCATTAGAGAGTGACAAAATCTGTCTCATTATAGGAAGCCTTTTAAAAGCAATCTATAACATTTATCCACAGATGTGTTGCTTAAATGAAGTGGGGCACATTGCACTATCATAGAGCAAACACTGGGGAGTGTTGCCTTTTTTACTGCATTTTTAGTCTATTGCTATTACTGTTATTCTCCTTTAAAATACTACACTTTCCATGATGTCTGGGACAAAAAAACCCACCCAAACCAAACCTGAAAATGGTTAGGCTGCCAAGGATGAAAATATTACTCTCCAATACAGTTCCATTGTTTCCATACAAGGTTTTCCTAGTACTGTCTCCTTTGTGCCTGTACAGAGCCATAGCACAGCGGGTGTCCCTCACCGCAGCTTTGGGATACAATGGCAATAGGGCTTTTCTATCTACTACTACTGCTATTGCTACTACTACTGCTACTAGCTCCTGGTGCTCTTCTTGTGGGCAACAACTGACACTGCAAAGGGCTGTCCACCCTCACTCCTCTGAAACGTACTGCCCTCGGGGCCTCCCGGGATCAAGGTCTTCCAGGGCAGCATGTTCCCTCTGCTCTCTTTGAACCTCTGCAGACAACCAGGGTTTCCTTCCAGGTGCTCCCTTTTGCCCTTCTGAAGGCACAGGAAGATAAAGTAAAGATGAAATTTCACAAAATTCACAGATGAAAATTCACAAAAAATAAGGTCAAGATAGTGGCTCCACTGGTTTCTGTCATCTAAGAATATTCAGGTAATCCACCATTTGTGTGCCTTTTTAAAGAGGGTCTGTAATGCAGCTCTTTTGGACTTTTGTCTTTCTACTGTTTTCATATGTTACCTGTTTTTTGGTGGTTTTTTTTTGTTTTGTTGTTGTCGTTGTTGCTTTTTTTTTCTAAATGGAGTAACTTCTTTCATCTGTAGGGTTCTTCCCTGTGGTCTCTTGCTTAAAGAGGCCCTGAGCACTTAAGTGTTCTGCTATTTTTGGCATGTCTGGCAGACTTGGGCAAAGCTTTTTCCTCACTCATTCTTATCAACTCTATGTCAAAGACCATGAATATCACCAATATGTGATGCTTTCGAGTAGCTGTTAGTCATAATAAAATATTGTATGTCCTTGATGAGAACATCGCCTTTAAGAATTAGACTGCTGCTGTATTAGGAAATGTTTTGGCAGAGGTGAACAAGCCCTGCAGGGATCTGCTTGTGTAGACTACCTGAGGTAGCCCCTGCTAAATGGATTAGCTTGGTCTGCTATCAAAGTAATACCTTGTTGGCTGGTATAGAAGTTTCAATTTTCTAGCAAATTCTCACACACCACCCAGTTACTACAGGAGGCATCTGCCACGTGGATGGGAGGCTTCCCTTTTCACTCTTACAGTTTATGAGAGTCAGGGTCTGTAATTTCCTAGACAACTTTTCCTTCTAGACTCCAAGGAGTCACGGGAGGATTTTGTGAGTGAAGACTTTGGGACTGCATTATTTCTTGTTTTCCTACATGGGTCTGAAGTCTTGGGAGTTGTAGAGCTAGCAGCCCTGTTCCTATTTTCACCATGTTGGTTTTGTTTGCCTAAAATTAAAAGCATTAACTTTTTAGGATTGTGAAGAAGTGAGTTGTTTCAAAGACTTTGCTGACTGAAACCTTGTGTAACTCCTTTGGCAGAAAGGAGGCTAGAATTTGATTTTCATACGCAGCTACATGCTTGCTGGAGCCTTGCCTTGCTGTTCAGGACTGTGCATCTATTCATCTTTGCTTTTTGAATTGCATTTCTCCAGTGGATCAGAATTCCCCAAGATCTGTGATATTTTTTCAATGATTAAGATGCTTAATTTTAATTGTTAATGTACTGTACCACAAAATAAACCATGATTCCTTTCCCTTTCTATTCTAGTTGAAGAGTGTCAGAAAAATACATCAATTAATTCTCCCATGCTTTTGCTGAGCAACACGTTACTATGTTTTAGCTTATTTGATGGATATTGCTGCAGCTGAAGTCTGAACTATCATAACTCTGGGATATCCCAGCTTTATGAACTATAGCATCTAGACCCCAGTTTCATTACTAATAAAAGTTGCAGAATTAGATTTAAGAACAGGGTTCACCTCTTTTGTTCTGGAAGTCATTGCTTGTGCCAAAGAAGGTTGTGATTACTAATTACTTAATTTGTATGACAGATGGAGCTGGGGATGAAATTAAGTAGCTGTCTTAGGATACATTGTAGAGCAATATCTAGCTTTAAACACGACTGCCTTTTGCGTTCCTAAAAAAAGGCACAAACAATGACAGGCTAAAAATAGCTGTTCACTTGGAGTTGACGACAGTTTCTGAGAGCTTGTCTTTAGGAAGATGTTGGAAAAAAACCTGCCGTCTTCCCCTCCCCCCTTTTTTTCTTCTTTAAGTGCACGTCCTTCTGTTTAAGCTTCTTCACCTCATTGCCCACAGAAAGATATCCACTGACTTTGATAGGACTTCAGTATTTCTGCGGATTTCCAAGGGGGTTTACGTAAAGCATTATTTAAAGAAATCCTAAAAGTCACTGCAGATATTTCTATTAAGTTATGCTTATTCTACACAAATTGCTCTGTGCTGATAGAGAAGGAGGTAGTAAAGCCTTTTTCACTCTTTGCCTCCCACAGTATCTGCTGCAGTGAAAAAAAAAAAAAAAAAGAAAAAAAAAAAAGAGAGGCTTTTCTGGTTTTATTCCTGAAGACTGCTTCATAATTCAGTATGAATATCAGTGGTTCCCAGTGCTGTAAACAAAGAGTTGAGTCTTTGACTTTGTGTCCCTGCAGTCTAGTAAACAATCAGTTAATTTGTAGCATCCCAGCAGCTGACAGGAGTGAAAGAAGAGGTTTGATCTTATTTTTGTGCTTGTGAATTAAAGCCTTGCCTTCTGGCTAGATTCTGAGTTCCCTCCTTCTGGAAGATATTTGAGCATTTTGAATTCAGAATATGTACTTACAAATGTGAGGGCACAGCCTTCTCCATGATTTTTCTGCTTTCATTTTAATTTTGCTCTGTGTTTCTAATACCAGCAAGCAAGAAAACAGTTTGAAAACGATGTCCAGTATCTGAGCTAGGAGCACAATGCAATCCAGGATCTTTAGAACTAGTCCGCTGCATTTTTATTAAATGAGAGTGAAGGAGTAGGTGGGACTTTTTATTTAAAAATAGATTAACACAGGGGACTGAACTTGCATTTGAGGAAATAAGCCAGCCAGCCATTGTCCTTAATCAGAGACTGTATTTGTAAGTAGAACATGTTGAATCTGTCATGATTGATGACGTTGTCTTTGTTAAAAGGGATGCTGCATCTTTAACAAGAGCAGACAGAAACAGTGCAGAATCTACAGTAAATTTGAGAATTGGAAGAGAAACCTTCCTTCATTTTTCTGTGTGTAACATTGGTAAAATCTTGAAAAGGAAAACATCAAAGCCAGGGGAAATATAAGTAACTCGCTGCTTACATTTTCATTCCTCACCTTTCCCCTCTGGGTGAGTTCCCCCTCCTTCCCCCCCCCCCCCCCCCCCTCCTCCGAATTTAAAATGCTGGAAGGAAAAGCTACTGAAGTCCAAGTTTCAGATGCTGAATTCTCTGCTAATTGAAATTACTGGGCATATTTCTATATATAGTCGATGAAGAGATATGTAGCTTTCACTCAGTGCCTTCAAGACATGTCTTTTTGTAGTCAGAAAAACAGAGATCAATGCATTTTCAAACTGACAGAGGGAACGGATGCTCCTTAGTAGCACATGCTCGGGATCGTGTGTGTACCGTTTGTGCAGAGCAGAGACGCTGAATACTGGTCCATATGCTCCTTGTTTACTGCAATGTTTTTTGCATGTTACTGTGCACTCCGGACTAATGTGAAGGTAAGAGGAGACGAGACAACAATTTGGCAGGAATGTACATGTAAAACCAGCTGCAGAAAATGTCTACCTTGTGTTACTGAGTACTTTGGAATTGCTAGCTGAGCAGGCATAATATTACAGGTGGTTGTGGAGGCTTTGTTTTATCGTTGTCTGTGTAGCTAAAGCATAGAAGCATGTTTTTATTTTGCAGTTTAGTGATGTTCAGTTTTTAACTGTTTGCAGTTCAGGTTCTGGGCTTGTATGATCTGATAAACATATTTTGCTACTGTCCAGGTAGGCCAGAAACAAGATGCCAAAGGCTGTTTGTGCAAGACTACATAGCTTCATATAGGATAAGAATTCCTATACTCTAGTCCCCCATGCATCCTCCAAGTGATGCTGCTTGCATGCTTTCTTGTTGATTACTTGTCTGAAAACTGGGGGTCTCGCTGCTGTTATCTGGGTTGGGTTTTGAGCTGATTTGTTTCCAACTTGAAGCAAAATGCATATAAACAAATTATAAGCGATGTCCTAAGAAATAAACAAGGGATTATTACTGCACAATGCTACAGTAAAATGCCAGTTGGCAGCACTGTTCTCACAGTAACTATTAACCAGCGTTTGTCACTCATGTCAACATTTGCTTGCTCTGTTAATTAGTGATAGAACTTCAATATAAGTTGCTGGATATATTACCTTCTCTGCAAGTAGGACAATATTAGCAGACGGGATCACTGGCATTGAATTGAGCTCTAAGCCAAGCTGTGGGCCAGCTGTGGGAATCCAGTTGCATAATTTAAATGAATTACAGTCCTTAGTCAACGTATTGGGGAGGTACTTTTGACATTCTGGCTTTTTCAAGTTCAAATGAGTGTGTCTGTCTGGGAAGGAAAGCACTGGCAAATGCTGGATAATCATAGTTAGAACTGGTTTACATGGAGAAATAATTGTAAAGGATATTTTGCTTTCAGACTGCTTTAAGCATGCCTCTGAATTAAAATGAGCGTTCTCTATTTGAACTTGGTTTGATATTGATGAACTTCATATTTACTTACTAGGTCAAAATATTTTTTGGCCATTTGATTTAAAAAGCTCACATTTTCTGAGTCTGTTCCTGTGTATGTGGTCGAAGTCTGTACTGCTGATTGCTGTACTGAGCTGCTAAGCTTTCACATTTTATTACTTTCTAATTAACTTTTGCAATTCACTTTCTGTGCCACTTCTGAGGAGGAAGGTTAAAATTTTTTTTTCTTTGAATATCTGGATAACAAGTTAAAAAATGCAAGTTAAAACTTTTAATACTGTTCTATCTTCCTAAAATACATCCATTGTCCTTTCCTTATGCTTTCCCTATGTTTTTGGCAGGTGGATAAATTATATCCACATTATATGCCCTCTGTTCTATGCAGTAAATTGTCAATAAAGAAATGTTTTGAAACCAACCATTCTTTATTGCTCTTTTTGTCCCCCAGCCTGCAGTACTGGGCTGAAGGTGTTCTATTAAAGTGGGTCTGTTGTTGAGGAATGATTTCTCAGTCTAAATAAGAATAGGTACAGGGGAAATTTCAATATGACTATTTTTACTGTAATTTCCATGAGATACCTTATCAGTAAGTACCAGAACAACTGTTAGGAGTCTTATGGGTTTAACTTTTGAAATGTCTTTGTTTCCATTCATAAACACAGAATAAAATGAAAGGTTTGTACTAGCCCAAGTGTGACAATTCTTTGGGTAAGGTATTTTTAATTTGTTGAAACTTCTTTAACTGTTAAGTGGCTCTGGAATAATTGCTTGGCATACCGCATATGTTATTTACATGATATTGTTCTAAGAATGTTATCTTCGGTTGTTCTAATTTCATAAAACTCATCCACTTTTAATGTATACTTTGATCAGCTACTTTCCAAGCTATGCATTGGGTTACAATAACAAAAAATCTGCACAAACTTTGCAAATCCCTCCAGGAACCGCCCAAGTATGGCAGCACCCCTTGCATCCTCAGTAATTACTGTATTCTTTTTCCAACATTGAAAATTACTTAATAGATACGAGTTTACTGAAAGGTGCTCCCCATGCCTGGTCATTCTAAAACATATTACACAGTGTTTCTGTAACAGAACTCTGTTGCTTTTAACTCGGTTGGCACTAACATAAGCCACAGCTTTATGGGTGGCCAAAATAAATGAAATACATTATAAAACATCTGCTTTGAGTTTTGTATTTTCCCCCTTTTAAATTGGTGGAAAAATCTTAGTGGTTCTCAAATATTTTAGTCTTTAAGTCATAAGATAGAAATAAACTATAAGTACAGGCTGTAACAGGAAATAGATTTGCTTGCCCTGGAAAGTGAAAAAGAAAAGCCATTGGGTCTGTTTCTGATGGCAGCTGCAGTTTATGGCTTTAGAGAAAGCAGATTTTTCAAGTTCAAGGTAGGACTCTTGCTTCTTGATTGCCAGTCGATCTTAAACTGCCCATGCAAACTTAGTTGGCATGTGCAGACTTACAAAAGAAAAAGAGGTCTACCCTGTGCATTCTTAATCAAAGGCTATTTTTACAGCTGACTGAAGAGTAGTACTGACCATGAACACGTACCTGCCTATGTGAATAATTATTTCTTACTGCCTGAGCAGAAACAAAGTCAGTGGTTAAAAAAGGCAGAAAGATATCTGAGAAGTTATGAGCAAAATATCTTTCTCTGTCAGAGTTTCTCTGCACCTACATTTAAAAAATCAAATTCAGCTCAAATTAAAAAAATAAAAAGAAAATGTAACTATCACATACTATTGCCTGTTTACTAGACACAGAATTATTAACATTCCACTTTCTTGCTCTGTCATGTATGCACAATTTTATACCTCAGTGGAAGATACCATAAATAAGCACAGAAATCAGGGAATAACCATCTAAAAGTAGTGCCTCCAGGATCAGACGTGCTCTTGTGGAAATGTGCAGTGTGTCTGGAAAAGTCAGCTCCTACTACATGCAGTAGTTAAATATAATGTTGTATTTTCAGCATGAGTAAGTCTCAGGAGCACAAGCTAACTATGGCAGGGGGCTGCCCAGTGTCAAATGTTTGTAGTTTTAATTGTGTCCACTGTGTATTGAAAATGGTTTCTGTATTTATATGCAAGAGATTTTTAGAGGTTGCCATTAAAAACTTTCTGTTCTTGGCTTAGGCAATTATTTTGAGTTCCCTCAGTATTAGCAATATGTCTTGTAAAACTATGGGAAACATTGCAAATATTTAGGTTCCATAGTCTAAGTTAGAAAAACTGCTGTGGACTGGGGTCTTGCTTTTCTTAAAAGGTGGTAGGTTTGCCTTCCCCTTCCCTTGATGAAGTCTACGTGTAGTCCTGGCAGATTTTTTTGGGAATCTGGGCTTCTATTTCTGGCTGACAGCTTGAGGGTCTTACTGGAGACACAGCTGGTGTTGCCGGGAATTTGGGTAGCAGTGCTGATGTCTTTCGCTTGTACTTTATCATGGCACTTGATGTGAGCGCTGGGCTCTCTCACCTTGAAACATCTCATTCTCAAGAGCAGTCAGCACTGGCTTTGGGGTCATCAAAGCTTCATGGAAAGATCAAGATTTCTTTTTTGTTATGAATTCAGATCCATACCCTTTGAAGTGCCAAAGGCTACCCAGGAGGTTCAGAGTTACTTCAGCAGGAGTTCAAGGCTGTCTTCATGTTAATGGGTACACTTGGCACCTCAGAGAACTGAACTTCTGCCTGAACACTGGGTTAACTAAGAGCCTTTTTTTGTTCTGACTGCCAACTTTGGGTCACCATGGTGGTGATAGAAGTTTACTACATATGATCCCTTGTATCTCCTGTGCTTCAGGTAGAAGATTATGCTAGCCTGTGTCAAACAGCAACCACAAAGTGATTTATCGCTGAAATTTTGACCTATGCATTGTCACTTTTTGAGGATCTCAGGATGATGCAGAGGACTTGTTGGAGTATAAATGGAGTAAAGCCAGGGCCCATGGAGGGTGCTGGAAGCTACCATCCTTTAATCACTTTAGCTTTCTCTTGTCCCACCTGCATATCAAAACCATAAGTAAGTATTTTAACTTAGCAGTTTTCAGTTGCAATGTAAGCTGCAGATTAAGCAATAAAGACAGAAGAATCATAGTAACAAATTGCAAAATGTTTCATTGCCAAAAGCTGCGGAACATCACAAATGTTGACTGAGGTGCTGACTTCTGTCTACATTTTTGCATACAGCTCCGTCTTCCCCTCTCCTGCTATATATTAATGACATAGCTACCTAAGGTCTGTATATCACATGTTTCACCACCTGTACCAAGAATGGTTCTGGTCTTCCAGAGGAAGAGTTTATGGATCTTTCAGTCTTGGGCCTGTATTACCAAAATATGTTCTGCTGTAGTTTTACGGTATTATTTGCAAATGGGGGATGACATCAAAAGGATTTGGAGTCCCAGCTTCCACAGACTTCCAGACATGGTCCTTGGTTTCTTATGCATATTTTCCTCCTTTAAATGTTCTATCACACACCATTCTCTAGCACCTTTCTGTTAAGTTCTATCTATCTTTTATAGTTTTTAATTAACTTTCTGTTAAGAGGAACAGTTCAGAAGTCACATGCATGGCTTTGATACAGCATTTTAAAAGGACTAAGCAGGAAAGATTGGTTTCTCACTTTTTCTGATGTAATTAATAGACTCAGGGGTAGTTTTTATTTGAGTTTACTCCTTCTTGTAGTTCTGATTATGTCTGACAGTCTGATTTACTTGTAACTACAAGCGGCAGGTCAAAGTACAGTTCCTTTACTACTGTAGGACACCAAGGCAAAATGTAGGTTAGTACTAGAAAGCAGACCAAGTTGGTGTGGAATTTCCACCCTGAGAGGTTTGGGGACAAGGAAAAGGATAATCTTATGTAGGTTGCGAATATCTAGTTGCATTTCCATAATATATCTTGTCACCTGTTCATAAAATGTTTGCCTAGGCTATAAAATAAGCAAGACCTCCAATTGTATAAGGGATTTGTTTAACACCTGTGGGATCTAGCCTTAAGAGCTAAAAAGAGCTGAGCTGTTTGTATTGCTGTCATCCTTTTTGTTAAATAAAGACAGAATTTTAGGGAGGACAGAACTCACTGCAAAAAGGGGTTAGTGGTCTCTTGGACCAGCATCTACAAAGAAAGCTCTCTCCAAATTGTGACACTAGTAGTACTGCAGCATTTATTTCTTTTGGTAGCTTGCTGTACCTCTTACCAAAGTATATGGCTACTGCCACGTCCCATGCTTCGCAGGAAGCATGATGAAAATTCTCATTTGTGACCCACTTTTTCCAATCACACCAATGATATTAGTAGGAGTTCTGGTAAATCGATCTGAATCCAGTCTTGCATAGTTCAAATAGTAGTTCTGTCTGAATAAGAAGTATATTATTTGAATCGTGAAGATTGATTTTTCAGCTTCTGAAATCAAACTTGGCCAGATTTGCAAGCATTTAAAATACCTAGGTATGTACTTTACCACTCTGCCCAGCTTGCAAGTGTTGATTTACAATACATGAACACAACAAGTTATGAATGAAAGTGGTAATTAGAATAGATTAATAACCCAGAAGCAGCTCTGGTGTTCTAGATATAATAAGATTGGGACTATATTTAACCCATAGACCAGAATAATATTCCCTTAAAGGCCATTATAAGTACGTGAATAGGTA
Organism: Falco cherrug; assembly: GCF_023634085.1. Taxonomy (NCBI): domain Eukaryota; kingdom Metazoa; phylum Chordata; class Aves; order Falconiformes; family Falconidae; genus Falco; species Falco cherrug. The sequence continues at coordinate 7,726,423 of NC_073698.1, forward strand.
CGGAGACGCTAAAATGACAAGCACAGTACAAGAAATTAAATCCACTACTAAGAATTTTTTATGAACACTAAGCAAATATGAATATTATTCTATGGGGATAAGGGGTACTAATCTAAAGTTAGAAGACTTAGTCACAAAAACAGTGGTTGGAAGGTACAGCAGCTAGGCCCTATTTTCTTCATTCAGAAATTTCTGGATAGATACTAGTACCAAGAAAAATATTTCAATTCTATCTTGTGTCTGCCATTTTAATGTGGGCTCATTAGAGCTTATCTGATGAGCTATTCTTATCAGAGACATATAATGGGCCTTTTTGTTAGAGGAGAATTGAAAAGATCTAGGACTGTAAAGGTATTTAAATTTGTTGGGTTTTTAATATGTGCAAGTAACTAGATTATAATATCACGTCTAGACGTGGCAATTTTATGTTTACATAAAAATGATGAAAAGTTAAATCCTCTGCTGTTAAATCACTGCTGATAGGCTTGCCCTATGCACTTAAGATGCCAGTGTTTGTGTGTTTTTTATGAGATTGCAGAGAAATTAGATCAACAATCCTGAGAGCAATGTTGCCTACAAAATATTGAGTAACATGCAGTGGAGACAGGCAAAAGTAAGGGTTGTTTTTTTTCCTTGGGAGACTCTGTGACTCCTATCACCTGGATGGGAAGAAGTGCAGAGGACCATTAATCAGTGATGGGTGGAGCTGATAATAGCTTGCCACAATTAAAGGCTGCCCAACAATCTCTCACTGTTAGGTTCTGTCTACATTCACTTCTAACTTCATGTTTCTCCTGTCCCATTTGTTCACACTAACTTGGATAAAGATATTCTGTGTCTGTGGTTGAGTGTTGCATTTTTCAGGGCTAGCCTTCAGAAGTGTGTCCTCAAAATGCTACTCTTACTGGTTGTGTAGATGTTTTGGCCATGCTGAGATGTTTTGTTCCTATCCAGGCTCCCACGTTTTTGGCATAGGATGAATGTATGAAATGCTTGTACCTGTTTTTGGAGGGGGAAGCCCCCGACCCTTTCCTTCCATGATATCCTTACAGACAGTGGGAGACAAGGAAAGTGTCTTTTGGAAGTAAAGATGAAAAAAAAGATTCCAAAAGAACTGGTATTTTTTTCAGTTGTGGGCACTTGCCAAAGAAATGAACTCTGGAACACGTTCAGGCAGTCTGCATTCCACCTGTGTCCCCATGCCAAAATAATAAGTGATAGTTACAGATTAATGACCAATACAGAAGTTACAGAATGAAAAAAAATATTATTAAAATCACAGCCATCACTGTTTTCTCAGAGGATGTGGCTGATTTTTCCCTTTGTATCTCCAGACAGATCTGAGTGTTTGAAGTAGTGTAAATTCTCCTGATAACTGAGTAGCTTCCAGACTTCTTCTGGAAAGCAAGTAAAACAAAATCTGCATCCCATAAAAACAAATCAAAGAAACTTGGGCACAAGCATTTTTTGTTTTAGTCTCACTTTCACCAAAGATGTAAACCTCTCAAATTTCAAATAGGAATCTCTGCAGAGAAGTAATTGGAAAGGCTTGCCTACCTTTGATAGAAGAGGATCATTAAAACCTTAGAAAAGGAGGACTGACTGCAGAAGTAAACCCCAGAAAAGCATTTTCACCCAAGTGGCAGGACAGATGAAGAAAAACATTGTAGATACTTCACACATATTTGCAGATATTTTGGATGGGATTTTCAGCCCGCTCCAAATTTGTTTTCATAACTTCAGTTTTCATTTGCAAACAAAAATAAGTGGCCAAGTTTTCAAGTTAGACAGAATAATCATAATTAATCCAGTTTGTCAGCGCAGCCTGTAAAACTACCACGAATGGTTGGAGGAAGGATACATCTCTTGACACCTGCCATGCCTTTTAGAAAAACATTCTGATTCTGTTGGATAATTTCTGATGAGGGAGAACCTCTCACAACCTTTACAAATGTATTATTCCAGGGGTTAATTAGTCTGTTCAAGGTGTGTGCCATATTTCTAGTCTGAATTAATCTAGTCTCAGCTTCCAGCTTTTGGGTCACTTTCAGGTTTTTGCTACATCTTAATCCACTGGACTGAGGAGTCTGCTGCAAAGGGTTGTGCCCCCTGTGAGTAGCTCTAGGCTGCATCGAAGGCATCACCTAATCATCTCTTTGATTAAGTAAATAAACTGAGCTCCTGGCATCTTTTACTGCAAAGCGTGATTGCCAGAGCTCTCATCCCTCTCATGACTTGTCTTTGAGCTCTCTCCAGTTTCACAGCAGGCCTCCTGATCAGTGCACGCCACAGCTACACGCAGCCTCAGAGCAGCTGCAGCCCTGTGCAGAAGTAACAAATGTCCTGGCTCCCACTAAGGACACCGTGCATACATCCAGGGTTACGCTGGCTCCTTCAGCCACGTTGGCGCACTGGGAGTTCATGTTCTGCCCCGTATCTAGCAGGATTGCCATCTGATTAACAGCAGACCTCTCTGCCTATAAAGAAGAGTTGCTTGCTTTATTCCCAGAGTTAGAACTTTATTGCTGTCTGTGTTAAAAAATACATTGATCTGTATCAGTGACCTGTCTTCTGCACCATTTACCACACTCCCTTTTTTCTGTCATTGCTAAATCTTGTCAGTATTGACTGAGTTTTCTCCCAGATTGTTCAACACTCAAAAAACATAAGGCCAGGACCAGCCCCTGAGGATCCCAATGAACACAGCTGATCAACTGTTCCATTTGTAATTACACTCTGAATTCTTACGGTTAGACACTTTTTAATCCATTTAGTGTGTGCCACTTTGATTTTGTGTTTAATAAAATGTCATGCAGCACCGTGTAAATGATTTACAGAAGTCTAAATGTATTATACAAATATTGTTACCACTGTCAGCTGAATTTGTAATCCCATTTGAAAACAGATAGCATGTTAGTTAGCTTGACAGGCTCTGTTTTCCATTAACCTGGCATTATGTGTATTTCTTTCTTTCAGAAATTAATATATATTTTATGAGCAACTCCATGCTAAGTGCTTGGATAATTAGCCATAACTAGTACAATAGAAATTGCTAGGAATGATTCTCTTTAAACCCAGTCCTTTTTTAATTCCCTCTTTAGAACTCTATCTCCAGTTGAGCACTAAGCGAAAGTCAGGAAGTCTTGAAGGGTTGATCTTGCAAAGCAGAAATCTCCAAGTTAAAATGGAAAAGTGAATAAATTGTTGTTGAAACAAAGCTGTGTGGAAGAGACGTTTTCTTTTATTGGATGATACTCAGTGCTTGAAAAACGGTAGACAATGCCCTTTGGTCTCATTTATATCCGTAGATTATCATGGCTACGATAATGGCTAGCAACTCGGTGACTAGACATCATATGAAATGTCATTTTATTAGAAATTAAATCATACTACATAGTCCTTTTAGAAAAGGGAAATGTTAAGAGCTTGAAAGATCTTATTTCTACTAGATGACCCATGAAGTCAAGAACCTGAATTCTTGCTGAGAAGGTGTCGGAGCGCTGATCAATACTTTCATACACTTCTTCCTGTGTGCTTTTCAGATGTTATTAATTTATTATGAAAACCTGCTTTTGTAGTGAATCACATGATTCATTCATCACATGATACATTCATACATCTCTTGTAGTGCTGCTTGAATTCTTGAAACTGGGGAAATGAAGGCCACATGCTGGATTCTCACCACATGTGTAACGAGAAAGTGAATATAAGGCATTTTGCCTCCAAAGCAAGAAAGCAATATAAAGAACTCAGGAGACATTCAGCTCACTTAACTTCAGACATAACCAATGTAAACATCTATATCTAGTGATTTCAGGCTCCCTTTAGTGTCAGTAGGGAGGAACTGTCTCTTCTAAGGCATGACTCATATGACCTAGTTTAAGTATCTACATGGGGATGAGATTAATTGTGTCCTGAAAGTGCCAGTTTCTTTCCATTTACCAGAGAGAGCTTAGGTGAGTAGCTGAGATGTAGGTCCCTCTTTTATAGGCATTTCCATCTGGTCAAATTAATCCCATCCTTCAAGAGCTGAAAGATGGGATTTTTAATGCTGGTCAGGCAGCTTTTTCTCTCCTTTCTTTTTGAGTCTAACAGAAGGAAGACAGAAAAATGTGGGGAGGAGGAGGAGCAAGCTGTTGTGAAGGGTCAGCCAAGATGCCCTGGAGATGAGGCAAGAGCAAGAGCTTGTGGGACTATGAGATCATCTGATTTGTTTTCCTTTGTTTTTGTCTTGGTTCTTGCTTCTAAATTACTTAATTAATATACAAAAAGTAAGCAGTGAGTAATTGAACTGAGCTGTTTGCAACATGTTTCCCTCTTGCCCAGCTGGTAGATCAGCCCATTATTAGAATGATGTTCAATTGTTATATTTTATTTTAGTTGCTTTAAAATTCTGAGAGAACAAATTAAGGACTGCACACTTAGGTCTGGTTCTTTTCTGAGAGCTGTGAAGTTTTCAGTGTAGGCAGGTGCTGCAAAGGCATAAAAAAAAAAGATAGCAAATATATTGAGTATTTTAGGTGTCTTTGAGGCAGGGGGTCTTCATCTGAGTTTGGCCCCTATCACACAGTAAATCTAGACAACTGAGAAACCCTTTCAGCTCACCCTAAGTTAGACACCCACAGTTGTCCAGCTGAATGGCTAACTGTATCATCAACCTCAAAAGGGACCCAAAGCTGTGGGGTCATCTCAGGGGTAAACTTGGCCAGAAATGCAAGAAGAAAGACTGAATGCAGGCCTAGAAGTGTAGATGTGACTCTGGAAGACCTGAACTGCTGCCACAGATTCACCAGAAAATATCAATGGAAGTAACAGTCACTAATGCACCTTAGGGAGATATTCTGTGAGGATTAATTAACAAATATTTGTACAGTACATCCACTGTAAATTTGCCATGTGTCTAGAATACATGGTAAAATTAGCAAGCAATTTAAGTGTCAGGGTCTGCTTAAGATAATTACCAACTTTTCAAAAGTTGTTAGGAGCTGATTACCAGGGGATTTGTGAAGATCTAATTACCATTAGCCATCTGACCAAAACAGGTGATCGATCCTGAGATCTTCCCCCAGCTAGATTTACATGTTCACATGATCTTTTAGACAGATCAAATTTCACAAAAGTTTTGACAATTAAGTGAATATTTATTTCACTCTTTTTCATACAGAAAATGCAATACTTCCCAACCCAAAGATGATCTCAAATTGAATTGCAACCTGTAGCTTGTTTATATGTAACTGCTTTTAACAGTATTAAGCTAAGGGAGAATGCTTGCGCTCTTCTGTTTTTAGAGGAAGTCATATATTTAATACAGAAAAATATTTTAAAGATTTCTTGACAGGCTAATAAATCATGAATGGATGGATTGTCCCCCATCAGGATACGGTTTCATACAGGGTGATGAAACAAAAATGCAAAAAGATTCTTTTTTTTTTTTTTGGTGGTCCATAGTTGGTGGCATACATCAGCTCTAATGGAAAAGGAAAAAAAGACATGAGAGAAAAAAAGAAGAGTTTCTCCAATAGTCAGCCAGGAAGAGAAGTGGTGGGGGTGTCCCTAGACGAGCACACCCTCCTGGATGTCTTATCCAGTGCATCAGGTGTTCTCTAAATACCTTTTCCAAAGTAATTTTATAGTTTCCTCAGGACCTTCTCAGTCCTCCCCACTGTTCTTTCTGGCCTATTATGCCAGCAGAGCTGACTGGAGTGCTTGCTGATCAGTCAGAGGCATTGCAGAGCTGATAAGCTTTGTGCATATGCCTTATGGGGAAATATTTAATGGCTGTCTAAAAGACTACTTTTTACTGGTGTGACCTATAACCTCTGTTTCATCCCTAGCACAGGGTTATAAAACAAAATTCAGGGTCTAAGAAGTGGCAAAGGATAGGTGGAAGGAAAAGCTATTCAAATGCTGGAAAACAAAGGCTGGAAGTAATGCCACAGCAACTGAGGGTGCGTAGGTGGGATGTGGCAATGGGAGAAGCTGAGTGCAACATTGCACATGAAGGGCTGCAAAGGGAAAGCCCTGAAGTTTTCACGGACTAAGGCAATGTGCAACCAGTAAAAAGTTTGTGTAGTGAGGAATAAAAACCAGAGAAAGTAACTATAAGGATTTTTCCAAATGAATGACTACACAGACTTCTTAATCCTCAATGGACAAAGCCCCTTGGCACCGATCTTGCAACTGGCTGGATGTAATAGCTCCTCAACCCTCCCTCCCACTCCCCCCAAATCCCCAGCAGAAGTAACTCTCGTCTCTCCTTGCTAACTGTAAAAAGCAATGAGTTGTTTCTGGGTTTCCCAGGTTTATTCTGGTCTTACTCATTTCAGTTTTATTATGACTAAATTGCATCTGCCATGGCTCTGTCTCTTCACACATGTACAATCTCTACACTGCTGACATTTCATGTCAGTTCCTGGCTTTCCATCAAGCTTATCTATGGAGAACTACTTTTCAACACGGTTCCTGTGTCTCTGATCCCTCCAGTGATATTTTCTCATAGTCATAGAATGATTTAGGTTGGAAAAGACCTTTGAAATCATTAAGTTCAACCATTGACCCAGGACTGCCAAGTCCACCACTAAACCACATCACTGCATCTACACATTTTCTAAATACCTCCAAGGACAGTGATTCCACCACCTCCCTGGGCGGCCTGTTCCAGTGCTTCACCAGCCTTTCAGTGAAGAAATTCTTCCTAATATCCAATCTAAATGTCCCCTGGCACAATTGAAGCTGCCTCCTCTTGTCCTGCCATTTGTTATCTGGGAGAAGAGACCGACCCCCACCTCACTGCAGCCTCCTGTCAGGCAGCTGTAGAGAGCGATAAGGTCCCCCCTGAGCCTCCTTTTCTCTGGGTTAAACGCCCCCAGTTCCATCAGCTGCCCCCCCCGAGCTGTGCCGCAGCCCCTTCCCCAGCCCCTGCCCGGCTCTGGACACACTCCAGCCCCTCCGGGTCTGTCTGGGGGTGAGGGGCCCAACGCTGAGCCCAGGGCTCGAGGGGCGGCCGCACCAGGGCCCGGCACAGGGGGACGGGCACTGCCTGGCCCTGCTGGCCACGCTGCTGCTGACACCGGCCAGGGTGCTGCAAGAGAACAGAAAATACTGTTTCTCTTACAGTGCATATCTTTTAGTACGTACATTGGGTCATAGCTCAAAAAAATTTCTAGCCTTACTGTTGTTTCCCATTTTCCAGAACTTCTTCCAAGGTTTTTCCCTTCTTTTCTGTGGCTCTTAGAAACTGAGTGCTGTACCTTCCAGGAGTTTCACTTTACACGGTGAGTTTAAGGCAATGCTATATCAAAACTATGCTAGCAGGAAGGCCAAGATAACAACAGAGCATGACCTGGGACTTACACACATTGCAAGGTGATTTCCCACCACTATAGTGGTGTCCTCACTGTATCTCATCCCCATCCTTCCCTTCCAGTCTGGCTTCAGGACCACTGTTTCTCCTTCCTGATTCTTTCAGGGAGTTGTGCCACTGTCTTCTATTTCCCTTTGCCCTTCCCAATTCCATCTCAGTCTGAGTTTCATTTTATAACATACCTTACCAGCTGGAAACTGCTGTCCTCTGTCTTTCATTGATTTTTTCCCATCTTCAGCAATTTCCCCACCCACCCCCCCTCTAATAACAAAGCTGCTTTGCTGATCAGATCTTCTTGTTCATCAGGGAAGACTTTATTTTGCTGTTTAATTCCTTTTTCCAAGGGAAAAAAAAAAGTTATTTTGTTCTCTCCACTTTCTTTACCAGGCTATATCAATTCCTGGTTAAATTAAAAATAAATAAACAGAAGGTTTTCTTCCTTTCAGTAATTACTTGTTGGATCTGAAATGTTATCAGCCTAGAGCAAGAACAAACCTACAGCACCTATCTCAAAATTCATCAGCTTTTGTTTATCTGAAGGTCACTAGTGAGTAGAGGCAAATAGGCTTTCAGGATGAGAGTTTTTAAAGATTGAGGCTGTTTCCTTTAGAACATATATTAATTAATAGGCCATAGTGCTAAAAATTGTAAAGAAGATGTATTTTCTTCCTGTCTCAAAGTTTTTCTACACATTCCACCAAAGGGGCATTCAGTGAAGCTGAAAGGCAACACTCCCAAGCCTGACGAAAGGAGTTATTATTGAAAGCAATAGTGCATCACTGGAACCCATGTCAAAATACCATGGATGCTGAGAGTTTGGAAGGACTTAAAAAAGAGAAAAAAATTGGAAAATTGACATATGATTTCAAAATATGGGCTCAGAAGTACAAACTAGATAAGTTATTCTATTGTTCAGATTCCTTGCCCCGTCTTCTGAAGCAGCTGGTACTCTTTTCTGCCAGACACAAGTCAACGAATAAGATGATTCATGACAGTTTTGTGTTTCATGTTATAATAGTAATTAGGAAAAAAAAATATAAACACAGTGCTGAAATTTAATCCCTCAAAAAAGAACTTATGAAATTAAGATTTGGACTCAAGGAATAGAGCCTCTCTGGCCTCCATTTCTGAGGGAATTTATAACCTCTGGTATCTTTGGCTGAAGTTTATCTTTCTATTACTACTGTTTAATTTCTGGCAGACAGCTTCTGAGATTTACTTATCTACCATAACCACAACTGATTGAAAATACATTCCTGACCATGTAAGAAAAATATGGTATTGGTAAAAATACCAAAGGAAAATGAATTACATGCAATTGGTAGTGTACATGACTTCAGAGCACACAGAGGCTGAAGTTATGTTGAATATTGACTGGATGCCTCAGAAAAACTAACTGCAAGTGCATTTAAAAAAAAAGACAACCCATAGAAAGTATAATTCTAGCTGGAAAAGAAGTGGAATTTGCCTTAGGAAAAACTTCATGTGACGATTATCAGAATGGTTACAATCTGAGTGATGTTCTTTAGAAATCACATTATGTTTCCTTGCTGTTGCTGGCAGTCAGATTTTGCTTAGGCTGTTGTGCAATATTTGTTTTCCCAGACATTTTCAGGTCAGGTTATATTGTGAGATAGCAGCAGATATGGTCTGAGGGTCAACCAGTACTTTGCACATGGTTTCAGTATACAGTTTCATACCCAGTTTTCTACTGTGAGTTATTCTGGAAAATTAAATGTGAGGAAGTCAGGGAGATCTGCATTACTAACTTTCTCTCCATGGGTAACTTTTTCTTGCTGAGGTTTTAGGGAGCCGTACTTCTCTCATACTGTCTATGAGAACAATAGTAAAAGAGGTTCTGACTTTGTAGTTGACTAAACTTTTTTTTTCCTGCTTTCCCCAAGGCCTGGAGACAGAGACTTGGTTACTCTGTCCAGTACTGGTTTAACCACTGTTACAAGTGGTCACAACACATTTTAGAATATGATAAAATAAATAAATTATGCAGAAGACATTAGAAGTCAAAATCAAAAAACTTAGGAATGTGGAGGAGAAACAAATGCACAAACCCTCTTTCTTTCATCATACAGTTCCACATAAGGACTTAAGGCAAAAAGGCCCTCCTCAAAATACTCATTTAATAATGGCTGGAAAACATTCGTGGTGGAAACAGAAAACTGAAAAGATTTAAAGCACAAAAGTGCAAAATCCTGTTCTGCAAAAATAGCAACAGGTGTGGGGATTAAATAGTTTTTACATTACATGTAAAAAAATAATACTTGTAAAAATTATTATCTTGCATCCCCCTAAATCTTCCAGAGGTCTTCCGTAATGTTGAGTGTCACTGGAAGCTTTTAAAACCCGTGTGTGCCATTGGTTGTGCACACTCACCCAATGTATATCAGAAGAGGCCAAAGTGCTGAACTGGGAGATGTAATACTTGGAGCTTGTGTTTCAATTCATTTGCTGCTTCCTCATGAAATCACTAGGGTTACTTTGACTTAATCTTCTACATCAGAAAAGGGCTTTCCCAAGAAGAGAACTAGAACTGTACTGATCCTTGTAGTTTCAAATGAATTGCCTCTGTTCTTAATGTCAGTGTTAGTAGCGGTAATTTATGTAATATTTCTATTAACAGAAAAGAATGTTACGATCAGTCAGTGTTGAGAATTAGAGTAAACAGAAACCTTTCATCAAGTAATTACATGTTTTTGTAGGTCTTACATTACCTTTCATGGACCTGCTTCTGTCAGCAAGGTCTGTATCCTTACATAGCCCAGCAGTAATTATTTCTTTTTTTTCTGTAGTGATCTAATCCCAGGACGCCTTCTATCACCTTTTATCAGCAAAAACACCTTTCAGATGGTAGCTTACCAGAAAAAATATGCCATGTAAAAATGAAACCCAAGTGGTGAATACAGACAACAGCTGTGAGCCTTTTCAGTTGGAGAGTTTTATTTGGAGGCAGTATTCATCCACGCAGATGGTTGAGATGGGCTATGAAAATGCATTAATGTACTTGCTGCAAGAAATTACAGTATTAGAAAATGCTTATTATTTGTCTGGAAGAAGAAGAAACAACCTGGATGGAATGCAAAGCCTCAAACTGTTACGGTGAATAATGAACTATACAGATCAGCTCTAGAAAATGTTGATAGTAATTGTCTGTGGAGAGAGATAAAGATCTCTCCCTGCTAACCCATTTGGTAGATAAGCTCCAGTAGAAATAAAGTTGGGAACCTCTAGCAATAAGAGCTTAATTTCCACTCAATGGGAAAAATGCCAATAGTTTCTCAAGTCTGAATCCTAGGTATTTATAAATTTATGAAGAAATGTTCATGAAATTAAAATAAGTTCTTCATAGAGAATTCAAGATGCACTTTGTCTATAGGTAAGGAAAGAAATGCTCTACAAACATTAACAATAACTTAACGTAGGATTAAAATATCTTTTAGTGACTACTTGGGTGAAATACTCATCCTCTCTGTATCTACTTCACAGCGCATAAAAATGCCACAGATGTTACAGAGCCCTCCAGGCTTTTTTTCCAGCTTTAAGAACATATCCTTGCGAAAGCCTTTGTAGAAGACAACTGCAAACTCTGTGGGAAAACAACCCACAGCCCTGCAAAGATTTCCAATAGCACTGGGTGGCCGTTCTATGCTACAAAGCCCAAGCCTATTAGTTACACCAGGCTCTTTCCAGCACTTTGAGTAGCCTAGGAGCAAGAAGACAGAAATATAAATTAAATCTGCTTTATTGCCCTACTGCTCTCGGGTTTCAGTTCCTAGCCTATACCTGTCAGAAAATTGCCAAAGTCCCTCTAATAGGTAATTTTTATTAATTCGGTTCCATGCTATTTTGCATTCTTCATTAGAAAGAACAAAATGCTGATTTAAGCCATGAATATTACTGTAACAATCTTTCTACTTTTTGTTATTTGGATTATAATTATTACATCACCAATTGTAGATATATACTGCTTCATCCTAATTTCACATGTAACCATAATACAACCAGAAGAGACAAGGTAGCTTCATGCTGTATTCAGAACTGACTATATCTTCTCAGCAGAGGGGATTGTTCAAGTTCTTTCTGTCTCAAATGTGTGTGATTTCAGGTTTATTCATGACGGTTATTCATGCAAACATGCCTAATTGTTATGGAGTGTGTGTGTAATTCCACATTTCTAATCCAGAAGACAGGAGCAGTGAGGATTTATAAGCAAAATTGACTCAGTGGGAATGATACCTTCTAACTCAAGAAAGCTGTTGCTTTGATATGTTCTGAGTCACAGCTCCTCGCTTCAGCATTGAAAATCCATTATTCACTGCTTTTTGCTGTTAGACCTCCTGAGCCAACACGGCTAAATGAGAGTGAAGGGACACCTCTGTACCATTTTGCACATTGTCAACAGAATTGTTTCCTGTCATAAGTTCCCACTGAAGACAACGGGGAGCTGGAGATATCACAGAGGCATAAATGGAAGTTTGTGGGATTGCTCTGGTGTTGCACTGAAGACCTGAGGCAGCCAGCAGGACATTTATTGATGCAATTATGTCTCAGAGGTCCAAGTCAGGTGCAGAGGCACATGGAAAGTGATATTCCTCTTTGCAAATGGAGCATGTCTGCTCTGGAATCGCTGAATAATATGGTGATACTCCATGACCCTATTTTGTGCAGTCACTTTTTTCTACCTTTTGAAGACCACAAGTTTCTTCCTTTTCAAGAATAAAAATCCCTTAGTGATTCGCTCCACTTTTTAGTTTGTATAATGTTGTGAAGCTTAGTTTTAAGGGTTTACATCATAATTCATACAAGATGTTTTAGCTAGATAAGTAAATCAGTAGTGATAACCATCAACAGCACACAACAGACTTAGGAATGACAAATATCAGTAAGAAGTTTAATACATGATTTTGCTTATGTACCTAGTATTTATGCCAGATTGAATCTTCCTTAGAATAAGTAGTTACACTGCATTTATAAGGTAAGCAACATTCTAAATAGTGTATTGTTTAAATTGGTAGCTGTAGGCTAGGCTAAAAGGCAGCTCCTGTTGGACTAATTGCTGCTATGACTCAGACCTTGTAACAGATATGCAATTAGGTCTGGTTTTCTTTCAAACCCCTTTCCAGCTCTGATTTTCTTTATAAGAGGGTGTAAAGAAAGGGAAAGAATGCTTTTGGTCTCAAAAGTACCATCCAGAGTGTGGGGAACTTAAGAGAAGGAAAACTTTTGCATATAATACTACTGTTTTAAGTAAGAAGTTGACACATGCATTGCAATGCCTGTATTAAAGAATTTAGGACTACTCAGCAGTAAGACATAGAATTACCTGTATTTCATAAAGTTGATCTGTAGTTCACTATCTTAACTCTCTGCTGTTGTTTTTCGCTATTTTTCTCCCAGAATTGTTTTAAACATTAAAATTTTACGTAAAAAAAAAAAAAATCCAACAAAACCAAAACAAATCAATTAAGGTTTTTTTTCCCTAGCCCAGACTTGTGAAAAATCTTTACTATTCAGCCTAAAATGGTGCTCAGACCACCTCTATCAGCTTTATTCTTTTTCTCTTCTTTTTTTTACCCTCTGGTTTACAGTTTAAGGCATACTACCTTTTGACTCTGTAAATTCAACTTCAATTCTGAAATTCAGTTTGAACTCTCAATCCCTTCTGCATTACCAATGAAAGAGATTTGATGAGTTAGAACTTAACTTTTACTCCTTTGAGGACAAAAGGCAGCTCACTGTCCCAGCCCGGGTGGGTTCAGCAATGTTAGCAATGGCAACCATTTTTACCCAGCAGCTCAGTCTGACTGCTAGGAACAAATCTATTGAAGAAAAGTATTAGTTTCATCATATTTTGAGCTCATTTTACGCTTGCTACACTTTCTCTACAAGCACAGAACTGCAGACTGAATTTCTGATTCTGTTTGAAAACTTGGTGTTTTCCAGTACATAATTCAAGATGGGTTTAGACTTTCCTGGATTCTTCGGACCATCTTCAAGTAAATCAAGAAGCCCAAGTTAGGACCATAGCTGCTATAAGGTCCCTTTGGAAGAAGACACTCAGCTCTAGAGGACAGTTTACAGTAGAACAGACACTGGATAACAGCAGGGTGTGTTTTTTTAACTTGGACTTTTCATTAAGTTTCTAAAGGTAGGTTGCCTTAATCAGGTTTCTTAACAAATCTCAGGGTAAACAAAATGTTTCCCTCTCTGAACCGAGGTCTGCTATGGGAAGGTTCTCACTCTGCCTATCACTAAGAGGAGTCTGTGCACTACAGTTAAGGTGTTTAAACTGGATTCAAGCATCACACTTCAGCGATGTGTGCATCGGTACTGGTGTCTGCAGCTCTTGTTTACTTCTCTATTTGTTTGTGTTCTTGTGGAAAGATGGAGCATCAGTCTATGCTACGTACCATGCAGCAAAAAGGAAGGTCCTAAGTAGTGGCTGAATAAGATGCTATCTTCTGGGGAAGAAGAGTTACAGGATATATAACTTTTTTCTTCTGCCTGTGATGTTTTGTTCATACTGTGGATGAAATCTGAAATGTATTTTGCTTATTAGGACAAGCTGATGAAAAAGTTCCAGGTTCATTATGTACAAATGATTTTTTTGTGTCTTTTGCAAGAAACAGATGGTTATCCCCGTGTTTTTTCATTTTGCAAGTGGTTTAACATATTACATCCTTCCAAAAGGAACAGGAGATGGTACCTTTCTGCAAAGTAACTTCCGTAAAGATAACAAATGCTTTTTCAGGCACTTTGCCCTCCTAAATGAGATTGTGAAATGGAATAACTGGCAACTGAATTCCGGATAAGGGTCAGTCTTTTTTCACCCCATCTGTGCTGTGGCTGGATGTGAGATTGTAACACTCTAGACAGATTTGGTTCCTACTACAATTGGTACTATTATTATCAATATTTTGAGCACTGTTTTATTTTCAATATTCTAATCTACTGCTGTAGTATTATGCTTTTGTACTTTAAAATACTCAACTTTCTGGAAAGTAAAAACAAACATACTCTCTAATCATCCTGATCTTTCAGCTAAGGTCATTCTAGCTTTCATGAGAATCAACACTTCAGGTACCTTAAGTAATGTACCTCCTAATTTCTTCTGTTTAATATAACCTATATTATAAGATTTTAGGATTCTTCCTTGAATCTGCATTTATTAATGATACGTGTGAATACAGATAATGTACTTTGGCAACTTTAGTTTGGCTTCAGAACCAGTTTCACAGTAATTTACGAAAATACAGACCTAGGACAGATGCCTATCAATGGTCGTCACCGGGGGGGGAACGTTTAGCGAAGAAGCCCTTGTGCTCGGCTGAGCAGACGGGCGCGGGTGTCCCAGCCGGGCCGGGGCTGTCCCGGGGCTGCGGCCGGTGCCGCCCCCGCTGTCCCGGCCGCTGCTGCCCCGCCGGGGGAGGGTCCTCACCCCCTGCCCGGCCCCAGCGCGGGGCCCCCCGCGGGGCGCAGCCCCTCAGGCCCAGCCGGCTCCAGCCCCCCCGGGGGCACCGGCCCTGCCCGCAGCCCGGCCCCGGCCCGGGCTCCTCCCCGCGGGGCCACGGGCCCTGCCCGGAGCCGGCTCCAGCGCGGCCCCCGCGGGTCACAGCCCCCCGCGGGCACCCCCTGCCCCGGGCTGCGGGGGGGAGCTGCTCCCCCGCGGGCTCCGTGGGCTGAGGGGCACAGCCTGCCCCGCCGGGGGCTGCCCTGCCCTGCCCGGCCCTGCCCTTCCCCGCGGGCTGCCGGGGAGCCTCTGCTGCGGCGCCCGGAGCCCCCCCGGCCTCCTCCGGCCCGGCCCGGCCCGGCCCTGCCCCGGGGGGCTGCGGGGCTGCTGCTCGCCCCTCCCGGCCCCCCTCGCTGCCGCCGCTGTTCCCCCCCGTGGGGGTTTTTCCCCTTCTCAGCCCCTTCTCCCCGCGGCGCTGCCCCCGCGGCTGCGGGGCTCGGCCTCGGCCAGCGGCGGGCCCGGCCTGGAGCCGGGGGGCAGCGGCTCTGCCGGCCGGGGGGAGCTGCCCGCGGCACCGGCACCCGGCCCCCGCCAGCGCCCGGGCACGGGGACCCAACAGAGTTCTTTGGTAGAACAGGTCGAAGACACAGTGACTCCATAGTGGCTGTGGGTTTTATTAGCCTGTGTATAGGGATTGCACGTGTACTAAGCCACCAGTGTAATTTCTTCTTCACTAGAAGTACAACTAACATTCAGGACCTGTCATGGCTTTGGCGATAAGTCCTGTATCGTTCAGAGGAAACAAATGAAAAGACCTGGCGACAAGCTGCTAGAGGAAGGGTGACAGTGGCACCATCAGCCTGCGGGACTGGCCACCCCAGCTCTGCCTGTGAGGACAGGACAGGCCAGCTAGCAGCACTGCCCAAGTGCCCTGCCTCTGGCTGCGCATACAGCTGGGCTGTTGAAGCCGTTCCTAAATAGCTATGGTTCCCATCGAAATTTTTAAGGAAAATTAGGTTCGGTCTGCATTTTTGGGATCTGAACTGCTACAGGCTTAGAGTTACTGGAGAAGAAACCCCACAGCCTGTGTAGTGGAGTTGGGAGAGACAGCATCCTCATACATCAAAGCTACCGAGTTTCTTTGCTTTTGGGTTTTTTGTGGTGTTGTGTGCCCCCCTTCCCATCCTGTCCCAGTCCCCCCAGTCCCCCTGTGCCCCCCTGTGATAAAAGAATCCTGGAAATAAACCACCATTTTTTCTATGTGATTTTAGCATAGTAGTTGTGTGTCGTAAGACTGTGTTTTGAGGAGGGGTAGAGAAGACTATATCCCAGAGATTGGACTTTTGTCATCACCTGTGAAGCACCACACTCGCACAAATAATTGAAAAGTCATTGTTGTCAGATATCATCTCTACGGCAAAAATAGCTTGCTAGCTTGCTTGTTTTCCTTCCACAGAGACAACGTCTTTTGAATGAAATGAAACAAAGCAACTCAAGTGGTATCAGTGTTATAAATAACATCATCCAGTTATGCTGGTCCTGCATACAATATTTTTTTTAGAGAAGTCATTTGCTTTTAAAATTTTGTACGCATTATGAAAGTCAGGTTTTGCTGCTGGGTTCACAGCATGGATTTCAGAAAGTAGATGAACTGAAAGGGTATTTTTCTCTCCTTCAAGGCATCCGAGTGGGAATCCACTGCATGCTTCCACCCTTTGAACTGTATACATGCCAAAGTTCTCTTTGCTTCTACCTACACTGAGGCTGGTGCCACAGGATTAAACCTTTTCAGTGATTTGCCTCCAGTAATTGAAAGAACTGCAGCCAAAACCTGGGGACAGCTTTTCTGCCTTGTTTCATTTCCCTTTGTACCTACCCCTGCAAGCAGCAGTCAGGAAAAGAGGGACAGCATTCAGCAGTCAGGCAGAGAAAGCTACTTCCCTCCCCCAGTAACAATGGGTTAATTAAAATCATTAGGTTTTTTAAGTTACAGAAGTGTGGTTGCAGGCATTTTATTACTAACACTGCTACCCCCAAAGGTCACAGATTAGACAATCTGACTATGTTTGTACTGTCTTTGCTCATCTTGACTAAGCCTGGGCTCACAGGCTGCACAGAGCTGGGAGTGATGGCACCCACAGTGACTCTGGATGTGGAATTTAACTTCAGAGAAGTCACTGATTGCTCTGCCATGCAAGAAAGCTTTCTACAGCCTTGGGGACACTACCACCCAACCGATAGCCAAGCAGTCATGTTCAGAAGCAAATGCAAGTCCTGAGGTAGAAGGATATATGAACAGACCACAGGAGACTAAACAATTGTGGAAGACACTGGTGGTTTATCTGGAAAACAGAGGATGAAGGCAGAAGTTACCATTCAATGAAAAAGAGGTGAGAGAACTGCTGTGAACTTTAGACAGTTACTAGTGTGCATTGCCTCTACTAATGGGAAGCCATGAGCAAGGTGTCAGTAGTATGTGGTCTTTATGGGAAGCTGAAACACGTTCTAGAGACTTGCTTTCCTTTTAAAAATAAGGGGTGAGGATGGTGTACAACACACAGTTATCTCCATTTTTTCTGTATTAAAATAATTAAAAAAATGTATCTGCTGTGAATCCTTCCCTGCCAGCACATGAACAGTTATTTGACAGCTGAAGTGGTTTTCTCTGCTTGACAGCTAGAACAAAGCATCTTGAACCAAGTATCTACTTATCTCTGGGGCAGGATTTGGGGCTTGCTGTTGTATGAACTGTGAACGTGATACTGAGCAGCGTGTATCTGGAAAGCCTTCATCTGACTGATGGGGCATGTCTGAGCCTTAGAGAAGACAGAGAAGGGTTTGGATTGCTTTTCACAGTGGGATTACCAGATGGCCAAGCTTGTGTACCCACAGCTATCAAACAGCATAATTGAATTCCTTTAATAAACTTTTTTTACTGTAATTTAGGAAAAGTTAAGCAATCCTTTTTGTTGAATAATCTGCAAAGAAGGTTTTGAAGTTTGTGGAATTACAACAGAAAAGTCTGTGTAGCTAACTAGTACTGTGAATTGTCCAATGTGATCATATGTCGATAACTCAAATGAGAGTCCCAAGGCCTTACATACTGAGTTAAAAGAGGAGTCAGCCTGACAGGAGCGTTTTGCATCAGTTCGTAGGACAATTCTCTATTTGCAAATACATATTGTTTCTTTTTTCCTCTCTTCTGATCTTTTGTTCTGTCTTTTTCTCTTGGGCTCTAACCAGATTTCCCTTTTGCCAGGATTTGTACTGATTTTTATAAAATATGAGAAGGTGAATGGCTGAAATTAATGGCTTTCATAAACATGGACAGAGAAAGGTTGAAGGAATATGAATTTACTTCTAGAGAATGGGTTCCTTGGCAGCCTGGAGCTGATGTTAAAGATGGTGGAATGCAATCTCTATAGTGTAGTATTGCTTAAGGGTACTGCTTAATGTATTGGGAACTTGGACATGCAGCACCAAAGATACAGCATTACTGTAGTAGAAGCTGGGGAAGGGTATCAGTGTTTAAGCTGGATCCCCAACTTGTGTCAGTATTAGCAGTGACAATTTACTCAGAGGATTTGTTGTCTGTCTGCCTCACTACATAATGAGGAGATGCAGAAAATGAAACTTGGACACAGGGATGGAATTTTTAAATGGAATTTTGCAAATGTGTTACCTTCTACCTTTAACATGATGGTAAGAAAACCCCAGTTATCTCGCAATTTGTTTGAAGTTGTTCCTCAGTTTCCTACCCCACCCCATGAATGGGATGAGGATGTCCATGCAGTTTTTCTGCCTGTGGAGGTTTCATATTTCTCTTTTTCCCCTCCCCAAGGCTCTACTACTTGTGTCCTGGCTGCACAAGCATGAGTAGGAGTTGGCTCCTTCCAGTCTTAAATGCTAGACGTTGATTGCAGACTCGAAAATTTTTCTGTCCTGTTCCTGCTTCTTCTTAAGTTAATGTCAGGCCACCAAGGGGCTGCTGGTGAGTGAGAACATTAAACAGAAACCATGCTCATGAGGCACCGTGTCAGCCTTGCCTGGAGAGATAGATTGCTTATCTCAAAGCCAATGAAACAGTCAAACCATGCACTGGGGAAATGTATTTCAGATTTTCTACTCATGGTAGGGCAGGGGCTGTGGTTAAATGACCATATTACAATGTCAGGACTTCACAGGGTTGGTCAGGCCCTGGATGTATGTGTGCATACCAAGAGAAGTGGAAGGATGAAATTAAATGAAACACCTTTCAGTATCGCATACATGCCCTCAGGTAGTTAGACACTTATTCTCAGATGTTAAAGTAAGCAAACAGAAATACCTTAATCTCTTTATTTGGGTTTAAATTTATAGGTGTATGTCATTCCATTTCTTGCTGCAGGGAAGAGCCAGCCAGTGCACAAAACACGCATGGAGATCAGGTTGCCTCCTCAACATACCTCTGCTTCCAGGGCCTCCCAGCTTTCTGCTTTGAGAAGGCATGAGCCAAGGATGACTTCTCAAAACTTTTGGGTTTCCAATCCTTTCCAAACTTTTACAGAGTAATATATCATGGGAGCAGTCAGCATCAGCTTACTGACTGTCGGTGTGGCAGGGAAGTGGTAACAGCAGGAGCAGGTGGGAGATTCTCCAGCAGAGTTCTGAGCCCTGCACTGCCAAGGAAACAGTGGAGTTTCAGGGAATTAGGTACTGGTGCAGTCTGCTGTTGGGTGAAATATCTGCTTTTTCTGGAAAGAGTCAAATCGTTGACTTTGGTACTTTGGCAGCTATGGAGTCATTGAGCTGATTTTCTGTTGCACTGAACCTGGCATAGATGTTTACCCAGCAGTGAATGGATGTTAAACCTTAATGCTGGGTGTAAAGCCACATGGCCTTCTCTCTACCCTGGTGTAAGTAAATATGCTTGATGTAAGGCAACAAAAACTTAAGACTGCTGATTCTTTTTTAAATACAAGAATAATAACCTGTTCAAGGCATGCTATGACTCATGCTCAATGAAATCGCTGGTACTGGCTACCTAGTAATTTGGAGCTAAATTTGATTTTACACCTGTACTTAAGGAGATGTGGTGAAATTGCCAGTGATTAAGTGGAATCAAAAGACACAATGAAAACCTTATCGTAAGCCTTCGTCACCTTCTGTTTCCCTTAGTTGTGGTTTGCTCCTTTGGAAAGAATAATTTGGGCTTGGTTTAGCATTAAAGAATAGCTAGTATGGTTTCCCAAGAGCATTGATGTCTGCTTTTCACTTGTTTCTCTAGCAGGACACGGGCAATGTCTTCACAACAACGATAGATCATTATATATTCCAATATATCATTATGCTTTTGCACCACCAATCTTTGAAAGAAGCAAACTTCCATTTTAGCATGTATTTTTGTCTTGCCTGTTTGAAGGGCTGTGGTTTCCAATTTGTAAATATGTGTTACAATTGCTGATAGCGCTGCGTTTCATAAAATTTTGCCATCTTCAGTCTTTTATTCTACCAAAATGTGGTAAGAGCTTTTGTTAAAAGTTCTCACCTTTGTTAAAGGCAATTGCCTTTTTTAAAGGCAATTCAGCCGGAGATTCAGGGACACCCCAGGTTTTGGTTTTGAGTGTTTTTATTAAAGATGCTTTGTTCATATCAGATTTTATCAGTCTTAGTGAGTAGAGCTTTCTGAGTGAGTGCTAATGGCATTTTTCATCACGTGTCAATCAATGTCATCAAATGCAGCTCTGAAACTTACCATGCCAGAGAAGTCAGTTATTATTGTAGACCTTGATTTTAACCCTTAGGACTTGAATTCAGACTGGTGTAATACTGCTCTTTCTCATATTGCTATATACTGTGTAACAGCTGCATATCTCTTACTGCCAGTTTCTGTTTTGATAACATCACCTACATCTACACCTGTATCATCTACACTGGTGGCTTTTTTTCATTTGCATTTTAGCAGAACTGTTGAAAGAAAAACCTATTGCAAGAGAGAGCAATCCTTCTTGATTCTATTTTCAGCCTAAACATCTGTATCATTTAATTTGTATCTTAGATTGCTGGTTTTTTGACTGATGTACAGGTTCTAAGAGAATTTATTTAGATGATCTGGAAGTTTGGTGCCTTCGTGTCTCATCAATATTTTGAAATATGCTGCATTGGTGATATCACAGTTTGGCATGTTGATGTTTTTTGGGTGAGTTCTTGTAAATACTGAGAGTGAAAAAAAATCTTTGCATTCTCTCTTGCAGCAATCCTCTAATTCTGCCCTCTATTGACATATTCCTGCTTATTGTCTCCCATTATATCTCTTGATCAGGATACTGGTGTTCCTCTTGTGCAGTCTCATTGTGATGTCTTCTTAATGTAAGTATTTGTACTCCAATTAGTTGCTTCTTCATCCATCCTCATCTGCTATTGTCTATAGGTCACCACTTTGTTCCAAACCATTCATATCCTCAATGTTTCAATGGGGAGGAGAGGGGCATGACAGTGTATGTTTTCGTCTTATATTTCTACTTCTGTGGTCATAGCTTTTGGGACTGGTTGGTTGTTTATGTGCTGTGTTCCTCACTGATTTTTAAGATCATACCACTTTGAAAAAAAATACAGTTTATACCTGGTATTGTCTTCACTAGAATGTGAGTTGCAGGTATTCGGTCTTGGCAGGATTTGGGGATCTTTGACTCCAGGAGAGTAATAACTGGGGAAGTCAAAGTCACAGTGTGTCTCTTTTCACTTAGATCTTTGTTCTTTTGGTGTCAGAGGAGTTCTGATATTAATTGTTCTGCAGCTTTCCTTAGTTCATTCCATTAGGTTGCTTGTTTGTGACTGAATGTCTCTGAGAGGGTTTGCAAGGGTAGCTTTGAAGTCAGTGGACTGAAAGTCTGGTTTCTATAAGCTGCTGCTGAATTTTTGGTTTGGGGTAAACCTCCTTCTTTTAAAGCATACTTGGATTGAAAATCACCTCATGATTACCTCTTTCTCATGCTTTTTACCTGTCACTACCTCTTTGTAGCAATGGGAGCTATCAGGAGTTCAGATTGCAACATCTCTTTCTGAAACTCTTCAGTAGTGCTTTTATGTCTAAATAACGCTCATCATGAGACAAATATTCATAAGGCTATTGTAGCAGTAAATTCAACTTCTTAGAGCTCCTAATTTTACACTTAAGGTGTAGGATGTGGTAAAGATTAAAAGTCCATATTCATTTTGTATGCACTTACTGATACTGCAAACCATTCCTGATTGTTGCTGTTACTCACATCTAAGTAACAGTGCACTGCTCACGCAAAAGTGCAGAAAATAGGGGTGTAAGGAGACCATTGGAAGAAGCGTACTGGATGCGATTTTGCTCTCATTTAAGTCCTTGGAAGCTCATCAAAATGACAGAGGTACCATGGGTGTAAATGAAATCAAACCTTGACCCACTGTGGTGAATTACTCTCACTCCTTTGAATGTTTTAGCTCCTCATAAGTGAGTTCAGCTCTGATGTAGCAGGGGAAGATGGGGAACGGCTGCTCAACTGCCTGGCCACTCCAGACCTAACAGTGTGTGGGGCAGCTACTGGCTTCTTGTCCTCTTCCTCATAGTAAATCTGCCTTGAATTTGTCCAGTGACTTCACCGTGCTCAAATGAGCATGCCCAAGGCTGTGAAGCCATTTTTATTTGTACAGAGAAGTCCTACAGAATTCAGTAGGACCTTGGGGTTGCCTGTGACTCGCATCTCATGTAGAGGGACTTCACCCTCTCATTTATAGCTTTCTCAGCCTACCTGGATCTGCTCGCAGCTCCCTTTGCAACTGAATTCAGGAAGAGAGAGCATGTCATGCTCTCTGTGGTGCTTGCAAATGTATGCCTCTGTGATAAATAGAAATTGTTTGGGTGAAAGATTGAGGAATACAGCAGATCTTCTGAAGAGACTCCCTCCTGCAGTCAGGAGAGGGACAGAGAAATGCTATTCCTCCTTTCTCTTATCTGGTAAGAAGAAATAGAGGCACTACTGAATGAAATTAAATTAGTGAAATGATGAGGAAGTAATAGTGATGGCCTGGCATTGCTTTGCAGTTTTACCTATCACAGTGGAACATCTCTGTGTGATAACTCTGAGCAGCAGTGACACAGAATCATCAACAATGTTGTGATGTAATAAAAGGACATTTTGATGTAATTATGTACTAACAGCATCTCTGCCTGTAGAAATGGTCACTCTCCCAGCAGTTATGGCAAGCTTAGAAAATCATGCAGTACATTTCCATTTGGAGAGATAAACAAAATCAATCAATATTTTTATTATAGCTGTACATTTACTATAAACATGAACTAGTTTTATTCCTAAGCAGAAAACGACACATGTAACAGTCTCAATATACTCAAAGCCTATTGACATCAGCTACAGTAAGTTTATTGCAGGAATTTGCCAGTGGAGCTCAGTAGAGCAATGTAAATGAGTAATGTTGCCATTACAATATTCATTCCTATATAGATTTTAATTTCTACAGGAGTTCTCTTTGTCTCTGACTGGAACTGTATCTACACAGTATTTTGTCAATATAAAATCCACAGTAGCTGCAATAACAACAGTTTAGTGGATTGCACTTCAAATATGATTGGAGACAATTCATTTCTTCTGACCGTTAGAACATAAAAATTTACAAGTCAGAACTGTGGTGCCCTTTTCCCATGAATCTGTCTGTACACTTTGATGCCATTTCTTAAAATGTATCAGCAAATGTGAAGCTGTTTATATGATGCCAAAAGAGTATTATAGTGAAAATTTATTTGAAGAATAAAATACAAGCACTGAACAGCGAAATATAAAAGTAACCAAGATGATGAATGTTCTTTGCCGTCTATACAGTCTATTCAATCAATGCTGAGGATGAGCTCAGTGACTCTGGCTCCACTTCCTTGTCCTGCTCAAAGTCTATGCTAAGAGTCTCACACCAACTCACAACTGTGCATGTCAAATATAGGTGTGTCAACAATCACACCCATACATCTCCTGTAGCTCCAAGCTCCTGTCTAGTGTACCTTCAGGTTCTGGATCCTAAACCAGATGCACTCATTGCTAGTTTTTTGACTGCTTTGGGAGTCGAATTAGAGCATGAGTAATTGTAGCAAAGTTTGACACTGAATGGTGAGTCCCTTCAAACCTCCAGGGATAAAATAAAAGTAAAGGAAATATTTGTTTCAAAGACACAGAAAGCAAAACAGTATCTTTCACTTCTCTAGAGTCACAGAGCAAGCAACTGCTTGAACCACAAAGTCTGGGGTTCATGACGTCAGCCGTGAGTTCAAGTTATGCCTAAGTAACATAAGCTTGTGGGAGTCATTAGCCACTTGCTTTTTCTTCCCCCCACTTAGAATCCTAGAATATTTTGAAAATAAAATAAAAATTATATTCAGCAGGATAATGAGTTAAATTAGAATTACATGACAATTAAAGAACTGCAAATAAGATTTTGCATTGCAACAATGTTTAATGAACTGTGAAAGATTGGGGAAGTGCAGACAGATATCTGAAAGGAGACAGTTTTTTGGGGGGCATAGTGGTAAAGAAACCACTTAGGAAAATGAAGTCTATAAACCATCTTGCTGAAACTATTTCTGAAGAAGTTATTTTTGTGAGTAATGACCTTGTTGTGTTGGTCGTCATTGTTATGGTTTAGTTCAATTTTGAAAACTTAGTGTGACCACAGTTCATGCCCAATAGATCTGCCAGGGTTGCTATGTGCATCCCACTTTTAACTTACAAGGGTTTCCTGCATTTTCTTCTATCTTTCCTTTACCCTCTTGCTCATAATTGAGTTTTCTTTTTGTAAGGATGGTTGAGTTCCTGTCTCAAGAAAAAGTAGACAGTCACTGGCTAGGCTCCTTTTCATTACAATTGATGTGAATCTGAGTTTATGCTGGGCATAATCAGTGATGAATATTCATGTAATCTAGTATCTTTGAGGAACTGTTATCCTGTTTAATCATGCTTTAAAGCTTGTGATCCTCTTTCCTGTTGATAACGCTTCTTAGCGTATTTCCTGTTGTGGAGAGACTGAGCTACTCAAAGATGCTGAGTGTATTTGGTGATATGGGACAATGTGCAGAAGCGGGATATGTTTTCATCTCTTTTGAGAGCTGAGGCCAATAAGATGTCTGGCATTGTCTCTGGGAAGCTGATAAAATCGAATACTCCCTGATGCTGGGAAAGCAAAATAAGCAGCATGGTATGGGTTTTTTTCTGCTATTAGAGGGCGAGACTCATTCATTTTTCAAGGGAATGTCACCTTCATCAGCCACTTTCCTTGCCACTCAAGTCACTCCCCAAAAGCAGGAGTCCGGCCATTCTCCAATTTCAAGAACTAATCTTTTGTGTAGGGGGAATTAAACAGTACTGAAAGAGCTTGCACCAAATTGTGTCTCTGTGAGCCTAGTTGTGCTGAATACACAAAAGAGCCTCTGTGCCCCTTACCTCCAATTGCTCTCCAAGTGGTAATGAAACTAATTGCAGTCTCTGGTTGCAGCCTCTGGAAATTTCTTGTCTCTGTGTGCACACAGTGGAGTTAAGACATGCAGACCAGAGACAGGGTTTAGGTCCTCATTTTGCAGACCTGAACATGATGACTAAATAGCTGTACTTCAGTACAACACTGTCACCCATTGAGCTTAGTGGGGCAAAAGGTATTCTATAGTAATGCTTTTGGATTTAAAACAGAAATAAACACATCACCCTAAGAATTTTCAGTGTTTCTTCATGTCCTCCAAAATAATATTTTTTCTTGTTCTTTCAGGTGTTCTTTCTGATTTTTTCTGTCATCTTCTTCTCAGAGCGCTCAGGACTGTAAAAGGACTCTTATATGAGCAAATATAGTTTGCTCAAAGACACTTGTTTTGTACCTCTCTGGGAATATTGCAAGCATAGGTACAGAAACACAGTTCCAACTTAACTGATCTCTGCAGCTTGAGGAAAAAAATTTCTGATGCTGTGTTCTCATGGTACTCTTGTGCAGTTGCTGTTCTTGTGTGCTCACTGTTTACATGTGTAAGCATCTTTTCTACGACTGTATCACTGCAGCTGGTTTGTTTGTTATGTGATAAATGAAGAAATTCTTCACTGTGAGGATGGTGAGGTGCTGGCCCAGGCTGCCGAGAGCAGCTGTGGGTGCCCCATCCCTGGCAGGGCTCAAGGCCAGGCTGGACGGGGCTGGGAGCAGCCTGGGCTGGTGGAAGGTCCTTGCCCCTGGCAGGGGGGTGGGACTGGGTGATCTTTAAGGTCCCTTCCAACCCAAACCAGTCTATGGCCCTATGATACCACTGGTGGGTACAGGTGGGGTTTGGGGCAAAACAGTTCTCCTTTAATTTGTCTTTCTAATACCAGCTGTGCACAAAATATGCATTACTAGAGTATTTCTTAAACCAAATAAAACAATACAAAGTTCCTGTGTAGGACTGTCAATCACTTTTAAATCAGTCAGGGTTTTGTGTAGATGCTTAATCAATGACCGTTTGGAGATGAATTAGTCCAGTGTGTTTATTTCCCAGGCTTCGTACATTGTCCAGAAATAGAGTATTCTTTTAGGTCACAGAAACGTTGTGGGGCTGATGTGGGAGAGCATGCCAGTGCTGCAGGGAGTGTAACAGGAGGGGCACACATATATCCAGCTCCATCCTTCCTTTGGGTACATTTGATTTCTTTGTAAACAAAATAGAAGTTTCTTCAACTTGTGCTTCTGTTATTTTGAGCTTTGGTTAAAACTGGAGGGTTTACTATTGCATAAATACACCGTATGTAACGATTTCTCTTTTAGACCCCTTAAAGGAGCTGCAGTAACTTTTTCTTGAAAAAACCCATGCTTTACTAAATTTGTAAAAATGAGAATTCTTTAACACTATTTTTAAGCATCAACGGTTTTGAGCGTTAAGAAAATTTTATTACCTTCACATGTAACACTTACGTGTATTCGTCTGTCATCTTTTTTTTTTTTTTATGATTATTTTTACTTCATAGCTACCAGTTAAAAGAGTCCAGAGAGGCTGATGACTGTGACATATAGCGGATGTTTACGAGACTGGCTCGCTTTTTTTTTTTCTCATTTACAAACTGACCTAACTTAGTCTTCTGAAATTTTAAGGTTAGATTTTGCGATCTGTTCCTAGTATCCACATGGATTTTGTTAGTTTACTTTTATTGTAGTAGTAATCAGATTTTTTAAGAGTAACATTATTTGATTTGACTTTAAATGCAAGCGTGGCTTTATGGTGTGGGAATGGGGAGAGAAGACCAATCAGCAGCATGAACTTCTGTTCATGGAGTAAGGCTGTGCTGAACAATCCTGTTCTCCAGTTCTGCTTGGGGCATTATCAAATAAATCATAACAAGTCCCCACTTTGCAGTGTGATATGGAGGAACAGAGAAGAAATAGTGACTTCATATCTAATAGTTTTATCCTGGAATAGAATAAAATTAGATTCCCCACTGTAATTGTAGAAAACTATGGAAGACCAAGGGTGTTTTCCATTCCTAGCTCTTTGCTGAACTTTTTCTATTCAACCGTTAAGCTCTTGACAAGATGTCTGAGCAAGTCTGGACCACAGTAATTTAGTAGCCACAGAGGCAGCTCAGCTTCCAAATGAACTAGAAGAGTAGTAGTTTTAGATGTAAGAACATGCTTCTCTGGAGTAAAAGATTGACATTCAAGTCTATTGAAAGATGCTCTGGCTGTCTTTATGCAGTATGGGATGCTCATCACTTTATTAGCCAAGTGTACAAAAAATTGAGACTTGGGTGCTGACCAGACAAGAAAAAAATGTTTATATCAGTTCTATTTCAGAATAATTTTGTTTGATGTAAAATCTATAGAATTGATGATGCCAAACATTGATCTCTTTTCTTCATATATTTTCAAGAGATTCATGCCTTCCTCTATTCCATTTAATTAGCATTAACAACATCAACATTGCAGATGCAGTATTTGAAACAAAATTTAACTGAATGCTGAAACTTTTTTTCTTTCCCCTCAGCAGTAATTGCATGAGAAAGTGAATAATTGGTTGAACTGAACAGGACACAGAACCAGGAGTTTCCTGAATCCCTGCTCTATTGTCAGACACTTGCCTTGGGATGTCATTTAATTTCTGTGCTTACAGTGGAAAGCTGTACCTGCTAATTTCTCAGGAGTATAACACAGTTAATGTTAGCAGAGGACTGGGAAGATATGTCCTTCTTCCTAAATTCTTCTTAAGCTTCTGCTTAAGCATTTATGCTATGGTCAGAATCATTAGGTCCTTTTCTAGATTCTGGGTTTCATAGCCGTTGTTGAGCCTCTCTATTTCTTGCCATGGTCTCCCTTGACCAGACATTGTCTTTTCTCTCAGGCTTGGGGCTCCATATTTCTTCTCCGTGATGTTGTGTCCTGACTGAGTTCTTCCTTCTCAGTAGCTACGGACACCACACTTAAGTTCTTTTTCTGACCTAGGATTTGCTTTTGCTTGCCTTTTGCCTTGCTTGCCCCAGGTGAATCCTTCTCTTGTTCTCCCAAAGACCTAGGGTCCCTGGTCTCCACAGCTGGGTATTATCTGTTAGTAATTCCTGGACTGTCCTTCTTACTTCCAACTATTTCTATGGTCTTTTTCCTTGTTCTTGTGAAAGCAATTCCCAAGCAAGTTCTTTCCACTGTTTTAATGGCCCATGTTGCATATGCAACTCTTCCATGATGGGTTATATTCTATCATGGTCATCTCCTGAACAAATCCTTCAATAAGTGTGGTAGTACTGGCATTATCAGATGGCTTATTTAACTTTACGTGAATGGCTTTGGCCTATTAAATGACAGACAATGTGACCAATGTTCTTCATTACACTTATGAAGCAATATATATATCATAACATCACTGTGCTAAAATTTTTATACATAGTTCTGTAACTAAGGCATCACAATTCACAGCATGTGCTGCTTTTGCATTCCCAGGATGTGGACTGAACCCAGCTTCTTTTATTATTAATAACATAAATAATTACAGCCTTTTTGTGTTTCCCCTGACCAAATATGTGCATAACTGGACCTCATTTTTACAAAATCAAAGCATGTCCCCCTTCTTTTTTGCCTAATGAAGTATCTATAGTCCTTTTATTAGTGGTGTCCTGGTTTCAGCTGGGATAGAGTTAGTTTTCTTCTTAGTAGCTGGTGCAGTGCTGTGTTTTGGCTCTGATGTGAGAACAATGCTGACAGCATACTGATGGTTTCAGTTGTTGCTGGGTGATGTTTGTACTAAGTCAAGGGCTTTTCAGTTCCTTGGGCCCTGCCAGCCAGAGGGCTGGAGGGGCACGGGAAACTGGGAGGGGACACAGCCAGGACAGGTGACCCGAACTAGCCAAAGGGATATTCCATACCATGGGACATCATGCTGAGTATATAAACTGGGGGAAGAAGAAGGAAGGGGGGGACATGTGGCATTATGGCGTTTGTCTTCCCGAGTACCTGTTCCACGTGATGGAGCCCGGCTGCCCTGGGGATGGCCGGACACCTGCCTGCCCAGGGGAAGCGGTGAATGAGTCCCTTGCTTTGCTTTGCTTGCATGCGCGGCTTTTGCTTTACCTATTAAATTGTTCTTATCTCAACCTTCGAGTTTTACATTCCTTTCCGATTCTCCTCCCCATCCCTCTGGGTGAGGGGGAGTGAGTGAGTGGCTGCATGGTGCTTGGTTGCTGGCCAGGGTTAAACCACGACAAGTGGGTTTCCTTTATCTTGCCATGCAATGCCTCTGAACCTGGTCTACCTTAGCTTTCACCGCATCCCATGAAACAAGGAAAACCTTGTGGTCATAGTTCACAAAGTACCAATTTGTCTGATACCCCTCTTTGCCTACAGTTCTCACTTGTGGCTTTCTTAAGTCTACTTTCTAGATGCATCCAATGTGTTGTCATGGATTTCCAACCACTCCAGGCACTGGAGTTGTGCTCTTTACTTGCTGTGCTACATCTACATGCCAGCTAGGGAGTGATGGGTGCATTCTTACCTGTGATATCCTTTTCCTTCTTTTTTTTTACCATGGTGGGAGAGGTCACCAGATCCTGTAGCTGTGAGGGATGTAGTGATTATACATTATACGTATACATTATATATGGAAGGGATCTTCAGAGAAAGGGATGGCTCAAAAAGGAAGGTGTCTTTGTCCATCCTTTCCAGTGGCACATCTTTCCTCACTTCTCAAAGCTACATCTTTGTACAAGTGATTTCTGTTTATGCAGGCTGAGTCTCCCCAGCTCTTATTGCAGTCATTCAGTTTCAAGCTAGTATAAAACCCCCAACACCTTTGACCCAGCCATAATGTAGGAATGCTTTGCCCCATAAGAACAAAGCTCTTGAATGAGTCTTTTATATTTCCTGATGCCTTTTGTGTTGGAAATATCAACTGTCCCCTTGATTAGTTTTATTTTCTTTGAAGAATTACTTTAATAATTTTCCTTTTCTTATCTGTCTTCCTTCAACACATGCAAGGAGTAAGTGGCCTTACAAACTATCTGGTCTTAAAGGGTCATTATAAAACAAAGTTTACAGTAGAGGAGGCACCGTAGAATAAATTAAGCCTGGAAAACAAATTTTGAAGATTCCTAGATCTTTATTCATGAGCTAGGAAGAGTACTTTGAATACAGATTCCTTCCTGGCATGTTTAGCTGTTTTACTGTTTTCAGTTTCACAGAGAAGTTCTGGTACTCTATCTAGCCAAATCACAAAGAAAATTCTTGTTTTTTCTTCGTTACAGAAGCTGTGATATCTTATGGTTAAGATTACCCCCAGTGTTACTAAAAACCTGCAGGGTAAACTAATTTCACAATAATACCAGTAACCTTTCACCACACTTTTGACTTTGCTGGCCTCTCAAAAGTCTAACAGAACAAAAAGTAAGTCTGCACAATGTTAAATCTGGTTCATCTGTTGAAATGTGCTTTTTTAGAGACTATTGATAGCTGGTTCTTGCTGCGTTACAGATGAATGTACACTCATTAATTGTTATCTAAAAGAAGAAACTGGACAATAAAATATATTCAGCCACTCATGAAAATCCTGTGAAGGCAGTTATTGGAAACACACATTTGTCTATTTTCTGTGAGCACGGGCTCACAGATACACAGATGGTCCACACAGGAGCTGTAGGTCTGGTCCTTCCTAGAAGATCAGCCACTGTACACACTTGATACTCCATGCATGTGTATCTCTTTCTCTCAGGAGACTCCCAAACAGAAGTCTGCTACTCTCATTGGATGCAGCTGCTTGTGTGCAATAGCCCATGGCATATCTAATGGGTACATATCTATCAGGATATTTTACAAGTAGGTAGCAATACGGTTTTGCAATACACTTTGCAACTAGGTGCCTAACCGCGTGCGTGCACATGCTGACATCTGATTTCTAACAGTGTGACAGGTATGCAGGTGTGTGCAGCTATGCTGTGGGCATGGTGAAAGAGAGAAAGGAAGCAAATACTTAGTGCAGATGAGAAGGATAGAACAATTTCTCAGTAATTTCTTTCCTGAAAGAGTTCTGTGAATATCACCTCTCGTAACTGCTTCAGAGGCAGCTGAATTTGAAAAAGTAAAGATTTGCACCAGAGAAGAGGGGGCTGTTGGGGGATACCCAGAGGGCCATGGTGGATGTCCAAGATAAATGGCCAATAACAATAGAATATAATAGAACAGAACAGAAGAGAATAGACTATTTCTGTTGGAATGGACTTACAACAATCTAGTCCAACTGCCTGACCACTTCAAGGCTGACCAAAAGTTAGAGTGAATTATTAAGGGCATTATACAGATGCCTCTTAAACACTGACAGGCATGGGGCAGCAACCCCCTCTCTAGGAAGCCTCTTCCAGTGTTTGACCACACTCTCGGTAAAGGAATGTTTCCTAACATCCAGTCCAAACCTCCCCCGGTGCAGCTTTGAGCCATTCCCACATGTTCTGTCACTGGATACCAGGGAGAAGAGCTCAGCACCTCCCTCTCCGCTTCCCCCCTCAGGGAGCTGTAGGAGCAATGGGATTTATTCATATGCTCTGGGGCAAGATAGGATGGAAGGAAAAATATATTTTAGTAAGTATATTCTGACCTCACCCTTCAAATGGTTGACTTGTTTTTATGGTTTTGTTTTCTTTTTAAAAAGAAAAGCACCTTTTAAAATTACATGTTCATTTATACCAATTTTTAGGCACAAGGGCATTGGCAGAATAAGATTTTCACCCCTCAACCAAAATTCTAATGGCTTTAACACTGAAAAACCCCTAGGTTTTCCCCTAGTAGAAGGAAAGATTAAGAAAACCCTGCATTGCTGTTTTCACCCTAGCAATAATACAAGGTTTTCCTTAAATTGACTTTGCATATGATGGTCTGATTTGTTGGGTCACTTACTCGGTACCATATCATCAATTCAGGTGGCAGAACTACATGGAAAAGGAAAGGTGTGAAATGTTAAAAGCTTTCATTGAACACCTCTGGAAACATAGTGCTTACTGTTCACTTAATACTTGTTTTGTTTCACACAAGCTACTCAGCGATGACAGGCTATCTCATGCTTGGCTGCTTGCCCCTGCTGCCATGTGAAGCCCCTTTTCCTGTACGGATCCTGGTGGTCTTGATGAGGTACAGGGTAACAGCTGGATAACATGGATGTGTGAAACTTGGAAGTCATTGCTTTCATGGGAATGACCCTCTGTGAGAAAGAGAGATCTGGAGCACTGTGGGGTTTCTGGAAGATCCCTGCATCTGCTGCCTGCTTATCCTGGCTGGGAAGGAGAGAAATAGAAAATAGATGAGCCTATGTTATCATACTCAGTCCTTTTATTGATTGCCTTTAAGCCATGCTTTTCCTGGCACAATTAGCTTGAACTTTAGATGTAAATCCTTCTTTAAAGCCTGAGTTAACAGGAAAGTTCACATTTGTTTTAAGTATGCAGGCCAGAGTACAGAATAGTCTCCAGTCCATGCTCATCTGGTGACGCTGCTGATGCACATCTGTGACTGACGTGCCTCTGTAGAAATTTCTTTCCTCCCAGCATGAAAAGTGATCTTGAACATACACAGGCCAGTAAAACTGTGGCATTGCTGTGGAAATGCTACTTTTGGACTGATTGAGTGGTGAAGATACATATTGTATGTAACCCCCAAAGAACATGAGACTGCATTGTTGACACTTAAAAATCCTCAGCAATTGCCAAGACACATGTCTCTCATTCTGCTCTGTAAGGAAACTTGCTACATGAAGGGGAATAAGCAGACTTGGAGCATCTCTCTGTAAGTTATGTGCCAAGAGTGGGACAAGCTCCTGGGCAGCCAGGCAGCTGGCACACAGATCTGCACTGCATCCCCTGTTGCTGTCTTCCAAGCTGTGATGGGAATTAGGCAGAAAGGCCACCCTGGGCTGGTTTGGGCATGGAGAAATTGTTAACACCACCATGAGGCTACAGTGACAACACTGCTGACATCGCTCTGAGTGTTTCAAAGAACTGAGTCGGAGGTGCTGTGGGCAGGTAGGAAGCAGACAGAGAGGGAGTTTGTAACCTTTTTTCCTCTTTCTCCCTATGGCCTTTGCAGGACCTGACAGACTAGAATTACAAGGGGTTGCACCAGTGCTTAGCTGGATGCAGCATTTTACATTGCAACTTGTTTCTGGACAAAGCGTTTAGATAGTCGCTATATAGTTACTCGTGGTTTAACCTCACAAAACATTAACCTTATTAATATTTAATAGTGATATGCAAATTGCAGCCAGCCAATTAGTTTTCTCTGCAGCTTCAGCAGTTTCCCAAGAGACTGATTCTTAAGTACCTTAATTTGTCTTTCTGGCAAAGGTGAAAGTGTTAAAAGGAGCTTTAATTTGTTGTTGAGTTGTCTTTTCAGGTTTTTTTAGGAATCACTTGAAAGATGATCAGATGAAATCTATTTACTTTCCTTTTATTCCCTGCAAAAGGCAGTTGAAATGTTGATACTGAAGCAAAGATAAAGCTTGCTAGTACAAGTAGGTGGTCTCACTTTATTGGCATACTTACACCCACACACAAAAGACATTTTGCTCTTTCTGTAACTTTGAATTAGCTGCAATCTGTATTAATACATTGGCTTATGGTATGTAATTGCCTCCTACCTATATAGATTCAGAAGTCAACTACTTACTAATAACTAAGGAAATTTTTTGCTTTAGCTCAAAAGTCAGGCTTTTGCTCATTTGATATTCAAAGTTATGATGATTGTTTTCTCCCTCATCAGCTCTGGAGCAGAGACAGAGCAGGAAAGCATAGGACAAAGTGCATAGCAGAATGATACTGTGATCAAACAAAGCTAAGAATTTGATCCTGAAATGGTGGCTGTTTTAAAGTACTTTTTCCCTTAGTGTAAAGAGATGCACCACACTTAGATGTCTGAGTTTCCTGATCGTTTCTCAAATATCTGACACAGTGGGAAAATTGGCAACACTTTTTTTTTTTTTAAACTTCATCGCCATTAACACCGCAGAGCTGGCCATAGTCTGTATGTAATGTGGTTAAAACACTGTTGAGTACAGCTGAGAGCAGGAAAAGACTCCACTTATCTGTTCCAGCCAAATGTGTGAGCTTATACAGCTCATAGTCATTACCAAGCTCAAGCAGTGCTTTGAGGACTTGGCGTTAAAACTCTGCACCAGCACTTTCCACCTTTCTAATGAGCCTCATCCTCATTAAGGTACCTCTGTTCTTACCTTCATTTTCTTGGCATCTGAAGTTCACTTTGCCTCTGCTGAGCACCTATTGACTGATTACAGAAGTGACACATTTCAGAGCTACCATACCCTCTTCCATTTGTTTTTAAGGTCAGTAAATGCATTGCAGGTGGTGCTTTTATTTCTTGGGTTGTTTGTTTTTAACCATTTCAAAAAACACAAGTAAAGTGCTGCCAGGTAAGGCACAGAGATTTCTCTGCAGACTCAAATGTATTTTCCTCAGGTATCACTTACAAATGCTCAAAAAGTTGCTTTAAAATATCTCACTGTGGACAGGTTATGTGACCTCTTCTGAATAAAGGCAGAACAGCTCCTATGAGCTGGCAATCTATACCGTACAGGGGAAAGAACCATCACTGACGTACCTTGTTTCACAGGATTAAGTAAATTAAAGTCAGGACTGAGATAAAAATAATTCATGTTTAAATGCTAGGTCATTTCATCGATTTTTTTGGTATTTCAAGTAAGTATCAAGCTGGTAGTTTATGTCCTGTCATCACCTAAAATTTCTCCCTTGTCTTTAAGGCATGATGTTACTTTTTAGAGTTATAATTCGACCTGCTCGAAATATTGTCAGTCCTGGTTCAAATTCAACCTGACATCCCAAATGCAATGAGGTTAGCGGTTTCATCATAGCCTCAAGTGCACAGTAGTATGCTGAATAAAC
Organism: Falco cherrug; assembly: GCF_023634085.1. Classification (NCBI taxonomy): domain Eukaryota; kingdom Metazoa; phylum Chordata; class Aves; order Falconiformes; family Falconidae; genus Falco; species Falco cherrug. The sequence continues at coordinate 7,761,644 of NC_073698.1, forward strand.
CCGCACATGTAATTCTGCTAAATTTGGACTGTAAGGGGGCCCTAGCACTGTGTTACTATGGAAACAGAATTCTTCTTCAGAAAGAAATTCCCCCTAGGTTTAGTAATGTGAAAAAATTCCCGATATTTGAGCTGGGTGATGTTTCCCTCCATTATCCTTTTGTGCCCACAGTTTCTTAATAAGAGTTTAAAGACGACTTTTTTGACTTGTCCACTTAATATTGAATTTGATCACCGGGTTTTCATGATATTTTATCTGAAGGAAAAAGCAGTTCTCTTACCCCAAAGCTGTTTGGATAGCTGTGTGTATGAGTGATGATGATTTATAGAAGACTGTGCACAGTCACAGTGCTGAGCAGAACACAGGCAGCGTTTGCTCTTCAGTAGATTATGTAGGCATAGGAGGACTCTTTTTCTAGCAGGTTATCACATAAAGTGAAATCCTGGCTCTGCTCATGACATTTGCCATTTCACCGATGTCTTGGGCTGAAAAATTTTATGACAGAACCAAAGTAAAATATTTACAAGATGAGAAACTGGAGTGCTTGGACAGGATGACAGTGAATAAAGAATCATTTCTTATGCAAATTGGACAGAGGCTTGGACAGCATATCACTTTTCCCTGAGACTATATTTACAATAGATACTTTTTGAGAAGCAGGTTTAGGAGGGACTGTGGGAAAGTTGCATAGCAAGATTGCTAAGCTAAGCATGAATGAAAGGTGCCGTGGTACAGACAGGTAGAAGGAAGGAAAGCGGGCAATGTGTAGAGGAAGAAACTATGTAAGAGCACATGGCATGAGAGAGCAGTTGAGAGGACATGAGAAGAGGGGACAATTAGAAGTATTGAAACTCTCTTCATATAGTCCAGCTAGTCTTTGATGATTTGTTACTCTTGTCTTGAAAAACCAGGTTTATAAGGCCATACAAAGAAAAAGGAAATGAGATAATTATATTCTTACACTCCATGAAAAATTTCCATTCATTCCAGTGAATTTAGCATTTCTTTATAATACTTATGTAAGTGATATGTGGCACAGAGCAACAGTGCATCCTTGGAAGAACATTAGCATACATACTTGTTTAATGTGGAGAGCACAGACAAGCTTCCAGTTCCACATAGTACAGGACTGTAGGGCCTATGGTCAGGTTCTGTGTGCTGCTGAGGGTGTTTGCAGTGGCCAGAGGTGTCTGGAAATTAGTCCTTGCAGAGTGCCTTGGGGACAGAAAGCCATAGAAGTAGCTCTACCTCCAGCCACTGAAGTTGCCTCGTGAGTAGATGCCTGGTCGCAGCAGATCTGTTATGAGGCACGAGAGAAGCACTGTATGTTAGAGCAGCATCCTCTTCTCTTGGTCCTCCTCTAGTATATTGTAAAATACCAATAGTGAGGACCATAATAAGCCCTCCTAACTCCTTAATTATTGTCCAAGGCTGAATTCCTAGGCACGAATGCACACACCAGTGTTCTTTGTGTCAAGGGAAAACATCAGACATTGGAGGATGTGAATTGGAGCCTCATACAGAGGATTTCAATTACTTATCCAAATACTGTGTCCAGCTGAGGCATCAATCCTTACCTTTTCTGAAGACTCTGCCTGTTACTAGTTTCTACAACTAGAGGCTGGCAATTGCAGCTTCTTCTAGCTTTGGCAAATATATGTATTGTGAAACCCCTTTTTCACCCTGCTCCAGAACTTGTTGCACTGTCACAGAATCGTAGAGTCATAGAATCATTTAGTTTGGAGAAGAGCTTTAGGATCATCAAGTCCAACTTTAACGTAATACTGCCAAGTCCATCGCTAAACCATGTCCCTAAGCACCACATCTACGCATTTTTCAAATGCTGTCAGGGATGGTGACTCCACCACCTCCCTGGGCAGCTTGTACCAATGCTTTACTATGTTTTCAGTGAAGAAAATTTTCCTACTATCCAATCTAAACCTCCTCTGGTGCAACTTGAGTCTGTTTCGTCTTGTCCTGTCGCTTGTTACTGGGAGAAAAGACCGACCCCCACCTGGCCACAGCCTCCTGCCAGGCAGCTGTAGAGAGCGATAAGGTCCCCCCTGAGCCTCCTTTTCTCTGGGTTAAACGCCCCCAGTTCCATCAGCTGCCCCCCCCCGAGCGGTGCCGCAGCCCCTTCCCCAGCCCCTGCCCGGCTCTGGACACGCTCCAGCCCCGCCGGGTCTGTCTGGGGGTGAGGGGCCCAACGCTGAGCCCAGGGCTCGAGGGGCGGCCGCACCAGGGCCCGGCACAGGGGGACGGGCACTGCCTGGCCCTGCTGGCCACGCTGCTGCTGACACCGGCCAGGGCGCTGCTGGCCGCCGTGGCCACCTGGGCACACTGGGGGCTCATGCCCAGCCGGCTGCCGACCAGCCCCCCCAGGCCCTTCCCCGCCGGGCAGTTCCCAGCCCCCTGCCCCCAGCCCGCAGCGCTGTGGGGGGCTGGTGTGACCCACGGGCAGGGCCCGGCACTCAGCCCTGTTGGGCCTCATACAACTGGCCTCGGCCCCTCGGCCCGGCCTGCCCAGACCCCCTGCAGAGCCCCCTGCCCCCCAGCAGGTCACACTGCCCCCAGCTCGTGTCCTCTGCAAACCCACTGGGGGTGCCCTCAGTCCCCTCATCCAGGTCACTGATAAAATATTAAAAAGGAATGACCCCAGTCCTGAGCCCTGGGTAACACCACTTGTTACTGGCCACCAGCTGGATGTGACTCCCTTTACTACCACAACTGGGGCCCGGCCACCCAGCCAGCTTGTTACCCAGCGCAGAGCACACCCATCCCAGCCATGACCAGCTGGGTTCTCCAGGAGATGCTGTGGGAGACGGTGTCAAAGGCCTTACTAAAGTCTCTGTAGACAGCATCTACAGCCTTTCCCTCATCCACTAGGTGGGTCACCTTGCCATAGAAGGAGATCAGGTTCATCAGGCAGGACCTGCCTTTCATAGATCCCTGCTGGCTGGGCCTGATCCCCTGATTGTCCTGCACGTGCCCTGTGATGGCACTCAGGATGATCTGCTCCATAACCTTCCCTGGCACCCAGGTCAGGCTGACAGGCCTGTAGTATCCCGGATCCTCCTTCTGGCCCTTCTTGTAGATGGGCATCACACTGGCTAACCTCCAGTCTTCTGGTACTTCCCCAGTTAGCCAGGACTGTTGATAAATGATGGGGAGTGGTTTGTTGAGCTCCTCTTCCAGCTCCCTCAGTAGCCTCGGGTGGATCCCATCCGGCCCCATAGACTTGTGTGTATCTAAGCGGAGCAGCAGGTCACTGATCGTTTCCTCCTGGACTGCGAGGACTTCATGCTGCTCTTCATCCCTGTCTTCCAGCTCAGGGGGCTGCGTACCCTGAAGGTTACTTACTATTAAAGAGTGAAGCAAAGAAGGCATTCAGTACCTCAGCCTGTTCCTCATCCTCTGTGCAATGTTCCCCCCGCCACATCCACTAAGGGATGTAGATTCTCCTTGGCCTTCCTTTTGTCCTTAATATATTTTTTAAAACATTTTTTGTTATTTTTTATGGTACTGGCCAGCCTGAGTCCTAGCTGGGCTTTTACCTCTCTAATCTTCACCCTGCATAACGTTATAGACCTCCGGAGTGGCCTGCCCCTTCTTCCAAAGGTGGTGAAGTCTCTTTTGTGCCCTGAGTTCCAGCAAAGTCAAATCAATCAAGTGGAGACATTTGGAGAGATTTTCAAAGGTGCAGCTGGTACGTAGGTGTTGATTTCTCATTTACTAATGCTAGTGAAAGACACCTTCTTGTTGTTTGTGCTGTTGGTTTTATAACAGCAACAAGGTCCAGGACTTTGCAGTCTTTCTGACTCCACTTTGAAAATAGTTTCAAACAGTATTTGGAGAGAATAAATCTACAAAGTGACATGTAGACAGTTACTGTTCCCTGGCAGTATCTCTATCCTCCTACTGATAAAAGGCAAAGAACTCTGCATTAGGAATATTGTACAGTAACCCTGGAGAGAATGACAGATTTAAGAGATTTAATTATTGTAAAAAATGAAGGTGGTTGTGCTTAAATGACACACTACAGATAATAAACAGTTTCTGTCTATGGCAGGTAGTTTTATTTTGAAAAAAGAGCAGAATTGTGTTACAGGTTTCCATGTTGCCAATTTATCAGACAATTGCAAGGGAATACAAGCTTTAATAAACTGATTATACCTCTTTTGAATTTACCATTTTGGACATATTGGCTGAATCCTCCTAATTAAGGTTTTATTAGCCAGAAGCTGAAAAAACATTGCAGTCATGGATTTGTGGGTGGGTGGTTTTTTTCTTTTGAGCAATGACACTACTATGGCTGTTTGAAATACTGTGTATACTAAATTGACTTTTGAAATTAATTTCAGGGATATTAACTTCCAATAAGTGCATAATTTAATTGTGATTCAAAAGAGCATTGATGTCACCAGGAAGTGCCTAACGGAAGGTTTATAGCACTGTTCTTTGGGGCTGCATGAAGCTTATCAAAGCGGTTAGAAGGCTTTGTTAGAGCTCACACATTTCAACACTTAGTAATTTGCAAAACTTCCAGCGCAGTAGTAATCCAAGTACTTTGTCCCTTATGCCTCCTTTCTAATACATCTTTAGAAAAATCTTTGGTCTGTTGAAAAATCAGGGCTTAAGTCCTAGAAGATTTTGTGCGACAGAAAGCCTTGCCAAAGGGTATAGATACACTGTCAGCCAGAGCTGTGCATGATTAAGGAATGCCGCTGGGCAGAAGTCAGTCAGAAGTAGGCTAAAATCTTCATTCAGAATCCATTTCTACATTTCCACTGAATATTTTCTACTAGGTGCTAGAACAACATTGTTATTTCACCAGTACATGCTTCTGTGTATGGTCAGTTGTAGAGCTGGGCACAGAAGCAAAAGTGACTGTCCCTATAAAAATGTTGTAGGTCACAGCACACAGAGCAGACACTGACCACTAAAACAACTAGTCAGACTCCATGAAGGTCTATTAAAAACATTTCTGAATTTTTCACAGCCAGATAATGAGTAATTTGCTTGCAGTCACAGAAGGTCTGTGTCAAAGGAGAGAAAGAAACCCAGTGCCTGGGGATTATTTGGATTAATTCCTGAACCCAGTCCAGTGCCTTCACCACATAATCATCTTGTTTCCACTAAGTATGATTTACACATGTTTTCTGTTTATTTGGCAGCAGTTCTTGGTACTTTTTAAATATCAAGCCTTGGACTAGACACCCTGAAATCAAGTGTAATGTGCTTAAAGACCTTCAGCATAGTGAAGTGATTAGTAATATGTCACAGTATGGGCCTAATTCCCCATTGCATTGAGCCAGCTGTGCAAGCACATCTGGAAGCACTGGAAAATGTTGGACTTTCTCAGAAACTGGCCATGAGGAGGTGTCAGAGTCCAGAGGAAGGTTCAAGCTCTTCTTCTAAAATCTTATGAACTGCTGTTACTTTGTTCTTTAGCTAATTCAGTTCCACACTGAATGGTCTTGAAAAGGAAAACACACCTGTAGAATATTCCTGTATTTCTCAGTTCTCATTTTCCCCTTGTTCTTCTCCTGTGATGCTTAAACCAAGTTGTCATTCAGCGCTTTACTTCTTGTCTTGCCATAGCACCCGGGGAGCCTGACACATGAATCAGAATAGCATGGTACAAGCACAGATCAGAAGGTTGTCTCAGAAAACCTTACAATGGAGGTGAAAAGCCTGGGAAAACAAAGGGAGACAAGTGGGTAGATGGGGAACAAAAGGAAGTGAGAAGCTGATGCTTCTTGCATACCAGCGGAACCAGCATACAAGGAGGCAAACATGGGATATTTTTCTTTTTAATACATAGTGGCAGAAGCAAATTGTTTTAGAGAGTTTAACAGAGGAAAATGAGTGAGTTTGCAGGTGTCGAGGAAACTTTCTCCCCAGTATTAGATGCGGCATAAGAAAAAGCACAAAAGGATTATCTGAATGTTTAGCATTGGCCACAGAAGGAGAGAGTCTCCCTCTGTCACTGAACTGGAGATAATGACTGAGGACAGCATGCAGAGAGCGTTGACAGTGAAGACAAGCCTCTATTAGATGCAGCAGGGAAGTGAAAGCCCATGCTGGGAGCATGGAGAGAAGGATGATATGGTCAAACTGATGAGCTGGAAAAATGATCTTATGACAGCATCTAGAATGCATCTGAACAGGCCAAGTTAGGATCTGTCATGGCCAAAGAGAAGATGGTATTTAAAGAGATTATGAGTTTGGAAAAATTACGATCAGTATTCACCTTTGAACCATTGCGTACAGAGAGTTTAACAAGTCAAGGGCAGGAAAGGAAAAGAGATTTAAGAGAGAATGCAGTTCTCCTAGGTCACTCGAAAAAATCAGTAGCATATTCAGGAGCAGGATTCATGACTGCTGAATTCCAGCACAGAGCTCTGCTTGTTGGATCATCCATTGCTCAGGAAACGGCTTATTTTTGTAGCTCTGTGAACTTAGTGTGAACTTTGCATGTTTTTACAATACCATAATTTGCAGAGATCCAGACTGAGAGCAGATGAATCACATTGTTTAGGCAGAGAAGGATGTGCTACAGAGCCATTTCTGTAGCACTGAAAATCTCCTTTCCCTGAGGACGAAATCCTCTCTCCTCCCACAAAGCAACCAGCACGTTTCAGAACTCCACATCAGCTGGCAAATACATTGCTTATTTTGGCATTTAATTTCAGCATGACTGCTTAAGGATAATACAAAGCATTAAAGCTGTCAATATTTTTGAGTGACAGAGACAGAACTGAAACTGTTACTCTCTTTTTCCCTTTCGAGTGACAAACATAATTTGTATTATGTGTTGAGTATAACTTACTGCACTGCAACAAGAAACCTTTCCAGTTTGCTTTAGCTATATGCCCATGCAGACACAGGCTGTGTCTCTAAACGTGTTTGTGAAACACCAGGCACTAGGAGGCCCCAGTCCTCAATCAAGATTCTTCTACAATCATTATTTTGAGTGATATTTTAAAACTTAATAGGAGAGGATGACATAATAAAGAGCCCTTTAAGCTGCAGTACAGCACAGCGATTTGCGCTGCTGCATTCCTTTCATCTGTTCATTGCTTCCCTACAGCATTCTCCTCTTAAAGAGAAACAGGAATTTTTCAAGGAATTCAGCTTTGAAAAGTAGGTTTGCTTTTGCCTGGACAGGGGAAGGTCAGGCTCAAGAGCAGAGCTGGTGGTTCTGTATGCAATTTCACTCCATCCTTTATGTCTGGTCAGCTCTTATCCTCCACATCATGCACTGCCCACATCTTCCTGTCTTCGAACCACGCATGGTTTGAAAGTATCAACCAGAACAGATCTGTCATCATCAGAAACCCAGTCAGTATGCTCAGCATCTTTACAAAGGATCTGATGCTGCTGTAAAGCATATGAAACAGCTTTGGTGCTGCAAATTCAAGTGCAGAAGAGGGAAAGAGGCATTTCCCTTTTGGGGTAGGGGAAATTGTGGTTAGAGAGGTATATGTTAAGCAAAGACAGGGGCCAAGGAGGAACACTAAATGAAGGACTCTAGTAAAACACATTTACATTTCTAAAGGGCAACTATTAGCTTTCTCCTCACCTCTGTTTGGACCATTCCAACTAGTTTTTTCCGATACGAAGCTGATCAGAAAGGGACTAAACCTAAGCATGAAAGAAGAGTAGCTAGTTTGTGTCGCTTGGCTTTGAGAATCAGTGGCTGCCTTGCTTTGATTTATCAGTATGGACATAAACACAATATCCATATAATTATTTAGATAACTCTGTCCTGTCCTGTCTCATTTCTTGCTTGCAGTCCTCCAGGTGAAAGGAGGACATTCTGCTTTTACAGTTAGAAATCCAGTTTCCAGACAAAATTATTCATAGTCAGTTTATATTCTGTGTCTTTTTTTTCAACTTTTACTTTCTCTGCAACTTTCCAGTTTGAAATTCTTTTGTTTGAAAAGAGATTAAACCCATTGTATTCCATCTTTTTTATGAGGTCTTGCCAGTGGCAATAGTATTGCTCTCTTCTCTAGAACTGCCTTGCTCAGTGTTTTGTAGGACTATGATTACCTTCTCACAAGACTTCATGCTGGAGGCTCACAGACAGTCTATAATTGACTAATACACCATTTCCCCTCCTCCCTCATTTCAATCAATCATCCAGCGACTTACAGAAGCCGTTCTTTTTATTGGTCCCTAAAGTCTTGTTTTCCTTTCAAAGAGACTTAAAAAAAAATTGTATTTTTATAGTGAAAATTCAATCAGAAGTCTGATTCATGTTTTAAAGTATAATGTTAATATTGAAAACAGTATATGGATCAAGTAGCATTGATGAAGCACAGTTCTGCTCTGTAGAGGGCAAGAAAAACCCTGGCAGGATCAATGATTTTACAAAAAAAAAAAATAGAAAGGGAAAAAAATCAGTTGAATGAATAAGTGTAGAAAAAACAGCAAAACCCAGATAATTTCCTTGCTGGCCTTGCTAGCTTATACTTTCCTGAGCTATTATTAAGAAAGGGGGAACATGTTGCCAAAACACTGGAAAAAACTAATTTAAACATCTTTTAGAAATCTGCCGTAAATTTCATAACAGCACTTAGCCTTTTCAAGAGCAGCGCATGCATTGACTATCAGCGTGTTCCTCAGATGGCTGAAGCCACTTCTTGGAACATGTCATTTGCATTTCAATGACCTCTTACTGTGTCCTATTGCTGTATTAAGTTATCTGCTCTATCCTTCTGCCAGCAAAGGATTGCTGAGGATTTATGTAGCTTTGCATCTTTTATGTGACATATCCCAGGGACATAAGGAGCATCAGGATAACTTTGGGGCAGGTTTAATGTTATTAATTCCCATGGGCAGGTCTTGGAAGATTAAGTGCCGAACAGACCTGGAAGGGCAGAAGATCAGTGGGGTAACAGAGCAGGAACAGTAGTTCTCCCAGTTGAAGTGCATTTGTGGACACAAATACATTAGGAAGAACATGAAGTTGACAAAAAGTCTATTTGCACCGATAGCCATCTCTGTTCATCCAAGCTTCTCAAGAGTGATTTTATTTTCAGAGAGTCATGAAAAGCAAGGGAATGCACACTAAATATCTACTAAGCAGCAAACAGTAAGAAGTAACATATAGACTAAGGAAAAGCAGATATTTATATGGGTGAGCAATTGGCTGATGGGTCAGGCTCAAAGAGTTATAGTAAGTGGGGTTGTCAGGTTGGTGGCCAGTTACCAGCGGGGTTCCCCAGGGCTCAATTTTAGGGCCAGTGCTCTTTAATATTTCTGTCAATGATCTGGATGTAGGAATCAAATGTACATTAAATTTGCCAGTGACACTAAATAAGAAGGAGCTTTGGACTCCCTCAAAGGTAGAAAGGCTTTACGGAGAGATCTGGATATACTAGAGACCTGAGCAATCCGCAGTCATATGAAATTTAACAAGAGAAAGTGCGGGATTCTCCAGGTGGGATAGGGTAATCCTTGTTATACATACGAACTGGGGGATGAGAGGCCCTTCAGAAAGAGATCTGGGCGTTTGGGTTGACCAAGTTGAATATGGGTCAACAGTGTGCTCTGGCAGCCAAAAGAGCCAACCGCGTCCTGGAGTGCATCAAGCACAGCGTAGCTAGCTGGCTGAGAGAAGTGACTGTCCCGCTGTTCACTGCACTAGTGAGGTCCCACCTTGAGTACTGTGTGCAGTTCTGGGTGCCTCAAGCAATAAGGACATCAAACTATTAGAATGTGTCCAGAGGAGAGCAACAAAGATAGTGAAAAGTTCCCAAGGGCAAGACTTGGCAGGAGTGGCTGAGGTCGTGGTTTGTTCAGCTTGGAGAAGAGAAGGCTGAGAGGTCTACTAGTACATGGCAGTCTACAGCTTCCCCAAGGGGGGCAGTGGAGGGGGAGGTGCTGATCTCCTCTCCCTGGTGATCAGTGGTAAGATGCAAGGAAATGAAATGAAGCTGCATCAAGGGAAGTTCAGATTGGACATTAGGAAAAAGTTCATCACTGAGGGGGTGGTCAGTCACTAGACCAGGCTCCCTAGGAAAGTGGGCACAGCAACAAGCCTGTCAGAGTTCAAAAAGCATCTGGATAATGCTCTTGGTCATATGATTTAGTTTTAGGTAGTCCTGTGAGGTATGGGGAGTTGGACTTGATGATCCTTATGGGTGCTTTCCAACTCGGTATCTTCTGTGTTTCTATGATTCTGCATAGGACAGGAGAGTGAATAAGCAAAATTACAGGCGCTAAAATATTCGGGGTTTCATGAGAAATATTTCAAGAATAGCTCATGATCTCTTGACATTTGCCTGATGTTAACCATGCTGTTCACAAAAAAATACATAATATAGTTACTTCTCAATGCCATCATGTTGTCATTAAAAACATGCATCGGGAGAGAGGTGTCCATGACCTTAGTTTATAACAGTAATTGTCATCACCTTGTTCATGTTCCTGTAGTACCTGATTATTTTGTCCCGTTCTTGGTACATAGATACATTATAGGACATGAAAGATGACCAGCAGTCCAATGTGTAGGGTATGGCTTTAGGACAGTAGGTTGGGTTTAGCAGGTGCTACATGCTTGTGGTTTAGCTTTGGCCAAGTTACTGGGCTTCTTGGTACTTGTCTTCCTCACCTGTAAAACAGAAATGTCAGTAGCTCCCAGCCTCCCACAGCATCATGAACATCAATATATTCATACACTGTGACAGTGAGATCAGAATGGTTGTTGCATAGGTGTGATTCCAGTGGCAGCATGGATTTGCTGTTACTGCAGCACTGCCCCTAAAAGACTGCCAGGTTCTTCGTTGTTTTCTTCATAATTAGCCATTTAGTAGTTAATAGATCCAGTTGTAGACCTTTTATTGCTGAGTTAAAGCAATTCTCTAGCCTTAAACTTGAGGAATTAACTGAATTTCTATTTCCTCGTGTCGTCTTCAAAACTGACAGTTGGGGGAAAACAGTATTTTTTTCTTTGGCTTTAAACTGTGAAAATCTAAGATGAAAATTACTAAGAGATGGGAAAATTAGGATCCTCCAAAGCCAGACTCTGCTTCAGACTACAGCTACATTTTGATATTACATTGCAACAGTGGTAAAAAATGTGGTACAAGATATTGCCAAATAGTAGCATACTGGTGAAACTAAAATGTAAAAAAAAGTTACTTGTTGTTAATAATTTTACCACTTTGAGACAAAAGATTGTAGGCAGAAGAAAAGTCAGAGAATAAATGCTAGATTAGCTGTAAAATATTTATTACAGTTCACTGACTATTTCAAATTATTTTGAGTTTTCAGTTTTCCTCAAATCCAGTTGTTGCTTTAAATGAGAGAAAATATTTAACCAATGAATTCTCGCATGATAAGATCAGGACACATCAATATTTGAATTCTGAACATGGTAGTGTGTGTTATAATTTGGTTTCATAAGCTGGATCTTATCTATTAAACACATTAATAAAATGTGGCAAGAAGGATATGAATATATGAATATAAAGCTATGATAGACATTTTTCTATTGCAAACTGTTTATTTCTGGAGATCAAGTCTTCAAGAAGATTAAACAATGCTGAAGAAATGATTAAGCCAAGAAACTAATAGGCACAGGCTTAAGAAGATGCTGGTACGATAGAGGAATATTAGCAATGCTGCAAACTGGTACACAGAGCCTGATTGTCCTTGGTCCTTGTGTGGGTGTGTGGTGTACACAGCAGCAAGATTGCAGGGAGCCTTCTCTTGTCTTGGTGCTCATGGCCAGGTCTGAAGTGTGCACTCCACGGAGTAGCACAGAGTGACCCCATAGCATCTTGGTATGGGAAGGGCAAGAAGGGAGCTCATGGCTCACCAGGCTATTGCCCTTCTCTGGGCTCTGCCTTGGCTTATGCAAGTCTGTGTGACCAATGCTATAAGCTTGTGATGAAATCCCTCGATCTGGTCCCTGGGAAATAGCAGCTGTGAGGAGTGGAGACCATGCCAGGGGGTTCTGCTGAGCCTGTTCTTGTGTTGTACATAAGCCTGGGCTTTGCACATAGGTTTTCTGCTCTCCCTCAGCACAGTATTTCGATTTGTTATTTGTGAAGATTTACAACTGTGTGTCTTCATGCCTATCAGGTAGTGCACCAGGAGCACTTAGCAGGAAGTTTGTTTCTTGGGACATCAGATGATTTCTTTCCTCATTCAGCCAGTGCCAGAATGAGAACTAGCACTTGCCACTTTTTTTTTTCTTTTCAGAAGTTCATTGTTAAATGAACGAATCAGCCTGAAAATTTTGATAGAGATACAAAGACATACCTACTGCTTTTTTCACCTATGTTTATTAAAAGCTAGGTGGAAAAACCAGCAAAAAATATTTTCTATAATTAAATGTGTTTACTTTGCCCATTGGGAGTTCTTTATGTATTGTTACTTTCACTGTACTTAGTTTGCAGTCATGATCACAAGCAATCAAAATCGTACATTTACCCTCAGAATCAAAAGAAGAGACTTTCAAAACATTAGACTTTTAGAGTATTACATTTGCATGCAGTTAAGAGTTGGTAGGATGCTTTCATGTCACATTTTCAAGCTTTTCCCTTTAATCAGGAGCTCTAGAAAAGTAGTCCTTTGTTGGGTGAAAGCCTACATGTCTCCAAAAATCAGGCGATTTCAGGAGTTAGTTTTAACAAGATCATCATAACTTACTGAAGCCATGTCATATTACAGGTGTCAGAAACTACTGTGCAGCATTAGATTGTTTAGAGAGCTTGGGGGCATCACTGCAAAACTGAGTCAGCCCTGGGTCTGTGTTAGCAATTGAGAGCACTACAAACAGATCAGAAGATCAAAGCAGCTGGTACCGATGTCGCTAAATCCACACAATCAGTGTCTCAAGGATTTTACTTGAGACTAGGCTTTGGGCCAAACATCTCTGCCATATATGTAGTTTAAAGGCTGTCACCCTGAGAGGGTATGGATGGGTAAGGAGAAGAAAGGAAGTGGGTAGTGACACATGCTGAAAAGCTCTGGGAAGTATGCAGACAGTTGTTTTGCTTTTGCATTTTGAAAGATAAGATTTCAACCTCTGTGCTCAATAAATAAGTCAAAACACCTTCTTTGTGAGAATCCAGTAACTAGGGACAGTTGCCTTTCCCTGGAACTTGCTCACCGACAGCATGTGACAGATAAAGGACTTTCCTGTCATAATATATGAGTACCATATGTTGGCCCGGTTATTTTGGTTATCATGTTTACAGTATAAATATGTTGGGTTACTCAACAAGGTGTTGTCCAGATGCAAATGGCAAAAGAATGGGTTGCGATGGTTCTCACCTACCCCTTCAGAGCAATCTAGTGTCCTCAGAGGGCTGCTTGCTCTCTAGGGAGCCTTCAAAACTGTGATGTCCAGAAAAAGAAGATTCAGCAAAGAAGGAGAAAGAAGTGATGTGAAATTTTAAAAGATTGTTTTCTGGTGTGGGAAACCCTGCCAGGCAAACACAAGGGGTAGGCTTGGTAGGTGCCAAAAAGATAGTCTTGTCTAGGTCACCACTATTGCAAGGAATAACTGTTCAATTCACATAAATCAAATTAGGATTGAATTGGTGTATTGATCCATTAATGGGTTTCAATTAACTAGCAAGCAGTAAATTATATGCTCATAATCTCTAGACATTATGAACATATCTCTATTAGAGACTTAGGAAATGTTAATGTACACCTAGAAATTTCTACACAACCTTCTACAACTATTTCTATAAAGTCCTAAACATATGAACACACAGACACACACAGAACAACCACCTCCCTCTTCCTGGAGAGCGAGTCCCCCTCCTTACTCTTGAGCCATGCGTGCTCCAGCTTCATGGCCAGCCATGCTTCCCTGGCAATCTGCAGATCTATCTGCCGATGGGAAAACCTCACACACACTGACACCCCCACACTCACCAGGCGTGCGTACTTGTGCCTGCACTGTGAGCCTGTTAGTTGGGTGCAGGCTCTTCATGGCGTTCAGCAAGGAGGATGCTCTGTTGGGGCTCAGGTGGAAGTTGTGATGTCCATGGGACAACTTCTGGCAGGGTCAAACCTGGTTTGTCTGCTGTCCTGTCCTGGTGACAAAGTGTTTCCCCACTGTTACAGCTTTTCATGCTACTTTAAAACTTCTTTTGAAGATGAAGCCTGTGTTTCAAAAGGCTTTGTAATTCCCTGGTTACTCTTTAATCCAGCTGGTGGTTGTCTTCCTCCTTCACGTGACTGCTGTCAGGCAAACACCCGATGAGGTTTTGGGTGTTCTTTGCACACAGACTGTTTATGAGCACCCACACACACCACTGTGGGTGACACATGGTGATATTACAGAAAGGCAGGAAACTCAGTAAGAGAAACATTTGTGTCAACTCACTGAAAAATGTTGGGTTTTTTCCTTTTTAAAGCTTATTCATCCAGCTAAAAATGTAAGTGTATACATTTAATCTATTATTATAAATTAAGTATTTTGTCATTACACATTATAAATATTTATGTATATATATACATATATTCACACACAAAGGAGTCTGGCAACTATAAATTCCATTGGCTTCAAACTTCTGAAAGGGAAGAAGCAAAGTGAGGTAAACCAGTTGGATCAGGAGAATGAAAGAAGCTGTACAGGCGTTATTGACCTCAAGTTAGAGTTTAAGAAGCCAAGACCTGAGGTGAGCACACTGAGAGATGCTAGAAAAGAGGATAGAGACATAGATAATCCTGGAAGCACAGCATAACAAAACTTTCTAATACACAGCAGGATACAAAGGCCTCTAGCAGGAGGCTTGGTGTAGGCACATATGTGAAACAATGATCCGTTTAGGCCTCAAAAGTAAAGGGAAGAGCAAAGACACAAACTTGCTAAGTAAGTAAGTTGGTAAAGTCAGTGGTAGAGCCACTCATCTGAGCTTCAGGCTCACATCTCCCTGCAGCTCCATACATCTTTAGACAGCATCATCTGTGAGGACTAAAGTGGAGAACTCTAGGCAAGGAGGACACCACCACCAACACTGATGTCGCTTGGCTACTGCGAAACTTAGAATAAGGGAGAATATTGTGCCCCAGTGGAAAATTCTGCAGTGCAACTGTGAGTGTTCATTACAGCTGTACTTCATTAGAAAGTTTGCCTGATTATTGCAATCACTCTGAAGATCACTTGAATGGCCGAGGTGACTCTATTATTTCTGATTTGTGGCTAAGAGGCAATTTTGAAGTTTCCAGAGCAAACAGGAAGGAAATTAT
Source organism: Falco cherrug (assembly GCF_023634085.1). Lineage (NCBI taxonomy): Eukaryota > Metazoa > Chordata > Aves > Falconiformes > Falconidae > Falco > Falco cherrug. The sequence goes on from NC_073698.1 coordinate 7,776,872, forward strand.
TTTTATTTTAGGACTGTGACTCAGCAATGGATCAGCAAAACCAAAAATGCATTGATTTTTCTAGTCATCAGCCAAGCAAGAGGTGGGGTTTCACTGGAAATTTCAATTTATTCCCTGGTCTTTTTTCTCTTCCACAGATACTTTTCTTGTATTGTCATCTTGGCATTGGCCAAAGTAACATCTAATACCAATGTAAATAATACAGCAGGGAGCATAGCCTCCAAATGTTAAGATCTGCAATAATTTGATTGTAAAACACTCTTTTCCTTGCTTGTAAAAAGCTCTCTCTCTTCCTCCTCTAAATTTTATTTTATGCAGCATTTAAGACTAGAATATTTTTTTAAAAAAAACAACACCAACACCACCCAAACCATACAGGGAGCTTATTAGCTTCCTTTAAACTCTTTAAGACCTTAATCTACATTATAGATTATACATCCTGCCCAAGATAAATGAAGAAGCAAAGCATATCTGAACTGTGCTATGGGATTTACATAATTAGAAAACACTTTTCTAGTTATCCAGTAACAAGATCATAAAAGTGGTATAAAAACAGATATACAATTTAGTTGAGAATTTTGCTGTTCTGTTTTATAAGTCTGTATTTCACACTGGAGGTCAAGGTGCATGAAGTGTGAAGTTTTTTGCTTGTCCACTTTGATGACCTCACTGTCTGCATCATCCCATGCTTTGTGGTATTACTCAATAATGTAAGGATGATATAATGTCCAGTTCTTTAGAATCAGCTTTAATTTTAATTCTGTCTTGTGCCATCATCCTAGAGCATGTCTCCTGTTTGAAAGACTTTCCTTTGAAAGTGTCTTCTATTCCAAAATTCTATCTAGCTAAGTGTCTTCTATCCCAAAATTCAAATAATAGACATCAGTAGATTGGAAAGGGATGCAAGCCTACACACCTCAGAGTATCAGCTGATCTCTGTCTTTTACATAGAGAAGATGAGAAAGAACTTTCTTATGGACATCATTACCCATAAGCTGTGTCCAGCACATATTTTTTTTTACTTTCTTTGGTCCTGTTTATTGCTGAAGATACATGACAGTGAAATCAATAACAATAAAAATATTTTAATAGAAAGTTTTCAGAGACAAATTATTTCTATAAGATGAAATTTGTTATTTATAAGTTGTTCATCACTAAGTCTAAGGACACCGTATACTTGATGAAATATGATTTCCAGTTATGGAATATATATAATATGACTGAACACACTCATTAATTGTATTGAACGAAGATTTTATTGAAGTCATGCTCCACTTTTAGGGCATGGTGATAAAACGGTAGGTTATTAAGTAGATAATAACTCACAGAGAAAGTTTCCATAGCTTCAGTTTAGTTCCCAATTATTTAATTTATTTTTTTTTAGTTTTTCTCTGGATGGTTGATTCTTTACTGTTGCCAGCATCTTGTGAAAGCCGTCCTTGCAGTACTGTTGTGTTTCAAATCTTTTCTTTCCTGAAGCCAACATTAGGTGTTTTGCATTTGTACATTGGATATTTGGGGAATGTGAGTACCCAGTTTATCTGTAAAGATTTTTAAATATCCAGACTCACCTTTAGTGATCAGTCTGAGAACTATTCCATTATGTCATCCTGCAGAAATTGTTTACAGTGCTTTGTTGAAAACATGGACCTGGTTAGAGTGATGGTTAGAGAGACCACAAGTAGTAATTGATCATTACTTCTGAAGAAATAATTTGTGAGTCTATTTTAAAGATGCCTTTGATATGATTAGGAATGTCATGAATGATCCTTGAAATCTTCCCTTTGGTCTTCCCTGTTAAATTATCACTCTGCTGTTTTAGTACTTACCACGCTGTGTTGCAGTACTAGACAGATGTATTGCTACCAGCTGGGCTGGAATCATGTTCTACAGTAACAAGGCTATCCCCAATTATTCATTAGAGGAATAATCAGGAAGGCAAGATTAGCAAAGTTAGATGTAACACTTCGTTTGGTTATTGCAAACACGTGAAATCTGTATTTGTACATTCTACCAGTCCTACCATTATCTGGAGAATTTATGATTTTCTTTCTCTGGAAAATGAAAAAGAAGTGGAGGTAAAGGCAATCACCTTGCATCAGCCTTCCAGACTGGTTTCAGATGGCATTATTCACGTTTTCATCTAGCGAGCAGCCCCATTTCCCTTTTCCCAAGACTCGCCTAGTTCGATTGCTTTTGAATCTGCATTCAGCAGTCACAGCCTGACTGTTTTAGCACTCAGAATGAGACTTGGCAACTTTTGCACGTTACCTCTTTGTGTCTAACATCCATGCTAAGCTCACGATTAGCATGGCATAGGCCATCTACGAAATTTTAAGTGCTGGTTGGCAGCAGGATGACCAGAAATTGGCTCGTGGTTCTTATCTTTGACACACAGAATAACACAGTGATTACAGAAAAACAGTGTTATATTTAGGGAAGGAAGGAAGCCTTATTTCTATGTCTGAAGCTTCAAAATCGTAACAGCAGGTCTTATCCCAGTGGAAGAGCAGTCTCAGAACAGATGGACTATAGCAGTGCTCTGATCTGTGTTGGACAGTAAGTGGAACAGATTTCAAAGATGCAAAGACAAGACTGACTAAAGAGGTGTTTGAACCTTAAAGATAAAATGATAGTGTCATTCACAAGGGAAAATATCTATTACTTAGACATTTAGACTTTACATTTGCACAGAAACTCTACTGGTTCTATTCTACCTACTTTCTATTCTTACACAGAAGTTCCTAAAGAGAAAAAAAACAAACCCCCAAACAAAACATTAAGCAACAACATTTACAGTTCTACAGTAAAAGCTGTTTCTCCTGTTCTGGGAATGTGAGACAATCTAAGAGTAACCTAAAAATGCTTGAGTGCTATATCATCCTCATCAGCATCAAAGCAATTCCTGTCCAGGGAATCATTGTGAATGGCAACAAAATTACGTGTATAATAAAATCCACCAAAAAAGTCAATGTCATGTTATGAACTTGTATCAAGCCTGTCCACGTCAGACAGAGCCTAAGAGATTTATTTCTTCCTAGACTTTGGTCTTATGTTTAAAAAAATACACATTTTATAGTTAGTGCAGTATTAATGCACATCAATATTTTATATCTTGCTGAAAGATGTACGAAAGGGTGTGGGGTGGATATTATGGATTTTCTTGTGCATTCTGTACACTATACACGGAAGAAAAGATTCAAATGGAAATATCTACTCTTCATTAACGGCAGTTAGGGTATGACTGACATTTGAGGACAAATCCAAATAAAAGCATGAAAATTCCTCTCAGCCCTGATATAAATAGGATGCTTTATTAATAAGGAATTTCAGTAGGGTTCACACTGAATTCTTTTTGTTTCTGGGTCATTTCTTCTGCGTGCAAATGTTACTTGTCACTTCCAGAAGAACCACACACTCTGGAGTCAATATAATAACAAATCTGAAGGGAACGCTCTTAGTTTTCCAGATGCTGGAGTGGATTGCCCACCTGCATGTCCAACAATTTAATGTGAATTAGCACCAAGATGAACATGTTTATGAGAAGAATTCTTGTTGACTTCAAGAAAAAGCTTTAGGGAGCAGTCTTAAAAACATGAGTACCTCCACTTTACTGATTGTGAGTGGCATGGGTCTCCTTTTAGCTACATTCCAGTGTTTAATTTTGTCTACATCTGAATTTGCAAATGTTACACCATTTTATAAAACTGTGAATAAGGTTCTAATGTGTATGATCTAAAGCTTGATCTCAGTCATTCATTTTTTCATTATTGGTACTCACATTTCTATAACAATTGTCCAGTTTAAAAAGAATTAGAGGAACTTGTTTATTCATACAGTAGGTAAAATAATGCAACCAATTCATACATATTTTAGCAAATGTTAGGTCTGAGTATGACATGCTAAATTTTGCCAGGCCCTATACTTTGGTTTTGATAAATATGCAACAACTACTGGGTACTTCTGATGTGGCTTGGATCTCCAGAAACTGTTGCCTGACTCAATGAATATTTTGTTCTTGAAGCATATTTTTAGTTTTTTTCATATATGTCATCAGTAATGAGAAACAATATGACAGGACATATAATATTAGGTGACAGAGCACGAACAAATCTCTTATTTTCTCAAACAGCTGGCTTTTCTTTCTGCAAGCCGTCTTGGTTTCTAAATCTTCAAGTCACCTCCAAAATTTGGGGGACAACAAATATTTGCCTTCTCTTCTCTGGTTTGTAAGAAAGTAAGTGGTTGCTAGCAGTTGAAGGCAGCTAGTGCATCCCTGGCTAACATGAATATTTGCAGAAAGAAATTTCTCCCTGAACTGACTACCCTGACCTGGAGGACTTGGGTTTCTGTTGACTCTTGATTCTTCTGGGCCCTGGGATACCTTCCGTGATCCCTACAAGCTTGTAACTCGTAGATCAAGAGACCCTTCTTCCCACCCCATGCTGGTCCAGTTTACTACAAAGGATGCCTGCCATGCATAAACCAAGTGAAGGCTGCTTGGAGCCTCACATAAAAGAAAATCCTTTGAAACAGTAGCTTAGAGGAGTGATCTGTCCAATGCAGATCAGTTGCAGGCTGAGTCACTCAGCAAAGTGAATAGAAATATCCCCTTGCCACAAAAGTCATAGGAAAAATGTCACTCTGTCAAGAACTGGGATCTGCCTCCTGTAATCCATCTCTGCCTGCTTACCAGGTGATGGATTTGGTGGACCAAATGACAGAGGGTTTGAACTGCAGCTTCTCTTTGTGCAAGTCTCCATACCAGTCTTTTCTACTGTCACCTGGCCTCTGTACTGTGTCCTGTCAGTCTTCTACGGGGCTGTTTGTTCCACCATTAATTATTTTAATGCCCAGCTGATGACATTACCTGAAACTCAAGCTTATGTATCACGTTAATTTCTAAGTGCTGAAACCCCAGTTTCCTGCCTAATTGTTGGTGCCTTTGGCATCTCCCAGACAGGTTTGATAATTATCATCAAATGCATTTTTAATTGAAAAAAATCTGTACCCTCTAGAAATATAAAATTTTTAAAGACTAGTAACCTAAAACAAACTTAAGTTAAATAAGACAGGGGTACTTTACTGCCCGTATTGTTTATATGCAATGAAAGAGAACACATTTCCTTGATTTATCTGAAGCCAACACAGTCTCCTGTCTCTTGCACTGGAGTGTTGCAGAATTTAGGTCAAGTATATCAGGCAGTAAACAGGGCTTTGCAAATAATCACATGGAATAGCTCACGAGAAATAGCCCATAGTAGTTGCATTAATCAACTGAGCTGTTCTCTGGCTCCCACTGTAATGCAGTAGATCCCAAGGTTCCCAATATCCTATAATGCTGTGTGGAGGTATAAGAAAAAGGAGATCCCCATTCCAAAAGTTTTAAAGTTAACAATATGGCCCAAAACAGTGGATAAATTAAGCAATGTAACCAAGAGGTGCAAGACAAAGTTTTCCAAGGAAAATAAAGTTTGTTCACTGCTGACTGAGACTTGCTAGAATTTGACTAGCTAGGTTATATTTTCCCCTGTATTAGAACTCATATCCACGCAGTCGGTTTGGAGGTCCCAGTTCCATGGGTGGTGGGGCCAGGCACGAGCAGCCCTGCATGCTGCTGAGTAGGTGGTCGTGGATCAGCTCCCCTTCCACTGCTGGGTGGCTGTGTTTGCCAAGAAGCAGGATGCCGCAGCTGCAAGCAGCTGCAAAGCTCCTGGACCAGAGCTGGCTTGGATCAGCATATCAGAGGGAGGTCGGGTCTGCCTGCCCTTGTGTATGTAAACATATCCTCTGACAGAATAAAAATGCAAACTAGCCATCTCTCATGTCTGATCGCTGTAAGTGCCACTAAAAGCACTGTAGGCAAAACTGAACATTATCTCCTCCTGGCTTAAGGATGAGAAGCCAAAATCTTGTCCTTCTGCTCCAGAAAGGCCAGGAGGGCTGAGACAGGGAGGGGGAAAAGCAACTAGATCTGGAATTTCTGCTCCTGCTTCCTGTTAGCCAGGTTAAACAGCAGCCACAGTTGGCCGAAATAATCTATATCTCTTGCTTTACAGCAGCAGTATTTGCCAGCCTGGCCTTCTAGAACTTTGGCATGGTCAGGATAAATAGTGGAGTCGTGGTTGTTTTGCTGTCTCTTGGCACTCTGTTGTCCTTCACAGCTGCTTAGATTGTCTCTGTCCGGAGCTGATCCCACTCAACAAGCCCAATTGTGTGTTTTTTTTTTAAAGAAAAAAAAGAAAGAAACCCCCTAGATCTGACATCTTCCGACAGTTGTATTTACAGCCTTGTGACCATTTCCAACAAACCCCTCACATCTCTTATATTTAAAAACCAGGTTGAATGTCATTTGTCACACAGTTGCTTAAACCCTCTAGTAACTGAAAGAAAAGTGTCCACCTAAGGTGTAAACTAAACGTTATCCTAAAAGACTCTTCCAGTCAAATAATGTAGTATGAGGAGGTTTATTCCAGTAAAAACCATTACTCATTTGATCTGTTAGAACTAATGGGAAAGTCTCCTACACTTCCTAATTCCCCCTAAAAGATGTTCTGGTACAATCAGATTTTATAATCATTTTCATTAACCTCTAAATTAGTAAGAAATACAAAATGCTCCTCACAGTTAGTTTCTGATGCCAGTTTCCATCCTGGTTTTTAAAATAATTAATGCTGTTGTCTTCAGGTGGGCTTCAAAAAGGAGGTGCTCATAGATGAACCACTGTTACAGATACAGATGTCAAACAGCAGACCGCAGTGCATGTGAATTCTGCACAGAGCGTACTGGGTTACGTGACCCAGTTATGAACCGTGTAACAGGGGCATGCAGGAAAAGAGTTTGATCAACAGGAAATCCCCTGGAGCCTTTCTCTTTGCAAGAAACCCTCCTCTGGAAGAGCGGCACAACACTGATTCTCTCTTTTAGCCAACAGCAAAAAGTAGGAAAATAATAAAAAGTAAAATATCCAAATGTGAAAGTATGCCCCAAGCAGATTTCTTATCACTGAAATGGAGATGTGCCAACCATTCCATAAAATCCATCACGAATATTAAAGCCGTTACCAGTGTTATGTGACAGGAGCTCTGATATGACTTGATGGGTAGCAATATAAAACATAAGATAGGTCATTACGGTTAAGGCAAGCAGTGGTAATCTTTAATGAAGATGCAGAAATTACTGCTAGGGTTATAATGCCAAACGTAATTCTCAGAAAGGACAAATCATACCCATTGCTTCCCCTGCTACTTTTGACCCTGTTTACCTCTCCTCTAGTTCTGCTGTATGCTTGGATACGCTGAAGGTCTTTTTTTCCCAGCTCCATTTCTGAAGAGACCTTCCTTTGTCATCTGTGTTAACACATGGTGGCCTGCTGAAGTGGCTGCCAGGTCTTCCCCATGGTCACACTTTATTATCTCTATGTACCTTCTAGGACAACAGAGATTATTTCAATGCCAGCTGAGTCTTGCTCCATTTCCTAAGCAGTGGAGCGTGGACTCCCTCTAGCCTCTTTCTTGTTTTCTGCAGCATAAATTCATTGATTCAGCTTCTCTGAATTTTCAGCTCTTGCTTGGTTCATTTTCCAGCCTACACCATGCTGACCCCTTTGCTAGCTTTAGGCAGCCTCCTGTGAGAAATGGGTTTCCAGGTCAAAACACAGCTCTTGCTGGCAATCAAAAGTGGAAGACTTTCTAGAGAAATGCCATCTTTTACAGCATTATGCTTTTTTGGAGTTACTCCCTCAAGGCCTGGATCTGGCCAACTTGAGAGCACTCACTGTGGCACATTAGCAGGAAGGGCAGCCCAGCCTTTCATCCTTTGTGCATGCTGAAGGCATTACTCACAGCTGAGTATTTCTAAACAGCTGAGCCTTTTGGTTAGGAGAAATGTGCCACACTAGCTCAATTCTAAGCTCAATTAGCATATAAAAAGACCAGAATGGCTCCCATGGCTGCCCTGGGGGCAGAGGCTTTTGGCTTGGGCAAAGTGTGGAGCAGAGGTGGAGGGAGTGAATTTGACTCTCTTGTCTCCCTCTCCCTACCTAAGAACAGGTTAGCAGGGGCAGGAATAGGCACGTAGAGGTGTACAGCCCTTTCAGGGAGTTAGCATGCCCTAGTGCAAGCGATGACACAGTTTACCTCCCCACACCCCTAGACAATCCTGGTACAGTGATGTGCACTGTCATCTCATCTTACCCAAGGCTGGTGCCTGAGAAAAGGGAAGCAGCAAACTGTGAGCTGAGCACCAGGAGCATCTCACAGCTACACCAAAGTGCAGGCAGTTCCCCTTGCCAGATTCAATCCGAAGTGCTGCAGCCTTCACGCAACTGAGCAACCACAAGAGGTGCCCTGGGACAACGAGGAATCCTCCTGGATTTGTCTAGAAGAGCATCATTTACGGATGCTGCTTGTTTGCATTTGGTTTTGCTATTGCATTCAGAGTTAAATCAAAATGAAGTTTTGAAAGGGGGAGATGCAGCGTTCCGTGCCTGGGTGCTTCAGGGTGAGTTACAGGGGTGTCCAATTTACATCCTTACAAGTCTGTAGGGAGTCTCAGCCCTCAGAGTAAATAGGAGAGACTACGAATTGAGGCATTTAATTTTAGGAACTCAGGCTCAAACATTTTGTCCAAAATGTCCAAACCCAGCTTCTAACTACGGTTTTAAAACACTTATTTTTTTACACACACACACACACCCACACACCCACACACACCCACCCACCTGGCCCCAGAGCTCCAAATGTGCAGGCATTTGGCTTTGAAACTATTGTGTGTGCAAATTTAAAAATACATCCCTTGTCAGGTTGCTTATGCAACATCTGATGCCCATGTTGCTATGGTTAGTATATGCTTTGGGTGAAGGCTGTGGTAACTAGTCACATATGGTATTCTCGCATAGCTGTGCACAAGAATTGCATATTAAATTACAAATTCAAATGAATATAGCCTGGCTGTACCAGGGACTGAATATGCAAGTGCTTGGACTGAATTGCCTTTATCCCACCCAGGGTAAATTCCCAATTAGTTCATTTTAACCAAGTCCCACTGGCTCCTGCTCCTACCGATGATAACGGAGGACAAAACTAAATAACAAATGATCTGCGCAAAAGCAAACACAGGTCTCATGGGGGTGTGGAGATATTGTAACACAGCATATATGTTTTACAAGGTGATAGAAAAGGAAGTCACTATAGGCATCTTTATTTTTGGAGTTGTGTAAAAATTAATGGTGTGGCAGAGGAACTACATGGTTCAGAAAGAAAAGCAAGATATTCACAGAACATATGTATGCTATTTCTATGGGCGTTGCTTTATGTTTCTTCCATTTTTTCTTTGTTCTGTACAAAAGTCTGATGGGTGTAAACTGAATTAAGGTATGCCAGTTCTGATTTTTCCTAAAGAATGAGTGCTTAAACACTGTGTCACTTGAATACCATTTCCTGTAAGCAGTGCATGTGCATCAATTTATTTTTTTTAAAGCAATATACTTTCTCCAGATTTAAACAGCAGTGAAATAAATAAATTATAAACCAAAACAAAACAGAATTATGGTTCACTTGTGAAAAATACCTTCCAAGAGGAAGCTAATAAATCACTGTCTTTCTGAATTAGCACACTCAACTAAGAAAAAAAAGTATTAATGCACTTTTTCTGACAAAGCTGCAGAAGGGCAAGTATTGAACCACACAACACCATATATAATTAAAACTATGGCTCTAGTTACAAAGGACCCCATGGCAGCAATGGTTGAGAAACTCTGCTCTGTGTGAAACTCTTAGTACAATTAAAATCACATTAGTTTTTTTTTAAATGTCAGTATTGGTAATTCTGCAATATTAATTTCTGAAACAGTGTAAAATATGGTATCAAAGTTCACTGTGGAAATTTTATCCGCACTGTAAGCATGAGAGATGCAGCTCATTCCCATCTTAGAAACATGCCAGAAACACAATCCTCTCTTAGAAACCTTCCTTTTTTTTTTCAATAAAGTAGCATTAGCTCTTCAAAAACTGAAAGCACTAGAAAACATATGGTGCTTTAAAGTACGGAAAGTCATTTCCATGCGTCCTGCAGCTCTGATCAGGATACTGCAACACACAACTTGGAAGACACTAAGCTGCACTGATTTTGTTTGCCTTTGAACTGGGGGTATGTAAACAGGGCTGCTCCCATGTGACCCTGTGTTTGCACGGAATTAACTACATGGTAATAGGCTAAGTGCCAGGGGAGAGTCTGGCTCAAGCTAAAGCATTCATGTGGCCTCACCTTGACCACTGTGTGCAGTTCTGGGCCCCACAATTTAAGAAGGATGTTCAGGTCCTTGAATGCCATCCAGAGGCGGGCAACAAAGGTGGTGGCCAGGCTGGAACCTCAGGTGTCTTGTGGGGAGCAGCTGAGGACTCCGGGCTTGTCTAGTTTGGAGAAAAGGGGGCTGAGGGGCGACATTGCTCCTACAGCTCCCTGAGGGGGGGAAGTGGAGAGGGAGGTGCTGAGCTCTTCTCCCTGGTATCCACTGACAGGATGTGTGGGAATGGCTCAAAGCTGCACTGGGGGAGGTTTGGACTGGACATTTGGAAGCATTTCTTTACCGAGAGGGTGGTCAAACACTGCAACAGGCTTCCTAGAGAGGTGGTCGATGCCCCAAGCCTGTCAGGGTTTAAGAGGCATTTAGACAATGCCCTTAATAACATGCATTAACTTGGTCAGCCCTGAATTGCTCAGGCAGTTGGACTAGATGATCCTTGTTGGTCCCTTCCAACTGAAATAGTCTAGTCTATTCTAACTGTAACAGAGTAAAAAATGGAAATTGCCTTGCTGAAAGCAGAGAGGTGTTTCAAGAAAGCAGCTCAGGGTGTGTCGCTAGGTGGTTGTAGCCCTGACTTAGGATGAGCTGCCACACGTCGTTTAGGTTCTTCAAGAGCAGGTAAGGTTTCTTTACCACCCAGGGCAGGAGCTGTGGCTGAGGGATAGGTCAAGTATTGTGATAGCCTAAGGCAGCTGCTGCTGCAGCACACTTTTTTGGAGTGCCAATAAAGACATCAGTTTTGATAAAAGAAACATGGCTGGAAAGGTTTTCAGTCTAATGCCAAAGGTTTTATGTAAAACAGCCTTCCCTACTATTCATTGTGCATGCTAATAAATTGCCTGTGCTGTAATAGCAATCATAAAAAAGAAAAAATATGGTAGGAGTAAATTAGGAAATGAATGTTTAGAGTTCACAGAGGATCAGCAGGAAAATTTTGACCAATGTTAAATTTGAGCTCTCTTGTTGTAACGTATTCAGATTTTCTCCCTGTGTGATTGATAAAAACAGGAGATGGAAATGTTACTATGAATTGGCAAAATTTTATATTGCTATGTCATATTTCTTGAACTGTGTCAAATGCATTAACCCGTATTTGAAATTTATAGCAGACCTGGAATTGAAACAGAAACTAGAAATATTCTCTGAAGATATGGAATTGTAACATAAAAGTGGAATTTTTACTTGCAAAAAAAGGCCATACAACATTTTGCCAGACTTTGCTGGCAGATTTTGGCTAGGAATTCCCTTTGCAGAGTCTGTGCACCAAGAGCTGAAGTGTTCACATGGCATCATATTCCTAGTCCTACCAGTGCTGCTTGATATGTGGAAAGAGTGGCTTTGATATACACGAGATCAAATCTTAGGCACTGCTGAATTTTATAGTTACTGATGACCCTGTGAAATTTATGCAGTAGGGCTCACATGCAGACTATTTACTTTGATGGCAGCAATATAAAAACTATGATAAATGGACCTAAATCTGTTAGAGAAATTCTTTTGTTCCTGTTAGAGTATTGGAAGAAATTTCGTCATAGATGCATATAAATTAACTGCTTATAGGTTCCTTCACTGGCTTGTGATCCAGATTCTCTATTTCCAAGTACAAATAAGAAATCTACATACAAAAGACAATTTTCATATGCAAATTTTGACTGTTGTGACAGGTATTTTTTTGAAATCCAGATGTCAATGGGGTTACCTCTACTTCAGTGTCTCTGCTTCTGCTTCATTTTACACCATCAGCTTCTGGGCAGATGCCGTGATCTGCGGTGAAAGCAGAGTGCTTTATATATGCACCAAAGAGAAATGCGCTTGCTGAGAAACAATATTTATTAGCCTAGGTGGAACGCAGCATTAATCTGTGTGTAGTGCTGCATTGTGCTTTGTAGACATATTGTATATATGTGTAATGGCAAGAGATATGAAATGAAAATAGGGGTGTGCAGCAAAGTTGGGGATCAGTCTGCCATCGAAATTATGCTGGTGCCAAAAGGTGCCGGACAAGAACTGTTCTGCAGGAGTGAGTGGGAGGAGGAGGTACAGTACAGCAGGCTGGGAACAATCAGACTACAGCTAAACCACTTGGTAATTAACAAACAGACGGGCGAAAACTGAACAAAATCTGGTTTTCCTTTCATCTGCTTTTTGAATTTTTTAATCAGATTAAACTGAAAGTGTGCTTTAGCAAAGGCTTCTTAAAGGATTGTCTGCAAATAGCTGGAGAAACATCTGATTGCCCTTTAGTGCTTCTGATGGTTACATAGGCTAAAATAAGCAAAATTAGGAAGTTTGAACTGTCATTGTTGTCCACAAAATACTCTGATCTAGTTTATTTCATTATCACAAGCATATTAAATTGCTTATTAAAAAAGTAAACCGAGGTTTCAGAGTTCTCCCTCTGTTGTGTGCACTTTTTTTTCCCAAGCTGACTATAGTTTTGTTTCTCGTTTCTTCGGGCCTCTTTTTGTTAAATCTTTTACTATTAATATTTATAGCAGCTCCCAGAGATTAATTTAATTTTTGTGCCTTAAGTGCCACTTTCAGGTATAATTAACAAAGGGAGTTAGTAAGACTAAACTCAATACCAAGCCAGGTTTACTTCACTTCTCCCAAGACCTGGCACATTGCCCCTCATCATTGCATTAGTTATGGACTGAAATGACTTATTTAGATTATACACTGTAGTCCTCACATCGCAAGGTAAGGTGACATGAAACTCCCTATGAATTTACTAAACTCAAAAGTTATAGCTGCCCGTAGCCTGATACTGAGATGACAGGGCTACATGAAAATGTGGGTCCACTAGAAAAAGAAAAAAATCTGTTTCATTATGGAAATACTAGAACTAGGCAATAGGAATGTTGGAGAGAGCCCAACTACAGGAGGTCTTGTCGGTACGCCAGTGCAGTTAAAATGCTGGAAGTACAAAGAAGTGACTAAGGTTTGGAAGATGGAAAGTGAGAGCAGAAGAGAGGAATAAATGGGAAGGACACTGAAAAAGTACATAGTAGAGGTAATAAATGTAGCACAGAGCAGAACAGTGTCTCCTTAAAAAACACGCTTATCAGTATCCTGGATCTACAATAAACTGGAATTTGCAGTTCCTTTGAAAAGGCCACATGCTTCCACCAGAGGCTGCACAGAAAAGCCCCAGACCACTCATTCCAGAAGTGTAATCCAGCAGTTTATCACTGGGCAGCAGTGGAGGAGCCCACAACAGGAGCTGGAGCGATGATCCTTTGTATAGGTTGTCACACTGTGCATTTATTGTGGTGTCTCTTCCCCTCAGAGATGACACCCGTGTAACACAGTTAGGTGTCTAAACTTGGTTTCCTACTTTCCCGAGGCAGCCCAAGGCATTATTTAATATTTCTGTTCACATTTTTTGTTTCTTGTTTCACTTCCTTCCTGTCTTCCTTTGTTCTTCCTCAGACTTTTCTTGCTATGTGTGATGGGAGCAGTGGGAAAGCTCACTGAAGCAAGGGTGACCTCTCACCACCTATGTCTCTTCTGTGAGGCCATAAACTCCTGTCCTTGTGCTCAGTACCCTCTGTGAAGCTGCCAGTGTCAGAGCTCTGCTCAGAGGAGGTTCTCACTCTTTTTGAGGCCAGCCCTAAGGAGGACATTGAAAATTAACCTCTAGAGCATGAATTTGATGTGGTATCCTACAGGAGACCAGAGTCTGGAGCACAGCGTTAGGGGGATGAGCTCAGTGCTGCTGAAGATGTTAAACCCAAAACTCTTTCATATGACATGTACTGTTTTGTGTAGGTGAAAAGGAGGAAAAACCATTGCAAGTGGGGAATGAAGGCAAAAGAAAGGACTAACTAGGTACCTAGCTGGAGTAGTTGGACTAGCTAGTAGCTGGAGGGTTGGACTAGATGGTCTTTAAAGGTCCCATTCAACCCAAATTTTTCTATGATTCTATAAGTGAGAATTCAAGTCTTTAGGTACCATTTTTGGAGAATGGCCGTGGGTTTCCATTAGTGCAGGATAATCACTACATCTGCAGTGCATTTTTCTTTTCATACCAAAATCACCTGTATGTTGTTAAAAGCTTGATGATTGTTCCAAATGCAGAAGGGACTGACCTCAGCAACTGCAAGTGAAATATTGGAGAAATCAGAGTCTCTTGCTGCTGACCCTTTTCCAGGAACAAATGACTGAATGTGGTGCCTTGGCAATAGCAGACCACTATGGAATAATTCCTTCTTTGTAGACCACTGCTGTTCATTTCTCCTGGCCCTTTAGTCCTTAGATGTTAACTGGCTTCCTTTTAGTATTTATTTAATTTTTGTAGAAGTAAACTTGCTGGGTACTTATTGCAGAAGCACAGAGTATTTTTTCCACCCCCTTTAATCTTTATTCATTTTGGAAATGTCTCCAAAGGAAAGAGAAATATTTCACAATATATTCAAATAAAACATTAGGTAACATAAGATTGATGTATTGAAAACAAACACAGGGAATATTGCAGCGATTTAAATGAAAACTTGGGTGGTGGCTTATTTAGTACTTTGTCAGGGCTTTTAAAAGGTCTTATTTCAATGTACTGACTGCTTATTACCCACCCTCTTCCTTTTGTTCCATTTGAGATTCCAGGTTTTCATGCAGAACAGTGTGAATAACTGACTTTTCAATTTTGCTGGCCAATAAAAAGAAAGTAAACGATGATTTAAGAGGAATAAAATAATTCATGTGAACTGAAACACATCAAACTTCTTAAGTGTTGTTTTACATTTTAGTTTGACAACTAGAATACATACTTTTCAAAACAAAAAGCCAACAACCTCTATTCTGCAGTCTCTTAAAACAAAATTTCCCGGATTTCTTTACATTTTCTTGGAACAAAGCTTGACCTAAAATTTGACCTTAAACTCTCATCTATCTCTGCATACAAATGTGAGATGCAGAAACACAACTGCAGGGTATCTGGAAGTGGCAGTCAAGTTACCCACTCAGGTGTGCAACTGAGGCACAGTATTCCTTGGTAGCAATTCCTCACTAGTATGTAGGGTACATAGACTCTATTTTTACTACTTATTTCCCAGTTGGCAGAGTTACTGATGGTCTCTGTAAAGTCTCTATTTTGCTTTGTTTCTCTGACACTCACGGCTAGGGGAGGTGGAGATGAAAGTCAAAAAAAAAAAAAACAAAAAACACCAACAATCCTAGAAATAGCCAGGTCAGGGGGATTCAGCCCCTGCCTGCCTCTTTCCTAGTAAGGCAAATTAACCCACACAGAGCTCATGCTGTCACCTTGCATTTGGTTTCCAGGCTACTACATCTAAAGTCCAATCAGCCCTTTAGACATTTCCTTAATTTTTGGAAATTGTTCCTGAGGTCCTAAGCTACTTCAGTGGTTTTGAAAGTTTTGCTAAAAGTCAAAAGACAACCTGGGGGAAAAAAAAGAAAAAAAGCAGATTGTGGTAGTACCAGAGTTGGGTTATATTAAATTGGATAATCACAGATGAAGCCATTGTAAACAAATGCACATCGTGGTTTGTTTTTTTTGGTCGTTTGGTTTTTTTGGTTTTTTTATTACTGAACTTGACTTATACACGGTACACTGTCTTATATCTCTTTCATGAAAGAAGCTTCTGTTTCCAAAGTTGTCTCAATTTGGCTGTTTATCTTCCCTTTTCAACTATGTTCATTTTATGATTCACAGGCAGAAAACTTGTTGCTTTGGCCAAGTTATTAGTCATGTAGATGCTATTGGAGGTGCAAGAAATGTCAGTCCAGATTAGGAAACTTCCGCAAATCCATCCAAAAGTGTATCAATTTGGAGTCCAAAAATATTTAAATGAAATTGCACTGGCAGTTACCTCAGCCACCAGTGCCTTTTTATTCATTAAACCTCAGGAATTCTTTTTTTGATGATGCTGTGGGACTTCATTGCTCTTTTCATGTTTTTCAGTCATTGTTGCTTGAGGCAAGTTGCTTGTCGCATCTATGAGCTTTGTGGTGTTCATATGGATTTGGGAAATTTTGGTTGCTTTTGAAAACACTCTGAGATTCGGTGCTTTTTCCTTCAGTCTTATGATTTATTGTTTGTCCCAGTTTTTGCTGGGATTTTTGAAGTGAGGTTTTTTTTGGTTGAGCAGGTGTTTTCTTTTTTATTTCTTTCCATCAAAGTGGTCTGAGCCACTTCAAAGTATAAAGAACAAATACAACATCCACGTCTGATCATTACAAAATCACTGGGCATGTCCCTTCCTAAAGCAGTCAAAAGGTGTCCACTGGCCACTTGTGCCTCATGGATGAGCTCATCCAGTGTGGAAACATGGGACAGATGAAACTGCCACTACTTCTAATTGATATTCTTCTCAAGGGTGACAATTTCCCTGGCCTTTGCTGATGAAAGTCCAGTGAGTTCAATGCTCTGCTGTCGCAGGCAAACATTTTGTGTAACCCTAACCATAAATTTACCTAAGCTTCTTGTCCTCACAGGAGAGTTCCTTCTACCTGGGAGTTGAGACAGCATCATTGCCATCAGCTGCTTCTTTGATAGGTTCTTTTAATTCCATTATAAGAAAAATAGTTCTTAAGAAACCAGTTTAACTACAGTTCAAGGGGGAACAATGCGTCTAGCAAAACTTTAGGCTCCTAATACTGGTGTTGTAAATATTGGCTTCTTTTCGCAAACAGAAAACACTGCAGGGCACAGGGGCAAGATTTCTATGGCAGAACTAAAAAATTTAAACCTGAAAAAGTTATTTGCACATTGCCATCAATCTCAGTAGCAATGAATGGCTAAGTCATCATGTGACACAAGAAAACTGTAATTAATCTCTCAGAGAGATCACTAATTAATAAGTATGCAGTCAAAAATATCTTTTTACTATGGCAGGGTGGACTTTCCACCACTGTAGCTTTCTCACTGCTCTTGAAGAGGCTCCTGAGAGTCACCCTCTAAGGAGACATGGATAAAACGCTGCAGTGATGGGAAGGTCAAGGCGTGATGTGGAAAGAGGTTGAAAGAGTCATGGGTTGGGTGACAGAGAGACATAGAGACAGGAACCGGCAGGTAGTTAAAACTGCCAGGTGGGAAGAGATGAGGCTTCACATTTTTTTGCCTATCCCATGAAACAAAGGGTGTGTAAAGAAGAAATATTTTTTCCTTGTTCAATGGGAGTATGAGAGTCTTCCTTAGCATCAAGGAGGAAGTGTCAGAGTAGCTAAAGAAATTTGCTGCTTCTTGCCCTAGTGGACCTTTTGAGGACCGGTTGCCAGGAAATAATTGAAGCCATTAGCAAAATTAAATTAGCTAGTATGGGCTTTACATCTTTTAGAAATATGGCAGCAGCTTTAGTACAAGATCTAATTTTGGGAAAGCTTTTCAGCATACAGTCCATATCAGAAAATGCTAGATATTCTATTTTTTACCAGATAAGAAGAAAACCTGTCAGTTCATCAGTAAAAAAATACACTTAGCTCTTCCAGTTCTTGCTTATGAGTTAAAACTCCACAAAAAAGAAATGTTATAGATCATTCTGACTGTTATTTGTCTGAAAATACTGTACTTGATACCAATGCAATTTATATCAGTTTGAGTCAAATAATACCAGCAGAGTTATTCCAGATAATACTGGTGTGACAAGAAGTAGAAGCAGATTCCATTGTCTAGCAGAGGAGAGAGCATGTGGGAGGAGGTCTCAGTTAGGATGTGCCTTTCCAATAGGCAATGTTTTTCTTTTTTTATGAGTATTGCATGGGCTTTATGGATGTAGTATTATTATAAAGAATGGGGTTTTTTTACTGAAAAAAAAAATCAGAAAGGCTTTTAATGTGACTTGCATACAAATCCCACTTAATTTCAGTGATTAATTTCAAGTGAAGGGAAATCATTGAGAATCAAAACGTAGTTGAAGGTGTCCCTGCCCATGGCAAAAGGATTGGAACTAGATGATCTTTAAGGTCTTTTCCAACCGAAACCATGCTATGATTCTCTGATGATGTGGTTTTGTTTTGAGGCTATCAATTTTATTGTGAGATATCGGGCTTTGTATCATGAGAAACTGAGTAACTGGTCCATATTTATTATAAAGGAAATAAGAGACTGCTGGTGGTTATTGATTAAAGCCCCTGCCCAGCTTCTAAGGCTGAAAAGTTTAGTCACAGAATCATAGGATGCTTTGGGTTGGAAGGGATCTTTATTGCAGTCTTTCAATATTTTAAAGGGGACTTATAAGAAAGATGGGGACAGACTTTTTAGTAGAGCCTGTAGCAACAGGACAAGAGATAATGGTTTTAGACTAGAAAATGGTATATTCAGACTAGATATAAGGAAGAAATTCTTTACTGTGAGGGCGGCGAGGCGCTGGCCCAGGCTGCCCAGAGCAGCTGTGGGTGCCCCATCCCTGGCAGGGCTCAAGGCCAGGCTGGACGGGGCTGGGAGCAGCCTGGGCTGGGGGGAGGGGGCCCTGCCCATTGCAGGGGCATTGGTCTAGATGGCCTTTAAAGCAACCATGACCCTACTTATCTACTGAGTGATTTCCTACCTTTCTACCTTTCAATTGCATATTCCGTTTTAACATGTAAGTTTTTGCAAATATTGTAATGACTTGAACTAATTCGCAGCTAATCTTTAGAGAGCTGCTAAGGAAGAATATTATGAAACGATACCCCAGCAGACTGTCAGGAGAAGACGCTTGGTTGATGCTTTACAGGTTTTCTGCGGTGTTTGGGAAAGTTAAGCACTTGCCATCTAGTGGCAAATGAGTTCAAGACGCTGAACTTTGTTCATCAGCTGCTGCTCCTCTCTAGCATGGGAAAGCTGGTGACGTGGAACAGCAGAAACCAAAGCCGTGCTATTTTCAGCAGGCAACTGGATCAGTATAGGAAATGTGAACTGATCAAGACTTCATGCACGAGCTGCAGGGGGACCTAAGCTGCATTGCATTTTCATCTGCATCCAGTGTTTCCCACTTTGACTTAATGTCTATTATTTTCAGACATTGCAAGAGTTCAACATAAAAAACCAAAAAAACCCAACACAAAACAAACAAAAAAAAATCAAAAACCAAACAAAACGATGTTTCAGATTTCTTTCAAAACCATTCTAAAGTAGAGGAATTTTAGTCCCTTTAAAAGTTATGCAGTTGTTCTACACTGCGTTTTTTTGACTGGCTCCTTTTTCAGACCGCTCTGTCCCGCTTCATCTCTGCAGGCACAGTACCTGATCTGCCACATTACTAGCAGTGCCAACACTCAATCTAAGAATACAATTTCCATTTAGCAAATGCCTGGTTCTTCCCTTTCAAGGGCTTTGGCTTCATTAACAAAGAAGACGAACCCTGAGCTAACAGAGAAGCAGGATCCCCTCTGGCTTTGGCCGTTCCTCGATTTCTTCCCTGCAGACTGCTGCCAGCTGACTCTGTCTGCAAACTCCCTTCTGTCCAGAGATGCAATGGATCTTGGTGAATTAGTAAACCCCACATTACTCTGTTTTTGCACGATCAACACCTGTTAGAGAAATGGAGTGGCACAGGCCAGTTTCACAAAGGTGTCCTATTGTTTCTTGTCCTGCTTTTTGCCCTGGTGGACCCCCATCCACTTCTCCTTCAGATGTCCAGGCCTGTTCTTACTGGAGGGAGGAGGAGGAGGATCAAAGAGAGCTGTGGTGGAAGAAAAATATAGTGGAAAAGGCAAAAATGAGCTTTTCCCCTGTCTACGAGGACGAGTTCAATTAAACTCAGTGCAAAACCTTTTCTGGGGTGGCAGAAGGTAAGCACCAGTTTGCATTGAATGTTTCAGTGAGCATCAAATGTCTTGAAGTTTGAAAAAGCCTTCTTCTCCTGGCTGTTCCTTCTGGTTTAAGGCTAACGTGTAGCCTAAGACTAAGGATTCACTTTTCCATCTGTAATTCTGTTTAGACTGTATGTCCCTATCCTGGGATTTCACACACTGCATGGCACAATGGAGCCTCAGTTTCATCTGGCATCAGGAGGTGCTGTGGATGAAATAAGAAATAATAGTTATATAACAGATATAATAGGAACAACAATAACATCAAGACTGTTGTTCTTCCGAGCCTGCCCCAATTGCCTCCTTTAGACCATGGATCTACAGAGAAGAGTGCCCAGATGACATTCCCTGTACGGCTTTGTTATCACTGGGGTTTAAGGTGGGATTTGTCTTCATGTTATCTGTCTAAATGATAAATGTCTAAATTTCTCTGTAGTCGGTAGAGATAAAGTGAGAGAGAGAGGAAAGGGCATCTCAGAGGGTTACTTACACTTCAAGCAGGTACCCAAGTTAGACGGAGAAACTGCCCTCTTGAGATGCCTCTTTGTCTTCATTGATTTTAGAGGAGCTGAGGCTAAATGTAAGTAAAGAAGCAGCCCGAGGCTCTTCTTGTGCCCAGAGAGCTCTTCCTATGGGCATGGAAGAGCTTACAGCCATGCTGTTAAGCATTACTGTTCTCCACAGCGGTGAGGATGCATCTAAACTGCGTGCTGGGAACGGGGCTCGGCCTGTGCCACTACTGAAGCACGCCCAGGAACTGTCTGAGCCAATATTCAAGGACATGGCTCAAAAACTTGCTAGAAATTTTCATGATGTTATAGCAAAGTCAGCTGACTTCTAGTACCCAGCAAAACTGGGTAGTCCTGTTAAATCTGCTCATGTAGGTGTATCCAACAGGACTTAGAGTAAATACTGATATATTAAAGAACTGAATTTAAATAAGGTTAATTTTACTATTAGCAATTGTCATATACAGTATTCTCAGTCTGTAAGTAGGAATGAAACTTGTGGGAATATAAATATGAAACTATTCAGCACATCTCTTCAGAGTCGCACTGGGCTCTTTTTCTGCAATAATCAGCAGTTGCAGAAGCTGCCCAGTGCAAAGATTTCTTCCAAGGACATACCTGTTTTGTTATTGCTTCCAGCAAGGTTTTACAATAGAATTTGTTGGGATTTTGCTGATGCTGTACAAGGAGGACTACAATATAGTAGGGATGATAGGGATCATGCCAGTAATCCCATGAAATAATGAATAATCCACTGTCCCTGGTAGAAATAAAGCTGTCTCCATTTGGCTCTCGGTATTTCTGGAAACAGATTCGTTTCACTCTTTTTCTAGAGGTGAATTTTGCCTCGTCACCACGCAAAGAAGGAATCACTAACATTTATTTTTTGACTTTTTGTAACTGAAAAGTCCAGACTAATGTTCCCATGTCATGCCTAAAGGCACAGAGTAGCTTGGAAGATGGAGTTGCCCAGTACTTCAGTACCCCCAGTCTTGTGTCTTATCTCTATCGGCCTTAAAAAACCTCTTGATTTCTGTTCAGAGGTAGTATCTGATAAAACTGAGTTGTACAATTTGATCTCAGATTGATTATCCCTCATTAAAAGCATGATAGTGCAAGTAATGATTGCCAGAAACATTGTGAAAGGATCAGCACAGAAGGAAATAAAATATCTGAGATTCATAAATATCTAAGTTATACCTCCTCTTGCAATAACTCTTTCAGCCAAACTCCTAGCTTACTAAAGAAAGTTTAATTAAAAGGTTTATTTTGTTTAGAAAGAGTAGATGGAGTCCGTGTTAATATATTTACCAATGGGTGGTTTGTTGTTATTATTATGAAATACAGTGGCACATAAATGGAATCTGGTTTTTCTGTGCCGTTCAGGTTACCAGCATCCAGGGGTAGTTGATGGCTCTGTATCATATGGACTTTTAATTTCCTTGTATTGAGAAAAAATAGATTAGGAATCTTTACAGATCTTCTCCTTTTGGCCTAACAGAAACTAGTCAAGTTGATAAAAGTCTAGATTATAGCTTAGACACTGAAAGTTTGGTAATGTTGCTTTGTGCTGTTTTTACCATTCACACTTTCAAGTTGTGAGATACATTTTCTCATTTTCATTCTTTCAGTGAATAATTTTTTTATTACTGAAAAAACAGCTTTCAGTGAAGGAAACTGAAACGAGATAAGCTTTTTTTTTTTTTTTTTTTCTGTAGCTTCTGAGTATAGGGCTGTAAAAGTTCAGGAAAAAATAGCAATTGCTATTTACTTCAGACAATCTATGAGGTTAATCTGTGGTTAGTCTTGGAAAAAAAAAGCAAGCACACTTACACATATCTGTGCATTTATGTTTCTCCCAGTGGGCCAATTAGCATCTGCTTCTGCCAAGCACTGATCACTTCCTACGGAAAAAGAAGGATCCTCGCCTTTTTCTGACTCTAATGGAAGTTGAGGGCACTAAAACTCACTATCAGCATGTAGTCCTTAGAGATTAATGGCACTATGCAAAGAGTATTACTAAACAATATACAGCACAGAAGGCTTTTTTGGAACATGGCAAAAATAGAATCCCATTTTAAGACTCTCATTACTGTCATATAAAACAGATGGGAAAGATATGAAAGTTTAAGATGATAGTAAAAAAAAAAATATTCCTGTGCCAAATGCAACTTCTGAGAAAGTTTGTAATAGATTGACAGGAACTAGATTTAAAAAAAAAAAAAAAAAAAAAAAAAAAAAAGATTGGCAAACATTGCAAAAGAGAAGACTGCATTGAAAGAGATAGTCAGAGTAATGATCTGAGAAAAAGCACACTCTTGAAATGTCAAAAAAAAAAAAAAGGGAAAAGAAGTTTTACTGCTGCTTTTATAGAAAATCGAAGGTAAGGATTTTAACTTACATGCAAAATAAGGATCAGAAGCATGAAGACAAACATTTGCTATTTGTAAACTTAGTCCACAGCAAAACCGATGTCACTGAGGTCTTAAATGAAAAATTCTTGCCCTCATGTATGTTGACATTTCTACAGTATTGGGGTCCAGAAGGTGGAAAGATACAGAAAAGGTAGTCCTTACGTAAATTGTGCCATATTGAAATTTGGTTGTATGATATTAAACTTTGTTTCCATTCATTGTCTGCGCGAGTGCACAGGGATAATGATAAAATAGAGACTAATTTTCAAATGTCTGTGCATAAGATTGTGTAGCTAAGCCTTTAAACAGGAATACATGTAGTACACAACTTTTGTCATGTACCTCAACAGATAAAGTTAATTCCCCATGCTCAGATAGCCAGGTTTAAAATGTGGGCCTTTATTTGCCATATTACTTAGTGGACTCAAGTTCTGAATTGCAAGAATTTGTCTTTCTTGACAGATTTTGTAGAAATGACAAAGTCTATTTTAAGTACCAGTGCCTGGTACATCAGTATCTGCTTATACATCTTTTATTCTCCTAAGGACAGATGATTTGTGTTTCAAAACTCATTTGTAATTGAAGCTTCAGAGAACTTTCACTTGTGTGTTGGTACACAAAAACAGATAATGCAGAAAAATCCACCCAAACTGTGTTGAGAGCCTGAGTTCAGTTTCTCAACCTGAGTGGCACGGGAAACGAAAGCCTTTGAACATTTTAAAGCCATTCTAACAAACAAGCTGCTATAGACGATGGAAGATGCCAGCCTGCTTCCTGAGAACCGCTGCCCCTCAGGAACTACGCTTACTCTTTTCTTTGACCTTTAAAGTTGACAGCAATGGAGGCAAATGACAGCAGATGATACCAGAGTCTGCAGCAGTCAAGTCAGTTTGTCAAACATTCTTCTTTTCACAGCTCTTAATGCAAATTTAACAGGTTTACCAGAGCAGATGGAAAGAGGAGTTGAAAAAGAATAGATAGGAGAGCAAGGTAAAGGTCAGCACTCTCTAAGAAGAAAGGTTTGCGAGGGAGGAATGTAATGGTTATAAGCAACAGATTACTCAAGGATGGAGAAAGCACAGCTCAAAAACATTTGTCCTCTTAGTAATACTGTCTATGATGCTTGATTTTTTCCTGCCTGCTCTCACTTATTACACATGGGGAATATCTGGATGAGCTCCCAAACTGACTCTTTCCTATATGGAATTTATCAAGCAAAAATGTTTCTAAAAATGTAAGAAGTACTAAGATATATGAGCGGAAGGAATATTGTAGACTTTGGACTAAACTTGTTAGAAATGTTGGAGAATCTTGAGAAAGACAATTTATCCCTCTAAATTCAGGTTTGGAAAATATACAGATGCATTTGCTCAGGAAAAAAACCTCTTGCAAGAACCAGGGTGAGTTGGGTTTTCAACATGGGTGCTCAGATGGAGGGAAATTCAGAGAGACATCGTGAATTTACAGGTTGTAATCTATACAAGTTTTTTTAATTTTTTTTTTAGTGCTTGGCAGCTAGTATCCAAATTGGTTTATTATTCTTTGGAAGTTATTGATGCTTTTTGCATTATAATTATAGCAATCAGTGTTAGTAAGTGCTTTATAAGCTCTAATTTAGTCACGTTCAGGATTTTCGATTTTCACTTAGCTCATAGACTATATTGAGACATTGCTATATCTCAAGAAGGCCTTAGCAATCCCCAAAATCAGCTTTAGTGGTTTGCTGTTCCAGCGGTGAGATCTGTGCTGTCTCTTGACAGACACGCATTTCAGCAGTGATCTAGTTAAACTATCATTCAATGTGATAACCCAGATGAGTGTGGGTTGCTTCTGTCATATTAAATAAATTTAGTGAATTCCCTTTGCCACTTAGAAAGTCAGTTTGCCCTATACATTTTCCTTCTGGGGTCAAATCCGGCTTAGTCTATAGCTCACTTGGCACATTCGCAAGGATTTAGTTTGCAGCTAAACAAAATGTGGATCCCTCTTTACGCAGTTTTTTAATGTCAGAGCATAGGATGAACTGGTATATATAACAGTGGTTATGTCTGCAGCCCTACAAAGGTATACATTCTGTGAAAACTGGTAAAAAGTGAACACACGGAGGGGCTGGGTGTCCTTTGGCTGGGAATACCTGCTGAGCCGAGCGGCATTTTCAGCTGTGACACAGTCTCAGCACAGCAAGTGCCATGGAAATCGTGAAGGAGCGCAAACCCCAGTATTTAGCGTCGCTCTGATACTGAGGAATTGACCTCTGAATCTGACTTCAGAGCCCCATATTTGAAGAAAGGTGCCATTTACCCCTTTCATCAAGAACTGTCAGGATTTCAGTGAAGGAGCTGACTCATTGGAGTATTGCCGCTGACTTCCCTGCAAGCGCGGCTTGCAGCTGGGAGCAAGATTTATAGGCTTCAAATTATCCATCTTTGCAGCTCCTGGGTCAAAAGAAAAGAAAGCAGAAAAAAAATCCAGTTTGGAGCCTCAAACCTTTGCCTTTGTGACTTTGATGTCAAAGGTGTCTGCCTCCTTTTGCTTTGTTTAGACTTTATTTATTGATGGGTTTCTAGTAACTTCTTCCTGAAAGACCACTTCTGTAGCTTCTTTTGTCCCACTTCTCTATTTAAATTTAAATGTTAACCTTTCGGATTTTTCAGTAACTTCCTTTGGTAGTCTGTTTCTTTTCTTTTCTTGGGGTATGCTGCTTTTCCCTATTATCTATTGCCTGTCCTTAAACCAACGAATAAGCTGTAAAAATTGTGTCAGTGACACCTTCTCCCACAAAAGTGGGCAGACAAAGGGACCCTCTGTGCTTCTGACACCTTGATTATGAAGGGACAATGGCAGCTTTCTGCTGGCACCACACGCTGGGCACTGCTTCACTCCAGCGCCAGCACAGCAAGCCTAAAAACCACTGACAGAATAGATACTGGTGGCACTGCTTTTTGCAAATGATAAACATTGTGTGGTAGAGTATATTGGCTTCGCTACCATGGCTAGTGTTTTTAGTATTTTTAGAATTATTTTTTTTTTCCCTTCTTGATTTTCTTGTGTTTTGCCATGACATTGCAATCAGTTAGTACTTCCCCAGAAATTAGAATAAACTGCTGAATTTGGCATTAGTTTTATGGAAATTAGAAGGCATTGTTAAATGGCACAATGTCCAGCACATTGCCTGGATGCCTGTATATAAATCCTATCTGCATCATTTCTGGCTATATTGCAGAAAGTGATGGCTCCCACAGCTTCCCAATATGCTCAGTTAGCTTCCCAGTAGCTCAGCAAGGGATGTTTTTGTGATGCGCAAATGGTTAATTGCTGAACCAAAAATTAGTAGTTGCCTTGGTAGCAATAATCACAGGCTGGCTGTATTTATAAAAACAGAATGTAACATCAACCAATAATTATTTTTAATGCATTATTTTTCAAAGATTAAAATAACTCCTGGTGTGTCTGTGAAAAGGTAATACCCTTGAAATGGGAAGTTTTAACATAACTTTGAAGTGTTGAGTGTCCTCAAAGCTGTGTCTCAGAAAACATGGTGAAAAAGGTTTCCTTGATGGAAAAAAAAAAAAAAAAAAAAAGGCAAAACAGCCTACCAAACAAGCAAAATAGACTGAAGGGGAATGCAAAGCAGCAGTACAACACAAGTGATACAGAAAGTGTGGAATAAAAGACAAAAAGTGTGCAGAAGATACAAAATTATTGTGTTTAAGGAAGCTGAAGACAGCAGCACAGCATCTATGCTGAAATTAGGAGCAATGAAAGGCAAAATGTGTATAGATGGATGTGCTTTTTGCATACTGGGAACCGCAACAACAAGGAAAATTCCTGATTTGGGTATATGGATATGAGTCTCTGAGAAGGGCTCAAATAATGCTGTAAGCAATTTTTCCAAAATGCTGTTCCGAGTGCCATACTGTGACTAGCAAATGTGGTCTGACCCTTGGGCGACAAAAAAAAAATAAAAAAAATTAGCAAGAAATAGAAATGTGGTCTAGCATTTTATGTAGCACTAGTAAGATGCTGGCTAGTATTTTGTCTGGTTTGCTATTTGAAGACAGATGTGGAAGCAGTGGAAAGCATGAAAAAGATAAAAAATAATCCTTCCCAAGACAGAGTAAAGGACCTCAATCTATTCCATTTGCTGAAAGGGTGGAGGTGATTTGATTACTGGGCTTGGGTTCCTGGACCAAGAAAAAATATGAGGCAGTTTCCCGCTCACTGGGAAAGGCTTAATATTACCTAATGAGCTGAAAGCAGAAATCAGGTAAGAGCACCAGTTAGAAATGAGAGTAAACACTACAGCACCTTACCAGTTCTTAAAATTAGGTTAGACAACCTTCTTTAAAGATCTGCCTTAAATATGGCTTCTGGGAGACATCCTGAGCCCTGCGCTTGCAGCGGTCTGGCTGCCTTGTTCCTTCTGACCTTGCTGTCAATGAAAACTCATCTCCCATTTATTCGTTATACGGGTTGTAGACAGAACACGGTAGAGATCAGCATTGCTTTCAACACACTCCTAATGCTTCCCAGTCAATATGAAGATAATGATGCTCATCATTGTCTTAATGACTTGTAGTCAATAACTATAACTAAATCTGCATATATATATATATAAATTATATATATGTATAAATAATACTGAATGATCTAGAAAAAGATGGAAAGGGACCAGGCCTTTGGGTTTTTTCACATTATAAAATTTAGCGTGTACCTTATGAAAACATCAAGTACCAGATTTAAAATTAAAAATCTGTGCTTTCTGGCAGAGTGCATAATTATACTGCATAAATGTATAATTATA
Source organism: Falco cherrug (assembly GCF_023634085.1). NCBI lineage: Eukaryota > Metazoa > Chordata > Aves > Falconiformes > Falconidae > Falco > Falco cherrug. Next base: position 7,804,655 of record NC_073698.1, read on the forward strand.
AATATTATGCATTTATGGAGGATAAATCTATGCATGGATATTAAACACAATGGTGTGAATATTGTATCTAATTCAAGAAAGTATTAATTGTTGAGAACTGGGACAGTTTTCAAAAAAGAAAGATTGTGTATATATTGTTTGCAAAATCCTTGCATAAGAGTAGATTAGGTGGCTCTGTGATCCAGGACAGAACCTTTTCTTCCTTAGAACTCATATAGAACAGAATATCCAGTTGATCACAAGGTTCCGGAAGGATTATTTTCCTCCGTGATCCAGATTGAATATGTATGCTCAGAAATGAATTTTTTTCCCTTCACTTAAAACATCAACGTTGGATGCAGCTGGAGAAGACATGCCAGACTGAGTAGGCCAGCGCTTTGAGGGGGTATTGAGAATCCTCTGTTTTAAATGCTTGGCTGGTACATCTTAGCCAGCTGGCGAGGATTAAATTTATCATAAGACTTGGGGACAGGGATGAATTTTCCACAAGTCAGATTAGAAGGAACCTTGGGATTTTTTTCAGGTTTTGTTATAGCTTGGAGCATGGATCATTTCTCACCTAATCAATTCCCTGTTATTGTTGAAGCCCAAGGTAACACCTTGTTCTTTTCTATTCTCTGCCTATGGCACTTAATAATTTAGTTTTTCATGGGCTGAAATTATGTAGCTTAGCTCAAATTACTGGGCTCAGTACAAGGGAAATGGAGGAAAATTAATATCTTGTGTTACAGAGCTCAGTCTAAGTGGTCTAAATCATTCCTTCTGGTATTAAACATAAGACTTCACCCTTGCACATTAATTTGGCCTGACAAGTCAAAAGCAGAAGGAATTTCAGAAAGGTTGTGGGGAGTTTTCCTGCAGACTTTCAAAACAGGGTGTCATTTTTTTGTTGTTTCTATTGTGTGACTAACTCAGCTTGAAATCAAAAATTTATCTATTGTTTCCTGTACATTTTTATTTCAAATTTTCCATGTAGTTAAATGTACTCGAAGCTGTAGGTTCAGAATACATAATGCAATAATAACAATAATGTAGTTAGAATTTGGAGTTCATTTTAGGGGTAATTTGGGGCCAGCCTTGCTAACAGTGATTGAAGGAGAACTGCCAATCTACTCCTGGGAGTGCCAATTTGACCCCTGCATATAGTGGGACCAGGGTAAGTTTTCTCATCTCTGTCTTTCTCTGCCGTGACAAGATATAGTTATCACTATTTTGGTAGGGAAGTCCTTGGATGACATGATACTAACTGAGCTGACTATGCCTACCTGATAAAGAAAACCTTCCCAGAGAAGATCCTTGGTTCCCAGGCTTGCTGATACACAGTGCCTGACTCCTCAAGAGCAGGTATGTCATACCCACGCTACACACTCAGGTATCTTCTGGACATGATGGATCTTCCCTGGGGCCCTAGAACAACTTTACCTTTTTATAGGTTTTTCAGTACAAAATACCAGAGCATGCAGTGTTGCAGTCCAGCAGTTTGATAATTCAGCAGAAAGCTGAGTCTGTGGGTGCTGTGCTCCACCATGTGGGATGAGCTTGAGGACACATTCTGCTGGCATGGTGTTGGGGACCTGGTCTAAGCTGTGCCCAGCTGGAACTCAGATTTAAGCTCAAGGACAACAAATTATTGTTTGGTTGGGTTTTTTTTTGTGGTTTGTTTTTTTTTTTTTATTGTTGTTGTTTGGGTAGGGTTTTTTTGGGGGGGGGTTTGGTTGTTGTTTTCAAAAAATGCTGTGTACGAACATATTTAGAACCTTATAAAATCACAGCCTGGGACCAGCAATGAGCAGAGGAATTAAGTTACTTGATAGTAGAGAAGCAGCCAGTGTTGATTGTTTCCCTGCTCAGCTCAGGTGCAGGGGCCAAGTAGCTGGGGAACGAGCAGCATTCAGGAGTTTCTCAGGTCACCTTCCGGCTTTTATTTTTCTTTCCCAGATCGGAAGCTAAATGTCACATGAGAAACGCGGTGGTGGGCAGGGGTTCTTGGCCCTGACAAAGAGCAGTGGCCATCTTACAGTCTGTGAATATCACCTTGCTCCAGTGTCACGGCGGACTGTACTGAAACATCTTCACACACCTTTCTCACCTTCTCTAGCAAGAAGGCAAGTGCAGTTTGGGAAGTCAGCCCATTCTCCATCCATTGCTTGATTGTGAATTGGTATGAAATAACTGGCTCCAAAATAAAGGATAACATGTTTTGGAAGAGGAAGTCTGGACTGCAAGCACTGGTATATTGTTTTATTAGAAAATTACAATAGCTTTGCATAGCATTTAGCAAAAACAGTTCCATTTTGGGATCGACCGAAATGAGTTGTACAGAACAATTGTATTATGATAAATAGAAATCACAGTATTTGTTCTTGACAGACACCATGTAAACTAAAGAAAAATAGGATTCATTTTTTTGGTATTACCAAGTTTTTAAGTTCCATCACCAAAGCACACACAAAAAAGATAGTCAAAAGGTATAGTGAAAATTAATGAAATTTAAGCTTCTTATGATAGCTTGATCTGTCCCAGTAAGGACATGCACTGAAGTGTAGCTGGATGGGAAACTTAGATCTTCTTCAAGGGACTGCAAAAACAATATAGGAGGTACAAGAGTACATGGGTCTATGGCAATTATATAAGGACAGAAATTACGCAGAGTAAAAGTTTGGAAAAAGAACTATTTATTTTACATCACTTTGTAAATACTTGTTTGAATCAGTAAATCACCTTCTGAGGAAATGGCTTGAAAGACATTTAGGTGAAATTAAACAACTGAGTGTAAAACTGAATTGTCAAAACCACACCCATGGCTCCGTCACCCTGAACATACTGCAAAGCTGCAGAGACCTCTGGTTTTGGTGACAGGACCTTGGTGTTCCTTTGCCATCTCTTCCAGCCCGGTGTCATCTTCCCTCCTGGAATAGCTATTTAGGCTGGCTGGTTTTTTTGAGTGGGAAGAGTTAGATGGTAGAAAGTCACAACAGGCTGTCTTCTGCTCTTTGAGCTGGGCAATAGAAAATTCTGAGGAGAGAAATCTCTCTAAAGTTTCCCATTCCTGCAAAGCATAGACTCTCCCCTCTGCCACAGCATCTGCTCCTCTGCTGGATCTGGGCTTCAGCTGGCAGTTCTGAACCCCAGGCGCAGACACCAAAGTCTGCAGCTCCTCTTTATTTCACATCTATATTACCAGAGCATGCTCCAGAACCTGGGAGATGCGCATTCCCTCTGTTGAAAGGGAAAAAAAATACTGGAGAAAGAGACATTCAGCCTCATTCTGTTTGACAGAGTCAATATTTCTGAGTATATAGGTGTATACGGGAATCTGACTCATAATCACTAACCTGTGTATTACTTTGCCAAATCACAGCAAAGGTTTTTCACCATCACCCGGTACAAGACCAAAGATGAAACCAACCTGGGGTATTGAGTGGAGGCACCTTGTCTCCGTAGGCTCATGCACCCCACATCTTGCCAAGATAACTTGGATACCTGGAGGGGTTACTCAGAGAGGTACAGGTCTCTGCCTAAGGCAGGGTGGCACTAGGAAATAAGTAGGTGGGCTTAGTGCAGCATCTAGTGGACAAATGTCCACATCACAAAAAACCTTGTGTTGCTGACGGTTGCAGGAAGAATCAGCAAAGGGCCAGGGGACTGTGGAGAAGAGCAAAACCCACTTGAGCTGGAAGAGGCATCACTCTTCCTAATGAGGCACACTGGCTACTGGAGGAAACTGATTCTAATATTACCCATTTTATAAATGTGAAATGGATAAATAGGGAACCGGAGGCAACATAGATTGATTTAAATCAGAGTGAATTAAATCACTGGTTATAATAATGAATTAAATCACTGGTTATAATAATGAATTAAATCAGAAGCAGGAAATCTTCAGTTAAACTGTGATTTATTTTTTTTTATCGTTTGCATTTTATGTCCTGAGGAATCTTTCTCAATGATTGGTCCAATGACTTATATGTGGTGATGTGCAGACAGATGTGTTTTTTACATAAAACTTGATTCTCCCTATTTCCTGGTGGGAAGGATGCATGAAGAAGCATGTGTGATAGCTACACATCCATTGAGTAAATGATATAATTAATAATTTATTTTTTCTGCCTTAGTTTTTGGATTTTCACATTGCATTTGGATTTAACTGGTTGCTAAGTTAATGAGAGAGATGGTGGATTGAAAATCTGATGTGATGGTGTCTAACAGAGCAAATAGGTAAACAGTGAGATTTTCAAAAACCACTAAGCAGCCAGGCACTTCATTCTCAATAATGTAAATGCACCAGACCTAAATCAGAATCAGGAGCCTAGCCTTGGTAGATACTTTTCAGTCTTAAATGTTTAGGTACTTTAAAAAACTGGCCACGTGTTCTTTAAATATTAGTTATTATAGATCTCATATTTTCCTATCTGGATTTTATTTGTAAATTGGAAGAGGAGAACAGCATGCTACTAATTCATTTCTGAATCATTTTCTCAGATTCCAATGGATTAATTCACGGGAGGAAAATATTCTCACTGCATCTGATAATAAATAGAAACTAAAAGAAATGAAGGGAAATGCTTATTTGCACAACAAAAGCAGAAAGTACTGGCCTTTGGAAAACATGTAAATATTTGCATTCAGTCTTTTGTAAAAGGTACAATACAGGGTAATGTGACATGTTTATGAAGTTTGAGCTGCCATATAAAGTGGCAATTTCTCAGTTTCAACTATGTCATTATGGAAAAAGGTAGTTCTTAACTACTTAAAATCTGGAGATGAATCAAGGTTCAGTACACTTTGTTATTTCTTTACTGGGTTGTAGTAAATGTAGTAAGTCTAGGCTTAGTATAAATCATTATGGGTCTGAATTTTAATACTTTTATTTTAAAAAAGAAAAATGTACTAGATTTAAAATCCTAACAAATCTGATTTTTAAAAGTTGTAGGGTTTAGGTTTTTAGTTTTAAAAAGTTTAACAGCTCTACAGAGCACTTGGCCATTATTGGCCTCCTTAGCCCTATGTCTTTTGAAGATTCTTGTCATCAGGGCCCCAAGCACATGTCGGATATCCTCACCAGCTTCACCCAACCTTGGGCATACATATTGGCTGGAAAAGGGAACTTGCTGGTGGAGATTCTATGCAGGGTGAGCCCTGTTTTCTTTCCCTCATCCTCGCATCTGTGGGCAGAGCACCAGGGAGTGGTGTCCACTGGCTCACTGGGTACCTCCAGGGAGCAGAGTGCTGTTGCGGGTGCTCTGCTCAGGTTGCCCCACTGGTTCCCTACCAACATATTTTTGATTCTGGGGCACTTGTACTATTTTTCTTTTCTTGCTTGTGCCTTCACCATGCCCCAATCAGTTGGTTTTCTCATTTTCTCTTTCTCCTTTCATCCTTTCTCTCCCTGGAGAAGCCTTATGAAGCAATAGTAGTAAGAGAGTTTGTTCAAGGAGAGCGTGTGACTATGGCCACTTTCTATGTTCTTTCTGATCTCTACAAATTCACCCTGGATTCCATTCTCTTCTTAATCCAGCTTCTTCTAGGTCATCAAAACTATTGTTAAAATGCTGTGGTGTCCATACAATTGTTTTTATTACATCAGACATGGCCATGATCGCCATAAATCTATGATAAGATAAATAGGTGTGTGACTGAGGGGTACCCATGGACATAATTTTGATTCTAGCAAGACTTTTGACATGCATCCTCCTGTATCCAGGTTGGGATGATACTGTTTGGATGGCTGGATAACTAGATGAGTAACAAACTGGTGGAATGATCAGACTTAGAGGGGTAGTGGTTAGTGGGTCATGTCTGCCTTGAGACTGGTGATGAGTGGAGTGGCACAGTAGTCTATCCTGGGACCTGTCCTCTTTATCAATTGTTCTTTATCAATACCCTGGAGATGAGGAGCACATGCTCATAAAGTCAGCAAATACTGCAGCTGGGGAAGAAGTTGACATGCTCAAAAGCAGGGCCACCATCCACAGGGACCTGGATGATCTGGAGAATAAGACTAACGGAAACCTCATGAAATGCCACCCGTATGAACAAGAGTAGAGACAGGCTATCCAGGGAAGTGATTAGCTCCCTCTTCTCAAAGCTTGTTAGACCCCATGCACCTTCCAGCACAAGGAAAATGTTGATAAATTCAAGAAGTTTAGTGGATGTCCACCAAGATGGTCAAAGGGGGAGCATTGAGGAAAGACTGAAAGACCCAGGCTTGTTCAGCCTTTGGAGTGGTGGCTTCAAGACAGACCTAACCAAAACTCAAATGGTTGCAAGCTGATCCTCAAGGAGAGGGAGCCAGGCTTTCCACAGTGGCACATGGTGGAAGAACGGGAGGTAACTGGCATATATTGAAATGAAAGAGGTTCAGAATAGATATAAGCAGAAACTTTCACCACTGGAACAGCCAAACAGTGGGCCAGGTTTCCCAGAGGGGTTGTGCAGTCTCCATCCTTTGGATTTTTCAAGACTTGGCTGGATAACCCCCTGAGTAACCTCATCTGACTTTGTAGCTGATCCTGCTTTGAGCAGGAGTTTGGACCAGAGACCGCCTAAGGTCCCTTCCAACATGAATTATCCTGTGATCGTGTGATCTAAATTTCTTCACATTAAATAATGCATGGCATAGAACATTCCTTGCTCCTACTAAAAACACCCTGGTCTTCTGACTTCCTTCCTGTAAGAAAAGAAACGTTTTTAGAACTGTCACATTTTCTCATGGTATGAGAAATGTGTCTGCATTGAAAAATGGAAATATATTCCATTCTGTGAGATAGCTGTAAGAAACATCTACAGAAATATCTAATACCAGGAATGGTCAGATCATAAGAATTATGTTTCTTTGTGTCGAGATATTTTTCGGTTTATCTTCCTTTAGAACAGAGTAGTGGAAGTTAAAACTAACCCTCCTTTGGTTGTCGGATGTTTCTAACCCACATAATTGCAGAGGAATACTTTAAAATATGACCTGTGTGCACCCTGATGTCTCAAATAAGAGGAACAGATTATGGGTAGAGTTTACACTTCTGCTTAAACTCCTCTGTAGGGTCAAGTTTTAACTGGTTGATATCATGGCATCAAAGTCTGCTCGGGAGCAGTTGGTAGGAGACTCCAGATGGGCGTTTCTGGCTGTGATATTCATAATGGATCAGCAGCCACAGTAGTAGATATAATTCTCCCACAGCTACCGAATCCTGTTCAGGTTCTCCTCTTTATGTTCTGATGCCAAGATGTGACACAAGCTTCATGATATTCTGGCAGAGACGGAATGTGCCAGCAGGGAGGGAAGAGCAGACTGCCTGGGACGTGGAGGGAAGGTACAGGTTGCAAGAGAGAACAGCTGAGAGAGCCTCAGGATGTCAACCTATGGTCATGTGGCTGCAACGTCACCTGCAGTTACAGAAGCCCTGCAAAGAGTTCTCTTCATTTAAAGGCAGCTTAGGTTTACAGGCATAAAGACCTCCAAGCTGGTTACCCAGTATGGGACATGAAGTGGTCAGGAATCTTAGGGTAATCAGTTCATCCCAGGAAAGGCACTATTACTAGTAGCCAGAAATCCCACGTGGATGTTAGAGGGGGGGCTCAGCTGTGGCTTTGCGATTCTGCCCTTGGTAGTAAGGCAATTTCCCACCTTCTGACTCAACTGGCGCATGTGCCTGGCTCAGCCTGACTACTCCAATTTACAGAATAGCACTCTTTAAAGCTAGTTGGTACCTAATTTCAATCTGGCATCGATTTATGGAATATTAACAGAGGTAATTCCTCTTGAAGCCAAGATGGGCTATGTTTGCCCCTGGTACATTGATGGGGGGTTTGACCGCATAAGTGTCCTTAAACTCTGAGGGGCTGCATACATACTTTTTGTTGGCATTTATTCCCATGTGCTAAATTGTTTAAAACTGTTGTTGCACACTAAGATGCAGTGAGGGGAGTAAAACTGAAGCCATATATTGGTGTTATCACTAGCAGTATTCTTCAAAGCATATAAAAGCGTCTTCTTGTGAGATGCTTATTCAGGCATATAAATTGCATACTAATGGTTCAACAATTTCTTTATTAATTCTCTGCCACAACTATAAAATAACTTGTATGTCCCATTGAAATCAGAAACAAGAATAATTCCAGGTAAACAGCTGTTTAAGTACTCCTCCAGGAAATTTATGTAACTTTAGCTCCTTCCTATGGCTGAAAATGCAATAGTCTGAAACAGACACCAGTGTTACATATTCTCAGTATAAGAGATATAATTATTGGTTGTGGCTGGCAGTTTATCTTATTCAGAAGAGTGGTTCTGTGTTAAAAGAACAGAATTCCAGCATTTCTGTATTTCTGTTAACCATCCAGAGTAAAATAGGCTGGTATATATATTCACAGCTGAATGAATCTGTTTTTTAAACACTGTAATTTTCAATAATACCTGCAGATGAGTTACTGAATTTTTAGGTTATAAATATATATATATATAAGTATATGTGTATATATATATATATATATTTCACCTCTCCAGAACAGTTTTCATAACAATTTTCATTAGTCTAACTTTGATTACTAGGCCTTTGGGGAGGTATTGTCGTAACTTATACTGTATAGTACAAAACACATTTGTAGCAATCACTGAATAACAGACAGAAATAATGCATTTGAGAGTAGAAACATAGGCTGTATGTACACTGATATTTACATTTGAAAAATGAAGGAAAATTCATAAATTAGGGAGTGGCAGAAAAAACCCAAAAGAGGTATTTATCAGAGGACAAAGATCTTTAAAACAGTAATGTTGAAACAGCAGTAGAGGTAATAATAATAAAAGTTAAAGACCATGGTCCTGTGCATTATCTACATATATGTAAGGGTTTGAACTTATGGTCAAGCAACTACAGATTAACACCATGTCATACATCTGTTGAGCATGCGATTGACTGTCTGTGCTCTTTTCCTGCAGTAAACATGAGGTAATGCAATTCAATTCCATTTCCAGTAAAAGAAGTTTGCCGCAGATTAAGAGTAAACATGTGGACTGTTACCACAATTCATCTGAGGAAAAATCAATTGTTAAATTAAGATAATTTGGCAATCAATATGAACATTAAGTGTTTGCAGACTTAAAATGTTAAAGCAGTCACAACAGAGTACTCTCTGGTAAACTATAGGTGAGTGGTCAGCAGTGGCACCATGGTGCTTAGTGGTTGAAAGTCTCAGGGCAAGACTAGAGCCATGTCCTTTTGAGCAAGGGATTAGTGGAAGCACTCTTCTCCAAATCTGGAGATGCTGGGTGCCACCCTCCAGCTGGTTCCCTAGGACCCGAATATGATTCCTGCTTAGTACAAGGACCCGTTTTCCTAAAAACCCACTGCTAGTCTCACCATGCACATCTTTAGCTTCCCAGCTTATTCCAGGGTTCCGGTCCTCTGGCTGTTTATATCGCATAAGCGTTAATTCAGTCTTTGACTGATATTTGAAACCAACCAAGCATTCTGGGGCAGGTCCCTGGTGGGCCACCACCCTAGAAGTGCTAGAGAAGGAAGTGTACAGTCTGGAAATTGCACAGTCTTCCAGCACAATGCCAGAATGTTTTGTATCCTCAGACACACATGTGACAAGAGTGTGACACAGACGTCACAGGAATGCGACGCAGATCTCGCATCACGAAAAGCCAAGTGACTTCTCTGAGTTATAGGGGAAAAGCCCTGAACAGTTTCAGTATGAGGTATATTGCATTTCTTAGCCTCAGGTGGATGCAGTTGGACATATATTTTTTCAGAAGTGTCTAGACTATGTCTAGGAGTCATAAACTTAACCACAATCTTTTTCCATTGTCCGGACACCAAGTCTCGCTTTGATCTAATTATTAAAATTTAATCAGGATTCTTTAATATATTCTTAGAACCAGTGTCTAGATCAATATCTGGTAGCAGCAATGTGGCGACCATTGCGCCTACAGTTCACAGATATCTTAAGAACCTTCTGGGTGACCACAAGTCCATCAGTTCTTTTCGTGAATCCTTTCTGAATTGTAGAATGCTTCATTTACAATCGTTCATTAAATGACTTTGACAGTTACTTATTCCATAACAATACATTAGAAAGAAAAAAAGGGGACATAAAACTCTCTCACTATTCCCATAAAGGAGTAATTTACTTAACTGGAAAAAAAGGTAGTCAAGACTTTAAGTAATGCTATTCTTTGGAATCAACCCTAATCTCCGCCATGAAGTGATAAATGGATGCTAAAGGCTAAGTAGATTATCCTAGGAAAGTCTCCTTGAAAGTCATTTAACAGCTAATCATACGTTAAGGTCAAACATTACCAGTTTCTCATGGGAGAGAAGTAGACATCCCATCTGACTTTCCAATTGTGAAACAATTTTAGGAATATGTCCAGATTCAAGGATTCTGCAAATGTCCCCTGAGAAACACCCCTTCTCTGACACTTCTCCTGATTTTGAATGTATCTCAATTTGGCCAATATCTATCCCAAGGGCAACAGAGGCCTCACATATTTGGGAGAAACAGGGTGGATTGTTTTCCTTTTGTTTCACTCACAGAAAAGCCTGGCTATGGCACCTCCACTGTCCCAAAACAATTTTGCAATATGGTTAGGGGGGAAAGGGCACAGAGCTCTGGGACACCAGGGCACACAAGTGGATGCTGTTTAGTCTCCAGTTCAGTCCATCTTCATTTCTTCAGTCCCCTTAAGCTCCATAATAAAGATCATCTGATGGTACTTATGTATTGCACTCAAGCATGAAGACAGTCTAGTGTAACTGTCCTGTAAATTTTAAGCAGCTCTGTAAGTAAAGTTAGGTGAAATGATTTGGGCATTCGTGGAGGCATAGCCACCACAACCTGTTTTCCATCTTGCTTATCCACACTATAAGCAATAGTCATGCCTTGGAGGAATCGCATTTCATAACAAGGAGCTGAACACTATAAAAGGATGTGATCGTATCATGATACTGCTTGAAACCTCTTTTTTCTTCTCGTGAATGAAAGCGCTTTCCTTCCAGGGTGGAAAGGAACATATGAATGTAGGCAAGGTGATGACTCACAGCTGTAAAATTGCTCACATGCATAACATTCATGAGCATGAAGGTCTGAGTGAAGTCAGTATGTAGCTGCAGCTCCTGTAGATGTGTACAACCAGCCAGCCAGAGCACTGATCGTGCTTTTGCTGAGGCAGCCCAGAAATGAGCATAGGCTGCATAGCCCACTCCAGGAGCAGTGCAAGGATCTGGGTGGCCAGCCCTCAATGAGTGCTGCTCCCATCTCTATGTTGCTTTCTGTACTTGGGCTTAGCTAGCTTATCTCCCAAACTGGCACACTTCTGTTTGCACTATAGTCCTGACTCTGGTACAGATAGAATTTCTAAGGTTTTATTAAAAACCTTAAAATACTTAATAAATACTTAAATACTTAATAAAATCTTAAAATACTTAAAAATACTGGAGAAGTATTTTGGTCCAGACAATATGCAAGCAAGAAGCAAGTAAGAGATCATATCTTTGCAGAGCTGTGAAGTGGGGTAAATGGGCAAGTGAGGAAAGGGAAGAAATGAGAGAAAAAGGATACATCTTAGAATCATAGACTGGTTTGGGTCGGAGGGGACCTTAAAGATCACCCAGTCCCACCCCCCTGCCAGGGGCCGGGACCTTCCACCAGCCCAGGCTGCTCCCAGCCCCGTCCAGCCTGGCCTTGAGCCCTGCCAGGGATGGGGCACCCACAGCTGCTCTGGGCAGCCTGGGCCAGCGCCTCGCCGCCCTGACGGGGAACAATTTCTTCCTTATATCTAATGTAAATCTCCCTTCTTTCATCTTAAAGCCACCCCCACCCCCCACCCCTCCCCCTACGTCCTGTCACTGCCTGCCCTTGTAGAAAGCCCCTCTCCAGCGTCCTTGTCGTCCCCTTTAGGCACTGGCAGCTGCTCTAAGGTCTCCCCGGAGCCTTCTCTGCTCCAGGCTGAACAACCCCAGCTCTCCCAGCCTGTCTCCACAGCAGAGGGGCTCCAGCCTCTGATCATCTTCGTGGCCTCCTCTGGACTTGCTCAAACAGGTCCATGTCCTTCTCCTGTTGGAGGCTCCAGAGCTGAGCGCAGCGCTGCAGGTGGGGTCTCATGAAAGCAGAGCAGAGGGGGAGAATCCCCTCCCTTGACCTTGATCACACTTCTGGCACAGCCCAGGATATGTATGGTTGGCTTTGTGGTCTGCAAGCACACATTGCTGTCCCATGTCCAATTTTTCATCCACCAACCCCCCCAGGTCCTTCTCCTCAGGGCTGCTCTCAATCCATTCCCTGCCCAGCCTGTGTCTGTGCTTGGGATTGCCCTGACCCACATGCAGGACCTTGCACTTGGCCCGGTTGAACTTCATGAGGCTCACTTGGGCCCACCTCTCAAGCCTGTCAAGGTCCCTCTGGATGACTTCATCTCTTTTAACAAAAAATGACAAAATTCTTCAACTGTGTTTCAGATGAAGGAAGGAAATAGGCAGTTTTCACTTTATAGGAAGCTTTTAAAATGACATATTTAATAAGCCACTTGACCTTAGAAATCCGGAAAGGAAGTCTGGCATTCTCTGTCTTTGCTGAGGTGGAGGAAGGAGCTGGAAGAGCCTGCCAGGGTTAATGAAGATCAAAACAAGCCATTCCAGCCAGCAAGACTGTTGTGTAGAAACCATATTAAACCACACAGACTTTTCTGTCACACAGCGAGCGGGTCGAGGCGGCGATGGTTGTTTATTTATTTGTTTATTTATTCAGTTTACAAGAGGCTCTGGTCAGCACAGTCCCTTAGGGCACGTACAATAAAAACAGTACATCAATTAAATAGCGATGTTTACAGCATTGACAGAATGCCTAACGAAGGACTTTGAATTACTTCAGGCCTGTCCCTTTGGAGAATACTCAGCTTCTAGCTCTCACACATCTGGAAGTTTTGGAGGAGAAAAAGGCTGCATGAATACGTGGGTGTACCTTGAAGTGCAGTTTGAAGGACAACAGGAGCTTCAGCTGTTGTCTTATAGCTGTAAGAGAAGTGAATTCTCCAGTTTGGAGCCCTACATGAGATAAACCTGAGATTTTTAAGGCTATTTATGTACCTACAATCACAAGTAGGCACTAGTGGGTGTTCTTACTTGCCCTGTTTTTTAATTTTAATTCCAAACTTGTTCAGCCTACAAGTGAAAATCCCACGAGGTTCTAACTTTAAAAATCTGGGCCTTGGTAGACTACTGCCACAGCACTAGCAAGCTGGGGGAGAGGCAGCCTCTGAGGTCTGTTTTACAGCTATTTGGTCAAGCACACTTGGAAGGAACAGTGTTAACATTTGTTAAGGGTCTGCCATATAACGAAAATGGACCCTGGGGGTAATAAAAAGTAAACTAAACAAACTTCACATGCCGCTCTTAACGTCAGCTCCCAGCCATGCGGCGTGTCCCATATTTGTCCCCTGTCCCTGTTTCCTACCTGTATCGCCTATTTTCTCCACTTTGTAAGGCAAATGCAGAGTTAGAGTGGCCAGTTGCCGTGAAAGGATAAATGCCACTCTCAGGACAACTGTCCTATTTCTCTGATGGCAGGTTTTGTAGTGTGTTGGTGGCTGTCCCATCTTGTAGTCCTTCAGTTCATGCAGACTAAGTGGTTCCTGGACAAGAAGAGTTTTCTTTTCCTTCTCAAACCCCACCTGTCTGCCAACAGGTCCACAAGAATCTGTGGGGAGGCCACAGGGAAGGGACCCATGTAGATGCATAAAGAGGAAGCAAAGAGACAAAATCTAATGAAACCTGACTCTAGACTTTTCTCCTTAGGTACCTTTAGACACAAAAGCCAGCATTATCCTAAAGGCTTAGTGTTTTGGGGTGCCTCCTTTTTGGGATTTCCAACTTGAAATGCCCCTGGAGTTGGATCCTGAAAACAGCCATGCACTCTTAGTTACAAGCAGAGTTACAGATGCTCTGTACTGTGTCAAAGTTGGTCGGACCTACAGCTGTTCTGCACCTACAAAATCAGACCAAAAGCCTTTTGGCTCAGGCACCCTAAAATCATGGGTTACTTCTGTGCAAGGGTACATTAGCCCAGCTCAGTTTCTGCACCTGTAAAACTGGATGGCTGATGTTTAATTGCCTGGCTCAAAGGGGTTTTGCAAAGATCAATTAGCTAATGCCTATAAAGTGCTCTGCAGATACCCGGCGCAACCACTGTCGTGGCGTAGCACTACCCTTCCTCGCCATGCTCAGTAGGAGCACTGTTGCTTTAAAAAGGGAGCTTGTCCAAGCTCTCCTCCTCCACTGGATCTAAGATGGATGCTCCTGCTGCAGCACAGCCTGTAAGCAGACTTTGCCCAGCCTGCTTTTTTTGTTTTTCCTGGAAGCTTGCTCCAGAGAAGTCAGCTGCACTGCAGACTGAGCAGAAGCAGGAGGGCAGCTCTCCCCAGGTAAGCCACCACCACCACAAAGCTGCTCATTCCCACACCTGGATGGGGCAGCACCAAGGATGCTGCCATCCTGAGAATTATGGTCCTCCCCGGCCGTGTCTCTAGCTGACTCACAACAGCCCTCAGCCAGGCAAGAGTCAAACAGCCCTGGGCCCTTGCTCTCTTACATGTCTTTCCTGGCTGACTGGCATTAATTTAGTTACCAGGAGGACAGGGAGACTCCTGTTCCCACACCCAAAGCTGATCTCGTGCACGCTTCTTTGTGTCAGCATCACCTCCGTGGAGGCACTCCTGAATGACATGGGACCTGCCTGTGGCGCAAGAGTACTGAGGCCATGCTGGGGCTCGGCAGCAGACTTTTCACCCTGTGGTGAGGAGGTGGTCTTCGGTCACTGGAGAGAGCTGAGGGAATAGCTCAGAAGGGTTCTGCAGGCTCTCGTAGGCCTGCAGCCACCGGAGGCAGTTTAAGCTGTGTTGGCTCCTTTCCCTCATAAATACATTGATTTTCCACTAAGCTCCTCTTCTTTGAGGCATTACAAATGTCATCTTTAGAGAACTGCAAGCTGAGCATTACAATAACTCTCCAAAGTTTAGCTTTAGTTCATCTCATTATTCTTATGGATGCTTTGGAGGAGGCATTCCCTCTGTATAACATTCATTTTGCAAAGATCTTTCCTTTTGCCCCCCTGGGTGGTGGCGTATTGGAGGTAGGTGGTGCTCCTGACCAACACAGAGCGGGAGACAATGTGCTTTTCCTTAATGACTTCGATTAACAGGAGTATTTCACCTCAGCCAACAGTATCAGACCCCGCTCGCTCATACTCCCACAGCCCAGGGACAGAAAGCACTTGTGCAGTGCCAGCAGGGTGGAAAATCCCTGCCCTGACTTTTAAAGGCATTTTAGAAAGAGAAAGGTGCTGCAAAGGGCCAGCGGTCAATGCTCCCTGGGAAGGAGCAGGATAGGACCATGGTAACCAGCCTGGTGCTTCTCCCTGGACATGCTGCAGCGGAGGGTCGTGCAAGGACTATGGGCATCGAGGGAGAGCCTGTGCCGTGAAAGTGCTTAGTCCAGAAGCTCCCATGAATGAGAGGATTGATAGGATTCCCAGGCAACTCAGGATTAAACTCTCTTCTCCTCCATCTGTTTTTTGTGACCCGCAAGGCTTTGCAATTTAAAGCCATGACAATGGGCATCAGCCCATGGAGGCAGAGAAAAGCTGTTGTCGGTGCTGCAATATTAAAAACACAAACCCAACACCCTCCCAGCTTTCACTGGGTATATTTTTCTTTTCGCACCGTGAAAAACTGATCAGGCTACAGAACGAGACACACAGGAACAGCTGAGAGGAGAAGAGAAAAAGTCTTTCAGGGGAGGTTTCCTTCAATGGCCCCTTGCCCTTCTTAGTGGCTCAGCCAGTTGGTATCTCTGTGTGGTTTGGTATCAAGGGCAGCCCCCTCCCCAAAAAGAAGATGGGCATTGATGGTTTCCTCTTGTTGACAGTGGTTGTTTCCTGGGGACAGATGCATTGAACCGAGAGATGTGCAATCTCTGTTCCCCAAATTACACTGTCAGGGCCATGTAAGGGGATCTTGTGTGCCTAGTGTGTCCAGGGCCCATCCTGGGTGCACTGGGGTTACAAAAGTCATCGACCAGAGAGCCTGAGCAGGTGCTGTCATACAGAGATGTTTCTGCTGTAGTTTTGTTGGAAAACTTGCTGTAGGTTTTAGCTGTGACCCACAATTGCATCTCTTATTTACTTTCTGCTGGCATTGGAGTGAATGAAGTTGAGTGTTTGGGTTTTTCTTCCTTTGACTTTTTTTTTGTGGAATGAGAATTTCATAGCTGAAAAGCCATTAAATGCTAAAAGCTGTGTGAATATTAGCATTTGCCAGATATGAGCACAGAATTTCCTGTTAAAAAAATCTGAGGAAAATCAGTGACAGACTTCCTGACTGCTGAGAACTGCTGGAAAACACTCATTTTTAATGGGAACAGGGAAAAATGGGTACATTTCTATAAGAAAAATAATTACTAAAAAAAAACCCCAAACGTCTGGTTAATCAGAACTTTCTTCTTCATGTATCGGGAAGAATTTCTGAGCAAAAGAAAATCCAGGAGAAACCAAAGGTGTTCTCCTGCTTCTAGCACACGTGGTGACAGCCTGGGTTCACCTCTGACACAAAATGTGTTTCTGATTAGCACCCAGCCAGGGTGCCTGCACCCTTAGCCATAGTAAATCTTTTCCATAATAATACAGAGCAAGCAGTGTGAGACTTTACAAAGTATGATTTAGTTTTAGCCTCAGTCCATCTATTTTTTATTTTTTAAATATATTTATTTATTTATTTTTGTCTGCCTGAAATTGCAGCTTTGCTTAATGGCATTTTGCAATCAAGATATTAGACTTTCTTGCAAAAAGCTAGGAATGTTGTGAAAAATTCATTTCTCCCAAAGTGCCAAAAAGCCCAACCTTCTCATGAATTGTGATGCATCATCGGTTTTATTTTTACTTCCGCTTTCATCAAGTACTTTTCCTTTAGGCTTATCATTCCTCTCTAAGTAGTAGTACCATACGACACAAGAAAGGAAGGCTGCTTTCCGGTAGTTCCTCTCTGGAGCTGCAAGCAGCAGTCTGAACTTCTCAGTACTAGAGCTGGTAGTATAGTCACTGCCTTTCCAATAAAAGCAGATTACGAGAACTGCATTTGAAATTAATGCCAGGCCCTTATGAAACATTTTCAGGAAGTGATCAAGGTAATAGTAATGATTTTTTGCTTGCTTTTTTATTTGTTTTTGATTTTGTGATTTCTTCTGTCTCCTAACGTTTAGTTAGATCATGAGATCATAACAGATCATTTCACATAGGACTCTGGAAAGAGACTCCTTATTTTCCTTTAGCCAGGTATAGCCTTTATTGTCTTCCCACCTATATAAGCCATTAATGATCAACAGAATTTGAATTCCATATGCTACAAAGTCAGCAAAATCTAAGCAACGTATGTATCTTCTTAGTAACCAGAGCCACATTTCTTGAAAGTGGACTTGCCCTTTGAAACTCTTTTTTGGGATGTAACACTCTGTGCTCCAGCCAGTCTAAATCCCCTGAAGAATTGCTTCCAAGTGCTTTTTATTGAAGTCCGTATCCTGAGCACCCTGTAATTTATTGGAGGAATGGCATGTGTAAAGTTAACATAAATAAATGGCCTGAAAGCAATAGCATGAAATACAAATGTGAAGTGTTGCATGTAGGAAGGGATATCCAATTGCACAAATATCAAATGTGTATCGATTAGAGAGGAAGCAGAGAAGGATGGGCTCGGGTAAAAATGAATCCCAGAGTGAGTCTCAGTGAAAAATGTGAGGCTGTTGCAAAGCTAATGCAAAAAAACTTAGGCTATATTTAGAAAATTACTGTAAGTGAGAAATGGAAGGAATTATTCTGCTGGGCAATGTCATGGTTTGGTTGCACACTCTGAGAGGAATGGAGAGACTTTAGAGGAAAAGACCAAGGAGGGTAAGGATTTTCTAGTGTATGAGCTGTGGTGAAGTTTGAAAGAAGCAGAAAAAGTTTGCATAAGAAATGACCATCGTCAAATATATAAAAGGTGTTTTTATAGCAATGATTGAGATCTATTAGGCTACAACATTTCATTATGGAAAAGAGGCCAGTTAGAGAGGATACAGTGCCTGTTTATAACATCTTGAGTGACAAGGAGGGGATAAATAAAGTTGCCTGTTCCTTGTTTCTTCCCTTGCAACATTTTGAGACAGCTGATAAAGGTATCAGGAGCAAGATTCAAAGTAAATTAAAAAAAAAAGAGATTGTCATAGGAGAAGTGGAAGGCCAGAGGAACTTCTCACCAAGCAATGTTGTAGAAGTAGAAGTTTATGTGGATTCAAGGGAGACTGGAAAAGTACTGGAAAATTATTACCAATTATTGTGCTTCCTACTGGGGGAGTCCCACGTGTACACAGCAGGAAGGACACGCGTGCAGAGCTGGTGGCCACGTACAGGGCTGTGGCCAGGCTTATGGCTCTATTTAATGGATATAGCAAATATGCGTATGGTGCAATGACTTCAGCGCATACGGCAGAACTGAGCTGGCTAGCTTAGCGCTAGCAACAGTGTCGTAACACAAATTTCAGTGGAGGCTAACCTCTCTTCTGCCTCAGCAGTCTGGTTAAATACTGAAGCTCTTAGTCCGTGGTGAGCTTTAGTGGGTGGTGGCTGAACTGATCATTCCAAGCTCATTGAGGTGCATGTGTATCCCACTATAATCACTTGAAGAAATCAGTAGGTCTACAGAATGGCATTAGGTGGGGCACATACATATTCTGAATGTGCCGTGTGCATGTTTTCACTCTGTGCCAGCAGGACCAGGCCTTTATTTCTGTTTAATTTGTCACAGAAAATCTCAAAAATTCTAACACATGATATAAATAGGAATCTTCAGAAAAGCAGATCTGTCTTGTAGCTATTGAGGAATGGCAGCAATATGCCTGGTTTTTTCCTTCAAGCTGACATTTAATTCAAGGATTTTTCTCCCTTCTTTCATTTTTCTTTTAAATCTATACCTGGCTAAAGAAGTTACTTTAAAAACATATACGTGGTTGGGGACTTTGTAAATGATTTAACAGATCAAAACTATTTTCAGAAATAATTCAATTTTCCACCAGTTGAGAATGTAAAAGTATGTTGGTAATGTGGCACATTAAAATGTGTAAACACTTATGACCATGAGTACATTTTTGGAAGAGTATTCCCATCAAATTAAAAATCACTGTTTATATGACTGTGTATTTAGAGTTATGGGCATTTAATTGAAAGGCATTATCTCCCACCTTCAGGTGAAGAGATGGAGTCATAAAATGCTTTCCAAGCTGCCTACTGCATCTGTATTCTATATGCATAGGTGTTTTTCAGTGTCTGAGCTTTCCTTTGCCTATCTGCCTCCATGGTGGGATCTGAGGGTACTTGAGGAGAACTTTCCATCTCCATGAGTTGTCCACACCCTTGTCAGCTCTAGGTGAAGCAAAATGCCACCACTAGCAGCGTCTGCTGTTGGCAGGAGCCAACAGGCAACTCACCCCTGTTTATATGCTGAGATTTGGGAAAGCCAAGCCAGCTGCCACAAGCCACCGTGGGAGGTGCAGCAGTTGCTGCTTATGACAGTGGGAGAGGTGGGTCCCGGTAGCCACAACAGCATCTTGTAGAAATAGCAAACCTGTCTCTACATGGATGCCCCCAGAGCTCTCTTGTCCCACCTCCATCCCAATGGCCAGATTCATCTCCTTCTTATGGTGGAACTGGGCCAGACCTAGTTTAGTTCTTGAGCCTTTGGGCACACACAATAAAGTCACCTTATCCCCATTTCTAAGAGCAGGAGTGAAAACTCAATCTCATATTACCCCTTAATGCAGGTACAAACAGATCTTTGCATGAGATGTGGACAGATCACAAACAGCAGCTCCTCCATCGATTTTAGCTGCTCTTCAGCCGATGTTCGGTGACTATAGGGTCTTTCCTGGGTGGGCTTCAATGGTGGGTGCTCACAGCCCAGAAGGCCAACCGTATCCTGGGCTGCATCAAAAAAAATTGTGGCCAGCAGGTTGAGGAAGGTGATTCTTCCCCTCTGCTCTGGGGAGACCCCACCTGGGGTACTGCATTCAGCTCCAGTGTTCTCAGCATAGGAAAGACATGGACCTCTTGGATCGGTTCCAGAGGAGGCCACATAAACAATCAAAGGCTGGAGCACCTCTCCTATCAAAACAGGCTGAGACAGTTGGAGTTGTTCAGCTTGGACAAGGCGGCTCCAGGGAGACCTTATAGCAGCCTTCCGGTGCTTCAAAGGGGTTTGCAGGAAAGATGGGGACAAATTTTTTAGCAGGGCCTGTTGTGATAGGACAAGGGGGAATGGTTTTCAAGTAAAAGAGGGTAGATTTAGACTAGATAGAAGGAAGAAATTTTTTACAGTGAGGGTGGTGAAACACTGACACAGGTTGCCCAGAGAGGCGGTAGATGCCCCATCCCTGGAAACATTCCAGGTCAGCTTGGACGGGGCTTTGAGCAACCTCATCCTAGTTGAAGATGTCCCTGCTCATGGCAGGGGGTCTGACTAGATGACCTCTAAAGGTATCTTCCAACCCAAACCATTCCATGATTCTATTATTCTATGATTGTTCCAAAGGCAGGTGGATCTTCAGGCAAACTAAGCACAGATTTGATACTCACCAACACACAAAATAGCAGCAAATAAAGGCTTGTCATCTCCATTCTTTCCCCCAAAATGGCCAGCTCACATAAAGTGTGGACATAGCTGATGTCCTGTCATGGTTTAACCCCAGCTGGTAATTAAGTGGCACAGAGCCATTCGCTCACTCCCCCTCACCCGGGGGGATGGGGAAGAGAATCGGAAAGGAATGTAAATTTGAGGGTTGAGGTAAGAACTGTTTAACAATTGAGATAAAATTAAAACAGAAGAGCAACAACAATAATAATAATAACGGTAACAATAACAGTGCAATGAAAAGGAGGGAGAGGGGAAGAGGAATGAAATCCAAAGGGAAGACAGGAAAGAAAGTCAGTGATGCACAGTACAGCTGCTCACCACTGGCTGACCGATGCCCATCCCATCCCTGAACAATGATCAGCCTGCCCCAGCCAACCCTCCCAGTTTATATACAGAGCATGACATCCCATGGTACGGAATGCCCCTTTGGCTGGCTCAGGTCAGCTGTCCCGGCTGTGCGCCCTCCCAGTTTCCCGTGCCCCTCCAGCCCTCTCACTGGCAAGGTCTGAAAAACCGAAAACTCCCTGGCCACACTGTTCCCACACCAAGCCCCAAACACCACACCGTACTAGCCACTATGAAGAAAATTAACTGTATCCTAGCCGAAACCAGGGCAGGTCCTGGAAATGCCCTAAGTGGAGTCCCTCCAAATGACAGGACAGCTGTGAAAACTTTGGTTTAGACTAGAGGTCTGAGACTGTTTTGTTCTTAAGGAACATGTGACACAGTTTTGTGCAGTCATTTCTATTCTGATAGGGGATCTTTCAAGTTTGTTTTATATTTATATTCTCTGGTTCCTTTTGTACATGCTTCCTGTGGTGCAAAAAGCCTTTTCCCTTTTTCTTTCATCTACTATGATTCTTTGAGAAGACAACATCTCTTTAATCACTGTCAGAGACAGGTTTATTTTTTAGGAGGCATGATTAGCGTACAGGGAATTAAGAGAAGAGCAACAGAGGTGGTGATTTTGAATTTAACAAAAATTAGAAGAAAGTTAGCGATGCATATAGCTTGGCCAAGTGTCTACAGATTATCTTGATCTTCTCATATCTGATGGATGTGATAAGGGGTTAGAGGAACTTTTAATGGTATAGCAATGGGACAAAAAGTTGAGTAGGGAGAACAGGGAAGGGGGAAGGAACAAATCTATACTATGTACCAAAACTTCAGCAATTTCCTCAACAGAAATAGCAGAAAATTAAAAAAAGCCAACCCATCACCACAATTAAATATCCTAATATAGACAAGGGTGAGTATCTAAAAATTCTTCGTGACTCTCCAGGTCTGTACTTTTATTTTTACCTGTATTGATCTTCTTGGTTCTCACATGATACATCAGGTTCAAGGCTAAGTATTGCTATTTGAACTAGGTCCAGTGCAGGAGGAGGTATATACACACTGAGTGAGGAAGTACCATGCAAACATGACCATAATATTTCCAGGAATGCAACTCAGTTGTTCCAAGTTAATGCATCTATTACTACATAATGGTGTGTGTGTGAAAGGCCAACATTGTCAGAGAACCTGGAAGAGCTGGGTGAAGGCAACTGCCAGAGGGACTGGTAGGGCAGGAGAAATTTTACGAGCTGAATGTACCCAATGGAAATTATAAGTGGAGCAACAGTTCTTGGTCCTCCCAAATCCAGCAGGTGAGGGAGAGAGTAACTTCTGCAAAGACTAAGCTCAGACAGTACCAGGTGACTTTTAGTCACTGGCAGGGTCATTTTACTCAAAGATTCTGACAATAACGATGCTGCAATTTGCTGGAGTCTCGTTTTGCTCACAGCCAAAGAGATGCAGTTCAGTGCAGCAGCATCGTGGTTGCAAGCAAGTAGGCTTGATCAGTGCACTCAAGTCCAAAGAAAAGTGGAGGGCTTACAAAGCTCAGCAGATCTGTGGACTCTTTTTCATCCAGTAAAACCCACAATGTACGTTCTGTGTATCCCATTAACCAGAGCGAAAATGTGGACATAGATTTTCCAAGGACCCCTTGCTCCTGCAGTATGACCATGACGTAAATGCCCTCCCTGGCAATTAGCAATTTACTTCTGTGTCTGTGATGAGAGCTATTGTAAAAAAAAAAAAAAATGTATAAAGGAAGATCTCTGAGCAAATATTTTCTTATGGTGATTTTCTGTATGGGTTGTCATGTAATTGAAATAAATGTCTTGGCCAATTGCAATATGAGTTATTATTCCAAACCGTCATTGAAATGAATCTTCCTTTTCTGGTCTTTTCCCCAAATGACTGTGCATCAGGTAACTGTTTTTCACTTGAAAGCAACAATTAGTTTAAGTGTGAAGGGATGTATTTCGTGCCTAGTGCAATACTCAGGTGGTTGGTGTTCGATGCATCTTAACACCAAAATGAAATCACAGGTGAGACCTGCTCTGATTGAAAATCTGCAATAGTGTCAGGGACTGGGGAAGAAATGGGAATTTTAATGAACAGATATGTCATCCCTTTGAGAGCACGAACCAGCTGAATGCAGTCAGATCCTAAAGAATCAAGGGGCTAGCTGGTTGATTTTCCTTCCCTTCTTTGAAAACTGAATTCAGAGTTAAATGCAGGTGATTTTTAATTAGGCCCTGTGAATATTAATCGGAAATCACATTTGTGTGATTATGAGTCCAGTTTTAAATCAGGACATCATGTTTAAAACATCAAAAATGCAGATGTGATGTATTCTTATATTAGAAATGCTAATGATTAGGGAAGGTTAAGAGTGTAACTGAGCAGTTAAACGTCTAAAGAAGGGTGGATATTAGAACTGTTAAAACAGTTAAATAGCATGGTTTTCTGGAATTTTTGTAGTAATGTCTCCTAAAAATATTGTCGTGCCACCCCCATCCCAAATTAACGCTTCTAAGGCCAGTGATGTAGTGTGCTCACACCTTAAGGTAGCACTGTGATTCATGTTTTAATGATAGTGGCTGCTGGCTGTAACTATGGAATGTATTGTCATGGAAACTACACTTTTCTATATTTACACCAGTGCTAGTTATGCGAGAGACAGTACTTGAAAGAAAATCGGTATAATATATAGGCTTAATAATGAGACAGGCAAGCTAGGAATAAACAGATCAAATATTCAGCAATGTTACGGCTGCTGTTTGTCACCGTAGTACATTTCTAAACAGTCTCAGTCACTGTTTCAGATGATAACTAGCCCAGCAAGTCAGAAAGAAGTGATGCTGCCGTGTCACTTTGGACTAACAGGTCAGACAAACTTAGACTATTGATAGCTGATGGATTGGCATCCGCGTAGTGAACTCCCGTGGCATGTAACACTCATGTCCAGGCTGATAGGAAAAAAAAAAAAAAGGATGAGCTGAGTGAATTGAGGACACTGGGTTGGAAGAGCTTGTTATTTGCAAGAAATAAATCTTCAGAAATGGAACTGGGTTATAACTCTAACTGTGGAGCAGTTCTATCTGTTACTTCAGTCCAGAAACTACTGTCATTTTACTAAGCTTGGGTTCCTGTGAGCTCTTAACTTCAAAAACAGAGAGTGAGAAACAATTATCAGAAAAAATTATACCAGGTTGAAATTCAGCTACACATAAAAATCAGATACAAATAAAGTGACTGCATAGTGCAAAAAGAGAGTAGGTTCAAAGCTGCTTAAGAAAATAGTTATTTTAAGGTTTTGAACTTTGCAAAGCGAGGATAAGTTATACTGAAGACATTCTACTTAAAATTTAGATCTCTACATACACGCAATACGCATACACATATATGTATTTTCACGCATATAAAATCTTAGTAGGAGAGGTTTCCCACATTAGGGTCTGCAGTCTCAGGCAGCTTTTTTACAAATTCTGTACCATTCACCCTCTATACTGCTTGACCTGGCTGCGTAGAGAGACCTGCATTTGCCATTTTCTCCTCTGTTGTATAACAAATTTCTAGCTCAGGTTTATTAAAGAAAATTGTTTCAGTTGTGCCTTAAGAACTCACTCGCGATTGCCAGGGAGACAAGCTGCTCTCATTTCTTTAGAAAGAGTTTCTAATTTGATGGGCAGAGCTTAGCGAGTTGCAAAAAAAAGCAGGGTCAAGTCACTGTGAAACAACTGCTGCGTTTACCTTGCTATCAGCTGTGAAATTGTTGAAGACATCGCTTTACTTTCTGTATCGTAGCCTTTTCATTTTATATTTCTGTGTCTGCCATGACTGCACCTAAAACTGGAGGATATATTCATCCAACTTTTGATATAAATAATCCTCTTTAAAAGCACAGCTAGCGATTTGCTCATCCAAATGCTTTATTATGCATTTTCAGCTGGTATTGCTTTAACTGAAGGAACAGCGACAGCTGTAACTGAATCTATACCAGCGTTATGCTCCCAAACTTCTTTAATTATTGCGTTTCTGGAATACAGCAAGCCATTTGCAGGTTACAGGGTAACAGCAATAGCTGGAGTCATTAGTTCCATTGCCTCAAAAGCAGAGTTTGAAGAGGGCTGCGTTTTAAGCTTCATGCTGGTGCATTTTCCGTGTAACTTCATATCTTTATTGTGTCTCCTGCAATCCTTCAACCTGTCTATTTGTAAATTTGTGCCTGGAGAAAGCTCCCATGTGGCAAGCCAGGATTGGATAAATGTTACTTGTATTTCTCTGATTGCAAACTCCCAGCATCTGGGATTTTCAGCTTTGAGTACAGTTTGTTTCATGCTGAGATTCATCTTTTTGGGGAAAGCAAAGGTCATCGCTCCTCCGGAGTTGCGACTGATTTGATTCTTTTTCTTGGGGAGGCGCTGGGAAGGGAATCCTTACTGGAATGCATATTGATAAAGGCTGAGGATTCTGGCTTCTTAGATAAGTAATTTTTTTTTTCCTCTTCTCTCCCCACAATGACTATGTATTGCAGCAACTCACTGGCTTTTTACCAAATCAGGAGCTGCAGTATTTTTCTTCCGATGGAATAATTTCAGCCCACTTCAGCTAGCATGACAATCTTATGTGATTGTTATGAGTAGGCGTTTACATCCTTTTACATGCTAATACTGCCACACCTGCTAGCCCCCCTCATTTCCATTTCTCTCTCTCTTTTTTTTTTTCCTCCTTCTCCCCCCCCCCCCCCCCCCCCTTTCCCCGATGTAAAAACTAATTTCCCAGAGGAAGGGAAATCCTGAGATTCGTGATCAATGCTGCATCGTTGATTCATCAACAAAGAAGGGGATGGCTGAATGGGACACAGGTAGAGATTCAAGCAGGCTGCTTCTGACCAGCAAGAGAAAAGCTAGCTGTTGAGCAGCATATGTTGCCACTCCATGTGCTGTATTAGCTACTTGTTTTTAGCCTTCAGTAGGCTGCCACTACTGCAGCACTAGAGGAATGTGCCCTATTGTTAAAAATCCTGACTGCTTTACACCAATGATTTGCCACTGCAAAGTTGCATGCACC
Organism: Falco cherrug; assembly: GCF_023634085.1. NCBI lineage: Eukaryota > Metazoa > Chordata > Aves > Falconiformes > Falconidae > Falco > Falco cherrug. The sequence continues at coordinate 7,830,771 of NC_073698.1, forward strand.
AACAACACTTTATCGTTGATGTTTGGATGCAAGGTAGGATGTGGTTAATGTATTTAAATGCATGCTGTAACTCCTTTGAATATCTGTGCTATCTAATTTCATGTCTGACGAGAGATTTCAGTGCAAATTGCAATATGTTGGCTATAAATTAGGTCTTACAGCCGATATGTTTTAAATGTTAGGGAAAAATTCAGGAGTAAAGCTTTCTTATTTCCCAGGGTTGTACGAGTATAGATTTACGTAGGAGAATCTAACGGATTATGAAGCATTTGTTTTAGAGTTGATTGTATACTTAGCTAATAGTGCTAAGATTACTAAACCACTACTCTGCCATTTGCCCGGCTTTGTTGATTTTGATGTGAATACTGTTATTACAAAAACACAAACCTACAGGATTGAATATTTTTTTTTCCCATCTGTATTGCTGACAAGGCTTTTAACCATAAGAGCAATACTACAGTGTACAGCCCTGCACTTCTTTGTAAGAAAGAAATAAAGTAAGCTCCTGAACCCATTTTTAAGTCTACAGGAATATCTTTAAATAAGTATTTTCTTCGAGAGACTGGACAATCATTTAATTTTTCTTTTAAATTTAAATCAAAAGGTGGCGCAGTTAGCCAGAGAAGTTTCTTTTCTGGCTGTGTAATGCAATCCCACCCCAATTTTTTTAATCAAGGTGTTGGATTGGTCTATATTTTTCCCCATATAAATCCTGACTTGACATTAGGGTATAACTAATGTTGTTTGTTAGTTTACTGGAATTATTCAAAAGCGATGGCATGCTTGTAAAACTTATTACCTTTGGTAAACAAGTTTGGTTCTTGGCTCACTGGATCAATCATGATTTTAGGGGGATTTACATATTTTGTCCCATTCCTTTTCCTTGCTGTCCTTAAATACTGGATGATATTAAAATTGCTCCTCTATGTTTAAACAGAGTAGGAAACGAGTAGTTACATGAAAAATGGTAGTGGTAGTAATTATTTTAAAATCATCTGTGTAACTTTTTTAATCCTTAAAAATGGCTAAGCTAAAAAAAAATCAAATTTTAGTTGTACAGTCCACAAACTCGGGAACACAGTACAATTTTCTGAGTTCCTATGTGACAGACTAGCTTAAATAAAATGAAGTAACTCTATGAAATAGGTTGTAGATGACCCAATGTTCTCTAAACGTAGTTCAGCTAGAGGCTGATGATGGATCACCTACTGCTTCGTATAATATACTTAAACGCAAACTAGGTTACAGTCAAACGTTTACTAATTGTCTGCTTTCTACTTTTCCTCAAACTACAGCCTGCCTACATCTCTGGTGACTCGAGACTTTCCTGAACTCAAGTTTCTTGTTTCTTCACTTCCATTTTAAATAGGCAAAAATATGTTCTATTAGCGAAAGGGTTATAATTTAATTGCTGTGTCATGATGCCACTAGTGATATAAATAGCATCAAGAGTTTAACAGTTTAAAAGCTTCTTTCATTTGCATCTTTTTCGTAAGAACAATTCACATTTTTATTTTAACTTGAAAAACTTATCTCTTGTTTTTAAGTGTTAAATTCTAATTAATAAAGGTGAAATGTTAGTCAGGGGAAATTAAATGCAAGCCACCCTTCTAAAAAGGTAGGCCAGTGGCCTAGGGACTAGTATCCAATTTGTATTTCTGCCTGTAAGCATGATTTTCAAAGGATATTCTCTGCTGCACTTAAGTTCTTTCATGATTTTCAGATCCTGTTAGGAAGAAGCAAGAGAATAAAAATCGTAAATTTCAAACTTCTTGTTCCTCCTCTTTCTTTAGCACTTCGGGCTCATTAAGTTAGTCACAGTCAATGTTTTATCTTCTTCTGGTGGTGTGTGAACTCCTTCTCGAATGAAAAGTGACTGTGTGGGATAGTGATCTGTTTCAGAAAGATGAGAAAGAGCATGAGTGAACCGAGTTATCTTGGACTGGTTCAACACACATCAGATTAGTACCCTTTGATACCACCATCAAGTGCACATGAGATATTCTGTATACATACCAGTGTATCACCCCACTTAAAATACCTTTTTCTCATTTCCATTTTTTCTGCAGCCCATATCTAGATGCATGTTTGGACACGTAGGTTTGTATTTCTAGATTTATGGGTGCAGATCTGTTCTTAACAAGCAAAGAAGTTTGAACAAGAAATAGGGATGTTTCTTTTTAGGGGATCTTTTAGTTACATGGCATGAAATCATGGATCTAAACATGCTCATAATATTATGACTTCTGCAATCACGTGGTTCTTGAACTCGGGAAAGAGAGTTATATGCTGGAATGACACTTTGTATTCTTGGTGACAGAGGAGAAAACAGGTCCTCGGAATAGGCGAAGAGTTTTAAAATATAGGTAGTGGAATAGACAACAAAGGAATTGAAAGTTCAGGCAAATATCTTCAAGTGATAAAATAACCAGGTCAGGTTATTAGCTATCTCCCTTCAAAAGGACAGTGGAAGTTACAGGAATGCAATAGTGCTTGCAGTCTTGATTTACAGTTTTTACTTTTAATTTTGTGCCAGACACAGTCTTCTTTTCCTATGGGCACAGAAGTGAGTGAGAGAAATGCACCACATCAGAACCATCACACACATTTTTATCTGTTCCCAATGCAATAATTTTACAGCCTGCTCACTCCTAACAGGTGGTGCCAGGGAGTTAATTTGGGGGGGCAGGAAGAGGGTGTGCATGTCTTACTACACCATATGTTGCAAAGAAGGCAGTGGAGGAGTCTTAACTGTGCCTGTGAGAAGCTTTCCTTCTCAGCCGGATTTCCTGGGCTTCGATAGCTGACCTTGTCCTGGACCTTTACTTTCAATGATGTCCAGTTTTATGGTCTTTGACACTGAAATTGCAAAGAATTCTAGAGCAGTTAAATTTGAAAGGCAGGGTAGTGTCCACGTGAAGTGCCACTGCTCCACATACTTTAACATATTGAAACACTTCTCCCATTTGTGTCAGGGAAGCAAGCGTGTTTCCATCACAGCGGTGAAGAGCTGAAGCAGAGGGGGATGAGCAGATTTTAAAATACAACCCTCAGGTGCTAGGAGGTGTTCTGCAAAACGGACTTGTTCATAATCTTATGGGGCTGGAACATGGATGTATGTCCCCTGACTCCTCGAGTTGCTCCGCCACTACCGGACAGATTTGTGTCTGTGGATTAAGGACAGCTTGTGTGTAAGGCAGACCCGCATTCACAGATCTCCATCCAGAGGAGTGCCAAGGCATGTTATCAGATTCTCATGGAAGATGATGAGACTTAAATGCGCACTTAAATGTCAGTATGTGCTTACTCACTTTGCTGAATTGGGCCCTGTAATAGTTCAGTATTGCAGAAGAGTTATATCCTGACTCTTAATATCCTGTTCATTTTGCTCTTATTAGGAGTGCCAGAAAGGGATTTCAGACTGACCGAGATGTTTCTTAAATTACATTTCGGCCACAGTTCTGACACTCACATAGAAGTGTTCTTCTGCCTTATCTCATTTACCCCTATATATTGAAAATAGATATTGAGGAGATTCCGTTGAAAGATGAGTGACTTCCCTGTTTGCTGACCTTGACCAGGTATTTTGAAAAATCCTGCTTTCCTTTTGATTTGGGTTAAATTTTTATCTGTCCTAGCATAATTTAAAAGTTGATTTAAAAAAAAAAAAAAGTCTTTTTTTTTTAAAGGTATAAGATATACCTCCATCTCTTCCCTGTCTCCTTTCTTTCCACTTAGCACATTTATCACAACCACTCCTCCAGCACAATAGCTGATTTTGGTATTTTTTTCCTCCTGTTTCTCTGTTTTAGCTGAAATAGCCAAATAGTGTCCTAGTCCACTGTCCAAGGTGAGCATGAAAATAAAAACAACTTGTTTCTTCAGCTGCCAAAACTTCTATGTTTTGCAAAAATGGTTGCAATATAGGTTTGATTATTAAAAAAAATAGTAGGGGCTATTACTGAATGTGTTGACATTCGTATTTGTTATTTTTTGTCATGATCAAACTACTGGAAATCTGCTAGTTTTCTGTACTAGCATGAGTAGTCTCTTGAACGAACTCTGGTACATCACTTAGTTCTTGATTGAGAATAGTTTCTATACCATCATAGTCTAGACCTGGTTATTGTAAGAAACAGTAACTTCAGACAACAGGAAAACACTTCTACACTTCTCCAAGTAGGTACGATACGCAGTAGACCATGCTCAAAACCTTGGGTGCTTTACCTTCTTGATGCATGACTCAGGTGGGATTTTACACTTCTTGGGACAGTCTGAGGTTGTTTCTGGATGAAACTAGGTAGAATATGCACTCAAATTTTAAATGAGCTTTTGAAATTAATCTCCCAGCCCTACCCATGAATCCTGCTCTGTTTTGCATTACAGAGTAGGCTTGGGGTGTGCAAACAGGATGCCTTTTTGATGAAGCGAAGCAGATAGATGCACTCCAGGAACACATCAAGTACTCTGCAAAATCTTAAGGGTATTCAGTTTAGAAAAACAGATTAACACTATTTCAAAGTAAACCACAAAGCGTATATGTGTAATGTGGTTGAGTCCTTCTTACCAGCTCTTCATTCTGTGGATCCATTCCTGCTGCTTGCTGATGTGGACATAACCTCTGACTCCGCTGACATATTTCAGTCCTGATTTTTGGGGGGCCAGAATTGGACAGATGTGAAGACCCAATGTATTCCTGGTAATTCTGACTCCTGTGATCCATCTATTGAGACTGATATATTCTATAGGGTTCCAGAACTCTCTGAAGAGATTTTGCTACCTATTCATATACAATCAGCAGGGTAAGTCAGCTGGAACATTACTGCCACTTGCTATGCATAACATTTGACAGTGGCACTGAGAAACCTACTTCCACATATTATCCTTGTTAGGCCACTCTGGTGTTAAAATAAAAATACTCAGCAATAGAAGGAGCTGCAGAAGAGACGCAGGATCGCCACTGGCAAGAGGCTCTGAGTATGATCAGTTGTGTCACAGAGGATTTATGTATTAGTGTACAGCGCTCAAGGCAGGGGGAGTTTTCTTCTCTGGCATAGCATTTATGCAAGCTAGACATGGGGTGTAAGCCCAAGCAAATTCAGCTGGCTGTATCCTTTTTTTCTGTTAGGCATTGCTTAACCCCCTACATTTTAACACTCTTGGCTTAAGAACAAGTACAAGCTCACCCCAGCAGTTCCCACCCATCATCTATGTGTGTGGGAAAAGATGAACTGTACCTTGTGCTCAAAAGCCACCAGACTGAACTTTTCTGAGGCCAAAGTAGCAAGTTTTAAGGCTGTAGAACCCTGCCAGGGACTCCTCCCAGTACTGAAAAACTGATGAAGTGGATCCTACTCTTCAGAATGTCTTGTTCCCAACCATTGGGGAGCATTGCACTGGTGAAGTACTCTGGTATTGGAGGCGAGTAGACTGCAGCTTCATAAGTGATTCTGAGTTTGCTATCTGTCAACATGGGTGTTGCAGAAATCGGTATTACAGGAGGCGCAAGGATGGCAGAAGCCTAAGGAGAGGTAGGAGGCAGGTGGGAAGATCCAGGTGGGTTAAGTGGGAGAAAGGCATGAAGAAGGAGGATGCAGAGACAGCAGCCTGGTGGTAGGATGGGAAGGCAGTGGCCTGGGCAAGGGTCCTGAGGAGGCAAGCAGAAGGGAAAGTAACACCAGTGAGGTCTGGCTAGATGGAAAATGGAACAAAAAAAATACTGTTAGATCATGAATCCTCTGAAATGATGGGCGCATCCCCTCAAACATGTAGGAGTTAAGTCACTGGCTAGGGAATGCAAACAAGTGTTACCATTTCAGTCTTCTTTGGAGTGAGCTCACTCGCTAGCTGTCACTCACTGGCACTGGCCAACGTCTGGGCGAGTGATGCCCAGGCATTTTTCTAAAAGTATTAAGATCAGGTGTTAAAAATATTTCTGCTTGTGTGAGAATACCGCATCTCATTTTTTGCCACTGTCCTGCCCACGAGCTCCCTGTACGCCGTGAAGGAGATGGGTGGCTGGTAGGAGATTCCCTGAGAAACTACTCCATAACAAATGTGCAGACAATTTAAATTAAGGAAACAATGCCAAAAGTGGCTTTTTAAATCAAGTTTTGTTTTTTGAAAAGTGTATGCACTGAAAGAAACTTCCGTTGTAGGTGAGATCTTCAATGCCTACATCATTTTGAATCACTGACCGGTTTTCCACATTTTTTCAGACTATCTGCTTCTAGCTGCCATCAGAGTCTGGAAACTGGACTGGATGGCCCATGATGCTTGCTGTACATGCTTCTGTCATCACAACAAAAAAACTTGCTGGTAGCACAGCAATGGAGTCGGATTTTCATCACCCTAGATCACTTAAAATTCACCTGAAGCAAAAGATGCTATGAATGCCCTCTGTACTGTACCTTTGAACATATAGCTATGGTGGGAAATGGGTTTATTTTTTAAGCCAGTAATACAGCAGATTTGTTTTGGTTCACGAGCACTAGGTTAGAAATATGACAATGAACTGTACCTATGGAACAAGTAGGGCAGAAGGCACATGGCTAAGGGTTACTAGATTTTTTTAAGAAGTTCAGAGCTTGCTCAGACACTCAATTTTTTAAATATATTTTTTGCTTTAAATTATACATAATAGTTACATAAATGAGGTACTCTCAAATAGAAATATATAAATACTGGAATGACTTGCACAGTTCCATGAGCTGCTTGATTTTAAAAACTAATTATTGACTAAGAGAAGGCTATATATAGACATTCATCTTAACTGTAAAAGATGACATAGAAGTGAATGGTGATAAAGAAGTGTTATATAAATATATTTAAGTGATAATAGCAATAAAACTGAAAACTGTCACTGAACAGTTCTCCTGATCTTTGAAAAGTAGCTTTTATGTTTCCAGTGTAGCTGTCAGAAATATTCTCATAATTAAAAGATATTTATTTATTACGTTCACTTTGCTGATTATATTTCCTTCAGCTTTAAACATTTGATATAATATCATTAATCATTAGGGACAGGAATTTTCAAGAGAGCCTAGCTGGGGGTTGTGCTGAATGCAATGGAAAGCTGAATGGGAAGAAAGATTACTGGTGGGGATTCCTCTGACTCCCTGTGGAGGTTAATGATCTATAATCCCAGGAGAGATGGCATAGAGTGATCTGATGAAGTGTTAAGGCAGTTGGGGCTGTTCTTTTGAGTCACTTGGCTAATGAGTGTATTGAGAGTATCATTATGAATCTGTAAGTTAAAAATGGCCCTCTTCACCCAGCTTCAATGAGGAACTGCACCCCTTAGCTACTAAAACATTCCTCACCAAGTTGTATGAGGCCAGAAAGTAGGCTTTCTGGGGAACTGTCTGACTCTCAGTGAAACTGAAAATTTTCGTTTTCAGTTTTCCCTCAAACTGACATTTCAGAAGTCTTGATTCTGAGAATCCTAACACATCGTTCTGGGGAGATTTCCTTTAGGAGATGCTCACAGCTGTTCAGTGTAATTAAGATGGAATATGCCAGATTTTCAGAAAGATGTAAGCTGGTGTCAGCGCTGAAGTCCACACAATGAATCACCTGGAGCCTCTGTAGCTATGGCAAGTGCAGTACCGAGCTTATGTCAACACACAGCTGCCTGCAGAAGACAATATGGACACAGACATTTCTTTGCAATGGGTGAGCTCATCCCCTCTGGAAGCAGACCTGTAACTACAGACCTTGGACCAGCGGCAATTTTTTTTACGATATGCCTATACTGCTAAGTAAAAGAGGGCTAATGAGTATACTCAAGTACTTGACTCCTGATATTCCACATTGCAAACTTGTTAGGTTTTTTTTTTCCTTAGCTGTATTTTGGGGTGCTCCCAAGTTCTTTCAAGGCAATTTGTAGGCATGGTTTGAGGGACGCTATCCAAGAGGGAGTATGGATGAGACTGCATCAAGGAAGATTACTTGCAGCCTACTGCCAATCCTCTTGACCAGGGGTCCTCAAACTACAGCCTGCGGGCCAGATACGGCCCCCCAGGGTCCTCAATCCACCCCCCAGTATTTACAGAACCCACCCCCCCTGCCCCCGCCGGGGTTGGGGGGGGGAATCCAAGCAGCCACAGATGGCTGCCTGCCACTTCATCCGTGCACCAGCCCCCCTGGTTAAAAGGTTTGAGGACCCCTGCTCCTGACTATATCTTCCAACATCTCCCACCGTTGCCCCTTGCCTTTATATGACACTTGCAAGCGTGCAACATATCTCGGTTTGATTTAATAAAAATGCCACTTTACTAGCAACATGGACATGAGCCTCTCTCAACCACTTGGCCTGGGAACCAAGGATCAGGCTAAGAAACAGATGTATTCAGCGTGGTAGATGTAATAATATTAAGTTGTCAGTCATGATTCCACAACTAGGAGCTTGAAAAATCTAATAAATAGGGCAGAGACGTAACAGGGCTGTCAGGCTTTGTTCTTCTGGATTTACCACCACCACACCTGTGAAAATCCACCTGGAATATACCCAGGTATATTGTGTTAGAGCTCCAAGCCCAAATCTGTAACAAAGTTGCCTTAGACTGGGCAAAAGGCATATACACTTATGTTATTTCTGAGAGTTAATGTCAGCTGGCAGTGAGATGTCTTGAAATTCTTATATATCCCAGGAATACTCCAGTCCGTATTAAACATAGTTCCTTTTGCCCGTAGCAAACTGTTATGGTTGAATTGCAAGTCCCTGGAAAAGGAGGTTTCCAAAGAAAGTGCTGACAGGATCTTATCTCCACCCATGCAAGTAGTGCTACTATCATCTAATTTATCTAATAACGTTGATGTAGTGGAGAAACACTTTCCAGAGCTCTGGTTATTTGAGTTTTTATTTTGCAAAGATTGTTTACCAGTAGTCATAGGGTGATGACACGCGAGGCAGGAAGCAGACAAGCAGATAAACATAAACCTGTTGCAAAGGGGCAAATCATAATGGCATCACACAATTTTTGTGACTGTTTAGGAATTCTGGTTAGGCTGATCGCTAGGAGTGACATTCAGCCAAGTTCAGAGGGCCATATGACTCTCTTAAACTACACATTAAATCCCAGATTCTGCAGTCTACAATAAATTAAGCAAAGTGCTATAGAGTCCCATCAAATCTGGGACACAACAGGCTGCAGAGCTGTGACTGAAGTTCTTTCCAGTACTTTTAGTAACAGTGTTTTGCACTGTACCTATAAAATAATAATAATAAAAAATACTTTTCTTACTTATTACATTCCTTTGCCTGTGTTAGTTTGTGCTTGAATTTCTACTCCTTGGCTTAAGTAAGATAATAAATTAGCTGGGTAGGACCTAGATACTTGACAGCATAAGAAAGCACAGTACATTTTTGTATTGACAAAGTTAACGGAGGACTAATATTCCATACACAGTAGTTTGCATGTAAAATAACCAGGACAATATATTTTCATAAGACAAAGTTCGGTGATACGTTTTGAAACGTATTCCTTCCAGAACAATTAAGAAAACTCAGGAGAGAAGGGGGAGACCAGAGGAGGGAGAGGAAGATGACCTAGAAAATGCACTTGCTGATCTAATTTTGTGTGTGTGTACATATTACAGACAAGCCTGTTGCACCTCCTCCCTGAAAGCCCTGGTGTTTTGCACTCTTTACTATATGCATCAACCCCCACGTGAGTTCCGGGCATGTAGCTCTTTAATTTTCCCCCATTTAGCACGTGTCTTTCCAATGCCTTTTCCAGCTGAAATCCACAGCCTGTAAAGATGACAGAAGCTAGTAGAAACAGAGGAAAGCGCAACATCTGTGAGACAGATGTTCATAGGGTTGCAAGGTCTGGTTATGAAGAAGGACCTCTTGTTTGGAAGGTATTACTGCTGTAGGGCTGCTGAACTTCATGCTTGCTTCCTCAGCTCAGGTACAGCCGTAGGGACAGGGGAGCTTCACCTCCCTCGCGGAGCTGGGAGTTAAACCTCAGGCTATTGCATCTTGTGCTGGAGCTGGCTTCCTGAAAAAGAGATTTAATTTGCACTCTACAGTCGCTAATCTGTACAGATCTGATGTATAAAGCTCTTACTGCTGCTGGATTGCAGCACCTCTGCACAGAGCATTAGCAACTACTACTTGCCCGCGTAATTGGAATAAAAATATTAAGTGTGCTGAGCCAGAGAAACAGAGCTGCTCTCAAACCAATCCACATTCTGTGTGCAAACACCAGCTATTTCTTGACTATTTGTATTCACTAGGAGGGACAACGTAGGGCTCCACAAGTTTATAAAGTCCCTGTTATTAAACGAGAATTAGTTGTTTTGTAGTCTGATGATTTTTTTTCTGCTGTCTTCGGTTTATTTGTAAAAGAAAAGAGCCTAGATAGGAATGGGTCAGCTCACATTATAAGAACGTGTACAAAGTAATCAGAGAATCATAGAAATGTTGATTGGAAAGGACCTCTATAAATCACCTCATCCAAGTCTCACTGAAGGCCGGAGAAATAAGAGGGGATTTAGCATGCAGCCGTACAACTCACTTTGCAGAAGAAACGGTTTGTTTTATAAGCAATACCGGGTGAAATATTCCTTCAGCTGAAACAGAAGGAAATTTGGGAAACATTTTTTCCCTTGTGTTTCAAACAAGGGAAAGGAGGTTAAATGTTCTGAGGGTTACTCCCTGTTCCTCCATTGATCCAGTGGCAAATATGGAGAGACCTGGTTTAGCTCCTTTGGATAAAACTGGGGGTGTTGCTGGGGGCTAGGGTGGTAAGGGCTGCTCTACAGGGCTAGGATTTCACCTTTAGTTCCTCAGTTTCTCTATCAGTGAAAAAGTTCAGGTAGAGTTTGTGAGGCTTTAAGGTCTTGATCCTTGAGCTACTTTGGTACCTTGGCTTTTGATGGCAATTAAGCACCTTCTAAGGATCTGACCACGCAGTACTTCTTTTCCTCCAGTACTTCCTTTATTCAGCCCTATGCGTTATCTCCTACTTTGCTTTGCTTTACTTCTCAAATATGCTTACGTGCTTTCTTTGCTGTTGCTGGCTCTTACTTAAAATTCACTGTTAGATCCCAGATCAGTGGATGTGCTTGAGAAGGAGAATGAAGTGACCAGGGCATTTCTAGAGTAACTGGCAGACAGGAATAGGGAAGCATGTCCATACCCTCTCAGGTATATGTATGTATCCACAGAGGTCACAAAACTCTGCTCTCACCTGGTACATTAGCAATACTCCCACTCTTAAATTCTGAAAAATTGGTGACTGTAGGCCTTGGATGCGATGGTGGGTGGGTGGGAGAAGTGGAATATCTGTTTATGGCTGTAAAGCTGCATCTGAAAGTGTAAAAAATGTTTGTGATACAGAGGTCTATTTGCCTTATATAGAAAATGCACATTGACATGTCCCTGAAATTTCTTATGCAAGAGTGAGAAGTCAAACAGGACTTTGAATAGTGCAGTAAATAATAACATGATTCGTTGTCAAAACCTCTAATCCTGCCAACGTATTTGAAGCATTTCTTTCTTAAGAAGGTTTTACCTCTTTGAATTAAGAGCAACTAAAATTAAATTAATCCAAGAATGGGAACAGGAGCAGATTCTGCTTTGAATTTCCTACATAATTTATTCCCTTAGACAGTGAGAAGCTGATGCAGAAGACTGATAAAGCATATTGTAGTGAAATACCTCTGTATTAGGAATTCCAGATTTGGCTAAACCACCTAAATGTCTGATATCAAGACACAGCACTTAAATAAGATGTCTATCATTTGGTGTAGTTTCACTTCATAAAGTAGTGTTAGGGCTTTGTATTGAGATGCTTATGTGCAAAATTTTCTCAGACCTCCATCAGAGTTGGTACCTAAATAAATTTAGTTATTTGGTCTGAAAATATTGCTGCCTTTTTAAAGGCTGGAAGTCCCCAGAAGATAGGCTGCTCTTGCTTTTCCTCTCATGGTTAGATTCGCTTGACAAAATGTTCACAAAACATCAAATAGGTATAAAGTACAACATTACATGTGGTCCACTGGTATCTGTTGGATTTTAGTTGGACTTAGAGCCAACAAGTTTTGGCACAAAATTTACTAAAGAGGACTAATGTAGTAATGCATTAGATGCTTTTCTGAGTACAAGTCAAGGCATGCAAAAGCGACCAATTACAGTAAACACAGCAATATTTTTTTTTTGGTGCCCTCAGCTATTCTATTGTTATTTTCTGCATGTGAATAAAAGTTCTGATAATCTTCATTTAACAGCTGCAAGACAAAATTCATTTTCCTGGTGTGACTAATATGGAATGGTGTCTTGTCACCCAAAAAGACTAGTGTGTACTGCAAAGAATAAGAAAATAATGAAACAGTAGCAGGACAAGCTTTGAAAGTGAGGTTAATTTCTGCCCTTCGTCATAATGTTCTTGAGCCTACAGTGTGAGCGAAATAATTCTACATCCAACACATGCCTATGTAATGATGTTTAAAGTTACAGTGCTGCTTCCAGAAAAGAAGGACCTTGTAGGCATCCATCATATATACAGGTTAGCAGGTGAGATCCCAAAAGTACTTTGTTTTTATTTTTTTCTATGTGTTATCACCAGACCATACATAAACACCATAAACATGAGCAGAGACACCTGAGGACTTGGGAGCTTTGTGGTTGGAAGCAACCAGTTTCCAGTTGGTGGTGGCCTTCTGGCTATGTTTGCTACCAACTACAGCTGTTTTCATCACTGCTTTGGCTGTAGATAACCTATTGGACTTGCCTGCAGGGTTGGTACAAGCAACCATTTAGCGGCTTGCCATTGAACTCCTGCTTGACCCCTAAGAAAAGTGCAGACTGCTCAGAGACACGTCGGCTTGCTGCTGTTCCCCTCTCCCAAGTGCACTGTTGTGCTTGGCTACTGTCTGCAAGATCAGTTTCAGGTACAATCCCACAACGGAAAACACATTTTAGAACAAACGCACCTTGAAAAACTGACAAGTGAAAAAGGCTCTGAATTTTTTTAAGGAGCTCTGGAATTGTTGCTCTGGTTTTTTTGGTCTGAATATCTGCCTTAAAAAAAAAAAAAAAACAAAAACATTTATTAAATGTATTGAAAACCTCCAGTCACTAGCCTTAGGGCAAACTTCAATTTTGCTGCTTGATATTCGTGCTGAAAATGCCTCTGGAAAAGTGCTGTCCACCTCTTTGTCATGTACATGGTGCGGGTCAAACTAAGGGAAGACAGGTGAGCTTGTCTTATGGGTCTTGGTGACCGTTCCTTGCTTCTTCTGACCTCTCATGTCAGTGTAGGTGAGCATTGGAGAGACAGCTCTGTTTAGGCTACTCAGCTCTTTCAGTCCACAAGTCCTGATCTTTTGAGACTTTACAAACAAAGCCAAAAAGCAGGGTTTTTTTTTCTCTTCGCTTACCAAGAGAGACTTTGACTTACCTAGAAACAAGTTATCTGTACTGTTCTCAAACTCCTTAGAAAGCTTCATATGAGCAGCACAGAGATAGGGAGTTTTTTCAGTGGGCATTGCATGGATGGACATAACTGGGGAAATATTTCTAGTTTGGATTAACCTTCTCTTGATTTCACTTGAGATTTTTGTTGAATTCCAACGTTTGCTGCAAACTTCTCAATGAGAAGCTTAACATCTGGGGTTTCCTCGTGGGATTTCTTCTATGGGATGTTTTTCTTCTATTTGAAAAGACAAGCATGAATTGCTAATGAAATGAGAAAATACCTGGTGCAGCCCTTGTACATGGGTGCTTTGTCTGAATGTGGTTTTTTTCCTGGCTTGAGGAGCTGTACATCTCTTCTTTTAACTTTAAAAAAAAAAAAAATCATTTTAAAATTGACATCTTTAATCTGTGCTCTGCTGTTCCACTTTCTAGAGATGCCATGTACCGTTCTCAAAATAAATGGGTTCTCTTCTCTAGAAAGCTTTGCAATGTATTTGAAAATGCAAGAAATCAGTGACATTCTCCTATCTCCCTCCTATGATATAGTAACCTATCCTCCCGTATGTCCACTTGATTTTTCAAGGGCTTCAATTGGATACTCAAAAGCTGTAGGGCCATTGATTGTCATTGGACTTACTGTGAGTAAATAAACATATTTGGTTTTATTGTATCCTTAAAGCTGAATGAGCTAAGCAGTGATATGTTGCTCTACTGTTGTCTGTATAAAAAGTTAACCCTTGCCTCAAGGAGAGATTAAAGCTCTGATTTCTTCTATTCCTGGCCCTGCCACAGACTTCTTTTGTGGCTTCAGTGTATTACCTGTTACTATATATACCTGCCAAGTATTGTATTATTTAATGCTACTATCTAGTCCTACTTTCAGTGCCATGATTGATGCTTGCAGGTGATTCAGTTTTATACTGGTTGTACCAAAAGCAGTAGCAGTGTCGCCATGTGTGGGCACCCAGCTGGGGTGGCATTAAGCGGGCAATCTACTGCCAAAATAGTCTTAAAGTCTGGTCAGTGACAGAGGTAGGAACAAAGCAAACACAGGGCTGATTGAGGAGTTCCAAACAACACCTTTTTTCCCCCAAGCTTCTGGGCTGAAGTATCCCCACTACTAAAAATATTGCTGATTATTCCTTTAAGGGAAAAATGTTAATATACAAGATCTAATTACCTCTGTCTAAGCTGATACGCCTACAGCACCTTTTACATAACCCAAACACTTGAGTTCCAATTATACAATTATATTTTAACGTGTATTAAGTGCTATTCCTTTAGGGAGGAGACATACTGAATTTTTAACTAAACTCCTTCCTCAATAAAGACCTCGATGGTAGGGTCTCATTTCATTACAGTGCCAAAGACTTGGTTTTTCTCAGTTCCTTTCCCCTCAAATACACCAGCTGACTCTTCAGAAAGCACATTTTCCATGTCTGCAGCACTGACCTGTATATCAACTGCTGATATTAGCCGTAAAAAGCTAATATTCTTGAGGTCAGTTGTGGCACCGTTACTGCAATTGATCAATAATGCTTGCACAGTGTGAGTATTCTCTGTTTTGTGTACAACCTATTGCAAGGGCCAGGTCTTTAGAGGAAGCAACATGTTCAAAAGTGGAGGAAAAAGCTGCTGCTTTTTTTTAATAGCATGTCTTGCTCTAGAGGTTGGTAGCCCAAAAGGTTCAGTTTCCCTTTACTGAAAAGACAGATGACTCCAATGACCATTCTTTTCTGGTATTTTCATGCAATTTTTTTAAGACACAGAAGCTCTCATCTGGAGGGAAGACTTGTTGAGGAAGACTATTTGCTGCATGCTTTCAGTTCTTGACATCAATGAGGTTTGTAGTTCACCTCTTCCGAAAACCCAGAGCCTAAGTTTAGAGTGAGGAACCTGAGCACATTCCTGCACTCAGAGCTAACTCAAGTTTTCTGAACACTCAGGCAAAGTTGGGACTTGGCCTGAAAGAGCATAGGAGAAGAAAAGGGATGAACCAAGAAAGACTGAGTGGAGGGCAACGCTGGGGAGCAAGGCTGAGGACTGCTAGTGCTCTCCATGGTGGATGAAATGCGTGTGGGGCAACGGCTGCTGGTGGAGGGGAGGAATCGGGTCCCAGGCATGTTCTACTTCTTTACATCCCTCAGCATCAGCCTATGCCAAAAGCTGGCACAGCCTACAGTCCAGTCACACAGTTTGTGCTAGGTTCATCGCTGCCGTGGAGGCTAATTTATCAGCCACTGAAGCAGCTGGTTGAACGCAGCTATTTCTATACTATACCATAGTCATCCCTGCACAGTGACTTCGGTTTAAAATATCCACTGTTTAGAAAACCAGGTTTGGGAAATATTGAATGAAGTTACTGCATTGGGCTGTACCCATCAGATAACTCAGTTCTTACCTAAAGAAAACATTAACACAGTTAATTACAAGTTAAAACTAAATTATTAAAACATTGAGCTTGTGTAATTTTAATTATACCAGAGCAAAAAAATCTGGAAGTTCCCATGGCAACCTTAGCTCTGTCTCCTGTGTGCAATGGATGTGCGTGTATATGTTTGTATAAAATAGGATCATTCATGATCATGGTCAGAGTGATTTAAGGAATTGCTGATCAAGATGATGTTAATCAGACCAGAAATCTCATCTTAGAAGTGATTTATTTTTGCTATTTCTCTAGTCAAGTGTTGCAATGTAGAGGAGATTCTGAATTTCCGACCAGTCTGATAAGTATTCATGCTAAAACAGAATGCCTGAACAATCCATATCTTGTCATAAATCTCATTTATCATTTTTAAAGTTTAGCTATGATTGTGACAGACAACCTGCAGTCATGAGTCTCAAGAGCTACTAAGGTGAAATTGGCATCCTTTTTTTTTCCGGTGAGCTCACTAGAATCAAACATTTGATTACATGTTGCACTTTGACACTAGCACTTAATCCTGTAGTGTTAATTTCACCCATAAAGTTTTGGTTTTTTTAAAGGGTTAGGCATCATTTGCCTATCCATCAAGGATTATGGAGGATGCAGTAGCCTGGTGATGTAGGAGAACTGTCTCTAGTCCTCCCATATCACCTGAGGGAATAATGTTGCCAGGAGGCATTCCCATGAGACACTCCCTTAATCTCTTCATCTCTGTGCCTCCCCTCACCCACGTTCCATTTGTCCAAAATGTACACACCAGCCATCACTCTCATAAATAATGGTCTTGGTAGAGCAAGGGGACTGATGATCAGGGTGAGGGAGGGGTTTAGTGTTGCTGTGGGGAGAGACTGACAGCTGCAAGAAATTTGAGCTATTTTGTGCAGGCAGAGTGAATAAGGGAAAGTTTTGTGTAAAAAACCCCCACATATTATACTCTTGTGAAATGTGTCTAAATGGTGAAGGCGTTAAAGGGTACTATTCATTTTTATTACTGTCATGAGATTCAGTGAATGGCATGTTCGTGGTAGTGAGCTTTACAAGTATTATGTAAAGTACTTTTCCAAACTACAGTTTCTTTTTTTTTCCTGTGGTTGCCCTGTAACTCTATTTTCAGTGACATAATTCTTCAGCGTAGTGCCTCAGAAAGAGGATTAATACTTTAAAGGAAGAACTGAGGCTGTATAATTTTTCCTATACAAATAAATACACATCCCTGCATCTACTGAATATGACCATATTCTTGCTGAGCTGTTGTATAAAGTCAAAAGAGATAACATTATATATACATGACATAGGCATAATGTATGTATAAATATATTCTGAGCAGATTCACAGAGTAATATGAAGATTTGCAGGCTTCTAAAATCCCAGAGATATAAACGTAAAGATAGAAGAAGAGTTCACTGTTTTGAGGAGCTGTGAGTACATAAAGCAGATATAAGTATTAACTCACTACAAATTCGTATCAAGAGAATTCAGAAATATTAAGAAAGAAACTTCATAAAAATTCTGTTCTGTTGTCATGGGGGAGATTTAATGTTAGAACAATTAAATTTGGAAATGTCTTTAAACAGTCACTCTCCTTTAAAAGTAGGAAAGTTGTACCTACTGAGGTAAAGCAATTATTTCTGTTCTTTAAATACACAATTTTTTCCTGTGAGTCATGAGGTCAATGCCTAATAACTTAGCATCCTGCTAAAATTAAACAGCATAAAATTTTCCTGCCAACATTATTTCTGAATCGGCATATTTTCTTTATTTGGATATAGCACAAAAGCTAAAATGTACATTTATGCCCCTGAAGGCACTCAAATGTACAGCATAGTTATACTCCCCAAATGTCTTTCATCGTAATTACTTTTATTTTGTTTGTAGTAACATTAGCTGTATTTTGTTAGAAGGACAGGTTTGAAATTAAACTTTTAAATCAAGTAGGGTATATTTGAGACAAGCCTCATGAGAGACCTCTTTTAGATCAGTCCTCTCTGAGATCACCAGTGAGTGCCTCTGTGTTCATGTCAGTAAGACACAGCCTCTGGGTCATGGGAGGTGATGCCAGATTTCTTTGGTTATTCCCAGCTGGCTGAAACCAGGAATAATCTAAAGGAGACCTCGTGCAAACGCTGTCAGAAATAAGGGAGTGCTGAGCATGATTCATAAAAGGAGTTAAAAGGAACAGAGAAAATACACAGAGGAGGAGAGTGAAACACTTCAAAGCCACCCTCACCAGGGCAGAAATCCTCCAGGAAGGTGGAAGACCATGAAAGAAACACCAGTCTAGTTTTGCAAGCAGTGAATAGCAGCAAAGGGCAGCTTCTTTTCTCATAATCACTGGAGTGAAATCCTTGATACATTTGAATAGCTTTTCTTGCCTCAGCCAAAAATACTATAAAACTGAACTAAAGGAGGATGAGGAATGCTCTTTACCCTGTAAGCATGAAATATGAATAGTTGTTTTGATAAGATATACAAAAGGTTGAGGAAAATGTGAGTAAAGAGCCATTTGGCATTGCTTGGAGGTTGAGTTGCCAATGAGAGATGGTGTTGGTTACGTGTGCATTGAGACGTAAGCATAGTCTCCTGCACACCCCACATGGCCGATCCTCGGTGTGCTCCATGAACATGTGCTGTCTCTATATTCTGTATTACATACACCCTGTGGTTATTTTCTCTCAGTCACTCAGCTGAATCTGTTCCAAGAGCACGTCAAGCCTGCGTAACTGCCTTGTAGCAGAAAATAGCAGAGGAGGGATTGATCGTGCCCAAGTCACATCCCAACACAGCTCTTGTGATTGGGAGGGTAAACACAACTCAGGAACATCACTAAGATTCCCAAAGGGAAAGATGTAAAAATATGACAAACAAAAGGAGGGACAAAGTTCAGACTCTGCTCAATGGGTGGACAATTATATCCTGACCGAGAACCTCAACGCTGTAAGAGAAAAGAGCCAAGCGTATGGCATGACAACTCTGGCTGCAGCAAAAAGCATGTAAAGTTGCAGAAGCAGTTAGTTAACAGAAGCCAACCCACTGGGTGTCACAAAAGGAAAGATGTGAGAAGGAGGATGGATTATGTCGCTTTGCAAAAGTTGGCAAGAGCCGACAATATGTTTTGCTCTGATGAATCCTCATAGGAGCAAGGAACAGCAGTTCATTAGGAGATAAATACACCACTGAACTTGAAGTAAATGGGACATTTATGAAGCTGGACATGGCACACACCCCATTATGTTGCCAGAAACAGTTGTTTTCATTGTTAGGAAAGTACAGGCTTGAATACTGTATAGTAAATTTGCTATTGATAGTAAAAGAGTTATACGCTGCACCTATTGCCAGTAAAGAAGCATAGCCACACCAGCAAAAGCTAAACAGGGAGAGAGGTCTCTGAAAAGCAGAGTTTATTTTGGAGACCCCACGTTGAAGAGGTATTGAACTAATGGGATGGGTGTTCTGCACCTTGGAAGACGCTCATCTTGTAACGGTGCTAAGGAAAACATACTTCTTTTACTAGCAGAAAATATGGGAGTTCCTTTTCCTCAGCTGCATTCCTCAGTGGCATTCCTAAAAATGAAGGAAGCAGGGTGGAGGTTGGAAAAATATTCTCCAGGAGTAGTAAACCTGCCCAAACGCAGACATTTAGCAGCATTTTAAGTGTCATAGGGTATCTGAGACATCCCCCAGTATGTCTGTGGTAGATATGTCATCACACCTATAGGAAACCTGTACATTTCTCCAGTGGTAACTGAAGGCCAAACAGGTCTCGCTGGTACTAAAATGGCATAAATACCCTCATCTCAGCTGATGAGCATGGTTATATTCTGCAGCAGCATCAGAAGAGATGGTGGAGACCAACCGATCTCCATTTGGGAAAATGTCCCTTAACCTAAGGACTGACAGAGAAAGCACAGTTATTAGCTTTGGTAAGAAAAACAAACAAACAAAACCCAAAAAACCTAACAGAAAAGAACTGGTTTTGTTCCAGCAAAAATTTATGCCAGGTGTTTTTATGAGCTTGATGCATCAGCAGACACCTTAGAAAAACAGTACATTTATGCTTTTTCCATCCCTGGAAGATACTCTTTGCTTATATCGCTGTTTGAATTGTGGTGGATAACAAAAGTGTTTCACTGGGAAGCATATCAGTGATATCCTCACAGGCAGTAGGACCTGGAAAGGTTGAGAAAGCCATGAGCAGATACTCTCTGGAAGAAAGTGGGCTGCTGGGTCAGAGCCGAATTAAGTTATGTTCAATGTTATATTTGCTTTTGGGGAGTAATGGTAGATCATAACATTGATCCATGTTGACACCTATATCCTCAATACAAGTGGTTTGTTTGAGAGACACATTAATGTTTTAATTTTACTATAGAGTTTGGGAAGCTGAGAGAATTAGAGAATCTTATTTAATTTATGATATTCATAACTGAAATACTAAGTTTCTTTCAATCCTCTTATTCCATTCTGTGAAGCCTGGAAATAGCTTTGGCATTACAGGTGATAAAGACTGAACAGTCTGCTGTAGTACAGAAGAAGACTTTAGATTGTGGGTGCAAATATGCCTCTATTCCTGGGAAATTAATCTAAGTTAATATTGACCAGAGACCAATTGCCAAAACTGCTTGGGAAGTATCCAGGTTTTGACAGATAAAGAACTTGTTTGTTGTTGTTAAAGTGTATAATTCATGAACTGAGTATAATCCTGTTCAAGAGCTGCTGGTTGTAGACAAAGTCTCTCATGTGTTTGGCAAAGGTTTAGTAGAAAAAATTGTCCCGAGCTACAATTTGTTTCCTAATGTTGGAATTTAATAACCAGTCTGGTCTCAGAGGAGACATGCACAGAGACTGCCAGAGTAGATTCAAGGTAAGACACTGGAAAATGACTACATTTGGCAGGGATGCGTATTTAACCCTTGTTACCAATTTTGGGAAGAACGCCTGGAGCAGATAGGAGTTGGGCATTAGAAAGATGATCTCCAAAATGTTACAGAAAAAGATATTAAATGAAGGTCATTTAGAGTGAGCAGCTCATGAGAGAGGGTGCAAAAGGTATTGAATTGGCTTCAGCTGAAGAGCAGCATTGCTGATCTGAAGTCTGGCAGGATATGTGAGCCTACCTTACGCAAAAGAGGCTCATGTTAATTGTTAAAAAATGGCTGCCTGGGAAGAAAAGGCCTTTATTTGTTTAAATTTTCAGGGGTGGGGGGTGTGTGTGGGGTGGAATCCTACAAACCTATATATTTGTGCTTGATGACTAGCCTCACTTTATCAGAAGATGCTCCTGTGAAAGAGGAGCTCATGCGTATCAAATCCATTTTTGCTGTAGCTGGTACAACTGGCTGAGAAATATCTGAAAACAGACCACGCTTTACTGAGCCTGTGTTTAAGTACTTTGCAATAAAGGTTAGGTTTAATCATGTAATCTCTTATTCCCTGTCTAAATAGCTGGTGAAAATAATGTACAAAACCCCCTCAAATCCCCTACCACAATATCAGTCAGACTGTGATCCATATTCAGCACTTTCAAATTACAGGATGGCTCCAGTGAAGTGGAGTTGTCATCACTGATAACTCTGATTAATAGAAACCTGAAAGCAAGTATATTTGCATTGCTAGACCTGACACACCCACCCCCACCCCCCCCACCCCCCCACCCCGAAGTCAGAGACTTGTAAATGGGGAAAGGAAAAGATGTAGCAAAATAGCTGATACGGTTTGCAGTCCTGGATACTCATACTTCAGGAAATGGTAATGTGCATCTCTGATAGCAGAAAGTGGCTGTCTAGACACTGCTGAACAGAAGTTATGTTTGCACAGTCTGGCTCATGCCCACCCTACTTAACTCTTCTAGAGCAGTTTTGGCCTGGAAGGAGCCTAGCTGCAGCAACCCAAACCAGCCAGGGATTCAAGTAACATCTAACAGTGAAGACAGTGAGGGTCCAGGCTTGAGCCTGTTACTCAGCTCCCCCTTTTTGGGGGTGATATGGCCATTTCCAGGAGTAGTGGTGTTAGAGTCTTGCAGCCGGTTGAACTAACCAGCACAGGCAGCAACTTGAGCAGGGAGCAACCAAACCGAGTAGGTTTACATCCATTTGGCAGCAGTAGCAAGGATACTTCAGTTGAGATACATTGGAAAGAAGCAACAGCTCTGGAAATCTCCAAAATAATTATACTCCTCTGCTAAGGTAACTTACTGGACCAAAAGTATGTTAGTGTATAGAGCTGGTGCATTTAACTATTTATGAAAGGCATGCTTTGGGGACTGTTGCGTGAATGGCTGAGTTTCCCAGATGATACGAGTAATCTCTAGTTTCTAAGCCTCACAGTAAAGTACTAGACAAGGGATGAAAAAGATCTCTTAGAAGACCCCTGGTCACCTAGTGGTCACTGAATGCTACACGAGCATCTGTAGACTGAATTTAATTTTGTCTGTTACATGAGTGGAGTGTAATACTAGGATTAGAGATGTGTTTTTGCAATAGTTATATCAAAATTTGTTTTCATGGAGATAACTAACTGGGAAAAGAAATGTTTCATGGGGTAATAGTTTAGAAAACAGGATTTTCTTGAGTAGCAATGAAAAGGAATAGGTCAGCAACAGAGCCAGCGTATACTTGGTAACCCACATGAAGGTCTGACATCTCTTCTCTTCTCTGATAAAGTTCTTTCACCGGTTCCCTACCTTTCTTTTCTTACGTTTATTCCCCTACTACTGCCTTTCTCTGCAGCTCATCCAGGGTAGTATTAAGCAGACACTGATATTATACACTAACTAACCAGAATCATCCTTGATGCGTCTATGCAAGCAGATACATATGTTAATAAGTGTAGGTCTGCTCTAAACTCCAGAGACTTCTTTGGACCCAGTGATGCTCTTTTCCAAGTCCCTTACAAACCCCTTGTTTTTACAGAAGCAATTGCCTTAACAGGAGATAACAGCAATGATTTTTTCTGGGCTTAAATCCTGATGTAAATTTCTTTTCTTTGGCAGTCGTACTCATTCTTTTGAACCCTTCTTTATCTGTGCCTCTGCACATTGCTGTGTGGCTTTAAAAGTTCCAATTTTATTCTATGTCACAAATATTTGTGTCACTCAAATATAACAATACATGGTAACAAGTGCACAAGCTTTAACTTGGTCATAACTGCCACCTGACAAAGCCATTTTTTTTGTGGATTAGGAGATGAAGCCAGAACTGCTTTAAGTACAAACAGAGAAGTTGCTGCCTGTTTTCCTGGGCCTTCAGGAGTTTACTTTTGCTTCAAACCAATAGGGCATGAGACATGGAGGTGGTCAGATCCTGACTGCAGAAATCCTAGATGCAGCACGCCATCCCAATTCCCACATCCAGATCAAGAATTAGAAAGGGAGGCAATTCGTAACATGGTTATTATGTAAAACATATGCACAAACTGAGGCATTGTGTACACTAGCATAATTATCCACTGCTGACAATGAATTTGCTGGTGCTGAATGTGATTAACCTGCAAGCACAGCCAAGAACTATTCTTGTTTCAGAAAGCCCATGTTAAACCTGCCTGCTTGCGAAACTGTGTTCAATGCTGCTTTAATTGCAACCATTGCCGACATACATTGTCAATAACAAGCATTTTTGCTGCTGTAGATGAGGGTAAAATGTGGCGATGTTGCAGCGAGCCAAAGCTTGAAAGCCCTCACTTAACTTGGATGCTCAGGATTTAAACTACTCAGGAAACTTTATGTCTCCGGCTATTTATTATGACATACAACATGTTCTTGGAAACCACTCCACATTTAACAGCAGTTAAACCCATCTGCTGCTCCTGAATTTTCATTTCATTCACAAGCCTGCTTTAAAAGTATTTTTGGACTTATTGCCAATGTGCTATCAACTGTTTATTATTCTGTTGTAAGTTGGTAAGAAGAATGACTCAAATTTTAAAAGGAAATTGTAGCTTCCTATACATTTTTGAGCTTTTCATTGAAACTTGCCTTCCCTTCATTGCCTGACATAATTGAAATTTTTAGTTTAAAAGCAATTATTTGCCACAAAAGTGTATAACCTCAAGCTAAATGCCGATTTTAGTGACTAGTAATTACATATTTGTAAATTCCACAGAATTCATCTAGTAATTACATCATAGGCATAAGGAACAGACTTGAATTTAGAACTGCGATCACAGATACTGTTCGGTATATTGAAGTTCCTGTAAGTGTAACAATTTTTCATTGCTTTATTTAAAAACACGATCACAATTTTCTTGACACATCTCTTCTCCCTATGTTGGTGTTGTGTTACTGTTACTTGGCATAGCAGTACTTCAATGTCCTCTACAAAGATTAATAGGAGCTTTGTAGTTGTAATTTTCATGAGATCTTCTTCACCTCATGAAGATTTTTTTTATACAGAAAACCTTATTTTCCTCCTTTTTCTTTGTGTGGTCGTTGCATGGTACTGTATAATGTTCTTGTGTGAAGGTAATTTTTCCTGGACCAAGGGACTTCTTAGTATTTAATATGTGCTATTTTTTTCCATGGCACTAAATTGATTCTACCTTAATCCACAGATTAACAAAGCTTTCCAGTCTATAGGTGTATTTAAGCCCTTCTAAAAGTGGAAAATGACTTAGAAACTGAAACTTGTCTCTAGGTCTTGTGTAAAACACTCGCTATTTTACAAGTGAGTTCTCCCAAGGGATCACAACTGTTGTCATAGTTCATAATATTTAAAGTAGTTTGAAACTTACATATTTTTTTTCTAATTAAAAAGTAGGAGATTTTCTATACAATACATGCCAAAAGTTCATATTTAAATTATATATCCATACCCAATAATAACTAGTATCAATGACAATGTCTGTTAGCAAATAAAAGATCTCCTTAAAAGGAAAAAAAAAAAAAAAAGACTACTATTTGGGGTGAGGGCAGTTGTCTAAGATAGACATCTAGTGTATTTTAGATGGCCTGCAAGATCCGAGATGTGCATGTGGCTGTCAGAAATGACTGAAGGAAACCCATAGCCTTCTGAAGTAGCAGCCAGAGACAAAGTGATACTTCAGCGCATCTAATACACTCTGTTTTGGAAACTCAGTCTCACTTTTAAGATTGTCACATCCATGACGTACAATATGATGCTTATGAAGAATGCTGTTTATAAATGCTACCTTACTTGCATTTGAGTAGTTTATTCAAAACCCTATTTTTTACAATGAGAATTACATTTCTACACTGTGTATCCACTTGGTGCCATTCATACAATCTTACTTTGAAAGTGAGTATATATATATATATATATATATATTTCTTTTTTTTTTTTTTAAAGAAATAACTGAGAGGAATGTGCCTTTTGCTATTAGCTGGCTATTAATCATCCTGCTCCACTAAAATTGCTGAAATTACTAGGGAATAAACTTTTCAGGGGTGAAAGCTATGGACTCATAGCATGTAGGATTGGAAGGAATGTGTTTCAATGTTTCAGCACCCTAGCAGTTAGAGGCTTTTTTCAGAGCAGCTAATTTAGGATGATTTCTCTGGATTCTGTCCTCAGTGGAGACTAACGGATCACTATGCCCATGTAATATCCCATTTTCAGTCTTTCCTAGGTTGTGCTTTCTGAATCCATCATCACTCTTTTTCCTCTCCTGTAAATTTCCTTTGGCTTTTTCAGTATCTATCTTAAAATGCAGTGCCCCTAAAATGATACGTTCTGCTGGTGTCTTATCATCAATGATTACAGCACAATAATTATAACCCATGTCCTTATACACAGCAATCACTTATATTCTGAAGGAAGGCCATTTTGCAACAAAACTCACTCTTGGCTCCGCCTCAGTTAATGATCTCCACGTAGATGTTCCTTACTTTGTATTTTTGCATTTGATCTTTCCTCCGGTAGAGCAGTGCTTACTGCTCTGGGAGCATTTCTTCCATCTGTGTTTATGAAACCACATGTTTCTTTTCAAAAGTCTCCAGAACCAAATCCATGAACTAAACTACATATATGCAGAAGATTGCTGTGGCCAAAATAACACAAAGCCCTTGTGGACTTGTCCTTTAAATGCCTCCCAGTGGCTCCTGGTAGGCTTCATCTTGATGTATGGGAATCCGCAGCCACACATTACACTGTAAAATAAGTTACTTTAGATTTTGTCATATAAAAATCCTTTACGTATGAGCTCAATTGAATATTCAGACCTCAATTCATTCCAGTTCACTGAGGTGGGAATGCAACCTCCAAAGGGTGTCTCAGTGCACTGAAGCCCTGAGCCATTCTCAGGAGTTTCCCATGTCTCCACGGACTCTTCTCCTATCTGAAAAACCTAAATGCCTGAAGTTTGACAGCATCAATATAATCCTCAGTTCTTAAGAATACTGTTGTATGACAGCAGTAATCCTTTTAAGCAGAGCTAGAAGTCCCTTTTCCTTAGAATATACTTTTTAAAAGCTTTAAAAATGTTATACCATCTTTTTTTTTTGACTATTAGTTGCCACTCTTTACACCAACAGTGTTTCAAGATTTCCCTGAATGACTTGTTAGCCTAGTGGTGTTAAAAAAAGACTTACTCTTGCAGGTGAGAGTGAAAAAATGTGGGTTTTTTTCTCCTTGTTCTTTTTTAAAAGTTGTATTCCTTAGCAATACAGAAACAAAAAGTTTTTAAAGTGATCTACTGCAAGGTGAGGATCAGTATTACAAATGCATCATAATGAATGTGGCCTTTGTAAAAATGCTTTTTAGTACCTTAGGAATTAAACATTCTGTAAAAAAAAAAAATATTGGATGCATAGCTACAGACATGGTAGTTTTGCTATTGACAAAACCTGTGATCCTTGCAACGCGTCTCCCTTTGCTGACAGGGCTCTTCCACATTGCTGTTATTTGTTAAAAACTCATGTGTTTTCTATGGTGGTGTTGACTCATGCCTAGGTGGGAGCCTGAATTCAGTGCAGATTTTCCGTTTCACAAAAAATGAAGCCTGATGTTCATTAAAAGCAAATGTATAGTCTCTTTCTGTTAAAACTTCACAAATTCACAGTGATAATTAGAGTGGATTTTAAAATGTAGAAGGAACAGGGTTATTTCTAATTTTAGCGAGAAAGGGGTGGACTGTCAAGAGAACATTTATTTATTCCTTACAGCCTTTTTGCTTGATTTTCTAATAATTACTTGAGATTGGTAGATGTTGCATACTAAAAATAAAATTAAATATAGTAGTACAGTGTTAATTCTATAATATATATAGAACTTACTTGTTCTCCCTTGAAGAATAAACAGCTATTCCATAGATATTTATAATCAATAATATGCACTCACATTTGGAATATTATATAATATAATGGCATTTCATTTTTGTTAGAAAGCCTCTGGCCAATTCAACATGTATTAACACCAGTTTTCAACTTGAAGGGGAATAGGTGGCATGCCAGGATATTTCCCAAAGCAGATATAGCAAAAATGAGCCCCCAGCCCCCTAAAAGCAACCTGGGAAGCAAAACCACAGAAGTAAGCACCGTATGCAAACACAATGAGAAATCTGAGTTTGGAACATGTCCTGAGTAGATGTCTCTATGTACTTCCAGAAAGGCCAAGAGGAAGAAAATCCCACAGGTAGAGGCCTTCAGCTGGGACCTTTTCCTGAAATGGAATGGACTAATGCACAGGTGAGAGTAGTGAATTTAGCTGTGAGAAATAAGTGAGGAAAGGAAATAGTTTCTGGATTGCTGCTTCATAGTTTTGCCAATTTTTCTCACCAATGCTGCCCTAGACTCAAAAGCACCCATTTCAAGTTAAACAAAATATTTGTATAAATGCTTCAATAATTGACAAGATGCTGTGGCATATAAGAAGCCTCAGCTAGGTACTGATCAAAGTGAAAACAATCTGGCTGATGAGGAAAACAATTTGGCCTCACCTGATGCAAGTCAATGATATTGTCATGGTAGTCAATGGAGAGACTCTTCCTGGATGCAGTTCTTCCAACCTGTTTTGGTTGTCTCCTTTAGATGGAGGTGGATTGTGCCCTGAAAATGATTGTCTCTTTCCATTGTCTTTATGTCTCTTTCCACTGTTCTTTATGGTCAAATAACATAGCTCATGTGCTCAGGAAAATGTCGCATTTATCTTTTTGAAATTTCTTCTTATTGTCTGTTGGCCTAGCAGAGATCCAATCAGTCTCTGAGGTGTAACAGGCAGGACCAACCTGGGGTACAGGACAGGAAGACTAAGTATATTTATGTTGAATAGTGCTGCTATCATGGACCTGAAAAACCTGACAGACAAGAGCATTGTTGAAGTTGCTTGGGGGTTGTTGTTTTTTGTTGTTGTTGTTGTTGAGGGGGTGGGGGGTTTATCCATTTTTTTTCAATAGAGGAGTTGTCATTGAAACTCGCAGTACAAAGAAACTCCAAATCAACCAAAAGTGCCGGTGACTCTATTGCACTAGGATACTAACCTCCATACATTTCTGTTATCAAAATATGCAGTTTAGTTTATGTTGCATTTGTGTTCTCAGTTTTCAGTGTATGACCTCCTGCCATTATGATAATAGATGTGTGAGAAACTTGATATTTTGGTTGTTTGCCAGCTGAGTCCTTTGAAGTCTCAGGAGGAAAAGAAGGCAGTTTACGATATCAGGATAATGCACACTAATGGGATATTTCTGGTCAAAGTAGTCTAAAGATATATTGTTGATGTCCAAATTGCTATCCTTTGATTTCAGAGTTAACAAGACACTGGGATAAATAGGGCAGATGACAATTCTGAGTGACCCTTGCACAGCTCTCTGCCAGATATACATCAATTTATAATGGCTTAGCATGCCTAGGTGATTTTCCTAAACATAAGGGCCAAAAATATGTGGCACTTAAGGTGGCAACCCAGCAGGAATCAGTAGCAAGTATAATGGATAAGAACTCTGACAGTATATATCCAAACACTCAATTTCTGCCTCCTAAGATTTTGAGAAAGGTTTAAAGAAGCTTATTTCTTGGTTTATATTGGATGCACATAACTGATTTTTGCTGTTTTTTTGGTTGGGTTTTTTTTGTTGTTGGTTTTTTTTTTTTTTTTTTTGTAACATCTAAAAGAAGAAATGAAGCTCGTCAATCACTGTTTAATTAATTGTGTCATTTATTCATGTAAAGATGAACCAAAACTCTGATACCTCTTCAATACTGAGTGGCACACAGTAGGAGGGAAGTGCTGTTTGCTCCTTAACAAGCCCATATGGTGGTAGAAGATCCAGTGTCCCTACTATGCAAACACACTGAGTGTTTAAAAGCATGTTAAACAACATCTGCCAGTGATAAAAAAGTAAAACAGAAGGCTTATTGCTTGATAACTTTCACCTAAGAGCCTTAAAAAAGGAGGCTGAAGAGATCTGTTAGAATATATTTTAAATTCCAGAGAGATGGAGTGTGAGTACCATGCTTTTGTTTTTACCTTTTTTTTTTTCCCAAATAATGTTGCAGAGCAGGTTAGCTATATGTCAGCCCTGGAAGACAATATTGGAAAGATTAATGAGGATTTAGCTAAGAAAGCAAGCATAAGAATAAATTAATGGTTGGAGTAAATTAATGATAGTCAGCATAGTTTTGAAGTAAAGCCATTGTGTTAGATAAACTTCATTTCAGAATGTGATTTTTCTTCATAAATGGTCCTAGGTGGTGTTTGGGCTTCTGTAAGACATTTGATTTAATTCTGTATTGTACCTGGTATAAATAAATAACAGTATACTTTATCAAAATGGTATTCCTTAAGAACTGACATCTCAAAGTATGAGTCAATGAGAAATGACCTTTACACAGAAATTTTGAGGGATTGTCTTCTGTGATTTAGAATTGGATGTGGACAACATATTTCACTATTTTCACAAATCATTTGGAAGGAAACATGAATTCTTGGAGTGCAAAATTTGCAGATGATGCAAGGATTGAAAAAGTAGGAAAAAAGAGGGCACAGTAGTCAGGCAGAACAAGCCAGTTGCATTCTAGCCTGGTAAACAGAGGCCACTTCAACAAAATCATTATTACCTAGAAGAGAGGTATTACACAGCTAGAAGGAAGTAATACCAGCTAGACATACACAGGGGGGACCCCTACAGCGGAAATAAATGACACTGAGAATGTTCCAGAAGAAAGAACAGACAACTCAGCAGGGCTTGTACTATGAACTTTGAATGTTGAAAAAAGACTGAAAGTTGAGAATAAGGAGGTGGTTTGATTTGTACGTAAAACCAGTAAGGTTATGGAAACACCACACCAAGATTTGGAGTCTATACTTTTAAAAGATATTAAATATGTATGAAAAGACAGAAAAGAGAGTAGGGTGGAGAAAAATTCTTCCAGAGATAGATATGATTTAACAACAGTGTATTCCTATGGAGACACTGGGAATAAAAGGGTTCTTCAGAGTAGTGGAGAAAAGCAGAATACCTACCATGGTGAAAGCAAACAAATGCTGGGCAGGCATTCCTAGCAGTGAGAATATAGGACAAGCTATCAAGGGAGGTAGTAGATCTCAATCTTGTTATGTTTTCCAGATTAGATGCTTTTCTGAAATAGATAGGCACACTTTAGGTTAAGACAAGTTATTGTTGTCAGTGTTATGTGCTGCAGTACATTAGGCTAACCTCAATGATCTAGTGATACTTTCTGCCTTAAACCCTGAATCTTTTAGGTGCCTTTCTCCAGCAGCGTCAGCAAAAACTTCTTCAGTACAGGAATGTGGGATTAGATGATATGGTTGAGGGAGATTCAACCC
This sequence comes from Falco cherrug, assembly GCF_023634085.1. Lineage (NCBI taxonomy): Eukaryota > Metazoa > Chordata > Aves > Falconiformes > Falconidae > Falco > Falco cherrug. Next base: position 7,861,357 of record NC_073698.1, read on the forward strand.
ATATAACTAATGCAGTTTATCACCTTCTTCCCCAGCCAGTATTTCAAATGAAGAAATGTGGAGCTGTATTATTTGGTCTAATGAGAGCATTTACTTCCTTTTTACTTTCTTCCCATGGATGAATAGAGGCTAGCGCTGCTTTTCTCATTTTACATTTTCCTTGGCCTGAGATTTGCAGCTTGCATTTTAATGCAATCATGAATCAATCAGACTCTATGCAGAAGCTATGAGGCATGCCATACACAGCTACCTTTTGAAATTTTGCTGTTGTCCCCTTACATGAAGAGGCTTCCCACAAAAAATGAGTGACTCCTGTATTATTTGTCATCCACACTTCTGTTATTAATGTCCCAGGAAAAAAAAAAAAAAAAAAAAAAAAAGTCACATGTTATGAGGTACTTCGGTTCACTGTATTGTGCTTTTTTTGGAGATATGTCTTTTTAGTCTTTTTTTTCCCCAAACTTCATAATAGACCAGATAAAAAGCTCAGTACAACCATCTCATGGCCAACACATGTGGAGAATGAAGTTTGAATCTTTCCAAGATCATTGATTTCTGAATTAATTTTCCTTCATTGGCTTGTAATCTGGAGTAGCTAAATTTTGCTTAAAACAGCAAGGTTTGGTTTGGAGGGTGTGACGTTTCAGTGCTGCATGACTGTCTGCCATCTACGTCTCAGTGACATTTTATATAACTGGTTGAAGTTTAGATGGTCTTTAAAATGAGATTCTAGACAAGATATGTTGTTTGAATTCCTGGCTTTGCAACTGCTATCTTGAGTCACCTTCAGCAGCTTGCTTCGTTTTCGTTGCCTTTGTTTTCCTGACTGTAAAAGAGACATAACATTTTCCTTTCTTTTGAAGTGTTTTAAGAAGCACAATAGTGCCTGAAGAGTCTTTAGACATTTTCTATCTGGTTTACATATAACTAATTCATTACTGTACAACCATTACATGTATGCTCAGTGGTGAATGAGACATTATCATACTGTAGCATTCTAGGACATTTAGAGGTCAGAAGAAACCGAGACCCCTTCAGTCTGCAAGTCTATAGGTGTGCTGATCAACCCCGAGTGAAAGTATATTTAAAATCAGCTTTGTTTTTCTCCCCCCACTACACCCCATTATAAAATTTATTTTTTAGTTCCCTGCTTTGACTTGCACCTAAAATAAACTGTCTTCTCTTATTCCCATCCTGCTTACCCTATATCATTCACTGGGAGAAAGTGACTCACCTCTCCAGTTAGGCAAGGATGGAAGGGCCCATTGTTCAATTGTGAAGACTTCCGAAAGATTTTCATGCTTTTTGTTCAATTCACCAGCAAAGTCTGGTTTGTCTTAACATCTAAAAAAAAATCAATGGCTAGGTAATGAGGCGTCTAAGACCTTGGCCAAATCCTGATGAGTACTGTTGAGCAATGGTTTATGTCTGTTGTCTCTCAACAGAATCAACTCAGAATGGAAACTCTCTGAAGCTTGGCCACTCTGTTTTTGTGTTGTGGGTTCACTGAAAGCCTACAACAGTGGAGTTCCAGGCCTTAACACTGGTACTGAGATGTTATAGCAATGGATACAGGGCTCATCAGAAGTTAAGATGCTTTGCATAATTACCTTTCAACTGGGAAAAGGGAACTGAGCTCCCATGGTCCTTACTGTAATGTGAAAAATGCAGTGGAGGATGTAGGCAGAGTTCAAGTCTCAAAACCTAGTTGTATTAAGTGGAATTTCTCTGATGTGCAGATCCATTTCCTTTGTGTTCTTAGGGAGATATTTCTTAACTAACATAGCTATTGAGCTTTTTCCCCTGCTAATTTTTTAGAAATGAGTCTTTGCTCTTGCCTACATATCCCTATAGAATTGTGAACTCACTCGTTTCTCCATGAAGAATTTTTGTGCTGAAAACACTGCATGGGTATTAGGAGGTCTAATTTTGCCTACAGTACCTTTTCGTTATTTATAATTACTCATGAGTAGCAGGATAGTTGGATAGGTGCACTTTATGCATTTATTTTCCCTTTTCTTGTGGCGTCAGTTGATGTTCTACTGTGGTTTTTCTTATGGGCTTTGTCAGACATTGCTCAGGCACTCCAGCTTATCACCGCTGTGTAGTTGACCTTCCAACATCACAGGCTGAGCAGAAGAATGTGATTTCCCTCTCACTCAAGCAAATGATAAAACTTCAGAAGACTTAAACAAATCCAAGATATTGCCCACTATTTCTAGTTGAACACTTACAAAAGTAGACAACATTTGTGAGGTTTTATTACCAAAGACCTTTCTTCTGGCTTAAATGCTACTGGAAATTCACTTTGTTGTTAAGAAACAGAGATGTATTGATATTAGAAAGGGACGCTATTTGTGGGCAATTCTTTCGAAGTGAAAGTCTTCAAATTGTTGGGTGGCTTCTATTAACAATCATCATTGATATCTCTTATACTCCTAGAAAAGTAATTAGGTAAACTGTCTGTAGTGGCCCCTGAAGACACATTTTATCTGAAGTGATTTATTTCTATATTCCACTTCCCTGCACAGAAGAGTGTTCACTAGACCTTCCAGTTACCAAAACTTCCAGTTACCTAAAATCTTGAGCAATCTTACATCTCCTATGCAGTCAGCAGCAAAGGTAACTGCTGATTTTAATCCTCAGTTAAGAAATTCTCAGATACTTTCCTGCAGAGGTCTAATATTAATATCCAGATAATATAAACTGAAAGTACAGATAGCACTTTTACTCAATGAAGCTGAGCCAAATAGTGGTAACATCAGTATTCTGTATCACTTACCCATGTTACATGGGGTGAAGTGAGTGCTGGAGCTTGAAATGAGTTTTTAAACTAGTTAATTCTTGATTTTTTCACTCCTGTGATGTAATGCAGCATGGATTGTTTAATTTACAGCAACAAAATGGTTCGGGGTTAAATGTTACAGAGGCAATGAAGAGGTTGTTCTGCTTTTAATTGATGCTGTGACCTACATTGTTCCCCAAGGCACCACAGACATTTTTCAGAAAAGTCTCCTCTTAATTATAATTGTATTCTGTGGTGCTGGGTCAGTTGTCACTTCCATTACATAAACTTTAAAAACTATGGGGTTCAGTTATTTTAAATCACATTAGGTAAAGATTTGCCACTGAGGCTGGTAGCTTGGATACAGCTACTTTCTGAGATGATGGTGACTTCAGTCTCACAGCCCCTTCTGTACAAGCACCCAATTTTGAGGGCTCCAGGACGCACCTGCGTAGCTGTGCAGTTTCTGAAGGCACTTCCTGCATTCTTGAGAAACAAACCCAAAAATGCTGAATATTTGTGTTCCCGTAGCCTCCTGTAGAGCACATGGGTGGGTGGTCCTGACCATCCACTAACCCTGGTTTCTGGAGTAAGCCCTAACCTCACTGCACTGCTGAATATACTCCATATTTCCTCCCGGAGGAGAAGACGTCTGTTCATGCATCCTGTGGTGCCTATACCATCTGCCTCATGGAAACGGTGAGATGTATATTGGTAACTTAGATGAAAGATGCCTTACATTAAAGGAGTCAGCCCTTTTTAAGGAAGAGGAAATCAATCTCATTCCTAGGCAGTAAAAATTAAGAGCTGGTGGGCTTTAATTATACACCGTCTGCATTCCTTTTCTTTCATAGACGAGCTTATGTGGTCAACTTGTAATATCAGACCGTTCTTAACTTCATTGCGAGGTTGAGTTTTTTTCCGCTCGTGATAAATAAACTATTTTTTTTATCTAATTATTTTTTATTAGCAATTTACTCTGGATGGGGCTAAAATTGCACTTACCTCCATTATAACTTGCTTAGTGGAAACATCTGGGATTTTTTGATTATTTAGTTATAAAATCAACTTAGGTTGGATAAGCAGCTCTGCATTCATGAGAGCTACAAGTGCTTCCCAACTCTGAAAGTCTGACCCAGAGCTTCCAAGGCTAAAGAATCAAAAAAGCAGTAATCTTTATAATCTTGAAAGTTATTAGACAATCTTAAAAGTTATTAGACAATCTTAAATTATTGCATGGAGTCATCATTACACAGCAGTAAGGAACTGAGGAACACAGCTTCTGAAAACTTCAGGAGCCTGAAGTCATAATCTGATCCACTACCTTTTCAGATCTCTTCAAAATTTTGCAGCTAAATGTAATTTTCTTTAAGAAACATAAGTAAGTGCTTGTATTTCTTCTGGAGGCAACATCCTAACTAAATACTTTATTTGTTGTTATTTATTAAAGTTTTCAAATTGGGATATCCCTGACCTTCGGGAACGACTGATGTAGTTCTTTAAGCTCTGGGTGTAAATTCAGAAATTAGTCATAATTCAATTTGTTGCTTAAGGTAAAACAGTTATTGCAATGGTAAAGTCTTTCTGCAAAAGGTGTACATTGTATCTCAAAGTGTACTCTTATGTGCCTTTACTTTATATTGAAGCTTCCTGCCTCAGTAAACTGTCCTACTTAATTTTTTAATTTATTCAGTCTCCAACTAAGGGATTGAAATGATTTTGCTTCATACTTGCAAATCTTCACCAGTTCAAAACACAATTGTGAAATATAAGCTATATAAACAGTGTCTTTAATTTTATTAGTAATGCATGCTCTTTCTGTAGACAGCACAAAGCCTTTTGATTGATTATATAAACTGTTCATAAGAAGTTTACAGCTTCAAGTGGAATTATTTTTTTATGTTATTTGAAAAAGTATTTCCCAGGGTAAAAGTGATCATGATAAAATGATATCTTTACAGTACAGAGCTGTGTTTCAGGGAAACTGGATTCAAATTGTACCTTTTTCTTTCTTAGTGCAATAGGGAAATGTAGAACTTTCCATAACATCAAATGACTATATCTCTGAAAAGAAAATGTTTGGTTTAATTTTTTTTCTTGATGTTGGCATCTAGTTAAAAGCATTTTTATTCAGACCCTTTATTCAGTGAAGTACTGAAAAGAGATATAGGTATTAGTAGAAAATTTAGAGAATCTTAGGAAACAAAAAGGAAGAGGTTTAAAGAGCAAACTGATTAACTCACCTGGCCCCTCAGCTTCTACCGCAGCCAACCCTCAATAACAAAAAAGTAACACTTTTATTTTGTTGGGAAAAAATTACTGTTCTTGCTTACAAAAAACATTGTTACTGATTGCATTACAAATGAGGAATGGCTAAGTTTAATCTGTAGCTAAAACCTGTAGAAATTTTAGACATCAAGAACCAGTTAAATCCCATCAAACACAGGCAATTAAGATACCTTTCCATGTTCAGCATCTGAATGTGAGCCAAGCATGCTCTTTATTCCAACTGTGTTTAATAAAAATTAAAACGTTACTCAATTGTCTAATTCAAACACAGAAATCCCGGAGAATTAAACAAATTATATTTCTGCTATAGCTTTGTTTTCTACAAGGCAGAGTGTATTGTTGAGTAGAATATAAATAGCTTCTTTACTAGTTAAGCCTTCAGTTCTGCTGCAGGTTTTAATTATCATTGAATGAACTGTCTTAAATCTTCCCCAACACACACACACACATAATCGTAATGTATTCTACTTATCTAAGAACAGTTATATCTCACTTTGGCCATAGGGATTTGAAAATTGCAGGTTTTGTTTTGACTTCTCACAGTTACGTATTTATAACCTTACAGACACAAGGAAAATATAGCTCATTCTTCATTTCTGTCCTATATTCAAAGGGTTTCTGCCGCTTCTTCCTCTAGTGATCTCTGAAGGCCTTTATTCCTTTCAAAATACGCAATTCAGCTCATTGAACTAAATTTCCAATGACCAAAATTCTTCCATTTTGCTTAGAAATTCTATGAAAAGAATTGTCCATTTCTAAGCTTATATTGTCCTTCAGCTTAAACTCCACAGAACTTCTGGATCCCAGATTTTCAAAGCTCCTTTGAAGGTTTCTGAAGGCCTGAAATTATTTCTAAAATAATATGGACACAAGCTACCCACTTTAACTTTGAAGTTAGTTCTACTTTAAGACGAAGTTGGACTACATGGCACACATCACTTCCAGCTCAAATTTTAATTCCATAACTCTATGATACTGTGATTTTCACTGAAATAAATCAGGGATTGATTTTGAAGAGTGAAATTACAGACTAAGAACTAAACATTGTAGGCATCCAAATTTAAAACCTGTTTCCTAGCCACACCTGTGTCACTTTTAAAAGTTCAGTTCATCTTTTTCTTTCATCTGTTTCATTTTCACTCCTACAGTGCTAAGCTACTTTTTTTACTGGTAACTCTGAAATACTTGGCTACTTTGCTTTGGTTTTGCCTTCTCTTTCCCTGACCTTGCCGAGTCCCTGTTGGCAAAAGCACACTACAAACCTTTTATATCATAGTGATGTCATGGATGGTGCAACTTTCAGGTATTATTTTTGCAGTGAAATAGAAAATTTTGAGTAAACTTTAGTGAAGTATTTTTTTCTGACATAATCTGCATTTACAGTTCAGGTAAATACATCCTTTTGGAAAATTGAAAATCTCAGCCAGAACGTGTAAAAAAATTAATACATTTTTCCAGCAGTTAAGGGGCTTTTCATTAATCAGTGCTAACAAAATATGCAAAATCAACTCCTTTCAGGGATTTTTTTCCCCTGCTGTCTTTCTATCTGTTGTGGAAACTAGAAAACAGAGTGTAAGGCAGTGGTGCCATAGGAACACAGGATGAAAAGACAGTCCCTCTCCCAGATAGTTTCTGAATGAAGTAGAGGAAAAAATAAAAATAGGTGAAGTAGGCAAGAAGAGGTATAAAAACATGCTAAGATAGCACCAACTACTGATAATTTTTAATTAATTATTAATGTAAAGAAAGATGGTAAAGGAGTATCTTTGGGGGATATTTTGCTGACGGATTTCAAGTGCCATTCCTGAGAACTTGATAGAAACTGAACCTGCACTGCCATTCCTGAGAACTTGATAGAAACTGAACCTGCACAAGATCCAATTTTACTCTCATTTTTGGGAAATCTCTGAGCCCTTGTAACACGTGCAAAAGGAGTGGGTGTTCACTTACAGAAGGGGTCCAAAAGTGTGTACTGGAAGGGGCCACAAGGACTTTTTCCCATGATCTTCGTGTACCAGATACTTTGGGACAAAAGGGATAAAACTTCTTCCCTGTCTATTCTGAAGAATTATTGAACACCATTTTTACCTCTGCAACACAACCTTATGGGAGAAAAAGAACCCAGTGTTTTCCACTGTGATGGATGTAAGTTGTGCTCCCTGGGCCAAGAGGTGGTGCACCAGGCTGACAGTGTGCTTAGCCACACGTTCTAGCTTCTCCTACTTCTGGCAATAACTATTTTTCATTTCTTCTGCAGATGAATTAACAGAGCTTTCACAGGGCCATTTCATAATGGGGGAAAAAAGCTAGGTCTATAATAAATGGCTAAATCTTACTCTCTCCTTCCAAGTGTAGCAGAAGGAAAGGAAAACAGTAATTTGGAGATAGCTGGAGTCTGGTATCAGCAGGTAGAAATTTTACTTACGTTTACAGAATATAAAACCTTTCCCGTGACTTTTGAAACAACTGGATGACTTCTTGACTTCTAAGTCAAGATATTTTTTTAAAAATCTTTTGAGGGTTTCCTATTTGCTGCCCTTCCTAGCAATTCAGCAGTTTAAGTTAAGTAATTGCTAAGCAAATTCCAAAGTTTTTCGATGAATGTCAGCACTTGCCTTCTTTAGCTGCTAGGAGAGAGGTAGTTTTTGCACAAGTAGTTGATCTCAAAGAGTGAAACTTTTCTTCTCAGGTTAGATTTTTATAACATTGCTAAATTTCCCCCCCTGGTCTTTATATTTATTGGCAAAGAGGATGATTTGGGATGAGAGAGAAAGTGACAGTGGGTAAATTGGGGTGGGAGACAAGGAAAGATTGATGACAAATTAGAGAAACATAACTGAAAAGTCTCTATAGAGAGGTAGCATCTGGGGAAGAGCGGGTCTGAACAAGCCAAAAAAAGATACGGGAACAGAGAAAAAGAAAGAAGAAAAATGTGTTCATAGATTACCTATGGAATAAGTGTCTGCTGTTTGCTGAGTAAAGGATATACAATGTTAACTGGTTAAAGTTCCTTTCTTCTTGCTTTCTTAGTTCTGTGTTGACTATATTTCATAGAAATGCAACAATAATCTGCAACAAAGCTAAGACTGAGCCACATCTAAATCCATAGAGTATCTTTTAGTCTTTAACATGGGAAAACCTCTAAAGAGGTGGACAGTTTTGTTACTGTCTTAGAGCAGATGACACCAGAAAATTCATATAAGATATAGATTTGAAAAGTCAAGTATTATATTACCTAGTCAAGCAATAATCAGTATTATTATGTTATCTATCAATATTTTAACTGTCAGGTTATCTGAAGAAACAGGACTTTACATGGCAACTGTGTATAAATCTTCCAGTATCTGTGCAGCTGTAGAGGTATTTGAGAACTGTGACTTTAGTATTTGTTAATATTAAAAAGACTGAAAATAAAATTTATTACATCAAGCTATTGTACAAGTATTGGTGTAAAACACACTGGTGTTCTAGTCCTAGGAATTAGTTGGGTGATATGAAACAAAGGTGCTCCATAAACTGCTGCAAAATAGATTTTTTTTTTGTCCTAGATTAATAGTCAAACAGAAATTCTCTGTGCCCTGGAGTTTGTGTGTTGTGTAACTTGTCCTTCATATATCTGTCTTCATACGATGTAACTCATTTTGTTGGTCCTTTATTATATTCTTTATTTGATGTTTTTACAAATAATGAATTAGTCAAGTTAACAAGTAGGCTTTATGAGTGGAGGCTCAACAGGTTCATGCAAAGGGACTGTTTCTGAAAAATAAATATATGGGAAATTTTTATTGTTTCTGCTGTTCTATGATTTTTCAGATCTCATAAAACAGATTGCCTTCTAACTATAAACATGACCAGGCATCTCATATCCTGGTTAAATAAATAAGTAGCCCAAATAATTCATTACCCAAGCAACTGTCTGTGATTCTTCAGTAACAGTGGATTGAAGAGCTCAAACCTGATGTAATTCCTTCTTTTAAGAGCACATGGAAACTCACGCCCTTGATGTCAAACTTTTCCTTTTCAGTGGGACTGGTTTTAGTGCACAGGCAATGCCAGTGTAAGGAAACAGGCAATATATTCTTAGATTGCTACAAATAAATATGTTTTAACATTTAAAGCTAATTCTGGGGCAGAATAGCATGAAGCCCTATCTTTTAGCGTTTGGTTTGTGAAGCAAATATTTATAATAGAGCAGAGTTTTGGAATAGTGCTCCATATTACAATGTCCTGGAGGCATTTGTAGGAAGTTAAGAGGTATCACATAAATAACACCAGAATTTCTTGCATTTGAAGTTACTGAATGGGCTGGAATATTAGTTATTAAAACCATTGGGTTTATAGCTGTATAATATAGTCACAAGCTAAAGTATTTTCTCAATAATTTGATCAGCTGCTTTTAATTTATTATTATTATTTTAAGTACAGGTGCATGTGACTTTTCAAATATAGTTCAGGCTGAAGTTCTTAGGAGTGGAGAGAAATATGTTTCCTCGCAGGCTTGCACAGACAGTCCTACATTAGTCTGTCTCCTTCTGTTGAGTACCTAGAGATTGGCTGTTTCTGTAAGATGAGTCAGTATATAACCTCATACTGGTAAAGGAGTTGCTTAGTTCAGCACATTCACTCTGCTAGAAGAGAACAAAGTTGGGTTTCAGTCCTCTACTGACATGACTTGAGATGGTCATATCTGATGAAAGGAGAAATAATAAGAATAATCCAGAGCCTTTTACTGATGAACTTTCTGTTAAAGAAAACCCACACAAAAGTATGTTTTGAAAACTGTGACACTGTGACCTGAACCTTATCCAATAACCAGTTTGGTGCATTTGAAACTGGCAAGCCAAATGATTAAAGACTTGATCTTACTAGAACCTAACTAGTGTACATCTTCTAATCTAATGCCTGAAACATTTGTCTTGAGCTTGTCATACATCCTTTTTACAAACTTAGATTACAGAAATTTTCTACCACTGTAAGCACTTCATTTACAGATCTGTCAATTTGAAATCAAATGAAAAGTTAAATGGAAATGGAAATGATGGGTAAAGATGTGACGGTCCAGATTACTTGAGCTGCCAGTCTTAGGCTAAACAAAGCTCACATTCCACTTCCAGGTGGAAGAGAAAATTACCGTTTGCTTTCATGAAAGATGCTTAGCTAAATGTAGCTCTTGACCAACAGTCCTAATCAGTGAAACGCCTTTCCAGGCTTTTTGTGAATTGCTGAGAACAAAATGACATTGTGTGTACGCAAACCATCTGTTTATTGTGGCTGACTACCATAAATATGCATGGTACTGTATATACCTAACATGCCTAAGCTGGCTGTAGATCTAATGACATAACACAGTACATAATTCAGAGGGGGGAGGTGCAGAAGTAACCTGGAAAAAAAAATGCGTCAGCTTCATAAAGAAGACATGGATTTTCTATTTGTTCATCTTTGCACTTTTGTGTTTCTTAGATTCTTTTATCTTTTTTTTTTTTTTTTTTTTTTAAGGAAGGGGATATAGATGTTTTTCTTATCATAGTGAGAAATCTGAAGTGACAAAGTTAAGACAGAATTTCCTACTGTGCTATAATTTAAGGTTTTAAGTGCCTACAGCCTCTGTGGATGCTGGGGTGCAAGGAATGTCACATCAACTGACTCCAGGGAATAAAGGGTGACAATGACTGATTAAATAAGAAAACCTGTTTGTAGGAGACACATTGTGAAGACTGGGTCTCAATTGTCTTGCATTCCATCATGATTAAAACTAGAGTCTAAGGCTTTGGACAAGTGATGTTGCATTCTCTTAAAATGTAATTCAGTTTTAATCCAATTTAATTTTACGAACCTTTGGTTTTAAATCCAGGTTTACCAGGCGACAAATGTATTTTTAGATGTAGGAGGGTCCCACAGATTAAAAGCAATATTTTTATGGGTCCTTGGGTATTTAATGTGAAGGAAGTATAAATAACTCTGTGAAGTAAGCACAAATTTTACAAGGTGCACTAAACTAGGTTCGGTGGAGTGTTCCTGAATACTGCAGCTTTGCTGGTTTAGCTGTAAACTGTTCACTTAAAATCAGTCATTGCTGTCACAAAGCTTAAGATTTTCATACTGTACTATGTAGAGAGAGATTAAGGCCTTCCAATTGATGGCTAATTTTTGTCTGGTCATTTGTTTTCATTTTGTATTAATATGCTGACATTGGTTGTTCCAGTCAGTCAGTAGAGAATTGCAACAACTTCAGTATTTACTCAGGGACTACTGCTCTTCTACTTCTGTACATATTGCCTTATTAGACTTCAGAAAGAATATTTTTATTTATATTTAAAAAGAAACTCCAAAAAATAGTACAGGTAAATATCCCATTCCCAGCAGTCTCCTGGAGGGAGCCATGTGACAGTGTCGGAGCCAAAGAGGAGGGCAATGCCAGGTACAGCACGGCTTTAATAGGTTCGCACTGCCACCGAGCTAAGGGACCTGTTTCCCCTCTCCCACCACTAACTGGAACAAATTGACTCTCCACTGCTTTGTGCTGCCTGCCTCTGTATCTCATTCCATTATCTGGAGCACAATGGGATTCTGGAGTCATTTTAGCATTGCCAGTGTTCAGCTCGGTAAACAAAAATACGTATTTAACACTGGTGAGGTGATCAAGCAAACCTGGGTGACAGCATATTGTGAAAGGGAAGAGGTTGAAAAGAATCAATGCTAATTCTGACATCAAATTATATACTGACGCAGAAAATGAATCAGAGTAAAGCATTTTTAGCACTCAAAAGCATGCTGATGTAGGGACTGCTAATGAAAATTGGTCTAATAATTTGAAATGCATGCATATCACATACACATATCTCATGCACTAAAATATTTTGAATAAATGGCACTTCTATTGGAAATTCTAATCAATGCCTTATTAAACATGTTACATTTTCGGTCAGATGCACACTTTTTAATCTGTTCCACAGCTTCACTGGTGGACAACATTTGAGGTTTTCATGTTCCTCATAAAATACCCTTTTGATTTTGACAAAAGTATCTTCCAAAAAGAAATGTGTTTGTTGCCCATCTCATTATTTTTCTTGAGAGCAAACTGCTTCTTATTTAATTGCATTTGGATATTGCTGCATTTGCTTGGTTTCAAATACCATAATTAAAATAACAACAGTCATTGTGACAGACTTATGAATAAAACTTGTGACAAAATCTTACTAATCCCTTTTCTGCTTACTCAGGCAATTGGTATCATTCTGCCTAAATCTTAATATTTGTAAGTTTGTTGTCAGTTAAATAACCCTTAATTTTTACATTGGTTGTAACTGTACAGATGTCCAGCCGATTGAGTGTTCTTTAACCGGTATATTCTCATAGTCATATATTCTTCAATACATCTGCATATACTATGGTATATAGGGGGGGAGGGGGTGATGGTGTCCAAGTTTGTCACAAAGTACACATGTTAATATCCATTAAAATGTTCAAAGAGCAATAGTCATCTTAGCCTCTATATTGAGAAGATATCAAAGCAGCTCAGCAGTGTGTTATGAGCAGCTAATTGGAAATTTCTGCTTGCTGTTTGTGTCATTCTGTCCTTCAAGGGAGATTTTGATCAACTGCAAAATCTTGCCCAGACTTACTATTTCTTTTTAATCCTGGGAAGTCAGGATGCATCACTTTATTTTGAGATTGCTGTCTGCTCATAGTGAGGAGGTTCATAAAACCCACACACTAGCAATTCCCCAAAGGATAAGTCAATTAAAATATATCTAATTTACTGCTGTTGTACATATTGGGCAAAGTGATGAAGAGAAATGCTTTAATATTCATCTTGTGTGGATTCAAGATTAATGACACGGCTTCTCAGTCTAGCGGCTAGACCAATTTATATAATATATCCCAAACTCCATATGGTTCCTTATTGCAATACGCGGGAATAAAGTGTCTACACTTCTCCAACCATTTTCATAAACGCAGAATTTTCTAACAGCAACCTCCGTCCAGTCTTCAGCCTCTCTAGGCCATCAGTCACCTCAGGATGCAGTACTGGATCCCCCTTTCAGTGCTGTTGCCAGAAAAAAACGGGATGCTATTTTAACATGGATATCTTAGGCACATAATACTGAGAAACAACTGTGGTAATTAATAAAACCAAACTCTTTGACATTTTAGTATAGTTTATATATAATTCTTCTATGGGCCAAAAGAAATCAAAATATTGAGTGATACCCTGAAAATACTTGTGGAATTGGACAAAATTTCTTCTCATTTGGTATGACCTCTTTATTCTAGTGATATTTCTGAAATTATCTTTCATATGTGTAAAACATTTTCAGAAGATATTAGTGAAAGGAACTTTCTTAATGTACTAGTCAGAGAGAAAGGACATAATGCTGCCAAAAGGAAATAAAATGTTACAAGGAACTTAAAAAGTAAGGAATAGCATAGAAAGTAGAAACCAACCTTGCCTAAAGAAGTCTTCATTATACTAGCTATGATATATTATGTATAATTATAATTGGGAACATGTATTTCTTCAGATTCTTGTTTGCTTTTGCTGATGTCAAACATTATCCAGATGGTATAGTGCATTTTCTGTAATCACCTCCTTTTTATCTCGTGCTTTTCCTGATCTGTATTCCTCACAGTGCTTTTTTTTCCTTTCCTTTTTTTTTTCCTTAGAAAAGACGATATCATGTCCTTCATTCTTAGCCCTATTGCCATATTTTTTCTCCATTTCAACCATTTCTTAGTTCATAAGCTTAATTTGTCCTTTTTTCTTAGACACGCTTATCTCTGCTGACTTCAGATTTAATGGCCTGAGTGATTTAGAAGAAAATATTACTTGTAAAGAATATTGCCAGTTATTAGTACACTCTTCAGATCCTACAACTATAAGGATTGTATACGTAAGGTGTATATATATCTCTCACATATATGAATCCTGAGGTTTGATGATATGAACCAACACTTTTTTTTTTTTTTTTATCAGCCTAAGAAGCACAAAATTATCTGCATGCAGTTTGAAGGAGCGATTTTTTTGAAAATCAGTGGAAAGAAAAACCCTTCCCAATGAGACCTAATAAGCTACAAAGGAAGAAACTGGTTCCTCTCAGAGAGCACCTTAGGCAGTCAGTGCAGAGGAACATGTGGCGGAGAACAGAGCGGGTACTGGCATCAGCCAGGGGAAGGGGTGTTGAATTTTTTGACTGAATTGCCTCCTGTCTTTGAAGACTTTTCAATACCCACAAAATAAAGAACCTCTTTGTATTAAAATTTCAGGATTCCCATTAGCCAATCTCTGTAATGAATACACAATAGAAAAGAATTAACATAGAAAGATATGCAAGCACGTGATTAATCTTAAGCATTAACTTTTGTTGTCATTCCCATCAAAATGAACAATTTTGATATCCATGTGGTATTTATTTTGGCCTGGCTACCTCCTAGCACATAACAATATGATTTAAATCTCCCTCTGCCTCTGTGAGTTAATGCATACTAACAGATTATGCATTAGCATAAGAACTTAGAGAGATAGAAGTGTATACAGAAAACTTTTCCAGGTACTGAAATGCATGTGACAGCTATCTGAGGAAGAACCAATCAGCTATTTGAACAGTGCATGTAACTCATAACAAGAAGTAAAAATAAGTGAAAATGCCAGGAAAATCAACCGATGAAATTTAAAATTTAAGTCAGTATTACCCAGGACACTGGGATTAGAACGCCTAACCTTTCAGGATATGCTATTAATTTTTTTTCAGCAAAGCTAGAGTCCAGAATTATGATGGTGTCCTTATCACATCAAGTGCCAGTGTAGTACTGATGGGGGGAGTGAAAGACTTCTACCTACTGAATTGTGATCACCACCTTCTGTATCTCCACGGCAGTTCTTGCAAATCTTCCAGGTCTGAACTATCTAAAAAGTCTTCTCAGATGTAAGTTCAGGGGTTTCCCCACTTGTCACTGGTCCAGGTGCTCCTTGGTGTTTGTGTAGGTGATCACATCATCCAACACTTCTCGTATACCCATCTATATTCTTCACTGCAGGTCTTCGCTGCGCTTTTGTTCTCTTCACACTTTGGCGCATGCTGCTAAAGCACCAATTCATCAGAGAGCCTGTTTAAGTGATTCGGGAAAGAAATGTGTTCACATGTAATTTCAGGAATTTGATGTCAGTAGAGCTCGGGGCAGACGTGAAACACAGGCAGCGCACACATACTTGCCTGATCTTTATTCTCCATGAGTCAATCCACAGGAAGCAAGACTGAGGGAGCTTAAGGCCAGGAGAGGCTATAAGAGCAGGCTGCTTGAAGACCCATTAGATTTAGTCACGTTTCCTTAAGCCTTAACTTGCACTGGCCTAAAGAACATTTACATTTCAAAGACTTATATCTCTCCTCAAGGCCTTCCATCCTGAAAGGTATCAGGTAATAAAGAAGGCATGGCTTGCTTGGGCAGTTTGCTCTGATGGTTGCTTTCCCTGCTATTACCGTGTGCCACATTTCCAGTGTAAAGCTGTCTGGCAACAGTTTACAGTCAGTGGTTCCTGTTATGGCTTTTTCTACTATATTAAACACTGCATTCAAATCACTTCTCGGTCAGCAGATGGAAAGTTAAACAGCTTGAGTTTTTAGCCTTTTACTAAAAGAAAATGGTTCCCTATCCTTTGAATCATTTCATTCTTCTCTTTCCTTAGGTCTTGTTTTACAACGCCCTTATTAAAATGTAGACACTTTAATATTATGCACTACTCCTGCATCAGAGTTGTGGTGCACTGTACTGAAGTGAAATTGCTTCTCTACTGCCCTTCGCTACTAATTGGATCTACTGCTTTTCAAAAGCACATCTGGGGATTAAGTTAAATTTTTCCAAAATAAGCATAGAATCATAGAATCAGAGAATGGTTTGGGTTGGAAGGGACCTTTAAAGACCTAAAGATCATCTAGTACCAGCTCCCTGCCATTGGCAGGGACCTTCCACTAGACCAGGTTGCTCCCAGCCCCGTCCAGCCTGGCCTTGAGCCCTGCCAGGGATGGGGCACCCACAGCTGCTCTGGGCAGCCTGGGCCAGCACCTTGCCGCCTTCAGCATAAATAATTTCTTCCCGATATCTGATCTAAACCTACCCTCTTTCAATTAAAACCATTCCCCCTTGTTCGGTCACTACAGACCCTGGTAAGAAGTTTCTCTCCATCTTTCTTATAAGTCTCTTTTATATACTTCAAGGCCACAAGAAGTTCTCTTCAGAGCCAGGTTGAACAACTCCAGCTGTCTCAGCCTGCCTCCAGAGGAGAGGTGCTCCAGCCTCTGATCATCTTTGTGGCTTCCTCTAGATCCTCTCTAACAGGTCCATGTCTTCCCTGTGCTGGGGGCCCCAGATCTGGATGCAGCACTGCAAGTGGGGTCCCACCAGGCTGGAGCAGAGGTGGAGAGTCATCTCCCTTGACCTAATGGCCAAGCTTTTTTGATGCAGCCCAGGACACGACTAGCTTTCTGGGCTGCAAGCGCACATTGCTGGCTCATTTCCAATTTGTCATGTTTTTCACATTTCATAAAACCTGGTAGGAGTTTTGCTTCTCCAAGGAAGCCCTCAATTCTTTCCAGAGTCCCTGTTTTCCAATTAAATCCCTCTTTCTGTAGACTGTGCCTACTTTTTAAATTCCTAAATGTGTAGCTTATTTCTACTAAAAAATATATTGAATAGGAGTAATTTCAACCAACTTCAAATACTTACAATGTCATGAGTCAGTCTGTTTTTTGTTTAGGATCATTGGAGAGAAGTAGGCACTTTTATTGACGGTGTTACTAATCTGAACTATCATAGGCATCTAAAAGTGCCTATTTCTCTCCTTGGGCTATAAAATGTAGGTGGCTCTTACAGTGAGGTAATTACCTCAGATATCCACAATGTAGACAGATTTCTTTGGCCAGGTGAATACCATCCCGTTTCTGGTGGAATGAACCTCTACAGCTCTGCCTTCAGTACTCTCAACCCTACCAATCCTTACGTCACCCAAAATTTTCATCAGAGACACTTTTATGTATTTCAAACTGTTTAATGAAATGGTTCAGTAGTGCAGGACTTGCTGCTATAGCTACAAATTTATATTAGAGATATTTTCATTCAAATCATGTTGCTCCACTGTTGACTAGTTTTTGTATTTATCGTCTAGCCAATTCTTTGTTAAATCTATGCTTTAATGCTTTTTAATAGTGCTAATTTTCTACATGGTTCTCATATAATGGCCTTTCAGAAATCTGAATATTTTACATTTGACAGTTATCTTTGTCAGCCAAAGTGGTACACACAACAGAGGATGCAATAGGGTTTAGAAAGACCTGTTTTCCATAAAATCTAGGGCAAGTACTTAGCAACATTTTTCTTTAATTTGTTGAACTGAAAATCTCTGGTTTCTATTAATGTACTTTTTTTAAATTTCCAAAGGACCAGATATAACAATATACTTCTTATGCTCCTTCACATGGTTGCTCTGAAGTGTTTTATATTCCGCTATGGTGTTCCTAATATATGAGCCTGAACATCAGCTGCAGCCATAATACCATAGGATTTAAAATCAATATGAGAATATTTTAGTAGTTGTTTAATATGATAATAGATAATAAACTTTCAGTTTAGCTGGAAACTGTGTATCTATAAATTTTTTAATTACTATAACTATCCATATAAGTTTAACAGTATTTATGTAGGTTTAGAGGTCAATCAGGTTTTTTGTTTGTTTGTTTTTTTCCCATTGGAAAGATTGACACATAGTAATCATCAGTCATACTTCTCTATTAAAGTCGTGGAACAATTCAGCTGTTCATATCATCTTTCTAACCAAAAGGTGTACAAAGTTTCTTTTGCTTACTTGAAAAGGTGATGTTTGGAAAGGAGATACATGGTCATGGCTGTCAGGTCTTCCATCAGAATGGATTATAGTGCTCAAAATGTGTGTGAACTACATTGAGATTTACAACTGCTGTTGTAACTAGTAGTGTTCTTACTCTCAGAGTTCTCTATAAAAAGTTTTGAATGCCTAGCATATCAAAATATATTTTACCCTTTTTCTCAGAACTGCCAGGGACAATAAGGCATCTTCGAGTCAAAGCAGCAACTGGTAATAAATGAATGAAACCATACAGAGTAGCCACCTCTCCACTTGACTCACCCAGACATCCAATTTACTATGTTTTGTGTTCTGAAAACACCAAACTATAGTGATTCATTGGTTTCTATGGCTTGTGAGCAATACCCTTTATTTTTCGTGATGTCCGTCTTTGTACTTCTGACATCCTCATATTATAATTCCTTATTATAATAAAACTAATATTGGTATTCCTTATTTGCCAGCACAGGTGCATCCTGTTCTGTGAAATACCTGAGCCATGTGCTGTAGGGAGATTACTCAATGTGTAAATGATATTTAAATATTCCTCTGAAGTTGCAGAAACAAGATTTTATGGATAATTTAATTTTGAATTTGTGAATAGGCTTTGAGTTAGAAAGGTATCATCTAAATTCACCTTTACTTTTGTTTCTTTAAAAAATAAAATGCATATTTAATCACTTAATATTCATTAGCTTCATGTTTTCTCTCACTCTATAACATTTTAGTAGCTATTACAGGTTTTTGGAAGTCAATAAAAATAATACGGTTGTATTATGTATATATGAGAATTAATTTGCCTAAACGCCCACTCCTCAGCCTCTCCAATATAGGCTTTGGTTTTTATTCCTTCTCTCAGGCATGGAGGTTTTTTACCATTTCTGAGAAGTGTTTTAGAGGTTGTGACTATAAATACTGCTAGTGTTTCCATTTTCAAGGCAGGCATGTAGTATATACCTACTTTCTTTCAATACTGAAATTCAGAGTAGATTTTATTTTTCACCATAACTGTGTTTGCCACAGAACTGCTGAGCTGAAAGGAACTTTGTGAGGCTCTTTTTGGTAGTGACAAGTGACAGGGCAAGAGGCAACGGGCACAGACTGCAACACAAGAAGTTCCACCAGAATATGAGGAAAAGCTTTACATTGAGGGTGGCAGAGCCCTGGCACAGGCTGCCCAGAGAGGCTGGGGAGTCTCCTGCTCTGGGGATGTTCAGAACCCACCTGGGTGTGATTCTGCGCACTCTGCTCCAGGGGAACCTGCTCTAGCAGGGGTTGGACTAGGTGATTTCTATATTCCATCCCTGACCATTCTGTGATTCTCTGAGGTCTCTACCCCAATTTGCTCTTCAAAGCAGGGTCAACACTGACATCAGAGCAGATTGTTTCAGGGTTATGCAGTTACACCCTGAAACCCTTCAAGGACTGAGACCCCACAACCTCCCTGGACCCCTTTTCCAATTCTTCATTAACTTCATAGTATTTTTTTTTCCCCTTATGTCCAGATGGAACCTCCCCCGATACAATCTATGAATGTTGTCTCTTCTCCCACCAAGCATCTGAGTCAAGAGCTTGGCTCTGCCTTCCTACTTACCTCCATGCAGATACTGAAAAGCTACCCCTCAAAGTCACTCCACTCCTCTTGCTGTTCAGAGGCAGACATCCATCAGCTTCTCTATTTGGGGAACATTTTCTTCAAGCTAATTTGCATGAGTTCCACACACTTTTCCCCCTCAGTCATGCTACAGAATGCAGTTATTTCTATTACTTTTGATTTTATTAAGTCAAATAATTTTTTCTTGGAACCGACCATATTCTAAATGAGCCAGGTTTTTCAGATCCTAAATTTTATTACTCATCCTTTCATACAGCATCTAGTTACCATGCTCTGTTATTCAAATCTTCATCTTGCCTAAATAGCTTAACAAGTTTTGGCATTAAGTTGTTAATTATGCTTGCAATAATTGACCTTTGGACCTATGAAGTGCAAGTAGGTGCATATATGTAAATTAAGACTTATAAATGCGACAGAATGCCAGCAGCGTTTGACACCAACTACACACCTTCTGTCTCTCTTCTGTGTGTTTTGAGTTAATAAAGCAGCTGTTTGGCTTGGGCTCATTTGAGTTACAACATTCAAAACACAAGTCCCTTTTTTTTGTTTAATGTCGATGAATATATTAAAACACAACGAGGTCCCTTTTGCCATGTTCCTTGATATTATTCTTTGAATCTGGACCCTTCCTCTCTTATCCCATAGCAATGACAGCTGTTGTACCTTTCATGAAGATCCTGAATTTTTTTGTTTGTTTGTCCTTTTCTGATTGCCCCAGCTAATGGATATAAATGATGATTTAAGAATCTTTGTTTTCCTTTCAAAGGAGAATTTGTACTTATGAATGCAAGAAAAGACAATGAAAGCATGACACAAAGCATCAGTAAAAGCTATTTCTTTTTCGTCACTGTATTTTGACATTTCTGACTTGTTACACTTTTTAGATTAGACGTATTTTACTAATGTTAACATATTTTAAATTAAAAAAATCTATTTTATGCATTATTTTTTCCAAAAAAAATTTTGACTGCCACATTTAACCATTAACCTAGATAAAATATCTTATATTGGGTAATTAAAATGGCAGTAGTTGAAAAAAAGGGATTTGAGGTATCAAGTTTCTTTATTTTTACGTTTTTTGAAATAATGAAGGGAATAGATACAGCTAATGTTCTTCCCTGAGGCATGGGAAATGCTGGCTTCTGGAGATATGAAAATGATTTTCACAGTGTAATGGGCTCATCCTTCCCATGTGGCAGAGCTCCAGGCTTTGCGCTGGCAGCAGGCTGAGTGCATGGGAACTCAAGCGCTTTGTGGGGGATGGAGCTAAATGCCATCACCTCAGGTGTGGATTTGCCCAGTGATGGGCAAGCATGGAGGGAGCCCTGGGATGTCAGGACCACCATCACCCTCTTCTCCCCCACAGCCTGAGGTTTTGCAGAGGTCACTTCTGCATCGCATGGTGCAGTCATCTGCCTGGCTCTTCTGGAGGTGCTCCATGAAATTGTCCAGCATTAATGTCACGCCAGGCTTGGTGCCCAGGAGTTCAGATAACTTTTGGGTTTCTTCCACCATCAGGCAGACTGGAATAGTAAAGAGACAAATCCACAAATTCATTAAGCCATCTCTGCCAATGGCTGAGCTGTGTCTTGTGTAGGTCTCTTAGTGGCTGGCAATTAAATGTTGTCTGCACCAAGGAGAGCAGTCTTTGTAATCTGGAAGAAAGGATTTGGCTGTAGTGCAGGAAATGTTGATTATTTGTACCGTTGGTCACTAATGAGATTTCTGTAGCTCAGCTAGGCTCTCCACCTCCGGGACAAAAGAGACAACAGGGCTGACTTAAAGTTAGATTGCAACTCTGTGGATATACATTAAGGCTTTTCTATTCTTCGTTCCTCTTACTAGTTCAATTTTTGCTGTTGACGTTTTCTATTTGCAGCTTAGTTTTTCCCATAAGTTAGTGAGTGCTGACTGTCATACGGGGCTCCATACTGTGCATCAGAATTGGTTCAGCATGAGCCCTCACCTGTGTAGGAAAGACTAACATCTATAGGCTGCACTGAACAGCCTTGAACATAGAAAGGAAAATATAATGTGCGCTAATGGCTGATAGATGAAATAAGCTTCTGTAGGTCATGGTAATACTCTTCCTTCTACTCTAATTCACATATGGAAATCTGGATTCAGGCCCTCTGGGAATTAAGGGAAGTGCTGCATCGGCTTTACAAATATTTGACTTGCCACTATTCCTCTGAGGAGATTTTGGCTTGAAAAGCAGTGGTGCAAAACATGCATGCTCATTAGTTTGCTCTCGTGTTCAGAAATGGAATTCACTATTAGAACGATCTGCAAAACTTTATTCATAAAAGCAATTCTTTCTTCAGGAGCCTGTTTCTTGGGTTTATATTTTATGTTATACCTAGCAGGATACAATTTATGCAAACAAGCTTTCATTGTTTCCTCATTTTGGCAGGACTGTTGGAAAAACTGAATGCCACTATTTCCAGTCACTCAGAACAATGCCCAAAGGGATGAGATTTCAATTTTTTTCCCTCTGTAATTTTCTTTTATCATAAAATTTTGCAGTCTTTATGAATATTTTGCATTGCTATTGTTGTGGTTTAACCCCAGCCAGCAACTAAGCACCACACAGCTGCTTGCTTACTTCCCTCTCCCCTGGTGAGAAGGGGGAGAGAATCAGAAGGATAAAAATGAGAAAACACCAGGGTTGAGATAAAAACAGTTTAACAGGTGAAGCAAAAGCCGCGCACACAAGCAAAGCAACCCAAGGGATTCACCCAGCGCTTCCCACGGGCAGGCAGGGGCTCAGCCATCCCCAGGGCAGCCGGGCTCCGTCACGCGCAACGGGGACTTGGGAAGACAAACGCCGTCACTCCCCGCGTCCCCCCCTTCCTCCTTCTTCCCCCAGCTCTATATGCTGAGCATGACGCCATATGGTATGGAACATCCCTTGGGTCAGGGGGGTCAGCTGTGCCGGCCGTGTCCCCTCCCCGCTCCTTGTGCCCCCCCAGCCCCCTCGCTGGTGGGGTGGGGTGAGGGGCAGCAAAGCCCTTGGCTCGGTGTCAGCGCTGCTCATCAGTATTGAAAACATCTCTACATTATCAACACTATTTTCATCACAAATCCAAAACATGAGTCTGATACTAGTGACTATGAAGAAAAGTAACTTTATTCCAGCCAAACCCAGCACACTATGAAGATATCACTACCAGTGTTACTATTGTAGATGTGTATCTTTAAAGGACATATATTCAGTGAATGAAAGTTGGAGATACTTTCAGATTTAAAATTCCATTGACAAAGATATTTTTCTTCTAGGCTGATGACGTGATTTTATAACATTTCCCTGTAAAAAAGAAAATGCCAGATCTAATCTTTCTGGTTAAAAAGGCAAATTAAAATTCTTCTTTTCAGAAAATCATAACATCATATAATAAATTAATTTGAAAGGGATCTCTGGAGGTCATTGGATCCAATGCCCAGTCATAGGAGAAACAACTTTAAGATTTTAAGTTACATCCAGCTTCTAAGTTAGATCAGGTTGTCCAGAGCCTTGTCCAGTTGGGTGTTGAATTATCTCTAAGGATGGAGACTTCACAAACACTCTGGGTGACATGTTCCAGTGTTTGACCACCCCTGTTGTACTTTTTGTCTGTTGAATTCTGTATTTTCGCTCTGCGTTTCTGAGAGGAGTCTGACTCTTTCTTTTCCATCGACTCCCATCAAGTAGCTGAAGTCTGTTTCCTTCCTTACCCTTCTTTTCTCCAGGCTATACAGACTCCTCTCTCAGCCGCTCTGTATTATGTGCTCCAAGCCCCTAATCATCTTTTTGGCCTTCCACTGAACTTTTTCCAACACCTTTCTTGTTGTGGGGCACACAAAATGGACACAATAGCCAGATGAGTCTCATAGTTTCCTGGTAGCAGAAATGGTCAAAAGATTGGTATAAAATCTGCAGAAATTAATGTGAATACCTCTAGGTACTGCTTTGCTTGAGAGATGCTTAATTACATTATTATCAAAAATAAAATAACCTTTTTATGTTGTAATTCTCCATGAATTAAATAGATACAGGAAATCCTACAAGTTGGAAACTTGGTTATTTATCTGATTATAGTAGATAATGTTGGTGTCAACAGTTAAACTTGAATCTTACATAGTTACTTTTCTTTAATTATCATATAGGACTATATAGGTAGTTCACTGTTCTTAACAGACAAAAAAATATTATTTTGCATATAGGATTTTCTTATCTCAGAGAGTTTACAAAGAGTAGGTATAAATTAGTTTATAAGTTTTTCCAAAAAGGAAGTTTCTGAAAAAAATCAGTGCTATTCTAACTGTGGTGTTCAGTCTAGTTTGTCTTGCAAAGTCCTAGGAAGAATCGTAAATGACCTTGAACTATTTACGTAACAACCCTACTACTATTTGATACCATATTATCATCGGTTAATTAGTGCAATTAACTGAAAACAAATGAGATCTACAAGTTCTGCTCTCAATTTGCCCTAAGACTTATCAAAGCAAGTACAGATTTGAGGAAGCAATATAACATATTGATACATTTATAACACATTGACAGTTGGGCACTATTTTACAGAAACTGTAGCTGAGTGTTAATTTGCATCCTAAGGAGTCTGTGCAAAGAACTTAATTATTTCTAGTAGATATCTAATTTTTTTGCTTTATACCTCTTGTAACTGTTTTAATGTGTTATTCCAAATAGGCTCTGACTGCATGTACTCAATCTTTAGAATTAGAGGAGCTGAATCAGCATTGCAACGAACAAGCTGTTTTAGGAAAGGAGGATGTGTGTTGCACTTTGTATGTTAGATTGAACTTATGCTGAGTATAGATGTCAGCTCTGTGTGAAAGCAACATGCATTATTTCTAACGACTGTGCTAACCAGATTGGCTTTGTGCAAATGGTGATTGTAATGAGAGTTTTCACATAAAGGTACAGTCATACCTTCCTGGTTGAATATTCTGTTCCTCTAGAAACATGTGATTTTGTCAGCTCATTAATGCTGGGTGTAGAGTTTCTGTTAATGGCAAAGAACATGAAAAGACTTCAACCTGAGAAATGAGGCTTTGGGGCAAAGCTCAGAAGTAATCATACTATGCAGCATTCCTCTAATCTCAACACACCTTAAAACTGGGGGAAAAAAAAACCAACCCAACAAAAAACAACAAAACCCCCACAAAATAAAACACCTTTCTGCACTGACTAAAAGTTGAAGTGTCAGCATTTGCACTCTGGTATTTGCACTCCAGATGCACTCTCTTGAAATGTAGCTGATGATTCATTGTCCTCTGTCAAAAGTTGTTAAATGTAAATATAAACTAATTCTTTTATTTCCTCATCACTTTTGCAAACTACAGATGAAAGACCCGAGGACTGGGTGTTTTAATTTTATCTGCGTTATTTTCAGAACTTTCTGTCAGAGACTGGGAGATTTCTTATGGATAAGGTGAAGAGCGGCCAGGGAAACTGCAGCCCATTTTGCTACGTACCTGCCACCTCCTTAAATCAAGGGTCGTGCTCTGTAGCCTTCGAGTATGTTTTTCAGCATGTTTTCTTGCTGCTGAAGACTACCAAACTCTTCCCAGGTATATCCTAAAATGGCCTATGCAAGATAGTTTTGCCATTGTAACAAGTATATGATCACCAGATATATTTATGTGCGGTCTCCCCTAAGTCTTCATTGCAACATGGTTTTTTTAAGCTTTTGGGAGAATTCTCTGGTAAGTTGAGTGTAGTTGACTTTCCCTTAAATATCCTAAGAGCACTGTGACAGCTTCATCGCGAGCATAGGACTAGACACAATGAAAGGCGATACATAAGGCAGGAAGCCAGTGAATTGTGTCTTTTGACTTGGCTGCTGAGTCACCTCTCTCTCAATGCTGAGACTGAGGCTGCTAGAGGTCCTGGAACAATATATCTGTAAGATCGTTATGGTCACAGACCCATTAAACTATGAGAGCTGGAGCAATCAGTAGTCGATCTGCAAGTAACTCAATTGCTAGTAGACTTCCTAAATCGGCTAATTTGTTAAAGCAGCAATAGCAATGAATTTTCTTGACTATAATTTCCAGGATTGACAACATCTGTTGGAAAGCATTGGAGAAAACTTGCATTAAGATAAATTTTAGTATCACATTATCCATTAAGAACAAGATAAGCTCAGAAATCTCTTTTCCCATAAGTAAAAATTTCAGCTGCCCCAGCTGCATCAACCTTTCTCAGTAACACAGCTCTAGCCATCTTCCTCCTTCTGTAATACAAGAATGTTTTAAATTCTCAGTATTTTATTGTTAGAAGCCTTCTATTTTTCCTTATTGTACCTTGACTATGACGACTAATATTCACGAGAGGAAAGCATCGGCTTTCCCACACTAAAAAAATCAAAGTGATATTTCTACCCACTGGAAAAACATCTGACATTACTACAACTTGCTGATATAGTTTATTTGCTATGTGTAGAGAAGTTGGAGTTGAATTAATTCTTAATATCAGCTTAATTCTTCTGCTTTGTATTCTGGTTGCCAGCAATGAGTAGTATTCTTACTAGTCTCAAAAAACCCCTCTAATCATAACATACAATCTTGCACTATTAATTACTAATAAAATTAATAATGAAAAGGATGTGTGTCATCTGATTTTAAGATGGTATAGATGTAATTCATAAAGTGACCAGTAACCATACCCATCATATTTTGGATATAAACTGGTAATGAGGTTAGAGCTCCTGACTTTATAGTGCGCTACATTGAAACCCAGTAACAGTAGCTAACGAAAACAAAACATTTTTCTGTTTTTCTTACTTGGACAATGACAGTCATTGAAGTCTGGGTTTATTTCTAGATTCATATTGTTTTAAATACTTGAGTTCCAACTATTTCCATGAGAAGAATTGTAAGGAAAGTGCCTGACTACAAATTTTCATACAAAGTTCAGAAACAAAAGTCTGTTTGTTTTTTTCTTGGAAGTTAGAATTTTTTTATTCAAAGTATTCCAGCCTACACTGGAGATAAAATCAAGAGGGATATTTGTGAAAAATAATATTCTGAAACAGGCAGACCTGTAATCTAAGCAGACTTTTGGGGGATTTTATTAAGAGTTTAAAATAGTTACACATTTAGTTACCTCAGAAGTAGCCCAGCCAGTTCGTAGGGCTACATGCCTTGACAGACCAGATATGTGCAGATTTCTTTTTCATATGACATAGTTTGCCTTCCTCCAATGCTACTGCGAAAAGAGGACAGTGACCAAGCTGTGAGCTGTATGAGTCTTTCGAATGGCCTTGATTTGGTCCATGGGTCATTAGTTGGCCACCCTTGAATTGCTTGGTCATCTGACTATATACAGTTATCTGACTGTTTGTGTAATTGTCAAGTTCAGCTTGACTTGTTCTTAACAAGCATGTAGGATGTGTGAAGGTTTTTATATATGAAATAAGATGATATAGGTGAACTACCTTGTGGGGGAAAAAAACCATACAAGCACTTTTTTGAGCGAAGATGTTGGCATAGATAAAGCAAGGCATAGTACAGGGGTATAAGGTCAGCTCATTTCAATTTTAGTATTATTTAACAACAGGCATGGTGAAGAAGAGACCCATAAATACTTTTTCATCTAAAATAGCAGTATCCTCACTGCAAAGATGCTTTTGAAGGACACTGACTTATGCAGCTGAATCCAGTGCTGTTCCAGGTCTCTGTTGCAAGAGTTTGATTCCTAGGCAGATAATTTAGGTAAAATATGTTAGAAAGCAAGGAACTCCCAGTCACTGGCAAGCTGGTAATTGCACAGAGGAACTGTGCTCCACATCTAGACTTTTAAAAGCATTTTAGAAGTATTTAAACTTAATTCTGTGGGAGAAATTATTCTGCTTCATTGTTCTATGGATGGTAGCTCAAAGATGATAAAGAAAATGTTGTGGCTGTTCACCCGTGATTGTGGAAGAGGTTGGTTTTCTTAAAATGTTTCAGAATTAAAACTCATACAGACTAGCTTGGTTTGGAACATGTTTAGTGTTTTAAAATTATTTTAGAATGCCCAGCAGCGATGAAACCTGATAGTGACCCAACAGAAAAACTACTAAGAAATGAAAAAGTATCTAGAGGGCAAGTGACAGGTTAAACATTATTCCAATAAAATCTTTTAGGATGTAGAAGTCCATAGGTAGGTGCCAAAGGGACTGGACTCTGGGACAGTGTCTGCTTTCCTACTTTTCATTTATTTTTAAACACTTACCTAAAAATGTTAAAATGACCAAAGAACAGCAAGAATCAATACATTTTAAAATCTGAACAGTAACCCAAGATTCCTGACTCTTACCACACTTCTTACTCATTAAATGTGTCTAAGCTTAATGGCAGTGTCTCATGCCTCAGTAGTGCTGATTCGTGTCAAGAATAACAAAAAATCTGCTAATTCTATCAGCTCCTCTATTAGTTCAAGAAGCTAAGGTCCAAATTTTGCAGTGCTCTGAAAAAAACAGAGACTTTAACATGTAGGGTTTTTTTAAATAAACTAATTGCTCTTTTTCTCTCTCCTTGTTTATATTGTGAAATATAGTCACATAAAGAAAATCCTCACTTTTATAAATCCAAAAAGATTTTTTTATATATACACCGTACCTCTTTTTGTTATAGGTAGTTGAAAAATTATAATTCTGTAGTGTGCTCCATTTTCCTGTCTCACTCTTTTGCCTGGAAGAAACCCACCTGTATTTCTTACATAAAGATAATAAGATGTATTCTTCTATTCTAAGACATTTCATAGAGTGCTCCAGTGAGTTCAGAGAAACTGAATGAGCATCATGGAATGAGAGCTATTACTGACCATCAGTGACACCTCCCTATGGAATTAGAGAGCAAATACATACAAGAGAGGTACCGTCTTCCTTGCATTTACATTTGTTTTGCTTTCTCTCTCCCTCTTTGGAGACTGATTAAAAGTGGACATAAACTCCACTGATTCACCTTTCCATATAGTTGTTCTTCTTTGTACATTTGGGGGTTTAGAACTACCAAAGCTTCAAAGACTTAAAGAGATAGAAGGAAAAACTCCTCAGTGTACAGTTAACAGTTCCCAGCAGTTACACACTGTATTTCATTATCAGGAAAGAATGTTTAATCAAATTTACAGATGTTCAAGTACAGTAGGTCAGATGTGGAGACTCAGTGACACTTCCTAGGATTTTAGCAAAGGCAAGCAAATTTCAGAGCTTGTGTTCGATCTGTAATGTATCCTCTCCAACAGAACCAGCACCTCCTTGGGCATCCAGCTGTGATGTCAAGTAATTTGGCAGGAATTTGATGTTTTTCAGACAAAACAATGCAAGACAAGAGAGGCATCTGCAGCAGTGAGGCTCCAGAAAAAGTGGCTGTGGGCAGTGGGAGCCAGATGGGGAAGCAAATTTCAGTCTGAGGAGAGGGGAGAGAAACTGTGACTGTTTCAATGGAGCTATCACAGCACAATATCAGTTAGCATTAGTAAAAATGAATGTGCATTAATGAGGATCAGGTATTACTGGCTAATTCTATGCTCATTTGTGGGCATATGTCATTTGCTGGCTGACACATTGCCTATTAATTTTGTATGCTATAGCTGAAATTCAGTCCCTGATGCATTCAGTAAGGGGGGTCCTGTAGATCTAGTCAGCTCAATCAGCCCCAGGGAGGGGCTCAGCAATAGCCTGAATGAAATAGGCAGAGCTGCTCTGGATTTCCGCAATGAAGATGACAGAATAATTTGTCTTCTTTTTTAAAGGATCTTTGAAACATGAGATACAGTGTGGTTTTGTCTGTAGCAACTTCCTGAAAATGTCATATACTTGTTCAGACATTTAATAACTTACTGGCAAAGCATGATATTTTCATTTAATAGTTGATTTAATATAGAACATTTTATGAAGGTGGATGGCATTACAACCTTATTGGAGGTACTTCCATTTTACTACTGCATTATGAAAAGGTAGCTAGATTACATACACTTTAACTATATTAAAAAAATAATAATAAAAAGAAAATCTCCTGTATAAGACATTTAAGAGACAGACTGTATTCAACCAAATGTGAATAGGAAGAACTTGGGAATGTAATTTCAAAACGGATATTTAAACATGACCATGTCAATGTACCATTCTCTGGAACAGTAGTGAACCTGCAATATTTGTACGGTTATAATCTGTGTAGCAGTCAAGAGAGCTCAGGTTTTTACCAGGACCTTTTCCCATCACTTGTATTTTTGGAAGCTATCATATTTGTGACCAGTCTGCATGACCATGCACTGCATGTCAAAATGTTGTACAGTGGGGAGTCATATGACATCTGCCCTGTCCATGGGCACCCGGTGGGCACAAGGACTCTGGGAGAGGTTACAAGGCAGGAGGTGGCAAGTGTAGGGTAAGTCTGGGTTGGGTGAACAGAGGATGCCAGGACAAACCCCTGGTGGCACCACTTGTTGCAAAAAAGGGTTAAGGCTGGCAAGAGTCCTGTATCAGCACAATTTCCCGGCTGATTGTGAGCAGACTCACCAAGTTTGCAAAACAGGTGACCCAGAAAACATTGTCCCTTAGACAACAGCCTGTCCTCTGGTTTAAACTGTGCCCACAACAGTCCACAAGTGTAGAACTAGAAGAGTCCTAATGTCCATACTCTCATGGCCACAACAACTTAATTTCACAAAAATTTCTTTTCAGCCCCGTGATAACCAGGGGATGGACCTGGAACACTGGTCTTTCCATACACATCTCTGTGCTTCTGTGTATGTAGCTATACCCACATATACATGTCAGAACTTTTGCATTCCTCAGGAAATTAATGATATCCAATTTTTCTCGCCTACCACTTCTAGTAATGATATAGCTTCTTCAAGTCTTCATCCTACCTAATGCTATTTTCATAAGATGCTGTGATGACTAGACAGATAAAAAGGAATTCTAGACAAGCCATCTTTATCTTTTCAGACTTCATATACACTTAATAAAACAATTCATGGCAGTCCATTCTTTCTAGGAAGTCTGATCAGGACATAACTACTTCTACTGTTAGCAATCATATTAAGTAGCAGTCTTATAGCATCTTAAAGCATGGTTTAGATGGAAAATTACTTGCTTGTTTTCATGTATGGCTTAGGATAAAAAGTTGATCTCTTCATGGCATGAAGTTTCTTTCTTTTTCCCTGTGTGACCTTCTTCCTTAGTTCTTTACAACAGTGAATCAAATACTAGCTTTCATTCTATTCAATAAAGTCTAAAAAATGTACCATAGTTGTCCCTATTAAAAAAGAAAATTCACAAAAACTGTGTAAGAATTGAAAGAAAAACGGCAACCACTTCTTGCCATATGCTATGGAACAATATTGGTAAAATATCACACATGTCTCTATAGATTGAACATCAATGTCATGGAAGGTGGAATTATTCTTTGCTATCTCCGAATGTTTACACTGGAGTTCTTTTTGTAGTTAAATCACTGTGGTCTATAAAAAGATCTTTTTTCAAGGCCAAGCTGTACACAGTAAATGACGGCCTTTGCCTCATGGTATTGGATAAATGTCTCTGACTCTATTTTTCTTCTCTTTCTTTCCCCCCAATCTCTTTCATCTTTTGAACACTCAACAGTTTCATTTTTTGAAAGCTAAAATTATGCCACTCATGTACAACTTACATAAAAGCACTTTAGCTTATGACTTTTCAGTACTCAGTGGGTAAGGTATAGAGGCAGAATCATATATTTCATGACAATCAGGCCTATCCATTCACTTTTTTAGACTGAAAGTAGTAAAAGAACTAAACAAACTAATGGTACTGTCACTTCATGGCCAATTCAGAGCATAGATTGCAAGAAGCCCTTACAGTAATTAACTACAGTTACTGGAAAGCTGAGGTGTTGCAACAGCAAATCAGCAGCAGTGTTTGCCCTCATTAAGTTAACAATACTCATGACTCTTAAGAGTGACTACCCTCAACAAAACTGACTCATACAGGATAAAGTTAGTACAACTGAAATCAGAATTTGATTCAGAGACCTCAGGAATTCCATGGTGCCAGTACCATTAGGAAATGACAGCCTGTCACCACCCCTGTTAACAGTTTTGCACTGTTACGAAAAGTTACTACCATGCTCCTATAAAGTTCATAACTTGTACAAATAGAGTGCAAAGCAGTACCCCAAATTTTAAAGAGAAACTGGCTGCTAAGGTTTTGAAGATCTATTCATATAAGGATTATATACTGCATGCCTCAAAGAGCACAGATAAAGGGAAATTCAGTGTTCTTGATTAAATATTTCTGAGTCAACAAAGTTCCATATTTATGCCCTAACTATGTGTCTTGGTGTATTCCATCAACAATGGAAAAAGCTTGAGCTAATTTTATCTCTCCAGTAACTGCATTTTTTAACACATACATTATCTGGCAAAGCTTGATCTTAATTTGTTTTCTGCAATTTTTGGGGAGAAAAAAAAAGTAATTATTTTACCAGGGGCTGCCTGGTTCTGCTTACTCCATAGAGCCATTTACGTGAAATTTTTCTAACCTAACTCTCTTGTGACTTTTAAAAGTAATCTGGTGTTAACATACCAGATTTTGGACAGTTCTATGGGATCTGGGAAACCTTGCTCACCCTTAACTCTGTATGTTTCTTTTAGGATTAATTTAAACATGATTCTGGGAGGTGGTATCTGTTTCCAAAAGCAAAACTAAAATTTATCCACATTTTCATTGTCCTAAAACTTTGAGTAATTTTGAATTTTATTTTTTTCCTTCGCTTGTTACTATAACCAAAGAAGTGATAACAGGTATACAATTTCTGCTTACATAGTGGTGACATACCCTCTCAAAAGGAAGAGTACAAAAAGCCTCTTAAACAGTTAAATCCTGACAGTATGTAATATACATTAGGAGTAAGTAATTTACTGTGGAGTTTCTCTGTTTAAATAAAATTATCCTTAGGCTAGCAAACTCGTAGCCTAAATTTTTCTTTGTAGGGATTATATTGCTCACAATGCTACAAGTGAGCCTTTTACTGTGTTATGGAACTACATCCAGGTTTAAAGATCAAATCAATATGCAAACCCAGGCATAATCAATAAGAGAAATCAAAGAACCACTGATGAAATCATGTATTGTAACAATTTTGGAGCAATATTTGAATCTAGTAAGCTAGTTTGGACTTCCCATCTTTTTTATTATTATTATTATTATTTTTCATTATTGTGCTGAGTCTATGAATCCATATATCAGGATGCAGTTTAGAGTTCATTCCCAGTGATTCCTATTCTCATTATGTTTTATACATTAGTTTTATCCGTGGCTGTTTATGCACTTGACTTTAAATTTAATCTATTACGACATAACCATTCAGCCTTCTCACTGAGCTTTATAGATTGGCAAGTAAAGAGTGATTAGAAATAAATGTTATGTTTTGCATTCTGCCCCTTAAAATTCCTAGTGTATAAACATTATGCTCACATCAAATTTCCCTCATAGCTGACTTGCCTCATATAACCTTGAAAGTAACGGAATACTGCTTGTCTACTTTAGTATATTAAAATATGGTCTTCCCTGGATAAGGCTTTATAAAATAATAACACTTAATAAGATTTTATTTGTTTAGGTACCTAAAACTTTTGCCCTGTGGCAATCTTGTATCATGTGTGAATAAAATGTTTTAGAATATATTATTTACTTTGCAGACTATGCGTTCTGCCTTCTTAACAGAGAGGAGTGTAGATACCTTCCACTGTAATTTATGTATTTTAATGTCTGCAATTTATGATGTGCCTTTTTTTTTTTAAATCAATCACCATGTTTTCTATTTTAGGCCTTTAATCGGAATGGTTTTAAAAATAGCATTCATTGCATGTGTTGTTGCCTGTTTTAAAGGCAGAATTTCTTAGCAGTTTGCTAAGTGTTGGAGACAGAGGATTCCGAGGTCCCAGGGCAGGTCGCTGCTCACACCTGTTTCTCTGTGAAGGAGCATGACACAGCACCCAAAACAGACCTGAGCTGGTGGGGGAGTGGAAAAACATTTTGAAAGCTGGTTCCAACAGGCATGGCCTCTTCCATAGTTTCAGTTTCCAATATAGCATCATGATGTGATAGGAATAGGCTTTTCACACCAAGCCATTTTCTATTCTAGTTTGGACACTTCTCTTGCATAATGTGCCCATTGTGCTCATGATGCTGGTTGAGTAGTAGATGTTGGTGCTGTAGCATTAGTTATAATCTTAGAAAAACAATATTATTTTTTTTATTCCAAGGTTTATCATCAATAATCATTGTATTCCACTTCAAGTGTAATACATCATTTCTTTTACAAGTCTGTACAAACAATTACGGCTTCAATTACCATTAGTTTGATTTAGGAAGAATTAGCAGGTGATCAGCAGAGCTTAAAAGACAGTCTGTGTCTGTCAAGAAGCAACTGTAGGCAAATGAAAATTGTCTCTGCTGAGAGAAGTTTTATTAGTAAGAAATAAGAGCACAAGCTAAGGCAGATGGACACTTAATTTCATTTTACTGCCAAGGAATTGTGGCTCGTAGGTACATAATTTCACACAGATCTGAGCAGAGCCCAAACACAGCAGTCTGAATCAAGCTTAAAGAAAGAGTTTAACCTTGTGTAACTTTGGATCTTCTAGGGGTTTTTTGTTACATCTTTAGCTTTTACGGAAAGAGTTGGTAGCTAGTTTATTCTTACACAACTTTGCTGAGGTCTTTTTGTCACTCTCTCTGCTTATATCACATGAGGATCTGCCCTTACTGGTTTCAGTACTGGTTTCAGTTTACTAGAGGAGTGAACCTAAGTAGTCTCCCAGAGACAGGGATGAGTGAGCCTATACCTAGTCAGCCAGAGAGCAGAGTCATGTGACATTTCCAGAAAAAGCGAGACAGATGAGAGCAGGCATCCCCAAATAACCTTGTAAAGCTTCATGCTTAGTAGATGAATATCCTAGTTAAGCTAATGAACTTACTAACCACTTCAGCAATTACAAATTGTTTTGCAATAAACCTGTGCATTTTCAAATTCTTGTGGACAATTTATCTTCATATATTGCCATTTATTATTTGTATTGGCCATAGTGCCTCTGTACCCTGACTTATGGCTCCAAACCACATGCAAACGCGGAGATCTGCATTCAGTCAGTGACTCTACTGCTGTCTAGGGAGCAAACCTGGCCCATCCACCGTGTCTCTGTGTTACGGCTTTTCCACCTGAACATTTTTTATACTCTACCCGCTCTAGTATTAACCGTGCCTTATGGATAGCACCTAGGCTAACGCTCTATCTCCAGGTCCAGAACATCCCACACTTTAGAGCTCATGGATTGTCCTTGAAGGCATCTCAAAAAGCTTGACAGCTCTCTATAAACCATTGTGTAACACCTTTCCTCTAAAGGGACAGCATTTTTGAGTCTACAAGACTAGGGGAACATGATGTTGTGCTCCTCCACTCTGCTTCTAGGAAGTGGGCTGGAGAACAGGAGGGCATTGAGGTGGGGACACCCCAAGGTGCCAGCGGGTCACCCAGACAGCCTGAAGTTTTCCCCTGTCATTTCAAACAGGCCATAAATCACACACTTCATTGCACCGCGAAGTCAAGAGCAATGGTTAGAACCTGGACTCCAGAGAGTGTCCACAGTGCTCCTCCATGAAGGTGGAGAGATCTGATAGATTCAGGTGTGTGAGTCATATATTATGCTGTCTTTCTTCCCTCTATAAAAGGAATTACAGCACTGCAAAAGTCTGGCAAATTTTTATGCTGGTAGTTCTTTTCTAGCTCATGTTATGGCTCTTCAGTGCTACTACCACAATGTGGTAATAACCCTGTTGTAATGCAGTTATTACTTGGATGTCTAGAAACACATTTTTCTAATAACACATTGAGTTGTACCCCTGCAGCTGCTGTAAAGGTAGGAATAGCCACTTTTTGCATTACCACGATAACTCTTTAGCACTAAATGTGCAAGGACTTTATAGTACTTGCGTTATGAAACTCACGTGACTAATTCCCTCAAATTCCTTTAAACATTGTTGCCTCAGTTCTGCACAAATTGAAGACCTCAACACATAGAATCATAGAATGGTTTGGGTTGGAAGGGACTTTTAAAGATCATCTAGTCCAGCACCTCTGCCATGAGCCGGGACATCTTTAACCAGATCAGGTTGCTCACAGCCCCATTCAACCTGACCTTGAATGTTCCCAAGGATGGGGCATCTACCACCTCTCTGGGCAACCTGTGCCAGTGCCTCACCACCCTCGTCATAAAAAATTTCTTCATTGTATCTAGCCTAAATCTGCCCTCTTTTCCTATAAAAACATTAACCCCTTGTCCTATTGCTACAGGCTGCACTAAAATGTTTGTCCCCATCTTTCTTGTAAGCCCCCTTGAAAGTATTGTCTGTCATGACAAAACAAGGTATATAAAAACACTATTTTGAATCATTCTTCAGAGACAACTGTATATAAAATACTTATGATTCAGCACTGAGAGCATCTTTAAATATAGACTTCTAGTATTAACATTTTATATGTATCTATGTATAAAAAATAATTGACAGTTTCCTAAGCTACAGTATTGATTGGTCTTTTGAATATCATCAGTTATACATCTTAAAAATAACATTTTATGTAAGCTCCCAAAACACAGAAGTGTAGCATCATTGAGACAGAGGTATGAAAGCACTAGAAGTGTAAAAGCAATAAACTTCATTTTAAAAAATGAGCTTCTCCATTTCTTTATGTTAGGGTACACATGAATGATCCATTGCTTAGCACATACTCTATTGAAAAATCCCGATATTTCATATGCAAAAAGTGTTGTAGCAAACGGTTGTGATTAAGTCTAAAACACCAAATGAAACTGAGTCTGGAATATATTGCTAAAATAAAAAAGTTGGTTCATGTTATTTACCATAGTAGGACTTCAATGCAGATTAATAATATGAAATCATTATATATTTCATTAACTTGCAGACATCAGAACATTGAAACAATGTTGTAGTCACACTCGGCCATTTTCAAATTTGCATTAAAATGGGTACTGTCATTGCTTAAAAAAGTTATCTCATATTTGAGCTGATGGCCTTTTCGTAGGAAAGAAATACATGAAGAACAATTAAAGTAAAAATGTACTCGCTCACCATGGCATATGATATGAAGGGAAGTGAAAACACTGCATAAAACACAATTTACTTGCACACTGTTTTTTTTTCCCCAGACATCTTTTTGCTGAAATGAAAAAAAAAAAAATAAAAAAAATCAATGTTTGACTTTTTTATCACTACCATTTTTTTCATACACTATTCTAGTCTTAATCCAATGGTAATGATATAGGAAGGCTGCCAGTCCTAGTCCAATTATGTCACCCATAAATTATTTTCCTTTACAACTTCTCTGCTCTTCCTAATTCCATAGCAAATGATCTTCATATACTCGTCACACCTGAACTTCTTGAGTCAGTGCTCCAACAGATCAAGTATGTGTTGTGAACCAGAACAAACGTAGTGTCTTCAAGTTATGACTTTCAAGGTCACACATATATTTAACACAAAAAACATTCTTGAATTTTCAGTCACTGAATCAGTAAGAAACTTATACTCATCTCCGCTATTGCCCTCCTATTTCCTTCTTAAGTCATAAATGGTAATTTTAGATTCCCAAACCCTTGAAAATTGATTAAATAAAACCCAGTTACTGTTAGAATAGGGTCAGTTTCTGCACCTAATCCTGCACCTCAAAGATACTGGAAAGTTTAGGGGTTTTAATGAGAGCTAGTTTTAGATAAATCTGTAATCAGCAGAAAATGCTTGTGTAGTGTTGGGTCATTAAAAAAACAGAAGCCACTTATAGGAAAAGCATTTAATACACAAAATACAAGGGTTGTTTTTTTTCTCTTTTTGTGGACATCTTTGTGATCATATAATGCAAACTAAACTGTGACACAATCCTTGTTGGAGTCTCTGTGCATTAAAGTTGTAGTTGTTCTAGAAATGATGAATAAATGTCTACAAATAGCACTTTGATTTAGCTACAAGAAAGATTAAGGATAAAATGCCAATGCTGAAAGCCTTCCACTGTATGAAAATGCTTATGCCCTTGGATCACAGAATAGGCCAATATTAGTAACTTTTTTTAACTAAAAAAAAAAACCAAACAAACTTAAGAATTTTATAAATATATCATGCAAAAATGATACATTTTACAAAAACTGTTAATCTTTAATAATAATAAGAAAGTGTGGGTTTGCTAAATAAGAAATATTTGACAGATTTAGGTAAGCTTCTTATTTCAATGTACGTGTAAAATTTAACAGATCTTTAAAATAATCCCTATATTTCATAAGTACTTATGGCTAGCTTTAGCCTTGGACAACAACAATGACTCACTTTTCATAAGATCCACATCCATGTACAGCTTTCAACTGTTACAGTCCACATGACAGACACAACTGTTGCAATCTATTTATGGCAAAAGAAAATACGTTGCCTGCCACTGTTAGATCTTTTTATTTCATGAGCAATACTTCTACTTTTAGAAATAATTTGAGGAGGAAAAATTAAAAATATACCTTTATATTGTATTAAATTGTCTTAACATGACATTGCATTTAGAACCCTGAATACGTAGTCTGTAACATGGGTTATAAAAAGGGGAACAATGAGAAAAAAACCAGCCCAAATAACATATATCCATATTTACTGTTTTTTTTAAGCCTGTCAAAATTATTTCAAACTAGAAGAATCTTATTTAATAAAGCAGCTGGGGCCTGGAGACCTGGCCGTGCAGGTGTCCTCAGGAGGAGGAGCGTGGGAGATATTTTTTTACCCTACTTAAAGCAGCGAGTACAAAATTGTGACAAATACAGAACTATTACCCTGTGCTTGCACACCGCAAAGCCAACGCTGCCTTCCTCAGTGCTCCCAAGCTCACTAGAGCCAATAGCTATTTGTCAACCTGTGATGACAGATGGGTGTAAGGGTGTTGAACAACACAACTTCAGCACCAAGAAAGAAATGGAAGCCCTGGGAAAGACAGTGTAAGCAGTCCTCCGCAATACCGCTTATCCTGTCTGCTAAGCAGTGGAAAAATTAAGACTACTTCAGGTTGTGGCAGTAACTTCAGGAGGGACATCCATGGAAGGCATTAAAATAGGTTATAATAGGTTTTGAGGTCATTGCCTGTTCTGGGGACTCCCCGGTGCTGATGTAAACATTCACAGTGAAAAGGGATCAAATTCTGAAAGTTATAGTCACAGGCCATGAAGCTCATAGCTCTGCAGGGAGTTCAAATGATATGTCTAAAATATGAGAAGGTCCCACTGCAAGGTGTGACAGCTGTCCCACCCTGTACTAGCCCGACCCAGCTACAGTCTGCTGCGTGTTTTCATTTGATTGATGGTCGGTTTTTATCTTAAAATATGAGTCCCGTTGTGTAGGGGAAGTAACTAAAACTCATTTAGATATGAGATCCCTGAATATTTTGTAAACTGCTGCCTTGGGATTTGCATTTTTCAGCTCTAGAAACCTTTCAATAGACTTCCGAGGCAAATCTAGCCCCCAGAGATACTGAGAGGTATTCTACAAAGAGTTTCTGCTCACTGTAAGTAGAAACAGATAATTAGAAAAGTGGTAGAAAAAATACATTTAATATAACATTGTGTTCTTAAGCACTGTGCACTTTTTTTATTTACCCATTTAACAGATTCTAAGCCATTGCCTGGTAAACTGAAGTATTTAATGTATGCATATTAATACACATGTGTGTCAGGAAAATTACAATCTTGGAAACATTTAAGTACTGGATGTATTAAAAACAGCTTGCACTGGTAAGAGGATAAAATACAAGACCTGCGAGGTCTTTGTTATCAAAATTACCAGTTAATATTCGATATAGCAGCCTGCCAGTAACTGAAGGAGCGTATAAGGAAGCTGGAGAGGGGCTTTTTACAAGGGCATGTAGTGACAGAACAAGGGGGATGGCTTTAAACTGAAAGAGGGGAGATTTAGATCAGATATTAGGAAGAAATTTACTGTGAGTGTGGTGAGGCACTGGCCCAGGCTGCCCAGAGCAGCTGTGGGTGCCCCATCCCTGGCAGGGCTCAAGGCCAGGCTGGACGGGGCTGGGAGCAGCCTGGGCTGGTGGAAGGTCCCTGCCCATGGCAGGGGGTTGGGACTGGATGATCTTTAAGGTCCCTTCCAACCCAAACCAGTCTATGACTCTACAATAACTTTAAAACAATGCAATATATCAAAATAGACTAGGGGTGAAATTCATCCTTTAATTGCTAGCTGTTGTTAACTAGTGTCAAACTCACATGCCATGTTGTGCTTCCTATTAATTGCTTATCTGTGAAAACAGTCACTACCTAACAGAAACAAGTTGGCACTGCGGAAAAACTGAGTGAAGAAACGCTGTATAAATTAGGGTCGATGCGGTACCTGTCAGCATGATGTCAGCACGCATTGCAATATTTCTCATAGATTTCTGCCTTCTGACCTTTTCAAATGAAAGGAAAACTTGAAACTAGTAGAACTTCTTCCATCCTCAGGCAGATAAATATTTGTTTTAAAACTTTGTTTCTAGGAAGGGAAAAAAAGTATCAAATAATTTACATACATACAAGTTCAACACTGGCTGCATAGGATATGAAAATTTGCTGTACTGAGGTTAAAATTCATGAACCAAAATTTTCCCCATACTCCTACTGGTCCATGACAACTGTGCATACACATGTATACAGTGATCAAGGGACTTTCATGTGAATTACTCATTAAAGTAATAACATAGTGGCTCCAAAATATGTTTGCAGTGTTCCTTAAACCCCCACATTAACGGCACTTTTGCCTAAATACAATAGACTTCTGTAACATTACTTGGCCACTAGAAAAGAAAGACATGGCACTAGCCTGGGCTCTCTTTTCTGTAACTAATATATTTGTAGAAAAATACAAAGCTTTGGGAAATTCTTGGCAATTTCCCCCCATCCATATGAAACACAGGGTGTTACAAAAACACACCGCTGAGGCTCCCACCATCACAGAAAATATCGTCATAATTACCTTTGCAACATAATGCATTCTGATTACCTATGTACAGCCATTATATAAAATAACAGAGCTGTTAACTTGCTATCACTGAGTCACAGAACTCCTGTGAATAATTTATGTAGAATGAAGTAGAAAAGTGCCCTCTTTTAATTAAAGGTAAACTCTAGAACATTCTCAGAGAGTAACTCCAAAGATTAAAAAAATACATCCGTGATTCCATCTTTCACCTAACTTTTGAATATATACATAAATGTGGCTTTTTCCCTTTTTCTTAGGGGCTACTGAACATGAGGTTCTTGCTTTTCTCTCTTTAAAGAAAATCATACATTTGACTTTTTATACAATATAAAACTGTTTATTTCGGTTTGCTGGATTATATGCTTTTATTGGGAAAGGACTATGCATAGGCTAATTTGAAATAGATCCTAGATTTTACAGGAATTAGTTTAATATCTTACCAACCTCCTTGATTCAAGAAAACCATTGGACAAATTGATTTTCCTGTTGTGAGGGACAAATCTACTGTGCTAGAACTGAGCTGGTTTTTTGCCCATTGCTTCTGTCTTAGGAGTTTAAGCTGTTTTCTCGTTGTACTGGGTCCAGATCAATGAAGGCTTTGAAGATAAGGATCAAGTTGTTGAGATGTTTGTAAAGGAGTAGTGTTGGATAATTGCGTTGTGTTCCCAAAGGTTTCCTTATCTGAATCCAGGTGTATCTAGGTACAGATTTTACAAGACATTTCTGAAAACTAATGTTTTCGAGCCCCTGTCAACTGCATTTCTCAAGTATAATTACCAAAATCACAAAAAAAAGGTACTGTATGTGCCTCTACCCCCAATTTTAGCACAGCCAGTCCAGTAGTGCTGTTTGTTCTTTGCTTACAGTTCAAGGGCCCAGCCTTTCAAACTAGACGAGAACTCTGGATGAAAGCCCAAGGAAATGAAAGTCCTTCCACTGACTTGAATAGATTTTAGGTTATTTCAGAATAATATATTCTGATATTCTTTTGATTTGAAAGGGGAATAGTGCATCCAGCAGTACATCATTATAAAAATTAGGTCCCAGGTTTACTAATGATCACAGGCTATGTTAAAATGATCAGATTTGCCAGAGTTTAGAAAACTAGCATATTAAGAACAAGTAGCTTTTTCTTGCAAATGGCAATGCAAATGCAAGTATGTGTTCCTAAATATTGTATCAATGCTGAACAGCAAAAGCTTTGTTATTCAAAGACATTCTGTCTTAGATCTGGCTTACTATTCCCTTTTCTTTTAAAATGTAATTTCACTGAGACTAAAGCATTTCATATGAGCATTCCCATTTTAATTACCTTTTCCCTCAGGACATGATCACATTAATTTTTGTTTTAGTTCCTTATTGTGATTTTCTTATTTCTACTAACATTTTTCATATATTAATATATTTTCTATTTAACCATTTGTATATTAATATTTCAATATTGTAAAACATGCTTCTGAGCAATTTTTTTCCAACTTTATTTAGTAAAAAACTTTTATTTTCCTTCTTTCTTTCCATTCCGAAATGCAGAGCAATGTGTAGACAATTTCTAACCCTAAGCACTGATAATTGTTTGCTAAAAACAAACAAAAAAAAATTCTAAAACATTAGATTTAGGGGGAAAAAAAAGTAATTTCATCCTCTATGCATTTTAAATGCACATTTTGAAGCTCACAATAATTAATAGGATAACTTTTTTTTTTAATTAATGAAGATGTATTTATGAAGTGGCACTATAAGCACATGAGTGCTTTGATTGCTACTTTGGGAAAACAGTCCTTTTTCTTAACTTGCTTCTGCCTTGTAGATGGAAATGAGACACTTAGTTTACCATATATTTATTTTTCCTCACAAAACAGGCTTCTACAACTGACCTCTAAAATGAAGTCCTTTTAGCTACATTATTGAAAAGGCTACATAAGAGGTTTTAAAAAAATTCAATATTTTTTATTATTTAATTCATTAATTCAGATTTTATTACTAATAACCTGAATTCCTTAGCCATGTTTTCAGTAACAGCAAAGTTCATAGGAGCTGACAGAACCGGGTTCACCCTGCAGTAACTGCTTGTCTGAGGCTGAATCACTAGAGCTACAACAGTTCACAGGAATTTCATCAAAATCACAGCCAAAGACTGTTGTCCACTATTGTCTCGGCATTGCATTTCAAAACATTGTGGCTGCTCCAGTGGTTAAAACCCACACTATCACTAACAATTTAGGAAAGAAAATGTTGGGGTTTGTTGAGGTTCTTCAAAGAGCAGTGAGAAGAGGCTGCTGCTGTACAGATTATACAAATTTTCAGATTTTGCATTAAAAGAATGACTTTTACATCCCATAAAACATAAGAAAGCTCATTAGCAGTGTAATGCTTACTGCACCTTGCAGAATAGTCTGTGAGAAACAAAAAAACCCCTACTTGCATTGTGCTCTTTACTTGGCAGGAAATGTGTTAGGAACCCTTTACAGAAAACAAAGCTTCTGTCCTTATTTATTTTATGCTTGACCTCATTCTTACTTGCATTAAGAATGTTAAACCCAGCTTTGCTAAGTTGGGTGAGAACGATGCATTTACCCCAAGTTAGAAATCTCCTTGCA
Organism: Falco cherrug; assembly: GCF_023634085.1. Lineage (NCBI taxonomy): Eukaryota > Metazoa > Chordata > Aves > Falconiformes > Falconidae > Falco > Falco cherrug. Next base: position 7,904,564 of record NC_073698.1, read on the forward strand.
CAATTAGTGTGGCGTATACCAGCCTTTGTGTAAATGATAATCACGTTCAAGTTAATGAAAATTTTGCTATTGCTTTTTCCTTCTTTCTTTTAACATATATTTAATAAGTTAAGACCATTAGGTTTCACCAGCTGAGAATTGATTTCAAGTCAATAATGTCCAGAAAACAAATCAGCTTTTTGAAAACTCATGAGTGAAACCTAATTCAAACAATCCCTCCTTCCACATAACACATTTCTATGCAATCGAAATATGTTGTTTTCACAGAGTTGATAATAATTTCTGGAATTATAAGCTGATCGCAATCCTACAGGAGGCAGAAAATAGTTGGTTATTTGTATGCTGTTTTTAAAGTGTGATCTTAGGAACGTCCAGTAACATAATTTTCCATCATTAGCCCTGTGGCTGCCTTCTGGAAAACCTCTGCCTCCCACCTACACATACCTAAGATTTCTACTAACATCCCAGTGGCATGCTTAAATGCCAAATCCATACTGTTAGATTTTCAGATCTTGAAACAGCTGGTAGATGTTTCCAGTCCCTTTATACTTAAAGGGGAGTGCAGCAAGACAGCAAAACGTATGGCCTGTAGGAGCAAGAACATCACACCAAGAACAAGGGTAGCTGCTCATAATGCTCAGTGAGATGCCTGCTTACATGCACAGCTTCCAAGGAAAACTTCCTCCTCCCTATAGTTAGCATGTTTTAGCAATCCCTGTTATACAAAATGCTCCTTCACCCTCCCCATTTCTCTGTTTGTACCAAATCCACAGGTCTTTGTGGTCCCGGAATGTTATGGCCCATGACTACAAGTGAATTTTTATGGCCCCTCTCTGCACACAGATTTCCTCTGAAATATGGAAATTGATGTTACGCTGCTTATTTCTTTAAGTCGTCTTTTACCTGGTGATTTTGAATAATGAAACTATGTATTCTGTTGCCTATAGCAAAAACTTAGGTATTACCATAAAAACCTTTCATTGTGGAGTTGAATTATTTTTTTAGGCTTTAAATACAGCTTCTTAGAGTCCTTTTTTTCAATCTTATTTTAAGTAAACTGCAACCCACCCATGTTCCCTTTACTAATAATGTCCTTGTTCTCATTCTAAATTGCAGTATAGTGCTGGTGATTATATCCCCAGTAAGTGTCCTGTCAAACCCAAGTGTAAATAGACTTTGAAGAAAAGGAAATGCATTGACCAGAACTTGAAATGTCAGCTTCACTTCATGTGCAGATTGTGATGAATTATTTTTTTTTTTTGATATCACCTTGCCAGTTCCCTGTTGGATAAACTAAAAATTTGTGTAGTGGACAGACCCTGTTTTGTACACAAAGATGCTATTCTGTTCTATCTGCTGATGTAGACAGGCCTGCCATTACAAAACCTAAAATTTCAAGAGCCATTCATCATAGTACCTTTGATTTGTTTCATTGCTATCTTTTGCGTCCTTAAAGAAGAGTGTGACTGCACTCTTATTTTCAACAACTTGGGTCTGAATCACATGTGTAGCATTAGGGTTTTGACTACTAGAGGCCTTATTTCTCTCCTCCCATGAGTCTGGGTGAAGAATTTTCTGATTAAATATTAGTGTAGGATTTGGAGACTTGCTTTCAGATCTTTGCATTGACATAGATTTTTTGGAAAATGATTGCAGTTACACGAGGCGTTAAAGCTAGCCTAGCAATGCCTGGCACATGGCTGTAGGCACTCAGTGAGACTTCTAGGGGCTGCAGATTTGGACCTTCCCTTTTAATTTGCTGAGCAGAAGGAAGATCTTTCAGCCTTCAGAATACACTGGAAAATAGCTTGTTATCCAGAGATAACGAGGAGAACTGAAGGATGATAGAGAACAGTGGAGTCTCATAGAAATGTTGTTCTGGGACTTGTTGCCTCCAGAAGCTTTACTTTTAGATTTCAGAGTTTTGTTTCTCTTTTCTTTCACATTTCGGAATTTGTTTAGCTTAGGAGATAAATGAATTAACATATAGAAAAGGAAATTGTAAGTGAAACTTAGTTACGGAAGGCAAGTTTCCGTATATGCCCCATGCTTGTTCCCATGTTTGCAACCATCAACCGTCTTGTAAGTATGAGGATATGAGATGGGAAATGTGTAAATACTGTTGATTAATCCAGAGTGGTGCCTAAATAATATTTGTTCTTCCCATACTGGAAAACATAAAAAGATAAGCCAAGATTATGGACAGAAGTAAGATGCCAGTTTATGGAAATAATTTCTGTTAAAAAAAGCATTTAATTTGGTGAAGCTGGTTTTCCTGCCAAACAATTTACTTCCAGTAAGAAACGGTGCTTATCCTATTGCTGCTTCTGCAGCAAACCTGTCAGGCCCACTCATATATCAATGTCCCAGCAAAAAAATTTAATAAATACCACTGTTAGTAACAGAAACGTGCAATGGGAAATGCAGGTGTGAATTCAGGCCTGTCACAGATCTAAGGTAAAATAGAGGTAAATTATTTTTACAGTATCTTATTTCATGTAAAGGTATCTGTTTGCAAAACCATCAGAGCTTTCATACTGTCGATAATTCTCAACATGACCACCAAACCGATAAGGGACCTTGTTATTGTGAAGTATTTTTTCTATATGAATAAGGTTAGTTTATTTGGTCGTTATGATCCCACTCAGCTAGTAGGAATCTTCTGAATAAACCAGCTAGTCTGTGCTTGAATTTTTGCAATAACAGCCTTCTTCCCTATAAAGAACACTTTAAATGTCTCGGTGAAACTATTTTTGCTATGACAGTGTGGTCTTCTCTCTGCCTGAGAAATTATAAAGCATCAAGAAAGAAAAATTGCAGCTGACATTCCCAATGACTTTTCATTTCAAATTCAGTAATTTAAATTTACTAGCACTCCTTTCAAGCATTCTTTATGCTGTTTATTACTGATGTCTATACAGGTGTTCCAATGCACACTGAGACCGACAGCTTGGCTTACATTGTATAATATCGTGTGTATATATTTGTGGCATGTACTCTCTAACAACAGTTCTGTTGTAAACCTTGTTCTATATGACAGAGCCATCATAATTCCTTAAATAGAGAGACACTCACTTCTATTTTTGCAATGTTATGTACACTGATCATGAACCTTTGATGCCCAAACGGCACAGAGTAACTACTCAGAGACCAATTTTGTCTTTAAGCAGCAAAGGTATTTATTTCATGGAATGCTGGGGAGCTAGCCGATTCGCACTGACTAGCTCCAAAGTTTTCAGTGAAAAGTCAGGTAATTTATACAGTTTTCATGAGAGGTTACAACATCTTTACATACATATTCATTCAATTTTAACACCTAATCATTCTATTCATAATAGGTGGGATCTAGGTGGAGTAAACCTTTCAACTTTCTTTGTTCAACAGTTTCCTGACTCATGGTCTCCTTACCTCCTTCAGGTGCCAACCTTATCTTTACTAATTATTCAGAGTATATTCCTTTAACTTTGTCAGTGGTACATTCCTTTAACATAGTCAGAGGAATCTTTTATTATACACAGTACTTTTCTTATTATTCAGAGTACATTCCTTTAACATTGTCAGTGGAACCTTTTCTAATTATTCAGAGTAAATTCCTTTCTCAACACAAACAGAGCATCACCCAGAGCATTGTACCGAACTCATCCTGACCAATCCTTTATGACCTTGCTCTGTTTCACCTTCCTGACCTTGTCTATTTCCATCAATAATCATTTTTTATATCTCTCCCCACTCTTTACAGCTGGCAAAGGCATTTTTAGTGTGGATTCTTTTCAGTATAGCTTCATTTCCTCCTGTTCCTATGTCTACATACAATGTTGACATATTTCAGTTCTTCAAGCCCTTGCTTTCCTTCTGCAGCTTTCCAGCCTCCTCTGAGTATGTTACTGTTGTTAGGTATATTGGCATACCCAAGAGTCACAAATTCCTCCATCTAGCCACCAAATCATGAGTTTCTGAAAAACTGTATTGGATAAAAGGTGTTTGAGTGTTATCTGTTTTTCTCATTTCTGAACTCTCTTTGGCCATTCCCGTGTTTGTGAAAATTCTGGCTTTTTTTGCTAGCTTTCTGATGATCTTCCTCCTTAATGCTTCAGGTAGTCTCTGCTGCTGATGCAGAGCTCAAAAATGTTCAAACCCTGCTCCCTCCTTTAGCTGGTGGGGGTAAATCTTTCATCCTCCATCCCTTTCTAGGTCTGCTTCTTCCTAGTGATTTTTTTTTTTACACCGCTTGGAGACATCTCGGGCAGCGCTGCAGGGCTGGAGCAGGGCAGAAAGCAGCATAACTCATCCATGAATGTTAGAGCTGAAAGCATGGGAAACCTCCCTTCATCAGCAGCGATCATTCATTCAAATGGTGTTGATCACAAAGGGGTATACTTGCTGGACACAGCACCATCTGGGGATTTTCTAATGAACCTCAGGAAATTAAGAACATATTTTCCGCAGAAGAGGGAAGTTCTGCGTTGAGTGGTTTCTGCATATCCGGAGGAAAAGATCTGCCATCAATATTCAGCTTGCCACTTGTGTTATTAGTCCTCAGCTAAAATGGCCATTTACACAGGGAGAGGGAATTGGGTTCACTGAATATTTCATGTTTTTTAAATTAATTGTCACTATGATGGCTTTTGCAAAGCATCTCAGACAAAGGGAGGAATGCAAACCCTTAACTGTTAAGCCTGTGCATCTCACCTTAGACTTGTCAAATTTTCTGAAGCTAATTTCACTGAAAGTGATAAGGCAAAAGAAATAGACCATTTCTTAAGACCAGATGTGTGTGCTTAATGAGTTGTAGGTGGCTTAACTAACTTAGAAATAATTTAGCTCCTCTTTAAAATTCTTTTGAAACTCGGAAACGTAAGGGTTTGCATAAGAGATCAGAGAGAGGTTCAAGAAACTCTGCGATAAGCAATTGCAGTTTTAGGATATCTATAAATTCCCTCATACTTGTGAAAAATGCACGTTTTAACATCATCCCTGAATTCTTTTTTCTGTTTTGGTTTGGTCTGTGTGTTGGTTTTTTTTGGTTGGTTGGTTGCTTTTTTTTTTTAATTTATAATTCTCTGTTTGCGACTTAATTGGCAGACAGATTAGGAGTGTCTAAAAATAGAAACAGATTTAATTTAATAGTAGAAACTATGTGCCCAAATGTTTGCCTATTTATTTTTTTTATCTGTATTAAAGCTCTAATAAATTATATTGTTATCGCTTTTCAACCTTCAGGTCTAATGAATAGTATCATTCTCTCTCGTAAGCCTTTTTCTGTAATGCACAGAGATCTAAAATAAATACATTAAAGGGGGTTTAGGTGAAAATAGTTATAAAACAAGTACTTATTTGGGGACAGGCAAGAAACAGAAAATGAAATTTGTCTACCTGTATATATGTCAGTCACTTATGTGATTCTATGTAACTCTAAGTTAGTTGAAACTTGTGATAAAACATTTTTCCTTTTAGAAATGTTTCATGGGAATTTATCCATCTTCGTTAATTGTCTTTAAAATAATTATAACCACATTTGCAAACAAACAAAATATTGTATTTCAAATCTTGCTTCTAGTTTTGATTTGGATTATGCGTTAACTTGTAATACTATTTTAAAAACTGGCACTCCAACTGAAGCAAAGTGGTTCACTGATACGTGATTTTTCTTTAGACTGTTTTTTCAAGGAAATTCTTCATTTGGTTCACTATCAAAATAGCTTAAGCATGTTTTGCAATATTGTGATTTAAAGTGAAATTCCTGTGGATAGTGGTATAAATCAATAACAGATATTAGCATTAATTCCACTTGGGATATTTTTGGGGTTTTATCCTTTTCATGGTCCTTTGGGACGTTTCTGACTACATTTTCTTACTGATAACAAGTAATATATACCCCACATCCTACTAATGAGGACCAAATACTGATTTCTGATATATCCTAGAAAAACAGCTAACATAAAAATAAAGAATTACATGACAGGATACAGATGTCAGATATAAACTCACTTTAAATATTCCTTTTTTGAAGGAAATGGCTACCCTTTTGTATTTGGTTTATTTAAAAATAAATTTAAAGAAGACACCTGGCAATGGCACTGTTTGCAACTCCAAATTTATAGGATACAAAAAAAGGGCTCCACATTTTTTGTATAGAACTGCAAATATATGCCATATATAGTCTGCTCCAAGTCGGTTTTGTTTTGTTTTTTTTTTTTACATAGAAGTACTTCTGAGAAATGTGAAGCATTCTGAAGCTAGAACAAGGAACAGAATGGGTCCAGAACACCTGATCAGCCACTTCTGCATATGGCACTAGCTAGTATAGCTTGGCAATATATATCTAAAAGTGCAGGTGTTCAAGTTATTTCACAGGCAGGTCAACTCTGATGGCATGCAGAGAGTTGTCAGAAGGTATACAAGGGTGTTGGAAAATGCAGACATCTGACCTATTTCCAGGTGAGTGCTGAACACTTGCAAATGAGCAGCACTCGTGTGAAAGTTAGTGATGCGGGAGGAACTCAAAACCTGCAAATTTTCACGCAATAAGCTTAATTACTAAGTCTTCAGAAATTTTGGTACAACAATTGAATGCACTTCACTTGCAAAACGTTGGCTCCAACAAAGTACTTCAGAAGCTTTGAGAATAGACTTTGTCCTATCACTGTTATGTATTTGGGGGGTCTGATTCATCAAGCTTTTTAAATGATAAATTTGCACTGAATTTTGTTGTAAATACAGTGACATCAGAAACAAAGGAAACATTTTTACAGTTGTTCCGTGACACTTATTTGTTGGAAAGTTCAAGAAAAGAAAGTGTTAAGATCCTATGTTTCTGGCTATTTAACTATTATAAAAATAACTTTTTTAAAAAATGAGGAGAGTCAGTACAAAAGTGAGATATCATCCCACATTTGTTCAGACAGTTAGAGCGTATCTCATAACGCTAGTTAATCATCTGTAAAAGAAACTCTTCAAAACATTTCCTGCTGCACCACTTAATCATCATTTTGGTGGTTAAAAAAGTTAATAAGGCCACACTTTTAATAAGCTAATAAAGCTGAAAAGTATCTATGAGAACATGGACATATAGGGCCAAAATATTACTGGCAACTGGGATTTGACTAATGCTATGTTCAACATTGAGTCTAATAGTTTGTGTGGTAGCAAGGGAAATTAGATGACGCAGTCCTTCCCGAGGAAGCTGAAGAAGAACCAGCCTAATTTAACACCACCTGGAGATTTTCAGCTTTCAAAAATACAGATGTATGTTCACGAGTTGTGGCAATTCCCACACAGGCGGTTTTCACTTCAGTTTAGTCATGTGGCAATTAGGACAAACCGCCAAGTCACTACACCAAAAAATGAACACACACCTCCCAAGGGGGAGCATGTGTCCACTGTTTATCTCAAGGGCTGAGAGCCAGAGGAGCATCTAAGTGTGGTTCATCAGAGCCAGTATCTTGGCTTTTGAGTAGTTAGTGGCAAGCAGGTGGCACCACTCAGGGGCAGTCCACCCCTTCCTGAGCAGCAGAGATGAGGTGAATCACTCAAAAAGGTGCATTTTCCTTGGTGTGGCTAGTCATTCACACAGTTGTGATTAATGTTTGCAGAACTTTGCTCATGCTGAGATGTTTTATAAATAGTAAAATGTGTTTTTTCCCACTCTATACATGATAGTTTGTTGTGAATAATGTTATATATATAGCCACTGACTTTTAGATCAGTGATCCAACTGCAACAAAGGTCAACGAGTTAAAGTCATGCTTGCTTTCTCATTGACAAGATATAAATGAGCTGTAGCTCTCAGTCTGGTTCCCAGGGAGCATTTCTTTTCCTCAGCAGAAAATCACAGCTCCAGACTCAATAGATTGTTTTCCTTGTTGGTATTATGTGCTGAGTAGCAGAGGATTGACAGAAAATGCGGAGTGACTCACCTGATCTTGTAAAGGGGGTTTATGCAGAGAAAAAGATGTGTTTTTTACAAAAGAACTTTCATTTTGGGGAGTTGACATTGCTACTTCATCAGAAAACATACAGAGATACAGGTCTTTGGTTATCCAGTAGTGAAGTACTAAAAAAGATGGAAAATAATCAAAACCTCTAAATAGGTTGTATCTCCAGATGGATGTTACAGAGCTGAAATTTGGCCCACTGAACATATAAAGCTCTGGAAAATATTTATTTATATAATTAATCAATCCATTTGTTGGGTCAGGACTTAAAAAACCCTCTCTGCCTAATAATAAAACTGCTGTGTCTAGACCAAGCTATTTGCTTGGGATTGTCTGTGAGTTTTGTTTTGGGTATCGTTTTATAACAATGTCTTTCATTTCAAAGTTAACAGCACCTCATGATTGCCTTATGATCTGGGCTGAATCTAATTTTAACCAGGATGGGTTTTGCTTTGTCCTCATTTTCTAATAATTAAGAACAACAGAAAATGTACCATGACATTGTTATTCAGCTGACAGTCATTTATGCAGCCTTCCTGAAAGCTCGTTGTTAAGACCAAAGGAATTTAGATTTCATTTTCTTCATGATATTTTATACGAGACATTTACTTCCTTCAGATGAAAATGTAAAGACGTTGAAAGAAAGTTGTTACAATATCTAGACTTTCAAAGAGGGATTCTTAGCGAACACAGTAGGGATTTAACCTTTTAATTAAGCTAGCGTTATTGAAAAGAAGGATGGCTTTGAACATTAGTAAGGTCAGTCTGCAAGAAAGTTACTGCTTCAGAGATAACTTTACTAACTTCTAAAGCGTTCAGCTTTCCCCTTTGTCTTCCCTTGCCTTCTGCAAATATAAAACTACCAAAAAAACTCATCAAGAAGAAAGAAGCAGAATACTGTAGAATTCGGCACAAAGATAGGCAGACACAATGGCGAGACGTAATGTTTGTATCCAACAAAAGAGGCAGGCGATAACTTTCAAAAGTAATGAAGTGTGAGGTATCCAGGTTAAGACATATAGAATCTTGTTTGTCAAGAAAATCCAATGGACTGATAGTAAAATTCCATCTAAATCATTGTCTGGTGCCTAGAGAGTCTTCTATGTCATATAATATAAATCTGAATTGTTTTAACATTTTTCAGCTCTAAAGAACTTTTTGGACATTAGTAACCCTGCCAGATATACACCATAACATGATACAAAACAAGTGCCTGACCACTTAGGCATGGACTCTAGCTTATGTTTGCAGAGACTGACAGCCCAGTTGGCTTACTTAAAACCCAAATGCCCAGACCACTTAAAAATGAAAACCATGCCTATGCTTCCAGCACGAATATGGAAGGAGATCCCAGAATAACAATATCCCCAACACAGAATCATTGGCCCCATCCAGCAGAGTAATTACGGGTGTTTGCAGCCCACAAAGCCAACTGTACCCTGGGCTGCATCAGAAGCATGGCCAGCAGGTCAAGGGAGGGGATTCTGCCCCTCTGCTCTGCTCTGGTGAGACCCCACCTGCAGTGCTGTGCTCAGCTCTGGGGCCCCCGACAGGAGAAGGACATGGACCTCTTGGAACAAGTCCAGAGGAGGCCATGAAGATGATCAGAGGCTGGAGCCCCTCTGCTGTGGAGACAGGCTGGGAGAGCTGGGGTTGTTCAGCCTGGAGCAGAGAAGGCTCCGGGGAGACCTTAGAGCAGCTGCCAGTGCCTAAAGGGGCCGACAAGGACGCTGGAGAGGGGCTTTCTACAAGGGCAGGCAGTGACAGAAGAAGGGGCAGTGACTTTAAACTGAAAGCGTAGGTTTAGATTTGAGCTAAGCCCTATGGGATGTAAAAAAATAAGGAAGACTGTGCTGGCAGGCTTGATCAGCCCTTAAGAAAATGGAGGTGTAATATCTTTGTTGATCTTTAAATATAATAAATAGAGATGCTGATAAGCTGTTCCCTCTTCATCACTTCTTCTGTGGGCTCAAAGGTTATAAACCCAAGAGATTTTCCCCTTACGTGAAATTCAGTGTACCTGCAGGTAGTGCAGTTTAATGGGATACTCTTTAATGGAATACTCTCTTCCTGCCCGGCTCCTGATGTGGGGCGAGTCAGAAGTTTTACCTTGATGTGTTGTCATCAGATCAGGGAGCTGAAGGACTTTTCCCTGGAACCATAAACTCCTTCGGTCAGGAACTAGGCTAATTTTGGAGAGGTGAAAAGTGGTTTTGGTGATAGCCTCTGTAAAGCAAATATTCCTTTGTTCATATGATAGCTTCATGTTTCTGTGTGTTCTGTTTACAATGACAGGTACTTTGCCCACTAGCACCGTAACCAGGGCTTTATTAAAGTATTTGAAAGTGCAGAATATTTTGCCACAATTATGCTGTGCTGGAAGGCTGCAGAAGGATTAAGACCAAAGGTCCAAAGGTGCTTTTTCAGTAAGTGGCCTGCTTTAGAAATACTGATCTCAACTCTTACGGATGTCAAGTGCATGCAAATTCAGCCGGCACAAATGTGTTTTCCTGGCCTGTTGAGCACCTAGTAAAAATGTACTAAATCCATTTTTTTGTTAGTAGAAATTTATGCCATTTAAAAGAAGAAACTGATAAAAATAGTAGATATTTGGGACTTGTAATAACTTTTTCAGCACCAAAAAAAATTGGTTTGGTACAAAAAGAATGTTATCTTCAGAGCTAATGGTCTGGGTTCATCTGAGTGACAACAGCAAGATTATTTTTTGAGTTTGTGCACACAAAACATTGGTATTTTTATTTAAGAAGAGCCAGTTTTCCACAAACACTGAAAAATTCAGTACTTATCTCTATACCTTTTTCACAGCAGAAGAAGCAGGAATGCTATTAAAGTTTATGAGGGTTTTTTATGTATGTATACATTGTGTTCAAAGAACAGTTAAGGGATGGCAGGGTTATAAAGCTAACCACTTAGATACAGGAAATGCAAGAATTAAGATGGTCTAAGTGATTTATTGCAGGCCTTCTGTGGCCATATATTGTAATATGGTATTATAATATAACTCAAATACATTTTTAATTACACAGTTATTTTTGTTTTCAGAGATCCTCTGCTTCTTTCAGTCATGTGGAGTTGTACTTCATATGGCATTTTATATTCAACATGTCTTCCTCCATGCATTATTTAATGCATGCAGTTCAAACCGTGCTCCATTCACAGAATTATTTTTTTATTGATTTTCCTATTATACTGAGCCTGATCACAGTATCCAAGTATCTTGTAAACATTAATGAATTTATTTTCACAATAACCCAGTGTGATTAGAATTTTACTTGTTCAACAAACAAGATCAGATGAGTCCAGTAGTTTGTGTGTCCAGTTTGAAATTCAAGAATTAAATTAATCTCATTCAAAATTCTTAAATCACTAGCTGTCTTCAGTTCAAGTGAGGAAAAAAAGGAGAGAAAAAATGCCTTCAGTGAGCGGTCCTTTGATTAATATACATATAATATCGCGATGTTCCAGTTATTAGCAAGGGAACCTGGTTGACCTGCTTATACCAGAGGTTTAAGTTCTAGGTGGCCAGTGTCAGCGGTTACCAACTCCACCTTAGACCGACTTCTTGGAGGCCACAGGATTCCATTGCATTTTTTTTGTACAACGACCCACTCCCCCTGATGTTCAGCACTTCTGCAAAAACTGACCATCTGTGTCTACCAAGGCCTTTCAAAGTAAGGAATAACTCAATTCTACAGCTGTGGAAAGTTAGGCTTTGGGAAATGCCTAGCATTGCTTGAGATTTCTGTGGCAAAAGCAAGAATAGAAAGTTATCTACTATAGCATTCACCTGTCTTAGCCTGAGAACACCCTTTTGCCTCATATAGCCTGTGACCAGGATTCTCCGATTCCTGTAAGAAATTATACTGGAATCCCACAGAGATACAATTCCCGTGTCCTTCAATACACAATTAATTCCCAAAGACCTGTTCTGCCTGCACAGTGAATGTGAGAGGTTCATAAGGAAATCACACTTCCTTCACTGCTGAGCCTTTTACTCTGCAGATTTATCTTTCTTTTAGTCTATGAACTGAGTCTTGATTTAAGAAAAGCAGAGTCTAGTTTTCCTCCTAGGTTTCATATAGACCTGGGACTGCAGAAAAAGTGAAGGTATCAGTGGGAACACTTACATTCAAGAAAGCTGGGAAGTAGGAATGTGTGAGGAGTTCACTTGGTCAAATTTTAAAATTACTTTCCACAGCCCTAGGTGGAAATTCTACACAACCTAGCAGGGGGCAAGGCCACCATCTTCAGAGCCACAGGCCTCTGTCGCTTAAGTAATTGCTGGGAGCAGCTATTGCTTTGTAAACTGGCCCCGGAGGGAGATAAGACATGCTTTCCGTAGGGGTTTCACAAGTACTTTTGAGCACCAGAGCAGCACAGATGCCAGAGTTCTCTATCTTTTTTGGTTTAACCACCTGAGCTTTGGTCTTTATCCCCATTTGCCTCAGTTCCTCTTCTGATGACTTTTCTATACCTTCTCTTTCCTACAGAAATCTCATGTCAGTCTTCCTTGGATTTGCCATCATACATTATAGGTCCCTTGGCTTATCTTAGCATTGGCAGGTAAAGCTCCCCGTACTGGATTACGTATGTATCCAAGGGAGGAGCGGAATTGGGGTAACATTTGCATATATCTTTTTCTTACCTGTCTCAAGGGACTACTCTGTTCCTCCTTAGCTTCTCATTGCTGCCCCTGGGGGTTGCCTTCTCCACTAGTGTTGATGCATCTATTTGTGATTATGGAGCTAGGAGCTCCATGAGGGCATTATTTAGGTTTAGACACAGCTGTAAAAAAACCCTCATCTTGATTGGTAAGTGATCAGTATAAGTAAAGGAGCAGGATGGAGGACCAGGGCTGCACAGGGGAGACAGATGCAGAAGGTGTAGAATGACCCATGCCTAGCATTATTAACAGGAAAAACTATACCCAGAGGCTGCATGAGATACTTGGGCACAAGATGAACTGATGGGTGTGGGAAAGGCTACAGCTCTAGAGATTATCCTCAGAGGCTATCCCTCCACGGACACCTCCTTCAGTGGGACCCTTCAGGGAAGCATAATTAACACTGGCATTAGCACAGACTTAAAGCATCCCTTCGGTCTGTGGGCTCTCCACAGTGACCACCAGCAGGTGCTAACATAGCCAGGCAGTGTCCCAGACTAGAACTGTGAAACTGGGCAGGCTTGAGGGGCCAAAAAGCTCCCCACAGCTATATCTACTCAAGACCCATGAAGGCTAAGAAACACAGGGTATGATCTTGGTTATCTGCTGGAGTAACTCAGTAGGTGCTATCCTATTGACTGATGCTCAGAAGGGCACTGGGAAATAATATAATGAAAATACATAGTTAAAGCTTTAAATCGGTACATGTAAAAATGAGATACAAATCAATTGTATATTTAATTTTTTGTAGTTATATATATTTATATAGGTGTATATATATACGTACATATATATATACATATATATATAGGTAGCTGTGAAGTCACTAGTGGTGTGCACTAGGAAGAGGAGTCCTGTGCTTTGTATAAATTCAGCTAAGTAGGGCACCCAAGTGTGAAGACGGGGGAGAGGGTTTCAGCCGCAAAACACAAATGGCCTGCTGTGTCATGTGCTGAGCAAAGCTGGACTAAATTAAAATCTGCCTATTTGGTACAGAAAACATAGAAGGGGCAAACCATTTGTTCTGTGACTTCTGTTTTTTTTCTCTGTATCATTTGTTTTGGGCAATAATAATATATTATTCATTTATTACATTACATGATTACTTTGTAATCTTCTGATATAAACCCAGGGTGTTTGTTTTGCTGTGCTGCATTCCCACCGCAGGCTTATTGGCAGGGAAACTGAGACACAGCGACTGGCAGCATTTGCCAGCTCTGCCTCTGTAAGTGCTCACTAGTAACCTCAGCACCGGCGCCCCGTGCCAGAAGCTGTTCTTCAGGGCAGGCAAGGGGTGGAAAAGGAGAATTTGTGAGGCTCAGTGCTTAAATGCTGGAGGACTGCAGGAGCAGAATTGGAGGGATCAGGGAATGGGAGTGGGGACATGGTACATCTAGAGCTGTGTGGGGAACTGTAGGGGAGGTGCGAAGGAGGGAGCTAATGAGGCATGAGGACTTCTGTAGTAGTTGTGGAATGTGAACAGATCAGAAAAAATTATTGTGAGTGGAAGAGCTGAAGAGTATAAAAAGGAGTATGCAAGTGAAGTTATTGCAGGACAAAGGGATAGAGAGGTGGCTACAACCTGATGCTGATAAATTGTATGGTTTCACCCACATCTTTCCTTTGCTTCACTTAGATAAAGAATCTGCATTAGCTGGATTATGTTTGTGGGTTTTTTTTAAGTTACTCATTTTTATAGTCTGCAGCTGCATCACCATTTAATACAAGCAAAGCCATCCTCTTAGAGTGTCTTTTTTTAAACTGGTACTTCAAGTAAAAAATCTATTTTAAATTATTGGATAGCAAGTAGCAACCTCCAGAGGGCTAAACTGATGCTGTTAACAGGTCCAAAATGTGATGCAGCATATGGAGCTGAATACCTCACGGTACAGATTTGCATGCAGGCGGTTTTAATTAGGATTTAGAATTCCTTGAGGAAAGCAGCATTCTCAGCTAGTCTCAATCTTGTCAATACATAGTGGTTTTGTTCATGCTAAAGCCTGCAAAAACCAATAGGTTCCTTCTAGCTTGTGATTTTTGATGCTTATATGAACTGTTAGACTTTTCTCCAGCTGCAGCTTTGTATATGATCATGATTTGTTTGCAGGCAATAAGTGTAAAAGATTGCCGTCTTTTTTTTTTTTTTTTTTTTTTTTCAGTAATGTTGTACCAGGTCAGTTGAAAATAAGGATCGTTTGGAGTTTTATGACATTGCGTAGCCAGTTACTTTATCCTGCAACACTTCAAAGTGAGCCTGTGCTTTAACTCGATGGTTTTGTGCCATCTTGTGAGCATAAGGTGCAACTACGTCCAGCTAATACAAGGAAGAAGTACTTTGGCTAATGCCCTTTTCCTTCTACTTCATCATGAAAAATAAAATTGTTTAGGATTTCCAAAGTTAGATGAGGAGAATACTGTAAGACATATTTAATCCACCGTGTTGTATTTGTATCTTTAAACAAAAAATGAATATACATTCCCTACTACAGGAAAAAAAACCCCTGATTTCAGTAAACTGAGAAAAGAAATCATATATTCCACCCCTTCCCACCCCCCCACCCCCCGAAAAAAAAAAAAAGAGGCTTCTTGTTGTACTGAATGGAAAAGCTATGCAAAGTCTCAGTATTCAGAGCTGATAGTGCTCCTCCTTGTGTGAAACAATTTGGTTGGTACGGGAGACCTTGTCTTCTGAAAACCACTATGTGTTTCTCAGAGATAGCACAATATGAATTACACAAAGCACTGCTAGCTATTACATTGACGTAGAGGAAAACCTAATTCCTGACCTTAGAATGTCTGCTGTCTCCTGGAAGATTATTTCTGGGGAAAAAAATGTTAAATATAATTTATAATTGCAGCAGCAAACCTAACACTTTACTTTTAAATGATAATTATTACTCTTCAAGTCAGTGTAGTTGCACTAGGTCTTGGGCTTAGAAAAATCTCCTAAATTCTACCACAGCTTAATTAATTGATTCTCTTTGTGACCTTGAGCAAGTTGTTGTATTCTGGTGCCTAATTTTACCCACCTTTAGATGATGCACATACTTTTTTTTTTCAACAGGATGTTATCAGACTTAACTACCACTTGTAAAGCTCTTTGGACCTCTTGCAGGAAAGGTATTTCTGTGATACAGTGACGAGCTTGTTAGAAATCTACTTGATAAGCAAAAGAGCAAGTCATTCACAATAAGTATAATTATTCAATGATTTAAGCTTCCTAATCTACTTCCACAGCCTTGGCAAGCAGATTGTGACTTCTTCCATTTTATATAATGAGAAGATTATTTTTTTTCTCTTTTTACTCTATAGATTGATTGCAAATATTCAGAATTCAAGCTGTGTTGCTCATTTGCAATCAGTTGGATGAGTAACATTATTTCTACTCATGATTGGATGAATGCCCAATGACTTGTGTGTGCAAATTGTAAAGTTTGTTTTCTCAAGATATTCATCTGTATGACATTGAAATTTGCTGCCTTTGGAGAGCAGTGCCAGTAAAATTCAACACATTGAAGACCACTAAAAAACAGAGCACAAAAATAAGGTGACACTAACATTTTTTAATGGGACTTTGCAGATTAAACTTTTTTTCTAAATGGACCAAGTCAATCATGTTTTTTGTTTTTACCTGTTTCTAATCCTGCAAACAAATCCAGTGTATTGAGTTCTGGACCTAATATCATACAGAAGGGCAGTGATGCCCGACCTGTTCGAAGGTAGTTCCCATGTCAAGGCTGCAGCAGATGACTAGCAGTGGGGGCAATGTGCATGGGACGTAATTGCAAAGCAGCTCAAATCCTGGGTTGAGGGAAAAGGCAAGTGAATAAGGGATAAGAAGCAGGTAGCGGTGAGACCCAGTTGCATGGCTTTTCTGTCCCCAGATTGCAACGGGAAAACTGCATCTGTAAGTGGTCATTGTCTCCTGTCAGAAATTTTCTGCAGAAATTCCTTTCCCTGTGGTCTCTTAAATTACATGGGATATATGAAGACCTGCAGCTTCTAAGGTGCAGAAGTCTGGCCCCTCCTGAGGAGGACCATAAACCAGAAATATCGTTAGAGACTTGAAATGCTGATGCATAAAAGCTAAAACTAGTAGTATTGCTATTGTTTCCTTTGACAAAACAAATTATGCTAGTGTGGTGGGTTGACCTTGGCTGGATGCCAGGTGCCCACCAAACCTCTCTATCACTCTTCTCCTCAGCAGTACAGATGGGGGGAAAATAAGATGGCAAAACCCACTCGTGAATGGAGATAACATTTTAATAAAGCCAAATCTATGGGTGTGCACAGAAGCAAAGGAAAACAAAAGATTTTATTCTCTACTTCCCCTCAGGAGGTGACGTCCAGCCTCTTCCCAGGAAGCAGGGCTTCAGTACATGCCGCTGTTGCTCCAGAAGGCAACCGTCATAAATAAAAAATGCACCGCCTCCTGCTTTTCTTTTGGCTTTTATTGTTGAGCAGGTGTCATATGGTATGAAATAGCCCTTTGGTCAGAGTGGGTCAGCTGTTATGACTGTGTCCCCTCACAAGATCTTGCCCAGCCACAGCCTACTACTGTGAAGGGGGAAGGCTGGAGAGACAGCCTCGATGCTCAGCAGTTTTCAAAACCCTGGTGTTTTTCAAAAACCAGCACCTTTCTAGCTCCCAATACAAAGCACAGTACTATGAGCTCTGCTGTGGGGAAAATAACTCCATCTCAGCCAGACCAAACACAGCTAGCCAGAGTATTTTTAACAGACTGGCTTTGAAGAGAGACTGGGAGCAGGATCCACTCATTAAGGGATTACCATCTCATAGTATGGTGTGGTACCTTTTTCCACGGTTAATATCTATCAGCTGTATCTACTACAAAGCTTCAGCTGAGTGAACAGCAACATAATTTTTTTGCCTCTCTGTCTTTCGCACGTGTCAGGGTGTCTTGTAGGAGGAGAACCTCTTTAGACCAGGATTCACATTTCACAGGATGCTGTAGAGCCTTGTGACACCTGTAACATACTTTGCTCCCTCCTTTTGCAGCCATCCTACTGAAAGCAGAAGTCATGTGTAATGTATTGGAGTGTGGTTTGGCCAAAGAGCCACAAAGTGTAGAATAGGAACATTTGCTTTCGAATGGAAACTCCAGTAGGACAACATTCAGCATCTTAGGGCACAGGTCAGCTTGAGTTGGTCTAAAATGAAATGTTCTGTTTGCATTTTCTGCTAAGCAAACAATGCTAACTGCGAAAAAAATACTGAGGACTTTTGTAACAACACAGTTCTCAAAATCAAAGGCCCAAAATCAAATGACAAATTCCTAACTATCTTAATTCACTGACAGTATGTCAAAGGTATGTTATAAGAACATCCATATTTCCATGCCAGTGCAGTAGTCTGGCTATGGTAACTTGTATAGTAACTTCTCAGGGTTGTTTTTTTTTTTTACGAGAGAGAAAGTGAGCGAGCTGGTTTTGTTGAAAATTAAGGCTTTTGACCATTACCTTCTGATGGATGCATATCTTCAGTCCTGTTTAGCAGATAACTCTTTGGCAAACACAGCCTTAGAAATGTTCGTTTAGACAGTACGATGTGAGGAGCAGTGATGCTGTAATAAGCTCACATTGTAGAGAGAATGATCTCTTACAAAAAGGCACGATCATATTAAAAATTCACAGCAGCACACTCCACTCCCCCATTATAGGTAATTACAGAGGATTTTAAATATCTGATGCTAGTTGGCAGCGTACAATACCCTGTCAGCAGCAGGCACTGATTTGTAATTTAATTATCATAAGACATCCACCTGTTCTTTTGTCAAATGAAGAGTAGCATTTCCGTGCAATCATGCTTTTCCCTCCAGAAATTTGAATTAACCCTTAGAGAAAGCTCTGGGTTCTAGGGAATGGGGTAATTTCAAGGACATTTGCAGAACCCCATCAGGTCAGAGCACCAGGGATGAATGAGGCGTTTCTTCGGGCGAGTCTTAATTCTGGTCTGGTATTTTCAGCCTTAACGCTGGCTTTTTGCTGTGTCAAGCTGTTTTGGTTCACAGCTGAAAGCATTTCAGTGAAGAGGTGCTGTGGGAGGAAAGATGTATGAAAATCCATGAGGCTGGTGTGAAGTACATGAGGCAAACACATAACAGGATCGACCCAGAAATGCTCTGGGCTCATACTTTGTGAAGAATGAGGCGGCTGGGCTTGGGGTGGGAGGGAGATAAAGGCAAATGGAAATGTGGAAATCTGTTCCGTAAACTTTCCAGTGTATGGCACATGAACGTGGATGTTACAGAGTTCATCATGGGAATGTGCAGTTATTAGATAAAAATGATCAGGTTTTATTGTAAAGCATAGGTTTTCAATGGAAAGTTTACCAGTGGAGATCCACGCAAGTGTTCTGGTTTTCAGGAGTGCGAGGCCTGGGGTGAACCTGCTTCCCCTGGGCCTTGGCTCTAGTTCGTGTGGCAGCTGCACTGCGGCGTGGTGATGTGGGAAGGACTTACCAATGGGCACAGAGATGTTCTCTCTTTAATGCCGCTCACACTGCTTCACTGCTTCTTGCACTGTAAAGCTGCAGGAATGATCTGGACAGCATAGTATTTGTATAGATAGTATCATATTTGTGTCAGCAGCAGCGTGGCCAGCAGGGCCAGGCAGTGCCCGTCCCCCTGTGCCGGGCCCTGGTGCGGCCGCCCCTCGAGCCCTGGGCTCAGCGTTGGGCCCCTCACCCCCAGACAGACCCGGAGGGGCTGGAGCGTGTCCAGAGCCGGGCAGGGGCTGGGGAAGGGGCTGCGGCACAGCTCGGGGGGGGGGGGGGGGGGTGGCAGGGGAGCTGGGGGGTTCAGTCTGGAGAGGAGGAGGCTCAGGGGGGACCCTGTTGCTCTCTACAGCTGCCTGACAGGAGGCTGTGGGCAGGTGGGGGTCCGTCTCCTCTCCCAGATAGCAAGCGACAGGACAAGAGGAAACAGCCTCAAGTTGCACCAGGGGAGGTTCAGCTTGGCTGTTAGGAAAAATTTCTTCACTGACAGAGTAGTGAAGCATTGGAACAGGCTGCCCAGGGAAGTGGTTGAGCCCCCATCCCTGGAGGTATTTAAAAGCTGTGTAGATGTGGTGCTTAGGGACATGGTTTAGTGGTGGGCTTGGCAGTCCTGGGTTAATGGTTGGACCTGATGTTCTCAAAGCCCTTTTCCAACCCAAATGATTCTATGACAAAGCTTCTTATGGCTTCTGCCACTGCTGCCTTGTATCTTTACAAAGCTGTTGTGGACTTTTTCCTTTTATCAGTTCCCAGGGAGATGAGATGACTCTGGTATTCTGTGGTTATTTCTCCTAATCACATTTTAGCAAATGAGTCACTTTAAAGAGGGTGTCTCTGAGTAGTCATCTTTTTTGAGAGAGTACTCACTGGATTCAAAAATAATTGATTGCTTGGGGCTAAATGATCTGTGTGCCAAGCCTTAAATGTGACATTGGTTGGAGTACCATCTATCAAGCTGATGGCTTCTTGCCCAAATGATACTTGGCTGGTGCCAGTCATTTTATATATTCATTAATTATGTTATCTGAAAAGTGAATATGTGAAGGGTTGCAGGCATATCCCAGAAAAGAAAATAATTCATGTCACATGTGTATTCTGAAAGTAATTGGCAACTGCTGAAACATTTCCATACATGAAAGTGAAGGCAGGAATAAACTGGGATGATTTCCTTTGGAAGGATGAGTAATGAAGTAACACCCCAGAACTGAGGAGTCAAAATGAAATGCAGGAGCAGCAGAGAGTTCTGCTTTGCAATGTCCTTGAAGGTGTACCCAAACTTAGGACTTACTTTTCTTATACAGCCATTAACATACCCCACCACTGTTATGCCACGTGAATTTGTTTGGTAGCCTTCTCCCTCAAAACAGCAGCATGTATGCGTGCTGGGTTTAAAAGGCAAGGCTTTGACAGAAGCAGGGGGGCTTCAGGCACCTCTGGGAGGAGGGGTCAGGGCTGCCCCTGCCATACATATGATTCCAGGTGGCTCCAGTTGGCTCTAACCCCACCAGAAGATCCAGCTGGAGCCCATGAGCCGAGTGGTTGGTGCCTTTATAAAAGGGATTCTAGCTGAAGGACTGACTTGGTAGTTTCATTTAATTTTTTAGGGTTATATTCCTTGTTGTTAGAAGCTTTGGCTCTTGGACAAGCCGCTTGCTTCCTGTTTCTTGTGTTGCCTCTCCATGGAGCAGAGGGTTATAACACCTCCCATTCTAATTGGTGTTCAGGGTAAGAAGAAAAATTCACTAGAGAGTAATTTTCTGCCTGACTGTGGCTCTGTGGAAGTGTGTTTCTGTTCTCCAGCATCAGAGTACATGGTGCTAAAAGGAAAATGACTCAAATATTTTGCAGAGAAAGGCTATAGAGGCACAGCTATTAATGCGGGGATGTGAAATGTGAGCTGAAGCTACAGTTCAGCTGATCAACATGTCTTTTTATTTTTATTATCAACCTTTGCCAGTTTGTCATCGCAGATGTCCGTGTGATGGTATAAGTTTTGTGTGTCCGTGTGATATACCATGTTTTCTTGCTTTGTTGAGATATTGAAAAAAGAACGATGTATCCTCTTCAGAAGAGATTAGGAAATTCAATGGTTATATTAGCTAGTGTCTGATACTTTTTCTGTTATTCCATATTCATATTAATACATGTGCAATGCCTCCTCAAAGCTTATTTGTTCTTCCTTGCTATTTTTTTTCTCTAGAAATATCGTTATCAAGATGAGGATGCTCCACATGACCATACCTTGCCTCGATTAACCCATGAAGTGAGAGGCCCTGAGCTTGTTCATGTGTCAGAGAAGAACTTGTCTCAAATAGAGAATGTTCATGGATATGTCTTACAGTCACACATTTCTCCTTTGAAGGTAGGATCAATATTCACTGCGGCTTTCGTCCTCAAATAGGACAAAACATGTAGCATGAAACGCTTGGGAAACTTACTTTGTTATACAAACAGACAAGCTGCTTTTTGAAAGGTATTGCAGATTGATTGCCTGTGATGTGTTCTCAAGGTTTGCTGTAGTGTAACAAGTGATGGTTTAGCTAGCAGAGCTTTGTGTTGAGATGTGAGCTTTTTGCTTTGAGTGAGATGTTTTGCTCGAGCAAAAATCATTCTTGGTGAATGAGCTGTATTTATGTACGTTGAGAAAGGAATAATGCAGGTCCTTGGCCTCAGTATCATGGTGATTTTGGAATGGCAGGCTACCCTTCCTGGTTGCCCTTGTTCAGAAATTGAAAAAATAAATAATAATAATACTGTAAATGTGTTGGAAACCTGGGTTTGCATCTTTCAAAAAGCTGTATCAAAGTCCTAAATTATGCCCGGAAAGGAAGCTCATTTGCCACTATTTGGATCCTTACTACTTAAGCACTTGCTGTCTTCTGTGGGTTTTGTTACAACTCAGAGTGATGTAGAGACCTGTCTCTATTAACTAAGGTAACTATTTATACAATGTAGAAGGTTTTTCTGTATGTGCATCTGCTGTCCTCTGATATATCTTGCTGGGTGAAAAATATTTATTTTCATAGTGAACCTGTATATTAACAAAAAAGTAATCCATTCCTGAAAGTAAATTTGCTCTTTAATAAGACCACAATAGTTTGAAGATGTTCCTAAAACTTTTAAGGCAAGAAGCACAGCTGGAGTGATGAGCATGATGGTTTTCAGATTTTATTTTCTACTAGGCCTGGGAAGGGGAAGAAGAGAAGTGTTTTTTACTAGGGGTGGTGATGTTCTGGATAATGGTTTTATTCCAGTAATTAACTAAATGGCAAACAAGGCAGATGGGCTTTGCTCCTCATGCTCAAAGCCTGTGAAATGGGCTAGCTTGCCTAGCAGAGTGATTACAGTGAGGTTACAAGTGAAAGAAAATGTTTATTGTTAAAGAATGATGTGAATGCAGCTGGTGTTCCCTGAGCCTTCATGGAATAGCCATGTGAATGAATCTTTGTCCTCTGCTCCTGTTCCTGTCTGTAGTTTGTATGTTGTTTGCCTTTTTATGTTTTAGCAGCTTTCCAGGTTGCTTACCTAACTTCTACTGCAGAAGCCAATGGTATCAAGCAGTGATATAGCTGCTTATGCTGAAGTAGATCAATGTAGTTATTTGGAAGGGATTACCTCCATGTGGCCTCTGTGTAACCTCAGGGGACAATCACAGGCAAAGCAATTTTTTGCCTGGAAGGGAAATATCCCTACCTCTCTAGGGCTCCTTGAGTATTAAGATTAGAGTGGTGCTTCTGATTCATAAAAGTCAAAAACGGATTTTTTTTTTCTTCACATTTGGAGACATTCAAGTAAGGCTGTGTGATCCAAGCTGATAATGTAGCAGTGATGATAAAAAGCTTATGAAGTGTGCTGAAGGTATCCCCAGCCATCTACAGTTGCCTTAAACCAGCTCCCAAACTAATTTGTTCTTGTGATGGAAGAAATTCATTTGCTACTGTTTTCTGAAGTGATGGGAGGAAAGGAGCTATATTATATTTCCTCGTGGAAATCAGTGTCTTCTGCAAGTTCTTTCCTCAGCCTGAGGATTTCTGTCTTTGCCTCTTTTGAAGTTCCTGCTTTTTCTCCTGCAGTCTGTGTCCTATCCCTCAACCTTCAGTAGAGAGTTAGCTCAGGAGGCTGGAGTAAACCACCTGCTAGAGCTCATGGCACACTTCCTTTCTGATATACCTGCTTTGGATTCACTTTTGTTTCTGGGAATTGACTGAAAACCCTGTTCAGAAGTTTTTTTGTTGCGGTCATTTCCACATAGTTGAGAAACATCATTCCGAACCCTCTAAAACTCAATCAGAATTTGTTGTCTTGAATTAGACACACTGCCTCTCAACCCATAGCATGCCTTCCTAGGGAAATGTAGAATACCTTTTTAAAGATTGGTTGGATAAGTGTGCCCGCAATTTAAATATTTTTTTTTTGCTTTGTGTGAAAGCTGGAACTGCTGGAATCCTGCTCTGAGGGTATGTAACAAATGCTGGGGTCCAAATACAGCCTGTCAGCTTCTTAGGAGTGAGATGACACTGGGAATTGCAGTGGGATAAAGCTGTTTGGGAAATTCCACTGAGAGTTGTTTGTGCTGGAAAGGTTGACTTGTTCTGCTCCAGTTTTCTGAATACAGGTCAGAGGATTTGGTGCAGAGGGTAAATGGAAGTCACAAATTTGCTTGTACACAGAGAGGGATCACATCAGCTCCTGTGTGTCACTAGGACTGTCTGTCTGACCAACCACCCAGCTGGCAAGTGTGTTGTGTGAGCAGGGGGTGCTGTCTGGCCAAGTGGGCTTAAGTTATTGCCTGGCTGCATTTCACCACCTGAATTTTGCTGTGGGGTCTACAGCACCAGGGTGCACCTCAAAGAATTTTTGAGGCAGGTTTTTGTGTGTAGTGTCTGCACAATGCCCTGAGGACAGGATGATTTACCCAATATTTTTGTGTTTGAAATACTATTGTAAAAGAAAAATATTTGAGCATAAAAATAACCTAGTTAAGATGCTTTGGAACCAAAGTGTTGTCCCAAAGCCAAGCCACATATCCATCTCAATCGCATCACTTTTCCAAAGTGACTTGAGTTTGGCAGTGGAAAGAGTTGCTTGTTTCCAGTCATTTGTGTTTATTTGGAAAGTAATCTGCAAAGATCATGCAGTTGTAAAACTGCCCTTCAGGGTGGCTGGTTCCAGCCTCAGCAACTGACGAGCACCCACAGCCACCTCTGGAAGCCATAGATGTTATATCTTGTCTTTACAGGCAGACTGCTTGCTACCATCACCCTGCCCGTGTGCCCAAGTTTTCAGTGAACATCTCAGTTCCCATCCATAAGTGATCTTGACAGCTTGAGCACAGACTTGTATCATTGCAGTTACAAGTTTTGTGGGTGGTTGAAGTTTAGGCAGAGAAACCATGGGCCTGCTTATACCCCTGTGTCCATGTCCAGTTAAAACGTTTAGAGGATTCTTGAAAGACTTCCTAACGCTCAGGATGGAAGGATTCAGCCCATATTTTTTAACACGTGTGATTCAAAATGCCTGGTACGGTTCATGTTCCACAGAACAGATGCGTCTTAAATTTCAATCAAGTTGCTGCATACAAATTGTTAAAGAACGTGGTTGTGATTTCATGTTCCAGATTATGTGGTTTGATGTAGTCCAGAAATATCCTAATGGAACATGTCATTATTGATTACTTCAGAAGGTATTCTTAGGTACCAAAATATAAAAAGTTTTCTTTAATGACCTTATGCTAGTTGTGTGCTGACTTATCAGATGTAGTTCTCAGACATTCTGAAAAATCTGAGACACTCAGATACTGGTTATGATAAATACTGTTTAGGAACGTGAATAGATTTTCTGCTATTCATATTAGACATGTTATCTTTCAAGTCACTAAAATCTAGTGTGCAGTAGCCAGATTACTTCCTTTCAGAACATAATAAGAATAGTTGTGCTGAAAACTAGCGCCTCTTTTCACTGTGATTTACTTTTGTAACTTATAGATTTTTTGCATTAATTTTGGTTTTCTACAGTCATGTAGCATTTGCTGTACAGTCAACTCTGTTCTTGAAAATGTTTAATTTTAGAAAGCTGCAAACTTTTATTAAAGGTTGATCTACTTAGTAGCGTGAAGAACATAAATTTACAGCAGCTTCAGCAACTTTGAATGTCAAACACTGAAGTTGTAAAGGATGTTCTCAGTTACGTGGTTGTATTAACATTTGGGGAAAATGCTAACATTCAAGAGGTTTTGTGAAACGAATTGCCATACTAAGATGATAAATGTTCTTTGCAACTTTTTCCTTTAACAGATTAATAAAAGACAATTTCATACTTCTGTATGTAATGCAATAAAAAGTTTAAAATTATTTTTTGCACTTCCCCTTACTTGTCACTAGATGGTGCAGTAAGCTCAGAATCCTTTGCTCTGCCTCAAGCTTCAGTGACCTGCTACCCAGGTTTGCTTATATGGCTTGGAAAGTGCTAATTCAGTAAAAAATGCCTTATTAGAAATCAAGTGCCTTCTGAATCCCTGGTGTGTTGGTAAATCTGAATACAACACAACTGTACCTGAAATTCAGACATGCAAGTTCTGTCTCAATTAAATGAAACCTCTTTTTCCCTTCCTCCTAGGAATAGAGCTAATTAGTGTTCATTAAATGAACAAAACTCTGGCTTCTAAATTAACCTTATTAGTATTATTGTGATGTTAGATGTATTTTTAATTTAAGTATATTCCCCTTCCTTTAGATAAGCTTAAATGTAAAAGTCCATGTAAGGATCTTGCATCTCCTTTGTTGCATGAACATTTTAAATGTCCATTTCCTAATTTAATGCAAGGTTTGAGTGTAACCATCAATGGCAGTTGTGCAAAAAACAGCAGCCAGGTAAATTGCTGTTATTATCTTAGCCTACGATGTTTTCAAACATGAAATTACAGAAATCTCTTCAGTTGCGCCTCCTCTTTGAAGGCCTCACTTTCTAGAAGGGAAGGCGCCACTCTGGATACTCCTCCTTTTCTTCCTATCCCTGGGTGCTGTCGGGCAGCTCAGTGGGGTTGCTGACAGTGTACAGAAAGTCTAGATAGATGGAATGATTTTCCAGCGGAGAGAGGGGGAAAACCATCTCCGCGTGGAGCAAATGGGCAGTTCACTTTCTCAGTGGTCTCCCAATTTAAGATTATACGCGAGTTGACATTTCTGCAAATTGCTTTTCAGAAGAAGGGGGTTTGCTTCCCTCACCACTGCAGCACATTGCCATTTGTTCTAAGCCCCATCTTACCAGTCACTTCAGATTCTCTGTGTCTAGTGGGGACAGATGGTTTGTTTCTGCTCCTAGATGATTCTCTCTGTTTCCTGACTCCCATCTTATGTGGAGTGTGCAGTGCCCTTTGCCTGCCTCTTGTTCTCTGTATCCACCCGGTTGCAGGAAGGTCATTCCTGTGAAGGCTCCTGGAATCTTGCGTGCTCTCTTTTCTGTCTGTAATGAAACAGCTTTTTCATAATCTCTGAAGCTTTCCATGTCCAAGCGTGAGTCTGACCTCGCTACAGCGGTTGCTGTGCTTGTCTGACTGATGAACAAAGATGGGGAAAGAGACTCTGAGGATGAGCCTGGATGATTGATTAATCTGTGGGGGGGGAAAGATCAGTCTTAGTTTGATCTTTCTGGAAACTGTCATAAAGAGTAATTTTTTGTGTTTAAAAATGGAGATGGGGTAAGAGCTATTTTTCGTGAATTAACATTCACTTCAATAAAAGTTGAGTTCTAAAGACAATTTGGATAAATAACATTAAAACATTCTACACAATTATTTTCAGATGTGACAGTTCTATTTCTCAATTTGACCAATTTTGGATTGTATTTCAGTAGTAAAAATATAGTCTGTCATGCACTAGTCACAGGTACTGTGAAAATAGCAAACTCCTGGACTCGGGATGTTGCAGTGGATCCTGTGAGCTGTAGATTAACTGGAGATATTGCTGCACAGAGCTGCACCACCACATCAGGAAACAGGCCTGTGTAGCTGGTTTAGATGAGCTGTTCCAGGGAAGTCCTCTGCTCCTGCAACTGTAAATACCTTTAGCTACCAGGGAACCAGATTTACACAGGAAAGGCTGGCTGCTGCAGCTTTCAGCATTACCACGACTGATAGCCCTGTGTAAATACAGTTTCTGGTCCCTTTTGGAAGGGCTGTGTGTGTCATCTAACTGTGGTAAGAAACCCCATTAATTTTTCCAGAGTTGCTGAACATCATTAATTCCTAATGCTGGAGAAGAACCCTAGGTTAGGGCTGAAGTTCAGATAGGGGGAAAAGGACAAGATAAGGCTGAATTTGGTTTAATTTCTGTTGCTCTGGTGTGTCAAACAGCTGAAGCTGTGCCATAGCTCAGGCTGTTTTCCAGAGCAAATGCCGCATTTCAGAGGCTCTTAAGAGCTGTGGAGGGCTGAGAGGCTCATGCTTTGTTACATGTCAGGAACAGAAGCCTGAAGATTTCTTTTGCAGTTACAAAACTAATTGGGGTTATATAGAGGACATATTAATGTATGCATGGATATATTAGCAAGCCATCTAAAATTTAATCTTGCATCCTTTTCTTTGCTTACACTGACTACTTTTCATAAGTATAGCTAATCTGCATGAATCATCTTTTAGCCCCAGGGTGGCTCAGCCCAGTAGCAATGATCTTATAGTAATACTTTTGATCTTTGCCCTAGTAGCTTCCTACCATTTGTGTTTTGAGGGTTTTTTGTTTTGTTTTTCTCTATTTTTTTTCCCTTCTCCTTTTTAATATGCAGTTATTGGCAAAGCTCCATACTGCAGTCAGTCTGTTAGTGAATTCCACTGAATATTCAGTAGGTTACTTCATTAAGATACAACGCTTGTTACATGTTTAATCATGAACTGCTTTTCTCTTATCTCTTACTGTAACAGCAGATAAGCATATATCATAGATCTGTATCTGTGATCTATGTTTTTTAATATAAAAATACAATCGGATTAAAAGACAAAGGAAACACAAATGTGCCTGTGCTTGTTCTTAGAGAAGTGGCAAAAGTAACTCTGAATTTTTATTTTATATCATTATGTTTCAAGGCAAAATAAGCAGCTTATAAATTAGTATTCTGAGGAATATTTTGTCTCAGTTTCATGTGGGCAGGAACATCTTCCATTTTTGCAGTCCTTGTCCTACTCTAAAGAAAGTCCTAAAATGGTGGAAACTTTTAATGTTACAGTGAAGAATAGTTACGAACAAGGAATAGGGTTTGGGTTTTGTCTTAATAGCAAAGTCCATTGTTTCATGTCTTTGATTCTTTTGCCTTGGATTTCTGATTAATAGCTTTCTACATGATTTATGTTGTTGCAGACAGTATCTTGTTATTTTTCTAGCTTCTGACAGAATTAAAAAAAAAAAAACCCAAATAAAATTGCTTCTGTCAGTGGGTGATTTAATTGGAGAAATCTCAGCAACTTAAGGTTAACCTCAGGCATCGCAATCCTTTGTTTTTTGGCAAATATGGACACAAGCAAAGCAAATTCTGACAGGGTCTACTAGCCCATTACATGTTGTTAGATTTGCCTGAAGAATAAAGAAAGGAATTTTTGAAGGAATTTGAAAATATTTTCAGGCTATGGACACTGACTTTATATGGACCTCCTGGATGTTTAAGGTCTTTACAAATGTTAATCTGAAGTGCAGTTTCAGGAGACTTTCTCTGGTCTTCATCTGCGGGGTGCTTTAGCCATTAGTATTAATTAGCTGGTTTATCTTCTTTTCAGATAGTAGACTTTTCCTTAAGGATAACCTTATTTCTGAGGTTTATTTTTTGGAAAGTCTGATGTATTGCAAATACTTTTGGTCATGTCTGTCTCATAACCAAAAAAATGAGAGATTACAGGAATCCCTTTTTCTTTGTCTTTCTGTCATGATTTGCATAGTACTAGTTACTCCTTGCTTCCCTGTAATTCTCTGAGCCATTTCCTTGATGCATTGACCATTTGAAATACTCACAGAATAAAAAATAGAGGTGTACTATTATAAAGGTGGGTTTTTCCCAGCTGAAACAAATTAAATCTATCCAGTAAATTCATGGAATCACTGCTAGGTGCTACAAACATTAAGATTTGTATGTTGTCTCAGTTTGTTTCTTCAAGTCTAGGAGTACAAAAATATCAGTATATTTGTAAAGTATTTGTGATGATTTTTGCCACCTTTCCGAAGTGTTTTGTGGCCTCCTGATGAAAAGTGCAATAAAGCATCTTGGTGTTATTAGTCAGACTGTAACAACAGGAGCGATTTCTCTCAGAGATGTCGGTCAGGTTTAACTCCAGTTGTTTCCCTAAGCTCAGTAGCTGAAATGCCCTTCTGTCAGACTTGGGCTACTACTGACGCTTGGGAATGTACTCTACATTTGCAATGAAGCGTTGAACTGCCAGCCTACTTTTTCCCTGAGGAATATCCTGGTAATTCACTCACTCAGTAGAAGGTGTATGCATCCAGTGATGTGACACGTGGAGAATGTACTGGCTTTTGTCAATATCGGGTATAAGAGTACAAAGCGGAAGTTTGCAACACCAGAAGTTCCAGAATGGTTGCAGCCTCCAGGATGAAGAGGACAGAATCTCTTCGTTCAGACCTTACAGAAGAGTAGCTTGGTCACCAGACCAATTATTTAAGATATTATATATTTTGTTTTCAAGTGCTTCCTTTTTAAACTCCCATTTCTCATGGCTCTTATTTCACCTTGCTGTAATGTAGTTTTGTGGATTGTGGAGCTGTAAAAAAAAAACACCCAGAATTTTGGCATTTAAAAGAGGAAAAAGTCTTTCTGAACTGTTTATTATTTTCCAATTCTTTCCAAGAACCTAGTCTAAGAGTGTTAGAGACTATTACTGTGTGACTTCTTGGTATCAATAGCTAATTGAGACTTCCCAGAAACATTTTTAGGTGGCAAATGCTTTTTGGCATTTGGTCCTGTTCAACATATCTATTTCAGCAGAGTATTTTATTTGCTTTCTAATAATCTTTTACAGACAGTACTGCTACTGAAGCTGGTGCAATTGGGGGAAATGCCAAAAAATAGTCAGCAGGATTGATGACTTGGGTGACTTTTTAAAGACTTGCACTGTTTACTAACTTGATTTCCCACAGTACATTTTGCTGTCTTTTCCATCACCATGCTGTTGTTTTTCTTTTCCATAATAAATCTGTGCGTACCTTTTTCTTGTTACTTTTTCTGAATTACCTTCAGGAGCCATTCCTGTATATCCCCTTTAGGTAATTCTTCCTTACTTTGCTGCTATAGCCATTCCTATACACGTATCTTGTTAATACTGCAAGCCACCCATGAAGTAGAAGTTGGTACCAGGTAGCTGTGAACACATAACAATTTACACCCTTCCTGTTAAAGACAATTGCACTCTATTATCATTTTGCTTTTTGGCTCTTTTGACAGAATAAGAGACATGGTTCTACCTGTCTCTTCTGTGTCCTATGTGGTCTTTATGAATGGTTTGTATTGTTTCTGTTACTACTGGAAGGTGGACTTTCTTCCCCCCCCCCCCCCATCACCAAGAGAAACAATATGAGATACAGTTGAATGTTATAAAGTCTAGCGGATCACACTTGCGCACTGAAATGGCAGCACTCTGGGCAGCTTCTAGTCTACTAAGACTTACAGAGAGCCTGAGCAGCAGGAGATGAAATTTGATGGTTTTTTTTTTTCAAGCATAGTGAATTACATCTGTTATCTTCCAAATGTGAGCAGAATGTGTCTTTTACATCCATAAGAGCTAGAAGTTAGCTTTTTAGGTTAAAGAGTGTTATGCAGAAAATGAATTGTGTTCTTATGGAAAATTTACATAGCTGATTTTTTTCAGATCCTCACTTCCACTACAGTTATAATAAACATCTGCCTGCATTGCTGCCTTGGGTTTAATCAGCCCTTAGTGGTTGAAGCTTGTGCTTCCAAATAAAAAAAAATTTAAAAATCCGTTAAACCTGATAATTGATTTAATAACATTATTATATTTGATAACATGACACTGGAAAGGCTGAAAAGATTAATGGTGTTTCCAAAAATAAAGGAACTTTTACTTTGAAGTCAATGTCACAAATTGTGTCTTTGATCAAAGTAGATGAGCAAATGCCAAGCAGGGAAACAGAACTTTCAGTGATAGTACATAGCATGTGAGTATAAAGGCTTATATTAATTACTGGGAATTGGCCAAAATAGCACAATGTTAACAACTTAACACTCTAGGAATGTTAATGTTCAACCAACTTCTGAAGACCACACTTGCATCTGATTTCACATTCAAATTGCTGCTGTTTCCTCTTGAGTAGTAGTTAGGCAGTTGCTTTCCTTTACTATTTTGCAACAAATGTGCAGACTGAGCAGATCTGAACTAAATTAGAGGTTTCAGCTGAAACTGGGTTGTTTTCCTAATTATGTTCATAATTTTACTTCTGTTTCTAAAAAGCTTTTTTCCAGTATCCTGGAGATGTTATTTACTTAAGGCAAATGGGAATGAAGTGCAGACAAGGGTGTTTCTGCATTGCTTATGCTTTACTAATAGCTGTAACATCACAACTTCAGAAAAACTAGCTCAAGCAATCTTAGTTAAAATACTCAAGACAGGTTTCTGTTTCTGAAAGTGCTATTTACTTACTGTCTCCTAAAAATACTGGGATTAGTGAATTTAAATCCTCTCTCTATGTTGGAGTGTAAACTAGGCCATAAGGACCACAAACTCTTGTACTTCAAAGACTAACAAAGAAACAGAACTGTATATATAAAGGCAACAATCAACCAGGCAAAGCATCATATCAGTATTTATGTTTCTAAACAGTAAGAAAAAGTGTTGAGCAAAGTGGTAGCCTAATAATCAGCATGCCAGCCTATTATTACTATTAAAAATGTGAAGTTTTGGGATTTTCTTTGGAAAAGTTTGTTTGTTTCCCTATTCTCCTTCAGCACTTCACATACTGGGGATTTCCACATTTTTTGTCTTTGGAGGACTGTGCATGTGTCTCTGCTTAGAGGCCATATCTTCATTTGGAGAGCTGCACAGTCAAACGTTTTTTACAGTGTAGCTGCAGAGAAGCATGATAAATAACATTTCCCAGTACAGATTTATCTTGCAGACCAGAATGACTTGGAAACTCTACACGTTCAACTGGACGATAGAACCACTGGAAATGTACATCTATGTATACTTTCCATAACTCTTCATATACTGACTTTATCACCACACCTTTTTTTTCTCATATATATTCTTGCTGAAGTGGAATGACTCAGCAGCTGAGTTCCTATGCCAGGTCATTATCTCAAACTAAGGGGGATCTGAGCCAGTTTGGAGCTATGTGAATGCAGCAGGGTAGAGAAACAGCCTGAGGAAAATGCAGTCCCTGGGCTTTGTCCCATTGCTCTTTTCCTCTCTCACTGTCTCTATTTTTTTTTCCTCTTTCTTGTTTCCAGCACAATGTTTTTGTACACAAACATGTTTTACAAATAGTTGGTTGTTGGGAACCATGAGAATGGAGATTGACAGTCAGTGGCTGAAGCGCATGTAGGTATATGCAGCTGGGGGGAAAGAAGCACAAACAGTTAAAATGATAAAGAAGATATTTGAAAATATTCTAGAGCCTACATTTTGCTACCTGACAGCCTGATTTGTCTTTTTAATTCTTTAACTACTCACACCCAGAGCATCAGTATGTCTGCAATGTTACTGAAACGTATCCCTTTTGACAGTATGGCAATATTAGGGGTGAATATCCTATCTGCCAAAAACCTGGTATCACAGCATACAGAAATCATCTCACCTTTTCTGGTTTTAACTCAGTTATAGCCATCTTAATACAGATAATTCTGGCAATTGGAACCCAGGTTTTACTCAAGTTATTCAATTAAGGTGAAATTGCTTGTAATGCGGTATCATAATTGTAGCAGGGGCATCACTGGAAGATGGTAAGTAGGTGAGATACTAATTAAATTCTTCTGAACTTCAGTAATTTAATATTCAAAGGAGGTTGAGTCCATACAGTAGCTGCTCATTGCAGTGCAACTGGGGATTACAGAGGAAGAAACCTTAACAAAAATAGCAGCAGCCTCCAAGTTATTTTTTTCTGGACTTTGAGGGTTGTTAGTATTGCTCCACCATTCTAGAGTCAAACACGGTGGGTCGCATTCCTCTGTGGGGGAACTCTCTGCAGACTTCAGTAAGATCATGTGTGGGTGGATAAGTACAAAATTTTCCCAAACACTGCTAAACCCAGGGGTGATGGTTCTGTTTATATATAATTTTGAAAAGCCAGATTCTTTTATATTCAGACTTTTGGGAAAAGTAGGTTTCAACCTAATTTAAGCAGGAATACAGCTCCTTTTGATTTTCAAAGGACTCTAAGCCACAAACTCCTTTAAATTCTTTTTGAGAATCTTATCTAATAATAAAATGAGAGGTGTGGGAGTGAGTAATATTCATCCATTCTTGGAGTCATCCTCCTGTAGCACAGCTTAGATTGTTGTATCTTTGCTGCATCAAGATTATTGACCAGGTTATTATTATTTGCTGCATCAAGATTATTGACCAGGCAGTCTTTCCAGGCCCCTGAATATATCAAAGCAAATATTCCACTGCCCTTCTCATTATAGCTATCAGTAATGATCTAAGCAAGACTGGTTCGGAGATTCCTCCCTAGATGCATATTCTTTCCAAGCTTCTTAATTCAATCTGAATGATGATGATGATAATTTAGGTTATAGTATTACCCAGAGGCCATGATTGTAGTGCAGGGTTTCATTGTCCTAGGCACTACACGGACAAGGAAAAGCCTAAATGTTGTGATACCATGGAGCTGCAGAGGCTAAATGAGCAGAAATTAATAAAATTTGAATATACACAGGGTTTCTTATCTACTAATCTATCTACTACAATTAAATTATATCTACTTTTTAACTATTGTATAGTTCCTTTGTAATTTCTTTAGCTAGAGATGTTCATATCTTGAGGCTAAATTATAGACCAGTGCTATCTTGTTATATTGGTGGTTTTTCCCATTAGCGCTGCACTGATGCTTTCCATCTCACTGAGTGAGAAACACAAATATACACATTTTGAAAAAGAAAACCTTGGTGTTAATTGAAAATGGTTCTGAGAATAGTCCCATATTAACTAAAGAGACCTGAACAGTAAGAATCTGCCATGATTGACCAATGTAGAAATTAACCCCCTAACTAACATACCACCACTTATTTAATGTGTTAATTAATTAAGGTCCTTGATTTAATTCTCCACATGTGTTGAACTGAGTTGATGAGTGTTACTATGCTTTCAATTAGATGGATTTTTTCAACATAATTTTCATCATAATGGTTAGCATAAATGAGTTTTCTTAATTATGATAGGGTGAATGCTTTAAGAGGCTTGATGTAGAATAACAATGTTTGACATGTCCTTGTGGGAACCCTCTGTTCACAGGGACACCCATATCTACCTCTCTTCTCTCAAACTTTCTTCTGATTTTTGTTGGCCTAGTAGGTGTGATATTGAAAACCTATGACACGTAGATGGTCTAATCCAAATTCTCCATAATTTTATTTAATACAGGATTATAGTTATTAAGTAATGAGTTAAGTGTTCTGACGCTCTCTGCCTTCTGTGAGTGCGGATGGAGGGCGTCATGGTGTACTGTAATTCTGTTCTCTGGCAGTGCCTTGGGGGCTGCAGTGGCATTTGAACCTGTGATAACTTTTTTTCTTAATAAAATCTTAACAATTTGCTATATAAAACCAAAAATCATTAAGGCAACACCTGATGGCATGTCAAAATGCAGAATTTGCAAAAGGTTCTCATACCCTGGAAATGCTTTATTTACCCCCTACCCTGAAATGCCTGTTTGCTTGGGCAGGTGGTGTCTTTCCCTGTAAGATGTGTGGTCTCCTGGATGACTGCTTTGACATCTGTTTCACTGTGGGGAAGTAGAAGATCTGCTTGCTAAGGGACACAGGGGCTACCCAGGCAGCTCTGTCTCATGGCTTAGTCTGGGGCAGGAGTGAGTATTTGAGAAAAAAAATAAAAAGATGGAGAAGACAGGAAATAATACTCTTTTTTTTTTTTTTTTTTTTAAATCCTACCTCCATTTCCAACTTAGCCTTTTCGTGCCCTGCATCTACCCTGCAGCTCATACTTCATGCTCTCTTTGGAAATACTCTACCACAAAGATGGGGAAAATCTTGGGGGGGGCACCATGCAAGTATTTGGTATTGCTAAAGGACTAATTGTTGTAGGTGCAGCGCCAGACCATGTTGACCCTGTGTATTTATGCTGTATTGCACCCTGTATCCTCTACTTTTCTGAAGTGTAAAGGTCATAGAGTAGGAATCCAACACCCACTTGTCCTCATTGTCTTTGCTTAGCCTTGGACTACCAGTGTCAGTGGCTCTCTTGCAGATTTGGGAGGGCTGCAGGGGTCCAAGCCACTTTCCTCAGAGCTCCCGGGATTGTGGATAGGCATCAGAGACAAAACCCAGTCCTAGAAGCAAAGAATTATATCTGCTTGGTACAGTCTTCTTTTCCAGACATATAAGGAAATTTGCGGTTGGGGTAACTTAGCGTTTTAAGAGTCAGTGGTATTGTGTATTGGCAAAAGAAAAATGTAGACCAAAATCCTTCTCTCTTACAGGTAGTATTAATTGTATAGAATAAGCTGGCTGATGGGTAGTTAACTACACAGTTTTATTATCTCAGTTGTTCCAGAGAACTGGATGGCAGCAAATGCTTATCTGTCTTTTAAGAAACACTAGGGTTGAACTTGGGAATTACATGTCAGAAAATCTGTCAGATACTTTTAACTAGATAAATATAATGGGATTGGAACAAACAGGAATAGCTTCTGTAAAGGAAAAAAAAAAACTTAATGGAATCTCTGATAGTGTCAGTAAATTAGTAGCAAGTGGAAAAGAGGTTCAAGTAATTTATTTGTACTTACTAAATAACTTTGACAAAGTCCCATCAGTCTAAGACACTAAGGAAAGAAAATATTTCTGAAAACAAAATATTAGGGAAGATTAGAATGTAAGTGATCAAAACGATTAAGAGAAATGAATGTACCATTTGTGATGTGGCAAAAGGGAAGTAAGATTATTCTAAGACAAACTGGACCAGGAAAAATCTATACACATCTTGAAATCTGTCCTAGACAAGGCTATAGAAATACAAATATTGAAATTATTTATGAGGGAAATAGCTAGACAGGTACAGGGCTGTTTGCAGATAGTGAAAACAAGACAAAGCTGTAAGGCAGTTCAGATTAATTGAACAGATCTTGGAAAAATAGGCAGATCATAGGATCACTCATAAGCTGGTTTGGGTTGGAGGGGACCTTAAAGACCATCTAGTCCCACCCCCCTGCCCAGGTTGCTCCCAGCCCCGTCCAGCCTGGCCTTGAGCCCTGCCAGGGATGGGGCACCCACAGCTGCTCTGGGCAGCCTGAGCCAGCGCCTCGCTGCCCTCACAGGGAAGAATTGCTTCCTCATATCTAATATAAATCTACACTTCTCTGACTTTCTTCCACTTTGGTCATTTTCCGTCAAATCTGGAATGGGTCAGTGATTGAAAAGAAATTCCTATGACTCCCGTAAAAACAGGTAACCAAATAAAGGAAAGACAGCATGAAGGCATCTGGCATTAGCTACCAGTGAATCAATACAGGCGGGTATGAGAGGTTGCAGAGAAAGAGAAAATGTGGAATCTCCACTGCAGCTGAAGCTTCTGTTGGAGCTAATACTTTATTAGACATCAGAAATTAACAACGCAACTTAACCATAAGAAGGGAAGCCTTGTTTATTCTGCTTCTCATGGGTCAGTCTGTTTGAAATCTGGTAATACTTCATGAGACAACATGAAAAATCAGGACCTTTCTGATAGGAGATTAAAAAGTCAGAACATATGAACCATATGCAACTGTGCAGATGGGTAGGAAATTAAAATTTAGTAAGGTTTTCAGTTAAGCTGTAGAGTAGAATGCATGTTGCTGTCCCATAGGTCTCTCTCTGATAAAACAAGTCTCTGTTTAATAGGATGTAATAACCTGTCATATATAACCTTTTCAAGGTTGTACAGATTGGAAACTCCAGAAATCTGCTAGCTCAGTAGTAATTTCTGGAGTCTGCAGAAAGGAAAAAACCCCAAAAAAACCAAAACAAAACCAGCTGCAGTATTTGAAATTCCTTTTTAAGAGGTAAATTAGGCACACTAAACTGTGAGATGGGTGTAAAAGTTGCAAGTTGTTTAAAAATACTAAAGATTTTTTTTTGTTTTATTTTTCATTGCTGGAATCAAAGTTCTTATGGTAACAGAAACTATGAGAATATGTTACTTTGTAAAAAGACAGATTTTTCCCATAATTACATGCCCTCAGTTTACCAGACTCTCTCAAAAAAAAAAACCAACCCAAAACAAACAAACAAAAAAACCCAACCTGGCATCAGTGACAGTATGGTCTTAAATGCTTCATAGAAAGGAAACTAGATAAATTGTTTTCAGTTCTTTAAAACTCGCTCATACATGAAAACCTCCACTGCTATTTTTGGTATGTTTTTATGTCACAGATATATGCTCTTTGTATGTATAATCAAAATAAAGTGTTATTGAGTGTATCGCCTGAAACTTTGCTTGTGGATTTTATGATGTATTTTTATCATGCTTTTAACAAAACCAACATTTTTGTAACAAATAGATCATTAACAAGGAATTGCATTTGGAACATTCCAATGTTACCTTGCTGCATCATTGACTGATGTGATCATACAGGGATTTAGAAAAAGAAAACATTTTAGACAAGCAGTCTGGTTGTCTACTAATTTAAGTTTGTTGTAGACTGCAAAGCCCTAAATAAATGGAGTGATTTTCTGATGTCACCTTAGGGGATGCGCAAGTTTGTGCACAACTCGCTCACTCCAGAGTTGTTACTATAAAGCAAATAAAATTGCGGGGGTTTCCTACCTGTTTACTAGTCTCAAGAAAGCCAACCAAACAAAAATAGCTTATTCTACAAGATGGTGATACCTTCTTGGGGCTTTTGCTTTATGGTTTAACACTTTATCTTGTTCTAGAAGCAGTCAGTGGAAATTAAGAAATATTTTTGTGATCTTTCTGAAATATGTAAGGAGTTGTAGCATATCTGAATATAAAGAAAAACTTTATCTCTTTTCCTTAAAGTGACATGTTTGCAACAAAACTATACTTTTCAGTACAAAAAATAAATTCCACACATGCATATTTATTGTCAGAAATTATAGCTTAAAGCTAAGTATCTAACTACATGGTGTTTACCATAAGTACAGATGGTGACATTTTTAATAGTAAATTTCCCACAAAAAGCTATTTCAGTCTTAACTTAAAACTTTCAAGTCTAAGTCCACAAATTTCATCTGAATCAAGAAGAAGAAAAAAAAAAATCAGAATGAACAGGTTTTGTATTGACATTTTTAATGTAAGACTTGCTTTGGAAAAGTCAAAACATTTTATTTCAAAGCTGCAAAAGAATTTTGGATTTGTCTTTTTAAACTGGCATTCCAAAATGGAACAAAATATTCAAAAGTAAACATAGCAAAAGAAATACTGTTCCTCTTTCCAAGTAAAAACTTTTGTATTGGACTGAATTAAGTATTTCAGGTCTGCCTGATCCGATTTCTGTGTTTGGTTATTGAATGATTAATCCATTATTTGCAGTTTTATAGGGAATGCGTGACAAAATATGTGCAGACTTCTTGAGAACACATGCAGCAAAACTTCTTAGTTTTGAATCTTTGATTTATGATACATTATAAATTACCTTCACACCTTAACTACAGGCAATTTCCACACTGAGTACTGTGAAATCTAGAGTAGTAAATGCTTTCAGTGTATGCAATGAACCATCTATGGCTGAGTTTGGCAAAATATGCAGTTTTACTACATAAATACTGCTTTCCCATTCTGCTTTTGGCAGGATGT
Organism: Falco cherrug; assembly: GCF_023634085.1. Classification (NCBI taxonomy): domain Eukaryota; kingdom Metazoa; phylum Chordata; class Aves; order Falconiformes; family Falconidae; genus Falco; species Falco cherrug. The sequence goes on from NC_073698.1 coordinate 7,943,679, forward strand.
GTTGAGTTATTTGCTAAATCTTCATGAGACACCATCCTCCCATCCCAAATAAAATAATAAAAAAAAAAACCAACCCAACCAAAAAATTCATTTATCATCTTATCACTGAGGTTTAAACCTGGTTTTGGAAATACTCAGCTGTTTACTGTTGCACAGCTATGAGGCTTTTTAAGGATAAGAGATGTGTTCTTCCATCACCATGGTCCAAGGGATAAGGAGAGTATGGCTTGGAAGGGAGAGATTAGAGGTGCCATTTCTGGCTGTCTTTAAGTCCAGGATAAGTGGAACAAGTTTATTGCCTTTGATATTCACATACATAATAGGGCAATATAATTAGCTATTGTACTTGGGAACACACTTGAATATATACAGTTTTAAATTGTTATGGCTCAATTATTCAGTCTTTAAGTTTTCCAGCTGAGGTATATGGTGTGCTGACAGCCAGCTCTGAGGCTAGGCTGATATGTGTTCAGGCGGTGGGAAGTAAAAAAAAGTCCTTAATAGATGTCACATATGGTGTACTCTGCTGTAGCTTGAATCCAGATCTTGGAATTACCGATCCATAGTTCTGTGCTCCTCTGCTATGCCCCAGTTGTTGGTTACAGTCCTTCCTTTTCTGCCCCTACCCACCCCTCAGCAAATGAAAAAAGACAAGATTTAAACTAGCCCAGAAAGGCTTTCTAAGATCCAGTCTTCTGTGAATAATATTTTCTTCTACTTACAGTACTGTATATATTAAAACTTCCTATATTTAGTGTCAAAGGAAATGACAAAATTTTTTTTACGTTTATAACATACCTTGCAATTACAGGGGATGTAGCGAATATACGTTGGCAAGTACTGCATAAAATGTCATTCATAAACTATTTGCCTGAGTCAACTTTTATAGACTTTACTTTCCTAAATAATCAGTTGGCTTAAAAAATAATAATAAAAAAATCTCCTATATATGCTAATAATTATACATGCCTGATCTGTCATGACATTTTGAATTAACCACAGTAAAGAAAAAATTGAGAATCAGCCAGACAAAATATAAGTCTTGTCAAGTGTGAGCAAGTCTTTCTGGAATGGGGGAAAAAAAAATTGGTCACATAACAAGTGATGAAAACATCAAACCCAAGGTGTTTAATATTATACTTTGTAAATGTGTGCATGCATAACTGTTACTGGGCATATCTATATTTTGGCAGAAGTCCTGATTGAAGTTCGTGGCGAGTTCAGCCTAAATGCCATGTTACTGTCCATTACTTGGAATATTGTCAGAATTGTGTAAACAATGTTTCTTTTTAATTAGGCATTTGGTGTAAGATAGCTTTAAAGGGCATTTTACTCATGTTTTAGCTGAAAAAAATATTTATGGTACAAGAGACTGAACTGTGTGTAGTATGTTTTCTTTAGCTACCTTTTATTTTGTATAGTTAAGAGGGGAAGAAAGTTTAAAACAAGGATGTCCTGTTGATAAGACTTTGGAGGATTCCAGTTAAGGGTCTGTCTTTAGGATTTATTTTATATGAATGATTTGAAAAAAGGATGAACCACCTTCTGCTGTTTTAGCTGTGACTTAAGTATTCTGCTCAAGTAGGACCCTGTGTTATGTATAGGATATTGCATGTAACTTACCAAGAATTTCTAATGTATCATAATTTTCAGGTGAATGCACAATTTGATTTTTTTTCTTCCGGACAGATTCCTCCATTTGTTCAGAGCTTTCTATGTTATTTAACTTCTGTAGGAAGACTGAAAAACAGTTGACAGTCATATTTATATATGTGTGAATGTATATGTATAAGTATTATATAATATGTTTGCAAAGTAGCCTAAAAATCTTATATAGCTGTTCATTTAAAAAAAAAAAAAATGTTTCCTAACTTCAGTCTTTTAAAATAATCCAGACTTTTCTTCTTATTGCAGTGCAGTATGTGCTTCCTTTAGCTAAAGCAGCTAGGCATGTCTCTTCAGAGAGATATTTAGAAAATATTTTTTAACACAGTAGCTACTGCAAGGTAGAAAGAACAATAATGGGTAACACAAGGTGCAGAGAGGGGTAGAGGTCTTTTAAAAAACCTGAACAAACACAGATAAAATGAAAAGTGGCTAAGACTGGAATAAATGAGGAATTTGTAATAAACACTGCGGAGAAAATTAATTATTGTAAAGATTAAGTAAGATATGAGGAAGGCAAATGAGAAAACCAGAAGAAATAAAAACCTGTGTTGTAATAATTCCATGCTACCAGTTTTAGTTCTGTCCTTTTCTCTCTCTCCTTCAAAAACCTTTATCTAATATAGCTTTGGTTTTGAGACCTAAATGGGAAAAAGTGTATTTTTTGCATCAGCATCTTAAATAGTGTGAAGCAAAGAGGAAGCTAGTTGTCCAACTCCAACTGAAACACATCTTCAGGGTTCTTTTTTTCTTCTGGAGTGTTATCTCATTCAGTATCTAATGCAGTATAATGACGGTGGCGACTCTCAATTCATCAGTGGCTTACACTCACGTAAACCTTTGCAGTATTAGGGCTTCTGGTTTCAGGTGGTACAGGAGAGGGCCACATCCTTATTTCCACAAAAAAATATTTGATTATTAAATATCAAAAAGGTTAACGACCTATCATATCTCTGAATGTTGTGATAAGTTACTTAACCATTAAAAAGTTTCATAGATTCCCAGACATGGGGGGAATACCATATAATTTGCTTTCTCTGTCAGCTGCCAAAGAAAATTGTTCCTCAGTTGTACATCTGCAAACTTATTGTTCAACTAGTGGAGTCCCCGTGGTCTTGCACAGGCATTTAATTGAAACTTATGCTGGTGGGTTTTTTTAACTCCTTCAACCAGGATGTTATTTTGTGGTAACTTGTTCATAGGTATTAGTCCCTGGTTTATTTTTGCAGATTGGGTATTCTAGGTTAAAATTGTTGAGGAAAGCAAAGTGACCAAGAGATATTCTAGATTACAAGAGCAAAGGAATGTGAAGAACAGTCACCCAATGAGAAATATCCGTTCAAAAAATGATAAATATATTGGATAACTACATTGATTTGTTTTGCAAAATGCTGCCTTAGCGTACTATAGCTAAAGGATTTTCCCAAGAAATACATTCAGGAATAGAACACTAGCTGGTATGTTCAGAAGACTTTAGTTGCTCTCTTTAAAAGTGAATTAAACTAAAGTGAAGGCACTCTCATAAATGCTAAGTTAGCTAAATCTGGATGCATATAAATTTATGGACACTTAATGGGACCATAAAACAGAAAATACATTTTCTGATTAACTACTGGTGCCCATTAAAATGAATATGCTATATATCAGCTAATCATAACACTTGATGTTAAAAGTATTTTAAAAATACAAAAGTTGAAAGTTAGTTGATAAAACATCTCTCTGTACTAGCTAAGTCTAATTACATCCTTCTGCTAGTGAAATGGGAATCTGGAACAGATGTGAGATCTTAATTGATTGGTTAATACTTATGGTAAAAACATGATAAAGAACAGGGCTGCAAAAGTTCTTGACCACACCTTGGCTGGCCACTACACCTTATACAGTGGCCAAGCAAATAGTACACAGATTGGAAAACAGCTCTATACAAAGGTTATCCTCTAACACAATCATATTAGAATAATGACTGCAACCTTCAATTAGGGTAAATCCATTCTCCCCTTTTCAGAGCAGAGGGAGAGTTGAGCATATTAAAAAGCTCATTGATTAGATGTCTGAGACATGCACTGCTGGGGAATATGCAAATCTCAGTGAAGAATTTCTCTGTTAGAACAACTGGTTTTAAAAGATGGCATTTCTAATAAAGATATTTATTATGAAAAGCATATTTGCAATTCTACTGTCATTGTACACTGCAATTCAAAGATGAAACCCATTTTTTTTTCTTAGCATTGTCTGGTTCCTCTGTGAAAGAACTACTGATGCAGCATATCCAGATTAAGATCGATTAACAATTCTGTGAATTTTGCCTGGCAGCTATAATCATTGGTTGCCTTAGCAACTTGGTAGATCAAATCATAAGCTAAAATCCAGGGGGTTCAATTAAAAATTCTTGTTGAAATTCAAATTCTTTTGAGGGTGAAATGACCAGTGATTCAATGTGCACTTGAGAATTCTCGGGGTTGGCTCCTTTTTCTTCAGTGTCATTTATTAGAAATGAAACATAAATCTAAGATAAGATTCAGGAAATATCTGCCTATTGCAATTTAATATTGATGCTGATGCACCACAAATAATGAAGCTTTGTGATTTTGTTACATAGTGTGGCACAAGCTAAACTTTATTTTGCTGAAAGAATTCTTACTCATCGTATTTGCTGGGCAATTTCCCTGTATCTGCTACTGACCTGAATTATGCTAGCATTAGTGCTACATACAATTTAAGAAGCCATATTTGTTAACGTATTTTTGATTTATTATGCTAGGACTTTGATTCTACAATGTATTCCTAAAAGGCTTTGGTTTGTTGAATGTGAAACTATTCAGTCTGTGTCTGCAGAGCAGAGCCAAGGTTCTCAGTTCTGTTCCTCCAGCTCCAGTTTGGATGCTTTCAGTAGTTCTTGGGTAAATCAGGGCCTATTGCACTGCCTTTTGATGATACTGATCTTTCTGCTACTGAATTTCTTGCATCTGTATTGTCTTTCATCTTTTCTAGCTCTTTTCCTAGTGCCCTGATGACCATTTGTTTGGGTAGATGCACTTTTTCCACAATGCTGTTGAGGGAAGTCTCATTTCTTGTTCATCAGCCTGCCTTAGAAATGTCTTTGCTTCACAAATTGATCTCCTGGTATTCTGATTTGGCACCTTGATTTCATGCCAAAAAGTATCAGTGCCAAGCCGTTCACATGTTGATGCTAACCTTGCACAACTCAGCTCTTGTCCTTCCCCTTGCGCAAAGAGAGAAATTAGTACACTAGTGCTTTCTATCTTCACTTGCCCTAATGAAGTTGTTTGTCCGCTTATCTCCCATTGCTGGGTCCCAGCCCTCACCCAAGACAGACTATCTGTTGAGACACTAAATGTATTGCACCCCACACAAGGGAATTCAGAACCCATTTTAAGCAATATTTTGTTTTCTTACTTTAATCCTCCTTAAAGGGTTAGCACTTCTTTTTCCTCAATATATAGTGCCTGCTTTGTAGACAAAGATGAAACAATGAAGATGAAAGTGGGTGCTTCTTTTTTTTTTTGACAGAATTAAATAAACAAAGTTAAATAAACAGAAATAAGTAGAGTGAGAGAAAGATAAATGTCACTGTAATGTTCCAGACACTGAGAGAAAAAGTGTCTACCATATACAGTGGTAAGAGGAGGCCGCTCCTTTTATTCTCTTTTTAAGTTCCTCCATTACATTTTGGCTTTTGTTGTGTATCGTACGTGTTAGCAAATCTACAGACAAGCTACTGAACAGCTATTCTGCAATTATATCACAATTGTGCTGAATAGTGGTGGATTTCATAGACAAAAACGATAGTAATCAGGGAAAGGAAAGTTGATATAAAATTTTATATATTGTGTAGATAAACCACCACCATGTGGCAGCTGAATATAAAGACAAATCTGAACTCCCCTGGGGTCTCTGTCAGCAAGATGTCTTTGCAGCTATGTTTTACTCTAAAAATTATCCCTTGAAAAACTTTTTAATAATTCCAGCAGTTATAACAAGTTATGTTGAATTACAGAGTAGGCCTAAAGCATGATCCCAGAAGCTTCAAAATTCTGAATCTAGTTTAGGACATAAAAGTGTAGCTCTGGGAGAAAAAATATAGAAAAAAAAGTATAGGAATTAAACTGTAATAAGATAAAAAAGAAGCCTGTGACTGGAAGATATGCTTCACATGCTCCAAGTAGTCTGTCTGTTTGGGTTTTTTTTAGCATGCTAAAAGTTTTGTATATGTTTGGCTGGGTAAGAGGAACTTTCTGATCATCAAAAGGTAATTAATGAAGTTTTGTGAAAATGAAAGTTCTGCTACCCCTTTTTCTGGAAAGTACTTCCTGGCTTTTCAGTGTCAGTTTTATAGCCAACATATATTCAAAATTTGAGAAACTCGTTATTTATGTTTTATTTTGTTTATGATGGGTTTTGCAATTCCAGCACAGAAATCTTGAATAAAAATGCCCCAACAACTGCACTGAAATGTAGCTTTGCTAAATTTTGTTGCTGCTGTGGGTGAGAAATCTGTTCTGTTGCTGTGTTATTTACAGAGCTGTTCTGCAGTTCTACACCATTCTCAAATGACTCTTTTTAATTTAAAACTCTTCATTCTGGAATCACAAGTGTAAAACTCGTACTAATTTCATGCGTACTCTACATCCTGTCTTAATTTCAACTACTAATTTAAAATTAATCAACTGGGAGTAGGCCAGAGGGAAACTTATGTGATGAATGGATAGGTCTCTTTCTTGGTTTCCTTATCCTAAAATAAGAAAGGCTAAAGGGAAAAGGTGGAGGACTTTTACAAATAACTTTTGTATATATTCATGAACATTTAAACAAATTAATATGCATTTATGCATTATGGTTTTTAATGTCATGAATAGTATAGGATTTTACCTTTCCTTAATTACTTCAACCCATAAAGCAGTTTTAATCTGCATACTTTCATTTTAGTGAAACAAAGGCATGGAGTGGGGAAAGGAACAGCACAGAGCTGCACAAAAATTTCATGGCTGAGACAGCAGCTCAATCCAGTTTCACAAGTCCCTTTTGGTACCCTAGCAATTCAGGGAATCATATAATGGTTTTGGTTGGAAGATACCATAAGGATCATCTAATTCCACCCCCCCTGCCATGGGCACAGACACCTTCCACCAGCCCAGGCTGCTCCCAGCCCCATCCAGCCTGTCCTTGAGCCCTGCCAGGGATGGGGCACCCACAGCTGCTCTGGGCAGCCTGGGCCAGCACCTCAACACGCAGTGAAGAATTGCTTCCTAATATCTAATCTAAACCTGCCCTCTCAATTTAAAGCCATTCCCCCTTGTCCTGTCACTGCCTGCCCTTGTAAAAAGCCCCTCTCCAGCATCCTTGTCGGCCCCTTTAGGCACTGGCAGCTGCTATAAGGTCTGCAGGATGAACAACCCCAACTCTCCCAGCCTGTCTCCATAGGAGAGGTGCTCCAACCTCTGAGCATCTTTGTAGCCCTCCTCTAGACTAACTCCAACAGGCCCGTGTCATTCTGGGGGCCCCAGAGCTGGATGCAGCACTGCAGGTGGGGTCTTACCAGAGCTGAGAGAAAGAATCACTTCCTTTGACCTGCTGGCCAAGCTTATTTTGATGCAGCTGAGGATACAGTTGGGTTTCTGGGCTGTAAGCACACATGTTAGGTTATGTTGAGCTTCTTGTCCACCAATACCTCCAAGTCCTTCTACTCAGGGCTGCTCTCAATCCATTCCCTGCCCAGCCTGTGTCTGTGCTTAGGATTGCCCTGACCCACATGCAGGACCTTGCACTTGTTGAACTTCATGAGGTTTGCTCAGGCCCACCTCTCGAGTTTGTCAAGGTCCCTCTGAATGGCATCCCTTCCCTCCAGCGTGTCGGCCACATCACATGCTTGGTGTCATCACAAGCCTGCTGTGGGTGCAATCAATCCCAGTGTCCATGTTGCTGACAAAGATATCATACTGGGCCAATCCCAGTACTGACCACTGAGGAACACTACTCTTTGGTGGTCTCCACATGGAAATCAAGCCATTGACCACAGCTCTTTGAGTGTGACCATCCATCCAATTCTTTATCCACCAAGTTATCTGCCCATAAAATTCCTGTCTTTCCAGTTTAGCAACGAGGATGTTGCCCCATCAACAATATTGAGTCCCATCTAATTCTCTCATCACTAATATTGAGTATTATACATAAAAAATAAGCTTTTTGTTCCAAAGTAAACGGTTTGCAACAGGTCAGAGATGCTTTAGTAGGGCAGCAGGACCTCAGACATGATGCTTGACTGCTGAAGGAGTCATGTTACCAGATGTACTGGGTTAATGGTTAGCCTTGATCTCAAAGGACTTTTCCAACCTAAGTGATTTGCTGATTCTATGTTGATGGAAACTTGTCTATCCTAGCAATAGGCATTACATATTGTCAGAGTACTTTGTTTACAAGTTTGCACAATTTGCAAGACAGTTTTGAAATCACAGCTACAAACTGCATGCGTTCTTCTAATGCAATTTTAAATGTAGATCTTAAAAAGAAAAAAAATCAAGACTCCTTGTGTACTAACACCAGCAAGAGAGAGATGTAATGGATTGTAATATTAAATACTTTCTGCTGTTCATGAGGATTTAAATGAGGTTTATGTTAGCAGACTGATCAATTGCCCAGCTCTTCAGCTTGCCCAGAGAAGTGGGAGGGTAATGGTCATCCAAATTAGAACAGAATATACAGCTAGCTGAGGTAGAACCAAGTAGGTTTTTCATCTGTGTGCTATTCTGCAAACCTGTAAAAAACCTGAAGCCAAGAAAGCATTATTGAAAAACTTGTACATAGACTGTAAGATCTATCAGCCAGGCATAATAAGGAGATGTGCTGATGGAGAGAGATTGCTTTTTAAGACAGTTTTCAATGAGAAAGGTGTTAGGAGGAGAGGGGAATGGTTTTGTGTCATGCCGTGGACTTTAACAGATTGCTTTCCAACTGCCTAGTGCAAGCAGAGTGATTGCTGGCATGTAGCATGTAGTGAAGATGAGTACGTACCACGCTGCCTGGCAAGCATACAAGCAAATAATTGTATTAGCAAGCCAGAAAGACAAAGGAAATAATTTTAGTTTTTATCTAAGCTGACCTAAAAGATTAGTTTAGTAAATTTTCTCTATTTTCTATCACCTGTCTAGGTACGGGGTGTTTAGATATAAATAGAAGATTCAGAAACTTTTTGTTGTGGTTTTAACCCTGGCCGGCAACCAAGCACCACGCAGCCGCTTGGTCACTGCCCCACACCTAGAGGGATGGGGAGGAGGATTGGAAAGGAATGTAAAACACCAGGGTTGAGATAAGAACAATTTAATAGGGAAAGCAAAAGCCGCGCATGCAAGCGAAGCAAAGCAAGGGACTCATTCACCGCTTCCCCTGGGCAGGCAGGTGTCCGGCCATCCCCAGGGCAGGAGGGCTCTGTCACACGTAACGGGGACTCGGGAAGACAAAAGCCATAATGCCGGGTGTCCCCCCCCACTTCGTCCTTCTTCCCCCAGTTTATATACTCAGCATGATGCTATATAGTATGGAATATCCCTTTGGCTAGTTCAGGTCACCTGTCCTGGCCGTATCCCCTCAATTTCCCATGCCCCCCCAGCCCTCTGGCTGGCAGGGCCCAAGGAACTGAAAAGCCCTTGACTTAGTACAAACATCACCCAGTAACAACCAAAACCATCAGTGTGCTGTCAGCAGTGTTCTCACATCAGAGTCAAAACACAGCAGTGCACCAGCTACTAAGAAGAAAACTAACTCTATCCCAGCTGAAACCAGGACACTTTTTTTTTATTGAAAATAGAGTATCAGAGAAAAAATGTCTGGGTTGGGATGCCTGTGTTCAATTCTGTTCACAGAACTGGGATCAGGCTGACACATTTATTTTTTTTCCCCTGTCAAATCTTTCTCTGATTTCTGCAATTAATACAGAACTTCTAGCATTAATGCATAATAGATTCCTGCCTTTTGCATCTTTCAGATCAAGTTTGCATTTTAATACTAAAATCAGGGCATGCGTTAATAAAGTGCAGTGGCATCCAACTTAACTATTTCATTGCCTTCTGTGGATACTTTTGTTGAAAACTGTCAGGCATTAAAATAACACACATCAATGCTAATAACCTTCACTGAGATATACTTAATATACCCTTTAAGATGATATATAAAATCATGGAGTCTAACACAGCAGAAAAAAATGTCTGAAGTCTTGATGCTGCAGTAACTCTACTTATTCGGAGTGCATGTGTGAAGTGAATGCTAATATTGAAAATGTTTAGTATTGGCATATTTTACAATTCCTTCCTTGCAGCATACCAGGGAAAGCTCTATGGGCATTATTCAGCTTGGTGGGGAAAAAAAAGTCTTATGAAATTTTGAAGTGATACATCTGGGGATGGTAGAGTAGCCTGGCAGCATATTAATCTTTACAAGGGTTATCTCTACCTGGTGGAAAACGCATGATAAGGTGCCATCCTTTTAAGCCTCCTGGAACTGTATGGACAGGAAAGCTGGTGAATGTTTAATCTACCAAGCTTTTGTAGAACTCTAATTCCTGAATATTATGACCAAGGACTAACTTTAAATGGGTCTACCCCTGGGTATTGTCAAGTAGTATCTTCAAATATATGATTAAACTTGCAGCCAGAGACTCTGGCTAAGAAATCAAATATACCATCTGAAGCAAACTGTAGGCATGACTTGCTTCAGCAATAAGGAAGGGTTATATTGATGGCCCTCTATAAGAAAAGCTCTTTTTCTTAAGTAGTTACTGCAAAGTCCAGCAGAATTTCAAATAAAGTTGTTGAAAGAGGGACATGCATGTTGGAGTGCATGGCCTCATAGCATGAATGTATAAGTTGACTTTCAAAAACATATTTGCATATATTTAAATATACTGGGATTATCTGATGCCTCTCTTGACTTAACTGAGTATCTGTGTCTATGGAATACAAACCCAAATATTTTCAATTCATGCTTTTAAAAAGCCGGTGGAGCCAGTGGGAATAAGAGTCAAAAAGCTATACTGACACTAAGATGTCTTGGAATGCCACCAATCTTATTAAATCAAATGTTCTTCTGAGCGTTTCTCTTAACTATCATAATTAATTATACAGAAGGCGTATAATTACATTTTCCTGTCTATCGACTCATGAAAAAGCACAAGTGAACATTTTCTGTTCAGTAGTATAAGATGTTTATGAACGCTATGTGAAGGTGTGATTTAACTGTGTTAGGCATCTCCGTCCAAGCCTGACATCACAAGTTCCAGGATAGGCAGTGGCAAAGGGCCAGCATGTTGTGTTGCTGGTGATGTGTGATGGTTAGTCTGAGATTGTGAGAGGTGCTGAAACACCTCAGAAATCTCAGAACCTCTGCACTAGCAGAAGACAGGGCTTGGAGGGAACCTTATAGGTGCTGGTGGGTTTTTAGGGATGATGCAGCCCACATCAGGTCCCCAGCTGGCAATTAGGAAGGATGTACTGCAGGGTGTAGCATCTGGGAGGAGTTGACTGCTTTGAAGCAAAACAGGGTTTGATTATAGAGGGAGCAACAGCACCTGAAAGGATCTTGGTCTAGGGGTCAATTGTACAATTTACGATAGCCAATAGTTTTGCAAACATTTCTGAAAATTATTTTGCAGCTACAGCTTAAGATCTCAATCTATACTATGTAATACTGAGATTGTTTGAACAACCATAAAGGTACACAGGCACAGACTAATTTTAGCCAAGTAAGAGCTATTCTGGGTTCTCCTTTTGGAAAAAAAAACCCAGACATCAGAAAACAAGTAACAGCCCCCTGGTCGTGGCAATTTTCCCAGTATCATCTGTGAGTGGCAGCTCTACCACAGTGCTTGAACGGCACTGAAGAGCGGGAGGTACCCACCTTCACAATAATTACAAGTTTTTATGGAAGAGAGAAATCGGGAAAAGTGCCTATAGCAAGGTCAGTGTAACACCCTAAACTGACATTGCTTGGTGTGGAAGTGGTGCCAAACTGTTGGTAAAACCAGTTTCTTTTTCCACACAGTGTGTGTACGGTGTGATTCAGCAGTTGACCAGGCATATTACTGGAGGAATGTCTATAATCAAAACATTTGAAAATGTTAATATTTATTTATTTATTTAGCAGCTATCTTTTAAATTTTTAACTTATTTCTGGGGTATAGGGTGGTGTCAGTTTTGGTTTGGGTTGTTTTTTCTTTTTTTTTTTTCCATCAGCTTTTTTCACTTTAGTTCAGATAAAATATGGGTCACTTGAATTTAAGTTTCTGCATTTTAACATTCTGCTTTATTCATAGCATTTTCTTTTGAGACGAGAAGTAGGGAAATATGCTTTATACAGTCAATAATAAAAATATACTATCAAAGCAAAGGAATGTTTCCTCACCTGTTCTTCTTGGATTGATCCTTTATGTTATAGTGAAAGAAATTTGAAGCGAGACTCTCTCTGCTGCATCCTAGGTATAAAAGGTTCTCTCATAAGCTGAAACCCTCTGAGGTAGAATGAGATGCTTAAAAATGCTTGAAGAGTGACAGATTTTCCAGACTTTTAATGAACTATGGATGTGATATTGATCTTTTCTTTTCTTAAACAACTGAGTTGGTAGATGTTTTGTTGCATTTCTGAAAGTTGGCCAATTTGTACTTCACAAAACAAATCATTGGTTAAGTCTTAAAGGGTAGAAGTACCAACAAAGGAGTTTGGGGGGAAAAATGCCAGATAACCTTCATCCAGCTGTTGTTAGGGATCTATGCTTGAATGAGTTGGAGAATCGAGGTAGTGAAAGCAGGTTGAAAGGAATGATGCTATACCTAGTTTGTACCAAGTGGAAAGACATTATAAAATAAGAAAGCAAAATAAAATAAGAAAGCAAATAAGAAAGAAAGAGAAAGGGAGGAGGGACGCTGACAATTTCAGATGGGTAATTGAAGACAAGATGACTGTGCATTTGTAGCAAGTGTGTTTTGCATGGATGGGTTTGACCGAGAATTTATATACCTCAACCTATCTGTGTATAAAGCTACATATTGTGTTTCATACAGCTAATATGCTACCTGTGACCCTAATGACAGACGACTAAAGGAGAGAAACACAGCAAATGAACGTGGGTGCCCTCCTGAGTTAATAGAGTTCAGTGACCAGGAACAATTGTTCATATTATAGCAATGCCAGGAGCTGTCAGCTAGGACTGGTTAGCCGTATAGCGTTCTGGCATGAAACACAGTAGAAAACAGTAACAATCTATAATATTTATTGAAAGGTCAAGAAAATAAGAGTGAGATGGAGACAGAAATAAAGTCGTAGTAGCTTGAGACCATCTCTACCATCTGATTTGGGTTTTTTTTGTACAGTGTGGGTATACAAAAAAATGTTTTGGTTTTCAGTATTAAGCATTTTCTGAATGAGTGCCAGATATAGATTTCCTGTTGAAAAAAAAAACCATAAACATCATTAATTACCTGATTTATGCATCAGTCTCTAAGACCACAAAGTGTTACCATTTTGTACAGAATGTAGAACCAGTGGCCTCCAGAAAGGAGTGCCTCTTGGAAATCTTCAGATACTTTTGAGCTTTTATAAAGTGATTCAAGTGATTGTCCAGACTGACACCTTGTATTGCTAACACTTTATTCAGGAATGCCGTGTGAAAGGTCATGACATCTATATTGTGCAGTAAAATAGAAAAGAAAATCACTCACGACTGTATATCTGATACACCCCAGTCTTTGGCCTTCTCTCTTTCCACTCCTATTGCCCTAGTTATCTTGCCAGACTGTCTGTAAATGTGTCTTGCAGACAGATTGCTGTTAGATGTTAGCTTAGCTATTTTATCCTCATTTTCGTCAAAACTTTTTTGACTGAGAATCGGTATATTCACTCCTGACTGTTGCCAAATATAAGCATCTTAGAAGTTGATAAAAGATCTGGGCTAGTTATGCATGAGGCTGTTTATTTAATATGACATTTCTAGTCACTAAATCACACACACGTAAATAAACATAAATTCCTAAGTTGCCTAGGCATATTGGACAGGAAAGCCACTTACATTTCTGATTCCCAAAGCAAAATTGATATTTATTAATCAACCTGTCTGCCTTTTATAATAAACTCCTGTAGCTCTCAGTGTGTGGCCTCATAAAATGTTTTGTAAAAAATATGCTCCTTCCTAAGAGATTTAGACCAGCTGTTAAGCAAGCCAGCCGAACAGTTCTGCTCAGTTGCAGTCTAATTAGAGTTATGCACATTACTGAATTTTTGCTTTTTGGATCTTGTAGTTATAATGCTTCAGTTCACATTAAAAATGTGATATAGAGTCTGTGCTGTCTCTCCAGAAATGTTCGATCATATGTGTGGACTAAAATTTGGATTTTTAAAAATAATACTAATCTATATCATAACACAGATGTGAAAAATTATGTAATCACAAAAAATGCGAGTGCTCATATGAAAAACTGTCTCGTTTAGATTATTTAATACCATGGGCTATGCTCACAGCTGAGCAAAGGATAAATTGCTAGTTCTTGCATAGCTTCTCAGCTTCATGTAGGATAAATTACATCAGAGTTAAGTGCCAGAATCAGTATTTATTTGTAAGTGAATTCAGGGCTTTTATGGTTGTCAATTTTTATTTTCATTGACCTGTGATACACTTCTAAAGTACTTTCACATGTATTGAGAAGCCTAATTAAGTGAAAGATATTACTTTTTGCAGCTTTCAGAAGTATTTTAGGCTTTCCGCTTTGAGAAATGTGGCTGGGTGAGTCTAAAGTGTGTGATTTTGCAGCCTATAGTTTGACATTTCTTCCCAACTGAAGAGTTTTCTTGAATATTTGGATGGTTATGACAATAGATAGATATGTTTTAAATGTCTAAACCATTTAGGCAACCTTCAGGTTTTTATCTGAATTCATTTGGAATTACATTGAATTCAATACTGTCTGGAACATGGAAACAGTCAGGCTCCCTGTTCCAAGTGAATATGCAATCTTTTATAAATTCCTGTATGGTGCCTAAAAAACTGAAATACACTTAAGCAGAAGAACAGAGGCTCTGCCAGAGTAAAAGAGAGAGAAACATGTTGTTCTTTAGGCAAAACTCCCATTTAAATCAGCAGAAGAGAATTAAACTCTTAAGAATTATAAAGGGGTTGGTTTGTTTGTTTGAAGTCAAACATCCTACAGACCATCCTAGGTATAACTGTATCCCTTCTACGTATAACTGTCTATTTATTGAAAATATTACTGGGAAAATTGTAGTGCATAATATCACCTACAACTTTTGCAGTAGCAAAAGCCACATTAGGAACATAATGAATTTAAAACAATGTTATATATTATGATTGTGTTTTAGAGTCATATTTTACTTAGAATCCTGATTTCAAAACTTGTCCAAGGAGGACACATAAGTAAAACAGTTCTTAAAAATTATGTTCAGTAACATTTTAAGACTCTGACTAGAGCATATCAATGCAGATAAAGCAAATGGACCAGATATTTAAATGTAATCCATATTACGTTATATCATTTTTAACAGCCTTCCTCACACTATGCATTGAGAAGCATTGTGGGAAATTACCTCACTTTCTGAAGGCCAGAATTTTGCCAGTAGTTTGTACCTCATTTTGTTGTCTTCTGTTTTCAAAGGGTGTATGCCTTCTTGTACTTTTGGAGCAGTTTCAACTAAAGTGACATTGTTTACATATATTTTAAGCATTGCTTGAAATTGCTTTTTTCTCCCCACCACCTCCCCCCCCCAGTCTCTTGAATTTGCATTTTTAATGTGAATTTGCATTTTTCATGTAGTTTTCCTGGCCATGATGCCATGCTCAGTGCTTGTGTAACTAAAAATGCAGGTCTTTCTCAACAAGGCACCTTGCACATTCCTAAAGGTACATCCATGGAGGCTGAAACCTCCTAGGCTGTGTGCCCTGTCCTAGAAACAGCTGAAAGCATGACTCTGGTATTCTGTATCTTTTTGCATGGGCAAAGAAACACGTGATTTAACATGTAACATATATCCACGATGTATTCCTTGGGATGTGCATTGAGCATGCAATCAAAGCCAAAGGATTTGTAGGCTCTTTCATACACTTGTTCCAATGGAAAAACCATAGGTAGGAATGGACACGTTTTACTACTGAGTTGTTGCCTTGAAGTATACTGAGATGACATAATGTATTCATATAGCACTTCTGTGTTGTCATGTTATGTCCTGAGCTTTAGTGGTGATTTATTGTTCGCAATAGATGAGATAATCAAAAGGTATATCCCTTTAGTCCTCTTCAGACAAGAGACCATCTGAGGAATATGCTGCCTGCTTCCCTCATCTTTAAAACACAATAAATTACCAATACATTTGTGTAATGCATTTGCAATCTACCATCTTTTTTGTTGTCTTCCTACAGCGTTACTGTAAGTAGAGTATCTTCTCAGGCAAGTATTACTTAACCCGTTATTCGTAAGGAACTACAAAAGCATAGATGCCTGTTATGTACTTGAAAGGGAAGGCTTGAAAGCAAGAAATAGACATGCCAGAGGACATTTTAATGAAACAGTTTTGGCGTGGAGTATGCTTAACTGATTAAAATTATGACTGTGGGAGTGTTAGACAGGTTAGTATGAGGTATGCAGGCAACTGGAAGCAGTCCCCTTATTATATATTATATATATTATCCATTGCATGTGGGGCTTGCTATAAAAAGGATCCGATCTGGATCAGAGCTGGGGCTCACCATAACCTAGACCCACTGCTGTCATTAATTACAAGACTGGTAGGTTGTGACAACCAGCAGAATCTGGGAGCCTGAGCCTGCTAGGGTAAGGCACAACGAGGAATTCTGGGCCCTTTTATCACTTCTACTTTTCCTGAACCTTTCAAGACTTTGAATGGTGAAGAGGAGGAAAGTGGAGAGAACAGATTGTTTCTCTTAAGATCAGAGTTTTCTGGGACTGGGGTTTTGGCACATTGCTCATTATTTAATTCTCTTGGCTGGAAGCAGGAAGGATTTTAGAGCTTTTGGTTCAGCTTGCTATCTAGCTGGCTCCCCTAGAGCCACGTAACAAATAACCAGGGTCCTTGGAGATGCTTGTTCTGGTGCATTACTATGTGGAGGGTGAAGATGAGTTATGAAAATCCGGGTATATTAAATCTTTTATGTGCTTAGATGCGGGGAATGGTAGAGAAACAGTCTTGTTCAACTAACTTTCTGCTTCTGGGAGGTCTAGGCATGACATATGGTGCTTACTAGTATACATGAAATTAAGCAGCAACTAATTGCTTGCTTTTGTGGTACTTTCTCTCCTTATGATGCTTTTTCTAAAAGTTCATACAAGTTCATTCTAGCATCTTCATGGCATCTGGGTGACATGCGAGAAGACGACCGATGTGCCTGGCTTGGCAAAAGTCAATTTGCAGAAAGGTGTGGGAGAATCTTTTAGGCTGTTAGAAGTATGAATCAAAAGAAAATATTTCCAGTGAGATGTGCAGAACAGAAATATAAAAATATCTGTTGACTGGGATCCCAAGGGAATGTTAAATGTAAATGTAATTTAGACAGCAGTATTGACAGCCCTGGAGAAGGCTGAAATATTCTGATTTTTGATGAAGAAGAAAGATAAATATTTTGACAATTTCAAGGAACACTTTCTCAATTTTCTGCTGGTTGGAGAGCTCAAAAAGTTTCTGTTTTCTTGAAACACTCAGGTTAAATTTAAAAACATCAAAGTGTTTGAAAAGATGCTATTTTTTTTATTGTTGTCCTAAAAAGCTATAACAAATTTACTGGACTTTTTTGATCAGCTCTACTCTGTCTGTTATCAAAGTATATCCCACTGGCCATATGCTGCCTCAATTCTTCCTCTGGTTTTCAAAGTGCCAGAGTCTTCTGCAACAAGAAATTTCCCGTCATAACTGTCCTAAGGAATGATAATATAATGGACTGGGAAGGTGTGACAAATCTTCTGTTATCCTCTGTTAGCAAATAATTGACTGAAATACATTTTAGATAGGTAAATCTACATTTTATGTTTTCACATACAATATATATTTTCCTACCTCTGAAGATCTTCTCATAGGTGTTAGAAGAATAACTTCTTGTCCTTGACCTCATATTCCTTTACAGTTCTTTTCTTTTTCTAGTCAAAATGGGTATAACATCACCCTTTATTACTGTAATTGCTAAAATGGACCTTTTCGTGTGTCACATTACAATGAAGCATTCATGTAATCAGTTTTGTTATGGACTTGCACAGACCTTTCAGCAGAATTCTGTAAAGTTCTGTAGCAACCGGCGTGGGGGTAGATGCTCTTTTCTTCTGTAATGCTTTCTATCACATTACTTCACATTTGCTAATACTTTTATCTTTAGCCTGTCCCAGTGCGGTGGAGCATTATTCTTTTCATTTTAAGAATGAGCAGCTGGCTTGCAGAGAATAATTAAGTTCATGCAGAAGAACTGTAGCAGAATTAAGGGAGAAAAGCCAGTGCCTGCTCTGATGGGGTTTGGGCTGTCCTCTCTCTGTTTTGCTTTAGCAACAGAAATGTGATGAGTCAGTTCCAGAAGCATGGAGACCTGTTCCTTGGCTCTGCCCATAGGAGGGAAGAGTTGCAGCCAGTCCTGGGTAAAGACTTGTTGTTTACCCATCATACTTAATAGTAGATTGTCTTATATTTGGAGGGAATAAGTAGAACTCTTTCCTCCTTATTGCTTCTCTTTTGCATTTTAGCAGGGATACATTGCTTTTTAAAACCTGTGTTCACCACCTGAATGATTAGAAATGTTGTTCTTGATGATTTGCATCTGAAATGACTTTAACTCCCCAAGTGATGCTGAACTGTAGGTACTCTTCCCATGAGCTGTGAGGATCACAGCCTAGGAAAGCTGAGGATGAAGGTAAAGAGCAAGAACCAAAATGAAAAGTGGCAGAAGTCATTATCCATTTTATTATTTTTTGTTCTCCACATGTGAGTTGTATTCTCTAACAAGCATTAAAAAGCCAGGTAGGAGCTGCTGGAGGGGGGGAGAGGGTGGCAGGGGGGCTGTTCAGGTGGGTATGGCCCAGCCAATGGCAGGAGATGGCTGGAGAGTCCCAGCTGGGAGCGGGGAGCTGCTGCTTTGGCGGAGGTTTGGCAGAGTGACCAAAGGCAGCCCCAGCCCCTGAGATGACGAGTGGTGTCCATGGGCTGCACGGACTCTGCTGCTGCCCAGAAATGTGCTGAGTGGGCTCAGTCCGTACACCTGTACATGTGTCTGCCTGCAAGGAGGTGGTGGCATGAGATTAGTTTGTGGCTATCCTCATTGATGTCATCACTTGTAATTCTTTGATGTTTCATAGTTCAATGAAACTTGGTTTCTTGTGCATGAGGGTTTTTGGAGGAGCTTGGATAAGGAAGGGCTAAGCACATTCACCTTGAACCAAAAATGATGCTCAAAGAAGTCTATGTGTTTCACAAATACAGTGTCTATAACTTGTGGTGAGGCTGCTTAAGCTGATTTTTAAATTTTGCTCTTAGGGCTAATTAAAAAAAAAAAAGTGAGATTTAAGGAGGTCTTTGAAAGAAAAGGCAACATGTAATCAACCAGGAATAGAATAATGTTTATGATAGGATGACATATATTCCTGTGCTCATGCCTGCAACTGTGTTTTGGGCTTCTTCTGTGATTAGCAGGGAGATGAACAGCTCATTAAGGGTTCCCTCGCTTGCTGTTGCAAAAAACCCAGAACATATCGAAAAGATATATCTCCACAGTCTTTGTGGGTAGGTAAATGGATGTTATCAGCATTCTTGCTCCTCACCTGCTCTGGACAGGCAGAAAGCTGTGACTGGCACAGGACTGTGTTACACAGAGTACGTGCCACTGCTCCTTGCTTTGGCCATGGCAAACCCTGTAGCCATACTCTGGGAGAGAGGAGATTCTGGGCTTCCAGGCAGTGGGCAGATTCTCTGATTTCCCATACGTCTGTTACCAAGTTATATTGTGCCTTACTTCATCCCTTTTGAAATAGGGCTAATATTCCACCATCACATAGAGCTATTCATAAGTACAAAGAAAATAAAGGTGTTCAAGTGCCACAGGATGGGAGGCACACACACGGTGCTGTCATAGAAGTGTTTCCACACTGGATTCAGTTTTGTTCAGCATTATTATTTGGCAAGACCCTTGCAAAATGCACGGGTGACACATATAAGCACTGCTTGCAATGTGTTGTTCCTTCTTTCTTTTTCCCTTGCCAAGGATAAAATTTGTAGTTTATATTATTTCCTGTGGGAGTACTTGCCATGCAAATATGTAACTGTACTACATAACGCTGTGCTTTGATTTGATACAAGAATCTGAGCAGCATAACGGCACATCTGCGGACTTTATACAGAATTTTGGTTGTGATTTCTTGATATAGCAAGAAGAAACTTAAAAATTTATATCAGAAAGGTGAAGCAGGAAGCAGTTTGTCCTGATCTAGGGGCAACCACAAGAACAAAGCAGCATTTTTCAAGTTTTTATTTATTTTTAAGGCTGCTAATGACTGTTATATTACTTGTGTGACTCACTGGAGTTTCCTATGCACCAGCAGAAACTAGAGTGGAAAATCAATTTCTAAAATCAAAATTAAGTACCATAATTAGGTTTGTCTCTATTCCAAGGCTTAACAAATAAAAGAGGAAAAAGAACTGCCTAAATTTAAAACATTGCCTCATGCCATTGTATTGTAAATTGCTAGAATACATCCCTGAGTGCAAGGATGTACTGAGTCTCATTGTTTAACATAGAGCTTATTTAATTTCCATTTCTTGTGCTTCCACAGTTAAAGCTCTATTTCATGCAGTTATGTAGCACAACACCTCATCCTCTCTTCTCTTGACCTGTTGCACCACACGTAGCAGTCTGAGTGCCATCTACCACATCAAATAATAAGAGTCAAAAAAAAGAAGTGATAATTGCATGGTAGAGGGCAGGTACGCAGTTTTTGGGGTCTCACACTCAAAGGAGAGCCACAGAAGGAAATGCTTGCATTTTATTTCTTTACTGCTTTGAAGTCCTGTGACATTGCATATGAAATTCTTCATGCCCTCTGCTAGACGACAGTTCTGCCATGTATCAGAAAAGGTGACAAAGGAGATGTCTGCATGCACTGTCTTCTGTTTTAAAGGAGATGTCTGCATGCACTGTCTTCTGTTTTAAAGGGGAAATTAGATTTGGGGTAAACTTGTAATGCACAGCTGGGTTTCTGAAAGCATAATTTCTAAAGAGAAAATATTTGGCACAAGAAATATTAAGGGAGTAGAAAAAAATAAATTAGAAGAGAAAAGCAAGAACCTCTGCCATCCTTAATATACAGCATTTTGTTTTCACTACTTTTTCATTTTTTTTACCCCCTTCCCTTCTCTGCAACTTTTCTTTGTCGGGATATGGGACTGTTCTCAGAATCACTAGGTTCTATTCCAGCCATTAACTTTGATGCTCCAAGGAAACATTGATCTTTTAAGCAACCAGGTTTCCTCATCTTTAAAATTCAAGCCTAAGTGATAGATTATATTTTTTCATAATAATTTTTAAATTCTATTACAAAACATCATAACTGGTAGAAAATGTCATAGGTAGAAACTTACATACTTGGCACTGGTGAGGCTGTACCTTGACTCCTGGGTTCAGTTTTGGGCCCCTCACTGCGAGACAGACACTGAGGGGTTGGAGCGTGTCCAGAGATGGGCAACGGAGCTGGGAAAGGGTCTGGAACACAAGTCTGATGGGGAGCAGCTGAGGGAACTGGGGGTCTTTATCCTGGAGAGGAGGAGGTGGGAGGGGGGGGACCTTATTGCACCATACAGCTGCCTGACAGGCGGTTGTAGGCAGGTGGGGGTTGGTCTCTCCTTCAAGTGATAGGAAAAGATGAAATGGCCTCAGTTTGTGCTGGGTGAGGTTTAGATTGGATATTAGGAAAAAATAATTTACTGAAAGGGTGGTCAAGCATTGGAACAGGCTGCCCAGGGAAGTGGTTGAGTCCCAATCCCTGGAGGTATTTAAAAGCTGTGTAGATGTGGTGCTTAGGGATGTGGTTTAGTGGTGGACTTGGAAGCGCTGCGTTAATGGTTGGACTCAGTCTTAAAGATCCTTTCCGACCGAAATGATTCTATGATTCTAATCTGATAATCTTTCATCTCTATTGTAGCTGCAACAAAGTAGGTTCTGCCCTGGCCAAAATAGAAGTCAGAATGGGTTATGCTGGTGCCAACTGGGATGACCATCTGTTTTATAAGAGTGACTGTGGGTTTCCTATAAGAATACTGCCTGTTGCAATAGGAGAAGGAATATTTTTCCATTTACCTCTGTTTATAGCACAGAATGAAAAATCAGGTCCTTACAAAACCTTGGTACTTCCATCTACTTTAACTACTGTAAAGTTCAAATGCCTGAAATTTAAATCTTCTGGTTAGAATAGCAGACATTAACATCCCTGCCTTTCCTAGTATTCTGGTCATTAAATAATATGTCTTGGCATCATGTAACTGTAAGGCAATTAGTTGTGTTAGGGATGGGAAATGATTGCTTGTACAGTCAGCCAAATCAATACCTGTTGTTGCTTAGTACTAAAAAATAATGAAAAAGCTAGCTACCTTGCCTTCACGTCATCAGCTCTGTTCCTGTAGCCACAGCTGTGAAGTGATTGTTTTAAGTCTTTGGTATTTCATTTTGAACCTGTTCCAGCTTCTGTCCATTTTACTTGAGAGAGTTCTGCAAACCCTGAATGACTGATCTTTTCACCGGTCTTCCTATTCTTACAAGAAAGGCAATATTTATGGCTGAACAGTATTTGTATTTTAAATGGCCCTGTCATCACATTTTACAACTACTGTGTGTATATATTCAGATAGAGGTAGGAGAGAAACAGAATCTACAGCGAACATCTATCTTCACCACAGGTGTGTGAGGGGGAGGTTGACACCCCACGTGTGCGCTGTGAGGAGTTATCCCTTAACAAGAGAAGATTAATGCCCTGTCTAAAGCTAAGCTGCACTTCTTTCCATGCGCTGCCTAAGTAAAACAGCGATGTAAAAGTGAGAAAGGAGGCTAACTGTCAGAAATACTAGTGATAGTGCATACAGACTGTTGGCAAGGTGTTTGAAATGACCATCTGTTTTGGTACTGAGCATCAATTGCCGTTGCTTGCAACGTTGGGGAGGCATGTCATAAAAATAATAGAATTCAACACTTTAACTGCTTTATGCCTATACCTGTGTGTCCACTTGTGGTAAGACCAATTCTTCTCATAGAGGCACAAGAATGCAATTTAATGTATAGTATCGATGTGGCTTGGTTTACTGAAAACCACCCACTCATTCGCAGCAAGAAGCCCGTTGTAAAATTTGCTCTTAACTGATTATCTCCTGTCTGCGATAATATTGCTGCTCAATTGCATGCATCTCTCTGCCCTTGTAATGTAGCACTTCAGTGAGCAAGCTAAAGTACATATTACTCCTGTGAACAGACAGCAGCTGGGAGCTCCAATTCTTCTTCTAAAGCAGCTTGGCTTGTAGCACTTCTGTAAAATGCAGGCTTCGTTATGGTTACAGTAAAATATTAATAATCATAAAATCCCTGGGTACCGGTACAGACCTAATAAACCTGCTATCGACAATCTATGGCAGACTGCTGCATGATGGAGCTGTAAGAAAATGGCTTGTAATCTGGTCATTGCTATACTGTGGGGTTTGAACAGATCTGCAGATGCATGCAAATAGTTAAAATGCATTTCTGATTAGAATCAGAATTAGGTATTTGGCAAGATTTATTCCTCTTGATCTAACATTTTCAGTGGGTGGAGAAAATTACCTCCCTATTGCTTTGTCATTATTCCTTAAATGAACAATGTATTTTTTTTTTCCCTTTAAGTGGGATGAATTGTGGCTTTTTATTGCTCCCTATTTTTCCTGAATAAATAGTTCACTAAAGCTGCTAATGTTGATGATAGAAGTCATAAAAAAGGAGGGTTTATTGTTTAATGACTGTTTCCTTTGATTTTTCTCAGCAGCTGAATATACATAAGACTATATAAATAGTTGTTTGAGAGAATGTACCCCTTTTTGGTTCTAGTGCAATGATTTCAAATTATACTTATACTCTTCACAAAACCATGGTAGTAGTATGGGAAGGGTGTTCCACAGTTTAGTTATATAATACAGAAGATATATTTTTTCCTGTTCTCTTTTACTTTAACATTTATAGTGTTAAGCTTTCCAATGATGCTGCTTCTCCTTTTCTGCACTTTTTTTTTTCCCCAATCCATGTTTCCTTTTAGTGATATCCCAGCTAGAAACAAGATCTCTGATTTCTTCCTATATTTTTCTGGCCACCTTTCCTCCTCCTCTTCCCTTTCCTCCATTATAGGGCACTCTGTCATGCCACAAATGTGGAGAGTGGTGTGAGTCTGCTGCGTGGCATAATAAAGCTTTTTTCACCTTGGAGAATCCATCTTACTATCAGCCAAGAGTTCAGAGAGCTGGAGTGGTGTTATGGACAGATAGCTCTTCTATATCAATCGTACTCCAGATGAAACATGATTTTACTCTGTCTTGTGGTTTTACAACTTTCTGACTGCCAGGATTAACTAAATGTTTGAATTGGAAGTAATTAGGAACTATTCTCTTCACAGAAATATTACCGGCTAGCAAATATTTTGTCAGAAGGTTTTAGATGTCAAGCAAAACTCAAACATATACCTTGGTGTATCCTTGACAAAAAAATCACCATCTAAGAATTTCAATTTAGTTATCTAGCTTAAGATTTTAGAATGTGTTAAAGGAGTTCTTTGAACTCTATAACCTTAACGGAATGGAGGAATATATGCCTTCAGGCTCAAAGCTTGGGCAATGCCATCCAGCTCCAGTAACTCAGATGTTCTGTGTAAGTTTTAAGTGGGAGTGGATTATTTTCCCTTTCAAATTCATGCACCCTGGAGAAAACAGTTTCAGCTAGTCTCTGAAAATCCTGGGGCAGAAAAAAGTGTTTCCTTAGCCCCAAGAGCCCTATACTACATTGCTGTGACTGTATTTCCTTTGCCGTGCATCTATTAATTTTGGTTTGCTCTTTACCACAGAGTAGCAGAGCAGAAATTATTCTTGCAAGTGTGCATCCCAAAGGTGATCTTGCACGCAGGGCAGCAGTGGTTCTCCCACATGTTGGTACCTCCACAATCGCACGTGGGAGGGCAACGGGCAGGATTTATCCTATAATACAAAGTACTATCAAATACAATACACTGCTATAAAACCTGTAAGTTTACAGCTTTGATACTGCCTCTGGCTGGGAGGAACATCTGGTTAGTCATATGTCTGGAGCCAAAAGGATATGTTTCTGCTTATTGTTTAGAGATTATTACTGAGGAGAGGTGCGGGGGTTAAAGCTGAAGTATGTGACAAAAGGAGAATAATACATTGCTGTTTCGCTGCAAAAAAGAGGTGTTCATAAGCACTTCTCAACTCCTAATGTAAAATAACTTGCAATTAAAGGAAGAGGAAAAAGCAAGCTTAGGTAGGGCAGAAGTTAAAGATTAATTTGGGGGGGGGAGGGGGGAGAAGGTCAGTTTTCTATTTCAGGGAGGCCATTATCAAAGAAAAATAGTAGTCCTTGAGTGAATCTTAAATCCTTCAGCAAAGCATGTATGACATCAGCAAGTGAACTGAACAGCTATGATGTCTGTCGTGAACTGAAACTAGGTAACAAAAATCTCTGTGCACAGATCCCAAACCACTAGGACAAAGTAAAATCCATTTTCCTTCTGAATCTTAATTGCACTGAAACATGTGAAACACCTGTTCCTTCACCTTAACGGTTAATATGCCTTTCTATTTTTGGCACTTCTGTACCCCTTTCCTTTCCTGCAGTGCTGTGTATCTCATATTTGAACTGCTGCTGCTTCTGTTGCGTGCTGGCAAATCCAAGAGAAACAAGGAGTTAAATTTCAGCACAGGAGAAGAGGAGGTGAGCTGTCTGCTACAGTAGTTTACTGCAGCTTCCTTTCATACTGACACATATGTAGTTTGTGGTGACAGTGCTAAAGAACTGCAGACAGGCACTTAGCAGACTGGATGTGAGCTGGATGCAAAGATGCCTCACCCTGGACTTCCTGCTGGCAGTATGTAAATACACCTGCAGACTGGCCACACTGGGTGGTTGTTGGTTTTGGGTGTTTGTTTTGTTGTTTGGGTTTTTTTTTTTCCAGAAGGCAGCATGAGAAGACCTGACAAAGCTACTGCATAGTTGAGAGACCTTAACCAGCATTTTAGATTTGAATCTCGTTTGTGAGGGAAGTTTTTGGTTGGATTTTTCTTCTTTTTTTTTTTGTGTGTGTGTGTGCGTGCTGCATATTCAGACTGAAATCTTCATCCCTACAATGTTTGCCTCTATCTGGTATGCCAAGAAGCTGGGACGCAGGTTTGTGCATAACGCCAGGAAAGCAAAATCAGAGAAGGTATGTTCCTAGTGGGAATATAAAGCCTTATGTCTCATGCAAGCTGCCTGCTGGCATCCTGTTGTGTGTCTGGTTAGCTTTAATACCCTGAAAAACGACCTATTGCTATTCATGATTTCACACAAGAATCCTTGAATACTTTGCATATTATTAAATACCGGGGAGAAGATCCTTTCAAAAGTCTTTATGCTCTCTGTTGTTGTTGTTGTTGTTGTTTTTGTGAGGCAAACAGCTGTACATTTGGTATGTTGTGTGTTAAGGGAGCACTCCAGTGAACTTGTTGCTGTGCTGCATTATTTTTACTAGTACAATATTGGGCTCTTAAACAACCGTTGATTGTTTACTGCTTGTATATTTTTGCTAGCGTGGGACCAATGAGAATATAATAACATGCTAAGCATTATTAGTGTTTGGGAATTTTGTTTCATGATACTTGTTGAAACTGTGCTGCAGCATGGATATCTCATTTTAAAAGATATAGGTGTGTAAATATGGTCAGTACTATCTCCCAGTATTTTTCTTCTCAGAAAATTTAACTATGTTTAACCAGCTGTTTTCTGGAAGTCCTTGTAGGTAAGATTCTCCTGCCTTCTTTCTCCATGAGTAAAACTTACATTGGTGTAGAATTTGCAGTAATGATAATTGGGGGATATCACAGCAATTGCCATTTATTCTAAATATAGAAAGCATTAGGTAGCAGACCTGCATTCCGGTTTTGTCTGAATTAATATACAAACCATTTTCATAATGGGACTAATCCCTCTTTTATAAACACAGCATTAGATTGAGGGGAAAAAAACTTCAATGTAATGTTATAAAGTTACCTCATTAGTCTGGTAATGATGGCTTCCTCTATTCCTTGCTGTCTTTGATGTAGTCAAAGAATTTATAAATGGGTTGCTTTATTATTTCTTTGATATGTCTTATGCTATGTAATACAGCCACCAATCCACTAAGTAATTATCCATTGCCTGAATTCCTCTGTAACTAGAAATGCTCTTCATTTAGAGAAAATGATTAGGAGAAATACATTATATTTATGGTTGGGGAGGGGAGAATGGGCAGAGATTTGCTTTCTCTGCAAAATATTCCCAGTGGTTAAAAAGGTGCTGTGTGGTGTTTTTTAAATTTAAACATCCAAGCCATTGTGAAGTTATTCAAATAATAGTGATTTATACATCTCGCATTGCATGCATAAAGGAAAACAGAAACGCAGATAGCTATCCATGGGACTGTCAAACTTTCTTTGCCGTTAATCATATTTCAACAAAGACAGCATCATATAAACTCTCCTGCTGTTTGTGTGTTGCTATGGGAGGAAAAAAAGTTGCAGTCTGGATCTTCCTTAGTCCTGAGGGGCTCCCTCCAGAGGAACGTTTCTTTCAGGTTTCCTCCAAGATGACAGAGGCAGGATGAGTGGACGCATTCCACTCCTGACACAGTGGGACTCACTCAGCAGCTTTTAAACGAGATTTAGTATGGGTTGTTTAAAGCATGTATGTTTATAGCTTGTGCCAATAACCTTGACAAATTTCATAAAACAGTGCCAGGTCTTTGCTAAGAAAATATA
Source organism: Falco cherrug (assembly GCF_023634085.1). NCBI lineage: Eukaryota > Metazoa > Chordata > Aves > Falconiformes > Falconidae > Falco > Falco cherrug. The sequence goes on from NC_073698.1 coordinate 7,971,405, forward strand.
TTCTTATCTATAGATTCTTGTAGCAGACTAAAAGAATGGTTCAAAATTTTTGGTTCTTTTTGTCTTAAGGTCTTTGAAATATTTATGTATAAATCTATTATAGTGCTACTTATTTTACTCTGTAGGACTTTTAAAATAGTCAAGGCAATTCAGGTCTGTGGTATTCAAGCTTTCAAGACATACCTCATAATTTTTAGAGAAAAGCTTTTTTTGAACGTTACTTCAGCATGCTATTAGCATATTTGTAAGGGAATTTAATTTTTACCAGAAGACGCTAAGTATGCAAGAAAACGTCTTATAAAATGTTTGTTGATTGTATTATATCAAAACCGAAATCTCGTTCTTGGAGGTTTTTTCCACAATCAGGACTTTCTTTTAATTTATTTTTTTCCATAAGTCAATGGTGTACCCCAGCAAAGGCAGAAAATCCCATTCCTAGCAGTATGCTATTTCAATAAGTGCTATTGATGATTGGAAGCTGATCAACACTGACATCTTCAGTACAATACCTTGGTAACAGGAGAACAAGATATGAAAATAGGTCTATCAGAAAGTAAATTAAAAATAACATTTAATTGCAGGGATTGTTTTTGGTTTGTCTTTTTTTGTATAATGGTTGAATAATCAGATTATTATGCAGTTTTACTTTACATATTTTTTCTGGAAGAATAATTAGCTTTTTCTCTGTGTGCATGATTTGAATTAAAAACTATTTTCTGAATGTGCTTTTGAAGGTAATAACATACAGCAAGAATTTTGATTAGCCTATGTGTTCAAAAAGATTTACTTGCAGTTAAAATCTGGATAGCAGGGACCAGGAGAATGTGGCTCCATAACAGATTTTTCTGTTATGTTTAGCTTCTCTGGATGGGTACAAGTCAAGAGTTTTGTTGGGTTTTTTTGGTTTTTTTTTAAGGAGTACTTCTAAGAAATGAATGTATGAGCCTATTTGTTTCCATAGGAGCAGGAAGAAAATCAGGGGGTGACACAACAGAAAAGGGTTCTAGCATGGACTCCTGTGTCCACACACACACACGTGCACAGCCTGCCGGTGTCGTTCCTTAAAATGTCAGAACTTTGGGCCTGAATTGCACGGAGAGAAGACTTGAACTTGGATTTCCCAGGTGGCTAGGGAAGCAGAGGTTCCAAGGTGCAAAGCAGAGCACGCAGTGCCAGGAGGGGCGCACCAAGGCAAGGGAAATGCCGATGATTGGGGCAGTCCTTGGTGGGAAGAGCTAAGAAAGCATTAATGTGACAGTGTGGTGCTCCTCTGCATCTGCTCCATACCAGCATGAGGGTGTCTGGTTGTGGTGATGTGGGTGGGCTAGGCCCCTGGTGTCTCCAGAGCTCCCCATCTTTTCCAAAGCTGGAGTTCCTGTACCTCCCATCTCCTCACCTCCCCATAGGTGAATATGGTGGTCCCTGCTCTGGGAAAGCTGGCAGACAAATTGCTTCAAAATGTGTGGGACATGCTTGTTCTTGATACCCTGAGCCCAGCAGAACTGCAGCCTGAGGACTGGGGGCTCTCAGGAGCCAGCACTTGCCCTGGCTGGAGAAACTATTTTGGGGCTTCGTGAAAGGGAAAAGGGCACTTGTAAGTGGCAAAGAGTTGGGACACCAAAGCGGGGAGGTGGACCTGTTCTCGGTAAGACCTGTGATAGCTCCTGGGCTGGTTTTCATATGTCCCTAACCAGTACCTGCTGCTCCTGGCTGGCATTTCCAGCCCTTGCTTTCCCTCCAGGCCGGCACTTGCTTGGAGGCTGTGATGAGTTGGACCCTGCGGTAGGGCACTGTCTCTTCAACTCCCATGCACAACTTAAACACTTCCTAGGAAGTATTAGGCTTCTAAAACCCAGACATGAACTCCTACTGTTAAAATTTCATCTGGAGAGTAGATAAGACACCTGGGAAGAACTGAATGAATGGCAGCCTTAGGTGTCCTAACTGCGATGATAACAGTTCTTTCAAGTTGAGTGCACTAGTATTTTTGAGTCTTATTTTCACTTGAGTCATATTTTTATGATACATTGAAAAGGCTTATTTAAATTCAAAAATGGAACAAAAAATTTTGAAAAACCTTTAAACTTTGGAAAACTGAGCTTTTTTCTAACCACTTCTGGCTAAACCTCTGTAAGAAAAATGGGATAATGCCTATTAATTGCTCTTAATGTTCTCATTTTGCCATGGAAAACTCAAGCATGTCAAAGTTTGTTTCCTTATGTTTTATTGGTTTTATTAGGCTGGTTCATAAACTCTTTTTGGCATATTGCAGTTGTTATCTACAAATTCTACCTCAATCTGGTTGGCTTGGCTTGATTGCTAAAGTTACTCTTGCCCTCAAGTAGTGAGATATTTAGTGTACAGGTAATAATGACACTAATATCGCCTGAAAACAACTGAACTCCGTTCAAGGCAGCTCTGCTCTTACCTGTTTTATTAAAGTTATTAAAACGCTTTGAGTTTGTCACATGAAAGGATTATTGTTATGAGAGTAAATGTGATCATCTGAACATCAGAACTAGAATAACTTAAGGCAAAGATTGATGTCTTGAATTTTTCTCATTAAACCACAATCAAGCAGAAATCAAGAGATGTTAACTGCATGTGGTTATGCTATAAAAATAAGTACTCTAAATGATTGGAAGAGGTACAGAAAAGTAACTGAGCAATTAATCATGTTGATCTGAGAGGGTGAGGTAAAGCAGAGTGAAAAAGCTTTTGATCTTGCTTTACTATATTGATAGAATTTGGGTTCCAGGGTTCAATATCAGAAGTGGGGAAAGACTTGCCAAAGTCACCCTATAGTTTTATTTCAATGGGGAAGCTGAACGCTGGGGGGTTTTCTGCATGTTCAGAAGCAGAACACATTTTAGCCATGACACCCAAGTTACAAACGCTGTCAGAATTAGTTGTGGTGAGGTTTTACATCTGAAGACATCACTTTAAAAGGAGGTTTCTCCTTCTACATTATTTTTGGGAGCAAAATAACAGGGCCCATGTAAAGGGTTTAAATGAGTTGACTTTCACCATCCTTTTACAGAGTAGCATGGATAGGCTTCTCTTTCTAGCTTTTAGACACCAAAGTGCTCTTATGGTGTTATTGGTTCTAAGAACTGATGTCCTGTGGTTGAAAATATGTAAGTTTTACCCCAGAAGTATTAGTTTATCATTGCAGTTTAAATAATTTATTAATTTTATAATTCAAGATGAAACAATTTAACTTCTAAAAGTAGGTGTGTCTATATAATGGTACAAATAGCATGCAGTTTCTGGACTACCAGTTTTAAATAACAATAAAGACTGCCATAAGCAACACTCATAAACTGAACAGGATCATTTTAAGTGAGTAGCTTTAAATGTAATGTAGTGCAGACTAGGTAAGTAGAACATAGTCCAACAAATTTTTTAATTTGGTACCCCTGCGTTTAGAGTCATTTTGGTAAATTGAGTATCCTTGGTAGACTGTCAGCCTACAATGAGACATTTGCAAAAAGACAGGAAAATTTGCCTTAAGAGGTTAACAAAACTGGGATGTGTAACCAAAAAAATTGTCTGTAAAAGCAGGCATACTTTATCATTTTTCTGACAGCGTCCTGGCAATAGTGACAATTAATTCTTCATGTCACGATGACACTTGATATCTAGATTATTCTCATATCTGTATTTTAATGTAGCTAATTAGAGTAGGCTGTTCTAGGCTATGTATTCCTGTTTCTTTTTTACTTTGTTCTCAAGTAGCTGCCCAGCAATCTAATTTAAAAGAGATCAGTTTGCTTGAAACAATAGTTACTCACAACATAGAATAGAAACTATGTGATTAAGAAATCATAAAACATAAAACCAGATAAACACATTTTTCCTTACATTTATATATATAAAATTCCAAACAAGACAAACTTTCGTTCTTCAATATTTGCATGTATACTTTAGATTTCTTAACAAGTGCTCTCTTTCAAATCGGAGCTTACCAAATTATTTCCAGGCCACTGAGGTTGCGACAAAGTGATAAAACTTGCAGGTCTAGTTATTGCCTTGGCTAAAGGTGAAATGACTGCTTCACCAAGGGGCATCTCACGTAGCAGCCACGTGCTGTCAGGGTAGTCGTATTTGTATTTGGACAAGAGAGGGACCATGTTGACCAGATTCAATGGGATGACAAAAGTGCATCACTCACTCGTAGGTGAGTTTGAACACACATGCCAGAGCTATCTCAGGCCCCTGGAGGAACCTTGTCAAATGGACTATGTAAGTGCTCTATTTTAGAGTTTTATGGAGAGATCTTATCTTTTCACACATAACTGTGTGGAGAAAAATGTGCAAGTGTTCCTGTACCCAGAGCTCGTTGTGCCTTTTGCTTTAGCACAGCACAGTTGAAATTCTAAGACATTTTCTTATATTGTGATTTCATCCAGAAACACATAGCTATAGCTACTCAACTCTTTTCCACCACCACCACCCTTTTTTTTTTTCAGTTGGTTATAATCCCATATATGCCATGATTAATATATACCAGTAGGGATAAGCTGCTTAAGTAGAGATTTATTATGCTTATAACTCGCTTCCACATCACAATCACTATAATAATAATAAATAAATTCAACTGATCTTGAAAAAAATGCAAGACTGATGTTTTAAAATCAGATACTGATCAACAGTAAATTACTGAAGTTAATCCTTTGCAATCCTTTATTTCAAAGTAATCTTTTTCTTTTTTTCATCTGGGAGAGATTTTGCTCTTGTTTTTCTTGCCAATTCCATCTGCACAGGCCCAGACCAACCTGTAGCCATTAATGAACAATAAGGGGTACTCTTGCTTAAATTAGACTTTGTTCATTGAAGAAGTATCTTATCTGTTAACCATCTATAGGTGAGCCCTTTGTCAAGGGCAGAATATCTTCTCTCTTTTAGTCCAGTTTATTCTAAGAGGACTCTAAACTGATCTTAGCTGGCCGCCATACATTGGCAGTGCCTCTTCCCTCTCGCCCATGCGTTGTCGTTCTGCCTTACGCCCCGCTATATGTATTTGCCTGGCAGGTACAGCAAAGTCTTTAATTCATGATCCATAGGTGTCTCCAGCATGTCACTTAAACCAGTTTTTCCTTTGCTGATTTAGCCACTGTTGTGATCATCTTAGAAACAGGTTAAGTAGCTTTTCCAGTTGAATTTCATCTTGTTTGTTTAAAAACAAATCCAAGATGGACAGGGAGACATTCAGGAAAACAACTGCCACACCAATGCTTGCATTAATTGCTACTCTGAGTGCTCATGCTGTGACTCAAATGGAATCAGTTTGGACCTGCTTCTAATGAACAAGTGGGTTTATTATCATTGGCTACAAGCAGTCCTGCTCTTCAAAGAAATTTTTTTTTCTCAATTTTTTTCCTGTTTTAATTCAATAAATAACTTATCATTTGCCCTTTGTTTTTTGTGCTTTGCTTTTAGGAGGAAAAATTATTATATGTACTGTATTTGTAAATTTCCACACTTGGTCTGCATTGTTATCATGTTCTATTAAATCCCAGTGTGTAGCCTTGTGAACATAATATTTAATTCATAAGGCACTCATTATTTCATTGGAATTGTTTTATTTCTTTGCGTTTTTATGCAGTGTTCAAGTGTATTATGAAAATGGCTCATGTGATGTGCAAGTATGACTTTTTTTTTGGCATTATTTGCCACTGTGTCCTGCATATGCAATTCAAAACAGCGCATAATAGTTGTTTGATTTGCGTTCTGAACTGCATTTGGCATCACTTCCTATGTTTGCAAATAGAGATCAGTCTGAAACACTGACAAGAAACAATCTGTCCTTTGGCATTAGAGTCCCTGGAGAAAACGGAGATGAGAATTCTCTCACTAGTTCCTAAGGTAGATTATCAAATTATACTTTACATGTTTTTAATATACTGTATGAGCCATCGTATGCAACTTGCGCCCACTGGAAGGCACCCTGCCAAAGACGTGTGTGTGCAAACAGCTTTGGTAACATTTAGAATTATGGTCATGTCCTATGATTTTCGAGACAGTTTATTTTAAAGGAGACACTGTTTTTTATGGTGCAAGAAAATGTCTCTGCCATACACTACTAAAAATGTTGATGCATGCCAGGGAAAGCTTGGTTATAGCTTTAATATATGCTAACGGGTTCAGATGAGCCAATTGAAAGAATCAAGGGATTAGCCAGGACATGCAGTATGAAAGCTCTGACACCAGGAAGGAGGCTCAAATGTCACTTGAAGCATTCATAAACTGTTCTGAAGACTGAAACTCTCTCTTTCGCAACAGTTTATATATACCTCAGAAAACAGTAAAACAAAGTTCCCCACATTTCCCACCCCCCACACTGAAATTCTATTCAGAAATTTAGGTAGAGAGAAAGTATATGAAGCTACATAGCTTGCATAACTCTTAACTCTTCTGAGATGACTGATGATGGTACCAGCACTGTGCTGAGTGACTCATTATTGTCAGTGATCATATTGGTTAGCCAATTAATCTATCTTAGCTGGTGTTAACTAGTCTGAGGCTACACATGCCTTTCATGAAGCCTGGCAGTGCAATACCTTTGTCATTAAACTGGAATTGAATTTGAAGGACAAACTTTGCATGAAAACTCTTTATTTTAGTCCTAGACTAGGATTTTTGTCAATTTACTTCAGCCTGTCTTTCATTAAGTTCTTCATCCATATTCCATGCGGCAACATTTAAACTGAACATGGATTTATTAGATAGCAGTAATATCATTCATCTTAATTCTTAAAAGTTTATCTTACAAGTTACCTTGGGAAGCAAGGTCATATTGTTAAGATGCTGAAGTGTAATGAGAGGCTTACTACCAAGTGTGTATTTCTTTACTTGGTTTAGAGTCTTAAATAGCTACAACATGCAATTTTATACATCTATGAAATATTCTTTAGCCTTGAGATATAAGGAAGATGTAGAAATATGGTTTCACTCATTTTCTAAATATGATACTCTTTTCCAGTTATTTGATGGGTTATGTATACAGAACTATGGTTTCCTTAGCTGAACAACTTCTCTAAAGATTTTAGGTGGATTATTTTTGACAAGACTGTCATGTGCTTTTCTAAGGTAGGAAAAGGTCAGGATATTCTATATTACTAATAAAACCAGCTTGCTATTTGAGAAGTATCAGTTTGCTGTTGTGAAATAGATGGTCATGATTAATTGAAAGTGATCCCACTGCTACTCTTTGTTTTCAGGACTATGCTTATAGCCTGATAATTGTTCTGTTTGGTGTAATATTCTATTGAATGAGCCTTCCTCTTGAAATAGGACACGCTGTTATTGTTCTTCACTTTTTCTAGCCTATCTTGCTTTACTATGCCCGTTCTTCACATTTGTCATCGTTCATGAAGGTCAAAAAAGGTTTCTGCCTTCATCTTCTGAGAGCCATGTTATCTGAGTCAGCAAAACAAACAGAAGGAATAGTTTATTTTTTTTTTTTAAAAAAAGCAAACTCCTAATTTTCCATCTTGCTAGACATTTAACGACTTCTGAAACATTTAGCTACGTTTGTTGACCTAAGAATACCTGTTTTGAAAGATCACCTTAAATAGATATGCTGCATATTATCATTTGTTTTTCAGGTTCAACACTGAAAAGGATGAAATCCATGTTGAGATAGCTTTACAAAAGGTCTGTGTGTAACATCCTAAACTGCTTATAAGCCAACATTTTTAATATAAATCTGGTTGTCTAAATGCAAAATGCATTTAAAAAATTGTACTTGGGAGGTTTTGAAACCCAAACCTGAAAAAATAATTACATAGATGTGCATAAGGAAGTTAAAATACCATTACTCTAATTAGAGATGGTACTCTCAGCAAGGAAGGCATTGAATCAAGGCTATTACACTGCAAATGCAAGAAATAACTTGCTATAAGGAATGTAATACTTTTTTTCCTCCAAATTCTATTTATTTTAACTGGCGTGTGAAGTGCATTGTGTTTTCAATTAAGTTAAAATGCCATTTTAAAATTATTTCTTTTGAAAGTACTGTGGGGAACAAATTTATCAGTAAATAGCAAACTGGATAGCCAAGTACATGATTCTTCACTGAATTGGTAAGGGCAAACCCCACAAAAGGGAGCACGTTTCCTGCTGCTTATTTCAGAAATTTACCATTACTGCCCATAATGCAGTTAAGAGTCTTATCATTTAAGAGATTGTTTAATATCAACAGAGCACCTTCAGCTTTGCTACCATTTGTAATTAAATATTTAGTTGTGTAGTAAATTAAGCATGTCGTGATCTCTGCAAAGTGGTTCTCCATTTACTGCTGCATAAATGTTTTACAAGCTGCTGTATTGTTTCTGGTAAATTAATAATGAAGATTTAGATTTTAACAGATTAATAATCTAATTTAGTATTTAGGAAGAATCTAATTTAGGACTGGAAACAAAATGGAGGTAAACATTTTTGGCAGTGATCCCAATTCTCTGACAAAGTCACCAAGTGATAAGGAAAAACAAATCAGGGTAAAAGAAATTGAGAGGCTGGAACTTGTAGGAGAAGCAGCATTGCCCTGTGAAACCTGAAAATGCTTTCTGAACTGCAGTGTAATTGCACTTCTCCTGTCATATTGCAAATTGTCAGTACAAAGTTTATACAGCAAATTGCCAGAAATTCAAAAGAAAAAGAAATATGAATATGCATTAGCAAGGAACTACCGAAACTACCTGGCTTAAAGCAAGTTTATGGTGGCATGATAGAAATACTGTAATAGTCCCTAGAATATTCTGTTCTGGTGCCCATAGAACAAAACCAACACGTGTTAAGAAATGTTCAGAAGTAGAATGGTCTAAATAAGTTGCTGTGAGGTGGGATGGGAAAAGCTCAACAGCAAAAGCATAATCAGGGTTGTGAGTAGCTGTGCTGTCACAATCAGATATTATGGAAATATGGGAATGACCAGGCTGTTGGAAACTGTGTGTTCTAGAAACTGGTGAAGTGGCTGGGACTGATCACGTTTAACGTCAAAGTAAGGTACAGTGTGCAGGGGAAGGAAAATTAACTATCAGAAACAGCTAAGGAGAGATGCCTCACATCTTGCTCTTCCTTCTGCAGCCTGAGGGCCTGAAGGTTGGACTTGGGCAGTTATGGGATCTGAGAACCTCCTGCTGATGCTTTCTCAAATTCTGTTTGGGGGTCAACAGCTCTGGTTTTGCTGTATGTGGCAGTATCATCAACACTTAAAGCTCTGACTTAAAGTAGTAACTGTGATTAAAGTCAACACTTCATAGCTTCTTCTGATTGCCTCCTGATGTTGGGATGAAACTCTTTACCACAAACACGTGGCAGTAAGTGTGCAGACTTTACTTCTTGTATCCACCATTTTTAATTTCATACTTTCCCAGGACATTTTCTATCAGTAGCCCTCTTGTGTCAGTAGTCCTTTTCTGCTTTTAGGAAGTAGAAGTTTAATAAAAGCATGAAAATACTTAATTTAATTGTGTACATGAAATGTTAGGTTTGTGTTTTACAGGATTCCTCTGGGTTCATGTAATAGTCCTTCTTGGTCATTCTTCCATTACATTCTCATTTAAAGTCAAAATTTGGCCCCATCACAGATTTTCTGGTAAGAATGAATTGAGTAGGAGTACTACGGTTTATCAAGGATCAGAACCTGTCCTGCTGTATTTCTCTGTACAAATAGGTCATATTTGTTGAGTGGAGAGAAGATTATTTTAATTGACATAATTAACTTTTCTCGTGATTATCTTAGGCTTGAAAATGCATTTTGCTCTTTCCCAATTACAGCTTTTTCTCTGATAGAGATAAACATGCTGTGTGTAATAATGAAGGTGGTTTTAGAAGAACTTAATATATATAATTGGAAACTAAGATGAGGTAGTCTTCTATCAGCAGGAGGGTAGAAGAGCTGGGCTGTATAAATGAAGTACAGTGTAATGGGATTACCTACAAATTTTAAACATTGCTTTCATTAAGGAAAATAATAAGCCTATTTATTAAATATAGTCTCTACTTGGGACAATATTTGTTATTATGAAAAAGCTTTTGTAATTAAGCTTGGGTATAAAAATATATTGAACATACTACATCAGTTTCTGGAAAATGCTTTTGTGCATAAAATTTTACTAAAATAGAAAGAGCTTTCACAGCAGAGGCAGTTAGCCAGATATTAGTATAGCTCAGATCTAGCATTCACTGTAAATTTTTCTATGTGCTTTCAATTTAGTCAAGGTCAAATCAAGAGAAAAGTCATAATCAGATACACTTAAACATTTATCTTTTTATGAAACCTTTGAATGATCCTACTGTTTTTCATAGTTACACTTAGTGGAAACAAAAGTTTATTTTTTTTCTAAAGAATATTTTCTTGCTGAAACTACAGAAGTATGACATTTTAGTAACCATGGGATAGGTGTCTATGACCCAAATTTTGCAGGCAGCCACATAAATTCTCCTAGGAGTCCTTCTTGTCCTTAAATATGCATCTGTAAAAATCCCCATAATAGCAGAAAAAAAAAAATATTAAACTGTTTAAAGCATTTTAAATGCGATTGCTATGTTGGTGCTTGGGATGTAATATGATGGTCCCTCTGGATCTTCTTCTATTTCTTTTCATTATCACTTTTGAGGTTTTCTCTTCAGAAAAGCACTAAATTAAAGTATATAGTGACTTTTTTTAATCAAAGCTTGTACTTAAAAGAATTGCATTCAATACATGCTACAAACCCTCCTACATTGCTTTGAGGAATTCTGCTATGGTGGTGCCTAGGACACATTATTCATTGGGTCGTAAGGTGTATCTTTATCTAAAGCATATGTATGGATTGGGATTTGCCTATACTGTACCTATACATCTTAGACCAAAAATTTTCTTCTATCATACTGTATATGTATAAAAATGCTGTTTCTCTTAATTTACAGTGAGAAGGCTGACAGGAGTATGTAAGTGTGCATTAAGCCTAAAGGGATAATGAAATGCTAAAAATGAGAAAGAGAAAAAAGTTAGTTCAGAAAGTTCTGAGGTACTGGTGTTATAATGTCATTCTTTTTCCTTTGAACAAGCTGAAAGTATGCAGGCAAGGACAAAAACAATAGTCACAGAAGATAGGGACGAGACTGGAAGGGATGCCTGGAAATCATCTAGTCCAACCCGGTGCTCAAAGCAGACTGCTGAGGACTGTGTCCAAACAGGTTTTTAATATCTCCAAGGATGCAGACTCCACAACCTCTCTGGGCAACCTGTTCCTGTGTTTAACCACCCCCACAGTAAAAAAGCTTTCTTATGTTTAAAAAGAATTTCCTGCATTTCGGTTTGTGTCCGTTGCCTCTTGTCCTGTCAGAGAAAACTACTAAGGTGACTCCGGCTCCCCTCTTCCACTGAGGCAGTCTTACTCACTCCAGACCTTCCCATTGTTCTCTCCCAGGGGACCTGGGGTTCCTGAAGGCCAGTCTGAACAGTAAAGAGCTAGGTGAAGGCACTGAGTGCCTCAGCCATTGCCATGTCTTGTGTCACCAGGTCACCTGCCCTGTTCAGCAGTGGGCCCACATTTTTCCTTTGTCTACCTTTTGCTGCTGAAGCACCCCCAGACATCTTTCTTGTTGCCTTTCATGCCCCTTGCCAGGTATAGCTCCAAATGGTCTTCAGCTTTCCTAACCCCACCACTGCATACTCAGACTGTGTCTCCATATTCCTCTCAGGTCCCCTGTCCCCTGCTTTTACCTCTTGTATGCTTCTTTTTTATATCTGAGTTTTGTTGGGAGCTCTTTTTTTCATCCATACAGGCTTCCTGCTACTCTTTCTTGGCCTTCTCTCATTGGGATCGATCATTCGTGGGCTTGGAGAGATGACCTTTCAAAAATAACCAGCTTTTCTGGACCCTTGTTGTATCCAGAATGCTACTCCATGGGGATACTTCCAAGCAGATGCCAAGAAAAAGAATAGTTGTAGGTCTGGCTTACGCGTGGTGCTCATATTCAAGTATTTTATTGCTAGAGGAAATTCAGGCCCGGTCTCCAGAATCATTTGCCACACTGAGAACTGACAGAATGATGCCAACTCATAAATCTGTACAAGTTGTTCTTGAGGGAATGTATAAAAATGGAAAAATCTAATCTTACATACTAGGTAAAAATGTCAAACTTTAATCACAGCTCTACCTGGTTTCTTCTGAAATGCAGATTTTCTTTTTTCCTTTTTTTTTTTTTTTTTTTTTTCCTCATTACTGCTAAGAATGAATATATCTCATGCAAGGAAAAAGCTTCTGGAAGCAGGAGGCAAAAAATTCCAGGAAAAAAGCTCACGTCCTTTGTATGTGTAAGTGAAGTTACAGGACATGAAGAAAGAGGGGAATACAAGATCTGGAATACATTGTTAAACACTAACTTGGTTTTAACTTCCTAGCTGCTTTTGCTTCAGAATTGTCTCTTTGCTAAGACCTCTTACAAAGGGCCTTGTCTTTATGTCAGCTGTAACTTAAGAGCAATTTGCAAAAACTGGCAACATTGTACTCCCCTCCCTTTTCCCAGGTGCAGGGTTGTTTACTATTTTCCATCCCGGCTTTCAGCAAATTCTCCATTATCTTGTACTTGCTAGTGATATTCCCATGCATGTTTCAAAAGTTTCTTTTACTCCCCTGACACATTCCTTCCTTTCATTATCCTCACATAAATTTGGCCAGTTAGACGAGACAGTAAAAGCTTTTATTTTTTCTTTTAGCTATGGCATGCTGAAATATCTTCAGACTCGATACTGAAAACAGAGTGGAGGAGCTTTCTCCTCTGTTAAAGAGTGTGGGGATGTTCAAGCCCACAATTTAATAGAGAAAAATGCTATTCCGATTACGGCAAAACTAAGTAATCATCCATTTTAATATATTTTATTTGGAGAAAGGTTAAAAGCAAGAAAATAGTGTTGTTGAAAAGAAACTACTGTTGTTGATCCTGGGTTGCGACAGAGTTAATGAGGGCAATAGTTTCACAGTTATTTATCTTTTCTGCTTTAGTCATGATGTTGAAGGCCCAACAATTTTTCATTAGATTCTGTGTCTCAGAAGACAGACCATGAAGATCTCTTGCAGATGCCTGGCTGTGGTTTGTTCACCCCTCCTTCCTTCCACTCCTGAAGGAAACTCTCCATTCTGTTAATTGTTTTACTTGTCTGCAACTTGAATTTATTATTTCATGTAGCGGGTTGAATTGGATGACTTTGGGCTTTACAGTATAGGCACCGGTTTCCAACAGGCTGCTGGGTGTGAAGACTTTGAACGGGTAATTCGAAGGAAGATGAGATGTTGTCAGTAATTAGGGTGAAAAGATCCACTCACTGACAAAACTGGTGGGTTGGTGTTTTTTTTTCCTAAAAATCTCATATATTAAAGATGATGAAGAGCTGGAATTGAATGAGAAGCTGATGAGAGAGAACAAAGAAACTCACTTGATTGCTTCTTTGGATGTGGAGTTTAGTTTTTAAATTTTCCTTCTTCAGCACAGAGGGCATTGTGTTCAGGGATGTGAAGTATGACTGCCAACTGGCCAGACAGTTTCCCCTGTTTTGGAAGAAGTGTGTTTAGACAGTGAAAAGTGGGCTGCATGGTGAAATGCTTTATTGACACACAATATTTCTGCCTCCTGTGACAGCTGAATTAAAATGAGTGAAGTAGAAGACAGGAGCTAGGAACAGGAATACTGAGTTCAGCTTTGGAATTGTGCCAGCTAAATGCAATTAAATAGATTAGGACCTAAGAAAAAGACACAAGAAGTTCACTGTAGATGCTGAAAGAACAGGAAAAGGGCGAAATACATTCAGGGAGACTGCACAGAAAAGAGGGAGAAAGAGCAAGAATGCTGGAGTGTGAACAAACCACCAAAGTGGCAAAGGCAGGCAGTCACTAAGGGAAACGGGAAATCTGTAAGTTAGGGTAGAAATGCATGAAACATTTCTGAGAACAAAGATACTGTGTAAATGTCCTTATATTTATAATGTAGGCAGTTGTTAGTAACCTGAGCAAAAGGAAGATCAGCGAAATGAAAGGCTCAGAGCTCCCAGCCTGGGAAGAGCGATGCTGGAAGTGTCAAAGTGAGATGCTTAGAATGCACAGCAGGATGCTGGGTTTTGGAGCTGCCATATGCAATTTCAAATATAGAACCTGTCAACTCTTGTCTTAAAATGGTTTCTTCATATTTTTTCATTATGACGTTAGTTATCTTTTTCATTACTTATTAATACTTGTTTTCCCAAATATTTAAAACATGTCTAAAGAAAACCTTATAGTCCTAAGGAAGAAAAATTATACACTTTAGTAAAATTATAGGTAATGGTAAGTAATTTTCATGAGTTATCCATCACAAAATAACCTGATTTTAAATAGCATTTCATCACATATAACAGAATCAGAAACCTCAGTGAGTGAACGATAATTTTCAATAGTTATATTACTTTCTTGATTGTTCCCCTTCCCCCTTGATTTTCTGAGTAGATATAAGTGCTTTGGACTAGTTTTGATCATCGTTCAATAGAACAAGTGTGGTAAAGAGGCCAAGCGACCTTCTTATGAATCCAGAATACGAGCCATGAGCTGAGGCTGTGCCAAAAGTTGCAACCAGTTTGCTGAAATACTGATGAGCAACCGTTCATTTAGACTGGGCTCTTAAAGGACACAACAGACCATTGCAAAGACCATGAGTACCTCTGGCAATAGGTGCTGGCCTGCCTTAGTCACATGAGGTTGCTATCTTGGGGAGAGATCTTTGATGGTTAGTTGTTTTACAGTTTGTTTGTCGCTACAGGCTGTGATTAAAAAATATTTCAATATGACCATTTACCAGATTAGCAAAGTGCTTGGTAAGCAAACTTAGAATGACTGTAAACTGCCATGTGTTTCAACTAGTTCCATATTCTGATTTGCAAGTATCTTCAGCAAACCGCTCTTCCATTAAAAAATGTCTCCTGTTGAATAATTTTTAACCAATTCTTTTCTTAAATATTTCAAAATCAATTTATTCGGGCTGCTGCTCTTTTCTTGGAAGCATCGCCAAGTAGCACCACGCTGTAGTTGCTGTAAGAGTGTCTCTGCAATTCTCAAAGCTTGTGCTTCATTTTGTCTTGGAACAAAAAAAGTTTTTGAAAAAATGTATTTTGACAGACAGGATTGCTCTGGAGCCAGCTGTATTAAGTAGCAGGATGCCGTGGAAGTAAGCAGCTGAACAGGGCACGCTTGTGCACGTCAGCAAGTGGAGTCAGTTGATGAAGACAAATCTGGTATGCTGCTAGCTTGACACTCCTGGCCTCCAACAATACCTGTTTGCTGACAAGATTTCCTCTTCTGTGTGCAACATAAGAAGTTATTTCTAAAGAAAAACTTTGACAGCTAGATAATATTTAGGCCTTTCCATGTCCTAGAGAATGAAGTCTGGAGACTTTCACTACAGTTTAGTTGTGTTTCAGCACTGATAAAACACATTTCTGAACTTCTATCCAGAACATATAGGATGTTGACTGGCTATTGATGTTTTCTTATAGAATAATTTAGCACCATTCAAAAATAGAACAGAATAAATACAATACAATAGGTCAGGAAAGGAAATAGACTATTTCAGTTGGAAGGGACCTACCAGGATCATCTAGTCCAACTGCCTGAATTCAGGGCTGACTGAAAGTTAGAGTGAATTATTAAGGCCATTGGCCAACTGTCTCTTGAACCCTGACAGGCTTGGGGCATCGACCACCTCTCTAGGAAGCCTCTTCCAGTGTTTGACCACCCTCTTGGTAAAGAAATGCCTCCTAACATCCAGTCTAAACCTCCCCTGATGCAGCTTTGAGCCATTCCCACATGTTCTGTCATTGGTACCAGGGAGAAGAGATCAGTATTAATAGATTGATCGTCTTACCCAGTCACCCAATTCTGATTTCATGGGACTAGGGCAATAACACTGAAAAATTCTTTTGATAACCTTAGCTGGTAGCTTCAAAACTGAGTAAAAATCTCAAGTGTCTGCTTTTTAGGGTATTATCCTGAAACACTGAAGCATTGACTTTTCAGAAAGACAGATCTTTTGATGTCTTTTACAAGATATTTTGCATTCCAAAAAAATAAAAGCCAAAAGATTTAATCCCTGTTGGAGCAGGTCAGGCTAAATCAGACATACGAGCTATACTCTGATGTGAAAAGGATGTGGAATGAGTGGTTGCAACTTTTTTTGAGTTGTTGTATGATGATAATCTGCATTATAAACACTCTTTGGAGAAGCTTTTTCTAGTAATACTTTGTGTACCTACGAGCCTTTATGCATCTTTCTTTCTGATAGTTATGTGTCTTCCACCATGGTGCACTGTAATTTTCCACTGGATTACCACAGAGATTTACTGAGGCTGTCCCAAGCTTCCTGTGTTTTTTGTCTTCCCAGTCTGCCTAGATTTTCAGTTTCTTCTTAAAACCGTGTTGCATATTATACATAGCAGGAATTCTAGATTTGCAAATAATAAAGGGATCTTCATACAGTCTTGAAACACTCTAAAAATACGGTAAGATGAATACTGCTGTCTTATTATGATTAACCAAGATTCAATAAGGAAGACTTGGCATCAAGCTGTTTTCTGTAATTGCTAATAAAAGGAGCTTTATCACCAGTACCAAATCATAAGTATATAGATAAATATCTTTATACAGTTAAGTTGTGAGCAAAGCCTAAGTTTCATTAATACTACAATACTTCAAATACATTAAAGATAGTTACCATTGGGTGGCTCTCTTTAATGTACGGGCATATTTTTCATAAAATATCATACAGAGGTAAAAATAAATCCATTACATGGATCATTCATCACTCATCACTTTATTCATACTGTCATCATTTAAATTTTCTCTTTGCAGAGCAGATAATAGGCAATCAGTCAGTAATTTAGGATGGCTTCTCTCCTGAATGATCAAAATTTCACATATATGTTTAAGAATTATTTTTTTAAAAAAAGAAACCTTGTGAAACATATTTTTTCCCATCTTTTGGATAATAAGAACTGAGATACATGGGGCTCAAAATATATCTTAATAAGAAAAATCCAAATCTAAAGTGATATGGTATTACTATTTGCTAGGCAAATATAATGTGGATTGCTAACAAGAAAACTCACACTTGAAAAGAATATGTATAGGAAAACACTCAAATCTGATTTAGGTTCTTTTTTTATTCAATTTTCTCCTTAAATTCAGTTTTCCTGTGAAGAGATCAACTAAAAAAAAAAATAATCACTGAGTATGAGCCTTGCTATACTTACTGAGTTTAGCAAAGAGACTTCAGTGAATTTAGTCTGGGAAATAGTTGTCAACATGCAATGCATATGTGTTTGTAGGTATGGAATGACAAATCTCAATGTGTGTTAAAAGACTTAACCTGTGATTTGCACAGAGCGAGAGAAAGGCACCAAGACAATATCAGTCACGCTAAATTATTTTATACTAAAGCATCCCTATATAATCTGTATAATAAAAAATTTGCAGGATACACATTTCTCTGTGTGCATGATTTTGGCACAGAACACAAGAAGCTCAAAATTTGTATTTGTAAACTTGACAATACACTGGAGAGGCAACTGGTGAATGAGGACATCCTTGATTTGTTCCAACCTCCTCTCCAGGTTCTCCTCTTCCATTTCTTCCCTAATTTCTGAGTTGCCATCTAGGCTACCAGCTCTTCACAGCTGGAAGTTGTCTTTTTTTGTGTGCACCTTCTGTACCATAGTTTGTCATGATCTGTTGGATGAATCTGCATCTGCAGCTCTGAGTGATTACTGATGGAATATGTATTAGGGTAAAAACACCTTCACGTCCTAAACAGCCAGATTTTATTTATCGAGCTAGGTTTAATTATTTTATGGTCTCAGGAGAAACAACGTTGCATGCATGCACTCTGGTTTGAGAAGGTCTGCATTTGTGAGCCATGAACAGCAGCGTATTCTTAGGTCTGAGTTCACCTTACTCAGCTTTTAGGTCACATTGCTGCAATCAGTGTAGAAGGTTACATTCTGGTGTGATTCGTCTTTACGTGTGCTGAATTCCTCCCTGGAAATGCTTTATTCACCGTATGGAAAGACAAAGTTGACTAGGCTTCTAACATAGGCAATTAAAATTAGCTGAAATCTGTCGGGGTCCTACAGCACGCATCTCCTCTTTCACCTCTTTTCTCTCCCTCTCTTGCAAAGATGAGACCACTGTAGGGAACACCGTGCTCCTCTGTAGGATTTGGTATAATACCTGCTGAGCAAACTTTCACCTCTCATGAAGGTTTGCTTTCTAAAGCCTTCTATAAAATCACACAGTATTTTTAAGTGTCTGTGTGACTAGTCCTAGCATATGCGTGATAGTAGATCTTTGCGGTGAATAATGGGAACAATCTTGCAAGCTGGATTTCCTGGGGAACAAACCTTATGTTAGCAGTTTTCTCACTGCCTTTTCCTAAAATGAGGCAAGGAAACCCCAGCAACTGGTTGGCAAGGAGTCAAAATGCCAGTATAAAATGTGTTAATACCAGTAAAAAGTGCATGTGGCCATCTTGAACGGGATGCTGCGTTTCCTATAGTATCCACAGTAAATGAATTCTGAAAAAAAAATATTTTGAATTTCAGATTGAGTAAGGTCATAAACCTCAGCCACTGCATTCAGTGCTTCTTCAGCAATTCAAAAATAGAAATCATAATTAGCAGTGAGCTAGGCATCTGTCTTTAATACAAAATTTATTCCACATCTTAGATGGCTATATATGACTGAACTATTGATTTTAATTGTATCTGTCAGAATTTAGCTGCTCATTCACATATGTGATATAGCTTAATCATTTGTAGGCAGGCACATGCCTCTTTAAGACTCGTCTCCTGTGGAGATAATATACTGCAGTTCCCTGGAGACCTTATATGCATATCACAAAAGCCAGCACAAACAGCAGGCTTGCTAATACCAAAACAAGTGATTAATATTAATTCCTATACTCCATTTTTGTCAAAGGTTTTGGAATCAGCATATTTTTATATTTTTTTTGTCCTAGGAGAACATAAAATAGGAATACAAATTCTAGTACGCCTATGTAGCAGTGTACTTTTATGTCAGAGGTTGCTATTTTTTGATTTACTTGCATATTAAAATGGTAGATCAACAGGGTTTCTTTCCCCCTCTTGTTTTACTCTAAACAGTTTTCCCTCATGTTTTTTCTTTAATGTAAAAATAAAATTAAAAAGGTATATAACATTAAGTAGTTACTGCAGATAAGTTATAATTGGTATTGCAGTACTTTTTAAACAATATCTATTACAGGTAATCAATAAAAGTATGTTCCTGACCACAATTTTATATTAAAAAATATGTGCCAAGACCTTCTCATTCCCAATCTCCTTTACTGTGTCTCGTTTCCTTTTTCCTTATTTTGAAATGTCATCAGCGTGTGACTGAGATCAGAAAAGATGTTATACAGTTGGTACTTGATAATAAAGGGTTTCTACCTCTATAGTAGAGGCATTTCAAGAGCTAATTTGAACAAAGAAACTGATCTTTATGAAAATAGCATCTTTAAATGTTCTAGTGAAAAGTTAGGTTATACTCAGTAAATGACCATCCGGAAGACTATCCGGGCACCAAAAATGCAGCATTAAAATAAGGATTTGTTGTCATTAAGATGTAAAAAATAAATAAGTTTTGCTCTCCCATCTCAAAAAGGCTAATATATAGTTTTCAGCTTGTCAATGGCTTATCTTGGAGGCTCAGTATAAATGGCAGAATCAACACGAGTGGAAACTAAAATTTGTGCAAGTGAGGATCTGTTTTTTTTCTAAATGTTTATGACACTTACTACCTTGTGATTATTTTTTTAAAGCAAATATAGTGATTTAGAATTCCCTTTTCCTTTTAGAAACTTGGAATGTCTATTAAAATAGTTTTATATCCATTTCTGATCATGTTTGGCTTTTACCACCTGGAAACAACAGTGCTATACCTTTCAGACCTCTGTATTTTAAATGTGATTTTCCAAGAAATTTTCACTAATGGAATTTTTCAGATACCATTTTATAGAAACAGAAATGTATCTTTTAGCAACTGATTTGAAGAAAAAAAGCACCTTAAGCATGTGAGGAATTGCATTTATCTTATGTGAATAAAGCCTCTTCTGACTTTTGAGTTGAAAAATTTGGTCCTCAGTCCACATCATTCTACCAGGTGGTTCATTGGTGAGCTGAAACCTACTTCTTTTTAGGTGCTATTCTAGCAAAGACTGACTTGCCTCAGGTATTCTACTGATACTGCTTTTCTCATTAATCTTTGTTAAAAAGCCCAAGTAGCATGTGTTCCATGACCACAGAGTACTTGTCATATAAATGACTTTCATAAGGTACCTGATATGAAGTACACTATGTACATTTGAATTCATTTAAAACATATAGAAATTGTAAGAAATATAATGTGATCATTAATTGGAAGCAATGCTTTAATGTATACAGAGTTTATGTCAATATTGGATCCTGAATTCTTTAATGCTCAGTTGTACAGACTTCTATGCTACTATAAGGTAAAATCCTTAATTCTACTCGGTCAGTTGTGAATTAGTGCTGCTGCAAGCCAATTTCTTAACTCAAGACCTCTGTGTTAGTAATAGATGACAAGATAGCTGAAAGTACACACTGTTGACTTCAAGATCACAAAAGCTTTCCTGAGAATTATGTGGGTATAAAGAGTGGAGATCAAACTTTTAGCATAAGGCTGGAGTTGTTAACAGTTAAAACAAACTTTTTATGCATGGTAATGGAATAAATATGGAAATTGAAAAGGGAGGATGAACGCTGAATAAGAAGAAATGTAATTTTTACTGGGTTTTTTTTCCCCCTAATGTATAAACATCCTAAATTATTCAGACTATAAGGGGGTGGCGTATGAAATTATCTCTAAATCCATCCATATTATAGTTATGTGGAAGATATAAAAGCTGAAAGCAAACCCCATTAAAACAGTGGACTGAATACATTGTAATAGTTGCTAATCTATGGATTGGTTTAGTTTACATTCTTTTGTTCTTTCACTTCCCACTGTTAGATAGCAAAAAAATTGCAAAGGTTTTTGTAAAGTACTTGCATTACATCATCTAGAGAAACAGCTTAACTCTGCATGGTTCAAAATAGATTCAGTCAACCAATAACCTGTATTCTTCAGATGATTCTTAGATTTAGGTTAATTAATATATAATAAACTGTTCACTAAACTGTCAACTTGTTGACTGGGATATTCTGTAGTCTTTACTGGCCTGTTGCCAGATTTGTCCCAACAGTGGACCCTGAAGGGAAACTGGAAATGCTGTGTCCTGATGGCATAATGCAGGACTGTATACAGAATATAAGTCTCCTTCCTGGCCTGGCACCGAGCCAAGTCACTGCCACCTTTCCAGACCCCTGTCATATAAAATCTGTTTTGAGCCCTGCACAGTTTCAAATGATCTATGACGTTTCATTGTAATATAGCTGCATTTTAGCCTTTCCTTATGTTCACATTCCTTTCAGGATGTCGTTCAGAAGAGGGGTTGTGGTTCTGAACTTTTTGGTACAGTCCTTGGTGTCTGACTGAACTTGTCTTTCAATTGCAATCCTGCTTACGGGTGGGAAATTGGTGGGCGGAGGATTTAGTGATGGAAATTACGTCCTACAACCAGACAACATACCTGGAAATAGATGATGAGGTTTTGTTGGTGGATTTTTTTGGGGAGGTTTTGCTATCAGAACAGAGCTTAAGGAAGAAAAAAAATATGCTTGACAGGTTGTTACCATTATTAAAGAAATATGGCTTTCTGAAAGCTGGTGCGCCACCTAAATGAGTACAACTTTCCTCATATCTGCTTAGTATCTTTTCCTGTTGATTCTTAATGGTACCTGATCTCATAAGAACTCACCAATTCATTACAGTATCATTCTCTGAGCACCAGCGTGTGCTGGGATTGGAAATACATTTCCCATGGTGTCCAGCCCATGCTGCAATACCAGGGAGAGTGATTCTTAAGTTGGTACAACACACCGTTTCTGTGGTGCTGAAGTTTGCTTTCCTGACCATACTTACCACTTGTTGGTCTGAGTCCCGTGATATTTCCCTCTTTGTCCTCTGAGAGACCCAGAATATTTTTAAATATTACATTCTATACCTTTATATATATCTTCTGTTAATCTCATGGTTAAAATTTCTGAAAGTATTGTTTTTCAGAATTTCTTCTCGATATCTAAAATTCTGCTGAATTTGTAAGCCAGGGATTTAGATAGTGACTTTTGTCCAAATCACTTGGTGAAATACCAGAAAGAGAAGTTAGAAGTCTAATCTTAAATTAAATATTTCTTAAATTATTTTTCCATAAATGGATAGCATAAGCTGTCAAGGCTCCTTGTTTTACCTGAGGAATGCTGTGCTTCTATGACAAATATATTGAATGGAGAGCATAGGAGCCAGTTGAAAAGTATTCAACTTTAAAATACTCTCAGATGAAGTTTAAAATATAAATGAACCACAGGGAAGGTTTTCAGGTGTTGTTACTCACCTTTAATTCATTCAGGTTTTGCATGATAAAGGTTTAATAAAAAGGAGGATACTTAAAATAGCTTAGAGTTCTCTAGATTGTGATAGAACATTATCTAATCTAAAACAGGTTATCTAATCTAGAACAGATCAAATTGATTTTGGTCTTTATAGGAGCTCAGATAGTCTTTGCCCAGACTGATTCTACAAATATTTACTCCCAAATGCAGTTTTTGCTATTGAGAACAATTAAGGAGATAAACCATTTACAGGACCAGGCCAGATGTCATTGGTGTCATACAGCAGAAGAGATACAGGTTGAACCCAGGGAGATGTATGGAAGGGACATATTTCCACCAGGAATAAGTGTGCCAGAGAGAATTCTTCCTTTTTACTCATGTTCCGGTCTCTCTCTAAGATCCTGTAATACATAGCTGGTAAAGGAAAGGTGGACAGACTTTGTCATGGTTTAGTGCTTGTTTATGTTAGAGTTGAAATGTGGTGAAGACTGGAGAAAAAGGCTGGAGAGGGACTTTTTACAAGGGCAGGCAGTGACAGGACAAGGGGGAATGGCTTTAAACTGAAAGAGGGGAGGTTTAGATTAGCTATTAGGAGGAAATTCTTCCCTGTGAGTGTGACAAGACACTGGCCCAGGCTGCCCAGAGCAGCTGTGGGTGCCCCATCCCTGGCAGGGCTCAAGGCCAGGCTGGACGGGGCTGGGAGCAGCCTGGGCTGGTGGGAGGTGTCTGTGGCAGGGGTGTGGGACTGGGTGGTCTTTAAGGTCCCTTCCAACCCAAACCAGTCTATGATTCTAAGACTGGTAAGCAGAAAACACCAAGTTTTGTCCCCTCCCACTCTATTGAACACCCCTAAATCCTTATAAATGTTACCTTCTGTACTGCCTTATATACTTGCCTTTGTATTAAATAACCTGCATCCAAAGAAAGAAGTGTCATAAATTGAGATTTATGTTGTAATTCTAACAGTATTCCCTGTCTTTAAATGGCTGGGAGGAAACATCAGACATTTCCTAATAACCTTGTGAAGAAAGCTCACCTCCATGTGAAAGCTGCTGTGATACAGTTGTCATTCTGAGCTAAGAGGTTACTCCACCCCCCCACTCCCACCCCCCCCCCCACCTTGTTTTGTTTTGTTTTTTTGTTTTTTTTTTTTTACTCTGTTCTTCTATCTAAGGACTTGTATTAAGTGCTGCAAAAATAAATTTATTAAAGTGATATTCTACTGCACTAATGGTGAAAGTTAACTTTCACTGCTCCCTGAAGGGGAAAGCATATCAGTAATTGAGATGTTCCCCTTGCTGTTTTGTGAACCTTGCGGTGGTGTTTGAAAGATGTTTTGAATTATTCAGTGTTCCTTGTTAGTTACGTTTCTCCTTGGTGTCTCTGTGTAGCTGATGTCATTTGTGGAGGTGAGATTTTTTTTGTGTGTGTGGATAGAGCACAGATTTGTGAATTATAGCTCCATTTTTATTTTTGTTACGTCTAAGAAGTAGCGTTTAGAGGCCAACATTTTCTATTTGCCCACCTTTTAGGATATGAAATGTTTGGAAAACTTTAGAAAATTAAGATTATTTTGTTTGTTAAGCTTCCTACACTGACAGGAAAAAACTTACAGAACATTGCAGTAATACTGATGCTTGCAGTCCTTTAAGGTGGTTTAGTGCTAAGATCACAGAGAATTGTTAACAGGATAAGCATTCCTGTTCTGTTTTATTTAAAATTACTTCTATGTATAGGTACACCTATTCATGAAATTCCACTTGTTTACATTTCAGCCTTGAATGTGCATCCATAGAGACAACCTTTCATAAAAACAAAATGTACATACATACAAAACTAGAGATTTTATTTAAAACTTTTCTAGAGTTACCAGGTTTCTCTTACTGTAGTTTATCTTAAATTGCTAATAAAAACATAAATATGTTATATCAGTTTCTTAATCCTTCAGCTCTCTACTACAGAAACACCACTTCAATCAGCACAGATGTGCTAAGTGCTGTAGGACAAGCTGTAAGAACAGCTTATTCCGGCATAAGACCATATCATAATATAAATGTCATTAAAAAAGCTGTCATTTCGGTGAATATGATCCTGTTAGATTTTTATTAGTCCTTCAGCTTTGCATTCGCCATCTCACAGGCTAATGAATTCTCTTTTTAACTTTAAATAGCTATGTAGTGTTTATAACAGAGGTTAGATTTAAAATATTATTTTCTAATGTCATCAGTCAGTACCAGTCCCACTAAGGTGAACAGTAATACGGCCTCAAACTGATACGAAGCAACAGTGAATATACAATTACATTTGGAATTATCAGTTGCCTTGCTTGTTGCTGATTTCATCACAGATGCAGTGAATTCCAGCTTCATCAAGCAAAATGTGATTATATGCTTACAGACCTTAAGTAAAGAATCACGAAGGAACACTTTGTTCATCTTTCAAAAATGCTGAAAACATCCCTCTGTACGCTGAGATATTCTTCACTTCTGTGAAAACTTTCTGAGCACCTGAAGGACAAGGGCAGCTGCCCTAGGCTGGCTGAGCCACTGGAATACGTGGCAAAGGCCAAATTTTACCCTTAGACCTATCCCAGTATCTCCTTAGAAGACAAGAAATCATGCTGATCTGAAAGCTGAATGTTTCCCAGATGAGGAAAAAAAGCCACTATTGCCTCTTGGTAGACAAAAATATTTCTTGCAGTATGATTGAGCATATTCATCAATTCATACAAGACTGTTATAATTGAAAGTTTAAATCTAGCTTTGCAAGGTCACCTTGGTCCCTAATGGAGAATTGCCGCAGAAGCCAAGAGACTGAAAAACTATTCCCAGATTCTGCCACTGACCTGCTTTTGCAAATTATCTCACATTTTTCTTTCTTTTTTTTTAATTCGTATGTGTGGTGTTTTTACTGTATACTCTCTTGGAGGAAGGAATTGTGTTTTAATGCACTATATCCAGGCTTGGTTCGGACTCCCATCCTCTCTAAAGCACCAAGTGAGAATAAAAGGGGAAAGATTCAGACACATGAAGATCTGTTTGCAGTTTGCATTAATGGTGAATAGAAAAAAATTTGCAAAATAGAAAAATGCATAAAATACATCTATTTGGCTAAAAATCTCAGTTGGGGTTCAAAGATAAATTCTCAAGTAAATGGTGTAAAGTAACTCCTTTGTATTAACATTTTGTAATAGCTGACATTGGCAGTCTGATTTTACTATTCTTTTTTGACCATAAATAGCACATATTTTTTTAACATTGTACATCTTGTTATTACATACTTTATTTCATTCCTAGTGAACTTTCTGTTCAGTTCATAGCTCTACCTAGAGTGATGACTTAGCTTTATTGACATGGTAATAATGTGAAGTTGTTGTGGAGAGCCATAGGAGTGCCACAGCTACAGATGTTACTGTAGATTGCCTAATGCCCTATGTGCAAGGTTAAGAGGTCCAATTCTGAATCAAACTCTTTTCATTCTTCCATGGTAAAACAAATCATGATACAAGAAATGAGCAGAAATTCGAAGCTTAAAGAAATTCTTTGATACTTTTGTATAATCGAACAGAAAAGGATCAGAGCTTTTGGGGCCAAAGCTAATAGAAAAAAACCCAAAACCTATGCACATATTTTTCAACTTAAGAAAAGTTGAAGCTACCCTTTATCCAGAGAGATGTAAATGAAGTTCTGAACAAAAATGCAGCTGTTCCATTGTATAAATGTCTCTACCACTGGCTATCATACCAAGACTTTAATCTGCAATCCTCATTAAAAAGTAAACGACAAACCATTATTAAGGCTCGTTTCCATGTGAGATGGCTGCATGGACCTCACTCAGTAATTCATAACGTGTCTTGTACGTGCTGCTTTTTATTTACCAAGGAACTATCATGACAGCTTTTCCCTTTGGCAGTAGGGTTACAGCTTCTGATACCTGCCTGACACTGGCATTTTAGATGTTTATCCTAGAGGAAAGATGTGTCCCAAAATGTTCTAGTATTGTAACTGCAGCTGAATTCTGCTGGGCAGCTTTACAGAAGCCAGGTGCTACTGAGAAGAAGAAAAAAAAATAAAAAAATATTTTGTAAATTACACACTATTTTTATGAAACTAGAAAGCAGTTTTCCAATATTTGTGTCTCAAAGTCCTGAGGCTGCAGAGAACAATATTCCCATTCTATAATGGAAATACAAAAAAAAAACTTCTCAGAAATGACATTTTCCTTCCTGAGACTTTTCCATTTATTTTTTTCTAAGACACCCTGTTTCAGGCTAAAATGAGCTTTTTTTTAATGAAATATCATTATGTAACCAACTGACACAGGTTTATAGGCATTTTAGGGAAAGTATGTTTGACTACAAATATTTTATTTTTGTAATTAATTCTGCATGCCTAAGAATAACTTCAAATCAGAGGGCAGGTTTTGATTATTATTTGTAGTCTTTTATGAAAGACCTTGGTTTGAAGATACCCATTGTGATAATTAACATCATCTCAGTTTTGTAAAGCACCTGTGTTGACCACAGACCTCCTGCACTTTCTACTTTACTCTTACTCTTGCAGCTGTGGGAAATAGAACAACTATGCCATTCCTTCCCAATTCTTACTTGTCTGATCTGATACTTGCAAACACACTCAAAAATATATGTATGTGACTATTGGCTATAGGTAGATCAATACAGAAAATCAGCAGAAAGCTTGCCATTTTAATAATGTCACCATTTTAACCACAAGCTCTTGTAAACAGATGAAGGAAGTAAAGCAGAAGACGTAGGATTTGAATATTAGAGTTGGCATTTCAGTTCAAATTAGAATTTCTGGGTAAGATTGCTTTGTTAGGAGACTGATGTACTTAGTAAATCAAAGGAACTTTTGAAGCGTGATTTGACACGAAGAGCAATGTGTTAATATTCTGATCTCACAAAGCAAAAAAATGTCAGCTATCAAAATGGTGTTGATTATATTTCACAGCTGCTTATGCTGATTCCAATGAAAAGAGTTGTGGGAAATTATTCCAAAGGATAAAACTGGCTGCGTTGGTACCTTTATAAACGTTTTAAAACCATTAAAAACAAAAGGGTTGTCAAGAATAAAAACACTTAGATTGTGAATAATTTTTGAATTGAATATAGATAGATTATTTGTTATATTGTAATACAGATGCTTAATTATGGCAGTGATGAGCACTATAAAAAAATTCTAAAAACTAATACGATGCACTTAAAATGATAATATAATTAAAATCTTGCGGAGATGAAGCCATCAGTCATGGTCTAGAGATAAAATTTGTGCATTTGAAACTACATTCTCTACTGATGTCTTCATTTAGATTGTAGTGAAGTATTCAGGGGTCATGAAACCGCCATTTGGGTACTGATAATATAAGAATAATTTCTGTGTGCTTTCCAAAAAATTGTAAGGATGCCTCAAGGTTTGAGTAGCCTTCACAGTGCCATATCTACTAAGCATTTTCATTTCATTACCATGGTGATACATAAATTCTGATATGAAACAAAAATTGGGAAGTGTATCCGGCAGCAAGCAGTTTATAGTGCATACAGTTTTGGGAAGGAGGAAAAAAAGAGAGCAAAAATGTTTTCGCTCACTGAAGTATGAAACATCTAGTAATTATAAAAATCACAGTCT
Source organism: Falco cherrug (assembly GCF_023634085.1). Lineage (NCBI taxonomy): Eukaryota > Metazoa > Chordata > Aves > Falconiformes > Falconidae > Falco > Falco cherrug. The sequence goes on from NC_073698.1 coordinate 7,999,590, forward strand.
TAAGTTTAGGTTGCTCAGATAGTGTTCTTTAAAATAACGGTTGAGAAAGACCACTAATTTTATGTGGTTCTTTTTTCTCTTTGAATACTTAATATTGGGTTGTTTAAAAAGCCTATATAGGTGTTTTCATCTATAGGATCAACTCTTATAGCATCCATGGCACAATTTGTAACTAGGTAGATTCAGTTCTTCAATGAAATTATTAACAGACACAGAGAACAGGATGAATAATTCTTTTTCAATCCTGGAGGGACCTGCTAATGTGTAGCAGCATATTTGCTTCCGCCAGGTGTAACTGTGTGCATGTAACATGGCCCAAAATTAGAGAGTCATTTAATCAGCAGATTAGTTGATCTGTTGGCTGGTTTTGGTTTGGGCTTGCTGGTTTTTTCCTTACATCAATGAGAAATCTCTACTGAGAGAGAATAATGGAAACTCTATAATTACGAATTGAAACTGAAAACAGCTTCAGTCACGTATCCAGGTAATGATCTTGCCTAGAGGTTATCAATAATTTATGTGTTAAGGGAAATGCAGTTAGTAGATATGAATATATTTTAGGAATAATTAAGATATTATCATATCTTCTCTTAAAGATATGGATAAAGTCTGAAAAAAGGATGTTCGTGCTGGCAGGGTCAGGAAAGAAACATTATATTCAAATTGTAACAGCATTAAATGAAGATAGATTTTGAGAGAAGGGGAAAGGAAGGGAAAAAACTTCTCCTCTTGGCTGTGATCACTGACGAGATGAAATGGTGGGCAATATTGTGATGAAAGTCTGCATGTAGGATATGCAGAAGCTCCAAAAAAACTCTGAAAAAATGAGATTAACATTCTAAAAATATTACTGACTTCAGAAAATGTTCTCTTTAATCCTCGGGAAGCAGAAGAGTAGAGTCTGAAAAGTGAAGACAGAAATTCCTGTCTGTGCTCTGTGGAAACAAGAGCAGACGGACAAATTCAAAGAGCAGTCACGTCTGCCTTGTTATACGAGGCTCCTCTGCCTCCTGGTTTCTGTGTCCACTTTTTCTTGGCAAAGTAGGGAAAGAAGGTGTTGGTTACACCCAGAATTTATTACTCACATTTGTATTAATTAGAAGAATAGTTATGCTGTGTTTGCCCAAGGGGTCCATCTTGCTCAGAGTCCCACCAAGCAGGTGGGAGTTGTACCAGAATGGAGACCACATATGTGATAGCATTGTCCCAGTCTCCAGCTTTTCAACTAAATTATCTGGGCTAAACCCAATTATTTTATTCTTTATTTAATTTCACTTTTACCTCTTTTTTTAATGTTTTACATACTACCATCTCTGTATTATTTCCCAGAATGGTCCAGAGAGGATCCCTTTTTATTAAGCTCTCCGATGGAATTTTTCATTTTATGCCTTTCTCTTTTTCCTATCCCTGCTTCCTTTTTATTGATTACTTTTCTTCTAAATTAGGCAGACATTAGCATACTTACCCTAGCTGGATTTTATTTACATTTCTTTGATCTTCAGGCTTTCTTGAAAAACTGGTAGGAACTGGTTTCCAGTTAGTGTTGGAAGGTGAATTTATTACTTTGCTCATTATACCCAAGAGGAGTTTCTCTTTTATCTACCCTATCCCCCTCCGCTCTCTCCTCTTTTCTTTTCCGTACTTATTTTCATTTCGCTAGGCATTTGAAATTTCTGGTGACGTTACCCTGCATAAAAGTGATTTCTGTTACTAATATTTCAGTACATTCTGCTTTAACAGGGACTCAGAAGCTCACTAAGGAATATGTTAGTTCTTTTTGCTCACTGCAAGGGCTTCTGGGTGAATTAATGAGTTTAACACAATTATGCGGCTGTAATACACAAGCAGACGTGAACTGCTTAAGGGGTCTTAACATAATTGGCACAATTTTGGTGTCTAGGCATCGGTCACTCGTGCATTTTAGGTACCTTGGAGAATCTGAGACATGTGCGTGAAGTGGCAGAATTGACGTGGGACCTTTAGAAATCTGACCTTTGCTAAAGTGGCAGCTCTAGGCTTGGTAGGACACCCCGGGGCAGCTAAAATGTTACTAGTCTCATATATGTGTAGCCAGCTGAATTCCAGTCCAGATCTTTCATTTCATGTTCTTAACATGCTGTAACGCTTTGATGTGCAGTCTTAATTATCTGCCGTGTTGTGCACCAAAACCCAATTTTGGGAAAAACTCTCTTGTATTTTTGCCAGTATCTCCCAACATACCTAAGAGCTGGGGTTATGTTGAAAGGTTGTGTTTGCCTGAAGTTTGATTTTTGCAGCCCATGTGGTATATATGCATTGTCTCAACCATTGCCAGAGAAGACGTGAAGCTTTCTAAAATCAAAAATAATTACTATTAATTTGACTGTTTTCAAAATCCTATTGTGTATACAGAGTTAAGCCTATTGAATACCAGTGTCTTTCTGGCCTTCCAGCTAATTGGGAAATTAAATAGTTGACACCTATCTTGGAAAATGAGCAAGATTTTAGTGTCTGCTTTGCTTTTATAAACTGTCTTAAGCCTGTGTTGTTAAATATCTGACTGGAGGAGTGGAGAGACAGGCTTTTGGTTGTTTCTTTTTAAGCAAATTTCAATTTGAACATTTTTTTAAAGACAAAATTCCCTGATTGTGGTGGAGTGGTGTATTTTCTTATTTGTATTGCATTTTTAGATGTCAGTGAATTTATATGCAAAATTTGAAAAACTAATTACAAATAACTAATACCATAATTATTTTCTATTTCTATATTAAGGGAGATTCTTCAAACCTGAACTGTTCAGCATTAAAACTAGAGGATAAAAATCCTCAATTTCCTATAATCCCTGAAGCAAATAAATCACTAGTAAACAGAAATTAAAGGATATAAGATAGGAATAACAAAAAAGGTCAGTTTAACCATCCCCCTGCTTCAAGACAAGATCAGCTATTCCTGATAGCTGCGTTTCCAATACACTGTGAAAATTCAACATTTTTTAATGGCCTTCTCCAGCACATCTTGTATTTATGAAAGTTTCCTTTCCAAATGTTTATTGAAATTTAAGCACTTTGTCTTCTTGTGTTAATAAATACATAGTTCCTTCTCATTGCAGCAATCTTACTTTTTAAAGACTAGTATGCTTCTTTGACCCTTTCCCTCACTAGACCAAATATATCCAATTCTTTCCCCATATATTACATTTTTCAAGGCCTCTGGTCTTCCTCTTGTGTCTCGTCTGGACTCTAGTAGTCACTTTCAGTTTTCTTGCAGTTTTCAACTGAAAACTCAGTTTGCAGCTGAAGTGTTTTGAGCTGAGATATCCTGCTGGCAAGTACTGTCCCCCTCTAATATTTTTTTTCCCATGTTGTCCCCAACCACCAGCCCTACAAAAGTATCACATTGAATACCATGTAAATGCCTAGAGAAAGTTTATAAGATGACTCTTTTTTTTCATTGCATTTGCTCTTAATGTTGGGAAAGGAAAAATATAATGGGGGCCAACCCCTTCAAATCTGATTCTGACTGTGATCTGATGATGATGCCACCTATGACTTTCTTTTGTGCTTTAGAGTGAGAACATGATTCCTTCTCCTGAAGATGAAGAAATCATAGAATTTTCTCAATGAAAATATAGACTTTTGTAACTCAGCTTTTATAACTAGCATGTGAATTTACTGCTGAAACTCAGCAGAAAATTATTTTAGAGATTTTAACAAAGTAGTCAATTATACAAGCGTTGAAAATAATGAAGATGATAAAACACTTTAGCCAAGCCCAGTGCTGTGCAAGTCATGACAAAAATTATATGAGCAATAAAATTAGTTTTCCCTTGGACTGTTTTACTTCCCTTCTGATAATAGCGATAAAGTCAGTTTGTGCTACTTGACAGACATTTCTTTTTACCTGTCTAGATGCAACAGAGGGCTTCCAGCTGAAAATAAAGCTTTGCTTTGAGGGATAAGTAGGATCTTTCTGACTTGCCTGCAGTTTCATTTCTAATAGTTGGGTGGGAAGACATTACTGGTGTTGCTCTAGACCAAATGGTACTCAGACTTGACAGTCTTGTCTTTGGTGTTTTATCTTCCCTACCCCTCTACCCTACCCCCAAAAAAACCCCAAACCAAATCATAACCCAAACCGATCTTGCATTATAAAATCCAGAAACATCTTTCTCTTGGTGCTTCATTCATGTCCCTTACATATTTTCTAGTGGTACTGTTGAATTTGTTTCCTTTGTGGTCTTCTATGTTTAATAATGGAAAACAAGTACAAGGAATGGCAGATTTTAATTTCTCATAGACTTCAGTCTCCTCATTTGATTCTTAAATGTATTGAGTGCATGCTGTCATTGTAGTTGTACCCCTAGTTTTCTTCTGAGTGGATTATCTGGTGTTTAAAAACGTGACAATGCTGCAGCCTTTCCTTCACTGGATGAGATAACATGTCCTCTTTCTTTCAAGTTCCCTGCTGTTCCCAGGAAAATTGCCAGGAACTTTTGAGAGTTGTCCAGCTTTGCTCAGAAACACCCCAGTAATTATTTAATTCATTGCTCAATAATACCTCTCCTCTATGGTATTGATATATATATATATATATGGTATATACTCAATATATGGTAGATAGATGTTTGGTCGTTGAGTCTTTTAAGTCATGCCTCCAAAAAAAGAGAGGCGGGGGCAGTGAAAAGGTTTTTCTGTACATTGTTTTTCTATTTAGTGTTAATACTTATAGAAAATTTGTTTCTCAAATATTACCTGAAATGGAAACAACTGTGTGATAGTAGCAAGAATACGTTCTGATTAATGACAAACATGTCAGCTTGGCTTCTAGAAATTTAAGTCAGAGGCTGCAAAATTTGCAGACAATTATTTCTGTTTCCTGTGTGTTTGAGGAGGGTGCAGAGGTGGAGGGAAAGTTCAGGCAGCTTTTTCACAATTGCAACTTTGCTAGCTATAGCTTCGGGTTTAGGCATCATTTTCCCATTATTGTTTTGGTGTGGAGAGATATGTGTGTCCTTGTATAGGTTCAGGCTTGCAGGATTGATTTAAAAAAAACAAAACCAAACAAAAAAAAAGGGGGGGGGGGGGGGAGGGGGGGAAGAAGAACCAGTTCAGCTCATCCAGCAGAATTCATAGCCCTCTGGCATTTAATTAGGTGGCTCTGCAAACTATATTCAGGAAGGTTTTTATTTTTTCTGGGGTTTAGGTTATTTTTTTCCCCCACAGGCTTTTCATAAGGCTACTACATCTTTATTGGCTACATTGAATATGTGTCAATGGAGTTGTTTTTCATGCTGCATGAGTGCACTGATGCTGTGATCTGCTTTTGGCAACTATAAAATAGAAAACAGTAACATTAGTACAATAGAAGAGGAACAACGCAGGACACACAAGTGAGGGAGAACAGCTACCACATAGCTTGTCTCATATAAGAGTTATTAATAATGGTTCAGGATCCTCTCTGAGACTCTGAGATAGGTCAGATAAAAATGATAACCAATTTTGTGGCATGTGTGCATGATGTAAACTCCGCTTGGGCTTCTGCAATTAATAGCATCAAATACCAAAAATTACAGCAAAGTTTATGGGTTTAAAATTTAGAGTACAGAATACTATTGTATGCAGAAAATGAAAACTGTTTCATGAAGCTCTGAAAATAGATGTGTAAGGGAAACATTTTCTTTTTTTTTTTAATAGGTGCTTTGTTTGTTGGGGTTTTTGGCTTTTTTGTGGTTTTGTTTTTTTTTTAAGTGAGGAAACAGCAGAAGACTGGGGTTAAAAATGAACTATCTAGTGGTAAATAACTCAACCTTGGTAAACCACAGAGGAAGCGTACCTAGTGTAAGAGCAGCATCTCATGAGGTTTTGTGCCCACACTACCAAAAAAGATGTTCTTTGGATGGGCAGAAAGAAAAAAAACAAGAGTCAAGCCAGCTGAAGTGGCCATCTCTTCTTACTATTTTTAAATGGAGACAAAGTTTGGAAGAGCGTCTACTGAAGAAGCACAAAACTAGTTTGAATTGTTTTCAGGTAATGTGCCAGTCACAAAATATCTTGGCTGTTGTAAGTAATATGATTAAACATAATCAACAACTGCATGTGGCTGTGTTTAAGAGATTAATGTTAGATATGTATGGCATATATCATTCCTAATTTGCACTAATGGTTTGGAAACTTGTTATGAATATGTTTTCAGAATTTTTGTTAGCACGAAGCCAAGTTTATTACATTTTAAAAGGCTAAGTCAGCTCTTATTGATGCTTTCTGCAGTGTCAGCATTTATAATTTAGAAGGTTTTGCTGAAAATCATGGAGTCTTCCTTGCAATATCTCAGATGAGAGTTCTGATAAGGGATAATTCATTTTAAATATAAATATGGCTATATTAATTTTTCAGTGCATATAGTAAGTGTTATGTAGTGTTATATTTCAAAGATTACAAGTGAAGTCTTATTTGCACTGCATTATATTCTTTCTTTTCCATATTTGGTTCAAAGCAAATAGAAAATAAAAATGTTGATGGTAAACAGCAATTAAGAAAGAAGCACGTTGACAGTCGCTGCAAAGTTTGCATGAGTGTGCAAGTTCTCACCATGTTTCAAGTTCACAGTTTGGAGTGCCACATTAAACTGCATGATATAAAAATGTATTTGGAAAAGGTAAAGATACTACAGAGATGGTATCTCAATATTACCTGGTAAGAGCTTGGTTAAGTTCAAAGTCTTCTGTTGACTGCAGTGAAGCCAAATTTCAATAATAATCTCTAAATACAGTACTGGAATATTAATCTCTAAATACAGTACGGGAATATTTACTGCTAGCAGTGTTAGGGATTAATCTAACAGACTGTATATAATGCTATGTATATCTGCTTTCAGGAAATTTGTATAGTGAACTTATTTTCTCCTATTATGTTACTGCTCTGATTTATTAAATTTATTCTCATCAGTGCTGTTACTTGTAGATGGACAGTTGTAATTCATGGATATAATGATATCTTGTTCTAAGTTAACCTTCAAGCAGAAATCCTTTTAAACTTCAGAAGACAAAACTTCACTGTGCAAAAGAGTATAAAGCATTTTTTTAATGAGGAAAGGATTATATTATAGTTCTGGTGGCAGTGCTTGAGTGATAATAGTGAGTGGGTCATAACAATCATTTGCAATTCCATTCTTTTCAGAAGTTTCTCTTTTTAAAGTTGAATGCAGTGCAGGCTTTAATAGAGGATTATTTTAAAGAATTCTTGTACTGTTAAAAATCAGAATAATCATTTATAAAATGAACTGGTTTGTACTTATTTGACAGTGTTAAGCAGAAAAATCAAAAACACTCTGGAAAATGCATTTTTTTTCCCCCCACCTTTTTGTGCATTTCTCTTCATGAAAAATAAACTAAAATCAACAAATTCTACATATGATATATTTTTAAAATTACTTGTCATGTTCTCATGAAATAAAACAGAATTCTGTTTAAATGTGCTATGAGACACATGACTTTAAAACAAATATGTAAATTTTTGTCTTACCATCATTAGTGTGTGCTAGTGCAGGCAAAAATTTTTGGAGGCAAGTGGGTCAACCTGAGATAGATCTAAAATATAGTCATGCTTAACACAGAAAAATCTATAGATACTGGAATATAGGTAGATTTGCCATTACAGTATAAACAAGACAAACTTTATAATGCTATATGAATTTTCATATTATGATAGGTATGAAATTATTTGGAGAACCTCTGTAGCAGCTTGGTATTGACATTGTGTGTAGGTGATTGAGTCTTAGGAGGAGGGGAAAAGAGCAAAATAGGTTGGGCTCATATATTGCCTAATTGGAATTTGGAATGAATAGTCAAGAATTGTATTCATTAGGTGATGATAAATTGCAAGTTTAGGTAGCAAAGGCAGTCTGGATGATGAATCGCAAAAGGATCTTAAAAGATGGTGAGATAAAATGGCTGATGAAATTTAGCATGAATGATCGTAAAGCAGCATGCGTGGTGGCGGAGGCTGGGCTAACATTTTTATTTAAGTAGGTGGGCTCTGGGTACCTAAGACAGAGATCTTAGAGTCATGATAGTTCCTAGATAAGATCACCTCAGTAGTGCTAAAACAAAATCCAACAAACCCCCAAACCCTAAACCCCTTCTCTTATATTAGAAACAATTTGGAAAAGCAAAAAGCAAAGAAAAAGGCCAAAATGACCAGAAATGGAGTGAGAGGCAGGAGTTACCCTTTCAATGGGGTAACCCTCAGGCAAGAGGAAAGAGGGTTGTGGGGGATTTTCACCTCTTGAAGCAAATGATGGTGATGTGCAACATATGGGCAGCCTTGAGGGCAATGCACACAGCATGGGGCCATGTATCCCACCAGGCCATAGTCCAGAAGCTCTCTGAGCTTGTTACAATCAGCCAAGAACATCATCAGGTGCAACAGCCAGAACAGAGAGAGTCCTGCCCAGCCTACAACTACTAAGACACTCCATCCTCTAATTCATTCAAGTTAGCTTCTGGAGAGGGATGGGTGACGAAGGTACACACCTAGACAGAGCAGCTATGTTGTGTGAATAATTTTAGAGTAACAGGCGGTAGCATTGGGGGGTTTCACAGCACCAAAATTGAGAGGGAGGTGCTGATCTCTTCTCCCTGTTACCTAGTGTCAGGATGCATGGGAATGGTTTGAAGCTGTACTAAAGGAGATTTCGGACTAGATATTGGGAAGCTTTTCTTTACCAAGCAGGAATTCAAACACTGGAATAGTCTTCCTAGAGAGGTGAATAATGCCCCAAGCCTGTCAGGGTTTAAGAAACTTTTGGACAATGACTTTAATATAATTTGCTTTGACTTTTGATAAGTCCTGAATTGGTCAGGCAGTTGGACTAGATGGTCATTGTAGGTCCATTCCAGCTAAACATTATTCTGTTCTATTCTGGGTATTCCCATGCTACTTGGGGTGGAGGAAGGCCCCATTTCCAAATTTTGGTGTCTGAAGTGGTGCAGATTAAAGAATCGTGGTAGTGACCTTCCTCCGGTCTCCTTTCTGCTCATACAGGAGAGTGGGAGATGAGCTCCTAGAAAAGTCAGCCCACACAGCTGTAGAAACTGGGTAGGAATTGTCCTTTTTCCTCTTTTAGCTACTGTCGGATAGAGAATATTGGGGAGATGGCTGCTTGGTCCAACCAGTGTTGCTGTTCTTATGTTTTTACATTTGGTTAGGACATAGGCTCTTTGACAGATTGCTGAGGTTTTTTGGTTGGGTTCTGGTTTTGGCTGGGGTAGAGTTAATTTTATTTGTAATAGCTAGAATGGGGCTGTGTTTTGGTTTTGTGCTGGAAACGGCATTGATAACACAGGAATGTTTTTGTTACTGCTGAGCAGCGCTGACACCAAGCCAAGGGCTTTGCTGCCCCTCACCCCACCCCACCAGCGAGGGGGCTGGGGGGGCACAAGGAGCGGGGAGGGGACACGGCCGGCACAGCTGACCCCCCTGACCCAAGGGATGTTCCATACCATATGGCGTCATGCTCAGCATATAGAGCTGGGGGAAGAAGGAGGAAGGGGGGGGACGCGGGGAGTGACGGCGTTTGTCTTCCCAAGTCCCCGCTGCGCGTGACGGAGCCCGGCTGCCCTGGGGATGGCTGAGCCCCTGCCTGCCCGTGGGAAGCGGTGGGTGAATCCCTTGGGTTGCTTTGCTTGTGTGCGCGGCTTTTGCTTTACCTGTTGAACTGTCTTTCTGTCAACACACGAGTTTTCTCACTTTTACCCCTCTGATTCTCTCCAACATCCCACTGTAGGGGGAGTGAGCGAGGGGCTGTGTTGGGCTTAGCTGCCAGCTGGGGTTAAACCACGAGAGCTTTTTAACAACCATGGATTTTATCATGGCTTATATACATGAGAATGGAAAATGAAGTTTTTTCCAGCTAGAGTAATTTTCTTATTAAAAATCATAATATTATTCAGTTTGCAGTGTGCTTTGAAGAGCCTGTGAGAAGCAAAAAAGGAGAAAGTGGTGAAAATGTTAGGTGAAAAAAGAAACTGTCCAACATAAACAGGCTCATCATATCTTAGAGAAGGTGTGCACACAGTCAGACCAGCCCTTTTTAAAGACTTCTGCCTAAGCTTTGTTTGGGAATGAACATGGCAGGCGATTGGATTTATTGCTTTGGGAACCTTGGTTAAAGAGGGATGAATCAAACTCTTCTCCCAGTGAAGTCCAGTCTGTGTTACTAAGATAGGGATGGCTACTCTTTGATGTTTGTCATGCCTTGTGGACTTGGATTGGCACCAGGGACTCATGCAACACCAAAGTGGTTTTTGTAATCCCTCATGAACCTCAGCAGGTATTTCACCTTCAGTACTGTGTGCTTTAATGGATAGAAGGTAAGCCTGGAAACAGTCTTTTAGATGCCCTCTTCCTATTATGTTGGGGTTTGCCTCTGAGCAAGAGAAATTGCTACCTCATTGATAGTCAAATGAGATTGCTTGTAATTGTGTTTCGTGATGAGTTTGAAGCCCTTCTCACCTTATCCCCATAGCCCTTTAGCACTGTGCATTGTCCAAAATCTGATGCTTAAACTTCCTTGAAGTCTGAGAACTCAGGGAAAGTCCTTCATTGACCAAAGGCCTCTCCTGAACCCTTTTACTGGTGAACCCAGCTTTTTCTTTCACAGATGCTATCATGATAGTAGCAATTTTGACTTAAAGATCTCATATGCTGTTTACATGTCGTATTTTATGTTCACTGTTCCAGTCTTTAATTCCCCTGAGGGGTCAGTATTCATCATAGAGAGTACTATGTCTTTAGCTTCAACTTAAGCTGAGTGCCTGCCATAAAAATTTTGTAGGGTATAATTTTAACGGGGGGGCAGAGGCAGGAATTAAATATCTTTCTTTTCATGTATCTTGCAATTGGTTGCATGCAGCTTGCTGTGCCACCAGTTGCATACAAAAAAATCTTTGTTGTTTTGAGGCTACTCTATTTGAGTTACATTTGAAAGCAGCTTGATGTAGTAGGTCTTTCCTTCTAGCTATTCCAGTTTGTTGAATGATACTGTCCCTTATTATGGGATTGAATGGAATTAAAAATGTATTCAATTTTTTAATGTGATTTTACTCTAATTAGATCGGGAAAGGAAACTACTATCTATAATTGTTTTACTGCATAAATCTTTCATGGCTTCACCAAACCCTTGTGGGAAGAAATACAGTCTTCCTTCCCCTTCTCTCCCTGAGTCTTCCCTTGCTGTCATCCTCTTCATCTTGACTTCTGGTTTTGTTCTTTGAAGTGCCAGAGTAGGGAGTTTCAAAAGCAAAGGATGAGAGACAATAAAAGCATCTTTCTTTTGTTTCACACAGACAAAGCACTTGTCTTCTGGAGACAAAAACTGCAACTCCCTTAGTAAGTGGTCTTAATCTCTATGATAGTGAGGTGATTAGTCATATAAATATTTCTGGACTACTATACTAAATGCACATAGGTCAGTACTACAGGAGACCTGGGTTAGCACCATTAAGAATGATGTGAAACATTTGGTAATTATAAATACCGTGCACCAAATGATTTTCTAAACACTTGTGTTCCTGTACCACTTTGTCACATACAGGTTGCTGGTGAACTTTAAGAACTGATTCTAGAAACCATATAGTAAAGGTAAGAAGTTGTAGCTGTGCCCTGTCCTTTTAGGGTACAAGAGTTCTGCTGAAGAGGTCAGAAGTGGTAGGGCTGGAGAGCAGCATTTTGTTTCGTGAAGCTCTTCTCTAATATCTGACTGCAGTCGAACTTGTACAAAAAGACAAGTTTAGCTTTTTAGATTACTAGGTTTAATAAAATCCCAAACAAAGAAATATTCCCAGACTGGAAAGAAAACACGATATAATTTTACACAAGCTTAGGAACATCAATAAGGAGTAGATGGGACTGCTGTGGATTGAATTGGAAACCGTCCTTTAGAATCCTGTCACTGTGGTAGATAAGCACCACATAAAATGTAGCTTTAATATTTGAAACCCAAAAACACTGCAGCTCAAAGAGTTATTATTAAGGGAGCTGGAGTATTGCTTTGCTAGCTTACTTGAAAGGGGTTTATAGATTCATATAATTCATATAACATTTCATAATTATATTCTTTGTGTTAAAAGTAAAATTAGCCTGCAAAACACTCAGAAGAGACATTTGGAGGTTTATAGTTAATGTTTATTTGCCTAAAAGAGTGTCTTGCTGGACGTCCTTGTCTAGTGTGAACTGTAGCAGAAGCAAAGCTGGTACTTACTTTCAAGTTTCTCGTATCTGTCTTCCTCAGGACAGAGTTTCCAGTGTGTGAAACTGGGAAAAGTGTGATACCAAATCACTGTATGATACTGGAGACTGTGTCTAGAAAAGCTGAAGGACAAGTTCATACAAACTATGGCAAAAAGGATCGCAGAGATGTACTCAAGTAGAAAGAGGTCGCTGCTCTGCTTCTCCTGCCCCACCCCGGTCCAGAGATGTCCTTTTCATTCCAATACAGAATAAGACTCCAGATCAAACCCTGAAAAATTCCATGAAATACAATTATTTGTGGTCATCTAAATGCTGAGTAGGGTTTGGAAATGAGGTCACAGGAATGAGCACGCTTCTTTCCTCATATAGGGCTTCCATGGAGTTGTATGTATCCCTTGTCATACTTCAGGTAACTTCTATGGAAAACAAAATGTGTTCACAAAACAGGGTGGACTTCAACAGTGCTGCAGTAATGAAGCAGATGTCTAAGATCCCTAAATAATGGCTGAGCGGTATATGCCTTCAATAATATAATTGGAGGGATTTGAAGCAAGTTACGTACTGTAATCACCGGGATTTGCACGTTGTGATGGTGTTTTGATCATTCAGATAGTTTTACAAATCTGTTTTGTTTAGTGTAGTCAAATTACACTAACCAAAATATGTCTGTGAATACACTATGGTGAGCTTTTAGGGAAAAAAATATATATTGTGTATATATATATATAATAATACATATATTATTTAATATATAATACACATAAATATGTGTATACATATATTATTTAATATATAATACACATAAATATGTGTAAAAATACACATATAAAACAATGCACTACCATGGTACGTGTATACTTTCTGGAGGTTGGATTGATGCCCTTAAATCATATTTTTTTTTCTGAAACTTCAATAGTTTTTGCAACTAAAATCTTAGATGTGGCATTTGTAGGAAAGCAATTTGCTAAGAACGTAATGGGGCTAATAAAGCAGCAGTAGCTCATCCTTCTGATTCCTGACTCAATCTTTTGTTTATACTTTTAGAAACAGTGAGCAAACAATGTGCCATCTTGTGGCTTCTGCAGCCGCTGCACTTCGTTTAACAGAGGATGGTCAAGCGTTAGCTGAAATATTTTGCATGGCCTTTCTTTTTAACTGATGAGTTGTATGCAATCTCTGGTTGAGAGAAGAAGTGGGAAGCGGGATTCTTTTTGGAGAGGAAAAATGTTGTATGCCACTGGAAATGTATTGAGGTGAAGCGCAGGAATTGAGGTGTTTCTTTTATTTTTCTCCCTTCCCCCTATTTTTCCACCAGATAATGTCGTCCTTGAAGCAATTTGCTATAATTGTTCTTCACTTATCTAAATGTAATGCTCTTTGCAACAGCGAAGTCGGCTTCTGTTTGCGTATTCTACTCATACTTCATAATTAAAACAATTAACATGCTGGCTGCTTGCCTTTTAGATGGAAGCTTTTAGCAGTGTATTAAACAGGTCACAGCTTAACTGGGTGCATTGTTTTACTTTGCTAGCTTCAGTACAGGCAATCAAATATGTTATTTTTCTATCGTCAACAATGTAGCAATGATCAGGTTTTACCTGGATTATGGTGGAAAAAAACGTAAAAATGACAAAAAACACCAAAATATTTTGCACCCTAGGTGATACTTTTAAGAAAAACCTTGTCCTCCTTATGTTTCGTTTTGTGGCATGTATTGACAGTTTACCTATGCAAAACTGTGAAAAGTAATATTTTATGAAGAATTAAAGTGTCTTTAAACATAAACATCAAGTTACAGCCAATAAGGCTCTGCTGCAGTGTCCAGATGGATACCTCTGAGCCACAGCAGCAGAAAATGTGGCAAAGAATGGGGCATTTGTGTGGGTAGGAGTTAAGTCACAGATCAATTCTTGTATTAAAAAATATGCCAGACCTCTTTCTGCTGAGTCACCTGCTGCTTCCAAGAGAAGGAATGAGAGGAGAGGGCTCCCTTTGCTGTGATACCATCTGCAGTGGTAGTGAGGATTGCAGAGAGCACGGAAGTAACGCTAAAAAAGCAAAAGAGGATGGTAGATCCATGGAAGGAAGCAAAGCATGTGCCTTTCCAGGGTTTTTGTTCCATATGGCTGCCTCAGAGGCCCCAGTGACAGAGACAATGACCAGAAATACTGCTAGGGGGTCCAAGACCAGAACCACAGTGATGACGCTGCAGTTCTGGGAGATCATAATCTCTTCTAATTTAAAGCACTTCCTTTTAGAAGAAATGGCGTGCCTGACACTGGTATTTTTTTCCCTTTTGAGATGAGTAAAACCAGCATGCATCAGGTATCTGAGGGATAATGGTGCTAAAGTCATAGACCACGCTGATAACTGAAAGGACTTAATAATTTTGTTGTCTTTTATACAGCACCTTGCACATTTCCTCTCTGCTCAATCTTACTTTAGGTTTCACCTGTACAGATTGGTGTGATTCACAGATGAGCAATGTAAACCAGCTTTGACCAAGTCATTGAGTACTTGCATCCCTTCTTCAGTGTAAAAATTAACAGATAACATAGGGGAAGTAAAACAACTGCATTATGAGCAGGCACAGAGACTTTAGAATTCCCATATAAGCTATAGATCTATTAACCCTTGAAATGTCTGCAACTGGCAATGATTTATTTTCTTATCAAGGTTTATTTGCATTTTACTTGCTTCATCTACAGAACAGTCAAGGTTGGAAGGGGCCTCTGGAGATCATCTAGTCCAACTCCCTGCTAAAGCAGGTTGTGCGGGGTTGTGTCCAGGTGGGTTCTGAGTGTCTCCAGAGCAGAAGACTCCGCAGCCTCTCTGGGCAGCCTGTGCCAGGGCTCTGTCACCCTCACAGTAAAGATTTTTTTCCTCATATTCAGATAGAATATGTTGTGTTTCAATGTGTGCCCGTTGCCCCTTGTCCTGTCGCTGGGCACCACTGAAAAGAGCCTGGCCCCGTCCTCCTGACACCCATCCTTGAGATATTTGTATACGTAACACCTTAATGCCAACATTTTCTTGGTATTGTAATATAACTAAACAAGCCCTGCTTATCCGTACTTAGCTGTATGATAGAACCTCATGAAAAAGAGGTACGTGGTGATGTCTTTAAATGTTATCCAGATGAAGTCACTAACCTTCCTGTTTGCTAAAGCTACAACCTCTCTTGTTTGAGTGTTTGGGAAAGTTTGAAATTCATCGTTTAACTGCCCTTCTTGAGGAAACCCTCTTGGACCATAGACTTTCGCTGTCTTCCTAAATATTTACCTACTTCAGGATTTCTTTTTATGAAAGGGTTGTCTGACAGGGTTATGATGGAACAACTGTGGCAGGATATGGAGAATTCAAACTTCATCGACTCTGCAGCAAGTTTAGAGTCTCATTGCTTGAAATACATACAAAATGTCAAATAAGACCTGAAGATTCCAATATATTCATACTTCGGAGAATGATCCTGTTATGTCAGATCAGAAGTATGAAAGACCAGGATAAAGAAATCCTTTCTCTCTGTCTGCACAAATACTTTTTAGAACTCTGAACTGTCTCATATTCAAAGAGAAAGCAAGTTGTGCATTTCCAGTCATTCAAGCTATTGCGCAAGCACTGGCCAAGTCAGAGCACAGTTGGATCTATCTTGGTTTTAGCCAGAATTTGGGACTGAGATTACTTGACTCTGTCTGATGATTTGACACCTTTGTGTGACTCATTCCTTCAGACAGATTCTTTTTGCACATGTTTCTAATCAGATATCACTTCATTATTGCTGAACAAGAAGATTGTGAGCTTTTAGATATTAATCTTGGAAAACCAGCAGCATGATTTGGCCTTTATGAGCAAATGCAATTTCTCTTTAATCTCTGTAATGAAACGAAATACAGAGATTATTTGCAACACATGCTTCAGTGTGATACTCTAACATTTGGAAAAATGTTCTGTCCCGGTTGTCATAATTTCACCTTTGAAATTTTAAAAATGAGTCACAAATACTGGGCAATGGAAAAGCAAACTTTCTTATACAAAGAACTCCAAAATACAAAGTGCAGAAAATTGTATGGAATGAATTTGTGAAGGATTAGAAAGTATTTGAGATCCAGTTCAGGAATTTGTAGCCCAGATCAGCCTCCTAAACCAGAAAGAAAGTAGAAGGACAAATACTTCTATGAGCATGACATATTGCGGGGGGGGGAAAGGGTAAGGGAAAAGAAAATTAAGTTAAAATAAAGCAGCAAACTGAGTGGAGAGTATTTTAATAGGAATATATTGCATATGTATGTGTACTACAGAAAATATCTCTGATATCTTAGATATTATTCTCTGTGTAAATAAATGTATAAAGGTTTGAAACACCTATATTGGTATTTAAGATTCACAGCATATATACCCTGTTTAGATCTTAGAGCTCTCCTTGGAAGGACTCTAGCCCACACGCCTGCTCAAAGCTGAGTCAATATTGATTTCATAGACAGCTGTGGGCTTTGTCCAACCTGGTCTTGGAAATCTCCAAGGACAGAGACTGCACAACCTCTCTGGACAACCTGTTCCAATGCTTAAATTCTTGTCATGATTGTTAGGACTTGAGCTTGTGTGTTTTTCCTTACAATTTTGAGCCTCCAGTTTGACTCAGTTGTCCCTAGTTGAGCGCAGAAATGGAAAAAACTGTTGTGGGTTTGAAGTTGAAAAAACATCTCCAGAAAGACATCATTGCTCTGCTATTTAACATATTCCATTTATTTTATTGACTTTATCTAGTGAATTTTAGGCACTTATGGTTATAATCATATTTTCTAATTTATTTGGCATTATTTTTTTTCTCTGCTGTTAATAACTGGGAATTGATTTCATCCTTCTTTGCCCTGATTCACAGGCTTGACTTTGCTTAATATATATTAGGTTACTCTGCCTTTTGTCTGAAGGTATTATGTAACTGCAAATTATATTTAATTCTCTTGCATACTTCCTTTTTTTTTGAACCACATGCCTGATCTCAACATTTAACTTCCAAAACTTTCCATTCTTGGTTTAATTCTTGCAGCCTGTGGAGTAATAGGAAGCGAATACCCTGAAGTATAGAAAACGTTGAAGCTAAGTAAGGAAACATAGGAAACAAATCAATAACTGTCCAGTGTATTTTGGAGGAAATATTTAGGAATGTGGTATCTGTTTACAAGTCTATTAAAAGTTTTTGAAAATATTTATCTTACTATAACAGGTGTAGCACAACATAGTCCTAGGCCAAGCGTACTATATTGAAAAATAGAAGTTGGCTTTGATTTGGTTTTAATCTTTTGGGGTTTTGTGGGGATTTTTTGTTTTGTTTTTCTTTTTCTTAATCTTGTAGTGCTTTGTACAGTGACCTTTTCGAGTATGCAATCGCTTGAAAATATATTTTAAGAATGTATCTGTTTTGGTTTGGGTTGAGTGTCTGTACAATCAGTGAACATTAAGGGGACACAAGCTGGTGTAAGTAGTTATATGAAAAATTAGATAAAATTATTGTATTTTCAATGTTATTTTTGAAACCTGGGAAGTTTCTATCACAACGAGATTCTGTTTATTCCTTGCAACTGTTTCAGGAAGCTGATAGACTAGTATGAACCTTAAGTGTCACCACAATATGTGAATATTTAGGGGCAACACTCTAAAGGACTGTTCAAAATGTGGGGGGGCAAGATGGTTCACTCAAAGTCACTTTTAAAATAAATTTATTGCAAAGATAATATTTACTAAGATCATCTTTCATCTTGGGAAGTGTTGGGTTTATATTTTTAATCATTTGAAACTGCTCTTAATGAATCATTATGTTTCATTAGTACTTTTGCAAAATTTATTCCAATTTGTTATATTAATTATTTTCAAAACTACTTCAAGGCTGCCTTTTTTAAATGCATTTGGTCAGAAAAGAAGTTAATAAAAAAAATTTAAATTGGTATATTAGCATTAAAGATAATCAAAGTTGCATTTAAATAAGGCTAATCTAAATGTAAATGCACTTTGTGTAAATAGAACTGTTCTTAATAACTGCCATAATTCATTGACTGGGATCAAAAGAATTTTAAAAAGGCTTTCCCATCAGGTGTTAACTCTTAGTAAGGAAAAAACTCCTTAACTTGAGAAGTCTGGACTTCAAAGTATTCTTAAACTTCTTTTGTGTAAAAAGCTTGCTTGATATCATGGGGAGACTAAATTGATGTACTAAAACTGTGGTAGATGAGCTTTTCATTGGGATTTTATAGCCCCTGACTCTGGGTTGACAATTAACCCTCAGAATTTAAAAAAACCCAAAACATAAAACTGATAAACAAACAAACAAAAAATTAGACTTGATAACACCTACTACTATTAGAATTGCTTGATTCTACCTATAGATAGCTCCACTTGTAGGGGGGACCGAATTCCACTGAGCTAGGGAGTGTGTGAGACCCTAGCATTGGGGATGCTTGCAGATGCTGGCGTGGGGAATCCTGCTGAAAGCCGAGCTGCTGGAGAGACCTGTGTGTTAAGGTAGGTTATCACACACGTGGCAGAGCTGTGGGCTCCAGGTTTTACATGCAGTGTCACTGTCCATAGGCAGGGAGGGATATTGCAGCAGATTGCACAGATTTTTACTGTAGCAAGGGGTTTGGTTTAAGAGATGAAATTTGAGTGACACTACACCTCAGGCTTATGGATTGCATCACCAAGAACTGGGCAACAGCCTGAAGTGGCTCCTGTGGAATGCTTGGCTGCTTACATGAGCAACGCCATGCCGCCTTCCCAATGCCTTTCTGCACTTTCCCCTTGGCAGTGGGGATCAACCTGCACGCACAAAGGCACTTGGAGTAACACAGGGAGCTAGGGCCGGGTAATTACAATGCTTCAGATCTGAGTGGTACCTCCTCTTAGTGATGCCTGTGCTATGAAGACAGTCTCTCAGAGGCATTGCACAGACTTTCATCTCTTGTTCTGTATTTGCTGAAGTTCAGCTCTTAACACCTACTACTGCAGAGACTTTGCCAGTACAGACTCACTAAATGAAACAGCTTTTTGTTTTGGAAGCTCATGTTCCCTTGTTCATTGTTTGCGAACTCATATTCCCTTGTTTATTGTTTTTATTAGTTACTAACAGCACAATAAAATGAAATCTGATGTTGTCATTAAGAATATTCAGTAGGGGGAAAAATTATCATCAGTCAAGCGTACCGCTTACAATAACACAGGCTTGCCTGTTTACTTCAAATGAGCTATATTATCACCATTTTATTCAATGTTAGTGACCAGCCAGAGTGCATGGAGCTCCACCGTGGATGGATGAGGCGTAGACCAGAGCTTATCGGTCAGGTTCAAAGAGATGGCAGGGACAGGTGATGTTATAGTGGGGGTCTGCTACAGGCTGCCCAGCTGGGATGACCTAGCAGATAAGGCCTTCTATATGAGCAGCCTCACATTCACAAGCCCTGGTCCTCATGGGAGACTTCAACAACCCTGATCTCTGATGCAGGGACAACACAGCAGGGCATAAGCAATCCAGGAGGTTCCTGGAAAACATTAATGATAACTTCCATCTCCAAGTGATAGAAAAGCCAGCGAGGAGAGGTGCCATGCTGGACCTTGTTTTCACCAACAAGGAGGGGCTGGTAGGGAATGTGAGGCCTAAGAGCAGCCTTGGCTGCAGTGACCATGAAATGCTGGAGTTCAAGATCCTTAGGGCAGCAAGGAGGGCGCACAGCAAGACCACTGTCACTGCAAGAGAGCAGACTTTGGCCTCTTCAGGGATCTGCTTGGTACAGTAGCATGGGACAAAGCACTGGAGGGACAAGGGGCCCAAACAAGCTGGTTAATGTTCAAGGATCACCTCCTGCAAGCTCAGAAGCGATGTGTCCCAACAAAGAGGAGGTCAGGCAAAAAGGCCAGGAGGCTGCATGGATGAACAAGGAGCTCCTGGGCAAGCTCAGACACAAAAAGGAAGCCTACAGAGGGTGGAAGGGTGTGGACAGGTAGCCTGGGAGGAATACAGAGAAGTTGTCCGAGCAGCTAGGAATTCAGTTAGGAAAGCTAAATCCCTGATAAATTAAATCTGGCCAGAGACATCAGGGGCAGCAAGAAAAGCTTCTACAGGTACATCAGTGTTAAAAGGAGGACTAGGGAAAATGTGGGCCACCTTCAGGAGGAAACGGGAGACCTGGTTACCCAGGACATGGAGAAGTCTGAGGTACTAAACACCTTTTTTGCCTCTGTCTTTACTAGCAAGCTCCAGCCACACTGCTCAAGTCACAGAAGGCAAAGACAGGGATTGGGAGAATGAAGAACCACCCACTGTAGGAGAAGATAGAGTTCAAGACCACCTAAGGAATTTGAAGGTGTAGAAGTTCATGGGACCTGATGGGATGCATCTTTGAGTCCTGAGGAAACTAGCAAATGAAGCAGCTAAGCCACTATCCGTCATATTTGAGAAGTTGTGGCAGTCCAGTGAAGTCCCACTGAGAAGGGAAACATACCTCCCATTTTTAAAAAGGAAAAAAAGTCCTGAGAAACTACATACCAGTCACTTTCTCTTCTGTGCCCAGCACAATCATGGAGCCAATCCTCCTAGAAAGTATGGTAAGGCACATGGAAAATAGGGAAGTGATTAGTGACAGCCAGCATGGCTTCACTAAGGGCAAATCATGCCTGACATCTGGTGGCCTTCTACGATGGGGTTACAGTGGGATGAATAAGGGAGCAGCAACTGATGTCATCTACCTGGACCTGTGCAAAGCATTTGACACTGCTTCACAAAACATCCTTGTCTCTAAATTGGAGAGATGTGGATTTAATGTATTTAGCCCATTCAGTGGGTAAGGAACTGGCTGGATGGTTGCACACAAAGAATTGTGTTCAATGGCCTGATGTCCAAGTGGAGATCGGTAATGAATGGGATTCCTCAGGGGCTGGTATTGGGACTGCCCTTGTTTAACATCTTTGTTAGAGGTGTGGACGCTGGAATTGAGTGCACCCACAGCAAGCTGGCTGACGACACCAAGCTGTGTGATATGGTCAATATGCTGGAGGGAAGGGATGCCATCCAGAAGGACCTTGACAGGCTTGAGAGGTGGGCCTGAGTGAGCCTCATGGAGTTCAACAAGGCCAAGCGCAAGGTCCTGCATGTGGATCAAGGCAATCCCAAGCATAGACACAGGCTGGGCAGAGAATGGATTGAAAGCAACTCTGAAGAGAAAGACCTGCGGGGTTGGTGAGCAAAAAGTTCAACACAATCCAGCAGTGTGTGCTTGCAGCCCAGAAAGCCAGCTGTATCCACAGCTGCATCAAAATAAGCTTGGCCAGCAGGTTGAGGGAGGTGATTCTTCCCCTCCACTCTGGTGAGATACCACACAGACTATTGTGTTCAGCTCTGGGACCCCCAAGATGAGAAGGACGTGGACCTATTGGAGTAAGTCCAGAGGAGGCCACAAATAAGGGCTGGAGCCCCTCTCCTATGGAGACAGGCTGGGAGAGCTGGGGTTGTTCAGCCTGGAGCAGAGAAGGCTCCAGGGAGACCTTATAGCAGCTGCCAGTGCCTAAAGGGGCCGACAAGGACGCAGGAGAGGGGCTTTCTACAAGGGCAGGCAGTGACAGGACAAGGGGGAATGGCTTTAAATGGAAAAAGGGGAGATATAAGAACAAGACATTCTTTGCTGTGAGGGCAGCAAGGCGCTGGCCCAGAGCAGCTGTGGGTGCCCCATCCCTGGCAGGGCTCAAGGCCAGGCTGGATGGGGCTGGGAGCAGCCTGGGCTGGTGGAAGGTCCCTGCCCATGGCAGGGCGGTGGGACTGGATGACCTTTAAGGTCCCTTCCAGCCCAAACAATTCCATGATTCTATGATGATAATAAATGAAATTCTCTGCTAATTGGTTGCATATGGTCATTAAGGTACTTAAACTCTGCATTGCCACAGGACAAGGATGGAAAGTAAAATCCACAGCCTATTAAACTGCAAATCCTAGTTTCTTTAATGAAGTACAAAAATTAATTAATAAGAATTTGCTAGATCTGGTCATAGATACACTGGTGACTGGTTTCCCCTTTACAGCACCATCCAAGCTGTGTTTAAAAGTGTCTTGGGTAGCATATCTTACTTTTAATATGTTTATCAACCCTCATTCTGATGCTGAAGTATCTTGTAACAGAAGTGCTGCCTTAGTTTTCATTAGAGAGTCTCTTGGTGAAGATATGATAATGTATTTCTCAGTATCTAATATCTAAAGGTGAGCAAGAAGGAGCCTTGGGAAATGCCTTTCTCTTATGACAGAAATAATTACAATAGCAGAAACACGATAAGATGTGTCAATATGTCTGAGCCAGGGGAATAATTTTTACTCAGAAACTTGAGGAATGGAGGCTGAAACAAGTTGATGTGGAGAGTGAAGGAGGGGAAGGTTGAGGAGAGCAGAACCAGTAGGAACAGCTGCAAGGAGGACAAAGGAACTTGTACCAATGCAGCATGCTCTTGGAATCCGAATCAGGTGGATTTAGGAAAAAAGTCAACATTTGTTTTTATACTACTGGTGCCATAACAAATTATATATTTTATGTAGGAAACCTTTATTATAAGTGTATGTCAAGGAAAAAGCTTGGTTATGGTAAACTATAGATTTCGTACAAAACAAATTTATTTAACTGAGAAATTCATTAAAATTATTCCGTCATAGCTACAAGAACTGAGTGTAGTATTGTTATGGTTTAACCCCAGCCGGAATCTCAGCCCCACACAGCCACTTGCTCGTTTGTGGGCTGAGATAAAGACAGTGTAATGGCTGAAGCAAAAGCCGCGCACACAAGCAAAGCAACCCAAGGGATTCACCCACCACTTCCCACGGGCAGGCAGGGGCTCAGCCATCCCCAGGGCAGCCGGGCTCCGTCACGCGCAACGGGGACTTGGGAAGACAAACGCCGTCACTCCCCGCGTCCCCCCCTTCCTCCTTCTTCCCCCAGCTCTATACGCTGAGCATGACGCCATATGGTATGGAACATCCCTTGGGTCAGGGGGGTCAGCTGTGCCGGCCGTGTCCCCTCCCCGCTCCTTGTGCCCCCCCAGCCCCCTCGCTGGTGGGGTGGGGTGAGGGGCAGCAAAGTGAGCTGCGGCTCGGCCACAGCTACAACAGCCCTGTGTTATCAATGCTGTTTCCAGCACAAAACCAAAACAGAGCCCATAGCAGGTGCTGTGAAGAACATTAACTCTATCCCAGCCAAAACCAGCGTAGTTATACAGGACCGATAACACCTACTACTATTAAATTGATTGATTTTACCTGTACAATCACTTTTCAGTCTGTAACTATGGCAAAGTTTCCATGTTAAGCTAAAATTTTCAGTGCTCTGCTTCTGTGTCTCAAGCTAATTGATCTGATCGTTTGTTCCTGTGTTTTTGCAGTTTTAGCTAGAATGATTTAGTCATTTATGGCTTGATATTAGGGAGTGAAAACACATTATCTATTTTCACTGATAACTTAGTCTGGAATTCTTTTCTGTATTTCTGATATATCAGCACTTCTAGAAGAGCCAGATGACTTTTGTTAAGGTTAGTCCTTCATAACTCAGCCAAATTTGTTTGCGTTTTCAGATCCAGAGTTCATACAGTGTCTCTCTATATTTGCTAGAGATAAAAATTAAGTCTTCAAAAAGCTAATTTTTCTTGCACGTGCTGAAGGTTCTTACTGCTCCTTCTGCTAACCAAAGTACATGGGTACTGTTTTCTCAAGGATTAAGCATGATTAGCTTCAAGATTAAGTCAGACTTTTGCTGTAACAAGAGCTCCATCCTTGGATGTGTTTGTGCATTGGAACTGAAAACACAAAGTCTTTCTTTTTTATGCCCCAGAACAATAAACCAAACTGAGAAACAGAATGTATTAGCTTGGGAACGGCACTGTGTTAACACAGCTACATTTTGAGTCAGAGTCAGATTAGTTTAGAAACTGGGCATTAGTGGTTATATGAGTCCATCTGTCTAGATGGCTTCTGGGGAAAAAAGGGTAAGGAGACTGAAGCTGGAACCACCAAGGGAGAGGGGGAAATATGATCACTGGAGTAACAAACTCTAGGGCAAACTAGAACATGGAGAAATAACAAAATGAACCAACAACCAAAATGAAAATAAAAGCCCAAACCTAAAACCAAAACCCACCTTCACACTCGTCTTGGATGCCTGATTTATCCATGCATGATAATACAGGATTTGCTCAGCCTTATAAAGCACGTGAAGTATATATATATCAACACGAATTTTGTTATCAGCTGCATTTTTTGGTTTTCTGATCTTGCTGCAAATTAGACCCAATGCCTTCAAACTGAATAGTGAGAGAATTAGGCATATGCAATGACCACATGGGATAATGTTGTTTTAAATGGCCTCCCCAGTGGAACATAGAAACACTTTGGCAGAAGAGGGGGTCAAAGCCAGTAGTCAAGGGAATGATTTAATCATTTTAACCATAAGATCTTGATTATCTGCACATGTTCTCTGTTCTGGTGCAGATGAGTCAGGTCTTGAAAACAGTTTCGTTCAGATAACCCAAATTTATTTCCAGAGGAGAATGGAGAGAACAGGTTCAGATTCCTAGTCTTTCTTTAGCTATCACAAATCATATATTTTCTTCAGACCAAGGAATGTGCTTTGCCCAGTTAAACAGTAGGTACATATGATGTTCCATATGGGTAAGTGACTTTAATGAACATTTTGAAAAGCTTAATCAGATGGCAAATACAACATCTGTTTACATATCTCCATTAGAGATAACTAACATTCTTTTCAAAGTCACCCTCAGGGTCTGGGGAGATAATATTGCGGGATAAGTCAGCGGTTCATTACTGGAGAAATTGAGAGTTATTCTTTTTGTAGTTAACATCAATAACTACAGAATTGCAAAAGGTCTTGTAAAATATGGAAATTGCTATAATCAGAATGATTTAGAATCTGATGAGTTCTGTCTCTAGAAGCAGAAATGTGACTGTAATGAAGATGGAAATACTAAGGACCAGATTCTGAACTGCTGTTCACTGTTGAAATACAGTGTTTATTTGCACATGGGGAGGGAGACAGGCATTTAATTCCTTGTATCTTCTCATTAGTTGTACCCAGTGCAGTGCATATGTGTTAAACTATAGTCCAGTGCATTGTACGGTGCCCAGCTGAGTTTTCTTCTGGTCATGGTATCATTCAGCCATTTGTGAGATGGGGTTAAAGTTACAAGCCCAAGCAAACAGGGGACATTCCTCACTGAATAAGTTTTGCTTATTAGAAATTGGTTAAGTGGGCTTTAATGCCAAGCTTCTAGATTAAATCAGGTCTGAGTTGTCGTCTTATGAATGCTATATGTTCACATTTTACAGGTGAATTAACAACTTTTATGAGAAAAACTGTAATTGAAATTAATTGCCACATTGGCACTGTTGGCTACGTTGTGGTGAGCACTCTTCTTACACATTAGTTCCGTTAAAATATCATAATCTCAGGCAAAAAAACATGTGTTGTTTACTCATCTTTTTTCTGTGTTTGTCCATTGGTTTATGCTGAGCCCTCTAGGCCACTTGTGAAGTAAGGTTCTCTTCCGAAGCTCTTTTTCAGATGACCAAAACCTGCTGTGAATGTCCTATCAAAATTCTTCCATATATATGTGCCATTCCCCAGTGCTTCAGACTTGTAGGTTCATTGTCACGGTTTTCCAGATGTACGATAATCAAACCAAAGAGATTTGAATATCGCAAACAAGATATATAAAAGCTACACTGGCAGTCAGTTCCGTCCCTCAATGGTTGCATGCCCTAATCACTCAGCAGAGTCCTGTACTGCCATTTCTCATCTTCATTCTGGACCCACACTGACAGCAGAGGTCTGTTATGAAGTTATTGAAGTACTTACATAAGAAGAGCATGCTTGTAGAGGAACTGTAAAGGAATTCTAGGGGAACGAAGCTGGGTTAATTAACATTGATAATATACAGCTGTGGGCTGGCTTCAGGGGCGGTGGGTTGGCTGACGTGGATAAGGTGCAGCTGTGGCTGGTTCCCACTAAGTAGTTAAATAGCTCTAAGGGGTATGGAAGAGATGGACTGCATGAAGAGGAGCACTGAATGAAGAGAGATCTGGAAGCAGCCCAGGGAGGAGAGCGCCCCAGATGTAGGTGAGACAAGGAGAGGCCCCTGGAGAAGCAGGGGTCCCAGATGAGGAGAGGCTGGCTGGAAGAGGAGCCCTAAGAATGAAGACTCCAGATGCAGTAGAGGCAAGAAGCAGGGTGGACTGGCTGAAGAGGATAAGGAAACATCATGGACAGTAGATGAACTTTTGAAACCTTGTGGGGCATTGGTGGCTGTGCCAGGGCAAGGCATGGGATCTACTTATTGAAGTTAACCTGGTATGGGACGGCAAAAGCCTTGTGCAGCTGGCTAGTTTTACTAGTGCTGACACATGCTGTTCGTGAACTGGCTGGAAAGCAGCTTTGCACAGAAGGACCTGGTGGTTGTGGTGAGCACCAAGCTGACTGTGAACCAGCCCTTGCAGCAAAGGAGACCAACAGCCTCCTGGTCCACACTAGGCAGAGTGTTGCCAGCATGTTGAGGGAAGGTGATCCTTCCCCAATGTTTAGTGCTGCTTCCTTCTCATCTTAACTATTCAGTGATTCTGTGAACCATGCCTACATAAAAGTGTATGCACTGTCCTTGGGTTGCTGACATGAGTAAAACAGAAAAGCATGGCTTGAGCTGCAAGTTTTGTTTGTTTGGTAACTAATGAGGTTACCAGAAAACAGATTTTTTTGACTACTCTTGAACTAATCACTAATTTCAGTAGACCTTGCTGAATGGTTTTTAATCTGGAAAAGATTCTGGAGGTGGCTCCATTCATCACACAGAGAAAGGCTCAAGAAAACGAGAAAGTAGCACATCCTGTATATTGATTGCTAGTCACCTGTCCACATACACACATGGAAAATAAAGATATGTGCCCAATTATTTTTCATACTAGAGTAAGGATCAGGTTGGCCATTTCAGTTTGGTGGTGAAGTACAAAGTGTGTGTCATGGAATTTATTGAATTGATGTTCTGTGTTGTACCTGAAGTGGTATAGTAGATTCTGGACGCTCTGTGACGACGTTAAAAATGCTTACTGGGGTTTTGTTTTGTTTTCCTGTTTCTGTAAAAACTGAAATGTATCCTGCAGTATTTATTTGTCTGTGTTTTGATGCTCAGAGAAAGGAACAATATGAAACAACTTTCAGTCTACCTTTTAGCAAAGCGGTTAGGGTAGGAGTAAAATGTTTGAGAATGGGGGCAATCAATGTGAAGTGTGTTCAAGTTAAGTTTAGAAGTGACTAGGACCGTTGAGTCTTGGTTTAAGGATTGGTTTTTGTTTGTTTGTCTTTGTGGGTTTGGGGTGGGGGTTTTTTTGGAGGATTAGAGGTTATAGTCTGAGAGCTCTAGTATTATCATTCATCTGCTCTCTTCCATAGCACATTTTATTTTAGAGCTGTAGACAATTCAGTCCATACTGAACAACAATTTATCAGCCAAAATGAAGGCAGATCAAGTTCAGGGTACCTGATTGCTAGGCAATTGCTATTACTTCTAAACAAGCTAAAATCAGTTTAGGCTGGCAGGAGCTCAAGCAAGACACCCTGCACTGCCAGGCTTTTCCTACTGATCATGAGATCATGTTGTTTTGGCTGTTCTACCCACTGCTCTTTGGAAACAGGTATCCCAGCACAAAGGGTCTCCTTGCTGTTCACTGTGATTATCTGTTTTTCCTGGACAACTTGAGCAGGATCCTGAACTGAGATAGTCTGAAGAGTGCAGTCTTGGTTTTAGATAGAGATAAACCTGTTGAGTCACATCTAGAGTAAGTTCAAGAGTCTCTTTTAGCCTCCATAGCGACCTTGTCTTGGGTGAGTGTCTCAATACGTGAGCTGTTGTGGAAAATGAGGTCATACTTCCAGTAGTTTTGTAAATATAGGTTTTATTTTGCTTTCCTTTTTTTAACAGGTAAATCAAATACAATCTGATTCATGGTGTGTGTTTTGTCTTAGTTGAAGAAGGCGGCTGCTTGTTTCAGAAAGGACAAAATATTAGCTTCTAATATTGATTTAATATAAACCTGTTATAATTGGGTGGGTAGATTGCTTTTGGATGGGGAATACAGATAGGTTGGCAAAACACTGCTTACAGATCTTTACAAAAGTCTTCTGTCCAGAGAAAAGTGAATCTTGAATGTCTTAGAAGAGATGAGTGGAAGTCATAGAAGATATTCAATAGAGAAATTATTTGCATGACTTTATATAGATTTTTTTTTTAATTTTACTGCTAAAATTGTAGCTATACATGGATGATTTTATGTCTGTAAAATTATTGTAAATTATTTGGTGAAATATTTTCTATATTTTCTAAATCTGCACTGGTTACTTTCAACTTGTAACACAAACCAAATTTGTAACACAACAGTGTGTGTGTATGTCCTCGAATACTAAAGAATACATGGGAGCAGGTTCTCCAAGGACATAAATTTACTTAAACTTGTGGGTCATGGTCATGGACACACACAAAAAATCCACATTAATACAACTGCTTGTCAGGGCATTGTGCAGACCAACAGCTCACTGGAGAACAGGAGATGCAGGGGCTCTCCCACGGCCAACAGGTCAGGGCATCCTGGTGAGACCCAGTTCCACCACCTAAACCAGGGAGCAGGGCACCCAGCCCCAGGCATCAGGTGCATCCCATGGATGGGACTGGGCCAACGCCAGGCTGAGATGTCAACCCACGGGTGGGCAGAGCAGAGCTGTGGCAAAGCTGGAGGTCGGCGTCCTACAGGGCAGTCTGATGGTCACAGGCTGGGCTGAAATGGTGTCCTGGTCCTGTGATCTGGGTGAGGGGAGGCCCTGCGGGAGGTGGGCAAGGACAGTCAGGCCTGATAGCACCCTCAGGGCCCTGGCACTGTTGTCCTCAGGTTGTTGGTTATGGGTACAAACCACTCCGCAAAGAATAAAGGATTTAGAAGACAAAAGATATGCAATTAAACTATCATGCACCTTTCACTCTGTGAAAGAAATACTTTGTCAATAAACTTCAAAAGTCTAATCCCCTGACAATCTACTACCAGCTGACAAAATATGTTGATGAAAAATATATTATTTCTTTTCTGAAAGAGAAGGGACTATTAGTATTTAATGCAAACTAGCGTCCTCTTTTGCCATGTTGAATGTCCTTGGATAATTAATATGGATCTGATTTATTTTGGATTTTTTTAATAATTTCTTCGGTTTTCTCACATTCTTTCAGCTTATTGGCAGTTCCACAGTATGAGTTTTCCAGACTGAAATAGTTTGTCTTCACCTGCCAAGATCTACAATCAGTATTTTAAAAAAAATATTTGGGAGGAAAGAATGGGGTAAATGAGGCTGAGTTGACTCTTGCCAACTAGTCATTTCTGGAAATATGAAACAATTGTCACTTCTCTCAAACAATTAGCTTGATTTACATTAAGTTAACTTTCTAATGTGGTTTATACCAGATGGATGTCTCAAGCATAGACACCAAAGACTGATTGACCATTTGAACATCAAAAGATGTGCTCTACAACAGGGGACATTTGTTAAGTAAAGGAAGCATTTGCAACACTTGTGTAAGCATTAGTGGGTTTTTACATTCTGGGCAACCTGTTTCTGTGCTTGATCACATTCCTGGTATTTTTTTTTTTTCCCTCTGTCATCTAATCACATTTCCTTTGCTGCAGCTTGTGTTAACTGGCCCTTCCCTTTCGCTGTGCAGATCTGGGCAGAATTTGTCTCTGGCTTCTCAGCAGCCATCCATTTAAAAGGTTCAGGTAGATTTGCCCCTTAGCACCTTTCCTGGCCTGAAAATACCTTTCTAGCCCTGTCCATATACATTATGTCCTCCAGCCTGCTGACCATCTTGATGACTCTCTACTGGACTCACCTCAGTTTGTTCATCTCCCTCTTACTGGGTACCCCAAAACAGACACAGTATTTCAGATGTGGTTTCATAATACTCAGCGGGAGCGAAGAATCACTTTACTTGATGTCCTTTCTATGATCCTACTAATGCAAACCAGTATATGATTTACCTTCATTGCTGTCCAGTCAGTCAGTCCCCAACCTGTTCCATTGCATGGGATTATTCCTCCCAAGGTGCTAGATTCCATGTTGCCTTCCTTGAGCTTCATGAAGTTTCTTTCAGTGTATCTCTCCATTCTGTCAAGATTCCTATGAATGACAGCCATGCCTATCAGTACATCAACAACTCCTTCCGATTTGTGAATTATGAATTTTTATTATTTGCCTTATAACCTTCCTGTGGACTGACTTTGGAAGACCATCCTGTAGTTCCCCAGGTCCTCCTCTTGTCCTTCTTGAAGATGGATGTGATGTTTGTCTTTTTCAGCTACCGTGACTTCTCCTAACACCACAACCTTTCAAAGATGAGAGAGAGAGGTCTCACTATGATGTTGGCAAGCTTCCTAAGCACTATTGGATGCATCCCATCCACCTCCATGGACTGGTGTGCATCCAATTTACTTAAGTGATGTCTAGCTTCATACTCATTTATTGTACGTAGCACTTCCACCCCTGGACTCTACTACTTGGTGTAGGGTCTAGGGGACCAGAGAGCAGACTTTCCTACAGAAACACTGAGAAAGCAAAGACACTTAACAAAGGCTTTTCCATGTCTTTGTCACAGTGTCTCCACATATTCCTTTGTCTCCCTTGTGTTGCTAGTGTACCTATAAAAAAATTTCTTGATACTTTTCATGTCCATCTCCAACTTTAACTTCAGCTGAACTCTAGTATCACTCTTTCTAGAGAATTTAAATAATAAAAACAGAGCCATGGAAGTATCTTTGGAAATAACATGATGTGCTCAAGTTTCACTATTCCAAAATATTTTCTGAGAAGTGCTAAATATTAGAGACCTCAAGTCTAATTGTTTCCCTTTTCTCCACAATGACAAGTTTTCATTGAACTCTTCCACTAAAACTTTCTGTATTGCCTTCACAAGTCAATATATACACGTGCTAAAAGAAATCTGGAACACTGCTGTTGATATATGCTCCCTTTTTCCTGTTGTAATTTTTTGCAATCGTTATATCTATTTAAGAACGTATTTAGAAACAGTTATTTTGGCATAAAAGCAATTCACTAATCAGTCATTACTCATGAGGGAGCAAAATTATGTTTGATTGAAATGGTAGATGAATGTGTCATCATGTTTTACTCTGAACTAGTTAAAAATATACTTTCACTTTTTTGTGAAGTTTTCTTTGTATAATTTCAGATTTGCTGATTAATAAAGACTAATGCTCTATGCTTGGTAAAAGGGAGACAGAAATTCAGGAAAACTCTAGTCCACTCTTCCAGAGTTATCTGCCAATAGCACTGTTTAAGTTTCTTGGGACTATCCAGTTAGTATTTATTTATTTATTTGCATGTCCTGGACTATAACTATATATACATTATAAAAGGACTATAACCATAGCTGCTATCAACACTGCAAATTTAGTTTTTGTTTTAGCTACAGAGAATTAGTTCCATGACTTAACAATGCATTTTTTTTCAGCTATAATTGATTACCATATTTATTTCTGTATCTTTCTTTCTTTGTCTTTCTTTGAGACAAGTAATTTATGCTGTTTACAGAATTCAAATAACATGTACATACAAAATTATTTATATGGATAACCTGAAGTCCTTCATATAAATGAAGATATTAGTGCATCATACTCCTAAGAAACTTCACAGAAGAAAATTAATGGGATATTGCTGTAATCTGTATAGGAATGATACAATATAATGTTAGTGAAAGCAAACTGAACACAAGGAAGCTAATCTGTATCAAAATGAAGTAGTAAATATTGTAGCATAGTATATTATCAGTGCCGTACTGTTAAACAGGTTGTGTTTTTAGCTGCAACAAGTGATGCAGAATAATCAAAAAATGGCACAAAATTTCTTTTGAATTAGTCCTGACCAATGCATAGAACCTAGATGTGATGTAGAGATTGTGACACGTTAAATTTCATGGACTAGTAAGTGTGTGTGTGGGAGGAAAATCACAGAAATATTAAAGTTAAAAAAAATAAAACCCATTCAAAATCAACAAGCTAGTTCTGTAGGAATTCTTTATAAAATTGCTCAGAAAAAATATTTTGTTACAATAAGTTAGTATTGTTTATAAACAAGAAATATGTAGATGTCCATAAACTGACAATTTAAATGTATAATTATGGTAATGTATGCTAAAGATTTTAATGGAGAAATAAAAAAAGTTAAGTACATTAGAAGCAGACAGCTTCTCAAAGAGTCACTGAAAGGAGTTAATAGATTTGCAAAATAATAAAAAAAAGAGCCACTGGAAAAGATAAAATTATTTATTATTTTAAGTCTAATTAGTTTGCTTCACTTTGCACTGTCCAGAAATCTTGGAAGTTGTTTTCTCTACAAGGAAGAAGTCAGGGAAACTGTCTGAAATCAAAGTGCCATAAAAGGAATTTGATTAAATTAGTAGTTGCATACTGCCGGGACCATGTGGGTTTTGCCCAGGAAGGAACTGAAAATTAAAATTATCAAAATGCTAAAACAGTGAGTATCCTATCACTTAGGGTCCTTTTGGAAATACAAGTATGGAAGGTGAAAAATGCAACTTCTTAAAAATACATTTTAAAGATGATCCAGAGAATTATAGACCAGAAAGTCTACACTGCCTAAAATGGTTGAAAATATAGTGCATCCTCACAAAAGAAGAGTCAACATAGCTATTCTAAAAGGGAAGGCTTTGTTAAAAGATTGTTCTAATTCCCTCCAAGACTGAGTATATACAGAAAGAAAATATATCCATACAATGTAATTGTATTTTTAAAAACTTTTGACAAAGTTCGGAAAAATGTGCCTGAAAAAAATTACAGTATATTGTAGAAAATGAACAGGAGTTCTGTTCTGAATTTATGATTGCTTAACATGTAAGAAACCTGCAAAGGCAACAGAATTGGAGCAGAGTGCAAAATTAGATGAATTAACCTAACTATTCAAGCTAACTGTGAATTTGCAGAATAAGCTATTGACTCAGCTGACCTGATCAGCCTATATGTGTGATGTGGTTGACTTACTCTTCATAAAAAAAATGAAAAATATAATTTAAATTTAAGTATTTGCATGTATTAACATTAATAATATGTAAATTATTTTACTGGCGGTTTTGAGGTACAGGGTAAATTCTTCATATATCTCCCTATCTATCTATGTATGAATCTATGTATCTATCTATCTATCAGCCTGTCTATCCAGAAACATAGCTTTCTAAAGGACCTTTTATCCTTGAAAGAGTCTGAGTATACGAATATATGATTGCAAGTATATGAGGAACTCCTCAGTCTTAGGTTGTCCTCTAGATAAACGTAGTTTCTGATGAATTAGATTTTTTTTTTCCAATACTTTAGGCCCTTTGGAAAATTAGCTTTGGACTTGGGTTACTTAGGTTCTTCAATAAATTATTGGGGTTTATATACTACAAATTATTGGGTTTTATATACTACAGTCAATGAATTTACTACTTGATATTTCATTTACCTGGAGACAACATTCCATTGGTAGATAAAAATTATTTATAAACACTAAGGAACTAAACATGGGTGGCAGTAACATAAACATCCTGTGAGTTTGTTGTGTAAACTTCCTTGTAGTCAACCCAGAGGCAAATGCAACATTGTGAAATTATTCTTAATGTAGTCTTGTAACATAAATGATTGGAACCTGATCCTCAAAGAGGAATTGAAAATATTAAATTTTGAAACATTAGGGACCAGATTTCTGAAGGAAACAGAAATTGCTCAGCAGATTTTATTTGTTTGGTTTTGGAGGGTTTTTTGTTTTCTGCAAACACTTTTATGTAAGATCCCTCAGAATACAAAATATCTGCTTTTGGAGAATAGAGTCTTGGTTTACATGTTGCCTTAATAAATCAAATCAGTTTGCTTCAAAATAACATGCCTTATAGTAATAGCATTGCATGTATTGGTTTGAGACCTTTTTCTATGCATTATTCTTTCAGTATCTAGATGTTGTTCTGGTTTTGTACACATACTCCAGGATATTAAGGTAATGAATGCTATTTGCCAAGAACTGTCTTACAAGGACTTCCCAAGTATGTGGACTGTTTTTATAAACTTTATTTATCAATATTCTAGGGGTTGTTCATTTTTGGTTTGGGTTTGTTGTGTTGGGTTTTTTTCCCATAGGGTTCTGGTCACTAACCTGTCACTAACAGCTAGTTATTGCATAAAGCTGCAAAGGTGTAACCTTCTTTCAACTGGATAAAAGTTAAACAAAATAGTAAAATTCTTATAGGATGGAGCTGACTTATGAGGGACTAGTTAACAAACTGAATAAACAGACTAACACACCATGGGACCTATAGTGATCTTTTCATTGGAAAATAATGATTACTGAGAGGGTTGAAGAACGATTAAAATTAAAATTAGAGAATATAAATAAATTGATGAAAACAAGGAGATAGAAGTTGAAAGTAACTCAGGCAAATGGTTCTCAGAAAGAGAGTTATTAGACTGAAGAGCAGCTTTTCTAGCTAAATGTTGGAATTTGTTTCAATAAATGATGCAAAGCAAAACAAATACTTGTAATACACTATATGACTCCTCAACTGTTCTTTGATTTGCTCTGATGTCTCCTTTAGGAATATAAACTGTAGTTCTGTGAAATCAAAAAGTTGTTGTGGCTTCAGTCTCAGGCTGTTCAGTTCTGGCCTTTATTCTTCCAATTCTGTTTAACTTCACACACTAGTAAAGTAAAATATCAGACATTTCTACCAAAAGGAGAAACATGCCAGACTTTTTTGAATTAACTATATGTAATTTGCTGCTTGACAACATACAATATCTCCATTTCTTTCTGTGTTTTCTATGTGATCTTATTATATAGACCAGATTGTTTTCTTAAGATAGCAAGTGGACCCAAGAGAAGTCATGTGTTTGTTACTGAGGGTTTACTTTCCTGGATGTTTTTATAAAACTAAAAGTCATCCTCACAATTTAAAGGAATAAAAGTACTCTCCCGTATCACCATGTTTCCTCTTGCTTTAACCGACCTAGCTGCAGATGACTCAGGCACATGGCTGGTTTCTCACCTGCTGTATCTTGGAGATGTTCCTCCAAAGTGTCATTCTGGGAAGCATATTTAATTTTGTCTTCTCTTCATAAAACCAAGTTGCTATGGATAGCAGGCTGCCTTTGCATCTGCTAATACAGAGAAACTACTTTTTATCTTAGCCATTTGTTTGGTTTCGTTCATATGTACAGTGCTAGCAAGTCAATCATGATTATCTGGTTTGACATAACGTATAACACAGATCCTAGAATTTTTCCCTGTCCTGCACTGAGCTCAGGAACTTCAGCTGTATCAAAACAAAGGCCCTTGAGGTCATTTGGTGCAGATACAATGTAATGTTATAAGTGCTCCAAATAATGCCAATAGATTGTTTTTACTCTTCAAAGCAGTGAAGATGGGTATTAAGAAAAAATACCCAAAACATACCCAAAGCTCTTACATCTAGAAGTTCTGTGTTTATGGGTAAAGATCTTTCCAGTATAAAGCCATCAAGGCTTCATCTTGCTTCTGTATCTGCCTTTCTTGATTCAGGTACTGTCCTTGTCATATAAACATACAGCACATGGACCTGCATATAATTCCTTTACAAAACCACACTAGGATATTTCTATTTGGACAATCTTTTTAGACATTTTTCATGTTAAAACATTTCATGTTTTCAACTGAATTGAAATCTCAGGGGTAGCCAGGTATGGATTATAGAGAAACAAGACAGATTTTCATTATTCTTTCAATATTGAACCAGTCAAATTTTTATTTTTTTTTTCTTTTGTTGTGACATTTCTGTTAGTCACTAAAAAACCAAGTCTTTATTTTCTAAAAGCTGAAAAAGAAGCTTAGTAACTTGAATTCTTGGTAACGTATGTTATAAACCCTGTGCTTTTTGGCTGTGCTATGTGATAGCATCTCTGCTTTCTATTCATCTGCAGTGAATGTTTACAACTGGCCCAGTTGTGTAATATGAATGTAACACAAATACCTTCACAGGAAAGGAACATTTTCTTATTGTCTACTAATAAATTTGAGTGAAGTTCTTTTGAAATAACTAATGGGAAGCAATTGGTTGGAAAGTGGATGTTATAATAGGTACTACACCTGAAAAAGACTGCCTGAGCTGGCTAATTGGCATTCTTTATTTGCTACATGGATTGCCCGCAGTGGAATAAAAATATACTCCCACAAAAATTCTAGCTTAGTTATATTGTCCTTTTTCTTTATGCAGTGCATATATCTTTATGCAATGTGACTCTGTAAGAAAGCTCCTGGTTAATTTATTCTATGGGTATCTCCTGGGTATTTAAGGTATGCTTTTACTGCTTAGGTTATTATCTGAATGGAGACCCAACATAGCTGAATTTCTTTTTCAAAATCAAAAATCACCCATAATAAAAACCATGCTGTTTTATTCCTAATTTAACAGAGAGACAAATAAGAATAGTTTAAGGTATGAATATCTTCCTACAACTGAACTTGGCGATATGAATTTTCAGTAACTATTAGCCATGAACATTTCTTTGTATCCTTTTTTATTATGTGCAAAACAATGTTGGAGTATTAGGCTGATACTGAAGTTCTGAAACGCAATTGCTAAAAAATTGGAAATGCAGAATCAAGTCCTAAACCAGCTGTCTTAAATTTGCCAACATGATAGTATTAGACTCTGAAAACTGAAGGGTTATTAAAGGGGGTTAAAGTCCTTAAACTCAGCTTGTCACAAACTGCCTGGCCTGGCCAAAGTTAACTCAAGCAGAGGACTTTTTTTTTTTTTTTTTCTTATGATAGTGGGTGGAAATTCAATGTTATATTTAAGTATTTGGGGAAAGTCTTGAGCCTGGCCCTCTTTGTCATCAGC
This sequence comes from Falco cherrug, assembly GCF_023634085.1. NCBI lineage: Eukaryota > Metazoa > Chordata > Aves > Falconiformes > Falconidae > Falco > Falco cherrug. The sequence goes on from NC_073698.1 coordinate 8,036,816, forward strand.
AGCATGTGGAAAAAGGCATCAGTATTTCCCATATACTGAAAGTGACTGTTGCAGCAAGTCTTTCTGTCCTTTCTACCCTCTACATTTAATCTATCTTGCTAAGCAGATCTTTTTACAGTTGGATCTAAGTTATTTTGCCTAATGGCTTTATATGAATCTAGTTTAAGGGGAACTAAAGCACTAAAAGTGCACAGAATTCTCCAGAGGACAGAACTCCACAAACCATTACACACCTCCACCTGAAAATAGCATGTAATGTAAGGGATGTTTCTGTATTGGCATGGAAATGGTCTTGTATTTCAGTGTTTCTACTGCAGTTTTATGATTCTTTGATTCACTTGGATGTGAAATTAGTAAACCTGCTGCTTTGTTCTCCACCAGCTTTGACATGATTGACTTTGACTTAATATTCCCAGCTGAGAGTTGTTTTCTTCTGTTGATACAGTTCCCTTCCAAAGCCTTGTCATTTTTCTTTTTCATTGTATCTTGATTTCTAAATTATTGTCCTTACGTTAACCCTGGGACATGCAGCTAACGCTGAGAATGGATATGTTTGCATTTGTAACTTCTTAAGCTTCTCTACCCTCTCATAAAAATCAAAAGAACATGCCCTTGTTCATACAGGCAGATATGTTGTGCAGGGAGCTGCGTCTCAGTGCTGTGCTCATATTTCTATATAAAACTTCAAAGCTTGAGACTCATCCTTTTGTTTAAAGGGTATGGGGATTGTACAACCTTTTTTAAGTAAAATATTACTCTTAAAGACCACTGACAGGTTTTCAACATTTTCTTAATGGTGAACATTTTAAGTAACCGCCTTTTATTATATTTTTCTTCTTTTATTTTCCTGTTTTATTTTCGGTGTTGTAGTCCTGCATGCCTCTCTTGGCTTGCATACCTGAAGGAAGGGAGGCACAGGCAGGCCTGAAACAGAGGCCAAGCTGTTTTATTTCAGGTCCTTCTCCACCCCTTATGTTCTGGTTTCATTAAACAAAGCAGGTTTTTTTTTTTTTTCATTTTACCTATAGGTTCGTCAAGGAAATCAAGCGATTTGCCCAAGATTTCCTAGGTACCCTGTGAAAGCAATGAGTTGTGCCAGATCAGTTGGCTGCTGGCCTAATCTTGGAGTAATCACAACCATTCCTTCTAGCCGGTGTCACCACTAAGACTACCTTCTATACAAGCATAATTGGTTTTCATCAAGCAGGGGAAAAAAAAAAAATAGTTCCAAAGTAATTGCACTTGACTTAATTCAGTAGCCTTGTTATTATGTTAAATAAGCGTGCTTATTTTTCTTTCTAGAAAAATACTAGTCAAATTTTTAGGATCACTAAATAATCCAGTCCATTCTGTGTTTCTTACGCTTCTTATTCCCTGCTTTTTACGATTGCATAACATCACGTTCTTGGTTGGAGGGAAAAATCTGTTACTACATCTAAATCATCTTCACCCATGCTTCTAGCTTCCCTTTCAGAACTCTATTAATAAATTTTCTTTCCCATATGCACTTTTTGTTTCCCATATGCACATTTTTGCCCGAAGCAAACTCTTCTCAGTGTTTATTTTTGGTGTATGTCCAACATTACTGTAATCCAGTTACAGTTATTTGTGCTGGTAGAATATCAGCTAAATCTATTTGTTCCCTTTTGTCATGCTTACTTAATATTTTAAAAAGAAAATTAGTGAGATTTTTCCACAACTGTACTGGGTCAAACACAGTTCACATAGCTTACTGTAGAATATTCAGTTTTCCTTTGTGCACAAGTTATTATCAATTTAGGATGAGAGTTGGGCATGTGGATTTGAGCCATGCGTTAATCCATGTTCATCCAGAAGTGCATGTCTTTCTGTCTAATACAATGGTTCAATTACAGCTGATGAAATTGCATTATCTTTTGAATCCATCTTATGGTGTTGTCTAGCAATTAGTCACATGTCTACATCCCATATTCAAGTGTTTTTGTCTCATTACATAGGCAGTAATCAATTTTTAAAAAAGACAATTTAAAATAATTTATTAATAGTTTTTTATTTACAGATTTTGTAAATATGAAATAGTCTAGAAGTGATGGGTAGGCTCGGGATTAATTCAGTGGTGTCAAATGCTTTTGAAAAAAACTTTTTCTACATTCTGATAAGAGGCTATTTCAAATATAGTGTTTTAACAGCATAAGAACAAAAATTACAGTGAAGAGGATGCCTTTGCAGTTCTGCATTGTTCTGGTTGTGGTGCAGTGAGGCTGATGAAAGGTCACCTACTGCTTTAAAATGTAGGGCTATAGGGGTTTGTAATAGAGATTTTACTACTCTGGTACAGGTGGCTTTACCCAATATTATTAATGTAAATGCGTCTCTGGTCACAGAATGCATAGATTCTTTCCACTCTCCAACCACATTGTAGCTGTTGCTTGCCCTGATATTATTTTTTTTTTTTTGTGGCCTTTTTAAAATTCATATGTGAACTTTTTTTTTACTTCTGCAATTATCCAGATTTCTCCAAATATCTTTGAAAAGTATATTAAAATTGTTTTGGATTTTTGAGATTCTGACTGGCAGTTCAGAAAGTTGCAATAGCATAAGTATATTTTGGAGTGAACTGGGTAGCTTGCTATGTGACAAAAAAGCTGATGGTCTTAAGCTGATGGACATTGCTAATACAGGTCTATGATGATGCAAAGGAAATGTGAATTGGGCCTTGTTATTAATTTGTCTTTAAATATGTATGTGGTATATAAATAGATATGTTATCATTTTGTATATATGATTTATAGCATCAATTAATGGTAATGTATGTATTTTTTAAGTAGACATGGTCCTGCTTGAAATGATGCGGTAATGTTACGGATTATCTTCTGGAAGACAAGTTTTTAGGTGTTTAGGGTTGAGTTACCCTGGAGCACTAGAGGAAAGCTGCTTTCTGTACAGCTTGCACACCTTCACTTCTTATGCTTGAGTAAAATTACAGAAATCATGGATTCAGTCTTATGTACCTTTACATTTACTTTACATGGAGCAATGACTACACTGTAGGCCCCCTTAGCTCAGATGTGCAATTGCTGGCTTCTGTATCTATACCTGCAATTCAAAAATGCATTAATGTTTGGTTTTCAAACATGAAGTGACCTTATCTGTATGCAAAACTATGAGAGTTTTTGTAGTCGGGCACTTGTTATGTGAGAGGACACAGCCAGGTGTATGATTTTGGCTTTTCAGCAAAGTTCTGAATAAACCTTGCGTTACAACATGATTGTAGTGTAGTATGGGACAAGCACCTTGAATGAAAATACAGTTAAAACTGATGTTAGTTTCACATGTGACAAGTTGAAGTACAATGTTGTAAAAATATGTTCTCCGCTGTTAGAGCATTGTCATAATTTTTCATTAAGAATTACTGCCAGGTTGTATCGTTATGTGTTTTAGCAATAGCTAAACTTTGAGGAATTCTAGGTTAGTAATATAGGAGGAATTAAATAATTGAATCAAGTCTTATTGCACCAAAACATTTGTAAAAATTCATTTATCTTATTTGACCATGTATTTACAAATAGTCTTAGTTGTCCCTTTGTCTGAAATCTTTAAATTTGCTTTAGTCTTTGGAATAGTAAAACTATGTACAACACTTATCAATTCTGTTTAATTTTAGTGTCCTTAAATCCTAATTGAATGCGAATAGACATAAAAGGATTTTGTCACGCAGTCCTGTATTTGTTTTTAAAAGTCAATTGGTTATTTTCTATGGTTAAAAGTACCTGAGTCACGCTTTACGTTAAAAGAAAATTCCACAAAATACAGGTAGACATATAGGGGTCCAAGATCCACTGAGTCTTAAGACTTCGTCACCTGAGACTGGAATATATTCCTTAAATCTTTCCAGATGCTTGAAGCAATCAGCCCAGATTTTATACACTTCACACCCCTGGCACTTCTGTGAGAAGAAAGAAAATACTTGCAAATAAAGATTGTAGGAAAAGTTAAGGAAAAGAGATTGCATTAGTAAGAATAAAAAACCTAACGGGGGATTACAGAAAACTCTGTGCAGAAGGTTATTGGCAAGCACCAAAGAATTTGTAAAGGGTGAAAGAGGAGAAAATGATACTGCAGTCATAATCGTGAAGACCTTCTGCACAAATAAATGTATTCACACTTCATATGCATATATAAGCTACTGGAGATTTGTTTATTTGTTGCATAAATCTTTTCTAGGTGGCTTTATTTTTAAACTCAGCCTCTTGCTCTCTTTCCGTTATGTTTATGTATAGTTGTACATACCAAAGTTTACACTATGGTTTAGCATTTAGGGCAGATAACATTCCTCCTGAGCTTCTCATTTGCATCTTCTGATGCAATTTAGTTGACAAGGTCTTTTCAGGCATGCAGGGAAAAAAACACTCCCATGTCCGTTTTGATCACTGGCAAAGGGGTATCTTCTTCAGTAGTTTGTCTAGATGCTATTTCCACAAGAAAGCGCTTTGCCTGTAAAGCTTGTACATATAAATCTGCTTCAGCAGGGTGCTTGCAAAGTTGTGTCAGGGTTAGGTAGAAAAAAACCCAAAACCTAAGTATTCATGAAAATTGCAAGAGTGTTTGCTTGGCTGCTTTTTTTTTGCCTTTTTTTTTTTTTTTTTTTTACCCCCCCCCCCCCCCCCCTTCCTTTCTCCCGTGGTTTGTCATCCAGAAAGGATGCAGGCGCACGTCCCAGCCACGCAGAGCATTGATTGCTTCTGCCTGCAGCGGGGATGCTGTCAAGTCGCTGTGCGAGTGGAGTCCGATATTGACACAGAGCTGCTGGCCAGCAGCTCCTGCTGCGCCCCGCTCCCACCATGCCCTGCCGCTAGCTGCTGCCAAGGGGGCTGGGGAGGCCCCGGCGAAGGACCTGGCGGCTGGGAGGAGAGCGCTTCCATGCAAACTGGCCCAAGGAAGCCCTGGGTGCACCATGCGTGCCCACCTTCCCAAGCAGCACAGCTGCGGCAGGGGGTGCGAGGGGTCGGACGCCGGCAGGAACGTGCCTCCCATAGCGAGGGATGCCCACTGCGCCTGTCGTTGGCACCAGCATCCTCCGGGGCTCCAGTATAGCTCTCAGGCGCTTCCCTCGTGGGGACCTGGAGGGGCCAGCCAGAGCAGGAGCAAGTTTGTCCCTTTGTGGGACACTGTGCGGAAGAGCCCCCCTAAATCCCCAGCCAAGCCCCAGGGCAGCCCGGGGGAGTGGTGGTCAGAGTGCGCCTGTGCCCACGGCTGGTCCCCCCCGGTGCAGGTGAGCCAATTCTTCACTCTCCAAGCGACTTAGAGGATGATCCAGGGAAGGGAAGTGTGAGGTTTGGTGGTGTCGGCAACTTTTCATGCTATGTCTTGATTTGTGTTTAGAGATGCCTTCTGGAAAAATTATATGCAAGGGCAAGCTGTCGGTTGGTAATGTCTGTTGTTTGAATATTGATTCTCTGTGGCCTGTGGAAATTTTGGGGTCCTCTTGGAAGGGTTTTCTTGTTAAAATATTTTGGTTTCTCCCTCCAGGTTCTCCAGACTTTGTATTCCATTATGTTGTATAAAGAAATTATTTGTTTATCCCCACCCCCACCCCCACCCCGGTGTAATGGATTTTGCCTGCTTCTGTAAACAGTTTGTTTTCAAATGTTACCTTAATTTAATAAGGATATTTTAAATATGGAACATGGCAGGGTGGTGGTTTAGGTTTATTAATGAGAGAAAGTGTGATCTATTTTTCCTCTTTTGAACTTCAAATGTAATTGAAACCTTTAATAAATATGAAATAGCTCTTTAGCTTTCATAAATCTATAGGTTTTTATTTAATGGCAAGGCAGTGTATTTTAAAACAGAAACCAGCCAGGGTATAGGATGTGTATAGATACCTGTAAGCAATGAGACTGAGAATGATTACACACCAGATAACCCAGGACTGTGAAACAGAAATCATAATGACACTTACATGATGGTTAATATTAAAAAGCTTTAACACTTCCTCGACTGATGCATGTTTTCATTTCTGCCTTAGAAAACTTTAAGCTCATTCAAAAGCTTTGTATTGTGTCAATATCAAATCTGTTTGTCGTAATTTCACACACAAAAAAGCAGAATTCAATGTTGGAAGAGGGTTTTGAGATACATGTTTACTTACTGAAATAGTACACACTAGATTTGAACTAGCTTTAGCCTACATTGAATGTGTGCATCCTCTCAGAGATTAAATCAATTCTTTGATGGAAATGGGTTTAATATATTTTCACTGAACAGAATAGCAGTAAGGTGAAAGCCTGTCAGATAGTGTAGCTGTACTTGATCTTGTCTTATGGTCTAAAACAGTGATGCTCTGTTGATTGAAAGTGATTGCTGTATATAAAACACTTTATTTTTTTTGCTTCAAATCTATTATTAAGTAGAAAAACTAAACTTTGTGATACATTTTGAAGTGACCAAAATGATGCATGTGACTAAAGTATACATTGTACATTTTCTGTCATAAACAAAGCACATACAACTATTTATGGCAGAATAAAACCATATAAAGCATAGAACTAGACTTTGTTCTAATTTTAATTATAAAAAGCTCTAAATATTTTTGGTAGGCTTTGACGATTTTTGTGCTGGAAAAAATCCCGAAGGAAAAAACCCTATAAAGGAAAGGGTTCCTTGTTTTTCAGAGGTATAGAATTTATAAAAGGAAAATCAAGGAGTGATTAAAAAAAAAAAAAAAAAAAAGGCCACTTCTAAGGATACATCAATATCTACATTATAGATGCGTTGTAAAGTTACTTCATTATCTTCAGTGCCTTTGTGGTCACGTCCACTTGTGTTTACATAATGTGAAATTGTTCATGTATATGTGCTTTCTGACATTTAATTTTGAACTCTGCACTGTAAACTTTCTTTACTGTACATCCTTAATGCCAACTACCTTATTCTGTTTAGGAAAGTCCCTTTCTTGGGTTCTGCCTATAATGAATCCATCTACCATCACTCAAACTGATGTTCTGTGCCTAGGGTTGGACTGATGTACTTACTTTGGCAAACACTTGGTATTTTTTTTATGTCATAGAGTTGTGGGGTACTTTGTTTCAAACAATAATCTATCTTTTTTTTCCTGTGCAAAGTAAGCATTGTGCAAGCTATGGGAAGAAAGGAAAGTGTGTGTATATATGTGTGTGTGTGTATGTATATTGTTCTACGTACATACACTTAGACAATCATTTTATTAATTATATTGCATAGATGTAATATGGGAAAACATTATAGAGCTGCCCTTAATAACTGCCCTTACTTGGGAGGATACAAGTTGAAGTCAATTAAATTTTGTGTGGGCTATGTTGACTGGGAAAGATGTCATCTTGCTTGCCAAAATAAGGAACAGTAGTGAAACAGTTACATTTGCTGGCCTAGAAAAAGGAAAAATTTTTTGAAATTTCCATCTTATGTGTAAATGTGTTAATAAATAAGCTAGTGACAGCTTTGAGGATGGAGAAGGGTTTTTTTCTGTAAAGTTCTGAGCAGATTATTTGTTCTGCTTGTCATGTTTGGGAGACTACCTTCTTCAAGCATAGGAAAGACAGAACACCTTGGAAAAACTGCTTCTTGGTTAGCACTATGGAACCAAATTTAACGCACAGGTCCTTAATTCCTAGAGTGTGTGTTAGCCAGCTGTAACTAATGTACACTTTGTCATCCTCACCCTGATAAAAATGCTGATTTTTGTTGCTGAGGACATGGTTCCATTTTCTTTACCAGTTCCTCTTTCTTTAGTATGTCAGAGCAAAGAATGGCACTCAGGTATTATTAATATTTTAACTGTCTTAAAACTTTGCTTTGCTAGCTTGCATGTTTGTGTTTGCTTGTAGCTTCATGTTGACTTGTGGGTAGAAAAATGCTCTCTTTATATCCAAATAGAAGTTTAGAAGTTCTTTTGGGATTACAAAAAAAATCCCTCTTAATTTTGGAAGTGAGTTGAAAACAAGTTTAGATTGAAATGTGATTCCAAGATTTGATTCCAAGACCTTTCTTTTTTTTTTACTTGCAGTCCTTCTTGGCAAACTCATTTACAGTACTGTTTCCTTTATTAAAAAAAAAAAAAAAAAAAAAGTAAAGTAAGTTAATGGGGAAGTTTTCTATCTCCCTGTTGCCTGGAAATATTTCTAGCTCCTCTGCGGTGTACCAGCTTTCTCTATCACTGTTAGTACCATGAAGTCATGTAATTTGTGTGATTTACTCAGAGATTTCATATTTAAGGTCAGTGTTATGATAACTCTGAGAGAGCAGAGTAAAATTGGGGGTGGGGATTTCATAATTAAGGCCAGTGTTATGCTAACTGTGAGAGAGCTGAGTGAAATTGGGGGTGGGGGGAGGGTGTTGGTGCAGGGGCAAGGAGGTGACCTGATGTTTCACATGGGTCACATCGGATGTAGTTTGTAACGTTGGCTGTACTTTCCTTGTTGGCACATATGGACTGCTGGCACATACAATCTACAAATTAATCAGATTAGAAATGTACGATAAGACGTGCTGCTGAAGGTATGCAATGAACAGCTATTGCAGAAGGGGCGGGGGGATAGAAGTCTACCACCCTGAGCATAGCTTGAAGAGGAAATTGCAGATTGAGCTGCCGCGCTTCTTTTAAGAAGTCTAAGATACAAGTTTTACTTCAGGCAGTCTTTATGGAAAAGGGAACCCTCTAAACACCTTTCCAGTATGTGTGTAACTGTGTGTTTCCAGATTCCTAGAGCTCAATATTGTTCTGTTAAAGGGGAAAAGGCAGAAGTGGATTCCCAGCTTTGGCTGCTTCCCAGTTCAGAAGACAATATTGGACTCCACTTTAATTCAGCTTACTCTGTTTGCTATTAAATTTTTGACACTTCTATTTTGAAATATTCTCAAGGAAAAACATCTCATATCAGACAGTATCCTGGATGTGTCATCTACACAAATGCTTACATGTGTTTTGTTTTGAAAACTTCCATAGAAGTGTAAAGTTTCACATACTTGTAGTCAATTTGCTGTCAATGTCAGCTTTGATGACTTTTTTGGTTGGCTGTTTTTTTCCATGAATGTCAGATTTATTTTTTATTATTATTATTTTTTGCAGTCAGTGTCTTTTAAAAGAAATAGCATCACTGAGCTGTTTTGTTACCTAGCAGAGAGGCTTTTGAGCTAAACCCTAGCTTATAAATGTAGCACGACTTAAAAAAGGCAGTGAGTAGCCACATTCTGAAGTATCAGCTGAGAATGGTCTTTTGTCTTTGAAGGCTTTGGGCGCTAGTGCTGAAATTTTAGTATATCATTCGAGAGCTCTTTGCGTGGTGAGATGCGGTGAGAGTTAGCTTCAAGGCATTCTGCTACAGTACGAAAGCAGAAGGTCTATTCCAAGAGATACTGGCTCTCCTAACAATATAAAGAAATTATTTGTAATAGGTTGTGTTTTTAAAAGCTTAGCTTACTCTTTTCAGGTTCATGGATTCCCACATGCAACTGGCCATTCTTCTGTTAAGTCACTCCTGGCAATGGACGTACATACAGCTATTTTCATTAGCTAAGGGAGATCTTTTCACTCTAATTTAATATGTTCAATTGTCAGTTAAATAGCAGTTAAAGAAGAGCGAAATAATGCTGGGGTTTTTGCTGTTCTTTTTGTTTTAATCTCTGAGACTATTGAAAGCTAGATGTTGTAAGTCAAGAGTTAAGGATTTGGTGTCACTGACAATTTTAAGAAGGATAAAAGAGAGTAGCTGGGCAGTTTTTAATGGAAGAAGTTGTTCATATCCCATTCTTGGGCTGATATGTTCTTATCAGTGGATTTGGGCGACAGCCCCTAAGTTTAGGAAGAGGTATCTTAATTCAGCATCTTGCCTTGGATGGATCATTGTGCTGCATTCATAGAAGTAAGCTCATTTGTACATCTTTTAAGTGACAGCTGCACAGATTGCTGGCAATGTTTCAGAGCGGAAATACAAAAGCCATTAGCGTGTTCTTTTGCAAGATGAGTAATATTGTTCTAACAATTCCTGTATCCAGTCCCGCTGACTGACAGAGGACTTTGAGGAGTCTGTAGCATTCTGGGTGACATTCACATCTGACACTCTCCCAGCACAGCTGCTGTAGAAAACGTTATGCTTTTAGATTCTTGTTTAGCCTATTTCTTCTACCAAAACCAGGAAAGCATTGTTAATACTTAATTCATAGCATTTTAGGTTATGTTTGACATTAAAAGGAAGTCAAAGTTTAGCTCTTGAGTCCCCTGCCATGAGGTCAGCAGTCTCATTAGTGATGCAGGGAACGTTTCTGGTCAGAACTAACGTGAAAAGTTGCTTAAAGTTTGTTCAGAAATATGATTTCCTTAGAGTAATGGCTGTTCACATGATTGCAATTTGAAAGATGGACGTGGTATGTCCTGAAAAGACCAGAAACTAAACATGCTGAGACACATTTGGAGTTTCTGTATAACACGCAGGTTTAACAAAACAAAACAAAAAACCAACCAAATCCACAAAAAAACCCCAGCAGTACACATGAAGCTTTGTGCTCTGCAGACACAGGAACCTGGGGATGCGTCAATTGTTCCAGATTTCCCGCAGTGTCTCAAGGGGTCATTCATCCACCTCTGCCTGGATTGATAATGTATCATTGCTTTGCAAAGGGCACTGGGAGTAAAAGAAAGGTGGATAGTCGTCTTTTGGTTTTCTGTCTCCTTCTATTAATGTATTAGATCTTTCATCACTGTTAATATTTTTGATAATGTGTGATTTTAAGTAGCAGCAAAGACAGTTAAGAAATAGACATGGTTACATTTATCATGAAAGTATTTGTGTGCAAGATGTTTTGCCTATTTTCATTTAAATACAGAAAAAGATAAATGTATGCTATGCACTGTACTAACCAATGATTGTAATAATTTATCTACACATATCTTGGCTCCTGCTGATTGTTCAGTCATAAATATGTTAATACTTAATTTGCATGATTTGTTACACCGTATTTAGTTTTGCTTTTAATTATTCCCATGTTTCAAAATTTCTCCTCCTTGGTGCCTCAAGAAGCCAAGAACATTTTCTCCCCTTGACATGTAATTTGGCTTCTTGGATTTTCATGGGGGAAGAAAGGGCGTTATGGGAAGGGAATTGTAGAACTTGGAAGGGGATTGTTTATAGCATTGGTAATTGGCCAAAACTGCACAAGTGCTCTGATAGTTCTCCTGCTATTGATAAATTTCTCTAATACTTGGCATGTGTATTCACTCATGGATAAACTGTTCATATTTGAGATATGATATTTTTCACCAATTCATATGTCATCAATATGAGATATTCAATATTTGAGAACAGAAGGTCATTTCCCTAGGACCACACAGGCAGAGCCCAAAGGGATTAAAAACCTTTTTCATTTTTCCTTCCCCCTTCACTTTTTCTGTAGGCTTCCACTTAACCCACTCCTAGGAATATCAAGGCATTTTCACTTAATGAGCTCCTTACCATCACAGGAACTTATAACACAGGAAAGTCTTTGATCTGCCCTGTATTACTCTGATGGCATGTGACACACAATAGGATTTTAGTCTTCCTGTCTCTTACACTGACTCATGAAGTTATAGGTTGCTGGAACTGTTTTGTGGCAAATCAACAGGATCGATAAACTGGATGCTCTCTGGACTAAAGGGGTGGTGGTGGTGATGGTGGTGTTGTCAGGGAAAGGGTTGCCTCATGGCTTGCTTAAGATGGTAGGAATAAGACTTGATAACCCTGGTTGTGCTTTCTGTTAAATGTTCCACTATGTTTAAATTAAGCATTCAAAGATGCAAAACCTTTACACCAACTCAACACGATGGTTTTGGTCTAATCAGAACAAAATTCCTGAAAGACGATGACAGTTTATAGCTGGATGCTGAGCAATGGTTAAGACTGCAATAGAATTTGTCTCACCTATTTTGGCATGACTTAAAAACAAAACCTGAAAATTTATTTCTCTTTTGTAAGTGGCTATCTTTATTGTTCTGGGCTATTTGAGTCAACTGTGAAAATGTCAGAGTTCCCTACAAGAAACCCAAAGAGAGTTTCTGGTTGTAGTAATAGAGATTTATAGAGTTTGCCAGTTTACCTCTGTTTCCTCATGTTTGCATGTGGCTTTTGGATAAAGGATAATAAAAATAAAGCAAAAAAAGCCAAAAAAGAATTATGGATTAAATTACTTTGCTTGTAAGAACTGTGTTTGCTTTGAAATAAGCCACGGATTGTTAAAATAGAGTTTATAAGTGAAATAACATATAGTCATTTACTTTTTAGTAGAGGTATTTTGTTATAAATTACTGCAGTTAATCAGATGATTCAGCTCAATTGTCACCTAATTTCAAAAAGTCCCAATGTTTTGAGAGTTAGAAATGCAGGGTTCAAAAAGGACTTCTTTATGTATTCAAAATAGACGTTCTGTAATATCTAAAATGGACATCAGAAAAACAAACAAAATAATCCTTTTTGTAAATTCCAATTCTGGTATAAGCTTTCTGTTAGGTCACAGAAGCCAGCTATGAATGCTGTACAAAATCCAATTTAGCAAAATAACATCTGGTTCTGGTTTAGATACATTGCACTTTTAATCTGGAGTTTTACCTTTCTGATTAAGTATTTGTACAAGGAGAAGCAGGTTACTTCAGCAGCTGAAACTGTTCATATAATTTGTCAAACAGATCAAATTATTTTCATTATGCGTTTCAAATGAAAGCAGAATGAAGTAGTGCCATAGGCTTCTGTTGACATTGTAGAGCAACTCTGTGCAATGCTGCACTCGGATATTAAAACAGGCTTTTAAGACTCCTTGTTTACATTTGTTTTTCTTTTAAATTCTGATAAACACTTTCTCCATACTGAACTGGTATTTGCTGCATTCATGATCACAGAAACTTTGGCTATTTATCCATGTGCTGGTTTGTCCAAGTTTTTATGTTGCAGTCATCACTCACCTGATAGCTGAGCACATTAAATATTTATTGAAGATGTGGGTAAGGTCTAAGCCGGTTTTGCTTTTGTTCCTTCTGTAGGGTCTATTTTGTGAAATATGTGATTTTTTCAGCTTTGTGAAGAAGAAATGCAGCTGTGCTCCACTTAAGAGTGGCTGCCAGAGGAGCGCAGTCCTGGCCCTGCGCTTTGCTTCCTTCATTGTGCTGCTTTATATGATTGTGCACTGAGCTCAGAGGACTGATACGCCAGAAAGTTAAACCAGTAAAACAAACAAAAAAAAAAGTGTTTTAGATACCTATTTAATGGCCCAACTTGGTGTCTACTGGCACAGTTTCTAGCGCCAGCACAAAGCTCAGAGCATAAGCATGTGACAAGGGAGGTGTCCCAGAAGACAGCCCATAGCTGCATCCTTCAAGGGTAGTCACACTTAATGTGCAACCTGACGTGCGCATTTTGGGTTTGACAACGCAACAGTGCTTGGGGGCCTCCTCGTGCTAAGTGCAGAAACTTGTATCAAGCTCTTTGCTGTCTCTAAGACCTCAGAGGCAATAATGCTTCACTTAAATTGAGAGGTTTGGAGCTCTCTTTCCCTTTCTATTCTCACTTTTTGTTCAGCCTGGGTTCTCTCATCTTGGGTTCTTTCATCTCATCTGTGGGTTCTCTCTGGCCATCTTGCAGTCATGAGTGTACAAGTCACTTTGTCACAGCCCTGTGATACTACAGCCAGATTCGAATTGGCAAATGACATTTTGCAAGAAGAACCCAAAATTCCTATCTAGGTATTCAATAAGAAGGCAGTAAGAAAAATCAGAACCGCGGTCTCATGTTCTCACTGGGGCGAATTCTGTCACATGTGCAACCATGTTCTGACTGAGCTTTGGCCTTTGTGCACCACCAACTTGCTCAAGCATAAATTTATTTGAAGTACTGCCACTTAGAGGCAAGTGCTTTAAGCCTGTAGAAAAGACACACCTCTAGCAGTCTATTTACCAAAAGTGTACTTCTCACTTTTTTTATACAATGGGAGTAAGACACTGTTTAAAAAACAAGAAAAACCCCACCAACCAAACACAGTTATTAAAATTTACACTATGTAGTACTGAAATATACATCTTCTGGCAGCTTTTCTTAGCTAACTGGTATTTCTAGCCTATCAGTAAAATATCTCACTCCTGCGACATGAATTATTTTCCATTTTTTAATTGTGTGTGCAAAAATGGGAAAAAGGTAGCGTTGCGTATGCACATTTATAGAGTACAAGACCTTTATACATGATAATGTTCTATACAGCTATGCACAAACCAAAGCAGGACAGATATTCAGGTCACGTTTTCTAATGATGGGCAAAGCAAGGATTATTTTTTTTAGTTCCTAAGATATAAAGTTATTTAAAAATGAAAGATCTAAGCAGTTTGATCATCATCATTTTTTCTCATTAGGTATGTACATCTCTGACTTATCAGAACTTAGCACATAGCTCAGTGCCTATTGATCTAATTTTTGAAGAACTGCTTTTTAGCATTGCCTGCTTGGAGCAGAATAACAGTATCAGGGGATTGTTTATGGATAGAACTTGTCTGCAGGTGACTAACCAGTAACAACTGGCTAGAAATGTAATCATGCAAAATTTGGGGACAAGCTTAGAAAGTGATGGGAGAAGAGGGTACCACGTCATCATGCTTTCAAGGAGTCTAATTTTTGGAAACACACACTTAGGTAGGTATCCACTGAACATTGTTTATCATTGGGCATTTCTGGAAAACCTGGCCTATAAGATTTCCAACTACCTTGAAAACATGTATAGATTGCTATGATTATTATTACAATTTTGAAACATCATTATTTAAATTTTAATTATTTTAAAGAATTGAAATGCTACAGGAATACAAGGATGGGCAATACCAATTTGTTGCAGTTTGATTTGACAGTAAGATACTTTTCCTGTAATGTACCACATGTAGTTGTGCTATATGTTATAAGCAGAGTCATGATATAAGTTGCCGCTGGGACAGTCATTAGCTTGCTCAGCCATTGCAGGTATGAAAGCGGTAGCAATCTGATCACTTCTGTGGGCATAAATCTGCAAAAATACTGCCTTTTGCAGTTCTTTTTTTCTTTGAGTTGGCAGTATTCTCAGTGGATCTTCTGTTTTTTACTGAGATGCATTTAGGTCTATGTAGTCAGCACAAACTTGGAATTCATACGTTACTCTAAATAATTTGCACTGAAAATTGAGGTTATTACTCCTAGTTGTTTTGGTTTTAAGCATTGGTTGCTGTCTATCAGCTAAACTCGTCTATGTATCAAGAAATAAAACATTATGTTAATCATATGGAGAATATGGAAGGGAATGAAGCAGCTCTTCGTAGTGGATGAAAATGCAGAATTGCAGAAATGTTTTGCTGAATGGCCAAAAAACTAAAA
Organism: Falco cherrug; assembly: GCF_023634085.1. NCBI lineage: Eukaryota > Metazoa > Chordata > Aves > Falconiformes > Falconidae > Falco > Falco cherrug. The sequence continues at coordinate 8,052,184 of NC_073698.1, forward strand.
AAGCTCTTCAGATTCATAATTCTTGGGTCCTTGTCTCTTCTGAAGATAGCCCTTGTCAGGTCTAACCAAATGGTTGCCTTTTGCTCATTTTATGTAACGCCTTTTCAAAACACATTTTGGTACTGTGGAAATTTAGTACCCGTTTTCCTTCTCACCTTTGCCCCTTTTTGCCCTTCTTTCTGAAGAGCCTCGTTACTTCCACATTCATTTGTTTTTTTCCTACCTCATCTAGATTTTCCCATTTTTGAACAGCTGCCAAACCAGTAGTGGAATTACTGGGTTTACCTGTATGGTCTCTGTCTTATTTCCACATGGGAGCCTTTTTTCTTGTGGTTCACTTGCCAGGATTTGTCCTCAGGTGATAATAACTTTAATGTACTTTCTGCCAGTTTCTATTTCATCATGTTACCTCTTGCACTTGAGGGTTCAGCAAAACTGACAAAACAGCAAAATGCAAAAGGGAACAGAATTGCCGCATCATAAGCATTTCATGTCAGGGGGATAAGGGGTAAAGGAGCTTGGTTTTGTTTTTATTAATAATAATAGCAATAATAAAAGCACAAAGAGGAAGGAAATTCTTTTTGCAATCTGATTTATTCGATGGCATTCAACAAACAACAATGGGCAGGAAAGGTGATCAAAGCAAAACTGATCCTGTTTGTGTTTTCTCCAGATGTCATTACTGTCTGATGTCTTGACATTAAAACGGCTCAGAAGGAACAGCTGTATGATTCTTTTGTTCTCGGATACATTTGTGAGTCAGGTCAATGTTCATTCAATTTCAGACTGGAAAGGCTGAGGCAGGGAGGTTAACAAACATTGTATGGATTGTACATAAAACAGAGAGGGAGCTTTGCATTTTTAACACCTTTAACATAGCTTAGTTCTACAGACAACAGCTAGACTGGACCAACCTGTGCTATTTGTTGAATTACTTTAATTTCTAGCTGACTTATGCTGGGGTTTGGCTAACCCATCTTTGTGGAAGGGTAGCTGGAGTCTGTTCGCCATTGGACCTTCAAGGGCCTTTGCTGCTTGTGGCTACCATGGAGGTGTTGCATCTAGCCCAGTCCCCACGCTGGGAATCTCAGTGAGCTCCTGGATCCATGAGCCTATGTATGTTGATAGGACTTCCATCTTTTCAAAGTAAGTAGTTCTTCATGTTACTGAAGAAGGGTTTCCAGTGGGTAGTGAAGTCTTTGCCACAGTGGACCAGACTGCATCAACTCATTCAATCTATGAGAAACTTCTGTTAAAGGAAGGGCTGTGCTCTGGGAGTGATGGATATATTGGTTTGGAGGTACAAAGCAATTACTCAACTAACACTATATCTTCAAGCCTTTCCATCAGTGCAGGATCAGCAGTTTGAGCTGACCTCATTGCTGGGATGTTGTGCAGAGCTGGACAACAGAGTTTAACCTCTTCTTGTACTACTAAACTAGTAAAGTTGGACTAAGAGGAGAAAACACTGAAAATGTAAGAACAAAACAATATAAAGAAGTCATTAAAGACAGGTGAAACTTCTTAATAATATTTTACTTCAGGGACTTCCGAAAAACAGAAGTTCAATAAGAAGCCATGCTGGTAGAGAGGAAAGTGACAATGTTGTGGACCACAGTTCAGCACAGTGCTTAACACTGCTCCCTAAGCACACTGGAACAGTCTATATTAGTGGGACTTGGCATTAGTGGCAATACTGTGAGTGCTGAAGTCAACCCAAAAATTAAGTGCCCTGCTGAACTGAGACCAAAGTAGTAGTCTAATCTGCAACTAGATTGATAGATTAGTTTTCTGTTGTTTTGTTGTTGTTGTTCACACTATTGTCTTTTCCCTTTCTATGTAAAACTAAAGAAAACAAAGAAAAACCCATAAAAAATATTAATCTGATATGTAAATTGACAGGATTTAAAAAAAAAAAAAAAGATGTTTTCAAAGTTATCAAACACAGAAAATGCTACTCCTGTATGTATTTATAGTTTTTCATTTATCTTTAAACCACAGTAACAAAACTGGCAGATGAGAGAAGGAAAGAAAATTGTATTATTGTAGATATCTTGCACTCAGAATCAATCCACCAAAGGAGTCTGAAGACCACAGAAGTCAATTTGAATTGCTGCAATGACTGATCTTTACTGCAGCACTAGTGGGAAAAGTTAGTCAAGTAGGATTTCAGTTAATCTGACAGTATTATAAAGCAGTATTACTGCCTCTGATTATTGGATGCAAAACTGCAGCCATCGTGATGCAAGAGTTCCGGGCTGGAACTTAGCCATCACTATACTGTTCTTCCTTCCCTTAGATTGAAAAGCCGGTAAGAACAACCACCAAAGCCCTTCAGACTTAAACAGCACAGGCATTTCTACAGCCTTAGATAAATACACCCACATGTACAATTGCATGTACGATTGCACATACAAATGAACAATATTGTCCTTACCTTCTAATGTAAAATACTTAAAAGTGAACCACTTCGTTACTTCAGTCATTTGTTCTTAATGTATTAGAGGTTTGTAAGCATGGCATTCAGAAAACTCCAACAAAGATTTGTAGAAGCTATTCTCTACTAAAATTTATTTTCAAAATTAAATATTTTAATGATTCATAGAAAGGCAATAATCCAGTTGGAGAGATGAAAAAAGGGTGAGATACAGTTAAATAATTTCTAAAATTCTCTGCTGGAGATGTAGTGGGATGTTCCCAGCTGATCTGTTATATCAAATGATGAAAAGTAATCTTACTGGTTGAATTATTTAACATTTACTTGATTGATAGCAGTACTTGTTTTCATAGAAATAAATATGTATTATAAATGGCATTACACATATGAGGCATAAAGGAACCTGGAATGCTGTTTTTTTTATAAAACATGAAGGGGGTACCTGGGACAATTGTGCCTTTGTGTATAAACTGTATGAACTTGTATTTGATGTAGATGCATCAGCTTTTGTGATACTTTGATCTTTATTTGTTACAAGTTCTTTATTCAGTTTTTGTCATCACTGTCTCGACCTGAGGAATAGTGTGTCTGTAGTGGTTTTCACAGATACTGGAAAAGCTTTAGGTATTCTATAAGACTGTTTTTTGAAGATTTTGGAAACTCTCCTCAAATGTGCTTTAATTGGGGAGGTATCGTAGGTCAGTTTGTGGTGAGTTGGCCCCAGCTGGCAGCCAAGCACCCACACAACTGCTCGCTCACTGCCCGTGCAGCAGGGCCAGGGAGAGAATAGGAAGAACGGGACTGGGAAAGCTCATGAACTCCAAAATAGCGAAGCTGCTCACCAATTACTGTCACAGGCAAAACAGACTCCATTTGGGGACTTTAACTTCATTTATTGGCAATTAATATAAATACGCAATTACTGCATTGGGTATTGAGAAACAAAAAAGAGTTGGGGGGGGGGAAAAAACCCTCCTCCTGCTTTCCCAGGCTCACCTTCACTCCAGACATCTCTATGCCCTCCTTGTTACCGCTGCAGGTTATGCTCGGTCCCTTTGCTGAGGTGGCGGGTGGCACAGAAGCTGGGGTCAGAACACAGCGGTTTGTCCCTGCTGCGCCTTCTCATACTCTTGTTCTACTGCTCCTTTCTTCTTACGTGTTTCCTCCTTACCAGTGTGGGTCTTCCATCATTGCAGTCCCTCTGGGGGAGCACCTGCTTCAGCATGGGCTGATGCATTGGCTACAGCCTCTTTGGGGACGAGTCTTCTCTGCCGTGCAGTGCCTCCTCCTGTACTGGTCCAGTTGTTCCCTCATTCCCTCCTCCTAGGCATTTTCTGTCCTTTTATTAAAAACGTTTTCACAGAGGTGTCACCAGCTTGGCTGACAGGCTCAGCTGTGTCTGTCACGGTCCATTTGGATCTCTCCAATTTACAGGACAACATATTCTGTAAATTAAACTTTATTTTATAAGCTCATTAAGAAATATAACAAACAAACTACCTGTAACCATTTTCACAAGAAGGGATCCATTTTATGACCTAAAAGATAACAGTTTAATCATCAGCTACTCAAATTGATGATTTGGCTGATTATTTATGCTCCTACTTTTAAATATCCCACTTTTCTAGAGGAAGAAATGGTACTGAGCATGTTGTGAGGTGATACAAACTGTACTGGGTGAAACCAAAGTTCTATCCAAGCCATTATATTAAATAACGTACTGAATGCTTACGGAAGGAGTTTTAAAAGAAAGGAAAAGTTACCTGCTCCTTGGTATATACGGTTCACATATTGCAGAATTTCCACTAAATGAACATGTTCATTTGGTCAAATAAGATATTTTCTGAAATATGCTTTCCAGGGTTATTGCATTTTAGTTAATACTGAAGTATTTTTTGGAAGATTTAAATAAGTGTAGAATTTTCTTATTAACCAAAGCAAGGGGGGTGGAGGGGAGAAGCAGCTTTCAATCTCCCTTTCCTCATCTCCACTCTGCAAAACTACACGGACTTTTGTTGCAAAGTCTTCAGGTCTTTTCAGAAATTTGTTTGCCTAGAAAAAACATGAGTTTTTACCTTAGGCGGTTTACATTTTTTTTCTTTGAAAAATTTTATATGATTTTTTTTGTTATTGTTAAGATACTGCTCACCAAAAACATACTTGTACTGCAGTGTGAAAGGCTTTCACGTTTTTTTTAAATAAAATGTTTTGTTCTAAACCAGACAAACCTTTAAGGGTTTTTAATGTTTCTTCTTTATTGACTTTTTTTTAATCAGTAATAGTTGATAAAGTTCACTTGATTTTTCAAATATTTTTGATCATTCTGATATTGTTTTTCATTTAACTTTGACCACGAGTATTTGGAGCCCTAAAATGAATTGTTGATAGTAGACAAAAAGGAAAAAGTTTAATATACATGGAAGGACATACTGTTTAAGGCCACTGGTTTTCTACCCTTGTCTCTAGTACTACATAGTTTTCAATCTCTCTCCTTTCACCCTTTCTCCCTCTCCACAAATAATTACTTCCTACTTCCTTTTGGAAATCCATTTTTATGAGAAGGTGGGGAATTGGGGAATATAAGAACTGTTATTTCCAGTATTTCATCCTTAATACCTGATATTTCCATTTCATCACGGCTGCCTAGCAAGTCTGACATTCAGATCTGCTTTAGAGCTTCTTTTGCAAAGAGTGACATCTAGTTCCACAAAATCTGTGTAATGTCAGTCTTTGTGTGAATTGTCTGAGAGGTCAGCCCCCAAAAAGGCGTCATCACTAAAATCCTGATCTTATTGAACTCCAAGATTTCTGTAGGCTCTGGGTTTTATCATGGGTAAAAAAAAACAAACAACACATGTCTGTCCACTGATGGAAGTCCTGTCATTTCTGCAGTATGATAATGCCACCCGTAAGTGCAGGTAAAATAAACCTGAAGAGGTGAAGAGAGATGTCAGCTGTACATCATTTCTTTGGCAATGCAGGCTGGAATAGCATCCTTTGGGAGAGATACAAAATCATCCATCGCTATACTGTAGTTTTCTTGCATTTAGTCGCATTAAACAAATCTTTGTAGGTTGATTCTTATGGTTTGTCACCAAAAGTCCTTGCAAGACTTTTTCTCTCACCAATTCTGTATTCACTACATTTCAAATTTTCCCTCTTTTCATGAACATATTCTGGCTGTGATTTTAACGGGGTCTGAGAGTTAGGTGCTTACTGCATGGGAGTATAAATATAGGGAGATCCCCCTGGGTCCCACTGACGAAAACCAGCTGTGAACAATTTAGTCCTGAGTAACACAAAAGGAACATTTTAATTTCCACACATGTATTTTCACTTCTGAATAGCGGAACACCATCTAGTTAGGCAGTTGCATGATTATCCCAAAGTGAAACAGCTGTCTCTGCTCTAATCTTGCCCTCCTATCCTTCCAATAAGGCTTTTGATTAACTTTTTATTCTTAGGATAGTAATTTGTACCACGGATCTAATTAAGAACTTTATGTAACACAGCCAAAGTCCTCCTTTTGCAAGTCTGTCTCACCTCAGTCCTACTAATCTTGCAGCTTTCAGTATGGAGCATTCTGAAATGTCTGATATTTCAAGCTATCTCTTCTGGTTGAAAACAATTTCAGCTATTGAAAATCGGGAACAAGATTCATTTGATTCTTTTGTCCCGGTAAGGAAAACTGTAACATAACTCTAAAATAAGGCATGTTTTTAACATTTAAATTCTGAGAGTAGGCTTTTTTTTTTGCTTTTTTTTTTTTTGTGGGTGGGGGGATGGCTTAAACTGAACCTTTCTGTCGAGCTGAATGTACTTAGACCTCTGACCATAGGTCTTCTATGTTTCTTACTGATGAACGGGTGAGTGGGAAAGAACAGCCTTTTATAAAAACTGGTGATTTCTGGGGAGCAAATGCACAGTTCTATACATCTGGAGTTAAAAGATAGTGCCAATATTTCTATTTTATTGTTACTTTTATGATAAAGATAGCTACATTACATACGATTCTTACTTCCATAAAACTACATAACTGAGATATAGTTTTTAAGTGCAGGACTATTTATTAACTGCATTTAATGAATACATATGGGCATTACTGCTTATTGCCAAATGACATACAGTAATATGATATTGTAGACTGTGAATAAAACAATTAAGTGTACTGATCTCTTCTATGTTTACATCAATATGTGTTACTAATTTTAATCATATTTGACTTTCAAATATTTTGAAAAAACATTTTACTTACATTAGTGTCATGTGGACTGCAAATATTTGTTTTCCCATATGTAGTAGCAGATGCAGGATGATGCTTTTGGTGACCGGGTTAGGTAAGCCAGGCAGAGCATGCTGGAGAGGAAAGAAAACAATATCTTGCATTCTTCCACGTATCTTCATTTCATGTGAAATACAAATTTGATGGGATATCTTTAAATGAAAATATACTAATATTGTGCAGAAGAGACATATATCTGACCTGTTAAGTATCTTACCAACAACCAGATCAATTATTAAGGTACTAACTACATCAGCTCAGCATTGAACTAATAAATGAGCAAAACTAAGTGCCTTCAAACACCAGATGGGCTGACAGCAAAAGATGCTTGGACCCCTGTTTGTGTATGAGTAGAGATCTTATGCTATAACCGAAAAAGACATTTCAAAATGTGTCAGAAAGCATATAGTAGCATGTGAAGGATAGGCTGACTTTAACTTTAGAGTCTTGATTTCTCCTTGTTACGGCTGCCCTAAAAAACCTGGTGCCTCCCGTAGATTCTGTGTTGTTCTTGCTGTAATACTTTCTATGTCATTTTTCTCCCGTTCCTCTGAAGCACACGATGTTCCCATTTCTTGTCCTCCCAACCAAACATTTATTTAGTATCAGGGTCAGGTCTGCAGTGGGGTTTTTGTGTGTTAGTACTCAGAATTGGTGCACCTGCCTGTGAAGTTGGTTAGCTTTTGGAAAGGACCATCAGATTAGGTGTTAATTTTCCCCAGACGTCCTATGGCGAAAGTCAGGATTTACAACAGGCTGAGAATGGTAAATGTGATATTTCTGCCAGGCGTCATGATTTACTGGATGAGGGGGGTGTGTTTGAAAATTTTCCATTTCATTTGGAGGGTGGAATCGGTGTCTAAATGGCAGGGTAGGAGGAGACTGGATCTGTCCAAAGGGTGCTTTGGTAAAGGCTGCCTCGTGGCTGAATGTCAATTGCTTGAGATAGATGTTGGGCTCGTTTTGGAGGTTGAAGCACTGTTGCAAAGGTGCAAGGGAAACCTGAATTCCTAAATCTGTGTATTTTCAGGACTGTGCTCTGATTCCAATGACTATATTCTACTTACATCCTGCCTTAAGCAGCCAGCTCCATTTGTGTTACTAAGTGCTATGTTTAGTCCTTTTCCAGGTGTTCTCTCCTGGCACCTGATATATACATAACTTCCACTGCTTGCTTTGTCAGGAATGTTTTCTTTTTCCCTCCTAACAGTAATCAAAGCTTATTTCTGAAAGTTATCTCCTGGAGCTTTTCCAGAGAAAAAAAACCCACCATCATATCAGAGACAGACATCCAGGAGCTGCTTGTTGTTATTGTTGTTGTTGATGTTGCTGTTGTTGTTGATGTTGCTATTATTATTATTATTATAAGAAGAAGAAGAAGAGGCTGCCTTGGTGTGATGAACCATTTAATGTTCCAGTGTTTTGGGGGATCGTGTAAATGCATGAAAGGTTGTTGTGACGTTTGAAGTTCTCCTAACTGATTTGCAAACCCGCCTTCTCAATCTTTGTAGATCAGTTCTGGCAGTTTTCAGGGTTTGTGTCCCTGTGATTGTTACATTCATTCTTCAACACACTGACAGTTGAGAGGTCAATGTTGTCTTTGTGTGAAAGGAAGGTGGTTTCATTTTTGGGATAAATGGCTTTTAGTTATACACATTCACACAGTAAAGCCAGAGAGCGCAGAATTTTCCTAGTCCTGTCCAGGTCGCTGTTCTTAATGTATTTGAATAGTAGCATCCTAGATTTTTGTGTTTTACACAGCAGAAAGTATGTCTTGAAATCAGTAACTAAAAGTTATCCTATAATCTAAGAACAATCATATTTCAAAGTAGTGCCTTGTGCTACTGTTTGTGAGCGCCTCATCAGTAAAAATGCCGTGTTACTTGCTGCTAGATAAGTCACTATTAAAATTCCCAAATCTATTTTAATTCAGTTTAAGATAATAATTTTTTACACAGTGTTTCTGCATCCAATTCTAGCCAAAACAACACTGTTCAGAAATGACAGAATGCTAAAATATAAAGATGGGGAAAGACCTCACAGGTCACGTTGCCCATCTGCCAGAATGTGAGTAGTGCCTACAGTAAGTATTTTAGTGTTTAGTCTAAGTTTATACAAAGAGTTTTAGGCAATAAGGCCTCTATCTCTCCTCTAGGGAGATTATACTATAGTTTGTTCAATTTGTCACACAGTTGTATCAGTGTATAAAATCTGCTTGCCTGCCCTTGGCATGAAATTGAAAAATATTCCCACGTTAAAAATAGCAAATATTTGTTGAAAAACAGGCAAATATAATCTCCTGGTATGAAGTGTTTCTCAGCATCAGTCATAACATCAAAGAATTTTTTTTTGACACTTCTTCCTTTTTAGTTCAAATTTTTAGGTCTGTATTATTAGTATTGATACACCTATTTGCATCCTTAATATAATTTTGTTAGGTTCACGAGTATGCTTTTCCCTTGATCACTTCCTGACAGGAATTGTCATAATTTTTTTTCCAGGCCTATAATTTTGATTTAATTAAAGTGTATTTTTAAGGTCCTATACAAGTTCTCTGAAAGACTATCATCCTCTAGTCATGTTGTTTGGGCTTCCCAAACTTAATAATGGCCCCAGGCACTTTCTTTACTTAAGCAATGACATATTGTAGAGCTACTTTTATGGCACTGTTCCTACTCATCTCAAGTTCAGCCCCTTTACACTGTTTCATTATTCTACAAACCTATGGTGCCACATTGCATTGATTTTGTGTTTTGAATTTTTTTGGTAAATGTTATTTCTAAGAATTTAAGAGGTTGACAGCAATAGCATCTTAATAGACTATATGTTAGGAGAAGAAGGTATAGCTTTCCTTCTCTGTGGAAAGGTCTTCTATGAACAGTAATCAGTTGCTACTTCATGTGTTTCTATTTTTACATGGTAACTTAACTCTCCTTGTGGCTGCAGTACTGTTACTACTTTCTCATTGTTGCTCCCACTACTCAAGTCAATATTTTCTTTCATAACCTTGTTCTTTTACTTTCTTTTGTTGTTACAGTCTCACCTCCAATACAGGTTTCGTATATTTATCTGAAAATAGGATGAATAAATAAAAGGTACTTGAAGAAATGTCTGTTCTACAGTGAAATTTCAGAACAGGTGTATTGCAGGCAAAGCAGACTTGACTTAGGGAATTTAACTTTATTGCCAGTTAACACAAACATTTTATTATTGAGTTTGGGTATTGAGAAACAAAGGTGACAAACAGTTAAATTAACACTTCAGGGAAAGTGGTTTTTGCCAGACTCAGCTCCACTCCAGACACCTCTCCTCCTCCTAGTTACCACTGCAGGTCACACTCCATCCCTCCAGTGAGGTGAGGGTGGCACAGGGGGTTGGGTTTGGGGTCAAGGCATGGTGGTTTATCTCTGCCCCTCCCTTTTCCTCACCCTTTTCCTCTTATTACTTGTTTCTTCTGCTCCAGCATGGGCCCTCCATGGGCTGCAGTCTCTTCAGGGGGTTACCTGCTCCCCCGCAGCAGGCCACAGCCCGCGCTTCCTCAGGGGCGCCATGCGCCACACCTGATTGGCTCAGGGGCACCGCCCACTCTGCTGATTGGCTCAGCCGTGCCCCGCCGTGGGTCTGGCGTGAAGCCGGTAGCAACCGGCTGGGCCCAGCCCGGGGCAGCCCCGGCCGCGTGCCACAGAGGCCCCGCCGAGCCCCTTCCTCCCGAAGCCCTGCTGCTTGTGCCAGGCGGAAGGCGGGCAGGTATAATATGATCTTTGTGTTTCAGTAGGGCATATTCCTTGAGAGGCCCTTGAATGTGCCAGATTAAGGAATAACTAGATCCAAAGTCTAGATATCGGACTGTTTGATTTGTGGGGTTTTTTTCCCTCTGTGTAAATTTGTCAACTATGAGGGAAATCAGTCCTAAAACCAAAACGAAAATGGCATATATTTCCACCATCTGTCCTAAAAAAAAAGATTGCACCGTCCTAAAGGGACCATTCACTTTTTTTCAGTAACGACCTGATGGTATTACACAGATTCACGAGGAGAGTCCCTGCTAAGCTCGGCAGCCAGCCATGCTCCCGCCGGCTCCTACAGTCGGTAAGATCATGGGAAAAGAGGCAGCTCTGGCATGCGCTGTCCTGCAAGTCACCCACCGAGCAGCCAACCTCTCAGGCAGAAGGATGTCAGTGAGAAAACAGAGATGAAAAATGGTTGGCAAGTCCTATAGTAAAATACCAAATAGTTGTAATTTATGTAACAGGGTGTCTCCATGCCACATAAGGCAAAACCCTGTAACATGCCTGACTTACCCCAAACCCTGGCTAGCTTCATTTTACACACTGATGTTTCTTATCTTTTGATATAACGTACTATGAGTGCAGTGCTCCTGCAGTGATTTAGGGTTTGAAATGAACTGTCAGCGAGTGATATATTTGGAATTATTTTGTTAATTTTATTCATCACATAGTGATTCTGGGACATGAAGGGACACTCTGGGACATCAATTAAAACTTTTCCAAAGAACGTTAGGTTTGAAGTTTACTTCCATTGACATAAAAATCAAAACCCTCTTTGCTCCAGTACAGACCAATTTGACTTTGAGTTTATTGCAGATATTCAAAATCAAGTTTAATTCTTTAAGTTCTTCCTAGAGTTAAATATGCCTTGGTTAAGTGAAAGGATTCAGCAAAATAGCTTTGCTCCTACTCAGACTTAGCCAGAATCAGTGAGTTAAGCTGATGCATTCTATGGACCACAGTAACTCCCAGCTCTTCTGGCAACTTCAGTGCTGAAACAGGACCAGTGGTGATTTTGCTGCTTCTGTTACGCCTCAGAACCTTCCTAAGACTCTATTAGACACTTTCTTCTGTATTTCTAATTCTCTTCTCTCTATGGAGAGTTTTAGCTGTAGCACCAGTCCACCCTCGGCAGCGATTCCATTATTTTGGGGCTGCTGTATACACTGCTCAATATAACTGATTAGTTCCTGAACACTGATGTTTCATTCTTTGGAATTTATGTTGTGATAAACCTCTTGAATAGATACTGAATTCTGTTAAAAGTAACTTCCCCATTTCACATTTAGTTTCACATTCACTTTCTTTTTTGTTGTCTTCATCTGAATTATAATTTTTAATCCGTTTATTTCTGTGGTTTTGCGGCTGGTTATAAAAATCTCCAAGCAGGAATAAATGATATACTCAACCTGCAGGTACTTCAGGCTTTAAAATGTGACAAATAAGAGACTGGATTAACTGTTTTGTGAACTCGGTATACCGTGATTTTCAAAGCAAAAAGTGAGTGATATACCCTTCAGTTTTGAAGAGGGAAGAGGGAAATAACAGGTGTGGTTTTTGCTTTGGTTTTGTCTTCCTCTCTCTGGAAGTTTTATCTTTGTGCACATCAAGGTTGAATCATGCATGGCAGCATGCAGCTGGGTCAAATAGGATGCCTAAAAACTGGGGACATGCTCTTTTCCTATGTCTATGTGCTTACATGTGTATGTGCATGTTTGAATGCACGTAGGTGTCTGTTTATACATACATATGTACACATACACACTTGTCACTTAGTCTTGATAGTTTCTGTAGAAGTTTAAAATCCACTTGGAGAGAAAATATTTTTATGTACTCATTAATATATTTTCAGGTTAAAAGAACTTGACAGGTATTTGAGATTACTTTCCTGTTATTTTTTGTTGTGCAGCTCTTCTTGAGGTTTACACTGATTTATAAAAAATCTGCACCAATCCATGGTTAATGCTTAGGCAAACTGTAGAAAAGTTCAGTAGCTAACGCTTCAGAAAAAATGGAAATGCTCAAGTCAGTGAGACCATTTGCCATTGTTAACAACTCTGTGGATAGCATAAGCATCTTGTGTAAATTTTTTTTCCTGGATTTTTGATTTCTGGATATTTAGCTAATGCGCTTTAAAAATAACATACAAAAAAAAATCTGAAAGAAGAATATTAAATTTTTTAATTGTTTCTAAATTATTTTTGCTTACTATTGCTTTCACAAAGCTGCTGGCTAAATGCAGGCATGCTGTATAAATCCTGCCATGAGAAAAGTAAAACTAATACTGTGTAGAAAAATGCTAGCTTAAATTCTGACTCCATTGAAGCAGATCAGTGTTTTACTGTTAACTTCAGTTATTGCAAAGACTTTAAACCATAAATTTTTAGATCTGATAGATGTAGTAGAATGTCATTAAGATGTTTAAAATGGAAGATGTAACCTGTTTCGGTAATTGCATAGTAGAAAGTAAGTTAGTCTAGCTCTTATGTTTTCAGTAGCATCACTCCATAACACTATTTTTGCAGTCTGTCTTTCCACTAATATTTATTGTAGTGGCAAGATTTTTCAAATATTTCATATTTTTATAAAATCATTTGAACAACATAAAATCCGGAAAAAAATGTACACATATCAGATGTCAGAGTTTTGAAGATAATACACTTATAAAAAGACCATATGGGATGTATTTCCATTTTTCTTCTTGATTCTAAAGTTTCCATATTGAGACTTAAGAACATAGAAACTGCCATTGCCTGGATTGGTTAAAGCTGTTATTTTCCTAAGAGATGTGCTTTGACACCGACTTTGGGGAAAGTTCTGAAGCACAGGGGAGATCAGATCAGAGATCAGAGCAGAGATCTATATAATAAATGAATGTTACTGCCCATTCACTTTCAAAAGGCCATGAACACGTGCTGAAGTGGTGTATCTAAAGCCAGGATTTAGCCCTAAATTTCTGTTCAAAGCTAGAGCACTAGTGTAAGACGTGTTGCAACAATTTCTTTTGTGAGTCAGCAGAGATGTGATAATGGGACCTCTGTGTGAGTCTTAGTATGGCATTTGGCATCCTAGAATGGGACAGATTAATCTACCCTGTCTAGCAATAGGAAAGTTGTCACCTCAAAATCTAATGGTTTATGACATTTAGTTGAATAATATCTTCACTGGAAATTCAGATGTACCATAATTATCCCTCATTCTCTACAGAGCTTTTCGCATTGACATTTCTGTGTCCTTCACTGGATCTGATATCAGGCAAAAATTACCATTATGTTAATCATTGCTAATTCAAAATGCTAATAGGCAGTCTCAGTACAGGTGAAACTTCAACAACGGTAAACAGGTGCTTTCTTGCCACTCCCTCTTGCAGGCTGTGGATCCACATAAACATGGTAGCTTTTACTTAGGTCTGAATCCTGTTTTGCTTAAAGAATGCCACAGCTAACACATTTTTAAATAGGAAGTTATTCCTGCAGATTAAATAAAAAACAATGCAAAGCCCCAAGCCCAAAACAAAGGCCACCTTCTTTGAAAGGTATGATTTATCCTTAAATTAAATCGCTTTATATGAGGTTGCATTATATACATAGGGAAAAGTCTCAAGGATTTCTTGAGGCATTTTTCTTCTTTTCTTGAAAGCTGCAGCCTGCAAGCAAAGCTGCTTTTGACTTCTGATTTATGTCTCTAAGTAGGGGTAGGATTGTTTGCTGAAAATTCATTCTTTAGATGTTCAAAGAGGCTCCCTATCTTTTATATTTTCTGTTTAATAACAAGCAGATGACTTTTTCTCCTTCGCAGTCTTACAGTTTGTAATTCAGTAGTAAACAGACGAAAGGTTCTGTGTGTTCTGTGATCTTGAGGCCTCATAGCATGTCAGAGAATTACTGTTTTGACATCTAAATTATTGTTTAATGTTTCCTGCCATTGTGTGTAAATGTAAATCTATTTCTTGCAGTTGTGAAAGGAACTTTTGAAAATATGAAATTAATTTAAACTAATTCAGTGTTATCTTCTGAAGACCTCAGTCTGACACGTTTTATCTGAGTGATGCAGTGTGCTCTATTCATGTACAAATACAGAGGCTGCTCCACTTCATATTATTAAGATCTAGAATACTAACATTTTGAAGTAAAATAAAACTGAAAAAAAAAAAAAAAAAAAAAAGGAAATAAAAATTCCAGAGGGTGTTTCAGAATTTAGGGCTGGCTACCTGCAAAGATGAGCCCTTAACTGTGATGTACAGTCCACAGAGTCAAATGTCTGCAAAAGATAGTAATAAGCCACTGGCAACTCAACTTTTTAAATGTTAATACATACACTGTTGTATTATTCTAGATTTTACCACCTTTATTTTGAGGTTACTTAAATGTGGTAATATAGATAATCATGGTGATTTCTTAACAGGAAAACAAGCATTTGACAGTTCTGAGTCAAATTAAAATCACAGCTAGTTGTAAATATAGGTAGATAGTTTAAAAATGATGACTTTTTATTTTTTTTAATGTTTTCTGGTTAAGAAGTAATGTGCTGTGCTTGTTATTTATAAAATGGTTACCATATACCTATGCAAGTAGTTTCATGGTCTGGTGTTGAATACAGCACTGCATAGTAGGAACGGTTAAAACAAGGAGTCACGAATGAAAAAGAATGAAATCAAGTATAATATGGATAATATATAAAACTGTGAATGCTGTAAGTCAAACCAGTCAATCTGGATAATGCTGGCACTCATGGGAGAGGGAAAGTTCATCTTGTCTGAGAGGTGTAAGTCATGTCATACACCTGCAGAGAATTTGGTAGCAAGGTAAATGTTCATGAACTAGAGGGTGTCCCTTTTTGTTCTCTTTCTACTGGCTTCCAGTGCTTCCACTACATCTTGCTTTTAAGTTGTGCTTTTGGTGGAAAAGCAACTAGATTTTCTGACTCACTGCAAGCAGAACAATCTTATATATATTTGTGGAAGCAAAGTCTGTTGTGCTCAAGTCCTTTAAGAAGAAGAAGAAAAAAATCTTCCTTTTTTTTTTTTTTTTTTTCCCCCCAAAGCTATTCAAGTTTTGTCCCAGCTTTGTCAATCTGTCACTGCAGCTGTCAGTGTGATGCCTTTTCTTCAAAGCACAGAGATGGCTCAGCTGAGAGCACTGCTTCTAGTCAAGGGCAGAAAAAAGTTCTGGACAGGGAGCAGTAGGTATAAAGCTGACAGCCCACTTGGTACATTGTCAGCATAACATAATACTGAATATATAGGTAAGGATAAGGGCAGAAAGGGAAGTGCATGAGGAATGGGGAAAACAGGATCATTCAAATTCAGTAAAATTCCCTCTTTTGCTGATTAGTTTGGATTTATTTTGCAGCTGCAGAATTGTGAATATGTTCACGAAGGCGTCTTCCCATCTTTAAAATCTGATTGCAAAGTCTGGGAGCCCTCTATACGCTACCTGACTTAAAAGAGGGCTGTCTCATTCATGAGCTAATTACCACTGGTTTGAATTCATCCTGCAAGTTAGGCAATTAGACATGTAAAATTCTAAAAGTCCCAACGTATGTATAGATTATTTAGTTCTTGGCCAACCATCATCCCTCTTAAAACTTTGAACAATTAAGCCAGTTTTGCTAGTTGTTTTATTGCTAAGAAAAGCTAGGTAAAGAGTAATTGAATGTCTTGTTTAAGACTGCAGAGCGGGTCAAAGGGCAGAGCTAGGAATAAAGTAATTATCTTTGTCTTTGAGAAATCCATTTCTTCTCATCTGGTCTCAGACTTAGATAGATAGTTTATATATGTGTAGGTGTATAAGTTGTGGCAGATAAGAGGCAGTGCTGTCTCAAAGACGGTAGAGCTTCGAGAGAGAATCTAGAAACCCTTTTGCGTGCTTTTGTTAATTTATTCACATAAAGCATCTTTTATGTGAATAAAGGAAGGATACTAAAGGAAGTATCCTTGGTGGGCTGATGAACTCCTATGATAGATTTATCAGTGTCCTCTATAAGAAGTGTGCAGATATCTGGGTACCTTTTCTAAGAATTTGGGGAATCAGTGCATGTGACGTGTTTTTACTCAGAATATAGAGACGTCATCCTAGAAGTAAAATCCTTCTGACTCCCTGTTGCTACTATCTTCCCTTGACCTATCCTTTGAGTAACTTCACTTTGATTACAAGGCTTTTTTGACGCTATTGTGTACTCCACGACTAGCAGTATATGTAGGGCTCTCTCCAGTGGTTGCAAACTCTCTTCTCTACTCTGCATGATTAAAGCCTCCTACTTCTATTTAAAGCACAAGTTACAAACAGGGCATAACTAATAAAATCATCTCCATTTCCTGCACTTAAACGCAGTATTTTAGCTCAGGAGTTATTACCATATATTAGAGAGACAGAAGCAAAATATTTGTATTAAATCAGCTTTCCTGGGGGGGCAGGGGGGGGAGAGGGAAGAAAACCCCAAATCACCACACAGACTTGCTGTCCCACACATGCACAGATAGGAACAGGAGGAACAGAAAAGGAAAATGCACTGATGATATTAGTTGTGAGTGAATGGTTATAGTCACTATAACCATCTGAAACTATTGCTCTGTGGATTTTCTCAAGCTCATCTGTCTGATTAGGATGAATACCTCAGTAGGAGAAAATTATGTTTGATAGTTAAGTTCAGCTCTTCCAGTCAGTAAAGAATACAGTAAACACTATGTTAAAATGAACCCTGAAAGGCGTTCTTCCTTGAAAGCCAGTTCTTTACAGGCTCTGTAGGAAGGCGAGGCAGGGAAGGATCCCACTATTCAGAGGAGCAGCTTAAATGCTCAGGCTTTTGCTGTGGAAAGGATGACAGGCCAAATGAGAACCTGGGGGTCAGGATTAGGTAGGAAGATAACAAATGGAAACATCCTGGTCGGTGCCTCCAGGAAGCCTTGTCAAGGCTTATGAAGGCAGAGGGAGGTGATTACAAAGAGACAGATCAATTTACGAAGGGTAAATTGTGCCTTGCCAACCTGACAGCTTTCCGTGATGAGATGACTAGCTCTGTGGATGAAGGGAAATCAGTAGGTGTCATTTGCCATGATTTTAGCAAGGCTTTCAGCACAAATTCTCAGGTTTGTAGCCGAATGAGAGAGAGAGAGAGAGGTGTTGGACTCGATGATCTTAAAGGTCTTTTCCAACCTGAACAGTTGTCTGATTCTATGATTTTGTTGCAAATGGATGGATGTACTAGAAGATGAGTGGGATGCTGTCTAGACCTCCAGACCCAAAGGGTAATGGTCAGCAATTCAGTAACTGATTCAGTGGTCAGCAAGTCCAGTAACTGATGACAAGGTACTTGTGGTGTTTCTACAGATACTGATGCTAATGCCGTTTAACATCTTCATTAATTACCAGAATGATTAGATAGAGTGCACTGTCAGCAAGGTTTTAGATAACACCAGACTGGGCAGTGCAGGGGATACAGCTGGACAGCCATTCAGAGGGAGTTGCCCCTCAACAGGCAGGAGAAATGGGCTGAGAGGAACCTCATGAAATTCAGTGACAACAGGCAGGAGGAGTTCCTGCACCTGGACAGAATAAAAGATGCAGGAGTCCCAGCCAGGCACAGTCTGGGTAGGCAGCAGCTTTGTAGAGTGGAGAACAAATTGCACGTGAGCCAGCCATGTGCCCCTGCAGTGGTGAAGGCTAACAGCAAACTGGGCTGCACTAATAACAGCCCAGGCAGTGGCTTGAGGAACATCTAGTCATCACCTGTGAGACTGCATCAGGAGTACCATGTCCCATTCTAGGTTCCCCAATATGCCAGCATGTGTTGGGTGAGGGATACCTAAGACAGTGCACACCACAGTGACTGGGTCTGGTGCACAGGACATTCAAGAAAAGAGAGCTCAGTTTGTTCAGAAGAGGCTGTGGGAAGAATTTAATTGCAGAGGCTGTGGGAAGAATCTAATTGCTGTCTTCAACCATCTAAGGGATGGTCAGAGAGGAGACAAAGCCAAGCACAGATGCACAGAAGTACAAGGCGGCAGAAACAAGTTGCATTAAAGGTAACTCTGATTCTGTGTAAGAGAAAACTTTTCTCAGTCAGGGCGGTATAGCACTGATACAGGGATCCAGCAAGGCAGCGACAGTACTGAAAGCAACTGCAGCTGATAGTGTGAAGGACGTGCAGGTTCTGCTTGTGCTTGTAAGAGGAAGTAAAAGGGGTAACTGAGTGTTTGAAAGAAATTCCAAATCCCCTGAATATTATTTTTTATAGTGTTCCCACAATCACTAGTTTCTGATCGAGAATCTCTTTAGTTTTACTTCAGGTAAATCTGGTTCAGATATAAGGCTTTGTTCCTCAATGGGATAGAAGCAATTGGTGATAGTATGAGAATGCTTTGGAAAGTGACTTCTGAAAAATGTTTGTTATTTTATTAAATAACTGTTTTCTAAAGCAGTGGAAAGATGCTTTCATTCTGAAGATTGCAAACTTTGCTCATATTTGGTACTAGACCTTCTCACCGTATGTAAAAATAAACAGAAGATAAAATCAGTGCTGTAAAAATAAATTATTTTTTTCTTCCTGTAGCAAAGGTAGCAGTCTTTAAATGTATGAGGTGAAATATTCATTCAAGTAAAGGCTATGATTCTAAAAAGGAAATCCTTTGGTTAAACTTCAGTGAAAATAGTTAATAATTCCATATGGCTAAAGCTAAAAATATGACAATCACACAGCGTTCAGCTTTTGTCTCTCACTCCAAAGTGTCCAGTTATGGGGCACAATGAGAATAAATGGGTATGGGTGTATACCTTTTCAGACACTAAGTATTTTAATATCAAAACTCTGATAACTGATTACTGTGATAGCTGATACATGCCAAGAAATGTATGCATTTCATTTTTAGATTTTATTCACGGGTTACATGGTTGTATAGAAACAGCGGCATTAATCATCAGTAGCTGTTATACAGTAATGTATGATTTGTTTGAACACAGAATTATCTTTCAATAACAGCTGAAAAACTGGAAAGAAACTCTGATATTCTCAAAGTATTTGAAATGTTGCACTAATGTTACATTCTTAATTTGGGTTATGTTACTTAGGTTTTGAAATCTTGCAGTGAATACTTGACAATGGAAATACAATCAGTGTTTTCAGTAGTGTTGTAATCGTGCCTACCATGCACAAAGAGACCTGCAGTCTATACAAGTTTAAACTACAGACAGTCGTTTGTTAGCTAATATACAATGTAGATAAATAGAACTAATGAGCTACTGTGCTAAGCATTACTGTGTTCATCAGCCCGATAAAAAGCCTGAAGAGTGTTTGCTGACCAAGCAGGCATTAGCCAGGCAGAGAAGCGGTGGCTTCCATCACTTTCTCTACTACTCTAACTACGTGTTGATCCCTCTTCTCCTGAGTCCTTGAGCTGTTAACAATCCCTTCGTAGCAGTCCTGCCCTCTGACATTTTACTTATGGTGCATGGCTCTACTCTGCTCTACACTTTCTCGCAGCTCTGTAGTTTTCTCCAGAGCCTGAGCCAAGATTATGCACCTGGGTCAAACCAGGGCTCAGCCTTGGGTCACCGCCACTAAACCCCAGTGTGGGAAGAAGAGGAGGTTAGTGCATTTCAGGTGGCTGGAAACGAGCCTGAATATGGGCTTCATCCATAAGTTAAAGATCAGGTTGGGCAGCTTTACAAATTCACAAATCTTTTTAAAGTGGGTCTATATTTTAAACTGACTATCAGCTGAGTGCATATGAACCATGCAGAATATACAGCTTTCATATAAATATCATCGTATATATGCATATACACATACTAAATAACTATATAGTACAGATAAGTAGTGTAAACATAAATGTTGAGGTTTATCCTCTGTAAAGATCAGTTGGTCATCTTGGTTTTGCTGGAACACAAGCGCACTTGTAAGGGAAGCTGAAGCCCTCACCCCCAAGGTCCCCTAACTTTAAGTTGAATGCATCATGTTTCTTATAGTTCTACTCAAAATTGAATGATGTATTTTTATGTATTCAGGATGTGATCCAAACCCTAATGAAATTGAAAAGAAAGACCACAGTGAGCTGTGGTTTGGAGGCTAAGAATCTATTTCCTCCATCCTTAATTGATTGAACAATACCCAAAGTTATGTTCTGTTGTACAATGTGAATTCAAAGGGAAAACAGGCTTTAGACTTTTAATTTAATGTAACATTATGGGTATTTCAATATTAATTAAATTCATATTTTAAAATTTCCTTTCTGTATTTTTTCCCCTTTCAGGCAAGCCCTGCCCCTATAATTGTCAACACAGACACCTTGGACACAATCCCTTATGTAAGTATTTATTTTTTTATTAATATATAGAGTTTGTTTACTTCCCCACAGGAATTCTATTCAGTATTGCATAGAAGTTATAAATAAATCTTTTCATTAATCATGTCTTCTACAGTTACACGGGTAATTCTTTTCTAGAAGAAGAAATCAGGAATGATAATTGCAGTTGAATGAATTAGAACATATTATATACACATAATTTGTAGTTTAGAATTCAACACATAAACTGTAAGTTACTAAAACTAGCCTTTCTTGGGGGGGGGGGGGGGGGGGGGGGGGGGGAAGTGCTTTCATTAAGCCTTTTCTCCTTACCGGTAATGTAAAATATGAATATTTCATTTTAAATCAGCATGGGCCCTCCTAGCTTGTTAAAGAAGATACCTGGATGCACATTGTAATATTAAAATGGTGCAAACAGCTCTTCATTTCCCTGTCTCTGTTCCTTTTGTAGATGAAAGCTGTTCTTAATAAATAAGAGAACAAACTAGATGACTTCATGCTTTCTTATTAATGTCTTTTAATTTCTGTGACTTCTAGAAAACAATTTTACCTTAACTATAAATGCATGTTTTTATTAAAGTTTTAAAAACCTGCTTTTCTGCAAGCATTTGATATCATTGTAATTTTAGACTGTAAAAGCAACTACAGTTGACAATAAAGGACACAAAAACAGACCAAGTTAATACATAATATAGAGAGTAACCAGCTTAAATGATTGGAGGACAGAAAAGTAAGTAGTGTGAAGCTAGCCAGCCAGTATCTAATCTTTCTCCTTTTTCTCCTTGCATTGTCTGAGTTATCTTTTTTAAACTCCTAATTAATGTCTCTCATCTGTCGTGTTTTGTCCACATCTGTTTCTTATGACACCAATGCATAAGCCTAATTATTTATCCACCTACACCAATCATATTGCTGCGTTCTGTCTTTTAGAAGAGTATTGATGAGGAAGTTTAATAGGCGTTATCCTGGCCAGCTTGTTTGTTTCTGACAATTCATAAACCTTAGAAATTAATGTGCAGAACACATGTAAAGATCACAGCCAAGAGCAGTTTAGAAGAATGACACTGCTGTAAAGCCGAAGAGAATTAAATCCTTTGTTGGGAATTTCAACTATTGAGAAGGGTGGAAAAGTTAAATAAAATTTCTCTGTTCATTTGCATTCAGCTTTCTTAAAAGACTTCCCATCGTCTCTATGTCTCTGTTTTCCTTCCTAACATCAGAACCATCTGCTATGGTCTCACTTTCAATAGGTATGGCTTTTCTTCTATTTTAATGAGACATTTTACACTTTGTGTTCTCTAGACCTACCAAGAGAGACATTGCAAGCCCCAGTTCTCATTTTCAGCACTGGACCTGTGCCCAGGGTACTCTGCAGCTATGGTGTTAAAATTCCTAAATACAGATGCAATTACACTAGTGACAACATGTTCAATCAATATGATTCATTCCCATAGCACAATCTATCAATACTTACACACTTTTATACCACTTTTATACTAGTGTTCCTTTCTTTTAAAAATAAAACAAAAAAAAAAAAAAAAAAAAAAAAAAGGACAAATTACCAAACACATTCAAAAGAAATACTGTCAGTAGACTGAAAAGTGCCTGTGGGCTGTTTCAAGTCTCCAATGCGTGATGTGAACTAGATTAATAAACAGAAGGTGCTTGTTGTAAAAATAGACAATTCTAAATTAGTCACCTTGCTCTTACCCAGTGCACAGGAAGAGTTAGGTCCCTTAGATGTGGGACACAGCAGCACTACCAAAGAGGGACTCATTTAGACTAGCCATTAAGAAATGTTGATGTGAAGCATATCTTCTGAGCCCAGGCTACCATAGTGCCCCACAGGATACGGTGGGTTTGCTTTACAAATAGGCATTTCTTTCTGATCAGGATTTGTATGTTTGAACTTTCCCCAAAATGAGACTGACAACGAAACATGGACAAATGACTTCTTCCTCCAGCCTACTATTTGAGAGAGTGGGCTGGGAGACTTTCTTTCTTGCTCCCAGGACTAGCTCAGTCTGCTTTGGTTTGGTTTCACTTCATGGTGTTTCCTCTGCTAGGAAGGTGCTGTAGTCACTGAGCCAGATATGTGTTTGCTTGTGTATGCATCCTCTTCGAGCCCAGTGAACCTTTCAAAGGTTTGCGGACAGCATGTGCTGCGTTGACTCTGGCCTATAGCCAAATGCTCTTCTCACTCCCCTCTCCTGTGGGTCAGGGAGCAAACAGAAGGCAGGCAAGAGAGGTTGTATATTGAGATGATAGTTAAATAGGGAAAGCAAAAGCTGCATGTGCAGGCAAAGCAAAGTAAGGAATTCACTTACTATTTCCCATCAGCAAGCAGATATTTAGCCATTTCCTGGAAATCAAGGCTTCATCACGTGTAGCAGTTAACTGGGGAGATAAATGTCATAACCATTAACATCCCTCCTTCCACCTCCTTTCCCTGAGCTTTTACGGCTGAGCATGATGTCATACAGTGCGTAATATCCCTTTGGGGATCCCAGTTGGGGTCAGCTCTGCTGGCTAAGTCTCCTCCCAACCCTTTACCCACCTCCAGCCAACTTGCAGTTGGGGGAGGAAGGGCAAAATGGGAAAGAGAGAAGCCTTGATGCTGTGCAAGCTCTGTTCAGCAACAGCCAAAACACTGGCATGTTACCGACGTGGCTTCAGCCACAAATCGAAGCCAAGCATCATATGGGCTACCATGAAAAAAGTTTACTCTATCCCAGCCAGACCCAGTACAGCCTACAGTGTGGGGTAGATATATATATATAAAAATATATATTATTTATATATACATAACACAGCGTATAACATCATGAGGTGTTGGTGGGGCTTTGCCTTTCTCTTAGATGTTTGGAAAGGCAGAGGAAAATCTTACCAAACTGGGTGAGCTAAGTGTATGATAATGCAGCTATCATCATATCCTTTATTTCACAGGAAATATAATTTAGCCGATAAGCCTTGAGATATTTTTTTCCAGACAGGTCAGTTCAGAGAGATGACGGAAAACTACATTTAATTATTATTTTGGAAATTGAACATGAGTCAAGCACCTGCCTTTTCAGCACTGTCAGGACTTCCAGGCAGGCCCAGAGGAAGACTGTAAATGCCTAGGCACATCTCTGGTGAATGTTTAAGTATCTTTAGAGTTAGCCAACTAGTTGTTAAAGCTTTTGAAAGGTATCATTCCTTTTTTAGTTACCACTAAAAAAAAAAAACCAAAACACCTTCTAACACTACAGGGACAAATTATTTTATGGATCAGAGAACACAAGTTAAATTGTGTTTTCTGTCCAAAGCTAAAAGCAGCCATAATGTAAGTGGGCATAGAGCAGCCTATCCTCCTGTCTAAAACACCCAGAAGTGCTGATCTTCAGGGCCAGAGTCATCTTAGATTCCTGCTATTCAGCTCCTGTTGTCAAGCCTCAAAGCACAGTTGGAATCCAGGAAGCCTCCTATTGAAAGAACAGGCAGAAATGTTTAGATCTTACCAACTGGACCAGTTTCCTACAATACCATTCTTTTCCTCATACCCTGTTTTTCCCTAGTCTTAGATGCTTGTCTTTTCATTCTTCCATTTGAATGTGCATTCCACAAAAAACATTTCTAAATTAACTTGTTGGCAAGTGGGTATGTATGCAAGTGATACAGCTCACAAAAAATTTCTTACATAGTAGTTTTTGATTTTTGGCTGTTGAGGTTTTTTAAGATGCTTTTCATGGCAACTGGTTAATGCTGTCCACTCATGTTTTTGCAAAAAAAAAAAAAATACTGCTTTAAAAAAAAATATTTTTTTCTTTTATGAAAATCTATTTTTTCTTAAATAACTGTAATTTTCATTGTATTTAGCACAACAAAGTAATCTATTTTATGCCATGTAGAAATTATTTTCAAATTTTAAACATTGGAATAAGCATGGATTTGCAAATTTTGGTGAACCAAAATGGTCTTACTTTTCTCTGATATTACTAGGCACAACTGATAACCTGATAAATCCCTACATAAGGTCAGGCCATTTTTGGTGTTGTTACATACCAGATGGATACTTCTCATTATTGCATTTAGCTGTTGTCTCAGCAGCACGAGAAATCTGTCTTACGGTTTTGTTTTACGCAATATACCTTTAATGCATTACCGTTTCCATAACAGCTCTGCTCATCCTCTCTGCCATCTTCCTCCAAAAATTCCTGCTTATTTTCAGAGGGAGGGCACCTCCCAGCAGCAATTATCATTCATAAAGCGTTTTCAAATGAAATGTTTCCACTGGTCCACTGGAGAGAAATTTCCTTTTTACAGTTGGTATACAACTGGTAAACTGCATGATTTGTCTCATTAACATTCTAATGATTTAAATTCATGTAATTAAACCTTTTGGTACTGTTGACACTCATCAATCCCTTCAACTCAATTGTTTGGGGGAAAAAAATAGTCCTGTGAGGGACTGTTTTTTATCAGTATTCTTTTCTTAAATGAGATAAAAGGCCTTATTCTATTGTACTTTTATGTTTTTCCTTATAATTTGGGCCTGCAGCGAATAACAGAAGAAACAGATAATTAGCTTTGTTTCTAGGTTCAGTGACTTGAAAACTTTGGCTTGCCAAGCTTTGGACGTGGGAATAAATTTGATAGGAAGATTCAATGGTACAAAACGAATTATTCTGTGGCATTTTAAGCACAATTAAACATTTGTGGGAGTTTGTTTGTTCTCTATTCTTTGGCTATAAATTGTAGATCTTTTTGTATAATGAGAAGCATTAATTTAATAACATATGAATCATAGTCTCTCTGTTGCAAGGAATAAACCTTATTTATTTCTTTTTTAGTTTCAAAAATGCAGTATAGTTAAGTTTATATAGCTATAAGGCCAGCTTTGCTGCATTACTTTTGGAAACTGATGGGAACCTTCCTATTTATTTTATGATGGAATTGCATTTTCCTTCCAGCTTAACTAAACGTTAATATAAGTTCACTCAGGTGCAGTGGTTGTTCCCTTCCTTACCTTCCCTCTTCACAGTAATAAGATCTAAGGAAGATGTACTTTATCCTCCTTTTGGTCCCAATGAATTCCTCATCTTTCTCCAGCCCTCCATTGTTTTTCTAATTATTATTATTTTTGTTGTTATTATGATGGCAATTGGTTGTTAATGTTATTTTATTACTGATTTTCTTTGCTAATTTTACTGCCTGTGTTGAGTTCTGTGCAGATACACTCAAATAGTTTCCTGAAGAAGTGATTTTCTGACTGCTTGGTGTATGTTTTCACGAGCTGTAGTCAAATCTTTGGATGGTTTGACGCATGCCTGAGTGGGGCTGTGCAGATGGCCGTGCAGCTGTTTCGGTGCATCCCTGCTTAGGGACACCGGGAGCTCAGAGCCTTTCTGGAGCACGGCAGAAGCTGCTCTCTGTGTGACAGCTCCTGCGCAGGCCACCGTGGGGCCACGATGCTGCTTTGCCGGGCTGACCCGGCGGGGCCTGGCGCCGCCGCCGCCCTGCCCCTGCGCCCAGCCGGGCCGGGGCTGTCCCGGGGCCGCGGCCGGTGCCGCCCCCGCTGTCCCGGCCGCTGCTGCCCCGCCGGGGGAGGGTCCTCACCCCCTGCCCGGCCCCAGCGCGGGGCCCCCCGCGGGGCGCAGCCCCTCCGGCCCAGCCGGCTCCAGCCCCCCCGGGGGCACCGGCCCTGCCCGCAGCCCGGCCCCGGCCCGGGCTCCTCCCCGCGGGGCCACGGGCCCTGCCCGGAGCCGGCTCCAGCGCGGCCCCCGCGGGTCACAGCCCCCCGCGGGCACCCCCTGCCCCGGGCTGCGGGGGGGAGCTGCTCCCCCGCGGGCTCCGTGGGCTGAGGGGCACAGCCTGCCCCGCCGGGGGCTGCCCTGCCCTGCCCTGCCCGGCCCTTCCCCGCGGGCTGCCGGGGAGCCTCTGCTGCGGCGCCCGGAGCCCCCCCGGCCTCCTCCGGCCCGGCCCGGCCCGGCCCTGCCCCGGGGGGCTGCGGGGCTGCTGCTCGCCCCTCCCGGCCCCCCTCGCTGCCGCCGCTGTTCCCCCCCGCGGGGGTTTTTCCCCTTCTCAGCCCCTTCTCCCCGCGGCGCTGCCCCCGCGGCTGCGGGGCTCGGCCTCGGCCAGCGGCGGGCCCGGCCTGGAGCCGGGGGGCAGCGGCTCTGCCGGCCGGGGGGAGCTGCCCGCAGCGGCGCCCGCACTCGGCCCTGTGTGCCAGCACCCCGCTGCGCAAACCCGGTTACAGATGCCAAAATGGGAAGCTTTGGTAACTTTTCAGCTTTTGCCTCCATCATCCCCGTCAGGCAGTGCTTCTGGATTTAGTATTTTAGAAGGAGGTATCTAAAGGCTTAAACAAAGACTGCAAAGAAAAATAAATTCTTGCAATTCTGATGTTGCAGATGAAGTCATGGGCATTGCTTGAGAGAAGCAACGAGACAGTCAGTTAACAAAGGGCAATGGTTAATGCCACAGTGGCTTAACAAGATTCAGTGGCGAGGTACACTTGAATATTTACTGCACAGACGAGAGGGTCAGCCAAAACTGTCAGGGAGACACTCCCGTTGGGTCATGAGGTTCAGAAAGAAACCCCTCGCATTCCAAACTCCTCCTCATGGGAGTTCAGGTGCAGCTGGATCCAGACTTACTCTCAGACTTGATTGATGTTTGATGCCTGAAGAATTATAGATGTGCAATCAATCCTTTAAATCACTTAGGTAAGATTTCATCATTTCAGCACGCTTATTCCCAATGCATTTATGGAGTACCTGACGCAATAAGGATTCTCTCAACCTCAAGGAATAAGCTTGGGAGGCATCCCTAGTCAAGAGGAGATCCTGATGTGCAGCCTGCCATGCAGGAGAGCTCAGCAGGCCCCGGGGTGTCCACTGTTTATGGAGCAAGATGATTGACTCATCATCCTATTTATATTCCAGCTACAGATGTTCGTTTCTTCCGAATTTGGCTTGAGGCAGACATTGACCATCACTGTAGTTAGGTGGGTGTGTTGCTCAGATTAGCCCTTGGCTGTTGTGGTGTTGTCAGTCTTCCCCAAATCCACTTTGAGGGGGATGCAGCCATCATGACCAGATGCATCCATTACGGCTGCCACTGGTGGTTATCTCTTGAGCAGGGTTACAGGAAATATAGGACAGTTTGGGGAAGGGGGAGCATGCCACCAGATCTGACTGAAAAGAATGAGGAAAACCTGCAAATTTCAGAAAGACAGTCAGTAATCTAAAGTTTTTTACTGGATAATACGAATGTAGGAGCAGCCTAGATGTAAATCAGCAAATTGGAGGAGGGACACGGCCTTACATATTTCTACAATCAATCAGAAGTTACTTGGCATTACATATTGAAAATTAAATGCAATATACAACTATGATTGATGAGCAAATTTTTAAGGCAGTGGCAATAGAGGAGTAAAAATAATTTATTGCCTAAAAGGGTAGGATCTGAATTTTCACAAAAGTAGGGGGCTGTTGGAGTTGGGAGCTTTTATTAATGAGCGTCTTAAAACATAGAAAAATTGACATATAAGTACATAGATCTGTTTTCCCATTGACTTCTCTTCAGAATAAATGTGTTACTTCTTAATTAGTTTGATCATAGTCTTGAAAGTTAGATTGCACACCTTATTATCTCAAATGACTCTTACATTTTTCAGATTGTTAAAACACCAGTTTTGTTTCTTTGTTGTTTAAACTCGTCTTTCAGTCTGTCAGTTAATATGAATTACAATGGAAAAAGCTAAATCTGGTAGAGCTGTGTGCTAGCTTTTGAAAGCCACATTGGTTTAGCTTCTCTGTTTTGGCCCTTGAATTGTATCACAGCAATGTTGTTTGCCCTGACAGTTGCTGCTGTGCTCTGCATGTCACTGTTTCTGCAGTGGGATAAGAGATTTTTCTTTTGCAATAGCAGTATTGGTTGATTTAAAGCATATTAATCATATTTATAAAATATTTTGAGATCATTAGTGAAAAAAGTGCTATGTAACACAAAACTAATGAACTAGCGTACACCAACTCCCTTAAACATGCAAAAGGAGAAAAATTGTCATCTTGCCATCTGATGACAAATAGATTTTAGTATGATGGATAAGAGAAGAAGATGTTGCTGTCCAAAACTGAAAGCAAAAGTACAGAATGGATCTTATGAATATATATATTTTGCGCCTATTTCATATCATTGCTTTTCTACCTGAAAATCAATGTATTTTAAACCTTTTCTTTTAAAATATACTGTTTTAGAAAGAAGCATCTTTTAAAAAGGGGCCAGCATGATTTTGAGCTAAACATGTAATTTCTTTTTACTGGATTTCTCTTTTAAATTCTGGATGCAATTTGGAATATTTAATCCCCATCAAACACATAATTTTAACTAGGGGGGAAAGCAAATCTTTAAAAGAACTTCTAGATGGGGGGTGGGGGGTGTTCTTTTATTTTCCTTAGGAAAGAGCACTACTTTGCATATTTGAGTGCTACAAATAATATTACATAAAAAAAAACAGAAGAAAAACCTTCATTGTATGTGGATGTAGGTAGAAATATCACCATCCTGTCAATCCAACAAGTAAAAGCATCCCTTGGTCACGTATCTAATTACTCCTTCATGCCTCTATTCTGCAGAATTATAATACTTTCCATTTTCAATTGCCTGTGAATAACCCTGGCCTTTAGATTCAATCAAGAAGTTCTTTCTATAGACATTTGATTGAAACATTGCCATTAGCAAACTGGGAGAGAGGAGCTTACTGAACTGTAAAGAGAGCACGTCATACACTTGTCTGTGCCCCTCTGCTTCAGGTAGACAGCACAGAAAATGTGTAATGCTTCATGCTTTTTGGATTTGAACTACTTAGAGTGCACGTACTGTAGCATTTTAGGCCAGACCACAGCTCTGCTTGAGAAGCAATTTCTCTGCATTCACTAGTCTTTACCTTACACACAAGATCTTTTGAAGCAGACTTTCAGACAAAAAAACTGAACTCAGGAACAGGCTTCTGGATACCCTCCGCCCACTGTCAGGCAGTCGGTCCTTTGGGTGGCATTGAAATAACCCCCTGGAAGAGGTACTGTGCTTTGCTTTTGCAGTCTGTGCCTGTTGTGCCGCTCTTCGTATCTTTGTAACCTTTGCTGTTGGGAAGCCAGCAAGGCACTGCTCTATCAGTTATTTTTGTCACTCTAAGAAAAATCATACATACTTTTGTGGGTGGGTGGGTGTGTACATACCCCTTCTCTACATCTAGATGTATTTCATTTTGAATTTGTCCAAGATAATTTGTCCATAAGGTTAGTAAGTGCTGCAGAATGCAAAGCATGTCTGTTAGAGTTCTTTGAAGCACTTGGAGATTTGAGTCAGCCTAGAATTGCATTGCCTTAACTGACCAAAATAAAACGTAGTTTGAATTTATTATTGTCTTGCTTTCCCTGGCCTTGAATTATCTTTTGATTTTGTGTCATTTTTAATATACCAGACCACAGACCCACAGTTATCATTACTGGATTTTGTAGCAGTAAGCTAAAATCAGTAGGCTCTGTAGGTTTGCAAGGATCTAGTGGCTAACATAATCTCTTGAAAATACACTTTTATAACAAGTGCAATCTATGGTCTTAAGCCCATTGTCTTCCTTAAATATTTCCGTTCGGTTTAGGTTTTATTCTTTTGCATAAAAGGTTTAATTGGGATACATAATTAAGAAGTTAATAAAGCTCTTCAAGTACACAAGACTATTTTTACACAGTGATAGCTTTATTCTGAATTTGTCATGAAGTCGCAGTTCTGAACTGAATTGGGAAACATAGTATAAAGAGTACAAGTGAATAATTACTTACCTATAGACCTAATTTCTTTGTGATTGGAGACAATGACACTTGAAGGTAGATTTCACAGTATTAGAAAGGTGTAGAACTTAACTGAAAGCTGTTCTCAAATGTGAAAGAAGAGTTAGCACATATGTCCTTATCTTAATAGTTTTAATTATACAAAAGAAAGAAATAGTTTACCCATGCCATAAGACTTCATCTTGGAGGACTTCAGACATTAGGCAAAATTTAAAGTGCTATTGACAGAGACAGGCATAATCCTTTGACCTTGGATAACCTAAGAAGACAAAAGAAAGTAACTGCTCAGTTTTGAAGAGAAAACTAATTTTGCTGAAAAGTGGAAAAGACAAATATTGGTTTCATTCCTTTTTGGAAATGGAGGGACCTCATTTCTATGATGCTTCATTCCTTTAAGATGAGATACACCTGAAATTTATTTTACAAGGACACTTTGTAATTTTAAGGATATCTTATTTTTTATGTCTATAATTGATTAATGTTTTGCATTGCAAACAACCTCTTAAGGTTCAGACAAGTACATAATGCATTACATATGGCAGTACATAATGCAACACTAGTAATAACATTGGATAGAAGATATTTCCTTCCTTATAATCTTTATGCATCACTTTTAACGTTATCCACTGCAGTTTTCATAGGAGGGTTTTTTCACAGTATTTACATTCTACTTAAAAATTTTAGAATAGCTGCAGTGTGCTTCTACTCTCTTCCTACAGCAATATAAATAAACCTGAATGAACACCATTTCACTTTAATAAAAATCCAAAATTAACCATTTAAATTATCTCTCATCTTCCACTGTTGTTAGCCAGTGATTAGCTGATCCATGCTTTAAAACTCATACCTTCAGCACAGTTTCAGGAAGTGTTCTGAAGCAATGTCCCTACAACTGCAAGTTGTAAGCGTTGACTGTTTTGGTATGTGGCTCATTTCTAATCCACATTTTTCATAGTAAAAATCCATGCTACTTTTAATTCAGTGATCTGGTGAATCAGCCTCAATGGTAAATTATATTTTTAATCAGTGTTTAGATGACCTAGCTTTCTGCATATAGTAGCAAACCCAAATATACCACACAAAAAATATCTGTTTTCCTAATCTCAAAAATCCCAGCTCTCATATTTTCTATAGAAGATAGACTTAGTTTGAGGATAATAGAAAGTAAAGATGCCTGCTTGAAGTAAATTTTCGCTTTGTGGAGATTGTTAATTAAAAAAAAAAATTACAAGTGAAGAGCCTTTCTTTTTTTTTTACTATTACATTAACATATTCAATCAACTGTAAAGTAATTCTTGACTGTAAATTGTTCTGTGTAACGATGACAACGGTTTAAAACGTTGAATTCTTTTTAGTCATAAATTATTTGTGCTTAATATGTTAGCTAGGCAGAAAGCTTCAGTTTAGTGGATTTTGGCAAGTGTGATTGTTTCTTTACACAGCTTAATTGGGTGGTAGTGTGCTCATAACAGAATTAATCTTGTATAATGTCCAAATTCAGGACTTAGACTTTGCAAAGGTGAGCATATCACACTGGGTTTATCTTGAAACTATTAAGCTATAACAATTTTTCAAATAATGTGCAGCATACAGGGTTGATTAATCACTCTGCTTTCGCCATCTTTCT
The DNA here is from genome assembly GCF_023634085.1 of Falco cherrug. Lineage (NCBI taxonomy): Eukaryota > Metazoa > Chordata > Aves > Falconiformes > Falconidae > Falco > Falco cherrug. The sequence continues at coordinate 8,084,454 of NC_073698.1, forward strand.
CTTTAGTAGAACTAAATTGCTGTTATCTTAATAGTGCTCCCTCTTACTCTATAAACTGTAAAAGTCTCCAGCTGTCCATATGACCTCTTGTTATTCCCCCAGAAGAGGACAAATGTAATTTGCATCTGGGGCTTTCAATCCTGTTTCATTTCTTTTTAAGATGCAGTGTGTATTAATTTGAAGTTTGTTTGTAAAATAAGTCAGAGAAGTGTTCATCTTTTGTTCTCCAGGCATATGATTTTCATGTAGAAGGATGCAAATATATTCTAGTTCATGGAACATTTTTTCATATATCTTGACATTGTTGAAAGATGTCCATATTTCTTTCAAAATAAGGAGCAATCTCCAGAAGACATTCTCATTACTTAAAGAGACTAATCTCATCAATAAGACAGGTTGGTCTTCAGTCAGGACTGGGCACCCCTGCTTCAATTACATGTCTCAGTGAACCCTATCTCTACATGCAGACCTATTGGAGGAAAGTAAATTATACTTGACTTTCTCCCAAATTCATGAATTCCACATCTTTTTGATTTCTGGCTGTACCTAAAACCTAGTTAATTTGTATTTTGTAGGCATTCCCCTGCTTTACTAAAGTTAAAACTTTAACATCATATATAGTTTGCCATTGTATACATGTTGATCACAATTTCTTTTTTCCTGGTCTCTTTCTAGCCATTGTTCTTTCTCTACCAATTCTTAGTGAAGAATGACTCAAAACAATTATGAGAATAGCTTTCCCTGTCACATTCTTAATCTTTCTGCTATGGTGAAAATAGAAGGTACACAGCAATGAACATGAGCCTGCAAAGTTACACATCTTTTTCTTAGTTTAGCCTTGCATTGTGTTGTAGTCTATGATAGCAAAAAATACTGTATTTGCAATATGTGTGCATGAATTATTGCAAGACGTTAGTGGGTTGCTGAATAACCTGACAAAGGTGAGGCTGCTGCAACTCAGGTGGCCAAAAAGGCCAACAGCATCCTGGCTTGTTTCAGAAGCAGTGTGGCCAGCAGGACCAGGGCAGTGACCGTCCCCCTGTACAGGGCACTGGTGCAGCCACACCTCGAATCCTGTGCTCAATTTTGGGCCCCTCCCTGCAAGAAAGATATTTAGGTGCTGAAGCGTGTCCAGAGAAGGGCAATGGAGCTGGGGACGAGTCTGGAGCACAAGTCTGATGGGGAGCAGCTGAGGCAACTGGGGGTGTTTAGTCTGCAGAGGAGGAGGCTGAGGGGGGACCTTATTGCTCTCTACAGCTGCCTGAGAGGTTGTAGCGAAGTGGAGGTCAGTCTCATCACCCAGGTAACATGTGACAGAACAAGAGGAAATGGCCTCAATTTGTGCCAGGGAAGGTTTAGATTGGATATTAGGAAAAAAATTCTTCACTGAAAGAGTGGTGAAGCATTGGAACAGGCTGCCCAGGGAGGCAGTGGACTCATCATCCCTGGAGGTGTTTAAAAGATGTGTAGATATGGTGCTTAGGGACATGGTTTAGTGGTGAAGTGGCAGTGCTGGGTTAACAGTTGGACATGATGATGTCAACGGTCTTTTCCAACCTAAATGATTCTGTGATTCTCTAACTCCATGCTACAGTGTCCAATCAGTAGCAAGGCTGAGCCTGTATTCCCAGGAAGCACACACACGAACAGGACATGTATATAACTATACACAGGGCTGAACAGAACAACACAGACACAGTCAGCACTCACACAAACAAAAGCACCACCAATGGCCTCATCACGTCCCCCTCCCCCATATCTATGTATATATACGTATGTATAGTGTGAAAACTGACAGTAGCTGGATTTAGACGCTTGGTCAACTCAGTAGAGCTGTCCCCAGATCCTTGCTGTCCCAGTGCTGGTGTCTGGGTGTGCAAGCCCTTGAGGCTGCAACCCTTCTCCAGCTGCTGGTCCAGAGTCCTTTGCATGCACCAGCACACACACATGGTGTGGATCCCTCCAGTAACTGAGCTTAGACACACAGTCCATCCAGCATCTGACCCTGGATCCTTGCTCTCCCCCCTGCAGAGTAACACGCACACATGCAAATAGGTGTCTCAATGAACCCCTGGATCCTAAAGTCTCTAGGGCAGTTGTCATGGACCTCTTGTCCCTCTAGTAGCCAGCTCCTCCAGTTGTCTCATTTCTAGTTACACACACACACCCTGAATTCTGATGGCTTCACCTAGTTGCCAGCTAGCCCGGCTTGATGTTTGCTGGCAATCAATCACCCACTGCCACATGCGCCCTCATGCTCTCTAGCTGGTGGTACCACAGACCCCCCTGAACATGTACATACGCTCACACAGAGAACAGAGTACCCCTCACCCAAGAAAAAAGGTAGAAACTGAGTTTAATAGAAGGCATGACAGATGATGCTCAGCAGGCAGAGGGCACAGACAGGAAGGTGCACTGACCAGCCCTGTTTAAGTGTGACTGGCCCTGTTTATCCCCTTACCCTACTCTGTTTTCCTATGCTTCTTCCTCTCTAATTCACCTTTACCCCTCCTTTTTCCACACCTTTTGTTCCTCCCCTAAAACTCTCAGGTCTTGTTACAATGTCAAGATGTTTGTTTCCTATATCCCACAGTGTCTCCCACCCCCAAGGCAGGGATATCATCCCCAGGCTGTAAGATGCTCTCCAGCTGACCCATGGTGCTGGGCGTCTCCCTGAGTCCATGGGGCTGAGGCTTCCCTGGGAGGGGACTGGTCTCTGATGGAATTATAGGGGTTCCTCCACCTGCCCCAAGGGTTTGGTGCTCATGTTTGTGTGTGTGTGTGTGTGCACCTCTGCTGGCTCTTGTGATGAGCATGGGAGCAGCCAGGCAGGGTGTTATTTGGGCTTCCCCACCTGCCACTGGCTCTCTGTGTTCCTTTCCAGGGGTACAGATGAGGTTTTATCACACACCCCGACACAACAGGCAGAAAAATCTTTATTCCTGAAAAATGAAGTCTGTGGAGCAGATATGTTAGAGCATGTGCAATTTCACAAAGCCCAGGAGTGCCTGTTTAGTGGCCTTGTGGATATTAGAAAATTTGATGTACAGGAGATATACTGTACACAAATCTATATATGATCATCACTGATAACTCTACTACATATTGGTGAGATAAGAACCAGAATATTTTTATAATCTCTGCTACCAAATGGTTTACGGTTTAGATGTGGAAATCATTTTATTATGTCAGGAAAACTATGGAGAACATACAGATACTTCATATAACTGGTAACTTACACTCTACTACTGAAGAGATGTGATGCAGTACTTGACATTTTGAAATGGTATTGCATAACATGTAAACATTTTCAAGGTTGAAACATTTTCTGTGTTGCAGTTGTTCATTTTAGCATCTTTAGAATATTTTTTAAATATTTTTTCTGCCATAGGTGTTTTCCAACACTGCTTCCTTAATCTGAGGGAGCTCATTGTGCAATACAAGCTTTTTGTGCTTGTTTTAGAGGGCATTATGTGTCAGCATTTTTCTCAAGGTTTCTTTTGTCTTTTTCCGTACAGCTTCAGTAAAGCATCTGTGCTGTTGTATGCAGTAGTTAGACAACCTCAAAAGCATAACCTTTTTTTTTTTTAGAATACTGAGGCAATGCATAGAAATTATTTCAAAAGTAACATTCAGGTTCAGCTTTCAAGATTTCATCTTTGTATCAGAAATGAAACTGAAGGTGGATGAAAGTGATTTTTCCCTCTCTCCTTAGATTTAAGTTGAAGAAATTTTTATGAAAAACTGAAATTTCTCTCAAATTGTTACAAAACAGGTTTTCCTACCAAGAAAGCTGAGAAACATTTGGAACAATTTGCTGAATTTTGGCTAGGCTTAGATTGTGACTGGCGTTGATCAGTTGTGCTATATTAGCTTCTTCTCAGGGCGTGCACTGTTAATCCTTGTGAACAACAGTTACAGCAGTTTTCTTTCCCTGAGCTTGTGAGGAGCAGAAAACCACTTCTGTCACAGCCATTCAGATTGTCTTTTTTTTTTTTTTTTTCCTGCAGCAAAATTAATTGGGCATGAGGGAGCTGTTCTGCTATGCTTTTAGTTGCAGAGTGCAGAGGACTGTGGCTCCCTGCCCATACATACACTAGTCGTCCAAGATTTCAAGAGAAATAGTGAACCTTTCTGCTGCTATAAAAATACTTGTAAAGCAAGTGAATCATGCATAAAGAGCTTGTCCTCTGGAATGTGTGAATATTTGTTTATAAAAGTACATAGGCTTTATGCGAATATTCCTTATTACTCATTTTTATTGTTTGTGCAGGTATTTTCTTTACCTTTTCAGGTCTGCTCCCTCCTGCAGGCGTAAGTACATCCACAGATGAATAAATGCAACATCAGTTACAGTAATACAAGCCCAGTGACACCAATGGGATTGCACCAGTGTTACTGAGACTCCAGTTTAGCCTTCAGTACTTGGGCTAGAGTTAACACACGAGAAGAAAAGAACCCAGAGAATTCACTCTGTGTGGTTTGTTCATAGGCAATGGGGTGAGAAAGCAGTGAAGAGAGTATTAAATCTCAAAGTTAAAGGTATTGGGAGACAATTTAAGGCACAAAATTATGAATCAGAGTACATTGTCATTTAGAGAAATTTCAAGAGATTAGATTATGTTGGTGGTATATTTATTTATTGAGGAAATGGTGCATGCCCATTATGTATATTATATATATTTCATTATATGATTTCTACATAAACAAGTCATGGATATCAAAGAATGAAGTAAATTATTGCTGTCCTTTCCTTGCCTAAGATTTTGCTAGTTAGTATGCTATTGATTTCTCCCTAAAACTGAGAGAAAATTTTATCTTAACTGTGTAAATGAATCAAACAACCCACAGTTTATGTACTAATTCCAGCCTTTTAATACTCTAGCTACAGTTACCAACCTTTTAAATAATATTATGCATATTATATTATTAAACATTATTAAAATAACCTTGTAAGTCCCAAGTTAAAAGTACTTCATAATCGTTGTTGATGAAATAAGGTCAATCAAGTAAGGGCAACTTTCCATTTTGATGTATCTTGTGCATAGAATGAAATACTACACAGGAAAATAATTTCTAGAAATGTATGAACTGTTCAAACTGTTGAAAAGTTTGATGGATTTTCCTCTAAAACTGGAATGAACCAGAGATATAGGAACTTGGCAAACTGAGCGTTTATGGTAACTCATGTGTTAGTATGTCTGTAATGGCAGAAGCATAGAAGAAAATGAAAGGCAGAGTGACTGAGGATTTGGAAGCCTTATAGTAAATGGCCTGAATTACACAACAAGGAATGTAATTTTGTGGAAAGAAATTACTGTATCCAGTTCTCTGGAATGTGCTGTTTCAGATTCCCAAACTGATGTGTATTATAAATTTAAGATACAGAAATATAAGGCATTTTACAAAACTACAAATGGCAATTCCGTCTGAAGACTAAGGCATATGGCATAAATCACCCCCACTTGATTCCTCTCTCCAGTGCTTGTAAAAAAAAGCCTAGATTGCTCCTTAACTTTTATTTCTACCTGTTAGATAGTTGATATGATGTCATATGAATTTCTCTTAGTGTAAGAGAGAGAGTTGTAAGTACAAAATCTGAAATTTGCATTCTTCTTTTGTTGAGACTAATTTTGTACAACTTGGAAGTGCTAGTCTAAACTGAATTTATTCACGGATGTCATTTCATTTCCATTACTGTGAACCCTATTTAAAATCATAATCTCTGCTTTGATCTGCTCCATGAATTATTCTTACGAAACTGGGAGTTTTATGATGGGTCTGTGTTAGTTATATCGAGTGCTTACACTGAAAAACATATAGGCACTTTTCCTCTGTGATACATATGGCCAACATCAGAATATGGACCAAAAAAAAGGGAAGATGAAGGAAAAAATGATGGCTGACATTGTAAAGAACAGTGTTTTAATCATATGTAAGCCGCATAAAATAACAGGAATACCTAGGAGGAGATTGTCAAGATGTGTGTTTTTCAGACTGTGGAAAGTCTCAGATCTATGGAGACAAAAGAGCTAAAAAGAAATTTAAATTATTGCTGAATCAGGGAAAGGATTGTGAGGAGTGAAAGCAGCAAGTAGGAGAAACCAGAAAAGAATCCCTTATTTAGGCAAGATTTTAAAACTGTGCTTAAGCAGGTGAAGCATAGATGCGAAAGGAATCAAGGTATATGGAGTATATGAGGGATTGTTGTGGTTTAACCCTGGCTGGCAGCTAACCCCCATGCAGCCACTCTCTCACTCCCTGCTGGGTGGGATGGGGGAGAATCAGAGGGGTAAAAGTGAGAAAACTCGTGTGTTGGCAGAAAGACAGTTCAACAGGTAAAGCAAAAGCTGCGCACACGAGCAAAGCAACCCAAGGGATTCACCCAGCGCTTCCCACGGGCAGGCAGGGGCTCAGCCATCCCCAGGGCAGCCGGGCTGCGTCGCGCGCAACGGGGACTTGGGAAGACAAACGCCGTCACTCCCTGCGTCCCCCCCTTCCTCCTTCTTCCCCCAGCTCTATACGCTGAGCATGACGCCATATGGTATGGAACATCCCTTGGGTCAGGGGGGTCAGCTGTGCCGGCCGTGTCCCCTCCCCGCTCCTTGTGCCCCCCCAGCCCCCTCGCTGGTGGGGTGGGGTGAGGGGCAGCAAAGCCCTTGGCTCGGTGTGAGCGCTGCTCGGCCACAGCTACAACAGACCCACGTTATCAGCAACAATTCCCAGCACAAATCTAAAACATGGTCCCATAGCAGCTACTGTGAAGAAAATTAACTCTGTCCCAGACAAAACCAGCACAATGACTTAACAGGAATTATGGGAGAAGATTATGTTAAAAGTTTAGTTGGAAAATATGAGAATGTAGAAAGCTAATAATGAATGATCTTCTGGATCAAGTGGGATTACATGAAGTATGTTTAATTTGACATAAATATGCATGCGTCTGTGTGTGAGAGAAAAATAAAACAGATTTGGAGGAAGTAAGAAGGAAGGAACAAGTAGAAAACATTAAAAGAAAAAATCAGAGAAAGCAGTGATGGCTGAGGTGGGGATGTAAGAAGTGATTAGAGCTAGGGGGTGGTAATCACAATAGATACCGAAAACATGATTTTGTTCTGAACAAGATTTGAGAAATGAGGTAGAGTAAGATAAAATTAGGGATTTGGGAATCAACTAGATAAGAGTGATAATGGTTACTTGCTAAAAGGGTATTTTATCGAAAAGAATGAAAACAAGAAAACCCAGGTTAACAGAGAGGGAGGAAGAAAGAGAGGAAAGGATGAGTATGGTACACAGTGAAGAAGGCTGACTAAACTTAAGACCTGGAGAAGGATATAGGAGACATATGTGAAGAAAAGAAAAATGTAAAAAAAAAAAAAAAAAAACCAAAAAAACCCGAAAACGCCCTGTGAGTAGGGTACAAGTTGAACATGACTGTGCTGGAGACCTTTATAGGTGTTGACCAAGAGCTGGATTTGGCTTCTTGGAGCTCTGCGTGTTGAGGGTGATATATTCCCTAGAGGTTGAACAATGACTGGTGGTTGAGTGCTCTGTACACATCTGTGGAAGGAGCCACAAATCAGTTGCACATACACTGTAAGACCTATTCCTGATACAGTATGAATTCTTTCAGAACCATATGGTCTTTCTTCATTCTTCACACCAGAACAGTGGTATTATGTCAGGAAAGTTTTAGGTTATGGTAAACTTTAATTCAAAGAGCTTAACATATTGTCCCTGTTTCATAAGGGAAATATGGGTGAAAAGAAAGAAGTGGGCTTAGTTACGCACTGTGATTAAAAATAGATGTTGGGTATCTTGTATAAAAAGCCCATAAAATGCACTCACTGTGATAAAGAAAAGTAGCATGAAAACCTTTCTGGCAGCCACTTTAGGACAGTTTGAAAACACAAAGTCATCATATTTGAAATCAGAGAAGACAGGAGACTGTTTCCTGTATGTTTTATGCAGTGAGAAAGGAAACTTTTAGCACTGTTGGAAAAAAATATCACAAGGATATCGGGAAGTTTTTGACAATTAATGAAGAAATAACCTAAATCTGGAGATGGCAAAGGGCTAAATAAGGATTACTCTTTGGTCTTTCTGATAAAACAGGAATCATGAAAGACTATTTAAATCTTATATACATTAAATTACCCAAATCACCTTGATGTTTCTGAAATGTAAAATGGAATGTCTTAATTATGCAGCAAATTGGAAACTTGTAAAGGACAAATATATCCTAGCATTACTTGTACAACAAGAATCTGGCAATCTTGTATTCTGGTCAGGTGTGGGTGGTTAGGCAAGTGGTGAAACTATACAGCCAAAAGAATAAAATTTGCATGTTGAGTGAAAATCAGTGGGTAGTTATCTTCCTATGCATATGATAATAAAAGTAGAAGCAGCAGTCTTCTTTCTTGAAGACAGCTGAAAAATGATATCCAATTAAATATAATTAAAATGGGTTTTGTTTATAATAAAAGTCTACAGATGTTGTATTTTTTAGGCAAAACAATCTCTTCTTGAAAATAAGACCAAGCATAACAAACAACTCTAATGACTTAAATTGTATTAGAAAGAATAGGTGCAGTGGTTTCAAAATACTACAGCTGTATAGATTGTAAGTGGTTTGATGCTCTTGTTGCCACTATCGTAATACAGTTCTTATAATTAAAATTCAAATTATGATGTCTTTATCTTCTTGAGTGGGTTGATGCAGTTGTAGATGTATAGAAGTATAGGAAGAAAGAATTAGGAAATGCTTACTTGTTTGAGTGTAAACAGGTCTATCAAATCAAATAATTGCAGAAGTATAGAGTATCAAATTAATATTATAAGGAAAAAAGCTTATCTATAAAAGTCTTAACAAAGTGGCAAAGTATGTGAAAATGAATAACCCAACAGAATCTTTTTCGCATGGATTTCAGGGATCTGTCGTAATTTGTAGAATTGATTTTCATTAAGGGACGACTTCAGGTGCTTAGGTCATCCTTAAACTGCACTAAATGAGAGAAACTTCTTGGAAAGTCAGAATAAAATTCTTCACATAAAGTAACATACAAATCTGAGTTTGTCAGGTCATTATTTTGGTGTTCTGTGTGCTGGGCTTTATTTCAGTTTTTTCACAAAACAGTATGTAAAAAATGTCCTTTTACTTGTTCCTTATTTCTCATTCTCCTGAAACAAAGTGCCACCTGAAAATGGCTAGTGCTTTCTTCTTAGAAAGGTAAGTGAACTCTAGGACTGACTAGAGCTTCACCAGGAAATCTCTCTTGAATGCTAGAATCTAGATAGTTAATAAACATTGCATCTCTTTCTTAAAACATTTTCTCATTGAAAGTTTGGGAGAGTCCTCTAGTATAACAGGTGCAGCTGTATATGAAAGGCAACTGTTACCTCACCTTTGCAAGTAGTTGTTTTAAATATTGGGATTTAATTGAATTATGGTAACGTAATCTACAGGGGTTGTAAATTCATCAACACTCCAGACCATGAACATATGTAAGGTCAGGAGATTGAGAAGCCTCACTGCATTAGAAGTGTGTGTTGGTGATGCTGTTCCTGAACAAACAGGGCAATGAAGTCCCTCAAAGTAATCTTAAGGGTTTCGTGTGGACCTCTTCCTCACATAGCACTTGTGTATTTTGTCCTGGTCAACGCTATCTTTTTTTGTTCTGTGGGAAATAAAGCATGTTCCTGGATGAGACACATTTTGATTCCAGACTCTGTGCTTTGAAGAGGGGATGTGGTTGATTGCATCCTCCCATGGGCCTCATCTTGTGCTCTTCTTACCCACTTCTGCCCAAGTCCTCTGGGCCTGTTACTGTCACAGGTGGTGTTGAGCACTCTTTCTGCAAAGAGGGGACATCAGTGTCCTGAATCAGAGAGGGAAGCCAACAGGAATTTATCTTGAATTTGAGCTTTTGGAGAAGAGGAGAGACTGAATTGTTCCTTGTGGACATCCTAGCTGGTTGGGCTTGGGGGAGCAGGTGCTGGATATCACGCTGTGCACGTGCTGCCAGATACAGGTGCAGACAAGCCCAAAAAAGTAATCAGAAAGGCTGCTAAACCAGAGATCTGTCCTTTCACTGGTATATTATGGAAGACATATGGCATCCCTTAAGCAGAACTTTGTTACCAGTCTATAGTTCAGAGTAATGTGAGAAAACAGGTTTAAGGGAAGTGCTCACCAAACTCAATCATTTTTAGACTTGGTACCTAGTGAAAGGAAAGCTCAAGGGCACAATTCATGTAACCTACCTGAGATTTCTAGTGCAAGGTAAAATGAATTAAGATGTAGTAGTGCCTGTTTCTTCTCACTGAGTGTAGAACTAGATGACTACCTCACATTTCAGCATTCTAAATACCAAAATTTAGTTGAGATTAAAGTTGTCTGTTGTTTCAACCTTACAGTCCTGAAAGTTTGGAAAGAATATTCCCAAACTGACTTGGAAATGCTGATGATCTCTTTCACTGTGGAGGAGAAGAGAAAACCATATGAAAATGTTTGGAATTTTTTGTAGTTATCTAAAAAATCATACAGGCTATAGTACATTTTGCTATGTGTTCTTGTTTCCATCTCGTAGGAAAGCAGAGTACAGAAAACTCCTGTAAAGAAAGACACAGGAACAGGTTCCTACTACTTGCAAGACATGGAAGTTGCAGGTTCAGACAGCTTGTTTAAGTGCTTTGTTAGGCCAGAGACTGTCAAGTTAAAATGGACAAAAACAGGGGATATGTCCATATGCTGCTAAGTGAGAGGACCGATGAGCCAGTTCCAGCACTGGAGCCATGATTCTCCTCCTGCTCCAACTGTTGGCTCACTCCTTGGCTATTTGCTTCCAGCAGGCTCCAGACAGAACCAGCCTCAAGCACTGCGATTTGGCTGAAAATTTACTCTTAATTTAGCAGTGTAGGTGCAGCCAGAGAGTCTAAATATGAAATACAATAGTGTAAGCAATGAATGGTACTGCATACATCATCATTCTACCTGTCTCAGGTAGGATCTTATTAGATCCTTTGTGAAATAATTGCATTGGCCTTCTGAGCATCCAGCAAGAAAAAACAGGGCAGTGGACTGCATATGGAGATATATATATACCTGCGCTTAAATAACAAAAAGAGTTGGATCAAGATCAGCTTTTTAATCCATATCATCCCTGTTGCCATTGAACCTGATAACAGATCTCTGCTGTGATTAATGGTGATTTGAACTGAAGACCTTTTTGGAATTGTGACTTGGATGATAAAAGAAACCCTTCAGATTATCATAACCAAGTTATTGTTTGTGTGCAAATACAAATTGAGTATTCAGTTTGTGTTTTCTCCTTTCATCTTTATACAGAGGTTGCTCACTTCTCATGTCCCTCTTCTTCCCGTTTTGCTGCACTAACGAGTTTTTAATGCAAAGGAAAAGTGATTATAAGCAGTGAAGCAAAGACAGCTTTATAGAGCAAGACTGAGGAATTGAAGACATAGATCAGAACTATCCACCAAACTAAGATGAAAGAGAAGTTCATGAAAACAGAGACATATAGATAGCTTTGATTTCATTATCATTAGACAAGAAAGGACAAAAAATGGAGTAGCTATAAAGATGTTCATACCTAGCAAGTTGCCTGTATTAATGAAAGAGTCTATGCAGAAAGCATAGAAAAAAAAAAGCATGACATGATAACATAGAACAGGAAAATAGCCTATAGTAAAATTTTTGTTCATAGCTGGTTTTAGTGTAGTGTAATGTGAGTATCAGATTATGATAATATAAAAATACAAATATTATGTATGTGTTAAATATTTTATTCACTGATGCTGTGTTTTGTTCATTGTTAAGCATGGGTTAGTTTTTTGGACTTCTCTCCCTCTTTCCTTTTGAACAGAGATTCTGGGGATTGTATTTCTATTACTGATTTCGCGGTTTATCAGATCTTGAATTGCAGACAAATTAAATAGTTGGTGGCTTTTATAGGAAGCTTTTGTTTGGTACATACATGTACCTAGTTATAATATTCACAAGAGAAGTACCTAATTACATTTGAAAGATGCTTGACTAGATAACGAATTATTTGTGTACCGTGTTTTCTGATTGCAAATAGAAAGCTAATATAGAAAATTAGCAGCTGGGAGTGGGGAGAAGTAATAAACATTCTTCTGCTGAGAAATAACTAATTTGTTTGTGCAAGATTAGGTCAATCCTAATGGTTCACTTTGGTTTTGCTCTTACAAAATGATATTTTTTTCCCAGTAAGTATAGATTAAGTAAAACAATAAAGCAAAACTATTTTCCTAGAAATATCCTATCATCACAAAACCTAAACCAGCCTGATTCATGGGCAATATCTATTATTTTTGATTAATCAATATTTTCTGGCCAAATAACAAAAAATGCTGACTAGCTGTAGCTAAAGGACACTTTGAAATTATTCTAAGTTTTTAATAATAGGGTTTTTTCTCAGTACGCTGCAGTTTACTTACAATATAGTCAGCTTTTCTAGCTTTCTCAGGTGCAGTATCTACCCATTTAAGAAATAAGGAAACTAAGGAAGGGATGTTAAGTATATTGCCTAGAGGGACAGCAAAAAATCCATGTCAGACTGGAACAAGGTTTCAGAACGCTGCTTAAATCATTGTCGTGTCTTTAGCTGATAGATTTCTTGTGCATTACAATCCATTTTGGTGCTCTGTTTTGTAGCTTAATTTATTTTGACACTGAAACTCAGCATAAGAATTGCATTAACATTCTGTGCCTTTTTGCCATTCAGCTGTCTTTTGCAAAGGTCCTCTGTCATGTTCTTGCCCTAGGTTAATATAGTAAATAAGATGTATTTCAGTATATGTATCAGTGAATAATTTTTACATAAGTACTATGAATTTCCTGTCTGTTTTTATATTGCAAAGTAAATTTGAGCTTGTAAGGCAATAAATAATTAATCTTTCTTCCATTTGTAAGAATAATTTTTAGAACCAGGTCTTTTGTTGACAGGAAACTATTACCTTGGAAACTGTTTAAACATTTGCCCAAAGTCCATGACCACACTATATCAAATATCAGTCATATTATGTTACTTAGCTATCCATTATTTCAGCATTTTCATACTGAACTTTTACTGGGTTTACGTTTGTAGGCTTGATTACATGCCATTCAAGACAAAGGAGAGCTAAGTAAGCTATAATTTAGATAATCTTACCTATATGTTGCAGTAAACTGATCATACTGAAATATCTGTATGCTATCCCTACCAAATTACCTTCCATCTGCATTTAAGGAATTTTCCGATTTTGTTTTCTTTAGGTCAATGGAACAGAAATTGAATATGAATTTGAAGAAATTACTTTGGAGAGGGTAAGTATAATTTATTCTCCTTTATAGAATAAATATATAATAATAAATAATGCAATTATTTGTGAAATTAAAAGTGGTTAGGAATAAAACTATTTCTACTTTGAATAAAGATGTCCACTCTTTATTCTGAACTATAAAAATGTGAGTGATACAGCAGGATAAACCTTTCATGCTTTTAGGAAGTTTCAGGTGTAGCTACTTGCAGAACAGTATCCAGAAGGTTTTTCTTCCCCATAACTCTGTCAGTGCTCAACTAAGCATTTGATTATTGGGAAGAGCATGTGTGACTTGGTAACTCCCTTTCGGGTTTTGAACTGGAATTGTGGCATCTTTTTTTTTTAACCTCTTTGGTTTCTTTGCATGTGTGCATAATGGAAGACTTTTTATATTATTAAAAAAAAAAAAAAAGTAAAAGTGTTTTAGTGTTCAAGCAACTACATAAAAGCCGTAGACCATATCTATGTGTAAAGGATATGTTTATACAAGTCTGAATTATTTGAGCTATAATCAGGGCTGGCAGTGAAGGCTTTGTTGGTAGTGTGGTTTAAAAGTTGCACACACACACACAAAAAGAGAGATATTTAAAATATGTGCTGCATCATATCTGCCTGGATTTGGTGGTTTTCCTTGCCTTTTGGTTACACAACTGTTTCCTTCAGACTGCAGACTTTCTTTGCCACAAGAGCAAGACCAGGTGGGCCATGTGTGAGAAAGAAAGTCAAAGTTTTGTTATGTGTCATAGTGCTTACAAAGATTTCTAATGGAAGCACAATTGTCATTGATGAATTCTTTCAATACCCTACCAACATCCTGGTAATATGAAGTTTTGTCATCTTAAAGAAAACACAGTTAGGCTTCTTTCTACATAAAAAGTTTGAATGCAAGGCCAGATTTACCAAAATGTGACTGATGCCATATGAACAAATGCCTGTAAGGTAGCAAGCTACCATTAAATTAGATACTTAGATTATACAATTCATTGCGCTTTGTCTGCATGTTATATTTTTAATTATCCAGGATAATGAATGCTATAACCATTCAACTTAAAGAGATATAAGTTTATGTTCTCATTGTTTTGCTGTCTCAGGCAAATTAGGAAAGAGCAATATATCTTTTTACCATAGCCATATTCATAACAGATATAAGGTATAGGCACTTTTTATCTACTGTCTCTCAACTTATTTGCGCATCACTAGTTATTCATTGGACTAGAGTTTCAAAGGTCACTGAACAGAACATATGCCTCCTGGGTGATATTTTGAAAACCACTTTATTTTTAACAGATATGTAAGTTACCAGTGTACATACTGCAGAGCGAATGTGATTCAGGTCTCCTGTACCTGTGTGATGCAGATAATTAGTTATTCATAGTATGATACAACATAATATCAGCTAAAGACTGAACAACAACAGCAAAAAAAGCTACAGATTTTAATGGAGTTGTTTTCTGGATGCTGCTGAATCTGTGGCTTCTTATTATTACTGCTTGAGATGATCTGTCACATGTATCAGTGTTTTGTCTCGAAGGCAGGGTACTGTGTCTGCTGGTTTTTGTGTGAGATATAAAACACAAGTGATTGCTGTTAAATAGCTGTCATTTATGTTAGACTAAAAGCATTTTCAGAAGAAATACATTCTCCATGTTGATTACCCATTTTCTTCCACAAAACTGCTTTTAGAAATTAGATGGAAAGTCATCTCTCTGTATTTAATAGCAAAGCTGCAAAATGTATTAAGTTTGCTGCCGTTGAGAGATAAAAATGTTTGCCCATATCAAACAGTTGGTAATAAACTTTCCATTTTAGTCTAGTTATCCAAGTTACAGAATTCTGCATCCCCAAAACCATCAGATATTTTCTTCATGACATTTATCCACGTTTTGAAATAGTCAATATATTTTAAAGGATTTTACAGCACAAAAGATAAATTGGTTGAAGGTATATTAGAACTTTTGCGCTCTTTCCTGCCTTTTTTTAATAGCAGAATGAAAGGGCAGGTGGTAAAGGATTGATTACTTCCGAGCATCTCCCAGTCTCTGTAGACTTGGCAAAGAGACCAATAATTTAATTGTATGAGGTCACCTTCATCTATAGGTGATGTGAATTTGTGGGATGTATTCCTGTAGAGAGTTACTGACTTAGGATCTTTGATCCAGGATGAAGAGATGGCTCCATTCCTTGGGGTAACATAGGACCACTGTGTGCATGTTAGCAGAATGCATCCCATGTGGAGCTGAGGAGCAGATCAGCAGGGTCTCAAAAAAGCTAAAAGGAAACCCTAATAAGGGACTGGAGTGACAGTGCAGAGCTTGGTGAGCATCACCAAGCTGCCTGAGACCCAGCTGGCATACCAAGAAATGACTGCAAGGATACAGTGGGCTCATGTAGAAAGCCTTTTTTCTTTTTTTTCTAATTTTTGCTCTTTGATGTAATGTTGCTTAGTTGCTTCTATTGAAAATCTGTCCTAGTTTACAGTTTACCATGACTAGGGGTTTTGAGCTTGAGTGAGAGCTCACAAAGACAATGAATTTGAGGTAGATGCACGTTAAAGCTGTGATCAGTGCTGTTCCAGGAGTTAAGGAGTTTGTAAGTACGCCTCTGCCAGCCCTCTCCTTAGTGGCATGCTCTTACCCTTTCACTCTTCTTCAGTTGTGCCAGCCACTTATCAAGTACCATCACCAGTCCCTGAGCCCCAAAAGATCACTGTTAAATAACTGATCCTCATTTAGAGCTCTCATAAGAACATGTTTGAGTAAGAAATCAAACAAATTCTCTTCTCAAAAAAAAAAAAAAAAAAAAAAAAAAAAGAAGACAGCTTTAATTCCTGCAACTACCTCAGAAGGTTTCTCAGCTAGTTTACAGGCATAAAATGCAGATCCAGGTGTAGACTAAAACTTGGTGATTTGTAATAAACCACAATGCCCAAATGCACTCTCAGACAAAATTCCTTAAAATAACCCATTCATTTGCTCTAGTTTGAATATTAAAGATACCATGAAAAGGAAACTCTACATAAAATGGCTCGTATTAGTATGGTGATGTTAATTTTCCATTACTGCAGGACTTGAAAAATGTACCCAGCGCTATCAAGAGACCAATTTGTACTTGTAAATCAGTGGTCAGTGTAAGAGGTAACGGACTAGACTCTGTGACAAAGCCTAGCCTAACTTCTCTAAGCTGGGGAAAGTTTTAATTGATTGACTCCTTGGTACGACGCTGTGCTTGGAGACATATGCTGAAGAGAGGATTCTAATAGAAGTTGATGGAGTATCAGCCAATATCAATAGTTACCTTGAAGAAGAGTAAAGAAAGACAGTGGGTCACTTAATGATTCATGTTAGATTCATGCTGAGTTCAACATCTGAATTCAGATCTCAGTACTTTTTTGCTCATCTAACCTTGCCTATTCTTTAGATGTTAGAGAAAAAGAGAGCAGTTATGATAAGTAAAGCTGTTTTCACAGTATCTTTTGATGCTTCAACACGTATTTTCACTCTATATCTGAATAAAAGTAAAATTATATTACTTTTTATGGAATTGACTGTTTAGAAAAATTAAATGCTGTCAGCACTGGAATTAAAGACCTCTAGTTCCCAGTGCATTTCCATCATGAGATTGACTGACCTTGGTATCTGAACAGTTCAAACTCTGAGGATTTTCCCAAGGTTGAGACACGAAGTGTCTCCATTTTTTTTATACTCCTGTGGATTCTCTGGCCTATGATAACAATTCAGGTTACACTGCAGAATGTCCCTGTTTTTAATGAACCACATCATTTTACATCGTTTAGGAACTTAAGTTTTGTTTCCTCCTCACTTTTTCACATTTGGTTGCAGTTGGTTATTTGCCTTACTACAGCTGAGAGAGCGACAGGCATGGTTGCATACATCGCATTATTATTTCCTTTGAAAATAAGATTAAAGACATTCCAAAAGAGTAAATTCTTGATATTTATTTATCTGGATGTTGTGGTTTAACCCCAGCCAGCAACCAAGCACCACACAGCCGCTTGCTCACTTCCCCTCACCCAGAGGGATGGAGACAAGAATCAGAAAGGAAAGTTAAACTCAAGGGTTGAGATAAGAACAATTTAATAAGTAAAGCAAAAGCTTCACATGCAAGCAAAGCAAAGCAGAGAATTATTCACTACTTCCCCTGGGCAGGCAGGTGTCCAGCCATTCCCAGGACAGCAGGGCTCCATCATGCATAACAGTTACTTGGGAAGACAAATGACATAATGTCGAATGTTCCCCCCCTTTCTTCTTCTTCCTCAAGTTTATATACTCAGCATGACCTCCCATGGTATGGAGTACCTTTTTGGCTAGTTTGGGTCACCTGTCCTGGCTGTGTCCCCTCCCAGTTTCCCGTGCCCCTCCAGCCCTCTGGCTGGCAGGGCCCAAGGAACTGAAAAGTCCTTGATTTAGTATAAACATCACCCAACAACAGCTAAAACCATGAGTATGCTGTCAGCATTGTTCTCACATCAGAGCCAAAACACAGCACTGCACCAGCTACAGCTACTGAGAAGAAAACTAACTCTATCCCAGCTGAAACCAGGACACTGGGAGTGTGCTGTGATAATTCTCATAAATTTCATTCTGTAACCGCCACATTCTCTGTTCAGTGGAAAGACTCAAAGTCCACTCTCTCTCTTCTTTCCTTTGATTTGATATTTCAGTGACATCAAGTGCCACGAGATTTCATTTTTCTAGTTCAGGATTATTGTTCTCTAAAAGGTTGTGTTTCCACATTTCCACCAAATTCAAGGGTCTATTCAAATCTCAACTAAAAAGGCTAACACTGTAATCTTAAGTAAACTTCAAGGGTAAAATTTAAAAATACTTAGGAAATTGGAAGAAGCAATCCACATATGTTTGGTAGAGTAAGGAATTTATTTCAGGACCGAGCTTTTATTAACTGTGATACCTTGTAAACCTAAAAGACAATTACTACTGTACTATTAATTATGCTGTTTTCATCACGGATTTTCATTGAGAAAATGCAGAAGTTTGCAGAAATTTGAGGAGGTGCATTCCGCTGAACACTGAAGAGCAGTGGGAATTGGATTGTATTCAATGACACAAGGATTTTAATTTGACTCAGTGTCCTATTTTTTCTATCTACCTGTCTATCTTGTTTTGGCAGGAATCAGAGACACATAGAATGGTTTGGGTTGGAAGGGACCTTTAAATTTCATGAGTCCACGCCTCACCCCGCCATGAGCAGGGACATCTTCAACTAGATCAGGCTGCTCAGAGTCACATCCAACCTGACCTTGAATGTTCCCAGGGATGGGGCATCTGCCACCTCTCTGGGAAACCTGTGCCAGTGCCTCACCACCCTCATCGTAAGAAATTTCTTCTTTATATCTAGCCTGAATCTACTCTCCTTTAGTTTAAAACCATTCCCCCTTGTCCTATTGCTACATACCCTACTAAACAGTCTGTCCTTATCTGTCTTATAAGCCCCCTTTAAGTATTGAAAGGCCACAATAAGGGGTCCCCAAGCCTTCTCTTCTCCAGGCTGAATAACTCCAACTCTCTTAGCCTTTCCTTGCGTGAGAGGTGTTCCTTCAATCTGATCATTTTTCTTTCCCCCCTCTGGACCTGCTTCAGCAGGTCTATGTCTTTCCTGTGCTGAGAACTCCAGAGTTGAATGTGGAGTCTTACCAGAGCGGAGTAGAAGGGGAGCATCACCACCCTTGACCTGCTGGCCACGCTTCTTTTGATGCAGCCCAGGATATGCTTGGCTTTCTGGGCTGCAAGCACACGTTGCTGGGTCATGTCCAGGTTTTCATCCACTAAGAATGCTGTTTGCTTGTGTGTCTGGGAAATAAGTTTTTCACTATTAGTCTGTACGTGTATCTGCTTTCTGCTTGTTTTTTAAGGTTTTAGACCCCAGTTGTTCACGTATCAGTATGCTTTGACCTCTCAGGAATGAGATTATAGGACATTGCAGGGCCAAGGAAGTCCTCCTTTATGTCATGCAGAAATAAGAGAGTGCTCAAGATATGGCCACCAGGAAAAAAGTATTTTCAAAGCTTAAAAGTTTATGCTATAGATGCATGCCTTTTGAGAACCCAGAGCGTTCAAATCAATATCCAACCATCAGTGGCCCCTGCAGAGTGGTCTGACATCTTCCAACAGGAGAAAGTAAATCTTTTAAAGTGAGTGTCCCTCAGGTACCTGCCAAGCTCCTCCAAATGCAGTGTTGCTCTCTGAGTGTTTATTTCTGCAAAACCATAGATGTTTTCTTCACTGTTGAAAGCTTTCTGACTGGGTGCCCTTATTACATTTCTTCTGAGTGGTAGTTATTCTTGCAGCCTCAGAGTGAAATAAATTATAATTCAAAGGCAGAATCCTTCTTATTGTCTAGTTTATATCAGGTTTATAGTAGAATATGACCTGTGAATGTTTATTGCAATAAAGCTCACCCACAGGAATTGTCTCCTGGAAGGGGTCAGCACAATCTACCTACAAGAGGCAGAAGTATCTATGTAGGGAGCTGAGTTATCAGCAAAGAGAAAATGTGAATCCCATCTTTTCTGTTGTTGTGCAGACAATTTGAAAAACTGATCTCTTGGGTATCCATATAGATTCTTTGCAGTGTACTTCTCTGTGTATGTGTTACACAAAGTTCTGTAAAATGAAAAAAGAAATGAAGAAGCGTCTTGGAGAATACAGGTGTAGTGCATGCAATCACTGTACAGGAAATTCTCTTACACTTTCTAATTCCAATCATGTCTTAATTTAGAGTTGACACTGATAGACAGTTGTGTCAGTGGCTGTTGTTTGCCTTCAGAGAGGTTTGTAAGCCTTGGAAAGGGCAGATTTTCTGGCCTCTGGGTGCAATGGCTTAAGCAAGGTCTAGGCTCCCCTTTCATCTCTTGTGCCTTACCAGATTTTGGTTTGACCTCAGGTGGTGCAGAAAGCAAGCTGTTGAAAGGAATTGAAGGAGCTTGGTGTGCAGTCCTGTTAATGTGACACTGAAATACCAGGTCAACATTTTCCAAAGTGACTACAAAATTTGGTTGCTTTAGTTCATTGACCTAAATTAAGATTCCTTGGAACGGTCTGATTTTTTTTGTAATATTATTCACCCAAAGCATGTGACTTTGTCATCAGAGCAGCCCTAATTCAGCACCCAAAATATAACTTAATCACTGGCAAACTTTGTTCTTTGTTCTTATTCTGTCAGAGAGTCATTATGCTGAAACTATTCCTGGTTGTAGAGCTTTGCATGTCTTGTGGGAGCCTATTCCACCTGTGCTTGGTAGAGGTACAAAACGTGCCAGTATGGAGTATGCAAGCAAAGGCAGAAGAGGTGGGAGAGGAAAAGCTGTACCTTTTGAGGGAAAGAAGCTCCTGCCTGATGTTCTTAGCTCTCATTCTCCACATTCAGTGTCTGGGATTGGAAACTCAATAAACCCATATAACTGCCTTACTGCAGGCTATTAGCTAGAGAAGTGAAGGAAGAGCTGTTAATATTATATCGCTCTTAGAGATGTGAACAAAATATTTTTATTTATTGTGATTGCTGCTAACAATTGCATTGCTACAGGTTGGGAGTGCCGTGAAGCAGAACAGTTGAGCTGCCCACAGTTGTCCCAAAAGCAGTGATAGCATGAGGAGGACTAGTCTCTTTAAGGTCCTGTACAGATAGGCATGATTGGGACTGCTTCAGAATATGCACTGCCATTAGAATTTGAGTAATCCCAGGCAAATGCTAAAAAAGCATGTGGCTTTCCATTGAGCCTCTGTTTGCAAGGGAGACTTGCCCTATATTTCATCGTTGCTGCATCTAGGCAGAGGGTGCATCCTTTCCCAGCTGTGGAGTGGCAGCACTTCTCATCCCAATAGTGACAACAGAAAAGCTGCAAAGCCACAAAAAGGGAGGTGAAGGAGTGGAAAAAGCTCTAAGTCACTAGGGAAAAAATGTTAACTGCTGCACTGTGATTAGGAAAAGAAGCTGAAATAATACTATACATTTAGTTCCCTCTGGGCGCCTATAAAAGACATTATTTTCATATTGTTCTCTTATAATCTTGCTTTTAAATCGAAGTGTCTGAAAAACATTGCAGGGATGCAAACTCAGTTAAATCAGAATAGTGTATTTCCTTGGATTTATCACTGCAATGCCGTTTAAACTCCTCCAAGGGCAATATCTCAGTGAAAGATGTCCCCTCCCATGCATGTGTGCTAGCTTTACATTTCAGATAGAAAAAAATATATAGTTGGGATTTACTCTTGATGATTCAAGCTTTCCAAGGCAAAAAATGTTTTTATTACTATGAATTAAGCTTTTATTCATTTGTATGTTTATTTTGAATGTCTATGTATTCACTGGTTTTAGGAATTCGTATAGTGGTTTCTTGGTATTTCTTTAGATGAGGGGTTCACTGTTTCCCTCAGGTCTAGGGAAGATTATGAGAATTCTCCTGTTGTGTGAGGAATTTTAAATGTTACTTTAACATTTTCAAAATAATTTGAAGCTTTGAAGAATACTTAAGCAGAAGATGAGAATTAAAGACTGGTTGATACACTTTTTTTAATTTAATAAGAGTCACTCGACACACTGAGCCATTTGGTTCCCAAAGGAGTAAAAGAAATTTCATTCTCCAGTACTGAATCGCAAGCCTGAAGTTACTTAAACTCTCTGCACTGAAAACTCACAGGGAATTTGTTCAGGGAGAGCATGTCAGTAGAAAATACAGTTACTAGAAAGAAGGCATTAACACAATACTAGAAATTAGTCTGAAATTAATAGAAACTAGTTAAAAATCAACAGCAGAGAAAAATTATGTATTCCCATGCCAAAAATAAAGAAAAGTTGAAAAGTTAAGGAACATTTATTTAAGAGTTCAAAACCCACCTATGTGAGTACAGGAAAAGGAACTATTCATGTTCATCTCTACTTGAAAGTTACCCCTTTAACTTTGCCAAGATCACTGAGACCTTGAGTTACCTATTATGTGAAAAGTTATTTCGTGCAAGTCAGAGCTGCCTAGAGGCATTGTTCTGCTGCTGTTTCTTTTAAATTATTATTATATTGACATTTTATTTTTCAGGTAATATCACTCATTTATTGCTTTTCTCTCATTTCCTAACTCATTTGCTCTCACCAGACAGTTTGCAGTGAGTAATTCTGCTGAGTTTTTTGTATTATTTACAGCTATGCATGAAAATTGCCTTTACTTTAGGTATAGCTTTTCAGAATGTCGCCTTTCAGCTCATTTACTTTATTATCTTTAGCTGGCGAAGTCCAAGGTTTGTCTCACTCCTGTTTGGTTTGGAAAGCGAGCATCTAACGCAGGCTGGTTGTGAAGCTGCCTTGGTAGTAGAAAGGAGAGCAGAAAGCACCACAGGGGTGTCTTGTGCCACCCCAGGACAGCAGTGTAATACAGGCAGAGTGAAACTCCCGCTGCAGGTGCAAATCCCAGGGGCTTGCAGAGACTTTTACAGAGGTAGACTTGCAGAATGTTGCAGCTTCTGAAAGGAATACTTAAGTGTGCAGTAGATAATGTTGGTCTAGTGAAGAAAAGCTTTGCACAGTGAAGCAGGGACAGCCTTTTGGAGCTGTATCCTCTGTACGTCTGGAAAGCAGACCATTTCCCTCTAGCTTAGCATTTCTGCTGCTATTAGACAGTAATGTTGCCTGGAAATAATTTTGCCAGAATAAATCTTTTATTGATTTGAGAGTTTAACGCAGATTTAGGGGTGTTGTGACTGGTTGGATAGCATCCTAGCTTCCAGGAATTGCAAACAGGTATTCTGCTCCACACACTTTGACTTTTCCAAACTGGCATAAAAAGCCTACCAGTAGAAATTAATCTAGGCATATCACCCAAGCAAACCTGAAGTGTCCCACGCTGCGATATTTCAAATGAATTAGCACTAGTCACTAGTGAGCAGAGTCACAACTGTGACTTCCAAATAAACACACCAGTTCTGAATAAGTTTCTGGAGCACTAATAGGTGGGTATCTATACACTAAAAAGGAGTAATACGTGTATCTGGAATGCTGTCTTTTCCAAGAAAGTATATAGGAATCTTCTTGCAGAAAGATGGAGAAAGCAGGGCAGAAAAAAATACGACAAACTAAAGAGTTACAGAGCAGTGGTTTTACTCGGTTTTCACTTATTTTTGCAGCCAGCATTGGCAAATAATATGTAGATTTTAAATTATATGTATGTTTAAATAAATAAGAATGATGAACCTCAATTTACTGGTAGAAAATGAATCATTCTGGAGATGGTAGTAATCATCTTGAAGCAAAAATAGTCATTTTTGAGGCAGGACTTTTTAAAAGGCATCTTTGATGTAGTGGATTTCTCTCTTCAGAAAAAGCAATGTTTTGCATTGCAGAAAATTACCTTTCATTTTTGTTATTAATTTAGAATCAATTTTAATGCATAAATTAGGGGCACTCAACCTTGGGGAATCATTATGCCACTTCAGTAGGGAATGACATTGAAAAGATGAAAAGAAATAGGGGGGGGGGGGGGAATGAGGAAATAATCTGCTGATTTACCCAGACTAAATTCCACAACTGTATCATTGCTGTGTATTGTAAAACAGTAATACAGTATCACCAAAAAAAAAATAAAAAATCTAATTTTCTCTTTGGATGCAACATTGCAGTTATTTTCTGTTCTTATGCAGTTATATTTGAAGCAGTCAGAAGATCATCTGTCTTTCACTTATAACTACCATCCAGCTTCTCTGTGACTCTGAGGGGAAGACAAACTCTTTCTCATCAGAAGAGGATTTAGGATTGATGTGGTATAATTTTTTGGAAAGTAGTTTTGCAGGAGCAATGGCCCACTTTGTAGCATGTAGAGGTTCTTTGGAATTATATAATATAGACCATTTTCTCTCAAATTTGTCCCTCTGTTTAAAACTGCAACTAAATGTCAAATGTTTAAGGTAACTGCAGGTATGCTGGAGCTGTAAGTAGTTGAAAAGCAATTGTATGCTGTTTATGTATGTTTTATATTGCAAGATACTGCTTTACCCTAAGAATTTGACCTAGCTGGTGAGTCTCAAGCATGACTTGAAAGTCACCTTATGCAGCTTAATGTGACATATGAATTCTGACTGAATTCTATGAATAATTTATTTTTTTGAGTGGTTTTTAATTTTGCAGAGTTTAACTGGTTGCACTTGAAGCACAATACACATTTCTTATAACTCAACTGCAAAGCAGAAGAGACCTCCTGGTAGCATACTTTCACTGTAAAAGTTTAATGCACAGATTGCCATTAACAGTGATTAAACTGTATAGGAAAAAAAAACCAAACACACCACTAAAATAAATTATGAGCTTGTAACATTAGTCTTTACTGATGCTAAACAATGCTTTAAAGTCCAAATATTTCTCTTAACTGTGATGATGATATCAATGTATTTAGTGTTTTTATCATGTTTCATGATAGGAAAACTTGAAGCACAGAAAAGCAGGCCTGCTGTGAAAGTAGCATGAAAATACACATATCCAAATCTGTAGTCTAGTAGCCTACTTTTTGAAGTCCACTTCGAAGAGTGCACAGTGAAAAGTACCTATTCCATTGATATCAAGGGTCTTAATAGTAGTGCAAATTTTACAGAAGTTTAGGAAAAATGGGAAAGAAGATAGCAATTTTATATTCTTAAAATGTCCCTTGATTTTTTAAAAAATACTCAAATATATGCACTGATTCCTTGCCCATCCAATATTTATTTAGGAATGAGAACAGTAATATGAATAATTGGTTTACACAAAACGTTGGCAAATGTAGTTATAAATACTTAACAAACAGATCTTTTTGTTATAGTTCCCAAGCAGAAATAGGGTTACATTCCAAAGTGAGGTACTTACACATGTATTTGTCAATAAACACATAATTAAAACACGGAATACTGAAATCATGATTGGATTTTTAAGCAAGAAAAAAAAAGCTATACCTATGCAATTTATATTGTAATGAATATTCTTAGAGATTTCATATTAAGCTTTCTAATGGGAAATGTAGAGATCTATTCTTATGATTCAAATAAGGGGGAATGCCTTTCTGAGAGGAAGCTTAGAGAAGGAATATGAAATTTCTAGGTGTATTCTTTATAATGTGGGTGAGGGAGAAATGAGTGAGTCAAGTGTGAGAGGGTGTGCGTGTGTATGTGTAGACAAACCTATGGTAAAAAGAAATCGTAAATGATCTGACATAAATTTTGAGCTAAAGAAACAAATGCCATTAAAAATCAATGCCTACCCTGATTTTCCACCTCCAAACAATGCCATTACTCATTGCTCCCAGCACCAGAGAAATATCTAAGTGGGCTGAGGAAAACCATGATCTTTCTGAACCTTCAGTCCTAATTTAACTGGGTGGAAGGAAATCAGATAAATAAAATCATAGTGAGGACTTAGAGACTCTCTATATGAATAAAGACCTCTATATGAATAAAGCTCCAAACTATCTTTAATTATGAGAATGAGCTAGGGCCTTGATTTTCCAGTCTGATTTCTAAAGGACTTAGTTAACAGCTTCTGCATCTGTCATGCTGAGCTTTCAAAAGATCTTTGAGTACTGAAGAAATGTCAATGTATTGAAAGAGAGCTAACACTGGTGATGCTTAAAAAGGGTAAATAGGATGGTGTGGATCATCACGGTATCTGTGTAGGTCAGAGTAAAAGGAGTGACAGACAATGCTAGGTAAAACCCAGTTAGGCATTCTAAACTGGCCAAATGTGAAGTCATGTGTCAAGAAAAAAAATACAGCCTGTGTATGAAATCAAGGATTCCTGCCTGAAAAGCAATGTGCAAAAAGTCCTGGGCCTTCTTGGCTGGTCATAAGCCAAATGCCAATTTTCAGTCTGGTGGTGTAGACCAAGGACTGTAGAGTAGAGCTGGTTTTGGGTTGTGGAATACAATAGGATTTGGGACCAGGTGTGTAAAACTTTTAGAATGTCTTGCTTAATTCTACTTGAAAAAGATACTGATAACTGAACTATCATAAGGGGAAGACATGAGAGTTATTGTGACTTTGGAAAACACACCCTCGTAGTGAGGGACACAGGAAGTGTCATTAATTTAGTTTCTTGAGGGGGAAATTAAGGGGTGTCTTGGTCAGTTAAAACATGCACTTAAATGAGAAATAATTAAGAAGGTGTTCTTCATCCTACCAGGAAGGACACAAGAGGAACTGATGGTTTGATATTGAATTTAGACAGATTGAGACTGGACATAAATACGTTAATAGGTTAGTAATAACAAATGAGAAGCACTGGATGGAAGTTTTAGAAAAGGCAAAAGGGTTTTAAGGCAGCAAGAAAGCAAGCAGCTGGTAGAAAAAAAAAAAAAAAAGAGAGAATAGTATAGGTACTAAGGAGAGAATATAAATGAATGGAAAAAAGTTTGTCAAACACTGACCGATCTGATAAAGGACAAAACCAAACATTTTAGGAAAGACAAGGGACACAGCAGGGTGTTGGTGGTTAACATCAGGTTCAGCCACGTTAGTGTATATATGACACATATCTGTGTATGTAGCCTATTTTTGAGAGATCAGTAAGGCAAACCAAATGCTCAGAAACAACATAGCATCCTTTACGGCCATCCTTCCTTTATGAAAAGCAGAAGATTTAAGAAGGCATTAAACCTATGGATTTTGTTTAAGAAAAAGTTCTTGGGGAACACAAGGAGGCAGATGTGTGCTCAGTGTCTATGAGAAAGAGGAAAACTGCAAGGCCTATCCTGGCTTTTGTCTCCTTTTTGTAGTCATTACTCTGCATAACTAAGATACATCGTGGAATTAAGTGATGTTTTTCTCCAGAGATTATTTAAGTAGGTCCTAGAGCCTATATTAGGCAGGAGTTCAGGGTAAATGATCCAGCTGTGTCCTCTGTCTTAGATTAACTTTGAGTCATTGATTACCTACTTGGAGATAATTTAAAAGGTGACATTTTTCCAAAACTGTATTTGTAATTTGGTTAATTTTATCTCCTTTTTCTGAGGAAGCGGGTATTTCAGGTTTCATAGCATAATGACTGTTGTTAAATGCTATCATTTTAATGGTGACCAGAGTCAGTACAGACCAACTCCACAAGTTCTTAATGTTTACCAGGTGATATATCAGAGTGTCTTCACTGGAAACCAGTCTTCCATAAATGCAGACTGAACTCTGTATGGCCAAAGTGATTTTCTTATAGGATTTTTGAAACCTTCAGGAAAAATAGTTTTAATCTTGTTCAAATTTACTTATAGTGGAGGAGGGATAGAGGAAAAACCTCAAAAAAAGAGTAAAGAACAAGTAATGTATTTGTGTGAAACATGTTTATTGAAAACAATTGTCAAGAAAAAGTGGTTGAAATAACACACAATTGAAATAAAATTTTAAAATAGGAATAATTGTTAGACAAAAGCAGCCTACAAGAAGAGGAAATATAAACAATAACAGCTGTTATGGGACATGAATGTATGCTCTGGAAACTGTCAGATTTTCATTCCTGTTATATTATTCTGCTATGCTTAACAAGCATTTTGCTTGTATTGTATTTTCTCAGGTAAATCTACTCTCTGGATACCATGGCTAACTAGCAAAACTGATTTATAGATACCAAAGTTCCTTGTTCACTGGAAAACAGAGTACATGTATGAAAAATGCACGAGTCAAAGTGAATAATGAAGCACAGAGCAGCAACCAGGCTGTATCCTGTTGCATTCATGAATCCTGAGGCCAGCTTCACTAAAAGGAACACAACCACATTAACCGTTTTTCAACAGAAACATGTACAACAATAGACTGACAGGACCATGATGCTCAATAGAGTCAATGTTAATGGATGGCAATACATTTGAAGTATAACTACATCCAAAAAAACCCACAAAAAGACCTAGTGAAAAATCAAGTCACGAACAGGTTGATAGGAGCTTGAAAATGGTGGAGCACAAAAGCTCCAGACCTGGTGGGTTTAATTACAGGTGGATTTTAGACTGCATAGAGATATGCAGCCGATGAGAAAGAAAGGTTTTGTTGAGAAACTGAGGGGCAAACCAACATTTTTGAAGCTTAAGTTGAAAATGGAACTGGAACGATAAATATTATTATAACTTTTATAAAAATCTCACTGGATCCAAATCTCTCTTTCTTGAAAATTTAGAATAAAAAAAATGTAGGGAGAATATGCAAGGAGGGATACCCTGGGAAATGTCATCAAAAACAAAATGCAACATTTTCCTCTATTGCTTCCATTTCCAACGAGTATGTTTACTTTGTTTTGGTTTTACCTTTAAAATCTGGTGATAATTACTTTCTTTCCTTCCTACCTTTGGAAAAATATAAGATTTTTGAAAATGTTACGGTGTAAGAATTGGCTATATAAATCATTTTAATAATAAGTAGAAACCAAAATTATGCATCTATGATACCTTGTAAATTAGTTCTCAGGATTCGTGTGTGTTGTTTTTTCAATTAGGTTTTCCAGAAAATAAAGGATTCCATGGTATCTGTTTATCCTGCATGTGCTTACCATGTAAACAACTATCAGAGCCACATTAGCAGAAAAGTTGTTATTCCTTTGAACAAAAAGTAGTGGTAAGAGTCATAGTTGGATATAAAGCATCTCAATGTTTTGCCTTAGAGGATAATATTTATGTGAATAGCAAATGTAACAAGTCCTCCAATAAAGGCAGTGATTCACCTGCATAAAATAATAATGCGTTTATCCTCTCCACATTTGGGAGAAAGGGAGCTGACACCTTTTTTAAAGGTGGTATCTGTGGCTCAGATTCATAAAGGGACTTAATGTCCAAACCAGCCACATAGCTGAAATGCAGGCTTCCAACTCTAAAAAAGCACATAACGGTTTAGGTACTACCAGGTCCGTGTACATGTCAGAATGTGCTGCCATTGATGCCGGTGACCTTAATTCCACTCTTGTGCTTTCCTAGGAGTGCTGCTGCTGATAGATCACCACTTGTCTTTCAACTGGCACCATAAGAGATTCATGAACATGATGTCTCTGGGCTGGAGTCACTTAAGAAGTTTGATTTCCCAGAGGCACTCTGAACCTGCTCATTTAATAGGAAGGGAAGAAAAGACATGTGGCAGCTGCCTATCTGTTCCTACCCCGACATTCAGGTGGAGACATGGGTGATTAAGATCTCCTTAGTCTGGGGACCTATGAATAAAGTTTCAATTTCCTAAGAAAGCACTGTAGTCCCCAGGCACTTTGCATCCATATGATATGGAGGTGCTTGAGCCTTCCATTCCGAGGAGCAAGAAGAAAGAAAAGCTACTGTAGAGTGAAGAATTCATGGTTACCAGGATTAGGAAGGCAATAGATAGAGGGAACTTGTTTCTGTAGCCCAGAGTTGTTAATCTTTCCTAGGGAGATGGGCAATTCTTTTAAGAAACTGCTAGGGCATTTTGCATTTTAGAATGTTCCAATCTAAAATCCAGAGACATTATGTGTGAGCAGAGTGGGTGAAAACTGGATTTCAGGTCTCATTCTATTTCCAGCAGCAATGGATTATCTCTTCTTGAAGTGCCGGGTTTTTTAGTAGTCCAAAGATTTGCTAAAGGTGTTATTCAAGATGCTATTTATGATACTTGTTTTACTGACTCCTGGTCTGATGTGGAGTAAGTAATATGACCTTATTTTCATTTCCAAATAAGAGAACCCTCATTTGCATCATTGCTAGGATGCAGTAGTACCAGCTGGACAAATCTTGCTTGAAATTTTAACAGATGGATTTCAGTCTTTCTTTTTGGCATTTTTAGCCTGAACACATCTGGGAGACTGTTCAGATTAATTTTCAGTTTCTGGCAGTATCCAAATCACTTTTGGGAAGTTATGTGAGTTGTTGCATTGATCAGAATGACTGATCCAAACCTCTCCTGCAACAACAAGTCCTTTTAAAAGTGCACTGCAAAGCATTTCAGGGATTTGAAGGTCACAGTGTTTGCATCGTAGACAATGGTGTATGCTTCAAAACAAAAGTGCTGCAAGGAAAGCATGTATGCGTTCTCTTTGGCTGTAAGAAAGAGCAGCATATCCCCATCACACAACATTTGGGATCTCTAACATTTATACTGTGGAAAACCCAGTCATTAGACCTTTGTCATTTAATTGATCGGTGGCAAGTATGATGTCGACAACAATTTGAAGAGACTACTGCAGAAAACAGGAGCTGATTTTGGAAGTTTTTTCTTGTGGGTTTTGAGTGAACATCTGTGTGCTGCAAGGTAGAGTCTGAATTCTTTGAACTGCTGCTGGGAAGCAAGTTTGAAGGCATTAGACACAGACAAGACTGAGTGGAAAAGTAAGTCACTCCTAAATCATTTTATTGTTGTTGTACTAAATTGTTCGAGAAAGCCGTTCATTGATCTGGAGATATTGACAAAGTAGACATTAACCCAGTGAATAATTTAAGGCAGTATGCAAACTTAAATGGATGGAGAATCCATTCGTTCTAGTTTTGTTTGAGTGTCATAAAGGCATAGACAAGCACCTGTAACTTTCCTTCCCTTTCTTCTTTTTTCATTTGTTTCTCATTCCTTTTATCTTTGTAATGTATCAGTTAAATAGCAAAGCACTTAGCCAAAAAGTTTCCTTGAAAAAAGACTACTGAGGCAGCAATATTGTTTAGAATATAATTCTCTTAAACCTGCAAACCGACCAAATTCAGTCAATTATTTTTTGGGGGGTTATGCTAACCAAAAGTAGTGGTCTTTCATGTTTGGAGGAGAGAAGAGTGTGTTGCTGTTTGGTTGATCTCATATAGTAGCATGTGGCTATTTAACAAACAAAAAGCAAGCTATAACTGCAAAATATTATGAAAATAAGTTAAAGAAAGGGAAATCTTTGCTGCTTTAAATAAATCTATGCTGCTTTAACTTACAGAGGTAGTGAAGAAGAGAATGCTATTGTAACTGGTGAAGAAGAAAATGCAAAAAATGAAAAAAAGGCACCCACCAAAAATTATAAAGGAATGGGCAGAGAACAGAAATCAGACCATCAGAGAAAACAGATGGCATGTTCATCTTGCTTTAGGCACGCACTCATAAACTGATCCAAAGCCTCATGAAGTCAATAGGAGGCTCTTCACAGTCACTAATGGCTTTTGGATCTGGCCCTAATGAAAAGAGTGATATAGGCTAATTGTCTTATTTAGCCTGCTGATAGAGCTGGTAGAAGTAGCTTCCTAAATGCAAGCAAGTAAAAAAGATTTTTAAAATTCGTCAGCTTAATGTCTATAGGGTGAAGAGCTCACAGAAACCACGGTAGGCAGGGGCTTTATTATGTGTTGATTTTGTGTTCCAGTCAACAATATAGTTATTTATGTATTTTTCATATTTCTATGTAAATATTTTATAAGTGTTAAATTTAATACTTTTGTACAAGTACAGTGGGGAAAATGGCTCATGGGTTATTTACCTTTATGCACTCAGCCTGTTTTAGTGTCCTCCTGATCTTTAAAAATACACAGACTAATGCTAGTATAGTAATTATTTTCTCAGCTGTATCACCATGACTTTGCTTATTGATATCCCCTTATTCTAGCTGAATTTGGTGATGCTTGTTTCAATTTTAGTATTTCTGGTTACTGAGAGAAGTAATGCTGGGGATTGTACAATTTCAAGAGACATAACTTCTCTGTCTGAAGGACATATGGTGTTATTAAACAGATACTATGTATGCCTGGATTTCATAGCCAATATATTTCTTTATCAGATAGTGACTGAAACAGAAAGATCTCACTAATAAAGACCTCATAGAAGACCTGAATTTAGCAAAGAGAGTAGAACCAAGTCCTATCAAATCAATTGTTTAAAAGAAAATGTTTTAATTTAATTTCTCATTATATAAAGGGAGGACTCTAGGATGCCAAAGGAGCCAGTTACTGAGCTAAGTGGCAAAGGTAAACACTGAAAAAGGAGATGACTTTGAATGAGTTTTGCAACTTGGCAGGGAAAAAAGCTGTAAGGAAGAATCCTGGGCTTTAAGTGGAGGGAAAGATACCTTTGAAAGAATATTGAGTAGAAAAAAGGATTGGTCTGTGGCCAAAACTACATCTGAGAGGTCAATATTTTACAGAGAAGTGAGACTTGGCAAAAGTCAAGCTGAAGTAGACCTTGCTAAAAAAATAATAGGAAATAATCGCAAGTTTCTTTTCTGAATGGAAAAAGAACAGAGATTAAGTTTTGGAGCACTATCTAGTGAGATAAAATAGCGATTGGTTTTGTGCTATCTCCAAGCTAGTACTTTGAATTGATATTTCTCAAGGACTGTCATTTTGAATATGGATGAAAGGCAAAATAGCAACTTATTTAGAAATAGAATGTATGAACAAGGAAAACTTCAAGAGCCCGAAATGCATTTAAACTGTGGGAGGGCATGTGATTTCCTTGATAGAATTTTAAATAAACTAAATAAAGTTTTTAACACATCCATCAAGTCAGTGGTCACACATTTGGAGTGGAATATAGCAAGTTCATGCAATGGGAAAGGAGAAAGTATGTTGTAACCCATAGTTTCAGCTAAATAGCATGCTAAACTTAGAACAGCTTTGGATGTTCTTTCATATTTAGGTCATGGAAATAAATGGAAAATTTTATAAAATTCAACATAAGTTAGCAAAGCTAGATTGTACCAGACTAATTTGATAGTTTTTTTGTAACTGACTTCCTAGGAAAAAAATATCTATATTCCTTTTCTTGGCTTAAATATAGTAAGCATTATGCTGAGTAATGTGGGGATTAGTAAAAAAGATGAGAAATGGATAGTACCAGTTT
Organism: Falco cherrug; assembly: GCF_023634085.1. Classification (NCBI taxonomy): domain Eukaryota; kingdom Metazoa; phylum Chordata; class Aves; order Falconiformes; family Falconidae; genus Falco; species Falco cherrug. Next base: position 8,117,573 of record NC_073698.1, read on the forward strand.
TTATGGGAGATAGCAGGAATTGCTCTGAAGAGGTAACTGGCAGGCTGCAAGATTATTAGATTAGATAGAGTCCTCTAGGATGGTTCTTGAGATGCATTCTGTTTAGTAGTGATGTTAGCATAAATGTTTCTATTTGACATACTCTGTACATCAGTGAAATCACCTGATGCCACAGCATTGGGAAGGGTTTCCAGTATGAGGAAGATCTAAGTATGCTAAAATGATCAGTGGGTAATTCAAAAACTGATGTAAAAGAAAGATAATTAAATGTAATTATACCAAGTGGTATGTTAAGTACCTGTAACTAAGAACAAGAACTTATGCTTATAACTAAAGCTCATTAACTGACAGCGGTGAAAAAGATTTTCATGAGGTAGTTTTGTGTAAGTAAATTAATGTTAAGTAGTTGTAAAAAAAAGACAAACGGACAAAGATGTGCAGGCCCAGAAATATCAAAGGAGATACTTCCTGTAGATATTAAGAGATATTAAAGCTATGTGCCAAAGCAGCATTAGGTATATTGGAACATTGCATTTGTGTCTGGTTTCCTGTGTTAAACAAAATGAATTTAAATGAAGATAAGTTCAGGAAATGGCTACTACGATAGTGTAGGTAATAGGCTGGTTTATGAGAAGACTCTAAAAACTTATCCCATTAAGTCTGGAAAAGCAAAGACTGAAAGAAGAGGTGATTGCCATCTGTAAATACATACAAAGGTAAAAACCAGAGAGGGAAACTCATTAGGTAGATCAAAGGAAATAGTTGATGGAATAGCAAATGAGTCTGGATTGCCCATGCATAAATTTAGACTGAAAATTGAATAAAGTTACTAACCTTCAAAGCCATTAAGCATCTCTCCTAACACTGACTGCGTGGTATAGCCTTCCAGTAAGAATAAGTTTTGAAGTAGAGCTTCACCAGCTTATAAAAGGGATTACTTTATACAGTTGTCTGCAGTAGCCACAGGAATCTTTTCCTATGATTCTAAGGAATGTGCTCATAGACAGCACTAAGATACCTGATTTTAAAACCTATCTAGAGAGATAAATGGGACAGGTCAAACACCCATTTGCATGCAGAATGCGTCATATAGTAAACTGGTGCTCCAGGGCTAGACTGTGATTTTGAATCTACACCTGCTCCAGATGCATTAAACCATCCTCTACATTCCTCCTCAAGCTATGTGGAACCACAGTCACGCTCTCTGTCACCTGAGCAGGTTTACAACTTCAGCTGCCCTTCTCCATACAGCACAACTGAACGATGAGGCAATATAATTTGACACTAGTTTAGAAGTAAGGAGAGGTGTGAGCTTGTGGTGCGTGAGGACTATTTCTGAGTATTGTGGTTAACACACCTCCACCAGCTCAGGACTGTGCTAAAATGCAGTGTAGGTGTATCAAACTATAGCCATACAATGTTTCGCAAAATTATATCATGCTACTCTCAGGACCTTGAACGTGTCATCCTGTTCTGTGTTTATAAAGCTCTAATTCTGGTTCACAACTAGTGTTCCTGGACTTAGCACAATTACAACTCATAAATGAGTAAATTGTTACTCATTCAATTGAAATAAAGAAGTCCAGGAACCCTTTTAACACTGGCTTCTTCTAAATATAGTTGACTACATTTCACAGAATACAGGTGACTGTAGTTTTGTAGTTTCGCTACTGTTCTGATTCTGCTATTGTTTCTTAAGTTGGAAAAGATATGACAGTTCTGATCTAACTAGTTTTTCGTGGCAGGCAGGTACTAGGTCTGCACTTTTCAGTTCACGTTACTTTTCTAAATAGTTGTTAATGGACTTTAGAAGATGGGAATTTATCCCTCAAGCAGCTCTATCAATTAATGAAAACAAATGTCCTTTGCCATGTAGAGAGAAGATCATCAAAAAGGCATGCTTCTTAATTCAAACACTTTCACTGGATGGGCAGAAACATGATTTTTTTTTTTTTTTTTCCTATTTCTTACTTGTGTAAATTTAGCTACAATTGAAGAATCCATGTACTTTCTCTCCAGTCCTCACCTGGAGTGAGAGCAAGGGATCTAATCCATCTTGGCCACTGATCATTCTTCTCTCCTGAAAAGGCAAATAAGAAACCAGTAGTTTGAATTGTGCTTCTGCAACCACATATTACTTATTTTTGAGGCATATTTCACACCTGTCCCTGTGCACTCTGCGTCAATAAGGGACCTCTGGAAGTTATCTAGCCAAACCCCTGCTAGAGCAGGTTCTCCTGGAGCAGGGTGCGCAGAGTCACATCCAGGTGGGTTCTGAATGTCTCCGGAGCAGGAGACTCCCCAGCCTCTCTGGGCAGCCTGTGCCAGGGCTCCGTCACCCTCAGGGTAAAGAAGCTTTTCCTCATATTCAGATGGAACTTGTTGTGTTTCAGAGTGTGCCCGTTGCCCCCCATCCTGTTGCTGGGCACCACTGAAAAGAGCCTGGCCCCGTCCTCCTGACACTCACCCTTAAGGTATTTGTAGGCTTTGATGAGATCCCCCCTCAGCCATCTCTCCTCCAGGCTGAACAGCCCCAGCTCTCCCAGCCTTCCCTCATCAGGGAGATGCTCCAGTCCCCTCATCATCTCTGTAGCCTCCGCTGGCCCCTCCCCAGTAGCTCCCAGTCTCTGTGGAGCTGGGGAGCCCAGCACTGGACCCAGCACGCCAGATGCAGCCCCACCAGGGCAGAGCAGAGGGGGAGGACCCCCTCCCGCGACCTGCTGGCCACCACGCTCCTCCTGGTGCCCCCCAGGGTCCCACTGGCCCCTTGGCCACAGGGCACACCGCTGGCCCACGGGCACCTTGCTGCCCACCAGCACTCCCGGGCCCTTCCCCGCAGAGCTGCCCCCCAGCAGGTCACCCCCAGCCCCTGCTGGTGCCTGGGGCTGTCCCTCCCCAGGGGCAGGACCCTGCTCTGGCCTTTGCTGAAGGTCACTCGGTCCCTCTCCGCCGGCTCTCCGGCCTGCCCAGGCCTCGCTGGATGGCAGCGCAGCCCCTGGGGCACCAGCCGCCCCTCCCGGTGGGGTGTCACCAGCACACGTGCCGAGGGGACACTGTCGCCTCATCCAGGTCACTGATGAATAAGTGGAACAGGGACCGGACCCAGCGCTGACCCCTGGGCACACGGTGAGCTCCCGGCCCCCAGCTCGACCCCGCAGCACCGACCCCAGCCCCCGAGCTCTGCCGTCCGGGCAGCTCTCAGCCCCCCACTGCTCCCCTGACCCACGGCCCGAGCCTGCCTGGGCTGCTGTGGGAGACGGTGCCAAAAGCCGGGCGGAGGTCAAGGTGGACACATCCACCGCCCTCCCCTCACCTGCCCGGCCAGCCGTTCCACCACAGAAGGCTGCCAGGTCGGTCAGTCATCTCCCCTTGGTGAATCCACACTGACTGCTCCCGATAACCTTCCTTTCCTCTGCGTGCTCAGAGATGACCTCTAGGATGAGCTGCTCCATCACCTTCCCAGGGATGGAGGTGAGGCTGACCCGCCTGTAGTTTCCTGAGTCCTTCTTGCCCTTTCTGAAGACTGGAGTGACAGTGGCTTTTCTCCTGTCCTCAGATACTTCTCCTGTTCTTCATGACCTTTCAAAGGTGGTGGAGAGCTGCTTAGCAGTTTGTCCTTTACCTGGCTTTGTTTTTGCCAGAGATGAAGGTTTTATCCTATTGCTGTTTTCTTTCCTGTCCATAAGTGCAAAAGAAAATTCTTCTTCCATTTATTGTATGCACTCATCACCACCATCTCCAATGCTAAAAATAATGGAAATCCTCTGTATGCCCAGAATTTGTAGGTTTGGTAGTTGGAAACACACCAAATTTCGGGGGTATGGTAGTTTTCCTTAGTTCTCATTCTCTGCAGTTGATTTAAAAATTCTACTTCATGTGAATAGAATTTAATTTATTTTATACACCACTGCTTAGTGCATAGAGCTTTTTGGTCAATCTTATTTATTTTTTCCTCTTTTTTTTTTTTTTTTTTTTTTTACTTTCCTGATTCCTAACAGATAAGCCATCACATGTCAGAATTCAGATATTGCAATATGTCAAGTTTGGAGCTGCCTAGTTTGAACAAGTCCTTATAGCTCTGTTAACAATGTGGAATATGCAGTTTTAGCACACAGCTCAGTGCAGTGCCGTGCATTTGGGCCACAGGAGTGTCAGAGCCCAGGGTGCTCACCGTGCACAAGGCAAGGCTGGAAGAGACAGTCGGGAGGGCAGGGAGAAAAGTTAAAGCTCATTTCTGCCTATTTATGCAGGTTGAATATTTCATTCTGGAAGTTTTCATGCAAGATACTATATCCATGAGGAGAGGATTTTTGTGAAGAAATTACCTAAAACATGGTGCTAAGTATTAATAAGAATAAGTTCCTTATTCTGGAAATTACTGATGTTGCTTTTTACAGCTTCTACCAAAACAGGGCCACCATCGTTATGCTCTTCCAGATTCTTGTTTGGTGTCACTTGCTCAATAGCATATCTCACCATTCCTTGTGTTCACCCATCTGTGGGGTTTTTTGTACCACTGGTAATCTATGAATCTTCTTACACCTAGATTGCAAACTCTTTAGGTTGTTCTGGATCTATGTTTGCGCAGCATTTAACAGAATAAGCTGCCTTTAAATCAGGGTATGTAGGGAAGCTCCCAAATATATCTGGTTGCATCACGAGTCCATAGCCCTTTCTCTTTCCTTCCCCAAAGAGCCCTTCTGTGCAGTGATGTTACAAAAGAAAGGAAAGACAGACATGCAGCTGTAAGGCTGCGAGAACCTGAATTTAGATGATAAGGGTACAGAGCCCCTGAGCCTGTCCTTAGGGGGCAGTTTGAGCATATCCATGTTGTCCATGATTCATGACTTCTAGTACTTGTTGCGGTGTGTGATAAAAACTCTAATTGACACAGTAAGCAATGTATGTACAGCAACAAAATTGGGACCACTATGAAGCAGAAAAGGCAATAAAGAAGTTACCCACACAGAACAGTTTTACCTGAGGGCTATGGCACAGTTCATGGAGATACCATGCTAAACCCTCCTTTAATTAGAATCGGTTCAGGAAAAGACTGTTGTCAATAAGTAATGAAAGAAAAACCTTTCACTTGCCAATTAGCAACTTCAAATCATGCATATTTTATGAAATTCTGGAAATATTGGTAAACATGCAGCAGCAAGTGTATTAAATTAGATGAAATTAATGATGACTTCAGGGGCAGATGAGTTTGGCTGGCATTTAATTATATGTTTATTTTGTTATATAAATATGTTGCAAGTCATTTTTACACAGACAAGTTTTTATAGGTTTCATTGTATGCATTCTCTCGTATGCCAACTCTGTTCCTGTTACACAAGTGATTCTCTGAAGTAATGATTAATGATTCAAATGAAGTAACAATCTGAGAAAAGACCATATCTTTCTGTGCACTTAAACAAGAGATCTCAGAGATGTTTTTGTAAAAAGTTTTCCAAGGGAAATTTTTTCATAGAATTTTGTCTATGATACCTCCTACAAAAATATTTTAAATTAATTATATTTGCCATTTTATTAGATCATAAATATTTTTTCTGTTGATTTGACCTGAAAGCAATTTGCTTAGGTAGTAGCATTTCCGTTTGACTATAAATTTAAGATTTTGTCAATTCTAACTTTTGCTGAATCTTTTCAGAAGGCTTTTCTAATACTAACTGTAGTCTAATGCCATCCTACTAAAGGTGGTTTTTATTAAATATTCTTTATATTAATCTCTGCTTATTATCTCATTGCCGTCAGCTATACGGTATAAATCATAGCTCAAAAGAAAGTTTTGGCTCCAGCCAGGGGTAAGAATACTATGCAGTTCCTTCTTCAGTTTTCAACTATTTCCTAAGTATTGTTGAACTCCTGCAAACAGAATTTTTCTGTCTCTTCCCATCTCATACCTAGGTGTTCAAGCAGAAAGTAAATAGCACTTTTTTTTCCTCTCTGTCTTATACTGTCCTTCTCTCCCCAATTTGTTTTATTTCATGTGATTTAAATGCTAATATCAAGTTCGTAAGTTCCTCCTCTGGTGAAAAACACAGAAGCAAAGGCAATATCAGCACAGGTTTCCAGGATGGCTGCAGTTTTTCTTTGCTGATTTGTCCCTGTTTAAGGTTCAGCTTGGATAAGTGAAGGTAGTGGGGTTTCCAAAGGAGGACATTACTTGACTGTCTGTTGTTACAAGAAGTTACCGCTTATCAATCACTATTGTGTTATAAATGTTAATGCTCATAGCACCACCCAGAAGCCTCAAATAAAAGTGGGATTTTGTGGCCTGGCTACTCTGAGGCTTGCTTTTTCCTCCAAAGAAAAACCACTATGAGCCCTTCCAGCACTGAGAATTACATTCTTCATCCCTTTCTCTCACCTTCCTGCCCTCTTGTCAAGATGCAATCTCCTCCCTACCTTCTGCCCACTCCAACCTTGCTGTTTGCTTTATTCAGCTTCCCAAAGACTTCTTCAGACTTCTTACAAATTTACTTCCCCTCTCCTAGTGTGCCTGTGTGTTCATAAATATCCTCTTTGTCCTTCTTTACCTCGTCTAATCAGTTCAGCCTTGTGCAGCATGTGGTATGCAGCATGTGACCTACTTTGGGGAAAAAAGTCCCTTTGCAGGAAAAAATAAGAATTTTCTCTTGGGGAATTTTATGGATATGGTTTTAAGTGTATGTTTGTATTAGGCAGTGTAACCAGTAGATGTTCAAAGTAAAAAGACATAGACATTATCATTGAATATTTATTAAACCTAAGACTCTAAAACTTAGCTTTTTTCTTCACTAGCACTTTATTTAGCAGCATTTCAAGTGCTGATTAACTAGACCTGGTGCTAGGTTCCCTTAGATTTCTTTTAGATTTAATTATACATGGAATGCAGTTTCTTACATTGTTTTGACACTACAAGAAAGCGTGAATACATTAAAGTCAGTATCAGACAAAAGAAGAAACCCAAAAAAGAGTAATAACGGGACTTACTAGATAGTTAAAGGAAAATATGATAATGAAATGCTGAAAAATACTCAAGAAAGCAGAAAAATATGTGTGTGGGTTTTTTTAAACACTATATTATGAAGAAAGCAAGAATCATAAGGTCAGAGAACTGAAATAGTGATACTACCAAGGTTAAGCAAAGAGCAAGACTAAAGAGGGAGTAAAGAAGTGTTGCAAGGAAATATGGAACAATTTAATTTACTTTGCAGAAATGGTTAGTACCTAGATTTAATTTAGCAATGGGCAAGGTTGCATTAGGACTGAGTGGCTGCACTGCTGCTGGTGGCACACCAATGGGATTTGAACAACATTTGGACCTTGTTAGGAGCTATTAATCATCCTATTTTCACTTCAGTAGTGTGATGTGTGCCTAGGACACTGTTCCCACACCAGTGTCCTTTTAGTCAAGGCAGTCATCTCATACCTTAGGTACCTCCTGCTATTCCTCGCTGCTGCTCCAGCACTCCTGTTGGCTTCTCCATTCTCTGCTAGAAAAAAACTCATAAAAGATCATAATAGATCTCACAACTTGCTTTTGAGCCATGAAGGCAGAATGTGACCCAGTATTATGGATAAGGGAAACTTAGCCTATGATGGGAAAAGTAGTAGTCTTAGGAGAAGAGAGCCAGGGAATGTGGTGATATATCCTATCTCATCAGCTGTCCTTCACTGGGGAGGTTCCACTGGAATGCCTCTAAAACCTGCTTTCTTTTCTCTTGAAAAGAAGCTAAGCAAAAGGGAAAGTTTTCTGTAAAGGTAAGCTCGCATTGAGTAGTCATAGGGCATATGATGCATTCTGGTGTCGGTTGTACCATCTGGAAGAAAGACTGCCTTATACTTTTATTATAGACACTATAAGCTTTCTAAACCTTAAGAGGAAAGCCATCATTCTGTTTTCTTGGATTATTTGGTCAGAAGGCTGATTTGTTATGCCACAAGAATATGTGTTTTAACTGTAGGGTAACTGCGCTGATGTTAACATAAAAAAGGATCCTATGAAACAGCATGTCTTTCTAGGTATTATTTGAAGGATAGAGTACAAAACTAAAATCTGAAGTGCTAAATTTCTTCTGTAAGTTGTCAGATAAGATTTCTATAAGACTTCAGATATTGGAAAAGAGCTGAAGGAATTCAAAGTAAAATGGAATTTTAGCTTCTAAATAAAATGAAATAAAGACATCCTCTACAGGAGAAAAGACTAGAAAATAATATGTGCAAGTATTCTGAGAATAGACGTAATAGGAGCAAGCTCAGATGAACTAATCTTCTGATTTTTAGTGTTAGAATTATTACGTAGGAGTCAATTATTCTGCTATAAAGAAAAATTACAATAGCCGCAGGCACGATGAGGAAGAATGGACTGATTAAGTCAACACAGCAGTCTTTCTAATCACTGGGGAAAGGGTAAAAAGTTTTGTGAAGACCTTACTAAGGAAAAGGGAAACAGAACTGGAGACTAACTGTACGTTACTGATCAATGCTATCTTGAATTTCTCCTGCTGAGAGAGTCGAGTAGGATGTGACATGTAAAAGATGATATTCAGTGTAGGACACTGATCCAGCACCTTTTTACTTGTGAAAATCAATATGATTATTCTTGACAGAAGCACATGTGGGGGTGAATGAGTACAAGATTCATTCCTGAAGCTGGAATACCCTTTAAGCAGCTTCACTTAAAGATTCAGCCATGGCTGTGGAAGGTGCTGAATCTCTGAAAATACTGGTCTGTTGCTTTTTGCAGTACAGTATCCCCTGGCCATGTTTCCACTAGGAAACACTGTCTGTTAATTATTTAAGCATTCCATGAGCTTATAAATTTCAGACTAGCTCCTTTGAAATGCTGTTTTACTGGATCTTCGGTGGGTGGGCAAGGGAGAGGCTTTCTGGAAGTACAACATTAATGCTGAACCAGTACAACTCACTAGTCCAACTTAATTTCTTACTTTTCAATAGGGAACCTATTTTGTGACCACTTTATATAGAGCTGTATTTAATTTTTTATACTGGGCAAAGCTGAGAAAGACAGCTATCCTTTTTATCTCTTTGTAGTGATTGAGCTTGATATGAAATCTGGAGGAAATCTTCTGTGTTCTTTGGAGTGTTGTTCTTTGAGATAATTAGGGGTCTAATCATGTTTCCATGTGCTCACATTCTTCCATTTCAATTTTATTCACCCAAGAAAAAATAATCCCCCCTTCAATTCAGTGGCCTGTCTAGAGAAGTTTGCAGTGAAGTTAAATGAAACCAAGTGTTTCCTTTTATATTATTTCATAAGTTGACACAGTAAGTTTAAATTTGAAAAGTTTTATGAAATATAATTCTGGGAATATTGAACAACAGATGGTGGGTAAACACTATACACTTTGAAATTTGGTATTCATAGCACTTGTTCTGTCTGTGCTGTGGGTTCACTCTCTGTGGATGACTCACACACAAATATGCATTCACAGATAATGCAGAACAAACTTAAGTTTATATCTGAAATTTTCTTGCTTTCCTGGCTGTGTTGTCTAAACACTTCTAACAAAGCAGTCTGACTTGCTACTCATGTGTGTGCCATGCTACTTTGTTGAAAGGAAGATATTTTTTTTTGTTAACTGTCATAATGATTTTCATCTTTGCACTGGCAGTTTTAAAAAAGATCCTAATAATTCAGAATCATTGTGAGTAGCCAGGGTGAGAGTGGGAAAAGATTAATTGCTTCTTGTAAGTCAGTAAGCTTTACAAAGGCATTTCTTACTGAAGTGAGTTAGTTACATGCATTTGCTCGGTTTTACCAATGTGGTCTTTGTTCGTTATTGTTAAATTTGGCTGGGAAATAGATTTTTTAAAATATTTTAAAATGCCTATTACAGAAACATACGGATCTAAATGAAACAAAGCTCTGTAAACATCTTGTCTCAAAATCAGTATCTTTTGGGTGTTGGCACAGGCGTTAGTGGTGTAGGCTTAAGGATGGGGCATTTGTAAAATCAGGCTTGTTAAAAAGGGTCAGGCCAATTTTTTTTTTCTACTTAAGGGTTCAAGCATTTGTCTACTGTAATATTGATTTAAGCATAAAATTATATCTCTGAAATCTCAGTGTCATGTTGCAGCTTTTGGCATAGATCTAACAGTTGCTTGAGGCTAGAGTTGAAATCTTGTCTAGTAGACGTACATGCAAAACTTTTAATTCCCTTTCAAAAGCTTCAGAAGTTTGTCTTATATTATTCCAAATCCCCTTATTGTTTTTACGTTTGTTATTTTGATAGCGTATTTTGAATTCTACAGAGAACTTCCTTGTAGCCACCTGTTACATTAATTGTAATGCACGTTGTGGCATATTAGTATTTTAGTAAATGAATTCCACATCGAGGAACTACAATGTTTCTGCATCACTGACCTGAATCCTTAATTAGAATTAAAATTTACTCTTTCCGTTTAATTACATGATTATCAAATGATCTATTTTTCTAGGTTTACCTTTCTGTGGCTTAAAAGTGTTAAATCATTAAATGCATTGACACCTATTTTTCCCTTTGTGCTACTGCACATAGTTGTAATCATTCAGAATAGGCAAAGCCCATGTTGTGTCAAGGGGACAGGCTGATACTTGCCCATCACTGTGTGCTGTTGTCCTTTTGTGCTATCTCCATGTTGTAGCACAGAATGCTTTTAAACATTATAAATCCTTACTCATGGGAGCGACTGCAGGAGGGAAGTGTCTGGGGGACATTTGTGTACGTCAGGATTCTCTAAGTTGTTACTAGCTGTATTGCCAGATGTCCCACCTAGATTTATATTTTAAAAGAATCAAGAAAAAAGGGTCAGGGTATGTTCCACTCCCCACACCCTTGCCCCACGCTGTGTAATTCCTCATCATAGGAAAAATCTTTGCCAGAAATGAAGAATTTTATTTTACTTTCTTGAAATCTTGTGTATACTTGATGTACACCAAAACTCTGTATAAGATGTTGTTAAAGCAGTGAGTGCTCTGTAGAAAAAGCTGAGGCAGGCATTGAAATGGCTTGATACATGGAGAACAGCCATCCCCTTTCCCTGTTTATGCATCCCACCACATCTGAATACTGAGAAAACAAGTATCTTTTTTAAGTCTTCTTCCCTTAAGACCAAATTTTAATAGCCATTTCGTGTATCTATTTAAAAGCTATTTGTTAACTCACTGATGTTTGGTTTTATTCAGAATCTCATTCTTTATCCTAAAGGTGTCAGCTTTGGTATAGAACAGGAGTCTGCATGCCCTGGATGTTCTGGCCACTTATGTTACCAGCTATGATAGTAGATCCCACAGGCTTCCTGTGTCTGAAGTGGAGAGATTCTTTTAATATTATTTATATGTATCCCTCAGGTTTCTCAATAACAAATGTCTGTCCTTAACTTTTGCATAGATCTTTTTCTTCCCCCCCCTGGATAATTTTGGAGACGATGACAAACTTTAATAGATGCTAAAAAATAATTTGATGTGATACTTACAGTTTTTCTTTCATGGATTTTTATCTTTCACATACATTTGATAACAAGTAGATTACATTGCAATCAGAACATGCTATTTATTCTCTAGCTATAGAATTTTAATGACAAACCTTATTTTGGCTGGAAAATGCAGTCGCCCCCTTGCTTTTTTAAGCACGTTGCCATTATTAGCAGTAGACTTATACAAGTATAGTCAGGCATGCAAAATAGAATTATGATGCAGAATAGTCTGTGAATTTTACAACATATAAGTGCAACGTACTGTAGAAGAGTTATATGCATTAATATATGTTTGACTTTAGGTTAAGCTGATACATATCATGGGAATGAGGAGATGTTTAATGCTTAAAATAACTGTGCTTGTGCTTTGAATAGGATTTTAAAGAAAGCTGAAAGGTAAAAATAAAAAAAAAATGTATTAATAGAAATAATACAAGTTCCTTGTGTTAAATATTTCAGGGTGTTACCTCCTATCTCAGTAGTGATTTTCCCGAAGGAGTCTTAAGGCAAGCTTGCCAATGTGCCAGCCATGGTTTCTCAAAATTAATTGTTTCTAACTTTGGCTGTATATCACACATGGCAGGGTGACAGTTGGATGTGAAATGTTACATCACCAACTTTTTTGAGTTTGGTTTGATTTATTTTTTTTTTACCTCCACTGCACACTAGCAGTAATTTTATATATCTTTCACAAGTTTTCCTGGGGGAAATATTTAAAGTGAAAGGAAAAGGATTCACAATCATCATAAAAATACTTATCCAGGGTGTGGGAAAATGGGATTGACATGCCTCCTCTGCCTGATGTGTAACAGGGATTTCTCTGTGATGAATGCCTAGCTTTGCTGAGGTGTGTCTTTCTCCTGTTGGACCTGTTCCACTTTGAATATACGATTATATATTCATTAGATCAGAGATAGTGTGCCTGGTGATTATGGCACTCCTTTGAAATGTAAACCCCAGTGGTGCCTGTTCCAGAGCAGTAGTTTGGTTCAGGTTTTGCAGCATAGATGAGTTCCTCATCACCAACCTGCTGGTTATTCTGATCTCATTCTGTCTCTTTCTTGCTTTTTAACACCCTGTCTTACCTCAATTTTCTTTCTCATTTTAGAGCACAAATTGCATGCCAGGACTAAGAAACTATTAAATGAAAGTTGATTGCAACTGATAAATGTGTGTGAAACATTTTGGCTTGCACCAATTTGCATGTTGATGAATCGCAATGCAGAAGTGTCTCTTTCTATACACTACATAGAGAGGATATGTAGCATGCCTAGCCTAATTGAAGATGTTCTGCTGAACACATTTTAAAAGCCAGGTAAAATGGATGCCACCCATTTTGTACAGAAATGTGCAATCATCAGAAAAAGATATGCTTCTCTTTCCTCATTCTTACACTCCACATATATTCTGCTGACGTTATGCATCGGGATTTTAGGGGTGTTATTCATGAGGATTTTAGGTTGTCAACAGAGTAATGTTCAGTACCTTGCTTCAAAAACCAGTACAATTCCTTAGCTCTAAAGGGGGTGTGTGAATTCTCTGTCCTTTAGAAGCAGGGTAAGAGAATTAAAGAGTCTTGAAATGGCAATAGTTAATCTGCATGTTCATGAATAAAACAGAGAAAGTTTCACTGCTAGGGGTACTTACAAATGCTGAGTTAGTAATAATTTTCCTTTCTACTGAAAATACTTCCTTCTCTGAATTTATCCAATACTGTTGAAAAGTAGAGTTAGTGTAGGAGGCGGTAGTAGCAGGAGTACGCTGCTTATTTTTCTGTGACTATTTAATGAGTAAAATGTCAAATGCATTTTCATTGCTGAAGTACAGACACAGAGTCCTTTTCCCTTTCTGGAATGGCTATGTCTTCCAGGGTTCATTTAGTATTGTTAGTTTACTGCCTGGTGGGAGGTGAATGTGGAATACGTTCCAGGAACACAGTAGAAGTAGATGTGGTTTTTCATGCTACCACTAACAGGAATTCCAGCTTTATTTCTGACAGTGGAAACTCCTAAAATGAATCAACAAAAAGGTCTTTAGTGACAGAAAAGCTACTGCTAATACTAAGAAAACTAGATTTGAAATGTTAGGAACTCAGATAAGAGATTTGTATTTCAAAAGCGTCTGCTTGTAGCCTGGCTGTTTCTTTTTAAATACGTGGTGATTCTGCCAGACATCAATAAAAATAGGTTGATTCTTCTGAAAGCTCCAGTAATCAAACCTATTACTATACTTAAACAGGCTTATCTGTGTGAGCAGCATCTGTGACCCAGAGGCATTGCATAGCAAGGCTGAGATCAAATGAAAGTGTCTTTGTTGGCTTTTGCCTTTCTTCATAAAAAGTGTACACTGGACAACTTCTAGTTTAACTTCCATTTTTCTGGTAGGAATCTTGGCTTAGACGGTATCTGTTCCCCAGCCTGTCTTCCTACCACCTCCAAAAAGGCAAACGTGGCATCTGTACTGTTAGGGAGGAGAGGACTTTCTTTTTCCATGAATCACAAGACCATTATTCTCTTCCAATGAATCACTGACAGCCACCTTTAAAATAATGTTACTGAACTTGAAAATGTCTATTAACTTATCCTAGGTATTTTTAATATAATTCAATATGATTCATTACCATGACACACATCTGATGTAGGACATGGGAATTGAGGAATCCTTTGAATTTACAACAAAAAATGGTATCCAATATTATATGTTATTATATGAATATTGTTGGGAATGGTAGTCTAGTTCTGTTGCACAGTGTTCCATGTATGTATTTATGTGTGTGTATTTAGAACACTCCCAAACGTTTTACAAGTGTTGATGCAAGTAGAGGAACTCTCAACTGATTTCTAAAAGGGCATGAAAAAATTGCCTAGGAATGTTTTTAGCTAAGTGTGGCAAACATACCTGGTTGAAGATTACTGTTCATTTCTTCCTCCCAGAAGGACACCTGTAAAACTGGTTTTTCTAATGTAAAGGAACTATGCATTTCTCATGCGACAAAATTAATTTCTTTAGTTTTGAAGAACTGTGTGAAAGTTATACAAGGTAGTTTCATCTGGCTTTCAAAGAGAGCATGTCCAAGAAAGCCTCTGCACTTAAGAATGTACAAGTACAAATCTTGCAAAGGGAATTTCTGTAGAGACATATCCATGCAAAACGTTTCAATGTCATGTAATTGTTAAGATAAAATTCAGAAGGGAAGTTTTTAGTGACTGAACTATTCCTAAGCTGGCAGCAGATTTTGAAACTTGTTTTGTATTTGTGACACTGGTATCTTATAGAAGGAGAGAATAATTCACTTTGGAAGGGATTTGTAGAGATCATCTAGTCCAAGCTTCAGCTCAGAGACAGCCAGCTTTGAAGCTATGTCAGGTTGCTCAGGGCCATAGCCGGTCAGGTTTACTAAGAATAAGAAACAAAATGGACACTGAAATGAAATGTTACAATAAAATAGGGTCAGCACAAAGCCAGGGAAAATAATAAGATTTAGATGTGTGTCTGTGAAAAACAAAGAGTGAATTGGATTTTATGTTATTTATCCTTCTCGGTGAAACCTATAGTTGGGCATCATAGGGCCTGAAAGAAAAGTCTTAAGTGTCATTCAGCATAAGAAAGAATTTCAAAAACTCAATTTAATTTATATTAAAAGAGATGGTAATGCTAAGCTCTGCACGCTTAGCCACTAGAGTAGTGTAATGATAACAAGGTAAGTGATGCAATAGCAAGAATACTCAGTCATTTGCCTCTAGGATTTGTGCTTAAATTTGAAAGCCTTAATGGCCTTTTAGTTCATTAATAGTTTAGCTTTTTCTTCCAGATTACATGCCCTGAAGATCATGATTTCGAATGAGGAAGCAAATTAAGATTTTTACTCATGCATTTCATTTGATGCAGGATTGAATCAGAGTTGAAAACAAAAGACTATCAGAATTTTTTAATGGATGTAAACATTCCAGAACTTTAATCTAAATGATTAGGCATATATGTATTTCACTAAAAAAACTATAACCTAAGAGACTGTTGGGCTATAATGTGTTAAGAATATGCTAAAAAAAAATATATTGCAAGATAAGAGCAACTAAATATACTTTTTTTATATCTTTGAATATGACAGTCAAATGGAAAAGAACAATAACTTAGACAGTAGCTTAGAACTTGGGCTTATTCTGGGACCTTTAATACTTCAGGAGTCTCAAATTCCCATAAGTGCTTTACAAAGCAATGCTATAGTGATCGTATGATCTGTCCAAATAAACCCATTTAGACACGCAGGAGTTTTTCAACACAAAGACTTACAACTACAAACTGGCTTAACCAAGGAGTCTCCACATAGTCTCAAGACACCCACTGGGGTTTTCAAAGCACTGAATTATCAGCAGAAAGGGATGAAAGGTGTCATCTTTTAAAGAAGGACTGAAGTAATCAGGAGGAGTTCTCTTCTTTCCTTTTGATTGCTAGCACTATGTGGTGAAACCCTGTTGGTTTCCATAGCTTCAGTAAAATCAGGTTTCTGTTCCCCAAGTCCTTGTACAGAATGTGACTGTCTACTTCTGTCACAGTTACATTTAAACATGTCTTAATTTCCTCCGGTTTTGTAGGTAATTACATTGTGAAAGCTTCCATGATGATCATGTCAAAGTTTTAAAAGTAGCCTGTCTCTTGTATAAGCTTTGCCACTTGTTCAATTCCTGTTATTGTTTTACTCTTACCGTTCTTCCCCATCCCCCCACACCCTCCTCCTTATGTCTAGTTGCTATCATCACTTAGTGGGTGCTTTCCTTTTATTGATCTGGGTTTTTTTTTTCCTTGTGATTGTGTAGTCCTGGGAATTCAGGAAGCTCTCAAATTCTGGTTGAGAAGTCTAGTGCTAACCTGGAGTTACACAATATGATAATGAAAGATTTTTTTTTTTTTCAAGTGAGTTGAATCTTTTCACTCCCCAGAAGCAGCACCCTCCTCCAAAAAACGTGCACCTGTGTTTTGATGTTTTGATGAAAATTTTGGATATCTAGTTTCTCCCATACTACTTTTCAGCTACTCATCAGACTGTTTTCTGTGACCTTGTATGTAGCTAACTAAAAGATATAAACCTGTGTTGCCTAACTTTTCTGTGTGAGGTAGAATAGGCAAGGTCATATGCTCCCATGATGCTGGGAAAGACTATCCCTACAGATAATGCTGAAGCAGGACAAGAAACATGTTGAAGAAAAAGGTAGGCATACATGTTTGTCACAGCTCAGAGCTGTTAGCGTGAGCTTAATAGAGATGGAGTAGTGAAAACCAAACCTGAAGAGAGTTCACATCTATCCAGTCTCTATACGGGCAGGAGATGCACTAGCATTTTTCCAAGAGATTGCTTCACTTTGGTAGTGGTTTCATTCCTTGTCTAGATTTGCTCTTTTACAGTGCTTGCGGTAGATTTCACATGTATAATGAAAAACCAAATCCACTGGATCATTTTTTGAATCTTCCTTGAATGCTGTGCTTCATCTGGGCAGAGCCGAGAGAACAATGTCCCTCTACAGATGACAAGTGAGAGTAAGCAGACAAGCAGTTCTAGCTGAAGCAGTTGTAGTCGTGTGTATTGTGGTTTTGTAACGAATGTGCTGAGCCTGATAAGGGGCTTGAAAACAACAAATGGCACCATGAGAGATGAAAATCTGCACCATATGGAGCACAATATAACTATGGAGTCTCAAAACCCTGACTCTGGGGAGGGTGCCAGCATACGTGGGAGAAGTGAGAGTTTCATAAATTATGTTACTCTTGAGTAGGTTTGAAAGTACAAAAGAGTTCAACAGCACTCTGATAAATATGCAAATGTCCTTGTTCTCTGAATGAGACAGGAATGTGGCTTTGATGTTTAGGCTTTCAAAACTTGAGGTTTGGATGAAACATGGTAGAAGAAAAGTACAGTATAGCATAGCATGTGCAAATACCTGAAAACATTGCTAGAATGATTTAAATGTAAAGACAGGATTAGATGTGGGAGGATTAGCAAGGTCTAGCATCAGAGCGATAGCTGGCCAAAGAACCACATGCTGTATGGCAGGAAAGGGTTTGGTTATTTAGCATGTATCACTCTTTCTTCAGAATATAAAACCAATGCTAGCATAAACGCCGTATTGCGAAAGAATAGCAAAGCAGAATCCTGTCTTGTCTTAAAGATCTTACAGCCTTGAGTAGGTGGGTTTAACAAGTATTTTCTATCAAAATCCTGAATTAGATGGAAGTGTTTTGCATATTTTAAAGTCACCTGTTCATTTCAGTGGGATGAAGCATTAACTTGTTAAGCTGTTGATTGCAGTGTGGCTGTGTGCTGTTGAACTGGGCATTGCTGAGTGACGGGTAGAACACCCCCACTATTTCTATGCCATTACACTCAGCATGGCTGAGTGAAAGGTAGAAAAAAATCCTGTATTGCTGCACTGTCAGGTGAATAAAGAAGAGTTGTGGGTTTTAGGTGGGAAGTACTTTGTGGAGAAAAATATTATTGAACAAAGTCTGCAGAAGTACGTAGCACCTACTGAGCTTTCCAGCAATCTCAGATGATCATCTTCTTCTTTGGCTTGGTATATCTAGAGGTATTCCCTCCATGTAATTATCTTAGGTGACAAACTAAGTAATCTTACCCGCTTCAGCACAGAGAAGAAGAGAAAGCCTATGAAGGACTATTTCAGAGCAGCAGCAAATCCTGGTCTGATTCTAATCCTCCCCTGACTGTCAGTTAGGGTCAGAGTTTTCAACCATTCGTCTCATTTGTAACTATGTTACTTGATTCACTCTGCTTGCCTCACAGCCCTTAGTTGGTTTTATTTTCCCCCGTCTCTTGCCAAAAAAAATTAATTCCCAGCAGTTTCCTAGGCTTGACTCATTCTCATCTTTCACTTTCCTACATTACTGAGTAGTTTGTGGAGAAACCTAATATTGTAGAACAAGGTTGAATGTGGTTTATGGAAGAAGAAGTTATTCTTTTTGTCTCACGGGAGCTGTTGTTTTTTTTCATCTGGAAGTATCCTGAAGGCAGAACCCTAAGGAGAGCCAAAGCTGGTAGCAGCCTTAGCCAGAACTCAGGTATTGCTCTTTTGTAAAAGTGTTTTTGTTATTAAAAAGTCACCCTGTGAGAGATTAATTCTGGGCATAACAAAACTTTGCTGAGTATTCCAGCCAAAAGGCTTTGAATATTTGTAGAAAACAAGTATTAGTTTCATACTTGCTTTTCATAAGAAGGTTTCAGAACTATGACTTCATGCAATGCAGAAATGTAAAAATTAAAAATGAGTATGCAGTGATTAAAAAAGTTACTAAAATGTACAAAAAAGTCAAGTTTCAAATTCTGTGTCTCAGCATATGTTTCATAGGTCAAGTAAGGGACATGTTTTTCCACCATCAACAGTTACAAATCAACATTTCCTCACAGCAGCATTTACTTACAGGAAGGTGCTGCATTGGAAGACCTGAAAAGAAAAAAACAAGTATATCTCATTTTTAATAAAAATAACATCATTCCGAAGCCAACACCACCATCAGAAAAGTCTGTATTACTTACACAGAGTCAGAAAGTGCCCTGCCTGTAGCAAAGCTGAAAATGTTTGGATTTTGATGCATGTATGTCAAATTCTGAAATTCTGTCACATGCATACCAAGTCTACTATGACTTCAAACTTACCTTTGTACTAGAGTATTTTGAAATTTTGCATAAACAAGAGAAAAACAGAATTGCTTAGATTAAAGAAAGTCTAGGATTTTTTGAACTTACAGATCATTAGTGCTCTTAAAAAGCTGAAGGATAATTCCCATAATAAAATTAAACTGACAACTTTTTAAGGACTATCAAGTAACAAAGTTGATAGGGTCTTTGAAAGTTGTAATAAAGGAAGACAGAAGAAAATACAGCATGTACTTAGGAATGAGTCAGCTATCATTCTGTGATCTTTCTCTTGACTAAACTTGCTCTGACAAAAACTGCAAGTTTAGACAGCAATTCATACTTTATCTTCAAAAGATGTGAGAGAGAAAAGCATTCCACAGATCTGGCTGTGAACACCAGAGCAGAGGTAGGAAGCCTACAGGAAAAAAAGAAAACAAAACCAACACCAAAACATCTTGAGATAAAGTTATAAGTATTTTAGGTACACTATTAAGAATAAAGAACATAGGCAGTGTTTTCTGTTTGTTTTCTTTTACACACAAAATTCTGCTACTTGTGAGCATGTGGTTTGGCAAGAGATTTTTTTTCAAAGTGTGAAAATTTTATAAGGTACCATAATTATTGCAAGATTACAAATCACAGATTGAGTTATTTATTATCTAATTAACCATTTTTTACCTATCACTTTTGTTCAAAAGTTTCCAGCAGTTTGCAGATGTATGTTGTTACTGCAATTTCCCTTTCTCCTCTCTTTCCCAATCAATAAAACTTTCCACAAAAAGCAACAAGTGCAAGATCACAAAGGCGGTGAGGATCAGGAATTTTGATTCTCTTTTACGTGATCTCATGAACGGACTTGAATGCTTCATCCACAAACATGTAGGCTGTGACCACTCTTAACTTCCCTTGTATTTACTGATAAGCAGCATCTCTTAGGGCTTAATGGAAGAGTTATCATACATTTCTGTGGTACCGTGTTTGGATTTACATTCACTTGAAGCAGGAAAACAATCTTACGTGATGGAAACTTCATTTTCTTACTTGGACAAAACACTTGAAGCCAGTGGAAAGCATTGTAGGCTTGATGTACATCTATTCCTTTATTTACATACTACTATCTATTTATTATTTGCATAGTTCAGCACATTACAGCTTTATTAACACTAACTATATTCCTTAACAGCTAAGCAAAATGACTCTCTTAAACCTATAAGTTTTATATGTATATATATATAAACACAAAGATCATTTTGGTAATAGAGGCTGTGGGAATATATTGTCACCTGAAATACCTTTCAACCTCTGAAAACCATTCTGGGAAATATAATTCCTCAGTCTGGTTTGGACTTTTTGCTGGCTGATGGACTCCATGGAACAGGCTTCCTGGTACGCTGTGTTGCAGCAATAATTAAGTGAAATCTGTGCAGTTCACATTTATTTTCTAACTTAAATGCCAGAGCGCTTCACAATCATGTCACTTCAGAAGATTGTCAGAAATTCTTTTAGGAGCACTGAAGTAATTAAGTCATTCAAAAAGCATCTATGTGAGTTCTGCTGTCACCTTATTGATTAGAATTTAAAAAAAAAGATATTGAAATGGAAAAAAACTTCTATGTGATTGTGGTATGCCTATGGTAAAACACAAGTCACTTGACCCTTATACAGGGAAGAACTCAGTCTGCTTTTGATGTGCATTTCTGATCTCTTATATATATATATATATATGGACTTATATTCTTATATTCTATTTGATTTTGTTAAAGACAGAATGACTTCACATCTTTCATAATCAAACTCTGATCTAAGGCAAAATGCAGCTGTTGAGCAGAAAAAATAAAAAACAATGAGACACAATAAGGAGGAAATAATTTGTAGATGTGTATGGAAAGCTGTTATCCATGGAGAACTGTAGTGTCATGGGAAAATAACTTCAGTTCTCACTGTCAACTTAGCTCTGTTTCCACAGAAGTCAGTGTGCAGCACTTCTGAAGATTACTTTCTGGCAAAATAAAAATACCACAACCTGTGAAGATGCAGGCTGTTATACAGCTGCTCATAGTGGTGTGTAAAAGCAGAACACCACAAGATGGAAAGCTAAGTGAAAAAAAAAAAGGATGGGTCTCATGGCCTTCTGGCTACCCAGAACCATTGCCAGCTGGGGATTCTTACTTTATTTTTGTGATCTTTATGTTGGCAGTATAACAAGTCTTGAGGGATGAGTTTCAAACTGGCCAGAACTTGCAAGTTTTGTTTTCCTTCCCTGGGATGTGAATCATCCATCATCTTATTCTGACCCTAAGTGTTATGTTTCAGTGTTGGCAGAAGGTGTAACACCAGTCATCTGAAGTGATGCTGTGTCTCTATTGGAGGTTGTCTGCCCCTCCAGGGCCAGCAGAATTACAGCCAGGCCTCTTCACTGCTCAGGCTGAGCTATGAAGAACTCAGATGATCCTTGTGGAGGTGCAAAGCCTGTCTGAGAAAGGCATAACAGAGGCAGGCTGCTGTAGTAAACCTCAAGAAGTACTGACCTTTCCTTCAGGGGAGAACAAGAAGGAAACCTCTAGGCTGGGCTGGCAGAAATTATTTGGATTTGGTATTTTGACCTAAGTTACTCTGTTTCAAAAGTAAAGCTGAGCCAAGAGAGAAATGGGAGCTTGATGGTAAATCCCTGAGAAGTATGAGATATCCAGCGTGAACAGGAGGTAACTGAGATGGCTTAAAAATAAGCCAAACTGGGCATGTTGTGCTATGCTGAGCCTTTTGCCAGGCTGTGTGTGTGACTGAGGCTTTGCAACAAAATGCAGGGAAGCTAGTAAGAAACTAAACTAACAATTAA
Organism: Falco cherrug; assembly: GCF_023634085.1. Lineage (NCBI taxonomy): Eukaryota > Metazoa > Chordata > Aves > Falconiformes > Falconidae > Falco > Falco cherrug. The sequence continues at coordinate 8,139,520 of NC_073698.1, forward strand.
AAAAATCTGTTGCTGAGTAATTTTATGCAAATCTTCCCTGCATGGTCAGTAACTAATTATATAAGGCTTTTATAGTAGCAGCATTTGAGAACGTGGACAAAGAGGTGGCAAGACCTAGGTTAAAAGATAATTTAGGTAATATGAATTGAACATAAAATTATTTGAATCTGGACTCTAATACATTTGGACATGCAAATAACAATGTTAGAGCAATGCCATTAAAGTTAGTAGGTCTGAGACTTGCTCAGAATTTTTTCTCCCCTACATACGTTTTGAGATTTTGGGCTAAATTTCTACGGAAGAACACTGAAACAACGCAAGCAAGCATATTTAGGCCTAAATTTGAATCTCAACTAAAAAATATTTATGGAGTATCCCAAAAGAAGTCTTCTGTTGCTTTACACCTCTTCTCCTCTATATCAGCTGCTATTAGTTCTTATTAAACATTTATCTACATTGTTACCAGGCCTCTGAGCTCATTGTTAACTTGCTTTGTAAGCATCCAAGGGAAGTAAGGCTTGGAACAGAAAGAGGGCAGTGAATTAACTTGACAGATACTTATGGGGAACCACTCCCAAACATGAGAGTCAGCATGAGAGAAAGTGTGAATGTTCCACCTCGGAAAATGCAGTGCCTAAGTGATGGTTCAGCTGTTGTTTTGGGCTGAGGGACATTTTCATTGGTTGATATGAAATGACAGGGAGACAGAAGTAAGCCAAGAAAAGCTGTGAAAATAATTAACACACTTTTTTTTCTGGGATGGGGACAAAGAAGTAAGCAAAGGGTGGGGAGCTAGTCCTTGCAGAATGGTTCAGGAAGTGTTGTGCTGGTAGATGGTACTTAATTGGAACTTGGAATTACAGCCTGCCCACTACAATGAGTTTTTTAATATAACAATCCCACACTGCTGAACCTGTGCACTAGTAGGATAGAGCATGAGGGGAGAGGAGAGATCTGTACCTCAGTATTGCTCAGAACTGAAATAGCATAGCTTTTAACCAGAACGTTCCTATTGCATTATTTTCCAACCCAAGGCTCTTCAAAGGCCAGTTACCCATGAGTGATGGTAGCCATGCTTTTAACCTTGTTGGCCATGAGCTGTACAAAGACAGAAGACCTTTTCATGTAGCCGATGAAGACCCTTCAAGAACCACTAAGAAAAAAAATGTGTAATTGCTTTTAGCTTTTACAGTGCAGTTCTGGTGCAGGAAAGCCTTGCAGGAATATACCTAGCTGCCGAGGCAGCTAGCGTCTGACAGCTTGTAGATCCTGTTGATCAAGTCAAGGACTGCAGCCAGAATAATTGCTTGAAATTTTCTGGATACAAAAGTGCCAGTGAGGAGTACTGCCCTATTCTTCTAAAAGGTTATTCCCAAGGGGCAGAATTGGAATAGTCTTGCAGTGTAACAGATGCATATATATGGATAAATGTCAAGGGCTAGCACAGATTCTCCTAAGAAGTCTGTAGCAGTTTTAACACATCACTGATACAGTCAACATTGCTGTACTTTTTTAGCTCTAAAATGTTAATGGAAACAAGTATGGTAGATGCAGACTAAGTATGAAAACTTTTCAGAACTTATTTCCTGCTAAGAAATCTAATGAACTTTATGTGAAGAACTGTAACAGCTAAGAACACCCCACATAACAGACAAGCTTTGATAGTTTTTAAAGCTCTTCAGGCATGCTTTTTTGCTATGATATAGCTGTTTGTGTTCCCTAACAAACTAAAAATTATGTCCAGATTTCTTCTTGCTACCCTGATCTTCCTCTTTCCCTACCAACAGTAGGTGTTGGGGATTTGGAAATCCACCTCTATTCAGAAACACAAATTACTGCATATTTTTAAAATCTCTTTGGAGGTTAAGAATAAAGCCAACTATTTTATTTTAATAATTTTAGAGGGGTTTTTTTTCTTTTCTAGACATTTACCCTTGGTTTTAATAGTGATTTAAGGCTTTTGTTCCAGGCTTCCTGTGGTGTGTATAAGTACACATTTTTTCATTCTTGTGTGTCGGAAGATTAGCTTCATTAATAATATGACATATGGAAAAACTTACAGGAAAATATTATTAAAGTATTTTTAGAGTGCATGCTGGTGTAGAGTGCACTATATAATTAGGCATGTGTTAAAATACTGGGAAAATAACCAGAATCTGAGATGAACCTAATGATTAAAGGGAGATTAAATCAAAAATTTATAATGCTGGCCTACAGATGTTTATTAACTCTACAGAAAATATATACAGTGTTTCAGTATTATAATGTTTTTCATATTATAGCTAGATGAGAAGCATTAAGAGATGTGTAATCTTAAATCCTTCTCCTTGAATTATAAATTAGTTCAATGCTGAAAATTTACACATAATTATATGCTGATAGCAGAGCTGCAGATTGCATGCACATCTCTTGAGTAATGAGAACTGCATTGCTTGTGAATGTAGAATACTGATAACAAAACTGAGAATTTGATATGCTGCGGGCAGGCAACATGCAGGGTTTTGCATGCAAAGAGCATTGCATGCCTGACCTACTGTTTGAAGTACAGTTCAAAAATGCAGAAATGAGATGTGATTTAAATAAATGAAGTCTAGGGGTGCCATTTTTATTGGTAAGTCTTCTCACTAGGACTTAACTGGATGCCTGTCCACAAGCATCAGTGAAGGAAACAAACTCCCAGTAATCTGAAAAGTTGATGAAATAAGAGAAGAGTATTTTTATTGTCCTGAATATATTTCATTAACAGTTAGTGTACGTATTCTTCAATATCTATAGTTACATCACTGTGATAAGCCTAAATACCTAATTATAAAAATACTTTGGGGTGAGAGAGACTTTAAGGCTCAAGTATTGCATTGAATTTTAAAAACCCTCTATGCACAGGGGCGTCAAACCTGCGTCTACCTTTCTACAAATAAGAAAGAATCCCTTAAAAAAAATACATTAGATTACATAGGAAAGCATAATAGCTAGTATGCACTTAATTCATACAGAAAAGCATAATAACTAATGTATGCTTCCAAAAAAAAAAGGTTAGAATTGTGGGTCTGAATTATATGTGAAAAACAGTGACTTAATTCACAAGTGTATGTTTGTGTGTACATGCCTATTTATCCTTCCTGAACTCACAAGTAGAAGCAGTAAGTAGGATTATTGAGCAGATCTCATAATGTGCCCTTCAAACATTTCATTCTAGCAAATCAGTAAGATGAAAAAAAAAAAGTCTTGTTTTGTGGATTTCAGTTTTTTAAAAACGTGAATCTGAGCAATGATCGCTTTTCAACAGAAAATAGTGTACTAAAATACTTCAGAGCTAAATGTTATTCACTGGTTCTGTTTACAAATGACAGTGGTTTATAAAGCCTTTTTTCAAAGCTCTGAAGTGTTTTTAGCCTCTAGCTCTCATTGACTTGGATAAATTCATATTGGAGTTCAGATGGTAATTTATGTGACTGCTTTTGAAACCAATTAAATTTAGGTCAAATCCTGTTTCTGTACAATCATCCATTAACTCTGGGAAATCTTTGTGTTCGCAGCTTCTGTTCTTTAATTGACTATTTTTTCTGACTGAGTCACCTGCCTTCAAGTACGGAGTTGCCAAGTAAACTTTCTTTCTTTAAGAAGCAGGGATCCTTGGCTCGTGCAGTGCAAATAAATTCTGTAGAAATCTAGCATCTGGTGATACATTTACTTTGTTTAATTTTTCCAGGGGAATTCTGGCCTGGGGTTCAGTATTGCTGGAGGAACAGACAACCCACACATTGGGGATGATCCTGGGATATTCATTACTAAGATTATACCAGGAGGAGCTGCAGCAGAGGATGGAAGACTCAGGTAAAAACTAACTCATTATGTATGTTTGGAAACAAAATGCATCAGTATTATTAATTATTCTCTAGGAGCTAACTGGGTCTTTCATGGGGTCAGGGGAAGTAAATGACATGCCTGGAGTCTCCTTTGTGCTAAGGTAGGAGAGCTGATTGAAGTAGCTTGAAGCAACTGAATAAGGTTTGTTGAGTCCTGTATAAAGGGGCATTTGCTGGTGCCACCTCTGTCTTTGTACCAGTCATTTCATTTACTACCAAAGGCAAGATGGGGACAGGAGGAGGAAACAGGCATATCAGCATGAAAGTCATCTCTGCTTGGTCTTTGTATGTTCATAGCTGAAGAACTATGCATTGGTGTTATACATTAAGGCTGTCAAGACTTCCCAAACTACAGAGCCATTGCTAAATAATCATAGCTATTTGTAGATGCTTCTGTTATTTGACTACAGTAGTGAGGTGTGCTTACCTCTGTTTCCGAACATTTTTTTCTTCTGTGAGGATGTGATGGCTGTGCCCTATATTTTGAGTCACCTCCAGAGTAGTCTAATGCCATAGCTCCTGAGATGGACACACAGGTCACTTGTGGTTGTCAAGTACATGGTAGCACATCTCTTAAACAAGAGGAACCACAGAAATGCTTGCGCTTCACTCTCTTTATGGGCTGAACACAGAAAGGCTTCCATTTGTCACAGATACTGCCACCCATCTGTCAGTCATGAAGCCTGCTGATGCTCCAAAAAGGCAATTCAGTTGGAAGGACTTGGGATAAAATTCTGAAGCTTTCATGATCTCAGCACTGGAATCGAAGCTCTGGGAGCCTTTGCCAAAAACAGATGGTCTAAAAGTCATGAAATGTGACCAGATGGTAACAATAACTTTTTTCCTAAAGCCTTTTCCTTTAATTCAAAGTTAAAAGTAGGGGGAAATGGCCAGTTTTTAAAGCAAGTTTGGGATATTGATTATACTAGGTTAGTAATTTGATTTTGGAAACAATTCTTATTTTTACTGTGATAGTAATGAGGAGTGATGGTGGTTGGCAGTGCCAGAAGAATTCAAGGTCTAAATAAGACTGCAGACAAAAGGAGTAGGAATAATCTCATGTAACTTTATGACTAAGATGCAGCCATGTACCCCTAAGCTAGTCATCCTAGAGTCTCCTAATAGTCAGTGAAGAAAAACCTAAGCGTTTCTAGGTTGTGATTCATCTCATCCTAAAGTCAATGTCTAAAATAGAACAGAAGAATCACATCTATAAAGGGCCTACATTTTCACTGGTGACTCAAACGAAAAGGAGTTTCTTCAGCTAGTTCATCTGCAGTGACTATACTGTAAATGTCTGCAATGGGCCAGATGAGCTTCATGCAAAACAGAGGGTGAAGACACAGCAGTATTTGGAAATCATGCTATCAAATTTGACATGATGAACAGCATAAAGTCATCTTAAACCTGCATCTGCCTTTCTACAAATAAGAAAGAATCCGTTCCAAAAAATAATAGCATCTTTTTCGTAGTGCTTTTCATGACCTTTGAAAGCTTTTTCACTTTAAGCTATTAAAACAGAAGCCATTGCAATATTCTGTTGTGCAGTCTTTGTATGAAATCAATTATTTCCTAACTCATTGCTATGCTAATTAACTAATGTAAATTTAACTCATGATCGCTTAGTAATTACTGTGTTCTAAAGGTTTAGAAAGACCTAAACCCACAAAAAATAGCATACTAGTGCAATCCATCAATCCATATTAAGGTTAGACCTAGCAAACTGTGCTTTGTAACAAAAGTTTAGTAGTACAAGTATAGCTATCTTGTTAGTAAGACTTAAATAATATTCTTAGAGTATAGTATTTGTTAGCACATGTAAAGTAAAATGGTATAATTGATAAGCATGTATTTGGCATGGTAGTTTTTCCTGTTCTCCTTTGTAAAAAGAGATTATACACTCTTCCTTTCCTTGTTGTATCTGGTAAGTGGGTTTCACTTTGCTACAATGCTAGCAAAGACACAATCCTGTCATGTTTTAGGAGTACCTGAAAATGTATTTTGTCAGTGATCATTACTGATACGCCACTGAAGAGAAGAGCTATCCTGAGCAGTGTCCACTGACTTACACGATAATTAATTTTACATAACAGGGTTCATCAGCTAAGGCCACTCTTTAGGAACAAAAGCTCAATGACATGCAGTAACATCTGCCAAGAATAGCGATAAGCTAGGTTCCTGGCAAAAGCCTAATTTTTAATTAACTGAGAATGGGAGATTGGTGTTTATGGACAGAAAAACTGTATACTTTCTCATGTCCATTTTTGCCTCAGACTCTGCCTGCAGATACTCTGTATTATAGAGCTGTGTGGACTTGTTTGAACCGGTTTCTAAATCTACTGTCTGTTTTTAAATCATAAAAGCCTGTAAAATCACTTCTACTGCATTTTACATGAAGTCCCTTTGGTCTAACTTAACTGAGTGAAGTTCTTCTAATAGCAAGACTGCAAAAGCAATCTGTGAGAAGTGGACTTAATGCTACAGACCCTTGCAAATCGATTACGTGTGTGTATGTCTATATGGGTTGACAAGTAGAGGAGTAGGTCACCTGGAGTTTTGTGTAAGTTCAACAAAAGCAAATGCAACCTCCTGCACCTGGGAAGGAGTAACTTCCCAGTGAGCAGTTTGTAGTTATATGTACATAAATACCAGTATAAATACCTGATGGAGGGAATGAAGACAAAGGAGAAAGACTTTTATCAGTAGTGCCCAAAGACAGGGCAAGAAGCAATGGGCACAAAACACTTGAAATTCCATCTGAACATCAGGAAACACTTTTTTTACTGTGAGGGTGACTGACTCTGGGTACAGGTTGTCCAGAGAGGTTATGGAGTCTCCATCCTTGGAGATATTCAAAACCTGACCAGACATGTTGCTAGACAACCTGTTCTAGCTAACCTTGCTTCAGCAGGGAGGGTTTGATAAGGTGATCTCAAGAAACACTTTCCAACCTAAATGATACTGTCATTCTGTAATTTGCCCCTGAGTCAGCAGTGAGCCCTGACAGCGATGAAGGCCAGCATGGAGGTCAGCAGAGGTGCATGGAGAAAGGACTGGAGGCAACAGTCACATGTTGCAATAAGGGAAGTTCCAAGTGGGTGTGAGGGAAGAAATAAAATCTTTTTAATGATGGTAGTAAGGCACTGTAACTGGTGGTTTGGTAAGATTATGGGATCTCTGTCTTCAGAGGGATTCAAAGTTCATCAGGGCAAAGTCCTGAACAATGTCACTGAACTGTCAAGCTGGCCCTGCTTTGAGCAGGAGGTTGGACTAGATGACCTGCAGAGGTCCTTTCCATCATGATTTGTTCTCTGATTCTGTAGAGTACAAGAATTTATATATAAAACCTGTGTGTGAGACTGGAACAAAGGGGATTAAGTTCCTGGGTTTTTTTTCCTTTAGTGGAGGACAGTACTTTTATTGACGGTAGGTACAATGCATAGCGTGGGTTTGTATCAATTCATGGCCCATATCTTTACTTAAAAAGTAGTAGTTATTGGCCACTTTAGGCTAATTCATTTTAATAAAACATTCCTATTTTTGAAAGAATTCTTGAACTTTCAAATACTAATCATAGAAGCGCAGAATCACAATATCTGGAAAGGAAGGGACCCATAAGGATCGTCAAGTCCAGCTCCCTGCTCCTCACAAGACTACCTATAAACCTACTAAACCATATAGCAAAAAGTATCATCCAGACTCTCCTTGAACTCTGTCAGGCTTAGTGCTGTGCCCGCTTCCCTGGGAAGCCTGTTCCAATGTTGGTCACCCTCTCAGTGAAGAACCTTTTCCTGATGTCGAATCTCAGCTTCCCCTGATGCAACTTTATTCCATTTCCTTGCGTCCTACTGCTGCTCACCAGAGAAGGGAGATTAAACACCTTCCCCTCTGCTGCTCCCCTTGAGGAAGTAATAACTCCTATATTACATACTACCCTCCCTGCTAGAACTAGTATAAGAACTGATACACTGCACAATTCAGATTTTAGAAGATATTTTAAGTAAGTACACTAACTCCTGATCTTGAAAAATAAAGCAAGCTGTATAATCATTTTTATGTCCATATAATATATAGAAAATAATTTCATTTATAGTAAATAATATATGGTAAATAATTTCATGGAATAAAAAAAAGATTAATTTTATATTTGATTACTTTAGCTAAATGTGAATATAATAAACTTTGAACCAACTGAAAAACTATTTTTTTTCTGAATGCTGCCTACCATGTTTCTTGGAAGCTTTGAGTGTCAAGTCAGTGCCAGACAGAGAATATAAAACCTCCAGAAGTAGCAACCATTTCCACTGAGTTGAAGGAGAATTTATCTCAACAGTTTGATCTTTTAAGACTTTTGATGCATAAAACCTTCTGCTTCTGTCTCACAAATGTCAGTTGTCCATGGGCAAACATCTACTTTTTAATAAAGAAGTTCTGAATTTAGACTTCATTTATTCTCTGGAAGAAAAAGAATCCCAGTAATTTATGGCTTAGTGCCTTTTTTTGGTTTCATTTGAGTTTGTGTCAGAGAAAAAAATACAGTGGTTGGCCCAATTGCCTAGAAAAAGCAATGAACTTCAATATGCTATCTCACAGTTCCTTCTATCGACATTTATTGATCATAAGTGAAATTCTGGCTTCTAAAAGGCAAAATATATCTGAAAAAATCATCATACTCTGTGAAAGGAAGAGTGTTCAGCTTATGGAACTAGGAGCACAGTGTAGTGGTATAGCTTGATTGGAGAAAAAAAAAGTTAAAGAATAATGAAAAGCTTTCAATTATGACCAAGTTTAAAAGGATAGGCTCTGAAAATATGAGTTTATTTTCAGCAATCATAAACCAAAACTCTTTTGAGTCAAGAATCATTCTTTCTGTTTATAGTTTCTCACAGTTCAATTCCAGTCTTGTGGTGGAGGTATTTTTCTCAAAACCCTGCCTACAGGAATGAGTAGGTCATATGAGTTCCTTCTTTATTGCTATCAGAAAATCCACTTTTCCTTTTTGTGAAGGCAAGTTTGAAAATGGGAATTTTAAAAGGTCTTGGGATCTAAAAAAAGCCAAAAACCACAAGGTCTTGGATAGCACAAAGTTTCAAATGTGATGTTTTATGCTGATCTCTTGGTCATAGGAATCTTACTGAACCTGTGACTCAAAAATCAGTTATGGCATGAGGCATGTGTGACTGCATATGAAAGAATTTATTTGCAGAACTGTGAGATAGGTTTGGATGGCCTTGAGTTTGAATTTCAAGGGTTAATGTTGTACAAAAATTATTTTGGTATTTGAGCTCGAGCTGTACTTAAGAGGAAAGAGGATTGATGTGAGGGGGTGAGTCAAAGGCAAGAGAGTGGTTGTGCCTGGAGGCACTTTGCCCTGGTAAGCTGCCCCGACATGTAGCTGTTTCATTCATTCTTTCTTCTAGGAAACTTGTTTCCAGTCTCTTTCCATTTGTGAACATACCAAATATTTTTTCCTTAGGAGTGTGGATATTTGGAAGGAGAACTTAAATGCATCGAGAAAAGCAGATCGATTGAGAGTTACCTTTGGCAGACTAATCTGGAAACAGTAGACGTACACCCAGCTACCTGAATACCATAGGTTAAAAACTACTGAGGCTCTGCAGTGTTTATCTTTCCTTTGTAAAAGTGTCTTTCCTGATATTACTTTAATTACTGATTGTCAGGAGGTTTAAGATTGTGAAGCTGCAGCATTTTTATGGCATGCTGTGTTGTTCTATCATCACCATAATATTTAGCCCCATTGGATTGTTTTCCCCCAACTCTCCAAGTGATTTGGTGTGGGGAAAGGAACATAATACACATGCTAATGGGAGGAGACAAGAACCAAAATAACTTGCCCTCAGTCATGTAGTAAATCAAGGAGAAAGCTTGGAATAGAACAGTGATTCTTTCTCTCATATTTCTGTGCCTTACAGGCTACAGTTAAATGACTACCAGCAAAGTTTTTAAACAAATTAGATTTCTATTCCCTTCAGTCGTCAACTAACCCACTGTGATGTGTCAAAGGAATATAATTTTGGCTAGGTATATGCAGCAAGAGAGGAAATGTGAAGATACGACCCTTTCTCATGCATGTTTTGTTAAGAAAAAATAAAATTAAGAAAAATGAATGTAAAGATTGCATTCCCATCAGACTTTTTTAAATATTTCTGTGTTTCACTAAAGATGAACCATTGAAGAAATACTACAGTTTCATGCTATTTCTTCAAAGCTTGAAAACTGGAATTAAGAAACACTGGTATAACTATGGTGTGCAGTTTACCTGAGAAACTCAAAGGAAAGAGGAAGTGGAGGACAGGAAACAGAAGAGTCACCACTTGAGAGGTGGTAGATATAGGGGCCCCTTTGGGTTTTGCCCCATGGGCTGTGTTGATGGTGCTTTGCCTCTGATAAAAGTTCTGAAACCTAAATCCCTCCAGCAGCAGCAGGCACACAGTTGTTGCCTGTTAGTATCCATTTGTAGCTCTAGATTGCTTACTAAGAAGTGAATTGAGAGTGACAATAGGAAAAAACTAGGTTTTTTTCCAGATTAATGTGAAGAGCTGTTCCCAGGAGAGATCATGTTCTTTACAAGTGTGTCATGTGTCTCTAATCCAGCTTGGGCAACTGGCTTTATTTCGCCGTGATTATATATGAAAATAGAAGTGTGTCTGCTTTGTGATTCACTGCCTAAGTCCCTGTTTGTTAACTTTTGATCTCGTGTTAAGCCTATCAGTACCAGGTCTGTGTGCACTGCAATGGCATACAGCTTGTTCAGGATGTTATTATAATTACAGCGCTGCCACAAAACACTGATTCATATCTGCACTGTTTACAGGCCTCTGACAATGCTATTAGTTCAGTACATAATTTGGTAGTAAGTTAATAAAGAGACATTCACCCCATTAGGCAAAGCATGCTTGCTTTGCAGACAGTCATAAATTAGATCATGAGTTATTGACTGTTTGCTCTGTCCTGGTTTGTGTTAGGAAGTTTGATCTTATTAACTGTGTTTGTCTGTGTATCTGTGTGTATCGTTTCTGGAACTACTGTGGAATTAAAAAAAAAAAATACCACAGGGGATCCACATGAAAAAAGGCAGGTCACAAAATCCAAATCTGGTTTTCATACATTATTTTTAAAGTTGAACAGGTCTTACCATGGCTCAAGTTTTAAATTACTAACTTTTTATCAGTGGGATAAGTTACCATGCAGTTCTCTTCTCTGTTGCTTTCACCACTTGTCTTTATCCGAATCCTTCTTTTTCTTTCTTTTCCTATGTGAAATTTGCATCCCTTACTTGGTGTTGCAGAGGCCCAGTGTGTCTCTGAATTTAATTATATTTCTGCTCTTCCTATTTTGAAAATAATTTGGTAGGCTGTAAAAATTCTCTTATGTGGTGCAAGAAAGGGAAATTACCTGATTCTCAGGTAAAAAGAACAGATTTTAATGGGAAGAAAAAGATACCTCTCTGGCTTCTGGCATTTGAAACTGGTGAAATTTAGGGGCCTCTTTATAGACAGCAGTGACAGACAGTTTTATAGAAGTTTTCTTTGTAACACAACAGTTTCTTCCTCCTGTAAGTTTCTGTGCTGTTTTCCACAATTTGAAACCACTGCTTGCAGAGGACACTTAAGCAAAGTGGCACGTTAAAAGGACTTTAGATACACTGCAGTTATATAATGCCCACTGCACTAGGTATTTCATGAAATGGTACTGAACTGGTTAACAGGGCTCTCTCCCAAGAGTTCCTTTAGTAGCCATCCTGCCTGAAATTACCATCACCCCAGAGTGCTGCAACAGCAGAAAAGCACCGTGCAGCCAAATCCAAGTGATTATTTCATTAACGTGTTTGCACTGCTACTGCAGTTACAAATTTCAGTAGCTCAGTGATAATCTATCTGGAGCAAGAAGCCTTCTGTGCTTACATACCTTGGAAATCATCAGCTCTCTATGGAGTCTAGTGTTAGTCAAGGAAAAAATATTTCACATCTGTTCCTATACTGGACAGGTGTAACCCTCTGGGGTACTGCTGAATTCTCCATTTCGTTCAATTCCCACCAGAACTGAAAATAAGATGCTGGATGAAAAAGAAACTGACTTAAGCTATCATTAAAAAAAAAAAAAAAACAACAACCTACCAAATACGTTCCTTATAACAGCAAAGATCTCATTCTAAAACTTTTAAGAAAAACCTTGGTCAACTTTTTGCTTCTAACAGCAAAACCCTCTAATACAGAGTGAGACAGTCTGTTCGTACGCTGTCAAAACTCTTGGCTGTGGTTTGAATAAACAGATTAGACTTTCAGACTTTAGCCAACTCATAATTCCTGACAGTACCTCATCATTGTTGCACGTTCCTTACGCCACTTTTACTGCAGATGTTAGAGCTGGGATTTAAAATTTATTTCCCCATGGCATGTGAGTTTTAATATCAAACTTGCAAGGTGTGTGAGTACTTTGGATGTGTTGCTTACATCATGCCAGTTCTGCATGTTACTCTGAATCATACCATTGCAAAAAGCAGACTTTTTTTTTACTTACCTATTTGCATTCTACTCAAAGTTGCAGCTAACTGTGGTAAGTGTGTAGCCTAATAGTACCGGTGCTCTGAAGCTGCTGAAGTTTCTTACTGAACTTGAACTACATGTTTTCTGCTTTTTTTTTTTTTTTTTTTAACGCTACAACCTAATGAAACCAGAGCGGAAGGGAGGGTTTTCTACTTGTTAGTGCAAGTGCCTGGGAGGCAGGACTGCTTAGTTTTGTTCCTAACTTGCTACGCCTGATCTGTGGCAACACTTTTCTTCTTTTGTGCTAAAGTTTCCCCATTTGTAAAATGGGTATAGTGATCATTATCTTTGCCTCTCGGGGGTTGTTGTGAAGCTTGAACGAGTTCATATTTGCAAAGCGCTTTGAGAGCCCCAGATGAAAAGTGCTTGTAAAAATAGTGAATCTGGAATTGCCTTCTGGGTTATCTGTTGTAACTGGTTTTCCTGCACAAACCTGAATATGCTTCAGACAGTGCTAGTGTCAGTTGGGAGGATTTTAACCACGGGTGAGGAACAACCAAGTAGTTTGGTGCATTTAGCAGGCAAGGCGTATTTCAGTCCCAAGGAAGCACCTCACCCTTCCCCAGACTGGACTCACTGAAGCCGGGACCAGGCAGCTGCTCTTCCTCTGGGCTTTGGGCCTCCAAGCCCCCACATGGCACCGGAGCCAGCTAAACCGGAGGGCTCGGAGGGTAAGTCAGGGCTGTGAAGCCATCCCTGCCCTCTACCACACCTACAGAGCCTGGCCTTGGGCATCTCCCACTGCCTGCAGAGCAGCCTGCAGCTGGGAGGAGCTTTGCAGCTTCCTGGTGCCTTCATTCATCTCGGACTTTACAGGGTTTTGATTTTCTTTCCCCTTTCTTCATCCCAACACCTTCCTCTGACAACACCCTGCAGCACCCACACCTCCTTCTCATTTTTCGCCTCTCCGCTGTCCCACTTTGGCCTCTGGCTTTGAAGGGCAGACATGAATACTTCTTGTGGGAGCAGAAGTTTTCCTTCTGGCCACCATTAGAGGCTGCTGGCTGCCAGAGCCGCCCCGATCGAGCTGAGCTGCCGACAGAGGCTGGATGTGCTGGGAATTTCAGTGCTCAGTTGCTAGTGGGAGTAGTACCAGAAGGAAAGTATCCTACATGACAGTGGCAGGAGACCAGACGCAGAGAGACTGAGGATAACTGGGGAGTTAGAGAACGGACGGAGGAATGGAAAAATGTGGTAAGAGCAAAGGATACTGAAGCTGAGGATTGAGCCTAATGAGAAATGCAGAGGGAGAAGAAATGGGGGGTGGGAGAGGCAACTTAATTGGGGGGGGGGGGGGGGGGGGGATACAAAAAGGAAATAACAGTTCTTATAGATCTCGCGGAAGAGGTTAAAAATTTGACACGGGTTTGAGAGCCTGTTTCAGGGAAGTCTTCTGGAGCCCTCGCCAGCCCCAGCCTCCTGCCCACCCTGCTGCCCACCCTCGGTGCTCCCCCTCCCCTTCCTGCCCTCTCCTGCCCAGGCGGAGCTGCCTGCTTCCTCAGCCGTCTCCTTGCTGTCACAGCTCGCAGTCAAACACAAACAGTTAAACCAAAACCCACGCTGGTCGTGTCTACCAGGTGATCAGTTGCTAACTGGGCATGTGGCCAGGGGCTGCTCGCTTCATCTTGGCGGAGCTACCGGCCTGGATCACCCCTCGCTTGTGTCTGTTCCGCACTGTTTCAAATCTATTGGCTTTAGTAAAGTCGTACTCAATTTCCAGTAAGTCGAGGTGGGAATCTCAGGTCCGAGAAGTACAACGTGGTCTTTGATGGGTGGAGAGTTGTTTTGATTTGTCTTTTAGACTGGTGTGTCTGGCAAAGGCAAGGGCTCATCCCCAACCCAGCGGCTTTACCTTGACATACGTTTGTATGTCGGTCACAGTCCCAAACCCTGCTTGAAGAGGATGTGACTTATGCTGGGGGGAGAGGGGTCTAACCTACGCGGGGGGCATTTTCAAAGGAATAATGTGTGAAGTGAAAGATCATGAACACTACAAAATTACTATAGGTGTGGCTTACCTGGCAAAAGAGTGAAATTTGCTTTGAGATATGCTGGCCAAGCAATAACTGAAGGCTTGTTGTCACAGAAGATCACTTTGTTATAAATGATGTAGAACAGCTGTCCCTACGAAAGCATTGTACAGTGACAGGGTATCATTCTGCTTTCAGGATATTTGTGATGAAGGGGGGGGGGTGGGGGGTGCGGGGTACAAACAGGAAAAAATGGAGAAGTCCTCCTGTTGTAGATGTACTTAGATTTGACTTTTCTAAAAATTTATGCTTGAGTCTGTCTCTGTGCAAATGGAATGGGTGTCAGCTACTCCTCCCTCAACCCCAAATAGCTACACCCTGTGAGATGAGCTTCCATTAGCTAATAACTACTTCCCATTCTCACAGTGTGTGTAAGGAGATGCAGCTCTTCTGGGAGGCACTAAACCAAGTGGGGTTTGCTTCTCTCCTCACTTTGCATTGGGTTTGTCTGTGAAGCATCCTTAACCTCCGAATTTTATCAGACACAAAAAGAATGGCATTTTTTTGTAGTAGTGTTTTTGGCTCAACCTGCAAGTAGATACATGAGAAATTTTAACTGCATGTGGGGTATTTTTTTGCTGAGGTGAGGATCTAAAGAATATTTAGAGTTGATGTAGAATTTACAACTAGTTTTAGCTGCTGGATATTATTGACCATGTTGCATGCGGTCATCATGACCAATTTGAAGTAACACCAAGTCAATACCATGCAGTGAGCATTCATACAATTTATGAAACTTCAGGGTTTATATGGCTTTCGATAATAATAATAATAATAATAATATCAAGTTATTGATTTTGAAATTATTAGCTTTGAAATTTTGGTAATAAATTCATTCCTACAGCTAAAAATTGCCTTGGCTTAACCACTTACCAAGCTGGGGTTTTTTAAGTCAGTACTTTAAAATATAAATGCTAAGTGCATTTGGGAGTAATATTCTTTTTTTAAGTTTTCAATATATGTGGCAATTTATTTAAATTATACAGTTTCTTTATTTGGCTTGCAATTGTTTAAATAAGCTATTTTTGAAGTCTCCCTTGCTCTGTGAGCATTTCTCAATAGAGTGCTGGCTGCAGCACTGCATAAAAATTTGCTATCTACAAATTTCAGGTCTAAAGAACTATGTTAAAGCTGAGCAAACCCTTTTTTGATACAAAATGAGGTTCAAATTGCTTTTCAGTGGCAAAGGGAAAAAAGTAAATCAGGGCTTCATTCAATCACGAAAGCAGTGGTAAAACCACCTTTCAGCTCACCTCTGAAGGGAAGCCAGCATTCACCATCCTTCTTGCTCCGGGGAGCATGAACCCACATCTTCCAGAGGAATAATCACACCATTAAACTGTTGGGGCTATGAAATCAATATATTTGATTATTTCCTTCCAAAGTTGTTTTACTTCCTCAAAGACAAGTGAAGGTTATTTGGGCCAGAGCAACCTTGCAGTGAGCGTGCTGTTTTGAGAGTCATGTACTGGTTGTGGGCCAGGGTCTCCTCTGGATAGGTGTCCTGAGAACTGCTCAGCAGCAGTCTTACATGCATCTGCATCAGTTCCTATTGTCGTCACAATTCCTGTAATATATTTAAAGATTTCATCAAATCAAAGGAAGAAGCAGAATTTCTTCCCAGTCTTGTCATTGAAGATGCTTTCCTGAATAATGGGAGATTTTGACTGCAATGTAAGAGCGATACATTAAACAAAGTGCAACAGCTTCAGTGATGGAAGCAGAGGTAGTTAAAATATTTTTCTAGAAGATTATATTGAATAATAAGACAGCAGATTGTCGTTTTGATTTCTGTTTCCCTGAGTGTCTAACCTTTTATTTTATTCAATTTTATTTAAATACAAAGCATATTAGCATGAAATTTACTTTTGCCTTGACTGGAAAATCTATTAACATAAACCGACATCATTTTTGTCAAGAAAAAGACATAATAAAAACAACTTTGACCTGAACTGCATTTTATTTTGTCAGAGTTCAGTTATAAATCTGTAGGTGTTACAGCAAAGAAACATTCAGATAAATGGAAAGATGGGTGGTAGTGTTTCCATCTCTGAAATTAAATGACTGTTACCAGCAGTTCAGCTATATATCTTTGGATTGAAAAGTTTGTCTAGCAGGGCCTTTTTTCTTAAGATGAAAAATCATTTAAGAGATGTAAAAGATGTCCTGTTTCCTAACTACAGCAGAAAGACAGAATGACCAGGGAACAATGTTTGCAATCTCTTCTAATGAAAGGATTTGGGGACATCAAATGAAACTAATAAGCAGCAGGTTGAAACATCCAGAAGGAGGTATTTATTTGACTGGTAGAAAAGCCATGGAATTCATTGACAGAGAGCACTGTGGATGTTAAAACTTTGCATGGGTTTTGAAAGCAATTAAAACAGATCTGTGGAAGAAGAATCTGTCCAGGCTTATTAAATAGGGGGAGGGGGGTGGGGGGGAAGTATCCCTGACTCAGGAAGGTCCAGAGTCATTCACAGATGAAAGTGTGTTCTGGGTAATTATTGTGTTAATACTTTTCCTTTACCATCTGGTAAAGACCACTCGCTGTTGGAAAGAAACAGCAGGCTAGATGGACCCCTGGTCGGGATTATCGCATCCTACAGCTTTTGCCCTTTAGGCAAGTGAACACCTTACGCCACACAGTTTAGCACCCATCTTCCCTACAGTGTGATGGCTCCGGCAGCAGGCACAGCATTGTTCCTTCCCGTTAGGCAAAGGGCTGGATCCCTGGGGAGCTGCCTGGCCCTGGGAAGCGCTGTGCTCCCCACGGGCCAGCTGGGGGGCTCTGGTGCAGGTCTCGCTGGCAGCCTCTTGCCCTGCTACCTGGTTGTGTGTCTCTCAAGCAATCCTGCTACCAGGGGCCAAGCTCTCTGATTCCAATCTATGGAGAGGTTTTTCCACTACAGGGTTGTGATTGTTCTTTTTCCTGTTTTTATTCCTGTTGGTAGCCATTAATGGGTTCCCTCTTGAAATCAATCACTGACTGGCAGGTTGTGCAGGAACTCAAGCTAGTGCTTAAATGAGCTCAACATTGCCGAGCCGCATTAATATGACCTTTCACCTATGGTAGTTGGCTGTAGACATATGGAAAATATCAATCTGGGTGGATTTCCATGCTAGATCTACTCTGTTGGTGTCTGAGCTGCTTGGATACCTCTGCATGGGATTTCACTGTGCCAATTTGATGTAATATGAGCTGTCTTTCAGGTCAGTCTCTCTTGGATTCTAGACACCAGATTGATGGGGTTTTTTTCAACCAAGAGGTGTATATAAACACTCCCAAACAAACAGACACCCTGTGATAAAGGCATGCTGCCTGAGAGGATAAGAGGATAACAGGCTCTGTTCAGTGTGGCAGAAAGGGTTAACTGAAGGAGAGCCCAGGCCTTGCCCCAGGAAATTCTCTGAACTAGGCTAGAATGCAGAAATGATCCAAAGTATTTTAAACAACAGATAAACTGCTTTTTAGCCAAGCAGCTGAGTTTAAGACCTTTCAGAAAGAAAAAAAAAGGGGGGGGGGGGGGGGGGGAAACAATTGCTGATGTCTCCTCTACTCCTCTGTTGACACTGTGTGCACAGGAACATATTCAAGCTTCTAAATATATTTTCTTCCAACAGTCTAAAGGCTGCAGGACTTTTCCACTCCTAATTATATAGTGCAGTATGCTGTCTGTTTCTGACTTGCAACTTCAAAAACCGAAATTAGAGCCATAAATGAAATGTAGGGAGAGGGGTAAAGAGATGCTGTGTGTGATAAGGAGCTGGTCTGCTAATATTTTCACTTATGTTGTTACCCGTCACGTCTGTTTTAAATTAAATTACTATTATGTAGACCCTTGACATTTCTTTAATATGGTTGCTGTTTAGAAGAAAAAAAACCTACCCCAACCTATGATTAACTAAAGCAGTAGCAAAGGACAATAAATGTAAATGTCTTATGACAGTTGGGTAGCTGTGCTGGTTGTATCTCAGGTCTCAGCAAGGTCATGTCATTAACAGGATGTGGAAACACACAGTCATTTCAGGCAATAGCACATTCTGAAATTCAGAAGTATTTTCTGAAATCTGAATTATTCCCTGACAGTTTGGGCTCCAGGCTCCGTTCTGGAAATGAAATGAAGCTCAGAGTCCTCTGGTAGTACATCTGCTAGCCATGCTGGTGTGACCTTAAGCCCTCCTGGATGAGATCTGAAATTTTTGGCTGCATACCAGTAGACATTTTTACCTCCTGCGCCATCACTGGACTCCTGGTATACAAAGGAGGGATTTCCTTTGTCCTTTTTGCTTTCTCGTGCAGCCTTCTGGAGGACAAGGTCTAGGACTTTGTGCTAGTGAGTCCTGGACATGGGAATCAGAAGAAAGACTGAGACACTGCACCAGTCTGGTGTGGGAGTGAGCTGGATCCCCGTGTGCAGGCTGCTTCTGCTGCTCCTCTGCTTCTTGTGCATTCTGCCATTTAGGCAGGAGCATGCTAGAGGTCGACTTTCATTTGGAAAGATAGGTGGCAGTTTTCTTTGCAAAAGCACTACAAAAATTCCAAGGGGTGAACTGTAGGGGTAAACTAACACAATTTCAGGTCACCCTCCAAAATCTCATGCAGGCAGCTGTGGCTGAAGGCTGCTGGTATGCTGTAGGACAGGCTGCGTTTCCATTATGTTGTAGTAAAATCTACACATTTTGTAAGATAATGTTTTTTAAAGATATTTGTAAGATATTTCTTTGATTTCAGTCTCTGGGCTGAAAATTATTCCAGTTGCTGGTATGAATCATGAGGCTGCAGGAGCACAACACTGGGCTTAAATGAGCACGCCCTGCTTTTCAGCAAGACTTGTTAGCTCAGCCATGCTCCAGCCTTCAGGCTCCCGACAGCCAACACACTGAAACTGGTTTTCCAGCTCCGGTGGAGAAAGCATCCACCTGGGTGTATTTACTTGCAGGAATGCTGTGCAAGAGTGTAGTTCCCATCTTTGCGCGCACACGGGCACACGCTCGGTGCAACCTTCGTGCGTCGTGGAAGTGTTTGCCCTTCATCCTCTTGCTGCTGAAGGCTGGTTCCAAGGGTGAAGACAGCCAGGAAAGGGCAGGGGAGCTGCTTTTCTTGGTTATCTGTTACCTGTGCTGAGCACGCCTAGAGCCTGAGGGTTAGTCCCTCTTTGAGATGCTCCATGAAGGTGTAGACTCCTCTCTGGAAAGTTTATATAGACTGTAAACAGGAGTCAAAGGAAGAGGGATGCAGGTGGGGCTTTAATCCTCTATTTGAAGATTATGAAAAAAAGAAGTTAAGTGACCTGCTCAGGGTTGCACAGGAAGAGTTGGGGTGGCACCAGGCCAGCATTTTGGGGGAAAAGATTTTTTTCAATTTATTTAATTGTTTTTCATTTCATAGATTAATGCCACTTGCTTAACAATTTGGAGGACTGAAGGAATATTTTTTTCTCAGAAATGAAACATTGTGGTTTAGTCCTTTTTACTTTCCTCAGAACCAAAGACAGTTCTGCTCTTGCTAGAAGCATAGGTTAGATTCAGTGCTTCAGATAGTGCCTTCATGTTAAATACAGTAGGTTTCCATTTCATTGTACCAACATTTGAACATATATTTAAATCAAAATCACTCCTAGGGTTTCAGACTTTTATGAAATTCAGCTCAAATTCTTCTGTGTCATTCATAAATTATTACCCCCTCCCAAATCATAACTTTTGTCAAGTATTATTTTCAGTCATTAACCATTCTATGCCATATTTGGAATTTCATTATAAAGCACATAAGCATCAAATTTTGAGTTAAGATTGGCTGGTACCTTCATCAGACATTTTCATAAGCACTAGATCCTCTCTAGCTTACAGAAATAGCCAGAAATTTTCTTCTACTGCTAAGTTTTATCTCTTTGTTTTTTAAAATAGACACAGCAGTAGTTTTCTACTACTTTACAATGTCAGAAAGGGGCCTGAAGGGATAGATGAATCTACTACAGAAATCGGATCATGCGCCTAAGGACAATTATACCTAAGGAAACAGTATACCCTATGGTACATACATATCATTGGCATTTAGGTTTAGTTCTATATTCTGTAATTGGAAAGACAGGTCTGAAGGCTGCTGTAGTAAATTTGAGATCCTTTATTCTGAATTCTTAGTTAAAATTTAAAAATAATAATAATTTGTTCCTCTTGGAAAGGAATTATATGGGCCAGTACCAATAATCACATTTTTTACCCGTATATGCTGTAAATTTTGCTTACTATGGGATAGGAAGGATATATATAGAATTTTAAAAAAAAAAAAAAAAAGCAGGGGAGTCAGTCTTCCCTAACTATGGGATTAGACTGATTCTCCTAGGGTCAGATAATATATTTATGTTAGTATTCTCTGATCCCTTGAAGAAAGGATAATAATCAGTCCTTTTCAGCTTGTCACCTGTAATCTTGCGTTCCTGCTTGAAGTGCTGTGTTCTTGTAACTTCTGGAAGAAAGCAAGCGTCAGCTTTTGTAGGGAAACTTTGGCTAAAAAGTTTAGACAAAACAGGAGCAAAGAAACAGAGTAAAATTTTAGTGCTGCTCTCTCTTTCTTTTGTTGTCTACCTGATATATTTCATAGCTTTGCACTGATTCTCCCTTAATTAATAACAATATTTTTACCTTGATTTCTAAGCCTTGACCACAGAATAAATAAAGTCCATATCAATTTCAGCTTTTCTGAGAAGGCAGATAAAAAATAAGTTAAATTTCCTTAGAAATAATCTATTAACGTTGGCCATTCTGCAATAGAAAGCATGGTAACTGTATTTGTGAGAAGCAGGGCTGTCCCGTTAATAGGCTGCCAATTAATCTGAAGGTGCCTGGATGATAACAAAGACCTGTGGATGACTGCAGGTTTCAGTGTCATGATGTCCCATGGAGCACAGATCCTTGCCTTGTTCTTGAGCCCATAGTTGGTTCCAACTAGTTCCTTTGTGGAGCTGCAAGTGGGCTAATGTGTCTTGGCAGGACCATTTGGTCTTCCAGGACTCTTTGCTGCTTTGGGTTTCTCTTTGGGCACCACATTGCCCAGAACAAGTGAACAGAATGATCAGTGCCAGTTGTCACTTACTATATTTCTAATAAGTGCCTAAGGATTGTACTTGTCTTGTTTACTTATGACTTGACTGAAGCAATTATCAGCTTTTCAAGGATTTCTGCAGTTTCTTGAAAATGGTAAACATGAAAATTAGATTAAGGTAGTCAGGTTTAGAACAAACTTGGAATAAGCCCTTAAAGAATAGTATTTTTCCTTAATCCAATCCCTTATTTGCTTTGAAGACAGCAACAACTATTGGTAAACTTCTGTGTTCCTGACCTTCCCCCTTAACAGTAAAACATCTTTCATATTTCTTGTATCAGTTGTAACTGTCATGGCATGATTTTAGCATGTCTTCTATATTTTACAATCTAGGATCCTTCATATCTGAATTATACTACGAAAGTCTTGTAGAATATATCCATTTTGTTAAAGTATTTAGATGAGTAGTGTGCCATGGGAAGAGCTGCCCAATTTACTTTAACTCAGCTACATGCATGGGTGATTCTACAGACTTGAATCAATTTAAATATACGCATAATGCTAAGTCCCCATTTCAGTATTTTGGCTAAAATGCTTTGGTTAATACTTATACCTCAAAAATTAATCAGAGACTTGTATACTGTGCTGAACTGAGGTATGAAGTCCCTCTTTTTTCCAGGGAAACAATAGCATGAACATTGTTCCGAGGCTTATGTTCTTTTAAAATATGGTTAGGACACGGTTTCATACATTTCTTCTTCTTCTCAGCATGGCACATGCATTCTCCAAAATACTTCTAATCACATGTTGCTTTTTATTGAAACATGAGTCAATTTAGTGAAGAACTCTGTGAACCTGTATCATCATCAGATGCTGAGATTATATTGTTAAATCTTACCAATCAGATTTCTGTATCTTGAGAATAATTTTTAAGAGTTCTTGTTGTATGGAATTAGAGAAAATAGATTTTTTTCTAGTTTCTTATTTGTTGCAAAAGTCATTAGCTATAGCTTAGAATACAACTTCCTTTTCTGCTTTCTCTCTCATTAGAACTTTTAACAATTCATTAGAAATTTTTAAATTTTTTTTTGTAGTCTTAAAAAATAGCTGTATGAATAGACCTTTCTCAAAGAAATATATGGTGTTAATGTTTACAAGCAGAATGGTAATAATTTTAAAATGCTGAGAGTGTTAAAGAAATGGTTTAATATTAAAAATATATATGCAAGCTATCTTGTGGAAACAAGGAGAGCCATCTTGGAACCATTTTTTTCCTGCCTGGATTTTTTTTTTTGTTGAATTACTGTAGGTATTGGTGAAACTATAAGGATCTTTTTTGTTGGACTTGTGTATTGTCGTCTTGGATTATGAGGCAGATCTTCCCCTTGGCACAGTTCTGAAACTGTGCCTGAAACAAACTTCTACATATAATGTATACCCACCGACAGGCCTTAGGAAGATTTTGAGATAAATGAGGAGAGGGATCCATGTATCAACTGGAATAAACTTTTGCCATATAGTTGTCACATGAATATCTCAACGAAGCCAGGCAAATACATTGGAGAAAGCAAGAACAGAATAATGTGCCCTAAGTGGCAAGACCATACGCTTGATCATTTGCAAGAATTTTCTTAAACTGGATTTACCAACTTATTTTGCTATTATTATTTTAAGCATTTATACTGTTGCATTATTTATATGTAACTAGAAGAGCAGAGTTCTTACAGAGGAGAAACTGTACTGTAAAAGCTTAAATAGAAGGAAAAAATATCCGAAAACCCCTGTCACAGACTTCTGGCTTGACGTAATAACAACTATGCCAAGTACTGGCCCTGAAAACCTCTTGCATAGATTTAAGGAGAAAATTACGACATCACAGTCTGAGTGGTGAGGTGTTGCTTCAGCTTTCTTGTTTTATTGTCTTCTCTGAAATTGTCTTATTTTTTAATGAATAATGATTTGGTTTTGTCATCCAAGTGCTCTACGTTTCTAAATTTAGAAAAGGTTCTGGAGTTTCTAGATGAATGATACTAAAAGAATCGTTCAGCCATTACGGTTAAGGTTAGAGTCATCTCATCAGCTTATGGCATTTATTTCATTACACCATGGACCTGCTGTTTTAGAGGTCTGAATATTCTCCAAGAATATCTGTAGACCTCTGAGATCATTGTGTTCCGTTGATCTACAAAATATTGCTAAAGCCCGCAGGACTCTATAGGCACGTATATTATGTGCACACTTTTGCATGTGCATGTATGTTCTTGAATACTCTATTTCTTTTATTTCTAAAGACTAAAAAACTCAGCTCTTTGTGAGGGAGGAAAAAAGCCTGCAGGTTTGGAAGGGTGTAGCTGGATATCCAGCTCTGGATGTGTTCATCATAGCAGACTGCATAGGGTAATTGTTGTCCTGCTGCTTCTGCTCTGACAAAATTTGTATTTGCGTACAAACAAAATACTTAGTATGAAATTATTTCTATGACTGGATCAACTTTGTATTCTCTCACTCCTATATTTATGCCATACTAGCAATATTAATCTATGTATGTTTTATTAAAGATCATCTTAACTGTTTTAAAGAAGTAGATAACTCTAAAAAGACAAATTTTAGACACTAAGGTGACGTTTCTGTTGGAGTGCAAATGCCCTTTTCCAAAGGGTCTTGCTTTTTCAGTAAATGGAGGTGTGTGGCTTACTGATTTGGGCAGGTTAATTCCATTTAATTCCATGTTGTTTATTGACTTTCTCCAAAAGACATACTTTTTCCATTAACTAGAGGCATCACTAGAGCCTTTATGAGAGGTTTCAGGTAGATAGGATTACCGAGGAATAGCAGTATTTACCAATGCAGGGCACAGAGTATATGAAAACAAAATAAATGTAATCCTCCTTTTTAGTGTTTTTATAACCTTTTCCTTTTCATCTTCATAACCATCCAATGGTTAGGATCCTATAGTTTGTTTATTAAGCGTGGTATAGCCAATTGTATTTCAGATGTGACAGCAATAAAAGTCATACATTTGACAAGAATCAGCTATATAGTGATATTAATAGGAAGAGTAGCAGCTTAGACATAATTACTATTTTTCTGAGTGGGAAGTGCTCGTAGGATGTATTCATGATTTATTTAAGAGAGTAAAGCAATTTATGTTAACGTACTTATTATTTTGACAGCCAAACCACACAATTAAACATTTGGAAAATTAATACTTCTGGCACTGAAGGAAAGCAGCAAACCCAACCATTGAATAAAAACTGGAAACTTTTGCAATACAGTACTTTTTATCAAAAGTGAAGTATCAATTTTGTGCCCTTTTCAAGTTCAACCAGTTGTCAGATAAAGGCTGCTATCCACATTTTCCCCTGTAAATGTCCTTCGAAAAGACTGATAACACACAAAGTCCTTGGTTTCAAATAGTTGTGGTCTTTCTGGTTTATTTTGTTTTTAAACAGAAACAGAAGCACAAGTACATAACAAAAATCCATCCTAAATTCTGAGTTCAGATAAACTTTTGGTAAAGCTTCATTATCTCTTCATGTGCTAAGACTCCCAAGAAATATCCAGCTCAAGTGTTCTTTTGTTGTAAAGAGTAAAATTTGATAGTTGATCTTTATGTATAGAAACATAATGGAAATGGGAATATTTTTAGCAACCCATATTTTCTTTGCTGGTTGTCCTTTCAGACATGCAGAAGAACACATTCATTTGTGTATGTCTTTTCCTTCTGTACCCAAAATACTTAGAGGTATCTCATAATAAATGTACTTCACAAGAGTCTTAATTCATCTAGTTCTTTGGAATTTGCTCTTCTCACTTAGCCTCATGTGCAAAGAAAGGATGGCCCAAGAGTTAAGTCATTAGCCTGCTGCTTTTCAGATGGATTGTAGTGCTCTCAAGGTGTAGATTTCCTTTTTAACTTGGACAGATCTGTCAGGTAAGAAGAATACTACTTCATCTAACCAGGACGTTTTGAGGGTGAATGTATTAGTTCATCCTCCGATGCTGTAGTAAATTCCCAAAGTATGAATATGAGGGAATTTTGTTAGTATTCTATGAAAAACAGGTGCTATTACCACACAGCAGATCTTGGAGCCTACAACCAGTGGTGAAAACCTAATTTGAGTAAATTTCATTCTTTATTTAGCATGAAGCATTCTCTTTTAAATTGTCTGCATTTTGTAAGACAGCATTTTTACTTTGACAGCTTAGAATTCTTTGGCTCTGATGAAGAAATATGAAATATTTAAGGAAGTATTTGAACAGTTACTTGTGTCTCTGTGTTAAATTAAATAAGCTGATTTCCTTAAGAGCGACTGTACTGGTAATAGTATGCAGCATGAGTGTTGTAACTCGATTATATTAGTTAGCAAAGACAAGTTGTTTGTTACTCATTTCTATTACTGTAGTGGATCCAACCCCAATTTATGAAGGAGGATGGCAGGTGTGGGTGATTAGGTAGACTTCAGTTTAAATCAGGTATGTGTTTTGGAGGGACTCAGTGTTGTGTTTCTGTCTCATTGCTGATGAAGCATATCACATTAAGTCTGTCATCTGGCAGACTTCTCAGTGAAAGTGTTCTTCATTTTACAGCACCACCAACAAAACTCTTTTGGGTCCAAAATAACAGCTGTAGCGTTTAGCATCTATGGTTCTTTGTTTTTCTTGTAGGGTCAACGATTGTATCTTGCGAGTGAATGAGGTCGACGTGTCAGAAGTGTCACATAGCAAAGCCGTGGAGGCCCTAAAAGAGGCTGGCTCCATAGTACGACTGTATGTTCGTCGAAGGAGACCTATTCTGGAGACTGTGGTAGAGATCAAGTTGTTCAAAGGACCTAAAGGTAAATATGAAAATGAAATTTTCAACTTAATGCTTAACCTCTCTCGTAGCTCAAATGGCATCTGACTTTGTTGGTTTTTTTTAACTGGTTGACCTGTCAGATACTGAAATGCAGTTAATTTAGGCTGGTAGAACTTGAATTCATGGTTGCATGTCTCTTCCTGAAAGATAAAGCAATTCAAGGAGTTGTGGTTTATTTCATTTGATGTTTACTGTAGAGAGAGCTTGTTACCTCCCAAAGAAATGCAAGATGCAGAGATATTATGCTTTACATTGGCAGCACATATACTTCCTCTAAAGTTCTTCTACGGCGACCTTTGACTTTCATTTAAGGTGAGGTTGTACACAGAGTTTCTGAATTTTCCCTTTTTTCAGGAGGCTTTATAATTATCCAACTTACCCTTTCTACATTCATGTTGATGGTTTCTCCTACAGTTATCTTTGGAAAAAGATGACAAAAATACTAAGGTAACCAGATATGTAGGAGAATTTTATTTTATCCTTCAACAAAATTGCATGGAAGATTAGCACGAAACCTTCACTAGTCTAAATCAGCTTTATCACTTCCAGCAGAATCTTCTGGTTACAGAAAAAAAAACCCTAAATTCCTTTTGATAAGCATTAGTCTTAATTGTGAATAATGTCTTTTCACCTTTCCTTTTGCAAAATATTTTTATTTTCAGAAGTGTTATTTTTAACAAATTTCATGTTATTGTTTTTCCTGCCTGGAATTTCCCTCTGGCTTTTTCTTCAAAGCTTATTTCTGGGAAAAGAAAATGGGTATTTTCACAGTACATGTGAATAGAATGAACAGCAGCAAATTTTTGGATCCATAATAATTATTTCTTAAGCAGGTCTTTAATTAATGGTGTATACATGAAATGAGGCTATTTGCATGTTGCTTAATATATATGCTATGCACATGAGATTATTCTACCTGTTTTATCTACTGTGAATAACCTGCAGCATTTTCAGTGGTTTCCCTTCCATCTCATCTGAATATTACAGCGCGCTTCTACATAGTTTTTTATACCAGTAATGGAGTACATTTGTTTCTAATACCCATGGAATTGCTGAGATTATCCATTCATAGTAAGCAAGGATAGGGCACAGTTTTCAGTATTGCACTATAATTCTTCTCTGTATGTCATGGTTATGTGACACAGCAGTGTATTCATCACCCTCTACTCTTGGAGAACAGTCAGATATATTTAAACACGGATCTGAGGGTGAACATCCAAAAGTCTGGATTGTGGTCAATTACAATGCTAAATTGACTTTCTAATAGAAAAGCATCTCTAATGATATTTTGTATGTGTATGAATTCGGGATAGTAGTGTAGGCAGCAGTGTTTTTAAAGCTTCAGAATTAAACCAAGTGTGTGATATGATAGTCATTTTGAGTAACCTAAGGCTAACGAAAGTAAAATTAACATATCCTTTCACCTTCTCATAAAACAGTAAAAATTATTCACCATTACCAAATTTTTGCAGCATTGTGGAAATGGACAAGAGGGGAAATCATTATCTAATAAATCATCTGTGTTTTGGTTGTATGCCTGAAACTATTTAATTTTACACTTATTTTCATTTAAAAAAATGGATACCAAAAAAGTGCATTTTATGACAAGCTAAAGAAGTTTTGCCTGGTTAGTGCCACAAACATAACCTTGTAGCTATATCCTTACTTGTTTACTTATTTACTTACTTGTTTACTACAGATATGTGCTATAAATAATGATTTTTTTTATTAAGCTCAATATATTTTTAATTTTTTTCTTCTATAGTATAGAAATAAGTGTAAAGTTCAATGAAAAAAAAAAATGATGGGCTAATTCTTTGCAAAAGCAAGGTTTTTCATCTTTATAATTTAGACAGTAAGGAAGCATGCCCTTGTATGCTTTCTGTGTGCCGCAGATGAAAAAGCAAAATGAAGAAAATAGGTTATAGATTGGCTAGAAATCTTATAAATACTAATTTTAATATCTGTAGCAGTTTTTCTTTGAATTATTCCAAATCTTCCCTGAAAAATGTACTATCTGTTGAGAGGTATCAAACCCATGGCAGAAGCTGAGAATAAAACCTGTGAATCTTGGCTGTAGGTTTCAGCGCTAGTCACTTGTGTGATGCTGATCTACTCTTATTTCAGGTGATTGATCTGTGAACTGCTCTTTCACACCATTACTATACAGTGCAAGAACAACTTAGTATTTATATACATGGTGTTTCTTACTTCTCGGGGTGGCATTGGGATGTTTTGGCGTCCAGAACAGGACCTGAAA
This sequence comes from Falco cherrug, assembly GCF_023634085.1. Taxonomy (NCBI): domain Eukaryota; kingdom Metazoa; phylum Chordata; class Aves; order Falconiformes; family Falconidae; genus Falco; species Falco cherrug. The sequence continues at coordinate 8,168,143 of NC_073698.1, forward strand.
ATCAGCATGGTTGTTCCCACACCGTTCCTTCCTACTCTCAAAGCCTATAAAGAAAGCTGACTGGTTTTTAGACAAGAAGGCTGTTCCATACTAAACTTGCAGAAGCAAATATCTTTTCAGTTGCTTCTTTTCCTGTCTGTCTCAGTCAGGATATAACTCAGTATATACAGAGTTCATTCCTCAGTGTTGAGAATTTACCACATGAAAGCAAGTCTTGGCTTCCATAATACCATGTAAACTCAGAGATCACTAGCTCGCCTGTGTATGTGTAGTAGATCATATCTTTCAGCACTTGAAGGTGATAAAGAAGGAAATTTGCAAGGCTTTTTATATAAGTATTCCTCTAATTTCATCTAAGGCATTCAGAACGAGAGCTTTTACAAGCTACAATTCCATAAAGGTTAGATTTTTTAAAAAATGGATGTTAATTTTTCTAGCTAGCAGCCACCATATAAAAGACATAGGTTATTTTTGCAAATGTATTTTTTAACATAAGAATTGAAACGTGCATTGGGTAGCAATGGCTTTGGGCATATGACAGGGGAAAGGTCATGGTAGTGTGCTGCCAAGTGATCCCTTTTGAGTGCTGATCCCCATGCAATTGATCCTGTTGCTTAAAAAAAAAAGGCTGTCCTAGCATCATATGTGCTAAAAGGCCACGTAACTCTTTAAGATGTAAAAAAAAAAAAAAGAAAAAGACACAAATGAATTGTTTAATAGAAAAATCAAAGTTTCAAATAGAACTGCAGCTGTGCAGGTATTTTACAGCTGTGCATCCACCAGTTTGCCACACCTGATTGACAACATTGGCTGATGTCTGTAGTCTATGTCTTGAAGGTAATTGCTAACTGATCACTGCAGGATCTTCCTCTCTTTCAGATGCTTGGGAGATTGTCTTTTGTATCCCTCTTCAGTCAGACATACAATTTTAGTGATTCATTGTTTGGCTTTGTATAGCATTTAGTAGTAAACAGTAGGTGTTTTATTTTAGTGGCTCTCAGGACACTGCAGGTTTTAGCAGCCAGCGTCTTTGCTTTAGCTGAGGGCTGTAAGCAGAGGAAGAATATGCAATGGAGCTTTCTTATTGAAAATCAATCGGGTTTAGACACTCCTGAAGATCCTGTCTTTAAGTAATATGCTTTTCTTGCTCTGTGTTGAAACATAACAAGATTAACAGTAATGAGAATGGATCGCATACACTACAGGATTTGCGCCTGGGGAACAAACCTTCAGATATTCAAAACAAAACAATTTAATGGTGGGGTTTGGCTTTTTAATATAACTTCTGTGTTACCTTCCAATAAGACCCTGAAAAGAAATGTTCATGAGTAGTGAATTGCGAACTTCAGTCACAATTCAGAGATTACAGTGCTCAAACCCATTCAATTGCATTTGGCTGGAGGACTTTAAAGCAAAAGAATTCCACTTCCCTCTGGGATTTTCGTGCTATCCTATCACACTGCAAACCTACTTTTTACTAAAACCAGAAATGTAAACTAGTATGCTTGATGTAAGACTAATTATAGAAATTAAACTTTATTTTTTAAAAATTTCCATTTTTAAAGAATCAGTCAGACAAATGGATTTTTACCATTGTAAAAAAATTCTGGCAGTCAGAAACTCAGTTAAACACAGAAGGTGTGTAATATTTTACCTACCAATGCCTAACTGATAATTTAAGCTCTGATATTATATAACAGAAGAAAAAAAAATGTAAAAACCGATGATTCCAGTAACTACAGCAGTGTTGGATCACATAATAAAAAACTTCTGACCTCAATTCTATAGGAAATGTGATATCTTAAAAGACAACACAGCTGCAGAAACAAAGTTTAGGATATGTGAAGCAGAACAGCTGAGTACCAGGAAACTTGAGAGGAGAAATGGCAGACTTGGAAAAAAAAAAAAAAAATGAATAATATAAAGGATAGCTGATTCTGCCATCTGGATATTCTGGTGGCTTGAGTATAAAGTCATAGAGAAACAAGATAAATTTCCCACACCCTTCATGAAATTCAGTAGTAACTATCATTGTGATGTTTGAGCCGTGTGAGAATCTTGTGGTGATAGCTCGAGCTGGCCTTTTGTTCGCTGTATTTTGGTTGGAAAGGCTCTGGACAGACCAGCAGCTATGTTTCTTTTCTGCTGTTTGTAAGGATGCTTCTTTCTCATTCCTGGTGAATTCAGCCAGTGACACGTTCTATTCAGGTACAACCCCCCCAGCACAGACACTTCACAAAGATGTTCAGGGGCACTTATTCTTCTACTCTTTCCTGCTCTCAGAATTAGGATCATTCCAGGACTTTTCATTTAATCCTTTTGGAGTCTTATTATGTTTTAGGGCTCTACATTATAAATTAATTCATCTATTAAGCACTGTTCAGCCCAGTTCTGTATCTCTCTCTGGATGGCTGTCCTCCGTAACTTAATATTCTTAATCAGCAAAGACAAACCAAGCATCTCGATAAAATACTCAAAAATAAGATGGGATAAATACAAAGGGTGTAATATGTATTTATTTTTCGAATTATGTATAGCCACCTAAATGTTAGATGAAGTCATTGGGCATAACCAGTTCCAGAATTTCCATTTCATTGTTTTCTGTGCTGGACTGAAGCGACTATGCAGCATGTGGTAGATTTTCTTTTCACATAACTATTTGTTTTATTCTTGATGACAGTGAATAAAGTCACTGGACCATAATGAAGCTTTCTTACTATACTGAGAAAAGAATCAGTATGTTTTAAGTAGTATATTTTTTAACCCATTGATTCGTTATGGAATTTTCTTGAGAAGATGCAGAGAAATTGACCATCAATATAAGGTATGATTTCACTCTAGATTTACCTTGAATTTGTACTTAAATGTTCTCTACTCCATTTCTGTCTGTAGTGTCACAGAAGTTTGTACTTCTGTTTCATAGAAGTTGACATATTTTAGTTTGGATTGATGCCTTTATTAGAAAAATCTTGTGTTCTGTTGCATGGATAGCGTCCCAGCTTGCAGTGACAACCAAAATAGTCAAAAAAATTTCAGTAGAATTATCTGTATTATAAAATGTCTGCAAAATAAAGCACTCAATTTAGAACAGCAGATTAAGGACATTTTTTAATTTTCAATAATATTGCTCCCAGTCAGGAAAGGAGAAATCTTATCATTTCTATCTACTAAAGCAAAGCCATGGGTTAACATTTTATCTCAGGTAATAGCTACAGCACTTAAAATGAAAGTGGGAACTTTTGCAAACAAAGAGCCCCAATTATTTCTTTCCCAATTTCAGAGAACACTGAGAGCTTTCAGATCTTGCTGTTAGATAACTGATTGCAAGTGCTTGCTTCAGACTGATGACGATACATATTTTTTCATTAACATAGCTATCACTTCTACTACTATACTGGCCTATTTAATTTAAGGGACACTAAATACTGCATAGCAAACTTTATCATTTGGGGAAGGGGGTTGTATGGCAAGGTAGGCAAATGTTTTATTCATTTATGATCACTTGAAACCTTCAAAACTTTTTTTATTTCATGCTAAGAAAAGTTTTTATAGTTCTGAAGTGTTTCCAACAGAATTGTTTTTTCACAGTTTGAACAGAACCTTAAACCTTTTCTTACAGTCTTTTAAGAATTTCACTCTTATGATCTCATCAGCTGTGAATTTACTTCTGTTTTTCAGTGTTCTCTTCCTTCTGTGCTGTAAGCTTTTTTGTGAACCCTGATCTAAGAGCATAATGGGGCAGCTTAGAAAACAGAGCTGTAGAAAAATGAGGAAGCAGGCAAACTTTCCCAAACCCAGATTTAACAAACTATTTAGGTTCTCATCTCTAATTTAAGTGCTTCTCTTTCTATTACTGTAACACACTATCACTTACTACAGGTATAAATAGAAAACCACTACAACTGAAACTAAAATACCATTTTTTGTGAAATGTCTTTGCTTGAAGGGACTCACATTTCATCCAATTAGCAGAAAGTGCTCTGTCAAGCAGTAATACATAATTTTTTAATTTTAAGATAGTGATTCAAAACCATCATTTATAAGTTAATGTCACTAAAAGGCATGACTTCCTCTGCAGGCTAGGATTGTCTAATGTAAGAATATGTGAGTATCTGCATAGTTTATCGCATGAAAATTGTATTCTCTTGAAAATCATAACATTAGAAAGCTCTGTGATAGTGCTATAAAAGCCATTGCTGTTTTTCAAAAATATCTTGACATATTAGTATTGCCAATGCCTGATGAAGATAAAGTGGTAGGTTATATCTTCACCTTCATATTTCACAGACTGAAGACATTGATCTTTAATTTAAGTGACGATATATGCATACAGCTGGTATTACCATCTTCTGCTTTATGGCACAAATAAAGCAGTAAATGTATTATCTGCCTTTGGCCACTACAGACTGGCTACCTCATTTGTATAATTTACCAAATGTGAAATATTTCTTAAAAACCATTCATTCTGTAGAGTGATTCCTTCCATTCCTGAAGAAAAGTGCTTATTTAACGTAATCTCACATAGTAATAGTTATTGTTTTTAGAGTGGCACTTCAGTTCTATTATTTCAGGTTTTGGCTATCATCTTTGTTTTCAGTAGAGAAAGAAAGTAAATCTGTCGTGGTTTTTGTTACAATTGCAGTTAAATGACAGGAGATGGTATCAAATTGTTGTCACATCAGACCGAATTCAACCATCTTTGAGATAAGTAGTCAATCAATAACGTAATGATTTTCCAGATCAACAAGGATAATTTCAAATGAATTCAAAAGGCATCCATCTGGTTGGTCGTCTCACCCAAACCTAGAGATGTCCTGTGAGCTGCAGAATATCACTTGTTTGAAGTCTTATATTTTAATGATCATTCTGACTTCCCTCTTTTGTGTTTCACTGTCATTTTCCATTAGCAGTAAAGGAATAAACAAAATACTTGGAAGGCCATGCAGCGATTTTATGTACATATCTATTGTTTGTTTCATTTTGGTTTTCCCTTGAAACCATTCAGTTCTTAAGAACTCTCCAAGCAGTTCTACGAATCTTAGGTTAATATGCAAAATGAGCATCTAATCTCATAGTAGATTTTAAGTATCAGCTTCCAGAAATCATTCACAAACAGTGAGGTTTCTAATGAAATGAACAGTACTTTCTGCAACTCCGTCAGGCTAACTGAAGTTATTTCTGAAGTGGTGCAGTAGCAATTTTAAAGTGCAGTGCTGTATTTTAATAGCCAATTGAGATGGCCATAAAAACCCAGCACTGCGCACTAGGACCATTACTAAATTGCTTCGGCAATACTTACTGATGAGGCAGCTTCAGCAGAACAAGATTCATCTTAATGAGCTGTGGCTGCAATAGAGCAAAAGCAGCAGTGCGGGGGAAGGCAGGCATGCAGGTAGGCTTGGATGCCAAAAAGCTTAAGATTTTGTTTCAAGAAGAATAAGCTTTGGCCAGCTTCTTTTTGTCTTCAGTGGAGAAAGTAAATCTGTCATCTTGTTTGTTACAAATACAGTTAAATGGCAGAAGATGGTAGTATGAAATTGTTGTCACATCGGACCAATTTCAACCATCTTTGGAGCCAAGTAGACCGTTGACATTTCAATTGACAAAATCTTCTGTGCTTGTCCTTTCTTAGGTAGGAATTTTGTGTTGCTATCCAGTTGCCTAGATAGTTCATTAGCTCTAACTAGAGACAGCAAGTGGTATGCTGTACCAGTGTGACCTTGGGTTTTATCATTCTTTATCATAGAATGTCAATCCTTTTCCTGTGGTCATCGTTACTTTGCTGAGAATCAAGAGCAGTTAACATGACAGGTACTGTTCTTGTCACCTTGGCAGATTTAACTCTGTAATCTCTCGGTGGAAATTTGCGGGGAGGAAGATATTGCATTTTCTTTTCTTTGTCCAGTTCCTCTACCCATACGGAGAAAAAGGGGTTTTAATTTCTGTGCTCAGCCGTTGGATAAGTAATGGATGCATCTCCCAGTTTGCTCATATGGCTTGCTTCTGGGTGAGAATAAAGCAGGCCATTGTAAAAATTCTGATTTTGATACATCCTGTCCCTGCGGAAATGCTTCAAAGGAAGTTGCTTACTAAATGGATTTCCCCGCTACAGAATGATCTCTGGCACACTGCTGAAAAGTTTCTTGGGGCATCTTTTGTCTCAGGCTTGTATGGTAAACTGTAATCTCTGTGCTTTGAGATGCTATTTGACACTTCTGCCTTTTTCTCTGCATCATTTGCAAAAATCCCAAGGACTTTTCTACACCACCAAATGCCTTTTTTTTTTTTTTTTTTTTTTTTTTTGCCTGTGACAAGTGTTACACAAATCACAAGGTACCTTGGCCAACTTCTTTTCCAATTACAAATTCTTCTCCTGACAAAATGTAATGTAATTACAGTAAGTCTCATAATTTTGTCATTATAGCATGCCTTTGTACTCCTTTTTTCCTTTAGAGTATACATTTCTGGGTCAGGGAGTAGTTTCATCATATCCTTCCCCATTCTAGAGTGCTGTGTAAGAGTTAAAAAGGGAGTTACAGAAGATCCCTTTCATTATGTTTGCCTTTGCTGTTTTCATCAGGCCAACATTAAAGAGGGAGGAGATGCAGCAGACAGTGTAGCAGAGCATTAATTGTCTCATCAGTATTTCCAGATGCACAATAAATCAAAAGGTGAAGAAGGAGAATGACGTCATTTGCTAAACTACTGGGCTGAATGTGGAACGAACTCCTTCTGTAGACAGGAGGCCAGTATTTTTTTTCTGTTTTCTTAGTGGAAGAGTAAGTGAGAATTTTCTAGGGAGTGGCAGTTGTCTTGGCCTTTTTTCATTACCTGTATGTTCCTTATTTTAAATTCCTCAGGTAGGTTTCAGAGAATGATTATGCTGGATCTTTCACCACTTTAACAAATAAACAATCATATGATGTACTGATACATCAGAAAATATATTAAGGCTTTAGCATCCTTTGTGGGATACATTCATTGACATGACATCTGTCACTTGCAACTGAGTAGTCTGAAAATCCTTATATTTATTTCTTTGCAGAGCTTCATTTTTTTTGAATAGAAAGCCAAATGTGCAAATTAACCAGGTGAAATTACAGAGCAGTGATTTCATCCTTTATTGTTCAGTCAATTATCTACATTGCAAGTTCTGTCGTCTTGATAGTTTTTTAGATGTCCAGATCTTTCTCAAGAAATTTGCTGTCTGCAAGACAACATGCATCAGCAAAATATTGCAGTGCCATGAAAAGCACATTTAAAAGAATAAATTGTATTTAATTAAACTTTTATAGCTTGGGGAGCTGTAGCTATTAATTTTTCTTGTGTTCTTCTCTCTCTCTCTTTTTTTTTTTCCCCTGAAATCCTAAGCACGGGCAGACAGTATTTTTAAGTCTTCTGAGACTGCTATTAGAGATTCTGGTCATGGTCGAGTGGCAAAGCTGAGTGAAGCTTTAAAGATTCAAGTGATATGCTAAATAAGATATGTCTGAAACCTATTTTAAAAAACATTCTAGATTGTCAATAGTTTTGTTTCCACTAATCAAAAAAAAGGAAGAAGTTACATTAAAGCATCTCTGAACATCTGAAGGGAACAGTTGGCTTAGTCAGAGGCCAGACACCAAAGTGATTAATTGCAAATAGTAATTCATCTGACTATTTCCAATACTACACCCTAGTCCTTTCTGCAGGTCCGTCAGCTTCATTTTGCTTTCAGTATTTCGAATTATAGCTAAAATTCTAGTTAATGAAAACAAAAGAAAGAATGCAACTTGGGTTCTTTTCAGGTGACAGCTAATAGTGGTAACCAGATCTCAAGACTTGGCAAAAAGAAATTTCCCTATAATATTTTAGCTTTAACTTACCATTTGGACCATCTGTCCAAAAGCATGGAAAACCTGCTTTTCCTTCATCAGATAGGGGTTTTTGGTTTGTTTCTTTAAATATTATTCCTAGAAATGGCAGCCTTTCTTCTGGAGTGTAGATGGAAAGAGATCCTTTGCCATTTGCCACGAAACAAATGGTCTGTGCAGATGACCATACTTTCTAATTGTGCCATCTTAAGATAGCGCAAACCCAGGCTCTGGGACTGCAGTGTACAAACATTCTGGTACTGCACGTGTTGCATCAGTGACGTGCAAAGGGAGCTGATTTGGACATGTAGCAGAGGTTCCTACATTGCAGATGCAGAGATCAAGCTTCTTGCAGAAGTGTGGTCTTGCTGTGCCGAAGACTTGTGCTCCCTGACCCATAGACAGCTGCTCTTCAACGCTGCTGCTTTCAAGTGAGCAGTAAAGCCATGTGATTTCTGAAAGAGCATCACTTCTTTTTCTTTGTGTGCAGACTCATTGAAGTTCTTTTCATTCAGAAATTCTGCCACTTGGGACAATGGCAAGGCAATATGTTTTCTTACCATAAAGCGTTTGGTGTGCTTGGTAGATGAAAAAAGTCCTCTTCCAGGGTACTTTTTGGCTGACTATATGAGAAAGACAAGGAGATGGCTTAATGCTTATGTCTTTAGTGTCTCATTTCTGAGACAAACACAGCTCTGAAAGCTTAAAAAAGCAAATTATATCTGTGGAGGGAAACTCCTGTGAAATGAGAAACACTAACTAGTATATCCCAAGTATTCCAAGAGCACAAATCTCTGTGTTCATTACTCAGGATTTTGGCTTCTGAATTTTGAGTAGTGATTTATATGAACAAATAAGAAGCCTGCTCTTGGACCCTTTAGAAAGAATTTTGTCCTATCCTTATCTTTCAAAGCAAGATTGTAGAGTTTAATGAGATGTAAAAAAGTATATAATAACACAAGAAGTCTCTAGGATATGATAAGAGATACGTTGCACAAGATGAAAGAACAATATCTTCAAGGCATGTTTGACTTCTTTTTGAAAGTCATATTTGCAAATAAGGACAGAATCGACTTTTTTTCTCTAAACTGTGCTTTGAGTTTATTGTTTTGTTTCTTATGCAAAAGAATGAGTAGGTTGTCTTATGAAATTCATAGAAAGACATACTAGCCACTCCAACACTCCAACAGACAGAAAGACCCGAAATGAGGAAACAGAATATTACAGCAAATCATGTAGTATAGTTGTTCAGCGTAGGTACATTCACATTGCATACACTGTAACTAAGAAATGAACTCAGTGTAAATGGTAGGCCAGGGGTTAATCTTACCCATACTCTGTAGATCGGATGTGTGTCATTTCTAAATTCTAATGATTATCAAATGCTGTAGCCAGAATTGCTGAAATTTATTTTTACATAATACTTTTAAATTTTAATATAGCAAATCACATCCCCTCTGTAATGCAGGGAAACTAATTATAGTTTAGAGATGTACTTTGTGGCTACAGAGAGATATTGAGATAATAGGTGCTTTTGAGGCAAGATATAAAAAGTGCCTACCTTTTTGCTGGTATCAGTTTTCACAAGAAGGTCATCTGTGATAAGTTTGCTATCATGAATAAAACCAGCAACAGATCGCCAGGACCTCAGCCTCAAACGAAGAAGGAATAGGCCTGGCAGCACTCAGAAGAGGTTAGATATTTACACACTTGTAGGTCCTGACAGTCTTGATCCCAGACCACCAAAACTTTGCTGATGAAACCTGAACGCTGACAATGGTTGGTTTTGAGCACCTGTGTGGAGAAGGTAAAGTGAAAAACTGGAAAGGGTAAGCAGAAAACTCATCTTCATTGAAGTGAACAAGAGGAGTCAAAGGACTATAAAGCCATCAGTTTGCTTTCAGAACCTCAGAAGAATATTGGAACAAGTAGGAAATCCCTTTAAAAGCACCTCGAAAAAATTTGAAGAGTAATGATTAACAGAGGATGCCATACTCCTCAGTTTTTACACCGAAAAAAGGTCTGAGGAAAAGAAAAAAAAAAAAGGTGTACTTCAGCAAGGACAACCTCAAGGTGCTTTCAGCAGAAATAATCAAATAATCCAATAAATAGCATTTAAAGGAAAACTGTCAGGAAAAGAATCCTGTAGAAGAGTATCTAGAACTTTGTTAGCTGTAGCATCTTCTCTTTCATACATCGTGCTGTGCTGAAACATTCAGGTGCTATATTGGGATTTATAAATTGAGGTATGGTTTAGAAGACATATGAGCAGTCCTTTCATCCTTTACAGGTAAAGCTTTGAGCTTTCCACTTCAGGAAGGGTGTAGGCTGCTTGGAGGGACTCCAGGGGAAAGCCATAAAAATGATGAGAGATTTAGAAAGCCTATCCTACAAGGAAAGAAGAGTGATCTGAAGTAATTTATCTGAAGTACCAAAGACTTAAACGGGGGTTATGGGCCCCTGATAACAATCTTCTTGCCTTGCAGGACATCTTTGAAGAGTTGAGTTTGCTCTGTGTGCCCTCTAGGGAGGCTGTGAAACAAAATTTAATAGACAAATGGTGATAAACAAGATTTGGACTGGATTTAGGACGTGTGAGGATTGTGATGTGATAGGTTACCAGGCAGGTCACCAGATCTGTAACATGCCAAATACCCAGGTGTGCCAGACAGCCATTTGTTAGCCATGGTGCAACTAGAGTTGGTTCTGCCTCAGGTCAAGAAGATAAATGATCCATTGGGTTTCTTCCAGTGCCAAGATTCAGTGATCATCATAAAATTTCCTAATTTCGCTGCAGTGAGAAGACAAACAGTGGGCACAGAGCTATTTAAATCTTGAACCTGCACAAATTAAAGAGGTTGTCTTCCAGACAAAAAACCACAAATATTTCTTTTGCTTGTCCTCAACAGTAATTTAGTATTTTTCATTTCCCTCTTTTTTGCTTTAATTGCAGCTAGGATGGGTAAACATTTTTAGGAAACAAACTTCTCCACGTGTGAAAACAGAGATGAATACTAGTACAGATAAACTGCAGTTTCAGTCTGCATTTATTCCTGTCGGGCTAGGATTTATCTGGCTTTCGCTTTTTCTGTTGCTCAAGCAAGGATCATGCTCCTTAGGAAGAATTTTGTCAGATGGGTGGCTGGTTCTTCACGGAAGGCTATTGTCACAGCAGGTTTCAGTATGTGGAAGCTGCTCAAGACTCCTTTGCTTTGGACTGCACTAAGTCTTCTCATGCTGTGTCTTGGCTTCATATCTGCATTTGTCCACCTCTAGGCAGAGACAGGTTTCCTTACACCTAAAATTGGTCTTGTAGGCTTTAAGTTCTACATCTGTGGGTCTCACTGGGATGAATCTTTTAATCCAAATAACTGCCTAAAATTTCTAAGGAGTGGCCCAGAAGTGGTCTGGGAATAAATCAACATGCTAATACATTCATTCTTTCTCCCAGGGTTTCACTTTCATTAGGAGTGCTGTGCGCAGCTTTCCCAGAGACTGGCCTATACCCTACCACTGGCATTGCAGGGAAGTTCAGGAATTGTTAATAATTGAAATAGCTGATGGAAAGGCCCTGTTAACACCCTGCCTAGATAGAACCCATCAAGGGACTAACAGCAGGATCTTGTGTTATACCGTATCTCATTAAGAGTCCTGATGAAAAATATCAGGGAAACTCTTACTCAGTTAAAAACTATAGTGTAACTTAGGTTGAAACAATCACGTGTAAGTGTCATACTCTGAGTCTCAACAAAGCTAAGCACAAACTCTTAGAAATTATTCCATGGTCTGGGACCAGTCTGAAAAGATCTGTGTTTCTGGATGCAGATTTCAAATATGGGTTCACATTATCTTTCTATTTATGTATACCAGAGTACAATTCCGTTAGTAAATACTTAGCATAATTTCTGAGAAGTTATAGGCTCATAGAATGGTTTGGGTTGGAAGGGACCTTTAAAGGTCATCTAGTCCAACCCCCCTGCATTGAGCAGGGACACCTTCCACTAGACCAGGTTGCTCAGAGCCACATACAGCCTGGCCTTGAATGTTTCCAGGGATGGGGCATCTACCACCTCTCTGGGCAGCCTGCACCAGCGTTTCACCACCCTCATCATAAAAAATTTCTTCCTTCTGTCTAGTCTAAATCTACCTTTTTTTAGTTTAAAGTCATTACCCCTTGCCCTATCTCTACAGGCCCTACTAATAAATGTGTCTTCATCTTTCTCACAAAGTCACAGGTGTCTGATTTTACTCTGTGAGAGTATAGGGTGCTTCTCACTGACAAATAAAACATTTTTGTTTCACTTTGTTTCTTAGTGTTGCCAGAAAGCATCATCAATAAACTGAACTAAGGGACCAAAGTACAGTTTCAGGGAGACAAAAAGAGTCAAAGTAAAGTGCAATGACTCCTGAATCCATTTTCAGAGTGCCTTCACCTTCTTACTACAGTACAGTAAGCACCATCCCTTTTCCTTCTCTGTATCATTTACATACTTGTAAAGTTTTCATATCAGGGCTCTGTAAATCTCCTTACATAAACAGCCAAAATTACTTGTAAATTTGTGTCTTGATTTCTCGCTGTATTTTTTAAAAAGGAAGTAACTCAATGGATGACATTATTTATGGGTTGATTGCAAATAGATAAGAGGCTGCAAGATGAACTTTGATTTCGCTTTATATTTTCAAGCCTCAGCATAATTGGCAGAGAGCTTTTCAAGAAAGTATTTCTGTTCAGCTTTGCAACAGGAATAAGATAAACGCTGAATTCCCCTCATCAGATGGAGGGCGAACAAAAGAAACTGATGAGTCTCTCCCTGACATTTATGGTTGTTAAACAGATCCCAAACTGACAGACTGCTCCTTCTGTCTCCGTTTTATTGGTGACAAATTATTAAATATTTGTCTGGAAGAGCCATCCAACTTAGAAAGCAGTGACACAGCTGTACTCAGTTAAAGATATATCACCTGATGTTATATGAAACAAATAGCATTTATTCATGAATTGGAATAGTTTTCTCCTGTGTCAAGCCTGTAAGTTTCAAGAATGACTCTTGATCAGGAAAAGCACAGCTTTACATAGTACCATGACCTAAAAATAGTTAACGTCTCATCAAAAAGTAATAACTACTTTAAAACAGATCTTGGTGTGCACATCTACAGGAACAAATGTTTTTCATTTACATTATTAGGAGGTGAAATAACTTGTGGTGCTGTCATTAATGACAGTAATTTGTGCAGAAAATTATGTAGGTACTATTTGTTAATAACAGACAAACTGATGGACTGTCAGCGTAAATTTGGTTCCTATGGCTGAAACAACTGGTGTGCTTTGTGCGTGGAAAGTGAACCATAATTCAGGATTCAAACCCAAGTGAATATATAATGTAAAAACAACATCTTCTCAGCACAGTCATTGCAGGTTTCTGTAACTGCCTGCTTGTCTCAGTACTGCAGAGAAGCCATGGCATGTTAGTGTTGTTTATTTGTCCAAACATTAGGGGTCTCAATTTGTGTCATCAGGAATTAAATAGGGTCAAGTGAAATTTAAGAGCATGAGGAGTGGGTAAAAGGGAAAAAATCCTTCAAATGTCTGAATCGTCTGGTGAAGAGGAGAGACAGCCAGGGAAAGGGGACTTCTCTTGGTTTTACGCTCATGAGAAGTTCTGCCATGTTGATCCCATTTCCAGATACTTCTCAAAATTAAAACCTTACAGAGCTGATTGATTATCAGTTACATATTAACGGAAAATGGCATTTTCAAAAGGAGATGCAGTTAAAATAAATACATCTATATGAGCATATTTACGGTAATAAGACTAATTGCCTTAAAAACTTGTGTTAGGAGAGAAGGAAAAAAAAAAGCAAGCAGAGAGAATGTGGTTTCCCACTGCTTTCAGCCCATGTGCTGAAATTTAACTCATTTCTGAATTAAACATTCTCACAACGCGGCCAAAAGTGGTTAAATCCAACATTCTCAAGCCCAGCACTTCTCATGAAAGGCTGAGTTAAAGGTTTGATATTTAATTTTCTAACCAGGAAAAGTTCATAGTACCAGTATATCTGCCAGAGCAAAAATTGGAGAAATACTGAACAAGCATTATTATTACACTGTTTTCTTCTACTATAGCAAGATCAGGTTTGTCTTAGCTCCTGGGAGCATTAGAAATCTATGATTGCTAGCTTCTTTCTCTCTCTTAAGCTTAGGAGAGCAATTTTATTTTTCCCTTTCCTCCCATTTGGACTCATGCTTTAAAGGCATATTTTTTACTGAATTATTTTCAGGTGCATTGCTAGCCTAAATAACCATCTGTCCTACTCACTTCAGCTCCTTGTTCCTGTCCCTGCATCTTTCCTTCTTGACACATCCCCCAAGCTGAGTTTGCTGAGCCACAGCGTTAACATCGCAGTACTCGCCGTAGGAGTCACAACTCTTTTTAGTACAGTGCCTTGTACAAAACCATGCTGCCAGCAAAGGGGCCATGTGAACCAGGCACTGTCCTCAGCTGCCAGCTCTTATTGCTGCCATCTCTGTAGATGCCGGTGAATATGCACCTGGTCTGCGATTCAGAACAACTTCATCTGGTTTTCATGCCGTTTTCAGCTTGCTGGTCCATTTGGCTAGAAAATCTTCAGAGCTGATACAAGGCAGGCAGGGGGAAAGCGTAGCCAAAAGCAGGGAGTAGAGCAGAGTTATCTGTTTTGGCAGTAGTGAAGCTTCAGAACCGCCTATGACAATCTTAAAAATGCATCCTGCAACCCCCCACTTGGATTTTTCTTGCTAATTAAGACAACTGGCTGCTTAGAATCATGGAATTGTAGGATGGTTTGGGTTGGAAGGGACACTAAAGTTCATCTAGTCCTAACCCTTGCCATGGGCAGGGACATCTTTCACTAGGTTAGGAGGCTCAAAGCCCCATCCAGCCTGGCCTTGCACTTCCAGGGTCATAGAGAGTCCAGTTGATTTTTTGCCCAAGTGAATGAAAGGACAGGGGTGAGGATAGAATAAAAAAAAAACCAAAAAACTCCTGCTAAGAAAAATTCTGCTAATGCAGAAAAAATAGAATAAGGAAAAAAAAAAAAAAGGTGGTCTTTAACAGTCCATTCATATCACACTCAGCCATACAGTCACTTATGCTGTGTTTAACATTATTCCCTACAAGATGTAAATTATCCTATCACACAGGCAGCCAGCCAGATAGTGTCTAACCTAATAAAAAATTCTGATTTTTAGTGACTCTGGATTTGAGTATTATTTATCCTTGTGGTTGAACCAGAAATATGCAAAAACATCCTGCACGAGCAGGAAGCTAGTGTGCACGCACAGCTCCACTTGTAGGCACATGCAAATGTAGCATGGAAATGTGAGAACAGAAACAATTTCAGAAAATCAAATTGCAAACAGTTAATCCTGTTCCTAAATGGCAGATCTTGCATTTATCTGCTTTACCTCACTAATATTCACCTTTTTAGAAACATAATTGGACTGTTTCTAACATGAAATATTTAGACTTGGTGTATCATGCGGCTTTTCCTAAAATTGCTGAACTGCTTGCTGTAATTCTTGGAGTGTCAGTATATGTCAAAAATTAAATAATTTTCTCTTTCTTACACTCATGCTAGTAAAATTGTGACAGTGTGATTTAACATGATTTTTCAGTCAACTGGAATCCTCATTAATGCTTTAAAAATCAGCTTTTTGTGAATAATTAGGTATACTGCCTTTTCTTTTCAAGACAAATTTTGAAGTATTCCTGAGAATTCCTGTTGTGCAATTAGGCCACTGCTCATTGTCTGTGCTTTCTGGGAAATGTATTCCTAATTAATTTGAAAAAAAGTAAAAATATAGAATACACACAACTTCTAATGAGGCTTAAGTGTATTTTTCTAGCTTGCTATTTCCTTTCTTTTCAACTACATCTGAATGGAATGTATCTTTAGGGATAAATATATGCAGGCAAAAAAGCTGCAATGGGAAAAACATTTAACTGCTAAACTCAATAGAAAAGAAGGAATTGTTTTCATTTGCATGTTAGAGATTTTTTTTACAAATTACTACAAATAGCAGTGTAATTTAACAAGATGTGTTTTCAAGGCTTTATTAAAGATGACAGAAAGATTAGCTTTACTGTTATGGTAATGTAAACCAATGCTTTATCTGCTGTACCTACAGCATGATTGTTTTTAAACATGCACTGACTGCCTTGCAGGTATGTTAACAATTGTGTCACAATCTCACTTTCCTATCATCTCCTCTCTGGCTAAACATGTAAACAATATTTTTTTTTAGCCAAGGAGTGTAACCCTGTGTCCTAAGAACAGATTCTTTCTTGTTGTAACCCAACAGATTTGACTGCAATGTTTGATTTCAGTGCCCAACAGAAGGAAAAAGTAGTTGGAAAAGAGATGCATTTGTTTAAATTTGCTTCTGAGGCCAGAGCAGAGTAACTCAGCAAGCAAATCCCTGAAATATCCAGACTTTTTTCCATATTCTGGACTCTTCTGCATTTCAGACTTTTGTGAATCTCAGATGAACCCCTGGCAGAAAAGCAGGCTCAGAGAGTGCAATGTTAGAGAGGGAGCTTTCTGGGACAGCCCAGCAATAGTTGTTTTGGAACAGGTATAAGGTAGCAGCAGGACAGCCAAATTTTAAATTTGTATATGCTTCCTAATGGTATCGATAGCAGTTTATAAAATTTGAAATGGAGACTGCAAAACTGCTTAGGTATTCTCAGAAGTATGGAAATCAGCCAGCCATCCCTGCCTGCTGAACCACCAGCTCGCAGCTACTACCACACACTCTCCTCCATTGAGTTTCTGCTGGCTGCCATTCTTCTAAGCCTTTAGTCCTTCAGAGAGCTGTTTAGGGTAGTATGAATGTACATATGCACCAATATACTGAAGACTTTTTAATCTCTGTGAGATCATTATCTCTGTTCTCTCTCATCAAGCAACCAGCAAGAACAGACCTCTGGAGATTCCTGCACTAGGCTGTGCAGCAAGATTGTGTTACTATACTGTTTAAAATTTCAATTATTTTTTTATTTTTAAAAAATAGTCAAAAGTAGAACTATTTTACTGAAATTTATTTTAAAATTTTGAATTTGCAGTGCTTAAATTTATGTAGATTAAGGCAGATGAAAGATGAAAAAATTTACTGTTTACTTTCTACTAAAAACTCTAACCAAAGTCTGCCTCAATACGGAAAAGTTCTAAGTCCTCTCTTCCTGAGGTTATGGAAGGGTCCAGTCCCTCAAGGGACATGTGTCAGTGTTGCTGTGCAATCTGTGCCCATTTGCAAGCAAAGAATTGTCTTACCTGCTGTATAATCACAAGTGGCAAAAACTATCCAGTCATAGCATCTCTCACGAGCATGCTGGCCATATTCTGTGGATGTGTTGTGTCTGCTCTCCAGTGTGATCCTTAGTAGGGGCTATGCTGGAATCTGGCATCTCTGCTGGTTCAATAGTATGGGAAGGTGATGCACTGGCAGCCAGAATGTAAGGATTAATGAAAACAACTATAAAAATGGCTGTGGGCAAGAAGAAAGGAACTGTGTAGCAATGGCTGAATAAATAGCTGAAGGCATGAGTATATAATGACACACAGTGTAAAGGGGACGATAATTTTCTCCTTGTGTGAGGTGGTTTCAGAGAATATTCTTCTTACCTGATGGCACTGTACATCATTTTTATTCTATTTGACATCAGCTGGGAAATATCTGAAAACACTAGATATCTCTGCAAAAAAATGTCAAAACAATAAGAAAGATGCTTGAAGTTTTTAACCCAAGGCTATTAGAAAGAAACGCTAGATAACAGGCCCAGATAGATTTGTAGGGGCTTGGGCCTTTTTCCTGGCCAAGGCTATTATCAAATTGTTGGTTGCATAAAAAAAACCCTCTAAAGTCATCTGGGAGCAGGGTCTGAAACAGGGATTAATGATGGCAATGCAAGTAGGCCGCTTTTAAGTATGTTATGAATATTAGTTAAAGATTTATGAATCATAGTGCACTTCAGACTGACTTTTTCATCCACAGAACAAAATGTAGTCAAATTTTATTCATGTAAGTCCTTCTAGTATAAGCTGTCACATGAGTCAGGAATAAGAATTGTTATAAGAACTCACTCAGACAAGTTGATATTTGAATCTACCCCTACAACACAAAGGAGGAGATAGATAAAGTGACATTTCCTATGTTTGGGATTAATAGCTTCTCAGGAATTGATTCATGGAATGGGAAATAAAGACAGAAAGAGAGTGCTCTGCAGAGGAAGATCAGTCCCTCCTTGTAACTTTGTATAATCATTGCGAAACATTTTGATTTTTCTTTTGTAATGTATTGCATTTTTGTGTGTAGCAAATAATAACAAAATCTGCTGTCAATAACGAACACCAATCATAAGTTACAGCTATAACAAGCATATTAAAACTTCCACAGTTGTGGGGTGCTATTTTTAAATAGATGCTCTATCTCTCCTCCAGCAAAACTAAAATTGGCAACTAGAAGCTTGAGCAAAGGGGCAGTGGGAGGTACTCCCTGCTGCTTCTCTGTTTATAATTAACCTTGTTTCAGTTTGTTTGTTCATATAGCACTAGATAGACCTGTCATACCTATCAAAACAAGTCAATCAAATGATATAGGTCAAAGCGTTTTATATTACCCATGTTCCTTTCATCCCTCTGAGTAGAATTGGATTAATTAGAAACCTGGATTGGACCTCATTCCTCCAGGTTTGGCAGGTTCATTGGTAGGTTCATCAGTATGATACCGTTCTCCCTTTCAGAGAGAAAGAAGAATATAAATATTGGCTCTGTAAACTTAAGTAACTTCAACAACAAAACAACACTGAGCTTTGTGGGTTTTGTAATTGGGTGTTGTAGAAGTGGCTGGTCTGTGGAAAGTCAGGAGCTACCTCAGATCTCTCACAGGAGCATGGTCAATGTGTCACGTTGCAGGCTCACTGTGTCACAGAAGTTCCTCAGTGGGGACCTCAGTTGTTGCAGGGGTACTTTCTGGTTGTATTATCTTGTTTTGCTGCCTGAAACATTTTCATAAAATCTGAGTTCCTGTAGTTCTGAGTTCTGGAGCAAATCAATTTGTTTCACACCTGTAGAAAATGATTATGGCAAAAACCAACAAGAGATCATACAGGAAGGGTGAGTGATATTTGTTCATGAAATCTCCAAAGTTACTTAATTATGCTCATTCTTTCATATATTTCATTCACTTTCCATTCCACACACACTCACAAGCCCCAGGATGCATGTGCTGAGGTGGTCGGGCTCACTCGCGTGTGACATGAAGGGACATCAAATCCTTACCACATCTCTTGGCATTTTCTTGATTGGCAATCATAGACTAATTTTTGGACAGATAATGTATAACCTTTAGGAGTCTGCTGTTGTTATGGGGTGGTCCTTTACAATGAATATTTCTTTCTTCAGTCTCTAAGTCTTAGACAAGGCAGCTGCTTATTGCCTGACTTTCATCATTTAGTAAACACCCGTCTTCATTGCTGTGATCTGCTTTCCTGTTGGGCTTACAGGCAGGAGAATGGCATATGTCACATGCTGTAATCTTGCTGCCAACATCCCACTGTTACAGCACAGGGTCTTCTGCTGACAAGACACCTGTGCTGTGGTCTTGACAGAGTCCATTCTGTTCAGGACATTCTGTCCAGGCTTGACAGAAACCACTCATTTTGTAGTATTATTGCTGGGGGTGTTCTATATTGTCAATACATGCCATTTCTCTAACCTTTGTTCTTCCTTCTAGTGCTTACATGCATATTTCCATTCATATTTCATTTGTTTCTAGCCTAATATTTCTATTATGAGTCCTGTGCTTTTTGTGGCTTCACCAAGTTCATCAGGTCACTTTGTTGGTGGTAAGGGATACTGTGGTAAAGCCAGGAATCCAGCAATTAGAATTATGCATTGTATGTCTCTAAAGCACACTGTTTTGGTTAATTACCTACAAATCACACACTTCTTAATTACATTTTAAGGATATGACTTAAATGCTACTTTCTTTGGCTTCCCCATTATTTGGAGGTTGCCAGCTGGGGCTGCAAAACTCATGTTGGACTTACCCTTTAAAATCCTCATTCTGTTTCCTAGTTTAAAATACACTTGATTGTAGAATAGTAGCAAAGTTCTATGAAGAATCTTCAACCTCTATTGAATGCGGGGGAAACATAGTGACAAAGGATGAGAATTCTGAGGTACTTCATGCCTTCTCTGCCTCAGTCTTTAACAGTAAGACCAGTTCTTCTCTAGGCACCCAGCCCCCTCAGCTGGAAGACAGGGACAGGGAGCAGAATGAAGCCCCCATAATCCGAGGGGAAATGGTCAGTGACCTGCTACACCACTTCAGACACACTCAAGTCTAAGGGGCTGGATGGGATCCACCCAAGGGCACTGAGGGAGCTGGTGGAAGTGCTCACCGAGCCTCTTTCCATCATCTATCAGCAGCCCTGGCTAACCAGGGAGGTCCCAGTTGTCTGGAAGTGAGCAAATTTGATGCCCATCTATAGGAAGGGCAGGAAGGGGGATCTGGGAAACTACAGGCCTGTCAGCCTGACCTGGGTGCCAGGCAAGGTGATGAAACAGATCACCTTGAATGCCATCAAGTGGCACATGCAGGGCAACCAGGTGATCAGGCCCAGCCAGCGTGGGTTTATGAAAAGCAGGTCCTGCTTGGCTGACCTGATCACCTTTTATAACAAGGTGACCTGTCTACTAGACAGGGTGAGGGAAAGGCTGTGGTTTTTGTCTACCTTGACTTTAGTAAAGTCTTTGACACCGTCTCCCAGAGCATTGTCCTCTCTGTTCTCCCAAGTAACAAGCAATAGGACAAGAGGAAATGCCCTCAAGTTGCGCCAGGGAAGGTTTAGATTGGATATTAGGAAAAAAAAATTTCACTGAATGGGTTGAGAAGCACTGGAACAGGCTGCCCAAGGAAGTGGCTGAGTCCCCGTCCCTGGAGGTATTTAAAAGCTGTGTAGATGTGGTGCTTAGGGACATGGTTCAGTGGTGGGCTTGGCAGTGCTGGGTTAACAGCTGGGTTTGATGATCTCAGAGGTCTTTGCCAACATGAACGATTATACGATTCTAGTGCAACATCCCATTTGGGTTTTAAGTGAGCGTTTCTTTAACTTCACTTCTTATTAGAAAGCTGACATTATCTAGCTGCAATTGATCTTTTAGTCTCCCTCTTTGGTTACTGTAGAGTGATATGCTCACAGTGTGATTCATCCATGTCTTAAACAGTGATTCTATTATTATCACATAGAAGCACCTTTGCTGGACTAATCATAAGAGGAGCCTCCATGCCTACTTTTTGCTAGTTAGAATATCAGGGTTTACTAATATAGTGATACATTTTAAATGTATGCCTAGTGCAGCAAATAATGGAAAATAGATGTAAATAGTCACTGGTTGTATTTTTCTGAAATAGCTCTGATTGAGACTTGGGAGGCTTTTGAATTATTCTGGGTGCAACTTTCTTTTCTTTATGGCTTTGTTACCATTTCAAATATTTTCATGTTTTGTTTACTGATAATCCAATGCAAAGATAAATATTCTTGACTATTGTTGATATCGACACTTTTTCTGCTTTTCCATTTTTGATGGAATAGCTCTTTCCTCTGTCCATTTTCCTTTTTGTGATAACAGTAATGTCTTTTGTCTTGTTCCACTATTATACGTGTTATTATCCACAGGACAATTGATCAGCATTTATGGAACCCAAAGGCAGATGCATTTTACACTTATCCAGGGGAAATGGAAGCAAATAAAGTTTCTTTAGTCTTTGCTAGTTTACCCACTGACCAATCTTACATGTGTCTGTCATCTTCAATGGTTTTGAACAACGCTGAGTTTGACTTGGATGTACACCTGTATTAAATCCCATTCTCTCTCCTTTTTCCTCTTGAAGTCGTCTTCTCTTCTTCATAGAATCACATAATGGTTTGGGTTAGAAGGGACCTTAAACATCATCTGCTTCCAACCCCCTGCTATGAGCAGGGACACCTTCCACTAGACCAGGTTGGTCAAAGCCCCATCCAGCCTGGCCTTGAGCACTTCCAATGACAGGAAGCCCACAGCTTCTCTGAGCAACCTGTTCTAGTGTATCACCACACTCACTGTAAAAAATTCCTTCCTTATCTCCATTCTAAACCTGTCCTCCTAATTCCTGTTGTGAGGAAACTGAGCGCTCTATCCAAGCTTGGGTGATCCTGTGAAGCAGATTGCACATTAGCAAAATAGCAAGTGAGAGGGAGGGCATTCCTTTAAGAGACTCTAATCTTCTAGGTTCTGATGGCAATGTTTCCCTAACCACAAGAATCAACAAGAAGAAGGTTCTGGAATTAAACATGCTATTTTGTTTTGATTTATTTTTTTAATTCAGTGGAGAAATGAAAAAGACCGAGTTTAGAAAAACTTATCTTGCTCCCTGTGTTCCCAAATGTTTGAATGTTTCTCTGGTTTTAAAATAGAGTAAGAATTTTATATGAGATTAACCTGATGCAGCTGGTGACCAGAGGGATCCACACCAGGGATGCACAAACCTTTCTAAGGTCTTAAAACACAACTCCTCAGTCTAAATGGAGCTGAGACTCTAACGGAGGTTATGAACTGTTATAGCACTGATCTTCCCACCCTCCTTTTCCCACATCCAGCCCCCAGCCTTTCAGAAACCAAGAGTGTGATTCATCTCATCTCTTTCAGATAGTTCTTTGAGATGGGATGAATCATGGTTTAAAAGCCCTTAATGATTTTTTATTGATTATAAAAGTAGCATAAATGATTAGCATAGTTGTCTGATGTCATTTGGCCATATGAATCCTACTCAAAAGTTTTATTGTAGTATAACTTTCCTAGTGCCCTAGCAATCAGCAAAAGTCATTTAAATAAGATTAAATGGGCCACTGTTCAATTCCCCATTCTTCCCAAGAAGAAATCTTTCCAAGAAAGCAGGTGTGATTAGGTAATGAACCTGATTCATTATCGATAAAAAGACATGGAAAATCTCTCTTCCTGAGTTGTCTCTCCTACCCACTCTCCCTTTTTTCCCCACAGTATTGCCCCTTGACTTGTTCTGCTCTTTTAAACCTTTTTACACTCAGTGCTGTGTTTTTTTATATCCCAAAGGCAGACCCTGCTTGCTAATACAACGTCCCCTCATATTTTTTTTGTAACTCAACTACATTTTATGTAGAGGAGAGAAGCAGAAAAAATTACTCTTTTCCTAGCTGTAAACTTCACTTCTGTAATGGAAGTAGCATGTGTTACTGCTTTGTGTGTGTATGTGTTTTCAGGTATCAGTTGTGCTACAACCATGCAAACAAACAGCACCCAACTGAACACTGCAGAAAATGGCAGGGATTATCTCTGCTACTATTTGCTTATATTGCAGCAGGATCAGGCTGAATTAGGAACCGCTGTGCACAGAATACAGAACAGCTATGCGGCCAGAAATGACCTTGCCCTTTACAGCATACAGTGTCAATAAAGGGGAGAGAAAAGGATCGAAGCATACCATAACCCAATCTTCCCAAGGTCATGCCCTAGGTGGGCTGTGAAGCTGAAGAAAGCTCTCTGGCTGCCGTCTGGCCGACTAATTTGCTCTTATCATCATTCTGGAATACTCTCAGATCTTCACTTTACATCAGCATATGCAGATGTTTTGGGGGTTAAAAGGATGCTAATTATGTCACCAAGGAACATTATTTAATCATTGTTCCCCATCCACAACTAATGTTTTAAAGAAAAAATCCATTCTTGATGTTTACTTAAATGTCTTTTTGCTTCTTTGTTAGTAGTCCCGGGTAATAAACAAATTCTTCCATGCCGAAGAAATCAGAATCTTTTTATCCTTGTGGCTGTCCTGGCAGTAGCACACAAATAGAAACAGTGATCACCAGCTTTAGCTGAAAATCAAATAAAGCTTTATTTTAATTATCCCATACTTCTGAATTAACTTCATGTGTATTGTTAATAGTAATCTTAATTAATTCAGTAGTGTTTCAATTTGAGATATAAATTCAAAGGGGTTTTTTTGTAATTTACTGTTTTGGCACTGTCCATTAAGTAGTCCATTATGTTATCTGGCCTCACATCTTTCTAAAGCTAAAATAATGATCAAATGAAAAGAATGTGAGAAAAAAACAATCAACAAGATTTAATTCACTCAAAAAACCTTATCTCTGTGCTCATACAGATGCTAAAAAAGCCTGTATGTATTAAATATGCCCTCCCTTAAGTTTTATTGCCCAAGCGGTCAAGCTGGTAATTTTGCAATAAAATGCCAAATTCCGGGCAGCTCATTTTTTACTATTGCATTTTACTGCTCAGGCTGCAGTTATTACTAACATGTTTGTTTTAAGAATGAACAGCATAGATTTCATAGATAAAACTAGTGATTATTCTCTAAATAGACATAATTTTTTTTCTGTACAGCTAAAAGATAAATGCCTAGTTGAAGCAATAATGTGAGAAGGTTATTGTCAGTAACAGCTTATTTGTTCAGCTGGAAGTTCCCATTAGCTATATGATCTATGAAAAATTAGCTGTATGAAGTAGGTTTTTATGGAAATAAACCACAGTACTTTCTGTCTTTTCTCTGACTGAAAGTTAAAAATGTTATTAGAAATGAAAGCAATGATTTGTCTGTTCACACAGTGTGTCAGAGGATAGGAAAAGTAACAAAAAGGGTAAAACTGGGTTTTTTTTCTTCCCCCGGCATCTGTTTGTTTTGTCTTCCTTTTTCTGAATCATATCAGCATGTATTATTGACATTGTTCCAAAGTTTGGCTCTTTGGGTGTTTATCTAAGAATTTCACATGTCACTGAAAGGAGTTATATATGTACAAAGGAATATTGCTTTCTTATTTTATGTATCCATAGCCAAAGATATTTATTTCCTAGAAAAATAGCTAAGGTAGATATTTAAATCCAAATATCTATACCATTTATCTTTCACTTTCACAGACCTTTCAATGTGGTACTACTGAAACGTGCAAAATCTGCAGTACACTTTCCAAGGATTTTTCAAATTGTGTGGGCAATCAGAATACCTTTAATTCTGTTCGGATAGATGGTGATGTATTTTAAACCAACATTTATCAAAATAAACTCCAAGCTTCAGAATCTTATTACTAGTCACGGCAAGTTTTGCTGTAACTTCTTGATGTAGGCTATAGTGGCCCCTGGTGAGGACAAGCCATCAGTACTGAATCATCACCAGCTTGATTCTTTTTGTCTCTGCCATCCTATAACAGTGCATGACAAAGAATTCCCTTATCTCTGTCTCTGACCTTACAGGGAAAGTGAAAGAGTACCCCACAAATATCTCTTATGTTATTTGTATATCCATTAAAAATACTGTAATTTTACAGTAGATTAAACATATGCTACTCTTGCACTCCTCTTCAGTTTTATATATTTTATTACTAATGTTTTGTTTTCTGTATCTTCTTGAGGTCTGGGATTCAGTATTGCAGGAGGAGTTGGAAACCAACACATCCCTGGGGACAACAGCATTTATGTCACCAAGATTATTGATGGAGGAGCTGCGCAAAAAGATGGGAGGTTGCAGGTTGGAGATAGACTTCTTATGGTAAGTATGACAAATTTAAATCCCATTTTATTTGGCTGAAAATTGTTTCAGATAAGGACTTCTATTCACCGTACATCTTACTGGGGTGACTGTTACAACTTCTATAATAATGATGAGTTATATTTCCATCACCTTCTTTTTTTCCCATTCTTTATATGTATTTCTGAGACTGCAGTTAAAAAAGCATTACTCTGGAAGACCAAAATTTTATAAAGAGAAGGCAATAGGTGATATCACTTCGACAAACTTTTAACCGAGAAGAGAATAAACGTATTATGCACATCAGCAAGAAGTCAAAATGCACCAGAAAACTGATTCTACGATCATTTTAAGAAAATTAAAAGGAAGGTGCAAAGACATGCTGCTAAACTCTCTTGTGTAGCCACTGTCAGTGGACTGTTACCTCCATTTCAGTACATGTAGGAATGCTTTATGTTTATGTTCCATATAGATGTTTAAAAAAATACGTTTTTCTCCATATTTTTCCTTGAGAAAGTATGCTTATTCTTCTGATAGATCTCACTTCAGGAAATTCTTCCTGATATTTGCAGTGCTAGTACATTGTTCCTGGTAGATAATTCTTCCCCACTCACAGAGTTTATTTAATTCTTTGTTAAGAATTCTTTGTTAATTCTTTGTTTTGCTGAAATCCTGACCCTGGTGAATCAGCAGAAGCTAATCTGTGTCAAGTTTTATTCATGTCAGTGCATTTACGTAGATTTCAGGAGGTAGAGAAATATTTTTTTGAATGGGTGCCATGAAAAAAAAAATGTCCTGCAGTAGCTCTGGTTTCTGACATGATATCTAATCAGTGAAAAATTGCCATGACCTTTTTTTGCTGCCTGCGAATCTGTGCCTAATTGAGGTTTTCTTTATTTGGCTAGAGACACTGTGTCCCAGTCACATGTGAAGATGACTATTCATTCTATAGACAGTATTAAACAACTGGAAAGGCAGTCAGTTGCTGGGTTGGTGACTATTTGACTTTTTTTAATTAATCCAAGTGGATAGATAAAACAGCTTGAGGATCGAGTGGTGTTATCAAAATCAAAGCAAAATGAAACTAGAACTTAAAATTTCTTTGGTGTTTCTTTGCAGGTTCTCGGCACAGTAAAATTCAAGTCACTGTTATATAATGAAGTTTTGGCTGATTTTACTATAGAAATATATATTTCTATTTCCCGGATTTGCACGTTGTTTTGTTATTTTGTACCTTGTAGCAAATCTGCTTGTGTTCAGCTGTTGTTTTCTTTCATTATGAGATTTCTTCAAAGGTTTTGTGTCATCTGTAAATTTTTATTACCTTACTCTTAATTTCTTCCAACTCACTTGAGGGAATAATTAATATACACCAAAAATCCATATGCAAAAAACCCACATTCACCATTTCCAATATAATTTAATTAGGGTGAATTTGAATAGAAAAAGAGTTATTTTATACACCACCGTGTATAAATTTATTCTTTCCAGATTTTTATAGGATTTGTCTATTAGGCATCTCTTCTCTGTCTTGAACCTGTGATTCATTGCAGTCAGGTATAGATGTTTCTTCATTGTGACAATTTTATACTCCTGAATCTGACTTCTGAAAATGAGCAGAGATCGTTCTCAGTGTGTTTAATGTCTTTATACTGCATTCCTTCCAGTCTGGACCAGTTCTTCACTTACTGTCATCTCCTGTTATCACTGCATACAAAATGAGAGAAAAAAAATAAAAATCGGTCATAATATTGCTCTCCACTAGTTAGGTACTTCCAGACCAAGCTTTTCACAGCTGCGTAAGAAAACCATAGTCAACTTACTCTTTGTATACCTTTAACCATTAGATTTTTGGAGATAAATATAACAAGATCAAAATCTATTTCTAAAATTAATGCAGAATACAGTCATGTATTCTGCTCTTTCCAAGATGACACCCTGATTTCTTTGGAACTCATGTACTTTCAGTATTTTTCTGTTCCACTTTGTGAAGTGGTCCTACTTCTCCTTTGCTGGTTCCTTATTGATTATATATTAGAACAATTCCTTCCTTCCGCCCCACCCCCCCCACCCCCCGCAAGTCATACAGCCTTTCTTGATCTTTGTTTTTTCCATCATTTCTCTATAAAATTTACCAGAATTTGTCATCCTCCTGGAGCTGTCAGCAGCTGCTGGGGGACTTGTTTCATTTTTGTATGTGTTCTGGTAAGTTTGTGTGAAATTCTTTCAGATCCCGAAGAACATACAAATCAAATGCATGAAAACTGAAGATGTAATAAAAGAAAGGCTGCAAAATTAAAAGTAATATTGAGAAGTAGAACAATTAGGTGCCATCTGAGCATTTTGCAACTTGATGACCCTACTGTTATTAAATGCAGATTGCTAATAGTGTGTTAGGCATTCAGAAGATGTATTATGTAAATACTGAGCATTATTGTGAAATCTATACAAGTGCATGTTATGCACTTATGTTTCTATAGCACTGAGCCTGCTCTTAAGGCTTTTTATCCTGGACACTTGCACAAGAAAATGCTCCATTATAGGATAATCCTGAGGTGCCCATTAGGAAAATTACTGGAGGAAGCATAAGAGTGTTTAAGCCAAAACCTGAAGTGTTTTTTCTAGGTAGTGAAAGAAGCAGACCAGAGCTCTGCTCTGAAGACTTACAGCTAGGAGAATAGTGCTTTACTGTATTCCAGTGGTAACGCCTATGTAACGTCTACTATTGCTGGTGGTAATGGCTGCAGTGAGAATATGAGTGTGCTGGGGGTCTCAGCTAGGTTGCTTCTCTTTGTGTTAGAAGGGAGCAAAGGGAGATCACTGACGGAGCATCATTGGCTAATTTGATTCAGGGTCAGCTATAGGGCCAGGCCAGGTTGCTCAGGAATTTATCCAGCTGAATCTCACAAATCTCCAAGGATGGAGCTTGCACAGCCTTTCTGGGAAACCTGTTCTACTGGTTGACTGTCCTCACAAGGAAAATATTTTTCCTTATAACCTGTTTGACCCTCTCTTGTCTCAACTTATGCCTGCTGTCTCTCTATCCTGTTACCACATACCACGCTGAAAAGCTTGCTCTGTTGTGATGACCTTCCTGTAAGCACCAGGGGTCTGCTGTTAGTTGTCCCCAGAGGTATTCCTTCTCCAGGCTGAAAATCACAGCTCCTCTAGCTTCTTCTCACCAAGTCAATGCTCCAACCCCAACTACCCTAGCAGCACTCCCCTCAAATTGCTCCGTTTTGTTCCTTCCCATAGCACAGGAACGAAAACTGAACACAGTATCTAGCTGCAGTCTAATGAGTGGCAACTACTGGGGAATAAACCTTCCCTGGATGTCCTGGCTCTGCCCGTGCTCATACAGCCCAGGATGCTGTTGACCTCTTTGCTGCCAGGACACACAACTGGCTCATGCCCAGCTTGCTGTCCATCGGGAGCCCCAAGCAGTTTTCCATGGAACTGTTGCCAGGCCGCCAGTGCCCAGCCTGTGTTACAGAAGGAGGTTAGCCTGTGCCAGGGGCAGGACTTACTGCTTCTCCTTGTTGAACATTATAAATTTTGTGTCAGCCCCTTCCTGCAGCCTATCCAGGACGGCAGTCCTGCCCTAGAGTGTATGGACTCACCCCTGTAGTGAAGCGTCACCTGCAAATGTGATGAGAGCGCACTGCTCACCTCTTCGAAGTGATTAATGATCATCAGGAAGAGCTGGAAAATGGTTTAAGTTATTATCCCTCAGATAATGATTACTTTCTTTCATCTGATACCATCATCTCACTTTGGAGGAGTTTACGGGGTGGATAAATGAGAAATCAGTATAAAACTCTGTGGGTTTACTAGTACAAAACAACACTCATAGCTAGAAGCAAGGTATTCTTCAAGGAAAAGTCTAAAACCTGTAGTCTTTAAAAGAAAATGTAATCTATTATTTATCTAAGTACTAGCTTTTCAAAAATTTGTCTCCTACACCGAAATACCCTCGTATGTTTGGGCCATATCCTGTTGCTTCTTGGCCCGTGTAGTTAGAGAGATCAGATTTTTGTGGGGTTATTTATGCTTATGGGAAAAGTGATGTTCCTCACATACCAAGAGCTTTAATTTGATTCTGTTTTCTTGCTGAAAACAGAAGGAAGAAACAGGAGTCACTTTCCTTTTGGAAATTTAGGCTTGCTTTCTACCCGGTTGTGTGCTGAAAACAAAGCATGTTATTCTGTAGGGGTTTCATAGGGCTGCAATAGGGCTGTGAGTGCACAATTGTGGATATGTTCCTTACAGGATCTCCTACCAGTATCTGTTTCTTTCAGATTGTATATGGTTGCAGGATCATGTTTGTGCTAAAGTAATCAGAGCGTATAATTTAAGATGCATCCGTATTAGCATTTGGTTCTGATCAGAAGTGCTCTTTTAAAGTGATTTTGGCTGTCTTGGGGGATGGTCTTTTAGAAAACAAATTGGATTATTTTTTTTTAATGAAACTGCAACAGAAAATGTGGTCCAGGACCATTCCTAATTAGCTTTGCATTGCAGCTGCGAACAGGCATTTTTGTCAGCAGACTAGATGTAATGCAGACTAACCCCCTTAAAAGATGTACAGCGTGGACATCATATCATCCAGACCCCCCGTTGCTGTGGATCACTCCTAGTGCACACATCCTTCGCTCACACAGGTGCACCCACAGATCCAGAGTTATGCTGCTATGCCAGCTGATGGAGTCCAGGCTTAGGCTTAAAAGAAGAAAACAGTGTGAAAGAGGTTGTACCTGAACTGTAGGTTGTAAGTAAGAAAAATATACTCTGAAGTGGAGAGTGAACTAGTACTGAACCAACTCGGGGGCTCAGTGGCTGCATCCCCTCTCGTGCAGTGCTGGGCTCTGAGCCAGCTGTGCAGCCACTGCCGCTGGCCTTGCAGTGCTTTATCTGGCATTCAAACACAGGTTTGCTAGCACTGGTCTTTGGGTGGTACACTAGTAATAAGCTCCCCAGTTTATTCCTTCTAGTGATACTCTCATCCGGTTGTTCCTTGTCCTCATGCCACTTCATTAGCCTTGAAAATGTACTTTTTTTTGACCAAAGTCAGCATGAAAGGGGGTTGAAAACTGATGGTTCGATATATTACAGTGCCACTTGAATGGTGTATGCACTGCACTGCTTGGAGCCTGAAGCCCAGGGCTTAGTCTCATATTTGTCTGTGAAGCACAGATCCTTGTGTTTCTCTGCAAAGAGCAGATCTGGTTTATGACACTTAGCCCATAAGTACTGATAATCTTAAGCAAGCTAATTTCAGAGGAATTAACAGACTGTATCATCTGAAGACAGCCAGTTTCTTTCTGTTCACACTCCAGCACTTGTACAACTAACTCAGGAGTCCATGACGCTATAAGCAGTTAGTTAATCCAAACAGATTTACATCCTTAGGACAACTAATTAGTCTTCAGCAGTGAAAAACGTTTCACTTTTTGCAGCCTTTTAAGTTATGCTGAGTTTTTAAAAAGGCACATAAGTATTCTGGATTTACAGCTGGCACAGCACAGGTGTTTACCAGCCAATGTTCATTCAGGATTCACTCAGGAAAAACCCACTTTCTGAATGCAAAGTAGAATATTACACAAAAGCAAACATTACCATTGGCAAGATCACCTCTCTGTCTCAATCACTGAGTGAATCAAATCTCTCATATGCTAAATCAATGGAGGACAGAAAAGAATTCCCTTTAAAACTTTAAAGAAAATTAAATATGGCAGACTTATTCCTCCAGAGCTCTTATTCTATTACCAGCTTATGTTGTTGTGAGGGGAATTATTCTTTAGAGCACTTGTACGGTCATTTTGGGGATTCTAAGCTTTTCAGTCTAGCTACTTCTCAGTGCCTTTTTTTTTTTTTTTTTTTTTCAATATGAATCTAGGAAAACTTCCAAATAAGATAATTCTTGCTTAGGTTTACACTTCATTGCTTTGATTATGCTATTGAGGAAAAAAACCACCCCAGTCTTTTTTTATCTCTTCGGCAACATTTCTTACTGATTTCCCCTCATCCCTCAAATAGCTTCTTTGATTGGACTTGTATGTTTAATTTCCTTCTGTATTGCTATATTATTTCTTTCTTTTATTCTTTTCCGGTAATATCAGTATGTCTTCATATCACATACTTTCTATTTTAAAAGAAACAGCTTTCCTAATTTCTTTTTTACATCAGGCATCATTTGCATTTCTGAATTTTCTGTGTATGGAACTTTTCCCATTAGAAAAGCCCCTCTTGCTCCATGCCTGTTTTCCTTCTAAATCCTCTCCTTTGGCTCTTGTCACAGCATTTTGTGGCTCAAACATCCAACTCTTGTAACTAAACTGACCACTCAGTAAATTTCTTTTTTAGCATTTGCCTTAGGGGTTTTCCCCCCTTAATTCATTGCTACCTAACTTGGCTTCTGAGAGCCAGAAAGTTGGTATGCAGTACCCATTCAACCCACTCAGCTTTGATGTCAGCCCTTCTGCATAAAAGTTTCAGAATCTCAGAGGGTTGCATGCCATATAGACTGATTTCTTATTTAGTT
This sequence comes from Falco cherrug, assembly GCF_023634085.1. Classification (NCBI taxonomy): domain Eukaryota; kingdom Metazoa; phylum Chordata; class Aves; order Falconiformes; family Falconidae; genus Falco; species Falco cherrug. Next base: position 8,200,136 of record NC_073698.1, read on the forward strand.
TGCATCTCCCACTCTTCATCTTCTTTACCTCCAACTCAACTCTTTTTTTTTCAAACTATATGTGCCGCTAAAGTAATCTCGAAAGCAGCAAGTGAAGCTTTGGTATAATGCATTGATTGTGCCACAACCACTGAAAAAGCCAGATTTAGTGCTTGAAGTTCTGTTAAAATAGGTGTCTTTTACGGAAACAAGGAAAAGCTTAAGAAATAGTCTCTTGGTGATACTGAGAGAGTCTCCTCACTCTGTAAATATTATTAAAACCAGCTACATCATATTTCCTAGTAATCGCCATCTCTGGCATGATGTGTTGAAGAATGATATCCAGAGATCTTCTCATGAAAGAAATTATATCCTACAGTCATCTTGCAGTAATGTCTAGGGAGCTGGACAACATAATTCTTCAAAGTATTCTGTAATTCTTTAATCTGTTCAAGTTTTCATTTTCACATATCAGAATACATACAGATGTCTTTATTTGCAATCATTGTTTTATGATCAAAAAGTAGAAAAGATATTGATACATGCAGATAATAGTATTAATGGGAATTGTTGGTCCAAAGCAAGGACTACTTTCTGAAGGAAACTGGGAAATGCATAGTATATTTTGCATACTGTAATTCTAAACTGATGTTGGCAATGACTAAGGAAAGTGATTTTACCTCCTTCTCAAAGAGCTCCCATTTAAAAGAGACCTTATGGCACCACTGAGAATCTTTGTCTTAATGAATGAATCAATGTGTGTGATTGTTTGCTCTTGATGTACATTGAGTCGCTCTTCTTTGATTACTGACAACTGAGCAGTAGCAAACTTTCTTTCTAAGAGTGTTGTCTCTAGAGAAAAGAAACCTTTAATATTCTATATATTTGAGATAAGTTTGAATAGCAATTTTGGTACATGTTGCTGGAACACTTTTTGTAGCAGAACTCTGTTTATTTTGAAGGGTCCTTTCTTCTCAAATTTTCTTCCAGTGTCTTTTCTATTAAATTCTCCTTTGTATCTTGATTTCACTCATATGTTATCTTTCTTCAAGTTCTGCCAAGTTCCAGCTTTACATACTTCAGTTTTCCACAGTATTCTGCCCACTTAAGCTTATAGATACTCGGAATGAGAAAAATAAAAAAATCATTGTATTTAACCTTTGCGATGATCTCTAGGACCTTACAGTGTATAAAGATAAACACAGTGCATAACTACCCAGACATTAATTCTTTGTTTAGAAACACTTGGTCTTTAGTTCTTATCTCCACTTCAAGATTTGTACAACTTGTACACAGTGTTAGTAAATTGCCTGTACTGTAAAGTTATTGTCAAAGATAAGTAGGACCTGGCAAAGCAAATGTAAGTTTTATATGTATCATACTATATTTTCTGTTCCTAAAATGGCTCTTTATCCTCCAGCTGCGCAGCTGTGACATCCAAGTGTGTTGTGATGGAAGTCCTAACTATGACTTTTTATCAGCTACATTTCCAGGAAAAAATACTTTGGAAAAAGAATTGCAACAAGTTCATTTGTGTCTTAATTGTTTTTATACACTCCTAAAAAGACCAAAAGTCAAAATCCAAACAATGCTATGGTATTTCATTTTGTGTCTTTTTTTGACTAAGAACATTTCTTCACAGCAGCAGTATAGTGGGAGGTTATTATCTGAGATTTTCTTTACTTCAAAAAGCTTGCAGTTAGGATGAAACACAAGATAAATACAATGTACAGACAGCGTAGGAAGGAGAAAACATAAAGGATAACCATGCAGTCATGTTTCCAAAAGGATAAATATTCAGTATTTGGCAGTTTTGAAGTACATAAACAAAAAAGGCTTAATTTCAGTCACTTCTTCTTGCTATCAGCAAAGTAATTTAAAAGACATTTATTTATTTAAAGTGCATATGTATGCTACTGCTGATCATAATGAAGAATAACAGAGAAATTTATAGAAGATAGGTATCAGATTTTTATTTAAATAGAAGACCTGTCAAAATACAGCATACAGTGTCAGCAACTCTCTCCTGAGTGTTAGGTTGCATCATTGCTCTTCATGTCAAATTGTCATAACATGCCTGTCATTGCCTCTTTCAATTAACCTTAAAACCAACTCTGAGATTTATACAAGGAACAAACTTTAAACAGAATCCTTACATTTAGCCATACTGCCCAAAAGCAGTCATTCTCCCTTAGTGTTGATGAAATTGTTGGGGTATGAAGAGTCCTCCAGTTCCATTGACCAAACCCTTAGGCAATAGCTTATTGTCACAGCCAGGTCTCTGAAAATTTACTGATACTAAATTCCCTAGAAAGTATGTATTTTTTTCTGTGATTTACAGCTCTACTATATTATACTGTAGTTGAGGAGCTACTTCTTCCGTCTTGCATAATCTTTGCAAGGAATCCTTGCAGTAGCTGTAGAAATTGGAGGATGGCACTTTAAATCACAATAAAGTGTTTCATATACAACATTCACCGTGAGATGTAGGTCACTGGAACAGGCTCCCCAGGGAAGTGGTCACAGCACCAAGCCTGACAGAGCTTGAGGAGTGTCTGGACAATGGTCTTAGTCATATGGTTCAGTTTGAGGTAATCCTGCAAGGAGCAGGGAGTTAGACTCAGTGAACCTTATGGATCCCTTCCAGCTGGAGATATTCTATGATTTCTATGATTTTCATTGGCTTATACCACATGTCCGAAACCTGTATCTACACCCTTCTTTGCTTCTTTCCTCTACCCTATAATTTCTCTGTTCTGGATGTATGTTTTTTGGGACAGGAACCATTCACTATTCTGTTTACAGGAGGTCAACCTATTGTTGACATTCTGTGGCTATAGTGGATTTAGATGTGAACAAATTTTATACGCCTCTACAATAAACCACTTCTGACACTTTTCTTTTGATTTTCTTTATTTGGGAGTAAAGTGTAAATAGGCAAGGTTTATTGCTACCATTTCCTTCCATATTTAACCTGTAGTCCTGTACCCTAATCCTTGCTCATGTTAAGTATTTTTGTTTTCCAATAAAGTACAGAACTAGGACTACATTCTACATTCTCTTACTTTTTCAGTGTTTCTTTCCTGTGCTTCCAGAAAACTGACAAACTTTCACACTGAAAATCCCTTTTCTCCCATCCAGAACTTCCCTTTTTCATTTCTTGTACCTCATAGGCAGCCCCTTATTCTGGATACCACTTGGTACCTCTTACTATTTCAATGGTCGATGGCATATCAGGGGTGGAAATATCTGGGGGGTTTGAGTATTGCTGAGGTCACAGCCATGACTGCTAAGAGGTGAATTTGGACAGTTTATCTTGATAGGTCAAATAACATAGTTACTGTAAATTATGTGGGGTTAAGTTATTAAATTATTATTAAATATAGGTTTATGTTAATGATGATACTCGTAGCAGAATATCACAGAGGACTTATCTACTGACAAGATGAAGTACCATCTTGACCCATTATGATTCTGTGATATTATCAATACTGCTATGTCAGCCTGAGTATACATGTGCTAAGAAAACTGTATTTTCTACCTTGCTGCAATACTGCTTCTGTAATCTCCAGTGCTCTTTGTCTACAGCATTTTTCCCAACATTGTGATAACTGCAAGGCTGTGTCATTATTTTTTTTGTCTTATTTCTGCATTCCAACTCACCTGTCTGATTTCTCCTTTAAGGTAAATAATTACAGTTTAGAAGAAGTTACCCATGAAGAGGCAGTAGCGATACTGAAGAACACATCAGATGTAGTGTATCTGAAAGTTGGAAAGCCCACCACCATTTACATGACTGATCCATATGGCCCACCAGATATTACTCACTGTAAGTGACTTCTGCAACTCATTTTGTAGGAGATACCAGTTTGTCAGATCATTGTGTTCTTTTCATAGCTGTCCAAAGTACCCCATTAAAGTTTATGAAACAGCTTGGAAGGCTACAAAAATGAAAGGTTTATTGCCACTTAAGGTTGCTACACTCATGAAATATTGCAGATAACTCTGCTAAAGTATTTTTGCAACAAAAGTAACAATGTAGCTGATGTACTGCTATGCTGATCCCAGTTAGCCATATTCCAGGTGATCAGACTGAACTGTAACTCTTGTAACAATTACAGTAATGAGTATATGCAAATATATTTTGAAATATGATTTGATTTGTAGACTGGAGTCCTCTGTCCACTGAAAAATCAGAACAAGCAGCAAACCATCTTGTACAAACTTAGTGAAAACCTGAGACAGATATATATCATATTTGAATAAGATATTTACTTGGAATGTAAAAATTGCTGCTCTACTTACAAGAATTTATCTGTTTTCTGTACATATCCAATTCATAGAATCATAGACTGGTTTGGGTTGGAAGGGACCCCAAAGATCATCTAGTCTCCACTCCCGTGCCATGGGCAGGGATCTTCCACCAGCCCAGGTTGCTCCCAGCCCCGTCCAGCCTGGCCTTGAGCCCTGCCAGGGATGGGGCACCCACAGCTGCTCTGGGCAGCCTGGGCCAGTGCCTCGCCACCCCCACAGTAAAGAGTTCCCAGGTTATTATTCCACTTCGCTTTATTCTCAGTCTGTCCATTACCTTTACATATATTCATCTGCCTTTTTTTTTTTTTCGGCATTCACTGTAGACACTGTTGTAGGAAAAGTTGTCAAAAAATATAGTGAAGCTCAGTGAAGGATCTCATAGGAAGGGAAGTTTATTTTCTTTTAAAACAAACTGATTTCAATCAGGCTGTCATATCCACGTACTCATAATCATCTAGGCTCACATCACATCCAGCATTCAGGTAGAAAGATGCACATCCAGGTGCATCACCTGGACTCAGGACTCCCTGAGATGACCAGTCTGTTGACAGAGTCCCTTGGAAAACAGTTCTGAAGGGCCAAGGAGCCCAGGAAGGTAGGACATTCTTCAAGAAGGAAATCCTAAAGGTGCAGGAGCAGGCTGTCCCCATGTGCTGAAAGGTGAGCCAGCAGGAAAGAAGACCATCCTGGCTGAACAGAGAGCTTTGCCTGGAACTCAGGAAAAAAGCAGAATTTGCCACCTTTGGAAGAAGGAGAAGGCAACTCAGGAGGATGATAAGAAAATCATGAGGTTATGCAGGGTGAAGATTAGAGCGGTGAAAGCCCAGCTAGAACTCAGGCTGGCCACTGCCATAAAAGATAACCAAAAGTGTTTTTACGAATACATTAGAAACAAAAGATGGGTCAAGGATAACGTGCATCCCTGATTGGATGCAGGGGGGAACATTGCTACAGAGGATGAGGAGAAGTCTGAGGTACTGAATGCCTTCTTTGCCTCAGTCTTTAATAGTAAGACCAGATACCTTCAAGATACTCACCCCCCTGAGCCGGAAGACAGGGACAAGGAGCAGAATGAAGTCCCCACAGTCTGGGAGGAAACGATCAGTGACCTGCTGCTCCACTTAGACACACACAAGTCTATGGGGCCAGATTGGATCCACCCGAGGCTACTGAGGGAGCTGGAAGAGGAGCTCAACAACCCACTCTCCAGTATTTATTAGCAGTCCTGGCAAATTGGAGCGGTCCCAGAAAACTGGAGGTCAGCCAGTGTGATGCCCATCTATAAGAAGAGCACAAAGGAAGATCTGGGACACTACAGGCCTGTCAGCCTGACCTGGGTGCCAGGAAAGGTTATGGAGCAGATCATCCTGAGTGCCATCAGGCAGCACATGCAGGTCAACCAGCAGATCAGACCCAACCAGCATGAGTTTACGAAAGGCAGGTCCTGCTTGACTAACCCGGTCTCCTATGACAAGATGACCCACCTAGTAGATGAGGGAAAGGCTGTGGATGTTGTCTACCTGGAACTTAGTAAGGCCTTTGACGCTGTCTCCCACAGCATCTCCTGGAGAACCCAGCTGCTCATGGCTGGGACGGGTGTGCTCTGCGCTGGGTAACAAGCTGGCTGGGTGGCCAGGCCCCAGTTGTGGTAGTAAATGGAGTCACATCCAGCTGGTGGCCAGTAACAAGCGGTGTTACCCAGGGCTCAGAATCAGGGCCAGTTCTCTTTAATATCTTTATTGATGATCCAGATGAGGGGATCGAGTGCACTCTCAGTAACTTTGTAGATGACACCAAGCTGCCGGGGAGTATTGATCTGCTGGAGGGTAGGAAGGCTGGGTCGATAGGCTGAGGTCAGCTTTATGAGGTTCAACAAGGCTCAGTGTCAGGTCCAGCACCTGGGTCACCACAACCCCATGCAGTGCTATGGGCTGGGGGCAGAGTGGCTGGAGGAAAGCTGCCTGGAGGAAAAGGACCTGGAGGTGCTAGTTGACTGCTGGCAGTGTGCCCAGGTGGCCAAGAAGGCAAACAGCATCCTGGCTTGCATCAGAAACAGCACAGCCAGCAGGACCAGGGCAGTGACTGTCCCCCTGTAATCAGCACTGGTGAGGCCTCACCTCGAATCCTGTGTTCAGTTTTGGACCCCTCACTTCACAAGGGATGTAGAGGTGCTGGAGCGTGTCTAGAGAAGGTCAGTGGAGCTGGGGAAGGATCTGGAGCACAAGTCTGATGAGGAGCAGCTGATGGAACTGGGGGTGTTTAGCCTCGAGAAAAGGAGGCTCAGGGGGGACCTTATCGCTCTCTACAGCTGCCTGGCAGGAGGCTGTGGGCAGGTGGGGTCGGTCTCCTCTCCCAGTAACAAGCAACAGGTCAAAAGGAAACAGCCTTAAGTTGTGCCCGGGGAGGTTTAGATTGGATATTAGGAAAACATTTTTACTGAAAGGGTGGTCAAGCATTGGAGCAGGCTGCCGAGGGCAGTGGTGAAATCACCATCCCTGGAGGTATTTAAAAAACACATAGATGCGGTGCTTAGCAACATGGTTTAGTGATGGACTTGGCAGTCCTGGGTTAACAGTTGGACTTTATGATCTCAAAGGTCTTTTTCAACCTAAATGATTCTATGATTCTGTGTACAAGGGTGAGTGGCTGCAGAGTTTTTATCATGTACATATACCTTCTTATTAACCTCCTTGACAACCTCCTTGCTGATGTCCTTTTTGTGCCCTTAAGGAGATAATAGCGATTAGGATCTTCTGTCTCTCCTATCTGTCCCACCTGGGCATGTCATTCAGATTTACTCACTTCTTTGTCTCCTTATCAGTGTCCTAGGCTCCAATCTAGTCTTTATCCTGCCATCATCTCTTAATGGCTTGAGTCTTTGTTTTAGTTTGGGTGTAGGCTGTCCCGATAAGTTACATGTAGTTAAGTATTGATGACCCATTGATGACCCTGGGTGCTATCAATACAGGCCATTCTTGTACCCCTCCTGCCAGTACTCCTGGTGTCCATACCCAGGCATTCCCATTCTCTTTTCAATCACAGCAATCTTAACATTTCAATTGCAGATCTCTATACCACTGGTGCCTGTTAGTCTAAACATTTCATTACTGAAATTCCCTTTCTTCACTAAAAACTGTCTGCCTTGGGTTCAACTACCAACAGGGACCAGCTGCACCATGGCAGTTTGATTTTTGACAAGAGCTTCAGCGACTGATCCATATCCATCTTGATCTCCTGCCAATAATCCTAAGGACAGTTAAGGCCAACCAAGGGCTGGGAAAGGCAGATTTTATCAGTAAATGTTAGAGATTTAATTTTTTTCTGCGCTTTTGCATAGTGTTGCTACTGTGGACTGACAAAGTTGAGAGAAAAGCTAATAATCCTCCTTATTCAGACTGCTCCATAAAAATAGGAGGGAAGGTTTTGTAACATGCACATCAGGTGGTATACTCAACTGTGCTGAGGATACCTATTTAGTTAGCAAATGTTGCAACAGATGGCAATCATGTTGTTCAGTAGCAGTCTGGTCTGGATCTTAGAACACCCAAGAAGTAAAAATGCTAAATGTCCCCATCCAATCTCCTGCTTTATAATACTTTCCAAAATAATAATTCAGGAGTTCTAAACCAGTGTGTTTTATTATGTCAGATTATAGATCAGCAGCATATGAGAAGACAGAAGTAATTCCAGAGGGAGAGTAAAGGTTGAAAAGATTTGCAGCAGCCTACCCCAGGCTGTCGGTGCATACAGATTCATTTATTCTCAGGGAACCTTTCATTATACCTACACATTCAGAATATTTCAGAACGGGTAATGGCCTTTCCTTGTACAGATATTTTGCTTTCAAACATTCTGTATCTCATCATCTGAAAGAAACACTGAAATTAATACTAGGAAGTTAGCTGTCTTCTGCTAATCAGAAAATTAATCAGATCTCATTGCAGAAGCGTGTATCATTGTTTTTCCTATTTATCATTTCCTTTTCTAATTACATTAACTAAAGATTGAATACAACTGTTAGGGCATCTCTCCCGTCATAAATATTGCCAGTAGCTTCAGAATACCAATAAGCAAGCAAACAACAAAACCCACAGACCCAATATAGAATCAGACAGTAGTCCTGTAATTTTCATTATTAATCATTAATATGCAAGAGATTTGTATCCACTTTCTATTTTAAATAAACAGAGTTACTGTGATCTAAGTATCATCTAAGTTGGTACTGAAATGTCAATTATATTGGAAAGTTTGGCACCTTTAGTAGACCACAGCTTTAAATTTTCATCATGCATAATTCTTGCTGAACATAAAATTCCTGTTCTTGCTTTGCTTTGAGCTCTTACTGTGTGACTCCCATTGCCCTACACTGGAGCCAAAAAGAGGCGTGCTTTTAATCTCATTCTCTCCTGTTTATATTTCCTTTTCAAGTCAGTCCTAACTGAAAAAAGTTCCTGTCTCCCAAACTAGCCTTTCTTATTCAGATCCCTTCTGAAGAGTCAATCCTTGCAAATGAGCCATCATCATCATCATCATCATCATCATCATCATCATCATCATCATCATCATCATCATCATCATCATTATTATATAAATATATTATTTATATATTTATAAAAATATAATAATAATAATAATAATCTTTCAAGAAAACCCCAGCTGTTCATTCTTTCTTGTAACATTTTTAACTCTCTCAGGCAAGGATTGTCTGTTTTGATGTTATTTACAGCAATGAGCACATTCTTGGTACTTAACTAAAAAATGGTGCTCGTGACATCTAATAAAATATGAAAGTGGCTAACTAGAAATGCTTATTCTTACCTTCAGCTTATTCTCCACCAATGGAAAATCATATACTCTCTTCCGGAAACAATGGCACTTTAGAATACAAGGCATCTCTGGCCCCTATCTCACCGGGAAGATACTCACCCATTCCAAAGCACATGCTTGTGGAGGACGACTACACCAGGTCAGATGCTTCTCTTTATTTCTTACCTTTCATGACAATTACAAAGGACATAGGTAAAGCATTCAATGCACCTCACATAGGATATAGCATATAGTTCTTTTCACCTATGTTCAAGGGAAGGTGAATTGAAACTGTTACAGGTAGGGAGACAAGTAAGAGAAAGATCACACGGATGAATGCTGACCTGAGGTCCATGTTGCCTGGGTGCATTCCTGCACTGGTTCCTAAACAACATGGCTGCACCAGAACAATGCTGGCACTGAGCAAAATTTTCTGTTTCTTAACACAACTAGGAGATCTCAGTATCAGTGACTCATCTGGCTCACTGTACGTATGGGTGGAGAGATTGTATGTGCATTTTTACTGGTCTGTGACGCTCTGAAAGTTCCAGCTTCTTTAGTGAAAGCAAGACAGAAATAGCCTGTAATTGCTCTGGGCACACACATTGAAAGATAAATGTTATGGAGAGAAACCACTATGGGAAAAGAAATAAAAAAGTATAAACTGGCTGTGAATAAAGACAGGAGGGAAACTGGAAAAAGTTTCTTAACCATTACAGCAATCACAATATGGAAGAGTTTTCTATGATAGCATAGAGGTTAAAAGGAAACTGGTTATGCAGTGGCACTTGATACCCTTATAAAAGGGGTTCTTTGATGTGATTATCAGCAAAATGACCCTGGAAATTGCTTCTAATCCTTTTGGTTTTTTAAATAATCCCAAAGGAATTATGACTACTATATGGAAGTATGGTATCAGAATTGTATCTGCGTAGTTGATTTCCAGGTAGAAGAGGTGCATAGGAGAATGCTGGGAGGGTTCTTTTATGCCTTGTATTATTAGATCAACACTGAATGTCACTGGTGAGAAAGCATGTATTTATCTTTTTGTTTGAAGAGCACCACCATTCACTTAGAAGACAACAGTTACGTTGTAAAAGGAGTCCTCATTATGTCTAATGCCACAGGAAATGCATATTTTTTTTTCTGTGCTTCAGTATTTATAAATTCATTGTGTTTAAAGCTAGGAAGGGGATGTTCCTAACATCTAACCTGACCTACTGTGTATCTTAAGCCAAAGGATCTCATCCACTTACGTATTCATCAGCTTCATAACTTGCTAATTTGAATTTCATTTTTCTTGTTGTATATGATTACAATCTCAAGCTGCTTAACCTGTTGGATCAGACAGATTCAGAGTAACTAAATCATGACACAGTGTCTGATCAGGACATACTTGTATGGAAACCACACCTTGCTTCCCTGTCTTGGCTAAAAGAATTTCTCCCTTGCTTTGATTGAGGATGCAAAGCTGACATTGCTTTCCTTCAACTTATGTGACATTCAATTAGGATGAATTTTTTTCCAAAGGGTTCCAAGATGTTACATTTTTTTAATTAATAGCTGGAACATTGATTTCATGAAATTGTGCATTAAGGCTTTACCTGGGCTAATACTGACCTCATAATTTCTAAAATGCCTTTGTATAGGAAGAATACCAATGTAGTATCTGGGTTACAATGACGAAGGCTTTTTCAGTAAGCTTGTAGTGCTGAATTATCTCCTTCTGTAATGAGATGACAGCAGTATTATTACTGAGAAAGAGTTGGAAAAGTTTAAAACAGCAAAGAATGCAAACTTACAAGTAGATAATATCTAAGGAGACCAAGAAGTCACAGAAAGTGAGGGAAGTAATCCTAAAAAAAGGAGGAAAGCTGCCTTGAGAATTAAAAGACCATTTAAATAGTCAGAAACCTGTAAGGTAATGAAGAAGAATCGTTAGACAGCCCTGGGTTTCTTTGTGTTCCATGTAGCTGATTTTAACTTTCTAATTACTTATAAAAAAAAAAAAAAAAAAAAAAAAAAAAGTCATCAGAGAAGGCACTGACAGTCCTAGCCCATTAGTTCAGTAGATATCCAGTACAAAGGATACTTGCTCAAAGAACTGTGCAGGATATATATTGAAATTAATTAGCATCTCTTTTTGATCTTTTTAGGAAGAAAGATGAATTGCTATCCTGATATTTTTAGTTTATTTTTAAACAATTCTGCTGGTTTATCTCCTGACGATAAAACCAAATACTGACACAGTCTGGTTCTTGGCTGAGGTATTCACACCACTGTTGGTTTTGTATTATTTGGGGAAAAAAATAAATGCCCAGAGAAGCTGTGTATACTCTATGAAATACTCCTCTCCTGTGTTCTTCTTCCCATCTGGATTTCCAGATTAGTGTGTTGTCTAATGAAAGGCTGATATCCAAAATCTTCTGTGGCATTGGCACTAACATGACCTTCTGTGGAAGATGTGTGGCACTAGCAGAAATAAAGGTGTTGAATAATTGGAGCAGACTGAACGCAACAGAGCAAATCAGATGAAAATCTCATAGTTCTAAACAAGTATTTACTTTGACCTATTGAAAAAGAAGAGGCTATTATGGACTTAATTATATTAGTGGTAATAGGTTATACGCTACACTGATATCCAGGATACAAAAGCACAAAGATAAAATGAATGTAGTCATGAGGAAAACAGCATTTGCTATTGCATTTCCTCACTGGACATACATCATACCCACTATCTGAGGGACACCCAAACAAGAGCAAGAGATGAGGTTTCTCCTATGACTACAATAACTAAGAAACTCTGACCTTCAAAATCAAACAAACCATTTAACCCTTAAACGATGCTGAGCCTTTTTTTTTTTTAAAATGTCCACATAGCTAATTATTGCCTATTGATTCAAATGGGACTATTGAAAATGCCCCAGATAATTCTCACAGTGATTTTCACAGCTATAAACTGAGAACAGTTAATACACTCTTTCTGTGCAATGCCATGGGATTTGCTGATGAATCTGCCGTTAAAATAAAAAGATATTTGGAAAGTCTTTCTTGCTGAACAGTTTAGAAAGACTTAAAATCTTTTGGGAAGTTAATATCATATTGATAATTTTAGTGAAACCTATAAATCCCTTGATTGCAGCATTTATGATCAGATTTCCTAACATTATTTTTTATAATTAAGATTGCCAACTACTGCAGTGCTATCCATTAAAACTACCTGGTTCTTTCTATAATAGCTTTTCTGTGCTAATTTACATGGTGATCACATAAGGAAATTTATTACCTGTGCAGTCATAATATGGCAACACTTCTGGCAGATTTTCATTTGTGCCAGCTAAAAATACTTGGAAGAGTAACTTTGCCACTTTTACAGGCTTTTGCAATTTGGTAATTCTTTGTACATGTCATTTGAGTGAGGCTGATGACAAGCTTTCTTTTAACTTTCTTGCTATGATTAATCTATCAGTAAAGTTTAAATGGTTGAACAGGCAGCTCAATTTGTTCACTTTCTCTTGCTTTTCTTTTTTTGTTCCAGTTCTAAGGTGTGGGGTTTTTTACCTAAATACTTGTATTTTGCTAAACAAAAGTAAGTGTTTCTGTTGATAAAAACTTGTATTTTTTGGTCTGACAGTGAGTCTGCATCTGAAAAATATTCAGTACAACTTTTACTTAATAAAACCATGGGGGGAAAAAAGACTTAATCCAAGCACAAGGGATACAAAAGTAACAATCTTCGGTCACAATTTTTATTGAAGCTGGATGTTGTCTTTTTAATTACTGAGCCTTTTTAAGTTGTGTATATTATTGGTCCAAAATGCTCTCAGTGCTGGGCAGGATTTACTTTGTGTTTTGTTCAATTTATTTTAAATTCACTCAGGATGGAAGTTTTGCCTTCCTGTATTTTTTTCATGAAGATTGTCACCCTTTCAAACTTCAATAACATAATTTCAGTTTGGTATAATGTGGAACCAAAAGTGGATAAAATCTATACGCCAAGTAACTCTAGCAATACAATCATTATCATTCTACAGTTAAGTCCTTATTTGGTTTAGTTTCTAGGGAGATTAAAGTGTTGTGCAGGCAATGCAGGAGATTCCTTGATTACGTTGCTGACAATTTCCTAACGCTGCTCAAGAGGAGAAACAGGAATAATTCTTTGCTTAATCTGCTGCTTACGAAAACGGAAGAACTGGTGGCAATGGTGGTGGTAAATAACAGCTGGGATCAAAGTGATCATGAGTTGGTTTACTTCATGATTCAAAGGAAGTCTGGAAAGGTGATCATCAAGTTGTGACTGTAGACTTCAGAAGAGCAGACTTCAGCTTTTTTTGGAAAAATTGCTAAGCAAAACCTCTTGGGATGCTGCCGCAGAGACATAGGGTCTATTGAAGATGGATGATTTCTAACTAAAACGTTAAGATCTCCAGAATGAACCATCCTGTTGAGCAGGAAGCAGGGGGATTCAGCAGAAGGCCTTCTTGGCTGAGCAAAGCTTTCTGATGACCTAAAATGCAAGGTGTAGACAAGCATTGCTTGACTGCTTAATGACAAAATCAGAAAGCTGATTGATTTGAGCTAAGATTTACAAGAGTCATAAAGGAAAATAAAAGGTGATTCTGCAGGTGTGCTACTTTCAAAAATGAAGGTAAAATTTGGTGGAGGGAAAAACTAATGAATGGAGGGGAAGGCAATGTAATGACAGACAACATAGAAAAAGCTGAAGTACTCAATATCTTCTTTACTGGGCAATTAAGGGACCAGAAGGTAATTGGAATAGTCAGCATAGATTTACCAAAAGCAAATTGTGTGCTTGTCCAGCCTGGTTGCCTTTCCTGGTGAAATGACTAGCTGGGTGGATGAGGGGAGAGCAGTGGCTGCTCTCTACCAACCAGTACCACAGCACTGGTGCTGCCCTGAGCAGGAATGCTGACTTAGCTGACTCCAAAGTCATACCTGACCCGTGCCATAAGTCCCACATAAGCGTATGTGGGATCTGCTGTGGGGCAGATGGTGATTCCTCTTCTCCACTAGTTGCCCTGGGGAGTGGCAGCAGAGGTATTTCTCACACCTCTTCTGTGGGCAGGAGAAGCTGTAACATGGGAAGCACCCTTTACAACTCTCACAGCCTCTCCTCCAAACATGAGGAAGTATTGGATAAACACATACAACTGATCTGTAGCTGGAAAAAATACACGATTTGTAAAAGTTTGGAAACCTCCTGGATAGCTTTTGGGGCATTTCCTGGATTATAATGCTGTCACCTTGCTGGTAAGGCTTCTCCCAGCACGGCTGTGCTCATTTGCATGCAGCAGCAGACTTTGGTGATGCTTTTGACAGTCTCCCACAACACTGTCATTTGAAAGCTGAGGCAGAGCAGACTAAAAGGGGATAGTGGGCTGGGAACTGACTGAACCAGCAGGCTCAAAGTGTAACGATCATCACCTGATATCTGACAGGTGGTCAGGGATGAGCAGAGTAGCTCAGGATACCTTGTGCATCAGTAAATATCTTCATCAATGACCTAGATCATGACACAGCGTGCACCCTCAGCAAATTTGCAGAGGATAATAAATTAAGAGGGAGTGGTTAATATGACAAATGACAGAGCTATATTCCAGAGGGATCTTGATATACTCAGGACTTGGCCAGGAGAAATCAGAAAGTTTGGTAAGAAGAAGCCTACACCTCAGGTGGAACAGCTGCTCACAGTTGTATGGGCCATGACACAAACATCTGAATTGCAGCTTCATTTAAAATGACCTGGAGATTACAGCAGATGCCAGGCTGGACATGGACCCAGGAGTGCACTTTCATTGCCAGCCAGGTAATCAGCTTATTATACTATATTAGGACAAGCATAACCAGCAGAAAAAGATATGTTATTTTCTAGAAGACTGTGACCAGTTCCTGTTCTTCAGCTTCAAGAGGGTTGTGAAAAAACAGGAGAGGGTCCAACAGATTCTCAGTGTCCTAAATCACATGGAGGTTAGAGAGATATTGAGGAAGCTGAGGCTTGTTTAATGTGTGAAAAAAGAGATTAAGGGGCAATCTAAGAGCACCCTGTAAGTACTCAGTAGCAAAGATGATGAAGCCAAACTCTTCTCAGCAAAAGGACCAATGGCCATAGGTGTTGGCTTTGGATGTTCTGATTTCAGTTTGAGAAGAAAAAAGACACCAGGTGGGTGGAGTAGAGCTGGAGCAGGTTGCTTAGAAGGGTTGTGAAACATCCACCCTGTGAGATTTTTAAGATTTGTCTAAATAAAATCATGGCTGATCTGATCTAGGGTTGGCAGTAATCCCGCTTCAAACTCGACATTGGATGAGATGACCTATAGAGATGCATTCTGCATTCCAACCAAATTTTCTATGATAGTAGGAAGAAAAAAAAAGTATTTTTTTTGTTTTAGTCTTTTTGTGGAACATTCATTACTAATACAGCTGAGAAGTTACAGTTTACTCTTTAGCAGATGTCTGCCTTCCTATTTCCAGAAATACTGAAATTATAGCCTAAAAATCCCATAGCTTTTAAATGTTCACTCCTTTTGTCCTTAACGAACACCAGCAAAAGATCCATAAAAATAAAGAACTACCATCTTGAGTTTTTACTTCCTTTTTAACTTCAGAAAATGGTAACATCAAACTTCTGTGCTTCAGCTGATAAAAAATTCACTTTAACATTTAACTCTGGCTAGATATTAAAGATTCATGGATGAAAAAGCTGAGTTATCTGTTTTGCTGTGAAAAGCATGTTTGATTTTTTTTTCACATGCATCTTTGCAAAATAACATTTTTGGGACGAGGAGGAGGTGCTGGGGATTGGAGGGGAGAAAAAGGAGAACCATCAAGTTGAAGTCTCAGGGGATGTTTTCCCCTGTATTGAAAGTAGCATTTCTCAACTGTTTCTTGTTTACTTATATAAACTTCCTAGTTTAATTGGGGATATTTTATGGAGACACCTTTACATTTGTCTTGATACACAGATTTGACTTTTCAATATTAGACCATTACAGCTAATATTTTGGTTTGTGCATTATAAAACTGTCAATAACAATTTTCTGACAATGGTTTTATGAAGCACGACAACAGGAAAAAGGAACTGCAGGTTTTTTTAGTAATGAGTCCTGAAAACTGTTCCTTTGGAATTGCTAATGTGCTGACTTAGATCATCCATTAACAAAATATTCTGCCTGTTTTCAAAGTGTGTATTTGCTGAAACAAGTTAGCTGCATTGACTTTTAGTTTTTTTAGTGGGAACAGAATTGAAACTCACCATTCCCAGACAAAGAAATTCTTCAAGTACTGTAGGTAGAACTTTGAAATGGTGTATTTTACACCATGTTTTTGACCTGATGTTACTATACAAGTGATGAGTAAAAGATATGTAGAAGTACGCTGATGCAGTTATATGAATATAACAGCTAATTGTGAGCTCTCAACAACCTTATCACTATGCCTAACTCAAATGCAGCATGTCACATATCCCCTAAAGAAAATAAACTGTATGTAGTTACATGGGGATACTGATAATGCCTTTTATTTACTCTTCCTACAAAATCACTTGTAATGTTAGCAGGTTAATTGTTCAAGTAAAATATTTTCATACTCATTTTTTTTCCTGGGGCTGGATTTCTTTAGCTAGGTGTAGCAAAGGTTGCATGTCTGTTTTGCTTTAAAGTTTAGTATAAATTATATCTATTATTTTTAAAGTAATTCTAGTTGACCATTATTATTATGAAATTAAATTGCATTTAGTTTTAACTGTAGCAGCTTGGTCATTTAAGGGATGGAGGTGAATTACATGGCTTAGTTCATCTTCTATTCTATGTTAAAAATTGTGGTGAAATTTTAAATATTACAATGTTCCATACATAGCTTCAGGGTGCTGGAAGTATGGGAGCCAATGAAACTGAATCCACATAGTATTTCTACTGCATTTGTGAAAATCTATCTCAAGGCCAAAAAATATGTCTTTAGAAAAACTACAGTTCATTTATTGTCCAAAATGTATTTAATATTTCTTTTTGCAGTAGAACTCTTTAATATTCCATACTTACACTGTGGTATATCAAAGCTTCTCACAATTTTGTCATACTGACTAGATTATTTTAAAAAGCCAACTTGATTAAGTACAGCATTATATGGCCAAAGCTAGGTTTTCTCTCTACTTATTTCTTCCAGCCCTTTCTGTCACAGAAACATAATTAAGAGTGATTCCATTTTGTGCTCTGAAATGCCCAATCCTTTCAATTTTCAACACTGAAGAGACTAAAGGAACAGAGGGAGTGTCTTTGGCAAGGAATTATGGTGAGATATGCTGTGAAAATGATGGAAACTTGTCACTGGTTGTGTGAGAATGGAAATCACAAGAAGGGAAGACTGGTATTTATAGGGTAAGAAAACTCAGATTTGGAAAGGGACTTGAGGACAAGGAGGAATATAATTGAGAAATGGGTGAAGAGGCACAAAGCAGCAGTGGAGAAAAATAGCCTGGAGAAGAGCAGCAATGAATTTCAGGGCTACCGAACCAGCAGCTCCTTCAGACAGTGAGACTTGAGGTTTGGGATAATTGATAGTTGTGCAAGAAGACTGGGGCAAGGAACAGAGGTAGAGAGCAGGTATCAAAAGTTGCTGATAAGATGCTGGCAGGATCAGGCTAGGGCCATATCTAGAAAAATGGAGAGGAACCCAAAGTTTCTGGGGTTTGCAGGACAGGTGCATGAGCCCACCAGACAGTCTGCTAGGACAGTTCATCTGCGTTGCCTGTCTGTCTGGAGGGTGACAGCCTGCTCTGCCTGCTCTGCCTGCTCTGCTGCTGGATACCCCCCATCTCACGAGGTAGAGTTCTCATCCGCTAGCTCTTACATTGGCAACCCTGCTGATGATGATACTGAATTCACTATGGTGTTCCATAATAAGATTTCTTTCTTGTTTTAGTCTTTGATCAATCTAAGGTATTATTAAAGAAAAAATAAATAACACTAACCGAGTTATGCATTAAATGTTCAGTTAATAAAAGAAAAAAAAAGTTTTTCTGTATAACCTTAAATTGGGCCTTTGGTGAAATACCATGGTACAGTATTTAGTTATAGTATCATCTAAAAGTGCCTACTTGTAGAACACCTGACAACAGCTTTTTAGAAAAAAGGTCTCAGTTGTATGATTCATTCCCTTTGATGAAGCATGAAATTGCTAAATTGCAAAACAACTATTTTATGTTTCATGTTGTTTACACAAATGTTATCTTAAACTAATTGTTAAACTTTACAAATGCCTAATAATTGCCTATCATAAGATTTCATTTTTCTACCTCAAATTTATTTTAAATAGGAAGTCTTAACTTGGGAGAACAATTTATGTTAAAGTAAAAATTTTGTTATCGTCAAGTCACCAGATAATGTGTTATGTCCTGAGTAATCTACACATATCTAATCAGGCCTATCAGAGATCTGTAACAGGATTTGACTATTTCTCATACAGTCAGTGGAAGCTACTTATTATTTAAGACTTGAAAAACAAATCACATTTCAGAATCTGCTTTAGTGCTTGTATGGAGATTTTTGAAATGAGATAGTAGGACTGGCAGTGATAATATATAAAAAAAATGGTAATTAACATTTAATAATAGAAAAAGATGACCCTAAGTACATCCTACACATAGATGACCCTAAGTACATACTACACATATCACGGACACAGACTGTTAAAGCAGCTATTACCACTTAAGAAAGACACTTTGGGGTGATAGTAGGTAGTTCTGTGACATTATTAGCCCATACGCAAGAGCAATTGAAAATGGAAATAGGATCTAACAGGAAAGGAAAACAGTGCAAAATAAAATGTTTTCCTGTATGAATCTATGATGTACCTGCACCTTGAATACTAAATGGAGGCAAATGGAAAAAGACTCAGAAGAGGGTGACAGAGATGATCAGGGTTGTAGTATGGCTTCCAGGTGGAGCGAAATAGCAAATTATTCCAGTATAGGAAAAAGATGGCAGAGAGAATTGAACACGGATCTGCAAAAGTAACTATGGCATAGAGAAGGCAATAGGCAACTACTATCGCCACTTTCTTACAACTCAGATACAGGGAATTTACAATGCAATGCCAAGTTTAAAATCCAGAAAAAAGAAGTCTTTACCATATGTTATCAATGTGCAACCAAGTAACAGGCTTACAGTACACAAAGGCAGAGGTCTTTGGGTATGTCACGTGATTTGTTTGTGGGACTCATTGCCACAGGGTGTTGTGAAAGCTAAAAATACAAAAACGTTCAAATATGGGTAAGGGTAAGTGCTCAAATTTATGGTGGAAGGCCTACTAACCGCAATTTACTTGGATTTAGTTTCTGGTCTGCATGGTCCTTAACTTGCTGATTTTCAGCAGCTGAGCAGGGGATGGTCACCCTTTACTGGCCCTGCTTCCTAAAGAGTCACTGCAGGGAACTGCAAGCCTTTGGGCGCTGGTCTCACCATTCCTGTGTGAGCTTTCTTTTCCATTACTGCAACAGAAAATCATTACTAATTTTTTTCAAATTAAGCAGTCATTTTATCTCCTAATTTGTAATGGCTAAGAATAATGAGTGTAGAATTGGGTGAAGAATATTAAAAGTTCTAAATTATACTTATGCCTTCTTGTAGTCCATTTCATTTGAGAACCCGATTAAAATGTTTAAATAGTATTATTAAAAGAAGCAAGGCAATACTTTATTACTGTACTAAAAAAATTCCCATGATCTTAAGCACTTGTTTTGCAGTTACAGAAAACTTTGAGGCTCATAGAAATAGCAGTTAGTAATGGCAAAGATGAGAAATCATTGATTATAGATGGATTTCCAGAAAGAACTAAGGCAATGTGCTTCTGATATTTCCTTCCAGCTCTTCACACCCCTTCTCTGTTTTTTATTTAGTTGAAATAAACATGTCATATGAGTGACTGGGTCTTATTTGAATTGTCAGGACACAATCTATGAAATAAAAACAACTTTCAATTCTAAATAAACCTATTGAACAGTAAAGTATGTGATTCTCCTAGGAGGTTATATGCACAAGAAACTCAAAGTCAAAAGACACACACACCCACACACAAATAAAAAAAGACATATATATAAATAACTGTTTATTAAAAGCGGAAGAGTTCACTTGTATTAAATTGCCATTGATTTTTGTTTAAATAGTGATACACTTTTAAAGACAGTTCTTTGCACAATTCCCAGCAACATTATATTAGCAATAGTAATGTCTTAGTTTTCTTTACTGAACCTGGGTATAATGAAAAATTGCTACTAAAAAAAAAAAAAAAAAAAAGCTGGAAACTTGTAACACTGTGAGATTTATTTTCTCTCAAATTGAATTTAGCATTTCCTGGCTATAGCCCTGCATACTCAATATGCTGTGAGAGCTTAGCTGGTTTCTTTCCATATCATAAAAGGTTTTAAAATGTTTTTAAAAATGAAACTATCAACATTTAATGTGCTACGTCTTGGCAGCTAAACCCTACCGAACAGGATTCTGCAAGATAAAAAGTTAAAATTAAATTGAGGATCCTATGTGATGCTGAGGAGAGAACGGTTTTAATAATGCCTTTTTCTTATAACTTCGGTTGTGCAATAAAGCCAGCCTGAAACAATAACACAGTGATGATCCAAACAAAGAATAATAAGGGCTACAAACAACTAGGAAGATTTGCTTTCTTTACACAGTCTGTTATGAAATAAATAATTAAACCCAGTGTCAGATCAATCTTCTACCTCCCGCTGTTACTGTTAGCTTTTCCACCAATTAGCTATACCTTTCTGTGGAATTGTGCCTCATTGCAGTTTGGTCTATACTGATTAACAATTCCAGCTTTCAATTGTGTTTCGGCTAGAAAAGCAGTTTATGACTATCTGCTGTTTGTACTACTGTTTAAAAGCTTACCTTGCAGCGCTGAGTGACTTCATTCTCTCTCCTGTGATTGAATTACCTACTGAGGCATGCCCAAGCCAGGCTACACTATGACCTTAAATTTTCTATTGCCTTTCCTCTACTGTGGCATGCCTGATTCTCATGCTAACCTAATTATTGCTGTCCACCTACACCTAGCAGTTGCTGCTTTCATTTATCACAGAGCTTGCTTTTTAGCTCACTGATAGAGACAGAGAACACTAATGTACATTTGTCACTAAATAAACAGTTAAAAGGGAGAAGGGATGCAGATCTGTTAAATAAGTTGCAGCAGCAGTTGGTTATTTTTCAGATTAGACCCATGTTAAATAATTACTTATTAGGAGGTATTACAATTATCCAAGAAGTATACAACAATAGTCAGACATTTGGCATTTTAAGGGAATTTTTTGTATAAGTATTAAAAAAAATGAAGATAATGGACAAAGTCAGTTCCATGATAGTAGGTTTTTGTCCTGTTAAAAATTACAAAAATTGCTTAGCATTTATTTTAACTAAGACAAAACCTCTGAAGCTGTACCTGCTGTGCCTGAAAGTGATGCAACTGCAAATAAACTACAGTGAATCAGTATTAAATAATACATATCTAGCTTTTACACTTTGGTTACAGCATGCTAGATGACCAGCTACAAGTTTTTAAATTCATTTGAAGAATTAATGCACCATAAAATACATCCTCAATGTTTATGTTCAGTGTGGCTCTTAATTATTTTGCAAGAAATTTTGAGGTGACCTTGACTGTATTTTCCAGAATGGCAGGTTAGATACTATTTCTAAATAGCATTCTCTTTATACCATGCTTTGAGAGAAGACAAGCTGTCTCTGTCATACTGCTGGAGAAGCAGCTACGTAAGCAAGACAGGATCTACCAGGTGGGCTGATCCCATCAGATAGAAGTTCTTCCTTCTTCCAGTGAGGAGAAATATAAATGACAGGAGAAAATGATGAATTAGAAGAATCATTTAATAAAGCTGAGTGGTCTTCATAATTTTATAGATGTATATATGTGTGTATGTGTGTGTGTATATATATATATATATATATTTAGGAGGGGATTGCTGTCTTCCAAAGTATGTAGATACTATCATAGCTAAGTACTAGTTTGACATAGAGAAGGTGAAGAGTCAGAAGGATATTTGAAGACAGTCTGTTGTGGGAAGTATCTCATATTATTTTTAAGGCTTACTGGCCTATGTGAAACACAGTTTGTATGAGCAGGACAGTGATCTGCCCAGTATGTTTTAATCAATCCCCTTCTTTCCATTTTTTATCCCAACTTTCAATTATTTTTGTACTGTGTGATTTATATATACTAAATTGAATTCAGTGAGAAAATAAGTTTAGACTGATCTGAACTGGACCCTTGATGTTACATACTGCTTATTGCTCAAGTTCTTGCTTTTCTGTGCCAATAAAATGTGCAGCCAGGGCCCAGCTATGCAATTGGCAGTATTAGCACATGCACCTGAGTACCTATGAAGGCATCTGAAGAACCAGGTCAGTCC
This sequence comes from Falco cherrug, assembly GCF_023634085.1. NCBI lineage: Eukaryota > Metazoa > Chordata > Aves > Falconiformes > Falconidae > Falco > Falco cherrug. The sequence goes on from NC_073698.1 coordinate 8,222,688, forward strand.
ATGATCTTATTGACCTTGAAGAATGGCGTCTGATGGTAACTAGGTGGCTATGATGATCTCAGACCAGTTCATAGGCCTTACAAGATGTGCATTTAACTGGAATTCGCTGATACCCTGAGTTCTATTCTAAGCAAAGAGTCCAAGCTTTAAAAGGATAAGGAGCTTGAATTTCTTTTCAAAGCCTTAAGGCCTCTCTTTTTCAGCTCGATTACAGAGGGTATGTTGTTAGTTAGGTCACAGTATCACACATAATAGCAATGAGTGGAGGACTTTATAAATCAGCATGGTGGCTTGGTCCTATTTTCTGTTACCTTACCATCCAGCAAGACTGAAGGGAGTGAAAAATACTAAATGTTTTAAAATTTGCTGGACTTCACACGACATGTTGTTAGGGCTCTGTGTTTATATTTGAAAGACTAATTTGTTCTCAATATCTAGGTAGATGTTGAATGTTTACCTTCGTTTTGCTTTTGGAAGCAGTTTGTAACTGTCAATTAGCAGAGCGATACCTCATATCTGTCCATCTCTGTGGCATGATTTGTGTCTCAGCACAAGGTTGGATGGTCAGTCACTGATGACTCAGTGTAGTTTGAGCATTCAATATCCAAGGGGTAGCGACAATTTCATGTCATCTACCGCTCAGTGAAGACAAGTAACTTGAATATAGGAAGCTAGCAAGTTGTTCATGGACTGGTGAGTGTTTTAAGCTATGGAAAAATCTACAGGTTTTATTCATCTTCCTGCACTGGGGCAGTATTTCTTTAATTTTCATAGAAGGTATCATTTCTATTTGATATATGTATTTGTTCTTTAATATACTGCCTAAAAGCAAAAGTGATTTCTAAGGGAATAAAAGGCATTGTTGGTCTGAAGTTGAATAATAGAAGTGGGTTTTTTTTCCTCTGGATTTCTTTTGTATTGAAAGCAGCAATTTATTTACTAAATAAATCATTAAATCCAACCCTCTGAAACAAGTGTGAAATATGCTGATAGAAAAGAATTGCTACCTTAAACATTTTTAAAGGGATTTTACTAAATACTTGACAGACTGTTTTATAGCCAAACGAGTGACAGCTTTTCTGTTTTGATATTTGGTAATCTTAAATTGCCATTTTTTTAACGGTAAAGTTTTCCCTGGGAAAGTCAGGCACAGAGAGTTCTCAAATAAAATGTCAGATTGCTATGAATAATGTCATTAGCATTGAGTGAGACCAATTTTTAAATAAAGCAGCTACTCCTTTTCCCCCAAAGGACAAACCCATAAGCTAACAACAAAGGAAAATGTGCTCTGTATCTGCCAGTGCCATCCACGACTAATAAATTTGGGTACCTGTGAACCTGTGTGAGGCACAGTGCAGCCACAAGAACAAAAAGAGTCCATTAACTGCTTGGCCTCTTGATATTTTCAGGCTTCTGAAATAAGATTTTCATCTAGCTAATACTGTATTGCTGTGATTAAAGACAGTGTCATGCCCTGGATCTTCTGGCAGAAGTGAGGATCTGACAGCAGTTGGTTCTTGGCACTCTTTAGAACAGAAATGTCTGGAAATTATAAGTCAGGTTTCACTCTGCCAGTCGTCCCAGAGGTGTCTGCTGGGGCCAACACAGTTGTTGAAGTTGCATGATGGGAAATGTGCTATGTATGTGGTGCGTTTTGTTTGAAAACTGTTTGCTGGTCGTCTCCTGTGGATCCCTGGCTGGTTGGTACTAAAGGCTGCATCCCCTTCTCCCCTCTACCCAGGCGGCTTCCTGGGAGGTTTATGGTAAGTATTGCCTCTCCCAAGTGGTTGGCCTCTAGGCAGCAGGAGAAAAATTGTCATTGTCAGATTTAGGATCCTATTCTTTACATCCAGCTTTACAGACTGCTGTCTGTAATTTGGAGCAGCAGTGCAAGTGTGATTGCAGTAGCGTCAACGAGGTTAGCAGTTTGAGACGTGGTCTGCATAATCAGACTTTGAAGGTTAAATCTGAAAAGAGAGCAAAGAACTCTAGAAACGAGATTAATTGCTTACACAGTTTGCTACCATCATTGTTATTATAGGACATGGCTCACTTTGACCACAGCTCTACTTGCAAAGCCCCAGCTCATCAGGGCAGGAGTATGTTGTATTTCATGTACTTCATCTTTCTTAAATTAATGGGTAAAAAATGCCTCTTTTCAGGTAATAAGCATCATATTTTCTCCTATGCAATGCCTGAAATTAAGATCACAGAAAGCTGTGCAGAAGCAAAGTTAGATCAAAAAAGAAAACAAAAAAACCCAGAGTATGTGGGGAAATTCACCAGTGAAGTTTGAAGATAAGATATTCCCTTTCAGTGCCACACTTCCCATTAAGCCAGTTTTATGGCCCACTTATATTATGTATATCTTTATATGCAGTTGTTTGTATGCCATAATACTATGTTATCAAATTCTAATGTTTCCTTTAACAGCACGCTTTACTTGTCAGAAAAGTCCTACTGAGAAGGTCTCGACAAATTTGCTATGCATGCTTTTAAAATGATTAAAATTTTAAATTTTTCTCTATATTCTCAGCCACTAATACGCACCTGATCTTTTACTCTTGTCTCTGTATCACCAGGCCTCCTGAACCTGTTTACAGCACTGTGAACAAACTGTGTGATAAACCACCTTCTCCTAGGCACTATTCCCCTGTCGAGTGTGACAAAAGCTTCCTTCTTACAGCTCCCTATCCCCACTACCACGTAGGCCTGCTCCCTGACTCTGAGATCACCAGGTACTGCATGCGCTTCTTCCTCACCTCCTTCATTAGAGTGCATGAACATCACTGATTTAATCTCATAGTTTGCATTTTCACAGTAGATCTTCTTTTTCTACAGCTTGTGCTTGTTTTTAACCATGCTTTCACATCCGCACCACTGGAAGATATATGCTACCTTGGTATATAATTTTGGTCATCCAAAATCCAGTGATGAACACAGGCAATGTTTTGATCCATTGGAATGGTGCTCTACAATAGATTACATAAGGTGTATCACATTTTACAACCGAGTTCAGTGTTTGTTTCCTGTGAGGATGGAAAAGGATTAAGACTTCACTGAAAGCTGTAGTCATTTGGTTTGATTCAGTCATTTTATTTCTGTGTTGTGCATACTTTGTTCACTGAGCATCTTCAGGTTTATAGAGTGGCTGCCTAAGCCGTTCAGAGAAATTGAGCAAAAAATAATCACTTCCTTCATCAAGCTGTGTTTGAGAATACATCTAAAATTTAGCACTCCCTAGGCCAGCTGTGCTCTGAGAGGACAGTTAGTAAAACCTAAAATGATGAACATTTCCATAACTGAAGTAATAGGAGATGTTTCTATAAAATATTGGCAATTATTGCCTCCTGAGAAATATTTAATAAAAACATACTATCGAAAACTGTATGTTAGTATAACCCAACTGTCCTTCTATAGTCTGCTAGGAAAGTAGTAAACTATTTGCAAACATGACTTGGGAGACAGAGGAAGAGTTAGGCATGAGTTTTCAAGACGTCGAGTGCTTCCTTTGTCAGGAAAAAAACTTTCATCTTCTATATTCTAGAGCAGAATAAAAATAATTGTGTTTAGAGCTTTGATCATAGACATATTCTACAGAAAACACTTTTCAAAGAAAATAGTAATGTGGAAAGGGAAGAGCAGAAGTGTGTAAGTGGAAAGTAAAATGGATACTAATGTAAGATACATTAACAGGAAAGAAACCCCAGGGATTAGAAAAACAGCTGTGCTATGAAACAGAATGCTAAATTAAAAAACAATAAGACAAATACTAATCAAGAATGCAACAAATGTGGGAAGACCATGCAGAAGCTCTCAGTTTATTAGGATGAAAATTGTGTACCTGCCAGAATTTGTAAAAAGGTGCTTAATCAGTGGACAAAGTGATTAGTCAAGCTGTTCAGGCCAGTGCAAATTTGGTTGACAAACACTGATAAGGGTAATGTTTTACAAAGTTATAAATAACTCCAGAAGGGTGCCAGGCACTAACAGATCTATTAATAATATTTTAATTTCTATGCAAATATTGTCTTAAAGGAAATAACCAGCCAAAAAGGAGTCAAACGACTTCAGGTCTTTAGGTCCAGTGTACATGTGAGTAATTTATCTGTAAGCATCACAAGTGTTCTGTGTGTTTAGAGCCAGACAACAGAAGAGATATAAAGACTTGTATTTTTAAAATGCTCCCTTTAGAAAGCAAGGGACCAGCTTGAAATAGAAAGTTGAACAAGCAGGCTTTAGGGGATTTTGGAGCCATGGAGATGCGTATTGCGATCACTGATGATTAGATTGTGGCTTGCTAAACACAGAGATGCAATTCATTGCTAAATGGTCAATCTCTATAGACTGTTAGGAGGTGGGCTGGGGGGAAAGGGTGAATCTGTTAAAGCTGCTTCCTGCAGACCAGTTACACAGATGCCAATAATCGATGGAGCCCTGGAGTGCTCATGTAACTAGGCTATTTTGCCACCTGAAGATATAATTCTCTACATTCTTTTGCTTTATTGTGTGATGGACTGAATATTTGATGACCTGATGTCAGGACTTAAAAAGCTGGGGTTTGTTCTACTGAGTATCAGTTAACAGTTCTCTTTAAAAACAAGGTTTCATTTCTTTTCATTCTACCTTGATGTAAAATGGAGCTTTAGTTCCTGTGTATTTAATCAGCTTGTTTATTTCAACAGTCCAACAAAAATGACAAAAAGAACACAAAAGATAAGAAAAGACACAACTCACGGTTAAATGCTCTGCACTGTGCTCTGCTACGTGCTGTGGTAGAGGCAACTGATTGCTATAATTTATCCTTCCTTCCCACTGTGAAAGAACATTTAGATGGAAAATATGACAGTTTTCAATGTTCTCAAATACTGTCATCTTTTCCACAGGACTCTTTGAATAGCTGACCATGGAGGAAGACATTTGAAATAATATTTCAGCAAATGCCTTTAGTGAGGAAAGTGATAGCTTTCCAACATATACATGATCTGATTTCAAAATGGACTCAGTATTCACACTTGGAGAACAGTTTTTAGAAAAGCATTAATCCCATTTTAACCCTAATCCAAGTGGCTATTTTTGCAGAACTGTTCTTTGTATGCAGTCCTAAAATGTCACAAAGGAGATGTGTCTCAGGGCTGTATCGTGTCGAATATTTGGAAGAATTAATCCATAAAAAGACCTTGTTTTAAATCCACAGCTGTGATACCACCATCTCTATTGGAAGTTGTACTACAAAAAAATCTTCCAAATATTGACCAGGTATGTGGAAAGGTCTCCCTTTACTCACCTGAATTCCTCAAAGCCTTATTCCTCCTCATTATATACTTCCATGATCTCCAGTCAAATATAAAAAGATGTCTCCCTGGCTTCCTGCAGTCTTCCTAGAAAACGTTTTTCATCTGAATTTGTCAGCCTCAGGTTTGGGGAGGAAGGGACAGGGATTCTTTACTTGTTTTGGTAACTGCAGTCATTGTCGTATCTCAGTGCTCCGATATTGAGAATCTGCTGATGAACTGCAAGAAATTTGGTTTGACAAATAACTCTTCCAGAGAAAGAGGAACATGATACCATGCTCTCCCAAATGGAATGCTTGTAAGCCAGCCAATGCCTTTCAAATTGCTGCTCCAGATAATTTGTCAGCTACTCCTCAGATGATTGTTTTGTCAAGGCTCATTAACTTAATAGGCAAAGAGAATTCATAGGCCAAAGTCTTATTTGTCTATAATAAATTCAAGTTTATAACCCTTGCTTTTATGGTGGCCTGTTGGCTCCTGGGAGGTTGGAGGTCTAGTCCAATACACTCCCATTTTAGGATAAAAGTAATTTGGTTTTTGACTGAATTAACAGTTCGTGTGAATTGATATTAACAGGGCTATGTCAGTGTGCAACAACTGAAAATCTGTCCCGCTGATGGCAAGACCAGAGAGAGTATTTTGGAGTGGGAAGTTTTCCTCTGAGAGTAGCACGTGGATGCAGAGTGTTCATGTTCTGGCCTCTGTCATTATTGACAATTCTGTGTATAATTAGAAGATTATTGGCAGAGAAAGGAAATCGCAGCTTATAAATGTAACGCTCTTCCTACAAACACAAGACTTTGTTCCTGCATTATGTAACACAAAATGTGTTCTCAGTCTGTGCACTGAGAATTTCATTACATTCACCACTACCTAGACACACTTAAAAAAACACTTTGGTTTTGCCCAGAACTTCCCTGTCTTCACTGAAACCTCTTTGGCATTCTAGCTGCCATCATGTTTTTTGCTAAAGGGCAGCCCTGATACTGTTGGTGTCTTTTGTTGTTTGTTTTTTTTTTTTTTCCCCATAGGCATTTGCTTTTTTCTTGAGCCTTTGATCATGTGATTGTGTCGATATTTTTGAGTACATGTAGGGAAAGGAACTAAGGGTAGGGTCAGACTTTGTAGTCATGGCAGAAAAGGTTGGGAACATGACTCCTCCCAAGGAAATAAAAATAAGTGGAAAATTTTGTTCATGTTTAGTCTCGCTTTTGTAAATTTGCAGATCGTCCTCATGGTGCTTGAGTGCCTGGATTGAAAGTATTTGGCTTGCTTTTTAAATCAATACATGTTTCTTGAAGCTAGACCCCAGTTCTGGCTGAGACTGTGATCTGCAGTCTCAGACAAGGTAGTTCATGATTTTATGCTTTGTTTCCTAGTCTCTAAAAGAGGTTTAACAATGATCTCATAGAGCTTCTTTGAAAACTAATTTTGTCCGGGACAAGACCATCCTATTACTAATGGCAATTTGTGTTATTTAATAACATAAATATGATTTTAAGGTATCTGATGAATTAATGACATCAGTTCTTGAGACCACTACAACTTTCTCACCAGTAGGGATTAAGGAGGGAAGGTAACAAACACACAAACAAAAGTGTGCTGGAATGTATGCAGGACATATGGGTAAGGAGACTATAATGTCCAGAATCTTAATGATTGGTGCATGATGCTGCTTCTAATGCGTGGCTGAATTCCCACAGCCCCCACATAAGTACGTGGGGGTCACTACACTCCAGTACTCCCTGCAGTCAGGCTAATGTATGTCTGCAACGCTAAGTACTACTGCCTGTGGTCGCCTCACTTAATTTTAGGGATCCCTGGGATCTCTCCGCAGGCCATGAAGGGACATCTGAGAAAGTGCTGATCGCTTTTCACTGGTCCTAGCAGGAAGTTAAGGTAACTACACTTGAAAAAGGTGTGAATGGTGGGCTTCTCTGGCACTCCCAGCTACGGTGTCCTTTCTCATCTGTTAATATCTGTACAGCCTTTTTCTTCACAATAACCTGCTGGGAGCAAGCTTATTGTCAAAATGATGCATATAACTGTACTTGTGTGTGGCTGCTTTCCAGGGACACTCTTGTCATCTTTATTGAAATTCACATTGTACAGGAGTACTTATCATCCCCTTTTTAATCCCATGTGTTTAATATGGGAATTATATCTCCCAAAACACATCTAGCCATATTTTCAGTTTTTCGAAATGCCTGGCAACTTGAAAATGAGACCTATTAAACAAGCACTAAAAAGCAATGATATTATGAAATTGAGTCTTCAACCTGCCCCACATAAACACAACCACCTTTCTTGAACTTAAAATGAACTTTTACTGTTCAGTTGTATTCATTTTCTTATTTTTTGTGAAAATATTAAATAATAATGACAAAATTGGAAAATTTTTTTTAGGGGGTGAATAGGTCTGAATCCTTAAATATTTAAAATCAGAATTGGAGTAGATCAGTACTTTTTTTCCTATTTTAACACCTTGGAATCAACTTCTATTCCCATCTGCATTTTACACAACCCAACCACGGACAGCAATGTTACATATGGTGAACTAGCACTACTAAATAGCACTGGAAGGGAGGAAGTACATAACTCTTTCTGTGGATTTTTGAACAATAAAATAGGCAATACTGACGTTCAACTTATTCCATGTCAATGGAAACAAATTAATCCTATAGTCACAAAGAAAAAAACATCTTTAGAAAATAAAAGATACCTGGTTAAAATAACTCTTGATAAAGCAGCTCCCTAAACCCATAAGGTGACATTTTAAAAAATGAACAGTGTGACTTTTTGTTTTCATAACTGGCTTTATGGCATATCTATACACAAGTCTAGGCATTCAGAGGCACAGAGCATATAGCAACCCCTAAGCAAGTTAAGAGATTAAACTGGTTATCAGAGAGGGTGGCTTGAATACCAGTGTTCATACTGATGGGAATTGAAGCATCTTGTTATTGCTGATTTCAGTGAGAATTAGGTATGTAAATGCTATGGCCTTCACTCACTAAACAAATCTTTAGCATTTCAAGTACTTCTTAACTCTGGCACCTAAACCTTTCTAAAAATAAACTTGAAAACCTTGAATTACCTGCACAGAATCACAGAATGGTCAAGGTTGGAAGGGACCTGGAGATCATGTAGTCCAACCCCCTGCTAAAGCATTTTCTCCTGGAGCAGGTTGCATGGGATTGTGTCCAGTCAGGTTTTGAATGTCTCCAGAGAAGGAGACACCGCAGCCTCTCTGGGCAGCCTGTGCCAAGGCTCCATCACCCTCACGGTAAAGAAATTTTTCCTCGTATTCAGGTGGAACTTGTTGTGTTTCAGAGTGTGCCCATTGCCCCCCATCCTGTTGCTGGGCACCACTGAAAAGAGCCTGGCCCCATCCCCCTGACACTCGCCCTTAAGGTATTTGTAGACTTTGATGAGATCCCCCCTCAGCCATCTCTCCTCCAGGCTGAACAGGCCCAGCTCTCTCAGCCTTCCCTCACCAGGGAGATGCTCCGGTCCCCTCATCATCTCTGTAGCCTCCGCTGGCCCCTCCCCAGTAGCTCCCAGTCTCTGTGGAGCTGGGGAGCCCGGCACTGGACCCAGCACTCCAGGTGCGGCCCCACCAGGGCAGAGCAGAGGGGGAGGACCCCCTCCCTCGACCTGCTGGCCACCACGCTCCTCCTGGTGCCCCCCAGGGTCCCACTGGCCCCTTGGCCACAGGGCACACCGCTGGCCCACGGGCACCTTGCTGCCCACCAGCACTCCCGGGCCCTTCCCCGCAGAGCTGCCCCCCAGCAGGTCACCCCCAGCCCCTGCTGGTGCCTGGGGCTGTCCCTCCCCAGGGGCAGGACCCTGCTCTGGCCTTTGCTGAAGGTCACTCGGTCCCTCTCCGCCGGCTCTCCGGCCTGCCCAGGCCTCGCTGGATGGCAGCACAGCCCCTGGGGCACCAGCCGCCCCTCCCGGTGGGGTGTCACCAGCACACGTGCCGAGGGGACACCCTGGCCCTGTTCCCTCTGTTCTGTGCAGGAACACACACTGCAGTGTTTGAAAAGATGCAGACCAGATTCCTACAACTACATACTCATTATGCTTGACGGGGTTGTGCTACTTGTGAAAGCAGCTCAGAAGTGCAGTATTTTATAGTTATATATTATCAGGCAAAACAAAATCGACATCAACTGTGTTGATTAACTGCCTACAACTCAAATGCCACATGCCAGTGTAGGTTGTCCCTGCTTGTGAATCAGACTCACGGCCCAACCTTAAATTATTTAGGATCTTTTGGAAATTATACAAATTAATTGTGAATTTTCCTTATCGCTTTCATGTAACAAATTAAAAATTCTTAATTGGAAGAGTTTCCTATAATTTCTTTTTAATCCTGACTCAAGTGTTCTTTTCAAGTATATGATCCAGTCACGTAACTGTTATATTTAATGAAAGAAAAGTTGTGCTGCCGTTCAGCCTCGGCGTTCATGTTATTTTGCATCGATGAATCTCTGACCCTAATAAGCACAAACATTCCTATAGACTTTCTTACGCTCTTTCCTTTTTTTAATGAGGAGTCTTCTATTTTGGACACTATTATTAAAATTATTAGGAAGATGCACCTTTTAAAAGCTGAGAGAGGTGATTGCAGGAGAATCTTAAGCTGTAACGGCATAAAATTTCACCAGTTCAAGTGTTTAATTATTTAGTTACAGAAGCCTTTCAGGTTAAGATGGGATGCTTCAGGTTAGAGCTGTGGGCTTTATTTCCAGTTATGCTGCTGACTAATTCTCTTTAGTTGAGCAGATCACTTAATTCTATTTTCGTTGCTTTATCTATCAGTAAAATAAACATCTTGCTCAGTTATACTGAGAACAATAACTAATATAATTAAACAGAATAGAATCAAATATTTAAAAGAAAATTAGGTCTTTGTTCCATCATTTGGGAAGTGTTTCATATTTTGGGGATATATGGTTTGGTTTTCAGAGGTACTGTGCTTTTTTGTGCTACTGAGGCTCTTTTGTTCATATTCTGCACCCATGGAAATTAAACTGTATAATCTTAGCTCATAAAATGGACAGAAATATTAATTCAGTTTAGTTAAGTAGCAGTATTTTCTTTACTGTATCTTTAGAAAAGAAAAAAAAATGAGTTCTCAGTAAGAAAACATGTAAATCACTAGTATTAAAATTTCCCTGCTGTTACAATTACAAGCAGACCTACAGAGAGACATTTGGGAACAAAGGAAAGATGTCTCCTTCCTTTCTATGCCTATAAGCAAGCTCTGAAATTCAGTCTTTAAGTCAGTCACAGGAAATGCTCCTGAAGCACCCAATGCCAGTTCCTACCTCCTTTTTACATGAATGACGAAGACGAAGACGGGAAATAGGAGCCTGGAAAGGTATCACAGGCTACTTTTAACTGGTTCCTGCCTGAGGATTTTGGCCAGGGCAATCAGTCATCCAGTATGGCGAGGGCGAGGTGGACCATGTCCCTCAAAATTGAAGTTTTGCCTGATGACTCTTTCAGAGAGCACCGTTCACCACCTAATGCTGGCTACAGCACTTACTGGCTAGATACAAAGCAGGAGAGATGCTTGAGATTAGCTCATGAAAATCCAGTCAGTTCATAGCCAAGTCTGCACAATAACTTTCTTGTTTGAAACCGTCATTTCTGAGATGCATTATTGTTTATTTTCAATATACATTAAGCACCCTCTCAAACATCTTGTTCTGGTCTCTGAAAATCCCCTTGAAACAGTTCTTCCAAATGATCGAGCACTAAAACTCCAGACACAATATTCAAATGCTTCTGAGTATTGCAAGAAATTTAAACCCACATTTTTGATATTGGTTCCATATCAGCTTCAAGTGTATTCAGGATAACTGACAAAAAAATTGACAGAATGTGTCACTCCACATGGGATTGCTACAGTAACAAGCTAATGGAGCCATTTGCTAATTCAAATCTCGTCCACAGTGATGGAAGTTAATGACAATTATTACCTGACAACTGTCTAAAGGCCAATATGAGAAATGGGTTTGGAGATTGCAGTTTCATTCCTGTGGACAAGTTTCCACATCATAAAAATCATCACTCCATCTGTCACAGTAATTGCTAGACTCTCAGCTCATCAGAAAAAGCAAGAATAGACGTAACCTGGAGAACAAATTACTGGTTTTACCCCAAGAGATAGTTATTTGAGCTGAGAAATGAAATATTACCGTGGAGACAAGGTAAACAAAGCTAGCCTGTGGCTACCTATGCTGTACCTGTTGAGTGAAGAATAATTTGCAGGGTTGTAGCTGTGCTCAAAAAAGCAAGAAAGCTTACTGGTTAGAGCAAAAAGCTGGGGACTGAGAAATTTTCCAGTACCGCTGACAGCTTGTATGACCTTGGAAAATGAAGACTTTACTTCAATTTTGTCCAGTTGTGAAATATGTGATACGCATCCACAGGAACCACCAGCAGCCCACGGATTTAAAAGGTATTTCCAACGGGTGCCAACTGCATGATTTTCTGCAGTACATAAAAAATGATCATTACTACCAAGTAGAGTGATAGGAGGCATCATGGAAAACAGGTGGGGCCTCTAATTGCAGTGTAATTTGTCATGGAAATGCAAAAGAACTATAAGAGTAATAATGAACCTTCTCGCAGCCCTGGGCCAGTCTTGTTTTACACTACAGTTATCCCACCGGAGTAACATAGTGCTGACTCAGGTCCCCAGTTTATTTTGTGTTTAATTATCACCATTTATTACTGTTGACAAAAACCCTAGATGTAGATACTTGCAAATATGTCCTTTTCTGCTGGTTTTGCCAAGTCAGGTAAGGTCTGACTTTGAACAGGGTATGTCTAAAAATATGCTTGTGATAGAGAAATCAGGAGGCAGCACTCAGCTGAGTCTGCGCTAGACCAGTGATACCGCAAGCCTGTTGGAGGACACTGTTGTGGAAGGTGCTGCAAAACTGAATGAGCTGGTCAGACTAGATCCTCATCTCATGTAGCCTCTGATTTCACAGCACTTTACTGCTGCTGTCCAAAAAGTATAAAATACTCATTCATGGAATAGTCAGACACACATCAATACTATGATTAAAGAAACCTCCTGACATGATGGGATCCACCTCCTAGATCTGCGCTAAAATTTCGACATGTTTTTGTTTTCCTTTTGAGATTTCTGCTCCCCCCCCCAACACACACACTATCAGAACGGACCCGTACCTTTATGGGTCTATGAGAATAATAATAATTTCCCATGGTAAAGGGAAAACTGATTTCAGTAGCCACAGGCTAAAACATTGGGATCAGATTCTTCTGCCACTTCACTGTTTTTAAAAGGACATGCAGCCATCATTAGGAAAAATGTAACCAAATGGTTATATATTTCTCATGTTACTGCAGAAATATTTCTTGATCAGTACTCATTACATTTCCTATTTCAAAAAAGAATTTGTTGCTTTTTGAAAATATTGACTATATAATTGGAACCATCTGTCTGCGGAGACTTTAGTGTGATACAAGTAGTGATAATCATAACCCCCAAAACTTTAAGACGCTTATTTATATTTGAGTTGGACTGAAGTCTCAACATAACTTTGGGATATTGTTGTATGTTGTTCCCTGATTCAGTCTGGTAACGCAAATATTACAAAGGGGTTTATGAAAATGGGGAAAATAGCAGAGAAAAAAAAAACAAACAAAAAAAACCAACTGTGGGAAACACACTCTCCTTTATGTATATAGTACTTTTATGTATGTAAATACAGTTAGTGAGATGTTTTTAAATACAACCTGGACTTTGAATAAATACTGTCCTTATTTTAGGTTAAGCTTTCGTTTTGGTGTGAAGCACTGCTGAACTTGTTTTCTTAAGGACTTAAATTCATTTTCATGTACATATAGCTATAAACATTTGTAATACATGAGACACAGAAGACATGGAATAACGTTTTTAAAAAATACTGATTCACTAGCCTAGTGAGAAAATTGGCTGTTGTAAAATGCAAGATGAGCTTTCAGATAATCTCATCAGTCAAAGTCCAACTGACTTCCAATAAAATAGAGATTTGGAAGTACCTAAATTACATTTGAAAGTGAAATATGAACTACTAAAGAAATACGAGCCAGAGGTATATATACAAGAATATCTGCTTAAATTCCATAGTTTGGCACATGGTTGCTTTGCAAACCATGACACTTTCACTCTGTATCTCAGTTTGTATATTGAATTTTCCATCTCTTCACCTCTCAGGCAGAAAGTAGTCTGAGTAGATTTAGATTAGTTAGATCTCTTTACCTGCCCCCTTCAAATTCCTAATGAAAGCAATTTCACTCCAGTTGATTTGTCTTGGTATTTTCTCAATTCCCTATTTGGTGTGAGATATAGTAGCTCAGTCCTTCAGGAAGGATATTTTAAAGCGATTACTGTGTTTTGAGTGGCTGGAGGTGCTATGTGCTTGGCCACCAAAATTGTTTGGTGATTACTTAAAAATGGTTTGTTTGGTTCCCTTTTCTTTTCTTGTAGACTTAACTTCCAATGGTGTAACCCGCAGTGAGATCTAAATATGACTTCAGATCTTTAAAATTTCTCTTAGAGCTTTCACTTCAGTTCAGGATACACATGAGGAGTTGGAAGGATAATTTATGTTATCCCAGCGGACTGGGGTTATGCCTAATGGCAGTCAGTTTCTCTTCCCACTCCATAGTTTCTTTGGTGAATTTGCATAAACTCTATAATCTTTTCATGAGTTAGTTCAGTGTTTTAAAAGTGTGTTTGTCTGTAGGAAATTAGAAACCCTGACTATACAGAAAGACAGAAATGCTTAAGAATATTGATTCATTACAGGGAGCTGTTCAGACATGTTCTAGTGTGCAGCTCTAAAGCTGTAGAGCTCACCTTGCATCCAAAATTTTCCCAAAATGTGATTTTAAAAAACCCACAAAGCAACAAATGAAAGCTCTTCTGGAATTGCTGATTATCAATATCCCCACAAGAGAGGGTGCCTTTCCTGCTGCTACCTTGGGATCTGAACCAAAATCCGTTGGAGCTTGGAAATACTGGCACTTCGTTTTGTAAATGAAAAAGTGAAGGGGGAAGATTTAAAGTTAAAATGTTGACAATGTGAGTTATAGAGTTACTGTGCTTCACCATAGTTTCTTAAGCGTCAGAGCATTTATACTGGATTGATTTGAGAAGTAGTACTCAATTCTATCCATGGGGGATGGGGGGGGAGGAATGCAGGAAAGGGAGGGCATAAAGAGGGATACGTAATTTTTATTCACTAATACAAGAGAAATGCAAACCCCTGAACTTCTGTTTTTGATAGGAAACATTGACAAAGGCAAGACAAGAAAGAAAAAACTGCCATTGATAAAACATAAGTATGTATGCAGTGGTATTCAGTGTCAATTTGCAGTAGTAGGACAAATTGACATAGGAGTTCATCACAGGCCATAGTTATTATGAGCTGCTTATCAATAAATATGAAGTCACTGGGAGACATTTTTACTGTTTTGCTAAGAAAGAAAAGAAAAAAGCCCACACATTAGGTATTCAGAAAGGGTTACAAGCTCTAAACATCCCTGAATTTTGTGGAAGTCTAGTTATGCAACTGACCTTTTTGGGTTGAACCTAAATTTAGCTAAGTTGTCATTGTAAATTTGCATGCAGCATTTTTAAATGTTTTGGGATCTTAAACAATTTATTCTTTAAAAGGTTTTTATTTCATTTTTAAAGAATAGCACTGGAAGAAGCTAGCTTATCTGATTTTTTTTAAAATAATGCTTGTAGTGCATAAAACTGCAACTGTTACTGCATAAAAAGCAAGGTCAGTGGAAGTGACAAGACAGTAAAATACTTCTTTTGTAGCTGACAGAGGGAAGGAGAGGATTTAGTTTGACTTTCAATTAAAATTTCAATATTGTTAAGGAAACACTGGAACAGAAACATTACAAACCCCAGAGAGATGCAGTTAGTTTCTTTTTCTAGAGTATTTCCAAAGTCCACGTAGAAAATGCATCATTCCACAGCTAATTGGAGTTGCTTACAGTATCTTTGGAGAATCATTATAGTTCTTGCTTTTATGCTGTTGAAATCACTACATTGATGAAGTGGGGGCAGGGGAAAGGATTAACTACAATGTGAGCGTACACTTGTATATGTTCTTGCACGTCACAAATTACTCGTGATTTGATTACACTGCTTTCTAACATCTGAATTCTGAATAGCAATGACTGTATCCTTAAGAAGAGCTTTCCTAAAAAGCAGGCTGAGACCATCATAGTAAATTACCCTGTTTTGAGAGACATAGCATTAGCGTGCACACCTGAAATGTACTGAAGCCCAGATGGGGGAGTACACAGTGGGGAAACTAAATGTCACTTGCTAGTACTCGGTGGTAGTAGAATGCATCTGCAGAAAGCAGTGCAAGACCATTCAGATACTTCTGAGCTGGTTCTAGACAAGTTAGGTTAGCTGATGAAGCAGTCTAACCTGCTTCCAGTAAATGCCCGCCTTGATTGTTGACTTGGGAATAATCAGCAATATGTATAGACAGTTCAGCTGCTGATCTAATGAAGACAGCATAAACTGTAATCAGAACTGTTAGCCCCTTCAGGGTACAGTGACTAAGAATTGCAGGTAGGAGGACTTATGTAGTATCTGTGGCAAGAATGTGGCTGTACAGGCTTGGCTGGAAGCAGAAGTCATACAGGTTTGGTTAGGATACAAGCTCACATAATACTGTCGTTACACCATGCAGAAACAAATTTGCTTTTGACATTTCAGATTCAGCAGTATGAGTGAAGGTTGTTAATTTTTCATAGCAAGACTTTACAACCATTTTATATATTATACTACTTCAGTGAAAGTGTAAAAAAGTCTTGTATGAAGACGTCTAAAGTAGGCAATGAATTCGTGAGTGTCTTGAGACTCAAATGATTGAAAGTTCTCCTGGTTGGTATGTGCACAGCAGTTAGAAAAGGAAGTATGCAAAGAGGGAAATTTACTCCTGATGGAAATTTTAGCGTATTTTCCCTAATGTATTTTGCCTGGTTTCCCAGATACCTCTCGTAGTCATCATTCAGCAATTAGCATTTGTGTTGGTATGCCGCAGATTACAGAACTGGGTCTTTCAGCTAGGGTACTGGAAGTTTGTGCTTTGTAATGAAAAATTCAAGATCCAAACCATAGTGGCAATGATCAGAATACTGGAATAGTGATCAGCCTATTTCTTTTCCTTGCCTTTCCTATTTTTTTCTCATGCAATCTTGTGCAATACCATAGCGCTTTGAATTAATGACAGGAAAGGTAGACTCCTGTTTTGACAAAAATGGCATTAAGCAGCAGGTGTCTGCAAAGGAAGATCAGTACAATAACAAAAGCAGATCATATCTCTGTGAAGTCAGAAGGAGAATTACACTGACTTTGTTGGAGCTTGGATAATCCAAGAATAAACATGGCAACATAATACTATAAGCAGATTCATACTTTAATGTCAAGGCTAACTTCCAAATCCCATGACATCGTGCTTTGTAGCATCTGAAAGACTGTTTCTCAAAAAGCCACAGTCTATTTGAGTGTACTACTGAGCATCCTTCATAAGGAATAATATCACATGGAAAATAAATTCTTAAATGATTGGAATGGTATATCTATTTGCTGTTGACTTAAATAAAACAAGCAGCATGGACTATTGCTGAGGAGTAAACCTTAAAAAACCATGCTGCTCTATAAAATTGTAGTTCTTAGTAATCAACACTATGATAAGAGAGAGGATTTTTGTAACAGTTAATGTAAAATAGCTTTCCAGTAGGATAGAATATGCTGTATTTTTTTCACATCAGATTTATATAATTTTGTCCAGGCAACGTTTCATGTTTTCATGTTTAAATTTTCCACAATAAAAAAAAAAAACAACCCAGCTTAATTAATGTCAACTAACAGAAATTCAACATTGATGCAATTTAGGAAATGACAGCTTTTCTTCAGTTTGCCCACAGAAATGGTGAATAGCACAAATTAGTTTTAGTCTTGCCTACCTTAATATTGCTGCCATTACTGTAAGAGTCTGGACATTTCATTTATCTGTGTTTTTTTTAGACAGGGAGCAGTCAAACAGAGAGAGTTAATGGCTTTACTAAGGTCCTAAAGGAAATCCACAGTGAGGCTACAAGTTTCAGACTCACTTGCCAGAAGGAGCAACAAACAAAACACATAAATCAAGAATACAGTTGTGCAAATTTAAATTTTAGTATCATATATAGGAATTTTAATCAGTGTAATTATCTTTTTGAGGTTTTGAGATAGCTTCAATTGACTTGTAAAATAAATTGCTGGAAAAAAGTGGAAGCCACCATTTGACTTGGAATGTTGATTCGCAAGCTGACTAACCAATATGCAGGAATTTGGCAGTATTGTCAAGGGACTTTATAAAGCAAAGTCAATTAAAATAAGTCTCTCAAGGCTTAAACCAGTCTCTAAATAGAGAGCAAGATGAGCTGTGGTGTGAGAAGAAATTGTGTTTTCTTCTGTTTTACCTCTATTCTTAGTCAGAGGTTTACACAATGTAACATTTACTGTAAGAATATTTAATGGGTCTGGATTGCCATCTGTGAAATACATAAATTGAAATCATTAATATTTTCTGATACTCATTTATATATTGTGCATTTGTATTGGAAGGGAAGAGTTGGTGTTTGGGACTGTTATGCAGCAACGTCTGATTGGTATTTAAAAGGATTCTGTAGCTACAGTAGCTATCATAGTTTTAATAATAAGATGCAAATTTAAATGCATTTAAATGCCTCAAAGGTGTGGAATGTCTCCAGACCTATCTTTGGGCCAGGAGAAAAAAACAGCAAACCGTTACGCTTAACTTGGGTACAAAAATGAGCATTTTATATCCAGAAGTAACTGATGAGTGGAAGAACCTTCTTTGGGTTTCTTAATGTATTTACCCAACTGTATTTGGAGAATTCCACTGATTAAAAATACGATTATTTAAACAGGTATTTTATATAATAGTAGATACCCATGATAAGTTGGAAGAGAGGCATAACTTGGAATAAAATAGTATATCAAAGGAATTCTAAACACAAGAGCCTATTGCCATGGAATTTCCTGCCAATCTTGCAAATGCAAGATTTGAAGATGTGGATGACCATCCAATGCATGGGCTTATCCTCCATCAGTTTTTTTGCATCATCTGAGTAATCCATATTTCATATGTGAAGTGTTTCATTGATTGCAGTGTGTTCATAGGTTTTCCGCAGAGCTATTCCATCCTCAAAAATAAAACAGGGAGAACTGAAGCAAAAACCTGCAATGCTAGCTCAGTTCATGTGCACAGGATAAATATGGACAAAAGATACCCATCTCCAAAAATAGCTTCCTTGTGTGGCTATTTTTTTTTTTTCTACAGTGGTGTTAAATGACAATGGAATTCTGGGTTTAGCCCTTGTTAAGATTGGATAAGTTGCTGGTGTAAATCCAACTGTGACCATTTTTATTCATTGATTAATGTTTTTTTGTGCTTCCCTGTCTGTCAGTTATTCATATGTTTTCTCTTAAACAGCAGTGTTTTTTGTCAGTGTACCCAGTGCAATTGGTTCTGGCCAAAACATTTGGGAACCAAAGTACAAAGGTACTTGCAAAGAGAAATTATTAGTTGGAAGCAGCAAAGAGACATGTAGTTCTAGATAAAGCTCTTTATCTAATAAGTGAAAGCTGAAAGTAGAAGAAACATGACAGCATCTTCACCTTTCACACTAAATTAACCTTGAAATAACCCAAGAACCTTGGGTTTGCTGGCTGACTGATGTGAAGATTGTAATTGTAAGAAATGACCACTAACCTGCAAGAAATATTTGAAAAGTTTAGTGAAGAAAACACAGGCTGTTGTCCAGGATTTATACTATTAAGTATCTTAATGACATTAAATCACTTCCTAGAAGGATCACAAATTGACTATCAGTTTAATCGTGTATGCATGCTTGCTAATTTTGCACATATTCTAAAACCAGTTTCTAATGTTTTACTCAAATGATTTTATCTATTGATTTTGTAACTAAACAATTTGCCTTAATGACTGGCACAGGCTTAGAGTAAAATTCTTCATAAATTCCTTTCACAGTTCTGTTCTAAATAGATAAATTTCTCTTCAAAGACTGAACTTAGCAAGCATCTTTAAATAAATGGTGGGGTTTATGTCAATTTAGGGATATAAGGATTGACATAATGGAACATATAAATAATCTATCTAACCCATCATTCATCTAATCCAATTTATGGCCTGTAATCAAAGACAGGCAAAATTAGTTAGTAATATGCTTGGACAATATTACAGTGATCTACTATGGGAGATGCTTGTGCCTGACACTCCCACTGTGAGTAACCCCAGAATGAGAAAAGGGATTTTTTTAAAAAAAAAATTATATATACTTCTAGCGTGTACTTCATTCTTAGACCTCATAGTGTAAAATGTTGAATGCTCCCCATGAAATGCAGAGTAACTCCAACTTCTGTCAAATTAAAAAGATCCAAGAATCTTGATTTCTATAGATTAGTTTAGAAACAAGAGTTTAAGCTATTGGATCTCTTCACTATTCATCTTTCATATTGACAATACATTTTTTATACTTCTGCATTTTCACATTACCACTCACTGCTGTTTGTATGCATTGTGTCGGGATGCCATTTGTTTCTGTGCATTATGTTATTTCTACTTTTGCTTTTCTCTCTGTGTATTTCTGGAGGATTTCTGTTTTTTGTGTTTGGTATAGCTGCACATGCACACATGCATGCTGGGCTGGTTTGAATGACATAGAAAGTGACACTAAATAGCAGCTTATGTAGGGATTACATTCTCACCTCTGATCTGTTAAACAAGACAGATATTCAACCCATATTCCTAGCTTGCACAGAGATAATGTATATCCAGATAGGAGGGATAACATTATCAGAAGGTATCACACAGGTGCAGTAAACATTGTATCAGGAATAACTGAAATATAAAGTGTGCTGTTCTGATAGATTTTAGATGGTAATCGTACATTAATGTTCTTTCTGTTGTGAGCATTCTTTTTGTTTTAATGAACAACTTCTGTGGGAGCTGAATACACTCCTTTTCTGGCCTTTTCACCTTGACGGTTGCTGTAATTCATTGCAGTGCACACAGGAGAGCTAATAAGTACAAAGAAAATGAACTTGGTCTTATGCAGAAACAGTATTAAAACTTAAATTTCTATAGGAACGTTTTTATTATGCAAATATAATGAAACAGCATGCCATGAGATATAGAAATGTTTGTTAATGGCACGGTATGGTTTGGCATCAGACAGTTTTTCATTGCTGTTTTAAATCACTTTAATTAATTATTATTATCCATATGCTTTATCTTGAATGAGTAAAATTCAGTGTGATGACTCTACCATGAAAAGAATTTTATGTGCTTGTTTCTCTTTCGATGGAGATGGATAGAAACTTTGCAAATTAGTTTAATGGGTTGCAGTGATATGAGCTCTGTCATTAGGCTTATTTATCTATGATTTCCCTACTCTTTAAAAAAGAAACAGATGCAGTACAAAAGTTCTATGAATTATTTTTCAAGTATCATCTTCAGTACAAAGAAAGTCAACCCTCCCTTGAGAAGAGAAAGCAAAGCTAAGCTGTTCCAGGCATTAAGTGCAGTATTGCAAGATCAGTATAACCATTAAGACATAATCTGTGTCCATTTCATTAATGACAAGATTGCTCTGACAGAGTTCTGTGTTAAAATCACATTAGGCTTCCTTTTTTTGAATCCTGAATTGGAATTAGGTCTCTGATTCCTGAAGGGAACTCTCAACAGTCATACAAGTGGTATTCATAACTTTAAATGAACTTCTCTGGGCTGTGGTGGAAAAGTACATGAAAATGTGAGGCCTTTCCAGATTTTTCTAGTGTCTGTTTAACCAGTTGTTTTCTGATCCTCCTGTCAAGTACGTTATGAAATTGAATTTCCACAAAAACAGTCCAGTTCATCCAGTTCTATCCACAACAATAAACCAGTTCATCTAAAAATTCTGGTATTAACTCTTTCTGAAATTCAAGGTCTTACTAGCTGTTAGCATTGTTACGAACAATTTACTAGTAGTTTACATTATTTTAGAATTTATGCTGTATTCATGGACTACAAAGTAGGCAAGCTTTTTCTTTAGACAATAAGAGCAATTTCCTTAATGGAAAACTTCTAATTTCTCCCCCTACCCACCCACCCCTCCCCCGCCCCATGAAACTGGTAAATACTTGTATGATGTTGTATGATGTGCAAACTGGTAAATATTTGTATGATGTTGTATGATGTGCAATTTTGTATTTTTGGACTGCAGTTCTTACATGATTCTTCTTGTTGTACCTGTATGAGTTTTCCTAAAGCTACTGAGATACTCTTTGATTTTTATCCAAGTTTTGCCATGCAAGGTTTCTTATAAGTGGACCCATTTTTCAAGTCCTTGCTAACATCTTTCAACAGTTGACTAAACTGGAAAGGGATTTTGGCGCAGATATTGCTGTTGTTACTTGCACAGAAACCTAACGAGCTTTCTGTGCGATAAATACATTTCATTGCAGAAGCATGGCGCAGCTCTAGAAGTACATCAGAAGTGGTGTTGGGGGACAGCGGTGTTGGGGGACGGAGATGTCAGGGGACAGTGGTGTTGGAGGACAGCGTGTTAGGGGACAGCAGTGTCACAGCATGGGGACCCCCCATGGGGTGCAGCCCCTCAGGCCCAGCCGGCTCCATCCAGGGCCCCTCATCTCCATGGCATTCCAATACACTCTGTAATTTGTAAAAAAAGTAAATCTCAAGTCATCCTACTAGCCTGTCAGTTGTATTATTATTATTGTTGTTGTTGTTATTGTTATTGTTATTATTAATATTACTGTAATGAATATGAGGAATTATAAAGCTCCATCTGGAGTTCGAGTACTCCCTGATGAAGTTAGTTTGACAATTACACCAGCTGAAGACTGAGGTTTACATGTCAAAAGATTTGCGAGAAGTGAAAAACGTGTAGGTATCTAGAAAAAAAGAAGGGATAATGGTAGAAGAAAGGAAATCTTACCTTCTCAGTTGCTTAAGCAAAATCAGATGGAAATGGTCATGAACACAGCAGCTGAGTTTGCTCCAATTACAGCTGTGGCAGAGGACGTAGTGCTACTTTCATGAATTTAAATAGGGAGCATTTGCTTAGGAACAACAGAAAATTTCCTGATGCACTGCATGGCTTCCCAGTTACCTACACCTTGTGGTACCCTGGTACCAGTGCCTCATAAATACGATGCGGAGTTTTTAGTTCCTCATGGAGAAAGCAGCTGTCACCCTCCTCTCTGCTCTGACATGATCCTTATGTAATTTGACATCACTAAGGTTTTTTGCCATGCTGGTACACTTGAATGCCATACCTCATTTACTGCTTGCTATCGCTCCTAATTCTCTTCTGGCATTAGTGTTTTCCGAGCATCACCGTTCCAATGAATTGCACAGGGTATAAGAGAAGGCTGGCCGAGGTCAAGCCTTGCAGCCACGGGGGCAGCGCCGTGAGGAGAAGGGATTTAGAAGGGGAAAAAACACCCCTTCCAAAGTATGGGGAGAAGATATGACAAAGGAACGTAATGGGATGAAAGGGAGAAAAAAAAAAAAAAGTATATTATAACAGAAATCAGTACCTAACTGACATATAGAAGAGAATAACCTCCCAAAAGAGCAAGGTATCATGTCTGAGTCATTAAAACAGGTCTCCTGTCTGCTATAATTTGTTCCACTTAATTTTGTATAGATTTGTAACAGTAATTTTTTTGTACATTTTTTACTTGGTATGCCTAACTTCCTCAGTGCTGTGCTCTTCGCAGTACTGTGTAAGTCTGTACTTACCCTACATGGGGACATCAGAGTACATGTGAAACTTCACCGATAGTATATCCTCTATGATGTACTCCTTTAAACAGCATTCCTAACTATTCTCAGTTCTCCCCATGCATTCCAAACTTCTTCAGCTGTTTTAAATATTATATTTCAAACTAAAATAACAGATAAGCATACTTTTTATATTTTAAAGCTTATTGTTATCTCCTGCAATTATCTCAGATGTAAAGAAAGCAGATCTGAAGTCAGGGGATATTTTACCACTTTGAAGATAGGTGCTGATTTAGGCTCACTGCTAACAAAGGTGGATAATTAGCTTTATTCCAGGAGCTGAAGCGTTCCTCTGAGTCACAGTTTCACCTTGCATTCTTCCTTATTGCTTCCTTATTCCTATATGATGCTAGTTTAGGGCTGCAATTACAAATACTTCAAGTTGCAAAATGTGGATAACCACTTCTTTGTGGATACTGTTTGGAGAAAGAAAGAAGGAAGGAAGGAAGTGAAAGAAGGAAAGGAAGGAAGTAAAGGAAGAGAAGGAGGGAAGGAGAGGTCAGCAACCTTGGTGACTTTACTTGTGCAAGGGAAATTATTCCAGAGAACCTGAACAGAGAGGTAGTGTTGTCCTTATTTTACATATTTGTAGGCAGAGTGACAGCCTAATCCTTCATTTTGTTTCTTTACTGTTTTCCACTGGGTAGGTGTTTAGCCTAGCGATGCTATTTGTAGAATATATGTGCAGATGCCATTTTAAAAAATGAGTTATTGTTCCGAAGTCACTCCAAAAATCCTCATTGCATGTGCCTGTGCATGAAAACTGGTTACATCTCATGTTTGGCTTTGGTGCCTAAGGGTGATCTGAAAGTAGCACAGTTGAATGTCCTGTTCTCTGAAGTTTCCTACTTACCTCTGATGGGAGACTGTGGTTAGTTTGACACTTCTAATATGGGTCAGTAACTGTTAGTACTGGATATTATCAAGCTGTTTGTAGCAGGGAGAAAATTAATAGCAAAAAAGCACTCTCTTGTCTTCTAATTAATCCCACAGGAGAGCAAAAACTCATTTAAGTTAGAAGTTTAGCCATTGGCAGCATCAGGAAAAACTGGTTTCACTTCACTGAGCTGAATTAAAACTCCACATTAATAGAGTTAAAGCATGTTGTCTTCTTAAACTCTTATATCCATCAAAGCAAAGGCTTAGAAGCTTTATAAACAACTGCACTGCTACCTTCCATCCTTGACATAAGAAACAACATGCTGAGAATACATCATAAAACCAAAGTGTCAGCGTTCCCTTTGCTGTTCTCCAGTGGACCTTCTATATTGTATTGATCCATCTTTGTTCTTTCAGTATTGTGAATAATGAAGAATAACTCCGAGCCCTAGTTTGGGGGATTGTTTGTGGGTTTTTTCTGCACAGAACATATTGATAGACAAATGTGATTTGTATACTTTTCTTCCGCATGGCAATTTCAGAATTGGGACCTCAAGAATGCTGCTCCAAAGCCAGTTTTCAGGGAGGTCTCTGTCTAGCCTGTGCCACTAGCTGCATCACTGCTTCCTTATGAGAAGATGCAGGTCAATTTATTTACGAAGCAAATAATGAGTTTTATCTGTCACTTTTGACTTGTCAAAACAAAGATACATGAAAACAAAAGGTTTCCTAAATCAGGGCTATATCAAATAATGAACAACTGTTCTTTGTTGATAGGAGGTAGGTTGGAAGAAGAAAACTAATGACTTTTCTGTGTGTAAAAGCAATGTGTATTGTTTTTATACAAGCAAAAGAGACCAAGAAAAATTTTGGATTGTAACAACCATCTTTCTTCCCCCCTCAATGCAGTAGGCAGGCTTTGGGATGAACTTTGATTTGAGTGTCGTGCAGTCTGATCCCTTTGTGGCAGTTTGTCCATATTTATGGTTGTCAGATTGCATTATAGAATTTAAAACACAATAAATATTTATCTATTGTGATTGTGTCATCCCAGGTAGGGATTTCACTGGGATATTGTGTACTGGTGAAAGCATCATTTGTGAAGGGAAGGTGGTAGTTCATGTGGTCCCTGCAGGGAAAGAGGGGTTTATGATACTGCCTCCAGCTGCAGTGTCACCCACACGGCAGGAGTGCTTTCAGAGCATCCTTGGGCTAGAACAGAATCAAATCTAAGGAGAATTCTTTTACTTGCCTTCTTGATACTATAATACTTATTGATATTCTTATTTTCATAATAAACATTTAAATCAATATGTTGACACCAGGCTGCTCTATTTTTAGTATTTAACAAAGTCATGAAATGGCAGGCCTTGCCTGAGAAACAGGTTTAAAACAAAAAACAACTTAAACATTAAAAAAAAAAGAGGTTGGATTCTTTGTTCCCTGTTTTACCCTTTATTATCCAATTATAATCTCATTCTCTGTTCCGTCACTCATATGAATTGTCTTACAAGAACACTGTATTCCCTTTGTCTCAATGAACTAAAATGAAATAGAAGTTAAAACTGGTATTTGACAGGATGTGAGTCATTTCTTCAGGAAAGACCCATTTTGTGGGGCTGTAGTACTGAGTAGTATATTGAAGTGTGATTACTTTGTATTATTAAAACTACCTAGACATTCATTCTGTATCATTTCAGAGAAACAGTAGCATTTTTATAAGCCTAAATGTTGAACTTTGAATGCTTACATCTGTGAGTGTAAGAACATGATACTTACCTTCATGTCTCAATCGGGATGTAAGTATCTATCTTTAGGTATTCATCATCGAAAATGGTGGTGGCAGTAACTCAGAAGTGTTACTTTCTTTTGTGCTACAAAAGACATGACACATGTATAAGTGTGTCTTTGACAGAAGCCACCAGCAGCTTTATCTTTTAAATAAATCAGTAAGAAATGGTATCAAACTGTTATTTGTGTCTCGAACTGGATAGTCACTTGTGTAAAGCAGTGATTAAGCTGCATTTTTGATTTTTGTGTGTCACTATTCATGACGATACCTTAGAAGACATAAGCTTGTATTGAGCATCAGATTTGGTTTTTATGATTATGCACAAAAGAGTTTTCATATCACCATTTATGAATTATTTTAATGAAAAATCCAAGGACTCATTTGAACTCTATGTCACACGTAACTAGAATTAGAAAAGCATTTCTAATGAGTGGAATATTGTCAATAGCTGAGCCCCTCACTTGCAAGGAGTGAGGTATAAGGCTCTTTTTGCAGCTTTGCCTAAGGAAGGAGTCATTCCAGTGAGGGATACCGATGACATCTAGTGCTTGAGCAGTTTGGTAATTTCAGGGGAATACTGAATTGAAATTGTGGCTGTGATTCATACTTGTTATGGGATTACATCACTTACTAGAGCATCTGATATAATAGAAAATAATATTGCCACCCTAGTCTTTTTTTTTTTCACTCCATCATTGGAATGTGTTTTGTTTTCCCAAGGATCCACACTTCCCTCTGAATCGTCTTTGTCCAGCATGTCTGGATAATCCTTTGCTTAATTTGCTACTTCGTGCCCCAGCCATAACAGTACTGTTTGAGGATAACTACAGCAGATTTGGTGGCACAGCACAATTTCTCTAGTGGCTGAGGAGAGTGTTTCGTGTGTGCTGGGCACCTTGCCCTTCTGCTGAGATGTTTGCTAGACACAGGATTTTCTGAAAGGGGTGAATATCCTCTTTTGGCAAAGTAGGGTTTTGGAAGTGTTCTAGACTGGACACCCAAAAGCAAGCACCTGGTGCTGCTAATCACTTCTGGAACTGCTGTTTGTGTTTGTTCTCGGTTCAATTTTGCATTTCAACAATGATTTTCTTAGAAAGTTCATAAACAGCATTTTTACCAACCTTTCCAAATAGGGATCATATGTTTTAAACAACAATAATTTGCATATATCAAACAATGTCCCATTTTTTACACATACATGAATAATGAAATCCAGTAATAAATTTATGAGAGTGAAGCCAATACCGGCTCTAGATCTAGGTAGGTCTATGTTCAGAAGGGTAATCTGTTCCATGTTAAAGAAAAGTATATGATGTCAAACAGGGATCTTTTATAAAGGCTTAGGAGTTTTTGCTAATCTGTAAATGCCATTATGAATAGTATGGCCACAAAATTATTAGTCCTGCTTTATCCATTATATACAATGTTTAGAAACAGTGAAATTATTACTTTCAGGTTTTGCACAAAATAGCCTGGTTTAAGTATCAATCGTCAAAGGTAGTTGAATTCACGAGTAAAATGCAGCATCGCTGTGGAGACTGAGAGTCTGTTACAGTGATCAGACTGGTCCCTTTCCTCATTTTGAATATTCCAGTGTAGGAGCAATAATTCACCGTTCTATAAATTACTTCGGTGAGTGTGGCCCATTTTTTGATTTGCAACATCCAAACTTAGTCACATCCCAAGAGCTTACTATTAAATATGGTTTCGTGATGGTGTCCAGTTAATAATTCTGTAGAAAAAAAGGAAATGATTAGGTTTTAGTACTTAGCATCTGGAAGTCCTACTTTAACGGTCTCATAATTTTGCCCATTTTAAGGCTGGTCAGGGTTATATAATTAAGTTTGCTGTAGTAAAAATAGGGCAATGCTGAAATTTTTTGGGAAAGGGAAACAAAACTTTTGGAATTGAAGCCAGTTTGGCTAGCTGTACTTGGACACAGGTATTGTGGCTCTGGCCATAACAGTATGCCACGGCCCTAGTAAGGAGGAGATCTTGAAACAGGGAGAAGTGGCTTAAATGTTTTAAGGCAAAGTGCCAAATCTGCTGTGGCTGCTCAGCTTCCCTTTCCTATGATATTTGAATTTTCCTTTGAAAAACAAAACACTACCCAGCATTTATGAAACCCAATCCCTGCATGAAACCTTCAGTTGCTGCCTTGCCATGCCTCGTTAAGAGTTTTTTTTCCCCCACAAAATATGTAGCATCTGTTGCAAGAATATGAGCTGCTTGTTTAAAGTCTCCATTGTATAAAGTCTCCGGCAGTATAGCTCAGGCATGGCTTTGCCATCCTTCTCTGAGAAACAGACCTTGACATACAGTGTGACTTAGAAGCTCGTGACATACATCATCGTCCCTCCTCTCTGCGGGTTCCTGTTCCTTGTACCAGCTGTATTCTTGCATCTCTTGATGCAACTTCAAGTAATAAAATTTCTGAGAGTCAAGCTGCACAGTGAAAAGATGAAGGAGTTGTGGCTCTGCTGTGCCACTTCTGTCTTATGTATATGGAGGGAAAATTCAGGGGAGAGGCTCTTCCCTCTGTTATTAATTTTGTGTGGGAAGCCAGTACAGGAACATAAGGATGTATGTTCCCTTCCAGCTCTGTAGAGGGAGAAGGACAGAAGACAAGCCACAATCTAAACTTTAGTTTTTTAAAAAATGCATAAACACTAAAAAATGTATAGTTTCAAAATATGCATGCTACGTTATTTGCAAGATGCAAACTTAATGTGAAATTTTAACCAATATCCATTAAATAGTCTGCAATATTTGTCCAAATCACTATTCTGTTTACACCATGGTGCTGGAGACTCATGATACTCCTGTACATCCTATGTTTTGCTATAAAGCAGATAAAAAACTCTGTAGTTCTACTTAGAAAAGGAATATACATTCCCACAGAACTTCTGAAATACTCAGACTAAGGATGAATACTAACATGAAACGAGAGCACAATGGTCACAACAGGAAATACCAACAGGTCTTCTGTTTGTCTTGTGGCATGATATCATGTGTGACAACTCTATGTGCTGCAGAAGAAATCCCATCTTTTCTGTCAGACAAACAGTATTGGCTATGCTACAGGGTAAAATGCACATAAAACAGATGTGTTGCTCACTAATGTCAAACATCTTAGCTTTTAATGAAAGTAAGGTGTGCTTCTGAACAATCAGCTCGAGTTTTATACAAAGCTTGAAAGCAAGACGATATTTGCAAAATCTGCAACATTCTACAATCAGTGAAATCAAAATGACCAAAAGATTTATTTTTAATGTGTACTTTGCATTATTAATACTGAGCCTCAGTATGTGATGTAGCCATTTAAACTAAAGAGAAGATACACCCAGTTGTTTGTTTGTTTGTTTGTTTGTTTGTTTTCTTTTAAACAATTTGTCTTGGATAAAGAATATAATTTATTATCACAGAACTGCCTTTGATGATGTGTTGCTATCCATTTATATTTACATGAATAGTAGTGGTACAATACTATTATACAATATTACAATACTGAAGTTAATGTATGCTGTGTAATTTATAGGGTTTATCTAACATAATAACTATCTTTGACATTCCGTAGTCGTGACAACATAACATATGAGAAGCCAATAGATCTGAAGATTTTCAATCAAAAACATTTTTCTTTCAGAGTCTGTTTTGCTTAGAAAAAAAATCATGTTTATTTTCTAAATGTTGTGTCTTAGATTGATAAAATGTCATGTGGAAAAACTCAAGCTACGTAAAGTCTGATAGAAATAGCGACTGTTGGTTGAAATTTGTAAAATTTGAAGTTACATTATGATGCAATTATAAGCAGTGCATGTCCTCTTTTACTGAGCATTCTGCCTGAGAAACACTGAGAATTAGATTGATAATGTTATCATTTACTGTTTTACCTTCTGCTCTGAAATTAACTTTGCATTTTATGCTTAGTATATTTGGCAGAACAATTAGCATCTGAGTTATTTTAAGTGACTGAACTGTGTGTGTATACATATATTTTAAAAAGAATAAGAAAGTTAAAGGGAATTACTCTCTTCATTGTCTGCTTCTAATGAGGAATGAAACCTATTTTAAACAAGTGAGATTGTAGGACTGAGCTCATTTTTGAAGAGATGACCATCACTGAAGTCAATATGCTTTAGACACGTGTAAAACAATCTGGTTGTTATTTCTGTTTTGGCATTAGCTAAATTGCTAGAGACAATAAGAACAAGAGAAACTTCTATTTTTTTTAACAAATGCTTTTCTTTATTCTTCCTTGGTCATACAGTCATTCCCAGCACAGCACTGCAACGCGTCCACCCACAGTGAGCTTGCAGCGGACCATTTCTGTGGAAGGGTAAGATGATTCTCTGTTGAAGCTGCCTGTAGAGCTCTCACATACCACTAAGCCAGGCACTGTACTACCCATATACAAATAGTTGTTAATGTGGTTTTTATGTAGATGTGGTTTTGCATACCACAGTGTTTAGGTCTGTGAGATAAAATAAATAGTTTCAAATTAGTGCTGATCCTCCCTAGATACTTAGACTGAAAGGTTTTGTTTTCAAGGAGACAAGAATATCTGTCACAGAGATATTTCAAATAAAATTTCTTCATCTTACTTGACAAGTGTTAATATTTACGTGTGTTAGCTGTAAAATCGTTCTCACTAATCATGGAAATACCCAGTCAAGTCTTACTTTATTTTCTTAATGTATGCATGAGTTCTTTTTGACAAAGCAGTGTCACAAACTAAGGATGGAGAAGTAATGATAGGAATAATAATGCTGTGCTGGTGTATATCTGTGTATATTAATGTGTGAATCGTGGAAGCATAGCTCTGAGTACTTAGCTGACTCCATTTTAACAAAAATAATTGGGTAAAATATGAATAATTCACAACCACAGTTAAAATTCTTGCATCTTTACGATATTAGAAAAGCTTATATTTAACACTGAAACACAGGTTGTATTGCATCGACTGGTGTAGTTTACAGAAAATGTTAGGTTTGTTTCTCCCCTCCCATAGAAATGTAGAACTGTTTGAAATATTTTGTAGGAATGGGTAATAACTTGTCATCAGCTGCTGTCACATCCTATTTCAAAGATTTTCTTTCTTGTAATAAAAGTAAGAATCAAAAGTTTCCACAGAGGAAAGATGTCATTTTGTTGTATTCTGGTTTCTGTTACAAACCTACTATGGTGCAGTCAGAAAATAAAAAGCTAGATATGTGAAATAAACCACTTCTAAGCAAAGTCTGTAATGTTTTTCTCACAAGTCTCATTTTTTTCTTTCTTATCGAGATCTAAGATCTAAGTTTTTGATGTTTTATTTAAAATGTGTAGGACAGCTGTAGTAATTATTCATTGAAAACAAGACTGAATAGTGAAATTGCTGCAGGAAAAGTGCATATGGCTTATGGGCTGTCACCTGGAAGCTAATGCTATAAATGAAGCCACCTTCTTGCTCAAAACAGGGCTAATTTCAAGTTGGACCAGGTTGCTAGGGATCTTCAAGTGAAGCTGTGATTATCACCAAGTGTGGAGATTGTACAATTTGTAGGGAACCTGCCTCAGTGCCTAAACACCCTCATTTTGGATTTCTTTATCATGAATGTGTGTCATAATAAAGTCCCCTGTCCTTTCCTCAAACCAACTCATTAATAAATTGGCATTTGAAATAGAACTGAGGTTTGAGAACAAGTTTATCAATTAAAATGGTAATTGAATTACAAAAAAAAGAAAGGAGGAAAAGAAAAAAAAAGAATTTGTTAAATTGAGATTTAAGGAAATATATTATTTTATGATGTCTCTGACTTTGTCTACTGGACTCCATAATTCAGGAAGTATCCTTGTAGGTTTAAACTCCTATTCAAATTTGGAAACCAATCTGCCTTAATTGATTTTTAGATAAATTGCAGAATCTGTGCTGGCCATGCAGACAACTTGCATATATTATGTATGAATCATAACAGCACAGGAAATCTGAAAATTGATACTACAAAAACCAGCAGGCCTCCTGCTGTTCAGGAGATAGAAGAATATCTGGTTTGTAATTATTACTAATCAACTTAAATTGAGTCATATTTCTTTCCACATGGGAAACTGGGACTGTTAGCCTATTAACACTGCTGAGCAAAAATAAGTAAGCAACTCAACCCTAAATACTTCATTATTTTAAAGCTTGATTTATTCTAACATTTTTGTGAAGTCCATGCTGCTAAGTATGTTTATAGGTAATTTGAGGTCAAAACAAAGTCATTCTTCTCTTTTAGGAACTGGGTTTCCATCAGTAAAGTCCTGTGTTTAGGTGACCCATATTGCTTGTGAGATGCACTTTATAAATAGTTGCTTTACCTGCAAGGCATCCCTAGCACACAGATTTGTGGCCTGTATGCTGGCTGTGTGACTGACTGTGTATGTGTAGTCACTAAAGTAATATAATTATTACTCCTATGAAGGAGAAACGAGATATGGGAGGGTTAAAGAAATACAGGGGGAATTGCATTCAATGGCATTTATTCCTTTCCACCCTGTGGAATATGTGATAATTGAGCTGGGTAGAATAGACACTTAAATGTCTTAATAGTTTTTTTGATCTAGGTGATGGATTCATACCTAAAAACAATTTATCTGGGGGGGGGGGGGGATGTCTTCTGTGTACTTCACATACAGCAAAAAGAACTAGTAGCAAGAGAAAAAAAAAAAAAAGATATTCAAGCTATGTATTCTTCTGTACATGAGTTGAACGGATTTTATTATGTGTATAAAAGCATGAACTTCACAGGTGTTTGATGTCATTGTTAGTGCAATCTAATTAGTAACTTCCCTAATGGTTTATTTACATGGTTGAAAAACAAGAAAACTATAACCCTTGAACTGGGAAATATTGGTTTGCGTATCTTGAAATGGTTTTGGTGAACAATTTGCACAGTGAATATCCAAAATAGGAAAAATATTGGATGAAAAGCTAAAACCTGTTGTTTGGAAATCCTCCTGTACTATCGCATGAAGCTATAATGTTAGTGGTGTAGGATAGTTATTGTCTCTGCAGTTGACATTTAGACTAAATTGTATTTTAACCGCTACCAGTCATCTCTTCTGCTGAGCTGCTTAGAAATGGGGTTTTCAACTTACTTGATCAAGAGTGTTTTGATGGAAATTTTAAACAAATTTATCAACGTGACTGAGTATGTCAAATATATATAAATATTTATACATGAATAAACAACATTTGAACCATGACTAAGGGTAAGATTTTTTATTTTGAACAGGACAGATTTGTGGTTTGAAAGTGTCTTATATAAAGTGATTTTGGATGCTTCCTACTAACGGACTGTGTATTGATACTTTGAAACATGGCTTAGAGGCACTGCTATTTTTAGGTATTCTCTTAGCCTTTGAATACTTTCTGTCTCCTGACAGTGCAATGTAGTTGCCTATTACCATTTCCATCTCGCCTGGCTTTGTTTACCAACTGAAAAGTGGAACATTCATGGTAAACGAAGCCACCGAACACTGTAAGGAATAGTTTATAGGAAAGTGGTTTCAATATGGAACCAATAGTTTTTAAAGGCAGGATGCAAAGCAACCTTTCTAGTATGGGGTTGCCTGTGCTGATTATAGCAGGTGGAACAGAGGTGCAGTTTTCAGGATTTGTTTTGATTATTAGCATGTAAATAATGCACCTCCTGGGTGAGGGAATAGATACAAGTGCTTACAGGAGACAAAGTATAAATGAATAAGCATACTGGAATAATCATCTCCCTTGTCCTGTATTGTTGCTCAAGAAATCAATGAGATTTTACAAATCTAGGAGACGTACTCCTGTGCATTTAAAGTAAACGTCGGGTGTCTTGTTAAAAATACAGAACAGTTTTTCAAATAAGAGATTATTCCTGTATGCCAGTTCCATCTTGCTAGCTTTAAGCAGAAAACGTTGCCTGGTGTGCAGGCTTTAATTTCTCTACCAAAGACAACAATGAAAGACTGTTAAGGTCCAGAGAGGTTCCCACAAAACAAATAAAGTTGCACATGTATAAGCCAATGCACTCATGCATGCATCAGTCAGGTTGAAGCCTGGCTCCCAGTAGGTTGCCTTGTATTAAATGTATGTCAAAGTTTGTGACAAGTTAGACATGATCTTTGCAGAATATAAATGCATTAAAAATTTAGTCGGTATTAAAGTTAGGATAAAGTATTGCTTCTACAGTGAATGCCAACATTCAATCAACAAGAAATGCCAACAAAAACCTAGTCAAATAAAGAGATAAAATACTTGTTTCAAGCAGAATGGGTGACTGTATTCTATTATATTTTGCTATGCATTATGAAAATTGTACATCCCATTAAAGGCTGAATGCTTAGTTGTTAGTACATCTGCATTTAGTAAAATGAAATAGTAAGTCACGAATCAATTACAGGCAACGAAAATGAATGCTCTTGCACATGACTAAAACACTGTCTCAGTTTAAGAAGGCAAAGTTACCCCTCCGGACTGTTACGCTCATTGTGACAGCAATAGATAAGAGGCAGGTTTCCTTATTTTGGGGTTGGTTTTTTTCAATCATAATTGAAATCAGGATAATAACAATTAAAGTAAAATATGGGGGAACAGACCTCGCTGGGCTAGGTGTGGCACTGATGGGTAACACTGATGTGTTCAGCCTCTCCTGCGCTCTGAGACTCTCCTAGGGATGGCAGAAAGGAAGGTCTGCCAGCCTCCCCCCACTGCCGGGGCACCGTGTTTTGGAAACCTCCGGAAGGCTGGGGAGGAAGGCAGGGGGTAGAGGTGTTTCACATGCTGGTGGAAAGATTTTGCTGGGCCTAAGAGGGGAATAACAGGGGAAATGTAAAAGCCAAATGCACCAAAAGTGATACTGCAATAAAACAACAGATGAGAGCACTACAGATAGAATTTTCTCTAAATTGTTGTGAAACAGAGTTGTAGCAGGTAGTGAAGAAAATTTAAATAAGTTGAGTAAATTTGGTTTTGCCTGGACTTTGGTGTCTTTTAAAAAGGTGTGTGTGTGCATTCCAGGCCCTCAGCCACTTAAGACTTCAAATTCTCTTTTGTGTGATTAATCAGATTTTAAAACATCATACACACTGTCACATTCTCTGTCCATCCTAGCTTTCTGTGTTTGATGCTGTGAAGAATGCTCTATCTATTTGAACTACCCTTTTTAGATCCTTCCAGTATGAACACCCTTTTGTTGTCTGAAATAAACATGCAGTTAGTTATTGGAGGTTTTTGAAGTATGAGAGGAAAACTGAAAGTATTATACTGAAAAAGAAATAGCTTGATTAACCCGCTGACTCTAAGCAGGCGTAGGTCAGTAGTCACACGGTGAAATATCAGAAGCCAAACACCATACTGCTCGGGCAAAGGGTGCTTTGATCCCTTAGATTTGGGGGGGGTGGGGGGTGTTCTCCAATGTACCACTAATGCATGACTTTAACCAACTGGTGCAATTTTTTCTCTGCTTCAATTTTCCCTTGTTATTTGCTACTTCAAGTAGCTTGAATGGGTTTTATTGCATTATATGTGGGGCCTTGGTTGGAGACTGGTGCTACCCTAATGCAAGCCGTAAGAGAAATGTCTAGTCTTCTGGGCTTTCTATGATGTGCGTTACTGTAACACCAAATCAGCATGTGCATGAATGGATGTATGATTTCAGTAGCCTTTGTGAGGCCAACAGCATTTCTGGAAAAAAAACCAAACCAAACAACCACCAACACAACAAAAACCTACAGCCAAAGCAAGATCAAAGCCATATTTCTAAGTCCCTGCAGATTTGGGATACCTCATTGATTGTATATAACTGAAGAAGTCTCTAGTGTCTGATACTTGAAAGCACCCAGTGTGCTTAATACTCCGGTAGATGTTCCAAAAAACACAAAATTATGTCAGCACCCCAGTTTTATAGATGGTGCAAAAGAAACACAAAGGCAGAGCTGTGTCAGTGTGAGATGAATACTAAACTGATCTGTATTCTTTAAAGTAGCCAGCAGCACAAAATAAGCAAATTAAAAATGGATTTTCTTTCAGTTAGTTATTATAAGAATTACTTGTTTTCAGAAAGCTCTTCCCCTTCATTTATGAGTCCAGTTTTTAATCTCTTAAATTAAATCTATAATTACTATGGATTCAAAATCTGGAAGAATGATAGGGATAGTCACTTTTTTGTCTTGTCATTTTCTTATTGTAAAAGAGTAAACTGATCAAACCAAATATTCAGTACAAATGTAGTAGATAGAAAACGTTTAACTATTTTTGAGATAATGAAGAAATAGAACAAGCATGAACAAAAAAAAATGTTAAGGAGGAAAAATGTCTCGCTTTTTTGATTTATTTTTGGTAATCACATTTTTATGACAGGAGAATTTTTCTTAAGTGTTCAAGTTTTATCCACTCTGATTTGTTACCACTTATTGGTTTCAAATATTAATTTAATAATACTTTGCTCTTACATCAGGCCTGCAATTTATGTGCTTTACAGAATATGATCTGATGCATTCCCTGAAGCAAGTAACCAAGTCCATCCAAATTGATTCTCCCATTGATTTCTGCGCCTGTAAATTTGTGTGGATTGCAGCACTTTATTTGCTCCTTTACTCCTGGCTCAGTTGTAGTGAATCTTCCTTTTTTCCTTCCTTCTTTATTTTTTTAATTCCTTCCCTGCTCTCCTTTACAGATGTACTGTCTCCCTTTATCCTATTCTCTCTTTTCTTTGCTCTTTGCTCTTTTTTTTGTTTGTTTGGGGTTTTTTTTCGGGTTTTGTTTGGTTTTTTGTTTGGTTGGTTTTTTAGCGTTTTTTTTCCCCTTCTGCTGCCTTCTGTCAGTCCAGGAACGTTTTCATCTCACACTCCTTTCTAATTTCTGCTTGATTTCCCCTGCTGCTCTTCTCTGTTTGTATTTGGTACAAAGCTGCAGGAGGGCATAAAGCATGCACACACAAAATTAAAGTGCTAGTATGCTTTGTTAGCACCTAGAAACTTACTTTCAGCCGTATTTATCACAGAAGAAATTGTAAATGGGATAAGTAGCTACGGCTGGAGGCAGAAACATGCATTTCAGAAACACTGGATGTTAGACTGTTCTTTTTTCCTCGGTAGCTACAGAGTGCCACCTATTGTCTCCAGACAAAAGAGGGAGCTTTTAAAGTAAGTTACCGTGAAATTACCTTTGCATCACTTGCTGTTTTCTGCAGAGAACTACACATTTTTACCGAGTGCATTTGCTGCAGAGAAGTATCATTCACATTTGAGTTACTACTTTTTTCCCCACTACTTTCTCTCCCCTAACCATGTCACCTTTAAGTCTTTGATTCCATTACCTCCTTTACAGGATTTATCTGCATTCTATCTGGAATTCTTTCGGGGGTATTGGAATTCATAAAGAATTTTAATAGAGGCAATGGAAGTTTTCCTAGTGTTGCTTCCCAGATATTAAAGAAAAGTTAAGGAGCACCTGTTCTTAGATGTCCTTAACGATCATATTAAAAGAGTTGACTATAATCTTTTATACCAGGAGAATAAATATGTAACATCCTCATCTTCAGCTTTATCAAAATTGGCCTTTTCTTTGGGTGTGTGTAAAGCATTGACAGGTAACTCATTTCTGCATTACTCTTAAAAGATCACCTGATCAGTGGCTGGTATTGTAGTTTGTTTGCTTAAGAAACATTTTTCCTACTTTAACTTCATCACATGCTACAACGCTTTATTATCATCATAAAGATTTTTTTTCATTTTCATACTGCATACACTATGCAAGTGTGAACAAGTATATATTTCAAAAAACTTCCTACGTTATGGTGAATTGGCATATACCTTCTACCTCCTGTGGTTTTTGCAGTGGAGTCATGGCTAAAGGTTATTCCTATAGTGATGACAACACTTGTGTGCTCTTGAATTCGCCTTTCAGATTCTGCAGGATACGCAGATATGAAAGAAATATAAAGACATGTTATGGTTGGTCACTGTCTATACAGCCAGATTTGAGTCATGACCAAAATGACCTGCTTAAGCTAAAGAGCAGGAACCAAACCCCCTTGTGTTCCAACCACAGCTTCTGACATTCCCCCGATATTGTTTGAGCTTCCTCTGAACATAATCATCCAAGAGCAGAATGTGAATTTTGCTGTCAAAAGGCCAAAATTACAAAACAGCACTGACAGCGTTTTACGCATAAATCTGCTGACTTGATCAGAGACAGGGATTAATAACTGGGCCAACTTTTTGTTGAGCTGCACAGCTTACTATTCAGTAGATATCCTGTGTATTGACCTAGTTTTCCCCATAGCACTGGCTTTCAACTATTCGATCCAAGCTGCCTGTCATATGTGGAAATGCTTGGTTTCATTTTGAACAGAAGCTGTTCTGATTTCTCACCAGCAGAGCATGCAAATATATTTGTTTGACTTTACTGCCTCTTTTTCCTCGATATTCAGGTAAATAATAATGGCAGTAGCTCCGCTCTTGCAAAGTATTTTTGACGGGTAGGACTCAAAGCCGACAAGTGTCACCATATCGTTTTGTGGATGAGGAAACTGAAGCTGGAAGAACAAATGACTTGCCAAGATCACTCAGCAGCATATGAGCTGAGCTGGGAAAGGAATCCATGCCTCCAGCTTGCTGTCCTAGTTCTGCTCCAACCCCCAGGCCACCCTTCCTAATTAAAAACCTGTTTAGACTTCTTAGATCTGGATTACATTTTGTCTAATCTGCACATATTTAAGAAGGTGCTAAAAGTGTTGCTACAAGGCAAATCCACAGGGATGATCCAAAAGAAAAGAAACCTTCTTTTATTTTTTCGTTGGTTAAAAATATGCTAAGGATATACAAACTCAACACAGTATGTCTTTTTCTCAGAGCTGTATTTTTAAAGGTTATTTTCTGACTATACAATGTTAAGAAAAAGTTGTAAGACAGAGGACCATATGGAGTAGGACTAATACTTTTGCTAAAGGTTACAATCACTTTTAAAAATAGTATAGAAATTTACTTTAGTTTTTTCTTTCAAAAATATTAAGCTTTGGTTTCAGAAAGTTGAGGTGTTATTTACAGTTCATGATCAAGCTGGGGACACAGTTTGAACATTAGTACTGGGCAAAGATAACAAACACCTACTGATTTTGGAATTATTCTGTAATGATTAAGTCTCCACGTATATAACTGTAAGACAACTTGCATCAAAGAAGACATTCCTCAATTAATCACTTCTCTCTCTGCTTTTTCTTCTTTTCTTTAAAAACAAAATGGCAATTAAAAAGCCATTCATATGATGTAGAACTGGTATATAGTACACAGGAATATGGGGTCTTTTTTTCAGGGAGCATTCTGGAGAATCTTTCTGTATGTTTGTGTTTACAATTGTCACTTTGCTGGTAACCTCTGTTTGTGAAAATTGAGAATTAGAATGTCCTGGTATGTGTTTGTGAGTATCTGCGGGGCTGGGCTTAAGATTTACACATCCAAATTAATATAACAGTATTTACATTTTTTCTGAAAAATAAATTGTTACAGGGATTTGAAATGGGGTAAGTAACCACAAATATCGGGGGAATGTATGTATATATTGTGTGTGCTTGTGTATCCAAGGGAGAGACAGAGCTGAGGCCCCATATATAGAGACTGGGAAGCAGAATATCCATGACACTTTCTCAAGGTTGCTACCCTGATTGCTTAGGAAAGTCTTCTCCTCCTGGACATTACTTTTCCCATCACTAAAACGCATGTTACTATGTTTACATCCTTTGGGGCATATTTCCAATGTATACATAGAAAGTACAAATGAGATGTAGCTGTTATTATTTATTTCCATCATAACAAACAACTTTTAAAGCCAGTAAGGCAAAAGCAGATATCCCTTGGTCTGGGTAAGTAATGAACCTGCGGTGTACTTTTACAAATGCAAGGTTCTGACAGTGTCAAACTGGTGAGATTCTGGTCTACGAGCTTGATCGTACAAATGGTATTTGCTCCAAATCTCTCAGGATCAAACACACCTGACGTTGCTCTGCTTGGAGTTTTATTTTTTTTTTCTTTGTTAATTTGTTTAAAAAGCAAGACTAGAGCTTAAAATAAAAAGAAGTACCATGTAAAGATTCAACGTGTATATATAGTATTGCTATAAATTACATTATAAAATATATTCAGTGGTTTAGTATTTAGTTTAATAAATCAATCACTTAGTGAAGATTACTCTAGTGGGCTGAAATTAATAGAGGTGTTTGGATTCAACCATGGGGGCGGCAGGGGGGACGAGACAGTACACACAAACTGATTAATTCCTACATTATCTGTTCTCCATTTAAACTGATTTATCTGATTTGTTAAATGGTTTCTTTAGGTGATAACAGGCCATTGTGTTTTAAGGAAAATACAGTATGCTTAAGAGGCCTTGAAAAATGTGTACACATGAAGAGTTTTGAATGGGTAAACTTTATCATTTTGTTTCTATACAGAGAGCCTCGAAAAATCATCCTGCACAAAGGCTCCACAGGACTTGGTTTTAACATTGTGGGAGGAGAAGATGGGGAAGGCATTTTCGTGTCTTTCATCCTAGCAGGCGGGCCGGCCGATCTCAGTGGAGAACTGCAGCGAGGAGATCAAATTTTGTCTGTAAGTATCTGTGTCGGGCTTTGCTGGCCAACTGCTTAATCTTATTTGTTGTCTATATTGCAAGGGACACAATATTTTTGTCTTTTTTGTCTTTTTGGTTTCCAGGTTGTAAAATCCAAGCTGGAAACAGTTTATCACTGAATATTTTGTTTATGTGCTCTTGGGTTTTATAGCATTTGTTACTGATGTTACTTGCACTTTGCTTGGAAGGAGACTTTTCTTTGCTTAATGCTATCTACAGAATGGCAACAGCACAGAGAGGGGACCTGAACTCAGTGCAGACCCCAGCATCTCCCAGTTTAGCCCATCATCCAGTTTCATTTTGCCCAAAATGCGCTGCCGAGTCCAAAGATATTTCCCAGTTTCAGCTTAGCTTTGAGGAGAAAAGCAGTGTGATGAAATCATCCGGGCTCGGGGTGCCACCTAGTGTGCACTAAACAGCTGAGCAAATGGCCCGATACGGGAAGGAGATTAATTAGGTTATGTTAATTATCTCTGTGCCTCTAATGAATTTGATGATCGCTCTGAAATAAGTTTTCAAATTTTACAGGATAAAAGGCTTTGTCGCCTAAGGTTATATTTTGCATACTTCGTCTCAAAAATCATCTTTTTAATTTTTCTTTCATGTATGTAT
Source organism: Falco cherrug (assembly GCF_023634085.1). NCBI lineage: Eukaryota > Metazoa > Chordata > Aves > Falconiformes > Falconidae > Falco > Falco cherrug. The sequence continues at coordinate 8,263,845 of NC_073698.1, forward strand.
TGGTAGCATGCGTTTAAAACACAGAGCATTTATGTTTGAGGCTCTGTCAAGTAATTGAACATCTGACTGAAACAATCTGAGTGTAAAGGATTTTGAAAGACAAAGCAAGCCTTGAAAATGCAGTTAAATACCCATTCACATTATGCTGCCTTACAGAAAAAAGAAAGTAGCCCAGATTGATACAGTTGCTGTTTCATACAAAGTGCGTAAATAGCCTTAAGGCAAAGAAATGAAACACAGGAATTATTTGTCCCAGATTGGTGATGGACCCACTGGGCTGCAGTGTCACACTCACTCCTGCTGAGGTGCCTTCTGTCCCTGTGAATCGTGCATCCTTGGCTGCACTTTGGTTAGCACTGGGGTGGAAGGTGGCTTTAGCCTGGGCAGTTTGTGGCATGGTTATGGGGCACTTGCCTGGTCAATGTTTAAATCCATGAGGAAGCTAGAACTGGTTTTCCTGCATTGCTGGGGAGTGTCTTGGCCACTGGCCTATTGTATGAAAAGTGAATTTACCTTCCACCTGTCAAAGTTTTGGTGTGAAAAGCTGGCTGGAGATCCTTTGCGATACAGGGAAAATCTGGTGAGTTAGTACCGAAGCTATGCAGTATCCTGAAGCTGTGAGGATCATTACTAGTATATTTTATCCAGACCTGTTCCTTGAAAATGCTTTAAGAAAAACTGAGAAAGGGCAAGTAGAAGATGTTTAGATGCCTTAAACAGATCCCTGAGTCTGTAGGAAACTGCAAGAAAACCAAAATAGACTCTTATAGGGTTATCAACTTGAAGACACAAGGAAGTCAAAGGCTTGTGCCAAGAAGAACACAGGCAAGAAACCCAAATAATAGAAAAGGCAAATTCTTCAGGGCAATTATACAATTTATTTTTCTTTGGCTAGATGTGGCAAAATAGGACAGACTGAAAGAGAAGTCAGAGATCAAAGCCTTTCACAGTACATTGTATGCAGAAATCTAGAAGCTCAGATACAAATATAAAAGTCTATTATCCTTTATTTTTAAGCAGGGGTATGTTTAGCACTGCACGATACTGCCACAGTTGAATTTTTAACTCTGATTATTGTCTGTTTCATAGCAATGTCCTCCATATGTTCTAATTAAAGTTACCAATGTTGCTGCAGCATTTACTTGTCATGCAAGAGTAGTTTATTTGTTCATTGAGCAGAGAGGGATGGAAATTATTACTAAATTAGACTGCCTGCATATCCCCAGGCTATCACCAAGTCAGGCACTGCTTACTTATTTAGTCACAAATAACTATTATGAAACCATTTTTCCGTACTCAAGTTAAACAGATTTAATGCACAGGCTGATTTTAGAGCTGATTAATCTTAGACCGTTGCCTGGTGAAGGGTCCCAGACACCTCAATTTTATAAGGGCTGCACAAAGTAGGTCTGTTTCTCTCTGTTTATTCTTTTTGCCTCGTCCCTCAGAAACATTTAGTTCCCTACAGAAATAGTTTCCCCATTTGTTTCTCAAAACATGACAAATCTGATTTAGCAAGAATAAATAGTACCCTCAAAGCTAGTATTTCTAATTAACTCAGGCTTGCTTAAATTTCTTTCAGACAGGAAGCCTAGTAAGGGATTTAAACTTTGGAGATCTGGATTTAACTCTCTGATGTAGGCAGTATCCTTCATGACCCTCGGCAAGGTGCTGTATTTTTTCTTAGTCTCAGTCTCCCATGGGGACAAGGAGGATCACAGCATTTCCTAATTTATTAAGAAATTATTAGGAAAAAAATTTTCCTAATTTATGCTTGTGCTGTAAACATGGCAAATTGTTGGCTGCTTGAGAGGTGTGTAGCTCATCTTTGGGAAGGTGCCTATAAAAATACCTTAAACAGACTGTAAATCCGTGAGCGAGACCCAAAAGAGCTAGGAATATGTGTCACCTTTGGGTGACACGCTGACTGTGTACGTAGTCTCAAAGTCAGCTCACACGGCTTGGAAAAATCCCATAACCCCTCAGCCCCTCTTTCTGTCTGGCTGCTCTTAGATGGTTGAGAAGGATCCAAGCCGACAGTCCAGGGACGAGACTTATGAAAGGTTATGCATCAACCTCGGCCCCATGGAAGAGTAAAATTTGGATTTATTTTTCCAAAATGCCACCAGATGGCACCACAGGATCGGTAATGACTGCGATCTGCCTGGCTAAAACCTTGGGAAGAGCAGCGATAGGTGTATTTTTCTGTTTTCACTTAATTGACTCAAAATGTTTAAAACTTGACTCAGAAAGCAAGTTGATATTCCCAGTGCTTCTGTGCAGAAAGACAAAACGAATCCTAGCTGAACCTTGAAGGCAAATGGAAGAATAACAGAAAATGTTGTTTCGAATGGTAAAAAACATTTCAAACAGCAAAAAAAAGGGTTATAGGGTTACATTCATAATAAGCTGGGGTTTCCCCCTAAGTGGTAGGAATTTTTTTTAATGTTCGTTTCTTCTTGCTATAATTCATTACGCTCTTGTGAATTACCACCAAATTAAACTTTTTCCTTCTCACTTCTGAAGGTTTTTAAAATGTTATAATGCATACATCACCAGTGTATGTTCATAGCTGTAGCAGAACATCTCCCTCCCTGTAGTACTGTCCTCTTTTTAAGTATAATGTAAATATTCTCAAGTAACATTTTGAATACTAATTGCCATCAAGACTTGATTTGCTAGGGGCTGTGTGCACACAGGTTAACTTCTGTCTCTGAAGCGTATAACCCAAATGAAACAGCTCGGAAAATCAATGAAAGTATTATTTCAATTTCAGAGCAGTGTAAATGAGGTGCCAGTATGTCAACTGATATGTTTAGAATCATGTGAGAAGTCTAGACTTAGAGGCTGCTGGAACTCTGATCTAACCCCAAGTTCTCCACCTGTTAAGGAAAATGCAGTCTCCAATAAAAATAAGACGTAATGTTGCTTGATGCCATTCTTGCAGTTTACAATTCCACTTCCTATGCCAAGGGATATACTGCCGATTAAAACAGCAATGGGAACCCAGCGTGGCTGAGTTACAACCACCTGCAATGGTGGAAATGATTTCCGAGAACCATACACATAAAACGGCCACACATTGTGCGTACACCCTTGCTGGCAGAAAGCGCTACAAATCTTACTAGTTTAGGAAGAAGGTTCATAGGGAACACATTGTCATTTTTAGGAGAAATTCCTGGGGAGGCAGGAGGAGGAATGTGGTCCTGTTCAAAGTAAAATCACCCCGTGATTTTTTTGCCTTACAATCTGAAATCAAAATTATGATAAAACATACCTACTGATTGTAAGTGTCTTAACCTGCATGCTTCAGAGCACTTTCAGTGCCAAGTCGGCAGTACCTAAAGCACAGAGTTAGTCTACACATCCAAGTTCAGCAGCAAAATTCAGATGTACAACTTATGCACAATTAGTGCTCATCGCTCCTTGAATTTTTATGATGTTTTTCAGTTTTATAATTTTCCATAAGATTGCAACAAGTGAAAAATGTATATAAAAGAGAGAATTAAGGTGAATTAATAGCCACAAGGAGGTAACAGCAAGTATTAGCGCTTGAATCCTAACTTTTGAAGTTTCTGAATTTTGTGTCTTTGGACAAGACTAAAGCTCAGATTAAGGTACTTAAATTTAGACATCTATGTGCTTGCTGAGTGTCTGATTGCCATTAAAGTCAATGGAGGCTAGGGAACAATTCAGCTGGCCAACTGTGAGTTGTGTAGAGCAAGTTGAATTGCTCTGTAAGCTTTATTGCCTATATTGATTGGCTATCCATTGACTTTAAGCTTAAACGCTCACCACATGCTTGCATGTCTAAATTTAGGTGTCTTAAACTGAATCTCACGTTTCATGCGTTTGCCTTTATAATGTATGTTCACTCTTTCAGCTAGCATCGTGCTTGCTTCATAACAAAGAAAAGTAAAATAAAATTGTGGACCGTAAGAGGTTTATTTCATCCTCCTTTAGAAATGCTTTAGAACCTTCTGGTTCGCAATGGCAGGATGAAGCATGGCTGTAGCCTAAAAGTAAAATCAAGAGAAGAAGGAGACTGCTTGCTCAGGAGCAAGATGGCTGGTCCCAAGCAGCACATCCTGCAGGTTGCCTTCAGGAGATAAAACAAGTTTCCTGAAGGGTAATTGCTCAGCAGCAACAGGAGAGAGTAGAAAAAGAACAGGCTGCACTGTGAAGGTGCAGGTGGTACTCCTCATAATGCTTCCATTTCCCTCCCATCTAACCGGAATCAGATGAATTAAGTTAACCTAATTCCGATTGACTTGCCTCTTGATCCAGCATAGTACCAGAATGTATTCGTCTATGGGGGAAGACAGCATCGTTTTTTCCCCTGCTGTTTTTTGAGAAACAAATAAGTGTGCTTTGGGAAAGGGTTACCAGAGATATTCTGTGGGCTTTTCTGTCACTGGTACATGACGTCATATACATGGGTAGTTTGCAACGTCAGTATCTGAGCATCTCACTTCAGAATTGTCTCTGGTCTTTTATACAAGGGTACCCCTTGTAGAGGGAAGATGATCTCTTACATTGATCAGATTTTGTCTTGCATTTGTGCATCGTCCTGATGCCATTTTTTGTGAGATGTTTGCTTTCCCTTATGAACAGTTTAAACACTTCTTTGTACTTAGTTCCTCCCACACAACTCCTACCCACCCTCTCACTCACATCTGTAGCAAAAATAAAGTATGCATTTGAAAAAATATAATGTTCTTCAATTTATAGGCCAAAATGTGTGTGTGTAGAGCAGGACAGAGTGTAAGGTTTCTGTGCTTATTTCTAGCAAATACCTATGGTTTATATTTGCTACTGTTAGAATTGACCTTCAGATTGATTTCCCTTACTTTGGTGCAGAGAAGCTTTCAGCTTTCTAATTTGAAAAGGTTTTTTGCTCATGGTGAAAGCAGTAAAACTACTTAGGGCAAAGAGTGCCTTTGGTTACCTAGTTACAAAACTAAGAAAAATGGCAAATACCATTTGGTTTTCTTTCTCATGTATATAATATTTACTTTTTTTCCAAATTGAAGCTGGCTTAGAAAATGTTTGAATCATCTCTATAGGGCCTGGAGATTTTTTTCCATGGAGCATCAGTTTGTCAGTCTTATGTAATAGCGTTAGGACTATAACAGATACTCCCTTTGTGTTACAAGAATTATTTGCAGAGGCAAATAATTTGCAGAGACCATATCCTTAGGATGCTTACTTCCCTGGGGTTGTGTGAATGATATACGGCTGTCCTCTGGCATAGAAGTCTATCGCTTTTTGTGGCCTTTATCTGCACTTGCCCATAAAGATTCCCTTTATATTTTTAACATTAATCCTACTTTGCCAGTAGGAAAAACACAACTATGTGAACTTACTTTGTAGTGACATATAGAGCCTTGTGTGTTATATATATGCGGAATGTCAGTATATAATCAGTGCACTGACTTAAATGTGTAGATCAGTTCACATGATTGGACTGTTTGAAAGAAGTAGAACTTGTCTGAAAATCCAGGGAGAAAGTGTTGCTAAACGTATCCAAAGGATCAATACTGCATGGTAGATGATATACGTGAGAGATCTGCAAAAAGACAATCTCTGGAGAGAAAGGGAGCTGAGAGCACAGGTGCTGTCATATGTTAATAGGATCACACTGACTACAAGAGCAGGTGGATTAAGGTCCTCGGGAGCAAATAGTGGATTAATCTAAATTCAGGCTTTATTAATTTTGGAAAGTACAGGGCATATAACCCTTTAGCCTCCTGCTGTAGCTAACAGAAAGATGTAGCCAATTCTGGAGTACAATTTACCTTGCCCTAAAGTAAACATTTCAGATAGCTCAGATGACAATTGTGATGTAAAAGTGTAAATTTCTTTTCACTGATTATAAAGGATTTGACATGATTTCCCTTTATTGAAATAGATTTAATCCAAACTGACCAAACATTCTTTTTTTTTTTTTTTTTTTTTTTTTTTTTGGTGGGGAATATGGAAAAAGCAAGTATGGATCAGATAATTCCAGATTTTATTCTGACCAGTAAGGAAGAATGGCCTAAAAGTGGGAGAATGAAACACAGCTTGCCCTTGAGGGACCACGTAGTACAGTGGCAACATTTATGATTTTGTGCTTGAAAGGAATGTGGAAGTTCAGAAGAATATGTAACATGAACTTCAAAGCCCCTCTGCTGTGCATTCACAGTGGATGTGGAAAATCCAAAAGAGGGCAAGTTTGAAAGTAACAACTCAGAAGTGGTAGCTCTTGGTACTTCAGAGCCTTTTGATGATATGAAACTCAAGCGATCAACATTGAAAAAGTGGAAGCTGAGTCAAGTTACTGTGGTTATAACAAGCCAAGTTCTAAACATGTATAAGTGTTAGGTAAAATTTTGGAACAAAGTCAGAAGGGCAAGATGTAAAATGGACTGTTATTAGCAAGAATTAAAAAAGATAGCAAGAAAATATTTGGTGAGAATAGAAAACAAAGCAGTAAATTAGTTTCCTAAACAGCTGGAAGAAAGACTACTTAAAAGTGAGACCTAGAGTGTTTGAATGTTTAGTGCATTTTTTGGTTTTGTGTTTTTTAAGAAAGGATCCATGATCGTCCACTTAGGGCAGTTATGAAGAAACAAAGAAGTCTTTAAACTGGACTAAGGCAAAACCGAGTTAGAATTTAGACAAATGAGATGCTTAGAAACCAGCTGAAATTCATTGTCATATATTTAACTGTTCAATGCAGACCGTTCAGATTTTTTTTCAAGGAATCAAGGAATATTTGGGAATATAGAGAAGCTTGCCCAATTTTCAGTGAAAACTTCTGGGAGAAATAATCGATTTATTTGCAGATTGATTGCAGATACTTAGAATACAACAGATGAAGGAGTGATAAACCCCATGAATTCTGCAAAAATAGTGAAGTGTAATTTCCTTTCTGAAAGAACAACAGCCACAGGGCTGGAGAAGAAGCAACAGATGTCATATTATCAGAGACCTGCTGCTCCTGTAAGCTACCTATCAACATCTTCACACAGTGGCAGTTCACAATTCCCACCCCCCACCTCCCTAAAAAAAAAAACCCAAGATAGAAACAGAGAAAAGCAAAGATGTCATGGACAGATCTAATGGGAAGATCTGGGGCAAACAGTTAGTTAATGCAAGCTCAGACATTGCCAACAGCATTGGGAAGTTCTGGGATTTGAGGGCAAGTTAGAAATGGCAGCAGGTCTCTAAGAATGCTCAACCTATTTATGTTTATATGGGATCATCTGGGTGCACGGTGCTCCACCTTTCCAGATAAACTTAGTTTCACCTTTTACAATGCATGCAGTCATATGTCCAGTACATCATGATGAGCCAAAACCATTTCACATAACAAAACTGAATCACCCATACAACTCCCTGTACAAGAGGAGATTTTTAGAAGTACAGAAGGCAACTGGACACGCAATGAACAGAAGCTGGGTGCAAATGCAAATTTATGCTTTTGAAAACCCTCTCTTTTATACATGTAAAATATAGAAATATATAGAAATACAATATATATACGTAAATAAAGAAATAATAATAATTAAAAAAAGTTAGATATTTTTTCCCCTCCATGAAGCCTTGGAGTTTAGAACTTATGTCAGGAAAGCCCTAGCATCCTCCTTGACCATAAAAAAACACTTCAATGAAGTATGAACTGTGTCAATGTAAACACTGCCATCTGGAAATACTTAACCTTGGAGATGAGAGCTGGTAGCAAACTGTTTTTCAATGTTGTTGATAAATATACATGATCTGATGGCTGGAAGTTGAACTTCGACATGTTCAGCCTCAAAACATGATGCACTTGTTTTGTAGTCAGGGTAACTGGGTTCTATTGCCATAGAATCTTCTAGACTTGTCACTTTGGGACTTCAAAATAAAATACTTGACTTTCTAAAATACAAGCTTAATGGAGATTCTAGGGAAAAATTTACCACCTGCATAGGCTTGAATACTCTGTACCTTGGTGACTGTAGACTTCTTTTTGTCTTTTATTTATTGAGGAATCTATCTTCCAGCTGGATTTCTCTCTCTCTTGCCTCCACCCCCCATCTTTCTGCAGTCTATAACATATGTTGCAATAGCCTTGATGCAGTGACTGCTGCCTAAATTAACTGTGACATTTCCAAGAACATGATCAGAACCTAATAAATTATACTAACAATTCTCATGAATAAGGTATGTCTCTTTTTGCCAAGCAGCGTTAGCTATCAGACCTGTCAGTTATATGTCATGCAAAGCTAGTGTATTGGCCTAGACTAGAGGCTGTGTAGTTTTTTTACTGTAATGAGATCATCAGTTGTCTCTAAAACATTCATTTTACAATTTCCTCAATGAGTAGAAATGATCTGGTGCCAGATCGTTTGCTCTTCAGCTCCTAATAGTTTAAGGAGGAGTTCACATTCAGTTCAAACATTCTGACTTAGCAAATTTTGTTTCAAGACTGACAAATGGAATTATGTCACATCCAAGATTTGGAGTGAGCTTTACACCCCTCAGTATAGCCTTACTGTCAGACTCAAAATGAAGAGAAACTAAAAACAATTTTGAAAGCCAAACTGCAACCACTAGACAAAATGGCTACATCCCTGAGCTTTATTCATTCTGAGATTTGCCCCAGGCTGGACTTTTGCCTTGTACTTAAACAGACTAGACTCCAGGCATCATTCTGCTCTACTGCCCAGTATGTTTTGTGTTCCTGAGTGATTAAAAAAATTATCGTATCACATGAGCTGCAAAATAATAGGAATTGGCCATCCATTAAATAAGATATTTAAGGGATCTCTGCAATAATTTGTTGGCGGAGTTTGTGGAGATCCTTTGGAAAAAAAACAAGATAGATATGCCCTTTATCTGAACAAGCAAGCCACCAGGACAATAACAAAAGCAAAAACCCTTACAGAATACAAGCACTATTTCCTTTCCATTGGTTTTAAAAAACATGCTTTATTTAAGAGCATGAAGCATCATCTATTCAAAGTGTCTGTGTCGCATAATCCTTATCTGCAGAGCCGTAAACGAACTATGAATGTTGTGATTCAGGTAGCTTTAATACAAAATGTGAGCACTGAACACTTACTTCATGAGCTGGAGATTCCAGTTAGACAACTACCACTCAACCATTCATACACCGCCTCATGGTCAGTGGATTTAATTCAGTACAGATTTGCCATGACACAAGCCAATGGCCATCTCACCTCTCACAGGCCTCATTGCCATAGTTTATGGATATGAAAATATGGAAAAACCTATCAAGTAGAGTTCAAGGCAAAGATTTCAGTTTTTAAATGCATGACTAAGTGCTTGGAGTCAGAGAAATCACCAATGCCCTTCTGTCTCTAAGCAGCCTCTAAAACTGTTTTACCTTTTTAATTCAGTTCCTGAGTACCTATCGTTTATTGGCTTCAACTGGAATTAGGTTCTTATCATCTTTGAGTTATAAGGCACTTGTTAAAATGGGAACCCTTACTTCATTTCAGAAGCAGGAGAACTTCAATAATTATTTCTGCTTATACTAGCCTTTTAAATTCAAATGTGGAACAAGAACCCTGCAGCATTATGAGCAGAACTGATCAATTATAGTTTAGCTATTTCGATATGCTAAAAGTAAAAATACCTTTTAGAACTGTGTGGAAACCAAGGTATAAGGAATAAATGGTACTAATAGGGGGATGTCTCAATGACCCAGGATGAAAGCAGAAGACAGGGAAATCCAAATGCTGAAAACAGAATTATGGAGAAAGAGGATTATTTCAGAAAGGCAGTAAAGTGAATGGAAGTAACAGTAATGTGTAAAGTAAAAGCTGTAGGAAGAAAGAAGAACAATTTGATATTTTATCAATTTGGAGTAGGAAGACAGCAGGAACTGCAAAGGAGACGGAATGTGCGAAGGCTTGAAAAGATGACACTGCAGTGAGATTCTTGAGATTAGGTAGTGGTGGAAATATAAAGGTCTTTGAGTGATGATGCAGGAGGAGGGAAGGTAAAAAAGCAGCAACTAGATTTGAATTTAAGAGCTGATGATGAGCACTCCATTTTAACAAATTTAATAAATATTGGTCAGTGTTATTAACTAGCATGGTACTCGTATATGATATTTTTCATTGGCAATACCAATTGTCTTAATATGAAAAGAATACGTGTTCCTCTGTCTAGACTTCATTGTTTAGCAATGAAACAAAATGCCATTGAACACCTCATAGGTGCTGGATCACATCCAGTCCAGGCTGGTAATTGAATGAGCTGTTAGCTATTTAGTGACCTGGATGAAATAAGTTTCATGTCCATTTAGCCTCCAGTGAGCCTATGTGTCCTTTTCAAAAGCTGTCATTTATTTCAAACCTGATTTAAGCAAATTTTAAGGAATTCTGATGGAACTGAGAGGAAATGGCTCTTAAGCTGTCACTGAAGCGAACTCTTCAGTGAAATTATTTCAGTCTCAAAGTTAGCCAATCTGGCATCATTCACAAAACCTACACTCACATAGGAAGTAGATCTACCAGAAGAATTTCTGTATGGTTTGGATTAAAAAATAAGCCTTTGCCTATGGTTATAGGCTTAACAGGTACCATTTGGAATGATTCATGTGGTCTGGTGAGTCATAAAGTTTGTTGATTCCTACTTTAAAAGGCAGCATGTATATATTCAATAATATAATATTAATTATCTTCCTGCTTCAGAGATGTAATGCTCTGATACCTCTTTCAGCTGGTTTAGCTGTCTCCTTAAACTTCCTGGCAGAAAAATGCATACTAAATGATATAACTTGTACCCCCCAGTGGTTCTTGTTTTCCAGAGAGGAGAGTTTGTCTCTGGAATGCCTAACTCATCAGAGCATAAAGACCAGCTTACTAGAGGCAAAAGTTATAACTCTGAGGTAGCTAGACATGGAAAATTGAAAAGGTCAGTGAAATTGCTGGCCCGTAAAAAGAGAGAAGGAAGATGCTGGGCATGGAGAAAGCAGGCATGACACGATAGGTTTTCAGTGGAGTTCAAGACGAGTCAACCACAGTGCTTGTATATGCTGAATGAAGCAGTTTTAACTGAAGGGAAATGTAGGCGCAGAAAACATTAGAAGTGAGAACAGAGAGAAAAGCAATGGAGTGAGCCTCAAAATGTAACAGAAGCTAAGCTGGAGAGTGAAGACTCTTTCCCCCATGTGCGTTTCTCCTTTCTCTCTGTTGCTAAACCTTTTCCTCACCAGCAAGGCGAGGGCTGCACAGCACCTCCCAGCACCTCCCAGCAGCGCCCCGCCGGCTGCCGGCTCTGTCCGTGGTGCTGAGCCGGCGCTGTCCGTGGTGCTGAGCGCCCCCTGCCGCCGCGCCCCCGGAGCTGCCGCCCCGAGCGCCGCCGTGGGCTGGGCTCTGCTAAGGGGTGGCCTGTCCATCCCCAGATGTTGCTGCTCCAGGGCTGTGCTTAGCTGACATGCATGAGTTTCTTAGAATTCTCGTATGTTTTCCCGGACACTGCATCGGTTGTCACCGTTGTGGGGGCAGCTGGGTGGAAAGTTTATGCCACCTGCTTGTGAGGAAAGTCTTCCTCAGGTGTATGTTCAGGGCAGATCAACCCTAATGTGTGTTTTCCCGATTTTCCCTGCCTTGCTGGAAGACTGTGCTTCCATCACCTAAGGGTTGATGCTATGCATTCTATTTCTAATCACTAAGCAGGGCTGCTGGAGAAGTGGCTCAGCTTTCCTCTTATCTCTTGTTAATGTGATTGAGAATACTTAAGTTGATGTGCAAAATTAAGGCAGATAAATAGGGTTCCTTGTATCTTCTCCAAATGCAAACAATGGCAATTCTGGATGTAAAGAGTTGTCTCTACTCAGACTTCTGTTTGCTTTTCCAGACACCAAAAGCTCTTCTTTTATGCGTTTAACAAACAAAAGAATTCAGCCACAACTTGAAAAATCTGCTGTATTGTTTCTTCCACGGTAAAAAAGTGCCTTTTCTTCACCATTTAATTAGTTGTGTAAAAACACTGTGCTATGTCAGTGATAATGCAAACAAGAAATGAAATTAAATCCTTTATGCTTCCTCCTCAGAGAAGGGGTGTTGTTTTCCTTACCTTTGCAATTCAACAAGACATTCCAAGTGTTCATGTAATCACCGTAGAAACACAAAATAAGGTAGCTTAAATAAATAAATGGCTAAATAAAACAGATTATTCTGCTAGCCTCTATTTGAATGACCTACATAGGAATCATGCTCAAGCATTCCAACAGAAGACAACTGGACTGTAATAAGTCTTTAAGTGGCACTGTTCAGAATTGAACCAATTTGTGCTAATATGGGCTATTCAGATACTTTAAAGGGACTATAACTCTTCCAATTTTAGAAGAGTTCGATCTATCCAAACTATAAATCTTTCATTTAGATTATGATTCAGTATTTAATGAAGTAGATCATGCTCTACTTTGAGTTAATGAATGCAAAGGCAATTACTATAATTACTGTGAACTATAGTTTAATCTTTTTCTCCATTTCAGTTCAGTTTTGTCTGTAGTTTTAAACTATAATCTTCCATTGCAGCACTTCTCTTTGTAAGCTTTCTAACTGCTTTTTGCCACAGCATGCAGAAGAGACAGACATCTGTATAAGCTGGAGGCTCTTCTTATTTCCATTATGTCAAATTCATTTTGGAGTTAGGCATTTAGAAATTGTGCAGTCAAGTTCATTCTGGGCCAAGGCATCAGGATTGTGCAGTCAAGCTCAGAACATCAGTGCAACTTTTCTTATTGTGTAACACTTCTTAAAGGAAGCCAGCTCATCTAATGGGGGGCAGTGAGGGGGTGTGGAAGCAACAAAACACTTTTGATAGGTACCAAACTTTCCTGCACACACTTGCAACTTCGTCTGGGTTTTTACTGATTATTCTTAACATAAACTATGTTAAATGAATTGAAAGCAGTAACTGAAATCAGATTTAGCAATTTGCAATGAGATCATGTCAGGGAAAAATATCACCATGCACAATTGTTACAATTAAGACATTGTTTTGGAGGAAGAGGCAGGACAGAGTATTATTTGTTTTAGTCTTGCAGAAGCTTGTTCATTTTGCCCTGAAGGTAAGAATTTGATTATCATGTGTAAATTAATGGTGTCTTTCAACAAGATTTAATGTTGCTACATGAAAATGCTGTTTTTCAACTAGAAGGTTTGGGACTTGATTATATTTGCTTTTAAATATTGGGAAATAATATCCAGAAATCAAGTTAGCATCCTCTCTTCTTGTTCTTTAGAAAGTCACACTAGGTTATAAACTCTTTCTAAATATAACAGCGGTTATTCTGCAGTGAGATTCTGTCAGGTACTGGTGAGCAAAATAGCATACGAACAGACTTCTAGCTACCTATTTGGCAATGACTGATTTCATTCTGAAGATGCAGCTGTGTATCTTCAAGAAGGAGATCACTATTTTGGCAACCTAGTGTAGTCAGTGTAGTCAGGTCGTTTACTTGTTCAACATTACTTAAGCTGTTTTGTCTAGCTTGTTTATCATCTTCATAAAAAATCCAGAAGATAGGATTGATCTCTGACATTTCTTTTCTTTGCTTTTTTAATTTGAGCCACTCAGGCCTGTAAGTACTCCTCAAGTGTCCATCCCCGCCTATATCCTAGCAGAATAGTGAACTTAATTTCAGATAAATTCACTCACTATAATGTGTTGTGTTTGCACCTTAGGCAATCGTTTCTTCCAGAATGAGCATGCAAAGGGCAGAAAGAAGTCAACTGCCATTTCAGTGGCTTCGTGTTGCTTTGTGGAAAAGTGAAAAATGTTTGTGTAACTTAACTTTGGTGGAATTCCTGTCTTATATTTATGTTTTTGATGCATTATTAGGATTTCAGTTATTAGATCACAAATAGATAGATTGTTTGTCAGAGTAAACTTGTGGTTTCTTTATCCTTTCATACATCCTCTTCTTTTATTTATAGATTTTTATGAATTGTTACTGGTTTTTAAAGCTTCATGTTCTGTTAACACAGCTCTTACAGACCACCACAATGTTTTGCTATATTGCTTAAGAGAGGCTTGTATTCACCTGAAGTCTACAGTCTTCAAGCTTAAGCCTAAACCAAAATACTGAGGGTTTTTTTCCCCCGCCTCGGACATTCCAATAATGACCAGGTGGCATCATCCATATCCATCTCCCCAGCTCAGGAACTCAGGAATGTTCCTTTAAGCTTTTCTTCAGTTCATCTTATTGCTTCTTTCTCAGGACTCTCTCAAGGACTCCAGTTATGAAAGGGATAAACACATAGATAACAGTCCAGTTCTCTATTAAATTAAAGGTGACTTGGCTTCAAAATTGTCTTCTTCAGAGACACTGAATCAAGGCTGAGGTTTCCTTTATGGCATGGTACAGGCACTGTGCTGCCTAAACTTAAAAATTCTGCTCAGACTTCCACAGTACCAAAGCTGTGACTGCAGTGCTGAGTTAATGAGTAATTGCAGTGTTGGTACAACTATGCTCATGGCATTGCAGCATCAAGTCTCATAATACCATAGTTGAGTAAAGGTAGGGCGAAACAAGTCTTTCTTCCACAGCAGTAGCCTAAATTGTGCTCCTTTCAGGAAGCTTGTACTCTCCGCAGATGTTGCAAAATAAGTCCTAATTGCTATCATATTCTACTTTAGGTATGTTCAGTTTTGTGAATTAACGTAGATTAGATTTTATGGCCTTGAAAGTTCTCCTTTGTTATTTTAGAATGTACTTAATTATTGCCTTCTAAGATACTACATTCCTAGACTGAATTTCAGCAAGTTTTTTTTCTAGGTGTCTATATTAGTCTTGCCATCCACCAAATTTGAGGTTTATGGTACACAACCTTGATGAAAGCGTATAAACCTTTGGCTCATTTTTCTGGAAAGCTTCTATCAGCCATTTTTACAACCATCCTTTTCAAACAGGAAAACAGGATAACTGAGAACTCTTGTGTTAGACAAATTATGAAGTTCATTATCTGAGCCCTATGCTCAGAATTTCTTTTCAGGAGCATTAGAGCATTACTTCTAAATAAAGATACTCACTTCCCTTTACACAATCTAGACAGAAATTTTAAAAACAACACAAACTTTGTGCAGTTCAGATGACAGAAATATTGTATCGTTATCAGAGCGCATCTATCAGCATATAACGCTTTGAAATATATGAGCGAAAGATGCTAATATATGGCAGTACCAAAACACTGAATTATTGTCACAGCTTAGCTTCAGATTGTCTGTATGATTGTAACAGCATGGGGATCCATACATACCTATTCTCATAAAGCATGTTAAATAGCTAAATGTGTTCCCAAATATATCATATTCTCTAAAATTATCTAAAGATGAGCCAGTTTCTAGATTTAATTGATCTAAATAAATGTATTCATAACAGTCTCAATAGCTGTTATTTGTAAAGTTATATGGAATTGAATTTATTTTTGTAAACCTTAAAAGCTACTAATATTTAAATAAAATAAAATTCTTGTTTTCAGTATGTGCTTAGCCATCTTGTGATAGTACTTGATAAAAATAAACACAAATGGTTGCTATGGCTGAGAATTTGGGGCTTGTGTTTGGGCTGTTTGCCTGTGAAATCTATGGCATTGTTCTCTTTCTTCCCCCTGCCCTTTATTTCCTTTCTTTTTTCTTTTCTTTTCCTGAGCAATCAGAAATGGATTTCTGTCCTGCTGAGGTTGTTCACATTTTGAAAGTTTCCTGTTCCTCACTGAAACATTATGAACTGGAAAAGTGTAGAGGTGAAGAGGAAAGACAGATAAATTATAAAGAAATAAGAAATCTCTCACACTTCAGTATAGCCGGACAGTAACACTCCCACTGGAAAGCAACGTCCAAGTTGCTGGAGCTGTTAATAATTCTATATATGAATTCTGTCTCTTCCTTGGAATGCTGCTGACAAAGCATGTAACATCACAAATACAAATCAAAAGGGTTCTGAAACTTCCCCTGAGTTTTAAGGGTGGATTCCCTACTTTGTTCTACTCTGCTGTAGATCCACTGCTTAGGCAGCAAAAAAAATATAAAGAGGAAAGGTCTGTGGATGTCAAACAGGCAGAGGTGATGAAGCTGTATCAGATAGCAACTCCATTGCTGTCATGTGCAAGACACAGGGTTTTTTCTAGGCAATAGGAGGAGGGGCTGCATGAAAAGAAAGCAACAGGTGGGGTTTCTGCTCTGGAAGTTGTCCAGCCAGCGGTTTTCATTAGAGATGCTCTATGTATCTCCAGGTTTCCGTGATGCTATAGACTGGCCTCGTGGAGATTGGCTGAAGGAGCAGTTTCCTTGCTTGCAATATTCTACACTGACCTTCAAGCACCAGAAAACAATTTATCTTTTGAATCTTATATGTTAAATGATAGTGATTGATGAAGAGATGACCAAAAATGTAAATTCACTAGAACAGGAAACCCCAAAAAGTGGTGGCCAGAGAATAGGCATGGATGAGCATAGGCAAACTACGGTGTGCACATCCTCATGGCCAGTCAGAGGTAACATCCTCAGCCTTTTTGGTTTTTGTGCTTTCACTTTTGCTGCTGGGCAACCTGACCTTTACATTCATCAGATATTTTAAAAGAACACACTTCTGTCTTTCTATCTAATGTTAAACTACTCAGATCTGTTGTTGTTTGCATTCCTTCTGTAGGTGAATGGTATTGATCTTCGCGGTGCTACCCATGAGCAGGCTGCAGCTGCGCTAAAAGGAGCAGGGCAGACGGTAACAATCATAGCACAATACCAGCCGGAGGGTAAGCAAAATAATAAACTTAAAGACATATGGTAAAAGATAAGTACTTTAAAGCCACCCATTTAATAGGATGAGGCTGCTGTAGATAGTGCTTTTCCCAGCTATCATCAGAAGTCATCTGGAATGAAAATTTGAGTGGCAATTCTATCCCAAGAAAATGGCTGTATTTCTGTTACAGACTGTGCTTTTAGAAATATTTTATGCATCTGTAAGAACTATCCTTAAATGGGCATATAATAAGGCAGTAATCAACACTTAGTTAATCATATTATTTTCATTATTGCTCATTTTACATTCTTTTCTATTCTCCTACTGGACACAGATAGTGCAAAAGATAAGAATAAACAGAAACACTAGGTGGATCTGAAGTTGGTTCGGACAGTCAGATCAAAATTAAACAAAGATAAATGCTTCCTGCCAAATGCATAGGGTTTCCCATTAGTGCTTTTGGATGGTGTCCTTGTAACTCCAGGGCAATTAGACTATATTACAAGTACTCTACTGGAGAAAATGACAGCTTTATAAATAAAAGCATCAACAGGAAATTCAGAAAAATACAAGATATTTAAGGTGGAATGTAATCCCATCCAGCTTTTGGTGTCTAATATTTAGCTTTCTGGAATTTAAGCTAGTTTCAATGGGAAGAGGCAGGCACTGATTGACTTTAAGAGTCCAGGGTTAAGTGGCAGAACTTCTCATTGTCTGTGAGCTATGACCCAAATGACTACCTGAGGCTCTCAAGGAATTCATGAAAGGAAAATTACGTTCTGATAGGAAAGGTAACCTTCCTCCACAGTAGTTGTTACCGTGAAACTTCCCAGGTGAGCTCAGCGACTGCAGGTGTCTATGAAGACTTGCTGGCACCGTTTTATCAGTTTTCAGTAACTGTTTCTAGCTATGACCTGCCAACACAAGTTGTTGATTCTGCCTGATTGTGCCCAGCCTAGCACACATGTAGGTCTCAGGTGAAAGAAAACAGCTCTAATAACAGGTTCAGCTGGTCAGTTTTTCCAGAGACGCAGCAGGGATGAATTAGTACTGCCAGAATTTATCACACATGGTACCTTCTTTCATTTCTCTGGATCCTGATGCTAGCACACAAAGAGAAAAACAGCTGGTATTTTAGTTAAACTTGAAATTGTTCTTCAGATCTGTTATGCATCCATTTCTTGGTTTGTCTGCACTGAAGTCACCAAACAGAATAAATTAAGCTGTACTAAGAAATGGGCAGATGAGAGCAAATGAAATTGCAAGTGTCTAGTTAAATCAATGGAACATTAATATAAACATTCAAAAGTAATAATCAAAGTTATTTCAAAGGAAAAGTATTGAAATGCAACTCCATTACAGATAGCTATCTGCAGTGGACTCTGAAGAAAACTATATTCGCATTAGTTCCAGCAGTCCTGTTTGCTGTCTGGCGATTTTATACTGCAATTTTCACCATGGTGTCTGAGCACTTGTAGCGATCACTGGCATTTCACAGTCATCCTATGCCATTGTTAATACACAAAAAATACATCGCTTGATGGATTTTTCCTGTTATAGTTGAACTTTCAGTTGACAGACTTTCCCCCTACATTTTGCCAGCTCTGTACTCTGTCAAATTCAGTTTTGGTGAACATGCAAATCAAATGATGCTGATGAAATCTATCACGGAATATATTGCATATTTATTCCATTTTTCCTGTAACACTGCTCCATTCACTGAAAACCCTGTTGAGGGCAGACTAGTCACAGCTGCGTGACTTGTCGGTGAAGCACAGCCAGATTCCTGTTCACCCAAAGGGTTCAAAACATACTGAGAAGAGCGGAGCTGGTGAAGAACAGGGTCTGAAAGTTAGACCTTTTTTAGGAAATGATTGAATCATTTAGAGCAGTGAGAGCATTTAGTAACTGTCCAGCCTGTGCTGTCTTACTGCTGAAGTATTTCATTTTAGTCTGAAATGCTGGTTGCTGCAAACTGCATAAATACAGATGTGAAATGAAGTATTTCTTTGTTAAAAAATTCCCAGCAACAAAGAAAGATGAAACAGTTTTAAAACAGTTATTTAAATAACCTTCACAGAGAATTATTTAAGGATTTACAGGTCACACAGAAAGACAAACACACTGTATCAGCATAAACATTTATTTTATTTCCTGCAGAATCCTTTTTGTCCTTTCTCTATAATTTATACCTTATTTACCTTTTAATTATTTATTTAAGTTTATATTATATATAACAGAAACACTTGTTTCCCATCTATTGGAATGTAGTCATAAGATACCATCTTAAAACCGTACGTGTGTGCTTCCCTCAAGGGGTCCTCACTTCAAAATGCTTCCAGAACTAGTAAAGTACATAAGCAGAGGTATGTAGCTGAATTTTTCCATTTTCATACTGGAAGCTCTGAGTTGTTGTTACTACAACTTCAGGTTTTGGGGGGAAGATCCAAGAACAGCCACTGCAAAGGTTAACCAGTAACTTTTCAAAAATCTTTTCCAGATTATTAAGCCTTTAGATGTTGTTGCGAAGAAAAACATTCGATTAAACTTTTAGCTATTGGTATTTCAGGTATTAAGGGATAATGATGTAAGTACTAGTCAATACTATAAGCCAGCTGATGATTAGCAATTAAAATTATTAGTAGAAAAACCTTATGTTCCAATAATTTAGATTGCGCTGTAAAGAAAAAACTTACAACACACTTATCTTGGCAATGTCTCAAAAATTAAATAATATACATTACTGTGGGAAGAACATGAGGTGAATACTACAGAAACAGCTTTCAAATTGAAACTTTCCCTTTCCTTGTTTCAAACAGTCAGAAGTTCGTCTAAGCCTTGTATGAACTCTGCTCATGTTTATGTGTACACACTTGGCAGCAAATCTCATGAGAATGGCAACTCCTGCAAAAAAAATCTAGTGCTTGCTATCAATTTGAATAGCTTTTCTTCATAATATTATGGCACTTTGTTTTCTCATCCTGTCTGGAGTAACCAAATGCAGAGACTAGCTCAGATAAAACAGAATAGCATCACAAATTGTTTTGAATGCTGTCAGACTTGTGGTTGGTGATGGTGCTTATCTGAACCACACTGCCTGTCCCTTAGATGAAAGTGGTCTTGGAAATGGAAAATTCTGTAAAGGAGCACAGATACAGTGAACAAAGGGATAATGGAAGATACAAATAGTGATTTCTTGAGAGGGAGGTGAATGGAAATGCAGGGGATAGCACGAGGAATGGAGAAGAGCTCCTCAGCTCTTCTCCTCCTCAGTCCCCGTTTTCCTCGTGTACATTCACCATCTTTATTTCCTTCATCTCTCTGAGAACTAAAAGAGAAAGAAGAGGTATGAAAATCGAAACAAGAAATGCAAATTCTGTGAACAAAAATACATAAAGATTAGTAGGAGCAAGAGGAAAACAGATCACAGAGTTTAAAAAAATCAGAGCTCGACAGTGAGAGGGTATGTTTGTACCCTTAGGAACAGCAGCCATCCCTCTGGGCTGTTAGAGTCATTCCTGACTTTTATTCTAAAACCTGAAAATAAGCTGTGTACTCTGTATTATCTATGCATGTATTCTGTAAATAGAGCTCAAGTAAGATTAAGCATCATGATCTCTAACAATCATTGTGGATGTAGTTCATATGGAGGTTTATGCACATATTCCAAGTACACTAGCCATCCCACAGGCTTCAGAAAGATGGCTTTTTGTGTTCATGTGCAGCTCACGTCTTCTGCACATGGCTGAAATGAAATTAAAGGGAATTTAAGGACCAAAGCCTACTTAGAACAACCTTAGAAGAGGAACTGGTTGCTTATATTTAGCTTTGCTTTCCAATTTTTAATACTCTTGGAAACATTTTAACTCTCCCCATAGCTTAGCAGCTCTCAGATCTCTTTTAAAACATTGCTAAAATATGGAGCTAGTGAGGGGGCCCTTCTCTTCTGCAAAATAAAAACCTGGGTCTGGGAAATAATCTTGGGGTGGAAGACTGTGTTTCTATTAAAAATTTAATTAGAAAATAAAATGGGAATATATACCACATAGGGAAACACTTTTTACACTTCCAGGTTTTTATGCTGGACATATTTTGATTTTAATAACAGTTGGAAATTAAAGCCCAGTGTGGAAGGAGTTAAGAAAAAAAAAAACATTTTGTCAGTGAAACTGAAATATACGTTCAAAGGAAAGTGAACTTTGGTTGAAACAGTGACAATTTGTCCTGAAAGGCACAGCTTGGGAGCAGGGGTAGACAGAATACTGGGCTCCTAATGAAGCTGCTGCAAAACTTTATTGCACATTTTAGTCCCAAATGCTCATGTCCCTTCCCCCTGGAGCAGCGTGGAAGGGTAGAACATAGCCCTAAGACTTTTACAAAACATTCGGTGTCAGTGGTCTGCAAACTGCCTTGTGCTGCATTGCAGTGCCTCTGCAGCTATTCCCTCACAACAGCACCTACAAAACTGTTATACCACCCAGAAGTTTCATGTGCTTTAAATCTTTCAAGCCGGTCAATTAAATTGCTTTCTTACCAGCTTGCATATAGGGAAAACATTCATTGATTAGAGATTGATTAGACCGGCTGATGAGGAGGAGGTCAAAAAGTTGTTAACAGCGAGAGAATTTCTGCTTGATCACCTTTTGAGAATTAGCTGCTTGCTCGGAGCCTCGGTGCCTACTGTGCGGTGAGTAGCTGAGTTGCAGTTGGAGAAAGAGCATCAGGCAGAGAGGTGCTGTGGTGGGCAGTGTCTTTGCAGACATGAGCTAAGGAAATTATCAGAGGGCTGCACCTCCAGTTACAAGCATCTCATGGCAGCTGTGGTACTGAATTCACTTGTTCATTCTTTTGCTCCTGGGTCTGGGAGGCTGGCATCGTGCACAGTGACAGACCGAACTTCCATAAGCAGCATCCACTTTTATGGAAGTACTCTTTGTCTTACACGTTTGCCTGACCTACTAATGCACGAGATCTGCTTTTTTTAAAAGTATCAGAGCAAAAATCTAGGGATTACTTTCTCGGGTCTGTCCCTGAACAGTCATGGATACTTTTTAGCTCTTTTCCCCCATCTCATTCCCTGTACAAACTCTTGTCTCTTGTTTTGGTACAACAGTCACATATATTCCTGAGATGTTTAACCTATCCAGATGCTGTGGGAATAAAGTAGATGCAAAATATATGGGAAAAATAAGTAATTGTATTTGTTCATTTTTGTTGAGGTCACTTCTATACTTTGAAATGTGAATACTCATCTTAAAGGCTGCTTTTCCCAGCTGTTGAAAATCAATGTAGCTTAATTACTTGGATAAAGTTGCATTGCAGCAGGTGGCTTTCATCTGGAAGCCACTGTATCCAATTGCCAAAGAATGCAAGATATTAAGGTTGCATTTCATGCGTGTGTATTAAAGCATATAAAATAATCTTGGAATGGCCAAGCTGGATCAAAGTGGACCAAAATGGACCAAAGGCCCATTTGCTGAGGATCCTGTTTCCAACAGTGGTCAACAGCTTAGGGAAAAAAGAAAGAACACAACAAGCACTGAATATGTCCTACTGACCAGAGGGGGTTGAAAAATCCTCTCCTTGTCCTCAACTGGAAGATATCACCACTGTGAAGATTAATAAAAGCTAAAAACAGTTTAGAGGTATGTTTCATAGATTGTCCTGCTGAAGTTTAGTGAGTGAGTTGTACTGAGAAATTTGCTGCATTTTTTAAAGTTAGGAAAAGTGAGAAGGAAGGAGTAATATAAATGAGAAACCTTGATATTACGGCAGTATTATGGTAGTATCTTTTGTTTTCCTATATTAGAGTATTTTTTTTTTAACTTACCACCACCAGATAAGATGTGTTGTTCCAAAACCAGAGAAGTTTTTATTTCAGATCCTAATTTATTGATAGTAGTTTATAATGCACCAAAATTCTCCTGTGTAGGAGACAAGGACTGCAGTCTCATTCAGATAGCAAAAACAAAGGCTAATTTTTTCTTTTCTTTTTTTTACCTTTTTTTTACAGTGGCATCTCCAACTCTACTGTTTCCTTATTTGCTGATAAAGTTTTTTTAATAAGTTACAGAAAAGTAAATTGTTTTCTCTAGCTGATTCAATGTCAGGCCTATGCCTCCCCTGCTTGTCCATGAAGTGCTCATTGAGGAGGGGTTAGCCAGACTGCAGATGATGCTGTCAAAATTAGTCCTCTGGCTTCTAATAACATGTTTTGCTTCAGTGGAAGTGCAGAAGTTCACCAAGCAGCAAATTGCTTCTTTGTTGCACAGATTTCTGTATAAATTAAGGTGTTTAACAGCACTGTGTGGCTGCAATACACAACTTCATGTAAGGCACTAAATCATGCCGAATGATATTTGTGTGCGCAAAGCTAAAACTCTGGCACTTAAATTAATCCTTCAGTGCTCCAGGTTATGGCAGCAGTTAATGTACATGGTTATATGTTGAGGCTGGTATTTGTTGTTTTTCTTTCTTTTGATCTAGTAAATGTGACTTTAGTACCCTTAGGACAAGTGCAGCAGTTGCCAAGGCAGTACCCCACTTGTCCGCTCATGTAAGATCCTTACCTTCAGTAGCGCTTTTGAGCTTCTGCTTACTGCATACTATTTAGAATATACTGCTTTTATTTTTACATTGTTGGAGCAAAGTCTTCAACTTTATAGTTTCATTGCAAACTTCACACTAGATTTACTTCAAGTAAAAAAAAAAAAAAAAAACCAGCCAAAAAAAGCAAAAGCCAAATCCGTATTTTCATTGTAAAAATCTCCTGATCTCCTGTCAAATTATTTTCTCTTATCACATTTCCTTTCTGTTTGCCTGAGCTGTCCTCAGCATGGCTTCCACTCTACTGCAAATTAGTTCTGGTCCCTAAGTGACTCTGCCTGTGTACATGGGCACTGCCCCAGCATGGACAGGTATTTCTGGGGCTCTTGAGGTGCCACAGTGGAAGAAGCACCAGAGATTACAAATGTTCTTTTAAAGTCAAACCTTCATAGGGTTCTCCTAAGTCACAAAAGGTTATATTTTAATTCCACTGTTAAATGTAAAGATCACGTTCCCAGTTGAGTTACTTAGTGTAATTCATCCAGCACTGAATATTTTATAAAAAGCAGATTTTTTTTCCTTATCTAAAATAGCCAGCAAACCTCATGCATGAAACAAGTTATGGCTTTGATAGATTTTCTTAATTTTTTTTTTTTACAGATTAGTTTTTGTTTCATGTAGTCATCCTAGTCTGTTAGACTATTTGCTGTTTCCTTACAGACTCTTGAGCTTTCTCAGTTCCCATTTTCATAAATGTTTCAGTTTAAGTACTTATTTTGTCATTCAGTATATTTAAGCTCTTGTTTCTATCAACAGACTTTAAACTTTCTTAAGTGGTGTATTCTTCCATAAAGTTGTCAGTGTCAACTGTAGGAAATTGTGCAGGAAAATAATTTTCTTTTAAAACTGTCTTGTCTTCTTTTCATTTTAAACATGGTAACATGAAGTTATGTGTTGGGGTTTTTCTGCAATTTTTTCTTTGACCTTCAGTTATAGTGCAGGTCCTGTTTAGTATTTTTGTTGTTCGTATACTGCCTTCTCTGCTTAATTATATTTACATATACAAAGGAAAAGGTGTATCTGTTAAATCCTCCTGCTGAAGCTTATTAATTGTGTTTCTTTGGCAATTTATTAATTACAGTTTAGTAATTTCCTCTTTTTACTGTTTTGTTAAGGTAATCATGCATAAGTCTCATTGGGAATACAAATAGAGAGTTGATTTTCTTTTGCAACAGCTGTTACATTTGCAGCTGCTAATTTAACTATTAAGTATGGGCTACAAATTCTTCCCCCTTTTCTAAAATAAGTTTCACTTGTGGCTTTGCCCTTCCATGACAGCTTTTTCAGAAAACAAGACCTTCTAACAACGGAAAAGACATGTATGGATTCGTGTACTATTCCTTTAGTAGTGCTGTAATAGGAAAAAACAGTTTTGCAAGTGCACTAATACCACAGGAATAGTTTCTCCTTTTAATTAATACCTTGGGTTTATATCTTTGGCAATAGAGGAACATTCACAACCATGTGTTTGAGTCTCACCGTAGCAGAAGGAATGGGGAGCTGCAGTTGGGAGTGTGCTGCTGAGTTAGCAGGGAGCAGCCCAAGGATAATTTGCTTTAGAACAGAGGAAAATCTTGACATTATCTCTGAAACCATTTCAGTGTTTCTTTCTTCTCTCTCTCTCTTCCTTTTCTCAATTTCTAATTGTGCTTTACATCTGGAAAAAAATGCATTACATGCTAAAGACCTGTTGTGTTTACTTTCTTTTTTACATTTTAAGCAATAAATTTTACCAAAAATTCTACTATTTTAATTCTTTCATGCTGATATCATTTCATACATCATATGATTCCAGAAGCTCATATATATTTCCAACGATTTACTTTCAAAGGTGCTTGCTTTTGTTTCTTATTGATTTTTGTACTTTGCAAAGATACAGTTTGTTTCTATGTTGCGTTGCTTTTTAGTTACCTTCAGTATCAGGGTTTTTCTTCCTTCTTACAGTTAGTATATGTTTGTTCTATTTTGTTGCTACTGTTTTTCCTAGTCTTCATGATAACTTACACAACTTCAAATTTAGAGGCTCTTATGGTACTGTGAAACTGGTCCTGTGTGATTGAGTCTATCAAAGGTACTGAGGACTTTTCAGAAAAATATTTTTTAATCCAAACAGTTTAACATGTTTTATTTTAATGGAGTTCAGAAGCTCACTAGAAACCTGGCTTTCTCTGCCTTCAGGTGAATTACTTTATATAGAGACACAATTAAAAATACAGAGCAGTTCATGAACTGGATGAAATTGCACAATACATTCAATATTACTGACACTCATGTGCTTAAACTAATACTAAAATATAAGTCCTGTGCAATCCCTGTGTGTTCAGCTTATGTCCCCAGAGAATATGAATACTAAAGATTTAAGCTTTATCTGCAGTAGTTCATGTGAAAATACTGAGCAAGCAAAATGTTTTGGTTTGAAATTAAAAGTATATTCTCCTGGGGTTTCCTAGGGAACTGCTGTTGAAGCTGTTAAAAAGAAAAAAAAAATAAAAAAAAGAAAAGGAAAACAAAAAAAGAAGTATGGCTTTCAAATCCCTCCTGTAAAGTCAAGGTGCATTTGCTTCAGTGTTTAGTTAGAAAGAGACAAATTGAAGAGTGAAGTTCTGGTGTCATTTGCTCTGCTTGCAAAATATCAACAAAAGCAAAAGAGCAACTATAAGAGAGGCTCAAGATCCATAATGTGAAGGAATAAAAGTTTCCCAAAGGATGTGGGGAATATAGCCTGCTTCTGGAGATGTCACACTGAGGAAAGACAGCAAGCCTGACATAAAGTGACAGCTGTTACAGTAGCATTGCTAAATATCACAGGAGGCGACGGCATATGGGGGATTTTCTTGGCCCGGTGCTGTGGCTGCTGTCAGCACAGAATTCACAGAGAGGTCAATGCAAGTGTTAGGGACAGCCTTTCCCAATTCATATTTTTAAAGTTTATAGTTCTTGACATGTAGAGGGATTTTCTTTCAATTTTATTACAGAGCTAGGCAAATACAAACTAAGAAAATTTTTGGTGGTTTGTTTTTTTTTTGTTTTGTTTTGTTTTTTTACTCTGAAGGAGGCTCTTGCCTAAGCTGGTTGCCCAGGGTCTCTCAGTGGGGAGACATAAGCCTCGCTGAGCTCGTTCAGCCTTTTTCTGGATGAGATGCAACTCTTCTCACTGGCTATAGAGGGGACTTCAGTGGCTAACGGAGGCTGGATGGGCAAAGCTAAGGCCAGGTGAATTAGCCTCTTCTGGTGTCCCTGGGACATTGCTACTAGGAAAGTGCTGAGCAGGTAGGTGGAGTTGCTTTCCCCAGCTCCCCAGGTGAACTCCTAACGAAGCCAGAAATAAATTCTTTGAGCCCTATGCCTTTAGTTAGACACCTTCTCTCAGAAATAATTCCTGAAGCAAGTTAGTACAGTGATTGTTATGATGGAGGGAGGAAAAAGTGGGAAAAATCTCAGACAACATAAAGTTGTGATTCCAGTAGAAAACCAACAAAATTAAGAGATTCAAGGGAAGATAGGAGGTTTCAAGATTATTTACTTGTAACTTGAATTTTAGGTAAATTGATTGGTTGGTTTGAATTTATTACCTATAGGTAAGAATGATGGCAGCTCCTAAGAAATAAATAATGAAGCATGCACTATTTAAACAGAGAGGGACAAAGAGGTAAAGGGCAGATCTATTCTCAGGTGTTCCTGAGCACTGCACTTCATGCACAACTTTTTAAAGGACTTCACTTACAACCGTGAATAGTTACCCTATTCGTTTTTTTGACGGGCTTGTTTGTTTGTTTGTTTTTTAATACCCTATGTTGCTTTGTATCCCTTCCTAACTCCGATCTCCACTGGCTGAGAGTGGCAACAAAAGGGTAATTTAGTGAAAGTATAAATACTGATTTGGGGTGTACTTAATGGGTAGGTGACCATGTCATTATGAAGAATAGGAATACTGTTGGGTAGACCTTTATGCACACTCTCACACACACACACATGTGCACACACACACACAGCCATTGGAAACTGGAATTTGGGATCCACAGGGCCAGATTTTAAGAGCCCCATGGGATGCCTGCAATAGATGTCTTCACAGCTGTCATATGCCATGCATTCTTAGACCCTAAGTGCGTGTGATGAAGTAAGTTATACAGTATCAGATCGCACACTAAGCTGTGCCCGAGATAAAACTATTTTTCAGTGAGTCAGTTCAATGCTTCTGAAAATCTTCACTACTGAGCTGCTTCTGCAATAAATTCCCTTTTTTCCATGATGTTGATCTACATCATTCTTTCTTACATTACTTTCTTTTTCGTGGGTCTTAACCTGGCAGTTGACAAGAGAAATCAGAATCAGATTTTGACTTCATTGTCAGTCTCAATACTTAACTACAGACTCATTGAAAATACCTAATTAACTCCAGAATCATTGAAAGAATGTCATATGTCATGTTAGCCTCAAAAAAACCTTCTGCTTAATAGTAATTTTGAATACAAAAACATTTTACGTGATAGATGAGTGCACTGAAGATACATACTAGCTTTGATTTTATCCTCTCTCACCTATATGGGTTACCATATAATGGCTTCATTAGAGACTTAAGTGAAAGTTGAAGTAAATGGAATAATCCTTTAAAATTAATATTAACCATACTTCAGTGTGAAGAAGCCTTTAAAGATATAACACCATTTATCTAGAAAGTAAAAATTTCCATATATTTTAACCTGAGGATCCATCTTCTTTTAGAATCTCTAATATCTACTGAACATAAGTAATTTTTTCCCCTGCTTTCAGGGTTGAAGGTGGTTTCAAGGATATAGATTAGTATTTTCTAAGCCAGGTGCTCAAAGTTAAACTCTGAAATAGAAATATCCTGATCTTCTGCACTGGTGAATTATGTGAATGATCATTTCTCTTAAAGTTCAGTTTATTCATATTTTGTACCTTAAACATGGAAGTCTGGCATTAGTCACCTGTTCTGGAGAGTTTGTTATTAGACATCTTGAAGTACTTTCTAGTGACTTTCTAATTCCCTTTGCAGTTTGCAAGGGAAACATGAGATTAACCCAAGTAATCATTACTAGTTTTAGCACATAACATATTGCATATTTGCTTTAAAATTGTTTACAGACAATAGCTCAGAATTACGCAGAAATGTCAAACTGATCAGCTGCTTTTCAAACCTTGCTACTCAGCATCTGAGGTTTTCTTTCTGCGGTGATAAACTACACAATGTAGATCAGGGCAGGTCTTGCCTTGTGGATGGTAGGGTCCATCCCCACCAGGACTTTAAAAAACTTGCTAAAAACATTCTTTGTTGTTCTGTGGTAATAGTGACCTGTATCAAGTTTCCATGTATATGCACATCACAGAGCCCTCATGCATTTGCAGTGCCATGCCTGAGTCTCCCTTCCCTCTTGTGCCAAGCATGGACAGCCCATGGGGGAGCACGCACAGGGGTTGACAGACACTGGTTGCCAAGAACTGATTTTCTTCATTTGCTTTTGCACCACTCTGGGCACCAATGGAAACAAAATGTATATGAAAATGGTTCTGCAAAGTCGCCCTCAGTAAGGATTTTGCTGGCTATGCCCTGACTTGCGGGACAGCCATGTGGCAATGGGGCCTGAGCATGAAACAGGGACGGAGGAGGGAGCTGCAAGAGCTCTGATACTCGAGTTTTCTGTGATTTCATTTGGGAAGTGAGCTGAAGGTTTGTTGTACAGCTGGGTTAAAGGTTTTTTTTGTGTGCATCTGTGTCCATATTTTTCAATATTGTTCTTTTAAACCTCTGTTGTTTTACACATATATGTGTGAGTTTGTGCAAAATTTTGTCTGGAGATCCCCACCACCTAGATCATTTAAGCAGGTTCTGATATAAATTATCAAAGCTAGGTCTGGGTAAGAGCGGTCTGCCTACATGGCCTGGAGGGTAACACACAGATAAGTACTCTAGCTTGTGTCCCAAGAGTAATGTAGCTGCATTACCTTTTCCTGCAAGTATATGTCCTGCATCTCTGCTAGATGCTCTGAATTTTGCACCTATCTTAGAAATTCAGCCTCTTTAGAAAGGAAGACAGCTCACTGTAAGGTAAGTATCTATTTTATGATGGGTTGCTAGTTATCCTTCCCAGCGGTTTGTAAACCTGTCTCAATATTTACCACTGAGAGAATTCACATTTTTATCATTCTCAGGTTGCAAAAATGTAAAAGTATGTTGTCTGTGGTTACAAAAAATCAGAAGCAAAGTGTAAGAAAGGGGTGATAGTGTTGGGAAAGAGAACACTGGAGTTCTGACAGTCAGCATGTACTGATCGTCTCTTTGACTTTGCATAACTCTCTTCTGATTATTTTGTTAACCAATGCAGCCACTCATAAGGTTTGGAAAAGTATATTATGGATTAGCCAGGAATCGTGTTTTGAAAGTATAGAGAGCAATATAAGTGCTAGTTATTGTACAGAAAGTGTCAACGTTAGGAGTCAACCTGCATTGGAATAAAGAATTCATAAGTTAATGTCATTACAAACTTTATATATTTAGCATTGTTATCAAGTAACCCAAATAGAGGAGAAGTATCTGCAGCATGATGGAAACAAATGCTGTAAAGGGAAACACTGAGTATCTTGAGCATCTGCCTTATTCTGTCTTGTTTGTGAATTCACCATAAATAATTTCAATTAAAAGAGATAAAATGACAACCGTTATGTCTTATAAGTGGCTGTATGAAATGAGTTTGAAGCACTGGGAATGAAGCATCATTGGTTCTGGGCTAACGGAACTGCAGTCTAGCCTGTGGATGGGGGCTGGGCTGGCCAGAGCCTGGGTTTCACCTCCAAGCTGTTTTCAAAGCAATTAGAAGTGTAATCGTCTGTTTTCTGTTTAAATCCTTTCATGATGGAAATCTATGGAGTTTTACTAAATGGACTTTTTCACAAATTCAGCTGGTTTCCATGGAAATTTTCCTCTGTCAAATGAAACATCGCGCTTGAAAATCACAGGAATTCAGAAAAAGTCCAAATTATTTCCATTTTAAAGTGCTTTTGTGCTATCTTATGATTTAGACAGTTTGGGTACCTCATCTCCACACTTTCTGCTCCTCGGTTTGTGGTCACTTCTCCCAGGGTATCCCCTGGACAGGAGCTCTTAAGGTGACTCACTTCTTGGCCTTGGGAGTAGAGTAAAAGTGTAGGAGTGCAACATAACTATTTTCCAAATAAGAATATTTTTGGTTGAGGGCCAAAAATATAACCATTGTAGGAGGAGTAAGGGAGAGAAACCAGTTCTGGTAAACTGGCACTTCTGAAAAAGAGGTACAGGTTACTGCCATCATGAAACAAGTTGACTTTGTGTTAAGTTTATGTTACTTTTTAAGTTGTATTTCATTTCCAGACGTCCTGCTCTTGGAAAGATCTTTCTGTGATGTTCCAAAATAAGCCCGTAGGTGTCTTAGAGAGGCATGGAAAAATCTGGGAGTGCGTAGAAAGTAAACAATATTACAAGTGTTAGGCTTGACCATAAAGTAAAAAAAAAAAAAGTATTATTTAAAGATAATATAAACAAATTATATATGTATTTATATGTATATATATACTCCTTTATAAACAAAAGGAAATAGGGACAGTAGCTTTGTTGATGTTACTAAGTCCCTCTCAGAGTGAAAACTGCTGGTAGCGCCTTGCTGCCCTGGAAGTCGTGTAACATTCACTGCACTAGGGTGTTATGCTAGAAGCCCAGATTCAGATGGCTTAAAGCCAATGTGCTTGTCAATACACCAAATGATTATTATGTGTAATATTATCTCTTTGAAGATTCCAGGATGCTCAGTAGGAAAGGCTAGGCACAGGGAAGCTTTAGGCTGTCCAGACCTGGGTCCAAAAGCAGGAACAGAATGGTTGATACTTCTGTGTGAATAAAGGTCCAGATGTGATACTGTGCTGTCTGTTAAGATGGGTCTAATGGTAAGAGACTGATAACATCTGCCAGAAAAGTCAGGATTTACCACTGGTGTAATTACTCTGAGTCTTAGAATAGAGTTTTAACTTCTGTGAAGAAATTAGAGTATTGCAGTCACTTAGATAGATTCCCTGCGATATTCAATCAGGAATATCTGGTCTTCTACTTAGGGTAGATTTTGCCTTTGAAATCTCTCAATATATTTCTGGCTTAGCCTAGAGGGACTGAAAAACAGCACAGTGTTTCTCAGCTCCTCTTACCACATCCAAGGAAGGGTATGTTGTCCCCTTTAGCATTTCTAAATTTCCAAAACTATGAGGTGAGATGAGCAGTGCTACTGAGACCTTAACAGCAGCCATTGAGTTACAAGTGGTTCATAAAGTTGTCCTGGTATTTTTCCTTTTAAACATTAATTCTAACACACCTGAAAACAATGACTGCCAATTGCTGTTTACACTGCATTCTCTCCTAAGTCTCTTTACATTGTTTCTAAGTTTGAAAACTCAATGATATTTAAATTGCTTGCATCAGTATAGTAAATAAAATGACAATTACTGAGCAATCTGCTTTCTAACCCATTAAGTGACTTACGGCTGCATTAGGCAATGTATTAAAATTCTGTCTGTGAAATTAAAAATATAACGGCTGGAAAGCCAAATATGAGCTCAAAGGAAGCTATAAGCCTTCCAAATAATTAATGGCTAGCATCAAGAAAGTGGTGGATAGTGCTAAAAAATAAACAATTAGGAAAATTTATTCAGAAAGAAAATAGGATTTAGATTGTTTAATAGTCAAGATTTCAAACTCTGCCTAGGAAAGAATGCAGTGTTCCATTTTTCTGTTCTTATTTCCAGGGAAAATAACAGCATAACCACTTGTAAAGTTAGCCCTAGTGAAACACTGACATGAATGACAAATTTTGCACTGGGCCACATAAACAAGGCGGGGTTAAAGCATGGAAAGAGCAGGCAGTGGGCTGGGGCTGCAGAAGGAAAGGGTTGCAAAACCCCTTTGCCTGTTTTGCCCCTGCCAGAGCCTTGGAAAGCCATGCAGGCTGCTGCCTCCAGCTTGGCAGGAGGGATCAGTGTCCCTTGTCTTGTTGGCAGGAGGGGCGAGCCTGGCTCTCTGGGGCTCCCCCTTTCCTCTCCATCCCAGCTCTGCACCTTCTCTTTACACCCCTCCTTCTCCTGGCAGAAGTGGCCCGGCCTTTCATCCCTGGGGCCAAAAAGATCTCTTTTTCCTGTGCATCAAAGGAGTCTTGAACTGGCTTTGTGTGTAAGACACTGATCTCCAGTCTTGCAATGTGATTATCAGAAAGAAGAGTTCTGTGAGGTGTTTTTTTTTCCAAGCCCAAAGAGGTGCTTTCTCATATTTTCCTTGTTTCCCCACAGATTTTCACTCTCAGTTCATGGTCTGTTGTGGCAATGCCAGCAGAAGAGGGCTTCTTGACCTCGAGGTTAAAGCATAAGATTGACAACCAGGCATCGTGGGTTCTTCTTAACTCTACCACTTACATTTGCATTGCTTGTCAAGGTTTTGTTTTGGGTTTTTTTTATTGCTTATTTCCTCTAGGTTCTTCTACTGTTGATGGTATTGCAGACCGCTTTGGTCCTTTATATGGTCTTGTTTGTAAAATGAGGTGTGACGTAGCAAGGGGTAATGGAGCATGATAATAAGAACGTTGTGAAATTTCATGAGAGCCCTGTTCAGCACTTCCCATTCACCAAAGCATCCCTGCTGAGTTCACTGGGTCTTGAAGCCAGGGGGAGTTTTAGTGAGTAATGTGCAAAAACAGGCTCTTTGACTATGGCTTAACCCTGAGATGCATTTTGTGACTTCAGTGGAAGCTGTGCATGTCCAACAATTGTCGTATCAAGTCCATTTTCATTTGTAAAGTACTTTGAAATCTGCTGGGGAAGCAGGCTATTACTCAAGCTTTAGTATGCACTGCTGTGAGTGAGCTGATTTTGTGTTTGGGCATAAGTAATGGTTGTGAGCGTCATGGTTAGCAATGTATTTTTGGGACAGGAATTTTGCATTAAGTATAAGACTAATTCATTATTTTAAGAGTTTTCATCACGTTCACGCATTCAGTTAATTGTGTGCAATTTTCAAAAATCCCTCTGTGACTTCAGGAAGATCTAGGAACCCTAAGTCTTCTTATTTGATGTGACTTGGGGTCCTAAGTCCTTTGGCTTACACGATAGTATAGTCCATGTGTTTTCCAGGCAAAAATGAATAAAGTCTGGAAACACAACTAAAGGTCCTATAGTGAGTTGAGTTTTAATGCCAAAAACTGGTAATTCATGTCATTTGTATATCAAGACTGCAATGTGTTACTTAAAGTGACATAACTTACTTTATAAACAGGTTTTTTGAGAATTCATAAGTAAACATACTTATAAAACAGTTTTATTAATAGGTCTCTTAAATTATTCAGTACTTGAAGTCAGATTTTTCTGAGTGCCTTCTTCAATAGAAGTTGCCATATAATATTTTCCTTCAAAGAATTCCGTGAAGAATTTTCCTCTTTAGAAACTGGAAACAATGTTTTCAGTAGGTCTGATGCCAAAGTCATGCTGCCTCCTTTTTCATACTGGCCATCCTATTTCACTGTTCTGAGGCAGCTGGTTTCACATTTCCAACTCTTAAACACCCTTGGGTTTCTTTTCACTATAACCAAATCTGTAAACTTCCTAGGTTTGTGATTCTTGCTTGGGGCTAAATATATATCCCTGTAATGTATTTTACCTTAAATTATTGATATGTATGTTGAATTGTAACTTTATCTTAATGCAGTTTTTGTCTGGGAATTATTATATAATGCTATTCAAGAAGTCCTAAATTGCCTTTTGTGTAAGAAATTTAGATATTAAATAGTGAGACGAATTTCTAGAGTATTCTTTGTATTCTTACTGACTGGGGAGATTTGCTGCTTCATGTCTGTGATAAAGGTTGCTGGGGTTTGTGTAGCTCTCATTTATGTGAGCTTTTTTTTTTTTTAATTTGGCTTGTAGCATGTGGACTCCCGTAGTCCCTAGAAGGCCCACTACAGACAGCAGTAAGGCACTGTAAAAACACAGGGTATGAAGAGCTGGATGTGTCTGACAGCTGACAAAAAGTACTAAATAGGTAGAGACTGCCAAGTATTCGAAGGAAGCAGCGAGGTAATATTGGCCAACACGGCAGGGTGGGAGCCCAACTTCTTCCGGTTTTCCTGCAGGTAGCACAGTTAAAGGATAAGGATTTGAAG
This sequence comes from Falco cherrug, assembly GCF_023634085.1. Lineage (NCBI taxonomy): Eukaryota > Metazoa > Chordata > Aves > Falconiformes > Falconidae > Falco > Falco cherrug. The sequence continues at coordinate 8,298,384 of NC_073698.1, forward strand.
AACAATGAAAATAGTGTGCAGGTGTTCCCAAATTGTTCCTTGTAAGAGTTAGGGGATCCCTGAAAGAAAGTATGAGGGATCTGTCTGAATGTGTGACAGGTCGGTATCAGACACCCAATGTCATGGGCCAGGTATAGGTAGGGAGGTCCTCCAGATACTCATAGACCCATAGAAAGTTTTGGGTTGCAAAAGATCTTTAAAGATCATCTAGTCCAACCCTCTCTGCCATGGGCAGGGACACCTTTCCCTAGATGAGGTTGCTCAAAAGATCCATCCAACACCTCCAGGGATGGGGCATCCACAACTTCTCTGGGCAACCTGTTCCAGTGTCTCACTACCCTCATCATAAGGAAAATTCTTCCTTACATCCAATCGAAATCTCCCCTCTTTCCATTTAAAGCCATTCCCCCTTGTCCTGTCACTGCCTGCCCTTGTAGAAAGCCCCTCTCCAGCGTCCTTGTCGGCCCCTTTAGGCACTGGCAGCTGCTCTAAGGTCTCCCCAGAGCCTTCTCTGCTCCAGGCTGAACAATCCCGCATGAAGTATGCAGAGATTTGTCTAGACCCTTAATTGTAATTATTATTAGTGTTGGGGCAGAGGTCTGGTGCACCAGGGAGAAGGAGCTGGAGCTGACCACCTGCACGCCGGTGCTGTCCTCATGTGATGGACTAGAGGGATGCGGGTGGTTTTGTTGAGGCCATAGGGCAGCAGAGGATTTCAAGGCTGCAGGAAAGTCATATGGTGAGAAATGTGACAAAATGTGACACGGTGAAAGTGTGTACGAAAAATATGACTGAGTAAACTTTTCCAAAACTTCACAATGACAGTCTTGCACAGTGCCCACGGGCACAGGAGAAGTGTTATGTGGCTAAATATGAAACACACAGGTGCACACGCATACCATGTAGCTCCTTCCCAGTTCTGATCCCGTCTCTCTGTCTGCTTTTTACTGGCTTTTTCCTCTAAACTCTTTGATCGTTCTTTTTATGCTGTGAATATATTGGATCTTTCAATCAGAATTGTAAAGGTTTTCATTGCAGCATAAAAACATTTTACAGTCATGGCTCATATCTGAATTTCATAACAACAGTGAAGAGAAAAAATTTAAAATGAGTCAACAAATGCGAATATGAGTTACGTTAACCTGATATAACCTTGTTCTAGTGTCACTGTTGGCATTAACTCCAACCTTAAATCTCATCACTGTAGAGAGCTGATGTACAGGTCACTTCTGCAAGCTGCAGTCTGGGGATATACCATGAGACTGCAAGGAACTCTTCATTCTGCTGTTGTGATTGATGGCTTGTCATGCTTGTGGTCACAGGAAGGTTCTTTAAAAGATGAATATAAAATTGCAATAAATAAATAAACAATATTAATATATAATATGCAATTATTGTTTAGGCTTTTAATAAGTGAAATTAAATCTATCTTTTCCTATTAAATAATCTAACATTATTTATACCTTCACATTAAATACATTCACACTTACTTCTCTACTGACTGCGAATTTTTAATGCACAGTAATCAATATAGAGTAAAGCTCAAAACTGATATTTTTACTTATCGTATTAAGCCTACAGCATTAACAATCAACAGGAGCCAGATAAGAGAATACAAAAGTATTGCTTCCCATATTTCAAAGTATTTGTATAAAAATTGTGTATAAAATCGCTTTATCTGTTATGTGTACTATATTAATCCAAATAATTAAAATGTAGCTTCTAACAATAGGATGGTAATGAAAAGCAAATGAAAAAAATGTGGTATGTTCATGAATACAAGAACAAGGAAAAAAAATAGAGATACAAATTATTTCGTTTAGGTCTTGTTTGAAAATAATGAAGTAAATGCTTTATTATGAATCCTTCAGTTGCACCAACAGGCCCCTTTTCCTTGAGGATCTTCTTGATTTTACTATTCCAAAGCACAAAGATTTTCAACTTGAGCATGTTTCAGATGATTATAGCCTTTTATATTTTACCCTTCAAATTTTACTCTGACTAGCCGAGACGTTTAACTGAGATGAAACTCAAAAAAGATGGACAGAAATTTTCAGTCACTCCACAGAAATTGCTTTAGAAGCCTAGCAAAAGGAAAACCTTTTCTACGGTTTGTTTTGACAACTGAAAATGCTGCTGAAAAGATGTAATTCAATCTGACATGCTAGGTGATGGTGTAATTTCATCCGTAATGATGGCCATATGTGTCAACCAAAGTATGGGCTTTCTTAATGCTGCTCGGATTTCTCAATAAGTTTCTCCAAACCAGTCAGATTTGATTGTTGTCAGTTAATTACTTATTACGTTGGTTAGTGCAAAAAGGCTACCCCGCTCTGTGTCTCATCTCCAGCATGCATCTTGCTCTGTGCTGCAAGAATAAGCAAAGTAGGAACAACCAACCGTCTCCAAAAAATGGTTACTGGTCTGCATTATAAACACCAAATCCTCTGGGCCTTATGAGAAACCTCTTGTTAAAGAACACAGTTCATTACTTTTTCATTAGAACGCTTGATTTCACAACCTTATGGTAGAATCTTCTGGTCAGAAGGAGTTGGTGGCGGTTTGTCTTCTGCCCAAGTGTTACCCATCTATCACAGCTCATATAGAGGTATTGGTCACAATGGTCAGCCTTCGCAATATGACCCATAGCTCGTGTCTCTGAACAGCTTCATTAATCTGACAAACATCACCTTAAGCTTGAGAGAGGAACTCAAAAGAATTTGTTAACTAACCTTAAAAATACTGGTTTGCTTGGGTTTTTTTTCCCTCTCTTTGTTGCAAGAATTTCTGAGACAGGGAATGGAATCTGCAGACATGGTCTTTTTCCCTCTTGTGGAACTTCCACTGACTCTGTGTGTGCGTACACATGACTACATGATATGTGTGTGCTTGGGTGAATTTTTAAACCAACATATACCATCAAGGAAAAAGCAAGTTGTTTTGAAATCAGCATTAATTACGACAAAGTAGAGACAGAGCAATGTATGTCGTTTTGTCAATTAATACAATTAGCATTAAATGAGGATCTTTCTTACTGGTTTTCACACTCCAGAAAAGAGTCTTTTTTGAGTCTAATTAATCTGTCTCCTAGGGGAAAGCATATAAATGGAGTGGCTTTTGTTAGCTGCAGATATGTGCTTAATTCTGTCAACAGCTACTTCCAGACCCCTACCCAGAACTACATTTCTTAAGCGAAGCTTTGACCCATTTACAGCCAGAAGGATTACCTAGAGATGAGCAGCCATGAGTTTAAGTCCTGAATTTAAGCACTCAGGCTGTGAGCCCAAATGCCAACAGGCTCTCAGCTCCTTGCAGGATCGGGCCCTAGATGACCACGGGCAGGAGCTCCAACGCTTGCTTGCCCTAACACCTTGATTGATTGCTTCAATGCAGTCGTGGCAAGCAAAGCACTTCCTTGTGTTGCAGTAAGACACAATTGTAAATTTGAGAATGAGGCCTCAAATAAAAAGTCAGCTTCTTATATGCCTTAAGCAATGAAAGTGCATTTTCTCTGTGGCAGTTCTTGGATTTTTTGGCATTAACACTGTATAGATGTAATTCTGTATGACGGCAGTTCTAATTACATCTGTACTAAGAACGTACATAGAGATGTCACAAGTCTTAAACTGATATCATGGTTCCTGGTGCAGTTTTCTGCTTGGACAAAGAGATACCTTTGCAAACAAATGATGGCCACAGTTTAAGCATTAGCTCAAACCACATGGCATTTCATCATTTCAAGCATAATCAGGGTATTGTAACCTCACAGACATGCACCAGCTGATCTAAAAGCCAGAAAATAGTCCCTGGCCCAGTATCTAGGGTACATATAGCCATAGAACCCTTCCCTATAAACATGAACTTGCACAAGTCATCTTAGTGGCGGCAGTTGGACTCTTTAGCTGAGTTTGTGTGACTTGCTCTGGCTATAATCCTTTCCTAACAATAGAATAATAGCATTGTTTGTGATTCCAGTTCTAAACCTGAGATTTAAATCAATATATACCTAATGGAAAAAAAAGCACCCTTAAAAACAAACAACCCCAAAACCCCAGGCTTGGACATAAAGCTGCTTTCTATGGTTATTTTTATCTCGCATCCATTTGTTTTGGTCTCTGTGTCCCCCTCTGTCACTAATTTGTTTTTTGCCATTTTTGAGTTTCTGTTCCACCAGTGACCTATCGTTCTTTTAAAACAATTGCTTCTTAGAGTGCTTCACATTATAAGAAGTAGTCACAAAACCATGACCTAAAAAAGAACTTTATTCTAAAGAACACTTTGATCTTTTTCAAACCCTGGTGCTTTACAAAATCCAATTAATTTTCCCAGTGTGATTCCTTTTAGCCAAAGTAAGTGAAGAGTACAGAACAATAATTTTACTTATTGACTAGAAGCTGACTAATTCACTGTCTGTTTCTCATGCTTTTACCAACATTTGCTAATGTTTGGGTTTTGGATGTTACAGCAGATGTTTACTTGCTTGTAAGTGAACATTTCTATTCACTTGCCAGCTTTGGTTTCATAATTTTGTAAAACAATTTAAATGTCAGAGCACACTTGAATTGACATTCTGTTTATAAACTCGAAATTTTTCCCCCCTATATTAGCTTGCAGATTACTTTGAAAAGCAATTTATTACTTCTTATCAAGATGAGATCAATATCATATGTTATAAGAACTTTGCTTCTAGATGCTGTGTGGATGGTCTTGTCTTTATTTTCTTCCTCTTCCCTCTCCAGTTTTCATTTCCTTTTATTTTATATTGTACCCTGATTTTATACTGATTTGTAAAAGGATGGATTTATAGTATGCCTTCAGTATAATGCTTATTCTATTGGGTTAAGCCTATCTTTTTTTATTTAAATCTGGAGGATTTTGCCTTCGGGCATAAGTCATCTTTGAGTTCTCTACTGGACCTTTTATAAATACTACAGCTTTTCTCTGCTCATCCTTGAGATAAAGCTGTGTTAATTCAGTATTTTTAAATTAGGCTTGATTCTCCTCTTTTTAATTGAGAGTGGAATCCCAAGAAAATGACAGAAATGCCAAGAAATTGACAGCACTGATTTGAAATCTCTTTGGTCCAGTTCTGAGCACAGCCCAGATAAAAGACACATCAGAGGACTGCAGCAGCCTTGAGAAGTCTTGCTCAGGTATAACTGCAGCCTGGGTATTCAAAGTTTTAGTTCAACATTAAATTAATTTGCTTGTTCTGTGGCCTGTACTGCTGCATCTCGTCTATTGTAATTCTGTGCAGGTTCCATTTTACACTTCCTATCATTACTTCAAAAATATTCTGTTTTATTCTTCTTGTGTTGGGACTCATTTTAGTCATTTAAACCCATTGGTGACTACCTGACCAAAACTTTTATGGAAGGTGCTTTATCCGTGCATAATTATATTTCTTCATTTCAAATCACTACCTCTATTTTATACTATCGTCTACGCAAGAGCTATTTTCTCTCTAGCGATCCTTCACAATTTTCTGTGTTAAATTAGCAATCTTGTGTTATGCTTTCAGATATCTTCCTTGACATATTGATTCTGTTTATTGTCTCTATCCTTACATCTAACTAGTTCAAATTCTCCATTACTCTTAATTTATTTGTTTTCCCCACAGTCCTCTAAGAGGGTTCTGTTTTGCCTTTTTATTATTACCTCTAATGAGAAAGTAGAAACTGCTTGATAGCTTTTCAGTGGAGTAGGCTTTATTAGAAAATGTTAGTTGCTGCAGCACTGGCTTTTTGAAAACTCAGTATGGCAACTGGAAATTAGAATATTGCTTTTACGTATGGGAGTCAGAGTTTAAGGCTCCCAATTCCCAATTCCCATACTATTTCTTTCTAGTCAGAGTGATCTCTTCCTGCAGACCATCAAATTCAAGTGGCTGCAGCAGTTTCAGGATCAAACCTGACACTGGAAAAAGAAAAGGTTTGGGTTTTATTGTTTGGGGTTTGTTTGGTTTTGCTTTTGCTTTTGGTTTTTTTTAGTTCAGTTTCAGTTCCAGTTTGAGAGTATTTTACCTCCAAAATTCAATTTTTTTCTTCAGATCAAGAGCATCTTCTTGATGGCTCTGCAAACCTCTCCACCCTGGCGCTATATATAACTATAATATGGATGGGGCAGAACTCAGCAGCTCCTGCTCTCTCCAATCCACTGAGAAAGAGCGTGCGTAGCACTGGGTGCTAATGGAGAGCTCTTCTGACCAAGGCATTGCAATTTGTATCTATATTATCTCTGCACACCTAGGCTCAGGGTATATGTCTGGTGTGTGTAACCTCTGTGCCTCGGTACCCACTCAGCCACAGACCTACCTCACCTCTCTTCTGCTCTGTTCTCTCTGCGTCTCATCCAAAAATATCTGCTTCAACTTCTTTTCGGTTCTCCTGCTTTGGCACAGTCCTTTGCCATATGTTTGTAATTCACCAGCTGTCTTATAGTTTAACTTCTTTCTCCTTTTCTGTCTATTGACTCTTCTTTTAAGATGTGTCCCAACAGACCACATCTGTTTCCAAAGGGCTTCCTAATGCTATGCAAACCTGAATCTCTTTTGAACACATCAGCTTGGGAGCCAGTCATCCAAAGCAATGCTGCTCTGGTAGAAGGATGGACAGGCTGCACTATCTGCTCCAGCTCTCGTCAATTTGTGCCCAAGGTCTGTGGCCCCAGCCAGGGACTGGCTTTTCTCTCTGACATAAAGAATGACATTAGTTTTGTTTCTGAATAGACAAACTGAAAGGTCTTCTAAAAGCTAATTTAATTCAAGCTGAATTTGAACAGAACAGACACTGTAACTTATTCTTCACACCTCCTCCATGTGGAGCTTGCTACCTCTCCCATACTGACCAAGTTTCTGAAGTGCTTTGCCTGCGTACCACTGTAGCTGTTTAACAGCGTGATTTAAGTACGGTGTTGCCTGTTGAACCAAAATTTGGCTTAGTGCTGTATAAACAAACGCTGTAGAGCCATTTGCAGCCCCAGCGATCTCGCAGCCTCGCACCTCAGTACGTGCCAGTGACAAAGGAAGGATGAGCAAAGCCAGGGCAACAGGCAACAGCATGGGCTGGCTTTGATGAATCACAGCTTGTTGCACCTGCTATGCATTTAAAAAATGAATAGCTCTTAAAATAAGTATTATTTTATGATAAGGATGACTTCAGTTGACATTGCATCACAACTGAGCATATGCCCCATGTTCAAATTGTATGATCCGCACGGCACGTGCCGGGGGGCACGTTCACTCCTATGAGCTTAGCAGGTGCAAACAGTGCAAACTGATGTCTGTGAAAAGACGTTACTGTCTTCAGCCCTCCTCCAGAATTTTTCTGGTCTTACATTTGTAGCTGAGACTCAGCTGCAGTCCTGCTGATAGGCATCTGTCACATCGTGTCTCCCAAGTGGCACTTGTCACTGTTTTTCCAGCATGGGCTTTCTTCTGCTGTGGGCCACAAGTCTGGCTTCAGCACAGAAACTGTCCTGCTTATTTTTTGCCTTTTACAGCATGGAGAACATAAGAGATAATAAGGAGAAGGTGGCAAATGAGTAAGGATCCAAATCAGGTTTCATGGCAGTTTTTAATGACTACACTCCATGTTTTCTCTGGATGCCATTCAGTTCCCTCTTTGCTGTGGCTGTGGCTCTGTAGTGCAGCAGTGCTGCATCTCATTTGGCAGCCCCAACTGATGCTTCTTTCATTCTTCTGAGGCTCTCACAAATGCAGGAATTATTTTGCAGAGGGGATATACAGTTTGATTCTCTTTCTGAGAGGAGTCAGATTTTTCTCATCAACAACCAAGACTTCATTTCTGCTCAGCTAGCTAAATCTTCTGAATATTCTTGTGCTTTTTCAAAACTCACAGACTTTTCCTCTCTATGGATTAACACTGGGTAGGTCGCACCCTCCTGGCAAGGCACAATGTCATAATCAAATCAATTTTCGGAGCCATAACTGCATGATGAAAGTATTTATCTTTTCAGCAGCAGTGTGGCTGTGGGACAGAAGGAGCAGGGGTGCCTGCCCTCCTGCCACCCCCCCAGCCTTCAAGATCACCAGGAGTATGGCACTGCTCCTCCCCTCTGCAAGGGGGTCAATTCACCCCTTTACTTGCTTGAGAGCAAGTTTTCAAGTGTTTTCCAGCCCCAAGAAGTCAGCACAGCAGTTACATCCAGAAGTGTGGTAAATCACATCACTTGTGAGCTGACTCTTTGGGGAAATAAGCCATTGTCAGGGGTTTTGTGCTGGCTGCCTGCAGAGATGCTTTGTTAGGTGTTATCTTGGGATGTATTTGTTTACCAGGAAGGAACCAGGAAATCGGTGTGAGCAGGGAGGGGGTTTATTCTGCAATGAGTTTTTATCAAATGCAAATTATTTTATTTTTTTAACCAATTCTGAATGTTAACAGCGTGATTCTGCTTTTAAAAGTCCGCATGTGATTTATGCAATCAATCTGCAGTTCATGTAACCAAACTATATGAGTGCTTAGCTAATATCAGCAGGGGGAGGTTACCCTGCCCCGTAGGGAGCAGCTGACCAGTCCAAGTCCAAAAGACAGCTCTTCTGCTGCAGACAGCGGGTGCATCGCAGCAGCAAGGTGTAAGATGGGATGGAGCTAGCTGCTATTTTGGCAGCCAGAGCGATTGTCACAGCAAAGGATCCCTAAGACAGGGATGTTTCACTGACTCACCCGTCTCCGTGACACTGCAGAAACAGAGGCAAGTGATGGTGGGCTGGAGGTGGGCCTGTTAACTCTACTGTCAAGATGATAATAAAACTGTAAGTCAGCAGAAGCAATTTTGGAGCAAAAGGCATTACAACTCATTTACTAACTCCCCAAGGAGGCCAGCTCCCAATCCAGCTGTCTCCTCTGAAAACTTGTGGAGCCTTATGAACAGCAATGATAACTGGCAAACGGCACGAGATGCTGTTGGGAAGGTTTCTTGTTTTCCAGTGGAGACACAAAAGATTTTCATTGTGGTTTTGCACTTGGCTAGCGAGTGCCATTCATGCCCAGCTCTCCTCTGGCATTGTGAAAACCTGCATAGATGGGTTGGGGGATTTCCAGGAAACCTTTCTAAGTAGGCTAAACGTTGGTTGATATCATAGCATAGTAGCTCTGTTAGAGGAAGGAATTAAGGAATTAATGGGGAGAGAGTGCTATGGCTTGCATACAGAGCTGCCTTTTGGTCACAATCGATATGGGATGTTTCAAACTGAAGCAAAATCACCCTGCATTAAGTACCTGTCCATACAGAGTAAAAAAGCATAGTAACAGCATACTGAAGAACACTGAGTTGCAACAGAGGAGTTTAGTATTGTTTATACGCGAGGAAAACAGATAACTACCTATGAAATGTTTGAAAGAGATTTTATTATTGATAATGACTGTAGTTTTTAAATATAGATGTTTTCTATCAAGAAAGGTGAAATGAAAAATAATACAAATGGAAAACAAAATGTAGAAGACAAATCTTACGAAGGTTGCACAAGGTCATAGCTGGCAGATGTTATGTCACAGGCTTCCTGTGCATGTGTGCATACTTTTTTTTAGTTGAATGGAACAAAGATTCTTCTTGACAGAAAAGGACCCCAGGGTGCCGATCCCATGTAGCAGTCAAGACAAGGAGCCAAAAAATTAGAAACAAGCATGGAAGAGGTTTTTGGGGAAGAGTTGTATAATTTTCTTTGCTGTTTTTAAAATACAAGAAGCACATGTCAATGTAGGGAGCGTGAGAAGATCCCCTTAATACAAGTAGTGTTCGTCTTATGTGTGAGCTTTATTTCAGGAGTGGGACATGGATCCTTCTCTCTTCACTTCTGCTGCAGCTGTGTACGAAATCTGTAGGTTTGCAGCTGTTGTCTTCAGTGTGGGACAGGCACATAAAAAGAGGGCAGCAGAAGGCCGTACCTGCATGCTTGTCTTGTGGTGGTCTGTTTGGGTTTCGGTTAGTATGCAGAGGCCACTGGGTCTGTTAGTATTTTTTCTGCTAGAAGGCTCTTTCCAATTCTCTCCTGACACATTTATAGTTCCTGGAACTTGCATGCCTCCCTGGCAAGGTAACATCTTCTGTTGGGGGTGGTATGGTTATGTATGTAAGGTTAGATTAGGGTGTGAGATACAAAGGGAGTAAAGTTGTAATGATCTTTGAAGACATTGTAGAGGATTGCAGAAGAATTTTGTTTAGTCAGAGTCCAGAAGATAAGCAGGTTGAAAGAGAACTTTAAGACTGGACAGCTGTCGTCAACTTTTTCAGTTATGCTATTTCATTAAAAAAGAAACAATAATGATCCGGCAGCCATTTTCTGTACACAAGCAATGTTTCCATTTGCTTTAGAAACTAAAGAACTAAATATGATTTTTGCTAAGCTTCATGAAGGTATTTTAAAGTCTTTTAATAAAGGTTTCCATTGGGCTTAACAATTTATTAATTTGCTATATTGTACAAAATGCTCACAAGACATATCTCTTCAAGACCTAATCTTAGCAACGATATGTTCTATGTTCATACATAGGAACCTCAGTTCCTACATTACAAAAGTTTTTTTCATGCTACTTTTCCAGTCCATGTAAATTAAGAAAATTATCTGGGCAGTGAAGGCATTAGGTAATATTCTGATCAAAGTCTCAAAAAATGCCTTGATTTACTTCTGTATCACTGTACATTTCTTTGCCTTTCTTGATATGCCCAATGAACTGAAGGAATTAAAATTATGAAATACATGAGATGAGAAATGTACTTGCATAATTCCATCGATAATTTAAAGTAAATGTCCTGATATAAAATAAGTAGACTCGGAAATTATTTTCTTACTGTATTTCAATTTACAGTAAGAAATATTTTTTCCATATTGGCTTTCAAAGGTCTTCATATAACCAGGCTTTCAGCAGAGCATGAACTGTTCTTTGTCTATAAAATGCTACTTTCTGTGCTGTATTTTCCTGATTTATTTTTATTTTGTTCAGGGTACTATGACTTGATTAACTTGTGCTTGACATCTTTGTCTTTAGTTGCTTTTACTCATTGTTTCTGTGCTGTCTATCGAACCTGGCTGGATCTGATGCTGTACAATATGAGGGAAGTGCATGGCCAAAATACTTATTTAGATAAGTAAACAAATATTTTTTGTCATAGTCATGTTGTTTATGTTTAGTGTCTTATCTATTCTGAATGCTACTATTGATTGTGTATGCTCTTGAAATTTTGGATAGCTACTTTAAAAAGGAGTTTAAGAGGCAATTTCTTATTCTAAGCAATATTTGGGAGTCTAAGTCTCAGTAGACATTTTAAGAAGAAAAATACCCCTCCTAAATCTATTAAGAAATTCATATTGTACTTTTAACATTGCATACATCAGAGTGAAAACAAATGGCATCATAAATTAGTAAATAACAGCTTTATTACTAGAAAAAAAAATGAAACAAAAAACCACAAACAACTTACCTCCAATGTGCACTGAAGTCCCTAAAAGAAGTTCTCAAGTTTGGGTTGTATCAAGTGAGCACATTTCCAAAGACAGAGGTAAGAGCAAAGGAGATGATGTCCCCGTGTTTGTCCCTTGCATTTCGGTATGTGCTCTGGGTCATAATACAACTTCCCCTCGATATCCGTGCTACAAATAGAAGAGGAACCTGTCAGGAAAAAGCACATGTTATAAGAGGAAAGGGAGATTCATCATAGCTAGAAAAAAGGTAGCTGAAATTTTGTAATAAATACTTCCAAATCCGGTATTTTTTTCAGGAATGTAATGCACGGTTATGACCAAAGATCATGACTCCCAGAGATCAATTGAGGAGTGTTTTTATGCCTTTCCAGAGCACAGTTCCTATAGTCCAGCAGGGCATGTTTTGGAAAAAGGTGCTATTTTGATGAATGTTTGAAAGTAGTGGGGGTGGAAATCAACTAAATATTTGTTTCATGATTAAGCAAGTTCTCCAGAATTATGCAACTCTTCTACAGCAGCAATACAGCATATAGCCTTTGCAGAAGGAGTAAAGACTTAAATGTAAACAAATTAATCTGAAGTAGATGGAAATTGATCCTGGAAGTGTGACAGAATAAATTTAACAACATGGAAGAGAAAAATAAATTTGAGAAATGGAAGTAAAGTTGCTTAAAAACTAAAGATGTAGAAAAACCCCAACAAACTAGAAAAGCTTCCAGAAATGGTAATGACAATTGGTTTAGATCCAGGGAGGAACACTGCACTGAACTGTTTTTTCCTGTAATACTTAATAAAAAGAATGTACAGTAGAACCCAGTGTTCTTTCGTATGTGTAAAAACAGAAGGAAATTGACATCCAAGCAGAATCAGTAAGAACCAAGAATGGCAACAGGTTATTCAACTCCACAACTAAGCAGAGTTTAGTCTTAAAAATCTAAGAAAAAAGAGACCAATTAGGTATATTTTTTTAAATCAGAAGAAATGTCTTGGAACCTCAGAGAGATTTATCAGTGTCCCAGCTGAGATCTTGGATAGCAACTTGTGGGAAACATGCAAAATCTTCAGCTTACAATCACCTGAACAATAAGACAAAAACTCGGTGGTGCAAAGTGCAGAGTAACTTCAAAGTAAAATGCTACTTAGAGACTACATTTTGTTTAATTGAAAATAATTATTCACAAAGTGGAGATTTTGCTGAATGGGACAATTTTGTCTAAGTAGTAGCAGGTTGACTGGGTGGTGATGTTGGAAATATGATAATCTCTGGATCATCTACAAAATCAACACATTAGATACATGTAAAGGGGAAAGGACAAAGTGCCTGGACATGAGAGAGAGAAGAAGGTAAACAGTGAGGGGATTTTAGTTTATACAATATTCATCCTAACAAGCAAGACATTTGGTGCGTTAGTAGAAAGGTTAAAAACAAACACAGTGAAGCATCCAAACATGGTACAGAAGCAGAAAACAGCTGAGAAATACTTCAAACCAGGAAAGAGGATGTTTGTGAGAAGGGCAATACAGAATGGGTGGCAGTCATTTAACAAAGACTTTAAAAGAAAAAGTGGCTTAATAATTTTCTCTCTATATTTGTTTGATTTATTTTCAAATGAGGTAGAATGAAAGGGGGGTGTCTAACTTGAAGCCTCAGCTCCACACAAAACAGCAACAGAAACTGTCACCTCAGATGGGACCTGTATTCCCACCTAGTAAGTACCAGCATGGTGTGCAGAAGGTATCTGTTAACAGTAGTTCCTTTCAACTGGATAATAGTTCATTAAGTTAATTATTTGTGATAACCAGTTATGAACCTGACAATTGTTTTTGCCAGCAGCTCATTTAGAAAATGTGGACATTTAACTTCTTTTTCCATTCACTCTGCAGCCTGGTCAAAGGTCTTTCTGAAGGAATGATGCTGGACACTGAATACAGAAAGGCCCTGGGGCTTTCCTTAGGGAATATTATAGTGACAGCCAAGGCATAAGAGCAGTGAAGAAAATTAATACTTTTCTTTCCTGGCTTACTTAAAGGTAGTAGATAAAAACTGTTACAAAAAAATGCTGTAGTTAATCTTCAGTATGAGAAAGGCATTGTTTAGTGTCCTTAATTTATGCATTTCTGAGAACGTACAAACAAGAGAATGACTGTACCACAAAAGACCAAAGGTCTCTCTAGATTAATATCCTGTCTTTGGTAGGGATCAGCTAGTACACGAGTGAAAAAGCAGAACAATTTATGTAGCTTTAAACAAAATTTTATAGAGCAGGTCTAATTGACCTAATTGAGTTAGATGTGGTTGTGTTCTGCTGATTCTGCTGTACCCATTACTGGGATGTTTTATTAATCCTCCTTAAGTCTCATCTTTAAAAAAACTCTTCTGTTGTAAAAAGAACGAAACACAAAATTAAATGTACAAAGGTTTGCAAAGCCTGCAGCCTGTCTGACTGACTAGAGGCCCTTTTTCCTTCTGTTCCCCACAACTACCTGTACCCAGACATTTTTTTATTCTCCTCTTGTAAACTCAGGATTGTCCTTTTTCTCAGTGATCATACAGCACATAGCCCTGTCCAGGCATCTTTCATAACGTAATATCATGTGTCTTATTGTACAAATACATGGTTTAGGTAATGTGAATACTGCATTAAGCGTTCTGTCCCTGACTGGTTCAGTTTATAGCATTGTACTATATCAGTTAATTATCCCACCTTACTCACTTTTGTCGCTGTAGAGCAGATATTCTGTACATGGCAGAATCATTCCTGGGATTCACTTCTAGCATAGCAGCTGTGCCTCCACCTTTTCACCATGCCAAATTTTGATGCAATAAGAGCTGTATGTTCTGAAACTGAACCTAATGGACTGACTGCGTTTGAAACTCCTTTATTTTAATGATTTTCTTTGTTGTTGAGGTAGCTGGAATAAGCTCACTAAAGCAGGCAGGAATATCTCTGCAGTGTTGAGCAGCTTAAGGAGCTGTCTCAGTTCTACCCTGTGTTTCATCATCTGGCAGGTGCCTACAGCCTCTCCTTGTGCCATCAGCATTCTCAGGATGCTCAAAACCAAAATTAATACATTTTGCTCATCTGTTTTACCCAGAGGAGGATGCACTTCAAAGAGAAAACATGATTTTACAGTGGCAACATGATGACAAAGCAGGTTGGAGTTTCCCATTTTCTACCGTCTTCAGCCACCACTATCCCTTCGTCTCCCCACATACACCACGGTTTATTACCCTGTCCAATTAATGATTCATCAGACCACACACACAAAAAAAAAAAGGGGGGGTGGGGGGGGAAGTGGGTGGGGGAGGTTTTATGTAACCCAAAAGATTTCACAAAATTAGTTTAGTGCAAAAACAGTTGAGTCAGCATCACTGAAGGAGCAATAACATGTGAGAGGATGGAGAAGGAAAATGCAGAAAGCTCCTGCACTGCTCTAAGGAAACTCGGAGGTGGAATTGTATTCTGCAACATTGCTAGGAGAAAGAGCTTTGGGAGCCAAGAGAGTTATGCTGTCTCTCCAAAGCCTTGAAACACTCTCCTGAGATGCTGTGGTGCATTGTCAGGAACTGAAAAAGCTCAAGGCTTGAAAAACAGAAAGGTCATTCCACGTAGCATATTCTTCTACCACTGAAATTTGGTCTTGAGTGTTTTATTTGCTGTGCATTTCTACTCTGAGGATAACAGTGTATCAGACATAGGGTTACCATCTAGTTCCCTTTAGAAATTTTAATATATGAAAGACTCCACAAAACAATTTACCTTATATTTCCTTCATATTAGTCAAGTATTTTCCTGTCTTATTGTCCATTTTCAAATCAGTTTGCAATGACAGTTATTATGACCGTGCTTGGTTGTCACATATGCAAACAGTCTATGTAGCATCTGTAATTCTTCTGCAAAAAGGCAATGACCCCTTCTAATTCACTCTTGTTACTCTCATTGCTCATCCTCAGTGTCTTAACACTTTTGTTCCCCCGCTTGCATTATATTTCTTATCTGTCCTGCCAAAGCAGGACTGGAAATTCAGCATTGCTGTTCAATACGCTGATCACCCACACTGGTGGTGAGTTTCAAACACTGGAAGCCTGTAGTACTTGTACTGAGCAAGCGAGTTCAATGTGCCTTGTATTTGATTCTTTATGTTTCTATCCTTGTGCTCATAACAGTAGCAGGACTGTGGAAAAGATCCTGCCCCCCGCGGTGCATCCTGAGGCAGGCAGTGTGAATTCTGAGCTGTACAGCCGTGATTTCTCAGCTGGTTATGCGTTGGTGCCTCGATCCAGGATGGAGGCGTGGTGGTAAATCACAGCTTGCCCTGGTTAGCTTTAATAAGAGCTATCTTTCCTGGGGAATTAGGAAGGTGCTTGCAAGGGTTGCAAGATACCCATAGGAACTCTTTCCAAATATGTGGAATACTTTGCATTATTTGAGTTGATTTAAAAAAAAAAAAAAAAAAAAAAAAGCTGAAATCTTTCCATCCCACTTTCACTGCCCTTTTTTTATGACAGAAGTCCTTTGCTTTAAAACCATGGCATGATCAAAAATACATTGGCACTACCACAGTGAATCTCACTGGTGTCAGTTAAGCATCTTGGACTGTAGCTGTCCTGCAGAGGCCGTGAGTAGGGGTGCAGCAGCAGGTCGGTTGCGTGGCTGTCTTGTAATGGAGACAGCGTGGTTTGTAGGTCCGAGTGAGCTGGCGTATGGCATCACCCAGGCATCCTCAGAATAGTCTGGAATTGCCAAGCTCAGACTTAAGAAAGTCAGTTGGAAAGCTCTGGTTTAGCCATACAGTAAAGCAAGGAAACCAGACAAGAGTAAGGGTACGGGTAGTACAAAGGCACGTCTCCTCTAAACAGCTGCTTCGGTATTGCCTTTCAACCAGCTGGCAGACAATACAGTTCTTGGAGAAAAAGCTGTGCAGTAAGTGTGAAAAAAGGCCACTTAGAAAACTAAACCTGCAAGACCCACACATCTGTGATCATTGCACCAACCAGTCAGGGAGACAGGCAAACAAAGTCTGATGGATTTCACACAGAATTATCAAATTTGAGCTTTTATAAGCCAAAACAAGAAATGCATTTGCTGTACTGGGGATCCTTTTCTGAAAATACCTGGCCTCCAGCCTTCACAAATCAATACCAAAGAGATTTAAATGTCAACATAATTTATATCTTGCATCAACAATTTTCCCCATATACTATATCCCATATGTAGATGTTATTTCTCTCCATATGGGCAGGAAGAACCTGCCCCAGTGAGCAGTGCACTTAACTAAAAGTTAAACTAAAAGCTGGAGGAGACTCCAGCTGGTTGAAGCTCAACTTATATGCTCCAGCAACTCATGGGACAGCAGAAATCTGTGTGTGACCATGGAAGGAAAGAGGAATTAAAGAAAACAAGTGCACTGGCTTATATTCAATGTGAGCTATACAAAAATATAAACCTCAGGGCCGGATTTTGTGATGGGAGGAGGTGGGGGCATTCATTGACCAGCAGTTCATTAAGATGGCAGAAAGCACTAAACTTGCTCTTTTAATAATGTATTTCTGAAAGTCTACAGAGGTTCTTCTTCCACCTAACACCTTCACTTCAGAATGCCTTTTTGGCCAAAATTTGTCTTTTCAAGTCAGCTATCCATGTGTATTTGCTCTGAGGTCACTACTACCAAGCAAAACCTTCCCTTCTTCAGAGCCAACAGTAACTGCGTGCTTCGAAAGGTGGAGGAGTGGGAAAGTGAATGGAAAGCAGGGAGACATTCCTGCAGCATTTTCTGGGATGTTTGGAAATTGTTCATGTGAAAAAACAGCATAATAGTAGATTTCTCTAATTTCCTCTAATTTGTAGAGATGCTACAGCGCTAAAATGCCTACCATTCTTAACATTAAGCTTTAACGGAAATTAAACAGAATTGGACTAGCTACTCTATACTGTAAAATACATTGATTGAAGGACTAGTTATCATTTTTAGATGTAGCAGTAAAATAGAATATTTTCACATTCCTTAAGATTTAAAAAATAAGTCAGATTGTATTATAACCTACTAATTAGTGAGCTTTAACTGGCAGTCTTACTGTACCATATAACAACTGTGAAAATATGCTCAGCAACAAATAACCCAATATATTTCTGCCTTAAAAATATTTTGTAAGCATAATTACATTCATTTTTCAAAGAAGTATAGCCTTTCTTGAACTACAGCAAGAAGAAAGATTGTAGCCAGTGCAAGTGGAACTGAATGAAAACCAGATTATAGATGACTGTGATCCAAATCATGTAATCATTCCCCTTTTTTCCTCTCCTCACACTGTGCCTCTCTTGCCTGAGTAAAGGTTATTCATTGGATAAATACTAGTTTTTCATTCTGAAAAGCTTTTCACTGTGTTTATTCTCTGTTGAGGGCTGTTTTTCTCCTTGTGAGTTAATGTTCAATACAAAGAAAAGAATATTCAGAAAGGAAAGTATTCATACGATATTCATTTTTTGGATGCTATTAGGCTGACATCTTGGTTTGGTCCTGATTTAAATGAAGAAGGCTTAGCACTTGTATTTATTTTAATTAATTTTGCTTTCAAAATTAGGCAGCTGTCCTTAGCAGAATGTGCTAGGACTGTATAAGGGTGTTCAGATGCCAGAAGTTTAAGATAACAGCTATATATAATCAGCTGTCTAAAATTAAAGTATTAAAGGCAAGTGCTTTTTGTTTAAGGAAATAGAGATCTTGATGTTACAAACCCACAATATTTCCAGCAGTGACAATTCTGTAGAAACATTAGGCATTGTTATTAGCATTGATAGCTTCTAAATAGTGGATTCTTGTAAGGTAGCGCTGAAGCTGCCTTGTTGGATGTAAAAATTTATTTTGTCAACGCCATATGCAGATCTGTTTAGGAAATTGAACTTTAAATAAAATGTTGGGAAAAAATCTCATAAAAGTATAGATTATTGCCATCATATTCCTTGGGTTAAGGTTATACCGGTTAGCTGCAGTATAACAAATGGATAAACAGAATATTACAAGTCTTCAATGAACGTATATTGAGCTATGGCAAAAAGAAAGATTGCAGTCTGTGCAAGTGGAACAGAATGAAAACCAGATTATAGATTACTGTGATCTAAATCATAGGCATATATCTAAGAACATTTATAAAATGTTTAAAAATCAATTTTTGCAAGGCAAGAATAGAAGGACTTATTTACTTCACTGAGTGCTGCATCAGACCTTAAATCCAGTCCTGTTTTCTTCAGTCAGCTAAATGCGTCCCCAGCAGCAGTGGAAAAAACACAACTTCATTTGTTCAAAAATTATTTCCATCACTGCAACCATCATCTTTTGTTGCATAGTATAGACCTCAAAGTTTTTGTTGGTAAATCTAAGCTGACTGGAGTCCTGCTCTGGTAAAATTTTTTGTAAGGGTAAGGTGATGAGTCACGCCATGGAAATTCAGACAGCTTCCAGACCACCTATAGGCAGTGTATGGCCAGCCTGGTTGGGCATTTTCATGTTTTTAACCGCTGCCTGTGCTTTGGGCGGGAGCCCCTGCCTTACAGATGGTACCTGGGTGGGTTTTAAGAGTCACTGATCAGACTGGCCTGATCAGAAGAGCTGCACTGCAAAATTTAGGCTTAAGCTGGCTGTTTTGAAGACAATGCGGTCAAATAAATTGATTCATTCCATTATCTGTCTTTTCCATAAATATATAATAACCACTTTTAGGAAGCATTATTATTCTGCTGCTGTGAGAGGTGGAACACCCACAAGCCCTGTGTGGAGTGATGTATTTGCACACTGTTGCTCATGAGCCATTTCTAAAAAAAAAAAAAAAGGCAAAATGAGAATGCAATTCAAAGTGGATTTTTTTTTAACTGGTTCATTTAATAATCCTGGTTGGAGGGGCTGTGAAACAGTTAGATATGCTGCTGGAGGGATCATGGTATGGACACAAGGCTAGCTAGAGCAGCTAAACAATCTTTGAGCTTTCTCAAATTGTATCATAATGGAAGTTATGACCATTTCCAGTGGAACCCCTCAAAATCTTTATAAAATCTTATAAACATATTATTGTTTTAGTTAATATGAGACAGTATTTTGAAAACTTGAATTACAGGTGCATCACAGCCTACTGCTACCAGTGTTTAACCAGCCTTACAAATCCTGCTTGCAATTCTCTTGCAGAGGTGACTACTGGAAAACAGAAATAAGGCAATTTTTTTTAAAAGTAAGAGTTTGGTGGTACTCAGTTTGGGAAAGTTTCTTGTAAATCATTCATTAGTGCTGTAGGCATGAGAGGAGGGAGAGCGGTTTAGACTTTTTGTTGTCTTTTCCTTTGAAATGTAATGAATAAACCACAATCCAAAACAGTATTCTAATCTCAGTTTCAGCAACCATAAAAAACTTTCACTGATATTTATCACATTTCAATTTTTCTATGAAGCTTAAAATTCATAAATATTAAAATGGAATCTTATCACTTAAAAGTGTTCATTTCTCAACAAATATAGCTGCTGGTTATCACTCAAATAATTCATTAAGATTCAAAAATAGCTGCATGGCAAAAAGAGATGGCATTTATTCAGTACGATATGAAAACATAAAAATATCTACATATCTGCCCCTTGGAAGACTGACTCTCCTTAATTCTTGCAGAGAATTTTCAGTGCATTTTTCCTTTGAAAACCTGTGCTTTGGGAGAGCTTTTTACTCATCAACACTTGGCAAAATTTGCTTTTGAAAAGAGTCATGCTACCTAGAAAAGGTAGTTCACTCCCACTTTAGTTAAAACCAGCAGCTGGGCTGGATTCTGTTCTTGTTTTGCGTAGTGCTTCTCACCTTGAGCCGTCCCATCCATACCCACAAGTCCTCGCTGTGCCACACGTTTCCCAGCTGTTGCCTCAGGAGCCTGTTTAGGAGCCAGCACAGCAGTGCAATGCCAGCCCCGATGCTCTGGGGACCTGCTTTTAAGTCTTCATTTTGTCAACAAATTCCTGTGTTGCCCTGATATTGCAGTGCAGCTATTAGAGAGGAATGGTGAGCATCACTGAGGAAGTGCTTTAGGATGAAGTTTATCTCTCAGCACGCTACGCCTCTAGTTATCTTCCCTCCTACCTTCCTTGCTAATGTACCCATCCATCCCCTCCCTTGCTGTCAACAGTTCCGCTATAGGCGTACTGCAGGGACTTGCTAAAGCTCTGGGGTAGTCCCAGCTGCGTGAGTCAACGTGCAGTGTGCTGGCCTGAGCACGTGCCTGCTGGCCGCTGGGGATGCTCTTTATGTAATGCTTGTCAGTAGAGGAGCGATCTGAAATTTGCTTTCCCCAGAAAGCCTCGTACGTTGTGTCTGCAGCATTAAGTGGATTTATTAATCTGCGTGTTCCCTTCTCGCGGGAGTGCGTCACTTGGTATTCTGCAGTCCTGTGCCTATATACATGCATATATATATATAAATGTATGTATGTATATCTTGGCTGTAGTTTCTGTGCGTTTCTGAACAACCTATAAACACAATGAGCAATGGTGGTTTGAAACATTCCTGGTGGGACTCTTAAAGATTTCTGTGTTGCTTACCCTTGTTCTCACTTGTACTAGTAGGATTAGGTTAACTGTGGGTGGCTGTGGAAGTTCACTTAGAAGCACTACACTAGTTTGTACTTTCAGGAAGAAAAGTCCTGTAGGAATGCCAGCAGTTCTTAGTTATTTCAAATGATGCATTTTTTTCTTCAATATTAGTTTATCTGATTCTGAAGAATGATTATAAGCAATCCTTTGCACCCTCTTCTCTATAATAATGTATTTGCACTTCACATCTCATTTTATAAAATATCACCGATGCTATACAGGGGAACGTTTGCTGTGCTGATTTAACCACTCTCTGTTAGGAGGCACATCAGTAGGCAAGTCTTAAAAAAAACAGGAGCTCCAAATTCTTCCCAGCTCTACCAGGTTTATTGTACGACCTTCAGTTAGGTTTTGCTACTACTCCTATAGGTAAAAATGAGCTTTCATGCTCATGTGCTGGAAAATACAAGGGCACTAAAGCTTGTGTCTCACAGATGTGTCAGGTGGGACAATAATATTTGTTCACCTCGGAGTTGCTACCATCAGTTATTACATTCTCAGGTTGTGGGTTGGACAACATGGAGTACCTACAAACTCCAGTCGGTTTTTAACCAGTGGTTAAGATCACCTGACAGTGGAACTTACTTTTAGGAGTAAGTTAAGTTAGGGGTCATGTTATGACCCCTAGCAAGGTAATATATTTGTAGGTAAAAAAAGAGAGCTATGAATTATGTTTGGTTGTCTTACAATTAAATAAGCCTTGCTAGCGCAACTTGGCTGTGACATAGCTCATTGTTTAAAAGACCCTTAATGTTTTCAAGATCAGTATTTATGCCATGATCTACATAAAATGAAAACCGCATGGTAAAAAATTCTGGAAAGCACTAGATGAAGTTACTTACCTCTCCACCTCCAGTAGTGATGGCAGCCGTCAGAAGTTACCCATCGGCTGTGTAATTTATCAATGATTGAGTTGATCTTCAAGTTGATCTTCTACATGATGAGAATTTCTGTCTATTAAGAGTTCTCCTTGAGCGGGAGTTCCTTCTAATATGCTTTATATCAGATTACCTTTTTTTTTTAGTTTTCAAGTGTAGATAAATACACTTTGAGAGTAAATGAGAAGCAGGAAATGAGAACATGTTAGTGTTTACGTTCTGAAGAAAAAATAAATTGCTATATTCAGGGCTACTAGAACTTATTCCAGCACCTTTACAGTAATAAATAATGTAACGTATCTTCACTTTTGCTCTCTTTCATTAACTTGTAATACACCTGGCAGAAAAAGTGAATTACAGATAGGAAGGTGAGCTATTATTATTTTGTGTGAAAGGCAGTTGTTTTTAAAAGGGAACACATGGAAAGATTTCTTTTGTTCTCTCTTTATTCCTGTCTTCCTTTTCTTTGCATGGTGAGGAAATATCAAGTAAAGGCAGAAATGAGACTGGCTTATCAGATACTGGGGACTTTGTTTTCTGTTTTTTTGTTCAAGTAAGATTTACCCAGAAGTGGCTTTTGAACTATAGATGTTAGGCTGCAGATTAAATCTGTGCACCGTTCCTATGGAACAACAGGCAAGTTTGAAAGGACATAAAAAACATAAAGAAAAAGGTGAGTGAGTCAAGCAGGAGCCTGACGAGAGGATTTTGAACAAGGCGCAATAAGTCTTTCTGTGAATTAACGTCCTGATATGTTAGCCCCCAAAAGTTTCTGGGAAATGAGAGGAGTGAGTAATAACGGGTTTTTTTCCTGTTTCATGCTGACCATAGCAACTTGTTTTTTTTCAGTTTTCACAAGCATTGAATACCAATGAAATACATTGATAGTTTCTAATTCTGCTTATAGCAAACAGGAAATTGTTGATTAATATTACAAATGGTGGATTTTATTCAATTGTTTTCACTGTTTTCATCATCATAATCTTTAACGGGTCTGTGTCTAATGTAAAAAAAAATGTATAGGAGTTAAGCCACTAAATGAAAAGCCACTAAAATAACCAACAACACAGGAAGCAAAATGTAAAAAAAAAAATATAAAAAATCAAGATTTAAGTACTAGACACTTATGTTTCAGGTTGCAACACTCCTCATTATTGCCACTGAGAAATGTAGGCTTTATTGTGCCATCAAGCACTAAAAACAAAACAGGGAAGAAAACAAAATACAAATATACAAAAATGAGAAGTATTTCTAGTACAGATTTTGCTGTTAAATGTTTTCCCTTACAGACATGTGTTCATATATCCTCTAGCATATATAACAATGACAAATGAGACTGAAATCTATCCATATAAGGAATCTAGTTTCATACATAAATACCAGGAGGTGACAGGTAAGGATGTGACTGCTGTTAGTACCTCTCAGAAGTTCTGGTTTTGAACTGTGGTAGCATAGCTTTGAAAGATGAGCAAATCTGACTTTTTTGTACTCTGCTAAGCCTAATCTTTACAGACAAAGTCTTGAACTACATGGAGGATGAAAGCTGAACTTTGAAGAAGGTACACTTCTTTGGAAAATGCAACATGCCAGCTTTTTTCCTACAACGAATATAGAATAAATAGTCAAGCAAGGGATTGATGGGATAATATTTTTGACAAATTTCTCTCATCTGTAGAAACTCAAGGTAGATATGCAGGGACCCTGTGAAGCAGAAAGAAGTGTTCTGCAGTCCCACAAAGCTCTATTGAGCTCCTAAGGTATATGGCTGCAAAGCCTGCTTCTGTTCCCTGTGTTGGGGAGCGATGGGGCAATGCTCTGGTGTCACATGAATTTTTGCATGGACTTCTTTTTTTGCATGCCAGGTGGCAGAATATGACTTTCTCCATCTTGATGACAGTGTCAGAATCCAGGGATGTCAGCAGCTCTTCAGCCAAGGGAAAAACTTTAAATGAGTCATCTGGTCTTAAAACTTTTTTTATTCATCCTGCTTGTTTCTGTGTTCTGTTGCTTAAATAAGGTCAAGGAGAAAGGGTTTATTGAACTATAAAAGGGATTGTCTATGACAGTTAAGCCCAAGGAGACCACTGGTATTTCTTAGTGGTGTTGGGAAGGGTTCTCATAGTCCCTTTCTTTTTTTTCCTTTTTTTTTTCCTTTCCCATCTCAGAACCAATAGAGGAGATACAGTGCCGGTTTTGGAGGTTTTCTCTTGGTGCTCATAACCCGTAACATGCTTACAGATGCGTAAGAGTCTGCAAATGGCAGTTGTTCCTCCACAGCAGGACTGAAGCAGCAGAGCCTGAAGTCCTATGAAATGCTGTGTGCTCTCTTTCCAGTTCCATTTCCTTTCCTGCACCAAGAGGAAATAATTTGATGGAATTCAACTGCTGTAAAGCAAACATGCCTAAGGTCCTCAGCAAATGCTGTTAAGACTAATGTGTCCTGAAAGTTATTTTTTCAGGACTTGCCTATATCCAAAGGAGGTAATATAAGCTACATTTAGAAAAAAAAAATATGTTTAGATTTAGATGTTCTGGGGTTAGTGGATTCCTTTTTAGCAGTGCAAAGCAACTGTAATGCAGATTGTTTTAAGAATGCTTCAGACCTCTGAAGGTGAGGTTGTGTCAGAGGACAGAGACTCAGACTCAAGGACAAATGATGACGAGTTTGGAAAACCCATGCCTTTATAATGTGGATCTACTTTCCACATAGCTTGCATACTTCCAAATTATTAGCTATTTCAAATCAGATTTTTCCAGTGCTGTGAGTTTGTCCTCAGAGACTGACACATGATTGCCAGTTAACACAAATTAATCCATATAGAATGGAATTGAAATTGATGAGTTTGAATTTTAAATTGCCTATAACATGCACTGTATTGGAAGGTGTATACTCTGCTTGCTTCAGATACTCCATGACATTAACAAGGGTACAACAAGTGTACAGCCCTATAGTGGGAACATCAGCCCACACCTTTCAATATAATTTCATGCTCTATTTGTGCCCCTTTTTCACTTACATACTTTACAGCAGTAAAAACGCTAGCCAAGACTCCCCAAATTCACAATATTGTTTAAAAAACCAAGAACAACTACACTTTTGTTGCAGGGTGGTGGTGGTGCCTGTCCATGCTGTGTGTGTGTCTGAAGGAGGAGCAGGGGCTGCTGGAGGACTTAGTGGGTGTCTGAAAGTGGAGGAGAAAGTGGAAGGTTCTGTGGTGGGAGACCCCACATGTATCTGCAGAGAAATCAGGGATCTCTACACTTGTATGGATATGTCATATCCCAGTAATGATACCAGCATTGTCAGGTAGCGGCTGTAAAAAATAGTAGATGGAGAGAGAGAAATGCAGCTCCCGCTTACGAAGGAGCCAGGAAGCAAATTGTACAAATGTACAATGATTCTATTAGAACTGACATTTTCATGTAATCGGAGCAGACGGTGCTGAAGCTTAAAGAACAGTTCAAATACTGAGAAACTTGGGAGAGACAGTGACTGCGTTCCCTTTAGGATGCCTCTCTTGCTGTGTTAAAAGCAGGTACGTGGAGGGCTGCCTCTCTGATTCAGCTCAGCAGTTCCTCTGCTCCTATTACTTAATACTAATAAAGCCGTTGCTTTGATGTAGTTATTTGTGAATCACTGATAACATACAGGTTTTATATTCAGAAATTCGGAGTGTCTAGGAGTGTCTGACACCTTGGTTAGATGATTTCAGAACTTTTGGCAAATATACAACTTTTTATTTTTTCATGCATAGCCAGGTTCTATTAGTGACTCTAATATTTGGGTTAAACAAAAGGAAATCATCTAAATGGAGATTAGTCATCAATAAATAGCTCAGAAATAAGAATTTTCAAAAAGGTTTCTGTGTTATCTTACACTGTATAACAAGGAATAAGTTTTTTCACACCAGCTTTGTTCAGAAATGTTTATTATTACTTACTGGTTTGCTCTAATAACTTTGGAACAGAACTTGACAGCATAGAAGGTGAAATATTTGGATAATAATGATAATTGGGAAGTACTACTGTTCCATAGTGGAATCCAGATTAAGATATGGCATGTGCCTTTGGATATGTAAATCAGGAATGTTCTTTTGTGCCTTATATGTATATACTGAGTGCACAGGGAAAACAGTCTTTTCCAGTCTGTTCTAGTTAGGTATGCATTTGCCAACTGGAAACACAAGGAGTCAACAGGACACATGGACACATAGACCACTTTATCTGTTCAGGGTCCTGTTCATCTGGCATGCTGAAGCAGGTGTAGATGACGACAGGGGACTTTCTGGCCAGCTGGGGAAGTGCTTAATGAATTTAGATGTTTATATGGCTGGGCAGTCACAGAAAATAAAAAGGTATCATCACTGGCTTGAGATATATGTTGGTTTAGGATTTATGTGAGTTTTCACGTCTAAATCTTAATTTAAATGGATCCTTTCCATGGGTAGCACTTATCTGGTATTACTCTTTCACAATGTATTTTAACAGATGATGGCGGTAAGGGTCTTCACAGTATTTTAAATTTAAATCCAAATCTCTGACCTGTTATTCAGTTTATCATTTAAATGTAATAGGATATTTGCCTACTAAATAGAAGACAGTTGAATAATTCACCATAAACAGCCTGCTTTCATATTACTAGTAAGTAGGAAATGGGCACAACCCCATAATTTGTTCAATTATTTCTGTACCATCTTTTCAACAAAATTTATACTTACATCACAAGAGAGCAGCTTCAAGCCTCTCTGAACTGCCAAAGCTGTATAAGCAATGTTAGTGGAAGTGAAATTTGGGACTTGTGATTTCAGTTGTGTTTCTTTAGACCACAGCTTTCAGAGAAATGAAGGGCTCACTTGATAACTGGCAGCTCCGAGAGGATGCATTATATCTTTCCCACATACTGCTGTCTGATACAACTTGACAGCATCAACACTGCTGACGGGTGTAAAAAGAGGTTTCCTATATACAGCCCAGGAACGGGAATTGCCACAGATTCAGGCTTGTAAAAGGAAACGTGCAATATCTGTCCTTTCCCCGCAGACATCTGTTGGGGATGCTGAGTCTTCCTTTACCTTTTTCACAGACTTACGGAGAAAATAAGAACCTTTCCCCTGTATAAAGATGATTATTGTATCATTATAGGCTGATTCTGCTGATACAGTTGTGGTTTAACACGCTGGAAAAGTATTTTCCCTTTATAAAAACTTGCCTATAGAGAGGAGAGTAATTTACTCATTATCTACACATTAGGTCTGGGAATACTCTCATGATTTTTTTTTTTTTTTTACCCTTGATGAATTTAAGTAAGTTAATGTTGTTCCTTCATACCTCTCAATGGTATTTGACTGGATTGTGTAAAATCATTAGTTGCAAAATTAGAAGCACAGAATTACCAACAGTACAGGTTACTTCTGGTGCTGTTTGTTGTGTTATTATGCCTTAGAAATCTTTATTTTTATGTATTAGCATCTGGTTTGGCATTCTCCAAGATCAGTCTGGGTATTTCTTTTTACTTACAGTGACAGTGGAAATAAAATTTCCAGTCCTTTTAATCGGTACAATGCACAGGGAAAGTAAGAGAGGTGGAGTCTGTATTACAGTGGCTCTCAAGAGAGAAAAAAAAAAAAAAAAAAGAAAAGGATGTTTTTTGGCGATAGATGAATGCGTATTTTGTTAACAAATTTTTCCTGGAGTGCCTTTTGAATTATTCAGGCTGGCTCTTCTATTGTAATGTCATCAAATATTTGATAACTGATAGACTGCTTTTGAAATGTATGGAGCATAGCCTTCAAGAAAGTATGCTCCAAATCGTTAAAGAATGATTTTCCTGTATTACACCACCAAATGTTTCTTCTGTTTAGCAATCATCACATAGCTATAAGTAACAGAGTCACAGAAAAGCTCATGCTGAAAGGGCCATGTGGTCATCTGCTCCAGCTCTGTGGCTGAAGCAGAGCCTTAGATTAGGTTACTCAAGGACCCTTCAGGTCAAGACTTGAATATTTCCAGCAAGAACAATTTCACCACTTCTCAGAGTGACCTCTTCATATGTTTAATTGTTCTCCGGATGACAATTTTTTTGCTTATATCCAGCTGGAATTTCCCCCAAAGCAAGTTATGTCACTTACCTCTTGTCCTGTCACAGTGGTCTTGAAAGCACTGCCATCTTCTCCGTAACAAACTTTCAGGTATTGGAAGACAGTAATTAGGTCATAGACTGGTTTGGGTTGGAAGGGACCTTAAAGACCATCCAGTCCCAGGCCCCTGCCATGGGCAGGGACCTTCCACCAGCCCAGGCTGCTCCCAGCCCCGTCCAGCCTGGCCTTGAGCCCTGCCAGGGATGGGGCACCCACAGCTGCTCTGGGCAGGCTGGGACAGTGTCTTGTCACCCTCACAGATGCCTCCAAGCCTTCTTTTCTCTAGGCTAAGCAAAGCAAATTCCTTCAGCCTTTCTTCATCAGGTTCTCCAGCCTCTAATAGTTTTCACGATCCTCCTCTGGGCTCTCTCCAATTTCTTAATGTCTCTTTTGGCCTGGAGAGGGGTTAAATCTGGACACAGTATTCCAGCTGTGGCCTAAAAATTGCAGAGTAGAAGTGGTATAATTGCATGCTGATGGAAAGCAATTCAACAGAAGCAGGTCTTTCAGAAAAATAATGCTGGAAGTTGGTTTCTTGCTAAAATTTGATGGATTCAGTGTTTTTCCTTTGATTTTAAATAGATATATGACTCGAACTAATATATTTATGTATGTGGTTGGGTTTCAATATTTTTATTGTCAGTGTAATCCATAGAGCCATTCAGATCCACTCATCCTGTCATTTATCACTTGCTTCCACCACTGTTCCTTGACCAAAAGTTTCATCTTTTTACTTACATTTCAGATGCTGATGAAGGGTTTTTTTAACAAAATATTTATTGGTTAATACAAGCCTTTGGGGCTTATCCACTGATTACATTGCAATATTTCAGAAAAAGGTAAAAATTATCTGCATTTCTGCACAACCTTTCAGCCAGGGGTCTTAAGGCATTTTACAAAACTCCAAGAAGCAATTTCTCATCCATACACATGAGACAGACAGGCAACAATTTGTGTCACCAGTGAGAAAGCTGAAGTACTGGGAGAGTATGATTTGGAATGAAAAGGGGCATAATTCTAGCATTTAATCTGATTTAGCTCATCTCTTTCTGGGTGCACAGTGCATTGAGGGACAACGCAAATCTGTGCTGTCTTCCTTACATCCTTCTCCATACTGCCCTCATGTAGCTTGTCCTCATGTCAATTCTGTGTCCACCCTGCAGTTCAGGACTCAGTACCACCCTGGAGTGAAGCTGTCATGGGAAGAGTGATCAGTCTGGGTGTAGTGCAGTCAAGGAGGGAACATCAGCCTTTGCTAGCCCTTCCCAACTTTCCAACTTCTATACCCTCCTGCTTTCTCTCACCTCCTTCAGTTTCTTCCAAGCTTCCTGCTGCCAGACTATCTCTGCCCCGCGAGACAGCCCTAAGCTGGGCAAGGTGGAGCTTGCAGACCATCCCGTGACATGGTGAGAAGCCACTCCAAGATGCTAAAAGGAACCGTATTCACACATGAAAGATAAAGGGCTATGAAGTCCACAACACTTTTTATAGCCCTGGAGGTTTACACTGAATGCAAGGTGTTGCATACCCCTAAGCATCTGTAAATACTTTAAAACAAAATCATGGCTATTTCACGGCATTTCTAGGTTACAGAATATTTCCAAGGTTCATATATTACATTTTAGGTCATAGTTTGGTTTTTTTTCTAATTAACACATTAAAACAATAAAAGTGGTGTTTTAAAACCTGAAGTGTGGACTAGCCACTGTCATGGGAAAGTCTTAATTTTTTCAGAGGCACACACCATTCATAGAAGCACCTATATCAGGACCAGATTTCAAAAGTCAGGTTGTGTAGTGATATACCTAGCAATATCTTACCTCAGGAGACTGAGGTCTTAAAAAATATTTTCTTCTGAATGTGGGTGCTGAGATCTTGCGAAATCTGGGGGCTTACCCCTTCAAGAAAACCCTTAATATAGCCATGAGAGTTGGCTAATCAAACAATTCAAATTTAAAAACTACATTTCTTCTCTTTAGAATATAGAAAACTACCTGAAAGTTCTTGAAAGTATTGTCATACTTAAAAACGATTGCTGTGCTGTAAGGTCTCCATTTCATGTGGACTACAACTATGCTACTTTAAATTGTGGGCTCCAAGGAGGGAGCAAAATTAGGTGCTGTTCATTAAATATCACATAGAGAAACCTCACCACCATGAAAATAGGTATTCAGAACTATTCACAGCAAAATTTTCCTTCACATAAACAGTTCTCTGGCCACATGCAGATTAGTTTCACCCTTTATGCTTGTAACTGTAGATGCATACATAGCACTTGAAGCTTTGTATCATCATTGACCTTTGCACTGAGACTGACTGTGCTGGTTTTGGCTGGGGTAGAGTTAATGTTCTTCACAGCACCTGCTATGGGCTCTGTTTTGGTTTTGTGCTGGAAACAGCATTGATAACACAGGGCTGTTGTAGCTGTGGCCGAGCCGCAGCTCACTTTGCTGCCCCTCACCCCACCCCAGCAGTGAGGGGGCTGGGGGGCACAAGGAGCAGGGAGGGGACACGGCCGGCACAGCTGACGCCCCTGACCCAAGGGATGTTCCATACCATATGGCGTCATGCTCAGCGTATAGAGCTGGGGGAAGAAGGAGGAAGGGGGGGACGCGGGGAGTGACGGCGTTTGTCTTCCCAAGTCCCCGTTGCGCGTGACGAGCCCGGCTGCCCTGGGGATGGCTGAGCCCCTGCCTGCCCGTGGGAAGCGGTGGGTGAATCCCTTGGGTTGCTTTGCTCGTGTGCGCGGCTTTTGCTTCACCCATTAAACTGTCTTTATCTCAGCCCAAGAGTTTTCTCACTTTTACCCCCTGATTCTCCCCCCCCCACCCCACTGTGTGGGGAGTGAGAGAGCAGCTGTGTGGGGCTTAGCGGCCAGCTGGGGTTAAACCACGATACTGATACTCTTGGATAAAAAGTTATTTATCCCATTTGGTTAATACAGTAACCTTGGATGGGCTCAGATCATTTTCTTCACATGAAAGATGATGTTGTATATTACTTCTGTAGCTACATTATCACAAATTTCTACTGGTAAACAATTTATTGGGAAAAAATATGGCTTTTCTTCTCCTCGTGAAATGTTTGCAGTCAGATGATAGTGTTTATGAATTTGTTCATACTTGATATGGTTCGGTGAACAGATTTTGTGATCACTGTGTATCTCTGTATTGTTTGCCAACTGATGACAGGAGGTATTCAGGCAATTATATGAAATTCACTGTTTCATTTTTATGGCAGGTCAGCTGCATGTCCTGGTATTGTTGTTTTTTTCCTCACTGAACTTGTTAAAGTAAGTAGCTTAATCTTTGTTTAGCTTGCATCCATCTCCAGAGGGAGCTAAGGGCTTCTCAGAAGGATAGCAAGATTCAGTTCTGCTGCCCCACAGAGAAGGGGATGGGACTAGGGAACATCCAAATGGCTCCAGCAATGGGATGGGAAAAGACTGGAGATAAGACTGGGACCAGGATAAAAAGCCAGTGAGAAAAACCCTGCAAAATTGCATTTGCTGTTCTGGCTGCTGGTAAGGGAGGTAAATAGTATCTGTGTGAGGGAGAAGGAGGACCACAAATATTGCTCGTGACAGCTGTAATTACAGCCTCAAATCTTGATCCATCTCTTTCTCAGTGGCAGGTAGGGTGAGATCCACAGCTATGGAGACTGAACTGTAGCAAAGGATGAGGCAGATGAAAAGGTAAAAACCTGGTGCTGTAGCAAAAGTCAACCTCAAGAGCAGGGACAATGAGAACTCATCTCTCCATGAAAATCAGCAAATGCTTGGTACTAGGGACAAGAGATGTGCTTGTTGGTGTGGACTTCTTGCTCTGAGATCCACTAATCTTTTACCAAAGCCTTCAGTGAGGGCTGCGTAAATGAAGGCAGGCAGCAATGGCATGTACAAGCATGTTTGTCACAGGAGCAGACAGGAAACAGGCTCGACGTGACTTATTGTGCATTAATATGTTGTTAATTTCCTACTCTTGTTACAAGCAAATGAGTGATGTAACCCTTCCCCCTTTCTGCTAAGTTGTCCTTCTTTTCTGCACAGACACAATACTTCGGAAAGTCCTATTTCCTAGGAGTACTTGAGGAAAGCATTAATTTGTGTGGGAATTTGGAAAGGTTCAGGGTCTACCCTGAGCAAGGAGGGTGCTGTGCTTGTGACACCACGTGGGCTCACAGGCTGTGGCTTGATGTTACAGGAGATCTGTCTGTAGGGCTCTGAGTGCTGGACCAAACCCCCTGCTGCAAGATCATGTAGAATGCTGATGCCCTGTAAGCCTAGGCTGCTGATTCATTCATATTCAGAAAATTTGACTGGTTTTGTGTTGGTATGGCACCCTCTGTGTCCGAGTGCTAACTTTATGCCAGATCAAATACCATCTGTCCTCCCGCAGCAGGCACAAAGCCAGCAACAACACTTAGCAGCAGCAGAAAGTGTGTAGCACAAGCACTAGCTGGCTGGTTGGAAAGGTAAGTGTTTACCCTCTCTGGATCCATAATCAAATTCACTTGCCAGTGACAATGAAGATGTCATGAGATTGTGACTTTTCTGGCTTTTTCCTCTCTTGGATTTGGTTTTCATCACACAGACAAAGTATGCTTGATGGCCCCATCAGATGTACTAGGTCGTTGAAGTAAATTTATAGGGGGGGGCTATATATGCAGTCATAGTAAATATTACTCAAAATACCAGCAATACAAAACATCCTGTGAGCTCATTGTACCAGGTGCACTGACACACATTTAGTAGTGTGTAGTCATATCACTGTTGGTTAATAGAAGTTAGATACCAAATTGCTGTGCTTGGGCATATTTATATTTGAGCACATATTTCTTTCCCTGCTTCTCAAGTGTTATTGGGATGCCTGAGTCACAGCAGGTCCAAACAGCAGAGGTTAACAGAAGGAAGTATTGCCTATGTATCTGCTCATAAAAATTATTTAGCAGCTGAAAAGTAAAGCTGGCAAAGCTGCAGCTGTAAGCAATCTGCAAGTAGTGCATACCAGAAGAGGGCAAAGATGCCAAGGACGGTCCATTTTCTAATGAAGGCATACTGTTTGTGAGCAGGATTTTCTGCTCTTTGACTAGCTTTGCTTCTCACCTTGTTTTCATCTACATGTGTCTTTTTTAATCTCTCTTTGACTTACTCAAATAGAGCAGAATCGTGCCTAAAGGACACATTTGTTTTTCTAATACCCACTATGAAACCAGGTTTGCACTGGACTTTCTACTGTGCTTTTATGCATTTAATTGAGCTATGAAATTCAATACTTTGGGTTTGTTTGAAATCATAAAATAACTCTCATCAATGGGTCTTTTTGCTTTGCTTCTGTCACAGCATGTGTATGATTTAGAAGTTGCACCACCCACGTTGTCCAAAATTTTGCTATGCACAGATGCTCAGTAAATTGCATACCTCCATCTGTGGCAATATAATTAGCTGAAAGAAGGTTTGAATTTGGATTTAATGTATTGTATTCTGATTCAGTTTGAAACTGTTTTCATTCCTCTGAATTATGGGGGTGGGGGTTCTGCCACTGAATATAGTCTGCTCTTAAATTTAAAGTATTTCTCAGTTTAAGCTGAGAAAGAAATTGATCCCATTTTAAAAAGTAGCAAGAACAGCAGCACCCAGATCTCTTGAACATCCAGTAATTCTTCAGACTTAGTACATTCACATGTATGTGTTAATAACTGTGTTCTTTTTCACATGGAATAAGTATTTGAAAATTATACAAGTACAGTAAATATCTGATAAATACATTTCTAGGAAGTCAATGGGTGGGTGTTTGCTGCAGTAACCAATATTCTCAAATTTTCAGTAACAATTTTTATCTGAACATTTCAAAGACTTCTAAGAACGACTGAGCAATGAAATTTTGTAAGAAACCTGCAGAATTTTTATTTTAGCAAGACGGGGGATGAAAGGACTGTGATTTGCCCAGACCTTGCAAAAGCATTAGAAAGAAAATTCAGGCATCCTGTTCCACATTATTTTAGCCACTCAAATAACATGCATAAGAGACAACACAGTAAATGCCATTTTCAAGAAAAATCTGTACAAGAAATTTTTATTGCAGTTGCGTATTAGGTTAGGTACAGTGTGCCATAATAGAGTAGTGTTTTTCTAAACAGAGTAATCTTGACATTTTTACTTACTGTTTTTCTTGTTCTTATTGCCTAAACAAATAGATACCTATTTAAAAAAAACCCAACCAACTGTATATTTGTGCCACTGCTGGAACCATACTGAAAGCATAATCAAAACTGGCATTTGATTGTTGCAAAAATACACTTTGCTCTTAGAGCAACCTGTAGATTCTCATATCTACCTCATCCCCATCAAAGCAGCATGCACTGCATTTATCAGTCAGGAAAACATTCAGGTCAGAATGTGTTCTTTATAAGGTTGCTCACACTTGGTACTGCCTTCGCCCAGTCACAAGCACACAGCCACTCTTTCTGCAACAGAACAGAGGGGTAAAAAATCAGCTCAGTTAACAAAAGTTGAAGCTCAATGTGAGCAAGAGTGCAGTACGCAGCTAAGTGTGGTACGAGTTTGCAAGACTTCTGCCAAGAAAGATGAGAATAACAGCTCATATTATCTGTCACAGTTCTTCAAAATTGGAAGTTATTAGGCATAGAAAAAAATCGGAACTATCAATCTGTTCATCTGATCATAAAACTAACCCCTTTAGGATGAAATATCTGCCAAGTTGAGGGCAAGACTTAGAATGCTCTTTTGAAACCAGCTGATATCCCCTCCAACAGCTCAAACTGTAATGTCTTTGACAAGTTCCTCCAGACTTCAGGGAGCCTGTTAGTGGGGTCATTGGGGTGCATCAGCTTCTCCTGTGGGATGTTCGCACCATCTCTGTGCTGCACTTCTCAGCTTTCCTGCAGCGAAGCATCCTGAGTCAGCTTCACGAGGACACTTCTCTCTCTTAGTGCTCAAAGCATGGCCCACAGCCTGGCCTAAGAGACTTCAGCCTGATAATTTTCTTTGCAGCTCAGTCTAATGTTATCTTCCTTGTAACTAATTCCTTGTCCTTCTTTCAGTTTCTGCGTTAATCCTCACTTTCCCTAGGTTTCTGAGAAGCAAAGGATATCTTTATTGTAGAAAAAAAAAAAAAGTTACTACCTTTTTGGGTGAAATAGTCCTTATATTTCTGCCTCCGGTTCCTATAACTAAGGAAAATAATTTCAGATTTTCTGCCTCTATTATCCTTGCCTCTCTCCATTTTTTACTGTCTGCTCTCAGGTATACATAGTATACATAGTAGTTCTCAAGGATAAAAGTGTTCTAGAAACAGAATTTCCAGTGACTGGTTTAACGCAGTACAGCAAATGTGCAGTACCGCAGAGGGACTCCAACGCTGTACTGGACCCTTAACTAATTTTTATTTATTTTGTGTGTGTGTGTGTATGTGTTTGACAATATCCCTGTTGTCACCTGCTTTTCAGTATGTGAGGTACATCTGTCACATTCCATAGCTGGTCACGTTCTAATGGGTGGTTCAGTTATATTTAAACTTTAAAAATAATTCTGTTCAGAGACATTTTGATAATTCACTTCAGTTGAAACATTGCTTGTGTAGAATCAGAATAATTTACATTGGAAGAGACCACTGGAAATCATCTAGTCATCTTTCTGCTCAAAGCCTTTATCTTCAAAATTAGACGAGGTTGCTCAGGGACTTGTCCAGGTGGTTTCAGAGATCTCCAAGGGTGGCAATTGTACAACCTGGTCCATTTTTTGACTACACCAACTGTATTTTTTCTTTATATTTAATAAGAATATTCCTTGCTGCGCATTGTGCCCATTTGCTCTTGTCCTAATCATAAGTACCTCCAAGAAGAGTTTGACTCTGACTTCCCTGTACCTAGTCGGTAGCTGAAGAAAGTGATTAGATCTCTTCTCCAGGTCAGACTAACCCAGCTCCCTCGACCTCTCCTTGTATATAAAGTTCTTCTGCCCTCAGCCAGGCAATCTCCACTTTATTCATGTCCTTCTGCATTGGACTGTATTCCAGATGTAGCCTCGTGAAACTGCATAGCAAGGATTATTGCCTTGCCTTAATTCACTTACTATGCTCTTAAAACTACAGCCCAGCATGTCGTTGGCCTTCATCACTGGAAGGGCTTAAATTTGACCCCTGACAGCCCAATTTAGTTGTCTTTTGGTCTTTCCATTACCAGAAGCTAAAACCAATGGTAGTTAGTTTTAATAGATTGGTGAAATATGGGTGATGGCAATAAGATTGTTGGGTTTTTCTAGCAGATAATGCAGATTGCAGTTCTTCAGATGTTTCAAGCATGCTTTTGCACTAAGGTTACTGATCAGCTTGTAATACAGAGTGGAAATTTCCCATTTCAAACATTTAGATGCTTGGCAAGGTATCCAGAGCTTTTCTCTTTATATGTAGCATTACTGAGTTGAAAGCAACATTTTGATGCTTCTTTGCTAGGAACGAGGCAAATACACTTCTAGATATTAATGTTCTACCTGGCATTTTTAAAGATATACCATTAAACCTAAATTAGTATTCTAATTTGATACCACAAATTCTGTCTTCTTAATTATTTGTCTGTATTATAATGCATCAAGTCATTATTCTACTGTGTTAACACATGAAATGTTCTGGCTGCTGTTGAATTCTAGCATCTGTTTTAACTTATGTAACTTTTCATAACAAAATCCATTTGGACCAAAATACACCATATTTGTGTTAAACACATAAGATCATCTTTTTCAGAAAGATTGGTAAACAGTTAAATCCAGCAATTTCTCACCACTTTTTCAAGTTTGAAAAACTACATCTTTCTTTCATACTTGTTCAGGCTCCAAATATTATTTTTCACTAAATTTCCAAACAAATGATGTTACAGTCTTCAATGATGTCTGGGTGACTTATTCTGACAACATCTAAACTTGAGTTTTGAAGAAGACTCGCTCAACATTTTGGAGCTATTCATGGTTAGTTGCATTAAAACAAAAGAGGCTTACACACTACGTTTTTAGATGCTCCTGTAGGTTTAGAAACACCTGTAAGCTAGCAAAGCTAGCAAAAAAAATTGCTAACATCAGCATTGTGTGAAACAAGTTAGAACGTAATTACATACCAGCTGAGTTGCATTTATGTTTGCATTTAGATAGTGGAGGTCCTATCCTACCAAGAGTTGGGTGGACAAATCTCCTATGTAGAAGTTTCTACTCCTTAGTTCCCAGTAATAAAACATGGAAGGATAGAAGCAACAATAACCAGTCAGGTAACACCTGAGCCAAAGGTACTCGGAAGCCTGAATCCATACATTCAGTCTAGCCATAAGTGCTGCTTCCAGCTGTTCACCTGAGTTTCACATGTGTTCCTATGATTCTTTAGGTCATCTTGCAGAGCCTGCACTAAAGCACATACTACCTCTGTTAGTGGTGCATGAACAGCTTGCATGAGGCTGTGCAGGTGACACATCTCTGAATGCCCTGTAGACAGATCCCAGAGGAGCGTTGGCATAGATGTCCGGTTCAGGGCATCCTTTTGTGAAGCTTATCTCCCTGGAAGAAGTGATAGTTGGACTGGACAGGTTTGGACTGAAGGCTTCATTTCATTTCATCTCGTTTCATTCATTATGTTCTTCCCTCTTCCCTTTTCCTATAACAAGTAGGAAATCGGAGAAGATAAATTGTGACAGGTCAATCCAGGTTTAGAGTGCTCTGACTGTGAATTACTACAAATGAAAAAATAGTATGCAGCCAGAGCAAAATACTCCTTCACCTTCTCTGTTGGTCTTCCCATGTCAGATTTGTGGGCAGAAGGAAGGATGATATTCTTCATGCTACAGAAACAAATGACAAAAGTGCAAAAAAAAATCTAGCAGCCTTGTTTTAAAAAATATATTAGATTAATTAATTACCATGTCTAAGTGATGTCTTACTGCCATGCTGATTGGGGCATCTGGGGCTGCTGTATCATAGATAATGAAATTAGCTATGTGTATAAATGACTACTCTTATCTCACCCTGGTTGAACTTGAGACAGACTTTTCTGAGTATGAAGCAGTGCAGGATGACTTCCATTGTAAGGGGCAGAGCTGCTCTATCAAGGTGCTGAGAACATTCTCTTTCTGAGCACAAGGATGTCAAAATTGCTCAGCCTTTTGCAGCATTGTGCCTTAAGACTCTCTACCTCTAACAGATTGACAAGCAAAATAGTAGAAAAAGTGAGTGGGGAGTTGCCATGGTGATCACAACATTTGATAACTGCAAATAATACTGTTCCATAAAGCAACCGTGAACCAGAATGCAAAGATGGCATTTATTGTGACCAAAAGTCCAAATTCCTAGAAGCCTTACCTCACTGACTGTCAATATATTGTCAACATATTGATAGTTGAGTTGATTTGATGTCTATCTTTGATAGGACTTTACACTCCAACCAGGTTTTCTGTTTTGTTGTCCCTAATGAA
Source organism: Falco cherrug (assembly GCF_023634085.1). Taxonomy (NCBI): domain Eukaryota; kingdom Metazoa; phylum Chordata; class Aves; order Falconiformes; family Falconidae; genus Falco; species Falco cherrug. The sequence continues at coordinate 8,336,923 of NC_073698.1, forward strand.
TTGGCGGGGGCTGTAAAGAGAGAAATCTGAAATCCAAAAACTGCGTGGGGATGGTAACAAAACATCTGTCAGTATGTGGCTTCCTCTCTGCTGGGTGGCTATAGGTGTTGGATTCCTCTTCTACAGCTTTGGAAAGACAAAGTATGCAGAAATGGGTTCTGTGGCTAAGGCAGCATACCACAGAAAGTCATGGAGAACCAAGAGGAGGAGTCAACCATTTGTCTCCTCCTTTCACTCCCTGTCCTTTAGATTTGTTGGCCAGATTTAAAAGCAGAAAACTAGGAAAAGACAGAGTCCACACTCTTCAGCAGAATGAATTTAAGCTTTTTTTGTCTGTTACTATAGAAAGGCTGTTCAGTCACCTTTAAAATAATTTTCTCCTAAATACGTAGCTAGTGCAACTCCAAAATCTGTAGCTAAAGTTTCGCTAGACATCAGACTTTGACTGACTCTGAAAACAACATTTAATATGTTTGATCTCAAATTAGCTGCCATTTTGTCTATAATGACTAATTTAATATTTCCTGTTGATTCTGCTCACAAATCTTTTAAAAGACTCTAGTAATAAGCAAAGAGACTCACAGCTACGGTCTGAGAGAACAGAGTGACTAATCAGAGCATCAGTTAAAGACATGATGTTGCATAGGCAGCTTGGGAAAAAATAGAAGATTCTGCAAACTCATGGAAACCTTCTATTTTGGATAACCTCGATAATATACTATTATAGCATTAAACTGATGTTTGTATGATTATCAACAGAGATTCTCATAGCCTAACTTCACTTAGGGCTTGGTCCTATTTTTTTTGTTGGCAGAGTCACCAGTGACTGTCTTCTAAGACACAGGGAGAAGTTGTTGTCCAGTGCACGTGTGGGAGAACGTGTTGTATTTTCCATCACCTAACACGGCCATCGAGGCCAGCTAAATAGGGCTGACACAGAATTAGATTGACAGTCTGGACTATTGCCAGTCTTCTTTTTCTTTTTTTTTGCCCCCATTCATTCCAAGCACAGAGATTGTAATTGCAGGCTGACTCTTTGAAAGGCAGTGAGTCATCACTATCTATTCCATTTCTAATTCTTATTTCTGTATCACTACCAAGTCCTTTTGAAGTATCCTTGTTCCTGGTTTTGTGTCTTAGTCTCAGCGAGTTTGGGTTTTGTTTGTTTACTGCCATTAGCCAATGACTGAGTTACAGATAAAGTCTAGGGAAAAAAAGGATAGATTTTTTTTTTTTGATAAATCAGAAAGTACACGTTGTTTATGTTAGTGTATGATTCAGTCAAGAAGGTGGAAGTTTCTGATTCAAGATCTGAATCAGAGCATAGGTTTCCATGCATCTGCAATACAATCATAGAATCATTCAGGTTGGAAAAGATCTGTAAGATCATCAAGGCCAACCATAAACCTAACACTGCCAAGTCCACCACTAAATCGCGTCCCACATCTACACATCTTTTGAATACCTCCAGGGATGTATAAAACAATTTCCTAGGCAGGAAAGAGGTTTGCAAATCATCCAGAGCAGGACAAAATGTGGTCATTTTCCTCTAGCAACATCTGCTTTAAGAGAGTCCAGCTGGTTTATCCCCTTTCCCACCCCCATCCCCTCATTAAGCTGGGCATGTACTTTAATCTATATTATATGTAGTGGCAGACAAGTACAGAACAGAAATGGCTTTGGTCTTTGGTCCAAAAGGTATACAGAACAGACAAATGTAAAATAGGGCCATGAATTAGCCAAATTCAAGAATATTTCTGTATCAGCTTAAACTAGTTCACAGGTGACAGGAAAGTCTAGCTGTGAAGTTTTAGCAAACTAAAATTGTTTGCTAACACAGTTACATAAAAAAAAAGACATTACCTCTAACCTTAAGAAAATAAGGAAATAGTAAAAACTTTAATGAGGGCATAACTGGTTTGATTACTTCTTTCTCTGAATACTTCCCCTTTAAAATTTAGTTAGCCCTTGTTATAAGTGAGGTAAAGGATAAGCAGAATAATTGTGCACACTATGAGGAAAAGGGTAATTTTAGAGGGTAATTCAGATTTTTACCTTTAAATCTTAAAAGATTTAAAGGTAAAAATTGAAATTTTTAATTTATTATTAAAATTATTTTAATAGAGATTAAAAGCTGTTGGATGTTCTGTGAAGTCAGGGGGGCTGTCTCAGCTGGGCTTTATGGGAGAGGTAATCGTGGCAAAGCTCTGTGCGCTCCTTTGTAGGACAGGGAAATGAAGCAATACTAAGCCCTAAAGAAAGAATATGAACAGGTACAAAATGCAGAAAGGAGAGAATAATCTAAATATTAAGTTATGACACGTCAAAGCCGATAGAGAGGAGCAAAAGGGAGAGGCAAAAAAAGCATATGGGGGATGCAGCTCTTCTCCAAAAAAATGTCAGAGACACAGATCTCAAACCTTTCTGTGTATCTCCACCAGCCACACGAATGCCACATGGGTCCTGGCCATTCCCACCCCTGCAAGTAACCTGAACTCTTTGCTAAAAAACTCCTTCCCAAGATCTGATAAGGAAGCAAACAGAAGGAACAGGCAGGGGCCAGCCAAGGGCTGGTCCTGAGTGGCAGAGGGATGTTATAATCCGCTGTTATAATCGCTGTAATCAATTCCCGACTTCCTGTTTGTGTTCATAAGTAATGTTAATTTTCTTCTTTCCCTTCTCTCCACTAAGCTTACCTACAGCCTGGTACTTTCCAACAAAACCCTTAAATGAATCAGGGTATAGGGTGTTCAGTCTTGATGGGGAAATAGGAAGATGAAAAAGAAACTGCAGATGGTGGGAGTCCTCCCGCCCCCCACCCCACTTTGTGCCAATATGGGGCATTGCAAGGCATCCTTTATTGTTCACCTACATTCATGGTTTGTCGTTTCATGAAATCAATCCTTTCATGATTGATAATTGCTGTTTCTCAATAATTTCCCTTTCTGGAGGAAAAAACAGCACTCAGAAACACAATTATTATTTTCAAATTTGCAAAAATATTATTCACTGCAGAAACAGGATTGCCTTTTCCATAGAAACTCTCCTGATTATACCAGCCAGTTCATTAATAGATCCTTTTGGGACATGTTTTCTTCTGCATGCTGATGAGATCAAAAAACAGGAAGTAAAGCTAAGGAGAAGCCACTAATAATTATAACTGAAGATCAAAATATTGAAAAGTCATAATAAATAAGATAATTCCCAAGTAAAACAGACAGGAATTTCTAAGGACTTTTTAAAATGAGATTATCCTAGCTAACTGAAACTGAGTCTTTTGGGGAAAATGTACTGTTTTCAATGTGATTGCTTCCAGAAGTTTCCCTGGTACATGAAAGATTACCAACAGTAACAGGAAAAAAGGAACTCGGAGGATAATACAATCTGACCAAATTTTAACTCAGAGAATTATAGGCAGCTTAGGTATCTAATTTCCTTTTGTGGACAGCAGAGAGATAAGCACCCACATAGTGCATTTCTACTGATTCTGAAACATTTCCAAGGCTGAGTCAATGAATTGCCCCGGGGATGCCAGAACAACTGGTTTAGGGCTGAGTGATGCCGTTGGGGAACCAGCCCAAGGAACAGATCCAAGAGAAAACTACATTTATTTAGGGAAGGAAAAGAGAAAAAAAAGAAAGAAAGAAAGAAAGAAAGAAAGAAAGAATTACCTTGGGGTATGGGAACATGCCAGGACAGAGGCCAAGGTCACCCTGTCTGCAGTGACCACCCCAAAGCAACTGGATAGCAGCAAACTCTTATGCAAAAGCTGCACAGAAGCATCAGCAGAGCACTGCGGGCAGACAAAGAATCCTTCCTCTTAGAGGCACTAATAGATGCCCAGGTGCAGAAGGACTACTAACGTTACTTCAGAGCTGGTTCACATCTGGCTGGGTCAGGGCACTTCAGAGCCAGTAGGAGTCTGTCTGCAAAAGGGAAAATAGCTGGGTGGTCAGAGAAGCTACCGAGATGCACCTGAAATTAATTGTGTCTCCTAGCTTCCAAAGCTTTTAATTTGTGTACATACACTCTAGGAAGATCTTTGGATTCACTAAGTTTTATCTGGTAGTTTTGCACCTACTTTTCCCCCTGCTTTTTCCTTGGCTTTAATAAAAATAGGTCTATATACTGTCTTCACCTCTTCCCTTCCCTATGACTTTGCAAGCAGTATGCTCCGAGTAGAAAGCTCTTTGTTTACAATACTCAGCACCACCGTAAAGCCAATGCTATGATTTTTCTGAGGAAATTCAGCTTTGCTTGTGGCTTTTAGCGGTTTCCAAGTTAGCAACTAATGAAATCAGACTATGGTGGTAATTAGATACTAATTAATTAGATACTAATAGCATAATTGGTTTTGTATGCTCAAGCCATGCCATCAGCATTCATGATGCTTTAAAGACCTACGAAACACAGGTGCCAGCTGAACTCACAATTAACATACGTGGGGAAGAAGGGCAGTGACTAGAAGGGTTGGGATAAGGAAACACAGCAGCAGGTAGATTGCTGTCTAGACAAGCCCTGTTGTAAGGAGCAGAAATCCTACCTGGACATATGAAGAGGACAGGAAAGGTGAGCACAGTTTGTTATCTGTCTAGTGTGAGTCGTGATGCAGCTTCTGCATGTGAAAGGTCGTTTAAAGATGGGGCTTTTATAGGAGTTTCCCAATGGAATGAGCTCGTTCTGACTGAAGCCAGAGGAGCCCAAGAGATGATATTCCTGTGATTTCCCCTTGACCAGGAATGTTTCAATGTTATGGGTTGCTGTGCTAAACCTCTATCAGATAAACTTTTGGCTATTTTAGTGGTGATGCTGGTACAGCAAGGGTGTTGCACGGGTCTGCCGTCCTGGAGAGATGCCAGCGCCTGCTTATGGGGAATAAGGAGGGGAATCTGTCCTGTGGCTATTTTTTTATATTAGTACAGCTGTTTAGTTGCAGTAGGAAATCAGTTCCAGTTATATCATGCTGTAGTCTCAATTAAATACTGTAGTCTCACTTAGTACTTGAGTTTTATTGCAGAATCCTCCTGCTGTTGATTTTGGCTCAGAGGGGCTTTCTTCTTCCTAAGATCCCTGCGGTCTCATCTGTAATTTGTATTATCCAGTGGGGAATGGATTTTGATGAGAAACCTGTGGAGTACAGCGATATGCCCTGTATTAACTTCAGCATTAAAAATTCTGCTGAGGGCAATGCCTTATAAGTGGCAAAGCATTATTCCTTCCCATGGGATTTATGATAATAACATTAATTGTGGTGAATTATTCAGGTATCTGTGTGGCACTCATTTTTCTGCAGCTGTTTTTTTCTGCCCTGTGGGGGCTGTTTCTCTTACATGCAGGTCAGTGAGCTTTTACTGCAATCACAACAAGCATGCAAATGTAAATTCTTCATATAAAACTACGGGGGTGGGGGGGTGGAATATCCCTAGTGAGGATGGATAGGTAGTCAGTCATAGATAAAGATATAGTTCAGAGGCACCCTTGGGCAGTGTATTCTGACCAGTTTCTTTCAGATCCATGTCTGGGAGAAACTTTTGTAATGGAGTCTCTTTCTGAAATGAACAGTCCTTTCTAGTGTCAGCTTTTTTTGGAAATGTCAACTGATAATGTTAATTCAGTAAGGCCCTGGGAATTATAGTTTACCAAGACTGAGTTATTTCATTATTATTTTAAATGTTATCCCAGGTTTTAGAAGGGAAATGCTAAAAATACTTTGAAATGTACAGTTAAAAAGAAAAATAAATCAAGTGGGAAAACATCTCCAATATGAGACACAGATGTACTGATGAAGTTTTGCTACGGAGATCCAGCTCCAGATCTTTAAAAGCACAGAAATTAATGAGAAAGAACACATGCTCCACAGGAATAAAGCTTCTCGTGTCACCGTAGGAAACCAAAAGGGTTCTTTGAAATGTGAGAAACTACCATTGTTCCTTGCTGTGACCTTCTTTCCTTAGTGATGTTCCTAGCTGTGGCTCCCTTATTTTGTTTCATATGCAGTTGGATGTCTTTTCAATGCAGTTGATTTCTGGAAACTGGAGAGCAGATGGTTAGTGTTTGTAAATTGCCAAAGCCTTGTGACTTCAAATGGTTAGTTGCCTTGAAAATCTGAGCAGCTAACATAGCTATTTAAGGGCTGTATAATCCTTTTCTTTCCTCCTCCCCTACTTCCCTGTATAAAATGAAAACTGAATCAACTCTATGCATTTAAACTGTAGAGAATCTTTTTATTTGCATCTCATATAGATAATATACAGTTTAGGAAATTATTCAGATTCTTCACTTTATCCATATATTTAAATACATATGCATTTTCATACATTTTCACATCTATCAACATATTTGATATTATTTGAATCTATACATTCAGGTTCTGTCATTCAGACAACATATATTCTAGAGTGAATATAAAATTACAGTAGAAAAAGGCTCAAGGCTTCATGTAGCCCTTATTTAGCAAATTGTGATCTAAAAATAAAAGTTTTGCCTGAGAATTAAATAAAGAGTTCCAGATTTAGTCTGTAGATTACAGTTTAAGAACAGGACTAATTTTTAAAATGAATTAATAAATTCTGATTTAATCTTGACAATTTTATTGGTACAACTATTGTCACTAAAGGAAAAAAATACAGTAATATGTATATTATTGCAGTGTATTGTATAGGCATTGTTCTAGCATTTCCTTTATGATATAAATCAAAACCATGTAACCCACCCTTACAGTATTACAAATAAATCAACCAATATTCTATCTCTGGATGTAGTCTTTGCTGCAAGCAAAGAATAAAAGATTATTTCTTCACGCTTATTAATCTTGTATCATGTAGGGCAGAGCCCTGTATGTTGTACTTTGGAAGCCCTCTTAGAGATTTTGCATGATGCACCCTTTGGTTTCCTCTACTGGCTTTTCAGGCATTGTGAACCTCTCCTTGGGCTCCAGGTACACCTGCTTTTAGGGCATGTCCTGAGCCAACCTGCCACCGAGCAGGGCAGGACAGCTGAGGCTCGTCTGTTCTCCGGCCTGAATCCCATCTCCCCATGCTGCCACCAGGCAAGACCTGCCTTGTCTCTTCCCTCCTGCTCCAGGGGAGACCGCCTAGCCTAGAGGAGTAAAATGGGAACTCCATCTCACCGCCATCCCCGAGCACCACGTGGACATCTTGGTCCTCAGCAGGTCTTGCCATTCTGAGCATGTCTTCTCACCTACTACCCTCACCCCCCATCTGGTCTTTGTGCTTTATCTTTGCCCCAGGATCGTTTGCCTTCCTCTTTAATCCTCACCTCATCCTTCGTTATCCCTTGAAAGGCCCCATGTACCTGCACTTCTCTGTGCATTAATTAACTCTCTGCACAAGACATACCAAGATAATTGATGTTTGTTTCTGTGTGGTATGCTCTCTCTGCAGCCCGTGCCTCTTTCATCTATTTATCTCTAAGGAGGAGGCAGTTATTCTCTAGGTATATAATTCATAGCACAGCAGGTCTCTTCTTTTAGTCAGCCCGGAGTTATTAGCTGTTAGTAATGTGGTTATTGATGATAACAGTGGTTTAAAGATGTTTGGGGTTTTTTTTCCTTACTACTGCAAGGCAAGTAGAGGGCGACACTTTTCCTCTTTGCATCTCTAACGGGAGATACAGGGGAGTATCACCCAGGTTTCACATTCCCCGTGACCTCTTTTATTATCCATCTGTACTACCCACTGTGTGGACTAAGTGACTGAATTCTAAAAATTACCTTATTTTTAAATTGTTTCTGAATTTATTTTTAAATTGTTGTTGAAAGAAAATCAAAGCTAATAGTAATTTTTCCCCTCCTTTTTTTTTTTTTCTTGTGTTATGAAGTTTACATATCATCTTGGTTTGAAGCCAATTTCATAACACTGTTGCTCTACGTTTTTGTCGGTACTTGGGTAGCTGTATAGGCTGAAAGCTGACTACACTTCTGTTTTGTTCCGTTACAATTAGCTCTTTTCCTCCCAATTAGTCACGGGATTATGTTTACCTTTTCTGATATGCTTTTTTGAGTTTAATCACCTTACTAACATCTGGCTAATATCTTACAAATTCAACAGCTTCTTACATGCAGTAGTATTCAGTACTTTCCCTCTCTCATTAAATGCTTCTCTTCCCCCCCTGCACTTCACTTCTCCTACTCATTTCAGCAAAGTGGTTCCTATGGCAACACACTTTCCATATACACTTTAGGTTGTGCTTCAGCATAAAAGACATTGTAGCAGGCTCTCTGCTATTTAATGAAGGCTTGGGCACCCCCAAACCCTCCCCCCCCCCCATCTGATACTGCCTGACTCACTCTGGGGTTTGGATCAAACCTATTTCTTTCGGAGGAATGCAGATTTTTTAACACGTACAGGTTTGGTCTGCATTTGAAATACTTCATAGGCAAGATGTTTCTGCTGCCTTCTTCAGCATTCTAGGTGGGCTAGTGGGATTTATAATTAATGTTCAAAACTAATGTTTGTATTATGCAAGGATGCTGCAGAAAAGAGTATCTTCCAGAGGCCACCAGGCACTTCCCAGCTGGCACTGGTCAGCGGCACGCAAGGGGCGGCAGGTTCAGGCTCTCTGGGCTTCAGTCAGGTGTGATGGTCATAGCTCAGGTACAGGCTGTGCTCATGAAATAACAATAGTTGCCTTCAGTCAGCCCTCAAAATCCATCAACAAGTCTACCACAAACAAAATCGACAAGATGTTCCTGTTCACAGCTTTTGGATTATAATGACACAGTGTGTTATAAACCCATCAGATGTTTCAGTGCTGGGCTGCTTTGCGAGCATTTGAACACGTTTCTCTCCAATGTGATGTCTTCCTTAGGATGAAGCAATCTTTAAATATTTGCACAGTAATACTTGACAATGTCCACTTGGCTGAATGTGAGAGTATGGGATAAAATATATCCCATTATTCGTATAGGTACGTCTGTGTGAACACGCACATAAATCTATATAAAATCAGTTTTTCAAAAACAATTCACTCTTTCCAAAGACCAGGGGCTATTACGTGTTGTTATTTATTTGTATTATCCCAGTGACCCTTAATTACACAGGTTTTTTTTCTGCCGCATGGTTTTTAGAAATACAGAACTTACATGTTACCCCTGCCCAAACCAGTTATATTCTATGTACAAAATGTGATTAGAGATGTTTGCAGCAAGGCAGAAGATAAAGTGCAAGGAAAACAGTGAGACAATAATGATCAGTAAGATGGACTGCAGCCTAATAATACTGCCAAATTAAATACTGTTACAGTTTTGTATGTCTCACGGAAAAGCTGATCAAAGCAAAGATCTGGGAAAATTAATTTTGGATAGATTTCAGTGAAACAAGATTTCATTTGCCAGTGACAGGGAAAAAGAAATTGCAGTAATTGAAATGTGAGATGAAAGCCTGAGCAGAAGATCTAGTTGCGTGGAATAGAATTTACTTTGCTTACATTAATAATACTACCTAGGTCAGGAAAAATAATTTTAAGTATATCGTGGAATCATAGACTGGTTTGGGTTGGAAGGGGCCTTAAAGATCATCCAGTCACACCCCCCTGCCATGGGCAGGGCCCTTCCACCAGCCCAGGCTGCTCCCAGCCCCGTCCAGCCTGGCCTTGAGCCCTGCCAGGGATGGGGCACCCACAGCTGCTCTGGGCAGCCTGGGCCAGTGTCTTGTCACACTCACAGGGAAGAATTTCCTCCTAATAGCTAATCTAAATCTCCCCTCTTTCAGTTTAAAGCCATTCCCCCATGTCCTGTCACTGCCTGCCCTTGTAGAAAGCCCCTCTCCAGCGTCCTTGTCGGCCCCTTTAGGCACTGGCAGCTGCTCTAAGGTCTCCCCGGAGCCTTCTCCTCTCCAGGCTGAACAACCCCAACTCTCCCAGCCTGTCTCCACAGCAGAGGGGCTCCAGCCTCTGATCATCTTTGTGGCCTCCTCTGGACTCGCTCCAACAGGTCCATGTCCTTCTCCTGTTGGGGGCCCCAGAGCTGGATGCAGCACTGCAGGTGGGGTCTCACCAGAGCAGAGTGGAGGGGCAGAATCCCCTCCCTCGACCTGCTGGCCACGCTGCTGGTGATGCAGCTCAGGATATGGTTGGCTTTCTGGGCTGCAAGTGCACATTACTGGGCCATGTTGAGCTTCATCCAACTTTGGCTAAAATTTTCAAAAGCACTGATGAGACCATAGCATCCATAGGAGAGTGCTTTTTGCTTTTAAAACTGACTGAAGCTTTTAGCAGTGAGTATGTCTTTGGCTTTTAAGGAAAAATACTCAAGGCTTCTAAAGACCAGATTACAAATATTTCTTCTTAGGTACTTGCAAAGATGTCCAAGAATCCATGAAATAGGTGTGTTGAGTAACAGCTATTGATTTCAGGTTAGGCATTCACCTAAATGCTTTTACAAAACTGAGTGGGTACCCTGCATCTTTAGACACTGACCACTTTTTGGAATTTTGGAGTGAAATCCATTTAAGCTTTTTTTTTTAAATTTTTACCTAACCTTTATACCAGGCTTGTTCTTGTTCTGGCTGGCCCATAGAGCTGCTTAACTATTTTATAAAGCTGATTTCGCAATTTGTCTTCTGTTCTTATTTTATCAAGCACCTGCTGTCTTCTCCCTGTAGTTCCCACCAAATGCTCGTTTCTCCATTTTGTGCTGGTTAATTGACTTGCTAGAGAATTAAAAAAAAACACAAACAAAACACAAAATGCTCATAATTTAAACTGTGTCTACATGGTGTGTTTAGGCAGATGAGAAGTTGCTGTGCCTGTGATGTGAATTGACTCATGATTTTCATGTTTGATCTATTCTATCAAAAATGCTATTGTGGCAGCTGTAATCCTGAAAATATTTTTCCCTCCGCTTTAGCAGAAGTGGTGCTATTCAGACTATGCAATCAAATCGCTATGTCCATAAGTTGGATGTTTATAGGACAATAGTTGTAGGAAGAGTTGTCCCTTGGCATCCTATTTAGAAAATAAATTACTCATTCTTATGTTTGTTGGTTGAGGCTGAATATGATTACTCAGTTGTATAAAACTTACAGAAACTAATGAGATCTTGTCTGTGGTTAGCATCAGTCTCCTTTACTGGCAACATGGATTATATAATATCATGCATCTAAAGGGCAGGAAAAGCAGAAAGCTTTTGAAAAAGCGCTATTGATTTTACATAGCTATAAACTGGTGATTTTTTTTTTTGTCACTGCAATTTCAAAACACCTTCCAGGCCTGCATTAATTAGGGTAACTAACATATGCCAGCAACAGTCCCTCTCATCTCACCTTTTGAAGAAAAACAGTGTGGGCAGAGGAGTGTTTCAATTGGATTTTTGAATTATCTGTACATGCATATTACTACATAGTCATATTATTTCAAACAAGATGAAAAACAATGTTTAAAAGCAAATCTGGTGAGGTCTGACTCCCTCCATTGTGTTGGGAATTCATTCCTTAGCCACTGGCTGACCTGTCAAATTGCGATTCCACTCTTGGGTGCTCAGCATGAATCATGTCGGTGTAATTCAGCCCAATTAACTTTCATATTCTCAACTAATGCTTGTTGGTTGTATGTGCAGGTCCGCTAACTGCAAATGCTCATACTTAGACAATTCGGACCCAAAGTGGGTAGTTTGAGTTCTTACATCACTGGGCATGCTTAAAAGTGCTGGTCATAATCTTTCCAGACTACTACACTTCAGAGGCATAATGAGCTTTTTTGGAGAGGCGTTTGACTGGTGATTATTTAAAGGCTTAGGCAAGCAATGTTTGGTATCCTGTGATTCCCCAGAAATTAGTGGTGGTGGCTGTGATCAGTAAATGAGAAGTAGAGGTCAGTGTCATTTGTGAAACTCTTCAGAACTGATTGTACACACTTAGCAGCTTGTATCTTGATTTTCTAAATGTGGAGCTGTAAAGTGAGGAAAAAGTTTGTCTCTTCAGGATTAGGAGACTCAGAAAATGTGCGAATCTGGAGATATTTCCACATGTAGCTAACTATAAGCTATTTTTTACATGAGGTACATACTTATCCTTTAAAACTTGCATATTTGCATATTTTGTTTAATAAGAATGCTTTCAAAAAAAAAAATGCATCTGGGTTCTACCTTCTTTTTCTGAAAGTTCCTAGAACTGTTTTAATGCAGAATTTTATTACGGCAATGAAAAGATGTTAATTTACAATCCCAAGTGCAAATACAGACTGGGCAGAGAATGGATTGAGAGCAGCTCTGAGGAGAAGGGTTTGGGAATGCTGATGGATCAGAAGCTCAACATGGCCCGGCAGTGTGCACTTGCAGCCCAGAAAGCCAGCCATGCTCCGGGCTGCATCACCAGCAGCGTGGCCGGGAGGTCGAGGGAGGGGATTCTGCCCCTCTGCTCTGCTCTGGTGAGACCCCACCTGCAGTGCTGCATCCAGCTCTGGGGCCCCCAACAGGAGAAGGACATGGACCTGTTGGAGCGAGTGCAGAGGGGGCTGTGAAGATGATCAGAGGCTGGAGCCCCTCTGCTGTGGAGACAGGCTGGGAGAGCTGGGGTTGTTCAGCCTGGAGCAGAGAAGGCTCCGGGGAGACCTTAGAGCAGCTGCCAGTGCCTAAAGGGGCTGACAAGGACGCTGGAGAGGGGCTTTCTACAAGGGCAGGCAGTGACAGGACAAGGGGGAATGGCTTTAAACTGAAAGAGGGGAGATTTAGATTAGCTATTAGGAGGAAATTCTTCCCTGTGAGTGTGACAAGACACTGGCCCAGGCTGCCCAGAGCAGCTGTGGGTGCCCCATCCCTGGCAGGGCTCAAGGCCAGGCTGGACGGGGCTGGGAGCAGCCTGGGCTGGTGGAAGGTCCCTGCCCATGGCAGGGGGGTGGGACTGGGTGATCTTTAAGGCCCCTTCCAACCCAAACCAGTCTATGATTCTGTGGATTCCCTGCATTTTCTTTTTTTTACAAAAAGAAATCTCTGAAGTTGTATAGCTCAAACTATACAAGAATAGGGTGGCGTTTTATACTCTTAAAATTATGGAGAAGGGGACAGGAAAATTCTGGGCCATTTCACTTGCCTGGAAATCTGTCATTTACATTGAAGATGGAGTGTGATTCACAATTAATATCAGGTGTTGGCATCAATTTAATATTAAAGTTCCTAAATTTGAGTTCCTCCACGTGGATATCCCTAGTGATCCAGCTCCCAGTGCGGCAGCTGTGACACCCTATGTGGCTGATAGACAGCAGTGCCTGAGGGCCCCGGCACAGGGCTGGCAGATGGGGGGCAGGAGTTCACAGCAGCTAAAGCCAAGTGAGATAGTTGGAGCATCACACGTGGTATCAGCCTCCCATGCTTAGGCAACCACTTCTTATCCCTAGACTTCCTTTACAGTCAAGAATGAGCAGAACACGTCTACAACTTGCAGTGATCCATGTGATCTGTTTTAAGCATCTACTAATTTGTATCCATTGTCTATTATTACAGTGTAAATGACTAGGCCAGATATATGTGCCGTCATTGTAGACATTGTAGAAGTCATTACATCATCAAATCTTAGCCTAAATATAAAATAATTTTTAGCAGTGCAACCCAATCTGCTCCCTTGCAGCACTCTGGTGTTTTGCCTCTGCACTGACTAGTTTGGCTTTCTAAATGACCAGAAAATGAAGTAAAGAAAAAATAAAAATTAAAAAATCTGATGCTAATCTTACAAATCCAGACCTGTCAGAAGGGAAGGGAAAAATGGAACAGTGGAAGGGGTGTCCTTAAAAGCAGCAAATGTGACGTTGGGTCTTCAGAGCTGTGTTACATCTTCCCAGATAATTAGAATCTGAGAGCAGCTGTAGTCAAAGAACAGAAGAAAAAGATAAAATCTATTAGAAAAATGAAGATTTTCTGTTTGTTGTAGAAAGGAAAGCAGATCCCTGTGGAATGAAGGGGTGTCAGTGAGAGGTAGGGCCTCTTTTGAAAGGCTCAATGACAACCTCTTTACTTGATATCACAGTCAAATACTGTGGAAATAATTATGTCTCTAGCTGAAAAGCATTACTTAAACAGAAGGAGAAGTACATATGAATAGTTTTTTGAACCACAAGAAAGAAAAATAGTGTGATGAAGTTGCTTCATTTAAGGCCATATATTACTAACACTAGGGAATGGAGTTTTCAAAAAACGTTCAGTAATCTGATGGTAACAGGAGCAGTTAGACTAATAGGGAATGCTCTGGAAACTATCCAGGAATTACATAGAATCATAGAATAATTCAGGTTGGAAGGGGCCTCTGGAGATCATCTATTCCAACCCCCTGTTCAAAGAGGAGCCAACTCAAACAGGCTCCTTGGGGCCTTCCTCAATCAAGTTCCAGGTGTTACCAATGATGGAGCTCCACAGCCTCTCTGGATAACTATGTTCCAGTGTTTTACCCCCTCCCCCCGGCCAGGTTGAGTCAGAATTTGCCCTTGCTGCAACTTATGTTTTTTGCCTCTCATCCTTTCACTGTGCACCTCTAAGAATGGTCTCCATCTTCTCTAGACCTTCCCATTAGGTAGCTGCAGATGGCAACAAGATCTTCTCTTTCCCTTTTCCTCTTGAGGCTGAGCAAATCCAAGTGTCTCAGTCTCTACTTCTGCATGAATGCCTGCAACGAGGTTATTTGAAGTAAACTACGTGTGAGAAGGCAGACCTCCTGCTGCACTTGGTATCTAACTCACTTTTAGAGTAGAGAAGCTCGGCCAGCCTACTTTTATCCTGAAGCCCTGTGGAGCTCTGACATGAATTATTGCTGATTGTAGATGACAGAAGAGATGTGCATTGTTTGGCTACAAGAGAACATTTTTGTTTCATGTGGCTGCTCCTTTCGTTGCAAACCCTACGGTAGCAAAGGACAAACCATGTTGCTGCTGCCTGCTCTTCTCTTCCTTAAAGCATCATTAATTAGTTCATAACAGTAGCAAGACATCTCAAATGCATTTCATTTCATGATCCCCAAGTGCATTGGAGAATTAAGTTATACTTGCAAAAGTACAGGGGTGCAAAGGGGACTACGAATGATACAGAAGAAAGGAGAGAGCTTGTGCTTGGGGAAGATAAGAAGCTCACCCAGAGCACCATTATGGTGGTGCCGCTGCCTTCAAGGAAGCAAAGCTGGGAGGAAGCACTCTGCCTGCTTTATTACACTTCACATATTCCAGAGGTTCTCGTATACATCGGGTTCTTATATACTGGGTCACAACAACCCCGGGCAATGCTACAGGCTGGGGAAGAGTGGCTGGAAAGCTCCCTGGAGCAAAAGGACTTGGTGGCCAGCTGACCATGAGCCACCAGTGTGCCCAGGTGGCCAAGGTGGCCAACAGTATCCTGGCTTGTATCGGAAGCAGTGCGGCCAGCAGGGCCATGGCCGTGGCCATCCTGCTGTACTCTGCACTGGTGAGGCCGCACCTTGAACCCTGGGTTCAGTGTTGGGCCCCTCAGCACAAGACAGACCCGCAGGGGCTGGAGCGTGTCCAGAGCCGGGCAGGGGCTGGGGAAGGGGCTGTGGCACAGCTTTGGGGGGGACGCGGTGGAGCTGGGGGGCTCAGTCTGGAGAGGAGGAGGCTCAGGGGGGACCTTAACATCTCTACAACTACCTGACAGGAGGCTGTAGGCAGGTGGAAGTCGGTCTCTTCTCCCAAATAACAAGCAATAGGATAAGAGGAAATGGCCTTAAGGTGCATCAAGGGAGGTTTAAGCTGGATTTTAGGAAAAATTTCTTCACCAAAAAGGTGGTGAAGCATTGGAACAGGCTGTCCAGGGAAGTGGTTGAGTCCCCATCCCTGGAGGTATTTAAAAGATATGTAGTTGTGGTGCTTAGGGACATGGTTTAGTGGTGGACATGGCTGTGCTGGGTTAACGGTTGAACTTAATGACCTCAAAAGTCTTTTCCAACCTAAATAATTCTATGATTCTGTGATTGGGTTTTGTGCCTTTTTGCCTAATATTTCCTACAATTTAGATTAGTTTCATCTAATGCAAGAGACTTTAAGTAGATTTTGGCAGAGTCTTTTTTTAAAAAAATCAAAATGCTTCTATTGAAACACTAAAACTGTCAAAATGAAAAAAAAAATCCACAAACTCAATCAAACCCACATTTGGTGAACTCCTATAATGTCAGAAGAGGGCTGCACCAATTATATTTCCACAGACGTAAAAATCTAGAGGAGGAATAAGCCACAAAGCTTTTCAAATTGTACAAATTGTGTTAGGAATATATTTGTATTTTCTGGTTTATATTAATAAAGTTACCATTGTGAGCATTCTTTGAATCATAAATCAGAGATCATTTCCTAATCTCTCTTTTCCCGCTACATGTTTGTTGTCTTTTTTCTTTTCCATTTAGGAATGAGTTTAACAGAAGGTAACTGAATTTGCAATATTTAACTTTCGATTTCTTTCCAGTTTCTCTCTTTTTCACAGAGGAAAATTTGATCCACAGTTTGGGGAGCTGTAATACAAACTGCCAGGGTCTGGGATCCACAAGATCAGGGTCTGGGATCCACAATCTAGATATACAAATGTAATTACCTGTGCCCACAGGACAGTGGGCACATGCAAAAGGCTGAAGAGGAGCTGCGGAGCTGCAAATATATCCTAGCTCCTAAACTGAGAGAAATAAAAAGGATAATCTGGGAAAGTACTGAAAATACAATATAAAATGGTACTCTACCATAAAATTCTACTACTATAGGATTCAAAGTTCTTTTAAACTATTTGAGGAGAAAGCAGGCAAAACTCATCCTGCAGTGCTTTTTAAAGGAATGCAACGTCCTAATTTTCCTAGGATCCAGTTAGTAGTGTTCAAGGCCAGGATATGGTTTTGGATCGCCACTCTGTTATACCTCTCTACCACATGCTCTTAATTTTAGCATTGGTGCCACAACGCTGAGGATGAAAATCAGGTAGAACAAAACTGCATTTTCTATGTGAGTAAAGTCAAAGTTGAAACCTATCTTTGAGAAGTTTATTCATTCTGTCTTGATCTGATGACACAGAGAAATGGAGAATTCAGCAATTCATGTGATAATTTCTTCCAATGCTTATTCATTTTAATACATATTAGAATATGTGCATTATTTCCTGTGTGGCATTTTCTGTCTTCCAATTCTAATCTCTTCTTTTCATGCCTTTCTAAATGAAAGTCATTAAGTATCTAACATTTTGTCCCATGAAAGTGGCTGTATGTTACAGCTTCTCTATTTACTCTTTGCCAAGCTAAAAACCTTTATAGCAATTTCTTCAGCTCTTCAGCTATTTTTCTTTGTGGCTTTTGGCTTCTGCCCCATCATTTCACTGTCAGTTTTGGACAACAGAATTTCTTTCAGTGTTTTAATACCAGTGTACTCAGCACCCAAATACACATTTGTAGTCTGCGTTTTTATTCCTTTTCTTGCAGAGTCTAAGCACACCTAACCCATCTGAACTGTCGAACCATTTTTACTCTAAATCCCTTTTGCAGTCACTCCTTTCAAGCATCCGTAGTAATGGCTTTCATTCTGTGTTGCTTTATATATAAATCATATTAGATGGTTATATTCAGACAGATTTCATTC
This sequence comes from Falco cherrug, assembly GCF_023634085.1. Classification (NCBI taxonomy): domain Eukaryota; kingdom Metazoa; phylum Chordata; class Aves; order Falconiformes; family Falconidae; genus Falco; species Falco cherrug. Next base: position 8,354,479 of record NC_073698.1, read on the forward strand.
AGCTGGGACTAGCTTAACAAACTAACCTGATCATGAAGCAGGGCTGACGTTCTCTAATTGTTATTACCTTTTCTACCAGTCTTTGTTCTAGCCTCAAGTTTAGTCAAAAGAATCTTAGCTTTCAAAACCATATGAAAATGCTGAAAAATGTCTGTTCTTGTATTTATCCCTCTGAAACCCTACATCCAGTATCACTTTGTGCTTTCAATAACATTTTGAGACACAAACCATTTCCTTGTAACTTAAGGTGGGCTTTACCGATACTGTACGGCGCACAGCCTGTAGCGTTCATTCAGACACTTCGCTGAACACTATTATGAGTAAAGAACTTTTAAAACTGTTTTTAAACATCTTTTTAAAGTCAGGAGTGAGGCTTTTTTGGAGGAGGCATATTTTCAACAGAATCATGTGAATTGTATTACATTACAATATAGCTTTATTTTTTTGTTGTTGTTACTTTAATTGCATTGATATTAGGCTGACGGCTCTGCGCTTACCCAGGCATCTTTTCTGTCCATCTGGACCACGATTCTTTCAGCCTGCTGGAGCTTCCTCAGCAGTCCAAAGTGCATGAAGGAGGAAAAGCTATAAACCAGATGTATCCTCATCTGTCACTTCAAGAACTCTTTTCAACATTAATTATTCATGCCTATTTATTATATAATCTTCTATTCCTAGTTAATAATGAGTTAAGGTTTTAATTTGTTTTTAGCAAGTACTCTACTATATACAGACAGGTATTTCATCCCTTTCATGCAAAAAAAAAAAGGTGCATCATCCTATTTCTTTCCAAAACCTGAAGAGAAGTATTTAGTGAATAGTCCCCTGTGTTCTGCATTACTATTAAAAATTATATTATCTTCACCTAGTGATGGATCTACACCATTGCTCAGAGCTTTTTTCATCCAAATCAACTGAAACAATCATTTTTATTGTTCTTAGTCCTGCCAGTTATATTTCTTTGATAATTTTAGGACCTATTATAGTTTCCTATACTTAATACCTTTTGATTTACACCCAGTAACCTCTTTATTTCTGATGGCTGCCCGTATTTCATCATGGAACCAGGAAGAACTTTTGAGCCTATCCTGTCCTTTCTAGTGCCGTATCTGTTGCTGCTAGAGATTGATCGTTAGGATCTGTGATGGTAGACAAGGGAGTTGGAGGATTCATTTGCACACCCTGGTATGATGCTATCTGAAAGCCTGGCCAGCTTTTTGGCAACATGCATAAAAAACTGTAGGTGCAGACAAGGGGGCTAAAATTCTGTGGCTGTGGCCCCCTTCCCTGATGAAAGTTGCTTGCACCCATGGGCATCAAAAGTACTTTTTTTTGGTAGTATTTTTTCATATTGAGAAGGTGCCTGGGGGGTTTCTGTTTTCTCCCTCTGGAGGCAAGTTCTGCTGTAGTTTTTGCTTGAATGGTTATATGAAAAAACCCCAAACCCCATCAAACCATATGTAAGGACAGAGGCAAAATTATCTCCTCAGCTGAACCCAGCAAGCCTTTACAACAGACTCTTATTTCTCTGTCTTGGGATGTCTGAGTGGCAAATTCTCCCAGAGGCTTGTGAGTACAAATGTATGGCTAACAAAAATTGTGATTTCTTTTCTTGAAAGTAGAAGGTAACCAGATTTTCACCAGAGCTTTAAGGGTATACAATAATAATAGTTTGTTATCTTTTAAGTGCTCCTTTAGCATTCACCTAGGTGCTTGACATGCTGATCAATGATATGGAATAATGCAATAAATTCAGCCTGACAAGCTGAGGATTTCAGTGTGGAGATTGTGCCCTACATTAAAGGCAACCCAAGAGAAAATGTAGCTGGGTAAACAAAAGCAGAGTTGGATCAAGACTGACTAAGAAGGGAAAAATTAAATAGCCACCTCTGCAGGTCCTGTTTTGGGATAGGTAGCTTGAATAAGGCCAGCCCTTAGTGACCTGCCTGACATGTGCCTGATTCTTTAAGCTGCGGGTGTAAAGGGTGTAAATTGCAAAGGTAAATTACACTTTGCAATTGCAAAGTGTAATTGCAATTGTGTTGCAATTATTGTCCTTGAAGGGAATGTGTTTGTGGAAGTGCTAAACTGTTTTTTGTATTTGCAAGAGGAGTAAGAGGTCGATGACTGTCCTATTTTGGGTACTGGGAGAGAACAATTTTGAAGAAGCAAGTGTCGGAACTAAAATTAGAGCTTTCTGAAAACAAGAGCATAGTGAATCAGTTTATTCTGGTTTAATCCAGACATTTAAAAAGGCCTAAAATTAGTCCTGGATGTGACAGAAAATATTTGGGGTTTTACTTGGTTGTTCACTATTATCTTGAGTTCCTTTTAAGAAGATTGGGCCGGATGGAGCCCGGAGGATGAGATGTGGAGGGAGCTCCTGCACAATGGAGATCGGGAGGTGCTAAAAGCTAGGAGAAACTTTAATGCCTGGCAGGCAAAAGGATCACAGTAAGAAGATGGGATCCTGCAGCTGATGCACAGGCTACAAGAGTTTCAGACAGGAGCAGGGAAGAGGGAACAGGAGTGCTGGTGTGAGGTCTGCTGCTTCTCAGAGGAGCCCCTGAGCTAGAAGCAGCAATTGCTTAAAGTGTGGAGCATCTCCTCCCGCGGGGCTGCGGTGGGCCAGCAGAAAATTGTGTGTGATCCCTATATAATCTCTTTGATTTAAAATAATCGCTTTGGTAGCATACATGCTAGAAAACAACGTTTGGCAATATTCCCAAGCTGGAATATGACTGCCCTTGCTGTTAAATTGTTAGCAAGGTCCTTGGCACGTTTTGGCCCAGCATTATGTGATCTGGGTGCCAGCCCAGGTGCAAGACCAGCCCCATGGGCCACATTAAACTTTGGGACAGCAGGAGTGTGAGAGTTTGGTGCCACAGACATGAGCTGCTCCAAGCTGCCTCAGGGTGTAGAACTCATCTTGGAAACATCTAAGTTACTAATTATAAACATAGCCTTTGAGTTCTCTCTAATTAAAAACAAGGATTCTAATAAAACCTCCATCTTCAGAGTCCAAAAGTCTTTCAGCTCTACCTTCACAGCTCTAGCTAGCCCAGGGTCCTGTGACACTAGGGTTAAGCCATCCCTGGCAGTGTCTGCAGCTTCCCACAAGCACACGTGAGTGTGAAAGCAGAGCTGACTACCGTTACATCCATAGAGATTCCAAAAGTGCAGAACGTGAACGTATGGTATAAAGATTTTTTAAAATCTTTTTTTTTTTTTTTTTTAAAGTACATTTTCCCCCTGCAGTCAGAATGTCAGAGAACCAGGAACAAAGACTCAGTTGGAGATCTCCAGGCAGCTAGATGCTGCTGTGTGCTACGCAACCTGTTGGCACCATACAGTCTTTGTAGCTCTTGAACTGTCGGCCTGACAGAAACTGGAGGGTAACCTCTAATTTGCCTATGTATTATTGATTGAATGCTGCACAATGTGCTCATTTGCATAAGTTTACGTAGCTTTGTGATTTTTGATGAACGCAGATCTTTTTTACAACTTTAATGTGTGCTATCAATCATTTTGTGAACTATGGTGAGATACAACTAGGTGAACAAAGCCAAAGGATCAAATAGCACTTTTGGACCTAAAATCCACCTTTCTTCCCAGTGCTGATGTGCTTTTGAAAGCAATTCTTAGGAAATGAACCACATTTTCTACTTGTACCTGTGCTGCTACCTAGCACAGACCTTCCATGAATACCCCTCTGGCTGCTCATGCAGACAGACACAAGTCCATTTAACTGCTGTGAATTACTCAATTAACACAATGTTTCATAGCTGTAAAATGTTTTTCAAAACCACAATTTCTTCTTTTACATGTCTCTAAGCTTGTTTTCCAAGTAAATAAATAAATCTTGAAGCTTTGTGCTCAAAGGGAGGGAGGATCTTGTTGCTGTTTTCAACTGCCAGGTAGAGAAGAGCCAGAGGCTTAGCAGGGATGCACAGTGATGGAGTGGGAGGCAATGGACACAATAGAGGAAATTCAAACTTGTTAAGAACAAAATTATCACTATGACAGCAGTCAGACTAGATATGCTTCCATTTCAACTCAATAGATATAATTAATAATTTAACAGTGCATCTCATGTAGTCCACCGTGAAAGTCTGTAGCTTTGCGAATAATGCTTGGGCATTGTGCTGAAATTACTTTGAGAGACTTCCGTTACCTGTCTTTTGAAGCATGTTTCATGTGGATAGAACACTATGATACATAATGTGCTATGGTAAGTAATCATATCTTAATGAAGGCACTAGGAAATTAACCTTCAAACCTGGCTTATTTTGCATGAGATTTACTAATATGGGTAGATCTCGGGTTCTATCCATTCAGTGAAAACTGAATGTTTCAGTTTTGTATTGCATGTGTATAAGGTAATGTGTCTTCATTTAAGAGTACAGGATATGTGAAGGGTGTAAAGATTCCTCTGCTTAAAAATTGCCTTTCAGGATAGCTAGATAAGTATTTAGAAACCTTCTTACAGTAGAAAACTTCTCCAGCAAAACCACTGTTGAATTATTAGTTCATATTTTTATCATATAGAGCCTGGTAATAAGTTCTCCAGAAAATGTTTAAATCAAAAAAAGGATAAGACTTTTATCTAAAAATACATTTCTAAAGACAGGCACACAATATTTCTTGCTCTGAACTGAGGATCCCTGAAAACCTGGCTGTTGCTGGGGGCAGAAGGTAGATGGTCTTGGTTATGGAGTTGCTTTAAGCAGGAGAGCAAACAGATAGCCCCCATGTTTTCTGCAAGAAGAGTTAATTTTTAATGCTGCTGGCAAAGGAGACCAAAAAGTGAGAGAGTGGGTTAGAAAGCTTGCATAAAATATATTGAGAAATTGCCTGTTAATTCTCTTCCTTTCTGATATATATGCAACTGAGGTTGGTTTGTGTTTGCCAAGATGGTTTGGATTTGTGTAGGTATCTGGACTAAAATAGCTGAGAAATCGTGCTGAGTTTTCCTTTTCCCATTCTAAAGCCCCAAATGCTACTTGGCTGAGAAGCTATCCCTAAGATATTTATTTTGGTTTTCTCTCTCTCAGTAGCATTTTTATGCTAAACCAGTAAAATCACGACAAAATGAGTAAAAGATAAATGATGAAAGATCACCTATGGGCCTTTATTTGTCACATGTACTCCATTAAAATATTTATTATTCTTGGAAAGGATACATGTCATGTAATAGGAGAAATCGTTCGCTGACAATGCTGCATCTGGGTACTATCAACAGGCACTGCTTACGTGTTGCAGAGGGGAAAAAAGTGAACACAGAAATGAACACCTTATTACATATAACGCTGATTTAGGAACTGTCAACAGCGTAATATCTTGGGCCCCGATATGTTAGTGTATCTGGATGTTTAATTTCTGGGACAATCATTGAGGGTATAGCTTCCTTTGCAGAGAAAGTCCTAATTCTTCTAATAATCATTATTTTCTTGATGACACTACTATTGAGAATAAATGATTTCAGTTGGAAGGGACCTACAAGGATCATCTAGTCCAACTGCCTGAGCAATTCAGGGCTGACCAAGTTAATGCATGTTATTAAGGGCATTGTCCAAATGCCTCTTAAACCCTGACAGGCTTGGGGCATCGACCACCTCTCTAGGAAGCCTCTTCTAGTGTTTGACCACCCTCTCGGTAAAGGAATGGTTCCTATTTATTAGTAGACACCTAACAAGCACCTCCTGTGTTCCCAGTAAACTGCCTGCTCTACTTGTCCTTCACGTTAGGACTAAAGGGAAAAATGTTTTGGTAGGGTATGTTTTGGCAGGATATTATGATCTTGCTGAAGTGCCGGCATAGTCCATGGGTTTCTGGCTCCTAGCAGCTCTGTTTTCCTGGGGAGGTCCCCCCCCAAGCTGCTGAGCAGTGTCATCCCCCAGTCAGTAGTACTTAGGGACCACCCCAGGCTGGATGTGCACGCCACATACCACCTGGTGTTTGGCAGGGGGTTTTCAAATCTACATTTGATTTTTAAGCCAATCGCCAAAATATCAAAATTGTGGGAAATAAGCTTTCTCAGTGTAGCTCCATTTCCTAGCTCTGCATAGAAAACCTGCCTGAAAAATAATAATTAAAAAAAAACCAAACCAAAAAAACCCAATAAAGTGCCAGAATGCAAAGTATCCCTTTTATGTTATGGTTAGAATCAAAGATCTCTGGAAACAGAGAACTGGAGAAACTGTAAGTGGAATAATTGTGTCGTTTTTCTCCTCTCATGTTAACATGAAGCTGCAGAGGTGAAGTACCTTTTGGCAATATTAGATCAATGAGTCTGTCAAGTTTCACCTGGACTGTAAAGCTATCCTAGTCCCAATAATGTTCAATACATGCAGGACCTGCCTTCACATAGCAGATTACCGCTCAGCTGTAATTAGAGCGTCCTCAAATCTGGAAAATAACGTGAAACGTGCTTTAGATTTCAGCAGTCATAATATTTAACACATAGTTCAGAAAAATCATTAGTTTAACATGGGACATTCACAGTAACATTGCTTCAAAGAAAAACATAGCTTTTTAAAGTGATATTTTCTCAACTGTCAGTGCTGTCATTGGTGATGATAAACTGTATGGTGGCATTTTTCTTCCTCAGTACAAAATTAACGATTAATCTGAGGTTTTCAATGGCTTTTCCCTCTGTGATTTTTCTTTATAACATATATACCTAAATTTTAATGAACTGAACATAAGCTGTGTTCCCTTATTACTGCTACATGGGAAGAAAGGATTTTGTTTTGGTTGGAAAGGTCAGAAATAATTTCTGGTGATGGCATCCTGTCTAATGCCAGTTGATGTTCCTTTCCCACAGGAAGCTCTTAATTTTGTTGACCAGTTGTAAAAGGGAAGCTAAAGAAAATCAATTATTTGTAGGGAGCACTGTGTTAAATTAGCGCATATTAAGATTGCAAATGGATTTAATCCTTCCAGAAAAAAGGCCTTAATTTCTGGTAGTTTCAATCAAAGAAAGACCCTGAAGTGACTCCATGAATATTAACATGCTGTGAATTTTACACACATTGACTTCATACATTTAATTGATTTTCCCTAACTTTCTCCAAGCCTTCTTAAGTCAACAACATTGTAGTTTAAAACCAGACGCTTATTTCAAAATCAATTAACTGCAAACCAAGCCGGGTATAAAAGTACATTCTTCATTCTATATGGTATTTGTATAGGAATTATGATATAGGAAGAAAAATGTTAATTATGATTTAACTTCCAAAATTACGTTTCTTATGTTTCTGAGAAAAGCCAAACATGTATCTCAAAAACTTTACAAGAAATATGCATATATAATTGAATGATTCATCTGTTTTTGTCATTTGCATTTAATTTCCACCCAGTGTCTGAATGAACTTATTGTTAGTAATATTTTTATAATTAACATCTTTCACAGGAATATTTGACCAAGAAATGTAATGCTAATATTTACACCTCACCAGGCAGGAAATGAAGAAATAGAATATGATTATGAAAAACTCATACTATAAATACAAACATAATGTTCATAAATTATCTGTAGGCAGAAGGCATCTACTAACTCCTGTATGATCATTAATTTGTGAAAACAACAACAAAAAAAACCTGGAAAAAAGAAACAAAAAAAAAAAACAAACGGAGAAGAAACCATACATTCACTGCAAATTATTTGCTCAGCTCCGCTGGTCGGTCATACTGAGAAAAGCTTTATTTACAAGTCTCTTCTTTTTATTAGGATATAGGTAGTGCAGTGTAAACACACACATAGGATTTGCATTTTTCATCCTCCTAAAAGTCCTTGTTATTTCAGTGGGTAAGAGCTGAAGTGCAGCAGTCCAATGGGATGCTCATGGGAAACAAAGTAATTAAATTTACTGGTAAAAAGCAAAATAATTTTTTTCCCTCATAAGTTTCTGGTACAAGCTAACTAATTTTTGCATGCCTGGAATTTTGCTGGTACTTTCAAGGACGTAGTTTTTACTTTCTAAGAGAATATCCATAGGGTCACATATTGCCAGGACACATCCCATCCATTGAGGTGTGAAACTGGCTCCAGTCTCTGCAAGAAGCCACCTTCCCGACTGCCCTGTCCTTTCACAGCAGACTGTAGACAGTGCTTTCTTTGTAAGGGTCATATTGTTTCCTTCAAAAGTAGCCCGGTTTCATCATCTTGCTGCATTTTTATACATTGTTGTTAAGTCCTTGTTTGGTGCCAGCACAAAGCAATATGGATTGTCCACTTTCCACATGCTCACCTCAGGGTCACTGTGTTTTTATTGCTCTCATTCAAGTATGTCACTTCTGATTATTCCACCCCCAAATTACATTTAAAGGCCAGTAAGTGTGTTCTCTGAGAACTGGAGCTGAAAACGTTCCTTTAATTTGTATCTGTGCCCAGTGACAGTGCTTTTTGTATTGTTTCCTCTATATCCCTCAGACTGACGTATATTACTGTCTACTATGCAATATTAACATTGGGAGGGCCAAAGGATTATTTTTTTTTTCCTAATGTGGTTAAAAGCAGAAAATACTGGAAAAAAATCACTGCTCGGACCCTCCAACTCTTGCAGAACTATTTGCGTTGATGGTGCTTTGGTGGCCAGCAGCATTAATGCTTAAATACACTAAAAATAATAATGTACCTTCACAGTAGCTGCATGAAGCAGTGCTGAGCTGAGAAACTGAGATGCAGCATCCATCCCAGGACACGCAGGAACAAAACTCCTGCAGCAAACATCCCGTGTTCTCAGCTACTGCTGTTTGCTGCTGCTTCCCTTTGCCAGGGCACTCTGCTAAAAAAGTTGTGGAATCATGAGCACGAGGGAGAGAAGGCAATCAACCTTCCATCTCCCCACTGCTGCTCTTAACTTTTATCTTTGGCCTTTGTTTGCTTCCAGTTCAGGCATCTAGCAGAAAGCTAGTTAGAGCACAGGATTAGACAGCTATAAATTGAAGTGCGGAGAACTGCACGCAGAACCATACACTGGTTTGGGCTGGAAAGGACCTTAAAAGATCATCTAGTCCCAACCCCCCCTGCCATGGGCAGGGACACTTCCTCAGCCTTAACACCTACAGTCTCTCTGTTCATTTCTTCATTATTTCCTGATAAATCCCACTACATCATTTAAGAAATATTAACAAAATGTTCTGGTTGTATCTACGCAGAGTTAGTTATTTCAGGAGGGTTTCACTCAGAGTTTCTGATGCTGTAGTGAGAATAAGTATTTCTATTTCACCTCCTTTAATTCTTCAGCTCTTCAGTTAAAGGTCTTATAGCACTTTCCCACTCCTAATTAATCCTCAAGCTGTAAGTAGTTCAAGAACAGAACATCTAATCAGCGTCCTGGTTCCTGGGTCCCACCAGACACAACCCTTACAAAATGGTGGCTTGTCCTTAAGTTCCCAGCTTGGCTCAGACTCTGTGGAAGTTAGTTGCCAGGTACAAATGTGACGGGGTGACAGATGTTTCCCACTTCATGGTTACTGCTGATGGAGTATCGTTGCCATCCTGCCTTCAGAGTGCCCAGACAGCACAGGGCTATACTGAGCACGGAAGTCCTTTCAAAGCATGTTCACCAGGGTATCATCACCCTGAGCTACCCAAAAGGGTTTCAGCTGAGAGCTGAATTAATTAGTCTGCCATTAGAGCCAAGACAGTAAATCTGCAGTTTCAGCAGTCCTGTGAACCATGCAAGGCTGCAAATGATTCCTGCTGAGCTGAGGGAGGGTTTGCCATGCCCCAGCAGAGCAGTTATTTCTTCCTTTCTTTTCAGAGCAGCACTTCACTCCGCCGCTCCTGCAGTCGCATACATTCTTCCTTGCTGGGAGGTACTTTCTTGGCACACTTGCAAGCAATGGCAAAAAAACCTGCAGAAGTAAATTTGAAATAATGGCTGGCACAGGCCTGGCTTGAGTATCACCTGCTGTCCTGCCTCGGCTTCTCTGGATCACAGATCACTTTACACGTTCAGGCACCAGGAACAGCATAACCATGGAGTTCAGTATGAGTAGGTTAAATTCACTCGTGGTGGCATCTAAGCTAGCTCATTTGGAGCTAGCACGGGTATCTCTACATTCCTCTGCCATCTGCATTGTACTTAGTCATCCAGGCTTCAGATTTTCTTTCCTGAAAGAAAACTGTAGGAGGGGAAAACTTAATCTAAAACTGTGTGCGTAATGATTCCTGTGCTAGCTCATTGCCACAACCAGCGCAGAAGGCATCCTCAGGCAATGCCGCTTATTTTTTGCAGTCTACCACAAATGCAGGCCTGAATTTCACAGTTTTCTCATGAAGGCTGTTCTGTGTGCTGCTCTTGTGTCCCTTTCCATGGATAGCCCCTTGCAGCACTGCCATGGCCGCCTTCATTATACCAGATCTCTCTCTCCGCCACACGTACCGTGCCTCTTATGGTCATGTCTGTAGAGTTGTTACTTTCTCCATGCATCAGTAATTGCTGTAGGTAACGTGAAGGACTATGCCAAGCTGACAGATTTTCATCACCATCCTCAGAGGAGTCAAGTGTATCATTCCTGTGCTGTACTTCTTCCCCAAATCAGCCACCTACTCCTCCCACCACAAAGTGCACGCAAAGATAAACTGCGAATCTCAGGAGGATCTTCATGTCTCTCCACCATTCCTTACCATACAAAGATGTTAACTCATTTGCTCCCGGCACCAGGCTTATAAATGATTTGGCTGTGGGGCCTCCAGTTTGTGTAAAAGGTGCTTGTGTGGTTTGGTACTGAATCTAATTTTTACCTAATACAAAGTGGATCTTCAGCTACTTTTCCAGCTCTTGGAGTTAGTAAGTCCTCTATGATTCATTTTGGATTTGAGTATCGAGCTTCAGACAAATTTAACCTATTTGAAAGAAAACGAGAAACATAGGGTTAAAGGCAAAATGAAAGTCCAGACAACAAAAAAACCCACCCAATTCTGGATGCTGAACTATATCCTCCCAAGTTTCTCAGTTCTTCTAGCCAGCTGAACCGATCTAAGCCATACAGAAAATGAACGTTCATACAAAGTCTCAGACTGGCTTAAAAATGAGCAGCTGTAGTATTCCAGGTTCATGGGGTGCTATAAAAGGCTTTTCAAATCAAATCCAGGCAGCCTCTCCAGAGGCTCTAGGGAAAGCGCCATCTGGCCTTCCTTCCTTTTAGCAGCTCTTCTTTATTACTGATAAGATCATTCATATTCTTGAGACTATGAAGCCACCATTAAGAGAATTCAGCCTTCCTAACTAGCAAAGCAAGTTCTTGTCATTGCCCTTGATCAACTGGAATTGCTCTCTCCAGTGTCTGTTCATTCAGACCTCGCTGAATATCCTCTTTAATTCTCCTTTTTCTGTATTTTTTCAAACACAGTCCTCATTCAGAAAGAGGACTTGAGGTTGCATTTGCAGCAAGAAAGATATCACTTGAGGAACAAAAGTACTGTAATACAGAAAAATATTATTATAGTAATGGCACTTGTACAGTCCTTTACATCTTCAAAGCCCTGTGCTAGCTAATTTATTAATTAATCTACATACACAGTTTTATTCATTTCTACTTATGAGGATTAAACTTAGAAACTAAAACTATTTAAAAACTGTTTTTAAATGGAATTGCAAGTGTGCTATATTGAAAGGAAACTAATTTCCCCAATGCCTCGCTATGGCAATTAAATTCATTTACATTGCCACTGCTGTTTATTTTGCAATGCATGATGTATATAGGTTACAGCAATGAATTCTGTCTGACAGTGTGTGGTACTATTTTACTGTGTATTTGTAAAAGGACAAATTTTTGTTGGATTCAGATCACAGACAGTGGAGTGAGTGGCTTGTGAAATTCATAAATCCTCAGTGGTCTCAGCTGGAATTAAAAGTCTGATAAATTTCTGTACCCAAAAGGTACAAGGATGACCCCATCTCACCCTACTACCCTTCAGAGAGTACCGGTGTTGAAATTCCCTGTAACTAGTGGTGAGCTTTATCAAATGTAATAAAAGACCTTTACAAGTATGCTCAGCTGATTTTCATTTTTAAAAAGGTAGGTCTCAAATTAACTAAGCTCATGCAGATTTCCTGGCAATTCTTAGCTGGACTAGGGAGGGAGAGCTGAATTAGTGCCTTTGCTGGGAGGAAGGTGAGCAATGACCTGATTAGTGACCTGCAGCCCTTCAGGTGCTGGGTTTTGTCTTGTCAAGGGCCCAGGAGAAGTTGGGCTGTTGTGAAATGCTGCAGACTGAGGCAGAACAGTGTTGAGCCTGAAATCACAGGAGAAACATCCATAAGAAACAAAGTCTTTTCAGATCCCCTGATCATTGGAAAGCTTAAAGTTTCTTGTTAGTACTGTTCTTCTGGATGTTATTGTCTGATGAATGCCCAGTCCTTTTTTTAAATCCTGCTGGGCTCTTTGCTTGAGAGACACTCCCTGACAGTGCCATCAACAGGCTATCAGATGAAAAGAGCATATCCTTTAGCCAGTGTAAAAGTGACACAAATTCACTAAAGGAATTCAGGATCATAATTGCTAAATGAAAGGTACTTAATAAACACTTCTTTAGTTTTCAAGATAGCATCTTAGGCCATGTGGCAAGAATTACTGACTGGTGTACCGACCATCCATACTATCTGGCGTAGGCTGGAAATTATCTCTGGTGCACATTTATTCACCCGGAACTCTGGGTCTACGCTGTGGAGATCCTGGAGATCTAGTTTTGCCTCACTGGGATGTGAGGTAACCGTACTAGCTAATTCGTGATCTCGGTAGTATCAAATCTGCCTGTAGTTACTCTCAATTTGAATTTTCCTTAGCTGCTTCTTGAGCAGAAAAGTTAACAACTCTTGTTATTCCAGCTGAATGCCCTGATTTTTCCTCAGTGATCTGTGTGCTCACTTTAGATAGAAAATAGGATGTTATGATATGTAGTCAGTATAGTCCACGTGACCGTGGAAGAAAGGAGTCATGTTATGGCAGCAAATGGGAACATTTTTGCCTTTTTTTTTTTTTTCATTTTTAGATAATTTCTAGTTTGAAGCTTGAAGCAAAGAACCTCCAAGTCTATAACAAGTGTGTTTGTTACAAATGCCTTAAAAATACATACTCTCTATATATGTAGGTATACAGGAATCTGGCAGCCATATGGGATTTTCACACACCTGCCAATGAAACGAGTAGGTTCGAATGTGAAATCTCACATTCTGCACCAGAATGTATGAACAGAGCCCCGAGGACTTGGGCTGTGTGATGATCATATCTGTTCACTGCGAAGGTCGCAGTTTTACAGATCACCACATTGTCGACTATTATGGCAGTATCAACTATGAAATATTTCCCATGGAAAGGTAATACAGAAGCCAGTATAACTAATTAAAAATTGCAAGTTAATATGAAACAGGGTAGCAGCTTTTCTTGGAATTGTGGCTCTTGTGTAATACCACAGACTGTGGTTTATACATGCCTCCTACACACAGCTATGAAATATTGCAGTGTCTTACATTATTGTGATAGTGGTCAGTTTTACAAACCTGTACTTCAATAAACGTGAGCTGAATTTAAGGGTTAATGTTACACTGGTCAAGGAGATTCAACAAGCTTTTCTTGTGTCTTAATCATGCTGCACTAAATTATTATAAGGCAGTGCCATAGGATCGTGGGATCTTTTAGGTTGCAAAAGACCTTTAAGATCATAGAGTTAACCGTTAACCTAATGCTGCTGAGTCCACCACTAAACCACGTTCCTAAGCCATGTCTACGCATCTTTTAACTACTTCCAGGGAAGGGGAATGAACCACCTCCCTGGGCAGCCTCTTCCAATGCTTGACCACCCTTTCAGTGAAGAAATTTTTCCTAATATCCAATCTAAACCTCCCCTGGTGCAACTTGAGGCCGTTTCCTCTTGTCTTATCACTTCTTGCTTGGGAGAAGAGAACGACCCCCACCTGGCTACAACCTCCTTTCAGGCAGTTGTAGAGAGTGATAAGGTCCCCCCTCAGTCTCCTTTTAGGAAGCCTCTTCAAACCTGAATGGTGAAGGCCAAAAAAAAAAAAGGAAAATAGATGCCATTTAGGGCATTCTGGCACATATGGTTTGAAACTGTCTTTTATGAAAAATAGGTCAGAAAACTCTAATTAGTGCACGAGACAACAAACTGTTGTGTTTGGGCCATTTTAGAGAATCTCCATGATTTGCAAGTGAAATGTGTATACCCATGAGAATAAAATTTGGCTCTAAAAGACAAATCCAGTGGCGCAGACCTTTTTGCTCCTTCTTAATGAGCCAGAGTCTGTCATTTGGAATATTTTCTGCCCATATTGGATTATTCCCAGTCAGCATGGCTGGAAAATCCAATTATTGGATCTCAGCTGCCCTTTCCTCTAAGAAAGAGACATCACAGCCATTACTCTGATTAAGTCCTGATATGTCTCCCCTACATTCTGCCACCCAACTATACACAGCTTTTCCTTCATCCAAGCCACTATAGTAAGAGTCAGTAGCGCATGCAGAAACACTGCTCATGCCTCTGGCCTTTAGTGAATTTTTTTCTGGGATAGTGAAGGTGCTGAACACAAAGAGACAAATGAGGAATGGGGGGGAACAAGCAGCTGAGGACGGGAGAAAAGGGATATATATAGGACTTGCTTTTGCTATGCATGAAATGCAACACCCTGTTCCCACATCGTGACGCACATCAGTCGGTCCAGATGGTGAGAAGGGTTGGGTTTCTGCCTGGGGCTGCCGGCACAGGCTTCATTTGCATTCCTCAGCCCAGTTGTTCGCGGAAAAGCATCCAGACGATGCGCAACTGCTCACACAACTGTGCTCACCTTCCCAAGCGCATCCTGTCTTGGTGGTACCAAATACTGGGAGAGTCTTACAGGCACGGGGAATGAAAAGAGCTGGCTCAAGTTCAGGTTCCAAATGGAGCCTTCTGAGAGCCATAACCACTGATGTAGAAATAGAATAAAGCATTCGTTCACACTCGGCGCTTGTACAAATAGCCTTGAGTTTGTGTAAAATCCATACAAAATTCCTGGAGCTCAACTCTGGAAGAGCAACTTCTGCTCCATCATAAAAGACTTACCATACAAAACGCTTTGCAGTGACTGATCCCTGGCTGTGTGTTACCAGTACCATAACCAGTTTTCCTTGTTGGGAGCTAATTGTGAGTGATAATTTGTGGTGTGTGCAATGATTGTGAATGTTATTGCTGTAATTAATCCCATTTGAAAATGTTTAATTGATTGTATTAATGGGTCTAAGTTTTAGCTGTTTGGTTCTGTTGGTTTGTATCTATACATTTACTTTAAAAACAGTGCAAGCATAGAGAGAAAAGGAAGCGTTACAGAAGCGAAGACCATTAAAAACACATATTTATAACTTACAGAACATTCTTAAAACCTATCAGGGGTTTTTAAGAGGCTTTTAAAATGTGCACATAATTTTACCTAACAAGTACATTGCTTTCGACAGTCATTCTGCCTGGAGTAATGCTTTCACGTTATCCTTGCTAATGTCCATGGAATTTGCCAGAATAATTTCCATTCATGCTAGTGGAAGTTATGAACTCTGCGTTAGTCACTAAACAAGAACTGTGTCTTTAAGAAGGGAAGATTTTTATGAAGATTTAAAAAAAAAAAAAAAAAAAGATGAAAACTGTGTGTAGAGGAGGATGAAGCTATCTTTACTACTGTATTAAGAAATGTTTAAGTGAAGAATCCGTATTGGTAGATGGTTTCTCCTCTGAGTTTTGCTTCTCCCCTGAAGTGCAGTTGATCATTCCACCTTAACTAGGTGCAGTGATTGACAGGTAGAGATGTTGCACAGAGCAGAAGGTGGGAGTGTGCTCAATTGGTTTGTGCTTGTACATCCTGAGCACCAATTACTGTCACTGCTGCCAGCACTGATGTGTTTATCAGGATGAGTTATAGCAGAATATATGTACACAGGCAGTGTGTATGCTGGATGACCACCCCCTGTGATGTAAAATATGAGAGTCTGGGAGCTACCGTTTTATAATTCATCGGGTTCAGCAACTGAATGTTGTTGGTTGGTTTAGTTATAAAGGCAAGTGTGAACTGAACAGCAGACAGGAGCATCTCGCATTAAGAGTCCTACGAAGCTGCATTTGGTGACTGGGCTCTGCTTTTGTTCAAGTGAATTCAGTTCTCGGTGAGTGATGGGGGTTCTGTTGAGCTAAAGCTGTTATTATATAAGCTGGGGAAACCTGCCTGCTAGTTTTATGTGTATTTTGCTGCTGGAAGTCCTTGTCGGTGGTTGTTTTTAGATTTTGCAATATTTTCAGTTGTATGCGTTACTGGCACAAAATGAGATGAAAAGAAAAATGCAATGATGAATTATTCACCATAGTGCTGTGAGGATCTCTTTTCTAGCTAAAGTTACTTTCCTTTAGTGAGTGTGTTGAGGGTTCAAAGAAGCTACAAACCAGCAAACCTACCTGTCATTAAATTGCTTTTATTAGCGGTTAAAAAGAGTGATAGCTGTGGCTTTTGTAACCAGAGGAAGAAAAAAGAAAAAGCTAAAATCAGAAGCATTTGCAAATTCTGTGCTTTTATGTACATGTGGCTTTTCAGATGCAGCATTGAATCTTTTGTGTGCAGCGAGGGGCTGCAAAGAATTTTTATTGTAGAGCTTTTTAATTAGATAACCAGTAAAATGGTAACCTCTCTGTGTTTTTGTGGAATTATGCTGAGTATCACATTAAAATGAATGATTCCCCATCTTGCATAACAACAGTGCTGAAATATGTGTAAGATGAAAGGCAAAGAGAGACTTTGAAAGAAACTGTGGGAAACATAATAGAGCACAGCTAGGCAGGGAAAGGTATATTTCCTATAACATATGCATTACTTTTTGAATTTCATCAGCTTTAGTTTCTTTGCTTTAATTATCCCTTGCTTCATTATGATCTCTACATCTTTTCAAGCAAGCTCCTTTAATATCTGTCGACAGTATTGTGCCAGTACGTTTAAAGATCAGCAAGCCAGCAATTTTGTTGTTGTTTTAACCGGGAAGGAATCGAAAAGCGGAGTTTATGAAACTGAAATATTAGCATTGCTGTAAAATACCTGTATTCCTCATCAGGAGAGGCAGGTGGCCATGAGTGGCAATTTTACTTTTACTTTTCCTTTTATCAGTAGCAGTATTATCAAAGGGGCAGTCGTTGCTCCTGTCTCTCTGTGCCGGTTGTTCTTTTTGCTTTTCTCTGTGGGTTGGAGAGGCAAGTTTGTTTTATCAAAATACCAAGAAGGCTTGGCAGAACAGCACCTGTTGTCTTATTGCTGTATTATTAATAATTGGAGAGAGACCAGTAACCTCTCATCTGGTACTAGTCCAAACTGTTTACTCTGTAATGATTTAAACTTGTATTGTGACTTCTCACTTAGAAATTACCTATTCCATGAGTTATATGTGAAGCATTGAAGCTGCAGGACAGATCCTAGCTTAATTAATAAGGTCTCTCATTTTAGCATCATTTTTTATTTAAAGAGGAAGGCTATTGGCAAGGTGGCCTTTGCCACAGACTGCCTTTGCAGAACAGATTTGCACTTACTCTTTATAGATCATAAATCTGAAAAAAAACAGAATTTCTTGAGAATATCATTTCCTGGCAGCCTAACAGACTAGAGCCTATTTCTAGGAAAGAGTATATACCTTTGTCAGCAGTGCTTTATTTAAGAGTATTTCACTGCTTTTTAAGCATTCAGATCTATTTTCAGTGACCCCTGTGCTAGCAAATGAGATTTCTTAAAGTGTGAGCTTCTGGCTTTGCAAGTTCTCCTCCTTTCAGAAATCTGTGATATTGCATCCATCTGTCTAAGCATTTACATCGCATGCATCACTATGGTGTAATCTCAGCAATCTGAACATTAACCATGTAAATGTATGTACTGTAACTGAGGAAGTATAAATTAGGACAGGAAAAGCAACCCTAAAAGGAGAAAGTTATGATATGGGCATATGGCTCTTGTGGGCACTGGAGCTCCAGACTCGCTATTTGTTATAGCACAATATAATTAAGGTACCAAATAGTTCATCTCCAGGCCATGGTATGGAGGGTTGGGCGCAGATGAGACCAGGTTTTTGAAGTTCAGTCCTGGTAAGACCAAGGAAAATAACCAGAGGATGTGGTAAAACCCACTTTTTAACCTGGGTGCGTGCCTACTGCTCCTTTGCAGGCATAGTCCAGGAGTGCTGCTGAGGAAAAAACCACAGTGACTAAGAACTGTATTTTAAATCCTCTCTGGTCTGGTGAACCCAGTTGTTTTACCTCGATAGGAGTTTGCTGCTGTGATCCATGCTTCCCACCTCGCAGTAAGTGGCAGCAGTGCTTTCTGTGGAGTGCAGTGCCTTAAGTACCCTTAGCTACCAGGGCTCGTCCAGGTAACAGCCATGTGCGTGGTTAGTGATATATCCTGCTGGAAATGTACTACACCACAACTCCAAGGAGTATGTTGGCTTCTATTCATTTCTAAACAGAGGTATTATTTTAGGCTTGATGCATAGCACTCTTGAGTAGCAGAAACCTCTCAAAGAGGAATCTTCCTCGGCTTTTGCCCTTTGGTTACAGCTGAAACCAGTCAAGGCACCTATGTTCATATTATCTTTCATATAAAATATAGACACTCAGGGAAAAGCATCTTAGATAAAAGTTCTTAGCTTTGGAATTGATCTTTTTTTCTTTTTTTCTTGGGACTGAAATACCTCTTGTGTACTGACCTTCAGGTTTTCTGTGAAGTCCCATAACAGCTGATAGCCGACATTTTTGGTGAAATAGGGGATTGGATAACCCAGCATCATTCTTTGGAGAGTTATTTTTCAGTTTGCAGTTAATATGACTAATGCGTGGCTGTGTAGTTGTGCAACTGTGCTTTTTGCCTGTGTCAAAAATTGGAGATTTTGATGAATGTTGATGATCATCATCATCAAATGATGAAAAAATGTCAAAAATGCTGGAGATTGCAGCAGCAGTGTGTAAACTCACACGCTTGTGTGCCTGTAATAGTTCTGTTTCCCTCTTTCAAGCACACACATGCTCTATACTCTTCAATAGAGGAATACATTTATAATACTGAGGCTCAAGTACGGAAAGCTCTGGAATTGAAAACCAATAACCATACATTAAATCTCTTCTCACTTTTTATTGAAGTGACTGATAAAGGCACATTGCATGCTATTTTGCAGCATTCTCAGCTTTGAATTCAGTAGTCACGATGGGTGTGAAACAAAGCTGTACAGACACCGGCAATCATAGTGATGTGCTTTCGAGGAGAAGTCCTTCAGTGGAAAAATGGGTTGGAACGATACGTTAGATATGTAGTATAGACAGTGTTGGGAATAGCTAAAGTAACTTTATGGCTTGTAAGAGGCAGAACGTAGTAAAAGACGATGTGTCAATGAAAAACAGCAGGGTTTTGTGTATGTCCGGATAGATAGGCTATACCATTTTAAACGATTATCCAACAGTGCAGGAACAAATCTGGCAACTGTAGGAGAGAAAAAGTGTGTTCGTAAACACAGCATGCCCTTTGATGTTGGTTTGTTCTTTATGTTGGGAGTGAAATACATGCAAAGGCCTAATCCTTCAAAAGAGGTATTTTAGATCTTGTATGTTTGTACAAGCAGTAGAGGATGCTCAAGTTATAAAAACAGTGAAAGATTCATTTATAAGCAAAACAAATGCTAAGTTTCATTTGTTTCTGGATGCAATTGCTTCGTTTGTTTAGTTGCTCTCAGTGTCTTGGCATCTGGATGCATTACGGAGCTTTCAATGTAAGTAGTCTTTGCTATGGGGAAAAAAAATAAAATAAAAACAAGGTGCATAACTCCTGCACCTTCTTTGCTGCCAGATGGTTAAAATGACAAGCAGATCTGTCTGTCCTTGAAACCTCCCAGGTGAGGAGGGTGTGCTCCAGGGTAATAGAGCTGGTTCTGAAGAATTCAGCACCAGAAATCACTAGGAGCCAGACATTAGTGAAACCAAGTGATACAAATGCTCTGCTTTCTGCCTGGCATTTAAGGTAGTGTAGATGATCAACAACAAGAACAGTATCAATCAAGGGTCCTTTTCAACAGACAAGGTGCTCATGTCAGCTTTCAGTGGAGTTTCTCTATGTTTTCAGGGAATGTGCATGGTCAGAAGGGTGCTGGTTGCTATGGCTATTTCCACCACAGAACAGTTACAACCTATGGAGAAGCTACCCATACGTAGAGGTGTAGGATTCAACTGACATCCAAGATCAGCTCTAGTAAAGACCCTACAATTTTGACTCCTGCAGGCAGATATTAGAAACATGTCCCAAGAATGAGCTGTGCTGGAAGCCATTGTGCATTTCTGTAGATGAACACTTTCATCTTCTCCATAGAGTGACCATGTGTAGAAGAAAAAATTTCTGTGGAGAACCTTTTGTATAGCCCTATATGAAAGTGGCTGTAATCCCATCAGATTGTGGATTGAAAGCACTCCTAAATACCTGCCGCTTCTCTGGTCCTCAGTTTTCTGTCTTGCCTGGAATCATCAAAGATGGGGAATGCTCGTCATTCCACTTGCCAGTATGCAAGCAGGAGTGATCCATACGTGGCAGATTCAATTACTGCCTGAACAACAGTGGCATACTATCTTGTCCTGTGCAAATTCAGGTTATTGGTGGCCTAAAGCTTAATATTAATATACCATTTTTATTTTGTACTACAGGGAAATGCTTATGACATCACCATTTTTCCACCTGGGAATTACCAATGCACTCCCTCAAAAGTCAGCCTGACAAAACCGCAGATGGAGTCCTCATTCTCAGAATACTTTCTTAGTGTTAGCAAAGATCTCCTTATTTTAGCCAAGTGGGAGTGTAACCTGGCTTGACAACAGTTTTTAAATCCTGAAAGTTAATGTCATCTTTGCATCACACTGGTCAGTGTGTTATGTTTGAACAACCTGCAAAGCAACAGAGTGGGGCGTGACGTGTCCCTTCCAGTCCATGGCTGTACTCTCAGTAAGATGTTTCTTGTTTGGAAGACAACATAAACCCACCACTCTGTAAGTGTGGTTTATAATGCTTTTTGTGCTAGGTTTTAAAGCAAGAGATTAGTGCACTGGCTTTTGAGCTAAGCAAATGCTAATTTAAGAACCCACTATTATCCTGGGTTTTGTGTTGTGGTAATAACCTTTAACATTATGAAATAATAAAGAACTGGTTGAACTGTGTTGTGTGTAGCCACATGCTGAAACTGAATGAGTGAGCTAGCCAGGCAGACTAATCAGTTCACTTTGGTTTATTTTTTCTTTTATAGCTATTTATTTCTATATTTTAAGTAAATTATACTCTTGGAAATGTTTTTGCTACGTTCAGGAATATGTACAATGAGTAGAAAAAAACATTCAGGGCAGCTAGCAATAGTAAGGAGCAAACATTTCTACCTAGCAGTATCTAAGTAATAGAACTATTGTTAACTAAAGAAAATCTCTACTACTCAAAAAACCTACTTGTAGCTGTTTTAAGAAAGTATAAACATATATACCATCACCCTTTCCATGTAAATAGTATTTTATGCTCTCTGTATTTATTTACAGTACAGTTCATCTCAGTTTGTCTATAGTAGTAGACCTGTGTCTCCCACTACCAAAATATTCCTTGAGAAAGGAATCTGTTACCCCAGACAGAAAACTGGGACTGGGCAAAATTATTACCTGCTTGATGTCCTGTGGACTATCCCTGTCCTTCTCAGGTGGGTGATACACACGGCATAGAGAAATGACAAGTGTGTGCTGGGTGCTGCTGGCTTGGGGTTGGGCTGCAGTTCAGAAATGCAGAGTAAAAGTGTTAGTAGGTGGCATTAGGTGAAACTCAGCTGGTACCCGCAGTTGTCAGTGTTTCTTCTCTGTGAGGTGCAGCCCCAGGAGTTAAATACTTCAATGAAACATACCCATCCAACACAGAACTAAGTTTCAGAGGAAGGAGAAAATAGTTCTCCCACATACAAAATAGGTTTTCCAGGCATGGAATTACTTTCATTTCACAATATTTTGCTATTTGTCAGTTAAAAAGCCTAAATTTTTCTGCAGTTGTTCTGAAACATTCTTGTTTGAATTAAAGAAATTATTCCAGAATACTGAATGTAATTTAAATGTTTCCTGTTCATGTTTGGTTTCTTCTATTCCAGTTCAAATTTTATTATTTTTGAATTATAGTGGTAGACTGATTTAGTTTTACAAGATTCCTGAAACAACTTTGCAGAGCAGCTCAGATATTTTTATGGTAGCAATTACTACTGGCTTTCATAAGTTTATGTGCTGCAAATATTTTGCACTCAACTATCTTCCTTTGGTTTTAGTCTTTCATTTCTTGCTACTCACACCTCACTGCTGAAATGACAACACTCATAGTCAGCTTTCTCCCATCTTTTCAGGGATGTGAATAAATTCTGCTTTGTTTTTATTGTATTTGTTTCAGAGTGCAGGTATTGTGTGCTAGTGATATGAAATAGCAAAAGTAGAAGGGCTGGAAGACAAAAAAATAGAAAGAACTGCATATTTTAATGCATTTTTCTAGTGGAATTATTGTGAAGTGCATGTGTAAATTTTAGTTCAGGTTTATCTACCATGCATAAATTAGTCCATCTTTTACCCTACGCTATCCATAAGACTTAGAATCCAACATTTTACCTGAATTGTTTGAGATATTCAATAGAAAGCAGGAGTTGGTGGCTGGCCAAAGAACCACCTAAGATTACCAAGGCTGAAACACTGAATTTTTCTGTTTCAGTTGATTTTTGTAATGCTTGGTTAATAGAGGAAGAAACAAGCATAAGCTGCAGATGTTGTCTGCAGGCCTGTGAACTAATCCTTACAAAAATGTCTGATCAAGAATTAATGATTTATATTTTTCATGGGAGGTATTTTTTAAGATTTGAAACATGGGTAGAAAAATGACTAAGACTTGTTTACTTAAAATTAATCAGCTACCTGGCATATTTTCTTTTGAATCTGTACAGTAACAGCACTTTTGTCTTCTGCCTTTCTTTTCCTCCTATACCTTTCCCCAGTGTTAGGTTACCATACCTGAGATCCCAGACTATGCTGAATTGTGATATAGTTAGGAGTTATTTTACAAGTATACAATGAACGCAAAATATACATGATATTTCATATTAATGTGAGGTTCAAAATACCAGAAATATGTCCAGTTTTTTCAGGTCTATATGTATAAACTGTTTGGTTTTTTTCTTATTCCTAGATAGTAATACATGGCAAAGAGGGATCAAGGGTGGGGGGGAGCGGGGTGAGGCAGGCAGGAAGAGAAGGAAAAAAATATCAGAAAATACAGCCATAGGTAGATACTGCTGAAAATCTTCAATTGCCTAAAACTCTCATTTGGAGGGAGAAAAGAGGGGCAGGACAGCCTAATGTTCCAATATCTGTGCTGAAAAATGGTATCCCTACTGGAAAATTGTATTTAGATTTAAAAGTTCATTTTTCAGGGGCAAACCATATTTAATCTACTAGTTTTCCTAGCAAAAAAAATTGACACTTGAGTTTAACAGGCATGTAAATAACTTGAATTCAAATATTTAAGTCACTCAATTAAGTAATGGAAATTGTAAAGGTCTAAGCACTGATCTGGAAACATACTTGTGATCTCATTTATGCCATTGACATACACCGAAATCAAAGACTAGGCTGAGAACAGAAACATGGTCAACATCTGCCTCAACCTCTGGTTGACATCTGTGAGGGCTGACTCAGCCTTTCATCTTCTGGTGGATATGCCTCTTGCTGAGTGTGACTCTGAAACAATCTGCAGGTCTTTCAGGTAAAGTTGTAGTCAAATTTATCTGCTGAATCTGCAGATCAAGCACCATTTTAATTTAGCCACCGTTCTGTTCTTTGATTTACTTGCAGCAGTTCTGTAATTGTGACTGACACCCTGAGGTGGGTACCATTGATATATGGTGTTTGTACTGCATTAAGTTTGTGAACCACATCAGGATTCTTTTGGATAAAAGCAATATAACTGTAAATTATGTTAGCATGTGGTTTGGAATATCAGCACTCTTTCAGATAAATTACATAAACTGCCATATAAAAATACATTTAATATATAATCTTGGAACATCTTTTTTTTTTAGGGAAGCTTCTTCTCTGGCAGAGAAACATCTGAGACATTATGATACTAACTCCCTAAATTTTTGTTTCAACTTAATTCTTTGTAGGGTTGGTTAATACAGAAAGGAAAGACCATTGGAAATGCTCTCAGGCTGTGTTTGAGCATGAGACACATGACATCTGCCATTGAAAATGATGCCCCAGGGAATTTCCTAAACATTATTTCTGAAAATGTGAAATGCAGCCACCTTTACTGATGAAAAAGCAGGAAGATGAATGTCAAGCATGGCAACATTCTTTATTCAGGGAAAAACAAGGCAAAACAATACTCATTTTGCGAGATAACTGAATACGTTTGTAGGGCATGTGCAGAATAAATGCATTTTCAAGTGCTCGCCTAAAAGTTCTACAATCAGTAAGCTGCATGCAATTCAGTGTATTTAATTCACAGAAACATAGTGCTTAGTTGATCTTCTCCAGGATTTGTACTTGGACTCCACCAACTCCAGGTATTTCAAATATAGATTCTTAGTCATCGTCCCTGGTGCTAAATGCCAGCAATTATAAGTACCAGTTGACTCATTTCTATACTCCATGATTTTTTATGGCTGTTATAAAGCCTTGAAAATGCTGACAGACCCATAGCCGTTGTGGGCACTGCCAATATCAGGGTGTTTGATGTTAAATATAGCTGGATATTAAACCTTTATATTGCTGTACCTAGTTGTTCAACAGCACTGTCACTAGGGAGGATAATGTGTGCCAGGGGACACTAATACAGCTAAGTATTATATTTTATTTATTCTAAAGATCCTTGCATTCTAAATGACTGAAGTTGTTAACTATACATTATCTTGCCAGTGGGGTTTATCAGCTCTTTATTTCTAAGTAGGAATGAAGAAAGAGCTGTGCTTGTGTGTTGCATTTGTATGTAACCACACGTATTTAGACCAGTTGTTTCACGGAATAGTCAAGGCTGTAAGGCAGCTGGATCATCTCCTCCAACACCCCCTGCTCTAGCAGGGTCAGCACAAGCAGGTTGCTCAGGGTCATGTACAGTCAGGTTTTGAATATCTCTACAGATGGAGATGCCACAACACTCTGGGCAACCTGTTTCTGTATCCAGTCATCCTTAGAATGAAAAAGTGTTTTCTAATGTTTAAATGGAATTTTCTGTATTTCAGTTGGTGCCCACAGCCTCTTCTCTTGTCAATGGGAACCACTGAGAACCATCTTCTTTGTGCCCCTCCACCAGGAATTTACAATGTAGACTGGCTAAAATCTTTAACATATAGCACTACTGACCGCTGTTGATAAATTCCCTTGTGTTTGGGGTGTGACATCCAATATGACTTGAACACGGCAAGTAGGAGTCGGACTTCTCAAAAGACATGTAAATCCTTCTCAGTATTTTGAGAATACTTCTCAGGCTCTTCCCAGG
This sequence comes from Falco cherrug, assembly GCF_023634085.1. Lineage (NCBI taxonomy): Eukaryota > Metazoa > Chordata > Aves > Falconiformes > Falconidae > Falco > Falco cherrug. The sequence continues at coordinate 8,380,026 of NC_073698.1, forward strand.
TGTTAGGTCCCAATCATTGCTAAAAACCATTCTTGTTGTTCAAGATTTGACTTAAACGACACTACTTTTGTTCAATACCATTTCCTCTTTGTTCAGATCTGCCAAATGCTTGATTAGAATTTAAGTTCACTTTGAAATTCTGGTGGGTAATGAGAATTATAGATTCAACTACTATTCTTCCTTCTGTAGATGGTAATTATTTCTGATATTTGTCTGCCAGAAATTAAACAGAATCACATTCAAACAAAAGAAACCTTTCCTTAATTGAGAGACTTGCCTACATGGCACAGAGTGTGAAAACAAAAGTACGCTTTCATAATCTTGAAGCTGGCTTCGGCATTGGGTTGGCTGATTAGAAAAAAACAGCCTCTATGAATAGAGGATGTCCTATATCAAAGAAGTTAAAACCTCAAATTTACTTTCATTTGTTAACGCCCTCTTTAGCAGCCTTTCTGCTCCAGAGACTTCCCTTCTTCCCTTTCAGTGTAAGTTGTTCTCATTAAGCTCTGTGATTACAAACAAGGCTTAGCAGTATTAAATGACTAGATATTTTTATGGCCAAATGGGATTACTTTGATAATTGGCTCTGATCTGTTGCAGAGCTTGCTCTCCCGTATTTGCTGCATCAAGCCTTGTAACATGACAGAAGTACCATCCAGCTGACATTTCCCAGGTCCTTTGATCCTGGATCTCTTCAGAAGTTGAGTTTCTTTTCAGCTGTAGGCAACATGTCACAGCCCTTCCAGAATTTTTTCTTGCTTCTGGCGTTGTCCGTGCTGGTGTCTTCTAAACTGTGTAGTGAAATTGTGATTAAGAATGACACGGTTTAAAATAGGGACAACATCCCCATGTTTCATGCAGCCACTTCTTTTCTAGGTTTGCAGTCTCAGCCATCATGTAGCCAGGCCATATTCTGCTCTTTGGTCATCACTCTTAACACAGGTTAAGTATACGTGGCAGATCAAGCTTAAGAGACGTTGACAGAAACCTCCAGCACTGAAATTACAGACGCATGACATGGTGTCATCCACCAGAAGCTGTGGCATTTCAGATCCATAGATCCTTGCTCTTTTGTCATGGTTTAACCCCAGGCAGTAGCTAACCCTTATGCAGCCACTCACCTGCTCCCCCCACAGTGGGATGGGGGAGGGAAGCGGAGGGGTAACAGTCAGAAAACTCTTGGGCTGAGATAAAGACAGTTTAATGGGTGAAGCAAAAGCCGCGCACACAAGCAAAGCAACCCAAGGGATTCACCCACCGCTTCCCACGGGCAGGCAGGGGCTCAGCCATCCCCAGGGCAGCCGGGCTCCGTCACGCGCAACGGGGACTTGGGAAGACAAACGCCGTCACTCCCCGCGTCCCCCCCTTCCTCCTTCTTCCCCCAGCTCTATACGCTGAGCATGACGCCATATGGTATGGAACATCCCTTGGGTCAGGGGGGTCAGCTGTGCCGGCCGTGTCCCCTCCCCGCTCCTTGTGCCCCCCCAGCCCCCTCGCTGGTGGGGTGGGGTGAGGGGCAGCAAAGCCCTTGGCTCGGTGTCAGCGCTGCTCGGCCACGGCTACAACAGCCCTGTGTTATCAGCAACACTTCCCAGCACAAATCCAAAGCATGGTCCCATAGCAGGTGCCGTGAAGAACATTAACTCTACCCCAGCCAAAACCAGCACCACTTGTAATGATAGATCCCTGTGGTAAAGGGTGTCTAACCTGGGATTAACAGACCAGTCAAACGCTCAAAGCATTCTAAACCAAAAAAAACCCAACAAACTACTTTATCTCTCTTGTCATGGGCACGTGCTGTCTTAAGGAACAGAAAGGACTGGTGCCAAAATAGTCAGTTTACATCTATGGGTTTGAGATGCAGAATTCAGAAGAATTATCCTGCATCTTCATTCTCCTCAAACCTGAAGCCAACACAGGACTTTCTTATGCCTTAAAGTGAAGAAATGTTGCTGTGTCTACAGAGATGTATAATATATTAATTTTTTCTGCCCACTGTGTTGATAAGGCTACCCCACTGATATATAAGCACTTCAGATTAACTCTCAGCATGTAAAAGTTCAGATGTTCCCCTGATGATCTTCCCATTTATTTCTTTGGAAAGAGTGGCAAACACTGACTCAGGCTTGATGCTATTTATTTAATGTGAGATTCCACGGTGATGCATTGAAGAGGATATTCGAGAGAAAGGGAAAATCAGGTTTCCTATAATACTGTGGAATGTGCTAATAAAACTCTGAGATGGTCCAGAAAGCAAAGCAGGTATTTGATAGAAACCCATTCTTATTGTCCCTGCAATCTGACCTAGGAAAAAAAATCATCCTTCCTCCCAAATCATGACACTTCATATAACCCTGAGCCTTACAGCTCATCTTGGCCTCATTGTTACAATAGCTGTTCATAGGTACCGGGTATAAAGATACTTTTTTTTTTTTTTTTAATATCTCAACATTAGTCAGACATGCAGAAATTAGGCAGTTAGGAATTGTTTATGACAGCCATATCCCCCCAGGTGTTCTCTGTATCTTTGAGAAGACAGTGCTTCTGTATTTGGAAATCCTGAAGTGGTGAATTAATCAGAAATTCGGGATTAGCCCGTAAGAATAAAACCACCGCTCTGTGTGCCAGACATACTTCAGCAGCTTTGAAAGCTTTACTTGATCAAAATAGATCCGGTAGAGTCTTTTCTGTAACGACTGAAAGGTGCAACAGGGTTCTCATAAAACCTTGAACAATCTGTGTGTGTTTTCAGCTGGCATTATTCTGTGTATAAGAAAAACAGTGCATTTTTGTAGCAGCTTGACAGGCTGGGGGCTAATGCGTGCATTGTACTTCTGTGCTTGTGCTGTGATTTATTTGGAGCAGGGCATGTTTATGGCAGTGCTCCTCTTAACTAGCCAGTGGGTATAATCCTGCCAAGTTCTGCTGTCAGTCTGGCAGTAAAAATAATGTCAATAGCAATCAGTCACTGCCCGCTTCCATTCCTCCTGCCGCCTTTGCTCCCAGGGGTAGGCACTGTCAGGTGATGCACCCTGCCAGTTTTGCTCCTGTCTTACAGAGAAGGGATTTTCTCTCGGCACTCTCCTTTAGCAGGATGTGACCATTGCCCACACTGCTCTTTAATCTCCTACAGGAAATAATAACTAAAATAAAATAAAACCCCCCACCCAACATTAAGAAAAGGCTACCTTACGAGCAGCCAACTGTTTGGATAAATGTCATGCTCAGCTTGACATTTCTTGCTGCTAGTCGTCTGGGTAGCTCAGCAAGCTGGGGCTGCAGCCCCACAGGGCAATGGGGGAAGACATGTAAAGGTCATTGTGATGATAGCGAAGGAGATACTTTAAAGCAGAATCCGAATATAAAGTCTTGTAGAAGCTGGCATGCAAATTAAAATGTAAATAAGGTTGACAAGCTTTCCAGCAAGATAGCAAACAGCCAAAGGGCAGCTCTGCCTTCTCTAGGCTTTTTCTGCCCTTCACGGAGCCTGCTACAGCTGTTTCCTCGGCCAGCAACCACAGTAACCTCTGGGGGAAGGAGGAATATGAAAGTCATAGTGACTCTTAGCAGCTGTCACATTTACAATGGTTTCTTTTCAGAGTATTTCATAATATTTTTTTACAGCGTACTTGCCTTAGAAATTTAGGTTATGCAATCACCATAAATGAATAAACTAAAAGATGTTTATATATGTGCGCAAGCATCAATGGCACTCTTAAAGCTATGAAATTCTTACAAGCTTCGTGAAAACACTAATTGTGAGAGGCTATTCCAGGCTTTTGGCACAATTAGAGAGCACAGAAATCGAGAAAGATGAGAGGAGAAAAGAGAAAGCAAGCCACTGACATAGGTAATTCGTTGAATTGTATTTAAACTGTAGCAGAAACCAGAAAAGGTTGACAAGGATGAGAGAGGCTTTTGAAAATGAAGGAGGTGAGGAAGAAGTCACAAGATAAGAAGTCTTACAATTCTCAGAATAGATTCACCTTCAGCATCCTGGTGTCAGAGAGATATGTGAGTAATGATTATGATTATTATTGCTTTAAGAAGTCTGCTGTGATTTGGTCTGCTTTCTTTTTACTAGTTAATTCTTTTTGGTTTAATGCCTGGCAGAAATTCATTTCTATATATTTAAGAACATATGTGCATTTAACCAGCAATCCCCTTGGCATCCCCTCCCACCCTTTGAAGGGTGCTGCCCTCCTTTACTGGTGCCCTTCCCAGCAGCCGCTTGGCATGCTCTGCACAGCAGCGCCAGCTGCGTGGCAGACCTCTACAAAGCAGATTTTTGTTTCCCTTTGTCAGTGCACGATACTCGCTGCCTGTTGGGATGCTTTTAGAGGCCTCCTGAGCCAGGCATCTCAAAACAGGAATGGTTTGCTGCAGTAATAGTGTCTGCTAATGTCTCATTACAATCAATTTAAATGCTCCAGTTCCACTGAGAGCTAATAACAGATGAAAGTCAAACTAGGCTTGTAATTTCAAAGACACATATTTTTTTGTAATGAACTGAACTATTATGCCCTGTTGAAAGCTTGACTATAAAAGATTTTAAAGCTATGCTTGTAGTGTCATTAGGACTTCCTTTTATGTGTCTTCTAAGCTTGGAATAGTACGATACTCTCAACTTTCTGTTTACCTTTAATAAAATAGCAAAGCTTTATCATTTGTCCTTTACAATTTTACATATTTACAAAACATATTTGATAGTATTAAAAAATTAAAATCTATAAACTAATGTGACCTGCCTAGCTTCCAGGGTGCCTCACGCTACATTTTATAGAAAAGAGAGTTTGTTTCCCTACCCTTTATTCTCTTCATTGTGTCCGTTCCCAACTCAACCTCTCTCAACATGATTGTCCTTCAACTAAATGGCCTTATGAAAAGGAAAGTTAGAGTAATGATAGCAAATTGCACCTGAAATCATCATGGGCCACTCTTCAGATGGATATCTGGTTTAAGAATAGAGACAAATTGGACCCAACAAGCTCAATACCTGGCAGAAGTTAGGGAAACAGGAAGAAAACCCAGATGTATATATAGAAAGGAAAATCAAATTTATCTGGCCTTCAAAAAACTCATGACCCTGCCAACCTGGAATGGGTAGGACACTGAGGCCTTTGGGAAAAAGACAAAAGAGAAATTAGGCTGAAGAAAAGGAAGAGAGAGCAGGCTTATGTATTCTTTGAAAAATTTTTTACAGGTAATTTTAGAGGGATAGTGGAGAGGTGAGACAGACAACTGAAAGAAGGAAAGAAATGTGGGGATTAACCACTCTGGAGAGGCAAATAACAAGGTACAGGGCACTAAGGGCTGTGGAAGGTGCAGGGAAGATGCCTGGTTCTTGCTGAGCTGCTGGTGGGGTTGCTGATGGGCTCTCAGAGCAGCAAAGGGGATGGAGGAGCTGGGAAGCCTGAAGCGTTGTGGCTTTCCTTGCTCTGCAGGAGCTAGTAAAGCTGCTGAGAAGATCTCTTATCTACTCACTTGTACCCAGCTCCTTGCCTCTGCTTACTGACCCCGCTGTAATGCTTGTTAAAAACATGGCTAATCTTTAACTCTAGTCCCACCAACAGTGTACCTCTAGATGAGAACAGATGGGGTGGTGGAGGCAGAAGCACATAGGCTAGAGTTATCATAAAATGCAGTGTTTTGTGAAGTTACGTTCTCAGTTTGTAAGAGAAAGGGTCAGGAGAGGGGGAACTCTGGGCTTTGATGTGTTATGTTGAGGACAGGGGACAGAAAGGGTGCAGGCACAGACAAAACCCCTGCTGTTACCGGCAAGGGCAAGGAAGGCTGGTCCACCAGGGTCCCTCTGTACGCAGTGGAGAGAGAAGGTCCTCGGGAGGATGGTGGCCCTCAACTGAGCTGTACTTGAGCCTCTCATTAGGGTCCCTGAAAGATTAACCCCAACAGGCTGAAATCAGCCTTTATGAATCCCCTGTCATCTGCCCGTCTCAAGGGAAAGGGTGGGAGGTCAGTGAACAAGAAGGGATCCAGGAGTGGGACCAGGTTGTGAGGATCCAGCTCTGTTGCCTTCACATTACTGTGGTAGCACACCTCTGCAGGAGGATGACCAAAGACTGCAGCTTTAAACTCAAGGAGTGATGGCTCTAGATATTCATAAAAACCATTCATATGAGACTGTAGTCCTTTGAAGGAAGGCGAGCTAGGCAAGCTGCGAAAGTTTAATTTAACATAGACTGCAGAAGAGAGAGCAGAAAAACCTTAATTAGTCACTCCTAGTGTAGCTGGTCACTGTCCAGACAGTGCAAGAATAGTCACAGCTACAAGACAGCTTAGTTCAAGCTGTGAAGCTTAATTTGCCCTATTGCACTGGCAGGTGATGACAACGTTTCTTCAGCCTAATGTTAACAGAGAACAGAAATTGTCTGTCCACCCCACTGCAAGACATTATTTTTTAGTAGAAGAATAAAAAGCAGCAGGCACAGAAACCAGTTATCTTCTCTCTTCTTGTCCTCTAACACTGAGCCACCTCCTGATTTGGCTTGACTTCAACTGTGTTCTCTCTCAGTCCTCCAGGCAGTTGTTTTTTATTAATTTCCTATCTTGCCTATGACTAAGAAGGGGAGAATGCAAGTCCCTCTGAATTTTCCTACATTCTCTTGCACTGAAGATTTTGTGCACGAAAGAATTTTATCTTCATTTTTCTTGTGTGTATGCAGCACCATGCACATGGTTACCATGAAAATGTAACTCATCCTGAAGAACGGTCTGTGGTGAGACCAACTAGCCCCTTGAACAGGCTACAGAAGCTGCCCAAATCTTTTATCCCTTTCATTTCATGTCTAGTCTAGAAATTTCTATCTCTAGAGCTAGTACATTGCCTATCCACTTAGGAGTGAGTTTCACAATAAATTCATCCAAAGAAGATCAAGAACTATCACAAGAGTTCTATCACAAGTGAAAGATAAGATGGATTTATGTGACATTCTTGAAGCTTAGTGCCTTGTGTAAGTCAACAGGAAAATACTGTTATTCTATAAAATGACACTGCAGCCAGGTTGGTGGCTTGTGTGAATTAGCACAAATTAATTTTCACATTAACCTGCTTACAGCCATGAAGACTACACGAGGTACTGGGGGATTCAGTTAATTACAATAATAATACTTTTGTGCTAATTACAGGGACACACCAAAAAGGTTTCTGTAGCAATACTAACCCATTTTACAGCATGTAGGCCACTGGCAGTAATGAGCTTCATCTGTCCCAACTGGTATTTAGTAATTTTCTTTAAGGTCTCATTTCTGACACTTGCAGACTTTTTGGAAGGGTTTTCACTTGCAAAACCATCCCTGCTTGCCTGTTTAGCTGTGTTCCCCTTTTTCATCATTTTTTGTAATTTTACTGTAGTGTTAGTTTTGCAATATTTCAGTTTCCCATATTGTTTTCTCGTATTCATTGTCAGCTAGGAGGAACAGTCTCATAAAGCAGCAAAAGAGCTTCAGATGAGACATCAGGGGAAAATGCAGCTGCGGAAAAAAGAGCAAAACACCAGAATAGACTGTTTGGGGTAGTTGAAGTGTCTCCATTTCAGAGGATCTTTAAGAACAAAATAAACAGACATCTGCAAAAAACATAGAATTGTGACTTACAGCCCCTGAAGCCTTTCTGCTCATCTCTGGAAACCTTTCTGTCTCCTCTTCACTCTGAGAGCTCAGGCTCATGCTCCAATTGCAGGTTTCTGATACCTGGCCACCCATGCAAGCGTGTGCTGGTTGTTCTTGGAAAATGCTAGGCAGTGCAATTTGATACAGTACTTTATTGTTGTGGTCTAAGCTAAATCATCTCCACGTGCTTCAGAAAGTGCAGTCAGTCACCCCAGCACAGATGACATTCAGGAACTTGATCACAAATCCCAGACAATAATGCACTCCCAGATGATCCGCCTGAGTGTCTCATTTGATCCGAGTAGATCTCTTTCTTAGAAGAGTGTGTACAGGAGGCATAAGTCATTCTTTATTCCCCAATAAATTTCTTAAGTGTTCATGGGTTTTGACCATTCCTGTCCAAACTGTCTCTGAAAGCTGTATGAATGTGACGTTTATCAGTTCTAAATGCTGTTTATTCACATAAGCGAAGGGTTCATCTTGACCTACTGCTTTTTCCTACCTGGATCATCCTGGTCAGTCACAAGTAGTGAAGCAGAAAATGAGAGAGCGTTGGAGAAACCAGCCCGCCAAGGCTGAGCCAAAGCACAGTGTCAACAAACTGTTACAGATTATTCCCATTTTTGTCAACGGCCTCTTCAGGAAAGGAAAAGCCAGTCTGCGGATGTCAAATAAATCTTAGGGTAGAGCTAGGTAGACTGCAGTCCTGAAAAAATGTCACTGTGTTAAAAATGTTGATTTCCCCACTGAAAATGGGTCTAAAAGAATTTGCCCTTCAAGGGACCATATGGCACTGCAATCCAAGTGCTGTCGCTAGCTGTAGGCTGGCAACTGTGGGAAAATCTGCACCAGTAAATAGCGTTTGACACAGCCCCTTTTTTCTCTCTCCTCCTCTCTTTCTGCATTTTGTAGATATATATACACACACACACACATTCTCTCTATATATTGGCATTCAATTTATATATATATATATGCACATTGAATTGACTTTCAGTAAGGTAGTGTAAAATACCATAAATAATAATACCTACCATGTTAGAATAACAAAGTATTCACTTACTCCAGAGAACAAACAGCTGGTCTTTTGGGAAAGCTGTTGAGGTGTCATTCTTATTCTGGGATGCTTGTCACAATCATTAAAGAATATAAGAAACCTGGATTTCAAGTGGGAAGTTTTCAGCACTTGCATTTTCTACTGATCTGTAAGGCTTGTCCATAACACGGCTCACGAGCACAGCAGAGAGACAGCAGAGGTCTTCTGCTTCTTGTAGGACTGACCCTGATCTTTGCTTTTTTACCTAGAGTCTATGTGTCTGGCACACCTGAGTTGAACAAGATCACTGAAAGTATTGATTTGATGTAGACAGAAACCTTGAAGGGCTTGGTGGTTAGTAATATTCACTGATGTACGTATTGTCAAATTCATTTTGCATTTTCAGTTTTCATTCAATGGAAAGGCTGTCATACAATGCAATTGTTTACGTAGTACACAGGACCAGTGATGCGATGGATAATAACTGGAAGCTGTTGCTGTGCTGAGATTATGCAGAGCTGGTTATTCCACCGCAGAATGCTGGAGGATTGGCACGTGTAGGAAGGGCCTCTCAAATACCTATCCAACTAGTGCTTTGTCTGGAAAAAGACATCTACAGGCTCCATCAGGAAAGGAGAAGAATGATGTGCATTCAGAAGATCTGGAGATTCATAAGTCTCTCCTCAGTAGTATGTAGAAGCATACTTTAAAACACAGCTTTCGAAACAAAACAGGGAAGTAAATTTAAAATGGGATAAAAAAGTGATATAGTGTAGACAGGCAAATTTTCTTCGTATCGGTTTTTGATAGTACATTAAATTTTTAGAAAGAGGAATCTGATTGATGCAATACATCTGATTTTTTCAGGAAGTCATTTGATATTGCATGATACAGGACACTGCTACTTAAACTGGTGAAGACATAGAACTTCACTGGTTTAAACAGCAGTGTAAAAGACAACTGAAGGAGAGGCAAATGTACCAGAAAAATCTGAAACAAAAATTGGATTGTTTATTTAGCAAAATGGAGATTGGTAGGCGATGAGAATCAATATACAATGGAAAAGAACCATTTACACAGAGGAATGGCGTTGGTACAAAAGCCAGTAAGTAGGCTTCAGCAACATTTAGTTAGAAGAATGAGCCTAACCATCTGAGGACTGGATTCTGTGCACGGTCTTCCAACAGTTATGAAATGCCAAAACTGAACTAATTTTAAGAAAATATTTATATTTTTATATTTTATTTATATTTATATATTATATTTATATTTTATATTATAAATTTATATGTATATATTATAAATTTAAGAAAAGTTTATGGACAGTATTTTAGGTTTTGATTCTCTGTGAAATCTGGAATTGGCATTGATTAAGATGACCTTTTCCAGCTAAGTCTTTTGTGCTGTAAAGGTGGGTTTCTGTGGTTCTATGAATAAGGTCAAGAGTAGCAGCAGTAATTGCAAGGCATTTCTTGGTATTACAGTGATTTTTCATATGTTATTCCAATTTTACATGATCTGATGCTCAAGTTAATCAACATTTCAGAGCATCCAGACTATCAGCTATAGCCAACATGTCTAGTGGCCAACTGCACAACATACATGTTTGCAATCTAGATATCTCATTGCACAGTACTCAAAATATTCTTCATGATAAGCTAAGAGGCATGCAGGGAGCATGACTTATCCTGAGGTAATGTATGTATTTGTCTTGTTTAAACTCATTCAGGCTTGTAATGTGCACAACCATTCCCTATTACCTGTTTGTATTAGAAGCAGTAATCCCCCTTAATCAGGAAGCTGTAGCAAACTAATAGAATTCTGCAGCTGCTCTAAATATTGCTTCTTAGAAAACATCAATACGCATGTGAAGATGTTTTTATCCATTTCATTCCTTCCTCCATACTTTTATTTTTGGTTCAGGACATTTGGGATTTTTTTTTTTTTTAAGTTTTCTTAATGGTAAAAATGGACAGTTTTGTTTCCAGTCTTTGCTCAGTTCTTTTTAATTCAATGGAGAGTCCCAGACAGCCTTAGGAGATGGCTGAAGATACCTTTGTCTGGAAGAATAGCACAGCTGAGTATAGGACGGTGAAGGTTACAGGGGGAGGTAGTTTTTACCTAGCAGATTTTGAAGTCAGGGAGCGAATCATTTATTAATGGCAATATTCAATGTTAGCAAACAGTATTAATCATAATAGCAAAATAGTTAAGCCGAATGAGATATATCCATATTTCTTTTCATAATATTCTTGCCAAGATTCTGGTTGTATTACTGGTGGTTCTTCTGATCTCTTTGCTTCTGCTAGTCTGTAAGGCTATCCTGTTTTACAGATAATTATATCAGGTAGTATTGGTATTCTTGCTACTATTTAATTTTCTGCTTTAGCTTATAATTTTTAAACGATTTGTGGGTTGTGGTTTTGAAGGTTTTTTACTGTCAGCTACAGCTTTCATGCTGGTTTATGGAATTAATAAAATCACATTAGTTTCTCCACCACTCTATTTTCAGAAATAAACTTTTTTTGTCCCAAGTCCCTTTCAGGAACCCCTTTTATAACTCTTCCCACTCTGAGTATATCAGAATTTCATGGAGCACAAGTATAAAACTGGCATATGTTGTCTTAGCTGTGGAAGTTTTCATGTAAGTTTTCATAAAAGTTCACTTGGGAGTTTTGAGCCCTGATTTAGTTTTTTATTATTTATTTTTTTTTCTAAAAAGCAGGCAGGTCAGACTGATCTACATTTCCAGTTTTGTTTCAAAAATATTCTTTCACAGTGCCTAGGCAGGTCATGCATCTCCTTAGTCAGATTAAGCAGTTATGGATTCTGGAAACGATGCAGTAGAATTGTCCCTTTTTTCTTTTCCCAACATGGTTTAACACAAGGTGGCATCTTCCGTGTACAGCAGTGCTGGGGAAGATACCACATGCCCCAGCCTGCTCCCAGCTCCATATCGCTGTATCCTGCCCTCCTCAAATTTGGGCAGTTTTGTGTCTGACTGCTTTCCAGTCTGCATCAACCAGACCCCATGAGGTTAGTATAAATAGACTGAACAGGCTAACCCAGTTCATCTGATTGAAAGGTATTTGGGAAAATTCGCATGAGCTGTGCAGCTGGCAGGTGGGCCACCATCAGAGCATTTCCCATCAGAGCCTGTAAAAGAGGAGTAGCTACCCAGTGTAGATACAGGGTTAGTCAAGACCACCAAAATGACTTCTGGGTATTGCCATGCCCAAGAAACTCTAGAAGCAGTCAGCTCTGTAGTTTGTTTCCTCATGTCAATTCATGTCTTTAAGAGCTGGAAGCAGGCTAAGCTAGCATCATCATTAAGATGTGGCTAATCAGTATAATATGCTCAATGCCCAAGAAATAGAACTGTACTTGGTAAAAAGCAGAAGCAAGAAAAAGCAATGAAGCAAAAATAAGTAACAATTGCCCCAGGGCAACGATTTTGGATGAGGAATTGTGGAAATTGAATAAAAGTCTGAAAATAAGATCCTCCACCACTAGCCTGAAGTGACAAAATAGCTAAATGAATTAGCTTAGCTATTAATAGAAAGTAGGTTTTGTTTCTTTACAATGTCCCACATAAATATTTGTTGAAGAAAGAGGATTCCAATGCAGGGAAGCTTTTTCTTTTTTTTTATTTTTTCACCTTGACAGAGTAATTTTGTGCCTAAAACAGCAGACGTATCTTGAAACGTTTTTGCACTGTACAAAACAGTAACTCCTACAAAGCTATCAAGGTTAATGAGACATATGCTTCTCTGCTGGGCAAGCGAGGCTGTGCAAGTTGGATGCCTGGGGTGAAATGCCCAACTTTTCCAAGATTTCACACTGTGCTGCCAAGGCAGACGATGTGTTGTGATACGGTTGTTTCAGAGCTGACTCTCTGCTCTTTATTTGCCTTGCCCCTCTTCAAACTTTATACGCACAATGTTGTCCAAGATATCAGCTCAGTGTGAGCCTCAGGGAATTTGAAAAAGTGCTACAAATAGTCCCATTTAGTTCAGGGGTGCATAATTTCAAATAATGGGGTGTGGGTGGGGTGGGGGTGGGAGGTGTTGCTGCGGCAGAGTTCAGACTACAGTAAAATTAGGTGCAGGAAAAAGGTTCCCAAAATCTTGGAAGGGGTTGTTTTGAAAACCTATTGAGCTGCTTGTAGTTTTCTTCAGTGGTTGGAAGAAGCTGCAAGAAATTCCCAGCTGAGAAGGTCCAGGCTGACACTTCATAAACCAAGGATAGGCTTTAAGGGAACAGGTGGAATAACACCTCATTGGGATACATAGTCCTTGTCACTCACTCTCTAATAGCTTGATTTATTTTAGTACATCTCTTTCATTATGAGGTACAAATCCTCTGAAATGAAAGCTTCTAGAAACTAATTTGAATTGGAATTATATTCCCTGGGTCTAAGAATAGAGCACGATATTAGTCTCCTGAATGTATCGTGGGAGGAAGGTATCTTTTCAGGTGTATTTATATTCACAACTAACACAATATGAGGGCTGTATCTAATGGTGCAACAGATGGAAGAAACATTATGTTCAGTAATAAAGCAAATAAAAATAATGTTAGTGGTGATGTTTAGGCAATGAGGCCAGCTACAGAACAAATATACAGGATGAAATTTTATTTAGAAGACATCCTGCAGTGTAAATACCTGTATATTGGTAAAGGGAGACAACCAACCAGTAGCAAAGAATAAAGACGTTAATGGTCCTACAGTTTTAAAGGTAAAAGCAATAAGAAAAATCAGTAAATAAGCCTGTATCATTATTTTTGAAAGGTTCCTGAAAAGGTGTGTTGAAAATATTCCAATAAAAACAAGCAGATTTATTCAAACTAATAAAACCCAATAAAATATAAATGTATTTTCCCTTCCCTGGTATTGAAATCTGTGTTTTTCATTTCCTTTGAGTGAGCTCAGGGGAGTTATATGACTGATAAGAAATAGCAGCATAACTTGTTGTGTTGCGCAGTGCATCATTAATGGAGCAAGGCCTTTTGAGCAACATCTTCTCCAATGAATAATGCACACTATTGCATTGCCTATTGATGCCATCAGAATTTTGTGTGCTTTTTCCCTGTCAAGTCATGAATTTAGCTGATGTTCAATCTAATTGATTTTTTTGGACTTACTAAAAGCATAGCATTTGCCATGAAATATAAGATCCAAAGCCAGCCTTGTCCAGAACTACATCTCTGGCAGTGACCCACATCAGACAGGGCAGACACAAGAACCAAAGGTGCAGTGAACTGTACCTAACCACAGTATGTTTGTTTGTTTGTTTATTCCTCTCTGCAATTACTGCAGACCATTAAGATGTTTCACCATCATTAACCTGCTATGTAAATGCTTGCAACCTCAGACAGCTATAGAGTTAAAAACTCTTAAGCATCTAGAAACAGCTGTCAGGGTACTTTTAGCAAAAAAATTGACTCCAGATGAATACTAAACAACAAAAAAAGTTTTAAACGGAAGACATAAAATACTAGCCAAATGTATTAGCAGTTCACATTGTTTTGCATGCTCTTTCACTTGTTATGTGTATTACAGTGGTTTCAAAGGCTGCCAGAGCTGCGGGATGCTAGGCACCTGGTAGGCATAGCCAGACACACAGCAGCCAAATCTCTGCCTTAGGAGCCATAATATGATGACAATTACTCTTTGTGACTCACCAAGGTTCACACCGTAAATCTGTGCAAAAAGAAGAATCAGACCCAGTCCTCTGAAGTCTTGATGCTGGTCTGCTCACCTTCTTCTCACCTCCACGTATAAAACAGTGGTGACGGGACAGCACTGTGGGCAAAGGCCAGAAATGGAGAACACTCTCTGTAGGAAGAAATGCATTCTTCTATTATTTTAAATCTTAAACACTTAAGACATCTGCTAAGAGGAGGCAGAAGGGGGAGAAAAAAAGATGTACATAAATAGCGTTACCATAATAATAGTATCATGCACATTGCTATCTCGGATGTCCAAGACAGGAAGTTCATGACTTGCTGTAGTGGCATACAATTTGCATTCCCGTAAACAGAACAGAAGAAAATCTCAGAAGGCTTAAGCTGGCCTGGATCCACTGAAATTATGCCAAGTCTCAATACTGATGGAGAAGCTGGTCTGGCAGCTATTCCTTTATGATAGTGTCTGGAGTTATTCGACATACCCTTTTTAAGGTGATAAAATTCTGTCTCTGACTGATGCCTTCCTAGTTTTTTGTTTTCTTTTTTAAGCAGTGTAGTCTGTTAAAATTAGGCAGTTCAAGTTTTATTTTCCAGTTCGAGTTTCCACCTTTTAGGAAATCTGTTATCCTCTAGAAGCAAACAGGGATGATCCTGAATTACACAGGAAAGCAAGTTTTGATACCTGCTGACAAAAACAATTGCTATCTCTCTAAAGATGCCCAGCACTAAAACCATTCAAACTAATACAGACTTGGAGTGTGATGCTGAACTATTATTTTCACTGTTGTATAATACATCAGCATTTCAGTTGCTTCAGTTGCTTAACTATTCTTTACTTGAAGGGTCAAGGCTTTTTTTGCTATCATGTTCTCTAAATTCAGTTGAAGCTACAATCTTTATTATAAATTTAAAAGTTAAAAATAACAGTAATGGTGCTTTGTAAAATTATGCAACTCTTTCACACAAAAAATCTGCAGCAAATTTATCATAGCCATTCTTTATTTATATGACCAAAAAGTAGCATCAAGCCATTCAGATATAAAATCTGTCTTTGCTATTTTTGTATTTTAGAAATTATTTGATTTTCACTATAATTTTTTTTAAATTTCTTGAGGTTTGGTTTCTTGCGTTCATTTTTTAGTCTCTCAAATGCATCTAAGACTTCCAAGAGCTTTCTTGTATGCTTAAGTATTATAGCCTTTTAGGCTCTTTCTGGAGAATTTGAACCTAAAATTTCAGTATGCTGCTTATTTCAATTTAAAAGGCTCCACATACATGAAAGGACTTCAGTCACAGCAACACTCATCCCAACTGCCCTTAATGTCTGTGCATCTGCCATGGATCTCACAAACTCATGGTGTTTTCCTTCACAGCATGAGGAGAGGCTTACATGTTGAGTCATCGGGCTCGCAGCTCATATAGTTGGATCATGGGCCATCAAAGCCAGTCAGTAGGAAACTGAAAAGGGAGGTGGGGGGGTGTTAAAACAACTCCTCCCCACCCTATAGGTACCCACTTGCACAGCTGTAGAAGGGGTAGCAGGATTTTAGGTATCTAAGTCACTTCAGCAGTGAAAACGGTGGTGTCTGCCATACCCTCAAGATGTCAAAGTGGATTAGGCAAGATTTTGTAAGCCACAGTTTCGATCTTAGCCAGCTAAACTTGGAGTTTCAGTTTAACTGCATTACTGTTAGGGTTTGGGGTGGTTTGTTTTTTTTTTAATGGGGCTGGCCACTTAATGTTGCTTTGATTTCTCAGTATGTGAACTAAGGAGAAGGTTCAGGGTGTTTGAAGATTACTCCCAAAGCTCTACCCAGTCCTTTCAACATATGAAAGTCCTTCAGAAAGGCAAAGGATTGCATTAGTATTTGAAGGTTAAAAGATGTGTGAGTCCCAGATCTAGCACTTGGCAAGCTGTTGGAATGAGGTGGAAGGAAAAACACCAGCTCCCTGCCCGTATATTCAGGCTAATGAGTCCTGTATGGAGCAGACAAATGTCAGTTGTTCCAACTGGTGTCTGTAGTTGAGAAATACACTCACTTTTGGCCTTGGTTGCATGCTGTAGCAATTCAAGCTGTCTCTACTTTTCCCTCTTTCCTGACTGCCCAGAACATTAAGCAGAGCCAGCTTTAGAAAACAGACCCTTGGGAAGACGGGCGCTTGCTTGGGGCAGCATGCAGAGCCCAACATGCCAATGCCAAAGCCCTGGAAAATGGTCTTGCTGCCCCTGCAGCTGGGCCATTCCTCACAGCAGCAGCCTCCTCTCCCACGTCCAATGGCAGTAGCTCCACCTCTCCAGGCTTAGCAAGTTGTAGCCGTATCCTTGGGACAGCTAAATTTGGGTCTACAAACACTGCCCTGAGCCCTGAGCCAGCTCTAAAGCAGAGTCTGAACAAACACATCCATCGCATCTGCCCTGTTTCTTACCACAGCATTTCCAGAGCCATTATATCAACTGGTCTGACCTCGGCAATAATAAAGGTTACAGTTTGCTCACCCAGTTGCACTTTTAGCCTAAAGCATAACTTTATCAGTTTCTTAAGCTCCTGGAATTAGTTGGTTAGATCATTAGTGAATCAGGCAACGGGGAGGACCTTTGCAGATGGATTTTGATAAGTCACATTTGGCAAACTTCACTAATGATGCACTCCAGCAGTAACACATTCTTTGTCCTCCCTTTCTTTAAAGGGCATGAAATTAGTGAATCAGCTTTAACTGTATTTCTTGTCAGCATGTCACAACCTTCAGTGTCCTTCTAATTGTGTAGGAGCCTTGAAAGTGTGTTATTTAGGTTCAGTGCTGAATTTGAAGGAAGCATGATGAGTTTTTCTGGACTTGAGCACTGCCACTTATTCGCACCTAGCAAATGCAAAGCCATTAGGAAACAACTCCTCTGGAATGACCCCGTATATAGAGAAGTGTTAAGAAAAAAGGACTTTTTCCCAGTGGGCAGGACTACCATAGCAGGTCTGATGCCAGAAATGGAGCATCACTGTTTCTTTTTCTGTTCACATTTCAAATACAGCTGTCACTGTAGTATCTAGGCATCAGCAGGAGAATGAGGAGGACTGAGATTAAAGAAGCTGATCAGAGTGGGCTTAAATACCACATGCACTGATGGCCTTGCGATTTTTAGTCTGGGCATTTGTCAGGAGGAAGGTACAGGTGTACATTTCAGTATTTTTCAATGCATAAATATGAAGAAGGTACTACGTGAAAATATATGCCCATAAATATGTTTATTTTCAAATTAGCTGTGTATTTCAATCTAAAGGAAAAAACATCTCAAGAACACATTCTAATGATAATTATCATTATTACTTCAGTAATTTTTAATATTAACCTGGGAGCTGGAGGTTGAACCCTGAACTTCCATCACACACTTATTAGACAATTTTTAAGATGTGTTATAGTTTCTAAATGTCTTCGAGAAGGAGAAAGGTTATTAAATTCAGAATAAATATACAGTCAGTTAAAAGCAGTTAAATTACAAGTGCGCTCCGAAGTCAGAACACAAGCTATAATTTCATCATCTGACCAAGCTGTAGTCATTCGAGTATCTCATGAGCTGGTGTTCAAGTTGCAGATAGCTGGATGCTGTGCTAGAGTCAGATTTTCAATCCTCTTTTCTCACTCTCCAGATTGGTGTCTAAATCTGGGAGTTACTCCCACACCTCGCATACAGAGTCAGCCTGGGATATGGTTGCTTATTAAAGGGGAAGCTGCCATTACAGCTGCTCTGATGGAAATCATTCATATCTTTGATCTCACCCAGATGTAAAACATCAAAGAAGCTGCATTACACTGTACGTTTACTGCCTTCTTCACTGTATCCACCACACGTGAAAGACACCTAGTAACAACCCTTAAAATTGTAGTATTCTGTCTGTATGCAGAGGACTGACACAGTGTAAGGGAGAGAAATATAAGCTTTTTGGTTTTAAGATCACCTTTCCTGTTTGCCAAGAAGAAATGTTAGATTTGTTACAATGAAATGGAAGTTGAACAAAGCCTTGCTCAGAAGATGATTATTTACTAAATACATTCTAGAGCAGGGGAATGGAACAAATATGACTCACATAGAGCAAACTTGAATCCTACACTGGGATAAACACTTAAGAACTAAACACCACTTTATAAAGCAACACAAGTTTGTGGGAGCCTTAGTTCCATTGAGGATTTGGGCTTTTAAATCACTGAGAAATTTAAAGTTGTACTCTAGGTGAAAGAAATCAGGAAGAAACAAGCTACAGCATGCATCTGAAATATAGTCTGCATGTAGGAGTGTCTCTTCTCCTGACATACAGATTTCAGCTGCAGTCAGTGATGTCATAGGTATGTGGGAAGACTGAAGAGTCTTATATCACAGCAGTGGTTCCCAGCTGACTGGCAAAGCAGCCACTGTCACTTAATAAACACAGTAGGTAATGCTAAAGCAGCTCAGCGAAAAGGGAGTTAAAATGCATCAAGTAAGAAGAAGGGGGGGAAAAAAAAAAACCAAACACAAAAGCTCAAATCAAACCACTCTGCTAAGCCAACTTTAAGGTAGCTACTGTCTATGCAAAATGTGGAATCTTGGAAAGGTCAGATGTCATCCAATGAAAAGTTACAGGGCACTGAGTAAAATGAATTAGTTGTTGTTGCAAAGCATCTAGACATTCTGGGAACTGAGCCAGCGCGAACGGCAAATGATCAAATAAAAATAATGCTGAGATTTCTGCTAGGAGAAAATGAGAATATTGCTGTCTTACAGCATTCTCACATAGCTCAAAGAGCAGCAAACAGGGAGCAGAACAGGTTATAAATGCACAGTAAAGATTTATGTGCTTAAACTGAGAGATGGTGTTATCTGGTGGGATGTACCGCTGTCCTTTAAGGAAGGATACCTCGCCTGCTGGTTTCGCTTCTGTTCCAGACTTGCTGTGGGGAAATGTAGACCCTCCTTTTGAAGCAGGTAGTGAAAGAAAACATTGAGGTGCAGAGAGCATCTTCTTCACTTTGTTGGCATCAGTCTGCAACATTTTACTCTTCAAAGTGTCACTGACTCACTGCAAAGGATTTTGTACACCCCCTCAAGTTACCCTTCTAACTCGTGTTGGTAGATTTCCCGGGTTTAGGTTGAGTTATGACTCTCTGTGTTGCTGGAGCACTGCCTGTACATTGTTAGTTTCAAGGAATTACAGCTTGTTTGCAAAACTTCAACCTTTCCTCTTGCAAACCAAAAGTCAGCCCATTAGGTCCCACAGTGAGCAAGGGGAAGGTGCCAGCAGGAAGAACTGTTGACCAGGCTGCAAACAAGGGACCTGTCCTTTCAGAGAGGAGCCTCACCAAGTGATACATCTCTAGCTGAATCCTTGCTCCAGCGCTGGTCCCATGTTCCTTGTCAGATCACATTTTACAAAGCTACCAGCAGAGCTATGGAGGAGAACAAGGTGTGGGAGGTGGTTTTGTGCCGCTCCTGTGCAGCTTAAATAGGTCTGGAGTTTCTGGAATCACCCACCATAAGACCAAGTTATGTCTCCACCTATTTAAAAAGAAACAGAGACCAATCCTCAGTGGGCTGGGTAAAATAAAGTGGCTTATTGCTCATACAAAAATTTCACAGCTGCTTGAGGGATAATTAGACTTTGATATATCTCCTTCAGTTCAGTGGGATTTTACGCTAAAAGCTTGACTCATTAGGAACTTCAGTGCATCATCCCACTGCCCCTAACAATGTATCTTATTGTTTGGAAGGAGGAATGATATGATAGAAAACTGCTTTCAGCATCCTTTTTACAGACTGAAAGATATTTGGTAGCACATTTTAACCCCCTTTTCCTTTCTTGAAGCTGCAGGAGAGAAGGTCCTCGCTATTTGACTTTTCATAGTCAGTGCTGAAAGGTTCAGGTGTCATGATAAAGAGGGCATATATGTACCAAAGATAATATAGTAATGGGAGGTTCTATTAGACCTCAATTTTCAGGACGTGCTTTACACTCATTAATTTAATATAATTTGCATTTAGCAGCCCTAATGATTATATAGGTCAAGAAAACTAAAATATCTTTATTCTCTGGGGGTTTTTATCTCCTTAGAGTACGCTCGGTTTGAAGCAAAAATCCATGACCTGCGTGAGCAGATGATGAATCACAGCATGAGTTCTGGGTCCGGCTCCCTGAGGACTAATCAGAAGAGGTCACTGTATGTCAGGTAAGCAAGGAGAGCATTCTCCTGGGACTATGTCAGCAGCTACCTTGTCTATGCCTGACTTGTGTGTTGTGGGTTCAGCAAGGTGGGAAAGAAGTTCGAGGGACTGCATCGAATTGAGCTGAGAAATGCATCACCCCTATAAGCACAGCCCTATTGCTTAATCCGATCATTTCAAGCCATTTTCAGAGAGCATTATACTTTTATAGTTATTTGGTTTTATGAGATAAAGAACTCAGCAGTTGCAAGCTCTTTCTATATCTGAGACGGTTATGGTGGTCTAGTGACACATTGCATTTCTGTGTGAGGTCTTGCCCAGACATCGAATGATTGCTCTTATAAAGTGCACTTTTTCCCCAAGGCCATGTACTTACAAAGCAAGGACTATTATGTGCTGTTCTAAATGCATGGCAATCTGCTGCTATCCTCTTGCTTAAGTTTACCCTTCTATCAGTCTACACTACAAAGACTTTATCATCTACCTAGCAAGATCAAATATGCAGATGAGATGCTAAACAAGCTGACGTACGTAGCTTAAACAGGGTAGCAAATAACACAGGAACTGCCTAACAGAGCCAGGTGGTAGCAGTGGTTATACTTTTGCTTTGACTGTGCAAATCTACTGCCATAGTTGTTGCTGGGTGAAAGACTGGGTGTTGCCCAATTGCCCCTAGCAAAGTTCTTGCTGTCACTCATGAGTTTGAGGCCTTTGGGGTTCATGGAGACTATGGGACTCCGTGACAAATATTTTAATCGTCTTAATAATTATGCTTCTCTAGGCTTTTCATTTTTTTTCCCCGTGCTCAGCATATAATTTGAAATTCCTGACAATCATGAAGTAGAGGGAAGCAATTTGTCAGCCTCCAGGCAGTCATAATTATTCATGGGGGAGCTAATTCAGGTGATAACATTGCAGAGATCCAATTAAGGCTAAATTCTACATTTTGTCATTATGCCCTCAGCATGAAGGGGTAAAGTAGGAGAGAAGGAAGGGAAAATTTAAATGTTAGCATGGATAGTCTTATTTTGTTGGGCAGCAACCACGTGAAGCACTAATTGGTACTGCTGCCAGGAAGAGCAAGGACTGAAAGGGTATAGATCACTGTTACCAGTGATCTTGCTGTTGGGCAAGGTCAGGTTGGAAGTGTCATGGCTTTTGATCCATCTCTAACCTTCTCTGACCTCTCTGGCTTTGTGTTTACTTCTGAAGCTATTCCACCTGCAGCAGGTTTTCTGCAGACCAAACACAGCATGACTTTGCTGTCAAGAGCTTTGGTCAGCTCTCTGAATTTGCATTTTCTGAAAAGCTACAGTCATTGGACATGCCCCATCCCTGGCAGTGCTCAGTGCCAGGCTGGATGGGGCTCTGAGCAACCTAGAAGGTTTCCCTGCCCATGGCAGGGGGGTTGGAACTCGATGATCTTTAAGGTGCTTTTCAACCCAAACCATTCTGTGATTCTGTGATATGTAGGAATAGGTCCAAGGTTACTTTGCTTGAGGTAAGCCAGGAACCCAAAATGTGGGTATCAATGGTGCAAGAAGTTCAAGCCAACAACTGCAAGTCAGTTCAGGTGTACACATAAGGAGTAACACAGGGTCCTGAACAGCTTGCTGGTCTGAGCTGCAGCAAAGCTCGATTACCCCTGTATCAGCATCAACCTGGTAAGCCCTGCTTGAGAACTGAGGCTTATTAGCTTTCATACAGCCAAACTAATGTATCTGTGCTGCATCTGAACTAGCCTAGTTCTATACAATATTGCTGTGTGTGCACCGATGAGCCTGGTTTTCTGCTAGTTCACAAATTCTGAGTGTGGTCTGTCTCGCTGAGCTGATATGCCCTGGTGCTTCACTGCAGGAATCTTTGATGTCTTAGCTGCATATCTAAATATCACTTCCCAAACCCTAAATGCAAAAACTGTTCCTTTATTCTACAGTCATTCCAAAAAATGTCCCAAACCGCTCAAGCAGAAAACCTCAAAAGCCTCAGTCACTTTTGTTAGCATTTTTTTTTGCAGTCAAAACCACACAACTGGCTGTGTCCAACTCCGAGAAGTCTGTGTGAGAGGCTCTGTATTTTGCATAGTGTTATAATGTGTTTGTAGCACAGCAGTGCCTGCAGCATCGCGCTAGGCACAGTTAGTTCATATCATATACACTAATTACAAAGGTAGCTTATGTCTACATCAGGCACTAAGGAAAAAATAAATGTGGGTTCAGAAATCTGCTTGTCTTCAGAAACTGAAATTTTCACTTTATGGATAAACTCTTTACATCTAGGGACCCATGTAAAAAGTCTGGGACAGCATTTTTTTTATTTTTTCCATTCTTACAACTCAGGGCATTTCTGTTTCAATGGATTATTTGGGCCAGCATGCGCAACAGAACTAGAGGCAAATTAGCATATGTTACAAATCTGTAGCTGTAATGCCAAGTTTATGATTCATGTTTGCTGTTTTCCTTTCTTTGAGATACAGCGATTTTGCTGTCCTTCACTGAGTACAAACATAGTTGGTTTTTTTTTACATAGAGAGCTTAATCAAAGTAAATAACTATGTTCTAGGCAGCACAAGGAAATAACTTTAGGTCCATATAGGTTGTAATAATTGAAAATAAGTGTCATTACCTGCTCATAGAAAAGCCAAAAGAAAAGAGGGTGAGAAAAAGCAAAGGTTTGTAAACAGATTTACCAAGGGGATGTGGGACTCATTGAATGCAGGATTTTCTTCTTTGCCTTACAGTCTGTGATTTCCCTATCCCGCCCCTGCTAAAAGAGCATATCATTTTATATTTTGATATATTAAAAAGTTATATTAAATGAAGTGAGGTAAAATTAACACGAGGATAATGGGTTTAACATAGGACTGGAAGTAGTTGGCTGAAAGCAATTAAAAGTCAAATGTAAGCAGTGTATACAACCACAGGAAAGCAATCAAGAATGATTTGTTCAGAAGAAATGGTGTAGCACTCTGACATGATCTGTTATCTGTGCATACTCCAGTGTTTATGAGTTTTACTATTTTTTTTTTTCTTTGTCCCAGTCTCTTTCTGATGCCTCCTGGAATATTTCCCAGAAAAATTCTGAAATTGTTTTTCAGTACTACCTGTTCCTTTTGTATCACAGAGCATATATCTCTGTTTGGGAGGTTATCAGAAAGTCCACAACACTAAAGGAAAAGAATGAGACTTCAGGGGAGGACAGGGCCATAGGAAATGCTGTTAATTATTTTGGGAGCCCACATCCTCTTTGTCACTAAATGTCTCTGTTGAGGAAAAGAAATACAGGAAGAAAAGCAGAAAGTGAGGGAATAGACATGAACTATAGCAAATTTCATTTTTATAATTTATTTGTTGGTGAAGGTGAATGAACTTTATCTGAATTCAATAACAGAAACGAGAGGCTAAGAGAATTTCTGCTATTAACCTTTTTAATTTATTGGAATTCAGCCATCAGCTTATGATTAATGGGGAAAGTAAACAAACCCATCACCAGCTAAATGCTGTGCTATATACTTACATAGGGGTTTTTTAGTGTTTTTATGCAAATTCATATCTTTTTGTCTTTCTGGCTCAAGGTTTTAGAATCTGCTCTTGTAAGATTATATATTTGTTGTCTTGAAATAGGTACGTACATTGCTTTGTCCTTTTCAGTCCAGATCCATAGTCAAATTTTTCAGGCTACTTGTGGTTACTATTGATACACTTGGGAAACACAAGCTCATGTTGTTTAATCCACAGGCTATGGAACATGACAACCTTTTGAAGAGTCAAGCAAAGTACAGTCCTTTAAAAAGTTCGGTGAATGTGAGCAGCCATTGAAACTTTGGTATAAAATTGCCAAGCTTTGGAGGAAACTGAGAGCTTAAGCGTGAAGGGTTTTTTCCTTTTGATTTACTAGATTCCTCCTGACCTTAAAGCACTTATGCTAGGTTTTTGAGGGTAAAAGTGGATACTTCAGTAACTGCTATGAAAGGTACAAAGAAAAGGCTTTCAGGAATCATCTGGCATCCAAGAACTGCCTTCTTACAGTCTTTTGTTGATTTACAGATGAAAAAATAATTAGACAAGCTTAGAATAAACAGCCACAGCACTTTTTAATCTTTATTCAAACCAGACAGCTTCTGAAATAATGTCTGTAGTTAAAAATCCCAATTGCCCAAGGCCACAAACAGGCACTGTGGAGGTATATCACTCTGCAGAAACAACTCCAAAGCTTCACACACACCCCAACCCTTTCATTGCCTCTTCACTGATTAAAATCTGTTAAATACCATCAGGGACCAAGCATCGTTCCACCTAAATGTGGCTACTTGCTGCCCTGTATAAAGCCACTGGCTGAGTTTATTGAAATGCAGATATTTCAAGTTCAGCACTACTTACAAATATATCGGCACAATGTGAATTGTAGTTGGCCTGCAAAGGCAGGTATGGAAACCAGAGCTGGGACAAGGCTGGATCCAGCCGTACTTTCAGAAGTGGTTCCACAGCCGTCTCTCCACCAGCTATCCACGAAGAGCACTACCAGTGGGAAGTGGAACCAAGGGAAAGAGCCTCTTCCCAATAAGTTCAGGAAGTTTAAGCTCAATCTTTTTGTTCCAGCCCACGCTGCACTAATTACAAAAACTGCACAGTGCAAGCTGGTGCTTCTAGTCCATTACATTTTTTTCTGCTTCTAGCTGGAATTAGTGTTAAGAATTTCCTACCTTTGATAGGTATGTGCTGTATGAACACTATGCGTTATGTGTTAAAAATTAGTGTGTTCTGGTTCATTTTTTTATCGAGCCATTAGGAACAGAATCTGGAGATTTGCCATAGCAACTTAGCAGCAGCTGAAAGAAAGTCAAGATTGAGGTACTTTGGGGTTTTTACTCTGCTTTCCAGCACAACGAATTCTCCATTAGGCATTAGACTCCTTTATACACATCTCCTGAACTCCTTAGAAATCAGCATGATGCCATAGCACTTAGGGAGACTTTGATTTTCAGCCTATCACAGAAATTCTCACCTGGGAACTTTGCGAGTGGCAGTTGAAATTTGGCTGAGGCCGTTTGTGAAGGCTGGATGTGGCGTCTGGGGTAGTTCTACGTAATGTCTGTTACAGCCACTGTGCGGTCTCCCTGTCTTCACTGAGGCAGTGAACACCCACAGGCCACTGAACATCAGATCAGGGATCCACGAGCAGAATTCTCCTGGGAGAGCTGCACAGCAGGTTGCAATGCAGTCTGAAATCCACATGAGAAATGCAATTCTTGGAGACATCGTGGTGGTGAAA
This sequence comes from Falco cherrug, assembly GCF_023634085.1. NCBI lineage: Eukaryota > Metazoa > Chordata > Aves > Falconiformes > Falconidae > Falco > Falco cherrug. The sequence goes on from NC_073698.1 coordinate 8,405,840, forward strand.
TCTAAACACATGATAGCATCAGACCTCTACTACGTAGATCTGGAAGGCAAAATGTGATAGATCATTTCATCAGGGCTTTTCAGAGGGAGGTACTGAGGAAACCAGAGAGAGGTATGAAATGGTCATACCTAAATGCTCATTACAATGGTAGAGAAAAAACCCCGTATATTTGTATATATCTTTACTTATCTATAAATATAAAGAAAACCAAATAGATACATGTTAGTGTTAGATATATGCTATATCCACATATACATTGCAAACATCTTCACTTAAGCTAGTGGCTAGTCTCTCTCTTGAGTCAGTAGAGTGCACTTGGCACCTTCAGAGTACAATTCATCTCATCCATAAGTAGACATCTAAAATTGCTCAGACGAACCATGCCCTAAAAATGTCTGTTTCTTACAGCTGAGTGGAAAGAGCCTCAGGTGATTAGCTGAGATGTAAACATCTATATTAGATACACTTCAGGTTGTGTGACCTGAATCCCATACTGAATAGCACCCTCACACATGCACACAGAGTATGTATATACATTTCTTGAAGAAGCTGTAACATCAGACTGCGGCTGTTGCCTGTGAACGCCTCTGCTGTGTGTTTCAGTAAGACACTGCAACGTAGGTTTGAAACACTGACAGTCCTATTTAAACAGGCTGGTTTGTTCCCTGTATTCTTATCCCCCAGGACAGCTTCCAAGTTAATCTGCCACTTTTGTTAGCACTCTTGAGGATCCACACTGCCAGTGCGTGGTCGTCAAGCTGGATGAGGTTTTGACTCCAGCTATGGCATCACGCTGTGTGTTTCTTTCAGACTTCAGAGCGCTGTGGGTCAATCTAGATTTCTGGAGAGTTAATGTGAGTGAGTTTGGCGCCTAGGCATTAGTGTTTGGGTTTGATGGGGAAATAGCTAGAGCTTACATGGCCATGCCTGTACTTTAATGGCATGATAGAAACTATTCAAATTCCCTTTACTGAGCAGTAAGTGGAGTAAAATGGAATTTTAGTACAGTTTGTTCGCTTACCTTGGATTATTCCTAGGTAATTGAACAGTCCAAATTATAGCACAGAATGGAAACATGCATTCAGAAAATCTGTGGTAAATGGCATTAACACAGAAAGCTGGGGGGTTTGATAGCATTTAGAGACGTTTGGAAATGGTCAGATAGGTACACAGGTAACCAACACTCGTGAAATGGGCTGTTGCACTTGAAATGCCATTTCAGGTTGGAAAATTGAAACCTGCTTGAGACTTTACTCATTTCACATGTCATGGTTAAATATAGATTTCTGGATATTCAGTTACTATTTTTCGTCTGTTCTTTCTCTGAATATAGAGTCTTCTCCAGATCACTCTGGCACCAGTATTCTCACTGGCTTCAGCAAGAGCTCCTCAGATTCAGAACCAAGAAAACAATGCAAATCTTTATTTTTCAAAGCAAGCAGGGTCACTGTGCACTTGAGAGACCTTTTTCCCAGGGGGACATTCTGGAGCTGAACAGTATAATTGAATAACTATTCACTCAGGTTTTTATTAATTATCAGAGACACTGAGGAACAGAGAAGGGTGAGGGATATGCTAGAATACCAGAATCACCTAATACAATGGGCAATACATCCAGTAGTTATTATTTATTACTTTGAAATTCATGTTTAGAGCAAAAGTATCAGCTTCACAGAACCTGTGATTACCTGTAAAATGAAGAGGGGATATGACACCAGCTCTTGTCTTTGGCAATGCAAATGTAGTGTTTTCTTATGAATCTCAGACTGTTTATATGCTTAGAGGATCATTTTTTTGGCATTTACAAAAAGTACCATGTTCCTTATCCTGCTGTTCAGTACAAACTAAATGAGAAATTTAAAAATTAAAGAACAGGGAGTATCTGGAGAGAGGCTGTTTTGGTTTTGGGGATTTTTTTGAGCTGGTCTCTCACTGATGCCAGTAGGAGCTGCAAGCATTTCCCACTTCTTTGTATTATGCCTGTGAAATTTTCATAGGTCTTTAAAGAAGGCACACAAGGGTGTTGCCACTCTCACCTGAAAGATGGATGTGAAAATTATTAATCTTGGAGTATTCACAATTCAAAGGCCTTTAGACTTCTAGTTTGATGGCATTTGGTGCCAAAAAACCCACGCTGAAATGTGACAATGTAAATATAACAACATGCCTCGCCTATACCCTAGGACTGTGAAGATCGATACACTTGATATACAGCCAGCTGAAACTATTAGCCACCTCACAAGCTACTACAGCTTTTCTTAACAATTAGTATATTTCTTATTCATTTCATATTTTCTTGCAGTGTTTATACTAATGAATGGTTCAGGAAAAATGAGGTTCATTTTCAATTTTTAATAACATTTCACAGACAAAAAAGAACCAGTTAATGGAGAGTGAAAACTGAACATGTAAACACATCAGACAAAACAGTCTCCTCTCTGCATCTGACACCAGATCTTTCCTTCACATTTTCATGTTTATCATATCTGCTACTTTTAGGTATGAATTAAGTCTAATTGATTCCTTCCTGCGGTGCGGTGCAATGCACCGTTAGCTGCAGCATGAACCAACAGCCCCGCAAACCTTTTATCAAGGGATAATTTTCCAATTGTGCCCAAAAGGGACGAAAAAGCAGATTTCTTTCAATCTGCTTGTGGCTTTGAAAACCCTTGAATACTCTGTGTTCAAGACTAGGAACTAATGCACATAGTACTGAGTACCTTGAAGAACTGAGCCCTATGTGAATAGACGCAGCCTGCAGTAATCTCAGATAACAAGCTCTGCCTAAAGTTCGGAATATAAAACAGAATATAAAAAAGCTCCTTATCAAAACCATTCTTGCCTAATTCATCTCATCTTTACATTATCAGTAAACTTGTTAGATATGAAATAACTGGCTGAGACCTGAAATCATGTCCTCAGTGCTGAATTATTAATGCTTGCTGAAACAGCTTTTCGATTAGCAGCTTCAGTAGAAGTGAGTAGTACATCTGGCCATTTTCATTATTGTTCTGTTTCATAAGTTGTTGAAATAATGTCCTAGAACAGGTAATGTGCTTGATGTGATGTCTGCTCTAAAGAATCAGTACACCTTTTTTCTTTTCTGAAGAGATGCTTTAATAGCTTTTCATTGCACATATATTCTGCTTTCCAGTTCCCTGGTGGGACTGTCTGCTTTCTGGTTCGGAGACTCATCCAGCAGGAAAGTGTCAGCTAGAATGATTTCCAAGCCAGAAGATGATGATGAACTTGGCCACGTGTGGGAATAGGACCTGTCTGAAATTTCTATAACCAAGACAGTCATAGTTTCAGCCTGATTTCTAAGCAGAGACTCAGAACATGGTCTGTCAGCACGGAGGGGGTGGGGGGCAAGTGACAATGAAGATAAACTGCCTGTGGCTTAAAATGGCTGAAAGTGAATCAGCAAAACATGCATTTAAGCTGTGTCTGTTCTATGTGGAGAAGCAGTCTTCTCCAACAAACAATTTCTTATGATGTTTCCATGTCAACAGCTATAACAGGACACGGTAGGTTTGTGCAGTTCTCAACTGGAAAAGTACAAGATATAAGTTAGATCATCAACGTAAAGAAGAAAACCCATTGAAATAAAACCTTGTGAGAATACAGTCAAAAGTTGGAACTCTAAATATGTGCGTTGGCACAAGGCAAGCTAGTGGAGGCTCTTGGCACAGTGGCCAATGTGAGAGAAAGAGAGAAAACTGCTTGGACTTCTACCTGAAATCTGATATGGAAAAATTGTAAAGACCCTGCAGAACAGGGTCTCCAAATTAGTTGCATTGGAACAAAGCTGAGAACAGTGTTGAAACAAGACATAACCCTGCTGAAAAGGGCAGAGGGAATTTGCATTTGAAGTGCCTTCCAATACAGATAAATGAGGAGGATCTTTTGTCTCACTGCAAGGAAGGGCATCTGTGAGAAGGGAGCACAACCAATTTAAGTGATAAGGCTGAGCGGGACCAGTAAGCTTTGCTGACCCTTTTATTTCTCATTAGAAATAGAAAAGACTGTATTAACTCTACAAGCCTGGGAAGGATGTGGGGAATTGCCTACCAGAGTTGAGGATCATAGCGAACTCCTCGGTGACCTGTTTGGTCATTGCCTGCCACCCCAGTCTTGTAATAGAGAACAGAGTCCAAAACCAGAAAGGCCAGGTCTTCCCGGGTGTCACTGGCATCCTGTTGAATGGTACTGGTTTAGATGCTGCTAGTTTGCTAGGTTTGCTGTGGCTGGTGGTTGTGCGGTGCTAGTTGGTAGGGGAAGGTGGTGTCCAAGGGAACCCAGCTCAGCATGAGGGTACTGGACCCAGCAGGCTTCTTTGCAGGTGTGGGGCTGGCACTGCTTGTCCCGTCTCTGTCCCTCTGGCACACCAGCCTCAGCAGGTGGGATTTGATCCTCTCTTAATGTGCTTCATACTCAGAGCAAAGAAAGTAAAAAAAGATGTCAGAGATTAGCATATCTGTGAATGTGTGTGTGTGTACTTCTGCTTTCTGCCGTGTCTTTACCTTCATCTCTTGCAAAGATTCTGATTGTGGGTCATGCTTCTCTCACAAGTACTTACTCTAATTGCTTTATCTACAAATACAGCAAATAAAAGAAGACTAACAGGCAGAGCTGTCTGGTGAACAGTTTGCCAGATGTTCCTTACTAAACAGGAATTATACAAATGAAACATTCACCCACTTTCCATAAATCCTATTTCCTTTTCTTATGCTTTTTGCCTGGCTTTGCAGGCAACCCCATTCCTTCACCCAGCATACCGTGCTGCTATATTTATCAACACACCTGCTAGTACCACCATAATACCTACTGCTATACAAACCACTGCTTACAGGGAAGACAATAGCGTGTTGCTATTTCTGCTCCCACTTATTCAAAAGGGTCCTGGCATAGCGGGCAGCAGCAGAAAGCTTTGTGAAAAATTAGGACAGAAGCTGTTGCTTGACAGCGTACAAGGATTTTTATTTTTTTTTGGTAACTTCATATTTCTAACCGCTTAGATTTTAGTTATGCCAGGTCGGAATATTTTTCACCTTGGCATCTGCTAATGATACGTGTCCTCTCCATTTCCAAGGAGTAATAATATTCCTTTCTTTCTGGAAGCCAAAAAGGGCTGTAATTTTCCCTTTCAAAAAAGCACTGTCTCTGCAGACATGCTTTCTCTTCTTGATGTCCTTGAGACATTTTAGAATCCAGGTAGAGGTTGCGGTGACTGACTGTTGTAATTACTCCCTTCTGAAGAGTCTGTAAGACAATTTCTACAGATAAGAATCCTAGGTTATCAATCACAAAATGGAAGCACAGCCTAATGGCCTCCAAGTTGCATTCTGTCACTTTCTTGCAGATGGTTCAAGATACAAAGCCACAGTTCAGTCCTTTCGGCTGCTCCCCTCTGTACCCAGCCAGCCAGATTTTGTCTGTCAAGATCCATGTTGCTGAGAATACTTCAGGAGCTATTCTTGTACAAAAAAGTAAAGTTTAGATTTGAAAAACTTCTATTGTTCCTTCAATTATATCTGTACAAGGAAACATATCTATATGAATTAATTTTGAAAACAGATTAACTGAGACTAAACAGAATCAAAAGCATTTTCAGTAGCACTGCAGGAGACATGGTAGAAGCAATGTTTCTAACATGCTTTGCAGGTTCAACATGCAATCACCCTTTCAGTGTAAGCATTGAAAGTGTTTTTGTCCTTTCTGTACTGGCAGTCAGAGCATTGCCACATCCGTGGAGACAAGAAAACTCTGCTGCAGGGAGAAGCCGTGGATGTAATGTCCTGTGAGATGTCCTGGAAAGTACATTCGCTCTCTGACTTATTCTGCCCCAGTGTCTCATCCAGGCATGACAATACAGACAGATTTTTGTGATATCCACTTGTTATTAACTTAAAATAAAATTTATCACATTCTTAAATAACTTAGATTTTGATACTATATATTGTTGTTTAGCACTCTAGTGTCTGGTCCTAATTTCATACCTGCCCTTCTTTACAGAAAAAAAGGGTGAGCTACGCTGGCATTTGCACGGTCAGAACTACATTCCTAAAAGCTCTAAGAGAGTTATGGGGAACAGTATGATTTCAGTGCACGGTACTTCTTCAGATCTGATTCACATGGGTTTCATTCTGGCTAACACTAGCCCCAACAAAAGTGCAATTAAGGTCATTTGCCCTGGTTTCAAGTCAGAATCATGAGATGTTCCAGGAGTAAAAATCAAAATTCTTCCTTCATCACTGAGATTTGCATGAGGATTCATCTTGACAGTCTCATGAACATTAGCAGATCTTTCATCAAAACTAAACTGGATCTGAATTTTCTTAACTCTCTGGAAATCTAATAATCTACTTACACTTTAAGAATTAATCAAGGATATCAGCAAGAAAAACAAAATACAAATTAATAGAATTGTACCCTTAGACACTTGATATCATATTCTGTGTTGGGCTTCCTGCCCAGCCCGGTCTAGTGATTACTACTAGAAGATGAGGGGTCAGTTTGAAGACCACAGCTCACAATATCTGCTGATGCAGGTGCAGTAACCACAGCCGTTCAGCACAGGTTATAAACTTCCATGCACAACAGAAACAAAGCCTGGCAGCCAAGTGACTTTCACTTGTTTGGTGGCAAATAACTGCTCTTTCCTGTAAATCTGATCTCATTCAGCAAATGCCTGAGAATTTATTTCAATATCTGAATGACATGCTGCCCTTTTACATAGGCCAATAAGTATGACTTTTTATTATAGCTACTGTGTTAATGTAATCGCGTTTTATTTTCTTGATGCTTTCAGGATTGTGTATTTTTAAAGTTTTTTCTAGTTTACCTGTTGTTTGCTATGAAAATTCAGAAAATGCTTAAACAGAACATCATTTAGAAATACAGGGATTTCTTTTAATTTCCATGTCCTCAGTAACTGATTTATTTGCCTTGGTCTGTTTGCTGCATAAGTAGCAGACAGTCATTCATTAGCGGTACTTGCCTATAGGCTCCCTTTAAGAATATCAAAACAATTTTAAAAGTTTGGATAACATTCCAAAACAGATAGTTTTGCCATAATGAGGATTGCAGCAGCTTTGACTGCAAGAAATCTGGAGAAAAAAAAAACCTAAAAGAAATAACTATCAGCAGACAAGACCTTTTTTCTCACTGAAGGTATGAAATAATAGGCAATTTGACTGAATTAATGACTTGAAAATTATCCAGCTGAATGCAAGGACCATTGCTGAATTTAGAGCCTGTAGAAGATGAGGTTGTTTTCCTCTTAATAGAGTGTGAAATAGTTGTATGGTAGGTGCTTCTTAAGCTACTTTAGTTTTATTTTTTCTGTATTGTCATTCCAAAGCCATCAGGCACTGGACAGATACAAGAATATATTCCTTTTTAATGTGGGCAGCATGCAAAAGGGTCAAAGTTTCCTTTCCCTAAACTTTTTAATTGCTAGAATTTCCTTGGTTCAGTGCAGCAGCTCTTAATTTGCATCAGGATGGCTGAAAGGAAAATCCCTACTTGATTTGTTAGGGTTTGAATTTTTAAGAAAGGAAACTTCAATTATACTCAGATTTCAATGCTGCTTTTTTAGGAAATTTTGTAAAAGTATTAAGTCACTGCCGTTGAACTTTTTGTGTTCCATCTGTGGAAATGCAGTAGATTGCAGGGCGGTCTGGGCAGGCCGGGCCGAGGGGCCGAGGCCAGTTGTATGAGGCCCAACAGGGCTGAGTGCCGGGCCCTGCCCGTGGGTCACACCAGCCCCCCACAGCGCTGCGGGCTGGGGGCAGGGGGCTGGGAACTGCCCGGCGGGGAAGGGCCTGGGGGGGCTGGTCGGCAGCCGGCTGGGCATGAGCCCCCAGTGTGCCCAGGTGGCCACGGCGGCCAGCAGCGCCCTGGCCGGTGTCAGCAGCAGCGTGGCCAGCAGGGCCAGGCAGTGCCCGTCCCCCTGTGCCGGGCCCTGGTGCGGCCGCCCCTCGAGCCCTGGGCTCAGCGTTGGGCCCCTCACCCCCAGACAGACCCGGAGGGGCTGGAGCGTGTCCAGAGCCGGGCAGGGGCTGGGGAAGGGGCTGCGGCACAGCTCGGGGGGGGCAGCTGATGGAACTGGGGGCGTTTAACCCAGAGAAAAGGAGGCTCAGGGGGGACCTTATCGCTCTCTACAGCTGCCTGGCAGGAGGCTGTGGGCAGGTGGGGGTCGGTCTTTTCTCCCAGTAACAAGCGACAGGACAAGAGGAAACAGCCTCAAGTTGTGCCTGGGGAGGTTTAGATTGGATAGTAGGAAAATTTTCTTCACTGAAAGGGTTGTCAAGCATTGGAAAAGGCTGGGCAGGGAGATGGCATCTCAGTCCCTGGAGGTATTGAAAAGACGTGTATATGACATGCTAAGGGACGTGGTTTAGCAGTAGACTTGGCAGTCGTGGGTTAACAGTTGGACTTGATGATCCTACTTTTCCAGCCTAAATAATTATGTGATTCTATGATTCGATACCTTGGCTGCATTACACAAAAGATTCTACCACTTGCCTGTGGTTCTAAAATATATTCCAGAGCTATAGAGGACATCAATTTGAAATGGGATTTTCTTATATTTGGGAAAAGCAGACATATAAGTATATGGAAAAAGGGAAGTATTCTAAATGTGTTTATTAAACATTCAGTAGTAGTTATGTCTTCTAAAAACAGCAATAAGACCCATCTGCAGTCATCATAACTAATGGTTAATGTGAGGTGAATCAAGGAGTCATATGCTACCATAACTCAGATGAAAATCTTAGTCCTAACAAGAATTTTATTCCATGTTACTGTTTCAAAGTTCTCTGCCTGTTTAAAACACATAAAGAATTTATATCCTATCTGAGCTCTTCTTCCAGGAATGTAAGTGGCATCATTCTGGAATGGAAAAGCTCAGATTCTGCATTGCTTTAGGACCTAAAAATACACAGATATATTGTTAGAGAGATATGGAGTGATGCTGAAGCACTACGATGAGTTGGTTATTCATTGTAGGACACTTGTTTACAGCTATCGGAGATAAATAGTTTTTGAATAAATCATCTGAGATTCATTAAGTAGTAGAACTCTGAAGAGTCTGAGGTCAACTTTATCTGAAATTTCTGAATTAGTTGTGTGAAATGAGGTTGGAAATTTTCTTTATTGCAGCCAAAATGGAAAAGGAGAGACACCAGAAACAGTTTTTGTAATAGGATCAGAAGTGTACTTCTAATGCTTAAGTTTCAGGTCAATATGACCTAGGCTTTCATGGTTATGATGTGTCATAAACAAGAAAACCCCAACAGGTTTAAGAAAAGGAGAACCCAGTCTCTTGCTCCCTAGCTTCTGTCATACTATTAAGGTACTAGAACCACAAATCATGGAGAAACCATGTGGACTCAAATAAACTTCACTGAGAATACATCACCATATCCTTTCCTTTGAAAGCATATCACATATCTGGCCTTTCATCCGTTTCTGTTATGAGAAGTAGAAAAAAGAAAAATAAAACTGGAGTTCTCAGTGCTATTATTTCTCTGCAGAGCTGATCTGGAAAGGAGCTGATAGCAGTCCAAGCTTATTGGAATCTGATCTATCTCCACCCTTATCTAGAGGTATAGTCTTCTAAGTCAAGGACTTTGTCTTTTCAGTCAGCAAAAAATGGAATATTTATTGAAATTGCGTCTTTATTATATACTAAAAAGGCTACATCCACAAGAGAGACTCAGGAGTGCTACGATGTTGGCAAAAACATCACTTGTGCTCTCTTTGAATATTGCTAGAAAGTAGGCTTGCTGTCATTTAGGTCAAATACTTTGGTGAGATTGCCTCTGAATGATATTTATACCAGAAGCATTATAATCTCTTGAAGTCAAACACTGGTTACGGGGCTTTTTAATGTGCTTTACCTCTTCTCACACTGTGTACCTGATAATAGGGCTTTATGGGGTAAAGATAATTTTTTTAATCTGCTATGCAGACAATTCCTGGAAGAATGAAGTACCATCAGAAGTAATTTAGTCTAATTGGATCTGGTGAGGAATGCCTGTATGAAAATATAAATACTTTTTAAATAATCATGATAGTCTGGGACTTAAATATTCTGCATTTCTGTGAACTATTTTTTCCCAGTGTGTGTACAGAATTATCTAATCATCCCCAATTACAAGAGTAATTGAAGCTTTGTTTGAGCTGATTAACTAATTTTAGAATTTATTTTCTGATTTCTTAGCATTTTTGACTGATAAAACCAGCCATCTACTAGGCAGGGTAAAGTTTCTTCTGCCAATATTTTGTTTGACATAGATTTCCCTAATGGCTCATTAATTGGCAATTGTGCTTGGTAAAATGAAAAATCAGATGTTTATAGTTTTGGTTTGCTGAGCAATTGTGCTCTGTAGAAGGGGGCTGTTCTTTACGTTTCCTGAAGGCCTATGAAACTGTACCTCATGCTTTAATGGAGGAAAATCATTTACAGCATTTGCAGCTTGAAATTACAATAAGTGAATAATTACAATGGCCTCAGTCATCCTGCTTCTCCTATGAGCAAGAGAAAGTAATGTTAGAAGGATGTATTTCCTGTGTTTGTTCCCTCCTACGCCTCTGATGGGAACACCTTGCCTCCTGGGGTGGAAATGACTCCTATTCCCATCACACAAGGGTTAAATGCCTCCTGGAGCACAGGTCCCCAGAGCAGACATGGAACAAGGAGGTGGCTTCCCACAGTGAGGAATGAACATTCTTGTGGATAGTCCTTGTATATCAAAGGATGGGAGGTTGCTAAACCTGCCTGGAAAACTTCCACAATCACCACTACAGGCATCTAATGATGGATAGTCCGAGATTTAGAAAGCTGAAGTTTGTTTTCGTTCTCCACCAGGCCGTTCTCATGATGCCCTGGGGCATTTTAGTAGGATGAGGCACAAGCAAAAACCCTCCTGCAGCTTTGCTACCAGAGCACATGGGTCGCCTATGCCTAGTGCCTAGCTTGCCATCCATCCTCCAGGACTCCCAGGACTGGCAGAGCTGCTCTCTAGGGTCTCAGTCCTTGATCCATGACAATAACGATGTTAGTCTGTTCCAGGTGCAGGACTTTTCACTTGTCCTTCTTAAGTTTCACAAGGTTCTTGCTGGCCCCATCCACCAGCCTGCCTTGGTCGCTCTCGATGTCAGCCCTGCTCTCTAATATATCAGCTGGACCCAGTGTAGTGCTGTCTGCTCACTTCATGATAGCATATATCTCACCTCCTCCAGGTAATTGATAAAGATGTTATACATGGCGGGTACAGACTCCAGGATAGACATCTCAGGGTAGACCCCTGTGATACCCTACTTCATACCATCCTCCAGGTAGAGTACAACTCGCTAACTGCAATCCTCTGAGGCCAATATCCAGCCAGTCTTTTACTCATCTAGTTGTCCACCCATCCAGCCCATAATGTCCTAGCTTGGATACAGTATTTCCAGATACAAGAAACAGAAGTCTTGTTATGGTTGGGGTAAATGACATCCACTGTTCACTTTCATCCACAAACAGTCGTTTTATCCTAGATGGCCACCAGGTTGCCCAGGCATAATTTACTCATGGTCAGTCCATGCTCGCTGTTCTCAGTCCTCTTTTTCTCCTTCATGTGCTCAGAAATGTAGTCCAAATGAACTTGTTCCTTGGCTTTCTTAGGCACAAAAAGAAGTTCTCTTGTAGTTCCTCAAACCATTTGGCCTTTTGACATGCCCTGTCATCAGGGACTTCCCCTGATCTCTACAATCTTTCAAAGATGACAGAGGCCTGGCTATGACGTTGGCCAGTTCTTTCTGCCCCCTTGGACCTGCATGGGTCAAATTCAGTCCTCAGCCACTGCTAGTCATTCTTATTCCTGAACCTCATCTCCAAGCACGGCACCCTGGGATACCTTGTTGGTGAATACTGAGACAAGGTAGGCACTGAGCTGCTCAGCCTTATCTGTGTCGGCTGTCACTAAATCATCCACCCCATTCTGCAATGGACTCGTATTTCCTCTGTTCAGCCTTTTACGGCCAATGTAGGAGTAAAAGTTGTTGTTGACTTTGACACCCCTGGCAAGCCTCAACTCAGGCAGAGCTTTGGCTTTCCTGAAACCATCCCTACATGCCTGGGCAACACATCTAAATTCCTCCTTTGTAGCCTGCCCCTGCATCCACCTCTGTGTACTGCATTTTTGCGTATTACACAGGGTGCCAAGGATCAAACATCACACGGTAGTATCTCTAGTATCTCAAATTTTAAAAAAAGTTCAAGTTGCATCTTTCTTTTAAACATGCTTTATCTGTTCTCTATTTGTTAAGTCATGGTTTTCTGCAAGTTATTTTCCATTGTGCCTTTTTTATGCTCTAATTGGTTAACGTACATGAAATATACATATGAGCTGAAATGATTAACATCACCCTGCTCTGTTCTTGCTCTATCTGTCTCTTTAATGCTATATTTGGATGGTTCCTGGTCTCCACATCCTCCTCCATAGTATACCTTGTGTGGATTTCCATTAGTCCTTTGATGAACTACAGGCATCTTGCTCATTAATCCATTATCTAGGAGCTCGTGAGTCATGTTCTTCATTACTTCAATAGCACAGCTACAATCATTATGTTTCACATCTCTCAACCCTTCACAGCCATGCTTTTGTGTTTGTCTGGAACTCAAGAGTGAAGTGGATGGGATTTTCTCTGTTTAGTACTCAGGCTGTATTGCAGAAACCTAGCGGATGTTCACTGTGATTATAGTTACAGACATCTGTTATTTTTGGAGGTTGAGTGAGAAGCAAATTAGTGAGACTCCACTGTTCAGTACTTGTTCCCCAGGGCAGTGCTTTGAAACTATAGTCCATCCCATTTCTACTCTTGCAGTCCAGTTGTGAACTTCCAATGATTTTTTCTAGCTTAGTTTAGGTTCAGTCCTTGCTGGGTTTCAGAAATAATGGGATTGCACTCATCTAAAAGATTACTCCATTCAGGTCCTTGCATCAATATGCAAATAAAATAGTAATTGAAAAAACACACCCAAAAATCAATGATGTATTTTAGTGTTCTAAGGATTGTGCTCAGTTGAATAACATCACAATTCACTTTGATGTAACAAGAGCATCACATTCAATGGTCTGGCCATTTTCTCAAATTTTGTAAGACATTTGTTAAACCATAATTAAACCCTCATGAATGCCTTCTGCTTCCAGTCTTTCTTCTCAAATGTATCACCCCTCATAATTAAGTGGGATGAGGGAAGCAAAAGAATTTTAACTACTTGAGAACATACTTCTACACCTAATACTACCATACAAATAATGCTGTTTCAACAGCGTTCCTTTCAGATTCATGTCAACTAGAAATGAAGAAATGCTTAAATTGTAGCAAGGCATGGTAGTGTAACAGTTCTCATGTTTTAATGTTCTCATTTTTTCAGGTTCTCCCAGACCTTTGTAATAACATAAATCTTTTCATTGCTGTCACATCACATCTACCTTATTGTAAATCCTATTCTCATCCTTTTCCTTTATGCTATGTAGGCAGAAGATAATCTAATTTTATTTGATAAACCTCTAGGTTTCGTTTAGTTAAACTCAGGGATCAGCTGCTCCTTTTAATGACAGGGAAAAAAGTATGTGAGCTTTGAGATAATCCCATTTGGTGACAGTTTGTGAAGGAGGTTAATGCATTTTTTGTGTGCCTTTACCAGTATTTGGTTTATTGTGTTTGCAGCAAATACTGCTCTTTACCTCTTTTATATCTTAAGGGAAAGCCTATGAGATTTCTTTCCATGGCACCATTTTTAAAGTGATGTATTGATTTATTTTCATTGATCTCACTGCACAGTGTTTAGGGAATTGATGTTGCCATTCAGCAACAGAGCACAGCCTTGTTCTCCCTCAAGTCAATACAAAATGGGTCAGACCTTGAACCACCATTCTCCATAGCGAATAGTTTTCAGTGTCACTCAAAGAGAACAGACTTCTTGGTCAAAGTAGAGAATTTAGCAGCCTGTATAAAAAATGTTATTGCTGATTGATGGGGGGAGAAACTTGGAAGTGACTTTGTTTAAAGTATTTTCCAAGGTGGCTTGTAGGACTAAGCAACCCTCAGGCAGCAGAGTGAGGATGCAGAGGCAGTGGGCATAGCTGACTCAGGTATTACCTGTAGAACTGATAAAAGTACATGCACCTTTCAGGCCATTTTATCAGCTACAGGAGCCCAGCTTTGGCATCACAACACCTCATAAAACATGGTCTGTAGAGGGTGATCCAAGGTGCCTAACTTAGTTACATAAATTCTGCATAGAGTAAATGGAAGTGTTGAGTAGGGAATTCAGTTTTGCTGTGCTAAGCAGGGTGTTTGGCCAAATGCGTCCTTAATGGAGCTCCCTTGCAGAGTACAGCAACACCTTAGGGGTGGGTTAAGTTCAATCACTCTGCCCTGGATTTAGCTTAGAGGAAAAAATAAATGCTGCAATGTGCCTGAATTCTCGGTCCTGCCAAAAGCCTGGCTTCAGTCTCTGTATTAGGTATCAACTCTTCTGGGAATTGGAGACCAAAGTTGTAGAAGTGAGGATAGGCACTTTGCTGAACAGCAATGTCTATTTAAAATGTAAAAGGAAAAGATGGTGGTGATGATGGTATTCCTCACATTTTGCAAAACACCCTGGCAAGTGCATATCCCTTTTCCCTGCATTATTGCTGTTTCAGTCAAAGCCAACCTGGAATCACTGATGATAGCCAGAACAGCTCATTCATCAATGCATTCCTCAGCCTCCAGTTGAGTGGTCCCCACCGATTTCTTTCTCCCAAACTTTAACCTTACTGACCTCTGGGTCACACTGTCCTTTCAAGACAAGGGGTGAAAAATGTCCTTTCCACATAAGGCAACCTGGTGATTAGAGTACTTTATGAAGACAAGAAATTCATAGCTTTGAACCCCTTCAGCCTGCTAAGGGAACTGCATTTATATCTCCTACTTCCTCAGAAGTGGCAGAACCTTCACTTTCCCATACTCAAGTAAGTCTCTAACCACTAGGCTACTAGAAGAAGGTAAATATCATAGATGCATTTTTGAATGGGAATAGCCTTTCCTGTTGTGGTTTCTCTGCATTTGTTTTTGTGTGCTTGTTAGGCATATTCAAAGCATGACAAGACTGACCCCTGTAGGGTTTCAGTGCAGTCTGAATATTTCTCTACTTTAAGTGTGAATTCCATAAATGTTCAAACAAGAGAGAGAGAGACATCCAGCTTCTCATAAATATGTGAGAGCAAATGTAGTCTAAAATACTTGGTTGACTGAAGGGAGCAGGAACTCTGAATTTTACAGTAAGACCTTGGTCCTTAAAATCCATCTATTTCAGGTATTAAAAATAGTCAGTCCATATCTTATTCTCAGCTTTGAGTCTCCAGAAAGTTTTGTCATAGACTTTATTCAATAGCCTTTTACCTTACTGTACTTCAGGTGACTATCAAAGAGGTAAGATTAGAAATAGTTCTCATTTTCAGGATCACCTGAAGCTTTCTGAATAGTGATCATCATGAAAGTCCAAGACAATTACAGTCACAGTCATAGCTGTATCTAAAACAAATTGCATGCCAGCCTGAAATTTCATGCTGCTGTAGAGCTCTCAGAGCTGCTGTTTTCTCCCAAAGAAACTCTTGAACTAGCAGGCCATTTTAAAGACAACATGAATGATTATCAAAGAAAATATCATAGTTAATTTGCGAGCCATATTCACATTAATGCATTCATTTAACTGCAAAACAGGAATTCTAGCTGCTGCAATGTGATATGTTAGATATGGCTTTACCTCACCAACAAAATGATATTGTTTCTCAAAATACGTTATTGTGGCACAATTCTTTGGGTACGACTATGTCATCCAGATAATCAGCAGCCCGGTTTACACCCAGGGCCTTTATTGCTCACACTGTACTAACAGTTTACTCCCAAGCTCTCTTTTGGAGCAAACTAACTAGTTCCCTTCAAGACCAAATGTGGATAGGTTATTTTTAGGATGGTTCATTCCAGAGATTTCTTTGGGCAGCATGGCTAAGACATCACTGGGTTTGGTTCCCTTTGCATGACACTGTCTTGCAGACTAAGACATCCTCACGTTACCTGTTTAGTATATGCAACACTATTCCGGTGTCACGCTAGAAAACAGTCTGTGAGGCTACGACAGACTGTTCGCATTACTTCAGCCATTTTGCAGAGGAAGAATGCCACATTCATGAACTAAATATTTCTTAGGGCCATAGGACGGGACATGGGCTCAAAGCAACCCTTGAGCCCATTGCTAAGCAGTGTGGCTCATATGTCCTAGAGGGGATTAGCCTTGGACAGTGAGGCTGCAAATCAGTTGGCAGTACTGAGCACTCGCTGGTGCCGATTTGTCTAGCTATGTAAATGCGGTCTAACAACAAGGCATCTGCACCCTTTTATAATTAACATCTTTTAGGAAAAGTGTCCAGATTCAAAAAGATCTTCAAGACAAGTCTCCCAGTCTAGATGAAACACAGTAGACAGTGAAACCATACATCTGGGTTATGTTAATTCAGAAACATCAAGGTATTTTTACATAGATGCCAAGAGTTATAAGAGCTGCTTCCCCACCCCCCACTCCAATATAATTATTTCACACATGCCCAGTATTTTCTGTTCAATCTCTGTCTTGTGAGGGTCAGTTTCATGGCATTTGTAGTAAAGCTGTACTGTTGTTTCTGATCTTGCTTCTCTTTAAAATTCTGCAGACGTTGCAAAAGGCCCAGCAGCTGTTGCTTTAAAATGCAGATAAGTAGGACACTATGTCACTCACGGGTGCCATCATTACAGGCCCATGTTACTGTTTTCTGTCAGCTAGAAGTTAATCACTTTATTTTTTACCCTGTCAATCATTTAGCAAGAGACAAGAACAAAGACATCTTGAGGGCATACATGTCATCTTTTTTCTCCGAGGCATTTTTTGCATTGGTATTTCTCTTATTTATTATGAGCTGTAAAAATATAAAAGTATTCCTTAAAACAATTCTTTAGACGTTGCTGCTTCAGCATTTATTTAACATCCAATTGAATAGTTTATTTGCCCTAGAAATACAAGCATTTTAATGAGTAAGGTTTGAGAAACAGTTTCCAGGAAATAAAGGCAAAAGGACCTAGATTCATAGTGGGAGATTTTCTCTGCAAATGAGAAATACTTGGATTAACAACAAAAAGAAATATGGAGCTGTATGAGGACATTAGAAGTATTCAACAGTTTGGTTAAAATCCTGATATTACTGTGCCAAGTTAGGAAGATGTGCATGCATCCAGTAGCTTGTAAACCTAAACACATATAGGTGGTTTTTTTTAATTATTGTAAGCGCTAAGTCAAATTCTGTAACAAAACCACCAACATTGTAGTTTTTCATTAAAATGATGAATCAGTCAGTAAAATTTGTGTTGCAAAAGGATTTTCCAGCGTCGTTAAATCAGTGATGAGATTTCAATCTTTGTATTCAGTGTAATGATGAAACGCTACTTAATAGTGGAAAACCAAAAGATTACCCAAAATAATATTCTATAAATTTATTCAAATTATTTTGACCGAAAATCCTTAGTAACTGTGCCAAGACTTTCAGGTAAAAATTCAGATCAAAAGTGCACTATCCCATTAAACTTTAGCCATCGAAAGAAAGAAAAAGGGAAGTCATTGTCTAAAAGAAATGTTTTGATAGTAACATTAAAGTAATGATATCTTTCTGTCAATTAATGTTTTTTATATCTTTAAACTTTCGACGAAGGAAGGACTAGGTGAAGAAACAGACGCACAGACAGTAACTTACATAGTGTGAAGAAAGCCGTGTGGCCCTAGGAGCGGGTCCCAGCTCTATTTATGGGCATCTGCACTGTGCATGTACAAATGGCGTTTCAGTTTGAATTCCACAAGTATGACAGACATAATCATAAAAGTTGTCTTTCAAGCAGGTTGTCACAAGCCAAGCGACTACTCTTTCAAGTTATATGGATCAGACCTAGTCCCCAAGTGGTGTAGGGTGAATGTGTGAAAGTGACCACGAAACTCAGCTGCATTTCCTTCCCACCCATTATTCTGCCTCAAATATTATCCGATAGCAGATCTTCTGAGACTATAAAAGTAGCCCTTGATGGATTTTTCTCTTTGGAAGAATGTTTTTAAGCCATTAAAATTTTCAGACTCTACAACATGCACTGGTTAATTGCATACTGTATATTATCTGTTAGTGGCTAAATTGCAATTCCCTCCATATCTTGTATTGTGAGAGCAGTGAACAAGTGCCCTCTGTTCCCTCTTCCCTGAAATTTGTAGTTTCATTAACTTTTGTTATACTCTTTTCTTGGTCACCTTTTTTAAAGCTGAGAAGGCTTAGTCTGTACAATCGGCCCCTGTGAGAAAATCACCTTTATTGGCCTCTGCTCCTTCTCTGCCTTTTCCAGGTTCTCTTTGGGATGAGGGGTCAGGGTTGTCTGTAGCAGAGGTGTGTGGGTGCTGTATCATGGCATAATAACAATGATTTCTGTTTGGTTCTTTATTCATTTCCTTAAGTTGTAGGTACAAATTTGCCTTTTTCACTACTGCCAAGCACTGAATTCATGTTTTTCTAGAAAAATACACGTCTCCAGCATTTCTTCCCTGGAGAGTAATTGCTTAGCTTATGTATATCAATATGTACATTTACCAAGGACTGATATTCCCTATGCCTCCCTTTGCATTTATTGACACTGAATTTCATCAAGTATTTTACCATCCAGTCACCTGAAATTTTGAAATCCTTTTGCAAGTCTTCTCATTCAGTTTTTGGGTTTGCTACCCTTGACACTTCAGTGGTTTCAGTAAATATTACTGCTTCATTTTTCACGACCTTTTCTAGATCACTGAAGGGAATTCCTTTGGTGTGAAAAGAAAACCTTCTTTCTTAACCCTTGTTTCCTACCCTTTAAACATTTACTAATCCTTTGCTCCTAGAACACTATATCTTTTATATTTTATGACCTTTCATAAGGAGGTCTGGAAATCCAAGTGATATTCCTGATCCACGAGTTTACTGTTCCTCTAAAGAGGTTAAGTAGATCTACATGTTACTCATCAGATTTAATTTATTTGTGGTCTGCCTTTAAAAGACTGGCTTTGTATTTCCCACTTCCACACATTTGAATCATTCATCTCATTCTGGTAATTTATTGCTGTTAATTCTATTGATTTGTTTTTAAACTTTGTCTACCGACACATCAAGTGCAGATGGTTCCACTGATTTGACAGGTCTGAAAGGCTCTTCTGTGGGTTCATCCTTAAACACATCCAGTAGTTGATTGTAAATAATTCATTTAGCTTTATTGCTATGGCCCTTTCTTTCCTGAGGTATCTTATTACACCCCAGTGCCCTGTGTAATTGGTATTTAGAATCTGAATGCTGCACAACCCTTACTGTAGTTATCTTCGCTGTTCTCATTCATGGCAGGGAAATGCCATCCATCCTTGCTTTATAAAAGCAGAGGCGGGGTCCCAGCGACAGGCATTTGGTAAAGGACACTGAGTAATGAAACATTCATGCTTATAATTCCTCAAAATTATCTCCAGCTTTGAGCACTGAACTCCCAATGACTGATCTCACTGGCTAGAAGTTATCAGCTTTAAGGGGGGAGATGAATTAGATGCCAAGGATTGGATTCATGACAGCAAGTACACTGAGTTGGGATACCTACAGTAGCCAACCAGAAAAGCTAAGATAGAGATGTTTCTGAAGCTCTGACTCCTGCTGGTCTCCATGAGTCAGAGCTGGAAGGGACTACTTGCTGCCAGCCTGATTTCGGTGCCCACCTCCAGCTCTAGCAGGAGTTGGGTATCCCATTTCCCACAGGCTGCTCTTACATGAGCTGCCAACAAGCATCTGAGGAGGTGGAAGACTATGTCGACAGTGCTGAAAATAATCTCTTAAGGCCAGGACAGCTTTTCTTTGTCCTGCTTTGTACCTTGGTTGTGAAAGGATTTGAGGGGGCACATCCTATTCTCAGTGTCCCTGCAGAGCATGGCAGTGCTGCCTGCCCCAAGCATCTGCTGCTCTCTGAACAGAGAGAGAGCCTGGATCAGGCACAGGCTCACACTGGAGATTAGCTGAAAACATAGACATCTCCACTGTTGCATGCAGGAGACCCCTCAGCCTTATGTAAAGGGAGGAATACTAATACAAACTCTTAAAAACAAATTAAGAAAATGAAAAATCTCAATCCACCTCACTAAAGACCAGTAATGCAATGCAACTGATCAATTAGTGGCAGTAAATTATTGCTACAGCTGCAGGAGCTACAAAGATCTTCAGAAGTGGCCCTGCTACGTGGGACCATATGTGGGAAGATTTTTTGAAATTATCCCTCAGAGGCAGTCACATGCTCAATGAGGGTTTGCTTAATAAATGGCTTTCTGGTAAAGATGCTAATGCCTGTACCTATTACTTAAAGGAAGAGCTCTTGCTCCTAACTTCAGGAAAGGATTTTAAGATACAGATTTTGAGATCATAAGGTAGAAGAACCTTCATGCAGTCTATTTTTTAAGGGTTTTTTTCATTTATATTTATTTCCTCACATTGTATTTTGTACTGACTTGCTTGTTTATATAGAAAAAATGAAAGTTGTTCATCGCAATGCAAGCTCGCTCTGTTTAGAGTCTTTCCATTAACTTGGTTCACTTTACAGATCTTACTGACAGAACTGCAGTGATAAACCATAGCTATGGAAAGGAAACATTTCAGACTTTGCTAGAGAAACAGATATTTCCTTAGCTGATGTTTGATGGGAAATAGCAAGTTAATGAGACAGAGACAGACACAAAACTGGTAAAAATATATTTGCACTGCTAGTCACAAATTGCATTAAACAACCAAATGGAGTTTGATCCTATAAGGCCAGAGGCAGGAATGGTAGAGCTAATGTAAGAGAAATGTTTGGATATTGGTGTAACAAAATGATTTAAAGACCACACATCTGGGAACCAAGTGCTGTGGTGTGGTCAATCTACAAAGGCAGATAGGCAAAGGTAGTTTGAAACTCCAGTTTACACTGTTTGGTGCTGTTTAATGCAACATAACGCTTTATATGCTATAGCAGCTTTCAGGTTGCTGAAGTAATCCAAATCATAAAATACAGCCCTCCATCAAGGAGACACAGGGTAGCCCTGGTCAACAATTCTCTGAGATAACATCGGGATTGACACATACATGTAAACTCCACAGCTCCAGAGTCCTTGTCCCTCCCTGGCCCCTCTGAGTTTTCCCAGCTCCCTGAGGTGTCTGGCAGTCCATGGGATGCCTATGCAGGATCCTGAGTGCTGGAAATTTTTCCTCCTCCACTGGCTGACTGGTGAGAGTCATCAGCTACACACAGGGAGAACTGTCCGCAAAATGAAGAGTTCAACCTGTTTCTCCTTAAGCTACAGATTTTTATGATTGGTCACCTGCAGATATTTCAAGTGTTTGGGGGGTGGGGCTAGGGGGTGGGGGGTGTCCATCTGGATTGATTTGTTCATTTTTTTAAACACTGAAAATTTTCCATGTTTTTTCTCCTGTCGGCACTAGTGCAAGTTGTGCAGGCAATTAGAGTTTCCCACCTTCCATATCTATTTTCCTCTATAAAAGTGACATCAATATTTTTTTCCAGCTATCCTGGCTCTGAAGAAAGGTGCATCTGGCCAAGTGCCCCTCCTGTGACAGTGGTTAGCAGCAGACGATTAGGGAACATATAGGAACAGGGAACATATGGTCCAATCCTCTCCCCACTGTACACCACAGCCTTCTTCAAAGAAAGCATCTTTACTCAGTGCCTAAATCACCCACTAAATTGCATTGCTGTTTTCATGCTGGAAGTGAACAAATACAAAGTTTCCATGGCTTGCAATTGAGGCTATGAAATACTAACATGACTAAGAACTGGTCCAAGCAAAAAAATCTTGCTGAATGTTTCAAACAATCTTGTCCACATGAAGTGAAAGAAAAACAGCTCTTCAGTCAGACATTTGTTTGTTCGCTTTCTTGCTTGTTTGTTTTTCCATGACTCCCTGGGCTGTCAGAATCAAAAAAGAACTTACTTTTGGGTCTCTATTCTGTCATTCTGTAAGACTCAATTCATTTTAATGGCGCAGGTTTTGTATAGGCAAATGCTAAATGACAGTGTAATTTACACTGCAGGCTTTTCCAGCAAAATATGTAGCTTCAGTATATGCTTCCTTCTATTGAAATCAGATTGCACCTTTTATGTTTAATTTTCCCATCACAGCCATTGATATGGCCACTTCACCGTACTCTTTGAGCATTTCACAATACTCTCCTTAGTAGGGAAACAGGGCATCAAATTAGAGAAATGTTCACACCATCTACACCAGCCTATTTTCCTCATTTAATATAAATGCTCTGGATTCTTTCTTTCCCATAGGTACCTAGCTCTCTCCTTTACTCTCTAGGAAGTTTAGTTTCCTCTAATAATCTCTACATTGCACTTGATTTGTTTTCCCAAAACACAAACAAAAGCAAGCCTTCTCTACTATAAGCTGACAGTCACATGGAGGGTGCCTACACTGCCCGAAGATGAGCTACCAGATATGCTGTAGTTCCTAATCATTACAGTACAGCCGTATCAGCCATGGTGAAGTACGACTTTAACACAGTTATAATGCTCTCCAGGTTGATTTAGTATCGGTACACGATTCTGAAGAACATCACTTGAACTTGTGCATAGCTTGAGCATATCTGTACCACCCTCAGTTACATACATCAAGGAACTCTTAAGCAAAGTGAACTATTTTTACCCACTGCAGAAAATTCTGTCTCTCAGACACCAAAGATTGACTGCCGTTTTATACAGAATATATATTACAAATTCTTGATATGTCCCAAAGTGATAAATATGACCTGAGATAAATTCCTGTGTCTCAACATATTTTATGCATCAGTCCTTCCGAATAGATAAGACCATAGGTAATTTAGCCTGGAGAAGACCATCCTAAGGTTGTATGTCTAACCCCCCTCTCAAAGCAGAGTCAGATTCAAATTTACATTAAGTTGCTCAGGGCCTTGTCCAGCTGAGTTTTTAGTTTCTCCCAAAATGACTAAACGTCTGTAGTGCCCCACCAATGCTCACCATCCTCCTGGTGAGACTCTGCCCTCTCCCACATGTTCAGAGCAGCTCCACTAGCGATGAACTGATTCCTGAGTAACACAAATGTGAATGCGGTCCAGTGCTGTTTCTTATTCCTACATGGTTTGTTGTATCAAGGATGGATTTCCAGAAAATTTTTTGTCATGCTTTCTCTGGATTTCTCTACTGGGAGAGTGAGATTTGCTCCTCCTTTCTATGAGTGTTGACATCATGCATCTTCCTTGGTAATGGCAAGGTTTGTTTTTCTTATAGAGGCTTTTCCTCCCCCAGAGTAGAATAGAATAGAACAGAACAGAACAGAATAGTCCAGTTGGAAGGGACCTACAAAGATCATCTAGTCCAACTGATGACACTTCAGGCTGACCAAAAGGTAAAGCACATTGTTAAGGGCATTGTCCAGATGCCTCTTAAACACTACTAGGCTTGGGGCATCTACTGCCTCTCTAGGAATCCTCATCAAATGCCTCAGCAAGCAACATAAAATGAGGAAGTTTTTGGATCAGCCCATGATGAACATGACATGCAAAGACATGCTTAAACTGATCTCTTCTACAACCTTCCCAGCTACAAAACCGTTGTGTAGAAGACATTATTCAATATTTTTTTAAACAACAGAGGAAAGATGCCAGCATAACCTATAAGCCAGTGAGGGAGTTACGGATCATTTATAGCTTCCAAAGACATAAACTAGATTTTTGTCATTGCTGCCTCAGTCTTGTATTTCCTGCCCATACACATCTAACCTTAAGGTGTATCATGTTCAAGCTTCCAGCCTGACACAATTATTTGATTCAGGCTTAGGAAATGGTGGTGGTGTATAAGCTTTCAAAATGAGTTTTACATGCTGAAATATGCAGGTAACGTTTTAAAAATGAATTTCATAGAAAATATTTACTGATGAGCAATATTAGAAAAGCAACTGCACCCATAAATTATTTTCTACTACATACAATGTGTTATGGCACAAGTAAATCTTAATGCATAGCTTTAAGTACATGTAATTTGCTTGAAATTAGTCAGATTACTGAAATACAAAAGAAAAGCATTTTAGGAGCTTGACTCACAAGACTGCTGTTATTACTTTGCCTAAACTTAAGGACATGGCTTTTGACAGACATTTCCCATCTAAAATTAATTGCTAAGCAGAAGTAAGGGTTCATGGTAAATTTTTTTTTCTACAGGAGAGAGGAATGTCTTAAAATCAAGGTAAACTTAAGCCAGTATACATAGAAAAATTTCATGGCAGAGGGAGGGAGAACAACACAGCTGGTTTTCCTGGAAGATTTATTTTTAGGCTTTTTATTGCCATGAGAGTAATTTTAAATGAAGATATTAAAAGGAAAGGTGCCAGTTCTTTTGCTTAGTGTCCTTACTTAAATTAGAAATTACACACAGAACAAGGAAGTGTCATTATGGACATCACCATCAAAACTCTGAGTTTTTTCAATGCAAGCAGAAAAAAAAAAAAAAAAAAGGCTTATCCTAGGTCCTAGCACCATCCAAAAGCAAGGAATCAAAGTGCTTCTGTTGCCACACCAGACCTTCATCTTGTCAGCCTTGGAGCAGCTTAAGGCAAATTCTGTCAGTCTTAAAGCTGCTTAGGGTAACGTTTTCAAAGTAACTCAGCAATTCAAAGTCTAATCTTCATTGAAAGTCAACAAAGCCTAGGCCCAGATGTGCTTAATTTACCTTTAAGAATGGGAAGCAGGAACTTCTGATGTTACCCTTAATGCTGCTTTTGAGCCCCTGCAAGCTAGGGCTCGCAGGGAAGGCGGGTGTGGATAATGCAATGGAGTGAATGATGAGCTGCAGGGAGCTCAGTGCAGCATGGGCTTAATTTTGTGTTTAAAGGAGAGAAGCTAAGAAATTCAGCATCATCCTCTTGCAACTTTGTTTAATAAATATTAAAATACATATTGCTCCTGTTAAATATTTTGGGTAATAGTGGTTGATCTGCACTTTTTGCTTCAAAGTCTGTTTCCAACAAGACTTTCACGCATAGTAAAAACACCGAGTCTAACCATTAAGAAAAAGAAACAACCACAATGTTTTGACACTGATGAGGTGACACCTAAGACCATTGGTTTTATTTGCCCTTTCTGTTTTTTTCTGCATTTGTGTATTCTGGCATCTTATTTTTGAGCTTTTCTACATGAGAAGTGGATGCTAATGAAAACTGAGATTTTGAGGTATTTATTTGACTCTAAACGATAGATGGAGGTTTATATAAAACATCATCTACTAGGAAAACATTCAACTCAATCACAGAATAAAACTTAGTGGGATAAACCTCTTTATGACAGGTAAGCATTGACAGGTAATAATTCAAGGAACCCACAGAACTGGTTGACCAATTAGTACATCTCTTCTCACAGCTGCTGCTTTTTCAGGCAAACTTTCCCTGTTAGTTCCATTATAGTTTATAAGATTTCAGCTGAGTTCAGCTCAGGCCTTTGGCACTGTTCCATACTTGCTGATTTCTAGAGTTCCACCTTGTAAATCTGAAACCTTTAGAGGTTTCATGTTTGGCCTCATGAACCAGAGGTTACGCAGAGTCACTTGACCTTTGTGACATAAAGATACAGCTTTAGACTTCGACAGCATTTCAATCTTTGCAAAATCACCCTTCTTTGAAAGCAACAAAGTCAAAACCAAACATTAATTGCATTGCTTCCAGTTAAGTTTGCTAAAACACAAATGGCTCTATCAGCAACCTCCCACTGATTGAGTAAACTCTTAATGAGCTCTTCAAGTTTTGGCCTAGAGACAAAAGGTTTTCATGATTTCTCAAACAGTTGCATCCAGCAGAGTTTATGGATTTAGTACGTTTCTCCATGTTAGGCAGGAGAATTAATTTCCATAATAATTTTCCATTGTTTTCCATGGTGTAGTTCCCGTATGTATGTGGCTCCTCAGTATTTCAGCAGAACCCAGTCAGCTGACACAATAATACTGGAAATCTTAACTTCTTCCTCTTTCATTGTCAAAGGACAACATATGAAGCCAAGCAGAAACCATTACTAAGAAAGAGCTGTTGCAAATATCTTGACTTTTCCAAAATGCTCTCTCTCATCAAAGGCAGAGCAGCCAACGTTCTGTCTCGTTAATAGTTTCTCCTAGTCTTTGCCTGTCTACACTTTTTCAATAGCTGGAGAACAATTCTTTTTCAAAAGCAATTTCTAAAGGTTGAAATGTATAAACAGATTTATTATGATATGATCAAAAGAGCGCTTCCATGCTAGGAAAGTCTGCAGATTTACCCACCTCTTACCCTTCTTGCAACATAAGTAAGTAAGAATGTTCTGATTGACAACACTCCAGTTGATTTCAGGGCGAGGGGGGGAATATTCCATTTTACTGTCGCAATTGTCCGAATTTTGGCTGGTGGTGTCTTTTTCAGTACTAGAGGCATTCTGCTTAGTCCATTTCTTAATCATTCTTTTTGTTGACATTATGTTCAAATTACACAAATCATACATGCAGCTCATTTTTCCATAGGAAGGCTCTCTCTTACTTTAGTTCTCCACATCTAATATCCTTGTCCAAAAAAACCAAGGAAGCCATCATATATCTGGCTGGTAGTAATAATTATGTTATCAGTGGGGTTCCTTCGTGTGCTGAAAATTTTCTTTTGATTATAACCCAGTGGAAGCACAATGAATTCTGTGGGCAGCCTAGCCAGAATATAATTTTAAAAGCTCCTAACAGATACAGGTCATGATTAGGATGAAGAGAAAGCAAATGCAAGCTACAGGGTAACTGAGACAGCTACCTTGCAGACCCTTGAAAGCTACTGTAATATTTAAAACTACAGTAAACCGATTACTTTAAACATACGTATAAATGCGGTGCCTTTTTACAGTGTATTCTGTATTAGAAGGAGGATACACCTGGGAGCAGGGAGGGAGAGGCGTGGCTACAGGCTGTGCTACACAGATTCACAATGTTCATTTTAAGTCTCATTGTCTTTGAAAGAAATGTTTTCTTTTATTTATTTTATCTTACTTATTTTCCAGGGGAGGGGGAAGAAGTCCCTAAATTAATATTCTCTGACTCAGCAAATTAGTTAATATTTTTTTGAAACTAAAAATGGCAGAATAGCTGTTTGGCTCCTGTGTCAAACTATGCAATTCACAGGTTGCAGTTTCAGGCGGCTTACCCAGTAGTCTGGCCCTGGTTTGACATGCAAGCACATTTCCTTTCTGGATATGGATAACCTTAAAGGTCACATCACAGGAATCTGTGATGAGATGCTGCAGCGATTCCTCAGACAGAAACCAGAGATGCAGTCAAGCAGCAGTTTAACTTAGTCTGCATGGGAAGGAAAACAAACAAACCCAAGAAGAACACAAATTTCACATTATTTTGATGCATAATGCACAGGCCAGGACAAGGTCAGTCAAAAATGACCTAATTTCTTTAAAAAAAAAAACAAACAAAAAACCAAACAAACAAGAAACCAAAAAAAACTTAGAACAAACCTGGCTTAAGTTTTCCAGTTTGCTATGAAATTCAAATCTCACTCACAAGTCTGAGGTTTTATTGTGAAATCTCACACACAAATTCAGGAATGCTGAAGAAGCACTCCAGAATCGAGATGCTACCACAGATCTTCTCTGGAGTTTCTCAAAATGCCTAAGGCCAAATCTAATTAGTGTTCTGACCCAAGGCAGTCTCCCAGCTTCAAAGCAAACCTCAACGCTGCAAGTGTGGAATACACTGAGTACAATGCAAGTGTATTTAAAAGCTTCTGCATTTATCACAGATGATACTGCAGCCAGTTTTTCCCAGTCAATAAATTATGGAAAGAGTCCATGCACATGCTCACAGCTTGATACTGGGTTCAGGTGTTTGCAAGCAGAAGGGGAATTCAATTTGGCACTTTTATGCCCTGTGAGATGCTGAAGAAACAGAAAGTGGGTGTACCCTGAAATGAATTCCCCTTGCGCCAGCACAAAAGAAGACATGAAAGAGCTTCACTTTCTCAAGCAGCCTTTCGGTTCCTGCTGGAAGAGCTTAAAGTCAGGAAACCTGGGAGTAATATGAGTTCTGCCCATGTCCACAGCTGAAAGACTAAAGCTGCCAGTCCTTCCTCACCCTGGGCTGTGAGAGATTTTGCCGTTATCGTAGGACCTCGTATGGTGTTTCATAGTAAGACCATGGAAGCGCAACATACTGATTTGATATTCTTCTGGAAAATGTTGATGTACATTTTTCAGTATAGAAGAACCCATCTTCTGCAGAGAACATAAAGTTCCCTTTGGGTGCTACAGACCCCAAAAAGCCCATCGACAATGTAAACATTGGTTCATAGGAGCCGACATTAAGAATCATGGTCGGATCTGCAAAATGAACAAAATATTCCCTAAGGACAAGTGGCAGTCCTCTTTCTTGATATAAACACCATAAAGAATATATCTCCCTCCCTTTAGTGATTTTTTTTCTGGAACTAATACTGCAGTCTCCAATCCTTTTTTCATTGAAATCCATGGCATAACTGTCTGCCAAATTCCCACTAGGAGCTAAATGATAAAGAATGGCTTGGACTGAATAGAGAAATTGCTGAATGAAGTAAAGAAATAATACGGTAGCAAACGGAAAAGGCTTGGATGCAAATGTGCCTTAAGGGCAGCTTCACTCCCTCAGGGTCTCCATGAGCACTATCAGCTATGCTAAAACCCAAAGCTACACACGCCTGGGAGCATCTCCCAAGGCCCACCGCAACAGCCTGTATCCCATCCTTTATGTCCTCCTCTCCACCATAAAAGGGAGAAGCATCCAGGCTGCTGCTGGGAATGGTCCCTGACCTGTGCTAACTTCCAAAGGGAACATAGCAACCACATTGCAGTGCCCTGGCGTGGCTGAATTCAGTGGTGTCCAGCAACAGCACAAGGGGCAACAGGCACACGCTGAAGCATGAAAAGCTCCACCTGAATATGAGGAAAAGCTTCTTTACCTTGAGGGTGACAGAGCACTGGAATAGGCTGCCTAGAGAAGCTGGGGAATCTTCTCTGGAGACATCTAAAACCCACCTGGATGTGATTCTGCACATCCTGCTCCATGAGAACCTGCTTGAGCAGGGGGTTGGACTAGATGCTCTCCAGAGGTCCCTTCCAACCCCGACCATCCTGTGATTCTGTGATAACACAGATGCTGTTAACACTGTCCCTCTCACCCCAACTGCAGTGATTAAGTTGAGAGACTCAGCTTCATGAAGACTTGCAACATCATTAAGATAGGGAAAAAGGAAAGAAAGGAAAAAGCAATAAATTAAATTAAAGGCAAGGCAAGTTGTAAGTACAAAGCCAAACTTTCAGATCTTTCTTGTTGAAATCACATTGCTGTAGTATACTCCTAATAAAAGCTGTTCTTCAAAACAGTCCCCTCCAGCTCTTTCAGTGGAGGTGACGATGTACAACAGGACCATCCCTAGCACAGGGGCTGTTCTGGCAGCCCCCAGTCGCAACAAACAGCATCTAAGAGCTTCCCACACCTCACAAGGACAGAGCAACTTTTTCATATGCTTTACACATAGGATTTACCTGTTCAGCTTCTCCAGATGTAAACAAGACCTGGAGAAGTCAAGTCTTTACTGACATGCCACTCTGTGAAAATTTAACCCTTTTAATAGCATCTCAATTGTATTGCAATGGCTGTTTCTATCACAGAGCTGCTGTGCTCTCTGTTGTAGCTATAGAAATTAATTACACTAGGGTTTCTTTCACTTTCTTCTAATGTTTTCTTCAAGCTCAGCCTGCAAGTGGGTGGAAATCCACCTATTATTGAGAGTGCAGAAAAGACAGCTATGAAACTTGGGGTCTGATTCTGACTATGATGCCAAATCACTGTCTAAAACCAGACGAATGCTTAAACCTCTGTGCACTGTATTTCCCCATCTGTGAAAAAAAGATAGGGCAGGGGGTAGGGGGTTAGATGTGGAGAAGAAGAAGAAGAAAGTATCTTTCCCTTATGATGATGCTATAAAACCTGATGTCTGAGAATCTTTGCTAAGGAAATTCTCAGAGGAAAGAGTAATATCCTTAAGTGGTGTAAATGCAGATATGCTGGCAGATTGCAGAAGAGTTAAGACTATTTACAGAAGCTGAAGATCTCTCTTGCTAAATGTTGTCATTTCATAATCAAGCGAATGGCAAAGAGCAGTCTGTAAATTTATGTACAAACTCCCATCTGTGCCACAAAAAGAAGAAAGTAATCTCAAAGATGCAAATAAGTCTGCCACACGGTACCTGAAGTGTAAGAAATTGAGATTACTGGTCATAGTGCAGGGATATGGGAGTTGAAGATTTGGGGGGTTTGCACTGAACATACAGGAGCATTCAGCAAAATATATTGCTGTGCTGTAAATTCATTAATATCCCTTGCCTTGTTAAGATCATGAAGACCACTAACTCACAAATGGCGTTTACAGCGTTAGCTGAGGAAGCTAGGTTTCTCTCTTAAATTCCCTTTTCTGCCACAGGCTTAGCAAGATCAATTAGTCTTTCTGTACCTTATTTTTCATTTTTAAAATGCTGGTAACAACATAGGCATGGTGGGTGCCAATAGGCTGCAATATATGGGATTGCACAATGAATTGATTTTCTATTTCCTTAAAGCTAATGCATTTTCTCCTGTCTAATGTTTGTTACCCTAGATGCAAGAATACATGTCATTAGAAATAGAAATTTACTGCACAATGCAACTTAGCTTTTGGACATACCTCAGATGTTGAAGTATGTATGCTAAGTGGAAGGAAAAAAAAGTCCCCATTTTAGTGGTCTTCACTTCCACGTAGATCCCTCACCGCATGTTTGGCAGTATCACAGCTTGGCAATGGCAGTATTTTCATTTCAAAAAATTTTTGAGGAATGCATTTTCATGCTGTTGTGAAATGCTTGTCTCACATTTTACGCTGATGTGGGCTCCTAAAAATTATTAAGAAGCACCCAAGTGCAAAAATAAAACCTGTTATGTTCTGTCCAAATTACTGCTGATATTAGCCTAGTGTAATGATCACTTCTGAAGCTTGGAATAATATCAGGGAAGCAAGGCTCACTTAATCTTAAATATTTGTGATATCCAGCTTGTTCTAAATTTTTGCAGCTCATGCTTCACTTCTCAGAGCAGTGGTTTTGATTTTCTACAAGCAGGAGGCTTTCACCAAGCAGAGAGCAGCAATACTTAGCACTTGAATAGCACTTTTCACTTTCAAAATACTGTACAGATATTAAACCGTTTTCCTCAAACTCATGGAAAAACTGGGAATTGAGAAAAAAAATTAAAGATGTTAATGGAAATCCCATGCATATAATTTCTGCCTGTGATAATCACACCCATTCCTTTTGCTATTTTTCTAATAAGGGAACTAAGATGGCCGAATCATGATTTCACCACATTTGTTTAACTAGTTTGCAGCAAGCTCTGTTCCCTATCTCAGTGTTTTATCCAAATCTGACAGTAATCACTGGGCTTGCTATATTTGTAACCTCAAAATGTGTTATCTATCCTATGTAACCCAGGGTCTTGTTTGTGAAATGCACTGTCTAGAAGATACCAAACAGGAATTTTTCTGGTGCTGGTGTGATCATGACATCGGTGACAGCTCTAAAATTAAAATTAAGTAATTTAAACTGATCTCCTTTGTTATTAAAAATTGACTATCCCAGTTCAAAGGTAGACTTAATCAGCTGACTGGAAAAAAGAGCCCTTACTGCCATAGAAAATGTTCTGTTCTGTATGATCCCACAAGAGCTGAACAGTGGATGCAAGCAGCCAACTGAGGATGTAAAACACTTGGAAGAAGCACTGCCTTTTATCAGTTGTGGAGAAAAAATGGAGCAGCTGTTAGTATCCAAGCCTGTCAGATAAGTGCTATTAGAAAGCTGTAAGTTTATTGAGTTTATTATTCTTTAAAATTGCAGTAGAAGACACTAAAAATGAGTTACAGCTCAGTGCCTTGAAGAACTGCTTGAGCAACCCATGAATAAGCCAACTCAGCTATATGAAAAGGTATAGTCATGTTAGCCAGTTCAGAAAGCTCTTTAGCTCTGTTGAGGAGGCTCTGCCTCCGGTATCTGCACTACGTGTGCTTGTCTTCTCTAGCATCACCTCTAACGCGTCACCGAGAGAGGCACTGTGACGTGTCTTCATGGGTTAAATCCTCCAGCTGCTTTGAATAACACATCTTGGCTGTTTCTTTTAGACATTTCATTTTGGAAGAGTATTTGTCTGGGGGAGTTACAGCAGGCAGGTCCTGATCTAATTGGAAGGAAAATATGGTGCTCATCTCTCAGAGAGGGGTGATGGGTGTCTGTACCAGGGTGGGTCTCTTGCCGGTTGCTTATATCCTCTTCTCAACGAAATATTTCGCAAAGACGCTACTACATTTTAGCCTTTCCTCTGATATTCCCTATGGCATGGCAGAACCTAAGGCATTCAAATCGTACTTACAGCCTGAGAACTGAAAGGAGGAGGTGAGGATGAATGTGTCTACATGCATACAAGGGTGCCTAGAGTGAAGATCTCCATTTGTTTTATAGCTGTGCCAACTGCCACCTTGCAAAAGCATGTTTTACAGAGCCAGCAATGTTATCAAAGTTGTAAGATTAAACACAGCTATGCTATCAGCTTAAACCTCCTCTGAATCTGAAATATTTAGGAAAGAGCACTGAAGACAGCTCTCATCTCATTTTCATTTACTAATGGAGTAATCAACATCTGTAGAGCACGCAGTCACAAAATCTTTTGCTCAATGAAAAGTGTGCTCAAAAATTCTCTTGTCTGAGATCTATAATCCCATTTTAATTAGCATTGCACATGATTACTCCAATCAGAGTAAGTCAGCAGCAAACATTGCCATCTGCATTCATGGTTAACATCAGCTAGCATAATGGCAGTCAGTGATTTTAAGTTAATACGAGGGTGCAAATGTCTTTTCAAGGACAAAGAACATTGCTCTACTTTCTTTCTACTACTTAGCTTTTGAAACACACCCTTCATCTTAGAACTTGCCAAATATGGGGCATTTCCAGTTTGGCATGTGTTTTACAGCTGGGATGTGACAGTCTTGCATATTCTCTGCAACAGAAGATGCAGTCATTTGTTTTGAATAATTTAATTATGCATGGATGCAGGATTGTATTACATCTGCCCAGTCTTCAGCAGGGTTGCCAACCATGTGGTTAGAATTTCAAGGTGTTGATAGGCTTCTATGGCAAGGTATACAATTATTTAGTGAATTTTTAAGACAATGACTGTGCAATACAGTGGTAAAACTCAGATCACTGCATGCTGTTAAGGGCCATAGGGACAGGATGATAACGTTGCTTGCGTGTGCCCTGCTATTTCTCCAGAGATCAAGTGTCATTAATTGGTTAAGAAGAGGTGATGATGATACTTAGCTGCTTCTGGATTTCTGTGCTGCTTCATCACATGTGCTCACAGAAACCCTCATTTGAAAAAGCAGCAGACAACCTGCTACTGATAAGAATCTTTTATGAGTGAACATTTTTACTGAGATACAGCCAAGTTTTCATAGGAATTTCAAAGGTTACATGCAGTCCAAGAACATCTACCAGGAAAGACACAAGCATATCTGAGCTCATGAATTATGTAAAATTCAGCAGTCTTCATCCTCAGAGAAGGGAATTATTTGGGCTTTTCTGAAGATGTTAGTGCCTGACTAAACTTTTTAAGAGAAGACGTATTCCAAATACCATTATTTCCTCCTTCTGAACCAGAACTTTCACACAGGATGAGGGCTTATGAGAGCTTTTAAATTATTTTGGCTCCATAGTTACGACTTTGATAACCATTTTCTATTAACTTCTCATTATGAGAAGTAGCCTTGAGTATTTTAAATCTACCCATAAAGCTGCTGTAATCATTCTCTGCAATTACACTACAATACACAACAATTAATTATATCAAATCCTTCTCACAGAAGTGTTTACCAGGGAGGAGATTGCCATGGCTTTATTTCTGACAATAGAAGAGTAGGAATTATTATACACCTCTTGGGGTTTTACTGATCTAACATTTCTGAAGTCAGGGCTATAATGATATTATTTTCCCTATAGGAAATAAACATCAGTTCTTGACAGACATGATCTTTAAACAGTATTTTACATGGGGAAAATATTCCCATGTATTTTTTCCTGTAAGAAACCAAGATCTGGATGTTTAGCTAAATAACTCCAATGAGCAACCTGCACTCATGGACAGCCTTGCTGGGATTCATGTACAGGGTCTTCCCCTGAGAAACTGGAGGGTCCCTATCCTGCAGACTGCTGGTGCATGTGCCAGGCATAGGACTGGACAAGGCTGAGAATTGGTATCACCGTAGCTTGGTAATACAGAGCTCAGGGCAGGCTGGAGATCTTTCCCAGGATCTAGATTGAATAGTTAGGCAGTAAGTTTATACTGAATTATGCCCAGCCACAGTTTGATAGCCAGGCACCTTAAAATCTCGGTTTGTGCTTATGGAGTCCCTAGATTTGTATATACAACCTATATTATTACATACGTCCTATACATAGGACTTCTTTGTGTAGGCATACCCAAGGTAGAGGTCTGCTTCAGACTGGTGGAAAACATCTTCAACACCAAAGGATATAGCTAGGTCTGCTTGATCAGGTGCTGCACTGCTGGATGTGGGCCATGAAAGCAGGGGTGCTGTGTGTACCCTGAGTGCATTTGGAGGGGTGTATGTCAGGCATGCTGCTCTGGTCAGGCCGTCTTTCAGTTTAGTTTCAGATTTCAGTAATCCAATGTGTTCAACCTAACACAGCTCCAGGACATGAACCAGAGCACTGTGAGCAGGAATAATGAAAGGATTCTCTCTGAAAGCTCAGTTCTGGTCTGAACTAGATGCTAAGAAGAGAGGTGCCTCCATTCACCTAAAGAACTGCATTACCCTGAGCATGGGTTGGGTCCCTTGTCCTTAGTCCTCCCAATGCACGTGTGTCTGCAGACCCGAGTGTGAGAACAAGACACCTCAACAGCCACAAACTGCTACTGGCAGCGTGGCAAGAGGGGCTTCTGGCTACCAGGTTTGTTGACTGGATACTCTGATTGTTCTTTATGAAGTCAAACAGTAATTACCATACTTTACTGTTCTGTTTCTCTTAAAAAAGAAGAGGATTCTCTAAAGATTAACTTCACAGTGGAAAGTTTTCCTCTGAGAAAGACCTTTCCCTTTGGAAAGGAGCAAGGGTTAGCTGCAACATCAAATACACTAAAATGTTCAGAAGTAAATCACCCACCTTCATATCTTAATTTCCTTTTACAGAGCCATGTTTGACTATGACAAGAGCAAAGACAGTGGCCTCCCGAGCCAAGGACTCAGTTTTAAGTATGGAGACATCCTTCACGTCATCAACGCCTCGGACGATGAATGGTGGCAGGCGAGGAGGGTCACTCTGGAGGGAGACAGTGAGGAGATGGGAGTTATACCCAGCAAAAGGAGGTGAGTGCTCATCCTTTCTACTTCCTTGGCCACGATATTAAAATATTTCATTTTATTCTGAAGACAGGGCTCATCAATTTACTGAAAAAATGGGGGCAGTAGAGGAAAATCCCATAGTTGTTATTGGAAGAGTTGGAAGATAGGATTTTTGCTGTGAGATTTAAAGACCTCAGGCTGTTTAACTGTACTGAAAAGAAACTCTGACGGTCACCCAATTATACTGTATTAGCAACTTCACAAAGAAGGGGTGGGGAGGGAGAGAGAGCACCGTCTACTAAAAAGCTTTGGCAGAAAAAGGAGTAACCAGAACGCGAGTCTGGGAATTAGCTCTGAATTTGAAGTAGCGCACATGTTTTAACGTCAGGGCGATTACCCATTGCATCAAACTGCTAAGGGATGTAATGAATGTCTTGACATTTTCAAATCAAGACTGTATGTCTTTCTTTTGAAAGTGTAATAGAATTAAACTTCTCAGCCTGTGTGATGTAAAAAAAAAAATAAAAAAAAAAATTATGTAATGGTCCTCTGTGACTTCAAAATCTGTTAATTTAATCTCTGCCTCCTGGAAACTGATGGATAATAAATATCACAGAAAATTTTCATATAACGTAAATGAAGGAATTTTTGTCCATTCTCCAAGCTAAATCTGAATCGTTGTTTAGCTGTGATGGATTCATGCTGACTGACGGAGAGAGAACTGACATCTGCATCTCTCTCATTGTTTATTTACTCTGTCTAGGTGCTTTGGTAAAATTGGCCACCAGTCTCTGATAGTATCCCTACTACCACACAAATCAGTATGACTTTCTGCTCTGTTGATAGTTGCTATAGAAAGGTCAAGAACTGAAAAGGTAGGAGGAAAATGAAATCTGTCAAACCACGTTATATTTCTCCTTTGCAGCAATGCTCCCATACTGCATATAAACTCTCTATTCCTAGCTATTTCACTTTAGCATTAATATAAAAATTATCATGCCCTTTTTTTGTAGTGCAGAAGTGGGGCATCTGATGCTCTACAGAGCACCTGCTGCTGTTTCAAGAGAGTTGGTCCAGGTGTTAATAGAACTTACAGTAATCCTTGTTCTAAATCATGTAGAAGTAAACTGAAAGGCCATCAAATACCTTGTTGACATAAGCCCCACAAGGACCTTATTTTCTTTAACCACGACCGTGTTTGAATAGCAAGCACACCAGGATTTTCAGCGAAAAGCAATTTTGGAGTTGATTAATAGAAATAAAAACTACATTGTAACTTTTAAGATGGGGAAAATGTGCTCATTAACTAGATTTAGTCTCCAGATATTGAAAAAGGAACACTTGCCTGCTATTAACCGCTACAGTAAATACTGTTGTGATGACATGATTGGATCACACATGGGAAAAATGTCTGTTCAGCTGTTACTGAGGGAAGTATGCACACAAAGTTCACTGACAGAGTGATGCTTACTATGAAAAGCTACAAAAAGCTGCCATGCATAATAAAACAACTATAGGGGATAAAAGGGCAAAGCAAGGCAACTGATTAAGATGTATCTTCTGTAAGGCAGAGAGGACGTAAGTGCCTAAAGCTTATTGGGTTACCAGCACACTGATGTTTTCAAGGACAAAAGATAAAGGCTCTCTAATCAAGGTCAGACGTATGATACAGCCTAGGAAAAAGGTGTGGCTTAAAAAACACTGGGAGAAAAAAAGGGGGGGGAAATGAAAATAGATTGGTTAGATTCTAAAAATAAGAGTCTTGAATTTGAAAAGATGCTCTCCACTTGTCATCCCGATTCTTCAGTAGCGAATCTGAGAGGTCTGGAAA
Organism: Falco cherrug; assembly: GCF_023634085.1. NCBI lineage: Eukaryota > Metazoa > Chordata > Aves > Falconiformes > Falconidae > Falco > Falco cherrug. The sequence continues at coordinate 8,443,273 of NC_073698.1, forward strand.
AATCAATGGCATCTGATTTTCTGTCTGCGTTAATGTAATGATGTGATACACCTGAGCTGGGCTGGGGGGAGGTTGCTAGTATTTCATAAAAGGTTGCAGTTGTACAAGGTTATTTTTTCCAATGCACTGAAAAGTGAGTATTATTTCCTTTCTGTGGATTCTGGATGATCCCTCAGAGCCAGGGAGACTGATGTGCTTTTGCCATCATCTTCTGTGGTCATTTACACCACCCAAGGGGAAGATGAGCAATCAATGCATACAGAGAATAGCGCTCATCATACTTGCCTGAACGTACTAATTCAGGGTTGAATTTCCTCTGCAGGTGTGGGCTATTGACCGTGAGAGGCTTGATATAAAACAGAGTAGTCCTGGGATTCATTTGACCAAATGTAGGCAACTATGGCATGGAAATCTTCAGTTAAGCTGTTTACTCCAGGATGCTGTATCTCTTATGGTTTATACGTGACTATTTCTATAGGCATTGCATTATATATAATATGGCATATGTCATACCTAGCAGTAAATTATGCCTTGTGATAGCACAGGAGAAAAAGGAGCATCTGCAGCCGTTTGTTGGGCTGTGACTTGTCCTGCAAGCCCAACTTCCTATGATGTTGTAGGTTGAAGAGGTTTTATATTTGTCTTGTACCTTTCAATCCCTCATTTATTTCTGTTACTTTTCTTTAGAGTTTTTTGAGGGGTTGGTTTGGTGGGGTTTGTTTTTGGGGTTGGTGGGGTTTCCTTTTGGTGTTGCACTTGGACTCATTCTGCCTATGTACGCATGCAGGAATACTGCCCCATGGGACTGTAACATTTTTTGTGCTTTGGGTCAGGCAGAAGCTACACAGATCCAGGGATTATTAGTGCTAGGGTGAGTCTTTTAGCTGTCGCTTTACTACTTGATCTCCTGTCCAGCAACAGCTAATATGCAATTCCTACATTTTTCACAAGTGAAACCATTATCAAATAGCTCTGAAAGCCAGTGACTGCTTTGATTTTATTTTGGTGTGTATATATATATGTATACAAATACATGTATATATGTATATATACACACAAAGCCATAACAAGTACATTATATTACTTCTTTAAGGTGCTGTGTAATGGTAACTGCTGTCCAAGTGTTTAGGTTTCTATGGTTTTTACATCTTTTTATAGGAGAGCCCTTCACACAGTGACATTTTAGCATGAGCTAAGAGAAATTTTGAAAGATAAATCAAGACTTCATACTCTGTTTCTCCCCTATGAGATATGTGTTATACCAGAAGAAATCATAATTTATAATTACAGGGGAGCTGCCATTCATTATTCTCTCCAGGATGTTTGATACATTACCAGATTTTACCTCTTAGTGATTCAGTGGAGTCTGAAAGCTATTTTTCATTAGATTTCAGTGCTGCTGCCAGTGTGTGGACTTGTTGCCTGGTTGATTATTAATTGTAAAGTCAGGCTTTAAGAGGGAGTTTTGGAGGGTAGCACTGCAGCTAGGGGACGGTTATGAATGAGGCAGCATGAAGAAATGAGGGTGGCCTGTATTTCTCCCCTGATCTGCACAAGGACCAAATCTCATGAACTGGTGAGCCGGTGACCTCAGTGGGGATTAACAAAAACTAAATGCTGAGTATCCTGCAGTGCTAAAACACCATTGTAGCCCTTTCTACACCTGAAAACAATGTTTTGTCCATTTGTCAGTATCTATTTATTGCCTCATTGGAGCTGTTCTTGACCATGGGACTGAGTAGCCAGCTGGGTAGAAAACAAATATAATGCTATGAAGGTGTGATATGGTAATATATTGATGCTGGGAACAGTGGGACTTCAACATAAGAGGCTGCAAACCCCTTCAGTTGTGGTTTGACAGTAAGTAATTCATTATAGTATGAATGAATTAATATTGAAGGCCAAATTTCTCTTGGTTCCACATCTGCCAAAAAGATTCATCCAATGTCTAAGGTGAGAGCAGGGCAGAGTTACACCGGGCAGGTTCTCCAGGGTGAGGGGACATAACTACCAGTCCTGTACCAATGCCTCAGGCAGCCTGTGATACTGTTTGGGCACTATGTTTACACATGCGAACTGCTCCCCGATTTTCAAAAATCACTATTTTACACTATAATGACCAACAGAATTAGATTTATAATATATTTTTGTTACATTTAGACATATAGATGTATAGATCTAGATTAGAGGTTCCATGTATGCTGGGCTTTTGATCACAATAATTTTTATTTGCCTCATTGTCCTTCCTATGGTCCAGATAAACAAAACAAATTCAGCTTCCCATAAAGGGCAGCAGCAAGCTGAGCTGCCTATATCTAAGATTCCCTCTCCATGGAAAAACATTAGTTAAAGTGAATCAACAAAAAGCATGAAACCAATGTGCATGTTACAAGTGTATTAAATTCCCAGACAGATGTTCTAATTCAGTAGTAAAGAGATTTTAATTTGCTGTAGCATTGATTTTACACCTCCAGTTCTTTTCACTTTTTCTCCGCTGAGTCTCTGTACGCAGAAAATCTCCTACCTTGCAAGCCCCACACTACAGCAACCTTCCACTTCTTGATGAATGTCAAGCTTCAGTATTTTCTGACATGTGTACGACTGCTTGACTTGGGTTTGTGGCTCTGAAAGTAAGTTAGGCTGCGATTTCACACATATTGCCCCAGAATGGCTGAGTGTAACTTCTCACCGCTTTTACTACTGCTCCCACTGTAGCGTGGATACAGCCTGTATGCTGTAGTAGAGGATTTGGTCCTAATGGAATATTTAATGTATTTATACATTTTTATATATAGATGTGTGTGTGTGTGTGCGTGTATGTATGTATGTATATACACATATATATATATTTATATATTTGTTATAAAACCACTAAAATATTTATAATAATCTTCCTGTTGTCTTTAAGATGTGCAGCCACAAAACTGCTCTCAAACTGGACATCATTCTAAGATACCCATTTTCCACTAGTTTAAATGCATCTAACTACAAAGTGTTGTGCAACTTATATCTGTTAATACCAGCTAAAGGTGTATGATGGTACCAGCCTGATCCTTGTGTTCTCAAACAGACAACATTCTCCCCACAAATACATGTAACCACTCTCTCCTTTCAGAGCAAAATGGGGGGGAAAGTACATGAAAAACAATGTTTCACAAACATTTAAGGACAAGGAACTGAAGGTTTTCCCAGCACAGAAGTCCCTGTGGGGAAAAAGCCAACTTGAATTTGTTATTCTGCTCAGCTTGGTAGAAGGGCAAGTTTATCCACTCGAGTTTTATTTTTAACGGTTTCCTATAAACTGTCTACCTTTCTAAACATTCCTTAATACTTTAATCCTTAGATGAAAACTTTTTAAGGTGGGATAATCATGTAAGCTTTGTCTAAAATAAGTTCCCTGACTATACTTCCTAATCTCATTGGCAAAAATAAATATGGAATAAAATTGATATGTATGTGTACATATGTATTTTATGAGAATTCAATTCCTAATGGCATTAGGTCTACTCTTCTCATAAAATATTGACCAGGTGCTGAGCTGCTCCCTATAATCAAGTCACTGAAAGTGGATTGCTGAATGAGAGTACCTTCTCTCCTCCTGAAAAATACATGTTCTGTTGCAAAAATACCACTTCAGGAATGCTCAAAAATAGTTTTGGGAATGGGAATCTAAGCTCAGAGCTCACATGAACAACACTAAGCAGTGCAGAGGATGAAAGCAATAAAAAACCATGGACCAAGTCCACATATTTGGACCATAAATAATAATACATCGTTTCACTTCTTTCACTTGATGGGCAGGCAAAACAAATATAATGTGGATGACCTGGAAATGGTGAAGCAAGAAAAGAAGAAACATGTTAATACAGATGTGAAATATAGCAGGGTCTTTCTAATATCTATTTCACATTGTATTCTTCTATACTTACTACAGTTCTCATGCTGGATTTGGAAATAACTCATTCTGCAGAACACTTTTGTGCCAAATCTGTGCAGATTAGATGACTGTGGCCATTTCATTTGATTCTCGATACCAGTTTGCAATGTACGTATGTATTCTACGTCAGTGATGAATGCTGTTGTTGAAGATTAAAGCGTGTCTCACTTGGTGTTTTATATCTCAGCTGTGAAGACTGATTAGGGCTTTTAGAAAGGCACTGACAAAATTCCTAGTGGTCCATTAACCCCCAGCAATGGAAGATCATGGTTCATGTCTGGCCAAGTTATGCTTGATTTCTTCTTGTTTGCAGTGCACAAGAAGAACTGAAAATCTCATTTTGAAAAATCTCAAAGGCCCATTTTCAACAGCTGCGCATGCACAGAAACACAAAAGCAGATAGACATCACACTGCAGTGAGAGTTGCATCCCAGTAGTAAGTTCCTCAGGAGAGGAGTAGGAAGAGAACAGCATCCAAACAAACTGAAGCCTTGAACTGGCTAGTGAGGACACACTGAAGTGTGAGGTGTATTTTCAATGTACCTCTCCACCTCTTTAGCTTTACTTGGGAAGAAGAGAATGAATCCTGACCATTTTTTGAAAAAAGGGCCATGAGGTGTCTACTCCCAAGCAAGGTTTCCAGAGAAAACAAGTATACAGGGTATGCTCCAGCTGTCCCAGATCTCAGATGGTCTTAGACCATTTCCCTGTACGCAGCAGTGTTTCTGCAGGGAGTCATTTCCCTGTACACAGCAGTGTTTCTGCAGGGAGTCACACTTTTGGAGAGCAGGTGGAAAGCCGGAGGTGAAACCCCCACCAGTTGGTGCTAGTTTCCACATAGGGCTCAGAGCTTTTCATCTCCAAACTCACATCTGCATGCTGGATGCAGGTGTCTTTGAACATTTCTTGAAATCTCATCGAGTTCAGTGACCCCCAGGCACTTTTGAAAATGGGACTTGAGCCATTAAGTACTTTTGGAAATTGTATTTGCGCTTTCCTTATCCCTTAGGTTAGCTCTGTCGAGCAGATAGATAATTAGAAACGGGCACGGGAGCGATGTGTACATCAGCAAGCCAGTGTTGCAATCTGGGCCTCTGCAAATTTGGCAGATAGGAATCCTCCCCCTTCACTTCATTTTCTTTGCACAACTCCGCATAATCTTGCTTTTGCAGGAGCGGTGAAAGAAAAATGGATACAGTTTGAAGTGAAATATTTCTTCTTTTAAAGACAATTTCCTCAGCTGATTGATCAAATTGTTGTCCAAGGGATGGTAGGTTTGCTGTCAACTAAAGCAATGTAAGGAACTGACACTCATGCATGCCATTTAGGCGTTCACGATGTCAGCTGCTGCAAAAAAAACCTTTTGTGCCTAAACTCCCTTTTTCTTGGGGAAAAAAAGGAGTCAGGGGTATTTTTCCATAAATATGGTGATTACACAGACCCAAAGGCTCAAAAAGAGTGCTAAAAGTGCTTGAATGGGTGTTCTTTTAAAAAATATATTTGCTAAGAGCTGCATCAATGATGCTAAAAGAACTGCTATTCAAGACTTTCTCTCTTCATCATTTCAGTTCCCTTTTTAGCTCTGCCTATGGCAAAAGTGTCTCAGTAGCTCAGATGAGAAATTGTGGGAACGCCTTAGTTCACCGCATTCATGCACTCTGACCACCTCGGCAAAGACTAAATCTTTGGAAAGTCAAGCTACATTCTAACAGAGTTCTCCAGAGCATGTAAAACCAAGGCTCTTCAGGCATTCAGACATTGCATTGAGTCCTTCAGGAAAAAGAGAATATATTCCTGACACCAGGGCAAGACATGCCACGTTTTAAGTCCCAGACCCAAGACACGAAGGCAGTAGAGCACCGGAGCTGATGTACTTTAGGAGCATATTTGAAAGTGGGCAAAACCATTTATTCTGCCCCAGCATTTTTTCCAACAGCTAACCCATTTCGTTGACACTTCGGGCAGCAACAGTAATATAATCACCCTGAGACACATGAAATTTCACCTTGGAAGTTTACAGTTCAGCTAAATTATAAGTAACCGAGAGCAGTTTTATTGTGGAAGGTGTCAGGAAAATTGCAACAGGGGGCAACACTGCGTGCTATCCTTAATACAGTACCAGGTTATGAAACATTTGTAATATTCAGCAGGCATGCTGAGCATGTATGAATGTTGTCGGTATGTTTGCCTGGAGGATTAATGGCACTTAATGACATTATTTATATACTTCTCAAAGCGGTGCAGAATGTTTCTGCAGCTCCTCATCTGTCTGCTATGCCTGTAGAAAGCAGCGATGCCTCCGTGGCTGCTAATGCAATTATGGTGAATTTCATAAATAAGATTCACTCTTCAGGGTTAATTTCCAAATTTCTTTATGCACTGAAAAAGAAATGAAGTTAAAAGCAGATGTTTCAGGAAGTTAGACATAACTGGAATGAGTTTAAATGTTAACATAGATTAATAAGTAGAATACTGTGTTCATTTGAGCTAATTATTTTCTCAGAAGGCATCTGTCCTGTTTAGGCAATTACACAGCCTCAAGTCTTAATTTCTTACCGGTACTACCAAGGGACTCTATCTGCTCATTTAAGTTTGAGACTGTTCATGTGTTTTTAATAACACAGATTTAATTTGAAAGCTTCATTTGAGCTGTTTCCATGTGAATATTCCACACTTACAGAAAAATGCATTTATTTTAAATTTAAACTGTAACTATAGTAACCAACATTCACTGTGTTTCAGTAGGAAATATATAAGCCCACTCAGACAGAAAGAAACGTGTTAATTATCATTCTATCAAAAGACTAGAGTTTGCATTTTAAAAAATAATTATCTGAAACTACGTATTCTTACTATCTAGACTTAGAAACCAAGAGTTTTACAGGAATGCATTCTACTGTCATTTGTGGGAAACTGTGAAAGTTCAGAAAAGGCTCATACGTGGACAACTTTGGAGGATATAATAAACCTCACTTTTTTCCTAGCTATTTATTGTCTAATAAAAGTACAATATCGAGCTCTTATAAGCTAGCTTTGCAGGACTCAACTTAGATTTCCTAGAGCAATTCTTAACCTTAGACAAATAGAGTTACTGTTTCAATTATACATAGATGATTGGATTTTCTTGCTTGGGCCCATAGATGATAGATTCTGTAGATGATTTTGCAAAGGTAGTAAATGTCACTTTTCCAGTAACGACCATATTAGTCAAAGTGAGTAGGGACATGAGTAGCTTCATAGAATTATAAAATCATAGAATGATTTGGGTTGGAAGGGACCTTAAAGACCGGGGGCAACCCATATTAAATTTCTGAGGCAACTGGGGGTGTTTAGCCTGGAGAGGAGGAGGCTCAGGGGGGACCTTCTCGCTCTCTACAGCTGCCTGACAGGGGCTGTGGGCAGGTGGGGGTCGGTCTCTTCTCCCAGTAACAAGCGACAGGACAAGACGAAAAGCCTCAAGTTGTACCAGAGGAGGGTTAGATTGGATAGTAGGAAAAGTTTCTTCACTGAAAAAGTTGCCAAGCATTGGAACAGGCTGACCAGGGAGGTGGAATCACCATCCCAGGAGGTATTTCAAAAACACATAGATTCAGTGCTTAGGGACATGGTTTAGTGATGGACTTGGCAGTCGTGGGTTAATGGTTGGACTTGATGATCCTACTTTTCAAACCCAAATGATTCTATGATTCTAAAGACTATCCAGTCCCAATCCCCCTGCCATAGGCAGGGACCTTCCACCAGCCCAGGCTGCTCCCAGCCCCGTCCAGCCTGGCCTTGAGCCCTGCCAGGGATGGGGCACCCACAGCTGCTCTGGGCAGCCTGGGCCAGTGTCTTGTCACACTCACAGGGAAGAATTTCCTCCTAATAGCTAATCTAAATCTCCCCTCTTTCAGTTTAAAGCCATTCCCCCTTGTCCTGTCACTGCCTGCCCTTGTAAAAAGCCCCTCTCCAGCGTCTTTGTCAGCCCTGTTAGGCACTGGCAGCTGCTATAAGGTCTCCTCCTCTTCTCCAGGCTGAACAATGCCAACTCTCCCAGCCTGTCTCCAGAGGAGAGGTGCTCCAGCCTTCTGATCATCTTTGTGGCCTTCCTCTAGACCTTCTCTAACAGGTCCATGTCTTCCCTGTACTGGGGGCCCCAGAGCTGAGCGCAGCACTGCAGGTGGGGTCTCACCAGAGCAGATCAGAGGCAGAGAATCACCTCCCTTGACCTGCTGCCCACGCTGCTTTTGATGCAGCCCAGGATTTGGTTGGCTTTCTGGTCTGCAAGCGCACATTGCTGGGTCATGTTGAGCTTCTCATCCACCAACACCCCCAAGTCCTTCTCCTCAGGGCTGCGCTTAGTCCTTTCTCTGTCCGGCCTGTGTCTGTACTTGGGATCACCCTGACTCACATGAAGGACCTTGCACTCGGCCTCGCTGAACTTCATGAGGTTTGCATAGGCCCGCCTCTAAAGCCTGTCAAGGTCCCTCTAGATGGCATCCTTTCCCTCCAGCATGTTGACCATACCACACAGCTTCATGTTGTCAGAAAACTTGCTGAGGGTGCACTTGATCACACTGTCCATGTTGCTGGCAAAGATGTTAAACAGCACTGGTACCAATAGCAACCCCTGAGGAAGATAGTCATCACTGATCTCTACTTGGACATCAAGTTGACCGCTGTTGACCGCAACACTTTGAGTGTGACCATCCAGCCAATTCTTTACCCACCAAGTGGTCCATCTGGCAAATCCATTTTACTGAAGCTGTGGATATCAGGTTCGAGTAACATCTGAGTCTTTTCATTAGAGCTTTTCAACTTTCTTTAAATCTATGAATACCAGAACTGTACAGACTAAGCCAAATTTTGGGTCATACCACACAGCAGTTTGGGCTCAGGTCCCAGCAGGTGAGCTCACAGGGGCTGCGTGCTCTTGTTTTTCAGACCAGGACTGAGCTTTCAAAGCAAATACAATTTTTGCCCTCTCTTTCTGCACTTTGGTTCATCTTTTGGGTGAACATGTACTAGATTTGTTTGTATTAAACTGTTCTCGAAGATGAGCTCACCCAATGCACCCACCTGCTAATGGATGGTCAGTTCATGGAGCTAGACTAGGACTAGCCCAAAATAAAAATCCTGAAATGTTTGTGTCCTCTCCTATTTGGTTACATTATTTGGTAGTGTGAACCTGCCACACCTTTTTTGCAGAGCTAACCCGTTAGCAATGTTGTCTTCACTGAAATGAGTCAGAAAAACAAATTCTTTGCATTCTAACTGCTTGCAGATGTTTGTGGAGGGCATGGTTTAAATAAGACAAATCACCCAATTCACAGCGTTTTACAGTGGCTGAAAATAGCTTTTCTGCCCCCAGCATTTATATATCTCCTCAGAAATGCTCTCTGGCCAAACTATGTAGTTTTAAGTAATCAAAGCCTCAAGAAAGTTTCTGTGCACTTGAACATTGTAACAAATAGCATACCTCCATCTTTCAGAAGATAATTTTGAATTATTTTTTTTTTTAGGTTAGATTGGGTTTTTAAAAGAAGAAAAACTTTCAGTGATAACATTTTCAAAATTACTTAAGTTGAGCTGAGGTCAAGACCATCAAAAATCTGTGGCATTGTAAAGTCAGTATTGTAGAACCTAAGATTTAAACAGCGATCATGTGCAAAGGGCTCTGCAAAGAATGTGTCTGGAGAATGTTGGTTTATGGGTTTGAAGCAATTTGAGAAACTTAAAATACCTAACACATTTGTTAAGGATTGCCCAATAACACATTGGCCCCTGGAAAGCTTTCAGGTACCTCCCTCAAACTCAGGTTAGTAAGAAATTCTCTGGGGTTTTTTGAGATTCAAGGCAAAGGTTGCTCTGAAGCATAAGGGAAAGGAGCTTCCACTTCCCCTCGTCCTGTCTGCTCCAGTCAGACAAGCTTCTGGATCCGCACAGTCAGCTGATTAGCACCTTGAAAACATTACAATCTATTCCCTTCTATTACTCGGTTAGTTTTCTGATGCAGGGAGGCAGCAATGAGGGGCACTGCTGGGGGCAAAGGGAAGTGAAGCAATGCAGGGGGAAGGAACAAGACTCTCCTTTCCAACAACTACAATTTCTTACACCTTCTCAACCCGCCAGGTGTAGCTTCACCCTTTTTACTTTGCACTGGCCATGAACTTAGACAGTTCACTGCTGTTTGTCACATGCTGTTTCGTAAGCTATTTTAAGTTAATTTTTAGGGTATTTTAAAGGTATTTTTGAAGTTCATTGGTCTGAAAATACAGATTTTTTTTAAAAAAAAATATATATTCAGAAATTGTGAGATTCACTTTACCTTATTTGCATGATCTAAAATTTACTCCATCGTAAAGTGCACATCTGAAAGCAGTGAGGTGAACAGCTTATTCTCTCCGTCCTTGTTTCATTCCTCTGACCACAGAAGAACTTTAAATGTTGCCTGATTTTTTTGACAGCTTAAATTAGACAGGGTCTTTAATGAGCTTTTATCACACTCCCATGTGCGTTGGGAGGCAGTGCCGTTCTGCTGGTATAGGACAGCCAAGACTCCTTGAATACATACAGTCCTGTGTTTGCCACGAAACTGCTGCTTGGCTGGGGAAGTGACCTTATGTCTCTCTCTTTCCAACTTATTAATTTGCTTTAAATGCTCACTGTATGTATAGTAAGCCACTAATGGCCTTGGGAGATCAGATATCAAATGTATTGTACAAAACACTGCTACAATCAACATGTGTTTCTTTATTTGTGTTTTCTTTTCCCCAGAGTTGAAAGGAAGGAGCGTGCGCGTTTGAAGACAGTCAAATTCAACGCAAAACCTGGTGTAATTGATGCAAAAGGGGTAGGTAAATAGTGAAATCTTTTGAAATTGCACTTTGTAATTGTTTCATATGTTTCAGGGTCGAGAAAATTTTAGCAACATAAGGAATATTTAGATTGTTGCAACCAAGACCTGGAGTACAGTGAAATACAGACAGGAGTATAGTATGATACAATCTTCAAAATAATTAAATATTCTTTCTATAATAATACTGACTGACAGTGCCTCCTAATTGGAAGGTACTAGGAAAATAAAGAACATTGTGACAGCTGTGATTTTAGTTAAGGGGTGGATAGGGAAGAAAAGACTTTAAAAACCGATGCAGATTGATAATTGTTTAATGAAATAGGGCAACAAGTGTAAATTCCCTGGCTTCACAAGCTGTTACATCTCAAACAAAAGATTGAAACTTGAAGAGTCCTGGATGCAAAAATTAGGTTTCGGATGTTCTGCTTTGACAGTTGTGACAGACATTGAACACAGGTGTGTTTCACAGCAGGCACAACAGGTCAGCCAACACAACACATGCAAGTTCCCTTCCACCGGTGCTACCTCCCACTCTGCAGCATCACTTCATCATGCTCAACAGCCAACAGTTCTCACTAGCCTGATGTCTAATTCCCTGTACGTTGCCATCTGGCTGGTGAGAGTTATAGCATGAGAAATGTCCACAGTTCTGGCTGTTGAGGTGTATTTTCCTGCTGAAGGGTAGCTTGTATTTATAGCAGTAGTGAACGCTTGACTTTGCGTTCACAGGAATTTATTTTTTACAACAGTCCAGTTGGCACGCATGGGATTTACAGCTGAGGGTTTCTGTGAGCAAACCAAGAGACAGAGCTTCAGCAACCATCAGCAAAAAGTCCTGTTTGGCCACAGAAAACACAGGGCAGGGCCAAAACTGGGTGATGAGAGGACACAGTCGTAGGTAGGTGCTAGCAAGGGGCAAAACCAAGTGGTTCAGCAGGTCCCTTCCAGACTGGCTGTTCCTGTGGTCCTCTGCCTCATCTGTAATTCTCATTCTTAATCTCTTCTGCTTCAGTTTCCCTCTGTAATGGGAAGAATTATTATTCTATTGTTCCCATAATAATTATTCCATAGTTCCAGTTTATTTTGTCTTTCACTCAAATTAGCAGGGTAAGAAGTTCCTCTTGCTATGGACAAACATTTTCTAGTGTAGTGGGTCCCAAACCACTACCTGCCAGCAAAACAGTATTCCAGACTTGCAAATACTTCCCTGTTACTGCCCTACAGAACAGTACCTGAGTTCAGTGCAAATGCAGAATAATTGCACAGACTGAACCCAGTTTTCCAGATTTATAAGGTACGAGGAATCAAGAGTTCAGGCTCTGCACGTTATTTACACATGCAGATAGCTTGGTATAAAATATGTTAAAAAATGTATAAAATATGGTACAAAATATGTTACAAAAATTGTGAAAGGATGTATTCATCTCATTGCATTTCTTCAGGAGTCAGAATTCCATTTTTCATTTTGAAATGACCACTCTCTGCAAACCCGTAAATTAATGTCGCCATTTATTTGGAGAGACAATAAGCTTTATATTGCCAATGAAATCACTTGTTAAATGTCTATTTCCTGTATATAATCAAAGCCTCAGGGAAATAATTCATTCATATAACTAATGGCCCTTATTCAAGTGAGTCTGTCAAGAATTTAATTACCTCTTGATTCCCCAAATTGTTTTTCTATTTTTGTCATCAGTGCAACATTAATCTCACAGCCATTCATGTCAATGTTTGTTTCAGTGTTTAGGAAATTGCGTAATTACAGACCAAGAACACTGTACCCTTTTGAAAGCACACTTTCTATTGTTAGTATTTGCTAAAATTTGCTTTTGTGTATTAAAAAAAAATATTTAAAAAGCCTACAATTTCAAGGCTTTCTGGGAAAAGATAATGCATGCTTGTGTTTGGAAGAGCATAAAGGGAACAAGTGTTCACTGTTAAATTAAGGATCAACATGTGAAATGAGGTGTTTGAGCACACATGTATGTATGTGCTTTCTAGGGACTGGCATTTCCATTTAGTCTTTCAGTGTTCAAAAAGAAGTGGTGTAAGCTGTCTAACAGCGTATGCTTTAGGGTTTTTTATCTGGAAGAAATTCAGTCCAGATAAACAGGGCTGCAGTAGGCCTAAAGAACTCTTTTGTTTTGAAATCAAGCTAAAATTCAGATAGCAAAGGGCTTATATGTGTCTGTTGCACCTTTATGCCCATACGTTCATGACCATGTGGACAAGCAGTACTGTCTTAATTTACCCTAAAGATTAAATTGGGAGAATAGCTTTTCGTGGGCTAAATTTGGCCAGATGTGCATGGAAGATTTTTTTTTAAACAAAATTAACTGAATGCAGAGAATCCTTGAGTTTTTTTGCACAAGTAAAAGGGTTATCCTGTTGCAATTTTACCAGAATCATCTTGCTGGCCTCAACCTTTCTTCCCCTTTAGAAGCAATGTTTAAGAGCGGATAACCCACAGCAAAGGTTTCATGCATTAGTGCAAAAATTTCTTTGAGCTAAACTAAGATTTTAAAACATGAACTGTCTAGTTATTCTACAAGTTCTTAAAGTTTTATGCATTTATACCTCATTTTTAATCTCAAATCTGGAGATGAGGTACAAAGAAAGTTTTACAGATGGTGTGACATCTGTAGCTGATCAGCTTCTTGTGTCTGAAAAGGTGTTTAAGAACACACTCAGCATTGCTAAGACAAACAGTTGACAAACCTGTTAGCAGGGATAGCCAAAGGATAATATTTTCAAAGGCCCAAAAGTTTCTCTTTTTCAAGCCAAACTTGGGTGCATTACCTCATCTAGAAAATTAGTTCAACTTTTTTTTTTTTTGTAAATGTGATTTAGAATATTTATATCACTTGTAATTAGTTTCATTGGACTCCTCCAATCCATGGCTTGTGAAATTAAAGTCTACAAAATCAGGATGGATACAAAACTAGGGAATGTGACTCACAATTAGGGAACTCCAGCGATATCTTCTGGTCTCAGGTTTAAATCAGACAAGTCAGACAATCAGATAGTATTTCCATACAATGCAAAATTAAATTCTGGTGCTCATTATTACAGGATATTGTATAAAAATAATTTTAAAAGGAATTAGATAAGTTAGCAAGCAATGGATCCAATGACGACTTTTAACACTTTTGTCATGTAGCTCAGGACATGCTAGTTGTTGATTTCAAGAAGCAGAGACGTTATAAAAGGGGAAGGATCATGTTTCCTCTACTTTTGCCTTTCAACATCTGTTACTGGGTAACTTCAGAAAAAGCTGCTGGGCTAACTGGATCTCTGGTTTAACCCAATAAAATTACTTTTCTTTCATGTTCTGTTCATTCTGACTGAAAGAAACTTACTTGTTCAGGTTCAGAGACATCATCAGAATCCTAGGTCCCATTAACATTTTTAAAGATATCAAACCAATTAGAGATGTTAGCACCTGTGTAATAAGGAAAAGAATACAAATATTGGTATAAACAGCTTCATTTCACAAAGCAAAGATAGTGCTTCAGTTGTGTTGACCAAGTTCAGTCTCTAGCTTCATTCATATAATTGTAGTAATGATCTTCACCAGGTTTTCTAGTTGTCATTGAAGGTGGCTGGAGTATGAAAGCAACCAGTCCGTCCCTCTGGTTCCCTACGGCTGCTCTGTGCTGCTGCAGCAAAGGCTAGGGTTTCCAGGACACTGGCTACCTTAAAGGTTCAAACTTAGAAAAGATAAATGAAGGTAGCATAAATAAAGTGAAGATAACATGGTTATGATGTCCTAAGTGATTGCTGTCTCGGACTAAGGGGCCCACTGGTCTATGGATAATCAATGGAATGTAGAGCAGCCCAAAAGTTTGTCTGATATTCATGCTGGAGGAAGCTACAGGAGTTATGTGAGCACAAACTCAATTCAAAAGTGTATTTTGTGCTACAATGAACTCAAGATCATATCCCAGGTATCTTCTGATGCTCCCCTTTACACCAAAAGGAGCAGAACATGTTAGTAGCTGTTAGCAGGGCTATATATCTGCCAAAGCAGTACACTGAATTCTTGATAATTCTCCCTACCATAGGCTTCAGGCTGAACAAAAATAGCCTTTCCTTTCCTAATCCTAAAACCCACAGTGGTTGAGGGCTTTTCAGATTTTTTTACTGAATCAAAAAGAATGACAAAGGATGGAAATATTACAGAGGGAAAAGAGATGAGCCAGTAATCTGCTTTTTTTCTCAACTGTTGTAATTACCACCAGTCTTTCAGGAGACAAAAATAGCATCTCTTTTGCTTTTCTCCCTGTTAGGTCATACACTCTTTCTTGACTGTCTCTTGAAAATATTTTTATAGGAAAACTGTAGGTCTTGGAAAGACCTTTATCAGCATCTCACCTTTTTACTAATATTCATGTATGTTGCCTGTTCCCAGAGACATGTTGCACTATCTCGAAGCATAATGTTCAGGTAAAAGTTAATTTTATACAGAGAACTGGGTTTTTATACCAGTTCTCTGTGTGTATATGTGTGTGTGTGTATATATATATATGACATTTTTATATATATGCATTTTCATATGTGTATATATATGACATTTATATATATATGTGTGTATGTGTGTTTTCAGATATATAGAGAGATATATATGGGATTTATATATATATATCTGCCTTTTCATTTCACACCTTATTTGGGCAGTTACTCCAGAACATTGTCTTAGGGACAAATACCCAGTTCCACTTTCCAGTGAAATAATGCACATCATGCCGCTCACAATCTCTCATTGCTTAATGCGTGTGTCAGGGTGCATGGGGCGTGTTCAGGCTATGACTACCAGGAAGCTTTGCCAGCTGGTTGCTCACCCTGGTGAGGCTGCTCAGTGGGGTGCCAAACAGGGATGAGGTGCCTGCCAAGAAATGGGACTGCCCCATCCCTCCAAAACCTCTTGCAGCAGTTTTGCTGCTCATCAGCAGTGCCTCATCACAGCATCCTGGGCTGTGACCCGCACCATATTGCTCCATCACTATCCATTGTGTTTTTTCTATTCAGTTAGCTTGTCATCCACAGTTCTTTTCATATTCCAGTCAGGTCACCTACATTGCACTCAGCCTGCCCCTTCAAATGCCCCTGAATGTATTTATTATGACAGTCAGAAGCTTGATAGCATTTAATAATATTTCTTATGAGCAGATTCTGTTTACGGATCCCACAGCCCTGCCTCAGTGTCAGGTCATCCTCTTGCTTTATTGGCATTTTAGCAACACTGCACTGAGGCATGAAAGGAAAAAGCTAAAATTGACTGAGATAGTAAGTTCTGTATTCTGGTGTAAATAAAACCCTCTGCATACTCAATGCATCTCTTCTCCAAATGTCAAAATCCAGTGACTGTCAGGACTTGATACATAGGACACATTTTGACAGCTTATGAAGTATTTGGGGGGGGGGAGTGGAAAAAAAACAAAAACCACCAAAAAAACCACAAACCCAGAAAACACCAAAACCTATTTCCAAACAATTTCTGCTCTAGAAAATCATATTTTCAGCCCTATTCATCAAATCAGACAAAAAATGGTCTACAAGGAACCTCAGGTGGTCAATGAGTTCAACCCCTGACCTGAGGGTGTCCTGTACCTTCCTCCTGTCTCACAGATTTGTCTAATCTCTACCTAAAAGACCTGCCACAACAGATATTTCATATTCTTCCCAAACATCCCACTCTCCTCATCATTAGAAATGACTAAACTGCTGCAGTTTCAGCCTGTTGTTATTTCTTCTTCTCTCAGTGCATATGGAGACTGGATTATTTGTCTTCATCTTCACTAAGCAGAACCTGCAGTTACACCTGCCCAGGTCTCAGCTACAGCATCTGTGCTAGTGGTTCACCATGGCAGATCTGGTTGTATTAATGCAGAGAAAAAGGTAATCAACTCAATTGGATCCCTGCTTCTCAGAAATTAGAAGGTACAAAGATGTGTTAGATTACCAGTCCTTTCTCTCTGCCTATTGAAGGTTGTTTCTAACATCATTGTTCATTTTTCTAAGTATAAAGTTCCACCACTTTTAGGGAGAAGCTTTTCTTTAGTCCACAATCAGAAAGTTTTCCACATATTCATTGTATTTTGACCGATTTTTCTTTGCACTTCTAAAGATACTTGACACGATTGGATTCCCTAAAGTGATTGGTACTGTGACAGTAATAGAAGTAGAAGAAAACCCACAATTTGAGCATGTTCAAAAACCTGCATCTTCATTGTGGAGCTAGCTGCTGATTTGGAGAGCCCAGTAACACATGCTTTCCAGTCAGTATATGAATTTGCTGTCTCCCAAACTAATATTTCTCCACCTCAAAAGTCCCAAAGTGAACAGCTCTTCCTTGCTTTGTGGTCAAAAGCACCACCTTGCCACTGTTGTCTAAAAGAGATGTGATTAATCATGCATTGACTATAAAGGGAGCCTGGGGTCACTACCTCTGCCCCAGGCACCTACAGGGTAAACATCTAAAGCTAGATGCAGCAAATTCCATTTCTGTGAGTCCTAAGTGGATGCACCTTCTAAAAACCACAGCAGCCTTTGCAAGGCACAGGCATGACAGGGATTTGCATTCCTTATCCGCTTTATCTTGATCTGACATGATAAGTTAAGGTTTAAGAACCACAGGGCCTTATTCAAACTGTGAAGTTTAAAAGCCTGATGTAGACATCTCAGCCACTTCTTTTGGACTAATCTTTGCACTAGTAGTAGTAGTGAATAAACTAGTAACTTGTACAGGTATTTTGAATATACTCTTCCATTGCCACCTTGCCAAGTATAAAATACGAATGCTTGGTTAGGTTGGGTTGGGTTGGGTTGGGTTGGGTTGGGTTGAGTTGGGATGGGTTGCATTGGGTTGGGTTGGATTCAGTTCAGTTTGGTTGCGTGGGGTTGTGTTGGGTTGTGTTGGGTTAAGTTAGGCAAAGCTATCTAGAAAGGCATAGGTGTAAGTCCTCTGCTCAGCCCAGCATACAGCTCCTGTTGTGTCAATACGAATTATGCTGTTGCTGTGAAGGTAGTGCAGGCTCCTGAACTTCTTTGCTTGTATGGCTAAAGGTGGAAAAAATACAGATAAGAAACCCCCCCTCTACTCAGAACTAAGCTTTTTATAGAAAATCAATCTGCATGTCATTTATTTGCAAGACTTGTGAGTCAGTATTTTACCGTACACTCCCCCATCTCAGAATGATTGAAATTTGCTTTGCTGTAACCAGAGAATAAGAATGATTTTTCATGCGTGCAACTTAAAATAAGCTCTGGAAATCATTCATGTCATACAATTTCTGGTTTTACATCTGCATTACTAATTGACATAAAATCTTTTAAAAAACCATTGTTTCTGCTATACTGGAATTTAGTTGTTACTCTTTAGCAGTCACTCAAGAATGCTTCCTCTGTGATAAAATGGAAATTAATGACAAGGATAAAAAAGTAATGTGAATTCATGCCGCAAGATTTCCTCACCAACTCATTCTTATAGATAGAGCTTTCTAAGAAGTAAAAACAAGCTGGTAGAAGTTATTAAAAGCAAATTGCTGAGCAGAGATATTTTCTGCACAAGGACTTTTTATTGGCACAGGGCATTAGCCAGTCTAAAGACACTCTCCGGAACTTTGTTGTGAAACTGCCCAGCACAGAGAGGAGGAATAAACTGCACTTCTCTATCTGATGCTGTTGCTACCTTGCCTCTGGTTTTCTCTATGTTAGATTTAAGTTACAGCAAAGACTGCAAGACCTCAGAGACGGGGGTAGTATTGGGTGTCATGAAAGAATCAGATCTCAGCATCATTCCTGCCAGTGCAGCTTGTATCTTGGAGGAGACTTCTCCCCATGCGAGAGGAAAAGCTGAGTCTGATTTGTCCAGCTGCCCTTGATCTTTCATTTCCATATCCTCCACAGCCCTGTCTTCATGCTTCATGATGGCTGGAGCTGGTGCCAGGCAGTGGATGCTGGCTACACATCTATTTTGACCTGAGCCCATATTATTGAGCTTCCCTGACCCTGACCCTTGAGCCAAACACATTTCACTCAGTGTTTCTGCAAGGTACATTAGAAATACTGCTGTCATCAGCATCTAGTTCACTCATGTGCTGAAGTAATCAAATGAAATTCAGGTGATAAAACAGCACATAGCCAGGAAAATCTAACTGTACAGTGTCTTGTTGCTCCAGGATATCTTGAGACACTCCACAAAGACATTTAGTAATAATGCCTGTTGGGACCAGGTCATAATCAAAAGTAAAGGAAAACAAGGGAGTCTTCAGTTTTAATTTATGCCACAGTAACGGTGTTGACTCTAGCAGTGAACTGGCATGCTTTAAGGAACCTGGTTTTTTAAAGAGTCAAAACTGTTCTAGATATTGTGAAAAATACTGTCAGGTCAAATGTGAGGCTGAAGTAACAAATTAACTAAGCGGAAGCAAAGAAATATGTTTTCTTAGCTTTCTTTTAAAAATCCAGTAGAAGTTTTTCTTTCAAATTAAAATAAATAAATAAATACTAAAGTAAAAAATCTTTGGGTCTGTTTTCCAGTTTTAAAAAAACTAAACAAACAAACAAAAAAAAGGAAAGCTATTTTGCATTCTACTGAGAAGTACAAATTCTAAATACCTGCAACTTGTAAGCGTAATGGAGTAGAGTAGCAAATGTAAGACCTGAAGGCTTTGGGGCTGAACTTGATCCAGATGGTGCAAAATATTTCTGCCTGTTGGCAGCTTGTCAGTCAAAGAAAATACTGATGGAGTCATTTCTTCAGTTAAATGAGCAATTTAAATACATGCATTTCATAGATTTTCCAGTTTCTTCAGCCTGATAATTGTGTGGAGCTTATTTATAAGGTAACATTGTTTCTTAAGTGGCCATAATTCTAGGAACTACAGTGTCAGTGTTTTCTGTCCCACAGGTATGTGCCATCCCTGCTTAGGTAAGAGAAATGTTTAAGATGGTCACTGACATAAAGATAGGTAGTGTAACATTCACATTGGTCACAGATTGAATGTAACATGGTGAAAATTTGCTAGCAGAGGTAGAATGCAAAGTTTACAGCTGAGTTAATGGCTTCTCTTCTAAGCTGTTCCAGCAGAAATTTGTGCTGAGTTTAATTTCACGTGTCTGCTGTTTTTATAACTTGTTGTCTAATGCCCTGAATTAAATGGTAGGAAATTTGCATGTATGTATAGATGTCATAGTTACTTGGCTTTTCTTCTAAAAAAGTGGTTGAAAAGAAAAACGTATAGCATTGGCAATAGATATTGTCAAAGAATTAGAAACAGAACAGTTTTCTTCTAGTAGTATTTCACACAAAGCTCCAGAAGAGTGGGCTTTAACACTCATCGAGGCGATACTCTATATTTCACATCTTTATTTCTAGCTCACTCAAATTCAATCAGTTCAGTAATGAGTGATTTAGTAACTCACAAGCCATGTTTGGAAGGTTATAGGGACACAGGAGCTGCCAACCTTGGTCAAAGCCAAAGTCCATCTAATTTGATATCCCGTCTGTGAGACTGCTAGTGTGAGATGCATTACTGGAAGATGTAGGAACTTCACCTCCTACACAAACCTCACACCAGTCTTTTAGAGATTGACTTTGGTTTTGCTTGCCCATGCCTTTATGTTTTATAATTTTAGCTGTAAGGCCTAAATAAATCAACATTTTAAATGAAAACCATGAGCCTGGTATGATTTGCTATCTCCTGAGACAGGCCTTTGCCATAACTCATCCTGCCACTCCAGTCACCTCTGAGTGCAAACACTCTTCCTTTAACTCAAAAGGGCAGTTCAAAAGATAAGTCTGCTCTGATTATCTTTCAGTGAATCCTCTGAAATCACGTAGGTATTGTAAATATTCCTCCGCTACTACCTTCCCAAAATGAAAGTAATAAAGGTTTTATGCAACTTAATCCTTTTACACAACGGTCCATTTTATGCAGTAGTTTACCCTTGCACAAGGCAAGTGCACAGCACTTGATTGCACAAATAAATGGTTCCACAAAAAGCAGTGATAAAGGAGCAAGTTGGGTTTTTTTTTAACAGCACAGATAACTAACACATTCTGCATCTTTATTTATTACTGAGGTTAATTCAAAAGATTGCACAGAGGAGATCAAAACCCTCAGTTTCATTTGCAAGTATAAAGAAGCACCAGCAGTTAACTGGGAATCAGATTTAAGAAAAAGATAGGAGAAAATAGCTGATGAAAACTGAGGAATGTAGATGAAGCTGATAAAGGCCCTACTGTGTGCTCTGTAGGAAAATCTGTGGGTCTGGGCCAGTGATCAGACAGCCCCAAACCTCTGCCATGCACACTCCAATGTTACTGCTGATCTCTGAGGCTCTTTCAGCATCGTTGTTGCACAAAGGATGCTGAGGCAGGTTCACGTGTGCAGATTTATCAGTGGGATCAGTAGCTGATGGCATACATCAGCTCTAAGAGGGAAAGTTACTTTTTGGGAAAAAAAAATTAAAAAGAACAGAGGAAAATTTGGGACAACATTGCCAAACACTGAATACACTTTCTAAATCCAGAGACAGCCTTCAGAAAGGAAAGGAAGACCTTCACTGCCCATGTGACTGCAGTGAGCCCAGCGAGGGCAAAACCCACGCTGGACCCCAGCACAGCTCTGCGAGACTGGATCTGTGAGCATCTCATCACAGAAACACAGACATTAGAGTGGAGAGAGGCTTGTTATTTAGCTCCTTTCCCTTCACAACCCCCTCCTCTCCCAGCACTGCAGTTATTCCCCACAGTACTTACTATTAGCAGATTTGTTTTAAATGTGAAAAATGATCTAGGCTTTTCCACTTCCCTTGGGGCAGATTATTCTACATCCAAATTGATTTCACTGTCAAGGAGATTTGCCCTTTCTTATTTTCACACTATTAATTTCAGTGTTTCTGCTTGAACAAATCCTTCCCACCCTCTTTGTCTACAACCTTCAGATACTTGCAAACGACCTTGGCTGTCACATACGCAAGGTTTTTACGTTGGCATTTCAATCCTGCTGACAATGGTGCAATGTAAATTACCACAGATGAGTACTCCCTTCGTACCTTGCACCAAGTTAAATACATGTTTGCAGAATTGGAAATACTGCTTTTACATGCTTTCTTGAAAGTCTATTAGTCTTTCTGTTCCCCTGGCAGTTTGTGTTGCTTTTAACTGTTGTTTTGTTAGGAATTAAAACTGCGTTGCTGGCTGACAAGTGGCATTACATCAGTCTTAAAAAAAAGATTAGTAAAATTTCACATTTATGAATACTAAGCAACACTACCCTTGTCTGTAGAAGCTAGACAGCATGGAGTTTTTAATCAGGCTTGTACTTTTCCATTTTGGATTTCCAAGATCCAAATCTCCCTGCAGCTTCATGGGAAAACTAAACAAGCAGAGTTATCTTCGCCTGAGCTTCTTCTCACCCAGTTTGTTCTCACTTATCAAAACAGATCATGGTGCAAAAATTCAATAAAGAATTACTATAGCCCAGGCTTGGGTTTTCTGGTTGGGGGGTTTTGGGGGGTTTTGTGTGTGTGTTGGGTTTTTTTTTTTCACAAATACTTGCAGTATCTAAGAAAATGTAAGGTTGAACTTAACAGAATAGGGACATCCTTCCCCCTGCATTTCATAAAAAGACATAGAGAAGTTGGGAAGTGCTGCTTGCCAGTGTGGTCAGACTGAGAACGAAAGATATATCTCTTAAAGACTATACTGTGTGGTCACTATACAACCAGGCTTACAGTTGCCACTAACAACTTCTTAGCTTATCTTCTAAATGTCTGCATGGATGCCATAAAGAGATTTTTTTGTGTGTGAGCCAGTCCATGGCCAAGTTCGTGGCTGCACCAGGAATGCAAGAATGTCTCAGTAGCATTGGCTTTCTTCCAGACTTCGTCAAATCACTTAACCTGAGCACACTTTGTTATCTTTCTTAATAAAAGAAACTGCCATGGTTTCAGTGGTAGTATGCACCAGGTCATAGCCTTGACTTAGTCCCCCACAAAGTGGCTGTAAGGAGGACACTGCTATGGTCCCTGTATTGCAGATGGGACAGATGGCAGAAGATCCCACAGTGTGGTTTGACCCATGTTCCCTGGACCGTGCTGCCATGCTAACTGCAAAACCACTTTTCACATAAAGCACATATACTAACATAGGATTCTCTGCAGAAGTTTGTTCTGGAGACTTCATGTTCATCGTGCACTAGGAATTGCTAGGTGAAAAAGCCCACTGTAAAAGCAGAGAGGAGATACATATGTTTGGAAGGAGAAATAACACTGAGTATCTGTCACAGTCCGAAACTTTTCTTTCTGGTGTGAGTGTGACTTTTTGGTATGATGGGAGAGGTTTAGCATGTAGAGGTTTAATAGTGTTGGAGTGCCCAAACCTTTATTAAAGTGAGTGCTCTAACAGAGTGAAAGAATGTCCCTAACAGAAAAAAAAAGTGAATTAAATACAGAGAAAAGGATTGCAGGGACATAATGTTGATTATGAACTTTGTAGATTTTTGTAGAATCCTGTATAAGCGAGGCCTTTTCATTTAAGTTAGGCCAAAAGCAGGCATTAAAGGAGAATAATTAAAAAAAAAAAAAACAAAACCCACAAACAACCAAACACAGCATGACAGATGAGCAGCAGTAAAATAAATGAGTTTCTCATATACACTGCTAGACCAATCTCAGAACAAGACTGACATAGATGATCATGTAACATAAAAACCAGACCAAAGCTTAGCACAAACTTGCCTAAAAATACGTGATAAATGAAATTCATCTACACCCTGTATACAAGAATTTCACAGCCAGTGCTCTGGAACAGCTTTTTCTCAGGTGAAACACTGGTTCCCAGCTCATGACTGAGGATTAGCATCGGTTCAATGAAATACCAAAATAAAGCATTCCCAGTGTAGTTGGGAGTTTAATGGTCTTATGGTTTTTAGAGGATACAGTTGCTTTTAGAGCTTTTAGAGCATCAAAAGAAATCTTTACCCAACATATTAGGCTCTTCTGCAAAACGTTAAAGAGGGGAACCTCTACCAAGACCACAGCTGCACTGAACAGTGTGGGCTGGATCTGCTACATTGTGAAAAAAAACTGGGAAAGCTCAAAGTAAACAATTATATACTTGCCTATTGCAGTATGGTACAACGATCAAATTACTGGTATGCTATTCTTTGTGATGTTTACCACTATAAAGCAAATTTTGAAATTGGATGGTTTATTCAACATTACATGAAAATTTCCTTTTTAAAAAAATTATCCTATTAGCTGATGAGCAACATACATATGGCTGCTGCACCTAGGGAACAGCATTTAGAATACAAAAACAATATGACATAAAAAAATACCAAAGGAGGTTCTGAAGAAGAAACACATGGTGTCCTAATGTCTGTCACAACCAGGGAAGGTTGCTATGTGTAAGCCAGACTTGCATAACTGTGACATCTGGGGATACTTTAGTCAAACAAGAGTGCACATCACATTTTTTTCTTGGTTTCTTCAAAACACAGTCTATCTCTAAGTAGAATCAAATAAGAAATCAATCCACGACATCGGTGAAAGTTTTTTCTCCCCTTTTTTTCTGAGAAAGGACTCTTTTATCACAGTTCAAGTGCTGTCAAGAGTAACCTCATTCTTCAGCCATCAAACAGTACTTGAAAATTTCATTTGCTTTTGAGTCTTAGGCACTATCCAGAGTTCCTCCTAATGCTGATTCCTAGGTTACTGGTAGCCTGTGTGAACAGCAGCAGTGAGGTATAAAAGGAATCTTTGGTACAGGTTTTTCCCTGTGACTGAAATGCCCAAGTTATTTGCCATTACAGGATTTTACAATATTCATAGCAAAGAAATTGTGACTTGTACAGGAATCCATTTTCAGGCATATTTTCACTGACTTTCAGAAACTTTGCCTGCACACTGCTGGATCCAGCCTAAGCCTGGAATCACAATTTCAGTTGCAGTTGCATGCAACTTTTGCATCAGGCTGAGAGATCTAGGCAAATACCTCTCCTTTATCCTACGGTTATTTCACAGCTCTCCTGCAGCACAGGGAGCCCCAGTGAAAACTGGCTCCAGACGATTTGACAGGTCTCAAAGTTTCCATTTTATAGAAACAAAATCTCTTGAAAACATACATCTGAAGTTTGCAGTTTAACCTTTACCACCATTCCTCACATGCATGATCCTGTCTTAAAAAACAAAATATCTATTCAGGGTTGGTCTCTGCTCTCCATCGACAGAACAAAATCTGGAATTAACACAGTGTGTCCGATAAAAACAGGGGTTTATTCTGCCTGAGTCTCCCGCTCCAGTCTTTGCCAACCTCCTTATCTCTATATGTTAGAGATACATATTGTGGTATCTGTCAGAAGCATTTCACTAGGTGTCTGCAGGATTTCATATCCTTAAGGTGGAGACCATCAGCCTGAGTTTAATTACATTTATATTGGATACAAAACCAAAATCAAGCCTCCTGTCTTTGGTTTCTTGTGAATCAACATGTACTTACTGGACAAGAAAATAAATACTTGGTAAGCCCATTCATTTAATACCAAGGACTAATTATTTTTATAAGTTTGCAGGATCGAACCCATTTTAGTGTTTATAATATTTTACAATTTCTTTATTTTAAATATTAACCCTCTTGCTATACTATGATTGTGTATATGGTCATTGACATAAATATACACATTGATTAATCTGTAAAAATATTAACACATGCATAAGCATACTTGCTTAGGGATATTAATAAGCTAAAAGTCAGCTTTATTTTAAGAAAAATGCTTTTTAATGGTGTAAAAGCAGTGACACAGTTGGACACAATAGTCACCTGCTATGAATTGCCAGATTTTGATTGCCCAAATTGAAGTGGAACAATATTGTATTAAAAAGGCAATTCCAATACTTGGAATTGGAAAAGGAGAAAAAGTTTATAGAACACTAGATCTATCTACTTTGAAATATACTGTTAGATCATGCATAAGCTTGAAAAAAATACATGTTTTTCTGGTGAAAATGGACTTTCTGAAATTTTTGCTCTAGATTGTTGGGGAAAAAATTGAAAAACATTGTTTGCCAGTGTTATTCATTGTATAATCTCTGTGAAACACAGCATATTTACTTGTTGATTTGATAACATTCTCTTTAATTCTAAAGTGAAAAGACATTTGGTAATGAAATGATTGTGGTTTTCAACCCCCTTTGTTTTTTGAGGTGCTATTGTGTATATGTATTTGTTTCCCTTTTAAAGTGCAATGCCTATAGTATTACTATGTCAAATTCAGATGAATCGTGATAAACAACATTTTCACAATGGGAAATGTTAACATGCTACATTCCTTTCTTTGGAAAAATAAAAGAAATGATCACAGAAAACACATTTTAATTTAATTATATCCTTTAGGTCATTAAAGTGATGTAATGTGCATGTCAGTCCTCTTTTCACCCACAGATTACTTTAATCCTTCATGTGCAGTTGTTTTTTTTTTAACTCTGGCTTTCTTTCATATTTGCTTTGTTTTGAAATTGCATGCTGTCTGGATTATTTGTGCATGACCTCCAAATTAATTTTGCATTGAATGTTTACATACTCTGAGAGATTTTCATGGATCATTTATTCTACATGTGCATTTTTTCCTTTGTTTTCAGTTACTGAACTTTAAATATGCTTGAAATGTAAAAGTGGCATGAAACTTTTGTGACACAAGTAGGCAACTATTTTAATAGAGATTTTCAGTACCTAACTTCACATCTTTCAGAAATACCTATTCTAAACTATATTTTATGCTGTGCTTCCAACATGTAAAAAAAAAAAGTTATGTTCTGAAATTCTAAATATATCCCGTTTCAGAACTGGAGCCAAATACTGGTTATATTTCATTTGAGCAATGACAGACACTTGAGATTGGTCCTTAGAATGGGTTAAGAAGGTCTCTGCTCTCCTGGAGGTGATCACTTGCAAAGTCGTGTGTCTAGGCATTGCATAATTTCAGTATGGGAGACAGTGTAGATCATTGTCTGATGGACAACATAGATCACTTCAGATAAGCACCCTCTGGAAAAACAAGCTTCTCTCAATTGACTGCACAGAGACCCAAATTCCTCATTTAGTATCTGAATTAAATGCCCCAAGGAGACGTATCCTGCTCTTACACAGTACAGTGATATGAGCCCTTGTGGCTATAAGGTAAAAGGTTTTATCATGTAAAAAAGCCCAATTTCTTCCATGTTAATTCCCCATTTGAAGATTTAAAGCAATGTATGTTACCCAACATGCAATGAAATACTGCTTATCAGCAGAATTGCATCTCTAAATCACATAAAACTAAAAGCATATCCAGAGGAGCCTAATGAGTAAATGCACGTGTATAAAATAAATCAAAGTGTTTTTTTTAAATTATGGAGAAAAATAAAGCATGAAAACACACATAAGAAGTTGTCGATTAAAAGGCCAAATGAAATACTATGAAACCAGCAGCAGTTACCAGAAAAGAATATTTGATTTTAATTGGCATAGGGCTGAATTTGCATACCTACTACAAGCAAATCAAAGGCTTCCACTTTCCTATTTGCAGTCTATTCTTTTTCAGCCAGTTAATTAATTCTGTGCACAGTCTGCCACGATTAAAGATGAGTGGCTTGATCTCAAAGCATGCTGAGCCATCTGTAGCCTTTCATCTGAACAAGCCAAACACACTAGATTCCAAACAAGTAGCTGAAGATTGTGATTTGAGACCTCTGTAATCAAATCTATCCAGTCTCCAGGGGCTTTGCCTTCAACCTGCAGAACTCACCGCAACCACCTCTGGTTCTTTGCAGCCGCTTGGTTTGGACTGATTTGAGTCACTACAGTTCTCTCCACTTTTACAAACTAGTTGTTTTGTCAGCATGAGTGTGACAACAATTAGACGTCCCTGTTTTTGCCCCATGCCTTTTCTCCTTCACAGTCATTCAATGACAAGCGTAAAAAGAACTTCATCTTTTCACGAAAATTCCCATTCTACAAGAGCAAGGAGCAGAGTGAGCAGGAAACAAGTGATCCAGAACGTAAGTAACCTCTTGGAGACGATGGCACATGCAGCAGCACAAAAAATGGGTGACACGCATGATACCAGTATCCCACACATCTAGGCAAATATCTGTTGTAGGCAGGCAGGAGAGGTATTACTACTGTGACCAATGTGTGACTGCAGTTTGGATCCAGCTGGTCCTTCCATCCCTGGAAACATCATCTTCAGAAGAAGAAAAGTGACCTTGACTTTTGGAAGAGCAAATGTGGCTCCTCAAAGTTGTTGTGGTACCTGTCATAAATCCAAACCTGTCTCTGATTAAATATTCCCTGATCAGAACTGGCTCAAAATCAGGCAAATGTGATTTCTTTCACCAGACTAAACTAAAGGACTATTTGTTAAAAGGTCTGCTCTAGTCTTTTTTGGCCTTTGACATTCTCCGAGTTGATTGCCATGGGCAGCTTCACTGACAGTTTAACAATTAAATGAAGCAACCATGCTAACAGCTTAAAGAAATAAATCAGATTTTGGAACGTGTACCTCCCCAGGCATTTATTGCTGGCTTAAATTGTATAGATAACCAGCGTTATTCAAAATATATGCTAGTTCCAAGCCCAAATAGTCACTTTTTTTCTTAATAATTCTCCTAAATTTATCTGGTGAGGATTGTTTCTGGAACTTTATCTGGTTGTTCCTTCTTCCTCACAGCTCCAAAAGCCATGTATCACGGGCACTCACTTTTTCATTGGCTGCATTCCCATCGAATATGGGTCTAAAGCTGTTTCAGAAAGAAAAAGCAGGGATCCAGATTGCTCAATCAACATGGTCAGTCATGGTAGTATCCATTTCAACTCCACTGACTTCTTCCTTCCTCTTCTGCGGCTGTTCTTCCTTTCTCATTGCTCTCTCTGGGGACTTCCGTGCAGGACATCCCCGGATTAGGTGACGACGGTTATGGAACAAAGACTCTGAGTAAGTTCCCAGGAATGGTCACTGTAAATCTTTTTTTGTTTTGTTTCGTTTTGGCTTCTGTTCCTTCTCTGAGGACCCTCCACTCCTAGCATGCACAAGATAGAGTTTTATTTGTTACCCAGCTGTGAATGCATTAAAAATGTTTCAATCGTTTTGTTCTGCATGACAATATTAAATAACATACAGTGTATCGAGCAGACACTTTCACTTCTTTTGTAATAACACCTTTTGTTTCTGACAGTATGTTATTGTTCCCATCATGGCAATTCTGTAGAGTAGCATATGTAGAACTCGTTTCGCTGCCTAGAATGTTCTTTTCAGCAACAATCCCTCCCTCTCCATCTAAAGGGAAAGTTAAACATTTTAACTTGATCACATCCCGAGGAGATCAATAGAAAAATTATTTTATGCTGTTGCTTCTGCATTTTCAGCTTTTTGCATGGGAGTGTTTGTTACTTTGCTGGATTTTAGATTAGTATTTGTTATTAATGAAAGAAGTCATTTGCAGGCTAGAGAAGACCATGCCTTTTCCCAAGCTAATTTTGGACCCATTTCACCATTAGCATCCTATTCTCTGTCATGCAACCTTAATCAATTTCTTCTTCTGATGCAGCAATCCTGCCACAAGACTTGGCATTGCAGAATGTGTAATGTGTCAGCTAATTGTTCAGAAACAATTTTGCTTCCTTGAAAGTTAGACCAGAAAAATTGTATAGAGTGAAATATTTGCAGCTGATTTCTATATAAATAGCTACATTATATTCTGTACCCAGAGCTAAATAATTTAAACAAAACGCCATTTGCATGTGTTTGGCTGCTTCTTCCTCAGTTCTTACTCTTTTTCTTAAGCACCTGGTAATTGGAGCAAAATGTGTGTGAATGTTAACATTGCATCACCTACTGTTTTGTATGTGATTTTTAATTGCAGGAGTGCACATCCCTGCACACAATTTTAGAGGTTATTCTGTTTCTGTCTGATTTGTTGAAGTGATATTTTAATGGTTTAACTTTAAGCCATAGAGTAGCTCACAATTTAAAGATGAAAGCTTCATCTCTTGTATGAAGAACAGTTCTTCAAGACTTGTTTTATCAGTGATAGACAGCAAATGTGGCGGCCTCCTGAATTCTAACCATTGTGCTACTTTAAGTGTCATAGCAGCTCATTAGCAACAAATGCAGATCCTTCCCTGCTAAAGAGAATACTTCTGATCTGATAACTCTCCTGAATGTCCATGTCCTTACAAAGACAAATCTCCATAATATCCAAACATTTGGAAGGAGATAACTGAATTCTGCAAATTTCTAAGGGAAAAGTAACACAGGGGTATTATATTATATAGGCTCTAGTTTCTCTGTTAATATTGCACCTAGCTTTCAGTTACTGACATACCTCTAGACATTCCCACTCATCCAAATTTCACTACTATTCAAGTCAAATGCGCTTTTTGATGACAGTTCTTTCTATGAAATATATTTATTCTTGTTTAATATGGTTCTTCATGGTCCTGTATAGACTATTAGTTTGAGACAGTCCTCGTTAACTTGCTACAAAATGTCTGAAAGTCATATTGTTTTCTTCAAAATGTAAGGTGGGTTTTCTAAAGCTTCTTACTAAGCCCAAAATCAGACTTCCTCACTACTATTTTTATCAGATATCATCCCCTCTTATTTGTGCTGCTCCAGTAACCCCACCAGTCCCACTCCACAAACCCTAAGCCATTAGATTGGTACATCAGGGAAATGCAGCACCTTGCAGAGAAGAGGTGGTCTTGGCACTGTTCCCATAGTCATCCTTCATGATATCCATGCAAGGTCTACTCTGGGTTTATCCCAGGGGATACTTGGCTTTTATGAGTTCCTTCTTTTACTGGGAATGTTTAGAGGCAGTTGCAGGTGAGTGTTGTCAGTCACTCACAGCCTAATCTGCCCACTTGTTTAATGCCAAATATTGGACTGATTTGTCATGAGGTGACTTATTTGTACCCATTGTCCCTTTAAACCACCATGTCTTTCTCCTTAACCCAGGGTGGCTCCCCACTGTACAGCCTTTACACCATTGGCTTCTAAATTTCCTGGGCCAGCTGAAAAGTTTCAACTGTCAAATGATCTTTCAGGTGCAAAGAAATCAGGATTTCTACTAGAGATAATATGAAAACCACTGTTTAATGTGGTTCTGCAGACCTCCTGAAGACCATATCGCATGGTATGACTGACCATAAACAGTCTGCTGACTATTGTTTGGGAAGAGCTACTTCACACGGTGTAGGTTGCATCTTCCTTTAAAGAATATAATAGAAACAGGACAGCAGATTTGCCAGACAACAAGCCTGACCCATCGTGGTAGTTCTTATATCCCTATTCACCCATCCAGACTGGTCTGGTAAAGGTTTTCATACGCTAGTTCAAATCCTGAGGCTACACAATATCTGAAAAAAGATTTATTCCATTTTTTTTCCTTAGTTTTGTCATAGGCTTTGTCTTCTTTTTTTGAACAGGGTAAAATACACACAGTTACAAGACTTGATATCAAAACCATTTTCATGTTAATTTGTTAACCATTCGGGGTAGTGCATAGTGATTAAAGACGGCCACAGGTCAGAAGTTTAACAGGGACAGTTCCCATGCGTTAATGACACATGTTACTGATAGCACAGAATAATATGAGCAGACACTCAGGTTTCATGAAATTACTCAAGATGTCCAATGAGATGCAAATGGACCATAATATACTTTGAAGTTATGTGAGATGCCCTTAACTGTCTCATCAAGAAGAGACATGGCCTTTCCATGACACATATCACTAGCTAGTACACAGAATCTCTGAGATGCCACAAGAGAGAAAGCTTTCATTTTACCTGTGTAAATTATCAGTGTAAATTACCTGTGTAAATAGAGTTTTCAGGTGATGTCACTGCATAGTTTTTATTTCCTTTCTGCACAACTACCTTTGCATGATTGTGGCAGTTCTTTTAAGTTTCTGCAGCTCTGTGGTGCTTGGTTATGTTCTTTAATTTGCTGTACTGTTCTTGCAGAACATGTTTCTTCTAATGCCAGCGATAGTGAAAGTAGCTACAGTAAGTTACTGCTTTCATTAGAGTCCTTTTACTTTGCATTGCTTGTTTTGTTTGTTTCTTTTATTTTGTTTCTGTCCTTGCTACTCCTTTGTTAATGTTATAAAGACAGTTGGAGCAAATGGCTTGGAATTCAAATTTACAACCACATTTCAAGTACAAAGCTACGAAAGAAAACTGGCAACCTTTATAAGAGAACGGAGGAAGGTTGTTATTTGGGATGTATTCTGGGACATAAAACCAAACCTGGTTTTGGGTAGCCTGTGAAAGTCAGGATTATTTGGTTTAGTCACAAGACGTTTATTTCAGCAGGGAGAGGGCAGTTTCTTGATGATCTTTTGAGAGTAAAATTACACATAGATGTAGTCAAATCTACACAAGACATCCTCTTTACAAGGTCGCAATTTTTACTTCCATTTCTGCATGCCTGTATGAAGGGCTAAGAAATAGTAAAAAAATTTTTGTTGGGCCCTTAATTTTGGCAGTATGGGTTTCCTAATGCATACTGAAGTCCTCAAAAAAAGGTAAGGTAGACCTTCTCCCCTTAAGCATTGCCACTGACTGTCACCAATTACCTGTAAGTGGAGGTCCCAACCCTGCAACCTGATTTGGTTAGAATTAGACTCCATATGATCATATATCCAAGGGATTGTACTTTCTGGGTAATTATTACTAATACCCCAAATTTAAACCAATATAGCTATTTTTCTGGAACTGTTGAAAAGAAAAAAAAAAAAAGGCATTAAATAAATGACTGGAAATGTAATAAACGGAAATTAAAATGATAGATTGCTTGTTAAATCACCCCGTTGTTTAACTTTTTCAAGCCATTTGCTTAGCACATGAGTTTTCCACCAGTCACTCAGCACTTGTGCTAAGCACCCACATACATTCAGGTAATCATTGGTATAATACCTCATATTTACTAGTCGTGATACAATGCATAGCAATTGAGCTCTGTTAATAAATGCCAGTTTGTTTCAGTAAAACAGCTAATCTTATGCAATTCAGGAATGGTAAATTAGTTTGTATGCTCTAGTATTGCAAAGGTTTCCTTGGAAAGCAATTGCCAGAGTCACAAGAAAACAGTAGGCGCTCTTGAACTGCCAAAATCCAATTCTGAACCACTTCATTTTTAATGTGTCCTCTACTTAGAAGGATAGGAGGACTTTGTGTTTGAAATATAAGATGTTCTTTTCCCAGACTGACTTCACAATCACGAATGAGTCAATAGGTTAAATTTTCACAAGTCTGCATGAGTCAAATCTCTTCTAGTTGCATTTATTTCAGGGTGAGCTCAGGGTAAAAATCCAGAGGAGAATCTAGGCTGGTGGCTGAGCACATCCCATGCCTGATGAACTGTCCCAAACAGGAGGCTTAACAGGGGTGCCCAGTTGTAACCAAACATCTGAGGGAGGTCCACAAAAACTAGTTCCCAAATTTCATCATCAGACAGACCAGACAGCCAGTTCCTCATTAGCTGTGCAATAGCTTGAAAGAAAGTGTATGTTTTGAGTGCAAGATAGGGGATAGAAATTATTTGAGGAAGGTAGGTAGGACATAGACACTTGGAAGAAACAATGTTGGGGTAACAACTGCCCATGGCAGGCACTCTCCTTCCAGAGTGATTTCCATCTGGGCAAGCTCCTGTCTCACCCCAGAAGCATCCAGCCTGCATGCTGTTGGCAGGAGCTTCCCACACATTACTGGTATGTCCAGCAACTGCTGCCTAATGGAGAAGACACAGGC
Organism: Falco cherrug; assembly: GCF_023634085.1. NCBI lineage: Eukaryota > Metazoa > Chordata > Aves > Falconiformes > Falconidae > Falco > Falco cherrug. The sequence goes on from NC_073698.1 coordinate 8,476,849, forward strand.
AGGGCTCCTTTCTCTGGCCATTGGGGAGCTATGCCACTCAGCAGCAGAGGAAGCCAGTCTTAGGTTATGCCAAGTGAAAGTGGATTCAAAATCCAGCAGCTGGTGCCCAACAGGCTTAATTTCATTTGCTAAGGGTTCATCAGTGTGTGGTGACATGACATTTGAGGACATAACCTTGGGCAACTAGCAACTGTGGTTACCAGCTGGAAATGAGTGTTTCAGATGGCCACAATGGCATATCAACTCACACTTGACTGTGTGCTCAGTTACTGCATGGCCGTAATATATCAGCATATCTCCTGTGGGGACTTAAAGCCCTCCTGAATCCAGCTGGCTGCTCTCTGATCTCCAGGCTACACTGTGGCAAAAGTGCATCCCATCACACAGTCATTGCAGCAAATCTCCCCTAGAAAGGTCTTGACTTGAGAACAAAGAATCGGACAGAGTGAGAGGCAGTTGGTCAGATAAAGCAGTCAAGAAATCGTGAGGGAATGGAGGTAAGAGAGATGAGGCTTGTCATGAAGAAGTTATTTCACTGGAGTTCTGACCTTGTGGGTCTGTTGACAGAGGTCACCGCGAACCTATCAATGTCCTTCATGTGGGAAGAGTAATTATCAGACCTAAACCGCGAACATTTCCTAAAGATGTATTCCTCACTGCCTTCTAATTTATTTATTCCTAATGAAAGGAAAAAAACAATAGGTGCTCAGGGTAAAGCTTATTCTTTGTAGAATGAGACAGCATATTATTATTATTTCTGCTTTTCTTGTTTGCATCTGGGTAGCTGGGAATGGGGCCCAACATCAGTCACTGCCACAGACGGAGTCTGTTTGAACTCCATTTGGAAACAGCCATGTTGCAAAGCTGTTCTTCCTCACGATCTAGTGCCACTTTGAGGAGAATTTGCGTGTTCGTGTAAGGCACTGCAAGTTATTTTACCAGGCCACCATGTGTGTTGCCTTGCAAACTCACCTAGCCCTCAGTCTGCACTGGTGAAACGGGGCATACTGTGAGGAGGAAAAAAAAATGAAGCTGAAAAATTCATGGAGAGCGAACAGAAAACTGCTGGAGAGCTCAAGGGTTTTGCACGGGGTTCTTGACCTGTTCCAGTGCCTCCTCTTCTCTTCTCTTCTCTTCTCTTCTCTTCTCTTCTCTTCTCTTCTCTTCTCTTCTCTTCTCTTCTCTTCTCTTCTCTTCTCTTCTCTTCTCTTCTCTTCTCTTCTCTTCTCTTCTCTTCTCTTCTCTTCTCTTCTCTTCTCTTTCTGCAGCAAATGAACAGGAAGAAAGGGTTTGGCTCCCCACTGCTTTCTGAATTGTAGGAAGTTAGGAAAGAGTGGCTGGAAACCTGCCCAGCAGAGAAGGACCTGGGGGTGCTGGTTGATGGCCAGCTGAACATGAGCCCCCAGTGTGCCCAGGTGGCCACGGCGGCCAGCAGCGCCCTGGCCAGTGTCAGCAGCAGCGTGGCCAGCAGGGCCAGGCAGTGCCCGTCCCCCTGTGCTGGGCACTGGTGCGGCCGCACCTCAAATCCTGTGTTCAAGTGTTGGGCCTCTCACCACAAAAGGGATGTAGACGGGCTGGAGCGTGTCCAGAGATGGGCACTGGGGCTGGGGAAGGGTCTGGAGCACAAGTCTGATGGGGAGCAGCTGAGGGAAGTGGGGGTGTTCAGCCTGGAGAGGAGAAGACTCAGGGGGGACCTTATCGCTCTCTACAGCTGCCTGACAGGGGCTGTGGGCAGGTGGGGGTCGGTCTCTTCTCCCAGTAACAAGCAACAGGACAGGAGGAAACAGCCTCAAGTTGTGCCAGGGGAGGTTTAGATTGGATAGTAGGAAAAAATTCTTCACCAAAAGGATTGCCAAACATTGGAACAGGCTGCCCAGGGAAGCAGCTGAGCCCCCATCCCTCGAGGTATTTAAAAGACGTGTGGATGTGGTACATAGGGACATGGTTTAGTGGTGGACTCGGCAGTGTTAGGTTAATGGTTGAATTTGAAGATCTTAAAGGTCTTTTCCAACCTGAATCATTCTATGATCCTATGAAATCAGCGATTCACACCTTGGCCAGCACAAAGAAAAGTACGTGGGTAAGAAATGCCTGACAAGTGCCATGTGTTCTCCTGCAGACGTTCTTATTTGTCCCTATAAAAACAGGCCAGTTGGACTCCAGGGTAAGGTGTTCTGCATTTTTTCTAGTGGGTCTCTGGCAATTGTTTCAACATGTTTCTCTAACTTTTGCTTCTCATGATGAGTATTTATTGAAAAGTAGCTATTGGTGAAATCTGTACTATTTGATCATTCCTAGAACCATTCCAAACCACGGGTACAGCTACACAAAGTGTTGTTGAAGGCTTCTGAGAGCTGTCCAGGCTGTGCCCTGGACAGTGATCAACAAAGGGGTTACAAATTGGTTGGGCTTTTTCTAGGAGATATTCTGATGCATTCATACTTATTTAGAAAAATATATTGCTTAAGAATTTGAGTATTGCCAGAAGTATTGCTTATGTCTTGGGCTTGAGGGTTAAAAAATCAACTTCTTGACAGAGGTCAGATACTTTTTATTTCAAAATAGTAATGTAATCGAAAGTCCTCCTATGTAGTCTCAAGAGAAAAATTTTTGGACCACTTCTTAGCAACAAGGGTGTTGCAGATAGTAAACCTGATTTCTTCTGCCAGTGCTCTCAACACTGAGCTGCTAACAAGCAAAAGTGCTGGACCCAACAGTGGGAGTTTATTTATCCCAGCATATAATCTTCAGCTCCATTAACTTCAGGGGGAACCACAAACACATTTGACAGCAGAATCTGGCCCTTTATTTAAAAATTAAAAGGTATTTTTGAGCCAGGAACAAATGCTGATCTGATCTAAAAGGTGCTGAGCTACCACACAGCCACTGCTGCATCACACTGGCCACGCTAATATGAAGGCTGTAATGATGTTAGTTGATTTGCATTTGTTCTCAGCAGTAAAACCAAATTTGCAGAGTGGTATATAAAGTCCTGATCCCACAGCAAGTTGTTCTTTTTGTGATAAGGATATTTACAGCCAACTTCGACTTATCCCTGAACCAGCTAATCAAACCATGATTGAAAGTTTATTTTGAGTTCTGTGATTTAAACTGTCCTGATTTCCTTTTCAAAACAAACTTGTAAGAACACATTTTTTTTTCCCGTGGACTCATCAGGTTTTATTTTGCGAGACATGATTTTCATAATGGCCATGAATTTCAAGTCTCTCTACTGCATATGTATTGTAATGCTCTTCCACGTGGTTCAGTAAGGGTTTTTACAGCTGTCATCAAAATTACACATCTGTTTAGCCTAATTGCATAACTGGTTGATTGCACCAATTACCTAGAGAGGCAATATAGGCCTAAAAGTTAAAAATAAGGAAAACTGTTAGAAACAAAAATGTTTACCCTCTGTCACCAAGTCACCCTTGTAGTGAGATTTTTCAGACAGAATAAGTTTAAGGAGTCCTGATTATTGTGTTAGGCCACTGATTAATTAGGACGCACACATTGCCTCTTGCACTCCCCAAGGATTACTGTATTATTCAGGCACGCTCAAACTGGCACAAGTATTGGTCTCATTTCATGCCCTCACAAGCTGTATTGATCTTAAACACACGGTGTTGATACACCACTTTTCAGTCACAAGTTCATTTTCAGACTACTGATGATCTTCTCATGTATCGGATTTCCAGCCTTTCATAGTTATCAACATATTTCAAAAAATCATGTGTTTACTTGCATAAGCAGAGGTCCAGGAAAGGGATTTTGAGCCAACTAGAGGCTCGGATATTGACTGCCCAGTGCAGTCTGTGCAGATGAAACAAAACAAGAAATTAATTTCTCCAAGATCTTGCCAAGTACAACTAGGTAATCCATACATTAGCCCAAAACCTAAATGGATGGTGACAGAAAAGTAGGTTTCCTTTGATTTTAGATCCAGATAAGCAACAAAATTCAGGCAAAAGCTCAAAAATAAAATTTGTCTCATCTACATCTATTTTACATGTGTATTGATGATAACCACCACTATTAGTCCAGAAAACCTAACGAAACCCAAAATTCTCTTTGATTTTTCTAAAATAAAAAACTTTTAGCTGTCTTCATAAGTACTACTTTTTTGTTGTTCACTGCTTTAAATCCCTTTACATGCATTTTTCATTCACATCCCTCTAATAAAATGCCACAATCCACAGATCCCCACTGCATAAGATGTTTGATGGGGTGGGTGATGAGAGCTCCCAGCAGCTCTCCTGCCCTGTTACTCACATGCCAGGCGCAGTTGCACTGGCGCTCTGGAAGCTCTGGATGCTCTGGCAAGACAGTAGGAAACCAGACCTTTCTATGGCTGACATGAAAAATGCCTGATATCTACCAGGTCTACACTGAAACTGGTTTTGAGTCTTTCACAGATTCTCTGCCATCTGATGAGAAAGGGAAAACAGAGGCAACGCCTTACGCCCATTGTAGGGCTACCTCTCTGAAATACCATAAAATCCTTTAAAAAGAGGAAATTATTTGTCCTTATGAAACTCATCTGACTGTGCAGGACCTCTCTGCCCAGTTTATAGAGGCTGAGTTATAACAAACTCTGGGTTATTCTTCTCTTCCCAAGCATGAGAAATCACCAACAGGCAAACCAAGAGCAAAGGGAAGCAGAGCCCCAGCAATCCAGGGAAAGTGAAACCTCTCCAATAAGTATATCCCATTTAGGAAAGATTCCTTTTTTCTTTCTTCTTTTTCTTTATTTTCTTTCTTCTCTTTTTGGCTTGATGGAATTTTACTAAGAACAAGGGATCGTGCCAAAATCCTACAGAAAGGGCTTTCTCTTTTTTCTCTTTTTGTTTTGTCAGTTAAATTACACAAAGATTTTCCAGATCAATATAGCTAACCTGTGCTAATTAAGCTGTTAATGTGGGTGGTAAATGAAGCTTAGTCAAATGATAAATAATAGCCCATGTCCTGCTGAATTTCACACTGCGTCTCACACCTCAAAGCCATCACAAGGTTATAGCAATCTGATTATTGATTTTGTCTACAGCCCTTCATTACACTTAATACTTTATGGAGTATTTCAATACCGTGCAGTACTAAGTAGATGTTATGAAAGAATACCATCTGGTACAGTTAGCATGCATATTAGCTTCTGAGGACTTACAGGATTTTGTCTGGACAGGACTTGGAAGAATTTTGTTCAGGTAGAAACTTGAGCTTCTGGAGCCCTTTTTCCAGAAGAGAAAAGTAGTGGAAATGGGGCTCTTTCCCCAACACCCACACTCCATGTTGAGTCTGAACCTCAGCGCTGAATAGCCTTCACTCCAGAAGATGCCTATCCTTAAGTCCCTGTGGATCACAGTCAGCCCCAAAGTTTCTCCTTACTGGCTGCAACCCTTTTCAATGGCTTAAGCTTCAGCACAATTTGAGTGGGCTGGAGTTTTTTCTTTGCCTTCCATCTGTCCACAATTTCACCACACTTCTATGAAACGACAGGCTCGTTTGTCTCCATAGCTCATACCCTACTGATGGCATGGATGTAGTGTCAGCTTTAGCATCTGGACATGTATGCCAGAGGCTGGGCAAAACAGAAGGTAAAATCTGTGCTAGCTTATTTGTGCTGGTTATAATTCTGTACCAAAGCCAAATAGGAGCCCACAAAAAAAAAAAAAAATATTGTAAACAATAGTGTCAGAATTATTGGCTATTTTCCTTCAGTTGCTCTTGTCACTGTCACTCCCATGGGATTCTGCTGTTTAAATGCACATGTCTGCATCTGACCTTGTTCTTTAAATGCTGTTATAGGACCCTTATGGCTTTTTCTCTCATCCCAAAGTAGACATCTAAAATAGTTCAGATGACTCATGTCTTAGAATATGCACTTGCCTCTTTGTCGGCGCCCATTAACTCCAAACGGTACCTAGGGACTAGCTTAGACATAAGCACTCAAGATACAGTGATATCTGAAATTAGCTGAAATGAATCCCCTTCTGCAGATCTGTATGCTATTGAAACAAGTATTTTCAAGTTTAAGATTGTATTCATACAAACAGGCTCCCCTGCTCATGTGTAGTACACGAGGGCTTCATTGCCCACCCCAAGGCTGACTTTCTTAGGCTGTTGAAAAACACAGCTTTGTCTCCTAGGGGATGGAGGGCAGGCAGTGCAGGAGCATCCTCATCCAGCCTGGAGAATGAATCCTTTCATCTCCAGGGGAATGGGAAATCCCGAGTTTCGTATCACCCCTAAAATTTCCAGAGAAAATTAAGGGAAAATAATACATCTGATGCATGAAACCTAGTGTAACAATGATTGTAGGTTTTTAACTTTGCATGAAAACCAAAGTTAAGCAAGTGATTATGGTATCAAACATTTGCAAAAAGAGAAGAAAATCCATTACCCACACTCTTCATATGTTATGTTGCCTCATCCTCAAAAGCTGTATAATCTCTTCCTTTTATTAAATATGATGTTTTCTCTTTGCTGCTTCAGCACCATTGCTAGGTTGGAGTTGGTCCTGCCTGTTCTCCCTCTCTCCTAACACACCAGTACTTTTTTTTATTTGCTTTTTCTGTCATTCTCCTGAATTACAACGTTATTTTTACTTGAAAAGCTTCCTTACACATTTCTCACAGCTGCCTAGATCATATATCACAAAAAATCTCTATCAATGTATTAGATTCACGAGCGACTCAGTAGTCAGACTACTTCAGGATGTAAATCCCCCTCTAAATCCTACTTGTCTCATCCATCAGGCATCAGGTAGCCCTCTTCCCCTGTATGGCTTGGCAGAAGCCCACCAGGACAGTGTAACACATACGTGCACACAGGCAGATGAAATGAAGGCAACCTTGTCTGTTTTATGAAGCCCTGGTATGCCTTATGACATTCTTTCTTCTGTAGTATGCAAATTAGTTGCAAAAGCCCATCTGTGGATTTTCTCAGAGACAAGCACTGAACTGAGTAAAAATAAAATCGTAATTTTAAACTTTGCTAAGTCTTAAGTGCTATTTAGAACCTGCCAGAACCCTTACGTGGTACCAACTATGCGACAGTGACCCAGAAAGAGAAATGCAGAGGGATTATTCATGCATTAGGTTAAAGAATCCTTCTCCATCTCCTTTTGCGCCCCCACAGAGGGGAGGACAGTGATGCATCGGGGCCATGCACCTGCACCCAAGTCATGGTCCATATAATGCCGCTTGTTTCTCTTGGCAAATGTCTCTGCTCTAGTTCCCTAAATATCACCATGAGGAAACGGCCCTATCCTAACAGGAGTGGAGAGAGGATAAGTGTGTAAAATATGATGCTGTGAGATTTGTGTTCAGGGAAAGGATAAGGGTCAGAAAATAGCTCATAGCTAGATGTCAGGCTGTGGATAAACTAGACTATCGAGGTTATGCACAGAAGGACAATCAACCAAAACGTATATATTCTGAGGATAAAAATAGTTTAGGCAGCTTGTGGATTTTCTCTGCTGCAGCATGTTAGAGCCTTAACAATTGGAGAAGCAAAATAATTGCATCTTAAATTTCTGCGCCATCCTTGTAAACAGCCTTGCTACCAAATCAATAAATGAAGCCTTACTACTCAACATTGAAAAAGCCCAATTTCAGCAAAGAGAATTGAAACACATGGCAGGGGAGGGAAGGGAAATAAAGAAGGGGTCTCCACACCTTGAAGTTATGAGGGACTTTGGAATGGTTCAGGTGAGAGCATTACCAGGGAGAAGTGTCGAACCCGGTCTCTATGTGAAACGTTTTATCAAGCTTTAGTACTTGACCTGCTGCTTGTCAGCTTCAATTTCTTCTCTTTCTTCTCTCATCAGGAGGCCAAGAAGACTGCATCCTTTCTTATGAACCTGTCACAAGACAAGAAAGTAAGTTTCATTTCCTTTTCTGTCACTGTTCCTTGTATTTTTCATTTCATAATTTGGGGGCCAGCAGTAAACCTTGCTGTGCCAGCTCCAGACTCTCTGTGGCTCCTTTTTCTCGGCCACTCAATTTATTACAATTTCTTACAAAGGAAGCAATGTAAGTGTCTCCCTTGCTAGCCCCCAAGTCCTAACATTCTCAGGACTTTCCCCTATATACTCTCATGGGCTTTGCTAATAATTATGTTAATCAGTCTACAAAATATTGTTGCAGATTTGCTAGATATCCTGCAATATTGTTACATGGGAAGCCTTTATTATTTTCCTTCTCATGTGGTATGTGCCTCTAGCCAGGACAGATGAACCTATGGGAAGGGAACTGAAAATGGAAGTGCTCTCACCTGATTTAATGGGGGACGCACTCGTGTAACTGAGGAGAAAGAAATCCTACAATATCCTTTCCATGCCTCATGAGAGAGTCCATCTGCAAGCATTAGGGAGTCAGCTTGTTAAGCAATAGCAAATATATATACCTCCACATAGTCCTTTGACTACATGTGTGTGCATCGCCACAGAGCTCTGCAAAATGAGTGATACTCATTCAGTTTTCGTTTAGCCATGTCAATAAATAAGTTATTCATCAATAAAATGTACACTTAAGTTTTCACTTCATACATAAAGGCAATAACTCTGGTTAGCAGATCTTTGAGAAGATTTACTGTTATTGTCAGTAAATTCATCAAAATGTGCTTTTCTTTTTGTTGTTCAGTTAATTACACCAGGCCGGTTATTATTCTGGGTCCTATGAAAGATCGGATCAACGATGACTTGATATCTGAATTCCCTGATAAGTTTGGGTCGTGTGTACCACGTAAGTATGATTTTATTCCTATTTCTGCAGCTGAGTGAGCTGTATCCCTTGGTGCCACACATTAAGTAAATTGCTGTAAAAGCAGCATCCGTGAACTACATGTAGCTGAGTTTCTCAAAAGCCATGTTTCCATAGGACAAAAAAGGGGAAAGGAACAAACAGAAAAAGATTGTGAAGGTCTGGAAAGAATTTCTCAAAAGAATTGTCTCAAAAGCTGTAGCATTTTTGAAATAAGGAGCCTTCCACCCACTGACTCAGTTTACTAATCAATTAATCTGTGATGTCTTAAATGGGATAAAGTTTGAAGTACTGGTAAAATGTGAAATATTTCAACTCAGTTACACAGCATCCATCAATAAAAATACAGAGCGATCTGTGATTTGTGTGAGATCTAGACTGTCTAATCTGCAAGCAATGTTGGACCCTGAATAAAGCAGAGTATTTATATATTGGATCCTTAGAGCTCACTGGGTGTTTATTTCCAGCCCCTCGTTGCAGTCATAGTTCATTCTAAACCGTTGTCTCTGCAAATACACCAGCTTAAAACTGCTAGAGGTGAGATCAGAGTCAGGCTTATAATTAAGTCTAAATTGAACTGATGATATGACAATTAATTTCATCACTGTAATAGGATTAGATTTGCAATCCGGAATGCATTTTGTATTTGAGGTTTGTGCATGTTCCTGCTGAAAAAAATGTGGAATTCTGGTAAAACCTAATTTTACAGTAGCCTTTAAGTATTAATTAGAGGTAAACATCTGAAGGTACTAGTACAAAAAGGCAGCTTTATTGTCATAACTCCATTGAAAACAGTGTGTAATAGCCAAAGATCTCCTCCCAAATGTGGAGTAGCTCCACTTAAAGCAGACACAGCATTGCCACTGAGCAAACGTTAATTACTGCATTTTTTCACATCAAATGTTTTCACAGACTTCTTGATCTTCCATCTCTTGTTTCATGCAGATACCACACGGCCAAAGCGTGACTATGAAGTGGATGGAAGAGATTATCATTTTGTCATTTCAAGAGAACAAATGGAAAAAGACATCCAAGAGCACAAATTTATAGAAGCTGGGCAGTACAACGATAATTTATATGGAACTAGTGTCCAGTCTGTGAGATTTGTGGCAGAAAGGGTATGTTGGCACTAGTTTTATTGCCCATGCAAGATGATCTGTTTTGTTTCCACATTGTATCTCAGACATGATCCTTCTGCCAAAAATATAAAATATCTGCAGAGCGGCATCCTAATATTTATAGGCTTTATAATGACTCCACAAGCGGAGTCTCTGACTTTGAATGACAACAACCTTGGCACTTTCTGTACTTGAATTTGGTGCCACCGATTCAGAGATCTAACACAGTGCCTCAGGTATGCCCCAAAGCAGCCTTCCCTCTTCCCTCTGTAAGACAGGTAAATAAACTTATCTCACTTTCACAGAGGCAAAAGAATGAAGCACAGAAAGATTAAATGACTTGCCTCAGGTGACTCGGGGAGTCTTTGACACAAACAAGGACTGAATTAACCAGTAAGAATGTAGACATCTTATTATTTTTATGAAATAATTTTCCTCATCTCTGAAGAAAATCCTCTCCCCCTGCAAAGTTCATCCCAGTAGAAATAAAAACCAGGTTTGTTCCCATATCTCCAGTGTATATTTTATATTAGCACTAAAGCAAAGGAAAGAGCGCAGAGGAGTGGAGTGCAAGACCTGGCGTCCCCCTTCCCTGGTGTGCCAGTAACAACCTCATTCCAGGGCACTGCATCACAGAATTGCTCCCCATCTTTTGCCTGATCTGCAGCAAACTCTGCAAAAATAAACACATCCTCATGTGTTTCCAACAGGGCAAGCACTGTATACTCGATGTGTCAGGAAACGCTATCAAACGACTACAAGTTGCACAACTCTATCCCATCGCTATCTTCATTAAGCCTAAATCATGGGAACCTCTGATGTAAGTACAAACTCCTTCAAGCGTTTTATTTTCAGGGTACAGTTCAAGTGGCAGAAAACAGGTCTTCAGTCTACATTTGCCTGTCCTCTAAAATCAGTAATAACGAGAGGAATTGCCCTCCCTACCTGCCATCCACTCTATCCTGGCACCTCAAGGAACAAGCCAAAGCTGCCTTTGAACCTTTCACACTGCGACATGTGGGCTAACGTGCTGGACCATGGTCCTGCCAGTGCTCAGTGTACTTGTTCCAACCTGTGCAGCAAGTTCTCCGAGGACTCATGTGGCATGGCTTGTTCCATCTAGCCTTGGGTGCTCCTGAGGTGTAGAGTCTGGTCACAGGGGTGAACCAGAAGGTAAACCTGTGTCAGATTTGCAGTGTGCGCCTCTTCATTAGCCCTTCAGCTACTTGAAGGTCTGTAAAAGGATAGGCAAGGCTACCCATGGGACTGGAAAGGGGCAAACATAACACTTAAAGAAGGAAAGAGAAGGCACCAACTTTATGCGGTCACCAGGGAACCTAATTTCAATACTCAGAATAACACTGAGATCCAGGGAACTCAAGTACAATAACTGAGAGGATAAAAACATTGTAAAAGGCAGCCAATGTATGCATATTGAGAGAAAATCGGTCTTATTTCCTTCTTTCATGAGGTGGATATCAATGATTGTATTGCATTTGATTTTTGTTCTAGCTCCATGGAACATTCTCGGTAGCAGCTATGGGAAGTATAGTCCAGAGGGAATCACTAGAGAGCATGTGCACAAGCATACGCAGTCATTGAAAATTACGTTGTTAAACTGGGAGGGTAACAGAAATCCTGCAAGTATATGTCCTGAGCTCTGCCCCTGTTTGGGACTACTTGTTATTTTCATTAATTACTTGAACAATTAATTGGACAATACTTTTGGAAAGTTTGTTAATAACTCAAGGCTGAGCAGGTGGCAAGCACTTTGAAGGGTAAGATTAAAACTTGATGTAGGATCAGTAGGATGAAGTTCAGCACAGAAAAAGGACAGAAAATGAAATGCACAAGTACAAGCAGGGAATAAGCTATAACACTGCAGAAAAGCATCTGGCTTTTCTGGGATGGATTGCACAGGAATATGAATAGATGGATAATGCAATTGCAAAAAAGGAAACTGCCACTGTGGGCTGTATTAACATCAGTGTTCTGTAAGGACACAATAGACAATTTTGTTTTACTGGGCAGGGATAAGGCTTCAGCTGGAGCACTGGCCTGGTTTTGGGTTCCACCCTGGAAGTGGAGGAGGAACGAGGGTTACCTAGTGTCAAGGGGAGAAGGCTGTGGAGGAACTATGGAAGCGATCTTCATACTGGTTAAAGCTCAGGCTTTCAATTTCAAAAATGATCAATTGTTTTCCACATACACTTACAATCATGTGAGAGTTATCAGCTTAATTTTCTGTGCTAGGGCTGAAACTTTGGACTCTGTGCCTTCCCCTCACCAAAGGCTCCGCAAATGCCTGGTAATGCCATAGGTACCAACTAAAATGTAGGCATCCCCCCTCCTGTGACAGATGCCTATCTGGTTACGGTGAGGGTGTTCCCACAACCACTGGGTGACAGAGCTGGAAGGATGCTAACACGGCCCATCACACAAATGTGTATCCTCCCTGGCCCTGCCTTTTGGTGATAAAGGTTGTTGCACGCCCAGCCACGTTGCAGGGAACGATGCACAGTACGTGGCACTCGGACAGCCCCATCCTGACCAAAGCCATTTTGGGTTGGATGCCTTCTTGACATTTCTTTCCAGCCCTACAACTCAATTATATTCTGATTATTGTTGCTGCATAGAAGGGGAGGGGTAGTCTGATAGCCTACCTTCTGCATTGATTGTTTTAAGATCAATCTTAACCTACAGTTTTCCCATCCATAAAATATTTCCATTGTTTGTTTAACGCTGACACTGCACCTGGAGTGATAAAAAACCCCAAACAAATCACGCAATAAAAGTGGCCCTTACTCTGAAAAATACATTAGAGCCAGAAATGTGGCAAAAACATAAAGGCTTCATTTATTTGATGTAAGAACAGCAAATCCTTGAACAGATTGACTGAAAAGTGTTCTGAAGATGCAAAATATTATGACAATCATCCTGTTACTAAACCAAAGCAATGCTAATATTTTACTTAGGACAAAAGTTATGCAGAGTTAGCATAATTTCACTTGCTGGTATAACTCGAAAGTAAGCTATTCTTCACTCTCTAAATCTAAACCTGCCTCAGCGTTGACAGTATGGTAGGGACAAACAAAGTGAAATCCATTATGTGACTTTTAATTCCTTGTTCCTCAAATACCCTGTGGAAGACACCCTTAATTAGAAATCCAAACTTTCATGAGACTGCAAAAGTCTTTATATATCAATACCAGTTTGGGATTTTTTGCAGTAATATGGCTTATGTAAATAAATTAGGTAAATACAATACAACTCCTGAAAAAAAAAAAAAAAAGGGAAAAATGTAATGAATGCAGGCATTCTAAATTAGTTTATCCCCTGCAGCCTGCTTTCCACAAGCAATCTTTTTAGCTAGTTAATCTATCTAATGTTTATTTCTCTTATCAAACAGTACCCAAAATTAGTTTCTAACAGAAATGAGAACTCTTTTATATAAACAGGATCATTATTTTTCAAGAATTGTCTTGAGAATAATGACATAGCTCTGAGTCCCTTGCTTGTGAAAATCATTTATTTTATTTAGTAATGGGCCTACAAATATATACTCTGACGTCAGTGACAGTGAGTTGTAGGGTGTGCGTAGATAAACAGATATAACACCTTTCCAACAGATACTATTATTTAGTATGGAGAAGTTTAACATGGTAAGCCAGTGCTCTGTGGGAACAGAAAGAAGACATTTTTATGACAGCATAACAGTGTTCACTCGGTCTTTTTTATGTACATAACTATTACAACACAAAGATTGTAAGTTTATCTGCCATAGACTATTGTTCATACAAATGAGTTTAAAAGTTAGTGTAACAGCAAAGTAAAACCATAAAAGACAAAAAATTGCTAACTGGAAGACACAGAGAAACAAAGTCAAAAGATTTAACTAGCAGCAAAATCAGCACTTGAAGTCTAATTCTGTTTTATGCATTGCTCCTTTGCCCTCATCTAACAGTGAAGGTAAGAAGAGTGAAGGGAGCTGAAATTAAGCTTGCACCTGCACATGAAACCTGGTCATCACCAGTTCTCTGGAAATACCATACTAACACTAATGACCACAGCAATGGAACACTGTAAGGGGCTATTGGATGTAAAAGCAATCAGAACACACAGCTTGAGCTGGATGTCTCCTGATCCTGCTTTTTTCAATTAAATTCAGTCCTGGCGATCAAATTGCTGTAAACAAGCTGGTCTGTCATCCTGCCCTCCCACCCTTCCGTCCTTGCTACCTTCCCCACCTCTACATGACTCCAGTTGGTTTAATCCCAGAGGCATCTCTGTTGGTGCCTCTCAACTGGCCTCTCTCTCTAGAAGAGGAGGACGGCGGTGGGATCACAGGGGTGAGAGCTGGAAGTAATGAAGAGCCTGCCTGGGTGACCTCTTTGGTGGGAGAGGAAGACAACCCTGGAAAATGTGCCTGCAGGAACAAGCATTTTGAATTCACCAGATGTGCAGGTCCCTGGCTAAGGAATAAAAAAATTAGAAGGGACTACAGTTTGACATCACTTTTAATTCATCATGAAAAATGGACATCATGGTCCTCCCCCTCTTCCATCCTCTCTCCTGAAGGCACAGGATAGGCAGAGGCATCTGCGCAGTTTTATACCCCAGGCAAATCTACAACCTGAAAGCGTAATGCAAATTTCTGCTTACTTAAAAGTACTTATTATTTGAAATGCTTGTTTATATTTTTATTTGTATTTTCTCCTCTGATATTCAAAGATCTTGAGGAGTACTTCTCAAAAATTTACCAGAAATAGATCTGTAAGGAAGAGGATGTTCTTAGCACTGGAATATTGGCTAAGTGTCCTTAAGATGGAAATGTTAAGTTTGCATAAGAATTTGCAATGATATGTCCCACTTCAAGACAGAGTTTTGGTTCAGTCACCTAAAGATATGTTCAAGTAGGCATAGCTGATAAGAAGCTCACCTGAACTCACTTAGATAGCAATCTTTTTATAAATAGAATTAGTAGTATTGCAAATTTAGCAGCATGATACATATTGGCAAATATTAAAACTCTTTATATAATTCACAAATAACTGTCAGAAATTTTTAAAGAAATCTTTTTTGTCCTTCATGTTATAAATTTGCTTTCTGCTTTGCATTGGTGCTTTCAGAGGGATTTTTCTAGGCGGTTTTCCCAGCTATATGGTTAGTTAGGTAGATAGACAGCTTTAAGTCATTTCTAGAAATGCCTTTTTGCATCCTGGACACCTCACAGGGTAGTTTTCAGCAGCCAGGTAGGAGTCAGATGTAGCAAGTTCATTTTTTTACTGCACTATCATGCACATAATTTCCTACATGCATCACCCATGTCGTACTGTATACGGTCCATTAGCACATAATCATATGACTCAGAGCAAGGCATTAAATCAGATTTATGTAGAACACAAGATGCTCCCTTCTCTCATTTTCTTAGTTGCCTCAGAAAATTTCCATCATGTTTTAGGAAAAATGAATCCATGCTGTGAAAAAATGCTAGAACGGGCAAACTCTATTATTGCTAATTAATGTGGGTATCTGCAGGCATGTGTGTGTAAGGCAGTCAATGAGTATGAGCTTGATTCTTTGCAAGTATGCAGTGGTATTAAAAGCTGAGCGTGCAGCAGCAAGACAACTAATTTCTGAAAGTTATTAAATAATGCCTCTGTTGAAACAGAAATGCTCCACCAAATAGCAAAACATTGGCAATAACAGAATGTTAGTGACACCATCTATGTTTTTACCTTTATTGGCACCCTGTACGTTTTAGAATCAAGAAGACACACTTGACTGGGAATCTCACTAGTTAATCAGAAAGGACTGGAACAGAGAACATAAATAGATTACTCATCATAATTCTTCCTGCTGGAAAGATTCAGTTTGATTTCTTGTGATATCTGGAATTCATGGCCCCAGCTGAACCAAGAAGTCTCTCTGGAAGACATTCTGGGTCCTTCTGAGGCTTCCCTACACACATCCTCCTGACTGTGAGATACCTTCTACAGGGTCAGGAATCTCAGTGTGCTGAGTCCTGCCTTTAGCCATGATTTCACTTCCATAGCCAAAGCCCCAGTCGAAAGCCAGCTTCCATTTCAGCAGTTTGGCCAACCTTATTGAGCTGAGACAGCCAGCTGTGGGGCTGGGAGGCAAAGAGGTTCCTGAAGAAGCTCCAGCTCTGGAGGCAGGAGTGCTCCGAGTGCTCAGACCTCGAGACCACCTGGCTCCCAGACTTACCCATGGGTTCCTGATAACACAAGTCCATCTCAGTCAGCAGTTACCAGATTTGAGCCTCGTATTTTGTTTGGGAGATTAGAGCAGTGAACCCAAAATAGAAATTTAGTGGAGAAATGGGAAATAGCCTGGAAATGTAGCTTTATACTATAGAAGAATGAAATTTAAAACACTGAAACTGCTCCTGAATTGATGGAAGAATTTCACCACTTGATTCTTGTTCTGATCTCAATCCACTTGTGAGTCAGCTGAATGTATCTTTTAGAAAACTGTTCTAGTAAGAATCTAAACTTTTTGATGACTTCCTCTGTGTTTCTAGGGAAATGAATAAACGTCTTACAGAGGAGCAAGCGAAGAAAACCTATGATCGAGCAATTAAATTAGAACAAGAATTTGGAGAATATTTTACAGGTATGTTTGTATTAAAAACAATTTTATCCCCCAAGATATAGTCTCTTACTGCAAAAGAACTGGATCAGCTTTGTCTCTGGCCCAGAGTGCATACCAGTATACTGTGCCCGGAGTAAGGATTCCTGGCTAGAGACTATTGTTTCCCTGAAATTCAACAGCAGTTGAGGCGTTCAACTCCTCAAAAGGTTGATGCCCTGAAGGAATAGCTGTGCATTGATTTGATTCCCTCCCTGACCCAAAACTGCTTTTAATGAAGTCTGTAAAAATGTTGCATCATTGCATTTGTACAGACCAAAGAATTCCTTGCCAGCTCAAGATAAGAGCTCAAGCTATAGATCATGGGAGGGAAAAAGAAGGGCATCTTCTTCCTGACCTGGAAAAGAGAAAGATTTAAGACCTCCTCTGGGTCTCAGCATTTCCTCTGGCCAGGTTTAGGCAGCTCCCTAATCAGGGGACTGGTATTTGTGGATAACACTCAGAAGCACCCAGTTGCCCTTCCACGTGCTGCCAGTGCAAATAACCCAAAGTTCCAGATTTCTGCTGGGAGGACAAGGAATTTAAGAGTATAGACACTGTGCTTTATGTTGCAGTTGCTCTGTCTTCTGTCAGCTTGGGCCTGACCTAGCTAACTTTTGCAGCCAAGAGTGAGTTTATTATAACCAGGTCAGGAAAAGAACAGGCTGTAAATCTGCTGCTACTCATTGCTGAAGTAGCCTCTAAACCAAACGAAATGTAAAGCTTGGCTTGGAACAGTGGGAACCCACCACACTGCTCTCCCCTAGGACAGAACTGCTAGTTCTCTAAACCAACCAAGCTCAGTCTCCCCACTATAAGCAGTGGGCTGGGTCTCTGTCGTGGGAAGGTGCCATTGGTTTGAACTTAGTTGCCATCTGCAGGGGTATGACTTTTCCATAATCAACATCACAGTGTGCTAGTATTCCCTCTTATTTCATCAGTATTTACGAGTGCACTGAAAATCTGCTGACACTGGATGCTGTAGAATATCTCAATTAAAAGAAGTATCGATATGTTTTCTCTACTGCAGCTATTGTCCAAGGAGATAGCTTAGAAGATATATATAATCAATGCAAACTTGTAATTGAAGAACAATCTGGGCCTTTCATCTGGATTCCTTCAAAGGAAAAATTATAAATTAGCCACTGCACCTCTGATTACAATGGGAGAATATTTAGAAGAAAACTATAATATACTATTTGGAGGCTTTCCTGTTTTTGTTGCATTTATGTTCTTTGCAGTCAATGTGAATTTTGATGAATGTACAACACAAAGTGTTTGAAGCCATGAAGGACACTGATGGGTCAAAGGGTAGGAACAAAAAGATTTCTACCTTATAAAGCAAATTTGTTGTGTGCTCAGAGCACCAGTTGTAGGTATAAACTTTTCACATGGAGACCCTCTGTCAAGGGGAGCTAGCCACGTCCTGTGCCCATGTGGACATTCTGATCGATTTCAATGGCTGAGCTCAGTGTGTTGATTGCTTTAAAGAGAAGTTCCCAGCTCTTGAACCTCATATAGGGCTTGATCCTGCAAGGCGCTCAGCACTTGACCCCAGTTCCTACACATGAGTAGCCCGCTGACTTGGAGCCCCTTGTGATCCTTCCCTATGTCATTCAGTCCCATCACTTCCAGTAGGACTATTCATGTGCTCAAAGCCAAGCACAGGCTTAAGCGTTTTGCTAGATCAGGGCCACACGCACCTTGCAAAATCAAGCTCAGAGTACCTGGTCCACTTCCTACTGAAGTCACTGGTGGGATGCTCTTTGACTTGACTGGGAGGTGGGTCCTATTCCAAGCTTGTCATTGCACATTTGTAGTTGGTACTCCTCGACTTTGGTAACTATGCACATCTTTTGATTTCTGAAACCCAGTCAAGCATTTCTTTTCTCCCCTTTGGAAACACTATTGCATCAGGAACTAACAATATAGTTTATTTTAGTGGAGTTTGGGGGTGGGAGAGGATGGAAGCATTTCACATCACACACACGTGCACACAAACACATTCCCATGCGGACACACGCATGTATGAGGATTCACAGCACCTATGTTGACAAGGAGGGATACAACTGGGAAAAGCTTTAAAATTTTTGATTGTCTATTTTATCATTTATATTGATAGAAGGCACTTAAAGATGGAATAATTTATAAAAATAAAAATATATTGATGTATAGAAACTAATTTCTATAGGTAAAAATGTTTTTGTGAGATTTTTGTAAAGATTAATTAATTGAAAGATTAAATATTTACACCCTTGTGCGACTGTAAAATGTAAAGAGGACCATAAGTTGCATTATCCCTTTTCAGTAACAGATTCTCTATTATTAATGATGAGCAAGATAATTCCTTAAATTGTAGCTGTCATCTTGTTTTTCTCTCAATTTAATCCTCTCCCTTGCCTCTATTTAATCACGATGAACTCCTGTGGAAAGATCTCTTGAACTGACCGCCCCGTAGGACCTTTTCTGAACAGAAAAGGATAATGCATCTTTAAATTGAAATGGACAATTTTTCAGAAGTAAAATGTCAGTGCTTGAATACAGTTAATAATTTCTCTTTTGGAGGGAGTCACACTTCACCCCCAAATGGTTAATGATTCTTCCTGTTTCTTTAAAGGAAATACCAAAAGCGTCTGATCTTTCCTCTCTTTGCAAGCAGGCAGGTCACCAACTAACTTGTATCTTCATTCATTTCACAGTCAACAAGGGTCCGAAAAGCAAAAACTGAGGCAATGGACATTTGTGAGGGATTTGGGGAAAGTCTGTGGAATTGCAGTTTCAGGTGCAGGGGAGGGGAGAGGGAGCTATTTTTTTCTCGTTTCACATTGCCCTTCCTTTGTATACTGATGCCATTCTTCACTGCCACACACGGGGACTGCTGCGGGGAGGTGTTACGATGGTAAACTGAATGGCTTTTGCTGCTGCTGGACCAAGTCTTCTACAAAACCCACTCTCCTGCCTGCTGCGCCGCAGGAGTCTGATGCTTACGAGCTGGTGGCTAGAGTAACCCTAATGCTTAAGGACATTTTAAGGGCAAATGCTTAAATAGACTCCTCAGTTACTTGTCTATTTGAAGCTTACATTTCTACACCCTGTCAAGCTGACAGGTATCTCCAGCCAACCTCCGCAGACAGCGTGACTAGCTGGATGTTTGCAATATAGCCACCAGCAGTGACAGGGTTAAAACTACGGGCATTTTAGTGGCCCTGAGGTGGCCCCTCACTTACTGCCCTACTATGGTAACTTTGAGAAGTTCACACTTCTTTAACTACTATTTTTCTTGCCTGGCCAGCGCAGAGTTGTAAAGGAGGGTTTCAGTGAAGTCTTCAAAAGCGCTTTGTAACCAGAAGGGCTAGAAACTTTTTTTTTTTTTTTTTTTTACAAAATATAAACAAATGAAAGCTTCGATTTTGGATAATTCTGCAGAAATCCACAGAGTGACCCCAGATCTTTGGAAGCTATGGATTTTCCATGCTGGCAAAGTACTATTGCCCCAGGTTGGGAAATAACCCACCAGACCTGAAAAACCAAGTATCCTAAAGCAGGAACTTCATTTTAATTTTCAGCTTTGTTTTTAAGCAATCAATCACATCTGCTTCTTTGTTTCTTAGTTCAGCATGCAGCCTTTTACGGTACTATCCTACTAGCAACTGTTTTGCTTTGTCATGTGCTGTGCTTTACGGTGAACAGTAACACTATGGCTGAGTACAATCAATTTTTCCATCAGTCCTTGGTTACTGTAGTAACATTATTTATTTTTCCCTGTCTGTTGTTTGTGCTTCCAGTTTAGAGTTGCCATTGCACTTTTTTTTTTTTTTTTTAATAAAACATATATTTAAAAACAAATCACAAAGAGAAACAGTGCGAGGTCTTATTTCCCTTAGGACTTGTACTCCCATTTGTTTTGTGCGTTGACATTTTGTGTTTCATGTTTCAGCATCCTCAGAGCTGCCACTCATTTTTGCATTGCAGCTGTTCAGATCATACTGGGTGGTAGTGGGAGGAGGAAGAGAAACATAAGATTCATGCAAAATTATATCTGGTGGAAAAAAAAAAAGCCCAACCTCACAACCAAACAGCAATTGGCACCTGAGACCATATTGGTGCTAACACAGCTTAGCGTAATCAGATTCCTTTTCTGTCCGTGTAAAAGACTCGCAAATATCTAAACATGAGGCAAATGCTGGACCCTTTAGGAAAAGTGCCAGATCACACCCCTGGTGCTATTTCTCATGTTCTGGCACAGTGTGTAGCACCATAGGGTCTAAGCAGAACCAAAATTATCGCAGCTTTTTGTCCACCCATGAATGATCATGACGACATCTCGCTAGCTTTGTGCAGATGTGCAATGTTACAGCCTATTTATTTCTCCTTGCCACAAAACATCTTCCGTGCACTGACTCATTGAGAGCCTGCTAACAGGGCTCAGTGAAACGGCACTCTTCACTGGTCTTACGGTCTGACCACCCGCCAGTGAAAGAGCCTCTTTCTTGTTTAATTCCCCCTTCCTACAGAGGTACCCTGTCCATGCTAGCGCTTTGTAATTTCTTTGGTAGTAAAGGCTGTTCCTAGATAAATATTCTGTGATGTAATTGTGTTTGTAGCTAGCATGGTTTGATGCTCCGGTGTGGATAGGGTCCTAGGAACCACCCTGTGAAAGTCAAGGACAAGAAATCTCTCCGTTGCACTGAAATTTCAAATCCTCATCCTGGAGAGCAGTGTGGAACCTGAGCTAATAACCACTACGAGCCAGCAACAGTGTCCTAGTTACACAACGTCCACCTACTTATTTACATTAGTTTTCTGTGGAGAAATTTTTGGTGTTACACCTTCACTGTTACTTGCTTATCAGCACTCAGTCTAATCGTAATTTTGTTTTGGTTTGCACATATTTTGGTTTTCAAATTGTATCCCTGACCAGAGGATTCAGTGAGTGGCAACACATGAGGATATTTGTAGGGAAAATAGCGTTAATGACAAAAGTCTCGATCTTCTTCTTAAGCTGCAGTTTTAAAGCCATAATATCTGCCGTGTTAGCAGAAGGTGGTCTCTTATCCTTCACAGCTTTTAATCTCAACATTTTTTCTCTTGAACATTTTGTCTGCCATGTTATGCATGCAGTTCACTGTTCGACTGCATTCATGTGCTCAAGCCCATGCCTTGGTGGAATAAATGTGTTTTCCCATCCCATTAAAACTCAGATATCTTGTTAATTAGTTCAGAAGTAAGAACGGGGTCATCATTATGTTAAAAAAAGGGTTCCCATTTTAGGGCACAAATCAGCATCAAAGCTAACAGCAAATAACATCTAAAATCTATTCGGCGTATAGCTAGCCTAGGTCCTCAGCTGGTGTAAATCACAGCTACTCCATTGATTTCAGTGGAGTCCATCCCATTTACACCACCTGAAGTCACACATCAGTCCTCCCCATTACACCGGTTTTTTAGCGTTACTGTAAAACACCAAGGACACGCAGATAAACAGCAGCTCAGCATTTCCATCATTATTTACCGCTTCTATTACTGTAGCACCCAGAGGGACAAGTCATGGACCAAGATCCATTTGAGGTAGGTGCTGTGAAACTGCTGAACAAAAAGACACCCCACGGGCCAAATACTGCGGCCAGATTTTCAGAAGGCTTCAGCCCCACTGACATCTCACCAAAAGCAATAGGAACCACTACCCTGTTGGCCCCTTTGAGGCTCTTACCTTTAAGGCGAGGAGTGTGAGACACAGTCCGTCACCCCTCATGTCAGCCGCTTACGCCGTCTGGCCCTGACCTACAGCGCAACTTGCCCTGGTGTCAAACAGCATTTCTGGGGATGGGCGGTTGCCAGCATCCTAAGCAAGATCTCTGGGGGGATGGGGGGGGGGGGGGGGGGGGGAAGGCAAAAAAAAGAAAAGAAAAAAAAAAAAGAGGGGAAAAAAAAAAAAAGGCAACACTGTTGGCTCTTAGTGGGATAGCAACCTTTTAATTTCTGGATTTGTGTTCCTAAATTTGAATTGGCCAGCCCGAATTTCCGAATGCAGTGGCCTGTACTCAGCAGGCTGCTCCATCCGGCACGCTGGCCGGCGCGCGTCTCTTGAGCAGGATGTTTCTCAGTCCAGCTGTAGTGTGGGGTACTCAGAATCTGAACTGGAGTTTACAAAATATCCTGTCCAGCTTACACTCCTGTTATGTGTAAATACTCTGCGCATCCATTCCATTTGTGTAAAGAATAAAGCACACACAATTATAAAAATTAAGATGTATATTTCATACTAGCTGTGTCCTTGCTTATTTATTCCGGTCCAAGCTCTCAGTTGTGGTTCAGTTGTAAATGCTTGATAGAGTGTTTATAAATATGTCATGAATTTTATTATAAAATATTAATATTAAAGCATTTTTACACTTTATAGCAAATGGCTTCTTCACAAGGCATAATTTGTCTTTTTTCCTTAAAGCAGAATAGTAAAAGAGAATTAATATGCTCTTAATATGTCTTGAGACACTATCACATCTATCACACAAGACAGATACAAGTCTGGAAGTGGGATGGTGGTTTCAAAAGTGACTGAGGTTGCAGAGGCTTTTTTCTTTCTTGCAAATTTTTTTCTTTTTAACTTCACATTGACATAGAAGTTGCCACCAAGATTCACTCCCATAAAGTACTGCCACTTTCTCCTTACCACAGTTCTGCTGCTGGGTATCATCAGCATATTGGTGAATAATTATCAGATAATTTATTTTTTTTTTAATTTAAGAATTGATCCATGTTTCTGACATCACAGCATAGCTGTTGGGATAAGGACTGTAATAATTACATGCTTGTGAGCCACTTAGTGAAGCATAAACTCAGTTGTGCAATAGGGTCCCAACAGCCCAAGAACCTTGGGGTTTGGCCATCCCAGGAACATCTTTGCAGATGGCTTGTGAGCTCCAGGGAGGCCATGTGATTGTCAAGTCTCCAGCAGAGGCAGAAACATGATAAGGACACTGCTTTCAACACAGAGACGGTGCTAGATGCTGTCTGCAGAGGACCACAGAACCTCCATATGGCTCTGGGAGCCACAGCTGACACAACAGGGAGAAAAGCTCTATCCACAGAGTTTTACGTGCATAACCACAAGGATGGTTAATCATCTGAACATGTGTTGTGATGCTTTAGACTTCTCCAATAGATTCAGAAGAGCTGAGACAATCCAAACAACAATTTACATTGATATGCAGATGAGCACAACTTGGGGGGGGGGGGGGGGGGGGCGGGAATTAACAAGTTATTTTTGAGATATCAGCCTGTTTACTGAGTGATTGTTCACAGCAGTACATTACTGCTCCAACAATCCTAGCAACAACACAAAGTTGCTTTCCTGAGCAATGCCGTACAAAGCAGTCTGTAGGTGGGCTCTTGATCGCAGAGCAGCATCTCTTACAGAGTACTTTCTCCTTCCTATCCCTAGGCAAACCTGAGCTAATTCCTCAGACCATATTCTGCAAACACAAGAGAAACTGGGGAAATGCTCTTTATAAAATGCCTGGGAAGCAAGAAATACTTAAAATTGCAGGAACCTAGGCATGCTGTGACTATCAATTCAGGCAGCGGTGACAAACCCTGCCAGCCTGTTGCCTTGCCCAGGCATGGAGTATGTCCTGAATGGTCACCTTCTCTCATTTGTCCCACTGCCTTTCAACGTTCCCTCACACAGCCAGCCAAATATCTGCACTCAGCTGTCCAATCACCCCCTTGTGACTTGAAAGACACCACGTCCCAGTTTGAAAAAATGATTTGGGACCAGAGTTGCAAGGTAGGTGGGCAGTACTTCTATGTACAGATGCTACCAAGTGCCTAATCCATCTTGGGAAAGTCATTTCACATTGATTCTCAAAGGAATTTAGGTGCCTAGCTGGCATCAGCAAGTTACTGATTTCATTATAATCAGCATTTACAGCTGGCACATAGCAAATCAGTGACACCTGGGTCCCTATGTCACCCTTGGGAGAGCCGGAAAATGGTGATCCAGTTCCTAAATCTCTGGGCACAGATCAGATCCTCTTCCCCATCAGCAATCCATACAGCAATCTTTATCATAAAAAAATCTTGGACCATGCAGGAATAGTTACCAAAAAAATAGCCCTAACAGGCCATGACTGACCAACAGCACCATTACAAAACCCATTGCTGCAAGGAAGGTGACACCGTGGCTGCAGAGCAGGAGCTGCTTGGGCTGGTTGGCTGGACATGTCACTGGTAAAACAGCCACAGCTGAACCAGTCTATAGATCAATTTGGAAAGCATTGGAAAAAAGCACAGCTTCTGTGCTCAGTGGAGGAGGGCTGCTCTGGATGGCACCCACTGCTGCAGTCTCTTGCTGATGGAGATGGTTCCTCCCTGACACACCAGGGAGCTAATGATGCCAAATATCCCAGGGAAGCAGAGCATGGTGCCCAGAAGAGATAACTAATTTTAGTTAGCAAGGAAATTTAAATGCTTGCTGCAGAAGCTCATTAACTACTGTCAACTGTTCATTAGCCCTGGATCTAAGCAGAAGCAGGTGGCAGCAACCAGGGAAAACGAATTAGGTCTAATATATTATTAGTGTAATAGTAATAGGGCTGTTATAACATCAATAGAAAAGCAATGCACAGCTGGCCCCTGCGCTACACCAACTGATTAACTAATGTCTCAGGCTAAACAACTAGCCTGAATTTGAGGGCTTGCTCGGGTATGTATGGATAAAGAGTTTTCACCTAAGCCTCTTATGCCTTCCCTTCCACACAGTGACTCCCTGACACTGCCAGAGACATTGCCTTGCAGTACAGTCTAGAAATGCAATAAGGCATCAGCTATAAATCACAATTTGCAGATGCCCTTGAGCTGCAAAACTCTGGGATGGGCTTTAAACATGTAAGAAAAGTACAAAGATGTTGGGAACCTGGGGTTAAATCCAGCTCTAACAACAACTCACGTGGAGTCCCAATCTGCAGCAGAAACTCACCAGTGACACCAGCAAATCCTGCCTGACTTCTGCCTGACCTACCTACCCCAGCGGGCTGGTCTGAAAAAAATTCATGCCAGACTCCAAGGTATCATTTCTTTAAGGTCTTCTTGCCACCTTCTCCCTTTTTCCCAAGAAAGAGTGTTGCCACTGTGCCATCTGCAGTACCAGCTGGTCCTTCATTACCTTCAAAGTCAAAGCATGGGGCTGAACTGTCACAATCACCATGTGTAAGTACTAAGAGTGTCAAACCTATGTCAAACACATATTTCTTTCTTTTTTAAAAGAGTTTTGAATGCTGTTGGCTTGATGACTCAGAACAAATCTAAAGGGTGTGAGGGCAAATGTTGGTCTTAGCTCCTGTCAGTGGCTGTTGGCAGCAGGGGTTTTGGACAGGCTTTGCGGGATGCAGGAGTCACCAAAGCACCCTTTCTCCTCCTCTGGAGGTGTATTTATTGGCCGTATTCTGCCCATCTGGATGTGAGTTGCTGGGAGTCAGTTGCTGCGTAATGGCAATATACCTTCAGTAAAATATTAGCCAAATATTTTCTAAGCTTTTAACTCCCCATCTGTATGTAATCTCCTTTAATAGAGCTGGAATTTGCTGTAGGTAAGTATGCTTATCAGTTTACAATATCATTTCAGAGGCAGCATATCCAGAGCCTCTTTTTCCAATAGACACCACATCATCCTGTTTTAGAGATACCAAATGAGAAGGAAAATAATACTCTGAGGCTGTGTCTGCTGAACAGGGAAAAGCCCTGCAGATCCCCAGCTCGAAGGCACTGGGCAGAAGGAGCATTTCCAACTAAACGAGCTTAGGCATTTGCCTGAGCTTACCCCATGGTGGAACTGGAGATGGGGAGCGGGTGCAGTGTATGGAGGTAAGTGGACAGTGCCTTATTCAGCTGGATGGATTTGGGGTGGGAAGGAGGTGAAAATCTCATCAACTATAGCAGGTACATAAGTGAGGCTATAGGCTCCAGAGCTGATGGAGCGGTGTGGGAGGCGGAAGGTCGCACATCATTCAGTGCCTGCTTCACTCCATTAA
Source organism: Falco cherrug (assembly GCF_023634085.1). Lineage (NCBI taxonomy): Eukaryota > Metazoa > Chordata > Aves > Falconiformes > Falconidae > Falco > Falco cherrug. The sequence goes on from NC_073698.1 coordinate 8,503,405, forward strand.
CCAGCATAGTTACAGACAGAGGCTAATGGGTCTCTGAGCATATTAGAAAGGGCAAATACCAATTTCAATGCATTAAAGAAGCTAAAGTAAAACACCAGGGACCAGGCAAGTGGTAATTTATGGTCCTATGGAAGAAGCCAGTTGTTAATGGAGCCTTTGCTCATGGAGACAAATCCTCAGTGACCACAAATTTCTGCCCTAAATATAGCAACTGCCTTCCCGTAAAACAGCAACCGAGGCACCACAGTGTGTGCCCGAGCATGACCCACGCCACCAAGGCACGATCTCACTGCTCACAAATGCTTTCTGAAGGGCCCATGTCCCAACCCATCACCTTAAGCCAGCTCCACCAGCTCTGCAGAACAGCTGCAGGCTCACTCTTCCTCACATGCATACATACACGCACACATGACACAGCCTCCAGGGACACAAATCACCAACCTGAGCAGCCCGAGTGTCTCAGCATCTGAGGAGCCTCCACGGCACACATTCAGCTGCAAACGCTGAGGGCAGCAGCGCCGTGTATCCCCCCGGGACTGCAAGCACCACATTCCCATCTACAAATCTCCAGTGCAGAGCCTAGAAACTTTGAAACATTCGGATGCCCACACTCCCCTGGGTAACCTGTTATAGTCAGCTCTTCAAGGTCCCTTTCCCCTGGGTAACCTGTTATAGTCAGCTCTTCAAGGTCCCTTACGTAGGTACCCAGGCAGTATGTGCCCATCACAACCCAGCCCAGGGCAAGGAACGCATACAACAGATTTTCTTTCTATATAGCTGTCTTGAGATTCAATGTGATGAAGCTAGCATCCCGCTGGATCGCTCAGCCTGGCTGGAAAGCTTTTGGGAGGAAAGGGGAGCATACACACACAGGCAGTGTTATCTTATAGAGGGTTTGCCACCTTGGCTGGAGCAGAGTCATTGGAGTGCAGGAGGTACAGGTTGTTTAGGAATTCATTCTTTTGATAGTAGCTAGAGTTGCCTTCCCAAGCTTCCCATAGAAACATAGCCAAAGAGTTATATTTGCCCTCGGTGGTGCTTGCTGCATATTTGGTGTAGGATTAGGGAATTAGTCTCCATATGATATGTGCCCACGGTGCAAGGAAGTCATAATGCTGCCTCGCACTATCCCACTGCCTGCACAATCTCTGTTGTGCTAGGACCGTGTAGGCGAGAAATAATTTAAACCATAGCACCCTTATTGCTATTTTTTAGCCGGAGGTGCAAGAAGTGGGAACAACAACAAAAAAATAAAAATAAAAAAACACCACCACAACAGGAGAGTGATGTTTCATTGCAAAGGCCATAATAAATGCCTTTGTTTGAGCAGGGGTAGAAAAGGTATAAAGAGAGAACATGGAGGTGAGTCAAATAGAAAAAGCCAGTGGCAGAGGAAGGGCTTGTCAGTGTGCACAGAGGGAGGAAGCCGGCTGTGAAGCCAGCAATTACAGAGCCTGAGGGTATTGTCCAAAGTGATATCGAGAGCTAGAACTGCTCACAGGAAGCATTAGTCTCTCAGGACAGTATTTCCTTTTGCTTCAAGAAAAACAAAGCCAAGGATTGATAACTGTAGAATAAAAAAATAAATAAATTTGCATTGCATACTCTTCTTCTCAAGCCTCTTTCAGAGTGAAAGAAATATTCCTCTATATTTTGCTTACACCTCAGGGTGGAGCTAGCTAATTAACCAGGAAGGGCAGGTGTGGCAAGCAGAAATCCACTCCAGGTAGGGACAAGAGAGGCTACAAAGCCACCCTTATGAATCTGCTGCACCCAGGCTCCCTCTGAATAGTAGCTGGGATGCTCATGCCTGGCTCGAGGGCTTCTCCATGCAACGGGTCTGCTAGTCTCTTCGGCTTGACTTGCTCTCAGATGCTACTAAGTGTACAGTTCACAGCGCTTGCAAGCGATGTGTGCCATCCTCACAACCAGTGACCCGACCATGGTGACAGCGCCATTTGCCATCAGGAATGGAGGGATGATAGGGAATAGGTGCACAGCATCAAGTCCCATAGACGTTCTGAATCCAGACACCAGGCAATGTTATGGAAACTGGAGGAAGGGAAAAGAGAAAAAGGGCCATCTGCCTGATTTTGCCCTATCTTAGCACTCTTGAGCTGGAAGGCTGCAAGGCCTTTGAAAATAACTCAGCCTCTATTTCACATGAGTAAATGCAAAGGCACTACATTAACACATTAAATTACAGTTATGCTGGAATTTGGCCAAGACAATGTGCCAAGCACATCTGCTCTTTCTGTGTCAACAGACCTGCCATCTTCACTAACACATATTTGATGCTATTTCCATAGGTTTACAGGTTACAACAGCATTGCTGGTCACAGTTATATTAAACAACTTGCTGCCCTAAAGATGTCTGGATCGCTGGGGGTGACAGCAAAAGGGAAAAAGCAGTACAAAAAGTTGAAGGGTTGGTGAGGCCATGAAAAGCTGACTTGACAGCAGCATGGAGGATGCAATGAGATTTACACAACATCCACACCTTCCCAGTCTCTTACAGTATTGTACCTTTTGGGGCTACTGACCCTGCTGGTCCTGGGACACGTCAGAACTAAATTACACAGCCAGAATCAAATGGGAGGCGGAGGATGCAAATGATGATGATGGTGATGATGGTAATAACAACAACAGTAACAACAGCAACAAAAGTAAAGATATTCTGTACAGTTGGCAATTTCCAAGTTTTGGCTGCATGCCAAAAAGAGACGGAAAGTTGAATGTACTTGAACTTTTCATGAAGAAATAATGGCTCCAAAATGTCAGTTCAAAAATGTCACGTATTTTGACATTCAGGATTCAGAATAGATCACTTCAGACTGACAGATCACAGTAAACCCATATTAGTTGCTGGTTCTTTTTTTTATTATAAAAAAACACCTTAAAAATATGGCTTTGGGTCCAGCTAAGACTGGCTTAGATAAAGCCAGCATCTAATGGGGAGGGAGGGGGGGGGCAAGTTTCTTCCAGACAGTGTGACCAGCTTCGCCCAGACCTTTGAGAAGTCTCCACAGTGGAATATGAAGTTTATTATGTGATATGGACATGCACTTGACAGAGAGAGAGATTTGTGAGCCATTAGTAAGCGATCATATCATACACTTAACATAGATCAATTCCCATCCAACAGTGAAAGTAGGAGATAAATGACAAATGTGTTATAGAGCAGGGACTAGAGACTTTGACCACCCAAATGGTAATGTGTATTTGAAAACTGATCTGGAACTAAGCATAGCTGAGAAATGCCGAGCATCCCAAAAGCTTTCTCCTTCTCAAACACCTATTGAAGCTTTTTTCCTACTCATTAATGCCTATGAAGGAGTCACTGTAATTGTATATTTTCAAAGAATCTGTGTTTAGCAACAGCAAAGATAGCAAGCTGTACGTGAATTATTTATCTCTACCACTTCAATCATTTACAACGGCCACTAGCACTAAGCATTAATCACAGACACCTAAATCAAGGGATATATATTTTTTGTACAGAGACAAAGCAAGTGCCCTTGGCCCAGACTCTGTCCTGTCCCCTGGCACAACCCCAGGTAGCCACCGCAGAGCAGTGGTGGCTCTGTGAAGGACTCTGGCCCAACAACTTCTCATCTCAAGATTGTTTTCTTTGATCTGAATTCTTTGTTGGGGAAGGGAACTCAGCTCACACTCCCATACCCATCACTGCCTCTGAATATAGCATTAAGCAGTCCTTCTTACATATGAAAGATGCTTCTCCCTACTGAGCAAAGATTACCCATGGGATACCCCCTCTCTGACTTAAAATCCCATAATTTAAAGACTATATTACAAAATAGTTCACATTTGTATAACACCTCTAACACATGTAGATCTGCCTTCCCACACCGAATCCAGGAATGTTTTCTTGGCTAGTTTCTCTTATACTTGCATTACAGTCATAATAAATAATAAAAAAAAAATAATTGACAAGGCCCCCTAAAAATCTGATTTCAAATTTGACATCTGAGGTCATCAAGGGACAATACCATAGATTTTGACTCTAGCATTTTCCAGACATAAAGACTGGTACAAGAATGTAAAAGACAACATTACAGCAATACTGTCAGCCAAGCCCTGTAGACTATGAGTGTGTGAGAAATGCTGATGGAATTTCAGAAGCTTGAAAGAAGTCCCAAAAAATGTCAGGAAGATGTGTTGAAAAAGAAGAAATTTAAGATGACAGGCATAAAAATCTAGCAAAATAAAGATCTATTGAAACACAAAGTGCCATTTTTCATCAGAGATCAAGCGAAGCTTAGTCTACAAGTGTTTTTCTCACAACAGTACACTTTTACTGTTTCTCACTTGGTTCTCAAGTGTAATAGTAAGTTTATGTTGTTTTCTTCAAAAAATTGCCCAGCAAGCTGCTTTTTCAGCTTGGGAATGCAGTAAAAAACTGCTGTTTACCTATCACACATTCTTAAGCTGCTCAGTTTTTCAACTAATAATAAAAAGTGGCGATCATATTTTTAGCTGAGGAAACATGGTCCTGACTGCATTCAGGTTATCTCTTTTGTCAGTTACTGCTTCCCATCAGGGACACATTAGTGCCACAGCTCTGGGCAGATTTCAAGTTCATTTAAGTTCACCAGTGAAACTTAAAACTAAAAGTGGTTAGAATTCTAGTTGCAGGCTACAAACTTGTGAAATCGTTGTTGTTGGTTTGTTGTTTTTTTTTAAGAACTCATTATTTTAAAAGCAATACTTTTCTCCTTATTAGTAAAAAAATGCAAACACTCCAGTCAGATACGTGATGTCTAAACCCAGCAGGCAGAAGGACAGGACCTTGCCAGCCCTCCCTGATGGACGGATCTTGGCTGGGGGGATTCAAGGTAATGTTGATGCTTCTCTCTTCCTTGCTCTTTAAAACATAAAAAAAAATCACAAAACACAGGTCAGGTGATATTGTCACCAGAAAACAAAGAGAGGGAAGTTATGTGCTGAGAAGGTACTGCCTGAAGGTCTCCCAGGGACTTATTTGCTCTAGACACTGGCAGTGCTGTGTGCTCCAGAAGAACTGATAAACCCAGTGCACAGGAGTCTTCTGAAACAGCAGGAGCACCCACTAGCAGCAACAAGGGGTTGCATGCTTCACACCTCATACCTCATCCAGGAGCATGATGGCTGCTATACACAGTAATATACACACCCCTGATAAACCAGAGTATTCCTAGAGGGATTTTCCAGATACCTACCAAGCAGCCACGTGTGCCAGTTTGACCCTGCACTTTTGAGTATGCAGCTGGGCTTGGTCTCCCAGACACTGCTGCAAGCACATAACTAAGAGTGAGGGTGTCTGCTGACTACACGGGTGAGTAGGCTGTGTGAGTTAATGACCTGCTGTTACTAATAACAGCTTAATTCTGTTAACTCCAAACGAGGTTATTCCTAAGAAATTCCGGTTCTGATTTGTGTCTCCCCAAAACTCATACTTAACAGCAAGGACCACCAAACTCCTGGGGTGTCCTTCCATTTCCACATCTTTCAGAAAGTGCCAGCTTGAGCAGTTGCCTCTCTCAGCCCCTCCATTTCTGCACGGCTATTCTGGACATGAATGAACTCTCTGGAATGGTTCACCCCATGGGAAGAAGCTGAGGCAGACTTTATATGCCCTCCAGACACCTACAAGTGATGGGGAGATCTGTCTCTAGATTTAGATTACCCCAGTGAACTTCAGCAGCCAACATTTACGACTCATCTCCTTCCCTGTGGCCCAGCCACACACCCAAAACAAATTTTTTCAGAAACAAGACATCTGCCCAGGACTTTGTGGACCTCACCAAAAACCTCTAACCCACAGTTGCACTCAAAAAAGTACAAGGACTTGCAAAATACCACTAGATTCCCAGCTGTGCTTGAAACCCAGGGAAAATCAGATCAGCTAAAGATGACTAACAAAAGATCCTCTTTGGGGCTGAGCTGGGAATTGAGTCCCATCTGCTGTGCCTATTCTTGTAGTTTGGCAAGAAAAGACACCCCTCCTTATGAAATTAAATGATGAAGGAAGTGGAACTGATCTCTAGTAAATATTCTTTTCCCTCCACATCCTTCAGGAGATTAGAGGCACCCATTAGCCCTGTGTTTTCCTGTCTGGGCAAGATTTCGGAGCCAAATGGAAGCTCTGTCAGCCACATCTTGAAAGTCACAGGCCACAGGATTATGGAAGAGGAAGCATATAGTCAGAAGGAGGAAAAGACGTTATATGTAAATAGGCAGCAATCATAAGTCAATGTACAGAAAGAATCTTCTTGATTTGTGTTGGCACATATCTTCAATATTCCTTGTAACTTGGCAAATATCATTGAATGACATTATATTTGCAGAGGCTGCTTGCTTTGTGAAGTCTCTAAAAACCTAATCTCTCCATAGGAAGAAAATTAGTTAAAAAATAAAGAATAGGTGACAATATACAGCAATAACCCGAAAAACAATGTCATGCAGCTTTTATACTGATAAAAGTGCTCTGGTAACTTTAGATCCTCACATTCGTGCAAGCCAGCAGACTTTTCTGGTCTCTTGCTTTCCTAGTACCAGTGGGACTCTTCATCTGACAGGGTATCTCTTACTGTCACAAGTTCAAGACCACGTGTTCCATAGCTTCATTGCCCAGTGACCTCAACAGCCTGCAGCATCTCAAGGACTCGTTGTCTTTGCAGTCCAACTGCTGTTTCAACCCATCTTTTCAGAGAAGATGTAATTATGTCCTGCAGGAAATATAGCAGGTAACACTTTGGTAAAGATGACTCAAAATGCAAGATATAGGCATTCAGGAAAATAAACGGGGTTGCAGAAGGGCTTTATGGGTCTTTATAAGTACCACTGCTTTGGAAAGGTCTTCACTTCATAAAGGCATGCGCATACAAATTTTCTCAGCCACGACAATTGCTGTTTCTTAATTCACACAGGTCCTGAGCATTAAAACCCATGGGCATCTTGTCATTGACCTCTCTGGAGGCAGACTTGATCTGCAGATAGACCATCCAGTGAACACACTACAGTTAATTATTAAATCAACAGAGGTGCTTAAAGTCAAGGAGGAGATGAGCACTGGTCTGGCCTGCCCAGCCCTGGCTGTGCATTTATCTGTCACCATTGTTTCACCACACAAATCATGGCACTAATGAGCAGCCTGAGGATGGAAGAGATCCAGTGATGGTGACCCTACCCCATAATTGCGGCCAAGAATGTGTCAGATAAGACTTTATCAGTCTACCACTGAGCAGCAACTAATGATGTTTCCACCATGGAGCTCTCTTGCTATTGAAAGAGCCTGCTGCCTGACTCACCTGCCTCCTCTCTGTGCTGCTGAAGTTTTAGAGGACAGCTAAACCTTCAGTCTTCTTAGGCAGATGATGGACTGAAACTTGGAAAAGCTTGATTCCATTCTGGCTTCTTTCCATGTCTCAGGTTGCCCATCTGGAACATGCAAATGCTAAAACTACCCCTCCTGTAACAGGAAACTCATGCTTGAGAGATGATGATAAATTGATATGTGATATAGACAAAAGCAAAGCCAAAACGATTTCAGGGCTTATTCAGAAGGAAGCCTGAGCTTAAAATTCTCAGTTATGTTAGCTAATGCTGAGTAAGGAGAGACAGTGATTTCTCACCTTCCCTTGCTCTGTGTCTAAGACCACACGTCCGAGTACTGTGCCCTTGAATGGATCTAAACCTAAGCTGGGTTTGGTCTCAGTGCTATCCAGATTTTTCTCCAGTGCACAGCAGAGGGTTCCGGGCTGTCAAAAGCTTAATTTCTATCCCTCCATGGAGCCATTAACTTACAAAACTAACTCAACAGAAGCATAGTCTGAGCCTTCAAACACTGAGCACGTTCTACTTGGTATTTATAGGCCAAGCCAACTCAATCACAACAGATTTGAAATATAATTAACTCTCACCAGATGTAACATTTCTTGCTTTCTTCTCAGCACCATCCAAAAAGATGAGAAAATTCTGCCCTTGAAATATTCTGCCCTTGAAATATCAACGTATCTGAGCAAAAGCATATGCAAGCCAATCTAGTCAATAGTAAACTCTTCTGACTAGTAGAAGCAGAAGAGATCATCTCAGCAAATATGCGGAGTGGCTTTAGAAAGTAAAAATCTGATCTGAACAGCCAAAAAGTCGTTGCAATTGGAGATGAATTATTAAACAGATGAACACTCATAACAGCGAACTTGCAGAGACACAGACACTGAGTAAACACACCGTCTGTGTACTTTGGGATGCAGAGCAGAACAAAAGAAATGAGATCTTGGGGGAATTTCTCTAGAGCTGAATCAGCTGGATATTTCCTGCTGCTTTCTCTTAAAAAAATATTTTTCCCCAAGGAAAATACACAAAGAGGAAAAATAGAAAAAATGGTGGGAGGGTGTAATATAGCCTGCCACTTAAGGGCTGCTGAGACTTTTCTTAATCTGTGAATGTCCTTATGGAAGACTTCCTGAGAGCCACGCACATTTAGATTGACAGATGATGTGGGTCACTTACTCTGCGAATGAGTTGGATGCCCAGAGACACACCAGCTCACGCCAGTTGTGTGCTTTGGCTCTCGTGTTCATTTTCAATTGCTGCATTGCATTGAAGGAAGCCAAGAGTACATTATGTATGCAAGCCCAATGGCTTCCAGCCTTGGGAAAGTGATGGATGTTGCCGTTCCTGCTGGCTGGTGAGCAGGGTGAGCAATGCGGAGGTCTCTGCATCCTCCCAGAAGCTTCCTCAGGGCATCCTCGAGGGTAAATGACTGGGTGGCCAAGGCCCTTTTCACACTCAGTTCTCAAAGCATGTTGGAGACAGCCCATAAGGCCACATATTTACGCAGGATTGGAAACAAACATGCTGGAGAAGCATGTCCAGCACACGTGGTGTGCTACAGGCTGTGGTGGAGGAGTGATGGGGCACAGGACAAGGAAACAGGGTAAGGAAGAGGGAAAGACTCCCTCCAAAAATGTCACCTTCCTGTCATTGGGAATCAATTCCATTTCCATTGTCCAAAGCACTGCAGAGATCGCAGTGAGCAGTGGAGCAGGAGTTTCTTGGTCATACTTGGGCTCCAGTTCGCTGGCCTAGACTGGGAAGTGCCCACAAACTGCCACCATCTGAGAATGAGGTGGAACCCTTAAGCATCACAGGCACCTTGAACCCAGACACAGGAGTGACAAGGCATGAGGATAGCTCCTTGCTATCCCAGAAGCCATTTACAGCCATGGGAGAAGGACTGGCTTAAGATTTTTTTATGCCACAATATCCTACGATGGCAGTGACAGCCTCAGTGCTGATATGTTAATATTGTGGAGCACCTATATGATATAATTTGCTTTCTCACATACTGACGTGAAGCTTGCAGGACTATTGCTCAGGGACATGGCTATAATCAGTAGCGATCAACACTTGTGTTTTATACTACCAGAAGTATTTGATAGACAGGTTACAACTATTTTCCAGTATTGATCTTCTCTGTCAACAGGTGCCGTAATTTCTATTGATTGCTACTTCACTATTGGAAGGCAAGCCAGGAGATGAACAAAGAGCCAAACTGGAAAACTGGGGGCTTCTGTAAGCTGGTTTCTCTATCTGTAATTCTGATCAGGAGACACTGATCCTTTACAGAAATCCTTCCGATATTTGTACCTCTCATTTCAACATCTAGTTGATTACACTTGTGAAAGCTAAAAATACAGCTTTCATTTCGACTCAAAATGCCACGAGTAAGGCGATATGACATTTTTTGTTTTAAATGTGACTTCTGCCATTTCATACTCCATTTTCTGGTTTTTAAAGCCTTTCTCACACAGATAAAGCTTTGTGCATTTAATGCCATGTCATCGATCTTATTTTTGAAGCTGTTAATGACTCACCAATCTCTCCTTGACGCCTGTTCTATGTCACTACCTAGCAATGTGTGGCCATCAGTCTGGTTATATTTTGGTTCCAAGATGGACTTCAGGGGGGTTTACGACACTTCTTAACATTTTCTGTGCTTTCCTTCCTCCACTTTCCTCCCACAAAATGATGACAGCAATACTTAACTTCCTCATATCTTTAGTTTTCTTGCAAGTGCACAAACACCATGAAATGGAGATAGACCTCAAGCACATGTTTCCATAGCTCCAAGCAGATGTGGCCGTGATCTCTACTGGAGCCAGGAGGCACCGCTGTTAGAGAAACGATAATGTTAATGCACTGTCTGTGGGGGTCTTATCTCTCACTGAAAGGGAAAAGATTTATGGAAACTGGATGAATTATTGTTGCTTGCTTCGTCTGCATGATGCAGCGCTACCTCTCCTCACCGTGTAAGTGCAGTTCCAATGTAATATACTGTTGTGCTGACTGACTGGCTACCAAGCAAAGATTAATTCCAAATCAAATATAAAAATAAATGCAGCTTATTATATTACAATATAATAAAGGAAAACAGCATGCAATGTAATAAAAGGAAACAGTACTAGTTATTATGCACAATATGATATAAGAGCAGTAGGAGTGAAGCATCAAATCGTTACCACAAAGCATTAGAGACTAAGAAAAGGATACATCACTAATTCCCACCTTAACATCATCCTAGCCCACCCTTTGGCTGGGTAGCCCCATTGCAGCCAGCACCAGGAGTCTCTCAATAACTGGGAAAATGCCTACATGGTGCGCCCACCCAATCCTAGGGCTTGGCCACCTTTATACTCAGTGAAAACCAAAACCAGTTACACACACCTAGTGCATGTAAATCTTTAAGTTTAAGCTCAGTGCAGGTGTGCTCTATCTCATGATTTGTAAGGTTCACATGCACCAGGGACGCTGGCCAGATGCCCAAGTGCAGTGGAGTTACTGTCATGATGCAGCTGCACACAACATTGATTGTCTGGGTGGTCCTGCCCAGATCTTGCTTGTTCAGGGGGCCCAGGACAAACACCACTTGCTCATTAAAGTTGTTCTTGAGCTCCCTGAGCTCACTGTCCAAGTTAAACAATTCCTAATTAAAGACAAAGACTCTTTCATAAGCAGTAATCAATTTGATAAATTTTCTCCACATATACCTAGGCAGAAACCACTGGTAAATTCTGCTGACGTGTTAACCTCAGATCTGCACCTGTGCATTTCACCTTGCCACTCATCAGCCCTAAAGGTTTCGCAGGGGACCTGCTCATCTCGGAGCACTTCCTACCAGTCTACCACTGACTAAACCCACACTGCTGCACTCCTGTGCATCAGGGAAACTGGGGGTAGTGGGGAAGCAATAAGGGGAAATTTCAACTGGATGGTGAGTTTCTTTGGACTGGAATCAGCTTCCAGATTAATGTTGTAGATCATTTGCTCAATTTATTTAAAAAGTGGGCTGGATAAAGTCATAGAAAATGCATCAGAGAAGAATTCTGTTCCAGGAGGATGGACTAGGGGAACAACTAAGTTTGCCTGAACTCTGACTCTTGCGGATCATTTTCTTATCTTCCTGTCTGAAAATAGGGCGCTATGGCTACGCTTCTTCAGAGGAAGGCTGAGAATGAAATATGTGAAAGAACCAGTGAAATCTCTTTTTACTACAACAAGAAAAAGCTGCCTAGTGAGCAAGTGGGAAAACAGGAGAATTTCTGAGAGTGACATGAACAATAATAAGCTAAGATTGTACCCGCTGGCCTCATCCAGCACATTTACCTAGTTATGATCCCACTGGCTGCCATGGAGTTATTCCAGTGTAATTAAAAAGTCTCAGCAGTAAAGATGATATATCTGGAACACTTTTTTACATGCTCAGAATCCATATGCCATTTTTTTAATCTCATTGTTCATACTTAACAACACACATAAAACCAATGAGGAGATTACAGGCTGGACCATATTTTAAACAAAATAGCTGTATCTCTACCCTGATATCTTTGTTTGGTGATATGAACCACGTCATCTTTTAAGAGTTTGAGGACAAGCTGGACAACATGAGCACAAAGAAACAAAGCATGCCTCATCCAAAGCAAACCTGGCTTCGGACCTAATGCTGTGCAAATTGAGCTACGCTGCTCCTAAACTAAAGACCAATGAGGCCACTTTAGTGACTTTGCATGTACAGTGGCAGCCCCACTCAAGCGAAGTTAGTAGCTCCGAAGAAGCACAAGAGCCAGGCAAGCTTTCTGTTCCCCAGTGTATCTACAGTGCCCCTCTGAGAGGGGAGGGGAGGTTGGATCATAGAAACATAGAATGGTTTGGGTTGGAAGGGACCTTTAGAGGACATCTAGTCCAAACCCCCTGCATTGAGCAGGGACATCTTCAGCTAGACCAGGTTGCTCACAGCCCCGTTCAACCTGGCCTTGCATGTTCCCAGGGATGGGGCATCTACCACCTCTGGGCAACCTGTGCCAGTGCTTCACCACCCTCATATAAAATTTCTTCCTGCTATCTAGTCTGAATCTACCTTTTTTGAGTTTAAAGTCATTACCCCTTGCCCTATCTCTACAGGCCCTACTAAACAGTCTGTCCCATCTTATAAGCCCCCTTTAAGTATTCAAAGACTGCAATAAGGTCTCCCCGGAGCCTTCTCTTCTCCAAGCTGAACAATCCCAACTCTCTCAGTCTCTCCTCACAGGAGAGGTGCTCCAGCCTCTGATCATTTTTGTGGCACTCCTCTGGACCCACTCCAACTGGTCCATGACTTTCCTGTATTGAGGAAATGAGACCTCATGTACCTAACTAAAGCTTAACTCAGCAAATTGCTTAGACACATGTTCAACTGTAAACACACATGTAAGAGGTTTGCAGTGATGCAACCAAAGAGCTTGCATCTAGTGCCAAGGATAACTGAAGTGATGGAGGCACCTAAGCCAAAGCAAGCCTTCCTTCCCTTTAGGTAACAGAGAAGAGAGAGTTTAAAGTTTTTACAACCTGGCAGGCCATAAGTCTTTACTTCTCTCTGAAATGAAACCCTGTTAGTTAGTGTTTGTCCTCTTCCAGTTATGGGTCCCATGCTTGCGGTTTCAAAGGTTCCCCCAAGATCTGCTGGGCAATGTATAACTGGCATCTAGTTTTAACCTGCTCCCTCAGATCTGTCAGAATCTCCCAATCTTTTTTTATTATTTTTTTTTCTGGTGGGAAAAAGTTCTGTTTAAGAGCATAATGTAACAGTTGCATCAGAAGCACTAAGGGGTGTTGACATCTGGCTGGGACAGAGGTGCAGAGAGGAACGAGTTGTGAGAGGCGAGGGGGGCTCATTAAAGGAATAGCAGTGTGCAATCCCAGTGCAGGATTGCAATATAGGGCTGTCACTTGTACAGATGCGTCAGGTTTCTTTATTTTTTGTGTCATCTGCAAGTCCAGGGCTCTATTTCCAGGTATGCATGGTATGGATCTCCAACCAGTATCACAGATGAGATCCTACAAGGCACAGTTAAGCAGAGCAGCTGTCTGCTTCCTACTCTTTCACAAGACCTGTACGGGCAGAAGACTCCTTTTAACTTTAGCATGGCAAAGATTTCACCCAGGCAGCTCTGCAATGCTTCTCACCTGTGGGCGGGAAAGCCATCTCCTGTCCTGTCAGCTTCTCATGAGCTCACAGTGACAACTACAGTTCTTGACCTTCGGTTTGTAGATGAGAAGTGAAAAGTAGGTGACGATAAGCAGAATTGCCTGTCAACTCCTTGTACAAAGACATTTCCATAAATAGGATTTGTCTTCAGAAATAGAAAGTTCCTCAGAAAGCTTCTGGCCAAAGATACTCTTCAGTATCAGTAAACCTGTAAGGAAAAATGCCTTGAGGGCAGAAAAGTCAATATTTTCCAATTTAGCAAGCAGAAGTAATTCCTGTTCTTACAGATCTTACTGCTATCTCCAACTACCTAATAGAAGAGCATAAAGAAGATGGAGGCGGAATAAGGGATGACATGACAAAAGGCAACGGACACAAGTTGCATGGCAGGAATCTCTAATTAGATATATGGAAATTTTTTTATCACAAGGCTGGTTAAACACTGCAGCTGGGACACAAATAAGACTGGAGATGACTCAGTTACCTGTTCTACACCAACCCATTCTGAGGGGGGGGTCAACCAATATGATCTCCAGAGCTCGCTTCCAACCTAAACTATTCTATGATCCTGTGATTCTTAGTCACATACATTGAAGCTATGGCTTCAATTATTATTTTTTTTCTTACAGCAATGTAACATGAGGTTCAGTTTCTTGTTTTGAAACTCGAAATTTATTTTTTTTGCAAGAACCTATGGAAGATTCTACTTCATCTGTATTGGAGCACTAGTAATTATCTATGCGCATCACTATAGGACAGTTCTATTCTGAATTGCTGTGTAGTTTGTGGAAGTACATTTCCATCCTGAGTAACTCCTAGTTTAGATAAAAGAAGATAACAAGGAAGAACCAAAGTACATTTACCGTAAAAGACCGCATGGAAATAGGGCTACAATCTCAATGTACAGCATCTTTCAGAAAATCCAGTCCCCTCTGCTTGGCAACAGAAGAGAGCCTGGATCATCCAGCCCACCTCAAGGAGCCCACACAGCTGCCTGTTGTGACTTTTAAAACCTCAGGTTGCCCAGAACTAGCCCAGAAGCTCCAGAGTGAGACTTTAGTAGACTGGCTCCTTAAGAAAGTACAACACAATTAGCTACAGCGATGGCCCTGGATCCCCATCCATTACACTGCTTTTATTTTGCTGTAACAGGTCAACTGCAGGCCGTTTGGCATCCAAGTAAGGACTGGGAAGACTGAATGGTATTCAGACTATCTACACTGGTTTCCAAGATTTAGGTGGAATTTATTGCCTAGCTCCAAGAGCACTACTCAAATTGATGGTCATCCAGGGCCCCCTAAACTTGTCAGCACATAAAAATCTGATGGCACCCTGGAGTTAACTGCAGCACTCATTAAGCACCTAAACACACCTAATCAGCTAAGTGGGAACCTCCCACCCGAACTCTGCAACAGCTCAGAAGAAAGAAATGAGCCCCTGAGGACCTTCATCCATTTGGTACATCCAGAGACAAGAATCGCTAATGGGATTTGAACCTGCTACAAACCAAAGACATGCTGAAACACAAACGCACTCGTTCATTATCAATCACAGTACTAAATTATGAGAATGAGAAGAAAATTTTTACCTATTATCTGCAAAAGGTATTTATGAAAACACTCCTTTGCTTTACTGTCTTGTTATGAAAAATACAGCTGGATAAGGAAGACACTGTTATTGCCAGCTTAGCTTACTTCAGGGAGCCCTTAAAATGGGTCAGGGTATTCCCCAGTGTTGGTTCCAGCAAGAACACAGCTCCGTGGATGATATAATTGTATAACATAATGATAATGGCACTAATAACTCAACTAGCTGATAAAAGTTTACTACAGAACATTTCTGGTTAATAAGTAAATCATATTGATTAAAAATGAAATCATTAGAATACCTTTAACAGCACATTGGGGATACAGGAGCAGGCTGGGTGACAGCGGAACTATTGATGCAGACACCTTACCACTGCTTCTTCTGAAATTAGTCAAAAATTTTGCCTCTAGCTTTCCAGGGAACAGCAGCAGGTTCAGAATACTACCACATGCCAGTCTCCTCCTTGAAAACCCAGCTGCTTATGAGCTTCTGACAAAGAGAAGATTCAGTTCATAATGGTCAGGAATCAGTTCTGGGAAATATTCCAGCTCTATTTTATGCTTGTTCCCACAAACAGGTTTTTGAAAAGGCTGGGGAACTTTCTGACCAGTAATGTTTAACAAGCGTTAGGATAAAGACAGTCAAATCTCTTCCTTCAGGCTATTTGTCCTGGAATCTGGGAAAAATAACTCTTCCCACTCATCACTGCACAGCTGACACATTAAGGATATTTTCCGGTATTTAGAAGCATCATCTACTGCTAGGTTTGATGAACTAGTAAAGGATGCCAAAACCTATTCTCCCATTCATCAACATATACTGATGTTAAGTGGTGCAAGATTTTTTTTGGACTGGTAGTTAAGAAAAATTAAGAAAACAAGATAGTCCTACAAGGAAAGACAGCCTTGGTGTCCCCCCTCCCACATGGGAGAGCTCCTGATTTTGCTCTGATATTGCAAAAATTCATCTTATCTCTTGTAAATTGAGATTCTCACTGGCAGCACACAGCAAAGTGTTGCAATCTCCTCTGTCATTCAGAAGCAAAAAAGATCCGACTGGCAGCAAAGGAAGTTTCCTTTGTCTACTAGTGAAATGTTCTGCCACGACATTTGTAGTAGGTTGCTCTGTTATCAAAGTAAAAATTAAGTCCTACACAGTTAACAAAATAGCATGCCTTTTATTTTGCTTACAAACTAACAATTACATGATTCACAAAGAATTATTGCATATTGCAACGTCTTTCCATTTTGGATAAAAAAAGCTTTTCATTCAGTATTTCTTTCCGGATTCCACACGTTGTGAGCACTCAAGCCATCAGGTATTCCCCAGTGATACGTAATGATTTATAAACCCTCTGCTTTTCCGTGTTCTAAAATGCATTTATACCCAGTTTGAACAAAATCTGAAATTCAGTGCCTCAGCAACTTGGGCAGCAGAGTTAGATTTGGAATCCATCCTTGACCTCCTCTGGGAACACAAAAATTTCCACACACGCTATCATCGCACTTTCACCTCTGAGTGATTTGGGCTGTTCAAAACACTGAGCTGAACCTGGATTGCCTAAAGGAGGTTGGGGCAGCCGAGGCAGGAGGAGTTAAAATGTCCAGCAAAACAAAGGTGAAATCTAAATTGACTACTTAGAGCAAAATCTACAACTCCTTGTTAATAGAAAACCACAAAATGTCACCAAAAATAAAAAACCTACACCTCAGGAACTGTAGTAAAAATGCTCCAGCAAGGCTGGGGCTCCCCAGCAAAGAATAACATTCCACTTCTGTCACCAACCCTGGCACATCTGGATGCACCGTCATGAAGAATCAGAAAACCTACAATGAAATCCACATGAGCCTGGAATCACGTCATCGGCGTGTTAACATCGTTTGCAGTTTCCAGCCCCAGGATAACTCTCCTTCTCAAGAGAGCAATAGGGAATTTCCACCAAAATATTTTTGATGAAGAAAAAAATCCTTTCTGCATAATCTAAGATGTTGGTGAGAAGATTTTTGTTTCTTACTGGGACCACTGGCATTGAACATGCTTTGAAATCTTTGACTGCCTGAGCTGCTGCAGCATGTCTTGAAAGACGCAGTGCAGCTGATTCACCCTGCAGGCTGGATTATAGCGTTCACAATTTAGCAGTGCTTCAGCTAGAGCTGGAGCACGATGGCACATCCCAGGACACAGATCTAACAGAATCAAAACTGTCTACAGCCACCTTTTTTTCCCCCTCAGAAGGTCTCAGTCTGTTGAAAACTGGTGAAAACAAATGACAAATAATAAAAAATACTGATATCAATAACAAAATTTCAAATTAAATAAAAAAAAAACCCACAAAACTATTTCCATTTCCAATTCATACTGAAGTCAATTGACTGAAACATTAAAAACAAAACTGGAGTTTTCTGAGGGACCAAACCAAACAAAAACAAAGCAAAATGCTATGGATATGCAAACATAACCCATTAACAAACTATTTCACTACAGTGAGCTGTTGCAGGTAAATGCGCATTATAACCAGGTGTAGATTTTATAACCAGGTGTGGAGTTATTGTACCAGAGGGAGAGATGCCACGGGTGAGGGGAATATTGGGAAGCCAATGTGGCAGAGGGGGGACTGAAGCAGCAGCTTTCTTCTTCGGCATCCAAACCGTGATCAAAGCCTTTTCTTTGGAAGGTGATGAAATAAAATTGAATGAGTCTGAGAGAGAGTGTTGGCAGGTTGGCAGCAAACCAAGACTGGGCAAAACCCACGAACGGTCTCAGGAGATAATTGCACAGACAGTGAGCTGCAGCCCCATCCAAGCAGATATTTGGTGTGTTGCCTCCACCTCTGACAGCTCCAAGGGTGCTGTCCTCTGTACATTTTGGCAAAACTTGTGTCATTAGCCGTGTCAAAAAAGTGGGAGTTGGCAAGAACTGAATCTTTCCAATTTCTCTCATGAACCATCATAATAATGTATTGGCCATATACGCTTTTACAAACTTTATCAGCTTAAGCCACAGAACAAACCACAGAGACCACCGTAAATATTTCTGCTTTGCTTCTGCAAGGGAGTAACTAGGGCTGAGAGCGGGATGATTGATGCTTTCCAGCTACAGTAGTTGTAAGGGAATTTGGAGAAGCTCTGGGTGGGTTTTAGACAGCAGAAGTCAGCTAAGATAAATCTCACTCCACAGAAATAATAGTGCTTTTGCCACAACCCTGAGGATACGCAGAAAGTGCTCTCTCTTGGGATGAAAGACAAGTGCCTGAGGCAGTTTGGGCTCTAGCAGTTAAGGCCCTGTTTCTCAGTATATCTAAGGAGTTTACAACCAAGACAGTGCATATTTATATATATTCTTTTAGAGCTGTTCAAATAACTGGGTGTCTGAAAGATCCTATACCAAATTAATTCATGCTCTCTCATTGCTCAGATAAAAATGCTGCACCTCTCCAAGTGTAACTACATTGAGATCTGAAGTTCCTTGAGTCTGTCTTAGTGGTGGCTGAGGAGCCCCAACAGGCTCAGGCTCTATGGGGCAGGCATTGTCCACCCTGAGGAGTATGGCACGGAGTCTGGGGATATCCATCAGAGCAGCCTGCCTCCACTGTGCCAGTATTTTTCTCTTGTCATTGTTGTGGTGCTGAAAAGGCCTCAATCAACAACAAGCTCCCCATCAGGCTGAGCATCACATAAAGGAAGCCCAGCAGAAATAAGGAAAGAGATAAAGAGTGAGATTTGTTGCATCTGTCTTTAGGAGGCTTCCATTAGGCACTCAGCCATCTCCATTTAGGCGGCTATACTTTTGCAGTGGCTTGAAGATAGGTGTCTAGAGTCATTTGAGACACCTTTAGGTACCTTACCTGCTAGTTACCTTCAGCTGCTGGTTCAGGAGGGCACCGGTCTGTGTCCTATTTGCCAACCCCATGCAGATGTCTCAGATACCCTAGAGCAGAGACCATAGATGTCTATGGGTGAGCAACTGAACTGAGCCTTAGACCTTTGAATTCCCTAACAATCAATGAAAAGCAATTCCATACAGTCAATAGTCCCTGAGGGGGGATCCGGCTGGCCAGCTACTGGGTATCTGTTTTGAGGAGAGATGTTTTCTTTCTAGGATCCACTGACTGTGTTGACTAGAGCCAGGGTTCAATTAATCAGGGTGTCCTCTGCTACTCCTACACCCTAGGGTATCTGAAGATGTGCAGTGATATGATGCAGCTTTCACACATTTCTAGAACAGCAGCTAGAGGCCAGCTGGGAACAGTGGGACACCTCAAATGGTACTGCATACCTGTGTATGAGCAGCTGAGACGAGCTCTCATGATTCATCCTGAGTGTGCAGAGACAGAGTTCACACACAGACGATTACCTGGAGATACCCAAGTGCCTCAGTCTGGAGCTGTACCCCACCCACTGGGCCCTATTCAGTTTCCAGCAATCAGCATTTAGTGCCATTTGGGATGCTCTCTGCGACCTAGCCTCCAGCTGCCACTCTTGAAAGACAGGTGTCTCCTACCAGCCTCATGTCATCCCTGCCAACCCCATGCAGATGTCTCAGGTCCCTAGAGCATCTCAAATTGCACTAAAAGCCTCCATCTGGTTAAAACTGAGCTGTGGAAATGTCTGTAACATGGTTGCCAATGATTCGAGATTTCCTTTATAACCAGTGGAGGAAAATCAGGTTTAAGGTACATTTCAGTTGACCTATTTCAGAGATTTATTTTAGAATGAGATAGACCGTACCCAGAGGAGCCAGTTTCTCTCCGTTCTGAATAAATGGAAGGCGACCAGCTCTGAAGAAGGCACAGTCAGTCATCTGAATCCTACCTCTTGGGAGTTACCCAAGCCACAGGGGGAGCTCCAACATGAATTCAGATCCACTGCAGAGACACAGCCAAGTCAGCCAGGTTTGATGGACCACTGTGAGTCTCAGTTAAGCAGCACAACTGGGCTGGGCTTTATTTATGAGGCAAGTTCAGATGAAAACCTCAGTGCCAGAAGTTTAAGATAATGATTTTTAACATACATTTGTGGTGAGGTAAGAAAATAATCACAGCCATATGCACTTCAGTACACAGTCAGCTGAGGTACAGCAACCGCGTGCCCGAGCCCAGAGCTGCAATTCTTGCTTTAACCCACCACCACTGTTTTTCTGTTACTATTGCTGAGCTTTTCCAAGAGATGCCATGGTAACAGGCACCTTGGAATTACTTCACAGATTATATAGCATATTATGCAAAGTGGCCTGGCAGGTTTTCTGCTTTTAATATCAAAGGATTACCTTCGAGGTAGTCCATATATCTTCAAATCCTTAAATCTCTTGATCCCTGGACACTTTGTATGCAGCTCCGAACATACCATAATTTTGCTCCCAGACTACAAAAAATCATTTAAAAATAGAGCAGGCATGAACAGTACAAGGCACTTGTATCACCTCCTCTGGCACAGAGGTCACAAGAGGCATACAGATGAAGACAAAGGAAGAAAAACAGGTGGTAGCTACCCAAAAGAAAGAGTCTGGCTAAAGTAAGGCATCAAGTCAGCAAAGGAAAGTTAGTCTAGTGGTTTCATATGAGGATAAGGAATGCTCTTCCTAGCTATGCTTGCTGCTAGCCAGCCTCATGTTTCATTCAGGCAGTATCAAAGGCTCCTACTACGCATTGCATTCATGGGCAGCATTCCCCATCCCCCCATCATGCCCTGTCCACCCTTTGCATCCTTAATGTACTGCTGCTCTCCCTCTGCTGCCGTTCACCCGCACGCAGGTCCAGGGAGCTTTGTGCAGGAGCCAGGCATCACGCCAGCCCCGTCGTGCCACGTTCCCTAAAACCATCGGGCCACACCGTGCTGCAGCCCGGGAGGGAGGACACAGCAGGCAGCAGTTCCGAGCTCTCCCCAGCCATCCCCACCGCAGGGGAGGACACCACTTGCCGAGGCACACACCTCTCGCCTGTCCCATCCACATCCATAGCTCTTCGCAGCCCTGCCCTGGGCTGGGGGCTCCGGAGGGCAGCAGGGATTACCGAAGCACACAGCACCAAGAGCTCCTGCCAGCCAGCCCACTCCTGCCCACCCACTGCTACTCCCCCTGTGACAGTGCCAATAAATTACACAGAACTCCCCCCAGGAGGCTGTTACAAAAGCAATGATGATTTATGCAAGCTTAACAAATAGGCACTTGGATACCATGATGATTAGCACTGTGAAAGAAAAAAAAAAAGAAAAAACCACCAGTTTTTCTTCTCTCTTTTATTTGATTTCTGAATTCTCTTGGGAATGTGCAGATTTGCATATGCACATACCATACAGACAGGCAAGGGCAGAGGCAGGGTCTTTCTGATACCCCTGATGCTCACCTGAATTATGAATAGTATGGAAATGCAGAATAATCTCAGCCAGTCTCACTTCCACCTTGATTAAGTGTCACAAACGCAGTTCTTGAGTGACAGGCACATTTCCTGCACCAAAAGTATTCAGATGCCCAGACCTGCAAGGAAAGAGAAAAACTGTTAAACCTTCTACCACTGTCTCTTCCCCTCAGCCCTGGCAATGACTTTATCCACCCCACCCCACCCCAGGTTCACTGCCTTCTCTCACCACTATCATTACACCTACCTACCTGCTGCATCACCAGCTTGGAATCACCTGCCAGCCCTTTATCCTCCACACCTGTGCTACTTAAGTTTCTCCCAAGGAACCAGCTTGGCCACCTTTCTACCTGCAAAACAGGAGCTGTTTGCACCCAAACTCCAACAGCCAATATTCAGGAGGGTTTCCCCACTGCCTCACTTCACTCAGCGACAAGCCTGTCCTCTCTTAAAAGTGTTTATGGAGACAGTGAAAGCCCCTTTTGTGGGCTTGTTCTGCCTCTTCAAGGAGCCTCTTCCCTGTCCCTTTCCTCATGCCTTTGCAACAGGGTACAATAGGCTTCATCCGTGTTTGGACTGATGTTTGGTGGGCACAGAAAGCAGATTAAAGCAATGTTAATTATAAACCACCGGCATGGAGGAGTACAACCTCTTGTCCATCTAGAGAAAATATATTTGCAGGGTGTATCTGCACAAAGGCCCTGATATTTAAAAGTGACCTTATATTTAAGGTCACTTAAAGGTGACCCAAAGGTGAGAACCTATGGGTCAGAACTGGGGGGTGTAGAGCTGCATACAGCAGTGACACAGAATGGCTGTAGGTACCTTTTTTTTTTTTTTTTTTTCATAACAAGAAAAGTGTTGCCAGTTGTTTGTATCCAGACAACCTTACCACAGGACGGTAACTGGAGGGACTACCCAGGAAATATATGAGAAAGGCTGGCTGAACACGACTGACACGCTGCGATGCTCCTGCTGTCTCAACAGCAGAAGGAACACATCTTAAGGAGCTGGATGAAGATCCCATTCCTGACAGCCACTGACATCCAAACGTGAGATGTTCAAGCCAAGTGGCACATAAAACAGTAGACTGATAAATAATCAAAGCATATCCATGGTGTTTCAATGGGAGCTCGGGGTGGTTTTTTTTTCTTTAGGGAAAACTGCTCATACCCCTTTGGAAAAGAAGAATGAGTAGGTGAACTTCATCAGATGGGACTGTGGGATCTGAGAAAGGAAAATGAAGATGGAGACAAACAAGGTCTTTTGGTGATGATATTCAGCCCCACTTCTTTCTTTCTGGAATCCTACACTTCCCAGTCATTGCCCCATCTCTCAGTCTCCCCAGGCATCTCCAAATCCTGGTCCCTGTTCTAGACCAAGCCTAGAAATTGCCCACAGCTGATGAAGCCTTGATGCTGTAAGCCTCTTCCCATGGCCACACAATAATGTAACAATAAGTGTTGAATAAAGCCCAAGACGTCTTGCAGGATAGGCAGGTCAGATCCAAACGCTTTGCCTTTCCACAGATTTTGCTTTCTTCATGCCCATTTTCTAGCTGTAAGTACTCTTACAAGGCATGACTTCAATTTTCACAGTGTAGATAAGCAGTTTCTCAAACCCCAGATTATGCACAGTCCATGCACAAATAACTGTGGTAATAGCAAAGGGATAATATAAAAAAAAAGTAAAAGTCTGAGTAAATAAATAGCTCCTGGTTAAAAATCTGAACCTCTCATTGGCTTTAATGTAAGCATTTCCCCTTGAATGTGTATCCACTTGAATCATTCACCTCTCCGAGGAAGCATTTTTTTACAAATAACTGGTCCTCAAAGGCACAAAACATGGCAATGATTGATATATGCATGCGTGTGTATCTACGTATACGACCATCATTTAGCTATACATATTTGTTAGTGGTAGAACCACAGCAGTTCTGAAGATCTTTTCCCGACCTGTTTTTCTGTGATTCTGGGAGAAGAGGCTAATTAAGAACCCATTTTCAGAGGCACTGAGTATCTCCTGCTGCCACCCCAAAGATGGCTTTCTTAGCAATCAACTCCTCTGAAAATCCTGTTCTTGAGGCTTATCTCCACATGAGAAGTGCAATGGTTTACATTAAAGCCATTTAAAAACAATTTAGTGTTCTTATTTTTTGCTAAGCAGTAGGTTATATTGTTTTAATTTGAGTTAGTAAGGATTTGACTGAAATCAGTGTGAGCTGTTCAGTTTAATGAGTTCATTCCTATTAAAAACATGATTTTATTAGGTTCATGGATGTTTCTTGTATAAATCAGACCTTAGAGCCTCTAAAGGGCTCTAAGATACACAAAGGAAAGATAATGCTTAACTTTATTTCCTGGTTTTTCTGCAAGTTATGCAACAGCACATCAACCCATCTTATATGGCTATATTTCTGCAGTCTTTGTGGACCTTACAATGCACCTGGGAAGCAGAGAACAACTTTCTTTCCGGTTTACCTACAGGGAAGTGAGCTAGAGAGCAGCCCTAAGCCCTCACCATACCTGAGCTGGGTCCTGCACTCAGCTCATCGGCAGCTAACCCGTGAACTGCTCTTCTCCTTTCACCCTATAGCTCCCTCCCTGTTCCTATAATGCACCTGGCTTAGCCCTAAAGAAGTCACAGTCTCTGACAAAACCATGGGGCCAGGACATCCACATCTCTGGTTCCCCCTAAGACTGAGGACAGACCAGAGCATCTCCTGCTCCCTCCGTCCACCGGGGTTTTCTTCCAAAGTAAAGAGATACGGCATCCCTGGGTCTTGGCCCGACTTGCAGGCTGGGGACCACCCCAGGACCTTGAAGTAAGCAAGTGCTCTTGGGCACCGACAGCTTAGAATCTAGAAGCACTTGCACAAACCTATTTGTTTTTCAGCCTCTGTTGAATGTGCTTCATTAAGTCAGAGGCAGTGGTTGATGTTTCGAGGGCCCCAAGTGCCAACACAGTCTGGGCTGCAAGAACTTCTGTGGCTGCCAAAGAGGTTATGTGAAAACCATCACAGCAGAAGAAAAACACTGAGTGCAGGAGGGAGCAGGAGAGATGAATATGGAGTTGAAGAGGAGAGGAAATGCTTCAGTGCCAGATTTTAAACTGCACACAGGGGCATTTGCTCTCCTTCTTTCTTATGCAAAACTCAAAAACAAGTTGCAGTGCTGATGTTTCAGGAAGCCTCAGAAAGAGACTTGGTGGTACAGGCATTCAGCAACCTGGTCTCCTTTCCTTTCACTAGGACTGGAGACCTCAGAGAAAATCACACCTGATTTTTTTAAGAGGATAAGCATTATACAAGAAAGGAGGTATGACCCCCCTAATTTTATAACCATCCAAAGCCATATATATATTACATATATATGCACTCTATGTTAGGGAGACCTCTTGCTGGCATTTGGAATTAAAAACAACCTGTGATACTGTGAAGCACTAAAGCTCTCATCTGGAGATGCAGTCAGGAGAGAAAATGAAGAGGGGGAATCTGTAGGCAGATTTCTGACAAAAACTGCTGTTTATATCCAGGCAAGGCTAGGAGGGGAGTGCCAAGATTCCTGCAAGATTTTCCAAACTTGGTGCCCGCAGTTTGGCTCCCACATCCACTATTTGGCACCTCTTTGGAAGCGCAGAGCACCCTGGCTTCTCTCCTCAGGATGCACAGGGATGCAGCATGCTGACACTGCTGCATCTGTGCTGGAAACCTCACTGGCCCCACACGTCCCTCTGTAGCTGTCTTACACAGATGTGTTTCATTTGGAAGCTGGGGCAGATGGCATGAATCCATTTATTTCTACTGCGTAAACAGAAAACAAACCCCAAAACAGGATGCGCAAGAAGAGGCTGTACTCTGCGTCCTGATCTCGGTATCCACACACATACAGCTCAGTCCTGCAGGATGCTACCAGATGGAGACTATGGTAATTTTAAAGAAAAAAATACAAATACCATTTTGCAAGGGGTGGGGGGTATGTGTACATCAAGTTTGCATTTGGCAGAGCAACAGACCTTATCTGTCTAAAATACACCACCCAGAGTGGCACTCTGCAAAAATAAGCTTTTTCTTTTACCTCCCCCACTCCCCCCTCTTTTACTGGAGCTCAGAGCTTGTGTAGGGTTTTGGGAGGTGGAGCCATCCACCTCCTGTAGCATCCCGAAGAGAAGAACAATTTTTGTAACAGAAAGAGGAAATTCAGGGAGGTTGACAGGAACAAGGATACAGCAGTGAGTTC
Source organism: Falco cherrug (assembly GCF_023634085.1). Lineage (NCBI taxonomy): Eukaryota > Metazoa > Chordata > Aves > Falconiformes > Falconidae > Falco > Falco cherrug. The sequence goes on from NC_073698.1 coordinate 8,529,110, forward strand.
CCAACATCCAACATTTCACGAAAAAGACCAAAGGCTGGTCAGTAACTGCTGGCAGGTGGGACAACAGCTTTAAGCCATATTTTAAAGAAAATGCCTGACTTCACCCTGGTCCTGTGCAGGACATACCACTCTGAGCCACACTCTCATCCAGCTAACCCAGTGTTTTCCTTGGTCATCCCAGTGCTGACCAGGTCTGGAACTATTCAACTCCTCGCAACATCTCTGTCTATCTAAAATAGAAGGCAAAGCTCTTCTGTTACCCACTCTTCCTGCATAAGTTTTCACAGTGGATCATTTCCATCTGCATACACACAGACGCTGACCTCTCTAATCTAATAGAGGGATTTCTCTCCCAAAGGCTAAAAAGCAAAAACCGAAACAGCACAAAGAAAGATTATTTCTATAATCAAACACGCAGGAATGTCTCAGATGGTACATTCAATATCTGGAAAGACTTGTAGGCTGCATCTGATGTTGTCCTGATACGATGCCCACAGCACTGACTTCAAGCTCGGATTCCCCAGCCATTTTCTCCACTTGGCTCTTGGGTACAGCTGGGCCCATTTCTTGCACGTGCTCCAGCTGGGCCACCAAAGGAAGCATCAGCAATGGCCATCCTAACCTGGCCAGCCCCTGCTGAGACCCTCGACACAGACAGACAGTGCCAGATCACAACCTGCACCCTGCATCCTCACCCCACAGCCCCCACAAAGCACCTCCTCAGGGCTGCATGATGCTCAGCCTCCTGACACTGAGGATGGTGCCACCACTGCAAGCCCATGGTTTGTCTTCTCTGGAGCACGCTGGATTCAGAGGACACTTGTGTAGGGACAGAGCAGAGGACATGCAGAATACAGTTCAGGCAGACCACTGGCAACAGCCATGTATGTAAGGGCAGGTTTGGTAGGTTACATAGACAAAAACTGAAGGAGCAATCCCACAGGAAGGAGGGCAGAGGGGTGTGGAAGAGAAGCACCACCACTGTCTTGAGCAGGAGATGTTTCAAGGGGTCCTCAGCAGTGAGGCTTCGTGTGACTTTGCTTAGTCAAGCTTAATTTCTGTCCTTGTGAAAACAATGTCAACTCTTACTAGGAAAATGACGCAGAAGGAGCGCTGTACTATCCTCCTGGCCAGGCACACCAGCAACGAGCAGCCTGCCTGCAAGGGCAGATTGTCAGACCCCATCAAGGAAGGTCCCCTGGCACTGACAGCCTGCAGGGGCAAATCACTAGCTTATCTATATCTCTTCTGCTCAGCCGTGGGCCACCTCCCTGGCACCACACACAGCAGCCAGGCTCCCTCTGCCCCAGTTTTCAAGTCTGGATACAGCCCTATTACCCTGCACACTCCAGGCCAGAGGAGGAGGAGGAAACCTGACTGTGCTGGGCACTTCTCCTGGAACAAACCCAAGCTTCTACTGAGAAATAGTAGTGGAGGGCAAGTGAACCTGTCTTCGAGTTGCTGGTCTTTCAGGGAGTTTCACGAGGCGGACAGTTTCACAAGAACATGCTGCGCAGACCCTGTGCTCGGGGACACCTCACATAAGCCACAAGTTCCAGCAGTGAGTGTATCAACACAACCAACTCCCAGACAGCAGTTCCTACAAGGCACTGGACAGGGATGGATGTGCCATCACCCCAGAGATAACATCGGCACCAGCTTCAAACTGCAGGGAACCAAGATGACTTTTCCCATGCGAAAATCTGTGGCGTGCACAACTAAGGTATCCAGCCTTGCCTGCAGCAGCAGCCTTCCTCCTTCCCCAAGCTACGCTGCTGGGATGGCTCCTACTCCCTGGGTCAGCCATTCCATGCTCTGAGCTGAGGGGCATCATCCCAAATGCCCTCATAGGGCTTAGTTCTCAGAAGCAACTGAGGACAGCGAAGACGTGGGCATACAGATCAACGACAAAGCAAAAATTATAGCCTCACCTCACTGCCAAAATGCAAGAGCATAATATAAGAAAGGAAAACCTGGTCAGCCTAATTAGGAAATATTTCATGTGACACAGTAAAACAAACTGCTGGCAAAAGAGATTGTGGAAAAAAAAGTCACTCTGAGACTGGTGTGAGTCAAATGCAGCCAAGAGAGAATTCCTGCCTTGAGTCTTACTGCAGCATCAGCCTGTATGTCAAAAAAGGTTGGAGTCCTGAACTCTATATTACAATATCTGTGGCCTTCCATTGCCCTGAGCCATAAAAGATCACAACAGCTCATGTCACAGCCAGTTCTTTCCAGGGCACTCATACATCTGCTGGAGACCCACACTGACCTGAGAATTATCACACCTGAGCAGTACAGAGCCCCCATCACTCTAAACCCCACAAGCACACAAAACCCCTGTGCAGAAACAAGATAGTCTTGTCAATCTCTCACATACGCTGTCCTGCCCAGCGTGACAGTCGTGTGGCTGGGTCTATCCAACAGGTTGCACTGCACTTCTCACTGTGTTCAGCACTAATCCAGCCCTCTGACTGTACCTGGAGATAACAGGTATGACAAAAGGGGTTACCTGCATGGATGCCCCTAGCCATCTTCTGCAGCTTTACGAGAAGAGAAAGCAGCATTGCTGCCTTCAGATATGAAATTGCCCAAACCAGGTCTGAGTTTGGGTCTCTAGTGGCATGACTGTACAGGGTTACATTATGATCAGAAGTGTAAAAAGTGCCCAGAGATTTTTCAGTTTAGGTGAGAAATGCTGAGATGACTTCATTCATACTTGACACTTCATAGTAAGACAGAGATAGGAGTTGGGGGGTTGATATGGCAACAGTGAAAAGCTCTTCTCCATCAGTGGCTTCTACCCAAAGAGTCCACGGCCAGTTCTTCCTTCCTTAGGTTGGCAACCATCCATGAGGTAGTAAAGGCATTATACCAACGCTGTGGAAGATATACTTAGAGCTGCAAGGCTTTCAAGGTGCATGAAGAAATCCAACTGAACAGGCGAGGCGTGCAAAACTGGGATTTGCAGAAACAATATGTCAGTAGCAGCAGAAAACGAAAACGCTTGCTACTTTTAATCTGAATCCATATGAAATGCAAACACTGGAATACAATGACTGATTCACAAAAGATCACAAGGCAGCACAAATGGGTATACCTCCAAATCCAAGCACAGCCCTTTTCATCACAAAACAGCACTTGGCCTGGGAAACAGGGCTACAGAAAGCAGATCTGGGACAGCGTGGGTCAGTCTGTGTTGGAGACTGGTTATAACCAAGTAGATTCACCACACTGGCCATTAAAAACCCCACCAAGTTCCCAAAACAGCTGTTAGAAACCCACCAGCTGAGATCTCCTTTTTCACCTCTCCTGGAGGCCATTCCCAGTCCTCTTCCCTCATTTGCCCTTCTTCTTCCTGCCACGAGTTTGGCAGCAAGCTGCAGCCTGGCTTTTCCATCCAGTTCTGCTCTGTATCCTTGCAATAGTCTCTCCAGAGGAGAACCAGCTCCACACTTGGACAACCATGGCGTTGATTCAGCTGCCCACACATAAGCACTCATTATCATTTCTACATGCCCTGAATTACCTGGAACATCCTTATGGTACAAGACCAAACAGAGGTACGTGCCCCCCTGCAGTGGCAGAGCAAGGCCAGAGAGCAGACTCCAAGGAGTAGATGAATCCACATCCCACATCTGCATTGTTTATACTAGGCAGTTATGTCCACAGCCTCATGTAGGCAGATGCATTTAAGCCCCTGAATCCAGCCTTCCTTGAGTGCCTGCATTTCCCCATCTCTACAGTTGGGATGATGATACTTTTATTTATGTAGCACCTTGGAGAATGAGATGAAAAAAAGATGTTACCAGACTGAAGCAAAAGCAATCTCAGTGTAGGCACTTTCTTCATTGGGTTTCCTTCCTTTCACCTTGCACCTTCGGCAGCACAGCAGGTCCCGTCTGTGTGCATGGGTCTGCTCCAAAGCTCTCTGGGCAGGTAACAGTATCTCAGGCAAGCAAAGGTGATTTTGTTGAGCAAGATCATAAAGCATCCTATTTACCATGTGAGTAGGAGAAACATTACGATCCCTCGCATAAACTGGAACAGCAAAGATTTCATTCAGATTATTTTTATTTTTTTTTCAAACTACGGCATTGTTCTTGTATGTGGTTACCAGGGAGAATGTTTGCTGCTGAACTGTGAGTTGATGAGACTGTGAAACTAGGAGAATGAATCTGCACTGAATTTCAGCACTACAAAATGGATCTCCTGTTGCTGCTGCTGGCTTCTTGGCTGCTCCCCTCCCATGGCGTGTCTTCACCAAATGCTACACTTTTAGACATCTACTGCTAAAAAATTCCTATTTTCTTCCTGTATCTTGGTTTCTTCTATTATATTGCTGCTTACTAGGTGGAGCTGCCCTACACATTTTGAAAGCAGTACATAATCTCACAAAGGGGTAGCTGTTTCTTCCATGTCCAGCTCCAAGCCTGACCTCTGAGCTGCCTGTCCTTGCCTCAGTTACCCACATTCACCCTTAATTTTCCCGCTCAACTGGGAGACAAACTCATTGTACTACTGCCAGTCTCACTCTCCCAATAGGACAGAAGATCCGTGTGTGTCCTTATTTTCTGTCTTCATCTAACTGCAGGTCAAGGAGCACCCTGCTTTTTTGGGTAAGGACTCAGGCAGCAAACCGACTCCTTCAGTCAATGGTCTAAAGCTCACAGCAGAGGAGATGTCACGGAGCATCTCCCCCTACACTGAAATCAAAATCTCTCTGAACTAGAAGCAACTTCTTTAAGAATGAAAGAAACTTTCTTTTGCCACTTTTTGAAAAATATATATATATATCCTTCTGACAGTTTTTGTCCAGTTGTATTAGCTCATTGTAATTCTTAGAGCTTTGCAGCTTGCTAAGCCTAGGAGTCCCCTTTTTGGCTCTGCACAAAAGCAAATATAAATGCAGACAGCTCTAAAGTAGTGCTTCTGTGTTAACGCTTTCGCCCAGCCATTTTCCACCCCAGAGGAAAATGTTTCTAAGCAAAGAGTGTTACAGCATGAGACACAATCTGTGATCTCTGGAATGAAATGTTACATTCTATTAACCTCAAATATAAAGCCTCCCTGTGCTGGCAAAGAAATTACACTGTTCTAACCAAAAGGAGTTTTTAATAATTATTGTCAGAGAGGCAGTAGTTGTGGAAGGTAAAATAACCCCCCAGTAAAACTCTACCGGTGTTAACAAATTGTACATTAGATACTGTGAGCACCTGCCCACTGCTGTAAAGTGTTTGTTTTTGAAAAAGTCTGGACCTTCTTCTTTTGGGTAAAAGGATAATGAGACTTGATGTTACGGTCTCATTACAAGAAAAAGGAGGATCTAATAGAATAATTGCATGAAACTGGAGATGAATGTCATGAATGGCTATGAGGTGGGAAGCTGGGAGGTGCTGTCAGGGTGTTACAGGTCACCTTCAGTCTTCAGTAAGAAAAGACCTCATGGGGTGGAGATGTGACGCTGCACTGGGATGAAATGAGGCTCCTCCAACCAATGGAGGATGGTGGCTGTCAGCAAACACTCATACAGCAGAAAGGGGAGAGCACAAGGACTCCCACCAGGTGTGGGGGACAGGCTTGGGGGCAGGAACCAGCCAGCTCAGGGGCAAGGCAATCATACACCCCCCTGAACGGACGAGCAGTGAGCACTGCAAACAGGCAAAGTGCAATACCAACAAAGGCTGCAGACTTCACAAGCAAATGAGCACTCTGAATTATGCTGCTGGGTTATTACTCAGCCACATTTCCAGCTTCACTTGAAAGTACATTGCTGCAGATACTTTGCCTAGTGCCTTGCAGTAATTAAAAAGTAAGGGGGGGGGGGGGGGCAAATAAAATATTCAGCTAGTCAAAAAAATAGCAGAAAAATCTGTAAGTTTTTGGATATAACCTGATGCACACCCTCATCTGAAACACTCTGTTCTTTTCCAGCTCTGCTATTGGCAGAGAATGCAGTGGAAAGCAGAGCAATTGGGGACAAGCAAGGCAAATGCTTAATGGCACGTAGGAAGAGCTGAGAAGATTGGGATGGCTGGGTTAGGGAGAAGACAGTGTGTACACAACACGATGTAGATGAAATGATGACTCAGACTCGAGCAGGTAAATTTATCTCCAGAGTGCCATAAACTGGGACAAGGGAATGTCTGATGACATTTATGGAGCACGTCTGAGGAATGGGATGCTAGTGGTACAAAGCAAAATTAGTTAAAGCTAAAAATCCCTGGAGAAGCAGCTCATCAGATTTTCATATGCTATCAGCCACAATACCCACACTTACACTAAATTACTGAATTAAAAATAGGATAAAAGATAAAAATAGAAATAAAAGAAATTAAAAGTTAATATACAAAAATTAAAATAGAAAAACAATCTTACACAGTTAGGGTACAAGTCTCTCTCAGGGTGAAATGATTAGGTGGGAATCAGGGTATTAAGCAATTATTTCCATGTTTTCCAATGGATTTCAGTCATAAACTTAAGAAGACTTTTTCTTCCAGAAGAAAGTAACTTCAATGTGCAGGGTCAGTACTATTAAAACACATCATCACCAGTGGCTGTAGAAGACTTTGCCAGGTACTTAGCTGTGGAGCCATTTGAGATGTGGCTTTCAATAGTCATTTTTCTGTACTGCCCAAGCCTGTCTATGTACAGCTCTTCCCTGTGCAAAAGCAGTTGTATGCAGCATACCCACACAGGCATAGAAAGGAACCTCTGATCCAAGGTGATTTCGTCAATTGCAATGAGATGTGCCCAGAACAACTGTTGCACAGCTCTGCTCTGCTATCTGGAAACTCAGCAGGAGCAAATCTGCCCACATTCCTCCCACCCCAGGGCACCAGGACTCCTGAAGACCTCACACTTCTGCCCCTGCTAATAGCAGTTGCTTCTCCCGTGGTGACAGCCCTGTCCATCCAATGGACATCCCATGGACAGACCAACTTCCATCAGCCTTGTCATGGCTGTGCTCCTGAGCTGTGACCTGTGTCACCATACTTCTATGCACGGATGCAGTGGATGAGCAGCACCAGCACCGTTCCTTAGGTTTCAGCTCCTTTCTGACTTTCCAGATGGGGCCACTTCAGAGAGCCACTGGGCTACAAATAACAGTAGCAATAATAAGAGCAAGAAATCTAAAAGCAATTGCTATTGCAAATACAGCCTATCAGTATATCAAAGCACAAGCAGCAACACTCATCAGAGCAACAAGCAATCAAGATGCTGGTGCATAATGAGCTGCTGCTCATGACTCAGCCATAGACTGATGGATGGCTCTCAGCCCGTTAGAAAATATGAAGTTAAAAGTGCTTGTTTCAACCCCTGTAAAAATGTTTTCTTACATAAAATCATGAGGTTTGTGCTAACGGATTTTATTTCACATTCCCAATGGCCTGAGAGCACACATTTTCTGCAGCTGATCAGATGAGCAATACCTTGGCAAATCAGTCACCCAGCACCTTGTGACAGTCTAGGCACACGGTGCAGATCCAGACCTGGCTCTGGGGTTTGAACCCCCTGAAGTTCCCTAACAGCTCACTCTACATTTCAAGACTAGTTTCAACCCAAAATGAAGCAGAACTCGTTTCTGGTTTGGACTAACACCCCTCTCTCATTGCCTTTGGAGAGGTTCAGATCCAGGTTCTGGTTCAGGTCCATTTGGGAGAAAACATAAGGAAGGATTTATAGAGAGCTGCTATTAGAGGAACTGGCAGCATCCTTCTGCTGTCACTAAGCTTTGACAAGCTGGCAGGAAGCAAGCATAGCTCTGATCCAATGGCAAAACAGAGAAGCTCCTTTTTTTCTTTTAATCACTGAATTTTGTACTATAGACCTGAAAGGCACCCAAAGAACTGTTCCTCTCCGAAGTCCCCTGCTTTAACCGATCATGCAGCTTTGTGCCAGCAGAGGCTGCAGTAGGGAGAAAAGCCACATCCCACCCCATCCCATCCTACAAACCCTGTGCCACAGGGCTTTCAGGAACAGAAGGCGTATGAATGTTTGGAAGTCAGTGACCTTGGCTGGAAATCCCACACTTGATCTTTCTGGGATAGGGCAAGCAACACAGTGGGAGATGCGATCTGGGGCTGAGTTGTGAGAGTTAAGCCCAGCTCCAGAAGCAGGGTGGCCTTTCCACCAGGGTTTTCCCTCCTTCACTGGGAGCCTCCAGCTTGGCTGTGAAGCTCTTTGGGGGCTGCGCAGGCTTTTTGAGCTCCAGTGCTCTTCCCCTCATCCCGGCCAAACTGGTCCTCCCCAGCCTTCATGTCTTCTCTCATCTGCCCACCTCAGCTCCTCTTCTGCTCTCCCAGTTCCTATTCCCTCTAACACACCTCACCCAATCTGCTGCTTTTTGATAGTCCTTCTCACAGTAACGTGGTAAAAACACAATTCTGTGGGCAGCATAGCAACTAGCCTGGCGCCTGGACCTTATCCTCACTTGGTGCTGGAGTTGATCTGCCTTTGCTCCGCTGCAATCACAATAACCATGCAACCACACCATAAAATCCCTTCTACAAGTAAGAGGGTACTAAGGTTCAATAGTCTGCCCACTTGTGATGTTCTGGATTCCCAGACCACAACTTCCAGGTTTTAATGTTAACTCCTAAGTACCTCCGTAGCCTGGGTCATCCTTCTGTTTCCTCTTCTTGTTTTTTTAGATAATCTAATCACTGCCACTCAGTGGCCTCCTCTCTTGCTGTCCTACATCTTCAGGTAGCTGAGTAGTTACTTGTTATGCCAGAGGCTTCAAAAACTGCTTTTTGCTGTGTTAACCTCTGTTGCAGGTCCCGCATTCATCATCTTAGAGAGGCAATGCAGAGTCCCAGGGGCTGAAACTAGCGTCACCCTTTCTAGCCCAGCCATGAAGACAGGCACCACAGTGTGCAGAGGAGCACTTTTCTTTGAGCTTACCTGCCTTTTCAGAGCTGCTGCATATAACATTAAGTACAAGAAAATGTATAAAGTGAAGTCTAGCTTGACCTTAATTTTCCCTTTCAGGTGATGTAACCTCCTCCTTGTCAGTGTTCCCTCCTCTCTCTCTCTCCTATCTCCTCCTCTGCCTTTTCTTTTCATATCTAAGTTCTTTAGGGGGTGAGAAGCCATTGGTATGTGCTGCCCAACAAGATATGCCTGATCTTAGGAAGGCTCTTGAGACATAGTTGTGATTAAACACTACATTGGCCCGAGAAAATTGTATAGTTCCTAATAAATGCTAAATAAAAAATGGTGAAGGAGACAACTCAAACACTAGTCCCTGGATCCTCCCCACTGCTCAGCTATTGCCTCTGTCCCTGGCCCTGTTTTGGACCATCCCTGCTGTCTCCAAAATACATCTCCTGTAGACATCCACTAAAATTTTGAGCTTGTTTTTATAACCTGGTTCTTCCTCAGGATGCATTTACTCAGCCAGTGTGTCCTCCTGGGAGCCACAAGTCCTTGAGGAGTGAGAATTTTCGGTAGGGATGGGCAAGTTACAGGCCTAGGCTTAAACAAACAGGCTGTGTTCATTTAAATTTGTATGCAAATGGGTGGAGAAGACTCCAGGCAAAACTCCTACACGGAGGCAGACACTTGCAGAGTGGCTATTACGATGACAAGATATTTCTTACTCTAGCAGAGCTTCTCATTCAGCACAACTCTTTCTGTGATGTGTTGTCATTGTTACCAGACAGTGGTGACATTCCTTTAAAGCTCCTGCCTTCAAACACAGGCAGCTGCTGTCTGAGGGAGATAATAGCACAAATCAGATCACATTTGATTACAGTACCTATCTTCAGCTCATTGCAGGGGCTACTAAACCGAGAAGGATTAGGAAATTCATAAACTTTGCATCACAATATCCACGTGGTATCAGAGACCTGCCTTCAAGTAAATGGATAACATCACCTGGCAACCCCACTCTTTCTGAGGGTTGTGGAAAATCTCTTATGTGCTCTGAAGAACTTAAACACTCTGGATTAGCCATAGCACAGCGCTATATATTTTAACAGTCTGTAGAAAACACCCAGCAATTTGGATGAGAAAAGGGTGAAAGATCTTTGCGTATCAGAGTAGTAAAAGCATAAATAATACAGCAGATTGATCAGCTCATAAGCAACATTTTCCAAAAGTGCGCAGCAGATTAATTAGTTTTGTTCCAGTCAAAGAACTTTCAGAAAGAATTTCATGTGAAGGAAACCATGTCAAGCTAGCAATACTTCTGGAAGCCTAGGAGAAAAATGGGAGTGTATTTTTTTCAGGATGGGAAGGGAAAAGAGGACACATCATATTTGTGCTCTACTTGTTTCCCTATTACTTGACTACCTAACAGATTCAGCCATCTGCGGTGGAAATTCTAGTACAACCTTCCCCAAGAGTTCCTGTCTGCTTTAGCCACATGTGCAACACATTACTGCTGGAGTGTCCCCCACACCGCTGTCTTTCTTTTAGCAACACTGACCAGTTCTGGCGTCTTTTGCACTTACAGAGGCATTTCTGAATTACCCATCTCTGAACCATCTGGGCTGCATGTTATCCATGCCGTGGATGCCAAGCCAGGGTATGCTGAAGGCTACATATTAGCTCAGACATGATGCCGCAGAAATAAAGGTGTACCTGCTTCCTATGATGCACGGTTAGCACTAATACATCTGTTGGACCCAAGGTGTCTCACACAGGGCTCCTTGGCTCTTGAAATGGGGACCATGGTGCAGGCAGCCTATGTGGAGTCAGCTGTTGGCTGTAACACAGGCTTGCATTTCAGATCCAGTAAATCTGGAGCGCTGGGCTCATCTTCAAAGGTCTTCCTGACCTCCAAGGTCTCCAATGGTCACTAAGACCACACCAGTGATACATTCTGCAGATGTTTCAGAGCTAAAAACAAAAGGTCGAGAGTTCACGTGAGAGTGTGAATATCAATGCCTCTCTTCCAGCGTTAAGTAAGAAACAACACAAAATCACATTCTGCACTCTTCGTGACTTAATGCATACGTATTATACTGGACTATTACCATGATTCATTTGCTTTGTCACCTCTTCCTCTCTCATTTGATGTAATTTGTTTTGTGCTACGCAGTGGCATGTAGCAAGCATAAAAAGCCCTCCATGAATACAGACTGACTGATTAGGTGGAAGAAAGCTATTACAAGGATTGGTAGAAGTTTAGGCTGTAGCTGCTGTGTAGCCAGCACCTGTGTCTGCAAAACAGCATGGATGATAAGGAATAAATAAATGTATCTGCTAAACAAGATGGGCAGTTCGGGGTTCTTTGTGTCCCATAAAAATAAATAAAACAATTTGGAAATAGCGTGAAGATCAATGAAGATGGAAGACTGCTAATGAACTATGAGCTACTTCTTAAATCGCTTACTGGAGTCCTTCAGCTCTGGCAGCAAATTCAGCTCCTAGGCTGAGCTAGCAAGGCAAGCTGAACTGCTTAGAAATAGCTATGATTGATCTCAAGTGAGATTTTATCCAGTGGTCAGGGTGAGGGAAAGGGAAACAGAACAACAGCTTCATGTTTCCCATTCTGCAAGGTGAATTGCTGTGTGAAAACTGAAAGGTCTGCATGGCAGAGCTATCTTGGCACAGTGAGTCCTAGAGACAAGTGAGCTTTCCTGCTGGCTCACCTTAATGAAGGATTCGGTCATCAACACAGAAGTCCAAAATCTTGGTGACTGTATTCAGCAGAGACGGAGGCCTCCAGGCTTACCAAAGAGCCACCATGGGCTTGCGAAGCCTAAGGAGAAGGCAGAGCTCACTAGGAGGGTGAGCTCGCTGTCCATCACTCTCCAGTATGTGATAAGGCACAGACTATCAGCTATCACACAAGCTAATCATTTCCATGATTATTAGGTGGGGGTGAATGCTCCTCAGGCTTTCCTCCTGTGGGGCAATTATCTCTTGAAACTGGCTTGTTGCTTATACAGGTAGTTTTATTTTTGGTATGAAAAGGACTAATCTGTTTCGTGCTTAAATAAATGGCTGCCATTCAGCGTGCTAAGCACCAGCCATGGAATGTGACATGATTTAGGTGGATTTACATGACTTACATAGATCTCTCTAGTTCTTTGAAGCTAGTTACTGACTGTGCAAAAAGCTCAGAATCCATTATTTTTTTCAAATAATTCTTATAATTGGATTATTCCCAATGTCAATTTCTCACTAAAAGGTTCCTTCCTTTGCATGAGAGTACATTTTTCTCCTGCTTACTGCCAATGAATCAGCCTCAGGAAAATGTATGAACCTTAAAGTAAGTGAAGGAAAGTGAAAAAGAAGCTCTAGCCAGCTAGTCTGGATCCAGAATTGAAACAGCCTGAAATCCAGTCATGTTTGGATTCAGGATTTTCATGTGTGCTCATCCGTTGCAGGCAGTATTCCTTTATTTGAAAAAGAATAGAGGCAATTTGGACTAGAAAATGTCTTCTTGGAAACTATTTTTAAAATGACCCTTAAGGAAGAGTGAATTCTTGCTGTGCAATTTGCAAGATAAGTGCATTTGAAGCAATCCACTGATAAAACAGCATGATGAAAGGTGGCAGTGAGTGATTGACTTCATGCTAGCCCACAAAGTCACAAGCAGCTCAGGTAACTATAAATATATTATTTTAAAAGAATAAATATAAAAGAGAATTAATTTGTAGTCACTATTGTTTCTCCAGTTGCACACATGCACACACAGCTTAGAAATACTAGAGACAGAGAGACAAGAGAGGAGAACTCCCCCAGGGCAGAATTGTTCCCAAAAAAACTAGCCCAAGACATCTCGCTTCGGACAAGGTCGGAGCAGTCATTGAAGAGATCACAAGAGACCAACAAAAATAAAGACTGGTTCACATGGCTTCACATGTTCCAGCTCACTACATCACTACAATGGGTGGGCTCCAGCCACACAGCAGCTCCTGGGACAGGACAGCTTCACAACTGGGCAGGTGACATTGGTTACAAGTGCTATCAAAAACGATGCAAGGTTTACTGATCATGTCTGCTCTAGAAAACATGTAGACTCCACCTGTGGAAGATTTGTGTAAAGATTCAGCAGGACCGTTGCTGCTTCCCTGTGACAGGGAAGAAGTGCTGCTGGATGGCACCAGAACAGGAGACCAATTCACATCACTCTCTTAAAACCAGAAAGCCACTTAGCTAAACACAAATTTCTATGAGGAGTGACTTCACCTATGTGGGGTCTGTTTGGCCATATACCACTTGCCTGGTGAGTTCCTTGAAGTGTTAATCAGTGATCTGCAGATGTGTCACAGCCCACAACACAACCCAGATCTAAGTAGCTGGGACACAGGGTGATAACCCCTCACAGGTGGAAGCTGTGGCTACCACTTCTCTGCTATTGTATAAGGAGACGATTTGATGTGTTTGGCTTTCATGCCTTGCTTACAAGGTCATTCTTGCTTCTGACTCAGTGAATTTCTGGCGTAAAGTGATTTTTCCAAAGTGCAGCCCTGCACTAAGTGGGTTGGTTTGATTTTGTTTATTTAGGACTTCTTTTTCCTATTTGGGAGTTGCCTCCGTTCAAGCTGCATCCTGGTGACCTTTAAAAACACCACACACTACGCAGAATGAGGTACTTGTTTTTCTTCTCAATCCCTAAGTGGACGCAATCCCACATCCTTTTTTTCCTCAGTGTCAGTGCTGGTCTAAGCACAGTCTGAGCCTGGCTGCACACTCACACCCCCAAGACACCCCTTCATTTCAGTCAGTACACCACGTAAAGGCTGTCTGGGGCATCCAGCCAGAGAGCTGAACTCCCACTACTGAAGTTTTGTGGCCCCACAAATAATTGCCAGCAAAACGCAGAGGTAAGGCTGGGGAAAGGAGCTTCTCCAGTTTGCATGGCAGCTCAGAAATCTGCAGTAGCAATCGATCCTGAGATACCAGGGAGGGCCGTTAGAAAGCTGCCTGGCAGAAAAGGACCTGGGGTGTTGGTTGACACCCAGCTGGGCATGAGCCAGCAGTGTGCCCAGGTGCCCAAGAAGGCCAACAGAATCCTGGCTGGTATCAGAAACAGTGTGGCCAGCAGGACCAGGGCAGTAACCATCCCCCTGTGCTGGGCCCTGGTGAGGCTGCACCTCGAATCCTGGGTTCAGGTTTGGGCCCCTGACTGCAAGAGGGATGTAGGGGTGCTGGATCGTGTCCTGAGAAGGACAGTGGAAGGTAGGAGCAGGTGAAAGGTCTGGAGCACAGGTCTTATGAGGAGCAGCTGAGGGAACTGAACAACTACCTGACAGGAGGCTGTAGGCAGGTGGGGGTCGGTCTCTACTCCCAGGTAACAAGAAACTGGACAAGAGGAAACAGCCTTAATTTGCACCAGGGGGGGGTTAGATTGGATAGTAGGGGAAAAATTCTTCACGGAAAGGGTGGTGAAGCATTGGAACAGGCTGCCCAGGGTGGTGGTGGAATCACCATCCCTGGAAGTGTTTAAAAGATGTGTAGATGCGGTGCTTGGGGACATGGTTTAGTGAGGGACTTGGCAGTGCTAGGTTAACAGCTGGATTTGATGACCCTAAAGGTCTTTTCCAACCTAAATGATTCTATCCAAAGCTCTTTCCATGCTTTTCAGGAATACCATCGTACACTGTACTGTGTGCACCACACCTAAATGTAACACTACCATCCCACCAAACAGCCAGACCCTACTGAATTTAAATTTTAAATCCACCAGGAGATATGCTGCTGAGTTACCACTTTATTAAGTTCAAAATGTTTGTCAGATTTCTGTCTTTGGCAGGCGGAAGACGAAGTTTACAATTCCTTGGAGTTTCAGCCCAGCATATGAGGTCTGAGAGCAACAGACAGCCCTGTGCACCAAATGGAGCTATGCAGTATGCCACAGACGTGGGAAAAAAATCCGGTATGTCCAAAAGAATAAAGAAGTTCCATGCAGACAGTCCCAAAATTGTCATACAAGTTAGAGGAACATTTCTACTTGACTAATTTCCAGAATTAGAAAGCAAAGCTCTGATTTCACCCTGGAGGATTTGTTGAAAAGACAGAGAATGTCAAAATCAAACTGATTTACTAGATAGGAGATTAATGGCTAAAGACCACAGATGACAGAGAAGGGAGTTCATCGATCAGACAAGGAGGAAAAAATACACTGCTGAAGGAATCCTTTCTTGTGCTGAGGACAGGAAGAAAGACAGACCTTGCAGCTATTATTCTCTCCTCTAAGTACAAATACTTCAGTGTCAAGATATGCAAGCACGGTAGCTTTCAGACACGGTCCTCTCCAGAGAACTGAAAGCTGTTAAGAGATGACTCTCAAACTCCTCCTGGAGTCTGTCTAACACAACAGAATATCAAACAAATAGAGGCATGTAACTTTTATCAGGAGACTAATTATATATAGCGCCTTATAGCCCTGTGTGTGTATCAGCAATCTTCTCTTACATATTCCTACTTTCAAATTCTTCATGTGACTATTTTATATTTTTTACCAGTGATGGCTTTGCAGCTTTTTGTTGCTGATTACTCTTATATGTATATACGTGTGCATGTGCATACACACATATTTATAGAGGAAAACGTCACGTACATCATGCACGTACTGTGGTGGAATAGTAACAAGTACATTATATTCCTGGAAACCACTTTCAAACATACATATGAATGACAGGAACGTGACTGGGAGAAGTCAGCATGGATTTAGGAAGAGGAAAACATGCTTGACAAATCTGACAGCCTTCTATGATGAAACCACTAGCTTGGACAGCGAGAAGGAGTTGACACTGTTTAATTTTGATTTTAGTTAGACTTTCAACACTGTGTCTCATAATATCCTCATGGACGAACAGATAATGTACAGGCTAGATGAATGGAGAGTGAGGTGGACTGAAAACTGGGTGAACACTGGGCTCAGGGGGTTCTGATCAGCAGCACAAAGTCCAGCTGAAGGCCAGTCACTAATGTACCCCAGGGACTGGCACTGGGGATAATACTGTTCAACATCTTCATCAGTGACCTGGATGATGGGACAGGCTGCACCCTGAGCAAGTTTGCAGATGACAAAGTGGGAGGAGTTGTTGATAACACCAACAGTTGCAATGCCATTCATAGAGGGACCTTGAAAAGCAGGGAAATGGGACAACAGAAGCCTCATCAAGTTTAACACAAAGAAACAGAAAGTCCTGTCCCTGGGGTGGGATAATCCCAGGCACCAGTACAAGCTGGAGGCCAACTGTCTGGAAAGCACAACACTCCTGAAAGATGGCTAAATATTATACCCATAGTAAAGCCAGAAACGCTGAAGCATAGCAAGGACAGCAAAAGGGCATCTGGAGAGTCCAAAACAGGATGAGTCTTGACCATCCTGCTTTAATACCTAGACATTTTCCCTCCATTAACTGCGTAGAGAGAGACTCTATTTTTTTCTTTAAATGTGTTATCTAATCGGTAAAAGAATGACAGTGAGTGCTTAAAAATTCTAAAACAGACTGGTAGGAATGAAAGGACAACATGACCTGAATTTCTGCTGAATCTGTTGGTCTCTCAAAGGGCCTTAATCCAGTATCACCACTCTTGCCATTAATTGGACTTTTGCTATTGATGCTGTTCTGATCAGGCCACTTCAATTAGGACAACAATCTCCTTTCCTATAGATGGAGACTGGGATATATCAGAAGCGATATTTCACAAGGACACGGAAAACATTCAAATTAATAATTTTATTTCTGTTAATAACTGCTTTTGAACTGGATCAGTGTAATACACAAGCTAGATCTGAGAGCATTTGGCTCTGCTTTCTCTGGTATTGAGTTACTTAAGAGGTTGCTATTATGGCTTAGAGCACAGAAACATTAACAGAGCTGAAACCATCCAAATGGCTGATTTCTTTTTGATACAACAATTTTTCTTGAACTATCAAGAGTCCAGCTGTAACCTGCATGTTCCTAATTCTGTTTGCACCTCAGAAGGAGCCAGAGCAAACCTTTGAGGAGTTTGCTGGATGAAAGTCTATCTTAAACATGAAAAAACAGCACAGAAAACTTTCAGTGGCATAAAATATAAACATATTCACTTTTACTGGTAGAGGGACCCATATCATAAGTGCCTTTGAAAATCTCCCAGAAGATGCTATATTTGCTGATGTAAACCCAGAATTAACAGGTTGCTTTCTATTTGCTGCATACTTGAGTGAGCAGCATGAACAAGAAGCAGAATAAAAACCTTAATAGATGGCTTTGACTGCTCTCCTGTTGTAGTCCTCTGAGCTTTGTTTGTTTTGATTCTGCATGTTTTCCCATTTGCTTCACTCTCTGAATCCCAGGAGAATCCACATCTCTCTATGAAAAAGCACAATGCTTAGGCACTAGAGCCTGGGGCAATGCTGGTTTAGCCCTTAGTCAGATCTTTGCCAGTACCTGGAATTTACTGGTTTGCATAACGCTTCCCCTAAAGCCCTTGCAGTCTGCTGCTGCTCCAAACCGCAGAGGGCTCAGCAGGCGCAGAAGGGCTGGGCTTTGCTAACTCAGCCTTTGTATCTCAGGACTCCAGAGGTCCTTCAAACCACGAAGCAGATGCTTAAAAAAGGAGGCGATGGAAGAAGTAATATCTACCTGAGCCAGCCAGAAGCACTTCCTCTACAAAGGCAGGCATCATTTATACATAACCAGGTCAGGCCAGGCCGCTAAAGGTTGAAAAAGGGAAGGATTGTTTTTCTATGGATCTGCAGATCACCCAGCATTCTGGTTCCTGGTCTGACTAGGACTTTTATGGTCATAAAATGCTGTAGCTGTTTGTATTGTAAGAATTTTTATGAACAACATGTCACCACATTAAACGGTATTGTGTTTCTATGTATTTCTATTCTGAATGCAGTTGACTTGTGAAAAGGCTTAAGAGTCCTTTAGGGACTTATCCTTGTTGGTTTTGCAGAGAAATACAATGAGAGATTTCATGCAACATTTTTGAGTGCAGCTTTTTGTCAGTACTGTGATATGGTCAATTAATTTTTAAAGCAGCCACTAATAGAGCTTGCCTGTAAACTAGATGTTAGTCTTAGAAGAATAAATAGTGACAGATTTTTTTCAATTAACACAAGAGCAGCACAGCAATTAGTGTATCACTATTTGCTGTTGTATTGCACGTCCTCTGATGTCTGAAACATTCTTCTGCTTTTCAGTCTGGATGTCTGCAAAAGATTTCTAAGCACTTGCTGCTCCAGATAATAAACATACCGTTAGCTTGGAAAGAAAAGTTGGATTTTATTCAAAGTGCCATGTCTGCTCTGTTGTGTTGTTAAGCCCTCCTTTCAGTTTTCAAAGATATAGCTCACTAATGGACATTATTATCTGCTCACATTTCTAAGTAAGAAGAAATTTTTTGTATTAAAGGGTTATTACAGTAAATGCAGGAAAATATATTGATTAACATTATCGTCGGAAGATCCAAGAAGTAAGGGTGCTGGTAAGAAAGCTACCAAGTAATTTATCCAATCCTCAATACTATTCCCAGCAGTACTACTTCAAAAGAACTTACCTAATTAGGGGCCTATCAGTTCAGAAGAAATAAAAGGAGCCTAATTCTGACCTTGAACATGCAGTTTCATATTGGCATAATTCTACCCATTTCATTCTTGTTACCCCTTACTTCATATACACCAGCATCAAGCAAATTAGGAGGCGAACGTTATCAGCTGTGTCTCATGTTGTTTTGAAAAGACTGCTAAATCACAGAGAAGGTGGTGAAGGAAATATGTCTACAGACACTAGCTGGTGGTGCCTCTGTTACATGCACTACAATGAATACAGTAGATATTATTGAAAATTGCATAGTGGAGAGGTTAATTATAAATCATTATAGCCATTAATATACTAGTATTATGCAACTTTCATGCCAGAAGTGTTAAACTATTTTGCCTTTGGGGAAAAAAATTAATCCCTTTATGAAAAGTTCACAACAGCAATTTCAGAGCACTTCAGAAAAACATGAAAAGAAACCTAAGCAGCAAATCTCAATTCCAGTCATTGCCAGGACAGGTCCTAGTGTCTTAGTCTAACCTTAAACAGCCACAGCATCAATATCTGTACCTGAAATGCTCCCTCATAGGCTCTTTCTACTCTATAGGGAGAAACAAGTGACTCATAAATAGTGACACACCTGGAATATTTTCAGTATCTATTTTAGAAGGAGCTGAAGTGCCTGCTACCCTCCCATTGATTATTAAAGTAGGTTAGATTATGAGATCGTATGTGTAGGTGTCTCCATTTGGTCAGCTGAGGCCCACGTTTTAATATCACTTCTGAAAGGGGAACGTGGAGAACTTAACAGTAGCAAACTTGTTTGAATCTATAACACTAAGTCATTGGCATGGGCAGCAGTCTAAGTTGTTCTTCACTAGGAAGCATCAGACAAAACAAATATGACGAGTTCTGGACAGCCTGTTCCACCAACCCACCGTTCCACTTCTCCAGACATACATAACTGCTGTCTCATAATATACAGCTAGCAAGATGCTAACATGAGATGCAAGGGAGGTTTGCTGCATCCTCCTCAATTCTGTTCCAGGGTCAAGAATAGCCAAGACCAAAGAATTACAAATCCTAAAACAGTTCAGAAATGCAATTCAGTGGGTAAGAGTCAGTGATGAGCATGCAGCTTCAGGTACTTCCCATGTATAAGAAAGCAGTCCCTCGGGATTTTGGTGGCCACCATATAAAACTGCTGAGCAGGCCCAAACATCCTGTCCAACCACCTCTTACACTGTCCTGGAGATGATGGGTATAGGAAGTGCCAACATAAGGTTTAATATCTTGTGATTCTACTGGACTAGAAAAATGAGATTCCAGCTCTCCCGCTGGGAATTATCAATTCCTTCTAACACTTCGACACTAAAAATGTGGCATTGTAGATGGAATTTCTATTTTAAGACCCTCTCTCATGGGTTTCTAAAATGTGTTAGTTATAAATTATCACTCCTTTAACGGCTTGCACAGCTAGACCCAAGGTGGTTAAGACAATCATATTACCAGCAGAGGACAAAATCATAGAAACATAAAATCACAAAATTATTTAGCTTGGAAAAGACCTTTAAGATCATCAAATGCAACCTTTAACCCAGCACTGCCAAGTCCAACACTAAACCATGTCCCTAAGCACCACATCCACGCATCTTTTGAGTACCTCCAGGGATGAGGACTCAACCACTTCCCTGGGCAGCCTGTTCCAATGCTTCACCACCCTTTCACTGAAGAAATTTTTCCTAATATCCAGTGTAAACCTCCCTTGGTGAAACTTGAGGCTGTTTCCTCTTGTCCTGTTGCTTGATAGAAGAGACCGACCCCCACCTCACTGCAGCCTCCTGCCAGGCAGCTGTAGAGAGCGATAAGGTCCCCCCTGAGCCTCCTTTTCTCTGGGTTAAACGCCCCCAGTTCCATCAGCTGCCCCCCCCGAGCTGTGCCGCAGCCCCTTCCCCAGCCCCTGCCCGGCTCTGGACACGCTCCAGCCCCTCCGGGTCTGTCTGGGGGTGAGGGGCCCAACGCTGAGCCCAGGGCTCGAGGGGCGGCCGCACCAGGGCCCGGCACAGGGGGACGGGCACTGCCTGGCCCTGCTGGCCACGCTGCTGCTGACACCGGCCAGGGCGCTGCTGGCCGCCGTGGCCACCTGGGCACACGGGGGGCTCATGCCCAGCCGGCTGCCGACCAGCCCCCCCAGGCCCTTCCCCGCCGGGCAGTTCCCAGCCCCCTGCCCCCAGCCCGCAGCGCTGTGGGGGGCTGGTGTGACCCACGGGCAGGGCCCGGCACTCAGCCCTGTTGGGCCTCATACAACTGGCCTCGGCCCATCAATCCAGCAAAATCTTACAACTCTCAGAAATTTTCTGTAGGCTTTCCCTGTTCAAATATATGGCACAGTGTGACATGTCCCAGAGTTTCACCTCCTCTCCCTACTCTCCAGCTAAGAGTTATAGATGAGAAATGACAAGGGAAAACTCACCCCAGGTTTGGTACTGGATCAGCAGCCTACAGCCTGGCCCATGCAGTGTCGCTGAAGAGCATCCATCAAACTGAAAGGATAGTAAGTTCGACACACCCAGAGCAGTCCCACTCTTGCTAACAGTGTCCACCTCTTGCTAGGAATGGTGCTCCCCTATGTTAACCAGGTCCCTACATTTTATTCAGATAAAATTTAGTGTAAAAGAACACAACTTATTCTATTAAACAAAATATTAAAATGGATTAAAATTGCAATAATTGGAAGAGTTATACAGGAAAAGTCCTGTGTACCCCACCCTAGAAGGTTCTTAGATATATGTCTTGTTTTTACTGGTATCTGGATCTCTTTTGTGCTGGGGATACTGTGGTGGTAGAGACCAAGATCTCCAACTGCTTGACTTGGCAGGGGTCTCCAACTTCCATTCATTTTTCCTTTCTAAAAAGTCCTAACTATTGATTTTCCACAGAAAAGCCAATATAGGAGTAAGTACCATGGGAGGTTAATTCTTTTCCCCTTCTCAAGCTTTCTTCACTATCATATTATCTGTTGCTTCCACTTCATGAGGAAAAAGTGGTATAAATTTGATTTCCAAGGAATATATCAGTCTATATCTACCTGAAGCTGGGAACAAAATACTTCAGTTCAGTCCCCCCTCCTACCTTCATCTCCCTCTAGTACATAATTAACCTGAGGGTAGGAGGGAAGACTGAGAATAATATGGAGCTGATTCATCTTTTATATTCACTAGCAAAAATAGAGAGTATTACTACATGCATCAGTGGAATTAAAGAAGAAATTAGTCTGAGATCACTTGTAAACTGATCCAGTCAGACACGATTGTTGTGTGAAGGGGAATGCATAAATTAAGCTTTGCCAAAGGTTACTAGTAATTTATAGTTTTGGTTTTTTGGAAGCTCCAAGCACAATGCTAAATAGCTTGTACTGTTTATTGAACAAGTATGCTTAACAGGGCAGTCACAGTATCTATATACTACGCTGTCTCTCAAATATATCTTGATTGATGAACAACTCTGAACTGTCACAGGCCAAACACTGCCTTTGAAGTTGGAAAACATCTGTTGATTGATGCTTGCCTGAAGATCTGTCATAGGGAATGTGGAAGAAAGAATAAGTGTCATAACATGCCTAGTATTGAAATGTGATGTGTTTCTTTTTCATAATTTCCAAAACAGAGTAAACTGAAAGATGCTTGATGACAAAGCATTTAAATATGGATAGGCTTTTTTGACATGTGTGTGGAAGTATCCAATGACTTTGATTTAAAGAACACTGTAAATAAGTAACAGAACTAAAAGAAATAGAAGAAGCACAAAATAAATATATCCCTTTGATCCCTGGCAGTCACTGGGGAATTCCACAGTTCTGCCCTGTGTGGGGTGCTGATTAAGAGAGTAGCTTTAATTATTCCTTGAATATGAAGCCATATCATGTTGGAGTGTTATTTTTTTATAGCTTAGAAGCTTAGCAAATCGAAATAATTATCTTACCAGGAGCTGGACGGAAGACCTGCTTAGTGGAAGTAATAGTTTAGATTTGAAAGATGGCGTTCTTCCCTCACACCCACGAATGCCTCAGCTGTGTGCGGAGGAGATCTTGTGCTTCCTTAAAGATAAGAAGAAACAAATCGAGATAATTTGTTAGCCCCAGCAAGTCATGAAGATCAGCCTTCTTCCAACCTGAGCAATCGCACTGACTGTATCTCAGCAGGATAAGGTGTCTGAATTTCCCTTCTGATCTCTATTTATTGTCTTCAAACACCTCCTTCCCTCCTCTCATTTACCATATCCTTGACTTGATGGCCTTCAGGCCTTAAGGTTGGAGGCTTTTCTTGACTGCCTCATTGTTTGCTTTGACTTCACTTAAGTTACGAGCTCCACCACCACTAGAGTTGACTTTGCACTGCTCTCTCACTCCATCCTTATTTTCTGATATCTGTGACATCAAATTTGAACACTTTCTCCTTATCTAGAGTCACACTTTGGAACAAATTGGTTCTCTACTGCAGTATTCTCATCTCCTATCTGGAACATGGGGTTTACATTTCATGTACAGCTGAAAAGATACATGCATGAAGTCATTTAACTTGCAGCTATCCAGTGCAGAGGATGAGACAAAGGAGAACATCAGCAAGCCATTGTGGGGCAGCACAAGCGAAAGCATGAGGAGGATACACCAGAAAAGCAGATACCATTGTGAAAGAAAATGAAGCTCCTTCACCCAAGTGAGAGGAAGGAGAGCTGGTGGTAGCCCAGCTACATGGAAGTCCTTTGTCTATGCAGCCAAATTAAACCCTGTAAGCAAGGTTTTCTAGAGTATCGCTTTTTGCCTGAAGACACTGCGTGTCCATCATCCCATAGCCTCTCTGCTGCATCCGCCAGCACTGACTGGAAGTTACAGGTCAGGAGCTTTTACTGCTCCTGTCACAGCTGCTGCCACATTACTGAACACATCAGTGGAAAATGGAAGACAAAAATGTTGTGCTGCTTTATGTAAAGTTCATTGCCTTGTGCTAGATGAGGGCATGTCTTTGATGTGTCTCTTCTTTAATAGCAGGAGAAACATGCTGCTGGAGACACAATCATAAATCTTAGTGCAGTCACAGGGGGGTGAGAGCTGATGTCATGTTGAGCTGAATGTTTTCATCACGTTAACAACAGGAGGAAAACTTATCTCAGGGCAAAGAATGGAATTCATCCCTGACACATATAGTGGCAACTCAATTAGTTAATGAGTTTTTAAGGTATTTAGACAATCACAGATGGAAAGACCCAGTTTCTACTACACTCAGCACTGAGATGGATTCTTGAGAATTGTATATGCCATCAGTCCACATACTTAGACTGATGGAGTGACTACATCAGTGGACAAAGGAAGAGCTACAGATGTCATCTATCTGAAGTTCTGTAAGGCCTTTGACACGGTCCCCCAAAACACCCTTCTCTCTCAATTAGAGAGATATGAATTTGATGGATGGACTGTTTGGATGAGGAATTAGCTAGATGGTCGCATCCAGAGGGTAGTCAATGGCTAAATATCCAGGTGGAGACCAGTGACAAATGATGTCCCTCGGGGGTCTATTCTGGAACCATTACTGTTTAATATCTTCATTAATGACAAAGCAGGTGGGGTCGAGCGCACCCTCAGCAATTTTGCAAACACCAAGCTGAGTGGTGCAGTTGACACACCTGAAGGATGGGGTGCCATCCAGAGGGACCTGGACAAGCTCAAGTGGGCCCATGTGAACCTCATGAGGTTCAACAAGGCCAAGTGCAAGGTCTGGCACTCCCCAGGCTGTGACAAAATCAGCAGGCTGCGAAGTACGATGAAGCACAGGATGGCTACTGGTATTCATGACACCAGGTGCACTGTGGCTGGTACGATGCATTAATAGGAATTAGGAGCAGGAGAAACATCAGCTACATGACACCCTCTGCAAGGGTGCTGGGGAAACAGCCACGGTGCACAGCTCTGCAACTCCAAACTTTTCACTTGGACCTTCTTTCTCGCTTGCCATTGCTTTGCTCTCCCAGCAGCTACCTGAAAGCACAGATCATCCCAGACCCTGGACAACAGCTCACTGGTTCAGTTCATGGCATGTGTGATACGGGTTTGTGCTTCTGGTCATTCTGTGGTTCTTCTGCATGGGACGAAGTTCAGGAAAGCCATGCATGATCCAGGATCCTCGAAGTACAATTTAAGAGGTTTGTATGCTGTTCTGGGCTTTAGTGTGAGGATAACTCTTATCTTGAATAAAATGCCAAGCCTGCAAGTAAGGTATTATTGACTGATTTGTTCTGTGTATGGACAAGGAGTGTGTGTGAGGGGTGAAGGAAGGTCGTGGAAGAAGTGGAGGCAGGGAGGTCTTGTAGACTCCAAGGGAAAACAAGTGCCTCTATATGCAATGGCATCAACCTGGCATCAGCGATGCTGCTTAGATCAATGATGGCTTCAAGACGGGAGGCATGTCCTAGTCTCTTAAAAAGAATTGAAATGTTGTGTTATCTTTCCTACTTTACTATTTAAAAAGGCAAAAATGTTCTTTTCTTCCACCCTGGAGGTGTCTGCATCCTCCCTGCAGCTGGTTTATTGGTGCACTACAGGATGTAAAATAACAGCTCAGGGAGCAGCTGTGAGGAGCTGCTTCCTCGATGGTTTTTGACTGTTTCAAAAATAGCAGCTGCAAGCCACGTATCCTCACGGGAGGCGTTTCTGCTGCACACCATTCACTGCAGCAATACGGGTCAACTCAGGAGTCTCAAAGCGCAACTTTGAAAGAAAGAAAGAAAAGCTTTCTGAAACAAAGTTTCTCCTGCAGTTCCCCCAGTACACCTCAGTGCCCGCAAGGCATGTGTGCAAGGTCAGGTCCCTCTGCCAGCAACCTCCACTTTTGATTTCTTCCTCCTGAGCAAGAGACAGTAAGGGCAGAGCCCTGACACCCTCTCCGGGGGACTCTGTCTTTCATTGGCCTCTTCCCTTTAACCAGACTAGAGGTACATGTTACAAAAACCCGGTTTTAAGACTCTGACTGTGAAGTCTCAACCCATCTGAAGTGAAGGCAACAGAAAATGTGAAGGCAGGGGGCTATTTATTTGTGGCACAGTCAAATTTGATCACGCATGACACATCCCCACTGACACAGATGTTTGTCATTGTAGCTAAGATTCAGAGAACTCTGCTATAATCTTTAAATTAAATGCATTTTTTTATACCGGCACACAATTATCCCATTAAATACAACCAATGAAAGAATAAGCCAACCACATGCCATACACATCTGTTTAAACTCATCCATCAGTCACATCCAGGAGGCACAATGAGCTCTCTGCCAACTAATTACAGACCAAATATCACTCTGGAATTACTCATCTACCAGTTTCAAATAAGGAATGAACTTTGAGAAATTTGTTAGCAGCTAGCACCTAAAACCAGTAAAGTCCACTGAATAAATCATTCCTGATTAATTTCTTGCTCAGCACTACTATAGTGACAGGAATGAGTAGATGGAAATTGGAAATAATTAGTGAGGAAACTTAGGATAAAAGATTTTTTACCTGAAACCCATTTTGGAGTTTCTTAGCCACAGGTCTATCCAGGGAGCAGATCTTGCTAAGAATGCTTTGCAAGAACTTTGATTTTTATTGCATTCTAATGTGATTTTAAAGCTCATTAAAGCAACTCCTCTTGTGCTGCCAGCAACGAAAGCCTTAATGTTAAAAGTCCCCTGGAGTCCACAGTACAGATAAGTGTGGTTATTTTTCACTAAGCTCAGCCTCTTAAGCTACCAGCTCATAGAATAAAACAGAAGCTTGCTGCCAGCAGCAATGTGGAAGCCAGACTTCTAGATAATGTGCTTCCAGCAAAGACATGGCCCTTTCTGTTCAAAAATGCTTTAGTCACACAAAATAAGCAGCTGTGTGTTGCAAGCTGTCCAGGGGGTAACACAGAATATGTGCTGAACATTTCTTAAAAGCACTTCTTCCATCTTTTTTTTACCAAGCATTCAGATGAGAAACATTCAGGTAACAGTTACAGTTGCTTATCTATTTGCAATGCAATGATGACTGCATGTTTTAAAAGCCACAATTAACTTTCAAATACAGTTCTTCTCTTAAAAAAACAAACAAACAAACAAACAAAAAAACCCCCAAACAAACAACCAACTCTTGGAGTCTCTGTACTTGATCAATGACTCCACATCAGACTTGTCCAATTTGCAAGTAAAATCAATTGGGTCTTATTCCTGACTGATAGCATACTCAGCAGAGGATTGGGAAATCAAGTTGTTGGTTTTTTTTTTATTGACTTGCAAATCACCCACTAGTAATAACAATTTTTTGATAGAAAACCTAAAATAGATTTCAATGCATTCTCCTGTAGTATATGAATTTTCCTGGGAAATTAACAGAATTAAACTTCAGGACTTGATTTACCAATTTAAAATATGTCAGTATAGGTGGACAGATCTGTTCAGTCAGCAATGGTGTGGGATAGGGTTTCTTTATCTGTAACTGCACTAAAATGAGCAGTTGATAATTTAATTATTGAATAAACCGTTGTCCAAATAATAATTCTGGATTTTAGTTAAAATATATTATGAATGCCCAAAAAATACATTCAGCCAAAATTTAAGGAGAGAATTTTCACAGGTGAAGTTGTAAACTCTCATGGCTCTTATTCTCAATGAAAATTAGGTATCTGCACTGACTCATCCCATAGTTGTGTAAAATATTTTACCTTGCCTTTATTATTATGCCTGGCAACCAGTACTACTCTTTTAACCTTTGTGGGTGCAAAGGAATACCCGATTCAACAAGACCATTAAAAGGACGCAACAAGGTCTTTCTTTCATTGAAGATGCTGCAAAATGGAGAAGGTGCCCTTCCTCCAAAAGCGGGAGTTATTTTAACTTTCACCTCCAGCAAACTATGTGGGGTAAGCACCTCTGTGACATGCAGACAACCTGGCTACCCTGGCAGGGCTAGCCACACTGTGTGGGCTCTGGTCTGGTCTCAAAGTCAGGACATCTCTGCTTATCCTCAGGTATTCTCCATGGGTGAAGACCCCAAAGGCTGTGGGCAGTGCAACGGCATTATCTGCACACATTGGCATGGTCCCAGGCTTGCTTTTGACCATGGCCAGCTAGCCCTTGACCTCAAAATGATGTTCTCATATGGTTTCTTGATCAGCTTATATAAAATAAATAATTTTGGATTTTGTCTTGGGAGGGGAGCATGTAGAAGGCAACACATCCGTCAGAAGAAGCCTCAGGTCCACAGATAAGGCCTGGCCACAGTCCTGCTGGTGTGGACAACCTCTTTAACAGCATTTCCCCTAAAGAGCCAGTGGACTTCTTCAGGCCATGAACAGCTGGCGAAGGCTGTGATGATTTATTGGCTGTGGACAGTAGTGAGGAGATACTTTAGTTTGAAGAATGGCTTTGGGGTGTTCTTCCCTGCCCATCATACCAGACTCCCATAATTTATAGGTGACTTTAAAGACCACAATGCCCTGGGACCCAGGACTTCTGACTGACTCCAGCCCATGCTAGCATGTGTCAAGACAAGGCTCATACACTTTTGCTGTATGTTGTACTACCAGGCAATCCCCAGGAGCTGGATTTGGGAACTCCCTGTCACCATAGCCACCCCAAGGAGGGCCCTTTGTGTAACACATAGTCTTCAATAGGCATTTAGAGTGCAGCACAACAGCAGGGACTTCTTACCTTCTCAGAATTGCTTTTGACATCTGTGGAAATGCTCCAGACAGACAAACACACGCCTTTTCCCACCAGCTACTGGACAATAAACTTGCTGTTGCTCCCTGATCACTCTTCAGAGTTATGTTCCTGAGCATTGAAAAGAGGTATTTAGATGTCTTCCAAGTGAAGACATACCCCAGTTGAATTTGATAAATGCAAATGTCAACATTCTAGTGGGGAGCAATATTGCACGTTGGCTATCCCCACTGTAAAGCTAAAGTTAGAAAAGTTTACAACCAGCGTTAAGTGCTGTCTTTCCCAAAATCATCTTATAATTCCCAACAGGGCAGATCTTGTTATGACCATGATGGAGGAATGCAGCTCATCTAGTCTGCTTAGATTGCAAAGTTCCCCAGGTGCACAGAGCTCTGCATACGCCCCCTCTCAGTAGTTTGGCACGTATTTTTACTCAAGCAAGACCCAAAAATTAAGGGAAGGAGCACACAGACCCCTGAGAGGCCTGATCAGATCAGCATGTGCTCTCACAGAGTGCCTAAAATCCCAGCAGCCTACTCATAAAATGTATGTGTGGCTGCTTCAAACACAGGAGGAAAGAGGGCCAGTGCCAGTGTACCACTTACATTTTATATAGCAGCCTTGTGTTACTGCATTCACCCAGGGGGGTGAGAGATCCCAACGTGCTTGGCCTGATAAGGCTGGGAAAACCACTCTCTCACGAGGTGTGTTTTTCGATTCCCTTTGGCTGACCTGAACACAGGTCTCTTACACCCTGGGCAACCTCACTAACCCAACCCTTTGACTACGCTAAGAAAGCTCATCAATATCTCTTCTTTAACAAGACTAGTTCTTTTCCCATTACTGGTTATGGAGGTATAGATCTCATGCACAAAACTTCAGCAGAACAGAAATAAATGTAAGACTCTGAACGTAAGTGCATAATGAGAAAGCATATATTTTTCTTAATTGAGTAATAGGGCCATTAGAGTTAATAACAGCATTACTGTAGACATGGATACGATGGAGTTTAAAATGTCTCTATACGAAATCACAAGGGTATTTTACATCAACATGTGCTCGCCAGACAGTGAATCTTACAACTACTTGCACTTGTGACTGGTACTAAGGATTGTAACAAAGGATGAATGGAAGCATGCTAATAGCTATTGCAATACAATACTCAAAGAACAGACTACGCTATACAATGGAGTATATATAACTATTGCCTGCATCTTGCAAATTCACATGGAAAATGTACGGTTTAGGGATAAAACCAATATTCTTAAAAGCTTAGAAAGACAGAACTGCTTACTCAATATGAATCTCTGATATTTGTCATTTGCAAGTGTGAGTATAGTAACTGCAAGGATTTTCCTTGGTTAATGTGCTTACTTGATGCTAGTGCTAAACCTCTATCTAGTTTCTACTGTGCGTGTACCTATTTTTTCCATGTTGCCATACAACTGCTGAGGACAAACTTAATTTAAAAAACAAACTTATCCTATAGCTTATCTATTAGCTACTAATTTCTAACAAAGTTGTCAAGAAGAAAAGGAAAACAATCCTCTGTAATGCTGCCTAGACTTTGTTCATTATGGGAGAAGAAATATGACTAATATTTCAATCTCCTGTCCTATTGAATCTGTTCTTACTCAGTGTCTTGCTTCTATAATTTATGAGATAAGCTAATCGGTTTATCACTACTGGAGAATCATCCTTGCAATAACTCTTACACTGAAAGTCATTTATATGCACAGATGTCTCGCTGTGCCTTCCCAATAACTCCTGGGCTATGGCCAACATACAAATATATAAGCTTCCCTTGCTCATTTTGGCTGTCTACAAAGAAAAATGGCAGCAATGACCATTTAGAAAGAACTTGTTTTCACACATGCTATAAAGTTTGTGGTGTGAGGGAATCAATAAAAAACCTCCTTGCACCCTTGCATATTTGCAGGACAAGGGTGGGATTTTTTAGTTGGTTGTTTAACTTTTTTTTTCTTTCTCTGCTGTTAAACCCTGCAATTCCCAGCATGTTTCAGTCTCAGGTCAAATGGCATCCTAAGCTAACATGGAGATGACCTGAACAGATCAGAAACAGTCACCTGGAGAAAAAGCACTTATACTTTTTTAAGAAAAAGAAAAATCATAAAGATATCTACGTGCACAAAGCTTCGCAATGACTTTGGTAAACAAAGCATTGAAAGCTCTACATGTATTCACAAAATTATGTTGTTTCAAGAGCAACGGATACTTGGTAAGATTGCTCACACAACTGGACTGCTGCCACGGACAGATACAAGTTCTTCAGAGAGGATGGGCAGGAGCAGTGAGGATGAGAGTTGCTTGCTACGTGTAGGAGCAGCTCAGACACACACAAGAAGCTTCTCTACAGGATGGACAACAGTCAAGTTGTCAGGCTTGGCAAAGAGGCCAGTAAAGGCAACATTGCAGTGGGAATATGTTACAGACCATCCAATCACAGTAAAGGAGCTGGACAAGGCTTCTCTAAACATCTCTGGATCACGTGCCTTTGTTCCCATCAGGGACTTTGACTTTCCCGGTATCAGCTAGAAGAGCAACATGGTGGGATGCAAGCAGTCCAGGAGATTTCTGGAGTGTGTCAGGGCTAACTTCTTGATAGAGGTAATGGATGGGCCAGTTGATTTGAAGAATCAGTCAGCAATATTCAGGCGAGTGGAGGTTATCTTTATTCGGCAGCGCTGGGTGCATGGGGGATCGCTCCACCAAAGTCAAGCACACCGAGGGAACCTTTCAGCCCCCTCTTTATACAAGTCACTCATGTCTAGTCATTAACTTTTCAGGAACTCATTAACATATCTCACACCTGGACAATTAGCACATTCCATTCAAGGACCTAGTATATCTTCAAGTTAACAACATTAACATATCTTGTGCCTGGACAATGTCATTGAGGAGTTGTCTGTATGCAGACTCTATTCCTCAGCGGTCATGTTTAAAGCCTCCATCTTCGCCACGTTGCATGTACAACAGGAATCTAAGACAAAATGCTCCTTTCAAAGATAACCAACCCAAGGACTTAGCAGTCTCTGCATCCGTCATGTCGCAATAAGGGTCCTTGGACATCTCCCGACTTCAACTAAACATAGGTGCGTCATCCGTTAGGTAAGTGGTACAGCATTCACTATTCACAGTCAAGGGTGACACACAGCTGGACCTGCTGCTCACTGCCACCAAAGGACCGGTTGGGGATGTAATGATCATTGGTATGCCTGAGATACGAGAGAGTAGAGACCTGGCAGGCTTTGTCCAAGGGGGCTGAGACAACAGGCTGATACCATAGCCACAGTCACAATCATCTTCGAAAGCTTCTAGAGATTAGGAGAGGTCCCTGATGACTGGGGAAGAACAAATATGTTGCACCTATCATCCAAACATGCCAAAAAGATGAATCAGGGAACAAGAGGACAGCCAGCTTAACTTCAAACCCTGGAAAATTCACAGAGCAAGTCGTCCTGGAGCACGTCTCCTCGGAAGCCATGTCAAGGCAACGAAGGAGAAGATGAGTGGGAATAGCCAGCATGGATTGACCAGAGGTAAATGACAAAATGACTGGATCTGTGGAAGAGGGGGAGCAGTGGATGTCATTTACCTCAGCTCTAGCAAGGCTTTCATCACTTTCTCCCACAATGGTCTCTACCCACTGGGAGAAGCCACTGAAACTTTTGAGGGCAGGGCTGTCATCCAGAGAAACCTGGGCAGGCTGGAGAAAGGGGCACATGAGAACCTTATGAAATGTGAAGGAAAAAAGAATAAAAAACACAAAGCCAGAGTTCTGCCCCTTGAAGAAAGAGCTGGAGACCAAAGGGTTGGGGAGCAGCTCTGCTGAAAAGGCCTTAGGGGTCCTGGTAGATGGCAAGCAGAGATCAACAGTCTCCTGGGCTGAATGAACAGGAGCAGAGCCAGAATATCCAGAGAAGTGATCAGCTCCCTTCTAGACAGCACTTGTAGATCACACCCAAACCGTACTGTCCAGTTTTGCACACACATATATCCCCAGTACAAGAAAGACAATGATGAAGAAAATGGAATTCCCCGATGAGGGCAACCTGGGGCAGGCTGCCGGGGAGGCTGTGTCACCTCCGTCCTTGGAGCTTTTCGAGTCTGTGGTGGGTGCCCCCGCCCACCCTGCTGCTCTGCCATTGCCCCTCTCAGCTGGGCAGCAGGCGAGAAAGCGAGGTGGAAAAAAACTCGTGGGTCAAGATAAAGACAGTTTAACAAAGCAAAAGAGGAAGCGAAGGAAAACAAAATAGTTATTCTCTACTTCCTATCAGCAGGTGATGGCCAGGCACTTCGTGGAAGACAAATGTTGTCACAACAAATGACACACCACACCCCCACACCTCCCCTTAGCTTTTATTGCTGAGCGGCTCAGGGTCCTCACCCCCTGCCCGGCCCCAGCGCGGGGCCCCCCGCGGGGCGCAGCCCCTCAGGCCCAGCCGGCTCCAGCCCCCCCGGGGGCACCGGCCCTGCCCGCAGCCCGGCCCCGGCCCGGGCTCCTCCCCGCGGGGCCACGGGCCCTGCCCGGAGCCGGCTCCAGCGCGGCCCCCGCGGGTCACAGCCCCCCGCGGGCACCCCCTGCCCCGGGCTGCGGGGGGGAGCTGCTCCCCCGCGGGCTCCGTGGGCTGAGGGGCACAGCCTGCCCCGCCGGGGGCTGCCCTGCCCTGCCCTGCCCTGCCCTTCCCCGCGGGCTGCCGGGGAGCCTCTGCTGCGGCGCCCGGAGCCCCCCCGGCCTCCTCCGGCCCGGCCCGGCCCGGCCCTGCCCCGGGGGGCTGCGGGGCTGGTGCTCGCCCCTCCCGGCCCCCCTCGCTGCCGCCGCTGTTCCCCCCCGCGGGGGTTTTTCCCCTTCTCAGCCCCTTCTCCCCGCGGCGCTGCCCCCGCGGCTGCGGGGCTCGGCCTCGGCCAGCGGCGGGCCCGGCCTGGAGCCGGGGGGCAGCGGCTCTGCCGGCCGGGGGGAGCTGCCCGCGGCACCGGCACCCGGCCCCCGCCAGCGCCCGGGCACGGCGACGCGGGGTACTGAGTTCCAAATGGAAAAAGCCCTGAGGAACCTGGTCTGCCATCTGGGTGAGCGTGCTTTGAGCAGGACGTTGAACTTAAGACTTCCCAAAGTCTCTTCCAACCTGAATAATTCTGTGGTTTGAACGAGAGAAAGAGAACCTCAAATGACCCACATCGTACAGACTAATTCACCTGGTAATGATAAATTCAGGCAGATCGTGGTAAGTTGTCTCAGCCCCTTCCATTCCTTTTCCCAGACATCTCTTCTACTGGGGAGCTGAGTATCTCCCGTAGCCATAAGCCACCCCCAAACAAAGAAAAGGAATCACACCCAGCAACACCAAAAGCGCGCTTTACATTTTCAGTCACCATTACGCATTTGTGTTGCTTTGTTGCTGCTGCTGGGGGTGGGGTCGGGTGGGTATGCTTTTCTTTCCTCTGCTCCCTTCTCTTCCACCCCAGTTTCAAACTTATTTTTACAACATCAACCATTTAGCCTAGCAAATGTTTTCCACATCTATAGGCTTTTCCCAGAGTCAAGGAATAAGCTGAATAGTAATACAATGGTTATCCATCAATAAACACGGTATTTGACATTATGCCTAACTCTGACTGTATATGTATAAAGAGTATTTCAATTATGCAAGTGGAATTTGCACCTTTTCTGTGTGTATGAGCACATCAATTTAATGATCTTTAGCATAGATGCTTTCAGCTTATGAGCAATACGTGCATTTGCAAGGGGGCAGTTACAGCCACAGTCAAAAGTTACAGCCAGTAGACGAACCATAGCTACTCTTGCATTGAAATTCTCAACACAAACTCTGTTAGCAATATATATATGTAGGGGTTGCACAGGATATATCCTCTCCTTTATTTGCATTTAATCGGCATTCCTGAGGCTGACTTAAATCATGTCACACTTCTAGCTTTATAACGTGGGGAAAAAACAACAACAACTAGCTTTTACATTGAAAAATAACACATTATTTTATACATATTCTTCCCCATTTGCAGGGAAGAAACCTTCCCATCAATGATTACAAAGGCTGCCAAGCTGCTCCTGCAGAAAACTGGTGAGTGAACTAATGAGGGTATGGGCTGATCTTGGAGTCACTCCTTGAAAGATCTTGATGCTATCAGTACATAGGCTTAAGCTGTGCTTCACTCCACATTATCAAGCAGCAGCGATGGCTACAAGCTGCACCTATATTAAATACACAGAAAGTAGGGGGTGTGTTGTCACCTTGTCTACAGGCTCAAAGAAGCCAGAGCACCCGCAGACCCAATCTTCAGCTTTATTCTGAGAGCACGCAATGAAAATTGCATAAATGTCACTTTTTGTAATCCAATTATCGACCAGATGTGCACTCAGTTAATTTACTGAAGGCTGAACACTCCTATAAATTACAGTATCCAGTAGCTCAAAAGAAGCTAACCCAGGAGGAGCAGTGGGAAGTGGGGAGGACAACCCCGCAGCAGAAGCCAGGCTGTTGTGCTGGGATGTGAGGATAGCCTTGCTCTCCTTTCTGATGCACACCCTACGTTGGCACCTCAGAGCCAGATACACTGGTCCTGTGTTCAAGTCTTCCGAGCAGATTATTCCACATGAAAAGGTGTGATTTACTGTGTCCAGATCTCTTCGGAGATAAACTCCAAACGTTCTATACAGCTAAATACTCAGATGCAAAGTCCCTGAGCCTGCCTGCCCCTTTTGCACTCTTTTGCACACAGAATTTTTGTGTGGTTATTTATCCTGCTCAAAAGATCTGAGAAAACTGGTCTCATGGGAATGGGGGAGAGCTCTCATTTGTTAATGCTTTCTATTCTCATAAAAAGAAATAGACCCTCTGTTCAAGAAGCATGGTATTTTTCCTCCCACACACAGCAACACCTGCATTGGAACTGTTCATGAATGAATATTACTGATTCTTACCAAGTCAACATCCCAAAGTGATGGCATTGGAAAAAAAGAGGCAACACATGTTCCCTACTGCAAAATGCCAGTCCTTCTCATTTTAGGAGCTAAACACTGTTATGCCATAATTTATCTCATCAACTGTGAGCCTAATTGCTGCTGAGTTCATTCTTTCTGCACAGCACCCATCTCAGAGTCAGCTTGGAGCAGCCACCGCCCCAGTTCCGACATCCCAGGAACAAGATGATTAGTAGGCACCAGCGTATCTTCAGGGAAGAGCAACTGCATGCTCATGTCAGGCTGTTAAAATTAGCCAGACTTAAGGCTTCTGAAATCACAAGTCCCTGCCTTTATTTGGTTCTCTAGTTTAGTGTGACTCTGTATCAAGGGAGCCACGGACACTGATCTCATCACTCCTGGGTGCTGCACAGCTCTGCTCACATTCTGACCAGAGAAAACAGGCTTCAGTCCAAATGTTCATGATGTTTGGTGTGCACACTTGAGTCGTTAATTCCCCGAGCGTCCAGAAAATCCTGAGCTCATTATCTGCAGGGATGAGACAATGGACTGGCTTGAGACAACAGTCTGACCTGAAACAAAGTGATTTACTGCCCTCCTAGAGAGCCTTGCAACTAAACTCTTGACTAACTCCATTTCAGAGACTCTTCTTGCCAGCTCCTGCTTCTGCCCAGACCAATTTGTTCATTGCAACGTGTCAAGTCACATCCTGAGGTGGTGAATCTGGCCATCCCAGAGACTTCCCAGGCAGCTCCTGCTACAGAACTCACCTAACCATACACAGGTAAAGATACTTTAGTATACAGTAGTAACGGTGCCTGCACGTGCAAAAATGGCCACATAGGACAGTCTTCTGTGCATAGTTAAGATAGTCCAGAGATATTTGTACTTAGTTTAAGATAATCAGTAGCGAGGGATAATTCTTGTGCCGTAGTGGCCCCACAGTACCAGTAGCCAAGTGGGTAAAGGAAAACAGGAATTCAGCAGAACAGAAATTTGGGGAGTTTCACCCAATCCAGGTGAAGGCATCATTGCAAGCACAGTTGCAACCTCACAGTAAATTACTTGTCTTTTTCACAGTCTGTCCATGCGCCTGGTGCATCTACTTCTTCTTCTACTCTCCATGCTGTTTATGCAGGACATGCTCTGGTGTAGGTGTAGACACAGCTCCAGAGCTCCCAGTGGGGTTAAGCAGGTAGAGAGTGTAGGGACAGTTCAAGGGACACTTTGCACATCAGTTCTGGTTTGTGCTCTGGATGGGCTAGGGTCAGTAGTAAGGAAGCTTGCCCACACTGAAGCTCCATAGCTTGTACCTTTATAAAGGACAGTGATGGCGTTTTGAAGCTAAAAGGCAGCAATGGGGGCAAAAGTACCCAGAACATAGAATCATAAAAAGTTTTGGGTTGGAAGGGACCTTTAAAGGTCAGCTAGTCCAACCCTCCTGCCATGGGCAGGGACATCTTTTACTACACCAGCCCCATCCAGCCTGGCCTTGAACACTTCCAGCAATGGGACGTTCACAACTTCTCTGGGCAACCTGTTCCAGTGCCTCACCACCTTCTTTACAGAACTCAGCTTGTGAAAGCCTCTTCTGGAGCCTTCTGTGAGCCTCTCACAGTGCAGGGGCAAGTCCTTCTAGCTGCCTTCCTGCATTTGAAACTACCAGCTCCTGCAACAAAACAACCTAGGTGCTGTTTTGCACCAAGAAGTGCTGGTCTATTATGATCCCACTAAGAATAAAGAATAAAACAGAACAGAACAGAATAGAGTATTTTAAGTTGGAAGGGACCTACAAGGATCATCTAGTCCAACTGATGACACTTCAGGGCTGACCCAAAGGTAAAGCACATTGTTAAGGGCATTGTCCAGATGCCTCTTAAACCTGACAGGCTTGGGGATCAACCACCTCTCTAGGAAGCCTGTTGCAGTGTTTGACCACCCTCTCGGTAAAGAAATGCTTCCAAATGTCCAGTCTAAACCTCCCCCAGTGCAGCTTTGAGCCATTCCCACACATCATGTCAGTGGATACCAGGGAGAAGAGCTCAGCACCTCCCTCTCCGCTTCCCCCCCTCAGGGAGCTGTAGGAGCAATGTCGCCCCTCAGCCCCCTTTTCTCCAAACTAGACAAGCCCGGAGTCCTCAGCCGCCCCTCATAGGACATTCCTCCCAGCCTGGCCACCAGCTTTGTTGCCCTAATCTGGAAACATCCAAGGACCTGAACATCCTTTTTAAATTGGGGGCATTCAGACTATGTAAAGTAGCATTTATTAGACTAAGACTATAAAGAAAGAGAGAACAGTTGTGGTGGGTTGACCTTGGCTGGAGGGCAGGTGCCCACCAAGCTGCTCTGTCACTCCCCTCCTCAGCAGAACAGAGCAGGGAGAAAATAAAATGAAGAAAACTTGTGGGTCAAGGTAAAGACAGTTTAATAAACAATAGCAAAAGTCACGCATGTGGAAGCAAAGGAAAACAGAAGATGTTGTTCTTTACTTCCCATCAGCAGACGTTGTTAGGCACTTCCCAGGAAGCAGGGCTTCAGCACACCTAGCAGTTGCTCCCGGAAGACAAATGTCATAAATAATGAATGCCCGCCTTCCTCCTCCCTTCTCTTAGCTTTTATATCTGAGCAGGCACCATATGGTGTGGAATATCCCTTTGGTCAGTGTGGGCCAGCTGTCCTGGCTGTGTCCCCTCCCAAGACCTTGCCCACTCCCAGCCTACTGGTATGAGGAGGGTGGTGGGGGAAGGTTGGAGAGACAGCCTTGGTGCTCAGCAGTTGTCAAAACACCGGTGTGTTATCAGCACCTTTCTAGCTCCCAATACAAGCACAGCACTATGAGGGCTGCTGTGGGGCTCAGCCAGACCCAGCACAACAGTACAGACAACCTACACCCTTTGAGATGCTGGGAACCCCGAGTGGTATAGCACCAAACAGCCCTCCAATCCACGCACAGCATACTGTGCAGATCCCATCCATAAAGAGATTCTCCCATTGTGGTCATCTGAGTTATTAGAGGATTTTCTCAACAACTCTATCCATTGTTTCTACCAGGAAACAGGAAGGATGTTTGCATGAGAAGTTCTTGCTGCACTTCTTAATAAAGGCAAGGCCCCGCAGGTGGTGTAATCCCAAGACGGGGAGCAGCCTGCAGACCCCTCGGTTAGCTGGCCGGCTGTGCTGGGGGTTCGTGCAGCACAGCATCGCGTGCAGCACAGCGCAACCCCCCCAGGAGAGACCCTCCATTCCCATCAGCTTGCTTTAAACATGCGGGCAAAACCTGACAACCCTGGGACAGACTTGCTCTTCAGTTGTCTCTGCAAGTACTTAGGTCACGAGGAAAGCCAGCGCTCATTCATCTTTCATACGCCTCTGTCTCCTTGGCACTGGAGCCTTCACTTGTATGAACGTTTTCCTTTTTCTCTTGTGGGGTGGAAGGATTGTTTAACTGTGCCTGCTCCGGCATACAGAAACATGTCCTTGTGCAGCTTGTAGCTCTGTTACCAGACTTCTTTGAGCAGGCTGGCGTGAAATGTTTTGGTCAGATAGTGTAATTGTCATAAATTACAAATTCAGGTATTCTCAGCTACTAGAAGTGTCCAAGTCCTGTTTCTACGTTTGTTTTTTTTTTCTAATGGACCATTTGGAATTTTCTGTTACAGAAACAAAGTTCTGAGACCTATTTTCTCTAAATGTAGTTTTCCAACTGTTAAAAAAGTAAATGAACTGTTCCAATTGACATGAAATCTGTTTGGTTTTACCACTGGGTTTCTATGCTTTGGATCATGCCTAAATAAATTAATTTTAGTGATTTTCACTCAGGCCATGAACACAAAAAATCAGCTGTTTCCACAATTCTGCCCCTCAGGACAACAAGAACAGTTTCCTTCTATAGCAGGAATTGACCACCAAATTTTCACACTCCAGTTGACTCCTACCAGTTAAATGAAAATTGATTTTTCTCTCGCTCCACTGTCTTGCCATGCTACTCTGCCAGATTTGCTTGGCAGCATAAAGAAGCTGTTCAAATGCAGCTGCTATAGGTAACTTCAGAAATTATTTTATGATGGAACACTTATGGTTCTACCTGCAGAGTTCCTCTGATTCAAGCTAGCTCTCTACCTGGCCTTCATATCTGCAAAGGTAGAACACTCAGATTTGGTCTTTGGTTGATGTAAATTGAAATAGCATTAGGTCTGTTTGTCAAGCAGGCAGGGCTCTGCTGATGTACTGGTCTCAGAGAACAGAAGGTACAAGACCTCCTAGGTTAAGAAACACTTTGGAAAGTGTTTTCTGACAGATTCACAGAGTGGTGGAAATTTTTAACCAATTTTGCCCATGTCGCATCTGCTATTCAAAACCTATTATCTATGCCTGACACAGGGGTGGTCTCTAAATGTTGGGCTCTAAAACAGCACTAGGAAGTTCATCACATCCTTTTGAATTGCTCAGTCTCCTAAAGCTGCCTCCTTGCTGCTGCTGATCAGACTCACAGCTGCTCCGTCTGTGTGGCTGATCTGCCCAAGGACCAGGCAGCAGTCCAGCCTCACAAATGCATGCCTGGAAGCAATGTCCACATGTGTCTCCTAATGCCCCCCAGTGTGTCAAAGGCTTCCTGAAGAAGGTAGGTGGTAATTTCAGCCTAAAAAAGGACAGGCCCTTCTTTCCCTCCCAAAAAAAGGAGAGAAAGTAGAGAAGAAGGAAGCTATAACTGTTTTAACTCTATGCTCCAACCCTATGAAATTCAAGGAAGGAAAAAGTCATGGCTTTATGCCAGTAAAAACTGTAGCAGGTTACGCTTACACAGCTATCGTGGAACAATGTGATTCTCAGCCCTGGCGGATAAAATCCCACTGATCCAAAAGGGAAATAGGATCTCTGGTTAAGATATCGGTCCAGGTTTTAAGAGATCTCAGTTCAAGCCACATAACCATCCTGGCTGTGCCTAATTGATAGCCTGAGCCCATGCTCTCCTTGAATCCAAACTACCTCAATATGAAATTCTCTCTCAGGTATTGACTTTAAGCATATTCGTTGGGGGGGGGGGGGGGGGGGGGGGAAAAAAAAGGTTTAGCCTGGTCTACTTGTTAGTGAAAGCCCGTGTACATCCTTCCTCATTGTCCAGGTGCCCACAAGTGCCCTAGGCATTACGTGAGACACCGGCTGCTGAACTACCCATAGGAAAAGCAGACAGTATGGTGCATAAGTGAGGATGTACTCTGTATTTTATCTTGCTCTCCAGGTGTTTCTGAGGACAAAATAAATTGTTCAACTCTCCATCTGTGTCTGCTGTCTGCAAACCTAGTCTCTAATGCCTCTATGGAGAAAGTTGGCAGACAGGAAGGAAACATCCTATGCACTGCCAGCTGGGTACAATTCTGATTCAGGATTTATACTCCTAGACCCAGATTAACCTTTTCCTGAGCAAGTATCTTGTCAGCTACAGGGGGAAGAAATTTCCAGCTGGAACTTCTCTCATGCAAACAAATAGAAATGAAACACTATCCCTGTGAATGGCCATTTAAAAGAATTTTTTTCAGCTGAATCGTAAACACATGTATCTTTTCTGTTTTTCATGGAAGCAATGTGCAAATATCTAAAGGTATTTCAGAGGCAACTGAAATAAATAAAAAGGATCTGCCTTAGTTGAAAGCAGGTTTAAGTACAGCAGCCGGAAATCCTTGGAAGCTTAGGACCTCTTCCTCTCACCTTTGTAAATGTCAGTGACTGACATGAACACTTGGACTGTGCTTTGCTCCAACCTCTCACAGAAGAAGCCTACCTTCCCTCCAGAGGAATGATTTGTGAAAGCAAACTGACAAAAGTTTTTGTTCTTTTTAGTTGTTTTCTTCACGCTAAATTACATGAGTCTGCAAAGAAGACAGGAATCATTAAAACTCCAAGATGGAGAAGAGGCAACAGCTTTAAGCACTTCCTATATGAAATTTGTGTACTGTATACTTCCTAAGTGATTCAATGCCAGGTGATGAGCTTTACTTGTCAGGTTATTCGAGTCACATCAACAGGAAATTTGTTATAAAACTTTCATTTTCCATTCTTTAACTTAATCCTATTACTCCTTAATTTAATCCTATTACAACCAGGATTGTTGCCGCTAGCCATGTCCACACATCAGCACTGAGATGAAGAGTTACTTTAAAATGCGGAAAATCAAATCATTTTATTACAACTCCCAGAGCAGCACAATTTCTAGGTGGGGTCTGTTCCAGGGGGTGGTTCATGTCACGCATGGAGGTGATGGCACGCTAACGCTAGTTTACCAATGCCAGTTAATTGGTGTTCATCAATTAGGATTGTGTAAGCAATTTTCCTGAGCATACAGGAGAGACTAGACCTGGCACAGAACATCTACAATCACAGCAAAATAAAGCAAAATTGCTTCTTTTGCACTCCTTCTGGATATTTCAGAAATCCCCCATGGGCTTGTCTTAGCTCTGAGGTATGATCTTGGGTTAATAGTTTTGATTAAAGCAAAGGAGGAAAAGAAAAGGGGAATCAGAACAGAAATAACGTCTCAGATCAAAACAATCCTTTCTTCAGCTTTATTTCAGTGTTCTGCATAATTTGTTTCCAACTCTTGTTGAAACAGAAGTTGGCTGCTTTTCAACAGCAAAGCTTAAGCATACACACACGCATAAACATATATTACACATATATTATTAAAGCTGCAAAACCAAGCATACACAAGTATTGTAACACCAGATTTAAGCTACCTGTGCTCCTGTTGTGCATGCGCTATGACTCAGTTGTAAATTACATGATCACATGCTATTTTCCTTAAGACCTCTGTTCAACCCGGTCCTCAAGTATGTGTGGTTCACAGAAGTGTGGGTTAACCCTCCACTCACAGAAGTGTGATGAACTTGCAGCATCTTCTAGTCTCTTCATTATACAGTACAGAGATAACAGAGAAAGCAAGGGGTTTGACCCAAGCTAATGCCCTGCCAAAACTCCCATGCTGCTTCAAGGTGTAGGAGTACCAGACCTGAACCATTCTGCCTTAAGTTTTCAAATGCAGCCACAAACAGAATTTCCAGTTTGGAAAACTTCAGCCCAAAGGAATTAACTGTAGTAAGGAAAAAGATTTTGTACCAGGAAGGGACTAGGTGCTGTCACTGGAGCCAGAAGGCTTCTGTGCTACTCTCGTTTTTGCCACTGAGCACACAGACCTCTGAGCAGTGCCACGTCCTTGTTTCCTCAGTTGTTCTCTCTGTAAATGGTGCAAGCAGGCAGCATTTCCACTCCACTCCTGACA
This sequence comes from Falco cherrug, assembly GCF_023634085.1. Classification (NCBI taxonomy): domain Eukaryota; kingdom Metazoa; phylum Chordata; class Aves; order Falconiformes; family Falconidae; genus Falco; species Falco cherrug. Next base: position 8,571,515 of record NC_073698.1, read on the forward strand.
AAAGCCCTCATCTGTTGTGCAGAGCCATGCTCTCTGCTTCCCGATGTTCTGATTTTACTGCAAAGGAGTCTGAATCCCACCTCATGCCCTCCCCAGGTCAGCTTTCCCTTGGCAGCCCCTTGTCTGATCTTTTTGCTATTTTGATATTGATCATCGTTTCCCTTCTCACAGACTTGGGCCGGTACCAACGATCTACCAAAATTCAGAAGTAATTCTTCTGCCACATCAAACCTGGGCAGTTTATTATTGAATCACAGAACGGTTTGAACTGGAAGGGACCTTAAAGATCATCTTGTCCAACCCCCTTGCCACGGGCAGGGACATCTTTCACTAGATCAGGGTGCTCAAAGCCCCATCCAGCCTGGCCTTGAACACCTTTATGTAAGTTTTAATTAGAATTGTTTATTGTGATGGGGGAGAGTTCAGTTTTGCACGTCACCTGTGGATACTAAGAAGCATTTACTTTCTGAGGAAGGGATCAGAGATATCTTAAGGGAGTCTGAAACTGATTCAGCTCTACCTTGCACTGGTGGCTGGGAGGTCTGTTTCATGGTAGGATGTGTTCTTCATGTCCGTGGACATACACAGATGCTTTTGATATAGAATTTGTTGTGCACCTTTCTCAAAGTAACTGCTTCACGTAACCTGTAAATTGAGGCAGCAATTGCCATGTGCTTCATAGCTTCAGGCTCTTCTTCACAACTCCAAAAATGTATTTTTACATTTTTGAAGGAGCTGAGACTGCAAACCAGAAGGGCAGATGACTCTACATTTGAGTTTCTAACACTCAAGCTTGCATTTGGCTTGGAGAGGGAAGCCGAAATAGCCAAAACCTGGTTATTAAAACAGTTTATCCCTGGGACACACCTATTGCCCCTAACATGACAAACAGCAGAACAACCTCATCAAGGAGGTGGCTACCATTTTCTGCATATCTGTTACCTAAAGTCAGTAAAGCTGTTGAAAAGGAGCATTATAACCTTAGATTGGATTGACTGCTGGGGAATCAGCATAACATTGGAGTGACGAACTTCTCTGCTCCTTTAGTAAAATAAAAACCAAGACTGTAGTATTTGCTTATTCATCCCACCTACAGTCACTGCAGCAAACCAACCTGGAGGTCACCAGTGCAGAAAGCCTTTGTTCATACAGTTTGTGTGCTCTTGGCCAGGAACAAAAGACTTTTTATTCATGCACCGTAACAAAGCAGGGGGCAAATTTGGGGAAAATAATCAGAACTTGAATGACATCACCAGAGATTTGATTTCAGCTGAATTTCAACTAGCATGAAGCACTTCAGAGATTGCCACCAAATGGGTCTAATAGTTTTGCAGTAAATCCACTCCTAATTTATAGCCATGCTAATGGGAACCAAATTTACCTAAATGTGTGTGTGTTTGCATCATAAAATCAGCCTCTCCATAACAAAGACTGGCTCCTGGAGACTGAAGGTCAGGCATGGGCTGTCTTATTTTGGTGGTTTAGACACTTAGGTTTAATTAACATTTCTTTAAGATGACAGAGCTCTTCAATGTAAACTGCTGTACCTGGAACAGGGAAAAAAATGGTCTAATTTAATTCCATTATGCAACGACTTGCTGCAGTCATTTCTGAAGGTCTGTGGCATTTTGCACTATCTAACCATCACGGCATTGCTGGGGAGACAAATGTACTTACAGGCAAATATAGTTAACAGCACGATGGGTTGCAGGGCAGATGGATGAAATGAGCATCGAGAAATGAGCAGCTGCTACAGTGACTTGTCTCCCTTGACACAGCCTCGACAATCCAGGATGACTGTACCCTCTGCGTGCTGAGGGAGCTCTGAATGGAGATGTCTCCACATCTCCACTCATCTCGAAGCAAGCAGAGTACCTTTCTGAAGCTCATCTGCTCAATTTTTTAAGATCCCAGCTGGATTTACATTAAGTTGCAAAGAAATATATTTGCTTTCTTTCCAGGCTCATAAAAACTTGTCCGCTTTGTGAAAAGCTCTTAGTCCTTGTATAATCTATTCAAGCAAGAAGATCTGTGAAAACAATGGTCTGCAAGCTGTTCCCATGATACCGAGCCCTGTGGTTAAGTGGGTGCTGCTTGTGCCTACGTGGAAATGCATCAATGTCTATGTGGTCCCAAAACGCTAAGAGTGCACTGTGTAATCCAAGGCAAAGACTCCATCAGAATTTCTGAGCAACTTCAGCAGCCATGAAAAGGCTGCCAGCCATTTCCATAATGACTTGTAAATAGAACCACAGTGACTTTTATGGAGACTTATTCATGAACCTGTGCCAGCTTCTCCAGTACATCTAGGTCCTTCAGGATCTTTGCTAGACAGGTGTACCAGGTCTGGCTGGGATGGAGTTAACTTTATTCCTAGCAGCCCATATGGAGCTATGCTTCGGATTTGTGGTGAAACGGTGTTGGGAACACACCAATGTTTTTGGCTGTTGCTGCACAGAGCTTGCACAGCATGAAGGCTTTCTCTCTTTCTACCCTGCCCACCCCCCCAGCAAGCAGGCTAGGGATGGGCTGAGGGCTGGGAGGGGACCCAGACAGGACAGCTGACCCCAACTGACCAAAGGGATATTCCATACCACATGATGTCATGCTCAGCAATAAAAACTCAGGGAAAGGAGGAGAGGGGCATGTTCATGGTTTGTCCTCCCAAGCAAGTGTTATGAATGCTGAGGTCCTCCTTCCCAAGAAGTGGCTAAACATCTGCCCGCCAATGGGAAGTAGTAAATAAATTCCTTTTTTCTTCACTCTGCCTGTGCATGCAGGTTTTACTCTCCTCATTAAACTGTCATTACCTCAAACCACAGGTCTCCTCACCTTCCTTCTGTTTTCTCCCCATCCTATGAGAGAGGCGAGTGAGCGAGCAACTGGGTAGGTGTCTGACGGTTAGCCAGGGTCAGCCCACAGCAGTCTTTTTCAAGATTTTGAGATAACAACAGTTTTGATTTGAGCGTGCTACAAGCAGTTAACCAGCAGGGCCCTGTGCTGGTCACGGACACTGCTTGCTTTACCGTATGTTGGAGTCCAGGGCTTGTCAGTGGCTGCTTTTGCTGCTTGCTGTGGTGCTTATCGCTTTACTCCACTGTGCCTGGACACATTTTGATAAAAGCAATGGCCATGCACCAGGGCTGGCACATGGCCGCGGCATTGCTGCCATTCTTGTGCAGTGTCAGCTGCCTTGCGGAGAGCATGAGGGATTACACTCCCCTCTGCTTCTCCAGGATAGACACATCCAGCTCTGCTGCATGGGTGCCCAAATTTCTTGCACATCCTTACATGTGCTGTTTGATCACATTACCTAACATCACTGGCTTGTTGTTGGGTGTCTGGAACTTGGCTTGGCCTAAGAGTAAACATCTTGTTTGTGAGGTGATAAAGAAATGTGCCCCAAGGTGGGCAACTGGTGGTGGCAGGGTCTGGGGGAGGACTTGGGCAGGCACCTTCAATAGCCTGCGATTTGACACCCGAACAGGTATATAAACCTGTTGAATTGGCACACCACTTGAAGGAAGGGTGCCTTGCCTAACCCAATGAGACCCAGCAACCTCTAGCAATGTTTTGGCGCTTGGCCTGTGCCTCCTGAGCCTCTGTCCAGCACCACCAAAGGAAACAGGATGAAGAAGTGACAAAGTCACCAAGGAGGGGGAAATACTCAGACCCTAAACCCCAAGGTTTTAAAGGACATGTGGAACGAGATCTCTGGAAAAACTACGGCCACAAGCCAGGTGAGCAGCCTGCTATCTGGTTGCTCCAGTGTTGGGATACAGGGATCCACTGTCAGAAGTCAGACAGCAGGCAAGCCTGGCAGCTGGGATCCCTAAGTAGGGACACTGGGGATTGGCACAGTGATTGGAAAGGGAACTGGACCCACAGCCTTTGGACATGGTTCTCATTGACTGTGAAAGCCAGTTACTCCCTCAAAGATGATCTGGTATGCTTCCTGGGCAACTGGACCACCACTGAGGAAGGTATCTAACGCTTGAGGGAACTACAGAAGGTGGGACTGCAACCAGCCCATGTGGCAGAAGGTGGTAGGTAACTCACCAGTGTCATATGCCAACAACACCTTGGTGCTGAAGCACTGGCCAGACTCTGAACCACTAACTCTGGAGTGACTGTTCCAATGGCTCCAGGGTTTCAAAGAGAACCTCCGCTCCTCCCCACCACCATGGGCCTATGTCCTCGCTGTCAGGGATGCCCCATGGAGTCAGCTTCACCCTGCCAGAGGGAAAGGGGGAGCCCACTGTATACCATGCCATCCTGTGGTTCCTCCTGCATGATCAGGAGGAAGACAAGAAGTGGGACAATGTGCTCACCACAAATCTAGAAGCCCACACACATGAACTGCAAGGAAGACCACCACTAAGGAGCACCCACCCAAAAGGCTGACACTCCAGTTGCCACCAAGACAGTGGAAGACAACCCCAGATGCAGAAGAGCTGAGAACACTTCTTCTGGCCTTGGTGAAGGAACTTTTGGTCTGACACCACAGGACTCAGACAGCAAATACTCCAATGAGGAACAGAGTGTCCCTGTCCCAGGCGGAGGAAAGGGATGATCAGATTTACTGGATGGTGTGGATTCAATGGCCTGGCACATGGGATCCACAGGAGTAGAAGGCTTTGGTGGACACTGGTGCACAGTGTACCTTAATGCCATCAGAGTACAAGGGAGTAGAACCCATCTGGATTTCTAGGGTGACCTAGACTGGGAATGTAAGGATAAGTTACCTGTAGCTTAGTGAGCCCATGAAACATCAGGACATCTAGGGAAAGATGCAACAGTGGTCAAGGTGGACGTGACCATTGAAGCTATCATACAGGTGGTAGATGGCAGTGCTACGGAGGGCAGAGAGAAGATAATTCAGAATGATAGGCAACAGGAGCATCAGGCAAGCCAGAACTGAAGTCTTCTTTCCCTAACTAATTTCCATGCTAGAATTTTATTGCCGTCAGCCACACGCAGAATCCACATATTGAGATTTCACAATGGTGAGATGCTGACACAGGATTGGGGTTTCTCAGTACTACAGGATTACAAAAAACAAGTAATGGCTTCTGCTGCCACAAGTCAGCATGGCTCCATTGACTACAGCAACCTCACTGACTTAGATGAGACTTAATCGAATACATCTGTGATCATGCATATTTCACTATCCTATTTTCTCCTTCCCCACTGGGGTCTCAAACAATGTTATTCAAGACACTTGGCAAGGATGAAAGTCAAGAGTGTCATTAACACCAACCACAGCTTCAAAGTCTGTCTGTCCGGTGCCCATACTCCATTTAAATTAAATCTAGGAAGATTTATCTCAGCCTGATGTAACTAAATTAATCATGCAGAGCACTGACCTATCCTACCACAGGCTCCTGTGCCCCACCCTGCACATTTACTTCAAAGGTAATCTAATTTGCTGCAAACGTGCTTATCTAGCTGGAAAACAGACTGTGATGGGTACTCCAGAAGGAAGAAAGCCTTGCGGAAAGCACGGCTCAGTGAATTCCTTTATATGAGGAACAGAGAATCTGTTTTGTTGTTATTGTTGATCTGCACTGGAATTACTCACCCACTCCCTGCTCTTTCTCTCAATATATTTCTGAAGCACAGTTAAGCTCCTAAGCTCCAATCACTTCGAAACTGAGTAGAATGCACCAGCCCTTTCCTCTGGGTTTTCTGTAAAGAGCTTAAGCTCTTTTCTGGAGAGCTGCTGGGTAACAACATCCTGCCTGCAAGGCAACTCTGGCAAATGAGAGTGAAATCCTGACAAGACGTTTACTAGCAAAATCCTGAAGCACAACAGCCAGTTGAGTAGCCAGCAGTGGTATAGCCCACCTTTGTAACACAGAAGAGAGCCAGAGCATGACACTTTGACCTGAGTAGCTATGAGAAAAGAGACTTTCACTGCAGAGCCCTCGTGTTCCTAAATATATGCAATCCCAACCACTGCTAAAATAATTAGAGGACAATACTATGATTAATAGCAAGTGTCTTCTAGACACTAGCTGTCTTCTGTCCCTCTCCAGGCTGGTGGACTTCACTCACCTTTGCCTCCCAAGCTGTATCTTGCACCTTGGTCTTGTCTCAGCAGTGTGGGGAGGGAGACATCGAAGCCAGTTTTGCTTCCTGTGGCACAACCCCCAGCAATACTCCCCTCTTACGCCATGAGGTGTAGGAGAACAGGGTTGAGCAGGGGGAGGCTATGCAGGTGTGCATCGGGGCAGGGCTGACGGATGGTACCGACACCAGGATGAAGATGAGTTGGGAAAGGATGAGGGACTTGTCCTACATTCAAGACATTTGGCCCCTTTTCATCATGGCAGATTTCACAGGGTGAGTCCCAGCAGAGATTTTAGCACATATGAAGGCAGCCTTCTCCAAAAGTTCCCATCTGGCCTCTTTCCCCCCAGGGCTCAGTGGTGCTGCAACACTTGGTGGTGGTGTGATGCTCCCTTTTTCCAATTTCAGGACTGAGGTAGAATCCTGGAGGACTCAAGGAGACAGGCATCACCTACCACTGCTACCAAAGATCTTTGGCTCCTTGACTGTCCCCTTTCCATGCTGGTTGACTTAGCAGCAGTACTGCTACAAAACCACCAAAATGACCAGAAAGAGCTCCAGAGGAGCAGGCTGGGCACCATGTGAAGACAATACTGGAACTATGTTTTAGCAGAGAATATGATGCTTCCAGACCTCAACAAAAGCTGTGTGACCAGTATCTGACCACCAGAGACTGACAAGAGGCTGACAGCAGAGAATGGACTAAGAGGAGATGGATTCTGCCTTAGCATCCATAGAAATAAAATCTACATGAGGCCCCTGCCCATTAGCCCCAACTTTGATAGGGAGGCATAACTTACAGTGTGTAAGCAATCACTTGGACACTTTTACCGTTTTAAACTCCTCATTCTCTCATACTATGTTCCTGTGTTGAGATTAAATAGTACCTTGCTTTGCTGTAGCTGTTGGTACTGTTTGACACAGGTCACAGACCCCAGGAAAGGTTTGCAGGAGCTGAATTCAGGCACCAGTGCTCTCCAACATGGCCAATATAGAGGCTGCCATAGCCCAGGCCTCTTCTAAGGGTGGCAGACTCTTACTCAGAAATGAGGGAGCAGAGGGAAAGGGCATTTGGTACTCAACATCTCTGAAAATCCACCAGCAGTTTAGGTTTATAAATGCAGTTCAGGAGATACCTAGCTTTGAAAATCTTTGGTTCACCTAAACTCAAGAACGGAACATGCTAGTGATTCAGGTTAAAAATCAACCCTAGGCTGGGAAAGATCTCAAAGAGAACAGGCAGAAAAAAGCAGGCATGCGTGCTCATTGTTTGCAGGAGCGGACTCAGGATGCATGGTCCTTTCCAGCCCCACATACGAATGACTAGATAGCACCACCATCGACAATATTAAAACTTTGATCTGTATCCTTAAGTTAAGGTAGGCAACAGGGAGCTCCCATGAAGGATGCCAGACAGTGAAAAATATATACTGTATGAAAAACAGGTTAAAAAATTACTTTTCTTGTCTCATTATTTTCCCTTTTCCCAACCACCTCATTGGTTTCAACATTTTTTTTCTGTCAGAGGTCCACATATTTTCATCTGTTTGAGAGGAGTGCCTTCTACCCTACAGCACCTTTGCAGAGTACGGCAGCACAAAGTAATTCCTGCTGCAGGCCCTCATCCAGATGGATGAACAGCAAAGATAGAGATGTGTTACTTGTGTGCACGCAAAAGCTGTAGGAATCTGGCTGAGAGCACAGGAAGAGCTGTGCTACACCGTATTTGTGTAAATGACAATAAATAAAACAGAGCAGAAGGGTGAGTTGAGCAGAATACACAGACCCTGTTTGGCTGTAGGCTGCTGCCCTCCTATGGCAAGCTGGGACAGCGACCCTCTTCAGAGCAGCTCTGTATCACTAAGATGAACCGAGTTCAGTTGCTGGTACTGGCTGCCAGAAATAACAGCTTCCAAACACCCAGTTTGCCATCTCACTGTCTGTCTGAAGCAGAAAATCAGCACCCTGGAGCACTCAGCCTTTCTATCCTGCGAGGTTTCTGTCCTTTGTGGTTGGAAAGGACTGCTCAAGGAGCAATTGCCACCCTGAGCCTGCCAGTGACATTGTCAGTGCCGAACAATAACATCCCTGCAGAGAGGGTAGGGATCTGAGGCTCTTATCCTTTACTGACAGCTTTTTGTTGCTATTGTTTGGTTGGTTTTTTTTTCTAATGTCTGTATCTTGGCAACACAGGAATTGTTGACTTGGAAACTCAGTGCTTTGAATAAGACTAGGCTTGTTCAGGCTTTTCTGCTGAATCCAGCACCTGTTACCATAGCATGACTGTGAAGTTAAACCTCAGCACAGGTACCAGGCATTTTCTTTCCTGCCAGCACCCTTCCAGCAAGTTCCTTGGCTTTTTTTTTTAAATTATAATTAAATTTATAGATAAATAAATAAATAAAAACAAATTTTTGTTTATTACCCTGGTTCAAACAACTGCCACTGGCAGCAGTGCTTCTTCCCCCAAATATCCCATACACATCTTCAGTTCACCTTCGTCCTCATCCTAGAATTTCTCTGAATGAAAGTCGTGCCCTGAAAGAGGAAATGCCCCTGAACAAACTACGGTTCCCCCAGCTGGCTCTTAGGAACACAAGGAAACAAGGCAGGACCAAAGCCCCAAGTAAGCAAGTCCACTGAAGCAACAGCCCCTTCCACTGAATAGAGATGAGTGGTTCAATGAAGACTAAAGCCAGACTGGCAGCAGAAGTGAAGTGACCTTCAAGTAACTGAAAATCAAGGGAGGTTTCATTACTAGGGAGACTTTTCTGCTCTGAAAGCCTGGATTTTCATGTGCTCAGCTTAAAGGATTGCATCATACTAGCTGTGGGGAAAAAAAAAACAGGCCTCTGGGAATAGCACAGAGGGCTGAGTTCAGACAACTTGCAGCTGCTGGTGACTGCTGAAAAATGCATCTTTTTTTACTCACAGATGTCTTATATCATGGCTCTCAAACTTTCCTATTGCAGTTGGAACTTTTTACAAAACTTACCACTAGCAATCCTCTTTTTTTTGGTCTGCACTTTTAAGATGTAATTTCAGCATCCCTGGACTTCTACAATGAAACAGATGTCTGAGAGGGCCTGAAGTATTTTATTGCAATTAGTACAAGCTGAAAAGTAAGAATTCAATTTTGCAAAAATATTCTGAGGCTGTAAAGTCTGCATTTTGCTCTGATAGGGAGTAAAATAAAAACAGGTTGCAGTTTGAAAGCTTCAGAGTTCAAAAGCATGAGGATCCACAGTTATAGGCTCATCTTTCAGAAGAACTGAAGCCAGGGCTGGTTTTGCATTTAAAGTTGGGGATTGTTGGACACAGGCAGAGCCAGGCTTAGAGAGGTTCACCTATGGCAGTTGTCTGAGGCCAGAGTAAGTTCAGGACAGAGAATAATGGGAAATCAGGCTGTCAGCAGCAGCTCGCATCATTCAAATAGACATGGGAGAAAACAGGACTGCTTAGACCGTGCACAGTCCTCTCCACCACAAATCTAATGTAACCTCATAAAGGCATGAAAGTCCCTATGTAAGAGAAATTTGGGGCTGTTTTCCCTTCCCAAAGTCTGTTTTTGTGTGTGTGCAGTGAATGCTCAGCCCTCATGTCACTAGACCCTGCATTTCTGGTCAACAGGTTTGCAGCCTCCAGAGCTGAATTCTCCTGTTCACACAATGTGCATGGATGCTCTATGCCCACACCTATACAGACCTGAATTGCTCTGAATCCTGTATGGCCTACTGCAGGGTGCCTGCTTTTTCCTCTGTACTGTCTGGCCTGAAAGCAAGCAACATTAAGGTTCTTACAAGGCAGGTCTTTGACAAATTCTGCTGTGCTTGGCTAGATTAAGAAGTCTGTTTTACTCAAACTTGGGTTTAAGCACTCTCTGTGGAATATTCAAAGCACTGGGCACACCTTCCTGGATTCCCACATACAGCTCTAGGATGCTCCCTCAGGCTGACCAGGCTGCCTAGCTGCTGCTCCAGATCAGTTTCTGGATTCAGCCAGATCCGTAACAGCAAACCTCCCCAGAGCACCCAGGCTGTTTAGCAGCAAAGGGAGGTGGCCTTCATTCTAATTTGCAGCACAATACCCAGGATGTTTTTCCATTTCTGGGCAGTGTTAAAGCACTGCTTAGCTCTGAGCCCTCAGATCAGCCCTCTGGCACAGGCCTCTCTCTCTGCACACTCCTCTCTGTAGATTTTCCAAGCAAGCGCAACCCGCAGGTTTTTTTCCCCATCTCATCCGCTACACACTGTGGGTGTTTTAACTCTGCCTGTCCATCTTCGCTCTTAACATGCAGCAACACCTTTCACACACACCACAGACCATAACGCTCCCTGCCCTAAGCCCCTAACCGACCCACACCAATCTGATACAGATCAGGTTCTTCTGCACAACCACCTCAGCCAAGCTACGAGAAACGCTCGCGGCCTGAAGCAGCCAGGCTGCTAGCAGCAGTTCGAGTATATAAACGACGAGACACGACGGGCGACAGAACCAAGATGGCGCCCGCGGCGCTGCCCTAGAGGCCTCCGAGCGCGCATGCGCGGCGGGCGCTGTCCCTCCTCCCCGCCGCATGGCGGCGCAGCGCCGCCGCCCTCAGGCAGGGCCCCTTCCCCTCGGCGGACTACAGTACCCAGCATGCCCCGCGGGCCTGACCGGAAGGGCTGGCGCCGCGCGGCGGAAGCGGCGGGCTGGTGTTGCCATGAGGGGAGCGGGGCGCAGCGCTGCGCTGCTCGCCTGGGCCAGTGGCTCCCGCTCGGGCCCGCTCCCGCGCCGGGCCCTGCTGCCTCCGGCTCCTCGGAGAGGTGAGAGGCGCCGCAGGGCTGTGCTCGGCCCCTTGGCCCGCTGGCAGCCCCTCCAGCGGGCTGCGCTGGGCACTGCGCACAGGGTGGGCGGCTCCCCGTTCCTCCGCGGGATGAGGAGCCTGAGCGGCAGGAGGGGGCACAGGGCTGCCTGCTGCTTGGGGGAACCTCGGGGTCTGCTGAGGTACAGTGGGGGCCGCACAGTGCGTTTGGCGAGCTGGGATCTCTGCCTCAGCGCGGTCGTGAGGCCTGTCCCAGAGGCGGTGTGTGAGGGGGCACAGAATGCCTTTCCTGGGGCAGTTACAAGCCCGAGGCAAGGGCCGAGTTACATGGGTAAGAGCAGTCGGTTGAGTAGCATATGGGGACTGATAGGGAGTGATTGAGAGGTAGAAGCAAAGGGAGTTAGCCGAGGGGTGCAGGAAGGCATCACAAAATGGTGCTTCAGGTACAGTCTTTGAAAACATCAGTGAGATTTGAAAACAGCTTTGGGCCCAGTCGTGCATCCAGTCAAGAGTACAGGAGTGAAGCCATAGGGAAAGGAGGCAACCAAAAGCTTCATGCTCTAATAGCATCTTTTCTGAGAGAATGCAATATAGTTGTTCAGCCCAGCGAAAAAAAATCCACTAAAACATTTAGAGGACAAAGAGGTGTGTGTTTAAAAGCTGTTATGGCTCAGTGGAAAAAGAATGTTTAGTGTTGTTTTTAATTATTTGTACATAGCATTCAATGTTCATGCACGTAAATATTTTTCTTTCCTTTTAAATCTAGTACAGACATTGATTTGGATACTGTGTTGGATTTGGTTGTAGCCAGTTGTTAAGAGTAGATAAAAGGTAGCGCGTGAATTGATTTATCTAGTAGTGGCATAATATAATTTCCCTGTTGTTTAAATGATACAAAGCTTTTGAGTAAAGATCTAGATAAGATACAGAATAACATTTTGTTGGCAGGGAGCCAGGAGTGCAAAAAGTTTTGAGTAAGTGTGGATCTAGAAGGAATAGGGCCTTTCAGATAACAAAGAATCTGTCGAAATGGAATCTGTAACATGCAAGGCTCTGCAAAGATAAGATGAAGGGAAAAATCTCCTTGAAATGAAGTAGGAGAAGCAGTGAGACATCATGTGAGAAGGTACTCAACGTAATAAATATTGAGTAGATCTTTAATACCCACCTCTGAGGTATTGGGTGCAAACACTGTATAGCTTTGCTGCCCAGTTTCTTTCCTGGTGAACCAACAAATTCATTCAGACCAGCGGATTTGCATAGCTTTCTAAAAAAAAAATCTGTAGCTTTATCTTCAGACATGGCACTCTCCTTGCTGAAAAGGATAGAAGTGATAGAAGTAAGGCTGAGAGATTCTGTGAAGAACCAAATGAATGATGTTAGCTGCAACCAGCAGAAATTGGTAGCGTGTTAGAACTGCTGGTCTTTTAAAAGTAAGAAAATTATTGGGCGTTTCTCAAACATTAGAAAGCAATTGCTTATAGTGGTTTTATTTTTGTTGTATCAGGGTGCTTGTCTAGCACAGCTTCCTTGTTATATGAATACACTTAAGATCAATATACAAGTTCTAGCTGATATAAATTTCCTATGGAAAAGGGATTGGTGGTTTCTAACATGTGTTGTAACCAAGCAATCAAAAGGAACCAGCTTTTTGTTGCAAGATCCATGCAGCCTTGCTATGATGACAGAAATTGAAATTAGCTTATAGCATGATAAACTAATCAGGTTAAGTTTAGGCGCGTGTTGTCATTTCCAGGTTTTGCTGCCACGCTCATTAGGAAGTCATATGATGTCAGAAGAGTTGAAATCACTCCCCTGGAGCAGAGGAAAGTAACTTTTGATACCCATGCTTTAGTGCAGGATCTGGAAGCCCATGGTAAGTAATATTTGATAAATAATTCAAAGGAAAACTTCTAGTTTAAGTACTATTAAGTATGAGTGCTATCAGTTTTCCCAAGTACCAATACTTGATGTTATAAAATGTTTTGGCAGCCTCTTGAGGAGGCTGGTGAAGGCAAGGCAGCTGATGCTCTTTGATGCCTCTGTTGTTGAGCCCCATGCTGGCCAAAAAGGAATGTTGTGGTTTAATCCCGGCTGGCAGCTAAGCCCCACGCAACTGCTTGCTCACTCCCCCCATCCCAGCAGGTTGGGGGAGAGATCAGAAGTGTAACAGTCAGAAAACTCTTGGGCTGAGATAAAGACAGTTTAACGGGTGAAGCAAAAGCTGCGCACACAAGCAAAGCAACCCAAGGGATTCACCCACCGCTTCCCACGGGCAGGGGCTCAGCCATCCCCAGGGCAGCCGGGCTCCGTCACGCGCAGCGGGGACTTGGGAAGACAAACGCCGTCACTCCCCGCGTCCCCCCCTTCCTCCTTCTTCCCCCAGCTCTATATGCTGAGCATGACGCCATATGGTATGGAACATCCCTTGGGTCAGGGGCGTCAGCTGTGCCGGCCGTGTCCCCTCCCCGCTCCTTGTGCCCCCCCAGCCCCCTCGCTGCTGGGGTGGGGTGAGGGGCAGCAAAGCCCTTGGCTCGGTGTCAGCGCTGCTCGGCCACAGCTACAGCAGCCCTGCGTTATCAGCACTGCAGCACAAATCCAAAACAGAGCCCCATAGCAGGTGCTGTGAGTAAAATTAACTCTGCCCAGCCAAAACCACTGAATTCTGTAACCGTATAAATAACTGTTAATGTTAGATTTATTTGTAGCTGCGGGCAAGTTTATATAGTGTCTTCCAGCTGAGGAACGTAACACAGTTAAATGTAAATTAACAGTAACACTTAAAACTGTTTTCTAGCAAAAATGAAGCTTTAATAGAAGTTCCCTCTACTAGTCTGCTAATAATAAGATTTTTTTCTAACTACAGCTATTTGCAGCAGGGCAGTACTGTGATACATTCTTAATACTTGCACGTTTATTTTGTGAGTGTGAGGGCTGGAGTCAGGTTAAAGGTCCATCTAGCCCTGGGTTCTCTCTCCCGACAGGAGCTGTGAGTCGGTGCCTGCAGAGGAGTAGTAGAACAGGGCACATGTATGTGACTGGTCCAGTTGTTTTCACCCTGGAGGTGTTTTGAGCCAGGCATGAGTTTTAGTAACCTTCAGTGGAAATCTTTTCACAAGCTTATTCAGTCCCTGAACCGCTATAAACTGATTAGTACCCAGAACATCCTTTCTCATGGAGTTTCAGACATCCACTCCTTTTGTTTATGCAGAATTTGGTTTCTACAAGGTTAAGTTAATGCCCGCTCAGCTCTTTTGTGGAAAGAGGGAAATGAACATTTGATCTGTCAAGTCACTCACGATTATGTAAACTTCTGTCATATTCCCCTGTCATTCTTTTCCAAACGGAAGAATCCTAGCATGTTGAACTTTTCCTTGGACAGTAGCTTTTCCATACTTCTCATCACTCACGATGCCCTTCTGTGAACCTTTTCCACTTCTATCACATCCTGTTTCAAAGGGGAGGGAACAGAGCTGCTGGCATTACTTGACAACTGAATGTCTTATGGATTTGAAGAGCAGCATAATGTTCCATCTGTTTTGTTCTCTGCTTCTTTTCTTAGGAATTCCTAAGGGTTTGGTTTGCTTTATTGATCCCCACTAAGCATTGAGCTGATATTTTGATCGGACTAGCAACTATCTTTTAAAATCCCAAAATCTTTCTCCTAAGTGACAGGTTAGGATTTCTTTTTACTACTTGGGTCTAATAATAATATGTTAGTAATTAGAAGACTCCTAATAGTCTACTAACAATGTTTATTTTTTTTCATGCATGTCAAGCTTATCAGTCTGTAGCTCCCTACATCTCTTCAATGCCAGTTTTTAAAAGCAGTTCCAGTATTTGCCATTTTCCAGTCCTTGGGTAACTAAGGTAGGCTGTGAAATGTTACTTGTCCCCAGGACTAATTCAGCTATTTCTTCTTCAAAGTTCCTTTAGAACTCGTGGGGTGAAATCTGTCTGGTGCGGGCACACAGTGTTATTACTCAGTTTAATCTGTTCCATATCTTCTACAAATACTTTAGTACTACAGTGACAGGGCTCTTTAGGTAAAACCTATACATAATCACAAAAGCGAGAGGCATTTAATTTTTCTCAAACTTGCTGCAGATGGTTTTCAGGCTCCATTCTCTTGCATATATGAACTCCACATTTTTCAAAATTTGCATGCAACAAGGATGTTCCTGCTATAAAGGAAGAATAAAATGATGAATTGGCAAAAACCTTAGTAACCCTGAAAATTCAGAGGAACCGAAGCAGTATTATCACACCCCTTAGTGGCAGGAAACTGTCATAAAGCATGCATAGCTTTTCTAAGTAATGTAAACCCATAGTGCAGCTTGACAATACCAGTATTTTAGAAGGGAGCAGTGGCATATTTCTCTAAGGAGTTTGCCTTTAAAGCATTTTCAACAAAATGTTAATTGATCCCACTTTGTAAAATGGGCCAATTGAAATACATGTCAGTGAGATGGCTGGAAATAAATCTTTAGGGCAGAAGCTCTCAGCACTAGATCAGGCACAGCTAAAACCCAGATACAGCTGGGGATGTTTTTCGCTATTCACTACACATCATCTTTAACACTTCCAAATGGCACCATGCTATGGATACAGTGTAGTTTTTATCACCAGAAAGCAAAACTCCCAGTTTGACTTCATTCTGCATGCAATGGATGCAGCAGTTTTAAAATCAGTTTTGTGTGTTTCCCTATCTGTGCAGAACGTTTTCAGTGTAAGCAGACTTACCTTTCAATTGTATTATTTTACAGGATACATGCTTTGTAGCTCGAAGTAAGTTAGATTTTTAACAGAATTTGTGGAAGTTCATTATAAATTTAAATTTTGCTGAATATTTTTTTATAAGCATGAACAGTTAAAGATTGTACAGAAATTTGGTCCTGGTGGCTGCATGCATAGAGTATTTCGATATGTTAAAAGTTAACGTGCTTCGGATTTCTGCGTCATTAGGTCTGGTTTTTCTAGGTAAAAGTCACAGTGACTGGCTTCTCGCTGTCACTTTTCAGTAATCGTGTGACTTCCCATTTGCCACTGTAGTTAGGTACAGCACTTGGGTGTCCCAGTTTATTATGTACCTCTCGCTCTCCTCTTCTTTGAGCATTCTAATACCGCCTTAACTTGGCATCCTTCAACTGTCTTCCAGGCTTTGGGAAGGAACAAGCGGAGACCATCGTATCAGCATTAATAACCCTGTCAAACGTCAGCTTAGACACAGTCTATAAGGATATGGTTACGCAGGCTCAGCAGGTAAAAAGTAATCTATGGTGTACATATACAGCGTTGTGTAATTATTAACAGCTCGTATTTGCATATTTAAATGACTAGAGAGCAACTCTACTATAGCACTAGAATCACTTCACTGAGATAGGTTTTCCTAAGTTTCAAGGTGGTGTTAAGAATAGTAGTATCTTAAACCTTCCATCTCACAGGAATGTTTTCCAAATGCAGCCAGCATATATAAATGTGATGCAGGGATGGCTTTACTGCTGAAAAGCTCTCAGGTGAGACCAAACTTTTAACTGTGCTTTACAGTGCTTGAGGGCAAAGAGAGGTTCGAGGAGGGGTTCCCGAGGGATAACAAGGCCACCTAAAATACCAGAAAACTGTTGGTGTTTTTATTGAACTTCAGTAACAATGTCAGCTCTCTTCGGAGGTACGCTGTATTTGTCCTATTTTTCTATTCATAAATTAAAACCTACCATTAAAACGATTTCACAGTTTTACTCTGCGTTTCAGTCACTAAAGCTACACCTGTAGTAAGAGCTAAATGCGGCTGGGGTGTGCGCACCACCACGCAGCTGTGCAAAGCCACCACGGTTTGATTTTGACCTCTGCCAGCTGTCGGTCTCCCTGAGCTGGGCACAATGTGGAAGTCCAAGGCCAGGAACTGTTCCCACCAGGTGGGGTGGACAGAGCCACCTTCATTTAGGAGGAAGAGGTTTTAGCCATCTGGGTGTCATCTGTGGTGGATCACGTGCCCAGGAGGACAGAAGGTGGGCTCCGAATGATGGAGCTGTTGGTGTAAGTCTGCGCTGGTCAGCTCAGCACCTCGGCCTGTGCTCGAGCAAAGCATTGAGGCGTCTCCTTCACTTAGACGTTCACGTTTGTGGACATATCTGGAGGCGGTGAGTCGGTTGAGTAGTGTGGCTGGTTTTCCTGCTGGTAATAGAGGTGGTGAGAAGTTTCCTTTTAACAAATTGCCAAAATAAAAATAACTTTACTTTTCCTTGTAGGCTAGACATCTGGGCCAGGATAATAAAGCTCTGATGCACAGTAATGGTTTTAATAATTACTCAGGAAGGCTGTGCAAGTTGAAATTACACGCCATTCTTCTTCAGTGAGTTAATGCAATTAGACATTCATTGCTATTTTATTTAAACTGCTGAGCCTTACTTCCAACAGATTTTTATCTTACTGGCATTTATTCTTAATAAAAGTTGTGTAACTTTTTTTCCCTATAAATCACAGAAGACAAGAACTTACGTCTTGTTTTTTATCAAACGGAAACCTTTCTTTTTGGAAATTCTAGTATGTGTAAAGAAAGTATCGCAGATATAATTTGCATGGAATTGTGTTAGGCAGAAACGCTGTTTTTTATAGTGTAGTCAGGATTGAAACTGAGTGTTTTAAGATGGGATGAAGCGAATCAGCTCCTCAGTGTAAATGCAACTGAAGTTTTCCCAGGAGTTGTAAAAACTTCATTGTGTTCAACAAAGCAGTCAGATGTCAGTGGTAGTTGGGTCAGGGCATATTTTAACAAATTTAGTTGAACATGGGATCCGAGAAATGGTGTTTGCTTGTAATCTGAAGGAGAGCTCCTCCTTTTGCTGGCTCTCAGCTTTAAAAGCAGAATCCCACAGAGATATGTCATTTTCCATGCTAAATAGTAGCGTCGCTTCCTTATGCGAACTGAAGGAGTATTGCTTTCAAGATTCTAAAATTTAAAGCTTCTTCCTGTCTTTTCTTAAGTTTTTTTTTACTCTGTAGTTTATAAATAGCAAATGAATTCTGAACTTGTTAGCCCAAACACCAGGAAGGCTTTTTTCGGTGCTGTTTAGTATCTGTCAGAGTTCAACACGGAGAGGACAGTGTGATACTTGTATCATTAAGTGTTTGGCTTTTAATGACTTTGCGGGCAAGAAATGGAAGTGTTACCTTAGCAACTGGGTTCAAACCAGCAATTACTGCTTGATGGGCTGTGAGCATTCTTTGGAAATGTAAGGCAATGAAGGATTAACCTGTAGTTTCAGGTCTATTTCATTTCACAGCTACTTGGGCTAACACATCTGGCTGCTTTGCTTAAATTCAGAGGTAGTGTATTAAAGCAACAGGAAAAGCACAAAGCCAAAACATCATCTTTCAAACCAATTGCGGCTATAAAGTTCTGTGGTTTTGTCACTTTCTTGTTGGAGGCTCTCCTTATTTTTGTGCTTTGCAGTAGCTAATTTCATGATTTCAGACCTAAATATCTTTACTGTACTTGCCAGAAAGTATGCAGCTTAATCAATGGCATGTTTTATTGTTTCTAAGGAAATAACTTTACAGCAAATAATGGCACATTTGGACTCCATTCGAAAAGATATGGTCATCCTGGAGAAAAGTGAATTTGCAAACTTGAGAGCAGAGAACGAGGTACTAATAAATATTGTTAATTAAGCAGCTAAATTGTAATATATGTTGGGTTATATCTGTCACATGTTTTTGTGGAACAAAATATGAAGGTAAAAGTAATTCTGGTTACTTTTTATCGGTTGAAGTGTTTGTAGGTTACAACTTCTGTGATCCCATAAAAATATACTTCACCTCATAAAACTCACTCAGTTCTTCTATAAACAAACAAAAAAAAATCTACGTGTCTTAAAATCATCTTCTGTAATTTTATTTAATGGTGATTCTGGTACAGTCTTGTCACCATTAACCATACAGTGCCGGGAGAGTAGTCAGATGTTTCTGTGCAACAATTTAATAAAACTGGTGATTGAGACATGTTTTGCTTTTGCTTGATAGCATTTTAGTATTTTCTTGCTGTCATTAGTCTCAGAATAACAAGGTCATCATCGTTACAATATAATCCCTTTATTTTCAGCAAAATTCCCAGCATATTATATATGGCTTTACAAACTGAACACACCAGTTAGGATATTTAATAAAGAACAAATTGTCCCACTGGGAGAAAAATAATGGAAGAATAATTGCATGCATGTGGTGGTAACACTTACATGACTGATTAACTTGGTCAGCAGTTTTCTGAATTTGTAAAATCATGATTTTTTTATTTTTTTTCTCCTCTGCACTCTAGAAAATGAAAATTGAATTAGATCAAGTTAAACAGCAGCTAATGGTAAGTAAACAGCAGGTACCTATGTGCTCCAGTTAGGGAGGGTAAATAGTTATTTTCATAATCTTTATTTGCTTTAAAGAATGAAACCGGTAAAATCCGAGCTGACAGCAAGCTAGACATAAACCTGGAAAGGAGCAGAGTGACGGATATGGTAAGCTGGTCTATGAAGACACCCTTATTAGTTCTGTGGCTTGTTTTCTGTTACTACAATTGTAATTTATCTTTTGTTGCAGTTTACAGATCAGGAGAGGAAACTGATGGAAGCAACTACAGAGTTTCATAAAAAAGTAAGTACTGAACAAAGCTCGTTTCATACTGAGCAGTTATGCATTGCATGTTAGTAACCCCCAAACTTTCGCCAAAGTTAGTAGGCTCTTGCATATGGTGAAGCAAAAGGCTGGGCTGTGTCATCATACCTGTTGTACGTGTCAATTGCCGATGCCTGGGAGATGCGCGCTGAACGCCGTTCAGGCAGGAGGAGGCACACAAGCCTTGTCTCTCGCTTCCCGGGTATCATATGTGCAGGCTGTCGGAGGCGGGATGCGCGCTGTCATGCCACCCTTCCCGGTGTTAACAGATGTGCTGACCAGCTGTAGGGGGGGGTTGGGGGTAGGGGGCCGGTGGTTCGGGTGTCTACAGCCAGACAAGGATTTCAAGGGCTGGAAGTTGTCAAACCTGCTAGTGGGTGCTGAATTGTAAGAGGCTGAAGATGGACCTGTCTCATCTTCAGCACCTCCTTCCTTTCCTGGATAGGGCTTGTGAATGCTTAAACCTTCCTTTTGCAAAAATGCAGGTTCAGTGTCTATGAATGCCTCCTTTAGGAGGCACTGGCGTATCGGAGACAAAAGTCCATGTGATCCGAGTTTTTTCTGTCTCTTGCTTCAGTATTCTTCCTGGATTGTATTAAATGCTGTTCTGTATCTTCCAAGTTTTCTTACCAGTTATGTATTTTACTTCAGAGATAGATTGGAATATTGTTTCTTTCTTGTTGCTGGTAGAGTGGTATTTGTGTTTGGCTTTGCAAAGCTGAAAGAGCGAGAGATCATTGTCAAATATATGCTATCTTGTAATTTTTTCAGGATTCTAGTACCAACAGCGTCATCTCAGAAATCAGTAATAAAATCGACACTGAAATAGCTTCCTTAAAAACTCTCATGGAATCGAATAAGCTCGATACAATACGTTATTTGGCAGGTATGTGGTAGGCAAGGAGGTGAGTACCAGTATTGTATTTTGGGTGTATAAAATTTTATTCAAGAGTATGTGCTAAGTGAACTCAGACGGTCTGTTGTGCGGCAGCAGACAGCTGGGATGGCAGACTCACACCGCTTCCCACAACTGGAAGAAACGTGACAGGGAACACACAAGAGATGGGAGCGTGCAGACACTGCTGCAGTTGGACTAGGATTGTGCCCAGAACGTGGATTAGGACAAATATGGACGTGATTTTTAAGAAAAACAAAAACCCTGAATACCTTATCTGGTCTGACAGTACCTCTGCTTGCTGCAGGGCAGCCATTTCTGTGGCAGAGTTGGTACCGAAGTTCTCCCGAGGTTATTTAAGTTTCCCTGGCAGTTAGCTGCCATTCAGGACTAGTCTGAGCGTGACCAGTTCTGCCTCCCGTTCGGTCCTCCGCAGACACACAGTTTCAGTGTGGCAGTGCTTGTACTTCCCCTCTCAAGCAGAACACATACTCAGTCTGACTTGAGGTTGTCTCCTCAATATATACATAACCAGTGAGATTTTTTATTGTATCAAGCTGGAAAAAGAGAGTAACGCATTATATTTGGAAGTGAGAACAAGTTCGAAGGGAAACATAATTAGCTTTATTGTAACACCAACTGAAACAACAGTTTAACAAATCTGAAAGGCAACTCCTCGGGCTTCGGAGGTGCTGCCTGCATACCCTGCTGTAGCATCGGGTACGTGTATTGTTGGTGCATTGTCACTTTGTCCTGTGGGAAATTATTTTAATTATATCTGATGGAAGACCTGGTACAGCCATCTCTCCTGTAATACAGTTTCCAATAGATGGGTGACGACAGGGAAAGCTGCTGTAGCCTGTTGAGCTCTGTTATCCTGTGCGGTTACTCAGATGTGTCCCTGAAAACACAAGTCCTCAGGCTGCTGAATTCGACCTCCCATCCTGCCGCCTGGGCAGTGCTACTGTGCAGGGGGCTACATCAAAGACAAGTCATCATCTTCTAAAATTATTCTGTCACACCTGCAGCAATTCAGGAAGTTTAGGAGGCTCTACTCTAGAGCTGTTACCGTTCCTCCATCTGTTTGCAGTTAATTTCCTGTATGTAGAAGATGATACAATTGAGCATGCAGCTAATTATTTCCTTTTTTTTTTTTTTAACAGCTTCCGTATTCACTTGCTTAGCAATAGCGCTGGGCTTTTACAGGTTTTGGAAATAGATCAAAATGGAATGGCTGCCTCGAATACAGATGGAGAAAAGGCCACCCAGGCAACACCAGTTTGACGATCATGTTTGCGCTGTAGATAACCTTGGACCCTTTTTGTTTTGATATTTTTACTGTGCACTAAAAATGTTTTCTGAATACACAACACTAAGGAGCAAAATAATTGTGGGGAGGAGTGGGCAAATGGTAATATTTTGTTGTCCCCTACTGAATACTGTATTTATTTCAAAGGACTTCTTATGCTCAATCAAAGTGTTTCCTAATGTGTTTTAGAATTAATTTTGTTTTCTTTGTGGAACACTCTTACTCTCAGCTCCTCTTCAAAATGGAATATTAAAGATCTGATATGCCTGTGAAATGGGAATACTGTTCCCAAGTTAGTATTCCCAGTATGGGAATACTAATGCCAGATTCCTACAGATCTACTCAGATCCAAGTAAATTAATCTGTTTTTTTTATTTAGATATGAACGCACACTCCAAGGTCTTTATTAAAGAATCCTTTTTCTTGAGAACTGGTTTACATAAATTTAAAATCTCATGCAGAACTAAAATGTCTCCATAGATTTATTTTTTTAGTATCTCTTGCAATTTCCATAACCCCAGAGGTCAACAGAATGGGAGAACTTCTCTGTCTTTGTCATTCCAAGGGGAAATGCCTCCACTCTCAGCAACTGTGTATAGCCCTGGGACAGATAAGGGCTCTTAACTCCTCCCCTCAAGCAGTGCAGAGTATTTCCAATAAACCCTCACATATTTTCTGGGCATAGGATCTGGCTTGTAACATGGAAATACTCAGCGTCTCAGTGGTGCCAGCGTGGTGGTGATCATCCTCCTCCCATCTCCACCCTCCTCCGGACTGTTCTGTAACCATGGGACACGCTGGCGCTGCCAACTTCTGGTGGTGGCCCCTTTGCCTTCTGCAAGGACTTCACAACTCCTGTTGCAGAGATGGGACATCACAGGTGGATGCCTTCCAAAACTGAAGCAGTCACATCTTGTTGAGTACAAAATGCATATGCTTGGTTTGATTCTTCTAACAAAACGATAATTTTAAGAAAAATCTTCTTGGATTAAACTTTTGAGTAGGTCCTTTATGGGTGAAAGAGAATGTAGTACTGATTAGTGGCAACTTTTTTTTATTGCAGTTTTATTCTGTTTGTAGTTGAACTTGCTGCTATCCTGCTAATTCTTATATTGTGTGTTAAATTATTTATCATCTTTGTTTAGGAAAATAAAATTAATTTCTTATTTGCTGTCTATCTGAGAGACATGAATAGAGATGACCAGGCTGTAAGTGTGGCTTTTACAACAGGCACGCTGCAGTGTGTTGGGAGCTATGGGTGCTGGCAGCCAGGATCTCAGCAGGCAGCCACCTGTGTCTGTCATAACTGTTCACGCACAGATCCATCCTCTTGCAAGCTGTAACCATTTCTGAGGTTTTAAGAATCACAGAATTTAGATGGGGAAACACCTTCAAGACGAGGTCCAGCCATTAACCTAACACATCACATCTACATCTGGGGCTGGGGACTCAACCACCTCCCTGGGCAGCCTGTTCCAGTGCTTGACCACACTTTTAGTGAAAGAATTTTTTCCTGCTATCCAATCTAAACCTCCCCTGCTGCAACTTGCAGCCTTTTCCTCTTGTCCTGTCACTTGGGAGAAGAGACTGACCCCCACCTGTCTACAGCCTCCTGTCAGGCAGCTGTAGAGAGTGTTAAGGTTCCCCTCTCAGCCTCCTCCTCTCCAGGACAAACACCCCCAGTTCCCTCAGCCGCTCCTCATCAGACTTGGGTCTGTTGCTCTTTGGATGTGGAGTGACTGGTTGACCCTGTGCACTGTTCCTACATGAGAGTTCAGCACCAGGGGTGAGGTGGGAAATGGCTTATCTGCTGCATCTTCTCACCACTGCCATCCCACACACCGAAGTGGGCCCTGGAGACTAAATTTCTCCGCTTCAGCTCTAATACAAGGCCTCAGCTGTTGGTCAGCATGGCTCTCCCTCCGTCTGTGCACAAAAGCGCTGGAGGCAGGAGCTTTGAAATTCTCGGAGGTCGTTTCCTTCGGTAACTAAGGGGAGGACAGCTCAGCACTCAAACACTAAGAAAATTAGCCTTTCAGTGCACAGATTTGTTAGTGAAATGAAAACTCAAAATACTACACGCAACAAGGGTTCCCCAGGAAAAGGAACTTCGTAACAGCACACGAACGAGAGAAAAGTCTTCATACGTGAAGTCGTGAAATGTGTTTAGGCGTGGAGGAGAGGTGGGGCTTGCCGTGTCTAACCACAAGGTGCCCCATGACCTGGTGAACCCTGCAGCCCCAAGCTGGACTCGGGGCGGGGGGGGCCCAGTGCTGCAGTTCATCTGGCACCTCAGGAAGGCGTCGCTTCCTGGCTCATTTGGGAACGACCTGAAGGTGAAAATGAAGGGGCCTGGCCCCTCTCTGCAGCCGAGAAGTGGTTCTCCCAGAGACCAGTCTCGTTCCGCACTGAAGGTCCTAATGGATTACTTTCAGAGGTAAGACATGCTTCCCACCCCCACCCTAAGGCAGCAGTATTAAATAGACTAGTAGATGGGGATCCTTTTCTCAGACCTAGAAGGGCTTATGACGTTGCTGCAGCTAACTCTCGAAGTGTCACCTTGTAATTTGCAAAGCTGTTGCTAAACTACTACCTGGACAGGAAAAGTCTTTCCCTTGTGGTTTTTGGATTTTTTTCTTAAACAAAAAAAGCTGCTGCTGCTGCTGCGATTTAAAAATATTTTATATTCCAGAGAACTAAAGAACTAATACAAATAGCTCTGTGAAATGCAGAGCACCACAACGCCTCTGTGGAGCTGGGCTATGAAAACACTTTGCATTGCTTAAAATAAGGCTGTTCTACCTCCCCAGCGTGCCTGCCGCCGCGGGGGTTCGCTCCTCAGCGTGGTCTCACACCAACAGTCCTCCAGGGCTGCAGGCTGGTTTCTTCTTTACTTTCTTTTTCTCTTTGCAAGACTTGGAGATGGTCTCAGCTTCCTGAAACAGAGGACACCGTGGCCATTAAACAGCAGTTACTGAAACCTGCTACTTCATAAGACAGGATTTGAAAATATACGGCTTTGTGTAACCACAGAACGTTGTGTTCAAACTAAAGGCGAGGGCAGAGCGTAGTCCCAGGGCACGGGCTGACAGTCACAGCAGGGTAAGATTTGGAGGCCCCTTGGTTGTAGCAGTCACTCGGAGCAGAAGTTTTTGAAAACAAACCTGCCTCAACAGAAGTTGTCTCCAGTCCCAGCTAGTAAACCTAACGCCCAACTAGACTTTTGCAGGCGGCTGCTGGTAAAAAAACTGACTACAGCCACCCTTCCACCCTAGAAACGGGGCACTCTATTGCCATAGTTTTCCTAGATTTTTAAACCTGCCGGGGGAGTAAAATGAATAATGTCTTAAAGCAAGTTGGGGGAGTAGAAAGTGGCTTTTCTTTCAAAGGTGGAGGCGCCTGGCTCACCTGAGGGTCTCAGCAGTATGGAAAAGACCAGTCCCAAGGATACAGTGGGAAGCAAACAGCTGTAGGAGCATCACAGCTTGTATATGGTGGGGGGGAAAGCGGGCACCAGCTAAAGGAAAGGGAAGAAAGGCCCAGGGAGGGCAGGAAAGGTACAGGAACAATCCTGCAAGGGGAGGCAGGAGGAAGAAGGCAGGCAAGGGGGATAGAAGAGAGATGGAAAGAACAGCACAACGCGGCACATGAGAACATAAGCTGTGAAGCCAGCACCCTGCACAAGTGTGTGACACAGGCACCACGGGACCTGAAAGCCTTGCTGCTTTGAGCTGCAGCAACTGCATGCCACCTGGCCACACTGCATACGCAGCCATGCTGTGCTAGCCTGGGACCAGATGATGGCAACAGGACAAAAATTCCCGGGACAGAAATTCCTCTGTCCTTTTCCGGGGATGTGTAGCACAGCACAAGCCACAGCTCTTGCTCCCAGTTGCTGAGGGGTGGCATCACCTCTGCTCTCAAGGGGCCTGAAATGCCCCAGACATTTCAAATCCACACACAGCTTAAATGATTTGTGACAAAACTGAGCTCTAAAGTGCTTGTGTCCTGCTCAGAGCATCCATCAAGCATTCTTCCCCATCATGCTCAGAAAAGGACCGTTATCTAGCAGGAATGCTCCAAGCACCTGGGCCTCACTCAAACCTGGCTGGAGAAGTTACCCCTTTTATCCAGCAACCCAATTTCTCCTCCAAGAAATGTAAAAGTTCCACGTGTGGCACAGGCCAGCTCCCCCTTCCTGCAGGACTGCCCTAATAAATCAGCTTATAAAACTGTTTTCTGTCGCTGACTCCCTCTGGACCAGTGAATACTGAAATACAGTGGTCACACTGCACAGCTGCCAGCAGGGGAATGAATATGGCTCCTTCTCAGAACAAGACATCGTGCTGGTTAGAACATCCCTGGGACTGGTATTCCTGGCTTCCCTAGGCAGAGGAAGAAGCTGTATCTGAGTCACCCATGTTGTCAGTGACTAGAGTCCTTGCCTGGCCATGATACTGGCTACAGCAGGGCCCCATAAGCAGTTACGCAGTCCAGGCAGTGCAACGGTCAAGGAAGTTAAGCAAAGCTCTGAGAACAGCAATGAACAGCCCAGGCTGGCAAGGCCATGAGCCCTTTCCACTGGCTGTATCCTTGGAAGACCCAGCAATGCTGTTACTGCACATCAGTTCCCACAACCCCTAGCAGGAGGAATTTAGGTGCCTTACCCAAGGGTGCCGACTGACCGGATGGCAAAGGTCTGAAAAACAGGGTCTTCGACTGTCACATCAGACTGTGGGAGTTATGTGTCAGAGAACTGCCCCAAAATTAGCACGTGAATTTCTGATCTATCCTCAAGATTTGATTTTTTAAAAAGCTAGAGTTCTTCTGTCTTTACCTGCTAAGCCAATCAATAGTTTGTATCTGTTGATTGTTGCTTTACCACTGATGGCTACCATACTACTGATTGATACTATATTATTGATTGCTAATAGTATTTTGTAATAGCTTGATAGAGATATATATATTTATATTTGCTTTATTAATCATAGGTAAAATCGCTGGTGGTGATTTTTGTGCTATTTTGGTGATCTGTAATAAAGCAAAGAAATTTAAAGCATAAAAGCCTCTGTGTTCTTCTGTATCGCAGAATCCCACAAACCCATGGTTGTGATCTCTATGCACCCACAGGCCAGGAAACCCTTGGGGTGGTGCCACCACCTCTCCTGAAGCACCAGTCCAGTCTCAGGTACCAGCCAAGATGAACTGTCAGTCCCTGCATATGCAGTACAGAAGTTAATACTTTTGTTAATATGAAGATGAAGAATATCGGTGCTTCCCTGCCAGCGTGCGAGGAGAAACTGATACCCTTTCACAGCACAGACACTGTCAGGATGCGACAAAGGCTACTGCTCACTTCAGTGTTCCAAGCTAAAAGCTGCCAGCACATTTACTCCAGTATTTCCTAGCACTGTGCCTGCGAATCTTAGGGAGAACAAATACACCCAAGCAACGGGCAGTAGCCTCTGTCCCACGCACCATGGGAAGTCTGTGTGGCACTCACCACGGGGACAGCAGGGAGGATGCGGGTTTCCTCCAGGCACTCTCTGAGATGACTTATCTCAGCACGGTAGTCATCCAGCTGGCTCTCCAGCTTCTCCCGCCTGACTCGCTCATATTCCAGCTGGGCTTTCAGCTCCCTCGCAGCCCTGCCAAAAGCAAAGGAGACAAGCGGAGCATGAAGCACATCCAAACCTGCCCTGGCTACTCCACGCCATCCTGTGCCTTTTTTAAGGAACGGGTTAGTCACAGCAGAAAGCAGCGCAGTACTCCTCACAGCAGCTGCGCTGGGGTGAGCTGCGGTGCGCTCCTGGCTCCAGGCCCTTTGTAACAAGCCCAGACCGCCGTTCTGCCTCCTTCGCGGGCAGCTGTGCTCAGCGCAATCTGACCACGAGATGGAGACGTCTTCCCACGCAGAGCCAGACACTAGGGTCTTGGGTAGGCTGTAACCCACGTCCATCTCCAGCTGTGGAAGAGGGAGAAGCGCCCAAGGAGCAAAAACGTTAGTATGAAACAGAAAAAGCAAAAAACTGGAATTCTGGAGGGGCAGGGGCAGCTTTTTCCTTTCTGTCTGGTGCCTCTACATCCTTTTGATTAGCTTAGCCACAGATGAGGAATACTCAAATGACAGCCTGCATGACTCTTACTAAAGGGAAACCAAAGCACTGGCTGATAAACAGTCGTACAAGATCTCATTGGTCACACCCACAACGGCTCCTAAATTAATTGAGATTCCTGGAACTGGTTAGCTAAGACATAATTCACATATATTCTTATTACAACAGCAATCGACCTCAGCAACTGAGTCATCTGGAGTTGAGCTGGTTCTCCTCTGTATCAGGATGAATTAGAACAGCTACAAGGATGGAAGACAGTAAAAGGGGGACACCTGCCCTGTGGATTCAAACAGCACAGCAGGAAAGCTCTCAGCAAGAGCTACCACATTTCCAAGACTGAAGTATTCCTGAACCACGCAGCCCAAAGCTACCAAGCTGTATCAGCCTTACTGGTGCTGTAAGAACAGCCCGTGCTTATGCAGGGAACTCAGAGCTCAGGGGAACAGGCCGACTTCTTGCACACTTCAGATTAATGATCACAGCTCCAAAACTGTGGCGCACACATGGTGGCAATTTTTTCCATGCAGGGCAGTCTGGTCAAAGCATGGCACAGCAGTTCACACCAGGCCTCTCACAGTCAGAAAACCTGGACTAAACCAGAAAACATAAAAATCTGCTACAGTGGCCTTCCAAAGTGGCAGCTCCTGCTTTTCATCTAAAAAAATGGTGTTGTCATTAAATATTTTTAAATAATAAGGTTTTCTGGCATATGATACAAGCATCTTGGTGTTTATCCATAGGTAGGTACCCTGAGAAGGGTAGGTATATATGCTGAGAAGAGGTATTTCCATTTCAAAAGGCCAGTGTGGAGCTAGGGGTGCTCTCTAGCCTCTACAGGTGAGAAAGAACCTTCAGAGAGCCTCACAATTTTCCTAGTTTAGCCACACACGCCACAGAAAGCAAAATCCCTTAAAAAAGAGCCTTATCAGAGTCCTCTAATAGGCACTGCTAGCTTTTGAGCAGCTGCAATATCCAAAACGAACTCTAGTTTCTGCCATTAGTCGTGAATTTTCCATTATTGTAAATAGACTGCTCTGACCTTCCAACGTAGGCATCATCTGAGCTGGTCACTCTCCTCTAAAGCTGAGAGAGACACTCCTAGAAGTGATGAATCTCATCCCAAAGTGCATGTCTAATTATGCCCTGCAAGTGCCCACATCTCTTGAAGAAGTCTAGAAAGGAGCTGAAGGTAACTAACTGGGAGGCAGATACGTACACTGCAGACATATCAAGTTAAGGAAGACGGACTTTCAGCCTGGGCCGAGTGATTTGGAACCAAAAGAAATCCTGACCTCCGTTTCTTGGCTCAGATATGGTTGTAAATGAACTACTTAATCCCAACACGTGACACCTATTACCTGCCCCAGACCTACAGAGACTGGTAAATCTGCTATCTTCTTGATGGCGTACAAGCCTACAGAGACTGGTAAATCTGCTATCTTCTTGATGGCGTACAAGCCCTCCAGATACACTCTCCTCTCAGTGACCAAATAAAGATAGTGTTTGGGGGGGACCCAAACACATAATGGACACGGTTATTTACAGAGACTGAGAACAGTGGGTAGCCAAATCTTTTGACAGGTAGAGATGGAGACAGAGCTGTCTTTTGGATGCTGCATTACTGTTTAAGCCCTAAATCTCTGATAGACAGAAGGTCTTTTCTTTGAAACTTAGACAATCTGCCCATCAGATCACCTGACCAATCTAACAGAACCCTTTCATTGAATGGAGAGACTGAAAATCAGACAGACATTGTGAAAAGCGCTTCATGTGCAGGGGCAGGTTTGCTGAGATTTCTTTTTACTGTGGTCTGGATATGAGCTAATGCTTTCTTGAGCATAGAAATATATTGCCCTTGACACTGAAATCTAGCAGGTCATTGAATAATTTCTGCTGTGAATAATTTCACTTCCATCCAAGCCATGATAAGGCTAATGCCTTTTTTCAGATTTATTAAAATGTACGCATGTATTTAGCATCCCCAATGCAAACAAAACAGCCAGAACTTATCAGACCTACTGCACATATGCTGCAGGAAAACTTGAAGGCCAAACATATGATCTTGCACAAGAAGTGTGGACCCATCAAACACTTCTGTTGTGCTGTGGGGCTAATCCTGGTGGAAGAAGTTTAGAAATGATCAGACAAATTGCTGAATTCCATTTCTTTTTCACCTGGCTAAAGTTGGTAAGTGGAAAAGACAGAATGACCAAAGCAATTTAAGTGTAAGTTAGCCTCAAAGAAGGCTTTAAAACAAGCCTCACCAAGTTAAACATTAGCAGGGCAAATTAACCTTACTTCTCAACATCTCTTTCTTCTTTTTTTGTCTTCTTCTCCTCTTCTGTTATTCCTCCCAGCTGTCTGTAGTTGCTGTAGGCAATTTCTAGAAGTTGCTTAAGTTCTTGAATCTTGCAATAGGCCCTCACTGTAAGACAGAGTTCTTCAGGTAGGTAAAATGCATGAAGACAGTCATGCTGGAATCCAAGTCTGGAAAACAGTCTCACAAACACCGAGCAGAAATCACACTGCTCAGCAAACACTGAGCTACACCTGACACCCACACAGCAAACATCTCAAAAACAAGTAGCAATCCAACATGATTTCACCAACAGGGATTAAAGCAGTGTAACAATTACGTTCTGATTGCCCTCTGCTATGCTTTCTAATTTTCCACAGTATATTTAAATGTTCAATGATACAGATATCCTGTCAACTATCTCATCTTACAAAAAGTCACAGCAGTTGGCAGAAACTGTGCAACTAGGACTATAATGTCTTGAGACCAGCTTTTTCAAACAAGGAGTGATGGAAAGACAGTGCTTACTGCGTGCATTCCTTTTATCTGCTTTGTCCAGGGTTAAATCTTCTTTGCTATCTGTACTCCCTTCCACACCATGTCTATCAAAAAACTTTATGTTGTTTGCATCTAGTTCTTCATCACTAGAGTTACTGTCTCCAGTTCTTTGTGTCAAAAGTTCCACAGCTTCCAGCTGCGCAAATCTGCACAGAGAACAGTTAACCTACACTGAAATACGCCCATCATCGGAAAAATGCATATTACAGAAACTCTTTGAAACAATTCATGTTCCCATTTATCGGAGTAGGTTTCAGAATTAAAGGAAGCATTGGTACACAAACTATGAGCAGTTAATCTTTTTGTAGTATTCTGATTGCATGAACTCTGCCTCAGTGGAATCTTATGACAGTGACTCCTACATCAGAGGTATCTTCCTTCACAGGATTTCTTAACTGAATCTCATCAGAAACTGCATTATTTTCATTAATGCAAAAATCCACTAGCCTTTGCTACTTCTCATTTACTTTGTACAGCAAACTGTGAGCATACTGGCTCACAACTTTCCTTCTGCAGATCAGCTAGTTTTTGTCTTTTATGTCTGACCTTATTAAAAAAAAAATAAAGTGAAAATTAAAATATTTTATAGCTACAATACAGCTTTGCTTATCACTTAGAGCTGGAATTCATAGGCCTGATCTGGTCTTACTCCATCACTGAAAATGAGGATTAATTCCAACAAAGCTGATGTGATATTGATACATAAACAGTAAGTAAATAAACGACAGAGCTATAGGATATGTACTGCTACCTCTTGGCTAAATCCTTTGGAGTCTCTCCAGCATCATTTGTAATGTCACAGTCAGCTCCCATTTCAATCAACCACCGTAAGCAATGGATATGCCCCTGTTCAGCAGCTACGGGAAGGAAGGTGCACACAGATCAGTTACACACAACTGAAGTGTTTCGAACCTAAAATGTCCTCCTCTTGTCGTTATTTGACATGCCAGAGACTGGGTTCACTAAGACACCACAGGGGAGATACTATTCAAGAAAAGCCTACATGTCAAGATGCTCAGGTCACAGGGGTACACAGTTTTGGGGAAGATCATGCAATGTGGTTTCATGATTCTTTCCAGTCCAAGAAATTTACTGGCAACTTTTCCTGAGCACAAGTTAGACTAAACTTGCCAAGTCTCATGCACGTGAGACACACAAGTAACTGCTGCCTCATGCTCCCTTGCAGTAAGGCCTGTATGTTATAGATTTGCAGCAAAGCACTGTCACCTCTCTCTGGCTTTGGACTCCCATATATCACACACACTAGTTGCCCCTGTCTGTGGTGCATGGTGCTGTCTCATGGAGGAGAGAAGCCAGAGCTTTGTGCTGGAGCTATAGGTACCTCATTTCTTGGGCCAGACACTCAAGGCAACACTTCTCAGCTGCAGCCTAACACAACAGCTTGGCCTAGTCATATGGCCTGGCATGGCTACTGCTTACACCCCGTGGTACCAGGAACAACGTCTCACATACGGATGATGGCATTTAGCATGTGTAGCTGAAACCTGTAATCTGTTTTTCTCAAGAAAGCAGCCCCTTCAGATACTTGCTGTACTTGTTTTCTTACTGAGATAAGGAAATGAAATTACAGTATCGGCCATAGTATTCGCCCATAACACCAACCCTGTATGTAAAGATTGGGGATGAAACAATTGTAGGTTAGAACCATTCTAAGAGGGTGGTCAAGAATGCAGAAAACATTTTTTAAATCACTACATACCACTTTTTTTAATGAGAACTTCAATTATGGTTTTAAAAATTCTACCATTTATATCTACTCAAAAATAAATGTGGGAAACAGTGTTAAAACCATATTACAAAAATACCTCCCTGTTTCCTTCTTCTCATATTTCTTCTTTCAGACATTGCTATGAAACCCCCAAAGAGGACCGTTTCTCTGTAATGCTAGCACTCCACTACTTATCAAGGTGTTAGATACCAGAAGTTTACCTTCCTTCACAGCATCCCGCCAAATGACTTTGTTGTGGTTTTTATGACACATCTCCACAGTACTGATGTGTTCAGTAAATAAAGGTCCAAGCCGCAATACAGTTCATTCTTATACCTAGCTAGCCAATGTTTCTAAAAGTCACATCTCACCTGATAAAAAAAAACTAATTAGTTTTCAGTTTAGATGTCATTTTCCCTTGAATACAAACTCTTCTTTCTTGACTTCAGCTTCGTTATTTTGTTTTGAAAGTGCCACCTACACGCACATGTATCACAAAATATTTTTTTCAGTGTTGCCCTTTTGAGCCCTCAGGAAATGAGATGCTGTTTTTCATGAAGTTTATCTGATGAGTAGGCACTTGAAAAACGAAGTAAACAAGCCAGCCACAAACAGTAACAAGCCAAAACACAGATCATAATTACTGACCTTTGTGCATGAGAGTGGATCCCTTATCATCCCGCTCATTAATATTGATTACTCCTCTTCTCACTAATCTTCTAAGCACTAACAAGTCCCCATTGAAAGCAGCGACATGAGCTGGGAAAGCTAAAACTGAAAATGAAATCCACATGTTTCCAAACAGATGACAGTAATTCCACTAAACACGCTCGTATTTGTCTCTCATGGCTTGCCTCTCTCATACCAACTTATGCATGGACACTTCATAGCTGTAGTTAGCAAGGTTAACGCACCTTTAATCAGTTAAAATGCAGCTGCCTAACTAGCACGGTTCATCACAGACTTGACTGAACATGCCTTGGTTATGGCTACAGGCATCTCACAGAGTCAAGCGATTAATTTATCAACCTGAAATAACAAGTATACCTTTGTTTGATGGTTGATGTTGTATTACTGGTGGTAACTGGGGTGATTTGCCTATTTTGAATTGCATAGTCTAATGAAATATATAAACCATTTTACTTCTCCTTACTTAAAAACTACCCATATAGACAATTTGATTTTTCTAGTAATTTGTTACAGACAGGGAGTACTGACATACACACATATATGTATAATGAAAAAAGACTAACAGATAAAGACAGCAAGCGCCTGGAAAAAGTAGAGAGGTAAAGGTGCAGTTCTAATATCCTTGGTCTGTTGAACATTTTATTTTGATCATGGGTAAACCTAAGATATTTACAAAATCACACTGAGTATCCCAGTCTTCAGCTGTCAGGAAGCATAGTAAGCATTGAAAAGAACTTCCTTATATTGGTAATTTAAATGTTATACTTCTGCTCATACAAGTTTTCAGAATCAAGCATTTCTATAGAATTACAATGCCTATTTTAACAGTATCTTTATCAATACTCACCTTCCTGTTTCTCTGGATGCTCCCCCTCTTCTTCCACACTATCAATATATTGGAGAATATTATCTTTATAGAACCGTTCAGCCAAGTCCCTTGGAGTCTCTCCTTGGTCATTCCTGGCTTTCAGCGTGTGCATGACACTGGCCATTTTACTGACCAAGAACATAAAGCAATGCAAGTGTCCTTCTGCCGCTGCCAGATGAGCTATAGCACAAGGAAAAATAAAGTATGTTAGAGTGGAACACTGCTGCCCGCCAAGAAACCAGCGCTCTCATCACCAGCCAGATCTAGCTCATCTACCAGCACTTGAGCCATCCAAAACTGCACAACAAGTGGGAGCAGCCTCACATGAATAGGGGATGTACAGCTCCTATCCAGGAGAGTTCAGCTCTACGTAAAGGAGCTAAAAGAAAGCTGTCAAGGATAGGATCTGCAAAGAGGAGTTCCTCGCTGAGCTGTTTGCAGGAGACAATACTGCCAAGAATCTGTTGAGCACCAGCTAGGAGAGTGCACTTCTGGGGTCTCATCTTTCCTGTGAACACAAATATCTCTTCAGCAGCTGTCTGACTTGCTGTCCTAGAGATACTCATTACAGAGGGCCAAGCAAGCAGTGTCCTTGATTAGGAGTTAAGACCATTTCTACTTTAGTCCCACCTCTACTGTGCCACCACAAACAAGCTGCGTCACACCCTCAGTCACTCCACCTATAAAAGGAGGACAGTGACATTCACTTCACCAGGTAAAGTATTGGAAGGCACATCCCATGGCAGAGGCTCCTATTCACACTTGTTGCGGATAGTTGCTGCGTGCAGGAGCTGCTCCACCTCACCGTGGCAGTGACTGTTCCCTGTGGGGGTCAAGTGTTTCCCCCCTGACCCTTTAGGCTACGCTGAGGTTTAGATATTTAATACTACTAGAGTGCTCAGCCTATAACAGTGCAAGAGGTACAAAACACTTGTTCATTATTTTGTAATTGGTAGTATGCTCTAGTCCCATTAACGAGAAGAAGTTGCCAAATAAACGCTTATTATGTGTTATCACTCCATGAAAACGTTCTGTAAAAGCTTGCTGATGTTCTAGAGGCAAAATGATTATTTTGTCTCCAGATAAGAACCTCGTTATCTTCATAATTAATAAACAATGTACCCAGGAAATAAAAGTCACCATTTTTGGCACATGCAAATTCTCTACTGCAAACCATCCACAGCCTACCAGAGCATAATTGCTTTAAAAGGTGATGGATATTGATTTTACAGTAAGATGACAATAGTTTGGTACAGAAGATTGCTAAAATTTAATGCAACAAAATCTTGAGCTTCACTGAAATCAGAGCAGTTTTCCCCATTGTCCTAATTTTATTCAGTGAGTTAGTTACTCAGGGATAAGTGAATAGAAGAGATACCTTGTTAAAGGTAAGTACTGATTACCAGTCTGCTGGTGAAAAACTGACTCAACCCTTATGAATCCACTTTCAGATACCTAAAATCTTAGGGATAAAACTTCACCTTTTGGGATGAAACTTTTTTTTTAATCAGATGTCTTTCCTGTGCAGAAAGAGGTCAGAAAAGCTCAACATTTTCTGCAAAGGTGGCAAGGGGAAAATAGATTAAAGAGTTGAATTCTTTCCGTGTCTTTTTGCACAGTTTCAGTGGAATGCTGTGGAAGATCCATGAAGAAGCCTTTCCCAAGTAGCTTTTAACCTGTGTGTTTCTTAGTAGCTAGTGCCCAATGTCTAACTGTGCCGCACCATCCTCAGGCATGCTGAGCACTTGCAGTTGAAACTAAAGCCAAAGGGTACTGTGATGTTAACACAAAATATGCAGCTTAGTGCTGAAAACTTTGAAAAACCTTGTCTCTGCCATCACAAATAGGCAGTGGGTGGCTGGTGTTGGCAGCCCAACTTCTCTGTGTTTCATCTCGCCTTTTATAAAATCAGTCTAACACACTACTCACTCTTCTCAAAGTCACAAGTGAAAAACCAGTGCCTATGAAAAATTCAGATGTTGCACTATAATTAAATTAATGCTATATTTAGAACAGGTTTAACTACTGAGCAATAAAGGAAGCATGGATACGGCCAAAAAAAACAAATACAGAGAAAAAACAAGATGTTGAATTACTAAGCACAGCCCGTTCTGTACATTGATTGAGCCACAGTTCTTCCAAAACATTAGCATGATTAGAGGTAATCAAAGCCTCTGCTATAATACACATGCGCAAAAGGTGCAGCCAGTTTTTCAGTTTTAGGTGTATGGCATTGCAACCTCAGTGAATTTGCTTCAGTATTCTCTTAGGAAAGACTATAGCACTGTCCAGCTCATCTTGAAGCTGAAGTACGTAAAGATGATTTAAGTTCACTTGCTGTTTCACAAGCTGAGGAAAAGCTGATCTGTACAGCACACCGCTTCTATTAATCTTTTACTAGCAATGTTTCAAAGCATTTTCTTTCTTTTGGATGATAATATGATCAAATGAAACAGAACAAAGGCTGGAGGATCAAGCTTCTGTAGATGACAAAATAACAACAAAACCAATTTTCTACTAATCAGTATAGACAGAGCATTTAAGTAGAGCTGTGCTGGCATTTGCTATCTCTTCACAGAAGTCCGTTATCAGGGAAATGCTCACAAATACAAATAAAGCTACCTTCTATGCTGCCACCAGGGTGCCTCATATCATGACCCCTTATTGCTAATACATCAGATGTCCTGCTGGGATGGACATCCTTTATCAAGACCCAGGTTTGCAAAACAGAACACAGATACCAGTTTACTAGGTAAGTGGTGCTTAATAGAGGGTAAAAGATTTTAAGAAGGGATTTAAAAAGATAACTTCATACAAATCACAGAGGGAAAAAGTATGCAATTTGGAAGAAATAACGTGATAAACCATAAGAAGGAAAATGCTAAAAGGGAAAGGATGCAAGGAGAACCCAGGGTACGAGCAATACCATTCACTTTACAGCGGATATTGAGGCAGAGTGGTAGGCAGAGGGACACTGGAGAAACTATGAAAAGCAAGGAATA
This sequence comes from Falco cherrug, assembly GCF_023634085.1. Taxonomy (NCBI): domain Eukaryota; kingdom Metazoa; phylum Chordata; class Aves; order Falconiformes; family Falconidae; genus Falco; species Falco cherrug. The sequence goes on from NC_073698.1 coordinate 8,608,518, forward strand.
AATACTGCCCATTTTTTGTGCTCATGATTACAAAAAGAGTACAGAGTACAGATTACAGGTAATACAGAAATACCATACAGATAATACACAAATACTGGTATCCCAGAAACCAAGATGAAGCAATCACAGGTAAATGAGAACAAGGCTTTTACCAAATCAGTTAAGAAACAGTGGCATACAAAAACCTGCATATGAACATGCCAGAATCCGATCACACTGTCATAGCCATTAAAGGCTGGCACAGATTCAAAATGAAGCACACAGCAGCTGAAACTGCCTCCTTCCCACTTACCCTTCTCCTCCTGTGACCTCCTTGGCACATGCGCTCCACCACATGGATAGGAGATGCTGCCTACCTACACAGCGCTCTCAGCTAGGCTCAGCCTGCTCCCTACTCCAGCACCCATGAGCTCTGATCCCTGCCAGCAGCAGCAGATAACAGGACACTGCCCCAACAGGTAAATACTTTGGATTTTATAAAACCCCTCATCATTATAAAAATGGAAAACCCATGTTGATTGCATGGAATCAAACAGCAAATCCTGCAGGTGTGTAGTTTGCTACAATTATCACATAACACAACTGTAAACCAAAGGTTAAAAAATGTGTGATTTATCCTGATATACCTGGAAGGTTTCCTTTGTTATCCACATCATCTATACATGCTCCCCATCTAACAAGAAGCTGCAAACACCCCAAACGACCATGAAAAGCAGCATAATGAACAGGCTTCCAGTCATTCCTGTCCGAAGCATTCACATTCTAAAATGAAAGCAGCAGGTTAATGCATTCATTTATGAATCTTAGACACAAGACAAATTTTATAAATAGGAATCAGCTGTTCATTGTGTCAAATTATTTAAATCAAATAACAAAGTTCATGCTACATATGCAGTTCCTGTTCCAAGACATGTACTTTTTCCAGGTTCTTGGGTTTATTTAAATAATACACAGATAAAATGTGCATTTTTAGACATACTTCTATCACTGCTTTGGTCATTATTCCTTAAATATTCATCTGGATTATTTTTTTTTTAAGTTTTTGTCTCATTTACTATAGAAGATACATACAATGCAAAAAATCACAACCACCACAGCACCTGATTTTCATTTAATGACACCCTCAGTGGAATGTGGTTTACTCACTTTATTCTCTCCAGATTTTTGGATCATTTCCCTAACATATCTTACAATAAAAAAAAAAAAAGAAAATTTACTCTAAAAATGAATTCACCAACAGTAATTAATCCACAGTCTTAAATCTCAGTTTAAGCTAGGGAGAGTTTGGTTTGGAAAAAGATACCAGATTCTGGCTTTGCGCTAGGGAACTGCGGGTAAGAGTCTCTCACCGCTCCACTTCGCAGTATGGTTTGCAAGGTGTAAGACCTCCCATGGGCTGCAGCTAAGTGTGACGGTGTGCACCCACAATCATCTTGAGCTTCTGCATTTACTCCATTTATTAACAAAGCCTAAAAGAAATGCAAAGTAAAAGCTCGGTTCACCAGCTGAAAAAGCAAACATTGCCAAGAAAGATGACTTCAGACAATCAGCAGGATAACCTTGGCCTGACCCCAAGGCCCTGAGAGTGCACAAAATAAACGTGTTTGCACAGACAGCACAAACGAGTGGAGTGGTTTTAACTAGAGTGACTTGATTTCAGAGGTAAAGACATCAAGACAAGATGCTCATAGCTCCATTAGGAGCTCTCAGCTGATCTTCATAATGAATTTGTCCAGACTGAAGGTCTGCTCTACTTACTTTTGCTTGAGAGTGAGTATCTATACGTACCTGCATGCAAGCATCCTGCCCTCGGATAGCTGCAAGGTGAGCTGCTGTCCACCCTCTGACAGTTACATGTGTTGTATCAGCTCCATACCAGAGCAACCAGTGAAGGCACTGCTCAACCAAAACCAAAGGTTTTTATTTAACTATTTTTCTTATGTATCTGAAGCACATTTTAAGTCCTAATTTATCAGTCAATGCTACATTTCAAAACAGTATCGGAATACGTCATTATGGAAATACAACACCCCAGAGGATGCCTTAGCCAGGTATTTGTGCATTAGGCAGTTACAGGTAAGTTATACTTTCCAGTTTTCACCCAAGGGTACAAAATGTGCAAATAACCTATTAATTCACATCCCAGCACTGATTTTACAGTATGGCTTCTTAATTTTACTCTTCCAGATTTAAAATGTAATCTGTGAGAGTATTCACGTGGCATGAGGTGAAAGAATTGGAAGAAACAATGCAAACATGCTCATTTGAATTCCAGCTAAAATTACTGGCAGGAAAAATACCATGTGACAAATCTAAAGCCTCATTTAATTTATTAGGCTCCTCAGGTGTACATAATCACATTTCTCTTTGCATCCTTCCATGGCCTACATTTGTTTTATTTGCCTTTTTCCAGTAGGCATTATTGCTCACAATGGAAAGCTTTATGAACTATCCAAAAACAGCTAGAAGACCCATTAAAACTTCTTACTATATATTATTATGACTTATTATCTTCTTTCAGGCCAGCCTACAGCTACAGTTCCTCCACTGTCTCCACCAAGAAGCCTAGTGACAAAACCATGACAGATAATTCAATAAAGTCTAACACATTGATTGCAAAGTAGGAGATTCGACTAAAAAATGGCAGAATTTATAGAGGCAGAAAAGGGTAGATAAGCAATCTATTTTTAGGGTTGACAACACGATGATCAGCATTTTCTTGACAATTCCTTTACATTCCAGAAACAGCACTGCACTTATTGAGTTTAGCAAGAACTTTACATTCTTTCCTTTGGGACATGAATTTTTATGTGGTTATTCATGGCCTTGTTGCGTCAAGGTTAGATTGCTGTAAAGATTGTACAAGGAGGCTGCAACAAGAAGGGGAACATTGTGCTGAATACAGCAATTCAGTCCTGCTGGAAGTTTAAAACATTCAAGCAAGCACCTTCTGATTTCTCCATCAATACTCAATGTCTTCATTTATTAAAATAAAATGTTTTAAGACTATTTCTATAGAAAATAAGGCATGGGACAGGACATTGGTAAACCGAATGAACATGTTTTCATGTCACTTCTCACTCTCTGTTTTAATCACCCTCTGAACATTTTACACATCCTACAGCATTTTCTAGGTGTCCCAAGAGAAGGGGAAAACACAACAGGGACAAAAGAAGATCATGAGTCTGGAAGGGATGCCATAAGGCACATTTTGCTCAGAGTAAGAAAATGACTGATTTTTGTAAAATCTGGCAATATTGACAACGTAAACTGCCTGGGGCTTCAAAAAGAGAAAATAAAAACCTAAAATCCCATACTTCTGCTCTTGGTTAATATATTTAATGAGAAAAACAGGCAGAAAATTATTGATTTAGCTTGATCAAAGCTAGCATTTTTGGGTCCAGCCTCTCCCAAAGAAAAAAAAAACCTTGCTGTGTCTGAACACTACCATATTTTACCTCCAGACTTCCAGAGTGGGCAGCACATTGCAATGGTGTGAATTTGTGGACTAAATCCACCTCATTAATATCGGCTCCATTTTTTATCATTGATGCAAGATGTTCTACATCACCAGCTTTCACTGCCTCATGCACAGAAGTATAATTTTGCTTCTTCTTGACAGCTACTGAGGAATAAGAAAAGGGCATTAGTCAGTTCAGTAACATTTTAGAGATAGGAAATAACTGATGAATCAAAGAAACATCAGTGTGTCAGCTTCACAGGAACCAACCAAAATGTTCAGACTAACTTCATGAGATTGAGATTCATACCAGCAGGAATCCTAAGACACTTCTGTTTGTCAGAAACAGAGCAATATGCAAAAACCTGAGACAGCCATGCCCTCTGCAACCCCAGAAAAAGGTCCAAAAGAGTAAGACCCAAAAGAAAGATGACAAGAAGCGCAGCAAGAGCGGGAAGCAGAGCTACTCCATGTATGTATGCAAATGCTGGAGCAGGTCCACCCCGACACTGGCTCTCTTCCAAACCTGTGGGCATCACAAACTCTTTCATCAATCACATTTTCAAGTATGACACCAGGGAGGCTTCTCACTTGTGCAAACAAGCTGTCAGCCATCACTTCCCAGGTGCTTCACACAGCCATGCCTCTGCCGCTGGCTGCCTAAGGACTTGGCACAGCATGGCATATCACAGTGGAGGGCACCAGATCCTTCACCAAGTGAGCATACTACACAATTGCTCTTGACTGAACTACACAGACCAGCTTCAGGACAAACTGATGTCAAAATTAAAGCTGCTGTACAAAAGCAGTTCTTCGTACGACATGTTAGTCATCCGGCGTTGCTCTCTCACTAGAGCTACACCATTGCTCTGTCACAGCTCACTTTGTTAGCAGTCTGATATTTTGCTCCCACCAAAGTTAATAACATTTTCACTGACTTCAATGGCACAGGATCAAATCCTAAATGTAGAAGCAGTTGGGTAAAAAAAAAAAAAAAATCCACGACCAGGCCATGGGAACAAATAACCTGTGTTCTCCTTCAGGCCTTTCCACTGATTAACTATGTAACTGGAAACAATGGGAGTCACACATCCAAACCCCCTTGCAACATCTTGGTATGTTGCCAAAACTTGCAAACAGAAATAACGTGTTGTAAGTAGATCTAACAGCTGAGGGGGCTAACTTCAGATAGTCAAGCATAAGAGGAACCTAAAATAATTAGTAATCACCTTCTACAGTAGTCATCATTACAGTACCAAAATGCAGTAACACTGTTTGATTAGACTTCACACTGTTAAAAGTCTTGAAGAGGTAGGCTACTGTCTGGCAAGTCAAGCAATCCTGAAATGATTTGTACATTGTACAATTTGTACAAATGAAAATGTAGGTCTTAAGGTATTAGTGCCTCAGTTTTTCCACCTGTGGAGAAGAAATGGTAGTAGTAGTAAAAATTGTTATGCAATTTGAGATTAAAAAATGTTAAAGAACATGAATGAGATATTGCATGAACATGTTTGTGGTATATGTAAAAAAGTACTACATACAATTCAAAACAGCCTTCGCAGTTTACCAGTTCCTATTTTCCTGTAATGTGTAGCGTGATAGTAGTGCTCAGGCAGATTTAGGGTTGCCACAGAGGAAGAGGGCTGAAGCTGTTTCAATAATCCAGCCTGACTGTAACACACCCCATGCTGTAATGCAGCACTTGATCTTGTGGCTGTGTATCACTCCACTGCCACCTCCCCCAGCTCAGCAGGCTGCATTGCTGCCCTGCACAAAGCGGTTTCAGCAAGGAACCGGGACTCTATCCTGCAAGATACTGTATGAGCAAACAGCAGCAGTGTAGGAACACAGAATGATTCAGATTGGAAGGGACCTCAGGAGGTCATCTAGTTCATGTTTCTGAAAAATATTTAAGTATGTTTTGTGGTTTGAGTTGTTTTTTTTAAAGAGACAATATCACCAGGCCATAATTTTCCCACAAGGGAGTAATTCCTCATCGCCAAGTGACAGTTACAGACTGTAACACAATTATACAGACTTACATGAGAGGAAGATCCGGTTACACTACTTGCCAAAGTACTGTGTTTAACACAATGTCCCAGTACAGCAAGTTCAAGGTAATGCCTTTTTTTTTTAAAATCCAGAAGAAAAGCAAATGACAAGGCTGGCCAGCAAAGTGAATTGTCTCACCTCTCCCACTGGAGACCTACAACTGTATGGAGTTCAACGCCAAGTGCTTCTGCATGGCTTCTTGGCACAGGCCACCATGAACTAGCCAAAGGCACTGTCCTGGGATGGAAATTCAGTAAACAGCTGTTAACATGAATTCTGTAAAAAATACCTCGTTTTTGAAAGTGAAGTATAGGTTCCGTAACTTCATGCAATTTTTTAATCAAAACTGCTATCAAATGCCCATTGGATGTTCTAAGATAATTCCTTTGCAGAAAGTGAGCGTTTTGAGACGGGTATCTGCCTAAAACCCAATTAAAGAAATTAAGTGACGAAGAATACGGCTCAGAACAGGGCAATGCGAGAACCTGAGGCTTTCCAGAGTTTCTGTAAGACACAAGCCCACCCCTCTGCAGCAGGTCTCGGCAGCAGCGCCTGGGGCGAGGGGAGGCCGCGGCCCCCGCCGACCCGACGCCGCGGGCCCCGCCAGCCCGGGGAGCGCAGGCCCGGCCGGCTGACGCGGGGCTCACGGCCGCCGCTACCCGCCTTCCCCCCCGCGTCTGGCCAATACAGAGCGACCCGTGGGTCCCAGCGGCGCCCCGTGGCACAGGCCGAGGATTTCGGGCAAAATCCCTGAGGAAAGGCTGAGCCAGGGCAGCGCGGCAGCGGGCGGCCCCGTCATGGCGGCGCCGGCCAACGGAACTTTCCCCTCACGCCGCGGCCAGGAGACGGGCCGCTGCTGCCGCCCGCCAGCACCAGCGCGGCGCTCGGGGGCCGGCGGGGCTGCCCCAAGGCCTCCGGGAAGGAAAGCGGGGGGAAGGAGCGCAGGCGAACAAGTCTCACCGGCCGGAGGGGAGGCGGCCGGCGGCCCCTCACAGCAGAAGCGGCTGGGAGGCCGCCGCTCTCACCGGGAGCCTGCGCCCTCCTCCTCCTCCTCCTCCTCCCCGCGCCCGGCGCCGCGGAGGGGTTACTATGGGCACGGCGTGCGCTTCCCCCGGGCTCGCCGGGCGGCGGGGAGGCGGCGGCGGGAGGAAAATGGCGGGCAGGGCGGCGCGTGCCCGGCGCGGAGCGAGGGGCAGCCATGGCGGCCAGGCCGGGAGCGCTGCTCGCCGCCCGCCTGAGGTACGGGACGGGCAGGAGGGGCAGTGCAGCAGGGAAGGGATGGCGGGGGGGGGGGGGGACCGACACACCCGCGCTGCCTTGCGGTGCTTTTTGGCAGCCCTAGGGTTGTGTCTTCACTGCATTCCCCAGGGAGGTGTCACCACCAAGTACCTGTTCTGATCTCTGAAGCCATCGGTGCTGCGTTGACCAGGAGGTATTGGGCCTGTTCATGCTCCCAGCGGGGCCATCAGACTCCAGTCCCGATTTGTAGACGCTGAACCCCACCACCCCCCCGCGCTAGGGTGCTCACAGGGGGGTGGGCTTTTCCCCGCTCCTCAGACCCTCGGTGAAACCCAGCTGGAGCCAGGAGGGCAGCCAGGTTCCCCTGATGGGGCAAAGAAAGCACCCTGCATTTCCAGAGCCCCACTTCCAAGCAGGATGAACCCATCACGTTTACAGGTGTGCCTTGATAATTACATGGACCAAGACAGGCCCAAATTAGAGCTTAATTATCTTCATTATTAGAAAGTGGCCATAAATCTTCTCGCTGCAACTTACAGGTATCTTTCTGTTCTATTCCTAGCAATTTGTTTTCTTTTTCCAACAGCCTTCTGCATGAAAACATCACATCTCTGCTCAGTCTCCCCTGCATTTCAGTTTGCATGATTCAGAAGTTGACAGTATTCCAGGATACAAACTGCCAATTGCGCCAAACATCCCTGCTCCAAGATGAAGTTGCAACAGTTAATGCACCAGTAACTGCTCACAGCACAGCCAGCAGCCACACACCCTGCAATAAGGACTGACTCGCCCTCCATCAATCTCCCAAGTATTTTTGCTCCTCTAGACTTTCCCCAATTGAAAGACACTTTTGAAGCTGACATCTGCAGCAGGGCACACTTGCAACTATTACTACAACCTTAATATGAGAGTCGAAGACTTAAACTGCTTGAAACCCGGTTGTGAAGATGGGAAAAAGTATTGCAGGCAACAGCAAAATCACCTTCACAAGCTGAATTTCTACTTACATCATACAATCAGGGCGAATTCTGATCTCCCAAGTACCCTCACTGCAAGAGTCATATAGTAGGACTGTGACATTGCTTTGACTTTTAGTGCTTAGGTCTTGCTCCCAGCAGCTCTAAAAATATGCGCTATATATATATATGGCAGAGTGAATCAATCATTAAACACACATTCTCCTACAACACACAACCATATGATTATTTCCAATCCCATAAAGATACCAGCCACACAAACCCGCTACTGAAAGGAAAGAATCACACTCAAAATATATGCTTAATTTTCTTTATTACATTTAAGAAATAATAACATCTCAGGATATCTGGTTTAACCATCTAAGTCCAGTCATAAGCAACAAAAAAAAAAGTTAACCATGTTTCAAATGAGCATTCTTACATTCATTCCCCCCTGTAATGTAAAGAAAAGTGTTCAGCTGTATTAAATTCTTAGGTGTTTGACTAATGGAGAAAAAAAAAAAAAAAAAAAAAGTCTTAACTACCAGGCATCCTGGTTTGTTAATTGTTTGTTGGCACTTGTGTTCACTATCAAGCACTCCAGTTGGTTTGTTAAATCTGCCCCTTCTACCCAGAACTGTCTTTTTGGTTGTGGGGTTTTTTTTGTTGTTGTTGGTTTTCTTTGTTTTGTTTTGTTTTTTTGTCTTTTTTTTTTTTTTTAAATTCTGGATATGTAAATTTTGTTCAAATAAGTTTAAGAAGAAAAGAAACTTAGGGTTGTCTGTCTGAGAAGTTCCTGCACTGCCTCCCTTGATAACCCACCTATGGGACAACTGAAGGAAGTTATTTGCTTTCATTTTTCTGAATGTTATTGAGCAAAAGTTTTTAGTTCCATTTAAACTGAAAAAAGTACAGAAACACTGTCTTCATTTGATGGTGTGCATAAACATTACACTCCATATATAGCAAAAATATCTTTTATTTATAATTTACATTTCCACAAGTGAAAATTGTACATTTTTACATATACCATTTCATTCCATTAAATTTTCACGCATCTACAGAACTTTCACACAATGACACCTGAAACTGTGCAGGCAATAAGAAATTCAAATACAAAAATGTATTTATTAACCAGTAGTTGAGGCCCTGCCTCCGTTTTTATTTCATATAAAAAGTATTTGCCTTCCAGAGTTAACACACAGCATCTCTTCAGTAAAAAAATGTTCATACCTCAGTTTGAGCAGACTCATCGGGTTCTGTTTTTATATCTGTAGATGCAGGTGTGCTCTCTTCTGCACAGGCAGTAGGGGTGTCATCAGGTTCTTCTTTGACTTTAGGTGAGTCACAGGACTCCTGTGTTTCTTGTTTAACAATGTTCAACACTATATTTAGTGGATTTTCTGCCGGAGTCTTGCTGGGAGATGGTGTGCAATCAAATGATGATGTCTGCAAAGTGAAAGTCAATGCAGCTTTAACACACATTTAAATAACCATTTTTAGCTTCTTATCCCCTTTTTACTCTTTTTCAAAATGCAAACACACTGATGGTGAGGCACCCAAAATCCAAACTTCTACTTTATCAAGATCCTAAGAAAACAGGTATTTATTTTAATAGCATTACTTTTTCACAATTACTTTGAAAAGGTATCATCCAACCAGTGATGGAATGCTTAACACATTACCATAAACTATTCCCTGCTATTAACACACCCCAACACCCATCTACTCCATTTTTGCAAGTTCCTACGATTACGCATGTTACTCTACAGTAAGCTCATGACGTGTTTTTCAAACCACAGTTTTGGTTTGGTTGTGTACGGTGCACAAGCTGTCCCAGTACAGCATGTCAAGAAACTTAGAGCTAATTCTGTATTATAAACTTGCCATGCCCAAGGCCTTTGAATCTTAGGCAAGAGAAATGGGTAACACATTCTCAACACATCTGCTCCCTGCAATGTCAAGAGATCAAGCAAACAAACTGAAAGCAAAATGCTTAAAAAAAACATGAAGGAGAATTCACTTACATTTTGGTAATCTTCATAGCAAGATGGATGGTAAATCTGAAAAGAAATGTTATACATTTAAATATATAAATTATAGCAGGATCACTGGTTATGAACAGAACAGTGTCAATTAAACATCACACAATTTATCTAGAAAAACAACAGTATGAGCAGACCAACTGTAGTGTCAAATATAACTGGGAAAAGATTCTGTGTGTATTTAGGATTAGTTATCATGCAGAAGCCCAGTAAATGGTAGGCATTACTTGCATACAGAAATAACCAATACTTACACCCATATATAGAAACACTCCTTTCTAGCACTGCAGTATAAGGGAAGGCTAGTGAGCCTATGCTAATGATACCAGGACTTCATGCATTTCCAAAGATTAAGATATTTATGTGCTAGGAAGCCAGGAAAACTACCATGGGAATCCCTCAGGAGGAAAAGAGCACCTGGCCCTCACTTTTTTTTTTCCTGTAATCCTTCAGGTTTTTTACTGTTAAGTATCACATTTAAGTAAGATGAGGTCACCTTTTCATCTACTCTGATAGCATTCTTCAGGTGCCACTCTTCCTCTTCCTCGTCCCAATACTGTTCAAATTGCTCTTGACAAATTTCACAGCTCTGAAAAGTTATTGGAGTAACAGAGGTAAATGCTTATTGCAACAATTTACTCAACACATGAACTTCAAGAACCTATTGTCAAATAAGGTTCTTTTAAATTAAGATAAATACATTAAGACTACAACACGATCTTTCCTCTACACTTTAAAAATAGCTTTAGAAAACCTTAATCAAAATGAGTGTAGTCTGCAGACTAAGCAATGATTACCATCTAGCCTTGAAGACTGTTGTCACCTGAGAAAGGTAAGCTTTGCCCTTTTAGCTAGGAAGTCTCTGCAAAACACTTTGTAACAACCTAACACTGTTTTACTGTCATGTAAAACAGTACAAGGATTTTATTAATTTCATTTACAGCATTATCTTCACTCTTCCCCTTAATCTGGAGCCTCAAGTTAAAAAAGACAGAACTTCTGGATGAAGTATTAACGTTTTCAGTACTTCTGTGCAAAATAACCAACTCGGGACAAAGCACAAAAGGTACTTTTCAAAATGAAAACAAAGGCCTTCATGGCTTGGCAGCTAGTGTCTTAGGGGTTCAGCATGTAAAACTAAATTGTCATTCCAACATCATTTGTGTTTGATTACTACATCAATTCATCTACCAAAACACATCTACCAAACAGTAACTACTGGTTACTTTGAGGTATTTATACACCACTATGAAGTGGTGTATATACAGCCCACTGTATGAAAGAATGCTGTAAACTTCTTTCAAGTATTAGATGATTCTCAGTATCTAGGCTAATAAAAAGCAAGCTGAAACTTACTTCAACTGCTCCAGCTGGCCCAGCAGGGACACTCTGAAATTCCTTCTCTTTTGCAGCTTCTTGTGTCTTCAAAACAACCTCTTCGTGAGCTTTTTCAAAGAACTGGCTTTTTGCACGCTCCTCTAGATCAGCTATTTCTTCAAATTCAATCCAGTCCTAAAGAAAAAGTTTTCATTCACACAGACACTGACAAATAACTAGAAATGTTTAAAAAAATAAATCTCAGTGGAAAAAAAAATATATTCCCAAAGTACCATATTTAATAAATCTTACTTCATTAAAACTGAAATGCTCTTCACATGTAGCATTAGCACAGTGCATGCTTTCTCACAATGTTACACTTCAAAAAAGCTTATTCCAGAAAAACCACTATCCTTCAATTTCCATTCCATTCTCAGTGTGATGAAAACAGTAAAAATAGCTTCAAACTGTTTATTGTTTTTACAATTGCCATTACAATTGCCTTTTGTATTCTGACAGGCATTTCAGAACTACTTGAAATATCTATCTAAGACATCATTGTTTACCAAAGGCCAACTCCTGTGATGATGTAAATTTCAACTGCAATCCTAGAGCAGGTATGTAAGGAAACCACAGAACCTGGCCTGTAATTTATCAAGTCACATACTGCATTACTTACTGTTAAACTGTAGTACCATCTTCTGTGTGTAATTTTTCTGCTAACATCTTTTTCTGTCCTGTTCTGACGATAATGCCAGTCCAAATGATCTGCATAAACATCCGTCTGTGAAGTAGTGAATCTCATTCCACATGAGTAACACTGAATTCCAGTGTACAGTCGATTTATAACACTATCATAGCGCCTACAAAAAGGAAGGGGGGGGGAGGAAAGTCTTAAGATTTCTTTGAAAAGAAACAGTTAAGAATTTTCTCACTAAGATGTTTCATATGCCCACAAGATTAGAGGAAAAGCACAAATCTAACTGCAAGGTTAAAGCACACAATATAGCTTAATTCTTCCTGATTTTCAAAACATAATTAATTGAAACATTCAAATAACAAACAATGGGCTGCTATGAACTATTTATGAGAAACACACTAGGGTTGTCTTGTGCCTATGAGCTTCATCAGCTAATAGTGCATGAAATGGCAATGCCTGCCCTTGGCTCTGTTTTGGAAACTACCACAAAGGTGGTAAATTTAGTAGTAACAAAGGAAGAAACACTTACTTCCAATACATATCGCAACCTTACTGATTAACAACATCCAACTTGCATAGTTTTCCCAGCTTAATTTTCCCTCTTTTTCCTCTCTCAAATTCTCCAAGGCTAACATAAAAAACTGCAGTTCCCTTAGTCACAAAGTGACATATAACCTTGCAAAAGCTCTCAGCTGTCTTGGATTAACTACCTAGATACTACCAAAAGCTCTCAGCTGTCTTGGATTAACTATCTAGATACTACCATGTCATCATTCCTACTGCACTGTAAACTCAGTTCTATACGCACTAAGTTCTTCAGCTGTGAAGTTAGTGAGAGTTCTATACGCACTGTCTAAGTTCTTCAACTGTGAAGTTAGTGAGGTCTGGAACATTTTGATCTTCGTTCTGGTCATCATCTTCCTCTTCAGCAGCTGGCTGGGCTGATGTTTCATTCACTTCTAGAAAGGATAAAGATATTTATCAAAATTTCAGTACGTCAGAAAGAAATTACATGCTTCTGAAAGTTATTTTATTCAAATATTAATAAATACAATCTGACTATGCTAAAACACAAGTGTGCAATAGCTAAGTCAGTTATCTTCTAACATCACTATAAGAAAGCACACAAGATACTGTAGGTTACTCAGAATTTAAGTTTAGGAAAACGGTATGTCACCTCAGTCTTTGGCATTGAAATTCAGTCTTCACAGACAGAAATACTTCAGAAAGTAGTAAGAATCCAACTACAGTCAAGAACAAGTTACCGAGGCGCAACACTAAAGACAACACAGACTGCTCTGGATAGCTGAAGTGTACAAATTAAACAAGATACTAAGAATTCACTCCATCCTATGCACCAAATTCCTTAAATTCCTTCCCCCAAACAAAGTTCAGCTTCAAAAAACATGCAGAAGTTTACTGTATTTTTTATACTTAGATTTACACTTCAGCTGTGGATAAACTGAGCAGTTAGAACACAACGGATCTACATACGTGCTGAAGTGGAATCAGTTTTTGACAGTTTGAGGATCCCGGTTGACAGCAGTTTAGCAAACAATTCATTGACATCAAGCTGTCCAAGGTGGTTATCAGGATATGAATGTGGAAGGGCTCCTGGGGAATAACATCGACATTCAAGGAGACAGAAGGTTAGCATCAGAAATTTACTTTGCTTTTATCAGCACATTTCACAACATGCTTTTCCTTCTGCTTCCTGTTTCTTCAATTTTACTTCCAATTATTTACCAACTCTCTTTGCTTTATGTCTAGTCCCTGGCTGACTTCTTCCCTTGCAACAGCTTCTTTCACAATGTATTTCACATTCTCACAATTGCTACCTAAGCTGGTTGCCCATACACAGATTTCTACTGGATAGAGTTTATTGAAATGCAGTATTTTCCTTACTTTATGCTTAAATATTTCACCAAGACTATCCTACTTCATTACCTACTTTAACCATTTGTAACTTTTTAGAAGCTTTTCATTACTCATCACTCATATACTTAACTATGTTTACACACTCTGGCAAATGCAAGCCAGACCTACAGACTGGTGCCTTCCAGAAAAGCAGACTAAATTTTTACTTTTTTTTTTTTTTTTTTTTTTTTGTGCAACTACATACCAAACCCATGCAGTTAATGAAAGCCTTCACCGTTTGAGCGAAACCCCTAAAAAGATGAAGGTACTACAAAAACCACATCTATGGTCACCTCACTGAGGAAGCTTCCCTTAGGGTCACACAGACCAAGTACACAAGGACATTACAAAAGGGTAATTTGTGTGACCACTAACAAACAGAACCACCCAAAAGAAATAAAAGGAGGTTAATTATTTTGTTACATACCTGTAGGGTTCTGAACAAAACTTCCAGGATTTGGCAAATACTGTTGACCTTGTCCATAAGGCCCTGGTTGAGCAGACATGAGAGAAACCTGTGAAAGTAAACACTTAAGTATTTTTTGTATAAAATGCAATTATACATTTTTTTTTATTTCGTATTTAACTCCTTCCAGGAGTGATCCACATCATTTTGGTATTGAGAGGTTCACAAATTACTACATGGCCTTTCCCTCATTTTGATTTTCCACTAGAAACAATTCAGAACACATACTCATTTTGCCTAACATTTAAATTAAAATGTATCACCTTTTTTTCTACCTATCAAGCCTTCAAACCACATCTCCAAATTTAATACTTTGTTTTAAATTGCTCTTGTTCACCAAATCAGAGCTCATCAGAAAAAACCTGGAAAAAACAGTGTATGTCTATTAACAAATGCCACAATTAATTATTATCTTAAGAACTAAAATAGTATCCACTTACACGAAACGCATCTTGAAAGGAGGATTTTTGGGCAAACTAGCTACAGTAAAAAAATTTTTTATATCTGAAGCTTAACACAGTTGTAATAAAAGGGGGGGGGGGGCGGTGTCACTAGTTGGCTACTTTCTGGATTTACAACTTGTTTTGTCCCATTAGAGGTTAGCAGGACATATGACCTGCTTTGATACAATCAGTTAACTCTTCATGTTCAATTATTATCCCCCAAATGAAAAATGCTCTCTACAGTCTCTAATCTACTGAAAGAAACGACATAGTTTCCACTGATTTAGAGTATCATTTGCCCCTTTTTAAAGAGAGTATTTCCAACAGGCAACTCCAAAGGCAACTGAACTCATAAAGCACACTGGTGCCAAGAGAATTTTAAAAGACTGTAGCTCAACAAAGTCCGTATCTTTCTCAATTCCCCCAAGTAATGGGTATCTCTTTAAACATGGCTTCTCACCAGCTGCACTGCTGCAAAAAGACAACAGAATTATTTTGGTCCATTCTAATTCTACCCCTCTTTAAAAAATAAAACATGTATATCAATTTACATTATATGTCCCATGCTTTATAAAGAATTCTATAGAATTCACTTTTGTGCAAGTTTTACAAAACCACAAGCCTCCAATTACTTAAGTTTTGTTTTCAAGTTAAAAATACTCATTTCAGGGTCATATTCTAAGCTACAAAGTGATTGTGAAGATCCACTATTTCGTTTACTTTGTAAAAATAAGATTCTTTTAAAAATAGCAATGCATGTCCTTCTTAAATTATCTAGAAACTACTGAAGAGGATGACTTTAGCTTGAAACCAGCTCCCAGTCTGCCAGCTCTTCAGAAACATCTTCAATTTTCAGAGGACGAAAAACTGCTAATGCTCCACACAAAATTACTTCAGCAAGCAAACCATTTAATGCCATCAGTTCTTACCTGATTACTTCCCATTGGCATATTATTGAAGTTTCCATATTGAGGACCCTGAAGACCTTTTTCATCAAAGTAATGTCCAGCTGTTCTCAACGGGAAATTCTGTGCTCCTGGGCCAGCTGGCCCATTGAAGTTTGGTCCAGGCGAAGCATCAAAGAGATCAGGTCTCTGGAACTGCATCCCGTGAGATGGTCCATTGTAGCTCTGGCCAGGATGTTCAACAAATGGACCACCTTGTCCATACGGTGACACTTCTAGTCTTGAGGCAGGATGGTTAGCTACATTTTCGAAACGTGCACCTTGAAGGCCAAGGGGCAAGTCAAATCTAGAGGCTGGCTGGTGCGGTCCATCAAATCTTTGAGGTATGGCTGTATCAAATCGTGGTTGCACCTGTTGCCCAGGTGCCCTTTCAAATCTTGGGCCAGGCTGTCCATGAATCCCATCAAATCTTTGCAAGAGAGACAGCTGTCCAGGCTGACCATCAAATCCAGCTGCATGACAACCATCAAACCTTGGACCAGCCCGACCCAGAGGACCATCAAATCGAAGTCCACCAGCCCCCTGGTGTACTGGTCCATCAATCAGCCTTGGACCTACACCTGGCTGACCATGTGGTCCTTCCAATCTGAGCCCACCACCTGACGGTCCATGTGACCCCTCAAACCTGAGCCCGCCACCTGATGGTCCATGTGGCCCCATAGGCTGACCATGTGGCCCCTCAAATCTTAGGCCACCTCCAGGTTGACCATGTGGCCCCAATGGCTGCAAGTGTGGCCCATCAAACCTGAGGCCACCCCCTGGTTGACCATGAGGCCCCAAGGGCTGACCATGGGGTCCCTCAAACCTGAGACCACCCCCTGGCTGACCTCGAGGCCCCATAGGTTGACCATGAGGTCCCTCAAACCTGAGGCCACCTGAAGGCTGACCACGGGGACCCTCAAACCTCAGACCAACTCCAGGTCCTTCAAATCTAGGACCACCTACAGGCTGCCCTGCAGGCCCCTCAAACCGCAATGGCCCACCTATCTGCCCAAGAGGTCCCTCAAACCTCAGTGGGCCTCCTCCACCAACCTGTCCTGGTGGTCCTTCAAACCTTAGGGCTCCTGCCAGCTGCCCTGGCGGGCCATCAAATCTTAGGGCTCCAGCTCCCCCTGCTCCTGCCAGCGGTCCATCAAACTGAGATACACCTGTCCCCAGCAAAGACCCCTCAAATCTCATAGCAGCCTGTCCAGGTGGCCCATCAATTCTGGAACTTGAACCAGCAGCGGGACCATCAACAAAAGGACTTCCTTGTCCATCTACCCCAACCCTTGCAGCAGCCTGTCTAGGTGTCCCATCAAATAGAGGTCTGTCTTCCATTAGTGCACTTATCCTCTGCTTTGCTTCAATGCCTCCAAATCTTGATCCTGAACCTTCCGGAAATGGTGCTTTCTCCGGATCATCATACCTAGCTCTTTTGAAACGTTCACTGAATGGTGATCTTGCCTCTTCTCGAACACCTGGAAAAAAAAACACAGAACAAACCAGAAAAAACTCACTGAAATGTTTCCAATTATTTACCAGATGTAAAATAAAGCAGAAGGACATACCAGCTTGCCCAAGAAGCTGTCTGTCTTCACGATTATCAAATCTGCAGATTGCATCACCATCTATTTTCTGGAACTCTGTTGTGCTCTTCCCCTGTTGTCTGAGAGCATCTCTAAATTCATCTGATTCTCCCCAGCTGTCATAAGGATCAAAGTTCTTAGAACCTCTTGCTCCTTTAGTAGCATTCTGTTCCTCAAGTCTTCGTCGACTCTCAAGTGATGGGACGTTATCAGCAAAAGGTCTATTAGTGCCACTTACAGGAGAGTGTCTCCTTGATCTTTCTCCAAAAGGCTCTTTTCTGTCAAACTGTACTCCACGCTTGGCTTTTGCTTGCTCACATTCTATTCCAGGAAGCAGTGCATCAGGTATATGATAATCCAAAATATCATCCGGATCCAAGAGATCAAGCCTTGATAACGAATGCTGAACTTGTGTTCTTTTCAGTTTAGCCTTATGTTCATAATATGTTAGCTCTGCATCCGACAGAAGAGGTTTCTTTTTCAAACCACATTTTTCCTCTGCAGGGCTATCCCAGATGTTACATCTATGCTTTCCTTCCTGATACTGGAACAGCTGTCGGATCTGATGAGCTACCATGAGGAACTCATCTTGTGTTATTTCACCAGATGCTAAGCGTTCATTGGCCTGTAATATGAAGTTAAAGTTTAGACTTCCGAAAAGAAAAGCAAACTATACCCAGGACAATTCTATGAAGTGTATTCTATGAATAATATTAACATTTGTTTATATTACCTTCTTAAGTAATTCTCTCTTGCTTGCAGATGTCAACTCTTTGGGAATCTGTAAATTGGCATCCACACTTAACCGATGCTGCTGCTTTGGTGCTCGGGGTGATAAAATTCCTTTATCAGCAGGCCAGTTTTCCCGGTGTCTTTGGTGAGGGGATTTACCAAGTGCTTGGTGTTCTTCATTCTGCTGTGAGCTGAAAGCAATAAATTTAAACTACAATTACTTCTTTGTTTAGGACATAACTGTTACAACCCTGTTAAAACTGATCACGGCAAAACATCACCACCACCTTACAATCCAAGTATGCATCATTTCCATATTGCGTGAGAAGACATAAATTACTGATTTTAATGAACTGCACAGTGCCACAGAACTGCAAAGCCGACTATTCTCAAGTCAGCAGCAGAATTTCCACTGACTTCAAACAGGTGTTTAAAAAAAGATGGTAACTTACTTTTTATTTTCTTCCCAACCAGATTTCCACCTCTTGCCTGATTTGGATCCTTGCCAGTTTTCTGCATTCTCCTTTGGATCAGGAGCAGCTTTTGTAGAATGCTGGCTTGCTGTTTCTTGGGGCCTGTCTTCCTGGGCTTTTTTCACTCTCCTTGGATCTCGCACCTCTTGTTTAACATTTCTCTTATTAGAATTTCTTTCGTCTCTTGCCACTGGTGTGCCTTCTTCAACATGAGACTGCTTAGGGCCTATTGGACGTATCTTTCCAATTTTAGGAGTTGATGAAGTAGGAGATAAACTCCTAAGTCGTCTCTTGGGTGATCTCCTCTCTCGTCTTTTCGGAGAATGCGTAGATGGTGACCGTGCCTTAGGAGAGCGTGATCGTGACCGTTTTCTATTACTTGATCTCCCTTGTTTTCCACCCTGTTTTTCTGAGTCTTCTGTAGTCGTGTCTTGTTTCTGAACAGCACCATTAATTACTTTATTTCTGCTGCCTGCTGGCCTGTGTTCACACGTCTTATGTTCCTCTTTTTCTTTTTTCTCTGTATTTCTCCTTTTTTCTTTCACCTCTTCGTCTTTGCCCTCTGACTTATCTTGAAGATGTCTTTTCAGTCTTGGATCCCGTTTACTGATTTCAGATACTTTTGTGCTTTCACATTCCTGGGTTTTAGTATCTTTAGTATTGGGCAGCTTATTTTTCAAAGGGGATGGTGATTTAGGTTTTGCTTCTGACTGGTCAAGCTCTTTCTTCTGTGTTTTTTCACTTGCTTTCAATTTTTCTGGCTTTGTTGAGTTCTGTTTTTCAGCCTGTGTTGTTCTGTTTGCCTTGGTATCAGACTGACCAGTTGTGTTCAGTGGAAATTCTTTCCTGTGAGATTGATCTTTAGCATGAGAAGAATGTTGAGCCATCCTGTTAAGTCGAGGATCCCTATTTACTATTTTCATGTCATGAAGTGGAGGACTTGGGGATGGTTTGTTTTTTTCGGATTGCACAGCAGTCTGATGAGGTGATTTAACTGTCATATGAGGTGTGGGAGACATGTGTTGCTTGGAAGGTGCTGGAACTGAAGCTATAGTAGATGATCCTTGCTGAACACTAAGAGATACAGCCTGAAATAGAAAACAGCATTAATCTGCATGACAAATTGACTCCTACCCTGGAATGCTCATACTCTGTCTTGAAACGAAAACTATATATAGAAATTTCTTGAATGTTAGGTGATTCAGCCATTTAATAAAAAATGACCCATTAATTGCCAATTACAAGCATTAAAATATTGCACTATTCAATAATCTATATATCTATATATCTACATATCTATATATCTATAATCAAATTCAAATATAATGCAGAATCAGTACTACAAAGTCAATACTGCAGAATATGTAACTAAGGCACATGTTCTCATTACAGTGTTAGTTTTCCTATATTTCACACGCTCAAGGCAACTAAGCTGCCAAGTTATCTGATACAATTTTCGTATTTCTAAACTTCAAAGAAGCTTTATTTTGGTATGGTCAATTACCAATGCAGCAAGATATTATAAAACAATACAGCTTAACCACCATCTTCAGACAGTAGCATCTAACCAATCTGACCTGAGGAAACTGACTTTGTTTCCAACAATCAGGCTTCCTCGCTCTGTGACAGCAATTGTATTTGAAAAAGCCTGGCTTGCTGTGACCCATAAGAGGAAAATGAGGACCGTAAGTAGGCATCATTTTGGAGGTAAGAACAAAAACCCAAGAACTTCATTTTTTTTTCTTTTTACGTTGACATAAGAGTGCAATTCTTAAGGTTTTTAAATAACAAATACTGTTCAGGAACCCCACATCATCTTGCACTGCTCTAGTCCTAAAATAGCTACACTTGTCTAACGAGAGGAAAAAAATCATGTACTGCATTTACCAGTATAGGTAAGTACTACCCAAAAGAAAGTCAGACCCAACTATAAGGTTTGATCAACTATCCTACTCACCAACTGTGCTTTAGTCTGTTCCAGCTCCAGCTCTAATTTTTTTTGCTGAAGTTCTAACAACTGCTTTTGCTTTGCAAGCAATTGCTGCCTTATCAATTGCTCCTGTGTCAAATTCTTTTGTATTTCAGGAACAGCTGGAGGAGTAGAGGCACCAGAAGTGACAGCAGAGGTAGGTGCAGAAGATTCCTCTGGCTAAAAACAGAATTAAAAAAATTTAAGTTTAAAATAGTGATGGAATCAACTAACTCCATCTCCTTTAACTGTCATCATGATCAGTACTGGGACTTAGTTGTGTAGTAGTTAGAAATTGCATTTTTAAAATGCAAAATGTAACTAAAACAATTTAAAACTCTTGTCTCACTAGAATTTGCCTGCTGTGACAGGTGTACATCATTTAATATAAATCCATGAATGTTCCAAAATACAGAATACAGTTTTGAAATATAAAAAACCAAACCCATCAAGTATTCTGAATTCAGAAATTCCTCTTATCTGACTACAAAGCCCAGATACTTCACTCTTAATATACTACATTGTCAAAAAGCAGCAAACAAACAATGAAAACTACACATATTACCATCTGTTCTTACAGTAGGCATAAAAACTTACCGATTTATTTAAAAACTTAGGATTCACATGGATGCTAGAAGTATTCACATTTGGGGGCAGAGGTTTAATTGGCCAAGCAGGATCTAATGAGTTGACTCTGACATCAAGTGCATATAGTTTCTTCAAAGGAAAAATATCATCCCATGTGGAGCGTAATTTAAATAAACTTTTCCTAGTATTTTCATCCACCTAAAACAATAAAACAATTCTATGGCTTGTTAAGTTAATATAAAACAATTTCTTAATCTTTTCTGTAGAACTTAATATTTCATTTCTTTCCTATTTCTATCAGCAGTTTGCCATCCTTTCCTATCAGCAGTTTGCCATTTTAACACATTGAACTTGCTACACAGTGCAGATCATACATCTATACCAACAGAACCAGTAACAGAACCTCAAAGGTGGAACTGTTGTTTCAAGGCCATTTGAAGGTTTTGTTGTGTTATTACCATTCTCTGACAATTTTCTTGCAAATTTTCCATTACCAAAATTCTCATTTTACTTGCCCAATTTCTGTGGAAAAAAATACAGTAACAGAAATACTGAAAGGCAACAGCCTCTGAGACAATACATTATTCCAGTGTTTGTGCTGAATGGAATATAACAATGACAAGTCAGAAAACAAACTTTGTGAACAGAAAAGGTGTTTTGCTCAGCTGTTTAGTCAATGAAGGAATTTTTTCCAACAAATGTAATAAAAGGGGTTAGCTACAATGAAGTTAACCATATTTCAGTTCAGCTGCAAAATTAGACCTATCTGTGAGCCACAGATCAAGTGTACTCGTAGGACCAGTGCCCATTTTATCCTTCAGAAACAATTAGTTTGGATTATCTCATGACAGGTGTTAGGAATTTATAGTGAAGTAAAATTTAATTCACCATAACTTGAGTAGTTCAATTTATAAATGAAAAACATCTGAGGACAAAATATATGCAGCTGTCCTACTGTCAATATCCTAATGTCAATATCCCAATTAAATAATTGACTAAATAGATGGGGTTTGCTGCAGTTTTATTTTTAAGACATTACAGCAAGACAGAACAGTCTCAAAAATTTGGAGGTTCTTTCAGGGAAAAGCAGGAACTTCAACAAATTAGTTCATACTTAGCTACTGGAGGGGGTGGGGGTATGGGGGGTGTGCCTCTATACAATTCTGTACTTTTACTGAGGGTATGAAGTTCACTGCAAAACGTGCAGAAATGACTGAGCAAGTGCTCCTGACTTCATGACGTTTCTAAAGATGCCTTAGTGAACATTTACTGATAAAAAAAAAATTTGTAACAACGTCAGTGCTGGAATTCTACTGTCATCTTTTAACATGACCAATTAATCTAAGTGACTGCCACTTTACACAATTAATACATATTAATTAAATAGTTCTAATTAGCTTAGTAGACAGCTAACCTATAAAACTGAAAATTAGTTGTTATCTAGAGCTTCAGCCTGCAACATTAAATGTAATTCAGTAAAAGAACATCTACAATTTAACACTGAAGAAAAAAACTAAGTGCCTGCTTCCCTATCTATCTACTCTACACACAGCAGTTTTTAAGTTTTCTATGGTCATTATTACAATCTATTCCTGATTTCACCATGCGTTTTACATCTGAAAACCATATATAAAGCACACTGGGATCTCAGATCCTCACTGATATGTAATGATAAATATGCAAAAGCTACATTCGTCTCGTTCATACAAGATGCCACTTCCTTATAGCATACAGAAAACCACAGAAGTTAACCCTTCACTCCTGATCCAACTTAAACCCATTCAAGTCCAGCCATTCAAAACCTGGACTTCAATCTGACTTTCTTACTGAGGAATACACGCAATGACTTCACTGGGTTTAAAGCACAAAAATTAGAAGATACGGCAGCAGTTTTCAATGTTGAATGAAATTAAAACACATACTTGTAATGTAATACAGCGATACATTCTAAGGCCCTTCCCCCGCCTAGCTGTCCTCACCCCCACCCCCCCAAACCACAGACCACCAGGAGAGAATCAGGTGTCAGTGCTATTCGCTCTTGACAGTTTAAGCACTCATTTTGCACATCACAAATAAGGTAAATCAGACAATCTTAACTACAGGAGAGAACAGCTCTGGGAAATCCACAAGAAACTGATTCTCTGTCTATTTTTGGCATGAAGACTATTTACTATCTTAAAAATAAACCAGTAATTCATAATTAATTGGTCTATACATTACAAAAAGTCCATCCAGGTAAGCAATCATTAGCCAAAATACTGTTAGTAAAATCTTGCCTGGATAGGAACATTACAGAACTTTATGAACCACATTAACTAAAGACTTCGCATCTTTCAAGCTAACATGAAACTGACATGCTTGATAGCAGCAGAAATAGTCTTCCACAGTATAGGTACAGTACTGAGATTTATAAGAAATAATCAATTTGTATAGTTTACCACCCAAGAAAACCCAAACCTGAAACATATTTGTTTTACCAGGAACAAATTTTGCTTAGAATACAGAACTTTTCTGAAAGTGTATATACCTTTTCAAATACACAAATAAATGTTGCAACTAGGTTTTTAGTAAATGCAGTAAGATATTCTCTTCCCACATTCTTGACAATGGAATCCATAAGGTACATAACGGGTAGCTTCTCTGATGCAGGAGCCTGGAGTAATAAGAAGAAACTGAAAAGTTTAGTACCACAAAAACACATTTTAAGCTTTTTAAATAAAGGGATTACCAATCCCAGAAATACAGACCTCTCTTTTTGGTTGCCACTATAAACACCAAGGGATTTGGCTTGGGATTTTTTTGTTTATACAAAAACTTAATCTGGAAAATCGATACTCCGTTCAAAGTATAATGCAGTGGGTCTATCACACAAAAAAAGATCACCTTAGGTTATTTTGTTTGTGTATCAAGCTTTGGAAAAAGGCAAAAAATAAAAAAAGAAAAAAAGAAAAAAGAAGCCCACAAGACAGGATTGCTGCTAGTGTACTGAGTGTAACCTTTCAAAACCCACTTGAGAAAGTAACTTTTAAGTTAGCAGGAAACCATCGTTAGCACTTCAAGGAACTTCTAAAAAAAATAGTTTATAACTCAAGCCTCCTGAATGCTTGTTTTTCTCGATTTCACAGAAAACAAATCAGACTTCTGGCAAACAGCCCAAACTAGTGAACTTCTGTAGCTGTAGATTATACGTCGAGTATCAGAGTCTTTTCATAAACTACACACAGAATACGTCGCAACTATGTCACTGTAATCCAATCCAAACAGATGTAGCAAGAAGTCCCATCCTCTCTTGGCACTTGCAGATAGCAACAGTTCAGATCTCCAGAGTGCACACAAAAACGTCGTCAGAACAAAGTTCAAAATCCAGAAAACTCAAACCATCTAGTTGACCAGGTAAAAGCACAGACAAGCTCAGGAACTGCAACCACCGTTTTCACAGAAGGGAGTCTTCAAACTCTGGACACATCTTTGCTACAAGTAGACGACTTGGGTTTTGTTGATTTTTGTGGTTGTTTTTTTAAGTCCATTTTCAAAACTTGTAGCAAGTTTGTGTAATGCAAGTGTGGTGACACTCTAATGTACACAAAACACTACTGGCCCAGATCAAGGTGATTTTAATGCCCACCATTGGCTTTCACAAAGCAGAAGGCACAGCAAAGTTCCAGAAAACATCAGCAAGTACACAAACTTGTTGAGGAGGTCAACACGAAATGACACCACCACAAGCTGTGTGTTGACCATGATCCCCTTAGAAGCGCATCCACTTGTAATACTTTAAGTCCCATTCGCCATCCGGTAAGCTCAGGATAAAACCAGAATAACTTCACTCACTGCTCATTTTTAAACAGGATAGGCTAGTAGGTTAATTAACGCCTTACTTCGCAGCCCCATCGTCCAGACAAGTGTGTGGAAGTGCACTTGCTTTACAATTTTAGATTTAATTCTTTCCCTTTTAAGGTGGTTCACAAAAGGGCACTGAGTCAACAATACTTTTATATGGGTAAATCACAATGTTTCCTCACAATTTGAATGTGTATTAATTTACCATGACCTGAAACAATTCTGAAGAGGGCAGAATTCCTTGTTAGTTGGGGCGGGGGAGGGGGTGGTGGCGTGTCACTGCCTTTAAACATATTGAAAAAACAGGCAGGTGGTGTATTTTGTACATAAAAAGACAGGAAAACACAGTAAAGTTAGCTAAAACTACTCGCAGCACATTACAAGCCTATCTTACACCATGACGTTAAACTCAGCTGTAAACAACCTAATATGCAACAGTGTTAGAGTAAAGGCACCTCTCTAGTCTCAGAAATCAAAGACTATGGGGTCAACAGCTACCTGATAATAAAGTGACTGTGGAATACTGGTTTCTTCTTTAAAGCAGTCTGCACAATGGCACATTAAAAACACCACTCTAAGGGCTGATAAAAAATGACAGTGCACCATTTCTGACTTTTTAAGTCAGCTGTTAGGGAAACAAAGTCTCAGAAGTACCTATGCCCAAGAACTACTGCCATCGCATGTTACCTTCTTCCATTTCACCAGTGGATGGAATTACCTCACTACACTCAGCTAAGCTTCAAGTTTGCAATGCTGGGGAATCATTTAGTAGCAAAAGCACTGTAACAGGTTAACTGTCTGATGCATAATGAAAGTGACAGTTAGAAGTAATCATACACAGAAGCACTGCCATCTAGGAAGGGAGCCTACTTCAAACTACGGCACAGAATTAGAAGCTTAGCAGTGTACTCTGCTTCAAATACAGAATACTCAGGTGTCATATTTTAAAGAACCACGACTTAAAATGCAGTTGGAACATTTAAGTCTTCTCTTCTGGAAATGTTTATTATGTCAAGGTTTCTAGCACATATACCAATAACCACAAAAGGGAATCTCAAACTTGAATGTATTTTGTTTTCCGGCGATCTACAGTATCCCCTAGCAAGAAGGATGCCCACGACAGAAACCAAAAGGCAGGGAGGCGCCGCATAATCACCAGAACACTAACTCTGAGCTCATCAGCATAAAATTAAAGACTTCATTACAGAAATCCCACTGTTCCTTCAAATAACGTAGGAAAGCTATTGTTGGAAATGTGTGGCTCTTTTATTGGTTTCCTAAAATATTTCATGTTTAAAACCATATCTGGCAATCGAACCCCAAGTCAAACTTGTGCAAAAATTTGTTTTTTTTAAAAAAAAACCCACCAAAACCAACCTTGTATACAAAATGGGTCTTGGAAACAAATTCTGCACTATACAATGGTAAATAAAAAGACAAATACATATTTCACACGTTTTATTTACAAGTTTTATAATACCAGTCACACATTTCAGAACCATTTATTAAACGTAAAGCAGACCACTCAAGTTTTACACTAAACAAACTGTCTCCAGGCAACACTTTTTAAAAGTGGCTTAGTAAAGGAGATCACTTTCCAAGAAACTACTAAAAACTTGCCTTGAATAAACCACAGTCACAAACAGTAACTAGGCAAAACTAACCATTGATACAGGATTTAAGACAGCTTTAAAAAAAAAAAAAAAAACACACTTCAGGGCAGGCTCTAAATCACCCAGAAATGAAAAAAAAAAATAATTGACAGCATTGATATTTATCACAAATCATTATATACACATCCACTGCCCTTTAGGAGATATAATGGTGAGATCTATTAAGATTACGAGGTCGCCTCCCCAAGGAATGGCAAAACTCAGCCACTGGCAGCTTTTAAAACTAGACTCCAAGAGGTCTGTGGAACACTAAAAAGCCATCCTGCATTGATAGAAAGATAGATTAAATAAGTGATCCTTCCCTCCCCATCATTAGACAGTACAATTCTCACCATTATAAACCACGACTTAAAGCCAAAGGAAAAAAGCCTTTCAACTCCTGAGATCAGAGGGAGCAGGGAAACAACGGGGGAGGGGTGACTGGCACGAATAGGGGGGGACTGAAAGAAGAACCCTTTTCTTACAAAATGCTCTTGTTAAAAAGGTGCTGTAACCCCCTCATCCATGTGCTGTGGCTGACTGATGTCAGCAACTGCCTGGGTTGGGCTCAGAGGGAGCCTCCTCTTTCCCTTCTTTTTATATCATGTGCCTCAGACGCCATGTTAGGATCCTACAGGCTGCTGCAGTTTCTACAGTCAGGAAGAATTTCTTCTTCCCCATTCTCAACCAATAAACTTACCTAGCCAAAATAAATTAAACACACACACAACACTAGCGTTACTCAGGGCACAAATCACCTGAAATCCAAACGTATTAGCCCAAGCCCACAGAATTTTCTCTAATCAGGCAGAGCAAAACAACCCCCCCCACCACCACACACACTTCTCTATCCGAAACAGATGATCACTTTTCACCCACAAACTTTTCTGGAAGATAAGGGTGCCCACCCCCCAAAATGAGTATCTCACAGGGACCGCACTGGGAAGGTAGCCTTATCTTAACTGATACTTAGAAGTCATTAGATTTAGCCCTTCAGAAATGGACAATTTGCGTGCTATAAACTTAACCTTATTTTCATTCCTTTAAGCTACCCCCCGCCCCCCCTCTCCCCCGAAAACACCCAGATTCACAAAATCTCCCAGTCGGGCTCTCTCTAACGATCGCAATATTCACCTACTGTCGAAATCGCTAAATGCAAGGATTTAGACACCAGATTCGAGACACCGAATACTGGCTCCATGTAGGGGAAAACCCAGCCACAAGGGCGAGGTGCTGCTGCCCAGTCACTGCCAGGCCGCCATGTTGTGTCTGATATTTACACGGGGCTTAAACCGGGACCCACGCTGCCCTCCCAGAGCTGTGGTGGGGCGAGCCCCAAACCCTCCCCCCCCTACTACCAACAGGGTGGTGCGGGGGCTGTTCCCCTCCCTCGAGTCCCCTGCTCCCTATGGGGTGGAGGGTAGAAGAAGCAGCAGCAGCCTTAGCGATGAAAGGAGGAGCCCCCGACGTGCCGCCCCGTGCTCCCTGATCCCACCTCACACACGCTTTCCTCCGCCTGTTTCCCCCCCCGGCGACCCCAGCCTGCTGGCCCTCTCCCCACTGCCCCCGCCGGGGCGCTCCCCACCCTACCCCGACCCCCCGGCACCCTCAAACTCCGTTCAAATCCTGCTCCCTAGCTCTGCTCGCCCCACATCGGTAAACCCCCTCCTCCACTACCTCCACGTCCCCTGAACCTCCCTGACTCGCCGCCCCCTCCCCCCCCGCCTCCGGGGCCCAGCTATACCCCTCCCGCCGCTGGCCTCCTCACTCCATCCGGCCCACTGCTTCCCTCCGAGTCTCTCCCTCTCTCTCGCCCCACTCCCCGTCTCTAAAGCCCTCTCACCCCGGCCCTGCTTCGCTGCCTCTGCCCGCCCCGTCCCTCCACCCTCCTCCTGCCACCCCGCCGCTGCCCGCCTCCTCC
The DNA here is from genome assembly GCF_023634085.1 of Falco cherrug. NCBI lineage: Eukaryota > Metazoa > Chordata > Aves > Falconiformes > Falconidae > Falco > Falco cherrug. The sequence continues at coordinate 8,636,824 of NC_073698.1, forward strand.
CGCGCTGCTCAGCAGGCCGTCTCCCCCACGCCCTTCCTCCTGAACCCCCGAGGCCGCCCTAGCCCGCTGCCCCGGCCGGTCCCCCCAGCAGTATAGGTAGGAGTAGTAGTCGGTGGAATATAAAAACCTTGGCGATTTGCGCCTCGATCAGGGAGACGATGTCCTTGGCGAAGGGCACGTTCTCCTCAGCCAGGATGGTCAGCATATTGATGTGCGGCTTGCTGTTGAACGTCAGGTCCTCCAGCGACGACTGGTAATCGCGGCACGCGTCCTCCCGGGCCTCGCTGCTACCAGCGCTGCTCTCCGGGGCCGACATGCTTCTCCGACCGGGGCCCGCACCAGGACCCGACCCACCGACCGAGAGCCCCCTCCCCGCGATCCCCTTGCCGCCGCCGCCGCCGAGCGATGCCGCCCCCCCCGCCGCTGCCGCTGGGCTCCTCTACCGCATCCTCCGGGCTGCGGCTCCCGCTAGTTGTGGTGCTGCCGTCTGTGCTGCTGCTCCTTCGGCCGCCGCCGACTCAGTCTCAGCGCTCACAAAATGGCGGCGGCAGCTACGGTTCGCAAACCTCTTCCTCCAACCGTTGCGTCATGTGAAATTGTTCTCAGGAAAGGGGCCGGTAGCTTGGAAAGCCCCTTTTGTTCCCTTACCGCGCCCCGATTGGCTGGCGCCCCGTCTGCTCAGCCCGCGATTGGCTTGCCCGTCAATACAGCGGCCTCCGATTGTCTGAGCCCACCCCCCGTCTCCTCTGATTGGCTTTCGTCCCAAAGCCCCGTTGTCGCCCCGGCGTCCCGACTTGCAATTGGTCCCCTACCCCCCCCCGCTCCTGACCTGCTCTGCCTCTTCCTCCCGCCTTCTCTGTTGCCCCGAGCTTTGATTGGTGCCCCTGCGCAGTCCCGCCTTTCCGCCACGCCCTCAATTCCGCCCCCCGCCCACCATTGGCTCAGCCGTTGGCATGGCAACGCCGTAGCCCACCGCCCCCGGGCGGGCCTGAGGCCTGGGCCTGGGAGCCGGCGGTGGGCGCTGCCGGGCGACTGCGGCCTCACGGCCCGGCAGGCCCCCTCCTCGCGAACGGCCCCTCGGCACCGGGAGAGCGGGAGCAGTCTATTGGCAGGCCTGTACCGGAGAAATCACTCTCTCCGACGGAAGCAAGTCGTCCGAGTACAGGCAACAGCGCTCGTGTAGGCCCGTCAGCGAAACGCGGCCTTGTCCTCTAACGGCCGTTGTGCCACAGGAGCTGGGAGGGCCGGTGTGACCCCGGGGTGCCGGCACACTGCTTGGTGCCAGGCGGGCCAAGGCACTGGATTTTTACTGCCTCATTGGTCTTCATTTGCCTCAGTAAGTGACCCTGTCCTCCCTGCTTCTCTGATGCTCCTCTGCCTTGCACCTTTTAGCTGGTCACCCCTCACACCAGTGTTTTGAAGTGTAAACAGAGCCAGGAGCAGCGCTTCTCCTTTTCACTACACTAGTAGGCGAGAGCCAGTATGGTCAAAAGTAATAAAACCTGCTAGCCTTTGGTCATGAGATTTGCCCAGAGGTACCTCTTGGAAGTTAGCTTGCTTACAAAGCATTTTAAGGTATAGCCATTCCTTCCCCCCACTGCATATTACTCATTAACTGTGGAGAACTGTCGGACTTGAAAGTAGGCCATGGGGGAATGCTTCATTAAAATACACTTTGAAAAACACATTCTGTGAGATCGTTTTTAAAATGCAAATTGTGTGTGTATATATGTATTAAAAAATTATATATATGTTTATATTCTTTTATATATATTCTACAGATATAGCAGAAAGATAGCGAAAATGGAGACCTGGCAAGTTCCTGGTAAAAACTGCTGTTGGTCGTTTTATCTGGATAAAAATATATATTAGTTTCTATGTTCATATTTGTATGCCCTTTCTGAAAAATGTTACCTTCAAAACAAGGAAGAAGGAACACAAAACACAACAGCATCTTTTATTTGCCTGTTGAATTGTATGTTTGTATTTGTTCCTGTAAGCCTTGCAATGCCGTACTTCATATGCGCTTCGCCTTTACAGTGTGTCACCAGAAGATAAGAAAACGAAACTAAAGTTTCTGTCTTCGGCCGACCAGCGCTGGGACTGCAAGACTTTTTCTCAGCATAAATATTAGCCAGCTATTTGAAGACATGCTGTCCATGAAGAATATTAATTATGTACTAGGAATCAAGCCATAATGTAAACCCAATTTATTTGGCAAAAACACCACATATTGTTCTGCTCCTAGGGGAAAAGTGTGGGGGTGGGGAAACCTAGCTCCTCCTCAGACGACTGTATTTGTAAGTTAGACTCCTCGCTCACACTAATTACAGAAGCAAACCAAATAATACGGGAAAACTGCCTTGATGAGGATGCCGTGTGGTCCAAGACCACCCTCAAAACCAGATTTGCTGTTTACTAATCAGTGAATGACCGAGCCTGATGTGAGACAAAGCAGTTTGCTACCCTCCAGAACACACCTGGCTCCCTGAGACTGAGTACTCCTTACGTACCTGAGCAGATCCAGTATTTTAGTATGTTTTTAGTTTGTCTTTACTAGTAGTCTTCATATGAAGCCAGTAGTACCTCAGCAAGGTCTACAGGCTGACAGTGAGGAGTTGCCCATGAGACCTCCATGCTGATGGGTTTTGGGGACATTCTGAGCTCTAAACAATTCTTGAAACAGCTCAAGACTGGCATAGAAATGCCCATTGAGTCTGTCCTTGGAGTCTCTATGAAAAGTTCTTTATTACAGGAACTGTGTTGTACCAGCACTATGTGCAGAGTGTGGGTTTATCTATGCCTGCGAAGGCACACTTCATCCATGTGTTCTTGAAACGACCTCCTATCAAAGGCACAGCTTCACTGAAATCATTAGTTAGAAATGCCTCTGGTACAGCTATGCCCCACTGCTTCTTATCCCAGTTGACACAGCTGTCAGTTACAGGTTTTGGGTTTTTTTATAGATGTAGCTTGGGGTTTTGCTGGTATAAAATCCACTAAAAAGCCTCTAGACTAGACCTACATGTAGCACACTTGACTTGAGAATCACCAAGAACTTATAATTAAAGAAGTTTTGCTGGATAGTTGTAAAATTATAGTACTACATGAGAAAATGTATTAAGGTAAGAGTTTTACAATGTAAAATTAATTCCAAAACATCTGCAGTTGTACTTGAAAATACTCATACTTGTGTTTATGCTTGAGCTTAATTTTCTTGGAAGTTTAATAAAATGCCCTTAAACTGTTTTATAGCTAGCCAAGGATAGAAAAAAAGGATCTGTCGGCACACAGAAATGTTCTTGCTGCTTTTCATTCTGGAAAAATAAAAAAAAAAAAAAAGGAATTGAAAATGCATCCTTTTTGACACGTTTGGAGAAGAAAAGCATAGACACTAAAGAAACAAACACAGTGCAGATTTTTAAATATTGGCTTAATGAGATGTAAATTACCCCTCTGTATATAAGCTGAAGTCCTTTGTTCTCCAGCCGAGATTCACTTAAGGAAGCAGACAGTGTTTCTCTGTGGACCTCCCAAAGGGCAAAAATCTTTATACTCTCACCAAGCCTCCAAAGCAGCTCTGCTGTCATCAGCCTTGCACTCTTCAGTAGCTGATTTGTAGAACAGCCTCCACTAGAAAGTTTGCCAATGTAGCTACAGTAGGAGAGCTAGTAAACCCTCCTAGAGACAGGATCCAATTTAAATTGCTTTAATAACCATGTATTGCTTATATCAGAACTGCAAAGGAAGTTTCGCCGTTGAAGCTACACCTGCAGGTTTCCACCAGCAAAGCTGTATTGATTAGTGAATGCTGTAGTCCTGGTATTGCTAAATCAACAAAACTTTCAAGCATCACCCAGGTCTCTGTCATCTGCCAGTCAGGTTACTCGTTGTCTAGGTTACACAGGTCTCATGCAGCTTCCCTCACTTTTATTCACATTTAGAGTTGTACCTTGGTGACCTCTGACCAAATAACCATAAGCCTTTTATAACTGGATTATCTTCTGTTCAGAGCTAAGCACCTAGGTTACTCTAAATGCTGAGAGCCTAGTTTTGTTTGTAAGGTTGAAATGTAGGAAACACTGGAATTACAGACTCGGCAAAGCACAAAAATATTGCAGTTTACTCTTCCAGTGCCTGGTGGTGAATAGGGCTGAAATGGAGATGCATGGTGATGGAACCACCTACTGACATTCCTCTACTTCCAAATTCTACATATTGTAATTTTTCTAATATAGGTTGAGTTTCACAGCCTCAGAAATTCTTAAGGCAAGCTGAATATAAAAGTAAAAGCTCATTTGATAGGTTGATAATTAGGAAAAATGCAATACTGACATACTGAAAAATACATTTAGTATGTCTAGACACATGTACTAACCTATATTGCCCTTCAAAGCTTTGCAAGGTAGTCCTGACAGCTTGTAATTTCCGTAACATTTTCATTGTGATGGGTTCATCTTTACAAGAAAGCAGACAGGCTACAAACAGCAATGAGCCAGGATCAAAGGCTAAGGATAGATAGGGAAGAAACCGTTGAACCTAGATACTCCTTTGTCAATCTACACTAAATACTGTGGCATAAAAAACAGTTCTCTGAAATATTTTGGACAATATTATCAAACCCGGTATTTGGTATGTGGCTATAATGCCCAAAGATGTGGCAGTAGGCTTTTGGGAGCCACATCTTTATTTACACTGACTGTTAACTAGCTGGACTACCAGTGAAAGCCTGACTGCAACAGCTTGCGTTCCTGGTGCTAAAAACTTGCCACATCCTGACAAAGACGTGTAATTTTTCGAAACCCCTTGTTGTCACAGCTAGATTGTTACTGGTACCTGAATTGACGTGCAACAACTCACCTGCTGAAATGACATCTTGGTGGGTCTTGGGAGACGGCAGGACTCAAACCCCAGATACATTTCTCAAACTCAAGACATATTTCACTCTGGCACTCTGTCGTCTTCAGCTACCCAGGCAAATATTTATTACTGCTCTGTTACCTGTGACTGGGCAACATTTTGCTGGGCAAGGTTCTGGGTTGCTACAGAAACTGTCTGCAGATCCATTCAATCAAGCAAGGCTGTAGTGACAAGACTCGGGCTTTCAGCGGGAACATAAATAATTCACATTTCTGCTGGCCTGCTCTTCATGCTTTCCCTACAAGCAGGCTGGCGGCTCAAGAGAAAGCAGCTGTGATTAGCTGGAACTCACACCTAGAGAGTTAAAGGCACGTTTACTGAAGTGTTTTATATTTTCAAAATGTTTTGCTTCAGAGCCTAATTTTTTTTGGAGGGGGGCAACACCAGCAAGCCTCTCTGTCAACCGTTTCTCAGCAGGATAATGGGAGCGGCTCTTTGTTTAACTAAACCCGCTCCTATCACATCGCATCACACTCCACCAGTTGTCCCTCACCAGAGTACAGCCGCCAAGGAGGCAGCTGGCTTGCAGACTGATAAAGCATGCAGTCACGTAACACTGTGGAATTAACCTGGAAAAGATCCCCCGCCGGTGTTTCAGATTTGCCTGGCCATCCCTACCCGCAGGCAGCAGCAGCTGTTGGCATGGACATCACTGGACAGCCATAGCAGTGAAGTACTTACAATGTTTAGGCTCTGTTTATGCGTGGTGCTGGAACTGCTCATTAAAACTTGACATTAAGCTGTATAACTACTAAAATACTTCTTCTACACACAAATTCAAGAGGATTCCCTCTGTCCGAGTTGTAAACCCTTCTCCCTCTTGACTTTTCCCATTTATACAAACTATCAGTGCAGTATTTGCTCCCTCCCTCCCTCAACCACGCTTCTGCTGTTCGGATCTGTGGGTTCAACTCTTCCTCCTGCAACAAAAACATCCCCTTTTACAACTGTTTTCAATGAATATGGGATGGATGTCAATGTATATGGGTTAGATGGGAGTCTCAGCAGGGTTTGGGCAAGCCAAGGTCTTGTCCACCTTTAGCAAGTCAATCACCCAAGAACTTTGTGAGTAAATTCCATGTAGTTAAATAATATTTAGGTTGTATGTGTGTTTAACGTGACTGCAGGTAGCCTGGCCTCTGCTGAAGTAATAGACTGACCTCTTTGTGATGTTACAGTGTGACCTGATAAGAAGCACACCGTATGATGTGTAATCCATGCAAAAATAAAAAAGCCCTTCAGCACTTTCATGTCATTTGCCTTCTTTAGTGGTCAGCTGCATCTGCTGGAGGTTGTGGGTGCCAGATCCATGTGCTGGGAGCTGCCACCCAAATTACAGCCCCTCCTGCCTCCCTGTCCCCACCACAGCTGTGTCTGGCTCTGGGATATTCTGTATTTTTTGATGCTTCTTTGCATTGCACCAGCTTACTAAATGTGTTGAAGTTGGTGTGGGAAAACATATCTGCTTTTCCCAGGTCCTTTTTTAGAAATATTTCTAGCCTGCCAACCCTGTGGAGGAAACTGTAGAGATACTGAAAAGCTCTAGACTTCTGGTTGTGATCTCCACTCCAAACAGCGACAGCACATGGATCCGCGTCAGGCTAAAGACCTATTCCAGCCATATCCACACCGCTGCTCTTTCTGCCACAGAAAGCAGTTTCAGGGCAGGACAGGTGACGGAAGGTGTGTTGTGAGCCATTTTAATTGCCAGATCCTTTTGGGAAAGCCACTGCTCACCAGCTCCTCATCAGCTTGTGTCTGTGCGCCTGGTCATTCATGCCTTAATATACAACTTTGCAGTGGTCCCCAGTAAGTCTCAGTCCTCGAAACGTCACTCTGCTTGTCAAGTTTGTTTTGAATTCGAATCCCATCCTCTATTGTAACTGCAGCCTTCATCGTTTTGCACCGTCAACAAATTTCATATGTGTATTTCTGTAGAAGAATGGCTGCAGAAGCGTGGCCTTAGAATCTCTGAAGATCTGCACAATCCAGGCCTGGTATTAGAATAGGCCTGTAATCAGAATTGTACTGAAGTTGCTGTGCTGAAGTTAACAAGAAGGGTAGCCTTGAGCTATTCTTGAATCCTGAGACCAAGTAATTATGTTGTGCCAACAGGCCGTGGCTGTAGCAAGCTACAGCTGCTGGGAAAGCAGGTGCAGGGCCAAGAAAGATAGGGACCGGTATGGGAAAATAGGGAGTAACAAACTACAAGGCTGAAGCACAGCAACACAACTAGCTACATGGATAGAATGCTTATTTTAGTCATGATAATTAGGGGTGTGAGAACCGCGCGTGTTTAGAGACTACTAACGGATTAGATTTCTGCATTACGAATATGCATGTGTATCGGTTCTATATAAGTAGTGTTAGAAACTAATAAAGTTGAGCAAGATGCATAACTCATATTGAGCGTCTTCTTGACTCCGGCGAACCCTTCTTCCAACATATTTCTATTTCATTATCTGCATTGTTAGTGAAAACGTTGGACAAATTAGGATAGACCCCTGTAGCCACCTTTCTGTGTTGAACATTTATGAAATAAGTTTTGTACGGACCCTGTCGGAGTTTCAGCTAGTTTGTTTATAAGTATGCACCACGAGACGATATTTTCACTCAATATCTGACTTCAGATATCTGACTTCTACTGTTTTTTGCTTATTTATGAGTCTTGTTAACCTATTGTAAAAAGAAATTTGATTGCAGCTCCTACCTGATACAATTTCTACCTGATGAATCCATGGTAGCTGCTACTTCTCACCTTGTTATTTTTCAAGTCTTACAAATAACTTTATGTCTGCTCCAAACTGGAGGAACTGAAGATGGCTGGTCTTTAATTCGTTAGTTCCAAAGACCAAACACATCAGATCCTGCTGCTTATTGATGGCACTGAAGTTATACACCTTACATTAACCCACTAGAAATGCTGGAAGTGATTTACATAATGAATTTACAGCCTGCACAGCTACATGGTCAGTGAGTGGGGATCTGGCTGGCAGAGAAGCATCTGATCTTTGCACTAACACTGTAAAAATCAATTGAAAAAAATAAAAGGCAAAGTGAACAACAAGCTCTGGAAAGGAAGAGCTGTTCCTTTATGTATTTATGGAAGCAGACCTGAGCAGGACACCCGCAGGTGCCTCGCTCTGTTCTGCCTGTGAATCATTCATAAATATTTTCTGCTACAGTTACGCAACCAGTTTTGCACCAACCCTATACAAGTTTCAGCTGCTTTGCTTATGAGACTGTTATCTGAGACAAAAGCCGTAACAAAGTGGACATTTTCAGTGTTTTTCTTCTCCTCAAGTATCTTCTTACCCATACAAGGATTTCTATTGGTTTGATAAGACTTTTTTTCAGATAAACTGATGTTGCCAATTTTTAATGTCATTATTACCTGCTGTGGGGGAAAAAAAAAAAAGAAATTGAAATGTTGGCAAAGATTTACGAGGGATTTTAAAAAATATATATATTTGTGTTGGGTTATTTTTAAATGAAAAGCAAAGCTCTAAATTTTCTTTTAACAAAAGAACATTGTCCATCAGAAAATGCATGGTCTGACAGTGAGATGCAAAGTAGTTTTCCCTGGTCAGTAGATAAGGTGGGTGGTGGTCTGTCTTTCTGGCTCTTTGGTTAGATTAGAAGGAAGATCCATGAACTGAAGGTGATACTGCCTCTCAGCACATTTTTCTGGGAAGAAGTGTGATTCCTGGCTGAAAATCTCTTCTCACTTGCCTGGAAGTATGAATTTTGGGGGTCCAGCTGACACTACAAGCCCAACTTATAGCTTCATATTGTGGTGAAAAATCTTTGTGTGCAAAAGGTTTACAGCATCTCTCTTGAGAAGAACAAATCTGGTCTCGGGTTGGCATTTTAACTGTTACTTACTTAACATAGCTGTGTTCCAGCAGTGTTAACACTCACGGGACCTTCAGCAGTGGCCAGAACAGGCACCCTCTCTTTTCCCACGCCCATACTGCATGGCTTGCATTGCTATGCATCTCCCTACCAACACATCACTCCCCTCCTTCGTTTTCAGTCTCAACAAGAAAACCCATGCATGGGTCAGAAAACAATTATTTTTGCACTAACCTGAGCTTGTATGCTCGTTAAATAAAACTGGTGCTAGCTCAACTGCAGAAACGCTTCCAAGGAACCCATCTCTCCTTATCCCATCCCGGACAGCCTTCCTGTATTAAATAATATATTAAAAAAATCAAACCGCAGTGGGCCAGACTCTGGGGCCACTTACAGAGGTGGGGGGGCCGCAGCATTATCAGCACGTTATCACTTGTTATCCAGAATAGGCTCTTCCCTGATTCTTCAAACAGGATTTTCCTGTTAGTGTGTGTGGGCTGGAAGGTTTAACTACAGTCTGACTCTTCCTGCTGCTATGACTGTAATTGTGTCCCAGAGATCTGTATGGATATTGAGTAAGGAGGTGTAAACCTGCTCAAAAGAACAGTAGCAGTGATCTGCAAGCCAGTCTTTCCAGGGGATGGCTGTCATCATCACAAAACAGCAGAGCAAGGAAACACAAACACAAACACACACACACACACGCACACACCCCAATGCTTTACATTAAGGAACAGTTTTTGACTTAAGCCTATTTTATATCTTGTAAGAAGATTAAAAGAATTAAAGAGAAACCAAGTGACCTGTTTAGTCCATTTATTATTAAGCATATGACACATAGCTTCATCTTACAGAGGGTCAGAATAAGCAGAAGGATGTGATTATACACCTTTTATGCTGCTCTTGAGGACTTCCAAGCTGGAATGCCCTGCCTTCATCCATCTCCAGAGGATCCCCAAAGCTTCACAGTTGTATACCCATGCCACCATCTACAGTTCTTGAAAAAAGATTTTGATTGTAGCAGAGTAATTATCTCAACGTATGAAAAGGAAAGCTACCTTGGTTGTGCTGCAAAGGTTTTGAGAAGGTGGAAAGTGCCTGTGAGGTGGGTGGGATGGGAAGTGTGAAGCTGTGGCCTTCCTGTGGACCCTGCCTGAGAGATCCTCTGGCTCTCATTGCATCAGTGCAATGGTGGCACGTTGGTGTGGGTGACATGGGGGGGGGGGGGCGACATAGAATATGGCCTTGAAAGAAGGGCTCTGCAGCAGATCTGTGCTTGACAGCCCACTCTCAAGGCTGCAAGACAAAATGATAAAAGCACAATGACTTCTTCACATACTGGTGGTGCCTAAAGCCCTCGCCTTTCCAGCTGAGCCCCAGGAATACTGAAATGAAGTGTAATCTTTTTAAGGACTCCATAAACACTACAGTAAAACAATTCACTGGCTGACCTAAGCAGGGACGTTTAAAGAAGTACTCACAATGGTCTTCCTCAAGACCATCATAAAAGTCCCGGGCTAATTCCCAAGTGCTTTTACAATCCATTTGCCTGAGTTGCTAAGCAGAGAAAAAATTCCAGCTAGAGTTTATCTGCATGCTGTAGGAACGTACAGCTGCCTAATAACCCTGTCTATTTGCAGCGCTGTGTTTGTCCAAAAAGTACTTGCAGTAAATATTGTCAATCATAAAAAATCCATCATGAATTAACAAACTGTTCTCATTACATTGGGAGCAGCTGGTATATTGGGATACACTGTGAGAATCGGCGTGTAGAGATGTGCCAAGTGGGCTAAGAACTGTGGCGTGTTACCATACTAGCCTGGCCATGATCAGTTCTTGCTTTGAGTTGGGTTTAGATGAGACAATACCCTGTTTGGGTAGCTTGGCATAATTGTAAACATATTTAGACAAATGGTGAAAGTGGTGTAATTCTGTGTCTAATTACCCACTTCAGTGCTGTGAAAGGAGCTAGAATCCAGCCCCGTAATAAACCCGACCCTCGATAATCCATATATACATATATAGGTGCGTGTGTGTGTGCTTTATATTTTATATGATTTAGGCTGCTATTTTACTTAAGTCAATAAACTAGCAGATTCAAATTACCCAGTCACCAAGTTAATACAGCAGATAATGAGAATATATGTACTAATGAGCTGGTGAAAAGCAGCAGAACTCAGCAGTAAACAGGCACATCAGTAGGCTGCTCAAAAAAAATCTTTTTAGATTTAAATCTGTTTTGCCAGTGTCACTTCAGTCTTCAAAAAGGGCAAGAAGGTCTCAGGACACTACAGGTGGGTCAGCCTCACCTCCATCCCTGGGAAGGTGATGGAGCAGCTCATCCTGGAGGTCATCTCTGAGCACGCAGAGGAAAGGAAGGTTATCGGGAGCAGTCAGTGTGGATTCACCAAGGGGAGATGACTGACCGACCTGGCAGCCTTCTGTGGTGGAACGGCTGGCCGGGCAGGTGAGGGGAGGGCGGTGGATGTGTCCACCTTGACCTCCGCCCGGCTTTTGGCACCGTCTCCCACAGCAGCCCAGGCAGGCTCGGGCCGGGGGTCAGGGGAGCAGTGGGGGGCTGAGAGCTGCCCGGACGGCAGAGCTCGGGGGCTGGGGTCGGTGCTGCGGGGTCGAGCTGGGGGCCGGGAGCTCGCCGTGTGCCCAGGGGTCAGCGCTGGGTCCGGTCCCTGTTCCACTTATTCATCAGTGACCTGGATGAGGGGACAGTGTCCCCTCGGCACGTGTGCTGGTGACACCCCACCGGGAGGGGCGGCTGGTGCCCCAGGGGCTGCGCTGCCATCCAGCGAGGCCTGGGCAGGCCGGAGAGCCGGCGGAGAGGGACCGAGTGACCTTCAGCAAAGGCCAGAGCAGGGTCCTGCCCCTGGGGAGGGACAGCCCCAGGCACCAGCAGGGGCTGGGGGTGACCTGCTGGGGGGCAGCTCTGCGGGGAAGGGCCCGGGAGTGCTGGTGGGCAGCAAGGTGCCCGTGGGCCAGCGGTGTGCCCTGTAGCCAAGGGGCCAGTGGGACCCTGGGGGGCACCAGGAGGAGCGTGGTGGCCAGCAGGTCGAGGGAGGGGGTCCTCCCCCTCTGCTCTGCCCTGGTGGGGCCGCACCTGGAGTGCTGGGTCCAGTGCCGGGCTCCCCAGCTCCACAGAGACAGGGAGCTACTGGGGAGGGGCCAGCGGAGGCTACAGAGATGATGAGGGGACTGGAGCATCTCGCTGGTGAGGGAAGGCTGAGGGAGCTGGGGCTGTTCAGCCTGGAGGAGAGATGGCTGAGGGGGGATCTCATCAATGTCTGCAAATATCTTAAGGGTGAGTGTCAGGAGGACGGGGCCAAGCTCTTTTCAGTGGTGCCCAGCGACAGGACAAGGGGCAACGGGCACAAACTGCAATACAGGAGGTTCCATCTGAATATGAGGAAAAGCTTCTTTACCCTGAGGGTGACGGAGCCCTGGCACAGGCTGCCCAGAGAGGCTGGGGAGTCTCCTGCTCCGGAGACATTCAGAACCCACCTGATGTGACTCTGCGCACCCTGCCCCAGGAGAACCTGCTTGAGCAGGGGGTGGGGCTAGGTGACCTCCAGACGTCCCTTCCAGCCCTGACCATCCTGTGATTCTGTGGTTTAACAGATTTTGATTTGAGTTTTTCCTTGCTGTTTATTTTGCTTTGACATTATTCTTCCAGGTATAGAATAATCAAACATTATAATTCAATTTAAGAAGACAGGTTTGAGATAATCTTGCTGTTGACTGGGAACTGCTTCAGTCTGGGACCAAAGTATTTGAAATAACTAACTCTGTGAATAAGTTGTTGGTGTTCTGGCATTTATTAGGGATTGAAACTTAAACCACAGATAGTGGATGGAATTCATGTCACCGAACTTCAGGCATCTAGCAGATGTGATGCCCAGCCTGTGCTTTGGCTTTCCTTACTCTCTGTGGAGAAGACTGACACATCCCAGGGCTGATCTCAGTATCTCTCCCCCTAATTCAGGAATCCTAGTTTACAGAACACAAGCTAGCAGGAGCCTGGTCTCAACATTTGTGCCTGTATAATATTCTCACGTGGAGTGTTAATGACTAGACAGTTAATTATGTAAGTAACTGTTATGCAGGAATGGGCTTGATTCTCGTGCTTGTGTTGCAGGAAGACTGATTTGTCTCTTGAGATGCCGGTTCCTTTCCGTTGACTGTGGAGGGAGCTGAGGTTAGAGTAGCTCAAGGTTAGACTTCCAACCTACCCATCCAGCTGAGATGCATTCCCCCCACTGCGTCTACAGGCTGGTGTTACTGGTATTGGGGAATACTCTGCCTCATCTTTAAAGGTCTGTAGGCACTTCGTAGATTTTATGGATCTGATTTCACATCCCATGGCATAAAGTGTGACAGTTACTTATGTAATTAGTAGGTAGTCATTAATTTTTCTGAAATCAGTGGCATTCCACAGGGGACCAATTGTACATGTATAAGTAGTACAGGCTGCTGTTGACTGGAGTTCTGTTAGGAAGCTGTACATAATAAAAGGTAGTATCGCGACAATGGAAAATCTATCATGTTCTAATATATAATGATTTATATTCTGTATTTCATGCTCTGTTGAGAATACTCCTACATGTATTATGTAGTTTTAAAAGGTTTGAACAAAAATTCAAACATTCCTCTCCTGGATATCAGTTCATTTACCACTCGGAAACTCTGTTTTCAAAACGGAATTCCTGTCTAAAATTCTTTAATTTTCAAAAAACCTGAGTACCAGCAGTCTTCATTTTGAACTATTTCAGAAGTATAGCACAGCTGAGGCCTTAGTATCTACTAGACTAGGTATGATTCCTCTCTGTTATAACATATATACTCATATATATTGTCTTATAACATGTATCTCTGCAGAAATAGAGGAAGCTAGTGACCAAGTCAAGCAAAAGACTGAAGAGGCATCTTCCATAATGGCTACAAACAGCAGATAACCTCTGGCTTTCCCTTCCACAAACACACGTTGAGTAGGATTCACATCCTCCTCTTCTGCAGGGATCAAGCCTTTCGAACCAGTTCCCAAAACCATGTCCACAGTGCAGGAAGGGTGTTTGATGTATTTGAATGCAGAGAAATGCCACCAGAATGATGAAGAGATTAGAGGAAGAGGGTCAGGAGGATAAAACAAGGTTATTGCAGACACCAGTATTTGCTATGGCTCTTCTGGAACAGTTTCCACTTTACACCAGGCTGTCCAGAGGTTTCTGCAGGATTTAAGCTTGCCCAGCACTCGCGCTCTGCTTGAGGTTAATAACATGGAAAATCTTGTGTGTGATTCCTTGCTGTAATGACCTGTTAGTGTACATATGGGCTTTCAAGTTATGGAGATGACTGATGATTTATTAAACAGCCTCTTCCTGTTTGCAGTGATGCAGTGTAATATTGAGTCATCTCTGACCCTTTAGCCCTCCCTGTCCAGGCTTTGTTGTTTGCTACCTGTCCCCTAGAATTTGGATTGATGATACTGGACAACAGTTTTTACTTGATCTAGTCTCGGTTTTATCAGTTTTGGATGAATACACTGTCCTTTCCTAGGGAAAAGGTTTGAGCTACATCGCTACTATTTGAGCTATAATAAATTGCTAAAAAATGAGCTGTGTGTAATTTGGGATAAATCACTGAATTTTTGATTTTGCTATTAATTACTTGTATTTACTGCATGCCAAGGCACCTAACTCTTCTCCCACAGTGCAATGAGTCCAGGGCCCAAGAAATCAGCCAGAAAGCAGATGTTTTAACGCTCCACTGGATTCTATTTGACTGCCTTTTGGAGGGAGCCACTGAAATCTCAGCAGTATGACATCTGACCCTTTGAGGGATGAAAACGGAGTAAGTGTCTGAAAACAACATCAATTCTTTCATCAGGTTTGCACAGCTGGGTATTTTATCCTTTCTCCACCGAGTATAGCTGGGCCTTGGGTAAAGCAGGTTGGATGGTCGTTCCTATTCACAGTGGCTTAGTTTAGTTTAACTTTGACTCTGAAAACATAACATCTTGGCTAGAGAGCTGCACTTTCAGTGGCTGTGCAGTCTGATGGGTGTGCTTGCAAATAGCTGGAGGCTATGTCGCTAATTCCTTTCTGCCAGTGAGACGTGCCTGTCCATTTCTTGGACAGTGTCATGAGTCTCTTATTTCTCTTGCCTGTCACTGGACCCAGCTGATAGAGTGTGAACTCATGCGTCATCTATATGCCAGTTGTAAAGCCATTGTGCCTTCCTAGAGACAAGTCTTTTTTAGATATTACACTACAGAGAAAGAGCAAAGAAGGTGGAACAAGCCAAATGACAACAGTGGGGTAAAAGAGCCAATAACCCTCCAGATCTGAAATGCAATGCCTTTAGATACTGACAATATACAGTTGCTTTGTCAAGGCACAGAATGTTGCAAAATCTTTGACAAGGAAAATTGATGGCTTTCCTTGTGGAACATTTTAATGGCTATGCTCAGCTTTCCCAGCGGGATCTCACTTTCTCAGGGCAGAGATTTGCCACCACTTTCTTGATTTGGATGAACTTTCTGCCAAAATCAACAAGGAAGGAATTGACAGGAAGGACTTTGGTAACAGGGAAATTGTAACGTGTTTGAAGAGAACGCGTGCCCGGAGGAGGGGCTACTTCTGTTTCAAAAAGCAGCTTCTTATCAGCAAACATCTACTCTTTCCTGCAGATGTCTTGTCTCTGCCTTGCAGCAATGCTAAGAAGATGTCTCCTCTTGTAAAAAGCCAAGGGAAAGAGTTTCAGCAGCGTAAGAACATCTATGCATATGCTATTTAAACTCCAGTCATTCTATTGAGCTGAACTAAGAAAAGTATTAAAAACAGCTTGATGGACCACAGTGATTAAAAGTCTTTGCAGTTATTACAGGGTCTGTTCTTCTGCTGAGTAAACACATGCTGCAGCTTCCGTGACAAAGGAAGGAAGTAAATATTGGTACAACAGCACACAAAAATATTACTCACTGCCCTTCTGCCAACTGGTCTTGGGTGGCTTGGGGCAGACATGTCAGTCTTCTAAGACAAATCAACAGTGCAAAACTTGAGTGTATGAAAAATGCCATTTTTTTAAATACACAAGATCAATCTTAAATAGTAGAGATGCTAAGCAGTGCACAGAGCAACTGTTATCTTTCAGCAATCTAACTGAACACGAGTAGCCAGGAGTCCAAGAACTGACTTAAAGCAGTGGTGATAACACCTCTCTCCTCCTCCTTCTCCTCACTCTCCTCTGAAATACTACAACCACAATTTGTAGCACACCATATCTTCCCAAGCTTGAAGAATCACTCACACACAGAGAAGAACATGCAAGGTTTTTTAAAAGCACCTTGATAACTGGAACAAAAAAACTTTGTTTAGCTATGAGTGGAATGTCCTCTTATAAAATGCCAAATGGTCTTTTGTTTTTTGGGTCAAAAGATGATGAGATGATCTGTGAGCTCTTATTACTTCTTCTGTTCCTTCACAATAAAAATCTGGAGTGTTTTAAAAATGCTGAGAATGTGACAGTGATTGACAAGAAAAGAAGGACGTAAGGAAATACTGCGCTGAATAAATTGTAATTGTTTTTATAAAACAAAATTGATACTGATGTAGGTTTTGCATTTGCAATCTCAGCCAGAAACCAGGGCTAAGTTTTCTCAACCAAGACCCTTACACACTCTGCCTTTCAGCCTTATGAAAGAACACCTAACTTGGTAAAATCCCTGAGTGCCTTTAAGGAGAGAGATCCTAAGAAATTAAACAGCTGATTGAACTTTTGTATTTTTAACTTTTTCTCAGTGAAAGCATATCTTATTTTTAGTGTTTGTGCAGTGCATGTGTGAGGCTGCTTTCATAATTTTCATTACTGCATCCGTGTACTAGTGAATACCCAGGAATATGAATTTGATTCCAGTTAGGTGTGGGCACACAACAACGTTTCTACAGAATTAAGTATCTACAGTGTGGAGTTCATAGGACTTTTATAATGGCTGGGACCTGATAACTGATCTGACATAAAGTGACAATGGCACAGAGAGAGCAGTAGCTGTAATCACATTAAGTGTGTCAGTAAAAAATTAAGCTAACAAAATTTTAAAAGAAATTTTAACTCCCAGCTTGAGTGAAAGCTGGCTCTGTACCTTGGATAACGGGTTGTGGTATATCTGGTCTGATACTAGGGACCCTGATGTTGGATTTATTGTGTCATTAAGCCACGGTCAGAGAGGAGAAGGGTGAACTGTATCTTTTACAGTTGCAAAAAATGGAAAGTACTCTGTCACTGGTATGTTCTTCTCAGTGAAAAAGCCAGTGGTGTTTGAAAACTGCTGTTGGAGATGATTCAGTCACCATCTATCTGCATGTTAAATCTTCAAAATATTCTGTGTTACCGCATAGTGATGGCAAAGGACATAAAACTGCTACCATGCATTCACAGGGAGATTTAAAGATGTGGCACAGGTATTTGTATAACTGTACTTTGTTGAGCTGAGCAGGGGTATAGTTCTCATCTGCTCGGATCATTTAACTGGCCTAAGACCAAAATATACATTTAATATTCAACAGCCACCTACACCCAGTAATGGCAGGGTCCTCCAGTGATATGTTAACTATGTCAATAAAATATTAGCCAAATTATAGCTGGGTTTTTCTGGTCAAAAGAAAGCTAAACCTTCATTAAATTCTAAAACAAGGTTAACAAAGAAAAAGAATTACTTCTTTCGTTATGTAATCTGATTATCTGCCATGTTAACTTGGTGACTGGATCATTAGAACCTGCTAATTTATTGGCTTAACTGAAATTGCAGCCTTAAATCTTGTAAAAATTAGAGCATTGCTTTGTTTTTAATGTTTGGTGAAATTGTAAGTAAATTAGGTAAGCAATGTGCTTTGTGAGATTGTTTGTGCCTTCACCCTGTTTATGCAAGCTGTAGATGGGACACAAGGTGTGTTTACTTCATCAGCCCGCAACCTGGGTCACAAACTCTGAAGGCACACAGAAGCTCTAGGGGGAAATCACCAGCCCCTTGTGTCTGTCTCCAAAGCGACTACCTACATCCTTTACACCACACAGGCTGTAACTGCCCCCCCCCCCCCCCAAATGACCATGACAGATATCTGTCTTACAATACTGAGAACGTAGCCGTCTGTAGATTACAAATATGCTTATGGGCTATGGATTTGTGAGTGTGCCCTCATTTACCTGCAGAAGTCAATACAAGACACAAAATTGCCAGATATGTTTACCTATAATGAACACCTCCCTGGATACGCAGCTGGTTTGAAGCAGGACAAAGTAGGGAATCAGGTAGAGCATCTAAGCGACCGCTGCAGGGCAAAACAGCCCCAGCCATCGGGTTGCCTTTTCCAGCCTACAGGGGCTTTTACCGTTTCGCTTCGGTTTTACCGTATATCATGTTCACTGGAATATGGTATATAATAAAATCCACAGCGTGTTGTTTTGGCACTGGGGGAGAAGGCTGCCTCAGTCTTGTCTTGGATGCCGCAGCCATGGTTAGACCCATGGAAAGGGGCCGAGGTCCTTTTCTTTGGTGCAGTTAAGCACGCTGAGTTGGGGGAACCATCTTAAGAGCAGGATGGGACAGAAAGAAGCATTTGAAAAAAAGACCCTGCCTTACAAAGAGTTAATTCAGAAACTTGCTGTTTCTTTCCTGCCTTACTTTAATTATTTTTATTTAAGTATTTGTTTACATTTTAACAAACTCTGATTTCTGAAGTTAAGAGCTTTGTGTTTTGGGACATTAGTATCAAGGGAAAACTGGAGGTAGGTCCACCCCAAAGATCTGCTGACTCTACCAGAGTGCTAATATCATTATATATGTTTATTACCTCCAAAATGAGGAGGTGCTGCCTTTAGATGTCTTGCAGGATTATAATGTGAATTCCTTAGTTAATTACCAAAAACAGTGTTCCCCTGACCTGTGCTTACTGTATTGATTTGCATACTTGCAAGACAAGAGTAAACTGCAGAACACAGTGATTTGAATTTAAACCCATTGCTAAACTTTGGCCTGGAAGCATCAAGTTGCTCTCTTGATCATTTGCATTTACACAAGCCGAGGACAGAGGTAAAGAGCAATAAAAGGGCAAGGCAAAGGACAACAACTCATAAAGCACCTCAGCAGTGCTAACTTGTTGGGTTATATTAATCAGTCTGATTTTTGCCCTTTTCAAATGGTTGTGTCTTTGCACAGTTTGCCGCACCGGCCCTTTATAACAGATGCAGAGCTTGAACAAAGCGTTTGCTGCCCCTCTACTTGTTTATGTGTGGGTGTGTCCTTTTTGCCCTGTTTCACATACTGAAACAGCTGGTACCTGTGTGCTCCCTTATTCCTGCGATGGAAGCAGCGAGGGGGGAAAGGGCAAAAGAAGCCAGAATTTCTGCTAATGGGAAGAAAAAGTACAGATTCACAGGATGGTCAGGGCTGGAAGGGACGTCTGGAGGTCACCTAGCCCCACCCCCTGCTCAAGCAGGTTCTCCTGGAGCAGGGTGCGCAGAGTCACATCAGGTGGGTTCTGAATGTCTCCGGAGCAGGAGACTCCCCAGCCTCTCTGGGCAGCCTGTGCCAGGGCTCCGTCACCCTCACGGTAAAGAAGCTTTTCCTCGTATTCAGATGGAACTTGTTGTGTTTCAGAGTGTGCCCGTTGCCCCTTGTCCTGTCGCTGGGCACCACTGAAAAGAGCCTGGCCCCGTCCTCCTGACACTCACCCTTAAGGTATTTGTAGACTTTGATGAGATCCCCCCTCAGCCATCTCTCCTCCAGGCTGAACAGCCCCAGCTCCCTCAGCCTTCCCTCACCAGGGAGATGCTCCGGTCCCCCCACCATCTCTGTAGCCTCCGCTGGCCCCTCCCCAGTAGCTCCCAGTCTCTGTGGAGCTGGGGAGCCCAGCACTGGACCCAGCACTCCAGGTGCGGCCCCACCAGGGCAGAGCAGAGGGGGAGGACCCCCTCCCTCGACCTGCTGGCCACCACGCTCCTCCTGGTGCCCCCCAGGGTCCCACTGGCCCCTTGGCCACAGGGCACACCGCTGGCCCACGGGCACCTTGCTGCCCACCAGCACTCCCGGGCCCTTCCCCGCAGAGCTGCCCCCCAGCAGGTCACCCCCAGCCCCTGCTGGTGCCTGGGGCTGGTGCTCAATACATTTGATTTCTTGTAATTACTAACGATAAATGGAGGGTTAGGAAATAAAGGAAGCACTAAGGCCATCATGCTCAGCACCCAGCCCGTAAAGCACTGAAAGCAGTGTGTGAACATTGTACAGCCACCCGCCGCAGCAGGGACCCCAAGTACAGTGGGCCAGCAGCTAGAGCAGCCTCTCCGATTTCAAAGCCAGCACAGATCAACACTTCTCTGATGTGCATTTTGCAGCTCCCTGTGGTATTTGGCTACACTGAAGACCTCAGAGGTGCGACCCGAGACAGAGGGACCGAGACCCTCCCCCGCTGTTAGCATTACAGGGTGCCGGGGGCTCTGCAGCGGGGGGCTCTGCCGTTCCCTCGCTCCCCTTACAGCTGCATCCAGCCCAGGTTTAAACTTACAGCCACATCCCCAGGAGAGTCTGTGACGGCGGCGAAGATACGAAGAGAAGGGTTTATGCCTGCTAACATGGCCAGTGTTTTCTTTGCCGCTCCGTAGGCAAAACACACGGGCTAGGAAACCACAGACCCCATCTAAGAGTTGACTGTATAAGCACGTGCATGCCTGAATTTTATTTAAAATAAAAGCCATACCAAACATTTGTGTTTTGAAAATCAGGGCTCCTTTTATGATTTCAGCTGTTTTCTAAAGAAATAATACAAAGCCACTTCATGTCTTGGACTTGGAAATGTGAACATACCCAACGATGCCACAAACCGGCTGTGGAAATGGAGGAGTCGTTAGAAGTCTTTCAAGGTTCAAGAAGTTACGTTGTGTCTAGATAGCTTCCAATATCCTCTTTATTAATGCCGGAGAGGTACTTGGCTACATTTATGAGTGCATTAAAATGGGGAGAACCCTGGGAAGGTATTTGATTCTCCTCTTTACCATGTTGTCAACTACTTTTCCAAGGGATAATGGGTTTTAGACAGAATGCTGTAGGCATAACATTGTAAGAAGGGCTGGGTTTGCTCAGCCTCCTGACGAGTTTTTGCACTACCGTATTTTAGTGGTGACTGGTTGGTTCCCAGCAGTACCGTGGTTCTGCATCTTTACTGGGTATCTGTGCAAAACGGCACTTCTGCCTCTGAGGCATTTCAGGCAGTTGGCTGTAGAGATCTACTTAGCCTCAGGTGTCACCCGTTTAAGAAATGGAAGGGGCTACTTTAAAAAATGCAAAGGTTAAAAATATGAAACTCAGCACATGGACAGCACTTTTCATCTACCTTTTAAGTGTTATTAGATCTCTTTCCACCCACACAGAGATTCAATGGGAACCAGATTTCATCCCAGAGGTAAGAGATGCTGAAGTAGCAGCAGCCAGATAGTCACACAGATGTCCTCCAGTGCAAAACATGGTCCTGAGGTATAAATTATTCGCCCACTGAATGTACCAGGAAAGGATCCAGGTCCTCTGAAGTTTGAACTCAGCAACTCTTGTGGTTTATGACCCATTTTAACATTTGTTATTCAAATATTCCTGACTTACCTGATGTGAATACATGCAGCTGTAATACACAACATGAAAGGAATGCCTACTAAGAAATGCCATTTATATGCCTTTGCATAAAAATGGCCGTATTGGAGAAAATGGAGAAAATTAATTGATTGTAAGTTACATGGAATATGCAGGGATTCTCGGGGCTGAAACATCTATTAAAAAAAAATCATGGAAATGGGTCAAACTGTTCTTCCCATTAACACATTCTTTGAAGGACCCTTGGAAACAGTGTAGAGCCACCTTCACACTGTGGGCTCATCAGGGCCTCCTTACTTGGCAGATCTCAAAACTCTAATGCAAGATTACCACGATAGAGTCATGGAAGAAGACCTGATGACAGTGCCACTAAAGAGAAGACCAAGTCACATAAGGCTTTTTCAAATTTAGCAGACGTCACACATGACTCTACAAAAGTATTTCTTGGACCTTGCCCACACTAATATCCCCTTTGTTACAAACTACCTAAAGACCTGAAAAAGTTCATCTGATGGCATGCCAAGATGCACCCCGGCCTGCTGTATCTAAAGACTGCCTGTGCTAAAGGGCTGTATCAGAACAGGTGTTTTCCAAAAAAAATGGCAATGAGTTTCAGGGAAAGGGACATAGAAGCCACGGGGACAGAGTGACAAAGGTAGAAGACAGCAGCTCTTGAGATGGATGGCCCCTGGCCTCCTCCACCCTAGGGTGCTGCTGTCCCACCACCCAGGGCAGGGGATGGATGGAGGTCAGCATCCCATCAGACCCCTGCACCAGCTCTGGGGCTGCTCGGCACATCCCAACAGACAAGAAGGAAAGGAGGGCTCTTTCCTCCAAGCTTTCATTTGTCTTCTTTAGAATGATGGGATGCAATAGCCAGAATTTTGGAGCCACTGGAATCACCAGCTCCACACAGCTGAATAAACGGGGAATTATCCTAGGGCTACTCACACCTATCAGGGCATAACCTACAGACTGAACACGAGTGTGATGTGCTATGTTTGGGTGACAGAGAGATACTACAGAAAAGGGAAAAATCCAAAGTTTGGAAAACCTGTGTGTTGGCACAAAGCCTCCCTTAACACCTTTGTTTTAGCCAGAAACAAAATGGTGACGAAAAAATAAATGCCAGTTGAGGGTGGTGGACTTGAGCAAAATAATGCCTTGCACTCCCTGCTATGTCACGGGGTGCTGAGCAGTAAATTCAGGGATGACTGGGGTAGCCATCCCTTGGCATCCCACAGAGGTGACCACTGCCTGGAGGCTGTGCACATAGCACAGGGAAAGCCCAGGACGCACGTATCCTTTGGGAGAAATAGGACGGGTAAATCGGCCATACCCAAGAGGCAGATCCATCCCCACCAGACAGCATGACTGAATATTACAGGGAAGCAGGCGTCTTCCAAACCCAGGATCTTGGCAGTCGTGAGCATTTCTATCTAAATTCACCTTCAGGTAATGGAGAGCGGACTATAGCGAAAGGCTGGGATGCCTGAGATACCGTGAAACCCACGTGAATGAGGCTGCAATGCCACTCAGAGTGAATGGCAGCAACATTACCCATTCTGGAGAGCCACTGCACTTAAGTGTTGACAAACTTGTGAAAGAGCCCACACATACCTGCCTCCATGGCCAAGCATGTCACATGCCTCGGTACTCATGGCAAGGTTAATCCACGGCCAAATAACCTTCTCAAAGAGCAAAGTTTAAAAGACAGACACGATTAGGAACTTTAACAAAATGAGAGGATTCACACAAACCATATTTGTTGGGGACCAGGCTGCTGTGTTTGATCCGCTCTTAAGAGGGAACAGCTACTCCATGCCAGCAATCCGTTGGCAACAAACAGCTCCAGTATTTTTCCATGATTCCCTGGCTTATTGATTTATAATTGTTACTTCATAAATTATTAACATAGACAACATAGATGTATTTAAACATACATTTTATATAGGTATATGCCTTACTTCTGGTATTCACATTTACATGACAAAAATATAAATTATTGTTTAAATTAAATCTATTTAATAATTTAAAAGTAAGCAAATTTACTTATTCTCATTGGACCTACTAAAATAAACTCTCTTTCCTCACCTGTTTGCAGGAGGTAGCATCGGGACAGCGGTTGCTCCAGTCACAACTGACCCTGGAGACGAGAGGAGCTTTCAGTGGGCAGGGATCTGCAGGAGGCTACACAGACCTCACAAGCACGACTGCCCTCCGTCCCTGGTGAGACACAGCACCCCCCTCCTGCCAATTCACGTGAGGATTCTATCTGCCTCTACTTCTCATTTGTTTTTTTCCAGAAAGATTAACAGCA
The DNA here is from genome assembly GCF_023634085.1 of Falco cherrug. NCBI lineage: Eukaryota > Metazoa > Chordata > Aves > Falconiformes > Falconidae > Falco > Falco cherrug. The sequence continues at coordinate 8,660,562 of NC_073698.1, forward strand.
GCAATAATCTAACTCTTAGGGGATGCAATTATTATTTTAGCCGACATCGGCTACAGCAGAGCAAGTACAGCCAAGCCACCGCATGTCACTCCGAAACACCTGCCACTACATCATCCTCATCAGAGGACAGCATTCACCGTTACCAGAACGAAGGCAGTAGATCATATTTGCGTGGCAGGAGTTCACAGTAGAGAAGCTAACTTGGCTAGTATCAGGAGCACTGCCAAAATGTTGACACGGAAAACTGGGATCAGGTTTTTATCTATCACGTGTGGAAGATTTTAGTACCTCAGTCTCGTTACTGTAGAACTGTTCTGCCATGAAATATAAAAGGGATATTTAGTTAAGTGTGCAGGGGTTACATGCAACTCCCTAAATGTAAGAAATTAGTTCCATCCTAAGAAAACGTATTTGTACTCCGTTAAGAGTCAACCCCCCGCCCACATTTAGGGGAAAACTGCTCCGCATCTTACTCCAGCTCTCCTCTCCCACTGGGATTTGTTTGGACTACACCTAGCAATCACAGCGCTGCTTACAGACATCAGGGTTTCTTGAGCTGCCACTGCCTGGTCAGAGGGCTACAGGCAGCAGAACATCTGGCTGGGTCATGAGCCCTAAAGCAGCAAAACATGATTAACAAGAGCATCCATGTGCACAAGCGACACTGCACTACTGCTGCTGTTCCTCCCCCACAAAATAAACTGCATCCTTATGCGCATGACTTAATGAGACAGAGGCTTCAGCACCAAGCCCGACCGCTGCTGTACACCTGGCCACTTCTTTTTAGTGCCATGTTGCAAATGCTCCAAACCAGCTCACTAACCCGATCCAGGTTTTAGAAAGCTGCAAACTACAAACCTCCTCTGCTTCTGCCCCGAGCCACAGAAAAGCATACAGAGGGCAGGGAGTGTGCATTAACACCCTGATCAAGACACTGATAGCTCACTATGCCACTCCAAAGAGTTGTGCTGGCACAAAAGGGAGTGGTGTAACATGGCACGGGAAAGAAAAGGTAGAAAGGTAACACCAAACTCCTTAAACAAGCAATGCCACCACAGCCTCTGCATCATGCAGCTGTATTTTCTGAGAGCTCAAAGCAGGGAGCTCAGGTAATACACCTCCTGGGAACACATACCCAGAAAGGCTCTGCTGGATACAAACCAACTTGGACATGCATCAACTCAGAACCCAAGGACAAGACTCTGAGCACGGTAGCTTAGTCAGCTTCACACCTCAACGCTAGCTTTGGAAAACCTCTCCTGCAGTGCAGCATGTCAGACCTATTAAGACATGAGAAATAATCCTTCTCACCTAGGCCTCACGTATGCAGAAGGGCAAGGTTCAGAAGAGATTCTGGGTCATGCAGCTCAGTAGGTGAAGCAATCAGTCCTAGCATGTCCATTTTTAAATCTGCAACAGCAGAACACTATCTTTGTCATAAAGCTGTGCAAAAGGAAACCAAGGGCTGTAAGAGAGGCCACTGAATTTATTGTGAGGCAGCAGGCTTGTGTAAACCTGACCTATGCAGACTGGGGCCAAGACATAAAGGTTAGCTGCTTGCTGCTAGCCGTCCACTAAATTATATCCTTAGGACACTACATGTAAATAACTTGACAGAAGGGAGCAAGTGAAACCACGAGTGGAAACTTGGCCAGGAACCTGAGATACTTACTGTCATTCCCAGGTTTCCAGGAAGAGGTATTTGCAGAGAAACGGCAAAAAAAAACAAACAAAAAATAATCAGGTGATGGAAAAGAGCCGACCAGAGATAATGCGCAGAAAGGCTCAAAGTTTGGGTAAACAGCAGAGTCCAAGGCAAGGAAGAGAACAAGCCCAGGGAATTCTGGCACAGGAGACACTATGAAATGAAGCTCGCCCTAGAGTTGTGTGCTTTTCCACAGTGCAGCGTTACTTACCTAAAAGGAAATGGTTTGTCTACAGTAAGGAATGTTCTGACTGCACTACTGTTTAGGTACTCACACTGCCAAAGATTGTATTCTAAGCTGAAACATATAGGAAGCAACATAAAGCTTTGCGCCACTGCATCCAAATAGCTGGAGACCCTGAGACCACTAGCATGCATGATCAGGGACTCCAGCATTACTGGTTTAGATAAAGGACCTTCTTAGAAAATAACGGCGTGTAATTTCACTCAAAATTCTGGTTGCTAGAATTAAATTTTTACTTCTGGTTACGGTTTTCACACTCTGTGTCCAGCACTTCTCCCCTACAAATCTCAGAAAAACACAGAGAAGGAACGGAATCGGAAAATTGTTGTAAATCACGCTACTTTTTGTCACAGCACTCATCATTTCCCAAAATGTATTCTTTCCACCAAGATTTTTAGTGGGCTTTTACTTGCAGTAGAGTTTATGTGACCCTTCAAAAAAAGTCCTTGCTGCCTCCCCTTTTTTTTTTTTTTTGTAAAGGAGTAAAGCCTAGTCCCCATGCTTGAGGAGGTCAGCTCATGGACTACTTGTCTGGCAGACACACACACTGGCTGAACGGTATCAGTTACTAACTCAGGTTTACCACTACACAACAAAAATAGACCTTTCCAGGATTTGCGGCAACCGAGGTCCACACCTAGTGTAACCTCAGCAGGATGCCCCTGCCTGTCGTACGCACTACTACAGGGTTTTATCAAGTTTTGCGCTGAAGAGGGCAGTGCACACACAGAATACATCCCAACTGGCCCTGCCCGAGAGTTTTCCTGTTCCACGTGGAAGCTCCCAAGCGTGCTGCCTGTATATATTAAAGCTACAACACAGGCAGCCAAAGGATTTACACTCGGCCTGGAGCCCATCCGAGTCATGCCTGTGTGCCAGTCTCCAGCGACCCAAGGGCGGGGAAGGCTTATCTTCAGAGCAGTGCTGCACTCAGCCAGCTAACTCCTGCAGGAGTTCAGTGGAGCAAGCACAACTGTTTTTAAATCTGGTAATATTCCTTGACGAAAAATGGAACTGTTTAGGTGGTTCTGAACTGCACAGTTGTATCTATGCCCTCAAGGGAAATGTGGTCTGCCTACAAACCTATGGTCTTCAGTAGTCACCTTAGGCCATCCCACCTTAAGAGATACATCCCTATGTAACTAAAAAACAGCTGCAGAACATACTCAACTGGAGTCTCCTCTGCTCAAGCGGCATCCCCCCAGTGCTACAGTGCCTTCCCAAAGGGGAGCTTCCCCACAGCTGGTCTCTTGTATGGGAACTACCTGCAGGTTTTCCAAGGCCCACTACAGAGCCCTGACTAGCACTTTTAAGTCCCCTATTCTGATGATCTCCTGTACCTACAATAAAAGTAATTTCCTGTTTCAGTATTAGATGTTCTCATTTAAATTCAAGGGAGTTAGAAGTTGTGGAAGAAGTTTTCCTCTCTACTAAACCCAGTTCCTTCCAATACTGGTTGTTATGAACCCAGGGACTTGCAGTAGCCTGCATGCCCCTTCGTGTTGTGTAACTGCTGCCTCGATTCAGTCGAACACATTCATGCCACCTGAAGAGGTTCCCGACTGCTCTTGGAGGATTCTTCTTGTGCTGAAAGATAAAAAAAATAAAGACTTCATAATTAGTCACTAGAATTATTTTCTGAGAAGCTTTACAAACTTTTTTGGCTATGCAGGAGGATTAGGTTCTTCCAGAAATTGGTTTAACAGCTGCCACCTCAAATTTCCTTGAGAACACTTAAAAAGGCACAGAAGCCTTCCAACTCTTACCTGTTTTTCCAAACTCTCCTGTTGAAGAATGAAGTAGACAACACAACCTATTTTTCTGTATTAAGATACTATGAAACAACAACATGATATAGAAGTACTTGCCTGTTCCACCCAGCTGAACTCACCCTCTCACCTTTCACCTTGCAGCTCTGGCAAGTCCTTGGGAAATTGCTCCACAGGAGACGCAAACAAAATACCTTTGTAGCGGTTTCTTCAGCCTCCAAAATCCGAGCAGTAATTTTGAGTGTTTATACCCTTTCCCCATAGGTCTTGAAGAAAGCAGTTCCTCTGTGACACTTTCAACTCTCCTTCCTCCAAGGGGACTGTGGACAACTTGTGACAAAAAAGTTTTATAGCTGGGATAACTAAGAAAATGGGAGTTAAAACCAAATCTTATGTACCAAGGCTAGCACAGATAGCATCAATCACCCTCAGAAACCATATCCCACTCCCTGTTTGAGTGCACATGAAAATATTTTCATTTAGCTAATTTGCACACTAAGAATTATGTATGGCTTGGCAATTAATTTTCAAGAACTCAGACAACTCCAACATCCTGCCAGTTCATGCTGCACTGACATAGATGTTGACACTGTGACAGCAGAGTATCAGACACCTTAAAAATTATCTTGGCATGTAACATATTTGTACACTCTTAAAATTCAGGTAATTCTCATATAGACTGTAGAGCTGGTTTTGGTATACTATCCACTGAAGGCTCAATTTAGGGCACCCAAATCCTTTAAGTTTTCATTAAAACGTGTCAGAATGAAAGCTGAGATATGAGGCCAGGTTGCTACACATGAAATTACGTCAAACATGTATTAAGCAATTTCTTCTTGAACAAAGGCATCACACATGCCTACTTAATTTCCACATCCCTCCTGCAGGGTCTTCCTACCACATCTCCTGGTCTTCAAGACACTAGGTGGTTGCTTACCTGAGTCCACAGTGACCAAAATCACTTCAGCAACAAGAGAACAGAGTTTCTGTAGTGCAGCATGCCAACATAGTAGTCAAAGCATAGACAATGGATCAGCTTTCACAGGCTCGGGACCATATGGACACTGCAATTTTTATTAGCAGTATTAAACCAGAGTATACCCACGTATTTAAGAAATATCAAAGGCAGGTTTTCAATTCTGTGGTCACCTTATGTGTTTTCATATGAAATGCCGAGACACCACTTATTTCTGCAATAGGACTGTAAGCTTCTTGTGCATCTTGCATTTCAGACCCGTTGGGTCAGAAAAGACTTGGACATCAGCGCTTTCAGGTGAACAGAGTATCCAAGTTTGAGACATGTAACATGAGTTTCATTATTATGATCTCTGACTAGTCATCATCAATGAGTAAGATCCACACACCGGCAACTATCAGATACTCCCGAACTGGTGAAAGTGAGCTATAGATACATAGAAAACTATTTTACTTGTTTCTTGCGTCAGGCATTCATTTGGGTAGATTGCAAAGCCAGTTCCTTTTTTCTACATTTCAATATGCAACTATTAGTTGAGACATCAGTGGTGTCTACAGCTTCAGAAAGAGAAACATGGTATAAACAATGAAATAAAAAGATCTGTAAAGCAGGAGGCATCCTTGTCTTCTCCCAAGGGCAGCAGCACAGACACAAGGGGGAAGGGGAAGAAGAGAGGGAAATTAATGCAGGTGAAATGCGTTGTTTCTAAACCAGTTTAAATAACAAAGCATACCGTCATTAGATCAGCAGACTATCTTGGATGAAGGTTTCACATACATGTTTTCTGACAGTTACAGAAAAGACAACCAAGCTCCCCCCTGCGAGCTATCTCACTGCAATACTTACCATCATTACTTGGGTTCAGCTGCACAGACAGAAGCTTAGGCTTAAAGCCTACAGTGGGCAACTGTTGTGACATAAGTCATCACGCCACTGCCCCTTTTTTCCACCCACAGCACACCTGATCTAAAGGTATCTGTGTAGAGAAGTAGATAAGAAATAAAAGAGGCTGTACTTGCGATTCAGAATTCTTCAGATATATGCAACTATTACTGAAAGTTATAGCAACAGCAGAGGATTATGCTCCCTCCACTCCTTTTCTTCAGTGATGAATATGGCAAAACTGGCCACCCTGGAGGTGGGGAGAAGCATGTCCCCTCCCAGGACACTGGACATTTTACAGGAATGCAACTGGTTCAGATTCTTTAACTAGAGGGAGCTGGATTTAAAGAGATAGAAGAAAGGCACACAATGCTGTAGTATCAACAAACCCTGAAAGGCTGCAAGGTTCAAGTTAAGTAACTGTACCACAGAACATCTCATGACATCCTCCCTACACTGTTCCAAGTATATCCTGGGGCAAACAGACCACTGTATCTGTGTAGTTATTGCGAGATGATATCCTGAGCAAATGCATTGTACTTACCTCCAGGAGGAGCCAAAGTATTAAACAAAACTTGTAACTCCATTTTTCCTGAGCTATACTACTGCTGGACTTTTTTAACAAAGACTTCCAGTGAGCCTGTGAAACTCTTCACAACTCTTTTAAATGGAGTATCTTCTTGAAGTAATAAAGTACTTTATTTCACAGGAATCAGCTGTAACTAGAAACAGTGTTATTTCACAAACCACGCACAAGTTTTGAGCAACGATCTTTCACATGTTATTTCATGGAACTCAAGTTCTTTAAGACTAACAGGGATTTAATTAATCTTTCATATGGTGAACGGATCATTTCACATTCCTCAACACAGGGCCTAGCACATGCAGGGGTGATGTTCAGCACAGGAAAGTCTACAACCCATTGCTGAAAATCTGGCCTAACTCCTATACGCCAGGCAGAAGGTATGCTGAAATTCTGACAGCACCCAGTCAGCTGGCTAAGCTAAGACAGCAAGCTCAGGTAAGAAAACCGGGAAGCAAGTTAGCTTTGCTGCTCCCGTACCATGCTGAGAGGTCTTACACCACCTCATCCATTCTCTCAGCTTTTTCAAGGTTGATTTATGTCTCTATGGACACAGAATCATGGACTGGTTTGGGTTGGAAGTGACTTTAAAGATCATCTCGTTTCAACCACCCTGCCATGGGCAGGGACCTTCCACCAGCCCAGGTCGCTCCCAGCCCCGTCCAGCCTGGCCTTGAGCCCTGCCAGGGATGGGGCACCCACAGCTGCTCTGGGCAGCCTGGGCCAGCGCCTCACCGCCCCCACAGTGAAGAATTGCTTCCCACTATCGATTCTAAATCTACCCTCTTTCAGACACGCAGGTAACAGCCCCCTGTGGGAAGGGGCAAAGCTGGACACACTAAGCCACGTACCTGTGACAGCAAAACACTGTCAGTACTGTTATCAGAAAGAAGCCACGACCCTTAAAAAAAATAACAAGAGCCTCCAGCCAGCACGCACAAGCTACCACCCTGTGTGTGACAAGGGACAAGGGCACGTCCCAGCCTGCTCCCCGCCGAGGCCTGCCCCACCAAGGCCAGGCCATGAGCCCAGCCCTGCTCTTTAACCCAGCCTGCATTCATCCCAGGCCGGGGCCCAACACCTCGGCAGCTACAGCCCCGCACCGGACCCCTCTCCCCACAGGGCGCCAGGGGCACAACCCCGGGAGCCACGGAGCCCCCTCCCCCCCTCCCAAACCAGCGCCCCCCGGCCCCGCCACCCCCGCAGCCCCCACAACCCGGCCCGCGGCCCCGTCCGAGCGCCCCCCAGCTCCTTCCACAGACCCACCTCAGCGGCCGCCGCTCCCGCGCCGCCGAGGCCCGCCCGCCTCAGGGCCCCGCCGCCAGGACCGCAGGGGCCCCGCTCCGGCTCGCAAGGGGGGGGGGGCGAACCCCGGGAACGCACTCCCACCCCTCACCTCGCTCCCCCCACAGAGAGGCACTGCCCTTCCCAGAGCCGGCGGGCACCGAGGGACAGCGGGCCGCTGCGTAACGCCCTTCAGAGCCCTCCGCTACCCGCCGCATCCCCTCAACCGCCCCCCTCCTCTCTCGCTCTCTCGAACAAGCTCTTTCCACCCCCTAAACCAAAACCTGGCTCCCACCCTCCCCCTTTTCCGACATCTTAACCCGGTTCCCCGGCCGCTCCTCCTAAGTTACGAGCATCCCACGCCATCAACATGGCGGCTGCCACCACCTCCTTCCCCGGCCCCCGCCCGCGCCCCACCGCGACCGCGCGGCGCGGGGCCTGTCGGGAAATCGAGTCCTCGCCCTGCGCACTTCCGCGCAGCGCGTCCTTCGTTAAACTACAATCCCCAGAAGCCACCGCTGCCGGTGGGCGCCAGCCAATGGGGAGGCGGCAGCGCGGCCGCTGGCCCCGCCCCGGCGGGCGAGAGGGGTGATGTCATTGCCCAGCGGGCGGCCGAGGGGGCGCGCCGCCGTTCATTGTGCTTCGCCGGTGCCGCCTCCCGCTGCCGCTGCCGGCCACGGCGGGGGGGGGAGCCCGCTCCTGCTCCCGTTCCGCTCCGGCCCCCTAGCATTGGCCCGGGGCGGCCCTGCTCCTGCATCAGCTTGGGGGGCTGCCCTGCAGCCGGGGGCGGCCCTGCGCCTATTCCTGAAGAGCGCTACCGTGCACCGAACCCTGCTGCACCCGTCCCGGTGGGGGGGGGTCTGTCCTGGCCCGAGGGTGGCTCAGCACCCGTTCCGAGTGGGCTGCGCTGCACGGGGAGGAGCGGCGTGGCTCGGCACCTATCCCTGAGCGTGGCCGCTTTGCGTCCGACCGCGCTGCACCCATTCCGGGGAGCTGCCCCGCACCGGGTGGGCGGCCGGCACCCATCTCTGGAGGGAGGGGGCTGCCCTGCACCCATCCCTTGGGGGGCTGCACCGCGCCGGGGGCGGCCCAGCACCTCCCCCCGGGTGTGCGGGGGCTGCACCCTACCCAGCCCCGCTATCCCCGTCGTGGGGCGGCCGGGGGCTGCCGGCTTTCTACCATCGCCGGTGACCGGCTCCTGGTTCCCGCCTCGTTTCATGATCGTGGAGAGGGAGGAAAAATCCCAAACCAGGTGAGTTCTGCGCATCTCTTCTCGCTTCCTCTGGTTTTCCTCCCCCTTTTACCACCACCCCCCCCCCGCTCCCCGCCAATCCCCCCATCTCCCCGTGCGCTCCCCCGCGCCTGGCATTCCCCAGCGGGGAGAAGCGCTGCCGAGCAGGGCAGCGTCTCCTTTCCCTGGCATTGCTGAGCAAGGGGTGGGGGGGGAACCCCCCAAAACCCCTACGTCGGAGAAATACCGCGGCCAGGGGTCCCCCCCCGCCCCTGGGGTCCGGCGGGCAGGTGCGGCCGCGCTGTGCGTCCCGCTGCCGTCGGGAAACTCCCGCAACTTCGGGATGCTTCGGGCAGAGCACCGTCCCGTTTGTCGTCCGTTTAACAGCGGAAAAAATAAAATGGATTGTTAATTGCTGTCGTTAAGTGCTGCTGAGCTCCTGTGAGACCTGGGGTTCCTGGGGAGGGGGAGGGCGGGGAACACGACCATCTTTTAGTAAGTCGAACAGGGAAAGTCTGTTTTGGGATGGTTTTGGGGATGCTGGTGAGCTGCGTCGTGCGGCTTCTGTGTTTTGATCCCCCCGTTCTTCCCCTCTTTCAGGGAAACGGGGGAGATTTGAATCGAACTGGCTTTCCATTCTGGCTATGTGCAGTGGGTCCAGGTTTCTTTTCCAAGTCATTTCATGAGTATGCATTGTCAGTTGTCAGCCGGACAGCCGGGTGGTTCATTTCAGCTTCCAAACTATCGTTCTGGTCTCTTTCCCTTTTATCGTAAATAAGAGAAGTGTGTATATTTTAAATTTTGTTAAAACTTTGTGGTCTGGCAGCACTTTATTTTAGTGTGGCTTCCTTACTTGTTTCCCTTGCTGTTTCTGAGGTGCAGTTCAGATCTTTACTTCAATGGTGATGTGATATTAATGCAAGATATTAGATATTTTTTTTCCTTAGTGCCTAACAGCAGAAGGTTTGATCCCCTTCTATAACTCCATTATCGCTGCAATTGCTCATGGACCCCAGATGTATAATCTGGTGCTGGTGGTGGTGAAATGCGTGCACACAGAGAGATCCTGCTCACCTCAAATCTGTCAGCATCTTTCAGTGCCCTTTAAAGTTAATCCACTCCAAAGCCCGACTTGGAGGCTGTTCTGAGAGCAGGAAGAGAGTGTGCAGCTTGGCTGATATATATATTTTTTTTTCTTTCCTTTCCCTCTGCTGCGTATTTGCTTCTGCGCTTCTCTTGTGTAACTGGCACTGTGTGTCCTCTGGCAGGCTCTCCCTGGAATCGCAGCACTGGGGGACGGGTGACATGAGTGCAGTGGGGACAATGAAACTCCCTGTTTGGTTTGATCAAAGTGTTTGTAAACACCAAGGCGGTGGTTGGGGTGTCCGTATGCAATGTGTGGCATTTAACCACCCTCCCCTCTTCAAGCAGGATAAACAGGCTGCATCCACACCTTCTCCTTACATTTATTTTATCTGTGTGTTTTCCTTCCTTCCTCTGTTACTGACTCAAAGGGGAAGAAAAACAGTGCATGCAGGAGTTGCTTTTGTTTGTTTGGTATTTTTTTTAACATTTTTATTTCCTGGAATGGCGTTTTCCCCTTTCTTTTACAAGGGAGGGAATGGGTAATCTAATAGAGGGTTTCCCATCTTGGCTATAGAAGCAGAAGTTTTATAGCAGTGATTTTGTTATCTATGGAGAGAAGACACTGGAAATGAAGTGATAATTTGAAAACATAGCCTGGGAGCTGTTCTGAGAGGTATTGATACAGGAGTTGGGGAGAATAAGCAAGGAATCCGTGGCCAGGGATTTTGTATTTATGCAGTTTTTGTGATGTCCCTTTTTTTGGTTCTGCTTTCATCTTTATATGGTATATATCTTTACAAACATGTTTTGGTGTTTATGCTTGTTTTGTTATTTTTTCCGAATTTGTGACATTTCTTGAATTAGCCTTGTGACAGCGCAAACATTTTCAAGCTATGCTATACCACCGCAAGAAGTGGATTAAAAATGTACCTCAAATCTACACTATTAATATAATAAGATTAAATTTTGCCTTGCAGCAACCGAAATATAGACACAGAAAAATGGACTGAAAGCTGAAAATCACTCAATAGCCAAGTGATTGCTGTGAAAAAGCACAGATGAGCTAAGGGGCCCTTCCTCTTGAGTCATTTGATTACTGATTCTGCGAAGACCTAAATGCAATGTATGCATTTGCTGTGATTCAAAGGGTCCTCAAGATGCCAATTGCTGGAAGCAAAGAGAATATCCCAGCAAAGCAGCACTAAATATTTCCTCTGGTCTTTTACTTTTCCCCCCATTTCTTACTGGTGTCTAGTTTCTGAAAGGGGATTTAGGGGTAGATGGTCTTGTGGTCATACTCTGTACAGTTTTCTTGTGTCTTAGTCCTGCTCTTAGTGGAGTTGTGTCTGATGCCGTTGATTGGCTTCTTAGTGAAGCCAGAAGTTGAGTCTTTGCAAATTGGCTTTATCAGCGTCACCCACATGCCCTGTGCTGTATTAAATTGCCCATCGCAGAACTGTCGCAGAAAGAAGTTCAAGCTGCCCTGAGGTGAACCTCATGTATAGGGAGACCCAAAGACCGGTGAGATGAGAGGAACTGGGAAGTGCCAGAGCTGGGATGGACTTGCTCCCTTTTAAGCTTCACTTTCTTCTCTGCTCCAGAGCTGAGCTATAAGAGGACAGTGGTTTTGTTGTAGCGTGGAGTTGGGGTATGGTGAGGCAACTGAAGTTTCTGAAGGGGAGAGGTGGGTGGATGAAGAAGGCTGTTCAGGGAGGAACTGAGGAGTCGCTTCCCAGACAGGCATGGGGAGGCAAGGTGAGAAGTGGGGAGCGGGCAAAAGGTGTCTGTGAGCAAACTGAACCTCTGCTTGTTGCTTTCTTATGAAAGAGCTTTTCTCTGTTAGTGGATCTATGCTGCGTGCTGCCCGTCTTCCCAGGCCCAGCTGCAGGTGGAAGGTGTTGCTTGCTGCCTGAGCTGAAGTTTTGTGGCTCTCCAATGCAAGCTGTAGAGCTCCTGGCTCTGGCGCTGCCCTCATTTGGTCCTCGCTGTATAGCCAAGCCGGCATCCATCCATCAGCACGTTGAGGCGCTTGCTCTAAGTTTTGTGGCATCTCCCAGATAGATGTATCTGCAGGTGGTACTTTTTGTGGCTGAGGTATGGTGTTGTTGGCACTTTCTTATTTTTGCATAAAATGTAGCCAAACAAGAAGAGATAAGAGCTAGGAATTAGGTAAATTTCTGTTCTAATTTTAAAGCATATTGCGCTGCCTTTTTTTTTTTTTTTTTTAAAGGCAGGGACAACAGTTTGTGCAAGCCTTGCTTTTGGCAAGTATGGGAGGTAGAGTCCAGAGGGAAAGTGCTGGGAGCTAGTTCATGTGTATTGCCAAATTACCACCCCGGCAATGCCAAAGTTCAAGAGATTCATTGCAACAGTGTGGCTGGCACGGCAGGAGTGCAGAAAGCAGCACAAGGTGGACATACCTCGCTGTGGTGGGGCTCTTTAAACAAGGAGGCTTGTATGGATGCTTGCAAGACTTTGCAGCAGGAGATTTAAGAGCCAATAAAGTCATCTTCTGTATTATGGATGTGTTTTGAACACCAAAAACATCAACCTGGTGGGAGAGAGCTTGGGGCAGAGGTGCTCAGCAGCAGCCCTGCTGTGGCTGGAGGACAGATGAGATGACCTAAAGCAATGTTTTGATTGACTCTAGTTTCTGTAATTTCATTTTGCATCAAGTCATTTAGCTTCCTGCCCCCCCAGTGATTCTGTCAATAACTAACTAAATCCTCATTTTGTTTTTAATGGGTCTCTTACTGCGGCAAAGAACTGATCTGTCATGTTTGTCATGTAATCCTGCTTGGCCTGTGCTTAAATCATGAATTTAAACTGGGAGGGGATTGAGTCAAATATTCCTTAGGTGCTAATATGTTGAAATAATTAGGGCAGAACAAGGATGAATTTGTCCCTTAAAAATCCTTGTCAGTATTTAAACAGAGCCAAGACCATGTTAAAGTCTGTCTGCTGTTACAGTAGTTTCATAACTAATTTGTGCTATTAAACATTGGAACTGCATAAGGTATTAGTGAGACTTGTGTTGTAATGCCATTTGATTTCATCCTGTGTAGATAAAAATCATTAGAGAGCTTTGTTGTATTGAGCTGGGGATAGGTATGTAGGCTGCGAACAGCTGGAGACTGAATTGCTATTTGTCATCTCGCCTCGCCTGGAGTTACCGCTCTCACTACATCGCGCTTCTGTCTGTATGCAGAGGTGCGCTCTCCCTTAATATACTTAAGGCAAAATTTAAACCACCTGTTTAACCTAGCTATTAGTTTCCTGAGATAATTAGGGAATACTTGTACAAAGAGAGGAGAAACAGAGGACACCAAGTAAGGTCTTGCTTTGCTCGGTATAGATAGAGCTCATGGAAATCTGCTGCTGTCCTTTCAAAGATCACAGAATACCCTGTTTATTTTCTTTCCTTTTAGCAGAAACACTTTCTTGTAGCTACTGCTAAACAAAAAATAGCCTTTAACTATCTGAACAGTGTTTTCTTTTAGGCCTGGAAAAGAGTAATGGGAAAGGGAAGAGAAGAAGAAGGGGAGGAAAGGCTGTGGTGGCATGAAAAGAGATGAGCTTGCACATGGTTTCTCAAAAGGCTGTATCCTGCAGGGTGAATTTAAAAGGAGGGGGAAAAAAAAAGGTGTTAGAGATGCCAAAGTGTACAGAAGTCAAGCAGTGCTAGGGTAACTCTGTCCTGCTAAAGATGCTGTCCATGGAGAGGGGAATTTACTGCAGCCTGACCCACTGCTGCACTGTGCCGCTCCTCCTCTGTAATGAAGTTACAGAAAACTAAACTCTGCTTTTTTTGTTTAAGCAAGAAGTCAAGTACTCGGAGGGCAGCATGTGTGTCTTTAAACTGGGAGTATTGCTTGATATAAATCCAGCCAATTACTTGCAGAAAGGGATCACCATGGAACTACCATCCTGTAGGCTGGTGATAACCCTTGGTGCTGATTTGTTGGGAACAGCGAAGAAAATTAATCCAAACGTGTACAAGACTCTTGCACCCTGTGGTAGCAATCATTTGTGTGTGCTTTCCAGAGCGTTTTGGACCAAGTTCCTTACATAAAAAAAAAAAAAAAAAGGAGCTTTTACTGCTTTGGCAGGATGGATTACTCCTTTACCTGGCTGTGGAAGTATGGGATCCCTCTGCAGGACAATCAAGTGGTTAGGATAGAATATTTTAAGTTGGAAGGGACCTACAAGGATCATCTAGTCCAACTGATGACACTTCAGGGCTGACCCAAAGGTAAAGCACATTGTTAAGGGCATTGTCCAGATGCCTCTTAAACCTGACAGGCTTGGGGATCAACCACCTCTCTAGGAAGCCTGTTGCAGTGTTTGACCACCCTCTCGGTAAAGAAATGCTTCCAAATGTCCAGTCTAAACCTCCCCCAGTGCAGCTTTGAGCCATTCCCATACATCCTGTCAGTGGATACCAGGGAGAAGAGCTCAGCACCTCCCTCTCCGCTTCCCCCCCTCAGGGAGCTGTAGGAGCAATGTCACCCCTCAGCCCCCTTTTCTCCAAACTAGACAAGCCCGGAGTCCTCAGCCGCCCCTCATAGGACATTCCTCCCAGCCTGGCCACCAGCTTTGTTGCCCTCTGACAAAGCTGTATGGGGCGTTTTGCTTGGAGTGTCACTCCTGAGACAGTACCAGCTTGAGGGGAACCGCTGACAGGCTTGTTCCCATCCTCTTTCTCTGTGCTTGTTTTCTGTCTACACAGGTCTCTCCCTGCTCCAGCACATCCACCCCACCTCCCTGTTCCCCTTTGGTTTTCTTCTCTCTAGCGATGTTCAGCAATAACCTTTGGGAGCTTGGATACTCCCCACTACAAATGAACCTGAGGAATACTGTGAATGGGCATGAATGAAGACTCTCATCTGAAGAAGGTGATATCAATATGGAACGTGTTCCTAAAGATGTTGGCTGGAAAGAAGAATGTGCGTCTGTCTGTCTGAGATCAGTCCACCTAAGCTCTGCCTTGTGGCAAATGAAACTTAAGGCACAGGAACTTGTCAAGCCATCCTGTCTTCCCAGCGGTCACTCTTTCTCCAAATGCCCATTCATCTATAGATACAAAAGTGGTGGCTGTACCAGAAAACATGTGCTCCAGGAAAATCCCAGATCCATGTTCACGATGTAGCTCAACACCTTGAGTTGGGAGGTGAATGCCCATGTTCAGATTTACAGGTGATCAAAGAACAAGTGAGAGGGATTGCCAGGATTAGAAAAGAGATTTTTGGGTTTGCTGTGTTGCAAAGAATGCTTCCAGTAATGAAAAGCTGACTTGAAAAATAATCATTAACGCTTCTGTGTGATTTAAATTTCATTGTGTGATCTCAGAGTAATGGAAAATAGATCAGTCAAGGCTTTTTATCTAACAAGCTTTTAAAGGAAGCCAGCTTCATGTCTCATTAGTGAGAACTTCTCCATGGTGCCATCTCCTATGCTTCCAGGGTCTAATGCATGGTGTTTTCGTGATAGTTGTGACTGCAGCATGGGTATATTTACTTAGAATAACATCCTGTCTTAAAAACATAGTAAGACGAACTTGTACATGAATTTATTTCTTGCACAACCTGGATTCTTGTTAGTGACCTCAAAAAATCCCCTAAGGGGTCTCCATGGTGTGTGGTATTATTTTCCTGTTGCTTGCTGGTGGCAGAAGGGAGCTTTAAATTCCATCTTCTCCTACGCTGGAGATTCAAGCTTTATTATAACGGCTACTGAACTTCATTAACTGAGAGAGGTGACTGCCACTTGAAAAAATAATCCCTTTTTTTTTGGTTTTTCCTTCATAGCTATTAACTCAAATACCTGAAAAACAAATGTAGGGTTGAAAAAGCTTTCCTGACTCATTTGGCATCCCTGTTAGTCCTCTGGAGACGTCAGATTACTCCATTCTGAGACGAGTAATCTTTGGAGGTGAGAATCAGGTAGGCTGAAATTGCAGTGGGGGTATCAGTTCAGGTTTGTGTATCGGGAAATAGATTAAGAAAAATAACATTAGCCTTTTTATTCTTGCATCTCCCCTGAAGTTCATGGTGCAGCGTGTCCTGTGTAGAAAAGGTATTAACTCAGATAAACCTGTGGTAATGAGTTTAATTAAAACCCCAGCGAAGACTGGAGTAATCTGTAGCGTTCACAAGAGCGTGAGGGCAGGGTTGGGATTTCGGTGTGCCTCTGGGATGCGGAGGGCTCTGGAATGGCTGGTACATCAGGTTCCATGTCCTGGTTGACTGGAGATGTAGCAAGTTCAGCTGTGGTGGTGGGTTTGGGCTCTGCTTCTCTTCTCTGTAATCCCCATTTCTGTGGCATAGCTACAGAAAGGTGCTTTCACTCTAAAGGAGTAATTTTAACCATTTGCAGCTATTTCCATGCTTTCTATCAAAAATACCCTCAAGCAAAGTGAATATCTGCACCACTGCAATTACTCCAGCCCCATGGCAATAGCTGTCTCCTCTCTGTAGCCAATAGAAGACTGTGGTACCCTCTAATTTCTCATGTATCTGATAATATAAAAATCCCCACTGTAAATATTTGCTCTTGAGAGCATTAGGTGGTTATAGGGCGATTCTTGAACAATGTTGGGTCTAGTGAAAAAAAAAAAATAAAAATCGTGCAAAGACAGTATCCGAGCTGCATGTACCAAAGCTTGAAACAGCAGAAGCAAAGTCATTGCCTTCTTTTTTCTAGTGCATTTGTCCTTGTTCTGAACAATTTGTTCCTTCTAAAAAGGGAACTGTGCCCATTTTCTTCAAGCCAGCAGCATTCACATTTCTAAAATACGGTAGTAGCATTTTGCTCAGAGAGATAGATGGGGGAGTGTGTGTGCGTGCGTGGAAAGCCCCCGGACAAACCCAGGTTTCTCTAACTCTTTAATTTCAGCAGGCAAGTGGGAAGTCCAAAGTCAGGCTCTGAACTCCAGGCTCAACCTGTTTAGGAGAGGGAGGTGTGAGTGTGTGCTTCGGCTGGGAACTGCTTTGTGGTGTCTGTAGGAATGAGGTCTGCTCTTGTGTTGTGGCCGGCTGTTGGCGTGCCCTGAGCATCTCCTGCAGGGATGTAGTGTGTTTGATGTGGGAACAAACTGTCTCTTTAGCAATCGCTAACCCCAAATTCTGAAGTTTCTTTTGCCTCCCCCACATACCCCAAAACTGGAAAACAAACAAATATATCTGTATCAGAAATATGGAGAAATATCTCAGGATCACATTATGTCTGTAAACCTTGGAAATTACTTCTTTTAATGTAGAGTGTTTCCCTCTACTAGAAAAACCTTTCTTTCCTTTTTTTTTTTTTTAAAGTAGCAGCTCTCCTGTCACAGTTCTGCAGGAAAACTGTGTCTTGGTGCACCCACGCTTAGCTGTGCAGGGAGTTGGTCCCTATATGTCACCAGGAAGCATGGACAGAAGTGTCTTGAAATGCGTGGCCTGGGAGGAGTGTCTGCTGGGTCGCGTTGGACATCCCTGTGCTGGAGATGCTTGAGATTCCCCTGTCCTATGCCATTAAACATGGTTGTTACGGACCATCCCTGAACTTTCCACTGCAAACGTGAATGTAGTACAGGGAATTTTTAAAGCTCCTTCTCAAGCTGCTGTATGGCCAGAGACATATGGGCTTCCATCGTTAGTAACTTCACCTTACTCATCTTAAACCTCCAGTCTTCTGTCAATGGCTACCCCATTTATATCAGTGTTGTCTCTAACCTGTTGTCCCTCTGGATTGGGAAACAGCTTAGTTAAAGCCAATCTTAAAATTAAAGTTTTTTGCTAGGTTATTTTTTTTTTTTTTTGGGACAGTGTCCCCAGACTGATTGACTTTGCAGCCATGCAGGTGGTTAGCTGGCTTTTAATACTACTACTGGTAAAAGCAGCTTTAAAACAAATCCCCTCTAGTTAGAAATTCAGAACTGAAGAAATTCAAAATAAACTGAGTATTGACTTGCACAATGAAATAACCAAGGAAAACATTCATTGTGTGCTGAGGCTAATTCTGTTAGAATAAAGGAGGCTGATTGTGAAATAAATATTAAATAAAGTGTCTCATGAAGTTCTGCAGTTTTACAAAAGCGGTTGCCACAGGGAGGAAGAACCTGGCGTGAATTATTGTTTGTTTACTGCAGCTGTCAGTCATCACGGTGGTGAGAGTGTTGCATCAATTCATAGAGCAGCTATTAGTAACCAGGCCATCCTGCTTAAATGTCAGGCTCCTTGCTGGAAGATGTGTGAAACTACATAAAAATTCTTTCCATCTTGTTCACATGTCTTTCGCGATGTTCCTCGTTTTGCTTGCTGACTTCAGTTCTTGGAGATACAGAAGAAGGCTTTAAAAATACCTCCCTGGGTCATGCTAGGTGATGCTTAGTTAATGAATTTAGTTCTGTCTGCGTCTGATGCTCTGGAAGGTTGGTCCGCTGCTGGTCCTTCCTCTGATGCAGTTTTTGAGTAATTAATCTTGTTTTTTGACTGTTCCTGTATCTTATGTATGGATTGGGTTTTATTATCCGTGATAAGGTCTTTGGAATAGGGCTTTCATCTGTTAGTCCCTCCTTTGCACAGTGAGAATCTGCGGTTTTCTGCAATCTGTTGGTGTTACTGTAATGTGAGTAACCAGGGCTGTGTAACCTGGGGTGGGTGGGTGTGAATAGCCATCAGTGATTTCGGGGAACGGCAGTCTCCTTAATTTCACTGCAAATCAACCTGTATAATTTGCAGTTTCACCTAGAAAGATGTATTTTGTACTTTAAAAGCAAGACAATTGAATTCTGCATCTGTTTTGTGTTTATAGACAAGTCACTTCTAAACTTTCTATCTCTTGGTTGCCTCCGTCTGTAAAATGGATATAACCTCAGAGGGATGCCCTGAATATTCATCAATGATTTATTGTATATCGCTGAAGAAAAGTGTTACAGGCAATGTTAATGAAGTTTATTACTTGGCCTGTCTACTGCACATTGATCGGTGTTTCAAACATGCACGGTCTCCGCAGTGAGCACTAGCAAATTCTTAACTGGACTTAGCCTGTGGATGACAATAATAACTGCAATTTACGTGGGGCTTTTCCTTTGGAAGAGCTCCAAAGAATTTTATAAACTCGTAATGCAAACCATAGCATAAATATTGCCTTAGCAGCCACCAGCTATCAGTGAGGTGCTGCGAGATGGATATTACAATGCAGCTGGCAGCTTTATGTGAGAGGATAACAAAAGAAGAGAAGTAATACTGCAAGTGGTAGGGGTGACACAGGCAGGGAAATAGGAAAGCAAAATGACACTACCTGAATTGTGATTTTTAGCTTTGATGTGATCAGCACTTCCTAGAGATCAAGTGACTCATGTGAAACATGACATTTTTGTTGCAGTCCCATGGTGCTGTCATATTGGTTCAATTCCAATCAAACAGAAGGAGCCCTGCTAGCTCCCAGGGGTTCTTTTCTTGCAAAATGTGTGTGTTTCTGGACATCTTCATTCAAATACTGTAGTACAACAATGTGATTTCAGTGCTTTCCCAGGCTGGTATGTCTGGCTGTGTAATGCCCTCCTCGGGTTTGCCTTTACGGAGGCAAAAGGTACGGTCACATGGAGTTTGCTCTTGTGCATCCAAAAGGCTTGGAAGTGTAACCCAGATAACTTACCCTCAGACTGAAGTCCCGTTAGCCTTACATACGTTGTGGGGTTAATCCTTTCAGAAAGTGTAAATACCTTTGCAGAGATCTTGGCTAAGAATTAGTTGGGTTTGTTCACTGAATGATGGAGCCATGGCTTCTCCCCTGCACCATAGGCACCTAAGTTGGATTGTCTAAAGTCAAATGTTATTGTTGTAGGTCCCAGACACTGTCAGTGGAGAGAGATGGCAGATTGAGAAGTGCTCAGAGATGCTTGTCTTGCAGTTTCATAGGGACGCCAGACCTTGTATAAGACTAACTTGGATGTTTTGGTTGGCTTACCTGCCTTTGAGGAGCTAAAACAGTGCCACCATGTACAATGTCATCTGCCAGACCAGTCAGTGCTTTAATAGACTAGATACAGAGCTCGGGTTATCAAATAATTTATTAACAAGAGGTTCACCAGCTTTTGTGTGTCATGCGGGAACATGTGTTTTGGAGAGGTTTTGAGCACTTTCAACTCCAGTGGCTGAGTGCTGAAGCTTCAAGGGCTCAGAACCACTAAAAACCAAGACAGAGGTCCAGGAATGGGGTAACATGAATGAGTAGCTACAATTGGAAGTTCTGACAGGAACATCTGAAGAAGAAATGCGTGACTGCTACGTGTGCTCTTGGTTGACATGCGTTAGAGACCTGAGCAACCAGCCAGCTGCAGCCAGACAAGAGGAGGCAAGGGCAGAGGGCACCAACATCTACAGTGCAGGTGCTGATCTGGGGCTCATCCCAGCTGCCTGTTGGTCACAAAAAAATGTAGACACTGTATTGTCATTGCAATTTTGCTAAAGCAGTCTTTCTTTCAGTAACTTTTGAGCCTGGTGGCCAGGCTAGATAATTGCAAAAGCTTGTTTTCCTTAGAAAATGCGTGTGTGTGTATCTATATTTATATATATTTTTAATATATATGCATATATAAAGTGTTTATAACGCTTTAAGGAGAGGGAGGCCTGTTGGATTTAATTGCTTGTTTGGCGATGCTCATCCAAAGCTTGTCTGGTGTGGAGAAGAGGTTGCACTGTATCATCATTAGGCTTAGTCTGGGCAAACCATTATTTCTGTTAGGAGCACCCTGGACTGATGGAGACCTCAGCAGTCAATAGAGCATGCTTTGAGGCTTGGCTTCTTGCTTGGCTATATGCTTACACCAATCGTTACGATGAAAACAAACCACACAGTATAATTACAACCTGGTGGATAAACTTATATTTTTGGTATGTTGTGTTGCCTGGGCTATTTAAAGCCTCTGTGTCCAGGATTCGGGTCTTTCTAGATATTTAAAACGCCATCAATTCTGTATTTTGCTAGGCCCCACCCTTCATTAAATATATATCGATAACAGTCAATGACTGCATTAATGTTTAATCCGGTACATTTTTCAGTTTTAGGATCCCATTCATCCATATTGCTGTAATCAATTCCTCCTGGAAATACCGTGGTAATTAGAGGAGAGGCTGATTTGCAAGCATTACTGTGACATGTGTAACCAACCTGTCTTGTTTTGATCCTTTCATTACCTTCGCTTATGACTGTAATTGTGTACAGCCTCGAGTAGGGCTGTGGAAGGAGTGTGAACTTTTCATTTGCATGTTAATGGCACTTTGTTATGGAAGGTGTTATGGGGATTCAAGCAGTGCTATGCAGGAGAAAATAACACGTCCAGTATGCAAACAACTTTGATGGCCAGCGGATCAGACGTTGGTTATAACGAGGGTATTTTTATTTTTTTTTCTGATAGAGCAAAAGCACCTTTCAAATGGACAAGGCAATTGCTATGATTTAGGAAGAGAATTGTTACAGTGAATGCTTTCCTGTAATCAGCACCTATCTCCTCCTAGGAAGCTTGTAACTTGTGCATCCTTTTCAAAGGGAGGATGTATTAATTAAATATTAGTATGTGTTGTGATACATAGGGATAGATTGGAAAAAGGTGTACACTGAAACTACCTGGATTTATGATGCACGAGATATGTGTTGCTGGGAGTGTGGGCTGTTCTCAGGAGCTCAAAGACAGGTTATTTTGTGAAGCTTGCTTGGCATTTGAGGGCTTTGTCCAAGGCTCTGACATTTTACTCTCCGACTTCTGGTTTTAAAAAGGAACATCTGTCATTTTATCCTAACCCTGAAGTGGGTCCCAGTGTGCCTCAGTGTGTGATTGGGGTTGTTTGTCTTCTTGCAAAGGACAAGCTCACAATGGCTATTTTGGCTGTTCCTAGGAAAGTAAAGATACCCTCCATCATGCTTCTGATTCTGCGTGGGAAGGGCTTACTCTAAACAGTCGCAGAAATCCCTGTAAATATCAAAAATGTTTCTTGTGACACTGTTCTCGTAATTCCGAGCTCTCCTGTTTGCAAGAAACCCGAGCCACATGCTTTCAGCTCACCATCAGCATCTGACGGAGCCGGGAGGGACTGCCATTCTCTGTGGATCAGACGTGGAGGAAAATGAGTGGCATGGGAGTAACAGCCTGGCACTTCCATTTAGGAACAGTTGGGTAAGCCTCAAGAAGGGGAGACTTGCTGCTTTAAGTTAAGGGTGGCCCACTGAGCAGGATCCCTTCTTCTGCCTCTTGCTGCTGTGCCTTGCTGCAGCATCCCGTGGCCTCTTGTTGTGTCCCAAATAACTGCACATGTAAGACAGTTCCCACCCAGCAGAGTCAGCGCTTTGTGGTAGGTCACAACAGGTCATGGCCACAAACAGGCAGGGAGAGGCAAGGTAACAGCAGTATTTTTCAGCAGGAGAAAGCTCAGTGGGTGTGGGCAGGGAGATATGACCATGGATGAGGGACAGCATGGTTGACACGGCTGTTTGTGTTGAGGATAACTAATGGGGTGCAGGCTAGGCTGTAAAATAAATGTGAAAAGTAATCACAAGGAGCTGGGGAGCCATGGAAGAACAACAGGAAACCCTGTGAACGTGCAAATCAGGAAAACTGTCCTTTTCTTCTTCTTTTTTTTTTTTTTTTTTTTTAATGGTGACGCCAGGGATCCAAGATGAGATTGTCAAGGCCAGAGAAGAGCAGTGGCAATAACTGAGATGTGTGAGTATGCTAGGTTAGATTAACCTTGAAGGACCTTTCTGTTTTTTAGGAGGTTTCACTGATGTACTTCTGCAGGAAAGGGCTCTCTTGCCAACAGAGATTACGCCAGTTCTTCCCATGGATGATCTGTGTGGACAGTGAAGCTGCTAGTTGGGGAGGGGAGGGCTGTTTGGAGCCAAGGGAGGAGGGGGTTTAAGAAGAGGTGGATGCTGTCTGTTTAAAGGTGGCGATCTTCCTAGATAACTGTCAGCTACTGAAGCTTCAGAGCTGCTGTTGCTGTCCAGGCATCTTCCAACCTGCAGCACAAGTTAAAGTAGTATTTTCTTCCCGTCCACAGCTTTACTGGTTTGACTGCTGCCTGTAGAATGTTAAATTAGGATGGAAAGCATTTCTGCTCTAGTCTGGGGACAGAGGTGGCACTAAGGCTAGGAGAGAATTTGGGCAGTTGCCTGTGTGCTTGTGCCACGTGGAGACAGTGAAGTCCCCAAGGGAAGGCTGTGCCATCATGGGTGACCTGTTCCCCAGCACCTAGGAGTGGGTAGGAGAAGTTGGAAGAAAGAATTACCTTCTTTATTTTGGCAGCTTTAACTTTCACGCAAAACTTACTAGTTAAAAGGAGAATTTTCCTGAATATGGCCCAGAAACAGTTCCCAGAGAAAAATACTGGCCCTGTTACACCTTTCTTGGCAAAGACAAAGCCCAATATGCGTGTAGAGGGCGTGATACCGGGGCAGAGGAAGGCAGGTAGCAAGACTGCAGAATGACAAGGATAAGAGATCAGGGATAGTAAAGCAGGGGGTGGCAGGAGACAAGGAGGCTGGAGAGGTAAAATAGTCCAACAAAGACAGCGTGAGGCTTGGGGCTGGTTACCTGAGGGCTACTCCCAAACTTCTGACCTTGGGCAAATCACCTGAGCTGTTACTTTTTCTGCATCTTGCCTTGTGTATGGAGCATTCAGAGATGGACGATAATGCTTATAAAGTGATTTTTGTGTGACACAGTACAGTGAGGCCAACAGCCTGGCTTGGATGTAAGTGTTACCATGACGCAGATTCCAAGTTACTTTTAATGATGAGGAAAGGGGGAAAATGTACATACTGCTTATGCGCAACTTGCTCTCCCTTTAAAATTTAAAGGTTATACATGTAGGCGTGTGTGTGGTGGAAAGTGTGCTTGGGCACTCCCTCCATGCAATAGTTAAATGCTGAGCGAAGCTTTTGGAGTTGTAACTCTGACCTTTTAAAAATGCCACAGGCCTTTTCAATGTGATAGACCAAAAAAAAAAAAAAAATACTGTAATGTTCTCGCTAAGCACAGCTCTTGTGTTGTTGGAATCTGTGCAACCTTCTGTACAAACAGGTATAAAGAAAGCTCATATGTTGTGCACCAAGATACCAGCAAGCGACAAATAACGGAAGGGAGAGGAACAGTCAGAAGTGGGCAAAGCGGAGAAGCCGCATGTACAGGGTCTGTAGTGCTCCTCTTGTGCTTTTAAATAACCCAGTTGATGTTTGAATTAGTTTCACGTTTGAGTTGTTGGTTGTCGTAATGGCATGATGAATAAATAATTTAATTTGATGCAATATTACATGTTTAATTGTGGCTTCCTAATCCCCAGGTGCCCATCACAGCCAGGCTCTGGATGTGTTCCAGTAGTGCGTTTGTGTTGAGGGTGAAGGGGGGGGTGGTGTTTGTGACCATGCTTGGACCTTATATTGCTGGCTTTGGGCAGACGTGAGGACACAGACCTGCTCCAAAGAACACACACAGTCTTCATTGACGGTTTACATGTAATAAGTGTATTACACAGAAAGCACCACGTTTGCGTTTGAGCTTCGTTATCTGCAGCTCTTGTATTGTACCTCGAAGTCTCGCCTGGTGCTTCACCTCTTCCCCTTCACATGAAACTGGGTATTAGTTGTCAGAAAAGAAACTCAAACCACTTTAAGTGTTGTTTGTTTTGTTTTGTTTTTTTTTTTTAAACTTTTTTTTATTTAAGAGTTGTGAGAACTGGGAGCTGCCAGCTGTAACCCTGGGCAGTATGTGAGGCTACTGCAGAGCGGCAGGAATAGGGCTGGGAACCAAAGCAGTGGATTAGCTAGCCCACAGTGAAAACTTGGCTTTCTCCCCTGAAGGTGAAGTTCTTCACACCAAAGGCTCCAAAGACTTTTTGATGTGGAGCACTTGTCTTTGTCACAAGCCAACCTACATTTCTATGCCAAAACAATACTCAAACCTGTCCCCTTGTGTTGCCCCACAAATGGGATACTTGACACTTAATGCCTAATTTTCCCTGATTGTCTTGGATTGTTTTGTGCTTTTGGCGGCGAACCAAAAGCCTGCTTGTGACTTACAAATGCATGTTTTATTACAGATGGATGTGTTAGCTGGGGCTGTAGTGACTGTAGTTCAGGCTGGCACTGAGATTTGTATTCAAACCCAACTTCTGCTCAGTGTTTGAATTCAGATTCCCGGAGCCAATGCACTGCCTCACCAGAATGCGCATCTTCACAATTTTAAAACCGGAGTGTTTTTTAACTTTTGTTAGAGGTAGCCCTAAAACGTTTGAGTTTGTAGGTAGCTGGTGGGTGTCCTTCCAGGGTTTGGGGTTGGCTTTTTGCCAGTTTCTTCTTCCCCTTGTCCCCTCTGGGCTGCATTTCTCCTGCCTGTGTTTTGCAGCGCCAGGCACAGATACTTCTCTCAGCGGTGCTGCTGGCTGGGCTCACGCCTTGGTGCTCCAGCAGCATCTGCCTAGCTATCCTTATCCCAGATTCATCCTGTATCCTTCTGTCCTTATAAAAGGAAGAAATAGAAGTTATAGGGTGTTTTCCCTGGCTTTTCGTCCTAGAACTTCTATTTCTTCCTCTTAATATCCTAACCCAAAACTGCCTCAGAGTTTCCTTAAACCACTTTTTTTCCTGTAAACCTAGATTTTTACAGCTGTAATGTGTTTCCTCTCACCATCAACTGTAGCAATTCAGAGGACTGCCAGCTAAGCAAATACCCCAGCCCAGATGAAGCCAGTTTGGCAAGCCTTGTTACCCTGCTGGGATTATTTACCACTGCAGCAGCTTCTTTTTTGCTTCTTGTCATACCTGTATGCAGTTGTTCAAGTTGGCTCAGTTTAAGTTGTTCTGCGTGTGAGTATTGAAGAGACACTGAGGTGCTTGTGCTACAAGGTAGCAGCAGTGCACACTAACGGTGAAGATTTCCTTAGGAGAAAAACTAAACAGATTGGAGAACAGACTAGTTTGAAAAGGTGGTTCAAAGCTTGAATTTGCTTGTTCTTGCTGGAGTTAACTCACTGTAATAAAATTGCGTAAGTCGTTGCAAACCCTGTTTTCAGAGAGAAAACCCCAGTGACTGTAAACCTGCTTTCAAAATTAAGTCTCAATGTAATGCTTCTGCAAAACGTCCTTGCATGGAATTTTGCAGGATGGGTGGGTTTGGTCTTGCAGTGCCACTTCAGGGCAATGCATATTATGACTGTTGTGTAGGGAAGAATAAAATCGGCAGTGCCCCATACGACCTGTCCTGCAAGCTGTCGTCAGCAGAGCCAATGTGTCGTCTTATTTTCTGACCTCTGTTCCTGGTCTTTACCTTTTTTTTTTTCTCCTGCTGTGAGGATAAATATACACAAAAGATTCATCTGTTTGTTCTCTGATTTGTAGTATAGTTCTGGATATCCAATTTCACTCATGTGTAGTATAGAAATACATATAGAATGGACTAGAAATAAATATAGAACTTCTCTAGAAGTGCTTTCTTTGCTGTAGATGGGCTCCGTTAGACATGAAATCTTTGTAATTAATGACAGTTTGCTGTGTGATAGGAGCTGGTGGTTGTGTGTTGCTTTATATTTGATGGGGGCATGTTGTGCTGGGGGCCGGCAAGGCTGCGCTTGTGTTTGGAATAAATGGCAAACAAACATGAAGAGGGAATTCTGCATTTTACTCAATGAAAATGCCTTATGTTGAGTTTTGAATTACAAGTAGTGTTTTTGGGTAGACTGCCCATTTGTCAAAGAACAAATGGTGGCAGTCCAAATAGTTTTGTGTAAACCCAGGGAAATGCAAGGAAGGAACAAATGTGAGATGTTCCTTATCCTCACAGCACAGTCTGTCAGGCTCATGCCATCTCCTTTGCTAAGCTGTATCCTAAAGAAAAATGTCCAAGTATATATGTATTTAAGAAGCTGCTAACCCGGTGGGGGTTTTTCGTTTGTGTGTTGGTTTTTTTAATTTTGTTTTTTTGTTGGTTGGTTGTTTTTGTGACTGAAACATGCTTTTTCAGGATTGTGTGTCAAGATCTTGAACACCTGAGGGTAACCAGCTGGTGTTAGCTTTTGGACAGAATCTCCTAGCTGGGATGAAGAACACTTGCTCTGTCACATCCCTTCAAATTAAAGGAGTAAAAACTGTGTGGTACCAGTGTCAGCCTGCTTTGGGGTAATACATTAAAGAGAATTATTCTTGCTTGGTTTCAGTTTTCCTTCTATTTTCGCTTTTTCCTTCTGAGCCTGTCTTTTAATTCCCCTTGGGCCCATGCTTTCTCCCTTGCCTTTCATCCCTCCCCTCATCCACCCACGTGCATAGAAATCCAGAAATGCTCTGGCCCTCGAACTGCTGGAGGACTCGGCGTGTGAGCCAGCAACCCTTGCAGGGAAGGGATGCTGCAGGACCAGCATGCTGAGGTGTACGCTGGCTGGAGTCCTGCATGGAAAGTTCCTGTTTTCTGTGGTTTTGGCTTATGTCTTGGGTGAAAGAGCAGAGTTCCCTTGTCCCCTGGGCTGCGATCGCATTTCCAGTAACTTCAGCAGCCTCAACGTTTCAGCTCTGCGGTGTGGGTAAGGGTTAACGTATGAGGTTTGTGATACAATTAATACTGTCTGAGCTGAAAAGTTATTGTGGAAATCTATTTATCTCATGCTGGGTACAAAGTGACCTCCTTTTGGTAGGTACAGACTGTAAATGAGAAGGTGGGTGTTTCGCCTGCAGTCCTGCAGGCACAGCCCGGCCAAGGATAATAATGGATCTCCTTCCTTCTGCCTCATATCCAAAAGATAAAGGATCCAAACTAGTTAGGTTTGTTATATCCTGTTGCCTTTAGCTAATTTGCATGGGCATCCCTGATTGTGGCTCGGTTTTGTGGATGAAGTTTAGAGAGGAGCCTGGTTTGGTTTGTGGTGGTGACGAAAGCTCTGCAGCGTGAATACGCACTGAAGCTTCTGACTTGGTAGGACACAGCCCTCTGCATACATACACAGGTGGCCAGCGTCGGAGAGTGATGGCACAGTTTCATATACAGCTGCTTTTTGAGAAGTTTAAGGGAAGGAGGTTGTGGCTTTTGTTAGAGAAGGGGCTGCTTTCCAGCCAGCTGCAAGCGTGTGGTTGTGCAACTTCTGGTCCCTGCTGTGCAATCACAGCAGATGGGATGGCAGAAAAAAACCTAACCCACAGAGGAGCATTGCTTACAACACTGTATAATAAACATTAATCCTTAGGATCCTGTTACTCCTTCTAGACAAAAGGCTGTGCGTTGGAACCTGAGAGTGAAGAGAAAGCTTTGCAGGAGGGGAAGAGCTGGAGACAAAACCAACCACGTGTGACCTAGTGGTGGAATGAGTGATGTAAATCTGCTGGGTGGATATCTGTTAACTTCCCAGATTTTTAGCATGCAGCCAAAACCAAAAAGCACTGTGGCTGGAAGGAGCAGGCTCTCTGGGGACCTACTCCCGAAATTACAACCAAATTATCTCCAGCCTATTTTCAGGAAATCTACTGTAACGAAGGGGTTGTGGTGCTGGTTGTGCAAGTGGCATGCAAGGTGCTTTGGTTAGCCTGTGTTGGCACAAATGCTGGGGTGTCTTTGCTGCTGTTACCTGTCTGGCAGTTTAAAATACCCGTGGTTTTGGCTTGTTTTGGGAACACGTGAAGAAACTTCTGCTATCGGACATGTGGCAAGAAATGTGGTGATGCTGAGTGTGGGAGCAGGGGAAGGGGACCTGTGTCACTGCCGGGTTCCCCTGACCATGCTGTGCCAGCAGCCTCCCCGGGAAGCTGGTGGTGGAGCTGTTATGGGGCTGAGAACGGCCCCCCCACCCCACCCCCCCCAGCTGGTTTAGGCTCCCTTCGGCTGGCAAGAAGTCACCGCATGTAAAAGCACATGATTCTCATTACCCGCGCCTGAATGTCTGCTGGGGCTGAATTGCCTGGATCCCTCGGAGTTGCTCAGTAAGAAACAGCAAACACTTTCCCTGGGAAGGAGCAGCTGTTTATATATAGTGTGCAGTGGGTTCATGAGCGATTATTAGGAAAACACTCCTTTCTAGTCATAAAAAAAGGGCATTTTTGTTGTCTCTTTTCCTCTAAAACACACAAGTTGAAGAGTCAGGGATTTTCATTTGCCATGACAACCAATGAAACCGCTGAGCCATGTGATTTCTCTAGCCTTCCTATGATTAAATCTTTTTTTTTTTTTTTTTTTGTAAAGGCCATATTGCTAACAGAGTTGGGAAATATCAGGTGTTATTTGTTTTTCTCAGGATTTAGGCAGGATTTAATTTGCATGTTTGCTTGGGAGCTGTAGAGAGCTGGGGGATATTGATATTTCCATGATTTATGGTAAGAACAGTGTCTTAGTTCAGAATTACTGTATTGTGTTGGGTTTTTTTTTTTTTCCCCCCCACTCTCTGAGACACTGCTATAACTGAGGGGTCCTGGCTCCCACAGGACAAAAACCATCATGGGACCCATCAGTGCTGCTGAATAGTGATGAATTTCAGAGCCTTGGAGATGTTGGTTTACACATGATACACAAATGGCTTAGACTTTTTATGAGCCGGTAAATCTTCTCCTATTCTTATGCCAGGGCAAAGTTTTGCAAAGGCAGA
This sequence comes from Falco cherrug, assembly GCF_023634085.1. NCBI lineage: Eukaryota > Metazoa > Chordata > Aves > Falconiformes > Falconidae > Falco > Falco cherrug. The sequence continues at coordinate 8,689,917 of NC_073698.1, forward strand.
AAGTGTGATGGACGTGACTTTGATGCCTGGTCCGTGTGAGGACCCCGTTGGCTCCAGGTCTGAGCACTTCACATTGAACAAAAGCCTGAGGGAGGTGTTACTATCAGCAAAGCTTGAGTGCCAGCATTTATTCTGTCTTTTAAAAATTGCTATTTTCTGCTCAGAAACTTCCCCAGGATGCCAAATATAGATGCAACATACACACAAAAACCCAACCAAACCAAAAACAAACACCAAAACCCAAAACCCAACCCCAAGAGCTGCTCTGTTGCTAAGAAATAAAAATAAACGGTCACAAACGTGGTGCTGACGTGCTGTGTTGTGTCCCCATGACCACGCAGCTGTGTGTGAAGGTCCCTAGTTGGGCAGTGACAGCACTGCCCAGGCTGCGCACGTCATGTTGGCATCGGTGTCTACAAAGGACTGGCTACTGTTTGCTTTAAGTAACCAAAAGGAAATAACTTTCTGTTTCCTAGTATTAGCCCCCGAGAGGTCAAAATCTTAGTAAGCTGCTGCCAGATCAGTAGTAGTAAAGGACAATCTCTGTATTTTTATGTGGTGTTATATATTACACAGCAATGTCTATATTGTAAAAGCCCTGAGAGATCATGTTTGTGATGGGAACATATTTTTTGAGCAGAAGTACCATGCTTTGGGAGGTCTTGGGCTATTCCAGAGGGCTGTCGAACACTGACAACATCCAAAGGGTGAATATTGGTGCTGCAAGCTGCAGTTATGCCTTCATCTCTCCAAATGCAAACCTCTATCTGCAAATCTCTGCAATAATTTATTAACCTGGATGGAGACAGAGAGTAGCTGAGCTGGGAGTAGAGGTGTGCAGAGGTGAAGACATGATTTATCTGGGCTAGAGAGCTGCTGTGACCAATGCGATCTTTTAATCTCTGTGTGTGGATGCACATGTGGTGCTTGGTTTTGGGGGGGCCTGCCCACTTTAGTCCTTAACGTACCACTTGCTGCATCAGCTCTAAATAATAAATCTCAAAGATCCTGCCCCTGGAACACATTTTTTAATTTTTTTTTTTTTTTTTCAGATTTCAGGCTTTTAGGTAAGCTGTTTGAGTAATCTCCCTGCAGTGCTAGGAGACCTAGAGCAGAAAGCTTCCACTAAAGAGCTGAGTTTTTTGCTTTTGGGGATTTTTTTTAGTGTTGAGTTTAACCCATGTGGTCTTGAATTGCAGCTGACCCAAAGCTGAAATGAGGATTTAACAGCAGATAGCTGCCCTAAATGAGTAACTGTACTTTTGTGGTGGTTTAGGACAAATGAAAAGTACTGTAACCACCTGAAACTGTAAGGGGAACTGAAATCGGGCTACATGTTAGCATGTGAGCTAAAATTTAAGGAGAACATGAATACTGTTCCTTATTCTATGAAGAGACTTGTGATAGCCTTATAAAAAAATCTTACTCGGGAGCAATGATATGAAATTACCATTACAGAGATACTAGTTACAGTAAAGATATTTTTTAACAAAAATGAATTTCTGGGACCAGGGCTTGTAGGATCTAATTCTGTTGTCCCACCCCCAGATTGTTCCCTGTCCGTACTGGGTCCCTCCTGCAGCCGGCAGGGTGCTGGGTGCAGGCAGGACTGGGAGCCTTCCTTTTGGACGCAGCAGGGCTTACATCAGCTTCAACCAGCCCTGAAGCTACACCCAAGTCTCTATTATTTCCACTTTCTTTCCTCTCTGAACAATTTGTTTTCATGAAACATCTGCTTCTCTGGCAGATACTCACAGTTAAAACTGTGTTTCTCTGCAGAAATGCAAAGAATATCCCCCATCAGCTCAGCCGCTTGCCAGGCGGGTTGGCTGATCCCGGCTGAGGGGCTTCCATCAAACGAGAGCATTTTTAGAGGGGAAGATTTCTTAGAGAGGGCAACGCCTGCACTGGCAGTGCAGTTTTGTTAGGAAGCAGAAGCATAGATGCTTGGGTGCACGAGTGTGTATGTGGTGTTACAGGTAAAATGTGCTTCCCACCTGGAAACAGGCGATGAATTGGGAAGAGCTGGGGCAATCATCAGCCTAGGAATAGCCTAGACCCACCACTCCAGACTTGACTGTAGTGGCAGAGAGGGCCCTCTGGTTTGGGATTTCAAGCTCATCTTTGGAGGGAATGGGGACCTGGGAGATGAGCTTTCCTGGGCTGTCCTCAGCTGCTCCAGCACCTTTTCCATCTCCCACCCTGTAAGGATTTAAATAGCTGATGCTATGGCATTGCTTCTGCTATCTTAACAGGAGCCTGTAACACTCTAACTCATTTTATTCCTCCATTTCATGCTCAAAAAAGCGCTATTATTTCTGGAGGAGAAACCTTCCTTTAAAATGCTTAACAGAGGCAGAAGTTCTTCCTAAATGCAAACTTGCTATTGCAAGTTGCCACCTTTCCTACCAGGGTGGCACAGGGGCGTGATGCACAGTTCCATTGTAGCTGGCTGATGTTACCTGTATGGTTGTAGTAAGGGAGCTCCTAGCTGAAACACAGGTTCGCTTCTGAAAAAAAAAAACAAAACCACAACAAACCCCCCTTTTCTTGTAATGATCCTACTCAGTAGTAGCAGGCTGTACTCTTGAATTGGGAGGCACACCTGAAGGTTTTGCTTGGGGATGCCAGCCTTCCTGTTGAGTCACGAGAAGGATGCTGCCCCACAGAATCCAAATGCAAACGACTGATTGAAAGTGGGTTACCTGCACCGTGTGAATCATTGGCCTAATAATTTTGTGCTCACTCCTGGAAAAAGCTCCTTCGAGCAGTTGTTTTGGGGAGGTTTCTTTGCTGCGCTTCAAACTGTGACATTAAATGTATGAGGGTTGCTAGTTTGGGGTTGAGCTTCTCTCAATGAAATATTATCATAGACTGGTTTGGGTTAGAAAGGACATTAAAGATCACCTAGTCCCAACCCCCTGCCATGGGCAGGGACCTTCCACCAGCCCAGGCTGCTCCCAGCCCCGTCCAGCCTGGCCTTGAGCCCTGCCAGGGATGGGGCACCCACAGCTGCTCTGGGCAGCCTGGGCCAGTGTCTTGTCACCCTCACGGGGAAGAATTTCCTCCTAATAGCTAATCTAAATCTCCCCTCTTTCAGTTTAAAGCCATTCCCCCTTGTCCTGTCACTGCCTGCCCTTGTAGAAAGCCCCTCTCCAGCGTCCTTGTCGTCCCCTTTAGGCACTGGCAGCTGCTCTAAGGTCTCCCCGGAGCCTTCTCTGCTCCAGGCTGAACAACCCCAACTCTCCCAGCCTGTCTCCACAGCAGAGGGGCTCCAGCCCCTGATCATCTTCACAGCCTCTTCTGCACTCGCTCCAACAGGTCCATGTCCTTGTCATGCTGGGGGCCCCAGAGCTGAGCACAGCACTGCAGGTGGGGTCTCACCAGAGCAGAGCAGAGGGGCAGAATCCCCTCCCTCGACCTGCCGGCCACGCTGCTTTTGAAGCAGCCCAGGATACAGTTGGCTTTCTGGGCTGCAAGTGCACATTGCCAGGCCATGTTGAGCTTGTTGTCCACCAATACCCCCAAATCCTTCTCCTCAGGGCTGCTCTGAATTCATTGTCTGCCCAGCCTGTGGCTGTGCTTGGGGCTGCCCTCACCCGTGTACATGACCTTGCACACAGCCTCCTTGAACTTCTTGAGGTTCTTATGGGCTTACCTGTGAAGGTCTTTGTGGATGGGATGGGAGGTCAAATGTTCAGGGAAACATAATTTGGGGGTTTTCCTCCCCCCCCCCCTTTTTTTTTTTGTTGTTGTTTTACAGTTTCTGTAGTACATATACAATTCTCACAGCTGTAGTGTCTTGGCTTTTGCAGGTTTGGCTTTGATTTGTGTTATTTTAAGAGAACCAGTGCAAGCAGCTGTAGTAAGAGAGCATCCATCTCCTCTTTGGAGTTCTGGTGATACTGGACAGATTGAATCTAATATAGAGGAATGTTAGGCACTGTGTCTGCTTCTGAGGAGGGCTAGCTCTCTGGATATTGGTAAGATCAGTTCAATGGATGATGAAATATGTGTCAAGAACAGTGTTTAAGATAGTTTTTTGGGTTTGGTTTTTTTTTTGTTTTATGATGAGGGTGGTGAGGCACTGGCCCAGGCTGCCCAGAGCAGCTGTGGGTGCCCCATCCCTGGCAGGGCTCAAGGCCAGGCTGGACGGGGTTGGGAGCAGCCTGGGCTGGTGGAAGGTCCCTGCCCATGGCAGGGGGGTGGGACTGGATGACCTTTAGAGCCATAGAATCGTTTTGAGACCTTTATGATTTTTATCTTGCTTATTACCTCTTCCCTTAACTGCTGGTAATGCTAATTTATTATTACATTTCAGGGAAGTTACCTTTAGGTCTGATATTGCAAGCCACAGAACCAAGAGCCAAAAGTTGAGGGGTTTTGTTGATCCTGTTGTCCATTCTGAAAAAAAACTTTCATCTTAAAATAGCAGTTAGCAATCAAAAAGTTTAAAACTACTGCAGGACACTGTTGAGTTGGCCCAGTGTGGCCTCCCCAGTGGCATGGCATAGCGCAGGATCATCGTGCATGGTGACGTACGGACCCCGCAGCCCAAGCTGCAGGGTGCCAAGCGCAGCCCTCTGGACACTGATCTCAGCCATGTGAAAGCAAGATTAGATGAGGTTTAATTACTTATTACTTCTCCTAGGTTTTATGGAGAAGTGATGTAAATCCCAGTAAATCAAAATCTTACTTAAGCAGAAATCGAGAGGTGGAAATAACTGCTCATTTTTCCTTAATTAAAAAGCTTTCTTACAAAACAAAGCCTTATTAGCAAAATTTTTTAAACTTGTTCATACCGCAGTCTCTGGCACAATCAAAACAAGATAGTTGACAGCAATAAGACATGTAACCGTAGTTAAAACTCAACAAAATTTTCTCAGACATAGTTTGGGTTATAAAAGCATCTGATGTACACATTCATATTTCACAATACGTTTATGGACTTATGTAATTTGGCTAATGACATACTTATGCTACTTTATGCTTGCAGCCTCATTTGAGTCGCGATGTTCTTGTAAATATTTTATTGAAATTCTTTAGTTATGATAGCTTTTCTTGTGTCTTTTAAAAAATGGAGGTGTCAAACTGTCTAATCCTGCAAATGTTTTATCAGAGCTCTGTCACCCAGCGTCAGAACTTGTCCGTGTATGACCATGACGCCACTCAAACCCCATGCCAGCCCAGCAAACTGGTGCATCGGACTTCTTGTGCCTTCTACCTGGCTGACACGCACAAACCTTTCTTCTAGACCAAGGGTGAATTGTTTCCCCCCGGCCTTTGCCTCCCTGCAGGCTGTGCAGCCAGCACTTCCCTGCCTGTAGGCATGCTGTCCCCCAAAACTTCTCCCAGATCGTGGGAGACACGTGGGGTTCAGCCTGATCCTGCACCTGATTTCTGAAGGCAGAGAAAACCTTACCTAAGGTCCTGATGGGTTTCTCCATTTCAGTGGGTCAGGTCTTGGTGCAGGATTTATTTCTCATTGTAGAAGACTGTACTTGGGAAGCTTTCCTGGCTTTTCCATGCAAGACACATTCCAATTAATGCTTGGCTGTAGTTTTAAAAAATAACTTTGTGGGTTTTTTTTTTTTCCTTTGGGAAGAGGCTTTTGTTTTTGAGTGGATAAAACAGCATTTTTGGCTGGATTTCTGGCAATGCAGTTTTCCACACTTGGAAGACAGCCTGTCTGCTGTGCTGGCTGAGTCTTTAACTGCTTCCATGCAAAAATGTGTTGCTGCAGAGCCCACAGCTTGGTGGTCACATAATTTGCTAAAACGTGGCCAAAACCAGCAGGGTGTTGTTTTGAGCATGCACTATTGGGTCTCCATGTCCAGGCATGTCTTAAAAGATGTTTGTAAAAGCATGTGTTAAGGTTGCACTGACTTTTTTTGGCAGCCAGGACCCAGATTCTGCGGGTTAATGGAGTGCTGGCCTGTTCTCGTGCTTGGAAATGGTTTTCTGAAGATGGTGTGTTATCTGGGCGTGCTGCTGGTGGTGCGTGGTTTGGTCAGCCACTGTCGTGACATTGTGGATGTATGTGTCAGCATTTGTTTTATCAGTCCTAAAGAAATTAATTTTCTACGTTTTATTTTGCAAGTACTGTATGTATCTCATTTTTCCTAAGTAATGCAGAAATTGGATGAGTTTGTTTATCTGTGTGAGGAGAATCATCACTGATTAACAGTTCAATCCTCAGATTTATGTGATGGAATATAACTTGCTGTTTGCAAGTGATCTTTTGCATTTCCATGGCTGTTGCCAGCGCTGAAGTGTGTTACAAATGTCACTGGGTCTCTCCTCCCTCCAAGAGGTGGGAAAGTTAAATGAGGACACTAGATTGCAGAAGCTGTGACTTGCCTGGTCTTTCCTGAAGAGCCTTTGGTGGCGCCGAGATCCTCAGGGATGTGTCCAACCCAAACACCGCCCAGTAAAACAGAGATCCTGTTCCAGGCTCTTCCTTGGGATGATACTGGTGCTGGATTTACCAGCTTGTTTCATGGTGAAGCGCCTGTAACTGCTGGTCAGTAGGTTCCTCCATAGCACTTGCACAAGCTCCTGGCAGCCAAGTAACCTATGAGCCATGACCTGATCCAAGTAGCCCAGCGAGCTGCAATTTTTTCCCTGGTGGCAAAAGAGGTAAGGGGAAGGGCTGTGTACTCTGTGTGGTCATGGATGCAAAACCCCTTAGCTTTAGCTTTCCTGTTCTTTGTAGAAATCTATCTATGGGATAAACCACATCTGTGGTACATGAGAACTTGTACCTACTTGGCTTACTTGGTTTTTGTAGCTGAAATATTCTGAGCAAAGGGTTGAGGAGCAGAAATCACCCCAAATGGGGTTAGGGCTAAGGTTTTCATAATATACTGCTTTTTCCAGCTGGAAAGTTTGGATGCAATTTGCTTTTTTAAATGAGTCTACCCTTCTGAAAGACTGGCAGCTGGGCAGCCGGTGCTGACAGGGCTGCCGTGCACGGGGAAGCCCCACGCTTCCCTGCACTGCGTGTGTGGCTGCTTGATGCCTCCTGGAAGCGTTGAATAGACTCATGGAGTCTGGATTTCTCAGTGGTAGCATGGACACACTGAAAGCCCAGTACACCACGGAGGTGTCTGCCCTAATTGTAGGTGATGTGTGTGCGGGACAAAAGCTGCTATGCCTGGGAAATTATGCTTAGAGGTGTGGTGTTTCTGTACTCAGGACCTTCTCCCTTCCTATGAGGGACCATCCTTGATAAAGACCCATATTTTGGATTGCCAGTGCACAGGCAACTGGATATGGCTCACCTGGAGTGGCAAGTGTGATGGGAAATGCTGGACTCTGCAATCCCAGGTGCCTGCAATAGATCTTTTCTCCCTTGAATTAGGGAAAGACATCCTCAGAGTGTTAATGTCACACCAAGCTGATGGCATGGATCCCAAGTGCTGGTGGCTTTGGCACCAGCAGCACAGAGGCACAGGTGATCCAGGCTTTCACGGGGATGAAGTCTCTCCATCTTTCCAGTATAAATGGAAGTGAAATTAAACCTTGTAGAGATGAGGAGTGAGAGGAAGGTGGAAAAGGCAGCAGAAGGAAGTCACCCAGGCTGCTTGTTTGCAGAAGGGCATGAGCTGGGCTTGTGCTTGCCAAGTGCAGGAGCCTGCTTGGGTTGGCAGGTGCTTTGGAAATTAAAATATTTTATCCTGAGTTACGTAATGCAGCAGCATGTCCAGACATGACTTCCCTGCAATTTTTCTGGCCCACAAGGAATAATTTTCTGCTTGAAATATTAGCCTTAGCTTTGAATTTCCTGGCTCATATGGCATGTGCAATTAATGTAATATCTGTACACATAACTGCTGCTGTTTGAACTTGAGATATTTAGGTAAATTTATTTTTGTTTATAGCTGTTGGATGATGAAGAACAGAGAATACTTGTTCATTAAGAACTGTATAAATACATCAAAACCCACCCTGACCTACTGGTTAGATCCAGCAGGTAGAAGAGACTGCAGCTCCTTCTCCGTACCTAATTGAAGCAGTAGGTTGTAAATGAGGATTTGAGGTGGGATAGAACTGAGGTGCAAATTATCAGTGTTCCTGGCTTAATATAGTTTCAGTCTTTATCCCTAAATGTGGAGAAGCCTTTGCAGCTGCGGATAGTGCAGTTAGGTTTTGGGTTTTTGATGTTGTCTGGTGGTTTCTGTTGTGTGTGGTGTGTTGTTGTGGGTTTTTTTTTGTTTTTTTTTTAACTCGTCTCTTTTCTGGGTAAAAACATGGCTGGATGGTCAGATCCAAAGAGGGGTGGTGAATGAAGATAAATCCAGTTGGTGGCCAGTCACAAGTGGGGTCCCCCAGGGCTCAGTACTGGGGCCAGTTCTGTTCAGTATCTTCATCGATGACCTGGACGAGGGGCTGGAGCGCACCCGCAGTGGGTTTGCAGAGGACACGAGCTGGGGGCAGTGTGACCTGCTGGGGGGCAGGGGTCTCTGCAGGGGGTCTGGGCAGGCCGGGCCGAGGGGCCGAGGCCAGTTGTATGAGGCCCAACAGGGCTGAGTGCCGGGCCCTGCCCGTGGGTCACACCAGCCCCCCACAGCGCTGCGGGCTGGGGGCAGGGGGCTGGGAACTGCCCGGCGGGGAAGGGCCTGGGGGGGCTGGTCGGCAGCCGGCTGGGCATGAGCCCCCAGTGTGCCCAGGTGGCCACGGCGGCCAGCAGCGCCCTGGCCGGTGTCAGCAGCAGCGTGGCCAGCAGGGCCAGGCAGTGCCCGTCCCCCTGTGCCGGGCCCTGGTGCGGCCGCCCCTCGAGCCCTGGGCTCAGCGTTGGGCCCCTCACCCCCAGGCAGACCCGGAGGGGCTGGAGCGTGTCCAGAGCCGGGCAGGGGCTGGGGAAGGGGCTGCGGCACAGCTCGGGGGGGGCAGCTGATGGAACTGGGGGCGTTTAACCCAGAGAAAAGGAGGCTCAGGGGGGACCTTATCGCTCTCTACAGCTGCCTGGCAGGAGGCTGCAGTGAGGTGGGGGTCGGTCTTCTCCTGAGTAAGAAGCAACAGGACAAGAGGAAACAGCTTCAAGTTTTACCAGGGGAGGTTTAGATTGGAGATTAGGAAAAATGGTATTCGCCAAACGGGTGATCAAGCATTGGAACAGGCTGCCCAGGGAAGCGGTTGAGCCCCCATCCCTGGAGGTATTTAAAAGCTGTGCAGATGTGGTGCTTAGGGACATGGTTCAGTGGTGGGCTTGGCAGTATTAGGTTAATGGTTGGACCTGATCTTGAAGGTTTTTTCCAACCTAAGTGATTCTATGATTCTATATCTATACACGGGTCTGCATCACCTGGCTGTGCTAAGCCTGCTCTGATTTGACCCGTTCTGATTTGGGAACGGTGGTCCCCTGGCCATGGCTCGTAAGCAAGACATGCTCGTGAAGTCTTCTGGTGCCTCTTCAGGCTACAGAAAATGAAACTCTATGAGAGACTAGTGGGGAGAGAAGGTGGTGCCATGATGTGCCCCAATACTCCCTTCTTCGGTTGTCACCTGGCCATGAGGAGGTAGGAACTGTTGCTCCATGGTTCCTGTGCCTCTGACTCAGAAGAGGACTGAGATGTCATGAAGGTTTAGAAACAGGTTGTTTCTGTTTTGTTCTAAAATGAGGGCATCAAAACATTCTTTTAGACATGAAAGGTTTTTGACCTCAGATGAAGGCTGTCCATTGTGTTTCTTGAGCATGTGTTATCTTGTGATCTCCAGGGAGGGCAAAAGACAGGCAGAGGATGCCAGCCCTTGCAGTTGACTGAGACAGGCTCGCTCTTTTGAAGTATCCTACTCTGGTTTTGGCTCCATGAGCCAAAACAACTGGGGCAAAATCATCATCATAGAGCCTGCTCTGTTCATGCCTAGAGGTGGAAATCTCCATTGAGCAGAGGAGTTCAGAGAAATGCCAGAGATTTCTTTATCAGCTAAAAACCTCTCTCATACTTGCTGGTTGTTTTGTGCAAAGGCTGGTGGTGCAGCTGTAAAAGCCGATGAGGGACAGGCAGAATAGTGGTTTTATCCCTTTGAAGGAGAACTTGATCGCTCCACAGTCATTCCTGTTTCCCAGGTAGTATTTGAACCTTTGCACTGTGCTTCTGCCGCTTAGTTGGTATCCAAAGAGGCTGAGCCTGGCATGGTCGGAGATGACGAGGGAATCCTCTGTGCCCATCCAAACTAATGGGGTGAAAAAACACCGCAAAAAGATAAAACAACTGGTTCGGATGATGATGATAAACACTGTCAGGTAAACTAAAGTGGATCAAGGAAAACTAAGAGGTGAATGGAGCAAATTCAGGGAGAGGACATCATGTAGGGGAATAAATGAATACCCGGATATTCTCTGAAGCGTCTATTTATTGTGAATCAACTCCTTGCCTTGTGGCTTGTGGTAAACAGGAGAAGCAGGTGGGGGTGGGTCTTCATCCTCCATCAGCTGTGCTGCTGTCCCACATCTAGCAGCGAAGAGCCCATGGCAGGCTGAAAGAGAGGACCCAGTCCTGCTGACCACGCTATGGGAGAGTTCCTAGCAATCAAGACACTGGGAGAAGCAGGAAGGACTGGTGCATGTCTGCCTTTGCAGCAGTGCTTGCTGCATGGGGAAGGCAGCCCATGGCTTCTGTGCCTCCTTTTTCAGGTGTCTCCATGGGAGGTGGAGCTTCCTTGTATGAGCTTGTTTGGGGGGGGAAGGAGAGGTGAAAGCCTCTAGTTCCTGTGCTTTTGGTTGGGCTGGATCTTACCAGTTTTTTGGTTGAATTGGAATTAATAATCAAAAAATACCAGGAGTGTTTACTGCACTGTCTTGCCCAAGTAAAGAAAACCAGCTAAGCCTAAAACATGTCCTGCTGTCCTTCAGCTGCGCGCCTGCTGATGGACCACCTCTCCAGGTGGTCACCCTGCTTTGATTTATCCCTCCTGGCCCCTCTTCCTGCCCACGGTGACTGTGCATGGAGCTGTGTGATGGAGTGCGGCAGAGCAGTGATGTAAATGAATTAAAACCTTGCAAAACTGATACCCTGTGAGGCTGGCGGGAGCAGCCCAGCAGGGTCATGAGCCACTGGGGCTGGTTGGGGTGGGAGCTGTATAAACTGCCTCTGGGAAAAACTGCTATGAAACCCAGTTTTCTGCCCTGCTACCAGTCTTGGGCGCTGCTTCTGATTCATGTCATGATAGGGCATGTATCTGTGCTGTAGCCAGCCCTGTTTGTGATTTAAATGGATGTGGTGAGGGGTGGCTGAGGCATGGACAGGCATCCTGTCCCCTGCCCTTGCTGCAGAGCCTTGTCTCTGCCAAAGGGTGGGACAGGCAGCTGTGGCCTTAACGCTGTAAACCACTGCAGGGATGCAAGGCAGAGCCCTGTGCCTGCAAACACAAAAAGACAGAAAGGAAAAAAAAATGCAAAAAAAAATCCCCCGAGAAAACAAAACCAGTTGCATTCTGCATTATTTTTTTTTTTCTAAACATAATTCAAAGTGTGATGTATTGCTGAGATGCACATTCCCCAGCCGTGGCAAGCTGGGCAGAGGTTGAGACACATCTTCCCTGGGGAGCGGGAGGGTTGCGTGAGCCTGAGTCAGCAGCAAAGGTCACTTGGCTGAAAGGCTGTGCTTGCAGGAGGAGAAGATTTCGTAATGATAACTGATGCAATGTTTGTGTTCGGCACTGACGGCGTGGCAGGCTCCATGTGTGCACATCAGAGGGAGAAACACCAGTTTGGACCAACATGAGTGGCAGGGCAGCGACAACCAACCTCACCTGCCCACTCCACCTCCCAAATGACTCCTCTCTCTCTCTCCCTTGCTGCTTCCTTTGCTTTCTCCCTGCTTTTTGTGTCTCTTCAGTCCTGGCATTTAATCTCATTGTCGCGTTGTTTGTCTTACGGCCTTGGCTCATCTTTCAGTTCCCCTTTGGGGTCATTATCACATATGATTAGTCTTGAAGGCTAATGAAGGGGATCAGACATAACTCTAGGGTATGTCTGAGCCATTTAGCATTTCTGAGCTCAAAGATCTGCAGAGGAAGTTTATTTTTAAACTTCCTGAGAAGATAAATTTGAATGTTGGATTGTTTAGGGTACAAGTAATAGAACTGAAATCCCTCCAGGGGGGAGCAGTGCCCTCTGGGATTTGAAACATCCCAGGGATAATTATCCAGTGCTGAGTAAGTCTCGTTAGTCTTGAAATAGCTTTTAGTGGATGATCACATTTTTCTTCACATTGGCTCGTGTGAAAGCTTGAAACCATATATTAACATTTAGCCTTCATTGTAAGAGCACCGTCAACATGTTCTTAATGTTGGTGTTATCCAGTCCCATTCTGGGAAAGCCAGTCACGGAATGATTACAGAAAATAACACCAGGAAATAAAAAAGGGCTGCTTTTTTTTGTTCGTTTTTTGGTTTTTTGTTTTTTGTTTGTTTGTTTGTTTTTGAGGCTACTCTTTAAGGTCCCATTCTTTCACTGTGTTAAGAGTAAGGAGGGAGCTGCAAGGTCTTGCGTGTTGGAGCAGGGTGAGGTTAGAGCATCCTCAGGACAGCTCCAGTTGCCGCCGTTTGGTAGCACTTTGCAGGGGACCGTAGCTCCAGCCCAGAGATGCAGCAGCAGGGCAAGTGCTGTGCTGTGTCACTAGCCGGGGTGAAGTGACACGTCTGCGTAGTGACTCAGCCATGTCCCTACTAAACATCTGCTGATGTGATGCAGATCATTAGTCATTAATTGGTGTGGTTATCTTTTTTTAGGCTGCTGGAAAGGGCAAAGATCATCTAGATGTGAAGCAGCTGAGTCAGTCTTCCACTTCTTTTGCCTTCAGGTCCCCCAGACCGTTTGGAGAGACATTTCCACGTGCCCTGCCTGGAAGACCCAGACCATCACGGTTTTATCTTGTACTCTGGCTGTGTGACCATAAGCCTATCACAGCTATATGGTGGGATTGGGGTCAGTAGCTGGGGCCTTCTGGCAATGAACCCTCCCAAGAAAGGACCTTTGGAGGCAGCGGGAGAGGGCACTCTGCCTTTGGGCTGCATGTGAGAGGCTTGTTTCACCCATGCTGCATTTGCTGCCTTCGTCAGCTCTGTAGAAACTCTTTAAGCAATCTGGGTCTTTACTGGGTATAGCAATTTCATAGTACTCCTTCCCCCCGCACACCCCATCTTCTATGCTTCCCGTCTTTGGCTCAATCTCCCCATCCAGTGCCTAATCTATAGGTACTGGTGGGTTAGGTACCAATGCTTAGGTGTCGCCTTACCTGGTATCTCAACTGATGGCTTGTAAATCTGTCTCTTTACTGATGTCTTTTATGTCATTACCCCAGACCAGACTTGAGGACACGTTTCTGATGCCACATATAATACCTGGATCCTCCCTGATGCAGCTGGGTTTGGACACTGCCCTTCTGCTCCCTTGTCTAGGTTTTTCTGTCTGCCTGAAATCTCCACCTGAATCTCTTCTGGTTGTTGTTTTTCTTGAAGGTTACAGACCCCTTCTCTGGTAATGGTGTCAGTGGTACCCTTGGAGATGGGGGTGTGGATATTCATCCCTCGTGCCTTGCTGAGCCACAGCAAACTCTACGTTTATCTGTTCAGTCCTCCCCACACTTGAAGCCCTATAGACCTTCCCCCATGTAGGCAATCCTGCTCATCTCCTGCAAGGTTGCTGAAACTTCAGTCTCTGCATCCTGCTAAGGAGGTTGGACTTGGTGAGGGATGTGTGCTGGGGACCCCCCAGGCTCCTCTGTGTTCACTTCCATTTGAGCTTTACACCAAGCAAGTTGTCTTCACAAAAATTAAGAAAATTATCGTAGTAGTAGTAATATTCCTAATAGTATCTATTATTTCTTCTTTTTTAGAAATGTCTCTTAGTGTACTTCAGCTGAACTCTTACACTACTCACCACTATCATTTTAGCAAATAAGCTTTTTCTGTCTTCTAAGCAAATGCTGCTGCTTTTATCATTATTTTAATTTCCCCATCTGTTCTGCCCTCATGTGCACCTCAGCCCTGCTCTGTGGGTACCCAGTGCCCTCCTGGAGGACCTCATGGGAAGCTTCTGGTGTTGCCCTAACAGAAATAAATTGCATGATCCCCTCAGACAATGTGGCAAAGTCCATGCTGTCCTTTGGAACTCACATAGTTAAAAGTGAAACAAATGCTTTGGGAAATCTAGAAAACAGTGGCTTGGGCTTGTGGAGCATTGCTTGGAAAGCTGAACAGTGGCATCTCTAATTTGTGGGCAGCCAGGTGAGACAGCAGGGAAGCCAAAACGTGGCCAAGGTTTCACAGCAGCTGATGCTGGACTACGTGGATGCCTCAACTTGGAGTGGGAAGGACTCTTCTCTGTTATCTGAGGAGCCTTACACATGCCAGGAGACCTTTGTTCTGAGTATTTGGAGGAGTAAAGTTCAGCAGGAATAAAAAGGCATTTCCCCACTGCCTTGGTTCATGTCGTGTTGCACTCTCTGTCTCTCTTGCAGCTGCGTAAATGAGTATGGAAGATTATGATTTCCTCTTCAAAATTGTTTTAATCGGCAACGCCGGTGTGGGGAAGACCTGCTTAGTCCGTCGCTTCACTCAGGTAAGGTTGGCTGCTTCTTGGATGTGGGATGTCGAGGTAGCACTGGGATGGGAGCCTGTGGCTTTGTGCAGAGGGCGCTGCTGGCATCGTGTCTCCAGAATATTTTGTTGTCCACCCTGTTCGTGCATGCATCACCTATAGCAACATACTGGCACAAGCAGCACATTGTACCTAGTGCTGTACTTGGCCCAGTTGGGGATCTTGCGCTGGAGAAAGTTCATCCCTCTCCGAAGATGGAAGGTCCCCTCTGAAATCCGCTGGGTCAACGCCGATTTAGGGGTGCTCTGGGTCGGTTACAAGGGCCAGCATGTCTCCTAGTGTGTTCCTGTGTGCCTTCTCCCCCCCATCCCTCGCTGCACAAAGCTCTCCCTGTTACTTGCCATTAGTAGATAAGTAAATAACCTGGGTCCTGGGCTGTCAGTCCAGTGTCTTCTGTTAAACACCAGACCTTTTTTCTGTGGCAGAATAACAGGGAAAGGGCCAAGCTTCTGGGATCCATCCAGGGCAAGAGGTTTTGCATGATGCACTGTAAAACATAAGATGTGGGTTTCTTGTTGCGCTGTCCACTAGGAATTGTCAGCAATTTCCACCCCCCCTCACTGTCAATTGTAGTTTTAAAGCTGTGGTGATGTTACACTCTCTTAACTGCATGTGACAGCCAGTGGCAATAACACTAGTCAACCCCAAAGGGTTAACCACAAAAATCTGTGGTCACTTCTGCTGCTTGTGCTTTGGCAGTGCAGCTGCTGTAAGGGATGGATGTGCCCCAAAATCAACATGACTTTGTAGACCTAGACACTAGAAATAAAAAAGCTCTGGTTACTATTTTTTTGTTTTCTTTGCTGTTGCTCCTTTCTGATGCTGCTGTAGTCAAATACTGCCAGCATCGTGCTGGCCCTTGCCATTGCTGTGGCACCAGTAGTGGCTGGCTCCATGTTTTGCTCCCAAAAAGCTGATCAGGGTTGTGGCCCCGGTGCTGGGAGCTGCCAGAAATGCCTTTCCATGCTGTGGCGTGTGGTGGAGGGGAAAGGAAACGCATGAGCAAAAGCGTCTTATCCCACCTCTTTCAAGATGCTGGGAAGTATGATGGAGGGTCCTCATTTACCCTTGCCTTGCCTCTTCCAACTGCACAGAAGAAGGGCTTTTCCCCTCTATTTTTGCCTGCCTGAATCCTTTGCTTCTCCCATTTTCCTGCCTCTGAGGTCAATGACTTGCTACGCTACTAGGGACACGTAGGCAGGGAAAACACTATGGGGTTGAATTATGGTAACCTTTGTGCTGGGGAAATGTCACATTTTCCTCTCTAAATGTGATGGAAATAAGTTCCTGGGGAAGGGGACAAGGGAGGAATAACTGAGGATGGAAAAGGGGTGAGGATTGGCTCCCAGAGCGAGTTTTGTCTTGCTACAGAAAGGTGCTTAACGAGACTCTTGGTTTTTTTCAGGGGCTTTTCCCACCAGGTCAAGGAGCCACGATTGGGGTTGATTTCATGATCAAAACTGTGGAGATAAATGGTGAAAAAGTAAAGGTAGGAGCCTGTTGTTTTAAGCATAAACTGGGGTGGCAGTACCATAGCTGAGGTTTCCTGCTGTAGCCCTCCTGCCGCTGGAAGGCATGCGGGGAGGTGCAGGGCTTTCTGGTATCGCTCAGGCAATGCTGGGTCTGACAGGCTTTGTGCCCCTTTCCACAATTACCATCAGGGTCCTAACAGTAGAACCTACTCTAAAGGAGAAAATGGAAAGGGAAGATCTTGCAAAACTCCGTCCTTGCCTAGGAGACACTAAGGTTGTGCCTGGCTGGGGTTGAGGAAGCGCAAAGAAGTGCTTCAGTGCAGCCTCTGCTCATGGCATTTCTGGTAAGCAGAAATCTGTTGCATTCCCACTGGGATGTGCTTGATGAAGATCACCTCCTGTGAGCTCCCAAGACAGCTGTTGGGGAGAGCAGGCTTCTGGACTTTTGCAGCTCTATACAACAAAGGCTTGTCTTCCACTTCTGCTGAGCTACGAATTCGGAAGAAGCGGAGATAGCCACAATATTGGTGCTTCAGTCAACAGGTTGAATTGAGAAGGGTAATGTCCTCTATTTCAACTCTTTCATCCTCCAAAAATCGGGTGGTGGGAACCAAACTGCTTCTGGGAAACCATCCTTGTTCCTGTGCTAACTCCCGAACCAAGCCTGAGCATCACTTGGCAGAGATCTACTTTGCCTGGGCCAAAACACAGGGGGGACCAATCTCATGGTTTAATGGGATCCATGGTTGGCTTCCAGCGTCCAGAGATGTTGGTTGGTGCAGTTTTGTTCATTAGAGATTTCACTAGAGATACTGTAGTAGTGTCTAAGAGATGGGAGAAGAGTATGGTTATCTGAGCCTGTAATGTCAAGGTGCCCAGGGTCCCTGAGCTGCTCCTGGAATTACTCTGCCTGCATGAAATCCAGGGGTATAGAAGTGAAAACCAGCAGTTTTCCCCTTGCTGCCTTCATCAAATCTAGTAGTGAGCAGATAGGAGAGCAGCGGCAGTGTGGCAGTGGCTGGATGTGACATTGACACCCATTTTTAAGCTTGTGTAAGTGGTGGGATGGAAACAGTGGACTGTTTTGGTTTTTTTTCATCTTTGGGTTTTTTTTTAACCTGTATTTCAGCACAGAGGGTTTTTAAGAAGAAAATCAGGTGGTGTATTCCTAAGTTCAGGACAGATTTGAGAAGTCACGATCATATCAGCAGGCTGAGGAGCTGTGCAAACCTATGGCCAGTGATGGTCCTTGACCAGAAGACCTTCCAGCCTGAGCAGGTGAAGGACAAGAGGGGTCAGTACACTCCACCTAGTAAAGACAGAGTTAATATTCAGCACATTGCTGTGCAAGTGGGACAGAGCTGCAGGCAGGAAAGCAGTGAGGATCACACGTAGCCCCTGTGGTGTTGGTGCTTAGCTCAGTGGTTGTGATGGTCATTAGCAGGTGTCTAGTGTAGCAGGGTTGCCCAGGACATGGATGCTGCTTGTCCAGGCTCCTCAGACAGCAGAGAGGCTTCTTTCAGCCAAAACCAGCTCCAGTGGAGCAGCTCAGAGGATCTAACCTGGTAAATAGATTAAGTACTGCACTGAAGGTGGAGTTCATTTTGTCCCTTGTATACCTGGCTTAAACCGGCTGGCCAGTCTCAAGATTGTCGTGATCAATGGAGGGAGAAAAACAATCTCGGGGAAAAACAAATTCCATCCATTTAAGACAGCTCTCTTTTCCAAGCATCTGGTTCCTTGTCCAAGTACAGCTGAAGCCTTAAGAACATAATTTATGTTTGAGGTCTGGATTTTGGACAGGTGAGCTCACCTGAAGGATCTGTCTGTGTGTGACTTGTTGCTCCCATGGCATAATCCTGTCATAAGACTACCTTGGACTGAGGATGCAAACTCCTTAAGAGAATATTGGGAGCAGTTGTGCCAACATGGGCTATCTCAGGGACAAGGATGGTTCAGGGAAGCTTTACAATCTAAACGAAAACTCATCAGTGTGGTAAGCCCCTGCTGCCTTGCAAATGTCAAGTGTCCACCCAAGTGGCTCACGTAATCACCTTGGGGCTGGCTTGTGTTTCACAGCGCCTTAGCCAGCAGTAGCTGGTATACCAGCTACGTTTCACATAACAAATACTGAGTTGTTAATCAAAGTCCCTCTCCCTACCTCACCAGTGCAATAAAGTGGAGTTGCTGGAGCTCAGCCACAATGACCAGCTCGGGAGGAAGCTTGGTATGATATATTTGGGTATCTGAGTGAACCTTCTGGAGTCGGAAAGAGAAACTGAATTCTTTCAGGAAGTGATCTTGTAGCTGAAACTTTTTGAGTAAGCGGTCCTGGTGAGAATAAACACTTAACAAGCAGGAAAAGCAGGAATGAGTCGGAGCACAGAGCAATAAAAATAGTATCTCGGTCAAACAAGGTGCTTCTCTGACTGTTAGCCCATCTAACAGTGCCCAAGCCATGACTCTGCTTCTGTGTCTGGTAGCATCTCCTGCATGTCTGCTGGGATCCAGGATGAGAGAGGAGACCTGTTTACCGAAAAGGTTTTCAGACTTGAAAATAAATGATGGATTTCTGGGGAAAAATACTTTCTAGCTTTCAAGACTGCAGTTGGAAGTCAGTGAAGAGGGACTTGCTAGCATGAAAGCTCTGTGCAAGCCATATCAGATGCGAGTGGCTACTAAAGCTCACTGACAGGTGAGCCGAGACAGCACTGTGCAGTTGGGGGAGTTTTGATCTGCCTGGGCTTCTCTAATAAAACCAAAAAGATGTGTGACACCTATACTAAAGAGGCCACACAAATCTGAGCCAAGTAGATAGCAGTTATCATGCTGGTCAAAGCTAACCATTGTCAATGCTGCAGGGGGCTGTGCTATACGGACCTGTGATCTTATTGTACTTGGTGGAAATGTTCATATCCATAAAGCTAAATGTGTGTGCAGATGTTGGGAGAGTGGGAAGCATCAGCTGGCTCCAAGAAAATAAACTTCTAGGTTTTCTGCTGGCTAAATCAGGCACTGTCCTTTGGTTCCTCTGAAAAAATGATAGGTGTAAACCAGCTGTTGTGAAGTGTTTTGTTTGGCAGAAATAATCGCTGGGGTGAAGTGTGAGATGTGCATTTTGTGTGCAGCAAGTTCATCAGTGGCTGTAAGGTCCGGGGCTCTTCCCTGCCTTCTGCACCCAGCTCCCAGGTGAAGTCATGACTGCAGCCTGTAAGAAACCCTCTCCCCCAGGGCAATCCCTTTTGCTTTCAATGTCTGTAATATTAAAGTGGTGGAAGAACATACACCAAGTTTTTATCTGCTTGGAGATCTTCTCAATAAATGCAAAACACGTATAAGCTGGAGTTAACCAGTAGACCAATCAGTAAATGTTCTTCCTGGGAAAACAGCTGAGCAATGACAAAATTATCTGTATTTTTCCATCTGCCAGAGTTTGGAGGATGTTTTTTTTTTAATGGAGACTCGTTCATTATCTGAATTTCATGTACAAGTAATTTCACTTATGGGTTTGTGTGTCACTTAACTGCGGGTGCCACGTTCAGCTGTTTAAGTACAACTGTGCCAAGAGATTAAGCACAAAGGTGCCCAGGAGCTGTAAGCCAGCCACAGATTACTTTCTCTGAAAAAAATGTACTTTTTCAAAATCATACTCCACATCTGAAAGCTGCTACTGGAAGCTCTTATTTCAAACTAACACATTTATGATGAGTAGCTGGCATAGTTCGACTTTGGAACTGGGCAAGAATGAAGTTTTCTCTGTTATGGGTTGTTGAATATATGGAAAAAATCTCAAATACTTTACCTTTTTCTTCCCAAAGTACACAGGATTCTGGCTGGAAATCGACATCTCACATATTTAATTGCAGGGAGGGGTGCTTTGAAAAAATAAAAGCAGAAGCACAGAAGTACTCTTTTATGTTGAAATGTTTTAATTTTGGATGTTTGTTTCTTTTGACTGCCTTTTTGAGGAACTGAGGTTTTGATGACCCACCAAAAACTATCAGATGGTCAAATTATAAAACCAGTATGAGTTTAGTTTGTATTGGGAAATGTATGTTGTCTTCCTGGACCAAGGGGGTTTGGCAAATGCTCATGACCTCTTTGATGGTAATAAGGCGCTGGCCCAGGCTGCCCAGAGCAGCTGTGGGTGCCCCATCCCTGGCAGGGCTCAAGGCCAGGCTGGACGGGGCTGGGAGCAGCCTGGGCTGGTGGAAGGTCCCTGCCCATGGCAGGGGGGTGGGGACTGGATGATCTTTAAGGGTTCTTCCAACCCAAACCAGTTTGTGATATAGTTAAGGACATGTCAACTAGCTCTACGTGTTGGAAAGCCAGGCAGTGAGCAACTGGGTGAGATGGGTGAAGCTGTAGAGAGCAAATGTGTTAGAGTCCTTGGATCAGCCTTAAGCTGAGCTCCTTTTTCGATCCTGTGGTTCCCACCCATCAGTGCATCATCTCAGGATAATTATAACTAGCTTTGGGAGCTAGAGGAGAGGCTTTCCTATTTCTTCTGAGATGGATGCTGCTGTTGGTTTGACTTCAGGGTCAGGAGAAATTACTTTCTTCCTCGAGTGCCGGCATTGTAACCCCAGGCCAGCAGCGTCCACAGCAGAGGGAGATGCCAGAAGTCGCGTGAAAGCCTGCAGACCTGCAGCTTCCAGGGGCTGTTGGCTGCAGTGCCAGCTGACTTTGTGCCTTGTGCTTCAATCTACAAGTGCAGGAAAGGGAACAAAAAATGCTGGGGAAGGGGAGCCAAAGGGAAGAAGAGCTAAATGCTTTCCCAGCATTGGTTTTACCCTGAAGGGTTGGAGTTTTTTTTTTTTAGGTCAAAAAAAGTGCTGCTATGAAATAAAATTTTTTTTTCCTTTTATCACCCTTCCTTATTGTGCCAAAAGCTGCAGATCTGGGACACAGCAGGACAAGAACGATTCCGATCCATCACACAGAGTTACTATCGCAGTGCTAACGCGTTAATCTTGACCTACGACATCACCTGCGAGGAATCATTCCGGTGCCTCCCTGAGTGGCTGCGAGAAATTGAGCAGTATGCCAGCAATAAGGTCATAACCGTGCTAGTGGGTAAGTGATGACTGTCCCTGGTGGGGGGTAGTGTGATGAGGGGGTGAGCTGTGCCTGTGGAGGGGTTGGTGGCAGATGGAGATGATAGGAGGAGGGAGGAAAACGTGGCATCTGTGTGAACTGGTGGCGTGGGATGCTCGAACTGGTGCGGCAGATCTTGTTGCCCACCAGTTGTAGCAGCAGGTGGGCACGGGGTACAGCTGATGCCTTAAATGTAGTGCTTGGAGCATTCCTTCTGTAAATAACCCCATGATGCTGATAGTGATGTTCAGGACAGATATGGTCCCATCTCAAGTCGGTGGCTATTGCATGCAGAGGTGGATGTTTCCCACCACTCGGTCCCATATGGGACCAAAGTGTTGATGGTGCAGCTACTAGCTGAGCTAAGGATACAGCAGTTTCCCTTGTGACTCCCGGCTTGGATCTCTACCAATATATGAGGATCTGCTCAAGCTGGTGATCCCTGCAGGTTGCTGTACCTTTAACTGTGGGACAACCAGAGCCTCATCTTGAGCAGCTCAGGACCTGGGAACCACATCAGGATGTGATGGTTGTATGGATCATAGCATTCATAGTGGGGGCAGAGCTGGGAGACTGGAGACGTTTGAATGGCTTTTAGGGAAACTAAAAATAAATAACTGAATGCTGTGTTAATCTGTAGAACTTCAATTCAAGCTAAAGCAGACCTCAGTCTGCTACAAGCAAGGTGAAGGTTATTTTGCCTGCCCGTGCTTTTCCATGCTCTGCTTTCAGCATCTGACACTTAGGACTTGGCTTTTAAAGGCCCAAGAATATATAAAGAACTATGGAAAAATAACTTGGGGAAAGCCCAAAAGTTTTATGCTGCAGTGTTGATTTCACCTTTAATAGTTTGCTGTTCAAAAGAAAAAAAAAATCTAAATGATTGTAAAATATGTTTAAGATTTAAGAAATCTCTTGACTTTTATGTGCCTCAGTGGTATTGCAAACGAGCTGTGGGATTTACAGAGCTTCTAAACAAGAAACTCATTATATACTCCACGAGAAGGGTATGGCCCGTGTACAAATGGTGCAGAAATAATTAATAAATGACTAAGAAATGTACACATGAATTTTTTAGGGAACATTAAGGTAATTATCAGCATCTACAGCACAAAACATAAACGATAACAGTTATAACACACGTTGAAGATGGTGACGCCCATAAACCACTTGTGTCGAGTGATAATCTAGTTAGAAAGGTAACGTCAGTGTATGCGGCGTGTCCAAGCAACTGCTTTATCAGGAAAGAAGGGAGATCACGGATGAGAGGAGGGCAGTGAGGCATGGCTTGCCAGTGGAAGCACAGTCTCTCCCTCCCACTAGTTCTCACTAAATTGCTCGTACAAGTGAGGCCAGGAGATGTTTGCTCCTGAATCTGCTGAGTCCGTGGACTCAGCCCCCTGTTATTGCAGATCCTAGGCTTTCATCTTCATGGTAAGAACAGTTTATGGCAAAAACATTGTTTGAAGCAAAGTGGCCAGTAATAGGGTATAATCATATCAGATGCTTGCCTGAGGCTTTGATCAACGCTCTGCCAAACTGAGCTCTCCAAAGGAAGGGGCTGGTCTCTCGCCCCACCTCGCTCTGCGGGTGCCCTCCAAGCCCGTCCCTCTTCCAGCCACAACAGTCAAATCCTGCATGGGAATATTGAAATAGGAAAGCTGCCTTCCCTGCCAGGCTTCTTTTAAAGCTTGTAATGACATGAGAAATACCACGTTTAGTGTCTCATATGCTGTAATTGACATTTTAAGCGCTCCTCAGAGCAAGAACAGGAGAATTTTCAATGGATATTAAAATGGAAATCCTTTAATGTCAACTGATAGCAGCAGACATGCACTGGTGCTAAATTAAAGCTGGATGACTTGGATGTTCACAGGGCATATTCCATTAAATGAGCTGATATTAAACGAACATGGCTGCATGTATCAGGGAATCCATTATTTGGAGGGGAGAGCAAGCACTAAGAGTTTCACATCAAAGCCACTGTCCATACATCCATACAACACCAAACTTTTCTTTATCCCCTTATCAACTTCTGTTTCTCTTGTTTTGGAAGTCAAATTAATGCCTCTTCTAAAATATTTTATCAATGCAGGTAATAAGATTGATTTAGCTGATAAGAGAGAAGTCTCCCAGCAAAGAGCTGCAGAATTTTCCGAAGCACAGGACATGTACTATCTGGAAACCTCGGCAAAAGAGTCAGATAATGTGGAAAAACTCTTCCTGGACTTGGCCTGCCGGTTGATCAGTGAGGCACGACAGAACACCCTTGTGAACAATGTCTCATCCCCCTTACCAGGAGAGGGGAAAAGTATCAGCTATTTGACTTGCTGTAATTTTAATTAAAGAGCTGGCACGTGATTTCCCTTCCACCATGGGCCAAGAGGATTCTTTTTTTTTTTTTTTTTTTTTTCTTCTTCTGTCTTCTGGGATATACCTACATGAAGGGAATTGCTGCCACTTTGCCCCATCTGACTTACCCTGAGGTTGCAGACCTGAAAGCATGGGAGGCTGACAGCTCCAGCTGCATGGCAACATAGCAGAAATGTTTAAATTTAAATGGTTTAAATTTCATTTTTCTTGCAGTCTCTGGAATGCATTAGGAAAAGAAGAGTAGCACAAGTGCTTCATGTAATGCAGAACCTGAGCTATTACATTTCTTTCTATGGGAGACTAGAGCCATCTCTCTCGAAGATAATTGAAGAAATCAGAATCTGTCTTACAAAACAATGTTCTTGGTCCTTTTTAAAATAAAAAATAAGAAACCCCCCAACAATAAACACTGACCCTGGACTACACTGGCAATCCTCTGGCTGCCAGCAAGTGAGCTCTTAGGACATGTACATAGCGGCTTCATGGAGGACTCTGGTGTTTGAAATAGTGTTATGTCTCTCATCTACAGGCACTTTCATGAACCTGGAATTGAAAAAAGTTACATATATCAACATTTTCAAGATTTAAGAAGACATGGATCCAGCTCAGTTGCTCCCTTTGGTGCTAGCAGTTCAGCAAATATTCCATAGACCAAACGTAGTCTTACTACATTACTGTCCTTTGAATGTGTAACTTAAACTGGTTAGGAAAAAAACACTAATAAGCACTGTTCATAAAAATAAATAAATCTTGTTACCTCTTTTTCTAGGCCTGAGTGTAGTGGGAAAGAAAGGACTGTGCTGCTTTGATATCTAACACAGGATGAAAAGACTTTCCAGAAATTAAAAAAAAAAAAAAAAAAAAAGGAAATTAACCATTTCTCTTCTAATTGGTAATGCCCTAACGTGAAAAATTAGCTGTGGGAAAGGTTTTTGGTGGAGTTGGAAAAAGCGCACCTGATGTGACCAAAATCTCGTGCGTGAATGGATTGTGCATAAGGAATTCAAAGAGGGGCACAGTTTGAAGTGGCAGTCTGCAGTATGTCTGGCTTAAAAAATGAAGTTCGTAGATACAGTTCTCATTGAAAGGCAGGCATACAATTTGCAGAGGGGCTTTTTATGCTAATTGGAAATAGTGACGGGTTGCAAGGTGGTATCGTTCTGTGTCTGACCCATCTAGCACTCACCTTGTGGAACTGCTCTCCAAGACGCTCTTGAAGGTATCTTCCTGGCATCCAGTCTCTTTGCTAGAGTAGCTTTCAGTAGGTTCAGGGCTGTAGAGTCATCTAATTTACTTGATGCTTTGTACTCTTAATCCCAGACTCCAGTGTATGTGTTCAGGCAATTTCTTTTGTGACAAAGGCCTCTGAAGTGGAAGCACTATGGAGTTTGCAATGTTATCCCACCTGTAGTGCCATATGCAAATAATGCATTGCAAATTAACACATTGGTGTTAAAGGGAAATTGGAAGATAGGGAATATGCACATGAGAAATGATATTTAGAAGTTTGAGTTCCGTTTAGCTAATCCAGATAAATCTCTCCTGGCAATTACATGGCTGTGAAATGCTGTAATTTAATCAACTTAAAATTATTTGGCTTTGACTGAAGATTATAACAGAGTCTTTGTATTGACATAAAAAGCTGCCAGTAAGTACTTCTTGAAAAGAATAACAATTAAAAAAAAAAAAGCGCAAGCATTTTAAAATGCATTTTCATATTTTCCTGGAAAGACTTCGTTGGGCTGTATCATGTTGTGCCTTTGATCTGTAATGGGGAGACAACTCTGCGTTAAAGAGAGGAGGGGATCAGTCTGTCATGGCCATTTTTAATATTTTCTTGCTATTTTTTAGGTCACTTTCTTCTTTTATGACTAGTGGTAAAAAGGAAGATGTGGAAGGTGTGGTAGGAGGCTTGTTTGTCATTTAGGCAACATTGAGCAAAGAGGTTCTCTTAGATGACATGTACCCCAACATCTCACACTTATCTGCTGTGCTGGCCTGGTCCTTTTCAGTCTCTGCTCCTGGTGTCATCCAGGGATTTAGAAATGTGTGGGACTCGGTGGCTTCTGCTGTGCCGGACTGTGGGGTACAGCCTGTGCTGAAGGGCAGCATCTTGCTTGAGCGTTCCTCGGCTTCCTTGAGCATTCCTTGTCTTTCTTGAGCATTCCCCAGATTGCCAAATGCAGCCTCACTTGAGCTTGTGAAGACCACCCAACTCTGGGACTGCTGGTTCTGCACAGCTTTTAGATCGTTGTTTAGAGCAAAGCTCAGCGTGTCACGTATAAGGTGACACTCAAGTTAAATCAATGCTATGTATATTTAATCTGTAAAAGCTCTTACTCTCCAGATGCTGGACTTGTCAGTATGTAATTGATAATGAATAGGGCAGGGCTGTTTGAGCAAATTAGTCAAGGAGGAGAGAGACTAAAACACCGGTGGGTTCCTCAGCCTGATTTCCAAAAGCATCAAAGCTGAGCAGGCACTTTTCATTCCTGCTGAGTACAACTATAAAGTCATTTTAAAGTGCTCCTTGCATCACTTCTGGAGATTGAGCTCTAATGCATTGTCACGACTGAACAAGCTGAACCGGTCGAATAGCCGAAACTACCAAGTTTTTATTTTCTTGGGTATTCATTTTGAGGTTTCTAGAAGGCTAAGTTTCTTTTCCCAGTGTTTTCCTAACATGTAGGTGACTATTTTGGAGACTAGCTGCCTTCCTTGAAGTATTGCTTCTTTTTATTGCTGGCAGATCTTCTCCCTGTAAGGACTCCACCTCGAGGCAGTGGGGTGGCATGCTGCAGCTGGGCTGGTGTTCAAGTAAAGTGTCTGACTTCTCCAGGGACAAATCTGAAGTGATTCCTCTCAAGGTTGATTCTTGTGGACTTAAAGTTGAAAAGAACAACGGTGGTAGGTGCAACGTTTTTTACGGTCATAAGCCAAAGCTGTAGTTTTGAAACTAGCCTCTTTTTCTGCAGTTAACACACACACTACCTGTTAAAGAAGTAATATTTTGCTGTTGTAATTCATTACAGGATTTATTTTTGTACAACTTTGAATATCTCTCTAGTGCATGCAACCCACCTTTCCTTGTAGCACTGAGGGCTTACCTTCTCTTCTACAGTCTGGTCCACTGCTGAAGGCTTCCCATCTAGAAGAGGGGCTTTATCAGCTGCTGATAACAACTCAATGCTGTGGAATAGGTTTCAAAGTCCTGAAAAATAAAAGGAGATAAAATACAAATCTCCATTACCTGACAATCAGCACTCCAACTATGGCCAGCACCTTGCTAGATGAGTGGATTTTGAGAGAACTGTCAGTAAAAGCCTTGTGATTCTTGCTGGCTCAAGTGTCCAAAAGCCATGCAGAATTGACTATAATGGGGCCAAACTTGACTGGAAATGTTCTCTACTATCAAGAGAGCAAAGCATTGCTTTTAGTGCGATTGCTAGATTTGGGTGTGTTTTCAGGGTGATATATTCACAGCCATGGACTAGCTCCAAGCAGAAGGCAATATTGCATGGTCGACAGATGTTGGCTTTATATAACAAACCTGTTTGCAGAGGTAAGTAAAAGCATCTCCTGCAAACTGAGTGATCTACACTCTGTTTTCTGGTTCAGCCACTGACTCATGCTGATTTTGGGTAAACCACCAAATGTTCTGTACTTCAGATGTGAAGTACTTGCTGGTATTTTGCATTGGGTATTTACACTGCGGGTTTGCTGGGACAAGCCGTGACTTTGTTCTGTTCCTATTTGTGTTCCCCGTGAGAGACCGAGTGCTAGGGGGGGAAGAGCAGCCCTTCAGGTCAAAGAGTTACGATGGGGAAAATGAAATCGGGGACACTGTGTGCCTCTTCCTACCTCTAATACTGAAGTCCTGATTTGATCTACCGGTAAGTTGTTTGAGTGTGCAGTCAGATACCCGTTTGTGCTGGAATGCTAACTGGCTTTGCCATCATTGCTTAATGAAAACCGCACGTGACAAGTTGTCAGGCAAGATCCTTTGTTCTCTGCCGTAGAACACATGGAAACAGCCCTTAAAATCTGTCAGCCTGATGGTGCTGTTTGTCTTTGGAAATAGCTATATTGGTAACAGTTGGCTCCCGCTAGTCTAGGTTTAGCGGTTTAATGGCTATTGAATTCCTTCAGCATCGGTAATAGCAGCAGGCTGAGGCTGACACAGGAGACAGTGATTTGAAGAGAGAGAAAGTTGAAAGCAGTGATGCAGAAGCATGGTGGGTGCGCGCACATGGGACGTCAGGCTTCCCCGAGCTTTTGCTGACAAGGGATGCAATTAGCTATAGTCAAACCCACTGGGGTTTGCCTCATTCGTTGTCCCAAAGGACTGCTGTTTGTTCAGCTGCTTTTCCACTTGTCTCGTCCGTGCAGTATGAAGACCTGTCTATAAATTAGGCTGAGATGTTGAGCTGGCATGATTTCTGTAGTCAGAGGCTGAATTCAGCTGGAAAATAGGTGAAATTCTCCAGCTATTAAAACAGACTGAGCAAACATGCAGGACACGCGTGTTTGGGGACCTGTGGTGCCATTGGGGTCGGAGATGGCTGGAGACAGCGTCACAGAAACTCTCTCCTGGTTGTGGGGCAGACAGAGTGCTAACAGCCCTTCGTGCCACGGGAGAGATGGCTGTGCTGGGGGAGAGATGGCTGTGTGGGGCAGAAAGTGCAAAAGAAAGAGATGGTTTTACTCAGGATTTTCTCAGTCCCATCGTCTTTAAAAACTGCATCTATGATTTTGGTTTTGTTTGCTCTGGACTTTAAGGGATGCTTTGAATTTGTTTCATCTGAAATCGTTCTGTATTCTTTTGCTTTCAATATCAAAGCACCTGATTTCCTCATACAGGGTGCTTCCACCAACAGACCTTTTTGAGTTAATTCTGCTAGTGTCTTCTAGAAATACCTTTTTCTTTGTGAATTCCTAGTGAGCAAACATGGAAGCTCTCTGAAACGTTGATGTATGTAAGGGCTCACCAGAAAACCCGCTGGAGCTGAAGGAAATACTCTAATCAATCCTGGTAGTGAAAAACCTGTGAAAGGTGTTATATCAAAATGTGTTTTTCCTCTGTTCACAAACTTAATTTGCTTCTCTGAACAAATTTGGCTCTGGACACCATCCTTTATCTTTGCATTGAGTCTGTCCTCTTGTTGTTGTGGGTAATAATTGTTGCAGTTACTGTTCACAAGGAGCAGAGGATCATCATTTTGAAGGACAGTCTTGTCTTGTGATGATGAGTGGTGGGGGAACACTTACCTGATTTCCTACAAGCGACTAGCGCATCCTAAGCAAAGCAGCCGCAACTGGAGCTTACCATGTCTTTGAAATGGGATCATCCACCCGAGCTGTAGTTAAATGTACCGTAAAGGTTACAGCTCTCACATCGGCCTCAGTTCAGGATTTATCTTGGCTAGAGCAATAGACAACAGGGTAATCACCCTGACCGTGATGTCAGGCTCCCAAAGTAGCCCACGGCGTTGCTCTGACTTACCTCGCTAATCACCACCTCGCTGAACTGGCCCAAAGTTTCCTTTTGCGGGATTGTACGATCTCCAGCCAAGACAGATTGCCAGCTGTCATCACCCCTGGATTCCATCACACCCTTTCCCCTCATGCGAATGAGCTGTAACTTAAACCAGAAGTAAAAACTATGCCATGTGAGTTGAGGGTGTTGGTTTTTTCCCCAAGTGGGAGCCACAGATCCAGCAAAACACCCCTCACCTCTAATGCTTACCCCTCCAAATACAGTCAGCAGGGTAACTGGGGAAAGCCAACTCGGGTATAGCAGAAACTGAGATGGAGTGTGATTTAGGCTGAAAATACTGTCAGTGAAAGATTAGACTGGTTTTAAGACTATAGCCGGTGTTAACAGCTCAGCTTGCCTGTCTGGATAAGCAGGAGCTGGCTGTGCTGTGCTCGGAGATGGTCTCTGTTTTCACATTAATAACTACCTGTTGGCACATCCTGGATATGATCACATTTGCTTTGCTGTACCAGTTATCCTTTTCCAGCAAGCTCACGAGATAATTTTAGCTCTGGTTAGTGCTCCAGTTAAACTCGAGAGGCAGATGCCACCTTTACGTGTGCACCTTTGCTTTTTCTGCTGCTGCTTCTCTTCGGCCTCTTCCCAAGGCCGTGCGCGCTGGTGAGTGCCCTGTGGTGATGTTCCTGCTGAGCATCTCCTGGCGTCCAGCCCTGGTTCACAGGCACCTGACACAGCCAAAACCTGTGTCAGTCGTGGCTTTGGCTTTGCGTGGCTCCCTGGGGGAGAGGCAGTGCTAAAAGCAGGCTTTTGCATTCATGGGCCGTGATCCAGGGCTCCAGTGTGTCTGGTGACACGTGAATGCAAACCTCGGAGCTTTTCAAAGCCCGATTCCTCTGGTACTTTTCATCCATGAATCTGCTTCTTCTGAGTGCTGCTCGTGCCTCAGGCACTGTGGAGGTCTCAGACTGGAAACTATCCCGGTTGTGCAATCCCAGTGGTTCTGGCTCCTGCTTTAGCTGGGAGGAAGAGCATCCGTGGCTCATCTCCCCTGCCACGTCGAGTTTCTTGCTATGAACATAAACCTAACTAATTCCATGAGCCTGTTCTCAGCCAGGGCATCCTATAAGGAATGCTTCCCTTCATTCAGATGTTAAGAAATGGTGGGGATTTGGTGCAAGTGAGTAAATCCCCAGTGAGCAGGTGGATGCTGCTCTCCATCCCGGGAGACTTGTGGCTGTGTGGAGGAGAGTCATTCCGAGCTCTCACCTGGGGGGTGGTGGGAGTATCTCTGAGGGTCTGGGTCACATCACTGGCACAAGCTTTAGCAAATGTAATGGCTACAGTGTCCCCAGCAGCCAAGCCTTTGTGGAGAGGGAAGAGGAGCTGGTTTTGACATTTTAATGGAGTAAGAATAAAATGTTTGGTCTCTCGCGGGGAGAGCTGCTGCCGTTTCAGGTGCTGCCATTGCCTCAGCTGCTCTTGCAGGCTGGAAGGAAGCCTTGCTGCTGGCCCCCACGTACAGGGGAAAACCTGGCTCCTTAAGCCAGTGTTTTGGGTGGGACAAGGCCATCTCAGGAAAGTATGGAGGAAGCCCAGCGCTTGTTGCTATGCCGATTTGGAGTGACAAGTATATCTGGATATTAGAGAAGTGGTTTAAAATGCGCCATGGTTTTTAGTATAATAAGATATACTGCCGAGATGTCACATCCATTTTACTCTCCACAGCTGTTTACAAAAGAAAAAAAAAAAAAACAACAAACACCCAACCCTGAGATTGGAGCAGCTGCAGTCACTCAGCTGTCAATATGGGACAAGGCTTTTTCTGCTCCTCTTTTATTTCCACTTCACTCTGTTCTGCTGCACATATTTGGCTGTTCTGTGAATTTGCAGATCATGAGATTATTTTTTTCCCCCCAAACTGCCTTTGATCTATACAGAAAGACTCACCCAGCTCTCATTTGAATTCATTAATACTTTGAGTAAGCATTTTAATTTTATGTTTACTGGCTTGTTTCCCTTTGTAATACTATCTAACTGACAAGCTCATCGTGCTCCGCATTACCTTTAGGTTTTTGAGTCTAAAACACTTCCTCTTTCCTGAAAGCTCTGATCATTTTCAGAGATGTTACAAAGGCATCTTCATTTCCTCAGGAGAAAACCTGAATTACTCTCAGCCTTGATTACTAGCAAATCAATATTGAAGCACGTAAATTTTTTTTACAGCATGAACAAAGTAGGTTTTATGCCATCAACTGTAGTTCGAATTGTAGTTTTAAAACCTGCTTAAACACTAAAAGCAGCATTTTGTTTGCAACTTCTGTGCCGGGGAAGTCGCAGCATTGAAGGAATTTCCTGGGTTGGAGTTTATCTCGCAAAGGTCTGCTGTTTTTTCCCCAACAATTGTGAATTTAGCACAATGTACAGAGTATTAGCAAGACCCCTGATTCCTAAACATGTGGCTAGAAGGATGAAGAGAGGATGTGTTTCTTGTTGATCAAGCACAACCATTTCAGTGGAGAAAATGCACTACAGCTGGTCAGACCATTGATCTTGAGTTGCTGGGGTAATGCTGTCTTTGGGAAGAGTATAGGTGTTAGCAAATTGTCAAACTGTGAATCATTGACTGTCAGAAGCATTTGGCTTGTCTGTTTTTTAAGTTCTTGTGGTCGTGTGCTACAATGGGATTGAGAAAGGAATGTACTTTGGGTAACCAGGATGATGAATGTATGATGCTTCATGTTTGTTTGTAACGTCCTTTTTATACTTAGAAATTGCTTACATATGTATCTGTATGTAAATAAATGTTTAATCCTTTCCACTTGGTCTGTGAAGTGGTTGATTTGTTTGGTTTTTGTTTGAATGGCAGAGCAAAGTTGCCTTAAAAATATGTACAAGGCAGATTCACTTGATGTGATTTAATATCAGACTAACAAATGAATGACTGCTAAAGGGTTTCTGCTTGGGTTGAGCAGGCCGAGGCTCTCATGGCATTGGGACCTCACAAGAAGAGCAAAAATAGAGCTGCTGTCCACCGGAGCAATACCCCTTTGCACCAGAAGAGAAGGAAAATGTTATTGGGAACGAGACATCATAGCAAAATTGGAAATGCCAAAGAAATGCTGGCATCAGTCACTGGAGGGTGGTCTTTGATGGAGGTACCATCTTCACACACCATCATTGCAAACCTGTAGCTGGTTAAACTTTTGTCCTAGCAAGATGCTGGGTTTGTGTTGGACGAAGATGGTGGTTGGATGCTTCTGTTGTCTTTTATTCTTTGTCTTGGTGCCTTTTTTCTTTTTTTTTTCTTGTTTGTTTTGTTGTCGTTATTTGTTTAATGCTAGTTCTTCAGCCTTCACCACTTGCTATTTTCATGCTCATAGAATGCTGCTGGAGTTCCCCAATGACCTGCTTTTTTCTGGGCCTGGAATCTTTTGGACAAGATCTCCTGTTTTAAGCCTTTAGTCTTTTGGTCAGTATATGCAGTTTGTGCTCTGAGTCGTTCTGGGGATCAGGTTTCTTCCCTGTGCTCTGCTCCACATCAAAGATGACTTCTGCTAACACTTACACTGTGAAAGGAGCTGTGAAGCTTGAAGATGCCATGTGTCTCATACTGCTTCCTCTACTGACCTTGAAGCTCCTTCCGTGGTAAGTCTGACATGAGGGCTGGACCATCTGCTCTGTGTTCCCCAGGAAGCTGGCAATTTGAGCCAGTAATAAAACAGAGAGGTGTTTGGAGAGGGAAAAGGCCCTGCATGCTTCTGGGTAGGAACTGGGCAAAGGGAGGGGGAGAAAACATCCTTAAAGCTCAGACAGCTTGGGAACTGAGCTTTTACTGCAGGAGAGGGGGGCTGGAATGTGTTGCCTGTGGGGGTGATGGCTGGAGAAGCCAGATCAAGCTCTTCCTGGGGAAAGGAAAGGGGCAGGTGAAGAGTGGTAGCTCTTCCTTGCAAAGAGCATGTAACCAGTGAGATGTGCTACCTTCTCCTTTTTCAGCGGGTGTAACCGCAAGGGCACAGCCTGTGCCAGGCTTTGCTGTGGGTAGAAGGATTGTCAGAGCATGAAGGTTCCCTGCAAGAAGGGAACAAACTGCCCAGGAGAAGAAATAAAAGGCTGACGGACCACAGGAGCAAAACCAACGTAGCTCACTGCCTCTCCTCCATGTACGAAGTCTTCCTACCGAGCACCTGGGGAGCTCTGCCCGGAAGATGTCACCTCACTGACAAAGGTCAGTCACAAAACAGCACTTTTTGGTCTCGCAGTGTCTGCAGCGCTCTCGTGCAAAGCACAAGAGAGCTGGCTGCCCTGCATCGATTCTAATGGTATCATACAGACAGTCCTACCTGATTTAAAACCTAGTCTTGATTTATGGATTTCTATGCGTAGGGAATCAACCACAAACCCGGTATGCATTTTCAGCAGTTTTATTACCTTCAGAATTAAACATGCTGAGCTTTATTCTTTTTGTGCAAGCTTATAATTGCATCAGCTTGCAGCAAAGCTGTCGCTGTAGTATGTGGATTAATTGCTGAATAAAATCACTCATTCTGGACAAAACCTTTCATGTCAAGATGCTGTCAAGTACGACGTAGAAGTTCTGGCAGTGTTTCATACCTAGCTGCATCAAGGCTCTGGTGTATCACTTGGATTGGGTCAACCCCCCGTGATAAAGTGGGTGTTTGTCCAGTTCATCACAAAGGAGTGCTTAAAGAGCCAGTGATACTGTAGTCTCATGTTATGTGGGAAGTTGTAGTAGAAACAACTCGTTTCAAGTGTTATTTGTTTGAGCACTGATGTTTTAAAACCCCTTTGATACTGTGCTCAGTGATTTGGGTATAAGTAATGCTGTCTTTCCCTTTGTTTCTTCTACAGGAGCTATAAACGCAGACTTACCATTTCCAGGCAGGCTACATTTTTTTTTTTTTTTACTCCTTTTCCACCTGCCCCTAACATAGATTCATCAAGTAGGATTTTATTTGCAATAACTAAAATCTCTTGAAGCAGCATAGCATTGCTAAATGCAGGCGCACACACAGGCTTTTTCACTTGGGCTCACCCTAGAGCCTGGCACTATCCTGACTGAAGCAACCCTGGTGCAGTGCTGCTGCTCTGATTTGCTCAGGTGCAGGGCTAAAGCTCAGCTGGGCAAGTCATCAACAGATTATAAAGTCTGTATGTTTTGGGGTTTTTTTTTTTTCTATTGCCATCACATCCCTTTGGCTGTGCCAAGAGGCTCTGTGTATCCCTTACAGCGCAGCGTTGCCACAAGTGACTCCACTCACAGGTACAACGCTTGAAGTTACTTTGGTCATCAAATTATTGTTTAATTCTACTTCTCCCCACTCCCCCCTTCCCCCCCCCCCCTTTTTTTTTTTTTTTTTTTTTTTTGCTATAACTGGATGTTCCTTTTTTCCTTCTGTCTAGGATCCAGGGACCACAGAGATCAAGGCTTGGGTCTGTGAGAAGAAACCCTGAGGCTCTTGCCACCTCCACCTGCTGTTGCAGCATCCTTAAACACCAGGAAGAAATTTTGGCTTGTGCTGGAGTATCTTGCTGGTCAGGACAGCAAGGAGGAAAGGTGCTTTGCTGGTTAATCTTTCATCTATCTATCATCCTTCGGTGATAGACGGTTTGGCTCCACGACCTCTTAATGCTGGGCAAGTCTTTGACCCTGTGCCTCAACTGTAAGCAGTGAAAAAAACCCCACGAACAAATGCTGACTGCTACGGAAAACTTCTTTGTAAATTCACCTGTGAATTTACACGTGCGTTTACATGTGCAGCCTTGCTGTGTAGCCACGAGGAACTGTTTTCTTTGGTCAGCCTGCAGGAATGCCTGCAGCCTCGGCACACTTGTACCCTTGGTAGGAGAGGCTGTATCTCATCAATATCCTACTCGGCTGCAGAAGTTTGTTTGATTTCAAATGCTCTTTGCCCTCCCAGCCCTCCCTGAGAAATGCATTTCATTAGGAAGTGCAGAACTTAGGGTAGAGACCAAGAAACTGAAAAGGTTTTACCTGTATGTTCTGTAAGGGTGATCCATGCTAAAAATAGCAGAGAAGGGACAAGGTGGTGAGAGTAAATGCCCTCATACTTCCCTGAGTGTCCTGAGAATCATGAGCAGGTACATAATAACTATTTTATAGACAAGATATGAAGGCACACAAAGAGCACAGCTCAAATGCCAAAACTAAAAGTGGCTTCCATTCCTAGCTAGACCCTGCCTTCCCACGCTGGTTTGTGTGCGTGCCCCACTGAGGTACCCACCGTCTGACCATGAGAACGTAAGGTTGGAGAGGCCTAAAGAGTCACACAAGAAGCCCTTGTAGCCCTGTCTCCCAACAGCGACCAACAACATATACTAAGGAAAATACATAGGAACAAGAGAAGCATGAAAGCATACGTTCCCACAATACTCTTCTAACTTCCAGCAACCTCTGCCTCTGAGATTACCAAAGGCAGAGAGGGTGTCTTTGTAACCTGGAAGTGCTTTAGTTGTCAGTATGGATACCAGTTGTTCTTGCATGCAGAGACACCAAACTCTTCTGAACACCGAGTCTGGGGCTTAAGCAGGTGCGTTAGACATCACTGCAGTTCTGTGTTTGAGGCCTCGCTTCATTTCTATCTCATAGCAGAGAATGAATGAAGTAAACTCTCCTTGTCACCAGTCATGATGTACATGGTGCATATGCATCCTATGACTCAGGAAAAAAAATAAATATCACAGCAGACAATTTTAGGACCGCTTCTGGTTTTACAAGTCAGCATTTTCAGGCTGATGAGATCCTGAGCCATCAGGTTCCCACATCCTTCTGCAGGACCTGAGCTACAAGCCTGCAGCAGCAGCTCCAATTCTCTCGTCAATGATCCCAAATGCAGCGGTTCTGCA
Organism: Falco cherrug; assembly: GCF_023634085.1. Taxonomy (NCBI): domain Eukaryota; kingdom Metazoa; phylum Chordata; class Aves; order Falconiformes; family Falconidae; genus Falco; species Falco cherrug. The sequence continues at coordinate 8,725,849 of NC_073698.1, forward strand.
TGGGGGATATGGAAGACCTCAAAGAAAGGATGAGCAGAGACACTGCCAGGCATCTGCCACTAGCAACCTTGAAAAAACCCACTGGAAAACTGGGAGCTGCTGCCAACCGCTCAGGATGGTCCTCTCTACCCACCTCAGTGCTTCATAGGATCCCAAGTGGGCTCAAATACGAGGCGCCCATACGGTAATTGAAATTATTTGATGAAAACTTGGCCCTTCTCCCCAGAAAGTCAGCAGGCAAGAATCTGGAGTGGGCACAGACTCCAGGCCTTCTTGTGATGAAAAGGCAACACCGAATGCTAAAACACTTCACCTACCTGTACTTGATAAAGTGAGATCTACTAAAAACTCCCACTTCTGTAAAAGTCTTTATTGCACGTTCCAGAGTTAATTTACAATAAAATACAGTAACTGCAAATTCTGTTTTCCCCCGTTGGTGTGGTACAAAGATCTGCAAATAAACATAGCTCATCTGAGGAAGGCATACGCCAACAGGTCTATAAACAATTTAATTGTTAAATAGCTCTTTTCTTCTACTGGCTCCTTCCCAAAAGTCTTAAAAATAATTAAAAAAACACAGCACAGAAATACCTTTGTTTAGTATTTTGGCTTATTGGAAAAAGGAGTCTGCGCTTGGAAGAACAACTCAGGAGACCAGCCAGTTGCCCCTTCCAATATACCTCCTGAATAATTTGCCCAGGAGAGGGGATTCTTGCCTTCCGAAGGGGAACAAGTTCCCAGGACTGCATTGTTTAAAAACAAGGCCTTGGTGACACCTGCAGATACAGGAGTTGTCAGAATCCTGGCTGTGTCCCCAGGGTTTAATCTCTCATTCTGGAAGCATGCATCATTTTCACTATTCCCTTTGCTTTCAGAAGTCTGCTTGCTGCCGCTGTGCTCACAGGTCGATTGCAAGTCAGCAGTCCAGCTAACAGCTTCTAAGTTTAAAGATGTAGTTGCTTTCCACCTTTTCTTTGCAGATGGAGGGATCCACTCCTCAGAGCTGCCAGGTGGCTGGCTGTTGCGGAACTGCTGTGAAACAGAGCTAGTACTTTCTTCATCTTCCCCGTTACTCAGCCTTGGATGTTTCACTAACCTGCCAGTAAGCTGCTGCAACAGAGTGTTTTGAAAGGAGGACCTGGATCGCTTGGAATGAATTTTGGTGGGATTTTTAGGGGTGAAGATAGTCGTAAAAGAGCTTCTTTCCCCAAGAGGCCACAGTTTTGGGAAATGTTTTGTTACAGGAGTTGATTGTGAATAAGGAACAAAGTCTTGAGAGCTGACCGAATTGCATTCTGAATCACAGAAGGAGTAAGTTACTGGTGTACTGTGCTTACTAAAAGCAGGAGAGGACCGGTGCAGGGATGAGCTCAGGTTTGAACTGTTACAGGGAACAACTCCAGGATAAAGCACCCATTCAGGAGCTGCGACCTTTTCTGTCAAAATATCTTCTTGTATTAAAGAATTACATGATTTATTTAAGAATTCCACAGGTTTTGCTACCTCTTTTGCACTTGCATCAAAGAGATCAGCAGAAGCATTGTAGCTGCCTTCAGGGAAGATCCTGTTCCACAGCATCTCTCTCCTATTAACACTTTTGAAGGTATTTTCTGGCAGTTCTGTCAATGGTTTTAATTCTCTTTCATACATCCTTCTCGTATTGTTGGGAGTTGCTGGATCACAGTCCCATCCCCCTGAGAATGTAAGATCTGTTCTTTGGCTTGGCGCAGAAGAATAATTTTCTTTATTTTCACAACCAGCTGAACAGCTATCATGTGCAGAATGCACGCAGGTAGCCGCCTTGCTCCTTTTTAAAGAGGAGGTTTCTCCATGTTCAGCAGTACACTGCAGACTAATAAAAGACCAAGCTGACTTTGAAATGCCAGTATTTGCATCCCTGGATTGCACATATTTGCTCTCAGAAACAGAAAGCTCTGATGTAACTGGCAAGGGCTGCGACAGAACAGGTAGATGAGGGTTAGGTATAAAGCAAGATGCTCCACATTCCTTGTCAGCTGAAGATAAAACTTTAGAGGAAGACTCACATTGTGACACTTCATCACTCGGAGGATTTGCATTTGACTGAAGACAAGCAAACAATATGTTCTCCCAACTATCATTCTCTGCTGGTGGCAAGAACCTCCCTGAGATACTTGCTTCATGCAAATCACCAGCTACTAGGGTTTGCCTAGGATATGATTTGCTATGATTTACCCCCAACTTGTGACTTTCAAGAAGGGCATGTTTGCCTGCATCAAGGCTGGGTGATGTTGCAAAACTCTTACCATCTTCTATTTTGTCTAAAAATTCATTTAGGCTTTCTGAGAATGGGAACTCATCCCAAAGCATAGAGTCCATCTGAGACACTTCAGCGACATTTATGTGATTAGAAGCTGAGACATCTCTCTTGTAAAAAAGGGAGTTGTGGGATTTTTCTGGGTAAGAATAATTTCTGCTATTAGCCTTTGGGTAAACGCTTTTTACCCCAAGTTCCAAGGGATGTTGTAACAACCTGGAACTGTTCCCATGTGAACACTCAGCCTTTGAAGAACATGCTCTCTCTAATTTATCAGTTGCAGAGGTACTGTCAGTCCGACTAGGCTGTGAACTCAATTCATTATCCTCCTCTTTATCCCCTTCCTTCACAAAAGACCTGCAAAACTGTGAATCCCAAAGAGTTTGACTGTTGAGACTTACGCTGCACGATTCTGCAGAGACAGGTCTCCCCTCTTGTTCATGCTGTTCGCTCACTAGCTTTCCCACTTCTAGAGTGGGAAAGTCTTCCACTGTTACCCAAGCAACAGATGAATTCAGGCTGAAGGACTGCTGCCAGAACCCTAAAAAACTTTCTCTGCCACTAGACTGAACAAAACAGGAGCTTCTGCTCAGGCTAGACAAGTTGCTGAGCTCACTGACAGGTTCATCTATTGGAGCCGATGATGCATCAGGTAAATATGAGCTGTTATTACAGTTCTTGAATTTTGCCGACTGCAGGAGCCGATGGAAGTAGGTGATAACAGTAAAGCCAGTAACAGCAGCATTTGGCAAGAAGATCTGGCAAGCTGTAAGGTTTTTTGTACTTCTATTAATCCTGGAACGGTTTTGCAAGATGCTGCTGGCAGCAGAATGCCCTCCATCTTCCCTTGCACAATGCTGGGGGGAAAAAGAAAAAAAACAACAACTTAGTACAATGCTTTGTTTTGTAATAGGAAAAAAAATTAACACATGTCTTTTAAGTCAGGCTTAAATTTAGTTCTCACTTTTTGGTGGGATCTGCAGGGAAGAGAATACAAAACAGTCTGTCACAAAGCAGTACTCCCTGGGAAATAAGCACTGGCAAGGGCTACAAAGGGCATCACAGTGAGAGGTTCTTTGCTTGTTGCAATTATGCAGAGTTCTGGAGCTGGAAAAACAACCAAGAATTCCAAGAAAGGACTTCACAGAAAATCCTCTCTTTAGGGCACTGGGTGCTTCCGGGCTTCCTCCAGTGCAATTCTGTGCAATTGGCTAGTTGCCTAAGGCCAATGCTTTTATCTAGGAGGAACTGGGCAGTACTTGAAGGAAAGCACTCTGGTACCAGGTATCTACCTGACTTGGCAGCTCAGTTATCAAGCCAGCATATTTTCTATGCCCTACCTCTTGAGAGAGAAATAAGCTACAACCTTTATCTTCTCAGATTTATTTGGAGAGTAGTGTTTCAAAGAAGCTTCAGCTCAAATTCTTTATAAAACCTGCTTCCCTCAAGTTAGAGATAAAAAAAATGACATTAAAAGCTGAGGGAATTATCTAATGTTTTGAGAAGTGGATAAAAACCTTCTTCACCTCCCCCTCAAGGTGTGGCAATGCCAGAGAGGCCAAAAAGCGAACACAGCCATCTTGAAATTCAACTACCCTCCTACTCCCTGAGCCTATGCAAAGGCTGAGGTTGAAGGCTGTGAGCCAAGGACAATACCCTTCTATGTAGGTCTTAAAACCTATGTTGATTCTGAGTTTTAAGTGAGAGAGTGCAACCGTAAGCATAGCTGCAGCCGAAGGCTGAACAAATGCTCTTCGAATGTGTGTTCAGTCCTTGTGCGTGCAGGAACAGCCACAAGGCTGCTGATATGTAAGATTACTTGTATTTGTAAAGGTATCAGACCTGGAGACCTGGTGAATGGTTCCAGCTCAGTAAAGTTAATGCATGAAGTCCTCTAATTTTCATTACTTAAGATGCTGTGCATCAGGAAAACCTGAGCTCAGACACAAACCTCATGGTGCCCGTGGGAGAGGAAAACCACCTGCCAGGTAGGATTTAGTTCACAGACTTCATAACATGATTGACTCACACAAGCGCCAGGTGAAGAGAACTCAGAAGGCTGTTTCTATGGAAATATTACTAAGAACTAATATTCCAAAGTCTGTTAAACACATAAAAGAGCTGCAGATGCATATGCTAAACAGCTGTACTGTATCAACATTTTTAAACATGCTCTTAAATCCAGAAATATCAAAATGCTGCAAGGAGATGTGTTTCTCCTGACATTTCAGGCACCAGGAGACTATGCAGCATAGGCAAGGTAGGGCAGTGCTTGAAGAGACAGTCTGTTTCTTGCTTGAACTGTACATGGTTTTTTAACAGACTCCAAGCTGTTACTGATATGCACAAGAGCTGGCACTGCTCAAGCTCTCTGAAAAGCAGCCCTGACAAGCTGTCAAGCTGACTACTGCCACTCAAGATGACTTTTGGATGTGACTCATTTAAAATAACACAGGTGTCTGGGGCAAGAGGAGCAGAATCCTTCCCATGTCCTAGCCCTAAATTTTCTCAAATTCCCAAAAGATACTGTACCTGATGCTTTGATAACTCAGTCTATGCCCCCAGCTGGCTACAAGCTAATGAAAAAACTCATTATAAGAGAGTAATGTGCATTAGAAATTACCTTCACTCCAAATATAAACCTTTTTCCAATGAAACAAGTTTCCACTGCTTGAACTAACGCTCCTGGAGATGCATCTGTGTTTGTTTCTCCTGACAGCTGATGGAAGTCTTGAATATACCTTGAGGAAAACATATAGAAGCATTGGACCAACAGAGGAAGCCTTACATAGCTTTTTAGCTGTCATACAGGTAGGACACATGCTAAAGAGAAGATATTGTGGTAGCTTAAACTAAACGTAAAATGAAAACAGGAAACCATGAACCTACAAATTCAATTGTTTAGTTCACTTCATTCGTTAGTGAAACAGAAGTAAACAAAACAATCGCTCTGAACAAGGTTAATATACACACAACTTTCAGTTCCATGCATGGCTGTCGTTTTTGTATCAACATGATGACTATATAATGCTGTCAATATGGTGCTATTGCTTACATATCCTTTCTGCCCGCACCTTTACAGCGACAGCGGTATCCATATTAAGACATGCAAATAACTCTGTCACAGTGGACAGTAGTATGCAGTCCAGTGTAGAATGCCTGCCATGAAGTGTGTTATTAATACTGCTAATACGGGATTTTAGAAGTGTTCATCTTTGACCCAGTGACAACACAAGGTATTGGAAAATAACAGAATAGAGAAAGAAGTGGATGTATCTGAATATCCCATCCTAGCAGTTTCACATATAAGAAAGTCTGAAGCTTACAGTGTGGGTAGTCAGGCTCTGAGGACCAACAGGCTTTCTTAGAAATCCCTCCTTTCTAAAGGAAAATCTGATCATATTGATGAAAAGTCATAAGGTGCAAGTTTTTTAAAAAAGCAAACCGTTAAAAAAAACCCAAACAATGCAAAGGCTCCAGCTTTTGCTTAAGAGTCTTCTTCTAAATCTTGAGGAAAAAATATGTCTAAATCTCTGGAAAAGCTAACTTACTAATCTGACATTAGATAAAGGAAATTCAATCATCTTAAAGGAGGAAGAATACAACAAAGACACCCAACCAACCACACTGTGAAGCTCACTTAGCAGGTAGTAGCTGCCTCAAATGGACAAGTGAAGGATCAATTCTACTACATAGAAGTAATTAATCTTAAAATTTCAAGATTCCAGGAAGAAACCAAACTTCAGCATTTTCTCAAGGTAATGGGTACCAAGGAAATGCTGGAAGGGAGCACTTTGGCAGCTTCTTCCCAATCATCTCACTTTTTTTTAGGCTGAAGAAAAAGCAACAGTTAAATAGTTAGAAAGAATCCATTCCTTACCTTTGTAGAGTTTTTGCGGTGACCCCAAAGAATGGATCTAAGCAACTTCCAAACACAGTAATGTCAAACAAATCATTAGTGTCAGCAATCTTTAGGGACAATCTATACCTGTAGCTTGCATCTTTAGCTTCACCTGTGCAGCCACATTTTACACAGTGAAACCTGACAAAAGACAGTAAAAGGATAAAAAAAGATTGTATATGCAAACTTCTGTTAATCACTGCTGAGGTAAGAACTTATCTGCAGCTGTAAGTATTATTACAATAACATATCAAATATTCCATTCCATTCCAACTATAAGGTTCTTTCTTGTTCTTTATTCCTTGAGGCATTAATCTTACCACAGACTCAGCAAGGTGTCTGTATCATGACAGAATCCCTCTGGCTTCTTTTACTGACTTATTAAATGCTAGCCTGTTGTGAAGTTGGAGAGCGACAGTGGGCTTTGACTGGCCTGTTGGGGAGTAATTTTGAATTCCCTACACCCCCATTTTTCACGTTTCATTCTGGTTTGGGATTTTGTTTCCTGCAGCTTTAGTATAATACCTAAATTTAAAAAATCATCAGGAAACAGCACTGTTATCTTCTACTTTTTGAAGCAACAGATATTCTTGCTTTACAAAGTCAGCTCCTTCTGTTTAGTGCTGACATTCATTGATTTACTGTTCTTCTGTGTCACAGATTTCACCTAACAGTGGGATTAAAAAGGAAAGCCCACGTGTTTCTGGACACACAGTAAGTGGAAGAATCATACAAGACTACCTGATGCATTTCACATACAGAATGAGAAAAAATGGAGAAAATAAAAGATTCTATTTGGATGGCCTTTCAGTCAATGCTTTTCACTTTAGAAACAGCACTGAAGAACTGGATAGACTGCAAGGGATACACTTGGAAGCTATTACACAAATCATTTATTGTCCTAAACTGCCCTTCAACATTGCATGGCACGGAACGAAACAGAACTCTTGATCCATGATGACCTCCAAGCTGCTACTGGAATATAAAGAGATCTAAATAGTAATAAGTAATATAAATATCTGAAATTAGCACTTATTTCTACAATGGCCAGATTTTCACTAATTTGTTTTAACTTGTGTTCAGCTAACGGAGACTCCCAAGGCCTCTGAGAGCTACAATTAATGATCCCCAAAACAGGGCATACCTCCTGGAATTCAGTATCAGCCTAGAAAAGCAGTTTTGACAGGCAGGATAGATGAAGCTGGAGTTGTAGACAGAAATTACAGAGGCAGCCAAGAGTCCTCTCACACTATTCATGTGTTCACAGCATCACCTGAAACAAGTAAGTCAAAATGGTTCAAAGAGTTCTCATTTCATGAGACGTTAACATTAACTGCTTTTAGTTGGGTTGTTTAAACATTTTGAAAGGCAGCCCTCTGGAAACGATGATCTCTGTTTGAAAATGGTAGCCCAACTGTGGCAACATCCCATCCATTATTACCCTTAATTAACTCTTTAAAAAGAAAAAAAGATGAAGATATGTAATAAGGAAGTGCTCGTGATATCTGCACACCACTGCAGATAAATCATGCACATTCCCACTTGTATTTAGGGAGTCTTTATTAGAAATATCCTTAAAACACAGTACTGCAGCAAATGAGGTTTTGATTTTTGTCCTTAACTTAGAATGATGTCACAACATGGCGTTAAAAACTGAAATGATTTTACATGTGTAATTCTGCAAAAGCCTTCAATACCAATGACTTTGAAAGGACAGGATGCCCAGAAAATCTCGAAAGGGCTCGCAATAGCAACTATGTTCTCTTGCCTTTCTTATCACTATACTGTCCAAAACATCAGGTTTTGGGAAACTTCCCCTATTTTAGAAAGTTAACTTTTTTCTCAGCAGATGCTAGAAACATGTAGAAAAAAATACCCTAAAATACCTAAAATAATAGATTTCCAACTTAAATAACAAATGTTCTCTACAGCTGAATTAAAGGACACCTTATAAATCCTTCTTTGCAAAAGCACTTTCATCACAGTAATAGCTAAATATACATCTCTTTTCAATGTATGCTGCAGAATAAACTCAGAATAGGAAATGAATTTCACATCTTCATCTCAGAAGATCCTTGGGGAGGCAAAAGGCCAAAGACCTAAAGGAGACTCAAGTATGGCTTTTACATGTTAAAAAACATTCAACAATAATGTTTTGTTCATATTTTGCTACCAAAAAAACCCCTTCAACTTACAGGTTATCTGGTTGACCTTAGGTGCACTGCTCTCAGCATTCTGGTAAAAACAAGATCCATAACATGAGTACTAGAAACATGTGAGTAACTAAACTTACTACTCTGAGTAGTTAAGTGTTAAAAAAAAAACCAACAAAAAACAAACCACCAGAAAAAACCCACCCAGATATCCCAGTATTCACTATGGCAGAAAGGCCAGGAAACCAGAGGCAGGAAAAGGTAAAAGCTTTACTGGGGAGCTAACCAAAATGAAAAAATAAATAAGTAAATAATTATCCTTTCAAAACACTTATTGACACTCATTAGACCGAATATATTAAATGCTGCATGCCTTCAATTTGTGCCAAAACAACTATTTTTTTTTTAGTTACAGTACAAGATATCATTAAAAAGTACATGGAAAACATACTAATATACAGAAGTAATAAAATTAAGCCTGATTTTGTTATTGCCCAAGAAGGTGGACTTGGAGAAACCGGCACGTGCTTCACATTCCAGTTGGTTTTCAACTCAGACTGTTAGTTACACTTTTTAAAGACATTTGAAGAAACCTCAAACCCCAGAAAACACAGCGAACACTTCCAAGTATTCCCTTGGGAAATAAAGCATAGCATGTATGTATTACCACAGGTTTGGGGAAGAGCTTGCTTTAGAGCAGGCTGAAGATCTACACCTCTGTTTCTCCTTGGTAGAAACACACTACTCGTTATCTGGGCACAAGTTGAAAAAAAAATGCTGTACAAGTAGATCTGTTTTACTTTATTTTTCTAATTAACAACCCAAACCTCTGCGATCACACAGCCCCCCCCCAGGAGCGCCGCCTTGCAGCAGCCCCGCAGCCTCACCCAGATTTCTGTCGGTGCCTGCTGCCCTCTCGCGGGAGCTCAGCGCCTTAAACCCGATTTTATTAGCAATCCCCCCAAACTTCACCCAAGAAGAGTTATTAAGAGCTCTCACGCTGCAATCTGAGCCCCTTAACCCCCCCGCCGCCCCCGCAGGCCCACGCCGCGCACCGGCCGCGGGCACCGCACAGGGCGGCTGAGGGCCGGTATGAGCTGCCCCGTTTCACCCCGCCCCCCTCACTCGTCCCGGCCGCTTCAAGCTTTACTCAACACCCAGAAAACGCTTCAGTTACCGAATTATGATCATTCTTACCGTTGCAGCGCCGTTATCCGCCACCAACTCGAGCTTCTGCCTGCTGGCCCCAGGGACCGCGCTGAAGCGCGGTCCCCCAGGCACGGGAAGAGGCAGCTGGCAGCGGCGCCGCCGCCCCTCGGTGCCCTCAGGCCAGCACGGGAGGGCAACGCCGCAGGGTGGTTACGGGGGCCGTGCCGCCATCGCCTCAGCACCGGCCCCGGGGAAGAGCCGCCCGGCACGGCTCTGGCCCTGAGAAGGAGACAGTGCGTGACGCTGAGGGCCGCTGCCGGGGGCGGGGACGAGACGGCGCTCCGCCAATCGTGACGCGGCCCGGAGGCAGGCCCGCCCCACTTGCCCAATAACAAAGCGAGGATGCCAGCCTCGTTCTCACGCTCCCCTCCTGCGGAGCGTAGACGCGAGAGGGGCGGATCACGTGCTTCAAGTAGCCAGTCGCTGTCGCTTTACAAGACCCCGCGCGCCCCAAACCCGTATCCAGAGTCGCCGCAGCCAACCGCGGAAGCGTGCGCGAGCTACCCTCCCCTCCACAGCCAATCGCAAAGCCCCACTGCTTAATGCCCGCCCTCCACGCCTGCGGGTAGCCCCGCCCCGGTGGAATGAGTCGCCCGGCGGCCGTGCGGTAGTGCGCAGGCGCGGCACCGCCCCCGCCGCTGGGTCCCGCCGCCCGCCGCTCCCCGCGGGGCCGGCTCGGGGCAGCCCCCGGGCCGGGGGCGCGGGGACGCTATAAAGCGGCGGGGCGGCGGGTGGACTCCGTTCCTTTCGGCCATGCTGCGGCTCCTCCTGGTTCTCCTGCTCCTCCGGGCGCCCGGCGCCCTGCCCGTCTCTCCCTGCCGCCGGGGCGCCGCGCCGCCAGTCGCTCCCTACCTCACACGCTACCTCACGCAGCAGGTAGGAGCCCGCCGCGGCCGGGGGCAGCGCTCCCGCCCGCCGAGCCGTTTGAGGGGGGTGCTCCCCTCCGGGCGGTGCTGGGCAGGGGGCTACTGCTGCCAGCCGGGGCGAGGGGAAGCCCGCCCGGGGGCCCCGCCGGCGCGGGGGCTGGCACTAGGCATCGTGCCCGCAGCGCGGCCGGCTCTGGGGGGCCGGGGGCCCGAGCCTGGCTCGGGCAGGGAGCTTCCGTGGGGCTTCATGGAGCTTTTTTCCTGTGATAAGCCTTATTCAGCTGCAGCCTGTATGCTTTTGTAGATTTACGGGTGTTCCGATGCTCGGTCTCTTCGGTAAAATGTTCCAAGTCTTGAATATTCCGCTTATTTGAGTATTATTGACTACTGCGGCTATGTAAGGTAGCAAGCAGCCTGCTCAGTCACACCTATACACCATATTCTAGTACTAAAATCTGTTCGAAACCAGACTGCACAGCATGTTGGCCGCGAGGGGACTCAGCTGTACCCTGAAGGTATTTGCAAATAGCGGTTCTGTGACTTTGTTTTAAATATGGAATAGATTTCTGTTGCTATCCTGGGCTTCGTTTTCCTGACTGCTCCAACAATTCCCCGTGCAACTTGTTGGCAAAATCCATAGCCCGTGGGCAGAACAGAGACCTCAGCAATATTGGCTGCAATATGTTCACAAAAACAGTGAACAGATCCTTTGTAGGTGTCAGGGAGCGTCTGCATCTTCACCTGTGCTGGGGGAGGTAATGGTACCTCTTGCTGGGAGGTGTAATAAGGGGAGAGGAAGCTTTACTAGTATTCCTTTGGTTTGATTAGAATCAGGCTTGTAGCCTGCATCTGAATTTCATGCCCTTGTCCACACAGGGAGTGGGGAAGGAGCAGCTCTTTAATTCACAGGTGTCTTGGATGATATGTGGATTGAACATTTCCTGTTTCAAATTTGTAGGTGAATTTACAATGGAATGAGCAAAATGGGAAGATTATGCTTTTAGAGAGAACAGACATGAAGATGACAGATAACCCTTGCAAGATTATCCTGAATAGCTAAGGAATAATTTTAAAGTCAAGATTTGTGTCATTAGAGGTGTAAGAGATGGGTTGGGAACAATTTTAGTGAGAAACCCGTGCACTGAGATTATATTTTTCTGCAAACAGTGTTGGTGGTTTGGGAGTGCTCCTCTTCCAGTGGTCTCCCTGCATAAATTATGGAATTCCTGTGTCTTGAAAGCATCTTTGGGTAATGCTTTTCAATCACTCGGGTAGTGATTGGAGATTTGGGTCCCTCCATTAACTCTTTTAATAGCCCTAAACCTTATTTTGGTAACACATTGCAGATACCTTCAGCAATGTGTGGTCAGTGTTGACCGGGATATCAATCCTGCGGTAGTGTTGTAACTCTTAAGTGTGTCACCTAATTGTTCTGGCTCATCAGTTGTTACACATTGCTATCATAGTATCAGTGATACTAATTCTGTGCTGTGGTCTGAACCACCTTTTGTCACTGCGCTGTTACACCTCTGTCCTCATCCCCTCTCTGGGCTGTGATATTAACTAGTTAATCTCAGCTATCATAGAGACAACCTGTGTACCCTCCAGCTGCCAGCAAAACAGCAGAGCTGCTGTGTACCTGAGATCTGTGGATTTGTGGAGGTAGGCAGATGTTGCAAGAAGGAAGGGGAGAGTTGCAGTAACATCCTGTTGTAACATTGACACATCTCGCTCCCTTCAGTCTTCTGCATTCTCTTCCCCTCATACTTTAAGCAAAATCATGTTGGCTGAGTGGCTGCTGCGGGAAAGAGGAGTCCTGTTCACAGACCTTGAAAATCCTTGCTTTCCCTGTCCAAAGACTTACGACTATTATTGAATGTGGTAGGAGATGTGTGTGTATTCGTTTATTTTTTGTATTCATTAAAGATCTGAATGCTGCTGCCTGGCACTTGAAAGGCACAGGGTTAGCATGAGAGGTCTAATCACATGGAAGGCGTAAGACTGCTTTTTATCAAGTAGCATAGCATCCAGAACTGATAGGCAAACTCTTAAGCCCTTGTCTGGGCTTGTCTGTGTTGTCTGGGAACTTGAAATTATATTATGATTCTGTAGTGGAACATAAATACAATGATTACATATTAAATAAGGGCGGTGATACTTTGCCACCTCTCAGGACTGTTGAAGTTTAATTACATTATAGTTGCTTATGGCATGGATCATCTGCTTCAGTTCAGGCTGCTGAGTCTTACTTAGCTAAAGTTCCTGGTTTAATTATTGTTTCTCCCTTTGGTTTTCATCATAAGTTGAAACAATTTTACATAAACCCATACAATACAAAAATTATTTTATAATATGGCAAAATATTATGTTGCCACAAAGAAAAAATATCTTATCTGTTTATATTATAAATATCTTCAAAAACAGTCTTTAAATATTTAATACTTCCACAAAAGAAGACTTTGAAAAGGCTAAATAGATTCCTTGCATAAATTCTGTGCTTAATGAATTGCTTACAGTGTTCAAGAGGTAACTTTAATGTTGCACGTTGGAGAACTGAATTTCAGAGGCTGAGAATTTTCCTGTGCAATCACAATGTCTAAATGGAGCCTCTTGGCACGAGGGCCTATAAACCTGTAGTGTTGCTTGAGGGCTTAGTGTCAGCCTTTACTATGATATTGCAAGGATATGTAAGACTGCTTTCATAAAAAATGGAGAAGTAACAGGGTCAGAGTTCAGCTCAATGCTCGTTTACATTGAACTTCCTCCTGTTTACCAGACATCCCTGTGACAGGGCTGGAGTTTAGATTGCTGAGAAATAAGTCGTGCAATGCCTGTGTGAGCGTGACTAGGATCTTAGCTTCCATACTGGCCTCTGTGTGTCCTTAACTCCTATTTTAGCTTTGGGGTGTGATTTATTTCATTTTTTCCTCCTTTCCCCTTCAAAAGTAACTGATCCCTCTCAGCCCTCTACTCCTCCAGTGTAAATGAAATTACCCTGGTATAAGGGTACCTCATGCTGGCACAGATTAGCAGATGGCCCTTGAAGGAGAAACTGCCATCACCCACATCTTTATATCAGTAAATTTTATCTGTATTGGGGAAGCTGGTCTCCTTTTCAACTCTTCTGATATACTAGCATGACTTTTGTATGCAAGATTATTCTCACTTCTGCTTTGGTAGCTTGCTTGCTAAAAGGATGTTTGTGATTTGTGTAAATTAATCCCTCCAAAACTGAACTCGACAGAGAATGATGTGTAGGATGAATAGGGCTGCAGGAAGACCACCACTATCTGAATAGCTTCTTTGTAGGTAGCTGTGTCCATGACCACAATTCAAATCCATTGGAAGGACTTTGGGCATTTAAGAGCCATCTTACTTCTCTGCCCAAGTAGAAATAATCTTGTAGTATAGCGGGGAGGGCCTGGAGTCAGGCAGCTTTTCTGAGCTTTGGGAAGCCTTGTCTTGCACCTCTGCTTTCCTGTCTTCAACACACATACCAGCATTACAAAAAATGTAGCCTGAGAACTTGTGGTGCATTAAGTGCAGTACTGCTGAGGGGATGCCTTAAATTTCCTAATATTTGAAGGATACTTGGTGATAAACTGTTGTCTTGGAAAAGAGAATGTATGTGGTATCTTCTAATTCAATTTGATAACTGATGGCTGTGTGAGACTTAATGTGCTGGTGGATCCAATGATGCTGAACAAAAGTTAGTTTGTACTTTAAGTTACTGAGTTAAAGAATCCTTCCATCAGATTCTTTTGAACTAATACATGCCAGTGTTGTTACAGTTTCCAGAAGATGGGTTCTGATTGCATTTAACTTCCTAGATTTCATAGGTGTGTCAGTATTTCATAGCTTAGTAAATTCATATGCAAGACTTTGCTCTAAGTCATGTAGAAACATTTAGGTTGGACAAGACCTTCAAGATCAGCAGGTCTTTTTTAAGGTAAAACTGGTAAATTTAACACTGCCAAGCCCACCACTGAACCATGTCCCTAAGCACCACATCTACACAGCTTTTAAATACCTCCAGGGATGGGGGCTCAACCACTTCCCTGGGCAGCCTGTTCCAATGCTTGACAACTCTTTTGGTGAAAGAATTTTTTCCTAATCTCCAATTTAAACCTCCCCTGGCACAGCTTGAGGCTGTTTCCTCCTGTCCTATCGCTTGTCACTGGGAGAAGAGACCGACCCCCACCTGGCCACAGCCTCCTGCCAGGCAGCTGTAGAGAGCGATAAGGTCCCCCCTCAGCCTCCTTTTCTCTGGGTTAAACGCCCCCAGTTCCATCAGCTGCCCCCCCCGAGCTGTGCCGCAGCCCCTTCCCCAGCCCCTGCCCGGCTCTGGACACGCTCCAGCCCCTCCGGGTCTGTCTGGGGGTGAGGGGCCCAACGCTGAGCCCAGGGCTCGAGGGGCGGCCGCACCAGGGCCCGGCACAGGGGGACGGGCACTGCCTGGCCCTGCTGGCCACGCTGCTGCTGACACCGGCCAGGGCGCTGCTGGCCGCCGTGGCCACCTGGGCACACTGGGGGCTCATGCCCAGCCGGCTGCCGACCAGCCCCCCCAGGCCCTTCCCCGCCGGGCAGTTCCCAGCCCCCTGCCCCCAGCCCGCAGCGCTGTGGGGGGCTGGTGTGACCCACGGGCAGGGCCCGGCACTCAGCCCTGTTGGGCCTCATACAACTGGCCTCGGCCCCTCGGCCCGGCCTGCCCAGACCCCCTGCAGAGCCCCCTGCCCCCCAGCAGGTCACACTGCCCCCAGCTCGTGTCCTCTGCAAACCCACTGCGGGTGTGCTCCAGCCCCTCGTCCAGGTCATCGATGAAGATACCGAACAGAACTGGCCCCAGTACTGAGCCCTGGGGGACCCCACTGGCGACTGGCTGCAAACTGGATTTCTCTCCGTTCACCGTCACTCTCTGGACTCGGCCATCCGGCCAGTTTTTTACCCATCTGCACTTCATACTGTGTCTACATTAAAGGAAGCTATGCTGAAGCTTCAAAGTAACGAAGTTTAAAAAGTAATACGGTTTGATCTTCTCTGGCTGTACCGGGTGTCTTTAATACCCTATTTTGTGTTACAGATTGAAGTTCTTAGGCATAGAAAATGAAAGCCTTCATTGAAAGTGTGCATAATAGAATGTAGATTTCAAGCCAGAAAAGAGTTTTTTGAGAGGGATTGCAAAGAAGGTGCAAAGATAGATTATTTTTTTTTAGATATGGTTCTTTCTGTTTTACAGGAAGGGCCAATCTAGAGGAAGCCAGTGAATCCCAGAATTTTCTTGCTGTAACTGAAAATCAGTACTACATCAAAAACCAGTTTGACTTCAGTCATGTCAGTACATGAATGTGTAGAGTAAAGGAAAGCACAGTGGAGAGACTGAATCACCTTTTTGATGACAATGCTGTCTTAATGTATCAAGTTAATCAAAACTTGCTTTTAAACAAATGTTACATCTATTGTTCTCACAAGAAGGAAGTTTACAATTACAGAACAAGATATTTTTAATTCATTTGAGCATTTTTCACCATTTGAAACTTTCACTGTTGAACGTAAATGAGTATCACTAAAAATGTATATACAACAGTTATGTATAAGCTCTCTCAATGTTTTCAATATGGACTTAAACTCACTTATAAGGATATTAAGATGGATTGAGATCACTTTTAATTCTGGTTAGCAGCTTTTTCAGCATCCTATTGTGACTCAGGTTGGTGTGTTGGAATAGTAACAGATGCTGGGAATGGTGAAGATGGGTTTGTTTTTCATGCCCGGCACTGTAATACAATAGTACTTTTAACTTCTGGTGAAGGGAAAAAACAAAGGCTTTTTGCAGAGCCCCTTGGTACCAATTAAAAGTTATGCCAGTAGTTAGAGAAGAAGTGATGCTGATGTTTGTCTCTGAGGTGAATTACTTGGAATATATGTTTTACTCATCAAGTAGTACAGGAGTACTTGGCAGCTCTTACTCTGTGATTTCATAGTGTGATTTAAAACAGGAGCTGTAAGCTATAAACCAGGTCTATACACAGAAACAATAGCTCTTATTCAGCAGGCAGGAAACCAGGGAAGTACTTGTTTAAAGCTTGTCAGTGAATTTTTATTTTTATGCACTACTTATCTGTGGGTCACAATACAGACATCAGCTTCTCAAATTAAGCAGGAAACACTTAATTTCCTCGCAACTTGCAGCTTTTTCCTTCAAGTGAGTAGTTAATACTAGAGACTACAAAAAGCATCAATGATCACTGCTCTGTCTGAAAACGGGCATTTCTTTATCTCACTAGCTTTAATCATTAAAAGCTGTAGTAGGCCACTGAAAGATTTCTGATAGACTGGCTTGATTAAAGAAAGTCTGAAGGACTAAACAATAAACAAAACTGCATATGGCTGAAGTAACAAGCTGTTTACAAGCCAGACATGCATGAGATAAATCCTGTTAACTTCATTTAAGTTATTTTGACATGTACCAATTGCCCATGAGCTTCTAGCTGTTGAATCGGTCTTGGATCTGAATTTCTTGCCCTTTTTTCTTTTTTTTTTTGGGGGGGGGGGGGGGGGATGACATGATAGCTGGATGGGGAGATGAGGAAAATGAAGTTCAACATGGGATTTGATGCTAATGTGTTTTGTATTGATTTCTTCATCTGCCTTCGAAGAAATCAAGATCAGCCAACAGCATAAGAACTTGTAGACTGTGCAGATAATTTGTAACGTTACGCAAAGTCGGTGTGACACTAGAGATTCTGGAATATTTAGCTTTTATATCTAAAGCAATGAAACCTGTATGAAACTTAATGGGGAAAACTAGGCTGTACTCAGTCGTCTTCATATACTTGCAAAATGGTTCATTTCTTTGTTTTCCAGGCATGTGAATTCAGAGAATAAAATATGGACAGAACAGTAGGAGTTGCATTTCTTTTAAGCACAGTCAGCAGAGGCTGTTGTCCTTACCTGTGGTGTAAGGGGATAATTATCTTTTCTTATTTTAACTTTTTAGTTACTGTCTCCTAAGCTTTAGCTGAGCCCTAGCATGGATGGAGTATTTTCTGATACTCAGCGCTGTTATAGTGCCACTGCCAAGCATCATTCAGTTGTGTTGTGGTGTGGCTGCAGTTCTCTAAAAACATACAGTGAGTAAAGAAAAAAACCTGATCTTTTTGGACTGTTGTTTCTATCTTTAAATTGACATAACACCTTTTTCCATTATACCCTTCTATAGCCAAGATACAAAGTTTACATATGAGCTTACCCTCATGTCAGGCTTAAAGAGAGATGAAGATTAGCTGGGAAAGGTGTTTGTAGAGTAAGATCAGAGAAGTGTGTGTCTTTCCTGAAGAGGAGAGGGTATGCTAAAAGGCCTGCCTGCATGGGATGTGAGTATGCAGGGAGCTCTGATACTGTGTGCTAGCTTCTCCCTCGGACTGCTGATATGGACACCCTTGGTGGCGCGTCTCCTTCCATTCCTAGTTAATTTATTCTGCTTCCAAAGGGAGTAAGTTTTCTTGCGTTGTGAAGCAAGAAACCTTTCTAAAAAAGCATCCATGAAGGGACCTAATGTGTAAAAACTAGTCAGAGGTAGGCTTACATGGTAGTTTCCATGCAGGAACTTCCTTTTAAGACAATGGGAACTGAAAGTGATGGGCATCAGGCCCTTTGACTTGGACTGAGGCCAGGCTGAACTAGAGGAAGTGGGTGAAAGCAAAACTAGCATTAACAAACAGTTTGATTTATGCCTTAAAGCAGCAGCTTGCTTTGCCCTGCTGTGTGATTCCCTGAAAATGGTGTCTTCCACAAAAGCTGTTCAGAAGCACATGCAGCTCTGGAAGTGCTGGCATTTCTGTAGTGTTTCCTATACGGTGATAAATATCTGGCCACCTACAAGCGTACAGCTTTCAGTCCTGCAAGTTGCTGCCACTTGGAGGGGGCGGGTGGAATGTAGAGTTCCCTTGACTCGTAAGCAGGAGCTCCTACAAGTTGATGGCAAATTGCTTTTACCAATGTCTGTGGAGTTACTCAAAGCCTGTTCCAAACAGCGTGGTTCATAACAAAATGTTCTTGCCTACTTTTAAGTGGAAAAAGGAAATGAAAATAGAAAAATAATGGATAAAATAAATGGATAGAAGTCTGAGAGCCTCTAGATGAGAAAAATGTTGCTTTGCTGTAAGAAAGGCATCTGTGGCCCAGCTCATTTCTGGGTGCTAACTGCACTGATATAAAGACCCATCATTTATCCATATGTTTGCTAGAACTTTTCATCCACTGGAGAACTTTTGTCATGGCTGTGACAAAAGACTTTGATGTTTCTGTTGTAAAGTAGGGCAATCTGCAGGGAGCAGATTGCAAATCACTTGCTGGGAGCCATGGATGTTATTTCCATGAATGCTGCTGCTCTCCATATCATCCCATCTACCAATGTCTGAGGCCTGCAAGCAGTTGTTCTTCAGTGTTCAGATACGCTGCAAGCTTACCAAAGTAGCAGTTGCTATGTGGTACTTTTGCTGTTGCATAAGGGCTGTATGACTAATTGCTGCTTTGATGCTTTGTTTCCTGAAATTTTCCCCCCTCACCCCCTTAAATGCTCATCAGAATTGGTGACTATTAAATAAATGATCCACAGTGGCATGTGTAAAATCCCTAGCACTGGACCTTATGGAGGTGTTTGGTGCCTTTTAGTACAAATAAACTGCCATCCCTGCACTAAGCTTTTGCCGTTTTGCCTGTGCTTTGTCTAATTAGAAGAATATCTGGATGGATGACAGGACAGTTTTCCTGTTTGCTTTCACAATGTCTGTCTCTTCTTCCTTGGATCCCATCTTGTGTGGGATTAGTTAGTAGAAAATAAAATACAAATAATAGGGGTTGAACTAAGTCTGGGAGAACGATGCAACAGAGCAAATTTCTCTGTAGCTCTGAAAATCTGGGAAGTAAAAGTTGCAACTTTGAACCTTTAAAGGTATTTGGCAAACTAGAAAGTTTTAGCCTTTTTTGGGGGAGGGGTAGAGGTTTTTAAAATATTTGACTAAATCAAAATACTGTCTTGAATCTGAAATATTGCTCTTCCCTGTGTCTCAATTTAAAAAAAGCTGAGGAAATCTTCCAAATGAAAACTGTTTTGATCAGAGGTGATCAAACTTATTTTACAAAATATTTTGTTTAAATGATTAGTCCTGCTCAAAATGTTAGGACACTCTCAGCAGAACTGGAATGTTTTTATATTGTTTAATCTGTGACATATTGAAGGTTCAAGTCCAATTTTTTCCTGTCCTCTGAAGTTAATCCTCCAACTGTGATGTATTTGTAATTCAATCTGGAAGGCAGATGGAAAAAATTAAAGGGCTTTGCCTGTTAAAGGTCTGCGAGACCTTTCACAAGGGTAACTTTTGTTTTTGTTGTAGTGCATCTTCTTTGAGCTTACTTCAGCCTTATATTTGGGTAATACAGCTCTGACCTGGTTGTTCCATATGCCTTGTCCCTTGGAAGAATTTCACCAGGATAATAATGCCTTGAATGGGAGCATCAATTATGGGGATATTGGGCAGTGTGAGTAGCAGTTTGTTATAAATTTATGTAGCTGATTGATTCTCAGCAGCACAAGCCTCTTGATTGCTTGGAGAAGGGCAGTGGCAGGGAAGTGGTGGGTATGGTTAGGGAGAGTCAGCAGTAAAGTTGATAGAAGTAATTCCTGCCATCTCCTGCCTTGGTCACCCATTATCCCTTGTCCTGGAGCTTTGTAGCCCTTGAGCCTGGGACAGAAAACATTGGGAAGGTCTGTAGGACCTCTCAGACTGTCCTTCCAACTGGAGAAGTTTTAACTAGGAATTGCATCTTCACTGTGACTGCTGGAGGATTTTACGCGTAAGTAATGAAAGCCTAAATGTGTTCATGGGCTTCATCTTTACATGGTAAGCAGAATCTGGAGTTTCAATTGCAGCACAAAACTACTAATGGTTTGTGGAAGTTGAAACCAGTTTGTTTGTGTTCTTGTTAGCTGCTTAAGTTTCCAACATAAAAGTAATGCTTCATCATATACTGTTCGTTTCTAACAAGGGCTGACCTGAGTAACCTGGTGCTTTCCTACAGCATATCCTGTAGCTGTTTAAATGTTCTTTGGTCTTGTCAAGTGGCTTGTCCAAACTCTGATTCAGGGCAGGGGTAGAGTTCCTGTTTGAGGCTTTCCTTTTCAGTGCTTTTTTAATCACTGAAGTGATAAATGAGTGCTAAAAGCAGACTTCCTTGAACAGTTGCAGCCTCCCAAGAGCAGGTGACATGGTTTCTGCCGCATAGAAGAAGAACCTTCAGTAAAAATACATGAAGCATGATTCTAGTCAAAGGTCAGTGTACTCACAAGGACATAGTTGCAATGGAAGAGATCCTTTTGTTACAAGGATCTTAAGCCTGTATTTGTTTTGGGGACAGTGTTTGGCTGAAAGCTAATTCCAGCCAAGGAAAAATTGCTAACAGTCGCTCTAGACCATTGCTGGTAGAATAGGAGCTGGAATCAATTAACAGACAAAAAAGCATATGTGCTATATCTTTTGTTAAATGTGACAGATCTATTAATCTAGGAACAAAACCTCTGAATTATGGGAAGTGTGGAAGATTACAATGACATGGAGTCCATCTCTTCCAGTTTACTTATATGTTTTTGTGGAGGACCTTCAAGTTAATGGGTTAGCAAGGCCTGATGCAAGAAGGTGCAGTTTACATCTCCCTGCTCTTCCACTGAGCATCACATGATTGTGTGTTTCAAGTGGTGCAAATCTTCAGTCTCTGCTGTCCCTTGCACAAGTGTCAGGCTAGAAAGCAAGGAAACTCCTCATTCCTTGCATTTAAAATTGAAAAGATAAAAAAAATCAAGGTTAGCTTTGTTTTGATCTTTTTTTCTTCTGCACTAAATGAGCAGGGACAAACTGAGAGAACCTTACCAGCTGTTGGTGAGATGAAGCCTCAGTCCTGCCAGGCTACAATGCACATAAATGTGCAATAGGAAGAAACAAAACAACAATACTGTCAGGGAGGGAGGCCTTTTTTTAAGCATTATTTTTTTAGCTTTCACTTCTGGTTCTGTCTGCCCTGCTTTGAAGACTTAAATGGTGTGTGAGTGTTGGGTTTTTTAGTGGTACTCTACTGCTGCAATGGTTTTTATGGCTTGACTATTTAATTATTTGTAGTAGTACTTGTGACAAAGTTTGGGCCCCCCTTGAATATGATGCTGTACAAAGATGACAAGGCAGACCCTACCATTGTGGGTCTGCAACTTAAATGGCAGAAGCAAAGATTATAAAAGGAAATAAAACTAACTGGACCAGAGCCCCAACAGCTCATCAAGAGCAAAACCAAGAATAGAAACACATCAGTGTAATCCCAAAGAGGCTAGTGCCCACGCTGCTGTTCATGCAGGAGGATATCCTCAGCCTGTCCTGTATCTGCCTGTCTTCAGGAAATAATTCAGACAGGATGAGCACTCAAAAGAACTCCATGAACGTGTGGAGGGTGGAGTGTGACTCTTGAAATCCCCTGGCTTCTCACCAGTAAAACAACTGACTTGATTTCGCATGGAATATCCAAGTTTGTGAAAATAAAGCTACTGCACAGAGGATCAAAACGCAAGCCATGACAAAAGCTTGCAGGCACAATCTTGCCAGAAACTCAAAAGTACAAAACTACCAGGTGCCGATCTACCTCCTTGAATGATATTAAATGCTTTTGGTTAGAAGCTACTCTATGAATTAAAGTTTTGTTTTGGGTTTGGGTTTTTTTGGGGTGGGCTTTTTTGTTGTTGTTGGGGTTTTTTTATTTTTTGGTAAAAAGCTTGGGTTTGCTGTCCTCTCTCTGTAATCACTATTGACCTTAAGGTGCTGCTGAGAAGGAAGTGGGTTTTAGCCCACATGTCCTGTTTTGTCTTTGTACTTTACTCATTGCCATAGTTCCTGAATACTTCCAGGAGTATATTAAGTGACTAACATCTGTAGAACAGCTAACTAACATCTGCTGTGCTTTTTTTGTACCCTCCCCAGGGAAGATGTGTGGCAGAGTGGCTTGTTTTGTTTTAAATGGGCTTCCAAAACAACAAAAAAACACATTAAAAAACCTCATCCTGAGAGAAGTCATCTTTGAGAGCTCAACAAAAGCATGCGATACATGTGCACATATAATGTAAAGTCAAAGAAACGTGCCATGTATTTCAGGTAGAAGGCAGCAAGGTGGGTTTTGGCCCTTTCTTCCAACCTGAATTTGTTCAGTGGACCAGCCTGGGGAAGGCTCCTTGTCCTGAGCCAGTGAGCTGCACTTCACTGTAGAAAGTTTCTCTGAGCTAAAGAATCAAAACTGACTTGAGCCTTCAGCCTCTTGGGCACAATATCTCGTGCTGCCTACTGCTGGTTTTAATCAAACTCACGGAGTGCAGTTATCAGCAGCCGTGCTTTGGGTAGTGGCTGCAGTCTTCCATCTGGAGCTGGCTGCTTCTTCAGCAGTCTGTTGTGTGTTATGTATGTGTCTTCCTCAAATGCTTTGTGAATCTTTGAACTCGGAGTTCTGCAGGAAGATAAAAGGTCGTTCCTGTTTGTAATCAAGTGAGGATCACAGGTTTTTGTACAGGGAACTGAAGTTTTGTTGCTTGCTTTCTTTGCCTCACAGCTGCAGCTCTTCAAAGTATTCTCATCCTGCCTACATCAGGTGACAAAAGTTTAAGGGAAACTTACTCATAACATATTAGTTTCAGTAGTCTATTTTTATCTGTCATTTTACTACTATCAGGATGACTGTTTCTATGCAGTGTTTTATGCATGTTGTACTTTCATTTGTAATAAAACATTGCTGTTGTATTGCTGATGATGACTATATTCTTATTTCTAACCAAACTTGCTAGGTAGTCCTCTTTACTGAAGCTTAACATTTTAGGCTGTATAACTGCTTTGGATTAATCCTGGAACAGTTTTGTTTTGGAAGGGCACTTTGCGTATCATCTGGTCTAACCTCCCACTCAAAGCAGGGCCAACTTCAAGGATGTGTTAGGTTGCTCAAGACCTTGTACTTACTGATGACATCCTGGCATTAATTGTAATGATGAAAATTGTAATGGGAAAACCCCTCGTACATGCTAGTATACCTTGACCGTTGTTACTTTTAACCAACAGTTTAGTACATTCACAATACGTAAACTGCTTTTTTCTTTTGCTGTTGTAGTGTAAGTCTGGTTGCAAAAGCCACTGCTCATTTTGCGTAAGTGTGGAAAATTTTGTTTAACTTTTGAATGGAATCTGACTTAAGAAAAAATGCTACAAAAAATATACCTAGGTAATGTCTGTTGTAAAGTATACTTCCGACAGTTTGTGGGGTTTATTCCTTGTTTGCATACGTGTTCTGTAAAGGATGGTGAAAGGACAGGGCTTGTTGAAGGAGGAGCAGGGCTCCCACGTGCAGCCCTGCAGGTTCCTGCAGCAGTTTGACTACACGACAGCTCCATCTGCTGTTCTTCAGCACAATTTTATATTAATTCTTGTGCTTCTTCCCTCTGATTTAATACATTTTCAAACTGTTTTTACTCTTGTGAGGACACCTCCAAACTGCGTGTTGATGTTCTGGATTCAGAATTTCTTTGAATTCTCGGCAATAACCAGCAGTTGTGACATCTCTCTCTTCCTCTGCCTGTGTTAGAAGCATTAGCTTTTTTTAGTCATTATGTGTCTCAGCCTTGCAAAAGCAAGTTACTACAAGGTATTGAAGCCCCATCATCTAGCAATAAAGGAATTCCTGCTCTTCAATTGAGTAATATGTACTTGTGATTTTAATTTTTTTTTTCTGGAGAAGTCTGGACTTGTGTCCAGGCTGGGATCTTACACATGTCCATGGTGTGTGTCATGAGTATGATGAACAGAGGCAGTTTAGCTGCTGTGAGGCTATCAAAATTTTACAGAATGAGGAAAGAACAACGTGACTGCTGGCAGTGAGTGAGTCTACAGTGTGGCTCAGTCAAGATGGAGAACCATGACGCTTTGATCAATGCGGTTACTAAAACGGGCAAAAGAGAACTTAAATTCCTGTGCTTTTCTCCTTCTTGGTATTGAGAGGCAGACTCACTAGAGCATGGGGATTTGGGGGTTTGTTTTGTGGGAGTAGACTGAGAGATCACATAAGGAAACCTTCTTATAGTAGAATATATCTCTAAAGAAAATTAACTGTCATTCAGGAAAATATATTCATGTTGGGCTAATTATATCCTGGTTTGCTAGCTTGTCATGGTTTAACCCTGGCCGGCAACCAAGCACCACGCAGCCGCTTGGTCACTGCCCCACACCCAGAGGGATGGGGAGGAGGATTGGAAAGGAATATAAAACTCTAGGGTTGAGATAAGAACAATTTAATAGGGAAAGCAAAAGCTGCGCATGCAAGCAAAGCAAGGGACTCATTCACCGCTTCCCCTGGGCAGGCAGGTGTCCGGCCGTCCCCAGGGCAGCAGGGTTCAGTCACATGTAATGGTTACTCAGGAAGACAAATGCCATAATGCCAAATGTGTGTCCCCTTCCTCTTTTTCCCCCCCAGTTTATATACTCAGCAGGATGCCATATGGTAGGGAATATCCCTTTGGCTAGCTTGGGTCACCTGTCCTGGCTGTGTCCCCTCCAAGTTTCCCATGCGCCCCCCTCCCCCCAGCTCTCTGGCTGTCAGGGCCTGAGGAACTGAAAAGTCCTTGACTTAGTACAAACATCACCCAGCAACAACTACAAACCTCAGCACATTATCAACAGTGTTCTCTCATCAGAGCCAAAACACAGCACTGTACTAACTAAGAAGAAAATTAACACTATCCCAGCTGAAACCAGGACACAGCCTGTGGAATAGGAACAGTAAGATGGGCTTTAGAATCTGTTCTGCAGGAATAGTCTCAGCCTGGTGCCGAAAGGATGCTTATCCATTAAACTATTCTGATTTTGGAGTGTGGGGTTTTTTTCCCCCTTCACTGTGTCTTTTTTTTTTTTCTGTTTCATGTTAAGCTGCCTGCACGGAGAAAATTTTTGTACTTATGTTTGTAGTTCAGGGAAGCTGAATACTTTTTGTGGTGTAGTTTTGTAGGTGCTGTGGCTTCAGGCAGAAAGGATGCAGAATCAAGTTAAAGTGAAATGTTTAATTTCAGATGATTCTATAAAAGGCAGACAGAACACATGAGCCTATTTTTTTTCTTATCACTGGCTAGCAGCCTAACCAGAAAAGTTAAATAGAAAAATACCTCTCCCTTTTACAAACAGTCCTGGAACAAAAGACGTATTAGTTGTACTTTCTAACAGTGTTGGAGTTTATTAAACTATACTATGATTTTTTTTATTAGAATGTGCCTTAGCTAATCCTTTTCTAATTGTCCCAAGGTCTTATGGCCAATAACTTTTTCAGTTGCTGACCTTGTTTTGCCTTTTTACGTCTAGTCACTCTATCTAATGACTCTTGATTTTGCTTGATGTAGGAAGTTAAAATGAAATTAGTAACTGTGCAAACAAAAAAGGGAGCATGTGAGTTGTCAGTGTAAAATAAGCCCAGCGTATGTTATCAGCACTTGAGTTCAGTGAAAAAGCCCTTAAATACATACATAATAACATCACCACATACTTATAAATAAGTAGTAAATGGTCCCGCTGAGCAAAACTGTAGAACATACATAAATTAGTTTTATTTGGGTCTGGAAGCAGTTCCTGAAGTTAACTTATTCAGAGGACCTTGTCTCATATCTGACAAGACCACACACAGACCTTCAGCTGTTCCTGCTGTTGTGCTAGCAGTGAGCTGCAGCACAACTGTCCTTTCACTTCAGTCCAAGAGTGAGAAACTTTTGAGAGTGTTTGGAGAAGGCACTTTGCAACAGATTGTGTATCTTAAATAAGTTCCTGCACTCTTTGACCCAAAGCAAATATAAGTACGTGGTGTGGAATAGCTGGATCCTGCAGGTCAACAGTTAGGCTTTCCTTAACTGCCTGGAGGAACCTGCCTAGTGCTTAGGTCACTGCAGTAGCAGCAAGTGTTTGGGTTTGTGTGTGATTTGGTGCTTTTTCACGTTTCCTATTTTCAGAACATCTGAAAGTTAACGTTAAAGTTTGGTTCTTGGAGCATCTGAGAGATTTGGCAAAGTTCTTGGTGTAAAGGCAGATGGGTGAGCTGAGATCTTGAAGCCAGCAGATGTCAGGCTGTTACCACCAGCAAGAAACTATGAAAAGATGATGCTTTGTGCTGATGAAGGCAAATTAGGAAGCTACGGGTCATCTTCAACTGATGAATAAAAGTAGTGATTTGTGAGTACAGGATGATTAAGCAGGATAACTCCTCTTGGAGTAGTTCGGGGGTGGGGTGGGTGGGGTGTTGGTTTTGTTTTGGAGGGGTTCTTTTGTTTGTTATAGTAAAAGCCTGCACAGGTATTCCAGAATAAAATTATGCCCATGCAGGGAGTTACCTTGTAAAAGGAACTGATAAACCTTCCCGGACAGATGAATGT
Source organism: Falco cherrug (assembly GCF_023634085.1). Lineage (NCBI taxonomy): Eukaryota > Metazoa > Chordata > Aves > Falconiformes > Falconidae > Falco > Falco cherrug. The sequence continues at coordinate 8,752,751 of NC_073698.1, forward strand.
TTGGGGAAGGGTCAAGGGGGATAGTGCATACAAAATAGTGTGAACAAGCTGAGAAATTGACCTTAGGAATTGAAATTGTATTTCTAAGAGAATAAAGCTGACTCTGTGGGGTCTGTGTTAAATGGTGTATGTATAGGCTTGCAATGTTTGTAGGGCAGTGGAAAAAATTGAGGAGGGTATAGGGATTAATGAAAACTGCAAGGAGAGGAGGAGAAGCATTCCACAAAACTATCTGAAAAATCTCAGTAGCACAAGAACTACAGAAAATTATTATTTTCTAAGAATTAAGAAAAATCTACCACTTTGTGACAAGAATCTGTTTAAATGTCAATCTTATTTCAAAAGGGGGAAGAGAAGGAAGTGGGAGGTTTTTGTTGGCTTGAGTTTGTTTGGGTTTTTTTTAATAAGTAAGGCCAGTAAGGATTTTCCCTAAGACTCAAAACACTGTGTAACAATGACTTTTTGCTTGATACAGTCTTATTGCATCATAGACCTTGTGACCCCTCAGCAGATTTGTCCGACTTCCTAAATATACTTCTATCTCATGTTAAGTATGATACTATAAAAAGGGCATGTGTTTTTTTTTTTATGGCTGAAAAAACATTTATCCTTCAGCATATACACCTGTAATTTGGGCTGGTTTCATTGATAATGCAGAAGAATTCTGGTGCATTATGAATATAAATTATTTCAATGTCATTTTTTTATCTTAGTAAAACGTTTTTTCCTTTTCTTTATTTTTCATCTGCAGAGTGACTGTCAGCGCTTCCAGGGGACTCCAGAATTAATTTTAGTTTTCTGAAAATGTTGTTTCCTTGTTCTTACAGATTGATCACTTTGGATTTGATGAAAACCTTACATTCCAGCAACGGTATCTAGTAGCAGATCAGCACTGGAAGAAAAACAATGGACCAATACTGTTTTATACAGGCAACGAAGGAGACATCACATGGTTCTGCAACAATACAGTATGTAGAAAATAGATGCTTGATCTTGAATTACAGGCCTTCTTTCCAGTAGTGGCATACTGAAAAAATAAGAACAAGGAGACAGGGTCAGAATATCATTTAAAGAGAAGTTTGTAGTGATTGTTATGGTTGTTACAGGAGGAAGAGGAAGCTGAACGGAAGTGCAGAAAAAGTTTTAGGGGGGTCAGGGTCCCATTTGAAGCCCATAGAAATCAAAGGGATGTGCTTGTATTGACTTCCTGGAGCAGTGAAGAAGATTTCTAGAGGAAACATAAGGTGCCTCAAGCTAAGAATGCAAGATTTTGGACCAAAATACACCTATCCTAGTACTTTAGATTCCCCAAGTAAAATGGGAAGTTTTGATGTTTTTTCCCCTAAGAAAAATGTGAAGTGGAAGACGTGGAAGTTTTTACTTCCCTGAGCAAAACAAATGCAGAACGAAGTGTGTGGCTATTTTTTCAGCCACTTCAATACAAAGTCCAGTAACGCAACAGGAGGTGGCATATGCTGAGCTCAAAGCAACCAAGGACCGCTTACCCACTTTGTTCTGTCAGCAGGCAATCTCTGTCTGCCTGTTTCCATAACTGGTGGTAACAAGTTGCTGTCAACAAGTTGTAGTTACACTTATTTTCAACTAATAAATTATTGCAATGTTCTAGGTTATTGCTTATTGCCAAACAAATCTTGTGCTTTCTGTAACTAATGTAGTCTTAACTCAATGTTGAGCATATGTTTATTTCCTATGGATTAAGCTTGTGCGTAGGAGTTTTGGCAAGATTGCCTGTGTGTACTCACAAAACAATACTGCTTAATATTTTGCAGCATTAAAATACGTGTATTTTCTTTGTACGTGTCCCTTTCTATGGGTGGATATCTGGGTTTGTGTGTTTTCTCATTTCAGTCATACTTGAAAACCAGATTGCACTTTGGCTTTCTAGTTGTATTTTGATAGTGATAGCTTTCTCATCAGAGAATAAGAGTTGGAATACACTAGATTGAAAGTAGACTTTGAAAATAATTGATCCAAGTTATTTAAATGTCTGTTTTCCTCTAACTAGGGTTTTATGTGGGATGTGGCTGAAGAACTTAAAGCCATGTTGGTATTTGCTGAACACAGATATTATGGAGAATCTTTGCCCTTTGGGAATGAGTCTTTTAGTGTAAGTGTTGTCATTTGTCTTCCTTAAATGTGTTCTATAGAAACATAATTCTGCCTATTGTAATTCCTGCCACTGCAGTGACTGTTAGCCTGAGTAAGACTTAAATGTGCTAGAAGCACACAACTGTCCTATTTTTGTAACTATCAATTCTAGGATATAAAAAAAATCTCAAGGGACACGCCTGCAAAGAATATTTCATTAGCACAGATCTAGAACTACAGCTGCTGTGGGGAATAGAAAGACTGCTGGGGGAAATCACTCCTGTGCTGTACATAACCTGTTTTCTTTGTCTCAGGATTCCAAGCATCTGAATTACCTGACCTCAGAACAAGCTCTGGCAGACTTTGCAGTACTGATTGAGTACTTAAAGGCAACCATTGCAGGAGCCCGTTACAGTCCTGTCATAGCTATAGGAGGATCTTATGGAGGAATGCTTGCAGCCTGGTTTAGGATGAAGTACCCCCATGTGGTAGCTGGGTGAGTGTACTCACCCTGCTCAAACAGAGCAGGCACCTGTTGCTTCCGAGCTATAAATATTGTGATACTGGGAGAAGTATCATAATTCAAGCTGGCTTGATTTTTTTTCACTACTGGCAGGAGGAGTTGTTACCTTGAATTTGGGAAGAGACACTGTTTGCCTAATAAAGATAACTCTAGGTCAGCAGGTACTGAGTGGTGTATATTTTGAGAGCTGTCTGTTAGTTTTGTAAGACCAATTATGAATGCTGACTTTGCACCTACTTTTTTTTTTATGATCACCAGATCATAAAAACCCTACAAAACCAGTAATTCCCCCACCTTTGCTAGAGAGTAGACTTTTGTGGGCAGGGGCTCTCTTCGGTTGAGTTTGCACAGCTGCCAGTGAGAAAGACCTAGCTGCGAGATGAGAATGAAAAATAATAAAGCAAGCAAGTCTGAAATTCTTCTTCATGGTTTTTTTGATATCTTTGTACTTGTGTCCAAGACTTAACCTTCAACAGCCTTTGCATGTGGAGTTATGGAATAGTTTTGCAATTTATGGTTAGTCTGCCTGGGGCTCAGTGTTCAAGTTGAATTATAAATTCTACTTAGTGGCTGTAGGGAGGGTATTGACCAGAGGACAGAATTTCACTTTGCAGGAGTTCAGCATCTTATGTCCCTTTGCAGAGCTCTGGCAGCCTCTGCCCCAATCTGGCAGTTTGGTGATTTGGTTCCCTGTGGCGCTTACTTCAGCATAGTGACCAATGATTTCAAAAAGAGTGGGACGGGCTGTTCAGAAAGCATCCGGAATTCCTGGAAGGCCATTAACCACCTTTCTTCAACAGGTAAGACCTCACCAATACTTTTTTGAAGGGTTGTAGTGTTTGGGGTTGTGTTAAAATTTCATAAAATCAGCAAGCTTGTGTTATGGCTTTCACCTGTGTATGTATTGGGTTTTTTGAAACTATACTTTCAGTACTGAAAACTTCCAAATAAGTTTAGCATTATTTTTTTAAATATACTTTGTTCAGACCTGGTGTGATTCAGAATCCAGGTCCAATCATCCCTAAGGTCAGACAAGGAGCTACCTCCAGATCAGAACCTCAAGGCTTGTATTCCTTTCTGACAAAGTAGGCCAGATAGTTGTTACTTTAAAAAAAATAAATATTTAAATACCAACTGAGGGAATTGGATATAGAAGATCACTGCAATCTTTATGGATTCAGTGCTAGGGATTCAGTTGGACTCTATCTTAAGGGTCTTCTCCAACCAAAATGCTTCCATGAATCCACAGCTGCCTGAAAGGATGTTGTAGTGAGGTGGGGGTCAGTCTCTTCTCCCAGCAACAAGCAATAGGACAAGAGGAAACAGCCTCAAGTTGTGCTGGGGGAGGTTTAGATTGGATAGTAGGAAAAAATTCTTCACTGAAAGAGTAGTCAAGCATTGGAACAGGCTGCCCAAGGAAGTGGTTCAGTCCCCATCCCTGGAGGTATTTAAAAGCTGTGTAGGTGTGGTGCTTGCGGACATGGTTTAGTGGTAGATTTGGCAGTGTTAGGTTAGTGGTTGGACTTGATGATCTTAAAGGTTTTTTTTTCAATCTGAATGATTCTATGATTCTATATCAGGTGAGGTCACTGTACAGCAAAGGAGTTAAATTTAAAAAATAATCTTGCTACTTCGGTGTCCTAAAGAGAAAGCCTGGTATGATGAATTAGGTAATTTAAATCAAGGAAGCTGAATTGGATGAGTTCTAGACCAGATAAAATAAAGGCCAGGAGAGTACCAAGAGAACTATCTATTAATAGTCCTTGTACTGTGCAGTATCTGGTTTGAAGTTTTCCTCTCATTGGAAGAAGCTTGCCCTGATGTTTATCTAAAAAACCAGACAGATTTACAAGATGTTTGGCATCTTTCTGATAAGAATAATGTTACCTTAATTGTGACATACCCATATGCTGAAGTAGCAGATTGCATTTCCCTCCACTTAGAGGTGCTGACTAAAATGCCTGTATGTGGAATTTCACCAGATTAGTTATGCTAAGTGAAGATTTTTTTTAGCAGCAGCGCAGCTGACCTACGTGTTAATGGTACAATAGTCTAAATATTATTTTGTTTAATTTTTTTATTAAAGATGCAGGTTTACAGTGGCTTTCCAACACATTTCATTTGTGCAGCCCATTAAAAAATCTTCAGGATGCTGCTATGTTGAAAAATTGGCTGAGTGAAACATGGGTAAACTTGGCTATGGTGAACTATCCCTATAAAGCTGACTTCCTGCAGCCTCTGCCAGCTTGGCCTATACAGGTAACGAGAATCATTGTCTTGTAGAGTTGATCATTTGGCTTAACCAATTCACTTCTCTCCTAGCCTTGTACCTTTTCCTTTATTTTTGTCTCTGTAGAGCCCATATGGCTGAAAAAAAGAGAACCAGGGCAATATCTTCTTGTGCATTGACTGGTTTGTTGCCTAACTGCCATTTGTGGGGCTAATAGGTTGCATCAAGAGCCCAGCAGAAGAAGAGTGCCAGGAATGACTGAAAAACCTCAGCTGTCCTCGGGTTGTTCTCGAGGAGCAGAAATGCTGCAGAAAAAGCACATGCCCTTAAAACTTCTGATGCCAGGCTTAGCTGACAGTGCTTGCAATTGAAGAGAAAGTTTTGAGCCAATGTCCTTTTTGATGTGGGAAATGTAGTGACAAAGGAAATGCAGATCCCCACAAATGTATTCCTTGCAGGGTCACTTCTCAAAGCAGAACCACTTCTTCACACTTGCAAACCTTCCTTTGTGCAGTTCTATTTATTGGCATTGCTTTCTCCAAGATTTCTGTTTTCTTGGAGTGTTTTTGGTCTTTTAAGACTCCGGCTGAATTTCCCTACGTGGCTTTGGGTTACTGTATATGGAAGGTGAGGCAGATAAGACACTAGTATTTTTGGCTAGTAGATAAAATTTTTTTTCCTTGTGTAGAGCTAGCTGTCTGATGGAGGTAGGGAGGGACATTCACCTGTCCTGTGTGGGTGGCTGCAAAGGGCAGTATGAACACCTTGAAAAATATTTCTGCTTTCTTATCAATCTGACACAACCTAAGAAATGTGCTCACCTTCACCTGTGTCCACGCTATCTCTGACTGAAGTGTAAACTAAAATGGAAGAGGCTGCTGCTCGACTGGACAGTGCTAATTAATGTATGAAATGGGAGTTAAGCTCCTCAGATACTTAGTTCTGAAACAGAAGCTCTAATCTGACTCTGAGGCTGGGAAAGGGGAGAAAAAGTGTGTTTGGGTATCTGGATATATATGCATGTTTAACCTGTTTTCTTTTGCCGGCTGCCAGTACTATCTCTGAAATACTGTTTTCTGTCTTACTACATGATCTGAGCTTCAGATACAGGGCTGTAGCCCTCTGCTGTGCAACCTCTAATTGTGGAGTTAAGAACTGATGGCTGAGCTAGCCAGACCATAAAACCTATTTGGAATGACAAAATGTGGAAGCTGGGCTCTGATGTTGTCTATAGGGAACAAGGGAGGGATCAGTTTCCTAGCTTCCATAATGAAAACAAGGGAAAAGATTATACAGGGGAGGGAAGGATAGTAAGTCCACTTCTGAGACAGGGTTGTTCAGCCTGGAGAGGAGAAGCTCCAGGGAGACCTTGTAACAGCCTGCAGTTCCTAAAAGGAAGCTGGAGAGGGGCTTTTTACAAGGGCCTGTAGCGATAGGACAGTGGGGAGTGGCTTTAAACTGAAGTAGGGTAGATTTACATTAGATACTGGGAAGAAATTCTTTACTGTGAGAGTGGTGAGGTGCTGGAACAGGTTGCCCAGAGCAGCTGTGGATGCCCCATCCCTGGAAGCATTCAGGGACAGGTTGGATGGGACTTTTGATCAGGTGTTCCCTGCCCATGGTAGGGGGTTGGAACTAAATGATCTTTAAGGTCTCTTCAAACCCAAACCATTCTATGACTCTTGGAAGATGCATGGTTAGCATTGGCCTTGAGCTGTGCCTGTGCTGCTGTCCTTGGAGCAGTACTGGAGTTGTAGTGCATCCTTTGCTCCCTGCAGAAAGAAACTGGGTTCTTCCAGTTGGCTGGGAGCTCAGATTCACAGCTTTTTGCCCTTCACCGTTCTTGTATTAGTCCTAACTCCATGGGAGCAGGGGTAAGGAGAAAGCCTTGTCAAAGAGAATATTTTCACATTTGTTTTTTTTAATGTTTTAACATTAAAAAACTTCCTGGGGCAGTAGTTTTTCTGGTTTTGGTTGGTCTTGTTTTTTCCACTACTTGTATCCTCAGTTAAGGTTTTGAATTAAACTTTACCTGAGATTGCTCTTAATTTTTCACAGGTGAAACAGTGCCTTGTTCTACCACCTCATTTTCTGAACACAAAGTAGTAAGAATTTTGCAATGCAGTACTACTGTATAAAAGAAATTTGAAATATTAGAGCTTTCCTTACATGGATTTTTCCATTTGTACTACAGCAAACTGCAGGGAACTCCAACCTGTACCTGGAGCTTCTTTGTTATATATATATATATATTTGCATGTGTTACCTTTCATTACAGAAAAGCTAAATATTCTTTAAGTATCATCTATTTTATTGCATGTGGAATGGACTGAAAAGCTTGGTGAATGAAATATTAAGGTTGTACTAATTTTTAAAGTTTTTTTTAATGAGGAAATGTAAAGTTTCAGGTTCCATTTACATAGTGCATGCTACTATGATGAATATGGCTTTTTATGATAATGCTCAGGGCATATCATTGCATAGAAAGATGCTTTCTGGAAGTGGTCTGACTAATTTGAGAATTGGGTAACTTGAGAAGAAATGTATATCCTATCAAGTGTAACATTAATCTTTATTTCTTATAGATTTAGACTCTTCTTTCTGTGTTGCAGGAAGTCTGCAAGTTCTTGAAGGATCCCACTCTCTCTGACAAACTGTTGCTGCAGAATGTTTTCCAGGCAGTAAATCTATACTACAATTACTCAGGAGAAGCCTCATGCTTAGACATGTCTGAGACTGCAACAAAGAATCTGGGCCAGTTGGGTTGGTACTATCAGGTGTGCACTCTATTCTTTATAAATTGCAGCTTGATGAGATTTTTGAGCTAGAGGTGGTGAGAATTGTCAAGTAATTTAGCTGTCAATATATTGTCAGATGTAACTGATGTATGGATGACAAATGTAATCATGAAGCAAGTATGATTGTAGTGGGGAGGGCAAGGCAGAAGAGAAGCAACTTTCTCAGGTTTAGGTTCAGTCTTCATTATCTAGGTAATTGTTGAGTTTCAGCTGTTTATATAGACTGGTAAATGATGTGCAGCAGCATCCTGGTCTTCTAATTTCCTTCCTCATCCCAGGCATCCACCCCAATTTGTGCATGCAAATATGTCAGGATACTGATGTTGGTACTGATTTCTTTTAGCTAAAACTGTTTATCCTGTAGCTTGCCGAGACCCAGCCTTTCCCATTAAGTAGGTAACAAAACTACACATCCCTGTGGTAAGTGGTCCAGGGCATTCTGCACTCCCCATCCCATTTACTAAGCACGTGCAACGCTTCCATACAGTCTCTCTTCTGAGGAGCAGGGCAGCTGCTTCCAGAAGCAAGGTGTTAAGGATTTAATGTTCAGGTAGTAACTGTGTGCTGTTGACTACTGCCTCCTATGTATTTTTTCTGCACAGCCCTAGATGTGTGGGCTTTATAAGTTGTCCTCTGTGACAGGGAGGGAAACACCATATGGGTAACAAAGAATATGGCAACTGGGCTCATCAAAACAACATATCCACTCTGCAGCTTGTTCTCTGCCTGCTTCTGAGGGTACGTGGGGAAGGGGGCAAGGAGGAACAGACTGTGAGTTAGGTTAGTTGGCATGGTGAGGGCTGTGTTGCTTCCAGGATATAATTTTTCTTTTTTAGCTAGTGTCACTAAGGTGTCAGAGTATAGTTCCTGTGAAAGGTGAAACTTTTCCTTGGTGTCGATGAGAAGGGCCATAAGGAGGATCTGGGGAACTACAGGCCTGCCAGTCTGACCTCAGTGCTGTCATACAGCACGTACAGGACAACCAGGCAGTCGGGACCAGTAGGTGTGGATTTATGAAAGGCAGGTCCTGCTTGACTAACCTGAATCTCCTATGGCAAGGTGACCTGCTTAGTAAATGAGGGAAAGGCTGTGGATGTTATTTACCTGAGCTTTAGTAAAGTCTTAGACACTGTTTCCCACCACATTCTCCTGGAGAAATTGGCTGCTCATGGCCTGGGTGGGTGTACTGTTGGCTGGGTAGAAAACTGGCTGGATGGCTGGGCCTAAAGAGTGAAGGTGAACGGAGAGAAATCCAGTTTGCAGCCAGTCGCCAGTGGGGTCCCCCAGGGCTCAGTACTGGGGCCAGTTCTGTTCAGTATCTTCATCGATGACCTGGACGAGGGGCTGGAGCACACCCGCAGTGGGTTTGCAGAGGACACGAGCTGGGGGCAGTGTGACCTGCTGGGGGGCAGGGGGCTCTGCAGGGGGTCTGGGCAGGCCGGGCCGAGGGGCCGAGGCCAGTTGTATGAGGCCCAACAGGGCTGAGTGCCGGGCCCTGCCCGTGGGTCACACCAGCCCCCCACAGCGCTGCGGGCTGGGGGCAGGGGGCTGGGAACTGCCCGGCGGGGAAGGGCCTGGGGGGGCTGGTCGGCAGCCGGCTGGGCATGAGCCCCCAGTGTGCCCAGGTGGCCACGGCGGCCAGCAGCGCCCTGGCCGGTGTCAGCAGCAGCGTGGCCAGCAGGGCCAGGCAGTGCCCGTCCCCCTGTGCCGGGCCCTGGTGCGGCCGCCCCTCGAGCCCTGGGCTCAGCGTTGGGCCCCTCACCCCCAGGCAGACCCGGAGGGGCTGGAGCGTGTCCAGAGCCGGGCAGGGGCTGGGGAAGGGGCTGCGGCACAGCTCGGGGGGGGCAGCTGATGGAACTGGGGGCGTTTAACCCAGAGAAAAGGAGGCTCAGGGGGGACCTTATCGCTCTCTACAGCTGCCTGGCAGGAGGCTGCAGTGAGGTGGCTGTCTGTCTTCTCCTGAGTAAGAAGCGACAGGACAGGAGGAAACAGCTTCAAGTTTTACCAGGGGAGGTTTAGATTGGAGATTAGGAAAAATGGTATTCGCCAAACGGGTGATCAAGCATTGGAACAGGCTGCCCAGGGAAGCGGTTGAGCCCCCATCCCTGGAGGTATTTAAAAGCTGTGCAGATGTGGTGCTTAGGGACATGGTTCAGTGGTGGGCTTGGCAGTGTTAGGTTAATGGTTGGGCTCGATGATCTTGAAGGTCTTTTCCAAAGTAAACGTTTCTATGATGTTTTGACAGTAATTACTTATCAACTGGTGTTTGACCTTTTTTATTTAAATACTGCACTAACAGCTATTGGACAGTCTCCTCGGAATACATCTTGTTTACCCTGCTCTTTTTCAGGCTTGCACTGAGATGGTGATGCCCATGTGCACAGATGGTGTCAATGACATGTTTGAGCCTCAGAAATGGGACTTTGATGCATTTTCAGACCAGTGTTACAGGTTCTGGGGGGTGAGGCCACGCCCCTCTTGGATTCTTTCTATGTATGGAGGGAAAAACATCAGTTCATACAGCAATATCGTTTTCAGGTGAGCCTTATTTCATCTTATAGAGTGGAATCTTCTACCAGTTTAGGTTGTCAGTGCAGAGAGCCTGTCTTATAAGTATCTAACAGGTCTGTCTCCAGCACTTCAACTGATTAAATGGTTGGCTTGCTTTGTGTTGCTCTTTAGAGTAAAATGGTCAATCTGCAGTGGCCAAAGAAGTCAACTGTTCCGTTGCTGCCTGTGTGACTCTTAACAGAAGAATCTGGTTTGGGATTCTGCCAAACGTAATCTTCCCACGTGGATTCCTTATCTTGTGGCCAAAGTCAAAGTTTCTCATGCTGGTAAATCAGTCTAGCTTTTATGAAGCCAAAGCACTGTCTCTTCCATGTAAAAGAAAGCCTAAACAAGCTCTAGCTATAACACAGGATCTTGGTCACAAAAATTATTGCTCTGAGTGATAGCCTTGTAGAAGGGCTGGAGTGACCTTCATTTTTCCCTTTGCAGAAAAGAGGGAAATAACTTGGAGTTTTCCTATTATTGGCAATTAGACAAGTTTCAACAAACTTGCTTAAGTTCCAAATACAAATAGATGTTTCTGTTCTAGCAAGGTGTACTGGTAATACAACAGAAGTTTGTCTGAAACATCTTTGTATGTGGACTAAAGGTGAAAGAAATGTTTCAGTCTAGTGTAAAAACTAGTGCATGCTGCTTGCTCTCTACTCAGCCTTCACTTATTTTTTAGGTTAAACTCTGCTTTCTTTAAAGGGAAGTTTGTGTAGCTGTAATTTTGCAGTGTGGCGATAGAAAGTTTTGAGCAGTTAAGTACTGGCTGATCATAAAGTTTTGATGTGGTAGGGAGGCATTTAATAAACCCATTGAAGCCTGTGCTTCAGGAGTTCTGACTTGTACTGATTGCGCACTCTAGGCAGCTCCTGGATATATGTTCCTCTGTGCTCTGGTTAAAATTGTGTGAGGGACTTCAAAAAAACAAAAAAAAAGCAAGCCCTACCACTTTTTAAACAAAAACACAACTCTGAATTAGTCTGTTAGACTTGGTGAATAGGTGTGTATTTTAAAAATAGGAAGCCATCACTTGAATTGGGGATTATTCTCCAGATTTCAGCTGTTAACGTTGGTCTGTTTGGCTCCAAAGGCCTGTTGCCTCCCTCTTGTTTGCCTCTTGCTGTTTCTGTCCCAGCAGGGTATCTAGTCTAGTGAGAAATTCCATCCTTTTTTGGAAAACTTTTTAATAAAAAAAAAAATTGTTGGTTTAACTTAATTTCTGCTGCAGTGTTGCTCATTTCCAAGGCTTCACAGCTCTGTACAGTAGAAATCTACTTTGTAAGCGATAGACAAGCAAACAAATCTAAAGTGTTTTAAGAATTTATGCCAGCTGAAGGAGCTTGAAATGAGAAAAGCTTGAAAGCAACCAAATGAATGAAGAAGTGCTGTACACACAAAGCTCTGGATCTCAAGCTGGGTTGTTTCTCTTCAAACAAATACATTGTCAACACTGTACATTTTATATAAGAGCCTTTTATCCCTGAGCACTGTGGAGTACTTTACAAAAAATATCCCTATGTTTACCAGGGGATGTGGCTCCCTGTGGGGTGAAAAGGACTGTGTTTCAAGTGTCAGGCAACTTGCACAACAGTGTAGCACAAGAAGGGAAAAATACTCAATCTGAAAAGGACCACTGTAGGGTGGATTTATCCAGCCGCAGTGGGATTTGGCCACGATGCTTAAACTGGTGTGGCTGCTTCTCCCTCTATGAACAGCGCATCACTCTGCAGATTCACACTGTTGTATGTATCGCATGGTATCAACACAAGAATCTCCATTGCTACTTTGGTACCTTCTTGGAGGTACGTAGTGTGTGAGTGGGTACTTAGGCTGTAGGCAGATACTGCTTGCCTGTCCTGAGCAGCGCATCTTTATTAAAAAAATAGTTTGAGGAAAATGGGGTTTTCAGAACCCTGTTTGCCCATTCTCTTGCAGCAGTTTCCACTCCTGATACTCTTGCTGGAACATGCTGTGTACTTGGTGTAGAAGTGTTGCACGGTGGTGGAAATGGCATTTAACACTGTTCATGCATGGGGTGGCAGAGAGCTTGTAGCAGCTGGTAGTGTCTTGTCACCAACATACTACGATAGTCAAAATCAGCCCAGGTTATTTCAGACAGTATGCAATTTGATGTGCAGTCTAAAAATTTGTATTTTTTTAATCTGGATGGATCACACCTAGGTTGTATGCTTCTAACTTAGGGCACCCACCTATCCAGTTCTGCTCTGGCAGGGAAGAGGCAGAAAGTGTAGGCTCTGTTTTGAGATACTGGATCTATGTGCAGAAGCAGGGATTGTTAGCATAAAGGAGAATGGAGGAAAAGAAGAGATGGCAGAAAAATGCCTGGCTGAAGAGAAAAGGTGAGAGATAAAAGTTAATAAAAGGAAACTTATTTTGTTTCAGCAACTGTGAAGAGTGGGCCTATTAAAGGATGTACAGACTGTGCTGCTAAGATTGTGTAAAACTTGTTCTGAGAAGGACTAGAGGGCTGAGTAGGCTCTGAAGAGATGATAGGAAAGGGAACTGTTTGCTGTGGGATAGGCAGGACCTTATTTATGCTGTCAAGGAAATACGATGGATTGAAAACAGGACCAGCATGCTGATATTTTGCTTTTTTTTTTCTGAAGCCTTATTTGCCTGGCTACTGCTAGAAAGGAATGACAGACTTCTTTATTCTTTCTTTTCTTTTACTTCTGTTTACATTGGGGAAACTTCTGTCCTGCAAGATGGGCAACTGAGTACTTACATGCGCACTTAGCTTTAACACGTAAAGAATCCATGCCATTGGTACTGGTTTACCTGATTCTCTAAAACTATGAAAACTTAAAATTATTTTGTGATGAGCTCTCGATCCCCCCCCTTCTCCTTTCAGCAAGTGTCACTTCCCAGACTGCGTCACTGCCTCTGGTGCCATCATTTGGCAGGAGCACAGAGGACGCAGCCAGAAGCTCCCAAAAAAGCCAGTGTGTGTTGTTTTCTTGTGGCATGCTTAGCTTCCACATGACTGGGACCAAAAAGATCCAAGTTCATGTACATCTTGGGTCTCTCAGCAACTCATCCCTCTGTTGCCAAGGTGCTCTGCTGATTCAGGTGACCTTTTAAATCCAGTGCTTTTTGCATGTTGGGCAGCTCTGTATGCTTTTTGTTTTACAGATACACAATGTTTCTCTTCTCCTAAGTCATCTTTAGAATCACAGAAAGTAAAAAACCAGAGATTCATACTGCTTGTTTGGTGGTTGGTTTTTTTTTAATGGAGAAACAAAGTATCAGTTCAGACCCCATCAGGTTTTTACTCTTAGTTATTTCTACAAAACTCATATTTACTCATTATTTCTTTCTGGTATTTTCTGGTGCTGCCACAGTGGTGTTTTTCTAGCTGCATAGCTGTTAATGTCCAAGGATGTTTTAATTTCTTAGATCCTCCTAGAAGTTTACACTCACATACTCTAGCGTTTCCTTTTGTGGGCAGGTCCAGTGTTTTAAGTGAGGAACAGATCTAGATTTGCATAGTTCCAAAAGTATACAGATGTTGATTTCTTTGTGCAAAAAGATGGATCACATGTGGGAAGAACACTGCGGTAAAGAAAATAAGATGTAGTAGAGATTATGGGGTCAGTTCATTCCCAGCTCTGGAGAGATGCAAAACTCTCACCCCAGCTCAGCCATTGGCATGCTCCATAGACCAGGCATTATCTGGAGCCAGATCTATAGCACAAGGAATCCTTTCAGTGATTTTGGGATAAGGGGGGGGGGGGGGGGGGCGCAGGAAATTGCATGAAATTATTCTGTCACAGAGGAAGAGTCATTTTAGAGTTTCTTGAGGGATAAAAGCTTTATTTTAATATTGCTGTTGCTAGAAATAAAGGGACTAACAGAAGGTCCAAGAATTTCTTTGCAAAACCAGGTTGGCACCCAGCAGAGACAGCAAAAGGTAGAACTTCCTGAAAATTAAACTCTAAAGGGTCTACTTGGTTACTAGTTTATGGCAGACTGAAGAAGGAAAGCAAAGTGCCTTGATTTGGGAATTTGGACGTGTCTTGGTACAGGGCAACCTGACCCTCTTATGGCAGTGACAAGTGGTAGCAGATCTAGTTCCAGAGGCTGTGGCACTACTATAGGTTATCATCTGAGTTGGCAGATCATTAATGACAGAAGCATAGCCTTGTTTAAGCTGCTAGTAGCTCCATACCTCTGTCAAGAGGGCTGCTCTTAACAGGGGTGGGCACAAGCCATTGAGCCAGGGCTGAGGCCTGTTTCTGTTGGTACCTGTGCAAAGCTAGCTGCAAGTGAGCATGGCTACGTTGATGTGAGCTGCCCCGCCACTGCTGACTGCTGTGCAGGTGTACCCTAATGAGGTATTCTTTCCTTACAGCAACGGTGGCCTGGACCCCTGGTCTGCAGGTGGGGTGACCCAGAACATCACAGATTCCCTTGTGGCAATTGTCATACCAGATGGAGCCCATCACCTGGACCTACGCAGCCGCAACCCTTTGGACCCCAAATCTGTGCAGCAAGCTCGAGCCTTGGAAATCTGCTACATGAAGCAGTGGATTGAAAAGGCCAGGTACAGCCACTGAAGTGGTACTGCACCAGCTGTGGCCCGTATATCTCCACTCGCTTTGCTGGGAGTAGGGCCAGGCCTTATCACATGGTAATTTGAACATTTCACTCCTGTTTCCTCACCTGTGTTGCAATGCTAACTGTTGCTTGTGCCTGTGAGAAAAGGAGGCAGCAGATGGATGGAGAGGGTTCTCAGATAATAAACTTTAGTCAAAGTGTGTGGATTGAGCTGCCTGCTCTGGCTTTCTTTCCTCTTTTGCTCTTCTCAAATGCTGTACTATACCATAAAGACTCCCTGTTCTAGGCTTGATGCCTTCCTTGCTGTGCTAAGTGATTGCCCTGACTGCTGGTATATACAGTGGATTAAATGGCAGTGCTGTTGATGATGAAACTCCTGCTGCCTTCAGCGGGATTGAATTTCAGACATCCTCGGCTGGTGTAAACTGCCATGTCAGGGGCATGGAGATAGTGGGGGAACAGAAATCACATCTTACTGTGATATTTGATAGAAAGTAGGGAGGGCATGGGGAAACTGGCTGTGCCATTTGTACAGAAACTGAACAGCCCTTACCCTTTGGAATCAATGCTGGAAAAGAAGTAAATATTTTTCTTAGTTTTCTGGCAGTTTATTAATCAAAGCTGCGTCAGGTGGCTTTTCCATTCTGCACTGTGTTGAATGGTCAGGGCTGGGCCCAGACTCGCTGTGTTGATAACTGGCTGAGCATGCGCAGTCTGCCTCAGGGTTTCATTTCTTCTTTGCCGTTTGTCCTGATTCTGAGATCTGCTGCTGGGATGATAGTTGCCAAAGAAAACGCTGGGTATTTTATGTGTGTGTGTATGCCCCACAAACACTTAGCTCTTTCAAATCGGGAAGCTTTCAAAGCTGTTCTCTTGAAGAGCAAATGTGACACTTGTGCTGGCTAGATCTTATGAAGTGACAAATAATCAGGGCTGTGCCTTGTGTGAGTTCCCCCCCCCCATCCTGTGTATTGTTCGAATTCTGCATGATCTGTTTGCTGATGGCTTTTCAATAAAAGCCTTTTAAAAAAAAAATTGTTTGCGGGACAAACTATTCAAAACACAGAATGCAGCTATCCTCTTGGATCAGCCTACAGACTGATGCTGAGCTCAACAAGCCAGGTGCACTGGGCTTTCTGTAAGGCTTCCAAAACAGACAAACTGCCCTGATTCATGAGACAGCATATCTGACATTAATAAATGGCTGGGGCAGTCCCCTCATTTTCCAGCTTTGGCTTCATTCACACTGAAGCCCTTCTTCAGAAAGGATTCTTTGCAATTTAAAGGAAAACTCCGTTTCAGAAAGACTTGGTTAAGGCTTCTTGTCCCCAGACTCTTAAAACTCCAGTTCTGTTGAAAAGTTTTTCTCAGCTTTGATGTGCTTGATAGTTGAGTATTTTCCTAAGACACCAGGTGGCCTTTTCTGTTTCCAGTCTCCTCCCATCCTCTGGGAACAAAGCAAACCCAAAACTGAAATTTTATCTTTTAAAACACTCTGCATCTTCTTTCCAATGGAGTTCCTGTCATTCCCTTGTGTTAAACACGGCATTTATGTTCAGACTCTGCAATCTGAACCTTTCATACTCTTGAGCAAGGTAATTATCTAAGAGACTGTAAAGAACAAGACTCGAAGAACCATGGGGAAAAGGAAGAGCTATGTAGAATTTGCCTGAAACCTGTTGACTGAAAGCTGTTGGTAATCCGATAGTTCCAATTTTTGGTTCTCTGCTGTAAATAAACTCTAGTCTCTCACTTGTGTACTTTATTATAACATGGTGGGCTTGATTTTTTTTTTGAAACAAAATAGTTATTGTTTTCTTAATCAGCTGGGTTACAGTCAAGTTTTTAGAAATACTGTTGTATCTTCTTGATGTGTTAATCAATGTATGGTAATGTCTGGGTTTGCTGCAAGGCAAGGAATGGGATCTACAGGAGTAAATACAGATTTGTGGATCACAAGTGGTTTAACTAAGCAAGAGGCTGTTCCAGTTGCTCCCACTGATTGCTCAGAATGCTATTCCTAGTGCAGATTCTGGGAGAAACATTTCCACGTTGTGTGAGGACGTGGGGACATTCCTGCACTGGGCTGTGAACCATCCAAATTAACAGCTACTGTATATTGTTAATCAGGTTGTTCCTCTCTCTCCCCCTGCTAGTGAACCTACTGTCTCAGGAAATAGCTTCTTTGTTGTTTAGAAAAAAACTTGTTAGCTTCAATCTGCGTAAGTGACTTAAACTTTCATTCCTCTCTTCAATCCTTTCATAATCAGAAAAAAATGCCTTTAATAAACCTTAAAACCATGCAATTTTAAGTTTTGAGAATGCATTTAAAACAAAATTGCTCAGTGTGATTTTGTTTGTGGTTTTTTTATTTATTTGGTTTTTAATCTTACTATTCCGTTTGTTTCTGTCTGTGAGACTAACTGAAGTGCATTTTGTATCAAGTTCTTAATGCTTGACTTATGAATTAGGTGACTGGTTTTCTGTTATTTTTAATTGTTTTTCCTTGTTACTTTTCCCATCAAATTTAGTTGAAACCTTAGGTCTTACATATCTTAAAAATTCAGAATTCAGCTTAAAATCTATGTACACGTCTGTCTGCTACCGAGAAACTGTCTGTGGTGTTTGGCTACCTCATCTAAATGGTGGCTCTCCTGCTTGTTTCATGCAGGTGAGAACAGAATAGGCCATGGGAAATGGTTGATTTCTCTTTCCAGGCATATGATGATGGACTATACTTCATCTCTGGCGTATGCGTGGTCCTTGGCATGCGTCATAAATGACGGGAATTTAAAAGTGTATGTTTCCTACTCATTGGGGAATGCAGAAGGAAAAAGAATGAATGATTTCCCCAAAGCATGAATTTTTACTGGTGCAACTGCTATTTCTATCAATAAAAGTGCATTGAAATAATGAAACATGAGTTTCTGGAGCTGGATTTTTTTTGTTTTTGTTTTGCAAGGACATGGATTTTTATCCCTTGCCAGATTTGGAGTTCTGTAAATGTCTTGTTTCTGATTGACTCTGGAGTAGGAGAAAAACTAGTTGAGGATTAACTTTAGTTACACACACAGCAGTCACGATGTCAGATGGTGAGCCTCTGCACTCATTCGGTAGTTTCTCATTCCGGAGGTTTAGCTGTGTGGTGAGGAGCAGTGGTATGAGCTTGTTCTCCATAGGTGACCATGTTGAATGCTGTCAGGTTGGCTATACTGGGAAAAAAAATCCATTTTGATTTTTGAAAGCTTATTCCAGTCCCAAGCAAACACACGCTTCCTACATGTGAGTGATGAAGGTTGTGTGGATGGATCTGTAACACTCCCTGACCTGCCGAGTCAAGGTTTTGACAAGGTTTGGGCTGTGTAGCCCAAAACTATTAATCAGGCAGGGCTAAGGCTGCAGAGTGCTGGGAGGGAGCTAAATAGCTTCTGCAACTTGATTGTAGGTAATTTTAACTTTGTGGTATTTGATCTTCAAAGGAGACTATAGAAAGGAAAAACCCTCCAGGAACCTGGAACCCAGTTTCTAAATTGCAGAAAAATTGCATGCAAAGTGAGAATCAAGTTCTGTCTCCCATACTGTCAGTGCACTAAGTTGCAGGCAAATGTCAGTATGCTTCAAAGGGATAATTTTTTTTCCTACCTCTGCTCATCTAACTCTGAGATGTGAAAGACCTAAAGAGCTTTCTGTATGTTGAAGACTTTGCACATAGACACTCAGATACCTTCCAGGACTAGTGGTGGATTCATTGTCTCTTTCTGATGGTCAGAAGAATGCTGTGAAACCTGTAAACGTGGGGTTGAAAAAGCACAGGGGACTCTGTACTCCAAGCCTACATTTTTTGCTCTCTCCTGTTGGTTTAGAACACCGGTGCTACAGCTGAGGGACTGCATTCATGAAACTGTGTTTAGAGGAAAAACGAAAGATGTTTATGGTAGTTTAAGTTAAAATTACTATGTCTGAAACTACTCGGACCTGATGCTACTTGCACTCACAGCCATAGCCAGCTGAAAGGAATGCACTAAAAGACCACCATGGGGACAGATTTGTGCTGTTGGAATAATAAAATGAGTCCTCACGGAGCTGAGCGAGCAACACATTTGTCTCATCTTTCTGAAGCAGGCTGCTGCTCCTTAAAATAGAAATCTTTCTGAAGTTGAAAGTGTGCATATGTTATAAATTATTCCTACAGAGTAAAAATAAATGATCCATTGGAGAGGGTTTTTTTGAATCCAGTTAGTTCTGTGGCTGTCACTTGCCGTGATAATGTCACTGGTGCTGATGTTTAGTGTATTACTAGGTGTTACTTCTGGAGCCTCTAGATTTTTTTTATAATCTAGTCTCTTTGTGTGTTCTTAAACCAAAGCCTTGGTCTTACAAAAATGAGTTTATAAATTCAGCTTCTTTAAGACTGTCCATGGTAAAAAATGAAAATGGTCTGTTTTGGCAGTGCAGGTTAGCAGAACATGTGTCCTACCTTGTGCTACCTGAGCAGTGAAGCAATGGCAAAAGCTCTGAGGATATCTGGGATAAATTCACAGTGCTTAAGTGCTTCTCAAATTTCCCTTTCTTTTGTTAAAAAAAAACAACCCCCATCCTGATGTTATCATTTTAAAGATGCTGGACAATTGCTTGTAGATTCTGCTGATATGAATAGACTTGTGTTCCTATATTATTTTGATTCCTTGATTTTTACAGCACTGCCTCCACGTGCAGAGACACAAGTGTTAAAGCCCCAAGTCAGCTTTTCTTTTTTTTTTTTTTCCCCCTCCCAGCCCAACTAATTTTCATCAGCAAATCTGAAACTATTTGATCCACATGCTTTAGGGCAGTTTCCTTCTCTGTTGTCCTTTCAATAATACAAGCCCAATGAAGAAATTGCTTTATAGCATTAATTATATTGCTAACAGCTAATTGCATTGCAGTTCTGAGCCTTGCTGAGGTGGGGACCCTCTCTGCAGCCCCACTATCGAGGTCCCCCTGGTCCAGGGGTGCGATGCAGAGACAGCAAATGTCCACAGCAGTGAAGAGTGAGAACGTGGTCCTTGAGCGTGGAGTGCCCGGTATTTGTGCTCTCCAAGGCAGTAGTAAACTACATCACCTGCTGTTTATCTTGCAGTTGAATCGAGTGCTGGATATTCAGCCCAAGAAAATCAGCTGGCTGCCGGGTTCTTCGGGTGTAACATGTGGGCATCTCCATATGGAAAATGTATTTTCCACAGTTCTATATCCGAGCGTTTCCTCGATGGGGAGTGAGAGCCCCTTGGGGCGGGCAGGGGTGGCTGCCGCCCAGCTCTCAGGGCTTTCCCTTCCACTGGTGATTTGCAAAATCTTTTAGTTCAATCACCTAGTTTAGAAAGTAGGGGCAGTGAAACACTGAGACCGGGAATAGCAAATCCCTTCCGTTTGTCTTGTTGTTTTCTAATGTATGCGACCTCTCTGGGTGGTTTAAGCGGTTTAGGTACTTTCTATAAAAGGGATCTTTTAATGACAAAACTAATGTGATTATCTTACCAAGTGTGAGAGGCGTATTCAAGGTTTAAAGAAAATCTGTTAGAATAGCTGAATGTATCTGCTTAATCCTTTCTCTAATGTGGGTGGACAATGCTCTGGGAAGCAATTGGTCTTTCTTTCTTAGAGTAAATGCCTGGTCTCCAGAGGTAGGAACTTGTTTGCAGCTTTTTATACCCTTACGCTTCACCTTCTAGAGAATACAAAGGCACAGGAGAGAGGCAGAGAGCTTTGAGAGGCCAAGTTTTTCTTTAAATAGCTGGGGGTGTAACCAATACGGGGCCAATTCCGGCAGGCGGCCAAGCACCCTCTGCTCCCTTTGACTGCTACCTGAATAGAGGGTCCTCCCTTTGCCCTCCTGCAAAACCACGTTCCCCACAGCGTGAAATACAGAAACGCTTTCTCTTTTCTGAGTGTGCGGGGAAGCTGTTCACAGTTCCTGGAATGACAAGGCCCTGTCTGGTTTTGTGTCTTGGGTGAACAGCCCTTCCCAGGTGGATTCACAGTTTTGGGGAACTCTCCAGAGATCTTGTTTTCCACATCAACCCTTTGGAAAGGTTTGAATCTGCTGACAAGTTACCACTGGGTGATGCCTGAGCAGGGGTGAACACGGCCATGCTCAGGCAGGGAGGACAGCACTGAGGGGTGATGCTGTGGGATGCAGCCATAGCTGGACCTTGGCTGGTACCAGCTTGGTGTTGCTCAGCTCCTCTGCTGTTCATAGGTCTGTGCTTGTGAATCTGTAATTTCCCTGTGTCCATCTGGATACACAGATCTTGGACACATTAGGAAATCCTATTATCCACCACATTTCACAAGATAGGTAGAACTCCCCACCTTGCCAAAGTATTTGACAAAGCAAATAGTGGCTCTGGAACGGTAGCACAGGGATTTGGCTTTACAGCAGA
The DNA here is from genome assembly GCF_023634085.1 of Falco cherrug. Taxonomy (NCBI): domain Eukaryota; kingdom Metazoa; phylum Chordata; class Aves; order Falconiformes; family Falconidae; genus Falco; species Falco cherrug. The sequence goes on from NC_073698.1 coordinate 8,773,967, forward strand.
GGCAAATGGGTTTAATTTTGTAATTTGTTATCCAAACATCCTCAGAACAGCACATAAGGAGGAAAAGGATATTGAGCTGCTGCCTTTCGCAGTTTGAACGAAACGTGCTGCATCCTCTCACCGCTCGGTAGAGTAACACAGGGAAAAGAGGTACCTGACCATCAGTGTATCCTCTTCACGGATAATCCTACACGCTTGTCTGGCTACCCCAGCCATGGAGTTTGCACTGGGTTCTCTTGATGTGGAGAGAGATGGTATTCAAGGACTTAGTATGCAACCTAAAAAGTAGCTCTGGATTGTATCAAACTGAATTTTCTGAAGGAAGGGAAAGCAATTTGTACAGGTGAGGCCTTGGCTTCTCCCCAGCAGGCTGCTGTGCCATCAGTAATCATAGGATGGTTCAGGCTGAAGGGACCTCGGGTTCTCTGGTCCAACCTCCTGCTCACAGTAGGGTCAGTTATGGGGTCTGACCAGGATGCTCTGCAATGTATCTCGTTTGCTTCTGAAAACCTCCAAGGATGGAGCCTGCACGGCCTCTCTGGTCATCTTTCTCAACAATCTGCACGGTGTAAAAGTTTTGTATCTAGTCTGAACCTCTTGTTTCATTTTACATGTGTTTTTCTCCTCCCACCACACACCAAGCACCCTGCTCTGTCTTCTTGTTGAACCCCGTAGACTGCTGTTAGGTGCCCCCAAAGCTGTTCCTTTTCCAGGCTGAACAAGTCCAGCTCCCTCATCCTCTGCTTGCAGGCCAAGTGCTGCAGCCCCAACTATCCCAGTGCGCTTCCACTGAACTTTCTCCAGTTGATTAATGTCTTCTAGTGGGAGGCCCCAAACTGGATGCAGAATTTGATTTGTGGTCACCAAGCACCAACTAGAGGGGGATGATCCGTTCCCTGGATGTCCCGGCTCTGCTTCTGTTCATACGGTCCAGCAGGCGGTTGCTCTCTGCTGCCAGGACACACAGCTGGCTCATGCCCAGCTTGATGTCCACCAGGACACCCAGGACCTTCTCCAGAGCTGCTCCCCCGGCTGTCAGTGCCCAGCCTGCACCACTGCTATGAGCCCTTTCTTCCCAAAGGGGAAGGACTTTGTGCTTGCTGTTGTTGAATTCCATGAAGTTCTTGTCGTCTTCCTTCAACGTGTCTGTCTGAATGGCCACCCTTCCCTGAGCGTATCAGCTCTTCCCTCCCACTTGGTGTCACCTGCAAGGCTAAGAAAGGCCAAAGAATTTGAAACCTGAGAACAACGTAGTTTCTTCTTTATCTCTTTTCTAGCCTTGAAAGCATTTGTTCCCGTAAGTATATGCAGCATCGAAAGGCTATCTTTCCCAACTACCTTCTTGTCGTCTGCATCCCTACATCAATTCTGCCATGGATTCTGCAGCTGAGGTCTGCCTGGGGAGGGAGGCCCCGTGCTGCTCTGCCCTCAGAGCCCTGCGGTACATCAGGGCATTCAGCTGTGCCTTGCTGCAATGCCTGCTGCCACACAGATCGGTTTAGAGGTGACGTTCAGTCACCACAGCCTCTGTGCTGCAACGGAGACAGAACCCAGGCATTTCTGCGAGGGACTGCAGAACGGGTTTAACAGTGGAGCACTGTCCAGATAGCTGGGGTGGGGAAGAAGAGCAGCCTGGGCTCCCTCCTTGCAAACAGCTTTTTTTGGATGTCCTGTTTTGGAGGATGGCTCATATGGTCACATGAGTCCGAGAGAGCTATGCGTTGGATCACCATTGGTTTATCACAGGTATTGTATCACCATTTCGTGAGGGAGGACTTTGGACCAGAATAAGACCAGAGAGACCTTGACTGTTTTTCTTCAGGGAGAATGATAAACCTTATAATGTGGTATCACTGCCCAGATCTTGAGTGGTGCTGCAGGGCTGCTCAGCAATGCCAGCGAAGTTGTCCCGTACATCTGGGCAGATGCTAGGGGGAGAGTTTCGGGAGTGATGGCAGGCATGGCCTAGTGGGTCACTATTTCCAACACTGGGCTTCCCCGAGCACCCAGGGCTGTGCTTCCACACCTGCATGTGCATCATAGGAAGCAACACAACTTCTCACTGTCTTAACGTAACACCTTTTGGTGTTCCTCCAGGCATCTCACAGATCCACTGGCTGCCCTCGGCTTCGTAGCTGAGGAGGCTCTGGTGACCTGGAGCCCCATTTCTTTGGTCCAAGGGGAGAACAGCGGCCCCCTCTCCATAAAATGTGGAGCATGCATGGGGAAAAAAGGAATTTCCACCTTCCCCCCCCTTGCAGTCTGCTGATGTGTCCAACCTTAAAAACAGTGCTCTTCGACTGCCCCTCAACATGTGCCAGAGAGGACAGGAGAGGAAGCAGAGGCTGTTATTTCCATGCAGAGGACAGTGCTCCATTCTCAATCACCATGAACGAGGCCATCAAAAAGGGCCAGGCCCTCCCAGGTCACACTGGAGGAGAGCGGAGGCTCCCACCTTTCCACCCAACAGATGAAGTCAGTACTTGCCACACAAACTAGACTAATAAATGTCGGGGCAGCAGGAGGTGAGTGCAATCAAGTGCGAGAGCCTGAGTTATAGCAGTAACCTGCTGAATTCCTGGGTCACAAAGTAATTTACAGAACAACCCTAATGTCATTCAATAATTATTCAGACAGCCCAGACCCCGGGGGGCACAGCCTCCTGCTGGGTGTATTATTAATACCATCAACAAGCAGCAGGATGTTGGTGTGAAGAAAAGAACCACAACACAAGCGTGTGAACCTAAGGAACAAATGGGAAATGGTATTTGTAGGAGATTGTACCAGCCTCTAAGGAGTAAAAAAAAAAAAAAAAAAAAAAAAAAAAAAAAAAAAATCTGTCTATCTTGTCCTAGCAAGTCATTCAGCAAAATATGAATGTGTCCCCTTTGACAGTGAAAATTGCTCGGGGCCGTTTGCAGCAGAAGGGGAGGAAGATCGGTGTGTCAGTGGCTGCTCATTTGTACCTCCCAGCCTCTGCGATAGTCCCCATGGAGACTGAAGAGGGGGGGGAGAGGGGGAGGAAGGTGGTTTCCAAGCACCCCAGAATAATTTAAATTAATATCCAGCGAACAATGTAAACCTTCTCTTTGACGTGGCGTGGGAATAGGCAGTCGCAGCGCTCGAACTAGGTCAGCTGAAAAGGAAGGTAACGCCACAGCCCGGGATTTGATCAGCAGAGTAAGCCAGGGGCTCGACCTCTGCTATCTCAGTCCCTCCCTTCCCCTCCCACCCACCACCCTCCAAAACATCTAGAAATGGCAGCAGAGACTTCTTTTTGTGATTGGAGACTTGCTGGATGGTAAGGATGTACATAAAGGCATGAGAGTGGGTGTAGAGGGCAACATCTTCTGCCGTGTGTACGACATGGGTGCCCGGAGAGGCCAGTGTCAACAGGGCAGCATTGCCACAGCTGCAATTTTAAACCGTTTTACATCACTGCTTTGGGTTTTGTGACCCTCCCTCACCCAGCTGAAGCTCTACACAGTCTAAAGGTTGCTGCAAAGTTGCAATAAGGAGTTACGTGGGCAAAGCCTCAAGTGAATCGAGCCTGAAGTAACCTGTGAGTTGTTTCTCAGCTGGAAAATGAGAGCAGAGGGCTACTTACAGCCTTGCTTTGATCTGGTGTGCACAGACAAGGAAAACCTCCCTGGTTTTGGCCCTTCCTCATGCAGAGGAGCATATAGTTTATTTAAACGTGGGGGTAAATGTTTCTCGAGGGCATTTACAGGATCAGAGAAGGCTTTCTGGCCGCTACCTCGGGGATAAATGGCATATGTTGGTTTTCAGCAGAAGAGGTTTTGCCTCAGAGCTGTTCTTGTAGCACAGGAATGGAGCTGGGCTGTTGCCTCAGGCACTACCTGAGGTGGTAGACCCATGTCGTCATTTGATCCACCACGTGTGTGGGATGTAGGTCACCACCAGTGACTGGGAAGTGACTGTTGTGCCTGGGGTGCCCTGCTCTGCATGGAGCCCTCCAGGAGCATCGCTGGCCACAGACTGAAGTTGTTACAGGAGCAGTAGCATCAACACATCGACTTGGGCTATGGGTGATTCTCTTTAGTCCTTAAAAGTGCAAAATGAGTAAATCTCCATAAAATTGCGCAGCAAAAAGAAGTTGGTCATGTGGAGCTGCCTGGTGGTAGGCAATCCTGGACCAGTGCACTGCAGGACCATTTCATACTCCACTGGGAGTGCCCAGCATGTGAGGGGTGGACATGGGTCTATCCGCAGAGCTGTCTGGGTCCATGATCCAGCAAAGCACTTATGGCGGTAATGAGACTTGCTGGGTCCTTTGTCAAAAATATTGTAACTCCGTTACTAGATCAGGGGCTGCCAGAGCGGAGTCTGGAAGGCTGTCACCTCCCCAGTGGAGACAGAGCGGAGCACTGCCTGGGAGTCATCTTCATGTTTCCTATCAGAAAAAAAAAGACACAGGGTGGCTCTCCTTCTCCATCTGTCACAACTGTGGCCAATTCACCACTTTTTCATAGCACAGGTGGAATACAGATGGCTGTTTAACTACATCAGAATTAAGCAGAGGTCCAGCAGCTGATAGATGTCCATCTGCCCAGGACAGGTGTCCCTGAACCTGCAAAGCCACCAGACTGGAGAGCCCCAGAGGTCCCGCAGGAAGGCATTTAATGTATTTGGGCAGTGGAGGGACAGCTAGTCCTATGACTGGATGGATAACCCATCCCTGGAAGTGCTCAAGGACAGGCTGGATGGCGCTTTGAGCAACCTTATCTAGAGAAAGATGCCCCTGTCCATGGCAGGGGGCTTGAACTGGGTGATCTTCAAAAGGTTCCTTCCAACCCAAACCCTTCTGTCTATGGAAACACATGAAGACGGGATCTCTGGCTGGGAACTGGGGGAAGCCAGAATCAACAGGTGTCCCCTATACCCGTGGTGGGCAGCCACAGCCTGAGGCTTAAGAAGCTCAGCCGTACAACCTGGTTCACTGGCCACAAGTGACTCCTCTTTCTGTGGCCTTTTCCAGTGTCTGGCCAGTGATCTTTTCCAGTTTGGGGTTTGGTTTTGCTTTTGCGCTGCCAGTGCACAGCTGGCAGGCAGGAGGGCCACAGAGCGCCGCGGACATCGATGGCAGGAGGTACGCAGGGCTCTGATGTGAGTTGCAGGCTCCAGCCCCTTTCTTTTGTTCACAGTTTAGCAATAAATTGCTAGGGACATCCACCCCCCATCTACCTCCCTCCTTGGCTTCTCCCACTGCCAGACGTGACGGTAATTTTGTGCCTGTGCTGCTTTTCTTGATGAGACCCAGGAAAAAGGGGTGAGAGATGTGTTATTCTGATGTTATCACTGTTGCTGCCTAAGAACAGGATCACCAAAATACTTCTATTTTCTCTTTTGTGCTTATGCACGGATGTTGCTGCCGATATTCCCTGAATTCCCCTGAAAAATAAAGAGTGTTTTATCCGTATTCCCCAAGTGCCCAATACAAATGCAAATCAGCTCCGAGTGTAAACGTTGTTTGGTTTGTGGTTGGGGGTTTTTTTGGGTTTGTTTTTTTTTTTTTCCTGGCTGCGCAGCATCACTTGGCAGGTCTTTTCTCACTTGTTTCTTTTCCTTCCTTTCCTTTAGCTGGTGTGTCCTAAGCGAGGTCCCCAGGAGGGTCAGAGACCTGCTCCATTCCCACACCTCTGCCCTCCTCTTCCTCCTCCTCCTCTTGCCCAACTTGTTTAAAGCCTGTTTGTTTATTAACCCCTTGAGCAGAAAGAGCTGAAGGGCTGAAAATAAACCAGGACTCGCTCAAATTCCCTAAAATAATGGCTGGGTGACCACACTGGTCCCAGATGAGAATATTCAGGCATTTTATGTTCCTGCTTTGCTGCCTCTCTGCACGGTTCATCTCTTGGACAAAATCAAGTAGGACATCATGGCTGCAAGGAGTCAAGATCAGAGGGTGCAAAGTGACTCTGAACTGTCCCATCACTTTAAATAGCTCAGTGCTTTTTAGGTAATAAAATACCTAAATGAGGGACTCCTAAATCCCCCATGAGTGGCACTGGAGCAAGTGGGATTTTAACCAGTGAGGCTGGTGAGAGTAAATCCTTTAGCCAAAGCAGATGTCTACTCACTTAGAAAATTCATGCTCGTATTTTTTAAAAAGTACAAATAGCCAGTAGACCTGGTGACCGGGTTGAAGACGCGCCTGCCATTTCTTCTTCTGGATTTGTCACATTTTCTCACATGCTCGAATTTCAGACTGACGTAGACTCTCTGTGCCTTCAGAATCTTGGATTTGACTTTTTTATTTGAAGGTACAGCTGAACAGATCCGCAGGTTATGCCAAATGCACATAGGTTTACTGCAAGAAGACATTAAAAACAGGATATCAGCATCAAAATTCAGCCCCAGCAATCCAGCAAAAGGTGGTCTGCAGGTCCTGTGCTCCTGGCATCGCTGCCGGCGATAGGCACCGGCACGGTCAGGATCCATCTCATCCTCCCATGGGTTTCAGATCAACTGAGCACTTAATCAAGTGCACGAGCAGCTCCCACTTAGCGAAATGTTCTTGCAATGGGCTTAGCATTTAGGATGTCCCTAAACCCAAGCGAAGGGCTGGTGAAGCCCATGTGAGGCTGAGGGATGCCGCTTCCTTCCCCGCTTGGGTACACCAAGGGGCTCGATGTCCCGTGAACCTGCTGAGCCCGTGGGCTGGCTGCGTGTCACGGCGTTTGAGCCCACAGCAGGGCTGGAGCTGTCCGCTGGGAGGGACCGAATTGGGGTGGAAAACACGTGGGGCCCGATCCGTCACCTGCATCGCCTCACTGCCGTCTCCCATCTGCCCGGCACTGATACTGAGCAGCTTGTTCTGCCCTGAATGCCGCAGCTGAGCTGGTTCCTAAAAAAAGACCTCAGAGTTAAAAAATTCATTTGTGTGGGTTTCCTTTTTTTTTTTTTTTCCCCCTTTTTCTTTCCCCCCTTTTCATCTTCTTTCCTGCTGCTATTCATTTAGCATGAAATAACCTTCCAAATCAATCCGGAAGAGATCATTTGAAACTGTTGCTGTTTTCCCATTGCTAATTGCTGGTTTCAAATCCCATTCGAATTGGCCTGAATACAGTCTGATGTTCCTAAGTGCCTACCAGGTATTTTTGCTGACAGGCTTTTATTTTCCTGCAAAAAAACCCCCAAAAACCCACAACACCCCAGTCCTGGCTCACTGGTTAGCTTTTAATGGGACAATAGCGTCTCCATAGTACGTCTTGTTTCCGAAGCAGAGCTGCATTTTGGCAGGAACCGACTGCTGCCGAGTTTCACAGAGCCGGCACTGGTTTGGTACTTGTGGACCCAGAAATGAAGCAGTTAATTGTCCTACTGGGAAGGAGGAAATTTCTTGTAAAAATCCAGAATCTGGTTGAACAATGTGGCCTTTTATTTTTCAGCCTTGGAATCAAGCCTGGCTGCCCTTGTAAACAAAGAAAGGAAAGAATCACTGAACCAACCCAACACATAAAAACTGACCATGTCTGTCTTTGAAGTTCCCTTTATGTTGTTTGGAAAACTTGGGATTATAGAGGGGTTTTTTTTCTTTTTTCTTTTTTTTTTTCTTTTTTTTTTTTTTTTTTTTAAGAAAAAGAGAGATGGGAGTTAAGGGAAACTTTTTCTTAAACAGAGCAGAAGTCATTAATTAAGTATCCCATTCATCCCTGAGGCACCGGCTCATCAATCAGATTTCTTATTAGCATTCTGATGACCCGCCTGACCTCCTGTCTCTGTACTGTCTGCATGACGACACGGAAAACCAGACCACACACCGAACGGAGGGGGATTATTCGATGCTTTTCCTTACTCTGGGCGGGGGAATGGGCTGGGAAGAGGAATGATGACTGACGTTGTTGTTTTGGGTTGAGGCAAGTCAATAAGTGCCTCCTGGAGAAACAGCCCTAAGAGCTTGGGAGGGTGACATACGTGGTGTCCTGGTGGGCTTGTGGATGCATCCGCAGGGCTGCTCCGGAGCTGGGACCTTGGTGCCATTGCAGGGTCTCTCTGCTCCCGTCGTGGTCATGGGAGGCTCAAAGTCAGAGTGAAGAGCAGGATTTTAGCCCAGTGACACCCTTGGGTAACCCCGGTTGGGAAAGGACTGGCTCCTGAAAATGTGCTGGCAACTTTGGGCCCCCTAAGTTGGCTGTGCCCTCAGGACGGGTAAGGATGCCACATTACTAGTCCTCCAGCCTTTCTCCTTCCAGGTTATTCCAGTTACAAGTAATTAGCGGATTATATCTTTACACAACTGCTCTTAGGCAAGTTTTTGCATTGGAAAAAAAACAAAAAAGAAGGCGGCAGTGACAGCAGCAAGTTACGATGTGTGCCCATCTTGAGGGAATGTCCAGCTACAGCAGCCCCTTGCTTAGCATGGGAATTCGCACATGCACACAGAGGCACAGGGCAGGCAGCCAAGGGTGACCCTGAGCGACGCCAGGGAAGCGGTGGGGTGGCCAGCGGAGGGAGGCAGCAGGGAGGACCACGAGCTGCCCTCCGTTAGGTTTGCAGCGGTGTTAGGTGGAGCGGCGTGGCAGCGAGGAAGAAGGGCAGTGTGAGTGATGTGCGCGTGTGCCGGCCGTGGTGATGGATACAGGAGTATGGCGCTGCTCTCAGGGCAACTTGTTACCAAGAGCTGGCTGAGATTTCCCAATAAGATTGGTTTTCCCAACTGTTCTCAAAATAAAACTTCTTGACTTTCTGTCTTAAGCTGGGGAGGCTGCTTTCCTGATGAAATAAAAGACTATTTGTTTTACTATTTCCTACTTCATTCTTCTCTTTTTTTTTCTCTCTCTTTTTAAAAGCAAAACTATAAAAATGTGTATGGTGGACAGAAAAAGGAAAATTGGAAAATGTGGATAAAATTGGAAAGTTTCTAAAGTATTTGGGGCCATTCATTTTTTTTTTTTTTTAAATTATTTCTTCTTTTTGATTTCCTCTAGTTGGAAGCGGTTGTACTTGACCAAGCATGACGTGTTCTTCTTTTAGTCTTGCAGCCCTGGATAGTTACCATTACAGCTCATCTTGGAATTCAGGCAATATTCCCTGAGTCACACTAGAAACTGGTAGGGATTAAGGTCCATTAGACCATTAGGGGTGTGAGCCTCAAGGTTTAGCCCCAAAAGAAATGTCTCTCTGGGCAAAAAATTTATATCTGATCTCCAGCTAAAACAACAATGGATAAAACATCCTTATCTTTGGGGCTCATCCTCAGGGCAAAGGGTTGCACAACTGAGGGGGACATCGGGGAATGTCCTGGGCAGGCAAGGACATCCATGTCAGCTGTTGGTGATGGAGTGATGGAGGAGGAGATGGGGAGGATGTAAGTGAGAGGGAGCAGCAGTTTGGTCTTTCATTTAAATACCAAAGTAGGTACCTGAACCCAAGGGCTCTGCATCCCATCCAGGTGCCTTTGGCACAGAGCTGCAGGAACATTGCCAGTGGATCCTGAATTATTGGACACCAGCGTGAGGGGTGCAAGTCAACTTCTTCTGCTCTGTGTTCCTAAATTAGCATCTTGTCATGGTTTAACCCCAGGCAGCAACTCAGCCCCACGCAGCCCCTCGCTCACTCCCCTCCAGTGGGATGGGGGAGGGAAGCGGAGGGGTAACAGTCAGAAAACTCTTGGGCTGAGATAAAGACAGTTTAATAGGTGAAGCAAAAGCTGCGCACACAAGCAAAGCAACCCAAGGGATTCACCCAGCGCTTCCCACGGGCAGGCAGGGGCTCAGCCATCCCCAGGGCAGCCGGGCTCCGTCACGCGCAACGGGGACTTGGGAAGACAAACGCCGTCACTCCCCGCGTCCCCCCCTTCCTCCTTCTTCCCCCGGCTCTATACGCTGAGCATGACGCCATATGGTATGGAACATCCCTTGGGTCAGGGGGGTCAGCTGTGCCGGCCGTGTCCCCTCCCCGGTCCTTGTGCCCCCCCAGCCCCCTCGCTGCTGGGGTGGGGTGAGGGGCAGCAAAGCCCTTGGCTCGGTGTCAGCGCTGCTCGGCCACAGCTACAGCAGCCCTGCGTTATCAGCAAACACCATTTCCAGCACAAATCTAAAACATGGTCCCACATTAGCTACACGCTAGCTACTATGAAGAAAATTAACTTTATCTCAGCTAAAACCAGCACATATTTTATTTGCCTTCTGCTGTAGAGTGAAGCTTGGGACACTTCATAGCATCTGAGATTTTGCTCCATGAATTCCTTGCTACTGTAGGAACTCAGACACTAACATTGCAGGTCTCCCCTCCTCTCTTCCTGAGGCACGCTACAGTTCCTGATTTGGTCATTTGCTGGCATGTGTTTCCTATGGCCCAGGGTGCACAGTGGCAAGTGAAAGGGATGCTCTATAGATCCTTCTGAACCACATCTGCTACAGCAGCTTCATGTTTCCTCCCTGACAGAGGCCAGAGGAGACCCTTGGGAAGAGTTGTATGAATGGGATGAGCAAAGAGCAACACTGTCCCCAAATTTTTCCCATCCTCTTCCAGTCTGTGGCCTGGGGACCTCTGACTGTGTAGCTGTCTGGGCTTCATGACCCGGATGGTGTCTTCTGGTCCTGTATAAGCCTAAACACATACCACCCAGGCAGCCCCTGTGGCCCCAAGTGCCCAGCTTTGTCTAATGTCGTAGGGGCATAACCAACCCCTTCTTGGCCAGTAACTGTGGCCTGGGGCCAGCAGGATCAACCGGACCAAGGATTAGGCCAAGCCAGAAATCAGACTATTAGTCAGAGTGGCTGGAAACCAGCTCCCTGGGCTACCGGCACAGACATTCCTCCCATGCACTCAGAAAGGGATCTGTGTATCCCAGGCACTTTAAAAAAAGGTTGTATTTTTGCTTGGCAATGGGAAGGGCTGGTGTGTGTACACAGACAGCCCTTAAAGGCATCCTGATGGTGCCTGGCTGAGGGCATCCTCACCAGGTCACATCTGGTCTCAGCTCCCTTCTTCTCAGGATCCAGAGTCCTCAGGAAGTGTTACCCAGTTGGGCTATTGCTGGACCTCCACATAGTGGCACAAATCGTGGACTGGGGGCATCAGGCTGTGAGGCTCCTCTCCACACCTCCATCGCAGCAGATTTCTGGTGTGTATTTTGCAGCTGGTAAACACAGAAAGGAATGAAAACTGTTACATACTGAAATGATGAGGGTGTGTTTTAGACATTGACAATTAAGTCTGGTTGTCATGGTCCTTGTTAACCGGAGCAATGCTTGATCTAGTTCCTCCCTGAGGTATCTGCTGTGGCCTGTCTGTCAGTTGTCTTTGTGTGCTGTGCCATGCCATTCAATACTCAGTGTATTTTAAATTTACATCAGCTGAAATGTCAGCTATTTCTCTGATGATGTCATTTTTTCCAACAGAGCGGCCTGGGAAGCAGCAAGTAAAATAACACAAGGAAGGAAGAATGTGTATTAGGTAGATACTGTCACAAAAGAGATCAGATGGGGAGAGTTTCCTATGTGGAAGACCTAAGAAATGCACAAAGAGTTGTGAGGGGGAAGGCTCAACCCCCTTCCATCTCTCTCCAGTGCAGTAAATGAGGAGGCGAGTTTGACTGGGTACCAGTTTGGCAGCTGCTGATCTGGTGCCCGACCGCCTGACACAGCGATCAGATGTTTCCAAAGCCCGCATAAATTAAATTCCATATACTCGGAAAAAATTTAAACAGGATCTCTGGTGCCAGCAGCTCTTCTTATCGCTTTGTAGCCTGTTTGCATTCCCTAGCAGATAATCACCATGACTAACATTTATCTGGCACAGCCAATTTTGCTACCAAAATCTGTTTCCTGACCTTAACTGACTATTCACAGAAATGACAGCTCCCCCTGCAACAGTATAAATGCTAAAAAAAGATCTCCTAGTAAATAGATGAGTTTTGTGGACACTTTATAAAGTCAAAATAAGATGCAATAAGTGCTCCAGAGAGCTGGAGAGAGGGGCTGAGTGTCTTTTATTTCTCCATTTTAGATTTGTGGTAGTTTCCTTCATCTGATTTTTTTTTTTTTTTTTTTTTTTTTTTTATTGCTGCTGCTGCGTGTTGCATCTTCAAATATAGAAAGACTTGTGCAGTTGGATGGCTGGAAAAAGAGCCACCTGCCATGTTCTTCGTGCCAGCCTGTCTTCTGCTCTTTCTTTCTTTGCTATTCCTAATCTGTATTTTCAAGAGGTCTGTAAGGTAGGAAAGGCTGGTACAAGTCTTTGGCAAGGCAGTGAAGGGCACTGGGGGATTGACCAGGGTTCAGATAAACCTGTCAAGATGAAAAAAGGAGAGGTTCAACTTTGAGCAGTCATGGGGCTGCGCATGATGCTGGCTCCAGACAGCGGTGGGAGCTGGAGCTGGGACAGGGGAAGAAAGAAGGACCAGGGCAGATGCACACAGGTCTGCCTGTGGCTCGTTAGCAGATTTCTAATCTAACAGGGCTCTGCTGCCCAGACCAATTCCCTTTCCTGACCTGTGTTTCCATAGATCTCCACTCATGTCATGTGCGTTATGAATCCACAGTTCATCCTCTTGGGACACAGACTAGGCCAGAGGGCAAGGAGTACTTGCTGGCTAGATATAGGAATCTTTTATCCCCAGTGAGTTTTTAAGCACTTCAGAGTTAACTTATCTTTCTCAAGAACTGAATTCTTCAAGTGGATCTGCCTATTCCTTCCAAAAGTCTGTAGTCTGTATTTTCTTGGAGACCTTCTGATTCTTCCTCCATGAAGCCCACAGCCTCCCATGAACCCATACCATGCTCCTAAGGAAAATCCCCCTTTAAATAGTGTGTCTAGGCCAAGTGTTCACTCTGCAGTGGTCCAGACCTAGTGGTCCTCACCTGAAGATCAGAGCTGAAGGCCCCAGGCTGCAGAGGGATGGCTTAAAGATGGTCCCTTGCAAAAAAAAAAATCACCAGGGTTCCTCCAGGCAGGGCTAAATGAACTGCCTCTGGGCAGCACTGAGTGCGAGATGTTTCTGTTGCCGTGTCTTGCGTGCCTGGCTGTTTGTGAGGGGTGCCGGCCTCAGAACTGGCTTGAGTCACTGGCAAAAGCAACCCACCCTGTCTGTGACTGGGGATGTACCCTGAATCCCCTCGGCCCTCAAGGTTTCTCAGTGGTTCCTCTTCTTCCTCCTCGTGCTGCCACTAGAAGACTGAATTTTTGCCTATACCGATGACTCTCCCCACCCAAGCTGAACGCGTTCTCCAAATCCCCATTCAGATCCTTCTTAGAAGTCCCTTCCGTAGGCCCAAAAAGCAACAATTCAAAGCTCCACCCCAGAGAAGATATTGCCCTTCCTTACCTTCATTTTCCTAGAGCATCCAACCATATGGACAAGGCTTACTGCATCTGCCAGCTATTTGTTGTACCATCTGTACATTCTTCACATGGGGCTAATTATGGATATTTTGAGATCTTATTAGCTTGTTAAGTTTCAAAATGGGAGCAGGGGGGATTAGATGACTTGGAGAATTCGGAAAGAGAGATGCTTTGCATTTTTTTCTTTTTCCAACTTTGGTGCCAGGCCAGTTGAAACCTGCAATGACCAGAAGCAGTTAGTAGCTGGGAGTTTTCCCCCTTGAATGGGAGTGTGGTGACCTCTGAATGGCTAAAGAGCATTTTCTTTCAGACGACTCTCCCGCACTGGTTTGACACCTGTAGCTCCAAAGGATGTTGGACCGAGTTGGCAGGCGCCCTGAGTTTTTAAGATCTGGGTGGGATGAGTTTGATTAGGTTGGTCATGGGGGGGCTGCTTCAAGGTTGGTGGGAAACCAGTCAGTTGCAAGGCAGGATCACTAAAACAGGGCAGAAAAGTTACTCCAGAGCTGCCCGCTTCTCTCCACCAACAAGAAGAGAGTTGAAGGTGAGAAGCCCATGTGGGGTCCTCTTCATCAGCCACGACCAGTGGCTCTTGGGTCTTTTTTAGTCAGTGTCTGTATTTGGCAATGTGGTGGGCAGCGTCCCGTGGTCCTTGTTGAGGTCCTCGCTGAGATGAACTGTGGATGGGGGGATGGCTGGGGGGATGGCGGGGGGATGGCTGTGCCTGGGTTCAGCCTGCAACAGCTGGGCTCCTCCTGTGGCTCCCCGTGGAAGGCACGATGGAGACCCTCGCACCCGTCACCCAAGGGAGGGTGGGCAGCGCACAAACCCTCCACCCTCCAGCTGGGAACCCTCTGGCAGCACCAAAAGGAAGACGAGAGCGTTAACACACAAAGCTTGAATGTCTTGACCAAAACCCAAGCCCCTGAGAAGGGGGCTGCCAAAATCCCCCTTGCATGAGCCCAGCAGCCCCCAACACGCGTGGTGGATGGGCCACGCCGAGCAGGAGCAGCCGCGTTCCCACCGCCGGGCGCGCAGCGATATGACGGCGTGCCAAAGGATCTTTAGGGGCTGGGGCGGGGGGTGGCGGTGGAAATCCTGGCATAGAATTTAAAATGTGCTCTAACCTTTTCTGCAAACTGAAAGCAAGAAAAATGCTCATAAAACTACTCTTTGTGCACAGAAAGAAGTCCGTTTTTATACTGTTGCTAAGTTCCTTATTGTTTTCTGGCTGTTTTTTGTGTTTCTGTGGCAGCCTTTTCTGTGGGCCTCTTTCAGTGACTTAGCTATATTGGCCTGCAGATAATTAGATCAGTGCTATCATTTTCACTGTCCTTTTTCCTCTGGGGCTATTTGCATGATAATGGTAGTTTGTGCGACTCTCCCTCCTTCTCTCTCTCTCTTTTAACAAGACACCATTTCTAAACATGAAATAATTCGGGGAACAATCTGCGAGTGGCTCTGTTAAGAAAAGATCGAAAACATCTGGTTAAGAAAACATTTCTGTCACCAAAAATTCGTTAGCTATAGCTTTCAAAAAAAAAGTAGGGTTTTTTTGTTGTTGTTGTTGTTTTTACAGTATTTTTAGTCTATATGTACTTGCTGTATGCAAAGCTCCTAACTACAGGACACCCCCACTCTGGGTGTGTATGTGCATATAATGATTTATTATGTGTTTAAATAATTTATAGACAAGTAAGATATTAGGATTTAAACTCTTAATGAATCCAATGAACACTGAAAAGGTAGCCTTTCCCCACAAACTGGTTTTACACCCCTCTTGCCGTGAATGAAGGCTTCCCTCCAGCAAGTTCTGCCCAAACTGAAGCATGAGAGTAAGCCCATTGAAATCCAGAGGCTGACCTGGGTGGCTGACGCTGGCGTGGCGTTGATTTAGGGTCTGGCGTTTTCCATGTGGGAACGTATCCCAGCCAAGGGTGGGCCAAGGAAGCGCTTTGTGCAGGAGCAGGGGGGTCCCACCGTGCCCAGGTCCCACAGACCGGTGGCTATTTCAGCCTGCAGACTGTGCTGCACCACTGAGAAGGTTATTTTTGCTGTAAGAAAGGGGTCTTGGGACCAGTTCCTGCTCCTGATGGGATTAAACTCCCTGCAGACATACCTCAGCAGGGGAGAAAAGAAATGGTTAAAAAAATAAAGGGAGTCAATAAAATTGGTGCTGGTATCAGGAGATCATGGAATTAATTTGAGAATTGGATTTCCCCATGGCAGCTCAGCAAGGGGCATCAGCCTTCCTACACCCAACGTTTTTTGACATGGATCTGTCAAATCTTCCAGACACCCTGGGAAAAACATATTCCTGGTCCAGCTCCAGGTCTCAGAGACCTCCTCAGGGCAGCCCAGCGCTGCAGTGGATGGCTGGTGAGGCTGGGAGTAGAAAATCGTATTTGCCCGTTTTTTTAAGCTTATTAAAAACTGCTTGAACCTTTCTAATGGGCAATTTTCAATAGGTAAAACTGGCCACAGTTTTGATAGAATTTTCAATTAAAAGTAAAGCAATTAAAAATTCCACAATTGTCCTTTTTATGAAAAAAAAAAATATCTTGAAAAGAGACAGGGTTTAACCATTTAAATACTGGGACACAGTGCTGACCAACATCTTTAAATATGATCCCATGCAGCCAACACCTCATAACAACTGTAACACACCAGAAAAAAAAATATTTCTTTAGGTAAATACCTATGAGAATTGGGCTCTGTTATTGTCTTCCGTGGGGTCACACAGCTCACACAGTGTGAGCCCCAGCTGGTGTGGACACAGAAGAGATGGTGCCAGAGCAGCGTCCATTGGCAGAGGTCACTTTGTTGCCACTGTCATCACGTTACAGATCCATCAGCTGAGCTGCACCAGGTTTGTTTAAGAGACATCAAGGAATAAGGAGAGTTATGATAGCATTGCTGTGGTCACAGGTACCTGAAGTCACCTCCAATTCAGAGACTCTTCAGCATGGTTGAAGCATCATTCAAGCTCTAGCTGGAGTGGGGAGAGGGCTGAGACCAGGCCATGGGAGAGCTGGAAGGACAAGCAGAGTTTAGCTTAGAGCTACTTTGGAAGGAAGATGTGACATGGCCTATGAAGACTTTTGCATGGGGTTTCCTGGCTCAAGAAAAAATTTTATTCCCAAATGGAGGGCAAAGAGACAGGGACTGGCTCACCAGAGTCATGCGAGTCGCAGATGCTCAGTGATTCTGAAAATTAGGTCCGTTAACTGGGGTCATTCATCACAGTGAAAGTCAGTGGAAACGGCTGCACTGTAAGTTGGACCGGGTCCTTACTTCAGAGCATAAATAACTAATGAGAAGACTTCTTTCTGAAACACTGGTGCCAAGCTGTGTATGACCACGGACCACACACCAAACAGCACCCAGCCCTCCTATGCTCTCCCCTGTGCTGTGGATGGCACATGGATGGACCTCCAGGAAACACCTCAGTGCCTTTGGTTTCAGTGACCATTTTGAGATACATGACGACTATTTTGCACCATTTACTAAACCCTTACTGTTTGCATCAGGTCAGATGTGAGGAGCTCCTGTCCTCCCCAGAGCTGTGCAGCATCTCCCAGCAAAGCCTGTCAGGCACCATGAGATCAAATAAACTGGTTCCTGCCAAGCAAACAGAGATTAGTGGATGGATAGTGCGCCGCAAACAAGGCAGTGCTTGACATTAGTTGCTCTTTGTTTGCATTTCACATTTTATTTCCACCCAGCAAAACTCTTCCAAGCAGTGCCCTGCACGACTAGTGAAAATAACGCAATGAGTTTGATCTTGAAACCCACACATCTACCTGCAGAAATGTTCCTGAGTGAAGATAAAACCCTGCAAATGTCAAGGAATACACAAGGACTGAGGAAAAAAAAAATAATATGAAAAAATATTTCTCAGTAACACAAAAAGTAATTTCCTTTCTTAGCCTTTCCTGGTACCTATAAATGCTTCCTCAATGCATATTTCTACCAGTAGCCAAGTGTCGGACTATGAGCAGGACTTGATGAAATGCAATTACAATTTCAACCCCCAAAACTCTTTCCTGAAGAGGCAAGTGGTGGGTTTTGCACAGCCCTTGTAGTGGTGACCTTGTAGACCCACCAGCAATACACCCAAGTGCTGTGGTCAAGAAGGCTGCCCACAAAACTTACCAAATGCACAATTTTTGTGGCAGACAAATTAATGTTTTTGCAGCTTTTTTGGGATTTTAGTCCATACCAGGTTATTTTTTATCAAGCCATAAATAATTACGCAAAATTTAGGTGGAAGACTGATCTATTAGAGCTAATACTCTTCCTGAATGGTCATGTTTTCAGAGAGTATGAAAAAATATTTAACCCACTGAAGGCAACTTCAGTGAAGAGCTGAAAGCCTGCTGCCGTCGCCTTTGAAATAATATAGGAGATTTGAACAAAAGTCATGATAGTCATAGGTATTATGTCCACGTATTATAGATAGAAACTTCTCCAACGGGAAGTTTATATAATGAAAACCTAGCTATGATCTGAAACAGTGAAAGCAACAGTTTTTTAAGCTGATGCTGAGGTTTGTTTTCAGATGAGCTGCCCCAGGAATTAGTTTTGGACATGTTCCCTTCCCCATTGCATGCTTCTTCTGATCTTGTTGTCTTAAGCTTCCAGTCTACCTTCTCATAGATAGATTTCCTTCACATATATCATCTATAAAGTGCATAACAGCTGGGGAACAGTATTTATGACTGTTCAGATGAAGAAGAATGAAAGGGCTATGATGGAAGAGCTGACTCACTGCTAAGCAACCCCAGTTTTACACAGGAGTAACCTCACTGAAATAAGGAATTCCAGTCTTCTAAAACCCGGAGTTGGGTCAGCCTCAGCTGAGTGATGGACTTCCCTATGCATCCAGAAGATTAAATATAGCCCTCGCTACGTGTGGTCCGTGTTTCAGCTGAGTCCTGCATGGCCCACATGGGTGAACTGACCATTGCCTTATGGGTGACGTGATCCCAGAACAGGACATGGCAGGACTGGGCTGCCTAAATCCCCAAGATTTCAGAAAGTACTGGAAAATGGGAAATAAAGTCTCTCCCTAATGAATTTACGAACTCAGTTCCAGCAGAAACTTTGGGTATACAAAGTTGATTGAATGAGGGCTTGAACTGACCTACTGTTTCTTTTCCAGTTCTAAACCATATATGTATTTCCGCCCCTCCCCCCCCCCCCCCCCCGCTTGCTTAAAATCACCACATAAAAATTTCTCAGGTTAAACGTTTGAAGTCCACCTCAGATAGTTGTGTCTAGCTCCGCAATACTTTGTTGAAACCCAGAAGCCTCCAGTGGCATCTCAGAGCTCAGCTCAGCCCATCGCTTTTATGTGATCTTCTGGTGGAGTGATGATCCCCTAAACACAGACAACACAGCTTTGTCCTTGATCCTTGTACAGCTCTTTCCAATGCAATGCAGTGCTTATAAACGCACGTCACCCACTCACTGGTGCCAACAGAACCACCAAAACCTGCTTTGCCATTTCTTCCGGAGGGAATGTATCACAGGAGAACATGAAACACACACCGAGATTGAAAAAGGGGAAGGGAAACTGAGACAAGGGCATCCAGAAGCTGCAAGAGGCGAACAGGGCTTCATTTGCAGGGTGCCAAGTCTGCAGTCCTGTGCCCACTGATAATTTCATCCTGATAAAATAGCATCTCTAAGAAGCCAAGAGTGTAAAGGAAGGAACCGTGTGTATGCACACATATGAACGTGCATCGTTTGAAGGGGTCTGCAGTGATTTAAGGCAGGTGAGGACTGGATCTACATAAGCCACGCAATCTTATATCTATACACATATACCAAATTTAGGTTAAGGGGCTTGAATGTGGCTTAGGTGGAATATGCCTTTCATGCCTCCTGATTTTATTGACTATTTTATTGTCAGTTTTTCTTCCTCTAGTAGTGGAGAAGCAGACTTACACGTTTTAAAATTTCTCCAACTGCTGCGAGTATAAACTTCCTGAAGATTTTAGCCTCCTTGCAAGAGATCCAGTAAAATGAAGATTTTTTTTTTTTTTTAGGTCAACATTTTCTTCTGGCAGACTGAGCCTGAAGTGCACTTTATTTCCCTTTAATTTAACAGCTCCAGCAGCTTTTCCAGTTAAATCGACTGTTCATTATTGAGCCCATTTATGAAGGGCTGTGCAGTGCAGTTTAATGAATCCCTGGCACAAAGCTCCCTTTCAGCGTAGGGAAAGAATAGCAGCCTATTTAGGTCCTGTAGGGCTGTATGTCAAAGGCTGCCTATAATACTTGTCAGGGAAGGGCAGAAATTCCCACTGATATAAGAATGTGCAAGAAATCAACTTGCACAACCAACTCGCCGATTAAGACGCGATCAGGAAATGAGACTGTAGGTTGCGAGCGGTGACACCTGTTTGGGCAGCCTGATTTTCCCATAACTTGAGAACCATATGGGCCATACAACGGGCAGGGAAAAAAACACCTCCTCCCTCCCCTGCCGTAGAGATTTTCTTACTTTCACGCTGCCTTCCCAATGCTGTGATGAAAGGAGAATGGGTGTTGTGAATTGTGAGGGCTAGGCTCAGTGCTGGATTCGGTTTGCCTTCCCCATGGGAAGATTTTACTAGTGATGACAGAATCATGGAAGGGTTTGGGTCGGAAGGGAGCTTTAAAGGTCGTCTAGTCCAACCCCCCTGCAATGAGCAGGGACATCTTCAACTAGACCAGGTTGCTCAGAGCCCCGTCCAGCCTGACCTTGGATGTTCCCAGGGATGGGGCATCTGCCACCTCTCTGGGCAACCTGTGCCAGTGCTTCACCACCCTCATGGTAAAAAATTTCTTCCTTCTATCTAGTCTGAACCTGCCCTCTTTTAGTGATGGGGCACAGCATGAGCTGCTTCCTTCAGGCTGGACCCTAGTGGGATCCTGTCCCTGCCTTGCAGAGGATTTACTCTGGGGTTGGGCACCAAGATGGGCAGTCCCACGAGCATCAGGAGGGCAGCAGCTTCAGCCTCTGCAACCGCCTCCGGTGAGGAGCTGCTCCATGAAAATGCTGGCACCGTAACATGCTCCTCAGCCATGCAAGGCTTTCTTGTTTGCGTAAGCCGCTCTCTCCTTTTTGGCCCGCTCGGTCTGTAAGGATAACATATTGTTCCTCTTGAGAAGGGCTTGATCGTGTGGCTTTGAGCTCAATTTGTGGCCTGTGCAAAGCACCAGTGAGCACGGCGTGTCCCTGCTCCCTCTGCTTCACAGGGCAACTGTGCCGTGGTTCCCTCTTAAAAGCCAAGCTTGATGCCAAGGGGATCATTCTGGAAAGCCTTGGTTTAATCCTCAGAGCTGGTTGAGATGCTGCTACCTATAATGAGCAAGAAAATAAACAAACCCACACAAAATTCCTACACAGAAATGGGCAAGAAAATAGCAGTAGAGCCCTGAGAGCCCCTTAGTGAGTGCTGAACGCTCTCCCGCGGGGTGGAGGTTTGGGGTGGAGGAAGCGCTTCTGCAGCCACTTCACTCACCTCCCTCTGATGGGGGGGGAGAGCAAAGGGACCAGGACATCTGGTCCAAACATTTGCCTGGGGCTGGGATTATTTTGCGGGTCTAAACCCAGAACTTCCCAGACCTTGCCAGTGAGTTGAGGTGGATCACTAGTGGGGTGAAAGCCATGCTGCACAGGCTGAGCATCATCATCCTGAAAGAGCACAGGCAGAAGACAAGTGTTGGCTCACATAGCCACTGGGAAAGAGAGACGTTTTGCAGGAATAACCAAACTGCTATTTCCTTGGAAAAATTAAGTTGCTTTGAAAGTTGTGGCTTAGCAAATACCCCTCCAGGCATTGCCCAACTTGGGGTAATCAGCTCTGCTTGAGAGAACATGGAGAATGAGCATGTTTAATGCAATTATGAAAGCTTTCTAAATCTCCAGATCTGGTTGAGAATATGTAAATTCAGCTGCTTAGCACAACTGAATGCAAACTTTCCTTTGCATGCCTGACAATTGTTTTAATACTCTCCAATTTTTAGAAGGTAATAAAGTCTCCCACTAAACCGTAGCTGAGCTCTCAAAGCTGTTTATTTGACTGAATTCAGCCTTACAGAAGAGAAGCCGGGGCTTTCAGCTTTTTTTTTTTTTTTTTTTTTTTCCTCTAAGCCACCGGATATTTAGCCACTCTGCATATAATACCACCCAGACTCATTAACAAGCCCCTTTAGACAGGCTATGAAATATTGCTGCTATAACACCGAGGCAGATACTAACCTGAGGACCATTTAATTGCTGTTCTGTTAAGAGTCATTTCACATTGCTCCGATAAGAAATGCTCCCAAACTGGCTGCACATCCAGCAACACACAGCAATCCCCCTTTTCTAGACCCATGTGGTGTCTGAAGTGGCCTCAAAGCAGATGCAGAACTTAGTGGAGCACACAGGGTATATATATGTTGCTCTTTACCTTTCCCCATCAATAAGGGAGCTTGGAGCAGGCTGTAAAGCTTGTCAGGGATGGTCAAAGCTCAGGTAGCTAATCCGTGTCGGTTGTATTCCAGCTAAGTAGTTTAAATCCACCTGCTATGTACAGATACTCATTCTGATACGAAGAGATACAGAGGTTTCCCATAGCCCTCTGCCTATCAGGATTTTTTTGCTTCAATTACACGGGTGCACTCAAAGCAGCTCCCCAGATAAGAGACCCTGGGAGGCTCCAGATACACAGGTTTGGCACAGAGACCCGGCTCTGATGTGCCGGCACCGGAGCCAAGGCTGTGCCTGGGACCGCGAAGCCTGATGCTGGGACCCCGCTGAGACCGGACCCCGCTGAGACCTGCTGGGATGCAGGTGAGAGACCAAGAACATCAGCATTTTTGTTTCGTAAAGGATTTGGAGCCTTTTTTTCCTCTCCTGAGATAGGTGCTGTCTCCTCTTTTCTCCTGGCCATCACTTGCTCTGCATTCAACAAGTGTTTGACACTACAGTGAAGTGAATTTGGCTGATTTTTCCACTTTACCACTAAGTAAAGTGATTTTTCCACCTTAGGAGCTCATTTCCCTTTTCATCTGCAGAGTTTTGCTTTCTGCTTTTTCCTTCCAATACAAAACCTGCTGCATTTCTAATGTGATCGATGCAGACCAAGAAAACTCACTTTATCTCAGTCTAAATCAGGTATGCATCTTCATCACTTGGACTTGTGAAGTATCATGGAAAATAAATCCGGACGTCAAAGGGTTGAGGTTGTTCTGCACCAGTATGAGTTTTCTAATGGGAAAATCAATCAAATACCTCCTGCCCCCCCCCCCCCCCCCAAAAAAAAAAAGACAAGATAGCTCCTTCAGGCGCTGTTATTGGTACTTGTAGCCACATCGCTGATTTTCCTGCCTTCCATAAGGATGGTTTACGCTGCTGCTTCACTAAACCCGGGCAAGTAAAAATCTTCAGTTTTAACTGAATGTGACCCAGTCTCTTAAAATCTCCACTGGATCACTGCGCTGGATTTTCTCAGGACTTGACCTGACTGGGAAAATACAATACGCCGGCTGACGCTGCATAGCAATGAGATGGGGAAAAAAACCCCCAAACCGACAAAAAACCCAAACAGCTTTGCAAATTAATTTCGGCTTGTGCATCCCGGGGGGTGCCCGCGCCCCCGGCGGGGACCCAGCCCCGCGGGACCGGGACCGGGACCGGGAGCCCCCGCCCGGCCCCGGGGGCGCTGCCTACCCGCTCCGGGGCGGCCGGGGGATGCCGGGGGGGCGGGCCCGGGGGGGTACCTGTCCCGGGGCGGTGCTCGGCCCGCCCCTCCGCCGCCGCCGGTGTCCCCGGCCCAGAGGGGGGGGCGGCGGGGGGGCGGGGTGGCCGGGGCCAGCCCCGCTGCTGAGCCCTCCCCCTCCCCCGCCCGCCGCCTTTTCCCCGCCGCCGCCGGCCGCCCCGCGTATCCCTGCGGAGCTCGGGGCGGCGGCGGCCCGCCGCCGGCCATGGCCGTGCCCGCCGCGCTGCTCAGCCCCCACCACCTCCTCTCCTTCTGCTTCCCCGCCGCCGCCGGCGGCCTGCTGGGCTATGCCGACCTGGAGAAGGGCTACGAGGGCGGCGGCGGGGGCGAGGCGGGGGACTTCAAAGAAGCCACCCGGGACCTGCTGAGCTTCATCGACTCGGCCTCCAGCAACATCAAGCTGGCGCTGGACAAGCCGGTGAAGTCCAAGCGGAAGGTGAACCATAGGAAGTACCTGCAGAAGCAGATCAAGCGCTGCACCGGCATCATCGCCGCCGCCCCGCCGCCGCCGCCCGCCCCGCCGCCGCCCGCCGCCGCCTCCCCGCCCGCCGCCTGCCCCGCCAAGCCCCCGCCGCGCCGGGAGGCCTCGCAGGCGGCCAGCAGCCTCCAGAGCAAGAGCCTGGCCGCCCTCTTCGGCTCCCTGCAGCAGGGCCGCGGGGCGGCGGGCGGCGGCGAGGCGGCGGGCGGCGGCGGGGCGGCGGGCGGCGGCGGCGGCGGGGCGGGCGGCCCGCGGAAGGTGCCGCTGCGGGACCGCAACCTGCCGCCCTCCTTCTTCACGGAGCCGGCGCTGCCCGCCGCCGCCCGCGGGCCGCCGCCGGCCGCCAAGGAGCCGGAGAAGGGCGGCGCGGAGGCGGCCGAGTTCTTCGAGCTGCTGGGCCCCGAGTACGGCGCGCTGCTGCCCGAGCACGCCGCCCCGCCGGACGCCTTCCCCGGCGGCGGCGCCCGCCTGCCCGCCGAGTTGGGCCTGGAGCACGGCCTCTACGAGGCGCCGCTGCCGCTGCCCGCCGCCCACCACCCGCTGCTGGGCGGGCTGCTCTACCCCGAGCCGCCCTGGAGCCCGGCCGGGCCCTGCAGCCCGCCCAAGAAGGCGCCGCCCGAGGCGCTGCGCCCGCTGTACCCGGCCGGCGGGGAGCCGGGCCCCGGCGGCGGCGGCGAGGAGCCCGGCGGGCACCTGCCGGCGGGGTTCGCCCCCTTCTTCCCCGAGTGCCCGCTGCCCGCCCCGCAGGTGCCCTACGACTACGGCGGCGGCTACCCCCGCGCCGCCTACCCCGGCCTGTAGGGCAGGGCCGCGGGGCCCGGCCGCCGCCCGCCGCGCCGCCGGGAGGGGCTGGGGCGGGGGTGAGGGCTGGGGCGCGGGCGGGCCCACGCCGGGGCCTGGCGGACGCTCGGGGGGCAGCCGGGACCTGCCGTGCGGCTGGGGGCTGCGCTCGCCCCCGCCGCGCACCCAGGGCCGCGGCTGCCCGCAGGGCTCGCCCCGCCGGCCCCGCCGTGCTGCGGGGCGCGCTGCAAACACGGTGTGAGGCGCTGGGTCCGGCGGGCAGGCCTGTGTCTGGCGGCCGGGCCCACTCCCCGGTCGCCCCCCGCCGGGCTCCCCCGGCCCGGGGTGCGCGGCCGCCCGGCTCATCTCGGCAGGCACTCCATCGTTCCAGTCCAAAACCACAGCTCGGTCAAACTCTTCGTGGGATGCGGTTTAAAATTTTCCCCAGCTTGGCCTGCATCGCAGGCGCCGGTGGGATGTTCGGCTGAGGACATGAAGGCCAGGGGGTGAAAAAAAAAAGAAAAAAAAAAATTATTCAAGCAAAAGCGTTTTGCTGCTACCGAAACTTAGTGTCCCGAAATTTAACAGTGCCTCGCAGGATCTCGCCGACAGCCATTCATAGCGCTACGTAAAGTTAATTGACGGCATAATTTGGGGACAAAAACGTACCGATCGCAGCCGCTACGGCGATGCGGCTCCTGCAGACCCTTGGATTTCTTCCAGGAATGTGTCGAAGCTCGGAAAGCGACGCGGCTCGGTTTCATTGTGTACAGGAGATTATTTGATAATCATTTAAGTTATGTAAAAGAGTCTATGATAGGTCCTATCGAAATAAAGCTACACAATAGATCTAAAGGTCTGTGGTTGTTACTGCCCTGGAAATGCAGCGGTGGAGGGGCTTCCACCGCGCCCCCGCCCTCTGTAAGGGTTTCTTGGCAGGAGTTAAGACGGGCCGAGGGTTTTGTCTGTCCTAGATCTTTTGAAATGCCAGTGTTTTACCCACAGCACCCCGTGCTTGTTTTGCCTTCGTTTGTACCCGGCTGTTTCTTTAACTTCCTAGAAAGAAAGGAATGATCATACGCTACAAAGCCGAGGGATGAAAACTGTTACCGTTATGAAAACAGATCAAAATACTCGGGAGTTTTCCTATTGTGATGTGAATCTCAAAAGGCAATCCCGCAGCCGGGCTCCTTGCCAGGCCCAAGCGGGCTGTTTGTTTTTGAAACGGGATCTACATACGGATCAGCCTGAGGTTTTACCCTCAGCCGTGACAAATCCATGTGCCTTCTGTCTTTTAAAAGATAACGTGAAAGGTAAAGCAGTTTCCTTCATTCATCAGCCCAGACTGAACTTTTCAGAGACTCGGGGTGGAGCTGGTGGGATGCCTGGAGAAGTGAAGCAAGATCTTGTGGAAATAAACTGTGAGATACATTGTTTTGGAAATGAGCTTAATTTTAAATAGCAAGAGCTGTAACTTAATGCTGCCTCTTTCCTCCCAGAAAGCTGCCCGAGGTCTCTTCAAGCTGTATGGAAAGGAACCGCCATGGGTGAACATCCACAACACTCCAGTGTCTTAATAGCTGGATGCTGTTGAGGAATTGCGCTTCTCAGGCATAATTTTGTGGTAGTTTATTTAACCAAGCTTCACAGGAGCCTGTATGAGGAACAACGAGTGTCCGGTCCAGCCAAGGTAGCTACAAATTAGGTTAATCCTGCCCTGCTGCTGGTTTTGATGGCGGGACAATGTCCTGCTCTGTGAACTCAGTCCTGCCTTCTCCGCTTTGGCAAACCTCCCAGCCACGAGGGCGCGAGTTCGCCTTCGCAAAGCGCCGCTTTGCCAGGTCCAAGCAGAGCTTGCCTATAACTATCTAGACAAGACCAACCGGCAGGTTATTTTGGTTGGAGAGGTGGTGGTGGTGGGGTTTTTTTGTTATTTTCGGCAACTGCTTCAAGCAATGGAATTTGTAGCCTATACGAGCAGCTGCTTGGAGTATTTCAGCTTGATGGTGCTGTGCTAATATATATATATATATATATAACAAATATTTTTTTATATATATATATATATCAAATATTTTTATATATATATATAATATATCATATCACCCGGCTCCCCCACCTGAGCCGTGCGCCTGAGGTCAGCGTTTTCAGCAGGCCAGGCAAACGAAGGGGAAGCTGATAATGCTGCGGTCTCTGCTAAGGAAAGAAAACACCTTGTTTCACTGAGGATTTCACCAATTTATTTCACAAGTTCGATATGCAAATATGTGTTAACCAGAGATCTAATCCTGAAGACCTCGCAGCCTGTCCTGTCAGCTGTCTCATGGACTTCAGTGAGATTTTGCTCAAAAAAAATTCTAAAGCAAGTCTTCAGGAATAGACGCTGGGATGTGCTATGTAGACAGCGTGAACCTGAATGGTTTGGTTGCCCGCAGGCCTCACCTTTTTACTCCAAGTAGCTGTGAAGTGCCACAAATTGACCTGTCAGGTGGCTTTCATGACTTCGGTGCTCCGCTCCCTTGTAGATGGTTACCTGTGGTGCTCAGAAGCTGAGCATCATCGGCCTTCTTGGGTTAGATCTTGCCTCAAACCAGTGGGAGAAGCGGCTCTGTGGGTGTCATCAGAGCTGGGCAGCCCACCCCGGAGGCTGCCAGGTTGAAGGGCTCTTTGTGGGCTTGCAAAAAGTTGGAGGCAGGCTCCAGGAGTCAGCCTGACTGAGCAGCAGCTGCGGGTGTTGCTTCAACTTGGCCTTCTCTTCTGCAATGGTTCCCTAAAGCAGACATTTTCAGTTTACACTGAAAATAAAAATAATAATAACAAAAACCCCAATGTAGGACCAGCATACTTTGAAGCACCGCTGCATTTCTGCCCGAGTCTGCATTTGAGGAGTACTCAGTATGGGGAGTCTGCTAAGGCTGGAGAGGAGCTCACCACGGCTGGGTTGATCCCGGCTGCTTTCCCCACAGCGCTGGCAGGACACAGGGTTTCTGTGCAGTTCCTGAGGAGCGCTGGAGCTCACTGCCAGGCCAAGGGTTGCCGTCTGCTGGAGCTGCGGCTTTTCCCTTCGTTGGCTGTATGTGGGCATGTTTTGTTGTGGTTGTTTCCCCCACCTTGAATAGCGCAGGCACTGAAAATGTCACATGTAAGAGTCTCGCGCAGAAACACCCTTGGGAAATGGTTTTCTCCACTGGAGCACTGAAAAGCACCAACTTAAGCATCTGTAAGACTAAAACCTTGTGTGACAGAGCAAGATCATTCGGTTTATCTGGTGCACTTTTACAAGGGGTCTGTCCCCAAGAACTAAAGCCAATGCTTTTTAGCTTTTCTATCTTAAAAGAAGCACGTCTCTTTGAATGGAAGTGTGGTTGGACTGAGGTCAGACTATCAAACTATTTCGTTTTACAAACTTGCACTGAGTTCCTCAAATATAATAAATTCTGTTTTGTTGTTGGTGCATTTCACACACACCTGATTTTACTGGAGATTCTGGTGGAAAAGCATACACATCTTAATAATTTTTCATATGAAGTCAAAGATGATAAAGGGGAGTGACAAGAACCCTTCACTCTAATAGAGAGAATCCTATCTTTCCTTAATGGTGCTTTACTGATGAGTAACAAAGGGTTCACCAAGAAGTTATTACTGTGCCTCAATATGTTGTGATTTAAACAGTCTGGGTCTTTTCCAAAGGTCCTTCAAGAAAGCAGAAAGGTTCGTTCATTTTCTTGGATGGGCTTTTGAAACTATTTCATGACCCGAGTTTGGGATTGCTCTAATCCAGCCTGACCATCGACGATGAGTCATCTTCAGTGAGTTTACGTAGTTGTTCAAACAATGTTAGTAAAAGAGATACAGAAGTTTATTGTAGGCTGCTTTTGTTTTCTGACTTCTTGAATAAACTGCTTTTGGCAACAATGCAAAAACTGAAGGTCATTCTGCAGTTATTGGCAACAGGAGGAAAAAGGTGGTGGAGGAACTCTGTAGTCATGTGCAAGCAACTAAGATGGAAATGCGGGAGCTCAAGCCTACAAACCTGACTGTAGGAAATGAGAGTTGGGAATGCTTTTAGGATAGCTTTATGTCAACGGAAGAGACTGCAGCCTACCCTCTCTGCAATAAACTCATCTCTCATTTTTAAGATGGGTTAACACTCATTTAAAAATCCAATGGTTTTTGTAACACATCTACATAAAAGAATAAAAATAGAAGTGTATGATAGTAACCCCCCCTTTCCCAAAACCTGCATGTGTAAAGATTGGCCGAGGATTGCTGAAAGGTGGCGTTATGAAAGGTGTGGGAGAGAACTACTATTTTCTGTGTTTTATAGTATTTTTCAGTACCTCACTGTAACCTCGTTTATCCTTGGTGACTCCCCTCCCTCACTGGCAGAGAACAACTTCACTGGGCTGGAGGATTTTTAGCCCTTTATGCTTTTTGGACCCCCTCCCTATCAAATGTAAATGTACTGTCAAAGCCTTATTTTTCATAGTTATTTTGGTGGTAGTCCACAGACCCACGGTTGTCCGGAGATTACAGCCTCAACATCACTGCATTGCTGCCTGTGGAAAATATTTTTAATTGCTTGAATCACCCAGTGTAAGGTTGGAGGAATAAACTGGATTTCTGAAATGATCCTTCATCTCTCCTTCTCTGAGACGGGGGATTCACATCTTATTTATGAAATCTCTGTGACCCTGCTGGAGGCAGCTATAGCTGCACACTTACCCCTGTGCTCCCTCCAGGTGTTCCTTGACAATGCTGGGCATGTAAGAAAATGTGGACTGGTCTGTAATAAGGGAGGGGGGACAGGATTCAAGCTTTGCAGTGACAGGTTCTGCTGTTCCTGTTAGTGTGTTTTGCATGCCAGGATATCTCCTGGTGGGCATTTTAGGCTGCCCCGGTCTTAGCAGCTCATTGGTGTTCAGTTTGTGGGCTCTGCTGAACAGGTTGTGGCAAAGCCAGCTGTGCCAGACGCAGAGGTGACTGTCCCCATTTGCTCCCCTGCCTCTTTGCCACAGGTGCCACCCCTTAGCTGCGTGTACTGAGTGGAGCTGTGCCCGTGCATCCCTTACTCCAGCCTGTGATCAGTGCCCAAGCCCAGCTTCAGGGATGGTTTGAAGTGAAGTGGGGGTCGTACCGATGAGCCCAGGAATGGCTGGAGTGCAGCTCAGCCGGTTCAGCCACAGCTCAGCTAAGCAAATCTGTTGGCAGGCTGGGAGCGAGTTAAACCTCAGGTACTGGGCGACAACGGTACTGCTTTCTAGTAGCTGTAGACAGTGAACAGAGACTGCTTTCTGTTTGAGCAGAAGGTGGGCATAATCGTTACTGATTTTTGGTTTTGTTCAGCTTTATAAAAGCTGTAGGTCCACTGCTTAAACCTCTGTGTGCCTCCACGGCAGTGAAAACTCAGTGAATGCTTCTAAGTTTGATGATGCCAAGACACTCTTTGAGACTGGCTGCTGGACCGGGGACGGTCGCACAGGAGAGGTTGTGGACCAGATTTCGTCTCTTCTCATTTTCTGAATTGCAGACTGTGATCCGGGCTCTTCTACGCTACAAGGTGAAGAACTAGTTTATAGGGACTGATCCCCATGACCCGTCTCAATGACACATAGCAGACGTGGCCCCTTCTGCAGGTGGCCATCCAAACCTCATGGGAAGGACTCGACCCTGTGCTGAGTGTACTCGGGTCTCTGCTGTGGGTTCCGGCTGAGGCAGCGCTCCAGGGTGGCCTTGAGAGCTATCCTGGACCTCCCATAAGTATGTCATACATAATACTTCCTCCTTCTCTCAAGTCTCTTTGATGTGTTCAGCTCCTAAGAGAGCTGGAGCGCTTCTCTGGGTTTTGAGGCTGAGCACCCTGAAAAGTGCCCTTTCCTTCCAGCAATTAAAAATGAGGTTCATGGTGAGTTTGTGAGAGCTTTAGAAATCTGAGTGAATTTTTTGAACCCATCTGCAGGAGTTACGGATTAAAATGCCATTTATTGTCCTGACTGCTGGACAGCCTGGGTGACTCCGAGTTGAGCTGGACCCTGGCAGAGCCCTTGGTTGAATAATACCAGCCAGCGTTACAATTCTGTGATCAAATGCCCTCCCAGTTCCAGCAGTGTCTCTCCTGTCAGAGGCTTGTCAGCTAGATTCATTAGGTCTGGAGTAAGGAGCCCTGTTGTTCTTGATATACAGAAAGCAGAGATCAGATCGGTAAAACTGGGTGTGAATTCTAAATAAAAGGGAAATTCCATCCTTCCGCCACCATTTCTTTTCAGTGGATAACTAATAAGGAATCATTTTTTGCATAGTAACGCTTGACGGTAGAGCTGGGCTTTAAAGAATAGCTATAATTGCTTCTGTGCACTCAAATAATTGAATATAAATCAATTACCACCATTTTAGGTATTTGAACAGCCAAGCTCGCTCCATGAAGAAAAACATTTCTTTCCTGTTTAATAGCCAGACCTTTAGCTTCTTTGTTTATCCACATATCTGGGACAAATGATTCAAACTCAGTCATTAATTAGTGATTTTATCAAGATTTTTCCTTTCAGGACTGAAAGGTCAGCACACCCTTGAAGCGCTAGCAAAACAAATGTCTCCGATTTGCACATGAAGTCAAGGCTTGCGAGGAAGAAGCCTCAGAAAATGGCTTAAAGGGCAGGGGTTTAATTCAGGGTGGCTGCCTGGTGTGCTAAGCACCGATGTGATGACCAGACAGCCTGTATTTGATCAAAAACTCTGTGGCTGATATTTTTTTATCAATTAGGTGACCCTTCAGGGGTAAAGCCGGGTGACAGAAACATCAGGCACAAGGGCTGAAGTAAATGTTGGGCCAGAGGAGCATGGCCCTGACTTCGATGTAACTTATTTTTATTGTACTGTTCAGGGACCCTCCGGCTGCCAGGGCCACACGCTGGTTCCTGGATGCCGGGGATGAGCCAGCACCGCAGCCTGCGGCACAGCGCTCCGAGCAGGATGGGCCCTGCCAGGGGAGGAAGAACACATTTTACTATGAGACAGACGCCACCTG
Organism: Falco cherrug; assembly: GCF_023634085.1. Lineage (NCBI taxonomy): Eukaryota > Metazoa > Chordata > Aves > Falconiformes > Falconidae > Falco > Falco cherrug. The sequence continues at coordinate 8,805,315 of NC_073698.1, forward strand.
ACTAATCCAGACCAGCTGAGATTATAAATAAGATGCAATTTTGTTAACTAAAAGGAGAAAGGTGAGTGAGTAGGCAAAGAGGAGTGAAGGGGGTTTCCTGGCAGAGGCAACCCAGCCATCAGTCAATTGCTAGGCTTAGCATCATGTTAGGATGCCATGGCGATCCTTTCCTGGCTTGAAACAGGTATTAATATTGCCACATTATTACCTGTATTGATATCTTTTTCTTGTATTTATGCTGGTTTTATGACTGGTTTCAAATCACCTCCCTTTTCAAAGGAAGAGAAAAAGAACAACTTGGGTAATAGAGGACTTGTTCTGCTGCCGAGAGAAGAAGTGGGAGCAAACAGAGCAATCCAAAGGGATCTGTTATAAATAGCCTTGCTTTAAGTTAGAAAACAAAACCGAGACAGGCAGCAGCTAAAAATCCCACAACATTCAACTTGTGTTTTTCCTACACCGATTTAATCTCTTTTCCTAGTTACTGTGCCTTGTAAAGCAGCCACGCAGTGATTTTGGGGAGTCCTCCTACGGGAGATTTTTCTTCTACGAGGTTGGACAAGAGCAAAAATATTCATTGCCACTGCTTAAGTCCCTGGCAAAACGTGATGTATGATGTATGGCTGACAGGGCGTTCGCAGCAGCCAGGGACAGAAGTCCTCTGCAGCCCTCGGCTGGTTCGCTTTGCATCCTGCACGTTGGGAGCGCAACGGGCCAGCCTGGGCGGTGGGGAAGCTCCTGGGATGGGCATGGTCTTCCAGAAAAGGCTCCTAGCGAGCTTGCTGTGCTCTTGCAAGCCTTCCCCTTCCTTCCCAGCTCCAGCAGCCACGGGGAGGATGCGCTGCCTCCCAGCAGCTTCAGCACACCAGGCGGCATTTTCAGCTACGGGGCAAGCAAAAGCATGGAGTGAGTTATAGCCAGAGGTGCAAAGCCAGGGGCTGTGGCTCGACGGCACGGCAGGCCTGCTGGTGGGGCTTGCCTGAGCTCGGGGTAGTTTCCCCTGCAGCCTGCTTTCTCTAAGGAAGCCAGCGGGAAAGGCTACAGCGCTCAGCCTCTAAAGCCGAGGGGAAGAAAGCTTTCCCTGCAGTGGGCATGGGAGCGACCCTCGTCCTGAAGGGAGGAAAAGAGACGCAGAAAGTACCGGGCTTTCTCCTGGAGGAAAGCTAACAGGTGAAGCTCAGAGAGGGGACAAGCATCTGCAAAGGGCCTCCATGGGTGGAGAAAAGTCGGGTTTTGCAGCACTTTAAACCACTCGACATATGCAAGCCCTCTCCGCCTCACTCCTCTCCCTGCGAGCCTGGCACTTGCACTCCTCCTCCCTTCCTTTCCTTTCCCCTCAGGCAGCGATGCCCGCTGATTTCTTTCATCCCCGCATAGCCGGTAGCATGCCTCCTGCCGGGAGCTAAAGCAGGCAATGGTGAGAGAGATGCTGATGAAGGAAATGTCCAGAATAAGGACCCATCTAAGGAGGCAGGTGCGCCATCCTCAGTGGGCACCTGTCCTGCCCGCCGGTGACCCCCATGGGCTGGCGCTGAGCCTGGGACTGGGCTGCAGCAGGGCTGTGTGTCAACAGCCCCTTGGTGGTCCTGCAGCCAGGCGGGAACCCCAGCCCCACCCTGAGGTGGCCCCGACAGCCGTGCCGAGCACACGGCTGTGCCCAGGACCTGTGGCTACACCAGTGGTGTCCCTCCATGGGGGAGTTGCTCTAGCCTGGCTTCAGGACATCCAGTGGGCTGGATGATGGGAGAGGTCTTTGCATCGCCACCTCTCATGGTGCTGCATGTTGGAGTGAGCTTGGGCTGGGCTCACATCTTCGTCTCATGGCAATATAGGTGCAGGTGATACCTGGAGGATGGTTGTCCATATGGGTGGTGAGCCTGGTGCTCAGGTAGTACCGGTGGAGTCGAAGCATCATCATCATCTTCTCATCCCTCACCCTCCTGGAGAAGAAGACAGAGGCAGCCGCTCTGGACAGGTCAGTGACCAAGTAAGCATGTGCCAGCTCCCTCAAAGGCCTGTACGAGTGAAGTGGCAGCAGGCCATCTGAGGGGTCAAGCATGCAGGCTGCTGAACTGTTGGCTTTGGCTTTCCATCCCCTGGCTGCTTCTGGTAGTTCCCTTCTAAGTGGCAAGGAATAGATGCAACGATGCAATGATGCAATGATGGGGAAGAGACCCTGACTCCAGCTGTGCCCCAGCTGCCCAAAGCCCATGGGCTAAGCCTTCCCTGGAGCTGCTGGTCACAGGTACCCCGTGGAAGGGGCTGTGCAGGTTGGCAGCCCGAGTGGGAGGGAGCGCTGCCTGCTGCTGCAGCTGCCGTCCTGTGCAGTGATCCGGGGGAGCAGGCTGCTGGAGAAGAGGAAGGAAGCCCGGTAGGAAGACAGGTGCAAGAGCAGAGCTGTGGAAATCCTGAGGGAGACTGGAGAGGAGCTCCTGTTCTGGTAAGCCTCTCCTGCAATGGCCTTCTTCCCCGTGCCAATAGCCCCTTGGGCAGCCAGTGCTCTGGGCTCTCACCGGACGAGGGGCAGCTGCAGGCTTTGGAGACTGTGACCCTCAACCAGCCATCTCTCCTGCTCCGGAGCAGTAGGTGGGTGCTCCAGGCGAGAGCGCCGGCTGGCACCCAGCACCCATGGGTGGCTCCACACTTAGGGATTCTCAAGGGGGATCAGGCGCTGGGCTCCAGGTCCCCAAATCACGCAGCCCCTGCTCCCTCCCAGCACCTGCAGCTAGAGGGGCTTGCCCTGCGCCTCTGCACCTGCTCAGCCAAAGGTCTGTGCCCTGGCCTCGCGTGGTGCCTCAGCCTGGCTCTGCTGTGGGTTCCCTGCCACCGCCTGGGACACGAGGGGCCTCCACCGGAGCCCTCGGGATCATGGGGACACCCACAGGCCAGGCACATGCCTGGGAGTGTCGGGGCTGAAGGGGACAGGCAGTGTTTTTCAGCCTCCCTTGCTGGACCTGAATCTTGAACCTTTTATTTCTCACTCCTTAGCACTGCTGAGAAAATCCACTGGTAGGCCCAGCCCGAAGGGTGCCAGTGCTCCATGTCCTGCAGCTGGCAGGAGAAGCTGGGGACGCGGTGCTGCCCTCTCGCAGCTGCGGAGCTGTGAGCAGAGCAGGGAAGAGCATTTTCCAGGGTGAAATCCCACTGCTTAGTGAGCAGTGAAGAGAGTTGCTTCCAGCTGCAGGGTTTTGCAATTTATTTATTTGCAGGAGCTGGGGAAGGAGGATGGGTTAACAGCCCCCCACACCATCCCGCAGGTTGCTGTGTAGAGTGAAGCCAACGTGTGCAGTATCACACATGAATAGCTGCCCGAACGGCTTCTCCTTTTTGCAAGGAAGCCCAGGTGGTCCCTTCATCCTGCCCCAAGCAGCCCTTTGTCTAGACTCACCAGGCTCTCTTCATCCTAAGCTGCTCACTGACCTGCCCCTGTAGCCTGGCATTGCTCTGTGTTTCGCTGGGCCAAGGCCAGGGAGGTCTTAGGGCTTCAGGGAAAGGGAAGGCTCGTTTTGTCCTGAAGAAAAGCCATTTTTGTGGCAGGCACAAGAGAAGCACCAATGGTAGGACCACTTCCCATGCCAGACTGCTTTCACTCTTGCCCTCTCTCCCAACAAGAATCCCCCTCGGGTTCCTACCCCAGCATTTTGGACCACCCAGCACTGTCTCATGGAAGTGGCAGGAGAGGAGGGATGGCCACCCTGGGCGCCTGCTCTGTGAACTGTCAGTATTGGCCTCTCTGTCCCCAGGGGAACCCATCTGAGCACCCCAGGTGGGAGCCCACAGCCGGGCAGCGCAGCGTGGGGCTACTGCTCTGTGTCACACACCGTCCTCCAGCAGCTGTGCCTTCTGCTGCACACCTGGGCAACCTTGTGGCGAGCACAAGCTGAGGAGATGCCTCCAGTTGTGTGCCTGCAGACTGCTGCTTGCACGCCAGAAGAAAGGTGGCAAGAGCCAGAGCCTGGATGGAGACATGTTTGTATTGGACATAAGGGAGCTGGAAAGGCACCTTCTATGTGTCTGTGCCATTATTCATACTTTGTGCTGCTAAGGAGCAGAAGCAGAGAGCAGAAAAATGTCTCGGGGAGAAATGTGTCCAATTTGCAGGCTCACAGGGGACAGTTTTAGAGGGAGAGGGCACTTTCAGACCTCCCCCAAAACAGCTGTTGCCTCTGCCACAGGCAGCTCAGGACTTGGTAACCCTGGACACCTGCGTTCGTTGGGACACGTGCAGCGCTGCGTGCTCCCGTGTTCCTCAGAACACCGTACCGCACTGGGCTCGAGACCCCGCCGCTTCTGTCTTACACCCTGGCAAAAAAGCAGGCTTTGAATTCATCTGTAAGGACATTGTCCACTTGTTCCTCTACGGAATTAAAAGTTCAGGTGTGTTTTACCGCAGGATTTCTTTGCACCCTGCCTGGATTTGATGGCCACCTGCTGAAATCTCTCCTCAGTGCGAGTGTCTCACTCTGCCAGCACTGCCACTAGTTCTGGGGACGTGCCCTGAAAGGCCACCGGCAGCGACTTCTTGCTGCAGCAAAACCTCCTTGCGGGTTTCACTCATCCCCTGCTTGAGACGGCTGCGCCTTGCCCTGCACGAAGCCGGGCAGTGCTATTACAGCAGCTCGCTGTGCGCCTCCTGCTTCTGATAGAGGGGCCAGCGTGGAGGACAGGGAGCTCTGCCAGAGCACAGCTTTCTGCCTTAGCAGCCCAAAGGCTCATTGCCTTGGCAATGCGATCCTTCCCTGGGAACGGTCTCACCCAGGGCCATCTCTCCTGCAGAGGCCAGGGACGAAGGGTTTGGCCATTTCAGGCAGAAAAAAAGCCCTTTCCCAGGTGGCTCCTGGTGATGTCGCCGTGTTTCCCAAGTGGGTACGTTTGCTGCTGCAGCCCTTGGTTCTCTTGCATCAGCCAGTTGTGCTAGGGCTTGCCCACTGGTTGGGAAGGAGCTGGAGGGAGGCTTTCTCCAAGGGCTAGATCCTGTTGTCTTCTTGAGGATTGGGCTCTATGTAGCAGCTGGAGGCAGATGCCCCCGGGGGCAGATGGAAGAAAAGGGAGAAGCAAGGATGGAGGAAAAGCCTAACAGAACAAGTAATGCGGGAGGTGGCTCCAGGGAGTAACTGTGTGTGCAGGTTTTGCTTTACGCTTTAATCTGTCTTTTATCTCAGCCCAGAGGTATTCTTACTGTTACCCTTCTGATTCTCTTTCCCGTGCCACAGTCCGGGAGTGAGCGAGCCCTTTTTATGGTACTTAGGTGCCTACAATCGTTAACCAAGAACAGACCGTAACGGTGACCGGGGTTCATGGTATGGGGAGAGGGCCACATGCTCTAGGGATCACTCCTTGTGTGCCTGAGCTTCTTCAACACACCGGGCTGTTCCTGAACTCCCACGAGAAATGGCTCGGACACTTAGAGGGAGAAGGGTCTGGGTATGGAAGGCACTTTCAGGCTTCCTCTGAAACAGCTACTGACTGTTCCAGGGGAGGTGAAGGTGGAAGGTACCCAGGTTCCAGGAGTGTTGTTGCCTCCAAAGAGCCAGGCAGGGGCTGTTGCCTCTCGCTGGCCTCATCTCTAGAAGGCATGCCGTGCATCAGACAAATCCAGAGGATAAAAAGAGGTCCCTGCTGTGGCAAGGGCACAGCTCGATCCTCCCTCTCTTGCGCCTGCTATTTGCCTGGCCAAGATGACCTGGATCAGAACCAATATTCTGAAGAATAAACCATGATTCTGGAAGTCTCATTTCTAGAATAGCGAAGAATTAAGACTTCTAAGCCACCTGTCAAAAAGCATCTTGACTTTGGCTTCACTGGTGGAGGGGGAAGCCTTTCCTGCTGGCAGTGTTTGAAGAGAGACTGTCCGGTGATCATCATGAGACCGGCTGAGCACTCCCTGATGCTTCCAGGCTGTTCAGGAAAATTTCCTCTCTTTGTGCCTCCACCTATAAGGCATTTTCTCTCTCTTCACTTTCCTTTTTTTCGTTCTTGCCTAATATCTGAGAAGTTAGGCCCAGAAGCTGCACACACAGAAAGGCTGAGCCTTTAACTGAGCAGTGAGGAGGTGCACAGGAAGGAAAAGAAGAAACCAAGAGAAGCTCTGTAGGGACCTTCTGATGCAAAAGAAGTAATTGCCACCCTGCTGCCTCTTTTCTCAAAAGCAGAGTTTTTTCCACAAGCCATGGAAAAAGCAAGGAAACCTCAGTTTCCAGGTCTCTTGCTCAGGAAATGCGAGTGTTTCTCAGTGTCTCTCCCTGAACCTGAAACTCAACAGCTTTCTCTTTCCAGAAGACCTGCCTATGTGAGGAGCGTGAAAACTGCTGGCATCACAAGCACACAGACATTGGAGAGGCCAGGGCTCCTCGGCAAAATGATGAGGTTCATTTCCTGGTGCTAAATGCTACTTACAGATACTAAATAAAGACTGGTAACCAGCCTTGGTCTTGCTGTGTGTCTTAGTGGTGAGAACTGGGAAGGGAAGAGCTGCCAGCAAGTCCCTCTGTTCTTTCCCAGTTATGCTCAGGAACACTGTTATCCCACTGGGACAGTATTTGGCAGGGCGTGACAATTTTGCAGGGTTAGGGGAGGACTCCCTGGGACTCTGTGAGATGGAAAAAACCCCAGGAGGGCCTTTGGCTGATGGCAGTGCTCGGTAGCAGATGCAGTGATGCAGTGGGGTGCCTGTGTGTGGGTGTGTAGCAGGGGTGGTGCCCTGGTCTCCAGCATCTTCTCCCTCCCTGCATCCCTTGGCTCCTATTCCCTCTAGAGAGCAGCCTGGACTGCAAAGGGGAGGGAGCCTGTTGTCCCCATGAGGCTGAGGGAGGTTTTGGGGTTTGTTTCCAAGGGGAGGTGGGAGCACAGGACAGTGCCAGGCTGCACAGCCCATACACCAGCTTGGGTTGGATGAGACTCCTCGAACACTTGGGGACATTCAAAGGAGGAAAGGGTAGCGCCGCCCAAATGTACAGCTCTCCCAGGGCAACGCACGCACTTCCCACCACACCCGGAGAGCCACAGGCAAAGTATGGCCATCGTGTGTGAGGGATGATCACGCATACAACTGTCACCATGAGAGTGTGGCTCCGAGCTTCCCGAGGGCACTCCCACTAGGAACGGAACTGTTTTGCTTCTGAGGTGGCCCAGGTAGCTTCTGAGGCAGCTGGGCTGAGAGCTGAGCAGCATGTGAAGCAAACAGCAACACACAGCGCTGACGGACTGGGACAGGCTGTGGCCACAGCCTGTCTCTCTCCTTGGAGTACTGACTGCCCAGCTTGGGCTCCGTTTTATTCCCTAATGATATGCTCCCAGAGAGAAAAACCAGCAGCAAGTAAAAAACTACTTGGATTAATTTACTTTTATCATTCTGCAAGCCTGGAGGTGCGTTTGATATCAGCAATGATATGAACCATGGCAACTCGTGGTAAAAATGAGAAAACAGTTCTCACAAAAACTTAGACATCTTGTGTTTGCATGGCTGCGGGGGGCCACCTGTAATCATCAATAACAAACGAATCATAATCAGGGCTGTAAACGAGCCGTTTCACAAAGGCTTCCTTGTCTGCTGGCTCGGGGTACCAAGAAGCAAGACCATGCTTGTAGGCCCAGTCAACAATCTGCAAAAAGATAGCAAAATGAGCCGATGAAACAACGTCAGCAAGTTGAAACCAGCTGCAGTTTGGCCCTGCTATATCTTCCCGATTTCCTCCCCTCAAAATTGTGTCCATTTTTGCTTTTTTTCTCTTTGTGCAATTCCTTGAGTCACCCGCACCTCATCCCTGGGGTGAGGGAATGCAAGCTGCCCGCAATTCCTGGATGCTTAGAAATGCACACCCCTGCCCTGGCAAAACGGCTGGAGTGTGCAATTAAAGGAGAGCAGCCCTTTAACCACCTCTGCTCACACTCTTAAGCTCCTCAGCTACACTGTGCATCCATCAGTTACTCCTAGCAGGCCAATGTGATTCTCCGTGGGTGTCCCCTGAACAGGAATTACAGATTTGATGTATACAGGCTACCAATCCCACAGTTAGATAACAAGCCCAGATCTGGAATAGTATTTAGTACTTAGACCCTTATCAAATAACAGGAGAGGTTCCAAAATAGCAATTTGGAACCTAAAATCTTTTGGCAACTTGTATCATGTTTGAATTTGGCTCTAAACCTGATTTTTTGAAGTGCTGAGCACCCACAACTCCAAGTAATAAAGCAGAGCTTTGTGAGCTGTGAGGCACCCAAAATCAGAAGGTGTTTTTCACATTTGGGCTTTAATGATGGGAGAAAACAAAGCAGCAGCTCTGGCTGGAAAGATTCCTGAGAATCACTGCTTTAGGCTGTAGAATAAGTTGAATTAAAACAGCACAAAGCAAAAATGATGCCAGGGCAATTCCTGCCCTCCCTACCATGGGAAGTGGAAATAAATGTGGAAATACTCACTTTCACCGCAATTTTGAGAGACACCTCTCTGATGCTGTTCAAGGGAGGATAGAGTCTTCCTTCTGCAAGATTCTGCTCTGTCACCTGGGCAGCAATAGACTAGAAAGAAGAGAAAGGTAGTTTATGGAGATGGTCTCAAACTCTCATGGTATGTGGTTGAAACCTCAGCAGTGGCAGAGCTGGGACTTTCTCAATGGGAACTGCTGAACTATTCAAAATACATGTGTGCATAATACATTTCATTACAGACTTAAAACTGGAGCCAAAATAGTGGAAGTGCTGTGCCAGAGCAGCAGTTGTGAAGAAGGAGGAGAACCTTGCCATGGCTCCTGCACCTGTGTAGGTGCAATAGAAGTGTGAGCTTTCCCCGAGTCTGGGAAAAGCTGTAGCTTTTTGCTGAGGCTGTGCCATTTCCACTCAATGCATTGCCCCAGGCAGGTTCTTGAAAACACCCAAAGCAGGTGCATGTGTCTGTTACCATCTTTTAAAAAACATTAGTGAAATGCCAGTTGGAAACCTCTGCTGTGACGAGGAAGATATCATCAGATATGTGCCGGACTCCACAGGCAATGACTCCCAGTGCCACTCCTGGGAAGACGTAGGCGTTGTTTCCTTGGCCTGGGAAGAAGGTCTGTCCATTGGGCAGAGTTACCTTTGAGAATGGACTCCCACTTGCAAATATTCCCCGGCCCTGATCAAAGAGAGAGAAAGAGGCATCCAAATTCAGAAGAGAAGTCTTATATTCCTGCTGCACACCATGATTTGTGCTCAGGGGACTCTGGTGACCAAGTAGAGAAACCTCCAGCCAGTCAGTGAGAGCCATCTCCACTTGACATCTCTGGAGGGCCTGGTCCCCAGAGGCACAGCCAAGGCCATGGACAGGGCCACTGCGTGGGCGTTTGCACTGCCCAGCTGCAAGTGCTATGAGCTGGCTGAGGAGTCTCTCTCCCTTCTCTATCAGCCATCTATGGAGTGTGAAGAGAGACTCATGTGGGATAAAGGTCTGGGGGCTGTGTGATTGCTCTAGCCAGCAGCAGTTGGTGGGGAGGGCAAAGTGGATAGTGAGACAAGGCCTCCTCTCTCACACCAAGTCAATGCACATGACAATAATTCTTCAGTGACATTGTGTCCAAGTTGGGTGATGAAACTGTTACATAAGCAACTCGGACGGCAAAACACAGGGGACAGTCAACCTGGGAGGATGCGACATCTCAGACAGCCACGGATGAAGGAGGCAAGCACTTTCTTTACAGGATCACAAAGTAGTTTGGGTGGCAGAGACCCAAACTCCTGCTCACAGCAAGGTCAGCTATGAAATCAGAATAAGTTGCTTGGGGTTTTATCCAGCCTGGTCTTGAAAACTTGCAAGGACAGAGACTGCACGAGCAATCTGGGCTCCTGTACCACCTCCTGGCCCTCCTCACAGTGTGAACATTTATCTTTACGACCAGCTTGAACTTCTCTTATTTCAACTTATACCCACTGTCATTTTTCTGCCCACCATGCACCACTGTGGTTTCCTTGGTACAGTCATCCACGGCGCACCCAGAGCACCCAGTTTCCCTATGCTGAGCACCAGTACCTCGGTGAGGCGGTAGCACTGCTCCGCTGTGCACTCTGCTTTACTTGTGGGGTTGCTCAGGGCAAACACAATGGGCCTTTCATTGAAGGCTGCCATGTCCTTCAAAATCTTCTCAGTGAAAGCTCCTGCAACGGCTGCAACACCTAAAACAACAACAGCAGAGTGAGATGGTGCTTTCTGACTGTCTGGCTTCAGTGCACTGGGCTGATCCCTCTGGAATGCCTCTGTTGGTAAATGAACTGTGGGAGGGAGCGGGCTCCATCTCTGGAGATGCAGGTGGTGATGCTTCTGTCTCATATTACGGTGAGATTAAGAGCCTGTCTCAAAATAAAGCCCTCTGCTCCTTTGGGCGCAGTGGGCATCAGTGTTTAGACCAACCTGGCTGCGGCAATGTGCCTCCCAAAGGCTCAGCACTTTGCTTTCAAAAGACTTACCTGAGCTGCCTGTTGCCGTCGTCATCCTGCCCACCCTGCCAGGGCCATGTTTGCTGCCGAGAGCCCCAGATCCTGCCTGCCCCAGCACCTCCCTCTACAGCCCTGTCCGGGAGGGCTCCTACAGCTCCAAAAGAGAGGAAGCCTGTGCCCCACAGCCAAAGGGGAAAGGATGTGGAGAACTCAACCGACAAAATGGGGGTAAAAAAAAAGCTCATTTCATCTTGACTCGGAGAACAAAAGGAGGCCCTGGAAGAGAGACAGAGACTCCCCTAAGAACTGAATTGATGTGAAAAGGTCATGCCAAGGGAACTCCACCTATAATTGCTGTAGGCTTCACTTTCTGCACAACCTCTTCCAGCGTGTTCACACTGGGGTGGTCCTGGGCAAACATTTCTTTCTCATGGTTCAGGTGGCTCCTGCCCTGTGAGGAAAAAGGAGTCAGACTTGGGTCTGTTGGCAAAAGGTGGAGACATAATGTAGTAACTCATCAGTTCATTTCACCTCTTGGCCCAAACCCTTCATCTCTACCTAAAACAGATTCCACAGAGCAGGAATTCAGCGTCAGCCAGTCAGGCACTGCGGTGTTGGTGTAATCATAGAATCACAGAATGGTCGGAAGGACCCTTAAAGACCACCCAGTCCCACCCCCCTGCCATGGGCAGGGACCTTCCACCAGCCCAGGCTGCTCCCAGCCCCGTCCAGCCTGGCCTTGAGCCCTGCCAGGGATGGGGCACCCACAGCTGCTCTGGGCAGCCTGGGCCAGTGTCTTGTCACACTCACAGGGAAGAATTTCTTCCTAATAGCTAATCTAAATCTAGATAAACTAGTTCCCCTCCCCCCGCTTTCTTATAAGCCCCCTTTAAGTATTGAAAGGATGGTAATGTCACGTGGGGCTAATGTCTGCTCCTCTCACCCTCCAAAATGCAGACCGTGTGGAAGAAGGATCTGGCTGCCAGGGCAGAGAAGCTGTACATACAGCACAAGTCTCCTCTGGCCTGAGGAGGGACAAGGGCAGAGGCTCTGAGGACCCAGGGAGTGCAGAGTAGAGCTGGACCAGGCTGGATCACCAAGCAGGGCACAATGTTGCTGTTGTAATGCCCCATATGACATGCAAGAATTGCAGCACTGCTGGACCACGGCCAGCAGCATATCCTACCACTTTAAAGGTCCAGCCCAAAGCATTGCCTTTAGGGCAGCCAGTGCTGCTAGTTCACTGTTGTAACCATAAAACCTAGTCCCCTGAAAGCAGGAACAGCTCTGCTGACACCCATAAAACTGCAGCCCTTACTCCAGGGCTGAGCAGGGGTCCAAGGTATCAGCCTGCTCTGGCCTCTCTCTAGCTTGCAGGAGGTGGCCGGGGACTGGAGCTTAGCTCTAGAGACAAATTTACCTTCACAATCAGTCCCTTGGAGTCCACCATCCAGATTTTTTTTATGGCATCCTCTCGTGAAATTCCTTCCTTTTCCATGGCCATGAGAATGAGATGAGCTATGCCCATTGCAGCCTGGAACACAGTATATAAACACTTCATTGGGGTATCATCATCTTTTGGGTGGGAGGGAAAGATTTTTAATGAGAGATGTGTTGGGTCATCCCTCAGTGCTGCACAAAGCAGGGAGGCTTTCTGCTCCATGGTTGTACAGTGCCATGGCACGGGGCAGGTCTTAGCATTGTAGGTGCTGCTATAAATAAAAAACCCCAACAAAACAATTGTCCAACAGAACAGGCTGCCTGTAAGGCTGGAGCAGCGGAGGTGGTACCTTGACAGGCAGAGGCTGTCTCTGTCATTTAAATCAGCTGCTGCAGGGGAGGAAAAGGGGCAGACACTGAAGAAATGTTGGTGACGATGCCAGCGAGGAACTCAAAGCAAAGTGGAACTGCTGCATCTGAAGTACTGCCAAGAGGCAGGTCCTTTTCTCCCATTCCTGCCTGAGGAAGCAGCCCTGGACAAGCTGTGTGTCTCAGTGGTCCTACAGCTGTGCTTGGCCCTCCTGCCCAGATGGGGACTAACAAGGCAGGAGGGTCTCTGTGCCACAGAGAGAGTGACCAGCACAAACATGTCTGCCAGGAGGGGTGGAGAAAGGGAACTATCAATCTTTGTTTCACAGAGGGATAGACAGCTGTCACAGGTGGCTGACAGCTGAGCCAGGACCTGGACCAATGCCTTTAGTCCGCAGTCCAGGCTTCAGAGACTTGCTCTTCTCCCCGCCTCTCTGAGCAAGGTGCCATACAGACTACTCGACTTCTGCCATGGGGGCAACGTGACTGATGCCCAAATTGAGGTTACGCTCTTACGGTTCTTTGAGACTGAATCCTTTTTGACTCTATTGCTAAAGAGGCTGTGGTTTACCTACGATACCACCCCTGAGGACTCAAGCCAGCCTCCTTAATCTTCCTGCAGCACCCCGCCTCATCAGGGGCTTCCCTCATGGTACTTAAAGCCCCATTGACACAGGGGCAGCCTCGTAACACCCAGGAAGTCTGCCCACGACTCAGGGGCCAAGAGGCCACTGAAAGATTGTTGGTAACTTCTACGCAGCGGCAAGATCCACTTGTGGGGCCCACTCTTGCCCAGTGGCAAGGAACCTGCCTCTGTGCTTTGTTTTCACGAAAGCCAAGCCTTGCAGGAAGTGTCATGGTTGACTTTTCTCTCTAAATTTGAATTTAGATCGTATTTAGGAACAAACTCAAGAGCATTCTTACCTCTCCCGCTCCCTGGAAAACAAACTTATGGTCAGAGAGCTTGTTCTTTGTGATCCTTAAGGCTGCAAAGATGCCAGCGACTGCAACAGACGCGGTGCCTGAAAAGAGAGAAACACCATGAATATGGTAAATGGATTGTCTACCCCACTAACATGCTGTTAGAAACCTTGCGGAAGGAACCATTCCCCTAGATTGTGTCACTAAAGGATCAGAGTGCCTTCCCTACTCTGAAACCTTAATCCTCAGAAGACCCCTGCAAGGCAGGAGAACACCAATGTCCCTCTACATAGAGTCAAAAGGACACCAAATCCTAGAACGCCTGAAGTTAATACCAAACTCCCAAGGGTTTAAGGTTCATGTGACTTGTCTAAGGTCACCTAAGGCATCTGTAGCAGAGCGGTGGTCTGAAATTGGGCACCCTTGTCACAAAATCCTCTGTGATCATGGAATTACCATCCTCTTCTCCTCATTTACCTTCACAGCCCAGCACCACCTTCTCTTTTTTTACTTCCCTAATACTCTGACACGCTGACTCAGAGCCATCATCCCTCGCTGCCAAGCATTACAGAGTCATTGAGAACATGAGCTGGTCCCAGATTAGTGAGAAAGTATCCAGTGTATGGAGAGCAGAGTCCTGCTGTTACAGCCACTGTGATATGTACAACTTTGCATCCATCGAGAGAGGCAGATGTCTAGACTGAACCAACCTGCCCTCACCCCACATCAATCACACATAGTATTCATCTAATGTCCTATTCCAGGTGAAGGAACACGGTGGGAAGAAATCAAGTGAGGCACAGAGGAATGAGCATTCAGGCACTGGTGGTATCTCAGGTCACCTGGGCAAGCTGCATACAAGCATTAAAGGTGAGCTAGGAATGAAGGAGACAGTTTTATCACAGAATACCTCGAGTTGGAAGGGACCTATAAATATCATCAAATCCCTTAGTTTTACTCCTCAGCATTTTAAAAGATACCAGTTTGGATGCACCCCAGCTCTGATGCTGTCCCCAGCTCTAACGCTGGTCTCTCCATTCTCATCTTCAGAAGATTTGTGAGAAATCAGGGAGTCAACAAGTAAAAAGCCTTGTGTGGGAGGTCACAGGTGGGGCGGACAATGAACCCTTTTAGGTTAATAAAACCCGATTTCAGCAAATTTCCAGCATTTCCTCTTTTCCTGCCCATTTAACCAGCCAGTGCATCAGTGTTCCAGTCAGCCAGTCCTTCAGGGAGACCCCCTGCCTGCAGGGTCCTTGGGGGCTGGGGTGCTGCCAGGCATCAGTGCACAGCCCGGCTGGGAACAGAGCAGCTCAGGAGCCAAGCACGACCACGAGCAGTGAAACCGGCAGATGGTGCTGCCTCATCTGTCAAGGACCCAGAAAGTACATTCAGCTTTACCTGCTGCGGCTCTTGAGTGCAAAAGTCACGGATGAATTAGAAATCTACTGGTATATCACGTCGCCGGGGAATTATTCTCTCTTTCATTATTTCCCTGCAAGCAGGACACCTAGTGGGAGCACAGGTACTGTGGCAGAGAAGTAACTTTTATTGACATGGCTTATTTTGCTTAAGGAACCTATATAAGCTCCTCTGACAAAGAAAATCTTTATTGGCCAGACCAGAAGCATTTATCGGTACCATTAGCTCACCAACATTTTGTGTTTATAACTTGGATGAGTTTAGTTCTCCCAAATTTAATCATTAGTGCCACCTAAGAGTGATTCTGGTTTAGCAGAGGTGGTAGCGGCCGCACTCCTGCAGCAAATGTTAGTGCTGTGGTGTCCGTGCACTGGGATGCTGGTACAGAATAGCAACGGCAGCATTTCTTACTCACGAGGGCATCGCAAGCGTCTGTGTCTTAAACGCAACATGGACTAGACTAATGGCTGGTGGCTTCGTAAGCTTCTTTCTTGCAATGAATCACTTGAGACACTCGCTTCGGCACCAAGGATAAATTCCCTTCATTAGCTCAGAAAACAGTTTGTATCATTTCCAGACCAAGACCATCTGAGTTCAGTCCGTTTAAAAGTGAGTTGATAGAGACGGAACCGGCCCCTGAGTGCTCTGCTGCTTCAGTGTTAACGAGTCAACTCAGACAACTGAAGGATGTATAGGAAGGATTTCCCCTTGCTTCTGCACCAATTCTCTGCCTTTTTAAGCTGTATTTGTATTGAATAATGTATTTGCCTGGTGAAATGCCACGCTATCGGACTAGAAAAATTACAGAGGAAGATAATGAACATCCAAGATATCTAAAGGAGCACCAGATAATTGCCTAGTTTTAAGACTTTGCTTTTTATGGGTGTCACATAGCTGGCCCATGCTCATTCTGTGTATTTTGGGAAGTATCTTGGCTTGCTGCCATGCCAGATGCTGAGGACAGGACTCCTCTAAAGAAACATGTATGATCCTGCTCATGCTGAAGCAGATACCTGAACTGGGTCAAATGAAATGCACCGTGAAAGCGTCATACCACCACAGATTTTTAAGAGAGACAACATAACAAGAATACATGTAAACATCTCTGTTGCAGACATCTAAACGGTGAAGGAAGGGATCCCACCCTGGCACTGAACTGCAAAGAAGTGAGGTCCCACAGCGGTCAGCGATGCCAAGCTTGTGACGTGTAGCAGAATATGAACCTTTACATATATGCTCACACGTGCTCACATGTTATCTCCCAGGCTTACTTTGCACAGAAATCCCTGAATCCTCATGTGGGTGGGCGTGGGGAACTGATCAGAGGAAAAAAGCCAAAATGGAACAATTACAGTGTGACAGTGTACGTATCAGGTTACAGCATTAGCAGCAATAGATGCCTGGAAAGTATTTAAAAGAAAGACATGTAACTGGAGAAATATCTTGTTTCTCTTGGTCGAGACCCAGGCAAAATGGCTTTATACCCTATGATTGTCAAGAAGTCTGGCAGGACATCTGCAAACCCATTTAAATGGAAAATGCTCACAGGACATTCAGCAGAGGGACTCGAGGTCTTTTAAAGACGTTAATAGCAAGAATTTGAGAACTGAGGTGGCGGAAAGAAAGGGTGCACAGCCGCAGTCTGCAGAGCAGCGTGCACTCTGCAGAGAGGAGAGCTGTGGGACTGGGTGTGCCATTACTCATCCCCCTGCACTTGTACTGCAGCTGACTAACAGCAGGACTCTGTTCAGCTCTGCCATGCCTAATCATCTTCCTCTCTCACCAATGTGTTTCTAATCCCTCCACGTCTCCCAGACTGCATCTCACCCCCATTATTCAAGTAACGAAATTACTGTACCTTGGCCTTAGCTCAATATTTTTCTTCGATAATTACAATTTCTGAGCATGGAACAACAGAGCATCTCTACAGAGGGGAGTTAACAGCTGGTTCATGTAAGGAATTGGCTAATCATTGTGCTTCAGGTCTGAAAAGGCCACAAAATGAGACTGGGTGGGGGAAGGCCAGGACCCCTCACCATGAGTTCTGGCAAGAAAAAAAACACCACGCTTCAACATGTTGGTCTATCTATTCTCCTAAGAGACTGAATGCTGCTATTGTCGATAACTACTTCCCTAAGTAATTAGCGAGAGCCAGCTTGGCTGGTCCGTATCTGAGGTGAGATATGGAGGGACACAGAGAGATGAAAGGAAAATCCTTGTAAATCATCTTGTCTGTCCAAGGCTCAAAGCGAACACTCACCATATCACAAAAAAGCAAGCAGACCTCAGGAGCCTCTCTGGGGAGTCCAGAGCAACAGGACCAGTAAGGAAAAGAGGCATTGCAGACTGAAGTACACTCAGGAAAATGGCCATCCCCACAGGAATTAATCTCTGATGCTCAAGCACATTCAGAACATTGTCAAATGTTAAGAAAATCCCCTCCGAGGTTAATTCCACTTGCACTAGTGTAAGTAAGAACAAACCCCAGTAGATGTCAGTGGAAGTACACTGGAGCAAAAGCCGGGGGAAAGGGTCTGCTCCACCGCTTCAGGAGACTGCAGGGATGGAAAAGGCTGCAGCCCAGAGGCACCCATGCCCATGGACCTCACCCTTCCTTCAGAGTGGGGAGCGCAGACACATGGAATTTTGGGCAGCGCTGGCATGAGCGAAACAGGGGACGTGCTGCCCAGCGCCCATGTCAAGGCTGTATTGCGTGTGACAGCACCCAGTGCCTAAGCAGGGGACATGGGGAGAAGCAGGGACCCTGTGGATGCTTGGGGGCAGGAGTCCCCCCATGCTGAGGACTGGCACTGCCCTGTCACCTGGTCTAGGTGCTGGCTGAGGGGCAGAGCATCACCACCCTGCCGAATCCTTCTGATAGCAGCAGCGATGGGAGCACGCAGCGGCACAACTGCCCGTTTCTTCATACAACACCCGCGTGGGTGATTCCCCCTGGTCCACAGCACACTCGTGGAAGAGATAGCCAAAATCTGCCTGATCTGTTATTTTTTACCCTTGCCTTGCCTGCTTACACTTTGCTGCATCAAAACCATGCCAAGATGAGGACCCAGGGAACTGCAAACACCAGTTTAACAGCTACAGCCACGGGCAGCCAAGAAAATATATCTAAAGTTATGGATGCAGAGAAAGCATAGGGCTTTTCCAAAGCCTGGTTCACATTAATTCCCTGCAGCAGTTCCGCCTGTTACTGGAAAGCAGAGTGGAGCGCGTCCAGATCCACTCCAAATAGACAATCAAAAGTCAAACACAGCAAAACTGAAGCAAAAAGCTGCTGAAGCATTTGCAGCTCAAGGTCTTCGCCTCCATGGCTGTGGGCTAGTGTTACCTTTCCCCCAAAGGGCCTCTGTAAAACATTAAGAAAATAAACCTCAGAATGGTGTGGAGTGCGTCAGTAAGAACAGCAGTAAAACACAAAGCATCGACGCTCAGGGAAGGAACTCGCTTTTTCCACTAACAGATTTAGGGCGACCTAACCCAGAAGAGGTGGTGGTACGGTGAAGAGCTGTCTGACAGTGAAGATGCAGAGCTCATCTTAAAGTAGATGCCTAATGCAGGTCATCTTCAGGTGCCTGTTTTTAATCCTTCCACTGTAAAGTGCTTGGACTATACAGTGCAGTGCCTTAAACCCACGCTGCAGCGCTGGCCTGCAGCACTGCCCTCACTCCTGCCTGCACGAGTGCCGGCCAGCACGCAGGCTGTGCCATTGGGCACACTGAACCCCCTCGTCCACTAAGGCAAAGGCTACCAGGCAGCTGCCAGCACTTTGCAAGAAAGCTTCCCCATCCCCATCAGCAGTGGAGGCCCTGTGGATGCTGTTTTATACCAACAACCTAAACCAGGTCAGAGCACAGCCTTGTTGTTCTATCCATTTTGCCTCCTTAGCCTGTACTTAAAAGATCACAGAGAGCTTAACACAGAGGAGATGCGTGCTGTTCTTTACTGCAAAGGAGAAGCTTGCCGTGGCATCCAGTGAATAAGAAAAACAGCAAATAAGAGAAGTAGGAGAGGAAAGGGAAACCAGTTTTACAATCCCCATTTACAAATGGGATGGATCTTTAGAGCTCTGCACCACTAAGCCCAAGAAACTAAGGCCCATCTACACCCAGGAGTCCACACTGTTCTGACCGGGCTTGTTTAGCGGTCAATGTGTGATTAAGAGACAAGCCTAGGATAAAAAAAAAACCAAACAAAAAACCCAGAAAACCTGGCCCTTAAATAGTTAACATAGTAGCATCAAGGGAAAATGCAGAAGCCTCCTCTGCTGCAGGGCACAGCAGGTCCCAGAGCCTTGTAATGGTGAACCTGTACCGGACTGAGAACATCTCCACATCCATCTTCAGGCTGGGTAAATCCCCACCGGGAAAGCGTGCTGCTCAGGAGCTGCCTGGCAGGACATAGCCTGCTTTGTTCTGCGGCACCGTATCAACCAAGCGCTCCCTTCCCATTGTGCTTCCCCCCTCTTTAGTTTCCTGTGATGATTACCGATGCGTTTTCCACGCCAGCTGAAACAACAAAGTAAGATACTGTACCATTTTAATCTGCTGAAATGAGTTAACACCGAGCCAAAAACTAGCGTCGCCTGCTTCTCACAGCACATGGAAACATGCCTGCAAAATAGGCCACGTTTGCACAAGATTGCTTTCTAACTTGTGCAAATGTTTGAAGCCGCTCAGATTTGCGGCGCTGGAGTTGGCGTGTTCCCAACCACAGCTGAGGTCTGGGAGCGGTGTTCCTCCAGGCTGAGACACCGCTTCCCGAAGTGTCCTGGAAAGGTTACAGAAAGGTTATCTACTAGGATAATAGGAAAAGGCGCTGGTGGGTCAAGAGATATTTTGAGGCTCATCAGCAGTCACATACCTGTCAACAAAGGGGACCCATTGCTCTAATGCTGGAAAAAGACTCAGAGAGGTTTTGCGAAAGTGATGACCCCGGGCATTGCCTGTAGACTACTTTAGTTGTGGAGGGACTGTGGAAATACAAAAGTTTTTTTATGTGCCTTTGTTGATTTGGTGTTTCCCATCTTGAAGTGCCTTGAAGAAATCTCATTTGCGTGTTGTAGGTATTCAGGATTTTAGAAATCCTGTCTGTTTACAGTGTCTCAAACTGGATATGGATATATCTGAACACTCAGACTGGTGGTTTGAGAAGCTATCAATGTCATACTTTATATCAGGTCTAGTTTTAAAAGACTGTTAAAAATGCCCAGAGCCAGGAGATAGTAAGCTTTATGCTTCTGTGTGCTATTCTCTCTGCCCTGCCCATATGTGTGAAAGGCTTTTGAATGACATGATTAGATACAACTAATGAAATAACATGTTAGAGCTTTCTTCATTTTTCTGCAACTCTAACTGAACAACTTCTTTTGCAGAACAACTTCTGCTGATCAGTACCGAGTAAGCAATCTACACCTGAAGAATTCATTTGATATGTGAATATGTGGGGGTTGGGGGGCGGGTAACACACTGATCAACCAGGAGAACAAACTTTCCATAGTAAAAATAAGCTTGGAAGAGATGCCTGGAGGTCATCTAGTCTGATATCTGCTTAAAGTGGGGCTAGCTTCAAAATTAGAGTAGAGTGCTTAGGGCCTTCTTGAAGGATAAAAGTCCCAAAGCTTTCTGCACAACTTGTCCCAGTGTTTGACCACTCTCATAGTGAATAATGTTTCCGTTCTGTCTGATCAGATAACTGAACCATGACACCGAAGCATCTCTGTTGCAGCATAAAGATTTCAGCTCAGCAAGCCGAGCCAACCAATTCCAATCACAGGTTGATGCATCTGATCCCACTTTTGCTTAGCCCAGGCATAAACCCCTGCTGATTCTTTGGTTACTCAGTGCACATCTTTGAAGACTGTGCTGGAATTAGACCGGCTTTTTTGCCACAAAGATGGGGAGGCACATGCACACAGAGCCCTAGTCCCATGCTGAGAACCTTAGGTATGCAAATTTACTGGGTTTCTGTGGACTCCTGCCTATTTAGCAGGGATTATTCAACACATCCATGAGACCTGATGAGATTCATCTAAAGATGCTGAGGTATGTGCCCAAAGGCATTGTGAAGTCATTCTTAGAAAGGTTTTGGTAACTGGAGAGATTCCTGACTCCCCAAAAAGACAAATGTTACACCCATCTTCAAGGAGGGCCAGAAGGATCCAGGGATTTTTAGCTCAGTAAACCTAACCTCAGTATATGGGGATTACAAAGCAAGTCTTCTGGAAGATGTTTCTAGGAACGTGAAGGTGACTGAGAACAGTATGGATCTCCCAAAGCAAAAGAGGCCTGACCAACTCAGCTGCCTTCTACAATGAGAAAACTGGCTATGTGGACAAGGAGAGGGCAGCGGATGTTGCTTTCCTTGACCTGCATGAGGCCTTTGAAATAATCTCCCACAGCATCCCTGTAGTCAAACTGGAGAGACGCAGACTGAACAAGAGGACTACCAAGTGGGTGAAAAAGTGGCTCAGCTGCTAGGCTCAAAGGTTTGTGGTCAGTGGTACAAAGAGGACAATGCTATTTAAGTTCTATCAACAACCTGGATGGTATGACAGAATGCACCCCCAGGAAGTTCAGGGATGATTACAAGCTGGGGATAGTGACTGATACTCTGGTGGGTATGACTGTAATTCACAGGGAACTCAGCAGGCTGGAGGAATGGGTTCAGGGAAACCTCATGAAGGTCAGCAAAGGCAAATGCAAAGTCCTGCAGCTTTGCAGAAGAAGACTTGGGGGTAATGGTGGACAACAAGTTGAAGATGAGCCGGCAATAATCCCTTGTGGCATAGAAGGCCAACAGCCTGCTAGACCGCATCAACGGAAGTCTAGGCAGCAGGTCAAGGAAAGTGATCGTTTCTTTGTATCACAGAACTTTTGAGGTCATTTCTAGACTAGCATCTCCAGTTTGGGGCTCTCAGCACCAGGAATATATCGACAAACTGGAGCAAGTCCAGAGGAAGACTGCAAATGTCACGAGGGTGTACAGAGGACTGTGGGATCTGGGTTTGGTTAGGCTGGAGAAGACCAAGAGGGTAACGAATTTCTGTCGACAACTACTTAACTGTTTGTAAAGAAGCCTGATTCTTCTCAGAGGTACACAGCAAAAGGATGAGGGGCAATGAACACAAGTTGCATCTAGGGAAATTCCAATTGGATATTAGGGGGGAAGATGGACAAGCAAGATGAGAAAACTTTGGAACAGATAGTACAAAAAGATTGTGAATATCCGTCCTTGCAGATATTGAAAATTATTTGGCTGGACAAGGCTCTGAGGAAACCTGATCTAATGTCAAAGCTGGATCTAAGTTTGAAATCACCTTTTATTTGAGTGAGGGCTGGGTGACACCCAGAGGTCCTTTCCAAACTAACCTCTTCAATGATTTTATATATTTTCTTGTATGAAGCAGGAAGCCAGAGATGCCTGTCCCAGGGATTCACAACACTTGACACCTTTGTAATACAGACTTTTCAGTCATCTACTTTCTTTTTACCACTGTGCACAATTAAGTGGAACAAAGTTATAGTAGGAAGAGAAAGAGCAGAATCTAAAGCATTCTCACGTCCCTCCAATTTCATATGTGTTTCACTGCCTGCCCTGGCGCTTTACTGGAAAAAAAAGAAGTGACAATCAATTTTCTCCTGTAGAGCTGCAACTGAAGCTGTTGCCCCTTGCATGAACCCAGGCAGAGCTGGGAAAGGACTGATGTCATCACCCCCATAGAGGAAGGCGAAGCATTCCCTTCATGGGGAGCTCCCACACGCGGGCACAGCGAGCCCGCTCCCGCCAGCTCCCAGGCTAGCTAATGGCTTTCAGAATAAGAGCAATCACCTCGTCCGGGATTGTGGTACCTGGCAGGAGTCCCACTCAGCATCAGCAGGCTGGCTCAGACTGGAAGGGGTCTGAGTCACTTTCAGTTCTGTGGGGTTAGGGCAGATTTGGCAATACAGTAATTTCTGTCACACAAAAAAAGTAGGTGTTAACAATTTAAACTGCTTTCTGTTCGTGTGGGCACTGGGGCAGCACCAGGGATGCCTAAGGGAAATCAAGCGGAACAAGTTATATGCTCATCCCACATCTCACCTCTGTGTGTGTGTGTAGGCACATTGCACTCAGAGTCCCACTAACCAGTGGGCAATGAGTTTAAATTAGTATAGCTCAGGCCTGATCTAACGTACACTGTGCCTAAGATGTGCTTTTAAATCAATATACTTAAAGCAATGCCACATCATTCAGGCTTCAGGAGGTCTGTTCCTGCTCGACTTGAGGCAATGTAATCAGGCCTGCTTCAACAAGGCTTTATATAATTCTCACTAATAATTTAAAACACAATTTGCATTGAACTCTCCCACTTTTTTAAGTAGGGGAGTCATGAAACACTGGAGTGTTAGAAAAGAGAGAGCCTGAGGCAAAACCAAAGAACAGGAGGGTGTAAGTGAGAAAATGGCAATTCCTACCTTTCTCATATCGTCTGGGGATACAGAGGGGTATATCAGGGCAGGTAAATCAGACTACTCATCCCAGCTTCAACTCCATTAATGTCTGACATGACTCCAAGACCAGAGTTAACTGTGCAGATCCAAGTTACTTCAGCTTCCCGTAAGTCCTCAAAACTCATTCCTGACTACAACTCCAGCTTGGAGTTCCCCATTCTTTCTGACTGCTACATAAAAAAGCCTGAAACAGTGCCTTCCTTCCCTTGATTCATCACTTGTCTGTCCAAAAGATCCAAAAGATCTGTCTTCCCTTACCTACAACTGTGAAACCAGTGCCAGCTAG
Source organism: Falco cherrug (assembly GCF_023634085.1). Taxonomy (NCBI): domain Eukaryota; kingdom Metazoa; phylum Chordata; class Aves; order Falconiformes; family Falconidae; genus Falco; species Falco cherrug. The sequence continues at coordinate 8,828,664 of NC_073698.1, forward strand.
ATGCTTCATTTGAGAATATAAGGGAGTTTTACTAGTAAGAGGTAAAATCCTACTGTTTTAACAGGTGGGACTCCAGAGAATTTTCAGGGGACTTGACATCTCCCATGCACCGTGACACGCATCTAACCGGGGGGAAGAAGACAAGGTCCATTTTATGGCAATGCTGCTTTACAGCATCATCCTGGATGTGGTTTGCCTCTCTGGGGGGGTCATTTCCAGAAACCATCTCAGGCATTCAGCTATGACCTATGGCCAAAAAGCAACTATAAAAAAGATACAGTCTCCTGCTTCCCACTCATAATCTTCAGCTTTGCTTTAGTATCGTCTTTTTCTTCTGTCAGTTGAAGAAACCATTCCAATTCACCAAGAAACCCTTCCAATTCATGCAGGTTCCCCCAAGAAAACCTACATCGAGGGCCATATATCTGCCACATCACCTGACCTCTTTTCCTTCTGACTGCTGAGTCCCCTTCCACTAGCAGAGAGAGCAACTAATCCAAAATAAACCTTTACATCATGGGCTTCTCATTATGGGCTTCATCTGTCCATCTCCTGAAAACTTTGAGTTCTTGGTTCCTCCATTCAAGACTACAATTAAAAATGTGTCTTCTGTGTTCTCTTTTTCTGTGCTTCTCTCTCCACTGAAAGTTTTTCTGGGTGGCAAGAACACCTAATGCATCTTCTTGTACAGGCGTTTCTATCTCACCTTTTCTGAAATGCCTTAAGCTCCTCTGCTTCTAAACCCTCTTCATGAAAGTGCCTTTGAGCAGGACCATGCATCTCATTATACCAACCATATTTCCATCAGCCAGGGTCTTACTCCTTCCTGTGTCATGACAGATATTAACAAGCTGTTACACACACTGAAAATATTGCTAGATGGGTAGCAGATGCAGAAATAGCGCTGTGTGAAACATGACACTGACATTTCTGCCAGTCTCTTTCAAGTACAAGTGAGGATAAGTCCAACCGAGTGCAAATAATTAAATCAACAAACCTTGGAAATTTCTGCATGTTGCAAGCAGGACTAGAATAAATAAGAAAAGATGAAGGGACTCACAGAGGAAAACTGGTTATTTGTAATCACTCGGGAAGATGCTGTCCCTGTTGGATAGGCAAACAGCCCTTCCAATGGTTTAAAGCGAAGCCAGTACCAGACCAGGATGCCACCAATATGCAGCTTGCATCCCTCTGTGAACCTGAGCAACTCTGTTGACTGCTGAGCCTCACAGCAGTCTGGGAGGCATGCTGGTTATAACTCCAGGTTTGCTGCTGACATTTCTCTTTGGTGCTGGAAGAGTTACGTTAACCGCTCTAGGGGAGAACATACCTGTTCTCAGATTACGATGGAGTTAGCATCCACGGAGAGGAAAGAAGCTGGTTTACCTTTTAGTTTGTGCATGTAATAATGAGGATAACAATAGAAGGACAATACCAGGATCAGCTGCTGACCACCTGGCTCATGGAAACTGAAAGCCTTGCATAACTGTTAAATTGTCACCATCGTTTTAGCTAAATTATAGAAAATGAATGGAACTCTCTAAATTACCTTAATCTAAAGCACATGATCCATTTCCTCCCTTGAACAACATTTCTGCAGTGAACAGCTAAATTCCTAAAATCAATGGAGACTCACTTGTCAACTTAAGACTGCTGTGCTCATTCTTATTTTCAAATGCTTATGTGTAAACTCTAAACTTTATTACACATCTGAGTATTGTATAATAAACAGTCTTCTGATCTTAATCACCTTTCCTCATGACAAGCTGAAGGTTAAACTTGCATTTTCCTAACAGTACTTACCCTGAATATCATCATTGAAAGTACAGTATCTGTTGCGGTATTTATTGAGGAGACGAAAAGCGTTAGCATTAGCAAAGTCTTCAAACTGGATCAGACAATTCATGCCGTACCTGCAAGTTAAAAGGTAATTAAAAATGGATAAAAACATTCTCACAGTGTAGGATGATAGATACATCTTTCACTGGGACAACAGAGCTAGAGACTAATGTAGAGATAAAAGTATCGCAAGAGAAATGCATCACAGTAACAGCAAACAGGATCACACCCTTCCCAAGGTCCATACACTCAGAAATGTGGAGTCACCAAGAATAAATTGTATTCATAAATCAAGGGGGGGCTTCCTAATATGTATTCTATACCTATCTATCTATCTATCTATCTATCTATCTATCTATCTATCTATCTATCTATCTATCTATCTATCTATCTATCTATCTATCTATCTACCTGTGCATCTTTGGACTATCAGTACGATGAATTTTCAGTGATGTCTTTACCAAGGAGCTTCTCAAAGAGAAGGAGATGCTCTTTTGCAATGGACATTGCAGCTGCCACGTTACAATACGTCAAATCTGTCTGCAAAGGGAACATCAGTTAAAGGGACACAACCAAGCGCCCACTTCAACTGTAAGTGACCGAGAGATGAGAAAAAACCTGCTTGTAGGATTCCATGGACCGAGGGCTTCATGGTGTGATTTCATAGCCGCATTTTTGTGCTTTGGAAATGTTTCTCTCCACTGAGTTGCTTAGCAGGAAACCAGCACACAATGACAGCTAGTGACCCGTAGAGCGAAAAGGCGGGAAATAATTGCAGACTTTCCATAATTGTCCAGTAATATCAGGGCAAGTGTGCAGTTTCTAAAAATTGGGTTATATTCAGACTACTCCATATCTATACACTTTCAGCACTTGGTATGTCTCTAGGCTGCATTAAAGCTTTGTGAATAAAGTCTAAAAGAGCCATAAGTACTCTTCTATCTTGCATAAATGTTACAGGGCAGTGGGAGAAGCTCAGGGAATGAGTACTGAAACTATTAGCAACCTCTGGGCTGCAGGTGAAAGGGCTCTGAATAGCTGCAATTTTAGAGACCTGAGCCTCTCTGGGACTGTGAGCAGTGCAGGGGCAGCATCACCTTACATACCTCCCATTCAGACTTTCCTCCTTTGCCACTGAAACCTCAGGTAGGGGACACCTCTGCTTTAGACTAGAAACTGATACTGGATAAAACATGCTCTATTTGAGAACCGTGGCTCCTGTCATGAAAAGTTCTTTTCACAGCACTCGCAGTGCAGAGTGCCAAGCTCTCCTGAAAGAGCCTTGAATTTTTTATTATTATTTTCTATTTCAGGTATGTCTGTCAGCAAGGAGACAATGATAAGCACATACATTGTGCTCCTTTATTTGTTCCTCATGAGAAACTCTTGCTTCGTAAACCCTCTGGTCTCAAAAAGGGAAAAGGGTTGGCTCTTACACTTGCTTCACATTCTCTGTGCTTGCTTTTAGAAAAGGACCACAATGAGGACAGACCTCTCAGCAGGGCCTGCAGCTGTAGGACAAAGCGGAATGGTTTTAAACTAAAAGAGGGTAGATTCAGACTAGATAAAAGGAAGAAATTTTTTACATTGAGAGTGGTGAAACACTGGCACAGGTTGCCCAGAGGTGGCAGATGCCCCATCCCTGGGAACATCCAAGGTCAGGCTGGACGGGGCTCTGAGCAGCCTCATCTAGTTGAAGATGTCCCTGCTCATGGCAGGGGGGTTGGACCAGATGACCTCTAAAGGTCCCTTCCAACCCAAACTGTTCTATAATTCTATGAATGATTTTAGAGCTGTGTATGACTCTCTTAGATACAAAAATTTCAGATTCAACTCAACTCCAGTTGTCTCCCAATATCCTACTAAGCTTAGTATTTGCAAAATAATAGTAATATTTGCAAAATTTTCAATGAAAAATTAGGTGCTTGGAGTCTTTGTTGAATCAGGGTCACAGAAGCTGTGGAAATTTTTCTATGGGGTCTGCAATGCAGTGTCATCCCCAGAGGGCAATGTCCACTGCTGCTGTCACCAAAGAGCAGCAGAATGGGGCATGTCCACCTTAGAGAGCCATGTAGGCAGCAATCACTGACTGCACACAGCACAGCTCCGTGCCAGAACATGGTGCTGCTTCCTTTCTGCTGGGCACCTTCTGGCTCTCTTCAGCTTCTCCTTTGCTGATGCTGGGAATGGATGTGGCACACCTGCAAGGGAGGACATGCCATGGCAGGTGGCTTTCTTCCCAGCTAATGTGGAATCCAATGACTGAGGGCATCTTCAATTTATCTCATATGCAATCCGGGTACCTTTCTACTATCTGGGCACCATCAGAGATGGACTGCCATGCCCAGTCCCCACTGTATGTGCACCCCCTCGTCTCTCCTGAAAGAGAACACAGTGCAGAGGGGTTAAAAACTGCTTTCAACATTAGCCTGTATTTATTGTGTGCATTTGATAGCTCCTACTTTATGAGGTATACTTACTCCCCACCCTGCAATGTCACAGTCCACTAAGCCTTCTCTAGGTAGACAGAGGCAAGCATGACTGGTCATACTGGCCAGAAAGGCAGCAACTTCTTGCCTTGTTTACTATGCTCAAAGGAGCAACAAAAGAGCCTGTGCAACATCCCTGTTGTAATTGCACCACAACTCTCACCCTGAGTAGGGAGGTTTAGGCATGGATTTTCCAGGGGACCAACAGGCCTTGAAATTCAGCAGAATCTAGATGCTTAGGTGGGGCAATTCCAGCTTGCCATAATTCAAGGGGGAAAAAAGCCCTAAAAGAGGGACTGAACAACCGTCCCCCTTGGTTTTGTGACTTTGAACAGGACAGATCCTTTCCTTCACCCTATATGACAGGCCATGTTACGTGGCTCAACAGCAAACTGGCGTCTATTAAAATCTTGTGTTTCTTTTTATAAGATGCTCTTAATTTGTCCCCAGTGTGCTGCTAACTGCAGGTTACACTGAGTATTTGAGGGACAGACTACTTATGTACTTTAAGCCTCCCCACTGCAGATTCTGGCAGCTATGAAGCAGAGATCCAGTATCAAAATTTCTAAAAAGTTGAGCAACACTTTGAAAAGCAACAGATTAAGAGTCCCAAGTCACTTTTTCTCTGTAGTCTTGGGAGTCAAAACGAACACTGTGGATATCCAAGGAATCTGTGCAAATAAACTACAAAAAGTGCCTGCAAAAATCAGTTTTCTAATGGACAATCCTGTTATCCATCATTTGAATGTGTGAGGAAAACATGGCTAAGAAGGAGAAGACACACCATCCAGATCATCTGCTAACATCTCACAGCAAAGAATTACTAAATCTTTAAGCAACTTCAGTTGCTATAGAAACTATTTTTCTAACACCAATCTTATTATTTATTTGTATCACCGAGGAAGTAACATTACTGACCTGCTTAATGAAATCAGTGATCTCAGTCAGCATTGATGTATGTGTGACCAACTCTCTGAAGAGCATAAGGGTAGGTGGGTGGGTTTCCCTGGCTACAGACTCAAATTTGCAAGAGTATTAACCTGAACATTTTTTCCCCCTCTCTTTTGAGCACAGAATTCTTTCTTCACTTCACATTCATGGTCTGCAGCATGAGAGTGCACAGTCCCTTCTGTTTTTGCTTTTGATCATTTTTTATGAAGCAGAGCCCAAGGAAAGTATGACGCCCTATAAAGACCTCATTTCTCTTCCTGTCCCTCAGTATGACAGGAGAATGCTGGAATGCAAACTCTTTTTTCACTGACCTATTTTATTGAAGATTGTTTTCTTCTTCTCTGCAATATGTCCACTGAGCTTTTAAAAGTATAAACCACATTTCTGAGCTTATGTGTGCCTTTGCATAATATGAGAATCAAAGTCTTCAATGATAAAGGTCACAAATTGGTCACGGCAGGACCCTAAGACCAGATGCTTTAAATGAAAGAACCGAATATTTCAGATTCACAATTAAAGAGGGGAATGTCAGGATGATGAACCTAGTCCTCAACGGCTACCCACCATATTGGGGTTTTGAGAGGACTATAAAGCACTTGTGCTGCTCAAAGTCACTGAAATTAAACACAAATTGGGCAGCCTACTTACTGAGCCATCTTAGAAATCCACGGGTTAATGCTTACTGCTCTTTCCTAATGGTACTTTGGTGGCTGTGTGTAATGCTCCTTCTTATGATGACCTGAGCAGTCTAAGGGTAAACTTAGCAAGGACTATGAACAAAACGGCTGCTGGGGCCATCTGCAGTAACATCTTTGTGAGTATCAACATGATGAGTCAGTTCTACTGTCCTTCCTCCACAGCACAGTAACTCACAGGTTGAGTAACCTGCTTCATCCCAAGGGAATTCAGAGCACTTTATAAAGAGCATTTGGGTGGCATCCAAAAGTAAAATGTAGCCAACTTGGGACTGGAGCACAGAAGTGGTTTAATATGCAACAATGCTAAAAAAAAAAAATAAAATATCCAGCTCATGTGAGAAGGTGGAGAATACTTGTTACTGCAAAGGGAAAGGGCGGCCAGAGAGCTGCTACTTGTACTGGAATTCAGCCAGCAAAATGCAGTGCAAAATGGGATTTCTTCCACTACCTTTACGTATCTAAAAGCTGGCTGTGTAATGCCCAGCTATACAACTCTGACTGCCTTCTCTGACGATGGAGAGAAAGAGGCACGTCCAACAGCAACTTCTCTGAGCTAGTCTAAGTGGAAAATGGAAGCAGATAACATCTCTGGAGATGCCTCTTTCTCCACAGTTTCTGCGAAGACATACTAAGGTGACCAACTTGAATTTAGATGTCTAATTTTAGACACCTAAATTAGGAGAGATAATCTAATGTTATCTAATTATCACAGCTGGTTAGGAAGATCTTAAATACATGTCATGCACCCTAGGTCACTGCCCTATCACCCTTTCAACTGCAATGCTTTGCTGTCCTTCAAAGCCTGTAATTTCTTTGTTGATCTTCTGTACAGAAATTGCCCTGCTCCGTCCCTTCTGTACGGTATCCAAGTGATCCCCTATCAGCATACATGGAAATACTTGAGGATAGAATTAATTATATTGGCCAGTCTCCCCCCATTGTAAGGTTTTTAAAATGAAAACTGGATTTTGACAAAACCGCTTCATTGGAAACATTGTGGTTCCCATTAAGAAACCAAAATTAATGATTTCTTTTTGGAGGAATAATTTTTAGTGAGGTATGCTTTTGTCTAACCAGCTAAGAAATTTTGCTTAGTTTAACTTATGACATCTGATATGAATGCAGTCCCACTTGGTACACCCACACTTGCCGTCTATAGGTGCAGGACGCCTTTTAATAGAGAAAGCAATTTTAAAGAGTATTTGAACACAGATTTCTGAAGATCCCCTCCAAGAAATTTAAAAATCCTTAAATTTGTAGCTAGAATTGAGGGTGGCCCTGCAAAGAGATCTTGAAAACTGCTGTGGTAGGAAGAGATTCCTGAGGTCAGTCTGCTTGGCTTGTTGCCAGTTCTCATAGATTCCTCCATGCTTCAACTGATCCCTGTGACTCATCTCCTAACTTTCAGCTTGGAGCCCAAAGGAGAGTTTGAAGCCAAAAACAGCAGGTCACATCAGGACTGAATAGTTTCCAATCCAGGAAAGGCAGAGCCAGCTAAGGGTCACTCCCTCCAGTAATCTCATGCTGACCGTCAATGACTCATGTCTCTAAGGCATTCATTCTACCATAGAACCACAGAATCATAGACTGGTTTGGGTTGGAAGGGACCTTAAAGACCATCCAGTCCCACCCCCCTGCCATGGGCAGGGACCTTCCACCAGCCCAGGCTGCTCCCAGCCCCGTCCAGCCTGGCCTTGAGCCCTGCCAGGGATGGGGCACCCACAGCTGCTCTGGGCAGCCTGGGCCAGTGTCTTGTCACCCTCACGGGGAAGAATTTCCTCCTAATAGCTAATCTAAATCTCCCCTCTTTCAGTCTAAAGCCATTCCCCCTTGTCCTGTCACTGCCTGCCCTTGTAGAAAGCCCCTCTCCAGCGTCCTTGTCGGCCCCTTTAGGCACTGGCAGCTGCTCTAAGGTCTCCCCGGAGCCTTCTCCTCTCCAGGCTGAACAACCCCAGCTCTCCCAGCCTGTCTCCACAGCAGAGGGGCTCCAGCCTCTGATCATCTTCACAGCCTCCTCTGGACTCGCTCAAACAGGTCCATGTCCTTCTCCTGTTGGGGGCCCCAGAGCTGGACGCAGCACATCTTCTTGCCATCTGGGGCCTTAGTAAACACCCAGGATCTAATTGCCTTTATCTAAAAGGAAAGCTCAAATGTATCAGGGTTTCAGACTGATGAAGTACATTGAAATACAGCAAGTGCCAATCTCCAGTTTGGTTCCTTCCATTCCCAAGATCTTTCTTCCCCGGTCAAAAAAGGAAGGTTTTGTTTTTTGACCTTCTGATTTTGGATTCAAAGTTGTTCCCATTCCTCTTGGGCACACCGAACTGTGCACATCTCTGCAGTCCTGTATCTCCTTGTGGGATTGGAGCTTTCCCCTTAGCATGAGTTAGACATTTTCAGTCTGTGGAAAAGCACGCTCGGACAGCGCATTTCTGTGCCTGTCTTACAGAGGTGCTGTATGCGGTCCCCGTGCCCGGGCGCTGGCGGGGGCCGGGTGCCGGTGCCGCGGGCAGCTCCCCCCGGCCGGCAGAGCCGCTGCCCCCCGGCTCCAGGCCGGGCCCGCCGCTGGCCGAGGCCGAGCCCCGCAGCCGCGGGGGCAGCGCCGCGGGGAGAAGGGGCTGAGAAGGGGAAAAACCCCCGCGGGGGGGAACAGCGGCGGCAGCGAGGGGGGCCGGGAGGGGCGAGCAGCAGCCCCGCAGCCCCCCGGGGCAGGGCCGGGCCGGGCCGGGCCGGAGGAGCCCGGGGGGGCTCCGGGCGCCGCAGCAGAGGCTCCCCGGCAGCCCGCGGGGAAGGGCAGGGCCGGGCAGGGCAGGGCAGCCCCCGGCGGGGCAGGCTGTGCCCCTCAGCCCACGGAGCCCGCGGGGGAGCAGCTCCCCCCCGCAGCCCGGGGCAGGGGGTGCCCGCGGGGGGCTGTGACCCGCGGGGGCCGCGCTGGAGCCGGCTCCGGGCAGGGCCCGTGGCCCCGCGGGGAGGAGCCCGGGCCGGGGCCGGGCTGCGGGCAGGGCCGGTGCCCCCGGGGGGGCTGGAGCCGGCTGGGCCTGAGGGGCTGCGCCCCGCGGGGAGGACCCTGTTCTCCACCATCTCTGGAATTACTTAAGCCATTTTATAGTATTGGAAACAAAAAGATGTACCTTCTCAGTTCCTCCTCCTCAAAAAAAATCACTACTCTTTCACGGTAAAGATTAATATAATCTTTTTTATTGCTATAATTGCTGTCTCATTCCTTTGCATATGTTGTGGGTTTGTGCCATAAATAATTATAACCCAAATTCTGTCTTTCCCATATCTTGCAAAAACCTTCCTGTAAAAACAGCCTCACTGGGAGATGCTTCATACAATGATCCCACACACTCAATTTAGTCCAGTCTCCAGATCTCGCCTAGCAAATTTTGCACAAACAGTCTTTTTAGTGAAATAATATACTATTGATCAAACTAATAGCATAAGACTGTCACCCTGAGGAAGGATGACTCTAGGAGCTAAACACATAGAACATTAAAAGTGTGTTGTAAAAGTTACCACCCAAAATCTTTATTAAGAAATTATTCAATTTCCTGGAAAACAAACAAGCATAGGATTCAAGCTTTGTTTATCACGGTACTGCTGTTCCAGTACTGTTACTGTCAGCCGAGAGCTACACGGGATCTCAGGGCTGTGCTGACAGGAAAGGTGCTGTTTAGTAAAGTCTGTATCCCCTGCAGAGGATGATACACATCTCTCTTGGAGGAGCTCGAAGTGTGGAATAAAAGAGTGTGAACCCCAGAAGAGGGAGGCAGATGTTTTCCTGATGACAATGCTATCAGCTTCTTTATTCAAGAGACTTCTCAATTGCCTGAACAATTCCATTATGCAGCTTTTGTTCTTTCATCCTTATTTGTATGTACCTCTTTGAGTTCATCCAGCCTCATTATAAGCCATGAGGTCAGAGAGGAAAATATTCACGAGGCAGCAGCAGTCACCATTTGAGAAGCATCTGGCCAAAACTGCACAAGTCAGAACTTCAAGGGTGGCCTGGGCACCTGCACAGTGTCTTCGCCGACCAGTATCAAAAGGGCATTTTTTTTTACCATGAACAGAGAGTATTAAACATTCCTATATGCATGAAAAAGTATTTGCAAGAAGGTCCCGTTCCTTTATGGAAATAATCACAAGAAGGAAGTTCCAATCCTTGTCTGAATTTAGCATTTTATAGCACTGCTTTCAGTCATTCATGATTGAAGAGATCTGCTTTGATGCGCTGCGACTCCTACTCATAGTCTTAGATAAAACCAGGCAGAGAACAACCAAATTGTCCTTGCCCTTGTCCTCGAGATCTTCTTGCTGCTGCTTGGTACACCAGAAAACAAAGTTCTGATTTCCAAGAAAAATGAAATTTTCTGTAAAGGAGACTGCCATCATAAAAAAATCATGCTTGGCAAGTGATGAGCATTTAGGATTGGAAAACCAAAGTCCACTCTAGCAAGTTAAACACCACCAGCACCTGAGTCTGGCCAGTGCCCCAAGGCTATTCTTACTGTAAAATTGTTAGCATGATCCTTCTTCTTCTGATCAGCCCAGCAGTACTCTGCTGTATGACACCTGGCCACATTTAGGGGTCAGTTTGGTCAGGCATGTCCCCAAAAGGGCAGCTGAGGGCAGCTCTGTGGAGAAGGATTTGGGGGTATCGGTGGATGAAAAGCTGAACATGACCCGGCAATACGGGCTCACGGCCCAGAAAGCCAACTGTATCCTATGCGTCAAAAGCAGCGTGGCCGGCAGGTCAAGGGAGGGGATTCTGCCCCTCTAATGCACTGTGGTGAGACCCCACCTGCAGTGCCGTGTCCAGCTCTGGGGCCCCCAACAGGAGAAGGACATGGACCTGTTGGAGCGAGTCCAGAGGAGGGGCGTGAAGATGCTGAGAGGCTGGAGCCCCTCTGCTGTGGAGACAGGCTGGGAGAGTTGGGGTTGTTCAGCCTGGAGCAGAGAAGGCTCCGGGGAGACCTTAGAGCAGCTGCCAGTGCCTAAAGGGGCCGACAAGGACGCTGGAGAGGGGCTTTCTACAAGGGCAGGCAGTGACAGGACAAGGGGGAATGGCTTTAGACTGAAAGAGGGGAGATTTAGGTTAGATATTAGGAAGAAATTCTTCACTGTGCGGGTGGTGAGGCGCTGGCCCAGGCTGCCCAGAGCAGCTGTGGGTGCCCCATCCCTGGCAGGGCTCAAGGCCAGGCTGGACGGGGCTGGGAGCAGCCTGGGCTGGTGGTAATAGATTACTTTTAAGGTCTGTTCCAACCCAAACCATTCTATGATTCCATGATTCAGAGAGAGAAAAGGCAAGCAGTTCCCATAAGGTCTTTGCAAACTGAGTTTTTACAAACAAGAGTAGAAGAAAATTAGACTTGTCTCATCTGAATCCAAGGCACAGAACAAGATATACTTTCATCCATGTTAGAAATAGAGACAGAACCAGCAATCCTAAACAAGGAAACACTGCTGCCAAGCTAAGAAGAGGCTTAGAGGGAAAAAATTACCTTTGTTAATCCTACAGAAAAAGGGTGCAAGGCCCAGACTCATTCTTGCTATCAGAGATCCAGTTCTTTCCCCCCTCTGAGTGTGCTGATAGCCCAAGTGGCAGCTCTGGTATGGTTGTTGGGCTCTTTGCAAAAGAAGTTACACAAAAGCATAAGAATGTCCCAGAAGGCTAAAGCTTTTCTAATGTCATTCATGTCTCAGAAATCTCATGTCAAGATTGCAGTGTTTGCATATTTGTATGTGTTTCTGGCCAAGAAGAGGAAACCCAGATGGCAAAGAGAAAATAGGAAGACAAGTTTACTACTTGGAGGCATGGGCCCAGGCAAGTGCACTACTGTTTACAGGGGGAGCTTACAAAATTTGTATGCTTACAGGCTGCAAACAGATGTTATACTTAACATCAGAAAAAGCCTTTCATTTTTAAGACTTCCACACAGCTAAGAAAGCAAGTTTTCCCTTAAAAAAATGAAATGTCAGTGAAAACTAAAATTTTGGTAAATTAGAAGTTGACCTGGTTCTGAATCCACTGAAAAAACCCTTCAAATCCTCACCCGGTACCATGATGTGATTTACTAGTACTATTTATATCACTCATGAAATAGTTCTAATAGTGTTAGTGTTAAAAGGAGAGATGAAAAGGTAAGTTAGAAAACATGATCATATCTTAACTTTCTTTTGAAATGGAAACGTAGTGAGTAAGGTTCTTTGATTGCCGGTGCGTTTAAAGTCAAACCCAAGGATCCACATTAGAGGTCATGACTGTTAACAGCAGATGTAGCAGTTATGAAGGCCATCATGACTGAGATAAAAACGCAATTCCTTTTATGCTAGAATGTGTGTTTTGAGCCAAAAGATGGGAGCTTTGCAAAAACTTGTAGCCTTTTGAATTGTAGCCAATACAAAATTTGGAACTCTGGGTCTTGGGTTTAGAAAACCCATGCCAGGGGGCTGCATCGTGAACCCAACAGGACCTGCTGCCTGCCTCACCATCTGTCTTAGGCTGCAGACGATTTTGGGTTGGAGTCTCACTAGGTTTCTGCCAACATAAACACAGCCACCACACCACACTCTGAGGCACAGAGCCTGCTGTGGATTCAGTGAGTGCTAAGGCAATGAAAGTGACCCCTGAAGCACAAAGATAGCAGGAAATCCTTGAATCTTGCACTACTGGAAGCTGGGGGGGCATGCCAAGGATTGCATGCTTGCTGTTCACAGTCATATGCCAGGGCATCTGCTATGAGCTACTGTTAGAGACAGGATATGAGGCAAGATCAGGCCAAGATCAATTACAAAGTTCTTTGGGGAAAAAAAAATCTTGAAAAATCATAGTCAACCTTCCTCATAGTGATTACAGCAGAAAAACCTGCAACAACTCTTTTGCCCAGCATATCTCATGACTTCCAAGACCAGCACTAATGGCTGCTAAGGCCATTCTTGGTTTTTTATACAAAATGATGTCAACCTGGCAGTGGGTCTGAGGAAAGACTGCAGCTGGAAGTACAAGGTTTATTAGGAGCCAGGCATAAGCAAGAGATGCAACCGTATTAGTGCTGACCCTCAGATGTAGGCTTGAGCTACCCTCTGACACACAACAAGGAATGGAGCCTCACCGCCTGCCTTCCAAGCAGAACTCCTCCAGCTACGTCTGAACCAGCTGCGGTAAATCCGGCTTAGGTGGAAAAACACAGACAGAAAGCCTAGAGCAGAGGGCTTTTTGACATCTGTAGCTGGATTATCCCAGAGGATTTGAAGGCAAGGTAATAAAAGTCCATTACCACTGAGATCCTGTAGCAGCACCTCGGGAGCTCAATCATTCCTCAGTAGCAGAAAACCAAGCTAATAAAGCCTAAATATTATCCTTTGACTTTAAATATCATCCAGTGGTCAAAAGTAGTGAGCTCATCCCACAGCAAGCTAGGATAAAGGACAGCAGGGGTGGGTCTTCCCATTACCGTCACTTCTTCCTTCTGGATGGTGTCAGAGTCCAGAGCTCTGACCATGGTCACTGGGGAAGATGGGCAAGAAGAATATCCACCTTGGATTCCCGTGATGGCCGGAGTCGGTCTATACCATCAGCCCTGCCCGGGCACTGGTGATGGTGTGCGGGTCTCCTAACCGACACAGAGATGCTGAGGGGGGACTTTAGGTGCCAGCAGTATTATGTGAGGGCTTTGTGGAGGCCAGCAGTGCCTAGGGACTAAGTCTTTCAAGATCAATTAGCCAAGTTAACTAGAGCAGCTGAAGAAATAACACGGGGGCACCTGTACTGGTGGTTTTGTTTCTGAAAGGTGCTGGTGAATTTGTGATCCACAGCCCTGGAGAACTGCTGGAAGAGAGGCAGCTTGTTTTTGAGCAGGCTCTGCTTGTTGGAGAGCACATGGGACCTGACTTGGTATGTTTGTGGGTGAAAGTACTGGGAAGGTATTAGGAAAAGAGAAATCAGGTATAAAACAAGCTCAAGGAAAACCAAACTAAGCAGAGCTACTTTCCTTCTTCTCCCATTTTGAGAAACGGAGTGCTTGATCTCCTGAGGTCTTCTGTGCTCTGCCACATGGCACAGGCTGATTGACAGAAAGCTTCTGCTTCCCTGGTCACCCTGGTAATAAACGCTGATGGGAAAGGAAAGGGGAGTGAAGTTATGACAGCTTAATGAAGCTTCTGCAACATGGTTTGCTTGTGTAGGGAACTGCACCTCACAGAATCTCAGGCTCCGTGCTCAGCATCTGCTGGCAAGTGACTGAGGCCAGCATTCAAAACAGAGGCTGAAGCTTGGGGACAGCTCATCTGTCAATACCTCTGGCCACTTGGAGCCACCAAGCTGCCCTGTTACCGTATGATGAAACTGCAGAAGGAGTGAAAGGAATAGGACAGATAAGGAACTGGTCTCCAGTTTCTATACCAGTTTAGGAGAAAAGAGAAGGAGGAAAAAAAAATCCAGTGGTAGCTTGCTTTGGACGAGAGTCCAAGGATTAATGCATGTTGTTAGTGTAGATGCTGGGCTGAAGCCCTTCAGAGCCCAGAGAACACGCGCCAGCGCAGCTCCCATGGCATTTTGACTTCAACCTTAATTTGCTCATATAGGCAAGCCCCAGAAATTCTGTGGGTTACTCAGATTACAATCCTTGGACACTTCAGGTGAAAATCTATTCCAGCCTACAAAAATGTACCAGTTCAAGAATAAAACTGATTTGCCCTTTGCCATGGTAACTGAGGAGAGGGAAAACTGTAGCAGTGCATTTTCCCATACAAAGCAGATTACTCATTGTAAGAAAACAGCAATTTGTCAGGCTGCTTCATTCGGTCATAGGCTAGGCTCAACGGGCCAAATTTTGCATATAGTTGCCTCCCAAGAGGAGCAAAATGCATAGCTTGGAACTCCTGTTAAAGAGCTCAGTCATTTCATGTCTTTTAGGTGAAAGAGTAATGAATGGAGGTTTAGGCAGCAGGAAAATGCAGAAATGCATCCAGCTGTTTCCGAAAGGGCTTTTCTTTCTAAAATTGCCCAGAAGTTGCACTTTATTTCAAGGTACTGTAAGTGCTAACTCTGAAGCCTCTGACACTCTCCTCGTTTCATTACTAGGTGGCTATTACAAGACCAGGAGCCCTTTCTGCTGACTGTAGGGGTCTCCAGCTATAGAAATTTGACATCTGTTTGATATTATTATTCCATTAGAAGAGTAAATCTTCGCTTCCCTGGCTTTCTTGTGGGCTCTGGCACATTCCACTTTGGTGACAAATGTCCCTTGAGCCAGCAGTGATTTGACAGGGTGGGAAGTACTCCTGCAGAGGAACTGACAAATGGTTTCCATGAGAAGCTGAAGTACCCTCAGGAAGTAGACAGAATTTCTGCACGAATATCAAGCTGAAAAGGAAATGCCCAAATTGCAAGAGATTTGTGGCAACCCAAAAGATTTCTCCCCAGATAACTGAATTTGCATGTGACATTATAGACTTGCAGAAGAAATCACAGCAGACCGAAGATCACAGCAGTTCATACTCACAGGTTTCCTCATATGTGGAAGCAGACTACAATAAAGCAGCATGTTCTTGACCTTCTGAACAATTTCTGCTTCCTTTCGTAACAGATGCAAGAGCTCCTACTGGGTTGCATCCAGTCATTGCACTGGCACTGGAAATTTGAGACCAAATGAATCCGTTTCATGTAAGTTTGCCAGACCCAGGCTGATAGCAGGATTATTCACCACCCCAGAGGTCACAGAGGATCACACTCCAGCCACGCTTTAAAGTATGCTGGTGGTCAGGATGGTAACATAGGGTAATGGCAACTTTCACTCAAGGATCTCCAAATACTTCACAGATGGGAACCGAAAAGTGCAAAGTGGAATATCTCAGCCCCACTTTGTAGATAACTTTTTGGGGGCTTACTGTGTTCAAGCAATTCATCCTGGCTAAGAGAAATAGAAAAGCTGGGACACGGGCCCCAGGAATTTGATTCCCAGTACCTGGATGAAAGCATTAGACATGACATCACCTCCTCACAAGATAAGATTTCATTGTTTCATAGCCAAGTGACTTCTCCCTTCAACATGGAGATTAGCTCATATAAACTAACCAGAGGAAAACAACAGCCAATCCTTCTCCTCCAGCAGCAAGCACAAAAGAGACGAATTGTCTTTCTGGCCCTGTCACTGACATCGAAGGAGTAGTGGGTGCAATAAGCTTTACATTTAACACAACGAGCATAAATCTATGATGGCTGAGCCCATCATCTGAGCTGTCAATTCTATTGTCCCCATTCTACCACCGACACCAACACTGCAATACCCCTGTGGTGTCCTGGCCAGAAGGAAGTGGGATAGTTTCCTTGAAGGATTAATTAGTGACTACAACCAAAATGAACAA
Source organism: Falco cherrug (assembly GCF_023634085.1). Classification (NCBI taxonomy): domain Eukaryota; kingdom Metazoa; phylum Chordata; class Aves; order Falconiformes; family Falconidae; genus Falco; species Falco cherrug. The sequence goes on from NC_073698.1 coordinate 8,845,012, forward strand.
AAACCCCATAAATCAACCCTGACAACTCTTAAATCTTGTCTACTTGTAGAGACTCTTGTGATTTCCTAGTTGTGTTTGACCACTTTTCTAACCTCCATGAATTGCTTTCCCCTAGGTAACCCACAAGTGTCTAACATAATACCACGCTCTAGCCAACTGATATTTCAGTCAAGCTTTCTTACCAAATAGAAAGAAGGACAAACCAGAGCACAAACACAAAAGTCTCTTCTCTGCAGTCACTCTTAGGTATTTTTAATCCAACCGGCAAGGCAGCACTACTATGTTCATATTTGCAGATATAGGGGCTATAGCACTGACTGACAGCAAGTATCTCTGCACAGTAAGTGGGCAATTGCAGCTGGGTGGGTTGATGTACTGGCTGGCTGTCACATGGGACATGTCTACACCATGCTGCTAAACAGCAAAGGCAAGACTCCTGTCCTGACAGCAGCGTTACACATGCCGCACAGAACCACCACATCAACAGATGCTGAAATGCTCCCTGACGCACTCGTCCCTCTCAAAACTTGGTTCATCAGCTGTGACTGAATGGTCCTCAGCATTTCAGCCCCTGTTTCCTACATCCCTCCACCCACAGCCAGCTGGGCGGTCAGACATGGAGAAGATACGCTTCCCAATGGACGGGTAGGTGTTGTCATTAGACACTGGGCATGATGCCTCCTACCTCAAGGATGAACTGTGAGCTGATGACACACGCACCACCCACTCCCTTCCATATATGCAGGAACACACACATGCTCATAAAGCCGGCTGGACACGCAGAAAGAGGGAAGATCAAACATACCCCCTTCAGCTGTGAAGAAAAGATCCTACAACACACAGACAGGCAGCAGCCTATTAATCAGGCACAGGCTGCAGCTCCCTGCCAGTCCTTATCAGTATCACCTGCTGCTTTGGGAAAGGCAGAAAAAGCTGCTTAGGAGCTTGGGCTTTCCAAAGACTATTATTTTTTTCCTTAACAGTTGTTCTCAATTTCCTTCATATGGTAACTTCTGATAGTCATGGAGATTCTAACATACTTCTTTTTTTCCAGAAAGGAACTCAATGCAGTGCAAGAGGTGCCCATACAGCACTGAGGTTGTGGTTCTGCTCTTCCCAAACTCCCTGGTACCTCAGAGACCCTCTAGCCCAGCTAGTAAGTAAGAATGGAAATGCAAACTTGCTCTGTGCCACCATTAAAAAGACAATGCTTATACACGTATATGCCTGGCCATCTCACTTCACAGACTTAAAATGCCAGCAGGGAAGCTCCTATTTTTAACAAAGCGATAGACAGGCAGTCTGGGGACTCAGACATCACCGTGTGGAGTAACATGCCATTTCCATTGAGATGATTTCCTTCACAATGGTGAAATCTAAAAACTTCCTTTACGAAATGTAAACAAACCGAAGTTTAGATTCTGCCTGTGCTGAACGAGGCTCATAAATGCATGATGGAGGCCAGATACAGCCCACAGGGCATATGTTTGACACCTCTGGCCTATATGGACAGGAAATGGTTATAAATAGTCTCATTTCAGTTCTCTGAAGACAAATATTTTTGACACAGAGCGCTCAAGCACAAAGAGCCATTTGTAGACCACCCAGGAGACTTGCATTTAAATGACCTTTCTTTGCTTGGGCGATCAATTATACTAATGTTTATTTCACGAGTTGCAACATTTGCTCTTAAATGGAAGCAGCCCAGAGGAGCCATGTATATAATCCCACTTACTTGTTGGTAACTGCCTGCATAAACTCATCAATCAGTTCGTCGTACTGTTTCCCACGAACCCTCTTGTGTTTCAGTCCAATATAGAGTGGATCACTCAGGAGAGCCTAGGACACAAAGCAATTCTGTTGACATCTTCTCTTCCATGGATGGACAGAGATTTATGTCCCAGCCTACCCAAAAAGTTTGTCTGTTGTGGTCATGCTATTTTTACTTACTATGCAGTGACGGCTGGGTCACACAGCGCTTCCTGAGCAGCAAGTGTTTGCGTAAGAAGTTACGGGCTATCTTTTTGTGTAAATAAAGTCAGAGGGATGTAATGCTTCTTGACTGCCGTAGGAAATAGAGCTCTGTGTCTAGAACAGCTCTACCAAAGGCTCTCTGCCAAGGTGCCTCGCTGCTAGTGCATAAGACTGACCCTGTGTGGGGAGTCTTTACTGTTCATTCAGTTCTTAATTTTCCACTGACATTACCAGGAAGCCTGTTGACTGTAGACAGTGCTTTGAGCAATGAAGATCGCCTGAAGCAACTTGAAATGACATGTGTCATTTAGGTCTTTATGCGACATCCCAGCGTTGACCAGAACCAGTGATCAGATGCCAAAATGTTCCCAAGACCTGAACCTATTTAGCACTCACCTTGGTTATCTGCAGGTGTCAAGGCAAGGTATTTTCACACGACAGGTTAGTTTATTTTTTGGCTCCCACTACGAATATATAAACAGGCTGTTCCTCCAACCCGTCCAGCAGGTGTTAAGTCAGGACCCCTAAGCCACCTAAAAAGGACTGGTTCAGCATGGAAACAGCGCATATTTTGAGGAAAATTTCAGGACAAACTGTGGCAGGAGACAGGTGACACCTCTGTGAGTCACTGCAAAACAACAATACTTCCCGTCCGATTTCAGGAACTGAATCATCCATGTGAGAAGGGGATGAGCCATCTCAAACCTATTGTCCTGCAGCCATATGGGCCCTATGTATTGGCAGGTATGCTAAAATCAGATTTGTTTTTACAGCCACAGCTGTTTTCTCTTAGAATTAAAGATGAAAGAGGTTTTCCTCCGAGTATGATACATTAACTCTTCAGGGCCATGAAACAGAAAGCAGACTCATTTGCATTACTTCACTGATTGCTCCTCTAGCACGGTGTGCTCCGGGGCTGGTTCACAGAGTATAAAATTCTTCTGCAGGCAAGTTGAGAAATGCCAAGCTCTGAAAAAACATCAATTTGCTGAAAGAGTATACAAAGTATTATGGACTGTTAAAAGACAAGGTGGGAACTGATGCTAAAACTATGGTATGACTGCTGTATTTACTCCATTCTACCTGAGGTTCCTGTGTTAACACCACAGTTACCCTAGGCTCACCACATACTAACAGGCAGAGACAAACAGGATGAATGCCTGGAAGAGGTGTCTTATTTCTGCACTGATAAACACGTTTATTCATGGGGCGGGATGCTTGATAAATGGGTTTACTTGTGGGGCAGGGTGCTCCTGTGATGTGCTTAGGGTTCAGTTAGGCTGGGTTTATGCACATGAGAACCCCATTAAATAAATAAACACATTCTTTATATTGTGAGGAAATATATTGTTCATATTGCTGGAAAACAGCAACTTCTGTATCTTAATCCCAGATGTGGAAATTGCCTCCACAAAGAAGTTCCTGGACACATAAGTTACATTTGATCCTGCGCAGTATCAAAGCGCCCAAGACTGACTCTGGGAGTCCCTTTTCTTGACACAATTTAACCCTTGGAGATACCTAAAAATCATTGGGGCCACTCTGGATTTTAGTGTCCCCTGGATGCTGAGATAGAAACAGGTAGTCATGCATGGTCAGAAGCTTCCCATGGGAAGGGAAGCACTTTCACCCAGGTCCCTCTGGAGGGAAACTCCAGCTGGGGGGCTCAGAACATGCTCTGCGGGGCTCCTCCAGCATGCAGGAGAAGGAGGAGATGAAGGAGCCAAAGTCAAGTGCAACGCTGTATTGACTGGAAACTAGAAGCGAGAGACAGAGACTTAATTCCAGCTTTAGCCTCAGAGGGTCCAAACTCAGAGTTCCCACTTTTCAGGAAAGACCATGGATCAGGCTGAGATGAGCACACCCTGTCTTCCACAAGTCCATGACAGGCCACTGTGCTAAAGGGATAAAGTAATCCTGGGACCAAAGACCAAAGAAGTAATGGAGAATCTTATCCCAGATGTCATCTAGGGCCACAGATTTTGCTTTCTTTCATTCCTTTCAAGTGTCTAGTGTGACACACTTGGGACTGGAGTGAAAGAGGTGCAGAAAATCTAGCTTTCCAGTGAGCATTGGCATGTCTCAAAATGTCGGCACTCATTTATCTTCATAGACAAACTCAAAGCTCTTATACCCCAGATTTATTGTTTCTCTCAAAAAACCATGTGTTTGGTTTACTTGGGGTCAAGTGAGGCTCAAGTACATTTCACAAAAATGGACAAACCCAGGCGATCACAAATAACTATAGGATATTCGTTTAAAAATGACATCCTCGCAGATGTCTGTTCTGGCATTGCTAAAATGTTGCACTTCGGCCTTTCTGAGCCAGAGTCATAAGGCAAAAATCTACAAACAGATGGAGTCTTCTTGTCTGGTTATCATGTGCAGTGAAGTGTGCAATCTGACAAAACACTGAAATTAATCATTCCCAAACCACCCACCAGGGATTCTCAATTTTCTGGAATATAGTCACCTCTACGCAGACACCAGTATCTGCCAGTTTTCTCACAACTACCAGAGGAAGAATAAATCCGGGACTTCCTGTACAAAACCTTTCAGCTCACCTTGCCGTGCTGAAAGGTGGTGCTGACCCTTCAGCTCCAACTGGCACCGCTCTGAGTCTTCTCACCAGGGGACCACGAGGCTATTTAGTGTTTATTTCAGTTCCCCATAAAAGCAAGAGTTTCTTGAGCATCAAAGAGGAATGAAACCTCCCCACTTCCCTGCAGTGCTGGTCTAGCCATCATCTTATCTTGGATGGCTCTGACTTTGTCTCCACATTTAGGGAACTGGCCTCACTTAAGCATTGATCTCAATTCTTTTTCTCCCCTCCCCCCCCCCCCCCCCCCCCCGTTAGATTTATGAAAAACTGTCTTACCTCATTGTCTGTGCCAACGTCCAGCAGGACAGGGAGACACTGTTGTGGGTGAACTCCACCACAAGCTGTGTACAAAGCAAGCTTCCCGACTGGGATACCCATGCCGTAACTTCCTAGATCTCCTAAGCCGAGAATCCTCTCTCCATCTGTCACCACGATAGCCTAGGAGGATCAAATGAGACTGTTCTATGGTGTGGCCAAGGCTTTAGAAGCAAAACTAGCTCCACTCTCTTCACGCCGATGCCATTTTGCAGTTGCATCGTGCAACGGATATTTGCTCCTTCTACATGACATGACGTTAATTGGCCGTTCATTTTTGGGGGCAGAGATAATGTGTTTGATGGGTAGCTGCTCGCAGTGTGGGAGAGCAGCAGCTCTGTTTGCCAACACTTCACTTGTAGCGGAGCCCAACCAGCATGGCTTTTTGTGCATCTTGAGTTGTATAACAAGCATCACAAAAGGGATCTGGCTTTGATTTTTCCTCTCTTTTTCTGGAAAAAGAGCGCTGTACAAAAGTGTTTGTGCTTATGAACTGCATCTGTGGAATTAACAAGCTCATGTCTTCATACTGTTGTAGAGTAGCTTGTGGAGTAGCCAACACTGGATAATCAAACCAAAACTCATTATCACTGGGTCCCTTTGCCTCTGGTTCCCCTGACTGCAAGGCGGGCAGGCAGAAGCCAGCAGCATGGACTGTGGCGGGGCTCCCATGCCAGGTATTAAATATTTGACCTTTTTTCCCACCCAGTTGGGAGTTAAACAATTGCCATTTAACTTGTGCAACTGGCCTTTGGCATTTCGGCAATACTGTGATGTGCTACCTCACCAAAATCTCCGATCCATAATTTTAGGGTTTTCTTGTTATTGTATCATTTCTTTGTGACAAGAAGGGAAATAAAAGCCTGCTTAATGTTGTCCAAATTAGAAGCCTAAAGTTGAGCTGTTCGGCCCTCACTGTACATCACTGATCCCTTAGGAGGCAAATGACCGAGCAGATCTGACTGAACTTCCCAATTTTTAGGTTAACTACTCTGTTCATTTTGTCCCCAGGGTCAGGCACTCTTTCGGGCAGTCCTGAAATCCAGTAAGAACAGGAATATACTGGAATCCAGTCCCACTGCGGGAGAAAAGCTGTAAATACAATAATAAACTTCAACTTTCAGCACTGTCCCAGCACTTCAGAGAACAAAGCGCTCACATCAAATGGTTTATCAGACTGCGGGGGACTCAAGTTTAGCTTGGATTTCAAAGGAGAACACTGCAAAAAAGTCCTTTATTTTCTGATCTGCAAAGTTAAGGCTAAACTTAGGACATACACATGCATGTGCTTTAGTGAGAAAATAAGAGAATGGGAGATTAGAAGCTATCTCAACAGATATACTTCCTTGGGGAGGGGCTAGATAATAAAGATGCATTCATTTATTGCTGTGATGGAGAAGCATTTAATTGTTTAGGAACGGAATAAACCTCTTGCTGTACTTTTCTATTTCAGGAAGAACTGTACTCATTTGGTGCAGTGTCCTTTCTTACTCAACATAAACTATATACACATCCCAAGCCTATTTTCTCCCTCAACCTAAACCACTGTTTCAGGAATAAGCCTGAGGAGAAACTACAGAAACAGAAGACACATGCACCTATTCCACCTTTTACATCTGCTTTGCCCTCCTGCAAAAAATCCCGAAACCTCTGGCAGTCTGAGGCACGATACGTTCCAGGGTTGTATTGCACATAATAATAGTGACAACTAATATGTAATAGGGAATATTTTGAAATGGTCCTCCTATATGTAGAATATGTGTTGTTGTGCTGTTGCCACTTTCTTGTCACTAGGAGACAAGAATTCCTAAAAGTGATCCTTCAATGAAAAATCTATTACAAATAAAAGGACTATACACCTATCCTTAGGCTAGAGGCTGGATGATCCCTGACACGGGAAATTCAGTCATGGCAGTGATACACTTACCCATCTCCATTCTTTAACATTTTCCTATTTGCTTTTCCTTCTGAGTCAATGTGAAATGTTAGCAATGGGAAAGTCTCTTTTTGTGTGGGCTCCATCTGTTTCTGGGTGTGAGCTCACTTCTTTACTACACCCAGAGGATGCAGTTGGAACTGGAAGGCAGTAATGGGAACAGGGAAAGCAGCAAGCACATGCACTGCTACAGGTTTATCCTTAAATGGATGCAAATTACATGAAAAGGAGTTAAAATCCTAACTATGTGAAGAATATTAAAAAAAAAATCTCTAATGAATCAAAAATATTTCTCTGGAGCACAGATCCGCTTTCATCTAAACAAATAAATGTTCTCAGGCAAGATCTCAATAGCACTCAGATATCCATCAGAGACAGAAAATTTCTTCAGCCTTAGATGTGCTGCATCCTGTAGGTACCAGAGCTCCTCAAGGCAACAAAGAAAAATCAGAAGAACAGAAAATACAGCACAGGAGACATTCATTGCTGTCTGTATCAGTGATGGAAACTGGATTCACATTTGTTTGTGGCTCTTTGGATTTGAAAAACACCAGAAAAAAAAAGTGCACAGTTCCAGTGGGTACCTGATATACAAGCACATTAAAGGAATGTTTTCAATCGCTCATATTCATGTGATCAGAACTCAACAAATAGGACATTAATCTCTGGCTGAGCAGGACAGAGCCTTCTAACTGAACCACTGGTTTAACAATTAGGAACCTATTTTCTACTTCCAGCTGTGCTACAAATTTTCTGGATGACTCTAGTCGAGTCTTTGGCTAAAGGTTAGGTGTGCAGTTTAAGCCAATCATCTAACCAGCTTCTAAACTTCTTTGATAGCTGATGGGGAGAGACAGAAACCTCCAGAGTGTACCTCCTCCCTCCAGCAGCTGTTTTGGGAAGGGATGAAAGGGGTATTTCTCTTTGAAGATGCTCATCTCCCTCTTTATTGATCACTGCAGAGGTACTCACAAGCTGAGGTTAGGCACCGAGTCTTCTTCAGGCAGCTGACGTTAACTGAGATGACTCTGGACCATAGGCTGTATCCAGTTAGCCAATGTAGGTAGCTAGCCCAGTTTTGCAATGGGTCCAGCTGTGATCCAGAGCCGATCTCCAAGCTGCCGAGACAATGCAGAGAGGCAAGTGCCACTGTTGGCATTCCCAGTTTTCTGCATCAGCTGCTGAGGTCAGCTTTTACAGGATGAACTGATACTCTGCCTTGAATGCACCAACAGAAAACGCTACGTGGAAGGATGAGTTTGAACAGTCCTGTGTGGCAGTAACCCTGATGGGGATTCAAGATGCTGAGTGCACTTCTATGGTAAGCATCCTATGGAAGGAGGGAGGGAGGGAGTAGCAGCAGCAAGCATGGCAGCACACTTGTCTTGGAATAGAAAATACAGTTTCTGGATTATCCTCACTTTGAGATGGTTTGAACTCACAGCTGCCAGGATGACACCCTACCACAATGCTATCCTGTATGATTCTCTGCATCCCTCTTGCTTTAGCTCAGCCATTGTGCAGAAAAGAATACAAGACTGAGCAACCAAAGAGAAAATTAGCAAGGGGAGGTATTGATGAGGGCTATCACCATTTTATCCAATGGTTCTTCATGGCAGGATTCATTAGTCACCCTGGAAGGGACACAAAACCCTCACACTCCCACATGAGTATGTTCAGAAATGGCTTCTTCTTGCTTGTTCTGCTTCTGGCACTATGATTCTTTTAGAGCAGCCCAGCTTCAACAAGAGGGGTGGAGGTGGGGCACACTGAGCTTGGCTGAGGCTTTGCAAAGCTAAGCAGAGCACTCTTCCAGCCCCTCCTGGCAGAGATCCAGGTCTATGTATGACCCAGATTTCCCATTTCTATAGTAAATGCTGTTGCCACGAAGCTTTAACAAGCCACAAAGCAAAATATGGACAGCATCTCCAGGTATTTCTTCACTGTCTTTAACAGGACTCACTCGTGTTGGCATTCAGCCTTTTCAAAAAAACAGTGGGTCCCTCCAGGGACTTAGGTGCAGCCCAGGTGCCTCCCTACTTATCTCAAAATCTCAAGTGTTCCAGTGCCTACCAGTTCAGGCACGGAGAAGTCTGTGTACAAAGACACAGGGAACCCTGCAGTCCAAAATAGTGATACTGATGAAATCAGCTGCTTTTGTAGTCTGGCAAAACTGGAAAGCAGATAATCTGAATTTCTTCCATGGACCACTGCCCTTCCTATGGTCTGTTTTGGGTGCCAGAGGGGGCTGTTTCAACAACAGTCTCTAATTTTTCTGTGCCAGTTTCCCCATCTGCACAAACGTATCTATTAGCCATAATGAGTTCTGCTCACAGTCTTGAGTCAGAAACAAATGGAAATATTGAGATCTTTGGACAGAGCAAGGACTAAGTATCTGGTTTGCATCTGTTCTCCATGGCTCCAAAGACAAGGTTATAGAAATATGATTACTTTTTCTGGAATCATGTTAAATTCCTTCCCCCGCCCCCTTAGAAATAGAGAATGCTTGTGAGGTTTTCTCAGTCGCCAAACCTTTGCTCCTGGAAGAAACAGCTGACCGATAGGGGACCAAAGCTCTGTCAATAGCCAGGGAAATTCCTAGGCACATATACTTTCAGACTGATGGAAGGAGGTGACTGGCAAGACCTGTCTTCAGTGTTGACTTTATTTCATGCCAGGGACTTGCCCAGCCCTGAGCTCTAGCAAAAAACACTTCACAAGATCACTTTTTGGGTGGGGCATCAGTAATATTTTCAGCTGCTGGATATCAAACATTATTTGCAGAGTTGCCAGTGTTCTGGATGTTGCATGACTCATTGCATTTGGGAAGACTCCTTCCCACAAGCAAGTTGGTTACAGAGCTATCTTAAACAGCTTTTTACATCTAACAAGTTACAAGTTAGCCACACACTTCTTCAACACGTCTTCCTTCTTCACTAGCATCTTTATTTTGTACATATTTATTATCACACATGCTCTTTTTTATTGACCAAGGTCCTGCTACCTTTGAAAAAGTTGTTCTTGACCACACAGAACATGATAGAGTCTCTGAAGTCCAACCTGGACTGGAAACTGAAGCTGAACTGAAGTCCAGGCTGGTAACTCCCTGAGGAAGGGAATAATTCCTTGCTTGTCCTTTAAAATATGCAATTCTATAAATAATGCAAAGCAGCTCCATTCAATGTCCCATCTTGCACCCAGCTCCCTGTAATTTCCCGGTCCACAGAAGACATGCCACAAACCTTAATATTTTCTTCAGGCCAGGAGTTTAGCATCGTTGCGATATGGCCTTTGTCATGGATGGTGATAAACAACCCCCTACAAAAGGAAAAAAAAAGAAGAAAAATAAGCCTTGTAATAAAACTAATAACTCCAAGATAAAATAAAACAGGTACAACTTGAAAACGAAGGGAAATGAGCTGCTGACCACAAACCCAGGTGATTCACTGACATGGAAATGAGACCTTAAGGGACTGCTAATAAGTTAAATTTGCATTTCAAAAGCCCAAGGCTCAAGATCATTAATGGCAACTTCACTCCACAGCCACTGGCGTTGCACATTTCACCCTTGCGAAACACCTTTGCTTTGGGGAGCAAACTGCCTTGGTGCAGAAGAGCTTTCTAGTTAAAATAATTTTGACACAGGCAGGGGAGGTGTTTCTTTCCCAGGGAGCCTGTTGTTGCCAGCTGTTGGAACAGTGAAAGCACGATACTTCTCACCCAGCTACCAGTGTCAATGACGTGGATGGCTACTGCAGGGCTAGATATTTTGGGTCCCCTCTCTAGCCAACAGGGCTCCAACGGGATCTGACTGGATCAGTATTTGCCATGGCATTTGCTTTGACCAAGCCAAACCTGCCCTCGCAACACCATTTCCCCCCCAAATATCTGACACTTACATTCACCAAATGAAACCCACCAAAAATTATGAGAAGTGAAACAGAAAATTAACTGTTTGGGTGAAACCTCAATATGAAGTATTTACTCTGACAAGAGTATACCTGATTGCATGAAGGTTCATCACTTCTTAATACAAATGTCTTCAAGGTTTAAACAAAAATGCCTTCTCTTTAATAAAATTAGGAACTGGAAGACAGCATTCTTGAAACGTGTTTTAGATTTGTGGTTTGTTTCTCCTTTTTGCTGTTAATACCAAAAATAGTATCCTTAGTAGGGATTCTTCCAATACCCAAAGTAGTAGCATTCACATTGACTGATCACGGCTCAGATATTATGGGTTGATTTTTTTTATATTTTAGCTCCTTTTAGGCAGCACTAACCCCGAAGAAGCAACCTCCTCCATTATCTGTCTCCGGGGAAACTGCTTACAGTGCTCACAGTGCTCTCTAATCAGCACAAATCAGGGGCTCTAACTTGAGGACTCCTCTTGGCAGGAGGTGGCACACATTCTCCTTGCCTTGTTATCTGCTCACAAAAGCTGGAGTTGTGCCGGTGATTAGTATCAGCTGGAACAATGGAGAAATGCATTTTTGCTGCTTACTATTGCTCAGCCCCAGTAAGTTCAGATCTGGTCACGGTTTGGGGTGAAATATTAGGTAGAAAAAGCTTGAAAACAACCTCCATTGTAAGTCCATATGAGTGATGAATAATCAGAGATAATTGGGCTACTCTCTCTGGCAAGGACTTCTCTCACACGACTCTTCTAGGGGGCAGATATCTTCCCACAGTCAGCTGTGGGATTCCTAATGAAAAAGCCCTTTACTTTGAAAAGAAGAAAAACAAAAGTGCTGACTTCAACACTGATCAAGTCACAATCACACAGGAAGATCAGAAACGCATAAAAAGGAAAGTAAAGGTTCATTTATCCAGCATAACTCTTGAAAACTGTGCCCAGTGTCCAACAAACTAATCACACACACATGGCCTGTCTCAAAGGCAGTATTCACAGATGTCAATCTTCATAAAAAAGGGGGACTGTGCTGCTGCTATCTAGGTTTAGGAAGCAGCTACTAACTGTGAGTTAAAAGCACAAATTAGTAAATCATTTACTTCAAGTTACAATATGCATTTAGAAAGAATGCTACTGTTTTAATGTAACATTTTCCATAAAAAATTCCTGTTACTTAAGTGTCTAGCTGTGCCTCATCTCATCAGTGCTGAAGGGAGTCCACCAGCTATTTCACCTATGAAAGACACCCAGTGCTCACAGCAGAAGCTGAAGCCCAGCTGTCTACCCACCACCACCAGTCCTGGGGCTTGATGAATTGCAAACTGTTTCACACAAAACGGAGAGGGCAGATACCCACTGCCTCTGAGGAGCTCCTGACTCTGACTGTTGTCTCCGGAGGGCAGTGGGCTGGTTTCCAATCCCTGCTCCAGATCTTGCAGTAGAGAGAGTTCATCCTGGGTCTTCCAAAATCTGATGACTGCTCTCACTATGCTCCTTGGGAGAAGGGCTCTCACAGCTGTCATCACGGTATGTTTTGCCTGAGGAAGGACTGGCTTGGCTTAGATAGCCGGATTGGTGACTGAGAACCAAGCATGGAGAGGCACCCTGCTCAGAATTTTTGTTCCCTTCCTTAATATTATGTTTATTTGATGTTAATCAGGCCTTCCCATTGAGTACGCTGGCTTCTCTGGATCCTTCTCTGAAAACAAAATGGCCACGACACGCATTCGCTCCCTTCAGGCTACACCACTGACCACATCCCTAGTCCTAGCCGCTTACCTCCGCTGTCAGCTGCCGCGTGCATGGAGCTATTCAGGTGAACAATTTCTCCTTACCTTACTCCAGGCAAAATCAGATTGCTTGATTTAGACTCACAGTTAACACACTAATGGCACTACCTGCTTTGGAAGGGAAACCAAACCTGGGGAAAGGGACCTCTCTTACTGACACAACCCCACTGGGGAGCGGGCACATACCTAAGCAAGCCTCATATTTCCTAACGCTGAATCCAAGAGCCAAGGGGCCAGTTTCAATAAAACATAAAGGTTTCCAATGCCATTAAGGCACCCAGCAGGGGCCCATTCCTGCACCTGGTCGAGGCCCTGTGGGCTCCGTTAGGTGTCCAAGCATTCAGAAGGGGATCCTGGCAGCGGTGAGCTGCAAGTCCCTTCGCAGACCGAGCATGCAACAACCACCTCTGACAGGCACTTCAGCAAATTCACTGTTTTTAACAGGATGCAAAGGGAAAGAGACACACATCAGGCTTCAGAGTCAGGGGTCACAGGTAAGTTCTCATTTTTAATGATCCCTCCCTCCTGCTGACAACAGTCACCCACAGAGATGAGGTGGCCAACTTGTTGAAACGAGATGCCCAAAACTGGCAGAGGGTTATTAGTCTCTCCTAAAATCCCTTCTGCAAGGAAGGCAGAAGGAACAGACAAGCTCCACAAACTGAACTCAGCAAAAGGTTTGCTGATGACTGAATGGGGAAGAGCAGCAGCCAGGTTTCTCTCAGGGGCACACAGATTATAGGAGAGGTAACGGGAGCAAAAGCTTATTTATGCCTTTGAGAACCCAGGGACAGGCTGGTCTACGTGGACGAGTACTAAATAAGAAACATCCAAGTGGCAATAAAATGAATTAACTCGATTTTTCTGAGGAAAAGATGCAGCCTAAGCATTCTGAAGAAGGAATGCAACCTAAGTAACAGATTCTGCCTCTGTCATCATACCTGCTTCATCTCTCTTGGGATTACAGGTGATAAATTGCTTCAGAGAAACAAAAACCCAATGAGGCAATTTCCCTTTAATCTCCTTGGGACTCAATAAAAATGATTCGATTAAAATAAAACGCTAAAAAGACAAGTCATTTTGATCAAGTCACGTAACATGGGCACTTTTGGGGGCAAACACACAGCCTGGTTTTCCAGACCAGAAAACTCACCTGTGCCCAGGAATCTGCCATTCTACATGGGTTTAATCATTGTATATCCCCCCCTGCTCCCCGAGAAGCAGCTACGCACACAATGAGCTGGAAGCCAAGCACAAAGCGTAGGGGCAAAACCACAAGAAGTACAGTTTAGTAAAAATTAACTGCCCCAGCAATTTAAAGCCATAACGTACACAGTGTACCACTATTTCTGGCCAAATGGTAACCTTCAGAGAGCTGTTACCTTTGTGGGGGTAATTCAGAGTGGGGAGTGTTCAGCCACACCATCCCAGACCTTTCCTCATCCCCAAGCCAGGGACAGTATCTATTCCGTTCTGGTTTTGTCCTGGCCGAGTTCACGGAAGCACTCCCGGAATTATAAAGCTACACAGCGTACCGTGTGAGCCACGGGAAGATTCCTGCTGTGATGCTCAGTTCTGGTTAGGTCTTGGCCATCCTGATGGCATTTTGACCCACAAAGAAGACAATCCCAGAACTGCAAGGCTCGTTTTAGAATTCAGGGTCAAGGGAGACAGGACATATTTTTGATGGCCAGAGGAAGCAGTGCCACATACTGGTGGTGCGTTTGAGAGTAACATTCATTTCTTTTAGACATTTGGGAAGGAATAAGTTTTAACATGTCTCAGGTATGAGGAAACAAAAATATTCTTTAATGTTTTTATTCAATATGCGGCTACTTCTTCAAAAAGGCAAAGTAGTAGTCCCCTTTCTGATCTTCCTGGTCAGCGGTGCTGCCTTCTGAGCTATTTCCCATTAGAAGAAACAGTGTATGGTGGAGCCAGCAGTGCTATCTCTAAAGCACTATTATTTATTTACAGAGAATGTGCAAAGCTTTATTTCCCCAAAACACAGAGGGGAGTGAAAAGATTACGCAACTTCTTTCCTCACAGCTCCAAATCTCTCCTCACTTCCCTTCTACCCCAGAGTCTCCCTCCCTCTCCCTAATAGCTTTTCATTGGCAATTACCAGCGCTTCTGTGGCTGTTTTGTTGTTGTCTTGCCCCACTTTTCTAGCCTACTGCTGCCTCTGACACGCAATCAAACGGAAATCCAATGCAATCTAATGCAATCAATGCCTTTGCTTTATCAAGCTCCATGTAAAAACCTCTTTGGCCAGTGCCGTGCTCCTCTTACAGTCTTGTCCTGTGCTGTGGTTTCGGGTAGCACTCCTACGACTTCAGTTACTTGTTTACATCTATACAATTACTGGCTTCTACACTTACCATATATGAATAACAGTCAGCAATTATATCCACAAGCTTCACCACACTGAGCAAAAGCCACAGAAGAGCAGAACAGGGGATGCTGCTGGATCACTGATACGTATACTAGCATGGAGCAAAAGGACACCACTTTGCTTCATGTGAATTTCCCTTACTAGCTAAGATAGGACCGTATTTGTATATTTATGTTTCTGTGGAGGAAAAAGGACACCACTAGAAGGATCTCAAAAGCTCCTAAGTTGACAGGAGTTGAAAAACACAAAACCAGCCACTCAACTATTGCAGCTTCATCCTTCTTTTCCTCCCTCACTCCTCCAAAACGACTACTCTAAAGAAAAAGATACTTGTTCAGTAAGGGTGGAATGTGGTTGCACTGCACTATCCAATACTTACAGATACTGCAGTGGTCAGGTTCCTCAGGGTTTGGTATATAGCATGAAGAACACAAAAACCCTCAGCTGCAAGTTCTACATTCTTCCCGCACAGCAATCAGTCCATCAGTCTTGTTTATTTGATCTCAGAAAAGAAACATCAGAAGTGTCTTCTTTAATGGGCTACCAGTCTTTGCCTTACATCATTACTTGTTCCTGACTGATGAAGGGAAGCAGATTAAAATAGTAGCTAAGTCCCTGATTCTCTAGATACTCAAACCCTGCTTGTCAGCCAACACGAGAAAGGGTGCTGGCAAGGAGTCTGGTTCCTTCTCTGTGTGCTGCCGTACCAGTGTGCAATGAATTGCAAGACTAAACCTGAATATGGCAACAAAACTCAGGCTTTTGTTTCATTTTCTTTCCACTTACTGACTTCTAGTTTGTGTGCTAGGAGGGGAACTTGCCCTGCAAGCGAGGACAGGATAAAGACTATGAGGTGAGATAGCATCAAGAAAATGAGCATACTCATATATGTGTATCAGACAGGCAGGTATCATGATTCAGTGTCTTCATCCAGATAGGAAAGGCTCATTCTCAGAACAAAAAGTTCAGGATAAAGGTTAAGCATCTCCACTCACAACCTGAAGGTGACGAAATCCTGCCCACGTAAAAGTCCTTGAGTATTTTGACTTAGTAGGGCCTGGACTTCCTTCAGAAGGGGTAGGAAGTCCATGGGAAGCCATTGCTTAGAAAAGCAACAAACAAAAGAGGTGAGTCAGATCTTTGCTAACATCCAAGCCTGCACCAGGCTGTGGTTGAACAACCGTGAAAAAGTTGTGAGACGGTGGTCAGAAACCTACACTGAGATCCGAGGCTGCGCAGGAACAGGCTCTGACAGGCACAGCACAAGCTGACCTTCCGCAGCGAGCACAGCCATCGCCTTACATAAAGGCATGATGCTCTTAGAAAGCTTTGAGCAAGACCCTCTCAGAGTAACACTGAAGTTCACCTGGCAAAATTATCGTTACACTCAAGAAAGTAAAGGACAGGTTGGTTTGTCACTGTGGAAGGATGCTGACCGCTGCTGCATGCTGCTCTGTGCTCTTCGGAGTTTGGCTGAATTATGCTCCAAGCCCAGATGACTGGGAGGTATTTTGGCTGTCCAAGGCTGCAAAGGGGACACACGCGAGGGAGGGATCAGCTGATGGCCTTGGCTTTTGTTGCATGCTAACCACAGAAAACTGTCACAGCTGTGCCAGAAGAGCAGATTGGAGGACACGTTCTAGATTAAAGGCCAGTCTGTGCTAGAGATGCAGTAAATGTGGTTACAGTAAAGCCCTACATTTGGTTTCATTTATTTACACTTTCAAGACTCTTACACAAAATTGACAGGTTGAGCAATAGGAGCCCCTAGAGACGTTTCCACCAGCTGCACCCCTATTGTTGATTTCCTTGGTTCAGGTCTCTGCCAGAACAGGACAAGAGGCTTCAGAACAAAAAAATAAACTTTGAAATTGCTTAGGTTTTTTTTTTTGTTTTGGTTTTTTTTGTTTGTTTGTTTTTTTTTTTTAGAAAGCTTGAGATTATAAATGCCTGTGGGCTACAGGCTAGCATGCACTGATTTGTCTACAGTACAATTAATCATCAAATTGGACAAAATCTCTGTAGTGATTCATCAGCTTTTTTTGCAGATTTTTTAACAATAAAAGCCATGAACTTTTTGTTGTCTTAGATAATTTTCTTTGTAAATTGTAGGATGCTGAACAGTACCCTGAGGACACTGATGAAAAAATAACAGAAACCAAGCACAATCAACTATTAATGAACTGATATATTGTACAGAGATTTATAAGGCAATATCCTATAATTTAAGTATGCTAAGAGATTTAATTTCAAGTAATCTTCAAGGTGAATGATTGCATTAATATTATAAATGACCTTAAAGTTGTCGTCATTTATTTTAGGCAGGAGAACCAAAAGTCAGTGTGGGAGCCAGAAGATGCAGGCTCCAAGGTACAATAATGAAAGATTCACTATCCACACCAACCCCCCAAACCCACGCAGGGAAATCTCCATGATCCTAAGGGACAGCAAGCAGCTAAGCTGTAGGAAACTGCCAAAGATCAGGAACAGAGAGATTTGAACGAGGACATATGAGTGATTTCTCCGAAAGGCAGAGCAGTGCACGCAGTCTTCAGTGCAAGCTGCAGCCCCCCCAGTTCTCTGGCACAGTTCAACCCCTGCCGCAGCAGGAGGGTCCAGCTCAGAGCCTAAAGCAAAGATTTTGGATCCATCTCCTAGTCTGCCACGTTATTAACACCCAGCACTATTTTTAGCACATTGTTTCCACCCCCCTCCCCCCCAAAAAAGGAGCTTATACAATCACTCTGTGTCCTCTCTTACCTGCTAGCTCATTTCAAGCAAATTTATCAGAGAGGCAAAGGTCTCAAAGATGTTTGCTCCTACATGCTTTTATGGAAATCAGTGTTGAGATAAAGGGAAAAGATAATGGGGTTCATGTCCCCACCACTCTGGGGAGAGGAACGCAGATCTTCCTCTTACAGTTATTCTGACAGTTGGCCAAAAAGGCAGTTTGCAGCTAGACACAATATGTGCTGACTCACAGCCAGCTCCACTAGCCCAGCCCCAGCAAAACCTTAGAGCCTTCCTGGGCTGCAGGACTAAGCAAAAGGCAGAGAAAAGGAGGAAAAATCTGACTGTAGAGGAAACCAAATGAAAAAAGGGAATGGTTATGGGGCAGGATCAAAACTGCACAGATAGGAAACTAGAGGGGACAGCACACAGAGCTTTCAAAGCTGTGCCCGCTGCTCCCTGAAGAAAAGGCGAGGGAAGGGGAGAAGCACAAGCTGGTGTGGGTGGCTATGGTATAGCACAGGTGGATATGGAGAAGGCACGAAAGGGATGCAGAAGGGAACAGAAGGTATCACAAATGTGAAGCGGTAGGGGATAGTGGACAGAAACCAAGAGGAATCCTGAATTCATTGGTTCTGCTAGTCAGGAAACACCCTAAAGAATAAACAAAAAAATAAAAACAAAAGAATAAAAAACCCACCACCTTTCTTTCTCTGCAGAGGCGAGTCGATGGAGAAAGAGCAGCTCAGTAACTACTGGTATTGGTCATTATGCAGCAATGTGAAAATGCAGAGAGTTGACATCAGGTCCACAATGAATCTCTGCTATCCACAGTCTAGGATTAAGGGAGGAGGTAAACAGACCCACGTTGCTCTTGGCTTGTCATGAGCCGCTTGTCCCTACTGGATTCTCAGGACTGGATCCTCCGGTTTAACTGCAGAACTGTCACGTCATAGTATACTTCAGTGCTTAAATCTTGCTTGTCCTTGAAAGCTTTGGAAACCAATTTTTTGCAGTGTCCTTTTCAAGCAGTGGTGTTTCAATAGTGGTGTTTAAGAGGACATCTGGGAAGGTGTATGTAAGGATGGAAGCCCTGGAGCCAAGGGCTTGTTGAGAGTCAGGCAGGTCTGCAGCACGGGGTCTGACTTGCTTACCCTCAGCACCCACAGCTCCCCTCCTGCTGGTGTGCAGGAGGCAGAGGGAGAAACCAGCTCATAACTACTCTGCCACCCACGTGTAAATTTACAGATGCGCAAGGGTAAAGATCAGGCTTTGAGGTGAGACATAAGATCCCACCACCCAGGGCTTCCACCAGCCAGCACGTGTGGGCATTTCCCAAATTCAGTATCCTTTGCTGCATTTAAGCTCATCACACTCAACCTCTGTTCAAAAACAATTTTAAATGTAGGAAAATCTGACTCAACCCTGACTTTTCTCTGCCTTTTTAGAGGCTCAGTCCTACACCTGCCTGTGTGTTGGATCCTGGCAGTGTCTCAGTAATTGGAAGATTACAGCATTGCAAAGAGAAACACGCAGAGATGGGCAATCAGTGCTGCTGCTCAGTGGTGTTGACCAAGGAGCCCTTATCTGTTTTCACTGCTAAGCAAATTATGTATTCTGTTTTACTTGTTAGTACAGAGATTAAGGTGGGATCAAAAATCCCTGGGAAGTTAAATTAAGTCCTACCCTGATTATATTTCCTTCCTGCACTGTGCAAATTCTTCCAAGACCCATACCTTCACTTTTAAATTGCACTGCAGGGAGCCCCAAGAATAAGCACAGAATTAGGATGAAGTTTGACAATGAAAAGAAACAGAATATTAACCATACCAGAGCAATCAGCTTTCAGAGAAATTAAATCTAACCTGGCATACTTTGTCTTAGTGAATTTACCTAATAAAAAATTTTAACTTTTTGCCATAAATTGCAGCATATGCAGAAAATATCAGCAGCTTTTGCAGCAGATCTTCCATAAGCATGTATTGAAGATATTGAGCTTGCCTTGTCAAAATGTTTGAATGGTGTATCTGCACACAGAGTTCTCCAGAAACAAAACCCAAGGAAAGTAAGAATTATGGTACCAAAGCACAGAAGCCCTCACTTTATGCAGACCTGTTGGGGAAGTCTTTGGCAAATGCAGAACAGCTCTTTATGCTGCCTGTTGATTCCTCTCCTCTTTCAGAAATGGATACCCTGTTATTAGAGGATAAAAGTGCCACCTTGCTAGCTCTGACACAGCTGTAACACAGCAACATGAGACTGTAACTCTCACAGTTATCTTGCAGTGGCATATAGAAGTCAATATAAATTATATAATAACACCATATCGTTTATTAATATAAATAGCCCATAAAATAAAGTTAAAAAGAGGATTGCTCCTTATAAAAAATGTCCTGAGGTCACAACGTGTAGTCCATGGGAGGCTGTCCCATAGCCCAATGGACATTGCTGTCCAAGGTTTTCATGACAGCCAGCGTTATTCCCCCTCCAGTTTGCATCCTGGTATTCATTATTCCAAATAATTCTCTTCCCTCCTCCCTGTCTCTGGCATTTTTTGTTTAAGGTGGGGTTGTTCCTTGTGGTAGCAGCATAGATTTACAGCAGATTAAAGGCAAACACTTCCTCTTGAATTTCCTTCACCAGGTCAACCTCTTTCTTTTGGCCAACCCCACCTCTTCCTTTGAGCTTTTCCTGGTAAATCAGGGAATTTCAACAGGCTTAAATCTAAATCATCTCTGACAGCAGGGGAAAGCTTGGCCTTCACAAATACGAGACCTTGCTGTTAACTTCAGTGGGCATGAGATTCTACCTCGTGCCCATGGAAGTTTCTCTTGGTTGTCAGAACCACTGCACATACATTTTGCTCAGGAAAAGTAAGGGGAGACAGAGAGAAGACTGGAGAAATGGAAAGAGGTGCACTTCTTGTCTTTCTAATGAAAAAATGGGTCTAAGACCTTTTTAACTCCCACTGCGGTATAACAACTGTGGTACAGCCTTCCAGCACCAACCATGTCCATCCTATTCTCCAAGCCTCCATGGTACCTCAGATCACAGCTGATACACAGCTCTTCTCTCTGTACGGCCAGAAGCCACTCTGTGCTCCTCTCCCCATCTTGAAAGCCACTTAACTGAAGGGGGAACAGAGCAGGGAGAAGGATGGGGGTACAGCATGCTGAAAAGATTGACCTGGAAAAAGCGGGGTCAGCACAGAGGGAGCAGTGGGAACCCTTGAAGTACTCTGGCACCTCTCCGCAGAGGTTTCCAGACAGGCTGAGCTGTTCTCATCAGCCCTGGGCTCCCTCTGCACTAACTGCTTCCTCTTCATCTACTCCAGCCATGGTCTTCTCCTCATTCCATAACCTTGTCCCATCCAAAGGACTGCCTCCCACTTATACCTCTTGCCAACCTCTTCAGGGCTTCCTGACGACAAGTCTCCATGGTCCTTTCCACAGATCCCCCGCTCAGTCTGTTACAAGACCAGTCTGCTTGTGGTGATGTTACCCAAACACACGTCAATAAACACATCCATTATCCCGTACACTGACTTCAGCTCCTTCTGGAAGAAGGCTGAACCAGGCTGGTGGCAACAAGAGAAGTTATGACAACCAGTGTTTTTACAAGAAGTAGATTGCCTAAAGGGGTTTCAAAGTACCATTTTCAGGACAATAATCCAAAACCTAGTCTTCCCACTCACTTTTGTTCTCCACTGTTTTATAGAAGAGGGAGTGCAAATAATTCTGTAGTTGGGGACAAATCTATGGGATTTGCACCTTTGTTCTAATTTCCATTTGGTTTGGGTTTACAGGTAACTTTCTCTCCTGCTGCTCAGACTGTGCAACACCATTAAAAAAACAGTGCCTCAGTAGAGCCAGATCTGTTGACAAGACAATTCTGTAGACTGACTGATGGTTCATTTGCTCATTTTTTGTCAGACGCACAGATCATTATTCTGTCAGACTTAATTTTCGCACCATCTGCATCCTGTTAGCTTTCATTCTGCAGGTTCAGCTTCAACCCAATATGTTTTGCATTGTTCTACAATCAGTCCTTAAGGATATTTATGCCTCTAGAAAAGAAAAGTAAATTTAGCATGTTTTTTTCTGTCCCCATAGCTTTCCTCCAATGGTGACGCACCAACCTGTTCAAGTCCAGCTCTCAGGGGATGCCAAAAGCTTTCAAATACCAGTACGCTTATGAATTACCCAGTGTCTTGAAAGACTGTGGTCTTATGGCACTGTAAAAAACTAACACTCACTGTCACAGAAGAAATAAACCCCTGATTCCATGACCAGAGATAAGTTCCCTCTCTGCTTTCTCTTTGTGAAAAAAATGTAAAGTCTCTTTCCAAGGATAGTGTCACAATTAAAAGAGATCCTCCAGCTTAAAAAATACATTTTAAATAGCACATTTAAATATGCACATTTCTTCATAGAGGACTTTTTATCTTCACTCTAAAGCAAAAAGGACTCTCAACCACAGTCTGAAAGTTTTTAGGGCTGGTAGCAGCATTGCCTAAGGTAACAGTGACTCTTTCTGTTAATGGAATCAAAGAACAA
The DNA here is from genome assembly GCF_023634085.1 of Falco cherrug. Lineage (NCBI taxonomy): Eukaryota > Metazoa > Chordata > Aves > Falconiformes > Falconidae > Falco > Falco cherrug. Next base: position 8,867,220 of record NC_073698.1, read on the forward strand.
AGAATCCTCCTTCCTTCCCTCTTTTAGCACCTCAAAAAGTTGTAAGCTCTGCTCTTGCATTTAATTTCTTCCTCCTACCAAATTTCTGATGAGGATAAAGGGTCTCTGGGCTTTGAAAAGCAAACAATTCCAAGGCCCCTGTTCCTTAGTACCTAGGCTAACCTGTCCTTTGCTTGAAGCTACAATTATTTTATCACTGCTGCTGAACACAAGCAAACTTGCTTGCCCCATGCCTTGAGCAGCTTGTTCCTGCTTCTGCACATCCCTTTCATCACATCAGCACAACTCCTGTTGCAGCTGGCAGTGAACTGGCTCTCATCTGGACTACCACTAGTCTGGCCCAGAAAAGACTTGGATCTACCTAGATTTATTCCTGACGCAGATCATTGCACAGCTGCGTGGACATCTGTGGAGGTGCAGGGGTGGCGGAAGGGAGAAGTGAATAACCAGGGATGGATTGCAGGAGACAAACTGCAATGCTGGCATGTGCAGCCATAGGATCTGAAACTGTAAAACTCTGCAAGAAATCTCCCTTAAGTCTGGCTCGCCCTTGACCATCTGAAATTACACCTAGAAGCGAAACAAGTCTTATCACCTTAGGACACTATTTCCAGCCATTTCCCTTGGCCTTGACCGTGTACCTACATCTGGGTCCCCTCCCAAGTAGGAGAACTTGTGAAGCCAAACACAGCAGCAGATTTTTGTAACAAAACTACCACCACAAGACCCTGAGATAGAAAATGAGGAGGAACATAACCTGAGAAGCCCCCAGAAAGTAAGCATGTTTGTCTACCCTAGTCTCATACTCCTCCTGTTACTGGCCACTGCTGCAGACAGGATCCATGGCTAGGAAGACTTCTCTTTGGACATGGTTGCTCTTCTCTTGTGCTTAATTAACCTGGTCTGATCACAGAGAAGACATTTTGACAGGGTCCTTAATCATAATTGTGACAGAGGTGCTATTGCATGGGACTTCAACCTGTACTTACAAATTATACAATAATTCATATTTTTATGTTAAAAATTCAAAATATAAAATTATATATATAAATAAAAAATATATATATAAATAAATAAAAATTATAAATATATATATAAATATAATCTTCAGGCTAGTACTTCGGCCTGAAGATTTTAATGCTTATTGCATGACTTTGAATAAATAAATATTAGTAAATCAGCAGGGAGCTGCTTGGAAAACAAGATAGGAAAAATGTGATTCAGCATAGACACCTTCCAGCAAAAACTTCACAGCTCTTAGGTGACAGTGCCAGAATGTCATTTATAATAATTTGATGGTTTCACCTCTCACCCAGTCATTCTAAAACCCTGAGTCTTCATCACACAGGGAAAATCTGAGGCCACAGAAAAAAGAAAAAAAAAAAAGCCTGCTTGAACAATATAAAGTGATTCTGCAGAAGTCTGGGGAAGGCAGAGACAGGAACCTGCAGGGGCACCAGGAGCTCTGCCTGGCACGCCAGAAGAAGTGGGAAGATTATGGGTATCATAGATAAGTATGCCAAGAGTTGGATGCTTGCAAGTAGTTTTTTCCTAGTAGCATTTTTCTACTGGTAAACAGAGAAAGCCTGTGATTTTAGACTGCTGGCCAGGTAGCTTTTTGAAAGGAAAGAACATCAGGTGTCTGATCCCATTTGGAGCAGATACATCAGCTGACAGAGAGGATTCTGGAGCCCTAACCTGGAAGGAGAACTCCGGACATCAGCCCCGTAAAAGTGCAGATAAAAGGTCCACCCTTAAGAGTCTGTATAGAGAGATCAGGGAAGGTAAAAGAGGCATTGAGCCCTGCAATTATGACAGCAGTATCTGGCAAACAAAATCTGCAGCCATGCGAACACTGAGAAATGTATCCTGATGAGAGAAGCCCTGCTGGATCTCACAGGACTATTTTCAGATGCTCTTGTACAAGAGTTGCTTTGCAAGCAAGTTACTTGTGCTTTAATCTTTCTGGGCTCAACCTTCAAATATAAAGCCAGCACTAATGGGGCTGAAAGATCTCAACACAGCAAACAAGTCTACTGTGTCCAAAGGTCACTAATTGCTGCTGCTGTGGCCGCAGAAAAACTACAATATTCTGTAGACTTCCCTCATTACCATAAGCTGTGCTATATGTTCACGTCCATCCATGTTGGAGCACCATGTGGTGTTTTCAAACTGAGACATCTCATCTCTCCTACCTGATCGACGGCATTAAATGTGACAGTTTGGATGAAAAGGTAATTGCTACAGCAAACACTCAAACCAGCTCCCTGTCACCCAAAGTCAGGCTGAGAGGTGCAGCACTGCAGAGGACTGATTTAGAAAGACTTTGATTCACTGGAGAGATGAACCAAGACCAACAGGACCGAGTTCACAGCAGGACATGTAGTGTGGAGAAATGCTAAGCACAATTCTAGAGTGGCTCCTATTTGGTGGGGTAATTGTGTCAAAGAGAAGATTCACAGGGAAAAGGTGATAAAATGAGTTACAGTGACCAGACCACTCAGATAATGCCCAAAGAGGTGAGGGCACGCTGGGATGTGTTAGCAAAAGATAAAATTTAACTGCTCCAGTCTCCGCAACACCACCAGTCCTCCACGGCAAAGCGGTGCTCACTCTTCTGTGGGTGCCTTTCAGGAGAGATGTAGCCAAACAGGAGACACCAGAGTGGGACAACCTGGACAGAACAGCGTGAACTACTGGCAAGAAAACCACCAGGCTGAACATGATCCCAGTCTTCTACTGTGAAGAGGCCATTGTAGAGAGGATGACATTGGCAAAGAACATTTAGGTTATATACTAGGGGGAAAACACTTTCTACTTATTATGAGAGTTACGTACTGGAATGGGCTACGTAGGGCAGCTTTATTGCAGACTTAAAATAAGACATAATCAGCTAATGAACAGGATTATATGATAAGGCTTCCTGTGACAGCTGAGCAAAACTGAGTGGCTTGGACAGCCTCTCCAGTTCTAGGTGCTATGTTCTCCCTAAAACCAGCGAAATACATTTACGTGGGTGTCATTTTGTTTAAAAAATCTTCCAATACAAATAAAATTAGGTTTTAAGAATCAGTTTTCCAGACTGCTAGCGCAGCTTAGGAAAACGAAAATGGGAAGAGCTAGAAATTCAGACTTAGATCTTAATTCCTGAGCTCCCCAAACCTGCAGATCTCAATGATTTTAGCAGAAAGTGTTGGCATCCTACCCTAAACTAAGTGTCTTGCAGGCCAGCTCCTGATGTACATAATATGTTCCAGGAGAGAAAATACATACTGCAAGACAATAAGAGTCAGACTGACATAAAAAGCACACATGAATGCTTCTCATTTTAATCTCATCACTTTACATGATATAATAGCTCTTTTCTTCTTGCAAGAAAAACACTTCTGCTAGAACAACCTTGATTAAAACCAAATCTGAGGCTAGGCTGAGATTCACTCTACATCTTCAGGGAAACAAACTCCCTGCCATAGGAAATTCAGTGTACTAAGGGCATGATAGTTTGCCCTTCCCTGCGGAAGACATGGGCTAGAATCCAGAACAGCTTGAAGCCCCCGTTCAGCAGCAAAACTGTCAGACTACAAGAACAGATGTTCTTACCACATTGGTAAAATACTGTGGGTTTAAAACACGAGAAAGAAGGGAGTTACAGGAAGGGGAATTCTCCCACAGCAACAACTGCAGAAACAGTCCAGCATATGGAAAGATACCCCTGCTTTCCTGAGGATAACACACGAGGGTAGGTAAATAAAAGAAGCAGAGCTCCCAGATATTGTTTTAACTTCTTGCAAGGTAAAGGCAGACTGAAGGCAAAGACACAGTGGCTGTAGAGCAGGAATTGCTGATGTGAATTTTGATTAGCTGAGAACCAGCAGCGTGCTCTTCCCTGCCCGACAGTGCTCACAGCTCCCTCAGGAGACAGAGTCTGGATTCTTTTCTGTCTGCTTTTACTCCTACCCAGAAGGAGTAAGTGTCCTTCCCCTGCACAAAGAACAATTCCTTCTCTGGTTTCCTCATATACACTGAGGAGGAGGAAGAGTGGGTATGACCAAGGCTTGACCAGATGAATGACACCACAGCCCAGCAGATCCAGAAGCTGGGTATCAGGGGGAACAGATCATAATTACCTGGGATAGACACAAGCCAAAAAGCAATCCCAAGGAGCAGCTCACATGAAGGAATACAGTGGCTTTACCAGAAATTTTGATGACAAGCAGGATGCAAGCTCGTCTGCCAAGATAACCTTATGCATAATATGTTATTCATTATCAGTGTACACGGCCCTTACATCTTCAAGGTCTGCCTCAGGGTCCCCTGCGACCTTCAGTTAGTTAGTAGAACTTGCCTCAGTTTCCCCACCTACCTCACTACTCTCAGCTGAAACTACAGCTAAACCTCATGCTCGTGAAATGCTTTTAAAATGGTATTATTCCATTCCTTTACTTTGCACATTTCTACAGCAAAATCAAAAATGTTTATCTGCTTACTGGCACATTGCAAAGAAAAAAAAAACCAAAAAAGCTTGCAAAGAAAACTGAACCTTACCAGTGAATTTTCAGGCTAGGACTAAAATGTATTTCAGAATGCTAATGAGGGCTTTATCTAAAAGTTAATCAGTAAAAAGAATTATGCAGAACAGGGCCTTCCAACATGGTACAGAGTGTTTAATGTTGCATGAATTTACACAGTAGCTGTTCTGAGCAGCAAGGCAGTCACTGAAGCAGAGCATCATCTCCTATGGAAATTATTCTTGTGGGGTGGTTTGTGGAAGTGCACACAAAAGTTCCAAATCAGCACAACGTGTTCAATCTCAGCACAAGGTATCCAAAATCCAACAATTACTCGAACGCCAGCACTGCAGAAGGCACTCAGTGCTCCTGAGACAGCAGATGGCGAGGGGTGCAGCCATAAGTTCAGAGTGCTGTTTGGAGCTAAGCTGCACAGACTGTACAGTACTGTTTGAGAACAAAACCATTCTGTTTGCTGTTCATAGGAAGAAGGAAGAGCTATTCTCGACTCCCCAGCTCATCATCAAATGTACACACACGAAGCTGCTTGCTAGTCCATCTTTTGATGAGAGATTGAGTATTAGATGTTTCGGGCCACCCACATGAAGAGGGACTGTCAATACAAAAGAAACGTTCACATGAAATTAAAAAAAAGGGGCAAGAACAGCCTCTTCACTCACCGTGGTCTCCTGAAAGCCAAACCATACTGCTGACAAGCCAGGCCAACTGTTGGGGTGTAAACGATGGGCATGAATCTCTCAATGTCAGAGGTCAGCACTCGGTAAAAAAGCTTCTCATTCCTGTCTTGTAATGTCATAAGGACAATATATCTTAAAAGTAAAATAAAATAGATACACATTAGTATTTATGGTTGTTGGCAGTTTCATAAAAAGCACTAGTGGGCTCACTCACTATGTACTCGGCTCTCCCAAGCCCTGACACTCCTCAGTGCTACATTATGAGCAGATACTTAGAGCAAAATTTCCCAGAGGACCTGGCCAGCTCCACCATCCTCACCAACAGCCCACAAAGACTCAGCAGGGTTGGAAGTCCAACCCATGCATAGCTGCAGAATTTTGGAATTTCATTGAAGACAAATGCATTGGAAAAGGTCAAAAGTAGATTTCAGGGCTACCTGGGACACAGTGGGATATAATCTTAATTATAACAAATTATCATGCAAATTGTCAGATGAAATATGCATATATGCAAATATAAATATGCACATTTCAAAGCACTGTTTGTCCTAAAGTAAAGTTTTTCCAAAAAACCTCTCCATTTTCAAATGTTCTCAATTACTTAATCACTAAAATGAGAAGGATGGCTACATTTCATTTTGGAAAAAAAAAGACAAAGCCATTAATTTAGAAAATGAAAATGTTAAATCAGCTTTGTATTATTAGTGTTGTTCAGGCTTGCATGTGCATCACTAGGTTTATGTGAGCGCTTAGTGACTTAGAATACATTACATCTCTCCAAAGATTTTTCTTTCTTGAAAACGCTTCATTGGCTAAGATTGAATTTGTCAAACTGAAGCCAGAAAAATGAGTATATCAGAAAAATAGAGATTGCAAATGATGTTCTGCCTGAGAAACTTGTGTGAACGTAATGACAAACTCCCTTTTGTGTTCAGCACCCAATTTTGCAGCATGGCTTCAGAAAAAGCATCACACATTGCCAACAATATATGATTTGCAAGATCAACACAGGCATTTATGACACAGAAAAACCAATGTAATTGCTCTACAGCAGAAGAGTCCTGCTGCCTCAGTCCCCAGATCAACGGCAACTGAGACAGATGGAGATGCAAACCTCACCATCCATCACAACAGCAGTCAAACACCTTCTTCCACTGATAACTCTGATGAACAATACTGGAAGCAATGGAAGCTCAGGAACAGAAACATTAGTCAATACACATCATTGCTTCTGCTTTTTATTTTTATCCTACCAGTTGGCAGGTTCTTTCTTACTGCTCTTCCATCCAGTATTTTAGTGAATGCGTTGATGAGCATTCGGATAGGTACATGCGGTACATGTGGTCATTCTACCTCCAGTGCCCTGAAGCATGGACTGACTGCCTTTTTGTTGTGCACTTGTACCTGAAGTACAGTGAATTGCTTGCCTAAGACCAGAGATCTCCAGCAGTGTGGTGGTTGAAAAAAGCAGTACCAGTGCTATTTTGGGACCGGGATGGCATGTAACTGAGGTGAAGGTGGACAGGCCAGAATAAAGACTGCCGGTGCTGGAGAGTATGGACAGCTGGAAAAAAGTGCCTCTTGGGGAAACCTGTAAGCTTTGAAGCAGGAACCTCAGGTCTTCCTGGGGACTTCAAGAAACTGAAAATTAAAGGGGAAGGGAGATGGAAATTTGATGTTTTTGACATACTTGTCTAGATCATTAGATTTGTTCTCGTAGTTTTTCATCACACGGAGCACTTGAACATCTTGGCTCAAGAAGCAAGGAGGAAGGAGGCCATGAATTCCCAGCTGCAGCCTCTCTTCAAGCGTAAAAGCCATTCCCTGGGAAGAAGAGAGGAAGGCATGTTCAAATGGCATGCTATGCACTACTAGAGTAAGCGACATCATGCAACTCCCGAGGGCCCCGAGGCAGTCCTCCCCTGCAGGGACCGTGGGGCTCGGACCACCCAGACCCTACAGCTTCTGGATTAGCAGTCTCAGCGCCAGCAGGGTTTTGATGATTCTCACTCTTTTGCTGTTTTAATTTGGTAGGTCTCTATAGTGCACATATCTTTAGAGTGTATATATCCTTAGGGTTTTTTTCAGTTTATGCTCTTCTTAGATTACTTAATTAGCTTATGCTTACTAGGTTTAATGGCCTTCCTGAAAGCCCAGCTCTCGGTCTTTTACAAATCACATAACAGGTTTAGAATTATAGAATCACTTAGGTTGGAAAAGGCCTCTGAGATCATCAAGCCCAACCATTAACCTAACAATGCCAAGCCCACCACTGAACCATGTCCCTAAGCACCACATCTACACAGCTTTTAAATACCTCCAGGGATGGGGGCTCAACCGCTTCCCTGGGCAGCCTGTTCCAATGCTTGACAACCCTTTCGGTGAAGAAAATTTTCCTAATCTCCAATCTAAACCTCTCCTGTCACAACTTGAGGCTGTTTCCTCCTGTCCTATCGCTTGTCACTGGGAGAAGAGACCGACCCCCACCTGGCCACAGCCTCCTGTCAGGCAGTTGTAGAGAGCAGAAGGTCCCCCCTGAGCCTCCTTTTCTCTGGGTTAAACGCCCCCAGTTCCATCAGCTGCCCCCCCCGAGCTGTGCCGCAGCCCCTTCCCCAGCCCCTGCCCGGCTCTGGACACGCTCCAGCCCCTCCGGGTCTGTCTGGGGGTGAGGGGCCCAACGCTGAGCCCAGGGCTCGAGGGGCGGCCGCACCAGGGCCCGGCACAGGGGGACGGGCACTGCCTGGCCCTGCTGGCCACGCTGCTGCTGACACCGGCCAGGGCGCTGCTGGCCGCCGTGGCCACCTGGGCACACTGGGGGCTCATGCCCAGCCGGCTGCCGACCAGCCCCCCCAGGCCCTTCCCCGCCGGGCAGTTCCCAGCCCCCTGCCCCCAGCCCGCAGCGCTGTGGGGGGCTGGTGTGACCCACGGGCAGGGCCCGGCACTCAGCCCTGTTGGGCCTCATACAACTGGCCTCGGCCCCTCGGCCCGGCCTGCCCAGACCCCCTGCAGAGCCCCCTGCCCCCCAGCAGGTCACACTGCCCCCAGCTCGTGTCCTCTGCAAACCCACTGCGGGTGCGCTCCATGCCCCTCGTCCAGGTCATCGATGAAGATACCGAACAGAACTGGCCCCAGTACTGAGCCCTGGGGGACCCCACTGGCGACTGGCTGCAAACTGGATTTCTCTCCGTTCACCATCACTCTTTAGGCCCAGCCATCCAGCCAGTTTTCTACCCAGCCGACAGTACACCCACCCAGGCCATGAGCAGCCAGTTTCTCCAGGAGAATGCGGTGGGAAACAGTATCAAAGTTTTTACTGAAGTCTCTGTAGACAACGTGCACAGCCTTTTCCTCATCCACCAAGCGGGTCACCTTGCCATAGAAGGAGATCAGGTTCATCAGGCAGGACCTGCCTTTCATAAACCCACACTGGCTGGGCCCGATCCCCTGGCTGTCCTGTGCATGCCATGTGATGGCACTCAGGGTGATCTGCTCCACAACCTTCCCCAGCATCAAGGTCAGGCTGACAGGTCTGTAGTTCCCTGGATCCTCCTTCTGGCCCTTCTTCTAGACCGGCATCACACTGGCTAACCTCCAGTTAGGAAAGATTTAGATTTGGATACTGAATAGTATACCCAACTCATCAACTCATCATAGTATACCTAATTCATCAACTTCAGTTACCTTATGGTTTTCCACCACACACAATGTGTATTAACAGCACATTAGCAGCACAGAAGACAGACACGACAGGCAGGATGCTTTCTCAGTGCTTTTTTTTAATTCAAGGAGTATATACAGTGCCACAAGTCTTACAGACTGGCTGTCACTGGCCCACAGATGAAGCTTGAATGCTAGATTGAGTGGGATAACCCTGCTCTTATGGGACAATTTCATCCTTCCTAGGCAGAAGCCTGATCGTGTCCCACTCCCATGCATGCAGGGGCTGATGCTCCAGACGACCAGCAGCGCCCTGTGCTAGACTCAGCCTGATGAATAGCAACGGTAAATGCATTCTGCAGGCTGTGAAGAAGATTAAAAAAGGTCTTAGTCCTTAATTAATGGGATTTCTGCTATGCTGATAGCAGATTAGACAGCAGGATAGAAGGAAACATTTTCAGAACCGTCTAAGGAGCTTAAATCCCAGCAAAAACTTCACCCATAACTAACCAACCGACTCATATCTTGATGAACAGCTGGCAGTAAAATATTCAAAATCAGTAATTTTTGGACTACATCTAGTCAAGCACACAGACAAATGCTTTAAAAAAATCTTAATGAGCAGCTTTATGACTACATAGCTGTTAAAATGTTATTTTCTTCCATGGATTTAGTGTTTCCCTCTGACAAATAACTGTTATTACCATTGCACAAGAAAATCTGAGGATGTATCTCGATGAACTTGGGTTTGGCAGCCTTCCCTCACCTCCTGTTGCTTGTTCCTGTCCCTGTGCCATCCCAATGGTTGTGCCAGCGCAAGCATGTGTGCAGTCACATGGTTAATCAGTGAAAGGAAGTACCTGGATTAAAAATAACCAGGTCATCTGAGCTCAGAGCAGCTCCCCTGGCTGACGATACACTGTAGATGGCTCTACAGACATCGGCACAGCCCCTGGGGACATACAGCCATGGGAATGGACTGCTGGAAGAGCCATTCACTTCTAAGTGGTGAATACACTTGTAAGCTGGTGAAAAAGTCTGTCAAACTATCAGTGATGCCAAGTAACCTGTGACAGGAAAGAGGAAAAGACTGAAACTGATTCTCCTGTTTGCCAGATCCATGCTTTGAGCATAGTATGACACTTCTTTTCCTAGTAAACTGTGTACTAGCAAAATTTTTTTTTTTTAAAAAAAGTTTTCATATGTTTCAGAAAAAATATTCAGCCTCTAGGACATCTGAGAAGAAAATCATCTTTATCCCAGAAGCATTTTCAAAGTTTTTTCTGCTGGGTATTAGGATAGAGCCAAATATTTTTGAAATCTTTGATGTAAGAACATGGCAGAGAGAAATCATTCCTCTCCCAGCCAGCAGACCAGGAGTCAGCAGTTGCCTAGGAGGTGGGAGGTCAAGATTTTGCTGTCAAACCCAGAAATGAGATCGAGGTCTCTGTGGTCATTGTTGAATGGAGTGCCCAGGACATGGCTGGTTCTGCTGAAGCGCCTGACATTTATGACTCAAATTTCCTTCCTGGACCTGAGAAGCCTTTCCCTAAATGAGTTTCATAGCAGAAATGCTAGGTTCCCACAAGATAAAGTTCGAGTTTTTCTGAGTCATCATTTCTGAATTTAAAAGCCCCAACATGTTCTCATCAGAAAAATAGTAACCATCCACATTCTCCACACTGGAGCCTTCTGAAATATTAGACTAAGATCAACATCAGTTCTCGGTCAGTATTTGGCTTTACACTGGCAATATTATATCACAGCAGAGAAAATACAGCTAACTGTGGAATGTCAAAGTTTATCTGCAATGAATGGGAAAAAATAAAAAGATACAATTTCAAACCATTTACTTCCTGCAGCCTTTGAACATGGAAGATAGATAATGGGAGACAGAAATATTTGGCAGTAAACACTCCACTTGCTCGTCTAGAGGGAGTCATATCACAGCTTGGCTGCTCAGGGTCTCAGACCTGATCTCAGACCAGCTTAGCAAAAAAAGTAAACCAGTGATGCTTACTCTCCCAAAAGAGGTAGAAAAGGCCGAAACACACTGTCCTAGGCATTATTGCCCCCAAGCACTAAAAATCTTCTTGCAGGATTTTTTTCAATAGGAAAAAAGGTCTTTCAGTTATTTGCCACGCACTAAAATAGTGAAAAGCTTCACCATTTCAACAAATGATCACACACCCAATACAAGAAAAAAACTTCTATATTTCAGCTCATTTCTGTTCAAGGTTATACCATGACACCCTACGACACCAGCAGTCTGCACGGCCACTGGTAGTCCCCCGTTTTGCTTCCAGTGGGTTGGACATCCCCAACGACCCAGCATGGGCAGGAGTTCCCTTTGCCCAGGGGTGCTGTGAGATCCGTGATGGAATTACAGCTGCCAGGAGGGTGAAGCACCTGTATTTGGGCACTTGCCCTTCAGTCCCACTGGGACTTTTTTCTCCTTTTAGGGGGAAATTGGCTGAAAAGTGTTCAGCAGTGTGCTGGGAAACCTCTTGAAGTGGTATTGGGAATTAATGTAATAATTAGTAAGACTGAATAAGGCCAAAAGGGACCGTGGGGTTGTACAGCAGTTTGTCTGTGTAACTAGGGCTGGGAGGGACATTTGTGCGTGCCTTGGGCACAATGCCGCTTGGTGCTTAATTTCTGGCTAGTTTTTAGGTCTGCACAGTGCCAGGAGTATCTCCGTGTCTCCAGTGCCAACTCACTATTTTAAGACACAGCAAATACAAGACTCCGAACTTGAATCTTAAGCAATTTGGAGATCTATGCGCATGAATGCATGTTTCTGGACGGTGAGAGCAGATTGAACTGTTTAAACACCACAGTTGTGCTGTTAACAGTCCAAGGGTAAGCACGGTTGTACTAATATACAACATCTCTAGCTCACTGCACTTTTGCATTTATTTCATTTGAACGAGCTATACCAGTACAAGCATCTTCATACTGGAGCAACTGCAGCCATGTGAGATGAGGAAGTCGCTGCCTTCACAATCAAGTTAAATCTCCAAAACACTTTTAAGTGCAGAGCTGGTCCATCATACAGTGGCACTGTGGCAGGGTTGGGAGCAGAGCAGAAATTGCCTGCTCTAACTTTGAAGGCTGCTTTCTGAAGTTTCTCGGAAGGTCTAGGAGTAGGACCCCTGGGTGAAGTGGTTATATTCACTGAAACAGCACAGCGTGAAATGAATTTGGAAACACATTCTGCCCCAGATCAAAAGCTGGAATTCACTGAGGTATTGCTATGTTTAAGATTAAAGCTTTTAGGGTTGGATTTTTTTTTTAAGACTGCCTGAAAGCCATATTGTACCACTCTTTTTCTGGTCTTGAAAGGTCTAATGATTAGATGGTGAGCCACAGCCCTGCAGAGCTAAAGCCAGGTGCTCCAATTCATTTTTAAATGTGTGGGAAATGAGTTGGCATGGAGAGGGCAGATGCTATGTCACTACCCAAAAACAAAGGCAAAAATATCAGCTGCCCACAAGGCTTCACGCTATGTAGGGGCTAAGCCAGGGGTTTTGTTCTGAAAAGGGCTTGCTGCAAAGAACCTCAAATGCTTCTGTTCTCTTATCACTGACAACACCATGTCTGTTATGTGGCAGCTCCCTCTTTGCAGCTCAAGCCCATAAAAGCCACTTCAGAAACGGAAGGGTGAAGCAAATTCACAGATAATGATGAGTTTTATCACTGCCTGTACTCTCTAGCAATCAGAAGGGAGCATTTCACTCAGGGATGAAAACAAGCAGGAGGGATGCTAGCATGGCTCAGCCTTGTCATTTACTCATTAGAGATCATACTTCCGTAAGTGGGAACAAAGACACAAAACAGTAGCTCCTAGCGTAGGAGAAAACTGTTGTTGAGGTAATGGGGGCTTAATCAAGGGCTGAATTAGGCCTTACCTAGTAAAGAACATGCAGAGTCCACTGTGGCTCAGGCCATCTCCAGCTGCTCAGCATCTGTTTGGAGCAAAGTCTTGGCTCGCTGCAACTTTCCATGTCCCTCTGCTCTAGAGTGCACGAGCAGCCACAGCACAGGGAGGGCTGTGGGGTGGCTTGGGTGGCCAGACCAAGGGGTTTATGCAGTTTGTACAGTCCCAGGCCACCGCCCTCTGAAGCTGCAGCTCTCAGGCAGCCTTTGGGACCACAGTACCTAATCCACACAACTGGAAACTGGCCTGGCAGTTTCTGAGCTGAGTACACAAGGATCAGTGAACATCTCCCAACCCTCTGGAAAACAGGCCCTGGAACAGGGAACTTCCTAGTTTGATAACAGCAGAGTGCTGGAAGGGGACGCCGGGGAAATACAGACACACAGGGATCACCACTGCAGGCTGCAAGAGCAGGCACAACTAATCCGCTTCTTCTTTATCATTAGTACGTTAACAGCCATGCTAGGAAAGTCCTAATAAGTCAGGGAACTTAAAGGCTTATTCTGTACATATTTTTCCTGTAATGTGTTTTCCATAGATATTTGCACCTGTCTAATTTTACAGCCGGGATGTACTTTGACTATTTGCAAGCAAAAGTTCCTCCTGTAAGGGGTCAGTGCCAGAAGCTAAACTAATCCCTACTGAGACTGTACACAGGGGCCGGGGAGCAGAGAGCAACAGCAGGGAACATTGATTTTCTACACTATGAAAGATTTTTCGGCAAAGGTCAGATCCTGCTGTGGCCTCCTTGGCTCCAGCTGACTTGATAACCCTCTTCACAATGCTCCTTCACAGCTGCTCAAGCTTCTCTTGCTGGCGTGGATGGACTGACACAGGCCTTGTCCTGCCCTGCATCCCACGCTGGAAAAGCTGTATGGAAAACATTACTTGCATAAAAAGCAGGAAGGAGAGGAGGAACATCAGAGAAGTAATCCTTCATTTTCACATTTTACATGTCTTGTAGCTTCTTATTAATTTGTATGTGTTTGTGCTCTTAGGCTTGGAAGAAACCCAAACCTGTGATGCTTTGGTGTATGGGGAAGACATCAGCATGTCTTCTCTGAAACCTGGAAAGAAGACTCCCCACTGTCCCTTCTCAGTAGTTATTGCTGGGCAAGCATTTTCTTGACTAATTTACAAACTCTTCTCACAGTGTGTGTCTCTTTCTGGGTTCAAAGTCACCAGCTGAAAAATCCCACACTTTTGCCCATCCCCTTTGTTACAAAGTGATATAATAGTGGATTTCTAATCTTTTCATACCACTGTTCCTTCCTCTCCCACAGAGCCTGGGAATGTTAAAAAACCCTCCAAGACCAAGATAATTAAGCAACTCAACTTCATGTTTGTTTCAGTTCCCGGGGAACCATCTTTAATGAGGTCCACTAACTCTATTACAATGTGAGTTGTCCATACTATTAATGAGGTTTTACCAGTAACTGTTTTCTTGTCTGCAGGTAACTTCCTTTCACTGGATTAGAACGACAAATTTCCATTATTCTTCTCATTTTTACCTTGTCCTACAACAGTGACTTTTGATTTACATCAACGTAAGAGTGAGCAGAACTGGAACATGACAAAGTCCCTGTGCCAGAATACTTACTGACCAAGCACCTGATCCTTCACAGTTTATCTCACAGAAGCAAATCCTTTCCTGAGGAGGACATCCCTGATGGGCATGTGACAGGCAAGATGTGACAGGGTCACAGGCAAGAAGAAGCAAAGCCATGCTGTTCCTGCATGTTCCCAGGTGTTGTCGAGGTTTACCTCAATAAATCTTGCAAGACAAATGTCTTCAGGATTTTGTTCATTTATTCATTAATCCACAGGAAGAACTTGAGCAGTAAACTCTTCAAGCCCTGCTCTGTGATTTCAGACTGCAGGGGTACAGCTCTATACCAAATCTGGCAAAGAATTCATTAATATTTCCCACAGTTTGCCAGCCTCCAGGGCTCCTTAGGAAAAAAAAATAAAAAAAATCCATATGCTAGAAATTGTATGTGTTTAGTCTGCAAACAAGAACCTGCTGCATTGAGAAAAAGAGATTTTTAAAGCTGAACTAGATAAACTTCCCCAAACAACATCTTGTTTGGCATATTGGTTTTGTGAAGGAACTATGAACTTCGCAGACGGGTAAAAATAGCATCATTGCTCTACTAATAGGAAAGGTGAAGACTGACAATTAATGCCACGTAAGAAGTGACAAGATACAGCTGGGTTTTTTTTAAGAAACTCACGTTTTTCGGTTCCTTGTTTCTTCTCACAAAAGCAGTTATTAAGATCCTCACAGAGTTCTACCCAAGGTAATGGGAATACTTCTTTGGTTTTAGTGAGAAATAGGTTAGGCTGGTATTTCTTTTGAGATTTTGACTAGATTCACAGATGCCTTTACATGCATGAAGTGTCTAAATACAAGCTTCAGTGTCTTCCAATAAAGGAGAAGAGTAAAATCACTGCATGGAGAATACAACTGCCATGCTACACAAAAACCTGGTGTCAGGGGCAAAAAAAGAGAGAAATGCTGAGAAATTATTAGGAGCAACAGAGCAGCACGGAATCCCAAATGGCATGGGACACATGGTGCATGAATACATGCAAACAACAGAGTAAAAGACTGTTCCTGCCCAGATGAGCCTAAAATGTAAAGTACTCACTGGTTTCTTTTTCACGTATAGCAAAATACTGGGTAGAGACGGGAGGTATGATGGCACAAGCAGTAATGAGAACGTCAGGTTCTAGGCTACAGCCAAGCGCATCGTCAGATTCCTGAGGCAAACAGCAAATTCTCAGGACCCTATCAAAAAATATCCCACGTGATCCTGGCACACAGATCCCAGTGGACTGGTCCTCCTGACTCCCAAGAAAATGAAGACACCCTGGTGTCTTTGTTCATCCTCTACATGATTCCCAGTCTCCTTGTATAATTCCACATCTGTTTTACACCTACCATTGTCACACCTTTACATGCCAATTAGTCAGTGAAATGAGCTAGTCCACGACAGAAATTAAAAGCTCATAATCCACATGGCTATCCATCTCAGCTGTGGGGGATGCTATTTGTTCACCTCATGGGGAGAGGGAGCAGGGTAAAACCAGTTCGCTGCAGGAGATTTGCCCAGCACAAAACAGTATTTCTGTCAGAATATGGCAGTTTCTGTGATGCTGCAGACACACATTTCTCCCAATATGATGTCGCCCCTAGACAGGAAGAATACAGCATAAATTACAATGCTTGCATTCCTAAGTCTATGAAAACCAGCCCTCATCCTCAATTCGAACAAGCAAGTATGTTTGAGAAGAAAGATCAAGGCAATTTTAAGGTTTAAATGTGATCCAAAACATTAAGAGGATACAGTTTTAAAAGCCAGTTTTACAATGCCTGGAAACTTCTCCCACTGTACAGGCAGCTGGTCATGTGAATCCTGGTTGTATATAATTTGAGTTCGGTGGTACAGAGAGCACTAACTTCCTTTTGAGGTTCCAGCAAATTACATAAAATGAGGCTTGTGCGCTTACTGCTCGCACGCAAACTACATCATGCTGTGGGTTTGGAGGATGGGAGTCTCTCCACAAGTTGTATCTCATTTGCTGTTGCCGCTCCAGCAAGTGAGGTTGCTTCAAATGTAGGTTGGATCTGGATTACAGTTAATGGATGATTGCTGATGGCTGTATTTGGTTAAAGACCACTGAAATGCACTGCCTAAGCTGTAGAACTAGCTGTTTCACAACAAGATCGCTTGGGTGGAAGCTTAATCTGAATGAAACCAAGAGTAGTTTTGTTACAGACTTTACCAGAGATGACTTCTCCACTGTACCATTCGTATGTCCTTGTATGCTTCTTCTACCAAAGCTCTGTAGAAAGGAACCATCAGCAGCAGCTTCTTGAACAGTACCAGATGCTCTCTCATTCCCATCTAATCCAGGAAAAGCAGGCTTGGCTTCTGAACCACCATTCTGATAGCTGTTTAATGAGATGCCTGCTTCAGTGCACTACGGGGATTTGAGATGCTTACGAAACATTCAGATACCCCCTCAGATAAGATTCTGGAGAAAGGCAATGTCTTCCCTTAAAAATTAGGAATATGAGAAATAAAGAAGGCTCTAAATAAGGAATCTGTCATCTCAGTACAACAAATGCACTAGAAAAAACACCACTAAGCTCTCCTCCACTTACACAGCCACCACTTGAAGACAACTACACATGCAGGTAAACACAAAGCATCCTGCAGGAAATCTGCAAGCCTCCATTTCCCGTTTGAGTAATTTGCCCTGGTTTTGTTTTTCCCCTCACTGCTTCTGCAGTCCATCTGCACTGTGAAGTCGCTGATGGACTTCAATCCAGGCAGCTTATGCTGGGGCTCAACAGAGAAACTAGCTATCATGAAGTGCACAGGGCCAAGGTACACTCACCCACTGTGGTACCCAGCGGCATTGCAACACACCAGCTGAAGAGACCTACAGCACTCTCCGGAGTGTCCAGCTTCCCTTTGGAAAGTAAGAGGAGATCCTCGCGCTCTCCTCATTTGGCAGCTCACCTTAGAGTTTAGCTGTGCTTTGCACCATGATGATATTTTTCTTCCCACTTCTCAGCCTTCCACCGGCTCAGCTCTCTGATGGTCTTTTATTTCGCCTCTCAAGGCATTATGCACCTTGCTTTACTCTAGCATTTCTACAGCTGTATTTCACAAAACCAGTCTTTAACACTGACAGGTAGCTAAAGCTGTATGTATTGCACACACACATATATACATATATATCTGTAGCACAAACGTCCTTTTCCAGTCCAGCCTCCAGCCAGCCCTAAGATGATCTCCATGCTGACCTCAGGGGCTGTTGTTTTGCCAAGGACATGTTTTGCTTAAATGCTGAGATCAGTCATCCAACTGTCCAAACTACTTTTGGCATCACCAGGAGAGTAGCTAGCCCACCGTGACTACCCTCTGACCCAGTCCCTCGTCCTCCTCCTCGTCTGAGTATTTTACTTCAAACTTTTTCTTCCTTTTTCATGCAGAGGGGAAAAAGGAAGATGCATGAAGTGCTCACAAAAGTGCAATCTGACCTTTTGTGTCTACAGCTCTCATCACCTTTGCGTGCACTCTCCCAGCTATCCTGGTCTATTGTCAACTCGATTTGAGCTGTCTCTAAATTATACACAGTTGAATGCACAGCACTCGGCATGCTTGGCCCCGATACCGGAGCATCTGGACTGCAATTTGTACAATAACACAAATACAAAACGATACATCCTTTCTAACGTACTTCCCCCCCAGGACCTCTAAATATTCTTCCAATTATATAGTTCTTTTATTTTCCACTTTTTTTGCTCCTCAAAACTTCAGCTCTATTTTTCCCATATGGTGTGAGAAAAACTATGTCCAAATACTCCAGGTGATAAAATACCACTAATTTTATACAAGTGCTTCAATTTTTATCACTTGCTTGAGATCAAGCTTAACCACTTCCAGTCTCAAAAGCATCCACTGCACTACCAAGATATTTACACCAAACTATAAATCAAATAACTAATAAAGTTCCTGAGATTTTCCCAAAAAAGTTCAAAAAAAGAAAACTCCCATCCTCCTCTTCCAACTGTTTTTAATCAAGGGCAGTATGAAACAAGTTATCCAAGTCCAGGATGGGGGGGGGAAAAAAAAAAGTACAATTACTCTGAGATGAAATTTAAAGATTAAAACCCTTTTGATTCCCTGAGCTGTTTGACAAACATCTCTGTGGAACAGGAATTGCAGCAAGATGTTATAAACCATTTGTCAGTTTGCAACATGTGTGACCACATGTTGGTCAAGACAGCTGAACTGTTCATTATTACTAGGAAGCTGTAAATCGCCCTTTTGGCAAACCTTCAAATGAGTTTAGAAAAAAACCTGGTTCTGTTCTTGATTCCAATAGATGCTATAATTTAAAATGCAAATAATATTGTTCTTGGCATGGCTGCTGCCTGTCCACCTCAGCACAATTACTCCAGCCTCTCCTAGCTTGGACGAGTACTATCTGAGGCCAACGCAACAGCTTCCTTCCTCCAACAGAACATCTATTCTTCTGTAACCGAAACAATTTGGCTAAATGACACAAAGATGAAATGTGACTGCAGCAAGGGTAACAAACACAGCCCAGGCTCCTTGAATACACAAGTGTTATCTGAAAATAAATTGCTATATTAATGATCAGGAGAACGCAATGGCTAGAGCATTGATTTCCCTCATGCACGCCTGTTTTTTTTAGGAGGTATCAGCTGATGAATCAAACCTTTAAACCTGCCATTCAAAGTTGGGTTGCAGCTTAATAATACTTGCCTTGCTGAAAGAGCATGGTGCAGTGCCGGGAGCACTGGAGGCAGAACCAGCCAGCCAGAGTCCGCAAACACTGGAACGGTTTTCACTTATGACCTGCTGTGAAAGACCTGCATGAAGGACAACGGGATGGCCACTGATTTTGTTTCCTTCAAAACCAGCCAGTGACACTGGGCGCATCTCTGGGAAGAGACCTCTCAAACTCAGGTTTCAGTTCAGGGTTTTGATTCTCCTCTGCCTGGCACCACAGTCATGCAGCAACATCGGACTAAGGCAAATGTAAAATGACTTTGAACTTGCTCAGTGTTTGAAATAACCAAAGCCCTGGATATTCAGAGCTGACGAGCTAGAGGGAGACATTACTGTGATCTGTCAAAATATAAAAGGTGCTTATAGGAAAGATGGGGACAGACTTTTTAGTAGGGCCTGCTGTGACATGACAAGGGGTAACAGTTTTACATTGAAAGAGGGTAGGTTTAGACTGGACATAAGGATGACATTTTCCCAGATGAGAGTGGTGAGGCACTGGCCCAGGCTGCCCAGAGCAGCTGTGGGTGCCCCATCCCTGGCAGGGCTCAAGGCCAGGCTGGACGGGGCTGGGAGCAGCCTGGGCTGGTGGAAGGTCCCTGCCCATGGCAGGGGGTTGGGACTAGATGGTCTTTAAAAGTTTCTTCTGACCCAAACCACTCCACAAGTCTATATTCTGGGGAAAACAAGGCTATACTTTGGCATCAGTATGATTTTGTCAGTGCTCAATGATTATATGATGTTTTATCACACACCTTCCTCCTGGGGCTGAAACTCAGATATAAGCAGTTATCACAGTATCCATAAAGTCTGAGTGAGTGAGCACTCACTCTTGAAGTTGTTTGGTTACTATTATGTTTGGTATTGAACAAAACCTAAAAAGTCACACTCTGCTTTATTATCCTTTACAATAAAAGCATAGTTGTCAGAGTATGTGTCTGTATGGCATGTCCTTTGTGTGTTTAAAAAAGCTTTGTCTTCCGTTCCATCAGTACGCAGAAGTGCTGACTTTGCCAGGTCAGTAGTTAACATCATTTACTTTCTGGATGTGCCTCTGCCTTAGTGCCACACGACAGCATCCTTTCCCAACCCATGAGAAGAGGTCAGCAGTTTTGACTGACTGATCCATTATTGATGCTGATGAACTAAAGGATGCTCTCCAAGGGAAGGCGTGAAGCTGAACGGCACCCCGGGGAGTTATTTAACGGTTATTTAAGGATGCGCATACAATTGCATCAACAGCCTCTTCAATAAAAACCATGCTCTGGACAAAGGTCCAGCATCCCTAATGACAGGATCCCAGTCACGATACCTGTGTAAGCAAACTGACAGCTTTTTTTTGTTGGTTGAAAGATCCAAACAGCAATTTAAGAACAGCATAGTGTTTTGCTTTTGCCTTCATACCTCTGGAATTGTTTCAGTAGTATGTGCTTGATACTATAACCTTGTGTCTGTAAACTTGCTCAAGAGCAATAGAATAGCCCTGGTGATCTCCACCCGAGGAAGTGGCAATCTCTACAGGAGGGTGCTAGCCCAGTCCCTCTGGACCCAGAAGTCAGTACAAGACGTCAGTGAGAGGCAGTGGGCTTTTCCTTCACTGAGCTGCACAGATTGGTTTGCAAGCTCATGACATCGGGGTCTGTTTGAGGAAAATGTTTTCTTCTGGGAAGCCCTAATCAGGGCAGCAAGAGGAGTACCTGAGCGTAAGGTCTCTTGCAGTTGTTAATGCCATCGTGTCTTACACTCAGTAATTCAAGACGATCATACCCTGCAGCTCTGAAAGGCTGTCATGGCAACAGAATTATCAGACTGAGTGCCCAGTGAGTCCAGCCAGCTGGTTAAGAACTAGCTTGACACACTTCCTAGACCCTTCTGTCAAAAACAATGTGACCAAAAAAAAGTCGACTGGGATGGGCAAGGGGAAAATGAGCAGTTAATGGGTTATGAACTGTGCAGCACTCTAATACTGTGCAAGGGTGAGAAGGAAGCCCACGGGATACTTCAGCCCCCACAGCAGCACCGTGCACTGCCCCAGGGGCTGACTCCGTCCCTCCAGGGCCCAAGGGGGGCTTCCAGAGAAAGTCACTCAGGCACCAGCATTTCCAAGCTCAATTGCATTTCCATTCCTAAAACAGTTTCTACGGCTTTACTACATCGATGTAGCTTGCTTATTCAGACCCACCCCTCTCTCTCTTCACTTTCACAGAAAATGCAAAGAAGTGGCAGAGCCGATAATCAATGCCAAATTATCTTGTGGAAGATGCTATTTCTAGGATGTATTATTTGGAGCTTCCAAGTACGTCAGTGAACGTTGTTCAGTAGTCACACACTGTCATTGTGTTTCCTCTGATGACTTCCCGAAGTAAGGTTTTTGTTTTTTCTAGCTGGTAGTAGATGTGTGCATGTCAAACTACGGAAACAAACACTATTGGTGCCAAATCTGCAGGATGGACCTTACTGCTACTTCATTGTGCAATAAAGAAAACGTGCAAAGTAACTCAGGTTGCTTTCATGGAAATGTTCTGTGTATGAATAATGTCAGTGATAAATATAGAGGATCCTTCAGAAAGTTCCCACTCATTTGCTCTGGGCTGTGTTAGGCAACTCGGTGCACATTGATTTGAAGATTACGAAGTGACTCCAGATGGCACAGAGTGGCTATCTGTTCCCTTGGGGACAGCAGCTGCAGCGAGTCCCTCAGCCTTATGTTCAAGTGTGTACACTGGTTTCCAGACAGCAACATTAAACATTGGGTCTTGCTCTTTTGAAGAAATCAAGGGACAGAGCCCTTGGTTATGCAGGTTGAATTCTGATACAGAGCTTGATCTCTGAACCACGGCAGTGGCTGGTTTTCTGGGACAGGGCAGATACCACATCCCAGGGCAAGTTGTGTGCAAGCTGTGTACACGCTGACAAAGATATCAAGCTCAGGAAGAAGCTTTCAGTGAAAGTCAAGTAGATCCAGGATGTGACCTTCTGGAAACAACCAAAAGCCTTTCCCTTCAGCATGATACCCCTCACAACTCCAAACAACCTTTTATTCCTAAAGCCCTGTTAATTCAGCCCTTCAAAAACACAAAGCACAACGAAGGAGAGCCTAACCACAGAGTCCGGACTCCCTGAAGGAGTCCCTGAAGTCTAAGGATGATCAACTAGGAGGACCTAAAGGCAAAAACTGCTGAGTCAATCCTTCTGGTAGAATAAATTTCAAAAATGAAAACTTTAAAGCCGGTGTCAGAAGTCTGCCTGAAAGCCATCGCTTCTGCCCAAGGCTTGCAGTTTTGTTCTGAGCTTAACACAGGCCTTTGCTCAGCAGCAAGCTGGGGTAGAAATTATGAAGTTGGCATTTAGGCCATGCAAAATCATACCCTGTATGTACTGGAATGGAAAGCAAAGTGGACTAAACTTTCTTTGTTCCTTAGCTGGAGGGTTTGGCTTAGCACTCAGCCGAGCCCTTCTTTCCAGCTGAAGATAAATTAGATTCCAGCGATAAAACCCTGGCTCCAGCAAATTACACAGCAAAACTCATACTAAATCCAGAGCAGATCAGATATGATAAGTATCTGGCATTTGTCTGCTACACAAAAATATAAATGTAAATAATGACACGTATTCCATTACTATTCAAAAATAAAACCTCTAAGTGAAAGTTGAAGCAATGGCAAGGCATACTGCGAGGTCTTGAGAGGAGCAGGGACTTGGACTTGATGATCCTTATGGGTCCCTTCCAACTTGAGGTACCCTACGATGCTGTGATATTACAGACTTAAAGTTTTTAACATAAATAGAACTTCTAACAAAAGAAATGGTACATTATTAAGTTACTTTTAATGGAAGGAAAACTCATGTTTAATGTATATAGTCCAGTATCAGGTATGATATGCAACAAATGCCAATGAAGTACACGCTTCCAAACATAAATCCTTTCATTTCTGCTACCCTGAAATGTCTCATCTTAGTGTCCTTGGATTTGAGTTTAGCTAGCAGGTACAGTATTTTTTCTCCACTTGGGCTAGCCACAAAGTGGGAGAACCAACTCATATTTGAGAAAAGAGAACTTGTTTTCCTATGACATTCTTTTACCAAAACAGGAACAAGAATCAAATCTATTTAGTCAAAATGAAAATTAACTTTTCATTTACTTAATGAAAACAGAGCCATATTTTCCAGGGGTATTTAGGTACTTGTAAATGCAGAAAGATATCTACTGGGATTATCAAAGCTGTATTAATAGGACAGGTCTGTAATTTGCATTGTGTCCAGATTCCAGAGATTTAATACAGCACTGCCTAAACACCTCCACATTTCTGATTGGAAAGATAATAAGAAATTACAGATTCTCTAGTGGCTGTTAGTAATTTATTTATTTTATACATTTGCTTTTCTCAGTAAGATAAAATTATTCTGAGAGGGGCAAGCCTACACAAAAAAAAGCTGTTAAAAATTCCTTTCAAAGACAGCTCTAATTTCTAGCCAAACAGCCTTAATACAAAATCAGTAAAAGCATCTGGAAAAGGAAAAAAGAACAACACGTATGAATTGATCTAGACAAGCCACCTCACTGCTTAAGTAAAAACAAAGTTTTGCGGATGCTTTCTGATAACAAGAACTTGCTTAGAGACAAACGCATCCATAAGCATTGCCAGCCAAGGAGAAAGAACATTTAGGAAAACAAAGAAAAAATAAAAAACCAGGTTTCCTGCTTGTTACAGGTCAGCCCATCTCACCTCAGTGGCCAGCACTTCCCTCTAGGTCATTTACTGTTTCTGCACCACAATGTTGTAACCGGTGACTTGCTTCCTCTACAGGGTTTCACTTCATTCAGAGGGCTACGTGAGTTTCCTAGACGTACAGTTTGCTGCACAACCAAATCCCTCACCTTCTAATTTTGAGACCTCCTCTGCAACTTCCAAGGCTCAAACTATCCCAGCATATTAAGAGGATGTACATGTGCTTGAGTATATTGTTTTATTAATGAGAGAGCCTAGAATCACTAATTAGGAGGTTAGTGTCCGTAGCAGAAGTGCTTAATATAAAATGGCATTTCAGGAAAGCCTCTACCAGTTGATTTCTTCTATTTAACCACGAAGCAAAAAAAAAAAAAAAAAAGGCAAAAAATAAAATAAAAACAGTAAATACATACACATTTTTCCCACAGAGCCATGTAAATGTATTTCTTTTTGTTATTTTTTGTTGTTGTTGTTGGTTTAGAGGAAGAGGAAATAATGCTGTGCAGGTATTATTACACCGTACTGTGGAGACAGACACATTCTGTTAGCACAGTTTTGTCAGCAACCATCTGATTACTTGGAGCTTTCTTTAGAGCCTGGAGCAGAGCCAGGTGGTGCCTATTGATGGCACTGAAAGAAGAG
This sequence comes from Falco cherrug, assembly GCF_023634085.1. Classification (NCBI taxonomy): domain Eukaryota; kingdom Metazoa; phylum Chordata; class Aves; order Falconiformes; family Falconidae; genus Falco; species Falco cherrug. The sequence continues at coordinate 8,891,727 of NC_073698.1, forward strand.
AAACGCGGTGGAGGTCAGTCACCAAAAGAGACCTTTCTGCTTTGCCAAGTTGCTTGACGAGGTGGCTGATGGAAACAGCTTCCTTTCACTGGTTACAATGGGATTCTTTCAGGCTCTTTCTCATCTCAGCCTTATTGTCAGCACCGTACACAGGCCAGTGCCGAGTCCTGCAACGAAGTCACCATAGAAATGACATGGAGAGCATTTAGTGACCTCCCAACTGCGTTTCCTGGCCCTGAAATAAATTTGAGCTCAGTTATTACAGCGCCTCTGATTTAGTAATTGCCTTTTGGGAGACACTCAAATGCTTCAAATGGAATCTTTTCTTAGGGTCAAATCCTGTCCCTATTGTAGCCTACGGGAATTTTGCCATTGGACTTTAATGAGACAACAATTTGGCCATTAATCCGTGAAAATCTGCTACTGTAGTTCACACTGCACTCCCATTTAGGACCCTGTTGTTCAATTCACTCTGAACCAGCTTGTTTTCACTTCCAAGATAATTGCACAGACTAGGGAGTAATTCAAACAAGAAATTCAGCAGTAGCAGGCATTAGCTGCATTAACTATATGACTGCTGGGTGGACACTGCCAAACCCTGCTGCAGAATCTTCCCAAACCTGCTGACAGTCACTAAGTCAATGAAAATACTGAAGAAGCATCTTCCTCCTCATTTCAACAAAAAGACAACAAAAGCCCCATAAACAAGGAGTTTCTACGGTGCGCAGCCTGGGACCATTAATACCTTTCACTTCCAAGAGCAGGAGCTGATTCTTTAGGTCAGAGAGCATCAAGGATCAAATTCTGCTCTAGATGTACCTTAGGGCAGGCATTCCAAATCGGCACTTGCACATCCTGGCTGATCTCAATAAGTTTCTATCATAACACACTGCATTTTTGTAGCCTTGTTTTGAGTTGTAGGTCACTGAAAATCTTCCGGCACAATGCAAGCGCTCTTTTAGAAACGTCCCTACGTGGTTTACGGTTTAGCAGATGCGTGCTTGTGTTCCTAACCACCCTTCACAGACATGCTTAGTCACAGATTCCTGAGGTTCTCAGGTTAAACACTAGTGGTATAGAAAATCGAACAGATTTTCAGAGTAAGTCCCAGTGACTTTAAGTCTGTTAGCTGACTTTTCCTACCTCTCGCTCACAGCCGATTCTAAGCTATACTCCTGGACTTTATTCCTGCAACATTTTGCAGCACCTGGAGAAATACCTTTATACGTAAATGGCAGATTTCTCTGTGTGGAAGGGGGTTAAATAAGAGAATACCCAGGTTTCTGTGTCTCTGGTTAATAAAACACAAAATTTCTCTCCTGTTGCCTCTCATTGACCCTGTTTAAGTGATCTGGCACGCTCTGAAAATGCACAAGGGCTCTATTATGCACACGCACTAGGTACAGCAGCTTTCACTGGACTGTAACTGATTTGTTTCAGATGAAGGGATGCTGTTAACCACCACTGTGAATATAATTGCTTAGTTGATTTCCACATTCTTGTCATTGTTGGCCTGGCTACTGCAAGAACAAGCTGGTGAGGAATTCCCTAATGCTGGTTAAAAAAAGAAAGGGGGGGGGGGGCGGGAAAAAGGAAGTCTTCAGTTCAAACCAGGAGTTCATCCAGCCAGGCCCACACCAGAGGCAATACGAATAACCCCTTTCACCACTTCACTGCTTATCTTTTGCTCCTTCTTTAGACCACAACCAACTCCAGGAGGAGAAACCCTCTAGGTGAAGAAGGAAAGGGACCCTTGCAGATGGTCAAGATACTGAGGTGCCACCTTCGAGCGAGCTCTGGGATGCACACTATCCAATTCCTTTTGTCACACATGGCAGGGGGCTCAGGAGGCTTTAGCAGACTTTCACGACAGGCTGTTGCTCACAGCTCGTCCTTGCCCAAAGCACAGCTCTGCTCCTGACACGTTGCCTCTCTAGCATGTCCTGGGCTATTAAGTTTGTGGGAAAGCCCCCAAATTCCAGCTGCGATCAGAGCTGGGCTCTCTCACCACAGCAGAAAGAAAAGCCACAGTTAATGCACCACACGTAGACTTGCCAGTTGCGGATCTGGTTCTCTTCCCTCTCACAGGCTCGGAGCAGTGTGTTCCCACTCTGGAGTCTGGTGGCACCTGCAGCCTCCAACAGACTAGTGCCCACCCGTGCCAGGCACTGGATATACACAGGGAACATATATTCTCGCTTAAAGCTTGTTGAACAGCGTGGCACCAAGAGTGGGAATGTTACGGGGAAGGTTTTTGCAAAGGCATAACTGCACAAGTCTGGCAGTCCATGGGGACTGGGCATCCTGGTGACCTTAAGGTCTCTCTCTACTGCCACTTCACACTACATTTCTAATCCAGATTGCTGAGTGAGGAGAAAGGGGTTTTTTCATTGTGTTCATCACTGCAGGTTTGAATCTTCTTCTCCTTATGGTCATTTTGTCTCAGTCATGGAAAACTCTCCTTGACGTCCTTCCTCCTCTGACTTAATTCTTTTCCAAACACCAAAAATGAAGGCCTCCTGATTTTACAAAGGCTTTTGAGTATGCTTTTGTTTCTTCATTTGACATGTAATGTTAAGCGTACACATAATCCTTTCAAGAATGGAAGTCCTAGGCTTTCTTTCTTACCTTTTAACTTATCTCCTTAGTCATTATTATCTAGATCTAGGGTGCACTATATTATTCATTTCACAGTAAAACTCCTTTGAAAATAAGGAGGAAACACTATCATTTATTGAACATTTTACTTGTTTTAAATAATTAATCAACATGAATTTGCCTTATGAAAAAAAACAGTGGTAAGACATAGGCCTTTACAGAAACGGCCTGGCAGCATTTAATATAGACACCTACACTTAAGAGCATTGCTTGACAGCAACACAGACAAATGAGGCCAATGTACTCCAGGTATTAGGAAGAGACTGTGAAGTGCAGACAAACTGGAAGAATGGGAGCACATTTCAATAAATGCTAAAGTTTTGTTTGGGACTATGAACAAACACTCAAAAGGTATTCGTATCAGAAAAGCTCTTGTTATGCAGCACAGCCTTAGGGTCCAAAGCACACGGTAAAAAACAGGAGATCAAAACAAAGCAATGAAAAAAAGATCGGCTTTTTTCCAAAGAGACAACAGGTAAAGAGAAGGAGGAGACAACAGCGGAGCAATACTGATTAGCACGACAAGCTTTGTCCTCGGCACAAGTCTCACAGTACTCTCAGCATGCCTGCAGCCAAGTCGGTAAGCCAGCTCAGAAATATTTGTTATGTTAAAGTAATCCTTCTGTGCTTTTGCTCTAGGATGACAGTCATCTCCAAAGTAAAACACAGAGGATCTTTGGCTGAATTCTTATTGTGAGTGACACGGAAAAAAACCCCTCGCCATAGGACACTGATTTATTGCCTATGGCTCCATTGAAATGGCTGCATAGAAAATCAGGCTGGTCCCAACGAGCTGTGTGACACCCAGCTGAGCACACCGTGCAAATTAGGAGCTCGCAGAGCTTTGGCAATAACTGGGCCTGCTGGGGAAAGACATGGCTACAGCACAACAGGCAGCCAAGGAATGCTTCCTCAGAGGCCCTATATATCCATTGAACAGGCACTATGGATCTATACAGTAGAACAGAAAAAACAGCATGTTGTTCTTTGTAAAAGCAAGGAGCACCGACCGAGCAAGAGACACTCCAAGTTTCTACCTTGCTTCACATAATTAAGATGCATTACCAGCTACAGGAGGTATGTAATCAGCATAAATTACTTGATCATTAGCTACCTAATATGCAACAGTTGCCCTCAGAATTAATCGGGTAAGCTAGGAAGGGCAGAATAAAAGTAGGCAATGACACTGTATGATGTTTTTCCTGCTAATGCCCCTCAGTAGCAAGCAGCAGCGGACCAGCCCTAAATGCTTCTCCCAGAATTTTAACCAAAATTTTCCCAGGAATATTCAAAAGGAAAAAGGCTAGGAAACCATAATGGTGTGATGCTAATGTTTCTCCATTCTAAGAGCTCTACAAGTAGAATTATGCAATTGGTGTAAACTGGGGAAGACCCTAAGGGGGAAGATGTAGGGGCTTGAAACCGCTTTTTTTTTTTTGGTGGAGATATGATCATGTGCCCAGAAAATAATCTTGATGGCATCTACCTGGAACAGGCATATTTCCACAGAACATCACTATATATGTCTTGCTGACCAGACATTGCTAGTTACAGCAGTACATACGTTATAGATCATCCCGCTATTTATACTAGTGAAAACCAAAGACAAATACTAAACAAAAACAATCTAAACAAATAGCTAAAAGATAGTTAAAGTTAATAAAGTAGGGTAGATTGGAATGCACAGAAATCTGGTATTTAAGTTCCTAAATATATTATTTTTTATCACTCATTCATTTCTAAAGTTAAAAAATAAAATAGCAACAAGTGGATCGTTACGTGATGACTCTTCTTAGGAAATCTCAAAGAAACCTCAAATCCTCCTGTCTGGTATTATTTGTATGAAGTTTATATATATTTTTATATATATATATATATATACATACACACACATATATGTAAAAAGGCACACTCCATAAGAGGGAGTCCTTCCCCATGTTCTGGTGGCTCGGGCTCAGCCTGGATTAATGCCAGCCACCCCTCACACCAAGAATACTTCATCAGTGTTAATGCTGGTGGTCTCCTGTCTCACCAGAGAACTTCTAGCAGGGCACAGGTATCTAAGTAAAGCTAAGGTTCAGGTAAAGCAACAGCATTTCTCACAGCTGAAAAAAAAGCCCAACAAAGGTAATACTGCTGTATCTCAGCTGTAGGCAGATTTCTCAGCTCAGGTGATAATACCCTCTACGTGCTTATTTCTCCCCACTGGTTATATGGGAAGACCAAAGAATTGCCTCTGGTGGTAGACGTCTACCCCATGTCTGTGTCAAAAGCAGACCGAGAACGTAGGTCAGGAGGCTATAAGGAGCAGTTTTGGGATAGCACTACATCAAAGGGTATAGATGGCTTCTAGTAATATTCCATCACTAGGGGTGTCGTACTTCAGTCCTATTACATCCTTTCACAAACTCTGTGAATACATCATTGATCCTACGAATCTGACATACGGTAAATAATACGTTAAATACGACCTCAATTCCCCCAATAGCTCACATTCTGTACACATTTTACTGCGAACACAAGGACGCTTCTGCCTTCCAATTCTGCTGCCATGCAAAGTTCACAAGTCGAATTTCATAGTCTGCATCTGAAACGTGCAAAATGAGTTTTCAGTTTTACTGCGCCAAAGGGAAGTTTTTCCACGCTGCAGAGGAACTGCAGCCGAACATGAATGTTTAGTTTCAGCCTTGCAGGAAGGGCTGAGAAGCACACGCAAAGCACACTGCTGCCAGCACAGCCCTTCAGGGAGGTCACAGGCTAAAGGTTTACAGCACTTTCCCTAATATGAGAAAGGAATTAATCCATTGTTTCCATACTGGACAAAAGGTTAAAGCAAGACTCTCAAAGGCCAGGGCTCAGAGGTAAGCAGATGGAGCCTATCAAATATTCTGCAAACTTCCTTTTCTTCTTGAATTACCAGAGCATCTTACCAGGGTAAGAATTACCAGGGCTCTGTGTGTGTGTCAGCTCGTGAGACCCAGAGTGGCTGTCCTGGAGGTGGTACTAGCAGAGCAAAAACCTGCCCAAAAAGACCATAAAGCATGGGAAGGTCCAGCTGGTATAGGCACACAGCAGAGCACAAACATGTATCTGCAAGAGAAGCAATGACTTTGATATACCAGTGGCTTAACTTGGTAAGGTAGTTGGGTTTTGAAAAGTTGGTGAGCATAGCAGTTTTGGTGGTACTCAGAGGAACTTCTTCCTAATGTAGGGGAAAATGAGAGAAAGCAGAAAATATAACGAGGGAATGATGGAGGCTCATGTTGCAGGCTGCTTTCAATTGGGAGTCAATATCTTGACAATAAATAAAAACCCTATGCAATGAGAATCACCTGTGAACCACTCTCCTACCACAAAGACTGGTTTGTTTTACTGCAGAAAAGTGGAGAAAGAATAGCAGCACACAGTAAAGCTAGGAACAAAGCAAAAATGCTTCAGGTTAATTTAGGTACAGATTCTAAAAGCCTGGATGAAATTATAGCTGTATGACATTTTAGCATAAGAAAGACCATACATTAGAGATGTTATGCCCAAAGCAGTTGATAACATGCAGCCATACTGAGTACAACCTTCAGAGAGACACAGGGTACAGGTTAAGCATCAGGATGGAGGTTGCCACTGTTTACCTGAAAAGAACGCAGGGAATGAGATACCAAATTATCTGTTTGGTATGGTGAGCTAATAGCTAGATACCCCTTAAGAAAGGTCAAATATGACTGTATCTGAATTAGGCTAAAATTGTAGCTCAGAGAGAAAGGGCTGTAGTTTGGAAAGGATTTGCATGGGGAGAAATATAACCATAAGATATACAGGTAGTGATAGTAGTTGTATCTGTGGTTCTGGTGAAGGTCTCCCAAAGAACGAGGGAAGAGAAGAGGGACAAATGGCAGACGATCTTCCCCCAAGAAGTCCACCAGTGAAAAGAAAAGAAAAATGTGATGAGAGAAGTACAAGTAGAGGCAAATAGTCACAGATGGCAAAGGATGTCACGACTTATAGAAGAGAGATGTCATGGGCTTTGTTGAAGGTGGCAAACAGTGGCACAGAAGAAACTGTGTAAAATACTATCTTTGAGTTTTTCCTAAGATGAGGTCACTAGAAATGTTTCTCCCAGCAGGAACATGCAGTGTGTATCACACAGTTATTTAGAGCACAGAGAAATGCTGCATTTGAACTTCTATTAAAGAAGGAGAAACTCCCATACCACCAGGATCACTGACTTCCAATTCCTGGTGTCATAGCTGTTCCTGCTGAAAAAGAAAAATTGTGATGCAAAGGATTAATGACTCAAGGCACAGCTCAGCTGCAAATAGAAGAAAGGGAGAAACATGGATGAAAAACACAGCAAAACCTCAGAAAGGGTGAAGTACAGCCAATGGAATGACAATCATCTGGGGACACGCAATTCCTGTCCCATGGAAACAGGTTGTAACATTTTGATGTGAAAAGCTTGTATCAGCCTTAAAAACAGCCACAAGATATGAAATCTTGCAATCCTTAAAAATAAATTTTGAGCCTTCAAAAACCCTGCTGAGGAATCTGCCCTGTCCAAAAGCTTCAGGTCTCTGCATCAGTCTTTACATGGAGCCTACAAATGAGGCAACACCGCTACTAGGAGCAGTACTGGGCTATCCCAGTGGGATCTGGAGCAAGGTCTTAAGCTGAGCCGGTAACCTCCTGCAGCTAACGTCACAGCAGAAGGCAGCCCTCAGGAGAGGAGATTCCCCACAGTTTGGGGTCCCTCTCTCTCTTTTTTTTTCTCTTTTGATTCCTTCTGAAGCCTGAGCAGCTCTTCAGTGCGGTTCTTAGATCCAGAGCCAAAACCATTTAAACACTCGTAACGTGCAAGTTATTGAACGCTTGCCCCAACAGCATGCACCTTCGTTTATAGTCCCCTTGACTAACATAGGCCTTTCCCAATTCAGAACCTATAGGACTGCATATTTTAACAGGGTATTCACCCTGTATTAAAAAAGCATCCCTTAACTGTAGCCAGATGTCCACTGAACTCTGCAAACAGCTTTTTCTACCAATGCCACTTGGTTTACTCTTACATCTGTTGCGTAGCTCAGGAATCAGTAGAATGTAAAACATTTTATGAATTCCCTCTGCTCTCATTCAGCATTAATATATTCAACATGTTTTTCTAAAATCACATGCAGGCACACACATGCACGCTTTCCCCCATTTATTTTAATCTTTTTGCATAACTTAACTCCCGAAGCTAACCTGGAAAATTCACAGAAATGGGAAACAAACCCCATTCACCTCCAGAAAAGCTTATTTCTAGTTCTAGGGAGGATCATTTCCAAAGGGTGAAATCTGGCCTTCCTGAAGCTAGTGGCAAATCTCCGAGGGGCTTCATTAAAAGCAAGTTTGGTCCAAAACTACCTCCAGGACTCTTCCCTCACCCCTTTTATTTACAGTTAAGGCACACTATGCACTTTATACGAACTTGTTTGAACTAGTATTCAGGAGTTTAACACTGCTTGGACTGTGCTTAAGCCTATACGCGCCATAACGGCATCACGTTGGGATTATTAGCATTGCCGTTGCTTTTTTTCTACACGTTTCTTTTTTCTCTGAGACTGAACTTTCTAACTTGCTTTCTCCCCTTCAATCCCAGGAAGCAAGCACAGGTGTCAAATCTGCCAAAATATTCCCAAATCATCTTCGTCTTTTGTTTTTTGGAAATGAGTGAGGGAAAAATGACAAACTGTAATTACCATCTTATTCCCTACTGTGCAAAGCCCAAATTGCTTCATATTCTCAATAAATAGTAAATCTGTTTGCTAAGTAAATTCTGACTTGATTCCAATTTTCTCCTTGTTCATAAAGGTCGTTGTTTGTTGCAGGAAAGGAGGGAGAAAGCAAGTGCTCAGTGCTGTTTACGCAGTATAGACTTAACAAGAAGGGTTATGAAAATCAATGAACAGGAATTTGCTGTTCAGGATGCTGCATTTCCATCATTCTGATCTCAGACTGTGCTCACAGTGCCAACATAAATCCACAGATAGCAGCAGCCTCTGCAAATCTTGTGCTTCCAGCTGAACTTGCTACTTTATTGAAAGTGAATTCCCTTTGCAAACTGTTACCCCAGCCAAACGCTTTAAGGGACAAATCCAGCTCCTTTCTCCTTGCCAGTGCCCTGCTACCATAGCCCACATAATGTCATTGCACGTAGGCACAGGGTAGGAAATACATCTGGAGGAAGATCTACGCACAATTTCGCAGTCATGAGCCAATGTTTTTTGCCTAATGCTGCTTGCCCTTGTTGGCTTTCCTGGGGTGGGGAGAGGGAAATGCATGATCATTGACCTACCTGAAGAAATTACATTCCCTATCAAGTGCCCCTGGGAGAGGATTAATTTCCTTCCTACTCAGTCAAGCCTCCATGGAAATATCCCACAGCCAAAATACCCTTTGGGTCTAAGGTCCACTCAGCAGCAGTTACTGTCCTTCCGCCCCAGAATCAGAGAAAAAAGGGGGTTGGAAGAGGCACGAAAGGATCATCTAGCTCAGTCCTCCACCAGAAGGTAAGATGTGCTACACATACGTCACTTGGGACAGACATTTTAGTCCTAACAATCTCCCCGTTACAAGTTCCACATGATCCATTCATTTCCCTCCAGAAAGACCTTCTTGTTGTTCAACCCTCACTGCAGTGAAGCTCACTACTTCCCATCACGTCTCCCACAGTTACAAAAGTCAATTTATCCCTCTGTGTTACTGCTCCACTTAGATATTTGAAGACCACTGCCATGTCACCTTCTCTCCTTTACCAAATGGCCACCTTCTTCTGGCCAAGTGGGCCACAGCTTTTTGGAAGCACCATGCCCCAGGTGGGGCACAGCACCCAGCTCAACTACACAGGCCAAAGAGAGGAGGTTTACTAAACACATCTTGCAAAGGACATTCCAGTCCTAGTATGTCCTAGTACGAAGACTGCTTTTTTTTTTCACAGCGGTACGACACTGTTGTCTAGCATTTGGTTTTTGATCCATCACAACTGCCCCGGATCCTTTCCTGCACAACGGCTCCCTGGCTGGGTTTCTCCCCTTATCTTGTGTTTGCACTGCTGATTAGTGCAAGTCAACCTCACATGTATGCTTTTCCCACATAATTTCTGTAGTTTGTGCAAATCATTTTGAATTCTAGTTCTGCCCTTGGATGGGCTCACAGGTCCTCCATAGCTTGTTGTCACCAGCAAATGTAAGGAGCAAATACAATAATTGCACCGTGTTGCTTAAATTGTCTTCAAAATTATTGCTAACTCAGTGCCTACAATATTCAGAAAGCAACAAAAAGCACAGGGGAAAAAAAAAATCACTGCTGGCATTTGAATTTCTAACAGCCAGTTTAGAGGAATGATTTCTCAGTTTCTGTCTTCTACCATGGCAAAGCGCATGGGAGCATGATGGGAGGTTCTTCTCATTTCGGTCAACTCAGGAAGGGGGAACCATTGCTCTCAATGCCAACAGCATTCACACTATCTCAAGCAGCAGCAACCATCAGCATTTGATAAACACAGATTGCTTAAACCTCCCCAGTCCAGGAGGACCTGGAGGGAAAAGTGAGTGAATGAGGAGGTAACATACCAATAGAGTAATTTTACTGTATTGTCTACGTATTGCATCCAAAACACGCAAAGCACAAGCTGTTCAAGTGAACAAAAAGTAAGTGCTGCAGCTGCCACTACCAGAAATGTTGGCTACACCTCACATTTCAGCAGAAAACATCCTAGACTGGATGTTTCAAAGAGCAGCAGGGTCCCATCAGAATGAGTTACTTAACGGCTGTTGCCAGAGCATCTCTGCACTGCACTTCTCAGGGGAACAATACAGGACTGGAAAAAGCAAAATGGAACAAATGTTTTCTTTAATTTATGGCCCACAGCTGTTATACAAGTATAAAAGTTAGGTGGAAAAATTTCTCTGAAAGCATGAAACAAAGCAAAAATGCATTAAGGAAACAGTCTATGTACCTCTTTTTCTGTCTTGTACATGTTCTCTGGCTTCTTGATGCTTCTTTTCTCCCTCCCATTCCTTGAAGCTTAGGCATAGAAGTTACCACATTGTAGCAATGAGCACTCTTGAACCCCCACTTCTTCACACTACCATGGCCTACAACACAGCCTCGTGTACAGCATCCAGCCAGAACACTGCTGCCAGGCCTTACCTTCCATCTCTCTCTATCCATACCTCTTGGCTGTGGCTGCAATCAGCCAGGACAGCTCAGGGCTGCAGGCAGAGGTGGCTACCAGCTCACATTTGGAGCCAGCTGATGGCTGCTTCAGTCAGCTAAAGGACTCCTTTCTCATTGCAAAAGCCACCCCTGCCTGGTCCATGACTTTTACAGCTCCCCTGCAAACTGCCTGTGCTGAAATAGGAAGGGAAAGAGATGCACAGGGATTGGGTACCAGCTCCTCTTCCCACTAAGAAAAACCTTTCATATCAGCTTTTACCTGCCTGGTTCACAGGCCTTTTATGACCCTGCATCAGCCCACCTACAAACCAAATGCTGAGCACAGTATCATTGAGTTTATGACTTGCACCAGGGGAGTGAAAGCAAAAATTTCCTTATTCCCTAACTTACAGCTAGGGAGGATAAACACCATAATTCATGCTTCAGAAGGTCTCCTCTTTCAGACTTGGACAATGACCTAGTGGTAGACAAGGAAAAATAGCAATAGCCAAGAAAGCATCTCCTGCCTCCCTATGAGACCTGAATAAGTAACAGTGTTAAGCGATGTTTTCCCATTTACCCTAGCCTCTCCAAAGGCCAAATTGTAAAGGGAATAAGAAGCAGACAACTTGAAGAAGTGATCCTGCTGCATTACATTGCTCCATGCCACAGGCTACTTTTTAAAAAGCTTCAGTCAGCAAGCCGTGGAAGCTGGAGCACACTGGCTTGAGAGGATTTGAGCCAGAGGGAAGGGTGCAGAAAAAGCAGTAGCAGCAGCGACCTGCAGCGAGCTCCCCTCCAACCCAGCACCTTCAAGGGCAGTGAGCATGTCGCAGCAGCAAAGCTGGGTGTCTGTGTTCCTGAAGAGCTGGGAATCACACACAGTGCAGGAGCAGGCGGGATGTCTCCTACTAGAGCTGGAGAAAAGGCAGGAGGAGCAGGCAGGACGCAGAGCAGCTGGCAGCCAGGCAGGTGCAGCAGCCCAGCCAGAACAGCAGTGGTGTCAGCAACCTGCTTACCTCGCTCAGACAACGGCCAGCACTGGCGGTTTGAAAAAGCGGGAAACGACGTGCAAGGATAGCAAAAGGCATTTGCTTTGTATCCAGTGTGTTTCCTTTTGAAAGTCTGGAGTTTATGCCTGAACAGTCTATCTGCACCTACATATGTACCAGCTGAGGTGTTCATGTGCTCAGCTCAAAAGCCCTTGGAAGTAGAAAATAAAACCCTGCATTTTTATTGTGGTTCTGCAATGCTCCGAACCTTCAAGTTCATTCAGTAAATAACAGGAAAATCCAGGGAACTATGCCAGGTCTCTTTAAATCCCAACCTTTCTGTAACTGAATCTCACCTGCGAAAATGGGTGATGTTCCTCACTTCACTGCTTCTTTCCACCTCTCCCTCTAACTCAAGGCAGCTATGGATGCCTCTTCAGCACCTGTCTCCAGCACAGCACAGACCCCTCAGTGCTGGTCTTGCTGCCCCAGCTCATCCCTCCTATACAGGTGAGCAAAGCTCTGCACTAGGCTATGGCTCAGGCAGAGAGCATCGTACTTTTTCCTGGAGTCAAGGTTTGCAACCCAGTACCTTTACAATCTCATCTCAGGTAACTGTAAATACTGGTTTTAATCCTTGTATTAAATGTTAGCTTCAACAATGTCCAGAGTTTCATGGATTTTATACACAATTTTTTTTTTTGGTAGTTATCCTACGGAAACTGTGGGATGTTGGAAAAAAAAAAGGGAGGCAGCAACAAAAACGTTTAGAAATCTTGTATTATGATGAAGCACAAAATTATTTCTATTTCACCAAAGCAAGAGATATGGGCTAAAGCTTTTGAACACTTCAAATTTCTGTACATGGTAGAGTAGGAAAAAATTGGCAAACAACTCAGGTACCTTACTAAACAAAGGACAGAAACGGGTCAGGGCAGGTCAAATAGCTAAACCCATCTTTTCAGGCCAAACTGATCTGAATTCAAACCAATGATGTCCAATTCTGTAATTTACAGCTTAGTAGCATCTCCCTCTGGAATGTCAAAATAGCTTTCCATTTGTCCAGTGCTTTCACATTTCCCTAATGGAGCTATTCACATGCTAAACAAAGCCTGAAAAGAGCCAGGCTAGGGGGGAAAAAAGTATGAATCTCACTAAATATTCAGTATTTAAAATGCAGCTCAGAGAACACAATTGAGTTTAATTAGAAAACTAAAATGGGATCCTGCATGTTAATGCACTTGCTCACTGCTTGGGTTCATGTCAAAGTGTTCCCATTTGATTGTCCTTGGAGACATTTGTGTTCGTAACTAACAAAGGAGATAAAAAATGACAGGAAATGTTTGTTCTGGGTGTATCTGTGTAAATCTGCTTGCAGCAAAGATGTTATTGCAGCCCTCCACTGCACCACTAAGTTCATGAGACAGGAATGGTTGGACACAGCGCTGTGCAAACCCTCTCCCCTGGAAAAGCCCTTGCTAACCTGTATCCGTAGCAAAATGTAGTTTCCAGTGCACTGGCTTTTGACTTTTACAACTTTGGAAAACTGCGGCAAGAATTAGAGCAGGGACACACATCCGTGTCACAGCCTGCCTGTAAATGATTGGGTTTTCAGTGCCTGGTGGCCAGTTCCCAGCTGTAGTGCACAGGGATGCTGCTGCAATGCACAGATGTGATGATGGTGGATTTAAAAAGTAAAACTTTACATGCTTTTTTATGGTTATAAATAATATTGCTTCTTGAAATCACTCAGTGTAATACTGAAGGCAGAAAACAAGTGTGTGAAGCACAGTCCCCACTGAAGATCATCAGCTACTCCTGTTGATGCTACTTGAATATGATTATAGTGAAACAAGTTGGATAGTGTGCCTATAAATAATTTGTTCAAACTCTCTAGAACTCTTCACTATCTGCTTTTAAAAAGTTATCATATAACATAAACCAGCATTTTTTATAGCTAGGTTTAATAAATTTTATGTAACCAAAAGTAAGCATGTGTTGTGCTTAGTTTTCCTTCAGTTTATGGCTTTCATGGAAAAAAACACAGGGCACAAATCACAGCTGAATTAAACACTATGAAATGTATTCAAGAAACAGTATAGGCTACTTTAGACCAGGACTGACCTGAAGGGAATATACTAGGGGGTTATTCTCAGTATATATAAAGTACACATATGGGTACAAGGAAAAAGAAATGAAATACTGACTGGAGGCACACAATATCTGTCTGTGATTGCAATGGACCTGAAAAAATAGCCCAAAAGGAATAGTCAAAAAAAGTCTGAGTGTTTTCAGACTACTCCTGTTTTCCTGTTGTGTGTGCAGTTCAAAAGTTCCAACACTAAACCAAGGCCCTCGTTCTCAAATTTTCCATGCAGAGATCTTTCCTTCACAGAGACCTCTCCTGGCTAGAAGGTACCTCTTCTGTTTGTGCAGGGCAAGAAGGGATGGAGGGCTGGAATCCCAGTGCTGGGGCACGTAAGGAATTGAACTGGAATCAAAACAGATTATGAACAGAAGATTGACCTGTGAAGATGCGTGTTATTTTAGCTGAGTGAAATGTAACTATAGCAAGTGGCAGCAAACACACACACATGTAAACTAAGCTTGTTAGCACCAAACATAAGATGTAAACCATACTCGAAGAAACATTCAAACCCATTTTAAAGCATTATCCACAGATATAAACATAAAAAAACCCAACCAAAAACCACCCAAAGAAATCACAGTCACATAATGGGGTGAAGATGAGGAGGAACATCCTCTTCTGTTCTTCATGACTATCTCAGCTCCAAGAGCAAATGCAAGACTAGAACACAGATGTGGGGTTGTCCCATTTTCTGTAACAGCCACTTGTAAGATGGCCTGTGCATGGACCATGAAAAGTCTTACTTTGTGTTGCTTCAGCCTGGAAAATGCTAGATTTAAGTGGTTGCTTACTGAAATAACTGAATCTCTGGTTCAATGCACTTGGTCAGCAGTGGTGGGTGGCTCATTCCCCTCAGTGTGACCCAGATGCATGGGATAGTCTCAAGGAATCCATCCATGATCCATTGCTCACCAGTTTCCTTCCCATGATCATGGTGGAACCAGCCCCAGACACCTTTCTGAGTTTTAATCTTAGAGGACAACTTGTCCTAGATAAGGTCTGCTGCAGCTAAAGGCTGTCCCATGAGGGGCATTCCCACCCCGCACAGACTGAGTGCACTCACGACCAGTCTCAATACAACACCCATGTCCAGCAGCTGGAGGTGGGACATGACAAAGGCACAACTCTCCATCTTCTTCCCATCATTCCCTCTTGTGGTCATCAACAAATTCCATGCCCATTTGAGGAGCCAGCTGGGACACCACAAGGAAAATCCCAAGAAGATTGGCCTAGCTTCTTCCTAGGAGGCACCAGCAGCACTGGGGCATCTCTCCAGTCACCCTCACCTGAAGAGCACACATCAAGCAGACCAAATCCTGGGAGAAACGTTAACCGCCTCATTTGAGTAAAACCTTACCCAAAGGTACTGGCTGAAATAAAACCAGAATCTGCTCTTAAATTTCTCACCTCCTCATTCATGACTGAGGGTATTCTTTGGCAGATGCCTGTGTGCTTGTATTCTGTCTAGACGAGCGACACTTCCCTGCCTGCCCTTAGCAATATATTGTGGTAGTTCAGGACAGATTTCACTCACCAGCAGCACAACAGGGATTGCATTTTTTTTTTCCCCAAAGGGGAGACAAAAGCTGCTAAGCATTTCTGCATTGAACCTTGCAGACAAACTGACGAAAAAAAAAGAAATCTCATTACTTGGGGCATATCTTACCTCCTGCAAAGGGTGAAACAGGCCAAGTGCAGAGATAGCTAAAAAACCCAAACCCATCCCTACAAACTCCCTCAAGCCTAAAGCATTACCAGAGATCTCCCACTGTGGGGAGCTACAGACCACAGTGCCCTTGACTTACCCAGAGAAAAATAAAATTAAGGGGCTTTAATACAGCAGGTAGGAGCTGGATGTCAGGCCTTCCTCCTGGAGATTGTACCAAATGCTGCAGTGAACGGAGAGTCAGAGATGGGTACCCGTATGCCAGAACCATGCTGGTCCCCTGAGCAAAGGGCTGGCAGGTCGCATGTTGCATGTCCCTCTCAAAGCTGCAGGTAGCTGATGCTCTGGAGGAATGTAAGCTTTTCCCTCCTTCAGAAATGCTCCTGGCTCTTTGTGTGCTGCTCCAGATAGAGGAATTCCCTTCCTGACCCCCAGCAGGAGATCGGTTTAGGCATGTGCACAGACAGACAGCCTGCTACGCCAGCCAAAACAGGCTTTCTGAAATCCTTCACGTTGACATCAGGTCGTGAGCTGATGTCTAAGAAAAAAAATCTTTGTTTTAAACTAGTGCCTTAGTGGAAAAGCTTGTAGCTGTAAACAGATGACCCTGTTTCACCTAGTAGCAAGCAATGGGAAAAGTTAAAGAACTGTTAGATGAGCACTTGAGTGAAGTGAGGCTAAGTAGCATAGGGATTTCACCATGAGCTGAACACAGAGCTGAGAGCTGAAATCAGACGCAAGCTTTTGTGTTTCAAAAAAAAAACCTTCACAGAACCGAGTGACAGTGCAACACAGAAAACCACGGAGGAGTGGCAACAAGTCAGCCATAAGGAGTCGAGATGCTGCTCCTCCAGATAGCTCCAGGGCTGACTTGTATGTGAAGACATGAGCTCGAATACCCACTCACCTACAAGACTCTAGGATGCACCAAGACACTGACCTTTCAAAAGGTCAAATTCTTAATAAGCAGCAGAGTGAATAAGGCACAAGAAACAGCCTGTTTCTCAAATTCCAGGCAGGACAAATCCACCCCATCAGCAGTGAAGCAGTGTCCGATTCGTGCCAAATTCAGCCCTGCTCGGGGTTGGACTTTGCTGCTGGGCTGAATCTGATTCAAGCAGTACAAAGATGGTTGTTTCAGTTCTTCACACACACACCCCACCCCCAAACTGCTATTGTTTTTTCCACCTTTTAATCCATTTATAAAAAAATAAAAGACCTGGTACAAAGAACATAGGCCAGGCAAACGAAAGTTGCTCCATCTGAAACTGCTAAGGAGAAAGGCCTCCGTTTTTGGCAGGGAGGTTGAAGCAAGTTCACTCACAGGGTTGTTTAAGTTGGTTTGTTTAGATTCAAAGTAGAGGCCACGAAGTATACAAAAAGCATTCACAGATACAGCAGTGAAGGCATTATGATCCCCAGAGTTTGCCAGGCTGAATAAGAAAGTACTTTTCTGCCGCAGGTTCTACAAGTATAAAATCCTTCTTCCCTGTATTTTCACTGTATCTGCTGTTTTTCCACACACATAATCAGTGGGTAGTCTGTTAAAAATGCAAGACCTGATGATTCAGCAGAGGTGATACCCAACACGCATAAAACAAGGCTGAATTTATATCTGTTCCTCCCTTCCATCTGCCCTGTGGCCTCTTGTGTCTATCGCCTACTCCCTCTGCTTCAAACCCCCTCCTCTCCCTCTGCATCTGATTTTGGTAGATTATCTGCAAGTGTTAACTTTTTGTACTTTTAGGAGGTTCAGTTTATACAAGTGAGAAGAAAATGACCAAACAACAAAGCTACATTTAAATGTTTGCTCATTATTTCAGAGAGAGTGGGCCTTAGAGCAAAGGGGTTTATTTCAAATACCTGCAGAGTTTGACGGACCACAGCACTGCAGCATCACAACACCAGCTCAAAGCCTTTTTTACCCACTGTGGGAACAGCTTAGAGCTTTATTGAGTACATACAGCCTAAAACAGGATAACTGCATTCCTGGCAATAGCTGAGGAGCTCTTAAGTAAACAGTCCTAGGGAAAGTTGATGAAAGGAGACAACAAACACCCATTTTAAATCTCTGGGCTGTGCTGTCCGTGTTTATGACATGCTGCAGCAATCCCCCTTTTGATCTCTCCCTATTACTTCTTCCACTGCTTTGTGTTGAGTTTCCCTGGCTATATTAGGGTCACAGAAGATGCAATGGGTATTTATCTGTAGGATAGCCCCCAAATCAGAAAATGCTTGCATAGAAGCACGCACTAACTTCCCATTAACTTCAGCAGAATGTTACGCTGACATGAGGTCACAGTTTACATCTCATTCTGGTTCTAACCAGTGCAAGTGGTTCTTCCATAATAGCACGCAGGTGGGTGTAGGTAGGAAATGCACCAGCTGTGAAACTCTTAAAGAGTTAAAAGTGGTTGGCTAATAGTAATTTTTCTCTCAATGGCAATAGACATTTTAGTAAGATACGTACCTATGCTTTAAATGAAAACTGGAATTAGAAGACATTCGAGATACACCATTTTCAGATATTTTGTTGTTAAAGCAGTTAAACTTTCTGTGTCCTGTACATTGGAAAACCCTGTATTTTCATATCAAATGTACATGGCCTGACTGGATGAAAAATAAAATGACCACAAATCACAGGCAAGATACAGTACAGGCAGTAGAGTGACACTGTGAATCTTTTAGATTTTAAGGTCCCTGCAGGAACTGCCTCTCTGGTGATTTTGAATGCAACTCTAATATAAACGTAACATTTGCAGCACAAGTTGAACATCTGTATTTTCACCTTCCAAAGGAAACAAACTGTGAAACTGACAGAACATAAATCTTATGCCTTACAGAGAGCACACTCAGATGCAACTAAGCAATCCATGGATGCTGTAAGAGCAAAATCCTCCAACTAACACAAAGCGAGGGTGGGCAGGTGGGCGGATTAATTTAGGACAGGGCTCAGTGCCAAATCTGGCATATACATTACCGCACTGTGTGTAAAGTATGAAACGCTTTCAGCAAGCTCCACATGGCAAATCCTGTAACATATGTCTACATTTAAACATCCTGGGTTTTCTGAAGGCTCCAAACAGGAGAAATCAGCTGAAAGCCAGAAAAGATGGGGACTGAAGAGCATAGGGTAGAGTAAGTTACACGAGGTCAGGAAAGCGGAGAGTTCAGTCTAAAAGCAGCACGGGGGATCAGTGTCCTCCCAGAACCCAGATGCAAAGAGCGGAAAAGATAGACATTATCCATATACATTTAATGCCAGTCCTAAAGCAGAATTCTTATTGAAAAGCCCCAAACAAGATGCCTAAAATGACGGAGAAAGGAGGAAACACGGTCCCATCTATAGAAGGTGAAGTCTCACCCCAGTGACCACCAGGTACCACAGAGAAGAGAGTCAGCTCTTTGGCAAACCAGCCAAGGGTGGCTGGAAGAGAAGTCAGCTGCAGTGAGCCAACCACTGCCACCGAAAAGGAAGGGTATTAGCTAAATGCACCCTAGAACTACATTTTCTTACGATTTTCTTTTGTTGATGTTCAAAGTAGTGCAATCATAACTTTTGACTATCTTTATTCTATGAAGATAATGGCCAAACCTAACTCTTACCTTTAAATTTTGTCTGGTAATAAAGCAATTTCCCAATGATCTGACACTTGTGGGGAACCTTTGGGATTAGTTCCCATTAAACACAGGGAAGTACCACATACTGTAAGATGTAAGCTAACTAGTTCTCTAAAGCCGAGAGATACTTTACGTCCTCCCGAAAGCAGCTGTTTCAGGGACTGGTGGGACAACAGACAAACTTCTGGTCCTTTTAGTGGGTAAGAAACCATTGCCTGAAGGCAAAGAACAGCAGTGTGAAATCAGCTGCTGACCCTGAAAACACTGTCTCATTCCATCATCCAGAAATTAATATGGTTAAACTAAATGTCCTGGGAAGAAATAGGTCATTTGAAGGACACAATACAAAAAAAGATAGCTTGAGCATTCCGGACTTTGGGTGCATTTTTGAAATTATTTACTGGGCATCTTGCAAAAATATCCATTTCTGTGACTGCACAGGCAACAGAAGTAGTGCGTTATTGAGTCTGAAAGTTGGTATGTGCTCCAGAGACCCAAGCCTACTCAAGAGTCTTTACTTGCATCTTAATTATAAATGCATTGCCCTGGGACAAGACAAACATTTCTTTGCCAAACGTGACCAACCTTCACATTTTGATGATTGCCAATTTTCATTTTTAGCAATTTTCATGGTCTTCAAACACAAGCATTCGCAATTATTGCATTATCTAGATCAACACTTTAATACATAAATTAAAATTAATTAGTTAAGCTCAGGATCTTGCCTAGCAGCATTTCCTGTTCAGTGATTTGGATCAGCGTGGGCTGATCCTTATTGGAATGCCTGAAACCTTTAATTGTATTGCATGTAAACACAACAGGATTTTATGTTCATGGCAGTGATTTAATGTCCACTCCCCTTTAATGCAGTGAGTCTTTTAAGTGATCCACACAGAAAAAGTTAACAGTTTTAATACTTTGGCCCATGCGGTTTACAGGAGTCCCTTTATTGATCAGCATAAACCCTGATACTTCTGCAACAACTCTCATAGCAAATAATTGGGCGCTCAGCTCAAAAAACAACTCTCAGCAGCAATTGGCCTGGTTTGGGAATTAGTGCTGCTCTCCTGGCAACAGTTGAGGGAACTGTTTTGCCCAGTTCTTATTAAAAGTCTGATTTTGATATCGCTTATCAGCAATACCTGGAGCAACTCCACTGAGGTTAGTAACGTTACAACAGAGTAAAATCAGGCTAAGTGAAAATAAGGACTCAGGACCACAGGCAATAGAAGTTTTGTGTCTATATCAGATCCAGGCTTGGCCTGGCTGATCAAACTCATCTGTATTCATGAAAAACAAGGATGTGCAATGCAGGAGAGGTACCAAGTAAACTTGAAAGAGAACCCACTGAAATATTCTTGGCTGCTTCTAATCTTGTCATTCTTTATTTACCCAGTGAATGCAAATCACTTTAAATGTTATTTCCCCTCCGAAATTGAGATAATCTTGAAAACACCTTTCCTCTCTTCCCTCTATTCTGGCAGGCCTGTAACATCCTTCAGAAGACTATGAACAACCTGGGGGCAATACTGTACACCTGCACAAAAAAAGCACAAATTTATCGTCCTCACATTCCTATCTAAATAAGCCAAAGCTGCTCCACTCTGGAAACAATGCAGCAGGCCGCTTCATCAATGACTTATGTGGCTGCAGACTTCTGAGGTGGAGCTCTGTTACTTCTGGCCAGTTTTCTAGCAGAAGCAACTAAGCTTAAGTCTCTCTAGACTCATTCACTTAGATACAATGTGTGTCTTACCAAAAAACCCAAGCAATACTCAGGAATTTGAAAATTGTCACTAATTTTGAGTTCTTGTGTTGAAGCACTTTGTGTCTGACTTCTAGATACCAGGGGAAGAAATGACTTCATTAAGCTCTGGAGATGGCCAGGACTTCAGAAACAAAATGAAAACAGAAAGACCAAAACCAAGCAAATTAAACTCACGACTCAATTTAGGGTCTGAAAAGTTAAGGAAAGTACTAAGAAAATCACAGGGAACTAGTGACATTTTCACCTCCCTGTTTTAATTCCTGGGAATTTTCTTCCAAGACATAACTCATGGAAATGGCATTCTACATTCATATATGCTGGAAAAACTGAAGTTTGTGCATCCTTTCCATGCCACTCACAATTTTTTAAACCAAACAGTCCTAATCTGGTTAACTGTTCCTTGTAGAAGCCCTTGTACATCTCTGATCCACTCTGCTGCTCTTCTGTGGGTCTTTGTCAGGACATCCCTTTTGGCAGGGCATTTATAAGCTGAGCAGGACAGATCTTAGCACAGATTCCTCTGGGACTTCACTGACAACCTCCCTCTACTCACCCCAAGCCTTTGTTTCTCATCTTTTGATTACTGGTATAACCATGCCAGGATCTTCCCTCCTCTATCACAATCGCTTTGTCTCCTAAAAAAGCCTTTGGCAAGGACTGCATCAAAACCATCAAAATCCATAGAGACAATATTAATCAAACCACATTAACTATGTATTTGTTGAACCCTTTGGAGATTTACAAACCAAGAGGTTTACAGAAGCCTTTAAAGAAGCTGTATGGATTCTTCCTCAGTAGATTTTATTTATCCAAGTATCTATTCATTCTATCCTGTATTAGAGAGTCTCTGCTAATTTGCTGATGTTGCAGGCCTGTAGCTCTCCACATTCCCTTAGAATCTTTTTAAGGTAAGACAACCATCATCCACCTTGTAATCTTCAGATGCTGAGTAAGTTTTAAGCGATGATACATTCTACTGCAACCAACACAGCTACCTTTAATGTTTAAATTCCTCTAGAGCTCCTAGGTGAACACCGTCACGCTTGTAGTATCTACAGTATCATAACTTCTTCTACAGCCTCAGTATCGGACATATTCTCTCCTGACTTTACCCCAAAATGCTCTATGGCTGTCTCATAGCAAATAACAATGTAAATGATTAATCTGGCTTCTCTGCAATGGGGTGTCCATCATCTCCAGCTGCTCCTTTTTAAACTGTGATCATAAAGTGAACTCTCTGGAAAGCTTTTTGCTCTTGATGTGCTTGAAGAATTTAGTACTAGTTTTGAGTCCTTTAGCTAGTTACTCCTTTTTTTGGTTTTGCTTTGTATTTTCATATCACCTCTACCAGAGATTAGGATCCTTTCCATTTTCATTCTTTGGATATGCTTTTATCTTTTTGAGGACTGCCTTCCCATCATTTCATAACCTAATTTACTTTGCTGTTTAGCCCATACCTGCTCCCTTTGACAATTTTCTAAGCGCTTATTAAAAGGTGATCCATACTAGTGATTCTGGTGTGGTATCGTTCAGCATCTCCACACCTCCTGTTAAGTGTTTATTTTTCTTAAAAGCCCTTTTAATCATCCTTTTATCAATCTTTCTCATACACACATATAATCTTATAGAAGATGAGCACAACTGTGGTGTATGTTTGACCTTTATCTCTGCAGGGACACCGAATCTAAAGTACCTTGTAGTCACTGATATGAGCAACACTTAGAACTGCAAAATTTGCAGTCAGATCTGGCACCTTAATACCAGATCAAGGGCTGTATTTTCTTTTGTGGCATACCTTGATCACCTGCTGCAGAAACAACTGCTGACAGTGTCGCCCCATTTCACCTCTGGGCAAATATTAGACAAGATGTGATGCAACAGATACGGTGGTAACTGGATTTTCCACATAGAAGAGTATTTTCTGCCCCTGCGATCTCCGTATATGCATGGTCCCGGTAGAAGAGCCAACAGTAAGGATCCAATGTTGTATTCCTATTTAGACATGAAATTTCAATTCAGGTTGCACAGAATCCCTGACAACTCCTGCTACCTAATCTGACCTTTAAACTATTTTTTTTTTTTGGAGGTGGTGGGATGTTGAGTGCGCTCAGACAATACAAATTCATGTCCAGATTTGCACCTTACTGTGAATTAAGCCCTTCCAGGTGGCAAGTGATATCTAAATGTTGAAAGTACAGTTGTGCTGCTCTCTCTTATGTCTAAAATAAGCCACTGACAGGTCTCCCTGATGTCCTTTAAAGAAACAAAGAAATCACCTATGTACAAAGATTAACTTTTTTTTTTAAAAAAAAAAAGAGTCTGAAAAAAGTTGCAAAATATGGATTCATTTTTGTGTGGAACTGCTATTTGTAAGGATTTTAACCCCTGAGAGATGAGATGGCAAGCTCTCTGTCTGCCTGGCTTTCACATAAACAAAGCACTGTCAGGAGATGCTGTTCTCAGAATTATTTTTTCACATCCCTATAGTGCTATACCAAGCACATGGATTCTCATCTTGAGCAATGACCCAAATATTTCTGGTGGAAAACAGGTCAAGCCCTGGCTTCAAGTTTTAAATGAACCAGAGACTTTTCTGCATGAAAACTAGTTGTCAAAGTACTTCTTGCTGTCGAAGAGCAGGTTTAAATTACCTGTGAAGACCTTGCTAGCAAGAGCAATGTCCTTGCTCCCTACTGCTTCAGAGATGCTGTATGGATATGCAGGTTTTTTAATTTTGAGAGCTCTGTGCTAAGGAATAGGTAAGGAGAAATGAAACAACAGCTCCCCTTGGCACAGATTAACAAAAACCAAACTGCCTTCTTCCAAAAGTTGTAGTTTAATTTTGGTCTCACTTTGAAAATAAACATTACAGAACATTAAAATCCTGTATTTTATATCCCTTAAGCAGCAACAAAGTATCAATTAATGTCAAGCTAAGTAAAAAGAAACAAACAAAAAAAATATTTTCTAACAGCTAGAAATGAGAGTCTTCAACCCCTTAAGCTCCTGGCTTTAACCACAAGGACAGGGCTGCTCTTCCAGCTGTCCAAGGCAGCAATGGAGGCAAACCCCTGAATACTGTCAGACAATACACTGAAGTAGAATCTCCCCCAGTTACATGAGCGTGTCACACAGTCACAGAGTAATTTAGGTAGAAAAGGACCTCCAGAGGTCACGTAGTCCTATCCTGCTCAGAGAAGGTCAGCTTGCTCAGGTTCTTCTTTGTAGTTTGCAAAACCCAGGTAAAGCAAAGAGAATAATGTGACTGGAGCACAACGCTGATCTCATTGTTTAGAGTCACATTTCCAAATAAAAAGGATGAAAACCAGTAGAAAAATGAATGTGTTTTGGGATACCCATAGTAAACCAAGTTTTGTTGTGTTTTATCATAACAAAATGACCTTGAACTGAGACAAGCAAAATATTTATTGTTGCTGACAGCTGGCACACTGTGCAAGGTGACCTGAACCAGGCATGCCAGACTCCCTCATCCTGCTGAAGGTCTGCACTTACTGACTGAGGGTCTGCATCTGCGTTTGTCTGCCTGAAGGAACCAAAGCCAAGCGCCTTGTAATCTTTAATTGCTCCCTCTCCCATTCCTTGCTTGTCTCATGTGGTGGAGAACAGCAGAACAGTGTCTCTCACTATTTGAATTAACCATAATTAGCATAAAGAGACCCCAGGTCACATATACTGTATAGCTCTAGACAATATAATTACAGGAATACATTTATTTGAAGAATGTTGCCATTTGCATATTCCCCTTTTGTCTCATTTTTCCTCACACGGATTACAAAAATACTCAGCTGGTTGTGTTCAGTGAATTTATCTCTGCCTGCAAGACCCTTGGAGGAGGTTGGATTTTGCTATTTCAACCTTATTTCCTCCTCTTCTGTTCTGTCTAACAGAAGATATATATGTAACTTCCCCCTCCTCCTTTCACATTTTAAACTCCCTTTTCATTACTCTAGCTTCTTAAGTTTGAGCTGTTGAAAAAAATCGCCTGCAATGTGGTAATGGGGCGAACAGAAAACAGCAGGTAGCCTTTTACTGTACTCGGTAACAAAAAGTAAAACTTTCTTAAAAAGAGTAAAAGAAAAAAACCCCAGAGTTTTAATATTTCATTTTAATCAAAAGCTGGAAAACTTCTAACAAAGGCTTTCCACTGAAAATTCTTGAAAGACACTTTTGTAAAGAAAAAAGTTTTAAATAGCAAATACATGAAATCCCAAAGTAATTCTCACCTTAGAACTGTGGGGACAGACACAACAGCAGGCCTGTTGCGGCAGGACAAGGGATAATGGTTTCAAACTAAAAGAGGGCAGGTTCAGCCTAGATAGAAGGAAGACTTTTTTTACCATGAGGGTGGTGAAACACTGGCACAGGTTGCCCAGAGGTGGTAGATGCCCCATCCCTGGGAACATTCAAGGTCAGGCTGGATGAGGCTCTGAGCAACCTGATCTAGTTGAAGATGCCCCTGATCATTGCAGGGGGGGTTGGACCAGATGACCTCTAAAGGTCCCTTCCAACCCACACTGTTCTAGGATTCTGTTTCTAGCTGTTCCTATTCACAAAGACCTTGGTTTGACCACTTCTCCAGCACTACCAGCTCTACTGGAAAAGTTGACTAACAGTTTTCAGCTGATTCCTCAATTCTAAGTAGGTTTTAGGACAAAACTTCCTTGTACTCTACCAGTACAGGTCTACAATCGACAGACACCTGCAAAAAAGAATTCCAGGTCAAATTCCCTGGATGCAAGTGAAGTGAATTATGGCAACACAGACCCCAATTACAGTCTGAAAGAAAAAAACCCCAAAACAACACCCAACAAACAAAACACTCAAACCAGAAAATCCAACCACAGTGATGAACAGATGAAACTGCACAGAACCACAGGGCTTCCTGCAGAAGAAGCTCGGAAGCACAGCCAGGAGAGCTGCCTAAGCAAAAGAGTGCCTGGGGTGCAAAAGTTGACAGATTAAAGTTACAAATTTCTTTCCTGACTGTATCATTTATTTTACAGCCAAAGCTGAAGAACGCTTTACCAGAGCTGCACCTCTCCAGACAGCAGATGGGCACTACCAGTCACGCTGCTCCTCACAGGCATCTTTACGGGCACACTGTCATGCTGAGGACAATATTGAAGACTAAATCCACAGTTGCATTCCTGCCCTCAGGTCACACTCACGTGTCATCTCCAGCATTTAGTGGCAGAAACCTCCCCACGATTCTGAATGGACAGGACTCTCTGTCTCCATATCTCCCCAATCACCATTTTTTTTCCTTGGTTCTAGGTTTCAGCTTTATTTTCTTTCACATTCTCTGCAGAACTGAAGCCCAATGTGAGATACTCAGCCCAGCTCAGAGATACTCCTCAGTGAAGCAGATGATTCCCCAGTAAGATAAAGTAGATGGATTGGGAGCATTAACGAGCTTTAGGATCTGCTGCTGCAGCTCCACAGCATAGGGTATTTCTGCTGAGGCTGCGGGGATGAACCTGCTGGTTTTGCATTCATTCCCTTACCAGCTAATAACAAATCCTCAGAGCCTGCTGTGCAGTGAATCACTTCAAAATATGTAGAAACTTCAAGCCCAGCCTGGGCATCACAGCTATTTATTTATTTTAAATTAAAGCCAGGCTCAGAGTAGATTATTACATAAAATGGACAAGGACTGTCTCCTCCAGAAAAAAAATTATCTTACACAGTTTGTTGTTTTTTTATTTTTTTAAATCCAACATATAAAAACTGCTACAAAGACCCTTAAGGCTTATCTCTACAGCTTTACCACCATGGTGGTGTTTACTTTTTCACAAAACTATTTGCACTGAAATTCTATCATACCAATTTATCAAATACGTTTTGAGTCTGTGGAATATGTGCTTTTGTGGTGGACCTGAAGTTACAGCTTCAGTTTATGGAAGTAATTTCCATTGCAGAGCTGTATTCTAGACATTGCTTTAGAATTCTTAGTTTGTTATGAACTAAGAAAACAGACTTCATATAACCGAACATTTCAAATGGAGCTCTACTCCATCACATTAGGGCTTTTCACTATCAAGTCTCCATTCTACTTTGAAATTCTATACTCATTTCCCATGAGAATTTAAGCAACTGGCTGAGAACCAATTACTTTAAAAATCTCATTGATTTTAGGTACGCTAATTTTTTGTGATCATCTTGTGTGAGGTTGGGGGGTGCTGTCTGTTGATTTTTAACCTTGGTGTGACTCAAAACTAATCTGCTTCAAAGGTAACCCACATTTCATGACTCCTGATGTTACACCCCCACCCCCGAAAAAATGGGTGTTAAGATTCAGGAGGTCACGAGCATTTGATGCATTACATAAAGCAGAAAACTTGATAATAAAGAAGAGATCTCCACCCTATCTAGTTACCCCTAGTAACTGGTCCCTAAATCTGAGAAATTGAATTAGGCTAGTACATCTCACGTGCTGAGATTCTCTAGAAGTCTCTCTTAAGAAGTTGCTGGAAATCAATTTTCTCCTGGAGGGACAGAGAAACCTCTGGTTATTCACACTCCCTTCTAACAGAAGAGCAAGAAGGCATCAAACACTACCACCAAACTGCAGGTTCAAAATAAAATATTTCTTTACACAACACCCAGTCATCTTCAAGAACTCCTTGCCTTGTATGTTACTTCTTTGAATATGGAGTTTAAAAGCATTTAACAAACTGTGTGTGTTATATTTTGAAGGCTAATAATGCAATGATTTAAGCTAGTAGCTCCCTGAGACAGAAACGGCTGGCAGCAGGAAGCACTGTTGCTGCTTGCTTGCCTATCCCCAATTTTCCCTGAGCATCTGCTGTTGGCTGCTGTGAGAACAGGGTACTAGAATAAATTAGTCTAATTAAAGCTATGTAGACATATTCAAGCAGTAAAATGATCAAGCTACCTGAGATAGAAGAGAAGGTAAGATACAAAAAGCCACTTGGTTGGCAGAATACGAAGAAACCCCAAATCAGTTCAAATTTCTCATGTTTTTTCATCCTGTTTCTTGCTGCGTGCTCTCCACAGGCATCTTTAGCATCGATGCTGCAAGGCCAACTCATTTCGGAGCTGGGGCATGTGCCAGGGGACCTCACCACACAGTTTGTGCAGAAACCAAAACTCTGCAGCTACCAAGCAGTGGCTTGTAACAAGATCCCCTAAAAAGGCAAAAGTATGTTCTAATAGTTTATAAAGCCCTGAAACAGCATCAGCAACTCGAGTAGCTGTACATCGTGGAACCGATTCTTAACACCAACGAAAGATTGCACTTTCCCTACAGTAAGCTTTGTACTGAGGCTGTTATTATTCATGGGAAAACTGGGTTTCCTAATGGCACAGGACTGGGAATGAAGTAGTGCAATCCCTGAGATTTCTTCACTTCCAGATTTTTCCTTTCCAAACTGTGCAACAGGGGAAAACAAATCAGAGGGTGGGTGGAGGGAGGACAGAATAGAGTCAGCTTGACCAGCCAAACCCTGCTGACAAAGCCAAACAACATCATCTAGCATCGGTTATCGGCCAAGAAGCCCTACATCGAGTTGAGTGTGTTCTGTAATTGAGACATGCAGTTCCAGCCCAACAGATAGGCAAAAATGCTGAAATAAGCTCAAATATACTATAGGCATCGCTATGGAAACAGCACCCCCACACAATGAGACATTTAGATTAACAGACTGTAAGGCAATAGATGAAAAAGTGCTTTTGCAATTTGAAACTGTATCACAGTCACGAATGGTCAGGGCTGGAAGGGACGTCTGGAGGTCACCTAGCCCCACCCCCTGCTCAAGCAGGTTCTCCTGGGGCAGGGTGCGCAGAGTCACATCAGGTGGGTTCTGAATGTCTCCGGAGCAGGAGACTCCCCAGCCTCTCTGGGCAGCCTGTGCCAGGGCTCCGTCACCCTCATGGTAAAGAAGCTTTTCCTCATATTCAGATGGAACCTCCTGTATTGCAGTTTGTGCCCGTTGCCCCTTGTCCTGTCGCTGGGCACCACTGAAAAGAGCCTGGCCCCGTCCTCCTGACACTCACCCTTAAGATATTTGTAGGCATTGATGAGATCCCCCCTCAGCCATCTCTTCTTCAGGCTGAACAGCCCCAGCTCCCTCAGCCTTCCCTCATCAGGGAGATGCTCCAGTCCCCCCACCATCTCTGTAGCCTCTGCTGGCCCCTCCCCAGTAGCTCCCAGTCTCTGTGGAGCTGGGCAGCCCAGCACTGGACCCAGCACTCCAGGTGCGGCCCCACCAGGGCAGAGCAGAGGGGGAGGACCCCCTCCCTCGACCTGCTGGCCACCACGCTCCTCCTGGTGCCCCCCAGGGTCCCACTGGCCCCTTGGCCACAGGGCACACCGCTGGCCCACGGGCACCTTGCTGCCCACCAGCACTCCCGGGCCCTTCCCCGCAGAGCTGCCCCCCAGCAGGTCACCCCCAGCCCCTGCTGGTGCCTGGGTTTATTCCTCCCTAGGTGTTACTATAACTTCAATCACTAAAGTATGATACATGAGGAAGTACTAAACCTGGTGACACAAACCTAAAGCCAGCTAAAGCACTTAAAGGATTTATGCACGTTTCACTCAGAAAAAGTCAAGACAGAACTGATGTCTTGCAAGTTTGTGAAGCCAGAAATTAAGATGCAGTGCTTCTCCGAAGATGCTTAATACATTTCAGAACAGAATGCCTTTCTGAAGTGCTGAAGTGTAGCACAGAAAAACCATGCGTCATTCAGTTAGATCCCCATCCCTACACCAGATCTGCCTGAAACCCCATGCTAACACCTGACAACATGTCTGAACTGAGTCCTGCTAAGCATAAAGGCAGCAGGCTTTTCTTGGTGTTTAATGAATGTGAGATCTGTTTGCAAAAAATACCTCAAAACATCATTTCCCTTTGTATACAGAAACACATCCTTTCTTTGTAGAAAAGAGACTTGACAACACTCTACAAATGAGCAGAGCACCTTCAGGGCTCACAGATGCAGCAAACTCTTTCAAAATCCAAACACCCACACAGAAGAGGTTGTACCACGCCACAGATGAGGGTCCTTTGAGGGTCTGTGAACTGCTGTGGTGGTAAAGCTTCATGTTCAAGCATGAACATTTATTTGCTTTAGGGTAGAATGTGTGTCACAAGGCCCTGAGGATAATTGCTGCTGCAGCAGTTTAAGATCTTAAGAGTCTCTGATTGTCCAAGCTGATTTTCTGGTCTTGAAGTTGACTGCCTCTGCAGTAAGGTGAGCAAGAGTCTACCGTGTCCAGAATAAAGCATGAAGCAACGAGCTTAAACCACTGATGAAGGGACAATTGTGAAGCAAGATAGAGTTAACCTTCCAAAAACCCTCTGAACTTGGCTTGTTAACTCCAGAACACCACCCAAGATACTTCCCTTGGCAAGCATCTTTTTTTGGAAGGGTGATGAACTACTTTTGAAACACAAGTCATCACTTACTCTGGTGTTGATGGAATTCTACTTTTTGGAGGTCCATCAGACTACTTGCCTCATATCTGGGACCTCTCCCACCCAGACATCTCTATGGAAACCTTTTGTATGTACCTCCCAATCACACAAACCTTATAGGTGTTGCCTTTCCATCAACTGGCTAAAGTACACCCAAGATACTGGTAGTCATTGGGAGCTGTGGAGTTCTAAGCAACCCTGTTCCAGAAAAGACCTCATAAATGGGCTCTAGTTCTTCATTCCTCTCTGAAAGAGCTGCCCACTTCAGATGAGAAGCATCAAGCAACATACCATAAACTATAACTAGTTAGTGCAAACCAAATAAGAACCCAAGATTTAAAAGACATTATATTACAGAATTAAATATTTCACATAATAAAGTTTGAAGCGTGAAAAGATCAATGTAATTGTCTAAAGTTATCTGCAATTACTTTCTTAGCTTTCATAGTAATAATCATTGGGGAAAACTAGTCCATGAGAAGAGTACTGTCCTGGGGAAATGAACAACATTCCACTTGGAAATGCTCAGCAAATGCATTAACCGTTTCTAAATTAACCATACGTGTGGCCATTCTCAGCTTCAGATTTATGAGCTCCTGGCATATGTCAATCATTCCCATTGAGCTTGGCTATGCCAATCAATATAGTCAGGGGGGAAACAAAATGATAAATGCACAAGCTTTCAGGGTCACAAATTCTTCTTCAAATACTGGAAATTTTTGTTTACTCTAGACTGTTTAACCAAGCTGTAATTTGTGGGTTTAGTGCCGCATGATTCACCAACGTTGAGGTAGCCCACAAGAAATAGAATTTTCAAATAATGCCTTGAAAATGTGTGTGGGAAAACCCTGTTTTGCACAAGAGGTCTTCAACCCTTTGACTCTGTTGTGGACTAGTGTAAAAATCAGCAAGCAGCTGTCATATAGACCGCACTAGAATTACACTGAAAAGGAACAGGCACAGAAATCTGGGGAAAGCAGAGCTGGAACGATGCTCCAAGGGGTCAGTGTACTTTTCCATATTCTAATTTTTTAGCCATCACTTTGTAAGTAACTAAAGCAAGATGCTATCATGCAAAAAAAAGAAAAAAAAATAATTTTCATAAATTGTACATCCTATTCCAAAGCAACAGAAACAGACATAACAGTACAACTGAGGTACATCATCAAGAACAGTAAGGCAATATGAAGTGCATTTGAATATGTATTTTAGTAATAGAATTAGATATAGATTCTGCTCCAAAAAGAAAGTCTACTTTATCCAGAAGCGGTTCGTACAGGGATTCATATACCAGTCTCTAAATAGAACGCCTGTTACAGAAGAAATGAGAACCTGTGGTCATCACTGATGGAAAAACAAACTCCAAACAAAGCAAACAAACAAAACCAGAACACACACCCCAAAAACAAACCCAGTATGCATGAAAAGTCTCCCTAGCTGAAAAAAATCCAAATACTAAGGAGAAATGAAAGATTACAGGCAAGCTGTAAATCAGTTGCAGAACTAAAATCCTAGCCTGTATTTTGAGATTTAAAGAAAACTTTGCTCACAAAAACTAAATTGTACTTTTGTTAATATCAAGAGTAGAATTGCTGTTTCATAACAAATCACATTAAAAACAAGTGTAGGGGAATCATTAAATAAATACAAAACAGCTGCTAATTATCAAAAGCTTGTAATAACCAATACCGTATCTTAACTGAAAGCCCATGACGTCTCCCAATAACAGTTAGATTCAAACCTTCTGCAGCAGTCAGTCCTATTTATAGGCTTGCTGATTCCTGGTGTGGCCATTTGGGAGCTATGATGGGTCACAGACCATACCCAGAAGGGTAAGAGTTTAGTAGTGTGCATGCAGACCTTGCAGATGGCCTCAGTGGCAAAGAATGGTCTAGGGTATGTTTAAGTTATTAGTACAGATACTGCCTACATCTAATGTATGTCTTTTTGGGTTTCTTGAGCTTCTACATCAGCAGGAATCCAGCACAACACAACATTTAAAGTAGCCCCATTCACAGAAAGTGTTGACTGAAGCGTTCCCATGAGACAGGAATGAACTCGAGCTAGAAAGCCTGTATTAAGAGACCGTAACCAGATTATGAATGCAAACATTTAATTATGTCATCGAGTCTAGCTCACATGGCAAAGCATCCCATCAACTGTGGTTTTAAATGAGCATCAGGATGTACTTGTCAATTAAGGGTCCAAGGAAGGCTGCTAGTCATCACAAAACAGTTGAGATCTGGCAGATTACCTGGGAGTTGAGATGGGTAGTACATCACATTTGATTTTGATTGTAGAGGTCAAGCTACAGCTTTCCTGGACATCACACACATAGAAAAATCCCTAAACACTTTCAAAAAGCTTACGCCACCCTTCCCCAAGAGCTTCTATGTTATGATACCTACCCTTTAAAATTGCTGAAGGGTTACAAACACCTCTTCTAGCGCCATCATACCACCAAACCCTGATGCCTGATGAAGATTTCTAATTGAAAAACCTTCAGTTCAAATCGGATGTTTTCCTAAAGTCTTTCTAGATGTATGAGAAAGCTCAGTAAACTGTGGGCAATTAAAAAGTAGTTATAGGTTCACATCCAATGAATTAACTTGTTTGTGGCAAAAAGCATCTGGATTTAAAACCTGTTTCTTTCTTCTTCTCTTGGTAGCTGAACAGGTTGCAAGATGAATAGAAAATCTCACAAATCTTGAACTTGACTGTAATTTCTCACCACTTTTCAAGTCCTCAGGGGGCAAGAAAGAGGCCTCTATTTTCATTCTACCTTTGCTTTCCTGAGATAGATCAGTAAAGTTTAAAAGAACGATCCTCTCCTTGACTTCAGGATGGCACAAGATACAGGTATCTGTACTGGAAACTCAAAGAGCTACTGACAGAGAATGGAGAGGCAAAGCACACTGTGCTGCAGCTGTAGGGTATTTTATACCTGTAAACTGCATTGTGCAGTTTTCACTCCCTTCCCCACTGTACAGGACCAGTTTTTCTTTTATTCATTTTGAGAGGTTTATTTTTGCTTAAAGATGTAGAAAAGTAAACCAACTGGAAACAAAAATATTTTATACAAGATTTCAGAAACTGAAATACCACCTACTTCTACAATATATCCTGAAAAGCCAGGCTCAAGGCTTGTTTCAGCACCTGCCCATCCTGCTCACCCTCAAAAGCCCTCTAGGGAGCATCACCAGGATGATCATCAGGCTGCTATCACTAAAGGAAAAGTCCAAAGTACAGCCTGTGCTTTACAGTACACTCAACACATGTTTGTGTGTACTCACGCTCAACTGCTGTGAGGTTCAGATGACTCTCTCCCCTCCTTTCTTCAGTGACCTGATGCCAACAGACAAGACCACAGATGTTTCTGAAAGTGTCTGCACAAGGGTCCTTCAGTTTCACAAACAAGCTGAAGTTGGGCTGCTAGGACAGACAGATAGAACCAGAAACTGGGTTCCTCCAAGCCAGCTCAAGTACAGTATAAATACAAGCAACACAACAAATTGCTTTTGCTATTACTTTTCATTTCATTGCAAGACAGAGATTTTCCTTATCTTGTACTCCTGATGGTAAAAAACCTCTCACCGTTATACTAAAATCCCTTTCTGACAGGTATGTCATAATCAAAGTAAGTTTATATCAATAGAATGCAATGTTTCACACTTTTCTCGAAAGGGTTACAGATTATCCACAGAAAGCAGCTTCAGGCTTGAAGCTACCAATCCATTTCCCAAACACCTCCATTCCTGATCTACATGCAATAAAAGGATGGCCTACATCCATAAAAAGAGAACTCTAAAAGAAGATGGTTTGTGCAAATACATCCAGAAAGTACTATTCAAAACTCAGCACCTGAAAGCTGTTTTTGCTTCACAGAAACGTTTTTGATTGCAAAAATACAGAAGCACACAAAATAACAGGTTAATACAAAGTAGATAAACGTGTCATTTGTTCACCACCAGAATACACGAACTGAAGTATGAATTAGTGACTGCTAAACAGCACCATAAATTAACTGATGCCCACCTAACAAATTGGTTACATGACAAGACATATTCAGTCTCTTAACACCAGCGTTTAACATAAGATAAGGATATGCCTTTGAACATTCTTTTAAAAGTCATCATATGCCGAGAGGTCAGAGTGATTTTAGCATGATGTAGAAGGTGCTGATGTTTTGCAGATGGCAGTAGCAATGTCTCTTTCTGCAGGAGAATCAGATTTTCATTTCAGAGAACAGTGGGGGTGAATTAGGACTCAGAATGAAGAGGCCAGATCCTGCCAAAAATCATGGTCTAGGCACATACATGTGCTTGCTTATGGGAGGAGGGGGGGAAGAGAAAAAGTCATTTCAGACAAATTTCACATAAAGTTCTACTTTGATGAGTATCCAAATTACTCTAGTTGCTCAAATCCTGTACTGTTGGGGATGTATATTTTGTACCTATGAAAATCTTACTTCAGACTAAAATGTGTTAGTGCAGAGGGGTGCCCCTCAGTTGCACATTTTACATTAGCTTCCTCTTAGATATAAGAGGTTTATAGAATCGGGTACCTCTCTATTCCATTATGTCGGTCTCAGTCAAATTTTCTGCGTAAAAGTTGCCCCGACACTTCTCCAAGCCACCTTCTCCTCAGAAAAAAAGAAAGCAGTTCTGCAAAGTTTGAGGTTACCTGAATAACTTAAAGACGTTAAAAAAAAGTTTTTTCCAAAAGCCAACAACTTCTAAACTATGTTTATGTTGGAACAGCATTGCTAAGACTCAGCATGAAGCAAACATTCCAGGTTTATTTTTGTCCTCACTGAAAATCCATGCCTTGGAGTATTTTTATTATTTTTTTTTTTTAAACACGTATCTGGTCGTCTGCATTCAAGTTATTCACAAATCTTTCTACCACTGAATTTCCCCACCAGATCACAGAATTTGTGCATAATCACAAACACGCTGTCAAGTATAAGTCTTTCTATATGGATAGGATTCCACTTCTTGACTGTAAGCATTGCATCTAAGGATCTCCAAGATCATAACACAAACATTTACAAAATGCTGCTGATCTCAGTTTTCTTTTCAAGAAATACAGACCTTTTACTTGCAAAGGTGCCTAGTATGTAGAAGAGAGACTGAGTTTGCCATGGCTGTAGGGTTTTAGTCCTTCTGTTATACCTCACAGGCAATCCTCACTATGCTTCTTACTACCGCTATACTTTGCTTGTTTTCCCTAACTTCCCAAACCTAGGAGTTGGGGACAGGCAATTGTGAACCTGAATAGCAAATGTGTCAGAATATGTAGTTTTGCACCAAGGCAGAGAGAGTGAACCAAAATTTAACATCTAACTATTTGGGGAGGAGAAAAAGTTTGCTCTCCATGGCTTGGAGACAGACCCTGACTGCGAACGCTCTTAATGTGTGTCTTTAATCAATCATGCTTTAATTAAACTGCTCCGTTACTGCATAGTACATCGGAAGGACAGGTCAAACCCCTACGCTAGCGTTAAAGAATGTAGGATCTAAATCCACCACTAATAAAACGGACTGTCATACTGCTTCAGGACTTTCCTTTCATCAGTTACTGTTCTGCTGCTCTTTTTTTAAATTAAAGGAAGAAAGCAATTCAGTGAAAAATTTCCATATGGCCTCTGCAGTGCAAAGCTGAGAGCAAATCTATACATTCAAAATTTTTAATACCTGAAGTGACTGTGTTTTTCTTCTGGTTTATTAACTAAAGCAAATGCCTACTGGAGACATTATAAGCTGTCTGAACCTCATCTTGGAAGTTCATTTCATTTCTGCACTTAATTTTCTTCTGTCTGGTACTCAATAATACAGATACATTATTGTTGGGGTTTTATTTTTGCTTCTTCTCCCTCTGAATGCAGAGCAGAAGTGCATCACCACTTGTTTAAAACCCAGTTGTGCTCCCATAAAGCCACTCCTCAGATAGGCTTTAGCCAGAAGACACTCATAGTCTTAATAGCAGTGGGATACTAAATCAAAAACCTATGCCCTAGTTCAGCAAAGCACTTTCTTAAACAATATGAAGCCAATAAGGCTGTAACTCTGAATACTTTCCTGCAAAGGGCTGTAATTACTCATTTGTTTCCCATCACATTCAATCTGCTTTGGACCTAGTCCTACACATTTGCTGGAAGGTATCATTAAATAGGATGAGAGGAAAGTCAGGCCAACAGGCTCTCAATTTCTAAGAAATCGCCGGTTGTAGCATCTGCCTGTTCAGATGCTTAAGAAAGCAGCCACAGAGGGACCACACATCACACCGAGACCTCTGGCCCACTAGCTTTAAACATAAGTATTTGCCCTGTTTTGGTTCTCTCTTTGAATTACTACTTTAATAATGTAGAAAAGGTAATTACCTCAAGTTTACAGGTATTGGCATCTGTAGCGTACACAGTGTGACTGGAAGTTTTGAACTGTTACATAATAAACCCAGAAAATGTAAGTGATTCACGAAGTATATTAATGGGAAAAAAATGAAGTGAGCTCTAGCAAACAACTAGAACAGCTCCTTATTATCCTCACTTCCTTTGCCCACAACTTTTGGGAAACATTTCACAAAATGCTTTTTGTTTTATAAAACAATGTATATTTGATGGCATGTGATGCATGCAGTTGATGTATCACATATGTTTCTACCAGGCTGTGTGGTTGAGATCACTCTGGTACAGACAAAAGATGCTATGATAAGACAACTGAGCAAACAGGCATGCTGGCTGAATGGTCAGGGAATTAATTTGGAGGTACTTACGTTCAGTTACTTGGTCTGCCATAAATGTCCCTTATTACATTGGGCAAGCTAAATTCAGTCGCTCACTGAAGTGAAAATAACTATTTCCCTGTCTCAGAAGAGTGCTCCAAACCTAAATGGGAAATACAATATGCCAACGTGATGCCTGTGAGTGCCTGATCCTTTCTCCAATGCATATTAGTGACTCAGAAACTACCCTCCATAACTATTTGGTAAGGAACAACAGAGCTCAGAAGTGTTAAATGTAATGCAGCAAGCATGTTAGGACTCCAATAGCTTGAACTGCAATGCCTGAATGAATCTCATTAAAGAAAAGCAGAAGCTGAATGATACATGCCCTGGAAGTCATATTATGTGCTGAATGCCCCCAAGAATTAGGAGTAAGAAATAATAAACCAAAAAATGTGACTGGAAGAATTACTTTTTCTTTCCTTTTTTTTTTTTCCCCTCAAGATACGACATTCAAACTCAATAGTTCCTACATTTTGCCACAATCTGGCAACCACAGCCAGGGATGACATGTCTAACCACAATATCACTGGACTGAAAAAGTAATGTGTCTCCACTTCAGGCTCAAACTGGAGAAAATTCTAAACCTAAGTGGTACATTCTAGATAATGAAGATTTTTCTTAACTTCTAGAGTAATAAGTAAGTTCCTTTACAGCTTCTAGTGTCTTTTTTCTTCACCTCATATTTGTCAGGTGAATTACCAAACACGTATATAGATGTTCTTTCTACAGAATGAGCTTTGAGAGCTACTCTCTCACATACCAGTATCTCAAGGCATGCCCTCTATTTCCACCTAGATCATTTATTGGGGAAAAATGTAAGGACTTAGGTTATCGCCCCAGGATTTCTGAAAGTCCAGAAGCTGGCTCACAGCTAGTCTTACATGCAGAACAATTTGCAAGTGGACAACAACTTCAATGCATCCAAAAGATGATCAGACTCTGGATATGTACAGACTATATGCAAAGCAGTTGCTGGATGCCCAGAAGTCCCAGATATCTGGCCCATCTCATACAGAATGGAGATGAGGAATATCTGCGATATTTGAAGTAACATGCATCCAGATGGTCCCACCACCACGTGCACTGCAGATCGGGAAATTCGCACACTAAAGGCTCCTCAGCCCATGTGCCTCAGCTCTCCTAGCTGCATTCTTCTGCCAGGATAGGACAAAGTACTGCTGTCACAAAGTTAAAGTTGAAGCCTCTTTTTAAGAGACATAAAACACTTCCCACAGTATGAAATTACTACAGACCCAAATGGGAAAAGGCACACAGGACTTCAAGCAGATTTGGTTTGGGTGTTTGGATCCCAAATCAAGGTTCATAGCAATCAGCTCAGAGTTGAAAAAAAACCAAACCTTTGCCACACTAGGAATGTCAAGAGCAGTAGTGAACTGACCAAGTGACTGTTTCATCTACAAAACTGAAGTTTATGCCTCCTGCAAGCACACTTGATACAGCACTACAGTTCAGAAATGATATTATGATGATGCCAAGCAGACATCAAGAAAGATTTGAGAATGGTTTCAGCTGTCCATTGCTTCCTAGTAGACCTGCTACCATGTTCACCACTCTTCTTCCCTATTCCAGCAATATGGAACATTCAAGCTCCTGTGAGTTGCTTTGTTTATTCTCTGACAAAAAAATAAAACGTTAAAAGCGTCCACTTTACTGAATTTGCTGTTCCTCAGGAAATACTAATTGAAAACTTCTTGCTCTGTGTTACAAGTTGCAGCGCAAATATTATGATACTTCAAGTCAAACAAGATTAATACCCTTCTTTCCCTGCAGGAAATCCTAAGAAGTCCTACAAGGGTTCCCAGCTTTGCAGGAAATGAAACTGCTGGATGCTCATACACTTCTACATTGGCTTCAGTGAGAAATTTGTTTTGCAACTCCCCCAAATACCAGTTAGATTACCACAAGCCAAGCAGTCCAGTTGCCCGTCAATAGGACGTTTGACCTTGCAGAGAAACCTGAAAGGCACTTGTACAAAACAACAATATCTGGTTACAGTTCCATTCTCACTGCCAAATCCATTAAAGCTTATCTTTAAAATACAATTAACTTGTAAAAAATGGCCAACACCAAACCTGTTTTCCAGCAGCAGTCAGAGCCTTGCTGTTGCTTTCCAGCACCTTTGCATCATGTCTTTTCTATTTATATGAGAAATGACTTCATTACCTTATAACTTCAAATACAGTTAACATGTTAAATCCAAAACAATTACTTGCCTTCAGGGAGAGTAGCCCAGTTTCAGCATCAGTCATGCATTCATTCTGGTTTCATAATCCCAGTTACCCTTGACTAGTGGACATTTAGAAGGTCACAATTCAAAAGAACTTCTGTAAGTTGTACTAAGCTACAAGAACTCTCCAGGGCAGCTACAAGAACTCTCCAGGGCAGCTTCAAGCTTTCCAAGGTATCTTTGCTTAGTGCCCTTATTTTTCTTCCAGCAGGTCTCGTGAAGAAGTCCAGCTCTTCCTGCCTGCATGCCAGAGGACAGCTTTTGGCATTAGAACAGCATCACTGAGTTGGTTGCTCCAAAAGCTCATAAGGAAAATGAATAAGCTTGGACAAATAATGCTACAATAAAGAGTACTAAAAGGCACTTTTGACTTTTGGGACATACAACTGTGGAAACAACTGGGGCCTTTACATGATTCTCTGTCAGTAGAGATTGATTATATTAGCAAATTCCATTTTTTCTTTGAGATTTTGGCTTAAACAATTAACACTTTTTCACATATGCTTCCATTTAAATTACTATCTACTAACAGAGCAAGACAGTGAAGTTTCACACTATACTGCCTTTAATCTTACCCTTTTGTGATCAAATGATCTTATGTCTTGAATGGTGCAGCTGCTTATTCCTAAATTCAAAAAAGGCTTGATGCAAAGTTGATTGAAATCAGCAGAAAGCCTCCCAATGGCTTAAGCCTATGCTGCCTCTTAAAAACCAAAGAGCAATGCTCAGGGAGACCCCTGTGCTGTTTCAAGCATATTTCCCCCCCCTCCTAGACTTATAAAAGCTGCTGGCATCAGCACATGGAGTGAAAGGCACGTCACACATGTCTCCTAATAAATACTGCTACACATCACAACCTGGGCAATTTACCAAGCCTAAGAGGAATCTGCTGCATGTGTGCAATGAGAAACAAGTCCCGGTGGTATGTGCACTGAAAAGCCTCCAAACTTGAGAGGGAAAAAAATGCTTTTATTACTTTTGAGCAACTAAGTTTGTGTTTGTTACTTGACAAAGCTTGTAAGACACCAATGTAAGCAAATTTACTAGTGAGTATGAAGTAGCAGACATCCCAGAACACAAGCCATTCCACATGGTGATCAGCATCGATTTAGGCTTGGAAAGTTTTCTGCAGACACACCTACGTGGAGCACACAGTCACATCTATCGCTGCCTTCCAACACGTTCATGCATCAAGCTATCTGCTAGGCACTGGGGGAAGAGAGAAGTTTTCAATTCTTCTTCCCAACATCCTCATCATTTCAAATACTCTGAGATCCTCTTGTGCAAACTGCATCTTTCACCCAGAAAGCACCCGAACTGCTAAACTATTCCAGTACAAGTGCCTTTCATGTCCGGCAACTGTTGCACACCTCTCTCCATCTTCCCTGCAAGAGTGTCTGCTGGAATTCAGACTTTGTGCACACGGCATTGGTGCAAATTGTTTGCACTCCCAGAAGTTTTTTGTTTTTAAAGAGAATCTGTTTAAAAAAAGAATCCAAATCAATGGGGGATTCAACACACTTTTAGATTATATTTAGTTTTTTCTACAGCATTCAGACATAGCACTTCAGCAAGTAATTTTTATTTGGCTCATTTTATGGCTAGATTCAGAAACCTTCATACAGTATTAGGGGAGAGTAGGGTCTTGTCCCTCCAGTAATTGTGATCAAGGGATCTGATCAACAGCACACACATTTTTTTTTTTTATTCCAGCAATGAGCTACAGACACAAATGGCAACATGAAGACATCCAGTTCCCTGTTAGGTAGGACATGGCTAACAGGCCGAGGTTTGGGGTGAGGGATTTTTGGCTGGCTTTTTGTTGTTGTTGTTTTGCATTTTTCTGGTGGTGTTTGGGTTTTTTATGGGGTTTTTTGGTTGTTGTTGGGTTTGGTTGTTTATTGGACCAACTGATCTAGTTGGGGATAAAAAAAATAAATTAAGTTTCTAGAAGAAGGGCTATGAACATGAAAACCCATGATTTTACTTCTTCCTTCCCCCCTGCCATCTAAATCAGTTGGCCTAATAACACACATCAGCTCTCCCTCCAACCCCTGCCCTGCTTGCATGCTCAGACTGTCCCGACAACAGAAATACTCAATAATCTGGACACTTCCAAGAGTGACAGGATTTGGCACATATAATCCATTTGCTCATTTGCAAATAATCACTGCTAAAATTACCTGCAGGCTTCACAATAAACCCTCCAAAATAGAGGTTCAACAGAGTTTAATAGTTTCTGTAGTTAACTTAACCACTAGGCCAAGTGACAAATCTATTAGCCCAGAATTAAAGTTCAAGATGTCTTGTTCAAGAGAATATAGCACTGCTGTATTTGAAATAACTAATTCCTTCTTATGTTGAGAAACAGAGTAAAGCCTTAACTACACATTTTATGAGATTGGACAGAGCTAATCCATATGGACATACTACAGACTAGACTTATCACTTTGTAAGCTAGACAAAGAAAAAAAATTGCTCTGAGATGTGGAACTTAATCTTTTTTTATATATATACACACAACAGAGAAATTTACTGAAACTCTGTTTCAGTTCCATGGTTCCATGTGTTGGAAAAGGACGTGCAACAGAGAGCTGCAAAGTGAAACGAAGCAGAAAACGTTGATACGCAGAAAACTTTTGCGTTGGTGTTATTTTCTTTGGTAGACCCACAGTCTGCTCAGTGTATGTCTGAATTTTGTGTTTGGAAGCTGCAGAACTATAAAAAGCTTTGCCATTTAAAACATTTTAAAAAGAAAGATACTGTATTCAGCTGACATATGCAAGTCATTTATTAAAATGTCAGATTGTTTGGGGAGACAGATAGCAAGTGTCACCCCTGGGCCTCAAAGAGGAGGTTAAAAATTAAAAACATGCTCATCATCTCTACCAGAGCACATTATAAGCTGAAAGTAGTCAAGTTTGCTGTTGTGCTAAGCTTTCTATTGAAAGAGAGGGAATTACAGAACAGTGTTTACTCTCCCCCAAGCACCAAGGCCTGTCTGACCTGCTCACAACAGCTCTAAAGCTAAGTCTGTCCCAAAAGAATTTCTTTGGGTGAAAGCTGCAATAGGCTGTTCGAGGTTTGGTAGCAGGTCTGGTAAGTCAGGGGAAAAAAAAAGACAAAAAAAAATTAGTAACAGTCAGAGGAAAAGCAAGAGACAAAGTAAAAACTTTGTTTTTTCAGCCTGACTTGTCTCCTAGGTCTTGCCAGTGTAAGAATATTTTTTGATCCAGAACCCCAAGGGTAATTAAAATAACCATTTGCTTCTTAGCTCCCTGGGTTAAAAAATAAACACACACACACAAAACACCCACACCACACAAAACAACCCAAAATCCACAAACAATGAAGGACGAGAATCTATAGCCCTGCATGGCATTTAATTTGAGACAGGTACAGGCGAAGCTCCTGCCATGCAGGGCAGCATCCAGGTTTCAGCTGCAGCAGGCACGTGCGTTGGAAGCTCCAACATCAAACTCCAGGCCCTAATTCTGCAAGGGCCTCGGTGCTAGAAATACCTGGGTGCTGTCTGCAGGGGGGAACCTGCTGGCAGTGGTACTCCATGAAGATAAGAATGAGTAAAACACTGCAACCACTGGACAGCTGCCAAAAGCAGATGTTTGTACAGTACCTCCATATCAGCCAGGCAAGTTGAGGGGGCAGGAAGGGAAATCAGCACCACTTATAGCAAGTCAGAGAAGGAACACTATCCCATAGCCCTGAAGGAGCCTAAATATTATAAATGGTCATAAAACTTCTCCCTTCAGCAAGAGGTATCAATAGAGTGCAGTTATTTGTTAAAGACCCACCTTTTCTTTCTCAGCTCTGAATGAATGCCAGTAACAAGCAGCTGGAGTGTTCTTCTGGAGGTGGCTGCTATAGAATTTAGAGGGGAATTAAATTTACATTCTCTTTATCCAAAATCAAGTCCAATGAAATTTGCTCTAGGGTCCA
The DNA here is from genome assembly GCF_023634085.1 of Falco cherrug. Lineage (NCBI taxonomy): Eukaryota > Metazoa > Chordata > Aves > Falconiformes > Falconidae > Falco > Falco cherrug. The sequence goes on from NC_073698.1 coordinate 8,935,214, forward strand.
GTTTTGTTCAGCCGGTGCCAGATCTGACACACGAAACTCAAAAACTCTGCCACACAGCACTACAAACACCACCAGACCCATCTCTAGTAGTTACCCTTACTGCATGTGAAATCCATCTGAAATCAAAACCAAGCCACTAACTATTGCTCTTCACTCCATCTTGTGAATTAGCACAGCCTTTCAGCAGCTTCCATTAAACCATCACTAATTCTGATGAGCACCAACAACTCATCTGAACATATAGCAGCACACAGTTCCTAATGTCAATGATATTATACGTCATGCTACTTACGGGGGGCAAGGCTTGAAGCCTGCTGAGGTCAGTGGAGTGAAGACTGTTTACAGGACTAACCCCAGATACAATATTCTCAGTCTTCCCATCAACATCTACAGTGCTTCCAGAATAATCAACTGGTGGTTTGCCACCTGTTTCACTAGATGCAGCAGACAGGAATGCTGTAAAAGATGTAACAGTCGGCCTTCTGTCCATTCTAACTGCAACAATATCCATTTTCATACTACTTAAACAGTTGTTACTTAAGTGCAATTCTTACTCAAGCACCACAAAATTTAATCCACGCTATGAAGCAAGAGCTACATTCGGTCTTTGCTCTGCCCTACCAAAACACGCCTGGTGTAAGGGTTAAGGCTTCTCTAAAAGAAAGGGCATGGTAAAAAGTGACGTTGGCAGCTTCCAAAATGATGAATTTCCACAACTTATAGGCAATTTTGAATGTATAAAAAACAACAAACTGCTCAGAAAACAGCAACAAGCATTTTGGTCCAAACGTAATTTATTTTTGTTAATAACTTAGAGTGACTGCAAGCAAACTCAGCACTTATAAAAAGTTGCCCAACCGCAAAATGAGGACCAACGTATTACAGGGTTAGTACAACACAGACTGAGGCAGGGTCTGCATCAGCACCCCTCTCACCTTGGCAGCCGCAGGCTTCCTCTGCGCTTCCAAGCTTTTCCACATGAGCTCTACTCCCAAAGCATTAGTGGTATCCCAAAGGGGAGAGTGACAGTGTTGGCAAGAGATTATGCAGACAGACAGGAAGGCAGATGGTCTACTGGTTTGGCTATGATAAAGGAGAGGAACTGGAATCCAAGCTGGGGAAGCAAAGGGACTTTTTCAGGCTAATACCCTGACAGATTTAGTTCAGGCTTAGTTTGCTGACCATGACATTAACAACAAGTTCCTAATGTTTTGGTACCAAAGAAATGCCACCACCAAAAGATACTCTGGACTCAAAAAGAGATATGCCTGACAAACACCAAACAAACAAAAATGGAACTTCATGCACCAGGATGAAAGCCAAAACAAATCTCACTGAGCAATCATATTTCCAGAACACCACGACATTTGCCAAAATACTGGGCCAAAGCTCATCTCCTCAGAGTTTGCTTCCACTGAAGTCAATGGCAATACACCTAGACTTGACTAATGAAATAAAGAACAAGTAAAATCAGGAAAACGGCCTCTCTGCTCCGTACACCATTGAAGGCTCATCATACTGCACTGCACTCCAGCTCACTCACATTTCAGCTCTAGAAGAGTTGGAGCATGACTGGATAAAAAGCACTCTCAGCTGCGGTTTGGCTTGGGTCTGAAGTGGCCCATGTACTGCAGGGTTTGCCCATGAAAGCTGCTTGTTTGATATCCCTAGAAACACAAGAATCCTGTAAGGTCAGTTCATCTACATAAGCATCTTGTCTTCAACAGCAGCCATAAACCTTAAGAAGGGTAAATAACACTGCACACTCCCATCCTTTCACCATTTTTGGTTTGGGGACTTTCTAAGCCAGGTGTGGTTTTAGGGTATTTTTTTTTTTAATGAACTTTGTCTAGTCTAAAACTTGTCCCCTCAAACTTACTCAACTAGCTACAGGCTCCTGAAAAATAAGAGAGGAATCTCCAAACTCCGCCCACCTCATACTCTATAACTTTGCAAAATGTGAACAGATGGGCAAGTTAACAAATGCTGGGAGTCACACAGCCACTTATAGCCCGGTGTGTACCTCAGCAGTTACACGCCTACCCAGACCTAAAGCTAGCCGACTGGAAACTCCAGCTGCAAGAACATAACCTTGTGGATTTAGAGAGATTTACTAATCTGAAAACAGAATCCTGCCTCAATTTGATCTTGCCAACTGCCATTTCAGACACACTGTTCTTGTGCTCATTACTAATTTTGTTTAAATGCAATCATATTACAAATCCAGCTCATTTCAGGCCTGTTTCACCACAGTTGCTGTGTACAGCTGTTTGCAAGATCCCATCATTTTTTTTTCTCAGCTGCAGTGGCAAATTACTGACATTACATTCAAAGAACCTTCAGTTAGCTCCATTCTAATCATCGCAAAGCTGAGGGACAAACAAGCTTTCCGCATTTTAATGTGTACAGCAGTACATTCCAGAAACAGTGCAGACACCTACAGCACTTCTTTAAAGTTTCATTCTTACAGATCCAGACTGGTAATTTTGGGGTTTTTTGAGTTTGTGTGTTTTTTTGTTTGGTTGTTTTTTCCCCCCAATTCATTATGCCACATTACATGAAAAGTAACAGAGAGCATGCATACACATCAAAAGGGTAGTATCCAGAAGTACACAGAAGACCCCAAATTCTGATCCATACACTGCACCTTGCAGAAAGGTTTAGTATGTTATTATCTCAACCCTTCAAATACAGCAATATCCTGCCACTCTGAAAACAAACTGTGACATCCAGTTCTGCATCTGTTTGTGATGGCAGATCTCCAGCGAGGCGTGATTCATCTCAGAATTAGGACTTCCAGCAAAATGCATGAAATGCAGCCAACCTTCCAACTGAACACTGCAGTCAGATGTCATGAACAAAATTACAGTGGATTTTGGACAAGATTTTTGAATGCCTACAGGTGTGTGGCTAAACAGGGAATTGTCCAGCTCAGTCTGTTAGAACACAGAAAGGGCACATGAATTTGACAGAGTCCCTGGAAGAACAGGAGAATCACAAACATCACATCTGAGATGAGCAGAATTGCACAAATCTTGAGAATGGACAGCAGCATCAGAGAGAAGGCAACACAGCCGCAACCACACCAAGCACAGGGTAACTTTGATAAATAAGGTTGTGGGTAAGAGATGCCCCATCTTTCCTCCCAGGGTCTGAGTACTGAATTAGCTTTTCACAAGGCTGAAGCCCCACAGACTTGTCTCTCAACAAGTCCAGCACTGCTGCTCCCCTGTCAGCAAGTCACTTACACATGGCCAAAGCTAACATATCCTCCTGGCACCCAGCTTGCAGCTGGATCACCACAGAACACTCTTACCAGTTCTCTGTAGTTACCTGACATTGTTAACACTATTAGGTTTTTCAATTCTGCAGCATTCAAAGGAAGAAAAAGAACGACTTCACGAGGTGCTTAATGAAAATATGTGACAAGCTCTCCTTCATCCTCTTGTTATTTCTGAGACTGTTCTGTCAACTGAGAACAGCTGCTATCATCTTTTAAGACTGCAAGAACCTCTCAGAAGACTGCTGACATTTTCCAAGTCCTGCACTTGGATCAGCCACGGGCTGTAATACTTCACAACAGAAGGAAGAACAGTATTTGAATAGTGCAGAAACGCGCAGTGCACTAGAAGTCTCATCAGCATAGATGAAGCATAACTGGTTCTGCCTTCAAAGTTCCTCCTACTGTCCAAGGATTCAAACTACTAACTTCCTCACATGTGACCTCCCCAATGTCACACAGAAAGTGTGAGACATAAACCCAATCTCAGAGATGAAACACAGCCTTGCCTTAACTGCAAGAAGCTTCCTCCTCTAATTTTTCCCCAGAACACCTACTCAAGCAAGCTCTTACATGCAATACATAGCTTGGCCAAATGATTTAAGGACTGGACAAACTCATTTACAATCCATGCTTAATACAGTGTTGGCACTCTTGATCAATATTTAGGAATTCAATTTCTTTACATCAGAAAAACCACGAACTTCACATAGTAAACAATGACCAAAGGAAAGAAATGACTGCAAATTTCTGACATCTATCACCAGTTCTTCCATTCATTTTTTTCTTCAGGCAGATTTGGAAAACAGAGGAGCTTCTCAAAGGACAGCCTGCTTTTCACAGAATCATAGGATCATTCAGCTTGGAAAAGACCCTTAAAATCATCAAGACCAACTGTGAACTTGGCACAGCCAAGCCCACCACTGAACCATGTCCCTAAGCACCACATCTACACAGCTTTTGGGCAGCCTGTTCCAATGCTTGATCACCCTTTTAGTGAAGAAATTTTTCCCAATATCCAATCTAAACCTTCCCTGGCACAACTTGAGGCTCTTTCCTCCTGTCCTATCGCTTGTTACTGGGAGAAGAGACCGACCCCCACCTGCCCACAGCCCCTGTCAGGCAGTTGTAGAGAGCGATAAGCCCCCCCCCCCCGAGTCTCCTCCTCTCCAGGCTAAACACCCCCAGTTCCCTCAGCTGTCCCCCATCAGAGCTGTGCTCCTTGTTGTACCCAGGGAACAACTGGTCTTACTATTAATGACTAAGGCAAAGGCGGCATTAAGTACCTCAGCCTGGTCCTCATCCTTCGTCACTACATTTCCCCTGGCATCCATTAAAGAAGTGAGACTCTTCTTAGCCCTCCTGTTGTTGCTAATGTATTTATAAAACCATTTTTAATTGTCTTTTATGGCAATAGATTAAGCTCTAGCTGGACTTTGGCTCTTCTAATTTACTCGTTGCATAACCTCACTGCATCCTTGTAGTCCTCCTGAGTAGCTTGCCCATTCTTCCAACGGCCATAAATTCTCCTGGTTTCCCACCCCACCGCCCCCCCCGAGTTCCAGGCAAAGCTCTCTGTTCAGCCATGCCAGTCTTCTCCGTCCCCTGCCCCCCCCCCCGGTCACCTTTCAGCACACAGGGACAGCCTGCTCCTGTGCATTTAGGATTTCCTTCTTGTAGGAAGTCCAGCCTTCCTGGGCTCCTTGGCCCTTCAGGGCTGCTTCCCAAGGGACTCTGTCAGCCAGGCTCCTAAACAGGCCAAAGGCAGCCGTCCCAAAGTCCAAGGTGGCACTTCTGCTGACCCCTCTTCCTTACTTCTCTGAGAAACAAAAACTGCATCATTTTGCAATTGCTGTGCCCAAGGGGGCCTCCAGCCACCACATCCACCCACAAGTCCTCCTCTGTTCACAAAAACAGGTCCAGCGGGATGCCTTCCTTGGCTGGCTCCCACACCAGCTGTGTCAGGACATTCTCTTCCACACACCCCAGGAACCTCTAAGACCGTTTCCTCTCTGCTGTACTGTATTTCCAGCAGACATCTGGGCAGTTGAAGTCCCCCATGAGAACACGGGCTAGTGACGGTGAGATTTCTCCTAGCTGCTTATAGAATATTTCATCTGCCTCTTCATCCTGGGTGGGTGGTCTATAACAGACTCCCACCGTAACATCTCCCTTGTTGGCCTTCCCCCTGGTTCTTACCCACAAACACTCAAGTTTATCGCCACCATCATTTTAAGCTCTAGACAGCCCAAACCCTACCTAACACACAGGGCTACCCCACTGCCCTTCCTTCCTTGCCTACCCCTTCTGAAGAGTTTATAGCCATCTATTGCAGCACTCCAGTCACATGAGTCATGCCACCATGTTTCCGTGATGGCAGCTATGTCATAGCTTTCCTGCTGCACAAGGGCTTCCAGCTCTTCTTGTTTATTGCCCATGCTGCGTGCACCGATGTAGAAGCACTTCAGCTGGACTATCAATCCAACCACCTGTTTGAGGTGAGAAGGCCCAATTCTTATGTGACCATCCTCAGGCACTTCTGTGGTTTCTAACACATCAATAACCCTTGCGTCTTTGCTGCCAAATGGATCTCCGATCCCTACCTCCATGGAGATGGAAGACTGAAGGACTTTGCTAGCACACTGTCCCTTAAACACTGGCGTGCCACCCCCAGGCTTATCTCTGGTGAGCCTGGTTTTATTCCTTTCCCTGTTCAAATCTAGTTTAAAGTTTTTTCAACGAGCCCTGCTAACTCCTGTGCAAAGATTCTTTTCCTGCTCTGAGAAAGGTGTACTGTGTCTGTTGCCAGCAGGTCTGGTATCCTGTAAAATCACCCACAATCAAAGCACCCAGAATTCTGTCAGTGACACCAGGCATTGATCTGCTAGCTCTTCTTGTTTCTTCTCTTATCGTTCCCTGCAGCTGGAAGGATAGAGGATATTACTGATAGTTAAGGTATTATAGAGGACCCAGCAGCAGTGACTTCCGAGTCTGCTGCTGCTTCAAAGCACCTTGAACCTAGTAAGCAAGCAAAGGCTTGAATCAGTAACCTCAGACTGTAAATCTGTCTGTGATTTTGCCAGAGTGACAGTCTTCTTCGTTGAATAAATATCGCACACTTCATTGCTTTAGACTGACGCTTCAAACTTCACCCAAAAGCTATCAAACAGCCAGGGCGCTGAAGAAAGTAGCAGAACACTTTCTGCCCGTGGCCTCGCTCCTGTAGAACTTTTTCAGAGGTTCTTGGAAAGACGTAAGGACTATCCATCCCTGCAGAGCAGCCTTCAATCAGATGAAAAGCTTAGATTTAAATAAGATCCACTGCAGAAAAACAGCAATGACCCCATGCCCACATTCAGCTACCAAAGGGTTAAATAGTAATTGCTATGTGATGAGAGCACAACAGCTGAAAACCTACTGAGATCCCTAATTTTGACCTACACCACTGCAGCACAGCAGACCAAAGGGCCATCGATCATACATTAAACATACGAACTGTCTGAAATATCCCGTTTCAGGTGACCACAGTTAATTCCTCAGATACAAGAAACTGTTAAGAGCAACAGAAAAATAGAAGCCTCTTTAGAAAAGTTTGGAAATTTACTAATGACTAGTTATCTAGGTGCATAAACATCTTAGCTCTTACCACAGATGTCAGCCATTTCTGTCCTCCTTTGGGTGTTCTGTAGATGACTGCATCACTGATACTGACAGAGGAACATAATGACATAAACAGCAGACACCCAGGCTGGAGACCAGCTGGGAGATTTATCATGGCCAATTAAATAGGGGAGGAAACAATTAACAAAAGCCTCAGTTCTGAAAATTATCAAATGGAACACTCAGAATGTATTTCTGCAGTAGCCAGATCAATTTAAACTGTGACAGAGTCAACTGTTTGTGTGTTATTATTGCGTTACACTGAGCAAAGGTCAAAGCATTAATTTTTCAGTTCAACTCAATACATGCACAACTACTAGAAACATTAGCAATGTCACTCTCTGTAACTATCATCAAACACCCAAGGGAACAAACGAGATGATGAAGAAAAAACCATCAAAACCACTTAATGCTGACAAATTACTGTTACTTATGAGATAGTTGGCAATTCCTCTTCTTTTCAGTCTCACAGATATGCACTGAATAATGATTCAAACCAGACTGCCTACAAAGTTGTTGCATATTCAGTAACATCCTGCATCATCACATGACTTTCTTAAGGGGTTGACCTCTATGGATGCTGCAATGGTACCAGGAGATGCAGCCCAGCATACTACACAAAGTAAAAGTTGTCATCCAGGGAGTCCCCAGTCCAGAAGAAGACACAGGAGACTCGTATGTTGGATAACTACATACCAAGCAGATGATAAACAGCCATAGCCCCATCAATTATCAATACCATATATAATACCTGCTTATTTTTAAGGTAATTAATGTATTCATAGTTCTATTTCTAGCAATATTAATACAAGAAACTAGAACCCAACACTCTTGAATCTCACCTATCTGATCCCAAAATTTGCATCCAGACACACACTTCCCCTTCAAATTATGAAAAGGGATGGAAAAATAGTACGGGGTTATTTATCAAGCACATATATATTATACATGTTCCTTTTCCAAGTTAAGTAAAGGTGGCCCATCCACCTACATCAAAACAATTAGTGTTTTGGCAGGATAGGTGACGCATCACGATTCTGTGTCCCTACATACTACAGGCACTTTTTTTTTTACCGCCCATCAGCTCTTCCTACCATTGTGAAATAGAATTCACTCCTATGTAGGCCACAGGCAACCCTGGATCCTGCCTAACAGATAGAAAGATAGGAAAAACCATTTTATTTGCAATTCATAAAAAGACCATTACAATTTGCAACATTTTACAACAGCGCGAGTGACTTACAAACATATGTACAACAATCACTGAAGAAAAGAGCTCTCTGTTAGATGAATGTTGAGTGACCTTCCCTTGTTGGGAACTAGAGAGTCAGAGTCCAGCTAATAAATCATAATTACCTTGATGCCATTTTCCCACCCAAAAGGAACCATATAAATTTAACAACAGTAGCATTTGTCAATTACTGAACTTGATCTTTTAAATGCTGGCACTTCTTTACTTTTTCAGAAGCAGCAACAGTTAAAGATGTTGATCATGAACCGTGATGTCAACTACGAGGGCCTGACTTTCTTTTACAAATATTAAATCCAGTTTATACAACTCATTTTGCTTGTCTCTCAATAATGGTTCTTGAAAGACAACCCACTTTTTTTTCATTTGCAATATTACATATAATTGATTATGTCTCTTAATCCTTGCATCTTGTACTGCAGGGCAATATCCTGCTTGATATTATTATATGTGTGCAAGATTCATTTTCTGCCTGGCAGAGTCTACATAATTTAATGTAAGTCTCTTGTCTGCCCTTTGCCAAAAATTCTCTAGTTGGATACACGCTAGCTCTTAAATGCACTGCTGTTAACAGGTTTCCTCTGAGGAATGCCTCTATAATGCTCAATCCAATTATTACTTTATCTCTGTCAAAATTAGAAATACCATGGCCCTGAGATAACAATTTAGTCCAATTTATAAATTCTTGGGTTTGCCGGTTACAAGGCCTCAGAAAGACGGTATCTGGAACAGGTACTTCCCATTATGAGACTGGTTCCTCCCCCTTGGCAGGTACTATCGTTATCGCTTTTGGGTGCCAAATAGATGGTATTTTATCTTTATCCTTCTGCTACCCATAATCTTTCAAATTCTTCCTCAACACCCTCCTGTTGAACAACTTGTCTTACTGTTTTTTCCAAAGACTGTGCAATCCTGTGCAATCTTCAAGTCTGTACACTGGGAATTAGTCCCACAAGACCGGTAATATCCAAACCACCGTTCCCAGTGCTAGAATATAAAAAGGCATCACAGGTGCTCACTGGTAGATGTAACCGTTCTTTGACAGCTGCTCAAATGGCCAAGTCAAGGGTTTCTAAATTTGTATTTGCGTGCCGTAGATCTGCCAAGTAGACCAATCATGCTATAGTATACTCTTTTAAGATGTCAATTTTCTGAAATGGCTTCAAAAGGAGCCTTCTCAATTTGATGCAACCAATCATTAATTTTTATTAGGAGTTCTGGTTTTGACATTCCAATCCATGGATTAATAAATAAAGCCAAATATTTTTCAGAACTGCCAGGTTCAATCATATTCAAGGGAATGCCATTAACTGTCCACGGAGGACAGTCACTGATCACATATGTATGTTTAATGGGCTTGATATTAAAGCCATAGCAGTTTTCCCTTTCTATCTTGAGGCGAGTAAGTTCACAAAAGACCTCGAAAATTTCAATATTCTTTTGCGTTCCCTACAATGAGCCACTTCACAAGACTAAACAGCCTGCAAAAGCCATAGTTGTTATCTTTCTCATTATGGTGTTGAAACCCACTTCCCTCCATTTCCAATTTACACAGTAGAGGGTCTACAGACAAGTTAAATAAAATAGGAGATAGTGGGCCACCCTGTTTTACACTGATCTGGATCCTGACAGGATCTGACTGCTAATTCTTCAAGTCAATGTGAGTGTTGGTATTACAATATAAGTTCATAACCAGGGCTATAACGTGACTGTCCACACCCTTTTGTTTAAGGGCCATAATGATGTGTGAAAGGCTTTAGCTAGACCTACAAAATGCACTTCCAGGAGTCCATGTTCCTTCTTAGCATTCCTAGTTAAACGCTGTAATAGTTTTAAACTCTCTGCACATCCTGATGATCTTATAAACCCTCTTTGCTGCAGATGAATGGGACATGCCTTAGTCATACTCGCTGTTAAAACCCTTGAGAACAATTTTTAAACGATTGAACCAACAGTAACGGGTTGACAATTATTGATGCCATTCAATATATCCAGTAGAGCCAATTTAGATGTTAGCACAGCCTGACATTCTTTCACCATGTGCGGTATACTGCCAGTCACTAGCCATAGACTGAAAAGCTCCACCAGTTGGGTGCAAAGAGGATTTATCTTAACAAGATCTCTCAAACTAAGGCCATCTGGTCCTGGCACCGCATTTTGACTAATCTCTTCGACGTTTTTAGGGATTTCTTTTGCTGCGATCATGGCTTCAAATGCTGAGTTGTCAGCCTGACCCATGGTCCTGAAAGCACCTAGGCCCTTGAATGTTCCTGACAATTCCCATCTTGACTTGAATACTTTGTGCACCTCATCCAGTGGGATACTGCATTTTAGGGATTCTACGTCATCCAGGATAATACCAGCCAGTTTTCCTCTATCCAGGTAAAACAGCCAGAATCGGAGGAACTGGCCCCGTTTCTTAGCCCTCTTCTTCATCCACTGCTTTGGTAGGCTACTTGGTGCTTTCGACCCTGACTTGCTTTCAACTCAGAGGACTTCATAAACAGGCATGCATAGCAGTCTTCAACTGCCTTGTTAATCAGCGACAGGGACCCTTCCTTCCCTTCTATCACCTTTTCAGAAGCTCCCTGAAGGATGGGCAGCTTAGTAGACGTTAACCAGTCTGAAATTTTTCTACTATAATGGGACCTTAGTCCCCTTTCCTCACATGATCCAATGTCAGCAAGGTATTCCCCCTCTTTCCTTATATGCTCTCTCCACGCTTGATCTTTCTCCATCCTCTTTACAGGACTTTTATGCAGTCCTCTTATCACTTGCCTGCTTAGTTGTTTTTGACAGAATATGCTCCACAGTCAACTTATTTATGTTCTTACTTCCCTCGTACTGCTTATGCAGCTTTTTCAACAACTCCACCTCCTCATCAGTCCAGCACTGCCAGTGTAGTCCTCTCACAGTACCCTCTTTAGGGCAGGAAGAGAGAATTTGTAGAGGAAGGAAGGCAGTGGGCTGATTAGCATTGATAACATGCAGCTGTGGCCTTGCCTCGAAGGCAGTGGGTTAATTGATATGGATGATGTGCAGTTGTAGCTCGTTCTGCTAAGTAGGAGGAACAGTGTGGTCTGACCTCTGGAGGAAGGAGAAACAGCATGGACAGTAGAATCTGGCCGACGGTAAAAATCCTTATTGCAGCCCGATAGCTTGTTTGTGCTGCAACAATAATTCACTCCGTGTTTCCAGTAACTGGATGTGCCAGGTGTTTATGTCGCCCAAGTCTAATTTTTGTTTCAAGTACTCTCTTATATTCCTCACATATCCAGCCATTGACAGTTGCTGCTTCTACAACCCCTTTGCACTTCAGAAAGCGGCAGGCAACACTATGATGTTTTACATCTGTCCTGCCACAACAGGACCATGTAAACACAGTCTTTTTCCTTCCATCGGGTCTCTTTAGATGGTCTACGAGTCCTGATATTTTTCCTATCTGGTTCCCACACCGTGGACAAGATGTATTATTTTCCAGGACCTTTACCGCCAGTGTTCCATGAGTTGATAGGCCCATACTGGTTCCCAGGATAGCAGTTGATGGCACTGGAGCAAACTGAACCACAGCTCCTGTGGGTGAAAGCTCCTCCTCACTCTTATTCTCTCTTTCCCGTGGGCTGACTGTAATGCCCTTATAACTCAGGGAAGCAGGTTCCTCATACACCTCTCAGAAGCTGGCCAAGCAGTCCTCTGAAGTGGAAGGATGACACCATTCCAAGCCATCAGCCTCTGAGTTTAACTCCAATCCAACCAGATTCAGTCTCTCTTCCACTGGTTTTTCAAGGTCAGAGATGGTTCTACTGACCGCAACATCTCTCAAGCCCTTAACGCTTGTTTGTGTGGTGACCGATACATGAAGTTAATTGCATCAGTCTACCCATTTTGGCAATTTAAATTTGAGGACAAGTATAAGCCAGACAGCACAGCCTTCTACAGCTGTCAGGCTGAGCCCAACAGTGCCCGTGGGCACAGGCTTTGGGCAATGAGTAATAATCAATGGCAGGAATTTATTTAACCTTATTTAAATACTATCAAGTCGTCAGTGGAGCCATTAGATGGGAAGTAACTCAGTAACTCAGATTGGGGCAGAGGGTCAGCTCAGTTCCCCTGAAGAGCATCCAGCAGGACCACAGGGAGGTGCGACCTCTGCAGCTAAGCCCAGTTAACAACTATGATACCGAGTTAAGAGAGTCTTAGTTACCCCTGAAAAATACAGCGGGGCTAAATTATGGGGTCTCATTTTACAAGCCTTGCAGACTTCATTGAGAACCTTTCTCGAAACGCTTTTTTTTTTTTTTTTTTTTTTGGGTAAATAACGTTGATGTTTCCTCAGCACTTTAGCCTGGTAAGACGCACTGCTTTGATAGCGGGACGCACATTGCTACACATATGCTACAAAAAGAAGATTTACAGCAATAACCACTGAACATGCTTGTTGTAACATGAAGGTGTCAACAATCCATTTCACTGCCGCCAGCGTAACATCATGTACATCAAAACACCCCAAGTTTCGGTGTTGCATTTTTTTGGAGAAGCCACACTTCCCCCTTCCTAATTTTTCATCTTTTCAGGCAAATAAATGACCTCAGGTCCTAGCCAAGGGCACTGCTGCCCCACAGGCTCTTCCAGTGCCATCAGCGCCGCGGGCAGCCAGGCGGGGGCCCGAGGGGGCGGCCCAGGCGGTGGGTGGGCGCCGGTCACTCGCCCCCTGCTCCGGTGGGATCCGGTGGGATCCGGTGGGATCCGGGCCCCTCGCCCGCTGGGGACGGGCACGGGCACCGCTGCCAGGGCACCCACCGCCCGGGACACCCGCGGCCCAGGCCGGGCACCTGCCGCCGCCCAGCCCCCCTCCCCCCGGAGGACACCCCCGCCAGCACCCACCTTGTTGAGGTGGGGGTTCCGGGTGATGTCGTAGCCTCGCTTTTTGACGGCCAGGGCGCCGCCGCGGTGGGTCGCGCTGCCCCCGGCCTGGCAGCCGCGGCCCCGGCTGGCGCTGAGGAGCAGCGGCCTCCGGCCTGCCCCCACCAGCCGCAGCAGGCGGCCGCCCGCCCCGCCGCACACCGGCACCATGGCCCTGCCGCGTCTACCGGGACGGCGTGAGCGGGGACGGGCGCCCGGCGGGGCGGGGAGGGCGGGGCGGCCCGGCCCAGGTGTGCCGCGCCCGGCCCCTCACGGCGCGGCGGACCCCGGCGAAGCGAAGCGAAACCCAGGAAGCAGATCCCGGTCGCGCCTCCTCCGTTACCTGTTAAGGCGCAGCCGGCGGCGGAGGGGAGGGGGCTGCTCGCCGGGGCCCGCCCCCGCCGGGGACAGCGGGCCCGCCCCGCCCGGGGCCCAGCGGCGGCCGCGGCACGGCCGGCCTGAGGGGACGGGGTCAGCCCGGCTGGCGCTGCGCCCCCGCGGGGCTCGCCGGAGCCGCTCGCCGCGACCCCCCTGCTCCGCTGGTGCCGGTGCTGTCCCCTGAGGCTTTAATGAAGGGCACGGTGAGGGGGGAGCCCGGGCCGGCGCTGCGGGGAGCGCGGCTGGTGCCGGGGGTCCGGGGCAGAGCCGGGGACCCCCGGCGGGACGCGGGGCGGGGGGCGGAGGGGGGCAGCTGTGGGTCCTTGGGAAGCTCTTGGGGAGGCCCTACCAGGCTGCCCCCTTCTGCAGTGTGAGCGGCCGTGGGTAGCTCAGCATTTCAGTCTACCTGTAATCTGTACGTCCCATGTATAAAATCTATATGTGCCGTATACTGCCTATACACAATGCATATACCATATGAGGGTCACACGTGTATTACATGTATTTCTTTTATATATCCAATTCACCGAAGAAGGCAGGGCCCTGCATCCGTTTCTCCGAAGAGATGAGCTCTTTTATCCTTTGAAATGCCGACATCACCATCGCTGCTATCACTTCTCGTATGAAAACCCACTGCCTGGCTGAGTCCCCAGCACAGGGGACGATTCGGGATCGGTTCCACTCTCAGATCAACACTGCTCCCATACGCGTGTCCCCATGGCGAAGCTCAGGTCTGCTCTGGGCGCTCTCCAGCTTCTTCCATTTGCGTTGCTTTCTGCAGATGTATTTTTTAATATGCTTTCATATTTTGGGGGACAAATGATACAGTCTGTGCAGAAAAGAACAGACTACAGAGTGAAAGGGGTTGATTATTTGGATATGCTTGTCCTTTCTTGCCTTGGCATTTTATAGGCACTCCATAAAATAAGCTATTTCAGCTTAATTCCATGACCTTATGATTTCTCCCTAAAGGGTATATGGTTCATGCGTTGCCCTCAGTGTGCCCAGGATATTTACGCCTCTGCTATAAAACAATGATTATATTCAAACCTCATATTTCCGGACTGTGGCCACTTAGTAACTACTAGGACCATGGGGGAAAATACTTCCCCACCCAGTCAGATATATTCTGAGAGTGAGGTGGTTGGTCAGGTCTTTGGTTTTTTTTTCCTTTTGCTTTAAAATACCACAAATTGGCCATATGTGGAGATGCACCACTCATGCAGTGGAGATAAGGAATACGTGCATCCCTGAGGCCAGGTTATAATGAGGGAGATTCTTAGTGCATGGAAGACACAAGAGGGAATTTTCCACTATTACTGCTTTTTTGCATAGCTATAAATTAGAAAAATTTGAGACTTTGATCTTGGGAAGATCAATCTGCATAAAAACTAAGTCAACATCTTGCCAGCTTCACAAAGTTTTCCTGCTCCCACCAGCCAGCACAACAGTGGTCTCACCCAGCCTGAATTTGAGTGAGCTGTTCTCCACACCATTACAGATCCACTGTAAATTCTGCAGTGTCTTTGTGGTGGCTGTGGCCATGTGCATAGCAAACAGGACATTTGACACTGCTGTTTGTAGGAGAGTCCATAATACTAAATCTCTGGATTCTTGAGCCACTCCTAGTGAGCAAAGATAAAAAAAGAGGAGAAACTTCCCTGACTGCTTTGCAGAAGTACACCATTAAGTTGTTTGAGGAGATTTATGTGACAGAGGAAGAAGTGCCAGGCTGAGAGCCTGCACAATACGGTTGCTTGACACAGCTGAGGAGCGTCTTGGGTGGTAGCATTAGCTGTCCTAGCAAGAGGTGTCCATCCTTAGGCTCTGAGCAAATGCATTTACCTGGAGAATCTAGACAAGCTCTTCCTACCTGCAGGACCTAATTACACCATCTAGTGCTTTCTAGTGGACGCACCACTAACAAAACGCAATGAGTTCACTTTGCCTGTTTTGTAAAACACTGTGTGCCTCTTCTTGGAAAAAAACAGCCCACAGCTTCATGTTGAAAACGCTCTAAGAGAAGGTCAGAACTCAACGTCCGTATAATTTGACTGTGTATGTCTAACAGTTAACTTAAACTGGTTTAGACTACATGCAGATTTGGGGTTCATGTGCTTGTCATCTCTGCTATGAACCGCAGGAAGTGCCAGTTAGTTTTAACTGGTTCACTAAACAGTAGCTTTAGCGTCTTGAATTGTGAAGAGTCAAACCACCATGCATTATGGCGTTGCAAACCTACCTAGGGTGTGATGAGCATTCTGCATGATACAGAGGCAGTTACTAAAAAAAAAAAACCAACCCTACACTACAACCTGAAATGTATTCAATGCAAAATTCCCATCAACTGTTTTGACATTTTTAACCCAATATTCTTCACTGTGGGGGTGGCGAGGCGCTGGCCCAGGCTGCCCAGAGCAGCTGTGGGTGCCCCATCCCTGGCAGGGCTCAAGGCCAGGCTGGACGGGGCTGGGAGCAGCCTGGGCTGGTGGAAGGTCCCTGCCCATGGCAGGGGGGTGGGACTGGGTGGTCTTTAAGGGTCCTTCCAACCGAAACCAGTTTATGATTCTGTGATAATTCTATATCCGCAGACAGAAAAGGTTTCCTAGCATGCTGAATATTTTATCTTCTATGCCTAGTGACAGCTGCATACAGGCCCTACAAGTGAGGGAAAGAGAATTTCAGGGCTAGATTAAATCCCTCGTTGTATCACTCTAAGTAGGTGGAACAATTAACCTGAGAGGCTTTCAGACCTCCAATGGACTAAATTTCCAATGTTTTGGAAATACAGAAAGGCCTATTAAAGTGTAAAATAATAAGTATGAACATGATCTAGTGAAAACAACTTGTTTTTTACAGTAATGATGTTTTACTGATGAAAATGGGTATTATCACAAAGCATTTTCATATCTACAGAACTGTTCATTTTTCAGTGAAGCTGAAACCCTAACTAGTCTCAATTTTGAATTAAAAAATGAATTATAAGAAAATAATCTACTGAGAACGGATTTTACAAGAATTTTTTACTGTGTGAATTTACTTTTGAGTTTAATTTATTTTATATAATCCATTTAACAACAGAAGTTCCAAAGTTCCATCTGAAATAGGTTTGATTCTTCAGATCAACACAAGCAAGAATAACTCTTATTGGGTCTTTTTCAGAACTGATCGCTTAAATTTACTCAGCTGTAGCAAATACTGAAGATACAATACTTCCTTGTCTGAGAGGGGGCAGGGTGTTGCTGGCTTCTGTATCTACAAACCATGTATCTCGCAGCCTCCTAATCCTCTGAACCTTCTGGTAGACCTTACTTAATTTTGCTTCAGAGGAGTAGACGACTAAGTACTATTAAAGGCAAGATGCGAAAGCACAGACATCAGCACAGTTACCGTGGAAGGCAGAGACCAATAATGAAAAGCAAATTTATGGTCCATGCCTGCTTGATAAAAGACAGGGAAGCTGTGGGAGGAGGAAATAAGGCATTAAAAGGTCTTTCCCATGCCATGGGACCACTGGCCCAGGCTGACAGCTTTGGTCTGTTCCTGATTGGTGCAGGGAATTGTTACTTCCTGACATTGGACCTGAGTGAGTGAAGGTAAGTGTGACACCTCCTCGGGCTGGGCTCCAGTTTTCTAAACACTGGCAATTTTATTCTGCTTTGTAATGTTCTTCAAGGTGCCTTCTCAGAACTCGTGAATCACTGCCTGTTTTTGTGACATGGGTGGAACACACTTTTTAAGCTAAGAATGCCCATAAACTAGCACACAGTGAGCTAACATAATTAACATTACCATCACAAGGATTTCACACAGTTTTCTCAAGAGTAAATCAGCTTCTCCTGCCTAATACTATTCCAAAGCACAACAAAATAAAGGAGCTTCATCGCTTGCTTTGGGGCTTGTCAAACCACATTTCCCAAAGCAGCAATCTGAAACTGAGAGAGCTCCCCAAATAGTTGGTGCATTTTCTGGCTGGGGACACAATTTCCACTATACCCCTGGAAGAGAGTTGCCATATAAATCTTGACTTTGTACATCTGTCTTCTCCCCATCGGTGCTGGATTGAGGGTCATGACAAAACCATAAAGCAGCATGTGAACTGTCAGAAGAGAAGTCTCTTTTCTTTTCCTGGCCCTGAATTGATAGAATTATTATTTCGATTTCAGGAGTGCCTGGAAATGTGTCAGGGACCTTGCACAGTACCCCCTCAGAAGTTTATGGTCTCTATGTGCAAGAGGGACAAACGTTGGCAGGGATCAGGAGGCATCATTTGCCTGGGGCTACACAACAGGTCAAATGGCAAAGGTGGGAATTCCTGCACACGTCTCCTACAACAGACTGGCAAAAAGCGCAAGACAGGGAGTGAGGGAAGTGCTATATCCATAGTATCTAATTTCTAAATCGGCTGCAGAAATGGCTGCATATGAGATATCCCACTATTGACTGCTAAGGATCTAGGACAGCAATGTAAGAAGGGTTATTTTTAACAGGCTCACAGCATTTTGAGCATTTTTGGCTCATGTATACACTGCCAAAGGAAGATATCTATAGATAGATACATATACACACACATATAAACACTTTTGCCTTTATTGTTACTGTATGGACTCTTTCACATACTTTATTTCCTTCATTTTAAAATTCTGGCTTATATGCTTCTCAGAGCAGGATGTATTGTATATTTATAAAAGTAAAAATAAGATTTTCTCTGCAGCCATGAATTGTCTCCCTACTGTTGTGCAGACACTGAATAGTGCCTTGCTGGCGGCTTCTCATCTTGTACCCCCTATTGCCTGGCAATAGCCATCAAACTGATTTTTTGCAGCTCAGTGAAAAACAGATTACAGATGCTGGGTTTCTAAATTTTACCTGGCACTGCAAAATAAAGCGTGGATCTGATTTAGATTCTTTATCTCCGAGATGCAGAGTGCTTGCTGTCAGGTGCGCATGAATGCACTTTGTCTAATGCGCAAGCCTCTCTTGAATGCATATTTAATTGAAGCAACGGTTAAATTCTTGATTAAAAAACTAGAAAGAGTGCTACAAAAAAGCTACAAAAGCAGTGAAATGCACGCATATTACCATTGAGCTCTTAGGATTTTATTTTAGCTATTTTTCAGCAGCGAGAAGGAAACAATGGTTTGTAGAGTAAGATTCTATATACACTTGGGGATTTGTGGATTGCTGCAAAATGCAATTGAAGTTTCAGAGCATGTTATAAGAGCTAATTTATTCCTCTACTAGTTTAAAACGCCTCTTTGTGCTGTGGCCTTGCATTTAACAGTTCGTCATCTAAGAGAATGCCAATGAAATAGTCTTTAAACTTACCAGAGAATGAATCTCTGACATATAAATCAGGACCTTAGTGTCTATTCTACGGCATTATCTTTCCTCTCAGGAAATGAATGTAAGTTATAAACTTACATTGTGGTGGTTTTCAAACCACATACCTTGAGAATTCTTGGCATTGTGCAGCCATGTATCTCCTGGTTTATTAGATTTTGCAGAGACTATATACTATCCATTCATGCAGACTGTTTAAATTGATCATGACGCAAGAAGCTTAACACAACAGGGGCCCTGAGCTTTGGTCGGGACCCCTCTGTACAACAAACAGTGGCAAGAAAAACTATAAATGCTATAGGAGAGTCTGGAGACAGGTGGGTCACAGATAGCTTCCCACATAGAAGGCGACATAACATTTTCATCTGTTGTAGCATTTAGGCTGCTCTTCTGGGTCATAACTCTATATAGAATGTATATTTATGCATACATATATTGAGAGAGAATACCTGTGGAATAATGTATGTGTAGTAAATACATACATTATAGGTAACTGTATGCATTAGCTCAGTTAGAAGTTACGGGCTCAATTTATATGGCATATGCAGGGTATCAGACTGGGTCAGGCCACGAGATTTGAAGGCACCACAGGGATCATCATGCCAGCCTTTCCCAACTGCGAGCAATTATATACTTGATAATCCACAAGGATTTGTAAAAGTCATCTCCAGATGCAGCAGCCCCAGACCTCTAACAAATACAAGACCTAAGGTTACAGAAAAAATGCCACAGATGATCGCATGCCACTATAAAATAGCAGATTCCTGCAATGGGGTAACAATCCCCTCTGGTCTTAAAAATCTTTATTACTACAGCCTGTCCCATGCAGCAAAGTTCAAAGCCTTTTTTTTTTTTTTTTTTTTTTATAATATAAGCATGGTTAATGCCACTGTGCTAACTCCCTGTTTTCGCATACACATTAGAGATGGAGGAACATGCAGAGGGTTCTTGTTCACGGTCACATACTCAGACAGTGATGGAGCTGGGAACAGGATCCATACGTCCCATCTGTCAGTCCCTTGCTTACTTTGTCATCTATCACTAGGCTCCCTTTGTCACAGTTTGTTTCCTTGACATGTGCTCTCATGATGTTATTCTTCAGCAGTGAGAGACTTCACTGTCATCCAGACAAAAACCATCTGCAGTTGTGCAGTTAAGGCCTTAATCAGACCTTTGGACCTCTTCCCTGGCTTTGGCTAGTTTTAAGTGATAATGATGATAGTTTATACTTCTACCTCTTAAAATTAAAAATGAGCATGAAGATAAACACACTTTAGTCAATAAATTCTGCTGTCCTCTCTAATATAAATTTTGGCGCTTTTTTTTGGGTGTGGGTTTGGTTTTTTTTTTGGTTGGTTGGTTTTTTTTGTTTTCCTCCCATCTTACCACAGATGTCCTAATCAGTACATTAACCCTGTAGTGCACAGACATGATCCTCTGTCTGAATTCTTGAAGAGAAATGGGCAAAACAGCAAAGACAATACACTATTTAACATCTTAATTTTTACTAAACAGAATCAATTTATAGTGATAAACAAACATAAGATGTTCATTTATTTTAAAACCGATTTTATTCCATTGGCATAGGCTTTGAGCTTCCTCCCGTATAAGTTTTTGCTGTTGGCATAGGTTTTATAGTTGGTTTCAATAGGACTTGAACACTGCTGTAGTCCAGCTATAAATTTAAATCACATTTTAATTTCAGAAATAGTTCTCTATAAAGTGCAAAAGTACATTTTTACATCTAGCACGATGACACTGTTTTTGAGGAACATCATACGTGTCTAAACAGAAGGTTTTGAAGACCAAAAGGAGGTGGATAATCTTTCTCCTTAAAAGTCAGTTTGTTATTTGAAGGAGCACAAGAACCTTCCAACTAGTAATGTGCTACAAGTCTGACCTCCACCTTCAATTTTGCCAGAAAAGTTTGTGCAATTGAAAGATTGCGTTAATATTATGGATTCATTAAAATGATGCTGAGTGAGACTTTGCAGCTCACAAAAAAAGGTAAGATGTCCTGATAATGCCTTGTGATATAAAAGAAGTCAAGGAGGTGATCAAAGACTCAGACACATGAACAAGAGCTGTTATACAAGTCACCGAGGGGTAAAATTATGGTGTCAGCAGATCCACCCATGCGCATCCTCACTCACTGCTGCTGTGAAGGCAGTTTGAGGTAGGTTAATTACAAGTGAAAGTACACTGCAGTCATCTGTATTACCTTCAGCCTGCCTGGGGTAAGCATACCGATAGCTGGGTTAACCTCTTTCTGAATAGCTCACATTTGTCAGGACATGGGGACACGTACATATACAGCTGATATGCAGCAAGTTTGAGAATTTACAGTAACCAAAGTTTTAACCGTCCTCTCTGGCTTTAAAGCAATAAAATATTTATCATCATACCAGAGTTTGGTCAAAGGAGGTTTAAATGATGACTTGCTGCCATGAAAATAAGCGTAACATGTTTCTGAACAATCTTTTTCGGTTGTGCAAAATTGCAATTAGCACTTGACTTTATCAGTTCAATAGTTTCAGACTAGATATAAGGATGACATTTTTTACCATGAGGGTGGTGAAACACTGGCACAGGTTGCCCAGAGAGGTGGCAGATGCCCCATCCCTGGGAACATCCAAGGTCAGGCTGGACGGGGCTCTGAGCAGCCTCATCTAGTTGAAGGTGTCCCTGCTCATGGCAGGGGGGTTGGATCAGATGACCTCTAAAGGTCCCTTCCAACCCAAACTGTTCTATAATTCTATGTTTCTAATTATTTTAGGTCATTCCTAAGTCTTTATGACATTCCTAAGTCTTCTAGGGCAGTACAAGTTTATACAGTGAAAGGACAAATCTGTGAGAAGCTTTTAATGAGAAATGATAGTTTATACTTCATAAACATTGTATTCATTGACTTCTTTGCCGATGTGATTTTAAAACCTTTTACTTATATGTGTGAAAAGGTGAGGTTTAAAAATAGATATTTTTTAATATTGAAAAATGAGAAAATAATACCAGGTTGTACACAAATCAACATTATGAAAATGCCTGCAGATCCAAGTAAATCTGGATATCATAAAAGACAAAATATCATGAAGAAACCTGCATGCCTGCATGCAAAGTGTTTCTTCACCCTTTTCTCTACAACCAGGCAGTTGTCATTCCTTCATTTTTTGAATCTCATTCCTAGAAGACAAGCTTTTTTTTAATGTTAAACAGAGCATTTTCCAAGTGCTATATTTATCTATTACCCTTTATCCTCACCCCTATCCCAAAGGGTATCTTCCTCAGTGCGCAAGTCTCCAATATGAACCGTAGTAAGAGTAAGGACTGGAAGGATTCATCTGTTGGAGATTTCTCAGGCTCGTAGAGAAACTGGTGCCAGTATGGTCCAAACCCCTTTTAGAAATCCTCTTTATGTCAGCTGGCCTCTGTATAATTGTATTAGCTCTGCAATTAACAATCAGTAACTATCAAGTAAAATTGCAACGATGGCCTCTGAGTAAAATCACCTTGTTAGTGCTGTACCCGAAAGCACGCTTTTTTAAAACTCTGTGGCAAAGAGAAAACACGGGCACAAAGTTGTGAGTGATCACCAGTTTACAGAGGGCAGTAGACTGCTGCTGAACTTTGCCTTGCATCCAGTTAACACATGGCAGAGCTCTTCAGAGACATATTGATGAGACACAAGACCGATAAGGAAAGCAAACAGCCGAAAGTGAGAAGTAGTTGGAGAGGTCAGCTGTGCCGCTGAATAGGTACAGATGTACTCGGCTGCTGGCATGCGTCTCGTACCTGGCACGGAGCTCTCGCTCTCGCTGCCATTTAAAAATCCTGTGCGTAAAGCCAGCCTAAATGCTTTGCAGAGTCCTAAGAAATGACAAGAGAAAAAATAAAGTGACAGGCTTCGTAAATTGTGTGGCATAAAAGCATGCTGTTTACATAAGTAACACAGAAATGTTTGCTGGTTTTGTCATTAAGTGCTTTTTTTTTTTTTTTGTTGGCAATACAAAGGTTTGCAATAATTTTATCTGTTTGTCAAGTCTTCAGTCAGTTCTATAACCTCCAAGACAAACTTCCAAAATGCCTTTGGGTCTGATTTTGGGAGACTTTGCGTCTCTTATGCCTCTTAAAATAAATCAGGACAAACATTTTTGAAGTCAATGGGCCTATATTTTTGACTGATGTAAATCTTTTTTTTTTTTTTGACATCAGTATTCCTCTTCTTCACACTAGCAGAAGTTTAGCAGGCTTGTATCGCTGACTTGATCACTTCATTCCGAACACAGCATTTTCCCTGAGTGCTTGTAGTTATAAAGACATATTTGTTACAGAGACAAGAAAACCAGAAAATAGGAAATTAATGCTTTAAAAGGCCATTTAATAGAAGTACGGGAAAGCTTGCACTGCTAAAAGTCGATTCATCTAGAGAGTTTACTGAGAAATCTCTCTGATACTCTTATGTCATGGAGCCTGCCTGCATGAGTCAACCATAGAAAGGAATTTTAATCAATATGTTCATTTTCTAATCAGAGCTGCTACCCATCATTAAGAAGTGTGGCCTGCCAAGCTCCAGCTGAAGCTATCGACTTTGCAGTGGAGCTGCTGGGGACTGGGTGGATCTTTGCTTCTGCTGACCCTGCTCTGAGAAATTAACTTGTGCCAAAGGGGGCAGACAGCTGGCTCTGCCGATGTAAACTTCTGCAGCACCGATGTGTCAGAGAGAGATTCTTTTAAAGGAAAGAGAGAAAACAGCAATCGTAACACTGAACCAGGCAAAAATGAGTTTGGGTTGGCATTTTTTTGCAAATAGACATTCTTTAGGTCACAGTGGGGAATTTTGACATTGCAAAAGGGATGAATGAATTAGCAGGCAAAAATAAGAACAGTCTCTACTTGTAGCTGGAATGTGCAAACGCTGCTAGCGCATCCTTACAGCTCTTGGATCCATGCAGAAGTCAAAGAGGCTTCCAAAAGCCTTTTTAACCCATGGAAAATGCCGCATGTGAAAATTAATGCTTTGTGAATTGCCATCTACTACGTTAGGAAAGCATAGATCATTGTCATGGGGAACTGTGCAAAATGGCTAATTTCTGCCATAATGAATCTTAAACAATGAACTAATTTGTGTCACTTCTAGAACTGGAGGGAAGGATACAGCAAGCCAAGGGTCCACCCCTAGGGAGCTCAGACTAACTCCACTGACACCTATCGGCATGTACAATGCTGATGAATAAGCTCATTCTCCAGGGATGAGCGGAGGCAATTCATCACCGATACAGAGAAATCTGCAAGCAGCAAAGATTGCTGTGAGCCATTCTTAAATGAGGACACACTCCCTTAGAATCATAAAAAGCAACTTGACATCAAAAGAACTTCATGTCCGAAACTCATATCAAAATCAATGTAAAACTATTTGTCTGCACCCCAACATCACTACGGCCAGCAATAGGAGGAATCGGGGGAGAGAAAGGTAGAGACATGCCACGTTCAAAGTGCATGCACAAATTGTAGATCATCTCTAAAATCTGAAGACCTGCTAAGATCAAAACATTTTCACAGGATAAATCATGCATCTAGCAGTAGTATGTGGGTGGAGAATTTGCTCATATTATGTGGCAGTGGTGTGCTGGGTTTGGCTGGGTTTTTTCTTCACGGTAGCTGCTATGGGACCATGTTTTGGATTTGTGCTGGGAAGTGTTGCTGATAACGCAGGGCTGTTGTAGCTGTGGCCGAGCAGCGCTGACACCGAGCCAAGGGCTTTGCTGCCCCTCACCCCACCCCACCAGCGAGGGGGCTGGGGGGGCACAAGGAGCGGGGAGGGGACACGGCCGGCACAGCTGACCCCCCTGACCCAAGGGATGTTCCATACCATATGGCGTCATGCTCAGCGTATAGAGCTGGGGGAAGAAGGAGGAAGGGGGGGACGCGGGGAGTGACGGCGTTTGTCTTCCCAAGTCCCCGTTGCGCGTGACGGAGCCCGGCTGCCCTGGGGATGGCTGAGCCCCTGCCTGCCCGTGGGAAGCGCTGGGTGAATCCCTTGGGTTGCTTTGCTTGTGTGCGCAGCTTTTGCTTCACCCATTAAACTGTCTTTATCTCAGCCCATGAGTTTTCTCACTGTCACCCTTCTGATTCTCTCCTCCATTCCACCTGTGGGAGTGGGAGTGAGAGGCTGTGTGGGCTTAGTTGCTGGCTGGGGATAATCCAAGACAAATGGATATTCCACTGAAACGGAGCTGTGAATGCCAACGTGGCTATGAAGAACTCTTCGGTACCCTCCTCTCTGATACTTGATTAGCAGAATACAGAAGGGTTCAGCACAGTGAGCAAGTGTTAGTGGAACTAATTCTCCGAACCGAACCACCAGACCAAAAAAGAGGAAAGTGATAACATCTCTTTATCACAAGATAAACCATCAGTTGCTCAAGTGTCAAATTGTCAATGTGGTGCAATAAAACATCATGTAACAGAAGAAAATGAGGGAAGGACCTTTTGAAGCCCAAACCCATATGACATGCTCCTCAGACATTAGATGTTTCTAAACCACAGAAAACAGGATGGCTAGTCTAAGAGAGGTGAACAGTCTAATCGTGAGTCTGATCTTGAGCAAAGAGGGAAAGATGTCTCCAGAGGGCACTTTCTGCCATCCTAAGCTAAGAGTTTAAGGGGCCGTGAATCACTGGTGAGTGCCTGCCTCCTTTCATCTGAAAGCGTGGAGGCGTATCTTCAAGCCGCTGTCTGATATTTAAATAGACAAAACTGATTAGGATTAATCCTTCGAGATCACTTGTGACAAGCCTGGTTTGCGTGCCTGGTTCACTATGGTTTAGCAACTGAGCTAGAGCAAAGATCCTTTGCCTCTCACTGAAGCTGGCTACCTCCTCCGCTGCGTGTTCACGTCGGTGTTCACTGCGGAGAGCTAAGGAGTTCTAAGAAGCTCCTGCGGCTAGAGAAGGGTTTCGGCTGACTCCTGGTTAGATGTTGTATCTCTAGCAGCAAAGTCTTGGTAAGTGAAGGATAAAATCTGAAAAAGAGGGAGGTCTATGTCTCTGCTGGAAGAAGGGTGGCAGAGCTGACAAAATACAGAAGCAAAATTCCTTTGGAGGACTGAAGGTGCTGGGAACCTCTGGAACCAATACAGGCAGACACAAGACATCCTCCCCTTCCCACTCACATTTTCGAAAACCTGGATGCTTATTGACACACGCTCGGCTGCGTTTTGGAGCCCGTGTGAGTCACTGAGCTAGGGTTTGTTACTCACCGCTGAGCAATAGCTAAGGAATTGGGAGCTCCGGGGCTCCTGCGTTGGTGGCCACTATATACACGATGTTAAATATGGCAGGTTTGCCTGGGAACCCTCCGAGTCATCCCTCTTTTCCTTTTATTTATTTATTTAGTTGTCAACAGGGTTCAGGGACAGGGTGTTCCTGCTTTCTGGGTTATTTTGTTACCCTTGAGCGAACAAGCAGACAATCTGTGCAAGAAAATGGATTTTATTCATTGTGGGAAAGTGAGTGGATACGGGGCAGGGGGGTGGGGGGAGAAATGTGTTCCACATTCTCTCCACATGATGAATTTAAGATTCATGTGGAGATAAACCAAAAATACCCATGAAAGGGCTTTGGTTTTTACATTTCATTTCCACAGGAGATTCCCAGAGTTGTTTGTTTGAAATAAACAACATAAAAGGAGACCCTCAGCCCACTCTCTGATGTGAAGTAATTAATGGCTGAATCAGCATTTCCACCCTTAATTCTGCTTTTCATATGGTTTGTTTTAAAAATTTGCTCCAGACATGAACTTTACATGTGATAATACTTCGCATTTACAAAAGTCTTTCATCTGAGCAGCACAAAGTGCTTTGAAAATATTAGTCAATTAAGATTCACAACATCACGAGAGATACAGGCTCTTTTTTAAAGAGAAACTGAGGCATTTGGGGTCAAACACACTGGTGACATTTTGCTTAGTGATACAACAGAACATCAGAAACCCAGATTTCTGTTCCTTAATTTGGATAATCATTTGGACCCATCACTATTTCCATGTCTTACATAAAGACGGCTTGTTTAATTTTTCATACCATGAAGAAGTTTGAAACAATTATTGCACTAAAATTTTTCTGTGTGGCTAGATTCTGCTTTATGATATGAGATATTAATAAAGAATTGATAATAATAAAGATCTTCTGGTGTGTAGAACCATCCTGAATTATTACAACAGACCTCATTAATGAAATGGTGGGAGTCACCCTCTGCTGATCTGCACCCATCTTATGGGTGTTGAGCATCTAATATTAACAGCATGCCACATCTGCACTGCAGCAGAGTTTAAAACAGATAACGCAGATGGGAGAAGGAACTGTAAATTATACTTACCTGGGGCAGAATTGGCCCTCGGTTTTATGATTACTGAGAATCTGGATGGAGATTAGCCCGGGTAATTTAGGCAGCTATCTTACATCCTAAATTCCCCAAACCTACTCTAGCCAACTAGGTGCTTCCATTAGACAGATTGGATGTGTGCCTCCTTCTGATGTTCTGCAAAAATTGCGGTGTCCAAGCATCCCTCCCCCTCCCCAGCATCATTTCAGCACTTGGTGCAGCATTTAGGGCTTGCTCAGGGATCTCTCTGCGCAGTATTCAGAGCTGGCCTTCTCCATGAGAACGTGTAAGTTCACAACACGATACAGCCAGGTGAAAATCTTATTTTTAGGGCACAAAGAAGTAAGTGTAAAAGTCTCAATATTTTTTGTTCTTACCTACTTTGCTCAGGTAGGACCGCTGCTAGGATGTTTTGCACCGTGGTAGGGAAGGTTACCCAACCCTACTCTGCGTGGTGGGACATCCAGCCTAAGCCTGTGGGTACTCTGTGTATTGTGGGGATGACGTATAAAGAACCAAGTCAGAAAATCCTTGTCCCTTTCCAACCTCACTACCTGATTTATGGAAGATTGCAGAAGGTGGTTGTAATAAACAATCAGAAGGAAGTGAAGAAAGAAAAGAGGTTTTATAGGAAACCACAGGACTACACAGCTCTAAAGAATGCACAATCAAATCATTTCAAGAAATTACGAAAGAGTCAATTATATGAAGTAAGCATAAAATCAATGGGAAAGAAATGAGATGCCTCTCCTGACCATCTGCCCAGCTGCAAGCAATTGGCATTTCCCTGCAAGCATCGTGGAACAGCATGGCACAAAAATCAGTGGCAGGTGTGGGAAAAGCTAACAGACACAGCGAAGAAACTGAAGCTGGGCTGTTAAGGTCCTAAACATTTCCTGATTCCCAGAATTTAGAAAATTAAGCCAATGTGAACAGCAGTCTTCTGTTATCCTACTTGGTTTGTGACGTTCAGTTTGCCACCAATATCCCGTTTTGGAACAAGACAATCCAATATCTTAGCTGAGAAACAAAAGCCCTGGAGTGAAGACCATGGTAGGCTGTTTGTGGTACTGTGGAGAGGAGCACGGAGGGAGGTGGTGAGTCCGAGTTAGTCCTGTTCATCTCTGTTTCTCTTT
Organism: Falco cherrug; assembly: GCF_023634085.1. Lineage (NCBI taxonomy): Eukaryota > Metazoa > Chordata > Aves > Falconiformes > Falconidae > Falco > Falco cherrug. The sequence goes on from NC_073698.1 coordinate 8,963,540, forward strand.
CTGAACATGTTTTTTTTCCCAGCAATTACAAAAACTGATCAAATTTCAGTAACCAAGGACCAGCATATCTGCTCCTTTCATGGTCTGATCTCCAATGCAGAGATTAATTACCAGTGCTCTCCACTTAATGACATAACTAAGACAAAAAAAGTATTAGTATTTCAGTAAGATTTCCTCCAAGGAAATAAATTTGAACTTCGTATTACATGCTGTTCAAATCCCCCAAAGACCACGATGTCAAAGCTTGCATATAAACTGGTTCCCTGACCTTTATCAGGAGAAAATGTATTTCAGCTTTTACTCTGGAGAGGCAAGAGTAAGGAATATATGTGGTTGCTAATAAGCTGTGCAGCACACAACGTGCTGGAAAGATTGCAGAGTTGTGCATTACTGTAATGACTTTCAGAGGGAACGACAGTCCTGCTCTACAGTATATTGATCACCAAAGTGGCTGCCAAAAAAGTAGAGCAGTGAAATATTGAATATATATTGAACTTGGCCCTTTTCCACACTGTCTCTTTCCAGGATTTCGAACTGAACAACCTGAGGCATGAAATGGTCCTGTTTCCATCAGCTATGTATTCCTCCTGAGGAGCCCTCTCTAACCGTTGTGGCAAAACACTTCCCGTCATCTACCTGGTAATTCCTGCTCCAGCCTCTCATGTTCCCTGTTTTTCGGTAGGGGACCTGCACCATAACTAAAGAGTGACTTTTTAAGGATCACTTGGGAAGTCTGTGCCAAAACAGAGGAGTTTCATCTGTCCAGCTTAGTGCACTAAAGCCAAGGCCATCTTTCCCATTTGGATTTTCAATAGGTTCTTGGGTGTAATCATCTTTTCTGTCAAACTGTTCCAGTGCCATAGGTCTTCTGATTGTAAGTGCAGTAGATATGAATAGAAATAATCCTGGTGGCACTGGACAAGAAGTTGGGAAGCTGCACACAGTAACAGGAGGTGGCTCTCAACTGATGTACGTAGCACTCTGCTGCGTACAGGGTTTAGACTTCGGTTTGTGTGGAAGCCTGTGATGTTTCATTGTCTTTTTTTTTTGTTGTTGTTGTTTGGGTTAATCTAGGGCCATTGTTGCTGGTATAAAATCCTTTTAACAGATGGCTTGGGGCATGGCCCACCGTGATCAAGGGCAGCACATTCGGTCCCTGTCATTAAATAGTGCTGCCTCTAATCCCCAGGGGTGAATGACGTTCTGTATTTTACAATGTGGCAAAGGCATCTGGCAATGTTCAGATACAGGTTATGAGAAGGCGTTTTTCACAGGCATGCATGCAAATACATAAAGTTGTTCTGGGCAAGGTCAGAATAATTCACAATACATATTTTGGCTCAGCTTGAATATCATCTGCAAAACCTACATAGAGAAAATTGCAGGCAAGACTAATGAAAAACTTAATGAGCCTTGACCAGCAGGAATAGTTTATTATGAATTGGTTTAATAGTCCTTTCAGCTACTCTTTCCTCATGCCAATAAATATCAGCCATTACCTGCCCATGAACTTTTGTTTAGCTTGCCATGGATCACACCTCAGAAAAGACCCTATATGGGAAGTGTGTTTGTGTGGACACTCCAAGAGCTGGAAGGACCAAAGCTGGATCTGATATTTTTTGTCCACACCCAGAACAATGACACTGGAGTCACTTATCAGAGTCAAAAGTTAAGTTTCAAAATACAGTCTTGTTTATGATGAACTATTCCTTTTTAAGGCTAATACCAGAACATTAAATGCCTTTGGATTGTTTTATCTATTATTCGGGGCCTTTGGATTGTTTTATCTATTGTTCGAGGCAATTTTGTTTGATAAAGTCCTACTTGAATATCTGAGATTTGCGCTGGGGAGCACAATAACAGGATATGGTCACATCAACAACTGACTGGGAGGTTCACCAGCGCCTAACTTGCAACACTTCAGCTATTTCGTGGTAACAACCCTTTACATGCTTCGCCCCGCGTCAGTCACCGGGGAACAAGCTCCCTGCGGTTTCACATGGAGAATGCTCCAGCGCTTACCAGGATGTGAGGGATGCTCTGTGAACCCAAATCCCAACTAACCCCTCAACAACATGCTCATGGGCCTAAGCCCAAGGCGTTTACAGCTGCAAGACACCACAACAGGGACTCTTTAGTGTCAGATAGGGAACGCTTTTGTCATGCAAAAGATTTTGGATGTTAACAGAGGGTGGGAGCAACAGCTTTGCCAGTGGATTTGGAGACAAGCTTTGAAGGAAGAGAAGGGAGGATTCTTGGAGTACAGAAAGCCTGAACTGCTAGATCTTTTTTTCCCCCCTCTAAATAACAAACAAAGCTGTGACCACAGGGTCTGCCCATCCTGAGTCCCTGGGATACTGGAGGGAGACGAGTGATTAGAAACAGCTGAAATACTGCTTTAAGTCTCCATTATTAATCCTGCAGCAATTCCACTGTCTTCATAACTTCCTTTAATAGGAAATTTTCCTTCCACTGTCTGAACGCTGAAGACAATTTATTTCTTATGATTATATGCCATAAACTTGTTTTGAAATGAGTTTGTCAGATTGCCCTGAGTGATGCTGCACCTACCAAATGAACCTGTGAATGTGAAGAGCTACCACAAAGCATTAAACGAATTCCTCCACCTATAGGAAACCGCTTGTAGTGCATAAGCATCGCCCTGGGCACGATCACGGCAGCATTCCCAGTGCCAGGTACCCAACGTGGCAGGACACTAACGGTCAGCTTCAGAGACCACACCTGTGACTGCAGCAGGAGGGTGCCATGGGCTCTCTCCCACGACCAGTTTTAGCAGTCTTCCAAAGCTGGAGCTGGGAAGCCGCCTTTGAAGAGGTGCCAACAAAGAAGAATTGTCCTGACTAGACTAAAGGGCAAGTCCGCACCTCTGAATGTATATGTATGGATCCTATCAGTAATAATGCAGAGGTAAGACAGCGTATAGGACACCTAGGAACCTGCGTGCTGAAAGCCCCAACAATTCAAGCCCCTCATCTGCGAGATGAGGAGACAGGAACACACATGAAATAGGTGTTAATCGTGGTGTTCTTGCTCTGCACAACACTGACTCATTCTTTCCATTTTGGCAGGCTATATCCAGAAAAACAACGCTGGATGGTGGCTGTGTGTTGCCTACAAGCCTGGCAAAGGTACAGCAGTAGAGATCACACCTCTTTTTATAGATGTGAAAAAGCCAATGGTGAGAAACAACCAAGATGGAAGAAGGCATTTTTGTTTGCAGCTGTTTGAGAAGTAGGTATGCACCGTCTTGTCCTCTCCACCCTTTTTTCTGGGTTACTTCATCACTGGGACAGGTCCTCATCTCGCCTACCTGGAGATAAAAACACGGGGTTGATATAGGTAACCTGGCCTTGCATCTGTGAGCTCAGCTTGCACCGAACTTGCTTTGCTCCTGAGTATGTTAGATGAGTGTGTGTCATCTGGGAGAGCCAGAGGATTTCTTTGAGACTCTGACAAAAAATTCTCATGGGAATAATGCCTTAAAGCAGGACCACATCCTCTTAATGGAGCTTTACACAGAGCGGGGAGGAGAGCTGGGAAGGTTTGCAAGTGCTGTGGATCAGGAGCAGTAACTGAAGGATGTGGCTGCTGACAGGAGAAGGGAGGAGGACCCCAAGTCACTTGAAAAAGTGGGCCTTGGCTACCAAAAGGTCTTGCTGCTGTCCTGTTTTGACGATAACCTAGCTCAAACACCTGAGATAAGACTGGCATTTAAGCCTGGGGCTGTACAAATATGCTGCGAGGACCTCTGAAAACTTATGGGGTATAAAGCGAGACAGGGAGTGTGTGGGAGAAGGATGCTGCTCCTTCCCATTACACAGGGATTCACCCCGACCGTGTAAGAAGCTGTGGCAGAGCTGGGCTTTGCACATGGGTCTTTGGAGCCGCGACACCTCCGTAACCCCCAGCCAGCCGTCTGTGCTGGTGGCAGGGGACATGCTTTTCTCGTGAACTGGAGAAAGCCTGAATGCCACAGATGTCTGAAAGGCAGGAACACTCAACCGATACTGTCTCACATAATGAAACAAAAGAAGCAGAAACATCTCTCATACAAATCCACAGCATTATGAACGTTCATAAGAAAATAAAACTAACCCCAAAACCTGAACACACTTTGTCCCAGCTCCCTCTGGAGTGTGCTGCAGTGTGTTCGCCTTTACCCGCAGGGGAGGGATGGGAGAACAAATACCAAATCCCAGATGTTGTAAACATTGCATAATGAATTACTGGAAAATAGTATAGGGATGGATGAATAGATTAATGGTGAATAATACAAAATAAATAATAATAAACCACACAACTACAAAACAGAACAAACAGCTCTCATGCAAGAAGCACTACTAGGCTGAGAAAGTGTTACCTAGAGGAACCAGAGGAAACTCCAGCCCTTTTCAGAGTTTCAGCTGGAGTGGACAAAGCACTGATGTACAGCCGTCAGGAACACGCTTAGAAGATTGATAAATCGTATTATCTGGATCACTTTCCTGTCTCTAGATAAACGTCATACTATAGAAATTGCTGGTTTAGTAACATTCAATTCACATACAAATGGGCTGGGTTTTGACTTGGTAAGATAACTTGTCAGAAGCAGACTTCCTTATTTATTCCCTTAAAGATTTTCCTAGTGTTACATAAGAATTAAGATCTTTTTTATCTCACGGAAGAAAAAAACCCTTTAATAGTGACTGCTCCACTCTTTCCAAACACTGAAACTCACTGTAAAACAGTCCTACAAGTAGTCTCTTGGTGTATAACTACTACCCACATTTGCCCGGGCCACCAACTCCTGCCAGGGGGAACCTAAACTCCAAATTAACAGTCCCGTGACACCAACAGCTACCAGCAACTCTCCTTTAGTTCAGTGTCTGCTTTCTCTGGGGTAGAGCTCTGTTCATGTGGTGAAATTTCAAGTAACTATAGCTTGAAGGCAACATCTGTTCCAAGAGGTGAACTTTAAGAGACTTCAGGATAACGGAACCAGCAGGTACTGAGATGGCATTTTTACAGATGGTTTCCTGGGTGAGTATGGCGCTTACTCATATGAAGCAAAGTCCATTGCGTGCTTTAAACTCTAAGATGTGAGTTACACAGAGGCAAGCAGCTTGATGCAGCACAGACTATTGTTTTCCTCACCTCCACTTTTCTCCATGCCTTGCTCCTTCCTACTGTTTCCTGGCTCTAACCTCTGAATACATCAAGAAACAAAGAGCACACCGAGTCTGAGCCTATTTCTGAGAGAAATGCTTCTGATATCTATTGAGAAAGGGTACAGAACAAGAGGATGGTGACAGATGGCAGGATAAATGCGTGGAGAGAAAGGTAAGGATACAGAGAAAGGTAAGGATACAGAGAGTAAGTTTCTATACATTGCCCTGAAGAATTCAATTGAACACTTAAAGGAGAATTAGGGCATGGAAAGTGCTGATACAGAGAGCCAATGTGAGTGAGTGCACAAAGACCAGCAACTGAGATATATCAAGTAGCTTCGCCCTAATGCTAGGGAAAGAGCAGGGAAAGGGAAGGAGAGATGAAGATTGTAGTATTACTCAGGGCTCTGTCATACGGGCATCCTTGCCCAGAGGCCAAAGTATGTGGTTTCATGTTATAGAACAGAACTGAAGCTTTGAGGTTTGGGGTTCGGGAGGGGGGGGGAACACAGGAGCTGCCATTTCAGGCATCTGACTGAGAGTGCAGGAATGCAACAAATGGGCGGTGTTACTGCAGCTTAATGAATCAGCTGAGCTGCTGTGCACACCGATGTAAAGCGGCTTCACCTGTCATATCTGCAAGACAAAATGTGTTAACTGACCCTAACATGAAAGTGGATTCTTTCCAAGGCCCTGTGAGAGGAGGTTCAGCAAATGTGTGTTGATTAGCTCTTCAGAGAGGCTTAAAATAAAGCTGAGGTGCATCTTAGGGGACAGGTGACAAAATCACAGTAACCATGTTGCTTTTATTCAGAAGGTCATATAAATCACCACTGTTTTGGTTTTGGCACTGATAGTCTACAGTCAGTTATTTCCTTGTATGTTCCACGGGCTTTCCTTATAACACATACTGAGCAACTTCCCAAAGCCATTTTTCTTTCCTTCTTTAGACCCTGTATTAATAAGGAATATGAATATTAGAAAACTGCCGTGGGAGCAAGAGAGAGGACTGAGTTTCATACCAATAGCTATACTCCTTTTGTTTAACTCAAGCACAGATCACAAAGTATCCCTCATGTATTACAAAACATGCCATGTAAATAAATCATAATCCCCTTAAGTGGAGGAAGAGTTAGGGATTATTAACCTTTCCCTTTACGGTCTCTGCTCTGAGTAGTGTAGAAACCTCCCCTTTTTTGTGCTCCAGGCAGGTATTTGAGTTCAGCTAAGCCATTCCAGCAGAAATTTTCTAGCATTCATGTACCCCGCACGACACCTTCCATCCCAGTGTGTCCAAGCAAGCAGTCATCAGTATTGCTGGTGTACGGCGAGATCACTCACTTGCTCTGTTAGTAAGGGACTAGTAAAAGTGTGTGGGACCCTACTGAGCCAGGAAAGCAGCTAAGTGCCACTAGGCCTTTTTTTAACATATTAATTCAGTTATGATGCAGAGGTAATTCTAAAAATAATTACTGCATTGTCCCTGAATTTAGGGAAGCACCAAAGCTGCAGGATACTCAGTTGCCCAGTACTAATCCTTCTCATGGCTGAATTGAGCCTTGTGTTTACACAGCATCATCTGGTGTGAAAAAGACTGTCATTCTGTATTCTGCTTTTAAGAAGTTTGATCTTTACCTATTCAAAAGCCAGCGGGTCCCAGTTCAAACTGGGCTGTTGGATACAAAAGTAAATGCAGCCAAATGCAATAGAAGACACGTAAACATTACACACACAAATATGTGCACAGATGTGTGGCAAATATATGTGTAAATAGTGCTTCTGAGGCATATATATGTTTAAAGAGTGGTTTTGCATGCCCTGAATACTGTACACTTGAATGAACTTTCCCTCAGAGCAGAAGCGTAGAGGGGTTTTTTTGTACTCATAATTTTTTTCCCATAAAAATAGTTTAATGATTTAACTCCCATAAGCCCAAGAGCTCCAGATGCATATTTTAGTTGTTTGTCATAAAGAACTATCAAAAAAAAAAAAAAAAAAAGACCAGTCTTTTCAGCCAGAATGAGTTTGCACAATGCTTAATGTTAAAGTCAAGGAGAAGAGTTTTTCATTATAGTGAAATAAGTCCTTGTAAAAGTGTCATTTGTGAAGCTTTAAAACCAGCAGTAGTAAATTAAGAATTTTTTTTTGCCATCTGAAATGCTTTAAAAGGAACTAGGTCTCTAGAAGGTGAACTCCAGTTCCTATCAAAGGCAGCAATAACCTTCCAATTGATTTCAGTGGTGGCAAAACATGGACCTACCTGTCTGGCTTTGTATTTCTTCTCCTGGGGGCATCCAGATACTTTGTCAGATACTTTGGATGCGGATATAACAGAGGAACCCCACAGAATTGCACATGTGGGTGGATATAGATTCATGTGCTTCAGAAAAAACTGGAATTGCACTAATTTCAGGAAGCAAAGTTCACTGTCATCTCCCTAAGGGATAGGATTCAGATGCACCTCTTAGGACCCTTTCTTCCAAACACACCTATCTCTGCTTCTTTGTGGAAAGTGCTTCCAGAGGCATCTGTCAGAGGGAGCAGGCTCTTTTAAGTCAGATGTGGTTAACAGAACACTCGCTTCTCATCTCTATATAAGACAGTGTCATCAGTCACCCAATTCTTTTTCAAACTGCTTATCTTTCACTCCTTGTTAATGGTTTTCCCACAAGCAACACTGTTTGCTTCTGGAATTACTTGGGTGATGCCCACTTAATTGCCTTTTGTCCTTTTCACCTTGGGATGAACTCATATATGAAGAGGGATTTACCTAAAAGGGAAAGTTCTTGCAGTCTTCGGTTAAGTATTTACTTATGCCTTTTTTGGTTTGCCTTCTCCTTGGTATTCCCAAGTCCTTTGAGACATCGATATCAATTCCCACTGACTCTATAGACGCTCCTCCTCTCCAGCAGGGTTACTCAATACTGTTTTGGAGGCATTTTCTACTACTTAACTTGACTGCAAATATTTTTGTATTTGTGTTACAAAGGCCAACAGGGACCTTGTAGATCATTTCCTCCTGTTCTTAGAAAAGTACGTGCAAGAGTGGTTAGGATACAGACATTTCAGACTGGATTCAGACAGGACTGCAGGACCAGGCTGCAATATTAATTTATATAACTCAGAGTGATCAAGAAATTACTGAATGAAGGGCCTAGGTCACCCTTCGCTTATCAAAGCACATTTTAAAAGTAAATTACAAATACAAATTTACAAAAATTTGTGTATTACAAAATACACAAAGACTATCAGTAAAATGCACACCAATGCTGCAGTACCTTGAAACCCCTTGGCTTTTCGTAAAAGGAAGCAACAGAGAAGGAAGGGAAACTAGGGGAACACCACGGGCCCGAAATAGGAGAAAAGTGAAGTTAGATTCAAGGTAATGTATAGATGTGGCTCAGCACTGAAGGAGCTACCCTTCATACTCCTAGCAGCACTTACTTACCTAGACTGCCTGTTTTCTGAACAGGGGGCATTTTGAGGCTGTGAAAAGGAAGAAGGTGGTATGCTGAATGGGGAACGTCCACAGCCACGTGCTTCGGGGACTCCCTTGACACCACAATGTCTCTACTCAAAAGCCTTCTCACAGCAGCGACCTGCTCTCCAGCTGCTGTTACCTGTGGTGACTGCTTCAAGTATCACCTTCTTTGCTATCATGAAACTGGTCTTCATGTCTCTTACTTCCCACATTATATTAAATAAAGAAATATTTTTAAGGACAGGCAGAATTGTTTGAGCCAGCTCTGAGTATAACAGGCTGTACAAAGTGGGAGTAGTTACAGAAGGCTGGAGTGGCTAAGGCAGTCCCCGGTGAGGACACCACTCACCTGGAACTGGGATGAGTTCAGACAGAGAAAGAGTTTACACGGGAGCCTCCCTCCTGCCCCAGCTGAGTGATGCTAAGATGCTACATGTAAGGGGCAGCACGTATGAAATGGAGGCACTTCCCAGATGTCCTGTCCTGGCTGGTTTTTGTACCAGACCAAGCAAGTAGATGCTCTCTGAGCTCTAGGAAGAAGAGAGAAATGTCCATTCTGAGGGTCCCACCAGAACTTCATCTTTAATAAAGACCCCTAGCGATGAGGTGGGGGCAGGCTTTAGGAGGCTTTATTCATACACCAAAATATTTCTTCTTAAACATTAATGAGGACTTTTTGTGTAGTGTTATGCAGCAGCTGACACGGATCCAAGGCTGCCTGTGGAATTCCGGTATTGGACTTCTGTACCTAAATAATTATTTTGGTGGTTGAAATCCATTATGAACCTAAACTTTAATGTCTGCACTCCAGAAAACCATTTTTTTTATATTCCTAACCTGTACCTGTAGCTGAACAGAGAAGTTTTCTGTTTTCCAATCTGTCCCCACAAGGATCCCTTCCTCTCCATCCAGTTGTAGCTAGACACCCAGGACCTCCGCATGGGCTGGAGTTCAGTGGGAGCTGAGGGCTCACTCAGCTTTCTGCCAGTCTTCACCTCCCCAGATGGTTTAGCATTACCAGAATTGCTCGTTGCAGGAGGTAATAGCCATCCTTTCTGAAATGCAATGTGCATCATTTCTGCTTGTCCCTTGTCTAGAACTGACGTTTATATGGCAAACGTACAGTGCTGAAACAAAACAGAAATATTTCAGAATTTTCTCTAAGACATTTGTGAACTTTTTCCTGTGTATAAAGTACAACATTTCTACCAAACTCAGCCATGCATGTTCTTATCTGAATATTTGATTTACAAACCATAGTGATGCTAGTTTGCCTTTTTACCTTTTACTGACTGACCAATCAATCCACTGACCCTTAGGTATCCTTCTGTCTAGTCTGTACCCACAGATTTCCAGGTTCAGTGGCCTTCAACTGAACATCTATGGGCAGGAGGGAACATCTATGGACAGGTAGGAGCAGCCTCATGTTCACAAATGCTGGTCCTCATGGGGGACTTCAGCCACACTGGTATCTGTTGGAGGGACAACAAGCAGAGCTTAAGTAATTCCAGTTCCTGGAATGTGCTGATGATACCTTCCTTTTCCAAATGACAGAGGAGCCAACGAGGAGAGGTGCCATGCTGGATCTTGTTCTCACCAATAAGGAGGGGCTGGTGGGGAATGTGAAGCTCAAGGGCAGCCTTGGCTGCAGTGACCATGAAATGGTAGAGTTCAAGATCCTTAGGGCAGCAAGGAGGGCGCACAGCAAGCTCACTGCCCTGGACTTCAGGAGAGCAGACTTTGGTCTCTTCAGGGATCTGCTTGGTAGAGGACCATGGGATAAAGCCCTGGAGGGACAAGGGGCCCAAACAAGCTGGTTAATGTTCAAGGATCACCTCCTCCAAGCTCAGGAGCGATGTGTCCCAACAAAGAGGAGGTCAGGCAAAAAGGCCAGGAGGCTGCATGGATGAACAAGGAGCTCCTGGGCAAGCTCAGACACAAAAAGGAAGCCTGCAGAGGGTGCAGGCAAGGAGAGGTAGCCTGGGAGGGATACAGAGATGTTGTCCAGGCAGCCAGGGATCAGGTTAGGAAAGCTAAAGGCCTGATAAAATTAAATCTGGCCAGGGACATTGAGGGCACCAAGAAAAGCTTCCATAAGTTCATCATTGATAAAAGGAAGACTAGCGAAAACGTGCCTTCTCCAGAAGGAAAGAGGAGATACTTAGTCACCTGGGGTACGGAGAAAGCTTAGGTACTGGACAACATTTTTGCCTCAGTCTTCACTTGCAAGTGCTCCAGACACGTTGCTCAAGTTGTAGAAGGCAAAGACAGGGGCTGGGAGGATGAAGAAACAGCTGTTGTAGAAGATCAAGTTCAAGACCATCTAAGGAACCTGAAGGTGCACAGGTCCATGGGCACTAATGAGGTGGACCTGTGGATCCTGAGGGAACTGGCGGACAAAGCGGCTAAGCCACTATCCATCATATCTGGGAAGCCGTGGCAGTCTGGGGAAGTTCCCACTGACTGGAAAAGGGGAAACATAACCCCCATTTTTAAAAAAAGGGAAATGAGGAAGACCCGGTGAACTACAGGCTCGTCAGTCTCACCTCTGTGCCTGGCAAGATCATGGAGCAGATCCTCCTGGAAACTTTGCCAAGGCACATGGAAAATAAGGAGGTGATTGGTGGCAACCAGCATGGCTTCACTAAGGGCAAATCATGCCTGACAAATCTGGTGGCCTTCTACAATGGGGTTACAGCGTTGGTAGATGAGGGAAGAGCAAGTGGTATTATCTACCTGGACTTGTGCAAAGCATCTGACACTGTCTCGTAGGACATTCTTGTCCCTAAAGTGGAGAGACATGGGTTTGACAGATGGACTGCTCGATGGATAAGGAATTGGATGGATGGTCACATTCAAAGAGTTACAGTCAATGGCTCGATGTTCAAGTGGAGACCAGTAATGAATGGAATTCCTCAGGAGTTGGTATTGGGACTGGCCCTGTTTAACATCTTTGTTGGTGACATGGACAGTGGCATTGAGTGCACCCTCAGCAAGTTTGCTGACAACACCAAGCTGTGTGATGCGGTCAATATGCTGGAGGGAAGGGATGCCATCCAGAGGGACCTTGACAGGCTTGAGAGGTGGGCCTGAGTGAGCCTCATGGAGTTCAACAAGGCCAAGCGCAAGGTCCTGCATGTGGGTCAGGGCAATCCCAAGCACAGACACAGGCTGGGCAGGGAATGGATTGAGAGCAGCCCTGAGGAGAAGGACTTGGTGGCATTGGTTGACGAGAAGCACAACATGGCCCGGCAATGTGTGTTTGCAGCCCAGAAAGCCAACTGTATCCTGGGCTGCATCACCAGCAGCGTGGCCGGCAGGTCGAGGGAGGGGATTCTGCCCCTCTGCTCTGCTCTGGTGAGACCCCACCTGCAGTGCTGCATCCAGCTCTGGGGCCCCCAACAGGAGAAGGACATGGGCCTGTTGGAGCGAGTGCAGAGGAGGCCACAAAGATGATCAGAGGGCTGGAGCACCTTTCCTATGAGGACAGGCTGAGAGAGTTGGGGTTGTCGGCCTGGAGCAGAGAAGGCTCCGGGGAGACCTTAAAAAAAAAAAAAAAAAAAGCAGCTGCCAGTGCCTAAAGGGGCTGACAAGGACACTGGAGAGGGGCTTTCTACAAGGGCAGGCAGTGACAGGACAAGGGGAATGGCTTTAGACTGAAAGAGGGGAGATTTAGGTCAGATATAAGGAAGCAATTCTTTATTATGAGAGTGGCGAGGCACTGTCCCAGGCTGCCCAGAGCAGCTGTGGGTGCCCCATCCCTGGCAGGGCTCAAGGCCAGGCTGGACGGGGCTGGGAGCAGCCTGGGCTGGTGGAAGGTCCCTGCCCATGGCAGGGGGGTGGGACTGGATGACTTTTAAGGTCCCTTCCAACCCAAACCATTCAATGGTCCTATGACTCTATGAATAAAAGGTGCTGGCAAGAACCAGCATCCAAATTCTCTACACAAATTGCACACAAGAGCAAAGACGCATTCTTTGCCTCTGAAAACACCTGTGTGTGTCGGTCTGAAGACCTGTTAGGGTGGTGGCTGGCCCAGGCAGTGCAAACCCTCCTGTCTGGTTACTCATGTAAAAGAACCTCTGGTTAGAAGGTATTTGTGTTTACCTTGAAGATAACTGATCAGATTCCAGCCAAAATGTCTTGAACAAGCCTTGAACATGCCCACAAGCACAGAAAGGTATTTGGGAGGGACAGTGCTAAGTCTTCTTTGTGCATGTTTAATCTTAGGTTGCTGATAAAGTTTGGGAAGTGTGAGGAAAACCTCACGACACAGCCTGTACTTCAACACAGCACCAAGCCCTTTGTGGAAATGTCGTTTTCTTCCCCTAAAGGGTATCAGGCCACTATCTACATATTATGGACTTCCATGAAAAGGTACCCAGTGATGCTTTTCACGGTTTGCTGAACTGGTCCATGGAGCTTCGTTATTAAAAAGTCCCACTGGTTACAGCTGTACTCCTGACTGCAACAGACCAGTGACTGTAGCCTGGCATGAAGCCAAAGGGCATGTTATGATTCATATCCACATGACTAAACACTTCTCCCCCTAAAAACAGGGTGGCCACACCCAGCCTGCCTGTTGGGAATGGTCCCAAGAATGTGCTGTTCTCCACACTGTGCTCAGGTTTTGTCTGTTAGCTGATGCTAATCCGCATCAAGGGACCATGAAACAATACAGACAAGCATGCACTGGTGCTAGAGCTAGTGTCATGGCCCGGTTTAATTTACTGGTCTAGACACAGCCATTATTACAAAGAATTTAGCAGGATTCTTGAAAGGGCCAGTACATTTATACAGCTAAAGAGACTATCCAGAGGAACAGGAAAAATATTTCAAAAATAAACCCCCAAACCAGATCAGGTGTTTTGGAAGTGATAAAGCATTAAGCTCCTCTGGGAACAGATTACCCAGAAATGCTTCTTAGAAGGTTTCTGGTATCCTCCCCAGCAACATCTGGTGCTGCAGGTTTTTGGGAAGAGGATGCTGGAGACGATGGCCCCTCTGCCCACTCTGCTATGGCAGTCCTGGTGCTAACCGCCATCCCATGGTACATTTCCAGTAAAAGGTACAGAAAAATTGTGAAAATTCCTCAGGACCTCTGATTTCCTTGACTTTCTCCCTGACCTGAACAGGGCAATGTTTGGAGTTGGAAGCCGGCTTTCGCCCAGTGCTGCATCCAGATGAGCAGGCCTGGGCGCACTGGACACAGGGCTGCTGAAGGAAGCTGTACTGCTCCACACCTGGGCTGGTACATTGACACGAAGGTGGATATGGTTTGCAAGGCAGTTTTACTGCCTGGTAGCTATACACTTGTGGGAAGTGTACCGCTAAGTTGTATCTGTCATTATTTTTGAACTGTATTCTTCAACTCAAAAGCTTACGCTTTTTCTAATGTTTTCTTATTTAGATCTAAATAAAGACATGGAGTCTTTCACATGCATACATAGCATAGCTTGCCTCTTGCATCCCTTCTCTTACCTCCAGGATGAACTCAGGTTCTTGTTCCAAACATGACTGTGGTGTGATGAGTTGGAGAGTTTTAACAACTTCTACTTGAGCTTCCTTTTGTGAAAGTCCATGAGAAGCAGCAGCTGAAGAAGAAAGGTTGAAGCAGAAATGTGTAGAAATGGCACCATGGGCAGACCCTGCCAGCAGAGACACTGATTCTGATAGCAGCCAACACACGTTTGCCTTGGCTGGAAATATCAACAGATTATGGGAAGTTCAGAATAGCCATGAACGACATCAGCAGCCTCCTTCCTGAGGCCAGAATCTGGGACACAAATGTAGCCATTATATGGAAAAATACAGTGATGCCTAAGTGAAGAACCAGTTTTAGCAACCCACCTGGAGGCCCCCAGCATGCGCCAATGCCTTCTACTGTGGGAATGAAGACACGGATTGCATAATCCTTACGGGAGACCCTGAGCCAAAATGGCTCATGTCATGCTGTTTCCTTCAGATAAGTGGCACTACCTTTGATCAGTGGTAATCGGTCTGCAGATATTTTATGTGCAGTGTCTATTTACATCGAAGAAATATTATCATGGATAATAAATCTGTATGCCCCTTTCATTACAAAGGCAGGCTTCAGGTCTGAAGCGAAATGTGAAGGCATATCCTGTATCTCATGCCAACCCCAAATTCCCACCAAAAAAGGGCTGTGGAAATACAGAATCGGACCCAGGCAAAATCTAAATGCAGTTTGTCCCTGTTCTTTCTTGTGGGTGATACTCAATTCATTACGGAGGCTTAGCACAAAGCCTAGCCCACACTTAAGCCCCTCAGCAGGATGTTCAAGTGGTGTCTAGGCTTTGTGCTGGGTCTCTGCACTGGCGTGAATTTTTACCAGTGGGGAGAAGAGTTGCTTTGTCCATGTTGAAAAGCACACAGTCAGCCTTCCCTGTAGTAGGTCTCTTAATTTAGTTTTGATTTAATCCTTTGCATTGAGGGGTGCTGGTTTCTCTAAAGAAATAAAAGCTGCCACTCTGAGGCATGTGGATTTTACTATCCACGCGATCCAAATAGTTACATTCAAATGAAATTGAAGCACTTCAAGAGCCAAATCTAGAACAGTTTTTCTTAATTGGCATATAAAGTTTTAGTTCCTTTCGTTAACATTTTAAGGCAAGTTAAAAGCATTATTTTAAATGCTGAGGATTAAGCACAGTAGCCTCAGATGTACGAGTGCTCCCATACTCTTACTTCATATGATCTATCTGAGCTCTGACTAATTGTAACCACAAGCCCTTGAAGACAGCACATAACCCCTAGAAGCTGCAATAACTGTATTAGGTATGGTTCATCATAGATATTTTCATATATGTAAATAAAAGTCCACTTACAATGCTAAATATACCTTCACTTTGGACTGTATACACAGGTTTCCCTTTGTTTCTATTCTGTTGCCACTAGCAGCTGCTTTTTGGATGCTAGGGCCATGTCGCCTTTGCATAGTGGGTTTCCAGCGAAAGACTCAAGGATTTGGGTGGTAAAATAGCTATCGAGTAAAAAAAGGAGCTGAAAAACTTTAAAAACTGTCAGCTAGAATACAAAACCAAAGTTTTGGTTCAGTGGCTTGGTAAATATTCCAGGAACTGCTCTTCTCTCTGTGGCATTAGGGGTGCAATCCTCCCTCATTTCCCTGTCTCCTTGTAGAGGTGAATGTCTCTGACACTCCTTAGGGGGTGGTTATAGCAGTGGGATCAAAAAAGCTCAGATTATAGTGGTGAGGCACGGTGGTCTCCTGGTTCAGGCTGCAACCTGGACATCCCAATGTGCATTCCTGGGTTTATCACACTGACTCACGGTCAGAATAAGGACAAGTCCGAGGTACCCAGATTCGTTTTACCTTTGGTATACACAGCGCTCTCCAGCTGTGTGCGGAAGAGGCTGGGAGATGCTTCGGTGAGAAGCACTATAAATGCAAAGATGTTGGCATGTGGGTGATGAGGGAGAAGTATTTTACTGAGCAGACCTACAGGTATCATGATTGGGAAGAGGAGGGTGGAAACGACAGTCAGTAACTAGGCAAGAGGCAACACTTGTCAGAAGGTCATGATGAGGAACCCCAACCCAGGAGACTGGTAACAGCTGAGAATATGAAGAAGCCAGCCTTGCTTGGCTCTGGAAGGTCCCAAGTACAGGACTGTGAGCACAGCATGGGCTTAATCACTGAGCTTAAATAAACAGCTGCTTTCCAAGAGCACTGAGCACCAAAATGAAGTTCTCTTGAGTTCCTCTGAGGTATGTAGCTTATATAGACTTGCCTTACCAACTGAAATGTTGGGCTGTCCCTCCTTTCTGATGACTAGGATCATCACATGGCTACAGGATGAAAAGAGTTAACCCTGCCTTTTACACAGGCGTGTTGTCCTAGTACACCTCAGCTAGCTTCACACACTTATCTCATACATCTAAGGCTATGCCTCCACTAATAAATTAAACAAGGCAAGGAACGTTACAGGGCACAGGACTGCTGCTATACTATCAGAAAGGCCCCTGACATCGGTGTAGTGGAGAGTACTAGCCCTGTTCCAACAGTCCCTGGCCGTGACCTGGGAGCCCACCAGGCTGGTGGTCCCTACAGAGACACTTTGATCAGCAAAACATGAAAATTTACTCGCCCGGATGGTGGCTGCATGGTGCCATCTGGCCTCAGGACTAGAGCTTGGACACATTTAACTTACTAATACAGACCATGTCTAAGATCTGGAAAGGTAAAGACACTTCCAGAGTCTGAGTCAGCCCATCCAGGATCTGAATCAGTCCTAAAGCTGTCTGTCTGTCTGTGTACTGGGAGGCTTAGGTGTTACCTTCCTAGGCAGCTGCCTCAGCTGCAGGTATACAGTCAGGGCAGAGGAATCTGAGCAAGAAAAGGTAGCCAAGGTGTATGGGATTAGACCGGAGGAAGGTATTTTCTCTTGTACTCTGCTGAATGATAAAATAATTAAATGGTTGACATTGTTTTTAATAATCCTATCCTGATTCTCCAGTCACTGTAATAATAATATTTAGTGCTTTGAAAGCGAATCTGGATGTTTTTGTAATAAGAATCTAGTAATTTGCATCCACCCAGGGTCACAGAATGCTTTATAAATTCTCTTCCATAATGTTACCAAGAGGACTCTGAATAATAGTGTCCCTGCTTGATGAATGTGTAAACTGAGGTACAAGAGAGCTGAAAGGACTTTTTTTGCCCTTTTTTCCCCCATATAGCTAGTCAGAGATGAAGCTGGAAGTGCAGCCCCTGGGGCTCAGGTCGTACTCTCCCAAACCTGCCAGCTGAGAAAGTGTCTCACTTTGTTTTAATGAAATTCTGTTTGCCATTTCATTTTGCAGACTGTTAGCCCAGAATAATGGGAAGTGGGTACCCTGATGGATAACAGAAAGCCTTTCTGATTTGTCAAAGTACAATTAATAGCTGGCAAGCTCAAGACCAGCTCTCTGTCAGTAAATACCGTTTGGGCCAGAGTCACTTAAAGGTTTCTGTCCTTGTGCCTCTAGTTGGCAGGGTCAGCTGCAGCTCAGTCTGGAATTTGAATCCCCAAGCGCAGAAGCAATCTTTATCCTGCAGAGCCTTCTCAGAAAAGATATCCCAGGCCCCCAAGACCATGAGTCTTTTGCATCTGGTCAGAATAAAGGCAGAGAGACAGTCAGCAAAGGGTGAGGTCTGATTTGTGTTTTTTAACAGAGTTTTGTTGTCCTCAAGCTCTTCTCCGAGGTGAATTTTCTTGCCAGACATTATCAGCTTCAGTGGTTTGGCTCAGATTTTTGCTCCAGATTCCTTTGTCCTGTTGACTTTTGGATCAACTCTGCACTGGCTCTGTTTTGAAAGTTGCTTTACTCATATTAATGTTTAACTTAAACAAGTATTAAATCATGAGTGTAACATGGAAACGTTTAAGTCTCTGGACAGTTCCTTTCCTTGCTGCTTTCAACTTGTACATGAGTATAGCTTCACTTGGCAGGATTTCTTCTGTTTGGTGCTGGTCTCAAGACACTCCATTATTACTTCTGTTTTAATGCAGTGGAAAATAAGAACCACTCCCCCCACCCCCACCCCCACTGTGGCATTGTAGGCAATACTGTGGGCTCCTGTGAGTCAGAGTGGACCAAGGTGGGGGGACAGAAGCCTGAAACTTATTTATTTCCCATTATATCCATGAGTATCCACAGTGTTTTGGGGCTGGGAACTTGGTGGTGGATCTAGAGGCTCCATGAGGAAGGAAAAAGTCTCTTACTGTTGTCATATACCTCTTTACAACTCGTCAGTTATGCTCTGGGCATTAGATGCCAGTACCAATAGAAATGGAAGAGAAAACCAGATATTAGGTGTATCAGGACAGTTATCCCCATGAAAAGTAACAACTTTCCATGCTGGTACTGCTTTGTGCACATTTTCCAGGGAACAGCTGATGGAGTTACTGCTATTCCCACTGCCCTGAGTTGCCTTCAGGATCTCAAAGTGGGGCTTCTGAAGGCTTAGTACCCCAAACAGCATGGACCTACCACCACTTTCCTTTTCTAATGCTGCTTTGTCCCATATCCTCCCTTAGCATGTACCACCCTCTACAGAAGATTAATATATAGTAGAGTTAAAAGCCATCTTGTCAAGGTCCTGGGTGTCTGTCCAGAATCAAAGAATAGCTCAAGTTGGAAGGGACCCGTAATCAGTGAGAATAGAAACAGTCACAGTTACTGGAAAACAGCCACTGATTAAAAACGTGGCCAGCCTCAACAGCAGCAGAGCTTGGACCCTCACAGAGTTGTGACCACCCCCTCCATACCTTTGAAAGATCCAGACTGCTGGTTTTCCATGTGGTACAACCTCTGCACGGTCCCTCCAGTCCGTTTGTAGAGGCTGTCTGCGAGCACCTTACAGACCATGCTTGCTGTACATGAACTCACACTCTCCAGCATGCACATTTAGTCACCCAGCTGCATGAGCTTTGGCCTTCTCCTGATCTTCTGCTCCTGAGGCAGTTCTACAGCCATGACAGGACAGTGGAAAGAGGAGCTAAGGCATCTCCACATGGCTGCAGTACTCATTCCATCCGTATTTCTTTGTGGAAAAGGCTTTCAGAGAAAGAATTCATTAACCTTTATTTCCAGGACACCCATCAACAAACAGCCCTTCATTTGGGGCAAATGACAACTGATGATGATGGCTGTCTTCTGCCTGGTAGTTTTAGGTTCCCGGCCTTTGTCCCTGCAGATGGGTGTGCCATCATCTTGCATTGCTTCAATTCACTCCCCTGCTGTGTGTCTACTGGGACACATTTTGAAGGAAATGCTGTTGTTGTGCTCAGTGAGGGAAAGGCAAAGCAGCCCGGGAGTGAGGAGAGGAGCTCCATACATTACTCTCATGGTATCTTTCTTTTCTGTCTCCCTCTACAGCCCCAGCAGAAAGCTCTGCCTTTGTAGAAAGCCATCCTTCCTAGCATCTGACTGAGCTCTCAAGCCCTTTCTACTTGGCTCTGTACAATATGCCCTACCTGCCCATTCACATCCACGGCAGACTCTCGGATACTGCACGTAAAGCACATCAAGCCCTCTAAGCTGTAGGTAACTGAAGCTGCCGATCACCTTCTGGGACAGGAATGCAGTGCAGGAGCCTAATGTCTACCTTGTTGAGATTAACTGGGGTACAATCAAAGGGCCCAGAGCTGTGCTTCCCCTCTTAGCACTTTCCAGAGCAGGGAGCATGCTGCTCGTGGCCTGATGATGCTGGGGCTATCAGGGCTCACCAAGCCCACTTCCTCATCCTTCGGGTTCTGGGTTGATATGCTCATGGTTTTCAATAAACTTGCAATCTATAGTGTGACATTCTCAAGGCATTTTATAAATGTAATACTAAGTATTAGTATGAGATTAGCATTAGCTAATTAGATAAAGTATTAGATTAGCACACTCAGTACAGAAATACTCTCATCTAGGTTGGTGCTCAGCAGAGCAGCTACTGAAAAGCACTGGTAGGGCTGTTAAGGTCAGGGAGGGATGGGTACGTATCCAACTGCTGCTGTCAAAGCGGTGCAGAGAAGTACATTGTACTTAGATTGGGATTTGTCTAGGACTCAGAACTGAACAGCTTTGTCTTTCAAAAAGATTTCAGTGTCTTTAGGGAGCATGGGTGGTTTGGTCTTCAGAATTATATCCCCTGCTCTTCTTGTAGTACATGTGCCATAACATGCAATGGGGTGTTTGCCTGCTCTTTAGTCAAATAAGTCACTTTCTGCAATGACTGGGAAGGTCATTTGGAGCCTGCCTGCTCCCTCCAGACTGCTGTTGCTGCTCCTTACAGGAGAGATCCCAGCCTGAGGGCAACTCTGGCATCTCTGCCCAGTTTCATGAAACAGAGCCAGAAGCCAGCAGTATGAGTAAGGCAGGATCCCATGTGACTGCGTAACCACTGCTTTCCATGGGAAGATATTTCTCACATTAGAAAGTCCAGTGAGTGGGAGGGGGGGAAATCTATAGCAGTGGTTTGGCTTGAGATTGTGGAAAAGATATGTGATGCAAGCTAAACTACTGGCCTCTATCACCTTCACTTGGCATGGGAAAACTGTCTCTTCTTTCCAGCTCACAACTGGCAAAGACTGTGCAAATGGTTGCTGAAAGGTGCTGTAGTTCTGGGTTCCTCATTATGATTCGTATTTTATTAGATGCAAAAACTCAAAACCTTTGGCTTTGTCATGGCTATAAATAAAAAGCCTGGGCAGAATAATTCCTCCAACACAGTTCCCCAGAAAATGAGCAGGAAGTTCACTCAGTGAAGCAAAGAGGTGGTAAGTGGAGCTGTGCACATTGTTCCTGGCTTTATCCAGCTGAGATAGGTTGCCAGCCTCACTTGTCAATGAAAATGTATTCTATTTTCCTCCCTGTGACATGCAAAGTTTAAATTAATCGGAGCAGCAGAGACAAAATCTCTATTGACTGATTTTGGCTGGAAGTACTTTTTCTGATTTCCAGCCAAATTTTTCCTGGAGGTTAAGGTCGTTTTCTGACACAACCATGTCTCCCTGTGTTTATGAGAATACAGCTGGATTCTACAAAACAGGTGTGAGTCCCTGCTCTTAAAGTTGTAGTCTATATTAAAATAATAAAAGGAATAGATATAAGGGAGACTTTTCTCCCTTTCTGTGAAACAGATGCTGTTATATCTAGCTGAAACCTCAAGTTTCCATTCCACAAGAAATGCCCACATTTTGATGCCGGTTCCATTATGGTAAAACAAAGAGTGCTATTCTGACTTCAGCTTTTTGGAGTATTAATATAATATAATCTAGAACAAAACATGTTTGGAGACAACAAGTTGTTGGGAAATGAAAAATTAGTCGATGGAGTCAACCCAAAATATCATCAAAGTCAGCACTGTTGTAGAGGAAGGTTTCAAAGTAGACAAAACAGGAAAAATATGCTGTCTGGATTATTTTCAGGCAGTCATAGACGCTTTAATTATAGTTGCATTATCATATAGGTAGACAAAGATAAAAAAAATATATATGGCTCTTTTTCTGGCGAAAACCAGATGCTAAGTCAAAATGTTCTTTGATTGCCTCACACACAGCGTCAACACAATCTAGTGAGAGATGCAACTAACCTGTACATATGTTTATACATATGTGCTTGGTACAATCCAGCAAATAGGTGGATAAAAACATTCTATATGATAAATCTCCAGGAACAGTGCAAGAAGACTTCCAGTGAGAAAGTCTCCAGCTTTGAGGAGAAGATACCAGCATTAATAAGCCGTCTTTTGGCAGGATTTACCTGGGGAGGACTGTATAGGCACCTGCTCTCCTCATTAGCACTGCCCACAGTTTGTCCTCATCTCTGGATAAGACGAGCTGTGTATCTGTTTCCCCACTTGCTATCAGCCCCACAGACGCCTCTGCCCTTGCCGTTGTGTTTAGCAGGCTCGCAGGGGTACGTACACAGGGCACAGAACCAGCTGAGCTGCCAGGGTTTGAATCACCTGTTTTCACCAGAGGGATATTTTCAGGCTGGCTGACCCGGAAAAGATAATGTATCCCAGAGCCATGGAGCAAGAGAAATGCTGACATTTAGAACAGTTGGCATGATCCCCTGCCTGGCCACTAGCTCCTTGTCCTTGACACATTCAAGTTCACCTGTGATTTTGATTTGATTGCTGTATCTCAGCAACTCCTTTTTGCCTTCCAGGGTGCCGGCTGCTCCCTGCGCTGCACTGCACCCCTATGGTGTCTGTCAAATTGCATCTCTCAGCTGCTGGTAACTTGGTCCTAATTCCCTTATGGCAGCATTGTACATCCTTCCTAGTTTGTGTGGCCTCTTTTCTCCATAGAAGATCTGGATCCTACAGTGGAAAGGCCAGAAATGGCAGAAATAAAGGATCAGCGCAGTTACCCATACATCTCGTTCAATCATTTACTTATTGCCATTCCCTTTCTTCTGCTGGCAGACAGGAGCAGTGCCTGATTCTGTAACTCCATAGAGCATTTGAAGTTGACTGAATTCAGCTTCTTGAAAAAAGCTTTTCTGGAAAAATTCTTTTCTGGCTACAGAGGGACCTCTAAGTGAAAAAGACTTTGCCAATCTGCAGTCCTTCCCAGTTAAGTACCAAAGGATCTCTTTCTTGGAAATCACTGGAAAACATGACTGCAGAATTCAGGTGGCAACTACCTCCCGCCCCAGTCTTTTGCTTCAACTTTCAGAAGGTTCTTTCTGACAGGGTCTAGCAGGACTGGCATCCAGATAATGAGGAGGCTGTAGGAACTACCCAAAGCAGTTAAACATGGAGCTATGTACTTCCTATCCACTGCATTTAAACCACACACTGATAAAACAATTAGCTGCCTCTAATACTGCACATTAGTTTTCAACTGCTGTAAATAGATACAGTTGAATAGGCAAAGTGATTGTTCAAACTAATTTCTGACAGATTTTAAGAAAAAGCTTAAATATAAGCTTTCAAAATTTCACTTGGTATTTCTTTTCATTATGGCTCTTATAATAGTATCCCTTCAAATAACGGTTTGCCAAGCAGCTTTCAAAATAATTTTTTTTTTCCAGGTTACTACTGCTGTAACAATGGAGAATGATACTGCCTGCAGCTGGACGTGGGAATGATTAAGGGCTTCTGGGCAGCCCAGGCAAAAGCTCCCTCATCTGATGGCTCTGTGGCCGAGGAAGGCCAGAGGTAGATGTGGAAAACTGGGGAAGACAAAATGTCATCAGGCATTTCAAGAAAAGTCCAGTTAAGGGTAAAGCAGTTAACCTGTAGATGTCAGTGAAGGTGTAAGTCCCTGTGTTTATGCCACCCTTCTGTCTCAGGACCTTCTATCCTAGCCCATCCCGTCATGAGACCCACAGCTTTAAATTTTTGCTGTGACTGCACCTTGACAGGCTTTTGGGCTTATAATACCTCACAGCAGTAAAATGCTTATTTCTAGTGCAGAAAATCTGTCCTGCTTCTACTCTTATCGTTTAACCAGCTGCAGTTTCTTAGGTTGTCTTGTTTTCTTCTGTGAACGTAATGCTTGCAAGAAGCAACTGAATGTGAGTCTACCAAAATGAGAACTAAATACTGACTGATATTCCCAGGCACAAGTGATTTTTCAGCAGAGGATGTCAGGAACTTGTCTTTTTGGCAGAGTCTTTGTAATTCCAGTTTTATCATTACTTTCAGGAAGTGACCAGGAGGGAAAGAAGTTTTCTAGCAGAATGCAAGGGGAATAAACTGTGACAAGGGAAAACGGAGAATGTAGGCTGGCCTCTGATGAGAGATCTGTGAGGCTGAAGAATAATCCTCCAAGGAAAATGCATCATGCAGAATTGTAGAGAAATTTACTTTGTAAAGGACCTCTGGAGATACCTAGATGTCCTGCACATTGGAGCTCTCCTCAGCACAGCACAGCCGCCTTCTCGTCTTCTCTGTACTTCCTAAAGAGTGCATATGCATGCGTTACAGATCCATCTGTAATGTTTACAACCCATAAACATCCCACCGCAGATCTGTAATTGCAGCGATGGCACAGCTCTGCAGCTGCACAGACCTCCAGTTCCTCCTGTTTGTTTCCCAACCAGTGTGTTGGTGTGCAGGAGCTCCCCAGGACATCCTCTGCCTCCAGAGAGCATAAAGGCCTCCCCCAGCGTCCTGTCTCCTCTGTCATTTCATCTCCATCCACAGATGAACCTACTTCAAAATCTTCCTCAGTGGGTTAAAAAAGACAGGCAGAGGAGCATTTTGAGAGGGTCAGACAATGACACACAGAGCTTTCCCCTTTGCCAGGCGTTCAAATGAGGTCCAAGGCAGCAGTAACCAGAGTTACTGTCAGCTGTCAGTTTGGAGACATGGGCTTGTAATCTAAATTCGGCCTCCCAGCAGCACCACTTTCTGACATATTTATCAGTTGCCAGAGCAGAAAGGTCAGAGACTGCATGAATTGAGGAAGACCAGAGGGTCTCTGCCCCAGCATGGAGACTGTCGCACGCTAAAGGAGCAGGTTGCTGGTGCACAAGAGGTCCGTCTGATGCTACAGCACACCGCTGATCCCAGAGGGAAATCTCAGAGGTTGTTACCTAACCTGACAGACTTTTTTAATTCCCACGCTGGAGAGTCTCTGTCAAACTATGAAATTAATTAACCAGCATGAGGAAACAAACAGCTCCTCAGATAACTTTCTAAAAGAGAATCAGTTTAACCTCAAAAGCCGCTGTTTTCCAGCTTCACATTTCTTTTGCTTTCTGTCCCTCAAACATTTCCCAGAAGGAAGAAAATCGGCTCCACACATTTATTTTTATCTCCACAAGCACATTAGAGACAGATTAAAAGTTTTGTCCTTTACCAAATGTCATGTGGGGTTGCATTATGGGATCTTGATCAGTTTCCTGAAACTACTATTAGGAATAAAGAATGTGAAAAAATATGATATTCAAAGGTGAGTTAAGTACTAAGGTTAGGGATGTAGCTGAGAAACCTAATTAAATTAGAGTAATAGTGCCTACTGGACAAACCTAATTAAATTACAGCAATATTGCCTACTGGACTGGGGTTCAGGGGGTGTTGGCTTTATTCCAGATTGTGCCAGTAACACGGTGTGCAAACATAGGCAGATGGACTGTTTTTTTCTATCTTGACTGCAAAATAGGGCAAGAAATTGGACTTTTATTTTTCTTTTTTTATAATGTATAGCACAGTGCCGTTCCAAACTGAGTTAGGACTTGTGGATCCTGGAGAAATACAAATAATATATGTAACAATATAATACAATACTGTTCTTAATCAGACAGAGCTCCCATTTATTTCAGTGAGAATATTGCCTGCAGGATCAGGTTGTCAGGTCCTAATTAGGGCTCAGTCAGCTGTCGGCTTTCCCTGCCGAGCTCAGTACAGGGGACTCAACTTCATCTCACCCTCCTTCTCCTCGCCTACCCTCACAACAGAAACTCCATATTCACATTCAGAACAAGAGCATTCAAGACACACTGATTTAATTCTGACCAGGCCTGGCATTCCCCTGGCTTTGTTAACGTCTGTGCTTGTTTCGGTGCCGTCCTTTATTGTAAGCCTAATAAGTACATAAAGGCTGAGGAATGGGGATCCCGGCAGACTCGCAGCAACGAGCTTCGAGGAGCTTGTTTGCCTGGGCAGACAGACTGGGTAAACAATTAGCTTCAGCTCAGACCTTCAGGTCCTGTAGAAGAATTGGATGCTTGGCACTGGCCACTCTCCATGACATTCAAAATTTGGCTTTTCTCCAATCAAATATTTAAACATTTGTGATCGTTTGTCCAGCCCCACAGGCTCAGTTAGGAATTTCTGCTCCAATCTATTTTTGTAAATGGAGATAGGGCAATTATTTACTAAGAACTTTGAAAAAATGTGCTTAGCTTTACAGCAGGGGTAAAAGAGAGTGTTTGAAAGTCATATAATAGAACAGATCAGCAGCTACCAGCATAATACTATAAGCAACGTACGCTTAGACAAAGTATAGCTTGGAGCATTGCTGTCACAGGCCCTTCTGTGTTCATTGCTTGTAGCAAACAGCTGGCTTTTAATGAAGCATAATAGAAAATTTGTGATTTTAAAACTGCCTTTCCATTTATAATCACGCCTGCTGCAGGACAATGGAGAATTGTAGCCTTATTCCTTCATGCTGGCAATGTAGGAAATGTTTAACTAGTGCTTGGTAAGTATTTATTTTAAAATACATTAATGGTGTGTCTCCAAATCAGCAAAGTTAGTATACTTTGAGTCATGCATACATGTCGTACCTTTTGTATCAGGACATCATATTTATTATAATACATGCCTGTCATAGTTTAAGATTGATACAGTAAAAGATGCACAGCATCACCTAAGTCAATCTCCTGTATATTGCAAACTTTTGTGTTTCACCCCATTTCACTTTATACAACCCGTTTCTTCAGTTAGAGTAAGGAACTTGAGTAAGTTCTTAGGAAATTAAGCCAATGTATGCCACAGGTCTGCCAACCCAGCTTCATCATAGTAAATGAATAAAAAAAATCTGGTAAACAACATGAAAAATTGAAGGAAAATATTTTTTTGTAAGACTTTTGAAGAAAATTAGAAAAAAAGGTTGTTTGTTTTCATTGGTTTTCACTTGTCTTTGAAAACAGAATCAAGCCAGTCCAGCACATAACCACTAAACTTGCTGTTAGTTGTTTTCTTCAGCCATATTTGCACAAGACATTTAGAAAAGAACAGAGGGTATGGGGTAGATCACTGTGGAAGTCTCAACCTGTCAGGCTCCACACGTTTCCATCAAAAATTTGTAACCTGTTCAAATGCAGAAGATGATCCTTGATGGATATTCTGCAAAAGAGGGGCTCTGTTGGACTTAAGAGCTGAATCTAAGGCTCAGCTTTGGACTTGGTCCTGCTTTGAGCAGGAGGTTGAAGACCACCAGAGGAAACCTAAATTATTCTATGGTTCTCTAAATAGATTTAATGATTACTGATGGTCTAAATGAATACTAATGACAGGTCATCCCATTTACTACTGATAGCAGAGATCTCAGCAGGGAGCTACTAAAAAGAATGTTCAGGTGATCTGGGAGAACTGGTAAATGTGTGGCAGAAGCTAGGTAAAAGCAAGGTAAATAGTTGAAGTTAAAGCTTTGAAATTTTTTTACCTACTTTTCCTAGGGAAACAGGACAATCCAGATGGCCTCCAAATCTAGAAAAAGGTATATAGACTTCCAGAATCATAGAATCATTGAATCACAGAATGGTTTGGGTTAGAAGGGACCTTAAAAGGTCATCTCATTCCACGCCCCCTGCCATGGGCAGGGTCACCTTCCACTAGACCAGGCTGCCCAAAGCCCCATCCAGCCTGGCATTGAACACTTCCAGGGATGGGGCATCTTTGGGATCAGGCTGGGGCATTAAGCTGGTAGAAAAAAGAGCAGAATTAAAAGGTAGAACAAAAGCACACTCTTTAGCACACATTTAAAACATCATGAAAGAAATCAGCAAAGCAACCAAGAGACTTGCAAAGAAGGACATATCTAATTTTCCTTAAGCTATTACTCAGACTGGAAAATAAGCAAGAGGGATTTGCCTGCTCATTAATAAACATCAATTTGACCTAACTGATATTACTGAATTTCATGGCAGCATTTTGCGATCAGACAGCTTAAACCACTTGTTATAACTAAGCCAGCAAGTGATCTCAAAATAGCAGAAATCGTATGTCAAAAATGGCATCGCCTCTTTCTGTCACTGATAAGTGAAGCCATTGATCTCAAATATTTTTGAACCACAGGATAAATACTTACTTAAAACACTTCTCTGCAATGTATAGAGAAAGTGACCTAGTCTGAATGATGTATTCTGGATTTCCCACAGTGACAGTGGGACTTTGTAAAAATTACATACAACACTTTCCTAGACTGAAAATCAACATGGAAAACACATATTAGCCTTGCCAGTTAACAGAGTTATCGTTCCAAGAGTTAAATATTATTGCTTACAGCTGTTATTAAAATTAGACATTTTAAAATCAAGAGTTTTCAAAAACTTGTCAAGAAGTTCTCTTGACCATTACTGTCAATTTTCAGTTAGTCCTAAAGCAGAAGGAAAACTTGTAAAAATCTGGAAGAAAGTGAAGGTGATATGAATATTTGAATAGGCTATAGGGAATTACTCCGATAACTGTGGGCATTTCTACTTGATTCCAGTCAAGTAGATCAAGATGACATAATCAGATTGCTGATATATTTCACAAAAGATTAAAGTAATATAGTTAAGATTTATGAAAACAGATTTGGTTGAAGAACAATACTGCTTTTAATGAAATTGCAAGTTTCAGAATAACAGTAATTGTACTCATACAGTATACTTAGACTTTTAAGGCCTTTGACCGTAACATGTCTTAATAAACAGCTGAAGTATAAATAGAAATAACTATACAATGATGAACCAAAGGCTGCAATGCATACCTACACTGTAATAATTTTTAGCTCAAGACTGACTGTTCTTTAAAGTATTTTTCTAGCTCAGAAGAGTGACCAGGGGCAGAGAAGTCCAACAGGTAGTGCAGGATGTCAGACTACATCAGGGTGCTTCCTTCCAGCTATAAAGCCCTGTGGGTAACTTGACTATCATGTCAAGACAGGCCAAAGTGTTTGGCAGCATCCAAGGTACAGAACAAGCTGGTACTTCTGTCTGGGGTCTTTTCTCATGGCCCAGGTCCATTACTGCAATCAGTAGTTACGTGGGATCCTCCTACCAATACACTAGAATGAGGGCAGTGTCAGGACCTTTACTTTTCCTAAGTGCGGCATCCAGGGAGTATGTGTGTGGATGTCTGGATCGGATGCACTGCTCACTCCTTTCCTGTATGAGGAAGTCTTCTGCCAAAGTGGCCATGGAATAATGCCATGGAGTTATAGGGGATGCCCCTTAGAATTACTGTCTTAGGCTGTTGCTAAATGTAGGCAGATACCTATACCCTGCTTGTCTTAATTCCTATTTTCAAGAAGGATGAGAAAGCTAAATTCTAAATCATATTTGCAGGATTGATGCATGTCTCAGCATCTCGTGCGGACATGATCCTAGGCTCAGCTCTGTAGTATCTATATCTTTATCGGATTTGGCTTGTATAAGGCTGTATGCCTGTCATTAAAAATTACATTTTTCTACTTAAATCTCTCTCCTTGGTACAGAAGGGAACCCAGCTTAACTGAAAGAGTGTAGAATGAACGCATAGATTTGACATTTCAGAAATAGGCTTTTTCACTGAGTACATTTGAGGGAGGAAGTATTTTCAGGACATTAGTCAGTACCCAATACATCGTATGGAGCAGCACAAGGCTATTTTAAGACATTCATCTTTGAGTTTTGAAAGGCACACTGTGTCAGAAATAAGTTATAAGAAATCCAGACTTGCTATAAATATTCCTTACAAGATATGTCTTTGCAAGACATATCATCAAATGGTTTTTTTTTTATCTTCTAGGCTTTGAACTGTAGACTGCAGTAATTAGTGCTGGGAAAGACCTATTGGATTACCTAAACTGCTACATGATATCCAGCATTGTTCTTTCCTAATGTTTTGCCTCACACAGTTTATATATCTCCGGGGGTGGTGGTGGGGGGGTGGTGGGGGGTGGGCTGGAAATCCCCTGGGATACTATTTCACAACCAGTTCACACAGTCACAATTTTTTCTGGTGACATTCAGCCTAAATATGTCTTTTCTTATTTCACTGCATTATACTCTTGTCATTATACTCCTTAGTGCCATGTGAAATAATTCCTCCTTAGGGTCCTATGTAGTCTACACTGCCAGTGTAGACTGTTAGATTCATTCCTATGATAAACTATAGAAGTTTTCTTTATTTACCTTTTATCATTTTTGTTGATTTTTTTGCTTAATCACCTCCAATTTTTCTGTCTCACGTAGAACTAGTAGGCAGAACTAAATACAGTACTGCAGCTGCAGTCACAGCTGAGAGGCATAAAATCACCACTACGGCCTTGCAAATGAAAGATGTCATCTGCTACCAGGGGAGAAAAAGGATCATAGGTTAGTGAAACAGGTAACCTATTTGGGAGAAAAATCATCACTCTTTTCATAGCTGGACACACTAGATTTGGAAAACAAGCCAAGCTCATCTTGACAAGATGTGAACAAGAGCTGCCCAAGAGCAATTCTCCGATGAGGAGCACTTAACTCTGAATGCTGTATTGCCACCTTAACTTTAAAAGCCGAATATCATCTCCACATGAGCCGTCTAGGCTGCTGCTATTGATACCCAAGAGAAAATAATTCCAGACTGCAGTTCATTCCATAATAACTGCAGCATCTAACATGGGTGGGATGGATTGCCCTCTGGAGATGCCTCCTCTACTCTGACTTAAAGATGGCCTCCCTTAGGCTACTTGTATAATTTTTAGGTGGCTAAAATTAGCTGAGGTTAATCTTGTTTACTTCTTCCCAAGCTAATGATAACTGACCTGTCCTGGTTATGCTATAACTCCTCTTCACATTTCACACCAGAGGCCCCTATCAGACAGTCCCACGTGCTGTTTGCAACAGCCCTCCTGTCTGCACTGGACCCCTGCGTTCATTCCCCATAGGAGCACTGGTCCACACGTGTTACACGGACTCACAGAAATTCTACCAGCAAAGGCTTATTTGAGAAACTAAGGCAGAAGTGCTCATTAAAATAGTCCCAGTCCCTGCCGGGTTTTCCTTTTTCTTTGTCTCCCTAAGCTGGGGAGCTACACCTGCCTTAGGTGTCCCCACAGTGCCTACACCCGTTGCAGGATGATCTTGTCAAGAAGACCACCTTCAACCCTCCCTCTCCCTGAGGGAAGCCTTAACTGCATAGGCTCTGCGCTGCCAGATGGACCATAGCTATAATGTAGTCTGAAATACGATGTGGTCCCTCACTTACAGGTCACACTGCTAATGTCAGGGTGCCTTCATGCTGGGTGCAACACGACAAAGCATCAAACTAAGTCTGAGCCCAAGCATCTTATTAGAAATCCTACCAAATCTTGCTGTACAACAGGACTAGGAAAGGCCTTTCCCAGCATTAGCCAAGCAACACCGTTGCAAAGGCTGACAGACAGATGGCGAAGGGTTTGACCAGACACTCTGCCCAACTCATTTCCTCCACAGACGTGGGCTCTCACTGTGGGGAGAACCTTCTCTTTTGCTGTGTGCATTGAACACAGACTTCTCTTTAAACAAGCTGAGCGTGAGGTGATCTCCAACAGGAGCTGAAAAACAGTTTATTAATACCCTCGATGACCTTCTAACTATACAGTAACTTCATGGTCACAAACATCACTTATAAAATGTTATAGTTCACTCTTCCTATATGAGTACACAGTGGATTCAAAACCACTAGACGGAGCAGTGAAACCTACAGCAGAACCTAAGCCCAGCAGATAGGCACAGGCTAGCATGAAAACAAAAACAGTAGTGATGAATGTGATCCACTTTTGCGTAACACTGATGATTCCCTTTTTCAGGAAATTCCTGAACTTCTCAGGGAGTGCAGTTGCAGTGGATGTTTTATTTTTAAGGTGTTATTTTGGGATTACTTCACTGTATTGATATGCTGTTTATCCAAATGGTGAAGATACAGCATCTCACAAGAATCTCAGTCTTGCTGGAGCAAATCCAGATGCCTGTTTTATTTCAACAAGTTTTCACTACCACGAAATTAAAGGGGCACTGTTAGTTTAAATATCACTTGACAGAAATGTTTTCAGCAGTAATTCCCAAGATCTGTATAGTTAAGCGCATATATAATATACATATAGCTGTGAATTTTGAATCAAGTCGAATTCAAAATATTCTTCCTCATTTTCTTCTTTCTATGCATCTCATAGTTTGATCAAAACTTTCTGCATCATATACTCTATTTCAATCAGATATTTAGAGAATCCCATACCATGTCTGACAGATACAGATAATCCCAATAAGCCTTTCAACTGAGAATTCTGTGGGGAGAAAAGAAACCTTACGAAATATTCCTAAACATACTATATTTTCAGTCCAATGTTACCCCTTGTGTTTCCTATATAGTAGTTGATTACTTTTCCAGTAATTTCAGAAAGTTTCTGTAAAGCTTGAGTTGTCTCAGGCAAAGCTCTTTGTTTGCACAGTTATGTCTGCAGGTAGAACTATGCAGTAGGAACCTTCCTCTGTTAGGATGAATTGCAACTAGATGCTCAAATACCCCTGATCACCCAGGAGGAATACGGACACACCAAGTGGGATTCACTTCATGGAACTGTAGGCATCAAAAAGTTAGATTTAACCTTTCCTGACTGACAATGGAAGGAAATGAGTGCTTTTAAGGAGTGATTGTCTGGCCTATCTTACATCCTATTTTAGGATGTAGTAAATCGCCCTCTGATGTAGCCCCTAAAGGCCTGCAAAAGGAACTTGAAGAGGTTGTTTTTATTTGGGCAGAGGAATCCTCTCCAAGGCTAGAGTCCTCCACACCACTCCCCTTGTGTCACACTCGCTGATGACAACACAGGAAGGACATTGTATACATTCAGCTGTCAGTTTTCCCACTTGGCAATCTTTTCTGTAAACCAAACAGCTCACATTCTTAGTCTTCACACGCTTCCTTCAAGAGACGACAGTAAAAGCATCTTGCTTCTGGGAACTAGGAATAAGTGCCTCCCCCACCACCTGTTTTCCATCCACAGTCTTGGAAAACCCAAGAAAAAAGAGTTTATTCTCTCTGGGTGGTATCATCCTATGCTGCAACATCTCTGAGGCAAATGTCTGGCCTTCCCCTTCCCATCACCACAGCACCCACAGTCGTGGGACAGTCACCACTGTATTTATCATCATACCACTGCACTGAGACAGAACGTGCTCTCACAGCCATTGAACAGGTTGGGAACCAAGGCAGCAGAGCCTTCCTGAAGTCCTGCAATGATGCAGGGGCAGAGATAAGGATAGGACTTGCTTCTCCAAAGTCCCAGTCAGCACCGTCCTTGCCTTCAAAATAGACTGTTTCCAAAGGGATAGAGAGTGTCTTCACCTTTAACTCCTTCCTCCTGCAGTTAGAAATGGCATTTGTGACGCAGAGGTCTCTGTTCCAGGGAAGGCAGAGGGAGTGTGCTGGTTAGCTGCCACTGCAGTGGGGAACTCCAAGGCCTTTTCTGCTGCATTAAATCAGCAGTGAGCAATAGGAGGACTCATTTCAGCCAACTGTAGGTTGTCATTCTTCCTTCCAGACTCAGTGGCCTCTGAAATCACTCCATTGTCTGCAGCAGAATCTGGCACAGGCCCATAATGTCAGGTTACTTCACTTCCCTGCAGAATAAAAGATTTCTTCAACCATGAGAAATTATCTCCTGACAGTGCCATTCATTAGGTCTCCCACCTGTAGACCGTTTCATTTTCAGCTTACTCACAAGGTGCTGAAAAGTCAGCATGTGTGTTATCACTTGACAATATAGTACAGCTAATACCTCTTCACCCTTACTTACATTGTCACTTACTGCTCCTTGCCTCAACAATGGCTCACAGTAACACTCTGATCTTGGACTTCACTCTTTTTTTAAAAAAGCTTGTGCAGCCCAATTTCACCAGAGCTCTTGTTTCTTAAGAATTATGCATATGGTGGGAGGTGGGGTGGGTGGGGGGAATATAATCTTTAATTGGTACTTTTTTCGTCTTTTGAATTAGAAAGTAATTAGAAAGTTAAAGCATTAGATTTTGTCTATAGCTGCTGGAAAGAACTGGACAGTAGTTCATTTTTTAAGACAGGCGTTCAGATAGGCTGGGTGAACTACCTTTTCTGAGTTTATGGTTCAATGTATGCCATAAAAATTATAAAACTGTAGAAGTTTTTATGGCAACCAAATGTCTTGTAACTAAAGTTCAAACTAAACATTCTTCTCCACTCCTATTGACATGAAGGAAGTTTTGCCTAACACTTTGCTGCAAGGTTTCATTCTCAAGAGGAGTCCTGTAGACACCAAGCCCTGTGGCTCTTGTTCATCTATCTGTTGCACGTAGAGGCACATGATGTCTTATAATCTGCATAACTAAAATGCCGCAAACTGGTAGCTATGGACCAGCTCCCCATGGTGGCAGGTGCTATGCAAACGTAACACACAAAAAAAGATTTTCCTTTCCTCTAATCAGAAGTAGAGAGACAGCAGTCAGTCACAGGAAGACAGAGATACACCAGGAAGCCATGAGAAGTGTGGTGGGATATCTCTAACTATGGATTTTGACATAGGCATTTTTTGGGTGGGGTGCCTTCATCTTTCCCAGCACTGACTTTCAGCTGCTGCTCCAGGCAGGGAAGTTCTGTGGTCTGTATTGTATCATGGATAGCCCAGGGCATCCCAAAGCCCGACAGCTAGGTGAGGTGAATCCCAGCATATGTAACTTAGCAGTCATGCACCTCTGCCCCTCATCTGCTGGAAACGTTTCTATCAGTGTCACATCTTTTAGGATTGTATCTATTTGAATTTGTGCCAGTCAGAATTTATTCACAGTCATTGTAAATAAAAGATCGGGGAACACATACAAAGAAGGAAAAAATTGTGCTGATATTTATTCCTTCTTCCCACTGAGACTCTTGAAAACAGAAGTGTGAT
This sequence comes from Falco cherrug, assembly GCF_023634085.1. Lineage (NCBI taxonomy): Eukaryota > Metazoa > Chordata > Aves > Falconiformes > Falconidae > Falco > Falco cherrug. The sequence goes on from NC_073698.1 coordinate 8,998,291, forward strand.
ACGGGAAGGCGGATATGTTTGAGATAAAGCAGGAAAGGGACATATAGAGAATTGTTCAGTGGAGGGTTTGCAGTCACGTAGAAGTGACCGCTGAGCAATTTGTACTTTGTCAGAAGAGTAAAAATGATCAAGAGGCCTTGTTTGGTGCGGTGATCTACCACACCTAGGAAGACCTGTGAGAGGAAAGCTGGGAAGGCCCTGAAGCACACATGGCAGTTGTGAAAGAAGAGGCTCTATGCCCATGGAAAGCAAGAGCCCACCTGGACCGCTGCTGCAGCCCTGACTCCCATTACATAACCAAACCCCACAACACTTCCACCCTCTACGAGACATGGACCAGCTCCTCCATCCACGCAAAACAGCAGAGAGAGGTGTGCAGGGCAGAGCTTCCTGAGCGGTGGGACTGCGTATTTAATCAGGAGGTGAGCAGACGCAGAGTCCAGATAAGGAAGGCATCTGTGATTTGTATGGCATTGCTGATGGAGTCTTACTTGTTAGCTGCCTACTGATACTCGAGGTGTCTTCCTTGCTGTTGCATGACCATTCCCTGGTGGCCCAAGAGCAGCTGAACTGGTGTCACCAGCCCTAGCTTCCCCCAGACACCGGTTGTGTTCTCTAGCAGTGTTTCTGCTGAAGACGTTTGCCCTTTACCCCCGGGGACCTCTCCCTCACATCGTAATTCTCCTCTGATCATTCGTAGTTGTGAAAGACTTGTCCAGGTTGTTACGATTTTTCCAACCATTTGTTAAACCTTTCCGCAGGCCCAAATGGGGTTGGTGCTAGGGCCAAGTAAATGAAAATTAGAAAAATAACATCTAAGAACGCAAGATCCTGTTAACATCTCAGCTCCTCATGTAGGGTCCATGTGTGAGGCAGAGTTTTTGCCATGCTGCAAGGTCTCCTGGTCCCCTGGAAGGGTAGCAGTGGGGTGAAGAGGTCAGTAGAAGGCAGCAAATAAATTGATTCCCGTGAAATTTATATTTCCTTTCTGGGGTAATGGTGATCAGCTGGGAATTTTGGCAAAACCTTCTGTGGATTTTTCTCGCAGACTTAAAACACATTGCAGGAATTTTGCCTTCTTGGCCCCCATTTCCTCTTTTCTTGCCAGGTGTCATTATAAGGATTCAAAAAGGATGAGTAATTAAAACCCATGCAAAGAATGTGCCTGACAAATTCAGATATCTGCCTGATGAGGGAACATAGGTGACAGGCCACAGAGCTCCTGGAGCTTGTGCCCTGCCGTGGCAGAAGGGACCCCAGGGGTTCACCCCACACCGGGGGACCCTCTGAGAAGGGACCCAGGTGATGGGGACCCAGGTGTTGGGGACAAAGAGCCTGGTGCCCTGGGGGCTGCGAAGGTGCCACCACTGCTCCCTGAAACCTGCCACCCCAGCCGTGGCGGCCTGGCCACCCCTGAGGTGAGGGGCCGGCGACCCCCTGAGCTGCCTGCAGTGGCGGGACACCGCGCGTGAAGGCAAGGACGCGGAATAAGCTATAGTTTTCGTCAGCAGATAAACGGCAATGGCAGTAAACGAGGAAAGAAGCGGGGGTGCTGTGCCACAGGCTGCGCTGCGGGGCGAGGCCTGCGCGGAGGGACGCCCCGCGGCCGCGGGCGGGCGGTGGGGCAGAGGGCGCCGCCGGGAGCGCTGCGGAGCGGAGCGGGGCCGGGCTCGGCTCGGCGGCGGCGGCGGGAGCCACCTGCGGGAGGCGCCGCTCCGCCCCGCGCCGCTCCGCCCCGCTCGGAGCGCGCCTCTGGGGGCCGGCGGCCGGCGGGAGGGAGGGGGGAGGCGCCCCCGAGCCCCGCGGAGGCGGCGGGAGGGATGGGACCGGCTCCGCCACCTGCCTGAGCGGCTCCCGGAGACGCCGCCGCCGCCGCCGCGGGGAGCTGGTAGGTAGCGGGTCCCGCCGGCCGCGGGGGGTGCCGCGGGGTGCGGGTCGCCCCGCGGGACAAAGAGGCGGCGGGGAGGATGGCGAGGGCCGTCCTCGCCCCTCGGTGCCCCGGGGCCAGCGCCTCACCTGCCGGCGGGCGCAGAGCCGAGGGGAGCCCGGCGCTGCGGGGCACCGGGCGCTGCCGCCGGGCGGCCTGCGGGAGCCGCTGTCCCGGTCCGGGGCGAGCCCTCCGGCGCCCAGAGGCTTAATTTTTAACGCCGCTCGCATCAACGGGAGCGCAGCCGGCACCGCCTCTCCGCCGGCGGGCAGACAAAAAGGGGTAACGCGGCTTCTCCCCGCCGGTCCCCGCTCCGGGTCCCCGCCGCTGGGGCGGCAAGCACCGCCGCTCGCCTCTCCCGGTGATAACTTTAACGGGGGATACAAAGATTCGCCTTCGCTGCGTTTCGCGCTTGGGAAGCGTCAGAAGTAGCTCCGCGGCTGAGCCGCTGCGGTCCTGTGCTTCACCCCCCTGAGGCAGAGCATCAGTCAGTGTGCTGGCTTTGGGGAACGAGTGACACCGTCTCCTCAGCGGGGCGGCTGGGGGCCCGCTGCCCCGGCGGGGGCGGGGGGCGGGGGGCGGGGGGGTCCCGCTGCCGGCCGCTCAGGTGGCGGCACAGCCCGGGGCCGCCTCCCTGAGGAGACCCGCCGGGGCTGAGCTGAACACGCCGCACGGTCCCTCTCCTCCGCCCGGGCGTGTGGCGCTGACACGCGTGTCAAAATCCCCGTTGGGCCGTGTTAGCGGCCGCCCGGGGGCTGCCGGTGTCAGAGCTGGTTTGGGGCTCCCCGAGGCACCGCGCCCCGCGGCCCCCAGCCCGGCAGGGAAGGCAGCGCCGCCGCACCCCGCTCCCGGCAGCGGTGTTAGGGTGCTGGTGGCAGCCAGACCTCGGCAGCTCTCAAAGCGCGACTCAATTATGTTTGCTATGTTTTAACAAGTTCTGTGACTAAGAAAAGCAGCAGAGGTATTTTGGCACGCCAGTGACAGTGATTTAGCTCACCTTTATGATTTGCTTTGAGGCAGGTTTTTCTCTCTTACTCTCTTGGCTTCCTTCTTCTTTTTTTTATTTTTATTTTTTATTTTTAACCGTGTTAATCATTCTGACTTCCAGCACCGTGGAAAAACTTTCTTCATTTCAGAATGTAATGGAGACTGTTCACTTCACGGGCTTTCACACTGCATGTTCCCAGATCTGTTGTTATTTAACCATCTCTTACAAGAACCACCCCTGAAGTAGTGAACTCTTCCAGAAAAATTACTTGCTTACTAGAAAATGATTCATGCCAGTCCTGAACAAGGCAGTTTTCTTTCACTAACATCTATCTCCAGGCGTGAATGCCCGTAGCAGGCAGGAAAATGTGTCTGCAGAGTGTTTTAGCAGCGTGGGGAGCCCCAGGGTAGCTGTCACTGTTCCCTTTCTCTAAACAATTTTAATGCCATTAGCAAGTGTGATTATGTACAAACCGCTTTCTAGGGGGTTTCTAGGCTGGATATCGGAGCAGGGCTTTGTACCGAGTCAAAGGGTGGATTGAGTTTATGACACAGTTTAAATAGAAACAGAAGAGCAGTACTACAGTAGGGCAGCATGTCGTAATTCATTGAGTATCATTTTGTGATAGCCGTTCCGGGAAGTACTCGCTTCTAACCAGTTTGTTCGATTAGAGAATATCTTTCCGGGGTAACCCATGAGTAAATAGCTGAACACAGAGAGTGTTAACGCTGTTTCTTGCAGCATTTTGGTTTTGTTTTAAAGAAAAAGCAAAAGAGAAAGGAAAAGGAAAGAAGAGTCTTAACTGGTAGGTCTCTCTTTAAATTCAGACTGCTTTTACAATTCCTTTATTTTTCTGCTTAACTATTTTTTTTTAAGAGTAACAATCTACACAGAAAGAGGTACTATGCACTAATTTGCTATGTTGTTATAATTGAGGCTTATTTATTCTATTTATTGCAGCCCAGAGCTGATTTAGTACCAGTTATGCCTCCAGATAAGATGTAACTACAAAGTCTTCAGTAAATGCCTTGGTTTGTGAGCACTGTTTAGCTTATATGGTCAGGTATAAACTCAAACCTGTTAGGTTTTAATAACATTTTAAACAACAGAAATGTTCTGTAACGGATGAAAAGGCTTTTTTATCCCATACATCTGCAATGCAATCATACCACAGAAGCCACAGGGGCGTGTGTGGGAAGGCTTACTCAGAGACATGGAGTAAGTACCACTTACAGAGCCCAGCACAGACAGATACCGTCTTCTGAAGCTTTTTTTTTGGGACCAGCTTGAGTCCCCATCCCTGTCTTGTTCTCTTCACAGGGCGGCCGCCCTCTGCTGTCTAAAACTGCCTTTCCAGCGCTGGCGTTGCTCCAGTGGGGATGGTAGGGAGATAACGGCAGGGCAGGTTGCAGGGAGAGGTAATTTCTCTTCTCAGCCCGGCTGATGCTCTCCGAGAAAGGAGAGAAGTTGTTGGGCATGCAAGCCCCTTCATCAGGTCGCTGTGCTGACAGGCATGAGGGAATCTTCCTGCTTGTGCAAATAACAACTGACAAGACACTTCTAATTTTCCCCTGCCAGCTAAACAAACCAGCCAAGGGCCAGCATTGGCTCAGTTAGCATGAATGATTTTTAGATCCAAGTGGCATGAGTGGTGCAGTTTAGAGATTCCATCTATCAGGAAAGCTTCAAATGTAATTTGTGGGAGTAACTGGTGTGAAGCAGATGAGAGCAGACTGGTTATAAATACACGCTCTTAGTGATGGGATCTGCTACCTGATGCACAGCATAACTGTGTTTTAGTCTGTTCTCAGCTTCTAACTGGGAAACCAGTAAACATTTCTGTGTACAGCCCTCACTGTTGCAAGCAGGATGGCTAACTTATGCTATTGTGTATTGTCTTTGTGGGGACGGAGTGGTATCATTTGCCCCTGTTACCTTCTTTTTCTATGTTTTCCTAATCAGTGTTATACAACAAGTCTATTTGATAATACAGCAAGTGTTCCCTGGGCCATCCTCTTACCATCATGAAACTACCTCATTTCATAGCTTGCAAAACCCAGCCACATCCAATATTAATCTCTGCCGTGGAAGGAGCCAGAGGAGCTGATGGTTTTCCTTGAATAGCTGGGACACCCAAAATGATGCAATTCTGATTCATGTTTAAAGTGGCCTGTATTTTCCAGCATGACTTGCCTGTTAGGGATAAAGCAATGCATTCTGTAGAGCTTAATCCTTCTAGAAAAGGGGTATGTCCCTTTAAAGATGTCCTGTTTGTTAATGAGAAAATTAACCAACAGAATGCCTGGTCACTTCTGGAAGAGTCAGTACCTGCCTCTGTGGGCATCAGTAACGTCAGCTCTGTTCATCTATGTCTGTCTTTTGGAATGGAAATGTTTTGATATCCTGCACGGGTCAATTAATATTTTGAACATTGTGTGCTTTAATTATAGCCTTCATTCCCAAAGAGGATGCTACCAACAATGGAAGAATCCAAGGCCAATGTTTGAGTTGGACACCTCTGGACTTTAGCAGTCTGTAGCTTCCAAAGTCTTTTTCAGTGCAGCTTGCTGATGGAGTATTCCTACAAAAAGCATTGGAGAGAAGGCTTTTTCTTTTTTTTTTTCTTGGACAGCTGTGGTCATCTCCTGCATGATTTGCTTTGGTTTACTCATTTGAGGTATTTCAGGAATGATCCTGCAGTTGTGATCAGTGTAACCTCAGCAGGGTTTTAAATATGTGTAAGCTCAACATAATTGTGAAGTTTTGTTTGAATAATCTTTGTCTGAGGGAGATCCTGCCTGCCTTCTTGCCCAGGGTGCAATACCTCCTGCAGTGATTCAGCTGTATGGCTAATTTTCAAATAAACTAAAGTTACACATTTTCTTGACACAGTACTAGTGCACGCTGTTCTCTGCAGTCCGAGGCACTCTGCCTGTGGTTCATAAACACATTTACAGTCCCATTTGCCTCCTTGTGCTCAGAGGGAGTCGGTTTGCATTTCTAATTAATTGAGTTTGTAAAGGAATAAGCCAGTATGTTAACTGAAAATTCCCTCAGGAGTTGTAAACTTAGTTCATTAGCTGCCCTCATGTAATCTTATCATTCTTTCTCATGTACGCCTAGGGGTGAGTGAATGCTAGGTGGAGCAGAAACCTTCCTTGGGTATGAGTTGCAAGGGGAAGCGAGTCTCCTGTGTGGTCATGTTCTGCAACCCAGCTTCTGTGCAGGTTACCTTCTTTGTCTACCCACTTGTTCCTACCATCAGCTTGATGTCTTTGGCTAAGACAGCAAACAGTGTGAGGTGATTTAAGGACCTCTGTCAGCAGAGTCAGGGAGTAGGTGGGAGCTTTCAGAGACCGCTGTAATCTAGCTGAAGACAGACACATTTGCTCTTTGCAGGAGCTATGGTTTCTGAATGCAGGAATTTACAGGGTCTGACTTTTCTTTACACTTTGTGAAGACAAATACCATAACTTCCCACTGATGTCAACTGGGGGTTGGTGGCTCAGCACAACCTAAGGGTTAAACGCCCTGTGTTTCAGTGTTAAACTGGGACGCTTGTTTGAAGATACAGGTTAAGGCGCCAGTTTAACACTGAGAAATCTGCAGTACATAGTGATAGTTGGCTCCATTCAAATTGCTTGACCCTTATTATATGATACTTGGTCAGCATGCCGTTACTTAGCAAGGTAGATTAATCCTGCAACATGTCTGGGTGAATAACCGGACTTCCTTTTGTCTTCCACAGACCGGCATTCAGAATGGCAGGCTTGTCCACTTTAATCCTCCTTTTGTGTGCTGCTAAAGATGTGATGCCCTCCAGTTCTCACTGGAAGCCAACTTGGCCGTCTTACAGAGTTCCAGTTATCCTGCCACAGTCTACTCTTAACTTGGACAAACCACAGTTTGATGCTGAAGCCAGACTGGAAGTGGTATCGCCCTGTGGCCCAGCATGCCACAAAAGTTCTCCGCTGCCAACTTACGAAGAAGTGAAGAACTACCTGTCCTATGAAACCTTGTACGCTAATGGTAGCCTCACTGAAACTGAGGTGGGCATATATATTCTGAGCAACAGCGGCGATGGGTCTCAAGGCAGATCTCGAACTAAGAGGCAGATCTATGGCTATGACAGCAGGTTTAGCATTTTTGGGAAAGACTTCTTGTTGAATTACCCATTCTCCACATCGGTGAAGCTGTCTACAGGTTGCACGGGGACGCTGGTGGCTGAAAAGCACGTTCTTACTGCCGCTCATTGTATCCATGATGGCAAGAGTTATGTCAAAGGAGCTCAGAAACTGCGGGTGGGGTTCCTAAAGCCCAAACTGAAAGATGGCAGCAAAGGGGCCAATATCACCAACTCGGCAATGCCTGAGAAAATGAAATTCCAGTGGATCCGAGTGAAACGGACACATGTCCCCAAAGGATGGATCAAAGGCAATGCCAATGACATTGGCATGGATTATGACTATGCCCTGCTGGAGCTGAAGAAGCCTCATAAAAGAAAGTTTATGAAAATAGGTGTGAGCCCACCAGCAAGAAACTTGCCTGGAGGGAGGATTCACTTCTCTGGCTATGACAATGATCGTCCGGGAAACCTGGTTTACCGTTTCTGTGATGTCAAAGATGAAACATATGACCTATTGTACCAGCAGTGTGATGCCCAGCCAGGTGCAAGTGGATCTGGGGTGTACGTGAGGATGTGGAAGAGGCAGAATCACAAATGGGAGCGTAAAATTATTGGAATATTTTCGGGCCATCAGTGGGTGGACATGAATGGCACCCCACAGGATTTCAATGTAGCTGTTCGCATCACACCACTCAAATACGCACAGATCTGTTACTGGATCAAAGGCAACTACCTTGACTGCAGGGAAGGATAAAGACAATGAAACTCCTTGAAAGCACTTAATAACTGGTTTTAATTACTCATCTGAGGAAAGGCTAGACTTCTGCTGCAAATGTGTGTGATACGATCTTGTAACATCGCGATGTGATACAAAGCTTTTCAAGCAATCCACCTCGTTCTTGGGACAGGGGCTGTGTGGTGCTGTCGTTGCAGCTCGAAACTGGGGAGAAAGGAACATCAGCTGGGTGGGGAAGGAGCAGGTGGACTTGCTGAATTTGCAGCTGAGCAACTGAAGATTAATTAGGGGCGGATCAGTAAACAGTATGAAATCAGAACCGTCTCCAAAGAATCTTATAAAAGGGACGCTGTTGACTATCTCATGCCTACAATGTTTGTTTTAATAAATCCTAGGATTAGTAGAAATGCTTTGATCTGAACTTTTAAAAGAAAATATTTCTATGCTGTTGGGGGCTGAAGAGGGTCATTTAATGGTGTTTGCAACCCAAACATTACAGCTTTGTGTTCCTGCATGAGAACGGGAGTGTGAAAAGGGCAAGGCATGTGCTGTGGGAGATGAATGCCACACAAATAGCGTGAGGGGTAAATAAGTGCATAACACTTCTTTCGGCCTGAGTGATTTGAGACTTTATTAGTAACATAGTTAAGAAAAATGCTTTTTGAGCAAACAGACCTTGACCATGCAGTTGCAAGGACTTGACCATGAAGATGATGTTGGTCGTATGAGCAGTGCCATTGCACCCTGCTTTGGGAAACAAATCATACACGGGATTAAATCTTTATAGCAGCTGGGGTATAGCCTTACACCTAGCAGGACACCTATGAGTATACTGTTACAGAAAGCGTGTGGGGACAGAGGCTTGTTTCCCGTTATGAGCTACTTAGATCTTTATAAGGAAAATCTTGTGTCAGCAACTCACATTTTCGGAGGGGAAGCCTGTCTTTGGTCTTGCTGGCCATCTGAATTGCTGCCTGCAAAGCAGGTAGAGGGGAGAGCAGGACAAGGGTTCTACTGACTTTTCCCCCTTTCTGTTGAAGACCCATGCTGTTCTACCTAAAAATACACCAGGCAGAGGGACCCTAGTTTATAAATGTCTCTCTATTGTACCCCTGTGACAGCGTAATTTGTACGGCATCTTGACTTATGTTTCTTGTGATGTTTGGAGTAGGAATCCTCCTCCCCATCAAACTGTTGAGTTACAAATAATTCTTGGCAAATGCACAGTTAGTAATTCTACAGCTGAAATAGAGCCACATTGTAGGGTGCAATCTGAGTTTGCTATGGAGTGATGTTCTGTTGTCTCTTATAGATAAGTGACTTATATTTTTCCTATAGCAGAATTGGAGTTTAAACCAAGAACTGTCTTTTGTAGGTAAATTCAGTCCAGCCAAATACTTGTAGCTCAGCAGATGGCATTGGGAAGTCAATCTGTACAGTGTTTCTCAGATGGGTTGTGCCACTGTATTGAAGTAACATGGTTAAGTACATGCTGCCATGCCAATATTATTTTTTTAAATAGGAGGATAGACACTGGCTCCAGTTCCGGTTTCTCTTCCATCCATCTGTCACTGTCCCCTGAAGCTTATGAAGTTGCCCATGGCCCTTGGTGTTGTGGGGCAAATGCACGTCCCTGGTGTGAAATGGCAGAGCTGGGAAGGAATGAATTTAAACAGAGCTTCCCTGTGCTATACAAATACAAGGAAAATGTTAATTCAGATAAGCCTTTCTTACAGCCTACTAATTACTGTGGCATTTGTAAACATATGCCTGATGGTGCTTTATCTTTGTGATGGATTTGGCTCTAGTTCTGAAAAACATTTTTTGCTAGAGCTGCCTGTGATTATTATTTTTATAGGTGCAGCATACTAAAACAGGGACCCTCATGGGCTTTTGGTGCACTCAGATACAAGCAGTTACTAATGCTTTGAAATATGAATAATCACCATATGTATCTGATGGTCTTTTTCTGCCTTCTTATTTTAATTTCCTTTACTCTATGGCTGTTATCTGGAGCACTTTTGTTTGAATGTATCACAGTGAATAAAGAAAAGTTATGGAATTACAGTGCAGACATTCTTGTATTTGTGCTATACTTGGGTTGCACTTCCAGTCTCATTTCACTTACTTGTTTGTAAAGACATTCAGATACAAACCAGATTAATTAATGTCCACAATGCTGTTTATTTTCCTTCAGTTTTCTTTTGTCCGCACCTCTTAAAAGTCTTTGTTTTGTTTTGTTTGTTTGTTTTTGTTTTTGGTTTGGTTTGGTTTTTTGTTTTGTTTTTTTTTTTTAGTAGGCTTAATTACACTGTGTCTTTGGATGGTAGTAATCGATCTTAGCTTTTGTATGATTGTTGCAGTTCCCAAGCCAATCACGAGCTTGGATTAGTTAGAGCTGAAAATAACCTATTAGACTAAAAAGTCACATTCTTTTTATTAACTTTAGGGTTGATAAACTATGGAGAAATTTGAACCAGTCAGTATAAGGTCATAAATCAGGTCACTCTTCTTTTTCTTTTAGTTGATACACTAAGAAAGTTCCTCTGAGGCCAACAGTGAGACCCACGGTTTTTGGAGGAACACTGGAGTGCAGAAATGTTCTACTTTTTGATTTGGGAATTGCTACCCATACAACTTTCCTGATCTCTGAATGTGCACATTACATCATGCAGGCTTGAGAACATCAGTCCTGGTTTATTAGACATACTTCCTATCCATGGTCCTGTATTCTCAGCTGGCTTGTCAGACTGTAGACGAAGGTCTTTTCATAGAATGATAGAATGATTTGGGTTGGAAAAGACCTGTGAGATCATCAGATCCAACCATTAACCTAACACTGCCAAGCCCACCACTGAACCATGTCCCTAAGCACCACATCTACACAGCTTTTAAATACCTCCAGGGATGAGGGCTCAACCGCTTCCCTGGGCAGCCTGTTCCAATGCTTGACAACCCTTTTGGTGAAGAAATTCTTCCTAATCTCCAATCCAAACCTCCCCTCGTGAAACTTGAAGCTGTTTCCTCCTGTCCTGTCGCTTGTTATTGGGAGAAGAGACCGACCCCCACCTGCCCACAGCCCCTGTCAGGCAGCTGTAGAGAGTGATAAGGTCCCCCCTGAGCCTCCTCCTCTCCAGGCTGAACACCCCCAATTCCCTCAGCTGCCCCCCATCAGAGCTGTGCTCCAGACCCTTCCCCAGCTCCGTTGCCCTCCTCTGGACACGCTCCAGCACCTCAGTGTCTTTCTTGGTGAGGGGCCCAAAACTGAACCCAGGATTCGAGGTGCGGCCTCACCGGTGCTGAGTACGGGGGGCAAAGTACATCTCTTGATGACTGGCAGAGTAGAGTTGTGCAGAAGGCAAATGAGCTAGAATAATGTGAGCAAGTTTTTGTGTGTGTGTGTGGTGGTGTTTTTGTTTTTTTGTTTGTTTGGTTTTTTTTAATGTATACTGCAAGTTTAGTGTAATCAGGGGTGGGAGAGTCTCTTTCTACTGTGTACCCTATGCAAACATTCCAGGTTGGTTTTGGGAAGAAAATGAAATCTCATACAATGTAGACAGAATTGTTGTGCTCAAGCTCAACACTGTTTCACCTGTGCTCACCTGAGTTGGTGGTAATTTTGGCAGTGTATTCATTCAGAGTGGGGCTGGGCCACTGCTAGGTGGGTTTGGAAATAGCATTCTGAGTCTATTTGTTTTGATGCTGTAAAGAGGGCTCTTTTAAAACCAGAACTTTAAACTCTTAGAGAGATAGCCAGGCAGCCAAAATAGCTCATCAAGGAAGCACAAGGAGCTAAACTATATACAGGCATGACACTAGAAATGTCGTTGTCCTGCTGCTGATGACTGCCAATGATCTGAAGAACTGAATCAAGTGCCTCATTCTTCTTGAACCTTAAGGCAGGACCGCAGATGGGTATGGAGGGGCTGTTTCAGTTGCAGATGGAAAGGGTTAGAATCTGCTCCTGCGTCTTGAAGAGGCTGACATATGAAAAATTCTAGTTAATGTGATATAACTCCCTCTGAGAACAGTGCTGGAGGTGGAAATTGAAGTCTTGAGAAAGCACAGTCCATGCCGAGCTGTTCCAGAGCACACAGTGAACTCAGCCTACTGAAGACTGCAGAATATCATCAAGTTTCCTTCTCAGAGGAAAGGTATTTTCCTTACATCTGTAATTGTTTTGCAACTAAATTCCCAGGCCTGCCTGTTTAGAGGGCAGCCCTCGTCTTAAAGTTGCACGCTGAACTCCAAGCAAGCATAATACATGCTTGAAATTCTTTTCTGGGTTTCCACTTAATCTGCCATTTGTTAGCAGGTTTTGGTAGCGTGCCAATGCAATATGCGCAGGCCTTGAGAAGAGAAGCTTTCAAAGAGTGGATAAAGTGTGATGGGTGGGTAAAAAACTTCTTTGCTTTCCTGGAGTAAAAAGGAAGCGTGGACAGAGAAGAGCAGCGAAGAATTCAAGGGCAATGTGATTTGTATTACAGGAGCAGAATTCCTAGTGAATTGCTTGCTGTGTATAAATGCACATGTATGGATGTGCATGTGTATGGGGGTTTTATGAACAAAACTGTTCATTTCCATTCCCTGTTCTACTACGTATAGAAGAAAAACTTATTAGCTGAAGCAAATTAAGCCTCTTAAGAGGAGTGCATAAATACCAAATCTGAAGCCAGTGTGCAGCACATATGAGAAGTTTAGGCTGTGATTTGTCTATAGGGACACAAGAAAAGCGTGTCAGTGATCTTAGAATTAGGAACGTGATCTTTTCCACCCAGAAGATGTCTTTTCCTCTCTTACACGGTGACTATTAGGTTGCATGAGCTTTGTGCCTGCTGTAAAATATAGCATGGGCTTTTATAGGTAAGTGATTAAAAAAGAGAAGAGAAAAATCCTAGCGTGCCTCCAACACTATTATCAACACTGATTATTCCCATGATAAAATTATCAGAGATGCTTTGGGTGTGGATTGATTTTGAACTGAATGGGAATAAGTTGAGTCATAAAGCAGGTTCATACCTTTTTTAATCTAAAGATCTCCAGCAGTAATTAAACGATTGTAGCTCGAAGGGATACAATGAATGTTCATCTGCAAGCCTTTTATGGACAATGTGGGGGTTTTAACCGTTTTAAATAAAACCACTTTAATTCTGTTTAAAAGATAATTATGCATCAGGGGAGATCTACAAGAAGTTAAATACTTCTTTTACTTCACCAAGCAAATGATCACGATGTAAAATACTCCATTTAGATAGCAAATTTAATCAAAATATCTGATACTTGTTAACTGACGTTTGCTCATTTGCTCTCATTTCAGTTTTGGAAATCACTGTTCATGCAGATTTGGTGAGAAGGGTGTATTTTTCTGGAAATCCTGGCCAACTCCAATACAAAGAGCGTGTTCATGAAATACTGACTTATGATGGGAGTATGAAGGTTGTTAGCTCTTATTGGAGTGACAACAGTAATAAGGTGTAACATTTTTTTCCATCTTACCCTAAACAATTTCCTATTTTATGCCACATTATCATAGATTTAGTGTTTTTCCACAGGTTACATACATGAAGGTGTTAATTTGATGATGATATAGATGAGGTTTTTTGCATCCCCTTACCTGTGAAGTATTTACTCCTATGGGTAGGTCAGAAGGGGACAAAAATGTTCACGTTTGCAAAAGTTTATGAAAGGCTTGTCTAACATAAAGTCCCACTTCCAAGCTGAAGATGAAATATATTTGCCATCATACAGAAAGGGGTAGGTTTAAATGGAGTGGTTTAGATGAATTTAAACCTGAGCTAGCCAGAAAATCCTTTTTAGTATTTTCCCACTGTCTCCAACCTTCTTTTTCTATTCCTGCCCATCCTTGGAACAGAAAACTTCCTGTGGTGAAAAAGAATGGAGATCCTTAAAAATGAGGCAATAAAACGCACTTCAGAAAACCTATTCACCTGGTTTGTTTGTGCTTTCTTGCTCCAAAGAGGGAAAACAATAATGCAACCAACAAATGGCTTGGCTGTTCTGATCATTCTGGGACAGGCTGGTGGCACTTGTTTTGGTTTTGCCCAAAAATTTCCACCTGGGACAAAGAAACCTTTCTGATAAAAACTTGTTTGAAATCAGGATGTTTCAACAAAGCTTCAGTTTCTGTGAATCACTATAAAAGGTAATTTTTCTAATGAATTTTCAGGCAGGCCCTGCTTCAAGTAACTTTTCCTGTGGTGGTGTTCTGGTCCCTGTGGGAAAGAGGATGGCATCACTGCTTGGAAGATGATACTATGGCTTATCAACAGCACTCAACAAAATTCTCTTGTCCCAAAGTCATGTTTTATCTGAATTTGTTGCAGTTTTGTCCATTCCAAATGGAGAACAGAGAAGCTTGTTTCTTTGTTGGTAGGGGAAGGAGCATGTGGGGAGCTACGCACCACTGCAGCGCTGGGTCACCCAACCGTGGGACCATAGGCTACAGAAACAGGTGGAACAACAGGGGTTTTCTGGCCTCCACTGTCTCACAAAAGCTTCACTCAGCAAAGAAGCGTGGGGTGGAAGAAAATGTCACACTGGGCTTCATCCCGCACCCACCAAAGTCTGCTATTGTGTTGGGTGGGAGCAGGATCTGTGCACCAAGGGATCCGCCACAGGGCTTAAATGTCACCAGTCGTGTGGGAGCACTTCTCTCCAGCCAGCCCTTCTAAGGGATCATTGTGGGCAATGAAAGCACAGGAAAGGCTTTTCCAGAGCGTGTGGGTGGGGGGAAAGCAACCCTTCATGCTGGGAACACATTGGCTGTGCAGATAGCTCTGAAACATCTTTTCCCTGAAGTAAAGGGTTACAGACCGGGTGAGCTCTGCAGGTGGAAGGAGAGCAGCTTTGCTTCAGCAGGATTCGTCCCCGTGCCCAGAGATGTCTCTGGCTGCAGCTGAGCAGGAGGGGGATTGCCACGCTCCCACCTTTATGGATGAGCCACTCAATACCTTCCACCTGCCTTCTGTGGGCAGTAACTATTTAACAGGAAAAATGATAAAATATGAGAGAATAACCTGAAAGAAGCTGTGGAATGTGTTCAGTTTACAGTACCGATGAAATAACTGTTTACAAACAGGTACCCAGAAATACCTGTATTTTTTCTAAGTACCTGCGGCCAGTGCTGTTGTTGCCAGTGCTACGAACCACGCTTGGGCTGGACTCAACCTGGTAGGTACTGTGGAGGCATCCGGATTAGGAATTCACATTTCCCAGGCTTCACCATAAAAACAGACTTTCTGTCTCTTGTTTCCACCAGAGCTCATTCAGGAAACACAATCCCCTTTTAAGTACATGATCTTAAGCTTTGTATAATGAAATATCTTTAGGGTATTTCTCAGTAATCGGCTCCCTGAGTTCTTCCTGTGAGACATTCTGCTGCTCTTCCCAGCTTTGTGTCATCAGTAAATTTCATTAATGTGCTCCTTCTTCTTGTGCAAATGTTGCTGGTGAATGTATTTAGTTAAGACTGGCTAAGAGTGATGGTTGAGAAACTGTGCTTGTAACCTCCCTCTACCCTGACTGTTCCCCTTTCAGCACCTTTTATCTCTGCTTCAGCCAGACCCTTTTGCTAATAATTCTCTATATGGCACTGTTTCAATTGCTTTGCTGAAATCCAGTTAGATGGGGTCTGCCAAAGCCAATTATTATAAATTAAACTGTTGCTTGAGCAATGCTAAGAATTTGCAATAAATGATGTGCAAAATAGATGGCCTATTTCATCATGATCACTTTAATCTCTATTTCAATGTTCACCAGAAAAAATCAGTTAAGATTACAGTTTTGGGTCATAGCTTTGAGTGTAATAATATCAAGATAACTGGGGTTTTATGGGACAAAATCTCAAAAGTATCTAGGTTTCAAGTTTAGGAAAAAGTTGTATGCATTCATTTTTATTAAGCTCTAATCTGGAACATAAACACTCTATTGGTTCTCTTCCTTCATACAGCTGACTGTTTAGAAAGCTGATAAACCACAGATAAAGCCTAAGGACACAACGTGACTTTAATTGTCTATAGCTGCCTTATTTGCATTGTTACTAATCTGAGCAGACGCATGATCTTTAGCATCATCATGATGATAAAACAGCTCATTCTTTTGATGTCAGATAAAGCACAATTTTGATGTGATTCTGAAGCCAAGAATCATAAAATCTGCTATCATAATATCTTCCTCTACACTTGAAAGGGCTGTGAGACATCTGGAAATAGAAGAATATTTTCTTTTGCCTCATAAAAAATAGTGTTGCCCTCTTTTTCCTCCCAGTTTTGACTTTTGCAATCTGGCAAGATTACCAAAACAGTCTGTGAAGTCAGTTTATGGAAAGCATTAGTAGAAATCCTCTGTTTGGGCTATGAGGTATTTTGCATATTTGAATGGAAGAGTTAAAGCAGGAATCAAAGTTAAGAATATCATCAGCACCAGGTCACGGAGTCCCTCACTATTTTGGAGTTGCCAATGATGAGAGGGACATGGTTCCCTGCATCACTGCCTCGCCTTTTCCACAGCCTCAGAGGGAACTCCAGCACGCAGGGGTGACCTGGCATGAGCTGGGGGGTGCCAGGACCCCTGTTTCCCCCACTGCAGGGTAGTGGGAGCAGCCTGGGCAGTCCTGGCTGCTTGGCACCCAGCTGGGATTTCTGGTTTCCAGCACCATCATGATGCAACAGCCACAGCCATGTACCCATGTGACCTGAGAAAATCCTGTTTGATCGCTCTAAGGTTTGGCTAAGGTACCTCTGTAGCTCTTTTTTGGGTTATTTGGGTTTAGGTTTGGGGTTTGTTTTTGTTTTACTCATCTTTGTTGTTAGCTGCTCCCAGATTTCCATAACAATGACTTCCCTTGTGATACAGGCAGAATAGCAGCCTCTGGACTGATGTGCAGGGAGACTTTTTGTTATGTTTGTACCAAACACTGGCACCTTTGCTGTAGTCCCTGGCTTTCAAGTGCGTTATTTTTCCAGAAACACTGTTACTGAAGGGACAAGCCACAGGACACCATAAGCCCAGCAATGCACACTTGCTTTTGTGAAAGATCTGTAGGCTGAAGGCGAAATGGGAACAGGCTGCAGGATTTAGTGACCTATTTCACATGATCCTTCTGAATTTAATACATATGGTGGCTTTAGGTCTTACAACACTTCACAGGACACCAAATACCATTGCTACTATATTCTTTAATCAACACGGAAATCAAAGTCTGCAGCTTCTGAGTTCCGCACATATTGTTGCTGCTTAGTGCATGATACGTGCCTGCTCAATGTTCTTACCAAAGGCAGAACATGGTATATTAAAAGGCACGTAAAAGAGAAAGCATGGCTTGCTTTGATCTTGGGAATTCTTGCGCTACTTGCCACTGAAGTTTTACATTTGCTCTTCACACACTATATGCAATTTGTTTGGCTTTCAATAAAAATGACAGACAGAATTAATAAC
Source organism: Falco cherrug (assembly GCF_023634085.1). Taxonomy (NCBI): domain Eukaryota; kingdom Metazoa; phylum Chordata; class Aves; order Falconiformes; family Falconidae; genus Falco; species Falco cherrug. The sequence continues at coordinate 9,015,524 of NC_073698.1, forward strand.
AGCCCTGATATGGCATCAGAAGATGCATTCCAAAAATATCTATCTATCTACACAGTGAGTGTATGAAAGCCTATATGGGATCCTTGTCAATACAATTCCTCTGCTTCACTCCAAGAGAGACTTTTCATTAGTTTGAGAAAATGCTTTCCTCATTACGGTGCCTTACTTTCATGCGTACAGAAAGATATTGAAGGTAATTGATTATTTCTAAAGAATAAACTTTTCATACTACTATGGCCTAAGTATTTGATTATTAAAAAAAATATTAAAAAGAATGTTCTTTGTGGCAAAGGATGAGGCTATGTTGTAATGCTCTGGGACACCCTGGAGAAAGATAGTAGTGTTTAATTAAGAATTTTTATCTATGTACATCAACCTTGAATTAAAGCTGCGTGGGCCATTTATAAACTTTGGAACAGTTTGGAGATTGCAAACCTAAACTATTCTATGGGGATCCATCTGGTACCCACATTGGTCAGCAGCACACCTGGAGCATGGGTTTACACCACAGATACTGCATCGCTTCAGCTAAATCAGAAACTGCATCACTAGGTATTTGGGGGTTTTGAGGGTGGGCCATCTATGTAGCCAGGGATGGGAGTTATCTTTGTCCTTATACTTCTCAGACACTTCCTGACAACAAAGGAATTGTTAAACTTAGGGCTCTCAGATTCCAATCTCTGCCCTAATGAACAGAAATTCCTCTGTATATTTTCCTGCCAAGTTTTATCTTGTCTGCTGCACTCCTCTTTCTTCCTCATCACTACCATCTGGTGCTGGAGACATTCCACTTTGTGTTGTCTCAACTGGTTATCAGAGAGTTAATGAGTACCTGGATAATACATGATGGAGACATGCTCCATCCTTCCCGCACGTCCTGTTTAGTCAGTGGGATTTCCCCCTCTCCTCAGCTTTATTTGTGGTGCTGTAAAAATAGATCAGCAGAGTTCCGTCCAGTACTGTGAGCAGAGTTTACTTTTAATCGAACTATGTGGTCTTTTTTATAAAATCTGTGACAAAGCTACTATTAAATACCTTTGAAGTTTTTCATAGCCTCCAACCTCAAATGCTGCAGCAAAACAGTTCCATTAAAGCTTTTAGCTAAGAGATAAAGAAGGTGAGTAATAGCAGCTTGGAAACAAAGCTGGCTCCGTTTCCTTTAGCGTGTGGAACAACTCTTCAAATACCAATGGGCATGAGCAAGCCCAGCCTAGGAAAGGAAGGAAGATAAGATGTTTGGATGCAGTCCAAATTATCACAAAGGCGCAAATGATGAGGAAGCAACCTTACAGAATCATAGAATCACTTAGGTTGGAAAAGACCTTTAAGATCACCGAGTCCAACAGTTAACCCAGGGCTGCCAAGCCCACCACTAAACCATGTCCCTAAGCACCACACCTACACATTTTTAAAACACTTTCAGGGATGGTGATTCCACCTGCCTGGGCAGCCTGTTCCAATGCTTCACCACCCTTTCAGTGAAGAAATTTTTTCGCAATATCCAACCTAAACCTCCCCTGGTGCAACTTGAGGCCGTTTCCTCTTGTCCTGTTGCTTGTTATCTGGGAGAAGAGACCGACCTCCACCTGCCCACAGCCTCCTGTCAGGCAGTTGTCTCACAAACAAAATCATTGTTTTGTGTCAAACACAGTGTCAAGCCCAAGGACTGTCTTTACATCAAAAATGGAAATACCCACCAGCTGCTGTGTGGTCTGGGTACCAAGTCAAAACAATACCGTGATCTCTTAAACTGCTTGGGATTTGTGTCTTGTGGGATCCAGCTGCTAGACCATGTCTATCCACCAGGTGGTAGGTGACGTTCAGCTCTTTCTTTTGACTGATGACTGTCCAAACACGAAGAGCTTTTTCTAGTAAGGTCAAAGTCAAGAAGTGTCTATAAAAGTGCTAGACCAGGAGGCTGGTAAGAGTGGACCTCTGCCTGGAGACAGCCTGTCTACCATAGGGAGGAGCTGATCGATAGATCAGTAAAAAGCCCATCCAGCTGGAAAAAAGAAAGCCTTAGAGACTAAAGTCATGAGGTCACGGTACACAGGTGTGCTGTGAATGTGCCACACTGGCACCCTTCTCCACCCCTGCACTATTTCAATGGGAAATACACCTCCCCTGCCTATGGGAAACATTAACTGAAGCTGCAAGTTCCTTGGAGAAGACAGTGAATGCACAACCTTCTTTTTCCCAGTCTCACTCACCAGGCTTTTCAGTCCAGTCTCCATCTCCTTCCACCGCCAGTTGCCTCTTTTCTGGCTTTTATTCCTCTTTTTAAGCGTACCCCTTCACCTGGGCTGGTTCCTATCACCAGCGATCTGAGCTGGCTCCTCATCTCCCTGTAGACACAGGAGAGAAAGATATCCTGACAGTAGCTATTTGCACAGAAGAAGTTTCTGTAGAGCAAATATAGGTGGGTGTTTGGTTGTTTTTCTTTTTTTTTTTTCCCGAGAGCTTAAGAGATTGGTCTGATTTGGGCAGACTTAGAAAACAACAAGAAAAACACAGCTGCTGCAAACACCTGGTCTGCTAAAATATAAGCTGCTTTTCCAAATCCAGCAGCACTAGAACATCTTTTTTTACCCAAAATGTGTGTTTGTGTGGGAGTGTGTTTGTTTTGGGGGTTTTGGTTTTTAACCTATGCAACAATCTCTTTCATACCCTTGTTTCAACCCAGGAGTGAGTGGAGTTTCCAAGAATACGTCAGCAGAATGCTGAACATCAGGAACATCACTACCTTACACCTGGAGTTTGCCAAGATCTTAGGACTTTAACCAGGATCTTATAAAGGAAAATAGCAGGAAACTTCAATAACAGGCAGAGTCAGTGAGCTCTGACTTGTAGTTTAGGGCTGACGGGAGGTAGGGAGCAGAGGACCTGAGACAGGAGAGGTCGAGAGCTCTAGAGCTGCTCAAAGTGTTTTGAAGGCAATGACAGGAAGAGCTGCACAGGTAGTTGAATGACTGGAGTAGAAGGAGTTTTAAGCAAAAAGAAAGTGAAAGATGGACCGGACATCTGTTTCCTCATTATGGGAATTGTGGTTTGGTTACAGGTCAAAGTGGGTGGAAACTCCCTTTCTACCTCCCCAGTGAAGGAGAAAAGTTGCTCAACTAGGAGAGGGGAGAAAACTTGCATGGAGGAAAAGAGGCATGCAGGAAGGAAAGTGAAAGGCAAGATGATTTTTTTTTTTCCCCCCTGGGAAGTATGATCTTTTAGTTGAGTTAGAAGATAAATTTACTGCAAAATTTAGTAACTGTATATGACTACAGAGAAATCCTATAAACCATTTTCACCTTATTGTACTACTTCATTTAATCTATGGTGGAGGATGGCAACTCAAACAGAAGGAGAGCTTTCTGACAAGATTAAAATGTAAATATCTGAAGAAAAATAATCAGATAGTTATGATTTTAGATAGATTTGGTGTGGTGCAAATTTGAGACAAATTAGAGTTAAGATTAAGTTTTGAATGATCAGACAATGTAATTCTAGGCAAGATTTCTAAGACAGAGGAAACACTGAGATTTGATCTTCTGGGGATATTTATGCTCTGTTGAATGGAAAAACTCAAACCATATTGGCCTGTTTGCAGAATTTAGCTGTAACTGATAGAGAAGCTAAAACCAAACTATTTCTCATTTTACACCAGACCCAGAAGGAAGATAATGCCTGGAATTCAGACCTGGATTTACTTTCCCTGTCTGTGTAACCACACACAGATTTGGAAGACATTTAAATGTCAAACTCCAACGAAAGAAAGAGAATTAGTCTGGGCTTTAGTTTCTCTGGATGCAATTTGGGCTGACTAAATGCAGATGTCTATGATGTGATAAACACTTCTTCGCAGTCAATGGAGAGGAGAAACCATTTTGTAGGTCACGATTCAAGTTTCCCTAAAGTTGATGTTTAAAATAGGCCAGGTGAATCATTCAATAATACTGTTTCTCTCTATTGTCTCTAAAAGGAGCTGAGGGCTCTTAGCTCAGTTACAGGATTGCAGAACTTTCCTGTTTTGGAAATGTAGCCCACAGCTAAAACTGTTAAATTTGGAAGGTGCTCAGAAGATGGTCTAGCAACATCAAAGTGCTATAGATAGATTTAAAAGGTCAGACTGGAACACACTTGGTTTCCTCTTAAAATTCAAAGTGATTTGAGTCAGATGTGAGCTCCACAGCAAATCTTTAGGGCTTCTGCCCATCTCTGAGAATTGCTCTGATTTTCTGGGATCCAGTGAAAGTCATTGATGTGAGTGTTGGAGGATTGGGAAGTCCTCAAATGAAAATGCAAGCCCTAACCACCAGGCAGACCTGGGATGGGCCCCAGCATGATCACTCCTTTCCTTTAGCCACTTGCCTTACTGTGCCAAGGGCCAAATAAATTAAGGAAACTATAACTAAATGCAGCACTGAAAAAAAAAAACCCAATTAAAATTGCCCCCGATCGGCCATGCCTAGCTCTACTCATTTACAGGGCCTTGCATCTTTTCATTGTATTTTATCAGTTTACTTTTCATTCCTACTTTCCATACCTTTCCCCTTTCCTCTCTTTGCAAGGAGGGTTTGTTTTATGCTAGCTGCACCACTCTGGACACATGGCCCGATTTCACACCACCTGCTCTGGAAACCACCTTGGAGTCAGGAAACTTGTGCTTCATATCTCCTTCCACCTTTGGTGTTGTTCTGATCCTCTGGCCACATCAAAGGCAAGCAGAAACCACCACATGCACCCAAAGGCATACCTACTTCAACCACATCCCTTCTGTATTGCTTTGGGAACAGGAAAATTGCTTCCACCTTCAAAGAGGTTTTCCTGGTTTTGTGGTGCCATTTGTAGGTGCCCGCCTCTGTCTCAGATCCTCGGGACCTTCACAAAAAAGACATCCTTTCCTTCCTGTGGTTCCTCTGAGATGCTTTCTGAAGCATTTAGCTGCTAGCCATTTTCTCCCTTTATGTGTGACCTTTCCAAAGCTAGGCAAGATATAGCACAAACCCCAAAGCATGGTGTCTTCTGCTTTGGCTGGGCAGCTCACAGCCCTAACTTTTCCCTCTGTTGCTTCTCACCTTCTCCTTCACCTTGCAAAGATCATGTGCATGTTGTCACACAGGCTCCTCCAGAGCTGATGCTGTGTGCTGTTTTAATACGCTGTGAAGCCCCCACTTTAAAGACCTATTTCAGGATAGTGCTGTAGCACTGAGCAAGATGCTGTGCTTGTAGGTAGAGAAATTTCACCACCACCACCTTCAAAAAATGCAGATCACGTGAAAGGTTGTTCATGGTTGTTCTCCACAGCATTGCAAGACTTTCAGCATGCTTGAGGATTCTTATGTGCAGAAATCCTATGATATGCGGGTGAAATGTATTCGAGGAATTTGGGCAATAGGATCCTGTTCACTTCCACAGACACCACCTTCCCATCCAAGACCCTCAGAAGTCCTTTATCTGTTTTTCACTTCTTCCTGCGGGTTTGCACCTTTTGAGCTCTGAGCCCAGCTCCACTCCCTCTCCTCTGCTGCTTTCTCCAAATGCTTCCACACTTCCCTTTGCCATAACTTTCTTCCCTGAGAATTTCCTTCTCACTCATTGTACATCATTGCCTGTAATTCACCTCTTCTTACCTGTGCAAAACCGGGACTTATCCCTTCTTTTCAATTACATCACCTGCCGTAAAGAAGGATGATGACACCAAGATGCTCTGGTACATGCTGAGTGGGGATCTTAAAGGAGCCAGATAGAGTGCATAGGGCTTCAGAGCAGTCCCAAATGGTTTTCCTGTAATCAGCTCACCAAAATGGCCTGAAAGGTCTTTTGAATGCAAGTTTCATTACAGCGCAAACACCAGACAATGAACAAAGGCTCCTACGTGTCTGCTGGTCCTTGTGGCATGTTTGGAAGCAAGGTGTCAGTAACTTCTAGGCTGCAGCAAACTACACCGAGTCCTTGTTCATGCTTTCCTTTTCCTTCCTGCTCCTGCCCCTCTCACCTCCCTCCCCATTTCTCTGCAGAGCTGTCCTTGCCCTCTGTCTCTTCCCCTTGTCATCTGGAGACACTCGGTTGCCTCCAGGCAATGGATAACTTCCCAGCCCCCTGCTCTGGTCACTGAAAATATGACATGAACTGCAGCAAGCAGACTAGAGGTGTCCTGCCCTTCACGAGCACATTGGGTGAGTTTGTGCTCCAAGCAGATTTGTTTTCCACTGCCTCAGTTGCCTCTGGTTCCTACCCCGACGTGCACTCCGATGGCAGCTCCCGAGCCTTTTCCTTCTTCGCAGACTGTCACTTGGTTGTTCTGTCCATTTCGCAGTGGCGTTGGGGAATTCTAAAAATCCACAGAACTCCTGCATCGCCTGAACTGCACAGTGTGCCAGCACGCCTGGCAGTGTCTTTGGCTTTCACAGCTGCTGGGATTTTTTGGTGTTTTTTCTCACAAGCCTTACAAGAGTCTTAAGTCTTTCCTTCTATCCTGTCCTTAGCAGCACTCCAATAACTTTAGAATCAGACACAGTAATGGCAAAAAAAGATTTATTTCATCATCTAGTTCATCCCTTTGCTGTTGCACAATTATTCCCCAGGGAACACTTCAGGCTCCTGTCCAAGAAGTTTTTATGTTTAGCTTCAATCTCAAAAGCAGCTCTGCAAGCATGATGGTACAAGGCTCTTTGCCTTTCAGCCATTTCAAAAATTAATTTGCCCAAAGTACAAATAAAAGGTTATTTCCCGCGCGCCCCCCCCCCCCCCATTCCAACAATCAGGCCTGTAAACTGTTTAAAACATCAAAGCCAAACTGCGTTTCTTCTGTATCTAACTTCATTAGCCAGAAAGCATCTGCAACTGGAAATGAATCTGCAGCTGTGTTGATGGTTTGCAATCCAGAGTCCCACAGCACTTCACTGTCTCATAGCTCTGTTAGCATTTTATAGCAAGCAGGAGGAGGGGAAGAGAAAGAAATCGTATTGTAATTAATAGGGGTAATAATTTTAGAAGAGTGATCTTTATTGAGTAACATTTGTATGTATCAGTATTTCAAGGAAATCCATTTTTAAAAGGCTGCTTAAACTCTGACAGTCACTGTAGGTAAGATATGAATCATAATTCACTCAGATCGCTGACTTCATTAGTGGTAAGAGGGAGCGGGGACAAGTGATACACATGGCTCTGTAAGGCAGGAGACAGGTTTCTTCTCTTGAGCTTCTCTTGAGACACTGCTTTTTCTTGTCCGTGCCTCTGTGACCCTTCTCTGGGGCAACACCGTGTACTGATTTATGTCTTTTGCCTTATAAATGGCCCAGGTGATATGAGGCAGCCACAGAGTGTAGGTAGCCCCCAAATCCTCATTTTGTTGAATATGCGGAGAATGCAAAGTACAGTCACCCACCCTGTCCTTGAGCCATTTTGTGGGATGTTCCCCCATGCTCACTCACTGGGCTGGTGCGAGGATTAGTTCATGCTTATTGAATGTATTTTCAAGAGCTCCAGACATGTGTAGTGACAAAACTCACATGGCCAGAAACAGTAAAAATTACTGCAGGTGCAATGTGTTTTTCAGACCCTTAAGACAGATTAACCTAGAGATACATAAATGCCATGCGGAGGCTTTTCTATTGCTTTGATCAAAGAACAGGGGTTTTCATTGCTTAATTAAAACCCACAGGTCTGTTATTCCCCTCATCCACCCATCATCACACACAGTTCAGCCAAAAAGGTGCTGAGCCTGGAACGTCACCAGATTTCCCACTTTCCCTCTTTCCATCACTTGCACCCAGAGCTTGTTGCTATGAGGTTAGCTTTGCTCAGAGGGTTTTGAGCCGGGAAAGTCCCTTGTTAAGGCTCAGCTTTTGGAGCATGGTTGGCATGATGAAGAATGGCAGGGCTGGGCATTTGCACCAAGGCTGAAAGCATTAGCTTGGTCACAGCCCCGTGGTGCGACTGCACAGGGACGGTCACAATCCCATGGTCCTTTTGCCATTAGAGGCATGATGTGGCCAGTTTGGGAGGCCTGTCTGCATCCTTGGGACACCTATGCTGGATTTGCTCGTGAAGGCTCAGGTTTTGCAGGGTGGCGGAGGGAGAAGAAGACTCAGATGGGGTCTGGGACTGCTCCATCAAGGGTGATGCTTGAGCTGTTGGCTGCAAGCAGCTCTCAGTGCTTCTCAGGTCCTAATGATGCAGAATATGGGAACCTGAGGCTTAGAAAACAGTTTTGTTTTAAAACAGTTTATGCCACTTGGAATGTACTCTCTTCTTCTGGGCTGAGCATTTGCAAAATGTTATTTAATAGACACATAATGTAAAATCCCAGATCCAGACACAATCAGCTCTTGGTCCAAAAATAATCAAAATCTGAGCTGGAACCACATGCCAGTTTTGCAACTGGCTCCGTGACAGCAGTTGAACTATAACCACAGAGTCAATCAGCCTAGCTCTTTGGGAGGTTGAAATTCAGGCCAGATTTTGAAATCTGGGACCTCTCTTTAGTAATTTACAGCATACAAAAAGAAATTCAATAATAAGCCTGGTTTAGCTTCCCTAAAACCTTTGGGTCCACAAAGAAGCACTTGCACATGTTCAGATCTATGGAGTCCCTCTGCTTTCCTTCCAGTGAAATCCTTGCACAGCATGAAGTGAGACAAGTTAGTATTTTCCAATTTTTTTGCATGGATTTTTAGCTAATTCCCCTTCTTCTCTCTGAGGAGGGGTGGTTCCAAAAGGAGGGTGTTTTGATGAGCAAGGAGGCAGCTCTAAGCATGCACTGCATTGGACACAGTGGAGTAAATGACATTTCTTTGCTGATCTCATCAATGAGCTGGTTGGTTCTGGGTTTGTTTTTACAGCGGTGGATCTCTTCCCTTGCCTGGGACTTCCAGGACCTTTGTCCTGCAAATATTTCAGAACCATAAAAAGCCTGAAAAACAAGAGTGACTACAGGATATTAAACACTTGCTGCTTTTAAATGAGCAGATGGTACTTCTACCAAATAATATTATTTTGACCATATTTTTCTTGTGTTTTCGTTTTTTGATAGCTTATTTTTCCTGTAGAAAAGGTCTGTGAAGCAGCTGCCAGCAAAGTGATGGCAACTGGACAGCATCTGTACATTTGAAAATCTTGTTAGATGTTATGCAAGGGAAGTCTATTGAAACACGTTTTTCTGGAGTTCAGAAGGTATTTCATGCAGGGAATTGTTCCGCTGTAGCCTAGGTCTGCCTTTTTTATTAAAACACGAAATGAAGATATTGTTAAAAAGAGTGCTTTAAATGTTATTGGAACAAATTACCCCTAGGTATCCTGAGTGATGTGGTAGGTTGTGTGGTAAGGCACAGACCTGCCTGGGCTGCACATCTCAGCTTGTAAAGAATGAGTTGTTTTGAAGGTGCATCTCGGTGTATACACCAATGACACGAAGTAGCAACAAATGTTTATATCTGCATGGGATGGAAGTGATGAGACGGACTGGCTTTTCGAGGTCAAAGAGGCTCCATGTGGAGACACAAAGGAAGCTATGTGGAATATTTCCTTTCAGATATTCTTAGCTACCACCACTTTTCAGTGGAATGTGTTTCATTTTCTGGAGGTAAGAGCTAGGAAGTCCCTCTGCAGCTCCTGCGAGAGATCGTAAATCTTCCTGTGAGAAAAAACAGCTACTAAGAGTTTCCCATCCATCTTTTCATCGCCCCTAGCCCTTTCTCAAATTTTGTCAGCCTTATCAAAATACAAGTTATCATTAATAATGCTTTGCTACTCAGATATGCTTTTCAGGTGATGATCTACCTGCATGTTATACCAAGCGAATATCAATCTGTGTTGCACACGTATTTTGTAAACAGTAATGTGCTAAGGCTGAGAGCAGTCCTGAGAAATGGGCCATTGCAACCTTACCTTATTGCTGGATAAATTAGGTTATAAATGGCATATCAAAGCTCCCAAATCTGAATTTGAGACTGAATGGTAAGAATATCCAGGTCCTGTTGGCTGAGATGAGCTAGAAGAAACCACAAAAATGTATGGATGTGTGTATATTAAGCTGGGTTTTGGATATTTTATTTTTTTTAGTTTATACACAACATACAACTCACCATGATGTAACACTCGGTTTTTAACCTCATTATATCTATATGTAAACCCAGGTTTTCACTTAACCCCTTTCTTCAGAACTTGAAATTGGCTGGAGTATTGCATGGCCTGGCCTGGAAACTGCATCCCTTTTCCTTTGGAGAACATTGATACGTCTTCAAGGTGCTCTTGAAGGTCAGCTGTCTTGATTTGACTTGCAGTGAAGCAACCTATGCCCAGCTGCCTTGCTCGTAGGAAAGTTACACGCCTGCCAAAGCCAGGAAGGCTGGTGAAGCTGAGTACGGAAAACACTTTGGGATGCCTGCAAGAGCTGTCATCAGCTGCTCATGGGATCCTCATGTGTGGGCTAGGTATAGGATATTTAAGTGCCTGCTTGGGAGCAGTCAGAGTGAAGCTGCTCCACGAGGGAGGACGAGCTGGAAGCTGAGGGGGCTCCCAACACAGACAGTGCCATCCCTGACAGGGTGCTTTTCCAGGTGGGCCACCAGCAGTGACCAGCTCTGTTCAGTGGCCACCAGACAAGGCAAGGTCCGGGGTCCATCTGGGCAGCCTGCTCAGGAGCAGGTGGAGATGGAGCCCGAGGCGGGGTTGGAGACAAGGCTACTTACAGCGTGGGTGCAGGGGGTCAGGTTAATTAATTAAAGCCTGTGTTTGGTCCCAGGGTCCTGACACTGTTCAGCGAAAGCTCACTCGTTAGCAAGCTAGCGTGGCGGCAGGCAGAGCCTGCTCTGCGGGGTGACTGTGCAGGCTGGGCGGTGGGTGCTACCCTATAAATCTCTTCCTGACCTTCACACCTGCTCTGCTTCTATGACTTCTAGCACTGTCATCTTGGCCCGAAATCTCAAAAGCCCTGAGCCAGCGTCCTCGAAAGTAATTTGGATTCTTTCCACTGGCTTTAGTTTTGTTCGAGCCAGCCAGTTACTGGGATGGGCTCTTCCTGGTCTCCCAGCACTGCTGCTGAGCCTGCTGCATTTTCCATCCACTAGAAAGGGAGTCATCCATGGAGAGGTTCAGGTCATCTGACAAGCAGGGAAATTTGCTTGCAAATGGCTGTAGGGAGCTGTTATTAGAAATTAAAACCACACCACGGAGAGATGAAAACAATTCTTGCTGTAGGTGCAATAGGGTGTGTTAGCCGGGAGGTACTGCTCTGCTTTTGGTTGATTCCTGCTCTTTAATTAATCAATTCACTTCATTATTCTTTTTGGAACTTTTCTGGAACAACAAAATGAGAAATCTATTCAATCAACTGTTTTTGCAGGGCTTGACCTGCTTGTGGCTGGCTTTCCCGGGCTTCGGGGAGGGCAGTAGCAGCCGTGCCCCTGCCTGTGTGCCCGGACTGCCCGGGGCTGCCTGTGCCCAGAGAGGCTGTGCCCCATGGGAACAATCCAGTTATCCCCAAGGGGAGCAGGATGACCTGTGGCTGGACTGGGGCTTCACCCCGTGTTGGTAAGGGCGAGGGTTTGGGTTTCAGCGGCACCAGTTCCCTTTTGCTGCTGGGGCTCGCTTTGTGCAGCTCCTTGGCGGAGGAAAGTCCCCTCTCCGTCCTTGAGCTCGTAAGTGGAAGGGACAAATTTTTATTTTTTATTTTTTTAAACAGGAAAAAGCCACTTGGCTCTATTTGTCATTCTTCATTAACCTTATCTCAGTCCCTCTTTATCCTCCTTTCTCCCGTGTTGCCTGGTCACTGTAGCTCTTAATACTTCCTCTCCTGATAAAGACGTCTTGTTCAAAGTGTATTTATATCATTAGTTTCAACTGCCTTACTTGGCAACGCCACCCTTTGTGACCGGCTTGGTTGTTGTTTTCTCAGTCCCAGTCCAAGGGGCAGGGTTATAAAAATGTCCCGTACAAGTGGTGAGGCCCACCCCTCCCCAGGAACCATTTCCAGGCTTTACGCCGTGCCTTCGCAGATCAGCCCCGCGGGATCACACGAGGTCGGTGCAGCACGTATCGCTTAGTGCTCAGCTCTTCAGCCCTGGCTCCCAAGGAAGCTGGACCCCAGGAAAGGCAGAGCAAAACGCAGAGCCGAGGAGCCCTGACTGTCATTTGTCATCCCCCATCCCCCCACCCCCCTTCATTTTCTTTCATTTTCCAACACATTACCTTGTGTATGCTCTGTGGAACACATTCATCATTTTACATATTTGTTGATGTCCTTTGCAGCAAACGTGATGCTGAGTCCTCTGGATGTTTCTGGTTATCAGGGCAGCCTTGCTTCAGTGCAGTTGCAGCATCACTGCAATCTCTCCCTGGGCTGCAGGCACACGCCTCCCCCTCTGTCAGCATTCCTCACCCGTTCAGACATTTAGCCATGAGGAATTTGGGGTTGATTTTCCCTCTCTTCCTGTCCTTTGTTACATAGATTAGATATAAATATGTATATGTACACACGCATATTAGATATTGCAGGGAGCTTAATGAACGTAAGAAACCCTTGATTTCCAGTGTCACCCTGCAGAGATTTAAAGGTCCATGTAACGAGAGTCAGTGATCAGACTTCTGTTGCGATTTCCTATGGAAAAAAGTTTGTGAAAGTGGATAAATGGAGAAAAAAAAAAGGAGAAAAAAAAAGGAAAAAGAAACAAAACTTGAGTTCTTAAAAATATTTGGAAGCTCAGGCCAGTTCTAAGATGTGCCAGGGGAGGCTCCAAAGACTGGTGGGACAGTGTTTGTGTATGTTTGGTTTCCAAGACTGTCTTTCACGGAAACAGCATGATTGAAAATGGTTTTGGTCAGGAATCTCAATACCTTTGAGGCCAGCACAGTGCCAAGGAGATAGCCCAGGCTGTCAGGGTTGGTGCTGACTCCATTTTCCTGTGGTTGGAACTCAAACTTCAACCTCGGGTTTCAAGCCTGTGACCTGTAGGCATAAGGCATGGTCAGGTAGTTCTTGCAGCTTGAGAGCGGGTCGTGTCGTCCATGTGGGCAGAGCTAGAAGGTCTTCTGGCATTTTGCTTTGAGTGAGGGTGTTCACCTCTGAGGTTTGGTTGAGGGGGACTTGGAGAACCTCTGTTTCCTTGCTGTGAAGGAACAGATGTGCAAGGAGAAGAATGTGTGCACAGAGGAGTAACCTCTGTGTGGAGTGGGTGTCCCTGAGACACAACTGGTTTAGTCGTAGTTTGAGACAGCTTGGCTACAGTTACACGGATGGTCTGTATTGAAACATCTGCTGTGGGATTCAGTTACACACTAAAACACGTAAGTGCCAGTATGTACGTAAAGTTTAAGTGTCTATGCTTCCTTTATACTCAGCGGAGATTGAGCTAATACAGACCGTGGAGCCTTCAGCATAATTTGGTGTACGCTGCAGGAGTCACCTCCTCGTTAGTCAACTGAGTCACTTCCAGACTCCGCTGACTGTAACTTTATTGTAGGCACCATCCATATTTGCCATGACGAGAGCATAGTCCCTAGTTCACATGCAGCCACCTACAAGTGGGTACTTGAATCCCACCCCAGTTGCCTTTGCAGTGCACACCTCTGGTGCCCGTTAAGCTTTTGGAAAATTTACAGGAGTCAAATTTTCAAGCAATGACATTATCTTTTATCAAAGTCCCCTGGAATGGAACTATCTCTTAGGCACCTGAATTTGAAAATCTTGACCACTGTTGTTATTCTCGAATTTCGCCCTCCAGACACTTTGGTTTGTCTGGTTCTGGATATGGAACAGAAACCTAACACCAAAATATTTCTCCAAGCTTTGCTGGCTTCTCCATGAATACCATCATGTGTGACTCATGCTTTTTGGCATGAATAAGTAGCTCGATTTAAAATATGGTTTTGTACTTCTTTTGAATGCCAAATAAAGCCTAATGGAAAAATATTATTTATCCCCCCACTTTATGCATTAAACAATACACTGGCTTGGTTGCAATAAAAAAACCACTTCATTCCCTATATTAAAAAAAAAAAAAAAAAAGTGGAATGTTTTTACCAAGCATTTTAAGTCTGAAAAATCTGAGTAAGTTTCTCATTAGTGCAATCTTTTCTGATTAGCCCTGGCAGGGGAATACTTCTCTGCTGCCCCAGTGTTCTAAAGCTAGGCTTGTGCTGCCTGAGAGGGCGTTTGGGATGCATCTCGGTGGAGATTAGCAGGAGCTGTAAAGCTTCTGACCTTTTAAACACTAAAGCAAAATCTGCAATCTCCGCTAGTAAGTATTCACAACTTTAAATCTCAGGCTGTGTTTTTAACCTTGTCTTTAATTAGACACCCGGGTAATAGCACAGCAGAAATAACCCCGTGTGTCAGCACCAACACAGCCTTCAGCAGTAGACGCAGATGCTGTTTGGCAGCCCGGCTTCCTCCAACACTTGCATTCCTTCTGTGTGCCCTCATCTTCCTCACTGGTATCTAACACTTCACCCTGGGCTCTGGTGGCGGAATAGGGAAAATCACAAAGAAATTTGAGAAGAAAAATACAAATTTGGCCACGTCGCAGCCAGCACAGCCCGAAGAAAGAGGAGGTGAATGCTTTGTCCGTACAACATGTTTTCCAAGCCCAGGTCAGACAAAGTTGGGTTGCTCGCCCTCCAGAAAAGGAGATTTGTCTTGTTGCTCTTCACTACTGTGCCCTGTTGTCACCCCAGCCAGTGCCTCCGCGTGACCTTAGGGAAGTCACTGGAACGCTCTCTCTTTCAGTTCTTTTTATCTACAGGATTATCCTTCCCCCCCGCTCTCTGCTCGCTCCCCTCGGTCCCAGCAGCCAGGCAGAGGAACGGAACCGCGGCACCCTGCCAACGTGGCCGCGCAGCCTTTGGCTCGGAGCTGGCTTACATCCCACCTGCCCTCCGCCCTGGCAAGGCAGGTCACCTCTGCCCGCGGTCTCCCCGGCAGATGGATTCAAAGTGACCTAGTCCGAATGCTGGAAGTCATTAGTGTGGCACGCCGTGCCGGTTAATTTGTCCTCCTTCACTGAAGGTGAACGGAGTGTGAAAGGAAGGTTTGTTATCCAGCTTTACTGACAGGACATTCAGCTATAAGATCCTTCAATTTCTTCAACATCAACCTCCTTGCTGTTATGGGGATTGCCTCTCGCGGTAAGGACTTTTCACAATGCCTGTCTCAGGGGGATTCTTATCTCAATTGCTTTATATAGGTGCTATTGTAAAAGTGGCAATTATAATACAAGATCTGGAAAGAATAATAACTTAAATGCCCTTCTTTTACTTGTTTAATGGCATTTCCCTCATTTCCGAGTGTTTCGGGAAATTCAAGTTTTTTCCCTAGTAGCTGGTTTTAGCTTTATTTAGGAAGTTCATCTTTATGTAAGTGACGTTGTCCCAGAGGAAGGACTAGCTGGATCTGCGTAAGCTATGAGTGTTTTGAAGGAAAATGAAGTGTCTTCCTCATTTGCCTTCAGACAGCGAATATTCATCAGAAGTAAGCTGCAAATATTTTAATCCCGAGATGACCTTGCAGCTGAGACAGGAGCAATTGCTTTTGCAGTAATGAAGACTGAGTCACATTTTGACAGAGCTCATCTGGGCAGGAAGGGTTTACCTAATTTCCTGAAGGTGCTCAGGGACTGAATTTGTCTGATCTCTTCTAACAGCCAGGCTCCAGCGAGGAGAAAAAAAAAACCCCACACTTGTTTTGTCTTCAGCTTAATCTTAGCTTTCTGTTATTCCTGAGATAGCATCACAACCTCAGGAAACCGAAATGGGCTAGATGACTGGCACCAGAAGCTGCCTGGGAGCCAGTGGAGTCATCTACATCCATGGAAGCCTGAAGCACGGAGGAGGCAAGCTGAGCTGGCCTTGTCCTCATATCCAGATTCAAATAGGGAATCACAGCGAGTCAAATGGGAGGTCAGGAAGGCATGGGTCACTGAGGCCTCATCCAGAAGGAAATAAGGGAATTTCTTAGCTTGCCAGAGATGAAATAAGGTGCTTTTAGAGAGTGCTGTCCTGCGAGTTCTGAAAAGGACTCATGTTTCTTCAGCATGGGGACAGCAAGGAGACATCTGCTATAGAGTGATGTGAGGTCAATGTCAAAGTGAGCTCTTTAAAGCATCCCACCTTTTTAATCAGCATCCCTTTAGTCTTGCTTGGGTTCATCTGAGCCATTGCTGTCCACAATGTGATTTGCACTGATGCTGAGAGGTGCACAGCTGAGTTATCGCTTGTTGGCTAAGGCTCTGGCCTTAACCATCTTGGACACCAGTGACACACCACTATGAAGCAGGGGTACAACCAGTGTAAATGTTCTCCTGAGACCCTCCAGGCAGAAGCCATGGTTTCAGCTGTCACCTCACTGCCAGAGAAAAATGGTTGGACCACTGCAGTGCTGAGGCACCCCAGATGGACAGAGGAAGCCCCTCAGAAAGGGTATGCAAGTCTTAGAAGAGACCACAGCCATAAAAAAAATAAATAAAAAATTAACCCACTAGAGCAGCCCCTGTGCTCCTGATGAAGCATTACACGTTTTCAGTTAGTTTTGCTACTCTCATCTCTGAGAATTCAACAACCTCTGCCCACAGCAAAAGAATTAATAAAACTAAAAACCGTAACCTGCACAGTTTCTGAAGATGTTTGAGCAGGTTTTTTGCGGGTCCTGGAAGAGACATCACAGTCCCAACTGTGGAAATAAAAGAAGCATCAGAAAAAATCCACATGGCAGCTCATAAACAGGCATTTGTCACACACAGACCAAGGCAAGGCAAAGAAGAACCCACCACTTTAGAAATGTGAATGGACTACCTTACAATGTTCATGAGAATTAAAGGTACAGATAGAAACTGAACCAGCCAAACAAACAGCGGAAACTGAGCAAAAATGTAATACTGAGTGTCTGAGCAAATGACGTGTAGCTACTTTTCTGGTGAACCCAAGACATCAGCTACAGCTAACAGTCTTAATGGGAGCAAAATGAAGGCTAGCATCCAGGTGGAATTCTGCTCACCTGAAAGCATGCGAAACTTGGAGATTTTGTATGTGGCGGCTGTTAAGTGACTATGGAAACATGTAAACATGTCTGGCCCTTGCTTATGCAGCAGAGTGAACTCCTGCCTATATACAGGACTTTACCAACCGACTTGATTAACTAAAATGAACTTGCAGTGCTTCTTCTTCTTGTGAGCTCTGCAGGGACAACTTCAGTGTCAGAGTGGGTTTCTGGTTTATGAGTTGTAAACACAATTGCCTATGAAAGTCCAAACACAGATTATTGGTGATGGAAAAGTGAAAGACAAACACCTGACTTTCAGGTTCAGTTTGTAGACTGCAGGAGGAATGGTTGGGGTGAAATCTTGAATCCACTAAGTCATGCTACTGGGTTCAGTGAAGCCACCCTTGATTTTCTCATAAAATTGGCTCTCTTGCTTCAACATTAATCAAGGCATAGATAGCCCCAGCTTCTATTCCTGCTAGTAGCCATGCACAGTACAACTGACTTTTCAGATGGAAATTTGTGACTTTTGCAGGTTTGAAACAAGCAAAATTCATCAGGCAAAAAAAAAAAAAAAGGTTCCCATGGCCTCACCTGGTAAAACGTATAGAGACCAGACTATAACAGAAATGTGGAGAAGGTAGGCAGAAAGCCCCTTTTCTTGGGTTTGGGGTTGTTTTTTCCTGATTTTGTAAGGAGCATGTATGTGAAAAACCATCTCCATATCCAGAGGGGCTGTCTGATGCCAATACCTCATTCTGTAAGATGGGCCAAAAGGGGTGGTTATTTTCTTCAACACGTTGGCTTTGATTTCTTCTGAAACTTAGTGTTATGATGCCATCTGAAACTAATAATATTTCCTTTTATTTACAGCAATCTCATCTTGGACTGTATTTTGATTTTGATTATATGAGAGATGACTCTTTGCAAGGACTCATCTCCATGTGACTCCTGGCCCTGCTTCCATCGCAGACTTCAGCAACGGCACGGCTGTCCTGGGATGCTTCTGCACAAACTGTTTGATTGATCCCCAGTTTGTATGGCTTTAATTCAGCCCAATGCTGTTTCACACTGGTTTCACTGCAAAAATTAAATTTGCCTTCTGTCATTTGTGGCTTTATCAGGATTTTTTTTTTTTTTTACCCTGTGCCAGTAAAAAAAGGGGCAAGGGAGCGGTAGCGGCTAAAGAAAAGGGAGTGTTTACTGACATCTGAGTGCGTTCCTGCCTTCGTCTTGGCTTTGCCTCACACGCACTTCAATTTTGTTAATATTGTCCTTCCAGAAACATGTGGCTTTTTGGAAGCTGATTTGCCTGTATAGAGCAAAACAGACCTCTGTCAAATGACCGTGAAGCTGGAAGATATTTACTTTTGGGGATGACTGTTTCACACTCCTGTACCATATGAAATTTACTGAATGATAGTCGGGGTATGTAGAGTAGAAGGAATACAAATATTTATTGTCAGGCTCTCACAGAATTAAATGAAAAATGCTCTAGACTGAGTTTAATGGCATTTTCCCCAAGTTCTGTTAATACTGACGCTGGCCTGATCTTGATATTTCACTTTGTGCTTTTCCACGGTTGCAGAAGGGATGAGGACTTGCCCTAAGGGCGAGTGCATGGGAAGGGCTGCATCACTGCAAGGCATTACAGTCCTACCATAACCACCACGACTTGAGCACCCATTTAACTGCAACACTTTATGCAAAGGGGCAGGAAAGTAGAGGTGACTTAGATCCATATTGTCTCCCCATCTCTTTGCATCCCAGCCTGCTGGTGAGCACAGCATGGATCAAGGACTTCAGCCTTCAGGACTGCTAACAGAAAAGCTGGTGTCTTGTGTGAAACTGATGGAGACAAGGAGAGGCAGTGCAAATATTTAGGTTTCTAATAATATCAGTAGTGCTTCAAAAGACTCGCCTTTGCTCTAGACTACAAGTGACAGCAGACTAAAGGTGACTGGCAAACAGCATTGAGAACCCACTTGGCATTTTCTTCTTCATTCTTAATGTTTGCCTTTCTATCAAGAAAATATTTTAAAAATAAATAGATTAGATATGCAAAGGACATTCTTGATGTGATCAAAACAAGCGTCATAGATCTGACCTGCTTGTCTCCTGTTACAGGAACGAGGTTACCTGTTGTCATCCCAGATGTTTTCTCTAACCCAGCAGTGAAGGATGAACTCGCCAGCTGCCACCCATGGCCTGGAGCAGTGGAGCATGGTGTCTGGCAGCTGGGGCCGACTTGCCTGCTCCAAAACTGGGGGCACATTGGGCAGAGGACGTTGCATACAAGCTCATTAGTCTTGCTTGTCGTAGGGGTTGTCCATTAAAAATTTACACTGATGTGGATGCCCCGCTTTGCTGAGGTAGTATTCAGTGCTGCTTGGCACCCCATGGATGTGCAGGCTTGGCAGGGGTTAAATCACGGTCTTTCTGCAGGAATTCACTGTACAAAACCCCGCACCCTTGCACAGGTCTAACAAGACCTCCACAGGGAAGGAACCACCATTGAAAGTGGCCTGTCAGTGAACACCCCTCGGACATGATTGAAAGAAAAGGAAAAAGGAAAGAGATAAAAGAACCGTAGCTTAAATATGAACAGATTTGTAGCACCCCATTAAAAAGGCTGGGGGTATTTACAATCAAATCATATAGGCTTAAACCAACACCAACAGCCTGGAAAATCCAGACTGGCAAAGCAAATGTTTGTTGAAAGTAACCGTCCTGCTCTCAACCCTGCTAATGCAATGAACAGCCGCCTCCTGCAGTAGCTGAAGTGATTTTCAAGGATAACCTAGGCAGGGCATTTCACGCTAATCTAATCTGCGAGCCAGGGCTATCAGACACTGACATCCCCGTTTGCCAAATTCAGACTGACTAATGCTTCCCTGACCTTGGCTCCTGTTACCATATGAATCTGCACAGAGCAGGAGAATTGGCAGCGTGACAGCAACGCAGGCACTTCATCTTCAAGGCATTTTATTTAGCATTCCTGTGAAAAGTGGGGGTATTAAGATGCCTGGTTTACAGAGGGAGGAGAGGTGACAAAGGGCTGTGCCCTGGGCTGGGGGCCGGCTGCTGGAATTCAGGCTCAGGAATGTCCTAAAGCGAAACCCTCTCTGCATCTCCTTCTGTTCCCCTGACAGTTCTTGCGGCCACGGAAACAACAGCCTAGTCCTTTTGTAATATTGCGATGCCTTTTATTATTTTTTTTCCCTTATTAAAAAATAATCTCATCAAGACAGGAATCACCTCCATCTAACATCTTCTCACAGCCTCTGCTAGCCTGGAGCCAGGAGTTGTGTCAAAGCACATAGCTGGGATCAACTCTTTGTATTCCTTTATTCTAATATAAAACAGAATTTGGATCGAGATTTCCGGCAGCGTGGAGTGCTTTTCTTTTAAAATGTCTTCTAGGAACTGTTCAAAACTAGAATACACAGGAGATGCATTAGAAAAATAATTTTAAAAGCTCTAAAATGGTATTTTTAATCTGGGGTATTTCCACAGCAGCTTTCTAGCACTGTGATCCTTTGCCTGCTTTCTGGGGCAGAGGGAGGCAGGATTTTGACTATTTTTTTGGTAAAGGGATAGTACACACTGTTCCCCTCTACTGAAAACAGCATTAACATGAATTGGACAAAACAACCTCAGAGGGAGACCTCACGTTGAACCAAAGACTGATCCTCTGCTTTGGACGGCAAGGTGTCATCCTTGCCTTGTTTTTTGCTTTGGGAGAGGGACGCGGGATCCAGGGAGAGCAGCAGCTTCCGCAGCCGCCGTCGCTGCGTGTCGGAGCAGCCTCATCAAAAACTCTTCCTGAGTGGAAGCAGTTGGGTTTGCTTCCAAGGCTTCCTCCCTGGGCCTCCCAGAAACTGGCCCTGGCTTAGCTTTCCTCCTAACAAGCGAACCAGTGAGGGAAAAACAAAAGCCGAGGTGTAAACAGAGTCTTTTCTTTTCCTCATATGATCCTGCAAAGCGCTGAGTATTTTGACCCTGCTCTAATAAAACGCTCGCTTAATGCAACGCGCAGCGCAATTCTTTAGAGTTCACTGAGTATTCACTTAACATTATGCAGATTTGGGTCAGTATTTTGCTGAATTCAGCCCAGGCTCCTCAGCAGCAGCTGCGGGGAGCAGCCTGCCTGCCCCGGGGAGCGCACGGGCAGCTCGCCCCAGCCTCTGTAACCATCTATCGCTCAGCCTGGCTTTGTTGCATTCATTGAACTCCCTCTGGTGGATACCTTCACAGGATTGTTTTGTTGACATAACCCCTTCACTTGGGGCCTGTTTTCCTCAGGACTGAGGGTGAGTGTAGGAGGAAGAGTCACATTTTGTGAAATGGGCTCTTTAGAGAATGAGGATTACGGGGTTGGATGTCCCCGCAAGCCACTGGTACCGAGGCTTTGCAGCTCTGACCCCCAAGCCTCTGTTGCCAACTTCCTCCAGTCTTCTTCTGACCTTTGTGATGTTCAGCCCTTCTGCCACATGCTGTGTAGAAGTATTACATATTTTTCTGGCCGAGTGGGCAGCTGACCTGGGAGAACAGCGGTTCCTGGTCTGCTCCCGGCTATGGCTTCTTCTCAGAAGGTTAATGGCTCTACAGAAGCAAATCCCAAGGAAACAGAGCAGTGCCCATGCCTCCTGGTGCCCAGGGCACTACCTTAACTACTAAACGTTTGTGTTTCTTTTTTGGTTAACTCCTACCACCTTACTTGCCCAGCAGAGGAGGTGCCAGTGGAAGGAAGGACGGGAACTGCAGCCAGAGCCATAGCCTGGTGCTTGTGGGTTCGGTGGGAACTGCTGGTGTGCCTTCCCCCAAGCTGCACTGATCCTGTGCAGATACGCAGAGGTTCTTGGAAGTGTTGGACCTGCTCTGGGGTATTCATATGGAAGATCTTTGGAAGAGAAAGGGATCCAGGTCTCTCAAGTCCAGCCTGAGCAGAGGGACAGCCTTGTTCTTGGCCTGAAGAGCCCTGGCAGCAAGCTGCTTGCATGTCAAAACAAACCTGAGCAAAGCAATTCTTTTTTTGTAAAACCAGGATACCACAGGTACCTGGAAGGGAAGTAACCAACCCAAACACATCAACAGTCAAGAAGAATCAGTCATGCATTTGATGTCTTTACTTAGGGCTATCAGTGAGAAACGGTTAAGATGGGAGGAAAGGTTTTGATGAAAACGAAATACCAAATAGAAAATACAAAATACTGTGTTGTCAAAACAGCTGTCAAAATATCAACAGCTACCAGCATATACTGATAGCTACCAGCAGTGCTTGGGGCATTTCTCTGGACTGCTGAGACTTGCTAGATGGTTTTCCCAAGCAGCTTGCTGGTATGAAATGAAAGTCGTGGAAACTTTCACAGATAAAAACATAACGCCTGCTTTATACAAAGAGAGATGGAGATTTATTTATTTTGTTTTCTTCACCCATATGCACAGCTATTAAGTAGATTTGTCAAGGTCAGTCTTTTATCTGATGGAAATCAGCTCTTCAGTTAACTTGCTAGTGACACAGATATACAAAGGTACTGAAATTCACGGAGTTTTAAGAGGCAAAATAAAATATACAGCTTTGGCTTGGCAAGATAAACATATCAGTTTTAAGCATAAATACTGCTGAACAATTGCAGGTGAAATCTGAATAAGAATAATGGGTTTTATTGGCACAGTGATATTCAGGTCTGATGCAGAGCTGCACTTCTTTTTGTTGGCCTCTCCCAGAATAACAGCAGTCCTGGCTCTTGTATTTCATCTTCATCTCAGTGGGTTCAGAGCACTGGGTGCCCAAGGGATGCAGAGCAAATCCAAAACCTGCCTGGCATACAGTGCTGGCAGCCCAGCTCTTCAAAAAAATGTGAATTGGCTCATCACACAGAGGCGGATTTGTAAAAATAAGAGTTTCTCTCTCAGATTTTCCTCACAGACATTTCAAATATCCCATTTTCAAGCTTTTTACTGTAAAAACAAAGACCAGAACTGTCTAGGTTTGGTTTTAAAGGAGGAGAGGCTGACATAAAAGCAGTATTACCTGGAGGGGTACATTTTTTAAGAGGGCAAATGTGGCTGTAGTTTGCCTCAGTGAATCTGTTAGCTATACATTACCTTTATATAGTGATATATATTATATATTGTGATTATATATAAATATATATATTATATATAATATATAAAAATATATAGTGATATATATGTATAGTGATTTATATGTATAGTGATACACAGTAATTTCAAAGACTTGCTGCGGGTAGGTCTCAAACAGGCTATCTCTGGATGTTTCCCTTTATTTAGCTGTACCTCTTTTGCTTTGGGATCTGCACAGCAAACCCCACAATCAAATCTTTCAAAAGCTTTTCAGCTCTTCCCCGTCCAGCTTAAGCCGAAATGACCCAAGAAGAGCTATTCCACCAGTATTTTCTTCTGTGCTTCATCTCAGCTGATCCCCAGAAAGAGTAAAAATATTGCTGTTGGAAAGCTTCAGATTCATTTTTTGTTTCACCCAGGTGTGGTTTTTTCCCCACAGCTACCATGGTTCAAACACATTTAATTCACTAGATAAGACGCGTAACTGGAAAAATAGCACTTGCCAAAGCTACGTCAGCTGAGCATTTCATTAAACAGTCAGCATAGTTGCGGTTCTGATCGATGCCCAACAGCAGCTTGGTTACGTGGCAAAAATGAAAAGTTTCAACAGCAAAGAAAAAGCAACACATGGACCTGAAAGATCTGTTAGTAACAGAAATGTTAATACGTGTTGGCATAGGGTTTAAGATCACAAGATCAGTTTAAGATCAGAAGGTCAGAAGATCACTAGGTCACCACCTATTTTGATCTCTGATATAATGCAAGCTGGAGTGTATCAGTCAGCTTTCTATATATGGAGAGCAAAGGCTTGTCTTTGGAGCTCCAAAAGTGTGTCCAGTTTGTATTTACAATTGCAAAAGATGACAAAGTCAGACAGTGCCCAAGGTATCCAGTCCTGGGCTCTTTCTTTCCAAGTGAGAACACTTGGTAGCAATGGTAGAAGTCTGGAACCCCAAAGCCAATATCGAATGTAAAAGCAGAGAAGTGTCAAGAGAACACGGTAAACCAGATGTTATCAGAGAGGTTGAAAGATACGGTCAAGGAGAGCCAAATAGTACTGGAAAGTGTGATGTGTAGTACCATTGCATCAGCAAACTTCACAAGATTCACTATACCTAGGAAGAATCAATTAAAGGTACAAATAGTACAGTACAGTAAACCCTTGGTATTAAGTAAGGGTCTGTTAGTTGTTACTCACTGAATAGCATGCCTCCTCAACTTCCTGATATTTCTACTTAGTTACAGGTGTTTCTTACCACAGCTCAGTAAATCACCTGATGAGGTGAGCTGATACTTGTTCTTCAGACCTGCCAGGATCAAGTCTTCTGGCTGGTACTACTTGGGTAGCTTTGCAGCATCCAAAGCAGATGTATTTCAGGAACCACAAGTTAGCACTCCCTGCTATGATAATAGTGACAATGACTGTAGCACTGCGAGCTGGTGACACCGTATCCTCCAGAATGGAGTGGTGTCCTCCTGCTGTGGAGAAGGGACGCAATGCTCTGTTCTCACTTGGTAATGACAAGTTGAGAGTAGTTGCAAATCAGAAATTGCATATAGGAATTGAGCAAAAAAATGCAACATTGGTGCCACTTAAACAGAAAATTTAGGAAAGCACAAAACAGGACACACTGGCATTTATCTCAGTTAAGTTTAGACATTTTTGGTGTACATGGGAATATCTGAGCTAGTGTGTCTCAGCTTGCTTGCAAGGAAAAGCAGGAAATAAGGTCTTTGAGGGCACAATTAATTTGCCTAATTTTACCTGCCTTTAACATGAGACAAGTCTCTCCCTCAAAGTGCTTTTTCTTTGCAGAGATTCTAAAGGAAGTTGGAGAGTGACTAGCTTGGAAACTGATGGCTGTATTTGGTCAGATGAATCCCACATATGATGTTTTTCATTCTTGGAAAAAGAAAACACAAAACAGCTGTTGAACCCGGTTCTGTGGAAATATCCTTTTGGGTGGCACAGGAAGAAAAAAAAAAAAAAAAACCCAACAAAAAGCCCCACAATGCAGTGAATACAAGGATAGACTGCTATAATACCTGAGCCACAAAGCCCTAAAAATGGCTTTGGAGTAATCCTGTTCCTGAGAAGTAAGAGGTTGTTTGACGCTTTTTGACCTTGGTTTAGCTTAATCAATTCATTTGGACTATCCTTGGCACTGACCCTTACCCTGGGGTTTGATACTTGCTACATGCAAGCAAAAACCTCTATGCAAGCAAAAACTATGGACATCCAAGATCTGTCACTTGGCAAATCCACTGCTGACAAGTGTTGTTATTTAGCTGGGGGTTTTTTGTTGATGTTCAATATACATGTTTTCCCCCAAAATGCTGCTCAAAAGCAATGCCCATGTCCAGCAGTACAGACTGTGTCACTCTGGCCCACTGAGATGCTATTCAATATCCAAACCAATGCCGGGTACCCCCTGCTTCAGAGCTCTACAGTACTATCCCCCATTACGGTCCTCAGTCAGGAGCGTGATGAGCACGTGGAGCACATGTGTGCTTACCATAAAATTCTGTGCTTGGGTTAAGAACATGACCAGATTAATTTAAAATCTATGTCTGAACCTACTTTCTGTTTACCTTCCCAGTTCCTGGCCTATCAACATTCTTGTGTAATTCACCCCTACTTTATAGACAAATCTCATATTGGCATAATTTTTTAAAATTATTTGATGACCACCTTAAAGAGACCTCATGCTTGATGCAGCATGTTTACCCCTCCAAATAAGCCGCGATACATCTGACTTTTGCACAGAGACATATTCTTTCAGCAGAGGTAGGATGACTTTGAAGGACCTGACAGTGCAGAATCCTGCTCTCAAAGTAAGAGCAGAAACAAGACACACACTCCACTTTTCCTGGTCATTTTTAACCCTGAGCATGTTTCCTTTCGTTTGGCACAAATAATTTGTTATACGTACATATAATACATACATACATAGATACATATATATATAGCGCATATATATATATATGCATATCGCATTCTGCATTCCTATATGTCTCTGCTGACTCTGTTAGCAAAAAGAATACCAAACTGTTATATTTTCCATGTGGAATTTCATCTAAGTTCAAAGGGCAGCACACTGTGTTTTCTAAAGGACTTATCCCTACGTACATTTCCCAGGGGAATCTATCAAAATGAGGAAACAGGAGCTTTAAATAGGATTTTCCTTTGAAAGCAGCACTAAAATCACCATTTTAATCAAGACCTTTTCTTTAATAGGGGCCAGATTTTTCCATTCTTCATCTTGTGAGTAGAACAGTGATTCTGATAAAAGTTTTTGGAAGTCTGAAATATGCTGTGGCTTTTCTTGGTGTTTCTCATCTAAGACTTCTTTCTCCAGCGCTCAGGCTACTTTAAACGGGAGGCCTTGAAGTTCAGCCACTGCTCCTACTGTGCCGATATCCCACTGATTTCAAGATCACACTAATTAAAGGCTCACCTCTGTTATGATGCCAGACAAAACACTCCCTAGCAGACTTAGACTGTGAGAATGCCAACCTTGATTCTTGCTCAATTTAATATGGTTGTAACTAGCTAAATTTATGACAATTTCACTGTTACTTTGTCCTTTTCACTTATTATGTTTTTCCTTGCCCTTTTTCCTTGCCTTGTATATAGACTGTAAGCTCTGCCGTACAAGAACTTATTAAATGGGTGCCCTGTGCCTCAGAAATGAGTGCCCAGTGCCTGAGAAAGAGGAAGGTGGGTCTGTGGATGGGGCTGCTTCTTGCTCCTGCAATGCAAACAGGCGGTAGCATGAACACTGAGACCAGCCCTTGCATCCAGTTAACTGAGAAAGCAAAGTTGGTGTAAAGTATGAAGCACTACCAAAGAATTCAGATGGTAACACAAGGCTGAGCGGTATCTGTGAAGGCAAAGGATCTTCATTTCCCTTTGTACCATCTTCAGCTACTCCAAGTGCAAGTTCATTTTTCACCTGACCCATCTGTTTGCTTCTGCATCTCAGCAACTGTAGAAAGGTATGCATGGCAACGCCTCTGAAAGAGGGAATGCAACTGCCCTGGGATCATGTCCATCTGAGCTGCTGCTGGCATACAAGTCCTCTCTTTCAGTGAATAAATAATATCATGCTAACCTCCCCTGCACAGATGCAAGCAGCGGCCGGGGCCAGTCCCTCTGCAAAGGGAGAACACAGAGGGCTGTTCAGGCTTGTTCCTTCTCCACGGTATTGACTTTTCCTATCAAGTTACGCTGCCTCCAGTTTTAGTGGCAGAGAGATTGCCAGCTCAGATACCCACAGTGCTGGCCCTGTCCTTTGTCAGCAAACTGACCCGCCAAGGAAGGGGAAAGGGCAAGTGGCACAGTCAGGGATGGGGAGCAAGGCAGTGAAGGAGAGGGAAAGAGGATGACACCTCTACACCTCAGGCTTTGCTTCACGTCAAACTCCAGCTGTGTGTCCCCACGTCCAAAGACCCTTATAACTCTTCTCAGTCTAGCCAGCTTTTGTTCCTCATCAAGCTGCTTCTGATAAAGTCAGCTTCATCCTGTATTTATTTACGTTTCCAATGATCCTATTTACACTTTACATCTCACTCAGCCTTAAACCTTTACAGTCTCTCTCTCTCTTTAAAAATTCCTCTTGACCTAATTCTCTCCACTTTTGTAGCAAACCAGCCAGCACATCTTGGGTGGAGTGGAGCACAGCTCTGCTTTGTTTACAGCATTTAAAATAGTAGATTTCACAAATATCCTGATTTACCCATCTTTTCCTATAGCTGAACAAAACCAAGCACCTCTCACACCTTTGAAAAAAACAGGCTGTTCGCATGTGTTGAATTGTATGTGCTTTGACCGTCTCCCTTTCACCTCCTCAAATTATGCCTTTTGCCTTCTCATGCTGTAAAAAAAATTCAGGATGAAACTGCCTTCATGTATTTGATGCATTACCAAAGTATAGATAAAACCTTTGGTCATGCAAGGGCACGTGCATGCAGAATTATTTATAGGATTTTTGCGATTTTCTTTTATACAAACAAATGCACTAATTCTGCTCTTCCCCATGAGTATGTGGAATGGTTGGGAAAGAAGCTGAGATCAGTATTTGGGGCATTTTTGTAACAAGTCGGTGTCAGTACTGTCTGCAATGAGTGGGATCAAAATGTCATTTCCATGTCTGAGTGCAGTGGAGTCTAGCTCAAATTAAGGCTGAGTACTTGTCCTCTTAAAAGATGTTTCTTCTGTCAGGACAAATTTTCTTGAATAACTTGAGTCCAGAACTGGCTCTTTGCAAAGCAGAGGAGACTGTCATCAACCCACACAGGTATGCTGGTGGAGCACAGCTGTAAAGTATGCAAACAATCTGGGCACCTAAGGAATTTACTACCTTCTCTAGTAGCTTAAAATACCAGTCGGACCTGATATTGGGATCTTCCTGACTAGAAACCTGCCATGAAGTGAACGTCTGCACGTTGGCTTTGTGAGAACTGGTGCTGGATCTCAGTGTTGGGACTTTGCTGAAATAGCCGTGTGGTAACAAACACAAAATTCATACCCCAGCACTAGGGAAAAGTTTCTGGGATGTTGTTTTGAAAAGAAACTAGTGGTGAATAACTGCTTAAATTCTGTGTCACTGACTCCAGAAACATGTGCTTTCTCTGGGACATAGAAAATACTGGTGTTCCCCATTAAGTGACAATCAGTAACCACGAGGAGCAGAGTGCACAGTCCAAAGCTCATCAGCCCAGCTACTTTCAGTCCCTGTAGTGAAAGTGGGAAGGCAGGCAGTGGGAAGAGAAGGATTCCAGGAAAAGATCGTGCAAATTCATCCTACAGCATAAAATACGGTATCTTACCCACACCATAGAAATGTCAGCTGCTCCTTGTTTATTAGATAAAATGAGATGTAGACCCTAACTTTGCAATTTTCAACAACAGTTTTTCAGATAATTCAGTCAGTTTTATCAGTTCAGAATTCGTTTCTTCCACAGTTTCGATAGTTCTAATTAGTAAGATGGGAAGGGGTAAGACACAGAGAGGTGGGGCTAGAGACTAAGAAAGCACGGACGTGGGAAACCCACCAGACTCATTTTGGAGGTGTATGTCTGTCTTTCAGATGGGAATCATTTCACAGGCTGAGGCAACTCAGGCATAATGGTAATTCACATATAACAGATTGGCCGAGTATACATATAAAGATATGGCTATATTTGTTTACATTTTTGATCTACCTGTTTAGCCCAGGACTATAGATTTTCTAGCTTTGTTTGTTTGTTTAGGACAAATGTACCATACAAGTTGAACATTTTTGACTGGAAACCTTTTCGTGCACAAAAGCTATAGAAAAAGTCCTACTTCACTGTAGAAACAGAAACAAAGACAATCTATAGAATATTATTCTAATTAAAGATGATTAAATGCTTTTTTTATTATTACTATTTTCAAAAAATGAAGTACTCAGCCCACGAGAAGTCTGACTTTCAGCTGCATGCTAAGGTCAGGGTCATTGCTGCTCCCCTCCCTTTCTGGTTTCTTTTCCCTTTGGGCCTGCAGCTTTACAAAGCAGACTCAAAACACAAGTTGGGTTCATGCCAACCCTTTTGTTGTGCTGATACCAGTATGGTGCTGGCACAGACGGGAGCTCTGGACTGGGATGAGTACCAGGTAACATACCTTAGCCAGCTGCATACTGTGCTAGACTCAGGATCATTCTTTGAGGACAGGCAAATGGCTTTAGACCTGGACACCACCTTCTTGGGTCTTACCATAAACAACGGTCCAGCTTATTCTCCTAAGAAAAGAGGTGGGGTTTGCAGCTCTCTGTTCTTCCTGAGACTGGGAGAGAGAGAAGAAAGCAAGCCCTGGGAATTGGTAAATGTCTACAAGGTCTTGCTATAGTGCAGGACCAAACTAACAGATTTGCAAGCCCAAAGGAATGGGATGTATGTCAAGTGAAGTCTGACAACCACATTTTACTACAAATCATGTTATTTTCCATTACTAGGATATGAACTTCAGGAGATTTTTTTAAGGATACACAAAATCCTTTCAAAATTTCTCTGGTGCTAAGCGGAAACACACAGGCTACAGGATGTTCTTTACTCAGATGTGACGATGTGAAGACCAGGAATTATCTCCCCCATGAATACACCAAAGGTATATGTCCCTGGAGGGTACATACTGAGGTCACGTGGCTCCTTGCAAACAATTCCCTGTGCGTCCTAGCCCTCTTCCCACACAAGAGGTCTACAATTCTCCCATCCCCTTGCACAAGATGCATTTGATGCTTTGGTATTTCTGGCCAGTCATCAGACACTGTAAGCCCCTCTGTCACAAAGCTCATGCCAAGAACATCTCACCGGATCAGACAATTAGCAGTTAAGTCTCCAGCTGTTCTCACAGGTCTATGCAACTTTCTCTGTCCAGCCCTGCAACTCACCCTGCAGCTTGCCAAACCAAACACAGCCACCTGATCAGCACATCCACCCAGCAGCATGAAACCGCTTCTTGCCCTGTGGCCCTGACTGTCCTCAGTTATCAATGATTTCACAACGCCTGTGATCTGTAAGAATGTACTAGAGGAGCAAAATGAAATTACTTCAGGTAGTAGATTGCCAAGAACTTCTTCATCCCACCTGGCTAGCAGAAGAAGGCTCATTATGTATCTCCATTGGGTATGAGGTCTTCTGCAAATGTAAAGACAGAAAAATAAAGGTTTCTGTCCCAGATGTGAATCCGCTGGATCTGGGAGAGTGGACACAGTGGGCTGTAAAGCAGGAGATACAATCAAGTGAGAGGGGACACAAAGAAGGAGAAAAGTCTGGAGATACTTGAGAAGTACCAAGAACTGTTTGTGGGACAGAGATGTAAGCTCAGGCCAGTGGTGCTAAAACTAAGGAAATACAAAGGGAGTTAGCTGCACTATGTTGCAATTAGTGATTTGTATCCAAGCAACATTACTGCGGAAGTAGGACACAGGTTCATCATTTCAATTAGCACTGAAATTCAAATGCAGATCCCTTACCCTGACCTGTCAACAAATCTTTTGCCTTTTACTTGAGAGTACAATCTAAAATTTTCATGAAAAACATTAAACATCTTATCAAAACTGCTTGTTTCTCTTAGTGCTTGTATTGTGCTAGAAGATCTATGAAGCATTTTTATGTTGGCTCCTGATACCATGTTGGTTTGCAGATGATTTGTATAAGACTGAGGCTCCACAGCTGTTAAGGAAGTAACAGGAAAAATAGAGGCCCCTCCATGTATTTAGCCAAACTGGAATTATCACTCCCAATAATTTGCCACAGCTTTATACTCATGAAAAGCATTATTGCATTTTAATGGGTGGTAGGCAAACAGCAAAGATGCCAGGACAAATACTGGATAGCAACAGCAATTTTCCTGCCCTTTCTCTGCGGCCATCTATGACACAAGAGCTCTCATTCTTGTGGAGCCTGACCAGGATATTCAGAAACCCAGAAATACAGCTTAATACTTTATTTTTCAAATCTGAACCAAGGAGAATTTGAAAATCCCAGGAAATGGCAGTGCTTTTGAATAGATCTGTATAGATTTCCTGTCACGAGTGATGACCTTCGGCAACTGAATAATGACAAATCTTCAAGGCAACACTGACTTCCATAAAATACCTCTTTAAACTCCTTATTACTAACTGGAGGAATGAATCTGCCTCCTTTGAAGCCAAGAAAATCTCTTTCCAAAGGAAAACTGGATGCAAAAGAAATGGCCTGTCCAAATGTATCTTATTTACCTAAGATAGTCTAAGAATTCAAAAAAAGCACGTTGTTTCTGTAGATTAAATGAGAATTTGATGTAATGAGGTTGTTGGAGACGAGCAGTTGTCTTTGAAGAGTGTGATTTGACTGCCTTCTGCCCTCATCTTCAGGTTTAAAGCCAAATTTTGTTTGTAATAGGATTACTTAAGCTCAGTCAGGCTGCAACTATAGGCAATCATTTAGAAACTTAAGTACCAGGTAGTTTTGCCAGCTTCAGAAGACCAAGGAGCACCAGAAAAGCCTAAGCTCTACAGGGTCATTTGTGACCTGTGGATGAGCAGAAACCTGTGGATGTAGAAAGGCAGGACCAGTTTTCCAGCCAGCATGACCCCACTCTCCAACTAACAGTACTAAAGAGAACTAGAGGAATTCTCATCAGATTCTCCAGCAGTAGCTTTCTTCTTCCTGAAGTAAGAGAGCAAAAGATATGGCTACATAGGTGAGAAGCAACAGTCAATCATTAGATCATTTTTCTTAGTCTTCTGGTGCAGTTGCAACAGTAAATGTTATTCATCAGCGAGTAGTGCAGCCAACGGGATCCAAGCTTTATTAAAACACAGCTAATTGCAAATTTTCAAAATCCATGACATCAGCCCAAAATTTACTGGTGTTTTAAAGTAAAAAATACATTTCAATGCTGGGGTTTTTTGCTTTGTTTGTTTTTGTTTGGTGGTTTGTTGTTTGGTTTGGGGTTTTCTTTTGCTTGAATGGTTATTTTTACTTGTCCATAAAACTGAAGATTCAGGTTTTTCAGGCTTTTCTTTTCAAACCCAGGGACTGAGATATGAAACAGGAAAACTCAGATTGTTATGTAGTATTGGCACTCCAGCACCTGGGTCTTCCAAAAGGCATCGTATTCCACAAGGCGCTTGGGGCAATCTGACTGCCATCCTTCCCTGACTCTTGCCTTACATTTTTGTTTTTCCACCAAAGCAAACACAAGATGCCTGGAGAATCTTGTTTCTTAGTAACTGCCATCTGAGCAGAAAATATTGATATTTTTACATTTTATAAAGTAAGGTTACTGAAACAGCTTAAATCTTGAAGTTAAAATTGCTCAGTTATCTGGTGATGTTTTTGTTTACTTGGTCCTTCCTCAGTGCTTATTTGAAACTCTATAATTGAGCATCTTAATATCAATGCTAATTAATCAAACACGTGCATTTTTCCAGAAGCAGTGTAATGAAGTGGTTTCGGTGTTTTATCCATGGGGCATTTTTCAGGGTAGCTGGCCACTCTTAGAGCAAAAAAGCAACTGTGTTCTCCTCCGGGCTACCTATTATGTGCCCATCTGGCTCAGATGCTACAGTCTATAGTAGATGTCCAGATGTACAAGGCTGATGTCTTGCACTGTGTTGTAGGGCTCACCAAGTGCAGATGACAACCAGAAGGCACACTATAGCTACTACATTTGACATTATTTTCCTTCCAACACAAAGATGTCCATCTTTGACCCACACCTTCAGGAATGAAGAATTGCCTCAAGAAGAGCTTTTGCAGCACATAAGCCTCCCATAGATGTTTTACAAGCCTTCACTTTCTTTTCAACATGGTTTTTTTTCCTGGTGCTATAGACAAATCAGTATTATTTTTGCAAAACCACACACCATACATTGAAAAATGAGCAGATATGTGGAAATTAATGTTTTGGTATCCAAGTAATCAAACTGAGCACCGGGGACAGAGCTGGGTTCACACTGAAGTCTAAAATCCCAGAACTGGCATGAACAACAGCATTTTTCATCCTGTTCTTGAAACAAATTATTTCCTCAGTCCTACCCTTTTCATCCCCTAAGAAAATAAATAAATATATATATATAAATGGACTCTGTCAGTTGCTGTTATATTAGTTTTCTGTTAAAAGATGTGGAGTCACCCCTTTTATTAGAACTCAAAGCAAAAAGAACGTGAGAAAAGTAAATGCTGGCAGCATGCCTTCCTACACCACCTTTAAAAATTGCTAGGAAATAAAAATGAACAAAGCACAGGTGCACACTTCTGTCCTTAAAGCTTCATCACTATCACAGAAATAAAAAGTTTTAATCTCAGAAAATCCTGTGTTAAATGTTCCAGTATATATGTAACAGAGGCATCATGTCTACCTAGTCCCCAACTGTACAGTACACGGCCATGACATCTTGCACCCAGGGCTGCGTTCAGCTCTTCAGTCTAGTTTCAAATTGCCAAACCTTCCCAATTAACCACTCCATACAATTATCATTCTGCTTCGCCTAGCATGCAAAGTGGCTCTCTAATAAAGTTCCTTTTACTTTTTCTACCATTCCAAGCTTCTAAACGTATGTCCCAAAGCATCAAATACCAGCAAGGAAGAAGTTATCCTTGTGTTGCCTTTTTGTGGGGGCCACTTGTGCTCCCCTATACACGACGCCCTGTTCGCACACTGCCTCTGCTCCAGAGCCTCTGGAAATGGGTCCTCCAGCACCGGGGTGGGGGTGGTAGTGGAACTGGCTGATCTCCCTCATTTTAGCAACCAAAAAGTCTTACTCAGCTGCTGAGCAGCCCAGACTAGCACACAATTTTTTAGATGACTAAGTTCAGGTGAGACAGATACCAGCTTTAGGACCGTTTTTTAAAAGGTAAACCAAAGGGTTACCTAGGAATGGCACTAAAAGTGCAGAGGCTATCAGGAAATTTAAGCTCCCCAAGTGAATTACTCCCTCCACATTTGTATGCAAGTCATGTTTTTGGCTCTGCCAGCTCCATCTGCCCTACACCTCAGGTTCAGGGCCTCAGAGCTCACCAAGTTGTATTTCTCATACCAGGAAGGCAGGACCACCATTGCTCATCTCCATGAGGACCCATGCACCCTGTGGCTTTACCAAAACCATCTAGCTCTTTCAACAATGTAAAAGGGAAACACAGTTTCTCCTTGCATCCTTATCTATCACACATGTTCAAGATAAAGAAAGCTTTAAGATAAAATCAGATCATAAATATCGTATTGAGAATAACACAAGGTACAAGCAGTGGAAAGTCAGGGCCAGCATTTTCACAGGTTCTTACGGCATATGAATATATTTCAATACCAAAAAATGTTGTTGAACTCCAGTAGAAGTATTCATCAGGGAAATGAGAGTTGCTTCTCTTCGTCTTGTTTTTTTTTGGATGCAATTACAATGAAAAAAGCAGAGAGGGTGCACTGTCACAGTCTCCACCGTTGCTTGATATCAAAACAGAATGGCCACAACGGTGTCCAAGAATAAACACAGCAATGAGCTCCTGTCACAACACTCTCCAAACTATCAAGCTGCAACAAGATCTTTCACCATCTCATACCAGCATACTCTTCATGCCAGTCCCTCTGCTGCCTTCTCCTGGTCTCACCTTATCCAGGGCATGTGTTCTCTCTCCTCTTGCTTCTTCCTCTCTCTCCTCCTTGGCTCTCAACCACTTAACTTAACCAGCCACACCTGCACCTTATCTACATCAGCCAGCCCACCACCCCTGAAGCCAGCCCACAGCTATATGTTATCAATGCTAATTAACCCAGCTTCGTTCTTCTACAAGTTCCTGTAGAGCTCAGCCTTTCCAAGAGCTGAGGCAGGTGTCCTCTACCTCCAGTAGTGCACAAAATCCATTGAGCTTGACAAAATCAGTGACTTTGGGCATCAGTTCTATTAAAGCAGCAACAGCGAGCAAAAAAGTGAGCAGACATCTTTATCTGTCCCCCTTTAGACTTCTGCAGTGTAAGATACAGATCTGAATGAGTCAGTGGGGTTATCCTGGTGGCAAGCAGAGAGAAATACGTACTTTGTAGGGTGGGAGTCACTTTATCTTATGTTGGGTGTTTATAACAGAACAAACAGGTGAGGTGAGTCTAGATGACTGGTGCAGAAGTGAACACTGAGAGTCAGATGACTTCCATCCTTATTAATACAGAGATACAACAGTTAAAATGTGATTTTGCAACAGTAGCAAAAAGACAAATTGCAATCTGGTAAATGCCTGAGACTTACAGAAGCAAGACATGCTCTTTATTCAGAGTTACAGCATATTTTCAAAGATGTGATGAAAGAGTGGATGAAGACATACTTTATTCAGGGCTGTTCATGAATGGAACAAAAAGGAAGGATGCCCGGGCATGCTGTGACTGACAGCACTGGATCAATCGCATTTACCTCTTCTGTCCAGTATGTGCCCATATGAGTCGCAGATTGAGCTGTGAATCTAAAAATAATTCACTCAACCATCTTTGCAGTAAATATATTTCAAAATCCTGTTTTATTAATTATTTATACACACCAAAACAGATATTTTTTGTACCATTGAGTAGACCCAGCCACTAATTATCCACTAAGTGTCTCTGGATTATAAGCAACCTTTGCATAAGATTCTTCTGTTCACTGCCTTATTACAAGGACAAAAAAGCTCTTTTAGTCCCCCTTTTTGGGCCACAAAGGTTTCATTTTTGTTCTGCTTGCAATAATTAATGTGCCCTGCACGAAGCCAAAAGAGAAAAAACTCAGATGTGTTTCTTGGTCACTGTAGCAGTTTGTCCGTATTTCACTGAGTCCTGCATCCTTTTCCAGACTCCCTGGGAGCCTACCCTAAAGAGTTTGGGAAATTCTTTAACACTGAGATGTGTTTCCTAATCTGGGACTATAATCTTCTTAGAAACCACATTCGGTGACCCTGTCCTAGTGCAGACTTCATATCTGCAGTATCCTTCAGCCTGGATCAAGGTGGATATCTTGCAGCTTTTTGCATAGTTTCCCCGTATTTCACATATGAGTTGAAATTCTGCTGAAGTGGCTGCCCAAGCAGTTTAGTGGGCCATGAAATTAGCTTCCATTTTTAAAAACTCTGTCTTATTTCAGATATTCTTGACTTAAATTGTAGTGCACTGGAGTGTGAATTCAATACCTTCCCATACTCCATAAAGACTTGCTTCTGTCTTCCTTTTGCCTATATGTTTTAAGTTTGGATCCAAAGTGAAATCTTGTTTTAGGTCAGGTTTTGAACCTCCCCTAGAGCTTTGGATTTGGGTCAGATTCAAGATGATCAGCAGATTGTGCTTTGAATCTCATTTATTTTTCCCACAAAACTGTAGAAAGTACAATGTATCATCTCATGCTGCCAGATGAGTGCCACTGAAAATGACTGACTTCCCTCATAAAACCTATTTTATGAGATCTCCACCATGTGGATGGAATTTATTGGCTGGACTATGAATTTCCAAAAGGAGTTTGGCTCTTTACATCTCCTCGGGTTTTAGTCATCCAAGTTATTAAAGAACACAAATAAGAAAATGTATTTTTAAATGATAGCTTTTATCTTGGGGACGTCCCTTGTGATTACAGTTTTTTGGAAGTTTACTGTGCTTATTTTTGCTGATTAAGAAGCTTTGAATGGAAAGGATTTGATAAAAAAAATGAATGTAACGGAACTTCTATTGGTCCAAATAGATAAAATAATTTCCCTTGATTTATCATCTCCATTAGTATCCCTCGTTATAAAGCAAGTCGCAGTTCTCTTTCCCCAAGTCACTGGCAAAGAATTCATCCTGGCTCGTGAGGTAACGCAATAGCTGGAGGGTTTAGAGTGCTCAGAACACTTACCAGCGGTCACAATGCCAAGAGCATCCTTGGTGCCAAGTGCAGCAAGACACAGCTCTGCTCGTACTTTCTTGGACAGCTATTGCAAAAGTCCCAGGAGCTAACAGCTAACAGTCCTCCCAAGGCCAGGAAAGAGGCTCTTGTTCCATTTAATGCATAGTTAACAAAATAACTGGTTTAGTTGGTAAACATGGTCTCTGGGTCTTAACACAGGTTATAGTCCTGAGGTTTATACTACCAAAACCTGCAGGTCACACGCCCTGGCTGCTTTGTTGAGTGGGGCTGTAGGGCTGTTCCTCTGCATGCTTCTGTTGGCCATTCTCAAACCTCAGGGTCATTTAATTGTAATTGGTGCTTTAATTGTAAGTTGGTGCTCACCCTGCCTCTGAAAAAGGGCTTGGAAATGCAAAGTGAGAGGAGAAAAAGGTGCAGAACCCAGGAGGCAAGTAGAAGAATGTAGCAATTTACCTTTAAAAAAAGTTGTCATGATTCTTCTAAGCATTTGCTTTAACACTGCAAGCATGAGGCAGGTGAAGGGGCAGCCTTGCCCAGCAATGTCAGCGCAGACCTTGGTACCAGCTCCTCCTCTAGCACATGCACTAGTACCGCACTGCGGTCCCCACCGAGTGAGTGGCACAACTTTTCTCACGGTGACTGCGATCCTTGCAAAAGTCTCGGAACCAACTGAAGGAAAAACTGCCGCAGGGGCTTCCAGCTCCTGCCGTTACGGAGATGTCACCTGCTGGGCAAGATACTTGGAGCTGAGAAGGTGAGGGAGGAGAAAATGCTGTGCTCTAGCTGTGGGAGTTTCACAGCTTTGGAAGAGGTTCAGAGGGATGTGAATTAGCCCTGCTACAGGGTACCAAGAGTGCCAGCCACATGCAAAATAAACTTGAAAAATTCTCCACAAGTCAAATGTAACTCTCCTGCTTTTCCACCAGTCCCATCCGCAGAATGACTCAGGGTACTTTTTTCCTGCATATGATCTCCTCTGCCCTCTTAACTGAGAAGGATGCTCTGTGTGTCCCTCCATATCAAAATAGAGGGTTTTAAGCACTGATAGATGTTTTCTGTTATTTTTTTCCATTTTCTTTCTGTAGAGGAATTATAGAGGACTGTATGAAAAGTTTATTTGTAAAAGGTTTGTGATGATTGTTGAAAACATAAGGTATGCAATATTAAAAAGGAAAAGAAAAAAGAAAAGAAAAGGAAAAAGGGGGAATTTGTAGAGGAGTTATAGAGGACTGTATGTAAAATTTATTTGTAAAAAGGCTGTGATGATTCTTAAAAACATAAGGTATGAAAATGTTAAGAAATAAAAAGGGGGAAGTGTAGAAGAACGAAGCTGGGTTAATTAGCATTGATAACATACAGCTGTGGGCTGGCTTCAGGGCGGTGGGCTGGCCGATGTAGATAAGGTGCAGCTGTGGCTGGTTAAGTGAAGAGGTTGGGCAGCCAAGGAAGAGAGGGAGCAAGAAGCAGAGAGAGCAAGAGTGCCTAGGATCAGGAGAGACCAGGAGAAGGCAGCAGAGGGACTGGCATGAAGAGTATGCTGGTATGAGATGGTTTTGACCTTGTTTGTTGCAGCTTGATAGTCTGGAGAGTGCTGTGACACTTTCAAATGTAAAATTCCACAGAGCCTATTCACCCCATTTCAATGAAGGCTCTGCTTCTATTTCACATTTGATACAGTTGTGAAGGAAAGAAATGCCAAGCAAAAGGAAAGATAATGACCTCATGCTAGAAGACTCAGACAGGTGGAGTCTAGGAAGGGCTATAGGTTGATCTGTCCCTATGTAGACCATTTATATATTTGTTTAGAATTATAGGGCTTTATGTTGCAGCTTTGTTGCGGCACTGACTTGGTGAGCAGTCCAGGTTAACACGCCGTTCAGGCAGCTGGCAATTGAACAACACAAAGACATTAATGAACTGGCAGAAATCTAGAGTAAAGCAGCAATTAATTAAACATTAATGACCCAATAAGGAATATGTTTTAAAAATATTTTCCAAATCTAGCCAAGTATAACATAATCTAATGACAGTGCTAGGGGACATAGAGAGTAGCTATGTATGTATTACATACAGAACATATATAATTCTAAATTTCAGAGGGGCCATGGGCCATGAGGTAAGGTTATGAGTAATAGGATGAAGTTATGCAAAGGAAACTTTAGGATGAATTACAGGAAAAAATAATTAAGTCCAGTGAGGTAGTTTAGACTCATAGGTTCCCAAAGGAAGAAGGAAAATCCCAATACGTTTGTTACCTAAACCAAACGTATTATATGTTCTAGCCAGTAGATGCTTGAGACCAGTGCCTTACTGGCCTCTGTGGATTACAGTAGATTTCTAATAGCACTTTATAATCAACTTGGCTTTCCATGAGCCTGGTTGTATAAAGGCTCAGGCAAGAATTTCTAACATATCAGCATTCCTAAAGAAACACAGAGCTGCCTAGTGTGATTTTTAAAAGCACCTTAGAAGAAAGATTGTATGTCCTACCTGCCTTTTTAACCTCCTAAATATCTTTGGAGGGTAATCTCTAGCGCAAAGGTGAAGAATGTATGTAGTATCATTAAATGAAACTTCCAGTGAATAAAATTATCTTGGGGCAAACAAATCATTAGGGAAATGATGAACAAGATACTGCACTTCAAATAAAACTTTGGAATTTCTGGTAATGTCTGGAGTGATAGACCATTGCTATCTTATACAATAGTTTCATTTCAAATTGAAAAGACTGTTTTCCAGTTTTGCATCTCAGGTATGTAAGATTAAGTGGCCAATTATTTGCTTGGGAGGTATTTCTGGGGGTGATCTTCTTGGTGGTCTGTAAATGATGGAACAGACAACATTTTCCACGAAATAGAATGAGAAAAACTGCTCTGTGTCAAAAATCAGAAAGCTATTTTTGTAGATCAATAGAAAAATTCAGTTGAGTCTAAAATGATCGGCAAAAAACCACCTCCAGCAACTGCCAGCAGATTAGAGAGGGCCTTCCTTTCCTCCCTAGGCTGTCCATAGAAATTACCTCTAAATTACAGCATTACTATGGCAGCACTGAGGGAGATGAAGTAACTATTGAGACAGCCCTTCCTTTCCCACTCCAGTATCAGGAGAAGTTGCAGGAGCAGCTCACAGTCCCTTCAGCCCTGGCAGCGATTCCCCATCTCGGTGTCATCCTTTCTTCTTCCTATAGCAACTCATTTCTGCCTCCTGCTTTCTCAGCAGCTGAATTCCAACACCAGGGGGATAGAAACAATTTTTTCTTTATTCCCATTTGCAGTAACATCTAATTCTGCTGCTGTCCCATCACCTTTGGCATGGCTTAGAGAGATTTTTCTGCCAGGAGCTCAGCTTGCAGAGCACACCTGCAACGGGCTTTGTAAATTCTGATGGCATATGCCCAACAGACTTCAAAATCACAGCCTTGAAAGCATGTCCGTGGAAGTCAATGGATGGTCACACAGTCGTAACTTACCAAATTATCTGCTTTTTGGTGGTTTAAGTCACTGTGCTCAAGGGACTGGTGAAATGCATGGGCGCTTTCTGGGCTCAGCTCAAATGTGGTAAATCACGAAGCAACAGAAGCTTTACTAGTTTCTACCGATTTTAGGTTCCTAGGTACTCAACCACTTCTGAGAATATAATTTGGAAGATGAAATCACTCAAAGGCTTTGAAAAATTTTCTTTGTCTCTACATATTTCATGGACAGCTTTGACAGTCTCAAGCACTTCTAAAACTACTCTTAAAATTCTTCGCAAGTCACATGAATTTACAAGATCACTAAGGTGTGTTAGTAAATTTCAAAGGGATTGGATTTGCTTTAGATACTTACAATTATTTGTAAGTTATTTCTAACTAATACTTTTTTCTAAGATTGGAGAAGGTTATTGACATGCTGGTGCTATCAGACCTACTCCAAGTTGAATCTTGGCTTTTTTTGATTGGGAGCCATTTAGGCTGTTAATAATTTCTTTTAATTACCAAATGATTGAAAATAAAGAATATAAACCAAGACTTTCAAGAATAAGTCCTCCTCCTGTCAGATTTTGTGTAGAGTTACATACTAGATTTCAGTTTAGGGTATGAGGGTTATCGTATTTCATTTTACTAACAATTAAAATAATTGAGCAACTCCTGAAGAAGTGTTGAACACTGCTTAT
This sequence comes from Falco cherrug, assembly GCF_023634085.1. Taxonomy (NCBI): domain Eukaryota; kingdom Metazoa; phylum Chordata; class Aves; order Falconiformes; family Falconidae; genus Falco; species Falco cherrug. Next base: position 9,057,095 of record NC_073698.1, read on the forward strand.
ATTCTGATCCCAATTCTGATTAAGAAAACGAATTAAGTATAGGGGTAGGTAGGATATTCTTAGCTTATAAATCAACATAATCGTACTGAGTCCAGTGGAATTGCATCATTTTATGTCAGCTGAGGATCTGACCCAAGCTCACAGGATGATTAATCTTCCTCACATACTCCAGAGTTTATACAAATTACATTTTTATGTATAAGTCCTCCCTTCAGCGCCTACCAGAAAGGTTAGCAAATAGATTTGCTGTGCTATAACCCTACAGCTTCCTTTTCCTAACATATGTAAAACATCCGGTGCAGTATGTCATTCTTAGCATGTCACCCATATTTACTAAATGCTAAACAAAGATACACTTCTTCCATAATCTCTTTTTCTAACTATTTTCTTTCGCATGCTTCTTGTAAACTATTCTTTCCAGGTCCAGTTCCAGATAGAAAAGTAAAATTGGCCAAAAAAGATTAAAACTGTGGCATGTCTAGGATAACCCCAAAACCATCCATGTCGATTAGAGATGAAGAAAAGAAGCAAAGGGTCCCTTTGCTCCTACAGGGAATCAGTGGAGGCAAAACATTTGAACCGCATTATTATCACAGCATGCACTTCTAGAAATATCTACTGCTTTGCTGTTCATGTTATGCTTGTTTTGTATATTCTAATTCTTTTATCATTATTATTATTTTCCTTTCCTTTTCTGTCCTATTAAACTGCCTTTATCTCAACCCATGAAATTTACTTTTTTTTTCTGATTCTCTCCCCCATCCCACTGGAGGGGGAGCAGTGAGCGAGTGGCAGTGTGGTGTTTAGCTGCCTGTCAGGTTAAACCACGAAACTCACCTCTTTACATACGGGTGAAAGGCCTCATGGAAGGGTTTCGACGGCAGGAGAAGCAGTGTAGAATCCACACCACAGGAAATGCTTGGAACAAAGCTCACATTCATGGATGCAGGATAATCCAAACAGGAGATAAAAAAGGTCATGGGAAAACAGGCGCCATCGCTTCTGCTGCTTGTGGAACTACTTGTTTGTATCTAGTTTCCGGATGAGGCAGGAAATACTGAAATATCTCAAAAATGGCTCTTCCTTTGGCATTTTAGAGTAGAAGCAGGAAAAGAAGCAGCTGGAATCCTCCATCCCAATTTCACAGATGCCACAGGGGTGTATCCAGCCTTAGCCAAACTGGGGAATGAAACAGGGAGACGCAGGACCACCATGGAGCACAGCGCAGAGGTTCTGTGGTGACTCCCTTAACCTTGCTCATGTAACCTGGGACCTGGTTACGTTACCGTGCCTTCAGTTTAAGATCTAGATTTCAGTCTGCTCCAGTGCGGGGAAGTCGCCTCCTTTGTTCAGGCTGAGTGCAGCTAGATTCCTTCCCGTGCGTGTTCTTGTGTGTCTTGCATGCAGCTCAACACAGGGCATCGAAGTCCTGCACTTGGAGAGGAACAACCCCAGACACTGGTACATGCTGGGGACTGACCCACTGGAAAGCAGCTTGGCAGAAAAGGACCAGGGGGTCCTGGTGGACACCAAGTAGAACATGAGCCAGCAATTGGTCCTTGCTACAAAGAAGGCTAATAGTACCCTGGGTTGCACTAGGAAAAATGTTGCCAGCAGATGGAGGGAGATGAGCCTTCTGTAGTCAGCCCTGGTGAGGCCACACCTGGAGTACTGGATGCAGTTATGGGCTCTGCAGTACAAGAGACACGTGGACATACTGGTAAAAGCCCAGCCAAGGGCCGTGAAGATGATGAAGGCACTGAAGCATCTCTCCTACAGAGAAAGGGTAAGTGAGCTGGGACCTTTCAGCCTGCAGAAGAACAGGCTCATGGGGGATCTCATCAATGTCTATATGTAAGGGCTCTTCCTGAAATCCGTGCAGGCTTTTGCTGCTTGCTCCCGAGCCCTGGATGTGGGGATAAAGAAAAGGCTTTGTTCGCTGCCTGGGTGCCAGGCTGCAGTGATTATGCCTTAAAATGTAGTGAGGAAGCAACTGGCACTGAATCTGGCTCTGGGAGCTCACCTGCAAATCAGTTCTGTGCACACCTGCCTGCAGTGAGGGGCTGCCCAAAGCCTCCCACAGCTTAAATCCTGGTCTGGGGAGAAGAGACCTCCTCAGGTGAGCATGGAGGGAGCAAACAGCTCAGAGGAGCGTGAAGTGGCTGCAAAGGTGCTTTGCTGCACGTAGGCACATTCCAGGGCAGCACTTGGGTGGGTAAGTGATTGTATACAAACGGTGCTTATGTACGCAATGAAGGATCTCACCTGGGGTCTGTGCCTTCATATGCCACATCTATAAATACCTGAAGGGACACTGCGGAGAAGATGGAGCCAGGCTCTTTCCAGTGGCGCCCAGGGCCAGGACCAGAGGCCATGGGCACAAGCTGAAACACGGGAGGTGCTGCCTGAACATCAGGAAACGCTTGTTTTTCCTGTGAGGGCGAGCAAGCACTGGCACAGCTTGCCTGCAGGTGCTTGCACTCCTTATCCTTGGAGATATTCAAAACCCAGCTGGACATGGTCCTGGGCAGTCTTGAGCAGGGAGGCTGGATGAGATGACCTCCAGAGGTCCCTTCCAACCTCAACAATTCTGTAATTCTGTGTCCCTGAGCTGTTTTTTACAGGAGGATGGCAGGTCACTGGGCCTCAGAGCCTGGAAAACATTTATAAAAGACCAGTGCATATGTGCAAGATTCTCATATGCAGAGATATGGGTCATCTGATGATTCTGATGGACTAGAGATTCCCAGTTATTACTTCTGGAGGTTAGAAATTATGAATAAACAGTAAAGCGCGCTGAGGATGATCAGAGGCTTTGCAGTTATTTCAAGTTAATCTCCATAAAGTCAATGGCTGTAAATTTGCTTGTTCAGCTCAAGTCTTTCATGTTGCCTCATATCTGTCTAGTTTGGTTTCTTCCTAGCGAAGTCAGTCATCTGCTAGTACTTGCATTGTTTTATTTACTCAGACTTTTGTTTTGGCCTAGCCCAGTATTTAGTTTATTTGACAGTTTCTTTATCCAAAACCAGATTTTTCCTACCTCCCCTGCAAACAGACTGAAGAAGATCATACGCCTATGGCTGAGTATGAATGATTTTTTTTTCTTAAAAGACATAAAGAACCTAACAGATAACTATACCTAATTAACCTTCATTATTTTATGAAACTTTTAGCTATGTTTTCATAGTTTTTATAAACACTGAATTTTCTTCTGAATTTACAGTGGCCATCAAAATAAACATCAAAAGTCTCTCTGTGATGAAAACAAGATATCCTGCTGCAATTCTTTCTCATAGTAAGTGGCATCTTAGAAGACATCCTTGAAAAACAAAGACTAGCCAGGGATGGAGCTACCAGCTAAACCGTGTGGCTGACCAACTGTCCAGTGCTTGAGCCTGGATCCTGGTCCTCTTTTGTCTGGGAGTGTTGGTGTACCCTAATACTCTAATATGACCTCGGATGTATCACTGAGGAAGCTGAGGTACCAAGACTCTCACATGACAGCCCTCTGTTTGTTGCAAGGAGTGTTGTGGGCTACAAACTAGGCATAAAAAGTCGTTACAGCTGAGATAAGCTATACATAGGAACAAAAGATGGCTACAGTCTTAGCCTGCACATCTAAGAGAGAGCTTAGCTTATCACCACTGATTTGTGTGAGTCAGACCAACTCAGGATGGACTCAAGGTACTGTACAAAATTCCTTGGAAACGTCAAAATATGGTTATAATATGGTTGAAAAGCAATGGGGTGTTCTTTTCTTTGAGATGCATTTGGGCAGATGACTATTGGATGTCAGAAACTCTGTCATTTTTTAAGGTGTCAGCACACAGCCATGACTTGTAAGAAAATAGCATCCTGGCTTGTATCCGAAACAGCGTGGCCAGCAGAACCAGGGCAGTGATCGTCCCCCTGTGCTGGGCACTGGTGAGGCTGTGCCTCCAATACTGGGTTCAGTTTTGGGCCCTTCACTCCAAGACAGACACTGAGGTGCTGGAGCGTGTCCAGAGGAGGGCAACGGAGCTGGGGAAGGGTCTGGAGCACAGCTCTGATGGGGGGCAGCTGAGGGAATTGGGGGTGTTCAGCCTGGAGAGGAGGAGGCTCAGGGGGGACCTTATCGCTCTCTACAGCTGCCTGACAGGGGCTGTGGGCAGGTGGGGGTCGGTCTCTTCTCCCAATAACAAGCGACAGGACAAGAGGAAACAGCTTCAAGTTTCACCAGGGGAGGTTTGGATTGGAGATTAGGAAGAATTTCTTCACCAAAAGGGTTGTCAAGCATTGGAACAGGCTGCCCAGGGAAGCGGTTGAGTCCCCATCCCTGGAGGTATTTAAAAGCTGTGCAGATGTGGTGCTTAGGGACATGGTTCAGTGGTGGGCTTGGCAGTGTTAGGCTAATGGTTGGTCTTGATGATCTTAAAGGTCTTTTCCAACCTAAATCATTCTATGATGCTACAACTCATTGTTTTTATGGCTCGCAGAGCACTATCTTCTTCCAGAATAAACTGGTTCATTATATATGTATTACATAATACATAAACATATAAAGCTATTTCTATGAGTCAGTGGTGTAAATAGGTGAGTAAAAAGTTTTACACATTAAAAAAAAAAAAAAGCGCTCTGATTATGAATCTGAGCACACCAAACCTCTGTGTGTTGTGGAGGGCAGTACAGACAAGCTGACCCTGGTATCAGGATCAGCACAACTCTGTCACTCTGATGCTGTAACTGAGCTAAAAATCCTTGCCCCAGGCAGCTAAACTCTTTCTGTGAATGGACCAGTACCATTTCTGCCCAGTACTTCCCTGGGTGGTGTAGAAATACCATTGAATTATGCTCTGTTTTTCCAGCTGTACCCATATGCCTGGAAAGAGTCATCCAGTTAATATAGTAGGGTGAAATCCTGCCCCAGTGAAAACACTGAACGTGTCACCACGGATTTAAAAGAGTACAAGAACTTGGTGTACTCCTCTCTGCTCATATCTGCTGTGTTAGAATGAATAGCAGCATCCTGAATTCTCTGACTCTTTGGCAAAGAAAGAGGACTATGACAGAGTAGTTTATAATAAGGTATTTACTGGGATTTTTTTTCTTCAGTAGTAAGAGCCTTTAACCTGCTGCCAAACCAGCACGTAATAACTAGGACCCCAGTTCCCTGCACGAGTGGGGTCTGGACCACCTCCAGCACAAATTAGTTCAAAAAAAAGATTTGTTTTATGTTGCAGGTTGCTTCTGTGAGTAGCACCGAACAGTGGTGCTTTCGCCAATAGATGCTCTAAAGTTCAGCTCGCTAGTGATACGGTACCGAGAGCACCTCAGCCCTAGGCGCGGATCCCTGCGGCAGGGCTCACAGTGGACCAACAACTCTTCTATATGTTTCCCTCAGCCAGTTTAATAATCCAAGCAGTGCATACAGCATCAAGAAAAGATGGGTCTCTGACTGCCACAGGATCCAAAGGATTTTTCTCCATTAACCACTCTCCCAAAGCACTTTCCAAAGCCTCTTAGATGTCAGTAATTCTTTTCCTGCTCATCCCACAATGCTTTGACTGGCCTGTGGGTATAAAAACCACAAAGCACTTAAAACAGGCAGTAGAGAGAATGGTAAATGGCTAAACTGATCTTCTCTTAAACTAGGTTTATTAGGTGAATTGCACAGAGCTGTTACAGTGTCCAGTGGAATTATGATAGGTTATAATATATCGTAACAGGCTGATAACTGCATATAACATAATATTTATGTCTCTACTTTGCTTACAACATCTGTTATTGGTACATTTATCTCTTCTAAGCTCTCAGTAGAGGAACGTTAATTTAGAATATGAACATCTGAGAAAATAAGCCCACAAGCATACACAAGACTGAATTGTTACTTTAAAGAGTAGGAAATCTCCATGAAAACATGTTTCATGGGAATGTATTTCTTCTTTTCACTGTTTTTTTTTCCTACTGTGTTTCTGCTCCATTCTAGCATGTCACTGATGGTGGTCTTGTTCTGGTTTCTCATGGTGCCACCCAAGCTACTTCATTCAGCAGAAGCGCTTCTGATGTGCAACCATGGCTTAACAGGTAGCAGAAGGGACCAAGGATGTTGTTTTATTTTCTTTTAATTCTCTGCTTTCCATCAGCATTAACCCTTTTACTAGGTCACAGAGCATTTCTTGTAGCAGGTGTACTGTATATGTTTTTATGTTCTTTTCCAGCTGTAATGGTAGCTGTAATGACATACATTGAGAGTCCACAATTCAATGTGCTAGGCAAAATTAAACTGGAATCTTAGCCCTGGAAAAATTTATATGGCTGTTATCTTTCTAGATGCTTCCTGAAATAAAAGTAAGAAGGTCTCCAACCCCCACAGCTATATTTTACAATAATCATGCTAATTTTTTTTTCTGCCTCTTTCTAGGCAATATATATAAAGAACATAAAGACATCTCAGCTGTGCTCTCCTCACCAAAGATCATACCACATTTCCTGCAGATGAAGAAACCCAAACTGGTAGGAGAGATATATTTCTAGACTAACACAGAAACCTGTTTGGGAGATCTTGACAGTTTGAGGTATGTGCTTGCATCATCCTTCTGTGGACATCTATGACATTGTTCCCTGCCCTCATAGCAGAACATACAGGGTAGGGGAGAAATGCATGGTTATAGCAATGCTCCTGTATCTTGCAAGTGACTTACAGGGACAGAAGTGGGCATGATAACGGAGAATTTTGTGCTGAACCTGTTTGCATCCCTTTATCTGTATTTTCTTGCCCTACTTAGAATTTCCTTCCCCATCTAAAAAGCTACAATAGAAGACAGACAAGGAACACTTACCAACACCTAGGGCTTCCCCAGAGGTGTCCTGCAGATCCATGGCGGTCTCTCAGCTTGCTGACCCCTTTGCCAAGGCGGGATGTGTGGAGAACTCCACCATAAGAGGCCTGTCCTCCAGGCAAGGCAGCCTCCATGTGTCCGAGGTACCTGGGAGTGAGGATGGGGGGGGATGCAGCAGCCACAGAGCTGCCCCTGTGTTGTGGGGGCACAGCTAGAGGTGTGCCCTGGGGGTGCTGGGGAGGGAGAGGCACCAGTGCTCCCAGCCTTCCTACTGAGTCCATACCTTTAGATAAAGCTAAAACTACAGCACTGTAATTAAACATAAAATTAAAATTAAATTTTATAATTTATAAAATAAAAATAAAATTTAAAAATGTGGTTGGCAATGGCCATCTGAGAGTCCCAAGGCCTCACACCCGTGGTGGCACAGCCCAGGTGCTGCGTTCAGCCCAGGACATCCTTGGCTGTTTCCTTAGTAGGTTGGGGCAGGTCTGGGAACCAGATTCACCCTGTGTTGCTTATTTCCTCATCAGCTTTCCCCCCCGCAGCTGCCCGTACTCACCGCGGGGAATGCACGGGCAGCGAGGGCTCCTGGCAGCACCTGCCCTTACACTCCTGCATTAATGCAGCATTTAAGTGCCCAGTTTAATTATGTCAGGGCCTATGAGTAAAAAGGGAAAATAAGTGCGTGGCATGAAGTCCTTGCCAAAGGAGACATGACAATGCCTGGCAGAAATCAGTGGGGAGCGGGGCTGGGGGTGGGAGCTGCAGGGAGCACAGCTGGGAGCAGCAGCTGGGTGGGGAGTGTGCCCCCCCCCCACGTCCTCATATACACCCCACAGGTGCTGCCATGGGGGCTGTCACCCCACAGGTGTGGGGTGTTGTCACCACTGCTGTCACAGAGTGGGTGTGCAGAGGGGCCCCATCCCTGCCCTCCAGGTAGGGGGTGACAGGCATGTTGTGATCTTCAGCCCCTGATGAGGGTGGCAGGTCCTCACCACCCCCTGCCTCCAGGGAGGGGTGAGGGGTGTTTTCCTCACCTGTTCCTCACAGTCCCTGATGGGGGGGGGGGGGTGGTGGTGGTGGTGTAAGGACTATCACATCCCTCTCCTCCTACCCCAGGCTCCTTGGTGCTGTGAGGTCTCCCAGAGCTCTAGAGCTGGAGAGCAGCTATGCTGATGGAGGGAGGCGAGGGCTCTTTGCAAGGACATGGTGTACAGGAAAAGTGGGACAGGCTGTAACAACACAGGAAGGTCCAGAGTGCGCTGAGGTCCTGGGGGACCCCAGAAGCTGGTGGATGGGTAAGTCTTTAAGGGAGAGAGGCATGTCTCCACAAGGAGGTCTGTGAAGGGGATGGGGAATGAAGATCCTGTGTCAGCCCATGGCACCAGTGCTGTTGGTCTTCAGAGAGTATCAGGAAGACAGCAGGACAACCACGCTCTGGGGGCAGGTAGCAGGGGCAGGATTTACCTGTTCTCAGTGGCCATGTAAAGACAAGAATCTTAACTCCTTGGGACATTAAATAAAAGAAAGCATCTCTTATAAGGATGGAAGGAGCCAGTGGGCAACCGAGTCTGAGACCTTATGGCCACCACCAAGTTAAAAACAACCAGAAAGGACTGTACACATGTGAGTTTAACAAAGTAAACCTTCAGGGATCTTAATGTCTCCCGTGCTGCAGGTGTTTCTTTTCCCCTTTCATCCTCACCCATTTAATAGTGTGTAATACACTGGGATGTCATGAATTCCTAAAATCTGTTTATGATCCCACCCTAAGAAGTTCACCACTGTTTTGCACATGGATATGTTTCTGTTTTGATAAAGCGCTGCAAGCAGTAACAAGCCACTGTCAGACAAAGTGAAGAAAAAGAAGTCTGAAATGTCATAGCAGAGTACCCTGACGTTTCTTAAGAATTTTGCAGGTACTTTCAATACGAGCCAAGAAGTTGCTGAGGCTGGAGAGTCAGAAACAGCTCTTCACAACAGGTTCAAGTATTAATGCTTAAAGCTGACTAACACTTCCACCCCAGAACAAGAAGTGTAGCCCAGGCCCACAAATAGACACCCTCAAATCCCTTCCACCCTTGACTTAAAGGCCAGGGCTGTGTGGATATTGTGGAAGAAACTGCAGAAGCATTTGCCTCATGTCAAGGGGTGCTTCCTTCCGAGACCCTGCAGTGCAGCCATGTCTCCAGACCCACGGCAGCACCCTGCCCGGCAGCATCCCCATGGCAGCATCCCAGCCAGCCACATCCCCATGGTAGCATCCCCACAGCAGCATCCCACCCAGCCACATCCCCACAGCAGCATCCCACCCAGACACATCCCCATGGCAGCATCCCACCTGGCAGCAGCCCCAGAGCAGCATCCCACCCAGCAGCAGCCTCAGGACAGCATACCACCCAGCAGCAGCCCCACAGCAGCATCCTACCCGGCAGCAGCCCTATGGCAGCATCCCACCCAGCAGCAACCCCATGGCAGCATCCTCACAGCAGCATCCCACCCAGCCACATCCCCATGGCAGCATCCCCACGGCAGCATCCCACCCAGCAGTAGCCCCATGGCAGCATCGCCACAGCAGCATCCCACCCAGCCACATCCCCATGGCAGCATCCCACCTGGCAGCAGCCCCAGAGCAGCATCCCACCCAGCAGCAGCCTCAGGACAGCATCCCACCCAGCAGTAGCCCCACAGCAGCATCCCACCCAGCCACATCCCCATGGCAGCATCCTACCCGACAGCAGCCCCATGGCAGCATCCCCACGGCAGCATCCCACCCAGCCACATCCTCACGGCAGCATCCCACCCAGCAGCAGCCCCACGGCAACAGCCCCCCGGCAGCAGGTCCATGGCAGCATGCCACCCAGCAGCGGCCCCCAGGCAGCATCCCACCCGCCAGCATCCCCACGGCAGCGGCCCCACGGCGCCGGGTGCCCGGGACGCCCCACGCGGGACGCCGCGGTGCTGTCCAGGGTGCTGAACTGCCGCTCCGCTGGGCCGGGCTGCGAGGCCCGATGGATGCTCCTGCCCTGCCCCCAAGTTACTGGCTATTCACAAACAAGAACGAATTCATCTTCCCTCGCATCTTCCAGACTTGTTTCTCCCCTCTCTGTTCCTATGCTTTCTCTTGTGAAATGTTCTGCCAACCCAGAGCTTGTCCAGTTCATTCAGCCCTCCACTCTGTTAACGAGGGCATAGTTCCCATGGGGAGGTCCAGAAAAGAATAGTGGGATGTCATGGTTTAACCCCAGCTGGCAATCATGTGCCACTCAGCCGTTCGCTCACTTGGCCCTAACCCAAGGGGTGGGGAGGAGAATCGGAACGAAATGTAAAATGCAAGGGTTGAGGTAAGAACAGTTTAATACTTGAGATAAAATAAAAACAAAAGAACAATAATAATAATAATAGCAGTAACAGCTTTAATGAAAAAGAGGGAGAAGGGGAGAGGAATGAAATCCAGAGGGAAGGGAGAAAAGAAAACTAGTAACACACACTACAACTTCTCACCACCCACTGACCGATGCCCAGCCAGTCCCCAAGCAATGATTGACTGCCCCCCCCACCACCACCCGGCCCCAGTTTATATACCAAGCATGACATCCCGTGGTATGGAATACTTCTTTGGCTGGTTCAGGTCAGCTGTCCCGGCTGTGCCCCCTCCCAGTTTCCTGTGTCCCTCCAGCCCTCCCACCAGCAAGGCCTGAGAAACCACAAAGTCCCCAACCTATAAACACTAACCAGCAACAATCAAAAACATCAGCACATTATCAACACTGTTCCCACATCAAATCCAAAACACAGCACTGCGCTAGCCACCAAGAAGAAAATTACCTCAGGTGAAACCAGGACATGGGGTGAAGGAAAATCTGAGTGTAGCTCAATGTCTTGAGGAAACAACAACTTTTCTAGTCAGCACAGTATTCACATTAAAAGAGACCTGTTCCAGTCCCCTGTTGTTCATTCCTGGACAATGAGCAGAAGTTTCAACCCATTTCTAGCAAATTCATAGCTGTGCTACAACTGAAGCAGCAAAAACTTCCTGTGATGTAAAGGACAGGAAGACAGGAAGGGTAAAGGTTTCATGTATAGGACAGAAAGGCAGAAATGGTAATAGAGTTCTAAGGTATTTTCTCAGGTTGGGCACTGGTGCTTGTGAAGGTCAAATTAACTACACTTGTTTGTATCATGGTGGGTTCTTCTCATGAGATAGTGTATACTGAGTGGCAGGAAGATACTTCAGAAAACAGCAGGTTTCGTAATGGTTACATTCAATCTTACTATGCAGAAGTTATGTTAGAAAACAAACAAAAAGTTGTACTTCCTTTATCCCAAGAAATAAAGGAATGATCATGGCTTTGTCTCATCTTTTCATCTTTCTGTTTTTCTCTTCTCCTCCCCGCACCCCACACCCCCACCCCGAGCTAAAAAGGAAAGGAAATTATGGATTAATATTTCAAATCACACAATATCAAGTCAATTAAAAAGCAGCACTGATGAAATCCAAAGATAAAAAATGTTCAGCTGAAGAGACTGCAGCCATGCTTCAGAGTCCCTAGAGTGGTCTTCTAAGTGAAATAAATTGCCTCACTCCCACTGAAGTCTGACATTGTGTCAGTTCTTCCCTTGTGTACCAAGTCCCCACCAAGAAAAATAGCTCAGCATGTGTTCATCTAGGTGACTCAGTGTTTACTTGGAGTAAGATAGTAGAGAAAAGTCTTATATATTTTATAGCCTACATGGATTTACCTGATGTAAACCATTTTTAACTTCTAAGATGATGCACCTAGGTATGAGGATGAAGGAATGATGGCTGTTGTCTACATTGAATTTAGCAAGACTTATGACACAGTCAGACACAGCATCCTTCTTTTCAAGTTGGGTTATTAAGGTCTAAGTAATGGACTGTATGTGAGGCTGAAAAACTAGCCGGTCTGTCAGGTTCAAAGAGTTTTGGTTCAGAGTTTGTACTCTCCCTGGAAGCTGGCCACAAGTGGAGTTAGACAGATGTTTATCCTGGGATGTATCTTTTTTAATATCTCTATCGACCACCTGGAGGAGAAGACCGAATGCACCTCATCAACCCTGCCGGTTACACTAAACTATAGGAGGATCAGGAGGAGGGCAGTTGGTACAATTGAGGGCAAGGCTGTCATTCAAAAAGACCTGGACAAGCTGGAGGAATTGGTCACCAAGAACCATGTGAAACTGAACAAAAATAGCTGCAAAGTCCTGCCCCTGGGAAGGAAGAGCTCATTGCAGTGGTGCAGGCTGGACACTGACTGACTGGGAGACAGCGCTGCTGGAAAAGTCCTTGTAGACAAAAATCCAAACGTGAGCCAGCAGTGTGCCCTGGCAGCAATGAAAACTAGGAAGATACTGTGCTGTGCCAACAGGAGTGTAGCTAGATATTGAGGGAAGTGATTATTATTCCCTTCTACCCAGCTCTTGTTAGGTCATACATGGAATATTGTGATGTGATCAGGTTTTGGGCCCCTGGTAAAAGAAAAATATTGATAAACTTGAGCAAGTCTAGTGGAGGGCCACCAAAATTGCCAGCGGCACAGAGCACATGCCCTGTGAGGGGAGTCAGAGGGAAACAGGCTTGATCAGCTTGGAGAAGACAAGATCTAGGAGTACCTAATAGCAGCCATGCCATATCTGTGAGGAGGTCATCAGGAAATCAGAGCCAGGTTCTTCACAATGATTCATGGTGGGAAGGTAAGAGACAGTGGACTTCAGATGAAACAAGAGAGAGATGGTCTTGAAACAGTGATCTGGTAGGACATTATTCCTGTAACATAATTTTTCAGGTTAGGGTATCCTGATGTTTGGCACTTCCTTTTATTTGACAGGAGATTCTCTTAGTATTGTAAGTTGATATTTCAGCCCCAATGAAGTATCACTCATAGCATTCAAGAGGTAGCACTGGAACATGCAGCTTGGATTGGATGCTTTTTTTCCTTTTTTTTTTTCTTTTTTAAAAAGTAATTAAAGAAAAATTGTTGGCTCCAAGGAAAGTGTTTTCATGAGTTATTACAATTTGGGGAATCACATAAGTGTCAAATTGCCTTTGTCTTCTGGAACAGGATAATTTAAAAAGTTCTAGTTTACCAAGTTGGATATTCTGTGCAAAACTACAGGCACGCTCACAATATTAACTTCACTAAACAAGTCTGCCACATGCATTGTATTTCAGCCTCTTGATTGGTTTCTGCTCAGTGCTCAAGTTAGTTCTCCAGAAGTAGAGAAGCCAGTTCTTAGAACACAGTTGGAACTTCTGATGACCTTTTGGTGTTATTTTTGCTTATTGTGCAAATACACTGGAGATTTGACTGTGCAAAGTACTCAGCATTCTGGCCCTAGTTCAGCAAAACATGTAAGTACGTGTTCAACTTCAGCCTTAGGCTTCAGTGCTTTGCTAGGTCAGGGTCAGAGAGGGTACTGCACTGGAAATCCATCCCAAAGGTATGCCTGCCGTGTAGTTAAACAAAAAACCAGCCTTTTCAGTGGCTCTCCTCGCTTCCCTTTTCAACTGCACTTTTTAAAAAAGCAAGTAAATTAATAAAACTAGCCATCCTTCTCCAGCTATATGGCAAAGGCATTATGAGAAGCTGTCTCTATGTACACTTAGAGTAAGCACACAATATCACATGGAGTAGTTAATAAAAGGGTACACAGGCATGTGATAGTGATGTTACTGGAAATGTGACTATTTATTGGATTTTCGCAACAGTGTCTCATCCCAAGGGGTAACATCATTTTATGTGATGTTAGCAGCTATTTACTTTTAGTTCAGGTTTTTCTGGTACACCCCAGCATTATATTTTTGTAAGCAAAAACTGTAAATGATCTTTTTGACACACCTGAGTAAGCTCAGTTCATAGCATCATTAAAAGGCAAGCTTGTAGTAGATTTCCACCTCCATATGTATATATATATATATGTGTATATAAATTATAACTGTGCTTCTAGCCTGTGTACATTAATACCTCATTTTTGAGCAATGCAGATATATATTGTTGAGTTGCTTCCTGAAGGCACACAGCTGAACCTGCAGCACTTAAACTTGGCAACTTTACCCTGGCAGGCAACATTGCCAGCGGAATAATACATAAAGACTCCTGTTTATTTTTATAATTTACAGCTAAACACCACTAGATGTCCTCTGCTGCCAGCCCTGCTCTTACATACGCAGCTAAAGTGTTGTTACCATGCCCTCTCTGTACAGTTATACCCCTTGCATTGAAAAGCACATTATTACTGCCAAATTATTACTGCCTGGAGAAGTGAAGGCTCTGGGGACACCTTACTGTGGCCTTTCACTACTTTAAGGGGGCTTATAAGAAAGATGGGGACAGACTTTTTAGTAGGGCCTGTAGTGATAGGACAAGGGATAATGGTTTTAAATGGAGAAAGGGTAGGTTCAGACTAGATATAAGGAAGAAATTTTTTACCATGAGGGTGGTGAAACACTGGCACAGGTTTCCCAGAGGTGGTAGGTGCCTTATCCCTGGGAACATTCAAGGTCAGGCTGGACGGGGCTCTGAGCAACCTGGTCTGGTTGAAGATGTCCCTGCTCATGGCAGGGGCGCTGGACTAGATGACCTTTAAAGGTCCCTTCCAACCCAAACCATTCCATGATTCTATGATTATTTTTGTTTTATTGACAAATGCTATATTACAAGTGTTTGAAAAAATATCATTGCACTACGGCCTGAACAACTGCGTGAAAGAATTGGAGTTTTCAACTTTGCTTCCATTCTTCTGCTTCACATTCCTACTCACTTTGCCACCATTCCCTTTTTGAGGACATGAGAAAGTGGTAGATGAAAGGTCTGAATTTTGGCTCTACATCAGCAAAGGATTGGCCAAGCTCCAGTCACTGGAGAGCTCCTTCTCCTGAACATGATCTTTCCACACTGATTGTCATGTCTTGTCTTTATACCTGCAAAATTGTTTGGTCTTTTTTGCAAGCTGGAACTTGGATCAGTGCTGAGCCAAGCCTGCTGATGGAATTAAAATGGGTTTGTTGTTACATGAGCTCCCAGTCTGTACGATAATGAAATTCATAGATGAGAATCTATAAAAACAACATGCTATATATGGATGGGGAAAGATAGACACATAGTGTGAAAAGGTTCTAAGTACATCTTGACAGAGAGGACAAGAAAGTTGTATGTGCACAGTCAGAGTGTTTGCATTTATACAGAATAATGTATCACAAATAGAAGTAATTTTTTTTTCTCAAGTGACAAGCAGGATTATTATCTAGAAAATTGTTTTCCTTTTTCTAGGAATTTACATTGTGAGTGTCAGTTTGGGGACAGCTTGTGTCTTATACCATTTGCTGGGGGCATTGATCGAGGCTTTTACCAAAGAACAGAGTTTCCATTTCATGACTGTTTTAATTGCTGGTAGTCTGGGCTCAGAGCACCATTAAAGAAGAGTTTTGCTGTATTATCACTTGTAAACACATTGATGTTTCACATGGGAGAAGGGAAAAGCTTTTCACAAATGGGAACATCTCTTGCTAGATCATTCAGGCATTGAATTATTTTTACATGAACTGGTAAAAGAAATTTCATTTATTTAAGGGAAAGGTCTGTAATATAGAACTAATTATGAGTCACTTGTGCTTTCAGTTTGGCGAGAATAGCCTAATTTTGTTTGATGAAGCAAATTATGTCTTACTATAAAAAATATTTTTCCTGCCTGTCCCATCCTGCTCAGCAGGTGTAGGAGGGTGTGATTTTTCACAATACTCTCCATGTTCATGGGAGAAACCACAGACTCTTCAGAAGTTGAAACAACAGTTAGTTTTGTTGTAAACTTCCCTAATCTTTGTCAGGAGGAACAAAAGTCTTGGCAAGTTCTTACTCTAGTGAAAGGTTTGAGTAGAGAGGGAGGAAGGAAAGGAAGAAGGAGAGAAAACAGAAACCTATGATCACCACCCTTAGATCCAGCAATATCTTCTTGGTCAGCAAGTCGAAGTCCTCTTGGTCAGCAAGCCTGGAGCACGCCAGGTGTCTGAAGAGCGGTCACTTTTTACAGGGTTGGATTCTCTTGGGATCCTCCCACAGGTGGAGACTCATTTGCATGCTTGCACATGTTTTGTAGCAGTTCTGGAATGTTCCAGATGGTGATGGTGGTCGTGTCTGGTCCTTGAAGGGCACATGTGCAGTGTTATGTCTCTAGGTGGTTTTGCCCAGGGAGTTTTTTCAAGGTAGCCAGTACAGGAAACCATACCCCACCTTTGGTGGAGCATGAATTTCTGTCCTGTCTCCCCAACGTTTGCCCAAGTGAAGATGCCACAAACAGCTCACCACAAACAGCTGTCTAAAAATCACAGTCTATCAAATAAGTCTTTTTCAGTTCCTTTCATCTTTCTGTTGTTTTGAAGAAAAAAAAAAAAAGCCTGTTGACCATCACACTGCCCACATATTTTTGTTATCTTAGTGAAAGAATTTGAAAATGGTAGGTCTTATTTTATACAGCTTTATGTCTTCAATGTTTATTTATTCTTTACATCATACTCATTATTTGTACTGTGGCCAAATTATCTTAATCTATTGTGTTAGACACTGCAAAATACCTGGTTAAAATGTACTGTTTCTGGCCTGAATAAATTGGCTCCTCATCATGAATTCAGAAGCAGATAGGGGGTGACAATTGACTTGTCCCAGTTCAAGACCCCTTAAAATGTCTTCTACAAGCCAAAAGAAAAGCAGCTTTGCCCCAACATGGGAAATTTCCTACTTGACAGTTGAAGGTCCATTTTGTCATGCTTTGTCATAACTCTTTAAGGGCCTCCTTAGCTACCACTGCATGATACACACTAGGTTTATGCCTTAAGCTTCCATGCTGCATGTGCATATCCATGGATGAAAGACAGCAGGTAATTAATACCGGTAATTAAAACAGACTGGGAAGTTTGAGTTATCCAAGCAGGAGTTATGGGCTCAGACATCAATATGAATTAACACAATGGCATTTTCTTGTCATTTGCCTTTGCAGAAGGTGTAAATGAGCTGTGCTGATGCACACAGCTGTGGAATAAAGGCTTAAATTTCTTGTCCACTTAATACCTAGTGCTGGTAGATTCTCACGATATTGTGCTGTTTTTCCTCTTATTCCAACACTGAACTTATAGGTCTGATATTGGCAATGACTTCTCCATTTTTGCTGATGTCTATTTAATTGTGGAGTCTCACTGTACATCTAACTTTTTCAAGTCAGCTTTTTCATCTTCTTTTTCAGTGATTCACAGAATCTCACTAACATCAGCGATGTTGCATTCCCTTTTATTTGTACAACTAGAATCTTTGTCTCCTCCGGTTAAAGGAGTAGAAGAGTCTGGCTCTTGATATGCATGTTCCTCCAGACACAGAATGGATGTACAAACAAACTGCAGTGGCTAGTTACACATTTGAGCTTGGGGCCTGGTCTCGGGCATCTCACATTTAGTACTTTCCTCCATGAAGTGGCTTAATCTTTCAGGCACAATCCAGTTTGGAAGCTTGCATGTTCATCAGCAACAAATAAAATCAGCAGTACCAGCTGACTGATTTTCTATAGCTCAAAGAGAGATAGAAAAAAAAGAGGTGTCTGCAGCAACGTTGAGACTAGATACACAAAGGTCTCCTGGAACAGTGGTCTCTGGTTTGACTTCTTGGACAGCTCTGAATGAAAAAGTTTGCCATGATACTATGAGCCCCTTGAGAAGTGTATGCTCTGAGCGGCTGCCATATGGAGACCAGGGTTGAGGGTTTCTTTCTTGCTGTTCCTCATCGTATAGGCTAGGTCTTGTTCTGTAAATATCTGACTTAAGAAATATCAATCTAATGCTAAGAAATCACAAAGGCAATTTCTTGTTGATTTTGGCTAAATGTTTTAAGAGGAAAGGGAGCACTGAGGGGTCCTTCAGGGAGCTGTGTAGATTTGCAATCAGCTACATCACCATTATAATGTCTATTATGTTTATTATATTATTATATATAGACATTATAACGTCTATTATATATATATAACTTTGATTAAATGCCTCATAAGAAAGTAAAATGTGTCCTGGCAGCACCTCTCATTTCAGGGGTTTCTTTTCAAGGCTCCTAAGAGACCAACTCAAATCATGACCGTTGCACATTAGTGTCATAGAGCCTGATCTAGTGTGCCTTATGCAGGAAGCTAAATGCCAGATTGTCCCGAGAAAAAAACCCCTGCAAAATCCAGTGATCCAAATTCTTGCCATAAGAGTCATCAGTGAGCAGCCCGCGCAGCCTTCACTTGTCATTAAATAAATGGAATAGGTTCACACAGCTTTCTGTGCAAACACACTGCACAGAACTGCAGACCTGGTATGGATTTTTTTAACTCCATCTCTCCCTTCTCAAAAACTCAGCCATAAAAGAGTGTAAGCAACTTGCAACTTGACCTCTGACTTAGTTGCTTCTTGGTTATCCATCTAAAGAAGGCTAGCTCCTCAGTCTAGATCTTTTCTCAGAGTTCAACACCTTCAGGTGAGTTAAGAGGCAACCCATCTCAGCAAGTTACATTAGCACGTTTATCTCTTTACCCAGCCTAGTCAACAAATGCTGATGGGGCAGAAGATTTCAGGCAAACACTGCCAGTCTGGCACAACTGTTGGCTTCAAAATTTCTCTCGCTGTCTTTTATTGCCTTGTAATTAAAACCACAGTGGTGCAGGAAGCACTTGTAGACCTGGTCAATCTCCCATTGAATTCAGTTTTATTCTTTCCATAGATTTTAATGAAGGTCATATCAGGTCCTGACAAAATAAATAATCAGCCTTCCAGGACATTTCAAACTCTCGTGATGTTGGTTTTTTTCCCCTTGTTTACCACTATAAAACTTAATCTGCTCAAATACATCTGAAATGTGAATGTTGCCAAGTACAAGTGGAATCACGAATGTTAGCCAGTAACTGCTCTGAGAGCACTAGTTTGAATGACACACAAATTGCAATTATTATATCCTTTTGCCATATGCCTTCTTGCCTTAAAACAACTGAGTTAGGAAAAGAGTTTTCTTACAGTTTGTCTAAGCTGCCACTTACATTCCCTTTTTCTCTAATCAGCACTTGCACATTAGATAAAGCTTGTCAGCATGCCAACCCACTCGGAAATGTCTTGGGCAGGAAATACAGCCAGTGAGGGACAAAGTTCATGAGAAAGAGTTTCCAACATTTTTCCAGCTGACAGGAAACTACAGTTACTGCAAAGGATTTCTTGATGTTTTCAGTCCAAAACATGGGTCAATAGTCAGACATTCAGCTCATGACTCAGGCATGAGAAATGTAAAACATCTGGCTCAAATCTATGCTAGGAACATGCTACAGAGAGATTCATGACCTTAACCTAAAGACTCATGGCAATCACTTGTAAGGATGAGTTTTATCTGAAGAACAACCATGTAAGGAACATTCTACAGTATTCTGCTTGTTAGGACTGAAGCAGTGAAATGCCTTCCTTTGATCAACAGCAAAGGGGGGGATAATAGGACATAGCACTATTCTGCATTATTAAAAACTAGAAAAATAGTCTTTATTTTTCCATTCCATTGCATTAGGGCTCATTTTCTTCTTGTTCTTGAAGTTTTGAATAAGTAATGACAATGTAATAGTAACAACAACAACAATTGTATAGAAGCTGAAGCCAGCAGGGGGTCTTACCACTTGCATGGTATGTGTTTACTGCACTCAAAATCACTGTAGTAACAACCTAGTTCACAAACACATTTCATGTGACAGATGTTTTTTATAAATCCTACTTCAGGTGATGAAATATTTATTCTTGTTTTGCAGATAGAAGAATAAATGGCATGCCTGAAAACAGAAGCAATATTAGGTGTGCTAGGGAATAGACCCAATTCTCTTCAGAGCCAGTTCAGTGTCTGAACAAAATCACAAACTGAGGATGGATCCCTCAATACACTGCCACTCTTGAAAAATACTTTAAGTAGAAGATAGTCTGAAATGCAAAAATGATCATGCAGTCTCAGACAAATTAGTGGCAACATCAATCAGAACTAGACCTCAGAAAACAATCACAGATGGATACAGATCTTGCACAGTGAAACCACATCCATCTTCTTGATATTTGGCTAGCTAAGAACCTAGCAAGCCAAGCTCACATTTGCCTGTATGTGTCTGCGTAAACATCTCCATAAATCCCAGCCTTGTGCCTAATTCTCTCACTCACATCGCTTCAAGGGTGGTGTAGAAGCAAGCTACTGTGATTGTTCCTCACCATCACTCAGACACCAAGCAAAGGAATGCAATGGAGCAATTTTGGTTTGCTCCCTATGTTCAAGGCTGGTTTGCATCTACAAAATTGTGATTGTGAGGCACCTGGAGGAACAGCTTGAAAAGCTGCCTGCAAAATCTGCCTGTTTATGGTCAGTCCCTATCTCTACTTCTTTTTGTGGCCATGCAGCATAGGAAGAGACAGCTGTGGTGGCACCAGGATCCAGTGGCTGTGTGATTTTTAACTATTGATGTATTCTCTTAGGCATAATTGACTAGCTTTTTAATAATGTATTCTCAATTACTGGAAGAAATACTTTTGAAATATCTTTAGGAAGTGCATTTTAGGCCATCACCATAGCCATCTTGTGAGCCTTTCTTCATGTGGCATGGCCTTCTTTTGAATTTCATGGTCTTTAACATATTTCTTCAAGCAAATTAATTTCTTTCCCCTTGTTCCTGCTTCCCACCCTTCACACAGTGGGGCTTTTCAACAGCTTTCCCAGTACTGGTGATAGTAATGTCTTTCTTACATTAGTTACCTTTAATTTCCTTGGAAAATCAGAACAGAGCTGAAGCTGGGCAGGGAGGGAAGAAGTGCTTGCTCAGCACCAGGCTCTGCACTGGTTAAAGGACAGCATTTAATGCAAACACATGCGTAAACAGGACAAAATCAGGAAGTGGTTTTAAATATGTATATTGTTCAATATTAAAATATTCTCATGGGAACCAGTGCATCAGCTGCTTCCAGCCTGAGGGAGAAACAAAAATTGGATTGGAACAGGTGGAATTCTTCCCAGTGTGTGAGTCATTTTTTCTCTGGCTCCCCTTACAGCCTTTGGTACAGATCCTAACGCAACACGCATTATTCTTTTTAGTTCTTTGTTTTGCTCTAAACCCAATCAAATGGGCAACGTGCAGGATGACTAAACTGGTGGGCAGGACTGTATTTTTCAAGCTTGTTGATTTTGGCTGAAAATGGATTCTCTTGGTTTTGTCTTTTTGCTCAAATAAAATACAGATGCATAACTTGGGATGCAGATAACCTTTTTTTCCTCCAGAAAAATAAAGGATTCCTTCATACCTCTATCCATCATGACTGCTGTTCCTACAGACTGGGAGAAGGACCAAGGAAAGATAAAGTAGAAACAATATTATTCAATCTTTCCTGAGTCAAAATTTGATAAAAACTTGAAAATCAGATCAGGGTCCAAGTTCACTAAACATCAGGAATGTCTGCACATGATTTTTCGTTTCAGGTGAATGATAGGTCCTGGTGAGGCCAACAAATCCTGCATGGAGAATGTATTAAAAAAAGTTAAGTGTATCACACCCCTTTGTTGTCTCTGTCACTATTCCCCTAATACTGTTTCTGCCAAGGCCCCATCGTTGCTACACTGAAGCTGGGAATAGTATAGATGCTGTAGCACAGTACAGATGAGATTTAATGAGAAATATCCAACAGACCAAGACAGCCTGCCCACTAGAGCCAGTAGTTTCTCTTCTGTTGACTAGCTTGAGTGTAGCCCTGTAAGAAAAAAGCTGTTTCTTTATTAATTTTTCATATATGGATTCTTCCCCAGGCAAGAGAAGCAAGGAACATCATATACTCAAGTGCTTCTGAGATAAACAGAAGGGGGAGAGCTGCACCATGAAGCTCCTCATGTTTGTGGCTTCTGCATCTTAGTCCTGCTGGCTCCCTCCCTCCCTCAAGGTACCTGAAACATGACAGAGTAAAAGCCCCGAGTATTCCCATGACATGAATTTTCTCTGAGGTTTGAAGGGAAGCGGCATATGAATGGCGAAAGCTCGCAGTGCTTATAATGTGACATTCTTTCATCCTTTTCTGGTGCAGAGGAGGAGGAAGCATTGGTAACTAGCACACTTCTTAATGAATTCTCCAAGAGCTGAGCCGGTGCTTTTAAGGAGTCTCCCTTAACTGATGTTTTCCACAGAAATGATCTACCCATCAGGAAGAAGTTCTCATCTGTGTTTTGTGTCATCTGCAGCCCAGCATCCTGAGGCTGTTTCAGTCAAGCTTCCCCTTTGCTTCCAAAGGTGTCTGTTTTGCCTGAATGAGAGATTGGAAACATTTGTGAACCATGAGAATTTCATACAAGGCAGGAAAAAAATTTCCTGAAGAGCCTTAAGTATACCCCACGGTTAGAGGTGAACTCTGGCTCAAAAAATCCTCTAATCTGCAAGCATCAAAAATGGAGAAAGCAAGATCTTTTGTCCCAGTTATACAGGTGACAAATAGGTGCAGAATTTGAAAAACTGACCTGAGATGATGCACCTACGCAGCATTTCGTAGGCTGCCATGGACTTTCGAAGGCTGCTCCCCATTCCCAGATAGAACAGCTAGGAGATGCTCCAGCCTATCTGACAGGTTATGGATCAGTAGATACGTGTCATCCCATATGGGCAGCAGATGGCTACATTGCTGGGTGTGTTGTGCTTACAGCTGGCCTCATACGTGTCCACGAGCCGTAGTATGGATGCTGCTGTGACAGAATTTGAACCTAAATCTCACTCCCATGTATTCCCATACCAACACCCTTCATGTTGCTATGGATAGCCTGACTAGGTGTATGGATCATGAGCTATATTTAAAGTTGAGTGGAAAAGAGTTTTCTACAACTTGCAAAAAAGTTCACAGTTTCACCAATTCTTAGAATGAAACCAACAGCATCAAAGGTATAATAGAGATAAATAAAAGCAGCTGCCATGGAAAGCCTTGAACTCCCTGAGTCTTTCACTGCATATGTGGGAAATCTATCTTCTTTATTTCAAAAATACATGGGCAAGATATGTATTTATGTGTATACATTTGTGTATATAAATGTAAATCTTCTTCTGAACATAGTTTGAGTTACTATTGCAGGGATGCTGATATCTAAATCTAGGGCTGTTTTGGCAGCGAATGTCATCTCTGGATACCAATGTTCTCCCTGAACTTTTTTTCCAGAATAAGTGTATGGACAGATAAATCTCTGATGAAATTCCCCTGAAATTATGAAAGATTAAATTTTTTCCCATGCTTTTCTATGTTAACAGCTTTCTTCCAACAGTGTTGGCTTCTTCTAAAGGCTGAAAGACAGAAAAGCCTGCTATACTGAGCACTGCAAATGCTTCTATACCACAATGAAATCATTATAAAGGCTGGTGTTAGAGGGGTTTGCTCTGAGGACAACACATCTTGACCTGGTTTTGATGGTCCTTGTATCTACTCTGTGACCTTCTCAGGAGCATTATGGAAAATCCCACAGATAAGCTGGTAATACAACTAAATTAATAAAAACATAGTTATCATGGAAGGAAGGTACAAACCCTATCAAAAGCTCCGATTTTACATTTCCACTACGGGCAGTTGTCTAGCATCACTGCCTGAACTGCCTGGAAATGAGGTTTCTGTCCAGCCTCCTCTATGTTCATGGTTGCCACGGAGCAACTGAGACCTTTGGGTAATGAGTACATTACCCATAAGTGTTGGGGTGTGGTGTAAAATCTCTGTAAAATGTTGCCTGCCTCCTTTCTCACCCTGCTCTGTCCTTCGGTTCTGACCTCAGTTATCTCTTTATATAGGTCTTTTCTCTTGAGAAGCTCCCAAGAAGTGCCTCCATCTAAAGTCCTGAGATCTCATTCCCTTGGCCAGGCTTGCCCC
The DNA here is from genome assembly GCF_023634085.1 of Falco cherrug. Taxonomy (NCBI): domain Eukaryota; kingdom Metazoa; phylum Chordata; class Aves; order Falconiformes; family Falconidae; genus Falco; species Falco cherrug. Next base: position 9,080,834 of record NC_073698.1, read on the forward strand.
ATCCCAGCAGTCCTACCAAAGCATCTTGAGCATGATCTGCCAGGTTTCTTTTCTCTCACAGGCAGTAGATATTCAAATATTAATTCTAACTCTCGTGCTTACAGGGGGTGAGGTCAATCCGTTTCACATTATGCAGTGAGGCACTGTCCAGATTTTTGCACCTTTGTTTCAAGAGGTCCTAGTCAAATGTTACAGGGTTTCAGCTTTGAAAAATGCTCTTACACCTCGTTTTATAGGCAATTTTGTTCTTCATACATGCTGGGCATGATTTATTTGGGCTGCATTTTTATGTTTCTGCTTTTAAGATTGTGGGTGGATGTCAGCTATGACAATTTCTGTCTGGTATTTTAGTATTCTGGTATGTTTGCTTTTACGGTATGTGGATGGGAACTAGTTGCATTTTACAGAGCTATTTGTTGTAAAATTGTGGGGTGTAAATAGGATTGAGGGAAATGGTATACCAGCCTCCTGTGCTTAAACCACTGCATTGTACAGCAGTGCCATGGGCTGGAAATGTATGCTTCAGGATCCCTACCGGACTGTGGTCTTTACAATCATAATTAATATCTATCCGTGATGGATTGAGTTGGTCCTTCAGAGCTATCTTTGAAACTTTTCTTCTCAGAAGCAACTTCAGTGTTACTTGTCTAATTCCAATGGTATGGTCTTTCCATCTGCAGGGGATGAATTCTCTTAGTCAATGAAACACTGACAAGGATTGGCAGATATCTGCTATGGGCATGAAAGAGTATTCTGGTTGGCTTGTAGTGTGAGTGGGAGCTATGGAAGCTTGTATTTTGCAGGCTATGTTTCCAGCAAATATATTTTGTAGCAAATATTTCAACATTTGAGCTCAGTAGTAGAATATTCAGTCAGCACAGCATCTCAACTATGTTCCCATCCCATGAATTCTGATGAACTAAAATGTTTTGTGTTTTTCATCAGGGATAAAATGAACACCTTCTGGAGTTTGTAATGAAAAATGTCAGACAGATCATCAGAATAATCAACAACGTTGGGACAGGGGCACTTCCCTCAGAGCAGGAGTGACATAAATTCAAGTTCTTGGACTTTTGGCAGAGTTGGGATTTTTAAGATACTGTTCATGCCCCAGATCAATGGTATGATCAATCTGTTGTTCTGGGCCAAAAGTCAATCAGTTTTGACCAGAAACCCCATGCTGAAGTTGAAAAAAAAGTTTACCAAAAATTCTGGATTTGATCTCAGACATGCAAAAAAAGTTCATACAAGCAGTTTTTTCCAGTCCTCAGATCAAAAGCCACTGGTTATTGTAGAGTTGTTTGTGTCCTGTCCCTGGGTGCAGCCTAAAAAAAAATCTTTGTGTTGTTCACTTCATGTCCTCAGCTTGGAAAAATGGAATTGACTACTCTAAACCATCTGTTAAAGCAGCTAAATGTTAGCAACAGAAACACAGAGCTGATTTCCAGAAAGAGCACAGGCTATTATCTAACTGTATTCTCTGAGCTTAATCGGAGGGTTCCTCAGCCTTTAAACAAGTGGTTTTGCTTGTTCTTAGTGATATTTGGCACTAAGTCTTGACAGAAAGGTTTTTGCAGGCTGTAAATAGCACAGGGACTTGAGACTGGTAATGATAAAAATTCATGAGAGGACTGGCTGCTCATACAGGAGTACAACGCCCTGCAGAGAGCTAGAGCGTTATTTGTATGTTGTGTTTTCCATTGTGTTTGCATAGTGTTAGGACCAGCTGCCATCTAAATTTCATAATTAATTTCTGAAGACGTAAGACTATGCTGTTTAAGTTAGATTGTCGTAAAATGAATGAACACGCTCAACATGCAAAAATCTTTCCTTCCAAAACAGCTTAGTGAATTTTCTTGCAGACAGATATGTTTAGCATCATCAGTGGCCACACTTCTGCTTTTTAAATCTTTTCTTAAAGCTTCATCTCACAAAAATAAGTAAAATGGCCTACTATGACTCATAAATGGAAAGAAACACCAGTATATTTATGTAACAAAGTTCAACAGGCTTCAAATTTAACTGTCAAGCACTCCTCCATATAGAAAGTAACCCTGTTCCAGAAGGCTTCCTGTCTGCAAGATTTAATTGCAGGCTTCTGGCAATTTATTCCCTAAGTGGAGTACAGCAAGTTCTGTTCATTTCTCATATCCCTTTAATGCTGACTTCTGTGCATTTCCCATGTGAAGTCATCCAGATAGATTTGCAAACTCTCTTGATTTCACACAAAGATACTGCCCTGAGATCCTGGCACCTACATGAGACAAACATCCACCAGTGCTTCTGAATCAGAGGAGCTTGCTATACTCTCTATCAGATAGCTGAGTCACTTGGTGGCCTGAGCTGAGACTGTCCTACCGTACCAGGTGCCGTACAAGCAGAAAGGAAAAGACAGACTGTCAGATAAAAACGTGGTGGAAAGGAGGAGTGATGCTCAGAGGTGCAGAGAGACTAAATGACTGGCTGATGGTCACCCTTAACAGGAGCACGGATTGCACCCAAACCTCTGTTAAGTTCTGTGGCAAAGGCACCAGACCTTCTCTCACTGTCCACCAAAACTCTTGCAAAAATGCCACCTCTGAAAGCACAGATTATTGAAGCTAAAGGTAGTCTGTGCTTGCATGATGAAACGACAGCTTCCTCTCTTGTTTTGTTCCATGGTTCCTGTTTTAGTATGCCAAATCATGGTGAACCATAGCAGCGAGTCCATTTAGTGACTCATGGAGTGAAAATAAAAATTATGTTTCATTTCATGATGTTGTCACCAGAAATGATGTATGTAATTAGAAGAGAGAAAAGCTATTAGGATGCCAGAAAGCTTCTGCTGGGAGGCACCCCACTGTGTGCTCCCTGTGCTGACTTCAACTTTCTGAACACGCGTGTGATAACCGAATGGGCTGAGGAGCTCCGTCTGAAGCGATGGGAGGATGGGGACAGGCGATACTCAGGCATGTCAGGCTCTGCCTATACAATGCTCATCTGCTGTTGCCATCATTATTCCTCTGGTGCCAAGCCTGTCTGATGTTAGACAATGGAGGCTAAATTCACCCATGACGTAACTCTGTCAAAGGCCAACAGAGCTCTGCCACCGGAGGGATTAGTCCCTCCTAAATCTTTTTCAGAGTGTTGGGTGTGCTGCAGCTGATGTGTTAACCACTCCTGACAAGTGCTGCAGGACTGCCTTTGCAAAGCAGCTCACAGGGAATCTTTCATATAGCTCAATTAATATTAATTTACCTTACCGAGAGGCGGTGTGCATTTCCCACATGCCAGCTTGAAAACAGACCCGAAAAAGCTTTAATAATGAAGCAAGTCACAATGGGAAGCACTGATCCACACAGCCTCCCTGTGAGGGTAATCCCAGCTCCGGCAGTGCAAAAGTAAACAGAGGGGTGGCAGGAGGCAGGCATGTGGATGGTGCTAAAAAAGACCAGGAGATCTGCACAGTGCTTGGTAGCGAGGAAGGGGATACTTCAGGGACAAAGCAAACATTTGAGCTGCCTCCTTTCCCACAGACACAGCTGTATGAAATCTCCGGCATAAGCCCAGCCGAACACTTGGTGCACAGTAGAAAAAAGGTTTAGATAAACCTCATATAGTAATGCTTTTAAGGACCATTTCTCTGAGATACCGCATTTATGATCTGGGTGGAAATTACTGTCTATAATGCACTTGCCACTGTTCCATTGGTGGAGAAGGAGAGTGTCGTGGTTTAACCTTGGCTGGCGGCTCAGCCCCACGCAGCCGCTCGCTCACCTCACCCAGTGGGTTGGGGAGGGAAGCAGAGGGGTAACGGTCCAAAAAGAACTGATGGGCTGAGACAAAGACAGTTTAATGGGTAAAGCAAAAGCCGCGCAAGCAGCAAGACAAACGCCATCACTCCCCGCGTCCCCCCCTTCCTCCTTCTTCCCCCAGCTCTATATGCTGAGCATGACGCCATATGGTATGGAACATCCCTTGGGTCAGGGGGGTCAGCTGTGCCGGCCGTGTCCCCTCCCCGCTCCTTGTGCCCCCCCAGCCCCCTCGCTGCTGGGGTGGGGTGAGGGGCAGCAAAGCCCTCAGCTCTGCCTACCAACAAATCCAAACCAGAGCCCCACAGCAGGTACTGTGAAGAAAATTAACTGTATCCCAGCCAAAACCAGCACACAAAGCTTGAACTGAACCAGTGAAACCCATTCCGGGACCATACACCACAGAAAGGGGAAGGGTTTGAGACTCTTGGTAACACTGTTGTAGGAGACGGGTGACACACCACCTGAAGCACGGGGTCCAGCGCCCATGAGCCACCTTAAAGAAATATTAAATTTCCCCAGAGCGCACGCACAGCCTGTGAACCCAGACCCAGGGGAACGCAGGCCCTGGTTTCACCAGAATTTTTTGTCTCACGAACGCATTGTCGCAAGCCAAGCTGCAGAAACTTTTACTATTTTTTTTTTTAACAGCAAAACAAAAGCTGGGGACACAGTGCCTCTGCCGCCAGCCTGGGGAGCCCCCTCCCGCCCGGGGCAGGCCCAGGCCCAGGCCCCGGCCCTGCCTCCTCAGCGGCCCCGGCCGGCGGCTTGCGCGGGGCGGCCATGACACCTAGCGGCCGCGGGGGCCCGGGCAGCCGCCGCCTGCGCCCACCGCCCCTGGACACCGGCCCCCGTGCCCCGCTCCTCCTCCTCAGGGCGGGAGAAGGGCCCTACATTTTCTGTAGGAGCGCGGGTGGGAGCATCAGAATACGTTGTCAAGGGATCTGCACGTATTTAAGGCAGACTTTGCTCCGCTCAGCCCAGCTGGCCTTTTGAGGGGTCCCAGTGCCACGCTCCTGAGCCCACACCGGTGGGGTTTGCTCCTCGCCGGTGGGGTTTGCTCCTCGCCGGTGGCCACGGGCCGACCCCACTGTGTGGGGCAACCATGCAGGAGCTCATCTGCCCACCCTGAAACCAGCTGAGGTGGCGGTGATAGTCGCCGGGTTTGGTTCTATGCTTCATGCTTGCCTCTGGGCCTTCAGCTTACTTAGGAGGGGGTCAAAAAAATTGTGCTCAGGCCTGGGCTAAGCAAGTTTAGGAAGTTCTGCCTGGTTCCTGGCTCCTGTGTCCCTGTGCCCTAGAGTTTCTGCAGTCCGTCGGCGGCTTTGTTGGGCAACATTCACTCTGATAGTACTTCTGACCTGTCACTTAATCCAAGATGTGGCCAATAAATGCATTGACTTCTACTGGTAGTTTGCTTCTTGACCAGGCCAACTGTTTATCACAGTGGATGGTTTACGTTAGGCTTATCCCTAATATTATACTAATTTTTCCGGCGATGAGATGAGCTGTCAGTCTCGATTAGCCTCCTAAAATATAAATTTTAATTTACCACACTCCACTAGAGAGTGCAGTAGTAGGCTTTCCTGTTGACAATCTTGTCCAAGTGTTCAAAAACAAGGAAAAAAACCACCCTAAGGGGTTTAGATGCAGCAGTGCTGGAAAGCAAACCGTTAAACTTCAAGTTCACGTGCCTCCAGACTGGGGTGTGAACCACTGCTTGAGGTGCAGATGCTGTGGGGATCCTGCCCATGCGGATCCTGCCCATGCCCGGTGGTGTCATCTGGATGAACAGCTGCGTGTGAGCCATGGACAGAGACAGGACCTTGTCTCCAGGGCTAGCTGTGTTGCTCACCATAGGTCTAGTTCAAGCATCTTTTAATTTAAATTCACTTCACTGAAATACATTTAAGATTTAGATTTTAAATTTAACATTTAATTTTGAATGTAATTTGGTATTGATTAAATTCACTTTCAAAATTGTTTGGACACTTAAAGAATGTTCTGATAAACTCACACGGAGGATGGGAGATGGAGCTGAGTGTCCCCAAATTACTGACACTGAACTTCATACGCAAAATACACCCATGTACTAACAATGCATGAAAACATCGTGACCACACACACATATATAAACATATATATGTGTGAGTGTGTGTTGAAATAGGGCACACTCCCAGAACTCCATGCCAGTGATCTACACTCCTCCATCCACATGAGCCACTGCCCTCTTTGCACTTGTACATACCACAGTTCATGCCCAAAGCCTTTCTAACACAGCTAATTACCTGCTGTACTGAATATGATGAGCAAGTGCTGATGTACCAGAGGGCAAGGAGATCTGAATGAAGCACCAGAAGATCTGGGAAGTCTAAAGCCAAGCAGGACTGTGGGTGAGCTGTGTGTGCCCCAAGGGATACAGTCGGTAAATCATTTACAGGCAGTGGTGGTGTGATGGAGGTGCTGCGGGGGTAAGAGACAAATTACACCGTGGGGTATGATTGACTGTAGTTAAAGGTCACAAACCTTTGTAAATATACGGTAGAAACTGAGTTAATGTGGTGAATGATTTGCAAGGCCTGAGTAGGCATAAGAAGAGGGCTGGGGGTGGCAAGTTTTGGACCAGTATAAAAGTTGATAGTCATGTGTTGGCAGGAGATGAGCAAGCCTGGCAGACCCTCAGTAGCAAAGAGCAAGATGTAAGCCTCCAGTTTCAGAAGGGACTGATACCTATGGAGACCCCAGCTGGGAAGGACTACGGAAGTCTTTATGTCCCAGATTGCCCTGAATAAAATTAAATCATCTCCTTATGGCTCTCTGTGTAGGATGGCCCTGCTAAGGAGGTACATCAGAACCTTCTCCTGAAAGAACCAGAAACTGTGTGAAGTAACACAGCTGAAAAGCGTGAGGGCAATAGAAAAAAAGAACAGCTTGCTTGGGTACAAACTTTCATAGGAGCATTGTGAAAATGCCAGCAAATGAAAGAACTGGCTGAGGCATAATTCACACCGCTGAGAGCAAAATGCAAATAAAATGAGTCAGTTGTGAACATGGCAGTTTGCCAAAGTATGCCACATGCAGTTTACATGACAGACCCCTTATCAAAGCTGTTTCTGCCCAGAGCCAAGCAGTGGGTGCATTTGTGCTGCTGGAACAGAACAAGTAGACAAATACATGTCAGCTCGCCGATCAGCTGGTCCCAGTTAAGTCAGTGAAGTGGATGCGGGTTTTAGAGTTGAGCACACTTTTGCCTTTGACTGACCAGTAACCAAGTGAGCTTCTGTGGGCGTTGAGCAGTATATTAGCAACACAAATCTGCAATGTGCTGAGCCCTTAGACATAAACCAGGAGAAAATAGTTCCAAATCTACTCTGAAGCAAGACATGCCAGAGGTCTTTATTCTACAAATACCTTTACAAATATTCTTTTAGTTGTCAGAAGGAATAGAAGTGTCTCTTACAAGCTTTGTGATCATTTTAAAGACTTAAAAGTGCTCTTTCCATGCCAGAACTTACATCCAAATATTTTCCATTCTAAAGCAGTGTAAATCGCCTTTCTCATTTCAAAAGTGCCAAGAGAACCAGGACCCAAAGGGTGGCTGGAGCTGAATGCCATCAAGCTGGGAATACAGAAGGAAGAGGCAGACAGGGTGGCAGCTCTGTGCAGCCCCTCTCTGCTTGCAGAGTCCACTTGCATACCCTGAAACCAGGTGAAATTCCAGTCATTCTTGCTTTATTTTGACAAATTCTTTCCTCCTTCCAAGCGGTCAAGCCTGTGCCTGTGTGTGACAAGATAAAGCTGTCCCTTCACTCTTGAGGGGCAACCTCTTCATTTGTTTCAGCAGAAAAGCTTTCTGCACAATCCATCAAACTGAACATTTACAGCATTTAATAAAAGTGTGAGCACTCTAGGACTTGGAGAAATGCACTTCTTGATTCCCTTTGTAGAAGGGCTGGGATAAGGTTGCTGTGTGCCTGCCTGTAGGACAACATTGCTATGCATAGCTAAACTGGCAGCAGAATTTGTTCATTATTCCTCATTCCTGGATTAATGTAAGGAGAAAAGGATCATGAAGAATGCTAACTCAAACACAGGCTTTAACCTTTTTTCAGTTTGCAGTTCCCCACAAGTTTTCGAGACGTGATGCAGACTGCTGCTGATAGCAGACTTGTTCCCTAGACTTGCTCTTGCGGGCATGGTGGAGCTTACACATTGGAACGCACCAGTCTGTGGCCACCAAAGGAAAGGGGCTGCTCAGAAAGGAGAAGCTCCTCTTGACTATGCAGCTATTGCACTTTGAATTTTTGAGCATGCTCCCTGTCAGCAGGATGGAAGGAAGATTGACTTGGCCATAGGGAAAAGGTCCTGTGTTCATCACCAGGAAATTCAGTTTCCAGGATGTAAGTGGAAGATTTTTGCCACTGTCAGAGCTGCAGGCTTGTCTTTGGCCGGAGTCACAGACCCACAGAATGGTTCAGGTTGGAAGGGGCCTCTGGAGGTCATCTCATCCAGCCTCCCTGCTCAAGCAGTGCCACCTCAAGCTGACTGCCCAGGACCATGTCCAGCTGGGTTTTGAATATCTCCAAGGATAAGGAGTGCAAGCACCTGCAGGCAAGCTGTGCCAGTGCTTGCTCGCCCTCACAGGAAAAACAAGCGTTTCCTGATGTTCAGGCAGCACCTCCCGTGTTTCAGCTTGTGCCCACGGCCTCTGGTCCTGGCACTGGGCGCCACTGGAAAGAGCCTGGCTCCATCTTCTCTGCACTCTCCCTTCAGGTATTTATAGACATTGATGAGATCCCCCATGAGCCTGTTCTCCTGCAGGCTGAAAGGTCCCAGCTCTCTCAATCTTTCCTTATAGGAGAGATGCTCCAGTTTCTTGCATCATCTTCATGGCGCTTCACTGGACTCTCTTCCACTGCAGGTGGGACATACTGGAGAGGGTCCAGTGCTGGTTGGTGGCATGGAGCTGCCATGGCTCCACTGCTGGATGGTGAGTGCAGACTCAGAGGGGTTGTTTTCTCCAGACCAGTGTTCCCAGGAGGAGGAAAAAAACCCCAACCTAACCCACACTCCTTTCCCTCTCACTGCAACTGCCTGGATGATGAGTGATGGTGGGTTAGTAGGCAGTGTGGTCTGTCAAGCCCACATGCTGGTTTCTCACGTTTCAGTCGTTCTTTTCACCTTTCTGCCAAGTAAAAATAACACATTTCCAAAGGACTTTGAGTCTGGTGATGTGAGAAGAACCACCTGCTAAAAAACACCAGGGAATTTTTCCTGTTAATTTGTCAAAAGCACAATTTTTATCTATCTTTGTGGAAAAAGGACCCCTGGAGTCATTGAACCAACCCCTTGCCAAGGGGCTTAACATGTCAAAACTTGCAGGAGCAGTCAGGAAGGTGTGGTGTTTTATTAATGAGTGTTTGTGGCAGCCTGGTGAGAGCTTTGCTGAGGCCGGAGATGTTTTCCACCTCTTGCTCAAAGGCAGTGACATTGTGGGTTCTAGAGAACTAAAGCTTTCCCTGGCTTTGAGATGTATTTGGTGGAAACATCCATCCCAGATTAGGTAGACTGGTGTTATTTAGCCATGTAGGGTACAGCAGCTGGACAATCCAGGCTGGAAAACTTTTCTTTTGGCTTTTGATGCCTTGGGACACCTCTCTCCACCCGTGGGTAGGTGGCCCAGCAGGCAGAAATCCTAGGTGTGCCCAGCAGGATCTTGTGGGAGTGTGGACAGAGCACTACAGCTACAGCAGGAATACCCTCGGTCCCCTGGAGATCCCCTCTGAGGGGGACTGAGCAGCCCACTCACACCCCGCACCAGCAGAGTCTAACCCACAGCCTTCTCTAAACAGAGAACTGGACCAACGTCCTGCTCCCCAAAGGAGGTTGGAGCCTCCTCCTTAATTTAGTGGCAGGAGCAAGACTATCCTGCTTGTTCTTGACAGAAGTAGTGGAGAATGGAAAAGTGGTTGAGGTCCATGTAGGGTCTCTAGAACATCCAAAGTCTCATCCTGAGTCTGAGAAGCACTTAGCTGGTCCTCAAGACCTAAACCCCAGTTTTTAGGGCTCACTTAGAAAAGGCTTTCTGTTTCAAAACAGACGGCAATTAAGAGCCCAACTCTGAAATTGGTGGGACATCAGTGGGGTTTCAGGTCTCAGCCAGTCCTTTGTGGTGGGGTCATGACATCCCTACATGCTGGCAGACTTCAGGCAGTGTTTCTCAGCCAAGCAGCCATAGTTCCCCATAGTACAAATGCAAGTGGGTCCCTGTGCTTGCGATGTTCCACTAGAGCTTTTGCAGTTAGGAGTTTTCCTGGTTTTTTAAGAGATTATGGCAATTCTACACAAGGTTATTATTAGGAGAACATTCATACTAAAAATACAAATATATATGTGTATACATATGTACCCTGTACTTGCTACTTACCAGCTTACTGCATCTGTCCTCAGAAACAGAGGTTTCCGTGTGCAACTATTTCTCATGCTAGATCAAGATCTGACCTATACCATCTTAATCACATAATCACTATGCTAAATAACAGATACGCTAAAAATAGCGCATACAAAAACTACAGGTGCCAGATGCTGGACGTTTGGAACATTCTGCTTATTTACACAAATAAAAATATTTCATTGTTTCACCCAATGCATGCTTTCTTTTCTTTTTTTATCAACCCCAGAATCTGTTATGAAAGTTTCATGAGTATTTGCTAATGACACACAAACAGTTGTTTGAATAAACAAAGTGATTTTCCTTCATCCCTGCCTGTCCCGTTGACTTTGCCTGGAAATGCCGATGAGGAACTTCTGTTTGCAAAACTAGTCACAGAAAGATAGCGGTGTGAATTCTGTCCTGCAGTGTTTGCACAAGCACTGGCAGCAGAACTAACACAAATACTCATGGGAATTTGTTTCTGCAAGGTTAACGTCAGAAATGATTTATTGAAGCCTTCCTCCTGCTCACCAGTCTGGCATCCATCAAGCAAGTAAACAACACCCCCATGATTTCAGAGTGCTCTGAGGCTGGTCACTGAGCAAACACTCCAGACCAGAGTCAATATTTTGGGAGTAATCAATCAAATGCTATGTATTCCCACAAAAATCAGGTTGAAATACTTTGGATCGAGTCAAAATTAATCTTTTTGAAGATAAATCCATTTTTTTCCATGTTGATACATTACAGTTGTTCAGTGAAGTATAACTAAAGTTATACTCCCATTATGCAGAAGAACTTAAAAGACGCAGCTTTTTAGTGAAATGACAGAAATTAATATTTCTGTCCTCGTGTGCTCCCATTTCAAGAAGAAATAGGATTTGCATGGTTTAGCCACACACGCGGGCCGTGGAACTGCGCCTTCCAATCCTTTCTCCATTACTCCTTGTTCCTGAGAGTTTGGTACATCTTTAAAAGGTTGTCTTTCTTTCTAATCTCTATTTTCTTTGTGAAATGCACACCAAAATGAATTCTTCCTTTTCCATCATAAGTGATAACTATAGAAATTTGGATTCACAGTGCCCTGCTGAATAGCAGGTGAAGCTCCCAGGATCAAGCCCAGCCCTCAGGGAATTTAATTTATACAGCGACCTGAGTGGACCCATTCTCATGGTTACTTACGGCTGAGTCAGTGGTTATTGAACTCAGCCAAGATGGATAGCAATTATTCTTTTCTGTTTATTTGCCAGACAAATGGCTATTGTCTTCGTGGATATAACATATTACATTCTAGTCACAGCCAAAACCACTTTCCCTCACCTTCAGCGGGTGTTAGGTGATTTAAAGTATCAAACAGGAATCTGAGATAGTGGCTTGAAGCTGGCAAGTATCTCCAAGCCGATACCAGATTGAGCTGAAATGTTAGCTTGGCCCTGTTCAAATGCCAGCTTGAAGTGTTTCTGTTAATGTGAGGGCATGATTAGAGCATATTAAGCCATAAATTAAAAAAGGCTAAAGGCTGTTAGGTTTACAGCTGGACTTAATGATCTTAAGGGTCTTTTCCAACCTAAAGGATTCTATGATTCTATGATCAGCTGTGGGCAGACATGCACTTTGCTGCATTTATGGAAAAATCTTTCGCTCTGTTTTTGTCTCTGCTGGCAGCTGCTGACCCTTCAGCTCTGCCAAGAGCTGGGTGCTGCCTCGTCTGCTCTGGGCAGCGGTGCCCAGGTTAGTGTAAACACTCTGCGCCACTGAAGTGTGGTGTGCCACAGCCCCCTGGGAGTGCTGAGCAGTCACGGCTGGCCCGGGGACAGACACCTGCCTGTGCTCAGGTGCACCCTGGAGCTCTTGTTCCACGTTCTTCGAGTTTGTATCCCTCTGGTGTCTTCCTTCCTCCTTCCTCTGCTTTATGGGGCTCAAGTCCTGGGTTTTTTCCAACCTCTGTTATTAGAGAGGTTTTTGGTTTTTCTTCTGCATCCAGGGGAATCAGCACATCAGCACAAGAACATGATGCGAGTCAGGAGACCCTGGGTTCGGTGGTCACATCTGTGCTCCTCCAAAGCCTGCCCCAAGAGCCCTGGCTGGCCAGGAAAGGCAGCCTTGTATCCCAGCTGCTCCATGCCATTCCTATCACCACACAGCCCAGCAGTTCCATCTCCTTCAGCAGTCGGGACGTGGCAGCCCTGCATCTACCTGCTTTAGTGCTTCCTAGAAATTAAGAACATGGGGTGGTTTTCAGAAAGGGATGCACCCTGAGGTCCGTAAACACTGGCCGCCTACTCTTGGGTTCAGCAATCATTTCCTCTGTAACGGGAGGTAGATTATTTAATCTGAGCTTTGTCTTCATTAAGAATGTGGTTCTGAGATAGGAATTTCTAAAGGCCATCTATGTGCATGTCTGTGTTAGCTAAAAAAAAAAACCACGTCAAATTTGTGTGTATATTTGTAGAAGAGCTATAGAAGTTAGATGGAGAAAGGGCTTTGCAGTCTTTTTTTTTTAATAAGGCAGACTCTCCCCCTCTCCTTGTGGAAGAAATCTCTTTCCTTCCTTAAATGAGTGGTGATGAGCCAACAAGTGCAGCGGGGAATGGGATGTGAAGTGCCAGGGTGGGTTTTTTTTAGATTTTTTTAAAATTCACATGGAGATTTTTCTCCTGCTCGCCCCACTCTTTGTGTCTCTTTAGGCTAACAGATCCTCAAACCTCTTGGTCTTTCGTCTGTCACTAGGAGGTTAGCTGGGTTCTTCTGGGGCTGTAGGGAAAGGCTTTCAAAGCTGAGCATTCAACAACTTGTGCCTCTTCTGCTTCAGTTGCTTTAGCAGAGCTGGGGAGGTGTCGTGGTGCTGGGCACTCCACGCACACCCACCCATATGCTGCCTTCCTCTGCATGGCCCGGTACCGTAGTAGTATCATAGAATCATTTAGGTTGGGAAACATCCTTAAGGTCATCAAATCCAACCGTTAACATAGCACTGCCAAGCCCACCACTAAACCATGTCCCAAGGTGCCGCATCTATATGTCTTTTAAATACCTCCAGGGGTGGCGGTTCAACTGCTTCCCTGGGCAGCCTGTTCCGATGCTTGATAATCCTTTTGGTGAAGAAATTTTTCCTAATATGCAGTCTAAAATTTCCCTGGTGCAACTTCAGGCTGCTTCCTCTCATTCTATCCCCACTCATGTCCCAACAGCCGTGGCAGCTCTTGGATCCTGCTTTTCCTTAGTCCGCCACAACCAGGCCATCCCCTCTGTGACACAAGACAACAGCTCGGTAGCAGATTTGGGAAGAGAACTGCAAAATCCTGACTCCTGACGGGAGCCCAGGCTGCAGGACGGAGTCGTGGGGCTGCAGAGCACAGCTACTGGAAAGGCCACACAAGCGAGGAGGACTGGGCTGGTGGCCATGTCTCTCAGACTTCACTCTTCACAGCCAAAAAAAGAAAAAGCGCCTGATATCCCGAGGAAAGGGGCAGGAATGGACGCAGCCCTGTGCAGTGTCCTGGTGCATCCTGAAGCTGGCAGGGCTCCAGCAGATGCAGACACTGTTCTTGGGCATTTTGGAGAAGGAGGGACCTCACAAGCTTGCAGAAGGGAAACCCGGATGATCCCAAGGCAAACTGGGGGCTGGCTTTGCTGATGCTGACAAAATGAATTACTGGTGTTTCAGGATGAGACCTGCCCCTTTCCCTACTTCGGTTATAAAACCGTTCTCCAGGGAAGCAGGGATGGCTTCTCACTTCTTTTGGCTCCGCTCAGGCCACAGCTGTAGAAACATGATTGTTTTGTGAGTGGAATGGTATTGTTGTTTGTCATAACTTTCAGACATTGGGGCCTCTGTAGCTGACTTTTGCAGCATTATATGATATTCCCTCCTCCTCTGAGAACTTCTCTTCCCCATTTCCAGGCCTCTCCTGCACCCCCTACCTTTCAAAAAGATGCTAGGGTTTTATTGTGGTTCTCTTGTGCATGACTCTGCAAATGATTTTGTTTTCTGCCTGAGGCTTGCCAGCTTTTTCCCACTGCTGTCAAATAGCAGCAGAAAGAAGAAAAGCTATTATCTCGGGCTGGAGGCTTTCCTTTCTGCTGTGCTTTCCTAGTCTTTTTTCTTTTAAATGTAACTAGTGTGAGGTCAAGGAAGAGATTGTGTTAAGTCTTTCAAATGACCTTTTTGGAGTATGTGTGCTGCTGGCTTTGGCTACCAGCAGCTTCCCTTGCCACAGCAGGGGGCAGATGCCTCTGTGGCCCTTTTGCCATGCTATCAGGTCTTTTTTTTTTTTTTTTTTTCCTTCTCTTTGTGAGCAATGCTAGCAACCTGCTGTAGCCACACCAGCCCCGAGCCCAGGGCTGAGCAAGAAGGAGCGATTTATATCAAGCAGAGGGTGAGCTTGTGATTTCCTCAGCTGAGGCACTTGGTACAAACCACTGTGCATGGCCCAGCACTGGTAAATGTGCTGCTGAGCAAAGCCTTCACCACCAGCAGCTATGTGCCCTGCTTTGCCCTCACCTTTCCATATACTGGGTTTGGAGTCTGGAGGGAGGGGGCAGATGGACAATCCTCCTGTTGCTGTGGACCATTGCCTCTGAACACTCATGTAATGGGTTCAACATCAGGAGCCAGGAAGAAAGCCAGGGTGGGGAAACACTGGCACAGGCTGCCCAGAGAGGTGGTAGATGCCCCATCCCTGGGAACATCCAAGGTCAGGCTGGACGGGGCTCTGAGCAGCCTGGTCTCGTTGATGTCTCTGCTCATTGCAGGGCGGGTGGACTAGATGACCTCCAAAGGTCCCTTCCACCCCAAACCCAAACCGTTCCATGAGGCTATGAGGCAGCGCCGGTCTCACCGAAGAGCCCCCAGCCCTCCCCGGAGCGAGGTGGCGTGGGCTGGGGCAGCGCTGGGGAGCCGGCGGCAGCTCCCCGCTTTGCACCCCAGCCCCGCAGCGCCACGGAAAGCAAACGCGCCCCTTGCACCCCGGAAAGCAAACGAGCCCCTTGCACCCCGGAAAGCAAACGCGCCCCTTGCACCCCGCCGGGAAGGGGCCGGCCGGGCGTGCGGAGCGGGGCTGGCGGCGGCGGCGAGGGGCTGGGGCTGGCGAGCGGCCGCCGCTAGATGGCAGCCACTCCTCGCTGCACAGCGAGAGGCACGCACGGCCGGGAGCGCCCCCGGGAAGGCTCGGTGCCTGCCTTGCTGCCCGAGCCCTTGAGTGAGAGCTGCTTCGGAAGAAAATACTTCCCTTTGTCCATTGAAACATTTCATGTTAGGCTGTTTCCCCGCATAATAATGTTTTGAACCTTAATATTGTAGAAGCAGATCGTCAAATGATTTGCATCTATTTTGCAGGAAGGATGTTTTTCCCTTCCTCAGGGTAAGCTCAGGAAATGAGAGAACCAGGCAGGAAACTAGCTAAATGCTGATGGAAATATAAAATTCAGATATTTATCTCACCAGTGTATCGACAAGCCATGGGTAATTAATTTTTTTTTTAATGTTTTAAACCGATGATTTAAAAATGGACAAAATTAAAGTTGTCTGCCTTCCCTGGGCCCTCTGAAGTGGATCTAATTAATCAGCACTTTTACTTCTGGCAAGGAATCACAGCAACAAAATTAAAAGTTAGAAATAACAGTAAACTTTGCAGTGCGATAATGTTTGTGTTTGGAGTATAACCTGTTTCCTCTGGTGTTGTACCCAACATCTGGCACACGGGAGGACCCTGCACCCCCAAAAACTAGGAAAACAGAACAGCTTCTCAGCGATACCTTAGCATGTGAGTCCTTGTTTGCTGCTGCTACCCTCTAAGCCACCTTTGTGCTCTTACAGCCCCAGGGTGACTGTTGGTAAGCTGTTCCCACAGCATAAAACAAAACATCTGGTTGTTAACAACACAAAGCTGTTACAACAGCTGGAGTCTGCCAGGATGCGCAGGACCTCTAGCCAGAAATTGTTTTGCAGCTGCAGGAAATCCTAGTGATACGAGATCTACCGTACCAGCTCAGCATCAGCTGGGAGCTGCCTGACCTGCACCCATCCTCTTGTCCATTCTTCTTGGCGAGGTGCAGCAGGAGGATGGCACGACACAGCTCCAGCCTGGACCATGCTCTGCCTCATCACTGTTGTACCAGCATTGGCTTTGCAAGCATGAAGCGACGCTCTAATTTGTACTCAAATTGTGCTAATATTTGGCAGTCTGGATGAGCCATCCCAGGCTGAGGCTGCAAACTCCTGGCATATATTATGAGCCAATTAGCCCAAGCGTGCCCAAAAGGGCACTACGGAGCATCAGCAACACAGCTGCTATGGGGCTGTGCAGTAGGGCTTTCACCTACAGGTGAGCTGCTCAAAGCTGGACTCATCATCCCAGTTGAGGCGTCACACTTAGGGAGTTACCAACAGCCCTACTGACGGCTTTGCCATTTTAGCTAAGGCTGGGGAAGCTGGAAGTGGTCAGGTAGTTGCTGCTTGTCTCTTGCCTGTTCCTGCATCCCTGCAGGTAGATGCAGCTCTGGCCTCATGGGGATGTTGGTGTTAAGAGGGCTTGGGGAGCAGCTCCGCAGGATGGTTCTTGTGGGAGCCAGGGCAACGTAAGCCAGACCCCTGCTCCCCTGGCAGTTCATGCAGCTTCGCTGTGCCAGTACAGCTCTTGGTGGGGCTGCTGCATAAACCAGATCACTGACATGATCCAAGTTAAAAATAAACCTCCAGCATAAAACAAAGCAAAAACTCTGATGGTTATTTTTAACTTGGATCTTTTTGCTGCTCTGCTCTGCAGCACAGTGCTGCAAATAGTTGTACTGGCAAAATGAAGGAGGAGCTGAAATGCGGTGCAGTTATGGGAATGAGCGGCTGAGGACGGACAGGGTGTGGTGGAAAGTCCACCACCAAAGCCAGGATATCATGATACCACATTTTTGCATGACTGGAGCTTAGGATGCTCCCGATTTCTGGCAGCAGAACTCTGGTCTCCTTTGCTACAGACTCCTTAACATTTGTTCTCTTTAAAGACAGTTTAAAAAAAACCCCACAAGACAAAACCAAGCAAGCAAGCAAAACCCCCTAAGCCTAAACAGCAAAACAACCACAAAAAAGTCCTCATAAAAGCTATTCTTTTTCGTGTGTTTTGTATACAAAATACATACATTCCTCCATAGGGAAACCTGGGCTGATTTGTCATCCCAGTGGCTCGGGGAGGTTATCCCCCATCCAAAGCCACTCCAGCAATCCACTGCCACTTCACAGCTGATGCTCTGAGATGCCTGATGTGGAGGGTGTGTAAGGGCAAGTGGCCATCAGAGAGACCCAGAGTAGCCAACACCATCTCCATTGCTATGCCTGAGGTTCTCTGGTAGCGCAAACAGCCCCAGTGACAACAGGGAGATCCTGCTCCCCCCCCCAGCAGCTCTTTTATGTTTGTTACATTTAACTGTAGCTATATTAAAGACTCCTAATTATAAGTTTCAGATATCTCATTAATCACCAACCTGAGCAACATTACAGCGAAGAGCTGCCAAAGGCATGAGCAAATCACTGTAATTGCCAGTTTTAGATGCTGCTCTTCAAAACTTGATTAGCTACGGATACATAGGTGATAATTCCTACTGCCTTCCTTATAGCACACCCTCACTATTATCCACTCTAGTCTGATTTAGTTTCTTATTAGAATAACATTATGCTAATTAAGTAATCCCGCACACAGAACGCTTCATGATGGAGATGATTAAGCGGCTTCAGATGATGACTACTATCACAAACTGTACTACCAGTGTCAGAGAAACTAGTGAGGCATGTACACAAAAAAAATGAACTCCTCACTGCCACCGCACATCCCAACTGCGAACTGAAATGACAAAAAGGAATTAAAAATCAGCAGAGTATTAAGAAACTTAATTTAAAAAATAAATAATAATTAAAAAAAAGCACGGCAAGAAAATGTACACAATCAATTGGATCTGTTCTCCAAAGGGCTGAAATTACCCCTAGGACTGAACTAATTTCAAGCACGTTACTACAAGCAGAATTTTCCCCTTCCCAGTGCTGTTAGTGGTTCCCATCTACTCAACAGGCGGGTGGCGATGCTGCCCTCCTCCACCATACACCCCGGATCTGAACGCTCGGTGCATGGTTGGGTGCACGTATTCCGGAACATGTGAAATAAAAAAGGAGCCTTACAGGAGGCTCTGCTCGCCCCCGGAGCCACATCACAGCAGTGCTACAGCAGGGGATGGCTGCGCTTCTATCTTGCGCTCCTGTTCTCTTTTGGGGACATGTTTGGACAAGCCCAAAGCTCCAGCTGCATCCCCAGCCAGCGCCCGGGACCCGTGCGCCGTCTTTGAAAGGATTTCTGTCCACCCTGCATGTAAGCCCTGAAGCATGCACGTCCTTCGACTGTTGCCCAGTGATGTTTTGTTCTGTCATTTCTCCCAACTGATATTTAGATCTATACCCTGCTGGATTAACCCGTTCGGAGCACCCCTTCGCCACGGTGTGAGCATTTCAGTCCTTCTTCCTTCAGGGAAAAAAAGCACTTCCAACAATGATGAAGCCAATTTAAGAAACAAAGTCGCCAAAAACGTGAGGGCTGCCGGGAATACTTATCCACAGAGGTTAAAATTTTATTTTGATACAAAAATTAAATAGCAAAGTTGGTTGGGTTTTTTTTTTTTTACAGTGATAAATTAGAAATTTACAGTACATACATTGAAGTAGATATATTTTCTGTACACCTCAAAATAATCAGTGTCTATTTCCTTAAAATTCAGAAAAAGGAGCTAACTTGTCTGTTTAACATAAGAGCTAAGCTTGTACCCCCCCCCCGGCAGATGCTTCTGAAACCTGCAGTGAGAAGAGCACACACTGGGGGAGGCAGATGGTAACAGGGACCGTGCAAGGAAGGTAACTGCTGTAAAGTTTCTAGTTGTATAACCACAGCAACTGCACTTCCGAGACAGGATTAGTCACACATTTTTTGGCTTTAAATTCATAAAAAAGTTAAAACGACAGAACATACAAGCTGCAGATACCCACTCTTCGCAACTGCTGGGTTTTAGGTTATCTGCTATGACTTCTCACTCATACAACCCCAAAGCAGAGCAAGGTAAATGTACATGGAGGAAGACATTTATGGAACAGTTTCATCGCTGCAACAGCTACTTTTGCTTTGGGTTAGCAGTGTCCCCCCAGCTGCTCGGGAAAGATGTTCCTTCAGGAACAGCAGCTGTTGTCTCTCCCCAGCCCACATCCTCCTCATAGTATTTTGAGTCCATCAGTCTTCAATGGAATATCCCCCCAGGTCCCTCACAGGGCCCCACAGTGCAACCCTCATCCACCTCACTTCCAGTGTCTCAAATCAGCGGGGACATCCCTCTGCCACAGTCCACGAGGTCACAGGCGGAGATACAGGGAACTGATAACAAGGTCTACTTAATATTCACTTCTGTATACGTAACATGATTAAAAATGCTGTTTCTTGAATCAGTCTGGACAAACACAGGTCATATGGGCCAGGGGAGTATCCAAACCGTTTCAGAGTGAAGGACACTCCAGTGAATGTGACAGCTTGGCACAGCCCAATACTAGCTTACAAGAAAAGGCTCATACTGCATCCTCACCCCTTGAAAGTCAGCGTGTAGCTGCTGCCTTTACATCCCTCGCCACGCCAGGAGAAAGATCGCACCATGGAGCAGCTCAGCCATCTGAAGATATCCCACTTGCAGAACTCCTTGTCCACAGAGGAATAACCAGATCCAAACACAACACTAATAGTGAGAGACTTGATGGAGGGGCTGAAAAGGTTTGGCTGGTATGCAGCATTGGCCAAGACAATGCTTGTGTGTCTTGAGCAGAATGTGTCAAGTTGTCACTTGTTCTGCTGGAGAGGCAGCCCAACCGCAAAGACTGCAATTAGGGTTTGTTTGGGGTTTGCTGTTTTTTGGTATTTTGTTTTGTTTGTGTTTTTTTTAATGTGCTCTATCACATGTTTCAACATTGACATTGAAACAATACACGCTTCTGGGACAGATTAGTGCTCAGATTAGCCAGAGTTGGAATGAATTGTGGTTTGGGAAGCACATGGGGCACCTGCTTGAAAAGCAGGGACTGCAAAAAAGCAGTGCCTGTTCTCAGCTGCCCTCAAAGGTCGTGCGAGTCGGGGCACCGGGGGTATGCTCCACAGCTGACCAGGTTCCACGCAAATAAAGGAAGCAAAAGTTTAGGGCACACAGATAAAACCAAAGTTCCTTCAAAGGGGTAGAGCATCAGAACAGTGTTCTCTTAAGTGCTTCTGGGATACTGCTGTTTGTGTCACCTTTCTTATTAGCCAAACAAGCCCCCGACACAAGGCCCAAGCTCCCCACTAGCACAAGCCAACGCCTCCTCAAATCAAAAGAATACGATAACTCAACAGTTGCTGTGAAACAACATTATTCACCAACAAGCTGGATCTCTTCTCTTGGGATCCCTTTAAAAAAATTGGAAAGTGTCTCTTGTCGTTCCTGAGAACTGAATGCCTGCTCACATCCTACATGTGAATATACGTTTAAAAAAACTCCATAGCTGTCAGTGAGCAACTGGAGCATCGTTGTGAGGCAGTCAGCTGTACTGCGATGTCATGGGCTGAGAATGTTCTCTTAATTGTAACTGACACACATAATTATACAACCGATCTGTGTGAACATGAGGTTGCCAAGGAACTTAACATTTCGCTTCTCCCCAGACTGGCGTCTGCAGAGATACCATCGCACTGAATGAAATATATTAAGACTTAATTGCTTCACGCAATGGGTCTCCAGGGAGAGCTAGATAAGTTTACTTAGAGAAAACTGGCATTGTTTGAAGAGACCCTCAACTCATTTTTCTCTTTCCTGGAGGAAGGAACACTAAAATGTAAGACTTTATTTAAAGCTATTAAATGCAGCAGAGTAAAGTAGTCTGCTGGAAATAGTAGGAGCACCTGAAGGGACAGGAATGGAGGCAGACAGACAACGACAATCGATGCAGAAGACCATACACAGTCTCCCAGCTCCCACTGATTCCTCTACTTCCAACAACGGCCTTGGGTAAAGCTTTTAAAAAATCAGAAATACTGACAGAACCACAGAATAATTCAGGTGGGAAGGGACCCAGGCAGGCCCAAATGCCTGCAAGGCAGAGTCAACTCTCAATTCAGACCAGGTTACAGATGGTAAAAAGAATGTTTTGAAATTATTATTAGACCATCAGATGACTTAAAGAATCATCCTTACTAATACCTCACTAAATCCTGTTCATCATGGGTAACTCTCAGTCCACTTGGTATTTGTTGGAGGACCTGATCCTTGGCTGACTTGTGCAGCATGTGGGAGAAACAGAAATCCCCAGGGCATAAAGACACAACCCTCGGCAAGCTCTTCCTTCACGATGCTGAACTCGGAAAGAAGACATCTCACTGACATCCTGGGTGCTTAAGTCAGCCCAGAATTTGGCCCCGGACCACCTTTCCTCCATCAGCTATAAGATGATGAAAAGAAACAACATCCCACAGCTGTGGGCTACAGTCCCTCAGCTTCTAAAGACCTCAGTATATTGCATCCTGCTTTTAAAAAAACAACAACAACAAAAAAAAGGAAGATAACATGTTTGGATATTTCACAGCTTTTAAAGCCTCCCAGGGCTTTCTTATTTTGGGCAGCACGGTTTATGGCTATTGTATCTGCAGCATGATCTTTTTGCTGTTTATTCTTTAAGGCTTTTTTTTTTCCCCGTCCCCTGGAGACAGGTTGTGTAACCATCTCCCTACTCTACTCCCAACATTTACACGGCAACGCTTACACACGATCAGTCCTTCATGGGACAGCAGTCAGATCATTGGGGTGTCGTCCTTTTCTCATACCACGGTCTCGTTCCCTTTCCCAGGTTTCACCCAACCATCTGCTCTCTTCTCCCGTTTCACTTTCCCTGAGTTCACCAGTCTGTTTGAGCACCTCTGCCACATGTGCAGAGTTTTGGCTGACCAGATCCACATACCTGATGTAATACCCACTAGGAGGGACATGAAGATTTTAAGCATCTCCACTGCCATATTGGAATCATCTGCCGAATAGCGGAAAACGGCCCAGTTGGAGATTTCGTAGAAATAACAGGCAATGACACACGTTGCTGGGACGGTGTACAGCACTGAAAAGACACCGATTTTGACCATCAGCCTTTCCAGTTTGTCAGTTTTAGTTCCATCTTTCTGGAGATTAGACCTGATTTTAAATAAGGCCACGAGTCCCGCTGCAATGAATAAAGTCCCGATGACCAGGTAGGTAAAAAGCGGAGCGACGACAAAGCCCGTCAGCGCATCTAGGTTCTGGTTCCCGACGTAGCACAGACCGGTGAGCTCATCTGCATCTACTAGTCTCATAATCAAAATGACGATGGTCTTCACCGCGGGGATAGCCCAGGCTGCGATATGGAAATAAGAGCTGTGCATCTCTATGGCTTCGTGGCCCCACTTGAGTCCTGCGGCCAGAAACCACGTCAGTGTCAGAATAACCCACCAGATGGAGCTAGCCATCCCGAAAAAATACATCAGCAAGAAAATTATAGCACATCCTGTGTTCTTAAGACCTTCTTGGATAAGAACAGGTTCTGCTGCCTCTTCAAAATCACAGGATATCCTTTCCCGGCCCACAGTTAGCCTCACAATATAAGCAATGCTATAAATATTGTAGCACATGCTCAAAAATATGATTGGGCGCTCCGGGTAGGAAAATCTGGATGAATCAATCAGGAAGGTCAGGACTGTGAAGGCAGTCGAGATGAAGCACAGACTGGCCCACACGGCCATCCAGATATCCGTGAATTCCTTAGTTGACCTGCTGTAGAGACCAGCGTCGTAGCCGCATTTCAGGACACAGGTCAAGCTCCTCTTCACCCAGATGTACTGATCCGAGTTAGATCCCATGCTGTGGCACTCTTCTCCCGGCTGCAAGGAGGTCTTGCTATGAAGGGGAACCTCTTCGTCTCCTGGGCCCTCCATGCACATGTGGTTGTGATCATTCTGGGGTGGGAACTTGCTGCAGTTTAGACTGTCTGGCCAGGCAAAGCCGAATTCTTTTAAAACGGGTTCGCATCGTCTTTTGACAGAGAGGCACATGCCACCGCAGGGACCGATGGGGATGTTAATCTTCTCTGTGCACATCGGGACATAGACGGAACAAAGGAAGAACTGGAAGAGAGGAACAGAAATCACAAGTGAGTTAGGGGAAAATTAAACAGGTCGATATACAACAAGTTTTCTTCTTTTGGCTTTTTAGCAGTAATAGTTGGTCTTTTGCCTTAAAAAACAGGAAGCAGCATAAAACAAATAAACCAAGAACAATAAAAACAAAGGGGGGGGGGGGGGGAATCACTAACAATGTTGTCTTCTTTCAGTTCAAATGTGGTCCGAAGCCAAAGCCTGAACATTTTACTCCCTTGATCAGCTCCATGTAAATTTATCCCATCAGTTTCAATAACGCGAGTGGGATTTAGGCAGCTCTAAACCTCAAGGGTGCAATTTAGGAAAGAAAAAAAAAAAACCCAACCAACCAACCAATGAAAGCGGTTTCAACAAATAGATATATTTGTTCTAGGCACTGCCTGGATATTACAGCTCGCAAACACACGGAAGAAAAGGCACGTATCGAATCACTTTGGTGTGCCATCCTCCTAGAGGAATGCCTTTTGCTTTTACCGTAAGGTCACGCACCTAGTTACAACGTTCATAAAAACCTCGTTTTCTGGGGTTCGAATAATCGCAGCTCTGCGAGGCGGTGAGGCAGGAGGGCTGGGGCGCCGGCTCGGGACCTCCACCCCAGGAAAGGAGCTGGGGTTGGTGCCTGACGGAGCCCACGGCTTCGTGGGGAGGCGGTGGGGAGCGCAGGGACCCTGCCGGGGAGAGAAGCCCCCGCGGTGCGACCCGCGGGCGGCCCGGGGCAGGCGGCAGCTGCCGGCAGCGGCCCCGCCGCTCTCTCCCTCCCCAGGGGCGCAGCAGAACCGGCGGGCAGCTCCCGGCCAGGACCGGGCAACCGGAGCGGGCAGCCGGGCCACCGCCTGCCCCGCAGCCCCCCGCACCGCCCCCCGCGGGGAGCCGCGTCGCGGGGCTGAGCCCAGGGGATGGGGACGAGGGGATGGGGATGGGGGATGGCAGCCCCCCGCCCGTCCCCGCACGACGGGGGCCCCGACCCACCTGGAGCTGGCTGGAGCAGCCGTACTGGATGAGGGGGGTGAAGGTGGTGAGCTGCAGCTCCGCGTCCGCCTGCAGCTCGTGTCCCACCAGGTTGGGCATCTTGGTGACATTGTAGCCCAGGTTCTGGCACATGGCGATGCGGATGGCGTCGCAACGCCGCTCCTCCTCGTCGCCGAAGCCCCGCGCCCCGCCGAGCAGCCCCGCCAGCAGCACGGCCAGCAGCCGGGCACGGCCGGCCGCCCCCCCCGCCGCCCCCCCGCCATGGCCCGAGCAGCGGCCCACCTGCCCCGGCCCCGGCCCCGGCCTCGGCCCCGGCCCCGGCCCCGGCCGCGCCGTGCCGCACGGGCCGGCTCCAACGGGGAGGGGCCGGGGGCGGCTCCGCTATTAAACAGCTTCGCCGAGAAACTGCCCAGGGGAGGGCCGGCACCTCCCCGCGCCCTCCCCGCCTCGCCGCCCCCGCCCCGGGGAGCCCGCCCCGCCGGGGGTCCCCCCGCTCCCCGGGCAGCCCCGGCCCGCCCCCCGCCCCGCGACGCGCCGTCCCCCCTGCACCCTCCGGTTCTCCTCCCTGGGGCCGCCCTACCTGCAGCCCCCCGCCGCGTCCCCCAGAGACACGCCGGGGAGCCCAGTCCGTGCCCCCCACGCCACCACCCCCTTCCCTCCATGGTCACTGTCCCCACCATCCCCCCCCCCCCCCCCCCCAGCTGGCTCCGGGGCTTCCCCCAGTCCAGCTCCCAAGGACAGGCTGGGCTGAGCCCCCCAAGCCCTGCCCTCACTTCTGGCCTGTCTCTGCTCAACTGGGGGTGCCCAGCTCCCCCCTTACTGGGTTAGGGCTATTTGGGTGCCCCCCCCCCCCTCCCCCCAGCCCCCTGATGCTACTTCTGGGCTCTAAGCGTTGTTCGAGTTTTCACTGGGGCCAAGAAATCCGGAGGGCACAGCTAGGTACCCCTGGCATTCATGTAAATCTCCCTAAAATAAATGTGGACGCAACATTCGTGAATTGGGGGGGGGCTGGGTGATTAAGCAGATCTTTAACGTGTCAGCGGGAAGGAGGGATTAAGCGTTCAAGTTCTCTTGGTATTATTTACACCTGTAATAAAATCTGGTTGGGCTGGTTGCGCCTTTAGCACAAATATGTCATCTATTAATGAACTGTTTGTAAAGCCCTTCGAAAATGTTTGTCAAGCCCCGGGTTGGTGACCTCTTACTGTGTGTGTGCATGGCTTGTGGCATGTGCGTGTGCCCCCCGAGCATGCCCACCGCCAGCGGCTCCCGCTCCGTCCTGCTCCGCGGCCC
The DNA here is from genome assembly GCF_023634085.1 of Falco cherrug. Taxonomy (NCBI): domain Eukaryota; kingdom Metazoa; phylum Chordata; class Aves; order Falconiformes; family Falconidae; genus Falco; species Falco cherrug. The sequence goes on from NC_073698.1 coordinate 9,106,537, forward strand.
TCCCTTCTCCCCGACAGCCCCCGGCGGCATCGGGGCGCTGAGGCGAAGGCGAACAGGCTAAGGCAGCTCTTCCCTACGGCTCTTTGCCAGGCATGGGATCGTAAAGGACAGCGAGACCCCCGCTGTGAAGGGCTCTGTGCTCAGTCACTGCAGGTTCCCCCTCCATGGCTCCATCGGGTTTTTGTCACCTCTGCAATGCGGGCAGCGCGTGTGTGAGCTGTCCCCCGATGCTGTAGGGACCGACGGGCTCTACGTCGGCTTTCCCCTAGCGTGATGGCTCATGCTTGAATTGAGGTTTCATGAGCATAGATGTTTACATAGCTCTCATCACCGTAACACTTTACAGCTAGCTCAAATAAATCCTGCCGCTAACCTCACCAAATCCCGGTGAAGCAGACAAGTAATATTTTTAAACGCATTTAACTTTTTAAACGCAGAGGCAGACAGTGCTACAGTCCCAAGGTCAGGCAAGGAGTCTCCGATGGAGTCAGCAGCTCAACTGTATCTTGCAAGGCCCGTGTTTACTCACAAGCACTGCCGTCTGTAACCAGCGGCGCTCAGCTGCTAATCTGGGCGGGCGATAACGCTGTGAACGCACACGGTGTGCTGCACACGTCTGCCAGGCTGCTCCCAGACCCCTCGAGTTTCCCACCTACATCCGACAAGCGCGGAGAATGGGTGATGGGTGCTCTCGGTACAGGCAAACACCTGAAAGCAGGAGGCAGAGACTCTCCACGGGAGAAGTTTTCAGGGTTTGTTTTTTTGGTACGAATTAGGTAGGGAAGAAGACCAGAGGGAGGATCATAGCATAACCTTAAAAACAATACATCTTTGTCTTAGTATATAAAAAACCTTTTCCTTTGCAGTCTCCTGCTGCAGTTAGGCACCGAAGCAGAGTTTGCTGCTACCGGCATATGGCCTTTGCCCTATTCCCATGAAAAAATTCACCTCCTGCATGTTCAGAAGTTGTGCAGCAAAACCCTCTGCCCATGGACCTGGTCCCCAGAGTCCGTAAAGGGGCAGGGGGACATTTTGCAGCTACAGCGTAGCATGGATACAAGTACTTTTTCAGAAGAAGAACTTCCCCACCCCCCCAAAAAACCCTCCCACGATTGCCTTTTCTTTGAGAACACAAAATAAATATTAGAAAGTGCTACACTGCTGTGTTTGCTTTGGAAAGTCTTTTAGATAACGGGAATTGGTTTTCAAAACAGGAACACTGGGAAAGGCGGTGGCAAATCATATGAGAGGTCAGAGTTGAAAAAAATGGTAATTACCCAGCTTTGAACCTTATGCATATATTAACAGTGGTTGAATGTCACCATGATAAGCAAGTACATTATAGTTTCTTTAAACAGATCGAAGTGAGAACCCTCCCAGATAGTGGGTTTATAGTTTCTTAGATGACTGGGCAGTGTGAGATGCACAAGCCGTGTTCCTTCCTAGGTTATTGCCTGACTGACAGCATTTTATTTTTTTGTAATAAATCTGATTTTGAGGTTGCTTTTGTTAAAGGATAAGCAGCCACCCTGATAATAAGTATTTATTGTGGCCGCCAATAATTACATTTGGTTTCTAGTCTGAGTTATCTTCAGCTTCCAGCCACTGACTTTTGTTCTCTCTTTGCTGGCCAGGTTGAGAAGTCATTGCTGAGATTATCCCCGTAGGTAATGTCAGGCTGTGATTAAGTCACCCTTTGACCCTTCTGTAGTAAGCAAAATAGATTGAACTTCCTGAGTTTCTTACTGTAAGGCGTCTTTTCCAATTCTTTAATCATACTTTGGATTTTTAAGGAGAAAGATCTGACCCTGCTCTTTGGAAAGCACTTGCCGCCCAAACCATCCTTTTACTTAATGTATATGTCCATTAAGTCTTAATGGATATGTCTGAATTAGTAGCCTGCGCACCCCAGGACCTGCTAGAGTCGGCTAGGATAGGGAGGCACTTGCAGAAGGCAACTCACGTAGTAGGAATTACATTAATATAAAACGCTACTTTAATTTATTATCATCTTGTTATTACTATTTCCCCTTTAAATTTGTAGGGGGGGATGTTCATAACTATTTAAGTTATGGGCATATTTTTACCCTAAAAAAAAAAAAAAAATGCTTACCAGCATCTCTCAGAGTCTTCCATCATCTTGCAGCATATCTGAGAAGGTTCAGAACTCTTCTTTGAACATTTTCAATGCATCAGCGTTTGCCTGAACTGTAGTATTAGAACATGGCTCAGCTTTCCAGTAGGAGTGACACTTGTGTCGAACGTGCAGGTAAAATACCCTCCAGTCCTACACAAGATCACCCTGCTCAGACCTCCAAGAACACGATCTACCTCACAGCATCACACTGAGAGGCAGGACTGATGCCTGGTGGGCAGATCTAAGATGCCTTGGGCGACCTGTTGATTTTTTTTAAAAGCAGACAACGCAGTAGGATGTGATTATTTTAACCAAATGTAGATGTCAGGTTTTGGTCAGATGAATTTCACTCTAAAAATGCCTCTGCCTCTCAAGTGACTGTAGAGGGAACCTAGCCCAGAGGTGAAAGCTCACCAAGAGGTGTCTAACGCTGGAGGAGAGCAGTCCCTGCCTTCCTGCCAGTCTCCTGGGACTCGGTGATGGAGGAGATTGATATCCCAGAGAGTTCTTTTGAAGATCTAGGACACAAGTTATCTAAACATGCAGGGTGTTTAAAACATGTAACTTGTAGAGCTGTTTTGGGACACTGAAATGGTAGAATGTATTAATTACTATTAGTTAGCTCTATCATGCAACTCCTATATATTTTCCAGTGTACCACAAAAATATCTGTTGGACACTTCTGACATCTGTTTTGTTTAGTGAGAATTCCACAACTTCCATCCAGTAACGGACTAGCACCATTAGTGACTTCCTCTTGGTCTCAGTTTACATAAAACACTGTTGTCTTTGACCGTCTGTCCATTTGTTTTTGGGTTTTGCTTATTTTATCACACTTTTGTCGTTCCTTTTGGATTTATATTCCTTCAGATCAATGTCTCCTTTCTACTGTTTGACATTTATGCTTGAACGTAATTAACTTCATAATTTTTAGAATTTTATTAAAGATTTTTTCTTTAATTTTTCCATCTATAAAGTGAACTGATTTTTTTAATCAAGACAGATCACTTTATTTAGTGATGGCTTTTCAAGCATCTAGTAATCTATTTCAAATGGATTCCTAATTGCTACTCACATGCTTGATAGAAATTCTCTCCCCTACTTACTTCTGTAGTTTGTGAGGCTGACACTTTTAAAGCAGGAAATATGTCTGTTCCCAGGTTTGCATTTATCCTGCTTTATTGAACCATTCTAATCAGCATTTCAACTGTGCAGTAAGAAAAGTTCAGAAAAGAAAAAGGTTGTTTTGTCGTGACACTTCAAGTGAACATGGCTCTACCTGACTCAGGGAAAAAAAACCACTAGTGCAGTGAGCTGCACGTGCATTTATGAATATATACACACATATACAAATACATATATATGTGAGTCCTTTATACATAGAAACTTCATATATAATACCAGTGCACAAGGTAGCACACAGAGTGACACTGATGTTGAATCAATCAACATTGATCTCAGTGGGGCAGGATGTGTCCCAGACCTTAGAATAAAGTATATAGTATGTGCAAATGTACCTGCCATGGTGCATTGCAGCATCCATCTGGGCCTGATCCCATGGGATTTGATGCTGATGCTCTCAGGATGCTTTGTTTAGGTTTCTACCTCTGGTTCTCCCTGTGAGCCAGCTTGCTTGGCAAAGGGAGACCCAGGAGGTACCAGCAGTGGTGTCCATGGGGCAAGACCCCTGACATGCTGCCAGTCTCTGCTTCCATCCAGACACGCCGGTAACTTCCTTCAATGTACTTTGGTGCAGCTAAGCTGTGACACATAGATCCCATATCTGGATTCACGTGTGTAATTCCTTGCATGCCAACACAGGTCAATAGTTGCTCCATGACCCCTGAAAGTCAATATTTTGGTCTGCACAGAGACCTCAGAATTTGGTTTTACAGCACTGTAAACAGGAAATTTCAGTGCTACTCAATATATGCACCATTTTGAGAAATCCTTTGCATTTAGATAGCATCAAAATGTTTGACAACACAAGATTTTTCTGATTATGTGTGTGGGTTAGGAATCCGGCATGCACAGATGTATCACGCACAATGTTCCATGGGGCACTGAGGGCTTCATCTACTTGTCAGTATTTTTTTCACAGAGGTGTTTCTCTTTCTAGGCTCCAGAATAACTTTAATTCTTTTTTTTAACAGCTCTCCCAAAGCCCCTTTCCTCAGATAATTCGGAGATTGATATACCTCTCCAGCCAGATGAGCAGAACAGACAAGAAGTTGCAAGGCAAAGTCACTGTCAGGATCCGGTGAGACAAAAACGTGCACAAGGGTTTTTTCAGAGTGTAGCTATATTTATAAACTGTACTAAAACACAAACCCATCCAAAACAACCAGCCCTCTTCCCTTGCCTGATTTTGCCAGACTTTTCGGGAAAGCTCTGCTGCAGAGACCCAGCATGCCCAAGTGCAAGAAAATCTATTCCTTTTGGGAAAACTATTAGACTGTTTTGAAAATCAGACCCACAGCAGAGGCAAAATTCAGCCTGAACTTTGGAGTCAGTGCTTCTGTCTCCCAAAATTACTTTCAGTTTGAACTGCTACTCATAGCTTCTATAAAGCTCAGCGATTCGCATTGTGGCTTGAAATTTCCCACACTTGACCTTAGCCCAAGGGATTTATATTTTTTTTTCTGGAAAATTATGAGCAGTTTTCTCCTCAGAAAATTATTCAAAGGCCCTTTTTTTTTAATGCTCAGATAACTCCAAAACAGCTTGGTTTTATAACTTCAGATTTGGCATATGCAGAGTGCAATCCTGAAGGAGGAATGCACTTTTTGTCTCGTTTGAAGAAATTTCATTTCGCAATAGTGAATTAGCCTGAAAGTTTTGGAAATAATAGACTGATCGTTCACAGGGCGTGATTTAACCGTGGTAGAAAATGACAGGCTGAGCTCTTTTTCTCTGAGAGGTCACGAGTCTTGCTTTATAAATACGGCTTAGTTTCCTTTTTGCAGAGTCATCTTCCCACTAAATCTTTCAGCGTCCTGTTTTGCTTTAACTCTATGGCAGCATCGGAGGTTGTTTCCCGTATATTTGCTTTCCATAAGCGACTTTGTTCTTGGCTTTTGGTGGCCTTTTGCTTGTTCTATACAGCAAATTTTGCTGGGCATGATTTAAGAAGGACTCTTTCTGCCTTGCATGGCATGCTGAGTTAAACTACTGCTCCTCACTCTTTCACAGGTTGCACCCAGTCCCGGTCCTCACACCCAGCTGTCGCCCACATCACACAAACCTGCTCATGGACACAGGGGATAGATTTTTTTGAAAGCATCCTACAGTGCTTTCTCCTCAAACGGATTACCCCAGAAGTAAATACGCAGCTTTAAAACATTTTAAATAATTGATTTATTGCCAAAGAAGTACACACCAAGTTTAAAAGCACGGGAATTAATTAATTAATTAAATCGGTTAGGTTTTTTAGCTTCGGAAATTAAGATAAGCTGAGATATAAATCCCTCAAAATAAAGAGCTAAGAAGGTGGAATTGCCGATACACTTTGCCTGGTTTGCACTTCTCCAGCAGCACCGCGACGGGCTGGTTTAATCAATCAGTTATTGCAGGGCTGAGGTTGATCTGTGTCATTGGAGCAGCGCAGAGCTGTCAAGCGTGCTGATGAATCTGGCCACAAATCTTAAAATGTACTATTGTCCCCCATTAGAAAGCCTGTGTGAGCTGATACGCTGTGTTTAATTACGTATCAGCCAGTATTGACTTGCAGGGCACGGCTGGAAAAGAACCTTCTTTGTATGGTGTTGGGCAGGCGGTGGGTCATTCTCCTGGGAAGGAGAGTCGGCATCTGCCAGGAGGTGAAGTTCGCGGCATTCACACCGCTTCTGTGGCGCCTGTGAATGCACAAAGGGGGACTGGGAAACCTGTCCCCTTGCTGATAGGGGCTGTTGGCACGAGTCGCATGAGGAGCCGCCTCACGTGCCGGTCAAGTGGCTTTAAGTTATACGCACAACAGCCTTCAGGTTGTTACAGAATCGCAGAGGAGTTTAAATAGGCAGCAATACTTGACTCTCCCAGTTCCAGCTGGCCTGCCCAGTTTGCAGTGGCACTATTCTTCGCTTTATGGGCCATTTAAAATAGTCCCTGAGTGCTAATTATTTCCAAATTCCAGTCTCCTCTGCAATTTTTCTGATTTTTTTTTTTTTTTTTTGACTTACTAACTGTTATTTTCTCTTTACATGATCACAAGACACACTCCATTTGGGAGCTGGTATAATTATTTCATCGAAGGAGATGAGTTTTTGCTAATAGATTTACACATATAGCATGGATGTAATTGCAAATGATATCTGTTTTACTCTACTCCCTCTTCCAGTATAGTTTGTTCCCTTTTCTCACACAAAGCCACTCTTCCCTAGACCAGCTGTACATGACATTCGTAGTTTTGCTTTTTCTTTACCACTTCCTATACAGTTAAAACAACGCTACACTCATATGAAGATAAACACATAGACTTCATACCAGACAGTGAGAAGGACTGGTTTGGCAAGTCTTTGGCAAACAGGTTTCTTAATTTCTATCCAAGTTGGCAAATTAATCATATGGATTACTGTTCCACAGACTAAAGGACTTACAAAATTAGTCTGAGCATAGATAATGTCATTCACTCTTGTCCAGAAGGCTTTGCTGCCATTTCACCTTTACATTTTGTTCCTTACATGCGTACAGGTGACGATGTGGACTGCAACCCACCTTACCCTATGTGGACATATGCTCTTCCTCTAACTCCCTGGCAGGGTAGGTCCGGGTACTAATTGTTAGAAAGCTGACAAAATAAAACAAATAGCCATGTGATGACAAGGAGGGGTGGTGTGGCCACGAAAGAAAACAGATCAGCTTAGATTGGCTTCAACTGTCAAGGAACCGCACCCTTATTCTTTCCTACCAAGCTGATCCTCACGGTATTTTAGCACTGTACTGAGGTTTTGTTATCAATGGAACAAATGCAGAATTTTATTTTTATTATTGCTGGATCAAGCATTTGAGTATGTACTGATCTTTCATTCTTGAGCAGTATAATTTATATTTGGAGACTGACAATTTCTCTAGTTCCCCATAGACATATAGATGAACATAGAAAATTGCGAGAGCTTATGTGAATTCTGTTTTTCTCAGGCATTTTTATTCCTCAGAGAGACTTCCATGGGGCCAAATTACCATGAAAACTAGATTACCATGATATTTCAGTTCCTTACGGTAAAAGTTCATGTCATTCATTACTGTTGACAGTATACACGCATCCTTGGGGAACTATGAAAAATATAAAAAGAAAACTTCTAAAAATGTGCATAAAAAACATATGAAAAACACCATTTAACTTGAATATTCCCCGGGCAAAACTAAAGCCAATTCTTTTCCGAATACAAAAATTTCAGGCCACAGCTGGGCATAGCGCTGCATTGAAACGTAAGACTATTACTCAGTATATGACATAAGATCACTCCAGATAGAAGAAGAAAACAATTGGAAAGGAGATCAGCACACAAGCCCCTTTGCTCTGCCCACAAGGTGCAAAGCAGTGGGGAGTCAGGCTCCTGACGCAGACAAAGGGCACTGTGTCTTCTCTTCCAGTGCAGCCCGTGCCTGAGGCTGAGACCTAGACTGACCCCTCCTCATTTTAAGCTTGCAGGAAAAGCTCTCAAGAGTGCACTTCACCACCAGATCAAGACCACTGCAATGGAGGACAACCAATGAAAAGGCCATTGATGCTCTCCATGCTGTCCCAAACCCTGCCTCTCCTTTCTATGCATTCTTATCAATGTCTACAAATACCTTAAGGGCGAGTGGCAGGAGGAGGGGGCCAGGCTCTTTTCAGCGGTGCTCAGCGACAACGGGCACAAACTGCAATACAGGAGGTTCCATCTGAATATGAGGAAAAGCTTCTTTACCCTGAGGGTGGCGGAGCCCTGGCACAGGCTGCCCAGAGAGGCTGGGGAGTCTCCTGCTCCGGAGACATTCAGAACCCACCTGATGTGACTCTGCGCACCCTGCCCCAGGAGAACCTGCTTGAGCAGGGGGTGGGGCTAGGTGACCTCCAGACGTCCCTTCCAGCCCTGACCATCCTGTGATGTAGGAGTTGTGCAGCCAAGGGTGAGGTTTTTGGTAGGTTTTGCCATTGCTACGTGAGTCTGCCATTGAACACCACATAGTCAAGGCAGAGAGAGGCTACTCAAGAGTCCAGATCAGACCTAATGTGGCTGCACTGGAGATGCTCCACTCTCCCTCAACTGTCAAAAGAGCTTAGGATGTCTATCTCATTCTTTAGCTGCTCCAAGCAGTTGGGTAAAGTTAAGAGGAACTAACATAAGAGGGTGGAAGTTAAGGACGAATTTATGCAGGAACCCTTGGGCAAAGTGTATGACTGTGGAATAAATATTCTTGATTTCAGCCTGACTAGAGGATAATTTTAACACCTTTATTGTAAGACTGGCATATGAAACTGTAACACCATGCCACGCCAGCATCTGAATTATGAAAGGATGAACTGGGTCAGAAGTTCATCTTACCAATTTCAGTAAGAAAAAAGCCAGCATTTCCAGAGATCATTTGTTACGTAGACACATAGGAAAAGAGGATTTTAAATAGCCCTTCTAGAAAGTGGTACTGGTAAAAGATGGCTCTGGGGTTTATTTTCTTCAGCTAAAACAAACTGAGATGCTGGATGTTAAATGACATTTATTTTAAGATAACGAGCTGCTGCTAAGCCGTACTGCAAACTTGTACATCTCTTTTTTGGTGTCCTCAATAATTATAGCTCCTCCACACAGTGGTAAAAGCTGTATAGTCTTTCAACCTGGGCTATTCAGTTAACTTAAAATGTTGCTTCGTCACCTGAAAATATGCTTTGCTGCACTGCTTTTACATAAAATCTCCTTAAACAAATGGATGCAGTTCAGTGGGGGTGGGAGTGCTGGGAAGAGATATAACTTCTTGCGCACTTTGTGATTTCCCATGTCAAGTTTACTAAAGTTTCGGTATGAGGGAACTTATTTGAAATACGTCATTTGGGTTAATGCTGCTTCGTGGCATTGAGACATAAATTGCACATCCATGGACATCAGGTCATTAACCACCCTTAGCGCCTCATTTTTGGGGCACCATACTATCCCCGCCAGGGCTGTGTAAGTTCCCTTCGGGCTTTTGACCAAAGAGATCTGTGTAAAACATTACCTTTACATGCCTTCTCCAAAAGAAAAAAAAAAAAAAAAAGAAGCAAAATTCTTTTATTTTCTATAAATAGGATGTAAAAGGAAGGTGCTTTCCTGGTGTGGGAGGGGAATGTAAAATGATACCATGTCTGAGCAGTTACCTCATCTCCATGCACAGGCATACGCACATGCATACCGAGCTCCAGCCAATGCAGTAAGTTTTCCGCTCTCCGTCTTCAAAATCTTCCAATGTTAAAAACCACCACCAAAATATCAGGAGAAACCTTCTGAGAGTGACATATATCAGCCTGCAAAATGACCCCTCCCAGGGAGCGCTGAAAGCCCTATCATGTTATAAACAACAGTAATTCTTCATGCATGAGGTGCACAAAGCTGGACAAACATTAAATGGTCTGCGACACATGCTGCTGAGATGTTGCTGCTACGCAGAGGCATGGATGGGGATTTGGGCTTAGGGCCCAAAGATCACGCCTATTCCTAATAAAGAATTTACACTCAAGTTCATCTCTTCTAGCTGGGTACTCAGACACCAAGATAACTCCACAACATCTGCTTACAACTAGACAAAACACTGGAAGCTATTCTCTGGAAGATAATATTGCCAAGGCTAAAGAAATAAGCTATTACTTTAAGGCGGGGATTTTTTGGGGAGCTGCAAAGTTAGGTGTCCAACCTATACTGAAATCCAATGGGATCTGAACGTCTAACTCCCACAGGGTTCTCTGAAAATACTGACCTTGAGATGCTACATTTTTCTCTCAGCTGTGCCAGAGGTAGCATGAGGGAAATCTCCGCAGGAGATGTCTGTAAATGAGTTCAGAACTCACCCATAAAATGCTGACAAAGTAATCTGGAGCACACAGAGCCCTGCCTAGTGATGAGTATACCATTTCATTATTTCTGTGTTTATTAAATTTTTTTTCCCATGTGTTGTTTTTGGTTTATCGGCAGTTTTTATTTTGATTTGTGTTTTATTACAATTTACTTTCATTTGCTAGTTCTCAGTCGATTGACGGAGAACAAAAGAATGCACAGTGTAGAACAGTGAAATAATAGTGTTTATTTTCACAAGTTTGGACTGATCAAATAACTCACAAGTCCCAAAGTGGAACCATGCCTGAGGTAGGTTAGGTCATCTCGAGTGTGGGGAAACAAACAGAAATATCCCATTCTTCACTATTGTTTATTATATTTATGCCGCTTGGGAGTTTTAACAATACCACATATATAAAACATTTGTTCTTGCTTTCTGTGCTATTCAGAGTTTTCTCAAGCTTCTTTTTTTTTTTTTTTTTTTTTTTTTTTTTTTTTGCTAGGGACACTGCAATGTTGTTACGCCTTAGTGACTTTCTCAACTGATGTAGCAGAAAAGAAACAGCCCCTAGGAATGAGCCAGAGGTACTGAAAAGGAGGTTTTGTTCTCTGAATGCTTCTGTGTTTAAAAATGGTTCTTTTGAGAGTTTTAACTAGCTCGCTTCAACTTCTTCCCTTGATTCTTTTCCACGTGCATTCAAAGCTCCATCCAGCAGAGAGAAACCAAAAGCAGTCTGCTCCGTTACTGTCTGCTCCGTTACTGTCTGTATCTTCGCAGTCCCGTCAAGTCCACCACTGATTTTGATACTGCCTTCATCTTTGACAGGTGGTCCAAACGAGGATGCCTAAAGCTACATCTGCCTGCCTAAACCCAGCATTTCAAAAGCTAAGGAATCATGGGTGCCTTGTTTCTTTCATTTGCAATTTGAAGCACTTTCAAGACACCTTGCAGCTGAAAATAAAGGCAAAGGGAGCAACTTGCCTCAAAGAGCATCCTCCAAGCCATTCACCTTCCTCACAGCTTTGGCTATCCATAGCCCTGCTGAGGACAATGTAGTTTATCAATGCAGCACCGCAGGATAACCTCAAACCACTGCCAGCCTGCTTGAAAAAACCTGCAAAACACAGCGATCCAGCAGCTGCTACTTAGCCTGCTGAATTCTACTGCTGCGACATCCAAGTGCTGGCAGCAGGAGTGATCAGCATCCTGAGGCTATTTCAGCATGAGCGTTTGAAAACTAAGTCGCTGAAATTTACTGTTCATTATTCCTCTGGAAAAATTCAGGCTGACATTGAAAGCCTTTTCAAAAGTCCTGAGGTCCTAGAAACTACCGTTACTTTTCAAAGTAGCTGCTGAGTGCTTGGTTGTTTTAGAACAACTGCATTTCGATCTGTGGCCTTAGCAGCCCGACTTGATGGACTGACAGTTTTATTACAGAAACTTTAAGTATGGTAGGAACTTCAAACCGAGAAAAATGGCTCCTTCTAAGTCTTAAGTTCATGAAACTATTCATGACTTCGAAAGAATGTTTGTGTTTGAAGCATAAATAATGTGGTAGTAATGACTTCAAATAACATGGAAATGGGTGAAGAGGAGGGGCAAACAAAATTTTTTTATTTGAGGATCTCATCATTCATTCCTGCCTCCTTTTTCTTTCCTATTTTCTGAAAGATTCTTTGCATCGATGCTGAAGAGCAGCCAACCACCGACTGCTGCTCCTGTGGGTAACGGCTGCCTGGTGGCAACCCCACTTACGGCCAGATCCTTCTATCGCATATTCATCTCAGATCTCATTCAAAATGCCCCCAAAAGAGCCAGAGCGTGAATTAGCAAACAGGTGGCATAGACAATAGCGGTCCAGAGCTCTACTGCACTTCTTGGACCTCTTGAGGAGTGGAGGCACCACTAACTGCCGCAGAGCCCAGCCAGCCCCTGTCCTTCCCATACCTAGGCAAGGGAACCCATGGTGGCCATCACCTCCACGTTTGAAGGCTGCTGCCCTCACCTGGTAGGCAGAAATGAAGGACACGGGAGCTCTATGGGACAGGTCTTTCCTGACCGCTGCATTTGATATACCTCGAGACAGGAGTATGGCAGAGGAAGGACGCTGTGACTGTAGAGCATGGGCAGACCCACCTTTTGGTAGCACACAGCTTTTCCACCAGAAAAGATTTTATTCCTCCTGGGTGGTGTAAAGGTGGGGCTGTAGCAGCTCCAGTCTAATGAAGGTAGGGAAGTAGCCTTTATTGTCTGGGTGAGGGAGTTTTAAGCCCAGGAGTACACTGGGGTCCCCAGATGATGCAAAATGTGATTTTGCATTCTTCCCAGCACTACAGAAAGCGCTTTCCTGGAAAGCAAGAAAGAAGCAGAGAAGCAGCAGGGTCACAGTTACTGTTCTGGCTGCTCTTGTAGTGTCCGCGTGCACTGCCTCTCACTGCTTTTCTAGCAAACCCAGTGGCTTAATTTAGCCTTTAAAGACCAATTCCGTCACCTGATTTAGAAAGAAGAAATCACTGTCTCCAGGAACAGCAGCACCATGGGCTAAATACAGCTCAAGTACAATTCTACTGACGCCAGTGGCATGAATATGGCTCAGCATGTCATCTCTTGGCTTGGCCTGCAGAATCAGCGTGGTGACCATTACGAATTTGCTATCTTGATGTAATCCTTGGTACCTCTGTAAGAAAGACTGCAACATCTTTCCCTGGAGAAAAATATACAGATTTGTATAAACTGGAGGATATTATTGTGCGTATTAAAATGTTCGCAGGGTATTATCCCACAGCCCATCCCATATTTATTTTGGAAACAATTACATCTGGAAAATGGGAAAACTTCCAGACAAGTCCTTTACCTTGAAATATCAGCAAACACAAGGGTATTTTGAGATTATTCCCTGCTAAGAAATGGAAAAGTAACATTCATGAATGTAAGCCAGAAGAGAATCCCTCTACAAATAATGCAAAATGGGTTATGTTTCAAAGTGTAAGTAGTTTGGGAGACAAGGGTAAAAAGTAGTTCTTAAAGGGTCCTTCTCTCCTTGGAGGAAAGTCAACGCAGCTCAGTTAATGGTCATTTGTTCCCATTCAATACAGCCATTTCATGCATTAGTGATATACAAGATTATGTACTGTACCTACCATTTGTCCCAGATTTTGAGAAGAAATGGAGACTGGAGCAACATCTCCAAGTTCCTATGCGGTTTACCGAAGGAAGCAGATGTCTGCGTGTACGCATTGCCTCCACTGACCTGAGCAGAAGGATGAATCTAATCCCTAGCTTTTTTAGCAGCAGAATATTTTTCAGTCTGGATTTCATAAACTTTATGATTGAGGCATAAGACAATTGCGCAGATGGCAGGAGAACAAACTGAAGGACAAAAACAATGAGAGTGGAAGAATGGAGAAAGAAGGAAATATAAGTGAATGCAAAAAAATCCTTCTGCTGGAATGAGCAGTTCTTATCGGATAGCAGAAGCTACTTCCAGACGTGAAGTTCAGGCACCAAAAACTGCATGAGTAGAAGGGGAAGGCTGGATCACCTGTCCCAAGGGAGAAAACAACTACATGGCAAAAACCAGCACACAAATTGGAAAGCAGCATGAGGGAATCGAGAGGGCAAAGCATGATGTTTCTTCCAAGTTAAAATGTTTCCAGATTGTTCTGATACTTAAAAATGTTTAGAAGGAAGATCTTCCGATCCCAATGCAATTGAAAGGCAAAGCCTCCTGCAATGTGAAGTTGCCCATTTGGCTTTTTTCCTCAGTTTCTTTTTGTCTGCCTGGTTTTGTTCTAATACGTGAAACGCTCTGCCTTGGATTCTTCCCAGCTAGATCACCTCCTAACACCGATACCTGCCACTGCAAAGGCGAGAGAAAATCTTCATACCTCCCACTACTCTCATGGGCTGAGATGAGACACGTGACCTACTTGCAGATCCTAGATTTAGCAGATGCTGAAGATCTCAGTGGAAAATGTTCTCAGACTGAGGCCCACCAGAACCTGGAAAGACAGGCACTACTTCATTCAGCAACTGCTACCCAAGCCCTCTGGTTCCCTAATGTAACCAGTTATCATAGGTATAGGTGAACTGGAGGATTGCAGTGCTGTCCATCAGTTCAGGTCCCTTGTAAAGACTCAGTCTGGCCCTGGACATGTGCTGAAAGCTGCATTTTGTTAACCCACCTGCAAATGGGTACGTGAGCAACTGGAGCAGAGTCTAAATACAGTGAGACGCTGCCACATTGCTCCCTTCTGTGGCACAAGGCATGGAGGCTGGGATATCGTAGCTGTCTTAGTCTAACGAGGCTCATGTCTATCCAACATTTTCAGCAGCCTAAATTTTTATGCAGACACACTGATACTGCTACATCCATAAGGACCACGGAGTAAGCTGAGCACTCTCAACTTCCCCACCATTTGTGCTGCTTAGCAATTAGCTCACTCCCCGGCTTTGTTTTTGGGACTACTCTGAGTAACTGCCTCCGAGGCACCTAAATATTGAAAGGCAAGTCCTGAACAGCGTGTGCCACGTTACCTGGCTTTATACCACAGGATTCATCACTGCTGTTTAAGTAATGTTATAGACACAGCCTGCTACTCCTAGTACGCAGCCTTGCTCATGTGGCAAGGAGTGCTCCCAAAACCCCCAGGTACTTACAGGGGGCAAAAATAAAGGTCCTCGATGCTTTTTTAATTCATGTGAGTCCATCCTTTTGCAAGATTATTTTGTCCCAGTTCCAATCAAGGGTAAGTTTCTCCCAGGACAGAGTAGCCTGTGCTGACCACCAATGCCACTTGGGCTGTCAGCAGTACTCCCAGGCTGCTTTACCCCTACTTCTTCCCAGAATACGGTACTGCAACCCCATGGAAAAGGGCCCTGAGCAAGGTCAGGGCTGTGCTGCCTTCTTTATTAGTGCATCATCAGAGTCTTCCTCAGCTGACCCGACAGGAGAGGTGCCAAAGCCTCCAGTTCCGAGCGGGCAGCTATTCAGCCAGATCAGGGCTACAGCACAAATGAGGGAGGGATCCCGTTGGGTCCTTCTTTACCCATTTTCCCTAACTTGAGGAGGGCAGGTCCTCCAAAATTAGGACCGTCTGCAAAACCGTGTATCAGAAGTGAAATTATTAGCTTGTGAAATTATTAGCTTGTGCAATTATTAATCCTGTACATGCTCCCTGCCCACAAATACAAGGCAGCAAGCAAGCCTTAAGCCCAGAGTAGCATCAAAGCCAAAACATGCAAGCGAGAGAGCCAAAATCCGTATCTTAGGCAATAATTGCCTTTTCTACCCACAAGCAGTTCTTTAACAGAGTAATATAAAACCAGCAAGCAAGGCACTGGGTGCAAGCCAAAGTCCAGACAGCGCTGCGGCAGGTTATCCGGCCAGTGCCGCTTCCCGAGGGGGGTCAGCACACGGCAGCACTGCCCCCCCAGCCAGGCACGCAGCCCCAGCGCCCGGGCTGGATTTAAAAGCTCCCTCCAGTGTCTTCCACTAGCTCTGAAACCCAGAGCGTCCTGGACAAGAGTTCTACCTAGCAGAGGGCTGGTCGCTCAAGCACGCTTGACTGAAGGAATATAATTGAACTGTTTGGGCCAAAAAAATTCTCCTCCTGCAGATTTGCCGGGAGCCTGCAAGTAGCGTCTCGGCGGCTTTGCTAAGCGCCCAATTTACCCATCATGGGCTGCTCAATCTGTCACGCAAGCGTGCCCTTCCACCCGCCGCAGGCTCCTCGGGGGACACCCCCCCCCTCCCCCCCCCCGTAACGCTGTTTGCAAAATTAATGAGGGATTTGCTCTATCTCGTTGGGAGCAGCAGGGACTGGTCTCGGGTCTGATCAGTGAGGGAAACTGCGGGCTCGGCAGCGGGGGAATTTGGAGGCAGGCTGTAAGGGGAAGGAATTTTCTCGCTGTGGATCTGTTCCAAGTCCGGGTTTGCCTCAGGTTGGCTTGCTGATCCTCCTGTTTGCCTCGGGACGTATGTCCCACCTAGGGCTTGAAATAACCCCTCCGGACCTGACCGCGCACAGCGAGCCCGGGGCGCCCTGGCTCCGCGGGACCGACGTTTGCAGGCCGGCGAGTTACGAAAGGCCGAAGTAAAATCCCCAGGTCCCGACACGCCCGGCCCGTTCAGTCTCAAAATAATCCCAATTTCAAGCTGGAACCAGATGCCAGTTTGGCATCTGCCCCATAACCGTGTCATTGGTCACTGCCATCAGGGTTCTGTAAACCCCCTCCATATCCCCCCCCATCCACTCCCCCTTCCCTCATATCCCACCCCTCTCCTTCTCCCATACGCCCCCCCCCCCATATCCCACTCCCCTTCTTTCCAAAACAGAATCGGCCTCTTTCAAGCTTCTCCTCTCCCTGGGCCCGCTCTCGCTATCCCCCCCCCCCCCCGCCCCTTCCTTGGCTACATCGGTCGCTGCGGAGCCCGCCCGCAGCCCGCGACCGGGCCGGGGGTACCCAGGCTTGAGGCGCCGGCCCCCCCCGCCGCTCCCACCCCGGGGTGACGGAGGGCGCTCCGGGCAGCCTCTCCCTACGTGCGCTACCCGCGGCGCCCCGTCGGGCACGGGCACCGGAGCACCGGGCAGCGGCGCACCGGGCAGGGGCACCGGAGCACCAGGCGAGGGCACGCCGGGCAGGGGCACGTCGGGCAGGGGCACCGGAGCACCGGGCAAGGGCACGCCGAGCAGGGACGCACCGGGCAAGGGCGCACCGGGCAGGGGCACCGGAGCACCGGGCAGGGGCGCACCGGGCAGGGGCGCCGGAGCACCGGGCAGGGGCGCACCGGGCAAGCCCCGCGGCGGGAGGAGGGCCGCGGCGGGGGGGCGGCGGCAGGAGCGCGGCGCTGCCCGGAGCGGCGGGGCGTGGGGACAGGCCAGGCGGCCGGGACACGCGGGACGCGAACGGCACCGCGCGCCGCCCCCAGCCCACGTGCGCCACGCGCCCCGCGCGGAGGCTCGCGCCACCCCGCCCCCGGCCGCTCCCCGCCCCCCGGCGGCCGCGGATTGGCTACGGTCCTCACGCGAGCCGCGAGGCGGGGGGGGGGAGGCGGGGGGGGAGGGGGAGCGGATGCCCGCGAGTAACCCCGCCGCCGCCGCCAGCGCCCCGCGCGACCTTTCTCCTGCTTCGGCGGTGACGCGGCGGGCGCGCGCGCCCCCTCCCCGCGCGCGGCAAAGATGGCGGCGCTGAGCAAGTCCATCCCCCACAGCTGCTACGAGATCGGGCACACCTGGCACCCGCGCTGCTCCTGGGCCGTCCTGCACGTCACGCAGGGGGCGCTGGCCGAGTCCCTCCGCATCTACGGCACCCTCTACCTGGTGGGTCCGCGGGGCCGGGGGGCGTGAGGGCAGGGGCTGGCCCGCGGGGGCGAGGGCGTGAGGAGCGTGTGGGCACGGCTGGCCTGAGGGAGGGGCACAAGGGGCATCGGAGAAGGGGGAGGCTGGCCTTGGTTTTGAGTGGAAGACCATGGGGGATACCAGGGCGGGCGGGACCTGGGGTGGAAGGGAAGGGTACGAGGGATGGCGGGGAACCAGGCCTGAGGTGAGGGGGAAGGGCATTAGGATGTTTGGGGAGGGCACGTGGGATATCAGAGCCGGGGGAGGGGGAGTGTGGCCTGGAGTGGGGGTGGGGGGTAAGGGTAGAAGGCATATCGAGAGTGGGAGGCTGGTCTGGGTTGAGGGCAGAGGAGGGAGCAGGAGAGATGTGAAGGGGTGGCCTGACCCTGGGGTGAGGGGGGCGGAAGGCAGCCAGGATGTTTTGGGGGGAGTCTGGTGCTGGGGAGGAGAGCTGGTGGTGTGGGCAGCTTGGTTTGGGGGGTGGAGGGTGTAAGGGTTGTGGTCGGGGAGAACCTGGTGCTTTGGGAGGGAGGCACAGGAGAGGGGGAGTGTGTTCAGGCTGGGCCTGGGAGGGGAGATGGAGGGCATGGGGGATGGTGGAGTCTGATGGCATAATAAGCTGTGACAGGGATGAAGCTGGTGGGTAGGAGGGCATGGGCACAACCTGAATGTCCTTTTTTTGCCATTTTCCAGTACCTATGACACCTGAATAAAACCACTTGGTGTTTGCCTGGGAGGCTAGCATAGTGTCTTCGCGATAGCAAGTGTACTGCATGCATGTATTGCTGTTGGAGGCATCCTGGTAATAAGTGCCTTATGTGAAGGAGATTCCATTGTATAATGAAGCAAGGGGAAAAAAATACATTAAAGCTAAATAAATCTTAAGTATTCAGCAAGTATCCTACAGGTGAGGTATCTTTGCTTGAGTGTACAGTTAGACTTGGTTATATCACCTCAGTTGCAGCTGGCTTGCTTCCAGTAAATTAGGGTGTAGGTAGAGGAGTCAGGATCTGTTTGCATCCATCTGTGTAAACATACCCTGCAAGCTGTTCTAGGCTGGAATCGCTGCAGGTGAGCACTTCCTTCTGCTTCCACCTCTGTGTTTCTCCTGTAGTGGTGCTTGGAGGATTGAGTGGTGAGCTGGCTACCAAGGTGGCTCCGAACTAAGTCTTAAAGAAAGAAAAACTGTAGTTTTCTTACAGAAAGGAAGTCTGTAGTTTCAGTTCTATACCAGTGCTGGTACAACAAAATTATTGAGCATGTAATGAAGAGAAGGGAAGGAGTGGGACTGCAGCAGTCCCGACACAATTAGTTTAAGCTCCTGTTGAAGTGTGCCTTGAGTGAAAATTGTGATGCCATCTAATTACATGATAAAAAAAAAAGTTAATAACTGGTAGTAGTGTGGACCTGAGGAGTCATCGTGTCTGACAGTGAGCACTTTCACTCTGAACTGACACAAACAGAAGTGGCAGCTGTTCATGTCAGCATACAGTGAGCTTGGGTCAGGAAACCCATACAGAGAAGAACATTCCCCCCAGTCATTATTTTTCTTTGTGTTTGCTTTTTGATCCAGTTTGCTCTGTGGGTGCATGAATACTTGTGCCAGCAGAGAATGGGACTCAAATGAGCCATAAGAGGTGTAGTGGTGATGTGTCAGGTCTGGCTAAAGATAAAGCAGCTTAAACAGCTCTGTAATTAAATCAAAGTTCTCTAGCAGCAGCCTAGCCTGGTAAAGAGGTTCCTGCTCATAGCTACATTATGGTTCACTCAGTTCTGCAGTCACAGGATAGGGAGAAAGCAAAAGAGAAAAAACCCTAAAAATCCAATATATTTTCCTGATCTGTTTTACACTGTGGCCCCATAGAAACAAACTTAAAAATCCAAAAAGTTTTCCTCATCTCTTTTGCACTTTGGCCCCATAAACAGTTATATCTTGTCACAAATCCAAGGTGGGGTGGGAACCTTCTCAACCAGTGTCATGCTGTACCACAAAAAATCTGCATCAGTTTTTACTCAGCTTTCTTTACATTTTTTTATTTTTCTTGGGTTTTTATTGACAGTGTTTAACCTGACTTACCAGAGTAATCTAAAGCTGAGCTGCTCTAAAATCTTGCTGCTACTTAAAGAAGGCGGTAGCATTTGCCTGACTTTGCTCCCAGGCATATAACTATACTCCTTTCTTTGTGGGGTCTTGGACCTCATCTCTCCTTGAGCAGGTTTGATTCACCTGTTAACCCAGAAGATGTTACTACCCTATTTTTAGCTGGGGTAATTTTCAACTACATTAATGAATTTTATTGATTTATTGAGCAGGGTTTGATGAGCACCAGAGCCCACTTAAGGTAAAGAGTGAAAGAGTGCAGTGGGGACTGCAGAGGAGGAAGCAGGAGCCTTGCACATTCAGTAGCTTGGGAGGGAAGGAACACTCCTGAATTAGGAGAGGCATCGCTAAATTCATTCATTGCCAGACTTTAAGCTTAAATTTTTAAATGGAATATCGCTGTTGGACAGCACAAATGTTCAGTCCTTTTCTGTAGTCTGAGATTCATGTAAGGGGATGAACTTAAGTTGTTTTATCTTTATAGTTATATCAGTGTATGTGTAGAATGTTCCTGGTACTGCTTAATTCCTGTCCTTTGTAGAGCTCAACGACAAAAAAATTGCACGTAGTTTTTCTATGTCAAGCCTGTAAAATGGCTTCTGCTTGTTTGTTCCTCCTGTTGCCACAAGGTAATAACGAAGGAAAGTAGATGAAAGAGTTTCTTTTCACAAAAGCTTGTGTGGAAATGAATGAGAATGAGTAGATGTGAATAAATTGCCAGAGGTCATTCTAGGAGAGATCATGGTTAGGGACAGTTTTAATCCAGAGCCCACACTCATTTTAACAGCTACACGCCACATCTCTTAAAGGTTTTGCTGCTCATCAATCAGTTGGAGACTGATGGAGCCAAATTAATTGATGCTAGTATTTGATGAGCGAAATACTGGTTTTCAGTAAATGGCTGTAAAGAGTCTTTGCTTTGAAGTAATGCAGTACTTTTTTTTTTTTTTTAAAAAATGACTGAGTATTTTTTTTAGTTGGAAACAATGCAATTTTCAGATATCATACTTTCATTGTCTTATTTTTGCTGTAGGACAAACTGATTGCTTTAGCAAGAGTAGGGTTTATATCTAAGTTGACTTGCCCCTCCCCATACAAAGTGGCTGACAGGAATGCCTATTTCATAATTAAGATTGCTTGTATTTCACAAACCAAGTGTCCCAATGCATAAGTCTTCTGAGACCCACTCATACAAAAAAAAAAAAAAAAAAAAAAAAAAGGTTAAAAATTGCTTAACACCCATACTCCCAAAAGAAACCCCAAACAATCTCCCAAATAAACCTTATAATTATTATGCTTAAAATAAATGCCTGCCTTGATATCTTAAGAAAACTTTACTGAAAAAGGCCTTCGTTATTTGTATTTTGTTCTATCTAGAAATTTTTTTTCTTTTTGAGGAGTCAGAGCTAAGGAAAATGTGAAGACATAATCTTGTTTTTCCCAAGTTGAAGAATTCAGACTTCTTGAGATTCACAGAGGTGGGGAGAAGTTAATGATTTAACAGGGGAATTGTGTAAAGCTGGGGAAAGGGAAATGAGAGGCTAGAATATTGGATTTGAATTGTTTCAGCTTCTGTTTCCTGGGATTTCTGTTGATTTCACATGGGAAATCTGCCATTCATCACTTGCGTTAGAGCAAAGTCCTCTGTTTCCTGGGGGTCTGTAGGTTTTAGGCACTTTTTTGATGATGGTACATCTTGCAGTAGGTGAATATGCTTATTTATTAGTATGAAATCTTTGTGGTATATTAGAGATAATTGGATCTGGTGGTAACATTTCCTGTTAATCTAAATAAGGTAAAAATCATCTGTTTGCTACTTTGCAGTTACGCTGATTTTTCTAACTTTTTGCCTATGGGATGACAAAAGTAATTTGCATCATTCACTTTTTCTTTCTCCTATTCTGATCATCTGTTTTCTTCACTTAATTTAAGCTGGGCTCCCTCTTCCCCTTCTCCAACCTAACTTCTGTCCTGGCCTTCCTCTGTCAAACACAGGCCTTCCCTTCCCCACCAACATCTCTCCTGCCCTTCCTTCCCAGCACTGGCTCCTTCACACTCTACATCTGCTGCCCTTCCTCACCCAGTGTGCCTCTGCTGCTGAACAACACAGCCAGGCAACAGCCTGAGTACTGGCCCCTTCGTAGTTCACACTGACTGTTCGTTTACTCCTGGCTCTGTCGCCACACACCTCTCTTCCAGACAGACCCGCTGGCATAGAGCACCAGGCCTAAAGCAGTGCGGATGCCAGCAGCTCTGTTCCGCCTGTCCTCTGGACTGGGCGATGGTTCAGGCAATTATTTAGCAGAACAGGTGTAACTGGAGCCTGCTGTTCCACTACGTTTTTTATTGGTCCTCAGGGCTTGCTGTATGCTACCGATTTCTTTCACTTAATTTCTTTTCATACCCTTTTCATACTAATTTCGGTTTCACTTTTGATGCTCTCTTCATACTCATTTCATACTCGTTTTGGTCTCATTTGTAGTATTTTTCATACTTGTGCCATATATATAGAACATATATATAACATATATATATAGAAGCACATATGTGCTTCTAATAGCCTTCAGGTTCATAGATGCCAATGGCTTCTTTCTCTTTCTGCGTCAAAAGTTTTTTTTTCCTACTTACGATTCCAGTGCTGTTGCCTTCCTAGTCGCTCTTTGACTGCTGAGTATCTGTATTCTTTCCCTCCCTCGATCTGCATTATTTATTTTGTGAGCTCCTTAGCACAGCATTGCATATGATATTGTTAAAGATGCAAATGCTGTCAGCAATTGCACAAGTACAAGGTGTTCTTTGTTCCTGTGTGAATGTGGGAGGGACAGTGGTACTAGGACAGCATGGGCCAGGCAGTCATGCACATGGCAGCTGGCAGGTCTCCTCACAGATAAACCACCACCTGACTAGAGGTAAAAACAAACCTAATAATTGCATAATGAATAACTCTGAAAACTGTTTGATGGAAGACAGAATCCCCAAGGATCGAAGTGAGGTAGAACAAAGTGTGCGTGTTGCATCACTTTCTTGGCTCTACGCACATTGCTGTAGGCTAGGGCTGGAGATTAGCCCCAAGGATGGATGGTGCATGCTGGCCATGTTGCTGCTGCTTCAGGCTCATTTCACGTGTGGTTTGTTTTAAGGAGAGTGGTTTGTTCCTGAGCAAAGCTAGGGAGCCACCTAACACTAAACCAGATCCTGTCTTATCTACCAGGTAGACATAGTCATCGTGTATCATCTTTCTGAGGTGTGTGGGAAAGCTGTACTGGCCAGATTGTATTCTAAAATCATCCAGCATTGCTGGGTATATTAAAATATGTTTATTGTTTGCACTGTCAAGCATTGTGTATGTGGAAGTAGGGTGGGCACACTAAGAAGGATGTTAGTATTACCCTTGAATAAGCTTCTGTATGCCAGCTTGGATCTCGGGTAGCCTGTCAAGAAACTCCTTTCTGACAGGACCCGGGACCTGGAGTTGCTGTGATGGTGGTATGTGGTTGCTTGTGTTGGGATATCCGATCATTTTAGTACCGTGTAGTGTCCCGTATCTCTGTGCTGTGTTATTAATGATGTGTAGGTCAGGTTCTTGCCTTTAGATTCTTCTGGAAGCTGGGTTTAGTATGACTAAAATTAACTTAAATGTTACTTAAGTAAGACCCTGGCTGTGGCATCTTCCTTCGAGGCTGTGATCATTCTGCCCTGTTCAGGTGGCTTTTGGGCCAGACCAGTAAAATTATTCTATAATTTGAAAATAAACAAAAATACTCTTTTGCTGAGATACTGAGAATTTTAGAAGAATAGGTTAATGTATTGAGGTGGGTTGAAGAATTTATGCTCAGAGATGCAGGGAGTAACCTGGAGCCTGTATCACGGTAATGGTGGAAAGCAAGGAAAGCCCCAGCCTTGACTGCCTGAGCAAAGATCTTGGTAAAGACACTGCAAGTACTGCCAATTAGCAAAAAGTATTAAAGGGACTGTTTGTCAGGAACATGTAAATCTCTTAAGTTGATACAGATGTATAGCAGAGTGCAAGAATTTCAGGGTAGGAGGAAAATTGTTGAAACTTATACCGAGTTAGACATTTTTGGGGAATGAAAAATAGCCTTCTACTCATTTAAGTGCAAGGGAAACAAGTGGTGGAGATACATCATCATGGCATGAGAGCAATGCCAGGTTTGAAGGTAATTAGATGTCATTCAAAGAGTGCACGAGTACTGTTCGTATCTTTTTTTCAGTTGAGTGGATGATACGGAAAATTTAAAAAAAAACAAATCAAAACAATCCAACCCCCCTGATGGTGGTCCTCGTATAACATCTCACAAGGGATGGACGAAGTCAGAAAGCAGGAGGCACGTGCTCTTCCTCAGGGTTTTGCAGGAACTGACTTATGAAATGAAGAAAAATCTGGAAGCCAGGTTTTATAATCCATGAAATCAGGGAGGGACCAGCTAATTGAGAAACAACAAATCTGACTGTTTAAGAGGAGGCATGAGGAACAAACTGCTGATTTGAACAGTGCCTTGTAAAACCCAAGTGTAACCTGGGGACATTTTGAGATAAAGTTACTCCAGAGTACTTAAAAATAGTTTTAATAAAGCATAGGAATACTGTAATAAAATTCATACAAAATGATAAATATAAATAATTATGAAAGAAATCTGACATCCATCTGTAGTCCTGCCTGCTACTTGAGTAATCTGAGGTATTTTCTTAACTGGTTTAAATACTGAGAATTGCTTTGCTTTTAGCATGCACACTTGCCTTAAGTTCTAAAATTTTCCTTGGCTTTTTAATGACTCCCGGCATATGTATTCTATAAACTATCCACACAGCATTGTTCATTGTCTCTAAATTTGCATTTTAAAGGTGGCTAAATGTGCCAGATAGTCACTTTTATAAATGTCACTGAACTTTGCCTTCCTGGAGATTTGGCTAGGTGTCAGAGTATTTCTATAGCTTTTTTCTTTTTTTAAAATAAAAGTTCGTTATGATAAGCTTAACTTTAGTTGGTTATTGTGGAGGAATGAGAGAGACGTGATAGTGCTTTTTTTCCCCGTTTCCGTCAATCAGTGCTGTATGTGTTGGCTAACATTTGATGGGGGGAGATAGTGTTCTTAAAGACTTAAACTTTTTAGAAACTTCGGAAGTGGTGGTTTGGTGGACGTGGGAGAGGAGCAATGATGTACACATGATGGCAGAGTTGATGCAAGGCCTTTGGTTTTTGTAGCCTGCCATGTAGCCTGTTGGACTGTGTACACTGGTCAGCAAATTAGCACGTTCATTAGGTCAAACCACTCTTTGTGGGCGATGTCTCCTGTGGGATCGGTAGTTCAGGGACATAGGTGGAGGCTGAGGATACTGGAGGTGAAGCTTAGGTTACTGCAGTTGGGTGTTGATTACTTGTGGGTGTGACATTGTTAAACTAATCAGGCCTGACCAGTGCCTCTGATCATGGGAAAGCTCGTTGTTGAATCTTGTGTTCCTTTTCTGCTGGAACACTTTGAAAGTCTGGCTCAAGTCTTGCACTACACTATGTAGCTCTGTTTTAAGGATGGTGTTGGAAATGCATATATTTGTTCCATGGTTAAGACAGAATAAATTAATTATGATTTCTTAGTTCTACAGGGCTTAAAATTTGTATATGAAGATAAAATTAAAAAAGAAAGAACTTAAGCAGTGTACTTTCCACAAAACTGGTGGTATGCTGAATCTAGTGGACTGATTTTTTGTAATTACATTTTCATGTTGGAGAGTCAAAATGCGGTTGTGTGAGTTCTGTAGTTAATGCTAGAAAATACTTTTTTTCTGTCTAGTTCTTTATTTTTACCGAGTAGGCTTTTTTTTTAATACTTCAGACATAAAATACAGTAGGCCTTAGGGTTCAAATCATGAACAATGCTTATTCTTAGAGTGACTAGGGTATTACTTTAAGAGTGTTTGCATTTGATTTGAGAGGTGAGCTCCTCTGTCCAACTCCTCTCCATGTGGTTATTTAGTTAAAAGTCTAAACCCCATGTTTCCTCCTACCCTCATCTCTGTTCACGTGAAAACAGTCTTAGAGATGTAGTAGCCTGTCTCTCATATTTAGTGTAGGTGGAAAAACCATTTTAGAGCTTCTTTTTTTCAGAATAAATGAGAGAGATATTCATATATATGAACATTTTGTATCTATTTTAAAATGATAATGACTGAAGTGTTTTAGTGAGAGTTAAATCAGAGTTTGTTTTAAATTGTAAGGGAGATGGGGTGGTTACCATCTGAGAGTAAATCTGTGGTCGGTTTACATTATGTTGATGAACAGGAGAAGGAGAAATCTTCCAGTCTGGGCTAGGTGCATAAAAGATAATCAGCTGTTTAGGGAATCATTATGGTGCTTGTGTGTTCAAGGTTTTTGGAGGACAAATTTGTAGTTATGTCTTTTGCTGTAGTATGCCATGTATTAGTCTGGCTGTTCGTTCCCTTTGTTTGTAAGTAACGAGGGTGTGGAGTTCTCTTCAAAAGCCTGCTAAAGTTGTCAGGCCTGCATTAAATCATAATTGAGTTTGGGGTTTCAAGTTTTAAACAGTTGTATGCAGAAGTGAGGAAAAAAGTTATTTTTCTTAAAAAATTTAAGTCATAGTCTGTCTGTTTTCAGTTTTTATGTGGATAGTAATGGAACACTAGGCAGTGTTAGATCATTCCTCAGGTGTGGAAAGAAACTCTTTTTTGCACGCCCCCCCCCCCCCCCGTGCTTGACTTACCTTACTTAAAACACTTTACCTGACCACATCTTAGTACCAAACTAAGTTGTATTTGGGACCGGAAATATTTTCTCTGAAAGTCAGGCTGGCAGATGTTTAATCCCCCCACTTCCTTTTGTGTTTGTGTAGGGTACAGATGTCACACAATCAGGGTATATTTCATCAAATCAGTTTCTCACTTGGAGGTGCTGTTAAAGAGTAATGTATTTGTCTTTTCTGACTGTAGCATGCAGAAGTTTTGTTGTCTGAGGACTGCAGTGGTTTGTGATCTGTCTAAATTTCATCCAGATCCACATATGCTTGCTCTTATAACATCCAGTGATACACAGACTACGTAGTTTATTTAATAGTCTCTTCTGGGTTTTTGTTGTGAGTACAATTTATGCGCAGATGAACCAAATACAACAATAAATATAATTTTCTTAAGCTATCTGCACGTGCACTACTAATTCTTTAGACTTGTTGCTATGAGATTTTTTAATTTCTTAAAATTTCAGCATACAGTGACAGGTGTGTTACTTGGCTGTCATAAATAACAGAAGTCTAATCTCGTAGGCTTGGAATTTTGTGTTACAGATTTGCATATTACTGGAAAAGTAGCAAAAGGCACTTAAAACATTAAAACATTCTTTAACCCTGTGTTATGTTTTTTGAAGGCTTGAAAATTCTATGTGTACTTTGTTAATATTTTAACATATCGGGTGGTGGTTTTTTTTTTTTTTTTAGAATTAAACCTGTTCTTTCCAGCTTTTTCCCTGAAATGTTGTGTTTTTTTCTAGCTCTGCTGTTTGCTTTTAATGATGAGATATTTTGGATTCTTTTTGCCTTGTCCTTTTTTCCCCCATCGATCTTTTCCATTCCTCTAACTGTGATTCATTTGTTTCTTCTTCTGCACTGTATCTATTTTCTGCAGCCTGTGTTGGACTGAAGGGAGATCAAGAGCTAGAACATGAGGATGTAGATAGAAGGAAATTAGAAAGTTCTAAAACCATTATGGAAATGTTAGGGCCATCTGCCCTGTGGCAGTGCATGATTTGCTATAAATTCGCTTTTGCTCTTAGTTGTTGAGTGTTTGGGCATCTAGGAGAATACTTCTTATGGGGGATTGAGAAAGACAGGATTTACTGGTTGACTGTATCAGAAGATGAGAATGTAAGAAATGTTGGCAAAGCTGGACTCCGTCCTATTTCTAGGGCTCTGGTGGCTTAAGCTCTGCTGGTTTTGAGAGAGGAGAAAGTGGGGTTATGTTGCAGGAAGGGCTGCAAGGGCTGTTAGAGGCAAACAGCTCAGCTGTTGGTATGGACTGTGAATAATGAGTACTGACGTCTGTTTAATGCTTGCATAGGCCAAATAAAGACTGTATCTGTGGACTGTACTACTGCTTAAACCTTCTTTTTTTGTGCATAAAATGTCACAGTGTAAGAAAACTCAAATTGTGGTGAGAGGAAAATGTCAATGTTAGTTTTTGAAATGTAGATTTTCTTTATTACTTTCTAGGTATCTTGGAATTCTTGTGAATTAACTTACAAGGAGTGCTCATACTGTATCCTGACTCAAATGCTTAATTCTGGATAGGGTTGGAATTTTTCTTGATGAATAAATAAATCTTTAACGTTACCGAAGTATTTCAAACCTGGATATTCCTTATCTGCGGAAAGAAAATCTGCTTGAGAAAGTGCCATTATCTAATTGTTACTTTAAATGTCCGTCACGAGCATATGGGCTTGCGTGATAGAGTTTTTATGGTATATTGGAGTTATGATGGTTATCAGTTAACATTAAGTCTTTTATTTCCTAGAGAGACATGATTACAAGTTGATGTTTTGATTTTATAGTTTTTGTCATTTTTTAACGTGGATGACATACAATATCTATGTAAATGAGAGGTGAAAGCCATGTGCCTTCTATCTGGAATGGAAGGTGGTGCAGTCAGCAATTGCTCTTAGTATCTGGGGAGCTCTTCCACAGTCTTATTGATATTTTTATTTTTTTTAAAGGAAAGGTGATGCTGTACCAGGGAAGGGTTGTCTTAGTTAAATGTAAGTTCCCTAGAAGGGTGGAGTTCTTAATGACAGTCTTTTTCCCAGAGGGTTGTGTAGTCTTTTTAAATATCCAAAGGCCAGGTTGTTGAGTGCCTTGAAAAAGAGATTTTAAGAGTGACTCAGTGTTCTATGGAAGTCCAGGAAGTTGCAGCACGTCTGGTGTGTTGCTAAGCCGCTGTTCGTCAGAGGAGATGCTGGAGCATTCTTCATCCTGAGATAGGTAAGGCTGCATTGCTGTGGTTTGCCAGAAGAAGTCATGAGTAAGTGAAAGCTGTGTCTTAATCCACTGACATTTGATGGAATCTCCTCTCCCTGGTTCCAGACATTTTTTGGACAGTTGTCTCCTTCTCATAAAGGGTAATAAGCAGGAGAAGCATCATGGCTTCAGAAATGAAGTAGAGGGAGAGGCAGCGCTGGAAGCGGATTATGCTTTTCTCTCCTGTGAAATCATGGCCTTAGAGTGGGTGTGAAGAGCGTGTTGCTTCTGTTCCCTGGATTATGGCTAAACCACTGGGTTAGGGGGTGAGGTGAGGGAGCAGGCGCAGCCTGAGGTTGAGGTGAGGCAGCCTTGTGTCTGGGTTTCCTACAGCAGCAAACACTTGTGGCGTTACTTCACACAGCAGCGTTTCACTTGTGTTGCAGATGTGCCTTACTATCTTACTAAAGCTGAAAACTGACAATAATCTGTTAGCACCGAAGAATTTTGTTTTGTAAAATTCTAGTCACTCCATCTCAAAAAGAGAAGAGTGAAACTAAGAAACCATGGAGAAGGATGGTAAAAGTAATGGGAGGTGTGGAGCTGTTTTTGGCCATTCCTGGATATGTGGTAGTCAACTGATCATTGAGCTGCATTAGAATTGCAGTCCTTCATTCTGTAGCGGATAACACCTCAAACTAACTTTTACAGCTATCAACACTAAGGTCCTGATACAGACCACCCTGAGGTGCCTAAATATCATGCCTAGGATTCATATACTCCTTTTGTAGCTGGAGAGCTGAGACCATAATGTCAATGAAATGTTCGTTTCTGTCTGTCAGACTCTACAGGGAGTCTCGGGTAACTTGCAGACCTTCTGCTACATCTGTTGGTATCTTCATGGAGGTTAACAGTTGCCAAGGAAGTATTTACCGGATGTCCTGATGCCTTCTCTTTCCATGCTGCTATCTGTTACTGATGTCTACTGGTAATCCTTGAGCAAGTGCGTTTACTGTAAGAATTTGGCCTTCATCACAGTGTCCTCCCAGCTCACCTGCGTGAATTGTATCCCAGCAGGAACCATGAACTGCTGGCAGATAGCATAATCTTTCTGTCTTGCCAGCCTCAACTTTAATGGTACTTTTCTGAAGTGTGTGAAACTGAAAGGGAGAGCAAGGTGGTGTCCAGAAGCATCTCTGGTATTTTTTCCATGTAATCACACCATTGGTGGCGGAGGAGAGGGGTAGAGCCTCCTCCAGAGTCTGCTCTTGACAGTTTTCAGCTGTACGCAATATTTAGCTTAGTTGACGTCTATAAAGCGCTTTGAAAATGGTAAGCATTATTTGATTTTGGTTGGGGTTTTTTTTGGTGGGCATGCATCAAGCTCCATTGCCCTTACACATATAGCTTTTTCAGTTACCATGTGCAGGGCTTCTTTGGACTGGTTTGTGTGTCATTATTCCTGGTTCCTTTCTGTTTTTTTACTTGAGGGTAGAATAGTAAAGAGAAGGGAAAGCAGAAATTTATATTGGCCTGAAACTTGTTGGAGAAGCTATAGAAATAAAATTTTGACTTCGATATGATATTAATTTATTAGATACCAGTCTTCGCCTGTTGCACTTCTGACACTTTGGTCTGAGGAAGTAAAGCTTCACACTTCAGGTATAAGGTCTGTGTTCTTAAAAGGAAAAAATATAATTTTGTTCCAAATTCTCATGGCCTTTGTACAACAGGCTAGAATAGCAAAGGAGGTAGCAACTAGTGATCTGGCATTTAGACTACATTCAGACTTTGCTTCAACAGAAAGATTATCTGAATTGCATTATTGCCTAATCCATTACAGTTTAAGCAGTCTTGACACTTGATTAAGTAATGTGTAAGTTTGTTTTCAGAAGTCTGTTCATGCATGTATTTCTCCTTAATCCTTAGTTCAAGCTTCATTTTAAAAAACACTTTTTGGCAGAACTTTCATGTGGTTTTAGCAGAGTCCTTGGCCCATCTCTGAATCCAAAATATCTACTTGCTATTCAGTATGAGTGGACGTTGTTTCAGAAGAACAGCTCCCTCTCCCTTGTTTTTAAATTGAGGAACTGAAACTTTGAGACGTGTTGCCAATACTGATTCGACAGGACGTCTTTCGTTGTTCTCATCAGCACCAGCAGTATGAAGCCTGCTCTGTTTGGAACTTAACTAATTCTAAGCATTGACTGAAAATGCCTGCCAGTTTTGAGACTCCCTGAGAGATCAGTGCAGATTTATGCTATTAAAAAAGAAAAAAACCCACAACACCCCAATAAAATCTGTCTCATGGTGCACCCAAAAGTATAATTTCATGGAGCCATAGGAGCATGCAGACTGGAGGACCTCAGGAGGCTGTGTGGTCCCAGCCTTCTGCTCAAAGCAGGGTCAGTTGGATGAGGTTGCTTTGGGCCTTTTCTAGTTGAGTTTCGAGGATCTCCAGTGATGGGAGAGTCCACAGTCACTTTGGGCAACCTGCTCCAATATTCAGCCATGTTCAAGAGAAAAATTTTCTTCCTTAGGTATAACCAGAGTTTCTCATACTTGAACTTTTCTGTTGCCTCTTGTTGTACCCCTGCACACCTCTGAGAAGAGCCTGGTTCTCTATGCCTTCCCATTAGATAGTTGCAGAATTTCTGTGAACTAAAAGAGTCTGAAGACTTCCAGTGCTTGAGTCATTAAGTAACTCTTCTTTATAAAATGTGGGACATACATTAAACTGACCAAAAAACCCATTTATTTTTTAGATCCAGCCTGTTTTTTACTATAGGCAGTTTTTTAGAGATAACATACCATTTCTATAACACTTGTCAGGAATGTGGTGTTTTTCCAGCACATGGTGAACATTTTTTGGAGGACTTGCAGTTGGTTAATTGGAGTAGAAGACCTTTAGATATATGTCATCACTTCATAGACACTGTGTAAGGCCTGTGTTTGGATTACTTTAGTGATATTCTGGCCTTAATTATGTGACAGTCCGATTGCCTGGAAGACAAAACTCAGTGTAAATTTATCACGTCTTAGAAGTTCTGATACCTGGCAGACAATGTTTCTGACTATTATGGCCAATGGTAACAAGGTAATAGAATTCATCTTGTACTTCCCATTTCGGATTGCTTGATGTATTTCCTGGTATAAATATTGCAACAGCTGGAACAAGTTCAAAGGAAACCTTTGTGGTATTGTTCATAAACCCAGCAAATTTAAGAGGCTTTGATTTACTACTTAAATGGGCATGTCTCATTTTCCTTTTTTTTTTTTTTTACAATATGCAAAAAAAGAGCCTAACTGAATTAAAGTTTGTTCTCCCCTTTTTTTTTTTTTTTTTCTTTCCTTCTCCCTCAGATAGCAGCTATTCTCAGGAAACGAAAACTTGACTATTATTTGCACAAACTGCTACCTGAGATCTTGCAATCAACTTCCTTTCTGACAGCAAATGGAACCTTGTATATTGCTTGCTTTTGCATTCTAAGGTTGGTATACTGTGCTAAAAATGAAATGAAACAGGAAAGCTATTTTTATGTAACTTTTCAATTTATATAATAATTTGCCTTTTTTTCTTAATAGGCTTGTTTGTAATGGGTAGGAATAACAAAAGCGACAGCTGTGCCGTCATCTTGATTTCTGGTCTTACCACTTGTATAATGAGTCAATGTATTAATTTTGCTTCCTCTTCTCTGTTTTACTTGTTCAACATATAGTGTTCAAATATGTTCTGGAGGGGAACTGAGAAAGCCTAATCTTCCTCTCCTAGAAAGAATTGATATAATGTCATGTTAGTTTCTGCTTTCCTGATGCAGGAGCTGTGGTGATTTTTAATAATCCTAAACTTTATCCAACCGTCCAAGTTTGTGCTTTCCTTATTTGTGGTCATAAATGAAGTAATTCCCAGCACAACTTCTGTGTTTCTGTAAGATACAGTCTTGCTCTGAAAAATGTGTATAAGTGGTATTTCTGTATTTTGATCTGTTTCCAGTGTATATTTCAAGTAATTATCAGGATAGTTAAAAATTAAACTTCCCTGTTTATGAATATCATGATGTCCTAGGTCTAAATGCATAGACACATAAAGCATACAATAGCTGTGAATTTTTGAAAGTTATCTGTCAGTGCACTCAACAGTCCCTCCAAAATTTAATCAACCCATTACATCCTGCTTCTAGATCTGCTTAGAGGCTTCTGAACTTTGCTTCAGAGCTGAGGGCGGAGGCTAAGAAGAGGAGGATCTGGCTGAGGAGCCATGGAACCCTTTTTAAATAAATCATTTGCAAAGTTCAAAGTGAATCTTCCAGTAATGAGCTCTAAAGAATATTGAGTTTTTCTAGCAATCTGAGTTGTATTAATATTGATTTATCTTTACTACTCTGAGCTATACAGTGGCCTTCCTTATCCTGCCAGGTACTTGCCTGTACATCTGCAGTGCCTTACTTCAGTGCTGTAGTTAGATATTACTCCCTAAATTAAGCTGTTGTGGTTTTAAGTTTTATTGTTTTCAGCTGTTTTGTAACAGAGGTTATTAGCCACCTAGCAGACCTGTGGCTATGTCTGTGCTCGTAAATGGAGCAGGTAAGAGATTAGTGTCTTATTCTGAAGCCAGTAGGTATGGCATCACGTTCACCTATGTGGAGCATAGCTGTCTAAACCTGTTTTGACCTCCAAACCAGCATGGCCAGATGCACACTGGGTAATGGAAATGGTACCTAGCCCTTGCACCCTCCAAGTCCTCCTGAAGCATTGTTTGGGTTGATCCAGACCAAAGCTGTGCCAGGGACGATTCTAACAATTTAACATGACAAGGGATACATGTAAATGCTTACCGTGCTGTTCTTACAGCTGTGCAGCAGAGTAAGCAACCAACATCCTGGGAGATGTACGTGCTTTTTCTGTTACAAAGAGCTGTCACCTGCAGCAGAATTTCTGCTGGTAGGGTCTCTGCGGACTGCCCACCACCTGCAGTTGCAGAACTTGCAAATAAAAAATGTGAGCCTTTTGGCTAGAGTGCTAATTGGACCTGGTAAACTCAAATCACTACTAGAGGCAACAGAAGAAAGAGTTTAGGCAGCCTTGTGTATTCATTATGCCCTTTGAAGTGTATGTGCGTCCAGCTATAAGGAGTATTCTGCAGCTTTTCTGACTGGAATAGAATTCAGACCCTTAGCAATTGAGTAGGATGTGTAAAAGTTATAAAATGACATTTCAGAGAACAACAGATAACATTATTATCAGAAAAATCGTACTTTTCAAATTTGCTAGTGTCCTTTGAAGGATAAATTTGTATCTTGATGATTGGGTTGGCGCAGTATTCATGAATTCCCAAATGACTTTGAAATGATTGCTTGCTGGGGCTCTTTGCAAAGAAAGATCCTCTTTCCTTTAGGAATTAGTAAATGATTAGCAAATAGTTAATATATATGAAATAAAACAAGGGATAAATAATCAGTCTTCATGATAGGAAGAAGTTGCCAGTGTTTTGGATACACCTAAAGAACCTGGATAAGGGATAAAGAGTAGTGTGAGAGATTGATTGAGACTGTTTTGGTTACAGGATTCTGAAACTGCCTGCCATCAATTTTAGAAAGATCTGTTGATTACAGTCACTTAAGAAACTGGATAGAGAAAAGTGCAAAGTAATGCATCAGAAGGAAAAAAAGCAGTCCTATCCTTACATAAGGATGGGCTTTAAACTAGCTGCTTTTAATCAGGAAGGTGTTTGAGAGTCGTCAAGGATAGGTTCTTTGAACAAGTCAGTTCATACTTGAATATGGTCAAGAAGCCAAGTAAGTGTTATTTGGAGAACAAATGTGAACAAGACAGAAAGCCGTATAAATATACGATGTCTTTACAAGTTGAGTACTGTATGCTTTTTTTTTTTTAAGAGCTTCTAGGATTATAATGTTGACAAGTGCTTCACTTGGAATGTACTTAACATCAACATTGTCTTGCAGCTGGAGCTGTATAAGCTTGCTTCTCTCATCTGCTGTTGGGTGGGTGATGGAAGATGGAAATGTGAGACTTCATTTTTTTTTTTTTTAAACCAATTTGTGTGGGTTTTTTATATTTGTTTTTTTTTCCTTTAACGTGTTGTTTGAACTTGTATGATTCCTTGAATGTATTGCTGTGTAATACACTGTATTTCTTTCAGTAGCCCCTGAGAGCAAAAGTAATTACGTATCATTTTCCAGCCCAGAATGCCATTTGGTATTGTATGTTTTAATCTATCAAAGAAATACCAGTACCTCTATGGTGTTCTGCATAACTGTGGCCTGAGTATTTCTGAACTTGATTTGCAACCATCCAAAGAGATTGTCTGAGACTGTGGAGACCTAGATGCTCTAGATCTGATTCTAGATAGTGATGAGAGATTGGATGTAATAGCATGCATCCTGTTATACAAATCTACAGTTATTGTATCTTTTCAGTTGGAAGGTATATTATAGTGGGAGCAGCAGTGATTCAGAAGCGAAGTTGTCCAGCAAGCCCCATGCAGTTGACTGATTTTACCCTTCTGGAGTTCTAGGCCAAAGCAAAAGATTAAAAGGTCTGTAGCTGGATGTGTTAACTCATATTTACCTGCACAAATCCTGTTTTGAGGTGCCCCTTTCCTTCTTTTGTAGTGCCAAGGAGATGTGTTAGCAGTCATATAAGCTGTCCTGGATAAAGCAACCACTTCATCTTTTCATATCTTTACCAAAGTCCCAGCAAATCTTCAGTCGCTGCATACTGAAAATAGGTCTTAGTCATCTGGTAACAATTAAAACACCTAGATATGAAACGTAATTGTCGGTGAGAAGTCTGGCTTGTGGTAATAGGTCTTTTTGATGCTCTTGTGTTTGTTTCCTTTCAGCTAGGGGAAAATCACCAAAACTGAAACTGCTGCAAATATTTTGAAGGATGTAAAACTTTAGGCAAGAAAGTGCGATTAAAATAAGTTCAGACATTGTTTAATATTCTCACCATTTCATAGGTGGGCGAAATTTCAAAACCCTCTAAATCCCACATCAACAATGATTCAGGCTGTGGATAGATGTTCTCATTCTAGGAGGGATTACCAAGCTAACTTGGCTGACTTCCCCCCCTCCTCCTTTTTGCTTCTTGAAGTGGATTAGGGACTATGTCCAGGCTGCTCTGTTGGCAGGGCAGCAGGGGTGATGATCTCTGTTACGGATGTGTGACAGGCCAGCTGGGGGTTGTAATCTCTTCCACTGGTGAGATGCAGAAGACTGCATCTGTCTGGGCTGCAGATGAAGTGCTAGGCTCCAGGGTTGACAAGCATTACATCTGTTAAATGAAAGGTGTGATTTTTAGGTTTTCAGTTTTATTAAATGCAAAACCTGATGAAGACCTCGTTCCTTTAGTCTGGCAGCTAGAGTAATTAAGTTTGTCCATGTACAATTTTACATTAGTTTGCTTAATTAGATTCAACATTATGTATCAACTAGCCTTTGAGTTTTGGATACATTTTTACACTGAGGAATTAAATGCATAACCTGGAGGAGCTCACTTGCTCATTCCAGTTTCTGACTGCAGACCACATGAAAATAACCATGCAAATAATAACAAAAACTTGTTTTCATTTGCTTTAGCGGAAGTTTAAATGTTTCACTCACTGATTGGACATTCTAATTTCCGCTAGATTTTATGTAAAATATGTTACTGTTGTTTCAGAAATCTTATCAATCCAAACATGTAAGCATTTTCAGAGGGATTCCAAACTGTGCCAAAAGAACAAATTCCTGTTTCTTTCCCACAGAAAAGACATTTGTTCTGTTACTTAACAGGTGTGTCTGGTAAGATGTGTTCATACTTATTAACAGTTTTAAAATGGCTTCTCTGAAACTTCATACAGTAATTGCTTTCCGAGAGAGTCCTAGTAATGAACTTTAGCTCCTGCAGCATTTGGCATTGTCATCCTGAGAAATTATCCTTTTGCAGCCGTGGGAATGAACAGTGTGTGTAATTGCCATTACATCACTTGCTGCTGATACACTGGCTCTCTTTTCACTTATGAACATAAGCTGGCATTGCTCACTGCTAATGTTATTTTTGCAGGAGAAGTATGAAATGAGGCTCATCATGCCTTTCACAGCAAGAATGAAAGTGGCCTATCAGATAGTATTGATTAATTATCTTTGTTCTCTCTTCTGTGTTGTCAACATGAAATTTTATTGAAGAAAATTTCCTTTTCTACCCTGGATGTTTGCCATTTTGTTTGTTGTATTTTGTTCACCATGTTTTTGGAAGGGTATACTCCATTGTAACACTCTGTGTTCCTGAACTGATAGTGCTTATCAGCTGAGCAGCCTTGATGTAATTGAGGTATGTTTGCTATCCTGCTACCACATTTCATGGCTGCCTGACTATTGTTTGCTTCTTTGATCAATCTGAATTAGTTTGAAGGTGCAAGTGTCATGAACAGAAATGTGGTTGGTGACATTCTGACATGCATTTTGGTATTCCTCCTGTAACAGTGACCGATTTATAGAAATATTTTCTTAGATTTTGTCATTTGTGTAACTATTTTGGTTTTTTTCAACTCTTACTGTTGGAGGAATTTTGATAGTTGAAATTGTGTGGACAATTTGAGTGAAATCCAGATCTAGTTGCAAAAAAACCTTGGCAGAACTGGGCTGTCAGTGTTGCTTCCAGTTGTAATGTACAGATTGATTCCTTGGCTTACTGCAAATGTGTGATTTACTGTTTTTAGCATCAGTTGACTATCTCCTTTGGAGCATGACATATGTTAT
Organism: Falco cherrug; assembly: GCF_023634085.1. Lineage (NCBI taxonomy): Eukaryota > Metazoa > Chordata > Aves > Falconiformes > Falconidae > Falco > Falco cherrug. The sequence continues at coordinate 9,143,856 of NC_073698.1, forward strand.
AATAATTTGATTTGATTTCTGGCTCACCTGATTGCATCCCTGCATTCCATAAGGCACATCTTGCTGAAGATATATTTGGACAAGTAGCAGAGAGAGGAACAATAATAAGTTCTTTTGGAATATTTGTCTGTGATTAGTACCTGCAACTTTTCAGATACATTTCTTGAATCTTTTGAAAGCACTGCTTTCTTTGAAGGAAAGATATCCTTTAAATGAAATGGATACATTAATGAAGTATGTAATGTTTATGAAGCACTTTGGGAACCCCTCTGAGAACTACCCAATGTAAAAACGTAATGATTAGTATTTATTTATAAGTTGATTAATGTACAGGGAAAAATATAATCTTAATAAAGCGTGTGTAATTTTATGATAAAAGTAAAATAAAGTTTTCATTGCACATGAATGTTTCGGTTGCTTTGCATGTAACGTGTACAAATTACATTTTCAGGAAGATTCTTGGAAAGTTCTACTTTTGGTCTCCTGGCTTTGGTGCTGCTTTGCCTGCCTCTTATATGGCTATTCTCATCGAAAGGAAAAGCAGGTATGGTTTGTGTTTACGCATGTTCAGATTTATATAATAGTTTTTCTTGGTTTGGTCATTTGGTGACTGACATTTGATAATTCAGTGGTTTTGTTTCGGAATGCTGGAAAATTGTTCATTTGAAATAGTGTCTTTTGCAACCCCAGATTTAAATCTAGAAAGCTGCAGTGAGAAAACACTTTGCAAACATTAACTTTCTTGTTTGTGGTTTGTTTTTCTTGTCTAATGTGTAATTGGGTTGCTTAGGATTGCCTGATGAAGCTGTGGTTGCATTTTCTCTTGTTTTTAAAAATACAGTTTAAATAATGTTTGCGATTAGTCACAGAAAAGGAGCATGCTAATGAAAGTTGCTGATGACTTGAGTTAAGAACGTGAAATTAATTAAGATAGAGGAGTAATAGGATGTTGTGGGAAAAAGTGGCTGGAAGAGCTGAACTAATCCAGATTGGATGTAGCATAATGATACAGAAAACAAAAGCTTTCACTTAAGGAAAGGTGCTGAAGTTCAGCTGTCAATGGAAAGTTTGTCATGAAATCATGAAGAGGTGGGAAGAAAGCTCCAAGTGATCTAAGGATAGCTGAAAGATGCCATTTTTAATGTGGCCATGAAAGGTGGCAGGTGAATTCCTGGGTTGTGAGGTTTGAATGCTCTGAAATTCAACTTGTAATAGTAGCTTCTATCAACAGCAGAAGTTGTAATGGTTAATTACTGTAATATGGATTGAGATGCTTTAGTTAGCTAGTTAGTAGGTTTTATTCAAAGTAGAGAAGGTGATAATAGGGTAATGTAAGGGATTACTCTTCAAAAGATGATGAGGGGAGTTTAGTCCTAGAGATGATATGAATGCAGTTTTGGTTACTATGAATATATGAAACTTCCTTAAGCAGTCATTTCAAAATAATTTCAAATCCATATACATCATGTTGTTGACTGACATTCATGTCAGGCCCCATTCCTAAACTTCAGTCATGGAGTAAGCAAAGTCCAAGCCAAGTTTCAGACAAGATTGTCAGAATTATGTCCTTTTGAAAGAATGTGTTGTCTATTGTTTTTGAAAACTGAGGATGTGTAAGAAGTTTTGGAAAGGTGGGAGCTCTTCTAAGTCACTTTATTTAATCTAGCTATAGAGAAAAGTATCATAATAAAGTTACTAAGTAAGTTACCTTTTAAAGTCCTTTCTAGCTGACTGTTTTTCATCTTACTGCGATTACTTCCTGGAAGGATGGATACGTTTTGGTGGGACTCTGTCTAGTTAGACTCCAGCACTCCTGTTGGCATCAGTTTCATTTTGCAGTGAGAGCAAGTACATTTTCTTCCTTTGATCAGTGACAGCACTAGCTTAACTTTTCCTACAGACCTGTTACAATGTGAGGATTTTGTGTGTCAGACTTCTAATATTTCTAGAAAACATTAAGGGAAAGAGTCAAGCTCCTTGTCCCATCTTTGAGTTTCTTGTAGCTTTCAGAGTATTTGTGAGTCAAGAATTGAAACTGCTTGTGAGCCCAAACCTGTGAAAGGTGTTTGTGTAACAGTGGAACAGTTTTGAAAAATTTGCAAAGCTAAGCTTGTTAAGTGTAGCAGAAAGAGTAGGCAAACACATTTTATGTCAAATGATGATTTCTAAGTCTTAGTGGCAATGTATGCAAGCTTTAACATGTTAACGGGCTTCTATTTAGCATCTGAAATGTGAAGGAAAGAAAAGATGAAATAAAGTTGTGTGAAAATAACAAAAGTAGTAGTATGTAGTGAACAATGCTGAAGTACTTAATTCCTGGAAGGTCGGTCTCCATTCTCTCAGAATACAAAATATGTCACAGAAGCTATTTTGCCTAAAAAAATCACATTATATTGCATCAGATAAAATGTAAAAAGGCAACATTGGTATTGCAATGCAACACATGCAGCTGAAAATGTAGGTTCATTGATATTAATGAAAAGAAAATTGTTAAATGGCATCAAAAGGTAGTTGAAAGTTCAGATTTTTAAAATATGAAGTTGTTTGGTATGTTGTCAGAAGCTAACTTTGTATGATGTGTGAAATACTGCTGCTGACAGACTTGGTGAAATACAACTTTGATTTCACATCTTCTTGCTTGTTAGCTTCTGTTACAGGCAAAATCAAATTCCAACAGACTCTTATTCTCTTAAGAAACTAGTGTTTGACATGGAGACAGTGGCATTTTGACTCCTCTCCTGAGTAGCTTACAACAAATTGTAGTGAAAAATCAGGGAGGTGGGAAAAAGTCCTGATTTGAGTTCATAAACTTTTATCTCTAGCCCTTCAATTTGCTGCTAGCAGCTGGCAGCAATATCAAACTTAATCACTTAATCTCTTCCCAAGTCGATACCCTATTTTAAGTACCTCACTGGCATTTGCTTGCACAGCATCCCTGTCAGTCCTGAACTTGGGAACAGCAGGCTTGTAAATCAGATTTTCTTCCAAGTGTTGCTGTTGCTGTACATGTATGCTAGCTTTGTACGTTTTACAGTTCTTACAGAACAGTGGGAAAAAGAGATGGATAGCTTGCCTACGTGCATTACAATCTTGAGGAGGAGTGTGTTTTCTAAAGTGTTACAGAACTAGTTTGATTACAGTTTGTATCTGTGCAATATGTGATTACAAATTTGCATGGCACTGGCAGTGAGAAGGGGAGGTGGCATTGCACGGAAATGTCAGACTCGGGGAAGCAATCTGCATTATATTACGCTGCTACAGTTCTATAAAGACATAAATTGCATGTTAGTGTGTCCATGTGTATTCTATTTAGTGATAATAAAATAGGGTTATCCTGTCTATGAAAACCAGTTTATTGGGATCTGTGAAAAGGGCCAAGGAATAAAACCACTTGTAAACTCTTTTATATATGTATATATAAATGTTTTGTGACTAGTTCTCTTCCGGTAAGCTCACATTGTTATGATTAAGTAATCTTTCGATAAGAATTATTTCTTAAATAATAACTGAATGTAGATACATTACAAATGCCTAATCGCCATTTTCCTGTGCAAATTTATATTCTATGCTTTTAGTCCCTTACTCTGGTAGGAGTAACTTAGAATTTTTGCCTTTTTCTGAGACTCTCAAGCAGTGTGGGTTGTCTGTTAGGATTAGGAGGAAGCATCCTTACTGGCCAATGCAGGTTTATAAATGACAGTCTGACATCTGTTAGCTGCATAGCTGGTATATGTTTGATGCTCTGAGAAATGCTAAGAGGGCATAGAGTTAAATTTCAGCTCATTTTTACTGTACATTATCTCATACAGTTCAGATCTTTTCAACTGTGTTTACTGTTAGTCCTGCCATGTTATTGCATTTTGCTGTGTTTATGGCTCTGGCAGAGGTGTTGAAAAATGAGAAATGAACCAAAAAATACTGTAGGTGTTACTGGCGTGTTACGTGTTTTCATGTGCAAAGAAAATGTTCTTGCAAGTATGGAAAGTATTTCCTTTTCCTGGAGAAATGTACACAATTCATTAAAATGTACATATTTATAAATACTTTTGATTATTTGGCTGTGACTTTAACATTTTAATTACTCTTCATATATTGTCATAATAACTATAGCTGTATTACAGTAAGTAAGCAAGCTTCTAACAGGTGCACTTGCACAAGTGTATTAAAGAATATAATTTAGTTTCACCTCTTACATCTTCTATTAAAGAAAAATGTGCAATTGTTTTGTCACAGAATTTAGTTTTGTAGTGTTAAACATTAAAAGTTGTGTTAATGTCTCCTCAAAAATAGGGATATGACTCGGTTACATTAATTTTGTTAAGCTTTCTCAGGAAATCATTACATGCATTTTATTAACCTTTCTATGGAGTTGTTTTACCAGTATACTACTTGTTTACTTCTATAAGTGTTGTTTCAGATAGTTGTTGAGAAGCAATTGTATTTACTTGTAATTCTGCAAAATGAAAATTGCTTGCGTTTTGTGGCTTCTATTTGTAATTCAAAGTTACAGTCTTCTGTCATTTTTCTCAACATCTATTAAACGTTATAAACAAGAACCGAGCGTATAGTAGAGGAGGAGGTATGTGGCTTAGACTGTAAGAGGTGGTACTGCCTTTTTCTAGGAGCATCAAGACTGAAGGCAAGGAACTAACTGAATTTACTTGTTAAAATTGTTAGGAGTAAAGCTGTTGAAATGTGATTTGAGGTTTGGCTGAGCCAGCCTGTTACTGGAAATCTGATGAGATTGGTTGTACCTTACTGATTGCTAAGACAAAGAAGTCTGATAGGTGAGTGAAAAGTGCGTATTTGACCTCTGTGATTACTCTCAGGGAAAAGAATGATGTTCTCTTTGGTGTTTTGTACATGTGCTGATGTTTCAAAACCATTTAAGTTGTGTTTTGCTAATAGCTAAACGGCACACTTCAGTTTGTTGGGCTCTTGCACAAAAAATAATGTATTAGTGATTTTCCAGAACTGTAACTAAAACTTTAAGAAGGGACACAATTCCATTTTTAATGAAATTAATTGTCTTGCTGCTTGGTTAACTCCTCCCCCCCCCCCCCCCCCCGCCCTTGCCCTTTTTAAGTAATTAAGCCAAAGAAAGTTTAACTACAGGCACCTAAAAGTTCTGTGGCAGTTCTGAAGGGACCCTTCTGGGATTGCCCCCTACTCCCCCCTTAGGCTGCATTAATGTTTACATTCTGGCTGTTAACATTATAGCGGCGCCTGTCTCGTTGCTACAGTTAAGACTGTGTCACTGATGGTATTATAAAACTTGAGATTTAGGGCTTTTATAATTTGGTTGTAAAATCTTGCTCTGGGCGACTATTGGTAATATGGTTTTAGTTGAAAACTGGTGTGTTTTTCATCAAAAAAATTCGTTATACTGAACTCTTACAGAAGTATTTAAAGCACGTGCATTTAAAAAGTGATACAATGCAACAGTGCACATTATAGAGAGCATCTATATATATACACATATATTTAGTGTTCTTGGAAACAAAAGTATTACTATGCTTAGAAAAGTGCCAGAAACATTTGTGTAAGAGCAGTGTGGAATTTTTACACTCTGTGTATGTTCTCCTGATAACCCTCACAGCAACTGTTTTATTTGCTTGCCATAAATACCATTAGACTAAATACATTATAAAGGAAGAATATGGCAGCACAGTAATGGTAAAAAGTATATGCTGTAAATAAATAAAGTGTTTAAGTTTGTCCATTCAAATACAAATCTGTTGGTTTGTATCTCTGTAGAGTAGTATAGTGTATTTAGACTTGAGGTGACAATTTCCTTTCTCAGAATGTTTTACAGTAGTTCGGTTTGACATTGTATTTTAGGGAAACTGTAAATCACCAGGATGGGTGAGTGGTGTTCAAAACAAACTCTTTTAATACAGCAAGTGTTTTTGCAAACATTTATCTTACTTGCTACAGGTAAGAAATTGAGAGAGCAAGCTACGTGGAGGGATGATATTTTTGCATATTTTTTTGTGTTGTAGTGAAAACCCCCTCACATTTGGATCACAAGCATGAGTATTTTGTGGTGTAATCTGGTGAGGACAGCTAGCAGGGAAACAAATTGGGAGTTTTATTCCTCTAGGGTGATTATTACTGTGAAATATGGAGCCAAGCTGTGGAAGTTAATGGGAACACTTTCTGTTTCTAAACAGAAATATGTTAAAATCCATTGCGCTTCAGCAACTGCCTTGGTGAGACCCAATGTTTGAGAGGTCTGTGTTTTTACAGTAACAGCATGTAAGCATTTGAACATGTTTTGCTGTGTGCTTTGAGGGCTGCTACTGCTGTGGTTATAGATCCGTATCATAGAATGGTTTGCATTGGAACGGACCTTAAAGATCATCTAGTTCCGTCCCCCCTTGCCATGGGCAGGGACACCTTCCACTAGACCAGGTTGCTCTTACTTATAAGAAAGAGAGAATATGCTGATTATTCAAGGTTACATGGGAGTGCAGGAGTCCATCTCGAAGATGCTGTAATTGAGGGAAGATTGTGAATGGCAGGTAGCTCAGTATGGGCAGCTCTTGGGAGTGTTTTTCATGGCAAGTAGCATCTCTTGCTGATTTTGGATCTTAGTGGGAGCTCTTGCCAGCACAGCTGAAGTATTTCTAATCAATGATTTCAAGTAATTCATCTTTTTGAGAAATGGGATCACTTGGATTATGCTGTTTGTCCTGACAAACTCAGTCTCCAGTTTGGGGGGAAAAAAACCACAATAGGCTGGTATTTTACACTAGAGAGACTGATAACCTCTGTAGGTTGTATCATTGACAGTGAGTGACAAAATACCAACTTTGCAGATATTTTCAAAGAAATTTCTTTTTTTCCACTTACTGTTATAGTTCTAGAAAAAGTTCCTGAAGTTGATTTAACTGTGTTTACTTAAATCAATGTTAATGAAGTCAGTTTTTAAGAACCATCTTAAGTGGTGGGTAAGGAGCAGGCAGTTCCACTGTGTCATAAGTCAAGCAAGGGGGGCAGAAGACCAGCTTGGCTGAATGGGGAACTCCTTGTGGAGCTCAAGAGGAAAAAAGACATGGAAGTGAGTCCAGGCTGTGCAGGAAGGTTAGAGAGCTGTGCTTTGCATATGCAGAAGACACAAAAGGCCAAAAGCTCAGGGTTTTAACTGGCCAGTGTTGTCTCTGACAACAAGAAGGGCTTTTTAAAGCATGTCAATAGCAAGAGGATGTCTCAGGAAAACAATTGGACTGATACTTGTTGAAGATGGTCACCTGACATATGGAGGAAGGAAGAGCTGAGACATTCAATGGTTTTTTTTGCTTCGGTCTTTATTAACACTGACAGATCTTGGGCTGCCCAGTTCCCAGAGTCAGAGGAGCATGGACTGTATCAGCTGAACATTCTTAAGTCCATAGGGCCTGGTGGGATTCACCCCAGAGTTCTGAAGGAGCTAGCAAATGTTATGGCAGGACCCCTCTTGGTCATCTACCAAAGATCTTGGGAATCTGGGGAGGTCCCTGCAACTGGAAGCTAGCCAGTGTTATTCTGATTTACAAGAAGGATTTGAAGGAGGACCCAGGAAACTACAGACATATAAGACTAACCACAGTTCCTGGAAAAATTATTGAGAAGATTGTACTTTGTACTCTTGAAAGGCATTTAAAGAACAATGGAGTCATCAGGCACAGTCAGCCTGGGTTCACAAAGGGAAAGTCCTGTTTAACTAATTTGATGTCCTTCTATGATAAGGTCACCCAGACCTAGTGGATGAAGGAAGGGAAGGCTGTCAGTGAAGTTGCAGCTGGATTGTGCAGCAGTCGTGTGTAAAGGGGAAAAACATGTCCTTTGTGGGTTAGGAAAAGATGCAGTGTTACTAGCAAGATGTAAGCAATGTGCTCTGTTTGTAAAAGTAGCTGTAGAGTTAAAGATTCTGCATTTAAATGAACAGTGGAAATAATTTTGTTCTTTATGCAAGAAAAATCTCTCCCATACTGTGCTCTTAATTACTCCTACAGTCAGTCTATCCTTCACCCCCTGCCCTTTACTCCTCATGGTTCTGTGTATGCACATAAGAGACAGATACAATCCTTGTACTTCTCCATACCTTTTAAAAATAAGTGGTTGCAGTCAACACTTCAACTTTTCTAACCATCTGCAATGCGTGTTACTATTTCATAGCAGTCATCTCTTCCCAATCAATTCAGTGAACTACAATTATGTGCCTTAGTTACAAAGGCAGTCTAGATAACTGTTCTTAAACTGGATTTCATCCGCTTCAGGTGGCAAAAGTGGCAAGATGAATCCTATAGTTGTGAACAGAACAAGAAGGATCCTTGGGGATGAGTGATTCCAGTCCCATGCAGTTGTAGTCTGTCAGCCCAGGTTATAAACTAATCGGGCTTCTGAGAAACTGTAGCCATGTCTGCAGGAGGGTGCAGCAACCAAGTTTCAGGCATTTTCAGCCTGGAGCTGATCCAGCTTGCTTGTGTGATTCTTTTAAGTCTTGCACAAGATGGAAGAGCAGGAGAGCAGCTACGGCTTTATAGTCAACAATTCATCTTCTGGGATTATACAGGCAGGCAGAGTAAGAGTACTGGAAGATCACTTGTAAAATAAAAAAAAAGTACCTATGATTCTGAAGATGCTGGAGAACATGTTGCAGGCATCTGGGTGGGTCTGTACAGACTGGGTTTATTTTCTTTTAGTGTTGTTACAGTCAGGGCGGCTGACCTGGATCAAGCAGGACTATCTGGCTGCATTTGCTCAATGGTTTCCAGTTCCCTGAGTTTCAGGAGGATTTACCAGTTTAGGCACAGCACCAGCCATGAGGTTACTTCATGACTAATAATGTAAAGACATCACAGGCAGCACTCGTTAAGCTCTGGACTACCTCTATCAGTTGACATAGGGCCAGCCTGGGTGGACAAAGGGCAGTGCTACAAGCTCTGATAGATCCCAGGTGATGGTGTAGCTAGCTTCTTCTGCAGTGCTTCATGAATAATTGAAACTTGATTTAATATTTTTTTGTTATTCAAAGACCGCTTTTGGCAAATCTGTTTTTGAAATGTTCGTTTGGTAGGCTGAATACTAACTAAAACTGACTTCATCATCTGAGTATTAGTATGATTTTGTATTCTATTTTTCATCATTAACCCCCAAAACCCCACAAAAAAACCCTAGAAAACTTGCAGTTCCCTTGAAATGCCTGCAGATAAAATGTCAAAATTCAGACTGCTGCCGAACATTGGAGTGTTTTGCAAGACTGACTTGGATTCAAATGACACAAACAGTGGATTAATTACTGTGTTCTGTCTGCTCCGCGCTAGCATCCAGGAGACACTCATTTGGACTTCCTTGGCTTAAGTGAACACTTAATACATCTTCTGTGTCTGAATGCTTGCGTGTAACATGCAGCTCCCAGAGGGGGAATAATAAATGTTCTGCTAGTATAGAATAAACTTCGGATGCTGCCTAGGAGAGCTGGCTATAGCGTTGGCTGATGTGGCAGTGAAAAGCTTGACATTTACCTGGCGAGGTAACATCCCTGCCTGTGATGCCTCTGGTACAATGGTGCAATGGCTGAAAGTCTTTAAGATAGCTTTTTTATGTTACAAAAAATACTCAGGTCTGCTCGTAGGATGTTGTTTTTAGATAGCACAGACGAGGGGAGCTGAAATCTTTGCTTCCATATGAGCCACACCTATAAACTCTCTGTAATTGAAGTAACTCTTTCCTGTAGCCTCATTGCTCCCAAAGAATTAATGTGGTTGTTAGCTCCTGCAGCAGGAAGAGCGTGGAAGTGGAAACCTAGAATGGTAATGATTTGCTATATTTAACCATGCAAGGGTTTTCTGTGCTGAAGATTACAGCAGTGTACTGTGGTTAAACATCTTGCTTCCCCTTCCTGCCCTCCCCCTCTACATCCCAGGACAGAAAATGACACATTTTTATTTCCTTTAATAAGTCCTATGGATTGCAGAATGCTTCTTGTAATCAGACGATCTTCACTCCAAACTTTTTGGTAAAATAGGTTGAAACTTTTTAGTAAAATAAGCATATGCTGTTAAAACCTTCTCCTGAAGATGGTCTGTCTGTAAAGCAGTAACAGCAGATCCGCTGCATAAAAGGCAAGCATTAAACAGACTGCTCCAATTTTCTTGAAAGACTGTAGAAGTCTGGACTGATTGGTAGTACAACGTCATTTTGTCTACTTGAAGGAATTTGTATGTGCTCCATCTTGCTTCATTAATGATAGATTTTTTCCTTTTAAGCTCCTCTTCAATGTCTGTTATTCATTCCTCATGAGCAATGGACTGAGGAACTAGCAAAAATGTTCTAGTATCAACTGTTGGCATTTTGGATCTTTGAGCTTGAAGTTAGAAAATTATAGATTCATACTGGACCTGGCAACAGCTTCTTTCTGTCTTTGGTAGGTGAAAAGTCATGTTAATGTCTGTCTGTAGTGTCTGGCACGGTTCATCATCGAACGAATACTGATGTCCTGCCAGAAATTCACTTCTCAGTCAACAGGGATATGCTGAAATGGCTTTCAGTCAAACGTTTAGTTTATGTTTAGTTTATGGCTCGCCTGCCTTTCTAGAGAAGGTTTCTGTTTGCCTCCAATACCTCTGTTCCTCAGGACCCTGTGTGTTTCAGGCCCTTACGGATGTAGGCCCACTCTTAACAGTGTTAATATCAGTCTTCTGCGTGACTAATTCATAGTTCTTAACTGGATTTGAAACCTGTTTTTAATATGACTTAATATGCTGTCACTGGGGTTCTAAAGGGGAAAAAAATGCCAATGGCGCTGTATTTTGGCACATCTGACTCAATACCCTACTTCTGCTGGAATAGCTGCTCTGTTTGTGAGTACAAGGGCGTTTAGAAGTTAGTCACACGGTGTGAAAAACTGCAGTAGTCTCCTGATCGAGTTGGATTGATTTGTCGTGTTAGGGGTTGTTTTTTTTTTTGCAGATTGCTTCAGGCATTTTGTAAACAGTGTAATTGGATCACAACTGTAGTCATTAAAACATTATGAGTCTAAAGAGAAAACTAGCTCTAAACGTGCTAACAAAACGATAGCTGCTAGTTTGACGGACTAGAAAAGAGCGTTAGACTGCTTAAGTCTTGAAATCGGTGAAAAACCTGATCATTTGAGTAGCTTATCAAAAAACTTGTGTTGTGGAATGGACTGTCTCAAACTGGGCACAGAATATGGCTTGGGGAGTGGAAGGCAGCTGTTTCAAGGGGCTTCTTGGAAGCTTCTGGAGCCACTTCTCACTGAGGTTGTGTGGGCTGGGTTTGGGATGTGCAGGTAGTGTGTGGGGGAATGGCTCTTAACCTGAGAAGGGCTTGCAGGGTAGAGGTGGAGGAGAACAGGTCAAATGCAGGATGAATTTCCCGTGGTGGTGGGACAACTCCAAGCTGTCTGCTAGAGTAGTGGTCTTACATGAGATTTTCTTTTTTCTCTCCTTCTTCCTGTCCTTCTCGCTCCCAAAATATACTGAGTACGTGTCCAGTGACTGTTGCATGCCTACGCAACTCTGAAATTTGTGTCCTTTCTTGCTCTCCTTCCTAATTTTTATCAACAGTTCTGTTCGTTATGTTCTCTTTTTGTTATGAAGCAGTAGTGATTGCCAACAAAATATGTAGAAGCAATGACCTGCTGCTGCCAAGGATCCCCAAAGCAATTTTGCTCAAAAAGAGAGTATTTGCTTTTATGCCCTACGTGCGTACCTTCCAGACAGAAGAGCCAAGCAGCACATGTTGTATCCCAACTGAGAAGGTGCCCAGAAAAGAACTGAGTGTTTTCTTTTTGATTGACTAAGCTGATAAAAAAACAATTCTGTGTTACTATCGGCTGTCCAAGACTATTATTTGGGCCTTACTTAACACTAGATGGGCCTTCTGTACCAAGAATATGAATTCAGTAAGTCGCTGGAGATCCAGCATTTCTTCTTTTCCTGAGTTTTGATTAATTTGTTTTTCTTCTGTTACTATTAGTCAATCTTTTTCTGAAACTAATAAACTTTTTGGAATTTGATTTTTATCTCTTCATGGAATCAAGGATGTTAAATCACACTTTAATTGGGAGGTTTTTGTCCCCCCGTAGGTCAACCTTTGTTTTGACTCTGGGTCTTTAGACTCCATAGAGAAGCTGGGAGAGGAGGAAAAGGGAGGGAATGTTCAAAGAAAATCTGTATAAAATAGAGTATAATACAGTTAAAAAAATTAAACTATAGATGTTATCATGTATTGCACTAGCTGAAAACTCTAAGAATTATTGGTACTAATTTAACTGGAATGTATTACTCTTTTTGGCTTCTCTCCCTTTCCAGTTTTCTCATACCCTTTCTTTGGCATGTGTTCAAATCATAGAACTTGTTGAGTTTATTTTCTTTCCTTTTAAGAACAACAAATTCTGAGTATTTGCAAGAAACCATTTTATTTAACATGTAATGTGCTCAAAGCAAGTATTACTGATTTGCAGTTTTGAACAGCTTCAGTTTCCCCAATGTGTAAGGTGTCCATTTCCTACTTCAGACAACCTAAAATTCTGAAATAGAAAGTTCCTTTAAAAAAGACAGTGGGTTGTGGGTACTTAAACTGTGTATTTCTGACATGAAGTTATGTGCCTGAACATTGTCTTCATGTGAAAGATTTACTACTGGTGTTTACTAAGCTCAAAAAATAATAATTTTCTTTCTTGAAAACTTACTGCTTAGGTCTGTTTTCATAGTTTTTGGCATTATTTTGAAAGCTTATCTGTTCCTGCTGATTTTAAGTGAACTTTTGCACTAGGATTTCGCTGCTGGCCTCCAGCTGTCAGTAGGAAATTGGTGGGTGTGAGAGATTAACGATACCCTAAACATAATCTGTAGTACTTGTGTTATTACAGGGATGCAATCACAACTCCAGATCTATAGTTGGTTAGCTTGTGGTGTCAAGCTGCTGTAGAGCAGAAAAAAAACCCCTCTCTTCATTCTGACCTTTTTCTTTTCAGGGGAAACCTGTGATTTGTGTGTTTGATTTAATTCTGCAGGTTATAAAGTGGTGTGTTTTACAGTGTGTGTGGGGGAGGGAAGCTGGGGGGAGGAATTCTTCCTGTTTTTGCAGACCACAAATCCTGTCTGGGGAGCCATTGCAAACTATTATGTTAGCTTCTTAGTTTATGTTCAGAAATTAAAGCCAGAGTTAACTCTTTCTTTCTTTCTTTCTTTTTTTTAAAAGGACAAATGTTCTCAAAATTTACCATAACGTCAATGCAGCATAACTTAATGTGCCATTTACCTTTTTTCACATTCCACCCCATATATACCTTTGAATCCACTGATTTCCTTTGAAAGTAGTTTTATTTGTGATTTCTTAGTTTTGTAGAACATCCAAAAAAGGATCATTCATTGAAATAAGGTGATGACTGTCAGAATATGCAGCAGACTCAATGAATAGTGGTATTTGTATAAAATTCAAACTTGAATTTGTAGGAAACTTGGAAAATATGTATTTTTTTCATAAATTCAGTATGTTAAAGCCACATAGTTCAGATTTTGTCACATAGGTCACAAAAAATGGTCAGTGACTTGTTTCATTCTAGTATCTATTTATTCTTAGGTCAAGCTTGTTTGACAACATTAAGAACTTCTGGAAAATAGTAGGAACATGATGTTTTGGACTGGGGATGAAGTTAGTTTACATCAAAGCTAGCTAAAGCTATTCTTGTCTTAGCAGTGAGTTGGATATTTTTCTTTTGTGGGTTTTTTGCCCCCCAGCTGTTTAAATTCACTGTATATGTGGAGAAACATAACCTACCAGTGAGGGTGTTTAATCAGAGAACATGTTCTCTTTAATTACATGCATAAAGATTTTTAATATACTGCTTTATCCATCTTCAGGCTCCTTCTAGCCATCTCTACTACTAACTGCTGCTGCACGCTGGGTTACAAGAGCTGTAGCAGGGTATGGGGCCTGGGTGGTGTACTTGCCCCAGTGTGTACCTTGCCCTGTGGTGTGAATTTACTGGCTCCCTGTTACAGCTCACACCTAGGGCTATTCTCACTGAAAGACGTGCCTGTTTAGTCAATTTATGTGAATTTTGTACATAGTGGTATTCATCTTGCTGTAGTTATTTCCTGTTATTTCTGACTTGGTTGCTTATTTCCCCTTCAGTTTTGAGCAAGAAAAAAAAAAAGTGATCATAAAACCAAGAAGACTAGTAAAAAAAATGCAGATATAGTAGTTCAAATATGTTTAATTAATTGCAATGAAATTAGATTTCAGGGTGTCTGCTTGGAAGGGTTTGTGGTTTAGCTGAAACAAGACAACAGAGAAAACAATGCTTTAAACTGAGTATTGCCAAAAAAAGTTATTGATGAGAAAACCACAAGGAGTGGAATGCTGCCTATTGGAAATGGACAGAGCAAGGCAAAACATATGAAAGAAATACTCAAAAGAAGGAATGAATATTGAGAGAAATACCTTAAAAATGACAGGTACCTACCCTCCTTTCCATAGCTGTTTAGAGAAAGAGGAGGTGTTTACTTTCTGTTGGAAATTTTCTTCAAATGCTGCTAAGGTTGCAATAATTAATTTATGGTAAAATTGCCGTGAGCATAAGTATGTTCTAAAGTTTCATCCCACCTTCAGACAAGGTTATTTGGTGGGGTTTTTTTTGTGTGTGTGTTTCTCTTTTTTTTTTTTTTGTTTTTGTTTTCTTTTGTTGGGTTTTTTTAGCTTAGCAACAACTCTGTATTTAAGAAAACCATAAATATATTGAAGGAAAACCGTAAATAGGGAGAGAGAACAGGCAGTGAGTTTCGTAGGAAAAAACATTTTGGTTGTATTCTAAAAATCAGTATTTTGTATGGTTTGCTATTATATGAAGCAAAAGCTTATGCTACTTGTGAAGGTAAGATTATTCTTCGAATTTTATAACATGTCCAGCTAAGCAAGAAAACATTCTTTAGGAAACTATTCCACAAACAGTATGTTGGCATGCAGGTTTGGACAGTTGTCATTACTTCTGTTGGCATGAATAGGATTTTTAACTCATGTAGCAGGAGTTGGACTTTGGCCTCAATCAAATAAGTTTTCCAGAATTTACAGCACTTGCGTGAAAATATAAATACCCTGCTTACAGGTAGATGCATTCAGAGTCTGAGAGTGACACTTAATGATTTCTTTCACTTTAAAATACTATTGCTTAAACAAAGAATAGGAAATCTTCAATCTGTTTTTTACTTTATTTTAATTTTAAATCCTTGAAGATGAGTTCTGAAAAATTGGGACAGTTCAGTAAAGAGCCATAAATATGATTAAAATCTTAGGGAATGTTGCAGAAAAACTGAAGGAACTCAGTTTTTGTTTAAGAAATGGTATGTGTGTGACTTGGTTGGACTTTGTAGCATTACAGTGGAGGTAAAGATGTAACTGGTTTTAGTGACAGGACAGATACTTGTCTAAAGTAGGGTATAAATTGTAAAGGTAAGTATCATTAAAATAACTTACCAGTGGTTGCAGTGATTTTGTTGGGAATACTTAAAAACAAATTTCTTCTTTTTAAAGAAGTGGTTAATCCAGTAAAGTTTGTGTTTTGTATTAGTTAGGAAGCCAGATTATTTATCACTGTAATCTCTTCTGATTTTATAACCTGTGGAAAAAAAATTGAAGTTGATTATTGATGATATTTTGAAGTTGCATTCCACCCTTTTTTTTCCTGTAGAATGATAAACTTGTTCATGTGAGCCTTGGGAAGGCAGCCGGTTGCAGCTTCCTGCTTTGAGCAGGGATTTGTCTGGTCAGCCTTGCAAACTTCTTGAGGACAGAGGTCTAACAGCCCCTCTGGGTCTGTGTTCCAATGCTTGGCTGTCTTGACGCAGAAAATGTTGTTTCCTCAGGTCAAGTCAAAATCTCTCCAGCCAGTTGATCAATGCCTGTTTTGTACCGGGGACCAAAACTGGGCTCAGTGCTCTGTGTGGTATAGTGAGTGCCAAGTGAAGGGGATTAATCATTTCCCTTGACCTCCTACCTACACTTCTGGTAATACAGCCCAGTACACTGCTAAGGCTTCCTTGCTATTTTTATCCTATAGCTTTTTGGTTTTTTTCACAGTTATTTTAGACTCTCCTCTGGGCAGCACGATCATAAAAATATGTGGTTCTCTGTTGAGGTTTATAGGCCATAGTTTAAGAGACATTGCTGCTAGAATTTGGTCTTACCAAGTTGTCTGAAAAGCAGATTTTTACCAAGTGAAACTTTTATTTGAGGAAGGTATAAATGAACAAGAGAATTATCTTCTGGAAGCTTGTGGTCTGTTGTTATTTAAACATTAAAAGTGGATTCCACGAGATTGGAATTATTCAGCCACGGATGATGTGACCTGTGCTGAATAACTGAACTCTGAGACATTGCCTGCTCAGTTCTCTAACAAGCATACAAGAAAACTCACTTACAATCATGTGTAAGTGTGAATTGGGGGAGAAAAACAAGGGAGAAACAGAATGGAAGGTATATTAAGCACTACTGCTCTTTGGTACTTGTATTAAAGGGTAATTAATAAAAGTGATTGTTTTCGTGCAATCCTCCTTTTCAGGTAAAAGATGCCAATCTTGTTAAGACATTTTCAGATCAGTTTTTCTTTGATTCTTTAGTTTCACACAACAGACTGGCTGGCCAGACCAGGACATGCCACCCCATCTCTTGTCCCACAGATGCAGCTCTCTTGGATGCTGACTTTTGTCCTTGCCCTAGTTCAGCCTTGCTCTGCTGCTCTTGAATTTTGCCCCTGGCTTGTGTTTTTCCTTCCTGAATTAAAGGTCGCATATGTAATTAGAAACAGAGCAGGATATGCAAGATGCTGTCAGTTGAAGAAGTGAGAGAGAGGCAGTGGGAAGCCAAAATGAAGATCTTGATGAGAGAGGCCTCTGGAAGAAAATGGCCTGAGACAGAGATGGTGGTGGAGGAGGGGCAGGTTTGTGTGCATCTGCTTGGGCTTTCCCATAGTGAACTTGCTGGACCATCACTGACGTAGCTACCCGCTGATGCTGGTGCTCCTGAGATTAATGTTCAACACTGGTTTGTGGACTTTGGGTGTGAAACGTTAGCTGTTCATTAGTATCTTTAAACCTCCCCGAAGCAGGTGGTTAGACATGGCTGACTAATTATTTTTGTTGTTTAATTCTTTCCTGCTCTTGTAATACCATTTCCCAATTATTTTCTTCTCTTATTTACCAGCTGCAGTTTTAATACAATCCTTGGGTTGTACCAGTGACCCTTTTGCTTGGCCTGCCTCCATCTTTCTGTCCTGTTTTCCATCAGCTGTCCTTGCTACAAAATAGTGCAACATTTGCTGAACTTCTACCCGCTTTTTAACAGTTGAGTGCAGGGTTGAGTTAGGCTTGCTGGATCACATTTGCCCAGGGCCAGGAAGAGTTGTGTCCCCCTGCCCTCCGAAACGTGGAACTATTTATTTTTAAAACAGTCACAGAATTAATTTGGAGGAAGAAAACTTTCTGCCTGGAGTTAGCCAGGGCCCTGTATAGCGGCAGATAGAGACGGTCTTGCCACAGGCACTTTCAGTCATCTAGCAACTTTCTGTGTTTTCAGCTCCGGAAGTTACTTCCTTGCACAGATTTGTTGTCTGTACATTTTCCCTCCTCCTGACCACCTACTTCTCACATCAGTCTTGCTGAAGCTGTGCTGCAGCTTCTGATTTCTTTCCTTCCTCTTCTCTAGCCCCTTTTCCTTTCTTTGTCTTTGTGGTCATCGGGTTGCATTTTACACTTAGCCAAAAGGGACCTCAATTGAAGCTAAAGCTTATTTAGATAAAATTCTTAGTTTTTTAGTACCTAATAAATAAATAAAATAAATTCCAGCGGGAGGCTGAAAGACCCTGCCTGCATGTCATCCCTGCCTGCGTGACATAAAGACTGCAGGAGAGCATCCAATTTAGTAGATTGTGTGCACATACAATAGTCATGCTGATTTGTGCACATTATATATAATAAAATTGTGAATACACAGGCTATCTCTTAAAGCTGCATCTGTCACTCGGTAGTTGGTGGTAGCTTCTTGCAGGTAAGTGTGTTGCTGCAGGATGTTATTGAGGTTCTGATATTTTCCAGAATACTCATAGTGTATCGAGTTACCAGGTTTACTCTCATGGGTAAATTTTGTTTGAATATTTACTGTAAACTTGTAATATTATCGTAGAGGTAAAAAAATAATAATTAAGAAACATGACATATCCATTTTTCCCTACAAGAACAAAGTAAATACAATTTCCAGTACACGGAACTATGTTGGCTGCCAGTTTGGTAATCAGGAGGGTCAGGGTACCAATATTTTACCACCTGAGCTAAGCAGCGGAAAGACTAGGTGATTGTTGCAGGCCAGCTTGAGAAGTGAATTGTCTATTGCATGAGTGAATTTTCACCCCTTTCTGGTCAGAAACATCATACAGTATTTTGATGCTTTATTACAAGTTGTAGGGGCTGCTTTACTTTTTTTTTTGTTGTTTACAGACATAATTCCCTGTATGTTGTCTTTTTGTTTCTTGTGTGCCTCATCCTAACCAGGTCTTTAGATTCAGGCTTTTCTTTTCTTAGATTTCCATGCTAGAGTCTTGTTTCTGGACAAGCACCGAGTGGAGAAGGAACAGATTCATAATTCTGCTTTAAAATAAACAAAAGCACAAAAATCCAAACCTAAACCAAACTGATTTTGCTAGTTAAAATTTTTAACTTAAGCCAAATTTCAATCTTTCCTGTGAGTAGAGAGGAACTTGTGGAACTCAAGATGGTGCATCATTGCTTCCTGCAAATTCAACGTGATGTGAAAACAGTAAAGCTTTTAAGTGGAATGGAATATAACCCTGTACCTTAGGTATCTGCAGTGAAAAACCTTGATCTGGATGTGTAACTTGGCAAAGTTATAAACACCTAAACTTGGGGGTCAGAAAATACTGAATAAACCTTTTTTCAGGTGATTGAAGCCTGGGAACTATGTGATAGGAATTTCTGCAATTGAAGTGATAGCAAGATATGTTCTGTTAACATACTTCTCTCTTAAGCACTCTACCAATGCTTGGAAACTGAAAACTGTCATGAGAAAATGGCACATACAAGCCTGGGGAGGGACCTTCTGTTTTATGTGGAGTACCAATATGAAAAAATCTTGAATGATGTAAAGACAAATAGGAGTTCAGGTTATGAACTCGGTTATAGAACCGAGAAACTTTAATGGTTGAATGTGTGCCTTCTGTGTTATGTTCAAGTTTTGTGTGTAACAGTGGTAGGGACAATAAGAAAAATCCCAAATACTACAAGGCTAACAGTGAACTCAAGACATTAAGAATGTCTTGATAAGTCCAATAAGAAACACTGAAGCTGAATTTTCCAACTTTTGGCCTAAGGTAGTCTTTGGTAGTCTCTAAGGTAGTCTTTGAAGAAGAGGAGGAATGAATGAAGGCAAAGTGGTAAGGTTTCTCAAGGCTGATGGTGACTTGTGAATGATGTACAGAAAATAACTTTTTTTTTCAGCTGGAGCACAGTGACATCTAATACAGTCTGTTATTGGAGCAGCTCACATCTGCATAGTCAAGGGTTCAGTTTCAGTCTTGTGCTGCAGTAGCATCAGCAAAAGTGTGGAA
This sequence comes from Falco cherrug, assembly GCF_023634085.1. NCBI lineage: Eukaryota > Metazoa > Chordata > Aves > Falconiformes > Falconidae > Falco > Falco cherrug. The sequence continues at coordinate 9,163,483 of NC_073698.1, forward strand.
GCATGAGCTCAAGTTTATACTTTTACTGTCTAAATAGCAGTGTGAGCTATGGGCTGAGATAGGGACAGGTCCGAACATAGAAGGGGAAAAAGAAATTAGATAAAGGTTAGAAGAGAAGGTGGTGGCTGCTGTGCTAGGACAGTGTTGGCATTGAAAAGGGAGGGCATACTGCCCTGAGCCAAGATTTCTACATCAGCAGTCTCAGTAGAAAACACTTTTCATGACAATGTAAGCAGAAGGGCTAAGACGCCTTGAGTTACATAGCACTGGTCACAAAACAGAAGTTTACACGCGAGTGTTTTCCTGTAAATTCACAGTTTAACTTAGGTTTTGGCCACAGTTTGTATACTTAGGTTACTAGCTTGTGTGTAGGCTTTTATCTTGTGATAAGTGCTGTGTAACTCAAGGTGCCTTGCCCCTTCATGACAGCTTCAGGACTCGTGCAGTTGCTATATATAGCTTCGTTCATGTAATTCCTCACCGCTTTGGATACTGTGCTATCAAGGTGCTATTTTTGGTTTCATACTTAGTTTTCTATAGGGTGGTAATGGTTCATCCTCTGTCAATAATAAATAATAAAATATTCATAATGCTTAAAGTGATTTTCTTCAGTGTGCAACAAAATGTTTAATTCATTCACTAATTTTATCATTTCTGTTTGTAGGAGAGGTCTCCTCACAATTTACATGGCCAATCAAGTAAGTAGTCCTTTATTTCAAGAATATGTAAGATCCATTGTAAATGTGTCTTGTTCAAATGTGTCATGTTTAAAATTGATGCTGAGATTCATTGCCTTTTTAATAGTTCCAGGATTTTTCTTTCTGTAAGGATTATGTGTTATTAGATAACTAAAATTATCTTAAGAGCAAATTGTGACTACAGATCTTTTAGGTAGCTGTAAAGCAGAGGCTGAAACGTAGTTCATTGTACTATGCTCAGAATTTTTGTATCATAATCCCAAGACGATGGGTAATTTTGTATGTCTCCTCCATGGTGGAGTGGCATCTGGTACTTTTAATTGTTGTTATTTTGCAGATAATTAATTCAACACCATATACTTCAGTTTCGCAATCAATTCTTTTTCAAACTGCTATCAGCTATTGTGTGTACAAACATTTTTACCGCAAGTTTCTATCAATTACAATTGTGTCATGTTCCTCACGATCTCATTGAAATAAATAAAAGTAGTAAATTTATCTAAATGACGCTTTGTTCATTAACTTTATCTAAATATATAATACTTCTGTAACCTGATCATAGTCCTTTAGGAGTGATTTTATTGTGCCAAAAGGATTATCTAAAGTTTCTTGTGTAGTTTGAGTTGCATGAAGAGTCACAGAAACTACAAAACCATGAAAAAGAAAAAGCTGAAGAGCTGTGTTCTAGACTGCGATGATTTGCTGGAGCCTCAGTAGAATTGTGCGAGAGTAGAACTCTTTGATGGTGATGAAAAGATTAATGACTAAAAGTGATGAGACAAAGGCCATGTATTGTAGTACAGATTAGGATCATAAAATTGATACTTACTCTTCCAGCCTTGTAAAGTCATTGCTGATGACTGATGTCATTCTGAAGAATCAGGGGCAGGGGGTGTGTGTGTGTGTGTGAGCTTTTGGAAGGAGGTGACATCATATGTTTGCTAGGAGGTAAATATCCTGGAAACTCTATATGCGTTTGCCGAACCCCTTACAGAGTCCTCTCTCAAATTCTAGCATTTAACAAATTCTTTTAGGCAGAAATTGTTTCTCGGGTTAGACAGACTCATGAGTGGAGCTTACAGGCTTCAGAAGAGAAGATACTAATTTTTGCCATTAACTTTATTATTGTCAAGTACCATTTTAACTTTTATAGGTGCTTGACTTGGATGGCTCATACCCTGTTGTTTAGTATTCCTTTTCTCTGTAAAGTTTTTTTACCTAATTTGAAAAGATGGGAAATCCTTTTCCTGAGATTTAATTAATTAGATGTTTAGACTCCCAGTAGCACATGGAAACAAGGTTTGATTCCTGCAAAGAAATCTAAACCTTGGAAGGTTTAAAGTTTTCCTTGAATTCAGAAGAGCAACTGTGTAGAAACTTGTTCAGGAAATGTAGGTTGTAAAGGTGACGGTAAGTAGTTGGACATGCCATCCATCATTTCTTTGGGATGGACTTTTCAAGAGAAGGTGAAATAGATGTGCTTAAATAGCAGCACCTCTGAGTATCCCAATTCTGAGAAAGCTATTATCGCATTCACTGCTCTTAATCTGCAACGCCACACAGTTCACATGACATTGGACGGTGTTATACAGGAAAAGTCAACCGATGCAGTTACATTTTATGGATGCCATTGGATGCAATGGACATTCTCTCCAGTATAATGGTTTATTTTAGTCACAAGTCTTTGGTTGAACTCAGGACTACTGGGATTTGCTTTGTAAACTGCCCTTCACCATGGCATACTTGCCTTGCTAACAAGTTATGTAATCACGGTAAACGTTACCTTATTTTTACTGTTTGTCTTTGGTTTGGAACTTTATATGCTGTGATAAGATTAATCTATAAATTTCCTAAGCCTTTAAAACATTTATTTCTGTCATCTTTAGATTGCAGTGTGCCCTATTCTGAAAGCTGGCAAATTTTAATTGGTAGTGATGGCAGCTAGATTGTGAAATTACACTGCATTTCTTGCATTCTGTAAAAGTAGTGTCAGGAACTATTAAAGTATTAATTGAACTAAATGTATTCCTTAGTCCTTTTTGTTTCACGTTTTGCTAAACTGTTTTGCAGCCTGAGCAATAATAAATCATTGAGGCTTTTTGTGTGATTCTTCATGTGTGCCTTTGCCCAATTAGACAGACAGGAGGTAACTGTAATTAAGTTTATTGGTTTTTATAAGCAATTATTATGAATGTTGCTGCAATTATTTTTTATAGCCATATTAGGGCTTTTAAATTAGAAAATTTTATTTCTGTTGTCCTGTTGGTAGTGTGTGACAATTTGTCCTCAGAGATGAATTTACGTAGTGAAAAGGGGAAAGGTATGTTAAAAGTTTTTATGCGTGGCTGCTGTTTCTCAGTTCAGTGAGTGAAATGCATTAGAACATGAAAGGCAATGGGTGTAAGGGCTCTTGTTCTAAAGGTGACATTTTTATTGATTTTTAATCTGGAGCTACTAGAAACATGTGAATAATTGTCCTGGCTAATTTTAACTAAGTCGGTGATTATAGCTTTATGTGAACCTGAACTCCCCAGTTGCATTTCCTTGTTGCTTACACAATAAAATGGCAGATTAAAAATAATGTCATTTTTGTGCTCTGTGGAAAAATCAAATAAAAATGCTTTCTTAGATTAGCTTACTGCTACGTTGAAGCTAAACAACAATGTACTTCAGGGCTTGGATTTTCTTTTGATTTGTTGGGTTTTTTTAAGAACTAGGAATAAGTATAGGTTTGAAGGATCTGTGGTTTTAATTTTGATATGCAGAGTCTAAAATCAACTTCTGAGCTTCTCGCTAGAAGTCAGAGATTGTAGAAGTAAACTAATATGCCTGAGCCCTAACATTGTTCAACATGTAGGTTTGGAAATTTTTAATTAGTTACAATCTGAGACCTGATGTTTCTGTAATACCCTGGAACAGAGTAGCAGTAGTCAGTGCTGTAGACCACACAGAAGCACAAAGCCTTTCAAGTTCTATTTTGGGTTGCACATGTTAAAGTCAAGAAATTTCTAGGATTTTAAGAGATGCATTGGTAGTGAACATAAAAGGTGATCCTTCATGGATAATTTGAGATCAAAAGGAACCCCAGGATTCCAACAAAAGGTGGAAAGTGAAATGTAATCCTTCTAGTTATTTTTATCTGGAAAAGTAGATGATACTAATGACTGTCTGTGAGTAAGACCTATGGCTCTTATGTTTCAAAACAGTTAAAGCATACTTCATTGTGGACAGCTCAACAGTTGTTGCTTTTAAGCTGAAGAAACCAGGTCTTTGTGTTAGAGTTTTTTGTGTTGAAAACAAAACAAAGGCTGGCTTCAATATGTAAGATAGGAAGAGACTAATCTAGACTAGGGCCAATTTGATATAAAACTTTTGAGAAACAAAAATCTAGGAATATTGATATGTTGTCACCAAAGAGGCAGTTAACCATGCATATGCTGAACTACAAAATGATTTTGTTCTCCTTCTTCAGAAAAAGGTGCAAGTTTCTTCACATGCTATGTTTCAAATTCGAAGTGTGCATCACTCTGTCAAAGGCTTTCTTTGTTTTGTACTGTGACATCTAAAGTACGGTGTTGTACTTGTTAATATGAAATCAAAAATAAGTTGCTCTTGAGGGTCACAGATCAAACGGTGTGAAGTTCAAGCATAAGATGAGGCTGCCGGATGCAAAAGGCAGAGTGATGCTATTGAGGACTGCTTCTTGAGTGTGATGGGAGGAAAAGGTGTAGGAATCTGGCCTGGCCAAAGAGTGAGCATTAGGGAGTGGACAGGTATCAATTTGAAAAATAAAACAAGAAAGGTAGGAGCAAAAGGAGGCAGAGAAGCTCAATTGAAAGATGAGAAATGAGAATTTGGTGTGGCAAGAGACATGAAGGGACTGGAGCTGGGCTGATGTCATGGGAATTGTTTTGTGGGAGTGTTACAGATTTTAAAAGTGGAAGAAAGATGTGAAAAAGTAGATCTATTCTAGTTAAAACAGTGAGATGATGCAGAAGATGATGGGCTTGCAGGGAAAAGAAAGGATGAATTTTGTTGCAGTTAATATGAAGAGAGATTTAGCAAGAGCTCAGTAAGAGAGTCAGAGTTGTTGAAGTTCTGGATATGGGAGTTGGAGAAATTGTTGTCAGCAACTGCATGTGGATAAAGTTTACACGGAAATAGGAAGATCCCATGTTTTATTTATCACTGTGCTGATGTTAAGTCATCAGTTCATCTGCCATTTATGAAGCATTGTACAGAGGTCCTCATGTACAGGGTAGGAGATACTGTTCTAAAGAAATACACAGCCATGCTTGTCATCAGTTCTATGAGAACAAAGTATGGCAGGAAGGGTGCATCTTCCCAGGTTATCATATGTTAAAGATCGGTGATAATGAGGAGAAATGCTGAGAGGAGAGTCAAGAGTGTAAGAGGAGTGCTGTAAGGGAAGACCTTCCAAATTCTATGTATTCCAACTTGTGATGTTTTTTGGAAAACCTCAGAGATCTGCTGTGACCATGTTCACTTTAACAGCCTGCTGATGAAGCTGAGAGCCTCCTTACTACTTTGCTATTCCTTTCAGATGTACTAACTCCTTCCCTTCCCTATGTCTGCTATTTCAGAAATACTTTTTTCATTTGTATTTCAAGTCCAATTAAGAAGTAAAGCTACCAAGAAATACTGTTCACATTAAACAAATATTGAACCGAAAAAGCTGATCAAAGGCATTCCGGTGGGTGATGCTCTGCTTCTGTATATGATAGAGAACAAGTAATACAGCTGAGCACAAAGTTTCTTACCGTTATGAAGTAGTCCAAGCAGTTTTACAGTTGAATTATTTTTCAGTTGCATAAATAGACTAAATCTGGGTTCATTTTAGCTGTATCTGTGTTTATTCGAACCAGTCATGTGAAGGCCACATGTAAATTTTGCTCTTACAGCTTGAAATATTTGGTCTGGGAGCATGCAAAAATGCTGAAGTGCAGACTTTAAAAGAAATCCCTTAGGATCTAATGGAGAAATGAGTATCTAGTGCTTCTCAGTCAGCTTTAACTCCAGATATTTGTATGTTTTTTTGTTTTTTTGGTTTTTTTTACAGGATGGAAGTCATAGTGATTCCAAATATCACTAAATCTTCATGCTTTGCAGTATTTAAAAAAAAAATCAAAGCCATTAGCCTAAGGTAAGATATGTGGCACAGCAAAGCGTATACCAAACTTGACAGAGATACGGCACAATATAAAACACGGTTCAAATGTTTGAGACCAAGGGCCTTCCAGTATCACTTTCCATATACACTAAATTTGTTGTTATTGTTCCATGCTTTGTAGGGGTGATGCGTGGAGGGATGAAAGGAGGAGTGAGACTTGCTATGGCAAGAGAAAATACACTTCTGAGCTGTGCTTTTGCTGACCCTGTAGTTTTGAAGTTTTTGCTAATGGCAAACTGGTAATGTAAAGAAAGGTACTTGTGCTCTGGAAGTGATCTGATGCTGAGTATTCATGAGTGGTATTTCTCACCAGCTTATCAAATGCTTTCTATACAAAATTGCCAACATGTCCGAGTTTTTATGGATGTTTCAGGAAATACCTTGTGCCAGTTGCAGTTAAATGACGGAGGATACTATGAATGATGCAGGTTGAAGGGTTTTGGGTTTTTTTGAGTAATATACTGTTGACTGTAAAATAATATTTGTCAATTACATAACTTGTAACTGAGAAACTTATCACCTAGTGCTGTTACATGCTATGAAAAACTGTGTACCAATTCAGAAATATCCTTTAAAATAAAAAAAATGTTCAGGATTATCACCTCATTGATAATTCTGTGGTAAAATAGGTATTTAATGTGCCATTTGTTTTGGAAAACCATTATATTTTGTTACATGGTTTGTTTATGGTAACAGAAAAAGCTGCTTTCTGTTTAAATTTACTAAACTCATTTTATAAACAAGGCACTGACTAGCTCCTTTTCTTCTCCTTTGGGTACAGTTGCATTTCAGTCAAAAGATAAGGGCAATCCAGAATGAAGAAGGGTGGATGGATTTACTTTTACCCAATACAGATTTTAATGTTTTTAGAAGTGCTGGGTACTAGTAAAATGGCTTTGAGCACTCCTCCCTTTTCTTTTTAGATAATTACAATTTTGTTGTGTGCTTTCATGTAATTCTTAGTATTAACATTATACAAGGACTGCCAGGACGGGGGAGCTTAGGTATTCTTTTAGCATATTAGCTGAGATTGGAATACCTGGAATTATTTTTAGTTTCCTAACATTTCAGAAGTAATTTCCATAACTGAAAGTGCATCAAGTAAATGATTGAGTCACTTGTCTTCCAGGATGCTAGCTGTCCTGCCACCATCTCTTGCTTTGTCACTGTTACCTGCACCCTTCTTCTTGGGTGACAGTGGCTTTGGTTGTAGAAGCAGCTGGTGGGGACCGTGTATATTTATTCTCTAATGGTGTCCAAGGTAGATTCTCCTTTCATTCCTTGTGTTGCCACCTTTTGAGCTGACAGTGTGTCAGTTGAATAAAACCATTGCTTAGTTCCTTCTTGCAGGTAAAAAATGTTAGAATAGTAAGTCTTATTTTCTTGGTTTTGTAAGTTATTTAGAACAGCACAAGGATATTAGGTTTATAATGGTTATTAGGAAAAATTTATTCACCGAAAGGGTGATCAAGCATTGGAACAGGCTGCCCAGGGAAGCGGTTGATTCCCCATCCCTGGAGGTATTTAAAACTTATAGATGTGGCGCTTGGGGACATGGCTTAGTGGCAGACTTTGCAGTGTTAGGTCAGCAGTTGGACTTGATGATCTTAAAGGTCTTTACCAACCTGGATGATTCTATGATACTCTATTTCTGACCTCCTGGTTGACTCAGAGGAAAAGAAAAATCCCATTTGAAAGCTCATGGGGAAGCTCTTGGGCTTTTCTTTTAGAAAACCACACTGAGCTGGAACTCGGGATGGTAAAGTAATTCCTGCCTTGTGGAGCACAAAGCTTCATGTGGGGATGGTGTTCTGAAGTGATACACCGATCCCCTAGGGAAGCATCTGTCATCACTGCCTGGGTAAGGGAACAGCAAAAAGGACAGAATTTAGTACCGTCAAGAAAGAAGTCTCAAGTACTCAAAGCAAAATTTCTGCTGTCTCATGGACAAACTGCCTTAGGTGATTAATTAATGTAGGTAGAAAGGGGTTTCCAGAGGTCATATGACTTGTCGTTGGCTGTAGTTGATAATTTTTGAACTTCTGTCATAAGCTAATCCTTTAATTTTAGTGCTCGCATGAAACAAATCTTCTCTGATACCAATTTAGACATCCATATCAACTCAGTAGTGTTTTCCATGAGGCTCCAGTCCTAGGATGACACATCTCAAGTTTGAAGCTTAGCTGAGAATCCTGAATCCCTGCTTCTAATAGTGGCATTTCTGCTACTATTGTGGCCCGCATTGTAACCTGGGATTTTGTGAAGAGTTGATTGCTTCTTTTTCTGTCAGGTCACTTGACGTTCCTTGAGAAGTCCTGCCTTCTGTTGCAGAACAGTATTTTTCTGCTGTTTTGTCATCTGGATTGTGGAGGGCCCCTTCTGTAGCTTCTGCTTCTTCGCTGCCTGGGTCTCAGTGGAAAACTGAAGTAGAAAACAAGTATCTCACACGTTTTCCATTTCATAGAAGACGTATGTAGATGGAGCTCATCTGACATTTGTTCGATGGCCTTCACATCATTTAATCCGTCTTATGGTTTAAAGCCAGGCAGAGCCAGCCCCTCGTTCACAGAATGACACTTCGGGTATATGACTGGTGTCACAGCATGGACAGTCAGGCATCACAAATGCACTTTGTCAGAATGATGAAGGACTTAAATATAGTCTGGCTTATGAAACACAGGAAAAAGGACCATGATTGATGGATTTTTATCCCTTGAATTTTAAAAAGCAAATCTCAAAGAATAAAGCTAGTCATGTGTTAGTTTAGATTTGGAAGACACTGTGCTTGAGTGAGAAAATGTGGTTTGTTTTTTTAATATAGTTTTAATAGGCAATCTTTAATAAAATGGTAATGGAATACAACATTTTCAGGTATTAGTGGCACTTAGATATTATTTTGCAAATTAAAGCCTGAAAATATGAATTTGTCTTTTAGAAACATCTCAAAGGAAGGAAAAAATCATAATGAAACAAGAAGGCTTACAAAGATCTGCATAACTAGAATATACTCTTTACTCATTCTGGTCTCTTTTTCTTTTGGTTTGCACTCTGGCAGGCAGAATAATAACTGAGAACTTTTATTAATTCTAAGCTGTTCTAATGGTTCTAATTAGCTGTAATACCTAGGTATGTATAGGTATGTGTTTGCAGAAATAATGAAAAAAATCCAGTTTAGAAATAATGAAAAGTAACTAAACCCACTTTTGAATAAGAGTGTGGAAAAGAAAGCTCTTTTTCTCTTTGCAAAAGACTTGTAAATGTTCTTAACCTTGTCATACTTGTGCTTTTGTCTCATTTTCTCTGCATCCCCAGGGTACAGAACAGTTCAAGAAGAAATGCAGTTAATACCATGAACTGGTTGTGTACTGGAGTGGTTAAGGAAAGGAATGCGGTAGTAGCAAAAATGGTTTTTACTAAGATGTTAATAAAGTTAACATAGACTACTGAAAAGCAGTAAATTTTGCTGAGTAGTTTGGAGGAATATGGAAGTTATTTAAAAGAAATGAGTGCATTTTAATGCCTGAAAGTAATGTTCAGATCTATTCCACAGATACCTAAGTAAAAGAAAAATTTTACCGTTTCACGGAATCATTGAGTTTATTGTGGTGACTGTACAGGGAAGTGTATTGTATGATTAACATTTCCAAACTCCTTGCTTAGAAATTAAATGCAGATGTTTTCAAATAATCAAAGACTTGGATGTGTTTTATTCTAGTTGACAAATGCTCAAGACACTTTCCAAAAATTTTATTTTGGAATTCAGAATTAGATTCCATAAATGGGTAAGCTATATACTTTATACATATCATGTTCTGTGGGATAGGCAGTTTGGCAACTGAAACAGGCAATATTGAAATAAATTGCTGCTTTTAAATATGAACATTACATAAAACTCGTACGAGGAGGGAAAGAAGCTGAAGTCTTAACTTTCTTTTGAATAGTGTGTAATGTAGACTAATTTGATTAACAGACTACATAATCAAATTGTAGATAATTCATGGCACTGTGTGATGACTGTAAAAGGTTGAAACTTAAGGTCATTGTCACTGCCCCCACCCTAAGTAGGTTTTAAAGGTAGGTTTTAAAATTAGGAGTCATGTGAACTTAAACATTGCTGATGTCTTCACTTTTAAGTAATACAGTAATAAAGTTAGATCCTGGCAGCTGGCGTTCTTGTGGATTGACATGGCTAATTGTCTTTGGCATCTTAGCCTCAGGAAACCTCATCCATCACTTCAGAGCAGAACATTTGGCAAGAGTCAGAGAAAACACTTAATACTTTGTCTCTTGCTTTCTATAGAAAGCTGCTTTGCATTTTTGAACTTTCCAGTGCATTGGATTAGAAGCTCGATGTAATACTTACCTTTATGCTCCTTTAACATGATCTTTTATAGTGAATAACTACCCATTTGACTTTCTAGAATTAGAAAAAGTGTCAATATTGCAAATCAGTTTTAAGGCTTACCTTTCACCTAAGGCTTGTAGTTTATGCAGAATTTTATATCAGAAATATACTAAGTGCTGAAGAAAGCTATTTGACTCTTAGAGTTAATTCTTTGATAGTAATTAGGATGAAAGTAAAGTTTAACCTCAGGTTCTAAAGAGCTTGCAGACACCCATCTCTAGTGCATATAGCATTTCTGATGGTGAGAATTGCTGTGGGCAGTGATTTGATAGATCAAAAAGATGGGTCAAGAGAGAATTCAAAGCTTCCCAGCAGGTTAAATCCCCATAGTGCTTTAAGAAAGTTGAGTGTTTTCCTGGTGGGAGGAAGGCATTTCAGAGGTCTTCTGGGGGAAGCTTGGGAGAGTGAGTCTCCTGCCCTTTGTACTTCATGACAATCTTAAGCAGTCTTTTTGCCTTCTCTCAGACCTTTACGTTATCAGGCAGTCATATTTTCATCCTCAAACCATCAAGAAGTGCAGGTATTATCCTCCCTTCTCAGCAGCAGTCCATGTTACCTGGCAGTTTGTTGCCCTCTCATGTGTTTGAGTTTGTGAGGTTTGGAAAGAAGGGGAAGCGGTTCTGTGTTGGGAGAAGTGGTGGGAAAATGCAATCCAAGGGCTGAAGAAGTTGAGGTGGGACCTTAAGCAAAAGTAGTGCTTTCTCCTTCTGTATGTGATAATACATGTGTGTAGAATTGGTAACTTTTTTTGAAGGGAGGGATTTTTTCAGCTTCCAGCAATATTTGCAGCTGTTTGCCGCTTTACCTCTGCTTCAGGACAATGCTCAGGGTCCAGGTGCTGCTGGCAGGAGGGGAATGCCCCAGGTGTACGGTGAAGCGGGTAAAATGCTGCTGCAGGCTCATCACTCCTTCCCTCATCCCAAACCCTGACGTCCTCCACTGAAGCTTGGAAATCAGAGTGGATGTCCCACTGCTCGTGGGAGTGGTGCCTAACAAGACCGGGTTTGAGGCAGTGGGCTATGAATGTATCTGCTTTATAAAATGGTGAGCAGAGGTGTAAAAAGGGAAGGAAAGGTCATCTTGAGCTGGGTCCTCTGCAGACTCTTGGAGTTTTGGGGAACATCTGTAATGACCTATTGTCAGATACCAGATGTACCAGGAACACAAAAAAATTAATCTGCTTGCTGTTGTTGGAGCACAAAGGGAAACGGGCAAAGGCATTTGTGCGTAGTCCGAGAGACAGAGGTTGGTAGATCAGCAGAACTGCTGAGTGCATTGGCTAAAAGCTGTAAATATCCACTTTAACTATGTCTCTCTACTGCCTTTTAACAAAACTGGGAAATTTGAATGTATAAAATTTTGGAGTCTTTATTTTTTGAGGCTTTGGCAGTGCTACTTAAAGTCTTCCAGTTACTCTTTTGATGATAGTTGTTGTCAAGCTGTTTCTTTACGGTTTCTGGGATCAATAAAGTATTGTAAAACCTGGTGTTGGAATACTGATTTCATTTTATGGAAGAAGGCAGCTTCAATTATGTGTTCAAAGTGTGCAGAATGGAATCATTTCTAAGAAGAATGCAGTTTACAAAGTGTAAATTCAACCTGCTGATTTGTGACTTTTTAATTTTTTTTTTTTCTTTTTGCATGTTGTTAATTTTACCATAGAACTGGCTGGTGGAATGAGTATGCATTGCTTCTAATTATATGTTGCATTTAATTATTACTTTCTGTGCTCCAAATGTTTAAGTTAAATCCTTCATGCTTTTAATAACCTATATCCACTCATACTATGTTAGTGCCAGTTATAGTCTGATATTGTTCCTGACATCATTTATAGGATAATGATAATTAAACAGAGCAGCAGTTTCAGCCAAGAAGTCATTTTGTTCCTTTTTAAACTCTAAGCTGTCAAAATAAAAGTCAGTTGTATGTTTGTGATGCTAAAATACTAGTTCCACAGTAAAGTTCTGGAGCAAAACCTGTTTGGTCTAAAAATTATAAACAGCTTTTTCAGAACAAAAGTGAGTTTTTTGGAAAATACTACAGCTAGCTTCTCCTTTTTCACAGTTTCTGTGATGCAAAACAAAAACTATGCCTTTGCACATACAGTCTGAAATAATAATTGGTTTTATATTTTCACTTCTACATTTTGGAGAAGTATTTCCTGTGTTAAAAAGTATTTTTCGTGGCTATGTATAAACATTATTTCACAAGTCTTATTGTAAACAAATATCTTTTCTTGTGTTTATAATCAGATAAAATGGATGTGCTGTTGTACAGCTGTAACCTTGTATAACTGGCAAATGTTAACACGTGGCTGTTTTAAGTTCTTTACTGATGCTGGTACAGGATACGTAGATTTTTAAACAGTGGTGAGACTTAAGTTTTTTAATTGTGTAAACCGTCACTGGTTTGGCATTCAGGGGGAGGTGGTTCATTTGAAATCTTGTCTCTGTGATATGCTCCTTATGGCTTTAATAAGGTTAGAAAAGTGGAGGAGGACAACTTTTAGCACAGCTTGTAAATGTCAGTCTGGATGGAAGACAGGTCAGCTTGAAAACAATATTGGTGTTGGAAAAGTGAAAGGAAAAAAAAAGTCCTTTCTTGAACCTGAGCTCTAACGAGGGAACATTGTTTAAGAAAATGTAGAATTATGATCATTTTTCGTAAAGCAGAGGGAAGTAATTTTGAAGTATCAAACTACATTTAGTAAATGTGGGGAAAGTTGAAGACAGAATAAGATTTATTTTAGCTGCATCTAAAGCTGACTGGTTTTCCTAAGGCAGTTTTTAATGGTGGTTTGAGCCCTGTCCACATGTGAAACTTTCCAATTAGTGTCCTGTCTTTGCCTTCAGAAGACAAACTGACTTTAACAGCACTTCTACAGGAAAAATCTAGAGGCGAGTATGACAGTAGGATCTTTTCAGATCTTCCCTATATTCTCTACCCTTTCTACACAACAGAGCAATGTTTAGCAAATCAGACACTATGGAAATTTCAGTAGCGCATCAGTTATTGTGTCTTACTACAATAGTCTGTTAAATAGGATTATTTTGGAGGAGCTGCATAGTTTGAGGTTGATCTCATACGGTCACTTCCATGCAAATCTTTAATGCTTTTGTAATGTGAGTGGCGATTCTTTGAGGAGTGTCTTTATAGTCTGGTAATCTTTGTCTGCTCGGCAGCAGTGGAGTGCTTCAATAGCTGCTGCTCTCCTCAGGTCTTGAGGATTGCAGGAGATTTTTGCAGACTTTGTTACAATAAGTCTGGAAATGGAAATTCCGTGTTTGGTATTTCTAGGAAGAAGAATGATCTGAAGCGGGGCTGAATGCTGTCTATTTAAAAACATATGTTTCTTGACTTTAATACCTGGTTTATGTTGACACAACATATTTTGTCAATGAACCGGCACATATGCAATGTTTCTGAATTTTGGTAAGGTTATCCACCATAGCTTGGGTTACAAAAAACGTGAGCCTTGGTTTCTGTAAGTTGTGTTAGATTGACTTTCCATGAATGTTAAATAACTTCATTAAAAATGTCATTAATTTGTTTAACGCTCCTCCAAAATCAAACTAGAAATAAATTGTCACCTTTGAGTATTTTAAAGTGTTACTGATTTACTTTTTTTCAATTGCAAATCTCTTTGTCTTTGAAAGTTACACTTTTTGTTTATATAGACTCATTTGTGTCAGTAACTGGTGGCTTCAGTCTGTCATTCACGTTTGCTGGTACAATTTCTGAGGCAAAATTCTGTTTATAGCATTCCATTTAAATGTTTGTTTGTTGATTTTAAATGATGTTTGTTGATTTTTCAGATCACCGTCTTGATTAAAAGGTCTCTAAATATCAGTCATGTGGCAAAATTTTTCAGAGAATGCTTGTACGGTTGGATTGAAAGTATAGTCGGTGTATGTGTAAGCTCATGCCCCACTAGCTGCTTACAAATACTTGATAAATAATTGTATTTATCAAATATTTGAAAATTTAAAATATTTTAGATAGTTGTATGGGAACTTTTTTGTTTAAAAAGAACAAAACCCCTTCCTTGCTTCCTGATACACATCCACATGTGCACATACTGTCTTTGTCTCTATTTTTCTCCCTTTTTCTGTCTTCAGGGATGTTTTTATTAACCAGTAGGAGCTTTACAAATTATGGCCATTTTCCCTTATAAGAATATGCCGTTGTCTTTGGTGACAAAAGTTCTTTTAACACACTGGAATTCTCTTCTGTCTGAGAAATGACTTCTGGAATAATCCTTTTGCTTTACATTTAAACCTTGATGTTCACCATGTCTCTTTATTCTTAGCCTAATTAAGACTACTGGGAACTGAACCGGGTTCCTGAGCATGTTAAGCTGTGCAAACTGGCCCCTTGAGTCCTGAGCCACGACTCTGGCGTACAATATCAGCTATTTTGTGTTGAAACGGATACACTGGACTTGAATATGGGCATTGTTTGCTAATGCTTGCAAATCGTAGTAAGTTAGTGGCCTTAGGCAAAGCAAGAGGTAATGGGAATTCAGTGATGTAAATAACCTTGCTGGAGAACTTTGCCATGGTCATAAATAACAGAGCTCTTGGATACCTCCCCTCCTCCCCAGAAGAAAATGTGTGTAGGTTTTTTATTAAATTGCATGACTGCCTGCTTATACTCCATTTATGAATCTGAATGTGCTAGAAGTAGATGATGTTTCTATTTCGATGAATTTTGGAGTAAGGCCTCTCACTGATTTGTTAAGGAAATCTTAGTAATGGGCAAAAGTCTGTAGTTTTTCTCCCTGAATTTTAGCCTGTGTGTAGTGTAGGTTGTATATTGTGCCGTATGGAGACTCAAAGAATGTGTGTCAAACTGGAAGGATTATTTTGGAGCTTTACTGAATGGAGTTACTGCAGTCTGTAGTTTGAGCAGCATCTTAAAACAAACCAATTTGTGTTAACCAGTGCCCACTCATGTGGAAGGGGGGGTTGGAAGGAAGCCTCAAACACAGGTCTGGGGTGTGGAAAACCTTCAGCCTATCCAGTGAAAGTTTTCCAGAATCTCTGTGAACTGAAAACAGAAGGGTGTCATGAGCAGTATTAGGAAATTTGTAGCTGCCAATAATTTAGCCACTGGGTTAAGAAGAAAGGCCAGCATAGCAGTTTGTGAGTATCATGACCTTCAGCAAAAGTAGATGAGTTGCTTGAGATTTACTGAAATCATTAGATCAAAGAAACTGTTAGGAACTAAATTAAAGAAAATAAGTCGTTTAGTGTTTGGCAATACCCTAAGAAAACCTGTAGTTAATGTTAATTTTTGAATTTTGATGTAATTTTTTCAATTTGGAGGTCATCTTGTATGCAGGATCGTCAACAAGCTGTATATATGGGTCCTACACTATGGGCGTATCTAAATTTAATAAATAAATAGGGACCATGTATCTTTTTTGAGGCTGTAGTATAGGCATGGTTCTTTTCAGTCCCTTCAACCTGCCAAGTCTAATTCATTGGCTTCAACCCACTGTGATAAATATTTGCAAATGTAATAATTCTTCACTGTTTTGTGGTTACCGTTGTTTTGTATTCAGTTGCATGCTTTTTATCTTCCAGCAGTGTTCAAAACATTGCTTTAAATTTTGAGTTGTAACTTTAAATGCAGAGAATTCATTGATCTGTTATTTCACTGATATTTACCTGTTCATTAGAAAAATGAGATTTTTTTTTTTCTAAACCAGAAAGTCTCCCTGTTAAGAGAGATGCCGTGTTTTTTTTTTTTATTTATTATTATTTTGTAAATGAAAACAAGGATGCAGAGTCCATTTGTGTTAAACTTCTAATGAGTTAACATCATGGTGACCAAGAAAAGTGTTTGTTTATATTGCTTGCTTTTTAATTAAAATGGGTGGGAGCAAATGGAGCAAGAGTTTACAGGGAGCTTGAACAGGTGATTTGGAGAAAAATACTTCACAGGCTTGATAATAGTGCTGATACTGAATTTTGAGGACAAAAACCCTGTAGGGAGCTCTTGGAATATTTTTAAATGATTGCTTACTATCTATTAGATTAGTAAAATGAATAATGAAAGGAAATTTATCTCATTACGACACAGTTACTCTGACAGCCTCTATGCCTTTTTTTTGTTGTCTCCTGAAATACTTTTAGACTGGCTATTGAGGTTATATTGATGAATGTTTGGATAAGCACATATGATGATCCTTGAGGTCCATGTTCAAGTCTTAAATAGCAGCTTTATTGGGTAAAGCCACCTGTGACTCCCAGAAAGATGCAACTTGGTGCAAAGGTAGTCAGAGATGTGGACACTGCTGGTAGTGAATAAGACTGCAAGTAGTGAAGGTACACCATTGTTCTGTACAAATAGTCACCAAGCAAAGCTGGCAGTTGTCCCCCATTTGTCATTGGATTGGTAAGCAATGGTGGAGGTGATAAAGAAGCAAAAATGAGCAGAAAAGGAAGCTTATGGATTTTCTGATGTGTTATGCGATGGCTGAGGAAGAAACGAATAGTGAAGAAACAGAAGGAGAGAATAAGGAAAAAAGGATGAGTTTGTGTGCTTATCTCAAACTTTTTTTTCCCCTAAAACAAAAGGTTTTTATTTAAAAAACAGCATTCAGGAATTTTAGATATGGATAGATTTTCCTTTTATGTAGTAATCTGAAAAGCTAAAAGACTTGTAAGATACATCTTTGGAAGAAAGCTGGAAAAATGGATTGGTCAGAAAAAGGGGAATAATTGTTCACAAAGAGACTACTGAGACTGCTTGATTGAAGAATTGATAAATATTCCTGTCCTGCAGGTAAAAAACAAATACCAAATACAGAGAAATTGTCTACACATCTTTGTGCTGAACTTAAAAGCACAGAATCAGATTATTTTTTTTTCCTTTTCTTTTTTTCATATTGGTAGTTTTAATGGAATCACGTTCACTAACTCAATTTTTAGTTCTTTAAATTCAGCCACAGAAATTCAGGATGGCACTGCAAAAATGAGGATCACACAATTATGGCAAAATACTAGGTAATGGGGAAGAGCACTGATTGTCGTCGTCTTGAATGCTCTGGAAAAAAAGAGCAAACGGAGAAGACTTAAGTTTTACTCGTTATAAGTTGTCTAGAATTGTCAAAATGAGAGGTGGTTTTGGAGACTTGCAGAAGACTGTCATGATACTGTTGACAAAGTAGCACTCATGCAATGCGCATGGGGAAAAAATCCTTTTTTATATACACAGTGTTGAAATATAAATCGTTACTCAGAGGGGTAGGAAGCTGGAATTAGGAGGAAAATGTCAGTTCAACACTTTGTAGCTATTAAATACACACACACACCCCCCTCCACCACCCCCATTTAATATTAAAGATGATTGGGAAAGGAATAGAGGATAAAACAGAAAAATCATTATTATGCCACTGTATAAACCAGGGGTGTGCTGACAGGTTTACTACTGTCTGCAGTTCTGGTCCTCTTTAAAGTGTAATAGAAGTAGAGAAGGTACCTTGTGGAAAAAAAGATGCAAAGGTGTTGAAGAACATGTGTAAGTGGAGGAGCTAAACTAGCCTGTGGGAGGATGACCAAGGAGGAGTAGGAGATAAGTATGTGAAATTCTGTTTGTGTGGAGAAGGGGGAATAGTGATGAACTGTTTATAATACAAGAATGAAGGGATGCCAAAGAAAATTGTTAGCTGTTCAAAACAAACTGATGCACAGACATACAAAGCTCACTGAGGAGCTCATTGACACAGGACGTTGTGGATGCTGAAAACTTTCTTGTGGGCAACAAGAGAAATCATAGCAGAAAAAATACATTAGGGCAATCAAATGCCAAGGTCCTCTATCTTGTTCTCACAGCTCTGCCCATAGTTTGCTGACATATATAGCAGGGAAGGTATTTTCAGCTGCTGTCGTTAGAGACAAAGAATTGAGCTAGGTGGACTGGGGATCTCTTTTGGTGTGGCCATTTTTGTGCTCTTGGGTTTAATACAGGTATTTCTCCTGGGTTTGGAGCGTGAGTTCAAATGTCTGGAGAGGTGAGTCTTGTATCTTGGGCCAGTTTAGCTTCAGCAGCAGGAAGGCATTTTGCTGTGTAAGTTGAGAAACGATTCCAGCAGTTAGCTGGCTGACCCGCCAGACCCCAGGCGGTTGGGTGGAGAGCTTGCTGAAGCACATCACTCCGCTTTCCACTGCATCTTGGTGTGTAGTCTGTTACTGTGTGTTTGCATTTCAGTATCCTAGCTGTCTGTGCAATGATTAATTGAATGCATATGAGCATGGTTTTCTCTACGCTTAAATCTTTTTTACCCTACGTAAAACTGCCAGGCATCTTGTAGCAAGCAGTAAGAGAAAACTGAGGGAAGCCACACGGCATTTGGTACTTTGGAGTGGAATCTCCGGACAAGCAGCGTGTGTGTGTTGTTAGCACCCAGTTACACAGAGATGGTGCATGCCTAGGAGGGAGGTAGCTTACTTTACTAAATCCTTCGTTAGTGTGTACAGATAGTGGAAGGTACCGTCTTTGATGGAGGTTATGTGTCTCTGAATGGGGAAGTCCCTGTTCCGGTGGATGGAGATGGGGAGCTTTGTAGCAATGTGATCAGTAAGACCCTTGTAACACTGATACTGTAATTTTGCTTTACCTCCTTGTCAGACGAAGCAGATCTCTTCCCTCCTCACTTGTTTAAAAGCACTTGGCCTGGTTAATTGCCATAGAAAATGTAGGCAGACATAATTTTTTTTAAGAGAAATATAAACAAATAGTGGACAATTTTAAAGAACAGTAAATACCATGAGCAGTTCTGCCTGTAACTCTGCTTATTTTCTGTTATCTAGTTAGAAGCGTCTTCAGGAGAGGTGTTTCTCTTTTCAGACTGGAAGGGTGAAAAGGACAACGGCTTTGCCACTGGAAAAAGGAGGAGACGGTTTCTTTTTAAAGTGCTTTTGAATCTCGGCAAGTTTCTCAGCATACTTTTAAGTGGGAAGACACATATGCTGTATATGGAATCTTTGATGTTAATATCTGAAAGTGTAGAACATTATTTAATCATAATAACTTGTGCTTCCTAAATAATTATAACAGGAAATGAAATCATCTGGGCAAGTATGACTGTTACATCATTCAGAGGGTTAAATGGTATTTGTGCTAGAGACTTTTCATTAAAATAGATAATGTTTCCCTGAAGTAATAGATATGTCCTCCCATGACATAACTAATTCTTTTGGTAATACTATTAAAATTTTCCTAATTTACATTAAGAATGGTCAAAATGTTAAGCTTGATAAAATTCACTGTGTAAGAGGTTAGAAATAAGGGAGGTCTTTCGATTTTGATGGGTTTGAGCATCTTTTCCATATGGATTCAATTGACATTTTAATTGGAATGTGGAAGTCATTACTCTGACATCTGAAACTGAGGTAGCAATAAAAAAAATTATCACAAACAAGACAGCAGACACAAATTATTTTGTGTTTATTGCTGGGTGGCCCTTTTGAAACTTTCCCAAAGTTAATTGGTTCCAGATATTTGAGAATTGAAATTGTATTATGACAAATTTATTTCTGGTCATATTTAACTTGAGTCTCCTCAGTAAGGCTGGCTTAAACAAACAGAAAAGTTGTCAACCCACTCACTTCTGTCTCCAGTTTTTGTTGTAGTAGCTTTAATCCTAGTGATTTGGTTTAATAAAGACCACTGAGAAAACAAACACTGGTGGTGACTGCGCTGCTCTTAAATTATTTATCATATCTCTTAAGGTTTTACTGTGGCCTAAGTGCTGCTGCGTTAGCTTAAATTGTTCACAGAGATGTCGTGTCGGGTTAAAGGCCTGTGCAGAGTTTGCATGTGCATGTGAGCCGCGTTTCTCGCAGTCTGCGATGGCAGCGGCCGTGCTGACCTGTGAGCGCCCAGGGCAGGCTGAAACACAGGGCCCGGAGTTTCATCCTCCACGTGTATCGCAGCAGGTATCTGCCGCGCACAGGGCGGTCTGGCGGAGTTGTTGGGGGGATGCAGGTGTCCGGTGAGACCGTGGGTCTGGGTTCGTGACGGGGTGGTTGATGTTGCTCACCTTGGGCTACGTGTGCTGGGAGCCCAGGGGCAGGGTGCGCAGCACCCCAGGTTCTTCCTGTGGGTTGGTACCATGTATTTTCTGTAGAAAGTGTAGCAGACAGAAGTACAGCTAAATAGCATATTAAGTGCACGTTACATACGTTGCCATGTATATGTGTCATATCTATCCTCCTGTATTGTTGTGTACTGCCATTGCTGTATTCATTCAATGCTTATTCAATATATTGACTATTCATATGCCACTATTGTGTAACAATAGCTTTTATTTTTCCCTTTTAAAACTAAACCTAGTTAAGGAAAATGTAAAACCGAAGTTACCTTCGTATTTACCGTACCTATCTATCAATACATACCTCAAACTTTTTTTGTTCCTGTGAGAAACAAGCACTTTTTCAAATTTGCTGAGCTTTCATTACAGGTGTCGAGCTTTACTCTTGAAATACTTTCAACATCTAGAGTTAGAAATAGATAAAGCTGTTTCTAACAAGTACTGAAAATCTTGCAATGGTAAAGTAAAAATTGGAATTTGCTAAGAATTAAGTTTCTTACAATGAAAGGATCTAATTTGTATCTTGGTATGCCAACTCCTTGGAAAACAGTCCTTTTCCTATTAAAGATTGTGCATTGTCACCTGCGGTACACTTGTAATAAGATACACAAAATACACACATAAAAAATACACATTTGTATGTATGTATGAACTTTAAAAACACACCTGATGAAAGGGAAGAGAAAGCCTTTGTCTATGTGTCTTCCAGAATCAGCAGTAAGTAAAATGTTAAAGGAAATGTTAGATTTGTGTAGGAATGGCTTTAATTAATACGAGTCTATGTTCTGTAAACGTTGTGTTTGTAAAATTTATGAAAGAGCACTAAACTGCATTAGGGTAATTTATGGACCAAATAAATGTCAGTTGCAAAGGTAAACTAGTGTAGGAAACAGTGTAACTAGGTTAAAAAAAAAAGTGAAGAACTAGGGTAAACTGTAAACTTTGTAAGAACAGTGATACAATTGTTTCTTTATATCCACCCAAGCAAGTATAAGTTGGTTTACAATATATTTATTAACAGTCTCAGACTAGTAAAACAACACTTACAGAGCGATTTTGGACACTTTCCAGCATGCTGTTTTGTGTAGTGACAAGTTAGGCCAGTCCTTTTTTTTTTTTTTTTTTTTTTTTTTTTTACCTTTAATAAGAAGGGGCAGGGGAAGGAATCTGTGTTCCTGGGTCCTTTATAAGGCTGTTAAATTTGCCGTTTGGCATTTCTGAGCGGTGTTTTGCATTGTGCTCAATTAGTGCAGACGAAGCAATTGAAGCACCAGTTTCAGAAACGTACCTAATTACTATAAAACACTGAGAGATCCATTCATTCTGCGTTTCTGGCTCCGTGGGTGCCAGCCACAGAGTCTCCAGCAACTTCTGAAGCCTAATCCCGATTCACTTCTCCAAGTTTCTGTGGCACTTGCATTTTGGAAGCTGTAACGGGGTCTGGCTGTTAATGGTTGTGTGTTGCTGTGCCTCCCATCTGCAGTATGCTACAGTGGAAGTGAAAGCTTGTGCATAGGAAGAGATTGAGAAAGACCTTCTGTGGTAGGAGTCTGAAAAATTAAAACATAGAATGCCACCTCCTTTTTCGGGGGGGGGGGGAGAAAGGGCCGAAGGGTCTTTTTCAGTTATCAGGGCTCTGGATCAATTTTTGGAATAGGATTTACTTGCAGCTGGTACTAGCCATTATAATTTAACGGCTGGTTTGGTGGCAGACCTCTCCCAGCTTGATGACAAACCCTTTCCCATTAGCCTTTTTTGGAGACTTCTGGTTGATTGCTTATTTTTTTAAATAGCTACTGGGCCTTTAAACCAAGACTTAACACGGATGAGCATCTGCTGCTTCCTTTGATAAGACCTGTTTTTGAAACAACAAAGCCATACCTTGCTAGTTAAAGCTGTTTTATCCGGAGGCTTTTGTAAAATGGTAATTCATCCATCCCTCTTCCTATGGCATGAGGGAGCTGACTGCTCTTTGAAAATGTGCTGATACAGATACTTGTGTTGGTGCAAAGCCTGTAACACAGCTGCATCTGAGGAGCATCTTACTGCTGACAATTCACGCTAACAATCTTTCTGATGTTTTGATGGTGCAACTCCTTTAAATTCCAATGAAACCCGTCAGTTTCAGCAGCTTCAGCACCAGGGTTATTTTTTCTGTACATAATGTCAGTGAAGAGTTGAGACTTTTAACTTCTGATAGATGAGAGGTAAAAGCTTGCAGTGAAGACCTGGCCTGACACGTGGTAGTTTAACCTGTTGTTAGCTGCTCTTCATGTTTGCAAAACAGATGCAGCATTTCTTCAGCCATGTTTTGAAAGCTTTCTAAAATGTGAGCCCAGATGAGGCATCAAACAGCCTGATTTATGAGCCCATTTGGTGTTTCTGCACTCATCAGGATTAATTTGCTCATTTGATGGGGAACACGGCATGTTTTAGGCTCAGTTGATTGTCTGCCGCAGTGTCTAAATTGTTTTTATTATTGCTTACATTACTTACGCAGTTCCTTCTTCTGTAAGGATATACTTCTGTATATACTTTTCCTCCCAAGAGGTATGAGCTATTATTTGGCCATGCTAACGTACGAGATGTTCAAATGAACATGCCTATCCGTGCAATCCAACACATTTTATATAATGGACCTACTACATGTATTTGGTTCCTTAAGCCTTGCCAGGAGTAACTGTATGTTTTGTTCCTCATCGAAAAGCCTCTTGGTTGTTATTCTGTACTTGGTTAAAAGTGTTTGTTGTGAATCTTAAAGTCTGTGGAGTTTTTTTAGCTTCCTTATCTGTTTGTCATAAGGAAAATCAGTCAATGTAGGGTGAATAATAAAGTAGTCTGGTGAAGGGATTCTGTGGTTTGTTGGCCTCTGAGGTGGGGAGCAAGAATTTGAGCTTAAATTTAAATTGAAGTTTAAGCCATTTCCTCATTGCCTTCCCTACTTTCCCAAAGTTGTGGTACAACTCTACATCCAGACCTTCCAGAAAGCTGGAGAGGGACTTCTTACAAGGGCATGTAGCGACAGGACAAAGGGGACCAGCTTTAATCTGAAAGAGGATGGGTTTAGGTTAGATAGGAAGCAATTCTTCCCTGTGAGGGCAGCGAGGCGCTGGCCCGGGCTGCCCAGAGCAGCTGTGGGTGCCCCATCCCTGGCAGGGCTCAAGGCCAGGCTGGACGGGGCTGGGAGCAGCCTGGGCTGGTGGAAGGTCCCTGCCCACGGCAGGGGGTTGGGACTGGATGGTCTTTAAGGTCCCATCCAACCCGAACCAGTTTATGGTTTGATGATCACTTGGAGTAGTGTAGCACCATGCTGCAGTTTCTGTATTTGGTAAAAGTAGCAGATGATTTACTGGTGATGCTTCCTGTATTATCCTAAAAAATGTGCAAACTCAACTGCAGGCTTACAACTGCCTTGCTTTGCCTTTGTGCTGTGGGAATGTCACATACTGTGTATTGGGATATGCAAATTTCCTATTTTCATAAATAAGACATTTTATGAACGGAGCAGACTTATGACAGAATATACAAACCTACAGTAATATACCATTAGAAATTCATCTGCTAATTCTTGTAACGATTCAATTTAGTTCTGGTCTTGTGCTCCAGACATAAAATTTGAATGCAAGGTTTTCCAAGTAAGTGTTTTCCAAGGTTTTTTAAAATAAGAATTTAATGGTAATGTCCTTGTCTACAGGAATTGTGTGCTGGACAGTGTAGCAAATTCATCATGAATAAAGTACTAATTCTAGAGAAGAATTTGGTTCTAGAATGATTTGGTTAGTATAATATATATGAGATTTTTTTTTAAAATGCTGTATTTTGGGCTAACATTTCTAGTTCAGTACGTTGTAAGATTTCTGTTGACTTTGTTGTGCGGAAAGTTTGTTTCTTAAGCAGGTTTGGGGTGGTTGTTTTTGTTGTATTTTTTTTTTTTTTTGTAATGTCAGTGCATTTTACTCTTTGGATTTACTGTCTTACTGGAGAGAATGGAATCTTTGGTATCATTGTCACAGGAAATGTGAGATGTTTCTTCAATGGCCACATTTGTAGTTCAATTCAGGTTCTTATTTTAAAAGGTGATGCTGGTGGAGACCTGTGCTTAACACAGTTCTCATGTATTTTAAGTAGTTGATATTTAAGTTCTAGATTCCTAAAGCTAACTTCAGGGATAATTATTTTTACAGATGTCATGTTTTTGTTCCTAACGTGATACTTCAGCCTTGAGGTTACATATCTTGCAGTATAATAACTGAGAATGACACACTTTGAAATAACAATACTTAATAATAAAATTGTCTGTGTTGTCATGAGAGGAATTAAATTTGGAGTGCAAAATACTGTTACAGTCATATGGCTCATTTCTGTTTGTAGGAAGAATGATTTTAAAAACGGGACAGAGAGATTTTTATGCCAAAGTGTGCATCACATTTTTTTTCTACATTATATTAAAGTTTAAACTTTTACAGAATATCCATAGGATATCAATCCTATAGAGATTAATTGTTGTACTAATGAGGTGCTTGTTTAAATTCAGTCTGTGCAAGGGCATAAAATGGTCTTCAACTGTGCAATCGCATAATGTCTTTTCCTTGGGAACCTTGTGTGTTCCTGGTAAATGATTGAAGATGTCTTCTTGATTAGCAGCTGCTCGGCATTTTATTTTAACCATGACCATTGGTGTGTGTTCAAAACTTCCTTTAAATACAGGTTATCAGTTCTTCCATGGGCTTTTCTCTGGTGCTCATCAGCTGCAGTCTGTAAATACTTCACAGACTGAAAATTTATCCTCATCAGTCAACTTGAAAGTGGCAAATATGGTAACCATTTTAGAAATGAATAGTTGACTGGAATTATTTACTCTGATGGTGTTGGAGAAGTGTTTGATAACTTAGTGTGATTCAGTGTTAGAAAGTGGAGACATTTGCCCCTTACTCCTTTCGAATTTGTCGGCTTATATTTTTTAGATATTGGAATTTAGGTGGTCTGTATGTTCTCAAGGCAATGAATGGAAATAAATGATTCAATATTATTTATGACTTTGGGAGGTACGTGAAAAGTATTACTCCTCTTGTAGAGGAGGAATTGCCATGGCAGTACCATCAGGAGTAGATTTTTAGGATCTCTTGATTTCCCACTTTTGGGAGAGAAGATCATAGTGTGCCTACTTACAGAAAAATCCTTTGTATTACAGTTGTCTTGCCTGATGTTGGATAAGAAGAACAAAAGCTAGAATCCAGCTCTTTTGTATGAACTTTACTACTTTTACCAATAATCTCATTGTGGTTGTTCTTCTTTCTTGTGATTGGCCTTCCAAGTTTTAGAGAAAGTGAAGAAGGGGTTTGACAGACTTGGGGTTGATTGCCACATAGCTTTATTTCCCACTTTTGCCATTGTCCATCGTGATCGTCCAAATTCTGATGAAAGGCTAATATCCTGGGAGACCACTGATACGCAATAGTAGAAATTCAAGTCTCATGTTTCTTGTGTTAGAGTATGCTTTGTTAGAGTTTTTTCCCTATATAAAAACATGCCCAGTTATTGTTAGGATTACAAAGCTAGTTGGCTTACCAGGTCATGATACACCAGACAAAGATTTTTCATAGTGTTGAAGTCAATTCAAAACGGTAATTTTGGCGATTGCAGTATTGATGAGAAGGCCTGGCTGAAAGCCTCTTTGCATCTAGTGTGTCTGAGGACACGGGGATTGTAGCCAACTTAGTCTCAGGGGGTCTAAGTCCGAGTCTGGCTGATGCCTTGGTTTTTAAAGGCCTTTTACCAATTCAGCTTGCTAGAGGTACTTCCTTCTGCTTTGACATTTGGTGTTTGTCCCCCAGTTCTGCTGCTGGGCTGGCTGCAGTAACTCATCGGTTGGCAGGATCGGTCCTGTTAGCTTCCCTTCGTGGAAAACGTTTAAGAGCAGGAGGGAGGAGCACCCAGCTCCTGGCATGACGGAGGCGCAGGAGTGAAGTGTTTTACACTTATTTACTATACATGGGTAAATCCAGTGGTTTTGCAAATTCAGAATTTTTTAGCCACAAAATGAGAGGTAGTGAGTTCTCATAAATTTTGTGTTGAGCGCATTTGACAGACCTTAGAACTTCAGTGTTCTATGTTTGCATAAGGTTTTAGTGATTGTGGGTAGGTGTTCCGTCAAAGCCTGGGTTATTAAAAAGCAAGGCTTCTGGAGTACAATCGCGTTGCGGCTTCTGTCAACAGTCTTAGTGTTCAGAATAGATGTGGCCCTTCTGATATTGCATGTGAAGGAGAAGTGTGGCTTCCTTCTGAGATTGGTCTTGTGATAAAAGCTTCCTGCCTTTCTTGAAAAGAGCTAACACTATACAAGTGTGCTGTGCTGTGGGACCGGCACTGCTGGCAGGGAAGGCTGGTCTCAGGCCCTGGAGGTACCGCTGTCCTGTCAATGTTGAAGAGAGATGCTTGGGAAGCAGAAATCTTGCTTGATTGGTTTCTCCGAAGTAGCTTCACTTGAAAAACCGTTGAGGATTATGCAGCCTGTAAGTGAAGATTTCTATTAGGTACTCTTGGGCAAAATATAAACAGCTTTCTCAAGAAGGGGAAGAGGTTGACCAGTGCTTCTCCCAGCTCTGAAAATACTGTTCTAAGCCCTGGAATGTTTAGCTTGCCTTAAAAGAAAAAAAAGTTGAATAATAAAAAATAATTCAGCTTAGTACATTATGTTAGTAGTTAATTACCATTCCCCATATAATAAGTGACTTCCTGAAATTTCTTGCTGATTATTTTGTATTAAGTGGTTTTAGTCACTTACAATCAGCATTTGATTTATTTATTTATTTTTTATGGACAACAGCATGAGATAACCTAACAAAAATGAATTGGTGAGATTTTATTTATCTCCAGAATACACATATCCTTTGTTGAAAACAATTTAGCTGTTATCCAACACCAGTGAAACTTTTCTAGACAGAAGAGGGAGACATTTTTATAAGCTGTCCCAAAAATGAAATGGCGTTAATCTATGTGTTCTGTTTCTAATTAGTTTGGAAAGATTGTGTGACATACACATGTTTAAACAATAAGGTTGGGAAGTGAGTAGAGTGTCTCGCTCAAAGTAGATGTAGTCTGTAATACCTATTGTTTACAGTGTGGTGATGATAAATGACTAGTTTGAAAATGTTTTTTGGGTTAGATCTGTGTTAGTTTAAGTCATAACTCTGGGGGTAAATTACAATACATGGAAACAAACCAGTTGAGACAAAGAAATTTTTGTTCCATTTGCAAATACTGAGAGCTGCTACTTAGAATTGCTACCAGTGGGAAACGTAAAAGATGAGGTAATCCCCTAAAGAAAAGGGACCATGGCTGTGACACATTGAACAAATCGTGTAAAGCTTGTAGGGAATGCACTGAACTGAACTCCCTCAGAGCTCATGCTAACCAGAAATTCTGGTCAGTGAAGGCAGGTAACGGTTGGACTTGCTGATCGCAAAGGCCTTTTCCAACATAGATGATTCTATGATAAAGGAATTTGTAAATGACTGTATTTAAATTAGCCTGGGATTCCAGAATGCATGCTTAGGTGATGTGAAGTAAAGCTTGACTTGAAGTAAAACCAGCTTGGCGGTCATAGTGAAACTTAAGAACATCTATGGTGTGAGACCCACGGCTGCTGGGATAACTGGCTGGTGTCATTGAGTGTTTATGTCTCTGCCTGAGAACAGGGAGGGATCAGGGGGTCTCTGGATTTTGCTCTCAGTTGTCCCAGTGATCCACTGAGGATCTGTGGGTATCAGTACAGACTCAGGGGTGAAGGGGTGGAGAGCAGCCCTCTGGAGAAAGGCTTGGGGGTACTGGTGGATGAAAAATTGGACATGGCCTGGCAATGTGCACTTGCAGCCCACAAAGCCAACTGTCCCCTGGGCTGCATCAACAGAAGTGTGACCAGCAGGTCGAGGGAGGGGATTCTGCCCCTCTGCTCCGCTCTGGTGAGACCCCACCTGCAGTGCTGCATCCAACTCTTGGGGCTCCCAGCATGACAAGGACATGGACCTGTTGGAGCGAGTCCAGAAGAGGCTGTGAAGATGATCAGAGGCTGGAGCCCCTCTGCTGTGGAGACAGGCTGGGAGAGCTGGGGTTGTTCAGCCTGGAGAAGAGAAGGCTCCGGGGAGACCTTACTGTGGCCTTTCAGTACTTAAAGAGGGCTTAAGAGCAAGATGGGGTCAGACTTTTTACCAGGGTCTGTGATGACAGGACAAAGGGTCAATGGTTTTAAACTAATAGAGGGTAGGTATTAGGAAGAAATTCTTCACTGTGAGGGCGGCGAGGCGCTGGCCCAGGCTGCCCAGAGCAGCTGTGGGTGCCCCATCCCTGGCAGGGCTCAAGGCCAGGCTGGACGGGGCTGGGAGCAGCCTGGGCTGGTGGAAGGTCCCTGCCCATGGCAGGGGGGTGGGACTGGATGGTCTTTAAGGTCCCGTCCAACCTGAACCTGTCTATAATTCTGTGTGTCGTGCTGGAGTTCAGTGTAGCTGTGGGTCAGGGCAGTGTTGCCCTGTTATCCTGACACTTGGTGGCTGCATCAGGCTTGGGCAGAGCTCTTGTTTCTCCGCCTGGCTGTTCTGGTGGCCCGGGGCCAGGCAGCAGCAATGCCCCCCCATGTGTCAGTTCCAAATGGGATGGAGGGAGATGGGAAGTCCTCCCACTGCAGGGATGGTGTGGGATGAATGGTTGGGTGCCTGTGCTCATTCTCACCATTTTTGAGCTGGAGATCTGTAGAGTTCTGTGCCCCCGAGTCCTGGGGGAGCACTGGCTACATGCAAGTATGCTCATATATTCCTGGGCTAGCCAGAGTGGTCTTTCAGCTCTTATCTTTTATTCTATCTGGCAGCATTACTAATCAAAACCATTTTTGACAGTTGTCATGTCTTTCTGCAGGCTGGCTTGCAGCTGTTTTCTGTCCTGCTGCTGCGTGATTGGAAAGGAGGAGGGTTTTGGGTGGCTTCAGTGGCTCGTTTCTCAGATGCAGAAATCTCTGCTCAGTGCTGGTGGCCGGGCAGGCTCGCTTGGACCTCCTTTCTTTGGTATTTCTGTCCAGGCAGAGGAGATTAAATGGCCTCTTTCTCCAGTTTCCCATGCTGGCTGCTGGCCTGGTTCGTGGGTAATTCAGTTCATGAGCATTATAGTGCCGGATTTTTTTTTTTCCCTGGCTTCCTGATACTTAGTTAATTGCAGTGTTGAGCTGTACGGTTTGTGCAGAGAAAACTAGAAAAAGGTGCAAGCCAGTTACAGGCTGGGACCACGAATCCCAGTGTAAGATGCCAAACATTTTTTGGGAGGAGAGTGGGAGGAAGGAGAGGGAGAAGAACAGGTGAGAAGAAGTCTGAAGAAACAAAATTATCATAATCTTGGCAAAAGTTACAAATACCACAACTGCAGGCTACTGGGTTCAGATTAAGATAAATAAAGAGTAATGCTTTTATTTCATCCTCTTGGCAGCCCACAGTGTTTGATTATTTTTGTGCTTGGTTCATTTGTTGAGTGTGTGTTCTGCAGCTTTAAGTTTTAAAGCTCTTTTAGGGAGAGGCTGAGGTTCCTGAGCTGGTCTGCATCGAGGGGGTGTTCTTGCAATGCAGACATAGCAAAGGCTAAATGCAAAGTCCAGCACTGTGATATATGTTATCTTTCGGGCGCTATGAAGATCAGGGTAGTTTAGTTAGGTAGTAGGGTAGAGGTGAATTAATTCATAAAAGAGTTTATTAACCCTGAAAGTGCAGATTTAGTTCAGTGAACAAATGGAAATTTGTTAGTGTAATAGAAATGACACTGACCTGATCAAATATTTGTGTGTAAATTTGCACTTACGTTTACGTGACAAATCTGCAAATATTCTAAGGAAGGAGCAAGATGTAGCTCAAAAAGAGCTGCCTGTGCCATTAATCTTGTTACTTTTAATACTGGTTTGTTTGTGCTGTATTAGGGTTGAGTTTCAAAACCCCAGAACAGTTAGTACTTTTGCTGTTTAAGATCCATGGCTGTGATCCGTGTGCTTGATTTACTTTCTACCCTCTCATCTTCAAGCTGCTCTTGCCTCCTCCCCCATAAATAAGAGCAGATTTAGCCCTTCTCTTGTGCATCCAGAGCTTCCACGAAATACGCCCGGAAGCCACTAATTGCTGGGGCTTGGGAATATTGCAGATGTGTGTCCTTCTATTACCTATGTGCATCTTTATTTTCATTTGGGGGAGGCAGTAAAATGTGATTTGTAGACTAGGAATTGTATTATCCTTCTAATAAAGGTGCACAGATGTTGTATAAGTAACCGGAGGAAAGGGGGATCAGATATTATGGAATTCAAAGGTGAGTGTTTGGTGCAGTATTTTCTCTGGGTGTTCACATTCTGAAGGCTGAAAAGGGGAAAAAAATCAGAGAAGTTTCAGAAAACAGGTGCGTGGCTATCCTGAGCTCTGACAATTATGCTTATTGTTGGATTTAAATTGTTTAGTCTTTATAGAGTTCACAGTTGCTTTTATAGAAGGTAAGTAGTGATTTGTTCTGCTAACGGGGTGAATGTTAAGAACTTGTGTCTCACGGATGTCAAGTGTATGCTGATCTAGTCATTGCACCAGTAAGGTTCAAATAGTAATTCAGTAATTAAGGCAGAGACATTCAGACTTCTTTAAAAAAAGTGAAAGACAGAGTTACATGGAGTTCACAGATGTAACACTGAATGAATGAAATATTTTTAATGGTTTTCCAGAAAATACAAATTTAAATACATCTCTTTAAAAGCATCTGTTCAGCTTCAGTGTTGTATTTTAACATATTTAAAATATATTTTAAATTCATAAAATATATACAATAGCAATAAATTGTATACTGGTATTACAGTAATGTAATCAAAAACTGTAACAATAAATTAGCTCATCAGTGAAGTTAAATCTGACATCTGGGGTAAGGTTTGGATGGAGAAGGTTGCCTTAGACTTGAAATTCTGTGGACAGAAATCAGGGAAAAAAATATTCCAGAAACTTCTTGTATATTTTCCTATTCGGTATTATTTCTGAATCTCGCCACATCTGTCTTTGATAGCACTCGTGCTTGTTTTCGAAAGCTGTGTGATGGGTAGCTAATAAGGACTATTAACAATAGTTAATTTGCAACATGAAATCAAGTTGAAAAATATTACTGATGATTTTGGACAGGCTGTCAGGGACCTTTTTAAATGTAATTTGCTTTTCATGAAGAAGCACAATTTTTACAGGCCAGAACTGTCAGCCAGCTATTGTAACCAAGATCAGCAAACTTAATAGGAATAAAAAAAAAAGCCTTTTGTGTTATTCCATCCATTTTAATTCTTATAACAATTTGCACCATTTTCATTTTAGTTAAATCTGTAAATTGCTCTGAATGACTACCAAAGATCTGTGCCTTTCAGAACATTTCTTTAAATAGAATATTTTTTTTTTTTTAAATGCACCTTTGGAAGTAGATGCCAATATCTGTCAGGTGATTAAAAAGCATGCATTTCCAAATTAATCAATGTGCATTAGCAGTCCCCTCCACTGCTCGCATTTACAGTTTTAACTTTGGTAAACCAGTAACTATTTTGATAAAGTATTATAAACCCATTTTATTTTTGTGAATACCTAGAAAATTCAAAACATCTGGAATCTAAGGTGCTGGGTTTTTTGCTATTTTCCCTACAATTTCTATCAATACCGCACAATTTGAATAGAAGCGACTGCTTGGTTGGAGAGGGAGCAGTTGGTCGTCTTTGGAGATGGCATCGGAGCTTGCACAGCGGTACAGGGTGGTGAGATACATCAGGCTGCCATTTCCCCTCACATACAATGTAACACAGTATAATGAAGAACAATTTTGGGATTTAGCTTGGCAACACATTTATTTCACACTGAGATCACTGAAACCACGTGCTGATGATTTGCTTTCTTACAGATTTCCGACTCCCATCCCCAAACAGAAGTATCTGCAGGCATTGCCTAAGCCTGTGATGATCCTTACTTAAGGCTTATTCACAGCGAACTGAGTGCAGATAAATCTTACATTTTTACAACTTGATAAAAATCCGATTATAGTGAAATATTAAATGCTAACAGAGGCAGAAGCAGTTGAAAATGATCTAAAGTCCTAGTTGGTGGTTTCTTTGGAGATGCTATTATTATTTCTTAAATGGACAATTTTACTTTTTTAATCGGTTATCCTGACGTGATGATAAATATTTCCAGTCTTTTGTATTTCATAGTCACAGTTACACATCCTAGCATAAAATAAGAGATTATTTTGGTATTTTCAGTATTAAAAAATTGACATAATTTATGCTGGTTTTTTGAATTAGGAAGTGATAAATGCATATAAAAATCTGGCATTCAGTGGGAAAATATCTACTATAAATACATACACAGATTTTAGAAGTTATTTTAAAGTTGTTTAGAAGGATTGAAAGGGCTGATACTGCAGCCAGGTAATTCAACTTATTCTAAATGCCATGTAACTTTGTGTGTCTTTATTCAAGGATACTGGGAATTGTGAACCAAAAGAGCTGTGAAAACTGTTCTGGGGGGAGAAGGGCAGTTTTGACCTGATGCTTAAAAGTATGCTAAACTTTTCTAATATAAATCTATTGCTGAAAAAGTCAAAGGTGGTTGTTTTTTTTAAAAATTAGCTAGCCTGTGTTGAAAAATTGTGACAGAGCAGTACTCTGCATGTTTTTATCAGATTTAATCCAATTAAATAAGCAAACATCCCATTTCAATATACGTAATACTTTTTAAAAAAAATATTTAAATTTGTGACATTGGCGTTCAAGGGATTTAGACTTAATCAATATTGGAACAAGTTGCATGAGAATATTATGCAGCATGAATATTGGCTGTTATTGTCCTAATAACCTTGGTAAATTTAAAATTAAAATCCAAGAGTACACCAGGCAAGCTGTGTTCAATAAACTGGATTTTTAGTCAAAGTAGGTTTGATTTTTTTATAGGGATCCTTTTAATATCAGCAAGTTATTATCACACCCAGCACTTCAGAAAGTTTAGGAGGTGTGTGAACATACTGTCCTTTTTTCATTACTGTTGTGGGTTTCTTCATTCATGCAGCTTCCCACCCCCCCACTCCCCACCCCCCTATTCTTTATGGAGCATATTCTTTATGGAGCATTAAGTATGATGGAATTTGTCTTTAACATTTCAAAAAAATAGAGTATTTTGGTACGTTTATATTAAGTTTCTCCACCGACGTGCTTGTTCCTCTGTATCTAACCTGTACAGCCTGAATGCCAGCAGGACTCTGTGGTTTTTGGGGGATTTCAGTGTGGCTTGGCTTGTCACAGCTAGAAGCCGCAGAAGGAAGGATGGCCTTCCACTTGGCTGGCATAAAGGATTTCCACCGCTTAAGAGAATTTGGGGAATTGGGCTGTGCTTCTTTGGAAAGCACAGAGAATTTGCAGGTCATCTGTAAATTGTTTTTTTGTTGTGTGTGTTTTTGTTTGTTTGTTTGTTTGTTTGTTTGTTTGTTTGTTTGTTTTAATACTGGAACAGATTGATCAGAGTGGTTGTGGGACCTCTGCCCTTAGAGGTGCTGGAAACATCTCCAGCCCTGGGTGACTGGCTCCAAGGGGCCCTGAGTAGAACCTGGTGGCCCCTGTTTGTACCTGCATTTGCAGGGCAGAAAAGGGTAAAGATGGAAATTAAAGGCAGTGTGGGAGTTTGTCCAAACCAGAAGTGTTACAGAGAAATGCAGATTTTAAGACTGGTCAGATTTTCCTAGCCTGATCACTTTTATCACTAGTCTGTGTGATGTTACAGTTTTGTGAAGGTGTTAAAGAGACGTCTGAGCCATTTTGTCTTGTTCTTCTTCCACATAAGACGTTGCCTTACTTAAATCTCAGCATGTTGTTCACACTTCGTTTTCTTTGTAGAAAGGATACAAACTTGAAAGGTTTTCTGCTGCTGCCTGCCTCCTTCGCCTTAAACATCACACCAGCAGTACGCAGGAGTCTGACCACTTTTTTGAAAGATGAACTTCTTGACGCATCCTCTCAGATTTTGCATACCTAAAAACCTGATA
Organism: Falco cherrug; assembly: GCF_023634085.1. Taxonomy (NCBI): domain Eukaryota; kingdom Metazoa; phylum Chordata; class Aves; order Falconiformes; family Falconidae; genus Falco; species Falco cherrug. Next base: position 9,197,940 of record NC_073698.1, read on the forward strand.
GCTCTTCCTCCAGCTTTGTCACTGTCAGTGCATGGATGGCTATAGGTGCCCCCACCCCCCCCATGCCGGCTGGGTGGGCAGCTGTGATTGTAGTGCTAATCTTCTGAGTGATACTGGGCGCATGAAGAGTGGCCCATAAGAGGACATGTATGGTGCTAGATCTGCTGCTGCTGTGATTCTTCCTTGTGGCTGAATGGTTTTGACATCTGGCATTAACGGTGTGAGTGCAAGTGTATTAGGGGAGAACTTTTACTAGTAGATGTGAAAAGAAAGTCACACATGCCAGTAGTTTTCAAAAGAAACAAAAGCAGCTTAGCTGTATTGACAGAGTGTTCAATTCGGTTGAAACAGCCCTAAAAATGTTGGTGAAAGAAACCAATTTTGGGAAATACAAAAGGTTGTATGAGGTTCCCTTTATCTCTCAGAGAAGAAGGGTTTGAAAAGAACGGCGCCTGGGCATTGCCCTAGGCTGTCATGGGTGTAAACATAGTGATGCATTTTGCAGTCGGCGTTCTTCGCTGGGGGCTGGGGGGAGCATAAAGTAATTAGAAGCTCTTTTATAATGTTCTTTCCTGCAGGCAGTTATTTAGAAAAGAGTGAACCCCACTTAATCTGTGTCTAGCAAGACTGAGGAATTCATCTTAAGAGATGCCTTTGATATTAGTTTGTTGAGATACAGCTGTCTTAAGGTAGTGTACCATAAACCCAGCCAGTCTTGCAGTCACATTAGTACTGAGCTGCTTTTTTTTTGTTTGTTAAATCGCTATTTAGCAAGATAATCAGCTAGTACAAACTACTTTTATTTCTGAATTTCTAAACATTTTTTGAAACAGCCTGCTAATTACTTTTTAACATGGATCCTTGAAGTTAGATTTTATTTTTTTTTATTTTATTAGAACCAGATATTTAAACCACGTTTCATTACAGTTGAAATTGAAGCTGGCTTCACTACTTGCTGTGGAAACAATGCTTTAAAACAAATCTGTTCTTGTGTGCACTAATGTGCCAATCTGTGATTTTACGTAACCAGTGAATTTTGTCATGGCTTTTGGCAACCAGCTTGTAGAAGGAAAAGTGATAACAGAATGTTTTTGTACTGTAGCCTGCATTAAGAGTCAGTAATCTATGTTTATGTCAGAAATATGTGCTAATTGTCCCACTGGATTAAAGAAAGGATGGGAAAACTTAACACGGTAAGGTATGCAACCTAACTAAAGATTAACTTTATTAAAGATTTCCCCCAAGTTGTGTTCCCTGTCATTTGCACATGAGAATGTTGTGTTTTCTAATGTCACCATTATTAAAAGTTCAGAGGGCTCGGGTGCTTTTAGGAAGAGAGTTGCATCATACTCTTGTTTTTTGAGACTTGTTTGTTAATTGAAGTGTGTCATATTAAACAGCAATTTTAAAAATAAATTGGTTGCATGAGTTGTAAGATACTATATAGCTATTTTTTCCATTAGTATCCCAGTTTTACCTGACAACTGTGGAAGACCATCTTATGTGGCTGAGCAGCTCTGAGCTGGATGAAGGGTCTTGTGTCGCAGGAGGGACTGCACACTGTTTAGGGGGTTACTTACGCTGTAGACCAGAGTCCTTGATAGACTTCTCACCTTGCAGTAAACCTTTGCCTAACCTGTGCAGACTGTTCTAAATAACTTACTGAAATGATTCATTTGTAAAATGGTGCTAAAGGTAGCTGATACCTTAAAAAGTGTTGAAACAGACACTGGTGATCTGGGGTTGTCTGTACTTAACTAACCAATTTGTGTGTGTGTTTGTTGATGCAGGCAACAGAAACATTGTTCCGCATGGCAGTAGCAAGAGGAGCTATTACACCTTTAAGACATGGAGAAGTAAGGCTAAATATATCTCTTTTTTCTTTTTTCTTCCTTTTTTTTTTTTCACATGTGATATAATGTTTTATTAATATGATGCTTTATAAATTCCTGAGAGTAATACTGTCTGCAGGTAAGTGAAGAGGGCTGGACTGTATATAACTTGCATACCTACATTACAGTTGTGTGGTGTGTTTTTTTGTTTGTTTTTTTTTTTAAGGAGAACAAGAATTTAAGGCCTGCCCAGTGGGTGATTAAGTACCCTTCAGGAAACACTCCCATTTTTCTCTCTGCCTGAATCATAATGTAGCCTTATAATAGAAGTGACTCACAGGTACGTCCTTTAGGCAGGTAGTTTTTCACTGGATTGTCTGTGTTAAAAATTGTAGAATCCAGAGAAATTCATGAGGCTGATCTTTGTTATTGAGTAGCTGCAGAGAGGTCACTTCATCTTTTGTTCTTTTCAAGAAATAGTAACTTCAGGTAGTATATGAAGTATTAAGACATGCATTATTCTATAGAGGATAAATAGATTTTGAATATCATGTTGCTCATACGTGCTTCTGTTGATGGTGAACGTTTGTTTCTTCCTTTGTGTGGTTTTATATCAGGTAAACATTGTTCTGAACATTGATGATTAAATGTCTCTAATATTAGGTGGTGCAATTTATGCTTAGGTTGAATTTAATTTTAAAAAAAATACTATAGTCAGTCATGACACTGGAAGAAAGAACTGATCTGGGCATTGCCACAGCTGGATGCTCTGGTATATATAGGGTTTTAATTGTAGAAACCTCCATGTGTTTTTCATGGTAATCTGATTTTGATCAAATTCTGAGGTAACTCTGAAAAGGTCACATAGTAGGCACAGCATTCAGTCTGGAATCGAGACATAGACTTAGCCTGGGAATCCAGGCTGTGCTGTAAAATGTTCCTTCTGCTGATGAAGCTGCCTTAATTTGTCTTTAAACAAACTAGTATCTTTGCATCAGTGTGTGAAGATGTACCTGAGATTTCCTGTCCTGCCATTGTCGGTAGCTTTAGTGTTTCTGAATAGATTCTTTATATTTTTAACATACTGATGTTCATGCGTTACACGCTTCTGTAGAAAAGAAATTTCCAGAAGTCTTAGTTATGGAATATGTGTAACCCTTCCAAATTCTGTTTGGTTTTTCTCAGTGAACGGTGCTTAATTTTCTATGTTTTATTGACAAGGCTGCAGAGAACTTGTGGAATCTCCATCCTTGTAGTTACTCAGTGAATGGTGTGAATTATGGAAAAATCAAATGATTTTTTCTTTTAAATGTGTAACTAATTGTACCATGCAATGCAAAATACTGGGATGATTGCAGGCATAATGATCTCTCTTGTGAATATTGCAATGTCTGTATCTGATCCATCTTGTGTTGAGCCAGTTCAGCTCACTGATGTGGTAGAAAAAGTTTTATTTTTTTCTTCAGATATTCCCTCTGATCTTTTATCAATTAAACTGCCTCAAGGGCTAGGGAGAGCCAGATGAGAAGCAGCAAAATAAGTGGTGAGATGATGTAGCCATGGTTAGCAAGAAAGGAACTGGATGAAAGTGCATCTGTGTGATGATGGTGAACATTACATTGGCATACTGTGTCCTGTGACACCATGTACAAGGTATTCCTTGGGCTTCAGTGGAAATGCAGTTAATGCTAAGCTAGATAATTTATAGGTAAAACATTTAAGAATTGCCCAGAGTTGGTTTTTTTGTGTATGAAGGCAGTGGGAGAAACAAAAAGACCTTTTTTTTTTCCCTCTTATATTTTTATCAGGCAATATGCATAGGGGAAAAAGTGTTCTCACTCAAGGAAAATATTTTCATTAAATTCCATTGTGGAATTATAATTTACTTAGTCTGAAAATGAGGAATGATATTAATCAAATGAAACTAATTTTTCCAGAAGAAACATACAATTATCAAGAGTAATATTAAACATTTTTTTAGCTCTTCCAAGAAATTGCTGAATGTTTGCACAGTGTGTAAGTAGAAAGAAAGCCAGAAAAAAAGTTGAATATGAACTAAAGTTGACTGTATTCTGTTTGAGAAGTGTGAACTTGGCAGTGAAAATCAAAGCAAAGCCACTTGTTTATTGGAAATTCCAAACTACGGAGGCAGCGCTCCAGATGTGCAAAAGTGCTGTTCAGCTTTCATAGCAGTACTTAAAAATGTAACCCCACTTAACATTTAAGAGGAGTAAAACTGTTCAATATTGGAAGCTAAAATCATACTTGTTTGTTGTAAATTAATAAATAAACCCTGGCAATATTCTGTCTGCACTGCTGAACAGATTAATGTGCAAACATATCTTCTATACAGGCAAAACAGGGTGCATGAAAAACTATCCCTTATAATCCAGTTGTCATCACCAGGTGGATTTATAGTTTATAATATTGAATGTCTAGGGGAAATGCCTTTTCTCCTCCTTCCAACGTTTCCTCATCCACTGCAACTCATCAAGCCATTATGTATATAGAATTTTTAAATTTCTCCTTTATTATCCTTGAAGAAATTGAAAAATGAGGTTGTACTGCTTTTTGACTTTTGCATATGGTTTGTAAAGTTACTGTTGGAAGTTTAGAAAACAGTGCTGCCATAAGTCGTTATCAAAATTGGGTACATAGTGCTAATAAATTATTTAACTGTGGGATATAGATCATAGAGGTTCCTGAAGAATTTTCTCAGCGGTTCTCTTGCTCTTGGCTGAATTGAAGTCTAGTAGCATCCATGGGAGGTAATCAAACCCAGAAGCATAATTAATATGCAGGATTCAGTATGTTGTTTGTCATGTTAATTCGTTATTTCTGTCAGTGGCTTTGTTTTGGGGGTGGAGTGTGAGGCAGAGCCTTGTAGGCTTTATTTGTTTCTGTTAGTGCTTCTAGTTCCCAAAAGATCCAAAAATTGTACGAGCAGATGTGATCGCACCAGCTCTATTGCTGTGCTCGCGCACGGGAGCCTTAGGGTGCGTTTCATTAATGCTGCCAGGTTTGGGGTTGGCAGCAGACACAGATGCTCCAGCTGTTTCTCCTGCTGCTGGTCTTCATGTAGCAGGGTAAGATCTGCTGCCATCTGTTCCTTGTGCTGTCCAGCCTCTTCCAGACGGAGCTGCTATCTTCAGGGGTTCGCTGTTTATGCTTCCCGTTTCTGCGTCCCCTGGAGCTTCTGCTGCTGTGCGCTCAACCCCCTGGGGGAGAGGGAGGAGGAGGAGTGATAAGGATTGGCAGCAGTGGCTACGAGAAGTCACTGGATGCGTGGTAGGAGGATGGAACAGGCTGAGATGAAGTTTGATGACTGTACACAGAAAGAAAACTTCCCTAATCTTAATTGGAAGTGACCAGTTTTATTCCCATTGAGCAAGTGGTACAGCAAAACCAGTGGGTCACGTAAGATTTGTATGTCTTGTGGACGTCCTGAACAAGGAGGGGCCTGATCAGGACACCGATGTTCTCAGTCCCTGTAGAGGAGGGAAGCAAATGCACACAGCCCATCCAGAGATGGAGCAGGAGGATAAGCGGAGAGGGTGGAACCCTTAATGGAAAAAATACGATGACATGGACAACGGGGACACAATGGTAGAGCATGATTCCCAGAGAGCTGGAACTGATACCAGCCGTGTATGAACCCTGTGGATGTTAACTCATTCCTTATAACATCTCTATGAATTTGTAAACTGTTATAATCTCTTTTCATATGAAAAATGCTGGGAGTTCCAGGCGGAGGAATTCAGGTGTGTATTGTTTGGGTTCATTAAGTCTATCAGGGGAAAAAAAACCAAACATTGCTGCCTCAGAAGTGAAGGGCCATGCCACGTGGACCATTCCCTTCTGTCTGAAATGTTAAGGCATATGGGGAGCTTTCAAAATCTTCATGTAGTGTCTTGTGATCGTAAAGACACGGAAACAAAATTTCAGAAGAGAAGGACTTTCACAGGAGAGTTGGAGCAAAGAAAGAGCTTAGACTGATAGGGTTAATTTTATAATGCCTGCAACAGCTGAGACTTTTTGAAGAGGTTTCAAAGATGGAAATGGGAGTCTTCAGTCTGTAGCATTACAATGGAATGCCTTTAATTTGGGATATTTGGTGTTTTTTTCCCCTTCCCCCCCAGTTATACAAAAGCCTTGGTTCATGAAATGCCATGGGCAACAAGTATACCAAGGGATTTCCAGGCTGTGTCTTAAGTTTCTGAGAGGTTCAGTTGATAGCGGCGGTTGGGTTTAGCTGGGGTGCCTGAAGAGATACCTGTCTAAGGCTCTGGTGAATATTATGCTATAAAAAGCAGGCAGAGGCCAGCCGGTGTGTCCTGTCTCTCCTTCTCAGCCTATTTAGTTCGTCTCCAGGTAAGTTAGTGACCAACCTCCAACTGGAGTTTATGTTGGTTTGCTGGTGCTGACTCCTGGTTCCTTGAGAATTACCAGTTACATTGTTTGCATGGACAATATCTGGATTTATATTAGGTATAAAATGACTGTTGTCAACCACATTTGAATTATAAATAGATACAAAAATATAAGTAATTATTGTACTTCCCAGCCCAAAATTGCTTATGGTGTAATGCATGTAATGATATGCATCGCTATGGTAGTAGGTACCCATGCTTGAAAGTGTACTTTGTTGTAAGAAGGCATGTCTTTGCTTTTATTTAAAGCCAAGTTTAATAAATTTCAGAATTACATTTTCATTCGTCTGTTTTCTGTCAGGTAAATAAGGTGAAGTGCAAAGCTTTATAAATTTAGCCCAGATATCTGTAAAAAGTAATTTCTGTGACTTTTGTATTGATAGTAAATACTGATGATACACTTGTCATTATATTTTTAGCTAAAAGTTAAACAAGGGGATTACTAAGGGTCTTTAAAATGCAATTTCTTTTATATTTTTACAAGTAAACACATAACAGTGGAAACAGTGATAGGAAATACTTTTGTGTGCAGCAGTTCTGTTAGTTCCATGGGCTTTGTCCTCTGCTTTACTCTTTGCAGTTGTAACAGATGTGAGATGACATAGTCCAAGTGCCATCCGTGTAACTTGGGTTCAAGGTTTAAATCAAGAACAACTCTCAAGATAACATCAATTTGTTTTGGTCTGAGTAGGAAGGAGCTTAGTAACAGCAATGCAGTTATTCCCAAGTGAGCAAAACATACGCTTTTGTGATAAAACACTTGTTTTGATAATTCTTATTCAACAGAGTATTCTTTAGAAATCAAAACTGTAAGCTCTTTGTTATATGAGGGGACGTATGTATACCTTAGAATAGTGCTTTTAAATAATAAATTTTAAAATGTTGCTAAAAGCTTAAGATACTGTGAAAGCGTTAATTTCTTGCGTTTGTGGATTGCACTAAATGGTACATAGTAGATCACAATTCAGTAGTCACTGTAGTTACATTTCTAGAACAATTTTGTCTCTTTAAACTACATGTATGCATGGAGATATATATATATGTATCTGTATATCTGTAGACTTTTAACTGAAATTTTATCTTGTGTTCATTTTAGGAAAGAATTTCAACCTAAGAAAAGAGGGGACAATGTTCAATTGACATTACTGTTAGCTCTAGGAAGCCCTTTCTTCCCCATCCACCATGTCGTAGCAGAGTGCAGTGTAGCATCCTGGAAGCTCAGCTGTGGAATGAAGTCATGTAGACAAGAACCTTTTTTATTAATATCAGTAACTGTAATATTTTTTTTCATGAGAAGGGACTTCCTAATTTTACTTACTGTTACAGCAATTTGAACGAGATCTTAATCTTAGGACACCTCAGTCAGTTGTGTACTGTAAAGATGACGTGGAACAGAGTGTTCATTTAAATTATGGTCTCTTTTCCATATAAAGGGGTTTATTCTAGAAATTACCAGATTCTAAGTTTGATTTTTAAATTTTGGGGTTTGTCACGATGATGTTTCTGCTTGTATTTTTGGCCAGGTTCATTTGTAGTACATGAAATGCAGGAACGCTTCGTAAACCGTAACATCTTAGGTTCTGAAAAGTTCTGAGAATCGCTTGAGATTAATTTTCTTTTAAATAAAATTGCTTTGGGCACACTGTTTCCTGTGATTTCAGCTTGGGGGCATACCAGGCTTAATCACTTACAGGCACATTAGAAGCTGAATGGCAGTGGGATAGTGGACATCTGATCCCCTCGCCCTCCTGCCTTCCTATCACAAAGATGTCTTTATTATCCGGGGTTCAAAAGTTCTGCTCTCACAGAAGACTACCCCATCATCTCTGGTTTCCATGCTTTTTTCTGGAATACTTTGTTGCTGTCATGTTAATATGTGAGGAAAGATGTTTTCTCAGATTTACATAAATCTTACAGCAGTAGAGACGCTGTAGTTGTGGTCCTGAAGGCTTCTCCTCTTGCTAAGCCTTCTGTCTGTAGCCAAGGTCATGTTTAAAAGGCAGCACTCTGGGTCAAAATGAGCTTTGTGTGTTCTTACTGAAATGATAATGCTTCCCAGCAAACGGTGTTTGACATCACTAAAGAAATCTGGTTCGGTACAATAATAAAACTTAAGTTTTTGTAAGGCCATGTCATAACATTCATGGGACTTTTCTGCCTTTGAATTAGGATTGTCAGTCTCTTGGATCTTATTCTGTGGGGTTTTTTCTCCTCCCGGTTAAGTGTTGCTAGTACACAGAAAAATGTGTATTTTTTTTAATTTAGAATGTTGCAAAACAGCGTCAATTTAATTTAACTAGACCATATTTTCTGAATATGTGGTGTAAGATCCAAAGTGCCAGTAGCTTTCAATATTAATTTCTGTGATCGTTACCCTCTTAGTTTTATGAATACCTTTTAAAAATAAAAGCAGGGAGTTGCAGGCAGGTCTGAGTCCCTGTTCATCTACAGCGAGGTCTCCTCTATCCCCAGGACAATAATCTGTACTTTGATATTTTTTTAGCTTTTTTGAAAGAGATGTGTTTAAGAAAAAAAAAGTATCCTGGATCAGTGTTCTGAAACATCAATTAAAAACCCAGTAAATTATTGGCTTATGTAGGTACAGCTTTCTCTTTAGCAAAATCTTTTTTGGAAGTAGTATTGAGGTTTTTATAACTTCTTGCAAAGGAGCAGCAAATGGAGAGAACGTATCCACAAGGACAGAGCTGTTTTGTTGTCTCCCTTAAGGTTTCGGTTTGGGGGCTATGTGTCAGAAGTACTTAAAAATAGTAGTGGCATCTGGAAAATCCTTCTGGCGGGTCACAATGGGTAACAGTTGAAAGGTAATTTAATTGCTGAAGACTGGCATACCTTATCTATATTATCTGGAAGTAAGTCCAAAGTAAATAATTCTTCTGATTAAACGCACTGAAAACTAAAGCTTGATTGGAGAGGGAGGGAGGAGGAGAGAGGGAATGCTGTTGAACCCCGAGGAGGAAAACCACCAGATTACCTTTGAGATGTTCCAGTACAGAGTGTCTGAGTGATGGTTGTGCCATGTATTTGGTTGTGGGAAGGTGTTACTTGCCCAGGTTATTATTCATTTTATGCAGTTCGTAGGTTTTTAATTCATTGGCAGTCATGAAGAGGGAAGTAAATTTGTCTCAAAACCTTAGTTGAATATTGAAGAATTTTTTTCCTCTTTTAATAAGCGATTTGCCTGAGGGTATTCTGTTTCTTACCAAAAATCATCATGGGCCTTGAAAAAATACTGTCCTACTCCAAATAATTTTAAAGCAAAGTGATGGAACTGATTTGATAGGAAATGGGAAAAATGTATATGCTGAGTTGTGTCTGGTGTGAATTTAAGGTAGAAATATATGAAAATACGGTAGTGGCTACATGTTCCAGCATATGGAGAGTTGCCACTGATGGAAGCTAACACACGAATTTGGAAATCTAGAGAATGTGTGATTCCAGTTCTGTTTCGAAAGTTATCTAGGTGATTCATACTTTGTATTTTCCTTTTAAATGTATGGATATATAGTATGTCTATTTTTCATAGACTAGAGCAAATGGGATTTACTACTTAAGCATTTGGCTTCATGCTATGCATTATTTTTATTATATTTTTTTTTTAAATGCAGGCTGATGATATGTTTTTATCTTGCAGTAATCATAACTTCCCCATTGTGAAGTGAAACACAGGGCTAAAAGGTAAATCAAATTATGCACAGAAGTATTTGTCAGTTGTCTTGTCTTCCATCAAGACATTTTTGACAAGGAATAAAGTCAGGAGGCGATTACCTATTTTAAAGACTTTTTTTTTTTGGTAATACCTTGCCTATATATTCCAGATATCTTACTCTTTTTCCTCAGCAAACAGTGAGTGCATGGCAAATGCAGGCAACATAAAATTATGGCAACAAAACTAAATGTGAGGACATTTACTTTCCAATCTAGTTTTTGGTTTAATGTGACTTTAGGTGGTCAAGAGATATGGTGCTGGGAAGTATATGGGATTGTTTTCTGAAGATATTATTGTTCTTAATTTTTTTCTCATTAAAAATGTAGGTGGTGGTTGTCATTTCAAATATAGGCATTTCTTTCTGTAACCGGACAGCGTTTGTTTAATAACTATTTTAATTGTGGTTTTGTATGTCATGGCCTTGGAAGGAAGCTGTCACCTTGCTTTATACTTAAAACCTGCTCCCAAGGACAGGGTCTGGCGACTCCGTTGCTCCGCCAGAGCAAAGAGCATCTGTAGGGAGAATTTTCCTTGTATACGTGAGGAAAGGCAGAGTGGGTACGACAGGAGGCTGGTACTTGAATAAGGCTGCTTCTCACTTCGGTGGTGTTCATGCTGATGTTATGTTAATGCGTTCATGTAGTTGAAGAAATAGGCAACAGTAAACAACTATTTTAACTGGTAAAGCTACGAATCGGTTTATATTCCCGTATGCATTTACAAGTGCTCAATACGTGCTGAAGATGTAATTAAAGCATACATAACTGATTTTTGATTTCTGGGCAACTTGTTTGACTCAAGTTTTGGAATAATAGTCTCACCAGTGTATGAATGAGTTGTCATTTTCTCTGACGCTTTACAGTGACAGTACGTGTATGTCAGCGAGCTCATGATTATGTATGAAGAGACCTGTTGAGAAAGGGATGTCTTAACTTTGGTGTAAATGTTACTTGCGTTCAATGATTTCCAGCGAATAAAAGGTAACCTTCCTTTAGGAGAACAATGTTCTCATTTGTTGTGCTGTCCTGATTCAAGTTATTTTATGCTCCTTATCCATATGTTAGAGTTCTTAAAATAATCATCGATCATGCATGAACAACAAAAACAAAAAGTCATCTTTAATAACTTTTAGTTGCCCTGCATATAAACAGAATGCATAAATCAAAACGTAATTTTATTTCTGATTTTCTGAAAAGAGGATGAATGCGCTACAGTCAGTGAGAAAGCTCTTTCTGTTTCTTGTTTGATGTTCAAAGTTTGGTGAAAATCCTACAAGTCATAGTTTATATTTCCTTATTCATGAGCAATTTTGGATTGTACTTGGCGAACTGATACAAAGTGGAAATGATGAAAACTAAGAAAAGGAGAGATGTGAACAGAATGACTGCAATAGGTCGTAGTTACTAATACTGCTGTTTTGCCGCTGTCTCCTGTAAAATCCTCGTAGAGAAGCAGTCAAAGTACAGGCTGGATGAGCAGACAGCGAGGTGCGTTGCAAAGCGGCTGAAGATCCAGGCCCGGAGGGTGGTGACCAGTGGCACAGCGCTGAGTTGGAAGTCAGTAACTAGCAGTGTACCCCAGGGTCAATACTAGGTGCCATCTGGTTCAACATCTTCATTACTGGTCTGGGTGCTGGGGCAGAGCATACCCTCCACAAGTTTCCTGCTGACACCAAACTGGGAGGAGTGGCTGGTAGACCAGAGGGTCATGCTGCCATCTCGAGAGGCTGGAGAAAGGGGGCTGCCAGAAACCTGATGACCTTCAACAAGGAGAAGTGCGAAGTGTTGCACCTGAGGAGGAACAACCCCGGGCACCAGTGTACACTGAGGAACACCCAGCTGGGAGGTGGCTTGGTAGAATAGGAGCCAGGTGTCCTGGTGGACACCAGGTTGGACATGAGCCAGAAATGGGTCCTTGCTGCAAAGGTGTGTAAAGGAATCGTGGGTTGCATTAGACAAAGCATCGCCAGCAGGTCAACAGAAAGGTGACCCTTCCCCTCTGCTCTGCACTGGTGAGTGCTGTGTCCAGTGCTGGGCTCCCCGGTATAAAGAGAGACGTGGACATCCTGGAGGGAGTCCAAGAAAGAGCCATAAAGATGAGGAAGGGACTAGAGCATCTCTCCTATGAAGAGAGCCTGAGAGCTGGGACTGTTCAGCCTGGAGAAGAGAAGGCTCAGGGGGGATCCTACCTGCAGGGAGGGCACAAAGGTGATGGAGCCAGGCTCTTCTCAGTGGTGCCTGGTGCCAGGACCAGAGGCCATGGGCACAAACTGAAACACAGGAGGTGCTGTCCGAATGTAAGGAAACAATATTTTTCCTGTGAAGGTGACCAAGCACTGGGACAGGTTGCTTGAAGAGGTTGTGGAGTCTCCATTCTCCATCCTCAGAGAGACTGAAAAGCCATCTGGACGTGGTCCTGGGCAGCTGGCTTGAGGTGGCACTGCTTGACCAGGGGGGTTGGACCAGACGACCTCCAGAGGTCCCTTCCATTCCGAAGCATTCTGTTTGCATTTAAAGAGCTAAATTTTTGAACTTTGCAGTGTATTTTTCTGTATGTGTAAAATTAGGATAATTACATTTTTATTAGGCATATATTCGAATAATATTATTTAAAATTCAAAATTTTAAATTTACATAAGCTGCTCTTAAGCTGTAGAAAAATCAAAAGACAGTACCTGGGGTAAGCAGTTCCAGCTTGTAAAGGCTGAGGGGTGATATGAGAAAATACTGCTGTTCTTTCCAAACTTACAGGGAGGTTAACTGCTAGAATTGGGTACCAGTGGCCTAAAACAGGGTGTAGTATTTCTGGTGTAATGTTACTTGGTGGCAGGAGAGGAGAGCCTCCAGAGCATCTCCATTGTATGCCAGATCGTGATGCTCACTGGGTGAGATCAGCTGGCTTTTACGGACACCGTGAGTCTGGTACCACCCTCCAGTGATCCAAAGTCATTTCATACTTAAAAATCTTCGATCTTCTTCCTTCTTTTAAAGAACTTTTGTGAGTTTGCTCTGGGAGGCCAACCCTATACCTAGACAACAGCACATTTAGGAGCACAGTCTAGCCTCAGACATTCAGGTACCTCTGCAAATGGAAAGCAAGTCTTCGTGATGGAGCACATCAAATCCCATTGCTCACTGCTGAAGTGTGAGCCTTGTGGGTGCTTTGAGAATCAGTAATGGTGGGCATTAATTGACCTTTACATCGTTACGGTTCTGTAGTAACTGCCTGCATTGGTTCTTGTAATAATTTACTGTAATCTTTTCATAATATTATAGCACTGTCTTCTCAGAGTCACATTGTTTTTCTTGACTGGTCTCGCAGTGTGAGATGGTTACGATGGGTGAGGACCAGGTCTGCCAGCAGCAGGAATGTTGGCATGCCTGAACTGTTGGAACAATTCTCCCACTCTGAACCATGAAACCAATCTGTTCCTGTCGGTTACAATTTTATGGAAACTAATTCTTTGTTGATGGAATCAGGTGAAAAATATGTGGTTCTGATTAGCAAACAGTATGCAGAGTTTCTTAAGGTCACGGAGAACATTCCTCTGGACACGTGCATGTGTTCAGATGTGTGTGTATGACTATGAATATATGTAATACATGCATCTGCCTATATTAAAAATGGTGGATGGTTTAGTTTTTTTCTTTTTATATATACTAGTTTTTAAATGTGCTATAATTGATACAATTTTAACATTAATTATTAAATATTTGTATGCATATTATAGTAGAATACTCCGTTTTGTTGTTTCTAAGTTTCAGAAACTTGTGTTTTTTAACTCTACAACCCTCAAAGTAGTGTTTAGCATTACTATGTAACACAAACGCAAATAATGAACCTTTTTTGAAGTAGCACTGTTTTCCATAGGAAATATGTATTATACAAGTGACTGCTTGGATAAAACAATGACCTTTCGTTTCTAAGTATCCTGCAGAGCTGCAAAAAATATAATGGTATCTGCAGTCTGCCTAATGGATTGCTCACCGCATCACCACATGCAATTAAGTATAAATGATTTTTCTGCTCAAGACAGGCTCAAGACTGATTTAGCAATGAAACTTAATTACTTCTAGCCCTTAGAGAAAATAGCCCAAGAAGGCTGAGGTTGTTGGCAGGGCAATGTGGGAAAGCTACTGCTGAAACTCCCTTCCCCGTTTCTGATGTTCTGTTAGCAGTACTTAGCACCGTTAACCTTCAATTAAGCAAATATTCCCACAAAAATTCTGCCTCGTTCGTTCTTTCTTTGGTAGAGGCTAAAGAGAAAGATAATGAAACTTTGCGGCTTCTTAAAAACAGTCGTTCTGACAAACCCAACTGCTTCGCTGTATGGGTCAAATTATTCAGTGCCTGTGGAAATTAAAACTTAAAGATTAGTTCTCAAATGCCTGTGTAAGTGTAAGGTCACCATTCTGGCCAGAGAACTCTCAGGTGAAAAGCTAAAGCTAAGTGCATTTGTGCTTCTTGGCAATTTATTATGTCATAGGTAAATTGTCTATTTTGTACTCGTGTTGTAGGAGGAAACGGTGCAGGAACTGAATATTACAAAATAAATTAATCATATTAATAAACTGCTTTATGCTCAATTGCTTCATTTGAGTTCATAGGAATGTGTTATTTGAAGGAAACGGGAACTTCAATTCTGTGACTCCAAGGAATACATCTGGAATAACAATACAGAGAGACATATGGCATCAATTGCCTTATATTTTCCTATCTGGGGGTTCTGATTGCAGTAGAAGCGAAAACTGTTCATTACTTATGCAGAACTAAAAGTACAGATATTGTGGTTTTGATTTATTGATTTTATACCTGGCTGAAGTACAGTGAGTTCAGAAAAAAAAAAAAAAGTGGAAGTTGGGCGAAGAAAATTGACTTCTCTGTCAGCTGTGACAAGAGTTTGCTTTACTTTTGTAGTATATTTTTCACCTTAAATGCTTTGACTCCCTTACTTGTATCTCTTCATATAAATAAATCTTTCATAGGTCTCTGTGGGAATTCCATTTACAAAGAGAAGTAATTCTGCAGTTGTAATTTGTTCACCATAATTGCCTCCTCGGTAGGGCTCAACGTCTTGTTCCTGCCAACAGCTATGGACACATTTATCAATGGAAATATTCACGGTAACAAAACTAAACATGTGCCTAAATATTTGCAAGAGTGTGCAGCGTGAGGTGCCGATTCCCAAAGGTACGTTTAGCACATGCTCTAGTGCTTTACTCAGTAGGGAGGGAATTTAAGTGTATGTGTAGGTCCGCTTGATTTCAACAGTATTTAACCAAATTAAGTGACCTAAACTTTTTGCTAGACAGGAAATAATAATTTAAGCATAATCTAGACTTTAATTTTATTTTTTAAAAGATAATAAATCCAAGCATTGAAAGACTCATGGGAATAAGCACTGTCTTATCTGTATGTTTACAGTCCTTGGAATGTTTAGCCCTGGCTTGTATTTACCATCCTTGGTGTGTCTGGGGTATTTCTCATTGTAGTTAAGAGTAGGGGTTTTTTTTGGGTAGAAAACAGACATTTTAAAAACGATGCTGAGGTTTTTCCTTAAATCAATAATTACGGCTTTCAATATTTTTTTCATAGATGGGCTTGTAGCACCCTCAGTCAGTGGAAATTACCAGTCTGTCCCTTTCTATGCCCATTTTCTATGTCATGTATTTGTACTTTGAACTGCTTTGAAATTTCTGAAGCAGGTGAGGACGGTGCCCCTCACCGAAGTGTTCTTCGCTCTGCATTCTTGGTTCACCTCCTTTCAGGAAGGGGACCGAGAGCTTCTGCAAAACCCACCGCATGGCGAAGTAATGAAAGACACATGCACTCAGAGACCTGAATTACAGTTGCACTAGCAACATGTGTCAGGAACGACGTGAACTTAATAAGGGGTGATTCCTGCTCCGAACAGTTAGCTGCCTAAATAAACTTGGAAAAAGGCTGGAAAAAAGTGTAGCATTAACATCCCTATGTGAGGCTGGGATGGGTGACTGATTTGGAGTCATACGAGTAAAAGCGAAAAGTAAAATTTTTATCTCTTCAGCTATAAGGGGAAATGGCACTGGCTGTTTTGCAATAGGTCATGCAATAGCTCTAGTTAATTCCTATCATAAACTAATTAATGACTGGGGTTACCTGCAGTGAAAGAGCACAGGTCTTGTACCCCAGGTGGTCTCCTGCAGTTTTTGGTTCCAGTGGCGCTGGGTGCCAGTGGCACGGCAGTCTCCATTCTTCGCAGCCATCCAGCGAGAAGGCAATGCTCAAGCCACCCTGTAAACTTCATGCTACAAATTTAGTGACTAATAATATCGTTGGGATGCAAGATGAATCATGCTGCATTGCCTGCTGCTTGAGTTTCACTGAAGTTTGAAGCTAAGCTTCACTCCTTAGCGGAAAAGGCTGCTGTTCTACTGAGCATTGCTGCTTCCTTTGCTATTTACTGAAGGGTTTGTAATACAGGTAGAGGTGAAGTGCGTTCTTTACAAAATTCCTTTCTGGTTTTATAGTTTTTTAAGGCAGGTGCTCCAACTCCCATGCACGTGTTGGATTTTAAATCCGTTAACTTGTTTGTAAGAGCAGTTCAACACTCATTTTTAGTTTACTTCTCTGAATTTTTCTTTGCTCTGAGCAGGGTCTTTTTACGGTCTGTGCAGAATGGAACTGAACAGAGGCTGATGTGGAAATAGTTTTTTTCAGTAACAGTGTTTTTTACACAGTGTGCTCCTGTCCTATGGCATTCATTACAGCTCACCGGACTTTGTGTAAATTCAGCAGAAAAATGTAGACAAAATTTCCATGTGTCATCTGCATGCCCTTGAATTCAGCTTTACTTTGCAAGGACTGTGTGCAAGAGACCGTGAGTGGGTACAATGTTCCAGTCATGAGAAAAATGCTTGGAATTCCAGACATTTGGAAGTGTGCACATACGTTTAATAAAACTTTTTTTAAAGAAGAAAAAAAAAAAAAAGTCTTTCCAGTTGCTAAGACTCAGAACTTTTTTCAGATTTTTAATCAGATCTGACCCTGGAACTGTTTATCAGACTTAAGGAAAGGTCCTTCACTTACTTTTTATTTGAATAGTAGTGGTGATGTGTAAAGGAAAGATTGATCCATACCTGTTTCCGTGTTCTTGGTTGCCACTGAAGGTCTTAAAGTTAATTTTCTTACTTCATCTCAAATTAAAGAGAGCCATTTAAAAGCATCAGCTGGTAGACAATGTGGCCTGGTAGGTGCAGTGGTTATCAAGAAATAATTTCTGTGTGAGACATTAAATTACCTATTTTACAAAGCATATCCTTTCAGCAGTGAACTGTACTTGTGAAAATGCCTTAAATTTAGTATTTTTTTCATAATATCCCAATATAAATTATTTTAGTCCAAGTATATGAAATTACTAGAAACAGAGTTTAGCACTGAGGTTCACTAAATATTTTGATTATTGTAACGTGACAGTGATATGGGAAATACTGTTATAAGTAATAGAACCGTGTACACGAAAGACAGAAATACACTGTTATGGTCAATTGTGCACATCAGCTTGGCGGAACTGTATTAGATGCAGTCTCATTTGAGAATTAACTACATGGTACTATAAAACATAATTTATTTGTGCTTTGCTGACATTGCACAGATGGTTTATACGGCAGTTAATCAGTTAATGCGGGAAAAAAAATGGTAATTTATCCTAAAATACACTACAGAGATATTTATTTTTATTGACTCTAATAAATGCTTTGGGATAAGTTTTGCCCTAGCGTATATTAAAATACCAGTACAAGATTTTCATACAACAGCTATGAAAGCGCTGCTCAACAATGGACGTAGTGACAACTGGCTAAAAAGAGGTTCCTCCCTCAGTCACTTACTGCATGGCATTTTTATGCAAATAAAATTGCAATTTGAGGTGATGTTACTGATAGTGGAATGAGGAGTGACAGCTGTTAAATATTTCAAGTGCTGTGCTTATACGTCTGAAGCAGAGTGAGTGGTTTGTGCAGTTGAAAGTGATGGAGAATTTTAGAGAAGCTGGATTAAAAGGGTTCAGGGTTGATCGGTTCCCACCGCTTCCTCCTCAGTTTGCTGGACATGCCCATAATATATAAGATGCCACGACTAGGTGTGACTGTACAGCGCGGTGATGGTGCTCTTCTCTCTGCTGCGTGCTCCGACGGTGCTCACGGGCTACGTTCGGAGCGGGTGCTCATCTACGCTGCTAGGGCAGGGAGGGTCCCAGCCCCGGGCGTGCCTGACACAGGGTAAATCCCTGCTTTGGTACAGGTTTAACAAGTCTTAATATCTTCCTAGCCGGAGTGCTTCTCCGCTCACACCGTACCAGCACTGGTCTCTTCAGAGAAGATGCCATGTTACTGCCTTCCCTGTCCTTACGGGCCATATGCGGGCTGTAAAATAAGACATGTCGGAGTTTTGCGTTGGGATGTTGTTTGTTCTTCAAAGTGGTTGTGCAAGAACATGTAGATTGTACCCCTTGGTGTGAAGAAGTCCTGCTGGGTTAAGTGGCCAGGCAGACTTGTAACTTGATGGTTTTATATCGTCTCCCCTCCCCAGTTTTGTTTTCTCCAGTATTTCAACAATTGGTTTTTTAAATACATATTTTTTTAAGATGCTATCAAGACAAAATCTTTCTTTATAATAAGTAAAAACAGCCCACCAGGTTTGTGCTTCAATAGCTTTATTCCCCAAAGTGGGAGCTTTGTGGAGATGTGGTTAGAGAGTGCAAGCCTTGCTGGAGTAGTACTGGGCAGACTGGGCCAGCCTGTTGAAGGGTGACTGGCCTAATCTAACCCTCGGATCAGGAGAAGACCATGGGAAAGGTTCTGAGTTACAGCATAATTTGTGTTGTCTGCTGTTAAGATGTATCTGGTGCCACAGTGCTGGATGTGAAGGTTCCCCTAAGAAGGGGGTTTAGGAGAGCTGGAATTGGACAAAGCTGGTTTTATCACTGGGGTACCCATGAAATTCAGGCGTTTTCCCAGTATGGATGAGTGTTCAGATTTGTCTCTTTTAATTCCCTTGGGGCACCTTAAGGAATTTTATTCAGGACCTCTTAGAAAAAGAATTGTGTTTCTATTTCTGATATTCTTACCTAGCATTATATTAAACCTTTGAATATACGTATATCAAACATTTGAAGCTACACGAATGACCCAGAGTTGCTTGGATTTTTCTTTGACCTGTTCCTGTATCGTAAGCAGATTATAGTACCAAAATACTGTAGTAAATCACTTCATAATTAAATTCTTTGTTGGTATCTGAGGAGTTTGAAATTCCTTTGGGTCTTGCCACCACCACCTTTGAAGATAAGACCTGATTTGTCATGTTTTCCACGATTCTAAAGTACTTTCTGTTCAGGTGACCTAACAAGCAGATAAAAATGGTGCTGTATTTGGGGGAAGAGAAAATGCTGAAGAATTTTATGTATCCAGTTATCCTTTTTTTTTTTTTCCTGTAGAATTGGCAAGGTTACAACCTTTCAGGATCTTGATTGTGAAACGCTTTTTCTTGATCAAAAACTTTCTAGTATGAATTGTTTTTATTTTAATTGGGAGGAAAAATATTTGCTAGAGATTCAATTTTTATTATAAATTAAAGACCTAAGAAGGCTCCTGATTTTTATATCAAAGCTTTCCATTAGAAAACACATTTTCAAAACTAACCAGAAGATAACAGATTTAAATTCTGACTTATTTCTTTTCTGGTTTTCAGTTGCTTAATCTTGGCTATTTTGTAGTTTGAATTTATTTCTGTTTAAAAGCACAGGGACCTTGTCGCAGCACCCTCCAAACTATCAAGCTGCAACAAGGTCTTTTACCATCACATACCAGCACACTCTTCATGCCAGTCCCTCCGCTGCCTTCTCCTAGGCTCTCCTCTTCCAGGGCACACGCTCTCTCTCTTCTCTCTGCTTCTTCCTCCTCTCTTCCTTGGCTGCCCAACATTTTAACAGAACCAGCCACAGCTGCACCTTGTCTACATCAGCCAACCCACCACCCTGAAGCCAACCACAGCTGTATGTTATCAATGCTAATTAACCAGCTTCATTCTTCTGCAGGACCTTAGGTCAGATTCATATAGGCTTCTTACATTAAATCTGCTAGTATCAAGCCCTCATTCTATTTTATTGTGGTATGTCTGTGTTGTGAGTTTGGTTTTTGTTTTAAGGAGCCAAATGGTAATAACAGTGTGTGATTTTTTTTTTCCCCCCAAACCAACATTTTTATATGTGCTTCTCCCTGGGTAATACGCCCCGATATTGGTCAGTGTTGGGAGAAGCATTTCATTGCCCTGGTAGTGAAGTAGGTGTTCTTCAAATAACATGAACCACTGCCAGAAGTTCTGGAAGCAATCTGAGAATTGCTTTGATGTTGCAATATTTGTACATGGATACCAAGTAAAAGACTTTGTACCAGGCTCACTTTAGTTTCTTATTTTTGCAATTTAAACTAAAGCACTTTAACACAAAGGAAGCAACAGTAAACCCCTAACACGTTTGGTTTTTTTGGTGGGTTTTTTTTGTTTTTTTTTTTTTGACAAAAGCAAGGCAGGTTGTAATTAGGGTTGAAAAAGACTTTTAATGGTGCACTAATTTATTCCTCTTCCTTGTCCTGACAAGTTTAATTATTCCTAAATATCAGTGAGTAGACTGATGACTAGCCCAGAACTGACCCACTCCAGTGATGACGGGACAATGGTAAAACTGTTCTTGCCACTTTGTTTCATTTTTTGTGAATTATACTAGCAAATTATTCTTCCTCAGGTAACTTGTATTTTACTTAGTTTTAAATAAGCCATTCAGTCATTTTCTTTGGATCAAACAGGTATTTTTTAAACTCCTCTGTGATCATCCTGGCTTCAGTTTACAGGGTTTAAATCAGTTTTACTGGGTGCAGTATTGCCCCTTAAAGTTGTATTCTCTGAAACATTTTAACAAATTAAACTATAATTGCCTCCCTCTTGTAATATTTTTTCTTTCCTGGATTCCTGGCATTTTTTCTTAACTTAAAATAACTCAACATGTTGAACTTTTCCATATTGTCTCCATCAATATCTTCATTGTTATTTCCTTTTTCCCTTTTGCTGCAAGAAATGCATCTTTCATGTCACACTCAGGCTAGGGAGTAGCCAATTTATTCAAAGACCAAACCCTACTGAAACCACCCTTTTTATAATTTCCAGAAGAAATGAACCCCTTTTCTGCCTCCCTGTCAACCTTTTGCTGTTGCCTCCTTCAGTGTTTTACCTGTTACAAGGGCTGTGCTGTTATTAGCCTCCTTCTGTGTGATAAACATCTGATAAACAGCTTGTTTGTGCGCTGCTCTACTCATTATTTCCGAAGGAATGTGGAAAGATTATGATTATCAGTTTCCCTTTTTCCAGCGGTTGAATAGTGTAATTCTGCAATAGCATATGCTTTACGGTGAGCGATAGAGAGGTAGGGCATGGAAGAGTGAGGTGGTGATATTCCAATAAAAAAAAAAAATACCCAGATGCATAAATGTGGAAAAAACCCTTTAATGGGAGGACAAAATGGACTACTCTGTGAATCAGTATAGTTGGTATATTTTACTTAGTCTTTATGAACTTGTCTCATGGTGAACTGACTTTTGTCCAAGTGTTGTCCCTGTAACAGAAGCAACGGAATTATGCAGGAACAAAGCAGTGCCAGTGAGCGCAGCAAACGTGGTAGGTTGTGCAAGGGGACAAGCTGGAGTGTGTTCTGGACCCACCTGGTGCTCCAGACTCGTGAAACAGGCTGTCTCCCACGTGAAAGCTTTGTCATTACTACGGTTGAAATGGAAAATGACAGTGATTGGTCTGGAGGTGTCGGTTTGCTCAAAGTGACGTTGTGATGTTCAGAAAATCCCAGCAACCTCTAACGAAGCGTGTGGATGCACACCGAGTGTGATGGGAGAAGACGCCTGTGACGCGAGTGTATGAACTGAATGTTCATGTATGAATAGCATGTTATTCTCCCCTTGGTTTACATTTCAAATATCTAACAGTAGACTAGATGTTTTTCTTTTAAATACTCGAGCCCTGTAGAACTGTCACGGCAGAAATTGGATGCATCCTCAGTGCAGCTGAGTGATTCCCACTGCTGGGAAGGAAGAAATTTTCTAAACCCCCTTTGAAAGTTTATGGCTGGTGCTTTTCCCTTACTTGATGGCTCCTCTTGGCATGAATCCCTTTGTGTATATACTGACAGTATCTTTTCACCAGAGAGAATGTATCCAACTCTTAGGTGCTCCTCTTAACAGTGTGTTGAGTTTCCTTCAATATTTCTTCTGTTCTCAAAGGGGACTGGAATTGATGCCAAGTGAGTAATCTGAAGTGTTAAAAATATTAATGCTGCTAATACAAATAATTTTTTGCCTGTCATTATGTGATAGGATCATTTTGATTGTACAAATAAAGTATTATTTGCAAGGTGTTTATTAAAGAGACTTAGATGAGCACAGTAGTTCATTTTTGTTGACCAAAATTATTTATTTTCAAACTTTCAGCCCACTATCTGCAACATGATTAATCTCTTAAAGTATTGTCCGGATTAAAAGTTCGTGTATAATAGTATTATATTTCTGCATTATTTTTTTTCTGTAATTTGATAGCTGAAACTATCAGTCTGTGGTTTACACTGGTTTATACTTGCTTGAATACGAGTAACCTGAGCAGTCCGTCTGAATTTTAGCTGTACTGGGGCATGCGCTGTGCCTGTTCTGCTCCATTCTCCTCGTGCCTCCCTTGTTTTCACTTTTGTAATGATTCCCTGCGGTCCACGAACACTGAGGTCCGTGTGAGGTCAACCATGCCTTGCAGATAGTGACAATAGTGCGAATAATGACAAATGGGGGGGGGTCACAGGGGGTTTCCTGTGTTTAATTTAGAGGCCGGTGATCTGCGAGCGGCCAGCGAGGATGCTGTGCTGCACGGAGTTGGGTCTGCCTTGAGGTCCAGATTCGAATCCCTGAGTATTGTCCTGCTCCCAACCTCCTTTTGGTTTCCCTTGTTTCAGTTATTCCTGGAAAAGGAGTCTGTTTGAGGATCTTCTGTCTCAGATTTTCTGGGTTTTGTGTTGTGCGTGTATTTTATTTCACTGCTTTTGATGGGTGTGGGTTAATGAAGCTGTTTCTGTTTAACCACCACCTGAACTTGGGTGGTATGAAAAGGAAACTGGTCGAGCTAAGGAATAAAGTTAGTGAGAGCCCATGGAGGGAACACCAAATATTTTCTTGTGGGTTCCAAGAAGAAGAGGTGACTCTAGGCTGGAAATACCTTTTGCAAAGTAGGAAATGATGTATAGACACAGGCAATTGTAAGCTCAGCGGATTTCTGTCTCCACCAGCTGATGCTAAGAATTGATTTAATAATACTTGTAACACTGCTAGAAGGTAATAAGGCAGGCAAGGTGTACGGGAACAACAATAAAAACAACAGCAAGAACAAAACTCTCTCATCCTTTTCAGCTTTCTAATAAACCTGTTCTAAATTGTAAGATTATAGGCTTCTGCTCTGACTGACGAGCAGCTCGTACTGGCTGGTGGAAAATAAATAGGGAATAATGAAATTTGATGCAATAAAGGCAACGTTATAGGTTATCTCAGATGTCTGTTATTAAGTTAGCAGAGAGAAGTTTTTGTTTCAGGATGCTTTCTCTAAGATTTGCTGGGATCTTTTTTGGGATGATTGATTTATTCTTACATGCCCTATTGGGAAAGAAAAATCACATCTTCTCTATGTGATGCATACCCTGATACTACGCATTCTGCCATTTTATAGAGTAGGATGTCGCTTAAGCTGTTTTACAGGAAAGTCTTCTGAGACTGTTGAGGAAACAGGCCAGGAATATAATTATGTCAAAACTGCTGACTTTTTTTTAAAAAGAGTTTCCAATGATAACAGGATTTAAACTAGAAGCAGTTTAATTTCAATTACATCGCTGTAATTTGCAGGAAATAAACTTTACCTTGAGTTTAATTTTTTCTGGACTTGAATTTGTTAACCCATTGATACAACAGCATAGTGAGCTGGGACATTTTGTTCAGCTCTTGTTTTCAGTGTTAACGGTATAAAAGTGCTAAATTTGTGGTTGGAAAGACAGGATTCTAGCATTGTGGCTTTGCAGTTAGATATTCTTACAGCTCGTTTGTGCTGTTGAGTACCACTAATGTCAAGGTAATGTATTTTGGGGGAGTAGAGGATCGGCCCCACAATTTATTCCTGGTACTGTTTTGGCAGAGACCGTCTAGGAGTAGCTGAGAGATGAAAAAGTGTTTTCACCTGGTCATCCCTGTATCCAAGGATGTTTGGTTGGTTTCATTTATATTGCAATCATTTGTCATCTTTGAAGTTGAAATAGTATTTTCTCAGTATAATCCCATTTTGAACGCCGCTTTACTTGGTTACTTGGCAGGTCATCTCTTCACACACCACGCTTTGGGAAATGCTTAATTGCTCAGGCGGTTTGGAAAACTGGTCAGTTTAGTGGAGCAAATACTTCTTGTTCACTTATGGGTGCATTTCACCTTTTGCTGTACTGCTTTCAAAGTGCCTGTCCTGTAATTAAAAAGGCCTTTAACTGCTAGGACATAGCCAAATCGTTTGGTCTTCTGCACCATTTGTGGGCTGTAGGTGCAAAAAGTACAGAATCAAATTATGTTTATTGAAAGAGCGATGTGTAGAGAGCCCTGTGATCTTCACTAGATAAAGCTCAGTGTCTTTGTGCTTCAGGGCAATACTTAATGAGACGGTTCAAAAAGACAGCAGACGTGTTCTGGGAAGCATAAAGAAATTGGTTGAGCTCTTTGGTGTTGTATTTGAAGATGTTCGTGTTAAGTGATTTTACACAGTTCAGTGTATTGGGAGATTTCTCGAGGTGCTTTGCTTCGGTTTTTCTCCTTCTCTCGAAGTCTTTGTGGAGTTACTGCACTTGACTAGTAGTTGTTTATCCTTTGCTGTCAACGAAACCAAAGAGGTCTTGCAAACGTGGGTGCTTGTGTTGTGGCTCCCCAGGCTGGCTAAGGTGAGGTGGACCCTGGTGATACTTGAGTGCAATATTAGGGGGGAGAAAATACCTTGTAACACTTATGAAAGTATGATGGTTTTGAAGTTTCAAATCTAGAGCATTAATTTTACAAGGAAGAATGT
This sequence comes from Falco cherrug, assembly GCF_023634085.1. Taxonomy (NCBI): domain Eukaryota; kingdom Metazoa; phylum Chordata; class Aves; order Falconiformes; family Falconidae; genus Falco; species Falco cherrug. The sequence goes on from NC_073698.1 coordinate 9,223,094, forward strand.
AATTGATGATACCATTTAGAGGAGTAATCAACTGTACTAAATGCAGATGTTTCATTAATGAACGTGTTTAAATAATGTGTGGTTTTTTCCTCTAGTTAAAAATCATACGTATGATAAGGGAAGTTATAAAAATTTAAAGGCTTATTTTTCCATAAACTAACAAATTTACATTGTAAAATTATTTTTTCTCACTTTTTAGGGGAGTAGGACGTTTTTCAGATATATGTTCTTCTTGTGGGGTAATTGTTTGTAAATGTGCTGTAACAAAATTTAGAACTTGCACATTAGGAAAGCTACAGCACTCACGCCATGTTCTACTACCTGCTCTGATGGCGCTGACCTGGGACTTCTACTCAATTTTAGCTGTGGTTCTGGCAGGAAAATCAAGTTTGAAATACAGATCAAAAAGCAATAATTAGGAATAGCTCCAAATTTTGTTTCAACATCTTGTTTGTGGTATAGTTTCCTTACATTAAGCTGGTAACTGGATTTAGAGTTTTCTGCAAACATTTGAGAAGTTAGTGAGTTGAACGGTACGGTGCTTGATGACTGTGTGGTTTAGACTGGGAAAGATGTGTGTGAGAGAGGTGCTGCCGTGAGAAAGAGTGAGCTTCTCGCTCAGCTTGAGCGGCTCAGAGGTCTTCTCCCCTGGACTAATTATTTTATCATCTCAGGGAGGGCACGTAGCGAGTCTCTCCTTACTGGGCAGAGAGAGCTTAAATTAAAGGGACCTGTCAGTAAATCCTTAGTTCCTTGGCTAACGTTAGATAAGCTAGATTCCTCATCATGCTTGGGTTTTTTGGGTTTTTTTTTTTTGTGTGTGTGTTTTGTTTTTGTTTTTTTTTTAATGCTATTTGCATAAAATAATGAAAAACATTTGATGGTTCCTTTTGCTAAGACTCATGTTGGGTTTGCAGTGGTCATCTTCATTACATTTGAAGGTGTCCAGTTTTGTGTTTCCTCAGTAGCAGGTGTCTCTGCAAAAGTGAGTCCTGTGGTTGAGTTTTTCAAGTCAAAATTGCAATTTTTACATTGAATTTCTAATCCTTGCATGTGTGCAGAGAGATGGTCTGTGTGCATCTTTTTTATGCATCTTTTAATTGAGCTGAAAGTTTGACAAGCCACGTGGCAAGAAGGCTGCTCCACTTGGTCACTGACTGCCAAGAGTTGTGCTCGGTCACTGGCTGCCAGGACTTGTGCTCTGTCTCACTTTTCATGCCTTGTTCTTAGATCTTCTTAAGAGTTACTGATCCAGAAGGGCGCAGGCACAGTCTTCTGTCTTAGTTTTCTCAACAAGGCAAAGCTCTTGTAGATTTGGTCAGATGTTTTTCAAGGTAATTTAGGATTCTGCTCCGTCTGCCATTGCCCAGCCCTGTGCAGATACCTTCCCTTTCATACAGGCCAGCTCGGTGACCTGCCAGGAGCTCAGCTTTCTGATCCCTGATAATAAAATCCCATTATTTATCCAACACCTTACCAGGTTCAAAGTGCTTATCTGGATAAATGTGCCATCGGTTTGGACTCGGTGGAAAAGCGCCGAGGTAGTGTAGTCCTACCTACTCTATGTAGGTATTTATATTATATTTATATGTATATATATGTGTGTGTGTATATGTATAAAATAAATATATATATTAGATTTATATTAGGTATATAAATTTGGTTGCTGTGTCCAAAGTTAAGAGGCTGGCATCCCAAACAAATGGAACAGCGTCAGTGGGGATGTCTAAGTGGGCGAACAAAGGGATGAAGTTTGTGGTATAATCTCAGCCTGGTGAAGGGGAGGGGGTTTCATCCAGCTCACGAAAGGGCTGTCTTCAGGAAACGACCCTCACTGCCGGTGGGGTGTGACCCTGGGATCTCATCTGTTCATGACGGTGCTATGGACATTATGGATGGTGTTTCCCGAGTTTGTATATCCTGTCCATCAAAGGTACTGCCAAAAGCTCTGCTCTCTCCAATTTTTTAACATTTTAAAATTTGTTCGGGTGGGAACCTTTACTTTTCACTTAGACCGACTGCACTGTCTTATAAACTCAACACCGGTGTGGTAAGAATCGAATTTAGTCCATAACAATGACAAGTGAAGGAGAGGACATCAGGTGCCTACAAGGAAATCTGTTAGGCGTTCACAATACCATCAATAAGTGTGTGCATTATCTATTTTTTAGAGTTCTGGTTTCTTGGAAAACTTGCTGATACTTTACTAATCAGAAAATAGATGTGGAAATATAATGCACTTCATTCTTAGTGCTTCTGCAAGATACAGCCTTGCTTACCATGATATGTGTTACTTTAAAAAATAATTGATAATAGGTCTGTGCGTTTTATTGTAAAGAATAGAAAAATGCCTCTCTTTTCTGAAATTTTCCTTTCTTCGAAAGGTAGCTGTAGGTCACAAAAAAAAATAGTTTGCATAGGACACTTAACCACTTCATGAAAAAGAGATTGCTTAAAATGTAAAAGAGATCATTAGGAGAAAAGGAGTAACATCAGTTACTGCTTTCTGATACAAATATTGATTTTGCTAAGATTTCAGGTGCATGGCTACAATTTGTCCAGTTCTGGTGGACTTAAATGATAACATTCAGATCCATACTCAATAATAATAATAATAATAATAATAATAAAATAACAGTATCATTTTTCTGAAGCATCTGGGAACTGTCTCTGAGGCAGTGCTAGAAGAAACTTGGAATTTTGGGTAGTTTCCTGAAATGTGTCCAGAGATTTGAAACAACTGTACTGACCGTTGAGGCACTGCAGTAATGTCAAGAGCTCATTAAATGCAGCTCCATGATTGATTGTATGGGCAGTTATAAATGCCGCTAATCTCCCTGTAATAACTTTATCGTGTTCTCAGTAAAAAATTTTTGGGTGCAACACCCTACTCTTGGAAGTGGGTGCTGTCTGCAGTTCCCTCAGTGGATTACACAGCTATTTTAGAAAATCAGCTTTTCATTAATTTTCGCAGTAATAGTTAATTTTCCTAAATAAATACAGTCTTTGCAAATTAGTTGTTTTGAAACTTGCTAACCAGCTCATAGCTAGGTGTATGCTTTGAAAGAGTTTTTGTGAACTGTTTAACAAGGTCGCAGTTCTCTCTTCGAGTTGTTTTGTATATAGTTGTAAGGGATGTTATTTGAATCTGTCCTTGCTTTTTTAAAGGTTTTTACATGTCCTCGTATTTTAAAAAGTTGAAAAAAATCACAGTACCATCAAGTATCACCGTGCTTCTGAAGTTCTCCAGACACAGACTAGGGAGATTTGGTAGACCAGGTAGACCATGATCTCTGTCCCTTGCCCTGTTCCCCTTCTTCACTTTTTCCCACCAGTCTGATCCCACTGTATGGGATCCCACTGTGCCGGCTTGATGTGAAAGATGTCCTATGCGGGGTGGGATGGCTCCTGCGGCAGCCCTCCCTTCCCATACTGGGAGGCATGGGGTACAGGCAGCAGTGCCACTGTCCCGGGGAAGGGGCGAGGGAGGTGGAGGTGCAGAGCAACCACAAAGGTGCAGTGACGTGACATTTAAGGACAGTGTGATGATTTTAGTTGTTTTGCTGTGTACCAGTTTAAAAATGTCGTATTCTGTGCTGGGACATTGCTGTGGTACCAGCCACAAAGTAATGCCCCTAGGCACGAGCAAACATCTGTACCAGCTTGTAAACATTTAAGAGAATATTTAAACAAACACCAAAAGGCATAATCTTACATTCATCGTGTTTCACATTATTTTTGTTGTTTTAATATTAGGGGTTTTTCTGTGTTGTGGTAGGAGTGACGGTAGCAGAAGAAATGAAAATTAGTCTGGCTTCTGTGCAGTATTCCCTGCTAGTACCGAGGCTTTTTCCTGAACCTGTAACTTTTGTGTTAAGAAGCAGGTGATGGATCTTCTAACAATTAAATGATTGTCGATACAACAAACAAGGCAATTTTAAACTGCTGGGAGAAAGAGGAGTGTAATACAATATCGGCAGTTCGTGCTAATCCAGTTGTAATAAAGTTCTGTAATGGAAGTAGAACGCGTGTTTCCTGGTGTGAGCGCCTTCGGTGTGTAATCTTAAAAAGAAGTTCATTAATAAGTAATTCAGTAAACCACCATTATTTTCCCACTGATTCCTGTACCAGTTTTGAGCTCCTCTTTATTAGGGCTAAGAATCTTACAGCTGAATAAAAATGTAGGGAAAGGCACTGTCAATCCGGCTGGAAGGGTTTAAAGTAGTGCTTCTCTTAGCTTCTGCTCAGCATCTCCTCTTTCTGCCCAGCCTCCACATAGGAGGTGGTTACAGGGACCAGATGAGGGGCTCTGTGGAGCAGGATGGATTGGGTTGTGTTGCACGGCTGTGGTGGTGGCGTGGCCCCCCTGCCTGCTCGCCGTGGCAGAGTGGGGACCGGGCGCTCGGGCGAGATGCTCGGCTGCCGCAAGGTGCAGCTGAAGAAGAAACCTCCGCCAGCGGGATGGAGGTGGGCAGCGGGATGGAGGTCGACATCTGTGGCGAGACGTTTTTCAGCTTGCTAGGTCCTTCCTTATCCCCTGACACAGCAGTGTCTGCACCTTGTGGGGAAGCTTCGCTGAAAAGCAGTTCCATCGTGGCGTGAACCCCTTCATCCAACAGCTGACATAAACGCTGCTTCCACCCCCCGCCAGCCAACCAATTCTGATTCTATTAGCTTTCCTAGCGCACTCCTGTAAAATGTTAATTTTCCAGAGCCCTCGTTACCCTGAGGAGTTAACCGTTTCTTACGATGACAGCTAGTGTCAGCTGCACGTGGTGGAGATCCTATCCTGGGAAACGTGAGAGGCATTTTAGCTTGCCGTGCTGTTTGCCCTCCTCATCTTCTCAAGGGGGCTCTTGCAAGGAACTGCCCGTATTCACAGCGTTAGCGAAAACTCTGCCACGGGAGCAGAGGAGATACAGGCACACTGTTGTTAAATGACATCATATGCAAGGTGCCAGGATTTATGCATCAACTTAAATAATGATATTAAACTTAAAATATTTTTTTTCTTCAATTAGTAAATGCCAAAATACCCCTGGATATTAATAGATGTGAAAAACATTTTGTAGCAGGTGTCTGCTGGTTGTACGTAATTTGAAGAAAAGAAACCCCTGGTTCCATTCCTTAATGGATCTCTCTCCCGGCTGCAGTGTTGGCTGCCTGAGCGCCCTCCTGCCCCGCAGCCTCACCCGCAGAAAAGAGAGGGCAACTGTGGGCTTGGGCACATGGATCAGGAACCTTCTGAGACTGGAAAATGACTGTTTGGCTGTTGTAACTAAATTACAGTAAGTCTGAGCGTGCAAAAACTTTTTTTAGCCATTGTAAAATTTGCCCGTCTACCTTATTCTAATTATCAAATATGCCACTTGAAGTAATAGTGAAACAGTTGCAATAGTGGGAAAACCCTGCTTGCTTTTTTTTTTTTCCTGAATTATCAAAATAGGTTAGTTATTTTTTACTTCTTTAAACCAGTCCCTTCACTAGCTTTTAGTGCTTATCAGAATTTTATCATGGTCTGATGCTGTTTATAATTTTCACCAGTACGAGTGGTTATTGGATACAGTGGCTTTTGTGATGCTGCCTTGCCCAGAATACTGGGCTTGGTATATTATTTTAATATATGTGCTTTGCAGCAACAGAATTATTTCAACACTTGTAAACTTTTAAAGGTTAATATCTCTTGCAGTTCCTTTCTCAATACTAAGGTAATACCAAACCTTGTAATTCATCAGTGATTATGAGCTCTGGAAGAAAAAGAGACAAGCAGAAATTCTCACGGTGGAGATGAAATCTTGGATGATATCTGTAACATGAGCTTAGGGGTTATGTTCAGAAGCCTAATATGAGACATCTGCATAGACTACTAAGAAAATTTATTGTGATTTTAGTATTTACTGCATTTGTAATGCTCTTGCAGGATAAGGAACCAGATTTAAATTTCAGCTTACATATGGATTTAATATGTAGAGAAGTTAGTGTTTTTGAAATGTAACATTGCAAATGAAAACTACAAGTATATTTCTAATCCTGTTTTGTCAATCTGTCTTAATTTGAACAATTCACCACTGCTTCACCTTTATTCACCAGTTACAAAGATGGGAGGTTCAGGTGGTGCTGGTTGCATTGACTGCATCGTTAGGAGTTTGCTGTGTAACTGGCTATAATTTAATCTCGGTGTGGTTTACGCTGATGTAGGCAGGCGTGAACCCCAGCTGCCTGCCCTTGCCCTCCTTCGGTCCTGGGGAGGGAAAAATAGTTACTTTCAGGTGGATCAGGTCTATGGTTTGTTTTTCCGTGTGTCTCTACCAGCAGAAGACACATGGCAGTAATCAGTAAAAAGAGGCACCGGCGCGGAGGAGCGGTGACTGTGTAAGTTGCCGTTGTCTGAAAGTAATTCGTGAAGCTTCAGCCTGAACTGAGAGCACAGCCCAGCGATGCTGCATAGCCATTGTGAAGAACTCGGCTGCTCGTAGTAGTGGTGCAGTGACCCAATCTCAGACAATCTGAGACTTTAAATGTAGATTTGAAGTGTCAGATTTTACAGTTGGTTCAGTATGGTCCAGTGGTATAATGAAAAACTCCTGTATATGTTGCCAGTGAAGATGCTGGACCCTGTAGTGTGAATTAGTGAGATATATATATATATACATATATATATATATATATAAAATAACTGAAAATTATAATTTGTATATATGTAATGGAACTAATATATAATTACTATAATTTCATAGGTAACTTGTAGATCTGAAGTAAATGGATAGCTAAAACACCAAGAAGAAAGCCCTGTGTAGCATTTTAGCATTTTCGAGGACCCAAATTGAATTAAATGGGCCCATTTCAGGTATTTCAGAAGTATGTCACTCTGATGTAGCATGGTGAATTTAAAGAAATGTGGAAAAGTTTACTCTTTGTAGATCATGTGTTTTAAAGCTATTCCTGGCGTAATTTAAGATAAAGTTGGAGTTACGTGTGGAACAAATGCTACAGTGTATTTTTCTCAATTCAGAGTTTGAGAGTGTGTGTGTAGGTTTGGTGGTGTATTCGGAAGCATTGCATGCTATTTAGGGTGTTGTTTGACATAAAGCAATTTTATTTGGTTTGGTTTTTCCTCAAGACTAAGCTGCATGTATAGCATACATGTTAACTGTAACTATTTTCAGTGATTTTATTGAGAAATAGCAGACCGAAGGGAGGAGATGGCTTCCATGTGCAGTCAGAAAGTTCTTCTGGTGGTGGTGGCACCAATTTTGGTCTCTTTCCACCACCCAGCTTTCCTGGATTTGGTTGAAACCGGGCTATAAGTTCTATAGCTGTAGGTGAATGACAAAGAACTTTTAATTTCTTTAGGAAATTTCTCCAATTTTCTCTAATTTTCTGGACAAAACTCTAATTTTCTGTAGGAAATTAGACTCAAAAGCGTAAGAGTGTTTTATTCTGTGTGAATTTGTTAATTGCTGAGAGTTAATGGTTATAAATGTGTTGTCCTTTCCTGGTCAGAAAGAGGAAAATAATTGTAGGGCTGCTTTGGTTTGTGGGCAGGTGTTTGAGAGAATATTATTCCCCGATGAAAAATCTACACTGGTTGAAGTTGGATTGGGAACACCTTTTTATAACTTGAGGGTGATGAAGACAACACTGGAGAAGAGCTGCACTTGTCCAAAACTGGGCTTTTTAAGTCCAGGAGGTTTACAGCTGAAATCACAGTAATAAGAAAACAGTGGATGCTAAGGAAAAGGAAAAATGAGGCAACGCAACTAAATAACTGGGGTAAAAAATACCAGGAATAAAATTCAGCACTGGCGCTTAGAAGTTGGATTCGGGAGTTGACCAGCAGTTGATTGCATTCGATTATTTGATAACATTGCGCTTTTAATTACATTCACTTACTTTCATTCTGTAGTTGTGAATACCCTGAAAAATTGCAGCACGCTCAAAGAGGTGTAAGCTGGGAAAGGTGAAATAGTTGCTAAATCCCTACAGAAATACCAAAATGCCTCAAACGAAAACAACCCAACACAAAATTACTCTTTCATGTATCTATAATTAAGGTTATCTACATTATTTTTGTCAAAGTCGTTTTAACAGATGGGCACAGAGCACACAGCCTATGGGGGTTAATCGTTGAAATATTTTCCTCATTGGAAGTTAACTGGGAATATTTGCATCAATAAAACCAGTAATGAATGCAAGTTGTTGCAACATCAAGTTATTATTCAGGAGTGCAAATCAGCTTTTGGAAGCTCTTTGCATTCTGAATTTTACTCCAACAACTGCTTGATCAAATTGCAGTTTTATTACTTTGGCACTATTCTAAGCCATTTGTTATTGCATTAAGGGCATAATATATATATACACATTTGTTATATTCTGTGGTGTTCTTTGTTCCAACCAATTGGACATTTTTCTGATTTGCATTAATTTATCAATGATTTAGAAAAATCAGTAGGCAGACAGATAGGTCTTTTTAATAATCATGGGGGGAAAAGCTTCTTTTTGTAGTGTAGTTCAGTATAGTTCTATATAGAGTCTGTATGCAAATGCAGTTTGCTGGGTGATTCTGGGATCTGGTCCTTCCCCAGCTCACAGAGGAGTTGAGGTTGGAAGGCACCGCTGGAGACCAGCTAGTCCAGCCTCCCTTCTCAGAGTGGAGCAGGTCGCTCAGGGCTTTGTCCAGTTGAGTTTTGTGGATCTCCAGGGGTGGCCCAGGCTTCACCAGGCAACCCATTCCAGTGCCTTGACCACTCTCACAACCAAAAAGTTATTTCTAGGGTTTAATTTTCATGTGTTTCTGCTTTTGCCCATTGCCTCCTTCCCTTTTACTGGGTGCCACTGTGAAGAGTCTAGCTCAGTCTTCTTAATTCCCTCCCCCCTGCTAGGAGTGTATTTATATACATATTGCTAAAATCTGCCTCCCGCCCCAGTCTTCTCTTCCCCGGACTAAACAAACCCTGTTATCTCAGCCTCTCCTCCAGGCCTTTGATTGTCTTTATGGTCCTTTGCTGGACTCTTTCTGGCATGTCCTATCTATATCTATATCTATATCTATATCTATATCTATATCTATATCTATATCTATATCTATATCTATATCTATATCTATATCTATATCTATATCTATATCTATATCTATATCTATATCTATATCTATATCTATATCTATATCTATATCTCTATGTATAAAGTGCATGCGTATATCTATCTGTCTATAAGTATAAATATATATATCTCAGATAGATTTTATATATATATATACACATTATATCTAAAAACAAATGAATTTTCAGTCTCATGAAGTCTATTCCTCTCAAGGATATTGCGTATTAAAACATTAAATGCACATGTTCTCTTTGTACACAGTATTTTTGGTGAAGTTTTGGTCAAGAACATGACTCCCGTAATTTTTGCTTCTCCCCCGCCCCCCCCCCCCCCCCCCCTTTCAGAACAGCTGTTGTTGGGAAGGGGAAGGAGTTGTTTTGTTTTATTAGGAAATTTCTGAGGAATTTGATGAAATGCCATAGGTTCCTGCACCAGTCTTCACCACAATTAGCCTTGTATGAGTTAGAGACTGTTTGTATCTGGCAGGCAGAGAAAATGGAACAATTTCATTTTCCGAATGCCTGAGCACCATGAAGAATTACATGTGACCGTGTGACTCCACGTCGTGTCTAATTGCTCTCACAGCAGGAAGGTGTGGAGTTGTTCTTCTGTCCTGCCTTGCTGTGTGTCTCTTTTACTCCTGGTTCTCGGACAGAGAGACAACTTGGGTATTTAAACAGAGCTGAACATATGCTTTTACTGACTGATAAATGTTTTGGGTTTATTTTATGGAGAATATCCTAGATTTCTTGTTTTGAAAAGCTCTATGCAGGCTTTCTAGCTCAGAGTCAATAGGAAGCCTTTTAAGATAGGGGCTTTCTCTTTGGTCTGCTTGGGTTTTTTTATATGAGAAGCTCTCATTAGTCAAATGCTCGACTTTCAAAAACTTGTAGAGAAATTTTCTTTTTGACACTTTCTTTGTGACTATTGGAAAAATATCATTGACGTAACTGCAGATATTCCCTGGTAATTAGAAATGAACTATAAAATCTGCTCATTGGCTGTTCTTTATTCTCTTAAACCTCAATAATGAAAATCAAGGTTTCAAAAGGTGTTGGAGCTCATGTCTACCCAGACAGGCCTAAGGTGGCAAGACTTACCCTGCTGAGGCTGTGCTGGTTTTCTCAAGAGGCCTTCAAAACCAAAGCAAATCTAGAAAACAAAAAAGCCCCCAAGCCTCCAGCTGTGAGTATTAAAGTAGTGGTTGCAATGCTTAAAGCTGGAATATGTCAGGAAATGGGAAATGAATGAAAAATACGGCGGTGTTGTGTTTAACACATTTCTTGTGGTGCGTAAACCAAGACTTCACCATGTCTCATGGCAATAATCTTCTCTTGTAGGGAGTAATCACTGAAGCTGTTTGTTTTTCCATTATTGCTCAGAAGCCAAGTACAACCTTTCAACAGCATCCCATTTGACAGTCTTTTAATGTTTGAATGCGCCGATGCTGCGTCCTGGGGTGCGGCATTAGAAAGACGCTTGGTGGCGCAGGGCAGCGCAGGGCACGCAGCCACCTGTGCCGCCATCAGCAGATGAGGCACTTCCTGGCATAAACGCCTTGCAGGAGCACCGAGCACCATCCTTCTCATCAGCAACATCAAGTCTCTAGCTTTTATTTGTTTGTTCAGCCTCACTCTGGTAAATGCAAAATAAGGAAAGAAGCTGCTATGAAAGGCTTACGTTGGAGAAGATACATTTAGGAATTATCCTCAGAATATAAATACAACGCTTACACCTTCCTCCCCCTTGATTTTTCATGTGGTGTCCTGGTGGTCACTGGAGACATGCATGCTCATTGACTTCAGCTGAGTTTGGGGCATTTCATTTTGGTCCCGCTGTTGAGTGATAACTACTTAAAGGTGAGCTGTCTTTAAGGGAGCATCATGTTTTTCAATTCTGTTTATTCCCTTTAACTGTTGGTTACACATGCAATACTCTTTGTGTCTCTATACTGAGCAATTGAGCCCGTAGTGTTACCCAACCAGATGACTGCTCATCTGAGCAGAAAAAAAACCCCAGTTGCTTAATTTAAATGCATGTTACAGTACAGAAAAATAAAATACTAATTTTTTAGTCATTATCTCTAGAATATTTGTTGTGATTCATTGTGAATATTTTGTTTCAGGAAGGTAGTTTCTTGTTTGAGTGATAAATTCATTGCTTTGAGTTTCCTCCTGCTCTTTTCTTCCTTTTGTAATTATTACTTAGCCAGATTAATATATTTTTTTAATTCAGGAAGGAGCAACTCTCCCAAATAATTTGATGTCTCTGTATATTCCTGTGTGCACGCGTGCTTTTTTCCCTTAGTTAGATGCTCTTTGAAATGAGAAGGCAGCTGTGTGGCAGCCTAAGAGAGTGATGTTTTTACAACTGATAGTTGAGGTTTTATGTTTGATAGCCTGGGATGTGACTTGGGAGACCTGGGAGTACCAGAAGATGTAGAATAGGATTGGAGGTGTATCCCCATTGCTTGAACTCAGAGCCTCCTGCAAAGATGTGTGTCAAAGGGTTGGTTAGTTTGAGAAAGGAGCCTGGACCAGCTCTTCCGTGATGTGCTGTCAAATAGCTCTTTGCTCTTTTAGGAAGGCGCAATAGTAAGGGTACTGCTGTTTCATTTGACGATGACTTTTTTGGTATTTCGTTCTCTCAAGTGTTGCGCATCCTTGGAAGTGGTGGACTTTCACCAAGAGATTTAAGAAGGGTTCTTTTGTGGCTCTGTTGCAGTGTGTTGGAGCTTTGTTTGGCTGTGGTTGAGAGAAGACGAAAAACAGGGGAAGAGACTTGACAAGTGGTTTTTTTGAGAAAATTAATGAAGAGTGCTGAAATGCTTAACTTACACGTGCGTGTGTGTGTGTGTGTGTGTGTGTATATATGTGGAATTTGTGAACTAGAAAACCAAGGGTTTAATTTTCTCTTTCGTTCTTTCATGCTCTCCTGAGACTGGCAGGTCCTCCCCATCTTGGCTCAGTTACCTTCTACGTTTGCCAATTGTTATCATTTAATCATGATCAAACAACAGTGAGTTAACATGAATCTATATAATCTGTTGTTTAATAACACATACTAGTGTTTCTTTTTGATCTTATCAGTCTAGAGAATGCTTGAGGCTTGCTGGCAGAAAAAAAATCAGGAGCCTCTAAGAGCTGAAGTGGTGTAGGTGTAGCTAAATTGGCCCGGTGCCCAGTAAGGATCTGACAAATTGTTTTCTACATTTTCATAAAACCTGTCAATTTTAAAGCAGCAGCAATGTTGCATTGCTTCAAAAGTTACTTCATTTCAATTAAAAAATATAATCTTTATGCAGATGACAAAATTATGATGAGTTTTCGCCAATACTTTCCATAGCGTGTGAAATTCTCCCCAGTACGGTGGATTTCAAGTAGAAAAGGACATCAGGTGTTACAAAAGTTTTCATTTAACAGGATTTACTACAGAAGTCAAAACTGCGTAACTGGAAATAACCAGAGAGAGACGGTTCCGTTTTAGGATTTTCAATTGGTATATGTCTTTTGGGATCACTAGAAATTCGAGCTTGGTGAAAGACAACCACCATTTTCTATAAGCCATTATGCTTTTGTAACAAAACCAAATTGACCTATTTTCAACATAAAATATATCTTGGTTTAATAACCTTAATAATGATGTTTCTGCGCAGGAACTGTGTGACTTCTTTAACAAGCAGTGGCAACACTGAGAATTGTGTAACTCAATTTTGCGACTCACTGGAGTTCTTAGGAACTGAAGGATGCTATTGATAGAAAAATAAGGGAGATTGTAAAGGTTACTATTTAAATGGAAATTAAAAAAATAGTGGATTAAATTTTTAATTATTATGAAGAAGAGGTCATGTGTGGTGGCTTCAGAGTAACGTATATGGCTTCAGAGTAGGCAGATGGTGCCAGACTTGCTCTTTAGATGGTCGTACGCAGCAGGTACTGGCAGTAACTCTTGATCGTGGTGCCTGTTTTGTTAGATCCGTGTCACATCTTGGGCTCAGGCTGGCGGTCGTTCCAGACCTGTATGTGCTTGAGGAGACTCAGAGCACTTTGCATTCCCTCTTTGCTCCTTCTGTCACCATGGGGGACTGAAGTATAAAGAATTTGTGGCTAAACACAGAGATCGGCCATTCAAAACACCCTGGCCCGGTGTGAGGGCGTGTTTGGTCCTCGGAGGTGCTGTCTGTGAGATGGCTCTGGCCTCGGGGAGAGGGATGGGGGGCTCTGGGACACAAAAGCTGGAGGGTCGCGGTAGTGCTGGAGCTGCTGCAGGGTCTGGGGGTGCATTTTCCCTCCAGCGCTCACTATAGTTTCACTACAGCCTTCCTAAAGCCCTCTGACAGACCTGAAGTATGCGTTTTATTAGCTACTGAATTTTAAATAAAAGCAATGGATTCGGAAAGTTTTGCTGAGGCGTTTACAAGGGCGTGTTTTGATACATGTAGGGCATTTGTTTTAAAGACATAGATTGCTAATACTATTTTCATGAGTAGCAAAATCTGTGAATAGTGATCCACTCCTGCTGATGCCGCAGGAGACCGTATACTGGTTGGATACTGGTTAACACCGGCCAGTGAACCTCACCACATTGTGCATCAAGTGTACGCAAAAGAACCCCATCCTATTTCATTAATTAATCTTGTTGGCTGGAGGAAAAGTTGCCATCTTAACTAGTCTGAATTTGACAAACTGCAGGTTCTAGCCATCACTGGTGTTTCCTACCAAATGAAAGAATCATTTTTACTCACCCATGCCCTTGTAGTGGTACTCCAGCCACCTCCCCATCTTCTCTTGAGTAAGCCACAAGTGTGAAGATACCGGCAGCTTTAGTTTTATTGCAGGTCGTGTATCCTGGGCATTGAATTGCTCCTTGTAACTGCCTCTTCTGGGTTGCTCAAGCTTTCTAATACGTACGGATGAAGTTATGCTAGTGTTGTGCTCAGGAGGAGCTGCTGGGCTAGCCCCAAAAGACCGGCAGTCTCAGAGGTGGGGAAAAAGTGGTGGGGAATGCAATAAAAACCTCCCCAGGTGGTTTTTACTTACTTGGGAGAGTAAATAGAGGACTGAGATGGAGTTCTGGAGAACAGATGGAAATTATTTCAATGCTCAGGAAGACTGCTTGCCAGACCCGTTGCTGATACAATCTGGTAGTAAACTGATATAATCTGGGCACTCTGCATTGCGTCCGAGTTAAGTGCTGTTTGTAGCAGTGAGCTCTGGCTGTATAGCTGGTATTATTAGCAGCTCGTGGGTTGAGGGCTGAGGTCCTGAGGTGAAGAATCATGGAAGGGACGTCTGGAGGTCACCTAGCCCCACCCCCTGCTCAAGCAGGTTCCCCTGGAGCAGGGTGCGCAGAGTCACATCAGGTGGGTTCTGAATGTCTCCGGAGCAGGAGACTCCCCAGCCTCTCTGGGCAGCCTGTGCCAGGGCTCCGCCACCCTCACGGTAAAGAAGCTTTTCCTCGTATTCAGATGGAACCTCCTGTATTGCAGTTTGTGCCTGTTGTCGCTGAGCACCGCTGAAAAGAGCCTGGCCCCCTCCTCCTGCCACTCGCCCTTAAGAGGCAGCTGTCACATAAGAACTGCCGTGAGAGTTAATGGGGACCAGTGCCATCAGCTAATCATTTACTATGCTAATTTCTTCTCTGGAGCATTAAATAGTAATAGAAAATTACTTATATTAGGAGGAGTGACCATCAGATCAGATTTTAAGGGGCTGAAACATAATGAAATGTGGCGCCTGTTTTCACATAACTACTTTTTATATGACTTCTGGTATCTGGTATCTTTTATATGACTTCTGGTATCTTTGTCTCATTACTCGGAAAGTTTCTGTAATCTCCATCTCCTTTATCTACTCGAAAATTATAGAAATTGTATGCTTTTTAACCAGCTATTTTATTATTGGAAAAGAACAGCATACCAATTTTATAAAGACAGTTCATTGATTAGGACACTACAAGTTGCATTATGTAATGTGCATGTAGAAAAGAGCACATTTATTTCCTTGATCGTGGAGTACAAGGCCAGTACATTAATCTGCATGTCTATTTCCATTTATATTTTTTTTATTAGAAGGGAGCTTGCTTAAGAGATAATCTTAGTGATAAGAGTTGTAGGAAGCATTTTTATTGGAATAATAACATGTCTTGAAATAAAATCTAGGAGCCACAAGCAACAGTTGACAATTTCTATGATTGCACCAATCTATAATTATAGTGCTGTTTCTGTAGCTCTGTGGATTTATGGTTAAAGCTAGGTTTTTTTATTGGAACAATTAATATGTGTGGAAAAAAAACCAGAACAGCTTCTGGGCACAAAAAATCCTTCCTCGTGTCCTAAGTAGGGGTAGATCTGAAGAATGGATCGTGTACCCAAAAATCCGTTGGAGCATCTTCCTTCATCCCTGGTAAAATAAGCTGATAAAAGATAATAAAAGATATTACAACTACTGTACGGCTATTCAACTAGGTATATAAAGGCGAGAGGATGGTTATAACCTCTATCAGCAGAAACAGCAGTGAGCTTTTCTGTGGATAAATGGCTTGTTTTAAGGATTAAAAAAATATGTGAAATTGTTCTTTTTTTTCTGGATCATATATTATAAGAGTAAAGATTTGTGACCACTATACAAAGCCTCTAGTTATATGTATATAGATCACAAAATGCTTGTAAAACTGAAAATCTGCATTAAAAAGTAGTCTTTTCAGAAAGCACATATTACTATTAAATCCTTATTACTATGGCCATACTTGTAGAAATATTAATTAGTGATCAGTTTAAAAATGTGTAATAGTAAGTCTACTGCCTCTTATTTTTAACTTTTGGAAGAAATAATTATTGGAAGGAAGAATTACTGGAAGGACTTCTTTTAGCTGGGTTTTTAATTTTCCATAATTTTTACCTATAAAAATTTCCTCAGCCAGACTTTAGCTGGCATTTCTTCCTTCTGTAGCACACAGCCTTCAGGAACTAGAAGTACCTGGTGGTTTCTTTTAATCATCAAGTGTAGATACAGCTCTCACATACATTGCAGAGTAGCTGATTGAGAAGGTGATGGTTTTCAGGCTTCATGAGTACGCTTGAAGCCAAGTGTTGATGTGCCAGTGGTTGAAGCAGCCTCAGGTCTTCTGTGAGCTGGGTTTGACACTATTCAGTGTTGAACTGTAGCTCCCACACTCTAGATGCTTCTACCAGCTGCTGTCACTGATCTGCCCTTTTCCCTTTGCCTGTCTTCATTTACATAGATTATGTGTACTTTCAGTGCTTTTTCTTTTAATTACAAGGTCTGTGTTACTTTGTCACAGACTTCAGTCCTGCTTTTTATTCTGGCTGTATGGGAGAGCCAGCAGCCTCCCATCAAGAGACTTTTTTTACCCCAGGAAATTTGACTGCAATGAAAATGCTTAAGGAAAAATACACATAACCTTAGGATTAGGTAATATGCATGAAAAGTCTGAAGACATGAGGCTCGAGTAGGTGTAATAGTTCTGTTAGTGTTACTTTTCCTTTCTCTGGTCCCAGATTTCTATCTGGCTGCCAGGGCAAGTCATTTATGAGCAGCTGCTGGTGTTACTGGGGCTGCTGGTAACTGCTTTCAGCCAGAGCTTTTTTGTTTTCTGCTCAGAACCAGGAACTGTTGAACGTTGCTTCGTGATGCTGTTTATATGAGGGCTAAGCTTTCTTGGGGAAAAAAAAAATAAAAATATTTGCTTTATCAGCCAACAGAGATCTGGAAAAAAGCACCTCAAGTTTTGTCAGCAGCTTTCTTCTTTTCTTTGTTAAGGTTTAGTATAGTACAGGGTAGTAAAATGTAATCAAATGAATTACAGTGCTCACCATACGCAGCAAATATGCTAAGCTGCCCTGCAGCATAGACATTTTTACTTGTGCATCTCTTTAAAAATGTTAAGATATTTAGGGTGTATCATGCTCATTAGAAACATGTAGGTTTTCTGCTTGTATCTGTTTCTGCAGCTGCAAAGTTTCATGGTCTGTATGTTGCCAAGCACAATTTGTTGATCCTCTATCGTAAATCAAAAAGTGACAGACCGTGCAGGAAAAATCCTAAATGATACATATTGCTCGCTAGATTGTGAGGCTTAAAATGGCTCACTATTTAGAATTATATCTCTGTAGGCCTTAGTATTTTTTTCTTTTTTGTAGTACAGTTGTTTTTATATCTAAAATAGGTGTTGCATATTGTACTGAGCATGCTACAAAAAAAAATCTATAGAAGGGGAAAAGCTGAAGAAGAGGCTTATTTTGAAAGTAGCTTAATTTTGGAACATGATGACCATTTGACTTCTGTTTCTTGGTGCTATGATAAGACAGTCACGGGCTTTCCATGTTGGGTTGTGCGTTTCATATCAAACTCTTGGGTTTAGCTGCACATCTTACTGTCCTTCAGTCGTGTAAATGCTGGTAGAGCCAGTGTCAAACATGCCCAGACCATTCTGAGGAGCTGTTTGCCTCTAATGATCTTGAACGTCTCTGTGAAAGGAGATTCTGCAGCTCACAGGCAACTTGTTCTGGTGTATCTCTACCCTGTGGAGAGAGCTTTTCCTAATATCTAACCTAAAGTTGTGTTTGCTGTAGACTTAGCTCTTCCTCCTGCCCTACTCAATGAGACAGATTTGCCAGGATGTGATAATTATATGGGAACAGTTGTCATGTTTGCCACTAGCTACCTCTATTTTGAATTTAAGCGGTTTCCCAGCAAGTCACGTGCCACACACCTATTTCCATCGTGCTCTTCTGGACTGCCTTGTTTTCTCTGTCCTTTTCTGTAACAGTAGTGCCCAATGCCATTTTGGGGTGTTGCTAGCACCAGCTCATTGCTGTAATAACCTGCTGTGTCTTACCGCCTCCACTTCCAAAAGAGTCTGTAATATTTTGCAACACTTTCCACAGCATTGCATTGCTGGTGCCTGTTTATTTGTGATCTGTGGGATTTGTTACACTCTCGTACTGCCCACGCAGTTGTTTTGTGTCATGGTTTTTATGTATGTGACTTCTCCTGCCAACTGCTTCGTAGTTGTTTTTGTTGAATTTCATCTTGTTGACTTTGGGCAATTCAATCACTTTGCACGAAGACCTGGCCTCTAAAGGATTTTGTGAATTTGTGACATAATCTCTGTTCCATCATTCAAATCATTATTGAAGAGGGAAGCAAAACCTTTTTGGTGGCCTCAGTTAAAATGCCTTTTAGTTTGATAATAAACTGCTAACTATTAAGAGTTTTCTCCTGTAGTGTCCTTGAGCAGCTCTGTGCCCACTTCATTAACACATGCAGCTGCTACAAAGGTGCGTAAAGTTCAGAGAAGTTACACCTGCTCCTTTCCTTAAAACATCTGTCAAAGGAGAAAATGACAGTAGTTTTCGTTTACTTGTTTATTGTGTTGGTTGTTTCTTATTGTCTTGTTATCTAGATGTTTATAAACTGACTGTTTCAAATAATTTATTCTAGTCTAGTTGTGGATATTAGATGTGGACTGGTTGTCTAATATTCCCTGAACTTCTAATTTACAAAAATCAGTATCAGTTCCCTCTTCTCCCCCTGGGCAAGGTCTTCTACATCATATTTTTTTCAAAGATTGTTTTTAACTTCTGGAAGACATCTGCTAATTATAGAGGTTGATTAAGCGAAGTCTTATTTTAAGTTGCCCAGATTTTTCCAAATAGAGTACAGATTATAGACAAATTGATGATAGGTGGATGGTGAGGTGGATTGAAAACTGGCTGAACTGGCAGGCTGGGAGGGTTGTGATTAGCAGCACAGAGGCCAGAGGAAGGCCAGTCCCTGGCGGTGTAACCCAGGAGTCCGTACTGGGCTCAGTAACATCTTCATTAATGGCTTGGCTGAGCAGACAGGAGGCTGCCCCCTCAGCAGGTCTGCAGATGATACAAAACTTGTTCTGTTGCTTGTTGATGCACCAGGTGGTTGTGCTGCCGTCCAGGGGGACCTGAGCAGGCTGGAGACATGGGCCAGCAGGAACCTCAGGAGGTTCAACAAAGGGAAGTGTCCAGTCCTGCCCCTGGGGAGGAATAACCCCAGGCACCAGTATATGCTGGGAGCATCTGGAAAGCAGCTTTGCGTAGAAGAGCTTGGGGGTCCTGGTGCATCCCGAGCTGAACATGAGCCAGCAAAGGAGGCTGCTGGGCTCTTGGGCTGCGTTAGAGGAAGCATTGGCAGCAGGTCAAGCAGGGTGATCCTTCCCCTCTGCTCACCACTGGTGGGATGCATCTGTAGTGTTGTGTCCAGTTCTGGGTTTTCCAGTATGAGACAGACATGGACATACTGGACTGAAGGGCCATGAAGATGATTAAGGTCTTGGAGCATCTCGTGCAAGGAGAGGCTGAGAGGACTGGAGTGCTTCACCCTAGAGAAGAGGGAGCTCAGAGGGAATCTTAATGATGCGTATAAACACTCACTAAGTTGTTATCAAACTGATTTTAAAACAAAAAAGGAATAGAAGAAAAAAAAAAAGAGAGGAAAAACTCTTCAGTGAAGCGAGTGTTTTTAATATGCAAAGGCATAAACCTTATGCCTCCCACCCCCCCAACCAATTCTGTGCCATTTCTCACTTATTTCTCAATATCATTGCTGAGCTGTCAAGGCTTCTTGTCCCTTCTGTCTCCCAGAAATGGCTTCCAGAGAATTGATGATTATTGTTTGAATGAGTAAATATGGTTTGAACTTTGGAGGGTTGGGGCAGCTCTTTTTAAGTAGAACTTGGGTTTAAATGTAAGTCTATTCTGCTGCTAGTTTGAACTGAAATACATCATTGTCCTCACTTCACCCCAGTGATTTAATATAAAGTGATTTCAGATGTTCACATTTTTGATGCAGAATAATAAAATACAATAGTACTGGTGGAGGAAAAGAAAAGAAAAATAGGGTAGTTTTACACAGTAAACGTTATAATGTCTTGTGTGACCTAATTTTAAGTCACATGCCAGAGGACTTAGAAAAGGGAAATAGTCTCATTGTAAGATACTTTTTTTTTTTTTCTGAAAGTCATTGTAAGTGTTGTGTATTCGAAATTGTATCACACTTTCTGATCTGTATCAGCACGCAGCAGCCTACTGTTCTGCGTGTTTATAACCTTCAAATACGCTCTGCTGCCAGCATTTCCGTTTCTTTTCACTTAAGCTATCTGCATCCTATAGTGATCAAAACTTTTTCAATCCTTGGAAATACATGCAAGCGTTCCTCTAACACACTGGCAATTTTTCAGTAAGATTTTTGCCTCCTGAATGATGGGTGTGAATATGGGCCCATATGTCTAGAACAAGACAGTTGTTTCTCACTCTTGAGCTGTATCTGGCAAAGGTGGGAGTGGATTAAGGCAGGTTAT
Source organism: Falco cherrug (assembly GCF_023634085.1). Taxonomy (NCBI): domain Eukaryota; kingdom Metazoa; phylum Chordata; class Aves; order Falconiformes; family Falconidae; genus Falco; species Falco cherrug. Next base: position 9,243,551 of record NC_073698.1, read on the forward strand.
GAATTTAAAGCGTGGTTTAGTTGTTCCTGAAATAATGTATGCAAAGCAGTTCTACAGCCAAGGTGCAGTGCCTTGTTGATATCTCGGGGAGGATGGCCTCATCCTGTCTGCCCTTCTCTGCTCCTGGCACGGGGGTCCTCCTCTTTCCCTTTCCTTTCTGCCTGCTCTGGCGCTTTTACATCCTTCCAGCAATCTCCTTATCTACCAGATTGGCAGAACACTTTCCCAAGTTTTGATTTACTTTTTTTTTTTCTCCTCCTTGAGTTTCCTTCGGCGTTTGTGAATCACTGTGTGGGTGGCAGGGAGGAGGTAAGAGCACCGAGCCCCAGCAGAGAGGACGGGAGGACGAAGTAGGACGTTCCCCTCGACGTGCTGGAGAGCTGCTGAGTTTGCTCACTGGCTTATGCGTGATCGCACTGATAACCTAGGGCAACATGGGATTATTCCAAGGAAGTTTAACGGTAACATACACGGCTAGAAACGATACTCTCACTTGGGAATAGAATCATCTCTCAGACTTGCTGGAAAGCGGTTAAGCAGAAGCAGCTGTCTGTACAGACACCTTAAATGTCCAGCCTTTTAAACTGAAACTAGCAATATGATATTTAAATAAATCACAAAAGCAAAGACAGGCAAAATATAATGTTTAAATTTCCATTCTATTGCTTTGTTGTTTTCATCCTATTGTTTCATAATTATTTTAAGTTGTATTATTTTATTCCAGACTATTTTAAGGGGCGTCATTTGCTGTGTCTGTTGTCCCACTACCTTGGTTTGGACTTCTTTCCTTTTTTTTTCCCTTTTTTTTCTTTTTTTCTCTTCTTTTTCTTTCCTTTTTTAATTTTTTTTTTCTCTTTATTTCTCTTTTTTTCTTTCCTTTTTTAATTTTCTTTTTTCTTTTTTTCTCTTTTTTATTTCTCTTTTTTTTCTTTTCTTTTTTTTTCTTTTCTTTCTTAACTTCTACAGGAATGGCTCAAAGTCCACTAGAAACAAGGGAATCCTTTTTGGTAGATTCAGACAAGCTTTCATTCTGGCCCATCAAGAGTATAAATAAAGTGTAACTTTTATAGTAACAGTTGTAAAATCTTCATGATCCAGAACACCCAGCAGTAGTGTGATGTTTTATGTAATAACACTCTTTCTCCTTTTTGTAGGTCCTTTTGTTCTGCATCACAGCTGCTCTGTTCATGTTCTTTTTCAGGTATGTTGCTAGTATATCTATTTATATTTTAAAAGATTATTTTAAACAGCATTTCTAAAAGCTTACTTGATTTTTGGTGTTCACCTGAAAACTTTCGTATTCTTGACTCAAGCTTTCTGAATTGAGTAAGAGTGCTTTTGTGGCATCAAAAACACAAAATGTGCTGTGAACATAACTGGGCTAAAAAAGGGAAATGCTGAGTTAAATGCTTTAAATCTTCTAGAGTTTATACTGATTGCTTAAGATCCTCTCATCTCATAATTAAGACCCTGGAGATCTAACATTACGTAGTATCAAACCAGCTGAAATACTGCTTTTCATACATGTTTTTAAATAGCTTACGTCAGGGAAGATAGCACTTTTCTTCTGGTGAAAATAGAGGAGAGCAGGAAAATGAGATTTTTACAGTCCTAAATAATATCAAATATTTGACATGTGTGCAGGTGCAAGTACCTTCTTTTAATTTTAGAGTAAACTAGTTTCACATATGTTTTCACAAGTTATCAGTTGTATTCCTTTTTCAAAACATACAGTAGTGGGGTTGGATGAGACTCATTTTAATAACTTTTTTCTCTCTTGGTTTGCAAAATATGTGTAATAAGTCATTTACCTTGTGTTTGTTTCCCTTTTAAATACCAGACCTCTCAAATTTTGTTTATTGTATCTCAAGCTGGAAAGTTGCTTGTTAAAGTAACCTTTGACTACAGCCCTTTGACTTAGAATTTCGTGGCATGTAGCCATCTAGGGTTCTTCAGGCCATATGATCCCCTGGTAATTGCAAAACTCTGGAAGCTGCAGCTTGTTTTTTTATAATTCCAGTACTTACAAATTACTTACCAATATTAGCCAAGAAGAGTCGGTGAATACGGGGGAGCTGTTAATTTAGAGGATTTGAAGAAGCATTCCTCCTTTCATCCACCACTTGCATTGACAGTCTTCTCCTTGCTTTATTTTTTCTGCTTCCCAGAGTCATAGCATAAAAGCCTCAGAAAATTTGACTTAAGAGGTTGAACATTAGACACGTGTCTGTATGAATGCTGATTAAACCAACTCACGGTGCTAAAACGCTGGTCAGAGCTATAGATGTTGTATGATTTTGGAGGAAGGTAGTTGAATTCCTCCCTGCCCTGACACAGCAACGCTGGCAGTTGCATGGGCTCCCTCTTGATGGATAATCCTCTTAAGCAATCATCAGCAACATTTAGTTCCTTTATCTTTGGTGGTGTAACAGAGGAATTAAAATAGAGGATCAGGTAGTTATAGGTCCTTAGTTTAATTCTCAGGGGGAAGAAAAATAATCTGTTTGTAAACACCAAAAAAAAAAAATGGGAAGGGAAAGTAGATTTAACAGTAGATTTAACAAAAATCATTAGCACGGGCCAGTTTTTGTATTTTTTTTTTTTCCTTTCCCACTGTAATCAGTGTTGCGTCTAGAACTTCTTCACAGTGGTTCGTGTAGTACTTTCCTAAAGAAACCAAGTGTAGATGGTCTGGGTGAAAATACCTCTGGGTACGCACAGGACCCCCTGGACAGTGTGTGGGCACAGTTCTTGTCAGAAGCCGACTGTCGGACAGGATGTATTGACTGTGTTGACAGGCACCTACTGAGGTCTTCCATCGTTTCTGTATTTTTATATTTAAATAATGACAAAGATAACAGTGGAAGTGCTAATTACATGTGTAGGTAAAACTGCTGGGTGGCAACTGCAGACTTGGGACTGGGATAAACACGAGCTGGAGATACCTGAGAAGATGTAAAGGTGTTTAGTAATGAGGTTAAGGTGGTATCCGTACACCCATGAGGAATTAAATGGTTAAGGAGCAGTTCAGCGCAAAAAGACCCAACAGTAGCTGTTGCACACTGCCAGCTGCCTGTAAGTCAGTAACGTCACCGAAACGGGTTGCATAGGGCTCGTGAGGTATATAAAGTTGTCTTTTTGTTGCTATTAAAGTTGAAGAAGTTCTCAGGGCAGTTTTATGTCCTTTTTGATTGTTACATGTCAAGAAGGTTACATGTCGGGACGGTCAGAGAAACCTCAGAGATGATCTGGAGTTTGGAAAAGATGGCTTATTTAAAAGGATCGTGTTTGCTTAATTAAAAAAAAAACCACAGTGGGATGGAATGACTGTCTTCAAGTATGTGCAAGACTGCTGAAAAGAGGAAGAGAATAAATAGTCTGTTCTTGCTGGCTGTGATAAAAAGGAGAAGAGATAACAGAGCAAGACATTTCTTCTTAGAATAATAAATTGCAGCAGGGATGAACTCACTTAGATATCGAGGAAGGAAATCTTAAGAAGGAAACGGCAAAAAGTTTCCCCAGCAAGGCTACAGATGGTCTGTCCTTTCAGATCTGTAGGAACAGATTTTGGATAACTCGGGTGTTACTGGTTAGGGAAAGGAATGGACTGTTTGATTTCCTGAGCATCTTTCACTTTTTTGGTGCACGTCAGTGGCTGTCACGTTGTGAAATACTTAATGTAATAAGCTGTCAAAGAAAGCGGTCAGGGAAGTCTTTGGAGGAGGAGAACTTTGCTGTGCTTTGTTGAATGCAACTGGATAGATATACCTGCAAAAAAATTGAGACAACAGCTCTGTGCTGTAGGAATCGCCATGTCTTGTAGAATGTATGGAGTGGGGACAGGAGGGCAGGCAGAGACAGGGACCACGTCAGCGGTCCAGGCAGGCAGGGGCATCTCTGAAAATTAGCACAAGGAGAAATGTGAGTCTTCTACTGCACCAAATGAAAGTGGTTTTCCCACAATTTCTAGTCTTAGAAATAAAATAGGAAAAGACCAGCTGCTCAGGGAGAAGAGGGGTCACTTGACCCGTCCTCAGAGTTGTTGTCCAGTTCATCTGGAATGGGACTGTGTGCTGGTCGTTGTCGGATCCTATATATGAATTAATCATTGATCCCCTTCAGGAAGATTCTGGACCACTGTTGAAAGAATCCTCTGTGGATCTATCCAGAGTCCTGGGGAGGCAATCTGCCTGTCTCTCATCACCTAAAGCAGAAGGGAATTGGGAGAGCCGTGAACCTGCGTTTCCTCTGTTTAATGACTCAAAAATCACATCAGCCTGTTCCATAAGCGGGTCAGCCTGACAAAATCACATTAGTACTTTCAGAAAAAACACCTTATTCAAAGTCAGAGCTGTTTGGCTTATAGAATGTCTTCCCATTGACTATAAAACTGTTCACTGGTAACAAGCATTTATTGACCTGAAAACCAGAAAATTTGCTTTTGCTTTGCCTGCAAACAGCTCTGTTCCCAGGGTGGCTTTTTATCCTCCCTGCTGCACCAAAATGTCCAAAAAGGTGCTGAGAGCAGTAGCTGTCCTGGTCACCAAGAGCATATGCAATCCCTTTCATCATGAAAGATAAGATCCCAATATCTGAATGGTGTAATTTGAAGCTTAAAACTTTTCTAAGAAGAGACTTAATGTAAGTCTACCTCTGTGCTACCAAAATATGACTGATGCTTGGAAGTCAAATGTCGCAGGTAATAAAAGGGAAGTAGTCTGTATTTTCTGGGTTCATATAAATTGTCTTCTCCGAGGTGAGTGGGTTCTCTGAGCTTAAAAGTGGTGATTGACCCCAGTCAGTAGCTCTGGTCGGCACTAGCATTCCTGGCAGCTTCAGGGTTAACTAAACTTAGCCGCTGTTTTTGCAGCTCAGCCCTTGGTAGCTGGGTGACTGAGCAAGGTGGAAAGCAGAGATGCTCTTCAGCGTTCACAGGGACTTTTGTCATTTTAAAGTGACCGGCATGGCTTAAGGCAATCTTTGCTGAACCTAGGAGATGAAAAGTTGCTTAATAGGGAGAATTCAGAACTCTTTCCTTCATGGAAGAGTTCAGGTACATCTATACATTACACAACTTTCGGGATATCTTTCAGGTTGCCGTGAAGCTGAGCTTCCTTAGTGTTGCTTCGAGGAAGGCAAGTGCTGTGCTTGGTAGTTATCCATGAAAAGAGAACAAAATCAATGTGGCACATCGTTGTAACATGATGATACCTCTCCCCAGATGTGGGCATTTTCCTACCCACAGTTAGGAAGTACTGCTATAACAGATACATGAATCTTGGTCTGTGGAGGTGTAGACAAGCTTTTCTCGATTTATTTGAACAGCTACTTTTCTAGTATAATGAATTTTCTCAATATCTCACTGTAATGCCTACCTGAAATTATTTTTTTTAAAAAAATAATAATCTGTAGTGGTCCTTTGGCCAGGTGGGTATAATTTGCTGATGCTTCTCTCTGACTGCCAACCGTTACATGTCTGATTTCTGCCTCCGAAGCAGCAGAAAGACTCAGAAGCCTGTGTAACAGATCTGGGCAGTTTATTATTAAAAAAATGAAGTATTCAGATATTCTTCCTATCATTTGATATAGAAAAGGTTTCTCCAGCTGTGAAATGAATGCCCTTTACCCTCTCCTGGAAGGCTTTGTCCTTATGTCATGTTGCCTTGCTACCCCCGATCCTCCTGGCCCATCCCTAGGGCAGACGTTTCACAATAGTTGGAACTTCACCAAGTTTATCACTGGAGTTTCCCCAAAATTCTGTTGGACTGTTCAAACGTTATTGCATCTACTAGGGGACAGCAAGAAAAAGAAGGTGCTAAATCTCAAGAGTTAAGAAGTGAGGTTACAGAACTGAAATGTTAAAGAGAACCAGGAATAATTACTCCAGAAGTCAGGAGTCAGAATGAAAGGTAAATTCAGAAGAGCAATATAGGAAGACAGTGGGAAGAGGGAAGGAAAAAGTGGTTGAAGACAGAAAAAATAAGATCATGTCAGCGGATGAGAAAAATAGAAGAACATACTAAGAAAAAGGCAGCTGAAATGCAGATGATAGGTTTACAAGCAACAAAGTTATATTTACAGACAGAGGAAGCATATTTTAGTGTAGTATTTGTTTTCTTTCTTCTCTTTCATCCTCCTTTTCTGGTACTTTTCTCATAACTTGTATCTCTGTTTTTTTCTCAAAATGCTTCTGCTCAGCATCACTGGAAGTGATGGAGAGTTGCAGTATACAGTAACTTGTATAGTGCAGTCTGTCATATGTGTATTTAGTGCAAGCGTATAGGTAATGACAGTTGAAACATGATTCTTTCCCCTTCCACCCATTTCTTCCTAAAAAACTTACATGCAGAACTGCATCTGGGGAGAGGAGAATATTCCCATAGCTTTAGGAATTAATTTTCAGGTGACATTAAACTCCACTGGGACTTAATACTCATCGCTTACTCGAAAAAAAAAAAAAAAAGTCATTTGTGATGTCATATGATGTCATGTATGATTTGTTTTTACATGCACTGTTTTTAAAGTGTCTTGTAAGAAAAGCACATTTTCCTTTAATGCTTCTATTATTTTTTTTTTTTAAATAATAATTACAGTTTGCATGGAATGAAGGTTATGGGTGGAAAGTTTATGATTGTACCATGGTTTCATGTCATCTTATTTCAGTTGTTCATGGTAGTGGCTGTCCAGAATACCATTATATAATAATGAATAGAATAAAATGAATGAGCAGCAGGAATCCTGTAATGTGTAAAATAAAAACTTGTGAAATACAATTGAATTAATGTCATTTTAGTAGCAGTTTTATTTTGAATATTACACTGGGTTTTTTTGGAAGGGTGAGGCAGTGGCTGTGCTTTTATACATATTTGAAGAAATCCACATAATAGAAAACTTGCAATCTCTGCACAATAAATGAACACCTACATATAAATCCTCTCCACATAAACTTAGAAAATCCAGCAATTTGGGTGAGTATGTGTTGGCAGACTACAGTACTGGTTGCTATAGTAGTTAATCCTTAGACTATATACTACCAGTTTATAATAGGCGTATGTTAATTCATCTGCTCTGAAGCCTAGAAAGGAACGCTCCACGTACGAGCTGAAACCAGCTATTATGGGAGGATGGATGTTTCTGGTGATTGATTGATCATAAGTTGAGGATGGAGCCTGCCTTCTACAGAGATAAATGTTAAAATGTTATTTTCTGAAACAATAATTTCAGACAATCAGAAGTTATTGCTGTGATTTCGTAAAGCAAAACGTAGTGTTTTTCATACCTCAGGGTTTGCAGAGCTCAGAGCAGAAAGCTCTTGAATCTCTTAATGTCGTTTATGTATTATCTATTGATTGAAAATGGATAACGGAAAATATAATGAACATCTAAGAAATGCAGATGCACTGTCATACAGTGCCATTAAGATGGAGTATTGAAACTTGTGTGAAGTCACTGAAAACCTTTAAGAAAGGTCCTTTTGTTTGCAGAGCCCTTTATTCCATCTCATTAATGAAACTCTAGCCTCCCAAATTACGGCTATTTACTCTTTCCCTGAAAAACACATACCCTGTAATTTACTCAGTATTTTCGACATGATATTTCAAAGTGCCTTTATTTTCTTTTAAAAATGTGTGCTACCATGTCTCATTTAATCAGCTAAGCTCCCTTTAGTACAGAAGCAACTACTCGAAAGATACTTTTGCCTTTTAATGCTACTGTCTTTTTTTACTGTAGAATGAGCAAGCTCAACAGCCAGAGTTGCTGTTCTATGGATATCCGATAATGTTCCCCTTTCTTACAAAGATTATTTTGAAATCTTTTTTATTTGCCATAGAATTACAGAAGTACATTAGAAGTCCTCTGCTGCTGAATTACTAGGTAATAAATCAGAAGCAAAAAGCAGATGAAAATTTCTCTCCGTGCTTATATAGGGTTTTTTTTTTTTTATTGTTCTTATACAAGCATCTCAAAGTTAGTGGTTCAAAGCATTGTTTTGGTAACTGTGATGAAACTTTTGATTTCTGAGGTATTTCGGATGACCTGGTGAATAGATGGAAACATTCAGTCTCCTATGAAGTGCTAATAAATAACAGGGGTTTTTTATTTAGTGTGAGCAAAAGTAGGGCACAGTATGGCAGGAGGGGGTTGCGGGCGAGAAGATAACCTCAGAGGTGACACTGCTGTGGCAGAGCACCGCATTTGGAGTCGCGTAGGCTTGGTTCAGATTCAAATATGGGTAGACAGGTGACATTATCTTCTGTTTATATACCAATGGAATAGAAGGTGGAAGAGTATTTTTACTTTTTTTATTTTCATGAAGCACTTTTTTTTTTTTTTTTTTCTCTCTTCTCTCTCATACTCTTGTTACCAGGCTTCCATTGCATTTCAGTTTTTCTTTTTTTGTTCTTTAAAACTTGCAACGCCATGTGGTATTGTTTTGGGGTTGGGTTGAAGGGAAGTGGCTGCTGGGTTTGGCAGAGGTCTGGTCCTGGCTCTGCCGCGTTCACGGGAGAGGGAGACCGATCCCCCTCAGCGAAAGTTGTGTACCCTCCTCTATCTCAAAACCCATACAGTGGGGTTAAAGGTACGTCTTAGGCTTATTTTTAAAGTGCAAGATTTTGAGATGATTCAATTTTCATGCAGGTATGAAGAGCATTTAGACTTAGAGTTTTTACAAAGAAAATGTATGTTAACGTGCAAGCTTGCAGTGCCCAGCAGGATTACGGTGGGAATCTTTAGCGGGTTCAGGACCCTCTCCTGATGATGCTCTTAGACCTTCATTCAGTCATCTGCAGTGGCTGCTGGAGGCTGTCCATGAGCAAATCCCACATTTTCTATATCTCTGTTCTTATGTTTGCACGTACAAATCACTGTTTCTCACCTGTTCATTTGGGTAATGCGGGAGGAAGGGGACAATGTGGCATTCGTAAAAATTAAAAGAAATCAGTTCTGATTAGGAAATATGAGGAAAAGCTGGGCAAATCAAGAAGTCAGTTCCCATCTTGTGTGGGATTAATTTATGTTGCAGAACTGCCTGTCTCTAACTGATGATACAGGTGATCGTGCACCAAATTTACTTGCATAATCCTAGGTGGAATAAATCTAGGCTAATGTCTTTCCTTGAAGTTACCTAAAAAACATATTAAAATTATTCTGAGAGTTGGTGTTTAGAATGAATGAAATGCTGAGATAACTTGAAAGATGTTTTTTTCTGACTTACTCTGCATATATGGCTTGTGTTATCCTTCTATTTCACAGACTTCTATTTCACTACTTTTGGCTTTAATATGAAAATAAAAATTACCTTGTGTCCTGCTAATAAGAGCAAAAAGGGAAGGGAACACATAAAGGATATATTTAAGGATTGATTTTTCTAGGTTGTTACCAAAATCTTTAGATGGAAGTTACAGGAAAATGACATCATAGAAGAAACTGCTTTCCTACATGGAAATAATTATGTGAAATATTTGAAAACCTCATTCTGAATTCTAAATAAAATTACTTTAATTAGTATGGTAATATAAAGTACAAGACTACAGTAGACTTCGTGATCTCTTTACATCCTTGTCAAGAGTAAAAAGAGAAAGCATTTATATTTCTGGTGTGTTCTAGAGATGCAGCTTACGAACTGGGAAGAAAATTTAAATTTTCTGTTTGTTTCTCTTTCAAAAAATACACACCATGTTGTCATTGACTTGTTACTGAATTTTACATGCACCTCACCTGATGTCTGTCATTTTTTTTGCCAATTTGGTAATAGTGCTTGAAGTATTCCTTTATATTAGGCATCTGTCAAATAATGTTCAGTTTGCTACGTGGTTTTCCTGGTGCTGTTAAAATTTTCTTGAGAAAGTATGTGATAATGACCTAGTAAGTTTAGGAATTAGAATGTAACATTTAATATTCGCGTTTACCTTCTGAATATACGTTTGTAATACTGAAATGTTACTAAAGCAGACTTTAGTCTTAAGGGACATGGGGTTACTGGCCTACATTCCTGAAAATATCCCAAGAGAAAACTTTTGACATTTTGATGATGGTTGTTAATTACTCGATGCCTGTTGTGTTTAGTTTCTTCCAAGGAAATGCATGCCACAGCGGTCTTTGTTCCTTGAGCTCGTTATTTCTCTGTCAGCCATGGCGCCAGGCGATGCCGTGAGGTCCATACCTGTCCCCAGGTGGAGGTTACGGAGTGCCCGTCCCTATGGATCACTGGGAACACAACCACACCTGAGAGTCTGTGTCATAAGGTTGAGGTGTTCAATGGGCTACGCGTAAATATCTGCACAGTGTCTCAAGCGCTCCTTTTGATAGTAAGTTTTAGGAGAAGAGAAGCATCTCTTAGAAATCAGAGCAGCCGTTACCTGGTGCCGAGCCATGCCGGTGGCCGGAGCCGTCTCTGCATCGTCCTGTCCCGGCCAGCAGCTCCGCGGTATCTTTTGAAAAGCAGGCGAGAGGACAGGAAAGGTGAGATAGAGCCTGCAATGGCAGCAGCGGTGTTAGCAGCAGAGACGTGTGATTTGTGTCGCTTTCCCCACGTCATGGTAGGTTGTTGGCAGTGGCAGGGGGAGCCAAGGGGAGGGAAGGGGCTGGGAGGAGGCTCTGGCAGGGCACTGGGTGCAGCTGGGAAAGGGATGCTCCCCTCGGGTGCCTTTCAAAAGGTTGTCTTCTTTGAATCCCGCTCGCTCCTTTGACTCTGTATGCACTTGAGGATTACTGCTGGGCTGTGCCCAGTGCCAAAACCGGCTGCTTCCCCTTCCCCTGCTCCTGTTATCAGCTGTGTGACTTGACTGGAGGAGAAAAGAGAAACATGAGGAGGGCAGACGGGACAGTATCTGCAGTGAAGGAGTGCGAGGCCAAGCAGGACAGGGTTTCCACCAGCCACGTACCAGCTGTAACTAAGAGTGGGAGAACGTGGGTGGCTGCATTGTAAGGGCTGTAGCGCAGCTTTGTGTCTTTGGTTTTGCTAAAGCTCTTCAAAGAGAGTACTTACTTAAAAGCATATTGTATCATCCAAGTAGCCAATTTATAAGTCACCAGGTCATTTTTTTCACTTTTTTTCCCCGCCTCTTGATCTAATAGAGAAACATTATACCCTCTTGCAGCACTCTGTGTCTTCAACTCTGTTTTTGTATGCCCAAGCATTACCTAAACCTTTATTATGCTGAAATGATAGCCCAGAATAAAGGTGATCATTGTCCTTCTGGCTTTTTTAAAAAAAGATAGATACTGCCTCAAATCCCTTGAACCACCTTTGTTGTTAAAGGAGGTTTTCCAGTCCCACTTCATGCTATTTTTTACTTTGTCTTTCAAGTTGAAAAGGTGATAGTGGATTGAAATGAGTGGGCAAGTATTTTGTTGTTGTATTATACTCTTGTCTTCAAACTAGCTCCATTTTTGAAGGTATAAGCTACACTTAGATTAGGTCCAAACAAGGAATATTAACTGTGTGGGCTGGAGTCAGGCTGGTTTTGATTTTTCCCTGGTTATCATGCTGCTCTTTATCCTCCGGTAGGTAGAAAGGCTGCAGCGTAGGCTTTCCTGGCTGTCAGTGAGCGAAGAAAATGCTGTTCTGTCTAATTCCTGTCTCTCCTAGCTTTTTTTGTGGTCACAGCTTTGGATATTGAAATCTGCTGATACATCTGTTCCTTAGTAATACACATGTCAGAAGTCAAGAAGATACTCTTAAAGTGGGTGACTTCTCTTTTGTTGGCCTTCACTGCTTTTAGAGGGAAACCAAAACGCTTTTACGCTGAACTCAGGTGGCTTGCTTCCTTGTTTCCCATGGGTTAAGTAATGTAAATGGTTTTATGGCTATATGGGAAGAAAGGAATACATCTCAATAAAAGTACTGTATGTTTTCCATTGCCACTTTGCATGCTACACATGACAATTTGCATGCTATAAACCAACTGAAATAGGGGGTTTAGTACTGTGTATCTGCTATTAAAAATGTAACTAAATCATCTATGGAAATACTTAGTTTCTTTAGGAGTTAAAATGGGACACCAGTTCTTGCAATATTTCACTGCATTTGCTAGATCATTAAGTTTACTCTTTTATAGAAAACACTAACTACGAAGAGATTAAATTTGTTTTTCCATGTTTGGTTACTTTTGGACATATGGTACATAGGCTCCTGGAATTTATTTAAACCTGTTCTTTCCAACAGTAAATCTTGTCTTCGTTTTAACAGATTGCTTTACATGTAGTTGGATCCGGTTGCACAGCCTCCTCAAGAGAGGGATTGCGTCGCCTACAGACAAGCGGTACAAGAATTATGGCTGTACAATAGGGAGTATTTTTCCACCATTATCACTTTTCAGTGGAGATTCTTTTTCAGATACGTAACAGTGACTCAATGAACCAGGGAGGTGTTTACCTGCAAGGTGATCTGGTGGTAACAGGAGAAGCTTTTGAGGGCTAAAATTTCAGGCGTCTCTGTCCAGAGCCATCCCCAAAGGGAGAAACCGAGGGTCTCCTCCCCTTCTTTAGGTTTCGTCTGTCAATCACAAAGGGCTTTTGTCCTGCGAGTATATTGATGTGTCTGGGCTTTGGCTCTTTATCATCTTCCTGTCATCCTTAATGCAAAATAAAAGAGGGGAAATAGCTTATTGTTCTCAGGCTTTAAGAATAAGCTGCTTGTGGCTGCCAGGGACCTCGGTGTCCCAGCCACCCTGGCCTGCCTTCCGCAGGGATGCGGTCACTGGCAATGCTGCCCATCAAGCCGTCTGGCTCCCAGTTCCCGAGGCCCTGGCCAGAACAAGGCTGAAACTTCAAGTCAGATGATGAGAAAGCAATTGAGCTTCACAGATTTGATTTCTGTCTTTGATCCCGGCATTAAAGTGTCAAGGTCTGTGAGTGGAAATGTAGAGCAGACAAAATTTCTGGCTGCTTTAATCCTGGTGCTAAAAACATCCATTCACAGGGTGTAGGGATTGGATTTTATTTTTGGAGGATTTCAGAAGTTAGGTGTATTTTGCGTAAGTTTACGGGCAGACTTTATACAAAGTTAGGTTTTTTCCTTCCTTATTTAAAAATATTTTTCTGTCAGATTTTTCCTGTGTGTATCCTATATGGTAACAATCTGGCAGCTGTTTGACTTACCCTTTCACATACATTTGAGGCACTTTACGTTTTACAGATGGAGTACTAAGGGAGAAGATTTAAGTCGCCTGTAGAAGGTCAGACACAAAATTTGTGTGCCTTTGAGCCACAGAGTTCCAGTCCAGTTCTTAAATCACAAGGCTCTCTCTCCTGCATTCCTGTTACAGGACATAATTTAACTTTAAAAAGTGGAGCAGGGTGCAGATTTGCTGTCAGAGAATTAAGGTGGGAAGTAGTGTAGAAGCAGTTGTATAACAAGATAGTTTTAAACCAAATAAACACTAACTCAACAGATGAATTCTTTTTCAGTAGAATTGGATACTTTTAATATATTTTGGCCTTTTGAAAGAGTTGGAACGTGAATTTCAGTTTCCTAATACTCTCTTCTTTCTAAGCAATTTTCAGAAGAATAATGGGGAAAGAAAAGGAGCTGAACAACAGACTGTGCAACTGTAAAAGTTTCTTTTTTACTTTTCGTTGTTACCTGATGCAGTGTTTTCCTGCGGAACTTTACACGTCAATTAGGATTTGAAAGATCTGCTTTTATACTATGATGAAAGTGAAGTTGTTTTAATGCTTTTAGAATCATGGAATCAAAGAATGCTTTGGGTTGGATGGGATTTTAAAGGTCATCCAGTCCCACCCCCCCTGCCATGGGCAGGGACCTTCCACCAGCCCAGGCTGCTCCCAGCCCCGTCCAGCCTGGCCTTGAGCCCTGCCAGGGATGGGGCACCCACAGCTGCTCTGGGCAGCCTGGGCCAGTGTCTCACCACCCGCACAGTGAAGAATTTCTTCCTAATATCTAACCTAAATCTCCCCTCTTTCAGTCTAAAGCCATTCCCCCTTGTCCTGTCACTGCCTGCCCTTGTAGAAAGCCCCTCTCCAGCGTCCTTGTCGGCCCCTTTAGGCACTGGCAGCTGCTCTAAGGTCTCCCCGGAGCCTTCTCTGCTCCAGGCTGAACAACCCCAACTCTCCCAGCCTGTCCTCATAAAAGAGGGGCTCCAGCCCCCTTATCATCTTCATGGCCCTCTTCTGAACTCGATCCAACAGGTCCATGTCTGTCTTATGCTCGTGGCACCAGAGCTAAGCACAGCTCTGCAGGTGGGGTCTCACCAGAGCAGAGCAGAGGGGCAGAATCCCCTCCCTTCATCTGCTGGCCACGCTGCTGGTGATGCAGCCCAGGGGACGGCTGGCTTTCTGGGCTGGAGGTGCACATTGCTGGGTCATGTTGAGCTTGCCGTCAAGCAACACTCCCAAGTCCTTCTCCTCAGGGCTGCTCTCAATCCATTCCCTGCCCAGCCTGTGTCTGTGCTTGGGATTGCCCTGACCCACATGCAGGACCTTGCGCTTGGCCTTGTTGAACTCCATGAGGCTCACTCAGGCCCACCTCTCAAGCCTGTCAAGGTCCCTCTGGATGGCATCCCTTCCCTCCAGCATGTCAGCCACACCACACAGCCTGGTGTCATCAGCAAACTTGCTGAGGGTGCACTCGATCACAGTGTTCATGTGGCTGATGTTAAACAGGGCTGGTCCCAATACCAACCTCTGAAGAACTCCACCTGTCACTAGTCTCCACTTGGACATTGAGCTGTTGACTGTAACTCTTTGAGTGTGACCATCCATCCAATTCCTTATCCATCGAGCAGTCCATCTGTCAAACCCATGTCTCTCCACTTTAGGGACAAGAATGTCCTACGAGACAGTGTCAGATGCTTTGCACAAGTCCAGGTAGATAATACCACTTGCTCTTCCCTCATCTACCAACGCTGTAACCCCATTGTAGAAGGCCACCAGATTTGTCAGGCATGATTTGCCCTTAGTGAAGCCATGCTGGTTGCCACCAATCACCTTCTTGTTTTCCATGTGCCTTGGCAAAGTTTCCAGGAGGATCTGCTCCATGATCTTGCCAGGCACAGAGGTGAGACTGACGAGCCTGTAGTTCACCGGGTCTTCCTCATTTCCCTTTTTTTAAAAATGGGGGTTATGTTTCCCCTTTTCCAGTCAGTGGGAACTTCCCCAGACTGCCACGGCTTCCCAGATATGATGGATAGTGGCTTAGCCGCTTTGTCAGCCAGTTCCCTCAGGATCCACAGGTCCACCTCATTAGTGCCCATGGACCTGTGCACCTTCAGGTTCCTTAGATGGTCTTGAACTTGATCTTCTACAACAGCTGTTTCTTCATCCTCCCAGCCCCTGTCTTTGCCTTCTACAACTTGAGCAACGTGTCTGGAGCACTTGCAAGTGAAGACTGAGGCAAAAATGTTGTCCAGTACCTAAGCTTTCTCCGTACCCCAGGTGACTAAGTATCTCCTCTTTCCTTCTGGAGAAGGCACGTTTTCCCTAGTCTTCCTTTTATCAATGATGAACTTATGGAAGCTTTTCTTGGTGCCCTCAATGTCCCTGGCCAGATTTAATTTTATCAGGCCTTTAGCTTTCCTAACCTGATCCCTGGCTGCCTGGACATCCTATCTGTATCCCTCCCAGGCTACCTCTCCTTGCCTGCACCCTCTGCAGGCTTCCTTTTTGTGTCTGAGCTTGCCCAGGAGCTCCTTGTTCATCCACGCAGCCTCCTGGCCTTTTTGTCTGACCTCCTCTTTGTTGGGACACATCGCTCCTGAGCTTGGAGGAGGTGATCCTTGAACATTAACCAGCTTGTTTGGGCCCCTCTTCCCTCCAGGGCTTTATCCCATGGTCCTCCACCAAACAGATCCCTGAAGAGGCCAAAGTCTGCTCTCCTGAAGTCCAGGGCAGTGAGCTTGCTGTGCGCCCTCCTTGCTGCCCTAAGGATCTTGAACTCCAGCATTTCATGGTCACTGCAGCCAAGGCTGCCCTTGAGCTTCACATTCCCCACCAGCCCCTCCTTGTTGGTGAGACCAAGGTCCAGCATGGCACGTCTCCTCGTTGGCTCCTCTGTCACCTGAAGGAAGGTGTCATCAACACATTTTGTGCTCTTTATTTCTCTTGTTTTGTTTACTCTCTTAGGTCCTCACCTTAATTTCTTTTTCTCAGCTATTTCCTGTCGTTTTTTCCTGGTTTTGCTGCTGCTCTAATCTAGTTTTGCTGAACTGAGGGGTGTGCTTGTGTAGTTGCTTACTTAATTTAGAAAAACAAAATCCTCCTGCCGTTATAGAAAGAAGGAAGAGATGTCTTTGAGCAGCAGTTAGGGAAGTTTTAAGAACAATCTGTTTATTTAGCAAATGCATCTAGGAAAGAAGAGTCACACCAAGAAATGAATCATAAGTCTTACAGAATGGATTAGATTTCAGAAATCCCTGTTTCTCATTTAAATGTTACCTGTGTTTATTTGATTGCTGCAATCCTTCGTGGAGAAACTGAGCTGTAGTTCTTGTAGTCACCATCGTGGTCATGAAATACAAGTCCCAAACTGGGAAGTAACTCACACTCATCACATGTTTCTGATTTGATAGCAGTCAGGGCAGAAAATCTCCATTTCATGAAAAGGAGAAGGCAATTACATTACATTGCAATCTACACGGTTTGGTATGTTTCCTTAAAACAAAGTCTTTCTGTTTAAATCAGGGTTGCACAAAATGAAATGTTTTACAGGAAACTACTGCGTAACTTGAATATATATTTGTAGTCTAAAGCCTACAGTCCCAAATAGGGTTTTTAACATACGACATTTCTGTTTCATTTTAGAAACAAGCATATTTTTAACTGCAGGCATTGGAAATACTTGGAATTCTGTTCCTGTGAGCTAATTGCTGACTAGAATAGGAAAATAAGAGCTACTTTGTGGTTAGATGCTTGTGGTCTTTCTTTTGGCTTTTGGCCCTAAGATAAAATGTCAGGGAAAACACTAACGGATAATGGTATCAATCAGTGCATCCTGGACATAATTTGAAGCCTGTCAAATGTCTGCTACTTTATTAACATTGAATTACATCATTCTTTTTCATTCTACCTTCTGCTTATACATTTTTTTGGTTACAAGAGTATAAATTATGTTATAGATTATTTTCACAGACATGCTTCGCTTCATAAAGTCTCGATTTCACAGAAAAAGAAACTGCTGTGAAAAAAACAGCTTCTTCTGTGAAACTGAGACTTTATGGGCCATTTCAAATATTCTGAAGAATGAGACATTCTTTATTCTCTTTCATATGTTTGATATATTGACTAGAAACCATACTGAGGAAAGGTTTCTAGTCTTATATTTTCATCCTGCATAATCCTTGCCCCAAAGTAACCAGGTCTGATTAACGTAATAGCAAACTGGAATTAAAAATCTTGACTCTGCTTTTACTAACATTAAAATCAAACCATGGGTCTAATCATCAGGTGAAAATACGGTTCAGACATTTAATGGGAAATTTTCCGTGAATTTTTAAGAAACTTGATTTTCACTTATGGTATGAATAAGAGGATTGTATAAGTAAATAGTAAGTGAGGAAAATCCCGAAGAAACATTAAGTTGAAACAGTTATATTGATAGTTGAGATTTTGCTCTAAAGAGTAAGAATTAATTCATTTAAGTTAAAATGTGTGGCTTTTAAAGTAGGAAGAATACCTTAGTTATTTTAAATAGTAATTTTCTGCTCTTCCAGGATGCCGCAGAAGATTTATTTTTCTGTACAAATTTGAACATAAGCATATTTAAACTTTTTCAATGAAACGTTGAAGTCTTGTTTATCCCAGGATCATGCAAATGCCCAAAATTCTGGGGTGATTCCTCAAATACACTCTTTGAAAACACTTAGAAGAAACAAGGAGTTGAATAACAGCATGCATAGTTATGGGTCAAGAATGAATTGTGTCAAGTCAATCTGGCTTCCTTCTGTGAAGATAAGAGGCTTCGTTGATTCAGAAGTAATAGAGGATATCATATATCCTCAGTAAGTCTTTAGACAGACTCTCATGTGATGGTCTCATAAGCAAGGCCTCAAAGTATGCTGTAGGGGAAAAAATCCTACTTAAAACTGGCTGAAAAAAACTGTATATTGTGCTTACTGTCCGAGTAGAAGTATCGTCCAGAGGTAATTGGCTCCGTCCACAGATCTAGTATCAAGTCCAGGTCATCCTCCAGGTCATTAATGAAGTCGTTGAACAACGAGACCCATTAAGTCTTCCAAGATGTCTGGTTTTAACTTCAGGTTTAATAAATATGTCATTCAAAACTGTTCGGCACGTTGGAGAAATACGCCCAAAATACAGGATACGATTTGATGACGGGTTCTGCACTTTGGAAACAGAATTAACTGTACAGGTGGAGAAACTGGAACCTCTTCCTAGGTCGCAGCTCTTCATAGCAGGGCTTGGGAGTTAGATTACAACCTGAACATGAGTCAAAGTATCGGGATATGTAAAAATGCAATTGTAATCCAGTATATGAGTAAGAGTACAGCATGCAAAGCATGTGGAGTTGCCATTGACCTCTTGTTAGTGTCGATAATATCAGGTGGAGTAACAAAATTCAGTCAATACATGGACAAACTGTGCAGAACCCAGCACAGAATGAGAGTGATCTGACATTTGTAGACCATATTCTTTAAGGAACTCGAAATTACTTGACATGTTTTGTTTAGAAGTTGTCTAGACTGATAATATTCTTTCCATGTATGCAGTACTTCTCTAATGAGGAAAAGAATAATGAATTTTCTCTTGGGTGCCAAGTAAAAGAAATAATAGACTAAAATTGGAGCAAGGTCAGTGCAGGTTGAAAATAAATCTATTGGAGAGCCTTTCTAATATTAATACTCGCTAAAGAGTGGGATAGTTTGTTCACAGACAGGGAGATTCCGTCATTCCGTGGTCCATCATGGAAGACCAGGTTAGATATGAATGGTAGAGCTGCAGTCCTTGGTTTTGATGGAGAATAGACTATATGAAATTTCTTCTGTGCCTGCCTTCTGTGATTTTATGTGATTACTCTATATAAGTTGTGATATAAGTGAAATTAGTATTACCCTCTCCCTCTGACGCTGCATGTTGAGTCTCAGCTCAGGAGGACCACTCAAATGGGCAAGTGTTTGTAAGTGGAGGCTAGATGGGTGACATCAAGTTAACATATACATTTTGGTATTTGTATTAGTTGGTTTTTTGTTGTTTTTGTTTTTTTTAAATAAACAGATTTCTGATGCCTGCAGGAATAAGAAGTGAACCATTACTCCTTAAAGACAATCCATTAGAAACGTTATGTTTTGTGTGCATCACCTAGGTGCCAGAGAACAGTAAATTATATTCAGTGGCAGAATTTATGGGGAAGGACTGCTAGCAGAATAAATAATTTGTCACTGAAGCAACAAAGATGGGTTATAAGAGGGAGATGACATGTTAAGGAGTAACTGGAACACCCTTGTGATTTAATGCAACATAAACATGTATGGTAGCCATCGTATACTGGGTCTCTAGTACATGCTTGTATGCATTTATTCTAGGAATGCAAGGTCTCCCGTAGAAAGAAAGAAAAAAAGCCATATGATTGCAGTCCAGACCTTTGTTTGGCAGCTGCTGTAGAGGGCTGTTTGTAATCTCGTCAATCTTGAAATCTCATCAGTTGTACGATGGAAATACCAAGTAGCTTAAGGGTTTTCCAATTATTTCCTGGTTTAGAATTTCTTTTCTCTCTCTGTTGCTGCATGAAGAACTAAATAAATAGATAATTAATTGCCTGGTGCACTTAAGGAAAAACTAAATTAATAAAATGATTGAAACCAGAAGGTAGAAATAAATGGAAAAGTTTCTGGAATATTGTTTCAAGTTTATTCTTTTAATTTTGTAAAGGAATGCTTGAAAAACAAGGCCAAAAAAAAAAAAAAAGTTACTTGAGTCATCCCTGTCCTTTTGAAGAGTTAAATTTTAAACCCAGCTAAAAGGAATCACTATTAGGTTTTCTGCACTTGGCACCTTCCAAAGCTGACTTAATGAAACTGGAATTTAACTCATCGTCTGTTGTCACTCTCTGATGCAGACTGACCGGTTACTGATAATTTCTTGCCGAGTCACCTCTTCTCATGGGTACAAACCAAGGGTGAGCCTTGTGTTGAAAGCTAAACTTTCAAATCTTGTAAGATATTTGGAGTGTTATTTGTGGCTTCTGATAAGAGTGTGAAAGCTTTCGCTCTGCTGTGTGTGCTGTGAGCTGGTGACAAGGCAGTGGCCGTTCGATTGAAGTCAGGCACACACCCCCCCAGGCAGTACTAGTCTAATGAGTAATATTGTTAGAAAGAATATAGCTTCACATCCTACCGTAAATCCATTGACTTCTCTAGACCGTTAGCAGAATTGTTTAGTGTTACTAAGTGCATGAGTTTGTTCTAAGAACTGATAAATATAAAGGGAAAATGCCAGAAGAAATTACTCAGGTTTTTTGCCCAATATCCATGCTTTTCGCTTTGGGTTTATAAGAAACGCTTGCGTGACATGTTTCTTAAGATGAAGTTGAAGACGTGATCATTTACAGTGGGTCTGCTGCCTGCGTATACTCTCTGGGCTGTCTTTGGGAAGCATATAGTGAGTTGCCAGCAGTTACTATTGTGACTTGCCAAAGCACTCTGGTGATTTTTTTGCTGCACTTTCACTCTCACTCTCTCAGCCCATCCTTATTTCAGAGGCATTTGATTCATAGGCAGTTAATATTAATCCAAAAATATAAAATACTAGTTTTAAAAATCACATACTATGCATAATCTCATGCATTTCCCTCTTCTTAAAGTGCCCTTGCAATCAAATGGCATAGTAGCGATTAATAAAAGTATGCTGAACATGCCAGCCGGTACTCAGGATTGTAGATAACGCTGTGACTGATACGGGCATTTGCATGCACCTGCACTTGTTGAAAAGCAGTTATTTGGATTTCAATGAAAGGCATTTCTCAGGAAGGAAAAAAAAACCAATATAAAATCGATTTTCTTTTGATGCAGTCTCATTAAGTAATGTGCTGGAAGGTGAAAACATCTGATCTTTGAAATCCTTTTCAGTTCAGGTTTTGGAAGAGTCATCTGTCAAATCTACAAATGCATTTTAAGGATTTAATTTATACTACTATATTAATTTAATTTAAAGACTTTGGAAAACAACCAAAGTTATGATGTTACGTTTGGGTTCCAGGAGCAATTTGGTTGTCCACCTTCCCCTTAATTGTATTAAGAATGTGCATTGGTATTATTTACCCTCTATTTGGTATCTCTCTTTTCCTCCCCCTGAAGAACAACTTTAGCTCAAACTGTTCGTTGAGTTTGAGCAAAAATATATTGTATCTGTGTGTGTGTATATATATATGCACACACAGAAGCCCTCTTACTTGAAGCAACTTAAGACTCTGAATTAGGAAGGATACGATCCTTTAAGTTGTCATAGCATCAGGATGAGATTTGCAGGTATGTAAGTTCGAGGTCTTGTTTTTTTCCAGTCTTTTCTGTTCCCTTTTGTACATTACTCCTGATGAAGTCATCTGTTTGGAAGGGCTTTCCTTGTCAGGAAACTGGAAAAATTTAAACCTCAGTCCTGCCCAAGTTATCTTAACCTTCCCATCAGATCAGTTCTGGAGGTTTCCTTACCACAGATGGGATGGTCTGCTACAGTTTGTGGTCTTTATGTCGTTTTATTTTATTTGCCATGGCAGGGAACTATGGAAAGAACCCGCCCCTCTTCAGCATTTCAGAAGCTGCCATATAACAGGCGGATAAAATTGATTCAGGTTTAAAGTACTTTAAAGCTGTCTATGATGCAGGATATTTTTTCACTTGTGCAAGTACTCCTTGTCATATTACATACCATTAGACTGCTAGTAAACCTCAGCATGGTATTTGGACATACCTCTTACTCTTACTGTACCACCACGTAGAGTGACATTTTGGAGAATGACTCTTCGTAGCCTTACTCATGGTGTAATAGCTGCCCCCCCGCCCCTTAACTGGAAAAGATTGCCCGGTATACTTAGCATTTATATGGGGAAGCTAACGCCTTCTCTGTTCTGCTTGGCATCCCTTCTCCTGTGCTTTGCTTTTTTAGTCTTATGTCAAATGTAATTTGGTAGTGAGATCTTTTGCTTCTTAGCCCAGCAGGTAGCACAGCAGATCGATAGAGCTTATCTGCATTTTTAGGCTGACAAAAATTTTCCAGAAATCTCCTCTTCGCCTAAGAGCTGTCGAGTACTGTTACTTTAAAATGTGCACCGAAATGTCCTTTTTTAAATAGCAATTTCCATGTGTTTTATTTCGTACCGTATAAGGATTGCAGCTTTAAAGGTAGATGAAAGAAAAGACAGTTTAATAAATTGCATTGTTGGTACTTCAAAAGGCATTGAACTGAAGGTTCATTTAGGTTTTTTTAAGAATTAATATTAAATTCCGTGGGTTTTTTTAATACTTGGTGGTGTAGTACTACAATGACATTTCCTGACTTTTTAAGAACTTTTTGCTTTTGATCTTGATTATGCTAACAATAAAAAAAGGGCAAGGGAGGAAAAAGAAGAACTAATTTTAATTTTCTGTTCAGTTAAAGTATTTGTTGCTGTAATTTGTTGGCATAATAGGTAAGCACTTTTTTCAATTTATTGTTCCCAAGAACTATTTTAAATGGAGTATTATCTCAATTATTTTACCTGCTATATTAAAAATAATACTTGGGAGTTGGCTTTTTAGTCTAATATAATCTCACATGGTTTCTGATATGTACATTTAACAATCATACAGAAATTGCTTAGCTTTCACTATCAAGTAAGTCAATAGTTAATGGTGGTTGTATTGGCGTCCCCCAGCTTGAGCAAGACTTAAGTAATGCAAAATATTCATTGTTTCCTTTGTATAACCGTATAATGAATACTTTTAAAATAACGTCCTATAGAATCTCAGGCATTCTCAGATACATACAGGAAGAAAAAAATGCTTTTGAATCATGTAAAATATTTTGTATATCCAGATAATTGTCTCTCATTTTTACTAATGGCCAGAATTGCTCAAGACGGTAATGTGAAGGTGTGGAATAAAGCTGTGAAGATCAAATTCAGCCTAAAATTTTGTTTGAGGAAAAGTAAAGGGAAGGTAGGTAGGGCTGTAAACTCTTGTCTTCCCAGAGGTGGCAGGTGGGAAGCTGAGCTCCTCCGATCCTCAGCCTTGCAGCACCCACCTGCGGAGACGATGTCAGGGACCCACTTTGGGGTGGTGGGAGCCTGGAGCTCCTGGTGTCTGAAGGCTTTGCAAGATGCAGCTTCTGAGAACTGTCTGTAAAGCTCGTTAAGGAGATACTCCATTAATCCCAAATCTGCAAAATGCTGACGTTCTTTACCATACATGAAGGACACGGGCTGGGCTTTTTTTCTTGTGCAGGAGAACAGGGAGTTTCTTTAGCTTATTGTAAGTTTTTAAATTTTATTTCCTTTTTTTTTTAAAGGTTACATCAGTGAGCTCCTGACTGTGCAATGGTAGAGAGTTATTCCAGCTCTCCGAGTGCTGGCAGTTGTTACTTCCATTTGTAGAGGAGTTCTCTGTTTGTGTCTGATCTGCGTGAGCTTGTTTGAGGCAGAATTTAGAAAAAATGCTCAAGGGCTGTCTGTCTCTCTTGCTACGTTTATTTTATTCAGCAATTTAATCGAGCTTTTCTGTGGTCAAGGATTTTTAAGAGTAAGATTATCTGATACAGTTAATGTATGAACTGTTTATCTCACAAAAAAATTAAGACCTGAATTAAGACCTAGGAGATGATTTTTTTTTTTTCCAAAATTAATTTTGTTTTAAACTGGCAATCATATGCAGTCGTACAGTGTAAGTGCCCGACTTGAATAAAGTTCAGCGTTTAAAGCTGAGCACTGTGCAAACTAAGTGTGTGTTGAAATTTTATATAGATTCTTCCAAGGTTATGAACATACATAGAAATTATTGTACTGGAACAGATCAATGATTCATCTAGTCCTGCTGAGAAGTGCTGGTAAAGCGTGCCAAGATGTAAATCAAGGACTTGATCAGGGTTTCAAGTCTGTCACGCAATGCTTAACCCAGCTGGAGACATGGCAGTGGCGTACAAATCATGGGTGACTAGCCTCCCCCACCTCCATCCTCCTCCTCCACAGGAGGTCTCATTCCTTCCTTGAGTTAAAAAGTCTCGCTGCTAGAAGGTACTTTCAGGAAGATCCGTGATGGAGCGGTGGTCTTCTGGGTTGTGCTTGGCACAGGGAGGCCACTGCTGCTGAGCGCTTGCTCCATGCTCGCGAAACGGGGTTGTGCAGCCAGGTCTGCACCGTGGGTGGTCTGTACGCGACCTGCCTCCGTCCCCAGGGGCAGGTTCTTATTCTCACACCTGTGCAAAGCCCTGGAAGAACAGGAATCTGCAGTAAGATGGAAAACTGGTACGTTGTGTAGTTAAGGGGAAGGGGACAACATGTCAAACTACCACTTTCTTAAATAAGGTCCTTACAGGTTTCATTTCTGCTAATGAACAGGCAGTTGCCCCATTCCTTGAAGGAAGATACCGAAGGAGTGACCTTAGGACGGCAGAGTTGCTGCACTTGCAGGGTGCAGCACATCTTGTGAAGGTGCCAACCGAGCCCTGTCAGTCTGCTGTAGCTACAAGAAATGGGAACAGTCTTTAGACGTGTACCCAGCTCTGCCTGCGGCTGGATGTATGGTTGGTCGTGAATTTAGGAGAGGCGTGAGTGACCCTTTCCTCTTGCAAAACTGTAAGGGAGCTTCAGTTTGATGCGGGACCTGTTAAAATGTGACAGGGAGCATGTCCTGAGTAGTTCACGGTGTGTGGGTTGTGAATCCTGTAGTGGGGGAATGGAAGAGAAGGAATTGCCCTTTTCCTCTTGGAAGCAATTAGGAGAAAACATGAATAACATCCCCGACAGTCTGGCTGTTGTCGTTTGGGGAGACGCAGAGGAAGCCGGGTGGAAGTCTTCCTGCTGGGCTGCCCTGTTCCTTTCAGGGTCGGGAAATTCTTCAGTGCTGAAAAAAATGGAGCGTTGTCCGTGGTGGGGATGTGAGTTTAGGTCCTGGCATCCAGGGAGTCATCTGTGGGGCTCCACTGCAGTCCTGCCTGTGCCAGCACCTTCCTGCCGTGGGCTCTGCCGGCAGCGTGCTCTGGTGGGCGCCTGGCAGGACCATTGCTGGGTTTATGTTGTTAAGAGATCTCGTGTGTTAGTAAGTGCTGTTCTTGTTGATGTCAATCCAAGTTTTTTTGGTCTTCAAAGCTGCTCGAAAACTTCTGGGTGAGCTACCCTGTTAATGAACGTTTGATGGTGGAAAGATGCAGCACAAGTAGTAAATATGTTGACGTCAGACTTGAAGAAGAAATCAGGTTTTAGATTAATTCTCTCCCTATCCCTCCACCATTATTTTTTTTTTCTCCCAAATCAGGTGACTGTGACAGTGTTTCTTTAAATATAATGTTTGGGTGGTGTGTGTTGGGTGGCACAGTGCTTTAATGGTTTCATATGGGTGCTTACTGCAAAGTTAAAGCTGACATAATGTGGATTTTGGTCTCAGCAACTCAAATACTGGATTTAGCATGTTTACTGTTGAAATACCTCATATTCACATCAGTAATGCAGGAAAATAAAATACTGTCTTAAAACTTTTTAGTACTTAACAATTGTTTCCTGTGTGAAAATCGGATATAACTGGGAATGAGAAAATATCAAAAATTCAAACTAAACCATCTATTTATGGGATATGTAATCAGAGGTGTAGTATGAGTTACCAAGATCAGATCCGATTGAATGATAATTTTATACTACAGGTAGGAATTCATGAAGTGTTGACTAAGCTTGAGGTGGTCCGAAGATGTTTGAAGCACTGTACAGATGTTCGTATTATTGAAAATCTGATTTTGTCACAGAAAATATCTTACAGAAGGTCGTAGCTTGATACATTGATTTCTCCAGCAATTTATGGCAGGACTCAGTTTTACAGCTCTGTTCTGCCTGGTCAGGTTTCTCTTGGCTTCATCAGAGTTCTGGGGGGAAAAAACGTGATCTACACCTTACACATAGCTAATTTTACAGAGTGAGAACTGATGAATTTTCTTTTCTTTTCTTAGGGCATGATCAAAATTAAGGGTTTCATCTGTTTACAAAATTGTACAAAAAGCCAGCACCTTTCAACTTTTTACTGGCTCATTCAGCTGAAGTAGTCCCACTATTTTGAAGAGACACACAGATACCAGTGATGTACCCAGCAGTATAAATAGAGGAACAGTATTCCCAGACACTATGCTGTGATTTTCTTGCGAAAGTAGATATAATTTGTTAGTTGAGAAAAATAAATCAGAAAAATACTATTTTGAAGGTGAGCCAGTTCGTATATTTCTGGACATTACACAGACCACCCAGATCTGAAGTCGTGTTTTATGTCTCCCCTTAAATCTAAATAGATTCAACCAAGTCTTAATTGCCTGCCTGAGTCCAACTGAATGCCACATGCTCAGAAAAGGAAAGCCTACCTTCTAATTTCCCTTTCTTTTCATACCTTCCTTAGTGAAAGACTTCACAGCAACTAAGCCTGATGAGTTTCTGGAATAAGGTCACAGCAGAAGATTTGTGTATCAGAAATGTAGTGTTCCTTGCTGAGAACTAGATTTACTTACTCTTGGGATAATTAACATTTAATCACTCAAGAAGAAAAAAGGGCATGATCCTGCAATAGCTGTCTCTGTGTTGCCACAGTAAAAGGCATGGCATCTAGCAGAAATTCTACCGCTGAGGATGGGTGCCTCTACTAGAGGAGAAGACCAGAAAAATGTGTGTGTGTATATATATCTCTCTGTATGTATGTATATATGTACCATGGGTGATTGTGATGCGTAAAGGAATTTGGCAAAGTTCAGTAAAACTCCACACCTTCCTGGCATGCTGTGTCGGATGGTAGAGTATAGTCTCAGTTTTAAAAAAACCTCAATTTTAAGAAACACCAACAGGAAAAAAAAAGGTCAGTTTCCCTCATATTGGGAGCCTCATTTAAAGATGAGGAGAATGTGGAAATCCCAAATATCAATGCTTTATTGTTTCACCTCGGTTCCCAGTTTATTCTGCACATATCTTCAAACAGAAAATGTGTATAACATTTGCTTTCAGGTTGGGGCTGCGTGGTTTACGCTGCAGTAACTAACGTGCTCTTTCTCAGCTAAGCTAACCTTGAGAAAAAACAATTTTCTGAACAATATAAACCAGAACAGCATCAAACAGCAAATTTTCTGTTCTGTTAGAGTTTCTGAAATTTAATTGTGAACCATCTCAGAGAAATAAGTAAATTTTTGCCGGTAAAGCGAATAATTCTGCCTACATACTGGTATATATGAATTTATACCGGTAGATGTTGATGGGCAAGCTGGTGTAATGTTACACTTTTTCAATTAACACTGGAAACTGAGAAGGTTAAGGGCTGAGGAGTAATTTATAATGTAGATTATATTTAGTTTATAATGTAGTTTATACACACATCCCCAGCTAGTCGTTTGTGTAGGCGCATTATGGAGTGTGGGGGTTTTTGTGAGGTACTTACAGCTCAAATTATCGTACTCATTAAAGCCTTGATTTATGAAATTTGTGGCAAACAAACTATGTCAGTTTCATGTCGGTTTGTATCATTTTCTGTTGTTTCCTTGAACGTTTTGCAAAAGAGGAGGCACCTTGTTATGACAGATTGCTGTAGTTGTGGTGTATATGGTTAGGAAAAATGTCTCACGTGAGTTTTAAAACTGCTCATTTAGTGAGTTTTTAAGTAACAAATAGCATGATTCTCAAATTCAGTGTGGATTTAAAACTGAGCTGCTTTGTGCCTATGAAATGAGGCAGTCCGAGGAAAAAAAAAAGGGGGTAAAAAAATGATTTATTGAGAGTCTCCATTTGGAAATGTAATGGATTGAATTTAATATGCAACTTCTGAAAATCATATTGTGAACATATGTTAACAGAAACTTCCCACAGAAACAGATGATGAAATGTGAAAAATAAAAGCTTCAGGGAGAGTTCGTTGTTCTTAAGTGTATCTTTTTCATGTTAGCTTTTAGCAGACACAATTTCTGTCCAGAGAGATAACTGCAAACCCTCATGTCTATTTGTCAGGTGAAATCCTGACCTTCGCCTGGTTTCCAAAGCAGGAGAGATGTTTGCAACAGCACTGCCTTGTGTCCCTGCCAGTCTCCTTCCTAGGAACCTTTGAACCCGACAGCCAGTTTTGGTCATATCTGCCAAAGCATAAAGGTCCCAAAGATACAGAAAACTCTGCTTTTTTCATAACAATGAGCAGCTGTGTAGACAAGACAGCCGTGCCGGTGATCCCAGGCTCCCGGGTGAACCCGCTCCTTTGCAGACCCCAGAGCACGCACCAGGGTGTCGCACTCATGCAGTACGCTTTGCTGTGCAAAGTGCTGGGAAATCAGGCTCGGCGGGTTTGTTTGCTCCTGGGTGAACTTGTTGGCTTCACTATTAATGAAAATAAACGGAAACATTTTTAACCTAACTTTTTAAACAGCTACTCTCCTGCGGTTTAACTGTAGCTAGAGAAGTTCAGTGTGGATGATCAGAATGCCTTAAAAGTTGTATGGTCAATAGCAACTGGCATTGAAGAGTATTGGTATTTTTCATGTCTCTAAAAAGGCCTGTTTATGTGCACTCTTTTCAATAGAGCTTACCTTTTTTTGAACCATTAACAGAAAAAGAAGAAAAATTCCTTTATTTAAAAAAACAAACAAAAAAACCAACCACAAAAACAAAACCAGAAAACTTGAAGGGAAAGGAGAAGTTAACCATGATGAACTGTGTTGTGCTGACAAGTTAGGTGCATAGCAAGGAAATGCTATCTGCGTGCAGATCCTCAAAATCAGAGTTGTACAGCACGGAAAACATACAGCTCACCCAGGATGCCAAATGAATTCAAGAATTCACCCACCCTCTCATAAAAAAAAATACTCAACTGAATTTGAAACATACAGAAAATGCTAGACTATTTTTTTTTATGTCATGGATGAATAAAAAAGTTCTTTCTGTGATTGAAATTCAGCCTAATGCTGAAAGTCCACCTAAGGTCATCTTTACATCTTAAACCCTGCTTCTAGTCAGGGGTCTATAAAAGGAGTTTACTGATGCAGAATAGTCTCCCCTGTGTTGACCCAGGGGAGGGAAAACAGGGCGCAGTCTTATTTTTTGCTGTCTCCTGTGATGAAGTGTGATCTTCTTTAGAAGAATATAATTCAGTTGTGTTTAAATGTAAGGAAAAGATTTTAATTTGCATGGAAATGCCTGGTATCAACACTTTTGGCACACTTGGAAGTATCAGAGCAAAAAGTTGATGAATATTGTTAATTCTTAATTTCAATTAATTTGGAACATCATTTCATTGTCAATTTTACAGTTAAGTTACCGTTTGCAGCCATGCAAATTCCATATTGATGGGACTACAGAAAAACCTTGTGTACAAACCTCAAAAACCAGGCTGGGCAACATTTAATGTCCGATAAGGGAATCTGAATCCTCCAGGAGTGCAATTTAGATCTGAGAAGAGAAGATCAAAGGTGTCTTTTCTCCATCATCTGTTTCTACAGCTTCATTATACCAAACACCAGGAACTCTGGAGTGTGTACGCACGCATCTCCTCACAGTTTCCTAATGCGCAGAAACCCATCCTGGAAAGCCAAAAGGTTTAATGCATAGGTGCAGGGTTACTCAGGCTTCTTGGTTGCTCACGGACATCACAGAGCCTCTTGTGTCTTGATGTGCCTTCCACATGAGGAAAGGCATTCTGCAGCCCATGTTACCCATTTGCAAGGCATAGGAAGATCTGGGGCATATTCTGGAGAAAAGAAAATGATACAGTTTGGTCAAGAGAAAGCTAAAACGTGTATGACCAAATCAAAACACAGAGAAGTGCGCCGTGGAGCCTCTCTGGCTTGACCACACAAATATTCTGAAGCTTCAAGACACGTGTGCTTTGTCAAGGTTGTACCTACATGATTCACGAGTCTCCTGGACATCAGCATCGCTCACCTGTGTCAAGAAGCCTCTTAACTCTGGAATATTTGCCCTGAGAATAGGAATACACAATATCTTAGAGTATTGTCTTCCCGAGAAGATCTTTTTAAATAGTGTAACTATGTCCACATTATTAGCATGATAAAAACCCCTATAGGAACCTTTTCTGAAACAGCTCAGAAAGTACTGAAGCTATTCACAGTGCAGATTGCTTTTCATGAACTTTCCTCTGCTCCTTATATGCTAAACATTCTTGCACATATTTTTCTCCTGGCTCATAGGGATGGAGCATGAATCTGAAAATGGGGAAAGAATTAATGAA
The DNA here is from genome assembly GCF_023634085.1 of Falco cherrug. Taxonomy (NCBI): domain Eukaryota; kingdom Metazoa; phylum Chordata; class Aves; order Falconiformes; family Falconidae; genus Falco; species Falco cherrug. Next base: position 9,273,901 of record NC_073698.1, read on the forward strand.
ATACTCTGGTGGGATTTGGCATGAGTAAAACAGTCATTGGTTATTTTGCCCTTTCAAACTGTCAGTTTAGATACTTCTGCCTGGGCTGCAAGACATGGGCCTTGGAGAGGACACGTCTCTAGGGGGTTTAGTCCTCACCATTAGGAGTAGGATTAGAAATACAGCTAAAATGTACTCCGTAATGAACTCCAGAACTCAGATATTTCAGACTGGAAGTGGGACTTGTTCCTCCAAACCTCACTTGGCTGCATCCCATGGGTCAATTTTTTTGCAAACGCATCGTGAAACACATTCATCACCGATTGCGGTGTAATGTTCTTCTGCAAGATAAAAATGCGCATATTTTTTATGTATTTTGAAATGTATAAAAGAAATAGTTATACTTAAAATACTGATCAATTAAACAAATACAGAAAAGAAAACATCCCAAATCCCCAGACACCACTGTTCACTCCATCACAGATAAATCAACAGTGTAAAATTGTTGTTTTTCTCTAGAACAAAAGTTTCACAGCTGTATTTAAAAGTATGTTGATGAAAAGTGATTCATAAGGTGAAGTAATCACTTTTATACAGTGCATTTGGCAGATTTCAGCCAAATTACACCATAAAAGAAATATTATATTTGACAGCAAACTGTTAGTGATGTGAAATTTGAGAATGAAAACTGACTACTCATATTTATGCCTATGCTGCTCTCTGATGGTACCCTGTTTTTCATACCCAGTGCTGGTCAGTTGTGTGTTTTTCCCATCTTTATTGTAGATTTCAGCTTTAGATAAATTTGTCGTGTCCTTCTGTTGTGAAATAATACACATTTCTTTGGTTTCAGCATAATTGGAGGCTGTTATATCTTATTTGTCTACTACACAGAATTCTTAGCAGCTAAATATAAAAGTAATTAAACTTACAAGGTTTTGGCCTACTTTACAGGTCTTTAAATTACATCCGTTTGGTCTATTGTATTTTCATTTGAAAGGGGCATGCGTGATTCACCAAATGACTGCCTATATAATGCTAGATGGCTTGAAACTGTAACAGAAAATTACAGGGATTTAATAGGATGGGATAAACCTCTTTATCCCCTTTTGCACGAGTGACTTGGGAGCAAAAGGTCGTGACCTCCAGGGTCAAGAATACTGTGTGGAGTGATTGAGGGCAGTAGATTTATCAGGCAATCCTATTCAGTCTCTGCTGTCCCATTGAAGCTGGCCTGGTGCTCTGCAATTAGCAGACACCAGTTACCGGGGCTGTTAATGTTCCTTCTGGGTTTTGTTTGTTTTGTTGCTTGTATAGAGTACTGCTTAGGGCTTTTGAGTGTGGAGTTCGCTTGCAAGTGATTTATTTTGTATCTGTACGATAGGTTCCAGCTGTTTGAGGATTTATTTTTTTTTTTTTTCCCATGAGAAATCCTGGTTTCAGATAGCAGCCAGAGTAGCAAACTTTGAGAAGTTACAACCAGTTCTTCTCAGTAAATATTTCTTTGTAGAGTGAGAGAATTCCATTTTCTACCTATCGTGAACTTTATTTCTGTTTTTATTATCCTCATGAAAAATCAGTTCCAATCTTTTATTCTTTTAAGCATTAAATGAAATGCTCATCCCAGATTTATAAGAACCTATTGAGTAAAGTTAGAACTGAGGATGTTACCAAGTCTGTGTATTCTAGGAAACCGTGGGATGTTTTACAAAAGAATGTGCCCTTGCTTAAGCTTCTCATTCAGAAATTAAACCCCTATTGATACATGGAAACAGACTCCTATTCATATGTTCCATATGATTTGTAGCATCCTAATCCTTGCCATGAATCCTTTCCTTCTTCTCAGTATTGTAGACTGAAACACATCGTTTCAAAACATGGCTTCTTCACATTTTTTTTGGAAAACGTCAGCTCTTGGTTGATTACAGTTCTAATCATCTCTTTCCACAAATGCCGTGGGTTTCCCAAATCCTGTCGTGGAGGAGTTGAGTTTCAGTTATTTAAAAAATTGTCTTCTCTGAGTATATATTTAAAATTTACCGTGGATCTGTCCATTCATACAGTTACCTAATTTCATAAACTTTAGTATCTTCCACTTTTACCAGTACTTGCCCTTTTTTGCCTTCAACTGTTGGTATATTTTGGGTGAAATGTGTATAATACTACTGTTCTTAAACAGTGTTGTATGCCAGCAGCCAGTGGAAAATAATGAATAAAATTAAACTTCAGTAAGTAATTGGTAGGAACTGCATGGTCATTCAGCCTGTGTACTGCCTGGTTCACATATTTAATAATAATTTTCCTGACTTAAGCGTAATTTTAACTTGTGGTTGGCATACTAACCTAAAGCTATTGCTGTCATTACTTGTTGGACTGGAAGTGAAACTTTGAAACCGTAATATTTTTTTCTGCAGTTGGCTTGTGCATGGATTACATTTTATAACTTTATTATAAACACTTGAAGATGCTGTAAGTCCAAGAATTACCATCTGCTATATGAAGTCTGTAAAATTGTTTACATAACATTGATGAATATATTAAAGTGGTAAAAAACCGCCAGGAACACGCCACTAGAACTTGGATTCGTCTTGACCTAATTACTGTGAAATAAAAATTAAGCAGCCTTGTCTAATCTGCTTTCATGGCTTTGCAGCATCCAGAGCAGTCTGTGAGTCAGCATCAGCTGCAGTTAGGAAAAAGATGTGTTCTGGCTTGGGGAGAAATAGATGGAGAAGTATAATCCCCTGAAGAAAACAGTCCAAACATTCTGGCTATTACTGTAAACTGAACTTTTTCGCTGGAAAGCTGTCAGAGCTGAAGGAATAGTTCATGGTGCAAATCCTTTGTCCACTGGTTTTCCTCCTTTCCTGTTAAAAGGTGTAAAATTAGCAGGTCAAGTGGGCCAAAAGTTTCCTTCGCATGTTACACTCTTCCTTTAGTTTGCTACATCTTGGATCTTCTAATGGAATCATAGGGACATGCCACTGGAAAATTCTGTTTATTTATTTATGCTTAGTAAAGCCTTCTAAAGGGAACTCATCTCAGAAGCAAGACCAAGACACAAAACATCTCCTGAAGCACCCCCTACAAGAAAACTCACAGCAAAAGAAGAGAAAGGGTGGTCTGGTCCACCTGGATGGGTACAAGCACAGCCCACATCTTCATGCTCAAGACTCCTTGGTCTATCAGTCATAGTCGACATTGTTTCTTACGAAATGTTGGCTTTGGAAGAAGTGCCTGGCACAAGCGAGCAGAACAGCTCATTCCTACTGGCTGCACAGCTTTATCAAACACAGAAGTAGTGGCAGATGTGTTTTCTGGCCCTTCTACAGATGGCCTTTGGTTGTGTTTCATAACTAAGGCAGTTGTGTCGCTTCTCCAGGTGTCTGTTGTGGCCTTACGGATTTATTGACCTGGTTGTGCCTCTTCTGTTGGCCCATAACTTAGAAGCACACAGTAATACCTGTGGTTTTTCTTCATGAGGTTAAGCTCCAAAACTGACCTTTGCTTTTGGATAACAAATCCAACACCTTCTGTTCTCCAGTCTGCTGGGGTTGAAGCTTCATGAACGTTCGTTTGCCACCATTTTTGTTTGGCTTCATGTTTTCAGGGAAGAGCAAAGTACGCTGAGCTTGCTATCTGAATTTGAAACGAGCACAACATGAATTTCATTCTAGGAGGACAGACGGTTGCATTTGTGACTTCAGCGTTACAAGTGAAAGCAAATTCTAACAAGAAACAGGTGAATTCAAAGTTAAAATCTTATTTTTTTGCTCTTTTGTGTTTCTTGAAGGCTTTTCTCAGCTGAAGAATACCAGGGCTGACGGGGGTAGTGAGGGTCCCTTCTGGGTCCTCTTTCACCGCAGCGATATGGCTCCATTGGTAGGACAAAGAAACCCTCAGAAGAGCTCTGGAGGATCCCCGCTTTTCCTTAACAATATTCCGTAGTTGATTTAAGCTTTCAATAGGTGAGAACGTTTCAGTTAAGTGTTACCTACATTTTTCAATCTCTTAATACAGCATAAAAGTACTTAAAGAAATCATGGCAGATGGTCTAATTTTCCCTCCGTTTCTGTCACATATCTGGCTGGCTAGTTCTTTAAAATCTCCAGTAGTGGAGAGTTCTATGACATCCCTAATCACTATTGCTGTTCTTAGCCACTTTTATCACAAGATTTTTTGAGTGTCTAATCTGAATGTATCCTAATGCAATTTCAGTCTGTTGCTTTTTCCTCTCTCCACAGACAACGAAGAAAACAAATTATTCCCTTCATACAAACTTAAGTAGCAAAGACTTATCACATCCTCTCAGATCCTTCTTTGCTTGTTTCCCTCTGCCCTTCTCTCCTCTTCTTTAGACTGAACACCAGTTATTTCAAACTTCCCATACCAATTATTCCCATTGCTCTGTTCTACTTCCCCTGAAATGAGATCACTTTGAAGTGTGATGCCTAAGACTATTTATTGCAGCTGATAAACCTGATAAAGGAAGAGAACCAATTCAGTATTTTGCAGGTTGTAGCCTTTCTTCTACATCTCAGAGCAGCTTTTGATTTTTGACCCTCCACAGTTGTTCTCCTGTGTTTAATTGATTTTTTTCTACATATATTATATAATGCATATGCAATTGTTGAGTAGCGTCCTAGTTTTTCTGAGCCAGTCTCCTCCACTTGTAGGCCTTTTCTGCTGGGTGTTACCTGCAAATGAAACAGGCATACACTTTTTGCACTGTCACTTGTCTCACTGCTGGAATTACCAAGTAGCAGCCGTCCAGGAGAGGTCCTTGTAGAGTACCACTTAGTACATCCTTCCAGTTTGCCAGGAAACCATTGATACCTACTCTGTCACTACTCTTCCCTAACCAATTTGGTATTTTTTCTAGATACCTTCCATCAGATTGTGCTTCCCTGATTGTCTTTAAAAGAAAATGTCACGTGCTTCAGGGTCCAAAGCCTGAATCAAGTCAGTAGTGTATGACACATACTGCTTTTCATCTCTAGTCCCAAAATGCTACCGGTGTTAAAAGGGTTTAGGGGTTTGTTGTGTGTGGTGACGCAGGTCGAGGCAGACTGAAAAAAACACTGTCTGCGTGGCTGGGTTTGGACAAAATGGCCTTTATTGTTTATACAAATTATTTATTTATCTTAGACAGTACATGCGTCAGACCCTGATAGGTTTTTGCGTTCTTCTTCTTGCTGGCTGTTTGCTGTTGCTGTAGGTGCCCGTGGTTCTAAGGTTCTTCACCTCCTGTTTACACACCTGGCAATTTGTGGCTGTCCTAAAGGTACATGGCTAAGTCTTTGAAGTCAACTAACTTGTCTGCAGACCAGCTGCAGACCCCAACAGTTGTGTTGTGTTGTGTTTTGTTTTGTTTTATAAGTGTGTGTTGATTGTTAGAGCTGTCCTCATGATTGTCCTCCAGGTGCTTACAATGTCTGTTTATGTGCGATGGTTTCTCACAGTAGGCACCTTCCTCCTGAGGAAGCCAGTTGAATTACAGTTTTGTCTAATTCCTCCTTTCCCAGACAGTATGATACTTATTGTTTAACTTGGTCTTTACTAAAAATAACTTCTCTGAAGCATCCTAAAGTTAGTTTAGCTTTTGCACTACTGCAGTCACATTGGTGGCTGGTAATCAGTCTGTAACTTTGTCTTTCTTGAGACATGAAATGAGTTGCTGCCAGGAAGATGATGATTACACTACATATTTAGTAGTTGACAAAAGCAGATATGAACACATCACAAGCATGCTATTAGTTATGCTGGTTACCCACGCTTATCGTGAATGTAATGCTGAATAGTATCTTTTTTTTGCCCAAAATAGAAATGGTTAGGCCTTATCTATTATAGAAGACCAGCTTCCTGTGATTTTCAAGTGGCATGTTAATTTTGGGTGAGGTAGTTCTTTGATGGAGACACGAGAGTTCATTGCCATTGGCTTGTTACTGCCAGGCGGTGCTCGCCCAGTTTTCAGGATCAGTTTAATTTTTATTTTTCTTGGTAGGACCAGCTCACCTGGGCGTAGGGTGACGGTGACATGGACAGGAGTGTTTCAGCTTGTGTTCTGAGCTCACTGGGTAAATAGCTCCATGTGAGACTGCTTTGGTCATGTGAAGGAACCCTCAGAGAGTTGCCTTCAGAAGCAGGGGTTCGGGGGACTGCAGTAAGGATGTGTTTGGGAGCAAGACACCCCTGTGCCATACTCGTGTAGGACACCTGACAGCTTTCCTTGGTAACGATTAAGAGAAGATCCCCGTCTTTGTCAGTAGAAGCTTCCCCTAGAAACTGACCCTATCATTCATACGTTGCAAGAAGACAAGAAAAAGTATGGAAGGAAAAGAAAATATTCTCGTATTTATGCTTTTTATTGTATATCTTGGGAACTTCATGTATTTCTTGGACCCTGTAACTGGAGCAGTGGTGACTAGAAGGACGCAGTTTGATGGTGACTGTGCTTGACAGATTGTAGAAGCTGTTGAAGATTAGAGGTTTTCTGACTAAAACTGAGTCATCAAGGGTTTTCTGACATTATTTCTCGCTACTTTAGTGATATGTTTGCATATGCAAATGATTTGGATTTGAACTTTGACTTGTAGACCTAAAACAAGCTTTGGCTGTACCTTAGAGTTTCTGGCATGTCTTCATTTTGAGAATGGCAGCCTGTATTTCTGGATGGCTTGTTTCACTTTTGTCAGTGTCACTTATTAACTCTGCCAAATAAGTTTACATTTTCAACGTACAAGTTCTGACTCCCAAGTGTAGGCTCACGTGTTTTCTGTATCAGCTTGTTGACGGCAATAGAAGTTTAAAATAGGTGAGAAATGGTGAGATGAAATGGTTCTTTAAAAGCTCACAAACCAAACTAGCATTAATAATACTCAGCTTCATCTAATTCATGAGCTATTTTAAATGTTTATCATTCCCTATACATTTTTTTCAAAGGCATAAAGAGGCTCCGAATACAGTGCGATTTGCTTTCTCTGCTTACACCATCTCATTCCTACTAAAGCAGGCTTTAGCTCCCAAAGTCGCATCAGGATAGCATCAGGATGCTTCTGGATAACTCCTGCAAGGACAGGGAGTAAAATTGCATTATTTCTATGGATATTGATTTTTATGGGAGTTACTTACACCTGGGTTGACACAACCCAAAACTTACCTAAATGTCTTTACATGTTACGTTTTCTGTTGTTTGGGGTTTTTTTTTCTTTTGTGTGAATTCTTGAGGAGTATTTTGCATTTAAAACTTTCTTGACTTTTGAAAGAAATTGAGTGGAGGTGCAACAAGGCACAGTTTAAAGTCCAAAGCCCATTCCCAATATCAGACATTACTGGCAATATCACCACAGTGCTGAAGTCTGATCAGTGGACATTAAATACTTGATTAATCATATGTTTTAGGAAAAGATGCACCAGTTTTATGGAGTTGTATATTTTTATGAAGCATTCTAGAAATGGGGGACCATGTAACTACATATGTATTCAGTATATGGCACTGAAGAACAACACAATATAGCTTGTATATATAGACTGGGTTAGGAAAGTAGTTACAAAAGAAAAAAACAGACATTTTCTGTTCTTTTTCAGTGATACCATCACACTATATTGTGTTTGTGAAGCGGGTGCTTTCTCTTGGCTGCCTGGTGTAATTTCTGTGCTTCACAAGAGAAGTACAAAAAATGCTTATAGTAATATCCCTGTGACATGCCTTACTTCCCCAGCTTGGAAAATGGGGCTGATATTTCTTTGGTCTTAATTCTGATTTTTTTTCTTTCTCTTACGTGTGAGTGTAAAGGAATTGGCGAATGTCCAGAGCTCTCTGTATGGATTTAATATAATGGAAATTTTGAGTAGTGTTTCCAGTCTCAAAAGTTGGAAGAAACAACACTCCAGCCTCAAAAAAAACCCACCACAATGCCTCCCCCAGAAATGTTTTATCTACTGTGGGATGCCAACGTGTACCCATTGGACTTTTCCGATTTCCTTGATTCAATTCACATGTTTGTACTTTGCATCTTGGAGACGTTACCTGTGAAAATTAGGTAAGAAAGTTGGTAATTTGGTGAAAATCAGTCAACCCAAGACCTGGGACACTGTGATGATGTCCAGACAGGGTGGCACTCTTGCTGTAGTGATACGAATTGGCAGGGCTTTGGTACTGTCTCTGTCTAGTAGCTGTAAATGCCCCTGTATATTTGCAATTACATATTGTGAGAGGGTTTATTGATCTCGTAAACAATTGTATCAACAGCAGTTAACTTCCCAGCAATAATTTTTGGAAGGTTCTTTTCATAAATATCATGTCCTTTCACTTGGTTAAATTAGTTAATTGCGGAAAGTATTCCATCTTACTTAATAAACATTTTTTTTCTTCATATTTTTAGGGAGATTTTGTGTTTTATCTAGGTGATTGCACACATTCTTGCTATGGAGTCTTGTTTTTGTTTGTTGTAAAAAATCAAAATTGGAAGCCACATTTATGTGATTATTAGGATAAGAAAGGACCAGAAGTCCGTTGTGGAAGTGACATTGCTCTGCTCTAACTGTGACCTGTAGGCTTGGGCTTTGTGTTATATCACTCCAAGTTTCATGACCGGTCTCCCAACTTTTTTTTTTTTTTTTTTACAGTGATGCAGTTTTCTATTTCAAATACTGCAGAGGAGAATTTGAACAACACTGTAGTAATGTAAAATAAAACTATGTTAGAGTAAAATATGGTCCCCTGCTACAGTTTAAGCCACCAAGCGAGTTACTAAGGAGTGAATTTCCGTGGTAGCACTGAAATTTGGTTCTCAAAATAGTGTTTTCTGAGGCTCTGCACAAATACTTGATTGACTCTGTGGTTCTTCAAGCACAGCTTTGAGATTTTAATGTATTTTCAAGACTTTCTGTGACATGCTCATGAACCGCAGGGGCAGGTCTCCACACGACAGCAGCATGCTGGAGATCTTGTGTGTAAACTCCAGGTAAGCAGGTAAATCTGCATGCGGCAGTCATCACAAGGAAATATTATATAGCCAGAAATAAAAGTTGTTAAGTTTCAACAAACTTTGCAATGTGGTCATTTAGCTTGAGTGTAGTAACCAGCTGATGCTGTCCTATGGCTCAATACCTTGTTGTAACAGTCTTGGCAATTTCAGCAATGTGTTCTGCATTATACACAATTAAGAGTATTTTTGAGTAGCAGAGCAAAAATATCACTTCAAGCCAGTGCATTACACATAATCGCTTACTGATCTAAAAGGCATAGATCATCTTAACTGTGTAGCCTGAATAAGCCTGGGCATATTCAGAATGATTGGGACTTTCTTCAAAATCTTTTTATAGCTTTTCATTTCATTAGGAGTTTATTCTGATTATAGATATCAAATTTATTAAATGTCAGTAATACAGGTAATGTAATATAAAAATATAAATGGCTTGTCTCCTTGTAACCACATTTTCCCCAAATTGAAACAAAGCAAACAGCCAAACGACTGCTTCAAATCCAACTATGGGATCATTTGGGGAAAGCAAATGTTGTGTCCATTTGTCTTGAATGCTTGAATTAATTGCTTAATCTCTCTGAGAGAGGTTTAGCTCATGGAAATTTTGGATCACCTGCAAACAGCATGAAGTATGTATATAGAAAACAGTTCCAACAAGGCTAGTTGCTTCTTTTTTTTCTTTTCTTTTTTTTTTTTTTCTTCTCCCCCCCTCCCCAATTGCAGAGATGCAGCAGAAAAAGCCAGAGGAGAATTTGGCAGTAAATAAATGCAGCACACGTCTCCGTGTAAGATAGAATTGCTGCAGACGCCACCATTATTTTACCTGAGCCAAACCCAGTATGAATTTAAGATCATTTTATTTTTAATCTCATAACAGCGTGTCCCTTCGGTGACTGACTGACCATTCTCATTGTTCTAACAACAATGAAATGGCATCAGCGCAACCATGGCTGCAGGGGTGGTCCTGGGTTTGTGCACGCGTCAAGGTACATTTCTCGCTATCCTCGTGCCCCTAGAGGCAATTTGCCTTCCCATCTTCATGCCTTCAAGGGTTCTTTTTTTTTTGGCCATTTCCTATGTTTGTTCCCTGCCTGATCTGGAGACAGTGTTTGGGTTTTGCTGTAGCAGAAGGTTACCGTTTCTTGATAAAACACTCGTAAGAAAAAGGTTAAAACTGGGTAGTAGAAAAAATGGCATCACTTTCCAAAATTCAACAAACCCAATTGAACTAAGCAGGAAGATCCTTAATTCCCTTGTTTAGTCAGCTCTTTTAATTGCTGTTGATTTCTTCTATTAGCTGTGTGAGGCAGGGGTTTTGATTAAGGGTTTTGAGAAGGGAATGTGGCTGTCGTGAGTGACTCAGTTGCTGCTCCCGAGGCCACAGCACAGGGTTGTTGTTACACAAAGACATGGAAGGGCTACATCCAGCTAAAACAGGAAAAAAATATTTTTTTCTTTGTTTTTAAGATCTTGTAAGAGAAATTCCACTTACTCAAAAATGCACATTTCAGGAAGTGCTAATCTCTGAAGAAATGAGAGCGTTGTAAGTAGCAGGATAATTAATATCACCAGGAATCTGATTTCATATTTGGCAGTAACACATAAAACTTGATTAGTAATCAGATGTGGAGTGTTGATTGAGAACAGCTTTGGTTTACAGCCCTGAATCCAGTATTGTAATTTAACTTCAGTATAAACAGCTTTCTTTTCCATTGCAGTGTCACATTCTCACCAGAATTGCAGCAGTTTTCTTCCAAAATGTAATTCCCTGGATTTACATGAAAGCTTAATGGGACCATAGTTCACTGTTGACTACACTGTTTGTCATCTCCATTCACCCTTTCTTTCCAAGTGTTGTAAATTATCAATTCAATATAGGTCTATAAAAAATAATGCACATCCTCTACTGTGCGTCTGTTACTCTTCTCCTTGGATGTTGTCCCTACTTGCTTGCTCTTTGTTCATTTATTTTTATATTGGCTGTACATAATATTTCTAAGAATGCAGCCTTTTCAAAAGATCGTTTTATACCTCAAGCACAGCTGAAAGAAATGTCATGGATACATTCTGCCACTTTTTACTTAAATGCACAAAAGTTAAACAATCTGATTTGGAACACAAGCAATGAGACTTTCAATTGCATTTTGATCCCAGCTGCATTGCACATTTAATAGTTTGAAGTACAATTTTTGTAAGAGTTTCTGCTACAACTCTTCTGACTTCAGTTATTTTTATTCTGGTTTCTGACACATCTTCCAAAAGCTGCGTGTTGTCCATGGGGTACAAGATTAGATTTATTGGTTATAATTGCTCCTTATGATTTTTTTCATTGGCCTGGGTTGAATAAGTAAGACCTCTGAGTAAAGATAGAAAATAAATGTTTAATCCAGAAAAGGGGAAATTAAGAGGAGTGAGAATCCGGGTATAAATCTTTTCTTCCCTTAATTTTGCCTCTGCATTTCCTCTGCACAAGTCACAAGTTGTGCCTCATGATCCTATTGATTCTTGGAGGAGACAGCTCCAAGTGCGGCGCTGACACGTTATCTGCCTGTAGCCATCGCTGGTTCTCCTGGGGTTGTGTGGTCCAACGTGGTGGGACCTCCTTCCTGACCCTCGGTGAGAGGAAGGGAAGAAAAGGTTTTCCATCTGTTTTTCCATCCCAGTCCTGGCAAAGTAGAGGAAGAGAGGGAAGTAGGTGGTTATTCCTGCTCCTGGGTCATCTGGGAAAAGTTGGGATATGGAGATATAGCACAAAGGAAGGGCTTAAGTTTGATGTTGGGGGAAATGTTAAAGTTAACAGCACCGGGTGCATGGAACAGACTGGTTTTGAGCTCAGCATTTCCAGGTGTCTTGATATGATTGTTCGATGTCTCCAAGAGATATGTTTCCATCTGGATGGATGGATGGATGGATGGATGGATGGATGGATGGACGGACAAAAATGATTGCGTGTCTATACAGGAGACCATAACTTAGTTTGAAATACAGATATCATTTTGGGGTTATCTTTGTGAGATATGCAGATTTTAATGTTTTTAATAAGATACAGATAAAGGTGATTAGTTGAAATGGCTATAATTGCAAAAGAAAAGGCAAAAAAAATCTCAGCTCTTCCATGTTTACCAAGCCATCTGTCATGGGTTCAGCTGGGATGGAGTTAATGTTCTTACTAGCTGGTACAGTGCTGTGTTTTGGATCTAGGACGAGAACGACATTGATAGCACAGGGCTGTTTTCATCACCACCGAGCAGCGCTGACACCGAGCCAAGGGCTTTGCTGCCCCTCACCCCACCCCAGCAGCAAGGGGGCTGGGGGGGCACAAGGAGCGGGGAGGGGACACGGCCGGCACAGCTGACCCCCCTGACCCAAGGGATGTTCCATACCGTATGGCGTCATGCTCAGCGTACAGAGCTGGGGGGGGAAGCTGGCCAGGGGCCACTTTGCTCGGGGACTGACTGGGCATCCATCGGTGGGTGGTGAGCAATTGCGTTGTGCATCACTTGTTTTGTATGTTCTAATTCTTTTTATTACTGCTACTACCACTACTACTACTATCCTTTCCTTTTCTGTCCTATTAAACTTTATCTCAACCCGCAGATTTGACTTATTTTTAACTCCTGATTCTCACCCCCATCCCACTGGAGGGGGGGCAGTGAGCGAGCAGCTGCGTGGTGTTTAGCTGCCCATCGGGTTAAATCCCAACACCATCTACGAAGGAAATTCCTGCGTTTAGATCCCTTCTGCCTATTGTAGCTGTATACCTAGAAAGGAGGCTCCTTTGTGTTTGGATGCTACTCAACTGCAAGTAGTGGGTTTGATCCAAAGGAATTGCACCTAAATGCCTCTCTGCTTCCAAGTAGGGTGCTGCAGTTTTAATTTGATGCACTTTATTTCTGATAGGAAAATATATAGGCAGAGTATTTTTTTTTAAGCTGATATGCAAGTCATGAGTAGTTCCTGAAGTCAGAAGACTCTTGTATAACCCTATCTACAAAGAATTTTAGGATCCAGTTTCCCATAGATTTATCTAAATGAGGACAAAAATGTCTTTCTGCAGCCTCATCATAAACCACTGACAGCTGGATGGATGGGGGCATTAGGATTAGCACAATAATCACGTTCTTCTTCAGTCACTGAGAATGATGTAAATACTGTTCACATAGTTGGAAAGTTCACCACAACTAAGTAATGACAAAATAGATTTTATGGCATGGCCAATCATGATTTTTAGAAATCAGGTTTTCCACTTACAACTGAAAATGTCTGTTCTTCCTCTGGGAAAAATACTAGTGGTACACATTTCTGAACAGCCTTTGGTTTCAGTTTCCTTTCTCTTATCCAATTTGACTGGGTTAGCTTTTAATTTACATCCAGAGATATAAAATACTTCATTTTTAAGTACCTTTTTTCTACATCATTACATCAGTGAGGAGGGTCTTACTGGTTTGGAATTGTTTTTGGGTCCCAGAGCCTTTTGCAAAACTAGTATTTCCAAAATGTGATTTTACGTTACAGTCACCACGAAAACAAGTCAGTCTCAAAACACTTTAGAACTCAGCTTGAACTAATTCTTCCATTTGTCTGGTTCAGGATGATTAAGCGTGTGTCCTTGAGTCTCGAATTCCGTTATAATCCGTTTTTTCAGCGGTGCTTATTCTGCACTTTCCATCTCATAGTCACAACCCACTTGATTAGCATGGTGGAAACTGTCAGACCAGGAGAGGTATGGAGAAGGTACTGTTGGATTTATTTAATTATTTTAAAAAAAAGAAAAAGAAATGAGCTTTTGAGAATAACACTTAGAGGACAGGTGCGAGGGGGAAATACAAAATAGGAGTGCGACTTGCAGGAAGGAGGAGCAAAAGGGGAGGTGGAAAAGGAAGGAGAGAACTGGATACAGAAGGCGTCTCAGAAAAACGACACCTGTTGCCCTTGACTGTTAACATTGGGGAGAAGACGAGGAACGAAGGGTAGAAAAACAGGATAGTAACTTCTCTAAGTAGCTGAAAACAGAAAATGGGTTATCCTCTGGAGATCAGCACAGCTCACAAAGGAGTGTAGATAGTTTTTAATTCCTAATAGCAAGGGAGGTAGCTGGCGTGTTCAGATGCAGTCCCATTTCATCGCTGTCGTCCTCCCTTCTCTATAAAACAAGACACCTTAACTCGGAAATGTGGTCCCCCCCAGCCAGTCTTTACGGGCAGATGTGCTGCAGTAATATGCCAACACGTGTCCTGTGCTCCCAGCTTTCCTTCCCTCATGGCCACAACGAGAGCTTTGCATATAGGAGTTTCTCATTTACTCTTACCCCGAAGGATAACATAAGCAAGATGGGGACGTTGTTGAACATGGCGTATGTTGTTGCTGTGAGCTTTCTGCTTACCAGTTCTGTGGGTGAAAAGTGACTTGTTTCCTCAGAAGGCTTCTTCTGCAGGGTATAGCAGTTGGTCATGGAGAAAATCTTTAGAAGAGTTGTGACAAGACATACTAATCCCCAAAATGTAATTGTTGGCATCCAGCCTTTCAGTTCAGTGGGGGAACTTCTCCTTCCCACAGGATGGAGGGAGGGTAGTATAAACTCCTGTACAGCACTTCTTTACATACACAAACATAAATACTTAGTTAATTTGTGTCTTGTTGGAAGCATAGTATCAAGCCTTGGCTCTATTCCGCTTTTGCTGTTTTCTTTATGAAAAAAATAAATGTGTGTGGCTGTAAGTTACATGTTATAAATACGCATGATTAAAATCGACCCTATCTGCTCATGTGCCAAAATTGTCCCAGCAGGGGAATTTGGAGAAGCCAAATGTATTGCTATGGCTCCTTAATTCTTCTGGTCCTCTGGCTCCAATCGTGGCTCTGGCCAAAACTAAGGGGGAACGGAGCAGAGCATTTCTGTGGTGGGATCAGGTTCATGGTGCCCAACAGGGATAGCTGGCAGAGTCACTGGTGCCATTGGGCTTTGTACCAAGGACAAATTCCCTTCTGATGGGAAAATATAAACAGATTATGCACTATTTAAATTCCTGCTCGCTGGGTTAAAAAAGGTGCCGCCCTCCTGCAGCTTGGGATTTGGTCCCCGGGATGTTTCAGGGTGGTGGGAATGGTAGCAGAGGTGAGCCACATTGAGTACCTCTAACGACATACAACTCACTGTTTGTCTTAGACCTTCCAGGTTGAATAATACCCTAAAAACAAATGTAGTAGTAGTAATACGCTACTGAGATTTTTCCCGTCTCAGGGGTATCTGCAGTGCCAGGCGCTCGTAATGCATTTTACTGCACTCGTTTGCAGCTTGAATGGCTTGCAGGGGTCAGCAGCAGAGTGCAGATTTTTTCACCCCTTGAGCAATGAAGCATTGAGTAAAAGTTATTATTACCAATTAGTGGTGGCATTATTATTACCAATTAGCGGCTGTATGAAGCAAATCATTAGTCTTAGTTCAGTTATTAGCAGCCAGGTGTTAATGAAACGTGCCATGTGCAGCTAGCATTGTACCTCCGCGGTCACCATCGAGGGCAGTCACTGAGTTAGTGACATCTCTGCACTGTCCCTGCATGGGGTTTTGTGGTCCCCCGCCAAAAAGAAGTGTGGGTTCTCCACACAAAAATGTTTGGAGTCAGTGTGAATGATTTTTTTGTTGCTCTCAATGTTGTGTACGTAGTGAGTGAATACACTAGGCAATTTCAATCTCTAGGCCAGTATTCTGAAACCTTTAATATACTGAATTGATGATGTAGAGCCAAAAATTAGATTGCCAGTTTCGTTGTTGGTTGCTGCTTCCTTTGTAAGAGCGAAATTGCTGTGTCAGAGAAGGGAAAGTTATGGTGTAAATTATTCGTGATCGAAAGTATTGTGTCTCTAGGACTTCTGGTTTTGAAACCTTTAATACACAATATTTCTACATGCCCATTAGTTTTGCGTAATGACTTTACACAAGACATTTTAGACAGCAAGCAGCATGAGTTAAATTCTATTTAAGAACTTAAATTGTGCTTTTATACTGTTTTATGATTTTGAAAAATTAGGAAGTTAATGGGGTAAAAATTGGAATTTTATCTTTAGTATTACTTCCATATTGAACTATGTATTTATCTTCAGTGCATTTTGCAGGGGGATTCATAGCGGTAGCTCTGTAGCTATACGGGTGTGTATATATATATATACATTAATAGAATAAGAAAAGTAAGAATAACTAATAAAATTCCAATACACCAAATACTTATTTCATAGAACTGACTTTGATCATGTAATTAGAATAGGCAATAGAAATCTTTTTCAGGTTTCTTGGAGTAATGAGTAGGGGCTTGGAGGGCTGTTTCGTCTGTCGGTGATTCAGTTGTCCTCTGAGATTTCAATACTAGCAAAGAAAGGATTTGAATGACAATTTCTTCGAGGAGGAGTGGATGAATGGTATAGCATCGGCCGGGTGAGTTGGAGCGCTGGTGGGGTAGGGACATCTGCTGGTGCGATAAAGGAATAATTGAACACTTGCAACTGGAAGTGCAGTTGCATTGGAATGATTAAGGCAAAAGCATCATTATGCTCATACTGTAATTACTTTCTGGTTTCAATAGTATTCTAGAAACGTTTATATGCATGTTTACGTTTCAGTTTGTGTATGGTTTTAATTTACTGGGAAAGAGGAGTAGACACTAGGGCCCTATTCTTGAGCTGTCAGCTTGCAGATGTAATGTTTTGAACGCCCTTAACTCAAAGGGCATTTAACTTACAGTCAATTCTAGGTTTAAAATCAAACTCGTGATATCAGGCCATGGGGGTGTGGGTAGAGCGGGTATATGTAAACCCTGTGCATTTGGGCTCTGTTTGTAGTTCTGCCAGCGATTCGCGGTGATCTCTGGGCAGAGCTAATGTTGTTGCTCTCAGTCCATCACTCACCAATTGTTTCAGTCCATCTCTCTGTAAAAAGTGCTATGATAATTTTCAGTTTCTGAATTCCTTAGCTAATGAATCATAAAAAGTAAAATGTTTACCTATTTTTGGTTACAGATTTCTATATTAATTAAAGATACATTCAGCAGTTTTATTTGTGTTTACCTTGAACCCTTATAGTTCGTCTATACATGACTGATATTTTAGGTGCAATCCTTTTTGAAAGAGAAACTCCGTAGGCTGAATTTTCTGGTGCTGTGTATAACTGTGCCTAATATTTATTTAGCACTGTGCACGTGGTGACCAAACCAGGTCCTTGGAAATATGTGTGTTGAAGGCCATACCCTTGGGAAGTGTTTCGCAGGAGCATTTCATGCTGTGACCTCTTACTGGCACTGCACCAGGTGCTTGCCTGCTGGGACAAAGCAAGATTTTCTTGATCGTTTCATCTCGTTGTGTTTTTCCTGCTGTTCGTGTCTATCCAGCCATCGGTAGCATCAACCTGACCGCTCATGGTGCCTTCTGGAGGATGGTGTCCTGTGCTCTTGGGAGGGCTTGGGCACGGGCTTTCCAGGGACAGTTTGGTCTCTGCAGGCAGGAGGCAAAGGGTTGTGTTCCCCCACTGCCACTTGTGAAGGTTTTGAGACGGCCATCCTGTCTTAGAGTTAGATGTGTTCTTGAAACGAGGGTGCTGACAAGTTACTAGTTTGCGCTGTATGGTTATGTCAGGAATGCTTTTTTTTTTACCATGATGTATTCCCCATGCAATTCTATAAAAAGAAAAGGGAAAAAAAAACCCCAAGTATCCGCTCTTTGCTTTGCTACCAACATGACACTGAGAAGTCTTCCAGGAAGAATCCGTAGGAGCTGCAGACTTTAGCTCCTTTCATTGTATCCTCAGGAGAAAAAAAGTCAGTAGCCTGCATCTTTCACAGCCAGTTATGGACTCTTTACTGTGATCGTTATTCGCACAAAGAACCCTGTAGTCTGTAAGGACGGATATATGTAATCAAGCTCAGAATCAGAACAACAGCTCTTTTTTTCTAATTGATTTTTTTTCTATTTTTTTCTAATTGAAAAACTGGACTTTCAGATTGAGAGCCGTCTTAAAGTAGCAAGCTGCAGACATCAGCACTGTGCAAAGCAGAACAATTTATCTCAGAGCCAGAATTACTATTCCCTGCAGTTCTTCACAAGATGGTGGGTCTTTTATTGAGGTCCAACCCTCCTTTCTCTCCTTGCAGTAACATTTATGTTTCGTAAAACTCATAATGAGCAACAGTTCTTTGTCGTATGGAATCTCCCATTGTCACCCCAGTGGTTCTGTCACCATCCTTTAAAAATTCCTCTACTCTTGGTTTGGATAAAAGAGAGAAGCACTGGCATTTGGACGCTGTACCCTTTGTTTCTGAGATGTCCCAAGGCCGTGGTGACAACTGTGAAGCTGGGGATAGCCACAGAGTTGTTACAGATGGGCTGTTTCTGGTAGTGAGGAGCTGGTGTTCATCCACAGCCCTTCTACGTAATTTTGAATCTATAACACTTTATTTTGCAAGCAGCCCATTACAGAAAAAAAATCTGTTGTTTTTATGTTTCAGGTGCAAAGATGGCTTGAAAGGATTTACATACTCTGCACTAAAGTAAGTAATGTTTCTGTGAGTACGTAGCTTTAAGTGAAGACTTTGAGGAATCGTGTGCAGTAGCAGCTGCATTGCATGCAAAGAGTATTCCCAAGGAAAATTATGCTTTTGTAAAGCTTTCCCAGCTCTTGGGGTATACAGCATATTTTGAAGAATGCATAATGTGCTTGCAAGAGAGGAATCTTTTCATATTTGTGACCGTTATTAAAGGAAATGCGGACATATGGTTGCATGTTTTTGAAGGAGTGTTAATCTTTTTCCTTTCTAAAACTGGGATTTGCAATTCCTGATACTCTCCTGGAAGCAAATGGCTGCTGTGTTTTGACCTGGAGTTTATTTGCTGCATTTACAAAATGTTTAATGAATACAACGGTAGTTCTGTAACCAGCACCCGAATAGAGCATGGATTTGTAGCCTATTCGTTTGAGTCCCTCGACACGCCACTAAACCTTGTGTCTGCCATCGTGGTCCAGGCTTTCCTAGAATTTACTTTGTGATGGGACCCTCTGGTGTTACTCACTCATTTGTTGTAGTTATGCAAAGTTCTCTCATCTTTGTGTCTTGTCTTAGAAGTACAAAGAGATGTTACTCTTATCTTTCCGCTACACATTCTGCTACCTGTCTACCACTCAGACAGCCCAGGGCATGGACAGTATCAACCCACAGGTGAAGAAAAGAGCTGAAATCAAGCAAGACAGACCTTCTGTTGTAGTGGGAAATATTTTATAGTTTACAGCTATGAAACAGCCATGGAATTTGATACAAGGTGCCAATAGTTAAATAGCTGGTCTATAGTCCACAAATATAGACATGAAACACTCCTATGGCAGCGTGCATTCTGAAATCATAGAATGGCAAAAGTTTTTATACCTTTCATCACCCTCAGCAGGGCTGCCACAGTATAGCAGAACTTGGATTATAGTGCAGAGCGTTAGGAAACATCTTGCCATTGTGTCCTCCGTTGCCCTTGATACACAGTAATTCTACACCTAAGATGAACTGATATATTGACAATATCAACTCTGGGTGAAGAAAGAGGGCTGAAGAGGAAGCCAAGCAAAACAAAGTTGTTGCTCATGGTGGGAGTGAAAACATTTTGAAGATTTTACAAAACAGATATTTTATAAAAACATTGTAGTAATTACCATCCTTTATGCAACCCCATTTTTCTGGAGATAATTGAGATACTTCATATGCCTTTTTATTTTCTTATTTAGTGTTCCTCCTGTCTCTGAGAGATGGACTTCCCTAGTAATGTTTCTGTTCCTAGTTTTAAAAAATTCCTGGCAGCAATTGTGACCATTATCTGAAGTTTAAATATAAGTTGGTGGAGTGATCTTTTCAAAGAGATACAGGGTTTGGCAGCTGTATAGGATATATTTTCTTTTGCAGACCTGTGGGTAACTTCAAGCTTGTCTTACAGACCTGCACTGGACTTTATGTGTTTCTTTAAGTTATTTATGTAACTGTTGCTTTGTTCTTTCTTCTTTTCTTTTGTTTCAGGTTCATTGTGGGGAAAGAAGAAATCCCTACTCACTCATTTTCACCTGAAACAGCATTTTCAAAAATAGACAGAAAGATAAAGCATTGTGAAAAAATACCACAGCCGATGAACATACTGGCTCTGACAAAAAAGCTCATAGACAAAGTGTGAGTCAAAAGAGACAAAAAGAAGAATAAAAAAAAATTAATCATTCTTACTTAGCTCATTTTTATGCTTTGTTACATTGTATTTGATATTTTTTAATGATACTTTTATTTTGCGTTTTAGTGTTTTGCATTTCATTTTTACTGGGTAGTGAGCAGTGACAAATGATGAACTCCAGTGAAAGCAAAATTTAAGACCTCTATGTCATCGCTGTGACTTGCAACACACAGTTGTCTAAAAAGGGAGGATAAATTCAGTCAGTTCTGAGTGGCCGAGCGGTGGTTGCTTTTCCTGCAGTTCTCAGCAAAACCAGCTCCTGGCATGGTTCTCATGGTGCTAGCAGTGATATTGAGGGGAAATTGCACAGCAGCAGACCTTACGTAGGTCACCGTAAATGACCGTAACATCATCTTTTTTTGGGACCTACATCTTTGTATTGCATAAAGGAGAACTGCCTGAGAAGAGGATTGGTAGCACATGGCCTGCCTCCGCTGTCAGAAGTAGGAAATTGCAAAGCAAAAAGTGAGCCTAAAACTGTTTTGCACGAGGTCAAGTCTAGACGTCTGAAGTTAGGTAAGATAGGTTCCCTCCCGCTCTACAGGATCCCATTTATTTTCCTTTAGCATGAGCTTAAAGAAATGACATCAGATAGCTTTTCAGCCTAATATGTTCAGATGATGTACTTCTGCTGTGCTTGGTATGTCCGCTTCAGGCACGTTGCGTACCACAAGAGTCATTCATTTACAGGAGAAACTGAATAAAAAATGGGCTAGAGGTCTGTTCGTTCGTACCACGCGTATGAATCTCCACTTCCACTGACCTCTCCGGGAGTGGTTTTATGACCAGATCTTTACCTGTTGACGTGCAGCAGAGAAACGAGTCTTCCAAGTGCATTGTTTTCCCGAAGCAGCGGCTTATCTTACTTGTTCAGACAACGAACAAACGTGAAGTGACCTACATCCCCTGGCGACTTCCCGTGATTTGCTCTAGCTTTTAGTTGAAAAATGTGAGAGAGGTCAGCAGTGGTTTTCCAGGCATGACTGTATTAGACAACAAAAGACCTACAAGGAGAAGACAGCTCCAGCCACGTGCAGATTCTTTTAGCTGAGTTGCTTATACCCGTTTTGTCTTAAAACCCTCTTGTTCAGTTTGCTAGAGATAGTTTCTAGCTCTTCCACTGGTCATTAAATACAAGGATCAAGAGACTGTGCATGGAGAAGAGCGTGTTTTCTTTAAGGTTTTGGAACTCCCAACTCAGACATTCAGAAAACTTTCCATTTCCAGCCCTAATGCTCTCACAGGTTTCTCTTCCATATGGTTCTTTTCAGTATAATTGAGTCTAAATGCCTGTAACCTGAGCACATTCTCATTACAATTTTTGCTACATAAACTGACCTCACAGATGATTTATGGCCATTAGACTTTACAGTACACGATTCAAAACTTCCAAAATATTTGAAGCAGTATATAAATTGTCTAATTTATTTTGCATTAAAACTTAAATACTTGGCTGTAGCAAAATACAATGTTCAGACCTGGTCTGACTTTATGTCTTTTAATTCTACATAACGCAGGGCTAACAACTGTTCAATCCACGCGTCCCACCATCCCAAGCCAGTCACTTTTTAAATGCTCAAGGTCAAATTCTCAGTCCGAAGTAAGAGCTACATAAAAATCTACACAGTAGAAGATATAGCCCAGAAGTGGAAGGCCTGTAACTGAGAGAATTCTCACAGGGTATCTCTGTGCGTTTCTGTGTTCCTCCTTGCCCTCCAATGTGCCTTACAACGGCGTGAAAGATGTAAGGACACAGATAACGGCTGCTTGGTCAGAAACCCTTCCAGAACCTTCGAGCAGAGCAGAGGCGAACCAGGGAGGGTCACAGCCCTTCTCCCTCTTGACCACAACAGAAAATTTGTTCTTTAATTTTGTATTTAATGTGTAGCACTGCAAGAGGTCGGTTCTAAACAAGTGTGCAGGCACTTCTTGCTGTACAACTAAAGTATTTTGAGTTTTTATTGTTCTTTTATGGTGTCATAAAAGTTCACGGTGCCCTTTGGTGGGGAGTGTGGAGAATGAATGGTGGGAAAAAGAGCACTTTATGTATTTTTAGGCGAGAAATATTTATGAAGTCTCCTGTTGATGACGCTGAAAACAGCTATGAGTTAATACGTGTTTCATTGTGCTTTTTGCAGGTGCAAACATGGCCCGAGGCATAGATGCTGTAAACACTATGGAGATAATTGCATCTCATATTGTATTAAAGTAAGTGCAGAAAAAGTTAGATTGACAAACTCTGGCAAAGAAAGGGTAAAAGTCTTTAGTCAGAAAAAGCATATACTTAGGAAGTGAGAAAGCAGCCTG
Source organism: Falco cherrug (assembly GCF_023634085.1). Classification (NCBI taxonomy): domain Eukaryota; kingdom Metazoa; phylum Chordata; class Aves; order Falconiformes; family Falconidae; genus Falco; species Falco cherrug. Next base: position 9,296,412 of record NC_073698.1, read on the forward strand.
TTACTCATTCTCCTATTGAAAATGTGACAAGCCTGAAAACAGATTTTCTCAATTTAGAACGGGGTGAGGGGTGGGGGTGGTTAAAGTTCTCTGGTCTTCCAGATTAGCTGTAGTGAATGAATAACATCAAGTGTGTGGGAAAAAATGGACTAGCAAGCGAGGAACTTGTTTTAACTATGTGATGCACTTCACGGCTGAGCCCACTTGTGACTCCACCCCAAATCACAGAATTAATAAAGCACCTGGAATGCGCTGCTTTGGCAGGCGGCGCGGGTCTGGCACACGTGCAGCTGCGCGGGTCTGGCACGCTGCTGCTGGGCACTGGCTCGCTCCTCCCTCCATTTATTTTAAGGGCTCAGGGTAATGAGAGATTGGTCACAGTTGCTGCACCCAGAGAGAGCTGTTTATGTCCAGTGGGATAATTAATTCTCCGTTATTAATGTGATCGGCGCATTTTTATTTTTTTTCAGAGGAGTACTGTGTAGAGATTTGTTCTGGCTGGCGTTGGGTGGGCACAGGTGGTACCACCTGCTATGCCTGTTTTAGGAGCTGGTAAGGCTCCAGAAGATCTCAGTCACTTAATAACGTACCCGCCTTTATACATGCAGCAGCAAAAATGGTTTTAAGTATCTTCAGATACTTGTAATAAATCTTACTTTCAAAAAAAACTTCTTAAAATTAAAATGTATACAGGTAGTGTTATCTCAGAAAAGCTACGCTCTAACTTTAGCATTGGAAGAAATCTAGCAAACGTTTATTCATGTGTGTTTATTAACACTATTTTGTGTTGTGTTAACACTTCTTTTTACACTGCAGTATGTTAGCGGACCACTGCGTAACAGGGATATAAGTTGTGCTGGAGTTCATAGGATTTGAGATGGTGCTCAAGTGCTCTGCTGAACTGCGATGAGAATACGCATTTAGAGCATTCACGAATAGGTCAGGGTAGATAATGTCGCTTTTCTGTTGTAGGTGTGACACATATTTAACAGAACCCAGATTAAAATTGCAATTTTACAACCTCTCACCGCTATCTCGGCCTACTCAATGCTCCGTTCACGGGCTCTTTTCTTCCAGGCGTAAAATCTTTGTGCACACAGACTTTCCTCTTGCTTTGTGCTTGCTCAGTGCCTTGCCCAGTGCGCCCGCTGTTCCGTGCCTGCTGGCCTGCTTTGTCTCCCATCTCCCGAGTGCTCCTGTTTGGTCAGCATCCTCTGGGGAGCAAACATTCCCTGTGCCTCCGTTTGCGGAGTACTCTGTTTTCCCCATAGGTATCAGTGTCTAGCCTTCAGAATCAATGCCCAAGACTGCAATGAATGTAAGATTTTTTATTACTTTGAAGTGATTTTATGGGTGGACGTGCTGCATTTCCAGATCTCTGCTGATAGCAGTGTCTCTTAGTGTGCATCTTTTTTTAATGAGTGCCTCGCTGTAACTTCAGTCTGCTGCGCTTCTACATAAAGTGCTTTCATCTGGCATATTTTACAGTCATTAGCTCTTAACTACTGTTAGTCCATACTTGCTTTCTGAGCTTTTTATTAATCTCACACAAAATCCTTATGCATTCTGTACTGCATGCTCAGCAGTCAAATCTGTAAGTAGCCTCATAACGCTACTACTCTGCAAGTGCAGTTAGAGCCAAGAAGTGAGGATTTCTGTTTAAGGATTCATCATGGAACTGGTGCCTCTTCTCCATGGAAAACTGTCATCATCTGCTGGAAGAACGATTGTGTGTGTGAGAATTCATGGGGTAAAAAGAGAGGTGATCTGACCGTTATGGAATATAATGAACTAGAAATGCCTTTAAAACAGAAGGGCGGCTGAGAAATAGGTGGTAGTCTTGTTGAATTACTGTAGTTGAGAGACCCAAATCTAAATTCAGGTTATGAATTCCTCAAATCACAGCAGGTCGGCCCCACACTACTCTCTCTGTCCTTTCTTAGGTGAGTGGGGAGATGTGTTAATGGTTAGAAGAGCAGAGAGGAAAAAAAGGAAAGGGGAGATACTCAGGAGTCTTTGTCCTCCTTGGTTCTCTGTTCAGCATCATTTTGTTCACATTTTATATACCCTGGAAAGGTGATGAGGGGAGAAGAAAACCCAGCTGATAATGGAGCTGAACTAAGTCTCGACCTGACTGAAAATAAATTTTAAAAAAAAATAAATTATAAGGCGGTTCTCTCTTTAGAGAAACCAGTTGTGCATTTAAACTGTACTTCATTCTTGTACCAGTCTTGTGTAGTATTTTAGTATAAATTAGTTTTGACTACAATAATGCAATCAGGGAAATGTCACTGAAGTGGTAGCCAGATCTTTGAATTTCCTGCTTTTTCTATGACCTTTTTAAAAAATTAAAACATGAGTGGAAAAATTGATTTTTATGTATTTGGATTTTTAAGGATCTGAAATTCTTAAAATATTTTTAGTTCTCTCTGTGGCTGTTCCTGGAGTTGGTCAGTAATAACTGTCAAGTGGCACGATTTGAGCATGTTCTTTAATTCCATATCTGTAAGGGAGCTTTCATATTTGGTAATGATCTGATGAGCAGCTTATTGCCAAAATTTCCTCTTCGTGCTATATTTTCACTTACTCTTGAACAGCTCACCTTCTCATTGTCATATATGTGCTTTAATTGTTACTGCATGCTCTTTTTCTCCTGCTTCACATTCAAATGCAAGCTTGTTGACGTAATCCATGACAGTTTATATGTAACATTGACTGATGACATACCAGCTGATTTCATAGATTTCCCTTCAGATTTTAAATACTTACAATGCTTTGGGTTTGTAAATGTCTGAAAAGAGCTACCAGAAGCAGTCAAACAGTATTTTTCCTCTTTTGGATTCCATTCGAGTGCAATGAGGAGACATCAGCCAGCAGTAGTAGTTCAGTTGTCCATTTTTACTGCTGATGCTGTGGATGACACCAGATAACCCTCAGGACTTAGCTAATAACTAGGATGACCGAAAAGAATATGAGATATTTTTTTTTTCCTGGTGGCTGTAGTTTCTGCGTTCTGTCTCCTGAAGGAACACAGGCTACTGTATACCAAGACCAAATTTTAAATATCTTAACTAATTTACTTTAAATATCTTAACCAATCCCCAATATATTGCAGCAGGTTGACTGAATTTTGGTATGTTGCTGAATTCCATTTACGTGCACACACATGCTTTCCTGAATTCGAGTTGTAGCCAGTATCTTGACTGTATTACTCACTTTATCTGTTTCTCAAAAGGAAAAAAAAAATCTTTATTCAATGAGTTTTGCAGATACGTAGTTTCACTGTGCTGCTACTACTGCCTGATCTGAGTCCCAGCTCAAAATCTCTGTGGAAAAATGGTTCTTAGCAGGGATTTCTTCACTCACTTATGTTTATTATAGTGTACTCCTATTGTTTTCTACCTCCGTTATTACTTGAGATCTTTTTATGGAAGATAAAAGTTACAATATTGTGCATTGTTTTAAGATGTAATACTTTCTGTGACTCTGAAAAACACATACATGTGTGATGTGGATTCACCTGGAAACACAGAAATGAGGAAATGAAGGAAGAACCAAAGGTTCCCAAAAGGTTCCTAAAGGCACAAAGAAAACAGGAACTGAGTGAAGCTGAGCCTAAACTCTTAAAATTCCTTAGGCAGAGCTTGGGGGTCCCACAGTGTATTGCCAAGTATTTCTCCAAAAGATGTCTGCAAATTGCATTAGCTATCCCAAACTCCAAAATGTTTCTGTCTAGGAGAGTCATTTGTGGAGAACACTGTATTTGTATGGGCTTTCGTAAGTGCCCCTGTAGAGTTCAGGGAGTGTCTGGATAATGCTTTTAGTCCTGTGGTTCAGGGTTTTTTAGGTAGCCCTGCGAGGAACAGGGAGTTGGACCTGAGGATCCTTATTGGGTCCCTTGCAACTTGAGATATTCTGGTTTTCCATCTAATGAGCTAAATAGGAAGATTTTGTACACTGCTTATTGCTGTTTGGTGCACAGCAAAACAAAGCCTCAGTCCTTCAGTTCGGCACTTCTAAGTAGGCTACTAATAGAAATAAAATTATGGGTGTATGTGAGCGTTTCCAGTTGGAATTTAAGTGCTTCCTAATGCAGTGTTCCTCGCCACATCAGAGTAGCGTTTCTTACAGCTGGGTAAAAATGTCAAATGTACCATACTGTTGTTTGTTCGCTTGTTTTGGGCTTTGTTCGTGACTGCTGGGTTTAGGACTTCATATTTATCTAATGGTACCTGGTATCATAATCACCTCATTATTTTGGAAGAGGAGGGCTATGTACTTCACGCTACGGTCCTTCTTCATTTTAGGTGCAAATACATGCTCGTCTTAATGTTGTTTTAACTACACAAAATTCACAGTGCATTTACGTCTCTGCCTACCTCACATACCTTGCAGTAGGCATTTGCATTACACGACCAGAAAGCACTGGGTCATTAGCTGTTCAGTACATACAATTTACAATAGCAGACAGAGAAGTGGAATTTTTTCATTTATGGCTACTGGATCATCAGATGAGACAATATATTTTCTTCCACTTGATTCTCATAAACCACATCTTGAGCAGCAGGGAGAGTAATTGCTTCAGGAAGAGTTTATTACTGGATGTTTAACCACAATAAAATTTTATGAGCTTTATGATGCATTATACAGTTCTGTAGGAGGCAAAAATGTTTTGAGTTTCAAAGGTTGTTCAGTCAAACCCTCTGCCAGTTGTCCCTGTAATGGGAATTGTCTCGGTGTCCCTGAGTATCTAACGGCAGAATTCATGAGCATTGGTGTCCTGCCTTACTTGCCAGTGGCGAGTGTGAGGATAGTTTTCACATAAGCATCTTCCAACAAAAAAATGGACAGATTTTATTCAGGATGTTTACAGAGAACTTCAGCCACAGGGTAAGAATAATGATAGGAAGCTTTGGAGGAGGTTATAAGAAACTCAGGAGAAAAATCTTGAAAGAGAAAGTCAGTGTGGTTTTGTGACATGATATATAATGATATGCTCCAAGGTGGAGCAGTAAGAAAAATTTGTTGGAACCCATGTTATCCTTTCTCAGTAGCCCTGCATGCAGTCTCCCTTCCAGTTTCACCCTTTCTCTCACTGCAGGCATCATTCAGCCTCCAGTCTAGTTGAGGGAAAGTATGTGAGCACGTGCCAAGCCACCAGGGTCAATTTCTAATTCTCACACCCTCTAATACTTAGTTTTTGTGGATTTTTTTCCTCCTTTAGTGCTTTCTCCAGACATTTGAGTGTAGAAGTGCTCTTTTTTTCCACCCTGTTACTTTTCTGTATACTTCCTTGTGGTTAAAAGCTGGTCAGTAACCTGGAAATGAAGTCATCGGGATTATTTCAAAGGACAGAATTCTGTAGCAGAAGAGAAATAGTTTGTCCCTTGAGGCCATGCAGGTATTCATAGAAAATAAAGTCAATTGTCTATGTTTTTATTGCCATAGCTGTTTTACAGGGGAATCAGCAAAAAAAACTCGGTCTTGAGTTTGAAGGTGGGGATGCATTTTACATAGTGTCTGCAGAGTGGGTTTTAAACTGCTCGATGTCAAAAATAATACTTCTGTGGATGTTTTTGCTCTTCCTTTTTCTGAATTTGTGGTTTCTTACCACAGAATCTTTCTTTCTTTTCTCTAGGGCTTCATTAGGATGTTTAGCATCGGTTACCTGATCCAGTGTTGCCTTCGGATTCCATCCACCTTCCGGCATCTGTTCACAGAACCATCTCGACTACTTTCGCTCTTCTACAACAAGGAAAATTTCCAGCTTGGAGCTTTTCTGGGATCTTTTGTCAGTATATACAAAGTAAGCTTATACAGAAATTACAAATGCCAGGCTTTTTATTTCATTTTTCAGAATATCACAAAGAACTAAAAAGTCTAACTCCTTAATATTACTGATGCTTTTTGCTACAGCACGTCACTGACAAATTCTATAGTATTTCAGTAATCAAATTGTTAATAGAAAAACAGTCTTCCGTTCTGTGTCTTTTTTCTATAATTTCTGAATAAATCTGATGAATTTTGCAGCACGGTATCAGGATCAGAAGGTAGAAACTACTTCAGAGAAAGCAAATTCAGATTTCCAAAGGACTTGCTGTTACACAAAAACATTTTAGTGCAGACACAAGCAGTGACTGCAGTAGCAGCAGTCTTGCCAGAAAGAAGCCATTTACAGATTTTTTTGGCTTGAATATCTGGAATTCTTACTTGACGCTAAATAGCAGGAGATTGCAGCACTTATATCATGTGCAGCTGAAGAGACATTGCACTTACCACTTGGAAATCTACCCTTCTACACCATTATAAGATGATAGATTGCAAACTGATACACATTCATACAGCATTGGCGGAATTAATCAAATTATATTTATGTATGCCAAAAGGGAATGTGACAAAGTACACACCCTGAGCAAGAATATATTGCATAGTGCAGTCCTGAAGTGGCTTTTGCACTTTCATATTCTTAATCATGTGTGTCATTCTTCAACTGCCACTTTACTTGCTCTGCAAATTTAAGACAATTCTGCATTATTCAGGTAAATATTACTTTCTGAAAATTTAAAAACAGGTGTTATTTGTAAGCAAAACAGCATTTCACTCGACTTGCAGTCAGTTTGGAAGACAAGAATCTGTAAGGTTACAGAGTTTTAAAATTTTTGATGGCAAAGTGCGAGTGGACTAATCAGTTTATTTGAAAAATAATTTTTTCTTCAAACTTTTAAGAAAAGAGCCTTTAAAAGAAAAGGTATTTAATTGCAAAATCTGAAATATTTCTGATGTCTTTTAAAAGCTCCAACTGCAAAGTATAATTTAGTTCTATAGATACGCGTTCAGTGAGGGTGACATCCTCTGACCTTTAGTTATTAAGTACGTGCTGGGCACTGGTGAGGCCGCACCTCGAATCCTGGGTTCAGTTTTGGGCCCCTCACTGCAAGACAGACCCTGAGGTGCTGGAGCGTGTCCAGAGGAGGGCAACGGAGCTGGGGAAGGGGCTGGGGCACAGCTCTGATGGGGAGCGGTTCAGGGAACTGGGGGGGTTCAGCCTGGAGAGAAGAAGACTCAGGGGGGACCTTATCGCTCTCTACAGCTGCCTGACAGGGGCTGTGGGCAGGTGGGGGTCAGTCTCTTCTCCCAGTAACAAGCGATAGGACAGGAGGAAACAGCCTCAAGTTGTGCCAGGGGAGGTTCAGATTGGATAGTAGGAAAAAATTCTTCACTGAAAGGGTGGTCAAGCATTGGAACAGGCTGCCCAGGGAAGCGGTTGAGCCCCCATCCCGGGAGGTGTTTAAAAGGTGTGTAGATGTGGTGCTTAGGGACATGGTTTAGTGGTGGGCTTGGCAGTGTTAGATTTACAGTTGGACTTGATTATCTTAAAGGTATTTTCCAACCTAAATGATTCTATGATTCTATGATTCTACTTTCTGTTCTTATTTGTGTTCCATAACTTACACAGATTTGGATTGCGTTAGAATTTCCTTCCAATTTGAAATAAGCGTGTAGGGCAGTGTAGACTGTAGTCATTCCAGAAGACTGGACTGCAACCAAAAAAAATTAAATGCTGATGCATTTTGAACCCAAAGGAATTGCATTATGGACTGCTTTTAAAAAGCATCTTGTCCCTAAAAGCAGTCCAAAATGCCATTGTAGGACTGTAGTAGCTGTACTAATAAACTTTGTGTTGTCCTTACTGTTAATGTCAGCAAACATAGTTTTGCAGAAAATAAACTGGCCGTGGTAGCCTGGTTTCCATTTTTTAGACTACTTTACAAATTCGAGAAGGGAAGTTGACTGCCATAATTGCAATGTATCAATGTCTTTGCAAGGCATTTATTTATTAAAAATGTGCGCTGTAAAATAGCTAGTGAGATCACATCTGTGGTACTGTGTCCCTTTTTGGACACAGATATTACTTCATTTCTTCTTTTAATTCGAATGTCTTTTCCAATAGTGGTTTCACCTGAGGGTTTCACCGAGATGATTTTAGGACCGGCTTAGACAAAGTGCAAGGAGAAGCTGGGAGAACTGCATTTTAAGCTGGAGAAAAAAGGCTCAGAGGAGTTTGTATTGCTACCTACACCTCTTGGAGGTGTGCTGATAGGATGAAAGGGAACAGACAGAAGCTGAAATACATTATAATCCAAAGAAATACAAGGAAATATGTTTTCATGTGAGGGCAGCCAAATACTGGAAGAGATTGCCCTGTGAGGCTGTGTATTCTCCATCCTTGGAGATGCTTAAAACTCAACTGGACAAGTTCCTGAGCTATCTGCTCTAATTAGACCTGCTCCAGGCTGGACCAGATGATCTCCAGAGGTCACTTCCAACATAAATCATGCTTTGATTCCATGACAAGCACACATGAGATGGATTAAGAGGCTGGCACACATATCTCAAAGTAGACGTCAGTGGACTGTCCCACTGAATTATATAACATTCTCTCGGTGCCATCAGCACTAGATTGGGCCTTAATAAGCAGATCTCAAACCATTTGGAAGCAAACAGAAATTTAGCAGGGGTACAATTTGGAGACAAAGCCTGGGTTTCCAAAAGAGTTGCAAAAGCAAGACAGAGGATGTGGCAGATGTAGAACAGTCTGGATCATTTGATAACCTGTAGTCATCCCAATGAAATGTATTTTAATGCAGCCCAAGCCACAATTGCTTACATCCATTCTGGCCTGAACAGCTGTGTATTATTGTCTGTGTCAACAAACAGGTTATTATATGTGTTTCACCATGTCTTTTAATCATACGCAGTTCTGACTTTTTAGATGGATGTGTTAGGCTTGTTCCAGAATTTATTGGACGTGTGGAAAAATCTCAGGGTGTTTGGTGTGTGGTTGAAAACAGACTTTATCATGCAAAAAAGTCTAGACAACTACAACAAATGAAGATGATGTGGATTCAAGATGAGCTTTGGATTTAGATGGCTATTCAAATTAGATTCATTTGCTCTCTGATTTTGAAAGAAATGGTAGCAGTAAACTGAATTAAAACACTGAAATTTTTCAGGTGCTGTGGGTGATGGGTATTGTCACTAGGCTCTGAATTTATACTGTGCGCTATGTTACTAGCTTATGTAGAGCAGTTTTTCCAGTCTGTGCATTGTGAAAGAGAAGTAAGCAGGGCTAATCCTGCTCTCTGTTTACTTGCAGGGTACTAGCTGCTTCCTGCGTTGGGTACGAAACCTCGACGATGAACTTCATGCACTTGTAGCTGGTGAGTCCGTGAAAAGAAGTTTATATTGCTTCTGTTGAGACTCTGCAAATATTTCTCTGGTCTGTCCTCCCATTCCCTTTTCAGGCTTCTGTGATGAAAATAGGACTGTGTACATCAAGGTTGTGTCAAAGTTGCAGTGGCATTACAAGTGGCTTCAAATAAAGAGTTGCAATTAAATTTGTAAGGCACGTTCAATCAAATGGTGTTTTTTTACAGGCTGCTTCAAGGACAGTATAGTATTGTATGCACAAATGTAAACTTGTCCTTTATTTTTGAACTGTTGAGATGTGAAGTTCAAATACTGACTGTTCCATACGTGACACACATTTGAAAGGGATGGCTCCACTGGATCCGAAGAAGGACCCTCTTGCCATGAAATTTGGGGGAGGGTGCAGGCCCTTCCCTGCTTGTTTGTGTATCGATCAGGTGCTGAAACCTCAGAGGGTTTCTTTTTTTGTGGGATGAGAGAGGAAACGATACTGTGCTCCTGAACACTGAACTACAGAATCGTTTCAGGGTTTCCAAACTCTTTTTAGTGTCATAAACCATATTTTGATGAGCAGCACAGGAATGTCTCTGAATTTTGTTGTAGCAGCAGCAAGCATAATCTTGTGCGGTGTCCATTGAGCTGACGTACTGCGACAGCAACAATAAATCACAATCTTAACAATACTTCTGTTTTCTAATTGTTACAGGGTGTCTAGCAGGAATTTCCATGATGTTTTACAAAAGTACTACTATTTCGATGTATCTGGTGTCCAAATTAGTAGAGGTAAGATAGTACCCTTATAACAAGAGTTCTTCATTTCATCTATTTTTTCAAGGCAGAAAAAGAAAGTGAGCTTCACAGGCTTTGTCGGACAATTCCAGTATAATACAAAGTTGTGTGGCAGCGGTATGTTTCAGTATGTGCGTGCCAGGAGGCAGTGCCATTCTGTGGTCTCATTTCTTTCCTATTTTCTTTTCTGTGACTCATTTTATAAGTCCTTTACCCACTGGTCTCCACGTATATTCTCCATGATTTCTTTTAATCTCCTGATAGCCCTTTGCTTTGTAGCTTTTACAGATTTTTTAAATCTGAAAGTTCCAAGAATGCCTGTTCTGCCAGAAACATAAATCAGACCTAGTCCTTAATTGCAAATTTATTGCCAAAAGCTACAGCTTAACTTCCTGCCTTTGTTCCCCAATTTTGGCATTCAACAGTCTAAGATAACTCAAAATAGCTTAAGCTTCAGTCTGTAGCTGGAGTTGTTTGTCAGTATACTTGAATTGATTGAATTCCCAGCTTTGCAATGAACTTCGTTCTAATTACTGTTTTTCAGGCTTGAATTATTTCTATGAACTTGTTAAAATTAGGAGCCCGGGGAGGGGGGGAAGTTTGTAGAGTTTGGTTATGTTGATTATACTTTGCTAACCAGCTTTTGATTTCTTACTGTGATTTTTCCATAAAATCCGGACTTAGTCATGGTTATTTCCCCAGCAGCACCACTGGAATAAGCTGAGACCGTTCTCTTATTATGCATCGTCCCCAAATCACAAAGCTTTCTCCTGCAGACCTGGAGTGCCTCATTCCCTAGCGATATTTATCCACCTCCATTACCAGAGCAGAATTCATTTCAAATAATATTAAAAGAAGGAACCTTTTTTTTTTTTTTTCCCCCAAGCATAAAATAAACATTAAAAGGGAAGATATACTCTGTGTGTTCTTGCTCTTTGTAATCCTGGATTAAGCTCTGAAGGTAGTTCACATGTTGGTTTTATGAAAGCAAATCTGAGTTACCCATATTGACTTTCAGAACACCAGTTGTAAAAAACCAATATTATCTTGTATTGGTGATGGTTTTCTCTGGAGTTTGAGACATTGTGGCTACAGTGAAATAAGGAAAGTGCTGTGTGTTCTTTCTTTCTTTCTCTCTCACTCTTTTTTTCTTTACTACTTTTATCATCTTACACAAGCCAAGGATAACTGAGCAGAGAGGCGTGTGCTGCTTTGGAAGGTCAAGCTGTGCTCAGGAAAATAAACTTTACATGTTTTCTCAGAAAGTAAAGTATGTGATTTCAAGCTGTTTAAGAACAGTGAATATTCACTTTGTTGGAATAGATATTGCACCGTTCTTTTGCTTTTTAAAAATGAAGACTTTAACATAGCAAACTTTCCTTTTTTATCTTTAAGACCTATACCACCCTTTTAACACCCAAGCTGTTGCTAGGTCCTGTTCTGTGCATTAACTGCCTCTTATTCTATTGATTGTGGGTACCTTCTATACACTATCTCAATCAATGTCACATCTGTGGACATATACAAAACTGTATGAGCATAGGTTAGTAATGTTGGCATGTTTTTTTTAAAAAAAGGTTAAATAAAAGGTAAAAAGCTACTTCTACTTTATTTTGTTTCATTCAGCATTTTTTATCGATATTTATAGACTATCTACTTCAAAGGCATTGAAGCAGGGAAGGTTCCCTATTTTCCTCATGCAGACAGCATCATCTATGCCATTTCTACATCGATATGCTTTCAGGCAGTAAGTATATTGTCTTCTAACAAAACATGAAGTTCTTTAATTCAAAAGTCGAATGAAATGGGGAGCACATGGGTTCAGTGATACAGAAAAGATGCTGTGATGTAGTGATTCCAGCAAACTGCTGTGAGTTGGGGCTCCTGCATCTTGCTTTTGAGTATCACTGTGGGAAGATCATTTCTAGGACTCAAATTTCTCATAAGCTTATAGCTGAATAGATTATACAAAGCATTGAATTCTTTGGACAGGATCTTAAAATGCATTTACACAGAAGATGAGCATAAATGTGTGGACTTTCTTAAGCATATGAAAGAATAGTTTCTCAAGGAGACAAAATATGTATTATAATACTTTATAGGGTTTTCTAATCAACTGGAAGTTTTCACTTTCACCTAACTTGAATTAAAGCTGCCTATTTGAAAAAAATCTGAAAAAATTAGGAAGAAAACCTGCAGGTTTACATTTGAAACAAGCTGCAGTTATAATCTTCTGCACTTCCCAAGTCAATTACATGCCTTCACCCTCGGTCTTTTTATTGGCTGCATCAGCTAGAAAAGCTCCTTCTCAGTGGTACCCAAATTACTCTGCTGTGCTACTACATCTCCCCATTTCTAGACCTTCTGCTGAAACATCCCGCTGAATGTTTTCTGGACCTCCATAGCTAGATGTCCTTTTTGTACCCCTCAATAAAGAGAATAAAAAATGACCCTAAAAGAGTCTTCTGCTGTCTCACGCTTAACAGGACAGTGCCACTCCTCCTCCTTGTTGCTCTCATATATTTGGGAATATCTGTCATTCTAGTATCAAAGTGAACTGATGTTTTAGTGCTTGGGATGTGCCTGAAGGTCTGTGGCATTGCAATCTCCAAAATACTATTGGCAAGGACCATTGTCGGAGGCTAACAGAAATAAAGTTCGTGTGAGAAAAGAGGAAAGGCTTTTTTGTAATCGCCACCTTCAATTTACACCTCTTTGTAATTGCCAGTCTTCAGTTGCCTTGGAGATGGTCTTCGGGGAATATCAGTGGGTGCTGGTGGTGTAGAGCATTGAATTCAGCTGTGAGCCGTTTGTCTGCTAATAGTGCTGGACATTGGCAGGTGATCACAGCTGCTTGATTTAAAAACAATTAAATATTTTTTTTTCCCCATAACCATCCTTTTACTGGTTTTGTCAGTGTAATGTAGCAGATGAGGTTTTTGCCTGACACCATCAGCTGGCTCTGACAGAATCCTCTCCTTGCAGGCTGTCATGGAAGTTCAGAACCTGAGACCTTCGTACTGGAAATTTCTTTTAAGACTAACAAAGGGCAGGTATGTAATCAGGGGTATGTTACGGCTTGTCTAAACACGTCATCGATCACATTCAGCTTTCTGTGTCATTTACTGTCATTCACTGTCAACAGCAGAGCCATAGGAGTACATAGGGGCTAATTTCCCCAGTAATTACTCTGCTTTTCAAATTTTTTCAGTCCCCTTGAAGTTCTTTGCTGCTGAAGCAGCGTTACTAGGTTTAGTCTAATAATGGGAGCAATGACTTAAATCTAGTTAAGACTAGTTAGCAGATGAGTGTTTTACTTGAAGCCTTTTTTATCTTTAGTTCCCTTGGAGAGTGGAATCCTTTCAGATTTCAGGGTAAACAACTATACAGGTTGAAGAAATCACTTAGTATGTACCGTGATCAGCAGCACGGTATTACTACACTTTTAAAAGCATTACTAGAAATGTCAGGGTATTTCCTAAGAATAGTTTGAAGATTCAATTTTTTTGTATATTTAATTTTTTATATTTTGTTTTGTATAGAACATCTATTTCAGTTGGGAAAGGAATTTTTTTCTTGGAAAACTAGTGAAAAATTTTCACTTATTATAACCATAAATTTACACTGTGACACCTTGCCAGATATTTTTCCTCTTATTTGCTGTGAGGATCTAAAATGCTTACCTTTTAAAACAAGTTTTGCTGTAACTGACTTACAAAAATACAATTTAGTGAAGTGTACGCTACTCTACTGATGTAATATGTGGCAGAAACAAGGCATCCAAATCTCGATGTAGATCAGTTTATGAATGAGATAATAAAAGGTAACGTTTGTCGTGACAGTGAGCTCTCCAGACTATAAAAATAGAAGTGAAATCAGAGGCCAGTTCCTGGAGCATGTTGAACTACACTCCCCATGGCACAATACGCTCTTAGCTGGACAGGAGGTGACCGAATACATGGCTGGTCGTAGTGGGAGGCTTTCCTTGGGATGACTGGAGGCAGTGTGCAGGCAACCCCTGAGGCCATGCAAACATGATACGGGGGATGATGTCAGTGCAGATGTCCAATTTTGGCTGCTTTTTCCCCTCTTGTGCTAATCCTAAAATTGCTTTAGCTAAAAGAGAGGAGGGGAAAGAATTTCTGTTCTGCTCATTTCTTTTATCTGAAGCAAATCGCTGTAATAGTAGTTTTGACACTCTCTCCATAAAGGCGGTTTCTTTTGACATTTCGTAGGTCTTTCACTGCACAATTTTGAAGAGCAAAGAAATGGAAATAGCTTGTAACGCCAATAAAATGGTTGCCTAGCCTTGGGCAGGCATGCCCAGTTTGCTCTGCTGGGGCGAGGGAGAACAAGAGTATGTTTTGGTTTGACCTTTCTGGTGGAGTAAAAAGTAGAAGGGGACTCTGCTCCGTTTCACAAGTTGTGTTATATAAAGTGTATCTACACAAAGCGTTATTAATGAGATATGTCAGATGTATTTTTTCAAAAATCTTTATTGCCCAAGATGAAAAACTTACCATCTCTGGACAGTGGAGGCTGAAGCCTGTATTTGAAAAATTTGGGTTGTCTTTCATGAAATGAAATATTTTTAACAACAATTGTATTTTTTCATAAGTGAATGAGTAACCTGTTCACACTGTCATGTCTCTTCTTTTTCAGGTTTGCTCTCATGAACAGGAAAGTTTTAGATGTATTTGGTACTGAAGCATCTAAGAACTTCAAGGATTTCACACCTAAGCTTGACCCAAGATACACTGTTGTACCACCAGAGCTACCGCTGGAGAGGTCTTGAAAACGACAGTATATCTTGGCATCGAATGTGATCAGCGTTTTGTCCTGAAAAGTCATATATATGGAGGAGGGCTTGGGCTCCACTTCAGTATTATTTCAATGAGAAATGCTTTTTACCAATCAAAAATACTGAAGCTTGGTAGGAAGGTGTGGCTTAGTGATGAAGCCCCTTCCATAAGCAGAAAATATTTCTGGATTGCTGTAGTTGGTTGACAGTATGGTAGATTCCTGAATGAATTAAACAAATGAGTAATATATTTAGAGAAGTAAAACATAAATATGCATCATAATTTCAAAAATTCTGTAGTTCGTACCAGTAGAATATTCTTGATAAAACTAGAAGTAACTCTTAATTCAGAAAGGAAGACAATTGGCCTAGTTTAGGTCCAAAATTTTACCTGATCTGTTGCAGTTGGGTGAAAATACCTTCTTGGTTTTCTAAATTGTGTTGCTGATTTATCTCAAAAGAGCCACCACCCACTCATTATTTTATACAGCTATGGTTGCAAAATAAGGCATTCCTCAGGAAAAGAAAATGCACAATTAATTCAGAAATCACATTCCAGGGCTTTAAATCCCACTGACAATACGGACAAGGAAAACAAAAAGGCAGCACCGATGACTGCTGCGCTATGCGGAGCAGCAGGGTGTGGTGGTCAGCATCTGCCAAGTGGAAAATGACAAAACCGGCAGAGGAAGGAATGAAACATTCCAGCTTCTGAAATGGTGCTGGAAACAGCAGACAGTTACAAAAATAAAAAAGCCCAGTACAAAACAAAACAAAACAAAAACCCCCCTCCCAAATATCCTGAAATTAAATGTTTCTTTTTAAAGGGCTTGACGTTCTCGTGTTAGATGGCATTGGGTTGTTCGTCAAGCTGCAACGCCAGCCAGCATTTCAGGCATTTCTTTAAAAGACAACTGACCCCTGAGGTTACACTGGTACAAGAGAACAGTTTTGATGATCGTATAAATAGTATTTTTGCCTTGTACTCGGGTGAAGAGTGGTTTTCTGTCAGTCCATCAGCCAGCCGCAACTGAGACAGTTACATCCAATGTAATGTGGTACTCAGGGCAAACGACCTACGAAAATTCCATCTCGTTTTTACCCTGCGTATTTCTGTAGCTAAAGGTTTGTGTTCTAAAGCGAGACCTTGACGTGCTAACTGCTTTTTATGCTTTTTTGTTAGAATTCATTCAGGTGATGCTGAATGGTGTCCGTTACCCTAGAACTTAATGAAAATATGAACTATTCAACTGAAAAGCGATGAGGTAAGCCAGGGAATGGAAACAGGAGTAGGTTGCATGTATATTAAAAAGAAAGAAAGAAAAAATCTGGTTTTTTGGAAATCTTTGTCAGATGATATGAATTGGAGTAATAGAATCTTTGTCTTGTAACACTTGTAATCCTACCCCAGCCTTAAGCATATTTTAATTCCCATTAGTTTAATTTCTTATTACGGAATGTACAGTAATTTTTATCAGATTTACAGAAATGTCATGGAAATTGTACCAATCTGTGCCCAAAATCTGCTTCTTCATCAGCTGCTGTAACAGTGATGCTTTATCATTGTTACTAAAGGTGCTTCATCCTTTAAAAGAGCAAGTCCAAGTTAGTGTGAATAAAGTGCTGGAGGCTAGTTTGTATGCAATATTTTATTGTTTAAAATACTATATTAAAATTCCTCAAAAGGAAATAAAATTTAATTCAACAATAACTTTAAAAGGGTTGTAATAGGTTTGTAGTGTTTTTCCACTGGAATATGATCTAAAATATTTGACCTTGTAAAGTCTGAGAAGTTATATATTTTAGGTAATATGTTAGAACTCACGCATTATATTATGAATACTTTTTAGTGTAACTATATACCATTCTCAAACATAAAGATATTTTATAGATGATTAATTTTCTTCACTGGAATGACAATTGTGATTGTTTCTCTATTTTAGTTAAAAAAACCCAAGTACTACATCTCAGCAGCTAAACAACAGTTTTGTCTGTTTTCTTGCTTCTAAAATTCACAGTCCTTGTTTCGAGTTATTTTCATGTAATATAAAAAGAAATTTAAAATCTTTAAATTATTTTTATTCATGTCAAGTATATGTAAGAGAAAAAAATAAATAAAGTCCTCATGTTTTTCCCAGTAATAAAAAGTTGCTGCTTGAAAAAGTGAATTTTGTCTTTGCTGTTAATGAGCCATCTGGAGTCGTAAGTGAAGGAATACGTGGTGGTAGGGCAACACCAGGAACATGAAAGAGCATTTAAATTGTACATCCTTGTGGCAAAATAACATCTTAACTCAGTGTAAGTGAAGAAGTAACGCCAAAACAGTTCAGCGATAACTGCAGCTCTGTACTTCCATGGGTAATTGTAATTATGCAATATGGGTTGACGTTATTTAATGTTTCTTTTTTAAGCAGAGAAAGCCACATAGCCTGTTACGAAGGCAGTGAGACGCTGCACGCCTCCAGCCCTGCCTGCCATGTGGCCAGATGGTTGGGCCTCATATGACTTCCCACCACCTGATGGGGCACGGCTCTTTATTTGTTTGATCATATGATGGGTATCTAATGATGTTAAACTTTTTGCTAAAGAAGTTGATTTTGCAAAGAGGAATCCAGGGGGGAACTTGCACAGGAGGTGGTAGGAAGTGGTGGGTCAACCTGAAACACCACGGTTCGTTCGTCGAGGTTTGGGTGTCCTTAGGGAGGCTGCGCAGTAAGACTGTGTGGCTCCCTGCAGGCATCTCGGGAGGGTGTGCTGCTGCCTCATCCATGGCTTCCAGGAGTCAGGAGTAAATACACCTGTGGTAGGCAATTTTTTCACCATTCCTTGAGGCTGTTTGCATGCACGGCTCTTCTGGAGAGTTCATTGCCATCCGTGTCACTCTTACCGCACTGCCCTTACTGGGCATCTCACTCGCCTTGTGGCTGTAGTCCCCACCTTGCACCCAGACCCCCATGCTCCCTGTGTCAGAGAGCAGCCTTTCGCCCCAGTTGCTCCTGGATCTTCATCCTTTTCTCAGCTCTACCCATCCCAGCGTCTGTGTCCCCTGTCCACCCCTCTGTCTCATGAGCTCTGTTTACTGCCCTTGGGTGCTTCCTTTTGCTTCTTCTCCAGGACCGCACCTTCCTTGGGCGTCCAGGGGAGTGCTGCTCCTGCCGAGGGAGCCGGCAGGCAGGGATGTGCCCCTGTCATCCCAGCTTTTGCTGCCACCCTTGGCCTTTGGCCAGCAGAGCTGCTTCAGGAGCAGCAGAACTCAGCAGTCCAGATCTAGAGTTTTCCCCTCCAAAGCCAAGACATTCTGGCGTGACTAAGATACATGTCAAAATCCCAAAGTGAAGGTTGCAGTCATTCTCTTACCTTTTTTGATGGAAACCGGTTAATATCCTTTACCTGCCATCTTTCGGCTGAGCTTAAGGCCACGTGAGACTGCTCCCATTGCAGACCTTCATCGCTCATTCCCAGTCCTTGTTGAAGGTGATGATGAAGGTGTTGGCATCTACCACTGAGATCCACTAAAGGAGAGGATTTGTTTTGTTCTGTTTTGTTTTGTTACAGAATCATTTTAAATCTAGCACAAGGCTGAGATCAGTGCAGACTTGCTGGGTTCATGTGTAGTAGATGCTTCCACCCGGGAGCGCGTGAAAGCATATAGGAATTTTGATCTTTTAGAGAACTAGCAATAACAGCAAAGAGTGCCTACAATGACACAATTTTAGTTTTTATATGTGATGCTATCTCAGTTCATGAGGAAGATGAGTAAAACATCAGAACTGCTTCAGCATAGATGGAGTGATTTCACTGCTGAAGCTAAAAGCTTCCTTGTATTCTCTCACACCTGGGTCTCCAGGATAGTCTCAGAAGTTCTGCCTTCTGCAGGTGACAGCTCTCCAGGGAAGGCTGCTCTGAGAAAAAACAGGTTTCTGTTGTTTGATCAAGAAGCTCCATGTTCCTCATCACTTCTCAACCACAATGAGAACCAAGATGCCTTCCATAATGTGGACAACCTGTTCTCCTAGTAACTTCCTACACCTCATAGCAGACCTGGAACCCTTTACCCCAGCCATCTTAAATGGGACGTTTCTGAGAATTGTTAGTAAGACTCAAAACTAATTTTCAGAAACCTCGTTGAGTTGTTCCCCTTCTTCTTTGAGAGTTTCCCTTCCTTTTGCCCAGGTCACTGTGATTCTGCGTTTGTTCAGTACGGATTGCTTGTTGACATCCCAGGCAGAGAGGTCTGCTGTGGTCTGAGCTCGGCCCTGTGCTTGGCGAATTAAAAATTCAGGACAGCTTGTGTGAAAATGCTTCCATTTCCAGCTGTGCCAGAGGAAAATATTTCTGGACAAGTGGTCCTGGTGTGGGTGTGGATTGACAATGCACAAAGAGACAGACGGCAAGAAAATCGGTGATGCTTAAACAGGCTATTCACTTTGTGTAGGATTTTTTTTTCCATTAATACTTTTAACACAGAGTGGAGGCAGGGCCCAGGTCTCTACATCAGCATCAGGGTTGTGAATCCTCGTCATGATGCAGAAGAAACGTAGGACCAGGGAGAGTGTGGTATGTTGCAAAATGTAGTTGGGGCCGGCAGAGTCATTTTGGTGGCCATAGCTTTGCGCCTAAATACAGCTCTGAGGTTTCCATTTCCAGATCCGTGTTTCTAAGCAGTGAGTCCTTCCCCGAGGAGAGTGGCATTTCCCTCGTTCAACCCTTGTTCTGCACCCAGATGAATCCAGCACTGGGGGTACTTGCAGGTGACTCAGTTTGGGGGTGTCTCACAAGTCACCTCCTTTTACAAAACAAATATGTTTTCTCCCACTCCTTTGGGGATACAGCAGAAGAATTTGACACTTCCCCTTGAGCTATTGTTTCATGGGTTTTCTTTTTATTTGGTAGAAGATCCTGAATGTTTTATTTACCCTGTAGATACGTGTACAGTAAGATTTAAGGTGAGGATATTTTTTGTCCCATAGGGAGCCTACAGTTGCCATTGTGGATGTACTGGCAGAACTGCCCAGCGCTCTCCCTTGCCTTTAGCCACGCTGAGATGGGATCGCTTCGCTCAGGACACAAGCACTCACCTTTTGCAGCTGACGGATTATGTCCTGCTGCCTCCATCAAATACACCACTTGTTTTACCAACAGACGCCTTTGAACGTGGCAAGCAGAAATGTGAATTAGAGCCCACTTTGATCTTAAGGACTTTATTTTTTTTCCTGGCACAGGCCAAGGAGTTTTCCGCTTGCTAATTAAAACAGAGAGCGGTCAGAAGAATTTTAAATATTAATGCCAAGGCTTTACCCAGGGTGGAAGAGGCTGGTTGGAAATCCAGGCGGACGATTAATCTTCTCACGCTGGTGGAATCCAATCAGTGTTTTTTCCCCTCAGCTGCCACGACGGAGACATAAAAAACACTGCCGTGGCTGTCAGAGCAGGGGCTCACTGGACTGTTCCCAGGGCTGCTTGAAGGTGATAGAAGACCAGATCACACAGGGTCAGGGACAAAAGCAAGACCTTTTTTCTGTGTTTTTGTATTAGTTTAAAGATTGAAGGCCTGCTTTCCCACCGCAGGCAGTAAAAGGTTGCAAGAAGGGGCAGATTGGGCTGTGAACAGAACTGGTGTGAGAGTCCCATGTTACAACACTGCTGCTTGCACCGTTTTGATACAAATGTCAAAAAGTTTCTGAGCAACCCAGAAATGATGTTTTGCTCATTGTCAATTGGCTGTAAAAAAACCGCAAACAATGCAGACATGTCTAGCCCAGGTCATTTGTTGATTATATTCTCAAGTGGATATAACGTCTGAAACTGTCTTGCAACAAGATGCTCTTATGTCTCGTTGGACACAAAAAAATAATATCCTGTAAACAATTTGAAATCAAGGCAGAACGTGACACCCTGGTTCACTCATGACATCTTCTGGGTGGTGTCGGCAGCCTGATGGGATGGGTCAACTCTGGGCTGGCTGTACAGAGGCGGGGTCTGGCCTCATCTACAGCAATGTGGGGCAGGCGCCCACCATCTCCCTCACTGTAAGACCTGCCAGTACCAAATGAAGCTTAAGTTTAAGCAGTTTCAAAATCAATTAGGAAAAAAAAAAAAAGTGGTCGTCCCCCCTCCTCCCCACCACAACATATAACTCAACTGGATAACTCCTTGCCTGTGACCCCTTACAGGAGTTGAAAAAGTGACAGATCAGCTCTAACTACACCCAAAGGCTTAAAAAAGACAGCGGCTCACATGGTGCAATTCTCACCCCGTTGTCATCACCGCCACATGGATTTGAGACCATATTACCATTGCATATCGTTCATCTAGAGGAGCTTTGGGTACTGTATAAGAAGGAACGGGCACTTGGACACAACTCACCTCCCAGAACAGCCTGGCCATCAGCCCCACTCAGCAGGACTGGTGAGACACCATCAGCCCACCACAATTCCTCAGGCACCAGAGGTACCAGCCCTTGTCCCTGGAGGGTATGGTCAGCAAGCAGTAAAATTTACTGTTTCTCACCTACTTGGTGAGATATCCACCAGGTGGGTATGTTTCCCCACTCCTAGAAGGTGGCCTGGCTGATGCCCACAGTGCTCCTGGCTTATGGAGTCACAGAGGGAAACCAGGTGCATTTCCAGCAGCCCCAGTAGTGCCTTCCAAAAAGGTGGTTGATCCTTGTCCCTGCACCTCTACCTAGTCCCTCCATGTGTTTCTGTTACCCAGCGCTCTGTGTCAGCCCCACCATCATGTTGGGCACATTGTTTCCCCAGGGGTAAAAGAAACTCAGGCATCCTGGATGGAGGTCTCCTATGGAGTGCGCTGGTCCTCTATGTGGAGCTGATCTAGGCCTCTGGGCTGCAGCCCCAAATTTATTACGAATGCACTTTTCCCCACTATCAGCCAAGGTGAGTCTATATTCAGTGTGGCTTGGAATGGGACTTTGCTTGGTCATGTCTGGGAGGAGACCATTAAACTCTGTCACAGCTGCTGTTGAGTCTGCCAACCCAAATGTTCTTCTGCGATGGGTTATCAAATTTTGGCTTGATTGCATCTTTGAAGACACATGGCTTTAATTTCCCAGCCAGCATAGCAGGGGTGATGCAGAAATCCAGTTGGCTTTCTACAGTGGTTCAGCTGAATCCTCTGCAGGGTCACACTGACAGCAAGGGGGTGCCCTGGAAATCAGCCCACTGTAGGCACGTGGCTCTGTCCCACAGCCACAACCTTCAGCGAAGCGTAAGTTCTGTCTCTGTTGCTGGTCCTAAAAGCGAAGCAGTGTCGCTCATGCAGGGGATATCGGGGAAAGTTAAAAAGCCGGTATGTGACTTGGTAGTTCTACTTCATGCTTGCAGGCTTACAAGGAGCAAAAGTCACAACGTTCACACATGTGAAGTGAGGGCGGCGAGGCGCTGGCCCAGGCTGCCCAGAGCAGCTGTGGGTGCCCCATCCCTGGCAGGGCTCAAGGCCAGGCTGGACGGGGCTGGGAGCAGCCTGGGCTGGTGGAAGGTCCCTGCCCATGGCAGGGGGGTGGGATTGGATGATCTTTAAGGCCCCTTCCCAACCCAAACCAGTCTATGATTCTTATTTTTTCTGGATGGGACCAGCAGCAGAACACCTTCATCTGCCCACTCATAGCCTGCTGAAATCAGGGCAGGAAACCAGTGGCATGCAAGAAAAAAATCTCTGGATTGTGAAGCCCAAGGACACTCACCACCACAGGCTTCCTCTGATGTCTTGGAGTTTTCTTCTCATGAAGCTACAGGAGTCAACGAGGGACTGGGCCAATTAGATCAGTCCTAGCAAACTGGACTGGGCCAGACTCACCCCTGCCATCAGACATGCCCAAGAGCCTCCAGCAATTTGTAATATGTAGAACAAAGCTGCACTGATGAAAAACCTTCTGTTTGACAGTGCTCTTCACATGTTGGCCTGCCTGGAAACTTGGCTCCATGCAGTCTCCGATGATCAGCTGCTTTGTGAGCGCAACCTTGGGCTTCATGTTTGCTGCTTTGCAGCTCCAGGAAACAGAAGGAGGTTGTAAAGCAGCATTTGCGGCACAGGAAGCCATATGCTGAAGTCGTGCTCACCCCACATGCAGTTTCTGCTCACCTGTCTGTCCCTCTTCACCCCCAGGGTTCTTCTTCAACCCTGCAGTAACCTACAGCTGCTGGAGATTATCTGCATCCCTGCTCTAGGGCATGTAAAATCCAAAGATGATCCAACAGGGTGAACTCAACCTTTTTGCTCAGCTGGGAACAGCAGCAGCGGGGCTGCCGTTCTTAGATGAAAATGTGTTTGACCGTAATGCTGGCTTTGATCTGTACATAGACAGGGATGCTGGACAGGAATTACTGCTTGCTCCAGCAATCATAATACCACTCAGCATGGGATTAATTTTTTATTCCATGAATTACTTTTATATTATTTTGCTTTAATAAATTGTCGTGGGAGGAGACTAGTCTCACAGAGATGAGAATGAGTCCAAATAAAACAGTGTGTGTAGCAATGCAAAGTAATTTTCCTGGGAGCCTAGGGGAGTTGGCACCAGAATTTCAGCCCTTAACTCAGCTCAGATCCCCAGACCAAATCTTGTTTTGAGCTCTTGATCCTTAAGAGTTTTCCATGCTATATGGAAAGAGTGACCTTTTGCTTGCTGTGTTGGGAAACGTTGCCCAAGACTTGATAATTTAATCACTTTATGCTGTCATGTAGAAGAAAGATGTCCCTCCGCTCCTGCGCTCTCTCCCCTGCAATAGGTGAGAACATAGACTAGACTCCCAGATGACTTATTCTCCATTTTTGGAGCTTCCGCCTCAAATCTTGATTCTCAATATCCACCCCAGCTGCAGCCTAACTTGCCATTTGTGTGCTGTTTTCAGATGTGAAGATCTCTGAGGACCACCTGTGCTGCCACTGCTCCTGCACAGATTTCCTCAGCTGTGCTAGTGCCCAGCAGCCTCCTGCCTCCCACATGCCCACGGGGATGTGGGGGTCCCTTTGCTGAGGCCAAACCTCCGAGGCACCCAGAAAACTGCCCAGAGGGAACGAGGTCTGGCATGTCTGGCCCATGCAAACGCCTGGACGTGTCCCTGGACCTGCAGGCTGTGTACTGGTTGGTCCTGGCCAACAAATGCCAAGGAGTTTGCTAACAAATCAGCACTGAGAGCCCACCCGCTCCTGGCCCAGCAACATCCCCTGACACGCTTCAGTTTAGGGGTATGGATGCAGCATCCATGCATGGGGAGGGACAGGGCTTCCCGCACCCCCATCCGGCTGTGCTCACTGCAGAGCAGAAAGCAGTGAGAGGGGCTCAGCAGAGAGGCATGGCAACCTAGCTGGCAGACCGGCAAAGATTTTGTTGTGATTTAGAAGGTGAAGTCCTGATGGGACTTGTCAAGGCAAGGCTTTGTCCCTTTGTTTTCACAGGAAGTTTCTGATTCCCAGCCATTGCTTATTGCTGTTGCAAGGGAGGAAAGTGAGTCATGGAGTTTCCTATTGGCCTGAGGAGATACGCAGAGAAATGACTTGCGAGGGACTCGGCCCAGACAGCTGAGAGGCTGGCAGTGAGGGAGAATTCTTGCAAAGAGCTCTCAGATTCGTTAGCATGGGTGCAAATTAATTGCCTGAACCAGTAACGAACATCAATGTGTTTCTCTCGTGGGCAATCGTTCTAGGAGGGAGCAGTGCCGCTTTGTCAAGTTGCCAGGATTAGACAGGGTGATATGCATTTTATAGCTTTAACCTCCATAATTTACTACATGGACAAAGCAGGGGAGGAAACCGGATGCGTGCGGAGCGAAGATGGATGTGCCCATTTCCTCTCGGTCACCTCTTGGTCCGCTCTCTGGAAATCACTGCGAATCCACTAGGAAGTGCAGGGGCTTACATTTATTTTGCTAACGGAGCCCTGCTAACCTCAGTCCCTGCTGCACACAGGCTGCAGGGAATAGCAGCCAGCATGTCCCAGGTAGGGTCACCCACAGGGGCTGCTGCGGCGGGTGTTCTGGGCAGGAGATGCATCTCTGCCCTCCCTCCTCAGCCAGAGAAGACCTTCCTAGAGGTGATACCGAAGGTAGAGGTGCCTCCTGCAGCACAGAAAGACCAATTTCATTTTCCAGAGGTGAACTTCAGCCTGCTGAGAAGACATACTGCAATGGCTGACCACTTAGGTCTGGTAGTATTTTGACTTCCAAGCAGCCCTCTCTGCTCTCATCAGTGTCCTTTCACTGCTTCTTCTTTAAACAAAAATACCTTTTTTGCCTTTAAGCTCAAGAAATGAAGGAGGAAAACAGGTCACTACTGTATAAAGGAAAACATCGCCTCCTGCCATATCTATAAGATTTCCAAAAGCTGATGGTGGGCTGGGTGGGCCTAAGTCAAACTCCACAGCGAAGAGAATACATTTTGTGCTAACAAAACCAGGAGGCAGTAAAACTTGCACAGCCTCATCAGAGACAGGGACTCGAGAGGAGAGGAAGGGCTCTGACTGCAAGTTGCTTGTAGGCATTTGGCATTTCTAATGTCTCTTGTCAACTGGCTGGGGTTCCTCCTTGCGTGGGGACACATGAAGCAAAGGAAATGCTGCTCTTTAGGTTTAATTTTAGTTTGTGCACAAGACTCTCAGATCATTCATGAAAAAGTGGATCAGCATTAAGGGGAAGGCAGTGAGCAGACCCGAGCAGCTTTGCTCCTGTAGGAGAGATGGGTATGTCAGCACATGAATGCAGCATTGTCTTTTGAGCAGGTCAGGGGATCCCCCCTTTCTGTGGGAAATCACCCATCTCTCATCCAGACACTGTGGGAGAAGGTCACCTTTCAAACGTGCAACACGCCTGCAACATACCATGGGGTTTGGCATCTGTTCTCCTTGAAGGAACTGGAGAAAATAGTTTCTTGTTACAGATTCAGTTGCTCATACTCTCCAAGCACACAGCCCATTACTTACGTGATTGTTACAAACACTCCGATCCAGCCCTTCTTTCTGCTTGGGCTTCCCCCATAGAAGGTGAAGACTCTTTACTGCATGGAATGCATAGATGCCAAGGTGAGAAATACCTCCCTGTCAACAAACGTGTTTCCAAAACTCCTCACTAAGGAATCCTTCATATCCCTAATTGCC
Source organism: Falco cherrug (assembly GCF_023634085.1). NCBI lineage: Eukaryota > Metazoa > Chordata > Aves > Falconiformes > Falconidae > Falco > Falco cherrug. The sequence goes on from NC_073698.1 coordinate 9,322,322, forward strand.
CTGACAGCATGAGATGGCTGAGGCATATGTAAAAATACACCCATAGTCACGTACACACATACAGATGGCCACAGTGTGGGGTACAAAAGGTTTGGGACTTTCTTGACTTTGCTTAGTTTTGCTTCATATCATTTAATGTGATGCTACAGTGAGAAGGGACATTTGCTTTTCTTTTTTAATCAAAGGAGAATACAAAGGAAGCACATTTTTAATAGACATGAAGTGTGTATGTATTCCTCTCCCATCAATGCTTTATAAAAGTCTGTACTGTTGAGTGTTGATACCAATCTTTTTCTGGTAAAGATACAAACTTTTATTAAAAATGAACCATGGAAAATAAAAGTTAATATTAATTATAATAAAAAAATTATCTCTGTCAAAGAAATGGTGGTCAAACTCTTTTCTTACACCAATATATGCTTCCTTGTGCCTTCTCTGCAAGCTATCTTTGGTAAGGATTTTTTGTATGAAACCCTGCCCTATCAAAGTCTTTGAATTCACTGAGGCCAAAGTTTTACCTCCTGATTTTTGGGTTGCCTTTAGCTGAGCAAAGAGGTATGACATAGGTTTTGCTCTGGATGCAGCTTCCCCCAGTGCAGCTGCAAAGATCTCACTCCAACAGGAGCTGGATTACATCCAGAGAGGGAGCCAGAACCAAAGCCCATCCATCTCTTTAGAAACCTTCATGCTTACTCTGTGATGACCATAAAAACCTCATGATCTGCAGCTGTTGATAACACACCCAGAAAAGCAGTGATCTAGTTTGATGTCTGTGTTCATTTTCAAATGACTTGCCTAGATGCAGTTTGTCAGTTGGAGAGACGGATAGAGGCTCCCATGCATGGTTTCCCCACGTGGTAGGTACCAGGGTGCTGGAGAGTGCTGGCAGGTTTGATCTTGGGGTACTTTTCTGTGCAGTGAGTGCCACGTTTTGGGTCCCTGAACACCCTAGATGGAGGTGAGCCCCCACCATGTGGGTCTGCAAGCCCTGGGTTGCCCACAGCAGGGATGCACTGAGCCAAAGGGCATAGCATATAGCATCATCATGGGAGGAGGGAAAGGAGTTGTCTTTACTTTTGCAGGCTGAATCCCAGCTGGAATTCACATGAGAACAAAAGTACCCAGGAAATATTTCTGGGGTCTGGGTCTGCTACATTGCACTTTATTTTTGAGGTTTTGGTACAAGAAAACCTCCTCTTACTTCATCATAACAGAGTGCTAAGCCACATCCACGTCTTGCTTGGGGACTGCTCCAACAAAGGGTGGAAGCATGGGCTCGGACCCACCAGCACGGACCTGCTGATACTACCTGCCAAGCCTGAGGTTCCCACCTCCCACCTCTGCATAAGCTGGGCCCTTTGCAGGACCCAGCTGTGGTCTGGTCCATCCCTCCAGGTACCAGACACAGCTGGCCCAAGTAACCCGATTTGCTGAGCAGCTGCGGGTGTATGGCCCTGGGTGCACAGAGCCTAATGGGGACACAGTTGGGTGCTGTCATAATGACGCAGGGGGTGGAGGACCTTTTGCAGCTTTTGCAAGGAGCATCAGAGATTGTACATGTCTTGGAGAACTATCTGAACCCTCAAAAGTCAGAGTATACCTAGAAGCTAAAGTGGGAGAAGTCACTGGAAAGAGTCTTTGGCAATCCACGCTGCCTCTGCCTTCTTCATGATTAGGCGGCTAATGAGCGAATGTCTTTCATAGAGCTGGGCTTACATTAGGGAAAAAAACAATGAGCAAAAGGCAAGACCTCCCTCCCCAAACCTCTGGAAGGTTTCCTGTATGGATTCCTGCAAAAACTGAGGGTGACCTCTTATAAAACTGATGGAGCAATTAGTGTCCCAGCTCAAGCAGCTGCCCAGTGAAATACCCTGAACCATCACACATAATTGGAAATGATAATAAGAATCTTCATAATATCATAAAGGAGGAAGGAAAAGAAGAAGGAAGTGGAAATAGCTGACAGAAATTAAATAGAAGTAGAGCAGCCCTTTGCTCTTTGTGTTTGGAGGGCAAGACCAGACAGGCCAGAAGTGAGCAAGCTTACTGGTGACAGGGAGGGGAGAGACAGGAGAAGTAAATTGCATTTATATAGGTGCCATTTGGACAAATGTTCAGCAGCCCTGACACTGAGACAAATCGAACCCGTTTAGGAGCAGCTTTTTTTTTTTTTTTTTTTTTTTTAAATCACTGAATATCCAGATTAAAAGCCAACATGGTCTGGAAATAATTGGAAAGATATTATTTCCTGGTTCCCGTGGGAATGTGAGCTGGGATACTCTGTGCCAGTTGCTGTCAGCAGCATCTATTCTGAGAAGAGTACCAGGTTACAGCAACCCAGGCTGGGAGCACGTGGGCTCACAGAGCAGCTGAGCCCACTTGTCCAAGTCAGCCTCTTACAAGCACCCTCACTTTCTTTCTTAGGATGCAGGTGAAAAAGATGAAACCTGAGTTGCACCTTGCAGCACCTGTGAAATGCTGTGCCCTGCCAGAAAGCAGAACACCTTTGACTTGTGGAATTGATGGATCGTTTTTTTTTTTTCCTGCATGGGCATTGCTGTTTGTCACATTGGCTTTGTTTTGAAGTGTTTGATGTATTTCTCTCTGGAAAGCTTGATGTGAATGGATGTTCTTCCTCTGCAGCAGGTGGGAAGGTAATGGGTGGCATGGGAGGAGAGCACCCCCGGGCTACTGGGGACAGCAGTCCTGCAGAGTCACAGGGCCATGGGGGACTGCACAAGGCTCCCTGACCTGTCCTGCCTCCTCTTGCTCTTTGAAAGGGCTTCTGCTGTCCTTTTTTTTGTGTGTGTGTGCTGAAACAGTTTTTTTAAAGCCATGTTTTGCATTTTTTTCAGAAGTTTTCATCAGAAAACTGGAAATTGAAACATTTTTGGTCAATGACATTTTTAAAAACTTCAGGTTAAATGAGATATTTACTATAGGTCCCTGGGCAAGCAGTAAAACGTATTCACATCATGCAGGAAGAGACCTGACAGCTCTCCATGTGAGGTCTTGGCTCTTCGTTCTCCCTGTCCTTCTTGGCTTCTGCTGTATTTCTGCATCCTGGGTGGTGGTGGGACCTGGGGAGAGGAGACGGAAGGCAGGGGAGGTGGCACACTGAAGGGGTGGTGGTGTCACCTCAGGTAAACTATGGCAGTGGGAAAAGCAGGACAGCAGGTACCCTCTTGTCCCGTGGTGGGCTTCTCCCAGGCAATGCTGCTGCCAAGCTTGGCCCACCCTGGTCTGCTGCTTAACAGTCCTGGCATCCCCGAGAGAGAGACCGTTCACGATAGGTCATGTGCGGGTCTGCGTGCGCGGGTGCCGGTGCCGCGGGCAGCTCCCCCCGGCCGGCAGAGCCGCTGCCCCCCGGCTCCAGGCCGGGCCCGCCGCTGGCCGAGGCCGAGCCCCGCAGCCGCGGGGGCAGCGCCGCGGGGAGAAGGGGCTGAGAAGGGGAAAAACCCCCGCGGGGGGGAACAGCGGCGGCAGCGAGGGGGGCCGGGAGGGGCGAGCAGCAGCCCCGCAGCCCCCCGGGGCAGGGCCGGGCCGGGCCGGGCCGGAGGAGGCCGGGGGGGCTCCGGGCGCCGCAGCAGAGGCTCCCCGGCAGCCCGCGGGGAAGGGCCGGGCAGGGCAGGGCAGCCCCCGGCGGGGCAGGCTGTGCCCCTCAGCCCACGGAGCCCGCGGGGGAGCAGCTCCCCCCCGCAGCCCGGGGCAGGGGGTGCCCGCGGGGGGCTGTGACCCGCGGGGGCCGCGCTGGAGCCGGCTCCGGGCAGGGCCCGTGGCCCCGCGGGGAGGAGCCCGGGCCGGGGCCGGGCTGCGGGCAGGGCCGGTGCCCCCGGGGGGGCTGGAGCCGGCTGGGCCTGAGGGGCTGCGCCCCGCGGGGGGCCCCGCGCTGGGGCCGGGCAGGGGGTGAGGACCCTCCCCCGGCGGGGCAGCAGCGGCCGGGACAGCGGGGGCGGCACCGGCCGCGGCCCCGGGACAGCCCCGGCCCGGCTGGGCGCAGGGGAGAGAGACCGGGAGCAGAACCGGGCCCGGGAAGGAGGGAGGGGGGTTTAAGATTTGGTTTTATTTCTTACTGCCCTCCTCTGATTTGTGACGTGAGTGAGCCCCCTGGCCTTACCTCAACTGACAAGCCTTTCACTGTTTGTTCCCCTCGCCCGGCTGAGGGCAGTGACAGAGCAGCTTTGGTGGGCACCTGGCCCCCAGCCGGGGTCACCCCACCACACACCACCCACCGCCCGTCACCTTCTGCTCTGGAAGCCCACACAGGGGCCACTGGTCACCCACAGCGTAGCGCCCTTGGAGACGAGACGCAGGCCTGCCAGTGCCCTGAGTAGCTTTGAAACATTCATCCTGCGTGTTGACTTAAAATCCAGCCTGCTCCTCGGTGCTGGGAGGGACACGGCTTCCCCAGGGCAGTGCTGGAGACAAGTGTCTTTGAGGAGGCTGCTGGGGCTCTGGGATATTATGGAAACGCAGCTCTGTGGGGGCCAGAGGGTGGTAACCCTGGGGCGGTCTGGCCTTCCTGGCCCTGTCTGTGCTGCTGGAAGAGGAGCCCCTGGGACCACACGTGGCTCCTCCTCTGTTTACCAGTGTGGATGTGGTCCCCCGGCCACCTCTCCTGGTTTAAAGAAAGACAAATTCCTGAAAAGGGATCTTCAAATGAGCAAAACATGGGCTTCTTTCTCCCCTCACGGCTTGGTGAGCAGTCGGGTCGTTTTCCCCACAGTCAGGACTGTCTGTGAGTTTCTGTAACGTGTGGCCAAGTCTTGAGCCACTGGTCATGGACACAGCTCTTGTTCCAGAGGAGATGGGGATTTTGGGCCCATCTGGAAGGCGACGTTAGGGAATAATTGTCATGTGCAGAATGCTGCTTCTGGAAACCTTCCCTCCTCAGTAATCTTGTTCCTCAATTTCCCTTGATATAGTGATTCAGAACTCACATTTCCTTCTTCATTCTGACTTGTGCATGGTGGTTTATTTCCATTTCTGCTTTCAGCCTCTTCTATGACACTGGGTAAAGCTTTCCAATGTGTCTTTTGTTTCCTCTGACAGTCAGCGTCCATCACGTCCTGTCGGACACTGTTCATTCGTAAGGGTAGTTTATTTTAATATAAGCATGTGGGTTTTGGATCAGACAATGAGAGTTGGTTTTGATTAAAGATGATCTTTCATTATGCAATTGTACAACAGAAGGAGGTTCTGCTGTCAGGAAATCATGGAGTAAAGTAGGTTGGAAGGGACTAGTGGGAGGTCGTCTGGCCCAGCTCCCTGCCCAGATTCAGTCATTTGATGGCTGTGAGATTTTGCCAGTGATAATAAATGTTCTGGTTTGCTTCTGGTTAGACTTTTCCGTGCTTCATTCTCCTTACGCAGCTGATAGATGCAGGTAGAAATAGATATGTCTCACCTCTGAGGGTGGGAGAGGAATTACAGTGCAAGCAATGGTATAGTCAAAGCCAAACACGGTTAAGAAGAGATGACCTGTCTTTGATACGGACTATATAGAAATCATCCACTTCTTACTGCTTGGCCTGAAATAGATGAGTTCTCCTGTTTTCTGTTCATTGCCAGGCCACTGGTGACTGGTGCATTGAAACTGCATCATCCAGGATGCCAGAAGACCGAGATGTACCCAAAATGGAAATTTCTTCTAATATTGGTAGAGGATTACCAGAAACAGCTCAAAGGTTAGTACTGCATAATTACACCCACATGGGAAATGGCAGTACTTCAGCAGCCAGGAAGAAGCCCCAGAGGATGTCATTTTGCCCAGTTCCTTCTCCACCCACCGCCATTTCAATCCCGTAACGGCTGAATTTACAGCTAAAACAACCAGCAATGAGACGGCCTAATGGACCTGAGGTCTCATTTGTCATTCCAGGACATTAGGGCTTCCAGATCCAGCTACCAGCAGGTAGAAACTGGGAGCACTCTGCCTGCCTAGTTGCACTAGTTCATGCCAGCTGAGGATTTTTTGCACTGAACTCTCTGTCTGAGCACAGGGGTTGATGGTGGTTATCTTCACGAGAAGGCTTCGAAATCTGCAGCCTCATTTCCCTTCAGTTTTCAGTAAACCAGGGCTGCTGAAATCATTTTGTAACCTAATTTAAATGCAGTTCACCCCACTAGATGTTACCTTTAGCAGCATTTCACCGGGGCTGTGCCTGGTGCAAAAGCATGATTCAGAGGCTGGGGGGAGAGAACAGCCCATTTTCAAAAGAAGAACCCCCCAATCTATATAAATCAATAAATCCTCAGAAAAAAAGCTGGTTTTAGACTGAGTTTCTCTAAGATGCTAGCTTGTCCTTGGCATATGTTTTAAGCATGTGATTTTTGTAAATCACAAACATTTAGATTGAGGCCGTAACATTTTAAGTAGGTATATAGCATATGGTGTAACTGTGAAGACAGATAATTCTCCCAGTAAATAAGAAAGTATTTATAAGCTTGTGTTCACAACTATACATACATTTGGAGAATATAATTCTTCTTGTATTTGGAATATTACTTCACCATGAGGAAACTGGAAAACTTTGTCCAGCTTCACAAAGCTGCAATTTTTTTATATAAACAACCCATTCAGTTCAGCAAGCTTCTTAAACTCCTGCTTAAATCCTGTTTGCTTCAAGCTTTGATTTCCATTGGTGCTCTTTCAAGTTAAGCGTAGGCTTAACAGCTTTACTAGATCAATGCCCAGGTTGCAGATGACGATTCCAGCTATCAATGAGACTTAAGTGAAAAGACTACTTCTGTGGTCTTCTTGTTACCTCTAAACCTGTTTTGCTTAGCTCCAGGTGTGCATTTCTTTAACAGACGATTTATGAGTTGTTTATAGCCTTGGGGTCTCCAGTGCCAACTTGTGTCCCTTCTCCAATCACCCTCTGCCAATCCACACCACAACCCACATCCCCATTCTCAAGGCCTCTGCCATCATACCAGCCTTGTTTTCTTGTACAATACATCATTATCCTGAGGTCATAAATATTTCATTTTGTACAGAATAAGTATTGTCTATATAAAAAGTTACGGTTTTACCACAATTTTATTGCAAATAAAAGAATCAGGCAATAGCTATCACTGGGACTAGAAAAACTGCTGTCACAACTGAACAAGCTAAAGCAAAACTTCAGGCAAGCCAAGACACGTTTAAATGAAGCCTGGCAAGTCCTGAGGCCTTGCAGAAATAGAACAAAGCCTGTGGTCTTTTACTAGCAATGGCAATCCTGGATTTAGTGGGATATAGGGCAAGAGCAAAATGAAAGCGTTTAAATAAACTTAGTGCCCAGATTGACTACTGAGAAACAGCACTAGTAACCTCTTGTTAGCCTGATAATTCCTCTTTCAGGAGACCTTATTTTAGGACGTGAAGCACTGTATCAGATATTTGCTTAAAACGAGACAGAATAGTTACTCTGCGTTATACTTATGTAAGAAGCCCATTATCTCCTGAACTATGTCCAATTAATTGAACACTATGTACCTTAGATAAGACAGCTTTAGCTCTTGACCTTGATTACCCTTTCCTTCCAAGTCTGTACCAAAATATTAAGTACAGAGGTCTAAACAGTGAGCTGGCTGGCAAGAAGATCTATTATCCCCCCGTTCAAAATATAATACTTTTTTTGCCAATATTTTTCTTTCATATACAGAAAATCGGATTCCTCTCACCTAACTTTGGAGGGCTGCAGTGTGGAAGTCTGACCAAGGCATTGCAGGCTCCCTTTACAGAATCACAAAAAGAGATTGGAAAGGACCTCTGAAGGTCATCTCATCCAACCACTCTGCTCAAGCAGGGCCACCTAAAGCCAGTTGACCAGGACCATGGTCAGATGGCTTTGAAGTATCTCTGAGGACGGAGACTCCACAACCTCTCCAGGCAAGCTGTGCCAGTGCTTGCTTACCCTCACAGGAAAAAAGTGTTTCCTGATGTTCAGGCAGCACCTCCTGTGTTTCAGTTTGTGCCCATGGCCTCTGGTCCTGGCACTGGGCGCCACTGGAAAGAGCCTGGCTCCATCATCTTTGCACGCTCCCTTCAGGTATTTATAGACATTGATGAGTTCCCCCCTCTGATCCTGCTCTTCTCCAGGCTGAACAGTCCCAGCTCTCTTAGCCTCTCCTCATAGGAAAGATGCTTCAGTCCCTTCATCATCCTTGTGGCCCTTGGAGTCTCTTCAGTATGTCCACATCTCTCTTGTACTGGGGAGCGCAGAACTGGACATGGTACTCTAGGTGTAACCTCACCAGTGCTGAACAAAGGGGATGAATCACCTGCCTTGACTTGCTGGCAACACTTTGTCTAATGCACTCTGGGAGACCATTAGACACCTTTGCAGCAAGGGAATGTTTCTGGCTCATGTTCAACCTGGTGTCCACCAGAACACCCTGCTCCCTTTCTGAGAAACTGCTTTCCAGCTGCGTGTTCCCCAGTGTACACTGGTGCCTGTGGTTGTTCCTCCCCAGGTGCAGGACTTTGCACTTCCCCTTGTTGAACTGGTGTTCTTGACTGCATTATCTTGAGACAAGATAGCACTTGTTCTGCAAGACACCTCTTGCAGTGCATGAGACAGTGAAATCCCATACCACACTCATTCTTCTGTGATTTTTTCTTTTTGTGGCCTGGCTGTTCAGCCCGTTTCCAACCCACTTCACTGGCTGTTCATCTAGTCCATACTTACCGGCCCTTGTATGAAGATCTTACGTGAGACAGTGTCAAAAGCCTTCCTGAAGTCCAGGTACACAATATTCACATATCCCCTGCTCCTCTGCCATGGCAGTCACTCTGTCATAGAAGTTTATCAAGTTTTTCAAGCATTACATACTCCTGATGATTTTCTTGTCCTTAATGTGCCTGGAAATGGTTTCCAGGATTGTCTGCTCCACCACCTTCCCAGAGACTGACTGACCTGTAGTTCCCTGGCTCCTCCCTCTTGGTTTACCTGAAAATAGGAGTGATATTTGCTTTTCCCCCAGTTGCCATGAACGATCAATGATTATTGAGTGGCTTCACAATGACGTCTACCAGCTCCCTCAGCACTTGTGTGTGCACCCCACCAGGGCCCATGGACTTATGTACATCCAGATTGCTTAAGTATTCCCTGACTTGATCCTGTTCCACAAGGGGTACACTTTCCTTGCCGCAGACTTTCCCCTTAGTGTCTGAGACCTTCAGGAATGCTAATCTTGCTAGTAAAGGCTGAAGAAAAGAAGACATTCAGTACTTCCGACTTTTCTATGTCCTGTGTAACCAGGCCCTCCATTTAGAATGATAGATCATAGACTGGTTTGGGTTGGACGGGGCATTAAAGATCATCTAGTCTCAACCCCCTGCCATGGGCAGGGACCTTCCACCAGCCCAGGCTGCTCCCAGCCCCGTCCAGCCTGGCCTTGAGCCCTGCCAGGGATGGGGCACCCACAGCTGCTCTGGGCAGCCTGGGCCAGTGTCTTGTCACCCTCACGGGGAAGAATTTCCTCCTAATAGCTAATCTAAATCTCCCCTCTTTCAGTTTAAAGCCATTCCCCGTTGTCCTGTCACTGTCTGCCCTTGTAGAAAGCCCCTCTCCAGCGTCCTTGTCGGCCCCTTTAGGCACTGGCAGCTGCTCTAAGGTCTCCCCGGAGCCTTCTCTGCTCCAGGCTGAACAACCCCAGCTCTCCCAGCCTGTCTCCACAGCAGAGGGGCTCCAGCCTCTGATCATCTTCACAGCCTCCTCTGGACTCGCTCCAACAGGCCCATGTCCTTCTCCTGTTGGGGGGCCCAGAGCTGGATGCAGCACTGCAGGTGGGGTCTCACCAGAGCGGAGTGGAGGGGGACAATCCCCTCCCTTGACCTGCTGGTCACGCTGCTTTTGATGCATCCCAGAACACAGCTGGCTTTCTGGGCTGCAAATGCACATTGCCGTCCTGGTGAACAATGAGCCCCCTATTTTCCCTACTCTTGCTTTTGTCTCCTAAGTACTTACTGAAGCCCTTCTCGTTGTCTTTCGCATCCCTGGACAGATTCAATTCCAGCTAGGCTTTTGGCTTTCCTAACTTCATCCCTGGGTGGACAATATGTCTGTATTACTCCCAGGTTACCTATTCTTGCATCTGCACTCTGTATGCTTCCTTTTTTTTTTTTTTTTTTTTTTTTGGAGTTTGGCCAGGACCTTCTCCTTCAACCATGCAGACTCCTGGCATTTTTACATGACTTCATATTTCTTGGGATGGAACAATCTTGACCTTGAAGGATATGATCCTTGAATGTTAATCAGCTTTTTAGGCACCCTTTCCCTCCAGGGCCTTATTCCGCAGGACATTTCCAAGCAGATATTTGAGGAGGCCAAAGTATGCTCTCCTGAAGTCTAGGGTTGTGAGTTTGATTTTTACCCTCCTCCCTGCCCTCATGATCACTGCAGCCAAGGCTGCCTGTGATCTTCACACCTCCAATGAGCCCTTTTGGTGAGTATAAGGTGTAGCAGAGAACCTTTCTTCCTTGGCTCCTGTGTCACTTGGAGAAGGCAGTTATCACCAGTGCGCTCAAGGAACCTCCTGGATTGCTTATGTTCTGCAGCATTGCACCTTCGACATGTATTGTGGTGGTTGAAATCTCCTGTGAGGATCAGGGCTTGCAAATGTGAGGCTGCTCCTGTCTGTCTGTAAAGGGCCTCTTCCACTTGTTCTTCCTGGTCAGGTGACATATAGCAGCCATGCACTAGAATGTCATCTTTATCTGTCCTCTCTTTAACTCTAAAGCATAAGTTCCTTGTTGACTCCTCATCCATTCCCAGGCAGAGCTCCATGCAATCCAGCTGCTCTCCCACATAAATGGCAGCTTCTCCTCTTTGTCTTCCCCTCCTCTCCTTCCTAAAGATCCTGTATCTCTCCGTTGCAATGCTCCAGGCACAGGAGCCATCCTACCATATCTCCGTGAGTCCAACAAGACTGTAGCCCCACAGCTCTAACTCTTGATGTTTATTCCCCATACTGTAGCATTAGTATACAGGCACTTTAGAGAGGTGCCCCAGCACGCTGAGCTCCTGGAGAGGGTTTGGGGGATTTGTCCATAATGGTGCTTTATAGGTACTTCCTTGCTTATATGCTAAAGGTGATCCTGCTTAAGACTCATTTTGTTGACTTTGTGATCCTTTCCATCACATCACCCCGTGCCCTTTGCACAGTGATTCTGTCCATCACTTCTTCACAGGACTGCTGGTTACGTTCTCTTTCCCCTGCTATCCTTAGTTTAAAGCCCTCCTTATGAGGTCCACCGTCCTGTTGGTGAAAATAGCTTCACCCTGCTTAGTGAGGTGGATCCCATCTCTTCCAAGCAGAAGCTATTCTGCAGACAGGGTCCCATGGTTATAGAATCCAAGCCCCTGCCACCAGCACCAGTTCTGTAACCAATTACTGACTTGTCCTGTTAGTGCCCTTCTCCTCACATCCTGTCCCCTCGCCGGCAGGGCTGGGGACAACACCGTCTGGGTCCCCATGTCCTTGACTAACTGCCCCCAGAGCTCTGTAGTCACTTTTGATTTTGTCCAGATTTCCCCTGGCAGTATCATTTATGCTCACATGGAGTAACAGCAGGGGGTAGTAGTCAGAGGTCCAGACAGGCTTTGGCAGTCTCTCCACGACATCCTGGATCCTGGCCCGTGGCAAGCTGCAGACCTCTCCAGGCATTTGGTCAGGCTGACAGACAAGTGCCTCTGCCCCCCCCCGCCCCCAGCAGGGAGCGACCCGACCCGTTACAATGACTTGCTGTTTCTTCCTGGTAGTCTTACATGATTTAAGGCTACGTGGACCAGGACTTTTGCTGGTAGTCACATCTGACTGCCCTTTGGTCTTGATGGTGGTGAATCCATTTTGCATCTGCAAGTCCTTAGGTGGGGCAGGAGCTTTCACCCTGGTGCCTAGCTGCCACTCTTCCCCCTTTCCCGAGGGTTTGCTTACCTTGATGCTGGGGGCAGACACTGTCTGCTTCTCTACTGCAGGGTAGTGGAGGGAGTCAGTAAAGAGAAAGAGGCATTTGGGACCTGTGATTCATCTGTCCTGCCTTATATATCTGTTTTAGGGTGAGTTGACGTGGTCCCTAGAAGTGCCTGCTTTTCTCCAATAACCGCAAAGGTGTTCTAGACACAGGGGTGCCATACAAATCATATTTCTTGGTGTGTGACATCAGAAAGTGGCTTATAAAATAGCTGCAAATTAAGAACAATAAGAATGAAATGCCTTCTTTACATTCATAGGCACATTCCTACATGCATTCTGACAAAACAGTGTGGGGAAAATGGAGGTAATGAATGAACTCTGAACATATAATCTTACTGCTGGTTTTCATTAGCTGGAAAGCATTTTGGTGACAATATCCTAGCAGACACTGATTTTTTTAAAAACATTGGGTGATCTTTGGATGAGAAAACGTTGATCAATATGACACTAGGTGGCATTGTATAAATACATGTAAAGCCTTGTGCTTTTATCTTTGTGTTTCAAAGGAATGATCAGCTATGAAAATATCATTGAAATGTGTGATATTTCTTCACTGATTTTTGTTCTCTGTTCATTGTAGTCTGGGATTTAGCATTATTGAAATGCATGGAGTAGTCCAGTGATAAGCTACATTTTGTGGTTTCATTTTACTGCTGGGAATGTACAGCTTGCAGTCTTTCTTTTATTTACATATGATATTTACTCTTGAACAACAGTATTTCCTAAAATATAAATAGATTCAAGCCTCATGGCTTCTTATCTTTTGTGAGTGGCTTACAGTCTGACTGGTTCTGTCCCAAGGTGGCTAGTGAGTTTCTGTGAATCACCACAACCCACTGAGCATTCCTTTTCTGAAGTAAATTTTACCTCCTTTTTTTCAACAACACTTTTCAGGTAGGTTGTGACTCTGAAGGATCCCATCAGGGCCGTGTGATGGGCCCATTTCTTGTAAATGGGATTGAAATACTGATAAAAACAAACAAGAGGATGTTGATACATCATGCATATAATGGGGGGAAATAATTTTGCTTGTTTGCTTGTTTGTCAATAGTGGGAGATTCTGGGGTGTCTGAAGTGTAAAATTCCTCAGTAGGATCACGTCTACCTTGGCAAAACAGGAGTGTGCAGAAAGATGCAATGCTTTAAAGGCACAAGATGAAACTTTTCCTTGGAAATGGCAAAAATTCATAGACCTGTTCTGAACATTGAGGGAGACAAGGGCTTAATGAAGTTGTCAGTGCAGGAGAACAAATCCTCTTCATTGCGTATTCCTTCTAGGCAGATCCAGGTCTTGGGGAACATCTTCCCATGCACATCCTGACATCAGCTTGACTGCTATGGGGACATGGGTTCTGAGGAGCTAGTGTAAAACTGATTGGAATCAACACACTGGAGTCTTCACCAGCCTGATGAAGACCTTTAAGGTTGGAAAGTTCTCACGCCTTTTCTGGGAAATCAGTATGAGTGGACACCTGTCTGAAGTGCTGGCACTCCACCACGTGCAGCACAGGGAACAAAACAGGAGGAATTAGAGGTCTGTGTGCACCTGCAGGGGTAAGATCTCTTCCAGATCATGGTGACACGGTGGGGTAGTTCACACAACTGGGGAGCTCTAAAGGTTGGATACCGGCTCTTTAGGAAGGACAGACTGGGAAGGCAAAGAGGGGGAGTTGCCCTTTATGTGAGAGAGCATGGGGAACACATGCAGCTCTGCCTTGGGATGGGTGATAAGCCATAAACTGAGAGCTTGGATCAGGATTAGAAGGTGCTGTTGTTGCAGATGTCTGCCACAGACCACTTGATCAGGAAAAAGTAGTTGAGATCTTTCTCAGACAGCTGGGAGAAGTCCTGACCTTCATGGGGGATTTTAACCATCCCAATGTCCTGGAAGGACAATCAGCAAACAGAGCGAGCTGTGTGTTTCCTAAGCAGACATCGATGCACAGCTGTGTCTAACTGTCCAGTGCAGGGCAAAGAGGAGGAATAAACTTTACCTTGCTTATCTGGGACAGCTCCGATTTTTACAGTAATGAGACAGCTCAGCAGCAAACCTTGGTGATGAGGAAAACAGGTATGATGCCTTGGCTAGTCTTGCTCTCTTTAATTTTTGGTATTTCTCTCACCCAGTGCCACTCCTGTCTCCAGATGGCCAAGGCGTTGGATCAGGGCTACTACAAGCTGGTCAGCCTCACCTTGAGAAGGCAGTGAAGGCAATAATCCTGTAAACCATTTCCAAACATCTCAAATTTAAGAAGGTGGTTGGAAGTAGTCAGCATGGATTAAAGAAGGGGGAGTTATGCCAGACCAACCCTAAAAGCCCTCTGCAATGAAATGATGAGCTTGGCGGATGAGGGGAGACCAGTGGATGTTGTTTATCTTGACCTTAAGGCTTTTGACACAGTCTTCTGGAACATCTTCATAGGCAAACTGATGAAGTATAGAGTAGGTAAATAAACAGGGAGGTGGACTGAAAAGTGCCTGAACTGCTGGGTTAAAAGGGTTGTGAGAGTCAGCGTGAAGTCCATGGAGGTATTAAAAATCCAGCTGTACACGAGCCTTGGAAATCTGGTATTGCTGACCCTGCTTTGAGCAGGGGCTTGGACTAGACCATTTCCAGAAATCCCCTCCTACCTCAAATATTCTGTGCTTTTGTGAACAGTAGCTTCTCTGCAGGTCTCACTTGGGGTTGAGCCTATAGCTCAAGTCTCCAATTTCATAAGCATCTGTAACTATTTTAGGCAGGGCAGAGTGATCCGTGCCCTGCAGGGCTGCTTCCAAACTGGTGTGCTGCTGCTCAGGGGGAGAAGTGGCACGCGTGTGCAGACTCATTTTTGGGAAAGCTGGTTATGACCAGAGCTATGTTTATGGCTGTAGGCTGGTATATAAATACTCAGTCATGCTGGAGTGTGTAAGAGGAGAAATTGTCTTTAGGTCTTTATTGTGCTGCTGATACTTAGACTGAAACTTCTTATGCTGGGGTGATTTCACACAAGAAATATTTTAAGGTTTGATGGCCTACCAAACAGTATGTCTGAAAATTGAAGTGCTGTGCCATGATAGTAGTACTGCTGTTAAACATGGGAAATTTATTTGTCTTTAGATGCTTGAAGCAGCAGGCGGTCTGGGACTCATCCTAATGTACTGTAGATCCATGCAACATAAACAAATAAGCATGTGGATTGCAGCTAGAAACTTGCACGGGTGTTAGGGGAAAGCCATCCTTGTTTACCCTGAGGGACCTACAGAGGCAGACCAAGCTTCCTTGATGGCGTTGCTCAGATGGGAGGAGGTTTACGTGGGCAATGCAAAAAACAATCTTTGGAAATTTTTATGAAATAGAACTGATCAAAGTTATTTTTTTTTTTTAAATAAGGAATATTTTTCTCTTGGTCAATTCTATTATCTTTTAAATACATGTTTCAAAATTTCAGAAATAAATTTTAACAAAAGAAATGATGATCTGTGCCAGCATTCTAACTCATAGTTGTGTGAGATTATTTAGTTTTGTTTAAAACAAAGCAAACTCTTTAAAGCAATTCAATGGTTGTAGAACAATGGCTTTGATAGATGGTGATTTACAGTATGTTTTTCACAAGATGAAGATAAACCAAAAAATAAACAAAATTCTAGTCAAGCTGAGCCCTGTAAAACACAGTCTACTTTTTAAATTGTTTTATTTTAAAAGCCTAATTCAGACTTGAGCTTGCTGGTGGAGAACTGAATGCTGCAAGGATTAACAGACCCTCATACTTGAACTGGCCAAGGGAAAGTTTCCTGTGTTTGCCTGCCCTCTCCTAACGCATTTTTAGCCAGTGCAGCCTGTTTTACTGTGTTAATGGATTATTGTTCCTATTTCATAGGAGACGGTAGGGATATGAAAGAGTGTTGAGGTCATGGGGCAATAGAAGTCAATATATCAGCACAAAGACCGATTATTTCTATCTTTAATAGCCAGAGGGAATGGGGCAACATCTGTTCTTTGTGACTGTGGAAAGTATTTGGTCAATCTGCAAGTTAGCAATTATTTCATTGCACTGGCAAGAATGAGTGTCACATGATTTCAGACATATGGAAGGTGCCTGTTGGGGTGAATTTCAATCTGAGTTGCAGAGATGAGCCAAAAATTCACAGTAAATCATTTATGTGACGAATTTGGATTCCTTTCTGCCTGTGGGATATTCTATCTTTTCAAGGGTCTTGCACTGCTACCCTTAACTGCTATAACTGATTACTTTCTTACAGAAGGATACGGAAACCACTGGGGTGCTTTGAGCAGAAATGAGGGGTCCAGGGCTCTCCTCTGGCCATGTCTTTGGGATTCATGTCTGCACATCAGGCAAAATAATAATTCGTGCATGCCCATGGATAGATTTTCCTTTTCCCCAGTTTACTTTAGGATAAGGCTGTTAAACGGTAACAAGCTTGGTGCTTTTTTTTTGTTTGCTTTCAGAAGTAATAGCTGTATTAGCTTGTTGTTAATGTTTTAAGAGGTTGCTCTTTCTCCTGCAGCTGACACATTGCTGCACGGGCACAGAAACACCTTATCTGGCCCCTGGTACGACTGAAGAGCAGCAAAGGGAAGGTGCAGGGCAAACCCCACAGCTACCACTTGAGGAACAGGGCCCTTGCACAAACCTGCAGACCTCCCAGCCTTCTCCCCCTTCTTCCTACCATCAGTCATTTATTCAATATCTGCTCCCCAGGAAATATCTTACCCCTCAGCTAAGCCAAACACTGAAGCTGTGACTTCTCCAAGGGGTAGAAACTCCAGCAAGGGAAGCAGAGAGTGCCACTACTACATTTTTAAGCCGCTTATTTCAAATGAATTGCCTTTGGTACACAGAAGACAAACTTAGCAGCCTTGTTTTCAGGATTGTTGTTGGAATTTTTCACACTATTTCTTAAAAAGGGAATCTGGGCCTTTCAAGTAGCCCTCATGATCCCAGATATCTCAGTGTCATTTTCCTCCTGGCTTTAAAATGCAGGCAATGACACTTCCCATGAACGCATCACAAATCACTTTCTGGAAAGATTGTTCTAAAAATGCTATAACTCTTACTTAGGTTTGTGCTGGTTTTGTGTGGGATAAAGTTAATTTTCTTCATAGTAGTTTGTATGGGGCTATGTTTTGGATTGGCGCATGCTTTTGCAGCTTGCCTTCATGCATACAGCACTGAAATCTGCTTTCTGTGAAGATCAGTTAAGAAAACAGGCGTGCGTGAATACTCAGAGAGCATGACACAAGATGAGAAATGGGAATTGCCCATGGCAGAGCACTAGTGTTATGGCTGGCAAGCTCTATTGGGTGTCATGAAGCCCTGCAAACCCAGAGATACATCTTTAATCTTTCCTGCAGTGAGTTTCTAGTTCGTCAGATAAAGCCAAAGTCGCTGATGATCTGAGGGATATTTTCATTTTGACATTTTGGGCTTTGGACCAAATCACCAATTGTCAGCAGGGCCAGCTTTTTTTTGTGTGTGTGTGATTAAATTAAGAGTAGTAAATATTTTCAGCACTTAAGGTACCATTCTTCAAATCCAATTGCAAGCTGTATTTCACATGCAGTGCGAGCTATAATGGGGAGCAGGTTTGACACTTTAACCACACAAGAGACTTTGCAGGACCCTCTGTGTGCTGTATGATATGCAAGTCCTCACAGAAATCTGTGTGGTGCTGAGCTCCCCACGGCTGAAGAGCAGCAGTGCCAGCCGGGTGGTGCATTGCAGCAGCTTCAGGTTCTGCTTGGGTTCTGCCAGCACATTTGTCCTGATTCCTGAGTGATACTTGTCCTCCCAGCAGGGTGGCACAGAAACAGTTTCCTCTCCCACAGGATCAGCATGGTAGATCGCAGTCATTTCTGATGCTGTATGCATTCTGCTCTCAGCTAGTTCTGTTTCTGGATTTATTTCTCATGTGCTGGAGTGGAATCCAAGAGTGCCTGAATGCCATTCAGCTGTAGCTCAAGGACTGCCCCATCCTGTATAGCGGCAGCAGCTTTGACAGTACTGTCACGCTGTCCTGGCGTTGGCATGGTGCTTCCCGGCTGAGATCCTTTATGGGTAATTTTGAGCAGTGAAGGACATTCATGGTTCTAGAGGAGATCCCTTTCTGTACTGCTCAATCTCCATGTCACAAGTACAACTCGTGAATCTACAGTATTCTTATATTAAACCTTCCTCTTCACCTGGATTTCTAAGGCAGGTATCTCATTGCTTGTAGGTCCCCTCAAAAACCCAAAAACTCTGGGCTTTCCTTTCGGTGGGAGAAATGGAAGCAAGCACAGTGCTGACATTCTGGATTGTGAAATAGAGAGTGGTGAAACCAAGTCCCTGGTTGGACAGAATTCAGCCCAAATCTTTGAAAAAAGATGGTTGCGTTACCTCCCTTCGTTGATGCTGCAAAGTCACTCTCTGAAGAATTGCTCCTGTTCTCATGTGCAATCCATGGAGCTCATCCGGCTGTAGCTGAGCTGGTGTAAAAGGGCTTAGCCCACCATCCTGGTGACCAGTCTTCTTCACCTCCTCCTGAGTTCTGCTGGTGTAGTTTTTCCTAGCCTCAGCCTGCCAAAATGTCTTCTTTAAAGATCTGAACGAACAAAATGCACTAAAAAGTTATAGCTAAACCTGGACATGAGCCCATTTTTGCTAGTGGCTGTGGAAGGGTAGTAACTGGCATCAGATGTAGCGGGAGGGAAAGGTGGGGGCAAGCAGCCAGGGACAGGCTGGGGGCTGTAATCTCTTAAGCCAAGGCAGCACAGTGTGGCTGGCCATACCATTGCATTGTGCAAATGAGAGGATCCAGATGTCGAGGACCTCAGGGAGCAAGAGCTTAATTCTGGATCCAGACTTTCCCTGAAGAGCAGATGCCCGCTGCAGCTGACCTGCCTATCATGTCTCTATTCGTGTGCTGGTGTTTGATTGATCCAGCACTGTTTTATGCCTTTATGCAATTAATTTCATTTTTGTTGGCATTTGAATGACCTTTTATTCCGTCCCCTCAATTAATATTCATCTTCCCACAGACACATTAGTAGTGTGCTCTAATAAGAGGTAAGTGGTGTGGTAAGCACACTCGGGTCTCGTTACCATTTGAGAACTTACTGTTTAAGAGTCATGGTCCCAAATGTGCTGGTGAATAAAAATAATTAGTCATAGGCCATTATGAACAACTGCTCTGCTGTGTCCTTTGTGTGCACTTAACATGTGTGAGAAGTACTACCCACCAGTGGGTGTCCTTTTTCACCCAGGCAGGGTCTGACTTGAGGTGGTGGTCTCTCATCAGGCTCTTTCCTCATATTTGGTGCTCTTGATGTAGTTGGTGAACAGATATTATCTGTCCTGAGGAAATGGGCTGATCCTTTAACTCGTGATAACACACCATTGTATCGTGTAAAACCTGGAAAAGAACCACTGCTGGGAGATGCTTTCCTTCAGTCTTCCCATATTGCCTGTGAAATCTGAGCACTGCCAAGAAACAAGGGTGCTCTTGGTTGTTTTGGCAAGGTGTTTGCTGTTTGCATAGAAACTGGGTTAATTAATACCAAAAGAAATACAATCACATTCTTTTCAGGGTCTGCTCTCCTTTCTGATGTCAGGAACATCCTTTTCTTCCTTTAGGCTTGGGCACTTGGGCTTATGTGGATCCCAGCTTCCCCCTTCCATCCACAAAGGCTCTAGTTTTCCTGTGTGGCTAAACCCTTGCCTCACACTGTGATTTCTCCAGTTTCTCTTTGGTCCTTGCTGTTCCCTCACCCTGAGGGGACTCAGCTGTGGCCCTTGCCTGCTGCTCTAACCTGTGTACTTACCCTCCAGGGTGGCTCGCCTCTTGTATGGCCATCTCTGCTCTGTTGGCTTGGTGATCCTTCATGTCACCGTGGGAGCCCCCACAATGCTTTACTGATGGGGAGCTGTTCCTGCCAGGAACCAACTCTCCTTGGTGTTCATGAGGACTGATCTATGGTGGGGTTTTCTCCTGCAGGAGACTTTGCAGGCAACGCTACGTATAGAACATGACCCAGAGAGAAAAGAAATGCTCCTTTTTCTGTTTGTAACACAGACCTGTTGCACTGACCTTTGAGGTTATCTGGCTTTTGTGTTGGAGCTTAGAGCTCAGAGAATCTTTTTTGGGGATAAAATACCCCAAATCAAACAACTCTATGGGAACATCTTCACTTTTCCATCAAATAGTTTTATGGGGAGCATGTATACACAAATGCCGTTTTCACAGCTATTGCTGCTCTGGAAGTTTACAGTAGATCTTTCAGCTGGTTCTCAGCCATTATTAATTCCTCGAGCATTTAATCAGCCGTGTGATGTGAATGCTCCACCACTCTGCATCTGTTGCATTTGTGGTGTGGCAGCCTAGGTTATTAAATAGCTGTGGCTATACAGAGATCAAATCAAATCATGGCTCTGCAAGCCTTTTTATTACAGTAAGCAGAAGGGACTGCTCTCTTCTGCTCTTTTTCTTTTTTTTTTTTTCCCAACAGTGATCTTTTCCTTGTCTCACCATTCACAAGTGACCGAGGTGCTTTGGGCTCACTTCTAACGTCCTTCCCCAATTGCTTCATTTGGGCAGCTCCTTTGGTCTTTACGCCTGGAGGCTAATTTACAGCTATTTCTTGTAAAGAAAGAAAAACACCGTCTGTCAGGATGGGCTGTGCTCTGACTTAGGTCTGTATATATCCTCAGTAAATACTGGTTTCCCTCCCTTATGGTGATACATTTCTCAGATGGTCTGGGGCCAAGGGATCTCAGGGCCTGATATCCCACCTGAAGTGAGCAGGAAGATCCTTGTTCTGGCAAACATTGTGAGATCTGGAGGCATCCATCTGGCCTTTTGGCTGGTCCCCTTTGAGTAGGAGCATTTTTCTCCAGCTTTCTTGTCGCTCAAAGAGAGTGATGGGTGAGTGCAAGGCTAAGGCAGTGCTGAAGTCCCCACCTCAAACCTCAGCTGTGTGTAGTAGATTGTTATGTTATTCGACTTGAACGCAGTGTAGTTGCTTGGTTTCTAGGTCAGCTTGCTGAATATCTTGCTATTTTGCTATTCTTGCTGTCTTGCTATTTTTGGCTAAAAAGCCCTTATCCCCCTGTTCCCTCATTTTCTTTATTTACATTTACAATTTGAAAGAGTCTAATAAATACTTTGAAAGAACTTTTTCATTGTTTATAATACCATAATGGTCAGAGGATATAGTACAATATTTTTTAAGACTTAAGGGATAAACACTCTTGCATATAGGATTAATTTGATAGTAGAAAGAAGGACTTAATATTTTCCAAATAATAATGCCAAGATTGGCTTAATAAAATTATTTGTTATTTGCGAATACTGGGAAAGCTTCTTTGCATATTTGAAAAGGTTTAAAATCTTGAAAGTTTTGTGGATTTTTGCATGAACAATTCATCCATGTTTATCCAAGTCCCCTCAGAAAACTGTTCATAGTATTCTTTAGCTTCTGTGTTTCAGTTATCACTCACAGAGTGGAGATAATACTTTATGATTTTGTAGTTACTGACACATTAAAAAAAGAATAATCCCATTGGCCGTTTGGAAAGAGTCCTGGCTTTTACTGTACAAGTGCTCAAACAAGATATTGGCAAAAAAATGTCAAACGAAAAGTCAATTTTTATGAACAACAATTAGTATGAATTGGTGGTAAAATGCAGAGGGGACACTTTTGTAATGGATATTACTCTACAACTAATTTGACTTGTTCTATTTATAAATAAATACAGATATTTTATAAATAAAACCAGTGACAGCTGTGGAATAGCTTTGTGAGGAAGCCCATAGACACACAGCTTTCATTCACTTTTAACCCTGAACAGGGGATATGCTCTTCTTCCTATTGCTAAACCTGAATATAATTTATATTTTTGTGTGGAAGCCACGTAAAGCTGAGTGGTGGCTTCATCCAGTTGTAACACAACACCAGGGGAGTTATGTAGTTTTGGCTGGGGCTTTCTTTTATAATGTGATTTTAATACAAGTGAAAACAGCCTTCTTGGCTGGGAGATGGGGTCTGAATTGCCTTCTTCCAAAATAAAAAAATACATCCTCTGCGAAGCTGGCGTAGGTTGGCTGTCTGTGAGTGAGCCTTAGCCTCCACCTGCACATCCATGTGTGACCTGTCCTGGCCTTCAGCAGATATAAACCCCTCCCTCCCCTCAGTGTACCATCATTAAGTATTTAATTTTTTTCATTTCCATTCCCTTGGGCTGGACCAGTTTCATAATTATTTTAATGCTATTCTCCCTGTTCGGAGAATGGAAACCAAGTGGTTTGTCACCTTTTTTTCCAGTCAGATTTGCTTTCAGATGGCTGTGCTTTTGGGTTAAAACCACTGAAGAAAGATGTTTCTTCACAATGTTTCTCAGGGAGATTTAATTGCAGGAATGCATGCTAACTTATGTTAATATTACCTTTGGCAGAAACACTGTTCCTTTTGATAAATGCAGCCTAAAATGACAGAAGAAGTTGGATGAACCTACTAAACTCCGTTTTTCTGTTTCTGTCAGGCTGCTGTGTGTGAAGGGAGATTTCACAGATAAGGAGTCCCCTAGTAATCTGCCACACTGTCTGGTAAGATAGAGTTTAAAAAGAGCTTTATCCTAACAGAGACCAATCTATTACTGTAACTCACTCTCCTGTGGCTCAGGGCAGTTGATGGTTACCTGACAATTTTGCCTCAAGAAATCAAAAGCCAAATGACATGCTGTTTATATATATGTATATATATATATGTATGTCTGTGTGTGTGTATATATATAAATATATAAATATATGTATCCCAAAGTAGCCAATCTTTTTAGCCTTCCTGGTAGCTACTTAGATTTATTTAATGCACTCACCAAAGGATGTTGTTCCTGCATCATGCTAGTGGAACTGTCAACAGGGACTGTCACTGCTAAAAAATTCACCTTCTCTGCCTTTGCAGCATGGGCAGAGTTTGTCTTTCAGACCTAAGTGATTGCACGGATGAGTGAAGGAGCCTTTTGGTATTCTGTGCCCACACAAAATCATTTGATGCAAACAGATACGGCCTCCTTGCTGCTGATGTTCTTCCCTATCTGTTTGCAATCAGGGCAAAGCTGAGTAAGACATTAATTCTTTGAAGAACTTGGCAGACTTTATAAACAAGATGAAAGATGATATTTGAAGGGAGCTGGGATTACACTGCTGCTGGCCTGAGCAGAGTAGATGGCTGCTGAGCGCTTTTTCTAGCTTCTAAGGACAGTTTAGATTTTAAGAGTATCTATATAGATAAAATCTAGATAGCTAGATTTTAAGAGTAGCAGGCAGAATGTCCATTAAGCAGGCCACTTAAGAGTGCTTGTTTCTTGTTTTACCCTTTGTGAAAATTTCAAGTATTGAAACTTAAAATCTACTGGGGCAAAACTGGCCTTATCTGGTAAAGTTTTGCATCCAGTGCACTAAGAGTGATTGACAAGGCACATGTATGTGTTAGAAGATGAGAGCTCAGAGGCATAAACACCAGAGTTCTCCAAGATCCTGCAGATATTTTCTTTTCTTTCAGTCCAACTGTTTTCACTTACCTTCTTATAGCAGAGCCAGAAAGAGCTTTAGCCTTACAAAAATAATGTATATAGGTTTTCTCAGGAGAAATTAGTATCTGTTCTGATAAAGTAAGGTCTATGCACTCTTAATTCAATTGAAACTGAGGATATTAAGACTATTTCCATGCTGGCTGCCCCTCAGTATGCATTTAATCAGCTTGAATTCTGATTACAGACAGTACTGAAACCCGGCTTGTGGCCTGCACTTAGCAAGTTTCTTTAGAAGAGATTTGGACATCACTCAGATAAACTAGATGCACGTCTAGCTAAAAATAGGGAAGAAATGGAAAATTAACCCCCCCTCCCATTGCTGTGTTTTAAGCTAATGTCCTCTTTTTTGCTCACCAAATTATTCCAGACAAAGCAATGGGTGACCAATAAATAATTAGCTCAGTCTGGGCTGGGTTGCATTGCTTGGGAACTCTCACAGTGTCCACATGAGGCACAGGGTATTTATCCTCAAAGTCATCAACGTTTGTCATTGTTTTTCTGTCAGATTTGCTGTGCGTCATGCCGGGGGCAGCCAGAGGACATACGGAGACTGGAGCAGTAGATTCTCTGAGGCCTTGATTTATGCCAAGTGTAGAGCATACTTTTCCCATGTAGATTGCAGAAGACAGGTCCCATATAAGACTGTATGAACACTGGGGTTATCAATGGTGCATTATTCCCCAAACATCTAAGTCTCATCTCATGGAGTGCTTGGCTGCCTCTTAACATCATTACAGACCCCGATGATGTCCTTACAGGTGTTGGCATCTTTTCCACCTTGCCAAAAATTGCCTTCTTTTGTCAAAGCCCTGTTTTTCTTCACCCATTGTGTCTTAGAATCCAAAATACCTGTGGATGATGCATGGATGGGGCTGACAAAAGAACGGGTGCTTGTCTCTTCCTCCAGCCTAGTCCACCATGCCATGGTGGTCTAATTCAGGATCTTCTGCAAAACTCTTTCTCGGTTAGGAACTTTCCAGACAGAGCAGCACTTGAAGTTTGATGTTGCAACTGCTTGTCACTGTTGCCGTGATGGATGTGCTGCTTCTGCTTCCCTGACTGCTTGGTGCCCATCTGTGTGTTACCGACCAGAGAACTGAAATGCGTGTCTTTAGCAGGGACAGTCCTTTTGGTAATTGCAACTGTTTTATTTATAACTAGGCAGCCTGTACTTCAGAGGCAGTTTTTGCTCAGGAAACTCAAGGTATGAATGCCTCACTCAGGGCTAAGAAACAAAAGTAAGTTCAAGGTGAACCTCTTTACCGTGGCACTTGTTCCACCCCCTCCGTGTGTAGCTGCTTTTCCAACCTTCTGCTGAGAGCATTTAACATAATCCAAATGAATTATGTCCTTGGCTCCATTACTTAGTTCCTCCTCCTCCATGCACGCAAAACATTATGTCAAAAAGACTCCTCCTAAGGCTTTCTGTTGTCCCTTGTGGCGTCCTGCAGAGCTCTGGGATATAGTTTATCTGATCCAATGCTTGTCAGCCTTCCTTAGTTTGCAATGTCCAGCTGTGCACTATGGGACAACACTTCATCCTTACAGTGTTTACCTTACCTCCTCTCCACCCACCTCCGTAGGAAATCTCACCAGAGCGTTTGCGACAGGAGTGTCAGTCTTCTGTTCCTGGGATGAGAAAAGCCAGAAAACACTTCTTTTTTTTTTTAAGTCAGTTCTTCAGTAACATGAAGCTCTTTCATCATGTACTAATTTCTACCAAAACAAAGTAATTCCCTTCTTACCTAGTGATTTTGGTCAAAATTTCGTCTTTGTTTTTTTCATTCTGGGGTTGCTTGGGTTGGTTTTTTAATTTATTTTTTTTAATTCCCAAATGTCTTTTTATTTATTCTCTATTACTGATGGCATATCCTGGAGTTTTATTTTTCAATATATTTTGTTGTTTTCTTTCCCTGGAGATAGTGTGATATTCTTATAACTCTCAAAGATTTGCAGTTTAAAAGCATGTACCTATATGTGACAAGCAAGAAAATGAGTTCATGTGGCCCCACGGCTTACTGCTGAGGAACTGAGTTACTTGACTTCCCTGAAATAAATTAACTCATTTTATTTTATATTTGCAACATGCTAGGAAGATATAAGTGCCTGCCTAACAGCGGTCGCCTCCAAGTTGTTCAGCAGTAAAGTTGCAACAGTTCAGACTCTGGCATCTGTTTATTCATACCCTCAACCAGCTTTCCCAATATGCTTTCTTGATTTGTTTAATAGAGTATGGATGTGTCTTACATAGCTAAATTACCCAGAGACCAAAACATTCATGGCTTACTGGTAGCTCTGCAGAAGTAATTAATAAGTAGCTGTAGTACAGTTTGTAATTTTAAAGTTGAGCATGCATATAATTTTGTTGCTGGATTCGAGTCAATTCTGGGGGAGATTTTGCTCTAATTTTAAAAACTGTTCCTTCTACCAGGGGTGCACACAACATGTAAGGACCGGGCAATTGATTTTCCAGGGCATACTGCTCAGCGGTGGGCTGGAGTGGCTAATGGGTAAGTGCAGCAATTCAGACAAATGGGATTGCTTCCAAAGCAGGCCAGTAAACTCTTCTGTTTAATAACCAAGCTTCAGTACTTAATTCTGCGCTTCTGGAGTGAGGTGTGCCAGTATTATACATTCTCCTCCATTTCAAGAACAACTACTGCATCTTCAGATGGGCTGTTTTATAATTGCTGAAAGGCACGATGAATGGTAAGATATATAAGGGTGGCTTCTGAATAATAGAACATATTATTAATGAGATTGTTCTCTGAGCACAAGCCCGGCGTTGAGATAACCTGGCACAATACAGAGGAGTACGCTCCACAGCATGGCTGAACTATTACAGAGCCAGCTGAGCAGAAAATTCAAGGTCTGCATGCCAGCCTCGGGGCTAAGGGTTAAAAGCGTTGCCGGGATAGCTGAGTAGTGGGGCTGCCATCTCAGTGCTACAGCAGGAGGAGCTCAGTAGAGTCTTTGTCTTTACTTATTAAATAAATGAGCTATCCAGGGATCAGCTTTGTTACTCAAAGTATTTTACACGTTGCTAACCGATGCCAGATACTGAAATTCCCCCTGCACAGCGATTTGTAAGCTGTAGGAAAATGTTGCAACGCTTCACTCTGTAAATATTGCTGGTGGAGAAAATGCTTTCTAAAATATCCTTTCCAAATCCATTTTAGAGGCCTTAAATTAACAAATTATATGTAGGTACATATGTAAATCTTTTGGACAGCTTGCACACTCTCAGATTCATTGTTTGCCCGTTAATATCGGAGATTAATGTCGTCATTGCCTGATGTTTACCTCTGCTGCTCACAAACTTGAAGGACCAGAGTTATGGTGCTTCTTGCTCTTGGATTCACACAACCACATGGACCTCTCTGCTCTTGAGTATTGTCAACGTATTTTAAAGGTTCAAAAATTCAAAATGAAGATTAAAAGAAAGAAAGAAAGAAAAAGAAAACCACATATGCTCTTTTATTAAAGCGTAAGCGGACTCGGTACTGGATGCTGGGGCACTGTTTGTGTGTTGTTTTAGCCAAAGGGGTAAGAATTTAGCTGTAGCACACAGTGGGGCAAAGCAGGGCTGGTGGGGTGAGCAGAGCAGGGCTGCCTCTGGTGCCAACCAGGTCTCTGCTGTTTCGTCTCAGGCAAAGCTTTTCCTCAGCTTTCCAGCCCGCAGAATGGATACAGGCACCCTCTTGTCTGTTGCTCGGAGAAAGGACAGGGTGAAGAGAAGCCACAAATAGTATTACGAGTAAGAGAACAACATTGTTTGGCTTGGGAAAGCAAAAGTGCAGGGCTACTGAATTTTGTGTTATTTCTGTTGTTCCTTTGAATAGACAGAATAGCAAAACATACCCCACCCTCACACATAACCAGACGTTTCATGAAGATCATGCAGTGTTGTTTCAACAGCAAAATAACACCAGGCTGATACGGAATTGGATAAATTGAAAGGCTGCTGCGTCGTGAGCAGGAGGAATCGAGCCTGCAGCAGGGTTGTGCAGGGGCAGCTCCGCCTGGGACAGGGCATCAGCCTCCTGCCCACCCCCGGCACTGCCCGGCACTCGCCTGCAGCCTGCCGAGATGTAGTTAGAAAGAGAATGATCTGAAACACATCTACAGTGTGTGCAGCTGAGGTTTCTATGGCTGTCAAATAGGCGGGGAAAACAAAAGCTGTCCTTGCTCCTGAGATGCAGGCTTAGTTCTTTCTCCTATGCCCAAGTTAAACCAAATAAATCCCTTTCTAAAATTTAGAGGCCACCAAATTTAGACTTAACTAATGAAAAGCAAGGCAGCTACTGACAGGATTCAAAACATAACACTGCTCATCTCTTACCATCTGCAAAAGTCTAATTCAGTTTCACCTTCTTTTCCCGCATGATTTCTATTGTAATGAAGTTTGAAAGAAAATCTGAAGAGGGTAATTTTCACTCTAGCGCTACGTAAGGGTGTCTCAGGTTGCTCATGAAATCTCCGGGGATATCTCCTAAAGGTGTGACTTTGACGCTTCAGTGGCAAATGGTGTGAAAGACAAAGAGGGATTGTCTTGAAACATTGAGAAGTTCAGGTCACTTTTGGTGTGGTACCAAAACATGGGAGAAGAGGATTTGACTCTGACAGACGTCAGAAGTTTGACAGCCAGTTAATGCACAGTGTGACCAAGGTGTAGATCAGAAATAGGTGCAATTTGAGTGGGAAGTGTTTATCTTCCCAGGATTTGAGCACTTTCACTCAATCTGGCAAAAACTTTCAAGCATGCCCACAGCCTCCAGCCCAGCCAAACCCCAGAGGCTCTTCCCAAGTTCAGCCCGAATAATTTGACCCTGATTCACCTTAGAGCAAGCTGTCTCATCCCCTTTACTGTTAATTCTGGTCCTACTCAGTACACTGCTATAGGTCAGAAAGCTTTCTCTGACTAGACTGGGGTGACTGAAAGGGCTTGTCTGATGTGTGAGACCAACTTCTTGGCTGTCCTTTGATCTATTGGCCTCAATAGGTAGTATTAGCAAAATACTACATACTATCTTATGTGCAAAGTCTGTTTAGACATCTGATTTTAAATCGTGGGTACATCCTTAGGAAAAACCGCTGTTTGGGTGGCTTGAAAAGTTACCTGGACATTCAGACTGAAATCTTGACTCCTGCATTCAACAGGGCTAAGTATAACATGGCAGTGGTACTTCATGCAACAAGACCTAAGCAAGATGATGAAATTAAATATTTCTGGCTTTTATTTAAACAGGTAGTAAATGTTCAGCATTTGCTGTGGTACTTGAAGGGTCAGTCAGAAAGTGCGTGCCATACCCACATGGTGGAAAAAAAAAAATCTTGCTTCTCAGTGTTTAATTACCACCTCATGGAGCCACTGCACCAGATTGTTTCCAGTCCAAGTACTGTGAAACAGCAGCAAAATAGCAAAATAGGGTGAAATGGAAGCATTTCATCAATTTTAATCTCAAATTCTATATTCTTGTTTTTATAATATTCTTACTATAGAATTCTATAGAATTTGGGTTCTATATAAAAATGTATTAATCAATTTTTGTTGGCCCAAGTTTTTATTCCACTCTATTTTGTGTTGGAAACTTTTGTTGCTGTTGAAAGCCGATTAAAATACAATATAAAAAACCTAAGAGAGTCACATTTTACTGTTATTTATGAGACTCTTGTCTCACACTTTGGTGTGAGGTCTGTGGTTTCTAGTCTAGACCGTCCAAGTGTGAAAGCTCTGTTTATTTATTTGTCTCCTAGGTAATTATGGCGAGCTTGGATGAATGCATAAATCAAACAGTGGTTTGTCATATTTCTTCCTTTTCTTTAAAAAGCAAATGCTCATATGACTATAGTGGACTAAAAAATGTTGTTCTAATACTGCACCCTTGGATGTTAACGTTACTGTATTATAATGCCTTAGGGTGTGATAGTCTGGGTGGGTAAATATTAATCATCCTTCACTGGACCAGTTTTCTGGAAGCAGAGGTAGCAGTAATGAAGGCTAACTATGCATGGGGCTGCGGCAGCAACAGTGGAGCCAGCAGATCCAGGGGATCTTCCTCCCAACCCAGCACTGTGAGATGCAGCTGGAGGACTGTCTCCACTTCTGGGTCCCTAGCATAAGGCAGGCATCAATAAATGAGCAAGTTAGGCAGAGGGCCCCCAAGACAGTCAGGGCTGGTGTACTTGCCAGCTGAGGAGAGGCTTCCAGATGGCAACTTGTTCAGCCTGGAGAGGAGAGGGGGACAGGAGCCTTACTGCTGTCTACAGCTGCCTAGCGGGAGGTGATGGAGAAGGCGTAGTTGAATGCAGCAGCGCACACTGCAAGGACAGCGAGCAAGAGGGAGGCATCAGAGCAGGGGAAATTCCACCTGGTCCCAGCGAGTTTGTGGGGATGTTCTTAGATGTTTTCAAAACCTGACTGAAGCAATATGACCCTGCTTGGATGCTGCGCTTGCTTTGAGTGTGGGGGGTCAGAGCAGATCTCTGATCTCTTCCAACTGGCACTGTTTTACCATTGCAGCCTCTGACTGGAATGCTGAATATATGACCCAGGCAACTTCAGAAATTCTGGTAATCAACCAATACTACATTTTAGGCATTTTTAGAAGGAATTAAAAAAAAAAAATTGGGATCATTTTTGTGCTTATGCAAAATCAAATACTGTCAGTTAGCAACTTCCCCACTTCTTAATTGGCCTTTAATAATGTAAATTATTTTGTTCATGGAACATGAATTCCACATAGTGAGGCACAGTGTTTATATGTGGAGGTATAATACTGGATATATTATACCTCTGTGACAGCAGATGCTCTTTTCCCTGGATAATCACAGATCTGTGCTCAAATATAATGGGGTACAAGCTAGTTGAGACAGCAAGATGGAAAACACTGCTTTTATGCATATAAAATTAAATTCTAATTTTTTCATTTTCAAGTTATCATATATCACAGACAAAAAAAAAAAAAAGAATAGTCCCATATCAATGTGAAGGAAATTATTTTCTAATGCACTAACAAGTTGTTCCATGAGCAGCAGAATTGATTAGATTCTCTGTTTCTTGGAAAGACGTGAATGTAAATGAACCATTTCTCTGTGCTCGGAGCACTTGTGGTATTTTTATCCTACGTAGACTTCTAGTGTCTTTACAGAGGTTTGCATTCTTGCTGCCACCTTTCCTTTAATGAGGGCACTGATAGGAGCTTTATCTCTTATGGGTGTAGTGAAACCTGCAGGACTAGAATGAGCTTGAATCTCTGTCAGATTTGGTTGAAATTAGAGGGTTCAAAAGTTATTAGTGAGTGTCACAGAGAGGAAGATGGATATACATATGAAATCTGACCATTTAGGCTTCATTTTCATAGAAAGTGTGGTTCAAAATGTAAACTGTTGAGATTCTGAACCAGGTTTAGTTACATATAACTTCTTACATGAACATGTCTTAGTACACTCTTCCTCGTTAGCAAAAAAGTGCCAAATTTGGGATGAATGTTCTATTAATGATCAGACTTTAATTCCCAGCTCTTGATAAACACCGTAGTTGTTAAAGAAAATTCAAAGTCATAAAATGTTCAGAAGACAACTAAAATGACTGATTTAAAGCCAGTATCCCAACTTAGCAATTCATCATCTTATAAACTAATTTTTGCCAAATGGAATTGAAATTAAGACAATGGAAAAAGAAACTGATGCTCTAACAGTTTTCTTTTTCCTGTGACACAAGTGGCTGAGCTTTAGAAAACTCTTCAAGAATAAACATGAAGCTTGCTGCCACTTGATCTTGGGGCACATTTTTCCCTGATTTGAATGAAGAGTCATGATTTTTGATCTGTGCCAAGCACAGTGCCATGGGCATTTCATGGCATAACATTGTAAAGTCATTTTACAGGTTTGTAACCTGAGGGTACAGTTAATCTCAGTATAATGTATGTCTAAATTAACGTTCAGTGCAGAACTAGTCCTTTTAGACTGTTTTTAGACAATTAAAAGGAAGGCAGGAATCTGCAGAGCCTGACTCAGCTGATGCCTAAGGCAAATGGAAAGAAGCTACCTCTGAACTAGTCGGTCTCTCTCCAGTGACAGTAGAGGTGGACTAAACGGCCACCTATGATGAGAAATCTCACTCTGAGACACCTAAGGTTAGTTGGCTTCAGGTAGATCCTACCTTAAACTCCCTCTTGTCTCACAGAGGTGGGTTTTTCCCCTTCCCTCCTCTGAATATGAGAAATCTGCTGTTTGTGTTTTAGCTTTGAAATTCATATCCATTTCAAAGGCAGTATAATTTTGTCATTTTCCCTCTGAAAACAGAAATATACGTACCCAATGCTTCTATATGTGCCCTTCACAGTGCCCTCAGACTTGGCTGATACAATATTTCAGTTTTTTTAATCAAATCATTTGTCACCAGTCAAGACACAGTATATGTGGCGGTTCTCTCTTACACAAGGAAAATAAATCCCTGGCTTTTCATTGTCTGGGTGTGTGTTTAAGTGCTGTAATTACCACATGATGTGTTGATGATACTGAATTTTTTATGCTGTATTTTCTTGTCAGAATAACACTAGCAAAACCATCCCTCCCATAACTGATTGTCCCCTCAAGAGGAGCATGAAGGTTAACTCTGTAGAACCATTCAAAGTTTCTGGAGAAAAAAATAAACAACACAACTGTGCAAACTATTCATTAATTTATAATTTGAGATTTATTCAAAACCTGATTAGACGCAGTCCTGAG
The DNA here is from genome assembly GCF_023634085.1 of Falco cherrug. Lineage (NCBI taxonomy): Eukaryota > Metazoa > Chordata > Aves > Falconiformes > Falconidae > Falco > Falco cherrug. The sequence continues at coordinate 9,354,589 of NC_073698.1, forward strand.
CAGCCCTCTCGAGGTAATCCTGCTTTGAGCTGGGGGTTGGACTAGATGGTCTCCAGAGATGCCTCCCCACTTCAGCTAGCCTGTAATTCTGTGGAATGACACGAAAGCTGAGGGAAGTACCACAGGGTGAGTGGATTACACTTCCAGTCTGTTTGAGAAGAAAGGCTGAAGGGTGGCTTCGTTACAGTGGGCAACTGCTATCACGGGAAGGAGACAAGAGGCACTAAAAGCTCTTCAGGGGTAAAAGAAGAATGGAAGGATCATAACTGGAAGTAAGATAATTCAAGTGACAAAACAAAGGAACAGAGGGAGAAAACTTCTCCCAGCAGTGGTAGGTTAACCAGCACTTAATATATCTTCCACTGCCTTGCCAGGAAGCCTAGTTTAGCCAAACATAAATAATTTTTGTTAAATACAAGTTATTCATCCCAGCAGCAGATACAACCAGGTAAACTAAATAGACCAGGGATTTACAAGAGGCTTGCCTGGATGATTGAACACTTCATTTACACCTGCGTATTGAAGGACCTATGTCTGATAGCTGAAGAGAATAAAATGAAATACAGGAGATAGGTTACGTTCAGGCTGTTGCGGATTTGTGCAGTTTCATTAAAGCTTCAACAACAAGCTTTGTTCCTCCTGGGTGTTCTTAATGGTTGCCAAAACTGCCTGCTGACATTATATCACTTTTCATCAAGGGCTGAGTTACAAGCAAACTAAAGGGTATTGGAAGAATGAAAATAAGAGTGTTTCAGCATCCGCTCATGGATGGATACTGGAGTGTAACTCTGCGATGCAAAGGACAGTACACAGTGCCTGGGAATAGCATCTGTGCTTTGCAAGAAGCTTCACTGGTGGGGTCTTTGTTTTTAGAATAAAAGGTCTGCCTCATATCTGATAAAAAAAAGTCAAATACACTGGTGAAATGAGATTTAAAAAAAATTAAATTATTGTAGTGACACAAAGACAATTTGCAGCTTGGAATCGCCTGTGGAGCTTTTACTCCAGTACAGGACAAGGAGTTTCCCCATGAGGATGCTATACACCATTCTCAAGTGGGCGTCATATGATCTAACAGAAAAAAAAAATGCTTTGTGGAATGAATCTATATGTCAATGTAAATATTAACGTGCTGTTGCTTGGCTTCACATGAGCACTACTTATTGGCAAGACACCGAAGCTTCCAGATAATTCTGAAATCTTGAGATCGACTGAGTCCGATGTGGAACCAATGAATGTCAATAAGGCTGAAGCCTACACTAAACAGTGTTGACTCCTTATGTAAACGGTGGTTTGGGGACTGAATAAATCAGACCACCGTAGAGACAGACTGTGTATCCTTTCCTGGCACAACAAGAACACAGAATGGACATGGTGTGCTTTTTAAGCAGTGCTCTTTGGCTTTTCATTTGAATACTGACACATAGAAGAGGGAAGTAAGAAGGTTCCTACCACACTTTTCTATCCAAGGTAGGAGGATGCTCATGACGAGGGAATTGTGAGGAACCATCTGCCTTTCATCCCACAGCGTGGAGAGAAACAATCATCGCCACTTCAGAGGTCATGGTTGTTTCTTGAACCCAGGGGTGGTGAGGAGGCTTTCCCTCCCATACGTGCAGTACTGGACTCTCTACAAATAAGCCCTTCAACTCATCCTGCTGCATTCAGCACTGAACCACAGAGCTGGAGGCATTCTCCAGAACATACTGCAGTCAGGGCTGGCGCAGAGCAATGAAAACATGGAGGGAAGCCTCCCTGCTGTTAGGATATGAGCATCTGCCAGTTAACTGTTTCAGAAGGTGACTGAACAAAGCCAGTGCTCTTCCCTAGAAATAACCGCCTGGCTCAGTAACCGCTCCTTGTAGCCAAGTGTAGTAGCCAAGAGTCCATTTGCTCAACTAGTCCCAGAACAACAGGAGTAATTCCCTTCCTCTTCATACTTTTCCCATCTCTAGCAATTCAGTCTTTTGGAAGGTTAGTGCAGAGAAACTGCCTCTGGTTCCTCTACCTTTGCATCTGTGGCTGGATAAGGCTGTTGCAGGGCTGGACAAATGATAATCTAGAACATGAAAACTGGACCACACACAAAAATTTCTTCTGTTCAGTAGGTTTGGGTTTTGTGTTAGAGAAGGCACTGAGCTCTGTGGGTTTTTGCTCTAACTGAAGTTTTTAGAGTTAGATTTTATAGATGGAAAAATAATAGCACATAACTTTTCCAGCTGTCTTATAAGAAACTTCTCTCTAGCTAAAATGAAATCACCACTTTGCCTAAACTATCTAACTTACTTTTTGGTAAAGTAGTATATTTGAATCCTTAGGGCTTTACTTTCTGCAGAATTATTACATATCTTTATGGGAGTAAGAAGAGAGGACTTGAAGTAGGCTATAGGAAACTTAGAAGCAGATTGCAGAGCACACGTTCAGGACGCCGAGCTGATGGTGGCACTGTGATGACAAAGTGCGGAGCATCTGGCACCTGCCGCTCCCATGAAGTCCAGCAACATGCACTTCCCAGGCTCGTTTTATGCAGCCACTTTGTAAACTTTTGTTCTAGCTCAGATGAACGTTACCAAGTTGTGAACGCTGCGGGGAATAACAAAGACCTTTTAAAACAGAAAACAAAGAAAACCTCTAAGACCCTGGAAAACTGCAGAAATGTCTAATTAAAGAGAAACTGAGCCTGGGCAAATTCGCTGCAGAAAAAGCATTTTTCTACTGTAGAATAAAAACACGCTACAGGGATCAAATGCATATTTTATTTGGCTGGTCTCATCTTTTAATTGTTCGATAGCCACATCTGTTGATCAGAAGAGTCCTACTCACAGCCACTGCAGAATTGCCAGCAATGTCCGTTGCATCAAATTAAAAAAGGAAAAAAGTCTGTACCAAGGGCCTCCGTTTTCCTGTCGGTGTGCTGGTGCAGCGTGTTCAGTTCTCCACCCTTGCTTTCTTTGCCCTCAGCCCTTCTTTGATAATGCTCAGCCCTATGAAGTAAACCAGAAGAAAGCACTATTGTTGATTTGCCACTGTGGAGCAGCATAACTCTGACACGTCAGTGAACAACAGAGGGAAACAATTCTTACTGCAAGATGTTTCAAAAAGGCAAAGATTCACCCAGGGCTTTACAACATTATTTAGTTCAATGGAATAATTCTTGCAGGTTGCTGTAAAAGCACAAAGATCAAGCCCATAAACCAAGGATGCCCAATACAAAACAGAGAATTAGTAAAATTTTTAAGACATCATTAGGATTTCGGTTGAACATTAACAAAATATGGCTCATTTCACAATCTACTAGTCTTTAACATCCCTGATACCAAGTTACAATGCTAATATTATCACAGATAAAATTCAGTTTATTATAAAACTTTATACTGAAGCAGGAAGGCACGAAAACAAAGCAAGAAATGTTGTTAAAATATATCTATTAGTGAGATTTTATAATAGCAGCTGCAATAGAAACTTGCACAGAATCAAATCCTTTGCTCACAAAAAATAAACAGTTACAATAAATTTATATATATTTCTAAAAATCTTTACTGGATTTAACGATTTAAACCCCCTACACAGCAACCTCTCAGAAAAAGAAACCAGTTTTCTTTATGTCTTCTAATTCTCCTTTGGATATATTTATTGAGCCTGGATTCTCATTTTAATAGATATGAGAGAAGGGCGAAGGCTATTGCTAAACAATTTATTAAAATGCTCTTCGCATTTCATATGAGAGCTGGCACTAAGCTTCTTGCATTAAACATCTTCCTCCTTCACATCTCTTGTGAAAGCTCCGCTCTTCCACTATGCCCACGAGGGTCTCCTACATAGGTGGTATAAAGTTTGACCTTCCTTCAAAGTACCTCAAAATCAGTTAGGCTGTTTGAAGGAAAAGGCACTAGTCTGTGTGAATACGAATAAAAGAATCTCTTGGAGAATATTAAAGAAGACACAGTAGAAAACCGGTGTTACTTATTTGTATTTCCTTTGCTGGTCCCTTTCACAGATTGCATGCATTCTGGTGCTTAGCTACGGGAACTGAAATCTGAATGGGACAAGCGTAGTCAGTTATTCTAAATATAACTTCAGCGAATTGTTGTTGAAGAGGAAGCTAGAGATGGTTATGATGCTATACAGACTGAGTAAATAAATGTAATGCAAAACAGGAAAATCAAGTCAAGTTCAAGTCCACAGCCTGTAATTTACCTATATGATTACTGGTGTATGCAGATGTTTTCAGCTGCCCCAGAACATGCCCTGCTGTACAGCCTTTGAACAGCTTCTGCTCTGCTTTTCCCTTCAGTGTTGTGTGACTTTTCTGGCATCGTGAAAGCCCTGTTTGCTTTAAAGAATGAACTTTCTCACTGATCCATTTTATTTCTTTGCAGGCACGTTAATTTGTAAATTTTCAAGCTTATTTACAAAAATTTCTGTTGGGTCTGCGATGATTTGGTCTCACTCTCTACAGCTGCCTGACAGGAGGCTGTAGCGAGGTGGGGGTCGGTCTCTTCTCCCAAGTAACAAGCGACAGGACAAAAGGAAACAGTCTCAGTTGCACCAGAGGAGGTGTAAATTGGATATTAGGAAAATTTTCTTCACCAAACGGGTGATCAAGCATTGGAACAGGCTGCCCAGGGAAGCGGTTGAGCCCCCATCCCTGGAGGTGTTTGAAAGACATGTAGATGTGGTGCTTAGGGACATGGTTCAGTGGTGGGCTTGGCAGTGTTAGGTTAATGGTTGGGCTCGATGATCCTAAGGGTCTTTTCCAACTTAAACAGTTCTGTGATTCTGTGATTCTATTTGATGAATATTTATTTAATCATTTGTTTAATCAGCCTTGCATGGTATTGCAGTCACACAAGTGTATCACTTCAAGTGATTTCAGATTATTTCAAAGCCAGCAGGAAGAATCAATTACACAAAATCTTTGCTTCTTTTCACTACTTGTTCTTTATCCCTTCAGTAATGAGAATGAAACGTTTCATTTTCATATTTCAATGCAAAATGATAATAAACCTTAGTGGATGAGCACCCATTTTGAATACAGAGGGGATGAGTTTGCCTTCAAGTTACATCATTGCTTAGAAGAAGAGTTTCCTTCATTCTGACTCTTAAAAAAATCAAAGGGACTTGGTCTTTTCCTCTTCCAGCTCCATTTTTCAGGAGCTGACTAAAATGGCCTGGTTTTCAGAAGTGCTGAGCTCTCCCAAAGTTCAGTGTGTGAGGGCTACAGCTGGTTTAACAGCAATGCAAGCTCAAACCACATCTGCTAAAGAGACTAAATATGGATTTTGAAACCTCACTGTAAGCAGCAAAGCTTTGACATTTCAAACTAATAATACCGGGAAGACTTTTTATGCATTATTGATCTTTCTGAAAGTAAAGTCTTACCCTTTGGAACAGGGAATGGGATCTCTGGGAATTAAATGTGTTGTATAAGTACAGTTAATTAGACTGCATATTGCCACTTGATTCTCTGTCTTTTTTTTTTTTTTTTCCACCCAGTACCAGTGAGACTGGCTGTTACAGAGCTATCCAAAAATGTAGCGTTGAACTCTCTGAACCCCCAAAACAGAGGTTGCATGTGAGCTGCCTGCTGTGACCCTAGCCTGTGCTAACTCCTGAGCTCTCCCAGAGAATATTTTGGAAAGTGCCAAAGCCATCTGACATGGCCCAGACTGCACTGGGATAATTTAATAGTGCAAATTTACAGTGCAGACAATTCATTTCCCTGGCTTGGGAGTCTTCCTTGTAACTGCTTAACTTACAAGTATAGACATAGCTGTAATGTCCAGACATGTCATCAGTGACTTTATTGATGCAATTTGTGCCATAATTGCATGTAAGCCTCTGGAAAAAGCTGTCCACCTACGTGGTGAGGCAAAGACTCCACACCACAGGGTGCTTCACAGCTGAGGAACTGAGATACAGGGGAAATAAAGCACAGACTCTTCCACACTGCTACTTTAAGCATTAACTGAGGAAGCAATTATCATAGATTGCCTCTGTATTAGATATGGCTACAGAAGAAGGCAGTGTGTATATTGCGAGAGTTTATACGTGCAGAGGTAGAGACGTTTGTGGAGGGAGACTGAAGTCCACCCAGGCTGTGGCTGTGCTGCACCATGAGTTTCTCTGTCGATGAGAAGGCACGTTACTCCCAGTTTAACCACTACAGCCACGTCACTACTGCTGGGGGACTGCACCTAGGCTGAAATAACTTGCAGAAAGTTACACGCTAGGTCAGCCTCAAGCCTGGAACTGAAGGTAGTTTTCTCTGCCCTAGGCAAGAGGTAACATTGGCCACACAGCGTTGTTGCACAGAAGGTGCTGAGACAGATTTAAATGCTTAAAGATTTATTCATTGAGTCTGTAGCTGATGGCACACATCTACTCAAAAATTACCCTTGGGAAAAATACAATAGAGAGTAAGAGAGAGAAAGCAAACATTTCACCCATAGCTGGCATGAAGAGGTGCAACAGCATCTCCACTGCTAGCATCTGCTTCTGGGGATCCTCCCCAGGTGATGCTAATGAGAATGATAATTTTCCACCATGCTTGTCCATAGCAACCATATAGCTTTCACCTGCACCTGCTCAAACTCCCTCCTGGATACTTCTGTTTAAAACACTATTTGCTCTGAATGGAGCACAAGGGTTTCACACTGATCTTATATATTATTGGACAATTCTAACTGGAGATTTAAATCACTGACATCTACTATGTTATTGGCTAGCTTTTGGTTTTCCTCTGAGGGAAAATAAAAGCTCTAAAAGAAGGGATAGGAAAGGGCAGGGGGAAGGAAGGAGTCATTCTTACTCTGGTGCAATTACTTCCTGTGAGAAATCAGCAATATGAATAATATCAGGATTTGCAGGTGTGCTGCCACGAGAATAACAGTGTGAGAACAGCAGAAAACACTGTGACAGTGGCTTTGGTGAAAGACCTGCAACTGGAAGACAAGACTACAGGACTGCAAAGGACAGGACCTCAGCACTACTCAGGTGCAGGCACTCTGCAATATCTTTGTGCCTGCCCTTCTCCCGACACTCCAGCTATCTTCTTTACTTCAACACCTCTGCAAGAAGCAGGTAAGAACTACAAAAGTTTCTCTGAGTGGGCTCAGGTGGTCCCAAATGTAGGTACAATAGTTCCATGTGCTGGGGATATGCATCCACAAGGAATAATTGTCTCCTACGTTATTAAGAAATTTTCTTAGACTGCTTTATTAGTTTTCATATGCCTGTCTTCAGGACTTCATGCATCTCTTCCTCTAAATGCATTAGATGTTATGCATTTCTTGTGTTCCCAATCTCACAAAATCACCGAGACCATTTTTCTAAGAGAAGGTTTACAACAGCAAGCTTAGTCTCAGGCCAGTTGTTCCACATTTAGAAGTCTGTTCCTGCTAAGTCTGTGATTTCCTCCACATTCACTTATTTTACACCATCTGAGGATATAGTCCTTTGGCTACAAGCACTAGCTAACTGCAGTTCCAAGCCGTAAAATTCATTACAATATTAACTTGGCATCTGTTTCATACAGTAACAATTTTCCAGGACAGTAAACTTTTCCAGGATAGTAAATTCACAGTATTTCCCTGGTTGCAGTTATTTATTTCAGTCTGCTGCCAGATGCTGCAGATTTTCCTGAGTCTGACAAAGTCCCACACGATTTAACAAAATTGTTGTTGGTACGTATCATTACTTAGAATCTGCTTTGAGCTATTCATTATTATAGGTCAAAAAAGCCAAGTTCAATAGAAAGAAGTTGCAAACAGAGCTTGAGGGTGTCCCCTTCTTGCATTTTGTGAGGCTCCAGCTGGTGCTGTGACCCCTTTCTGAGGCTCACTGTAAGCCCAGAGGCTGGGTGCGGACCAAAGTAGCAGCAAGGTAGCACCATGGCTTGGACAAGCACAGAGTCCGAAATGTCTAACCATCTCTGAGTTGGGATGCAGGTTTTTTTCTGGGGAGCTTTTCTCGCAGGTGAAAGGTGATGTGGGAGTTGGTGGAAAGGCATTTGCCTGCAAACATAGCAAATGGTGACTGAAAGCTGAACACCTTCAGCTGTGAGATTAGTTCTTTGCATTCTGCATGAGATGTTATTTCTTGAAAACACAGGTAATGAGGTAGGCCTGGGTCTGGTTCAGCAGATTTGTGAGTGATAACTAGTGAAAGATGCTGTCAGCTGTTTTGGTAGACCTAACCTAGGGTGGGGACTGATAAATAATTCTGAATACATCAAATACAGAGGAGATGACAGCAGCTGAAAGAAACCTGTAATTCACCTGAACCAAGCTGGACTTCGTCATAACTACGAATACACTAGGGAGTCCCCAACAGCAAGAATGTACTGGTCAGGCATCTGCGTGGTCTGGATGGCAACTGGTGTATGTGTCCAAAGGGGAGAGAGGAGGGAGAAAACGTGTGTGTATATACATCTGCACACCCACCCACCCATGTACAAATTGTTTGTGACCATGTAACAAATACGTAACAAGACATATTAGAACATGAAGCATGCAGAAAGAAAGCTGGTTTGGTAAATCTGGCTGTGGGGCTCCTGCTTCAACTGGCTGCTGTTGACCGGCATTGGGCTGCTGCTCTGGTCGCCAGCCTGCCTGAACCACGGAAACCTGAGTAAGCATTCTGGTGCCAAACGGAGTTCTTAGCAAAACAGAACACGGGTAATTTCTACAGAAGCCAAACTCTGAAGATAAGCCACTAAATCACCGTGGGTCACACAACCTTCCATATTCAGTGATCAAATGGGGAAAACCGATTCAGAGGTGTATAGAGTAAAATTTATTGTTCTAACTTCTGGGAATCTTTAGTAGTGCAAGAAGATAATATCTTCATCTTTATTCCTCTCCTTAAAATTTGAGTGAACTTCTATAAATCACACGTAGGGATTCTCATGGTGTTCTATATCTTGTGCTGTAGAGTCAGGGAGGCACAGGCATGGCTCCTATTCCATGGCCATACAAAACATGGATAAAAAAAGAGATGATATCTGCAGCAAGCATTATCCTGGTTGTAGGCAGGTACGTGTGGAAAGTATGACGATGAATTTCTTGGAGCAAGTGAGTCAACAATACACTCCATCAGAATTTAGTTTTTAGTTCTTCAGCATCTAAATATTTCACAGTGAATGCAAAATGATGCTGACTTCAGGGACAGTTAGGAGGCAGAGTTTTCTTCTTTTTCAAGCAAGTCTTCTGTATTGCTATTTTGATATTTTCTTTGGTTCCTTCTTGAGCAATGGTACTTTAATGATTCATTCTCTTACCCTTGCTCAGGATTACAAGAAGTATCAGCTTTTTGCCATTTTCCTGCCTCCAGTCCACCTGAGGCACTTTCAGCCTTTAAATATGATAAGATCAATCTTGATTAGATTCCTACAGATATGTGTATTGAAGCAAGCTGTATCTCATTCTGCACTCACTTCCTGCATCTCACTTTTGAGAATATTTATTATTAATGTCATTGCTACTTATCAGCTTTTCTGTTATTAAGACAGTAAAGCCAGGTAGCATTTAACTTTGAAAAATCTATTTCAAGTTGAACCACCAATTCAAAAGTTTTACTTGCTACAGAAAAAAACCTTAGTACACAGCAGAATAGATCAACTAAGCTCACCTGTTGATGGATTTATATTTTTTTTTATTTGATACCCAGACTGTTTGTGAGCCTTGCAGAAAGCATTCCCTCTCAAAATCTATTTGTGAATGTTTGAGAAACAGATTCCATCCTTTTACATTTCACATTGTATCACTTTGAAAATCACATTAAGGACAGAGTATGAACAAACTGTGAATGCCATACTACGAAAAGTAGTTGCTTGGGGAACAAAATTTGGTAACAGACAACTCCCAGCCTAGCAGATTATGCTACCTGGAGATCCAGAAACTGAATTTCAATTTTGACTCATGAGAAATTGCATTAAAAATTAATAGTAAGGCTATATTAACCACAGGAACGGTAAGACATGGATGAGCTTCTTTTCACTGCACAGTTTTTTTTTCAGGGACTTTGAAGGCTTTTTTCCAAAAAGAAATTGTGTTCTACTTTAAGCTGAAATTCAGTCTAGGAAGCCTTAGAAGAGGCCTCAAAGAAAGGAGAGCATACAAGCAGAAACTGGCCAAGCTCAGGTGAAGCCAGTCGACATGCACTGATTTATACCACCAAGGGACCTGACCTGCTCTTCAGGCTCAGATTTATGCTTAACCCACTGTTACATAAAAAGTTGCTATATATCACGTAAACTGCAGTAATGGCTTATGTATGAGTGCTTCACATAGGAATATGCCAGGTAGCTCTCTGCAGTCCAATATCATGCAATTAGATTAAATCGTAACTGTGACAACGTAGAAAGCATTTACGGATAGCTGTTGTTACGGTTCAGCTTGTTACGTTAGTCTAACTTCCTAGCTATTGTAGCAGTAATTAAGCAGAACCTTTAATTCAGACAATCTGGAGAATGTGACCACGAGCAAGACTCATCTCATGGCCCCAATCTGACAAATCTGCACCTAGCAGGAGGTCAGAAAAAACCAAAACAAAGACACCCTCACACACCTGAGGTTGGTTATGGTCCCTGGTACAGTTTAGGGAAGTTCTCCTGATTCCCCGCCAGCTCCAGGGCACTATGTTGTAGCTAGGCATCACAGAAGCATGTTGTAATTCAAGTATGTCTCCCTTTCTATTCCTGGTGTACCAGACCCCTGGGCTTGGAAAGGGGGTACCTCCTGCTGTGCTGTCTCTACATCATTTTGGCATTCCCTCTTAATGGACAATCCCAGCTCTGACTGCTGCATACCAAATAGCATCTGTGTTTCCTGTGCAGAAAATGTCTTCATAAACAGTAAAAATCCACTCCCATTACAATGTTCTAGCTCTTAAATTGTTCTGTTTTCTATACCCTCAGGCTAAGGGAAGGTATTTTTTGCTCTGTCTCAGAAGTAGCTGTCTCAAGAGAAAGCTGGATGGTTTTTGCTCAGTATTTTAATTGGGGGGCCAAACGTGTCTTCACAAGGACAAATCGCTGATGCTCTTGGGGCAGCCCTGATGAGTATAATATATTTTCTCATAACTGAAGGCAATGTAGGCGTTTTCATATATCTCATCTGCTGGTATAATTAATAGATGCCTATATTTATATATCAGAGCTGAGTGATGGTGATAAAAAAATCGCTTAGTGTTCAACATGTCAACATATTAAATAAGACTGGGATACCTTGAGCCCCAGATGGCTGTAATAAATATTCCCAACTTTTCCCTAGTTCCCCTTCTAGCTGTCACACTCTCCTTTGTTCTGATTAATAGAATCAACCTTCTACAGTTAAAGATAAGAAATAATTTAAAATGGCAAAGTAGGATACCTGTAGTGAATGCATATTATGTTCAATACAGAGGAAGAGGGTGACAGAAGAGACTTTCAGCAGGGGATTTAAGAGTGTAAACAGAAAATTTTGTGAAAGACGTTCTCCCCCACCTGGTCTCTGATCCCACTCTCTGATAGATAGGCACTCATACTCTGTTCACAAAATAAATGTCTGTTGTCTTTTACCCTCATTCTGCACAGATGACAGCTTTCACAGATAGTAGGCTGGCAAACCCCATACCCCAGGGGTGGTTTATATCGCCTTGTTTCCCATCTTTCCTTACTTTCTCTGGCGTCTTTGATCACACTGCCAATATGCTGCAAAAGAAGTGCATTCATGCACTTGACCACCAGAAGGAAGTGGACACTTGCTCTTAGAAGACAAAATTCTGTTTTTATAAATAAATAGCAGGTATTTAGGCATCATACAGCTTTCTAAAACTAATGACGGCTGCTCTCTTTATCTTGGATAAGAAAGGCTACGTTCCATTGGCCTGCCTGTATGGCTAACAGTAGACCCAGTAGATCCATGAAACTGCGTATTGTCTCCCCAGTTCACATCGTGTCCTGATGTCACCCTCTGCATCTATGCTGTGGCATTTATAGGAAAATCCCTCTGCACTCATTGCACCTGTGGTCTCAACTACTCATAAGATGTGTTGCTATTAATTTAATGCATAATCTAGGCCATATTAATTGGCCTAAATACCATGGAAGTCTGTATCCAGTAAATGAAGAAAATATGACTTCTCAGAATACTTCTGAGAAGTTATGCAGTGGATCAAAAAAAGACCTTGAGTATGAAGCCACCTACGCCCAACCAACAGGAGAATGTCAGGATATTAGTTGTGGAAAATGTGGACCATATTAAGATCCCCAGACATTTCTAGCAACAGATAGCATGAAAGCCCTGAGACAGTGACCAGTAACTTACAAGTGTTACCTTGGTGGAGGTGGCATTCTGTATTTTCAAAAGTGAGGTTTTCTATAATGCCTGTCAGGTATCTGCCATTACTTCACTATTTTTTTGGGGTGGGCTTAAGGCAATATTCATCCCTCATAGTGTTAGATACTATAGTATAGGCATGAGTGTAGTTTAAGTTCCAGAGGTTTAATCCTTAGGTAGATAACAAGGTTTGGAAGAATCTGTTTTTCAGAATGTGGAGAAAGTGTATATGACACATCTACTTTGCAGACACAACTGGGTGAGAAGAGACCTACCCTCTTTGCTTAGAGACATGGTGAATATAAGAAAATATGTTATAACAGAGGAAAGACTGACTTGAAAGGACATGTTGCCTATTGGTAAATCACGCAAAGGAAGAGGACGGAGGGTAATGCTGCGTTCATGGGTTGGTTGAAGTGTTGATAACTTGAAGTTGGCCCAGAAGCACATGCTGGGGAGCGCTCAGGGAGCATTGGCACCTGCTGTTTCTCAGTCTGCCTGGTCTTTAAAGACAGCCAAAAGGAAAAGTGCTGGTGGTAGAATGAGAAGAATCATTGAGCAAGAATGTAATGCTATCACTAATCAGAAAAGCTGTCAGAATAGTCATGCCTGGGCTCTCATTCTTAATACTTACAATACCTAAAAGTTTGCTTGCATGGTACCTTGACATGTTTTAAGAAAACAAAATCCGTAAGAGCAGGGGAAACGGAAGACTTTCTGTAGCTGTGACCACTAGGAATGCAACAGAGACATGGGAATTCTCACACAGTGGCTAATGCCAGGCTAGACTCTGGGATAAGGATGGCAGCCAGGTATTGTACGAAGGACAAGCCAGGGCCAGAAGCCAGAAAAATTAATGCTTTTTTTAAGCTGGTGGTGTGGGAAAGACCAGTGGTTGAAGTTCAGGCAGTCAGGGTACCATACAAGACAGGAGGGGACAGTGGGTCCAGGCCAAAGCCAGGTGTTTTCTGTTAAAAAGTAAATCTTGGTTATTGAACAGTTGAACTGGAGTGAGGCCCTAGGAACTCCAGCATCAGGAGTCAGAGTAAGCAGTTGGGGCTAAGGGGATAGAAGACAGCTACAAGGGTGCTCCACATGCCCAGTGCCATGTGGAGCAGCAGAAAGCAACTGGCTCACGTAGCCCTCTTGGCTGGGCAAAGAGCTTGAGTGGGCTCTGGTCCCTGCTGTAAAGCTCAGTTTCCAAAGGCCAGACAGTGACACCGCTAAAAAGCAGCAAGGAAAACTCTCACTGAAGTTGCAAAGGTCGTTCATAAAAATGCACATGAGCACTGATGCCTGAAAACCAGATCCCCTTATTCATGTTTTCAAGTGCCTCTGAGAGCAGGGCACTCGGCTACCCCTTTGGAGAATGAAAGCAGTCTGCAGCTTTTCAAAGTGATATCCTTCTAACAGCATTCGTTATAAATGTACTGTCTTTTATTTGACCATGTTAAGTGTTCCCTGTGGATCTCAGAACAAAGCGACGTGTGGCTTTCGTGGTAGAGTGAGACCAGCCACAGATACCTTGCAGAGCAAGAGAGGTACAACAGTGCTGAGTGATTTGGTACTCGTAAGCAATTGGTCCTAAATCCTTGGGAAAAGCAGCAAGAATAATCTTTCAGCCAGTTTTTCTCCTTTGGGAATACACCGGAGCAGATTATGAAGTCTTGGAATGGATTCGTTCTTGGAGCACATGATTCTTTGAACATTGATCCCACTTCTGCAAATGAAGATTAAGACTGTGTGAACATGTTACCAGAAGACAAATCTTGTGGAATTGTTCCTTCTTTTCTTAGGTTGCGTTCAATTCCAAGCAGCAGAGATACCATATGTTCTTATTAATGATCCACAAATGAAATGCAGTAAATGACCACGTGTGAGCCATGTCCTAATGTAAATCCTATCACAGCCTTTAAAAGGTGTCGTGGTTTAACCCTGGCCAGCAACCAAGTACCACGCAGCTGCTCGCTTACTCCCCTCAACCCAGAGGGATGGAGAGGAGAACTGGAAACAAATGTAAAACTTGAGGGTTGAGGTAAAAACAATTTAATAATTTAAACAGAATAAAAAGGTAAAAACAACAATAATAACAATTATAATGGAAAGGTGGGGAAAAGGATAAAATCCAAAGGAAAGGGGAGAAAGGAAAACAAGTGGTGAGCAATTGTACTGTGCATCACCCACTGACTGATGCCCAGCCAGTCCCCAAGCAACGATCCCCCTCAGCCAACCCTCCCAGTTTATATACTCAGCATGATGTCCCATGGTATGGAATACCTCTTTGGCTAGTTCGGGTCACCTGTCCTGGCCGTGTCTCCTCCCAGTTTCCCGTGCCCCCCCCCCAGCCCTCTCGCTATCAGGGCCCGAGGAGCTGAAAAGTCCTTGACTTAGTATAAACATCACCCAGCAACAACTAAAACCATCAGTGTGCTGTCAGCATTGTTCTCACACCAGAGCCAAAACACAGCACTGTAGTAACTACCAAGAAGAAAGTTAACTCCATCCCAGCCAAAACCAGGACATGGGAAATGAGGAATCTGTGGGACAAATGTGTAGCCTGTGTGTAAAAGAAGTGTGCGGTGCTACTCATCCTGGCCTTCATCGTATCTATGTATGTGTGCTCGTGCCCATTTCTGCAAAGCCTTTCCTTCCTGTCTTTCTCCAGCCATACTTCATAGATACTTCTATCAGCAGCACTTTGTCTTCAAGAACGGAAAGCATGGTCTGAAGAAGTGATTTTAGTTGGCACTTCAATAGATTGGGAAAAAGTGGGTTGCGAATTAGCTAGGCTATGAGGAGGTACGGAGCCCTTTTGTTTTTTTTTTTTTTAAGACCTAACTGACCTAAATCTCCAATTCCTTTCTTTTAAGGTACCACACACTAGTCTGGAGGTAATGGAGCATGGAGATAACATTGCTGACAATCACGCATTCTAGTTATGCACATTGTTTAATTGGCCTGAGCTAATTCACTAGTTTTAAAATGGTCTGAAAAACTAATGCTGGTACTCACAGTGTCTATCAGCCTGTCTTCTTGGAATGAGAATCTTTAAAAACATAAACGCCAATGTACAGCCTACTGCCGTAGTCCTTGTTCAAACAGCATTTCCACTGATTCCAATATAACCCTGCCTTCGCTGTAATGTCTTGTGCGAGGCTGACTGGAAATGAAATCCCGTAGCTTTGCCAGCTAAACCCAAACTGGGCAAGATTCATTATGCTTGCTTTTCTGAGGAAGCATGATACATTTTTACAGGATTGAAACAGAAAATTGAAATCCACCTTGAAATAAACTCACAGAAAATTCCTGGCTCGTGATAAGTATTAAATTATGGCTTGACATGTTCATATATTATAGGTAGATACTAATTTACGGGCCTTGTCTTGCTATCCTTGGTACCAGTTAAAGGCAGTGGTAGTGGGTGTAAAAGCTGGTCAGTACTGAAAGGGATGGAGCCCCTGGCTGTTGATATTTCAAAGTCATGTTGTTTTCAATCTTGTACCATGTCCAAGAGTTGCCCTTGAAGAGACATACCTGAATTATCTCCTGTGCTATCGCTTTCTTTTCCACAGCAATCTTATTTAGCCATGACTCGATTTTTGAAGCCATATCCCCCAAGTACAGCTAAAGGACAAACTGTCTGAAGAACCACATAAATAATAAATCCTATGTTTAAATGTCAACCCAAAACAAACTTCTTTAAAGAAATACCATTTAACTTGCTTTTAAATTATAAGGAATAATAGAATTTTGCAGAAAAACAGCCTATTATGACATTTGTTTATACTCCATATTAATATCAAGCAAGCAGAGCTCCAGGAGTGATGCTGAACTTTCTGTTCTCCCAGTTGGTTACAGTTGGGTATTTGAAACAGCTGCTGCTTCTCATGAAAACCAGTGGCCTCTTATAAGTCTTAAAATCTTGCCCCCCACCACTTCTGATGCTGAATGACTTAGTGAATTTTAAACTTTGTAATCACAATTACCATCTATATTTCAATATTCTGACATAATTCTCTTCATTTCTCCTGTTTCTTGAGACTTTTGCTTCACCCTGCATTCTGCATTACACCATCCGCTGATTGATTTATGGATGTTTCTCTCCAGAGTAAAAACCCAATTTGCCTTTTTTTATGGACAAAATGTTTATACCCTGGTGTTAGATTTGAAAACCCTCTCATCCATACTGATCTAATAAGTATTTCTGGCTTGTGGAAACTAAGAATGCTTGCAGTAAATTCTGTTCTGACAAGGACATCCCCTAGAGGGTTCATAAACTTTCACTGCCTATGTTTCCTTCTTATTTAAAATAAGGCAAAATAATAGGCAATAAAACCAAGAAAAAGGAACATCTATACCCCATCAAAGGGCATCTCTTGATGAAACCTAAAGTTAGGGAATGGAGCTCTGTTTTAAAGTGGAATAATGCTGGTCAAACATTTGGTGTATCACTGACATTTCTCTGCGGTACAGCTAGCCTGCACATACTCGTTTTGATGCCCAAAATGTAGTTTGAGTTCCTTCTCTCCTTGTTTGGTGACCAGGAAAGGCCTGGCATCACTGTTTCTCTCTCAGTCTCAAAAGGCTGTCCCAGCTGCTTAGCTAGGGTTGCAGATGTCCTCAGAGACTTTGAGTCCCCACCCTCCCACCAAACCTCTTGTGTGTTTTTCTCTAGACTCTTGATAGCCTGCCCAATACCTTGGATGTTTGTAGGGCACCTTTCTCACATTTCCCTCATTTCTTTCTGTTAGTCTTATTTCTTTCTCTTCCTCAACAACACAATTTTTTTCCCCACAAAATCTTTTTAGGAAAAGCCCATGAATCAGCTCCCACATGTCTTGGTTCCAACTTGCTCATCTTCTGCCAATGAGGCCTATTCCTACCCAGCTGGCATCCCTACTTCATCTTCTGGCCCAACCTTTTGAGTGTTGGATTCACTCTTGTAGGAGCTGACCCACTGGTAGGAACCAGTTGCATCTGGGGGTTCCTGCTTATTTGATGTAGAAAACCATGAATACCATCTCCTGCCAGCTGAGCAGCCCCCAGGCTGAAGAAGGACTGGTTGAAGAAGAGTGGAGAACATCTGTTTTGCTCTGGGATAGGATACAGCTGCCGTTTTCATCTCTCCAGTGGTTCCCTCAGGGATGGGAAGGGGAGGCACAGCATCAGTCTCTGCACACTACCATCCCCTGAGGGTGGCTGATGGCTGCAGAATGTGTTACCTTGCTTCTTGAGTAACCACAGAATATAGCAGCAGAGCATCAGTTATTCTGCTGGCAATTTGTGCTTGTTAGCTCCCTTGAGTTGCCAAAATGCTTAGAGCAGCTTTCCAGGACAAAAGCAGCCATGGGCTGGCACAGAGAAGAGTCTGCAGGGAATCAAAGGTCCCCACGTAGGACAGAAATACAGGTCTTGGTGAAGTTACTTCCCACTCCTTCACTTCTGCAAGGAGAAGGAAGCTGGGCCATTTTTTCCCCTGTTCTAGTGCTAATTACTGGGCTTCGGTTCCGTAACGTGGCTGTTTCAAATGCCTGGTGCGGTTCCAGGTGACTGAGACCACTCGGAGATATGAAGCTCATGGAGGCAGATCCTGTGCCATATAAATCCACACAGCTTTCCCAGCTTCACCAGAAGTACATTGGCCAAGTGCATTAAGTCATCGGGAGAAAAGAATTTGTTACCGTGAACTCCTTGCAAATTGCCTTTCTTATCTCAAAGCGGTTATAAAATTTGAGGACTGGATTAGAAAGTGTAGGAGTGCTTTTGCTCTGCTAACTCCCTTAGGGAATAAAAGAATTGAAATGGGTAACGAAGTATTCATTGAATTTACTGTTTTCTCCCCCCTGCTAGTTATTTGTTCCACTGAGAGCCTGTGCATATACTAGAATTCCCCAGCATCATTGTATGTGGTTTGTTTTGGGTTTTTTTGTGGGGGGCGTGGGTGGGTCATGTGCCTGGGATGGAGGGTGGCAGCCTCTTTAACTCAGTCTGTTGTTGAGGGATTTGTCATAGTGCGGGTCTGTACCTGCCTGTATCTGGGGCACAGGAGGATATAAAAGATCATGTTATATAACACTCAGAGTCATCCATTTGTTTTCTGTCATATCTAAAATTATCTTTTTTTTTTTTTCTTTTTTTTAGGATTTTAGCGTGTATTTTTGTCTCTGTGACTCACTTGCTCTACTTAAATTAAGAAAATGAAGAAAAAAAACCTATGTGCTGTTTTGTTCACAATTACGCAATGACTCGAGTGGCTGCAAAACACACCGCAATCGTCGTAAGGTCCTTGTGGAATTTTACTGTTAAGGTGGGAAGAAAAAAGAATTTGAAAACAAGCCATCCTCACGTTAAAAGACTTTTGTGTCTGAGCAGAAATATATGCTTTTTTTCCATTTGGAGTAGCTGAAAATCATTGCTTTTGCTGACAACAGGATACTCACCACCTTTATTAGCAAACCTAGGAAGAATTCAGTCTGCAGCGAAATTCTTTGAGGGTTTGTACTTGACTGGGAGCTGCCAGAGCCTTTTCTCTTTGACTTATACTCCTGTCAGGTGGGAATTAGTTTGAAGAGCTGAACCCACTCTGTTGCCCAGAGTGCTGCCAGTCTGGGGCACGGAAAGCTTTGGGCACTGCTGCACTGGGCAGCAAGGTGGTTCAGCAAACCGGCGATGGGATTTCACAGGCATCCGAAGCCTTTTCCAGAGCTGAAAAAAAGAAGGGTGTTTGATCTGACTGAGAGGTGAGAATTTTCATTTGGGTGTAGGAGGACTCGATTGCCTCCTTTTCCTGAAGAGATTTTCATGTTCCTCTCTGAGTTCAGTGCTTCATGACTGCACTAACCAAGAAAGTACTGGGGGCATTTGGGAGCTGTCTGTCCCTTCGGCCTCCCTAAAGCCTTTCCCCAAGGGCCTTGGGACAATGTGGCTTCTTGTACAGACCTATACAAATACTTTGTTGTGACTGTGTGTATATACAGTTCCAGAAACTGTCCTGGTGATCTGTAGCGGAGACAGAGCCACTGCCTGCACTGCTTTCTTTATCAGTGGAAGAGCAGAGATGGGTTGTTCAAACCTCAACTGGAAAATGTAATAAAATTTGCCAATTAAATGAAAATCCATTTTTGGCAATGGATGTACTTGATGACTGATTAGGGCCTCCCTCTACCTTTTTATCACAGGCAACAGAATGTAGTTACATCTCTTATCTGTTCAAAATGTAGGAAGTTATATATGCTCAGTAATTTTAGGAATTTTATTACTGTACTTCAAGTGTCTAAATGCAGCATTTCAGTCAGAAGGCTAATCTCCCTGGGCTCCTCATATAGTCAATGGAGAGAGAAAAGATCCTCCAATGGGCCATTTGAGCACTAAGTCATGTTCTTTCTGCAAATTGTCCTCGGGAGGAATTTCTTCCCTTCTGCTCTTCAGTGGAGTGCTGGGGCTGTCTGTCACCACAGCCCATAGCTTTGTGGGCAGCTGGGAGAGGCTGGACACAAGCCTTTGGCAAGGGCTGGGGTAGCATCACATGGCAGCTTCGAGGATGTGTCAGGAGTGTGGTGCAGCCCTTCTTTACTTACAAAATCAGTCAGATGAGGAACTTGGAATTTCAGCACGCTGAAGAAATATTTTGGAATGTGGGGCAATCATGTTCTTTGCTGAAATCCCTGCACAAACCATCCCACGTTAGCTGATTTCTGGGTCAGTTGCAGAAACTTATTTGTAGTGCTGATGTGGATGGAGATGAAATAGCGCAAGAATGCCTGCTTGCTGTTTTGGAAAGGTAAAACATAGGCACGTGTCCGTAACAGATTGTTCTTCTATCCTGCCAAAAATGTGTATCTTCCTTTAGGTGTTTGGGCCAAGGGGAACCCTTTGAAGGGGTGACTGTGTCATCCCTTAGGGAGCTACTGAGTTTGAACAGGTTCCAGAGGGCATGGAATGAGCCTGGGAAGAGGATAACAGCATGGAGATCATATAGATGCAGTGAGATCATGGCCAACCATGAAGAGTAAGCAACCAGGACACAGAATTGATCACAGGATTTTTCTTGGTGCCAAAGGGGACTGTGCAGAGTTTGCTGCCAGAGTCACTTACCTGGCTGCAACCAAGTGTAGGAGGAGGCCACACACCTGTGAGGGCACAGACAGTGGGGAGGGAGTGTTATGTATTGTTTGTTGATTATTTTTTTTTAATTTGAAAAATCTATTTTCCACGGTTTTTTACTTTGTACAGTTATAACCTCTGGGCATTCTGGAGTTGCATGCTCTAAGGCAAAAGTTTTGGGTACCCGAAGCTCCATCTGACACAGCTATTGATTGCCAAATGGGGCAGCCAGCTGGGGGATGGAGTGAATATCAGAAGTGTGTCTTCTCCATCACGCAGACACCACGCTGCTTTGTAAAAGACTAGTCTATCAAGTACAATAGGTCTAAAAATAATTGTTAATAGTTTACAATGTTTCTGACTCTTCAAAATTTGATTACATTTTGGCATAAGGATTACTTTAATTTGCAAGTTTTCATTCTGTATTCTAACTGCAGCCTATTTGGACAGATGGTCAGTGCCTGCAAAAGAAAACGAGCTAACATGAGGATGGGTGTCACCTCCGATCTGTATCTCGTACAACTAGCTTTTCCTCCACCTCTCTATAGCGGCACCTACAAATTGCCCTTTGGCTTCTGAAATGTCATAAATGAGCCTTAGATGAAAAATAAGATTCTCACAGATAGCAACTGAAAGAAGTAGGTCAAGAAGCAAAAAGAAACAAATGTACTATGGATTTATTCATCAGCTTATCCGTAAGTTATTCTTATGCTCATAGGTGTACCAGAAGAGAATCCCTCACTCTGAACTCTTCATAATTCATCTAGAAACAGCATTTGGAAAGCAGAAGAAAGAAATTCACTCCCTCCCACTCCCCACCCCTAGAGAAAGGGCCATCTTATGATTTAAATGGTTTTTTTTATTTTTTTCCCCCACAAACACTAGAATTGTAGTTGTCATTTTACAGTTAGGGAACTGAGATGTAGAGAGTTTACTCCTACTAAAGTCACAGGTTGCTATGGATTTTGATTTTTACTTTTAAAAAATATAACCTCTGGGCATGCTTCAGAGTCAGATCTGAAGCTATTTGCCCCTGAGTTTGCAAGAATATGCAACTGAGCCAGGAACAGAACTGATTCCTTAGACTGCGTCTGTGAAAACGTGGTTAAAGTACTGGCAGGCAGTGGTTTAGTTGTTAGCACGGGTCCTGGCATTGTTTGGACCCGTGAGAAAATGAGGGATAGTCTGGACCTGGGACTGTCATTTAGAAAGCAGCACAGATGCAGCCAGCACGCTTTGGCGTGGAATAGAGTTTGTCTCTGTGGACTAGGTTGAGCCATTTGCCCTCAGCCCTAACTTACGATGAGCCTTTGAATGTTGAACAGTTCTTCTTCCCATTCAGCTTGGGCAGTAATATGCCTTATTTGAAATTCTTGAGCAAGACCAGTATGTGTAACAAGAAATTAAAAAAATATATCATAAACATTGTTCCGTTTTCAATGCCCTGGTGCACCAGTTATCAATGCTTTGCTCATGTTTTCCTTTTATTGGCTTCTCTATTATTTGCTGCTGTGGTTTTTCCCCTCTGTGCAGGTGTTCTGTGAGCAATCACAGTTTGCCTTGACAGCTCCACAACACTATGCATAAATGGAGTGGGCTCAGTAGTCCCACATATAGGCAAATGGGCAAAAATTAAAATATCATGGGTCATAAAACTACCAAATTCCTATAGTTAAAGCAATGATCTGTTCTTCAAAGTCTCTTCAAAATGTAAGGATTTTGGGCATACTTTTATCATTCTTTGTTTTTAAATAGGAAAAGTGTTACATGATGCCATGCTTTGTCTGGTTGACAGTTCTTAATAGAAGGAACTGTAGATGGATGAATAACTGTATTTATGACTAAAACTTTTTTCTTTGAACATGTAAAAGCTTATTTTGCATTGATAATTAGGTATTTTAATTTCTGAGAACTATCTGAGAATCATTATTAACTAGACTGTCAAATGTGATGTGAATTTATCATAAATTTACGTTAGGAAAGTGCTAGCTGTACATCCTATACAGGACTGGGAACAACAGCAAAAAAAAAATAAAGGGAAAAAAAAGCTTAAAACTAACACTAAGCAGTATGTGCCCCTTTTATCATCATCAAATGCATTATGTTTCTGTACCCATTTACACAGGTACACCTGGGGCATGAAATCAGTGCGAATGCAATGCCTCACATCTTGCTAGAATTCAGTAGCAAATCTGGCACAGAGCTGTTGGAAGTATATGGAAATTGGACTGTCACGCAGGGAGAAGTGTATGATGAGCAGGGTTAGAATAGGAAACCTTGGCTGAGCTTATGGAATAATTACAAACCCCAAATGGGAACTTATTAGCTGGAAAAAATAATGGAAAGTTTTATATGTGTTAATTGATGACAGGATGACTGTGGCATGAATGGGAATGAATTGTGAAAAAGGCAAACGTGAGTTTGGGATATGCCGGCTGAGGACTTCAGGTAGAAAGCGTGCAAGGTGCTGAGCAGGTCACATGAAGAATTTTGTTTACAATAGTTCCAATCAAGAAAAAAAGAGCTTTAAAGCCAGAAGACTTGCAGAGAGTGTAACTGTAAGTGTCACAGAAACAGAAGAGCTGTTTATGGCTCCTCACACAACAGATTTTGACTTGCTCATTTGAGCACAGCCGAGTTAAGAGAAGATACATTTCTCTCAAGAAGTATTTCAGAGGTAAAAGCATCTCCTAATGAGTTTGGATATTTTAGTTAAAGGCTAATCTTGGCACAAGAACAAACAGGTATAATCTAATTTTCTATTAATCTTGGTTTTGGTTTAGTTAGTACAAGGTTTAAGGTTTTATGACTTTCTTATGGTAAAGAGAATGAAAATAAGATACTCTGTTAGGGACAGACTGGTTTATTCATGAAATACATATATGACTATATGTGAAAGATTATATGATGTGGCTGCCTGTGGCATGAAAGAGCAGGGTTAGATGATCCAGGAAATCCACTGTAGCATTCTGCTGAACATTTACAAAGATGTATTGTGCACAGTACTTACAAGAGACTACATTCAGCTGCTCTCCTCTGCTGAAGACAGTAGAATATCTTCATGGAGCAATCTGGGATTCTGGATCCTACTTTAAGGTCTCTCTTCCTGGGAAAGTATCCTACCCCTAAGCTACTGAAAAGGGGGTGAACATGGTTTGAGACCCTAAATCCCTATATTTGCAGAGGTGCCTAGACCCAGTTTTGAGGATGTGTGTCTGTCTGATGGGCTTGTGTTTCTCTGATGTTTCCTCTTGAGTGTGAGGGCATCCCATCGCTGGTGGATGAGATGTCGGAGCCGCTCCTTCTTAAGCACAACGCTCAAGGTGTCTAACGTGGCTGTACAAACTCTAACCCTTGAACTGGACACGTGACTTCCGACTTCAGTACCTGAATTCCAATTCCTGCATTGTACAATATCACATCACCTGTGTGCCTTTATTTCACATCTAATTTTTTGCAGAAAGTCCACCCAACGTGCCATTTGGGGATTGAAATGCTGCTCTGTGTGAATAAGAAACCTACCTGGATAGGTAGGTTCATGCTTCAGTAACATGAAATCCAATTCTGACCTTTGAAGTACAGTTCAGCTTGAGGGGAATACAGATTTATGTGTGTGGTTATGTAGAAGTGTTAGAAATGGTGAACGGCTGAGCGTGAACTCCACACGGAGAAGTTAGCAGTGGCTAGGACAAATGCCTGTGATGGACCATTGCCCCTGTGGCAGTGAGGTTTTGTACCAATTTTTCAACACATGAATCTCCAGTCTCAGCTGGTATAAGGTGATGCTGAGCCACTGGCTTCATAAATGGCTAATTCATATCTAATGAGGAAAATGGCCCTTAGGGACTTCTTTCCTCAGTTTAACTTCCAAATCACTTACAGGATTTTTCTGGTAACCACTTCCCCCTCTAAATAATGCATTGGGTGTCAGAGATTGATTATCCTGGTAGAGTTCTGTTCGTTGATTGTTAGGAAATGGATTCCCCACTCAGTTACTGCTTAGACAATAAAATAACAGTAGTCACGGTATTTTACAGCAGTGTTTTGTAAGTGGTTTGCATACATCTTAATATCTACCTCTCTATAATCCGCCTAATCCACCCTTTATGATGAATTTGTTAACAACATAGGGAAGGTTGGTTTGAGCAGAGAGGATGATAGCCATTTTTTAAAGTATTGCTTGTTCTACCTGTTTTTTCTCCTGTTGTGCTAGTTAATAACAACATTTATGTCGGCATATTTAGCGAGCACTAGAAAGAAGACAGAACTCTGCATTAGTATTGACTCTAAGTTAAGCACATCCAAAGTGGTGGTAGTAAAATGCAAGACAAAATAGGATGCTTTTTCTCATTTCTTTGTATTTTAATATTTCTTTCAGTAGGCTCCTGCTTTGAAGATAACTGCAATATTAATCTAGCAGACTTTTTCAGGTGAAATTTTTAAGATGACATCTGTGATATTTAGTAGGTTGAACACTGACATCAGAGCATGATTTGCTGTAACCTTTTTTATGGTGACCCGAGGCAGTCTGACATTCATCTAAAAGCTAGACACTGCGTCTTTGGGGAAGGCTGCCCTTAGGTTCTTGCAAAAAAACCAATTATTTTGAGAACTGCTTTTGAATACGATCCTCAAAAGACAGAGGGTAGGAGAGCCAAGAGGGACTGTCATGGAACACCTTACTCGTGATGTTGTGAGGATGGTAACCTAGCAATAGCTTGGCCGTGCATACTCAGAAGCGTAATGATGGCTAGTTCCATAAAGCAAGTGTACAACTGTGACGTGGCTGTCATGACAGTAATAACATAACCTCTCATTACAGGTTTTTCATACCAATAATTGTTCATCAAGTGTCACCAGGATAGGGGCACCCAGGATTAAAAACATGTGAACAATTATGGATGTCCTGCACGCATCTGGAGACTTCCTAAGAGAAAGGTATGGTCACGGCGATCCTGGGCAGAAAGCTCCTTTGCACTGTGTAGGATTCAAGGACCCTCTTGGACTGATAGGGTTTCCTTGGCAAAAAAAGATGGACAGAAACAGCATCTCTTTAGCAGCTCGAGCTGCTAGACAGCTGTTCTGGAGAACAGCAGAAGCTCCTGTAGGGAAGAGCTGCCCACATGCTATTTGCTTTCCCGTGTGAGGCTGAGGGACACATGAACACTCGGCAGGTGGGACAAGGATGTACTCGCAGCCTCTGCTCCAGGAAAGAGGGAGCAGGTGCAGGAGCCTGCTCCAGTGACTACCCAGTGTGTCACCAGCAGCCCACAGCCTGTGGGTGGGACATGGCACACTAGCCAGACCGAGGCGGGAGGTGGCCAGCAGTGGTCCTTAGGGAGGAGGATAAAAGAAACAGCAACAAAAAGGCTGTTCTTGGGGGAGGGATGGACAATCTGTTGCTGCATGATGGTTAACCTGAACCATTAAATATTGCCCAGTTTCACAAGCCTCTCCATTCGGCATCTGTAAATCCTCTAATTTTGGCTAAATCCTCTAATTTTGGCTAAATCCTTTTGTTTCCTATGCTTTGCCTTCCCATACCATTTCTCCACTCTGTCTCCTTTCAGTGCTCCACAAAAAGTGAACTATGGACAGTAGGAGCTGGTTTGTTTGTTTGTTTTTTTATTGCACATCTGTGCTATTCCAGGCAAAATGGAGCTTTGATGTGAGTAAGGCTTCCAGGCGCTATTTTAAGTATTCCATAAATGATAGTAATAGCACCAGATAATGATTAATTTTAAGTGGGGGCCTGGTTAAAAATCCCAGTGCTGGGCGAGGGAGGGTAATTCTTGACAAGAAAAAAAGTCCTCCTCAGAAGACTATGGACCCGTCTGTAATTTTAACCCTCTTTCCCCCAGAGATTAGGACAGTGGAAATTGATTGGGTTGTTTCATTGCCAGATAATGTAGGTGTTTGATCAACTTCTACTTCAGGTGCTGAGAGACAAACAATTCCCACCATTCTTTTGATCTTTAATGAAGTTTTAACCTTGAAGCTGACTCCTGCACCGCACCTCTCTGCTCTCCCTTTGGCCTGAATGCAGGATGCTTCGGAGTGGCTTTGCTGTATCTGAGCAGACGCTGTACTTTGTATTTCCCTGGCTTCTTTGCATCCTTGAGTGACACCTGCCTTGTGACTTAAGAAGGTGGCTGACAAGAGCAGTGAGGAGAAAAGGTCACTAGGTCAGGTATGGGAATTATGAAAAAAAAGAGGGTATAATATCCCAGACTGTTGCTAAATATTATACTTTGGAGATTGCTACTGAGATATGAATGGGAAGGAGTGAGAAGTCTGGAGGAGGTCTGGAAGTGGTTGGAGAAGGTTCAGAACTTAAACAGAAACTGAAAGTCTTACACAGAGGGCAGAGTGGCAGTCTGCTTGCTCCTGGTGGCAGAAAGACTTGAGGAGGAGATGCTTTTCTGGGTCACGTTAGAAGTTAAAAAAGAAATGAAATGTCTGGTCTTAATTCCACCGGTGGGTTAGGTGTCCCGTCAGTAAGCATACTTACTTTAACTGGCTCACGTTTTTCTTATCTGGTCAAGATGTTCTTCAGAAAGAGTGTGAAATACTGTGATAGATAAGGAATGACTGTGTTTAATACAAATTTCCATCTGAAAGGACAAAAACGTAACAAGGGTTAGACAGGCAAGTCAGCTTTTCTCCAAAATTAGTAACATGTTTCCTTCAAACTTTTCTTATACAAGCAAAGATTAGTCAATTAAAAGGTAGTTGATAATAATAATTGCTGCTACTTAGTTTAATACCATGTGACCTGTCTGTATGGTGGTAGCATAATATGAGAGGGCTAATTAAACAGTTCTCAACAAGTTCTTAATGATGAGAGAGAAGTAATACTCCGAGGTAATAATAGATGGTGTTTAATATTTGGCTTGTCCAATACCAGACCACAACACAAGTCTTCAGAAATTCTGTTACAGAAATAATCACTAATATTTATATTCATATAAGATAAACTGCATATGACAGTAGAAATATTTAGGTAAACTTTCACGTATAAATAGCAAGTGTAAGACATTGATGTTGTGTTGGATTTGGGAAGTGACTGCTGCTGCTGCTGGAAGATGCTGACGTTCTGCAGAACCAGGTGACAAGACTGTTCTTCCAGTCCATGGTAGTCTCCATCTAGGCAGCAAGACTGTTTTGCCCTCTTTGACTGTCTAATTCCCCCAGAAAAAGTATGTTTTGTTTATACCTTGAAATTTCCTGGTTATATAAGAATATATTGAAAGAGGTGAGAGAATGCAAAACAGAGTGTGGGTTTTATGTCTTCCCCTAGACCTGCGCTGAGTTTGACATGTCTGTTAAGGTAATTGATGTAATGTAATTGATATGTAAGGTAAGAAATATGACATGTTATGAAGTTGGAATAGGTGGCTGTTGCCATGCACAGCCAATACAGATGTCCTATGTTCTCTCCTTTTGGAGCTGTAAAAAGATTATATGCAACCCCCCCCCCCCCCCCCCCCCCTAAAACAATGAAAACAAAAAAAAACCCAAAACAATAACAAGGTACCTAGAACAGTCCAGGGTGAGCTGTTCTATTAAGTTAAATATTCTCACATTAAAAAAACCCACACTACCTTAATTCTAATCTGAAATAGTTTATCTTCCCCTTTTAACCTCTGAAACATATCATTCTGCTGTATTGAAGAGTCAACTACTTGTTCCCGTATGTCCTTAAAAAAACAAAGTACAGAATGGGAAATGATTCCTGGATCAGCAAATCCAGGTCACCATGATCCTTGGAAGGTGTATAATAGATGGAGAATCCACAAAGCACATCAAGTATGCCTCAACTTAATGTAAATCAGAACCTATGATCAGAGGAAGGCAGCAAGCAAGACCAAGATCAGTGATCCTCCTGCAGTGGCAAAGGATTTATATAAAAGTAATAAATAGAGCCTTGGAAATGGGCTAGATCCTGTGCTTTAAAAGAAATCCTAGAAAATCAGGCTCATTCAAATAAAAATTCAATCCCAGCGTTATCTGATAGAGGGTTTAAACTTGGATCAAGGCTTTCTAATGAGACACAATCCCTTGTCCCTAGCTGTGATCCATCTGAGCATAACTAATTATGCTCCTTTTGTTGCCTCAGAGGAAGACAACACCTCTCTTCCATTCCTGAAATAAGCTGTGCACTGAGACAAAAATAAACACGTCTGGTAAATAGGGTAAAAACAAATGCAATCAGCAGATTACAATAAGAAATCTTCTTCAATCAGCTTTAGAATTTCCAGTAATTTAAAACTCCAAACTTTCACAGCCTGTGATTAAGGAAGTCACCTCTCTGTTTTTATTGCTAAGCTAACCAGAGTGACCTCCTGCACTACCCTCTGTAAGGTCTGTCCTCAAACTCTGCCATCACTGCTGTGATTATTTAAGACCTTCCCAGTGTACCAAAATCTCTTGTGGATCCAGAAGTGAGAACCGTGTTGCTATAGCGGTCACAGCTGCTTCAAACACATATATAATAGCATATACCCCAAATCAATGGGTTCAGTTAGCTGAAAACCTCAGCCCTTTGGCAACAATGTCATCTGAGAGATGGCACGTAGTCCAACCCTTGCCATGCTATCAGCTCCGTTTCAGGATGTTTCCCAAGACTGAGTCTTACAGCCAGTCCCTGTGGACAACACTTTGTTCCTAGATGTCCTTTTATATAATTCCAAAGCATGCATTGCTTCCTTGCTTCCCAACTTTCCTAGTGATCCAGGTACTTCTCTCTCACTGTCTTCCTCTGTAATTTATCACTTGCCCATTTTTCATCTCAAACTTTGGATTTTTTGTCTTTGGACCAAAAAACAATCTGTGCAGGGCACTATAAAATATCTTTCATACAAGCTGAAGGTCATTCTTTACATTCAGACACTGTTTTAAAAGGAATGTTAATTTAAACGTCGTGTTTTTGTTTAAAACTCAGTCTCTGTTGTTAGGAGTAAGCCTTTCCAGGGAAAACAGAAAAAAAATCTCTAGGGTTTTCCAGTTTTATTATTCTGCGTGTTTTGGAAGTGCTCTGGATATAGTTGATTTCCCCATATTCCTATGTAGTCCATTAAGTCCTCCTATAAATACTTCAGCACATGCCTAACTTCACTCGTGGGAAGTGGCCACATGGCAGTAAAGGCAACAATTCACATAAACAGAATTCTGCACAGGATTTTAGCAGGTTGTTTTCCATGGCACATATAGCAATGGACTAGGGAATATTTAAAATAAGGAATTGCACATCACAATGCTAGTCAGATCTAAGATAGCATTTACAAATAAGAGTTGCTCTTGAGGAAAAATTCCAAAGGTGTTGAAGTGTCACTTCTTCGAATAGTGATTTAAATTATTTATTTTTTTTATTATTCCTTGATTTTTCAGCTTTCTGTGGCTTTAGCCATAGCTGCAAATAAGCAAGCTGGGGACTGTTGCTAGCCCTGAAGCCAACCAGCATGACAAAGTTTGTGTCTTGCATGTCCTAGAAGAGGGCGGCTGCATCCGAGTTATCTACTCATGTTGCCTGGTCACAGTACCCCCTGAACCATGCCTGGCCCTTTCCTCAGAGGTTGTTAGTTGGCCTAGAAGAAAACCATGCTATGGACCCTGCTAATTCAACATGCTCCAACCTGCATGTCCTGTATACTGCTTTAATATAGAGTTGCTTGTGGTTCTCTACTTTTATTTTAGCAGACATAACCCCTCCTATCTTGTTATATTAGTCAGCAATTGGCTTTTAAATTCTTAGCCTGCTAATTGAAAATGACAGGGATTTGTTCCGAAGGAAACATTCTTGAGTCTATGACAAGGCATCACTGCCAGGGGGTAAAAAAGTGATTACAAATATATACCTGTTTCTTAGCAACCATTGAGAGCTCCCCTTTCTAATTAATACTGTACACTTCCTTGATAATACAAATCCTTGAAAGCCTTATTAGTTCACAGAACTGAAAGATCAATTAATCTCAGTTAAAAGTTGATGGTATGAATAATTTTTGTGAAATTCTGGCTGTGCGTGTTTAACGTTAAGACAAGCAAGCCAGCCTTTTTGTTTTATTTTATCACTTTGTTTTATAAAGAGCTTGAAAATACTCAAACGCACAAAATGTATAAACAACATAGATTAGTTTTCCTTCACTTGGTTGCTCAGTTCCGACTTCATGCTCTTCGCAATTCTAGTAGCATAAACGGCAAGCTTACCCATGACAGGCGTGATGGAGGAGTTCCTCTTGCTTTACCTGCAGCAACCAACCACAAAAGCAGAAGCGAGAGAGAGAACAGGGTTCTTCAAATCCTCCCAGCTTACAAAAGTTTAATGAAATTTCATCGTCATTGCTAAACTGACCTTCTTATATATCGAGAGAGTGCCTCAGGCAAAGACAAAGCTATGGAAGTAGGAGATAAGTCAATGGAAGCTGCATATGTGAACTATAGTTTCAGTAAGAAATCCAAACGCATGATTTTATAACCAGAAAATCTTGGGGATTACATATGAACATAGAGCTATCTATATAGATATGACTGCAGGGTTGGGGTCTTATTAGCATTGTGTCACGTTTATACCGCTATCTATCATAATACACCTTCTTTAAGGTAACAGCGGATGGTGCTGATAGATAGTTCCAAGTCCTGCTCCCTTGTTTATGTGTAACAGTCCAGATTAGGGAGGAGAAGAGGGTGTGCACAGACCTTGGGTAGATGGTGACTGTTGAAAAAATGGTTGTGGTTTTTTTTTTCCTGACATCATCTTGGATTGGGTGAGGTGCTGTTTGGATGTTAGATTAATATTATATTATACTGCAGCACTGGACTGCAGCACTTCAGAGGAGAAAACCCCCACTGTTCTTTCATCCAACAGAGGCATACTAGGTGTTTGCAACCTGAAGTTTCTGTGCTCCCTCTATATTATATGGTGAGATTTGATTATCTGGGGGGGGAAGTACTTTCTTCCTGCTGCTCTCAGTCAGAGGGAGACCGTGAAGGATCTGAAAAGCTCATTTCCCTGCAGGAAATTACTGTTGTCTGAGATACAGCAGTGAGCAGCAGCACCTGGTGTAGTTTTGTGGTGGTACTTCTATCCAACTCGATCAGATAAGAGGATGCTTTCCCCTCCTAGGAGCAAGGGTAGGAACATAAAGCCCCTGCTCCAACACGTACTCCACCTTGCAGTAGTTGTTTGTTTGGGGATGGCTCTTGCAGGTCATTTCACAGAATTACAGAACAGTTGGAGTGTGAAGGGATTTCTACAAGTTGTCTAGTCCAAACCCTCTGCTCAAAGGTCACCCAGAGCTGTGTCCAGACAGGTTCCGAGTATCTCCAAGTATGGAGACTCCACAACCTCTCTGGGCAACCTGCGCCAGGGCTTGCCTATTTTCATAGGAAAAAAAGTTTCCTGTTTCAGTGGGACCTCCTATGTTTCAATTTGTGCCCATCGCTTCTTGTCCTGGCACTGGGCACCACTGAGAAATTCCTGGCTCTGCCGTCTTTACTCTTCACCCTGCTCAGGTATTTACAATGGATAAGAGCACCCCTGAGCCTTGCCTTCTCTGGGATGAACAGTCCCAGGTCTCTCAGTCTTGCCTTATGTGAGAGGTGTTCAAGTCCCTTAACCATCCTTGTGTCCCTTCTTTGGCCTCTCTCCAGTATATCCATGTCTCTCGTACTGAGGAGCCCAGAGCTCCTCCAGGTATGGCCTCCCCAGTGCTGAGCAGAGGGGACGGATCACCTCACTGACCTGCTGGAAATGCTTTGTCTAATGCAGCCCAGGAGGCTGGTGGCCTTTCTTGCCAAAAGGATCCATTGTGGGCTAATGTTCAACTTCATGTTCACCAGGACCCTCAGGTCCATTTTTGCAAAGTTGCTTTCCAGCTGGCCTGTCTCCAGAATATACCAGTACTTGGGATTGCTCCTCCCCTGGGGCAGAAACTGGCATTTCCCTTTGCTGAACTTCATGACGTTCCTGTTGGCCCATTTCTCCATCCTGTCAAGGTCCCTCTGAACGGCAGCACGACTGTCTGATGCATCAACTACTGCTCCCAGTTCTGTTATCACCTGTGAACTTGCTGAGGGGGCAGCTTCCCCTGCCGTTATCCAGTTCATTAATGGAGTTATCAAACAGTATTGGCCCCAGTGTGAGCCCCTGGGGTACATCACGAGTGGCTGGCCTCCAGGTGCACCTTGTTTCACTGAACACAAGCCTTTGAGCCCATCAGTTCCAACCATTTTCAATCCACTTTACTGTCCACTTATCCAGCCCGTACTTCTTCTCTCTATGAATCAGGGTGCTATGGGAGACAGTTTTAAAAGCATTACTGAAATCCAGGCAAACAGCACCCAGTGGCCTTCCCTCCTCCACCGAGCTAGTAATCTCATTTTAGAAGGCTAGGGTGTGGTGAGGCTTACTGTGTGGGATCTGTGGAGGAAGTCCTGAGTTTTGTTAGGAGTTCCTTCTTCACCCATGCAGGCCTACTGCCGTCTTTACTTCAGCTGGTTTCCTGCAGACTGGGATGAGCCATTCCTGAGCTTGGAGGAAATTATCCCTGAAAGTCAATCAGCTCTCCTGGACCCTTTTTCTCTCTAAGGTGGTCTCCCATGGGATTCTTCTGAGAAAATCTCTGAACAAGCCACAGTGTGCTCTCCTGAAGTCCATGGTTAGGATCCTGCTTTCAGCCCTGCTCCCTCATCTCAGGATCCTGAACTTCACCATCTCATGGTCCCAAATCCACCTTTCAAGTCATGACCAGCTTTTTCTTGTTTGTGAGTATGTCCCCTCGTTGGCTTCTTAGTCACCTGTGTCAGCACACTTCAGAAGCTTTCTGGATTGCTTCTGCCCTGCTGGTTTGTCCCTCTGGGAGATACCAGGGTGGTTGAAGTCGCCCACAAGGACCAGGACTGCGAATATGAGACTTCTTCCAGTGGCCTGAAGAAGGTCTCATCTACATTTTCCTCCTGACCAGTAGGTCTATAGCAGACGCCTACAATATCATCCACTTTGGTCTGCGCGTTAACCTTGACTCATCATATTTCAGCTGGCTCATGGCCCATCCCTTGGCAGCACTCCATGCATTCCCCCTGCTCTCCCACATAAAGGGCACAGAGCCTTCTTCCAGGCCCCGGAAAAAGGCAGCAAAATAACCAAGCTCTGAGATAATGGCTGAAGCCTTTTTCGGCGCTGCCGAAAGCACACAGGCACCCAGCTGCGTTACACTGCCCGTGCTGAACAGAGGTAAATAGGCACATTGCCAATACATTAGTTTACTCAGCAGCACAGAACTGCTCTGTGTCCCTAAAAACAAATGCTAAAAGACAAAGGCAAATGACCTCTTGTAGTTGGGAGACTGACTGGTAGTGAAATAGATACACAGGAGAAAAATGCCCATTTCCAATAAAATAAGGGGGCTTGCATATAAATTTTTAATAGAAGAAAAAGCTGTTTATGCCTGAATTTATGTGCCAGACATTCCCTAAACAAGGAAAAGTTGCAGTGTAGGAAGAATAATTTAATATTAAGCACAAGATATATAGTGACAAAACTTGGTATACCAATCTCTGTTGTCCTAAGTAACAAATACTCTCCAAGCTGTGTCTGTGATAAACCACATTTGTGTTGCTGTGAAGGGAGAGGCACTGCTAGGAGAATACATACTCACTGGCTGCCAAAATTCTTTTGCAGTTTCAATTAGAAATAGCTATTATAGAGATAAATGTTGTTTTGTATAGGGCTCTCTATCAAACATTACTTGGGGGATCTGGAGGAGTTCTGCTTGTATACAGTTGGAAATACTGGATCCATGGCTTGTAAAATCAACTGGGTTGACAAATGTGGTAAATTATTGTCAGCCATGGGAAAATGAAAATGGGAATGTCAGTGGCTGTCTTACTCAGAGAGCAAGGTGACAGATTATACTCAAGCATTGCAGATAATTTGATTTTCATCTCTGGTAAAAAAAAGAAAAAAAAGAAAAAGCAGAAAGATTCTTGCAGAAATACTAAAATTACAGGTAACTTCCTATGTGACATTTTATCTAAATCGTCCTGAAGTGTCTTATTGAATTGAAACTTAAATTGTGCCAATAAGCTCCTGAGCAACTGATAAATATTTGCATTGGGGTAGAGATCTTCCTTTCTTGTTCAGCTTAAATAACAGCAGTTTCTGCTTTAGAAGAAGCAGGTTGTTTACGCTCAATTTCCACAGTCCCCTTCCATTATATACATTTATATTTCACTCATGAGTATTCCTAATATTTATTACAGTAATGACATATCTATATATAGCTTCTTATTAACATTGCTAAATAAGCCTTCTAATATCTAAAATGAAAAAAAGCACAAGGTGCCAGTACCTCTTGGTCCTCCAGAAGCATAAAGGTAGCAAAAAATCCCAATTCTAGATATTTTAAACTTTAAAGCTGTAATTCTGCAAAGACACAAGACCAGAAGAGAACCCAGAGTAACTGAATACAGTGGTAGCTATCAAGGGCAAGAATATCCTATGATCTCTTGAATAATCATGGAATTAATGGAAGATGCATACACTATTCTACAGAGTCTGTTGCTGTCTGTTCTCCTTGGTGTTTTTTGCTTTTCACACATTTTCCATAAAGAAAAATAATTGGAGCTTACCAGACCTATTTTCAGCTAAAGCAACTATTGGACTGCTACAGCCAGCAGAGCAGCAGGAAGTATAAGCAATAACAGAGAACTGAGTCCCGGGAAGTCTGTGGAGGAGTGGGATTCAAAGAAACCAAACAAAATTCAAAAGGAACCATGTATTAAAAACAGCAGTGAAAAGGAACATAAATACACCTCTCATTCTCTCTTTCATGAATTATTTTTCCATTGTAAGGGGATATGGTACTATTTGTATCCCAATGTACAGCCAGAATTATATTAAAAAACCCCAAACCCCTCTTTTCTCTGTAGTGTTATATGAGAACTCTAAAAGTTAAGCTTTTTTCTGGATATCTTTTTTCTTTCTCCCACTGTTCTATTCAATTTCAGAGAGCACAACCAAGCTAGTGATTTAGTTAGGCAAAATTCCTGTTTTAAGTTATGTGCAACTGAAAGTGTTAATCCTACGTTGGTTAAACATGATCTTAACGTCATCTGTAAATTGGAAAAGCCCATGCAATATGATATATAAACCCTGTTAAACGGCAGCAATTAACTAACACTTCAAGATGCCAGACAGGAAGGTCTGTTCTGCCATACCCACAAGAAATATTGCAAGCAGGCAAACCAGCAAATGGACTGTTAGCAATTAGCAAGGGAAGAACAGCAAGTATAGCGGTGCATGTTGTTATGCCTCCGCTTAGGCCGTGGTGAGCTGAAATTTAAGCAATTCTACTTCTTCCACCTTACAAGACCATAGCAGAACTGACAAATGTTTAGAACAAGGTTGCAGGATGTTGAAAGTTAAAAATGTTCTTCCATATTTTGAATAAATAAATAGGCGATGGCTCTTCAAGCGCCCCTGGATAAGAGTGGGAATTGACTGAGGTCTGTAAAATCATGAATGACATTGGAAAGACTTGCATTATCACCATATATACAAACCAGTTTGTCCTTTAGGAGCTTATTCTGAACTAGCTGTGAGTACACATGCGGAACCGATGCTGTTTCAGTTAGCGTTGGTGGCTACGGTCCCTGTCGGTCCTAAGTCGCTGAGGTTGATTTGGCCAGTGCTCAAAGCTCTTTGATGTGGGAAGCCAGAAGTGAAGTGGGCTGCATTCCCCACTTTTGCTTATCCACCCTTGAAGTTTTCTGCTTTTCTGCTCTATCCCTCCTAAAAAAGGGGGAGATACCATCTGTTCTTGATACTTTGTGTTTGGGATCAGGCCTTGTACTGGGTTTTTCTTATTTTGCAGGAATTCTGGTTCCATCAGACACCCTTCCTGCCCACGCTGTGTCCTTAGTTCTCATCTTACAGATTTTAGTACTTGCACATGCTTTTCTACGCATCTGAAGCCATATCTCAAGTCACCATTTGTGTTTTGCAGTTATGGCTATTATTTATATTTTAACCTGCACGACAAAATACATGGCCTTACAATGTTACAATATGCTTTTATGATGATGCTGATTGTGGTATTTTAGTGTGCTTATGTATGGGGTATAGGCAAACAAGTATTAATTGTATCTTGCTCTGTGTGCCTCTATCCTATGGCTGCAAGATGCCTCCGCTAGAGCTACAGGTTAACTAGGGGACAGCACGTTCATAGCCAACAAAAGCAGGGAGTTTTCCATAAAACTGGTAAACCTCCTTGTCATAAGATTTTCCCAATGCTAAAACCATGCCATTAAAAAGGGTGTTGAGTTCACAGATCAGAGATTTATCAAAGGCTATTGAACATAGAGACATAACATTTGGGATTTATTGCCAAAAATAAATACCCTAAAATACAGGACACATCTGCCCCGAGTTGGCAGATATGCCACAGGACCTGCAGAAGACCTGTGCCCTCCTGGAGCAGCAGCTGGTTGCCAAGTCAGATACACACAGAGATTTGAAATAGCAGCAGGCACCTACATTTATGTACCTAAATACCATCCCTGACTGTCTCAAAAAAATCTGAGAGACTGTTGGAGGCTACGTACCTGTCATAGTGTCAGACAGACGGACCTACAGCCTAACTCAGTCCTCCTGGTTTTATGTAATGTGAACCTTGACGGGGGACAAACAGGGAAGATCTCTGGGGCATGAGCTGAGGTTAGTCTGAAGTGACAGAAGTATTGCAGATATGTGTAGTCTAAATTCAGGCAAAATCAATGGTAGGGGAAAGGCGGTGAAGCTGTCGGCTGAAAGTTATGTATTGTTAGATACTGGAATATATATGACTGCCAGGTTACAGACCTCGGGGATGCAGGGTAAATCACAAATAGGAAACCAGAGACAGTCAGCCGCAGCTCAGTCTATGGTTTTGAGCAGCAGGATGGCTGAATCCTGCTGCGCCTGGTGAGCAGCACGTCGCTCCTTCACGGTGTCACTGCATCTCAAAAAAAGGACCTGAGCAGTGTGGTTGGAGCTAAGCCTGTGGAGAAGGGAACAGCCCAGGAAAAGGAGCGGCCTGTTATTTAGTCATCAGCTTGTAGAAGAGGCACAAATGGAGAAAACTGTTGTTTGAGTGAAGCCACCCAGAAGAAAGGTAGGGCTGACATCAAGCTGTGACTGAAGTGATTTGCTTAAGGACTTTTAACCGGATCGTGAATGGCTGCAATTTCTCTGAAAGAAGAAAGGCCTTCAAGGCCCTTTTGCTGGTTGTGTGTGTTCTCTCATTTCATCTTTAATATCTTCAGAAGAAATCAGTTTCCCCAGTAATCTGTGGGAGGGAGGAGTCTGTGGTTTTGACTGATGCTGTCAGTGGTCTGAATAAAAGACCAAATTGCTGGTAAGTACCGAGACCTGATATACCCATGGAACAAGCGGAGACCATCAGTCTTACAACAGCAGAATACAAAACAAGGTGCTGAGACGAAAGTCCTAATGAGAGTCAAAGATTTTTATGGTCAACAGAATTGTGGGCAATCTGCATAAATGGAATGATCTTCTTTATGATGCCAGTGCAAATACAGCACAGCACAGCTGCGGTTAGTGGACTCCCCCTGTTTTACAAAGCAAAATAAAGGAACAAAAATAAAAATCAGGTCCAAGTGTATTGCAACAGATTCCTCTAACTTTGGAGTAGAGGACTCATTCAGTCCTTCCAAGGTGTTACTAACTGTAAGTGAATTCCTGATTATTACCTTCCTTTAGTTCTGAAGCAGATAGATTTAAAAGCCCTTCATTTCAGCACTGGTA
This sequence comes from Falco cherrug, assembly GCF_023634085.1. Taxonomy (NCBI): domain Eukaryota; kingdom Metazoa; phylum Chordata; class Aves; order Falconiformes; family Falconidae; genus Falco; species Falco cherrug. The sequence continues at coordinate 9,392,815 of NC_073698.1, forward strand.
TTTTTATTGTACAAGTCTACCTGGCGCTGTTCCAATGTACAAAATGGAAATAGCAACAAGCCTGAAAATATCTGAATCTGTCGAGAACAAACTTCTCTTAAATAGAGTACTTAGCAGCATATATTCTGTTAATGGACTTGCCATGATACTGACATCGTCAGTTGGAAGACAGATGTGAGTACAGGAAGAATATAGACTGAGGGGGATTTTGCAGTGTAATGAGAAATACCTTAATGTATGATCTAAAAGGAAGAAAATGTTACAGGCCCTGGGTTTGATACAGTTGGCTGGATTTTGTTCTTAGTTACACCAGTCCAAATGCAATCTGTTCACCTTAAAACCATGCAAGTAAATGGAATCAGGATCTTTTCCATTTTGTCTATGTTTTTAGTGTTTAACTGTCTACAGGAAATGAACTCTATACATGAGTAAGAAAATCTCTCTTGGTAGAAGTTACGGCCAGGTGAACAATGGCTCTCCCTTTCCCTTGGGATCTCATCTAGCTTTTGTTGATGTCAATGGTAGGACTGTGGCCACTGGGGAGGAGCAGGATTGTGATCTAAATTGCTGTAATCCAAAATAATATTGGACAAGTATCACCACATAAATTGTACTGCAACTGGCACAGCTGTTCTTAAAATCAGATGCTTGGCTGTGTGAGAACTAAGCAGCTACATATATGATGCTGATACGATAACAGAAGGTCTTACGTCCACAGGATTAGCAATGCTGCACGTTTTAAGGTTTGTGGCCAAAAGCGCTAAAGACATACTCTTATCCAATCTCAAGGAAAGTCAGTGTTTTCTGAAAATAGAGGAAATATGTTTCCAAAAAGCCGTTATTTTCAAATAGACGGTTGGGAGTGCTTACAGCACCCTTTCAGGCAAATTGGTGCAAGCTTCTGGGAGCTCTCCCTGCACTTGCTTTGCCTACAAGCCTTGAGGTGAGTGTGAAAAGGAGGCAAGTGCTCATCCAAGGGTTCAGAAGTTCAGAAAGGGAGACTGAAACAGAATGAAAGTCCCTCTGTGTATGACCTGACCTATACACTGACACACCGTGTGTTACTAGATTACAACATCTGATTGTCCAGCCTGGCAGTGACATTCAACACTCACAATGTGCTTTTAAGGTCTGAGCAAAATCAGCCTTGCTTTGTCATTCCAAATGCTTTATTCTGTCAAAAGTTACAGTTCTTATGGGCCCTGGTTAACAAGGTAGCTAAGAGATTTTATACAGTGGGGTGGTAGGATAGCTAGACAGGTAGCTGTAGAGGTTAACACTTCTAGCTGCTACTCATGCCTGGTGATGGAGGCTGTCACACAAAAGACTGCATGATTCAAAAATTAACTTACCTAATGCTTCAGAGCCATAAAAAAGAAAGCGGCCTCATGACTTTTAATGAAACAGGTCAGTAAACTGAAACGTGGTTATTCAGGAGGCACAAGCACCCTATTCCGTTTGGATAGAATATGAAAACCATTTTTATTTAGAGCAGTACCTCTTGACTCTTCTAGCATTACTTTTTTTCAGAAGGATTCAGCCATATTTCAGTTTCCTCTTTGGGATGCATGAAATCACCCAAATCTAATTAGCTATTCACATCCTGAATCAGCTGATATCAGAATGACTGAATATTAGGAGAAAAAAATAGACTGAAATTACAGCAATGAAAACCTAATTTAATGAAGATGAGAATCAGATTCATTGTTCATTGTTGTCATATCTGAATTTCTTCGTTTGGAGACAGCATCACTGCCAGATGCTAAGCGTAAAATTGTGACATAATGCAATTATGTATGCTTAATCTCTATCTAGTCAATAGTTTTTTCCATAGACTCACAGGAATTAAAGATGGGGAAGAATATGTATGCCAAACTGTCCACTCGGCAATGCGAGTTTCTCCCTTGCAGACTGTTAACAACTGCTCCATCCATTGCACTTCATATCATTTCTTCTGATTTCATAGGCCTTGGTGGATGGAAAATGAAAAGGTGTATGTGTTTTTCAACCAACTTACAGATGTTCTACCCTGGTCAGTCTTGGAGACTACCAGCATAAACATGTTTAAGGGTCTAATTAGAATATCCCTGCCCAGTATGGCCCTAGGTACAAATTTTATAATTTATTACAGAACACATGAGTCCCTTCATGGTGCTTCTCTAATTATATCCTTTGTTAGTGACTCATTCATATACATAGACATTTATATGCAAAATTAAGTTGTAAAGTGCATGCATTTCCACATCTCAGTATGGGAGACGGTCCAAGCAGATCGCATCCTGCTACTGCAACCACTCCTGACCATCTCTAGCAGCTGTACCTACTCCATTTTACAGTTTTAATGGGTCAAGATGAGATATAACTGTGTTTGGAACTGAATTTTTTGTTGAATACTTTTCCCACTGAATCAGAGAATGCAGACAATTTTCATGGAAGCATTCGGATTTCAAGATGTGTCTCAGCAATCCCATTGAAGAGGATATAGGCTGGCGTTGGAAGCTAGGAGCTCCCACGATCTTCAGCACTGTAAGCACTCCTAAAGCTCAGGGTTTTCTACTCTGAAAAAAAAGAAGTATTTTCTGTCTCTTGCTGTGTTGTTTTCCTTAAATGCCAGATGCTGAAGGATTCCTGTTCCAGTGGCTAATTTCATTAAAATAAATGCAAAAGAGAAAATGAGGGGTGTTTGGGGATGTTAGGAATGTGTTTCCCATGACAAGAAGTATTTTCTTGACTCCTTGAGGGTCAGGGAGGGAAAGGAAAGGCTTTTTTTTTTTCAGCTTGAAGAGAGGGATTTTTGGATTCTTTCTGAAAACAAGTAGAAAACCACCATTGATATAACAGAAATGTCCCTCCTCTGCCAGCAGCTACAGGTTTTGCTACAAATTCTTACCTCAGATTGAGCCAGTGCTGGTTGAACTCACATCACAAAAGAAGTGGATGCTGTTAAGTGGTCTTGTTGGAGGGAGAAGTCAGCTGGCGTTCAACAGCAACAGGTGGTGCTCATCTGCAGAACAGCCCAAGAGCAGCAGTGACCTCAGATCAGACTGAGTTGGAAGAAAATAATTGGAAGAACCAAGGGCACAGAAAGGACAAAGTCTGGACTTTTCAAGTGATGTATTCTTGTATGAGTAAAAACTGGAGGCCCAGGGACAAGTAGTCCTGGATGGGGTGAAACTTGGCAAGGCAAGAAGTTTAGAGAGCAAGAGAGAAGCCTGCTGGAGGAAGGTGGGCAGGTAACCAACTGGCTTCTCTTCTGCCCTTCCTTGTGGGGACATTTAGGAGGCTGAAGTTGTTACTAAAGTTTTTTTACTAATTTCTGTTAATGTTACTAATTTTTTTAACCTTATGTTTAGGTCATTCTTACTCGCTTCTGTTTTGAAGGTTACTGGCCTGATGGAATCTTCTCAATTTATGTAAATCCTGAGATATTGCACTGTTTTGAAGGGAACTGATTTACTCCCTGACCTGAATTATGACCTAATTTAGGCTGATTAGATGTACTTGTTGCAATTTTAAGAATACATTCAGAAATATGAGACTTATAGGTAAAATTTTGTGTGCAGTAATTAATTTTCTCCATCCATTTTGGTATTATGGTTCAAGCTCTGTTTCCAAAAACATTGTCTGGGCCAAGCTAAGCTTCAAGTATATTTGATATCCAGTGAAAATATAGTATGTCTGGACTTAAAAAAAAAACAAACAAAAAAACCCCAAACAAACCAACAAATTAATTTTCTATTTGATTTAAAGGGGAAATAAAGTCTTCATGGATTATAAAGTACTTTGGGAGAGGAAGGCTAGTACACTGCATCTGTTAGGAAGATGACTTTGACTCTTAAACTTTTGCTACATTCAAAATTTAGTAGTAGGAAAATAAACTCCATTTAGGCTTCTAGAGTCAGTCATTTTACTCTGAGTTTTAGGAATAAATCATCTCTGACACAAACCTCAAATGTAAAATGCAAAAGTTTTTGTTTGCTTGCTTTTGTTTTTCTTGTTTGCTTATAAACCAAAGAGTTGCAAGCTGACTTTGTAGAAAGGCTAAAGAAAATCAAATTAAAGCTGTATTGGTACTTTGCTTTAGGAATAAACAGCATGCAATTTTTCTCAGCAGCCTTATTTAGCACACAAATGTAATTGAATTGCAACTGACTAATTGCACTTTATTTCTGTAGAGTATGAAAGGTTTCACTTGCCAAACTGTATCCTGTGTGTGTTTATGCATATTTTAAGCAAAAGTTCTCAAGAAGCATCATAACACCCCCAAAGTGAATCTGTCACTATTAAAATGTTATTGCACTTCATCCTTTTCTAGATGAATTACATATTTTATTTTTTTTTAAGTCGGCAGAGCAGTAAAAAAACCTTTATGATGGATATTTGCCAAACATTGATAGTGGTGCCTCAACAGGGATTCTACAGTGTCTTTTAGTTTTCATTATGCGGGTAAGGGAGCAGTAAAATTACATCTGGAAACTATTTCACTTTAAATTTAAACTAAGGGACTTAGGAAATGGAGTAGACACCACAGCAAAGGAAGAAACCTAGAAGTAGCAAAGAAAACCAGAAATCACTGCAATAACGTATCTTTTGCCTTTCAAATCAGCTTCAGTGTAAAAAGGTAAAGATGTTGGAACACACGTTAAATTTTGTCAAAATCAGTGGATAGATTGCCTCTGAATTATATGCCCCCAAATTCATAAAAATGCATAGAGAGGGCAAAGACTTTTCCTTTTCACAGGAGAACGGACTTTTCCAACTGAATCTAAAGCCTAGACAGATCCTCACCTGTGGTCAAAATTCACACAAGGACCACAGTGAAAAGTTATTCACATGTACATCTTTTCCTCATATTATTAACTAGGGTGGAAAACCAGGAGAGAAGAGTGAAAAACATGACTGATGAAGTTCAGGCCGGATAGGAGAAACCTCCATTACTGCCCCTCAGTGTAGGAAGAGCTGATTACCGCTGCCTTTGAAAACAGACTGGAGAAGGAGACGACATACTTCTCTTTGCATCTGCTTGTTTATGTTGTCCCCTGAAGAAAATGCTGTTAGGATATCTCAAGCAGCTTTCAAGCACAGCTAGCAGGGACAACATCTGCTGATGTGGATTTGCACCTACACACTTGACCAGTTCATGGTGAAATCTGCAATAAACATGCAGTTTTACAGGTATAAATTTTGTGTGGTTCACCCATTGTGTGAATTTTTTCAGCTGCTTCATAACTCAGGATGATTAAAAGTGTGCACCCGGTGTTTTAGCTATGCACTTGCAATTAGAAGTACAACTGAAAGAATGTAAAATGCCAAATATTCAGTGGAAAAAGATTATGAAATGATAAGATACTTTCAGACAACTTTTCAAAGTAACTTAATCACATGTTTAAATTCTGTTCGTGTTAAGGGCACTTTGTGCTTTACTGAATGGAGGTTGAAAACTGGGTCTTTGCTTCTGTGGTTCATACGGGTCTATGAGGGGAACTGGAAATTCTGGCTAAGAGCTGGAACAAACTATGATGAGGCCATGAAAGGAAAAGGTAGTCTTATCCCAGTGAAATAACTTTGTATCATAGATGACTTGGGAGCTCTGTTTCTTATTCACACCTGCTATAGCTATATCCTGTATTTCACAAATTTTTCAGGGCAAAGAATGACAAAATCAAATGGCTTTACTTTTTTTTTTTTTAGAGAAAGACCTTAACATGAAATTCCAAAACAGTATTTTGTAAACCTAAGTAGATTAGGTGAATTCTCAAAGGACAGGACACAAAGGCTGAAAGCAGATGTAAATACAGAATCTGAAAGCAGATGTAAACACAGAATGAATCAAAATAAATTAAATGCTGCAGCATTCATAGAAACCTGGAAAGTGATTTTCACCATCCTTTTTCCAAAAGCAAGTATTTACAAAAAGATTCCTTGGTAACAATAAGACAACACTGAAAAGTAGGGATAGCTTTTTTGAACCATCAGTTATGTGCATGAGAGATAACGTGTCATATTAAGGATGCAATCTGGACATTTATCCAGGGAAGATTCTTCTTTTTCTTTTGTGTTTCCCTACAGCATTTTTGTTGCAACGCAGAGAAAACAGAAGACATGTTCCTTTCCAAAAAGTACATGGGAAAAAAAAATGGGGGGGAAGGGAATGAAGATGGAGCCTACTTAGACACTGCCAATTATTTGAATGGGCAGGAAAGCAATCTGCACCACAAAAATAGCCAGCAAAATGAATTTAAATGCAAAGAAAGGGAGAAAATTGTGGTCTTAGGTCAGCATTATGCTGTGCCAGTGTAATTTTAGAGATACCCTTCCTATGTTTCTCTCTGCCTGATCTGTCTCAATTCCTTGACCTGAATATTCTGCTGTTCTGCTGGTGATACTGTTGTGTACTTGTTCAGCTCAAACAACTGCAGCAATACAGGACTCAAAAGACATGGGCATGTCTCTAAGGGGCTAGACCAAAGGTCTGTTGTGGTATAGGAGTCTCCAAATAAGAGCCTAAGGGAATATCAGGCCTTCCTTGGTACTCTCAGAAGAGTATTGGGCCTCTCCAGCTACGCTGGGGCCATACAGCTGTAACAGATCTTCCAGCAATGTGCTGCTGAAACTGTGTTAACACTCACAGAAGTTTTTGAATACCTTCAGTTTGGTTTACAGATGTAGAGACTGGGCCATGCACAGAGGTGTTAGAGTAAGAAAGTCTCTTATGGGCTTGCAGTGAGGGACTTGCAGCTCCTACCTTTATTTAACTCCAAGAGCCTGAATCCTGAGCTAAATTAAATGCTTAATAGGATGCTTGTTACAAGGTCAATATTTATACTTGCCACTCAAGATTCAACTTCATAAAAGATGCTGGATGAAGCTCATCTATTTTCTCATTTCTTGTTTTAAACCTATTTTTGTTCTGTTCTCACAAATGCAGATGGTTATCCTGGCCTTACAAGCCTTGATTTACTGTTTGATGCTCATGTCTCATTGCATTGTATGATCAATTTATTTGTTTCATCACTTACAGCCCGATTTCCAGAGCTTAATGGCTTTTCAATATTTTTGTCCTCAGAACCAATAGAAATGTACATATATAAGAAGATATTAGTTAGACATTTATCACAAATATACTGAATGCATTTAAAAATGAATGTTAGAATACAGTGTTTTATGTCCAACCTCTCATAATTTGGATAAACGTATAGTTATTAGTTATATTACTACAGTGTTTAGCAAATACTGGATTCCCAAACGTGTAATCCCTGAACAGAGGATAAGACACAGCGAGTATGTTTACATACTAAATCACCATACCAGAGATAAAGGAAGGAGCTGAGACTGGGTCCAATAGATGAGTCTACTGTAAAATGAAAGAAGGTCACAGCTCAAATTCAAATACTGCTCATCTGTCAATTTCCTGTGTTAACTCCCTGCTCCTGTTTTGGGCCATTTTGTCTACATGACTTGAACACAAAGATTTTGGGGAATGTTCAGACTGGTCATAAAAAAAGTGGTACGGATGAGAGCGCACCACTTTTGGTTCCTTTGTTCTTTGACACTGGCTTTCAGCTTAATCTCAGCAAGCTTGCACCTTGAAGCATGCCTGCATGTCCTCATCCACCCCCTTCAAGGGAGGCAGTGCATTCTCTCAATCTGCTACTAAAAATCACTGTGTTGGGCTGCAGCACAGCACTCACGTTTGTCAGGTACTGTGAACTCAAAACCCCGCTCAAAATAGAGGAACTGTTTTTGGGGGTTGCAAGAGTTTGGGATCACCCATTTTTGACACTGAGGCCAGGTGGCACAGAAGAGCCTAAGTCTGTACTTTTAAAATTTGTCACAGTCAAAAACAGAGTGTCTGCACCTGAGCTGCCTGTTGGGAGTAGGCCTTGGTCCATGCTACATCCCACACTCTTGAGAATTTTTTAGGGAGTGGTATAGGAGCCCCATGCCAGGGATTGTTCTAGCAACTGGACAATTTAATTCTGGGGCTGATTCATTATTTGATATTGTTTATTTTAACAGTACAGGAATAGCCAAGGAATGGCCTGGACCCAGCTCGGTGCTCTGCAACATGGACGCAGCCAGGCCATGTCACAAGGGCTCAGGCTACTGGTCCTGTTCTGTGTAATGGTTTAGAGGTAGCTTTCCAGCCCTACTACTGGGTGAGTCCGGGTACCTTTCAACTAACTTCAAATTAGAGGGCATGTGCTTACCTACCTTACTGACTCTGCACCTGGGTCTGTCACAGCACTCTCCAAACTATCAAGGTGCAACAAGGTCTTCTACCACCTCATACCAGCATACTCTTCATGTCAGTCCCTCTACTGCCTTCTCCTCGGCTCATCCAGGGCACATGTTCTCTCTCCTCTTTCTACTTCTTCTTCTCTCACCTTCTCTTCCTCGGCTGTTCTCCCTTCATTGACTCTCAACCACTTAATTTAACCAGCCACAGCTGCACCTTATCCACATCATCCAACCCACCTCCCCTGAAGCCAGCCCACAGCTGTATGTTATCAATGTTAATTAACCCAGCTTCATTCTTCTACATGGGTCTGAATTTCCTATGTTCAAGTCCTTCTACCATCACAAGATGTCATGAATCACCCATGCTTGACCTGGATTTCTGCTTCAGAGTTGAAGAACTCTGCCTCATTTTAGTAAACCTATTTCCATCCATCGTGATGTTACTTCACTGCACCCTTTGATTGTCGATCCATGCATGTGAACTGTCAAGTGTCAGAAGACTGCCTGGGGAGCAAGGAAATTCACACCACTATCTTCCTGGTGGATCTACATCTACATGTTAGGTAACTGTAGGTTTTAGAACAGCTTTTCCGTATTTATAAGTTGTTTATACTTTATAGGGTGTAATTAGTATCATAGTCCAGTGTTTGTAACAACTTGGCTTCATGCAACTGCATGCTCGTTAACACAATTGCTATACTGGGAGATATTTTACACAGCCCATTTCATACTGATGGGTTTCTTTTGATCCCATTTTGTATTAACTACCATTACGTTCTCTCCTCATCACTTTTTCTCAATCTTTAAATTCCCCGGTGCCCTAAATGTGTTAGTTATACTCAGTACTTTAATACTGGTCTGGAGGTATAAACTCCACCAGAAAAATTGGTTTTGGGTGACATGGGTATTACGCTAGCCAGCTAAACCAATTTGGTAAATATTTGTGCTATTCTGATGTTCAATTATATGTGTTCTAAACTTTATAGGTCCACAGTAGGAGGTCTGAGAGGAATTTGCTGTCAGTCTTTGTTTCTGTGTGTGCTGCGGATGAGGTACAGATTGTTTTTATAAGAATATAGTATTGTCAGGCTATTTAGGATGAAGCATGAAGTTACAAAACAACCAGTTAGAAATTGATTTAACTTAAATACCTAACAGCTTTTATCAGCAAGCATTAATTTTTCAGGCAAATTCTTCTGAGCTCTCTCTCAGATATGTCAGGTTTGGGAAGGACATCTTTATGAACTAGTTAAACGTCTCACTTTTCAAAACTTTTCCATCTCCTGCTGGCATGTTTAGAAACAGCTTGGCAAAATTCAAACTGTTAGGAAGCTGTAATGACCACCAGTGTCTCCCATTTTTATCCAGTTGTTGTTGCTTGGATGGTAATTAGATTGTAAGTAGACTATAAATATGTAATTCTAACAGATTTATCACATTGATATTCAAACTATCAAGCTTTCCACTCAAGAATAACTAGCTGTAGTAATAAAAATTTTTTAAAGGGTTTTGAAATGAAAAATCACATCTATTCATCTAAAAATGAAGAAATAAACAATTTTGATTTTTTCAGGTATCTTTCTACATCTGAAATCACTCATCAAATGTGAACAATGGTTCCTGGGTTCTTGGAAAAATTATTTTTAACCAAATAAAGTATCCCTGTGTTTTTCCTTCAGTGATGATATTACCCAGCTCCAGTTGTGAGCATCTGACAGGAAACTTGTTTCTGCTCTGTGTTACACCAGCCACACTGGCATCTCACACCATGACTTGGGCTCTAAGGCATTATGGTGACACCACAACTGCTACCCCAGCGTTTGAATTCTTTGTCTCATTTGAGGACAAAGCTGGGCATCAGGATAAAGAAGCCTGCAGACTGACTTTCTTCCGTTCAGGATCTTTTGTAAATGTAAATTATGTGCAATTGTCTCTGATTTGGGACTGAATTACTGAAATGCGTTAACTGAGAGAGTGGCACAGAGAAAATAATAAGCAGATGATGAGCTTTTGGGTATGAACTTTATGAAATATGAATATTTATGCTAGTGTTTATGAAAAACTGAGGAGCTGGGAGCATTTCCTCTCTGCTCTCTGCTTCTGTAGACATCTGTACTCTGCTGTAAATACTTTATACGCTTGTGAATGCATTTTCTTATTGCTTTTATTTTTTCCTTGAGATCAGGTCCATGTTCTGTATGCTGAACAGAATACCTCAAATACATTTTGATAGTGAAAATATTTGTTTCAGTTAATAAAAGTCTCCCATGTAAGCTGTTATTTCCTGTTAAAAGTGGGATGCCTTTTATAACTTGAAGGTGGTATTAGACTTTTAATTATATGTTGCTGTGTAATACTACTTAAATAGAGCTTGAAAAAAGAATACTTGTGTAGAGAATAAGTGAAATTTAACGCATGGGTTCCATTTAATTAGACATTTTCTGCTTTCATAGTTGGATTTTCTACCCAAATTTCATTTTCATGATCAAGCCGTGTTTAGATTGTTGACTTGCTATTACTTCATCAAACATTCACTACAACCTTTGCTTTCCAAAATTCTCATTACTCAAAGATTGAGAATATTTGCATAATGCCAAAAGACAATGAAATTTCTCATGAAGTGGGTTTTTCTTCCGCCAGTTTTAGCAGTCTAATGAGTAAACTCATTGAGTAAGATTCAATAGCTGAAACAGCACTGTTACTGTGGGGTTTAAAAAAAATGACAGAAAATAGCAAAAGTGCAGTAAGTGCAGGGAAAAATATGTATTATTCCTTGTCCTCTAAAAGCCTCATTTCTCCTTTGTTAAATACATTGTGTGAAAGATCCTTCTATACAAGCTCTTGTAAAATGTATCAGCCAAAAATTACTTTAAGTTTTGAAGTGAACATCAGTGAAGATAAATCTTTTTAACCATCATGTTTATGTTAATCTCACAAGATTATTTTACAATTTTCTGTAAAACAGGTAACAATCTGGGGCAGGAGGAAGAAGTTCTGCTGCTGTATCTTACTAGTAGAGTTAAGGTCCTGTCTACTGTTGTGTGCAGGTTAAACATACCAGCAGTTTTCTCTTTCTGGATACTTGGATTGTAACTGGAGATATGTGTTTGTATAAATGCCATGTCAGGGATGAAAAAAGAACCTCTCATACGTACAAATGAGGAAAGGGAAAAGGCGGGAATGAGATAAAGGAAGTAGGTTCCCCTCCCCCTAAATTATCATGGAAGAATATGGAAATAAGTTTTGACTTGAAACGGGCGGACTGGTTTTCTGCACAACTGCCCTGAACTGCAGCTGGCTGTGTGAAAGGCGGAGGGAGGAATGGTAATCACCCCTGTAAAATATTTGAAGATGATCAGAGGAAAAAGGAACATGGAAATTAAAGCTTCTTCAGAATTAAGAACCATCTGCATGCTGGATTGTGGTCTTAATTCTTTTAGTTCCTTGAGCAGGCACTTGTCTGTTTCAGAAATCTCTTCCAATGTCTCATGCAGTGCTGGGGTTATGGGCTAACAGTGCTCATGGACCCATTTTTGACATTGAAAAATAACGAGGGAAGTCTTTTAAGACACGTAGTAGGGTAGGAGACCAATTCATATCTGTAAGAAACTGAAAGTGTTCTTTAAGAGATCACTAATATGTTGGTGGCAGCTAAAGTCTTCTGCTTCGCTGTCACTGGAGATTTTCACTACAGTCAGCTTTGAGTCATGCAGGAAGAATCAATTTTGTTTCATATTAGGATAATAGAGGGACAACAGGTCTGTTTCTGAGTAGAGGTGTGTTTGGGGGAGATTGCAGAAAATATTACTACCCAAAATATAAACCGTCCATCTTGTGAACTGTTCTGGTGGTCTTTAAGGAAAAGAAGACACCGTATTTAGCCCCCCAAAATCTAACTTTCCATCCCTTCCTTCCTATTTTATTCTTAATCCTGCTTCCAATCTTCATAATAATCTATGCTCCATCCTTTCATTTTACATGAGGAAATTCTTTGACCTGGGCTTCTGTGACTCTCATCTTTTTATCTTTCTTTCACAGGCATTTCTAAAATCATAACATACTCAAGAAGGATACTCAGCAAGTAAGTAGTCAGTACCAACACACTATATCTATTTATACATATGTATACACACACACACACACACACATATATATATATATATATATATATACAAAGTAGCAGCTATAAAACAAACTCAATACTGTACTTCCACCCCCCTCCTCCCAAAAACAAACAAACAAACAAAAACCCCACCAGCCTCTGGCACTCATTGCCACAGGAAGGTGTTGCAGAAACTGCAAGTGTATTTCAAAATGGAATATGAAAATAAACTGTAGAGACTGAGATTGTCTGGGACTATTAAGCATTAAGTGTTGAATGAAATTTTTATCTTAAAGCTACTTCACAGTTTTTAGACAGAGACTGTATCTTAAGCTTCAGCTGCAGAGCACCTAATGTGTTGTCAGTGCTCTACAAAGTATTATTTCTGGAAAAGAACATGGATAACTACATTGGAAGCTCTCACTACTTCTGCACAGAGAGTGACCCCTCTGAGGGGGGCAGGGCTGGCAGGGTATTTGGTTTTCCTGGGATGTAACTTTTGCAGAGGTGTTCTTTGAGATGGTTCTGCCTTTGAAAGTGTGACACTGTCACATGCACACTGAGACATTTATAGACATTTACGGTAGGGAACAAGTGTTTCTCTTAAGCCTGAAAACAGATAAACAGCACTGTAACGTATGTGGGAAGGTTATATAATGTTCCTCTACAAAGTCCCTGTTTAACCATGTTTTTCTCCCTATCTGAAACTATCCCCCACAAAACAAATAGCTGGTGAAACACCCACAACATTCCCAATGTTTTTGCTCATAATATTTATCTAATGGAAGCCAAATGATTGCTTTCAGTGGCAAAAGGATGCCCTGGGCTCCTAGGGAGGACATGGTGGGCCAGCTCCAGAGAAAAAGACTGCACCCTTCTTCTTCGTGGGACGTATGAGAACCACATGGCTGGTGGGATGTGAACTCAAGGCCATCTATGCTTAGAACAGGTCAATTGCTTATCTATAAAATCCCTTTTGATACTATGGCTTTTACTCTTGCTGCTTTCTGTGTGTTTTCAGAAGACAAGACTGATGATGCAACATATAATGTAAATAGTGAGCTGCCAGGAGACAGCTTCATGCACGTATATGCAATAAAGTACTGTATTCATCCTTCAGCAGCTGTTCAAAGAGAATTTGATTCCTCTTGCACCGGCGGAAGTCCTAGGCATCACTGCACAATTGCAGAACTTTGATGAACTTTGTAATTCAAAAATCTCTGGTTCTTGTAGCAGATAGAAAGGGTTGAAGAAGTACTGGGGTGAAGAACAGGAGCCTCAGTGGGACATTTTGAGCAGCAATTACACACACAGGAGTCTGGCTGATGCATGTCTGCCAAATTTTGGCATTAAATGGTTACATGACTTGGTCTGGTACTTTCACCTGCATAACTAGTGTAAGAAACAGCTTGCAGAGCTGTCATTCAACAAGCTGAACCTTGACTCTGCATCTTGTTGCCTCATTACAAAGACCCAACATCCTTCACCCTGTGCTTTGCACTTTAGACTTGTCGATAGGTGGAAGTGTAGCTGGCTAATTCTTCACTACAGCTAACAGCTGAGATAACCTGTCTTAGAAGTTAAGCTTTTTAAAGATATCTGTGTATGTCAGTTGTTGACTATAATAGTTTCACTGATGGCATCAAAACAGTTTTATTTTACATTCTGTATTAATTTAGGCTGAGTCTATCTTATGCTTCAACTCACATGGCATGCTGAAGCGAAATGGGTGTATTTATTCCTACCCTAGTGTCACCTAGTGCAAAATGTGTTTTGCTTGACTGAGCCCAAAATAGTTGGCTAAAGCTGTTGAGAACACCTCCACTCTGAAAGCAGATGCACAAACTTCCTTAGTGACAGCTTACAAAAAGGGTAATTGCACACTGTTCCTTCATTTTGGGTTAACAGCAAAACGGGCATCACAGAATCTGCCACCTCAAGGTTACTTCGGCATCACTAGACTGACCATAGAATCATAGAACTGTTTGGGTTGGAAGGGACCTTTAAAGGCCATCTAGTCCACCCCCCCTGCAATGAGCAGGGTCATCTTCAACTAGACAACCAGTGCTGTTTGATAAATGACACTTTTTTTTTTTTTCCTCCTTACCTTCCCCCTCTACGTAAGCATCTCTCTGCAATAAAACTTCGGGGTTTCAGTTCTGTCCCCACAGAACTGTCTTCCTTCCACTTCCTGGATTTCCTGGTTGTCTCTAAAACAACTGGCAGAAACTATGCAAATCAAAAGGAAATGTCATGTATTTGATATCTTTATGATAAAACAAAGAAATGATAATTTTCCACAAGGCTGCTCTTAGTATTATTCGTTGCAGAAATGCTAGAATTGAGCCAGTTAATAGGAGCACAATGACAGCCAGCGTAACCTGATAAATGACAGCTTCCTCCCTACCTATCTGCTCTCTGAGGGCCTCTCTGCAATAGGCATATGCCTTTTAACTCCCTCCCATCATGGGTGTGGCAATAAAGTCTGCACCTCCAAATGTACTACAGCATCTCCCTTCAGCCTTCCCTCCGCCTACTTTCCTCTGCCTTTCCACATAGCTAAATTATTTAAGCCCAAGGCTCCTTTGCGCAGCTCCTGCCAAAGGTAGCTGTTTGCTAAATTGAAAAGCTGGAGGAAAACTTGTGAGATTAAAATCCCGTGTTCCTGTGGCAGTGACTCAGGAGTGGTGCGGAGCTACCTTGTCTGACCTCTTTCATGATGGATTCATTAATCTCACTGAAGGTGCCAGAAGATCAGCTAACTGCTTTTCCTGTTTGGCTGCCCCCAAATGGCATTTCTGAGGAAACAGCGAAGATTGGATGGAAGGGATGACTTGAATTTCAACAGCCCCTTGCTGTTCCAGAGTATTTAGTCTAAGAAAAAGATAGAGGTTACCTCAGCCCATTTTGAAATCGTGCATGAAAAGCATCTGGAAGAACATACAAACTCTTTCTTAATTGATTGAGATGTAACCTTCAGCCACAGGAGAAACCATGCTGTGTGCTCATTGTACAGAGCTTCCACTAGCAACAGAATGCTTTTTAAAATAACCCACTTAGTTGTTCCACACTCCTAGGTGAGAAAAAGTTGCACAAAAATGTTATTAAAGTCCTTCAAGCTTTAAGAGGCTGGATTCTTTCTGTGACAACCTGATACAACTGCCTAAAGCCAATCTGTCAGGCAGCAACCTTAGCTCACCCCCCAGGGCAGTATGATTCCTGCTGTTTCCCATGATACACATCTGCCCCATGACATTTTTTTATGTTTAGGGGCCTGAAAAATGTGCTGGTTAATGTGCAAAGCTGCTATGTGTTTCACTTCGAAGTCTCTTTGGCACCTGGTCTCTAGTGTGTCAAAAAGATGCATTCATAGTCAAGCTAGGGAAATGGCCTATGGCCCATGTAAGGAAGCTCCTGTAGAGTTCATAGGATTTTCTTCCATGAAATGATTTTAAGATACGACCCTAAATCTGTGTATTGGACTATAGGGAACTTGACCACTTTTAATCTCACGGATTTGGTTACTGTGTTGTCCGAACCCACAGTTTAGAACCAGGTAAGAACATGATAATTATGTCATAATTGACTTTGGTTCTTCAGACCCATAGAAGGATCGTCCCTGACAAACACACGTGGACAAGCATGGGGCTCTGCAAGGAAGAAGGGCCTCTGCAGAGCTCCCTGTATAGAGAAGCATCATTAAATATTTGTTTGAGGAGAGCTTATGAAGCAATCTGTACTATCATACTAAGGAATTTGGGGACACTGCGCTGACATCTATACTGCTGCCTAAAAAAGGATAAGAATCAGGGAATAAGTAGGGAGTGATCTGGACGACTACAGGTCCAGGGTTTAAGTTTTCCCCATTACACTCATTTATTTAGCAATATGGACATGACTTGTGAGAGCCAGTCCGCACACAAAGACCAACAGACTGAACAGGTAAAACAAACACATGATGGGGTCCAGCAGGTGAAGGGAACAAGCTGAGTAAAAAGGGTGGCTGGAAATAGTGTCCTAGTGCCACAGGCTTAATTCCTTCTGTCTTTCCCTCTGGTTGTGTTTAATGAACAGCACAAAAAGGTAACAAAGTGCAATCTGGGGAGGGTCCAAATGGAGCAGAAAAAGATGCTGGGAGAGAAGCAGCAATGATGTGTGGCTCAACCGTCTCACTGGTCTGATGAAGAGAAACTTCAGAGGCAAGGGTGGAGGAGTAAAGCTGAGGATACTACTCACTACAGAGCTTTTACTTTTTTGGCTTTTTGCCTTTGGCCTTTTTGCCTTTTTTTGCTACTTTCCTCCAAAATGCAGGAAAAGAAGAAGCTGTTCTGATCTCCTGGATGGCTGCCCTTACACAGGGCAGTTTCCCAAGGGCTTCTCGGTTTAGGGAAGTGCCAAATAGCTAAGCTGAACTTTACAGGACAGCTGGGCAAGAACATAGATTGGACTTTAAACTACAGTTTCTATTTCCTGAGTAAATCTTTAAGAATCGAGGCAGCCTCATGTAGGGATTTAAGGTCTTTACCTTTCTTCTTCTAAGATTGTTCTTTATATTAGCTGAGGCGGTGAGAGGAAGACAACCCAAGAATGTTTAAGACATTTTGCTTTGTCTTCTACACACATAATTACAACACTTAGCTACTGGCTATAGTATCAGAGCCTATTTGAGATCTGTTTGTCTTACAATTTTACTATTCATTCCAATCTCCCCATACTAAGGGGCTGTCTGTTTTATTTTACAATCTACATTGGGATAAATCATCTCTAATAATAGTGCCCATTTTTCTTCATCAGCTGTAACAGGGGTTCTAGTGATCGGTTCAAAAGGATAAAAACATTCTACATGAATCTCAGATAAATCCTTCCCCCTCAAACATTGCTCAGTCCTCCAAGCCTATAGTCCAAAAGAACTAGACTTAATGCTAACCAAACCCAGCTTCTTTCACAACCTCCAGGTTGCTTGGCACTTGCCCAGCCCATGGGCATTGAATAAATTCCAGTACTTCAGACTTCCTCTGAACCAACAAACGTGGTCTGAGACCCTCAGACTTCATGTATTAAAAAAAAAAAAAAAAAAGTTTCATCTGATTTCAGCTTTAAGGAAAATGTACCTTGTCATCAGGTGCGACATGTTCTGCGAAGCTATTGCTTCAATAATATGAATCTGTCAACTTTTTAAGTGAGGTGTGCTTTGTAAAGAGAGGTGATAACTTTCATGAGATGAAAAGCTCTAGCTCTATGAAATGGACTGGCTTCTAATAAGTAACTGTGTCCTTTTTTTCCATGCATTGATATTAAAAACCCGCTGTCTCTTTGCAAACAGCCACTTTTATATCCACCATAGCTATCATCACTCTTGCTTTGTAGGTTTCTTTTCAATGTAAGTGGGTCCTGATTACTTTTAAGTTAGCAAATTTTATTCTAGTTAGACTTTCTCTCTGAGATAAAATCTCCAGGAGGATTTGAATTATCTATGCCTATATGTGTAGAAAACTGTGGGTTTTTTTCACTTGATTGACTGCACAGCTTTTCAAATCAACATAATTCTTCTTGATATAGGAAGTTAAGCCACTGTCAGGTATTAATCTATACCATTGTAGTCATACTGACACAATTCATCATATGCCTAGGTTTATACTGTAACACGTGACTCTTCTTAAGTCTTATTAGAAAAGTCCCTTTTACTTTGGTTCCAGTATCTACATTACAATTTATGTTCTTAAACTGTTAGTGATATAATTGCACTTGTACCACCTTTCTGCTTAATTTATCTGTATTGATAAAATTCTGTTCTGACCTGTACAAAATACAATGTGCAGACAGTATAAAGGAACATCACTAATTCTGATTCCCAAGGCTAGTCTTCTTAACATTGTCATTAAGACATGTTATTTGATTTTAACTTAAATCTGTAATATAGTCATGGTGTAGTTTTGTTTTTTTTGTTTGATAGCAATAAACCCAAAGTCTACTTAAACCAGTACATTGCTCTGAAATAAAATGTTGTGCATGTGAGCACATGTGCATGCATATGTGTGTATTACAAAAGCAGATGTGATTTCAAGTATTTCAGGTAGTACAACGTCTTGACAAAATCTGATGGATTTACTGTTCCTCTTTAAAAGGAGGTTATTCAACTTAAGCACCTTCTTTTTAGTATGCTTTTAAAGTTCATCCTAATGGAAATAATAATGCTGAATAGCTGTATAGCAATTCACATATTCAAAGCACTGTGCAAACATTAACTAATACAGTTACACAACATCTAAATAACTATAATACTGGCTGTCAAGGCAATGGAGAAGCAGACAAATGCAGAGCACTGCACACAGTTCTGGAATGGATTCTGCAGCAAGGAGGGAGGGAGAGAGATCCTTCCCAACAGAGTGAGGTTTGGCGCTCCAGTATGCTCCCGGTTTGCATTGTTCTTTTTCAGCCACCTGCAATGCTATGTTTAAAGTGTTAATTAGCAGGTAGCAGATGCTGGTTCTTTGCCAGTTTTGCCTTGGAAGTGTTCTTTGTACTGTACATCAAAATATAATGATGCCAATTCCAGGTTTCCAGTGACTGGTTTCCTATTGAACATCTGGGTATAGTTCTGCGTACTGACATTTTCAGAAGTTTTTTCTTTTATCTTCCTTATTTTTTTCTCCTGTTGTTTGGATTTTTTTAAGCAAGCTGCTGACAAGAGTGTAGAAAAAAAAAATTTGGTGTCTTGGGTGATGGCATTCTGTCATTGTCATCTTTATGTTTTGGTCTATGGCAATAATAGCAGAATATGCTGATGAATTTATTGGAGTGTTTGAAAGATGCAGTTGCAGACATTTAATTCTCTGCAACCTTCTGTTAATTTCCTGGTTTAGAAATCGGTGCTGCTGAGGTCTGTTAAACAGTAGCAGACTTTGCAATGAAGCCCTCTGCTCCTCAATGATATGAGCCATAAGCACATTACTGCTGGTTACGAATGTACTTTTTTATTTACTATGCCTGAACGGATGAGAAAATAATCCATTTTCCTGTATCCATGTCTGTCTATCCACCTGACTCTTTGTGGTCTTGTCTGATATATTATACTGCAATAATAAACCAGTCTGGAGGTAATAAAAGCAATGAAAGTTATTTTAGTTTTATTCTAGCCTGAGAAGAATGGGTACAGACTTTTGACTTTTAAGTGCAAGAGAAAGCTTTTCTTTTTAGGTTAACGTTTATACTTAAGAATACAACTTCCTCCATTTACGTGTCATCTTTCATTGTAAATTTTCAAAAGTGGTGTAGGAATGTGATTGTGCACAGAGTCTACGAACAGATCACTTCACACAGCGTTGAAATAAAGCAGCAGTTGCTGAGAGATGTGCAAGCATTTAGTCGTGTATAGCATTCTGCAGAGCAATTCGGGGCATGTGGAGTTGATACCCTTTTGCCTGTGAAAAGTAACGTCTTTAAAGATCATATGTATGGTAGCTCTGGTTTAAACATTCATTTAAAAACAGGTACCTGAGAACAGGCCAGCATTCCTAGTGCATTGTGATGTTGGTTTATCCGATTAGCAAATATGATTAGTGAATATCTATTAGTATATGCTAGCAACTGGCTGATTTCTAGAGCTTTTCCCTGCAGTGTTTTTGCTTTCCATTGCGGAACTGAAGGGTTTATGCTTTTGAATGCAATGCTAAAGTATCTATATATATGCACTAATAAGAGAGCAATAGGAAACACAGAAAATCGTGCTTAAATTTTATTCCCAAATATTGCATTCCTACATCTTGAGAACAATTCTGTCACACTCCATTGATCTGTGATGTTTTGTGAAGCCTTTCTGTGAAGCTGACCGTCAAATTCTTTTTACCCCTTGATGACTTCACTGGGTTTGCAAAAACTCAGCTTTTCTCTTGATGCACTGCAATTCTGTCGCCAACATTTGCACCTCGAGAGTCATGTTTGTGCCCTCACAGAATATGCCTCTTTTGAAATCTGCAGTAATGAAGTATTTCTAGTTTTTTTGTTAAAAACCAGCAGATGTCGTAGTTTCTCCAAAAAGAGCAGATTTTTCCCCAATCCTTTGAAACTGCAGCAACCTCTTGGGTACTTGTGTGCAGCAGTTCACACAGCAATAATTCTGTGTTAGGTAATGTATTGTTGAGCAACATGCTCAAACCATCAGATCTTTTATCTACTTTCACCGTTGGGTAGAATACTTTAATATGAAAATATCCCCCTTTTACGTCTCAAACATAGGGAAGATGTTGCTGTGATGCAAAACAGTCGAAGTCTCACTGTCTCAGGTTGATTACTGTATGGAGGCATTTTCTCAATATTACTGCCACTGTCCCTCCATTCAGTCACATGTTTGATGTCTGAGCTCTCTTTTTATTGCTGCTCTGATGTCTGTTCAAAATGGTTAAATGGATTCAAGTTAATGAGATGGCTGCACTAAGGGAATTAAGTAAATACTTTTGTAATGAAGGCATAGCTGCTGGAATGTGCCTACTAGTTACAGCAACTAAAATTGGTCTACCTAACCTTAGCTACTTAAAAATGCAATAGTTTGAAGAAGCTGTTGTGCCTTCCTTCGCAGTTAAGGGAGAAAAGTAAACACATCCAAGGGTGATTTCATCTTTTCCTAAGATTAGTGTTGGAAAATTGCCCTCTGGAGATACCTGTGTCTCTCTGTTGAGTGTAGAAGGAACCTAAATGGCTATTTCAACCTTGATGATTGGTTTGAAGATGGTTGGAATTAGGTGGTCTTAATAGGCATAATGAATCAAGCCCTTTCTGCTTACTTTTTCTGTTGCAGCCTGTGTTTAAAAACAACAGGACAGTTATATTCTTGATCTCCATCAGCAGCTGTTAAACAGACAATGTTCATCCTATTGCAGCTATGCACGTACTTGGGACTCTTGTTGGAATAGTACCTAAGCTCCTGCAAATCATCACTGGCATTTTCCTTGCTCTGTCTCTAGGTAGGGAAAGGTGATTAGGATCCCTGTTTCTCAGATACAGAACTGAAGTGTAGCAGCCACTTGTGCAATCAACTGCAGTGTAACTGGTGCAGCAAGGATGAGTCCCAGGCTCTAAAGCACAAGACCTTGCAGCCTGAGGTAAAACCAATCTCCTCTGTGGGGGTTGGAGAAGGGAGGGAAAGCAAAAAGCATGAAGAAAAATCTGAATGGGAGTGGAGAGCTACCTTCCCTCAAACAGTCTGCTGGGGGGTTTCTTGTACAGAAAGGTGGTGTCACAGCTGGGATCACAGCGTGGACCTGCTGAGCATTCATGGTGAAGAGCTCATCCAAAGTGAATCTTTGCCCTTATGCATCCTTAGATTTGTACCAAAGAAAAAAAGCCCAGTGGAGATATACTTTAGCTTAAACAAAAAAAAAAAAAAAAAAAAAAAATTGAAAAAGTGTTGCTTTTTAGCTTTTTAGCTCCTTAGTTTTACTAGGAGGAAAATGAGGTACACTTAACATTAGCTGCCTAATATTTAGGCATGCAGACTGCACGGGCTGTCTCAGCTCTCCCTGTACTTAATGGAGAAAGAGCCACAGCTACACAGGAGTCTGTATTTGGATGGAACAAATTGTAATCTCCCTCCCTTACCTATAAGTACAATCTATATAAGTAGCTTGACAGCTAATGTTACATAAGATGAATCCCATGAGATTCCTTTTACCCCTTGGTGACTTCACCGGGTTTGCAAAAACTCAGCTTCTCTCTTGATGCATTGCAATTCTGCAAAAAGATGGGAAGTGACTGAAAAAATAACAATATTTAAAGAAATGTAAATGTTGAAATAAGCATACAAATACAGTATATTTTTATTCTCAGAATCAGAATGAATTTGGCAATTTGAGCTTGTAGGTGGCTAATGCAGATAAATGGTCAAAATAATAACGAAGATGCATGCTCTGTAATAGGCTGGAATAATGAAGATGCGTGCTCTACAATAGACTGGAATAACAGAAGAGGCTTCCAGCGTGTGGCATGCCAGGAGATAAGGAGCCTAGAGAAGAGCTAAGCTAGGATGTCTTGTTCTTCGGAGAGCACCACATGACAGGCTGGGATTTCTTCCCATTCACACTTCAGGCAGCCATAAAAACGAGAGGCTGGAGTGGGGGGCCAAATTGTGCTCACTCAGAAAACTCCTGGCACCTTTTCCAATCAATACTCAAACTACAGATGTCTGCCTTGGGGGGGGGGGGGAACAACATCATTTCAGAACAGAAATTAGGAAAATTTGTTATGAAATGAGTCAGGGAAACAGCTTGACCTCAGTCAGGAAGAGACTCTGTGCACTGCATGGACCTATAAAAACATGCGTGGTATTAAATATAGCTCCTCCTGACATTCAAAATTGCCTACTACTGATCTGCTTCTAGCTGAGAAACGACAGCAGTGCTGGTGTAGCTGACTCCAATAGTTACTGTTAGCATCTTTCTTCTTGACAGAATCAGCCTGTATTAGGTTCACAACACTTCCTGCAGGACTGAGACCATTTTATATTTTTTTAAATTAGATTTCTGAGCTTGATTATTTTGAATCTGTTAACAGTCCCTCTTGCTTCAGCAGTGGAGGAAGGCAGGCATCTTAGGTTTCTGTGTCTCTTTAAATTTTAACCTCTGAGTGAATACCAGTGGCTCAGTGCTGCAGATGCTGGAATCAGACCTGGGTAAAGCCGAGCAGTTCAGCCAGTCAGCCTTGGACCTAGTGGACTCTGTCTGGGCCTAGCGCTGAGATGTATTTCCAGCTACGGTTTCAGTGCTTGTCTGCTGCATCGTGTTCATTGTGCCAGTCAATAAAGTGCATTTATTCATCTGGAAGTTGATGATACAAGCAGGATTGCTTTGCAGCCCAGTTAGGACAGGGAAGATAATGGGATGGGGTGGGATCTGCTCCCTCTTCTCCATCCCAGCAGCTTTTGCTGTGCATGAGGGAGAGGAAAGGGCTATGAGTTACAAGCAGTGGTGTGTGACAGGGAGTGGAATTGCTATTGCAAGGGAAAAAGGGGGCAAGGGAAGAGACATGACACGAACCAGTGACACTGTCTTGACCTGCAGCAGCCTTGCACCTCCCTAGCTGCCACTTCATGCCCCACACAGCAGGAGTGTGGGATGAGGGGAAGCACTTGCTGCCCCAGCCAGCTGCAGCCTTGCTTGCCTGAAGATGGTCCTGGAGTCAATGGTAAGTGTCCCAGGCTTGATGCCTGCCGCTAAGGTCATATATTGCAGTTTGGGATAAAAGCAGGTTCTCACTATTGCTAAACAAATTAATTTTAGCTGTGTGAACCTCACCCAAGAGACTTAGGGTCTGGAGTCAGTAACAGAGAGATGCAGAACAGAGTGAGCCCCATAGTGACTTCTATAATTCAGGCAAATTGCCATGGATCAAAGCCACAGAATTACATAATTGCAGAATGGTCAGGTTGGAAGGGACCTCTGGAGATCATCTAGTCCAACTTCCCCCTAAAGCAGGTTCTCCTACAGCAGGTTGCACAAGTTGCATCCAGGCAGCTTTTGAATGTCTCCAGAGCAGGAGACTCCCCAGCCTCTCTGGGCAGCCTGTGCCAGGGCTTTGTCACCTTCAAAGGAAAGAAGCTTTTCCTCATATTCAAAAGGAACTTGTTGTGTTTCAGAGTGTGCCCATTGCCCCTTGTCCTGTCGCTGGGCATCACTGAAAAGAGCTTGGCCCCGTCCTCCTGACACTCACCCTTAAGGTATTTGTAGGCATTGATGAGATCCCCCCTCAGCCATCTCTCCTCCAGGCTGAACAGCCCCAGCTCCCTCAGCCTTCCCTCACCAGGGAGATGCTCCAGTCCCCCCATCATCTCTGTAGCCTCCGCTGGCCCCTCCCCAGTAGCTCCCTGTCTCTCTGGAACTGGGCAGCCCAGCACTGGACCCAGCACTCCAGGTGCGGCCCCACCAGGGCAGAGCAGAGGGGGAGGACCCCCTCCCTCGACCTGCTGGCCACCACGCTCCTCCTGGTGCCCCCCAGGGTCCCACTGGCCCCTTGGCCACAGGACACACCGCTGGCCCACGGGCACCTTGCTGCCCACCAGCACTCCCGGGCCCTTCCCCGCAGAGCTGCCCCCCAGCAGGTCACCCCCAGCCCCTGCTGGTGCCTGGGGCTGTCCCTCCCCAGGGGCAGGACCCTGCTCTGGCCTTTGCTGAAGGTCACTCGGTCCCTCTCCGCCAGCTCTCCAGCCTGCCCAGGCCTCGCTGGATGGCAGCGCAGCCTCTGTGGTATCAGAGGGTATGCTCTGTCCCTTCATCCAGGTCACTGATCAATAAATTGAACAAAGTCAGAGGCAAGAGGTTTATATTTTTTATCCCTCTGCCCCACAGAGAACTGTGTTGTATGAACCATCTCAGTGCTCATAACTAAGGAAAACAAGTGATGACCTGGCAAAATTCATGTTTCCAGCATGCCTGTGCTATAGGAGTGCAGTCTGTGGGGTGTCTGAGCACCCTATTGCCTCACAGCTGAGGGTGACACTTCTCATCCTTCCCTTTCCATTCGTCAGAGAAATTTTGGATCAGTGCCATATATGTTCCATTTCTGCAGCCTTCCCCACAGGAGCCTGATTTTCTCCTCTCGCTTATTCCACTGAAACATTTGGTTGTGATTAGTAAAGATGGCTAGCAGAAAATATTGGGACAAGATGTAAGAAACCCTTACACGGGGCAGAACTAATCCCTGCTGCTAACAGAAGGCATAGAAAGCTTGACCACATTACAACAAACTCGTCTTTTAAATGTCACTGATGGAACCAAATGTGTATGGGCTTTTTCCTCGACTGCTGAAAAAGGAGGCTGGTGTGCTATGGCTTGATATTAGCAGGTCTGGTTTGCACATCACCTCCTACATTCCTTCTGAAATAACATTGCTAGGAAGTTTATTTGTAGAGTGAGATCTATTATGTAGAGATTGTTATTTAAAATACTGTGGCCTGAAAAGAAATGCTCTCTTCAGCTCTTCTACTCTGTTCCGCCAATGTTTATTCAGTCTTTAGTCTCATTTTAATGCCAGGATTTTCCAAGTAAGTGGCCTGCGTTTGGAGGCTTGTTCACATCAAGTGACTCCAAAAGTGCCACCCCCCAGCCAGAAATACAGCCAGCAGCTCTGTCTATGTGGCACCTAGCAGTGGCTATAAGAAGAAATTAAATTTATTGTCACTATCAGAAAGGGGAAAAGTTAAATAAAAAATTAGGCTGATTTATGAAGGCCACTCATCATAGAAAGCTTGGCAGATGGAAGTAGGCCTCACAGGTGTATGAACAATGTGTGATGTGTCTCAGTATTGAGAACTCTACTTCTTGAAAATGTGATCATAATGCAGAGTCATGGGGAAAAGGAAATTCCTAGAATTAACTAGAATGGCATTTAAAAGTCTGTCAAAAGGCTGAGACTCACTTTTTCTGCTGCACCATTTGGTGTTCTTTGCTCCATTTTTAAAATAACACCAATACCCGTCACACGTCTCATTACCTTACAGCAGCCTTATTCCCTGCATTCTTTAACATACAACTCTACTGTCATTATCTGTTTTAAATTCTTCCCCCCATTTAATTCAATCGAAGGTGCTGTACCGGGGCTGCGTGCCCGGGTGCCGGTGCCGCGGGCAGCTCCCCCCCGGCCGGCAGAGCCGCTGCCCCCCGGCTCCAGGCCGGGCCCGCCGCTGGCCGAGGCCGAGCCCCGCAGCCGCGGGGGCAGCGCCGCGGGGAGAAGGGGCTGAGAAGGGGAAAAACCCCCGCGGGGGGGAACAGCGGCGGCAGCGAGGGGGGCCGGGAGGGGCGAGCAGCAGCCCCGCAGCCCCCCGGGGCAGGGCCGGGCCGGGCCGGGCCGGAGGAGGCCGGGGGGGCTCCGGGCGCCGCAGCAGAGGCTCCCCGGCAGCCCGCGGGGAAGGGCAGGGCCGGGCAGGGCAGGGCAGCCCCCGGCGGGGCAGGCTGTGCCCCTCAGCCCACGGAGCCCGCGGGGGAGCAGCTCCCCCCCGCAGCCCGGGGCAGGGGGTGCCCGCGGGGGGCTGTGACCCGCGGGGGCCGCGCTGGAGCCGGCTCCGGGCAGGGCCCGTGGCCCCGCGGGGAGGAGCCCGGGCCGGGGCCGGGCTGCGGGCAGGGCCGGTGCCCCCGGGGGGGCTGGAGCCGGCTGGGCCTGAGGGGCTGGGCCTGAGGGGCTGCGCCCCGCGGGGGGCCCCGCGCTGGGGCCGGGCAGGGGGTGAGGACCCTCCCCCGGCGGGGCAGCAGCGGCCGGGACAGCGGGGGCGGCACCGGCCGCAGCCCCGGGACAGCCCCGGCCCGGCTGGGCGCAGGGGCAGGGCGGCGGCGGCGCCAGGCCCCGCCGGGTCAGCCCGGCACAGGTGTTTTCAAGAGCACTTCATTCTGGAAATTGACTACTCGCTAATGAGAATTGTTTTTCTGCTTTTTATTAAACCTGTCTTTCTTCCCACTCCCAAGTCTGGGCTGACAGGAGCTGTTTGTGATCAAGGATGTATCATAATGTTTTGGTTTTAGCATTGTATTTTCTCCAGCTTTTTATTACCTTTTCTTATTACTGGTTATTTTGCCTATCTCTGCAATCCCTGATAAAAAGCTGGATGAAACATTTTTTGAGAGAATCTTTTTGGTCATAAAAATGTTGATTTCATAAGCTCAGCTGTTTGTGAGAAAGCAGCTCTTGTAGCACTCCACTGCTGGTTACCAAACAGCCAAGCAAAACCCTAGAATGTGTGGGACCTGAGTTCAAGTTAGTTCTCTGAATCAAGAAACAGCATTACTTTTTTTGCTGTAAATCGAATCACATTATTGCCCAGAGATCCACTAGCTATTCTATTACACGGAGATTTGTAACATCAAATAAATGTAAATTTCTGTTATACTTACGATGTCTCATAAGTATATGAAGGATTGTTGGGAGAAGAAATACCTTGTATTAGAGCAGATGACAACTTTTAAGGCACATAAAACTTTCCTCAGTCCTTTGCACTCCTAAAATGTACTTGCTTTTTTCCAACTGTAGTTTTTGGTTTAATAAAATCTCTCTTGACAAAACTTCCCTTCTGTAAAAGTTTGTCTCCTACTAGTTTGCTAGAGGGAAAAAAAAAAAAAAACCAAACCAAACAAACCAAAACCAAGCAACAAAACAACAAACCCGAACCACAACCAGTATCTGAAAAACACACTGTTTTTCAAGCAGCCTGTCCTGTCTTTTGAAGTTCATGAAGACCTTCATTGAGCTTTTCCAGTTCTCAGCAGGAGACAAGTTCAGAAGACAAGTTCTCACTGTGCCTTTGGACTGATGGTGTTTCAGGTAGGTTTGAAGAGACGAAAGGAGTTCAGTCTTCTTTAATGCTATCAAAGCATACAATAAATCCATCACACATGCAAGAGAATACATACACAGAATACTCAAAGCAGAATTTTTATGCTCAGTAGCATGTTCCCTCTGAAGGCAACAGGTTCTTTGTAGCCAAAGTCATCTTAAGTTCCCATTTCTCACATTTCCAGCCTGTTGCATACTGCTCAGATTACCAGTGCTTTAGACAGAACCAGTTTTCAAAGCTATAATTTTTCCATATTCCTTCCTGGGGGAAAACAAACATTCACAGAGAAGTTTCTAACGGAGTTGTAAGGGATAGTGCCTACTTTCAAGAATGATCTCCTTGTAGAGAGGAAATTGGGGTCTGGATACTCAGTGTGCCACATCCTTACTCTAGGTTGCTTCCAAAGGCAACCTGAACACCATTAATTTATAAGCAGATCCCTGCTAGAGCAAATGGAACATCCAGACCATTAGTAGTAGATGCTGGCCACCAAGGAACATCAGCTTACATGCTCCTCCTAGCCATACCATCCTAACATACACACCTTTTTCTCCAGGCTTGTGTATTTAGTTGTGGTGCATCTAACCCAGAATACTCACAGCAACACCCAGACAGAAGCTGGTTGTGTGCAATGCTTGATCGAGCCGTACTGGGAGCTGAGAAGGAGGCGTCTTGCCATTTTGCTTCTGGGATTTTGCTCTTTCAGACAAATCATGGGGGATATTTTCCTACTGACCACAGTAAGACTTCATTGCCTTGCGTTTGGTAAGGTATTCTGGATAGCTGGGATATAATTAGGTAACAGACCATTCATAAATGCTGGTATAAGGAGAGCTCAAATACTCCTCAGTTTAACAAAAAAGTTTGCTGCTTCTCACTTTAAGTACAATTCAGGACATCCTACCTTTTTGCCTGAGTGAGTAGCAGCACTCATACACAGGTAGCTCCACAGTTTCTATGAGTGTCATGTTCTGGATTCACATGAGACAAATCACAACAGATTTGTCTACCATTAGTGTCCATGACTTTTGCTGGTGAAAGCAGAGGCTGAAGCAGAAACAGGTATGAGGGGGAACATATCTTTATTTGTGGGCATGCAGACATGTTTATTGGGATACAATATCCTGCTCTGATTGCATTCGGGTTTTTATTGCGACTGACCCCAAAGAGAGCTGCTGATGTCTCCATCTCTTCTACCTGCAACTTGCTCAAACAGACCTCAGAAGAAGACAAGTTTGCTTTAGTCTGAGCTGCTCTGCCCTCTAAGCAGATCTGAAAGCAAAGCATTCATGGGACTGCTTACACTTCAGAGGGAGATAAAAATAAACTATTAAATGCCTGTTCAAGGAGTGCTGTACATCTTGAACAGCAAACAAGATGTAGGTCTAGCGGGGGGGGCGCGGAACCCAACAGTGTAAATTTTGTATTAGAGACTAAAAGTGTGTGCATGAAGGAGATGAATTACAGTTTCACAGGTAATTGTAATCCTGGTGTTTCCCAATGTGAGCATTTGGTTTTGAAAGCTTGAATTTAAAATCAAGTTTTCATGCCATTTTTGTGAATACGGTTATAGACCTTCTAGTATTTGCGGACAGGATTAGGATGAAGGAATAAAATTATGGAAATTGTGGTTGATAAAATATGATGAATCCAAAGTTTGCTGGTAACTAGTAATTCTCATAAGGCAATTGCTCTCCATAGCTGATTAATATATATTACACCACCTGGCAAGCCCAGGTGGTTTTAAGCCATCATCTGTATCCTCCAAGAACTTTATGGACCTGAAAGCATTTAGAGCAGCATCCTGATTAGAAGAAAAGAAATGAGCCAGGTGCACTAGATATCAGGAACAAACAACTGGTTAGGTCTAGTAAAACCTGCAAGGCTTTTAGGCTGGATCACAGACTTTATTAGTAAGACCAAGAGGAAGAAGGGATCTTCACAGACCTTACAGTTAGATCTGCAAAGGGAATTCTGTTGCAACATGCTAAGCGCTACAGTGCTAGGTTTTCCTCAGCCTTTTAACCTAGCAAAAGCTGCATGAGAGGGTATAGTACCTGAAAAGAGGATCCACTGAAGTCAGCCTGGTGAAGAGGAAGATGCCTGACCCTATCAAGCACTAGAGGAAAGTATGTACTAAATCCATTTCTCTTAGAGGGATTTATACGCTTACAGTGGAGACTGGGTGAAGCACTGCTCCGGCTCGCAGCTGCAGGAGGAGGCGCTGGTGGCCTTTCCTCCCAATGACTAGTCATGAGAATATGTCATTTTGATCTTTTCCTGCCTCAGTAGACTGGAACCAGTATTACCGGCAGCCTTCTACACCAAAGGGGGAATTTTTCTGTCCTCTCTACTAAAGCAGTTTCACTTTAACAGAGTAGTTTGATATTTAATGAGCTAGGGAAGCATGAGCAAGGCTATAGCCTTGTGGAAAGGTGTCACCTGGAACCCCCACCCCCACCCCCAGTTTTTGTTTACTGATGCAGCAAACATGTAATTTATATCACACATAGAGTTTCTCTCTTTAATGTGTATTTATGGCACCATCAAAATGAAACAGACTATTAGAGGGTTTCAGTAAATTCTGCAGGTAGGGCTTATCCCAATGGTAAGAACAGTTGCCTAGAAGGTGGAAAGCTTAAAATACCTGAAGACAGGCTGGGATATTAAACACAACCCTTCCTTATCTAGGCAGGTTCCCTTACTGCTGAGCTACTAAAGAAGGGGAAAGATGGCTTCCTCTTTCTGCAGTTTATTTATTTTTCCCCTTTTTTCCAGGATCTGACTTCAAAGCAAAGGGATGCTTTGAGGCTGTACAACAGTGGGCTTGACTGGTTTCTAAAGACAAGGTAGGTGTCTGTGCCCAAACTGATGATAAATATACAAAAAGACTTCTTAACTGTTGTTTAAACTTTTGAGTAC
The DNA here is from genome assembly GCF_023634085.1 of Falco cherrug. Classification (NCBI taxonomy): domain Eukaryota; kingdom Metazoa; phylum Chordata; class Aves; order Falconiformes; family Falconidae; genus Falco; species Falco cherrug. The sequence goes on from NC_073698.1 coordinate 9,423,390, forward strand.
TCTAAAATCACTGTGCACCTGCCAGTCTTATATGAAAGTTTTCTGCATGCCTGTGTTTTCACCTAAGCATAAGCAGAGTTTCTGGCTCCGGAGTGGTTAGACACTTACCTAAGCCCCCTTGGAAAGTGAAGAGGCACATCACTCACAGCTGGATCCATTCAGCTTGCCCAAAATGTGCCAAGCACCTATCAGCCAGAACAAGCCCCTCCAGATCTGAAGTGGGTTTAAAAAAACCCCAGCTGCAACAGGAAGAAAGGATAGCCTCTTCTCCTCAAATCTTTTACAAATGGCCTGTTAGCTTGAACACTTGTCTATAAGGTGAAAGGCTCGGAGATCGTACAGCCCACCTCAGCTGCAGTCTAGAAGAGCAGCCTAGTGCATAATTGATATTTAGGGAGGTGATGGAGCATTTTGTGCTAGCTTGCACCCTCGTAGGATAGAACTTCTCATATTTTCAGTATGTGCTTCTTATTATGTAAAATGCACAGCACCATTGGGATATGAGTAACTTGTACAACAGTTCAAAAAGTGGGTACCAAATCTTGCCATGAACTGCCTAAAAGAAATTTATACAGGGAAAAAATACAAATAATGACAAGACTTTTGAAACTGCGCGTTCTGCATTTTGACTATCATCTAGTTTGACAGAGGAATTATTTATTGTGAATTTTTTGCCCCTTTTAAAATGCAAATTGGAAGAACTAGGTTTTATTCTGATCTCTGCTTTGAATTCATAGAAATTAAAATTGAGAAGTCAATGTGACATTTTTATAGTTCTCATTAGTTTTTGAGAAAACCAAGTAATGTCTGAAACCAGGCTTTCTTAGTTGTCACCGTGTATTCTCTCTCGTGAAAGAAAATCCAATTTGTGTAATAACGCGTGTCTGTGCAAAGCACACAGAGCCAATGTGACTCTGCATGGTACATCTGGAAGAAGACTGCAACACAAGATACAACTCCACGCTCCACTTCTTAGAAAGTGATTCCTGGATGGACTATATATTTTTCAGATTGTGGATTAGAGCTCATTATTAGTAACTAAAATAAGAAAAAATGGTTAAGAAAGAGTTTAAGGTAGGGGAACTGAAGTTAAGTACCTGTGCTTATAATGGTAATAAATAAATAAATCTTTGTGCTGTTGCTGAAGTCTCTGAGTACCTAAAAAATGCTCTTTGACTAAGACAAGTCACAAGAGGAAAGAAACAATCTGAAAATCTACTTATGTGAAAAGACCTTGAGAAGGCAAATCTGTAGAGAAATTTGGGGTTTTACAGAGAAGGTGCTCACCATGGATTCTGCTCTTGGGCTGTGTACTTATTCCATTCCTGCTGTTGTTAGAGCCAAATACGTGACTAACTTCATTAAATTAAGTCAGGCATCATTCCCATTTCTACTTAACTACATACTTAGGGAAACAGAGTGAAGCTGGAATGAGATCATAAAGTGAAATGAACTGCTCTTTTTCTTCAGCATGCACCAGGTCTGTACCAAGAGATCCCTGAGGGAACTCTTGTAGATATATCTCACCCTTCTATTATTGAATGTAGCGCTTCACTTGTCCCACAGCCCTAGTGAAAACCCATCTTTTAGAGTATACTATTTATCCATTATCCATAATCTTTTACTTACAAATAAATAAAGACATTTAAAAATAAAAGAATGAAAGAGAAAAAACAATGCTTGGCTAAGAGTATACAGAGCTCTTTGAAAAAGCACATTGTAGAAGGTGTATGACTAGGAAAAATATTTGCTAGTAATAAAAGTATGTAAGAATAAGTAATAGTAAGTACATAATGTGTAATAAATACATGCTTTATTATTTATATTTACATATAGCAAGCCCTATGCAGATGGCTTTTGAGGTTCTGTTTACTTGCGTTTGGGAAATCTTTAGAAATGATGCATGGTTTTTACTGAGGCACTCAGTTGTCATACTTATACTTCATACCTATGCAAAAAAGGGCTGTTCTTCAAGCTTTGAATCAGTAGGCAACCTGTTCAGAAACTCTAGGGCCATGTTTAAAGGGTAAAAAAAAATATATGTCAATGTGCATAAATTAAACTACTGCTTGCTTGTTTGTGAAAACTGGAAATAAAAGTAACAATGTCTGATGAAACTAACAACCAACAGTAAATCCTGTTGTCTAATATCTTGTTTCAAAGATCAAAGTATGCAATCTCCTTGAACTATAAAATGGTTCCAAGAGGTTCCTTTCAAATAGATGGCTAACTGAAAATAAGAACTTTGGCTCCAGAAGAAATCAAAGCTCCCACAGACTTTACTGTGGCAGAACAGAGATGGGCAAGCACATAGCGCCTGCTAAGCAGAGTCAAAAACCTTGAGTCTTGTACTTTCAAGGGTTTGTCTCCTTGTGTTGTCAGTTTTAGTTGGGCTGGGGAGGAACCAATGGGAACATTGCAATGGTTTGGTGGATTTTTTTGTTCTATTTTGTCCTTTAGCAATATAAGCTGTTTTATTTCCTCTAGTGGGCCTAGACTGATGGTAGAGTCCTTGTGTCCTTTCCCCAACAGCTTTTAATCTAAAGGCAGAGTGAACACAACAGCAGCAATCCATATCAAACAAAACATCTGACAAAAACAAGATAATTCACTGTGTTTTGATTGAATATGTGTGACTTTCTAAGAGGCTCAGGGCCAGGTCATCATCTGGTACAAATCCATTTAGCATTAACATCTTTGGACTTGCACCAATTATTGAAAGATGGAGGTCCAAGCTATTTATACCCTTGCAGAGAGTACGTTGTCTCTGGACAAGAGCTATTCCAGTTCTGTGCTGGCAGAGGGTCTGGAGCGGTAGGGTCGGGCCACAGCTGCACCTCTGTATAGTAGAATATATTTGCTTTCGAGCGAATGCTCAGAACCTCTGGCCTCAGCAGCAGTTAGATGGTGTAGCTGCTCTTCCACAGAGGTCAGATCCAAATGGATATCACGTTGCTAGATTCAAGCTAGCGTGATTTCCGTCTGTCTTTCAGTACTGTTGCTTGGATGGAAAGCCAGCCCATATGGTAATGAATAAAACACGTTATTGCTTTAGATTTCTCTTGTATTTATAGGTCTGCTCCACTTAGATATTCATCTGAATAGCACATCTGTTATGAATTGCCATTTTGTTCCCTTCAGATCCTAAGAGAGAAAAGGAATATATATTATTCCTATTAGGCTGATGACCAGCACCTTAATAGCTTTTCTGTAGCTTTTCAATGAAAATCAATAAACCTGGTGTCATATTAGCTTAATTCTGAAGAATCACATAAAAAGAATATTATCCTGAGTTAGCAAACATACTGTGTAAACAGCAATTACTATGGAGACATAATTGAGTTAAAGGTAAAGCATATTAGCTAAGTGTTTGCAGCCCAAATAATTCACAAAAGGCTTATGGGCTCTCCAGCTAATATTGTCCCCAGTCATCACCTAAAAGAATTGTGCTGACTTTCAAAACAGGTAATTATAGATTGACAGACAAATGGCTAATTAATTATGTACCAGAGAGTCATAAATATTGTGTTGCTGTTCTTCTACTGGAGATTTGTGTGTAAGAGGACATTTAGGCAGGATCTATGCTGCTCCTGAGAGACAGCAAAGGAAAGGTGGTGATGTTGTGTTTCTATGGTTCTGGGCTGCTACGGTGGCAAAACCAGCTCCAGGTTTGTATGGACCTGGCTTGCTACAGCCACAAATTAGAATTCTTTGTGAGATCCTGCAGTGTAGGCTGCTCACAACAGAATTCTAGTGCTTTTCTGTGGGGAAACCTCCCCTAAGCTGCTTTATGGCATTTAGACTATTTTTGAGGATGGGAGGAAAGATTCTGTTCATTTAGCATGATCTACTTATCTCATGTAGGGATGTCAAAGGGCACTTTTAAGGAAGCTTTTGGTAAATGAATTTTGAAATAAAAGGGCCTGGGCTGTGGCTGATAAAACTTCAGTTTTACCTCCAAAAGAGAGTGCCTGAGAGAAATGGCTTCTTCATCCATTTAAATATGTCAATAACCAGAGCAGGTCTAGACTTGGATAGCTTTTGCATACTGAAAGGAAGAAAGTGGAGCATACCAAATACTGTAGGCAACTCTTGTGGCACAAAGAAGATGAAATGACAGTAAAACTTAGCCACTCATAAGCATCAAAATCTTGAAGTTTTCATTTTTAAAATGTAATTCAAAACCAGGCCAGAGCCTCAGATGACATGGGCAGATGTGTGTCTGGGCCAAATGGTGGTCAGGTGTGGTTTTCCTCCTATTCTACTCTTGAAAAACTAAGCTCCTTTTCCAAGTACTTCACGACACGGCCTTGTCTTGCTGATGCTGTAGAACTGCTGAGGTTAGGATGTGTACTGTTTTGTTGCTGAATCAACACGATACTTTGTACTTGGTCCATGTGTGCATGGTCTTACTCTTATATACAATGGACCGGGATCCAGCCTTAGGCCCTGAAGACAAGTGGCATGGCATGCCTTGGATCTGCGTGTCTGACTCTTCTTTCTGCTCCTCAGAACAGGATAAACACCTCTCTGCTCCCCAGTGGGAATGACCCCTGCCCTGTGCTATTCCCCAGACCATGTCCTGCACATCTCTGGGAGAGTGTTGTCTGGCATGGGCCAAAACTACACCAAGGACAGGCCAACAGCTGAGGAGTACGTGTAGTCATGGAACATGCTCTGACCTAATTCAATTGACTCATAGACACAGAATTTCGCCGTCTATCATCATGATGCCAATAACGGAGTGATCCATAGTGTAGCATTTACTTTAGTGACCTTAGACACACAGGTATTGCTCTGAAGAGACGCAGCAGGAGCCTTGCTGATGCAGTTATGTTGGAAACTGTCATGTAGCTCAGTTAATGCAGCCTGTTTCCCTGGAATGTAGTGCTATCGAATCGTGCATTAACAATCCAATTTCACCAGTGACCCAGAGTTAGTTAGCACCTATGATTTCCCAAATGCCTGGGAATGTGGAAGGAGGCTTGAACATTAGCTTTCAGTCCTGTGTTTCACAGGGTGGTTTTACAGTGAAGTAAATGAGTATTCTTAGCACATCATTGGAGCCCTGGCCCGTTGATCCCATGGATGCCACGGTCTTATTGGAGGGAGCCCTACATTACTGCTAAATAGTAGTGTTTCCTTTATATATAAAGGGAAAAAAAAACCCCAAACCCTAAATGCTGTCCCACCCTAAATGTAGTGGGATTTCAGGGCAAAAAGATTTGTGTCCATATCTAAAAAGTGACTGATCACACTCAAGGTTTCTAGGAAGCCACTTAGTGAAAAACTGAAATTCTACAGCTTTCCAGACCCTTAGTCTAGAAAAGCATGTTTGTATTTTCTACTTCAAGGAATGAATTTGCACTTGAGTGAAAAAGTGGTTGTCTTGGTGCTCTATGCCTGGAAGAGGTAAGGGTGACAGCAGATGACAGAAGCACTAGCTAGATGGGACTGGCAGAGGTGTGACTGCTCCAGCAGCCAATGTCAAAACTATGGCTCAACCAGTAACACTGATGCAATGTATGGACCACCTATGGGACACTGATGGGATGTTATAATGTGATTTGAAGCCCCAGCTTCATTTTCACCTGAAACCCTCTGAATGAAAGCAGGCATCTGAAGGCTCTGTAAGGAAGAGAAATAGTGATAGTTTATATATGTATCCAAGACATATAGACCAGAAGGTGTCCAGGAAACCTGGTCTGTCACCAACCTAAGATCAGCTTTTGTGACTGAAAAAAGTGAGCAAACCCCAAATCCCAAACAAATAAAAATAAATTTTCTACTTGCACAACCCCTCAGGTACAGGCTTGGCATATACAAAGAAACTTTTGCATCCCAAGCTAGCAGCCTAGTGAGTCATGGGAAGCCATCTGCTGTCATTCTGAGGGGAGACAGTGACAAAAGTTGGAAGGTTGGTGGAACCAGTGCCATGTACTGACGACTGGTGTACCATCTTCGATTGACTTGAAGCTGTACTTTCTGAAACTGCTCATTTCTTTTTACTTAAATGATCTATACCTGCCCAGGACATCTCAGCAGGTATGAGCTGAGGTAAGATCTAATCTTCCATTCCCTACTCTACTTTCAGTCTTTTACATGTGCTTCTTTAAAATAGCCTGAAGTGATCAGGGTAAGGTCCCAGATATTCAGTAATGTTTTCTCAAGGCATGTATCAAACCAGGGATTAGTCTTGTAAAGAGACTATAATGCAGACACATTAGCAACTGTCTCACCTCTTTAAAGTTGATGGGAACTGTGCAATTTGAGTGTTTCTTGGTATGAGAAATCTTGCTCTCTTTGCTTTTGTAAGCAGATTTAAAGGATAAAGTTGATTCTAAGAGGTGATCATCAAAGCTGTATTTGTGTTAGAGATGTAGAATATTTTCTGGCTTCTGTTAATGTCTCATTTTCTCCTAGACTGTGAGTTTACCTAAATGTTAGGATGTGTTGTGTGCATTTTACCCTCTTCCTATGCCTATCTGGGCACTAGAGAAGATCAAGATAACATGTGGCAAAACTTAAGGAAAATGTGTTGTTTGATGTGCTGGTTTTGGCTGGGATACAGTTAATTTTGTTCACGGTAGCTGCTATGGGACCATGTTTTGGTTTTGTGCTGGGAACTGTTGCTGATAACGCAGGGCTGCTGTAGCTGTGGCCGAGCAGCGCTGACACCGAGCCAAGGGCTTTGCTGCCCCTCACCCCACCCCAGCAGCGAGGGGGCTGGGGGGGCACAAGGAGCGGGGAGGGGACACGGCCGGCACAGCTGACCCCCCTGACCCAAGGGATGTTCCATACCATATGGCGTCATGCTCAGCGTATAGAGCTGGGGGAAGAAGGAGGAAGGGGGGGACGCGGGGAGTGACGGCGTTTGTCTTCCCAAGTCCCCGTTGCGCGTGACGGAGCCCGGCTGCCCTGGGGATGGCTGAGCCCCTGCCTGCCCGTGGGAAGCGGTGGGTGAATCCCTTGGGTTGCTTTGCTTGTGTGCGCAGCTTTTGCTTCACCCGTTAAACTGTCTTTATCTCAGCCCAAGAGTTTTCTCACTGTTACCCCTCTGCTTCCCTCCCCCATCCCACTGGAGGGGAGTGAGCGAGGGGCTGCATGGGGCTGAGTTGCTGCCTGGGGTTAAACCATGGCATTTGACTTTCTAGTAAGCCTCAATGGTGTGTTTAAAGGTTTGTAGCGCTAGAGTGAAAAATAGAACTGGAAAGAGTTTTGGGGCTGGCTGTAAGTTGTTTGCCAAAACACAGGTTGAAACCACTGTGCTGTTTCTTTTTTTAAGGTAGAAACTAAGTTAGGTAAAACTCTTCAAAAGACACAAACAGAGAAGCAGAGTTGCAGGTTTTCCTTAGTGAAGCTTGCAATATATTTCAGACCTTGTTTTTCTAGTTAGTTAGCTGGGCACCAGGGTCAGCAATTCTTAATGCAGATCTGGATTGTGCTGCATGAGCTTCAGTCCTCAGGAACAACATGTGCTGTATTAAAAACAAACAAACAAACACATAAAACAACAACAACAAAAAAACCCCTGATCAATCCTTTGACTTCACAGTCAAGCCCTTCATATAACTGCTGGTTGCAAAACAAAACCAGGCAGCTAACTCTTGTCGAAGAGCAGTGTCAAGGTTGCTGGCCTGGCTGTCAATCCACACCTGATATGTACCAGCCCTGGCAGGTTCCTGGACTGGGTGATTCTGTGTTTCTGTGTCATGAAACTCCTCGTATGGGACTGACCTGTGGCTACCATTGCTCTGCTATGTGAAAAAGTCTTGTTTAAAATTACTGCTTGCAACTGTGATGATACCTGAGTGCTGCAAAGCATTTGTAGGATATGGTCTTGACACTTTTAAGTGTGACTTCTACAGTGTTCATGCACTATCTGTGGTCTGGTTGCAAAATTACTAAGACATTCATAGGATTTATGTTTTAAGAGTTATAAAATATTTTATCAGCTGGACAGTCCACACAATGGTTTGGTTTAGCATCCTGGTTATATGAGAGATGTTTACTGTTGGATTTAACTGGGAAAGGAGAAGAAAACAATGTTACATAAAGTTTATCAATGTACCTACTATAGCTCCCAATATCCCAGGGACACAGTTGATTAAAATAGACCAGGACCTGTTAAAAAAGACATATGCAGAGGAGAGAAACTCTCTGTGAATCAAGTGAGTAACTATGTGTTCAGTGCTTCCCTGGCCCCTGCCAGGGAGCTGCAAACAGAAGGGCTCTTGGTGGCAGGAGATTTTCCTCCATTCAGCTGGCTGAAGAAGACCCTGACAGGGGGCATGTGCCTCATAAAGTTCCTTTTTTTACCTTTTTTTCCTTGTCTGTCTGTATTTTTCAGTTTTATATTTTCTTTTACCCTTGCTGGAATAGACTAGCTTTCTATTTTGTGTGTACGAAGCAGTGTCCACGTGAAGCAGACACACATCTTCCATACCCCCAGAAACTGTGGGGAACTATCGTGGAGATCCTTCCAGATCATTTGGAGAGTGCTTCTCACCCACAGCATGACCTTTCAGGGCTAAGAACATCCCTTTCACTCCGCTACAAGATTCATTGCAGTTTGGGAGCTGACACTGAAATCACAGCATGTGATAACCAGACCCTTTTTCTGGCACAATGGATATGGCCACAGCTTTTGATTTGGGAAAATTCCCCAGTCATTTCTGGTTCTGCAATTGTGATCTAAAAAGAAAGAAAGGCCATAATAGAAGATGCTGTGCAATGACTGAAGATCAGAAGAAATGTGAATGAGTCTTCAGTGCTCTAGGAGCCACTGAAGAAAAGCAAGTCCTTTTGAAAATACTACTATTGGGAAACAACAGAGAAAGAAAAATGAAAGTGTCTTGGTTTGGTCTTATTGAAAGATCTATTTAGACTACAAAACCATAAACAATTGCCTTCAGAAATGGGTAATCCTCAAGCCATCTGGGAGCTATAAAAATCCACTTTCTTTCCAAATATGTGGCACTATTTGTCTTTTTATTTTCCCTTGCATGTCAGAAATAACCACAAATAGTTAAAGTTATGACCAAGTGTATGGGCAAACTCTTCCCACAAACAGGAATGGAGAGCATTGTCACTCTCATATTGATATGATGAGGGGAAGAAGGCCTATTTAACCTTATTTCTAGTCAAATCTTGAGATAAATTCTATTAAATTGTATGAAAGATGCCTTTGAATGCTCTTAGACAATATTTCAAAAGGCAGTTGGGCTATCGGCTCACTTGCTGACTTGCAGCAGCAAAATCCTGCAAGGCATTTCTTTGAGTGATAGGGTCCCCCTGCTTCTTCTATTCAAGAAGGGAGAGAACTTCTTGATGTTACTGTCTTCTTGAAGAGATCTTATTAGATCTTGCTCTCCTGGACAATTGAGACTGAGTGTCCTTTTCAGTTTGGAGGAATAGCAAAAAGGTATTCCCGAGGTGGAGTGTAGCAGACAGTTCCCTGGGTCTCTAGGGGGATGCCTGGATGGTCAGTAAAAGCATCCTTTACCACTGGATGATAGTGCCAACTCACGCCCAAAACTACCTGTCACATAATAGATAGTTTGGGGCTACACTGGTCCCCAGGTTCACCTTGTGAGCACATGCATGTTTAAAATGTCCCATCAGGGCTGGAGATGGTATTGTGTGTCCTGTCCAGGCACCCCTAACCATCCTGGACAGAGTGCACTATCCTACTTCATTCTTTCATGCATTTGCCCAGGTAAAGTAATCTGCAGAGGAAACAGTCCTGAGGTGGGATGGGGAATATGGCTTTATACACACACTAGCCATGGTATGAGCTCATTAGGTAAACTACAGGGCGTTTTCCTGGGTAAGGATTCTACCAAAGCTGCAGTTGTCCCAAATGCTGTGTCAAATTCAAGCATTTTTTAAAAGATGATCCTAAAGGCAACCTACGCTCTCAGGCTAGCACCTGAGAGTAGTACATGGTGGGCACAAACTCTTCAATCAAATAAATCAATATCTCTCAACTGATCACATATCTCACCTGAAATAAGTAACCTCTAATTTTGTTTTTGTAGGCTCTATTTTAAAGTGAAGAGCTTTGCACTGAAAGATTCTAGTTTGTTTATTTTTCAAAACTCTTGTCAAGAGAATGTTAAAGACTGAGACATGTTTCCCAGTCAACAGTTTAGCCAAAATGATGCACAAAGCAATGATGCACAAATCCTGTGAGGGTTGGTTCGGTCTTTGAACCGTTTGTTTTTATGAGTGCCTGTGGTACAGTGACAAAAGAGCATGTTTCAGTCCTGTAGCAGTTTAATGTGTAGGCTGTGCTTTGACCTGGAGCAGATGATTACAGGGTTCAACATGATGGCACACAGAGGTTGCTGTTTCGCTAGGCACTGTACAAAAGCACAGTAGGAGACAATCTTTCCTATCAGGAGTGTACAGTCCAAATAACCCAGACAAGAAAGACCGATGTAGTGGGAAGTAAAAGCGGTTTGCTAAAAATATAGCTGGTGGCATTTCTGGTGAGAAGAATATTTTTCAAGGTCTCGGGTATTCTTCAATAAACACACCATGCAAATTTATAATTATGTGGGTTTGTGTTATAATAATTGTTTCATTGTTATTTACAACAACTTTTGTAATAAGAAAGATGTTGCTTCACATTGTCTTAGTGTGAACATGTGTGAAATGTTGGGGGGTGCTTTGAGGATGCTAGTTTAAGAAGCCTAGTGAGCCAGCTGAGTGGCTTCACCTGAGACACTAGGGCAGGGTTTGGCTAAGAAACGGGGATGAACTGTGTCCAGTATAGCCAATGGAGGGATTGTAAAGAAGGGGAATTAACAAAAAATAAAATATCTAGTTACGAAAAAGTGAACAAAGAGCTGGTTTGTTCCTGAAAATGCAGAGCCTTTCCACTTTGTGCTGCAAAGCTAACCTAAATCTTGGATAGGCAAAATGATGTCATGGTAAATTTTTCATGCAGTGAAGGTAAAACCAATGCTACCATGACAATTTCTTACAGGTTACTTCTCTGCAACTTTTCAAATTATTTATGTAATGCAACATTTTTTGAATGAAAACTGCTAGCTACTTAAAGAGAGGAAGAAAAACCCTAAACATAGGCCAGTTTAAAAACCTATACATATACACAAGGAGAGAGAGAGGACAAAGTTAAAAGCTGAAAATTTCCACCAGTGACACTTGTACTCTGTTGTGTTAGTGTCACCCATATCTTTCAGCAAAGCCTTCTCCTACCCAGCAATTTAAAGTGCATTCATCAGGAAAACAAACACAAAAACCTGAGCCATATAATTCATCATCCTGCTACGTTTTTGCCTATGGAACATAACCCTGCTTTAAAGCTTCCTCAGCTTAATGAGCAATTTGTCTTGTGGGTCTAGTAACAGCTAAAATCCCCATGTAGTGATATAAATCTTGAAGCACCTAGATGAAGTGGAAAAGATCAAAATAAGGTGCCAGAGAAATGCAGAAAACAATCAGAATAACTTTTGTAACATAATTTAAAATATAAAAAGATTTCCTGTGTATATTAGCTGAGTTCTCTGGATTTGGTAGCATCAAGCTGATTCTGTTGGTATCAGCAGCTAGGTTTAGGAGCGGTGAACAGCAGACTGACTTTTGGAGTTTATATACAAATAACATGTAGAATAAGATCTTACAAGGAAATTAAGGGCTGTTTTACAGAAAAAAAACCCAAAAAACAAAAAACCAAACACCAAAAACCCACAACATTGTGAAGCTTTCTCCCCAGACTGTGAGCTAAATGCTTTTTTTCAACTTTTGTAGCAGGTGAAAATTCATGGAGGGGAAAAATGAGTTGCTTTATCGTATCCATAGGGGACATGAAGAAGACTTAAATCATCTTAAGAAGACTTAAAAAACTGAAAGAGGGTAGATTTAGGTTAGATATTAGGAAAAAATTCTTTACTGTGAGGGTGGTAAGACACTGGAACAGGTTGCCCAGAGTTGTGGATGCCCCATCCCTGGAAGTGTTCATGGCCAGGTTGCTGCCTTTGCTTCAGCCTTCACTGCCAAGGCTGGCCCTCAGGTTTCCCAGACCCTGAGGGCAAGAGAGGAAGTCTAGGGAAAGGAAAACTTCCCTTGGTTGAGGAGCATTGGGTTAGAGATCACTTGAGCAAACTTGACACTCACAAGTCTACGGGCCCCCATGGGATGCCCCTCCCAGGTACTGAGGAAGCAGGCAGATGTTATTGCTAAGACACTCTTCATCATCTTTGAAAGGCCATAGAGGACAGGAGAGGTGCCTGAGGACTGGAGGAAAGCCAGCGTCACTCCAGTCTTCAAAAACGGCAAGAAGGAGGTCTCGGGAAACTACAGGCCGGTCAGCCTCACCTCCATCCCTGGAAAGGTGATGGAACAGCTCATCCTGGAGGTCATCTAGAAGCGTGTGGAGGAAAGGAAGGTTATCGGGAGCAGTCAACATGGATTCACCAAGGAGAAATGACTAACCAACCTGCTAGCCTTCTGTGGTGGAACGGCTGGCCGGGTAGGTGAGGGGAGGGCGGTGGATGTGTCCACCTTGACCTCCGCCCGGCTTTTGGCACCGTCTCCCACAGCACCCCAGGCAGGCTCGGGCCGTGGGTCAGGGGAGCAGTGGGGGGCTGAGAGCTGCCCGGACGGCAGAGCTCGGGGGCTGGGTTCGGTGCTGCGGGGTCGAGCTGGGGGCCGGGAGCTCGCCGTGTGCCCAGGGGTCAGCGCTGGGTCCGGTCCCTGTTCCACTTATTCATCAGTGACCTGGATGAGGGGACAGTGTCCCCTCGGCACGTGTGCTGGTGACACCCCACTGGGAGGGGCGGCTGGTGCCCCAGGGGCTGCGCTGCCATCCAGCGAGGCCTGGGCAGGCCGGAGAGCTGGCGGAGAGGGACCGAGTGACCTTCAGCAAAGGCCAGAGCAGGGTCCTGCCCCTGGGGAGGGACAGCCCCAGGCACCAGCAGGGGCTGGGGGTGACCTGCTGGGGGGCAGCTCTGCGGGGAAGGGCCCGGGAGTGCTGGTGGGCAGCAAGGTGCCCGTGGGCCAGCGGTGTGCCCTGTGGCCAAGGGGCCAGTGGGACCCTGGGGGGCACCAGGAGGAGCGTGGTGGCCAGCAGGTCGCGGGAGGGGGTCCTCCCCCTCTGCTCTGCCCTGGTGGGGCCGCACCTGGAGTGCTGGGTCCAGTGCTGGGCACCCCAGTTCCACAGAGACTGGGAGCTACTGGAGAGGGGCCAGCGGAGGCTACAGAGATGATGAGGGGACTGGAGCATCTCCCTGGTGAGGGAAGGCTGAGGGAGCTGGGGCTGTTCAGCCTGGAGAAGAGATGGCTGAGGGGGGATCTCATCGATGTCTGCAAATATCTTAAGGGTGAGTGTCAGGAGGACGGGGCCAGGCTCTTTTCAGTGGTGCCCAGTGGCTGAATATGAGGAAAAACTTCTTTACGTTGAGGGTGACAAAGCCCTGGCACAGGCTGCCCAGAAAGGCTGGGAAGTCTCCTGCTCTGGAGACATTCAGAACCTGCCTTGATGCAACTGTGCAACCTGCTGTAGGAGAACCTGCTTTAGGGGGGAGTTGGACTAGATGATCTCCAGAGGTCCCTTCCAACCCTGACCATCCTATGAATCAGTGATTCAGTTAGATTGGGGTTTGAGCAACCTCATCTAGTGGAAGTTCCCTGCCCATGTCAGGGGTGTTGGAATTTAAGTTAATGTCCCTTCCAACCTAAACCATTCTGATTCATTCTGTAATTCCATGATTCACCAGATTTGTAGGTCCTTCTCATACATTTTAGGACAACTGATTCATTCTGTAATTCCATGATTCACCAGATTTGTAGGTCCTTCTCATACATTTTAGGACAACTGATGCATCCAGCTGATCATTGAGCTCCTCTACAGTCTCTTTGGCTCATACACATTCCTTTGGGAGAGCACTTCTCAAAAGCACATATCAACCTTAGGTAAAGTGTTACTAGAACTGAGGAAAGTGAAGGAATTACTTAACTCATAGGCAGCTATGAAATTCAGCAGAAGCCTCAAGGGACAACCTGACTCCATCTGGCCTGCTTATCACCTTTATGATACTGCCAGTGCATGATGAGGTTTCTCAATGGCACACATTTTAAAGAAAAACAGGAAACAAAACCAATCTTCTAAATTAGTTCTTTGTTTCCCTTTGGAGCTTAATTGTATTTCCAGGTCTTTTTATAATGACCTTGTAAAATCATTGACTGCTCATTTCTTATTTTTGGTACATGCTTCTCTTAAAATCTGAGTCAGGGCTCTGTATTAGAGCGCTCTATTCAGTAATAGCAGGGTAGATAATTTAATTTTACTTTGGAATAATGTAATCTTCGTGATACCTTTTTGTTTGTATTTATAACCAAAGAATTAATCTCCTTTTGCCCTTCCTCTGCCTCCTAAGACCTGAGAAGATTAAAAGGCCTGAAATCTCTGCTGCTTGTAGAAATATTTACCTTTTTTTTTTTTTTACATACTCACAAATATTATTACGGTCCTATGCTGCAGACTTTCGTCCCTCTTTCCCTTACTCTGCCTCCCTTACTGCCTCTGCTGTAGAGTCAGTCTGTCATCCATCAGCTTGACAGCACCCAAAAGCCCTCCAGGCCTGTTGGCAGGTACACAATGGTACAGACACACCGAGCTGACTCTCCCGTGCAGTCCCTAAGATTCACACCTCTGCTGTAAATGATCAGGGCACTAATTGTCTTTGGCTATTTCTGCTCATGAAAGTGCTGTGAGTCTGCAGGCCGAGAGCTATTTGGTTATAGTCATATTTAAGATTTGCAAAGGGCAGTGCTTTTTATTTCTTAATTTTTCAAGGCATTGTAAATGCCAGGATATGCAAATGTAGGACATGAAGCCTGTCAGAAACAATAGCTCTTGGAAGACCTCATTAGGGTAGCTCAGGTACTGCTGGGGCCAGAGCAGAATTATTCTTAACAAAAGATTCTTGTTCAGAAGGCAATTCAGAGCAGCAGCTTGTTTTTCATTGCCCTCTATTACCCGCCACAGTCCAGCTCTTTCCACTGAGAAGGAAACAAGCTCTTCATGTAAGCACCCAAAAGTAGGCTTGGGAATAAAGTCCTTCATGTCCCATTTCCTGCATTGGCACTAACCTTCTGGCACATTTCTTAGGAAACCACATAGGATGTGGAAAGGTTGGGTTCAGTTCTCTCCTCTGCCTGGGGGAATGTGAGTCCACTTCTTTTCTTTCCCAGGGCACAGCAGGTTTTGTATTGTGCAGATCCTTGTGATAATGGCCTGGCTTTGAGTTTGGTGGAGAAAGCTGCAGTCCTGTTGTAGTCTCTTGAAAGACTGGTGACGTGAATATCCCTTCATACAGAATCATGGAGTCACAGAATACTTGATGAAGAAAGGGACTTCTGCAGATAGTCTAGTCTAACCCCTCTGCTCAAAGTAAAGCCACCCAAAGCAGGTTGTCCAGGGCCATGTACAGTCAGAATCTGAGTATCTCCAAAGTATTCAAACACAGCCTGTTTGGGCAACCTGCTCTAGTGTTTGACCAGCCTCACAGTAAAAAAAACCCCAAAAACAACCCCCCCCCCAAAAAAAAAAAAACCAACCCAACAAAAAAACCAACAAAACCCCTCAACCAAACAGGTTTTTTTCTTATGTTTAAATTGAATTTTCTTCATTTTGAGTTGTACCCATTGCCTCTTTTCCTGCCACTGGACACCACTGAGAAGAGTTTGACTTAATCTTCACTATTGCACCCCATCAGATATTTGTAGACACTGATGTGATCCCTGAGAGTCTTCGGTTTCCCAGGTTGACTAGTTCTAGCTCTCTTGACCTCTCCTCGTATGGCAGATGCTCCAATTCCTAAACAATTTTTGCAGTCCTTTGTTAGGTTCGCTCCAGTAAATCTCTGTTGTATTGAGGACCCCACCATTGGACCCAGCACTCCCGATGTTTCACCAGTGCTGAGTAGAGGGGAAAGATTACCTCCCTTGACCTTCTGGCAATGCTCTACTTAAAGCAGCCCACTATGCTATTGACCACCTTTGCCACAACAGCCCATTACTGGCTCATGTTCAACACCTTGTCCACTGGGCCCCTCAGATCCTTCTCTGCAAAGCTGCTGTTTGGCCTGTTACCTGTTGGCCCATTTCTCCAGCCTGTTGGGGTCCCTCTGAATGGCAGCACAACCCTCCAGTGCATCAGTTGCTCCCCCCATTTTTAAATCATCCTGAAACCTGCTGAGAGCGCTGTGTGTCCCATTGTTGGGGTCCTTAATGCAGATAGTGAGCAATTTTGGGGCCAGCATTGGCCCCTGTGGTACACCACTAATGTCTGTCCTCCAGCTGGACTTTGTGCTGCTGAGAATAACCCTTTCAGCCTGGCAATTAGCAACAGATTTCTGTCCACTGCACTGCCCATTTATCTAGTCTATACTCCATCTGTTTGTGACTAAGTTATGGGACACTTAGCCTTGTTAAAATCAAGATGAAGAACATACACTGCTCTCCCCTTGTCCACTAAGCTACTCATCTCCTTGTGGAAGGCTTTCTTTGGCCAGGCATGATTTTTCCTTCTTAAATCCATGCTGACAATCCCAGTCACCTTCTTGTGCTTAATAAATTTGGAAAACATTTCCAGGATTAGCTGCTCCACCACTTTCCCAGGGATCAAGGTGAGGCTGACCACCTGTACTTCTTTGGATCCTCCTTCTTGCTGTTCTTGAAGACCGGAATGACATTTGTTTTCTGTCAGCCCTTAGGAATTTTCCCCAATTGCCCAATTATCGTTGTGAAAGTAACCTCTCAATATCACCAGCCAGCTCCCTCAGCTCTCATTATTCCCATGGATTTATGTATATCCAGTTTGTTACCTAACCTGATCCCTTTCCTTGACCTAGACTTTTTATCTGGTCTCAGGGGCTGATTCCTGAAGGCCCCTCCTACCAATAGATAACAAAACAAAGGTGGCATTTAGAGGTACTTTGTCACCAAGTCCCCCATCTCATTCATCTGTAGAAGAATGAAGGTGGTTAATTAGCATTGATAACATACAGCTGTGGTTGGCTTCAGGGGCGGTGGGCTGGCTGATGTAGACAAGGTGCAGGTGTGGCTGGTTCTGTTAAGGGGTTGAGAGCCAATGAAGGGAGAGCAGCCAAGGAAGAAGCAAGAGAACACACACCCTGGATGAGATGAGGAGAAGGCAGCAGAGGGACTGGCATGAAGAGTATGCTGGTATGAGGTGGTAAAAGATCTTGTTGCAGCTTGATGTTTTGGAAAGTGCTGTGACATTCATCAGTGGCATGGATGTGTGGCCTAGTCTTTCTTCTGCTGTTGATATAACTGTAGAAACTTTTCTCCATGCCCCTTATCAGATTCAACTCCAGGTAGGCTTTGGCTTTTCTTATTCCTTACCTGTGTGTTTGGGCAGCATCTCTATTCTTTCTGGTTGATCTGACCCTGCCTGTATGCTTTCTATGTTTCAGTTTAGTCAGGAGCTGCTTGTTTGTTCATGCAGGCCTCCTGCAGCTTTTTCCTAGTTTCTTGCATGTTGGGTTGGACCGCTCTTGGGCTTGGAGGAGGCTTCAATATCAGCCAGCTCTCCACCCCTTTTTTCTCCAGGACTATGTTGCAAGGGATTCTTCTAAGCAGATTTGCAGTGTGCAAACAGAGATGACCCACCGGGAAAGCCATGTGTAACTTGGGAAGCCCTTCAAGTAACTTCAAAAAGAACAAGAAATCTTATGTTACTGATAAATCAAAAGGAAATCACAGGTCAGACAGTCACTTTCCATAAAATCGTCTGACCCTCTGACATACCTGGAGCGATGGACAGGAGGGAAACTGCTGAAGTTACATGAATATGAGACTCGCTTCATAAATGTCTGTAAGTGATCTGGAATAGGATAGAATATTCTTTGTGGTTTTCTTTAGGAAAATGTGCCAGTTACTTAATGAAACTGCAGTTTTGTTTTTGAAAATTTCCATTTTAATAAAACTTCTTGTCCTTTTTTTTTTCTGCCAGAATGCAAGATATTTTGGGTTGGTATTTTGTCTGTGTGTGTTTGTGCAAACTTCCTGTTAGATGGCATTTCTTGTTGGTTGTGGTCTGATGTTGGCAAGGCACGGCCACAGATTGGGCGCTACATAACACAGAGGTGTATTCTTCTATCCGTCCAAATCTACAGTTCACTCTGCCATCTCCTGGTGTCTTATTTTTGATTTCCACTTACCCTGCCATCTTTACCTGTTCACACCTCTGTTTTCCTGTGCTAGTCCCAATGTAATAGCTTTTGACAAAGAAGCTGCCCTTGCTTTCTCTTCCCTTGCCAGTCTTCACATCTTTACTGAACAGGTCTGCTTTCTTTTTCAGTGACTTGTCAAGAATTACCTCTGCTGTGCCTTTAAGAGATTAGATATGTGTATGAATTTTCAAGGTAAATAACAATAACTGATAGATCTGTATACATAAAATTCTGACATGGGATGCGTTTTGGGAGCATCTGCCTACTTCCATTTTTAACTCTCCAAAATTTATTTTTCCAGCTTACAAGCTTTTCAGGTTAATACCTTTTTACAGATCTTTACTTCAAGTGGTCCCAGGTTAATCATACTGATTATTAATAGTCATTTGATTAGCCCTATAATTTACATCTGGCTTTCTTCACTGAATGTCTGTCCAAACAGACTCTGTTATTAAGGCTCAATTGTCCATTTCTTGGCCTGTGTCTGGTAGCATGGGGGGAGTCATCTGCCTTTTTCCTCTCCATATCTTGACAAATTATGACATCTTCCATATATTATGTGCAAAACGGATGATGGTGTTTTTCATTTAGACAGTTAACTATCAATTTTTTAATGAACACATGTAGAATCATGAAAGATAATCAATATCTGAACACACTCCAGGCTAAACAAATATTGTTGACTCATCAATAATTGGAAGTAAGAGAGTGTGGCTCAGTCAATACTCTGACTCAAAATTGAATGTTAGCGATTTTGGAACAAATACTCGCAGAACATTCAACGAAATCCAAGAGACCGTGAAGTCCCTGACGAAGACTAATCATGATAAATGAGCTGTCAAACTCCTGTTTAAGACTTCCTCAAGGTAACAGGGTTTTTCTACATGCATCTCATTCCAGCTGCCCAAGCTGCTTCCCAGCTATCGCAGTACCCTTCTGAGCAGGGGAAATATTATGCCTAGATATCCAAACTGAGGCACAAAAGAGTCTGTGTGCTTAGACTGGGTCTGCTGACCCAAGAGTGGCCTGCTTCTTCCTTAGGTTCTCTTTTTCACCTGGATTTTTATTTACAGCCAAACCCTGGCTGCAAGACATTATATAGCTCCCATGCCAACTGAACACGTAGTAGAAAAAAGATTTCTCAGTTGTGTTTTCTCTTGCTCTGTAGTTATCAAAAGCTGGGTTATAGCTGGCTCTGCCTGAAGTGGCAAAAGTCTTTCAGAAAGCCTTGTTCTTACAAAAGAAGGAGCTGCCCAAAGCCCTCGGCTTGGCACTTTTTGATCTGTTATATGAATATTAATGGCGTTAGGAGGGCATGATACTGAGTTGGCTGTCAATGCAAGCAAGTTTCAATGATACACTGAAGCAGCAAAGGTAGAAGAAGGACTTTCTAGTCTGCCCCTGAGCTACAGTTTACACATTTTAAAGGATCTTTTCTACAGCCTGCTATATATTGCAGCCATCTATCTGATTGTGGAAGGGAAAAAGTTGGCGTGGTTTGATCTACACTATAACTATCAGGAGAACAGAAGATACCCAGTCTCTCAGAGCTCTGGTAGGATCTTTGTGTTGTGCCATTTGGATGTCAGAGGTAATTCATATTAGCTAGTCATAGTCTTGTTTCATGATGTTTATCAAAGCAAGTTACTTAAAGCTCAGTCTCTCTTCTGCATTGGGTGCATAAATCAAACCTCAGTGTTACACAATGAAACCAATTGATATTCAGCTGCAGATCCCCTTCACAGTGGCAGAGACTTGCTGGCTGCCTTCCAAGGTAGGTTTCAAAAGAGCTCTTGAACACGTTGAAAAGAGAACAGACACTTAGAGGAATTATTGCTTAGTTAAGGAGAAAAGAGACTTGATTCTCAATACTGACTTGAGGGCCTTTTACAGACCAGTATTAGAGACAGTTTGCCTTACAGAGTGTATGTCCCTTTCCTTTCCCCACAAGTTGTACTCTTGGGGGTTTTCCCCATTTTTTGCTCTTAACTCTATTTTACCAGTCAGTATATCTCCCTGCGTTCACTTTGTGCTTGCTCAATCTGTGTGGACTGGCTCATTTGGCACCTTTTTAAGAGTGCAGATACTTAGATGGCAATGTCACTTATCGTTGTGGTTGGGGATCTGGATCTTGAAGACTGACACAACACATCCTTTTTGTTAAAATAAAGGATGATTTCCCCAGCTGGGACTGCAAGAAACACACAGACTTTCTTTGAGGAAAGATTGGAGAGAAAAGAGCACCCCTGAAAAAAGAATTTAACTCATCCAAAAATATTTAATAATGGTCAGGTGAATCATGTCTAGAACCACCTCTTTCTTTTTTTTTTGTTTTATTAAACCCAGCACATGGCATAACAAGATCTCTGCAAAACATGTATGTGAGGGATTTATATGAGAGCCCATACCATGAAATTACTTGGAAAGTGTTCCCTGGAAGAATGGTGAACAGTCCTAATCCTTGTATACGATCATTTGCAGAAGTCTTCTTTTAGACCTGTCTTAAAAACTGCAGAAGGGACTGTCAGAGTGCATTAGGAAGGTCAGTGTTGCCAGCTGAAGTAACCCCCGTCTTGAAATTGCCTCGTGCCAACCTCTCTGAACCTTGTGTGCTTTGAGCACCTGAATCTGTGTCTCCAGAAAAGCAGGGTAATGCTGCAGTATTAGGACCATCTTTATTCTTGATGGTAAACTCAAAAAACATGTGTGGATGTCAGATACAACTTCTGACAGAAACTGGGAAATGCGCTCCAAGTAAAAAGAGCAAGACTGGATGAAATGTCTCATTGCGGTTATCAGCTGCAGGGATTTCTCATGCCAGCAGGTAAACCTTGGTTTGACTGTGTGGTTCTTGCTTTGATAGTTCAGACTGCTTGGGCATTGACTTTGTTTTCCTGTTTCTCAGTAATCTTAAGTTTGCTGATCTTTCTTCTTCAGTAGACTAGAGAATGAATCAGCTCCTGTCTGCATTTGTAATGAAATAAAGCTCCAAGGACTCTGCCGACTTGTCTGGAGTTACACCCAAACTTACCTCAATGTGAACGAAAGCAGGATTGAACCTATATCCGAACCTCTGTTTTTATTGCCCTCAATGTATTGCTTCCCACAACAACTCCAAAATCTACTAGCAGTTTCCATAGTTGCAGTTCTGGGGTTTTTTTAGTTTGTTTTTCAAATTTGAAGGTTGTTTAGAAATGTCAGGTTGTTGTATTCACAGAAGCATGCATAGACTAAAGGACTAAGGGAAATGTTTTGAGAAATTAACAGTGTTTGAGTGGTTTATATGCCATTTTTAATTTTAAAGAACTATTTTCAGAAAAAAAAAAAAAGATGACTAGGAGACAATGAAAGTTAAGATTCTTGGGAAATCAAGAATTTGGGAAATTTTGTAAATCAGATCATTCCTGAGATGTACATTGAAATTTTGAGACACTGACAACTGATTATAATCCCATTTTTCTAGCAGCACTTTGTTCCTTAAATCTATGAAATGCACTGCTGTGCTTTGGTTTTTATGTCCTTGATGTTCTGGCATTGTCTGGCTGGCAGGAGCAGCTAGAAAAGCTGCCCAGCATTTATTCCTATTTGATAGGGATGAACAGGTTCAGATTGCACTAACTTTAATCTGGTTCCCTATGACTGATATTTAGGAAATAGATACTTTTTCTCTCTTTTTTCTTATTTTATATATATATATATAAAGCCTTATTTACAAAACCAAAAAAAAAAACCCCACACCAAAAAACCCCTCAAAAAACCCCCAAAAAACTTGTATGGCAGACCCTATGTGATACAAGTTATAAATAGCGAAGCTCTAGATTTAAATAGGTAACCAGTATGTGTATGATTTATGTTGTAACTGTAGGAAAACAATTAAATAAAAATGCTACAGTAGTATTAGAAAACCAGCCTAAACAACCTGACTAAAAACTACATCTGTTTAGTCCTGGTGATTTGGGCATGTGTTAAGAATTTTTCAGGAAATCCTCTGCAAGAGAAAGTGAGATGGACTCTTCCAGGTGTTACTGACCATGTTCACAGCAGTATGGATAAAAGGAGCAATCCACTTGGATTTATTGCTCCCGAGTCAAGAAAACTCCTGAGAAACCATGGACTTCTGAATGAGGAGGACCACCTGCTCTCAAGCCTTTCCAATGCTGATTCTTGGACTTCTGATAAGCATAACTTCATTTCAAGCTCCCATTTTAGAATGGCCAGGGTCTGATGCGCAAATTATCAAATCACTTCCATGAGTTAGGCACACTGCTCTGGATGAACCTAGAGCCTAACCCAGGTCTAGCCATTTAAGTTTTATCTAACAACAAATCATATACACAAGAAGACTGGAATAAGACTCAGAATTCATTAAAGGTGTTAATATAATAGGACAAGAGACAAAACAAGTCAAGCTAGTAACACCTATGAAAAACCAGTCAGTTACATTTAGTCACATGGAAGATATAGACAATAATGTTGGGGGGGGGGGGGCGGGGGAAGGAAGGACCAGTTTCTTGCCTGTGGGATAGTGTTAAAAAGGATAAAAGAAACAAAGCACAGTGGGAGCTTAAACTATTGTTAGATCAATCGCTTTCAATTATGTACTTGTGGGCTAGCAAAGACAGAGGTGCTTCTGAAATGTTTATCATTAAGCTTGAAGAAAGTCCGACTACTAAGCCACCTATTATAGATCACCAGGCTTGGTGGCAACTAGTAAACTTCACTGACAACCCACAACATGAACAAATTGAAGCCTATGTGCTCACAATTAGTACAGAAAAAGAACAGACAATCTTTCCTGTATTGATGTTAGGAGCCATACACCAAAAAGTCATTGTCAGACCCATGGACCATATTGTTTGGGCAAGTTATGATCAGACCAAAGGCAAATGACAATCGATTAGCATTGAGGCATGTATCCCCAGAGAACAGCTGGGATACATCTGCGAAAATGCAGTAATAGAGAATGAAGATCTATGTCTAGATATTAAAAAGGGTATGTGTACTTTTGAAATGTTTCCACATACTGAAGCTCAATCACAAGTGTTTTACGTAGGAAATGGATGTGCACGTGTTAGAACTTCTTGTGTTAACATTACTATTGATAATTGTCATGAAAAAGTGAACAGTACTAATTTTTGTGTATGTAATTTTACTAGAAATGTAGGCTGTGACTTTGATTATGTTGTTCCTGTAACTACTAGACAGTTAATTGAAGCTGATTATACCCTGTATCACGATGTACCTAAATTACAGATAGGCATGAACATTATAGTCTCTTTAAAGCAATGCTCAGACACCCCGACATAGAAAACCTGGTCCAAGAAGTAAACAGAAAGATTTTATATTTTCAGAGTCATGTTTTCCCTGCCAAAGCATGCGCTGGACCAATCTTAGCCAATGCAGAACAAGTAGGAGAACATTATTGGTGGAACATCTTTTATTGCTTTAGGGGAATGTTCTGTGAAGTATTCCACTATTTAATACATCCCATACTAATCACGATGGGAGGAATGATCCTATTATCCCTTTTGAATGTCTGTCTGTGGTATAAACTTAATGCCATAGTTAAAAGAACACAAATAGTATGGACAATGGTACATGTCTACCAAAGCCCTTTGTCTTTGAAACTTGACAGAAGAATTCTTAAGTCTTAAGAAAAGGGTGGAATGAAACAGAACAAGGTCTTAAAATAAAAAGATTAGTCAAGATGAGTTTGGTACAGTGGTCTGGGTGATGCTTTGTTTGTGTTGAGAAAGGAATGTACTCTGAATAATTAGAAAACATAAGGTGAGCACCTGAAGGAGGTAAGGAGACCATAAAGTCAGGAAATTGTTGAACAAAGGTAATTGAAAGGTCTACCCCACCTAGATCCCACCTATTGTGAATGGAATGATTAGGTGTCAAAATCAAATGAGTATGCATGTAAAGATGTTGTGTAACCTCTCAGGAAAACTGTATGAAATACCTAACTTTTCACTGAAAACTTTGGAGCTAGTTTGTCCGGCGCAAATCGGCTAGCTCCCCAATGTTGCACAAAATAAATACCTTTGCTGCTTAAAGACAAAATTGGTCTCTGAGCAGTTACTCTGTGCCATTTTGGCATCAGTAGCTTGACAAGAGTGAAATTTGTGGGTGCACCAGAGCACTTAAGCTCCTGAATGTAATTTCCAGAGCCTAAAAGGATGGAAAACCTTGGCTTAGTTTTATTGAGTCAGGATTCCATAGCAATAAAAAAAGAAACTGCAAACACATGTTCCGCAAAATTAAGCTACTGTTTTTCACTGTTTGCAACTAGGCCCTAAGAGTTAGACAAACTCATTGCAATGTCAGCAAGCCAGTCTGCCAAGTGCTAGATCATGCCCTTATCTGTCTACTTTAGGGTCAGAGCAGCCACATGTATTATTTAGAAACATTTAGAACAGCTGATAGAGGAGGAGGAGGGGATGATCCTGCCTAATATATCTTGATGAGAGCAGTTAAGACTGCTCCATAGCTGCTGCTCCTTCTTGCATTGGAAACAATGTGAAAGCTCCATGTCTGAAGGCTCTGTCACAAACTGGGTCAGCTGAAGATAGCACAAAAGAGGGATTGGAGTTGTTTGGATTTTTGGGGTGTTTTACTGGTGAGGGCATGGGGAGAGGGAAGGTCAAAGCAACTGCTGAAAATGTTATCTTTTTCCTTTGGTTATGTGCTATTTACTTGTGAACGGGGAATTAATGGCCTTGATGGAGACATGGCATCCTTGTCACAAGGCTTTAGCAGGAACCAAGTCCAAGACAGCCACAAGCTGGGTTACTCTGTCAGTAACAGGCAGTGTTTCAGTGGCCCTTATGCTGGGGACCCTTGTGAACCGGTGCTGTGGGCATCTCTTGCTGTAGGATGCAGTGCTACATGTGCATGTTTGGGCAGTCTGCTTGTTACAGCCTGAATCGTGTTGCTGTATCGCGTCAGCACTGCGTTCCCTTTGCCTTGTGAACTGCTATGTGATAAAGAAACACCATTTCTCAGATGTGTAATTATTACCTTATGAGTTTTATTTTAGAGAGATTTTAATATCTCTTCCTATCATTAGTAACAGAAATGGGGCCATTTACCAATAGAAGAGGCTTAATATTGTAGAAAAAGTCCCATGCCTGAATTAAGGTCACTCTTTTCCAATTACAGTAACCTAGATTTAAGCACCATGATTTACTGTCTTCAGTGATTGCAATGCACAAGGGCAGCGGTAAAACCAGTCCTCCCAGCACTGTTTGCCCCCATGTGTAGGAGGAGGCACTCAGATGCTCCAAAGCAGTCTCTATAGCACTCCAGAGCATCTCATGTAGCACATAGCAGTGCTTGGGCTGCGAACCCCACACTGTAGGAAAACTCAAAGCATTCCTACAAACTGGTAGACTGTAAAGTCAGGGATAAGAAAATATTTGCATGGAAGGGCATGGATAAGGATGAATGGAGAGGGAGTGTTAGTGGGATACTGCTTTCAGGTTTTTGGGTATGGTGTCACTCCAAATCAACCTCAGTGTCTGTGGCCAAGATAACCTGCAGGCAGTAATAAGCCACAAAAACCTCTTTTAAAAGGGAGAGATGGAGACATCAGGAGATAGTTGCTGTATTCATGTCTGACCTAAATATTGTATTTCAGTTGGGCTTACATTTTACCTAAGCTGTGCTTACGTGTGCATGACAGCTTATCTGTGTTTACAAGATCAGGTCAATGCCCTGTACCTTCTCACACCATCAGCTTCCTTGCTGCTTACAGCCCTGACTTCTCTTGACCATTTTCAGGCACTGATTTGGGGTGACAACGGAGATCTGATGTCAGAGTCTGGTGGTTTTGAAGCTGCAGTTTTGCTTTGCCTTTGCGATGGGTGGATGGACTCAGTCTAAAGGCATCAGTGACCTTCCAGGTGTATTTTAGAAATGGAAGAAAGAGGGCTTTGAAACTTTGGTGAAAGCTGGTGGGAACAACTATTCACAGACGAAGAAAAAACTAAGTATGCTTTTCCTGAATAATTCAGTATTGTTGATGTTTGACGGCCTGTAAAAGAATAAAATGGACATCTTTGACATGCTGAGAGTATACAGAACAGATAAACACTGACCCTTTGCAATCCCAGGCAGTTGCCATTGTTCTAAATGTAAAAACTTTTTTTCTGGCAGAGTTGATACAAGAAGAAAACTATTTTGGAGCTAATTAAAATATGTCAAATCATCAAAATACTTTCAGAGAATAGTATAATGATAAATTCACTGCTTTTGTAAATAGTAAAGTAGTAACTATTTAATGATGCACAGATTTAATTACAGAGAGGATGACATCTTTATGATAACAGTATAAAGTAATTATACATCACAGGAGCTGAACTGGACTGTGCTCAGTCCTGCAT
This sequence comes from Falco cherrug, assembly GCF_023634085.1. Classification (NCBI taxonomy): domain Eukaryota; kingdom Metazoa; phylum Chordata; class Aves; order Falconiformes; family Falconidae; genus Falco; species Falco cherrug. Next base: position 9,450,004 of record NC_073698.1, read on the forward strand.
TCTCGGCGTGCAGCTGTGCAGAACAGGTTGTCAAACACCCACAAGTCTGTGACAGTCTGCTTTTGTTTTGCAGTCAGCTGAGAGTCTGTGAGTAATAGTATGCCTTCCATGGCAGAGCAATGTTTAATTGACCACAGCTAAAAAATTGGCAGGGTGGATTTTAAGCAGGCATGGTCTGAGAAAAGAGATTTTGTATGCTTGTATAGGCAATAGAAGGTGTGTACCAACATAGTACATATCTTTTACTTATTGTAAATAATGGTTGTTTGGTAATCCTGAAAAGTTAAACCAAAAATAAGTCATATTTTTACCCTCTTTGTAATTCATAGAAATTTTCTGTGGTTGAAACATACTCAATGCCAAGTGAGCATCTTTCTTCATGAGATTATTCAGACATTCTGGTTGACATATTTTTAAGTCAAATGGAATATGAGGAATGTTTCAGAAACACACACAGTAGTTAAGGACAGTTTTTAAGGTGAAGTAAAAGTTGAGGAATTTATTCTTGCAGTTCTTGTTGTTATTTTTGCTTCAATCTTGGTTGTTTTGGGGTTTTTTTTGTTGTTGTGCTAGCTCAATTGTCATTATGCCAAGAGAAACTGTCTCACTACATGCACATATTTGGTACTTGAATTAGTTTCTGTATGTGCATATCTCAGCTGAAATGAAAAAAGAAAACCCATTAAATATTGAAAGAGAGCAGAGAGAGAAGAAGGATCCAAGGGGAAAGAATATATTTAAACAAACTTGGCTCAGAAAGTGAGATAGAATGATAGTTTGATAACTAACACTAGTTTATTCTACAAACAAGCACCTCTATTTGGTCTAGATGGTTCCTCTTCAGACAGGCATGGTGTGGCCTTTACTCTCTGCAGGCAGGATGATCTGGGCTCCAGAAAAAAAAGATGAGGGTGGGTTTGTGCTGGAGTTCATTCTTCTTTTTCTGGTACATCTTCTCCCACCCTACTTACATTGATATGCATGTGACCGCCGTTGCAGGTCATGGTACCTCCACTTCACTCTAAACTAGCTTCAACCAGGTCCATAAGGCACATTCAAGATATTATTATATAAGAGCCTGTATGTAGGAGTTGTCTCATTAGACAGCCAGAGAGGTACTGAATAATTTAAGTTACTAGATGAGCATTCTCGGTGCTGTGGTCCACCTTCCTGCACTAGAAACGAGGCCAAATTTCAGGTAACATTAAGTTGCTCAAGGTCTTCATTGTATGGTTATGATAGGGTATAAAGGTGACATGATGTTTAAAAAGTGTCCAGTGGTAGAGTTCAAAGATATAAAGGGTGAATCAAGTGAATGAGTCAGTGAAGGAACCAGTCTATTACATTATACAGAGCATAAGTACTTGAGAGACGTGATGTGCCTTCCCCCTTCTTCGCTGTCTCTGTGTTTGTTTGGGCAAGTTTCATCATTTTCAGATCTTTCTTATGAAAACAATGATGTTTCCTTTTTCAGGAGCTCCATGATGTACAAATTCAGGGAGCTGTATGAAAGCCACCTGTGTTGTCTTGATTTTCTCAGACCATAGCACAGCTGTAGCCCACACTACAAACACTGTGGTAGAACCTACAGTGCACTGAGTGTTTTCCATGAGTGAAGTGGTTGCCCCGGTAGAGGCAAATGATGGATAAGGGGAAAAGGAGTCTGGTTTCCTAGAATCATAGAAAATATGGCAGGAAAGCACCATAAAAGTGCCTTTTATTTACCTTTCGACCCAAATTATGTAGACCACTTTGGCTGAAGTTTGTCTAACTTGTCTTTCAGAAACCCTCAATACCACAGATTTCTTACGCCATTTCCCCCCCAATGTTTTAACTGTCTTACATATTAGAAAACTTTTCCTATTGTCTGAATAAAATTTTCCTTTCTGCAGGTTTTAGATCTTGACAATTTCCCAGTCCCAGTGGACTTAATAAAGTTTCCTTCCTCTTTTCAGATACCTTTTCTATATTTTAAAACTACTACTGTGGGATTCTTCTGCTTTTTCTTCTTTGGATCAAAAATCTCAACCTCTTCACCTTTTCCTCTTGAGTCACAGCTCACAGTCCTCTAGTCGTTACTTCTGTTGCTTTCTTCTGGACTTTGAGTGGTTCATTGTGGTGCCTAAAACTGCAGACACAACTCCTGCTGGGAACTTAAATAAGCTAGGGAGAGCAAAAAGATTACTTCATGTGCCTTGCAGACTATATTGTTGACTTTTGTGTGACTTGTGATTCTTTCAGGTTCCTGCAGTCTTGAAGAATTGTTTCCTAAGCAGTTTTTCCCCATTTGGTGCTTGTAAAGCTAATGATTCCTATTAAAGTGCAATATGTTTCTGAATTTTGCTCTAAGTTGTCAGGCCACTTTTCCAGTTTGTCGGGGTCACATAGAACTTCAGTCCCAGTTCCTTCCATTTTCATCAGCTGAAAATTCAATCTCTATGCATATTAATGTCAAGGATGATAGGACAGAAATATGGTGAGTACTGGGTCATGGACAGACCCTTGGAGGAACCACACTTGATAAATCTGTCAAATTTAACTACCGGTGTAACTTCCTAATAATTACTTTCTGACTTTGGTTCACAATGAGTTCTCTGTCTGACAAGAATTTCACCCAGGTTGTTTTGCCTTAGCTTGCTTTTGAGAGTGTTCTAGAAGACAGCATGGGAAGCCGCCTTACTGTTGCTCTGTTGTCTACAAGGTATTCTATTTCAGGCTAGATTCACTTGATGTAGTTTTTCTTGATGAGTCATATGTATTTTTCATATACTTAAAGCCTATTGCCTGATGCTCCAGGGGTGAGATTGTCTTACTCCAGGACAAAAAGGGTGTTTCTTCTTCCATTACAAGGTAATTTCATTGTAAGCCCATTTTCATTGTCATTGTAATATGTTTTCTTGTGTTAAATGTGCTCAGAGCATAGTGTGGATATTCCTTCGTTATCCTAATACCTACAAACACTACCAACTAATTTTTCTTCTACACTACTTTATGTAGTACTATTTGGTGTGCTAATCTATATCAAATAAAAACATATTTTATCTTGGTATTGGAAAGGGATAGACAAACAGATATCCAGGTGGAATCTAGTTGACAGCTGTTTATTTTCTTTGCAGAGCAAGATAAAAAAGTAAGTCAGATTCAGCCCTGTTTTAAATTCTGTGGGTTTCAACACATTTTAATTTATTTTTTTTCCCATAGGTCTGCTTACTTTTAATAAAAGAGTAGATTGTCACTGTAACCAGGGGAAAAAAAAAATTAGGAAAGTCAGTTCTGGAAGTGAAACAAATAATGAGTTTGGACCTACAGCAGCTGGAAATACTGTTGACCTGGAAATTGGTGGGGGTTTTTTTCAGTCTATCTTTTGGAGAAATAAAGCGATCAAACTATGGCTTTTTCTGTAGTCTCATTAGAGATATCATGTTTTACCGTGTCATTTAGTTAGACCTCAGGAAAGTAATCTTACTCTTTACCTAATGTATGAGATCCCTGTTAGCAACTGAAATGCTGCAGAATGTCCATATAGTTTGGAGCAAATTAACATACAGCCCAAGATGGATTTTCAGTTACAACACCTTACTGCTGCAGCACTGGTAGATTTTGGTAAATCTTATCAGATGTAGATATACCCTGGGCCTCTGCCATCAAACATATAAAATTTCTCTTCTATGATATAAACAGTCCATTCCCTTTTGGAAAGCACTTGACCCAAAGGCATGTTCTTCAAGGACTTGGTGTTTTTCATCTAATCAGTCTTGAAAACTGTTTTTGGAGATGGCTGAGAACATGTCTGATTCATCATTAATTGATCAATAGTAATTGATTTATTTACAAGATTCTTGTCTATATGACTATGAAGCTAAAGGTGTCCTCTGATCTCTCTTCAATCATTTCGCTGATCTTCGGGCAGGTATTTTTGCTGATGTTGTCTTGAGGAATGCTGGAAAATTTGCTGAAATTTTATAATATACTGAGCAAATAATCAACATTTATTTTAAACCCAGAAGGGCTATTGTTCTCATTTACTATGACAGTGGTTATAGCACAAGCCACAGAATATCACCAAGGGTCTTGAATGTATTTTTTCTTTTGTGCCATACTGCTGAAGCCAGTTGATTACACTGTTTTGAGTCTGAATTAGAAAAAAAGAATGAAACTTCAGCATTTCTGTGGGAAATGATTAGAGGATCAAAGTATGCTCAATAGGTATTTTAAATAATGGCATTTTTGGTTTGTTGAACCAAAAAACTAAGGGGAAATGCTTGTTTCATTATAAACTGTTTTTAACAGAAAATAAAACATTGAATTAAATAAGTCTTTTAAATAAAAAAAATGAAGTGTTTCAATTACTTTCTAGTTCATTTAATTATTTTTTTTAAAAAAGTGTCCACATTAGGGTGAAAAGATTGCGTAAAAATTGCATTTAAAACGGTAGTAGTAAGTAATAGATTGACCCTTTAAAGGGCTATTTCTCCCCTTTTTTTGTCTGAATCTTTCTGAATCTGATCAATATTTCAAAATTATTTCAGAAGCCAAAAACCTGCTGTTTTTTAAATAACCTATTTTTCATCATGACATATTTCTCAGTTCTGTCAAATGTTTTCCTCATCTGCTGTTATTGAAAATATTTTGTTTCTTGCACACCCATAATATTCTTATTTCTTCCACGCCCTCCAGCATGCGTACCTGTAATCCACATTAAATCTCCAATACTGAATTGGTGAATTTATGCCTCTTTGTTTTCCAAAGACTGTCTGTGCCAGTGATTTTACTTCCTTGAAGGAATGCTGTAGATATCTTCCAGAAGCTGAGGTAGTGTATTCACAAGAATGCTTGGATTGAAATCATCTCCCTAATTACCTTGAAGTTTAATTTACCGTAATATACTTAGATAATTTTCAACTATTGCTCCAGGAAAGAGAAAAAATATGACACATTTTTGATGATAAAACTTGTAAGAGGGCAAATCGTTATTCTTAACTATGTTGCATTTGCATGCAAACCTCTAATAGTAAACAGGATATTTGTGGGATCAATAACAGCAAAAAGGATCTGACTGTTGGTTACAAAAAGGCTTATCTTAAATAGTATCAAAACTTAAAAGAAACTGCACAAACCATTTCTTGTGATGTTGGGGTTTTATTCCTCTACACTTTTGAATCTCTGTCATGTAAAAAATGGATACAAAGATTTCATCCTAGAGGAATTTTATACCCTTTTGGATTTTATAAGTGAAACCTTACAATAAACAAAGCCTACCAAAGGACAGCAAAGCAGAGATAAAAATTAGAGACAAAGAAAAGCACTCACATGTTTTGGAAATATAAAAAATGAGATTTCTCCTCTTGCAATTAAAAAGAAAAAAAGGAAAAGGAAACGGATATGGTGAAAAAAATGTTCTAGAAAGCTTTAAATTATCTGTAGTCTAGCTTTTGAAATCATCTGTTAACTGGTACATCATAATTACTTGTAACTGAGGTTCTGAGGTTCCTTCACCTGTGCTGAAGTCTGAGTTTCAGGAAACAGTTTTCAGCTTTGTTCCATCATTTGAAAAATCGATTCAGATCAGTTTGAGATGAATAATAGGCTTAAGTATGGTAGAACAGAATCATAGAAGAGCTGAAGTTGGAAGATGGCTCTGGAGACCATCAGTCCATCACTGTCTAAAGCAGAGTCCTCTGGAGCAGGTTGCTCAGGCCATATCTGGGTGGATTTTGAGTAGCTCCAAGTATGGAAATTCCACAGCTCCTCTGAGCAGCTTTTATTGACTCTTTCTCAATTGTTCAAGATTTCTCAGGAAATTTACTTTGCCTTTTCCTCCCTTCAGAAGTAACCAAAACTGACTACGCAGCATTATTTTAAAGTCAGAAATTTTATTCCTGTGGTCAAACCCATGGTGCTGTTCTAAGAAATGGTCCTAGAAATCACAGGTAGGGGCTTGCCTTGCCAGAAGGTACTAGGGAGCTCTTTACATTTAGATCTGGTCTTTTGGCCACACATTGTAGTTCTATAGCTTGGATTAAAAAGCTGTCATCATTTAGACAACTTAAAATGAAACTTTTTCTGCTTTGGGTCTACAGCTGTAGGTTGTTCAGACAGCTTTGCTCACAGAGTGAATATTTGCAGTAGTGTCTGTGATTGGCATTCATTTTCCTGGGTAAAGCTCCTTCTAAGCACTCATATGTAAATACAGGCACTCAATCATGGAACAGATAAGCACTCTCTAACATCCCATATCTGTTAGGGGATATACTTAAATCAGTTGATGACAGTGGCTTAACTTAGATATGTGCTCATTTGCCTAAGTAACAGATGTCTTGTTCAACCACACCCTCTGAAAGATCATTTTACATAAAAAAAGACATTTTTAATATGTTTGAGAAGACAAATTCCTCTGTCTTTAACTGATAGGTTCATTAGCATATGTTTTCCTGAATTGCAAATATTAACATAATTTGATTTAACTTATTTAATATGTATCACACCTAATTGTGAATATCAATTACGGCACCGATATGGGGTATGAACTCCCCTGTGTTGCTTTTGAATAGAATATGTAATATCATACAAGTAGACCACTGATGATTCATGAATGCAAGGAAGACTCTAGTTTTGGAAATACTCAATGTTTGCAATTTCTGTGGGTTAAATATTTCTTGAAGGAAGCAAACTGTGTAAGTGGATAAACACATTCTGCATGCTTGGATGAGATCATGCTAATTATCTCCTGCAAGCTGGTACAGGCATAATCCTGCTGGTATTGGGACTGACAGAGGTTACAGACATAGCAGGCATAAATTCACCTCTCTGCTGCTTCCTTTGTCATTTTGCCAGAGTGGTGGGATGGTAGAAACATGTATTGTCCCACAAGCTGGATTTATTTCAACTGTTAGGAATTTGAGGATGGTTTGAGGCAAGTGAGATTGTCTTCTAGTCAGAATGCTTCATCTTGGAAACACCAGTGCTAGAGGAGAGTCGATAAGGTAAAAGGTCAGACTGGGTGGGAGACCATGTACTGAAGAATTACCTAGGATGGAAGTGAAAAGTTCTCCAGCCAGTTAAGCTGTGAAGTTCTAGAAGAGCCTTTCATTCAGAGGAGAGCTATTTGACAAGGGATGCTCAGAAGTTTATGTGAGATTTTCAGGCAGACTAAACATACCAAGCTCTCTTCCCCTGTGCAGGCAGCAGGAAACACAGCTTGCGAGAGAGGCAGGGGAAATTAGTTTGGAAAATTTCCTCTCTCTTTCGCTAGAGAGATGACTGTTTTCCACAGCCTGAAATCTCTTGAAACCTATATTGGTTCCATTTCCCCATTAAAACATAAAAGCTTTACATGAATTAATTTAGACACTTTTGTTGTGATGAATCTCTGCTCTGATGTGAAACTAGACTTCTAAATACAAAGTGGGTCTCAAAATGCTAACCAGGATATCACTGGCCATCTGCGCCAGCTTTAATAGTAGACCTTCTAAAAGCAAAACCAGTTAATTAAAAAGTGCTCTGTGCAGGGTCCAGCACAAGCTGGAATGGGCAAACAAGAAGAGCTTGCAGGTTCAGAAGGTTCTTGGTTAAATATGTTCATGGGCTTTGCCACCAGGCAAGGATAAATACGATGATTCTCCACTGATTTGGTCCTTAGTGAAGTGCAGTAGGCATGGATGTTTTCCTACACCCCTATTTTTCCAGCACCAGACCTTGTCTGTAACATAGTAAAGAGCCGCGGGTGATCATGCTGCATTCCTGCAAGAGAGCTTTGCTGTGATTGTCTCTTCAAATTCCTGACTTCATACCTGGCTACAATCCAGTGGTACATCCCCAAATACAGGGAATACCTATATGGTGCTTTTCCAAACTATGTTTTAGTGGCAGAGTTAGCATCTCTAGAGTGGGACACTTAAACCTAGCCACTCTCTATGTAGGATTGGGTATATCTTTGTGTTCCTAAGTTCACTTCATCATGTTGGTAGTGCTTCTCAGGGCACACCAAAAGGACCTTTTGGGTGCTGAAACTTGGGTACGTGTATGAATATTTTCTTGCCTCTTCTCCTGGGAAGGTGGAGTAAGTATGAGATGCTTCCGGGGGGGTTTTGCCTTTATCTCCACTGCAAATCAGGCACATGCCAGCAGAAATAAACAGTGGGACCTTTATCCTATGTTGTTTCTATGTATCGGCTGGCATTAAACCTGATTCAAGCATCACCAGACTGCAGTGAGATGGTTTAGCGTGTGGATGAAAGGGGGATCTGAAGTTAGATCCAGCTTAAAGCCTTAGCTAACTCTGCAAGGTGTCCCTTAGATCATTTTCATAAAAGTTCAGCAAGGTAAGCACCTTTGCACCAGAATTTGTCCTGTTGTATCTAAAGCACTTAGTTACTATAAGGAGGTTGCTTTGTATCACTGTAGAATCCTACAATGACTCTGAAGCTTCCAAGCCTGAAATTGCAAGGCAACTATTGCTTAGTGAAGGAATAAAATTGCTATTCTATGCTAAATTTGCATGTGGGTTTCTCATATGAGACAACAAAATGTTTAGCAGTCTTCTGATTACTTTTAATTAAAGAACTGATGAAAAAACTAACCTAGAGATGGAAACTTCACAGCTGGCTGCATAAAAGAAATTGCAAAATGCTCTTCATTAATGCTGTTCAGGATCGAGCACTGCCAGAAACATTTCAGAGACCAGTCCTTGTACTGCTCTTTTGCTGAGAGTCCCTAGAAATTGTTAGTACGTAGGATTCCTGTTGCTGACATTTAAGCCTCTGCTTCTTCGTATTTTATTTTTCTGGAGTTTAGCTAAAAGAAAGCTTGTATTTGAGTGCCAGAAATTGGTTATTGTCTATTTCTTTGTAAGACCATTGTGACAGACTAGCTTTGTCTGTTGAGAAATAATGTCAGGTAGAAATGGTAATAACAGTCAGATTGGAATTACTAGGAAAAAAATGTTTTCCCTCCTAAGCTTTAACTGAAAAGGCTACTTGGCTTTCAGAAGAAAAATGTCTGAGAATAAAGCTTTACCATAGCATTTCTGGAAGAAATGAGATACTCTGCCTTGGAGAAACATAGGTAATTATTTCTTGGAAGAATCAGAGTAATATTTTTCTTCCACTGACTTTCACTGGCTGGTAAATACGAATCAACACATTCCACACAGGGAACCTAAGGCATGTGGTGCTAATCATCCACAACAATGGATCCACTAACCAGATCCAACATTGCTGATTAAACTCATCTGGTTATGAGCAAATGAACAGCCCTGCTGACATAGGTGGGGCTGTTATCATGCCTGCGGAAGGGTGGTTCAGATCAGGACTTAAAAGGAGTTGGTAGTAGAGATGAAGAGACTCTGTTCTTAATCAGGAAGTTAGAATGGATGTAAATGGTGGCATTCATCTTACCTTAGTGTAGACGTCCATATCTGAACTGCTTATCCTGGGGTCTTCCTTCCCTAGAAGAAATGGTCAGTTCTAGGGCATGATTCATCTGACTTTGTGGTGGGCTGACCTTGGCCAGCCACCAGGCGCCCTCCGAGCCACCCTCTCTCCCCCTCTCCTCAGCAGGACAAAGGAGAAAATGAGATGGAAAAACTCATGTGTTGAGTTAAAGGCAGTTTAACAAAGAAAAACAAAGGTCATGTGTGGAAGCAAAGAAAAATAAATCCAATTAATTCCCCACTTCCCATCAGCAGGTGATGTCCAGCCACTTCCTGGGAAGTAGGGCTTCAGTATGCACAGCAGTTGCCCCAGAAGACAAACGTCATGAACAAAGAATGCCCCCCACCCCCTCCTCCTTTCTCTTCGCTTGTATTGCTGAGTGGATGTCATATGGTATGGAATATCCCTTTGTCCTGGCTATGTCCCCTCCCAACCTCTTGCCCCACCCCCAGCCTCCTGGCCTTTGTTAGACAGACAACCTTGATGCTATGCCAGCACTGCTCAGCAGTAGCCGAAACACTGCCGTGTTACCGACACCGTTCTAGCTACAAATATAACTAACGCACAGCGCTATGAGGGCTGCTATAGGGAAAATTAACTCCACCCAGCCCCATCCAATACACTGCTCTAGATGTTCAAGATGAGATGAATGTTGGTCTGAAAGTGCCTTTCTCGCTGTGGACTGCCGAGTAGATGGCTAGTTTGGATGCAGACATCTACTTTCTGTGAGGAATTAGACCTAAAATGCCTGTTCAAAGGTTGAATACGCTCCCACGTTGGGACTGATGCTGCTTATAGTACCTGAAGCAAATGCTGCTTGTGCAGAACTTCTTTTACCCTCTCCCAGAGTCTTCTCCTCTATCCTTTGGAATCTAGGAACACTCTAGCCCACCAGAGCTGTGTTGGATGTGATCCATTTCTAAAAATGACTTTCATCAGCAATTAGAAAGCAAGAAAAATAAAAGTTTTACTCTTTGCAGCTGCAAATGCATAAAGCAAGGGTGCAAAGACTTTTCCATCTGCTAAACTTGGTGAAGGTTGATGCAATCACCACCTTCTGCAATTATCACTTGACAACAGCAGATTAATACTTGCAGTGGATGTTATTAATGCATCCTTAACAAGATGAATACTCTCGCTAATGAATCCCCGTGGTCTCAGACATCAGAAGATGAAGGGTTCTGTGTGTGCATGTGTGTGTGAAAGCAAAAGCAAAGCACCAGGGGTTATTACAGAGCTGTTATAAACCCTCTCAAAGCTGCAAATCAAAGGCAAAGAAAACAGCTTCCAGTTGTTATTTTTTACTTACTGGTCTTGCAAGTCTGGAAGTTTTCCTGCTAATGGGTATTTAGTATTTGGACTGACTTGCATAAAGTTTTATTTCCACCACAACACATTGAAGACACTGATACTGTAGTGGAGCACAGTAGCCCAGGACACGTGGGTTTGTCATTACTAATAACAGGCCACAGACTGCAAGGATTTATCCTAGCCTAAACGCTTACCTTAAGCTGTTTTGCATGTTGCTTTGCAAGTAGTTGGGTGTCTAAAATCTAACATTAAAAACATTCAGTTGGCTACAGCTTGACCAGATGCCTTATGCACTACCCTTAACCCTCAGTCTCAACGGGGAATTTGTTCCATCTTGTTTAACTGAATTGTATGATCATGGTTTCCCATGGTCTGTATGGTAAAACCTGGCTTTGCTGTATACAGAAAACTCCAGCCAATGACCATGAGTAATTAAAAATAACCATGAGTAAGCACAGTATTATATTGTGGAATAGTAGCAGTGTAAAATAAACCTTATGTGAACCCCCAAAACAGAGAAGGATCAGAAGAGACCAGCACCCTTGACATCAGCCTGCTTGTGATGGGAGCTTGGGACACTGAGGCAACTCCTCTCTTGCCTAAAGAAAACAGCTCTGCATTCCCAGAAATCCAGGGTTTAACAGAGAGGTATAAAAAGCTTGGGTGAGAGGAGCAGCTGTAGGATGGAACGACCCACACATTAGTATTTTAGCTACTTTATTAATTTTTCCTCCCACACATTAGTATTTTGGTACGTTATTAATACTTTCTTCTATTTTAATCGAATGATGTGAAGGTATCTCTTTAACTGGACTGGTAATTTAATTTAGTTGGACTAATTCTTCACCCATATTTGTCTTCCCTTTTTGCACACAGCAAAATGTGAAGTTTGGCAATAGGAAGGACAGAGACACATGAAAAACAAAAATAGATTGAAAACAGGAGGAAAGCAGGGAACTGCACCCAGCGCATCCTTACTCAGAGTTGTTGCCTGAGTCAGTGACAATGTGGGATTGCTGCTCATGGGAAGGGTGTTCGCTACCACCATGATGTGGTGAATAAGGAGAAGGCAAAAGTTTCATAAAGGCTGGGGCTCTGTCACCAGCTGTCTGTGAAATGAGGAAGACATCCCTATGGGAAGATTTATTTTACATTACTTTCCTACATATAAGCCTTGTGGGGCTTCTGTGTGAGTCTCCAGGGGCACCAACTGAGAGGAAAAGGAGCCAGGAGGGAGCTGATACCTCTTTTTTTTTTTTTAAAAAAAATGCATCTGCCAAAGAGGAACTTTTGTTCCTTAGCCATGCCATCAATGAACACTTTGCATCAAGAGATGGTAGGGAGGTGATTTTACCGTATTGATGCAGGGCAACTCTCTGATGAAAGCAGCAGAGGATTCGAGTGGACACTCATATCAGTTTTCTCTCCAGCTGGGATTATGGGTTTGGATGCAACTCATTTGTTTCAAATTGTGCTTTTGAAAGGAATCTGCTGATTGTACTCACATGCCATGCTTTGATTCACATGGTAGAAGTGGTGTCTCTGTGACTGAACTAAATATTTTTTTTCGGATGATAGTAAGCCAAGATGTTACATGCAATGGATGCACTCTTAATGCATTCCAGTCACTAATGGGTCTCTAATTTCTGGGAATATACTGCAGTGGTGAAGTAAAACTCCCTTGAGCTTGTACAGTGCGGGTATCAGATCCTCAGCATCAGCTATTTTGCTTTACAGATATGCTCTTATTATGCTGCAGAAATTGCTAAGGTAGACATTGACTTAAAAGGTCAGATCTTGGTAATGGATGAGCCCGATTCCTCTATGGGCTAGAGATGGAGAAAACAAGGATGTCTACTGAGTCTGAGGCCTGAAAGTGAAGTGTGCCCCTGTCTCCTGGGCAGCTCCGGGGGGATGAAAATATTTTTCTGTCATCTTGTAGTGGAGAAGGGAGTGGAATGAAAGGGACCAATGGGCAGGCCTGGAGGAAGCTTAATTACTATTATAAGTTTTAGTAATTTGGGGAGTTTTTCTGGAGAAAAAGGAAAAGGAAAGGGTAAAGGAGAAGAAAAATGAAAAGGAAAAAATCTTGCATGCCAAAAAGCAGAGGAAATGTTATTGAGTTAATAATGTTTAAATGTCTGGGTCAGCTAACAAAGCCTAAATGTGCTTGAGGTGATTGTTCACCCCAAGCTAAGGTAGCAAATAAAGTCAGAGACCGCAAAGGGATGGTGGCAGAGCCTGCTGTGACAGGTTTGATGAGAGCAATGAGCACCGGGCTGCAGCTGACTGGGATACGGGGAAGCCCTGGGACACCTTTATCTGGGCATTTGCTGTCTGTCAGGGCAGGGTGAAGATTTGCCTTGAGTGTCACAAACTCTGTCTACGTTGTTACTGCTGAAGGCAGAGGAGGCAGCGAGCTGGGAGATATGCTTAGCCATCCTGTTTGTCTTTTTCTTTTCACCCTCCAGTGAGTTTTGCTTTTTAATTCATTAGATTTGCCTTTTGTGAATGCTTGTATTTGTTGCATTTTAGGCAGCTGGTACCTACAGGTGCAGAAGTTTTGCTTCCCACCTTCCTATACAAGGCATTGCCCAGCTCTGACCCCTGATCACTGTAGAAGTGACTCTGCCTTCCACGGAGATGAAAATGCTCCCCTGCTTCCCACCAGTCAGGACTATTTGCTGTTGTGCCCCTCTGGCACTTGTCAGTTTTACATCCCTGGTGCCCTGAACGGCTGCCTTTCCAATCCAGCTGTGCCTTTGGCTCCTGGCTTCAGAGCTGTTGCACCAAGCTGAAAGAAGCTGAAATCAAACTTCTGGCAGTTTTTCTCTCCTCTTGGCGGTACAAGGAGATTTCTGCAGGAAAGATAAGCCTTGGCAGCCTTCATCTTGACTGCCCTTTCACTCTGCCACCCAGCCTCCTGCTGCCTCTACACGAAGATACTAGAAGACATCTACGGGCTTCCTAGGGCAGGAGCGGCTTTTGGTTCCTACAGAACTGCAAACCTTCAAACATAGACCAGGGTACAGAAGAAAGAGCTTGCAGCCATTCAGCAGGCTTAGACACTTCCTTCTTCTGATGACTGTAAAGGTAAAAAAAAAAACCAAACCAGCTGATTAGAAGAAACTCCTACATTTATTTATATTCACAGTTGAATGCAGGTGGTGATCCTTAGGGCGTGCAAGTGCTGAAGCATCTGTATCAGTTTGCCTCAGACACCAAATCCAATCACATTCAGAGGCAGCATTTTTCCTTGTTTTGTGAGTAAGGCTCTAAGCATTGTATATAGATTTCTTTGAAATATCATTGTGTCTCAATCTGTCAGTAAAGTCAAGATAAAAATACCTACAACAAGCTTCATTCAAGGATACCATTTCTCTGCTAAAATAGATGTCATTCAACATAACAATAGACTCTAGAAATAGGAATCCCATTGTGACATTGTGGTGCATTAGTACATTAAATTACTGCCTTTTTCATAAAATTATCGCTGAGCCAAAGCAGTAAATAGCTGATATTAAAGCACAAAATTTCTTTTTGTACTTCATTTACTAAGTATTTCTATTCTGTTGCATTTCTCTTGTTGCCTTCTTACTGTACTAAAGAAACCAATTTCTTCCTTTGCATCTTAACTAAAATAAATTTTCCCTCTGATATTAGTGTAGATGCTGGAGGCACTGCCTTCTATAGGGTGCTAAAAAGCAGCCTATAGTTCAGTTCTGTTCTCACAAGAAATGCCAATTCATCTTCTTAGTAACTGCATGGATATAAATCCTGTAACTTTGCTTTGTGCAAAAACTCACAGCCTTACACAGACAAGATCGACTCCTCCTTTCCACGCTCATCTTTACATCCATTATAACATAAATGTTGTTTCCTTTTAAATGCTAGCAGTTTGAGGGAAAGCACTACACTGGGATCCTACCCGTTCTGCTGAGGAAAGATCACCCTTCAGGTGCAACAGTGATTCCCCCTCATTTCAGAGCACAGAGATACCTGTGAAATAGAAATCCCAGATTCAACTTTTTCCTCAAGTAACTTTCATATCTACACGTAGTATGATTTCTAAAAACCACGCAACTGGTAAAAGGTGCCAGAGTGATACCCTACCCTGCTTTTCCCTAGCCTTTGCTTAACCCATAGGGCATCTGCAGGCACAGGTGGTGCCCATAACTCCAGCCACAATTGCAGACATACTTTGAAAAGAATTCAAAGTTCGTGGTTCAGCCCGTTAGTGTTGCAGCAGTTGATCTATGGCTGAAGAGTCCTCTTTGTTAATTGTTTTATTTGGAGGTAAGCACTACACCATCACTGGGATTTCCCAGGTCTTATTTAGAAATGTGTGGGCACATAAATGCCCATGTTCCACAAAGGTCCACTCATCACCAGGCTAACATTTAGCCAAAAGCCTCCTGCCAAAGGGTAAGAAAATTCATCACCTGAAAGAGAAGCAGCTCTTCCTTTCGACTATTTTTCAAAATAATTCCCTTGAATAACAGCTCGTTGCCAGATTATTTCTAGCTAGAGGGATTCTGAGAAGACCATGGCCATTGCATGGGTGGGAAAGGACCAGGGAACAGCATAAAAGTCTCTATCACCCTGTTGCCTGCCAAGTAGCAGCCAGAGGTAACTGAAAGCCCAAAGGTTGTTCTTTCTCACTAACCCTCTGGTACAAACCTGCACGTGATTTAGTACAAGGACAGAAGTGCAGGAGGGCTTTCCCCCTGTGTCCCCTTGTCCAAACCCCCCGAATCCACCACCAGAGTTCCTGGATGCAGGAGTAATACCAACGCATCTGTTCTCTGCAGCTTGAAAAAAGTAATTTGATTCTTGCATTTCACCCCCCACCCTCCACACAACAGGGCTAATAACCACCTCCTTGTCCTTGCGCTGGGTTTAGTGCATTAGAAGCTGTCAAATATCTATAGAAGCAAAAGGGGCTTTTTAAGGGTACATCTCCCTGGCACTGCAGTGCAGTGTAAAAATGTGTATTCAGGAGAGTGTAATTAGTCCTGTGCCCTACCCTGATAACGAGCTCATGAGGAGCATGGGGAGTGCCAGCCAGAGGAGAGCTCTGCAGCAGCAGCCGCCAAGGTTTCCACAGCATGATGAGTAACTGGAGTTCAACCACCTGCTCTGGAGCTCAGGCACCACCTCCTTCCCTCTCCTGCATTTCTCTCTAACGCTACTCATGGCCCACTTCTGGCCCGTTTGTGGCCTCTTTCCCACACACTCATCCATCCGTTCCTGAACCAGCTTTGGATCCAGCACACCTTGCAGTGCTGTCATGTTTTCTCAGGTGGCTTCTTTCATGGCTATCCTCAGTCTGTGACCTTAAGAGCATGACAAAGCTAGAGGTACTGTTAGCGATCTGGAGAAAGGCACGACAGCAGGAATTAAAACTTAGATATAGAAATAACTCTGCTCAAGTACGGTAACTGTGGAACAAGAATTTTCATTTGGCCTTAGGAGTCCCTCATCTCCCTGTGCTGCACACACGTCCCTCATGCCCCAGGAAGTCACTGCAACCCCTACCGCAGCCATAGCCCACTCATTTCCAGCTGTCCACTCTGCATCCTCCCTTTAATTAAGTGAACGAGCCAAAGGAAAGGCATCACCATTTAACAGCATAAAAATGCTGCTTTCAAAGCTTTTAAAATCCATTCAAGTGCTGCAGGGTTGCTCTCCTGAACTGAAGCAAACAAAGCTGCAGCATAGGAATTGATTCAGGGCAGAGATTTCAGTAGCTAGACAAATTGTTGGGAGGTTCACACACCTGGTATCAACTCTGTGCCCATTTCGTTTTACAGCTAGATCTGTTCTGTTTGGGTGTTTCTCTGTGTACTACTGGAGATCAGAGAAACATTTGAATGGGTCCTGTTCTTGCAGAGCACTTTAAATGGTAAAAAAGCCCAATAAAGCACATGCAGCAGCAAACTTTCATTAATTCACTTGCACACTGAATTTCCCTGATTATTGCCACATTTTTTCTATATGTGATTCTGACAGCAAAATGAAAGACCAGCAAAGGAGTAGGAAAGAAGAAGTAGATAAAGTAGGGTACGTTAGGGAAAAGTTTAAATATACGTCTTAATTTGGTATTTGGAACCAGATAATACAGTAGGAAGCAATTAGAAAGGCAGGGAGAAAAGAAGATTTAGTTCATATATTAGTCTGCTTAATATTAATCCCATCCACTGTTTTCTGTTCATATTAATCAGCACATTGTAATTACTTTGTTGTCTCTGTCTTGATTGCTGTCCCTTACTGTGGCAGCACTGCGTACCTTGTATCTTTTTTTTT
Organism: Falco cherrug; assembly: GCF_023634085.1. Taxonomy (NCBI): domain Eukaryota; kingdom Metazoa; phylum Chordata; class Aves; order Falconiformes; family Falconidae; genus Falco; species Falco cherrug. The sequence goes on from NC_073698.1 coordinate 9,467,052, forward strand.
TTTTTTTTTCCTGGAGAGGCTGTTATCCAAAGGATGTGTCTTTTGCTGCAGACAGAGAATTTGGAAGGGTTTGATTTGAAATGAAACATCCAAGTTCAAATGCTGAAAACCATTTTAATGCAAACTAAACTAAACTAGGATAAAATTCTCAACAAGTTTCCTTAAACAAATGGTGATAACCAGACAAAGGTACTTCACTGCTGTGTTTCTGTCCTCAAAAACTGAGCTGTCACAGGAAACCTTAGCACAAGGACATGACATAGTATAAAAAGGGAGATGAAAGACATACACCTGAGTTAGCTTTAATATTGTGAAGTCTTTGTAGCATTAGATCACCTTTAATTAACACCATCCGCCAGGAAGGTGGGAGCAATAGAGCATCCGGACGTTCAGGAATGACAGCACCTCACCACTGGATTTTCATCAGATCTAGGCATGGTAAATGTAGACCTCAAGTGCTATGTGTGGGTTTAAGAGAGGACTGAACCAGTCAGTTTTGAGAAATTTGGCCGTATTTTCCTTGCCTGCCTTAAAACACTGTTGTAAAGCAGGTACTGGTTTGGTAAAGAGAAGCATGAGATGGTTAAAGGTGCAGCTGAAACCTGCAGATGCAGCAAAGAGTTTAATAGCCGTGTGTGTCCCTTCCCCACGAAGCGCTAGACTGCCTCAGCCTACACCCTCCAGTTAAACCAGGCCTGAGGTATCTGCTTTAGATGGCACAAGGCACCTGATTTAAAAGTGCTCCTCCCATTAAGTGCACATCAAGAGCATTCCTGCAAGTGCCCGATTCCCAAAGCAGCTAATTGCACACTGAAAGTATGAAAACTCCACGTGAAGTCAGCCCGTGGCACAAGATGACTTGGTTTGCAAAGCGGGGCATGCTGCTTGCACCCATATACTTGTGGGAACCTTTGTCCATGAAAACAATTAAGTGAGAAAGAAAGCTTCAATTTGACAGCATAGGTTACAGGAGGGACAGGCAGCATGGACAACTGCCAGGGTGTGATAAAGAATCATGAAATCATCCTGAGATGATGATGGTGAAATAATTTCAATTACATTATGGATGTAAATTTTAATCTTCTTTTATTTCCTCTGCCTGTTTGTGTCATTTCCCCCCTTTTTTTTTTTTTGCTTTTCTGGCTCTGCAGTCCATTAGGCTGCAATCCTGTGGCTTCCCCCTACGGAGTTGAGTGGGGATGTTGTAATCAGCACTTCAGATACATGTTCACAAGGAAATGCCAATGGATTAAAAAAAAATTATATCAGTGACTGCAAAAAAGTACTTGTAATCAGCATGACAATTATGTGCAAAATAATTAAAGAAGACAATTTTATAGTACTTATTTTGATGAATATAAAGAGAAAAGGGTCCTCCACATCAATTTCTCTGGTCTAAGATAAACCTTGGAATGCTCACAGTGCTTAGCCCATGCAATAGTCTCAATGCTTCCATCCACATACTCAGAAGTGATGTGTAGGCAGCGGGCTTTTGGACACCACAGGAGACACAAGAGCTGTTATTACTGTTTGTGACATGATAGTGCTGAAAGATCAGCACCCCACTGTGCTGTTGCAGTCAGCATATATGTTAAGAAAGTCTAGACAGCTAAGAAAGCAGAGGTTAAAGGAAAAAGCGAGGCACAGGGATGACTAACCTGGGGATCACATAGCAAATTAACAGCAGTCAGGAAAAGAATTACAGTTTTTTAGCGCACAGGTCAGCTCACCAGGGTGCACCACCATCCCGGAGGCCTGGAGTAACACAGCCTAATCGTCTTCCACACTAATAATGGACAACGCTGGGCTGAATATTGTTATGTGGCCTCCCAGAAGTACAAATTGCCCATTTTTATGTGAAGTAATTAAAGGTTCCCTTCCTTTGCCTTGAGAATTCCCCTGTATGCAAAAGCAACTTGTCATTTCCCAGAGACACGTGAAAGCCTTTCTTTCACACTCTGAAACACTCATATAGCAAAAGGCAGCAAATCACATGGACCAAAACCACTTTTAACTAATCTCCTACCCCAGGAGCAGCAAGTCGTTACTAGGTCATTAATAATTGCACCATAGCTCTGAACATCATGTTAACTAGCCATTCTGCTAGTGTTAGTTATAGCACACGGGTTCAAATATTTCAAATTTCCTCTTAAATCCAAATATTTTTTTCTAGCTATTCTTAACTGAGAGCATTCCCTCATTCTCCAGGATGTCACATCTTTGACTTGAGAAAATGAAGTATGACAACTTAAAAAATGTAGTGATCTTTCTGAGCCCTACTGCAACTTCAGTAATAAATTAGTCCCGTCACTACTAAATGTGTGTAATCAAACAAAAGGCAAATGTGTCTTAGTAGATAGATTTTGCTTCCCACACTGCTCCATTTTTGCTTATAACTTCATGACAGTTTGGAATTGGTTTGGTTTATAAACCTACGCTAATATCCATTTCACTTAACTTTAGTCAGGTGCATATGTACTTGCCCTGAATTCTCTTTGTAGCCAATGAAAAGAAATCAAACACTTTGGGTGAAATTATTCCAATCTGTTCTATACCTCTGTGAAGGATCATAACCGAAATACCTGTGTAGTATCACCTCTTCCCCAGGTGCTAGTATCAACAGTGACTTTGTGGAACTCTGAGCTAGTGCTAACCACAGTGGTTGACAGACCTGGGAAAATTAATCTAAATAGTTTAGTGGTCAGTTGTGTAGGAGCCAAACCTCTGAGTGTGGTAAAAAAAGGCTGCTATTTGTTAGACTCCAGGATATTGATTACATCTTCTTAATGAGGCTGTTTTCTGCTCTCTTGCTCAATGGTCTGTGCTAGAGCAATAATCGTGAACAAAACCAAATTCAGCACAGCTTGGATCACTGACTTATTTTGGCCCTAACAAGATAAAAAGAACCCTTGCTTTTATCCCAGGGTCACTATAAATGAAGCTTTAATCCAATGCAGTTTTGTAGAAACTGCTGCAGTATTGTGAAATGTTGGACTGTTTTCCTTAAGCTCTGTAGGAGCAGAGTTTCTGTTGAGTACCTCAGTAAGGATGATGCTTGCAGAACTACACCCAACTGATGTGGTCAAGTGCAGGACAAAGCTGACCAGAGAGGGCCATCTATAAACGGCCTAGTATATGGGCCAACTTTGGGGGAAGCGTGTGCTTCTCTTTAATTGTTGGTATCCAGTGCAGTGGGGAAAAGTAGGATGTCAGCACCCCAGGCAGACCAAGAAGAAAGCTATTGCCTCCAAATAATAACCCACAGAACTGCAGGGGACAACCCCCTTGCCCGTGGCCTGGGTACCTCTTTTCCAGATGGTGGAACTTTCTGTACAGTGAGGAGCAGATGCACTGTAGGACATGGTCCAATGTGTGCCAAGACCCACATCATCAGACCGGTCATCTGGCTCAAGAGGACGATCACTGCCGTGGAAGTCTGGTGCTCTCCTGTGGCTGCAAGTGGTTTCACTCCCCAGTATGACCCCTTGGCTTCCCATACTTCCAGTTTAACTTTACAGGAGATTAGTTTCTTTCTGTTCCTCCTCCTCAACCCTTTAAAAACATAACTGGAGCACTTCTAGTTCTGGGACTTCCTTCTGCTTTCCTTTAAGATTGCCTTCAGTAATTCTGTCCCCTCTGAGTTCCTTCACATTAAGAAACTTCAAGTCTGCTTATTTCTTCATGCAAGTAGTTCTATTTCAACAGCCCTAGAGTCTATTTTTGTATCTTTGCTGCTTGGCACAAGGCAATTATCCCCATCTCCTGCATCTTTCCATTTCACAGACAGATTTACTTCATTTCACCTAACTTGTCATAGTTGCACTGATTTTATAATGAAGGAGTTCTGGGTATTTGATTTATGACTTAATTTTCAAATAAATACTAAATAGGAAGTGATTAATTACATGATAATCTTACATGTTAAACATTATGTGGATGTATAACACAGCAAGAGAGAGATAATAATTGGCTTTGAAAATTAGATTAGAAGAATAATGACTTTAAATTATTCCTACAGTGGAACAAGAGAAAAGCTGGGCAATATCATTTACACAAGAAAATATTTACTACAAGAAAGAGCCATTCAAGAAGAAATTAAGATGAGAACAAACATTAACAGATGTAATAATGGCAAACAACAAGAAGAGATAGCACAAGGCTACCAAAATATAATAAGGCAGCCCAGCAGTACCAGCACTGAAGGTGACTGACCTGCAGAATAAGGTATAAAACTGGAAATCAGGATGTCCTGGTTTGAATTCTTTTTCTACTTCTGTCTTGCAACTTATTTCATTTCCATTTCCATTTTCATTTCGTGGGTATTCTATTTCTTCAGCTTGCAGAAGACAATACTTCTTTAGGGCTTGGCACAAATTTTAGTTCAATACTTCCTTTGTCTTTGTTGGTTTTTTTATCTCCTCGTTAGATCATTAGAAAGATCACCAGTCTTGCTTTGAAGCCTCATATTCCTTGCTCTTTAGAACATGATTTCAGTTTGCTGTTTAAAATCTGTATCTCTTAGATTGAATTTTTGTGATATTCTATCTGTTGGACCTTCTTGTGCTCTGCTATGTTAAAAAGCCATATGATACTGTGTAACATGCTGGAGATGGACTTTTTACAGGGCTATGTAGTGATAGGACAAGGGGGAATGGCTTTAGACTGAAAGAGGGGAGATTTAGGTCAGATATAAGGAAGCAATTCTTTATGATGAGGGTGGTGAGACACTGGCCCAGGCTGCCCAGAGCAGCTGTGGGTGCCCCATCCCTGGCAGGGCTCAAGGCCAGGCTGGACGGGGCTGGGAGCAGCCTGGGCTGGTGGAAGGTCCCTGCCCATGGCAGGGGGGTGGGACTGGATGGTCTTTAAGGTCCCTTCAACCCAAACCAGTCTATGGTCCTATGATGATTCTATGATTTCCCTGAGCAGGTTAATTTGGATAAGCATCAAAATGGAAGAAAAAAATACTGTAAAGCCATTTTTATCTCCATTGTTTGGAGGAGCATGGTTTAGCAGTTGGCGGAGAGAGACAGACACACAACAATTTGCCCTACTGATTTAAAATTAAACTCTCTGGAACTGATTGGCTCTGGAAGGGACTTAAAACACTGAATTGGAGTGGATGATCAAATTTTAAAATGGTGAGCACAAGGTTGATGAATCCTGACTAAGCAGGAGGCAGGAGCTCACTTGTTTAAAGACATAATGAGGATGAATAATGCACAGATTTGAAATGTCTGAAACCAATATTAATTAAGGATTGAAAAGAGCTCCTGAGATAATATTTTTTTAAAATTTTTAAATAATATAAAAGTTTTGAATTTAGATTGTTAAGTTTGTGATCGTTTTATAGTATAGAGTGGAAGATTAGGAAACACATACAGATCATGCAATTATACTATGAGGTAAGTAACTATGACACATCTGAATTTATACATATGCAACATGATTGAATGCCATAACTTCTGTGACACCTTCACATTGCCCCCATTTTGGAAGTAATTTGAATCCAAGTGAATTATATTGACAGATGGCACCAGATCCTGACAGATGGCAGCGTAACTGAGCTGAATTCCAAATTTCAAAACCTAATCATACGTATGACAGGCTAATAGTTCAAGCTACAAGTGCACCCTAGAAGAAGAAAGAAGCAGGGAGTGAGATAGCAATGGATTCTGCAATTTTTGATAAATTAAAGCAGATGTTGTTATTCTTCAAAAGGAGAAATTGCTATCAGTTTTCACCAGCAACATACTGGGCTTCATTTGGGCCTTTCATCCAGCTGCCAGCTCTCTTTTTTGCTTTACCATCACTTTACAGAGGGTCCCTGCAGCCCTGTGCCCTGTTTACCGTCTGAGCGTTTGACAGATACGCTGCTGATCATCACATGCTATTTCACACCCCTACATCTGTCCTCTTCCGAAGGTGTTACGGTTCTGAGTGGGTGTAAAGTGAGAAGAGAGTCAGCTGGCTAGCTTATGTCATTGTGGTAAGTCTCCCCTGGTAAAAATATTCTACAATATTTTGCTCTAATGATCCCAAGCTTTGCAAACACTGTAGATCTCATTGGTATAACTACTCTTCCCCTTCTGTCTCTTAAAGCTGACCAAAAGTTTCGTAAAATTTTATACAGAGGAGAATTTATTATGAGGGGGGGGTTGCATTTGCTATTTTTTGTCAATTCTTATTTGCAGTTTGAAATCCCAGTAACATTTCTAATAGTACTTGCCAGGGACATTTAAAGAAATGTCCTAGGCATTTAAGTCCAATTAAATGTGCTTTTTAAAAAAAATCTTCCAAATTTTTTCATTATGGACGTTTCTTGTTTGAAGCTCTCAGTTCCAGGTTTGTACAAATCCTAACAGAGACCTCTTGAAAATTAAACCTGCACTTTCAATCCCTGGGAAAAAAACTTTCATAGTTCTAATTTCCTCAGACTTGCCCATTACTTATCTACTAACTAGGAAACTCTCAGGTGCCCATGGCTCTGGAAAAGGGGTATGAAGAGATGTGATGAAGTCACGGTGTCACCCCTCATCTGCCTGCTGTGTGTGACTGAACATCTGTGAGTAAGCGACCAGGTATAGATGTCTTCTCTGGTAAAACCAGGTATAACTCTTCTCCAACCACAGAAATGCTAAAAAGAAAGGTCACCCATCGGTGGGACCAGAGGGGGCAGCTGATATGGGCTACTGTTTGTCATTTTGTCACACAGATCTATAAATGCTGGGTCGTTCTATGGTTATAAAAGCTCTTCTGGCTAGAAACACCGCTAAAGAATCAAAGGGGCAATAAATAGCTGCAGCTGGAGAAAGGTGAGGGCTTGAAGCACGGGTGAAATGGCCAGCAGAAGTAAGACATGGACACAAGTTAGGACAAGGATACAACTATGATGTATCGTGGAGCAAAAGTGTATAGTGATCAGGAAGAAATTTAATGAGGAAATGAGAATTAAATGAGCTTAAAAAAAGCTTTACAGAAAAGTCTGCAGAGTTGACACAGTGGTACTGAGCAAGTGAAGCCCTGCTGATCCTGAGCACCCAGTGCCTCACTGTCTTTGCAGCTTGTAGATCTTTTCTGTGCCCAAGACTATTTGAATTCTTAAGAATTGCTGGCATTGGCTGAATGATGGTAAATATGAGCTATTTTATTATTTTTAAGACTACTACTCTCATAGGAACCAGTCCAATTTCTTGTCTATGCATAAGACAAAAAGCACACTGCAATTTTTTTGTTTTGTTTTGTTTTTTGGGTTGGTTTTTTTTTTTTTTTTTTTCTTTTTACCTTTGTAAAAGAAGGTACCACTTCTTACAGAAAAGATACATGCTTTTTACCCATGTTAGATACTATTTCTTTATTCTCTTTATTACCAGTAAAGTCTGTTTTGTCCGGCTCCCAGAGAGTTTATTTAACTGACTATTACCAAGTTGTTTTTAGTGTGATGGGGGGGCATGGTGCCAGGCTGTGCCCATCTCTTATCATCCCATGCCTGCACTCCTCTGTGCTCCATCCTGTGCTTTCACATCCCAAGGCCTCTGCTATTGCACCAGGTCTGTAATGTCTGTACCCTGCATCACCGTGCTAGAGTCATAAATACCTCATTCTACACACCATAACTGCTTGTTACTGCTATCTAGATAAAACAGCCGTTGTACCCCACATAGATAATGAAAGTAAAGCAAATGAGCCACAGACACCTAATGAATCAGAGAAATTGCTGTTACAGCTAAATCACGTCGTACAAATTGCAGGCAGGTCAAGAACGGTTCAGACAGAGCAAGCCTGGCAGGTCCTGAAGCCCTGCAGGCTCGGTCCAGGGCATCTGGGCGATAGCCGTGCAATGTTACAGGGCTGCACAGTCACACTATGTTCCATGTGGGCGTTACATGAAAATATAACTAGGCAGCTCTGAACGGTCAAAGAAAAGCATAATTTGAATGGCCAGATGTCAAGCTTGCCTGTATAAAACAGGTAAAAATGCCAACCAGTCTTATAACAGGGATATGGTTTATGATGAAAGCCTCTTCATATGACAAATAGCTTTGGATAGTGCACCGAGTTTCTTTACTGGAAAGATGAAATGCTCTCCTGAACCTTTATTGCTGAGTTTTTGCAAGAATGATGTCTTGGTGGGGAATTAATCATAAAAAAGTGTCTGTTCTTAAAAAGGAAGGAGGCAGATGTTTGTATTGAAGAACTGATTGGCTATGAAATAATTTAGTCATACTGTTCCTCATACTGCTGAGATGGGGATGTTTTTGTAAACCCCATTGAGTCACAAGAATAATTTTTGTGATGGAAGTACCCAGACGTAACTTTGTGTTAGAGGTACAACATCCATGGAGAAAGACTTTGTGGTAGTCTGCCATATACCACCTCTCTGAGTTACACAGAGCACACCATCGCTGTGCTCCTTGAGGTATATGGCACTTCTGCTGATTTTACTCTGCTGTATTTAGCCGTATAGACTTCTAGATGATGGGGAGCACTATCTGGGCTTGATATTCATTTTTCCCATACCTGATCTGACCAAGAACAGAGCTCCTTGCTTTTTTTTTTCCTCCTTTTTTTCTTTTTTTTTTTTTTCTTTTTTTCTTTTTTTTCTTTTTGGCCCCAGTCTAGCCAGCTTTCATCTTTTTGATCTGTGGACCCGTTCACTTGAGTGGATCATTTTCTCACTCGATGGACTAGACAAGTTGGAGGCAAGCAACTGGCACAGCAATCAATTAAGCCTAGGGTATCTTTATGATTATCATACTAAATGTGCACAACCGGACATCAGGAAAATACCATTTGTTTTGTCTTTACTTCTTTAATATCCTTTATACTATTTGATTGTACTCATTTTATATTAAGAATAGGACTTATCCCTCTCCAAGCTGCTTCTATTTCCAGGCATAGCTTTTCTTAATAACATCACCCATTGTCACAAAGACAGGCTGGATGAGAAATACATAATTTGTTGATTAGGGGATGCATTGTCTGTCAAATATTTAATAATAATAAACATATGAAGTCTGAGAAAATGTCACAGATTTGTACTGTTTTTCTACTGGCTTACCTCTGCTGTAACTAGCTATTAGCTGGCCTTCAGAAAAATGGGGAATATATACTACAAAATATTTGTATTTTAAAATATTAGCCAGTTATAAAGGGTGGCTGATTGCCTGACCTGAGGTAGCGACATGGGCTGAGTAAGGACTGGGCTAATTTTGCTGGAAGAAAGCATTTTGTCCAAGGTACTGTTTTGTAAGCAAGTGGATTAAACGTCATAGACTGGGAGGCTGTTCAGGCTTCAGCATGGTCATTTGCGAGGTTAGCTGCAGGTGGTGGATGGATGGATGGATGGATGGATGGATGGATGGATGGATGGATGGATGGATGGATGGATGGATGGATGGATGGATGGATGTCTAATGTTCATTCATTGAAGGGAGCTGATTATTATTTTCTTTACACTTCCAAATTCTCTCGATGATCAGGGAAGGCAGGTTGCTTCCTTAGAACTCCGGACTCTCACACTGTAGCTGAGCACTAACACAACTGAGTGAGATTTTTTTCAAGTAATCTACCTATTCGTGTCATCAAAAAATGGCCTGATCTGGCAAGGTGCTCAGCACTTACATCTTTCCACAGATTTTGACAGCTTGTCCCAGGAGACAGTACCTTGCAGAAATCCATCTTTGACTACTTTGTGACTACATCCTGACTCACCCAAGTTAATGGCAGTTTTGTTAGGTAGAAGCTTGGGATCTCAGTGCTATTGAGCTGTTCTCCCCAAGTAAATCATATTTTCTATTTCTAGCATCCTTAATGCAGATCTGTATTGCTCCTGCTTACTGATGCACATCAGTTCCCTGCTGGGAGTCTAGGGCAGACTAGGTAATGGCTTTGTCTGAAGGAGCTGGCATATGGCTGTGATAGTTACCACCACATCATTTCTTGCTTTGATGTATCCATAAAAATGCATTAGGATATTTGCATTGTTGATTTGCAGACCATCAATTTTAATGGAGTAAAACTTGACTATCTCTGCTGCACGTACACTTAGGAAAATGTTGTAACAATTCAGAAGATAATGGAAAAAATGTCAAACGTTTACTTGTATTCTTTTATCCTTTTTCTACCAAACAGGATATATTTCAGATGACTTCCCCTCTCCTCCAGCTGTCTAGTACACCAACCGCTTTTCCAAGAGAAGTAATGCAAGCATATCAGAAATATTTATCTTCCTACTTATTAGTGTGATAACATTGGAATCATACACCAGTGCAGAGAAGGTGAAAGAAAGATGCCTAAAGCTGTAATTCTCGAATCCTGTTTTTCTTTCTGCTGATGCTATTGCTTTTGCAGCCCCAGATTTGCGCTCAGATAAAGTGATTTGCAAATAAAGCTAGCTATCAATTCTCAGTCAGCTGCACCTATTCATTCATACTGCTCAAAACACATTAGGTATGCCTGTGAGCTCAAGGAATTTGGGGAATAAATGCTATGTGGTCACTCAGGTTCACTTTATTCATTCTCTGCACCATCTCCCTGATGGAGATTCCCATGAGTTCTTAATGGAAATTCCTAGAAGTCAACCATACCCGACTGTCACACCAAATAACAGCCATCACCTCCCTGGTTTGTTTCTTAATGATACTTTGTATGATGGAAAGTACCAAAGACACTGTTCGTTACAATGGCAAATCTAAGTGCATTTTACAAAAGGAGGGTGTTAATAGAACTTTATATTTTCACATAAAATAAAGAAAGAAGATGGGAAAAAGACAACTTGGCAGTTAAAATTCAGAAGGTAAATGAAGGTTTATTCTATGGTTTAAAAAGGGGGGAAAAGTTTTTGTTAATGTTTAGTAAATATGCAATAATAACTGGAAACTGAATCATTTCCCCCCCTAAGAAATAGGGATATCAGAAACAGCATCAGCGTTCATGTTCTCTACATTGGCTGCTCTGACTCCATTTCTTAGACATCCAACATTTATAGATCAAGGGTTTATTATTTTTTATGATCACTCAGAGCTTCATTGGAGTTTGTGTGCTCACCAGTTTTTCTTGAAATAGTGGGAGTGAAACTGTTTTCCGAAAATCTGATATTGGAAGGAATCGCTGTATGCCAGAAATCTGACTTTCTATCTTTATTTTATTTATAGACTGTTCCATTGAATAAATTAAATTAGCTGGTTGCCTTTCAATCACTGATGGATTTAGCCTCCAAATACCCTTGAAGGTTAGGTAAATACTAAATATCTCCAGTTTCAAAAAGGGAAACAGATATAGGGAGAGATTAGTAGCTTAAATTTCCATGGTAGTAAGTAGCTGCTTTAAAGATGAAGTCAATAGAAACAACAGCTCTCAGCACTTCTGAAAAACAAGTGATAATGGACTTAATTTAAGTCACCAAGTCAGTCAGTAGCAGAGCCAAGAATACAGCTGAGGTTTTGTGACTGCTTGTTAGATTTTAAATGTAAAACTTTCTTCTTTTAGTCAGCAATTGGAAATAAGCACTGATTACAATAATTTTAATACAGATGACTATCAGATTAAATACAGCATAAGACTGTCTTCATTTTTTTCCACAGGACAGTCTGTGATTTAAGGCAATTGGCTGCTTTATAGAGTACCAAAAAGCAGAGAGCAGAAAACCAGTAAGACAAGTGCAGCTATACCTTCATGTCCTACCCTAGGGAATGAAGTAGTTTGAGAAAAGACCAGGGAAATTACATGAGGGCACATGTCTCAGATGTAAATAGCCAATATTTTATCTCCTAGAAAATATGTGTGTTTCAACACCTTAGTAAATATCGGATGGCAGGATCATCGATTTTTTAATGTTACAGCAAGTTATTTTTTTCCATGTCCTGAAAATCAGAATACACATTTCCAGTGCTCTAGGTATTTTCAGTGCTGGGACCAGCCAGGAGTCAGAATTAATCTGCTCTCCTGGCCCCCAAAGGCAGCTCCTTGTTCATTTTAATGGGATTTTTGCCTGTGTAAGAATTGCCACTTTATTATTCTTAATTATTTTACTGCAGTGATGCTGAACAGCCCCAGTCGTGTCCCTTCAACCCTTTGTTGCTAGGAAGTCCAAAAATACAGATAGATCTCAACTGCAGAGAGCTCCTAATGTAAAGGCAAGGCTTAGCTCACCCATGCTGAGTAACTAACCACAGTCTACAGTACAAAAATGTTTTGTAGTCAAGAGGCAGCCATACACAGCCCCTGGGTATAACTATGATCTGAAGAAGCTCAGACTGGCAAAGATCCTTGCTTATGCTTTCCCAGTTGTGAACCTAAAGTTAGCACAGGGGAGTCTGGAGCCAAGTCCTCAAATAGATAACTTGCAGGCACAGTGTAACTTGGAGTTGAAAATGTGCTTGGTAACCCCAAAGTCATTATCATCCCAGAGAACTTGATTGTCATTGTGTTAAATTGCAATCAAGAACTATTACTAAGCCTTGTGCATTATTCCCTTGTGCACTCTACATGATTATATAAAATGTGTTCACCTAATGATGCGTTTTTATGGTATATATATTTCTGAATGTGACAAAGGGCTTCATGCTGATATCTGAGAGTTGGTGTGCCAGATGAAAAAGAACTTAATGACCTGACTACAATATAGTTAAGAACTGGCACAATTGTTCACAGAATTTATTCATCATCAGGACCCAAGGGAGGGAGGTTTTCGCTCTTCCTAGTGTCCACCAGTAGTACTGGGATTGGGCTCTGGATTTGGGAACCTAAATGTAAGTGTCTATCTGCATGGTACGTGGTTAGGATTCCCTTAGAGTCAAAGAAGAAATCTAATCCAGGGGTAAATTCTGTTGCCTAAATATAAGCAACTAGTGTTATTTGAGATGCCATAAAGTATGTGAGATACCTGCACACATATGAAGACACAGGACTTGCTGCGCACCTGCGTCCTTCTCCTGGTGGCCAAGGGCCGGCGAGGGCCAGCAGCGGAATTCCTGCCTGCACCTTCCCAGTGGGAGCAGAGGCTGGATGTTCACGCGTGCAGCCAAGGACCTCTGGTAGAGCTGAGAATGCACTAGAGCCATTCCCTTGGCTTAGAAAGCAGGTAGCCCAAACTCTGTTGCGGCAGGTCCATGGCGTCCAGGAGCTGGTGAGGGCCAGCAGCTGGAGATGCCAGCAAGCATCTTGACCAGCAACGTTTGTGTGCAGGTTAAAGGACTGAATTGAGCCTAGGTCTTTCATTCCTGTGGTGGGAGCCTCGACACTTATCTCAGCAGGTGGGCTCCTACATATGTACATCTAAAGGTAGTTTTTCAAAAGAATCTTACCCTGTGGCTTTAACCTAAATGTCTGTGTCTGAGCTAGACATCTACACTTGTCCTTGCAGCCGTAGGTCAATGTATAGTCAAAAGAAAATAAGGTATCTTTGGGTATTATTTGTCTAACCATTTTTTTCCACATGTTTTTGTGAAATGGCTCATACTCTGAAATACCAATTTCTCCCCACTGTCTATAAAGAAAGGCTAATTTGACAATACAATGAAGGACATCTCAGTTTATAACCAGCCACATTTGATCAGAATACCAGCACAGATGACAGCAAAATATCGTATTGAAAGGGTAATGCATTTTCAAAATATGAACAGCCATTAACTTGGTGGCAGAAGGATTAAAACTACTTTAACGGTTATTTGTTTATCCATGAAGGAATCCATTCTGAGCAGGAGGATCTGACCAATTTAAATCTGAATGGAACTGCAACACCTGTTAAAATACACAAAGTTGTATGAGTCCTCAAATCACATCATCATCTAAGAAGACTAAGAAAAGGATAGAGGTCATGCCCTGTTACCAGACCCCCAGCTGTGCAATTTTGTTAAGAACAAAATGAGAGTGGAGAGCATACCTATATAAGCATATGTGCTGATATAAATACGATGCAGCTGTAAATGGGATTTTAATTTTCTTCCCTTGTATCTCTTTTCAGAAGATTTGTATTATGTGTATTTTATCTGTGCAGTTCAGAAGCTTCTCTTACTGCTTCCAGAGAGCAATAATTTGTGACTGTGTTTCCTGTTGATAGAGAAAACCAGGTTTAAGATAGAACTTCAGTTGCATCTAGAACAGCTTTATGGTAGGCAGTATCACACTGAGATATCCAGAGAAGGCACCATGGATGTATGTTTGCTTTAGCTAGTGATGCTATCTCCTTTCATTGTATTCCCTTGAAAAAGTCCTCCATCATCAATGGACAACAACAGTGAACAGATCTCTGATCCATACAGCCAAATAATTATTACACTGGTTTGATTTAGTTCCCCAAAATAACTGCAGTTCTATTAGCTGCTTTAAATAAGGTAACAATAATAAATATCCTGCGCTGTCATTTTAATTGCAAATGAATAAACTGAGATGTGTTTGGGAATATTTAAATGTAAACAGCAAACTGCACCCAGATTGGCAATGTAATATACCCATGAACCCCATTTCTGAAAATGCACTTCCATTCTCTGAAAGGCAGGCTTTCGAAGTGTAAGGCTGCTTTTGGAAGTACATCGCTTCACAATAGCTCTTTACTTTTATCAGGCTTTAATTATTTTCCTATGCTTTCCAGCATTGACAACAAAAGCTAAACACTACTTTTTATTCTCACTTTTCCAGTGAATTACCTTTGGTGTCTCTTACCCCTTTTTTCTCTCTGTCTGTGGAGGATCAGATCTGAAGAAGTTCCGTAACGATAAGATATTTTTGACTCTTTAAAGAAAAATAGAAATGAAAGACATAACTATCTTAGTCCTTTTCTCACAGGAGTGGACTTAGCATTTGGGAATTGAAGAGTCCTGGTTCAGACACGTCCACTGGTGTGATGGATGAATGGTTTAGAGAATCACCATCAAAGGTATTAATGAAAACAGTTTTAATAGGAGTTTGTGGGAGTGAGACTTCATGAAGTCTGATGGCAAGGTTCACTCTATTCCTTATTACATGGATGAAACATACAACGGAAAATCATGTTAGACTTGAGCTAGAATGATTTGCACAGAGACCAAAGACACCAAAGGGTAAGGGAGACCCTTTCACTGAGTTACACGGTTCAGAGTAGACCCTCTTGCATTCTAAACTCGTGATGGAGCTTAGGTGTGGCTAGGTCCAACCTTTGTCTCAGACTTGGACAGCAGTTTATGTCTAAAGGGTGTTTAAGGTTTATTCACAGTTTGAGGTGGATCTTTTAATGTGGCTCACAAGATTTTAGCAGCATTTCACCATTGACTAATTTAACATTTACAAAGTGTAAACAGGACTTACTACAATCACAACAGTGACTTAATTATGGATCCGAGATGGTATCATTTATGCTATTCTTGCCATGAGTTATCTAAACCAATTCACACACGCCCGCACACCAACACACAGACACAGGTAATACCTACCAAAGTTCCCCTTGAGTTCAGTGAAACACTCATGTTGAATGCCTTGGCATTTCTCAGTGGGGGAAGGGTTGAGCCTTGTGGAGTGGGAGTTTCAGCCCAGGCCCCTTCCTCAGCCTTTAGCAACAGTCCTCCTAACTTCGCCAACTTGGGAGTTTGCGAGCTCTGGGAGGTGTCCTGCTCAGGGGGAGATGCTGGTCGCAGCCCACTGCAGTCCAGGAGAGCTCAGAGGGTCTCACTTAGGACCGCTGTTCATAGGGTTACAAGATGGTTGGCTTTAGTCAACTGCAACTTTTTCAAAATTCCATTAACAACAGTACGGTTCCACTTGGGCTGTGATTCGGGTCAGGAATATTCCAGGGCTGCCAGGGGATAACAGATTTGTTATTCCCACCTTGGCCAGGCAACAGGAGTTCCCGGTACGGTTCGTGCCGTTCCCCACCATCACCATGCAAGAGTTGCTGGTATGGCCAAGGGGTGTTTAACTGCCCAAGTCATTACAGGAATGCCAAGACATAGCAGGAGTTCCTGGGATTGTAGAGAGGCGCAGGGGAGGGAGGGAATGCACCACTACAGCTGGGTGGCACACGCACAGGTTGCCCACACACGTTTGTGTAAGATCCATCACTGTGTGGCTGCATCATCCTTTTATGAGCAAACGAATAAGAAGTAAATCTGTTCCATGAAAACTTCAGTGAAAAGAGGGGATAAAAATTGTGCGGTCATCAATAAATATTCTTCTTTGTCTTTGTTTATTCCTACCAGAACCTACACTCCCCAAAAATAAACTGCATCCTGCTTTAAAAGAAGATTAAACCATTTTTTTCCTAGATATCATACCACCAACTTTCATGGAATACTGCAATCTGCCAGACTCACCAGCAGCAGTAATCCTGCCGTAATCCAGCGCACACCAAAACAAATGTTACACTTGCCAAGGTGTCTTCACAGCTATCACAATTAGTACCCACTGCTACAACCAGCAAAACACATGGTTCATACACTTTTACCCCAGAATTTGGCATCTGTCATGCAGTGCACAAAACGTCCTCCTGGAAATTGTGTGGGTGAGGCTGAACAACCACTATAAAACAAAAAGAACTCACGCAGAGAGCTGGTAAAGGATAGAAACATGCAGTTATCAATGGAAAAGCATTTTCTACAGAATAACCACTTCACTTCCTAATGCAACAGAAACCTAAAAAATAACTTCTAAAGAGTTCATAACTCCTGGATTGTAAGAATTATGGTCTCAGCAGAAACACCAGTTATGGAGTTTATAACTTTTTTTTTTCCTGCCCCTTTTTTGTTTTAGAGTCACTACTGATGGTTTTTTTTTTCCTCACTGTTTCTGTTCTCTCTTCCCTTGCCAATACCCCAGAGCTAGTAACCATCCTATTTTGTGTAACTTATTAACATAATGAGGCTGAACTAACAGCAATTGTGTTCTGTCTATCTTGGATTTTGTTGCTTCTTATCACACTGGATAAAGGCTGTCCACTTTTTCCAGCTAAGTCACCTGGGGTTCAAAAAAGACAAACTTTCTCTTAAACCCTTTGTTTTCAGCAAAATAATTTTCACATTTTGATGATGTAGTCTTCTTCTTGCTGTTTAAATAAGGAGGGTGACTTTCAAACAAACAAACCTATATTCAGTATAAGCAGCGCTGAAAGCTAATGTCTAATTGTACGTCCAGCTGTGTCCACAAAGCGACTGGAGGGAATATGGCCTGCGGGAGAGAGCTGGTTTCCTGGGAACTAATGCAACTTATCTATAGGTGCAGAGTGGAAATCATGTCCTACAAAAGCTGATCGTCCCTGGAAAGAGAACAGGCTATAAGGTGAAGCACAACTGTTTGGGTTGTTCTGAAGGTGTGGTTGGCTGCTTTGATCTGGAGGTATCCCAGGCTGGTTTTTACAGGAGAGGGTTAGAGTCACAGTTAGGAGTTTGCAGAGGATTAGTAAGGAGCAGTGCATACACAACTGCCTGGCCACCCAGGTCTGCATCTTTAGCTGGGGCTAGCAAGGGCTGGCAAACTGTCCCTATTTCATTACACCGGGACTCAGCACCCGAGATCAAGTCTCTGTTCTGCCATGCCTTTGAGACATGTTTAGGATGGTATTCAATAAACCATTTAGCACTGAGGATCCCAAAAAAATTGATCTTCCCACTTTCACTGACATTTCAGTTATTAATGAAGCAGACTTTCAAAAGCAAGTGATCCCTGGCTGCCGGTGTAATGGTACTGAGGGCCTCATGTATGTTTTTCAAGACTTGGCTCTGTAGATCAGATTGGCCATGACTGTACTGTGCAGGGACCTTCTGGCATTTCTTTGGAGCCTTTTATTTGCTTGCTCCTTTGCGTGATTATTTGTTTGAATTAGAAGTACCTAATTTGCTGCAGTAAAGTGTGTTCATAACCCACCAGGCAAAAGTGTTGCACAGGCTGAGGTCACACACAGTCAGGGAAAGTGGAAATGTTGGAGGGAGAAAAAATTGCTGGGACTCTTAGGACAGAGGACTGCATGGGAATGTAGGAGTCAAATCTGGTGTGATCTCATCCCTTTTGCCTGGAATAAATTTCTTCAATGAGAAATCACTTGAGCAAACTTTTCTGGACTGCACATTGGGATTAGCTGAGAACATTCCATCCAGAAGGAAGCTTAGGTGTGAAAACACAACATGTTGTGCAGAGGATCAGTGGAGAGGTCAGGACATCTAAACAGATAGCAAAAGATGAAGAGTCATCTTCTACCAAATTTAGGTGTTTAAAATTAGGCAAAGTGACCTATCTCTCCCCATTGACTACCTAAAGAGCACAGACATATATTAAAAGAGGTTTCATTTGTTTCATTAAAAGAGTGTTCATTTGTACATTTGTGCCTAATGATATGGCTAAGTCATAGAGTTCAGTATACTAGTAAATTAAATTTCTTTGTGAGTGTTTCCTGGCTCTGAGGCCAACTGGCAGTTCATTTAAATGGTCTGTATCCATCTTGTTAAACTCTCATGCTCTCCAAAACAGGCATCCAAACTCACTACTAGGAATAGTTCCTGGCCAGTGTTCATGTCAAGATTAGGTCTGAGTGTCTCTGGGTTAGGTGGCATGGGAACAAATGTAAGTGTTTAATAATACGAATAATTGAATTCCAGCGCCTGGAAAAATTCCTTTGCACTGTTTAATTACCAGCGTGAGTATAGTCTAGGTATCCAAAACATAGATGCAGGTAAAAGCACCTACAGAACCTCACAGAAATCTTACTGAAATGGGTCAGTCCAGGATAGAGATTCAAAAAGGAACAGGATTTTCTGCCGGAACTGAGCCTGCACCTGTCACTAACTGCAGTCTGGTTGGGCGTATTGATCCTCCAGGGATCCAGTCTCCAGACTTGACCAGATCACTCTGTGGATCCACTGTGATCTCTCTATTGGGTTCCCTTTTTGCAGAAGTCAGGGTGTGGAGGAGGTGACAGCAGGTGCCTGCATCTTTGTCTGACCTGGAATCAGGGTGTAGTTGGTCATGAACCTATGTCCAGAAGTACAGAAATTTATCCATTCATGCAGTTTTTGTATAACAAGAGATGTAAAGCTCGAGCAGTAAAATTCCTGTGATCTGGGAAAAGTTAGGAGCACTGAAAACAACAGAGCTTAAACATGTCATCATCTTAGTTGTCCACCTGTGCAATGGCCTTAACAGTATTTTTCATTTTTAGGTATACATGACGATTCTGTAGTGGTACAACTACTTTAGCACTGTGAATCCTTTCTAGGAAGAAAAAAGTCAGAATCTTCAAAATTCAATATTGGATATTACCAATAAGTTCTAAATAATTCAGTCTCATCTTCTGACTAACGGTGAGGTGCGGAAAACAGCGTTAAAAATTCAGAATAATCTGACTGCCACCAATCTGAATCTGACAGAATTAAATTCCGGATTCTTCTGAACTGTCTCATGATATAGCCTTTAAGTCTTTGATCGTTGCTTTGATTCAAAAGATATTGGGTGGCTGCTTTTCCCTGTAAATACTCTGTATCTCTAAGCTTCCAAATTGGAAAAAATCTGAGTGGGAGGAAGAAATTTTCAGAAAAAAAGTTCCTATGGCTCTTGTTGCTTGGCAACCACTGCCTTTGCCTCTGTGTGTTAAGAAAAATAGCATCCTTTGGACTTCAACTCTCAAGCTTAGCTTGAAGAAAAAAAACAAAGGGGAAATAAGAGAAATACACATTGAAGACCAGGTTTTGCCCCAAATATGAGACTGCAAGGGGCTAGGAGTAGTCACAGAGCCACTGTTCACCATGCCATCTGGCCAAAGGAAACAAGGCAGGCAGGCATTAAGGAGCCAGGATTCAAGACCCTTCTGGCTGGTCATGGGATGGGATATTTAGAGTCCTTAGAATGGTGCAAAGGTATAGAAGATGTCTTGTGTTGAGCGACTAGAAGAACTCAGCTGGTTTCATGCATCAAAATGAAGATTGAAGAGTGACTGCGATACAATAGATAAGTAAATGAAGGGGTGGGGGGGGAAGCTTTTTATAAAAGGACTTTTCTGTCTAGGAAAGAAATGTTAAATGAGAACCAGTTCCAATGCCAGATGAAGGCAGACATAGTTATGTTCACATTAAGGTGCACATTATTAATGATGACAACAATTAAGCACCAAGACAAACTGTCCATGGAGTCTTGTACTCTTTATCACTTGGAGTCTTCAGGTTGAGATGGATGCTCTTTGGAAAACATACCTATCATGGTTTAACCCCAGCTGGCAACACAGCGACTTGCTCACTCCCCCCCAGGGGGGATTGAGGGGAGAATTGGAAGGGTAACAGTCAGAAAACTCTTGGGCTGAGATAAAGACAGTTTAACGGGTGAAGCAAAAGCCGCGCACACAAGCAAAGCAACCCAAGGGATTCACCCACCGCTTCCCACGGGCAGGCAGGGGCTCAGCCATCCCCAGGGCAGCCGGGCTCCGTCACGCGCAGCGGGGACTTGGGAAGACAAATGCCGTCACTCCCCGCGTCCCCCCCTTCCTCCTTCTTCCCCCAGCTCTATACGCTGAGCATGACGCCATATGGTATGGAACATCCCTTGGGTCAGGGGGGTCAGCTGTGCCGGCCGTGTCCCCTCCCCGCTCCTTGTGCCCCCCCAGCCCCCTCGCTGGTGGGGTGGGGTGAGGGGCAGCAAAGCCCTTGGCTCGGTGTCAGCGCTGCTCGGCCACAGCTACAGCAGCCCTGCGTTATCAGCAACACTTCCCAGCACAAATCCAAAACATGGTCCCATACCAACTGCTATGAAAAAAAATAACTCCACCCCAGCCAAAATCAGCTGAACACCTTAGCCAAACAAATTAAATACAAGGGAAACAAGCTGAAAGGATATGTGATGTGATCAATGTGGCTGTACTGTACATTTATCTTGAGACTGATAAAAATGGTTGGAATTTTTCCCTCAGTTAAAGTGTGCACGGAGTGACTTTCCTTAATAGCATCCAGTGCAGCGTGACATGATCACATCACCTCTGAAATATGAGGAATGACACACAGTGATTTTATTGGCTTGTGTCACATAGGAGAATTTTAAACTTACACAGGTAATAAATTGACTGTTGGCACAGCCCTGCTAAGTTCCTAGGATAATTTCAATTCCATTAGAAAATGCAATATAGCTCTGTTTTACTTATACCAACTCATAGTTCTTGTGTGTGAGCTTGTTTAATTTTCAGCTCTGTGAAAACAGCTGTTACAACCATTTTTACTTGGACATCCAAAAGTAAGAGTTACAGTACAGTTGGAAAAGGAAGAAACTTAATTTAAAATTACTTCCTCAGCTTCCTCCACCAAATGTCTCCTGATTTAGGAGTAAAATTGTCCTCAGTTTTCATGGTTGGGGTGCGACAGTTGTGCTCTTAAAATGAGTGCCTAAGCTGTGGTGCCTTGCTGTTCTCTATAAGAGCATTTGAAAGCTCTTATAGAGAAGCACTTGAACAAGACTAGGGCACAGAATGTGGGAGAACTAATTCAAAGGAAGAAAAATTTCCTTATCCGTAAGAAACTCAAAGATTCAGAAGATCTTTGTTTCAGATTCAGAAAGTCAGTTTATTGAATTTTGTGGCCAGTGGCCATTGTGTCACTTTCACCATAGTTAGCAGAAGCTGCAGCTCATATTAAACCAGGATAGTATCATTTCACACCAAAAGCCTGTGAAGAAACTCATACATATAAAACTTGACACTCGTGTAACTTCCACAAATACCACATTGCCATGGTTTAACCCCAGTAGGTGGTGAAGCATCACACAGGTGCTCAGTCACCAAGTGGGATGGGGGAGAGAACTGGAAGGGTAAAAGTATGAAAACTCATAGGTTAACTTAAAGACTGATGGACATAAGGAGCTGCACACACAAGCAAAGGAAAATAAGGAATTCATTCTCTACTTCCTGTTGTCAGGCAGATGATTAGTGATTTCCAGGAAAGTGGTTCTTCATCACACATAATGGTTTCTTGGGAAAACAAATGCCATAACTCTGAACATCCTCCCTTCCTCCTTCTTCCCCACAACTTTTATTACTAAGCATGATGTTATGTGGTATGGAATGTCTTTTTGTTCAGGTCAGGGTCAGCTGTCCTGGATGGGTCTCCTTGTGTGCCCCCAGCCTCCTCGCTGGTGGGGTGGGGTGAGGAGCAGAAAGTGATCAGTAACAATTAGAATGTCCCTGTGTTATTAACACTGTTTTCATCACAAATCCAAAACATTTCACTATACATCATATGAAGAAAATTAACTTTATCTCAGCCAAAACCAGTACACATATACAGACTTCTCAGGATGAACACATGGACTGTAGCTTTAAGTTTCAAAATGTCATAGAAGACTATTAACTCATACTGATAAGGTATATTTGACAAAGTTAGGTGAAAAAGAAGACCTCATTTAATAAAGTTCTAACTTAAAAAGGAAAAAAAAGAGTTGATTCTACTGATGCATGATGACCTGAGAGCAGCAGTTTTGACAGATGAGTTGGGGACTTTAAATGGGCAGTCTGCCTAATAACTGCAATGCAATTATTTCCATCCGTTCCCTGTATCATAGGACTGAGGGTCAGTCAGTCTGGAAATTAATTCTAAGTCACAAATAATCATCCCGAACTCAAACATGAAATATTGTTGTCAATGTAGACACCTAAATTAGGCAGTACAAATCTAGACTTTTAACTCATTTAGAGAAAATGGGAAATGTACTTGAAAAACACACCAATTATACACTTATGAAAACTTACAATAAAAACATTCTGTCTATAATAAATTGTTTCTTAGTTTCAAGGTTATTGCTTAAGTAGATTTTCATTGTTTTAGATGAATTACATGTCTGTCTTTTGACTCGTCGCAAATCGGAATTAGATTTAGCAAAAATTGCAGCTGACATTGACAAAAAGATACTTACCAAAACATGGCAAAGTATGAAACCAGTTGAAAAACACTGCATATTTAAATGCCTTGCAAGTTTGCTTTTCTCAGTAAAGTGCCAGGTCATGAAAGCTTGTTTCAGATGATGAAAGTGTTCTGGCTGGTTGCATGCAACCCGAGCATCTGGCCAAAGTCAATGATGTGCAGATGAGAAGGTAACAGCAGCAACTGGTGGAAACACTGGCAGCCCATCTGTCTGCTGATGAGCATTTTGCATCTCCAGGTATGAAGAAAAAATACATTAGTCCTACTACAATTGGGATGAATCCATGTAGGGACTGACATCATTATAAGAGAGCAATCTAAAACGACATCCAGCCAAATATGTCCTCAAGGCTGAAGTGATGGCAATGGAGAAGCAGGATTTATGTTCTAACTGGAGAGGGAGTAGAATGTAAGTATTGCCCTGGTCACAGGAACATCCTAAAGACTTTACTATAGAGATGTACTCTCTTACTAGCCTTGTGGCTCAATAATATTTGATTACATCATATGAAGCAAAACAACTTTGATATGGTAGCAAAAAAGAGCTTTCTCCTAGTTTACGCTGAATCTGGTGATTAGACTAATTGTCTTAGGGGAGAAAAGAGGTAGACCTCTAGTTTCTGAGGTGACTGTCCTAATCATGGGTTGTTTTGGAAAAGAGGAGCACCTCTTCTTTGTTTGGTGTGGGTTTGGTTGGCTGGTACTCCTTCAGACAGTGTGTGGTATCTGATGTGGTGGTGAGGTAGCGGGAAGGTTGTGGCTTTCGGTAGGGTTGGCTCTCTGGCCCCCTCAGACCTTGGCAATCCTGGGCTGGAGCAAACCTGCAGGAAACTTTATTCCTGATCCATTGGTGCTGCAGCATGACCCAGCAACTGGGTGACTGGAGTCTGAGAAAATCAGTTTTAGACTTTGTTACACACAAAGACTCTTAGTTAGGACGTGGCCATTTGACTCCTTAATGGATTTAGCTGTAGGTGAATTTTTCATGATAATAAAGCCGGAAATAGTCCTGAACTGCTCTCATTTTTCCTACTATATTTTTTTGAGTAGTGAAAGGAAGATGATTGTAAATGATGGTAACGGTAGTACTGCCAGGCATTTCCGGTTCTGTGTTATTTTCAGAACAGGAGAAAAAAGGACAATAAGAGAGGTTAGAAATGAAATATAATAATGACAATACATTTTGAAAGGAGATGTGGTTCAGAAGATGTGTTAAGGCTATAAAACGATTATCATTAATAGTCCTTCTTTTGGTCTTCAGGAACAAAGTGAAAATGAAAAGGAAGGTAAAGGACCAAATATCACTGCAAATTTCTATGAGATATACACACAAACTTTTAGTTTGACTTATGGGCGGAAAAAATGTTATCAGATCCATTACTCTAATCAGTCTCCATTCCCAGCTCAGCAAGCCATGTAAAATCACTGACTCACTCAGCAGCATGGTTCTGAAGGGGCATCTGGTGGTCCTGTGGCTCAATCCCTGCTCAAAGCATGGCCAGTTACATCAGATTGCTCAGGGTCTTGCCTGGTTAAGCTTTAAATATCTCCAAGAATGGAAATTCAACAAAATCTCTGGGCAACCTGTTGTAGTATTTGACCACCTGCATGGTAAAACACACACACACCCTGCCTCTAACTTCCCATGTTCCCACTCATCTGTCGTCCCACAGACTTTCCCTGTACATCTCTGCAAACGATTTTGTTCCATTTTTTCCATGTATTCCCATCAGGCAATTGAATTTGCACCAGGGGAGGTTTAGACTGGACATTGGGAAAGATTTCTTCACTGAAAGGGTTATGAACAGGCTGCCCAGGGAAGTTGTTGAGTCCCCATCCCTGGAGATGTTTAAAAGCCATGTAGACGTGGCTTAGGGACATGGTTTAGTGGACTTGGCAGTGTTAATGGTTGGACTCAATGATCTTAAGGGTCTTTTCCAGCCTAAATTGTTCTATGATCTATGAAATGCATGCCCTGAATGTGAAACAATTTTCAGAGCTCGTGCTGCCTGAGATTGTCAGCAGGCTTGGTTAACTTCACTGGGATTTGGTACACGTGTAATGTTTAGTCAAACTACCTCTTTACCTGATTAGCACTGGGGAAGCTGTCAGTGGTGAGGGACAGAGGCAGCCTTTCCCCAACAGAAGAAACCGGGCAGAGGAATTCAGCTTGCACTCCACCTTAAACTCCTCATCACTGGAGGTAGGGAAGGGGATTCCCCACCTTGGTCCTTCCCCACTGCAGGTAAAGATCTGGCTACAAGCTGTCATCTTAGCTGTCAGAGGAAAAGAGCTATGTGTGCAAAGAGGTTGAACTATTGGGAAAAAGGCAGGAAGCATGATGAATATACAGCACAAGTCAGTCTCAGAAGTGAGGGAATGGCTCAGGAATACACATGAATGCTGAGATGTGACCTGAGAGAGAGATTCGGACCCAAAGCACAACTTTGATAAATTCACTGATACAAAGCAAATCTGTTGGGAAGAGACTGACATTGTCAAACTGAGCGAGAAAGACAAACTTTGGGACCGAGGGGGATTCAGACTTGCTGTTTATGGGGCTTCACGTAAGGGCTCTGGTATTAGCTCAGTAGGTGGTAACATCATTAATGTATAGTGACATGCAGCATTTCTTTTCTGAATAATCTGGTAACTTCACAAAATTTGTGGAAGGGGGCAGAATAGTCTGGACTGGGTCGAAAATCAAGGGCTCTTCACCTGCCGCTACAGAGGGAATGTAGGGATGGCTTAGCGGACTGTAATGCCTTAAGCACGTACCTTGTGTGTGAAACACAACCAAAATCTGCAAGCGTTCAGTGGTGAAGACTGAAGCCTCTATAGTCACATTGCTATTTGGCCTTAGTCTACAAGTAAAATTACTTCAGCTTTATTTACATTTTAACAAATCCATTCATGAGGCTTAATTGGTTTTTATGAACCTAGAAAGTAGTCTCAGAAGTTCACAAATCCAGAAGATTTGCCTACCTCTAGTATAGCTTTGAATAATTGGAACAAATTAGATTGGCTTTGTTTTGCAGAAGAAGAAACCATGCTGGCTGTTCTTAGGATTGCTTTTTAAGTATTTCCTTTTGATCTAAATGTCCTCCAATTGATGTCAATTAATGTCAAAATGACTGCTTTCTATTTTCCCACCATTTCTTAAAGCCTTTCAGTGTAATGGTCAGTGGACTGTAATATCTTGCCTGCCCATATCTGCCCAGCCTTACACCCTTTTTGGGTGTAGGCAGAACTAAAACTTTAAAGATACTTACCTAGTTTCTGAGGCAATGGAAAAGCAAATTAATTTCCAGTATTTTTGTAATGGCTGTAAGAAAGCTGTTATAAGACAAAAACAGAGTTTGTCTTTCTTGAGAAATCAAACAATAGCTTGAAACTCCAATATCAATGAAATTATGCCTTGGCAAAATCCTTCCTCTGTGTTACAATACACCACAGTACACATATACAAAAAGATGCAAAAAGTTGTTTTTAGTCAACATCTTCAAGAAAAATAGTGTAGATATACTTACCTGGTTTTTAGTGGCAGTCTATACCTTCAACAAAGAAACTTTTTCTTCTTCGTTTGCCTGTCCTTAGTAATAAAAGTGATGAATCTGGCTACAGCTGAGTGCAGAATGGGGAATGAGCTTCTGTCAGAGGCCAAAGACAATCATCTTTTGTTGTGCCCCTGTTATTATTATTTTGATAATTGTTCCATATTCCCATGAAAGGAGCACCTTTGTGCTGGAACCAGAAATTCTTAGAATCTGCAGATGAGGATTTTTTTAACTTCATTTCCTGTGGCAGGAAATTTTGGTTTATTCCTGCCTGAAGAAAAAATGCTTATGTCTAACAATACAAGGAAAGGAAACCAAACCTTACGTTTTATGCACTCAGAAATATGCCTTTGGTATGGATGGTTGAAGCCAGTCCTAGCACGATAATATTAAAAAAGCTGATGAAAAACCAAAAACCAGGCCTACTTTCTCACACGACTTACAATTCATTTGTAGAACTCAGTAACATATGTTATTGCTGAAAATAAAAGCCAGGGAGAGTAAGGGGATTTAAAATAAAACTTCATCCATTTTCAGGATTCCAAGGTTATTCAGAATTATAATAATAATTATATATGATATATAATTATATATATAATATAATAATCATAAACATTAACAACAAGACCACGCAGGAACTTTTTGAAGGAAGTTACAGGAAGGGCAGGCTTACTGGTTGCGGGCTTTATGCAAGGAAGAGACCAGATGGGAATAAGCACAGGATGCTATCAGAGGCACAGCTCGACCTTTAACTCTTCAGCGGTCCCTGGTGCGTGTTCTCCACTGCTGGTTGCCTGCAGGGTTTCTTGCCACAGCCAGCCGCAGTCTCTGTCAAGCACAGGCTATTGGACTAGCAGCATAAGTGCTCTGATAATAATTCTTGAATCCCTGTGCTATGTACTGGAAGATGTAGAAGAACTGATGTGCAAAACTCACACCAACTTCCAGCCGAGGGGGAGGGAGTTTACTGGGATCCTTTACTGCCAACCCAAAAGCAATCGTGTCAAGGAAAAAAGCTCCTTCCATTGCCTTCCCAACCCCCACAAAATAGCATCTTCAAACAGGTGCAGTTTTGGCTCCCAAAACAGGAAGGATTGGGAGTAGCACCTTCAGCCGTGTGGACAAAAAAGGGACAGAACATTTGCCCTGATAATTCTGTAGCCAGTTTTTGCTGTGACAGCTGTATAAAGCTTTTCAGAACCAGAAAGAACTTTGGTCAGACATGAATACTTTGAGAGGAAAACAAATTACAAGTATCTGCTTGCCCATTATAAATAACCTGGACCTAGTTTCCTAAAAGTGATACATCAAAGCCCTCTTCCTGTTCTGGTATTGCTTAAATTACAATAATTTGCAGGGTTGTAAGAAGTCGATGGATGGAATAGAGTGATTTCCTGAACTCTCAATTCTAATTAAAATTCTGCAGGCTGACAACATAAAATATGAGTCAAAGTAATAATCCAAGGTCATTTTTGTGCTGCATAAAGTAACTTATTTGAAGTGTCATGCTGATTAGGAATATCTAACAGAGAACACATGCTCCTTCCCTGTGCTTATGGTTGTGTGACTTATTAGCTTGAAGGACAACTTTCTGCCTTTGTCGAACAGACCTTGTCAAAGGAGAGAAAAGACATTTTGAAGTCTGAGCAGGAGCCCGAACAACGCAAAAAAATTCCTCATCATGTGGAATTCATAAAAAATGAATCCATTCCTTGTTTATGAATAATGTGACATATTTGTAACATTAATAAAATATATTGCTTACTGTAGGGTAGTTGTTGAATGAATACAGGACCTTGAACTCTCCCAAGAAGGCAGGCAAAAGGAGGAATGTACAGAGATGTCTGTTCTGTCAATTCCCATTTTCTGCCTGTTGCCCTGCCAGGGACTGGCATGCAATATTGTCAGTGGTTTGACTCTAATGAGATGTAATGTGGTTGTGCACGTGAAACTCCAGTGGGTTATCTATAAATAAAACATATGTTAGAACAACAGCAGAACACTTGTAATGAAGAGTGAGCACTGAAAAATTATGGCCTTCTCTGCCAAAGAGATCTAAAGTCTGACAAAATGCTACATCATGCAAAATGTATTTATCCCTGAATCAGTATTAATCCTGGCAGGTTGTTTCAAAATGTAAATCCAACATGATAGAAAATGCACAGCTATTTTCAGGTCACAACAGCATAGTTATAATGAAGGTTTCTGAAGTGTAAGTTAGTTTTCTATTCCTCAGTGGCTCTAAAAACAGTAGACTTCAAATTAAATTTTCTAAGCCCATTCTCATTGCATTCATCATGTTTGTGGACAGACAAATTTCAGAATATCTGCCTTGCAGAGTTAAGGTTTTATCCTCTTTTAACAACTTTTCTGAGACTAAATTTCTGGGGCTTTTTTAAATATTTGGTTTGAAATTTGTGATTATTTTAGTGTTACAGTTTCCTGTCTGTGCAGATACTTGCCCTCAGGATCGCAATCAAAGCAATGGGAGATGCTGTGCTAGAAAAAGAGAGGAATGTTCTTTACTGGGGCTGTCAATAATAACTCCCTGTAAACTGACGGCAAACGCAAGGCAGGTTGAAGTTTCCAAATGCAGTAACAGTTTGAGCAGGCTCCAGGCTTGTTTATAATAAAGAGACTTTATGTTTCACTGTTTCTTGATCAGGGCAACCTTGACAGGTCCTGTTGCCTTTTTTTTTT
Organism: Falco cherrug; assembly: GCF_023634085.1. NCBI lineage: Eukaryota > Metazoa > Chordata > Aves > Falconiformes > Falconidae > Falco > Falco cherrug. The sequence continues at coordinate 9,496,159 of NC_073698.1, forward strand.
TTTTTTTTTAAATCTAATGTGTTTTTCAACTCACAAGGGGGATAATTATTGGGCATTTTTACTTCCACATTTCTTTTGTTTTCCTGCTATGTGCTCCCTTGGTTCAAGAAGTTTTCTGGGTGTTAAGATAAAAGTATTTGTCTTGTGTTAAGAATGATGTCTTGTTAATCTTGTTTAAAGGAATGAGCTTCACTCACCTGTAGTAGAAAACACAAGTGTGTTTGATGCTGTCATGCCTTTCCCTGCCTTGCTCAGCCCCCTGCTCTTTGTGCCAGCTTTGACAGAATGTGCCTGACATGCTGTGTAAAAAAATGTCCCAGTGGGCCACTGTGGCCATTATTTGTCATATCCAGTGGGTTTTGGATGTTTACTTCCCTGAATCTATTGCAAGTCTCAGACTCTGCACCTCTTTCTTGTGCAGACAGGTTTGCACTGAGTTAGAAGTGAAGGTATTGGGCTGTGTGGGTTGTGGCAAACAGCGTTTTTCGTCTCTCGTGTTTTGTAGTGTCAGCGAGCCAGTGCTTTTCTATTTCACAGCTCTCCGCAGCCCTGGGAAGTCGTTATCCCCAGAGCTGCCTGTGCTTTGCCACCAGGTCTGCCTGCAGAATTACAGTCGGGCTGGAAATCGACTTCCCTGAGTGCTTGCACTCCATGTTTGAGATCCGACTCCTCTTTCTCAGAAAGGTGAAGCCCACAAACTCCTTTTACTTTGCTATCCCAGTTTTCCCTTCCAGGCTGGCAGTCAACATGTTTCATTTTGCACTTAAAAAACAACTTTCATTTTTTGATGATAACACCCCTCAGAGTGCTGCAAGCAACAGATCAAGAAAACACAGAGCCACGTTGCACATTGCGCATCTTCTGGCAACACAAAGATTTTGCAGCTCCATTTCTGACTCTATCAGTATCTTCCCATGGGAAATATCACAGGAGGCTTGCAGTGCTGAGGGATTTCGATGCCAGCTGCTGACCCGGCGAGGAGAAAACCTGGATTATGTGCCACCTCTGTGTCTTGTGAGCGCCTCGTATCAAGTCAGGCCCCTGCCTTTGTGCAGCAGGAAACCAGAGACCAAGTATTCAGCCCTCAGGGTATTGCGTGCAAGAGTGAAAATGAGCAAAAAGGCAGAAAGCCCAATTTATTTTCATTTGTTCCATTATCGGGGAGGTAGAAGATCCCTGTGAATGAATGGCTTGAAGGACAATTTTCTGCAAACATCAAAAGCTTTTGTGTTTCTACACACACTTGGATGACATTTGTGCTTAGCTCTTAGCACATGGTGTATTTCTTGAATTCCTGGAGCATTTGCATACCCTTCATAAATAGTCTGAACAGGAAAACCAAACTGAAATATTTTAGGTAAATTATTCAGATGATGATAATTAAAAATAATTGGAGCACCATTAATACGGTTCTGTAAAAATAAGAAATTATAAAGCACAGGGATGAGGTATGAAAAGAGAGGTTTGAAATGATCAGATAACTAATTATATTTCATTCATTTCATTCAAAACTCAATCATGTTTTATTATTTTATTTTTTTAAGGAAAAAACTGATATTTTGCCATATCTATTTTTGATAAAATTGATTAATCCAGAAATGGCTAGATTTTATATTTAATTATTGAATAACTTAAATAACAGAATATTTATGTAGAAATGTTGTACCCTGCATAATGACAAGAAATACCATAAAATGGGTGATATCCACCTCTTATGTAGTTAAAAAAAAAGTTTATCTGAGACAAGAAAACTATTTTTTAAAAACCATCATTTTTTCCTAAAAAATTATTATCACAGGAAAAAATGATAATGATCGATTGTGTTTTTCTATTGCTGATTTCCAGCAGAAGCCAAATAGAGGGAATATTTTGTCCCAAAACATTTGGTCTAAAAAAAAATATATATTTATCTATAAAAAAGTGTAGTTGAGAAATTAAAGTCCTGAATTAAAGGGCTGTTGGATGGGATGGTACGAGAGCTAGGTCTCATTGCAAGGCATATATCAGAGTTGGTGCAGCTGAGTTAAACCTTTCCTTGAGCTCACTTACCATAGATGCACGTGTGTTTCCTACAGAGCAAAGGCAAGTAGATGAGTGCTCAGTATATGGGATGTCCTGGAGAGTGGGAAGCCATGAGAGAGGTTACATATACTGGGGAAAAGTACCTGAAATGCAGAATGGACCAAAGCTCTGAAATGGAGAAGAGGACTTTCTCACAACCTCACACCTTTAATGCCAGAAAGGACATGAGAAAATATTTTTTTCAAATTTGGGTGATGCCTGAAGTAGGTCTGGAGCTCCAGTCTGGGAGACACCACATCTCCACATGCTTCACTCATCCTCCATTCTGGAAGGCAAGGGTGGGAAGGGTCTGATCTCCATCAAAAGCCTTAGTTTCCTCTCCTCAATGACATTTCTTTCTGACTTGCCACTTAGCTCAGCAGGGCACAGGTAACAGATACCATGCTGCTGCTTTTTAAACTAAGGAATTACACTTCTGTGCAACCCAGGGATTAATTTTGGTTTTGGTGGTAGTCCCTCCAGATGCTCCAGAAGCCTAGCCCTGGTAACATAGCTTTTTCGTTGACATGTTATAGTAGAAACTGATTTGACCATTGGCTCACAGAACTCAGGGTGATCACCTGTCACCATATGCTGCATAGGGGTGCCTCTGTTCTTGCTAACGCTGACCATGGGCTGTGGCGGAAGAGTATGGGAATGTTATTTGTCACTATTTCTCCTTCCTCCTACACCTTCCTCACTTCCTCACTGTTTCCCTGAGAATGATTCTTCTCTCTTCCATTTTCACTGTCAGGAGAGGCACCGATTTTCATTTTCTTAGTGTTTCGGTCATTTAGCTACACCTTGGGCTTCAGGGATACTTCTGTGAAGTCAGGCTTGAGTATCTACAATACAGCCAAAACAGGGGTAATACCTGCTTCTCTCTGAAAATTCTCTGTAGTGTTTTTTTCTGAGTATTCCTTAAATAGTCCTTGATATGGGATGCATTTAAAAAAACAGCTACACAGCTGAAGATATGCCTGCACTGTGCAGGCTAGCGTGAACACAGATTTCTAAGTTAACAATGACCCAATGACAGGTGGATGCTACACTTGTGTAGCTATTTGGGTCAAGAAGTGATATTTCTGTGTTCATTGGGTGCTGTCTCCAACTAACATGCTCCTTTCAGGCTTGAAGTGGCTCATGCAGTGCCACACTGGGTACCCATTGTGCCCATTAAGTTTTTCACCATTGTAAGTTCTGGTCTTACTGTATGTTGGTGGTTGGTGTGAAGGGATAAGACTAAACACAGGTAATTTGGAAGAAAATCCTGGGTCTGCATTAGCTGGCCGTTCATAGAATCATAGAATGGTTTGGGTTGGAAAGGACCTTAAAGGTCATCCAGTCCCACCCCCCTGCCACGGGCAGGGACCTTCCACCAGACCAGGTTGCTCAGAGCCCCATTCAACCTGTCCTTCAACGCTTCCAGGGATGGGGCACCCACAGCTGCTCTGGGCAACCTGTGCCAGTGCCTCGCCACCCTCACAGTGAACAATTTCTTCCTAATATCTAACCTAAACCCACCCCTTTTCAGTCTAAAGCCATTCCCCCTTGTCCTGTCACTGCCTGCCCTTGTAGAAAGCCCCTCTCCAGTGTCCTTGTCGGCCCCTTTAGGCACTGGCAGCTGCTCTAAGGTCTCCCCGGAGCCTTCTCTGCTCCAGGCTGAACAACCCCAACTCTCCCAGCCTGTCTCCACAGCAGAGGGGCTCCAGCCTCTGATCATCTTCACAGCCTCCTCTGGACTCGCTCCAACAGGCCCATGTCCTTCTCCTGTTGGGTGCCCCAGAGCTGGACGCGGCACTGCAGGTGGGGTCTCACCAGAGTGGAGTAGTAGTTCTGTATTTCTCTAAAGTATCCTAAGACACTGAAGTATTCAGGTATTCAAGAAGTGCTCCCACAATCAGAAATAATCTTTACCTGGTATATTGTTAGGAGTATTTTGAGATTAAATATTTACTGTATTGATTTCTTCAGCCTGACATAGCCATCCATTAAATATACAACTATAAAATGCCTTTAAATCTTTCCATCATCCATCTTCTTAGTCACTTCCATAGGGAATAACTCAGAAGCACAGAACAGACTGATGTGTTCCCACCTGAGTCTTCCAGCTCTAGCAAATGGTCTGCAGTGCTCCCTGCTGTCAGCAGATGAAGGATTAACTCTGGAAAGCAAAAGCTGTTACCAAATGTGAGGTGTCCATCTCATGGACTGGAAACACATGTTCAGTTTATGGGACATTTGGTCAACAGCTGAGATGCGCAGAGAGGAGATGGTTTTCTGGGTGGGGTGGTTCAGAGCACTTCAGGTTAAAGTAATGTTAACCAACCTACTTGGGATCCAATAAATAGTCACTCTTCTACAAAAGTATCTCATCATGGTTTAGTAACAAGAGGAGAGCAGAGCAAGAGATGGCTGAGGAACAGGAATAAATGGTAACAAAACCTGTTTGACTATCATTTTCCTGTAGCCTGCCACAAAGATGAATCGCGTTACTGGTATGAAGGCCAGTTTGACACATTGTGCCTCAAAGGTGACACCCAAAGGCACTTTTTAGTTTCTTTTTTATGGTTGTTTTGTAGCTAGTTTTCTGTTCATCACAGCAGTTCTGTTTCCTCACTCCCTACCCCCACCCCCACCCCTTTCCTCTCAAATTTCCCTTCTCTTATTCACTTTTCTTATTTGATTCCTCACTTCCTCTCTCCGTATCCACAAGATGAAACTAAAGTGTCGTTTTTCTTCTTTCAGCATCTGCCTAGCTGTTTGGCTTGGCAGGATTCATGGGCAGCTAGATTTCCTTTTGAAGTTGAACACTGACTTTCAAAGTCAGATTGGGAACCGATTTTAACGCTCCTTTACTGAACTTCTTAATTCAAAGCTAAAATTTAAGCAGGCCAACTCTCTTAGAAGCCAATGCCACAGGCAGAAGGAAGGGCAAATGTGATCTAAGTTGCTTTCCAAAAGACTGAACATCAAAGAACAATCACTACCCATTCCCCGAGCTATGCAGAAGGCTGGATTTCTCCGGCAGATTTATTCTTATTTGAAAATCTTGTTCTCAGGACAAAGGTTTTCAAGTAAGATTAAATTTTTCAGTATCCTAAGTAGCAATGCGCTGTAGTCACCAGTTAAAGGGCAGTCAATGGGAGTAAAGCTTTTCCTGAAATTATCTTCAGATTTTTGTTTCTCTATTTTAACTCTAAGTTCGCAAATGAAATTGGGGTTCTCTTCAGCCTAGTTATTTCTTCTTGCTCCTTTTCCCCAGCCTGAGGCTCAGAAGCATTTCCAACAGCTTGTCTTAAAGCCCAGTTTCTAACAAAACTAAGCTGGTGCTGCCTGATCTGTTCCAAATTTCACTTTTATCAGGTGTTCATTTATCTATTTTCAATATTGAAGTTTAGAAAGACATCTTCTGAGCAAAGCAGAGGAAAAGGATGGAAATAAAAAGGAGAGAAAGATTAGAAGACTTGAGCTTCTTTCCTTTCTCCCTTTTCTTTCCTTCCTTTCCTTTCTTCCTTCTTTCTATTTATGCAGCCCTCACTGCTGGCCCTGGGTGCCTTGTCAGAGCTAACCCCTGCACCCACGAGCTTCTCCGTGATGGCAGAGCTTGTTTTTTGCCTTATTACAGATCGTGATGCATCTGGGAAGCAAGATTTAAAAGCGTTTGTGTCACCCCATCCCTCTCACCCAACTCAAGCTGCAGCTCAATACATCTCTGAAAACCAGGGACAGAGTGAAGGAGAAAAATCAAAAAAAGATTAGCCTTTTATACAAAAACTACCATCTTAACTAGATGGAAATTACAGTGGGTTATGAGATTAGGTAGTGGTGGTATGTGGTTAGGGAGATACAAATGTAATGCATTGGTAACTGTTAAAACTTGCTTCTTCCAGTGCTCAGCGCCCGCAGCCGAAGCAGAGGGCAATGCTCCGTCAAGGCTTGTCAGTAGCATCACGTGCAGTCCTGCCCAAGTGCTCTGCCATAAAACCAAGGGCTTTGGGAATTGTACCTTGTCCTGTTGCATCTAACTTTCTCACCCGTAAAATGGAAATAATGCTTAGCAATGTAGAAATAATGCTTTTTATCACAGCGTTTCTTTGTTTTGTTTTTTTCTGTATCTGAAACTCTTGCCAATTTTTATTTTTACTTATTTTTAGGAAAATTTTGTCTTCAAAAATTTTTTTTGTCAATAAACCTTAAAGAAATCAGCCAATTTTATTCATAAATCCACATATATGAAATTACTTCATGTTTTTGACAGATGCTGTATAACCACAATTACATATAGCCTGGGTACAGATCTGACATGTTTAAGTGACAGTTTGGGGTAATCCAGACCAAGTTCAGACCCTGGCACGGGTGTGGGTGGTAACTGAGCTGTGATTCCTCACGGGAGACTGAACTGAGCCCTGGCCTTAAAACTGCATTTGAATGATCCTTTCTAGCATGCCCTCACCTATTGCTAGCCTGGGCCTAATCCTCTCCTAATGGCATACTAATTTTTTCAGGTAAGGTATTTAGGGTGGTTTTTTTGGTGCCTGATGATTTTGCATGATCTAACTTATTCATGTAAGTTATCACTAGCTATGGCTCTGATTCAGTGAACTGCTTATGCATCTCACTCAGCTTTAAGGGGCTGGGGTCAAGGTTAGGTTATAAAAACCCAAGTACCAACTGGGGTGGCACACTTAAGACCCATCAAGTTTTGTGGTCAATCACATATTGGCCATTCCTAGTAGGGTTAGGACACTATCTGGTCAGTTTTTTCTCTTCACTTCTATTCAGTCAGATGATTAACACATAGTTAAGAATAACTCTACTGGGACAGCCATCAGTGCAAACATTGCTAGCTCAATCCTCTTCATATGTGGAGAAGACATGCTGCTTCTAATGGTCCAGTTAGTCATACAATCCTTTTTTAATATATGGAATCACTCACTTTTACTTGTTTTCATTAGAACTTGTCCTTTCTTCATTAGAACCTAATTTCTGTTGGACACTTAAGTTTACTGATAATGCTGCTTTGGTTGGAGGTGTAATGTATTTACTGAAATAAAAGTACCAATAAATTGGAACAAGGTACACTAGAATAAGCACTTCATTCCATGCTGAGAAGCTGGTGCCACATTAAATAAACCAGCACACCCAAAGCAATACAACTCTCCACTTCAAACAGTTCCTAGATGAATGATAATATGTTGTTTCTGAAAGCTTTCCATTATTTAAAAATCATATTCTGATTATCACAGCTCACGTAGCAGAACCTTGTTTACAATGACCTCTTCAGATTCAGGTAGGAGTCATGTTTCTCTCTCAGTAGCAAGCAGAAACTTGGAATTTTTGAATCTCTGGGAATGGTTTGCAGTACCTGTTCAGGAAAACTTCTTGATTTCCTATATTTTGGGTTTTTTTTTAATTATGTTGCTGAAAAGTTATAAACCTTATGCATCCCCAAGAAACCCATGTCAGGAAAAATGAGAGAAGAGATGCTTCTAGACTAGACATGAGTGCACAGGAGATAGATTTCAGATGCAAATGTTTCTTTTGATATTCAGATTATTTGGATGATCTGTTTTCATAAAAGAATAAAATAGCTCCTTGTAGCTTTGTTCATAAATAAAAGACAAACACTTTTATCCAGTATCTGCAGTGTTAAAAGACCAATAATCATCAAAGACAAAAGACATCAAGGATAGTTACTCTTTACAATGGCACTCCAATTAAATTGTGTTTTTATATTTTTCTTTTCTACAGAAAAGACATAAAAAGTTTCAGTCATTATCTATATGAGAAAAATGCATTCTTTTTCTCTTGATTTAAAAATTTCCCACTGTTTGGCATATTGAAGTGATAAATTAGATTTTATTGCTTACTGAGCAATGATCGGACATTTGCTAATCATTTGTAATGAAGCAAATCTTGTTAACAGTGGGTCTGCAAGCAAATCAGTGCAAGTAATTTTATTTTAAGGAAGACTTTTTGTAAGTTATACAAAGGAAACTGAAAAATGTTGTTGCTTGATAAAATGTAAAGGATTGGAAAGGGCATGCCAGTTTTCAAGTATGGGGCATGAAACTAGCACTTTACGCTAGTACCAAATTCCCAGTGGGTTTTTGTGTCAGAAAATACAAGCAAATAACTGCTTGTATAAGAACAGAGGATTATTTTTTTACCCTTTTGTTAGAACTTGTGTGGAGACAGGAGACCTCCCTGTATATTATTAGATGATGAGATTTCATTTCACCATTTCAAATAACACCTCAGCCTCAAGCATTCTCATGATCACTTGCTAGTTATTAGTATTTTAGATGAAGTGAACAAAGTCCCAACACAAATAATGCCAGTGATGCAATACTGTCCTTGGAGACATTTCAGACCATGAAAAGAAGAAGTGCAAATATATAAAGTGGCTGCAGTTTTCAAGTTTCATTGCCCATACGGTCTTGTATGTTGAACACAGGCCCTAGGTCATCAGGTAGCAACGCTCAACTAGTATCATAGATATGTTCTGTGGGTCTCAGTCCTCTTGTACCAGAAACCAGCCGTAATCAACACTTTTTTTCCTTACTTCCTTCATCTTTTAGACCTGAAATTTTCATTAGTCTATTTTTGCTACAACCATACTCTCCATAATGTGCTTAATCTAGCCCCTGTGTGCAGCTGCACAATTTCCATCAGACACAAAACTCCAGGAGCTGATGGAAATATTGTTAATATTTACCTTGCTGAGCTAGGCATCTTGAAAGTAGCTGTGTGCCTGGCACAACAGCTTGTACAGATGTAATGACAGACTACATTAATTGTGTTTATCAAAAAGAGCATCACCAGGAAAAGGAAACTTTAAGAGGAAGCAGCAGTGTGGAAGAGTCCAAGAACCTTTTCTTTTTAGGTTTGAATTTATTTGTTATGTTCTGTTTTGAACTCTCTCTCTTCTCTCTCTCTCTTTTTTTTTTTTTTTTTTTTTTTTTTTTTGTCACTTTTACAGCAAAAAAAATTCCTGAAACCTTCTAGCTCCTCAAACTGGGAATGAGACTGAGACTTGTTATGGAGCTGTTCCTTACATTTGGCTTTCAGCTACTTATTTGTACAGTTGGTTGATTTGTTATGTGCCAGGAGTTTTGGCTCTTTTCTTGCCATGAGCGCAGTAGCCAAAATCTAAGCCAAAAAAATGCTGTGCTACTCAAAAAGTTGCTGTTGATATTATACATTGGTATGGATGATGCTTAAAGCCAAATATTAGCTAAACCTTTTTGTCATATGTCTCTTTGAGGACTTCACAGAAGGATCCTATGGTGAGTGATTTGCTCCCTAAAACCCGAAATGTAGTTGGCACTTCAGCATCAACACGAACGAAAAAATTGATGAGGAACAATATGTAGGGCATGAAGCTAAGGAGACAGCTTATTTTTATTTTGCTAAAACTTGTCTTGACCTGCTTTGTAACCTGAGACTGTTTTTTACACCTCACATATTTTGATAATGAATTTGGAAGAACTTTGCAAGATTTTTGGAGAACCTTGGAAAGTTCTCTGAACTCCTTCCTATTATTTTGCACAGTGGCTCACATAAAAAAATCTGGACAATTCTGTAATATAGTAATCTCTGCTGAGTGTCCCATGCACGGGAAATCAGTAGATTGCAGTTCTACTGCCTCAGGCTGAACGTCCCCACATGCACTTTTTGAGGCTACATGGATAAAAGATGCATCTGAGGACACACATTTCTGAGTTGTCGTCAGTGAGAAACAGGACTCACGTCTTCCCTCAGCCTCCACCTGCACTCAAAAAAACATTGCATCTCATGAGCTACTAATTTCTTCTTACCTTGGTTTTACATGCCTTATTTAGAGCTCAGCAGAAGGCACTGACTCATTGGCAATGAGTTGACAGGAAGCATTCAGCCCAGGGCGCTTGGGTCCTTGTTTTATGACAGTGGCTGGTGCCTGTGGCTCTGTAGGGGGGTACTGCAGTTTTCCTTTCACTGCTGCATTGAGCTCCCCAGCCCAAAGTAAAGTAACTGGTTTTCTAGGTCTGGTTTGTCTTCCTTAAACTGCCTGGAACATGGGCTTTTGCATTTCCCTGGTAATATTAAAAAAAAAAGAAAAAAGAAAAATCTTACCTGTCAAAATAGAAGAAAAATATATCATCGTGAAGCAAAAATTTGGCATGATGACACAGCCCAGGCAATGTTATAGGAAGTGGAATAGGACACATGAAAGGCTGGTTACATTTATATATTAATTGCTTAATTATGTCAGGCTGCTAAAAACAACTCCTCGTTGCAGTAATTACAGAATTACAGTCTTGTTATTAATTACTTATTTATTAGTTGTACACTAATAAAATATGCTCTGCTTACTGCATCTACACTTTTGTTCAGCGGGATGACAAAAAGTGGAAGCAGTAATTACAGTATGGAAAGGATTGGACTGAACATGTGGCATGTATTTCTGTGGTGTTCCTGGCATCACGAACCAACGGAAGTCCAACCTTCTCTCCTCAATCTTTCTGTCCACCCTTCTCAGTATCCACATGTGCTTGGAGTTGGTTGGCTGTTTAGTAGATATCAAGAGGCAGTTAAGGAAAATACTGGCCACTCCAGTGTATGCTGGGTTGTCAATGGCTCTGCAGGAGCAAGGTATCACCACTGGCACACCCAGTTTAGTGTCCTTGTTCTTGGTGCGGCAGCACAGTTTGCTGGAGACTGGTCCACCATGGGGAATGACTCTCCCTGGGGCAGTCTGCTTCAGCCCTCCTCCCCCAGGGTGCCCAAGCTGGCTGAACTTTTCAGTGTAGCTGAAAAATACAGGTCTAAACTATCTACCCGGACTCATTTGATAGCCAGCTGGAGATCCTTCCATAAGGTGATTCATGGTATTTTCTCAGATAAAAGAAAAAAAGAGAAGAAAAGAAGAAAAGAGAGGCCCTGAAAGTGCCTGTCTCTTTCCATTCACTACAACGCAATCATGAACAATTAGCTGTGACTACTCACATTCATTTTAGATACATAAGTTTTGGCAAGCTAATGGTGAAAGTTCCTGCTTAGAAAGGAACACATTGACCACATAGGAAGTATTATCATCATCTCCAATTTTATAGATGGGAAGGTGAGGCAAAGAGGCTGCTACTTGCTTACTCAGCGTCCTGTAGTCAATTTATGGCAGTAATAGGTACCCCATGCACTTCAGTACATTAACCGTTAAATAAGTTATTAAGTTGCCCAGGCGTTTAAGTTTATATAATAGTAAGCATGACACGGCTGACTGCGGGTTGTTTTTAACACGTTTATAACTTTGTGATTGAATTCATGGCTCAGATTTCAGCCCCTAATAAGAAAAGCATCAATATTTGGCAAATGATCTCCAGATTACTGTTATTTTTCCTACTGATGCTTAAATAGTTTTGAAAGATTGGTAAGTAATTTTGAAAATGGTCAAACTGCATCTGACTTCAGCATTTGGACATAATGATTTAACTGCAACGAATGTCATGTTTATGTCAGAATGATGTATGAGTCACACTATTCTGCGATGTTAAAGGAGCACTTGTTATTTTAGAATTTGGCTTATAAACCAGCCACATTTCCATTTGCTGCCCAAGGGTGAAAGAGTAGCTGTCATTTTACTGACAGCGCATACTGCACCATATGTCTGTCCCTGAACTCCTGCAAAGTTGGGTGAAAAAGGCAAATACAAAGTGAAACTTCTGTTCTCTCTCTCTCTCTCTCTCCCCCCGTTTGTCTTTTCAAGCATAAGATCTTCCAGGAATCATTTTCATGGTTAACCTGGTTGTTTCCTCACAGCCCTGGAAATCATGAAAGTCTATGAAGGGGGCTGACCTATGTGTTTACAGTGGTTTTAAAAGGAACCAGGCTTTTCAGGGATTTGTGCAGCTGACCCACAAAACAGCAGCACTGTTGGGAACTGAAATTCTAAGGTTGCCTAACTATCATCACTGCTGGCAATTTTACAGATTTGTTGGAACTTATGTCTGCTACATATAGTTTTGTGACCATAATGTCCCTCAGTTTTATCTTCTCTTTCAACAGGATAAAACATATTTTTGTATGACAGCTCCCTGTGCTTTTGCTATTGTTGTTGCCTCCCTGAAAAAGATGTTATAAGAAGAAATATATTTAAATTATCCAGTAATCTTGAAGAAAAGAGAGTTTAATTATTTGGAAAGGAATTAGGATATGAAGAGTGTTCTGTTGTGCTTTGAAAAGCACAAAATATTTCCTTTGTGTCCTAGGTTTTTACACTGCTTGACTACCTTCAGATATTTTTCTATTTAATATAGCCCCTGTAGTCATTGTTTATCTAAGCTGGACATCCTGGTCTAATTTAATTCTTGATGCAATTCTGCTGGTTTCCCCCAAATTGCAGTAGCGATGACATTATCCCAGTTTTCCATTCCTTTTTTACTATAATGAAGAAGTCGTTGTGACCAAAATACAACACTAAGAAAAGCTCAGCTTCCTAGAAAATTCTTCATTTTGTAGGACTTGATGGACCAGCTGGAGTAACCCAGACTCAATTTTAGGCATCTGCATTAGAGGTCTGACACTAGCATTGGGAGTAAACAAGAGGGGGATGAGGCATCAAAGAAACAGCAGGCATGAATGGCATAGTTATTACTAAGGATTTTTAAAAAGAAGCAGGTATCAATTTAGGAAAGTAAGAATTGGATAGAAATTGGAACAAGGGAATAAAAAAGACCTGGCTTCAACAAAGACCTTATTTCTGTTCCTTGTTTGTCCCAGTGTAGAACCAAACCTAGTTCTGTGCTCAGTTGTAAAGCTTCTCTTTAAATATAGACTTTTATTAAAAATTCAAATACATATATATGTATGTTTGCAGATAAGCAGGGGCCTCAGTGCTTCTTCTGAAGGAGTCTCTATTGTAAGAAAGGTACAGAAAAGTGAATTTGGGGACATGCAAGCCTTCTAATTCTGATGCTCAAATGACTTTTCTCAAGCTGGTTAGGCTCTCAGAGCAATATCTCTGAGCCCAAATTCCACCAGATGTGTCACATACCTGTAGGTTAATGGAGAGGCTGATTTCAGACAGGTTACTTTTACCTGTTAATATTAAGGCTTGGGAATTTTATACTATCCTCAAACTATGACCCAAATTAAGTTAGCCATATGGCTTCCAATAAAGGTCAGTTTTAGTAGTAATTAAATGGTGTTTCTCGTCAGATATGAAGCATTTGAAAAATGTAACTATCCCTTAATATTAATATTGTTCTCTAAATTGAAATCTGTCATCTCTTCTTCATTAAGTAGAGATAATTCATAGCCACTGTCTTCGGCCAGCTGTTGCTTTAAATCAGCTTCATATTACTCAGAAAAATGTTGTGCTCAGTGAGTTATCTATAATTTTCTTCTACCTGCCATCATTGACAGTTGTCTTAACTTTTTTTACCTACAGTAGACTTCTTTTGGGAAGGAAAATGAAACATAGCAGTGGCTTTTGTTCAGCACTGAAGAGTATTTGATTCTACATAACTACAAGCAAGGAGAGCTTGACAGGGTTTGAGTCCTAGTCCTCGCAGAGTATAACTGTGATGGATATGGTTTTATTCATCATAGATCATGGGACTTACTATGTCAGGAAAGAGGCTCTGGCATCATAGAACTGACTCTTCCTAATGCTGAGAGTCCATCATGTTTACGTACACATTTCCCACTAAACTGTGGCACTTTAAATAATTAGTTGTATTGATTAATATGGTTTAGGGAGTGCTCACAGGCTAAGGGGCAGCAGATCAGAGAGGTGGTAACATGCAGCATGGAATCAGTAGTGAACCAGAGATGTTCCTTGTCCATCCACGGGATCTGGAATGACTTCTCAGTCTCCAGTCTCCAATGGTCTGTTGCTAACTCCTCGGAAAGGAAAGCCTGAAAATACAAAAATGCACTTCACGCCTTATGAAAGAGAAAGTAAACAATTCTCACATGTATTATTTAAACTATCACGAATGGAAGTATTTTTTAACACTTGGGATTGACAATCTTGCAATATAACACTGTTGTATTGAGATAATATCCTGTGCTTAAAAGTTTTATGAATCACATCAGATATAATTATTTTTGTTTAAGAAATGCCTGTTTCTACCACCAAGTTAATAACTCACACTGAAAGTTTTATTTGGTTTAATTATGGGAATACACTAAGCAAACCAAACAACCTTTTCTTTCTTTAAGATGCCAGAGCAGGCATTGCATCAAGGGCTGATGTGCACTCAGATGAGGAGAAAAAACAGTGAATCTGAATCTCCTAGCCCACTCAGGAGCTTCATTTTAATTGCAGTCAGGAGCAATTTTTACATTGCAGATGAACTAAAAACATCTACATTTTTCATCTGAACATCCATCCCACTGGCACAACTGTTACAGCTTGTCCTGGGAAGTGAAATTTTGAGTACTGCTTTGCATTTGCATATATATTAATAGAAACCAGGAAAAAAAAGTATTTTTTACTTTAATAGCGTATGTATGAAAGTAATGAGTTGTTTTGAACCATTCTTCAGAAGTTTGCAACATATTAATATTTTTTACAGATTCCAAATCTGGTTTTCCTCTCATAGGCTGTAAGCAATGCCTGCAGAATTACACTGGCATAAAAAGTGATAGGAAAATTATTTGAAACAAGGGAAAATGACTGTTTGGAAATTGCCCTCTGTGTATGGACGGTTAAGTAGACCAAGAGGAGGCCAAACTGAGTGCCGTAGCTGTGAATCATTGCATAGCCCCAACCTCAGCAGAGTCCCTTTGGAGACCCAAGCAACGAGCTAGTGCCAGTACGCTTCCTTTATTAGAGAAATCCTACCCACACAGAAATATAGAAGGTAATAGTTGAGTCATCAGCCAAAAATAATGAAGCAGGCAAAGACTGAGACAATGGAATAAAGGAAAACCAAGAATTCCTGCAGAAGAGGGGGTAATGCTGTAACAGGGGATCCCTCCCTCCCTCCCACCTCCCACCAGAAGCCATGCTGGGTCCCAGCAGTGACCCAACAACACCAATGGTCAAATGAGCTTCTCATTTTGGTTTATAAATGATAAAAATCTGCTCTCAGGGAGCAAGAAAGTCTGGGTCCTGCCTTCATAGCTGCCATAAAGTTCTTCATGCACCATGACTGTGTGCAATCAGGCTTCTTTGGGGAACGATCCTGGAGCACTGCAGAAGCACAGCAGGAAAAAGTTGCTCTAAGTCCCATTTTTTCCATATCATCTGCGTCTGGAATGGGCAGGGTAAAGGGGATGAAGCGGCTCGGAAACCCTCAATTCCCAGCTGTCTCTTCTGTGCTGGCAGCCCACTGGCATTACCACAGAGAGCCCCAGCTGGCAGGCCTTGCCCTGGGCACAGCGGGCTTCCCTCGGGGCAGCCAGGCCATTTCCCTGACCTGCGCCAGCCCTGCAGCAGCACAGGGAACGGCTCAACAAACCCCGCACAGATTTCCCGACAGGACCCCATCTGACTTCTTGAGTCACTATTTCTTAATTTCAGAAGGAATATGAAAAGAGGACGTCTGTTTCACTCCACACGTTACAAAAAAGATGTGTGGAAAGTGTTAACAACTGATGTAAAGGAGAGGGGAGGGAAAAGCAGCATGAAAAACACCAGGAAAAGCCAGAGCAATAAGAGAAAGAGTCAGTGCAGAACACTGGATAGCTTCTCCTTGGTTTTCTATTAGTCCCGGGGCCAGCGGCGGGCCCGGCCTGGAGCCGGGGGGCAGCGGCTCTGCCAGCCGGGGGGAGCTGCCCCCCGGCACCGGCCGCCCCCAGCAGCATTCGGTGGATATAACGACTTAAAAAGGAGAAAAGGGTTTCACTGATGGGCAGAGTTTTACTTGAGAGACTTCCTGACCATCCTTCAGAGGTGTCCAGGAACACCTGGCCTCAGGCTGAGAGTTCTTGGGGTCAGGTGCTGCCTGGGCTGCATCGCTTCGCCTGCCTGAGCAACATATATGTCTCTGGGTTTTGTGAAGTCCCATCGTTATATGAGTGTGTCAACATGCAGGAGTTAGAGGTGATATAATGACAAGACAGTTTTGTGGGTAAGAATTTTGAAGTGACACATTCTATAAAAAGGTTAGAGAAGTGAATATATTTTTGTAACTTCAATGCGGTGTTAGTAAGATTTTTTCAAGCTTTTTCTAATCTGTCATTCACATTGAAAACCCAGCTGTGCTCCGTATCCGGTTGTTTGACACGTGGCTTCATTAATTATTATTGACACCTATTTGCAGCTAAGCAAGATTGGTTGTGTAACTAGAGGCTCTTACACTAAATATTTATTCATCATACTTTCAACAGATGAATAAAGAAATGAAATATTAGTTGCATTTTCTTCTACATAATTGGGCCTTGCATGAATTAATCTTTACAATTTACATATCGTTTTTCATGAGGTTATTGCCACCTCTAAGATGAAAACCAGCAAGAGCTGCAGTGATGCTCTCTTTTCAGGCAGACATGAGCTTCTTGGTAGGTAAAAATTAAGACTTATCTTAACCTATTAATGTAGTACTTATTGGACCCCAAAATACAGAAACCTCATTGTAATGGACAAGACATTAATAATTAAAAAAAAGCGTTGATCAGTATCTTAACAATTTTGTGTTTCTAACTTTCAGATTTTACACATTACAAGGAAATGGCGGGAGAAGAAACAGAAGTCTTCTACTCTTTTTTTGTACATCTAGAGACAGACACCTCCCACACTGGAGAAAAAAGGCTCAGGTTCTGCTTCATGTACCAGCTATTATGTAGTAATTTAAATACGGTAGATCAATTCAACAAGAGCAATTGTAAAAACCACTTCAAAACAGCTGATTGACCACAGCATAAACCTCAAGTGTGAAGATGGCAGAGAAGATGCATGAACCAGAAATACCCATTTTCAAGTCCAGTCACCTCTCTACTTCATGGTAATTCTAAACAAAAGATTTCCCACCTAGCTGTAGATACATCCTGTGCATATTTTTGTTATGTCCACTTCTATTATGTCTGCAAAACTTGCTGTTGAGAGCCTCAAATTAGGTCTGAGTCTTCATTCAAAGATGACTGCCCATACTGTAATAAAATATGTTATTGAACTGATGACATAAACTCGTAGGCAGCAGTGGCTGCTCATATGTATGAATGTGAACTATCTTTCTCCCTGGGATATGTTTAAATATTTCTGTTTTCTAGTTTATTCTGTTATCTTGGCTGGGAAACTCAGGAACATGGCAATAAACATAAATATCTGAAGAGCTAGGAGACTCAGAGAAGAGCAATATGGTGGGCATACCAGTTATTACATGGAACTTGGGACATCCAAGTTGTTTTTACCAAATCACCATAAAAAAACCCCCCGTTTAAAACAACAGACCTACTTTCCATCACAGAAGTGAAAAGACTGATAAGTCGACAGTATCTGAGAATACTGAATCACTCTGCTTTTCTGTACTCCCATTGTATAGCAACATGTTGTTTCCACCTTTTTATGGAAAAGACAAAATATTCATATTTTACTCCTTTCTGGAGACCACAAATTAGGAAAACAACTTTTATCTTTTTTCCAGATGTTTTAATATATCCTTTTTGTTATATTGTCACAAGTCCATGGGGCTTCATGTGTACTTTCTGAGTGAATGAATGTCTTAACCCTATGCTAAGCAAGGGCATTTTTTCTCCCATTTAGGAGCAGGGGATTACAGGAGTTACAGTTTCTCAAGGGAAGTGGAACCATAAAGCAGTAGCAAGAACATTCTAGGAACTAAAAACCCACCCTATCTTCATGAAGCTAGGGGCAGAACTGGGTCAGCAGCATGATACTAGGGTGATTCCTGAGAGACCCAGAACAGAGCAATCCATGGAAAATCTCATAGTTGCCTTTGAAAGTGAGAGCAAAAAGTTCTTCGTGATATTTTCTCCCTCACAGGAGACAAGCAGATGGAGGTTTCCAGCAGAATGGGAGCCACAGCAATAATCTAGATGAGACATTCTCAAGGAAACGGAGATATGAATAGCAAGACTCTGGGGAATGTTGTAGCTGGCTTTATTACAGTTGCACAGAAATTCTGGAATTAACAGGGCCATTTCCTGGGCTCTCATTTACCTTGGATTTGGTACACTTACTTAGTTACCAATAAGGAGTTAAATTCTAGGGTGTCTCTGCTAGACACTAACAGGTGAAATGCTTCTGGAGACTCTCATTACCTTCATCACTGCCTTTCTTCTTGAATGTTGGGGGAGAGAGGGATAGAGAGGGGAACATTTAAAGAAGGTGAAGATCTTGATCTGTAGCTGTGATTTCCACCAGCAGTTGAATGGGCATGGACTGCTTTTTCCTGCCAGATGGAACTGAACTATGCAACACTTCTCTCTTCAACACCACAATAAATGTAGCTGTTCACCCTCATCCACCCAGAACACCCTGAAGCTCAGACAGTGGCGTATTGAGAGGCAGAGATCCAAATTCTTTCTCAGTTTAGTCAGAGAAGAGATCCAAACATTCCCCAAATCTAACACTTGCAGATGGGCTTTGTTGCCCTTTTGTCTGTGTCTAAGGAAAAACAGATAACCTCATCTACTGGTCAGCACAAAACTGTCACAGACTCACCTTGGATCTCTCCCTTGGCCGCTAATGTTTTGGTTCTTAAGAAAGAGCAAGAACAGTGGCTCTGATGAAAAGTCCATCCTTCTTGCTGATATGGCTGTGAACACACATGCTTGTTTGTGGTTTTATTGGGTGTAAAAGGTGAGAATAAAGTCCAAAGGAAATCTTTCCTTTAGATTTGAAAGTGCCCTTTTATGGCAAAGTTTTGACATACCCTCTGACTTCTCAGAGGTGGGCCTTCTCTCGAATTAGTGAGCTTTCTTTAGGAGAAGGAAGGCAAACGAACTACAATCCCTCCCACCTCAAATATTTGTCTGAGGTCAGTTAGGCAAAATCTCCATTGCTGTAAATATCCGATCCCAGGTTTTCAGCAAGCTAGAAGATGGGAGGAAGCAAAGTGGAAAACCAGTGGCTAAAGCCTGCTCTCCTCTTCCAGGACACTTACCCTTCTGGTGCTCCTGGTCTGGAGTCCTTCCTAGGTGTTTCCTAGTAGTGTGAAAGGATTAAATTGTCTTTTTCCACAGCTTAATGCTGCTGTCATTGCCTAGACACTATAATATGGTTGACTGCTAACTTAATTCCACATATATGACCAAGGATAGAATAAAGTCCACTTTCTAGTAACACTTCTGTATATAATATTGCTCTTCAATATTAAGCAATGCCAAAGCTCACTTTACTTTTCAAAGGTAAGCTAATAACTGAGTGTCTCTCCATAGACAAACTAATACCGATTCATACAATAGTCAAGGCAAAACTACTGTAAGCTTACAAACTTAATTAATTCTACGTCCCCTAGTTTCCCTCTTCTACTAATTATTTCCAAAATTTCCATCTTGCCAAGCTTCCTGTGATGTTTGTAGACAGAATAAAATGCCTCACATAGAAGCTGAAAAATTATTTTTCTATCAGATAAATAAACCGATTTCAGCAGCAGGTTAAGCCTGCATAACATTCCTGGAAAGAGGAGACAGAAGATTTTGGAAATTATTTGCACAGATATGAAATTTAACCACCTGTACTTGAATGTCTCTCCAGTACTGTTGATCAGCACTTACAATGCCAAGAAAAAGAAAAAGGCCAGTTACCTTGCGGGAAATCTTTCCTGTGTAATTTTTTCCCTCTCACATATATCTTCAGTTCGAAATAACTTGTGTGAATCTCTTCTGGTGGCAAGTCATAGCTTTGCTTCTTTGAAGCAATCTCCCTAGAAGTTCTGGTAAAAATGTCTATACTCTGTCATGTCTCCTATTTGTGTAATTATATTTTGTCTTTTCATTTAAGAAAAAGATAATTTTAACACTTTCATTTAACAGACCAAACTAGACCTTCTGAAGTTCAAAATGACCACTTCTAATACTCTGATGTGGAAACAATGCTATAGTTGTGGAAAAAAGAAAAAAGAAAAAAGAAGGAAAAAAAAATGTCTTTTTGTGTTGCAGTGATCTTTCATTCACTTACAGTTTAGGGTTTTCAGTTATGCAACCACTTTGAAAGTACATTAGATGTCTCTTGGAACATCCTGTGGTCCTTGGAAAGGAAAGGATGCTGTTAGGTCTCCTAGCCTTCACAATAGGGTGCTGTGTGCCGAACACCTGCTGAGGATGCTCTGTGCAAATTATGATTCCTGAACTGTGCCAAGAAAGCATGCTAATGGTTGACTACCGTAGACTACTATAGCATGTTTCAGTGCCCAAGTACATTCCTTGGCACCATTTTACTATAGTTACTAGTTGTGGTGGCGTGCTCCCCTCACCCCTGCCCCATCCTGACCCTTACTGCTGTCACAATGCCCGAGTGATAACCACCAGTGGCAGTTGTAATGGCTGCTCTGACTCAAGGTAGATTTGGGGGAGACAGATAACAGCACAATGGCTAAGGGCTAATGTAAACAGTGCACCCACCTAACCACAGTGCTGCTCAAGGACTCAAGTCAGGTTTGAAAGAAACTAACTTCTGTAGTCGGTATGCAAATATGACTATGAGTCAAGTGTCTTACTCCATAAATAATGGACAGCCCGGGTCCCGTTAAGCTCTCCTGCACGGCAGTGCGCTGCACCCCGGGATCTCCCCTTGAGTAGGGGTGCCTCTCAAGGTTACTTCTAGAGGCTGAGAGATTCCTTGCCACAACAGATTCTTGGTAAGTGATCGCAGCATGCTAAACTTTGAAATCTTAGCTAAGTGATATAAAGGATTGATTGCACTTATATAATTCTTCAGATATAAACCATTGACCAAGCCTGAGACTAAGTCTGGATCCAGCCACACCTAAACTCCCATCTGAGGAGTTTAGAATGCAAGGAGGTCCTTTCTGAACCTCATGACTCAATGGTAGGGTGTCCCTGACAGTTTTGTCTGACTGTCCTCTGTGCAGTAAATAGTCAAGTGTGCCTGACCATAGGATCTGGTTAAACCACTGTCGCATTTACTATCAAACTTTGTTAAATCACTGTTTTATACCAATAAACATATTGCTGCTTCTCTCTTACGACCGAAGTGCATCAATCCATCTGCGACACTAGTATAGACTACTTTGAGAACTTGGCCTTTCAATATATAAAGGGGGCTTATAAGAAAGATGAAAAGAGACTTTTATCAAAGCCTGTAGTGACAGGACAAAGGCAATAGTTTTAACTGAAAGAGAGCAGATTTAAACTAGACATAAAGAAGACTTTTTTAACAACAAGGGTGGTGAGACACTGGAACAAGTTGCCCAGAAACATTGTGGATGCCCCATTATTGCACGTGTTCAAGGCCAGGCTGGATGGGGCTCTGAGCAACCTGGTCTAGTGGAAGGTCCCTGCCCATGGCAGTGGTGGTGGGCCAGATAATCTCTAAGGTCCTTTCCAACCCAAACCGTTCTGTGATTCTAACTGCCACACCTAAAGAAGATCATGCTCCCTCGATTTCTACCGAAGGACTCCCCGATTAAGAAAAATAATGTAAGTAAAGATCATCAAAGCCTATATTTTTGTTTGGAAAGCTCAGGCACTGCATCATTCATTGCTCAGTTTAGCATTAGGTTTATAAAGGAAGGTGACTCAATTTGTGAGGTCTCAGAGAAAGTAGTCTCAACTCCAAGAATTACAACTCTTATGCTGGGAAGTGTGCATTGCTCCCTTTGTAAGGCACAGGCAGTAGGGAAAAGCAGCACCTTCTGTTTGACTAACAGAGTTGGAAGAACAGGCAAGCTTTAAAGACACAAGCTCTTCTTCAGACCTGAGCAAGGAGCAGGACGTTTTGTATCAAGCACAGGCTGAGAACAATACCACTGAATTTAATGCTGTTATGATAATTCATGAGACAGTTAGGAAGAAACAGCTGTCATACTTTTGGAGCAGAACATGGTGTTAGTAAATTAAGGTGTGATGAGTTTGTTGCTTCCTATGAGATACAAAGGGATCAGAGTGAACAGAACTATCTTTTAATTTGATAGAAAAGCCACATCTTTGTATCCTTAACTTTTAGCAGCTAGACAAATATTTCAGTTCTAAAGGATTTTTGGAGGAGATGGGAGAGCCATTTTATAGGTCACCCACCGGGCTCAGGACTGGGACATTCTAGAAAGGAAAATGTTTTCCTACTGGTAACAGGCTACTTCTGTCCTCAAGTGATGCTTCCATGACTTTGCACAGTAAGTGTTCAGTCAGCTACTGACATGTTTATGCTAGGGAGTGCAATGCTAATGCAATAATCAAGAGCTGTTATTTTACAAGGACTGTAAAGGCTGTACATATCTGCCCTTGAGAAACTGCTGCATGATGTTAAATAACTCAAGGGGATCAGGAGTTTTCTCTGAGAAGGACCACAATCTGATATGGTGGCACTTCAACCTATCACTCTTGGAGCAGTTCTGCTCTCCTGCTGATACTCTTTTTCCCCAATCACACGTGGCAACACTACTTTTTTGGATTTTCCTGGAGGTCTCCCATCCCTGGAAAAAAATCACAGAATCACATGAATATACACAGTGATTTTTGAAAAGTTAAGGGTGTTTCTTACTCATCTTTTTCTTACCCTCTTTCAAATCTGGTATATATTCTTTGCTGCTTCGCTTCAGGTAACAAATTCTGAAGGAGGAATTTCCATTGTGTCAATAGGGTCTTGTTGCCTAGGAACATTTTTCAATTTGCCACTGTGTAGATATTTAGGTCACCAGTGAATTAATCTTTTTACAATTATAGCTATGTAGTCAATCACCAGTTCTGAACTATCCCATAGAGAATTGGCAGTACAGTACTTAGTTGCTCATGGATTGAGAAGTTAAATTGAATGTTCTGCTTGCAAAGAAATTCTATGAAAGAGGAAAGAAAATGGTGTTGGTTCATAATAAAATATCTGCTCTTTGCAAAAATAAACTCTGATGTTTTCTAACCAAGACTGAATGTACAGATATTGTCTAAAGGACAGACCCTGCTCCCGTTAGGGTTTCAGCAAAAGTCCCTTCACAGAAAAGCAGGATAAGGTCTTACTAGAGGAAAGCAAATTCAGCCGTCTTTGAAACCATCCTCTTAAGATCAACGAAACTTTTCTGCATTTCATGCTCAGATATATGAAGTAATGAGCATCCTTCTGTAAAGGCTGTTAATGCTCATCATTCCTGAAACATATGAAAAAAGCAGAAGAAAGAAAACTTGTTTTAATTAGCAAGAAAGTTATTTCATATGTCAATACTGTATTTTGAGTATCTAGAAAATAAGTCTTCTAATAAATCGGGTAAGTTTCATATCTTATTTTGATTGATACCTCATTTTTAAAACATTACTGGGAAACGTGGTTTGTAATTGAGACCCATCTTGCCACCTCCCTGATAACTGAATCTGCTCTTTTATGGAATCCTCTAAAAGAAGAGAAATAACATGGGATAAAAGATCATTCAGAATATGCCTAGATTCACCTATTTTGCCTTCCAAAGATGAGATCTGCCTTCTGCCCTCCATATGTCATCACTGGGCCCCAGAGCACTCCTGGGATGTCCAGTATCTAATGCCCTATTCCTGGCATGATTGAGTTAAAGTGCATAGAAAGGGATATTAACTTCCTTGCTCTGTAGTGCATCTCTGTACATGTCAGTCGAATTGTCAAACGGATTTGAATTCTCCATAGATTAGTTCAAAATGATCAAGGAGATAAAGAAATGAGTCTAATAGGCACAAAGACTCTGTTCGTTCAGCTTGCACTGAACTATTCTATCCTCTCATTGTTAAAGAAATAATGTGATCGTGAGTTTAGGAAAAGTTATGGACTGGATCCTCCAGTGGTGCTTGTCTCTTTGGTGCCATGTTTGATCAGATCACCAGGGATCCTTCTCCATTCCACTGTTACCATTAACTGTTTGCATGGTACTAAGGGAAGAGATCCAAAGGATGGCGTAGGTAAGGGGTTCAGGACAAGACAAAGCTCCATTCAGAAACACAAATTGATCACACTACAGAAAGACTTCCCGTGGATGAATTGAAAACAGCAGTACTTGTTAAGCCATATTCAAGTCACTAGAGCATTTTTGAAGCATTTTTCTTGGCACTTTCATGAGGAACATTCTTAGGTGGGTTGGGTTGTTTATATGTAGTTATGTTATGATTTATTTATTTTTCATGCCTGTTTGTTCCTTTTTTTTTTTTTTTTTTTTTTTTTTTGATGGAGGTGAGTGCCAAGCTAGGTGATATGTCAGATCCTCAATCTGAAAAAGACACAAAACAGATGAAAGGCACAAGAAGATTGTCCAGTGGGGACTAGAGTAATGGCTTAGTAGATTGTATAAATAAACAAACCTTTAAGACATGTAGAAATTTAGTATTTCTATACTTGAAGACATTCTGGTAAAAGATGCTGTCACTGAAAAAGGAAAGAAGGAGAATGCAATATAATAAGCAAAAGACTTTTGGAAAAAACTCTTTGTAGTGATAATTGATGAACTGTTGCCTGAGTTCTAGGTGGAAAAAAAATCCATTTTATTTGAAGCGAGGTTTTCTGATCAGTTTCAATGATTTTTCCCTCAAGACCTCTTCTAAGACCTCTTCACTTATTTTCTTTTTTATACTGGAGGTGATACTACTTTGATGGATAAAACTCTACTGATGTCCTTTGCTCATGTCAGTTGGACAGAACCAGTTAAGCCTCCGATTCCATTGTGTCAGGATGGTAGAGTGGAGATGGAAGGAGGCACTGCCTCTCCCATGAGATGGGACCCCCCTGCATCTCCCTTTGTGCCCTTCAGGAGCTGTGCAGTCATGTGCAGGCCATTCAGGTCAAGTCCTATTTGAATACAGCAACAGCAATTGGATGGTGATTTTTGAAACTTTACTTTTCATTTCCATAAGAGACAAACAGTAACAAGCTGGTATCACAAAGAGGTTGTCAATTGCTTTTCAGAGGCATTTGCGCTCCAGCACTTGGCAAGTAGTCTTTGCAGATTGTGTGTCTTTTCTTAAGCTCCTTGGGAAACATGTCATGAGAAGGGTTATATACACAGTGCATGTTTATTTTTTTCTAAAATAAACATGAAAACATTGAAAGGAGCTAGTCTTCTCAGGTGCAGAAAAGTGGAGAGGATTATTAATAAACACAATTTTCACTTGCATTTGTTTAGCATTCTTCCAAACTGTCCTGAAGACACACAGGAGTGCTGCACATTCAAAGGCTTTTAGCACTTTTGAGTCAGTGCAGACACTATGGGGAAAGATTTCCATAGCAACAAAAATAAAGAAAGGAAAATATGAAAAGTCGGTGTTGGACAAGTGTATGACGATATCCATACGTTGGGGGTGGGAGGGGTGGGGAGACTATGGGGGTTTATAAAGCAAACAACTGAGCACTGATTGCTCATTTTTCCCAAGAGAACAAAATCACCAAGAACCCCCCACTGTCCATTTAATCGGATTTGTATAAAAGATCCAGCTGATGTTCCCACTCTGACTGAGATTCTTAATTCCAGGAAAATTAAGATCTTAGTTATTTATTAATTTTTTAAAGGATGATATTTCCTTACAGTACTGTAGGCTTCCTATATGACTGAGCAGTGACATAAAATGATGTAAGGTGCTTAATTGTCAAAGACCGCAGAGGAGGCGTGAACATATTGTGCTTATCTTGCACATCATCAGACACTCATTCAACTGTTGTGTTGAGATGTGTTTGCTGTTTATAAATCGTAATTACATCACAAATAAAAAATTATTTAAAATACAAGATAACTCATATTTTACTACATCTTGAATAGAATATTACAGAGGATTATAACAATGTCTGTAGAAATTACTGTTGAATAAGGTGCACAGTCAAGACAGCAGGAGGACACGTCTCCTGTTAGGAAGAAGTGTGAAAGCCCAGGTTTGCCCAACTGCAGTTCCACCTTTTAAAATTTGTAGTTTTAACTGATGTTTAAGTTCCAGCGTGAAAAAGTGATGATCATCTTTATTTCTTGATGACATGGTGCTGGATATGAGACTGTACACTGGGTGGTGAAAAGGTGATTTGGGGCCATCACAGTGTGGTTATGATAGTCTTTGGTTTTGTGACAAAACATGAGCCCTGTTCAAATTTCCAACTTTGTAGTGTGATTTTAGCTTGATAACCTAAGCAAATGTTCCTCAATATTATGTAATTATGCTGCCACTCATTACAGCCAGATCTTACCCCCCACCCTGAGGAACAAAGTGGTTGCTGGCTCAAACTTTTGTCACTGAAAAGGTTATCAATCACTGGAACACCTGCCCAGAGAACTGGTTGAGTCACCATCCCTGAAGGTACTGAAAAATGTGTAAACATGGTGCTTAGGGACAAGGGCAAATCCTGCCCGTCTGACCTAGTGGCCTTCTATGATGGAGTGACTACATCAGTGGTCAAGGGAAAAGCTATGGATGTCCTCTATCTGGGCTTCTGTAAGGCCTTTGCCACGGTCCCCCACAATATCCTTCTGTCTAAATTAGAGATACAAGGATTTGATGAGTGGACTGTTTGGTGGATGAGTAACTGGTTAGGTGGTCACATCCAGAGGGCAGTGGTTAACAGCTCAATGTCCAGATGGAGATAGGTGACGAGCGGTGTCCATCAAGGGTTCATACTGGGACGAGTACTGTTTAGTATCTTCATCTATGATATAGCAGGCGGGATCGAGTGCACGCTCAGCAAGTTTGCCAACAACACCAGGCTGAGTGGTGTGATTGACATGCCTGAGAGACAGGATGCCATCCAGAGGGACCTGGACAAGCTTGAGAAGTGGGCCCACGTGAACCTCATGAGGTTCAATAAGGCCAAGTGCAAGGTCCTGCACCTGGGTCATGGTAGCCCCCAGTATCAGGACAGGCTGGGGCATGAAGGGACTGAGAGCAGCCCTGCAGTGAAAGTCTTGGGGGTTCTGGTGGACTAAAAGCTGGACATGAGCCAGCAATGTGCACTTGCAACCCAGAAAGTCAACTGTATCGTGGGCTGTATGAAAAGAAGTGCAGCAGCAGGTCAAGGGAGGGGATTCTGCCCCTCTGCTCTGGTGAGATCCCACCTGAAGTATTGCATCCAGCTCTGGAGTCCTCACCACAGGAAGGTCATGAACCTGCTTGAGCCAGTCCAGAAGAGGGCCACAAAAATGATCAGAGGCTGGAGCACCTCTCCTGTGAGGACAGTCTGAGAGAGTTGGGGTTGTTCAGCCTGGAGAAGAGAAGGCTCCGGGGAGACCTTATAGCAGCTGCCAGTGCCTAAAGGGGGTTTATAAGAAAGATCAGGATAAACTTTTTAGTAGGACCTGTAGCTATAGGACAAGGGGTAATGGTTTTAAACTAAAAAAAAAAGGTAGATTCAGCCTAGATATAAGGAAGACATTTTTTATAATGAAGGTGTTTAAATACCTGCACAGGTTGCCCAGAGGTGGTAGATGCCCCATTCCTGGGAACATTCAAGATCAGGCTAGACGGGGCTCTGAGCAGCCTCATCTAGCTGAAAATGTCCCTGCTCATGGCAGAGGGCATGGCCTAAATGACCTCTAAATGTCCCTTCCAACCCAAATTGTTCTATGATTCTACAGTTTACTGGTGGACTTGACAGTGTTAGTTTTACAGTTGGACTCTGTGATCTTAAGGATCTTTTCCTACCTAAATAGTTCTATGATTCTATGATTCTGTGATGCCGTGAAGAGAAACGAGACATTTGCACCATAAGTGGCTTGTTTTCTGAGGGGAAAAGAGGAAACAAGCATGGTGGGAGGAAATGCAAATGGACCGCCACAGGGGAAAGGGTACCTGAAAATGCAACGGGCACCTCTGACACTTATGGAGAAAAGAATAGGGAGTATGGCAGTCTGGCTTGCAACAGAGAAAGGCATCCTACAGACCTCCTGGTAGGTTAGTAGGAATTAGGCAGAGTTGTAGAGAACCCCAGAAACAGGTTATCAGAGATAAGCCCATACCTATGAGAGGATGGGAGAACGTGAGAAGATCCTGGAGCATGCAATCATCTGTGCACAGGCAAGAAAGCTCCTGCTTGTGAGGGATGAAAACAAACCAGTCAAAAAAATCATTGTTGCTGCACACCAGACGCGTTTATATTTATACATGCCTCTTGCCATTATTTGGAACAGATCGGTTGTATTCAGCTAATACTTTCCTTAGCAATTTTCCTAAAGAGTTGCCTACTTCTGTTATTCTTGCAGAAGCACAAACACTGCTTAACTCACCTTTAAAAATCTGCATCTGATATACAAAATCTGCAACACACATGAGCTAGACATGTCTGCAGCGGTCTCAATAAATGGTTACCTCACCACCAAGCCTGCCTCTCCCCCTAACTCACAAATCTAGCCATGAATCCTTGCCTTTTTTTTCTTCTCCATGCAGGCTGGCAAGCAACAATATAGAAAAATACCTGTAGAGGAATGAAGCTGGTTAATTAGCATTGATAATATACAACTGTGGGCTGGCTTCAGGGGCGGTGGGCTGGCCGATGTAGATAAGGTGCAGCTGTGGCTGGTTCTGTTAAGTGGTTGAGAGCCAATGAGGAGAGAGCAGCCGAGGAAGAGAAAGTGAGAGAGGAAGAAGCAGAGAGAAGAGAACATGCTCTGAATGAGGAGAGATGAGAAGAAGGCAGCAGAGGGACTGGTATGAAGAGTATGTTGATATGAGATGGTAAAAGACCTTGTTGCAGCTAGCTAGTTTGGAGAGTGCTGCGACAAATACCGACTTCCTGCTTCTCCAATATTAAGTGTTATCTGCCTTTTCATCATCTTGAAACCAAAATGTTTATGGTTTCCTTCATGTGTGGTGTATATATTCTAATGCACTGTTGGCTTTGCAAACTTTTCTACATCTCTCTTGTACAAACTTGCAGACAGATGCACACTACAAGCACATGCTTTCTTGTGCATCTGGTGTGTTCTTGCTACGCCTGGACCTGTTCAAGCTTACAAGTGACCTTCTCTGAACTGTTTTCTGCTGTGGCTGCCATACTCCTTGTTAGCGGTTACATACAATTTTACAGCCAGTTAGGAACACTGCATGTTGTTTGCCTCTTTCCCCCTTCCCCCCCTCCCCCTTCCAGTAGCCAAATGATATTCTGCTAGTTCTGCCTCAGAAGGCAGAGGCCTGTAGATTTTGATGTCAGCTATAGTATTGTGCCTTTGAGAGGATGACAGGTTCACATCTGATCTTTGCTTCTACTTCTGCTTAGCTGGGTTATCTTTTTTTTATCTTTTGCACACTTTCCTATTACCTTTCTCGCTTCTGGATCCAGATGTTCACAGTTTCTTTCCAGTACACCTCAATGTGCATGATATCTTTATCTCTAACCCTTCACCACTGCTCACTTTTACCTACTTGCTTTACTTACAGCTGAAGCTTCCAGCTTCATGATGTCTCTGTATCCGAACCTGTTTCCCTCCTGGTTCCTGACCCCTCTGATTTCCTTCTCCATCTCTTTTTCAGACAGCCACACTAATTTTTAATAACTTGCACATAATGGACTCTATACAAACATTCCATCATGTAACTCTTTCTATAGCTGACCTTCACATTGAGATTGATTCTCACTAGTGATAGCACAGATGACCTTCTTTCAATTTCCCTAGATCTGGCTAAAATCTCCTAAGTTTTTGTTAAGAATTCAGTGAAGTTTGGTGGTGGTTTTTTTTGTTGTTGTTGTTGTTGTTTTAATCTGAACTGATTTAACTTTCTTTTGCCTTTAGAGATCATAAATATAAAAATCTAGTCTGTTTCCCTGCCATTCCCCAATGTATTCTGAAAATAGAAGAAACATTATTAAAGGAATGGTGGATAACAAGTGTCAGACATGACTTAGGTAATTGTACCGTTTGTTGACTGGTTGCAGAAAATACTGATGTCCAGGGAAAATTACAGGCTCTTAACATCCTCTACCCTATTTAAAATAGTGCTAAACTTCCAATTGTCCCAGTAAAATTCAGATCATATCTCTATCAACAGAAAGCAATATACTGAATTAACTTGCAAAACATAAATTGTAAGGATAAAGCAGCTAGCAAGATCTTATTTCAACAAAGTCACTAGGATGAATCGGTAAAACCTGTCCTAAAAAGCCATTCGAAGAGTCAGTGAAAGTGAAGTGTATGATGAGATATGCTTTTTTAACAGTTTAAACAAAATGGCATAGCTTATTTTAACTTCTGTCTTCCTCTGGGGAGTATCTTTTTCCGTTGAGGTTGATTTGCCATGCTGGCTATATGTATGCTAATAATGCATTAGAGAAAAACTTAAGGCACAATGTTGATAAACAGATTTCAGACTGATGGCACAGTGGGATTATTTAGGTGCCCTGTAACATCCATATTTACACTCACAAGTGTGGTCTGGTTTTTTTTTTTTTTTCTCTGCTTGCTTCCAGAGTTCAGTATGCAGAAGCTGGGAAAGCATTTGGGGTTTTGGCATGAAGGCATGTGTGATATGCAGCTATTCCACCTTGCAAAACAATAACCCAACCAGCCCTTCTAATGCAATCTTGTGGAAATAGAAGGCTGGGATTACAGGTGAACAAAATCAGAGAAAGCTGCATCAAGAGCTGTCACTTGCTTTCCCTACCTTTAGCTTCTGGTGCTATGTTTGGTGGGATGATGAAGATGGGAAGCCTTCACCACACCAGCCGAGGAGTAACTCTTCCAAAGGGATCAGTCACACTTGCTTAAAACCGGTCTAAGTGGAGGGAGAATCAGATTGTTATACTTACCTTGCACTTACACTGGGTTAACCTCAGTATTCTTGGCTATACTATATGACAGCAATCTCAGTGATTAGCCGTTACAAAACTGCCGTACTTCGCCATGACACTTGCAGATGCAAGGAGGATCTTCCATAGGATTTCTTACAAAGTACATGCTGCTGTGTGTCTTGTACAATACTGCAGCCCTGCAGCTCCTACTTGGCTTAAACTGTAGTTAAATGAAATGTTAATACTGCTTCTTCTGCTTTAAAAGAGCATTCTAATTTAAAACAAACATAGAGGAAATGGCCAATCTTAATTTAGCTCTTCAGAAATGGTAATTTAATTTAGTGACAGAATAGCAGATTCCCTTCAGGGGAAAAATAAATAAATATTTAGGAAATTTAGCTGAAGAGAACCAGAGAACCTAGAAAGCAAAATAAATAAATATAATAAAAATAATGTGTGTCATTCAGATTAAACTTACCTTCCAAGTCTATACATGAAAGTCTCCACCAAGAAGAGATCCTCTTCAGTTCTGAGTTTCTTACTAGACAAGACTCTGAAGTATAACATCCTTTGTCAAATTTTCAGCATGTGTATGTCAGTCAAAACTCCCATTGAATACACTTTGGGCTTCATCCAGATTCTTTCCAATGCTGTGGTAAGCTCCTTGTTGTTTGAATATCACCCCCAGATTCTTTCAGGAACAACATGACAGCTTGTACATTTAAAGGCAAAAAAATTATGCTCAAAAATTACTTGTATGAATCTCAGAGCTATCACAGCTCCAGCCAAGTTGACTCAACAAAATCAGCATTGCCTATTTCACAACTTGATTGTGACTTTTTTTGTGGTTGTAACCATGTTATTTCTTGAGAATTTTTATTTTCCATTTTCATTTGGTTTGTTACAAAATCAAATAAAGGGATTGAGGTGGGAAGACACCCCCTGAGATCATCTACTCTAACCCCTGTGCTCAAAGCCAGGGTCCTGTGGTGCAGGTAGGTCAGGTTACGAATATCTTCAAGGATGGAAGCTCGGCAGCCTCTCTGGGCAATCTCTGCCATTGCATGACCATCCTTACAAGAACCCCCCCCCCCCCCCCCCCCAAAAAAAAAACCAAACCAAAACCAAAAACACCAAGCTTTTTTAAGCTTAAATAGAACTTTCTGTACTTTAATTTTTGCACATTGTCTCTTGTACTGTCAACAGGGCAGCACCAAGAAGAGTTTGGTTCCACTTTCCCTACTTCCCCCCATCAGGGGTTTATTAACACATTAATAAGATCCCCCTCACCCATCTCCAGGCTGAATCGTTCCAGCGCTTTCATTATTTCTGTACGTGACAGATGCTCCAAGCCCTGAATCATCTTCACAGCTCTTTGCCACCCCAGTGTATCTGTATCTCACTTGTACTAGGAAGCCCAACACTGGACACAGAGCTCCAGGTATGCCTCACCAGTGCTCAGTAGAAAGGAAGGATCACCTCCCCCATGCAGGAATGCAAACCCAAACGTTTCCACCCCACAGGCAAACACAAAATCTCTCAGGTCAGTTGTAAAGGCTCTTTCTGAAATCCATGCAGGCTTTTGCTGCTTGCTCCTGAGCCCTGGATGTGGGGATAAAGAAAAGGCTTTGTTCGCTGTCTGGGTGCCATGCTGCAGTGATTGTGCCTTAAAATGTAGTGAGGAAGCAACTGGCACTGAATCTGGCTCTGGGAGCTCACCTGCAAATCAGTTCTGTGCACACCTGCCTGCAGTGAGGGGCTGCCCAAAGCCTCCCACAGCTTAAATCCTGGTCTGGGGAGAAGAGACCTCCTCAGGTGAGCATGGAGGGAGCAAACAGCTCAGTGGAGCGTGAACTGGCTGCAAAGGTGCTTTGCTGCACGTAGGCACATTCCAGGGCAGCACTTGGGTGGATAAGTGATTGTATACAAACGGTGCTTATGTACGCAATGAAGGATCTCACCTGGGGTCTGTGCCTTCATATGCCACAGTCTGTAGCTCATGAACTCTTAGTTGACCTAACAGTTTTGTAGCCTGGTTTATGATTTATAAACTGCCTTGGCAGAGTATTTCTTCTGGGCAGCTGGGAGGTACTCTGCAGTCTCATATGCTTTCTGGTCCATGTCCATCTTTTACTGACATGCAAACAAGGTTTGCTTGTATAACCTGGAGGAAGGGGGCCTCTTTCTTTCCAGGAAAAAAAATTGAGTTTGGTAATGATTGAGGCCACAAGAAGTAGAACTAAACAGCCTTCCTCTGAATTTCTCTGTGTTGGATTAAAATTCTGTCCATTTTGAATAGGGTTTAAAATAGCAGGTAATGTAACAGGAACAACAGCTATAGCAAATACTCTTGCTTACCTTGACAGCATTTTTAATCTTATTTTTTACTTTTGTTTCTCCTTTTATTTTTTCTCTTTTTGTTTTGCCTTTTACTTTGTTTCTTTCTTTTACATTTGTTTCTTTTACTTTCCACCCACCATTTTAATTCAATGCTTTTCCTGCTGCTTCTTGTGCTGAGCAATTTTGAATGCAGTTCTTTGTGCCCATTTGACAGAGTCGAAATGCAGCAGGAGGACCTATTGATTTCTCAGCGTTGCTATGAATAAGCTGTTTAAAACATCTCAAAAATCTGTGTTTTGTTTGCAGACAAGATGGTGATTGTCCAGAGGCACCATAGCAATACAGAAGAAGCAAGGAAGCCCAGCTGGACAGAGGATTTCACTTTTTGTGGATGCATGAGGACCATGCTGTCCTCACCTCTGAAGCTGTATGATCCTCTTCAGCTGCCCCCACACAGGGGAACTTCTAAGTCTTCACTGGACATACATGTTGTTGAGAAGTCAAAGGTATTTAGATCTTTATACTTAATATTCATTCCACCCCTGCAAACAAAAGCCTAGTTGGAGAATGGGGTAGAAATGATCTGGTGTAATCAAGTGGATTTTAATTCCAGAACTACTACTACAGATTTTATGTTGTGCCAAATGTTGGCTTACTGAACAACTTCAATGAGAGACAGAGATGCACAGGGAATGTTTTGACCCTCTGAGTGCTGCTTATTTGGTGTGCCCCTCTCTATCACTGCTGGCTTTTGGAAATAAATCCTGAACTTACTCACTTATTGTTTACCTGTGTAGGGTAAGGCACAGATGTATGAAGATGGCAAAGGACAGATATTTTGTCAGAATTTTCTGATTCCTTAGGTCTGCTTGATGGATGGTTTATTGGAAAGGGGTGTTGACCATGGGAATCATTGCTGATTTCTATCTTAAGTGGAAACAGACTGTACATTTTGACAATATTAAAAGAGGGGAGATGTCTGTGTTTTAATCAATATGGAAGGTATTGAGATATAAAACTATTCATGTTGCAGGCCACAGGCACAAGTCTCTTGAGCACTGTCGTCCCACCCCTTTTCCAACCTTGAAGGGAAACTATGTTATAAACAGAAAGTGAGGAAGAGGAAGGATTTAACGTAGTTTTCCACTTGAAGAAGAAATGTAGAGAGGGAGAATAGAATGTCATCTTCATTCACCCATAATCACAGCTGGGTTCAAGTTTTCAGGTGTTCAGAGACCTTTTAAAATGTGGCTTCTTGGGAGATGGGGTCCTGTAAAAACTCCACCACTCACCTATATGTGCTGAACTACCCGCAAAATTTGCGTACAGACAACTGTAGCTATGCAACAAATTTGAGGGTACCTGGACTGGCACGGCTGCTCTTTTGGGTAGCAGAGTTCATTTGTTTTGGGTGGAGAAGAGTGAAGGAGATGGAACTGGAGGGGAAAAACATTTTCTGTAGAAAACAGACTGGGCTTCATGATTGCCTACCATTTCAACTAACTCTTTGTGAACCTTCTGTAACTGAAAAATACCTAAATAAGTAAAAAATAATGAAATAACTGCCCTGCCTTCCTGCAATCCAGCAGCAGGTGACCCTCCAGATGATGGTTACAAGTAGCTCCCCGTGTCTCTTGGGTATGGCAATGACACCAGGCATCGGCGCAGGGAGCATAGTGGCCAAAATCCAAGGGATGGCTGAGCAGGGCTGGGTGATAAAAAACACCGACCATTCAGGCTCCTGAGAGGCCAGTTAAACACTGCTGTTTGCAGGCAGAGACAATAGCCCAGCACTGCACATCACCTCTAATAATTTTTTTTTTTACATCTCTTAAACACACAAGAAATTAACCTGCAAGGTTGTGTTATAAGGTATTACAGTCCCTACATCTGAAATAATGTTTTTTACACGCATATATCTAGTGTTATGCTTTTAAATTCAGCACATAAGGAATATTCACATTAAACCCAATTTTTTTAAAAAGCAAGTAGTTCAAGTGCCAATTAAATAATCACAGATATAGAACCATATGAAACAACATCTATTCTTAGACCCTGTCATGAAAGCAATAAACAACTGTATTTTAGTGGATAAAATACAGTGTTTTAACATGACATGTGTCCTAACATTTGTATATTTTTTCCAGCACTTTATTTAGGTTGGTTCTTGTTTTGCTTTGGTTTTTGGGAGGTGGTTTGTTTTTTTTGGTGTGTTTTTATTTTCTTTTAATAAAAAAAACCTGTAAAACCTGCCTGGACATTCAGCCAAAATAAAATAGTAGCTATTTTTATATTGGAGGGTCTTTGCCACAGATGATTAGTTAGAGCATAAATTAATTTAAATTACAGGATTTTGGGGAGAACAGCCTGCTATGGATTTCATAAAAAAACTCCCATTAGCTTTTGTAGAAGTTATACAATCAGGACAAAGCAAAAATACTTGACAGAATTACCAATATTAAAACCATAAATTAAGGGTTTTTTACTGCTGCAAGGGAGAGTGGTAATATAGACTTGTCTCTCTGGAGTGACTTTTCTCAAATGGCAGGTCACCAGTTATTTGCCATCTTCACAGCAAACCTCCAAGCATCTGAATAACACAAAAAATTGTGGTTGCTGGGACTTCTGATAATAAATTACTGGATATAAAAAGTGACAAGAATTGTTCTTGGTAAATGAATGTGCTTGACAAGGAATAATTAATATCATTTATTTTGCTGTTGGTAATGGCTTGAAAGTAGATGGGGAAGAAAATAAGATAAAATACTCATTAATTACCTCAATCTGGAAATATTCGTGATATAAGCAGAAGTTTCCAAGCACCTTTGCCAGAATATTTAGCTCATCCACAGCTTTTGACTTGCCTTTTGGGGGTTATTGTTGTTGCCAGGGCCCTGAAGGTCACCCCCCCTCATTGTGGTTTGGCTGTGGGGGCTTAGGGGCCAGCACTGGCCGTGGACTGTTAGCCCTTACACTGATAAGCAGTGTGGAACCTCAGTGGAGACCTCTCCCACTTCTGGGAGCGTTTTTAAGCTCAATCATCCCTGTTGGTCTCAGTCTGAGGTATTTTGCCGGTGGCTCCTTGATTCTAACTCTGATCGGACCTGTTGACTTGTGAACCTGGCAGGATCTCAGACCTGCCCCACCAGTCACCTTTTTCCCAATTTGCGTATTTCTTCCTTCACTGGACTGGGTGGATTGTTGCAGTCCCAGCTTCTGAGCTTCTTGTCCCCTTATATTAAGAGTTCTGGATAGTCTGGCTTCAGTCACTCCAGAAGAAGACACACCATTAATTATAAATTTAAAAAGGCAGGACTGTGAGACCTCGTATAAAACAGAGGCAGGGTTCTTCTGGGAATGACAGGAATTTTGATGCAAATTGCCTTTTGTTTCAGAGAAAATCACTGCAGAGTGTTTGTCAGAGAGAAAATCTCGTTTATTCAGATCTTGGCACAGGGTAACACTCACATGGGCAATCAAATTTCTTGAAAATCCAGGACAGCTGGTAGTTGACCAGATGGCAAAGGGAGTCTGCTGTGTGGGTCCTCACAGTAGCATCTTCAGCTGCATTGGGAGATGTATGCATTTAATATCTTAATTTTATTTGCATTTATTTTAAATACATATGAAAGACAGTCCTACATGAAAGTTAAATCCATCCCAGCCGAAGCCAGCACACCATTTCAGCTGGAACAGTTTATATGGACTGTTTACAAATGTCTCATCTGTGCCCAGCTTGATGTCTCCTGAAGCAGGACCCACACAAGGGTGTGCCTGGAGGGGAGGGACAGGCTCTCCACCCAGGAGACCACCGCCTTCAAGCATACCGTGTGGGCTGGACACAGCAGGAGCTGCCTGAGGAAATCTCTAGAACTGTCTGAAATTCCTACCTGTAACAACTGGTTGAGCACTTAGTGGTGATGGTTCAATCACCAAGCTTCCAGCTGGTCCTTTGCCTCAAAACAGTTCTTTGACTCATCCCTTCAGAAGACAAGTTCCTGCACCACCCGCAGAATTTATCACTTAAGTGCATGGGTCTGCATGCCTGCACAGCCCTGATACCCAACTAAATCACAATTATAACTAAATAACTAACTTTTATTTTCCTTCTTATGACTCATAACTTAAATGCTGTAGCTTGTGCTGCACTTTGACCTTAAGAATGCATTTACTTTTAGAGAGACAGGGGAGTAGATTCCTGAAAAATGATTCTACATGTGAAAATGCGATTTGGGAAACAGTTCATAGGTATTTTACATTATGTACGTATTATGGATTGTAGAAGGCTGGTGGAGCTGTGCTCCACAGGAGCCTGGGATTTGTCTTAAATCCTTTCTGTCTTGCAGTTCTTTGTACCATCAATATGGCATCCTTGCCTGGGGAAGCAACGCAGTGCCCTGAAGTTAATGCCTCCTAGTTCACACCTGATTTTCCTTCCTTCTCTTCCGTGCTCACAGCATGTGAAACAAGAACGTGTCTGCAAGCGAGACATGTATGCATTTGTTTTTATTTCCTTTATGTAAATCCCTGCCTGGCAAGGGCAGAGGCTCAATCCAGCATGTCACAATTATTTATTTGGCCGTCAGGAGCACTGGCTCATCAGCAGACCAAGCAGGCCATGGTGTTCTGTGTCTGCATCTGTGTGGGACATAAGACAAAGGGAAATGCAACTCGCATCAGGTGAAAGTGATTTCTTATGTTCAGTTTAGCACCATGTAAACACGATTGAATTGGCCCAGCTCCTCAGCATATGGCTGAAAGGAAGTGTGGCTTCCCCACAACTATCCAGAAGATGCTGTCGTGGTCTAGAGAGCTGGAACAACCTATACAGCTACAATGGAGTGAGTGGGATGCGGGAAGGGGTGTGACTCCTGCCAAAAAATATTTCAGTACCACTAAGAGACACATAAACACATTCATGTTTTTCCCAACAAGATCTTGAGCATTGCAAAACAAAGAAAAACTTCCTGCCCAGGAGAAATTCGTAGGTTTCTGAATGCCAAGTGAGCGATTTCTTTTCCAGTGGTTGTTTTAAGAAATCTAGGAAATACTTTACAAAGTGTCTTGGAAAAAGTAGGCTGGAGTTATTTACACAAAAATAATGAACTCCTTCACTGTGTGGAAGGAGACAAGATGGTTTTTAATAGTACTGTGACTGACAAGACTTTTTTTTGTTTTGTTTTACATAGGAAACTATCCAGTTGCATTCAAGATAATGAAGTTTGTTTTTCTCTTAGAAGCAGACCTTTGTTCTGAGAAGAGTTTCAAGAACTTTTTTTTTTGTGTGTGAAGGGATTTCCAAATTATCTAAGATGTTCACTTTCCCTAAAGCCTCTGAGAAAGAAATGAAAATATTGACAATTAAGCATGCCAGTATCATTTATCACAAATGACATTTGGTAAAAAAACTGTTGAAGACAATTTCCAAAACATTTTCAGCAATATTTGAAAATCCATATTTAAAAAAAAAAGTAAAAAGAAAGAAGAAGAAGAAAGCTAAACATAATGTGTCTCTTAAGGTCCTGAATTCTTAATGAAGGTGATGTTTTACCTTTTGGCTTGTTCTGCAGACTGTTGACTGGATGAAACACGGATTTACTCTGGCAGTTCTTTCATAAGCGTCTTGATATGGAAAACAACCTTCGCGGTCTTCTCTCTCTTCCACATCACTCAAATATTTAGCAGACCACTCTAAATATTTAGCAGACACTTTGTAACAACAAAAAAAGATTCTTCCTCATGGGTATGCTGTCTGTTTCTTTAATCTGTTGCCTTTCTACTAAACTCGCACTAACAATGGTAGCTTATGTTGCTAACGTATTTTCTGTGTTGCATTCTTACTTCCAACCCTGATCTGTGTCAACAAACTGAAGCCTGTTTGGACAAGTGTACTTTAGTCTATAGATACTGTGAAATTACTTAAGGAAATAGTAAATAAAAAATCAGTTTTTCTAAAAAAAAAAAAAAAAAGTACATGTCAGAATTTATCCAATTCCCTTTTTAGTAAATTTTCCTGTTAAGTGTGTGCAAATTTTATAACCTTCATTGAAATTTTATTAATGGATAGAGTTTAGGCTTCAGGGTGTTGGTTTTGTTTTTTTTTTAATCAGGGTGGGTGAGATTTATTCCATAAGAAGCATTTCCTACAAAATACAGAATTTTTACATATTGAAAATTATGCTGGGAGAAGGAACAGTGCTCTTTATTTAACACTGTTGGGCATCTGTTAATAAATAAATGGGAAAAGCTGGTCATGAGTCAGTGTGTAGGCTGTTTAATTTCTTTAAAAGGATTTAGTAAAACCATAAGGCAAATAAAGAAAAATTTGAGATGACATTTTAGCATCTTTCAACCATGAAAGGGAAAAAGCCAAAGGTCATAGTTTGAGAAAATATGTATCTATTCTTATAGAAATGTATATTCATACCATTGGCTGTTGTCAGAAATCTGCTACTCTTCATTGGTGCTGTGGTTTTCGTTAGGTTTTAAAACACTACTTATAGACAAGACAATACCACCATCTATGTACTAGCTTCCTGGATAAGCTTTCTGTAAGCTGGTTGCATTGAGAGAAAATTAGCTTATATATTCTTTATTTCACACACCTGCACATGATGCCTGGGTGAAATCCAGATCTTAAAGAGTCCACTGTAGGGAACCAGGTGCTCATCTGCATTATTTTACACTGGCAGACAATAGATAACAAAATATTACCCAAATCAGAACAAGGTTTCCCGTCTGTGTCTTGTGCAAGAGAAATCTTTCACTAAAGTCAGGTACCAAGCTGAGAGGGGTTTTAATGACCTTGAGATTCTGCCCTGTTCTTCCCTGTGTTTCATGTCTTGTAAAAGTCTTGTTGCAACTGCTAGGAATATTTGTCATTAAAGGAGTTTTAGGGTTTGTGCAAAGACATCTTGGGAAGATAAAGATGATGGCTAGGGTATACACATGTAATATGATAAAGAATCTCCTAATTTAAAAGTCTTGATTTTGACAATTTCTTACTCATATTTCAGAGATACTCAAACTGTCTGTGACATAAACTGGGATGGTTTTTTTATGTAGAAATTGCTTAGATCTGAAAGCAGAAAATTTAATCTAACCTCAGATTTTTTTACCTCAGCACCTTAGTGCTGGCAATCTTACCTCCTGTACCTCGTTCTCAGGAGAATAATAACTTGGTAACTTGGTAACATCTGCAAAATGAGTTGAAGATTAAAAGTGTTACGCGAGTGCTAGCTGTTTGTATTATTGGTTTATTGTAGATCTTGAACTTTAATTTGGGGGTGAAAGACTTGAATTGGGAGGAAAATGGTTATGTTTTAGTGCTAAAAGTAGAGAAATTAATGTAATTCTGAATTAATGATGCTATGTCTTATTGTGTTTCCCATTATGATCCTACAGGGTATGTTTTTAATGTTCATATGGGTTTACATCACTGTCACTCAAATGACTTACTGCTATTATTTGTGTCATCATGGTGCTGTGTCTTAATGCTGTAACGGGTCCAGCTGGACTTTGCAGCTGACGGCTGTTCTGTGGTCCAATGAACTTACATATGGATAGTTGAATAGTCATAAAACAAGAGACATCAGAGAGATGAAAATTAGTTTGAACCAAAGGCAGCCTTGGTCTACATGTTAGTGTAGCTTATCAAAACAGCTACTCATATCGGCTGAGTTTGGGGATTTGCCATGTGGAGGTCAACATATGACCTAGTCACCTTGACTCCTTTTTTAGATCAGTGGGAGAGTGAGATATCTCTTGGCAGGCAACTAAACTGACCTGTTTTAAAAGCTGACTTAAAAATGAAGAAGATTATGCCCTTGAAATTCTTTTCTCTCCATTGACACCAAAGGGAGTCCAGCTCTGTGTCCAGCCACCGTCAAAACAGCTTGCAAGCATTTGACTACAAGGCAGTTTGGAAGAAGACTGGAATAAGGATAATGCAGTAGTTCTGAGGACATTTGGAAGCTCTGGAATGATTCTGGATTTGTACTACTGTAAACTGAATCAGACTGAGGCTGATTATACACAAGAACCACAGAACCAAATGGTGACTGAACATTATAGAACTAGGGCTCTGACTGTGTGACATGTTAAGTCTGGGTATTAATTGCTAGAAATAGCCTTGATGGAAGCAGTTTATAAAAGCCATACAGCTGTTGCATTGATTTATTTTATTCTGTAAGAACTAGTAAGGGCCCCTTAAGACACTGTAAAGCCCCAACTGACATTGTTTATGGGTTTGTTTTCTCTCTGTTTTAAAAAATTCTGGAAAAAAGTCTAAGCCTAAGCCCCTGGTGGCTATAGGTTCATAAGACTGGTATCTTATCAGAAGGTGTTTTGGTATTCCTACCTACTTTCAGGATATTCCTGACCTAATTTCAGATTGTGCTGGCCTTACCTCACCATATACAAAGAGAAAATTGCATCCGAGGCAAATCCAGCTGCTGTGATCTACTTCACAGTCATTAGCTGGCTTTTCTATATATCAATGTTTCCTGTTTGATTAGTCCTTTGAGTGAAAATTGTCCGTGAGGTGTGATGGATGGGTAATAGCACCAGCAGCCAGAAGGCTGAGAAAGAGAATGGCAAAGTTCCTGCTGTTGACAGCCTTTTGGTATTTTCTCGTTTACTCTAAGTGCTTGAGCTGCTGTTTTGGGATCTAACAGTTGCCTGGTACAAATCTCAAGAGTTTTTAAAAGAAGTTTCATTAAATGCCTTTGATTCTCCTGCATATACCACTGATTTGTCATAGGAGACTTGGACAGCTACATGAGCTGTGGAGTCTGTTGTCTAAGGAGTCACGTAGGTACGTACCCTGACTGACAGCAGTAATCAGCAGAAAGAGGTATCTGGAGGAAATAAGAGGTGTTCTTCTATCAGACTTTGATCATAGATAAAGTTAAAGCTTTCAGACAGTACTGAATGTCAGAGCATTTGCTATAACAATGATTCAAGGGCGGGTCTGTGCATTATCTTCTTTCTTGAATCAAGAGGAATGTCCTTGTGCTTTGGTGGCAAATTGTTACTGCAGTCCGACTCCCTCTCAGCTGGTTACTCTCCATCTTCTTCTGCCTTTTCTAGAATATGCTGAAGCAGATGACAGGAAGGACACAACAAGGGGTCAAAATTCAAAAATTCTTTGTATCTACCCATAAATTGGTGTTTCAGATTTCAAAGGCCAATAAATTGGTACGGAGCATGCAAAGATGGAGTTATTCTTTTTTTTAAACTAATGTCAGTGTGCTCCTGTCATGCAGGAAAGGAAGTCTGAAAATCTTTTTTAGAACATTTAACTTTGAGGTCTCCAGAGATAGGACGATTCTTCATGTCACTGACTTTCTGTTCAAGATTTACAGTCCTGAGAGACTTAAGCATCCTCAGCAAGACCATTTGGAGTTGCTTACTGAAACTTTTCTATTGTACCCGGTATGACAATGTCTACAGCCTAAGTATCATTTTCCTTGCTGTAAAAGAATGAGTCAGCTGCAAAACTAATAGTCTAAAGAAAGCACACTGGATAAAAGGAGTTGAGCTCTTTTATTAGTACTCTTCCAAAGAAGTATAACGAGGCTGGCATGGATGTTATCTTGTCTAGCACGACAACCAAAATAAAGCTAACACATGCCAATTTCTAGTGCTGGTCAAGCAAGATTTCTGCTGAATTTTTGGAAAGAAATCTAGCTTATTGTGTGTGTTTCCCAAGCCCATTCCTTACTCTCAGGAAAAGCAGAGCACACAAAATAGTGCTTTATTTGTGCAAGCAGTGCATTTGTGCTCACGTGGACATAGGACGAAATTAGTTATGTCTTTGGGTCTTGAACCTTACTCAAATCAACGTGCCTCAACTGTTGACTCAAGAGGTGCTGATTTACATAAAAGTGCAGACACATATGTCTCATTGTAGAGTCT
Source organism: Falco cherrug (assembly GCF_023634085.1). Taxonomy (NCBI): domain Eukaryota; kingdom Metazoa; phylum Chordata; class Aves; order Falconiformes; family Falconidae; genus Falco; species Falco cherrug. The sequence goes on from NC_073698.1 coordinate 9,539,252, forward strand.
GGGGTCCTATCTGCTGGGCAGAGGACTCATCCTGCTGGCTATCACATAAGAAATGGGGGCCCACACTAGAGGATCAAGAAGTTCACAAGCTTCCTCTGTATTTTTCTAGTCCTTTTTCTGGTCGCCTTCCTGGATATTCAACTTCTGTCAAGGTCACAAAGTTACACAGAGAAGCCTACACTTCAGAAACCAGTGTTTCTGCACACCATGCCTGGCACAGAGTGTCCGTTCCTGGTCCAGGGTGTGCGGCCAAGGGACAACACGGTGCCATAGGCCTTAGTCTTTCCCTCTTTCTCCCGTTTGTGCAGCTTGATAAAATGAATTGCGTAGCCTGCTTGGGAAACCAGCTTTGTTCCTAATCCCTGGTGTGGGACTGGTGCCAGAGGGGTTGTCAGGAAGGCAGGGGACTTGGCAGGTAGAGAGGGAAAGAGGCAGAGCTCCTGATGTGCTGTAGTGGTGGCATTCGCTCCACCCTTTACAGCTGTCAAGGTGAGAGGACCAGCTTTCCAGGGAAGAACAACCACAGTGCAGAGCTGTGCCTGACACGGATGGCTCCATTCCTGAATTTCCCTGCGAAGACGTACTGCTAAGCCTTCGGCACTTTGCTGCAATGTCTAAGGCACACGTACAGCAAAAGTGGAAATGCTGTCCCGGTGTGAGCGAGGTAACAGCAGAGGGCACTCACTGTTTCTTAATCTTTCACCTTTCAGCACACCTGGCTCACCCAGACACCGCTGTGTAATTGTAGAGCTGCTCCTGGGTTAGAGGATTTATAAACGCATAATTCTTAATTTGTTACTGCACGTGTTGAGGCACAGTTTTTCAGTGGGGAAGCTCAGATCCTGTCAAGCAATTTCCACCATCAGTAGAGGGAGAGTCACATGAATGAATCCTGCAGCGTGTTAAAATATGTCATTTCTGCTTCTAACCACTGCATACTTTCCTGGGTGGGTTTTGTTTTGGGTTTTTTTTTTTTTGTTTGTTTTTTTGGGGGTTGGTTTTTTTTTTTTATTTCCTACCTTGTGTCAAAGTCTGCTGTAATGCAAATCTGGCCATTCGGTTATTTGTGTTTATCAGCGGGATCTCCAGGTTAGTTCCCTGCTTGACACTTTACGTTAATCCACTTTCTGGCTGGAAAAGATGTGAAATTTACTCAAGAATGAAATTGTATTCCACATCATTACACTGTTCTCATTAAATCTATTATTTCCACATCATTGCCCAAGAAAATACCCGATGCGAGAATCCTCAGAGAGTTCACTTCCCTAATTCACAGGACAATTACAAAATTGTTTTTGCCACAGTGGGAAATGTTGACTGCTGGGTCACTTAAATTCTTGCAGTGCCAGCTAATAAAACAGAGCACTATTTCTCCTTGCAGAACTATGATGCAGCAATGCAGCCAGAGGATATGAAAGGGCTTTAACTTGATTTTCCTCCTTTGTTTTGCTCTTTAATTTTCTTTTATTCTGGAAGAAGATAAGTTTTCTGGGATAGATAAATAAGATTTATTTGTGGTTCATTGTTTGTTTTTTCCCAGGGTTTCTGTCTTTGTGTTAAATGAAACAATTTTGTTTTTAAATCAAGCATTCCATTTGTGGCAGTAGATTACGGTATAATATAGATAAAGTATGATCCCCCGAAATTATTTTATTCTGGCATCCTCCTGATAGAAAAGGAAACCTCATATAATCATTTTTAAGAGCATATTGACATGTGTAAAAGCTTTAACAACAAACTTGTGGTATTTCCTGTCTCCATAGTCTCTTTTGTTCTGTGCTTTTTATAAAAACATGCACAGAAACATTTTCCTGCCTGTCACAAAGTTTTGAGTATTTTCATTAGTATTGAAAATGGCTGAGTAGTCCTTACACACAGAGCTGAAGAAACCTGACTCTGAGTAGCTGTGTGGACTACAGCTGTGTGAACTACTGTGTTATTCTGAGCAGGGACACAATCAGCAAAACCACTTATAGATACAGATGTAGTAAATGGCAGAATCTAATTTATTGCTTTGGGTGAAGTCAGGGCAGCTTTGATGATTTTGGATATCTCACCTTAAATTGTCTATGTCCGAGGCTGTCCTGGAAAAATATAATCTGCCTTCAAGGTATATTAACTTGAATACATAATCACCATCAGACAGCTATTCTGTCTCTAGTTTCTTTAAAAAACCAAATATATTATGCGGTTTTCAAATATTCCCGTGACAGGAGCTGGGTAAACTCCTTGCGTGGACAGGGAGTTTGGTTTACCAGGCAATTCGGTTTTGTCATTCAGATTTCTTGAGAAGACCAATTTCTCTTCCAGAGGAAAACTGTGTGATGGTGGTAGGCAAACATGGAAGGCTACAGTCCTTACATTAGACTGTATACTACTTGTGTGTATGCTTGTACGTATGGATGACAGCTACTAAGTGTTGCACGTAGAGACAAGCATAGTATTAAGCCAGATTTCATATCACTTTAAAGTAGATAACTTTGCTGAACGCTGCCCCTGCCCAGTGCCTATAAAAGCAACTGTCAGTGACTGTTCAGGTTGTGCGTCTATACTGTGGATCTCTGACATTAGGGAAGAAGATCTCCATCTGATACTTAATTACATGAGAAGGTAATTTTCTTCTTTACAATTTCCTCTGAAAAACATGACTTACTGAAGCAAATTCAAGTCAGAGAGAAAAATACTACATTGTGTAAGCTACAAGAACTGTTTCCTGAAAGGCAAAAAAAGCCAAACCACCCCACTAGCAGAGAGACAGTATTTTCAACTTTATTTTTTATTCATGCTAATAAGGAAGCAAATAGAACAAGTGTTGATACCTTATACATATATATACACATACATAATATCTATGCATATGTACATGTCTGCCTATATCTTCCATGTCTTCATGGTATATAACCCATTAAAGCTGCTGCTAAATGTGCTACAGATTTTGCATATGCAAACAAAGTGCACACTGCCTATATGCCTTTTTTGTGTGTATTTGCCATTCCTAACATATATTCAGGCAAGGTAAAAGCTGCACACCTGTTTGAATAGGTAGAACTCCTCCTGCTCAATATATTTGCATTATTACTCTTTATGGATATAAAGCCTGCGCTCTGTATGCACGCTTAAATGAAGGTTCTGATCGTGTGTTTGGATGTTGACATTAGCAGAAATGCAGCGGCTAAGCTTGGGTGTTTGTAAGACTGTTAACAAAGACTAAAAAGGCTAAAAAGAAGTTGAAGAGAAGTTAATAATCACAAGACTGACCAACATTTCTTTATCAGGAGTTATATACATATCAGGAGAGAAAATGCATACATTTAATCTATTTTTGAGTGAATGAAAAAAAGAGTGGTATTTCTGAAACATATTTATTAGCATGAAAGGTCTTCTCTACCCTTGCTTTATATATATACACTTTCACTAGTACCAGATGTTGTACGAAGATTTTGTTTTGTAGCCAAATAAATATACTTACATAGCAGTCATAATTGAATAAACACTTTTTTTTTTAAAAAAAAAAAACACAACCAACAACTACTTTTATAACCACTTCAGTGCTGGGGAGCTAATGAAGGAAAAATAGTATTTAATTTAATATACAGGCAGCTCAGGTGTACTAAGTCAGGATTTTCAAAAGGCAAAATATTGGTATAATACATACTGTCCAATCCCTTAAATTAATTTATTCCTTGAGAGTTCAGGCTTAACATTAAATATACTCCCAACACAGTGAAGCACTTTTATGTATAGAAGGCGGCAGGAGAACTACTATCAACACCTTTTTGTGAAAAAGAATCGCTGCAGTTTTTTCCTCATCTACCATGGAATTATCTGCTTTATTATTCATGTGTCATGTTTCTTTTAATACTACTGGTATCATAGTATTCATATTTACAATTAGGAGATCTGTCTGTAGAAACCCCACAATCATGATTTTTTTAGGACATTTTTTTAATTGTTGATGAAAAAAAATCGACAGACATCTAAGCCCTCGTCTACTTTTTTGTTGTTTCCAAGACAGTTGGTTTAGGTTAAAAAAAAAATCCAGTTTCTTTTTATCAGTAATGGTATATAGTCATCATGTTGAACAGACAGGGAGTATTTTGTTTCTGTGGTGGGTTGGCCTTGGCCACCAATTAAGCCCCTAGTTCCTACCTAGCAGGTTTGGGGAGAGGATAAGAAAGGCAAAAGTGAATAAAGTTCATAGGTCAAGGTAAATACAGTTTAATAAGTGAAGGAAATGAAATGGGGGGGGGGGGGGGGGATGTCAATAGCAAAACCAGTGATGCAAAGGCAATCACTCACTGTTTCCCATGACCAGAGATGAGAAACAGAGGACTTGATCATGTGTCCAGCAACAGCTAAAACAACAGTCACAAATCTAAAACACAGCACCGTATGGACTACTATGAAAAAATGAACTCCATCCCAACCAGACCCAGTACAGTTTCTTTAGAAAGGCAAAAAGCACTTCAAGATGTTTAGATGTTAGGACTTCCAAGACTTGTGAACAGATTGCCATGGGAAATGTTGGACTTTCGCAAGTGTCTGTGTGTGGAAATACACAGGAGTAGGATATACATTTATACATTATATATATTTATGGATATTTATGTAAGAAATATTTGCTTGCCTTATGAAGACAGCAAGTAAGTCTGAAAGCCATAAAAATATGTCTCTAAGAGGTATGGTACAAAGGCTGTGGTAAGTACCTCTCAAAATAGCTTTGTTGTCAGTACTGTGGGTGGAACTATGTTGTGAATCTTTTCAGAATAAAGCATGGTCAGTTTTAAAGACCTCCATTGCAGTTAGCAGTCTGGGGACACACAGAAACCAAGAAAGAGGTTTCCCCAAAGCTCTGCAGAAATCAGGCTGCACCTTGCTTCACACCAGAGGACTTGCTAGAGGTTCCCAGAGGACACTCTATTAACGGTCATCTCTAAACTGCTGATGATTTTTGGCTGGCTAGCGAGATTTTGGTGTTAACACTCAGAGAAATTATTGAAAAACAAATTTTGGTTAACAGTAGCCAATTGATCTTGAACTGCCAGAGATTGTCCAGAATTGTTCTCATACTTAGTAGACATGGAGTCCTTAGTCAGTACTAGATGTCTTTCCACAAGGCTTGGGTCTCCTTCCACCTTTCTTGGTAGAACAAATGCAAATAGATTCAATGCTTTGCACATTTTACTTGCTGTGCAGTATTAATGGACCGAGTTGTTAAAGAAAGAGAAATACCTGAGCTTTTCAGAACCCTGCTGAAGGTTGAACATTCTGAGACTTTCCTAGCATATCTCAGTTTTTCCTTTCCCAGATTTTTAAAACTGGAGAGACTACTTTTTTCTTCTTTTTCTTGATCGTGTCAAACCCTCATGTTCTCATGCCATTCTGCTTTAATCCTTCATTTGTGGCAAAACTGCTGCCTTCAGACTGATATAAACTTGGTTTGTGAACTTGAGTTCTGTCTGAGGAAAGGCAGTGTAATAAAAAAAACCTGCTCGATGAGAAACTTTTATCTTGTTCAGAAAGCTATACATGAAACAATAATACACTTTTGTTGAAAAAGTGAATGTTTCAAGTCTTTTCCCCCCTGCGTATAACAAACTAATTCTTCAGTGGTTCTGTGCAGACACTGACTAGTTATGATGGTTTGGTGCAGTCGAGCAAATAATTCTTTCTTTTACCAAAATCTGTTACTGTTTCCTCATCAATATCTAAACTAGAGACCTAGGGAAGGATGCTACTTATATGCTAGTGACTCACCCATCCTCCTTTGAAGAGCAGTGTCCCCCTGGAAAAAAACCTCTGTAAGACTTTTCAGTTATCTAGCAAAGTTCCTTAAAAATAACCTATTTGAGGCTTTTCATACACTCTGTAGGATGAATAAAAATTTACACTTTACCTCAATTTTAATTTTTTAGTATTTTTTTCCTTCTACATTTCAGTAACACACCGAGTGCTGCAGAGTACTAAGGAAGCTGCTTTGAAATGCTTTTCATATTCTAAATGAGGGGAGCCCATAAATATTTTAGTACTGGGTTTTTTTGCAAATGGTGGGTTTTAACACGCCTAGTAAATTCCAGTTCCCACATATCGCACTCTCTAGGGTGACATGCAATATGTCAAAAATATTTCTGCCAGTTTTTACAGGTCTTAAAATAGAAGAGATTCAAAACTGTTGATAGACTGGAGGTCTTAGTAAAACTAAATGAAAGAAGGGTAGTGAAAACATGTTTTCTTTCAGGTTCCACACATGTGTTTTCATCTTCACAGTTACATTTTGTCTTACATTTGCTAATGACCAGTTAATGCTTGTAATGCTGACTGAAGAATCCAATAAATGTAAGAATTCAATGAAGGTTAAACAGGCTCAAATTTATCTGAAAACTTATGTAATTTAAGAAAAATGTTCTACTGATATTGTTAGGAAATCAACCCACTTTATAAGGTAAAGCTGTCTAATTATTCACTTAAATCATATGAAGCAATGTAAACTGTCTTGAAGGGGATCCACAGCAATTACATAGTCACAGCTCTGTATGGCCAAACTTCTGCTCGAATTGTAATATTAAAAACACTCTAATCAAGATCTATATAAAAGGATAAGATTTACAAGGGTATGGACTTTGATTAGAATCTTGCAACAACTGGTTTGTTTAGTTGCAGACAACCAGGGTTTCCTTGTAAACTAAGAATTATGAAATATGCTACTAGCAAGGCATCATTTGCAGGAGACAAAACACTTTTCATGAGGTTAGATAATGCATTTGGGGAAAAAAGCAGACAAGCAAGCTAAGAAAGAGATTTACAGAAAGGCTGGTGCATCTGAACATTTATCCTTTCTTTTCCTAGCTGTAGCAGTCTCATAAAGGTTGTTAAAACTCCTTACAAACGCTGCCGTGTTGGTGCCCTTAGGCCACTGTGCCGAAACACCTCTCTTACTAAGATTTCTAGGAGTTGTATAATGTTAAGGTAGTGAGGGACTTTCCAGCTTATATCAAGAAGGTTTATAAATCCATTGTAACTCTCTTTGGAATCTAGTGGAAAGCAATGGAACTGGGCAGGGAGCTAAGGAAACGTCACTGTTTCTTACACTTGCTGTACCCTGTGCTTCCTGGCAGTTTTCTTACTTAAAAGTATGCAAAAATCTCTTTTGTTCGTGATATGAATGCACATTAATCTGGAAGAGATCCCTCCACTCTCACCTGTTCATAAAATTCACCTATTTGGTCAATGTATATCATGTTCAGGACAGTGCATTAATGCCTCTGAAATACAAACATAAATTTTTAACTCTAAATTTGTGATTTATGATTATTCTGTACTGCCTTAAAGTCCCCTGCAAAAGTACCAGAAAAAATATTTTGCATTATGGTCCGGTCTTTAGGTAGAAAATTTTGTAACTTAAATCATCTCATATCCAAGAAATTAATTTCAAAAATCCAATAAAATCATCTTATTAAAAGGCAGTAATACAATAAATTATTTCTTTGGAGGCAGAGCAGAAACATTTCTATTTCTGTCTTTTTAACTGATCTTGGCATGTATTTGAAATTCAGGAGTGGTTTTGGTAGGAAAGAAGTGTAGAACTTGTTAAATATGTTTGGTAAATATTTTAAGTATGGGTTAAACTTATCAGTTAAGAAATCCAAAACATAATCACTAAAACACATTTGCTTTCTTTTACAAGTTAATTTATGCTCTGTGTAACACCCAAGGTAGATAAAAGCCTTGTTTGAAACTGTATTTATAACTCTTCTGCATGCTTAAGAAAAATAAACCCATAGCTAATCAGTACTGGTTTGGACGCTTCTGTTACGTTACTTGGGTTTTCTGCTGTGGCCCCTCAATTAAGCATGTCGGTAGCAGTATAGATAAAAAACTTCTCTCTCTATGGTTGTACCCCTACAATAGTTCATAGGACTTGTCAGTATGTACCTTTGACAAACAACCTTTTTATATGCAAAATGGAGAATAAATAAGAATTCACAAAAATATCCCTAAAATAGAATCTTATCATATCCAGTGAAGATTATGTAAATATAAGTAAGGCCATTACCATGTTGTCTAGTACATCCCTGTCACAGCTCTGACATGGATGCCTCTCACCTCTTGCACCTGTTCCTCTTATTGGGCCTTTTAACTAAGTTGGTTCAGCAACCCATTTAGTATTATAATTTTCTTGGGTTTTTTACATTAGATACGTCGTCAAAGTAGAAGTTAAGTAGGCCCTTATTGTTAAGTGCTGAATCTACTCAGCAAGCATACGTCATCAGAGTCTCACAGAATCATATAATCATTTAGGTTGGAAAAGACCGTTAAGATCATCAAGTCCAACCATTGACGCAGGGCTGCCAAGCCCACCACTGAACCATGTCCCTAAGCACCACACCTACACATTTTTAAAACACTTTCAGGGATGGTGATTCCACCATTTCCTTGGGCAGTCTGTTCTGGTGCTTGACCACCCTTTCAGTGCAGAAATCTTTCCTTATATCCAACCTAAATTTCCCCTGGTGCAGCTTCAGGCCTTCCTCTCTTGCCCTACCGCTTGTTACTTGGGAGAAGAGGCCTAGTTGCAGAAAGCAATACGTCCCTCCTGAGTCTCTCCAGGCTGAACACCCCGTTCCCTCAGCCGCTCCTCATCAGACTTGTGCTCCAGCCCCTTCCTCAGCCCCATTGTCCTTCTCTGGACACGCTCCAGCACCCCTACATCCCTCTTGCAGTGAGGGGCCCAGAACTGACCCCAGGGCTCGAGGGGCGGCCACACCAGGGCCCGGCACAGGGGGACGGGCACTGCCTGGCCCTGCTGGCCACGCTGCTGCTGACACCGGCCAGGGCGCTGCTGGCCGCCGTGGCCACCTGGGCACACTGGGGGCTCATGCCCAGCCGGCTGCCGACCAGCCCCCCCAGGCCCTTCCCCGCCGGGCAGTTCCCAGCCCCCTGCCCCCAGCCCGCAGCGCTGTGGGGGGCTGGTGTGACCCACGGGCAGGGCCCGGCACTCAGCCCTGTTGGGCCTCATACAACTGGCCTCGGCCCCTCGGCCCGGCCTGCCCAGACCCCCTGCAGAGCCCCCTGCCCCCCAGCAGGTCACACTGCCCCCAGCTCGGTGTCCTCTGCAAACCCACTGCGGGTGTGCTCCATGCCCCTCGTTTAGATTGTCAAAGAGGATACTAAACAGGACTGGTCCCAATCCTGAGCCCTGGGAACACCACTTGTTACCAGCCACCAGCTGGGTGTAACACCATTTACCACCTCTCTTTTGGCTCAGCCATCCAGCATCCCCAGTTATTTTACCCAGCAAAGAGTACAACTGACCAAGCCATGAGCAGCCAGTCTCTCCAGGAGAATGCTGTCAAATGCTCTCCTAAGGTCCAGGTAGACAACATCCACAGCCTTTCCCTCATCCAGTCAGTGGGTCATCTTGTCATAGAAGGAAATCAGGGTCATCAAGCAGAACCTGCCTTTCATACACACATGCTGGCCAGGCCTGATTCTTCAGTTGTCCCGTATATGCCACGTGATGGCACTCAGGAGATCTACTCCATAACCTTCCCTGGCACTGAAGTCAGGCTGACAGGCCTGTAGTTTCCTATATCTTCCTTTATGCCCTTCTTGTGGATAGGTCTGGAGGAATGAAGCTGGGTTAATTAGCATTGATAAGATACAGCTGTGGCTTGGCTTCAGGGGCGGTGGGTTGGCTGATGTAGACAAGGTGCAGCTGTGGCTAGTTCTGTTAAAATGTTGGGCAGCCAAGGAACAGCGAGCAGCTGAGGAAGAGAAGGGAGGGAGGGAGGGAGGGAGGGAGGGGGAGAGAGAGAGAGAGAGAGAGAGAGAGAGAGAGAGAGAGAGAGAGAGAGAGTGTGTGCGCGTGCGTGCGTGCGGCGCGCGCGCGCAGCTTAATAGTTTAGAGAGTGCTGTGACAGATGTGCATCATACTGCCTGACCTCCCCAGTTTGTCAGGACTGCTGGTAAATGATGGAGAACAGCTTAGCGAGCTCCTCTGCCAGCTCCCTCAGTACCCTCAGGTGGATCCGGCCTGTAGACTTTTGTATGTCTAAGTGGAGCAGCAGGTCACAACTGTTTCCTTCTGGACTATGGGGACTTCATTGTGCTCCCCATCCCTGTGTTCCAGCTCAGAGGGCTGAGTACCCTGGGTGTAACTGGTCTTTGAATTATTTTTTTTTTAAAATTACCTCATCCTTTTCCTCATCCTTGGTGGCAATATTCCCTGTCCCCACCCCATACAAAAAAGATGCAGATTATCCTTGGCCATCCTTTTGTTTCTAATGTATTTATAAAACCAGGTCTTTGTTGTCATGCAACTTGGTTTTTGATTAAGGACCACTGGAGTGTTTATTTCAGTGTGAAAATTTTGATTTTAACTTTGTACCTTTATTCAAGGAAGCAGTCTTCTGTTCTGCTTCTAGTGCTGGTTAATGGGATAAAAAACCCAAAAATTAAACATTTGAGAGAAACATTTTTCATAAGGAAAGCCAATGCCATGAAAACAGAAAATACCCAGTAAGAATGTGTTATTTTAGGAAATGTTTTTTTATAGGGGAAATTTCTTAATACATAACTTTTTACTGTCTTTTGGATATTTAAACCTTCATTTTACAAATGTTAAATACTACCATGTGCAGCACAACAAACCTAAGTCAAATTCATATAATACAGTAGAAATTACATATTTTATCCTATTAAAACCCACATTGTAATGGCCTCAAATTCTTCGGGGCCATGAACAAAAACTTTAGAAGTATTCCCTCAACTTTCCCATCAAGTGACATCTTGCAAAGTTTTCATCTGTAGGAACTGTACTTTAAATTTCAACATTTGCATTTAGAAGGGATGCAATCGTGCTGGATTAGCTCAGTCATGCTCTTTCCTCAGTGTGTAGATTATTACAACTGCAGCAGCAAGCCAAAGCAGAGGCTAATTTTCACTTGTAACTGAAGCAGGAGGTGCTTGGTAGAGCCTTGCTGGATATTTCCCTCTGTTACAGGGTGGTTTGGAAATGTCAGGGTTGCTGGCTCTGGCAAGGGACTATCTACAAACCAGCGACAGGAACAGCTAATCCTCATGAGGTCTTGCCCACATGACAGAGGCTCAGGACACCACTCACTGCATTCTGCAGCCATTTCTGCTATTGCCTTGGTGGTGAAGCACATAGACCAGCTTAGCAACACATATTCAGAGTTCCTTTGCCTGTTCAAAACCACTCAGTACTTTCCACAAAAACAAGGTTTGGGGAGCTAGGCAATTTGAATGTATGTGTTGTGGACAAAGGAATTTTAATAGTTTATTTGAAATTCTTCCTGGAAAAAAACCAGATAATTTCTGTCTGCAAATTGTAACAGGGATGAAAGAAATTATAAGATTTGCATTTTTTAATAAAAGAGTTTTTTTAAAAGTCAGGTACAAATTTAAACTTAAGCCTCTACTGTCAAAATCTCAGCAAAGCTATTACTTGAGGAAAAACTGCTTGTGCCTACACAGTTGCAGACTTGTTTGGAATGCATTGCAAGGTGCCTTCTTGTGCAGATGACAATACAGTCCATCAACTGAAGCTTTGCTGCTCTGAGATTCCTTTATACAATGCTGCCTAGTCTGTCAATTTGTAGGTGTTTCCAAAAGCTTTTCCCCAGCTGCTAAAGTTTCAGTGGGTATCAGATACCGTTTGCAGTATTTGATGACCTGGGTACTAAGTGAATTTTCAGAACCTCTCTGGACCGAAGAATGACATTTTTGTGGATGGGATCCATGTCTGTAAGAGTCAGTTCATTTTCCATGGGCAAGGGAGCAGCTGTGAGACTGTAATAACTCTCAGTCATCGTTGGATGGACCTGGATTTGACCCAGATGTGAAAGGTTTTTACTTTCCATTTGAAAATGTCTGTCTTTTTCAACAGTCTCTTTGTATCTACTTTCATTACCAGTTGCTTAATTCCTCTCTTGTTTCTGTTAACTGAAAATTGCTCACAACTGGAATATAAATGTCTGTATTGTAAGAATGCTGGTAACTGCAAAAGCCAACAATAAATATTTTCCCAATAGGAAATATTGGGGCAAGAAAACTGAGCTTTCTTTGGTTTCCTACTTTCACTGAAAAGACTTAATAATAGAAAACAGAAGAAATCTGTGGTATATTTCTTTTCTGTTCCAACAATACTTATTATTTTGAATGGATACTATGAAAAGTGGTTAAACGGAGAAAAACGGTCCAGTGTGAGATTCTAATTGTTATGTATTAAGCAAAACCAACCAATGTAACGAGTAATCCTCTGCAAATGTAATGACTACCACCTTTGTCACTACAGGCAAATTGAGCCCATGGCCCACAGGGTTAGAATATGCATTTACAGGGTCAAGGTTTTTTAATGAATAAAAGCTTACAATCATATTCTCTTTTTTTCTTCTTTTTGTTTACTTTCTAAAAATATAAATTTGTATAATGTCAGGTTTTCTGCTTTGCCTCAAGAAAAAAAATGAAGTATTTTTGAAGTACATTTTATAAAGGAAACAGGCAATTTCTGTCAGGGATATTTGGCTTTGCCAACTTCTTTTCTGGACCACTGTATTTATAAAGAGACCTGCAGTCTGGCTGAGGGATTTTTATATTGCCTAGGGAATAAAGAGGGAAATAGTTCCTGATATCTCATTTTCCATCATTTGGAATTTGATACGATATATGATGTTTGAGACTAACGTGAAAAATCCTGTCTCTGCGGTCAAAGCAGTGTGCACTGAACACTGAACCTTTGGAAACCTGTTTGCTTGGGGCTTCAGTAAACTGTTCCTGTACAGGATGATGATTTACATCATCCTTTATTGATTTATTTCTGCACTTTTCTGTTTGAAAGGCTGCTTAAAGAGAACTTGTTTCAAAACTGTAAGTCATCTTCTCCCTAAGAGTTCTGCCAGAGGAATTTTGTGCACCACAGTGAAAAGATCGGGTGATGTATTAATAAAAGTGTGTGCGTGCCTTTGGCATTTTTCAGAAGTGCTGTAGAAATTCCTGTTGCTCTTTGCACTTCTTATGCTCTGAGGAAAGATGATCATGTGTTTTAGATCAAAGCTTTAAAAAAAGGTTACAAAAGTCTCAGCAGACACTTGATCCCTGATCAGTTTAACCAAGAATGAGTTATCTACCAAGGCATTTCTTTTTTTTCAGCCATTTCAGTGTATGCAAATCAGAACTTTTCTATAATAATCGTATTACAATGCCCATAATATATTAACTATTTGTACAACAAAGGGTTGGTGTATTGTATGTGAGGCCATTTGCACTATTATTATACTAGTGGGCTTATGCTGATGTTTCATGTGGGGTATGTATGATGTAGCCCTTCAAGGGCTGCAGAGCTGATAAACTTTCTGAATGTTCCTGCTCTGTGAATGACTATTCTGGTAACGGTTGTATTTCAGAGTATTAGGTGAAATGCAGCAATTGTGTATAAAAAAATTTGTATTAAATTATTTTTTTTTCTTATTGCCTTTTCTTTCTTTTTTTTTTTTCTTTTTCTTTTCTTGGGCAAAGGATGCATAGATAAAGGACTGGTACAGGACCAAGTTAGTACTAGCTTTTTTCTGGATACACATGCTATTACAGCATTCTTATTTATTATGAACTCTTTCTTCCCACAACAGGAAGTTCATCAAAGGAATATTTTCATTTTAAAAAGTTGAAACAAGTATTTGCTCTGTCCCAGACAGAACTCTGCATCCACCAAGGCCAGGGGCAAAGACAGGCCATGTGCACTTCCTCCTCCATCATGCGCATCCTAATCTTCCTTTCCTGCAAGCACTCAGGTGATGAAAACTGGTTTCTGCTTAACTTTAGATGATTAAATTTTCATCACTAAGTTCTGCCCATTGGTCTGCATCATGACAGAATAGATGGAAATGTTAGCTGAACAGTTTCATACAAAAGCAAAAATTAATTTTCTCATGTATCATTATTATTTAAAGCCTTATTAAAGTTCAGGTATCTCTGATTACCAAGATGCCTGAATCTATATTTTTTTCTCTTGTCTAAAGCTAAGATGTATTACCAGTAAGGAAATGATTTTACAGATCTGCTTTCTGGTTTAGAATTCTTTTCCCCTTCACACCTGACACAGTTTTAATAACAAGTGCCTGCAAATAGAGAAATATTTTTTCAATTTTTTGATGGCAAACTTATTTTGCTGACATTGTAACGTATACATTTTCTCTTAAGTTAAGATATTTGGAAATACTTTTGCTCTTGATCTCCTATACACAATCCAGAAGGCACAAACTCATGTCATAGGTCTTTGGAATGGTGATTATCAGGATTTGAGACTATATCTTGCATACATTCACTGAGCACTTGCCCTTACTTCTTATAGCCAGATTCATCAAAAAGCCCTTTCTGATGTTATCTTTCCTAACACATGTTCTGTTATTGTCAGTGAAATGCAATCCTCTAAAGAAAGCTAGTTTTTAACAGGGAGGGAGAAAATTATGCACATGGTTTTATAGTAAAATAGCAAGTCGGTGATCTGCACTGTTCCAGAACGTTATACTCATGATGTAATGTTAAATGCCTTACATGCAGGTTAGTGCTTTTTTTAGGTTTTCAATATGTGCAGAGCAATCTTTCCCTTCTGTTGTATCTTAGTAAGTCCAACTAAGTTGTCTCTTTAATTTATTTCCAGTGCAGAATGTCATAAAAATACTTCCACCATCAGCCTGTCCTGTGTCTGTTGTTCCAGAACAGGTGGAGCTGTTTGCTCTTGGATGAGTTCCAAGACATTACCTTGATTTCTGTGGATAGATGCTCATTTCTCGTAGTCTTCCTAATTCCCCAAGGGAAACCTTAAACCTGTGGAAAAATCTAAACCTGTGAGCTTTTTAGTTGGTTTTGTCAGGTCAATTCCTAGTCATTATCAAGGAAAAAATGTGTCTCAAATCTCATTTCGCTTTGCTGGTATGTTATGCGCTCAGCATCGGCCACATCCTCGCATATGGTTGGGATTTTCACAACTCCATCTTTAGGGCAAAGGCTGTAGGAAGGGTTGTTTTGGACATCCTGCAGCATTACCACATACTAAACCCATGACTTTCCCTTTGGTTTTCCCTTAAGGAACAGCTCTGGGAAGAATATATGGCTGTCTCTCCTGTTGCTTCAAGCATGGACCTTCCTCTTCATTTTCCATTGGCTCCTGTGGCTTGTGAAACCAGAGGTAGCTGTACTTGATTTTTGAATAATTTGGCTAACTGAGGGTTTATATTGTCCTCCTAAAATGGCTGTCACTGGAGATGTCTGTGCACAGTCTCTCACTAGCTCAGTAAGAGATATCAGTAATTTCTCAAAGTCCTTTTCTTTGCACATTGTAATTCTGTTATGTAGGTTTTTCCTGGCATAAACAATATATCTGCAGATAAGAACCAGGTGTCAAAATGATGATCTCAGTTTAGCTGAAAATAGAAGTAGAGCCAAACATGTTTTCTACCCTCATTTGATAGTTATCTGTAGTTTCATAATTAAACTGAATATCCTGCTATCCTGATGAGTGTGTTTTTTATTAAAAAAAACATATACTTTTATCACTTTTCTTAGTTTGGTTTGACTTGTTTCGTAGAAGGCAGTTGCATAGCTTGCGGGAAATAGGACAATATTTTTGTCTGCATTTTTTTTTTCTACCAGGTTCTTCATATTGCTGGAATATGTTCAACGACTGGAATGTCTGTGTCCATTTTTCATGTCTGTTGATTGATGTTTCATTAAACCAAATACTACTTTATTTTTATGAGGTAATAAAGATTCCATCTATCATGCCTATGTGCCACTTCTCAAGGTTTACAATTGTTTACTGATAATACCTCAAGAGCTTTGTGATTTGTCTTGCCAAACTTTGAGCTTTTGCTGTGGTGTATAATGCAATCAGTACAGCCAAACATCTGTCTTTAGAATAATTATGATTCTATTCAATTTTCACAAAGTCAGCATGCATTGGAATAAAATTCTCAAAGACATATTTGCCTTCAACAAGGCTATTTTCCTACGTTATCGAAGAACAACGTAACTTCGTTGTAAGCATGCAAGTATCAAAGGTTATTATTTGTTTTTAAGAGTCCAGACCAAAAGATTTGGAGGGAGAGGAGAAAATCTCATCAAGACTCCTGTTTCCTATCACATAACTGTAGTGAACTCTGCACCCATGCCACTCAGGTGTATTTATTGTTTAGTTGGGGTTCCTTGTGCCTTTATTTCCTCATATTCTGTTAGGTATAGCTGTTGTATCTTTCAGAGGTTTCAAATTCTGCAGAAACTTCAATGTAATTGTTTAAGGCAAACTTTCATCACTTGCACACTTTGCTCTCTGGAAAATACTTGTGCCTGTCTTTAAGCACTCTTTCCTCAGCTTGCTTCATCAACAATACAAAGTTGCCTAAAAGATTTTAGTTCTTATGTCTCACCCTAAAAGGTACATTTTTAGCTCCACTAAGCACCAAGAAAACACAAGTTGGCTAGCTCAGTGGGTGAGTTCAGCAATTTGTATGGTGTTTTAAAAAAAAAAAAAAAAAAAAAAAAGAGCTTCAAAGGGAGAAATCTCATCCACCTGTCTCCCAATTAATTTCTTTTCTTTTGCCACTAGCCTATGTGCTCCAGAACTTCTCCATAACACTCAAAACAACCTTTCTAGAGGGGAATATTAGCATTCCCTTCTTATGCAGTCAAAGGAGACTTTTGATATAAATTAGTTATGCTGCCGGTAATTTCTTGGTACATATAGCATTGCTGCAGTTCAAATACAAACATTAGAGGGGAGTATCTATTTTTACTCTCTGGGAGGTAGAAGTTCATTCAAAAACATCTGTGAAAATAATGTCAGTCAAAACTTCTAGGCTGGTTTGACAGAGATCTTTACACCCAAGCAATAAAACTGAATGTCTTCACATGCTGCTGTGTATTTCCTTCCAATTATGCTCATATCACTGTTTTCCATCTGCTACAGCATGCATTGCTGACATCTTTTCTTCCTTTTGCTAAATTCTTTCCTTTTTCCACAATAAGAAGAGCGCATACCCTATATATACAGATCAGTCTTCCTTCATTTTTGAAAAGCAGCAGTACTATGACAGATGGGTACTGTTTTATTTTATTCCAAAATCCTGTTTGCTGAAGCAGCTCTTTATCCAAGGTCTGTATTTCTTCCAGTGGAGTACTGAATCAATAGGTATATCTTTCCTTTATTTTTAGTCTCTTTTGAATAACTAGTCTGATATCTCTTTGCATTTTCAGATGTCTGTTGTCAGGAGTAGTGCATTTGGACTTATGACATGCCACCAATTTGACATAAATTTGCAACATTCTTTTCATAATTCTGTTTTCTTTAAAAGCAGCATTATGTAAATCTTCCTTGACATGTAAAATAGAACCAAAGAGAAAACAATGGCATTAAATATTTCTCCTTCCAATGAATATGCCTGTCTGCAGTCAATGCAGACTGTGAGATGTGCCCAGTCTTTTCAGAGATTTTTTAGTTCTAGTAGTACAGAAGTCCTGTACTGTGATCTTGTGCTTCTTGTAACATGTTTTACTGCTACCCAGGCTTGTCCACCCAAATGTAAACTGAACAGCTACTTTGCATCAAGCATTTTCAGTATTTCCCTTGAACCTCAAACCAGCACTATCGTAGCTGACTGTGGAGTCCTCTTTGCTTTTTTGCTTAGTCTCCTCCAAAGCTATCTCCGGATGTTTCATGTTTCATGTTATTGGTCACAATGCAAATGCATCACTTTTCCATGTCTAGGAAGGACCAGTTGCTAATCTCACTTCCAAGAAACTGTAATTACCCTTCCAGTCATAGAAATGACTTGTTTCCCTAAATGCTCACTCATGCTAGGTTGGTTTATAGTCAAGACTGTATTCTCAGAAGGCTTCACTAGGAGCTTACACCACAAATGGTGCCAGCATGAACGAGACCAGAAGGACATACTGATCCTTATAATGCTGATGTTTGACATTTGATTGAAGATTCAACATCACTTTTCTAGCTGTTTCTTGATCCTTCAACATATGCTTAATTAGCCTTAAAGAGAAAGCTGGAGGCACCCAAACTTTCTGTGTCTGCTTTGATTTATGGCATCTCTAGATCTCAGAACTCCAAGGGAGGCAGGGCGTACCTTCTATATGTTCCGCAGGAAGCCAATCCAGTTTCACTTGCTATTGGAGTGTATACTTTCTACCCTGCTGCTCCTCACCAAGGAGTCAGCCAAGTCTGTGCCTGGCTTTGCTGATACAAGACTGGTACTGCCTGCAAACGAAGGCTTCTTCTGACTGCCTGTGTGGTCTGACAGGTAGTAACTTCATGTTCTGCCACGTCCCAGAGCCTATGTAACAGACGAATTTCCCATGAAAATGCTGATTAAAAAAAAAAAACAAAAAACCACAAAAAAAAACCCAAAAAGATTTACACATTCCTACTCTTTTCTTTGGTGGCCCTTGAGTTCTCAAAAGGAGGTATGACCTCAAAAGGTCATGAGGGATGACTATAACTAGATATCCTAGGGGTCCCATCTGAACAAATCCCATGAAATTTCCATGTAGATATCTTTATCCAAGCTCAGGAACCTAAAATACCTTTATAGATGATGTAAAACAAATCATACACTGAGAATGTGACTTATTAAATCCCACAGTTGGTCAGATGACTCACATCCTAGAAGTGACCATTTCTATTGCCTGCAAAGGAGTTCAAAGGGGAAAAGGCTGAAAGCAGACATTTACACTACAGACATCACTAGACTTATAAATTCACTCCAAATGTCTTGATTCCATCACAAATGTTCCAGAACAGTGGCCGGTTGCTGCTTTCCTGCTGTACGCAGAAATGTCACTGTACATCTTGAAGAGTTCCCAGTTACTGGGAACGTTTTTTCAGTGTGGAACCCCCTCCAAATGTTCTTTGGAAGAAAAAATATCAAAAGCATTTCATTAATATTGTACAGGTAATTTCAGATCTCAAGTTTTAAAAAAGAATGGTTTGAAATGTTAAACATTGTTTAGTTTTAGTGAGTGCTGATGTCTCCAGCTGTTCTGCAAATAGCCAGGAAATGAAGATCAGTTGGTTCCGATTTGCAGTCTGAAGCTGGATGAGATCTGCTTGCATGCTTTACAGTTAAATAGGAGCTTGCAACTTCTTTAACATCTTTTCCTCTCATTTCTGAATAAGCACAGTCCTTAGCCTCTGAAGTGGTCTCATGCTTTATAGAAAGTAGGACATTACTTTTTTTTCAGATGTGTCTCATCTTCAGTCTTATCGTTGCACCAAAATATTTTTAATGTTTGGAAATTCTGGGAATTAAATTAATTAAATTTTCTTTTTCTTCTTTCTTTTCTGTGGGATACTAGCTTGTAACTAGAACTTGCAGATACTTTTTTTTTTTTCATTTGACAGATACGAGGAACTCTGATGGTACTTTTCTTTATGTACCAGAACCTGTTCTCAATTAAATACTAATCTTTGCAGAAAAAAGCAGTTCCTTTTAATTGTACTATAAATAGGTCTTCTGCATTGCTTTCAGTAAGGTACTAAATTAATGAAAAGTTCTTTCTTTTCTTTTTTGCTTTTTTGAAAAATCTGAAGAGTCACAGATTTATAATCTTCTTTCCCCTTAAACCACAATTATCTGCTAAAATTGGATTATGTGGGACAAGAGTCACAGTATATGTGCATGTGGAAGTGCTTTTGATAATCCTGTTCTCTTCCTGAAAGAGCAATAATATTGTCAATATCTATCTTGGCACTTGTGGCATCACTGAAGATAAAACACAAGTATCAGAAAAGATTTCTGTCACTTTTCTATTTTGGAAGGCAGAAGTTCATTCTAGCATATTTGTGGATGTAGCAGCAGTGAAGACTGGACTCCTGATACACCAGTGATCTGCAAATAAAGCTGACCAATGCTAAATACTGATGAGTGAGGTGTTTATTATGCTTCTTCATCTGTTAGACTTCTGAAAAGGAGGACAAGTGGTTTCCACCGTAACTTTTGGTTTCAGTGTTAGTTAAACTTAGTCACAGCCTCCACAGCCTCCATCCATCCCACATATACTTTGTATGTATGATTTCTGCTACCCTCACTCCATTAAACAGTTGAAATCATTAGTCCTTTATCCCTGTTACACTGTCAGAAGGTTGTATCATAGAATCATAGAATTGTAGAATCATTTAGGTTGGAAAAGACCTTTAAGATCATCAAGTCCAACCATTGACCCAGGGCTGCCAAGCCCACCACTGAACCATGTCCCTAAGCACCACACCTACACATTTTTAAAACACTTTCAGGGATGGTGATTCCACCATTTCCTTGGGCAGTCTGTTCTGGTGCTTGACCACCCTTTCAGTGCAGAAATCTTTCCTTATATCCAACCTAAACTTCCCCTGGTGCAGCTTCAGGCCTTCCCCTCTTGCCCTACCGCTTGTTACTTGGGAGAAGAGGCCTAGTTGCAGAAAGCAATACGTCCCTCCTGAGTCTCTCCAGGCTAAACACCCCGTTCCCTCAGCCGCTCCTCATCAGACTTGCGCTCCAGCCCCTTCCTCAGCCCCATTGTCCTTCTCTGGACACACTCCAGCACCTTCATGTCTTTCTTGTAGTAGAGGTGCTCAAAACTGACCCCAGGGCTCGAGGGGCGGCCGCACCAGGGCCCGGCACAGGGGGACGGGCACTGCCTGGCCCTGCTGGCCACGCTGCTGCTGACACCGGCCAGGGCGCTGCTGGCCGCCGTGGCCACCTGGGCACACTGGGGGCTCATGCCCAGCCGGCTGCCGACCAGCCCCCCCAGGCCCTTCCCCGCCGGGCAGTTCCCAGCCCCCTGCCCCCAGCCCGCAGCGCTGTGGGGGGCTGGTGTGACCCACGGGCAGGGCCCGGCACTCAGCCCTGTTGGGCCTCATACAACTGGCCTCGGCCCCTCGGCCCGGCCTGCCCAGACCCCCTGCAGAGCCCCCTGCCCCCCAGCAGGTCACACTGCCCCCAGCTCGGTGTCCTCTGCAAACCCACTGCGGGTGCGCTCCATGCCCCTCGTTTAGATTGTCAAAGAGGATACTAAACAGGACTGGTCCCAATCCTGAGCCCTGGGAACACCCTTGTTACCAGCCACCAGCTGGGTGTAACACCATTTACCACCTCTCTTTTGGCTCAGCCATCCAGCATCCCCAGTTATTTTACCCAGCAAAGAGTACAACTGACCAAGCCATGAGCAGCCAGTCTCTCCAGGAGAATGCTGTGGGAGACAGTGTCAAAGATTTTACTAGTAATTAGGCAGGCAATACAGCATTTCTATCATCCACTAGGTGGGTCCCATGCAGTGCCTCACTTAGATGTGTCTGCAGTCTTGGAAGCATGAATATGCAACATCCTTCTGCAAGTGGACCTTGACCTTGTTTGGAGTTTCTAGCAGGGGAGCACAGGTACCATATAGTGTTCTATGTGCTTTTCAAATCTATAATCTTCAGCTTCTTTTCTGGAATTTCTGGTAATAGGTATTTCCTAGTCTAGCTCGAACACTAGAACTATTCCATCTTATATTTTTGTTTTCTGAAGAGAATTTAAGCCTGATGCAATTTTTCTTTCTCTTTTGGTAAAATGAAGAGTCTATGTTCTACACTTTATGAACTTCAGTCTTTGCCTTCTTCTCAGGCAGAAATGACTTCATAAGTGCATATGCAACTTGTTTGCCTGCTCCTGGCCTACCAAGTATTCAGGTAGAAGTGGCCTCGAAACACATACCCAAGCCATTTGTTTTCTGGTAAACCTCCTTCTCCTATGGCTAGTCATTGTCTTTATAGCATTGTCCATCTCACCATCAGTATTCATTTCTTAAAGCCTTGTTCTTCTGAAACCACTGTTGTTGTTAAGGTCTTTCATGCCACTGTTGGGTAGGTGACTAAAAGCATATGGTTTTGAAAGACACAATTCCATTCAAACTCACACTCTGGTGGTGTTTTCCACCAATAGTTGTGACACTATGACAGTGAATTCAATGTCTCTGCAGTAACATATTTAGCCTTGTAGAGTGAAAACTTCTTTAGGAAGCCCATGGGAATCCAATGTTTCTGTTACGCATCAGGAGATGAAGGCAACTGGCTGCCATTGTTCTTTTGGCACTATGTGGCACTAATTCATGTCAAGTACCCGATTCCTTTAGTACCTGATTCCTCAATTACTTCTCTCCTGAGTAGAAGGAAGCTATGGTTTGATTATGATATTTAAGTTCCATGAATTTGCATAAGGGTTTTTTTTAGATATATGAATCTCTTCTGTAAACTGTTTGTTAGTCTGGATACTGCTAATTCAGAGGGGCTTGACAGAACTCAGAGATCTGATATGGTCTCTGTTTTGTCTTAATATGTGATATAATTAAGGTGACTCAGCACAGAGTGGAAGATCTCCTCCACCATTATTCAGAACAATGTTCTTCACCTGTGGTGTATAAACTCTGTGGCCTCTACAATCTTCTCCAGTCCTTTAGTGAACATGAGCATCTATCCTGGACATCTGATTTCTTTCTGCTGAAATGTTCTTTCTGTCATTGTCACGCCCTGCTTGGAAGAAAATTATGTGTTGAAATGCCTCCCTCGATTTCAATAGGGATTTACCAAGAAAGGTTGTGATGCTGTCTAATCAACAAACCATATGTCATGTTCTGCTTTGTTTGAAGAAGCATGAAATAATAAAACATTCCTGGTGTGAGTCTCCAGAATTTCTTGAGTGATGTGTGGGGTCACAGGTTGACAGTGTCTGTATTTTTAATAATTTACTGTTGTGGCTGAATGTGGATTTAAAGATATTTTGTCACAGGCTCAGCATCAGCTGGACTCATTTCTCAAAGCCCCATTCCTCTTTAGAAAAGAAAATTACTGTTGTCAAAATCTCTCTTTCAGTTTAAACTGTCATTATAAGTGAAATCCAGGTGTCAAAGATGATTTCTTCTTTTCAGACAGCAAGCTCAGCCAAGCATTTCTATGGAAAAAGAAACAATTGGTATTGCTGAATTCCCTGACATGTTGGGTATTGTTGGTAATGTATGTGTTTTCTTCTTTACCCTATATGTTCACGTCTCTGCCTTCTCCAGGAGAAGTGACTAAACTCTAATTTTTGTTTTGAAGCTACTTTAGAAATACCTCCAGGTTGTATGATGAGTCATCCAGCTTTTCTTGAGGCATTATATTGGTCTTCTGTAAGGAGCAGACAGCACCATTATCCTTTTCACATTGTTTTCAAAAGATTGCCTATTTCTTCACAGTCAGGAAAACTTCAGCCCCTGCAGTCTTCTTTTTACTGCTAAAATGTCTTTAATTCACATAAAAAATGGCAATACATTTTGTTTTGGGAAGATGCCAGTCCTTATTAATTCTGTTTCTTACTTCCCAATGAGAAGAACCTGTGTACCAAGAAATTGTGCACCCATTTTCCGAATTACCTTAACTAAAAAAAATGGTGGGATTCTCATTTATGCCATCAAACAAGATATTGTATAAAAATTGTCCCTCCTCTGCTCTTGTCCATCAAGCTAGTCATCTCACTGTAGAAATGCAAAAGCATGCATTATTCTCTGCTTTGTATGCTTCAACTGGTTCTGGGTGGCCCTGTCTGAGCAGGGGGATTGGACCAGATGACCTCCAGAGGTCCCTTCCAACCTCAGCTATTGTGTGATTGTGTAATTCTGTGAAATTCAGAATATTAAAGATCTTTCACAGACTTGCAATGCAATTCTACTCATTTCTCAGAATCTTTTTTCCCCCATAAACTGATTATTATTGTTAGAAACTCTGGTGGAGACGTTTCCTGTTTTACATAACACACAAGAGTCTAAGATGCAACCACTGTTGGCACATTCTTGTCTGTGAATTTCAACAACTGAAGATCCTATCAAATTTTTTGTTTGTTTTGGCCACGAACTGCATATACATGCAAAACACTTAATAGTGAGTGTAATTATGTCCCTTTTCCCAAAATGCTCATATCTTGGAAAATTCCCCTTTAGATAAATGCGAAATAATAGATTACCTTCATTTCCAAATTTGTAAGGAAATGACTGCAGGGCAGATGAGAGCATTGACACTCCTTTTCTGTAGTCTTTCAAATACTTTCACACTTTCTATAGTTATTTCAAAATGTGTGATGTTTTGGGGGGTGCGGGTGCTGGGAGGACCAGATATCAATCGAAGACTTACATATTTAAAGCGTTCTTTCGTACTTTTCTGCTTGCTCAGTTTGTTCTTCACAATGAAATTTTATACTGAAGTATCAGATCATTCCTGGGAGTTTGGCAGAAATTCTACGAATGTCGCTGCTCTCTAGGCCCATCATTTTTCTCTGAGGTGAAGCTATTGGAGCTGTACAGTCTGATTTCCCCCTTCACCAAATTTCAGATCATCACTGGCTGATACAATCCACTATTGGATCTGTCATACTGTGTTAGTGGTGGAAGATTCAGTTCTAATATTTTTCACATAACTTAACATTCTCTGAACTTTTCAAGTCCTGTTCCTCTTTCAGATGAGCAGTTAAGTTTCCTTTTGCTGGCACGAAGTGCAAGCACCTGATGTCTTCTTTCCTTTTTGCTGAATGGAAGTTACACAACATTTATTCCAGGTTTCCAAGTCATCAGCTGTAGTGGAATGAAGCTGGTTAATTAGCATTGATAATATACAACTGTGGGCTGGCTTCAGGGGCGGTGGGCTGGCCGATGTAGATAAGGTGCAGCTGTGGCTGGTTCTGTTAAGGGGTTGAGAGTCAGTGAAGAGGGAGCAGCCGAGGAAGAGAAGGTGAGAGAGGAAGAAGCAAGAGGGGAGAGAGCAGACACCCTGGATGAGGAGAAGGCAGCAGAGGGACTGTATGAAGAGTGTGCTGGTATGAAGTGGTAAAAGACCTTGTTACAGCTTGATAGTTTGGAGAGTGCTGTGACAATCAACTTTCTTAATTTTCAACTGTAATATTGTAAAGAAAGGCTTGCATTGTTCTAGGCTAAATAAGAGGTAGATCTTGTTCTCAGTTCACTTTCTTTCCCATCCACTTATGCTTTCTCAGAGCTTCCACTGATGGGAGAACACCAAACTGGCAATGTGTTTGTGGAAACACTTTCTTGGTCTGCATCTTCCATCCCCCACAAACACAAGCATATTTCAGGGCATATTTTGTTTGGTACTTTTTTGCTTCTGTGGAAGGAGGTAGATTACAAGAAAAATTTTTTCCCTATAGCTTGCCCCACCTTGGGTACTGAAATGTCTTTTTTAGCTTTTGTCTTCAGCAAAGCAGTACAAACTTTCCTCGTTACTGGTACTCAGGAGAAACTGCATGGCCCAGAGGAAAGCATGGCTGTAATTTTCATGCACGCAGCTGTTGCTTGCTGTCTTAGTGATGATGGCTGTAGGGCAGTACCAATCTGCTCATGGATCTTCTGGCTTCTTGTCTACCTCATAGAGACCAGACTTCGACACCCCACGCACCCTGAAAGGTGGGTACTGTGTTTTCCTGCACATACTATGCTCTTTCCAGTTGTCCTTTCCACTTTTCCACATCCTGAATAGGATAAAGCATTTTTCTGCTATGTGGGGAAGGTGAGAAGACGACGACAATTCTGTGGTTGTTGCAATAGATTTCTTCTGTCTACAGGGAGAAAATTATGGTTTTCACCAGATCCTTTAAACTTTGTCCTTGCCTCCATGCTGTGACTGATCTTAGCCGTAAAGCCTTGAATTTTCCCCTGTGATCCAACTAGTACTTGTCCTCCCCTTTGCTTCACATTTTCTTTGTTTCATTCAAATTTCTTACAGCTAATTTCACCTAATTTCCAGTTTCGCTATAATGGCAGCAGAGACACAAAGTATCCCTCTGCTTCTGCACTATACCCACCTGCCCTTCCCTCCAGCACTCACCCTCCCATGTTTTCTTTACCAAATCCTTCCCACAACTGAAGCAGACTGACCATGTCTTCTCATTCAGGATTGGAGTGAGAAGTTGACTCCACTCCAGCCCTTCAGGTATGCATAGAAGAAATCTTCTCCAGTGCTATTTATCTACAAACATAGAATGGTAAACATACAATGGTGAGGCAGATGTCAGTTTTATTAACTTCATAAGAAGACTGTGTGCGGATGCTTTCTTTCTCCTGAACCAAATCAACTCTGTATGTTGCTGGGATTTAAAGAGCTGTCAGGCATAAAATCTTCTCTTAAGATATTGTTTGCATCCTAAACCCATTTGATTTAAGATGACAGAATGAGAAACATGGTATATTGCAAAATATTCCCCTCCCATTTACTTAAAATATCCCAAAGTCCCATTTAGGGTCTTTTATCAGGTATTTACAAATGCTGTATGTGTTTGCACATAAATGCATGCTCAAGGAGGGTGGGTTTTTTTCTTTTTTCAATTAGTGAGCTCCAGGCCAGGTTCACCTTCTCTCCTTCCTAATGTCAGTATAATGACTGTGACTTTCTAAATTAACTTGTTTCCTAAATTGTCCAATATTAATGCAGGTGCAGTAAGCATCATGTTAGTCACCTCATCTCTGTCATTCCAGAAGGGTGTGGGTCTCCTATAGGTCCAGTGTCATATCTGTCTGCCCTGTATGGATATGTCAGATAACTTAGATTGTCTTAAATAGCAACAGATGCCTATTTTTAGGCATCCAAAGGAGACAAGACCTGGATATATACTACTGAATAATTAAGAAACTGGCAAACTCAACAAGGTCTGCAAACTCACTAACACCTGCCTCAATGATAGGTGTCATTGCCCTCCAATCATCTTACCATATTAGTAGGCTCTCTCCCAGCTGAGCTTATATGCTGCAGGGTATTATACTTAACACATCACTTATGATTATTCCTAGTTCCTGGTTCCTAACTAACATGAATTTAGTTTTTAAAAGAAAATTCTTGGTCTTCAAATTTGGAAATCCCTGTTGGCTGCTTCTTCTATGTTTTGTCTTCTGCGTAGTTTTTGATTAACTTGTTCCACTAAGAAACACCGTTAAGTAGCACCTTGGGAGCAGAGATACTCACCCACTGTACATAGCTGGCAGCTTCAGAGTCTATGTCCCACCTGCCCCAGGGAGCAGACTTTATCAGTCTTGCCCAGCCACAAAGTTTGACTCAGTGGTAGATTTGGATTCATTTTTAGGGCTATTTTCCAGTAGCAAGGATTACAGCATATACAGTTCATACAGTTGCTGAACGATGAATAACAGGGTTCAACTTCCCAGTAACTTATATTCGAAGAACCCTTGCCATGTCTTCCTTTTTTAGATATTTGATAAGTTCCCCACATTTTGTTATTAATTATTATTTTTCATTATGTGTCCATTACAAACTTTTAGAATTCTTTAATTACTTTTTAAGTGTGCACTCACAGAGGGGTACTCTGGGATCTTAAAGTGCACTGACACGTTCCTTCAATTGGATCCATTGTATCACAGATGTTCTGCCTCTGTAAAATACTGTACCCATATAGCCCTGTAGCACAGGGTAGCCATTGGCCATAGGCTTTGTACTGAGTTCGTAAGGTCTCAGGGCTCATGTTTGCTCTGTCTGAACTTTTCCTGACCCACCTGCAACTTTGTGTGACTCAGTTTAGCTGTGACAGTAATTTCTTTACTTGATCAGGTGCCTGTTGCTAATTTTTCTTTACTTTTGTTTGTAGTACAACTGTAGTTCTATACAGATAGCAGTTGTTCCAGGTAGAATGAGATATTTAAGGCTAATGCAATGATGCAATGCAGAGAAATTCTGGCAGGGGAGTGTAGGCAACAGATGGGACACAGCCTGGCACTGTAGACCCCACACTATAAATTCAGTAATAGTCGATTAAGAAAACTGCAGATCTGGGGCTGGAAAGAAGCGGTTTTAGTGGCAATGAAAAGAACAGGGAAATAACATATGTCAAAGGCACCATATATAGTGCATTTGGGTGTAACCTGGTACTGCAGACCAATGAAGAAAGAAAAGTGTGAATATATATATACACACACAGATACAAAAAAGCGCTTTTTTTGCCCATAAACAAGATTTTGAACATAACCATGCAAATATAGGGATCTATCAGAATAATAACTGGGACTCTGATCCACACTGCGATCAGCTGACGACATAGCAGGAGGCTTAGAATAGAAGTATGTTATTTCAATAGGAATCAGATAACAATTATCCCTAGCTTAAATTTTGTCGTTCTGCTCTTAGCATTAAATAATGTAGATTGCTTTTTGCTTTAAGTCTTACTATAAAATAACTTCCAGTTAGTATGAATTCCTATGAACATTTTTTTCTGCTACACTGTCTATTCTCTGCCACTATGTTTATACTGAATCATGCATTTTCTTGTATGAGTACGGTAAAGATGCATCTATTATTGTGAAATAATTTGAAAACAGGATATTTATTGTTTGCATTTATTTTGGAACATCAAAGCAGAAGCATTTCTGATTGATTCTCTCAATTTTCTAAACATCCAATGCTGGGTTGCTTTTTGTAGTAATTTCTCCTCATTATTTGTAGACGTGAAATGCTGTAGTTTATTGTACTGACAAGATTCAATGGAATTTCCTATAATTTTGTCTTCCCAAGGGAAATTGTAATCCATAGCATTTTTTCACTGCAATTTTCATAAAAGTACTTGTCTAGAAAGTTTTTATGTAGTAGTCTAATCTAGTAGATAGTTGCCAGTATCATGGTTTAACCCCAAATTAACTAAACCAACTAAGTACCACACAGCTGCTTGCTCACTCCCCCGCCAGCCCAAGTAGGATGGGGAGGAGAATCAGGAAAAAGGCAAAATTTGTGGGTTGAGATAAGAACAATCCAATAATTGAAATATAATAACAACAACGATAAAAATTGTAATGAAAAGGAATGGGGAGAAGAGAGGAATAAAACCCTAAGCGGGGGGGGTGGGGAGGGGAACCAACCAAAACAAGGAAGTGATGAAGTGATGCACAATACAACTGCTCACCACCTGCTGACTGAGTCCTCGAGCAGCAACCGGCAGGTCCTGTCCAACCCCTGCAGTTTATATACAGAGCATGCTCTATGTTATGGGATATCCCCTTGGCTAGTTTTGGTCAACTGTCCTGGCTGTGCCCCCTCCCAGCTTCTTGTTTCCCCCGTCACTGGAAGAACATGAGAAACTAAAAAGTCCTTGACTCAGAGTAAGCACTACTTAGCAACAACTGAAACATCAGTGTGTTACCAACATTATTTTCGTACTAAATCCAAAACACAGCATTGTACCAGCTAATAAAAACAAAATTAACTATCCCAGCTGAAATCAAGACACAAAGAGAAGCAATAAAGTTACTCAAAGCTCACAACTGCACACTCACTCTATCTTCCTTCAAAAGAGCAGAGCAGGAAGTATTATTTATTCCCTTTTACAACAATTAAGGAATCAGTCAATACCCAAAGAGCAAAACAGTAAATGTAGATTTCTCTAACTCATAAATAGTTTGTAGTAATCCACAGCAGAGATATCTGTCCCTTGCAATTATTTTCCTTCCTGAGATACATGTGCTCTAGGAGTACTTCATTAAACTTTCTGTGATGGGATGTTTTTATTGCTGTATTATATGCAATTGTGAACTGAGCCAGAAAAACAAAGTAAAATTAATCTTTAGGTCAATTTTACAAGTATTTGTACGTGTGTGAATCTGCAACTTATATGTATTTATTGCCACATGTATTCAGTATAAATTACCATACTATGGTATTGCAATTCTAGATATAATTCTTTCCAGAAACCATTTTCTCATAAAGTATTCTACCTTTTTGTTTCAGATGTAATTTCAGACACTCCTAATGAATGCCACCAACTGCTGGGATCTGTCTTTGAATGTTTCAGTCCCTTGACTGGAACAAAGAGATAAGAATACATAATTTAATTTATATACAGGATAAGTATTTCAGTTTTACTTATTTTTATAGGAGAATGTAGCATCTTTCATCTTCCTGGGGCTGAAAAACCGCTGATAACTCTCCTCTGCATTTTCTACTTTAAGTACTGCTGTGAGATCCAGATAGCAAAGAGCTTCCACTTATTGTGGATGGTGAGAACCATAGATGCAACTATACAGGTGTTTCAGATGTTTTTGGCAGAAGTAAAAAGCATGGTGAACATTTCTTTGGCAATTGCCCTGGTCATCACAGTGGAGATGAGACTGAGAAGTCCATTGTCATTTAGGCCTTTACCATCTGGCATTTTGAGGAAAGTCATCAAGGAAATGAAAGTTAAGAGCTTCATTGTGAGTTAAACTTGCATATCAGCTGGGCTTTGGTTTAAACTATGCTTAAGAGGCATAATTCCAAGTTAAGATTAAGACGCCTACCTTCAGGCTACATTAATGTTACCAAGTAACTTGTCATAGCAGGAGTAGATCAGCAGTATGAAACATGTCATACCCATCTACAAGAAGGGGCCAAAAGAAGACCAAGGAAACTACAGACCCATCAGTCATACTTCAACCCCTTGGAAAGTAATGGAATGAGTTCTTCTAGAAAGTATTACTCACCAAATGAAACGAGTGATTGGGAAAAAACAGAATGGATTTACCAAGGACAAATCATGCCAGCCTAACCTGATAACCTTCTACAAAAAAATAGCATCTTCTATTGGCATGGAGAGTGCAGTGGATGTTGTTTATATGGTCTTCAGCAAAGTTTTGACACTGTTTCCCAGAGCCTTCTGGAAAAACTGGCAGGATGCAGACTGGATGCTTGGCCTGAAAGTTGGGTAGAAATTTGGTTCACAGACCATACTCAGAGGGTGGCAATCAATGGTTTTCACTCAGGCTGGTAGCCTGTCCCAAGTGGGGTCCCCCAGGGATCGATACTGGGCCCCATGATGTTCAACATCTTCATAAAGGTTCATAAAGGACCAATAAAGTCCATGAGCATATGTAAGCAGTGAAATGGGCATAAACCTCTTTTACCCGTGCTGTTACCTACCTCCAGAAAGCAGTCACACCCTCTCCACAGACTCTCTGGTTTATCTACACACTATAAACACATCGTGATATTCAGTCCGCAAGACATTAAAAATGGTGTGGTCAACTGACAGCTGTTCTGCGTATATGAGGCCACATCTTAGGTCTACTGAAGTTAATCGGTACGTCTGTGGAGAGATTTTGAGGGTAAACTTTCTACCGTTTTTGTTTAACACCATTCTCTTACACAGCCCTGTGTATGTGCATCGAAGAGCATTAACTCTAGCAAATGGGTTCAAGTATCCTATTTTTGAAATGCGTGAGACCAGCTGGGAAGAGATAAAACCATTGTTGATTGTGGAAAATTTCTTGATATCTTTCATAACAAAGTCACAGTTATTTTGGCACAGTACAGAATGATATTTTTCAGCTGTCAGTGATGCTTCAAATAGAGAAGAAAAAGAGTTGAGACTATCATTATCACTGAATCACTTCAGTTTTACAACTCTAGCAACAATAGTTTACTTCATAATTTCTTTAACTAAAAATGAAACATTTGTGAAAGAATGTGCTCCTAGCTGGCTCCTGTCTCTGCATTTGCCATTTACAAAATGAAAGGAAGAAATATTCAGAAAACAAATTTTCTTTATAGGAACAAAGCATTCTGTCTGAAAGCATTACGCATCCACATCTTGCAACTTTTCCCTGAAGACCTGCATATTACTTCTAAAGTAGCTTCTTGATCAATAATGAGTATTATTTTGCAAATTTGCATTACCTTTAATTAGACCTTTTGCCATATGGAGGTAGCTCCATTCTCACCTATGAGGAAACAAATCTGTATCACACATTCTCATAATTTTTGCAGTCTGATGAGTCATAAGCAGATGTCCTCTGTCATTTGAACTGCCATCTGTTTTAACTGACTGGAAGATGTTTGGCTATTTCTGTCAAAGTGTATAAACTTTTTTTCTGAAAAGCCTATTCCTTAGACAGCATGTGTTAAAGAGTAGCCCTGGAAAGACAGCTGCTTTTTTTTCAGAGCCTAGCAAGACTCTGTTTCTGTTAACTTTTTTCCCAGTCC
The DNA here is from genome assembly GCF_023634085.1 of Falco cherrug. NCBI lineage: Eukaryota > Metazoa > Chordata > Aves > Falconiformes > Falconidae > Falco > Falco cherrug. The sequence goes on from NC_073698.1 coordinate 9,571,284, forward strand.
TTTCAGAATGGAAACTGGTTGCCATTCTCATTCATCCTTAATGGTTTAAGGACTGCCCAGGCTGTATAATTAGAATTTCTTCACCGCCATCTTCTGCTGCATGGCTCACTACCATTGAAACAGATGGAGTCATAACAGCCCTCTGAGTCATTCTTAAGCTGGTACAATGTCATTGATGAATGTCTGTATGCGTTTGATGTGATTTTTTCACCATGTGGTTGTGCCTTTCTAGTTGAAGAAGGTACTGCGTTAGCTTGTAAAATGAGTTTTGTAAGCATTATGGTAGGTAGGCACTTTACGTGAATGGTATGCCTATTATTTGAATATGTCTATCCACATTATTTCAACCTTTAAAACAAGACTTTAGAGGTGTCACTAACTTTCTAACTTGCAGAGACAGCAATGTAATTTTAGTATGTACCTGAGATATTTTCAAAGTCTTGGAGCTTTCTGTATTGCATATTGTTCTGTATGAAGCTTCTTACCATGACAGTGTCCACCCAGTCTGGGAGCTCTCAGGATTGAATTGCACCCATGTTACTGTTTTTCCCTCTACACAAGGAATGCATTTTCTGTGGTCTCCACTCATCCTGCTTTCTGTGCTTAACACCATAAATTAGATGCCAGGGAAAGACAAATTACAGTGGTACTTTAATTGTGAGTAAGAATTGTCATAAATATTGCCAGTTGCTTCAGAAAATTAGTGACAGAAGAAATCATATCTTAACTGCTGCTTAAAACCTTATCCTAAGCTTTCACATAGCAGATGCTCTAAATACCATTGATCCTCTGTTCTTTTTAATCATTCACAGAAGTACTGCCCTGTGGTCCAGTGACTTTGCAGAGCTACGATTTATGTTATATATTATATAGCATTATTTCATTTGCTAACCCCAGGGAGTTACAGGTTATCACTTCCAAAGAGCATAGCTTCACACCATACCCTCACATCAAGAGCTAACTCATCACTGCTCAGCAAAAAAAGTTGATTCTCTACATCAGGGAAATACTTCAGGGAGCTTGGAACTCGCTTGCTTTTTGATTTCCAGCCCAGTGCATAATTCTGCAGCACTGTATTTACTTTTTTTCTGGTTTTAATTTCAAGTCTGTGTATAACGGAGAACATTTATGTGGCATATATTAATAACCAAAATTAAAAGATTTTTAACACGATATTCTAATGTGTATTCTTCAGGTTTCCACATATGCCTATATACCTGTCAGCCCATCCATTTGTCCGTCCATCCATCTATCTATCCATCCACCTGTGATGATGGAAGCAAATGCATACAACTTGGAAAGAGAAAGTTGTGTCTTTCTCATGTTTACAGAATATTATTGTATTTGAATAGGATTCTGAAAGATCAGAGTTCACAATAGCTCAGAATATTTAATACTGTATTACAAAAAATAGGTTATGAATAACATTTTTAATCCAATATTCATACCCACGTAGTCATACAGGTTTTCTGTAAGGAAGACTTTGTAATATGTTTGAAAGAACAGTAAACATAAAAGTAAAGATATGAACATGTGAAACAGAGATAAAACCTGAGAATTAAAAATGAAAAAAAGAAAGAGAAGGTAGAGAAGAAAAAAGGAGTTGGGAAGGAATAATTCATCAAGAATGGGAAGAACATATTTTGAAATTTTGTAGTATTTCTTCCTCCTGTTCATACTTCTATGTTAACAAGGTGAATCACTTATTCCAGGATCAAAATATTTTTGCTTTTTCATTGACAAAACATAGTCACAGACTTAAAGTTTAGATAACTTCAGACATTTTGTTTGAAGGAATCAACAGCAAAGAAGGAAGATAAACATCTGCAAGAGATCACAACTATGTATATAATTTTGTAAGCCCTTTCCACATATGAGTGGCTAAGGCCTAGAAGTATAAAAGGTCACTAGAAACAAAACAAAAATACCAACTATAACTTCTTCACAGGAGTTAATGGAAAGATTTGCTTTCGACTCAATAGACTCAAGACAATGAAGAGAATAAAGAAGTGTGATGCATATGGCACTGACAGAACTGAACGTCCTTTGAAAGTGAGCCAGGCTAGTACAGCCAGAGAGAATGTTGCTGAAGTGACCAGAAGCAATGAAAAGTAGCAATGCTGTTCTGGATCCTTACCAACCTAACCAAACCATTGCTTTAGCTTTCCTTAATTGTTATAGGGCAGAGGAGAAGTTCTTCCAAAAGCTCAGATCCTTCCTTGTGTCCAGAGACTTAAGAAAGGGTAAGATAATATGCTTAGCCTGTAAGTCACAGAAAGCTATTTGGGGGCCTGAGGTGCTTTTTTTCAAGCCTCAGAAAAGTTGGGATGAGGATCTAAACTCCTGCCAGCTGCTTGGATTTGTTGGGAGTGCTGCAATAGCCTTTAACCATCCAAATCTCATATTGTTGAAGTGCAGTATCATTATTAACTAATTATATGCTTGCCATCAGCCTGTGGCATGGATAAGCAGATGTGAGAGCTTTTGTTTTGTCAGAGGAAAACCAGACTGTAGGGGAATAATGAGCAGTCATAAGTTTAGACTTTAGAGCTTTACAGTGAGTATACCTATGTTTCTGCTCATTTACTGTTGCTACTAAAGAAAGAGAGAAAATAACTCTTCTACCTTCAGGTCAAACACCTCAAGATTTTTTACAGCCTCTTGGAACTTACTTTACTGCCTTGCAGCATGCTGTGATGATAGAGTCTGTCTCTGATGCACCAAAGGTCAAGGTCAGTTGTAACTCTTCAGCCAGGTGGGTTTAGAGTTTATTGGTGGTGATGACCAGCACTTGTTAACAAAAACATTCTGTTGTCCTTCCTACAGTTTCACCAGTATCCAAAGAATTGTTTAAAACAGGAGGAAAAAAAAAATTATTTTTTTTTTTTACGTTTCAATGTTACCATGAGCATCCTGACAGAACTGAGAGAGCAGGGGACAAAGAGTCACTTTAGCATCTCCTATTGTGTTTAAGCAGTTTCTAAAGCTTTGAAAAGATTAATGTTTTTTAATAAGTATTCATTTCTTCCTCTCAAATGCTGTGTTGATAAGCTTTTTAGATTAGCAGATAATGTATAGGACTTCAAAGGCTTATGCAGGCATTCCCAGTTGGCTTCCTGAATACAGCTGGGAGTCAAACTAATTGGCAGTCTGCAGCGAGGCAATTAGCCACAGGATGAAGTAAAATGGAGACAGAGACCTAACATTATATATGCATCATTACTTGAATATATGCTTTGTTTTGTGTGAGTGAAACTGTTACCAGAGTATTAAGGTAGATTTAATACACAAATAACTGAAATTCATCGGGGTGGGGAAGGGCTGAACCCTCCATTTGCATCCTGTGGGCAAACTGGCCATTTAAGTAGAGTAAACCCACTATTTTCTAAAAAGATCTATTTGCACTGCAGACTTCATACTTGGTAAACCAGTACTAAAGGAGGGAACTGAGGGAGGTCCTGATCTCTGTCACACAGTAAAATGCAAAATAATTCTATTGACTTCAATTATGTTTTTCTGGTTTTCTTCTGGGGTTAGAATCTAATTCATCTCTATTATAATCACATTATAGTCATACAGAAAGAGTGCTAAATAAATTTTCCTTGGGTATATACTGGCTGTAATATAATAGGACTCCTTTCCTTTTTTCCTCCTCTGAGATCACAGAGGCTGCAGCAAGCATTCAAAGAGTAATATTATTTTATAAATGTAAAAATGTAGTGGTACCATTCAATGTGACAGATTAAAGGATTCAAAATGTCATAAGACTGAAAACATTTTCACACTGTTATCAGCAATGTTCATCATAATTGTTCTCTGGTCTTCAGGGAATTACACTGCAGTCTTTTGCAACGAGAGCAAGGATAGCACTCCTTGCTCAGAGATCGGACAGCAGAGCAATTGGACTCATTACCCTGAATCAGACAGATTCAGCAGAACACAGAATCTCAACTTGAGACAACCGCAGAGGCTCAAAGGAAAATATTTTTTGACCCCAAAGATTTTTTGGAAATAAGGAAACATCACTACTGTGCAAGCTGGTTCTGTGGCCTCTAACTTCTTTGGCTTTTCAAGGAATAATGTTTGAATTTTCCGTACAAACACCTTTACATTCCACTGGTAGGTGAGGTGTTTCTTGCATATGGTATGTGCAGGAACTTGTATCTGCAGATTTCCATGGGACAGCTGTGGAAGTCCAAGGAATTAAAGAATTTTTTTCCTCAAATGGAAGGAGACATTATTGATGCTTGTCCATTAAGTAAAAAGGCTGCAAATGCAGAAGAGGAAATCTGACAGCAGCTTACAGCTGAGAGTAGGACTGAGGCCCTGATCAGGGGAGCAAACACTAGAGCAGGAGCAGGAATTCCCTACTGTCTCATGGCTGAGTTACAAGGTGTACTTCCCTCTTGCTTCTTCTCTTGCAGCTCTTCAGTGTTTTGCCTCCAAAAGAAGGTATGAGCCATATTCTACCCAATTCATAAATAAAAGTATGTGGCTGAATCTCTGTTTCTAAACTCTGGCTATGATATAGGGTAAGTTCACTGCTGCTACTCCTCCCTTTCCTTCCTGTCCTAAGCTGAAATGAAGCACTCTTTTTGACCTCTACCTTAGACTTCTTGATTTCTCAGTGTATGCTTCAAGTGTATATTCCCTCTCTTCCTCTCTCAAAACTTTCTGGGATTTCAATATTTAAGTTTTCTGCAAGTTTTTTGAACTATCTTTCTAAAAAGTTGCTGTCATAACTAGTAGTGAAGAGATTCATACAGCTTTGCCAGTTTAGGTGGGAAAGAAGTAGTACAATAAACACAATGACATGTGGGTTGATGAGATTATGCACCATGTGGTGGCAAGTGATATTATGAGCTTGCCATCACCAGGAAGTTAACGAGGTTTTCTAGATATTATTCCACATCTAGTTTGGAATTGCCCTCAAATGGCCACTGCATTATGAAATCAAAGTGGTGTAATCCTGAAATAGACATTCTTCTCATGAAGTGGCTTTGTACATTTCTGAATTAATTACTTTTATTTCAAAGCAGAAAGCCTACAGGGTTTATACAGAGAGAGCCAAGTTGATTGCTTTCCACAATGAATCGTTAATATCCTCATTGCTTTTTCCCACCCATTTTTCCCCTTTGAAATGAATTTCATCTGTTTAACATGGTTTCTAGGGTTGACTGGGAAATATGATAGAGTATTGGCACAGCCTTGCTGCCAAGGATAGGGAGTCATTCCTTCAAGCTGTGGCTTGTCCCATAGGTAGACTAAACTTATCTATAACAGGACAATGGAAGGGGAAAACCATGTTGTGGCATCTGAGGTAGATGTAATGTCATCCTCAAAAAAAGAAAATTAGTTTAAAAGTACAGAACTCTCTATGCATAAATGACTCCAGAAACACAAAAAGTTCTTTGCAGTGGTTTATGACTTCAAATTAAATTATGACTCTCTTAGTTGCTGCTTGAGTTTGAGGCATGACCATGCAGATTGAAAGTTAAAATGATTTGTCAAAAAATCTTATGATAAAATATTGGAAAGAACAGACGGGCAACATTTTAATGAAACTAAAATGGCACTATCGCTACAGTTCTGAGGTACCTGCTGTTTGAGTCCTTCAGTTTTGTGATCAATCACACAGGGAAGACATCAGCTCTGCCACCTCATTGGCTTTGCAATAGCACCTCAAAAGCTCTAATTCTCCAAGCTCAGAGAGTTTTGACTGGTAAAGGAAACTTACACTTTGAAACATATCTACTTTTTCTCAAATACCTGATCTTAATTACACCAAATGCAATTGTTACCCAGAATTTTCAACCCGATATGATGGTGAAGAATGACATTGCTGGCAAAATTCTTTGTTCAAGGGGTAATCTTTAACACTCCCACACAACTGTGGTTTTTGTGACAGTGAATTGGGCCTTTCTAGGTTTACAGTCCTCCTAAACTATCATTGCAATATGTATACCACCTGTACATGTTACTAAGTCAGCCCACTTTACCAATCAGATCACATAGAATCATAGAATCATTTAGGTTGGAAAAGACCTTTAAGATCAAGTCCAACCATAAAGCAAACACTGCCAAGTTCACCACTAATCCATGTCCCTGAGTGCCACATCTACAAGTCTTTTAAATACGTCCAGGGATGGTGACACAACCACTTCCCTGGGCATGCAGCCACCACATCCCATTACGTCTAACTGCATTTATTAAAAAGGCAAATATACTTCTTTCTTTGTGCCTTTGAAAATATTTTATTACACCCTGAACACAGATATGCCATATGTGGAGTTGCACACATTAAAGGTTCCAATAGTAGATTAACTTGTGCTACACTTCCCCATTTAGCTTTTTAAATATTTGTTTGGATGTTTGTTTCTGCAATGAACGGGATTTAAAATGATATAAAACCAATAATGAAGCAATAAAGTGCTCCCCTGTGCAGAGTTCATACCACATTTAATTGGCACAATGGAGCACTTTACGGCAAGTATTCTTGGGTGTGTGAAAGTTTACTGTTATTGTGCTGCAGATGTTTCTAGGTAACCTTTAATAAGAGTGGGAAATATAGATCTTTGAGATTGCTGCTTGTGCTTTATGAGCATATTTTATAGAAATCTATAGAGATGAGAATGACACAAAATAACAGTGACATTATTGCCTAAGAGCAGGGCACCATTAATGTGTCTCAACGGGAGTCCAATAAACCCCACAGTCGTGGTGCAGCTTAGTGTGAAAATCAAGTTTGGGTTTTGCAGGCATGGAGACCTGCAGAGAATCAGCAGAGGAAAAAACTTACAGCCAAGGTTGGAAGAAGGAATACTGAAGCTAATTCAGAGACAAGGTAAGAGAATGCATTAATTGTAATATTACTCTAAAATGTAAGGCAGCTAGCTATATGTATTTATGTATGTACACATATATAATGTATATAGTTCTAAATACTTTTTAAATGTGGTGCCCTAGCTGATAATGACAGCTGCTTAAAACCAGCTGTGGGATCAACTGGGTGAAAAATTTGCAACATAACTATCTTTTTACTTCTGTTGTAGTGTGGTCTGAACTGTTAGTAACTCCAATATAACCTGTCTGAAGTCTCTAGAAGTCACCAAACATGAAATGATTAGCAATGGCTGAGATGTCAGCAGAAAAGATCTACAAATGGAGTTGTCTGGGTATCTTAGGAGAGCTGTAAAATCTTCAGGTTTTGTTGGGCTTATCTCTTCATGCTTTTTCCCTATGGTGCTACATTTCCCTGCTAGCCATCTTTGCCATATCATTAACAAACATCTTTACCAACATGGAGTCCAGGATGGCTCACTGGCACAAGGTGCAGCAGTCCAAACTCAGGTGCAAGGAACTTCAGTATGAAGTGCTGTAATCCTGGAGAATAGGTACACCCATGTTCTCCCACGGAAAAAGAAAAAAAAAAAAAGGATAGAAGGCATTGGGGATATTAACAACTGGGTAGTAAGTCAGATATCTAAATATAGGTATCTAATGCCCTGATATTTATGCCTGGTGTTGTCTTCTTGGAAACAAGAGAGAATTGTTCAGTTTTCTTTGTGTGAGCAGGGATTTCAGCATGGGTTTCTCATGTTCTTTGGTTACTACTGTATGAGTAGATGTGGAGGTGTGTAATGCTCTGTATTTCCTTGAATTTTATTACAAGTGTCACACAAACAAACAAACAGACAAACAAAACAACAACAACAAAAGCATCACTGCCGGAAAGTCAAGGCAATACATTATGGATTTCTAAAACATTTTGCCTATTTTGTTTCAGCTGTAAATGCCCAGTAAATTTAACATGAATTTGAGAAATTCTGTGATTGTGCACAGACTGCAGAGGTTTAACATACGTGGCAAATAACTGGTTTATTACGGTGAACTTGCAGAAGAAAATGACCAACGTAGTTACACATAGCGTCCGCCTGAGGGAGTTTTCCTGTAGAAACGAAGTCCACAAGTCTGGGTTTGGATGCATTCCATTTGAGCTAGAGAACCCTCACAGTAAAGGTACATTTAACTTTCACTACTTTAACATTTCTAATCTTATGGGATATTGCCTAAATCAAAAGCATTTTTCATTAGATTTAGCAGTGAAAACCATCCTTAATAGTTTTCATTGCATCTTTGAATCAAGATGAGAGAGATATTTTCTGCATGACTAGAGAGATCTTTGCTTTCAAATTTCCATCTCCTTGCAATGACATCTATGTTTCTGTTCCTAATTTGCTTCTGGAAATTTGAGTTAAATTTGCTAGGGGAACTAGTCAGGAAAGTGTGCAAGCATCTCTGCAGAGTAATTCAGGAGATGATTCCTGAATGTATCCTAAATGGTCTTAAGAGAGGTAATGACTATGGAGCCAGACTCTTCTCCAAGATGCACAGTGAAAGACAAGGAGCAAATGCAACTTCCAACAAGGGAAAATTCAAAGTGAGGTGGTGGTGGAATTGTTTCAAAGCTAGAACTAGACAAGGCCCTGAGCGTCCTCCTTTAACTTCGAAATTAGACCTGACTTGAGGAGGCAGGTGGACTAAATAGGATCCAGAGGTCACTTCCCACCTAAATTATTCCCAAGTAGGAATCTGAACCCTGACACAATGAAAATGTTTGCTTTGGCCAGGAATGGGCTGGTTATTTTCTTGTTGTTCCTCCCTTCAGAATTTCAAAGCCTCCACAGATATCGCAGTCTGAGAGACCTCTGTGCATGCTTTCAGCATTATCACACAACTGCCACACAGATTATTACCAAACAACCCTGTTCTGCTCAATTTTCAGAGTTGTCATAAAAATAAGTAGCTTTATTCTATATAATATTCTGTTCCTTTTCTGCAATACTATCCAAACTGAAAGACTGTAAAAGGTTTTATACATATAGGTTGCAATCACACATTTGGATGTACAAGTCGATTAGAAAAGGGATTGAATAGGGCTACAGGTAGTAAGAATTAAGGTTTTTTTGACAGCAACCGCAGTCATCCATTCCCTTAACACATCAGGCTCATGACTGAACATCTGTCCTGCATTATTTTGGTTCTGCATGAACAGACACTAACCAGCTAGATCAGCTCTGCACTAAACATTGCTTCATAGTCCTCCTTTTGTTTAAAAAGTTGAAGCATGCTTTTCTTCTGTTACTTCAACACTTGCACTAGCTACCTTTAGAAAGTGAACAATAATGAATTGTTACACATTGCTAACTGACTTGTGTAGCTTCAGCAATGCATGTTGTATTTTCTGTGATGCCTGTTGGGTTTTATCTTGCTTTTGTCAAAGGTAAATTCATCTTGTCTTGATTAAGTTTTTTTTTCTCCTAATGTCTACAATACTGACACTGATACTTTTTTCCCCCTAAGATCTCCATCATTTAAATAACTTCATGTACATTCATTTCCACAGGAAAAAATCAGGCATTTTAAAATAGAAATTTATCTAGCTTATTTTTTTGCTTTGTAAAGTGGCACACCCTATATTCAGTACATTCAATGAATATGCTCCGTATATTCTACCTAGTTTAGCACTTCAGTCTGCCTGGCCAAGGGCTGTGACTTAGAGGTGGGATCCCTGGCTGGGATGGACATTAATTAGACGTGACAGCCACCCAACAGCCTGGCTCTGTGCAGATCCTCCAAGTGTCAGGAGCTCAGCATGTTACAGTGGGAGTTTCTGTCCTTGACAACAGAGAGTGGTGAATACTAATCTAACATGCTTGAAAAGGAGTTTGCAATATTCATTGCTTAAAATTGATGGGAGAAGTACCATCTCATTAAGAGTGGGATTCTTTAATTGTTTCTTGCATTTTTAATGTGATAAGTAAGACTTCCACAGTACAGCAAAACGGGAATATGTTAAGGCAGGAGTGATAAATGGCTCTGAAAGTCTGTCATACATCCAGCTACGCAGCACAGGCAAATGCAGCCAGATGTTTAAAATGCCTGTGCAGGAACACAGATAGAGACGCCTCAGCGGGAACTGCGAGCACAGGGTACCTTTCAAGATGAATTTATCCCTGGCCCAGTAGACCTGATTCAATGAAGCATTTGGGCGTATGATGTCTGGGGATGTCTCCAGATTAAACGTCTGCTCTGGGTCATCATAATATCACTGAGTTTTAAGTGTGGCTTTCAAAGTAAACACATTTAAAGGCACTGAGAAGTGGGTTTGTAGAGAATAAGAGGAAGAAATGAATGTCAGAGAGTATAAAGCCTGGAATCTTGATGTAGGAGAGCACTCAAATTTAAACGCAAGCCCAAAGCACTTTTCAGCACAGGATGTGTGGGATGAATCCATGCATTGCAAAGTATGGCATAATGCTTAGTAGAGTGTGAAATTAATAACAAAACATGACTATTTAACGCTTGAAACAAGTGTTTTAATCTTTTAATTCCAGCATTAATAATGGTTTAAAGCTTCACAGGTTGGAGTGGTTTCTTGTACTCTAGACTCCTTTAGTTACCTAATCTCAGCTAAGGAATGCAGAAAGATGCTAAAGGGAAGACAGCAGCACACCTTCTATTAACATTGGCAAAAGCATCAAATCTTGTGTAAACAATCCTGGTAAGAGTAAATATTTATACATGAAGAGACACAGCCAAGCGGAGGACAGCACACAGGGTGCAAGTCCTTCATCTTTCAGCATGTCTGTTGAGTCATATTTATTTAATATTTACAAGGTGAGCAGGGCATTTTATGCTTTTCATACATTACATCTGGTTTTATAATGTAGAAAAAATTAAATTTAAGAAATTTAGGAAAATTCAGTGCTGGATACTAAGGAGGGTTTTCTAGTCTGTCACACTGGAAAGCTGTAGCTCCTTCCAGAAGGAACCATCATGAAGACAATACAGTGCAGGACTACTGATTATTTGTTTTTCCCTGAAGTGATGCGTGATTAGGCAAAAGGAGCCACACTGTGAAAGAAGACTACACACACATCTTCCTCTGAGACAGGGAGCGGAGGATTTGGTTGATTTTGAATGGAAATGATAATGGTTAGGAGCAAGAGTAAGGCTGAGTATGAACGTCCTTCCCTTCCATATTGACTCCTGTTTTCTTTTGGAGAGGTCTAATCAAGAAATAGTGCGTCTTTGGCAGCAATTCTGGTGTAAATTATCTCCTCTTTCCTCTAAAATTTTTATCAAATTACCATTTTTTTTAACTTAAAGTCAATGACAACATTTTTCATTGAAGATCTTAGGGGGTTTTTGACCTTGGTATTTTTTTTTCAACTTGTGATGTTTTTTGTAAGAAAAATGTAATCAATTGCAGGTTACTTTATACCATGAATCAGAAGTGCATTTTAACAGAAACATTATGAGGTGATCAACTTATTTTGAAAAAAATCATATAGCTAGGCATGCATTTTTAAATTGGTAGAATGCATTATTGTTCTTTAAATGTTAGTTTTCAGTGTTCAGCACAGACTAGAAATGAGGTTCATAGTGGACCTGCAATGCTGCCTTGTATTAGTAACACAAAATATGAAAGAAAAATGAGCTGTAGCTATTTTTGTTATTACATAAAATCTGTTTTGCAGCAGCTTGAAGAAGCACTAGTCATAAACCAGCCATCTTTTGTGCTAGACTTGCTACAAAACCATAATAAATGCTCCCAAAAGTCTTCTGGATGCATTCATGCGTAATGTTTGAACACAGTGACCTAATAGGACAATATGTGATGTAAGATGTAATAGAATGGGAACAGATGATCCAAAATTTCCTGTCCAATCCTGTAATACATGATTTCCTTATATTAGCCTGCTTATGTCTCCATTTGTTACCTGTTTTTTTCAGGTGGACATTGCTTTTTACTGTGTGGTATAAACAACCCATAACCATGTTTATATATACTACAGAGGTGTTGTTATTTATATTATTATTTAAAATTATGATAATAATAGAGTGTTAATCTATTATTAGAAGACAACAACCATGACAAATCCATTAGCTCAGGAGTATCCTTGATAGTTATTTTCATGGCATGATGTCAATTCTGTTCTTCCTGTGTTTATTTTTCTTCCAATGATTTATTGGCATGAATGATACCTACTCAAAACGTGCACAATGAAACATCTTTAAAAAGCAGACCAAATTGGAGAACACTGCAATTAATCAGATGGTAGTCACTTAAAGCAACCCAGTTTTATTTCTGAAACATGGTGTAAATCTAAATTTAGATACTTGTATGTGCATGGCTTGATCTTTAGATGTTTGGTTTAGATTCAGTGTCATTTTATGCTATTCACAATTAGTATCATCTGGAAGAACTCGTATCTATATTATTGTTCCTCTTATAAACCTCACAGAGTTTTATAGTTGTAATAATTGTGGAATGAAAAACATATTTTACGAGCCAAGGAAGACAATAATCTCATTTATAGAATAATGGAGATGTATCTCCTGCAGTTTGAAGACTTTGTGCTTTCTCCCCCAGACTGTTCAACAGCACACTGGATTCATGGTTAATACTACAATATGGTATTTGCTATACAATACTCTCACTACAATAGCAAGAGTGCCTCTGGAGCTGAAATTAATGCCCTGTACAAAGATTTTCCTGAAAGTTGTATCCATTAAGACAAGTAAATTCTTCACCATGGGAAATTTTTCTCTGATGATCCCGTGGCAACAGAAGGGTACTTTAAAGAGTTCCAGGTGGTTTTACCAGTTGTTCTTTCAGCAAGTAGGCTGCAATACTTTTGCTGACCGCTTCTTCATTCCCTTCATATAGGAGGAAAAGAGGGGGTGTATGCTCATGTGTGATGTAGGAATAATATACAAGAGATATTCTCCCGCATTTCTCCACCCAAGTCAGCTTATTATCTTCAGATGCAGACTGATGATTTTGTCCATCTTTTTGAACATTGGTCAAACAACTGAATGTAGTTACTGCCTTTCACTCAAGTGCTGTGAGAAATCTTTGAGCTCCCTTGTGGAGGAAAGTCCCTGAAATATTGTGAAATCCTAAATATGGACACGTATCTCCACTCAAATCAGAAAGCAATGCAAGTTCTCTAAGGAATTTTAATAATTTTGGAGGAGATGCTATGGGTTATTCTTGCTCTCTGTGGATAGAAAGGGGAAGGTGTAGGGGTGCTCCACAGCCACATCAACCACTGCCACAGAAGCACAAGAAAAGAGACCCTAAGAAAAAGCTCAGAGCTGGGGAACTGCCCAGCTGATTTGATTTTTCCTGTTTTCAAGATAACAGTAATTTGTACACAAACCAAAATATTCCTGTTTTTATCACCTTCTGCTAACCAGCACAACTCACAATTTCTGTATAGTGACCTGGGCTTTTCAAAGGGCCTGACGTGAAGCTTTGTGATGGCATTCAACATAATGGAGCAATCACCCAGAGAGTGTGCTAGAATGAAAGTGGTGCATAGTTAGAGAGAGAAAAGTTCCCAGTGGTGTCCTTTCTGTCTGACTTCTCATCTTTGATTGCAGTCCAACCAGAAAGAATAGACTATTTCCGTTAGAAGGGACCTGCAATGATCATGTAGTCCATCCGCCTGACCAATTCAGGCTGACCAAGTTCAAGCTCCCAGGGCTGCTCATTGTGAAACTATTCTGCCAAATCAGATGCAAATGGAGCATACAGGAAAGCCAGTAATCAGCTGAGCTAGTCCTTTTCATAATGCTTGTTTCTGTGATGACTGGTTATTTCTTTTTTATTATTAGAAATATGGCAAGATCTTTCAATTCATGGATGACATTGTTTGGAGGGAGGAAGAGGCAAAATCCACTGGCAGATCCAGCTTTTCTGGGATAAAGTGAGGTGGGACCTAACACATTAGGGATGAGGTCCCTTGCAAAGTCTCCGTTGCCTGTTCTGGTTGTAATGACCATATCCTTAGCGGTATCTGCTGATCTAGGCAGCTATCCTTTTCCTCAGGAAGCTTTTCTCCAGCATTTGTTTCCTGAAGGTTTATTGTTCCCCAAAATTCAAATGTAATATGCTCACAGGAAGGCTCCTGGGGAAGTGTTGGAATCGAGATAGATCTCAAAGCAATTGTACTTCTTCCATCCCTTCCGCTTGCAGCTCAGAGGCAGTGCAGCACAGAAGAAAAGTATACTCAGTTCATTGTGAAAATGAAACTGTTTCAGTGGTTAAAACCTGTGGTGAACATAGGAGTGAGCTGAGCTCAATGCCTCTATGTGTCCTAGAAAAATAGCTCTTAAATGCCAAAATATGCATTCCCAGAAGCAAAGTGTGGGAAACTGGAGATTCCTTTAAGATCTCACCCTAAAAAGACATGAGCACGTTATTCTATCTTCTAAAGAGATTTCTCTTTCAACTCAGTCATCTGCTCTTCGTGACCTGATGGGAGCTGGACAGAGCAAGATGTATGTGGGTAGATCAAGCCCAAGAGGCAGATAATGAGAAAGCAGCACCCTTTCCAGTTTAATGAGGGCAGAAAGGAAAAGCTTATGAAGTAATCCATGTGATGAGTGTCATGAGAATGTCTTTTAAAAAATCCCACAATGTTTCTTGCTGCTAAGGCACAGTGGGAGTTAAAATCTGCATTTTAATATAGCTTGGCAGATCATTCACAGTGTCAGCATTTCTTAGTGTATGCTTTGTATCAAGATGTGTTTCTGCCACCATGTCTTTTATCTTACTGAGAAAACCACTACATTTTACAACAGTAGGTTAGATTGTTCACTTTACCTAGGTGCCCAAGTATTCCAGAAACACGTTTCATAATCTGATTCACCACACACAACATACATGGATACAAGACATTTCCTTATCAGAAAATACAGTGAACTAACATTTTAATACCATTAGAATTTTTGTAGGAAGAATAATAAAACCAGATAATTTGAAAGAATTACCCAAAATACCTGCAAAAACATTTTTTTCCCACTAAGAATGCTCAAAAAATATTTTATCTAACGTACTGAAGTATTAATTATTTTTTTTTTTCAAATCTCTGTGTAACAATAGTTTATCTTAAAGACACTTAAAACTGTGAAATCAGGTCCAACAATGAAGTGGATGTGTAAGCTTACTGCTGTCACACTTGTGTGGCCTCATACATCATGTGCAGCCAGTAATTATACCACAAGTTCTTTGAGACAAGACCTGTAACTTTTGTTTAACACCTTTTAGGGCTACCTCCATTGTGTACAGCTGAATAATAAGAGATATTTTACCCCACTACAGCAGGCTGTTGATCCACCTAGTGAATAATAATGTTGTGTTTGTGCATGACCAACTCTTGGGTCTCTGGAAGATTAGTGAATTTGTAAGCTTTGAAGCTCTGTTGCAAAGAAATTCTGAAAACTACCCTCAGGAAATCAGTACTTTTGCCGTTTCTAATTTACTTAACATCTGACTGGTGGCGTGTGATGGCAGAAGGGTGGTTTTCACTAGTTAAAACCCAGTTCTTTCCAAATCTCCCCTTAATGACTCTATTTCTAGAACTTCTTGTTAGGTAGAATGCTGAGCATTAGAGAAACCACAAAGCAGGAGGATGCTAAATCTGACCTAAGAAGTGGTGTTGAAATGCAGGATAAGTGCAGTGAGATTCAGTATTGTGCTAGCTTGACTACATTTCTATCAGGTGCATGAAGCATAAGGAACATCATGTGTCTACTCAGAGTGTAACTCACACACCTGAGCTGATATTTATTCATGTAGTGCAAAGACAGCATACGACTTCTGAACTAATTATGAGGCTTAATGGTGCTGAGATTTTGTGTTCCTGTGGGAAAGGGTGCCTCCCAGCTGGGATTTCCATATGCATTTATCTTGGAAAGTCACACAAATCAGGCAGCTGCAGTGCAGACCTGTACATATGAAAGAAAATCTACCTACACAAATAAGCAGACATTACACTGAACTGTGGCATCACTGCATATAAATTGTTACAAAGTTAAGAAATGAAAAAGTTAATGTTCTTTACAGGATGTACTGTTAACAAAGGAGCCCAACCAAAAAATATCTGAATTGCTTCACATGTCCACACTGAAGATTTTCCTTTCTTGTTTCTACTGTACTGAAGGAGAGAAGACAAAAAGATTTTCCAGGGTAAGGTGAAAACTGAGCATGTTTTATTCATCTTGATAAATATTCCAGGTCCCTTTCAGCACATAGGAAAAAGGAAGAACAACGAAGCTCTTCAAGCTTGCAGGCTGTTGTTACGTACTTCAGACTAGGAAAATTTACAATTCACATCATTTGACAGCTACTGTGTTCATTCTATTTGCCTGTACTAAAACGAATGTTCTTTGGGCATGAAATATGCATATAATTTGGTTTTAACCTGATGGAAAAAAGGCTAAGTCTCTAGAAATCAGAAGACTGATTTCTAAAGAATAGAAATGAATTTTGGTGGCTAAGGCTTTAGCTGAACCGATTGTTCAAAGGAGCTTAACATGTGGATATAATTTGCTAAAGGATTTCCCAGAGGGCTAATGTGGTAAAAGAAGTCAGATGTGTTACATGATTAATACAGCTGCTTTGTCATCATAATTCAAGTGGTCATCAATTAGATCAGTGTAATAGGGTCAACCACAAACTGTCAAAACTATACAGACCACAAAGAATACAACCACTAAGACAAAGAGGGGGAAAACCGGAATGCAACAAATGCAAAACTTACATCAATTTGTAGGCTGATAGAATGTTTTCTTATTATAGTTTGACTAGCTAAAACCTCATAAATGAGTTATGACAATATTTATACTCTTGTAGTAATTTAGAAGTTGTAGTACACTTTCTATCAAATGACCTGGAAGGCAACATTTGTTGCAGCATGGATATTGGCTACAATTGGCAAAAATTTCATTTGGAAAGGAAAAAAAACCATCTTCAACATCTATTATTGACTTTGACAAAAGATAAGATATAGGGAGGTAAAATATAGCCAAAGAAGAGTCAACTGACTATTAACAAAAAAGAAGCACTGGTAAACTCGTATCTTACTTTGTCTTGTTAAAGGACATTGAAGAAGATGTAGGCAAGACAAGCTATTCCAAATACCAAAGGAATCTAGGAACAAATGGACAAGAAAATAGAAATCTGAACTCATCTGCCTCATATAAAATCTATAGTTCTTGGGGAAAAACAAGAAACACGGTCAAAATGAGGATGGGGTGGGTTATTAAAATGCTGTTACATGAGTTAATGTTAACCTAAAATTATTAGAAGGCAAAGGATTTTTGTACATTATCTACTTTTCCACATTTATGCTAGACTCCTTACCTTTTAAAACATTTCACAGTTAAACTTTCCTAGGCTTCATTTCTGTTTGTTGAAGGCAGGTTTATTAGAACACGTAATATGCTTCTCACCCAAATTTTTGTCTAAAAGTCAACCAGCTAGTTATGCTGGTCATGTGTGCTTCTGCCACAGCCAATGTCAAATCATATCCAAAGGCTGTTCATGATTCCCTAAGAGAGTTATCTAAACAAGGGAGATCTTCTCTTGGGATATCTGTCTTGCTTTCCAGAGTCTAAAGGAGAAAAGGAAACAAGCTTAGATTAAATGTTGACATCTTAGGAAACACTAGCTGGTTGGGATAAATCCAGCCACTGACTGGAAGGGGAAAGGAAAACATAGACCAAGCCATTTGTCATGTCAGAGACAGGTTTATTTGGTTTACATGGCAAGGTTTTGGTAGCGGGGGGCTGCAGGTGTGGCTTCTGTCAGAAGATGCCAGGAACTGTTGCCATGTTGGACAAAGCCAATTCTAGCCAGCTCCAAGACGGACCCACTACTGGCCAAAGCTGATCACATCAGCAACACTGTCAGCACCTCTACAGTTATTTAAGAAATGGTGAAACACACTGCATAGGAGCTGTGAGAGTGAGGAGTGAGAAAATGTGAGAGAAAGAACCCTGCAGACACCAATACATGGTGAAGAAAGACAGGAGGAGGTGCTCCAGGTGTCAGAGCAGAGATTCCCCTAGAGCTTGTGATGAAGACCATGGTGAAGTAGGTTGTTCCCCTGCAGCCCATGGAGGTCCACAGTGGAGCAGATATCCACACTGCAGCCCTTGGAGGACCCCAAGCAGGTTGATGCGCCTTGAAGCAAGCCATGATCACCATGGAAATCCTGTGCTAGAGCAGGCTTCTGGCAGGAACCTTTGCCGCTGGAGAGGAGCCCATGCAGAACAGGTTTTCTGGTAGGACCTGTGGCCCTGTGGGGAAACCATGCTAAAGCAGTCTGTTTCTGAAGGACTTCACTTTATCAAAAGGACCACAGCTTGTGAAAAGGACCCATGCTGGAGCAGTTCTTGAAGAACTGCAGCCCATGGGTAGGACTCACATTGGAGAAGTTCATGAGGGACTGGGTGAGATCCTGCCGGAGCAGGGGAAGAGAGGAAGGAGGGGGAACTGGCAGACATGAAGCATTAGGAACTGACTATAAGCCCCATTCCCTGTCCCCCTGCACTACTTGAGAGGAGGAGATAGAAGGGTTGAAAGTAAAGCTCAGCCCAGTTAGACGGGAGGGTTGTGGGCAAGGTGTTTTAAGATTTATTCTTATTTCTCACTATCCTACTCTGTTAATAATTGGAAATAAATTACATTAATTTCCCCAGGTCAAGTCTGTTTTACCTGTGATGGTACCTGCTGGGTGATCTCCCTGTCTGTATCTTGACCCACAGGCTTTTCCATCACACTTTCTCCTCCTGTCCTGGTGAGGAGGAGGAGTGATAGAAGAGTTTGGTGGGCACCTGGCAGCCAGCCAAGGTCAACCCACCACAACATGTTATGCAAAGGAACATTTTACATGAGGCTAAGAATTAAAATGCCAATACTCAGGATGTCAAATCGCTTGGCTCCAAGTGATTACTGAAGAGAAGTTTTCCTTATGTGCAGTGTGATTCTTGACGAACACAGGCCAAAAAACCTGTTGCCCGATTACCCTGGTTTCCTACGAGATGAAGGCTTGTAGTCCCCCAAAACATTTTCAGCTGACTTTGTTCTACTTACTGCATGACATAAAAAGATTCCTCCTGAGTCAGACCAAGGGTTTAGTGCCCTATTTCCACTAATCATCAAACGCAATGAGAGCAGAGTAAGAAAAGTGCAGTTCCTTGTTGTTGTCTCAGTTACCAGCTATTCTTAGCATAAGAATCTCTCAAGCTGTGTGTGGTTCAGTAGATCCTGCTTCCACTAATTTGTCTTGTCTCTGAGGGCACATAAAGTCTTCCCTGGCTCTCTTGCAGTCTTGCTGCCCTGCCCTCCATTCTTGCTTCATTAGGGAGAAGCTCTGAGAGAAACTAGAAGAACGATCTGAGAAAAGCTTATTTTTATTGTCATTGTTACAAGCAAATGAAAAGATTTCTGATTAATGACCGCAGTCTTAGACAGCCTAACGACTCGATTGCAATGACTTCTGTGGCTGCCAGACCACCTCTGGTTTTAGTGAAGTTTTCTGTGAGGCCAGTCATTATGTGGCACAGCAAAAACAGGCACAAGAAAAGGTGAGAAAAAGGGACTGAGCTGCTGGGTTGATATGTGGCCTCAGGGAGATGGAGATTTAAGTACCTTACTGGTGGTCTCCTAGGGAATTGGCCTACGTGCTGATGGGCACACTCCAGGAGCTCAGCTGCTGAATCTTCCCCTTGGTATTTCTGTGTTCCTTACCCAGAAAAGATACATTTGGGACTTGGAATCTAAGAGGATGGTTTTCTTTGATCGTCACCCTATTAGAGGCATTGCTTTTGTATAACAGTCACCAAGGAATAGGGAAGAAACTATACTCCTCCTGCAGCATGCTGAGATTGATACATTCAAAGACACTACAGTGAACTGTCCTTCCACACATTTTGTGAAGGTGCTTCAGTCAGCGAGCTATAGTATAAAACACTGCCTTCCACTGATCCACCCTGTATCTGCTTTCATTCCCTGGATCTGTCCTAGTTTTCTGCCTTTAGAGGTCTGGCTGACTGGCTTTAGTAAGCACAAGCTTTCGCTAGGATTTTTAAGCCCACCACAAAAGTTGTCCTACTAGGAGAAGCCAGGAAAGGGCAAAGCTTGGCCACCATCTGGGGTCAGTCAGAGAGCAGCCAGTCATGGCCGGCCAGAGATGGGGGCCTGGTGTGGGCTGGCGGGGCTGTAGGACTTGGGCAGCACAGGGCACCGGGGCAATGGGCTGCGTAGCGAGGGCAGCTCTGAAGGAAGGAGAAATGTGGGAGGAATGAGGGAATTCTGTGACGGAAGGAAAGGTGGGGAGGAGGAGGAATTCTTTTGGGGCTGTACCGGGGCTGCGTGCCCGGGTGCCGGTGCCGCGGGCAGCTCCCCCCGGCCGGCAGAGCCGCTGCCCCCCGGCTCCAGGCCGGGCCCGCCGCTGGCCGAGGCCGAGCCCCGCAGCCGCGGGGGCAGCGCCGCGGGGAGAAGGGGCTGAGAAGGGGAAAAACCCCCGCGGGGGGGAACAGCGGCGGCAGCGAGGGGGGCCGGGAGGGGCGAGCAGCAGCCCCGCAGCCCCCCGGGGCAGGGCCGGGCCGGGCCGGGCCGGAGGAGGCCGGGGGGGCTCCGGGCGCCGCAGCAGAGGCTCCCCGGCAGGCCGCGGGGAAGGGCAGGGCAGGGCAGGGCAGGGCAGCCCCCGGCGGGGCAGGCTGTGCCCCTCAGCCCACGGAGCCCGCGGGGGAGCAGCTCCCCCCCGCAGCCCGGGGCAGGGGGTGCCCGCGGGGGGCTGTGACCCGCGGGGAGCAGCCCACGCAGCAGCGGGCTTATCTGGCAGGAACTTTCTTTCCCTTTGGAAATTTAGCAGCCCTACATCTACAGTTGCACACGTATCTCTAACCGCTATATGTTGTACTAAGTAAGGTGCATAGATAATACTGTACATAAATCACATATACTATATGTATGTATTCTTTCTATAAATACTATATATATACATGCGACTGTATGTTGTGCTAAAGCCAATGTTTTCAGAAATGACAGTTGAATTTGGACAGTCACTTGAAGCTGCTAATTAACACAAATCAATGGCAATCCTTCTGCTGAGCTTTGTTAATCTCCCAGTTTCTGGAATCACATGAATCTGTGAGAATTTTGTCTTTCGTTGTCTTTTTTAGAAAAAGGATTGTTCCAGATCTTGCTTGATGAGAAAGGCTGGGAAGAAAAATGTATGAAGCCCTTAGTGTTCAGGAATCAGAGAAAAAGTTTTTATTTTGCTTTTAAAAGAACCTCATGACTCTGAAACCAGCATGCTGTTATTTGGGGATGGTTTTCCTTATGACTTTTGAATACTTGAAAATCATTGTCATTGACTTCGTGTTTGCTGTGCCTCCCTTGTGTGACAGTACCACACCGACTGGCAGCTCAGCAGGAGCTGCAGGGCTCCCAGCGTTCCTTAATTCAGGCTGGTTTTACTTAATTCTTTGCTGTAGGTACTCCAATGCATCTATTCTGTGGGCATTAAGCGTATACAAATCTGAGACCTGGTCTAAATCGCTATGATTTTTGGTTGGCATTTGCAGTCCTCATTTCCCTTATAAATACCATACCTTCAGTAATTTGGTATTGCTGATATACCTTTACTGAATGCGTCACAAGATCTACAATGCCTTCTTGTTTACCTTGTGAGTTTGCAATGTTGTCTTTCTTTACCATTTAAATAATTTTATCATGTTATTTCCTACTTTCTGCAATTTTTCTTCAATCATTTTCAACACATTGCTCCACTGTGTTTTTGCTAACAGCCCTTTGTGTTTGACATATGGTTTTATTCTGACTTGCAATTGTTTGCTTAATGAGAGTATACTTTTATGAATCTCCATTGTAAGATTATCTCTTATACTTCCTTAACACTTAAAAACATTTCGCGATTAATTTCTCCCGGTTTGCATTTTTTAATTTGCATTTTTTATTTTCTTCCTCAATTTCTTCATTAGGTGGTAGATCACGACAGAGGCATTTATTGTTATCAGTGCAGAAGACCAATGTTTATCCAGATGTGTTTATAGGTTTTGCATCTCTTAAATCAAACCTGGCTTTACAGAAATGTAAGTGCAGCTATTTCATTTCTATTCACAGTTTACCTGTGATGCATAAACACACAGAGTCAATATATAAAAATAAGAAGAGACAGCTGTTATAAAAACACAGAGGATATTTCATAGATTTTATAGAACTTGCACCTCTAAACCTTGATTCTTAACTTTTTCCACAACAATCCTCAGATCACCAGGCGATGGGCTTTGTAAGCTGAGGGGTAAGGCTGATGAAAGCTACAGGGAAGGACATTCACCCTCTGTCAAGCAGTTCAGGATTTATTAAGGAAAAGGAAACCTGTGGCAATGTGGCTTTGTACCATGTTGGTTATTGCATCCAGCCAGGAACGGGAGAGATAGGAGTTCCTCTCCTTCTTTCTATCAAAAAATCCATGGATGTTGCGGTTTAACCCCAGTTAAGCTAAGCTTCACACAGCCACTCAATCACTCCCCACACCCATGGTGGGATGGGGAAGAGAACTGGCAATGTAAAAGTGACAAACCTCATGGGCTGAGATAAGAACAGTTTAAAAATGGAAATCAAATACTAATACTAAGAACAATAACAACAACAACAACAGTAATAATATTGTAATGAAAAGGAAAATAACAATCAGAGAGAACTAAAACCCAAGAAAGACAAGTGATGTAAATGAAACAATAATGTCCAGTCAGTCCCCCAGCAGTGGTCCTCTGCCAACCTTCCACTTACTTTTATTGCTGAGCATGACGCCATATAGTATGGAACATCCCTTGGGTCAGGGGGGTCAGCTGTGCCGGCCGTGTCCCCTCCCCGCTCCTTGTGCCCCCCCAGCCCCCTCGCTGCTCGGGTGGGGTGAGGGGCAGCAAAGCCCTTGGCTCGGTGTGAGCGCTGCTCAGTGGTAATGAAAACATCCCTGTGTTATCAATGCTGTTTCCATCACAAATCTGAAACACAGCCCCATAGCAGCTGCTATGAAGAAAATTAAGTTCACCCCAGCCAAAACCAGCACAGAGGCTCATCCAAATGATGCCTCCAAGGCCCCGTGTCATCCTGCATTAGCATTTCTGATCACCGGTGACAGTCAATATTACTCTAACACATGGCTGATAAAGACAAAAGATACTTTAAACAATCCATAAACGAGTCTGCAGGCAAAGCATGTTAATGTGCCTCATCTGAGTGTACCTGGTGTTTGAATAAACCGAAAAAGCTAGAAATCTGAAAAGAGGTTTCCCAAAGGCAACTGCCCCTGGATGTCTATGTCTGCTGCTGGGCAGCAGACAAGTAATGAGTGTTTTAAGGCTTCATCTGGGCCAGGTTAGCATGTCAGATCTAGCCTGGGGATTGTAACTCTGGGAGGAAAACCTTGATTCCACATCTGAGCATGATGTAGAGGTTGGAAAACACAGTGCAAAACCAGCATGGGCAGAGTGGGGGGAAGCAGCATCATTATATGAATGTCTTCAATTTCCCCTGAAAAAAAAAATCTTCTGTCAGAAGTGGAGTGTTTAACAGGATCCTGTATCTTCCCTGGGATCCGTGTGCATAAAAGTTGTTATTTCCAGACAGAAATAAATCTCTGAGAGGCCAGTTATAGCATATATTGTGAAGTCCAGAGAGACGTCTCAAACCACAGATAGATTGTTAAAGAGCACCTCATTTCCCTGTTTTCTGATAGCTATGTGTTTATTATGCAATGGGAGGCTTGGTACATGACAGCAAATACACAGCTATGTAGCCTGGATTTGTCTTCAAATTTTGGAGCCCTTTATAATTAAAACACAAAGGGAAGCTGTGGGGTTTGTTTTTTTCTTATACCTGTTGTGGTGGAGTAAACCTTTCCTGGCATCTCATTGCGCTTTGGAGAGAAAACATAGCTTAGACTTTGCTTTATACTTTGCTTTAGTTGTATCTGCTAGGTGAAAAATGAACAGGAGTTACACCTATTATTTTTTGCATTAAAAAACCTCATTATTAGCTTATTTGGTCAATTAGCTCATAAAGCATAGCTTTTCATAAAGTATAAACTTCTAATTTCTTTAGCTAGGGCTAATATATTTCTCTTCCTAAAAGGTAGCCTGAATTGGTTAACTGGGCAAGGGGGAAAGGTATCTTCCACCTAAGCACTGCAATAGGAAGAGGGGTTAATAAATGATGAGAACAACTCACTCTCTTTAGATGTTTTATAAATAGGACATACATAATTGGTAAAGTGTGTGTGTGTGTGTCTCTGTGTGTGTCTGTGTGTCTGTGTGTCTGTGTGTCTGTGTGTCTGTGTGTTTGTGTTTGTGTCTGTGTGTTTGTGTTTGTGTCTGTGTGTGTATCCACGCATCCTAGGCAGCTTAAATCCTAAGGCCTGAACTGTACAAGTAGCCAACGTGAATAATTAACCTTTACAGTAATAGACCTTTTCAGTAGCATGTGAGAATATGAATCTTCTGTTGTAAAACACAACATCAAAGGTCCACAATTTTTTTAACCAGCCTGAAATGCAGAATATAATAAAGTATGTTTTCCATCTGTGCAAAGGTTGTCTGGAGGCTAGGCAGGCACAGTTTCGGTCTAAGTGACTTTAAAATGAGACAACTTACCAAGGTGCCCTTGGAGGCTGTGACAGTACATCAGCTATTTAGACATATGAAGTAAACAGAATCAACCATGTTTGGAATGAGGGGGGAATTTAAATGAAAAGCAAATCAAAGCAAATGCTGAAAGGAAGAGAGAAATTAGCAGTTCAAAAGAAGTTGTTTTGTCAGTTTGCTTGACTGGCAGCTACCGCTTTTGCAGCCGGGAAGCACATGTGCATGGCACAAGGGAACCAGCCTGCACCGCCAGATTCACCAGCTGCATGGAGAGAGGTTTGATTCCAAGCTGGGGACAGAATGCCCAGTCAGCCTTCTGTCAGGGTCATGGTGAGGGATAGCACCTCCAGGTGCATCCCAGGTCATGGTGTTGCTCTGGGAGGCTCCCAGGAACGCAGCATCTTTGCCAAAGTTTAGCAGGACACGCTAATCAGCTCTGTGCTTGACCAGCAGGTCATTGACGGACAAAAGCAATCATGTGTGTAAGTCTATATTCCTTGCTATGGCATGGCACGGCGGCTCCAGACTAGCATGGATTAGCACTGCAGTACTGGCTGTGTGATTTTTCAGCAGAGGTAATAAAACAGAGTTCTGATATATCCTTGGTGTCCAGATTCAGTGATCACCCTACAAGCACCAGCTGGAACTCTTCTTTTGAATCACCTAATCCAGGAGCAAACAGGCACAAGGGTATATGGAGCGCAGATCTTCATGTGAGTGTTTCCTCCTCCTTCCATGAGTGACACTCCAGCTTACTTGTACCCTAGTTTCTGAGTCTGGTTGTATTTTAACTTAGCTGACCACTAATTCAAAACATTCATTGTGCAGGTCAAACAAGTGGTGTCCCTTAAAGGCCCGTACTGGGACCAATACTATTTAATATCTTCAGCAACATAGACATTGAGTGCATCCTCAGCAAATTTGCAGATGGCACCAAGCTAAGTAGTGCAGTTGATTCACTAGAGGGAAGGGATGCCATCCAGAGGGATGGTGACAGGTTTGAGGAGTGGACCCATGAGAAACACATGAAGTTCATCAAGGCTAAGTGCTGGCCAAGGTCCTGCACCTAGGTTGGGGCAATCCCCAGTATTAATGCAGGCTGGGGGATGAATAGATTGAGAGCAGCCCTGAGGAGAAGGACTTGGGGATTCTGGCGGCCAAAAATCTGGACATGAGCTGGCAATGTGCACTTGCAGCGCAGAAAGCCAATCGTATTCTGGGCTGCATCACCAGCAGCGTGGCCAGCAGGTCAAGGGAGGGGATTCTGCCCCTCTGCTCTGCTGTGGTGAGACCCCACCTGGAGTACTGCGTCCAGTTCTGGGGCCTCCAACATAAGAAGGACAGGGACCTGTTGGAGTGAGTCTGGAGAAGGGCCAAGAAGGTGGTCAGAGATCTGGAGCACCTCTCCTATGAAGACAGGCTGGAAGACATGGGATTGTCCAGCCTAAAGAAGAGAGAAACTTTTTACCCAGACATGTAGTGACAGGACAAGGGGCAATGGTTTTAAGCTGAAAGACAGCAGGTTTAGACTGGATATAAGGCAGACTTTTTTTACAGTGAGGGTGGGGAGACACTGGAACAGGTCTCCCAGGGAAGTTATGGGTGCCCCATCATTGGACGTGTTCAAGATCAGGTTAGATGAGGCTATGAGCAACCTGATCTAGTGAAATATGTCCCTGTCCAGGTCGGACTAGATGATCTTTAAAGGTTCCTTCCAACTCAAACCGTTGCACGAATCTATGATTCTGTGAAAACTAGATGTGTCTCATGTGATCTCATCAGGTCCATAAACACTGCTTTGATGGAACAATACTGAGATAACAGACCTCAGAAAGCCCAATGGTGATGCAGGACACTGGACTCACTTCTCAAGTGTCTTCTTTAGGGCTAGAAAATGCCATGCCGATACTTATAATTTAGAGAATGAGTGAGTCAGGATTCTTCAGGCATGTCAGCTCCCTTTCTCTGTACGGTAGAAGGTAGGCAGTGGAGAGGAGATGGCATTACAGGAGTAAGACGTGGGAGCTTAGGGGTAATAGAGACTCCAAAAGGATACCAGGGCTTAGCAATAAAAGAAAGGAACAAAGAAGGACGATGACAACAGGGAAAGTAGGCTGAACTACAAGACCTTCTCATGCCCTTTCTGACCTCAATTATTTTATAATTTTAGGAAAGAGACCTAGCATATGGAAAGAAAGGGAACAGCAGCTGGGGGCAATCTGGGGGCACAGATCAGTTAGGAAAAAAGAAGCAAGAAAGGGCAATAAAAGAAAAAAATATGCAACATAGTGGCATTGTTAACATTTACTTAATAGTAACATCAGACTGCTGGATATATATTCACACATGGAGAAACTGTTGCATTACATTTTTCATGTGCACAAACCAGTAAATAAATATAGAGTCTGATAAAATGTCTTATTTTACACCAATGGTTCTGGGTAACTATCAGTGATATTTCGTTATGCCTTTGCTTGTCTTTTCAACTTCAACCTATCAGAAAAGATTCGCTTTGGAAAACCACTGTCTGGGAGAAGTGATGAAACTGTGACACTCTCAACACAGACACAGTGGAATGGAAATGGGAGGAATTCCCCCAGCAACCTTTGTGATGAAACTCAGGAAGGAGCTGAGCCGAGAGGAGGAAAGGGGTCAGTCTCTAGAAACTCTTATCCCAAATGGATTATAAAAACTCTTCATTTCAGGTAGTTCAGACTGTAACAAATCCAGCCAGCAGAAACCCTTCACAGAAATTGCTGAGTGGGGTTCCCTGAGGTTATTGTAAACTACACAAACAGAGCAAATTGGCAGAAGTAGGGGTGCAAGTCTGCCTTTTCATAGGTCTCAGTTATCAATATTAAGAATCTGACATTACAGTAGATGCCTTTGAGGTCCTAAGGTCTGCAAGGCCAAGAACTGTGCTTCCTCCTCCTGTCTCCATCTCCATCCAAGTACAACTGTTAGTTAGACTAACAGAACACAGTGGAATCTCCTGACCCAAAGAAGTTTATAATCTAAACATTCAAAAAGATATTGACAGTGATTGGAAATATTGTGAACTCTATGACTAGCATAAGAAAGCTAGATGTACATTTATCACATAGATTAGATCTACTTCCCTATCTACCCATTTTATATGCCCGTTCCTGCAGCATTTACTCATCTAGCTCTATGTAAAAGACCATCATTTTAGGATTTCCATGTCAATAAGCTCGTGTGCATTCTTTGACTGCATCATCCTCCATCTTCACACCATAAGCTGCAGTCTGATGTGGGATGGCAGAGCAGCACACTTAGAAACGCATGTCTGGGAAAGAGTCAGGGTCTCAGGGTGTTGTGGCAGATTCTCTGTGCTGTAGCTCATCTCGTTTGCTTGTGCAGGGGAAATTCAGCTCCCATTCAGTGCCCTGGGTTCCTGGCAAATGGGAACAAGGATGGATGCCACACAACCTCAGCTCAAGCATGCAGTTGAAGAGGACATTAATCCTATCTTCTGACGAAGCCAGCATATGTGAATGGGTTCAACATGCCATGGAAGTCAGCAGTTTACAGCTCCTGTGAAGTCCCACCTGGGCTTTGTTATTACAGCCCCATACCACTTTAGATGTAGCCTTGCCCACCACCGCTTGAAATCTTTAAAGAAAAGAAAGCCAGATGTGAAAGAGGACTTAAGCACTCAGTGGAGGATACAGTTCAAAATCCAAAACTGCAGTCCTCAAAACACAGAGGCAGCTGCCAGCCCTGAGATGCCCAGCTCTGCAGTGCCTCAGCTCCTGGCAGCAGCAGTGCTCCAGGTGCCTCAGCTCTGCCTCCTGGCATGCTCATGGATGCCTCTGTGGTGAGCAGCTTAGTACCCAATTAATCCTCAGCTACACAGCTCCTCATTACACATTTTTATACAACTTCAAAGTGTTACTGCCACCCACTTTTCTGTGTAATAGCCCACTGGTTAAAATATTCAACCTTTTCTTCCTGCTGGGGTTCAAAGCCCTGCTTATGCTGCCCTGAGGTGGAGCAAGCAATAGAACTGTTCCCTACCTAGAATAAACCATTCTAGGATCAGGGTTTAGACTGAATTAGTCAAAATATTATCAAATATGGAAGCAAAAACACTCACTTGGAAAGTGTGCAAAGACTTTCTTTCCCTGTTTGACACATTCTCATGTATTTTAGACTATTGTGCTGGTTTTGTCTGGGATGAACTTAATTTTCTTCATAGTAGCTGCTATGGGGCTGTGTTTTGGATTTGTGATGGAAACAGCATTGATAGCACAGGGATGTTTTCATTACCACTGAGCAGCGCTCACACCGAGCCAAGGGCTTTGCTGCCCCTCACCCCACCCCACCAGCGAGGGGGCTGGGGGGGCACAAGGAGCGGGGAGGGGACACGGCCGGCACAGCTGACCCCCCTGACCCAAGGGATGTTCCATACTATACGGCGTCATGCTCAGCAATAAAAGTAAGTGGAAGGTTGGCAGGGGACCACTGCTGGGGGACTGACTGGACATTATTGTTTCATTTACATCACTTGTCTTTCTTGGGTTTTAGTTCTCTCTGATTGTTATTTTCCTTTTCATTACAATATTATTATATTATTATCATCATCATCACAATCTTTATTATTGCTATTATTACTATTATTATTATTCAATTATTAAACTACTCGTATCTTAACGAGTTTTTTCACTTTTAGCATTCCAGTTTCTGCCCACACATCCTGCTGGGTAGGGGAGTGAGTGAATGGCTGTGTGATGCTTAGTTTCTGCCTGGTGTTAAACCATAACAACCTCCATCCTAATGACTCTGTATCCTGGTTTCAGCTGGGCTAGAGTTAATCTTCTTCTTAGTCGCTGGTGCAGTGTGGTGTTTTGGATTTGGTGTGAGAACAGTGTTGGTAGCACAGTGATGGTTTTGGTTGTTGGACTTCTTAGTTTCTCAGAACCTGCCAGCGAAGGGGCTGGGGGGGCACAAGGAGCGGGGAGGGGACACGGCCGGCACAGCTGACCCCCCTGACCCAAGGGATGTTCCATACCATATGGCATCATGCTCAGCGTATAGAGCTGGGGGAAGAAGGAGGAAGGGGGGGACGCGGGGAGTGACGGCGTTTGTCTTCCCAAGTCCCCGTTGCGTGTGACGGAGCCCGGCTGCCCTGGGGATGGCTGAGCCCCTGCCTGCCCGTGGGAAGCGGTGGGTGAATCCCTTTTACTTGCGTGCACAGCTTTTGCTTTACCTATTAAACTGTCTTTCTCTCAGCTCATGGTTTTCTCGCTTTTACCCTTGCGATTCTTCCCCCCATCCCATTGTGGGGGGAGTGAGTGAGCAGCTGTGTGTGGCTTAGTTGCTCGACAGGGTTAAACCATGACACTGGTAAAAGTGCCTCACCAAAGACACAGAGATGAGATGGTACCAAAGGCCAAAGAGAGAGAATTCCTGAAAGAAACCAGGCATTTTTGGCAAGGTAGCCAGTAAAGAAGCAAGTTTCAAGGCACACAAAGTAAAAATATCACTCTTTGTGCCCTAGAAAATTCATAAACATTTAACTGATAAAAGCTTAACACTGTGTCAGATTTTCACTTAGCAATTTCTGCACCTTGCTGAGGAACTTGCTGAGCACATTTCATTGTCCTTGAGTGCTTCTTGAATTGGTCCTGGACCAGTCCCAGATGCTTCTGCCCACCCTGACTCTGGCTGCATTCCTTGCCTCCTCATTCATTATGTTCATCTCCTTTGCAGGACTTTGGATGTGGCTGAAACATCTCTGCTAGAGGAACATCTTGCAGTGACCCTTGCTGTGCTCAGCTTGTGAAAGACAAAGGCATGAATTCACAAAACCAGAAGATACATGGATAGATTAACATGGGAGCTACATACCCAAAATTACCTTGTATGTACCCAAGGAAATATTTAGGCACTCCTGACTTTTAAACTTTTAACAAAGATGCCATTTCTGAAAGGAACTGTGGCTTGTCTTTTACAACTGCTTAAACTCCGTAGATGCCAGGTGCAAATATTACCAGTTGCTGTAGAACTGAGCTTCTATGGCTTAACTGAAATAATTTCCTGGAAGAAACCAGGCAAATATCACACTAGAACAACTTTCTCCTGCTACTGACATGCAAAGAAGTCTACCAGGAGATGTTCATTTGCTTAGCTCCCACTCTAGGGAGTCGCATGCTGTGGCTTTGCTCTCTTTAGTATCTTATGTTTGTAAACTACTGTTACTACATTTGAAATATAAAACATGGAGATTCCAAGCTTAATTAGGCAGCTGATGCACTGCAACTTTAAAGGAGGTGATTTTCAGGAAATGAATGTTCCCAAATTTTGCAAAGATATTTCCTTGTGATGAGCTGATTGCTCAGTGTAGCTGCAACAGTGTCACTCAGTGCTGGGGATTTGGTTGTGGGTCTTGAGGTACCTCCAGCCATAGGGTGGGAGAATGTCAGGTTGCATTATGAAAAAAGGCAATAAACCCAGAACGTAAATTTCTTATTTTGTTGTTTCAGAAAAGCGAAAAACTGTAAAATAAAGACTAGACTTACGACTAGACTTACACTGCAGACAAGTACTTTTTTTTTTTTTTTTTTTAAATTAATAAAACAACCTATATATTTCCAGGGAATCATAAAAGGTCAAGTGTGTAACAGTGCTGCAGGTACCAGCTTGCCCTGACAGCTAAAGACAAATGTAGTTACTACATCCTAGACATGCAGCTGCCCAATCTGCAAATGTAGGCCATTTATTACCCAGCCAGACTTCCAAGAATTAAGCATGTGGTTAATAACATGCCCCCAAACTGATGATACACCCATCTGTGAGCCAAAAATTCTGCCTGTAAAATCAGACTTTGAACTGAGGTTCTTTGAAGAGCTGCAGCCATAAAAGCTGCATCTGGAATTGCATATCAAATAGGATGATGAAGGGAGAAAAGGCGCAAAGTTTCTGTCTCAGATGTGTAACCCTTTAATCAATGTCAAACACCAACCTGGATGGTTTAAAAGAGAGGTTGTACAGAAAGTAAACAGTATAAATAAATATTAATATATATATCTATACCTATCTCAGAGATTGACTACTTATGAGGAAAGCTACTTGTACATGTTTACTTCGGTTAATGAATTAATTTTTCAAAACACTCATATTCCATGTTTTGTCAGAAATATAATCTTTTATTACAATAGAACCTGCAGTCACATGCATAAATATTGTTGCAGTAAAATATATTTTCATTGATTGTTTCCTGGCAATTGACATAAAATTGCATTTCCTGCATGTATTTACCAATTTCACTTCATCCAGCTAGACAAGCTGTTGTAAGAAGTAAAACAAAACTGCTATTTAAACATGCACCTTCAGCCTCCCTCCCTCCTTCTCTCCCTCCCTCCCTCTTTCCCTCCCCTTTTATATGGTCAGGTAGGTTAAAATAGAAGCCCCCCCCAAAAAAAAAAAAAAAATCTGAAAAGATAATATTGATATACAACAATTCAAGCTGCATACTCAAGGTACTGTTGGGAAAAACGATTCCTGAATAGAAAAGTTCAATGAACATACGTGATCTAAAAAAAAATGGTGCATAAGAAGATACAGAGCCTGATTTTTCAGAGTCTAAGTGACTTTTGTTGAAAGCTCCACTTGGTCAAATAAAATATGATCTTTCTGTAATAATAGAGTAATATTTGCCTTTCAATCCATCCATTTTCCTATCAGTAGTAAGTATATGCTTCCCAAGGTATCTAGTTCAGTAGATCATGATTTTTTTTATTTTTTTTTTGTATGGAGCTTCTAAGACGGAAAATGAAGTACATCCTGTTGTTACTAGTGTTGTGGATGAGCTGGAAAATGAAGCCTTCGGGTGGAAATGCTCAAGAAACACTTTTCATGAGTGTTTCAGGCTGGTGTCTCATGCCTGGCACCTCATCTGCCCATCAGCTTGTGGTTCTAGGTGCTGGGACTCTCAGGGGGTTGGTTATGGAGAAATAGAATGGAATCTAATTTTAAATCCACTTTGCAGTATCTTTGCCCACTTGGAAGGCAATAGAGACTTGTGTTTTCTATTACTTATTGTAAACAGAAGGGGAAAATATTTAATTTTGAAATCGCCATGCAATTAAGATACTGGTCCCTAATGATGAGCAAAGAGGACATAACACAGAATATATCAATAAAAACTGAGGAAATCCAACCTGTTAGGGACTGACAGAGTATAATTACATTTTATATTTGTTCCTGAAAGGGTACTGGCACAAATTAAAATTTTTATTCTGGCCTGCCTATGACAACCCCTTCTAAAAAGGCTCTGTTTGCTAGATACCCAGGTGGCATTCACACATTTATTGCATTATAGAAAGAGACTTGACAGATTTTTATCACTTCAGTACAAATAAAAATGAATATTTGGAATTATGTAACCTCCTAAGGAGGCCTGATTTTTCATGAGACTGTTCTAATACTTATGGTGTAAGTATGTATAACTTCAGAACTTACAGCTTATACAATCCTTAGTGTAGAAATTAGCCAAACTCTGTCCACCATCTCCCAGAGGTGGAAATTCTGCCCAACAACTGTAACTGCAGTGAAACCTGACACATCAGAATCAAAGGGAATAAATTATGAGTTCATAGTTTAAAGAAGGTTTATACAATAGAGTGAAGAAAAAAAAATGTTCTATATTGTGGTGTTTTATTTATGTGGGTTTTTTTAATTACTGTTATACCAGATCTTTAGCCATAGCTGTCAAAATGAAAATGAAAGTTACCGTTATAACTAATGAATATTGGCTACAAGCCACAAAAGACAAGTGATCTGAATATAACTAAAACACATTAGCAGCTGCTATGCTCATTGCAAGTTGAGCAACAAAATATTTTTTGGAAGAAATGACAACTTTGTCTGCTTCACCTGAGGCATCCAGATTTATAAGTAAAGTATTGGGTTCAAATGATGAAAACTTAACCCTTTGGAAGCCATCTGAGGTGCTGGTGTTCCCCACAGTGTTGGCTCAAGGTGTGAACAGTTACCCTTCATAAGGCATCCATACAACTTGACTTAAATAATGCTTTATATTTGAAATTACTGACCTGGCACTACTTCTGAATTGCAGCTTTGTTACTGACATTTTGAAACTAGTACCATGACATCTATGCAGCCACAGTTTCTGTTTGCAACCCATCTGCAGTTAATCTAATGATCCCATGCAATCACACATCGCTTTATAACCTCGACTAGGTTATCCGAGGTGGAATAATTGAAGCTAATTGTTGCAGCACAGAGAAGCCAGCCCTGGATAGATTTAGAACATTAAGGCATTACAGCACCATGTATTTATGCTAGAGGGCACTCATATTTCATTCTGAGCAGTAAGAGAGCTTGGCATTTGTATAACATATATCTTCAGAGCACAATGCCAACAGCAACTTTCAAAGAGTGCTGTGAGGTAGGTGTGTACATCAATCCCTATTTTACAGGTGAGGAAACTGAGGCAGAAAGGTTATTTAACCCACATCACAGCAGCTGTTAAAGGATGTTTAACACAGGTGTTAAAGGACAGCACTGCAATCAAGACAACTTGAAAATTACTCTCTTCAAAGGAAGCCAGCTCATGATATATATGGATCCTTACATGTATATGTGCATGTGGATTAATTTTCAATGTCAATTTTTACTTTTAAAACACAGATCTTGATCTCTTATTCTAAAATTCTGTGACAAGCATATATTGATGTAAGGCTTTAGGAAGAGCACATAAAGGGCTGTCTCTGTCCTTGGCTCTCCTCTGCAGTGCCTCTACAGTAACAGATCAGTTAGTGGTATAATCATAGCATCATTTAGTTTGGAAAAGAACTTTAAGATCATCAAGTCCAGCTGTAAACCTAACACCACCAAGAATGGGATGAACTTCAGAGGCACACGAACCCCATAGCTCTTACAGGGTAAGGTCATTTTGAGGATTTTAGTTGGGTGGGGGTTTTTTTCATTTTTCCTACCCAACACCTATTTACTAGCCTTTGAGAGTTTCACTCCTTCAGTTCCAGCCAAGTGTTCAGTGAAGTATTGTACTGACGCCTGCAAACACAAGACACCAGGAGGTTCTGCCTCTTCCGCTCCACAGTGTTACACACCTCTAAGGAGAGAAACCCATCTCAGAAGACAGCTCCTGCCGCTGAGAATTCACAGCTTAGGAAGGAAAAGGCTGAGTAGGAACAGAAAATGCAAGTGATTTGTCTGTGGCAGGAGACAGGCAAAGTTTGTCTTGCAGGGACTTGCAACCAGAGGTCAAGACTTCTTGTCTAGGTACACTTGTCTGAGCGGCCCCACCAATCTGCATGTTTTGTGAGGCTCTGAAAATCAACCACTTCATTTCCACAGCATAGCTGAGCAAATTCTGCACATATTCCAGGAGTGTTTCTTAGGACTGTTTCATTTTGCTTCCTGTGATCATTCATACAATTGTGGGGTTTATGTTCTCAGAAAGCAAATACCCTACTATTCGACAGATGCATTCCTGAAAAGTTCCGCTATTACTTTATAGTGTGGATCATGAATTTTCCCATGAGAATCAATGTAATGGAGGGATGCATTCAGGGACCTATAGAATATACATAGTTTAAACACAAAGAGAAATCTGTGGCATGATGGATGGAGAGGCAGGAACAAAATCAGCGTTTTTCAGAGGAAATGCTGGCTTTATAGAATAGATAACCTTTCTGAGAACTCTCAGCTGCTTCACCTATGAGACTGTACCCCTGATGCCCCATTTTGTCACCCCTCACCCTTAACTTGTTCCATTTTGCTTCATCTGAAGACGATGCTAACAACTATGAGAGTGTAACTCTTCAGAAAGAGGGAGCCAATACTGCATCAAGGTTCAGTCTCAGAACTTGGTATTTTCTGGAGAACTGAATGATGTGAAAAGTTGCTTCGTGTTCAGTCCTGCTACTTCATCCAGGAGACTGAACTTGCAATGGGAAGATTTCAGTGTGGGCATTCTTGTTGCCTCTTTCTGAACAGCTATATTTTCATTGTCATCATCTTCCTTATACGAAACAAGATCACTCAAGTTTGAGGGATGACAAAATGGTATAATGATGATGGTTGCCTGGTCAAGGTACTGAGAAGACAGGCCAGAGGACCAATGGGCAAGTAGGGTCTTGCTGCAGTCACATCACAGATAGGAGCTTTCAGAAACCACACTGCAAGGAAATAGGTTTTGTTATCACTGGTGGTGCTACCCAACTGGGCAAACACAGCCGTCACCGTGAATCTTATTTGACCAATAGCCAAAGACAGTTTTGAATAGTTGCTATCAAAGAACAGCTCATAATAAATTTTAGCTGTCAAAAAATTACAGAAAAAATTAAGTATATTTTTGAGAAAATGACAATCTGCTTATGGAAAATCTGGACAGGATGGGTACGTTGGATAAAATATAAATCCTGAATCATAGCTGTTCAGGTTGTGTAATAGTCTGGAAGTCTCTTAGGATTTAAAGCAAGCTGAACAACTGACAATCTTGGAGGAATTCAAGTGTGGTTTTATAATATCTGGTTCAATAGACTGAACTGGATCACTCTCACTCGCAATTATGTGTTTCACCAAGCATCTGGAAGCTTCATTGATGTTTATATTTTCCTGCAAGTGAAAAAGAAAGAGAGGTTGATTAGTCAATATTAATTACACCATGCTGCATATTTCCTATGCATAATCAAACTTTTCTCTAGGCAACATCAAAAGTTTACTTTCCTTAATAAACAGCTTTCAGAAATTGACTGTATTAAATAATGCTTACTGTAGTTTTTAAGTTAGTTAGTTTTTACATATATTATGATTCATATCTCATTGAAATTATACACAAAGCTCATTTTAAATTACCCCAAACTCTTGGTGATTTAATTGCTTTAATAAACTAAACAAACAAATGCCAGAGGGATGGTAAAGACA
Source organism: Falco cherrug (assembly GCF_023634085.1). Lineage (NCBI taxonomy): Eukaryota > Metazoa > Chordata > Aves > Falconiformes > Falconidae > Falco > Falco cherrug. The sequence continues at coordinate 9,607,752 of NC_073698.1, forward strand.
GATGCCTGAAGTAAAGCTCCAGATTCTGTATTTCACTGCTTGAATAACTGTTACTCTGATGTTCAAATTATTAATTACCTATCAGCAACTACAGGCATCGATAGCACTTATTTTTTAAAGCCTTTTCTGCAGTTTCAAGATTTCTGTATGCAGTGCTCACAATGAAACTAGATTCATTGAATAAATGGATCAACTGAAACAACCTCAAGTTATTCACAAAACAGTAAAAAATGTTCTGTATCATTTGGAGTCCTCATTTTTTGTTGAGGCTGACCTATCCCAAATGTATTGCTTCAGAAGTGATATACCACTGTTGGTTTCATTTGTAAGACTGAAATCCTCAGTCTAGGGGTTTGGAATTCAAGGCAAAGCACATCTTTTTCAACACATGGCTTACTTCAATAGCTTATTTAACTTGCAGCAACCCTTACTCTGTAGAATAAGCAAAGCTGAAGCAGCCTGACCAGTGAGACACAGCTCCACACAGCATATAAAATAAGCAGTAATTCGGAGTAAGGATTTTTTTTTAATGACAGCCACTGATTTGTTTGGATTTGCTTTCAGGCATAAAAAGACACTCTTCTACTATCACCACTGGTAACTTATTTTATGTGACAGGAGATAGAAACCTCACTGTAGCGTCAATCCTCAGTGAAATCGTAACACACACCCACATATATACATACAGAAATGCATACCAATACATATTTGTATGTATTTATGTATATGCACATACTTCTCTTGCTCCATGAATATTATGTTTTTATTTGCAATCGAAGACTACCCAGGTTTCCAAGCTGAATGTTCCAAGTCTGTTGTACTGAGACCACAAACACCCATGCACACAATGCCATGAAGTCTACCTTCACCAAATGCTCAGCATCAATTCAGCATCATTAATAAAATAACCTGTAAAATTTAACATGTGAAACATCTTTTTTAATGTGTATGTTCAAAAAAAGTCAGATGAAATGTTTAAATATGAAGTTCAGCTATAAGAGACACTAGAGCACATGTCTGTGTGTGTTTCAGTACAGATGGTCGGAGTTATATGAAGCTCAAAGTCTGAAGTAATGGACTCTGTGAGGCTGATTTCTAGTCCCCTTGAAATCAATGGCAAAGCCCCACAAATTCCATTAACTATCCCTTTGCACCACCTGGGGATCTAAATGAGAATGTTAATTAGTGCCAAGATTTCATAGGTTTCTTCAGCTACACAAGTGAACTTAAATATTTGATCTTTGACCTGTAAAGGTTATCAGTTGGTTGTAAAAATCCAAATCTTTAGACAAGTCATTTACATACTAACCCCTGGAAAGTAATACAGAGCTGGAAAACAGCTCTGTACTGAGATGTTAAAATGTTACTGTATCACATGGCACTTTCAGACCAGACAAGCAAATTCCTCAAGCGTGCACCAAATGTCTTTTTCAGAACACTGTGAAATTTTATTAGAAAGAATAAGCAGTGAAAAATATCTCTCGGTACTGCTTAGAAAACTGAAGAGAAAACAGGATTGTTAAATGCACAAAAACACACACATAAGAATCTTTTGAATTGTGTTGGCCTTTATCAACGGACTGATAAGCCTTTAATTTACCCATGTGTTGATTCTTGCTTGGGACGCCAGCATGTATTTTTTCAATAATGTCTTAGGGACTATCTGAGATTGTGCCCATATTGATTAATGTTCAGGTGTATTCACAGCAACCCTCTTTGTTAGATTTAAGGCCAGCATTTTATAAGAGTGGGAAAGGGGGAAAAAATCCAAGCTCACAAAAGCATAAAATAGGTATAGGTGTACATCCCTCTAGAAGTACATGTGTCAGACCCAAGCCTAAAAATTAAGAAGGAAAAAAAAAATGTTGTTTTTCTTCAGCCAGAACTCAAAGAAAAATGAAATGGGATTATTAAACTTCTTTTTAAACCTCTATAGCTTTCTGGGGGAAGAAAGCCAAATTTGAACATGCAAGTATTGTTTTGACATAAAAAGGCAAAATATTTAGGTTTGGGAATAGGTAAATTAAAAGCTTCTTTTTTTCTGCATTGATTTTTCTCCTTTTAAATAAAATTATTTACCAAATTTGAGCCATATCCCTTATTACAGTGTTAATTGCATTTTAGATTGAGTTTACTGTTTCCTTGGTAGGTGTCTGCCTAGATCTACTGAACATCTGTGAAGTGGGATTAGACGCAGATAGAGATCATCCCCAGCTCTGGCCATTCCACCTGAAAAGGCTTCTGCTTTCAGTCCGTGCCCACCTTCCTCTCTGCCAGGGTATCATCGCTTCAGATGCGCCTGCTGAGCTCTCACCTCTTCAAGCAAAATGTGCTGGTTTGTGAGAATTCACTATTTAAAGCATTTGCCCCCATGAGACTCAATTTCTGCCTTTTGTTCCGTATGAGAGAAAAGGAATAAAAAGTCCTGCCCGTAGTGTGTGTTGGATCAGAGGCATTTTCTCAGCCTGAACGTTTACATGAACTGCCTAAGCTGTGTGGGTGAAAAATTCTGCTGGGGTACAAGAGGAGCAGAAAGGCAGGGTGACCCGGTAGAGAGCACAGCTGGTTTTGGGCTTGTGTCTCGCTCCAGCCTTCTCCCATGGTTCAGACAACAACTGGTACATGGTATGGAGAAGTGACACATTAAGTCACTTGCTGCAAGGAGCCTGTGCTTGTGCCAACAAAGCAACACCTGCTGTGCCAGCTCCATGCCCTGACCGCTTCCTTTCCCATGCTACTAGTGCCTTTCGTTACAACGCTGATCCCGCGGTGCCCACTTCGTGTCCTAGGTCTGTGGATCAGGCATTGCTGTATTCTGGTCTGTCTAATGAAATATTGATTTCTGCACCTCTCCTCCTCCAGCATGTTTTGCAAAGGAAAAATCAATATTCTGCTAGGCAGCAAAGCAGCTGCAGACAGTAGAAGGTGATCTGCTATCCAGACACAGACACCCAGAGACCTGGTAATTTTAGAGAGCAGGAGGTGTTGAAAGGCAGTCTAGGGAAGGACAGAGAAAAAGGAGCAGGTGAAAATCCACCCAACAAATACAAAGAAACCAGCAATCACGGTGTAAGATTGGACAGAGAAGAGTAATCACAAACATCTTACTAATTGTACTGAAACATGGTAAAAGCCCCACTTATGACTAAAAATAAAATTAATTATGTTTCCAAAAAGAAAGATAATATAGGTGAGACAACAGTATGAAACAATGTCATTCAGAGGGTCTCTAAGTTGAAATGCCTTAACTGTCATCTCCCTTATAGCGCTTTTGCTCTACACAAAACACCGTAGGAGTTGTCATGATTGCTGCAGTTCACTTTTTCTTTTTCCTCTCCTCTCCTCTCCTCTCCTCTCCTCTCCTCTCCTCTCCTCTCCTCTCCTCTCCTCTCCTCTCCTCTCCTCTCCTCTCCTCTCCTCTCCTCTCCTCTCCTCTCCTCTCCTCCAAAATGGATCTTACCTGTATCATGGTGCCTTTGTTGCTATCAGTCCTCTCTTCCCGCTTTTGCTCTGCTTCTCACATTGACATCCTCATTTAGCGTGCTAGTTTTTATGAAACCCTTTTCTGAGCATCTCTTCTTACCCTGTCCTCTGAGGTGCCTAACCCATTCCTGTGACTTTTGTGCCTCAGTAGCCCCAGCACCTGAAACACACTGTCACAGTCAGCGATGCAAGAGCTAAATCACGAATCCAGCCCTAAGTGACTTACCCCGCCTGTCTGCCAGAGCAAGGACCTGAACCCAGCTCCTGTGATGATGTTTGGCCACTTGAGTCAGTCTTTCACTTGACCCCATCAAGAAGGAATGCAAAAGTGAAAATCAGCACATGCTACTCCTTATTGTATTACCAAAGAAAGCAAGGCAAAGAAAATTACTCTGAGCAATCTCTGAAAGCCAGAAAGGAACGCTGAAAGACACAAATGAAATTATAGTTTGCTCTGTAGATCGATCTCCTTCAGATGTGTTGTTCCGAAGGGCAGTTTTATGGAATGGATAGCAACTCAGTGCAGGGAGGGAGAGCTGAATGATTTAAAACCTTTGAACCTATTGCTATGGGAAATAATGTCGCAGTCTTGTAATGCAACAATCAACAGGAAGGAAAAGAAATACTTTATTGAAAGTGTCTCAAAGCAGTACAGAAGCTCAGCAAGCTTCTTTGCATTCTGGATTGCCTTCCCCCTTATCTGTCATCTCCAATGCAGATGCAGAACATTAACATTTAGAACATTCCATTTTAATATATGAAATAAAACCCCACAGACTACCCTGGCTCTTAGTTCTTTACAGAGAAGGAAGGCATTTGCTAGTTTTATGGGCCTGTTTCACTTCCAGATGAACCTTTTCCTTCTGTGCCATGCAGGTATCTTAGATTTGTCTGTCTGGTTGTTTTCTGGTACAAAGCTGCTCCCTTTCTGCATTTGGGTAGTTTCTTTCTCTGACTGAATCTGATGCTTCTGCATCTTACCTTGCAGTCAGGGTGAACAGCAACACGTATGCAGGCGCAGCTGGCTAACATGGACACTTGGGGAGGTCTGAGCCAGCACTGCTTAGAGACACAACCTTGGGCTCTACTACTGGAGTTGAAAGGAATCTAGTTCCCTTAAGTAAACATTTAAAAATTCTCAAATATTCAGGTATTAGATGCAAGCCCAGTGAGAATCACATAGCTTCCACCTTTTGATTCTATAATGTGCTAAAATCCAGAAGCAGGGAAATTACTTTCAGGATGTTTTAACCCTGGAGCAAGGAATCTGAGGGAATGGCTCCACACGCACACTTAGCAGAGCTCCCTTGGAAATTGCTGGCAGCAGCATCTTATTCAGATGTGCCATATTGCTGTGGTAATGTTTTCCTAGAAACACAACCATACGAGTTAAAAACAATCTAGATGAATGAACATGAAATTCATGGATGTCAACTTCTGTGACTGCAACTCTTTGAGAACGAGGTAATTTCTGTGATCGAGTTCTTACAGCTGGTTGGATATTCTGCAACAAAATTGTTTGACTAAATGACCTTCCAAACTCAACCATTTTGTGATTCTGTTAATTTCCAGCTTTTGGCCAGCACTAAAGAATTTATTTCATAAAAGTGATCCAGAGAGCTACAGGACAGCTCATACGTGTAGGATAATCTGAATCAACTTCTCTTAGTTACAGGAAATGAACTCTGCAGAGGATTCCGCATGGTGACTGTATATCTGAACTGAAAGCGCCTGCCTTAGGTGTCAGCTTCATTTCTTGGTTTATGGCGGAAGCTTAAATATTTGCCTAGCTGTGTGCAGTGAGATTCATTAGACTTTTTTTTCTGAGTAAATTAAAAGGACACTGTGAGGAGCCATACCTCTCTAAGTGGGTCTGGCCATATCAGATGGATTGCTTTGGTTTCAGTTACCAGATCAGCAGATCAGCTGTAGTGTGTCAGACTCATTCAAATAAATGTCCAAACCTCAGATATCTTTATGGAAATCAAAACTGTATATCCTGTTCTTCTGCAAGTCTACCATATAGATTTTTTTTTTCCAACTTTTATAATAATTGTCCAGTCAGAAGAACTGAAGAATTTGTCATTTAAACAAGGGCTAACAGAGTTTGGTTTATTCACACAGCTCACTGGTAAGATGAGCAGAATTGCTGTCCTTGCTTTGTGGAGGAAGAGGCTGGACCAGAGGAGAGAGTGACTTTCTGAAGGTCACCTGGTAGATCAGTGATGGAGAGGACTCCTGATTCCTAGTCCAGCATTTGGGCACTATGACAGACTGTGGACTGTCTGTCAGACAAGAGCTGGAGGAAGGACATGTTATTACCCACTTTTCCAAGAGAAGCAAAGATTCTGTAACTTTTTCCTCATCCAAATAGGATGTATCCAAATAGCCCAGAGACTCGGTGTTTATTCAGTCTCCAGGCTGTGATGCTCAGCAGACAACAAGCTGTGTGCTTAAGCTAGTTTGGTTAGGATCTGAAAGGCACAGCTACCACCCCTTCTGGGGAACTGGGACAAAATGTGAGTGTCTTTTCACCTAATTCTTTATTTCTAACAGCTGAATTACAGCAGGGAAAAGAGGAACTTGGGCACAATCACAGCACAGCTGTGGTTGGTTGTAAGGTATTTCAAGTTATTTCTGGAGTAGGTGTTTTCAAGAACATTTAGTTTTGCCTGACTTGTCTGTTTTGATGCATAATTTCCATTTTCTTCATAAAGTGATAATAAGCTTGAAATTGCTGCTTTTCTAATCCAAGTCAAAAGGTCACCTCTTTGAACTAGAAATTGTGGTGAGAACAATTTAAAGGCTTGGAAATGTGAGTGGACCTCTCAGCTACTCTGGCCACATGCTGGATAATCAGATGTGTGACAGGAAGGAGAAACTTCCCTCCTTTTTAAAAAAAATGCCTCTTTCACAGTAGAAATTTATTAAAGAATTTACAGTTAAGGGTTATTCCGTTACTATCTGGGTATGTGCCTTTCAGACTGCAATCCATATGAGCAAACTAAATATGTATATATAAAAAAGATCAGGCTCTCGGCTGGATGTATGGTGATATGTATAACTCGTGACGTGATAACGTTGTGCTATTGCCCAGCAAGTCCTTTCTTACATGGCAAACTACCAGAACAAATTCTTCTGCCTTCGTAGGGAGCAGAAGATTGGAACAGGCTATTTCCTTCAGATTAATGTAAGAATCAAAACTAATACATGAGAATGCATTAGGTGGCTCAAATGTTTTATATTGAAGTCGTTAACTTTAGAAAAATAGCACCAGGGAATAATGCAGTGATGGGTTTTGGTGTAGTCTGCCAATGCTACAGACAAAAATCTCAGACCATTGACAGCTTGAAATATGGTAGGTACATACACAGCATGCTACTCTGCAAGGGAACCAGAACTAAAAGATGTATTTTTGTAAGTAATCACCTTTGTTTTTCCAAAATGCATAAATCATATCCAGTTTGCTCTGAAGGCAATAACATTTCCAAGCACGTCTGCAGAAAACCTCTGGAGATCTAATTATTCCAGGATACCACAAAAAAGAGTTATTTCTTATTTGAACTGCTAAAACTGCTAGCTGCAATATGATGACTTCTCTGTCAGTATTATTTCGCTTCAGAAAAGGGTTTCTGCTCTCTACAGCAAACATAGCTAGGTTTTTATTTTCCCCAGACCCAAGTTCAATTATTTAATATACCCTAGGCTGAAAGAATACCAGGTACATGTAACATCCAATATTCTAAAACAGCACTAATAATAATTCTTGTTTAAAAAAAAAAAAGTAGGCTTTAGTTCAGAACTTAGACCAGGTGGGAAAATTATTCTGATCTAACTTAGCCTACACATTGTGATTCTACCGTCTTTCATAGAATTATTCTTCTTTACATCATTTTAAAGTCAGGAGCCTCCAATTCTCGGTGGAAATCAGGTGTGGGGATTGCAGAATAACAGTTTCTAGCCTTTAGTCTATATCAGCAGCGAACAGTCTGATAACAGAGTTATGTGTTCTTAACTCCCACTGCTCCCTTCACAGTGGCTTTTGAAGACCAGTCTTGTCGTAACTGGATTTCTTTCTGTTCCTACATGATTGCATGGATAACCTGAGGACAGCTTGGGCTTCTGAGTTAAATAAAGTAGGAAGAAGCTAGATATTTCCTTCATTAAAAATAACTCAGAATCTGAATTCTACGTGGCTTAGAAAGACTTGGAAAAATTTTCCTCTGTTTTTAAACTTTACATGTCCTTTATACTTCCATAGTTTTGCCCAAGACTGGATCCATCCTCACAGTAAAACCTCTTTGTGACCTTTGAAATTGTTTGTACATTCATACCATGTCATGACCTGCAACGGCCCTTGGCCCAATAAATGTGGCTGTTCTTTTAAGAAGTGGACAGATGCTTGATGTATGGAATTCAATGGACAGATTCCCTTCTCAAAGGCCGAAGAGCAGTGACCGGCTGCATGACTTTGCTAATCCAAACCTAGAATAATGAAACTATAGCCCTGTATCCTTTAAACAATGGTCCATCCTGTTCCCTCTCATTCCTCTGAAAGTCTTTTAGATGCTAGCATTTTAAAACAACTTGCGATTCATATCTCTGCACATGATTTTTGCAGTGGTTTTGCCCTCAGGCCTCAGTTTTCAGTGAATTAGTTCTTGTCCTAGGAAATGTCCACTCATGTACATGTCAGAAATGAAGAAAAAGTAATGTTGAAGAAAACAGCCATATACAGTGCTACACATCACTGGTGACCTGGATTCTAAATATTAAATTCTAAATAAACCAGATATTTCCTGTTATTTGTGGCCTGAAAGACAATTAGACACCTAATAAAATATTGAAAAGGGCCAGAATATATATATATATATATAAATAAATAAAGAAATAATAATAATTTGTGCTGTAAACCCCTAACTCTCCACACCTTTACTGACAGCTGCCATTCCAAATGTTTCACTCTCTGGGTTTTCTTTTTCTTTTCTTTCTTTCTTTTTTTCCGCACCCACCCCAACCCCGCCCTGCAGAATAATTAGCTTTCTGCCTTAATTATTATGAAGAACCTGATGTAAGAGAGCTTGTCATGTTTTTTAAACCAGAACTAGACACTTTGAAATATTAGTGCTTAAAGAAGGAGGGAGTCAAGACTAGAAAAGTAAAATACAAGTATACACTCCAAAGTTTCTTAAATAACTCTAATAAAGTGTTTAAAAGAAACTGAACAATTGAATGTAGCTTTCAGCCTACTAACAATCTAGGTCAAAGCAGACTTATAGATTGCTTATATTTATAACATCCAAACGTTCCCCAGAGCTGTTAATGATGACACCAACTTTCATTATCGAAGAAGACAATAAACACAATATCCATTGAATTGTTGTGTTCAAATCAATATTTCACATGCCAGCTTTCCAAATCTTGCATGTGCTGAGATTATCTGAGAAATCCCAAATTGATATACAGGATCACTGTACCTTGGGCCTTTATACTCTAAAAGTCTCAGTGCCCTTTCTAATTTTTATCTCCATTTTCTTATAGGTGCCCAGGAAATCTGTGCCGAGGCAAGGAATTGAACCTCAGAGCAGCTCATTCGGCACTTTGACCACTGAACTTTCCTTCCTCCCCAGATATGTGATTTTTTTCAAAGGCTGTTGAGAATGAGAGCTCGTTAACAATAGGCATCGTACAAGTGCTACAGTAGACTGACTTTTTTTCTGGAAGATAGTACAATAAAGCTATTGACTCTGATCAGCATTTCTCAGGCATAGTGGTTATATAAATATTTTGAGATAATATTAACAGTTAAGATTTATGAAAAATATCCTCATATCATTCATAAGAGGCAGCTTTTGTGCCTTGCCAAAGGTCATCTTCCTCCCCAAGCTATTATGCAGTAAGTTGTTGACCAGATACATATTTTACTGCTGGCCTATGATTAGAGCAGCAGCATTTCAGAATGTCACATATAATTTGCCTTGCAATAAAAGGCCTAAAAGAAATAGAAATGTGTTAATTTAAAAGTTCACCTTTAATTAATTCCATCAAAGAGGAGCTTTGCAAGGTACACATTTCAACTGAGTGAAGTATTTTACAAGCTAATTTCTCTGTGCTTGGAGAAACATTCAAAAAGAAATGGAAACATTACCTTGGCTGATGTTTCAAACCAGCCCACGAACCCATTCTCTTTGCAGAACTGATCCATCTTGATGCCGTTGTTCATGAGAACATCTATTCCCTGGTCGCATTTGTTTGCTAAGAGGACTGTCGGCACAGGTTTTCCATTTGGAAGAACCAACTTAGAGTCCAAATCCTCCTTCCATTTTGTCACTGCTTCAAATGTTGCAGGTCTCGTAACATCAAAGACAATAAATGCCCCCATGGCCTCTCTGTAATATACCCTGGTCATGTTTCCAAATCTTTCCTGACCTGTGATAAAGAAAGTAGGAGGGGGAAAAAAAAACACCGCCTTGTAAAAATCATTGCTTCCAATCTAGGTCAATATTTCACATAGCAGGTTTTCTAAGAGAACGTTACTAAAGGTAGGACTTAATTTTGTAAGTCTCTGGAAAGCTACTCTTTGTCTAAATAATGACAAGTACCATGCTAGGCTCATTTGTATGAAAACGCAAAGGATTATATAGCATGAAAAAGGAGTTAGAAAGCAAACAGCCAAGGAAATTCAATAACTTTATGACAAGCTTGAACTTTAGTGTACAGTCTTATTAAGCTGCCAGATTTCTAGAGATGTGGACGGTACCAAGGGTCTTGGTGTACATTATAGGGATTTAAACAGGAGTCACAAAAATATCTAGGTACCAGATTGGAAACTTGTTGATGTTGTGGTATTTTGTGGGAAACATCTAACAGCCGATCTGCTCATGCACAAAGAGGATACTGCACATTCTCATGCAAGTGATAATAATCAACAGTAACATAATTAAGCTCTGGAGCCATACCAGGCATTACAGTCATTATGAATTTGCTTGTACTGGCAAACTAAAACACAGAGGTGAGAAAGGCAAATTTAAAGCCTTACAAACATGGAAAGTGTTCTAAGAAATAGCAGAGCAGCAGCAATATGAAGAGCTGTATTGCTCCAGTGAAAAGATCTGGGAGGAGATGTTTCACACTAGATCTGTTCAGAAGCCTCATGGGTTTTTTTCTAAATTCAGAATGTTTTCTGGGAAGTTTTTTACAATATTTTTGTGAGCTAACATCATATTGTATTCAAACTTGGACATTTGTAAATATCTATCATTTTATATGATTAACAGTGTAAAAATTAACACACTTGAGATCAGGATGTGGTATGTTGATCAGCTGTAGGTTTGTAAATATATAAGCTGTTTTCATGGGAACTTTGAAAAAATGTTTCCAAGAATGCAAATAAATTACACAGAGTTTTTCTTGAAGTGAAAAAATAGAATTTCCATGGATGTCTACTGCTGAGCTGCGATCCGAAAAAGTAGAATTGTAAATTCGTGAAACATCTCACAACAACAGCAGTCTTTAAGCAAGACAGCTCTTGTATTTCGCCATATGCTTTTATAGCTGAGCAAAGGTGCTATGGAAATAGACAACATTCAGTGGAAACGTGTTTCTAGCTTTATTTTCTCAACGTGCATAATCTTGAATAAGTTAGGAAGACGAGAAGATTGGCAGTCTGCTTCAGACCCTGGGAAGGTTACCTGTGGAGGTTTTATCTGATGGAAACTGTGCTGTCAAATGTAAGGCTGGATTGAGAACTGAAGAGTGCTGATTACTGGGCTTCCAGACCATGCAGTTTCAGTTAATGGAAATAGCACTGAACGCACTTATGGGGTCAAGACCATCTGTTTGTGATGTTTATCTTTGGTGTCATGCACCAGCTGTTGCAGGAAGGAGAAAGTCATTCACATGATACAGAAACCAAAAGCGGATGTCTGTCTGCTCCAAATTCATGTTAGATTTTTTTTTACCTTAAACAAACACTGTGTCCCATTGATAAAGCAAAACAGAAATATATAATTCCTGGGAAATATGAGGTCATATTGAAAATTTCTTATGGCTATGCTTTATTAAAATGTCTTATGATACCTATCAGTGGGCTAATCAGATAAATGGCTAAGTCATGTGCTATTCAATAATCTCCTTGTTGAGCAACTTTTTTTCATCTGCAAGAAGGTGCCTTCAAACAAAAGTCAAGGTCTGGTAGAAACTTAGCAGTGAGGCAAGCAGCAACATAACAAGCAGTTTTCGAAGCATATTGTATTTCAGTTACACTTTCTACTTCTCATGCAAAGTTTGAGAGATGCTTGCACTCTAGATGAGATGTAGATGATGTAAGAACAGCTAAACTTGGGCTTTACACATAATTATTGGGACCCAGATCTCTAAGACAGGTGGGACACGTTGTCATGGAACATGAACTAAATTACTAATATGCATCATAAAATCACTAATCACAAACAAAGTTATTAGAGGAATAAAAGGCTCTCATGATGTGGTCTTCTGGCTAGTAGTGGCCCACAATGTTTTCACCTCCTGCTTCCAGCTGCTTTTGCAGATACTTAGGTTTTTCACTGCACAGAAAAGCCACCATGTTTGTAAAAGCAGCCTTATGCAGGATGACAGGGCTCACCACTTCCATTATCAATCCCTTCAAAGAAAGAGAAAGAATGGAGCTGCTGGCTGAATAAACTGCCTAACCCCTTTCTGAAGTGGTCTTTTTCCCCATCAGTTGCAATTAATACACGAACATACTTGGCATAAAGACATCGTGAAACTTTGAATGGAAAAAGAGGTGATTTGAAAACCAGAGACTTTTAGTTCTATGTCGTTTGCATAATTGCTTTACTTTTATTTCATTTAAATTGTGAAAAAGTGATCTCTAGCATTTGCATTGTGTTTGGAGAGCTACATATTTTTTGTCAGAGGGTCCAGGACAACTCTTTTTTTCCCCAAAGATTCTTCCTAATGTGAACAAACCCCTATCGTAATAGATGAGGATCCCAAAACTTTTTCATTTAGCAGAATTACTCATGAAAATAGGCACTGTTTGATGTATTAAAGGTGTCAGAATCTGGCCTTAGGTTTTCAGCAACACAATGGCTTAGGCAGTAATTAGGCTACAAAATAGATCGAGCATTGGGTATTCAGTGCTATCTCACAGGCAGCCTTGAGCATTAGGGTCTGTTTTATTGCAAGAGAGGTCGAGGAAGATGGGGTTTGCTTTTCATTGGAAAGGTAAGAAACTTGTGAAATGTTTGCTTGATCCGGCCCATGGTATTTTACTGCATCCCTTGCAAGGCCACTGGCATCTGGCATCAAACCCCACAAGTTTAATAGCCTTTGCCCACTGGGACAGTGCTTTACATTGGGATTCATCAGCCCTAATTTAGGTTCAAAAAAATTAGCTGGGTGTATCTAAGATCCATTTGTAATCAGAGACTGAGAAGAGGTATCTAGGGGCATCTTCTCAGCAAGGATAGACATTTAAGAGTGGTCACAAAAGCTTCATTATGGAGGTATTTAACCTCTACCCTCAAGCCCCTGGTGAGCCCGGGGTGAGTAGCTTATACTCAAATGGTTCCGTACAAGATGTCTATTTGTTAAACCAGATGAATCCCAGCCCATCTTAAAGTGAACGCAGCGAGACCGAGATGCTAAAGCAACAAGATTTCCATTAAAGGACAGGATTCCCTGTCTGAATGGCACCTTCCTGAATGTTTATCCCAATCCAAGTGGCACTTCTGCAGCAGGGAAAGGTATTATTTTATGGGCTTAAAGCATCAAAAGCTGAATTATCATGGTTTATAAAAATACACCCCGCATAAATTTGCCAGCATGGCTCGTACAGAAATCTGCAGATTTCACTAACCACTATGATCTCTGATAAAGTTATAAAAACTACTGATAAAGTGCTAAAACTCAGATAATTACCACCATCTTGCCCACCGCATCTAAAATGTAGTGCATGATAAAAGTTGATTAAAATTGCCTAATGCCCACTTTTACAATGGGTTTTACTTCTTGCCATCATCCTTCATCCTAAGAGGCAAAAGTTTCTGGGAACTACCATGCATTTACAGAGGGCCTTTAGCCAATGCTGAGAAGCTGGAAATTGTGTAGAAAATTTAGATATTTTTTACCTTTCACTTCAAAACAACTTGCAAAATTTTCACCTTTAGATTCAAGTTATCTTTACAGACTGAAACCTAAGCAAGCCTTGAGGTGGTGTTCACCACCCCAGAATGTGGAAAAGCAGGCTGTCAGCAGGATCAGGCCCATGGGTCCCACTGCAGATCTATACTGAAATAAACCCACCACAGCCAGGGACTTATTTGTGTTTGCAGAACAGTAATTTCAAGGTAACTTAGCCTTATAAATCACCATGACTATCTCATTTATGCATATGTACTGCAATGCTTAGCAGCCACTAAAAGCCTAAACCGCTGAGGATGTGCTGTGCCTGGCACTAGTGAACGGTCCATTTACTCCTTCTGGAGCATAACAGTCTTAAAATCTTTACAACTGCAGAGGCATTTGCCTATATCTGTGCAAAGATTACTGTTTCTGAAGGTGAAAGTTGCAGGGAAAGGAAATGAAACTGTTCTTTCACTACCAGTATCGTATGGACACCTTCAATGCATTGGTTCAACTCTTTATGAGATGAGAAGCTTTGTAAAAGCAAACCACCATATTTTTGGTAGCAATGAATAAGCCAGCTCACACAGACTCAGCAGGGGGGATAATGGTGATGCTGACACTGCTGTGAAAAAGTAGCGGGGGGGGGAAGGCTCTGAAGTGCTGCTCTCTGCCCTCCGCTGCACTCCCAGACCCGCTCCCTGCAGTAAATCTGTAGCTAAAACTGGTCTGCAGAGAAATCTTGGGGCCATGTGGACATGAAACACAGACAGCAGCAGTGAGAGCAGCCTTGCAGAGAAGTGAATAGCAAACACACGTGGATCTACTGCCTGCAGTAGCTGGTTTCTTCAAAAGTGGTCCCAGCCTGCATCTGCAGGGCCCAACCCCACCACAGCAGCCTTGTTCAAAATATGGTTAAGAGTTTCTTTTAAAGCTTTCTTCTAACTGTCTGTTAATGAATTTAAAGGATGCTCATGCAGAGGCAGCAGAAAAGATAAGGAAACACACCCCCCCCCCCCCAAAAAAAAAAATGACTGAGGAGCAAGATTTAAAGATGTAGGACACAGCAGTAGAGGTAATGGCACACTTTAAAAGGGACATGAACACCAAAACTGAGAATTTGGGACATTCAGTGAAATAAAGTGGAACTGCTTTGTGGACATTAAAGACAAGGAGGATTCTACCACATACATGTCCTCCCACACACTATAGTGAAAATTCAGTTACTTCAAACAGGCACTTCGCTGAATCAGACATAAATTCATAGATTTTAATGCCAGTGCTGTTACAGATATCATAACATCATAAACCATGAAGTTTTGTCCAATTATTCCTGTTTAACACACATAGCTTCAGAAATATATTATTTGTTAAAAAGCCCTCAAGCCTTAATGTAATAATATGCGATGCAGAACCTACCTTATCCCTGAATTAATTTTTCTAATGCTTAGTTATCCTTATTGTTCA
Source organism: Falco cherrug (assembly GCF_023634085.1). Lineage (NCBI taxonomy): Eukaryota > Metazoa > Chordata > Aves > Falconiformes > Falconidae > Falco > Falco cherrug. The sequence continues at coordinate 9,622,830 of NC_073698.1, forward strand.
GCATTTATCTCTCATCTAAATAAATGCAGTTTCATCATTTAGCTATTAGATCTTACTGTAGTTTTGTTTACCAAATTAAATGATACAGAAGAATGCGTTACAGAAATATATACTACATTAACTATGAAATTAGATGGCACCAAATTAACTAAATTTGCTTTTCTTCTCATGTCTGTAAAGGGTAAACAAGGGTAAACTGCTTGGTCCTACCACAGATGGAGTATCACTCCTCCAGTGAAGTCACCACATATGTAAATCCTACTAATACTGTAGATAAGCTTGACACTAGTTTTACTCACAAGCTTTTTGAGAAAATTATTTCTAGATTGTCAAACAATTTACTACCCACTAATGTACATAGTGAAGTGCAATGAAGAGTACACATTACACTTAGTAGTAAGTTCACTGGCTGTATAATGTAGAGGGGGAGGAGAGGATGTAAGAGCTAAAATGATACCTAATATATCTATATACACACTCACACACGTATAAATATATATCAATATATAAATACTGACATGAAACATTAGTGATACATTTGCAGCATTTGCTTCAATTCAAGACGTCCTGAATCCTAAGCCAACATCCTTCAACTTGGTCAGAGACTGGAAATTTATTCCCTTACCCTGAAAGCTAAACAGGACCTACTAACAGAGATTCTCCCAAAAGAGAGAAGATGCTCTGAGACCAGAGGTTTTACTTTCCTCCCTCTTCTCCTTGCATATTTGTGTTTTGCAAGCGGTGATATATGACTAGCCACAGCCAGGATAAAACACTTCCATTCCCTCCATATTTCCAAACAGTTTTATTTTGCTTTCATTTTTAAACAACTTTTTTCTCACCAGCCAGATGCCTTACGGTAACTTCTATGCCAACACCACGCTGGTGTGACTTCAGTGAGCTGCTTACAAAACTTGTTTTCTATGTACAGCCATCAACAGCCAAAGCTCTTTACACAGAAGTCATTAAAACTGAGACAGCAACTCTTTATATTATCAGCCACTGTCTTGACCTTCACAGAGATGCTTTGAATTGAGCAATTCATATGAAATTTAGGACGGTGTTGTAATTCTCTCTGTCATGTGTGATAACTCAGAAAGCATGCTAGTCATTCAGTACTACAACTTGGTGTAATTGCTCCTGCAGCCTGACTGAAAGCTACATCATATGATCCACCAGCACATGATTAGTAGTGTAATAAATCTCTGAAACAAGGCAGGCAAAACACATTCGCTAAGTCCCTGATGCATTCAGAATTTACTATTAAATGATTTTTCTCATGCAGAACAGTTTTGCTGGATGTGTATGTATTTATTGTTGTAATTGGTCACTGGCGAGCAATAAAAGTAATGCTCTCCCCATTATTCCAACTTTTAATAAAAAGAAAACCGAGCATAAATGTATTGAATATCATAAACCCACAAGACTCTACCGATGTGTAAAAAAGCTGAGGTTATGCATGTTTTGCATAAAGCAGAGTCGTTGCATAAGTTTTAGTGCCTTGGTGCCAAATTCAGAGCCCAGACCCAAGGCAGCTCAGCGCAGAAGAAAGGCGCTCCCTCCTCCAATAAGAATGTCAAGAATTTTCTCATTTCACTAGTTTTGCTCAGTGCTGTGCCAGACTAGATCACTGAACCCCTAGCTCAGGCCACCGGCTGGCACAGTTGCCTAACAGCTGATATAATGTTCACCTTTATTCCCTACTTAACTCCTTTATCGAATTCAAATTTTGAAATGCTCTCGCTTTTGCTGCAGGCCGTTGTGTTAGACCTATACATGGATTCCTGCCAACGTTAAATGAAAAATGATTACTTATAGCATGCAAATTATGCCGTCAAGATAAACTTGTATTTTGCAGACTGAATCCAAATTAATTGCTAGTAAGGGGGGGTGGCAAAAAAATTGTTGTGGTTTTAATTGGAGGCCAAAGATAAAAACTCCAAAGCACTGGCAGTAACAGTGACAAATTCTATGCTTTTTAATTATGTACGCATGCAAGGATAGCTGGACTTCTTTATTCTTTCTCTCCTGGCACAGAGTAAACTATCTTTTTTTTTTTTTTCTTGACGTTTGAATAAGGACAAGTAAACATGAGTGAATACATTTTTAACAACCAGGATTATTGCCAAACAGAAACACTTCTTTCTTCAAAGCATGTCAGAAGTTGTTTACGTTTCATTGGAGATAAGGAAAGAAGGTAGGAGAGAGAGGAAGGAAAGGAAGAAGGAAGGTGTTTTGAGAAAGAAATTTAGTGACACTTTTTCCTTATTTTTTTAACTATGATTTTAACCATTTTATTGAATGCTGCATCTCTTCCACTAAATTAAATCGATGTAACAGGAAATTCTTGTTTCTCTCCTGTCAGAGATCTGTTAGCATAATGAGGCAAGCTGAACAGCACCAGCTGCAGGGGAAGGACTGGGGCATTTGGAGAGAGGTGCCCGTGTCCCCACACGTGTTTAAGGGCTTGGGAGAAAAAATCAGACAGAGCAGGTTTCACTCTGACACCCCTTCTTTGGGGGGCTGCTAGCTTTAGGGAAACTCCAGAGTGTTCATCTGCTCTTTTTCTCTTTTAGAAAGGTTTTAGAAGGCTTTAGAAAGTTTTTAGAAAGTTTAGAAGTTCTCTCTCCTCAGTCTCCTCTCCCTCACTGCACAGGCACTGGTAGTTTCCAGCAGAAAGACCAGTACAAATGAATTTGGGTGTATATTTTGTATTGTCTCTGGATGGGTTATGGGGCAAATGGTTCTCTGTACTCACCCGCAATATCCCAGAGCTGCAGCCGTACCACGGTGTCAGCATCCCAGCTCAGCACCTTCAAGGCAAAGTCCACTCCAATGGTGGCCCGGTAATGGGGGGAGAAGTTCTGGTGGACATAACGTTTGATGATGCTGGTTTTGCCCACTCCCAGGTCCCCAATCACCAGCAGCTTGTAGAGGTGCTCCTTCTGATTCTGCTTCTGCATCTTTCCTGTGGCTGCGGCTGCTCCCTGCGAACTGATTGCATGCTCTGCCCCAGGAATCCTGCCAGCCCGAGGGGGAGAGAGGGAGTGAAGAACTGGGGAGGGAAGGAGAGCAAGGTAGGTGGAGGCTCTTTCCCTTTGTACAGAAGCAGGATCACCAGGTCCAGCAGGCAGCCCTGCTGGGAGATGAAGTAAGCAAGGGACTGGGGGAATAAAGTCTCCCAGAAAGTTTTGTGCGTATGTGTGTAAAGGTCAGCACGAGGTGTGTCTGGGATTAGTCTGGCTACCAAAGACTTTGCAGGAAAATTCATGCAACAATCCTGTTCCCGGTTTCACCCCCACTGGAAGGATAGTGATTCTGTTCTGTACTAGTTGTACACACTCATTTTTAATCACTGTCTGCTCGGTGATAAATTATCAACCTATGCTTGTTTTCAGACATCTTTGAAGTGTCAGTCACTGTAAAAAAAAAAAGAGCAGAAATCTCCTTTCAGAGGTCTCACACCTCCATTAAAGTGCAGAAATTAAATCAGTGTGACTTTCACTTTGGATGTGATTTGGTTTTAATCAATGTAAATCAGCATTAATGCAGTTCTATCACTAGAAGTGGCAGTTATAGCAATATAAAACGTCTTTACTTGTATCCACACTAGGAGAGCAGTATTAATTTAATTATAACAGATACATATTTTTAAATTTCGTTAACATGATTGTGATTGTCTGCCTGTACCGATAAGCACACTCACATCTGTTGAATGCAGCACGTAGCTTACACTTTGTTTTTTCATACAATTGGGCTCTAAAATGCAAAAAATCCAGATTTATCCCATGACTCTGATAATCAGAAGTTATGAAAGCATAACAGCATTAAAGCATATGAATGCCAGTGTCTCAATGGTCCTGTTTTCTAAAACAAGCGATATCAAACTTGCAAACAATGGAACACATTTGAGTAAATCATTCCACTGAAATGACTGACCCTACATTTTAAACGAAGAACACAGTGACAGTTTCAAATAAACAGATTATCTGGAGACCCCTATCCTTCGCCTAGAGGCGTCTGATTCTTTTAACAGTTTTGATAGCAAACCCCCAGAATTTTAATACTGCATGGAACTCATCCATGAATGATTTTTACATTTATTGATGATCTTAAAATGAAAACTCATTTCACACTTTCTGAAATATTATTTGACGGAGGTTTTATCCAAATGGGCAGTGAAATGGCATTAGAAATTTGTCATCTATCCAAAATCTGGATTTTAGTAGACAAAGAATTCAGGGCACATGTTATGCAATCTTTTATAATCAGTCTTTAAACTCCAGACTTTAAATTTTGTATATATACAGACACACACAAAGTGGAAATGAGTAATTTGTGGAGAAAAATGTCTTATTTTCTTTATTTTATATAAAAATTATTTAGTTATTTTACATAAAAATAACTTTTTATTTTTAATAAGAGAGCCTTTTCCAATAAGATAAATTCTCTTTCCAAAAACAAGCTATCATTTGCATATTTCTGTTTGGAGAGAAAATTTTAAAGGGCTTAGCCTTATTAGCTATGGACAGCATAAAAGGCTATAATTTGAAAAGCAAACGAGTTCAATCAGTTACTACCTTTACATGATTTAAGCTTATTATTGTTGCTCCTGGTAGTGTGCGGTCTGTGAATCTTACCTTCACAGCACTGCCATTTTCAGAGAGGGTCCAATACCCAAGCTCTTCTTAACACTCACAGTTCCTCTCTATTGTTGCTCTTCTAAACAGTCACAATTCCTCTCTAGTGTTGAAGGTTTCCCATCTGAGATGCTAAAAAAAAGAACAGGCTGAGAGGGCTTAGCAATTTAGAAAATGACAAAATTAGTGGTTTGGATGAGGTTGAAATTACATCTGATCTTTTATCCTTCTTTGATGATGGCCAGTTGTCAGAGAACCCTGCATAGAAGATCACTGTGAGCAGAAATTAGGTAACCAAAGGTCTTAGGCTATTAGCAAGTGTAGTTAGAGATTGGCCTAGACCCAGAAGCATGAGGCTCTACCTCTCTTCCAAAGTTTTTGTTAGTATTAGCTATAATAGCTCTGGATAATTGTGCTGCTTGTTTAAGTTTCCAATTCTTCTTTGAGTCTGGCTAAATTCTTGGCCCCAGCAGCACCCTGGTACAACGAGCTCCTCATAGGCTTAATCGAGGTCACCCCAGGATGGTGGTGGGGCAACAAGGGAGGTGTTCAGATGTGGGGTAAGCATGCAGGAGGCTTCATTGCATTTAGGGGGATGATTCGCTGAGGTAAAGTGAAGCGTGAAGTGTTTTGCTGAGTGAAAACTGTACCCAGATCTCCTAGCTCCATGGTGAATTGGCTTCTGTAGACACCATCTGCTGAATGTTCTGGAGGTGGGAGAAGGCCCTCAGGCCTGCCTTGCTCCATCTTTTTGGAGGACTCTTCCCACATCCTGAACTATGTGTCTGTGCTGGTTTAACTTCGTTATCACCTGAAGGCACCGGGGCAGGGAGGTGTGGATGCGTTGCTCATTTGCAGCTCTGCTGTAGGAGCAGTAAGCACTGTCATGGGGAAAGGTGGATAATTTGGGCTGGTCCTGTCTTAAGTGATCACTGCAAGACTTGTTTGATGATGCCAGCTGATCCCTTCAGGCAATCAACCAGGTGGCTGTGACTCAAGGATCTGCTGCAGGCAGAGGTGTCCAGGGAAGTGCGCATAGACTGGAGTGGATGCAATGCAATCTTACCTGAGACCACAGTTAAGGGCAGCTAATACAAACCGTATTAGCTTGCATTTGCCACCCACTGGTAGGTAGTTAGCGAGGCTCAGATGACACAGAGTAACTTGTTAAGCTGGGGGAACCAGACGGTGTCTCTGAGCCCTTATTCTGCTGATTCAGGTCCTTCAACAATGTCCAAGCAATAAGAACATGTAAACATGCCACCAATATAGTTGATATCTCAGCATTTAGATTTTGGTTGTCTGTGTCTTCTCTGGTAAAGACATACATTTTAAACTTCATTAAAGGATTGTAAATAATAATTGAAATTCCACATGACTTTATTATAAAATCATAAAATCATAGATTCATCATAGAATCATCATAAAATCAGAACATGGTTTGGGTTGGAAGGGACCTTAGAGAACATCTTGTTCAAACGCCAGATAGGGACACCTTCCACTAGACCAGGTTGCTCAAATCCCCATCCAGCCTGGCCTTGAACATGTCCAACGACGGGGCATCCACAGCTTCTCTGAGATGACCTGTGCCAGTTTCTCACCACCCTCAGAGTGAAGAATTTCTTGGTTTTATATCTAATCTTACATCTACCCTCTTTCCATTTAAAGCCATTCCCTTTTTCCTGTCACTACAGACCCTTGTAAAAAGCCCCTCTCCAGCGTCCTTGTCGGCCCCTTTAGGCACTGGCAGCTGCTATAAGGTCTCCTCGGACCCTTCTCTTCTCCAGGCTGAACAACCCCAACTCTCCCAGCCTGACTCCATAGGGGAGGTGCTCCAGCCTCTGATCTTCTTCATGGCCCTCCTCTGAACCCACTCCAACAGGTCCATGTGCTTCTTATGTTGAAGGCCCTAGAACTGTACACAGTACTCCAGGTGGCATCTCACGAGAGTGGAGTAAATGGGGAGAATCCCCTCCCTTGACCTGCCAGCCACGCTGCTTTTGATGCAGCCCAGGATACAGTTGGCTTTCTGGGCTGCAAACACACATTGCCGGGCCATGTTGAGCTTCTTGTCAACCAACATCCCCAAGTCCTTCTCCTCAGGGCTGCTCTCAATCTATTCATCCCCCAGCCTGTATTAATATTGGGGATTGCCCCAACCCAGGTGCAGGATCTTGCATGTGGCCTTGCTGAACGTTATGAGTTTCTCATGGGTCCACTCCTTAAGCTTGTCAGCGTCCCTCTGGATGGCATCCCTTCCCTCCAGCATGTCAACCACACCATACAGCTTGGTGTTGTCAGCAAATTTGCTGAGGGTGCACTCAGTCTCACTGTCTATGTCACCAACAAAGACATTAAAACAGGGCTGGTCCAAATCCTGACCCCTGGTGAATCCACTTCTCACTGGTCTCCACTTGGACATTGAGCTGTTGACCACAACTCTTTGAGTGTGACCATCCAGCCAATTCCTTATCCACCGAGCGGTCCATCTGCCAGATCTGCATGTCTCCAATTTAGAGACAAGGACGTTGTACAGTGTCAAATGCTTTGCAGAAGTCCAGATAGATGTCATCAGCTACTTTCCCCTCATCCATCAATGTTGTAATGCCATCGTAGAAGGCCACCAAATTTGTCAGGCATGAATGCCCTTAGTGAAGCCATGTTGGCTGTCACCAATCACCTCCTTATTTTCCATGTTCCTTAGCACAGTTTCCAGGAGGATCTGCTCCATGATCTTGCCAGGCATAGAGGTGAGACTGACCAGCCTGTAGTTACCCAATTCTTCCTCTTTTCCCTTTTTAAAAATGGGGTTCTGTTTCCCCTTTTCCAGTCAGTGGGAACTTCACTGGACTGCCACAACTACTCAAATATGATGGATAGAGGCTTAGCCACTTCATCCACCAGTTCCCTCAGGATCCACAGATGCATCTCATCAGATGACATGGACCTGTGCACCTTCAGGTTCCTTAGATAGTCTCGGACCTGGTCTCCTCCTACAGTGGGCAATTCTTTATTGTTCCAGTCCCTGCTTCTGCCTTCTGCAACTTGGACAGTGTGGCTGGAGCACTTGCCAGTGAAGACTGAGGCAATAAAGTTGTTGACTACCTCAGCCTTCTCCATATCCTGGGTAACCAGGTCTCCTGTTTCTCCCAGAGAAGGCCCATGTTCTCCCTAGTCTTCCTTTTATCACCTATGTACCTACAGAAGCTTTTCTTGTTACCCTTGACGTCCCTGGCCAGATCTAATTCTATCAAGAGTTTAATTTTCCTAACCTGATCCCTGGCTGCACATACCATTTCTCTGTATTCCTCCCGGGTTATCTGTCCTTGCTTCCACCCCCTGTAGGCTTCCTTTTTGTCTTTGAATTTGCCCAGAAGCTGCTTGTTCATCAATGCAGGCCTTATGCCATTTTTGTTCAGCTGCTTCTTTGTGGGGACGTATTGCTTCTGAGCTTGGAGGGGGTGATTCTTGAATATTAACCAGTTTTCTTGGGCCCCTCATCCCTCCAGGGCTTTATCCTATGGTCCGCTACCAAGCAGATCCCTGAAGAGACCAAAGTCTGCTCTCCTGAAGTCCAGGGCAGTGAGCTTGCTGTGCGCCCTCCTTGCTGCCCTAAGGATCTTGAACTCCAGCATTTCATGGTCACTGCAGCCAAGGCTGCCCTTAAGCTTCACATTCCCCACCAGCCCCTCCTTGTTGGTGAGACCACGGTCCAGCAGAGCACGTGTCCTCATTGGCTCCTCTATCACTTGGAGCTGGAAGTTATCCAGGAACCTCCTGGATGGCCTATGCCCTGCTGTGGTGTCCCTCCAACAGATACCGGGGTGGTTGTGGTCCCTCTTGAGGAGCAGGGCTTGTGAAGGTGCGGCTCCTCCTACCTGTCTATAGAGGGACTCATCCTCTTGGTCTTCCTGGTCGGGTACCCTGTAGCAGATCCCCACTGTAATGTCACCCGTCCCTGACCTCCCTTTAACTCGGACCCATAAGCTCTTGGTTGGCTCCTCATTATACATATGTATGCTGTTTTGTTTTTGTATTCCCTGCCTATCCACTATGCTACTTGCCACAACAGTGTCAACTGATGCTCGGCTATCTCTATTTTAATACCTATACTAACATTAATAGAGTATACTAACACTATTTTGATTGGCAGGGATTGATACAGACTCTACACATCTCCATTGTAAATAACACTTAAGGAAATTCCCTCACTTAAGGCATTACAGACCGTGTTGGCCTCAGCATAAAAGTGAAACTCATTTCACAGTGATAATTTGCAGGAATTTGCCACTATTCCTCTGTCATTAGTAAAGATATTTTGCTCTGAGAGAAGTGGTAAAACGAAGATGCAATTACATTTGACAGGAATCGAGGATAGCATAACTCATAACTGCATCCTGGATTTTATCACTGATCTTTGCACTGCATATACCACAGAAAAGGACATCAATCGTGACTGAGCACCACGGTTGTTACCGACACACCTTTTAAAAATTACAAAGTTGCCTGAGATATTGAAAACACGAGGTCATATCTTTTTGTGCAAGGAAACACATTCAAATTATTAGAAATGTATGTGTTCAAAGCATTGCCATCTAATTACCCAGGCTTTTTACACCACAGCTATAAATGTTATATCTTGTAGCCTTGAATGTCTTGAAGGGATTGGCCTATGCCATCATATTGATCTTACTGAATATAATAGAATATATATGACACTGCAATCCAGAGAAATGCTAAATATAACATCTCCGTGTGTGTATGCAATACATGTATAACACCCCCACCCCCACCCCCCCCCGAGAAATTAATGTGATGGATTAGGAGAATTTTTTATGTCCTGTCCTGCTTTAAAAAAAATACAGAACATTGACATTCTACACAGTTTTTTGCCAGACTTCTGTATACCAATTAATCCCTGGGTCTGGAATAAATACTAAGCTGTTGGCTACACAGAAGACTTTTCATCTTTTATTAATAGATTGTCTTCTTCACTCCAGTCATAGCATATTCAGTGAGTTCATTAAGGGAATGGTCAATCATGACAAGAATAATATCTTACAAATAGATTGTTTTAAGGAAATGGTGCATTTCCCCCAATTTTATTTTCACACTAGAAAGACTTAATTAGTTTGGATTTTTTATTCTTCCATTCCAGCAGCTCTTTTGATTAAGACATTCAGTTAAAAATTACTATTGACTCATCAAACGTACCCATAGTGGAATGGTTATTGACTTGTCAAACATAGCTAGGGCTCCTCTTTGATTAAATTATGATCTTCTTAACTTATAATTAACTTAGCAGAAAATACACTTTATCAGGAGAGATCCCTCAAGGAATATCTAAACAAATGTTTATGCAACCAACAGAAGTACCAGTTAGCTTTTATGGTCAGATGTCACGTTTTTGTTCTGAAATGAGTTATAACTCCTGCACTTAATTACTCTCACCCATTAAAAGTTCAGTCTAGACCCTGGCTGAAAGCACTCTATATCAATAACAGAACAATATGGATTTAATGGGCATGCCCAAGTGTTACCTCTTGGGAATTGTGCTCCAGCTGTCCTCCAGAACAAGATCTGGATGGCAGGGATAGTCTATGGTAGTGTCTGTTTTATCTCAAGAACTACAATTTTTGAAAACAGCTAAAAGCTTACAATTACAGCGCTGCTATGAAAGTCTTAAACAGGCACGAGTTACTAGCTGAAGGTACAGTTTTGCCCCCTAGAGCAACGGATCTTTTTCTAGGGTTAGAGATCCCACAAGTTCAGACCTCAGGGCAAGAAAGGATTTGGGGCAGAGAAACAGTGAGAACACAGGGAAAGAGATTCCAAACGTTAACAGCCCATGGGTGCATGAACATGTGTTACAGGAGTGAGAGTCTGTGTCTTTTTCATAACAAAAAATCCTTAGTGTGATAAAGGGACCTGGCTTGGCTACTTACTTCACATTCCAATACACCTTCCATACCCACCAGCCCTGTACAGAAGCCTCAGAGCATCTCAGGTGGTTTTAGTTACCTGCATGAGTGCAGTCAGTGCTGGATGCAAAGGCATGTTTCTATTCCACCACAATCAAAAAAAAAAAAAAAAAAAAAGGATGTAATTTCCTTTCTCAAGGCTGAACTTTTTTTTTTATTATTATCATTTTTGTATAGATCCACACAGCTTAATAAAATCCAAGTTAAGGTCTATCCTTTGCAGCCTGCAGCAAAATCTTAGATGGGTTGCAGTGCATTTTACACCAGGTGCATTTGATCAGTCACCTGGGAATACATGAACACAGTGCAACTCAAAAAGCAATAAGAGAAAGGCCCAGAATGTCTGCCATGGGTAAAATCTAATAATGGGAGGTCATAATACTCTGGGAAAAGTAAAATGGGTTGTCCCTGAGGACAGACGGCGGCGAAAGCATCATACAGCACAGAATTAGCCTGAAGTGTGCCGGTTCCAAATGAACACCGTTGTGTCTCAGATTCAATAAGCAAAGTGTAAGAACACTCACTGAGGTTGTAGGCTGAACCATCACACTCGTTGCAGGCTTGCTGCTCTGGAGCTACCAACAAAAACCTGGACCAAACTGACAGCGCAGCAGTTTTAACCCTCTTTCAGGTACTGTGAGTTATGTGATGAGGATCAAACAGTTACAGTGCTTCAGACGGGTATGTCTAAATCAAGCTAGAAAATGTCTGTTACTCATTAAACCGTATTATGCCCTCCCATGAGGGTCCATATGCAATCTTCACAGCAGGAGCTTAGAGACCAGAGACCACTAAAAAAGTGGGTTTCGGGTAAGTCTTTCTTGTACTGTTTTGCATCTGAAAATTATTGTGATCTTTTGCCTCTCCATTCTGTTCCACATCTGTGAAGCATTAGGATCGCTTATTAGAGTATCTAGTCTTTTTACCTGAAAGCTGCTGAAAAGGATTTGTCCTTTTCTTCTCACCATCACCTTTTATAGGCATAGGTAGGGGACTTTTCCTTTTTTTCTCTTTAGATTGCCCCTTCTTTTAGGACATCCCTTGCTTTAGGTTACACTTTGTTACTGGTTCTGGGTGTCCGGATGGATTTTCCGCAGGTGTGCTGGGAAATTTGTTACAGTGCCAGCCCTGCTGCCACCAGCATCTGCCTTTCCTACAGCCCACCTCCTGCCAGCCCCCCTGGTTCTTCCACACCCAGACAGTCCCGTTCATTTTCCATTTAGAGCAGTTTTAATACTGTTTTTACAAACCTCTACAATACTAATGGATAAGACAGAACTAACGTCAAGTTCTGTTTTGCCAGCCTCTTTAATTAAAAAAGAAAAAAAAAAATCACCCTCTCAATGTTACAGCTGAGAAATCAGCCCCCAGCAATCAGGAAGATGCAATCACCCCATTTCTACTTCTTTCCTCAGGGCAGCACACATGGAAAGCAGACACATTTTGTGAAAAGAAGTATTGCATTGCTTATATTTTATCATCCCACTGATGAGCTTTATGAATTTGATTTGGCCTTTTACTCAATTTCTTGTAATTGATTTTTTTTCTGCCTCAACAACTGGATGCGGTTTCCTGTAGTTATTATCCTGCTGAAATTTAAACCTGTGCATATAATCCCAAGGTTAATTGAGGGCTCAGAAAAGGAGGGAGAAATGTAACTGAGTGACAAAATTCACAGCCTCAGCAGCCTTATTAATATATGAGATTTAGGAGGAAATATTTGTGCAAAGCAACAGTACAGTACAGACTGGACTTAGTCACCCAATTTGCAAATGTTGATCTTTTGGAGTATTCCTATTTGTACCTAAACGCCTACAAGGTGGGGTGAGTGTGTCCCACAACAGGAGCAGGGGTTTAAGTGGGCTCAAGAGATTTCCCAGAACTGTGACGCAGAAGTGGGGCTGGGAGCAAGAAGTGGCACAGTCAGACCAAGAGCAGAGGAGCGAGCCAAAAGTCAGGAGACTGTCACTTTGGGTATCCCGGGTCCCAGGTGAAGTAATGGCCTCTCAGGGGACACAGCATGTCTGCTTTCAGGAAGATTTGTCTTCTGAGATACTTAGCTTCCTTCAGTCATCAGTGCTAATGAGAGGAAAAATCTTAGGGAATCCCATGTGCAGGACACACCAAAAATCCTATTTATTCTGGCTAAATGCTAAATGGAACAACAGAGGAGGTGATCATTTTATAGCATGTTACTGTCATAAGTGATAAGACTAATAGAAAAGGTAATTAAATGAAGTCTTAAAAAATCCACATGCTGTATATATTATATTTCCTTCGTTAAACATAATCAGAAGGATTCTGTACAGTTAATATTCTTGGAATTTTTTCCTATCTTACACGCAGATCATCAGGCTTGGAATTGCTGGACATTTAAGAATGCATAATGTTTTCCAAACTTCTGAAATCCTCCTAGGGCAAAGACAGCACTTCTAATATCTTTGGTGCTCATGACGGTACTTAAAATTTATAACCTGTCATATCGCTAAAGTAATATCAGCCTTTCTACACAGCTCTTAAAAATATTCTCTACTTAATGAGGTAAGTCAAAGGTCCTGTGGATCACTTCAAGTATAAACATGCATATGTATCTTAAAGTGCAAATAGCAAAATGTGCCTGGAGAAGAGCTGAACTATCAGCCTAGTGAGATGTTACCATGAGAAAGACAGAAATTTAGCTTGTGCTTCTCATGCTGAATAGCATCTGCTGGATCAAGTCAGCTGTTCGAAATGAAGCAATTAGGAGTAATTGGCAGAAGTACATGTCAGTGTATTTCCTCTTACAGATGTAGAAAAATTCTGCATTTGCACACACCTGTTTCTCTGTAGCCTGTACAGAAAGGCTTCAGCTTCTCCTCCTGCCCCACCTGTCATGCAGAGGGAACTGATAAAAAGTGATGCTCTGTCAACATACTGCCCCTGACCACCTCTGAATGTTACAGGTTAATAACTTCCCAGCTGCCATTAAATGCTTCTTGTTTTTCTGGAAACTTAAACACACACACCCGCACACACGCTCACGCACTGCTTCAACCCACAGCACATCCAGAAGCCATAGCAACCAGCAGAGAAACCTCAGCTTGCTTGAGCTGCACTCCCTGACACCTTTTCCTCGTCACACAGATACCCTGGCTCTCAGTCAAGCAGGGTGCAAGCCTTTGCACTTAAAACTCGCTGTTCAGAAAGGGTAGCCAAATATGTTTTATTATTTCATACTGTAGTCAAAGCGTCCACCTTTTCTTTGGTTATCACGTGCTGCCCGTATCATTCAAGGTATGGAAAGGAGCTGTCGGGTTTCTCAAACACACTTGGGCTCTCCCTCGAAGTTTCAAACCCAGGGTTCAAATTGAGACCAACGTATTTTTAAAGGAAGCTAGATACATCTACACGTATAACACACTGCAGTGCGGGAAACCAGTTAGCCACGAATCGGCCTGGGTACAGGCGTTAGCACCCACAGGCTTTCTGACCTAGCTAGTCCACTTCATTCCACGCTTCAAGCGCCATTTCGCAGCCAGTGGAAGCGGTGCAAATGAGGGCATGAATAGGGCTGCGCTGTGAGACGTGCAGTGGGGACAGTCACCTCCGCACAGTGGTTCAGGCCACCTGTGACCTGATCCCCCCCCAACCATCCGTGCCCCATCCCTGCAGCACCCGCAGCTCCCACAAAGGCATGGGCAGACCTGGGCACAGACCCCCTCCACCACCTCTCATCACCTGCTGCTGCACCGCATCCCTGAGAGGCTCCAGGTGTTATGCCATGCTCTTCATCACATCTCTACATTTGCTACGTGACTTCAGGACAAAGTGAGACAGTCCCAGCTCTACCAGGCAGCTCTATCCCTGCTGATCATCTAAAGCAGAGTTAAGTAAGTCCTGTCCATTGAGATGAAAGTGAAATCAGTTATAGATTTGATGTGGTAAAGGGAACTTTTAACACATACCAGAAATTGCTTTTCTGCAGAATTATTGGGGAGGGGGAAAAACTGCCATGATATTTATAAGGGGAAGGGAAAAACGAGAAAGTGAAAACTGAAAATCTTGGTAGAAGATTTCCTTTTGTCTACCAAAACCACTGGAAAATGCTTCTTTAGTCCATCGTCTTTTTTTCCCTCTAAAATATTTTTTAAAAAATAAAAAATCAGCATTTGTCCCTTTATAATTACAAAAATGGAGAAAAAGTGCTTTTCAAAATTCTCCATTTCACATCCCTGTAAGTGTTCCATTAACAACATCTACAACCTTGTTTTAATCACACCTTGAAAGTCATGTAGCTGAAAAAAACCACATCATATTTTGGGAGGTCATAGAAAGTCTGATGTTAGCAGAACCTTTTAAAGCAGTCCAATGGTCTTAGCTCCCCTTTACAAACTAGTTCTTAGCCTCCAGCAATGGAGAGGAAAACACTGGATGAAGCGTAGGTCATCTAAAAAACCACAAACCTACCAGCTATCTAAGTATAATGTTCTTCTGGGTTTGCTATTTTAAGCTCCATTGGTGCACACCATAATTTTTGCTGTCTTCCCAAGTCCCCTGGACCAATACAATTCTAAAATTACTCAGTCCCAATTTCAGCAGTTTGGAAATCTAGGAAAAAGTCTCTGCTGTTGCTTTTTATGTAGTTTGTGCTGCAAAGTTATTCAGACAGCTGTGGAAATTAGAAGTCAGCTTGTTGTTTCGAGTTCTCAGATCGCAAAGCAAGAATAATTCATGATGATCCGGCCACGTCTCCTTCAGAAACCAATTGCAGGATTCCCTGAGCAATTCCTGTGCCAGGGGAAGTGCTCAGACTGGAAAATTGCCCAGCTCCAATGACGGAGATTCCACCACGGCCCTTGATAGATTTTAAGGATTTGTTATGCTCACTGTTAAAACAGCTAGAGCTTATTTGACCTGTGTATGTATCAATTTTCAAAACACTGAACTTGTAATATCTGTTTGCTGGGCTGATGATCAGCTCTGTTTCCCCTGTAAGTATTTATCAGCCATGACATTAACTATTAACCTTCCCTGATAAGTTAAATAGATCGGGCCCTATTTGTTCCCTGCAAGGCATATTTGCCAAACCTGTAATTATTCTCCTGAGCGACAGATTACTTCCCATTTTAAGCTACTTCAGATAACACATGTATAGGTAAAGCCATATAAACGAACTATAGCCTCTTAAGAACAGGGAATTGCAGAGTCACCTCTCTCCGTTTTGTCTGTTTTGTGGGCAGTAGTTTATCTTAGCCCCATTCCTCAACTTTGGAGGAGCTGGAAGGAAACCAGGAGGTGAAGCTGTGTCACAGCCTGAGCCATGACAAAGTGGAACAGTACTTCCTCGCTCCTAAGGTCTACCAGCTCTTGCAGTTGCATCCCTTTTGGCCATTGGTAATCATAGAAACATTGAGGTTGGAAAAGACCTTTAAGATCCTCAAGTCCAACCATTGACCCAGGGCTGCCAAGCCCACCACTAAACCGTGTCCCTAAGCACCACACCTACAAGTTTTTTAAACACTTCCAGGGATGGTGATTCCACCACCTCCCTGGGCAGCCTGTTCCAGTGCTGGACCACCTTTTCAGTGAAGAAATTTTTCCTAATATCCACTCTAAACCTCCCCTGGCATAATTTGAGGCTGTTTCCTCTTGTCCTATCGCTTGCTATCTGCAGAGAAGAGACCGACCCCCACCTGCCTACAGCCCCTTCCAGGCAGCTGTAGAGAGCGATAGGGTCCCTCCTGGGTCTCCTCCTCTCCAGATTAAACCACCCCAGTTCCCTCAGCCACTCCTCATCAGACTTGTGCTCCAGAGCCTTCACCAGCATAAAACGCTCTGGCTGGTCTTCAGCCTGTGGCTTCTGAATATACTGCCTGTACCTGGCCCACAGTCCCAAATAAACTTTCATAAACAAACTTGCTTTCTCAGGTACCTCATATTGGCCACATACTAGCTGTCAGGCGGGCTGACATTTCTCTGTGCAGCTCTGAAATACAGGAAACAGGGGCATTCACGTACGGCAGGCGGCCAGAGGCAGACAGACACGTCTGATGACAGCCGATGGGGGCAGTGATGGTGACAAACTGCTCTGAGAACTCTCCCCTCCTCACGTTAGCAGCAGCCACACACAAGCAGTGACAGATAGACAGGCATGGGAATTTCTAGGATAATAACACACCATCTTATTCAAAACACATGCAGCTAACACGATACAAGGCATGGTGAATAGCTAGTATTTTTATAGTCAGAGAGCCACAAGTGTCAGCAGCGGTTTGATGACAGAGTTGATTTCCTAATGGCTGAAAGTAAAAATATTAATACCGAGCTTTTATATTGTTATTCTCAAGCTAATCTCAAGTGCTGCAATTGTTAAAGAAATCCAAGAACGTAACACATCCATACAAAGCCATAACTTCAGGAAAATACCTGCTTGTTAAGAACCGACAGTTCCAAATACATGGGATACTCAAAACGCATTGTATCTGCGTAGTGAAAACAGGTACTCGCAGGTGGCAGGACAAGCCTGCAGACCACCTACTACACAAAGACCACCTTCTGCACCTCATGTTTATACTGGTGCCAACATGGCTGCTTACGTAAGAGAAGCTGTCACCCCAGTCAGGTCAAGCTGCATAGCTGCAATATCAGCACAGCAGCAAGCTTGCTGCTGGCATTGCACTGCAGCCAGCCTAACTCTTGTCTTCCAAAATGAAAGCACGGGTAACAATTTCTTCCATACTTCATAGTTCCACACATTTTTCAGCTTTAGTTTTATTACTATAAATCAAATCAATGCCTGGAAAAAGGGTAGTGGGTGACCTACCGAACATTGTTGATCAGCACATGATCTGTCACGCCTTTATTATGCCCGCTAACACAGCAGACAAACCACACACACTGTCAGGGGAAAGCAGTATTGCCTCTCCCACACCTACATTTTCCACTCGGGAAAACACTGTTAGGAGAGAAGGGGGAAGACTGGGAGAAGCACAAGAGAGAAGTTGTGCACTTGCTTGCATATCTTAGGTGAAGAGGTGTGTGGAACAATTGAATATCTTCATGATGTACTGCAGCTGCTGCCAAGGGGTTAAGTCCTCATGGGACTCTCAGTTTTAGCAGTAACATCAAATAATCCAAGTGGGAAGGAACAAGTGCCCTACTTTCCCCGCCCCCTCCCCAATTTCCTCAGCTAAAACAAGCCAATGCAGAATACAAGTACTTCCAGAGGTCCTTGATGAAATTCTGGCAAAACACAAGTTCTAAATTTCCAAATATGGCTTGGTATTTTTTGGCAGAGGGTTCAAAAACAGAAATGACACTACCTTTCTCCTATCCCTCAGTTTGAACAAATCAGAATCAGGCAATTCTTGTGAAACTCCGCTACTGAAGTAAAAGGGAGTTCTCCTTTCTAATTTAAATGGAATATTTTGCTTACAACCATTCCATTTTTCTGTATTTTATAAGTTTCCCTACACCCTAAAAAACCCACCCCAAAACCTAAGATTGTATTTTGTATGTAAAAATAATTAACTACTGTGGTCATGTATTATTTTAACAGAATATTACCAAAGAAGTCCTCTTCTACCCATGAAATTGGGACTCACCTCTAAGCCACTCCTATTTACCCACAATGAAGAGCAGAGACCAGTGCTGCATTCACCAAGTACTGCATTACAGTTTCATCTGGAAAGAAATGGTTAATTCCAAGTGCTGCTATCCCCCCCCTTCCCCAACTCTGGTTTTCTACCTTGTATATTTGAAAGGAATAGGGCAACAGATTAACAGAGAGGACTTCACAGGATTACAGGGGAATTAGCCAATTTACTCAATGAAATGTCCCATATCCTGGACTCCTGGACAACCTTGCTTGATGCTGCTGCGAGAATCTTGATGTCAGCTGGATGATTCCTAGCTCCTCTCCCTTCTCATACTCCTTCCCCACCTGTCTGGATCTTGACAGGAACTTCAAAACTTAAGATAGGCCACTGAAGGAACCAACTACTTCCACAAGTACAAACTCCTATAAAAGCTTGTAATTTTTATTGAACTCCGCTATGATCAATTGCAAAGCACAGCAATAAAATCCAGAACTGGAACATTTAGTTACAGCTTGAAAAGTAGAATTGATTTTTATTGTCATAAGGGTTTGACATGCAGTTTTTGCAGGACACTTCAAGCTTTAAAATTTCCTTTTAATCAGTGTAATTGCCCATTCCCTCCCCAATTTATGTTCTAAATTGCAGTGACTTCCTGCTTTCGGAGAAGTAAGGCACTACAGTGTCCTTTCAGAGTAGTTACAGATTATCATTAACAGATGCTTCCCTCTGAGATCTGAAGTTCAAGATTGTCAACGGAAGAAAACGTAACTGGTGACTGAAGATGTATATCCAGTGGTGAATAACTATCACCACTATTACCAAAACCACCACAACATTCTAGGTGGTTTACTGCCAAATTAGAGAGGAAGCCTTCAGTGCACAAAGCAGAGCTAACTACATTCATCCTCCCACCTAGGGAAACTGTTAGCTCTATTCTTGAAAATTTCATTAAAACTCCCCTGTTCAAGCTGGGGGACAGATTTTAACTGCAGTTTCTAACAATATGTTCTGATGGCTGGGGACAAGGCACTGGATGAAGACCTCCACATTTATAATTTTGGAATAGGAGTTGCAGCCACTGCAATGCTTTCAATCGCACATTCGTCAGTGCCACGGCGGATTCTGAAGTAACCATCTTCTCCCCACGAGGTGCCCCAGCTGTTCTTCACAATCCAGAACTTCTCACCACTTTCTGGTTCTGTACCATAGCCCACCAGCAATACAGCATGATTGGTCAATTCAAAAGGATTTAAGTCATCCTGCAGCCCAGTGTGATGGTAGATCCCCTCTTTATAAAGCATGAAATCACTATAAACCTCAAAGGCAACAGCCATTGGCCCATGCAGAACAAGCTCAAGCTTCATCAGGGCTTCATTGCAGCCTCCATAGAAACCACCAACATAGTGGTACTCAGAAGTGTAGTAGTGGTAACAGCTGCGCTTGAAGGTGCATGGAGAATCTTGGGCTGTGTAAGGGAAGCAGTCCTCTTCCACCACACCAAAGTCCTGGACATACTTTCCAGCAATGAGGTATGGGAAGCCACCATCGCAGCCTAAACAAAAACAAAAAAAACTCAACAAAAAAGAAAAGAGATCTCTGCTTATTCCCTTGAAGAATTATTTAAGGTGAGAGACTCTTCTACTCAATTTTTTTTTAAGAATACTTTTAGGTACAGTATCGAACACAAACTACATTGAGCAGCTAACCCTAGTATTCCAGTTAGCTATAGCTAGTTTTGAAACACAAGACAAAATTCACATCAGTGGGAGCTGTACTAGTAACACTAAAATGCATGGACCACCTTCTCATCCAATTGCTCCTGACACTCCCTGTTACATCCAGTAACGAGACCTGCCCTAACACGGGTACTGTTCTTTAGAAAGCTTTAGTCTTTGCTTTTGCTCATCCACCCCTCTCAGTATGCTCCTTCTCCCTCTGAATATGGTTTTGGGAAGATATTTTAGTTCCACTTTTCTAGGTATGCGTTGCTATTTAGCTGTATTTTTAGCCCTGCTCCTTGGATACTCCCCATCTCCTAGGCAGACCTACCTAAAATCCAATAGCATCCTGAGCATGAGGCTACCTGCTCCTGGTTCAATCCCACCCCTATAGGAAGCTGGGCTGACAACTCTGGAATATTTTCTGCCATCTTTCAAAAAATAGAAGTACAATAAACTGTAGCTTGCCAGATACTTTATGAAAAAACCTGAACTGTGGGTGATGGGGAAGGCATGGAATTTTTTAATATACGGTCTTCTTCTGCAGCATTACTGTTACCAAGTTATCTTCGTATATACCAGTGTACTTACCCTGAGAATACTGGCTGCAAGACACAATCTGTTGGGGACTAAAGATTGGTTTCTGAGTGTTGTTTGTGAGGATACGTATTCTTGCTTCCAGCATGCCCATGGAGGAAAACGCGTAACAGCTGCCACACGAGCCTCAAGAGTAGAAAAAAGAACCATGAAAAGGAGTCAGTAGCATAAACAAGGCAAGTCACCTGCATTCAGGTACAACTACTGTTAGAGCCCACTGAAAACACTGAAAGCCTACCTGACAGTGATCAGAAATTGAACACCGATAGAACAAAAGAATTTAAATATACATTTAGCTTTTAAACACACAATTCAAATAACAGTTCTAATAACTTCTGAAGGAACAATGAGCTTATTCAAGAATAAGAAATATATTACTCTTCAGTGTTTTCAACAGGATCATTTAAGAGCTATGCTGTCCCTACAGAATGCCCCTACAGGAATCACATTAGCAGGGCTGAGAAGGCTCATGACCTACTGCCTCAGACCATAACCCTTTACGGAGCATGTATGCTAAGGGCGCACAGACGTATTTTAAGTGAACATTGACAATATTGTTCCAGGTTATTTCAAACTACCAATGAACTTAACTCTGCAATTTCCAGTTGAAAAAAAATATTCCACTTCTAGAGCTACCCCTAAAATAACCGACTTCTGAGACACTAGTGGTATAAATAGCAGGTTTCATACAGTGGATTCATCCCAGCTTGCTTTACTTCCCAAGGGCATGTAATTGTACACTGGCTTTTCAGAGGCACCTTAATTTCCCTTCTATTTCCTGGCAGAGTTAAGTCTCCTTACTTCTGCATCAAAATTTAGTGTTGCTTCTAGCTTTAGGCCCCTTCACTCCCTAGGAGCTTCCTGTAACACTTAAAAACTTTTGGAAGTAAATTGACAAGCATCACAGGAAAGGACAATTACTTGGATGAGGTCCTATTTTATCTACTGATTGTCACCAAGGTGCCCAATTTCCTTTTGTTTCCTGACAGTAGGAAACTCAAATTTTGCAGAGCTATGAAAATGAGGCAGGCTTGAGGAACAAAACAAAATATTTCCTCCTGAACTGTGTAGGTGTATAAAAGCAGAGCTATTACAAAGGCAAGTGAAATTGCACCTTCACTCAGTTAGATGTAACCCTGAAGAGAAGGAGCAAAATCAGCCTGAACATGAACACTCTTTGCCCAGCAGGGCAAACTGAAGCAGTGAAAGGTGCCTCCCACTCACTGTAGTCACAGCACCCAAGATGGGCCATGCTGAAGAACACTATTGCATTTTGTGTGACAAAGTGTAAAAAAAAACCCCACATTTAATGCAACCGTTTCAGTCTGAAGTCTGTTGGGGGTTTTGATAAGATTTCTCTCCTGCTACCACAGTAGTATTTGTGAGGCCCATAGCATGACAACAACATTGTAGCAGCAGAGAGCCAACACAGCTGCAATAGTTCTGAGACTTCCCACAAATTCTCTTCCAGAGTCAGTTAGAGCTTCAGCCACACCAGATTCCACTCACTACCACAAAGGGCTGTTGTATTACGAGTAAGGAGGAGATGCAGCACATGTAGTGAAAAACTAGCAGACCAAGCTTTTCACCTATTTTGACCTGCAGAAAAAGCTTGCAGAATGTAGTCAGCAAGAAATTGGAACTACACACTTGAATCTAACAAAATCCATAGGTTCCCCTCTTCTACCCTCTGTAAAGTCGACAACAAGCAATGACAGGGCTGTCTTCAAAGACTACACATCTCTTGGTTCAAAGATGCAGTTACTGCCCTATAAACAACCCAAGAGCTCAACCTTTACTTTCTTGACTACAGGAAATGCTAGCAGGGATGCCAATATGCTGGCAGTAAATATTACAATCCAAGTTGCGTGAAGCCTGCCATGTCTCAAGGTATTCTACAGAGTATACACATTTCCCTTTTAATTCTTGTCCCCTTCAGATGCTGTATTTTTTTCTCCTTGGGTAAAGGACAGTGACTCCACAAGCATGCAAGATCTCAGAAGCCACGACCTTGTAATTCATACAATTCTCTCTGTATGTGCCAGACAATTTGCATCTTACTGCTTGCAGCCTTTTCCCCCATGGCATTTTCTAATTAGTCATCTAATAATCTTAATGATATACAACTAAGACTTTCTAATCATTTTAATGAAGCATTGATATCCAGTGCCTTAGAAAATCATACAAATTAAGTCTTGCTTATGATAGCTTGTATGTCAGCATTATTTTGCATGAGGCCATCTTTTGAAGAGGGTTTTTTTTTTTGGTGGGATTTTTTTGTCTTTTTTACTAAAGCCTGAAAGCTACAATTCTAATTTAATGGAGCAGAATGCATATTTCAGACATTTAACATACTCAGCATGGATTCTCAGATGACAGGAAAAGTGTAGGCAGTTTTATTATTGGAAGCAATAGATTAGTTATCCTTTAGAGAAACTCTGAAGCAACACAATGGAGAAAGGAAATTTGGGACCAAGTGTTCAACAGTTTGGAAGATAAAAGAGCCCTCTGGATGTTCACACCAGGAGAAAGTACAGGACTCGTACCTACATAGGTCCATATCATTTCCTGTCACCATCTTTCAGTGATGCCACACGTCAGCTTGTGAGCTAGAACTTCCACAAGCTTTCCTATGCTTCCTCTGCTACCAGGAGTCCAGCTGGTAGCATCTGACAGAACTAAGCCATAAATGAGGGACCAGTGATTTAAATCATCCACTCCCCACCATGCTAGTGTTATGTTCCCTTCCCCTCAAAGTTGCAGCCAGACAGCTACCAGTAGATGCAAGTTTGTTTGAAAACAGTGGAGCAGGGAAGGGACATATTAACCAACTCCACTCCTGGCCTCCAGTATGTAACTATCTAATTGAGGTGTCCCACACCAGTGTCATAAAAGCATTTCTTGTAGAATAAAAAGAGGGTACTATTCTGGTATACGTAAACAAAGGAAAAAAATAGGTTTACAAGTATTCTATATTTATCAGTGTCCATACTTTTCATAGTGACTGACACGTCCTCTTGCAACTAGCCATTTAAATAACTCCTGAAGTTATTGGGGTGATAATATTTGGAAGCAATATAAATTTTTCATGGGTTTATTCATTAAAGCCACATGGTAATTTGCCATCAGCAGGAATTAGGGAAAGAATTAAATGCGCGTCAGTGCTGTCAGCATGCAGAAAACCATGACTAAGACTGGACAAAACCTGACAGCTGTCTTTACGCAGGGCATGGTGGTAATTTGCTTTCAATCCAGCAAGAGACATTGCTGTTTGGATATGCCAGTACCACCACCTATTTTTGCATTTTTGGCACTGTGTTGTCAGCCAGGACTCCACCCGATTTCCACAGGTTATTCATAGTGAAGGTGCAATCTGTCAACTGCAAGACACTTTGTTAACAGCAAATAACAACATACATCAAAGCAGCTCTACAGGATCTCATTCAGAGTTGTGATTTATTTTTTTTTACCTTGATTCCGAACAGGGCTGACATAATTGACACCATTCACATTTCTCCAGTCCCAGGAATCTGGCAAGCTTGAAACTTTTTTGAGTAACTCGGGTGTTAGAGGTGCAGGCTTTGGTCTAAAGAGGAGAAAATGCTTCTGAGTAGTTGCACTTATTTCACACTAAGTAATTTGAAATAGTCTCCACATAAACTAGATGGGTGTCAATCTCAAGAGATTAGTTTCAGCAGGATGCAAGACCTACTCGAATCCCTCCCTGAGGGAACTATATTATGAACTATCCACAAGCTGGTAAGGTCAAATACTTTCAGACCAACCTGAAGTGCCAAGGTAACTCTCAATGACTGTGGCAACACAGCTCTGCAACAGCTATTTGACACCTCTGCCATCACAGGGTATGTAGAATATCCGATTGCAGAGGCACCCCATCTTGGCAGCACACACTGACAGCAACTACAGACTGCTTAACTGCAGACACAGCTTACATCAACACTCCAATAACTGCAGTCCCACTTGCCCCAGAGACTTCCCTGGAGCAAGTTTTTACTGTGGAAGTAATATGGAAGTAAACATTGAATGTTACTTGTCCTCATCTACCACTTGCAGCCACATAGCACTCGTATATCAGCAAACCAAGAGCTTCCTGCATTCAGCTTTCACTTAACCTGATGCTTGTCCCCTAAGTCATGCCATCAAGTGCCATTCACAAACACCAGACCCTGGAGTCTGTTCTGAAAGCATGACAGGGCCAACAAAATACTGTCATGACACTGCATGGTGCAACAGAGCTTCCAAATTGGTTACTGTATTTAAGACCATCTACAAGTTGACTTCTGTCTGTAGGATGGCACCATGATAATCTGCATGATACTCCCATGCAAATCAGAAGTTTTGCTGTACAGTAGGACCTTCTACAAACATACAACTGCCACAGTTTGGAAAAGTGAGTAGCATTCCTACCCACAGCAGTATCAAGAGTGGAAAAAGCAAAAATACAAAGAAGGTAAAACAGCTGTGAAGGGAATCAAAGAACTCCAGTTATCAAATTACTGTAGGTGACCAGGCATCCATCCCCATTACCACTCTGCCATGTGATCTGCGAGACCCTGAAGGCACTCTCAGGGCTACTTTATGCCTTTTCACTGAGACACTCTACCCTTGGTAGAGGACATTGTTTGCAGGCATGGCAAGTTATCAAAGTAAGCAGGAAATTCCCAAAGAAAATCTTTATTATTCATGTTTAATAGCAGAATGCTGTTCACTACTTTTTTATTGCAATTATAAACTAGCAGAACCAGTAAGATGGTCAAGCAGAAACTCCTGACTACAGCAAGCAGCTGATGTGTAGACAGGAAAAGTAACATGACAGCTGAGACTGTCCTGACTTCCTCCCTGCATGTATGAATTCAGCAGTGAGTTACTGAGCAAGATTAAAGGGTAGCTGACCCTATTTGCCTCAACTGCTTGAGACAACAGATGCTCAGAATCATCATTCAAATGAAGAAATATGCTGGCACTCCATGAAAGTGAGCTGGAAGGCCTTGATACTTAAATCAACATCTGAACTACAAGCCAAGACACAGCTAGGAAGAGCCAGGAAAACAAAAGCAGATTCTTTGCGGCAGTGGGGTTTATGGCAAAACAAAAGGCCTTAGTACCTTGGAGCTCTGGAATAGAGACCCCCAGCTCTTCTAATTAGTTGTTCCAGGGCAAAGTGCTCATACTCCTTGTATCTTGTTGCTCTCCAGGACTTCTGGTGAGTATTGATAGCATTCACAAAGTCAAAGTTGTGCACATAAAGTCTGCAAACAAAAGCAACCAAATAAAACAGTAAGAAAAGACTAGGACTGAACACTAAAGGTGTTCTCTAAACTGAATATGGAAAAGACTAACTCTGGAAAGGTCTTCTGGCAAGTACTGATAAAGAAACGTGCAATTATTGGATCAAGGCAAGGTTTCTGAAATTTCAGATAGACTAACTGTAAGAATATACTCATCTTCTTTAGACATGCCATTTTTGTAACTGGACTTCACCAGAGACTGAAGAAGAAACCGTGATGTGACAGGCAGCGTCCCGTTTTCGTGCATTCAGGTTTATTTCCAACATTATGAATGGCATTAGCTTTGCCCTCGGTAACAAAATTTGTCCATATGGTTTTAGATGAAGCCTGAAGAACAGTTACCAAATGTTTTAGTCCAGTAAAATGTCACTTATCTGTTGCTTACCTTCCCCCGGGCTTCTGGAGAGGTAGCTCCTTTATGTGCACATCTGAGGGAGATGAAGAAACCTTGTGTCCACTGAAACAAGCCCAATTGTGGCCAAGTACATCATGCACCCATCCTGGTAGAGTCTCATTACAGTAGCTGGTTACATTCTGGCCTTCCTTTTTGTACTGTAATGTACAGAGATTACACTTGCATTGAGTACATGTATTTGTTAGCATAGCTGTAGTCCCCACCCATCCAGCTGCTGCTTGCTTATGTTTCAGGGAAGTGGCCAACATACACTCTAGAGGTTAAGCAAATGGAAGAAACTGATCAAGACAAACAGGTTGTGACTTGCACTTTTACAAAGTATGCATTAGTATCAGTATCAACTAACAGGTGCTAATTGTTTGTGTTCAACAGTTACTTTCTAGATAAAATGTAGAAGACCTGTTACTTAGCCTTGTCTTCCAGACCCTATGGTTTCTTGCACCAAATTTGTGATTAGCCAAACCAGCCCTGGAGTGCTACAAAAGTTTGAGAAACTAAGACTCATACCAGCACGAAAAGTAAACACAGGGGTGATAGCACCTCCTTGTGTTCCTCTTCCAGTAACTTCTCATGGAGAATTGCGCTATGGCATTTCTGTTTTATAAATCAGAACAAAAGATGAAACTTCCTGCAGCTGCTTTAAGTTTGAGCTGTGGTGGAAGAACATCACAAAACAATTTCATGTGAACTATCAAAATAAAACAATAAGAAAGGATGATCCACTGAGAGTCACTCATTTGAAGCTGGCAGTGAGGCGAGTGTTACTAAAGCCTGAAGTCCCAAGTCCTAATACTTCCTCATTCAGCCACACAGCTCTTCATTTATCACTGAAGAGAAGTAATAAATTAATCTATTCAGTAAAATGTGTCTTTATACAACAGTTAGCACTAACGCTTTGCCCAGCTGCAGAAATTTCCTGGATCTGCAATTCTTTGACATCAGAACGTCCTGGGGCAGAGGGAAGGATCTTTACTCATCTCAAGGTTAAAGTCTCTTTTGTCATGAGCTACAGAGGAGCCTGAAACCCCCACACAACAAAAGCTTTAACTTCTCTAATCACACAAATCACTTAGAATCAAAGTTTTCTAGTCCAATGGTATTAACTCCCACCCTGTTTGAGTTGTACATGTACAATGTAGAGAGATTTTGTAGCTATGTTTCAACAAAACGCTTGCTCAGCCTCTTCACTAAAGGTGGTGGCTTATAGTGATGGAAATGCCTCTAGACTGAAAATAAAGTAAATAGACTGAGAGGTTTGTGACTGTCAAGGCTCTGTGAAGAACCAGAAGAACACATAGTGAAATTAAGTCTGTCATCCCAGGGATAAAATTAAAGGTTAATGCTCTGTTTCAGAACAATGGGTATTTGCTTTGTCCCCAGTTCAGAGGTTGCAGAGGCATTACATCTAGATCCTTGCTTGTCTAGTAAGGCAAGCATATTTGCTGACTGAAGCAGGATGGGGGCACCAGAAGGCTGAGCTGTCACCTTGTTCTATTCACCCTATCTTACTGTTCAAGATTGTGCAATGTGGGAAATAACTACACTTGGCCAAACACCAAGGGCAACATCCAGAAATTACTTTTAAGAAATACTCTCTTCACAGCAGGTTACTGACTTTATATTGGTAAGTTACTATGACAGCAGTTTAATTTACAGTGTCATGTAGAACCAAGTAATACCTACTTGTCTTTTCTACCTAAAAGCTGCCACAGATTAAAACAAGACCAAGCACAACCATTCTTAAGCATAGACCTTCAGTCTGAATACTTGACTGTTACTCAAGGAACAGGCCTGCTTCCTGCAACAATCAGATACAGATCCTGCCTAGCACGGAGAGTTATATTGAATCAAAACAAGTGGAACAGACTTGGGACATCTTCACAGAAAAAAGGCACCGAGTTACCTGCTAACTAGCAAATTAAAACAACTTGCCTTTTATTTTTCCTCCTAGAAATCACTCTCCTTTTCCTGGAGATTAAATCTATTGCTTTTTTTAATATTTAGCTGGATAATTATCAGAATAGTATTTGTACTGTTTGTGCAACTTCAAGGGAAGTGAATTTAGCAAGTTTCTTATGCTGTTTTTTTAGTTCAAACATTAGCAAAACCAGGAAGGTGAGGGGACAGTTACTGGTGATGCTCAAGATAAACAAGAGACAAAAGCCTGTTTCAGACAGTCTGTGTAGAAGCTAAAAATTAAGCTATTCAAGTCCTCTGTAGCTATGTTTTTGTAGACTAGCAGACTGTAAGCTACTACTAAACTGGCTTTAAAAAGTAGACATGAAGATTTCAAAACCATGGCCCATCAACGACACCTGGATAAAGGGAATTTGAAGTCCAAAAGCCATAATCAGCTAGTAAATTAAAATATACCCATAACGTCCCAATTTTATTTCTCCACCCCCCTGACTTTTGAGAGCCACTGATATAGAGAAGTGGCACAGAAACCTTTACAAACCCCAATACTTACGATTAATTTCTACAAGCTAGGTAACTTCCCACTGGGCCACATGTTAGAGGAACCAAAACGTCATCAGCGCCATGACAATGACACCCACTGTTTACTACCAGAAGGTACACAGTTGAAGATATGCTTCATTGTGAAACCCAAGTGCTGCATTTCTTATCGCTACCAGAGAAGGGCTCTGACAGACTAGACCTAGCAAGTCTAACTGCACTGGTTTTAGAGGACCTATCATGAGTATGTCTGCCTGACTAACAGTCATACAGGAGCATGGTACCGTTGCACTGAACAACCACTGACTGGTGGATGTGAATTACAACGCAGGATTCAACTGAAGCCACCAGCACAGTACCCAGCACATCTGCAGAACTCATCATAAAACAGCATCTTGTCTTCTTCATGGAAGACAACAGCCACACAGCTGTGACCACCCGTAAGCACTGGACAAGCGGTACACACATTTCTTCTGCAGGCTTAAAAATGAAAACCATCTTGTTAAGTTAATAAAAGACCACTGCAGCCATGTCACATGATAGTTTTAGTCAATGCTCACATCTGCAACATTAACTAAACTCCATCCAGTGGTCTGACCAATCTGGAACAACTCCTGTAGAAAGGCACCCAAACTATATTCACAATTCAAATTCTGAGTTTTGAAAACTTTAAGCTTCAATTTAATTTCAAATGCATATTTTTCTCAAGTCTGACAACTCATGTGACTGCCTCATGCCAGAATTTAGCCAAGCAGCTCCAACATTAACCTTAAAAGGCTTCATGTACCTAAACTGCAAAGCTTGCTCTTGCGTACCTGACCCTAGGTAAGCTTTTCGGTACAGTATACTTTTAGTAACATCTTTACTGTGTTGGTCAGCACAACATAATCTAATTGCATGTTCAATTCTAGTCCAAATAAAGTATAATTGTTTAAAGCTTTCTTTAAATTTTTAATCTCCATAAGCAGAAAACAGGAAAGGATGGAGGCCTTATTGGACACAGCATTTAACAGGGATTCAGTAGTGCTACACACACAGGCTGCCATCCCATTTTCTTTTTACATCTTTTGTTCTCAATTTAAGCAATGCTCAGGCAGTAAGCCAACTCAAGTTTCAGGAGGCAGGACTACCCTATACATTAAGACTTACCACTCATTTGTCATCAAATCTACAAGTGTGCTGAAGCATTTGTAATATGCAAATCACTTTCTTAATTGAAAGAGGATTGCAGACACCCTACTGTACAAAAATACAGAAGGTATCAGAATAAATGGCTTCATCTTGCTACCCAACATAAAACGCAAGCAAATATAAACTACAGATGCATTTTCTTCCCTCTAGGGAACATTCTGCAATTCGGAGATTTATGCTTTCAGTTCTACACTTTAGGGAAGCAGCAGTCGCGCATTACCAGTTAGAGTAAGCCCAACTAAAATAAAAGTTATCCTTCAATTGATTTGCAGGATGATTAAATAGCATCAGCAACTCTAACACCTCTGCTTATTTTAGCAACATGTAATAAAATGCATTCAGATGCAGTTTTTTTAATATTCTGAAATTTAAACATTAACAGCCAGTCTAGACAAGTGATTGTAATTTCAGAACAGCAGTCCTTGGTTTTAACCAAATTTGGGGGGGGTGGGGGGAGTAAAAGGAAAAAAAACCAAACAAAAAAAAGTAAGACATATGACAAAGATGTCACCAAGTCAGTCTGGAAGAGATTAGTAACTTTAGTGGAATATTCTATAATCAATTTCTTTCTTTTTGCTGAAGTAGTGCTAATGTTTAAATGTGAGAAAATGCCAGACTTTTGATTTTTGCTAGAGGGCATCTCAAAAGTCAGAAGTAGTACCATTTAGCTTAAGGGACAAACTGAGAATATTACAAGTCTGTCTCCCTTCAAAGTGGTAGCCTTCATGTTAAATAAATACTACAAAGATATCAAGTAATTGAAACAAATCAGCCTCAACTTTCCTTTCAGCCTCACTCTAGCTTTTTATGTTATGCTGTTCCCATTTCTTTTGCCCTTGGGGGGAAAAAAAATAATCTTTAAAGCCTTATAACAATTCTGTAGGACTATGCAAGATATATCATCCAGCAGAAGCACATGCTCAAGCTTCTGCCAAGAGTCAGTATACCAACTTCACATCCAAGTTCAGTATAGGGATGTTTCAGCAGCACACATTGAATAAGAAACAAGAGCGTTCCCATAAAACAAACAAGTTATTTTGTGCTGCAAACAAACATCTGGCAGAGTAACTACAACTTGCGAGAAGCAAAATGCAAGAATGCAGTAGGATGCTGCATTTAACTTGACAAGCCTTGAGGGACAAGTACAACAATAGTTAGAAATAAAACAGTTAAAGCTTCTTTACTTAAGCTATTAAAGCAAACTGAGAAAAAAATACATCAATATGCTCACCCAATCCACTCCTTTTGTGTGGGAAGTCATTTCCCTGCAGCCCCCAGCTGAAAGAACAAATAACTTATAAAGGCAGCGAGGCCCTATGAAATTTTTAGTAGGTGTCTATTTAGTAAGCCAGAAGAACAAAAGGCTATTAAAAACTCACTGAAACATGTATCATCATCAAACAGGCTGTGTCTCTATCCACACAGCGCAGTAGCTCTGATAAAACCACCGTTTAGACAAGCCCATAGCATTCTTGTTAGTAATTAATAGTTGCATTCTTCAACATTAAGCAAAAATACACTAGAAGTTCAATTAGCACCAGTTGCACTTCTGTGCTTGAAACACGTGAAGTCCTGCATTGGCTTAAATACTGCTTCCTGTTAGTTTTGCCTAGCAACTCCATCCTCCGTTGGATGGCAGAATATAAGGAAGGCATTAAAGCATCACTGTAGGTAAATCAGGATGCTTTATCTGCCCTGTCACCATGATGGTGTTTTAGCCACATAATTTAACTTTAGTGCAACATAAACAGAACTTGAAATTTATGAGGGGCCTTTAAGTAATGAATACTTCCCTGACAAGCCCAAACCCATAGCCACGGAAGATGTGTAAAGCTTTCTGCATTATGGCTGTTCCACCACCACAAACTGCTCTATGAACCCAAGAGTCATTTCATAATCAAGCAGGATGTCCAGAATACTGTTGACACTGGAAGACTATTTCAGAGTGAAACTAAGTAATTTTACTAAGTAGTAAAAACAATAGCAAATTACTTCATATTAAACATACTAGTTCTATACCTTCTTGCTGTAAACAAGAGACTGCCAGCAAAGATAATTCTTCTTTTTTACGAATTCCAAAGGGACTTTGTCTAAGACTTTCCACAGTCTCAACAGCAATCAAGGCCAAGCAATCTAAGTGATTGCTTTCATGCTTTCCTCTTGCAGCATTTCCAGGGAAGAAGCCCTCACCAGTTAGCATTCTAGTTTACCCTATTTTACACAAAGGGCTTCTAGATTATGACCAACACGAAGCCAATTTAGCCTGCTAGGTTTACATTACTTTCAGGTAAAAATCTGCTCAGTGCATGCTTTAGAGAACACATTACTTGTCCCCTAGAAGCTTTATAGCAGAAGATGATGGAATAGATCCTAGCTGCATTTAATAGAAGAAACCACATTTTTTTAGTTTATACCAGGGCTTGGTATTTTGTATGTCTATTTGTATGTCTACTTACTGGATTAAAAGTAAACAGATATGCATACCTAAATACGTCACAAGGTCAAGCAGTTCATAAGAAACCACTTCTCCCCCAAGTCCCCACTGGGACTAGTAAAGTAAGTTTTGCAGAAAGACAGTATTGCAAGTCACGGCCTAACAAAGTCAGCTAGTTGTCTGCAGCAAAAGCCACATTTCCCAAGTAAGGTGGTGTTTCCTCATACTTATTGGCCATTATACTTGCATCTTGGTGATCTGTTCTTTCCTTTACAGCAGTAAAATTATAGAGAGTAACTGAATTGAGCTCTAATCCTCTCTAATATTTAAGGAAAGAAGCCTTTAATTTAAGCATGTCTCACTGATGGATTGCCTACTACTGAACAATGACCCAAACAAGCCTGCTATTTCTTAATACGAAAAACAACTTGAAAACTAACAATTAATCCATTTGCCTACAAAGGGCTAAGCCATATTCATGACCATGAAGTGCAAGCTACTGTGCACTGCTACTGCTCAGGTGTATATTCAACTTGTTTTGAGCAGTAAGATTGATCAGATTACCTCCAGAAGCTCCTTCCAGCCTAAATTATTCTGTAACACAGTACTGGTATACTGTTTAAGAGTACTATTGCAAATCCATGCATTTACATTTTCACACATACAGAGGAACACACAAGACCAGCACTTAGTCACTTGACTTAGTGCTCATCTTCCCAGGATATATTTCACAAGGCATAGATAGCAGCAATAGAGCCTTCAGTGACCCTCAATTGTCTTCAAGTTGGTGCCCAACAGATCCATTTACATTCCAGAACAGGCCACTCACTGTTACTATCCCTCACATTCTAAAATTAGTTTAAGTTAGTTTTTTTTAGTCCCCTCCACTGTCCTCAGAGAGGCAGCAATTCCTGCCACTTTTGAGGCAGGCCCTCCCACTGTAGGGAAGCCTGCAGAGGTGTCCCTGCCTGAGAAGTTTCAGAGTAATTCTGCCCAGTTAGAGTACCCTTCAGCATCTGTAGCTTTTGCTGTATCACCTGCCAAACCTATAAGGACTGTACATCACAGCAATTTAGTGTCACTACCCTATACAGATGAGAGGATGTCAATCAGATATTTCTCTCACACTTTGCTTTTGCTCAAGTATAAGACCCTGTCTTACACAATAGCATTCTTATTTTTAAAATGTACTATAGTAAGAGTGCTAGTTTTGGGAGATAATTTCATTTAGAGTAGCTCTTAAAGTGCCAGGTTTTGGATTGGTGATGAAAACAGTTTTGATAACACAAGAACGTTTTCATTATTGCTGAGCAGTGCTTACACAGCATCAAGGCCTCCTCTGCTCCTCAGAGTGCCCTGCCAGTGAGTACATTGGGGCTGCACAAAAAACCTGTGAGACAGCTGACCCCAACCAACCAAAGGGATATTCCATACCATAAAACATCTTACTCAGCAATAAAAGCTGGGGAAAGGAGGAGAAAAGAACATTCAGAATTACAGCATCTGCCTTCCTAAGCAACAATTGTGTGTTACAAAGCCCTGCTTTCCTGGAAATTGCTTCACACCTGCCTGTTGGTGGCAAGTAGCAAACAAATTTATTTTGCTTTGCCTATTAACACACCTTTACTCAAGCCTTGAGTTTTCACACTTCTCTACCCTTCCTATTCTCTCCCCCGCCCCACTTTGGGGGGAAGTGAGAGTGGCCACATGGTGCTTAGTTGCCTGCTGGGGTTAACCCAGTTAACAACAAAAGAGCATGTAAACAACTTCACCATTAGTCTTGTAAAACAACCTACACAACCCCTTCTCTTAAGTTAAGTGAGCTCAAATCAGCATGGAGGAAGCTGCATTTAAATTGGAGCCTCATATACCATTTCTATTCAGTAATGATTACAGGTGTCCTGGAAGAGTGGATCACTCATTTTGTAAACAGCTGAAAACACCGACTTGAAAATAGCTGCTGTGAAATAAACCATCTACCTCGGCTCCCAGAAAGACAATTTAAAGCAGAAGTCACTTCTTCACCCTCCTTCCTACTAGCCAAGGTTCAGAGATTTTTATGCTTGGCTAAGGCCTGGTATTTCCTATCAGCTCATCTGAAGCTAGACAAGATCATGCTTCCTGAAACAACCAAGAAATGTATCCACTGCTCCTGCCTAGGGCTGCACTGACCAACTGGGCAGTCTTACTGCACAAAAACATCTGTCTCCCAGGTAGCAAAGTCATCCTGCAGATATTGCCCCAAACCACCCTTCAGATTCATAATGCCAGTCATCAGGACAGCAGCAGAGCACTCCTTAGCAAGTGGGTTTTCTCCTGTCTACCCCCTGCCTACCAGCACTGTTTTTCAGCTTCATCTAAAGTCATTAGCAGGGGACTGGAAACAACAGTATTATTCCAAAAGAAAAACTCTAGGCAGCAGAAATATTCTCTGGATTATTAAAGTTGTATTCTGGAATGAAATTTAAAGATCCTAGAAATCCTCCAGCAAGGAGAACAGATGGCCTTTCTAAAATTTTTATGCATTTGAGAACATCTTTAAGGAAAGATAAAAGCAATGATGTTTGCCATTTCACTTGGGTCCATGATGTCAGGAAGAAAACTGGAAAAAACCCCAACTTCCAGACTACTGGGAGAGTTAGCTTCACAAAGGCCTTCAATTGCATTAAGCATGCCCAGAAGGGAAAGCAGCACCATCTGTAACAGATTTTTCAGATAATGCCCAGTGTGGAATATGAATACCTCTTCCCTCCCTTTGCTCCCTACTCAGCCACTGATCCAGGCAAACCTTAGAGCCAAAAATAACCAAGTGTCCCAACTGCCCCGCCACACCAGCCAGGGACTAAAGAAAAGCCAAACTATAGGCCATTTTAGAAACAGTCAGTGATACAGAACACACCAAGTTAACTCACCTTAAAAAATGCAAACCACTTGTAGTCATTTATCACAATTTCAAAGCCTTGATTGTAAATCAAGGTGAAGAAACCATAGTTGCCCAGACTATCCTGAGCCACATCTAACTTCTGAAGGTCCACAAGCACCCTTCTTTCCACAGGCCCTACAAGAAATACAAACATTATTGCACAGAAGAGATAAAAATAAATCAATCAGTACAAAGACGGTTGTAACATTTATTTTATTCCAAAAGATGCTAAAATATACTTGTTGAAGAGCCTTCTGCAAAAAGGCATCAAGCAAGCACACTTCAGGGACATCACTTAGCTGTCAGTGGGTCTACATGCTTATTTTTCCACTGCTAGACAGTTATTTGCACATTCAGTTAGCAGCAGCACCAAACAGCTGTTACTGGGAGACACCAGCTGATTTAAACGTAACTTGCTATACAGCCACACAGGACTCAGACACTGTGTCACTCAGGCACTGTGTCTGCAATGACAAATCTTCCCCTACAACACCTGGGATGAGGCATCTGCCACCCCACGCTCCAGCTCCCTCCACCTCTCCCCGCTGGCCTCACCCCATCAAAAAGATGATTTAGAAAAATGGAAGCATCTACCATTTTTTTTTCTTTTTAATACTGGCACGCAACAATTAACAGCTCCCCACTACAATCACTCCTTCAAGGACAGTAATACCAGCACTTCTCCTGAGGCGGTCAGGCCCCCTCAGCAGCCGGCAGCTCCAGGAGCAGGCCCGGGGCCCCCGGCCCGGCCGAGGGCGGGAAGGAGCTGGCGTGCTGAGGGGGAAGCGAACCGGCACAGGCCCGTGGTGCCCGTGAAGAGGCCTTGCTGAGACCAAACCGAAACAAAAGACAAAAAAAAAAAAAACCCAAAAATGAAGCGGGAGGGCAAGAGCGCTGCCCGCAGAAGCCACTTAGCGCCTGACGGAACGCGAACCGCTCGATTCCAATTAACCTTTTTCTGCCTTAAGCCCCGCAGGGACGCCCGCCACAGGGCCGGCCGCCGGGTGCGACCCGCGGGTGACGGGGGCCGCTACGGCCGAGGCAGAAGCCCGCCGCCCGCTTACGGTTGTAGGGCCTCGGAGCACGGAGCAACAGCCCCACTCCCCCCCGCAACGCCCCACTGCTCCCTCAGGCTCCCAGGGGACCACCCCCCAGCGAGGCCGGGACGACCCCAGGGAACGGGAACGGGGCAGAGCCGCCGGGTCTCACCCCCCTGGGAACAGTTGCCGTGGCGGCCGCCGCTCCGCCAGACGCGGAGCTCCCAGGCGCCCAGCAGGTCGGCGAAGGAGCAGTTGGCCGGCGTGTCGGCCCGCAGCGCCGCGGGCAGCGCCACCAGCAGCACCAGCGCCGCGCCCCGCAACGCCCGCGCCGCCATGGAACCGCTCCCGCCGCCCGCCGCCGCCGCTGAAATGGGCCCGCGCGCCGCGGCCTCCCCGCCCCGCCGCCTGCCCGCCCCCGGGCCCGGGCCCGCCCCGGGCCAGCCGCGCCGGGAGGGGCCGGGCCTCCGCGCCTGCCACAGCTGGGGCTCCTGGGCCGGGCTGCGGGTCGGGGGGGCCGGGGGGAGGGCGGTGGTTCGGCCGTGTGTGTGCCCCAGCTGCGGCGGGGGAGGGAGGGCGGTGTCCCCCCTGAGGGCCGTGACAAGGAGGTGGGCTCTCACCCTGCGTGTCAAGATGGCCTCCTCCCCAGAGGGGGTCCTTCCCAAAGGGCGTCCTCTCCTGCAAAGGGCACACACCTCCCCGAAGGGCACCTCACTGCCGTCCCCGATAGGGCATCCTTCTCACCGAGAGGCATCCCCCAGCCCAACAGATGTCCTCCTCCCCAAAGGGCTCCTCTTCCCCAAAGCCCACCTACCCCCCAAAGGGTGTCCTTCCCTGCACAGGGCAGCCTGCTGCCCCCATCTCCTTCCCGGCCACCCATCGTCCCTGCACTGGGAGAAGTCCCCTGCGGAGAGGGACAGGCCAGTGCGGCTGGTCCCTGGTGTTACTTCAGGCGGGTGCCTTGCAGCCGCAGAGGATGCGGCCTCTTGTCCGCCATGGTTTTAGTGGCACAAAGTGACTCAGAGTTTCTGCAGCAGCCGTGTGTCACGGCTGGGAAACCATGCGGTTACCTGTCCTGCACAGGGTGTAGTCGCTGAAAACCTATGCCCTCTTTGAGACCCTTTGTACACAGCAGCAGTCGGCAAAAAGTGCAGAAAATTCCATCGGAAGGTGGAAGCTTTAGTGACATGCAAAATCTTGCACATCCAACAAGGAGAGTGTTTGCAGGGGAGGGGTACTTGTTGCACTGGTTCTCCAAATTCAAAATGAGTATGCTTTCACATCCCCAAAGTTACATATGCAAGCAAGAAGGCTAAAAGACTTACTAATGAGTAAATTTCATTCATTTAAAAAAATTAAATTTAAAAAATTTCATTTAAAAAATGAAAATTAATTTCATTCATTTAAAAAAACCCTTTTATATAAAAAATAACCCCTTTCCAGGGAAAAATAAATGCATATATATGTATATTATATTGGCTATGAAAATGACACACTGCATTAACTATGGATATACATTTAAAATAATTTTGTTAAACTGGTATAAATCTACATGTAGATACTCTTATTGCAGATTTCAACAGTTCAGCTTTAAGTCACGAGCTAAACTAGGTTTAAACTGTAAGCGTCTTAATTCATTTTTGTACTGATTTAAATCAGGTTAGCAATTACATCAGTAAATTTTATCTAAGTAATACATTATTTTATCACTATCACCTTCCTTTTATGCCATCTTCTCAACCTTTTGGAGAAGGATTAATTTGGCATTGTGTGGCTGATTCTTAGATCAACCAGCTAATAGATGCTCTTAGTCAGGCCATCAAAGAGATAAAAACATATGGCACTTGTTTTGGGACAGTCTTTTAAGGATCCTGAAGCACTGACTTTGTAGTAAAACCAGAACTTCCTCTGTGTTATCAGAAAAGAAAATAAGTGTTCTTTCAGTTCACTGAGATTGTGTTGGCCAACAGTGTTGTAGGCATTAAAAAACAGAGAGCCCTAGGGTTGTTGGTTTTTTTTTTTTCCCAAAGGCAGCTACAGTTTGCTGGATTTGCTGTACAAGCGCATGTGCCTTGCTATTCCTGATCAAGCCTCTCTATGAAATGTGGCTACACAGCATCATCCTGTCTCTTTTCTTTACCAACAAGATTTGGTTTTGGCCTCACACTTTCAAAAAGCAACCCAAAAGTTCCCAGTGACCTTAGCAAAAAGTCTGTGTTACAGTTCATGTTTTACATGCAGGAACAGAAAAGGTCTATGATTATCTTAATCTCATCACAGTGACATTGGTTGAGTGATCCTGCCTCTTTGCATTTTGCTATGCTTTGAACCTCAATTTTCAGTGTCAATTTGTAGCCACTGCAGGCTCACATTGTGCAAAACCATATGGGTTTCTCTTTAATTGCCTTGAAGTCACAATAGATTATCACAAATTTTACATAATGAGGTTGTGAAATCATCACTGAGACCAGGCAGAAGCAGTTTCAATTCAGTCTGGCCTGTTGAGTTCACTCTGCTTCTGCTCTTCAGCTGTAGTTGATTTTACCTGTTTGAGCAAGGTAAAAATTCCTTGTGCCTTGTCTCCAATAGCACTTCTGAGTTAATTCCAGGGAAGAAACCTTCCTGGCTCACAAGCGCTGGCACACCTGGGTTTGTCAGGGAAATATAGCCTTAAATCAGTGTGCATAGAGACACATGGGGCCTCACCTGTGTTTGGTGACAGGCTTGTCCTTTCATCACTACACTCAGGTAAGCTGTTAACAGCTCTTTTGAAGGCAAAATTGTATGAAATCTCTTATAAGGCTTCCTTAAACTGTGTTTTATTAGTGTTTATCAAAGCTTCTGAGACTGAGGGCAAAGTTGCTCGAGGAGGGGCCAAGTCCATGTGGTGGTTTATTGTCCCCAAGGGGAGTGACCGGGCTAGTAACCTCCTGAGAGCTATAGTACACACTGGTCTCTTTCATAAGGTAATTGAAGTTGATATCATGGGGAGGAAAACTCCTCAAAAATAAACAGTGAGAATCCTCCAGAAAGTGAATAGCTTTCTGCTGGGGTAGCCTGTTGAATCAGCTCAGCAAAGTGTCCAGGGCTCACCGGAGCTTACTCAGGGATCGGCACAGCCAGCAGCAATTGTGTAGGGAAGAAGAGAGATTTTCCTTCAGTGACAACAGATGTGAAGATTAACTCATCACATGTTGAATGCTTATAAACAGAATTTTGGCAAATAATGGCAAATGAAGCTTTTCTTTCTAGCCTGACCCAGTCCTGGCCATTTTGACCTGTCACTAGGCAAGTAGAAGTGGTGTGTGACTGTATGGTGAAGCGATGTGAGGAAATGATCTGGCTGAAAATAATATTGGAAGCAAAAACCCCAGGGGTGGTGTTATTCGGTCAGGTCAGTTCCCCAGTCTGGGAGCTAACCATGACCTGGGTGGTAATAAGCTATCCACTTTAAAGGAGAGAACACGAAGCTTACGTGCCTAGAGTGCTTCAAAAAACCCTAATTTTAGGGAAAACTGAAGTGAACAAAGGATCCTTGTGCACAAAAGCTATCCACTTATTTCAGCTGTGTCTGTCTGATAAAAAAATGGTATCTCCTTACAAACCCTGCTGCACTTTTATTGCTGTATCATCACCCCCACTGCTGATGAAGCTGTTAGCGCAGTATAATGGGACTAATTTAAAAAAATACAGAACCTAAACATAACTGAGGACTGCCTTTTCCTTTGCCTGTTTTGGGAAGGTGCAAGAATATGAGCATTTTTACGGTCCTGTGTAGGCTCTGCAATTAAGTCCTTACTGAGACAGTTGTTGCTGTTCCTCAGATGGCTCTCTTCAAGAGCAATGCCCTAATTACGTGCCTTTAAAAAGTGAAGAGCTGTACTCAAAGACTTGTTTTTCAGAGCATTAATTCATACATGATCATTATCTCACTATAAAATATGACCATTTTTTTTTACTGCAGGGTACTTAAGCCAGCTTAGCAGCATATTCTTTTATGCATGATTGAACTCACCCTGTTTACTTCTCAGTGAAACTGCAGAGCCCGCCTCAAGGTCTTTAGGATAGGGGGTGGCTAATACGTATTCATTTGTTGCACCTATAATTTTGGGTTTTTTTGAAGGAAGACACTTGCTGTATGGAACAACTCAAAGTCACTAGCAATTACGGGAATTAATTTTGAGACCAGAATGAGCGGGATGGTTTCTCAACCGTGTATGTACAGCTTGATGTAGAGCACTTTGCCTAGGAGATCTAAATTAATGGCTGAAGCTTGTAGCTGTCTGGGAAAGAGCTGTTGTTTTTCAGAAAGTTGGTTTGGGTTTTTTTTGGGGGGGATTTCATTCTTTATTCCAATGCAGGGATTAATAATAAAACAAACAAAAGCAGTGTGGATGAATTCTATTTAAATTATTCTTTTTAGAAACTGTCAGTGTGTTTCCTGAAATTCTTTCAGTGTTACCTTATGTTTTTCTTCATTGGCTCTAGTGGGTGAAAAGAAAAGGTAGCTTTCTGAACTGCTACCCCTGTCCAAAGCCTAAATAATAATAATAATAACATTAATAAATAGTATTAGGGTGGGCTTTAAGCACAGTCTGAGCCTGCAGATTAATGATCTGGTCGATTCTCGGACTGAAAGCATCATTCCTCCCAGGTGGACTAACATGCCTGTCCGCAGTACAACTTAGTGAGATGTGCTGGGAAAATGCTACAGCCAAATAAAAAACCTGCAAAACAAGCAGGGAAGAAAGGGAACAGCAGGTTATCTTTAATTCAAATCAGTTCACTGAGTTGGGCTTTAGCATGTCTCCAAACCTGTTGTGCTGGTCCACCTGGAAGACCATCTTGCTGAAGCGTGGGTCTGGGAATAGCTGGAGGTAATGGGAAAGAAACTCTGTTCACTGCAATTGTTGCTGAAGCCCCCACACTGTAGAAGAAGATTGGTGGAGGCTGCTTTTTCTTACAGCACACTGCAAGGTCAGAAATCACAGTGGAATCTGATCCCATAAGTCAAATATAAATATCACCTTTCAGTTAGTTTGCTTGGCTTTTGTCCACTGATGACTTATTTTTTTCTGCCAATTTTTTGTGAAAGATGATACACAGAATACTTGACTGCATCTCATGTGTGTGTGCACATGCACGAATATAAATCCCTTGTTCCTGGAAAAACATGTCTTAATTTAAATGATGTTTTCACTCCTGTTTAGAAAGCTAGGAAATTTGGGTGGAGGCTTCCTGGAAAATGTTATTTTGATTATTGTAATGACTATTAAAATAACAATGTTAATTCCGCGTTGATTAAGACACTATTAAAATATCCCGCTAATGTTCCAATTAGGGCAGAATAACAGGAAATATTGCAGTAATTAAAAGTGACATGAAAATCTCATTATCTTCAAAACTGCCAGGAGTTCAGGAAGTTTTAATATAGGGAAACCT
Organism: Falco cherrug; assembly: GCF_023634085.1. NCBI lineage: Eukaryota > Metazoa > Chordata > Aves > Falconiformes > Falconidae > Falco > Falco cherrug. The sequence goes on from NC_073698.1 coordinate 9,664,551, forward strand.
GGATTTAAAATCTTCTTTCTCTCAGGTACTTAAATCTGTGGAATATTACAGCATCAAGGAATGAAAAAGGTGTGAGTTGGATGGTTGGTCCAGTTTGGTATAGCCACCCCCAGAAAGATACGTCCGAGCTGCTGAAAGTCCAGAAACATCTCCCCAGAGCACATTTAGCCTGTACTGGGAGAGAGAAGCTGGTACTGAGTGAATGGTAACTTCTTGGAGAGCCCTTCAGTCCTGTGATTCAGGGAAAGAAGGTGAGGAAGATAAAAATATTTAAGTGACCTACTCAGAGTTTCCTTCACTGAAGACAAATACCATTTTTCAGAAACCTCACATCTCATACAAACAGCTTTTCTGTCTAGGTGCTTGGTACATATGAACATTTTAATCTTCAAAAGGTAAAGGATTTTACAAGCCTGAACTAATTAATTATCTACACATCCCATAAGTAAACACTATTATTTTCACTGTCAGGAACTGGGGGGGGAAAAAAAGAGAAATTAAATTAATCTAGTGTCCTGCATGTTGATGTTACAATGCGTGGGGCAGGTGGGAAATTGGATGGCCATAGGAAGTAGAAACCCTGATACCAATAGAGCTGTATCGTGTTGAAATAAAACAAGAAAATCCATTAGATTTAGGCTTTCCAGTCAACTTGCAAACAAGTAAACAGTTAAAATGATAACTCATTCCCCTTTTCTTGTGTTTGTTTGCAGTTTGATGTTCTGCTTTTAGTTGGTGTAATTGCAGGCTGCCAATGCAAAAACCAGTATTGCTCTGCCTCTTCCTCCCTCCCAGCCCAGCAGGTACTCCTGCAGCGTCCAAGCCAAAGACTGAGCAGTCACAGGTGAGCAATGTGATCAGACCAAAAATACATAACGTGCCACCTTCCCCCAAAAAAGGAATATTTTTCCATCACATCAGCTCACTGAACCTGTGTCTAGACAGTCTGATGGAAGGCAGGAGAGAGGCAGGCAGGAGCTGGAGGAGAACAGCAGCATCTCTTTCGCTACAGTCACAGCAATGGGTTTGTTGCAGTGCTGAACTGCACCCCATAACAGGACTAACCATTATCTAACCCACTTCTCCCAGGTTTCCGGCACATTCTCTTATTCTGAGGTGCAAGTCAGCAGTTTGCTGAAAGCACTGGTTTGCACAAGGTTCTGCCTATTCCAGATGAAAAGATCATCCAGTCAATGCTGTTCTGAGGCAGGGTTTATGTCCCAGTTCTTGAGGTGTGCTCCACTGCCCGTTGTGAAACCAAGTCAGGTTTGTGGACTGTGCGGTTGAGTGCTGCCTCAGTCACAGTCATGCAAGGTTTGGCCATAACACACAGGTCCTCTGTGCATGCACCTGTGTGACTTTTGGGAGCCTGAATCATCCAGAAGGCTGTTACTGGTGCTTGCCCTGCCTGGATGAGCTTCCTCAGAAACTGGTGACAAAGACACGTTCAGTGCAGCAAGAGGTGCTGTCTGTGGAGCATGTTTACCTGGCAGGTGGAAAGGTATTTCCAATGCACTGCAGACCATTACTGCCCGCTAGGAGCTGGTGAACTGAAGACACCCAGAAGTCATCCCTGTGCTTTATCATTTGCTAAACTGAGACCGAGCAAGGTAAGTTACCACTCAAATACCAACTCTTCTCTGTTTATTGCTTTGTATTACTGCCTGCAGACCATGAGAAACCTTTCAGCACTATATCAGGTATCATCCTATTTGAGAAAGAATGAAAAACCAAAGGATATTTGCAATTATAAGTGCTTAGCAGACATCTTTTCTATTATTATGACCTATAAGAGCTGAAGTCCTGCCTAGTTTTAAAATGGGGCTGCATAGGGTGGATACACATACGTAGCTGTGTGATGTGACCTCAAAGCCAAATGCCAGCTAAACTATGTGTGTACCAAAGAACCGTATGCATATGCCAGAAATTTATTACTGCTTTTCCACCCTGAGTTTTGAAAACAAACACTGGCTGCTTTTTCTCATTTTTCTTTTTTTCTTTTTCTTTCTTTTTTATTTCTTCTCTTGTTACTCCAAGCTGCCTTGTGGATTGTACAACGGATGCATTTTAAAGTGTGTCAAGAGCTTGTCAGTTTGTAGCACTTTTTCTGAAATGCTGCCAACCCAAAATGTTCCATTTTTCGATCAAACCTGAAGGCTGGCAGGGAAAAAAAAAAGTAATATCTTCTCCCAGAAAACTTTCTGTAATTGCCTTCTTGTTTATGACCAACTTCAGTCTCTAATTGGTTTTTACTCCTTCAACACTGGGGCCACGAAAAAAATGGAGTCTGTCTTGGACTCTCTCTCAGCTGGTTTTACATATGAAATTAAAAAGCTTTTTATCTGAGGCTGTTCCTCAGCTCTTTTGAGACATAGATGCAATCACACTTCAATTCAAATTGCAGGTTTTGCAAGTGCACTTTGGTTGTCTACATTTAAAAGAGATAAAGAAGTTTATTATCAGCTCTGCCATTCACCCCTTGCATCCAGACAATTACAAAATGCAGGACACACCATTGCTGGCTATTAATGCATTGGGGGAGGTGACACCAGAGCTGAGGACTTGTGTAACCTAAAGCCAAATGGCTGCTGCCAGAGCAGCAGATGGGCACACACTGGCCAGGTCAAAATTCAGTTTGGAAATCAGAAGGCGACCCCTAACCTGGAGCAGCTGGGTTATCCCAGAGAAGGGGGGGAAACTGGCAGTGCCCCTAGGCTGGAACAGGGTGAAAGACTACAAGGTGCCTGTTTGCCAAAGGCCAGTCTGAGCTCAGGGACCCAGAGGCACATCTCCAGTCCTACAATTCTGCAAGAATAAGTAGGCAAGTATATAAAACATGTTGAGTACTTTAAGGAGCCTAATTTAGAGTCCTGTTTTGAATTGTCCTTTGAAGGAGCCTCTGTCTTTCTGTTGTTTCACACAGTGGGAGCCTAAAGAATTGCACTAACGTATGCCACCAGGTTTAAAAATTTCTGAATTATGTTAAACTAAGAAAATAACAGGTTTTCCCTATCTGTTATTCAATAGCTGATCATTTTCTTTCTTTAAAGAGAGCAAAGTTTCCTTTCAAAGAAAATCTTAACTGAGTTAGTGTTGGCTTTAATAGAGTAAATTGAGTATCAGAAGCTGCTGCTTCTGATTTTAATCTATAAATCCACTAAGTCAGTTGTCTTGCATCTATCTCATCTTTAAACGTGTGACTTTTAGCTATGAATACATTTGAGAATCTTGCATCAAGCCATCCAGTGCATATTCATTCATTTTTCTTAGAAGAAAAGGTGTTCCCATAATTTCCAAATGTTATTTTCTAAAATATTGTTAACAAAAGTGTTATACCCAAGATACTAAAAAGGAATTTACACCTACTTTGAGATGCCTGAAAACATGCCAGTGCTCTGAAATTGCGCCACAATACTCTTTGGAACGTCAGCATGCAAATACACAACATTTTGAACATCATCCACATGAATAGGGATGCTTTGATGACTTTTAAATACAAAATTCCAAGAATGAGTTGACTTGGAATACTCTGAATTGTCATACCTATATTGTATGATGTGAGATAATTAACAGGAGGCAAAGGTGATTTGCTCTGACTGAAGTTGTCATAAACACAAAATTTAGCTTACAAGCACAAAAAGCTGGTCTGTTCAAATCAACCATGTTAGTTAGTCAAGGGAGGAGGGGCAAGTGATGGACAAAAGGATGCTCCAGGGCTCCAGATTTGAGCCTCCTTTCCAACTCATGGCAAGTGCAAGCTGGTTTGTGCCAGTGGAAGTGGTACCATGTTGAAAGCAGAGGGATATGCTGCAAACCCTCACTTACCTGTAGTGCAGCAGAAATGTCTTAATCACCTCAAAACAGATGTCACTCATGTTGACCTAGACCCCTGCCTTTTTTGCATTCACATTTTTTAGAAACAAAGGCAACAATCATGGTTTTTACATGTAATTTTCTGCCAATAATAGAGACACATCACAGCATCATCTAGGCCTTAAAAATTACAAAATTACCGTCTCTATTTTTTCTCCCTCTTCTGCCCAGTGTGTTTTGTTTTATGCTTTCTTTTTATCTTGCTGTTCTCAGTTTTCCCCTTCTCATTTCTGCTTTGATACCTTTTGGCTTGTTCCCTCTTGCAAGCAATTTTTACTTTATTGGAAGCAATATCAGACCTATTACAGAGCTGCAGGGCTCACTGGCATTAACGTTAAGATTGTTTCACACCACTTTGGGTAAGAATCCGAGGGCTGGTTTCTCACTATATCTTTGTTTGTACTCCCCATCTATCGTCTCTAGTTATTGTCTTGTCTAGCACATGGATGATCACAGAGCACAAGGGTTTGGAGTTTCTTTATTTTGATTTTGTACCAGACCTACCCCAATAGAGTCCTACAACTCCTAGGTACTGTTGCACTATAAACAATGCATCATTTAACGCATTTAGTTGATTGGATAACCTAATGTAAGTTTGCAAATGCCAAAGCAGGAAAAGGAGGCTTCTGTAAGACTGAAAATCCACATTTTCTCCAGCTTTTTTACCCTGCAGGCCTGACAGTTTTCATAGTAATAATGTTCCCGTGTTGATCCACATTTGATGGAGACTTTGCATGGCATCACATAGCAGGAACCACAGGGTGTCCTCTGGAGATGTGCAGTGATGCTTTTGGAGGAAGGTTGCATTTTTTTACACTAGCCCTAGTTTCTAAAACAGCAGAGGTGGGAGGAGAGGAATGAGGCCTGAACCACTGAGCCACACTGTGGTATATTTTCTTTGCATCTAACCTCCATTTTCCATGAGTATAAAAAGATGCATGAAACTGCGATCGGGAGCAGGGTCTGGCCCACCTGTTTAAGAGACAGTGTAAATACATCTTCTCACACTGCCTCACAGTACACAAAGGATGCTTTGAGAAGTTAAAAATGCAGAATACATTCATGCAATCCTGAAGTACTTACCATCAGAGAAACCTGGGAACGACATTGAAGAGAACATCTTTCAGGCTTGCATCAAGTATCACTTGATTCATAGTTACCCAAAATGATGATGACTTCAGTACAGTAATTCCAAGGTCACAACCAATTTTGGCACACACAAGTACAGTGGTGGAAAAAGTCCTTTCCTGAACACTGACACTGTTTTATGCAGCATGACAATTTTTGTTTTGAGTACTGATGAAACCAAGCCTTGTTTAAACGATGTGGACATAATTTCTGGTTTTGCACTGCGTACGTCAAAGTCCCTCTCTGGTTTCCTGGTCACTGAAGCAGTAAGGAATCAGTCATTCTGCCCAGGTAGCCCAGGATACTGCTGAAATTGCTTCCTCAGAGACGTGAAAGCAACTTTCTTTTGTGGTGCTGAATGCTGGTTGAAAGGGCACTTTCAGATTTTGATGTTATTTGGAATAATTTGGAATAAAGCTAACAATCTTCAGTTTGAAAGGTAAAACTTCTAGTCTCCTCTGACCTGCTAAATACCTCTTAGCACCTGCTCGAGGCACCATCAACACCTCTTCAAGGAAGTACCAGCAAAACTTTGCTTCACATACAGCAAAGATACTCTGTGTGCTGGAGCTCTGGCACATGCAGCCTGAAGTGTGGGCACCGCCTTGGACTCCTTCTGCTCCACAGCAGCCCCAGTACATGGGACATGCGGACTGGCCCAGGGCTGGCAATCACACTGCTCAGGGCTTTGCAGCAGGTGAAGGTTGCCTTTTCACCCCCACTCCCATGATCTTACTGCAGTTTTCTGTTCTTGCTTTTAAATCAGGTGTCTGCCATTACTCAGCACAGCACATACACAGCAATGGGACCAATCTTTTCTATGTGGAGTAGACAAGTTGAATGTCCTCAGAAGATGGACTGCCTACCTGATTGTCCAATTCAAGACAACAGCTAGAAATTTACATCCAACATGTAATTTCTCACTTATACGGATGTAAGGCCTCATAGGGTATATTTCAGAAATGGCCATTTGAAGCTTTATTTGGGTTTTCCTTACTGGATTTAGCATTGTTGTGATGCCACAGTTTATGAATGAGATAATTTTAAAGAGCAGTCAAGCTCTGCTCACAAATTATGTGCATACAAGGAAGCACCTGCTTGCTAAACATGTGTATGTTCACCACCTCAGAACAGTACTTGCATTCCTATATGCGCAAGGATGTGTCTGTGCTTTTTGCAGTTGTGGCTCAAAGACCCTGCTATCTCTAGGAGCAGTGAGTCTCTTTCTAGAGAAACACAAAAAGCAAGGAGAGGTTGTGTTGTCTTCTACTGACTTCTGCTGAAGTTGCTGGCTCTAGGAGTTGTGAAGGTTTGAACTAGGTTGGCTTTTCCTTGTCCTTCCTTCCCAAAATAAATTTAGCAGAGACTTACTCGGCTTTCTGCTTCAACACCATGGTCTCCCCAGCATTCTTCAGGTAGAGAGGAAAGTCTCTAACGATAGGTTCCTGCAGAAGCTGAAGACCAAGTCCCTGCACAGGGAAGCTCATCATTCTGAGCAACAGCACGGAGCAAGGAGATTGCAGGCTTTGATGAACAGCACTTGGGAGCTTTACTTCTATTCCCCTGGAGAAGAAAAGGTCTAAAGCATGTAGGATCATGGGATGATTCGGGTTAGAATGTGTAAGGGCTCTTTCTGAAATCCATGCAGGCTTTTCCTGCTTGCTCCCGATCCCTGGATGTGGGGATAAAGAAAAGGCTTTGTTCGCTGCCTGGGTGCCAGGCTGCAGTGATTATGCCTTAAAATGTAGTGAGAAGCAACTGGCACTGAATCTGGCTCTGGGAGCTCACCTGCAAATCAGTTCTGTGCACACCTGCCTGCAGTGAGGGGCTGCCCAAAGCCTCCCACAGCTTAAATCCTGGTCTGGGGAGAAGAGACCTCCTCAGGTGAGCATGGAGGGAGCAAACAGCTCAGAGGAGTGTGAAGTGGCTGCAAAGGTGCTTTGCTGCACGTAGGCACATTCCAGGGCAGAACTCGGGTGGATAAGTGATTGTATATAACCCATGTTTATGTATGCAATAAAGGATCTCTCATGGGGTCTGTGGTATCATAAGCTACAAGGAAGGACATTAGGCAACCCCACTCCAACAACCTGGCCAAAGCAGGATCATATCTGAAGGAGGTTAGGTTGCTCAGGGCTTTATCCAGCTGGGTTTTGAAAATCCTGCAAGGACAGAGTGCAGCAACACTCTGTGCCCCTCCCCATCCCACTGCCTGACTGTCCTTGTGGTGAAAAAGCATTTCTTAATATCCAGTCTCATGCTGTCTGTCACCCTTGTAACACAACACCTCTGTGAGGGCTTTGGCTCTGTTTTCATGATGACACCACAGGGGAAGCCTTGCCCAGCATCTTTCTACATTGCTGTAAGGGGGCAATGAAACCATATTATTTACCCCCCCAACAAATGCAAGGGTCATATGATGCTTGCCTGATTAGAACTTCAGTCATTTCTTTACCCGTTATCCATGGTACAGGGGCAGGCTGGATATAGAAAGCGACTGTGAGAAGTCTTGTGAGTTTTAAACAGTCCTGAGATGGCCTGAGGATGTGTGAAAGCAGTCAGCCCTCCTTCACTGGTGGCACCCCATGGGCAGGAGAGAGCTTTCTCTGGCGCTGGGAGTGGAGCCAGCAGACACCCTGACATACGCTTGGACTGCTGGCACTGCTCTGTCCCCTTTCTGGACAATGAGGAGTCCAGCTGGTACTCCTAAAGCACAGCTTTCTGGAGTGAAGTAGCAGGGCTTGGTCTGGGTAAGTCGAGGTTCAGCCGAAATAAAGTGGCCTGTAGCTGTCAGAAGAGTGCAGAGACGTGTGGTCAGCACAAATGCGTCTGTTTTCTGTTGTGTCCTGTCAGCCTGGTGGGGTTATCTTGTGTGTGCTGCTTTGCTTTTTGGCCAGCCTGAGGCCTTGGGGTGGAGGGGATGTTGTAAGGTCCCTGCTGCCGGGATTTTCTGCCTGACCGTGAGTGTGAGCAGCTTTGTGTGTTTGAGAAAGGAAAGGTTAAACCTTCATGTGATACAGTTGTAAAAGGAAGAAAGAAACCCCAGCTGGAAGGTTTGTACTGAGATTAGCAGTGTCGGCAGCTGTGAACCTGCAGCAGTTTTGCAAACAATGCCCAGGTCTCCTGCGGCTCAGGGGCAATATTGCTGCTGCAAGGTTGTCCTCCCCCATTCACAGCAATGGCAAAGTACAGTCCTTGCTCTGGACTCTCCAAAGGCTCGTTTATAGCAGAAGGGAGTGAATACAGCTGTGTACTTAATTGAAAAAAAATTAATTACACTTCTGTCCAGAGAAATGTTGGGCAAATATCAAGTGATCCTATCACTTCTTTGCTAACCTGCAAACAGAGCTCAGAAGAGCTTACCCTTCTCTTTCCCAGTGTGAAGTGCCTGTTCATTGCTCTTCACTCTCATTCTTGCTCTGCTACTTGTTTCTCTACCTCCTGAGTTCACAACCTCTCTCACTTACATCCTCTCCTCTTCTGGGCAATTACCTCCCTGCCTGTGGAAGAACTGCTGAATGCAGACTGAACACTGTGGCAAAGAGCTTCCATTGCTGAGTGTGCAATGATATCAAATCCTATTGCAGGCTGGAGGTTAACATAGATACCCAAAAATATGATGCACATGTGTGTGGTGTGTGATATTAGAATATTTAAGCAGTCAAGATTGCTTTTACAGACCTGTGATTGCTCCTTATCTATTAGGAGTAATTTGTTCATTGTTAGCATTAAAAACTAAAATCCATGAAATCCAGCACTTGCCTTCAATTTAAAAAGATCATAAAGAAATTTGTTAGCCAGTTGGATACATACTGATAGAGCAAAAGCCTGTCTAGAAACAGCAGCATATTGCAAAATAAGGGCTTTCTCATAACTAGTTTTGCAATATATTTAATTTGTTTTCTCCAGAATGACATTCAATTCCCTGTTTTCACTTCACTTTTTTTGCAGCAGCTGGTTTTGTTCTGAGCTTTGTTTTTAAGTAAGTATGAAAAAACAAAATCAGGAGACATGGAAATGTGTTATCATGGAAATGTGTTCTGTGATTCTATTCTGCCAACAACAGAACAACTCCTTCTTTACTGGTCATTTATGATTTTGCTGGCTGTTAGCTTACAGTTGAGGTTTTGGGGTGGTGGTTGGGTTGCATCTCTGCCTAAGTTGTCCATGGAGAAAGCTCGCTACATATGTCCAGGGGAGAGCTACAGAGTCAAGGTCTGAGTGGTTTCGTGAGGCACAAATGAAGGAAACCAGGAAATTCTGTAAGGGCAGGATGAGAAAAACAGCGGGTTTTTTTTAGATATAATCCTCAAAGAAGTATGAATACTGATTATTAATATCTTGACAGAATCCGGTGGCTGCAGGCAAACTGAGGTGCTCAAATACCTCATTACCTAAAAAGACATTTGGGACAAATAACAGGTGAGAGAAGAAAGGAAAAAGTTATAATTTAGGGCTCTGACAGATCTCATCTCACGGGTGTAAATGTTGCTATCTCAGCTGAGCTGGCAAGACAGATCACATATGATACACGTGTCCAACACACATGCAGTACAGCTTGAGAGATGAGCTGACAGCCCTGAGTCTGGAGGGGCAGTGGTGGGTTACCCAAGGCAGAAGGTTTGCCACAAGCATCTGGGAGAGTGGCTGTAGGTCCACGTTCATGAACACAAACCATGGGTTTCAGACAATCCAAGTGCATGTTAAAATTTGCAACTTATCAGCCTTTGGCATTTGCTTAAAGCTTGTAGACAGATGTGAACCCAAGCATGTTTCCATGGATTTAATGTTTCATATAAGTCTCCTTCTCAGGAAGGAGGTGCCTATGAGTGATTTGTTTTCCTAAAGCAGTCAATAAGAACGCTATGCATTTTTTTCTCCCTAAAAAACTCTGTAGCACTGAAATGCAAAAGTGATACTGAAAGATACTTGATACCTGAATTCCTGAGTTTTTCAGGCAAGTTGCTGAGCAGCCCTTGAGAAGCACACTGATATTTATGTGAGCAGAGGGTTCCCTATGGCTTGTGGGCTTTGGCTGTAGAGATGTTCTCCCTGACTGACCTGGGCTGTCCTGTTGCTCCCTCCTTTGCAAGAAAAGCCCAGTGCATGCAACACTAAAACAGAGAGCAGTGTCAAGCACTGTTCAAAAGTCTCAGGCAAAGCAGAGTGCATGGGGTTTAAAATACCATCCTCTGACTGTGGAGAGGGCTGGTGATGAAAGGGACTAAGCAACAATTCATCCTCTAACACCCCCTGCTTTTGTGTTCTTGGCTTGCAAGAAGCAGCCTCCTTACCCAGCAGTTAGGCTGGACAAAGCATATTAGGTTAACATAAAGTTAACATTTGCAGGGTGTGTGGGTGGAAGCACAGGGACTTGGAATCACTCATTACCACAGAGTAAAAGATCTCAGTATGAGGACTAATACTGAAAGCCTTTTCTTTTTTCTCTTTGTACACAGGAAAAAAAATAATAGTTCTGAAACAACATTAATTCTAAGAATCTCTGATTTTATTTCATGCAATCTTGCCAAAAGGTTTTCTACTCAGACTGAATTTTGGCAGGATATTTGATAGAACATAGACTTCGAAAGGAAACACACAAAGAAGAATCTGGGCTATATTAGAGCATCTGAACTCTTTCCAGTAGTACATGAAAGCATGTAATTAACCTCTTCCCTGAATTATTTCTCTTTCTAGTGATTACCCTTCCTCTGGCATGAAGGTTAACTGTGAACGTTTGTTTTGGTAGAGTGTTGTTGGGTTTTTTTGTAGAGAAAAACAGCACTTGTTAGGTAAAAGCACTATTGGTCTGGATGCTTCTGTACTTTTTCCTTTCACCAGTACAGAAAGAATATGAAGCACCAGTCCACTGAGATTTTACATTCCTGTTGCTCAAAAACAGAAGCAAAAGACTACAAGAGTATTATATACCTGGTGCAAACAATTGTGCATGAGGTTTCCTGTTGCTGCCCTGCTCATTTACTGCCATCTCATTTTGGGAAGAGGTGGAGGACTGTGTGATTTTACAGTTCATGGACCTTGCTGAGAAGGTCTGGGTGCCCTGTTTGCTGCAGGATCTTGTCTCATAACCACCAGTTATGTATGGGTCTTGCTGACTCCTGGGATACTAAGAACATGCACTAACCGTTGGTCCCAGAGTACAACTGGGAAAGACTGTTTTCAGTTTAAATGTATTTCACTACTTTTATTGCAAAAAATGAACATGAACATATGTTTTTCTAAAGAATAAGCTGCCAGACAAGACTCTAATGACAAAATTATCTCGTTTTCAGATAAAATGTGCTAAAAGGATAAAAAGAGAGTGTCATTTGAGTTTTGGAAAACAAGTAAGAGATAAAACCTCAGAGGATTTCTTCCTCCTTTGAAGTGCTCATGCAATTCTCATTCACTATAGTGAGAGCTACACACACCTGGCAGAGGGATGTGTTTAGCAGAGCACAGCTTCCATGGCAACTTCATATGTAGTGAAGTCACCAAGTCTGGATGGGTGGAAGCAGTGGGTAGTGGAAGAAGGAAGTCTGGCTAAGCCACAGACTCTGCATGTGACTTTGTACAACTCATATATAAGCATGCAAGTTCACCCTCTGTGGAGCTGGGCAGTGCTTTAACATTTTGATTCATCAGGGGAGAAACAAAAGTAATTATCAAGTAGAGGTGATCTTGTAGGTGGTCCCAAACAGGGAAAAATAACAGGGGATTGTGAACTCTTCCTGTTATTTGAGAACCAAAATGTTCTCCAAAGATGTATATTTATATAGCATATTTATATAGCATAGTCATCCAGCTGCAGTCCTATAGGTGCATTACCTATACCTCCCAGAGACAATATTTAGCATTTATGGTGAGAGCCAAAGGGCCGAGCTGCATACATTCATAACATCTCCACTAGCCAAGTCTGTTCAATACTGTTAATAGATTTTCTTGGGCAGTTGCCTATTTGTTTTTCAAGCAACATTCAGCTGTTTTCTGACTGTGCTAACATAAAAGATAATGAAATTTATTCATTCCCCAATGCTTCATGCATATACACGAGCCTAGCTGCAAATAAAATATTTCTTGGAACCTGACAACTGCCTTCATGCACGCTGATGATCACTGCAGTGTAATAATAGAGACTGGAGACTGTAACAAGGGGTAAGCTTTAAGTAGGAAATACAGAGCAGAGATTTATTGAAGTAGCTTTGTAAAATGAGGGTTTAGTAATGAACTGGGAAAAGAGGCAAGGTAATTGCAACCAGAAAGCAAATATAATAAATACGTTAGTGTTTCTTTTTCAAATAGTTTTGCAGGTTTTGTTCAAAAAATGAAAAAAAAAAAAGTGATGCATGCACCTTATAACCCCTGCACTTACAATCAATAGGTCTAATGACATGGAATGTTCCTCCTCAAGTCAAATGACTTTGAATAGGTAAAGGCAGTTATCTAACTAGCGGCCAGATTCAGAAAAGATCTGTGAGCTGAGGCATTCAAACCACACTTTAATGACTAGTGACTTCAGGAGGATGATTAACTCTTGATTCACAGTTCTGAGAACAGCAGCCGGCAGCCACTTCCTCTTAAATAGTGCTGGTATGCAGCGCACTGCCTTCAGGCAGAAAGTCTCTCTCTTACATGCTACCCCAGAAATTTTGCAAGTGCTTTCTACTGTCCCTTGCACCGGTTCTGTTCATACACTTGGACTGACTTTCTTACGCTTATCATGCGGCACAAAACTTGTAACACTGCTGGCAGCTGGTTGCATGTTCAGTCTAGGGCATTTTCTGCCTATAATTTTGATGAACATCCATTAGCGAAATGGGGAGATGTTATCTATGCATTTTTTTGCCAGTATATTGCTAACAATGTGCATGCCAGGCTGTAGGAAGCTACGAGTTTGTGTGCTTAAATGAGCTACATAGGTTAGTAAGGTACATTCCTACCCTCTGTCAGTGGAGAGGAAACCATCAGACAGAGGGCAGCTCAGATCCCAGAATTCAGAGGTTGTTATTGACCGTAGTCAGCATGCTGACCATGTGCCTAACTTCAGTGGGTAAATTAAACTGTCTGTACTGCTAAATCAATTATCAATTACTCGCTCATTTTCACATTGTTTGGAGTTGGCCTTCTCTGTAGCAGATGTTTCATATGCAGAGCTAGTTGGAACGGCAAAAAAACCCCCGAACAAAACCCCAAACCAAAAAGCCCAACCAAACAGGAGGAGAGGGAACTAACCAGCAGCACAAACCATGTATGTCCAGTGCTTCAACTTGCTTTTTAGCCCTTTGTTTAGCAGTACAGACATATTCTTACATGCTTGAAGACGGATGAGATGGATGCCGGGTTCATTACCCTGTGGGGCCGTGTCCTTCTTTATCTAGGTGTAGTGTTTGCAGATCACTCCATCCAGGGCCTTTTTGCTTCTCATTGAACTCTACAAATTGTGCTAGTAAATACAGGATGTTTCTGCCCATTAGAGCTATTCCAGGCGGATTTCTGGGACATTCCATTCTAAGGAATAAAAATAGGTCACCCCGAAGGTCTGATCTCATAATTATTGAACCTGCTACTACTGGACCAAGCGGCAAACACTTCATGCAGTCATACTTTTGCTGAATCAACCTGAAAGCTTGTTTTGAGGACTCTGGTTTTTTTGGGGTTTTTTGGGGTTTTTTTGTTTTTTTTTTTTTTTAACTTAGTCTGTGGAAGACACATAGTACCTCTTAACACCATGGTATTAGTGATGTGGTAGATAGAAACCACTCAAGGCCTGCTGATACAAAATTAGCCTACCAGTATTTTGTGAAGAAATGTGAATTGATAGAAAGATTTTCCTTACACTTAACGCCTGAGGCTGTGCCGGTTATCTGATAACAGGAGTCTTATAGCTGTCTGTTCAACCCCTGATCAAAGAGAGGAGAAACAGAGAAGTGACATACAGTGAAAGAGCAAGAAAAGCCCTAATCAGTGGTTTTAAGTGCTCTTGTTGTTCACTCATGCTTCTTTTCTTACCATTTTCCATCACGTGTTCTTGTCAGTTCTAAATCTTCCCCCTAGAAAGGGCAAAGTACAGCTAAAATCTTATCTTCTGATGTCAGGCAGCTTCATGACTGTCTCATTTCTAAAGATTAATTTACCTTTGACCCTCCCTAAAGGCCAAATCAGCCCCCTTCTTTCTGTTGACTTAAAACCAGCCCTCCCCACTTGCTTCATCTATTTTGAGTCCAGTGCCTAGAAACTGGCAATTATTATTCGATGCATTTCAAGTCTTGCACATCCAGGACTGAAGAAAAAAAAAAAAAAAAAAAGAATCCAACACAAACCAAACAAAAATCCAGGAAACATTAAAACATATCACTCTCAAGAAAGTCCCAACAAAAAAAGATTTTAAAAATGAACTTATGTGTTGTATGTTAACAGTGCAAAATATATATCAGTAAAAATCAGTTGCAAAGTATATTGACCTGTTTTTCTCAACACTATAGGTACAGGTGATTCACAGTTCAGTTTAGCATGAAGAGTTTGCAGTTCTTGCTAGATTTCTTGTTCACTCAGCCAAAGTGGTATCTATCATATTGATGAGTCTCACCTAGCATTTGTAGCAGAGGATACCAGATGAGAATAGAGTAGGGTACTAGATGAGAACTGCATCAGCAGAACCTCACCCTGCACAAATTGGATCTTCCTGTATATTTTAGAATTGCTGAATAGTCGAATCAAGGAAACAACATAGTGATTAAACACTAGGATCTTGTGGATCCATCCCTGCCTCCTCTCAAAATCTCACCTGTCATTGCTTTAGATTCCCAGCTGGAAGATAAGGGAATAATAACTGATTAATTGTGGTGCTGTGAATCTGAGGCTTACTAATTAATAAATTTACAAGTAATATGCTTGGATCCAAGTCTTTTGTTTAAGGTGTAATGTCTTTGCCTTTCCAAATAAAAAAACTTTAAAATGACCTGGAAAAGGACCAGTAGATGGGCACATGTGCCTAGAGGAAACACTTATCCACAGATCTTGAGTAGGAATTTTTCTGTCATGTTTTGCAAGGAGAAGTACAGATTTACCTTCCAGCTCTGTATATTTTACATTGTTACATTGTGGCCCAGAGGTAAATGGTGTTTACATTTGCCTGACTGTCCTAAAGATAGATGCATAGACACTACAGTAAAGAAAAACCCCAGAGAGCACTCCCCCCCCCTCCCCAGCCCAACTTTGTGTTTATCTGTGCTGGAAGACAGGGAGAACATGAAAGCTTATGTTGCAGGTTCTTTCCCACACGGGTTTGAACTGGATGTGATTCGCTTTTAGCCATACATTTCACCTCTGGTTTTGATCAATTTACAAGTTGAATGTGTTGCTTTATTGTCTGGGAGATCTTGCAGTCTCAAAGAAAAGAGGACCCTTTGCTAGAATGTGAAAACTGCGTCATGGTAATCTTTGGGAGATTAATCATGCTTCAGGCAGAGCGTGGAAATGCTTTACTGGGGAGACTGGCTGACTTGGGAGTTCATTTGGAAACTCTTCTAAGATGCTGGGCTGGAAAAGAGAAAATTCTGTGACTTTTGGTGCAAGAAACTTGGTAGAAAGTGCCTTCTAGCTTTATATAATTTTCCCTTCATCTAGCTTGTATTTATGAACTTCTGTCACTCAGAAGGCCCACTGGATAGTTTGCTATAACAATAGAGGTTAAATAAAACATTCACAGTTTGAAACATGAACACCGATGGCTGGAAAAGAAGGGTTCTGTCCTGCAAGAAATGCTGATACTTTGAACTCTTAAAATACAGAATTGTTTAACAAAACAAGTGTTTCAATAAAACAAAATTTCTGGAATAATTCAATTGTTGAATCATTAAAATACATAAAATAAATTAAATACTGCTTTTAATAATATATTAAATACATATTTTAATTAAGAAAAATAATATTTTTAGAATATAGAAGCCATCAAAATAAGTCTTAGTTAAGAAGTGCTTTCTAAATGTCAAGATAAAAACTACAATAAGGGACTCAATGGGCAAGTTCCTAGCTTTTTGAATATGTAATTTTGATCATGTGGAGGGCAATCAAAAGTGCTCACAGCTATAATTATTTGGCTGACTTTTCATCTTTCCTGAGCATCCCCCTAATGTCTGTAGTCTCTAGTTGCTTTGATTACAATCCGCTTGCCCTGGAGGGTCACAGCTCACTTGGGAAGAAGTAACTTCACAAGATAGAAGTGTCGCTACAGGCAGGTCTGCTATTTTTGTTTCATGTGTCCAGATCAAATTATTCACAGTCACCTTGTATATTATCTACAAACTCTGCATGATGCATTTTCTGTCCAGCATGGTAACCATGTGGTTACTGTAACTGATGGATTCATTTCAGTGGAGTAATTTTAAGCTTGAAATGCAATTCCTCCAGCAATTAAACCAGGTATTCTGAGGATTCCACTACACAAGCAGTATGAGTGCTCAAGATTTGTACAAAATTATTCCTGCAAAGCAAAGAATTTGGGAAAAAAATTAGGAGTGTCTTTCAAAGCTAAAACTGCAATCAAATCTAGATGATGCATCATTTACCTGGAAAAAGTAGTAAGCAGAAAATGACCTCAAATTAATATTTGCAATGATTAAGATGACTAATCAGTCCTGAATGCACTTAGGGTTGAGTTCATGGCATCTGAGATCACTTATATAAAAGGTATATGTCAATGTAAATTCCTTTCAGAGGGTTAGTCAATGTGTCTCTTAAGGCACTGTGGATAGGATGGGATCAAATCAAATCTGAGTTGTCCATTTTTCTTCATTACCTATAAAGAATTTACAGGAGTCATCTGGATTTAGCCCATTTATATTACTTATTTCTGAGTATTTAAATGTTTAAATGTAAGTGAAATGAGTATTGTCCTTAACATAGCCATTTAAGCTGCCCATGTCAAGGATATACAATAGTACTGTATGCAGAAATCTACCTCCAGAATACTCTTTGCCCAAAGAAACAAGCAATTAAAAGTAGGAAAATTAATCCTCAAAACTGGCTCTTCATCAATAAAGATGTCCTTTGTGAGGTGGGCAGGCTGATGACTAGGCTCTGGCCTGAGGTTTAGCTAGCTGAACAGACCATGTGAAGCTGCTGGATATAACTTACATGGTGAGAAGGTGACAAAAGTCACTGCTAACACCATAAGGGATGGAAAATTTTACAGGTGTTTAAGGGGGAATTGTGTGAGAAACAGCCAGACTGCACCAACACCTGGAGAAGAGCAGGGAAACTGCTTCAGCAACACCTGGGATGGCTGAGATGATCAAGGTAACAGCATCAGAAATACCAAATCTGGGCACAAAGGTAGCTAAGTGGGACCGAGAGGCAAAAGTAACTGTCAGTGTTCTTTATTTGGTGGGATATGGGGCCAGAAAACGGGGGACATGAAGATGGATTGAAAAACAGAAAGCTTGGGAAAATGGGGAGAAGGGAGAATAAAAGGAGCTTGTTATGTGTAAGTGGCTGGTTAACACCTTTGACCAAACCCTGTGCCCCATCTTGCAGTCTACCCTCTCTTCTTAAAATCAATTTTAATTTTATGCATGAGCACATTTTCTTTCTGTACATGAGATGTTCACCAGCTTCACTAGCTAGTGAATAGGACAAAGGGTCTTGCCCTATTCTAAAGAAAGCGAAGACATGAGCCTAAAGAAAAAGAAGAGGTGAGACAGCTAAGGTAAGACCTATAGACTGCTGTCAAAAGGTAGATCCTACTGCATATGGACTTTATATTACACCAGGTGGTGGGAGCTCCAGGGTGCCTGGATCATTCACCTTGTTTTCTGGAACTGAGCAGGCACCGACTTCTATTTGAGCTCCTTAAAAAATAGTTTACTACAACCTCAGTCAGCTAAAACTTCAGCTTTTGATTCTACCTATTCTTCAAAGTCTGGCTGCGATGTTTTCTCAGGAAGGACAGCAGTTTCTTGTGCTTGGGCCAGTTCTGATCCAACAAATAACTTCTGTAAGTCACCAGGATTTAGGAAATTGACTGTTCTGCAAAGTAGATGAGTTCTTATGACAATAAGAACAACTAGAAGAAGAGAAAGGTATTTTACAGGATGGAAGGATCTCAGTCTGAGATGAAATGACTTTTTAGACAAGTTAACAATCTACCTCAATATGCAGTGCTCATTTATTTTCTCTTTTCTGGAATATTCAGTTTTGAGTCTGACCTTGAGAGGTAAAGAAAAGCACAGAGGAAAACATCAAAGACCACAGATAAACCTTACAAAGGCATAGTGCTTCTATCCTAAGCCAGTTATTTTCTACGACAGGATCTTACCCTTTGGTTTCTTAAAGAAAAAAACCTACTGCTAAAACAAATGACATCAATAGGATTATATAACAACTAATTAGTCTCCACAGGCTTATTTCACCAAAGTTCTTAAATATGCCTTTTTCAAAAGTGCAGAAACAAGCTATCATAGCATTAGTTGAAGAGACTTTTCTGTATAGAAGCACATTTTTGTCACCACTGTTCCCTAAAACGTGATGTCTTGCTAACTTCTATTCTAGGACTTTTAGGGTTATTCCAATATTATCTTCATGGTGAGAGATGGAAATAATTTTGCACTACATCCTTCATGCAGTGAGGTAGCACCATTCAGAGGCTCCGGGTGCCCTTGGGCTCTTTCTCTAAAGAGCAGAATTTGTGGATTGTTGCTGACTTGGGAAATTTATATTGCAATCTTGAGGCGGTAACCCACTCTGACTTAACTCTAAGCATGGGCTCTAACTTGTTATTGGGTCCAGCTTTTAACTTGTAAACTACGCTTTAATTTCAGTACAATGTGTTACCAGCACACAGGCCAGATCACTGTAAAATTCAGAGACTTGAGATAAAGCCTTGTAAAGACACTCCTAATTCACATCAATAATTATAGCACCAGCCTGGGACGCAGGTGTTCAAAATGCTCTAACTGTCTTAGACAGACACTTTTGTTGAAGCTTACAGGTAATATACCATTATATACCAAGCAAAACAAACATCAACAGCAATCACTTCCATCCAACTGAATTTATAACAGCAAGATGCTCTCTCATGTGTCAGGTCCACAGACCATGTGGATACTGACATGTTCCAGTGGGAGGAAGAACTGCAAGGCACTTTGTTCCCAGTGCTTCATGTTTCAGCGGCAGACAAATCTTTTTATATTTTATCTTCAGATGATACTTCTAAATGCACTCATTTTGAAAAGAAAACATGGAATTGGAATAAAGTGATTCCAGGTCATCTTGGGGGTTAGGTATTTTGCCAAGAAATTAGGAAATGTGCATAACTAAATATGAAGGATAATGATAATTTATGACAAGTTTATTAGGTCTATGAAGCTCAAGGAAATGAATTTCACTCTTTTGCGTGCATTCTTAAGCTGATGGCCTATTCAAGTTTGAAAAGTCATGCCACACAGAAAGGAGGCATCGGGAGCTGGAAAATAAAGCCCTGTTTGAAGAACGTGGGTAGGATTTTAGCTTTGGTCCATGGTTTTGAAATATAGGTAGCTTAACTTAAGCATATCTCTTTAAGCACTGAAATATGGGTGATCTGATACTCAACACTTACTTAGAGTTCTCATTAACCTCAATGTGAGACCAAACAGGCCATTTGCATATTAATGACAAGTTCATGCTCATTATGAGCTTTAATTTGGATGTGTCTCAGTTTCCAATTGTCTGGTAGGACTACTTACTCACTTCTGTTTAATGTGTTGAATAAATGGAGACTTTGGAGTGGCTCTTTTGTACCACAGACACCTAAAAGTAGTGAATCCCACCTATGGTGTCCTGTTAGAATCACTTTGATAATGTCCTGAAGAATTTACAATATAAGATGAAAAACCACGGGGACATAACAGATGGGGAGAATGCAATATGCCAGTGAGTCAGGATATTACCTGTATTTCAGCTAAGTTATTTAGAAAATGTTTCATATGTAGAGGTGACCTTTAGTAAAACGTTTGCCACACTTCTGGTGCTTTGCAGAGAATTGATAGTTACACTTAATTAGACTTCTAAAGTTCATGGTAAAATATTGAGTGCTCTGCTCTATATGTTAGCTTTAGAAACCAGACTTGCAATAATCATTCAGCAAACGCATCTGTTCACCATCAATATTTTTCTATCACATTCTGGTTTCTTGATTAGTGGGACTGACTAGTAGAAGAGACAGTGTGTTTATATTGTTTTCCCTGAGGGCTGCTTATCAACCCTTGATGACCACGTCAAACTCCCGTTGGTTTTTGCGATAGCCGTTTCCTATCCAAGGGTGTAATTTAACTCAGGGAATTTATCAGCCACAAAATAGACATGAGTAGCTCAGAAGAGGCATTAACACCATGTTTTAACCCATCCTGTCATTATTATGCTTGATGAGCTATTTCTAAGTCTGTCACTAAAGGAAATGTCATTAAAACTGAGAGGCTCCAGATGTTTGGGGAAACTCTGTAAGATGACTTCAAAGAATCAAATCAGTCCAGACATTATGGGACAAAATTTTGTGGTACCTAATTCAACAAAACTCTTACTGAACTCAAAGGCATTGTGTGGGTTTTCCCCACATAATTAATCTGTGAAGAAAACTCACTCCTTCCTTCACCAAAGAAGAGCCTGCAGCTCAGACCCTGGAGCTGGCAATCACACAGCACAGCCGTTTCCCTTAACTGGATCTGGCTGCAGTTGCTGCAAGCTCTGGGCAAAGACAGCTGGAAAGGCTAAAGCCAAACTTCTGGTCTTGCAGGTAACAAAAAATAGAAATTGGGATATGGTGCTGAAATCCAGTGCCCACAAAGAGAAACAGGCTTCTGGAGAAGTATCAGTAAGCTGCCTAGACAGTAGAAATGTATAGAAACCAAAGTGGTTTCTTTATCAAATCAAACTGAGAGTGAGAATAATCGGAGTTAAAATAATTGGTCTCTGTGAGAGATGCAGCCTTGGTGGCTTCCTGGAGGGGTGAGTTCCAAAGTGCACTGGAGCCAGAAAAGCCTCTATAGCTCAAAAGAAGATATGAGGTTAAAAGGAGGTGAGCAACTGTGTTAGCTTGACATATTCAATTCAGCCCCTGGGGTACCGCACTAGTGACTGGTATCTGGCTGGACTTTGTGCTGCTGATCACAACGCTTTGAGCCCAGCATTTCAGCCAATTTTCAATCCACCACACTGTTCACTTATGCAGTCCGTCCTTCATTAGTTTGTCTATGAGGATGTTCCAGGAGACACGGTTGAAAGCCTTGCTAAACTCACAATAAGCAACATTCACACTCTCGCCTTGTCCATTTAGCCAGTCAGTTCAACCAGCTGAATTATTTCTTTTTCCTCTGCAAAATACTGAGTCTTTCTAATTGACGATTAAGTGGACTGGAAATTGCAGTCAGATGTATACGTTCTCAATTCCATTCCCATAGATGCTACTGTCAGAAAGAAATTTGATTTTGAGAAAGGCCACATTACCTCCCACTGAAAACAGTAAAAGTAATGCTGCTCACCTAATTGTAGGTAGCTGAAGATGAGCCTTTATTCTGTGCTAGTCATATATTTTCCCTGTTTCATGGAAAGATAGAGCATGAAACATCTCTGGACAAGAGCTTTTCCTTTCCTGATGTAAATGTCTAAGGTGGGAGGCTGAATCTCCTCTTAGAAGTAGTAATCTCTTTACATTGACTATCTATGGAGTCCAAATGAAATGACACATATAGCTTTTATAAAGATAAGTGAAATTATCCTCTCCCTTACATGAAAAACGTTTTAACCATGCCTATACCCTTAATGCTCTACTGATGTATAACACCACCATACTGTAGTCATAGCCAGGTCAAATAGGGAGAAAAGGATAAAGTATCAGTCTGTGGAGACTTGATCCCCACCACTGGCATGGACTTCTGATCCTGTAAGGGAACTGTTTTCATCCAAAACTGACAATGGGGGGAATAATCCCTCCACTTATACCTCTGCCTACCCCTCTGCAGTGCATGGGAACAAAACAACAGCAGCAGTGTCTCATTGCAGGACTGACTAACAGCAGCTACAGCAGGGTTGATGCCAATAAAAGTATGTGGCACCCTAGTGACACTTCTTTGTTGACAGAGGGATTTCAGAGCGCTTTCATCGACAGAGATGCTCTCTATACATTTGGATCCTTGCCTGCTTATTTTCTTACTTATTGCTGTCCTTTTCTCCTCTGCCCACAGTGGTCTTACTGAATTCAGGACCACCTCATCATAAACATGATCTTCTCCTGTGCTATTCATAGTGCAGCACAATTGCACCGATTGCATTACGATTAGTAGCAGAATTCAGCTCTGGCAGAGGAATGATAAGAGCCCTCACTGCAGTTAGATCAATTAATCTGCAAAGAAATTCTGTGAAAATGTTCTCACCCCGCGGACTGAGAGTGGAATACATTAGCACAGAAGAGTTTATAAGTTTTTGTCAATATAACATTTAATAGTTCATTATTTGGAAGAACTAAAGAAAGGTTTTTACCAATTTGAATAAATCCATTTAAATGTTACATAAATGCATGAAATTGCATCTAGTGTCTGTTATAATAGGTCAGCATTATGGAACATTTCTCAATTACAGTAAGGCTATGCCAGATCTGGAATATATTATTCTAGAATAGCCAAGACTGGAATACATTAATATGTGAAGACGAAAGAAGCTATAATACCTAATGTATTTCTATCTGCTGCAGAAATCTGTCTTCCATATAAAAACTAACAATCATCTTTCCACTACATCAGACTTTAACTGTCCTGCAATAAATACTTTTCACAAGAGTGTTATACAGATCATAGTCTACACAGCGCCTTCCACCTTGTAGCAGGAGTGATTTGTGATTCTGGTACTGCAATTACTATTTGCATTGTCTTACTTCTAAGTAATCATAGGATCTTCAGTTCCATAGACATTTAAAAAGACTTTTTGTAGTTTGATTGTCCAAAGGGGACATGACTCACTCATTTTTGAGAGCATGTACTCACTAGGTTCCTCTATGCCATGGGCCAAAACATTTCACATTAATCCTGAGATATTTCATAGACATCCAAATCTGTTTTTCTGTGGATTCTTGTAAACAATTATGTTTATCTTTGAAGTTTTACTGTCCCTTTTTGATATAAATCTCAATATGTTGGCGCCACAGTACATTTTGTAACTTTTTATCAATATCTTGATATTGGTAACTATTGAGTGCCTGATGATATGAGTGTGTGATACACTGTCTTAATTACTGGTAACTGTAATAGTTTAAACTGGTCCAAAGCAGTGAGACAGTCACCCTTGAGGGGTGAGATTGCTTTGCTTTTATCTGGGCTGCAACTCCCACATGGACTTACTTCTCCTGTTTGATTGTTTACCTTGAAAAAATTGCTGTGAAACCATTGCCATCAGCATTGACCGTTATACTAATCTGTATTCTTAATTAAAGCTAAGAAATAGAGTATAATTGGATTTATTAGCCAGACATTTTAAAAATTATTTTTCCTTCCTGACTTTACTAAGCTTTTAGCTGTTTTGTTCTACAGCCAGTCCATAGGAAGGAGGGTGGCAGAAAGCTGTGCCAAGAGCAGTCCATGCTGTAACTGTCCGTATGTAACTCAAAGTCCTTACATTTTTTTCTGCCTTGCTGGCAGTAAGTTACATATTGTTACATATGCTGTAACCTTAAAGATGCATTCATTTAAAAAGAGTGAACTATTTAAATGTTAAACTTAGTAAAAGATGAAAGCACATAATCTTTTCATTTTATAAGTACTATTTTAGCAAGTATAAAAGACCACAACTCAGCAGAAAAGAATATTCAGCCTGGCTTGCTGACAGTTTTTACCTGAATTCAGATTTCTGGAATATTCCTAAAAATTGTTCATTTTTATTTGCAACTGATGTTTTCGTACATTCTTAGGATGAGATAATTGGGCAGATGGCAGTACCTTATGGCACATTCAGATTCGGGTCCTGACTGAGTTAAATAAGAATATTTCTGAAGAGTTAGGTCCTAATCCTGCTTCATTCTCAAATGAGAATTTTTTTCTTCTATGATGGAGATTTGGTCACTAGTTTGTCACAAGTTCTGATACAAACAGAAACTGTTCCTGTGTGAAGGCCTTTGATTAGGAGAGGCAAGGTGCTGTGGTCTCCACAGAATGTATAAAGAAGCATTTAAAGTAGAGAAAAAAACACATTAGAGGGGACATCAGGCAGTTAATTTGCATGTGCATGGCTGGAACATTGGCTGAAGCTGACTGTCTACATAAATAGATTTCTGGCTAAAGATTCAATTTTAGTTTACATGCTTGGAGTCCATGTGTTAATATTTATGCATGTATTTATGTATGTGGAACCTGATAATGAAAATAACCCCAAGAGAAAATATGATCTAAAAGCAAAAGGGAACAACAGGAAATGGATTAAGAAAATGTCATAAAGGCACTCAGCTTGCTGAAAATACTGGGTTTGGAGCACAGATGTGAAAAAAACAAAAACAAAAAAAAGTGAGACCTGAACCTGCGTTCATCCATGAACAAAAAAATATGAAAAGAATTAGAGAAGTAAGTTAGATGTTTTTGTTTCATTGGATAAGAAGAATAAGGAATGAATGAGATCCTACTGTCAATGCATAACATGTTGGAAAAGTCAAAAAAGGTGACCGATTAGTGTCCCCACACACCATGAGTTTTTTGAAAGAATTTTCTTTTAAAGTCAAAAACAAGAAGCAGAAGAGAGAATACATACCAGGGTGAAGAACTTCTCCATCTACATGGACCTAAGGAAGACTTGCATGTTATATTAATATGGCATTGCACAGACTTATTAAAGGCAGGATCATATGCCAGGCAGTTGTTTCCAGGTTTCAGGACATACCCTTGGCAAATACAAACAAATACAGCTTCAGAGAGATCTCACCTACTATCAAGGACAGAAGAATTTGTCCACTGAAAGAGTGAAGACAGTAATAGTCATTAGCTCAGACCAAGCTCACAGGACTACGAAAAAGAACCTTTTCTGGACATGGACAAGAGCATCAGGAAGATAAATAGCACAATCCAGTTTGTACATCATAGAAGTCAACATGACAGTGGAAGTAAAAATGCCTGAACTATGGCAAGTGAAGCAAATAGGGTTTGAAAAGAATCAACTAATATCCTCTTCTAAGAAAGACAGAAAGGAAGGGAGAATGAATTAATGAACAAATGAACAGACCTTGCTTTCTGCACTGACCAGTATGAGAGAGCACTTCGAGCATGCCTGGCACATCCCAAAGTTCTCTTTGCACTGAAGAAGGATGCTGCATTTTATGATCTGTTTTTACATTAAAGAGCAGATTGTTTCCTGACAGATGGTGAAGATAGTTGTAATATCAACCCAAAAAAATGATAAAGGGCAATTCTAGCTGGAGCAAATGTGGCCAAGTACAGGACATATAAAACACAAGCAGTCTGAAGGTGTTAGTAAAAGAAACAAAGCTGACAAGCAGTAAACATTGTTCCTTGAAGTTCATAGGAGCTGAAATGAAGGAGTACCACCAAGTGCAAAACTTGGCTTCAGTGAAGCTCTTGACTCAGCAAACTTTCACTGTAACTAAAATTTTGGTGTGAGAGAAAAGGGTGACAAGTCACAGTGAACTTGGTCAAAATTTTAACAGAACATGTGCTTCCAGGAGTAAATTCAGACATCAAACGAGTTAAAATTCCACAGACTCCCTGAGCTCACTCACTGGCACAATTCCTTTAACTTGGAGGGAAGCTTGGAAGTTGCAAAGAGGTCACAATGCACTTATGAATTTAGCACAGAACGTGATAGCAGCATAGCATTGGCCAGGTTAGCTGCACTGGTTGAAAGACAGTTCACATACAATATGAAAGAAGCCTGTGCTTATCATGAGTGACTAAAGAAGTTCCACTAGATTGACCCAGGATAAAAGTCATATGGTATATTGAGTGATATAAGCTTCCTATTCCTCTGAAAATCTTTGAACAGGAATAGCTGGGTTAGAAACTCTTTGGATCTCCTCTTCACTGCAAAGGTGGTCAATGTAAACTGAAGAACATCACCTAGTGAAACTCGAATGCTGGGATTTTTACTGGAAGTATTTTGTCAGTAGTATTTTTACCATGAGAAAAGAAATGGCATGTTGCTGTGGGTTGTAGTTGGCATCAGGACACTGAAGGGATGCACAGCAAGGGCAAGAATTTCCCCTCCATCCTAATGAAGCAGTGAGTCACAGAACCTGCCACTAGGTCCAAACAGTTCAGTGACACATGAGAACATAAGCACAAGATGTCCTGTTCTGTGTAATCACAAAGCAACATGAAAATGGCATTGATAGTAAAGTGACTGGTGGCAATGGCAACACAGATAGGAATGAAAAGACAGTGTTGACTCATCTCTTGGGTTAGAAAACTCAGAGACTGGTTCTGTGGTTGTCTCCTTCATGTGATGAATGGTCTATTACTGCCAAGGAGAGTTGGAGCCCCTGTGCACTGGGAATGACATCAAATAAAAACACAAAGCAAGAGCAGCAATCCGAATACTGTGGAATGCACAGCAGATGAAGTAGAAACAAATCAGGCAACAGTAGAGACAACACTGAAGATAGTTATTTCTATCTGAAGATAGGTTTTTGATTTTCTCAAATAAACAGAATATTGACCAGGAGGTGGAAGAAGACAGGGATTTCAGCAAGACTAACACAGGTGTGTTGAAAAGAAGGAGGTATATAAGCAAGGGTAACTGTAACTGAAGGACTCTGAATCCTAACAAGGATTAGGTATCACAATTAAGTTGCATGTCTGATGGCATGTCTTAGTGACCTCTGGCCTTAACAAGTACTTGCACTGCTAACAAATCACCCAAACTGTTAGAAAAGAAAATAAAATGATCTCTATGAAATTTAGAAAGAAGGAGATGGATTACAGCAGGGAGTAATCTGGAGGAAGCACTAGAAAATTTATACATGGCTTGAAAGTGATCCTCAGTTGCAGCACCTCTGTAAACAGTTCTCTATAGAAACATCATGTTAGTTTTACATGGTATTATCCATCATATCATATATATTAGCCAGCAACCATATATGCAGTGTTTCAGATATTGTGTATGAGAATTTTTGGCTCATCAGCTATTGTTCACTGCAGGTTTTCTGTCTTACCCTTTTTTAAGATGCATATTACTACAAATCTTTAGTAGGATAAACTAGTAACTAATTCAGAAGAGCTCATCTGATTCTCTCAGTCTCTCTGATTCATTCTTAGTTCAAGAAGTGGTAATTGTAGAGTTCATTTAGGCATTGATTACATATGTAAGTGATTGCCTAGAACAACATGCTAGTTTGTAGAGTACGTTTTAGATATACTGTCACCTTTTCCCGCAAGAAGAAAAGATCTTGGAGGGGGAAAGGGAAAGATGAGAAAAACACCATCAAGGTCTTCAGAGCATCTCCTTAGATATAGAAGGAGAATGCAAGGAGCAAGCATGTGCACTTTTGCAGCATACCAGGCCTCTAAACCCTTTAGACCAAAGAAAGCTCATAATGAAGGGTGTCTCAGCTTGCACCTGAGTTGCTCTACACTAGCTCCCTCATGGGAATAACCTACATTTGTTGCTAGTTCATCTGTGGGTTCATAGCAGACATTCAGAGATTCAGAGGGAATCCCGGAGGAGAGGGTCAGAGCAAGTTAGTATTACTCAGGAGAAACAAGTTGCCCAGAACTAGGGAGTACAGACACATCCTTGTTCCAGGTCTCTCAGGATTGCCATCAACATTCAGCCCCAAGAAAAGAGAAGCGGCATTATTTCAGAGGCAGTATGAATGACATTAAAAGGAAAGATCCTCCACTTTCATCAAGTCTGAAATATAGGGTCCTGCAGAGGGTCCATCAATACCAAGTCATGTAAGTGCTGTGCCTACAAAGTGTATCTACACTGAGTGAATTATCCGTTAGATATTTTATTATATGTTTGATAAAAGACTACACTCACAGCATCCTTACACCTACAGATTCAAGATTAAGGTCATGTTTTCCTTTGGTTGTTCCACAACCAGGATCTAGAGTTTTGGTTCTAGAGTTCTAGATCATTGGGGTTTTTCTGCCTCTAATTTCTCTTTCTCTCTTTTCTCTCTATCTCTCTCTTTTTTTTTTTTTTTTTTTTTCATCTCACTGTTGTATTATTCCATATTTTCAGAAGGGGAAATACAGTCTAAACAAAGAGAGAAAAATCCTTGTGGGTAGTCTGTAATAGAAATTTTTCCAAAAGAGTGTTTTCTTTTGTGAAAGGATTTGTCTGTGCATACTAGTATCAGTCTGTGTAATTTACTGTCAGCTTATACTGCTATTTGAACTATTCGATATTTCTAAGTATGGCTGACTATAAATTCTAAATAAAAAAAATAAAAAGAAAAAAAGATAAAAGAAATTTCACCAAAACCAATGAAAGAGCCATATGAGCTGGACATTTTGGTAGTGCTTCTCTTGGTGAGATTGGAAATTATTTTTTTCTGCCAGAGCGACAAAAATAAACAAAACACAGAAGCAAAAGCTGAAAGCATTTTAAAGTAAGTGCAAGACAAAGCAATGGGCATGATGCTTTGGCTTTTCTGGAAATACTTCAGTGCAGGAGTTGATTGTAGTGTGAAAGTATGACTGTGCATAGCAGGAGGTGAACAACCCCTCACAGGAGCAAAGTGCCTGCCTCCATGGCTATGGGTTTGGGGAGGGCTCCAAGGGAAGCCAGGGAATTCTCAAAGCACGGAGAAAACCAAGTGATGTCATGGCTTTTGAAGAGTCAGATTTTATGAGTCTTGTTCACTTTTGTACATGAAATCAGCGAGGCTTAAACCCCAGTTATCTCAGTGTCCAAACCCATGTATCAACCTCTGGATTCATATAGTCTGGTGGCATTCAGCAGGAGGTTGTTGTGAAAAATTATTAGAGAACTGCTTGGGACTGTTTTACCAAGGTCTACTAGCTAAAGGATCATACCATCCTTTGGTGACCACCTTGAGTTGAATATGAAGAGAATCTCTAGCAGTAAATGTTACATTATTGTCAATGCCATTGGTAATTCTTTGGGCCACCTTGCTTCTTTGAGTAGCACTGGAGAACCAGCTCACACAATATTATAGTAATAATTTACCACTTCATACTGACGTAAAAAAAGAGAACAGAGCTATGAAGAGAACATACTTGGATTTATTGCTGTCTGCCTCACGTTTTTCCTCATTTTAATAAATAGGATTTTTTTTTCTTGTTTCCACCAGGAAACAGCAAAAAGTATAACTGTTATGGCTTTATATAGTGCGTACTGAAAATAAATCTCATTTCAGACTGAACAAAGCAGATAGTAAGACAACCTTGAGAGCAAGGTCACTAGCTATTACATACCCTTGACATTTTTGAAAGGTTTGGTAGTGCTATCAAGCTTTTATGATTTCACCTTTCGCTAGCCAATCTCAAAATATGGGATTTAATTGAGGAACTCACCTAACTTCGCCAATCCAAAAGCCAAGCATCCTCTATAAGCAAGTCGTCTAGGTTCTTTCAGAGGAAAAGAAACAGACACTTCCAAAGTATCATCCATCTCCATGCAGAGTGGTGCACTGAAGCATAGAGGACTGAAGGGACTTGCTCAGAATTATCCAGCAACAATCATGGATCATTTCTACTAACTGGAGGGTCCAGTAAAACATTGGGCAGAGCTGTTCTCAGTTCCATGATGAGTTAGCAACTGTATGCAAATCACACTGACTTTTTTTTTTTGTTTGTTTGTTTTGCTTGTTTAAATTCCTAACGCAAATAAATAAAGATCAATTAAACCAGATTACAGCCTAAATTTAACATATTCTAAGGCCCATTCCTGCTGTGGAATATGATAGACCCCAAGATTACAAGATATTTTGACTTTTCCTGTAAAGGACTAGGACACAATAAGTCTCAGTTGCAGCATGAGGAAGGATTGTAACTCCTTATTGCTAAGATTTTGTGATAATTGAATGCAATTTTCCCAGACAAACATGTTTCAGAGACTGTGAAAGTAACATTTTTTCAGAACTATTGATTACTTCACCAGAGCTAAAGTGCTGATAATCAGGTGAGTTGTTTTAAAAATGACAATAGGTTTTCTTCAAATGAGTTCCCAGTCTCCATATAAGAA
Source organism: Falco cherrug (assembly GCF_023634085.1). NCBI lineage: Eukaryota > Metazoa > Chordata > Aves > Falconiformes > Falconidae > Falco > Falco cherrug. The sequence continues at coordinate 9,694,728 of NC_073698.1, forward strand.
AATCTGAGAAAAATTATATTACTTGCAACATTCAGGAAGTTAGAGTATATGATCAGATAACCTTAAGTGGTCTTAAAATGTTAGATTATGTGTATGGTTATGTATAACAAGGACAGAATAGTAAAATAACTGCCATTACATAATTATATTCTCAAGTGTATTGCCCTTTATGTGTACAATGTGACATATGCAAGATCTGTCATTCTTGGCCGTGATATATTTAGTGTTTAGTAAGTGTTTTCATCTTCAGAGTGTTTTCTAAACATATTTCTAATGCCTTGTAAGTACGGTAGATACATGATCATCCTATATTTGCAAATGAAGGCAAGAAGATTTAGGATTTAGGATTTAGAAATTTCCCTGAAGCTGGAGGTTTTGTGCACAGGATTCATCATGTCACACTTACTGTTGATTTTGTCATTAGAATGAATTTTGTGAAGTTAGCAATCTAAATGATGGACCAGTGCTTGTTTAGCTGGTCTTGCCAAAGCCAAGTGCTTTTGCATATCTTTCCACAAATAAAAGTCTCCAACAATCGATGTTCATGAAAACCTCTCTTCTGAAGCATCAGGTTGGAGTACTTTCCAAACTGCTTCTTTTTCATTACTCTTCTGTGGCTCCCAAGAACATGTCACTAGTATTTCTTGCTATTGATTATGTTTGATTTATAGTCGCAGTGAAGCACAGTTAACCCAAGAGAACATGCTCCTCATCCCTCTTCCTTTAATTTAAATCCTCAAAGAGTTACATTCCTGGTTCTCCTAATACCTATGAATTACTTTATGACAGCATATACTATGCAATGGGCGACCACAAATTTTCAGTTTGTTTTTCAATTACCTTCTATTTCTTCATTTATAAGCAAGGCATTAAATAAGCAACAGTCATCTGACATATCTCTTCACTAGATTTCCTCCTCTTTGTGAATGATTTTGATGACTGTTGTGAAAATTGTTATTGCCTGGCAGCTGAAACGAAGTATTGCATTCTGTTTAATTGTATGGGAAAAAAAAAAATTCCGAACCAGAAATCTGCTACAAATGTTTTCTTGTTTAATGGACAAAACCGACTCTGTCTGCTATACTGAAGTATTAGTGTCATGACATAAGGAAACATTTCTCAGATGGATGGCATTAATTTCAAGGAACCAGAAAAAAGATTGAAGAATCGAGCCTTTAGAATGGCTTGAGCCTCTACTGGCATCTTTAGCTTGTCAAAACCAGGTGATTTTCATACATCACATACAATAGTTGCAGGAAAAAAGATACTACAAGTTAATATTTTATCATAATCGATACATACATAACTTGAACACTAACTTTTAACAAATTTCCTGGCAGGTCACTGTGTTGTTTCCAGCATCTAAATAAAACATGTGTGAGCCAGCATGTTCTGCTTGGTTCATGGGTCACAAGGTATTCTCCAAAGCAAAGAAAAAAACAGTATCTCTGTATTTGAAGTGACAGAAACTGTGATGTGGTGCATAGAATGCCTGATGATGATAAACTAACTTCTGGAAAGTCTGAAAAATGCAAAGAGAGTTAAATAGGGCTCTTTCAATTTCTCTGTTAGTTTTAATAGCCATTATTATTAGAGGTCCGGGATCTACCTATGTTATTTGTCAGAACACAATTGCTTTTTTTCAGGCTTTGAAGGTGAAAGTGATAGTACAGGTGCAAAACAGCAGATGGAGGTAGTAAGATGTGAGATAACACATTGTCATGGATGAATTTATGCATTTCTGTTGTTCCAGTGAAAAGCCATGATGGAGAAATCTTCAGCTGAAAAATTTTTGATTGCTTATATTGTGCAGATATTTGGATTATTGTTTAAAACTGAAAATGCAGCAGGTTAGGGAACAGTGTGCTCCTTGACATAATGTTTGCTACTGTGTTCGGGAAAGGAGCTCAGTACTGGTGTTTGGGTGTCTTGCTTTGTTAAGTGAGGGAGAATCTGCTTCACATGAACCTGTGTGGATGCAGAAAAGGCAGGAGATTTCCAAAGTACTCGCAAATCAGTTTTTAAAGTTATTTAGACACCAGTGTTTGTTGCTGCCAAGGGAAGATAGAACAAACTATTTTAAATAGCTGAGCTCCTCAAGTCCTGTCTGCAGTTCTTGGTACCATCACCACTGTGCCTGCAGTGGGCTGCAGATACATCTGCCCTAGCCCTAGCCTACCCAGGGCAGTTGGCAACACCAGATGAGCTGTGACAATGGAAAACATGGCATCAGCTGATGTCTAAGTATCTGCTAATGTCACAGGTAGATCCTGTGGTAGCTCTGGCGAACTGCTACCAGCATCCAGGCTGAGTGGTTTACAGCTTTCTCAGACACAGCAACACCTTAATGCTGCGAGCAGCGTGGAGCCTTAGTGCTAAATGCAACCCTGCTTCATGACAGTGGACATATCACTGCCCTGGTGTGAGCTTTCTATTTCTCTTCCTGACTTTTCTGTTCAAGATTTACAGTCTTTTTGTCCAAGCTGGCTTAAAAGAAAATAAAAGCCAAGTGAGTTTTCACTGGAGTTGTTAGTAAAATTGAGCTCACTTCCTCCTCTATTACACAGCTGGTGTAAATCAGTACAGTCCTAGTGACTTCAGTGGTATTTTATGTTAGTTGCTCTAGTTAAAAATCCAGTATCTCAATCCAGTAGCTCCCTGACAGCCATCGCGGATGAGGATAAAGAATATCAACAAAACAACAATGCATCTTGTATTTCTCCAGTGGAGGAGGTTTCTTTGTCAGTGGTCTTTTTTTTTTTTTTTTAATTCTTTCTTTGCCCCATTCTGTTACACTGCCAGCTACGTGGAGAAGAGTGGTGTAATCTTTTGTTACACTGTCCGTACTGCAGAGTTATCCCCTGCTACCAGAGGGGCAAGCTAAACAGGTGCCGGTGGCACTTGCTACTTTGCTGAAGTAACAGTTTTAGACAAGAAGGAAAGAAAAAGCTCCCTGAATGCTAAATAGTTCTATGTGGTTCACTACCCACCCACTCTGCTGAAACATGGTCCATTAACTCAGTATGGCTGATGCAATTTAAAAGGGAGCACCAGTTCATAAAGCAGCCTGCATCTGCCAATAATAACTTCACAGATGCTGGGGGAAGAAAAAAAAAAAAGGTGGCATAACATGATGCTATGCAGGAACACTTCTAGTTCACTATGAAAAACATCTGATACTTAGCAGTGACTTTAAGGAGCAAGTGACTTTAAGGAGCAGATCTTGAAAGCTGGAGAGGGACATTTTACAAGGGCAGGCAGTGACAGGACAAGGGGGAATGGCTTTAAACTGAAAGAGGGTGTGTTAGATTACATATTAGGAAGAAATTCTTCACCGTGCGGGTGGTGAGGCACTGGCCCAGGCTGCCCAGAGCAGCTGTGGGTGCCCCATCCCTGGCAGGGCTCAAGGCCAGGCTGGACGGGGCTGGGAGCAGCCTGGGCTGGTGGAAGGTCCCTGCCCATGGCAGGGGGTTGGGACTGGGTGGTCTTTAAGGCCCCTTCCAACCCAAACCTGTCTATGATTCTATGCTTCTGTCTGCTGTCTTCTGAGGTTAATAATTCTGAGCATGATACAAATGAAGACCAATATAAAAAGTTTTTAAAAGTTTGGATTCCTCTGGATTTGCGGACTATTTATGTTAGACATTATAAGAGTAAATAAATGAATAATGCGATGAATAAACAGTACATCTGCCAGGATGTATATATCCATATGTATTTTTGCATTAAGACCAGAGTATTTATTCAACTGTGAAAGGATCATGACAATATTTCCAGTACATGTGCAAAAAAATCAAGCCCAAACCTGTCATCTCCTTAACAAACCACAATATTTCCAGAACACAAAAAAAGGACTAGCATAACGAATATTTGTGAGGAGTGGGTAAAAGGAGATGAAAGGGGGAGGTAACAGCTGCTGATCATGAGATAGCCTTTTTGGGAGGACTTTAGCTGTATTCCTTTGCCAAGTTTAAATGGCCAGCTCTAGAAATCCATACTGGGACAAACCAGCTCCTTTAGCAGGACATTTAGTGGCTCCAAGCAACCAAGAAAAGCCAAAGCGTTTATTGATTTATTGGGGTGAGAGAAGAGATGTTAAGGGTGTTGCCTAGAATTTGGGATGAATTCAATTATTTGTTCTGCATTGACTTTGTAAAGGATTTTGGGGAAATCAATTACACTATAGTATCTCATTAGAGGTTTAATTCATACACAGAGAGGAGCTGCTGATGCTAGGGATCATCCGAGCCAAGTAATAAGGCATAAAAAGGAGTTGAGCAGGTTGGAGCGAAGTGTATCACCTGAAAATTTCCTGATATTTACAGCTTTCTCTACTCCATAATGTGTTGTGGGTTTTACTTCGTTTTTCTATCTCTTCATTTGTAGCTTTTCATTTTCTTCATCCTTAGGAAGCAACTTCAAGGAAGAAATAGTAAGATTATCTCTGATGTGACAAGACAGTAAAATCCACAGAGCTGACAGCCAGCACCATTCATGCTCCACCAAAGGGATTTCTGACATCAGGAAGAAGGGCTGTACTAGACAGAAGAAAAATAGCACTTAAATAACCCTATTTGGTAATAAAACTCTCAGGAAGAGCTTTGTGAAGATATTTTTCCTTGCAGGCTCTTTTTGCAAATGCTTTAACCAAGTGGCAGTTGAGATGGGAAGTATAGAAATGGCAAAGCTAAGGTTCTAGCTGTAAGATTTATTGCACTGGATCAGAATATTTGCCCGCAGAGCCTAGGCTGAAGGAAGCTGGGCTGAGGAAGTAGGAGGGATGAGAGGGTTTCAGACCTTTTAAGCTTATCAGTAAATCCTTCCCGTAAAAGAACAAGACTCTGTCTTTTTACAAGCCATAGAGATAATTAGCTAAATCCCACCGAGTATGAAGTGTGAGGGGTGGTTCACAAAATGTGTTCGGGGTCAGTCTTAAATTACCCACCATGGACTGACCTCAGTTTGCTGTACTGCATAAAAATCTATCACTGCCTTGTCTTCGCTCGCATTTTGCAATGCTAGCTATATCAGTGCAAAACAAAGTCTTATTTTAATTTTTAGAAGTGGAAACACCGTTAATGGAATTAGAAAGGCAGAGGTTACATACCGTATTTTATTCATACTTTTCCTCCATGTTTTGATCTCTTTTACATTGGACCAAAATTATCTTCCTTTTGGGAGACTCATTAATTTGGAACTTGGTTCCTCTTTGTCGACTTGGGTTTTGACTTCCCATAATGCTGAATATTTTAAAACAGATAATTTTGTTCAGTTAAAGGGAATACTAGGAAGAAGGGAGGTCGTTTTGGGTTTTGGGGGGGTTGTCATATACCACTCATGTTGCTGAGTTACCATATTTTGGCTCATGCATAGCAGACCATGTGTCTGCTTTAAGCTTGTGCAAAAGTGAGGCAAAAAATTCAGGGAAGAATGTTTGAAAGCACAGTACATTTTACCACACAGTTGCACTAAACCATCAACGTGCATGAATTTGAGTGACCATGGCCAACTGACTCAGTAAGTCCATGTATTGATGCCAATAATGAAGAGACTTCTCAAATAAATGAACTAAACCCCATTATCTTTAGGATTGAGACATATTTTTAGTAAGACAAAAGTATGAACATAATACTAAAACAAGTAGGTTTTTTCTTTTAAAACCTGTGACATTTTTGCCATAAGGGATCCGTTTTTTGTGTCTCTCTACTTCTCATACAAAAATATTTGTTGTGAAAAGTGATTCAGCTAGAATAAGGATACAATTAGTCACTGAAAATGCCGAACAATTGTTATAGATACTACCACTGACTTTAAAATCAGAAATGTTATTATTGTCTGTTGAGACTAAATTGACAACTAACGGAAATGTTTGAAGAATGAAACCATGTCACGCAAACCATAATGATTTGACCTATTCTGTGACTTTTGTTTTGATGTGTGGGTGGAGGAAAAAAAGAATACAGTCTTATTTTCTTGTGTAGATAACATGCTTCACCTGTTGGATGCTGTGCAATGTGAGCTGACACACTGCAGAAATACAGCATCAGGGGCACCAATCTGCTGTAGAAGGAAGTTGTAAAGAGGAAGAGAAAAACAAAGGCGATGAGCAATAAGAATATTTTTACTGTTGTCTAGTGTTAAAAAAAAATTAAATAAAAAAAGTCAATCTAGTGTCTGCAGAAATGGCAGCTTTAGAAAACACAAAGTGCTATGAGCAAGAACAGCCCTTATTTTTTGCTGAAGGCTGCATAAAATACCACCTTGACCAGTTGTGTACCAAACCCTGTAATACAAAAATCATATAACATATACAAAAAGTACGTTTATTACCTAGCCAGTGGGTATTAGGAATTATTGATGTGTTTAACCCAGCTCAATACCCTTCCACTGCCTGGTAACTCCACTGAAACCATTGCCATTGCTGAGGAGAATGAGATTTAACTGTTGGGCCGATGTCTAGGGTTTGCTGTCCCAGCAGCTGTAGCAAAACTTCTTTGGGCTGGGTTTGAATACTGGTTTAGAGCTCTTCCCTTCTTCCCCATAGGACAGAAGAAGAGACAAGCCTTGAAAATGGTTAAATTCAAAAAGATTTGTACCACAGGGTGATCATTCCCTTCAATTTTGATCCAATTGCTTTGACCTGTTAGTGTTCCACCCTGATTTTTTCATGTTTCAGGCTTGAAGAAGTTCTAAAACAGAGAATATGACTTTACATCTAGTCTGTGCTAGTAAATTTAAGATGAATGGGAACATTTTCTGGCACTGACTGGCATGATGTAGCCTTTGACTATTCTAGGAAACTAACCCTCCCAGAAAACTAGCTTTGTATTAAAGGTAGTTGGTGCAGAATAAAATAGAGTATTAGACAGGAGGAAGTCCAGCTTTAGTCAGGAGATGTATTTCTGTGAACACGCGGTCTGCAGAAAATTATCCCCCTTCAGCTGCCATCAGGAACAGTGCCCCTGCTGATGCATATTGGGCTGTTATCAGCTCCAACACAAACAAGGTTAACGATAAACTTCAGATTTACTCCCTGGTTAAGTAATTCTGTGGCTGAATTCCCATTGGCTTAATTAGAACTGGGTTTTGTTTTTCTGGGTTTTAGTTTAATTAAAAGATAACCGGTACTGGCAGTACTTATACAAAATTGCCAAGGACTCGTTAAAATAACAAAAGTGAAAGGTTTTAGGAGATTTCCAATGGAATTCAGGTAGACTGTTTTTCGTAGACAGCTCTATCAGGAAAAATCAAAGCCAAGATATTATTGAAATTTATCAAATATGGAATCTGGGAAAACAAATACTGATTAACAACAGCTGCACATTCTCTGGCAAACTTCTGCTATGGAAACATTTCATAAAAAGTATTACACTTCCACTCACTCTGTACACAGCCTTAGATTCTGACCTGTTACACATGCATAAGTCCACCAGTGTTTCCAGTGAAATTATTCAGTATCGATATTGCTGTGAGTCTTTTTCTTCCACCTTATCTGGTAAAACATGTGGTGCTTTGCTTCACTCAGCTGACTACATGTTCCCTCTCAGCCAGTGTTGACTCATTGCTTGTATCTCCCAATCTATTTTGAAGACAACTGCTGTCGATGCATTATGAGATGGTCGAACATCCCCTGTTGGTTATCATGTTGTGAATTTGTTGTCTGCTTGGGGTAGTGAAAGGATAATGAAGGAATTAAAAGCTCACTATTCCATGGTCTGTCATTAGCAGATAACTGAAGAATAACAGAGCAAAAGATAATCCCTGTATTTTCATGGCAAAGTTTTGTCATGTGGTACAAGAAATGTGCAACTTTGGGACTGAATTCAAGCCTGATGAGGTTCCCTTTATTTCTGTGATTATTTGCAGCAGACGTGATTTCTCCATAGCAGTGTTCAACTATGCATTTTCATCTGTGGTTAGGGGGTTTTAATTCACTGGAGAAATACATGTCTTGTTATATCTGGACTACTGTTTTGCTTTTCCCAGACTGAACAGATGCTGTTTGCTGTTGGAGCAGCAGTGCAACCAAGAAGCCTGGTATTTTGTAACCTAATGAAGTCATCGTTCCAAGCCTCCCAGGGCTATTTGGAAAGCAGCTGGGATAAACTGTAAGTGGCACAAGCCAAGGCACTCTATTATATTGCTTTAAGATAGAGTTTGGTGAAGCTTGCATTTTGGCTGAATGTTTTCTGACATTTGGTATTCATTTATGGGTAATGCTTGCCAGCCTTATCTTCCCAAAGAAAAATATGGCAAGTCTTTGTGTTTTCAACTTTGCCACACTAATTTGATGCCAGGTTTTTCTATGGCTATTATTTAGATGTCCAACATCTTTATGGTGAGAAAATAACAAAGAAAAGAACTCTGAAGAGGAAAAGGAACAAGTTAATCTGGAAGGAAATATAGCCGTCTCATACAGTTTATAGTTTGTGTCAGGATTTCAGTCTGACAGTGGCATGGAAATCCAGTGACCTTATAAGATCATTATAGGATTTATCTCCTGCTCTTTAATGTTCTCCCACCCACAGCCTGCTTCATGGCAATGTGATACACAGCACTTTGGGCCGGTCTGCCTTCAGGTGAGCTCCCAGAGTTGTGTTAGCCTCTTTAGTTGCTTCCTAAATTTATAGTCTTGTGATTACTCTTCTAGTAATATTTCAGCAAGCACTTCTAATACAGTCTTGAATTTTGGTTTTGATTCCCTTTCCCTTATTTCTATTAGTCAATTTATCTCCATATTCCATATGCTACTTTTATTCATTCTACCTAGATATAGGACATCACCTTTTCGTACTTTGCCTTGCTGGCATTTTATTTGTAAGCTTGTCAATGACACATTGGTTTGTGAACACCTAGTAGTATTTTTTTTTCTTGGAAGCCAACCTTACCCTCTGAGTCTCTGAGATTGTTAGGACATCCTCTTTGCATCTTCCTCTCCAGATTCATCAGTGATGTATCTTCACACTTAGTTAAACGAGAGTCTAAAGTGATTCTTGAGATTCAACTGACATTCTTGTTGCTTATGCGCATGTTTGAGTGTATTGATAATTGAAGCTCTGAAGTGGCTCAGGCAGAGGGTGCTCAGTAGAGAGGACCCAGGTTCTCGGAATTGCTGCCATGAGGGCCGGACAGCCTGGGGTGTCTATAACTCACCGCAGAAATCTTGTGGCAAACACTCGAGCCTGCTTTTCATGTTACCAAACAAGCACAAATCTAAAGTCTCACTCTTTTCATACATGTGTGAATGTATATATGTTCAGAATATAGGATAGAAAGTCCAGGCAACACTTATCAGTGAAGCTTTTAATTTACTAAAATTATTTATTATAGGAATTAAATGTGTTAAGATATGTGGAGGGAAGTTTTGAATCCCTGTTACAAAATCATACTGAACAAGCATGCTGGTTTCTTTGGTTTAGCCTAAAAAAAATGACTAAATTGTAAGATGTGATTTACAAGCAGACAAACAAATAAAAACAGATGGTGGTTTTAAGCTGAACTTCCCTGAAAAAATGTAAATAAAACACAAAAGGCTCTGTATATGTGAAAGAAACCTAGTCAAATTCTTTGCTGTAACAAATGCCTCATGCACTACGCTGTGGTTTGGTCTGAAACTCCTACAACAGGAAAACAAGTTATTAAACAGCCCCTAAACAGACAGAAAGCCAGATTACAGTTCTTCAAATCCCAGCCTTGTTCCCAAGGTTTGTCTCTGCTGTGAGCAGAAGGAGGGCGGGAGAAGGAAAGGAGCACCCCGTCCATGTATTAGTTCAGCTAAGCAGGGCCTGGGGGAGTCATGAACTTGCTTATCTCCTTTTGTCATGTTCTGCCACCGTTAAGGACACCGTTTGCCTGTTGCTGCTTCATGACCTAGGCAGCTGAAACAGGGTGAATATGGTCAGGAGGGGTGGGGGTTGGAGTTTGTTTTTGTTTGTTTGGTGGTGGCTTTTTTTGGTGGGAACACAGCAGTGCTGGCAGTAAGGCTTCTATGGTAACAGATGGCATTTATGGACCAAACATGAAAGAAAGTTCATACTCCAGAGAGGCAGGGAAATTAAATTTCAAACTTTCCAAGAAACTGAGATTTTGCTTGTCTCACCAGCCAGTGCGCTGATAGTTCTGAAGGCATGTAATGGAATCGTACCCTTCTCTTTTTGTGTAAACACTAAATTGTGATTAAATCTGGGATTGGATTTATTAGTTTATTAGTTTTGAATGCCATCATACTGTAGTGATAATATAAACCAAGAAGAAATGCAGCTGAGAGGTGCTGATGGAGCATGGAAAGAATTAATTTTTCTTGTAAACAACAAAAAAAATATTAGATCCAGTGTTCCAGAGAATGCTTAAAAAAAAAAAAATATTCTGCAGCGAAGCAGGCTATTGCATATTGTTTTCAAAATCCTTGTCTCCAAAGTGTAGTGTAATTGCACTGTTTCTTTTGCTAAAACTTTCTTTGCCTAAAGCAGTATATTTTGTGTAAACAACTGCCATGGAGAATTCTGCATGGAACGAGTTTACTTTGGGAAGTGGACTTTTAGATTGTTCAAAGACACAATGTGGATTCACTTTATTTTTAGTTATAGACGGGTACTTTCCCTACTATTGTGTAATGAAATTATTCCCTTTAATTCTTCAACAGCAAATAAAGCAAATCAGCAGTCCCTCTGGAGGTGTGTTTAGAAAACACTGCGTATGATAGTCTTTGTTCTGAGAGATGCAGTTCACATTCTGCTCGTCACTGCATACACTGCAGCTATTCCAGATTCATGCCAATCTAAGTGAGACCAGATTTTAGAATGGGATGGAGAAGATTTATAACTAAGAAAATTGTTTTTTGGGTTTTGGTTTTTGTTTCATTTTCTTTTGTTTTCCATTTAGCAGGGGAAGTAAAACAAAATCTGTTGGCTGGAAACAGAATGTAGCCAGACTCCAGGTAAGGCATTAATTTCTAGTGGTGACAATAGCAAAGCACTAGAAACCAAATTATTAAAGGGTGTAGAAAATTTTCTCAGATGTTCTGTTTGCAGTTCAAGATTATATGTAAACCTGCAATGGTAGGAGTAATGTGGTTTCTTACAACAGTCATAAAAATAACACTTTGATATATGAATTCTCAGTTGAACAGCTTTGTTTTCGGTTGCTTGAAACTAGGTTATTATTCTATTTCCTCTTGACCTGAAAATCCATATATACCTCACCAACGAAACTGTATTTGTTTCAAAAGAGAAATATCAAACTATACTAGAATGGTAGGCAACTATATGAATGTAGTTAATCATTTAAAACAACGCAGAGAGAGATTATCATTGAAGAGCTTGTGTATAGGCACACCTGCTTCACAGAAAAAATGCACTGAGAACACAGATGTAAGTATTTCAGAGGAAAAAAATATCCACTTTTCAGTCATATCACAGAATTTTTTTAATACTGTTCAAAAAGTACCTGACTCTACATAAACACCAACTATAACATGATGTAGACAATCGAGAAACAAGCAAATGTATTTTTCAATGCTAAAATAAATTACATTTGTACAGGTAGAAAGCAAAACCAAAGCTGATAAAAATGTTAAATTTTATGAAAAATCATTTTCAGTTCACATCAAAATAATAACTTTACATTCTCTATTTTTTAATAGTATAAGCAGCAACAACATAAAAAAGAACAAACGCTCACAGAATGTTTGAAACCAGTTGTTCATAAGTTATTAGCAAATTAAAAAAAATAATTACAAGCACTTGTAGCCCACACAAATCTTTTAGAATTGGCACCGTCTCTCTAAAACATCTATATTCTATATAGATTTCTAATTACAAATACCACCAGCAGCTGCCATATAATCCTATTAGTACATGTAATATACATAGTATATTTGTTCCCATTTGGCAGATTGGAGTGACTTAATGATTATTGTTTGTTTGTACTGTCATTACTCAGACGAGACAAAACCAGCCATATACACCAATTCATCACCTAGATGAATTTTTTACTTACCTTTATGCTTCACTGGTCTGTATCTTTTTTCCTTTTCACAGTTTAGAATTGTAAGTGGCAATTGCAGAGATTTGAACAGAGGGTATAATAATAAACCATAGCAAAAAAGGTGAATTCAGATAATTCAACTGAAGTCTTTAATATGTGCAGTGCACACCGAAATGGGTCGCAGATGAATGATATTCTTGTTCAAGGAGAGTATTGACTTCCTTTTATGCGATTCATGAAACTGCCAGAAAACTGTGACCTCTTTCTTATTTTTGGACCTGTTGTCTCACATCCCTTAACAAGTTTAGTCAAAGTCTGATTTTCTCATTGAGATACTTGCTAGAGTAGCAATGATAAAGAAGAATGGTGGAGGGGTACTATTCACCAAGCCTAGCAAGTTCCTTCAAGAATGAACCTAATCAAATATGTCTACTGTTTGATTCAAAAGAATGTGGGAAGAACATCCTGCCTTTATCATTCTCTGCTAAAGCAAATAGCCTAGATCTAGACATTGACCTCAACAGGTCCAGGGCCAATGCCAGTAAAGGACTTCAGCACGTAAAGTTATGAAGTGTAATACCTATTTTTTTAATACTACTCGGCTCTAGTGTGGAGGCCAGAAGCCTTTGTTAAATGACCAACCATACTGTCAGGTTTGTGAGAAGAATTAGGTGTCCAGCTAAACAATACAACAAGGAAAGAGATGTCTGCGATTATTCTGCTTGAGCCAGTATGGAAATGCAATGCACAGAAAATACTAATTTTCAACTGGGACCCATTTTTGGACATAGCTATACTTTTTGTTTCAAGGTTGGATCACCTTCGAAAAAGATGGCCAGGGGAAAATGAAATGAGTCCATTTTTTTCCGCAGTCTCAGAGAAGTAGGAACCCAAAGTTTAATTCCTTCACCTATCCAAGAAGACTCAGACTCTCCCTTTCCATGGAGAGGTCTGAGAACTCCAGACGGAAGACAAGATGGTTGCAGACACAGAGGTAAGGAAAGGCACATCCTCCCCTCCTGTCACTAAAGCACTTTTCAGAGGAGTATTTTAAGGGGGTTTTTTTGAGCCAATACATTGCACAGAAAACATGTCTCCACTTGTTTTTCATTAAAATACTCACCTGGTCCCTGCTGCAGAGATTTTTAATGTATTTTATATTAAATGGTTATATACCATCCCCAATTATATCAAGAGTAGGTACTATCAGGGTGCTGTTCCTGTTCTACTCTGGAACTCTTGAATTTGTTTCTGTCCTGTGAAGTTACCTTAGTGAGATGAACAGAGCGTACCTCAACACTGAGTCATCACAGCACTTCCAAGCCAGGAGGAAGATTTCCACCACCTCTGGCAATGGCAGGGTTTGAATTTAGGTCTCTTGCCTTCTGACTGACTGTTCTAACCTCAAGGCTATTATAAAAACAGCGGCACAACCAGACCCATAGCCTTAAAACAAAGGATAATTCCTACTCAGTTTCGTAGGGTGTATGATCCTGCTGGTCTATGTGCTGTGCACTCTGTGTACTGAGTCATGGGATATACAGGGTTTTAACCTAAGAACCATTGTTTTCTGGATCCCTAATGGATTTTAGTGTAAGTTAGATGCAAAGATCCTTAGATGTGTCAAGATCAGGGTAGTTGTGAGCATATGCAGATGCACAATGCTAGATGCCTGACTAAGGTGACAGTTGAATAGTGGTTTTAAAACTGGATTTTAAATATAGGTATCAAATTCTGCTGAAATCCTAACTTTAGGCACCAAAGTCCTTATTTTGGGTCAGTCCTGCCTGACACTGGTCTCCAATAGAATTGAATGGTCACGCTCATGTTATTAATCCTGAGCATAGTGCTCCGGTTTCCCTAAGGACCTGACATTTTTTGCATGCTGTCTGTTGCTGTCACGTTTTTCCCTCTCATCTCATAAATTATGCATTAAGCAGAATAGCAAAGTTGCACACTTTCCTCTACAGAACTTCTACCCCATAGCTGTGCTGTCGTTCAGTCTGATCTTGATTTTTCTAAAGAAAACATCCCGAGGTGAGCACCGCTATCAACCAGAGTCTGAATCACGGATTGGCCTTCCCGTTTACTGTCTTTGGAGATCTTATTCTCACAGTTTTGATCACAAAGTTTTCCTTTTGCAAACACAGGAACTGAGTAAACATCCAAGCAAGCTAACATTTTTTTTTTCTTTTAAAACTTTTAACAGTTAAATTTTAATTAGCATTTAACTTTTAATTCATTTTTGTAGGTGGAAATCAATGGAAGAAGCCAGGACTTTGTGATCAACCAGGCTTCCATGAAACATCAGCAAGTGCTTTGTGGACCATGGTCTAAAAATCTCTGGTCTAAGGTCTCTGTATGAGTTCTAGGCACCAAATGTTCAGATAGAAGTACAAGGAAGCACATCTCCAAAGTCATGCAATTATTCTTCAGAGCCAATTAAAAAGTACAGTTCTTCTTCAGTATTGCTAATGCTTCTTCCCAGCTGACTTGCCAGAGTGATTCTCTTTATTTCAAAAACACAGATTCCAGAGGTGGTTACACCTTCACTCTTCAGGGTTGGCCTCAAGCACAAAAGAAACAAGTGATTTTCCGAGGTCCCTGTGGTCAAGATGACAATAGTTTCAACTCTTTTAATTCCCTTTCTGGCAGCAGTACTAAATTGAAAGGCAAATACAAGCCATTCAGTTGGTACTTGCACAGTCTTTAGCTAGATTGGAAAGTGTTCATGATTGTAACCTTTGCTTTTATGTCTGAAAAACCCTGCCGTTATATCTTAATGTCCTAAACAGAGAATAGCATACAAACAGCATAATGAAATCATAATGTCTTAATTCATAATTTTCTCTTTTCTTATGTCAAACCCACTGGCTTCTGTCAAAGGACTTTCCAGTCTTGCAAATCTCCCACTGGGCTCCTTTGAATTACTGCTACAGTCATTACATAATTGTTACCTTCTTCCCCAAAAAACCTTTCTTCCCTTTGTTGGAATCCAAACATATCATACAAAGTGACATCGACACATTCCAGCCTGTACAATTAAAATGGATTTTGCCTTCTTTAAAGGCCACTAAGGCTGACCTACCTTTCATTAAAGACAGACTGGCAACAGGGAGGTGCAATCTCAGCAAGGTTCATCCTTGGTTCCTTGGGCAATTAAAATTTCTCCTGTGGCTAATAGATATACAGAAGATGCACAACTTCTGCCAAAATGAGAGCGAGCAAAGTGTTTAAAATTTCTTTTCTGTAATACTAGAGTTTTAGCCTCTGAAAATCTGTATTCACATGTTAGATTGAGGCATTTGTGTGTGTGTGCATGTGCACATGCACACCTATATTATCTTGGCAACATATTTAAGTTGTCAAGAAGCTCTGAGCTATAGCTACGGCCAGGATTGCACAGAACCACAGTTTGGGAGCAGAAGAGGTATATTTATGCTGAGTTATATTTTGACAGTTTCTATATCTCACTCCTTTTTACTAATTACATTTTTAAGAAAATATTTTTATGTTTGTCTGTATAATCCTTATTTCCACTGTTGATTATTTCACAGTGCAGTTAAGCCCACAGATTTTAGCAGGAATACATTGGTATTAAGTGTCCACCAACATAAGAAAAGACTACAGAAACAGGAACCTAAAAGGCTAGGGAGAGATCAAGCTGGAAAATGTTTTAGTAAGGACACTGGTCAACAACTTAAAGTATAAGAGAACAGATAGTTATAGAATCCCTTTGAAATTCACATTAACTATCTCAGTACACTCTGTATATATCAAAACAATATTGCACTGATGGGAAATGTATTATCATATAAGTCTTCCATGAACAACATTTAAGTGGCCCAAATTCCCTAAATGTGAATGTTTGTCACAGACTAATTGGATGTGCTCTTCCCTTAAATGCAGGTTGGTTGTAACCTGTGAAAAAAGATGCCTTTTCCTAAAGATGTGGGCAGCTAAGGAATGATGAGACATGCTAGTACTGTGACCCAGGAGGGCGAAACCAAGCTCTGGTCTGGAAACCATAGAGCTGCACTAATCAGTCATGTGAGGAGGCAAGAACTACCTATAAGCAACAAGGACCTAAAGTCATGACTTGGTGTATCTACCTGCCTTCTGGAGTAGAGCTGTTTTGTGACCTGCTGGTTCACGCTCTAGGCATAGCTAGTAAACAACTCTACCTGGCAAAACAAGCATGCCCACAGACCGCTCTTGGATAACACTGTCTTGTGCGGGATGTAGAGTCATTAAAGTATCTCTGTGAGGTGCTAGCCTGGATTCGTTCATCTAGTGCTTTTGTTTTTTTAACGTTGTTGAGCAGCAAATTGGGGTGCAGCACATAATGGTGAAACTAATGTCCCAAAGGAATAGAAAAATGCTCTTTGCTGAACTATGTGAATGTGCTTTCATCTTTTTTGTTTGTTTTGTTTGATCAATTATTTATTATTTTGGATATGGGGAGAAAAAGGGGGTATGAACTTTGATTACAAAATATTTATTGTCTTTGAAGAAATAAGATCTAAGTGTTTTGAAAATGAAACATAGCAGCCTTATCAAGGCTCCCTTCCATGAGGCTGTCTTCTATATAAGGCTACATCAACTCAACTTTGAGTTGAAGTACATTGCTCACCATTTCATACTATCCTTAAATAAAATAAAACAAACCCATAAAAGTTTGGCACCTGAGGACAGCTATGTCATGAAGAAGAGAGCCAATACAGTGTGCGTTTAGGGCCTGACTTGCAAGTTCTATGTAACTACACCTATCAAAAATTATGTAGCTTCTATTCAAACTTTAAAACTCTTCCCTGCCTGTATTAAAAAAGTGCTGTGACAGTATGAAGTGCACTAAACTGTACTACCTTGGTATAGGAAAAAAATAAGGGGAATCCCCTTGCTTCTGTGAGTTGCTAAGAAACAAAGAAAGACTCTGTTGCTTCATATCTCATTAGGTCTTCTCTGTTTTTACTTTACTCTGTATTGCTTCGAAAGATTTTTTTTCTTTTTTTTTTTTTTTTGTCACAGTTCATAGCTGCAAGGCATCAGCAGCTAAATAAGGTTAAAATTGTTGCTTACTAAAGAGTGGTTAAATCACCTCTAAGCAGAGTTTGACACAGGGTTTTTTCTCCCTATCTATGAGTTATGACAACCTTTCCATTGACAGTTAGCATTCATCATAATCCAGCTTGGTCTCCTAGAATTCTGTCATTCAAAGCATGGAGAAAATCCTTAGGGTGTTTACCTGTTCCTTACAAGCAGAGTCTATGGGAACCCGAATAAGTATTTTAACTGGTAATCTTAGCATAAGAACATCCATAAAAATGTGTGGATTTCAGTAGGGAGTGCAGCTATAATATAGCTTGGTAGTGCTGCTAGAAAGAGAATATTCACCTCAACAACTTGCCCTGATAAGGGAATTACAAAACAGTACTCCAGAAAATATTTTTTGCTACTTCATTATTAGTTGGCAACATGGTGAAATAGTCAGGAAGTCTTCCTTGGGTTTTGTTGCTGTGAAGGTGAATCCAATGTTAACAAATCGAATATTTGATACTGAGAGAAGAGAATTTCATAAACAAACGTGTAGGTTGAGAAGTCACTTGTAAAGCCCTCCATATTGCAGTCACTCACTGCAAAGCCTCAGCTTAGTGTTATCCACGTGGAACGTTTCACGGACACAGTATGCTTCAGCAAGAAGTTTGGTAGTTATTGGACATACATTACTGCTTTCCGAGATCTTCATAGAAAAAAAAAAAAAAAAAAAAAAGAAAGAAAGCTTGACAGGTTGGTCCCAGATTTGAGTCTGTTAGAAAATGTACATTCAATGTTTGGTCTTCTATTCTTGATAAAAGATCAAGGTTCACTTCTGGGTAAGGAATCAGAGTAAACAAACAAACCATTGTACAGTTGTTTACAATCTAGTTCCCCCCCTGCCCCGTATAGTGTACACACAGTTCATTGTAATACTAAAGCAAAGCACTTGGTATGTAACTGATTTAACAGACTCCTTATAAGCCCTCAAAAATAGATTCAGTGTTTCTGAAAAGCCCATGTTTTTTTAAGGCCACGATAATCTGCCAAGAGTCATTTTGTCTTTAAAACAGCATAATTAATCTGATGTTTCCACTTCTCAAGTAATTCCTCTTCTTCCTCTCTGTTTCTCACAAGATGACCCAACACCTCTTGCTCTATCTGCGTAAACACTGGAGATCTTGAAGGCCTGGCTGTCCCCTCACTACTTGCTTGTAGTCGTTGAGATCCAACGTTGCCTTGAACTACATTCACAGCGAAGAAGAACTTTGAGTATAATCTCTGATGAGGAGTGTGTCATACTTTGGGGAGGACGGGATACAGAGAGCCGATTCAGAAACTGGAGAGCTGGGAGACGCACTTCCAGAATCGATAGAGTCTCTAAAAGGAGAAGGAGGAGTTAAAGCTACCAACTCCTCCAGGTCTTGCTTGGCTGATGGGGTCTCTGAAGTGCCTTCTTTGATGCTGCCATTTGAAGGTTTCCTAGCTGACTGCGAAGCACCGTTAACTTCAATGGCAGGAAGTGGTTGGATCTCTGCAAATGTGGTCATTGTCGTAGGGAGCTGGATTTCCCGTGGAATCAGGTATGAAGAGCAGAGAGGAGTGGCCACCATTGTCCCTGGACTGGCTGTTGAAAGCATCATAGAGTTCAGCTCGCTGATATTGGCTGTAAAGCGAGTAACCACGCTACTGATCTGCTCCATGAGGGAGCCTTGAGAGGAGCTACTCCGCTGAGGAGGCTCTGACTGGAAGGTAGGGGCATCATCTTCTGTTCGGCTAACGGAGGCAGTTCTGTGGCTCAGGGTGCTGATAGGCGAGGGAGTCTGTGGTTGGTACTGAGCTGGGTATTGCTCTTCTGCTTCCGAAACATCGTAAAGCGTTTTGGCACTAGCCTCTGGAAATGTAGCGCTGCTACTATGTCGGCTACTATCTGTGCTTTTAGAAAAAGGCTTGATGACTGCGGTTTGATTTGGGTTCTCTTTTTTGTTGATGTGGATCGACAACCGCTGCCAAAGGTGTGCTCCTCGGCTGCTTTTCTCATTCTGGGCCCAGGAAACCGATTTCCCATTAGAGCTGTAAACAGAAATGAGATAAGATGGCAACATGCATCAAAGTTAGAAATATAATCTTTATACCTATCCGTGGGTATGTGGTATCCTGGAGCTTATATTCATCATAAAACTTGACTGTAATTTCATCTATATCTATATTTGTATCTATACCTATCTATTGCAATATATCTATATCTATCATTTATACCTATACATTCTATGAAAAAAATACGTGTGCCAGCTCAGTTCATGGGCCATTTGTGCATCCAGCCATGACCTACTCTGTGCTAGTTCATGGCCACTGCTGATCCCTCTGTTGCCGCCCTTGGGATATAGGCAGTGTCCATCCTGGGGGACGGAGCAGCTTGATGGTTTCTCTTATATTGGATTGGTGTCAGGAAGGGGGGGGGGGGGGAGGGCTTTTGGACTGAGGGATGCATGGAGGAGTAAGGAAGAAGTAAATGCTTGGAGGGAGTAGGTGAGAGACCTGGACTGGCTGGGTTGCAGGGGGCGGGTATGTAGGCTGGCCTGGGAGCATTTGGTGGCAAGGAGCTTTGTGTAGGCTGCTAGCCATGGATTCCTGGGCTGGGGCAGGGAGTGTAGGTGGGGACATGGAGAAGTGTAGCCTGTTACAGGTGGGAAAAATTCTGCTTATATCCCACTACTTGGAAGTATTGGAGCAATATTCAGAAAGGGGCTATACTGGTTGTGGGTGGAAAGAGGTTTCTAATGGGTGACTTCTTCATCAAGGTACTGGGTAAGTTAGCCACCGCTAGGTTAAAGAATGTTATTTTTTTAAAAATTGCAGGTCAGCTTAGCAACTAAAACTATATTCCTAGTAAGAAAGAAAGAACGGACAAGTTATACAAACAGCTCCTCATGGTGACTTGAGTTTGGAGACAGCAATAAACATTTTGCTTCACTCTCCTGCAAAATGAGTCCTCTAAAGGTAATTTCTCTTCAGATCTCATCATACTCTGCTCTTTATTCAAGTTGCTCATTTTTCTCCTCTTGCTACCTAAAAAAAGCCAGTTGTGGCACTTATAAACACCTGGTATGAAACTACTCCTTTCACATCTTCCTTAGGCTGATAAGCTGGTGTTTAGACATACATTAACTTATAGTTCTTGGGATTAAGAAAGACCATTTAGAAAAATTTCTTAGCTGAAACAGACAATGACTCTGAAATGATGTCAACAGAAAAAACATAGTCTTCACATACAAATAAGCATGATTTATATATAAAATGCAACAGAGCTTTAAACAATTCAGTTTGGTTTCCAAACATTTGCCACAGCCATTTAGGATTTTTGGAAAGATAACCACTTCGGAGACCCTGGCAGAGTATCACAAATTTGTGGTTGGTTTGGTTTTTTTTTTAAGCCTGAAATAGATATGCTCACACGTTAGCCTGCAATGAACAGTTTGCAAGACACATAGTTTACTAAACACAGATGACTTTATACCAGCCTTCATGTGGAGGCTTGCCACACACTATCAATTAAATAGCTCTTCCAGTCATCTGAAAAAAAAAAGTTGTGTGCTGACTATAAACAAAACCTTCTTGTGGGTTCACATCCACAATTACATTACATGGAATTACGACGGATCATGTAACACTACATATGTCAACAGCTTTCCCCAACAGCAGCATGAAAGAATCCAGCAGACAAACACAACGTAAACCAGTGGGTATTTTAAGAGAGGCTAGACTGGGAGATGATCTGTATGAGTACATAAGGGCTCACCTCTTTGCTGCAGTGATCACCAGGATGTTATCTGGATCTTGGAAGTTACTTGACATGCACCTACCCGCAAAATGCCAGGCAGAACAGCTGGTGGCTTGTAACTTGCTGTTCAGACAAGACTTTCTTTTTGCTGGACCTCAGTCAAAGCCAGAAGGAAAAGCAAAATCTAACCTGTAGCACTGATCACTTTGACTCTTTGCATCTCTGGTGGATGCAATTCTGAGCTGATCAGGAGTTGACACTAACGTCTTCCCAGAGGAAAACTGTTGCCTCTGAGGACTGTGTGCTCCTCTCACTGGAGCATGTACTTGGTGGCTGTTAGATGTTTGAGAGCCCTGTCTCTTTAGCCGTGCTGAGTCTTGAGCTCAGTGGGAGCTCAGTGCCAACAGTGGAGCAGGGGGAGCAGATCTGGATCCTTTGGCAGGTGAGATCTTGCCTCTAGTTCTCATATGATGACCATGAGACACCTCCTCCCAACTCCTGCTGAGTTTGAGGTGGACCAGGAGGCTGGGTGACCCAGCACGTACAACTTTGATCTGACAGAAAGAGAGGGCCTAGTTCTAGTCCTGGATGTCCTCCTTGGTGGAGTCTCTTAAGTTCTGCTGAGTTCAGAGCTCAGAGGGATCTGTGACAGACCTGCCTGCCACAGGCGTGAAATAAATGCCATTAACATGAAGGCTTAGCCAATGCAAATGGAAAAGCTTGCCTGAAGAAAAATGTAGCACGCCTCCTGACTGAAGTGCTGGCTTAGTACAGATGTTCAAACCCTATGGCTTGAAGTCTGCACATGAGCACTAAATGCATGAAGGTATTTTCAGTTTACTGAAGGTCAGATTGTAAGAGGTTGCGAAGGGAACATGCCACTCCCTGGTCACCACTCAGGAGACAGTTATTAAGGAGGGATATGAGGGTGAACAGCCTGGGGAAAGGAAAAGGATGAAGCTGGGGATGTCTCCAGCCCTTGGCAAGGGCAACTGACAGTTAAATCTTCAGCAGAGCCACTGTCACCAGCCCCCTGAATGCCAGTCTGGTTTTGGATCAGCCTTGGCTGCTGCACTTGTTTACTGCCTTTGCACTGTGCCCAAGAGTAATCAAGCTGTATGTGTGGCTCTCATGGAGATCCTAGGGTTCTAAAGGAGACACGGTGGCTGTTTGATGTAAATTTTGTGCTAAAAGACTTGACCATTATTCATTGCAAATTCCTTGATATAAAAAGCTGAGCAGGAAGCAAGCAGCAATTTATAAGTATGAATGAACCCTATAGTTAAAATCCCATAGTTTGCCCAGCAATAATTGAAATTGTTTTCTCAGAAATGTATCATCCAATTCATCATGCTGCACCTACTTACTACAAAGTTGATGCTGGACTGAGGTGTGCAATCATTTACTACCTCAGTGAAAGCAGCACCACTTGCTTTCTTATACTGGGAGGTGTGCAATCATTTACTACCTTGGTGAAAGCAGCACCACTTGCTTTCTTATACTGGCATGAAGCTGTGTTACAGATAAATTGCAGTGATCATGCTTTAAGATCCTGCTCTAACTGCCTCTTGCTGCTCTGTCAGGTTAACTGGAAACCACTGCAATGCATGCAAACTAAAAACAGAGCAATAAAGATAGATTGCAGACATAGACTATGATCCCTACTAATGGAGTTGTTTGTATTTATTATGCCCAGCTCTGCCATAACCCTTTGATGATGGGAACTTTAGGTCTGTGAAATTCTAGAGTTTTCTTGCACACAGATTTTGGCTTCCTCAGATGAGAACAGAATAATTACACTTTTGAGCTCCCAAAGGAATTCCACTGCTAAGTTTAGCTGAATACACATTTTTCTACCCCACTCTGCTTTTCTGCTGGCACACTACATGGAATAGAGCAGAGCAGAGTATAGGTTGTACCTGTAGAAGAGTAAATGCCAATTACTGACATAATTTCCAATCCAAAATGCTAGCAAAATACTTCCTTTTTGGTAAAACAAAGCTTTTTCCATTATGCATTTTTTTTTTTATTTCAATATATGTTATTTAGGTTAAGCTTTATGTACAAGAGGGATTCCCTCACAAGTAATACTAATTGTTTCTTGAGTCACTTTACTAAAAGCTGCTTTGATTTTGATAGCTAGGCTTCTTCCCAGCCTCCTAGACCTACCATGGTATAACATGTATAAGAAATGATAGTGGTATAAATGAGAGAGCTTTTAAGTGTCTGATATTTCAAATATTTCCTCTATAGCTGTCCACTTACTGACAGAATAGCAATTACTATTGTTTCTCATTTTCTTCTCTTACTTATTCATTTCAGAGTCACTTAAGTTTTGCCTTTAGGGCTTTGTTCTGTATTAATAAGTGATATTAACTTTTTTATCCATTTAGGTGTTAAGAAAAATGTTCCCCTCCCCTTACACATAATTTCTTTTTACTACCTAGAATATATCACTTCATTTTTGGTTGTAGTAGCAGAAGTTTTGTTTCAGCATTTCTTGCTCTGTGGCATGATTATCTATGAGATGGTGCATAGCTCTGCCACCAGGGCTTCTTTAGCCAGATACTATTAAAGCAAATGTGTTTTGTGAGGTCCTTCAAATTGCAGAAGAAATGAAACAGAAGAAGAGGACCTGAGAACCACAGCAGCTAAAACCTCATACTTTAGCAAGGGTGCCATTCTCATCAATTACCTGAAGCTGCTAAACCGAATTCTGGTGATGAGTGCCTAGGGACTAGTATTAAGAGTTTCTGAAAGCATATGTAATCTGAAAAGTTACTTGTTCTCTTGTTCATATCTTTAAATGAAATAAGAAAATCTGTTTAAAATGATGGAATTTATTATTTTCTAGGAAAGCTTAGAATGCATAGCTACATAGTATTATTCAGCAGTGGAAACTGGAACGCAAGGGAAATCAATAGAGATTAATACAAAAATTTAAGGGAATTTTTGTTCTTTAACACAAACCAATATCAGTATCTGAATCCAGATTCGAAATGATAGAAGTGAAAACAGATACTAGACAATAACTTGATGGAGACCTGCATGATCTGTTTGAAACCTGTCCTCACATTAATATAATAAGGAATGATTTCAAATTCTTTAATTTATAAATCCAGGCATGGAAGTTTATATTTCACAAGACTGATCTAAATTTTTTTGAGCTAAAATTGGCAGCAGTTACACTTAGATGTTTCAATGGCTGAAGTAGAGTGCTGAATTCAAACTTGAAACTACATCTTGTTT
This sequence comes from Falco cherrug, assembly GCF_023634085.1. Taxonomy (NCBI): domain Eukaryota; kingdom Metazoa; phylum Chordata; class Aves; order Falconiformes; family Falconidae; genus Falco; species Falco cherrug. Next base: position 9,718,777 of record NC_073698.1, read on the forward strand.
TATAAGAAGATGATGTAGTTAAATTTTTGCTCCAACACTGTGCAGACCAAGCCTGTTCCTTAAGGACAGTCTTCTGCTGTCTTTAAGGCAGAAATTATCCACAGAAGCAACTGGTAATGTTAAGCAGGATAAACTTCTGTACTTAGTCCATACAACTTTCTGCCAAGGCAATTTCTTGTTATTCAAAATAAAAAGTAAGAAGCGGTTGTCCTTTTAGACTCCTCTGCTGAAAACTTGTTAGAGACTCGATATGATTGATAAACAGTGCTATCTGTAGATTTAATTAAGAACTGACTCTTCATAAGGGGTGGACCTATGTGTGTGTCTCTGATGCATGCTGGCATGGGCACGTCTTTATTTTGTTTTTCTGGTCTTGTCACTTGAGACAATCTCAGATCAATATACATTTTGCTTGTAGTGACCCAAGTTGTTCATCCCTGGGAGAATGCAAGTGACTTGCAACATGCTACAAACACTGGAATAAAATAAGTGGTTGAAGTGGCGAACTCCCATATACCTGTATGAAGCCACTGTTCCTCCTGGGACTGCAGGACATACTGGGTGACTGACTAAAACTGGATGCAGAACCCTAAGGTGTCTAAACTAGAGCAGTTCTACCACTGCAATGGTTTATGTTGTTACTATTCCTCTCATTTTAAATAGTTTTTAAGGAAACCTCTACATGCCTATAGAATTGTTTCCCTGGGTGAAAGCCAACTCTGCTACACACAAATAACCTGTCAGTGACACATCACTAGTCATTTAGCTTAAATTATTCCCATGTTGCTTTTTCTATGGAAATAAATTACAGTAAAAGGTATAAAAGGAATGATACAGGGCAAAAATTAATTTTGTCCTGTCCCAAGTTCTAGAAGTAAACAACATATTTTGTGATTATTTTGCAGAGTTGTTTTCTGTTAACAACAGCCAGGGCATTTATTTCTGTTCCTCCACAAACTGTAATCTGTTGGTACCTCTTTTCCATGTGAAAATCACAGCTGACATTTATACGAATTACTTTAATGTATAAGGATGTAAGAAACTACAAGGTGAGAGAAAGCTGATGGACAGAAACTTTGCCAGTGACCTCCCAGCGCAGCCACCAGCAACGCTGATGCTGGCAGCTGTTTCAGCAGCATGCCTAGTTAGAACAGGAATTGAAATCTCTGGTATCTGAATGAAACATTTATAGGACACCTATTATGACCCAAAATGCAAAAATGATTTTGATAGCAGATGTATCTTCTTTCCTCTATTACTGTGACCTCATTGCAATTGTTAATTAAGGCAGCTAGTGCTGGGTTTCACTTCTTGTCTGAGAAAATGTCACTTCAAGCATCTCTGAGCACGTCTACTACACTGGAGCATCCTGTTTCCAGGAGGCAAAGAGGACAATGTTGCCTCTTGAACTGTGAGCTCTGCTTCCTGATGCACAAAGCTTTAAAATGCTTTCAACATTGATTAGTCAACGTGTTTTTTCACTGATAATTTGCTAAAGGTACAAAATGGAAACAGGGAAAAATAGGAGCCATCAGCTTTCATGACTCTGGTCAGAAGCACAAGCAGTGCACAATAAAGAAAAGAAAAAAAGAAAAGAAAAAAGAAAAGAAAAGAAAAGGAAAGAAAAGGAAAGAAAAGAAAAGAAAAGGAAAGAAAAGGAAAGAAAAGGAAAGAAAAGGAAAGAAAAGAAAGGGAAAGAAAAGAGAAGAAAAGAAAAGAGAAGAAAAGAAAAGAGAAGAAAAGAAAAGAAAAGAAAAGAAGAGAAAAGAAAAGAAGAGAAAAGAAAAGAAAAGAAAAGAAAAGAAAGGAAAAGAAAAGAAAGGAAAAGAAAGGAAAAGAAAAGAAAGGAAAAGAAAAGAAAACAAAAGAAAACAAAAGAAAAGAAAGGAAAAGAAAAGAAAGGAAAAGAAAAGAAAGGAAAAGAAAAGAAAAGAAAAGAAAAGAAAGGAAAGGAAAAGAAAAGAAAAGAAAAGAAAAGAAAAGAGAAAAAAGGAAAAAATAACTTTCCCAGTTATATCTCCATAATCAAGGGTTGATTTAAATTCTATCCTCTGCAAAGAGTATACCATTGGAAGAATTTCAGGTGTTTGGTATGCCTGATAAATAATTACAGTGATATTTATGCACATGGGACTTAACAGCAGAAAAATTATTTTTGTGAATTACTAAGCAGTTTCTTATTCATTGCATTTAATCTAATCAGAAATGCAGATATGATGCAAGAAGTGCAGAAAAAAAAAAGAAAAAAGATAATTGTGATGCCTGCTTTGTGAAAGCCTCATAAAACATCCCATTCCATAACGGGTTTTATCAGATATGTATGAATGATGCTTACAGGTGATGTAGGGTGTAGAAATTTCCCTTACTCAGAAATAGCCTTACAAAGTATCACCTAGCATACCCATTACTGATATTTTTATGTCACTTTTCATATTGAAAAATCCCAAGCCATTCTAATATACAGACATAGTTAGGCCTTAATGTGAAAAATATAAAAAATCCACGCTAGAGTTGGAACACTAAAGTAATATTGCATGTAGGATTAAACAGCACTGCCCAGTATGAAATTGCACAGCATTTTTTAGACTGAAAGTATGTAAGTGGGATTTGGTCAGTATCATGGGACCTTTTCATCCCATTGGGATTTTTTCATTATTCGCAGATGGTCAGACCCCTGCATCTGTCTTTTTCCATCTGCACTTCATCCCAGTGACTTCTAGCACTGGTCTGATACTTACTGAGACAGGAGAATGGCACCTACTTTCCTTTCTGCAACATCTAGGTTCTCTCTGGGAGGTTCCCAGGCTATGCAGTGGTAGCTCTACTTAGCTCATGAAATTTGACAAGGACCACTGGCCAGGACACTGTGGCTGGAGACAACAAAACACAGCCATCAAATGCAATTGCACTCTCTGTTAAGCAGCAAGTATTCTTAACTGTTTGAGTAGGTCTTGCAGCTGACAGTCTTGCTGTGGAACTATTAGACTGACACAGTTTCCAGTCTTTTTGACTGTTAGGGCATCCTCTTTAACAGGAAGCTTTTTCTCCTCTCTACTTGACTCAGATCGATTACAGTCTGGAATGCAAACAGATTCTTCACTGTGAAGATATAAAATATAAAAAAAAGAAGTTTTTCAAATATATAAATATGGCCAGGCAAAACAGAGCTGAATACTGTACAACAAATTACAGTTGTTTGGCATTTACATGTACTTTTCTGCTCTTTTTCTCTTATATATTGACTCCAGATAGCTTTTAAATGAAGAATAAATATCACTGAAGGCAATGAAATGTAGGGGGGAAAAATTCCAGACAACACACAGACAAGAAACAGAATCCCAGCTGACAAAAAAACCCCAAACCAACAGGCGTGTATACATTTTGTACAAGACTGAAAGATGAATGTTCCTGATGTTACTTAAACAGCGGGAGTCCCCCAGGTGTGTGCTGTGTGGTGTTATAGTTGATAGCCTTATGTACATGAGTGAATATTGTGGTACCCAAGGGGAACATAACACTGTGCAAGTGTTTCACTGAACACCCTCCTGCAATGGTGAAATTCACCTGTCATGTAACACTTGGGGAAAGTAAAGGTATAATTTGGTCATACTGTGCTCTAAGGTTACATTTATAAATACCTTGCAGGGGTCAATAAGGAATGAGTGAGTAGGTCTTTTAGTAAATGGTAAACAAAATGCTTGTAACTTGTAGTAGAATGTAAAACAACGATACAATGCTTATTAAGAGTATTATTTCATGAAAGATTTATAACCATCTGTGACACATGCTGCTTATTCATTTATTAATGGAGATGTCTGGGGAAATGGATTTTCTGTCCTGTGGAAGAGTTCAACATTTGGAAATCTGACTGGCTCAAAATGAGATGAATAGCTGAAATCTCCAAGTATTTCACAGAATTAAATAGTTTGAAATACTTCAATACATAAACATCAATATGGCCATATTGAAACAGTTCATCCCAGAAACACTGAAAAAAATTAGTATTTGATATTCATTAAAATTGTAACTTTGGTGGACGGTGTCATGCAATATATAATGGTCAAAACAAATCTGAAATTAAATATATAAATTAAATTAAATGGAGAAAGCTATGAAAATGTGTTCTGAACTCTATTTGAAATGAGTTTGAAACCTTTCCTTAAAACCACTGTAAAACTCAGCACTTTCCCACAAGATATATTTAATAAGAAGAACCAACATTTTCATAATGAAAATGTTTTCATCCATCAGTTTTTCTCTGGTCTTTTTAAAAGCTCTTTTGACTAGACCTAATGTAACCCCTGACATGTAGTGGGACCACCATTCCAGAGGAGTTCTGGAGCTGCTTATTATAAGGTTGAATGCTGTCTCTCTTTATCTGCTCTACTGGCTTAGTGAGTCTGGTGTAAGGCTTCTCCTCCCCAGAGCACCATATTACAACAACATCACACAGGACACGTGGTTCGGATCACTTGAATGAACATGGTGCAGGGTTTTTTTTTTGGAGGTCAGATGGAACACAGAAATCAGCAGTGGCCACGTGTTTTCTATTTCCTTTTTCTTTTCTAAACATACTGTTATGGGATGCACAGGAATTACAGACAGAGGATCTGGCCTGGCATTGTCCCAGGGCTGCTCCTCTTGTTCACAGACATATCACACTGCCCTAAGGCCACTTGCTGTTTGCTTACCTGGTCATTGTAGCTCTCCCACCATTCCCCATACTCCCTTTTGGGGTGAAACACTCTATTTCCGACTTGTGCGGGGCCAGTCTCCTGCCTTTGTACCTAATAAATCACGACAACAACAGGAGCAAACAGAAAGAAGTGATTGCATGCTCAGCTCTTCTGTGACAGCTGCTGTGCAAAAGGCCATGCACATGAATGCTACGGTGGCAGTGGTGGGGTATAGTGCAAAGCAGCTGTGGGAGCAGTGGAACAACTGCATAAAATCCCAGACCTGTGTTAAAGCAAACAGGGCTATGCAGGAGAGGTGCTCACCATTTCCTTTTAGATAGATAGATAGATAGATAGATAGATAGATAGATAGATAGATAGATAGATAGATAGATAGATAGATAGATAGATAGATAGATAGATAGATAGATAGATAGGAGGAGCCAAAAAGTTCTGCATACTAAATAGCATGCTAACCTTCTGTCTTTAATATTTTTTGGAGTCAGACGAAAATGCTTGGCTGAACAGTTTGACAATTCAATTAAGGATCAGTGAGAAATCAGCTGGTGGCCACATTGTCAACCCTAACTTAATCTTTTTCTCTGATCCTCCATCTCTGTTACACTGGATTTGTTCCTCTGCTTGTCAAAGCAAGCACTGGTGTAGTTGATTGCTGCGATAACATTTGGGTGGGCTCACAGTTCATGTCCCCAGTGGGCCTTCCTCCCTCCATTAGCAATATAAGGGTGCTAGTGACTTGCTGAGATGTAGGCATAAGGTCAAGAGAAATCAACCCCAATCCTAGAGTCCAGTTCAATACTATGGATGTTTTAAATACTGTACCTTGCACTTGGATGAAAAATTCACTTGGATAAACATTTTAATACTTGAGGACCTAATTAATCCTTGGATAAGATACCAGGATAAGAACTGGTCATTGTTTACTTTCTGAGCACCTAACTGGGGCGTGAGCATTGAAGAAGTCTTATGCTGGCTCTGTTCCTGGTGGTGAATTTCACCCTCATTGTACAAGTTCTTGTGCTAGGTATTGAAATCCCTGTTTAAATGCTTTAATAAAATTTGGGCAAAATGCTTGCAGAAGTCTTCTCTAAAAGTTTGTGATAACCCATTCCCACATGTGAGGAGCTGCACTGTGGGCATTTAACACACTTCTGTGAGGAAGCTGGTACATTTTAACACTGCTAGTATTACAGAATAAATCAGTTATTGATTGCTTATCCAGTGACCTGATCTAGATAGCAAAAGGTACCTTGAAAAGAACAACTCTGTAAAAGAGAAATAACCTGAGTGCACACAAAGTGAAGCTAAACTTTGGATGCAGTTTTAGCAGATCCTCAGAGGCAGTGTATATTGCATAAATAATTGAGGAAGAACCTTCGTGAATCTGAGAGTGAACCAGAGACAGTAAAATGAGGTGTGCTCAGTGCAGAGAGGTCCTTTCATTTATAATTGTAACCTTACTGAAATGAGGAACAACAGGAGCTTTGTGGACTGGCTACCAAGCTTTTAAGGCAATCCAGAATGCGGTATATGGAGTGCTCCCAGAGAGGCACGAAACTCGTGCAGGACACATACATATTAAGTTTCCTAGAGCAGAGGAAAAAGTGGAGGGGCTTAGAGAGTAGATAAATTCACTGAAAAATATGAAGGAAGTCAAACTGGATTGTACAAATTACATTGGGGTAGACAGAGAGAAATAGCAAAAGGAAAAGAATATTTTAGAAACTTCACAGGAAAGAAAAGGAAATAAAGCTGGGGTGGAGGTGTCAGACATCAATGGAAGTAGAGTTTGGGAAGAGCAGGAAGGAAACACAGTTACATTCAGATAGCCAAAAGAGGTACTCTGTGCCCAACAAGACAGAAAGAGAGAAAGTCAAGACTAAGAGAAGGAATTTGGGGACTCTAAATGTTCACAATAAGCTGAATACTAAAAAGTAGCCAACAGAAGGAAACGAGGTAAGTGTCCTTGGTAACTCCATCCTGAAGAACCCCTGGCTAGGATGTATGTGACGCAGATAAAGAAACCCCCCAAACTGCCCATTCCTCAGTCACTAGCATAGGTTTCACTGCCATGAACATCAGAGGAGAGATACTATGAATCTCTCGAGTTTTTCCATCCACTCAAGAGAAAATTACACCATCAGAAATAGTATGCTGTCATAGAATACCTCAAAGCTTTGAATCATAGTAACTGCTCCACTGCCATTCAGTCAGTGTTAAATATCCATGTAATTATGAAAACAGTGACCAAACTCTAATCAACCCTCCTAGTCTGAAAACTGCATCTAACCAGTGCAAGGAAGATGCAAAGTTCTGTGGGTGACCATTCTGGAAAGGCACATCAGAGGTTCTGTGTAAAAAAAAAAAAAGGTGTTCAGCTTTCAGAGCAGATAAAAGACATGATTTTGCCTCAGAAGGTCTTACATTAGAAAAATGTCCCCTTCCTGGTTGTTAAAACAAAGGATTGCTTGAAAAGATTTAACCTGAGGAGAGAAAAAACCCTCAAACATTTCTTTGCAGTTGTCATAAAAAATGTTAATGTGAAAATTAATGTGGTATTTCAGCTGGTGTATGGAGAAGGCAGTGTGAGTAGTATTTGCAAGAATAGACTCATTGTCAATTCCAGGACTATGTATTAGTTAGAAAAGACAGAAGACTTTGCTTCTGTGCAGAAAGGCAGCTGCTAAATTCTGTTTAAGAATTTAAAAGATTTTGAGTCATTTTTAGTGTTTTTTTGGGGGTCTTTGGGTGTAGCATTATGAGCTGTGTCATTTTCTTGCACAGAGATGAGTTATCTTAAGAAAAATGCGTAATGATGCATACTAATATTTTTTATAGATGTTCATCATTGACAGGAAATTTGGGAAGTAATTCCTAGTAATTCAGTCACTTTGGCACTTGTCTATTTGCTGAATACTTTGTCGCATCACTCTGTCCTACACAGCAGTGCTCTGCACTCTCCAGAGGAAATCAGTAGAGAAAGAAACTTCCTCCTGGGCTGAAAGAAACCATGTCTGTCTGTACTGCCTTGGCTTTTAGTGAACTTGATGTACATGTGATACATGGCAGGAAACACCAGTGTGACTGCTCGGGAATGAAGGACTGCTGGACCTTTTCCTTGCCTCCTTCACCTCTCAACAAAACTCCTCTTGTCGGCAAAAATTAATGGATACTGTGGGAAACAAAGGGGAAATAAGGGGATCATCATCCTGAATGAGATTAATAGTCATCCAACTGCTAGAAACCAGTTGTAATGTGTAGATCCTTACTTTTTTTTTTTTGTTTGTTTGTTTGTTTTCCAGTGAAATTGTGAGCCCTTGTACAACGACAAAGAGCTGAAGCAGATAGTCTTTAGATGTGGTCTTTATTACACTATGCCTACACTTTAGAACCAGGTGCTGATATCCTGGTGGTCCTGTCTTCATGTTATAGTGAGACCCAGGTGTGCTCATGGCCCCTCCTGACCCTGCTCTGTCTTGATTTCCATGCAGAGTCTTGGATGCCTTGACCAACAGTCCATTCCATATGGGAGTGTATCTGGAGGGTGTTGGCAGGCCATACCAAGAAGTTGTGCCATAGCCCACATTTCTGAGCAGTATGGTCAAATACCTGAAACGTAGTCTATGGATAGATGTGGGTAGTAGTATACAGATTCTGTTAAACTATCTAAGCTACACCGGCTGAGAAAGACTACCCAAAAGACAAGTGCTTACAACTGCGAAAAGTAGTTGTTTCAGATAACCTGTCCTCCGAAAAAAAAAAAAATACCCCCCCCCCCCAGCAATTAGAAACTGGCTTTTACTCTTAGATATAAGATTTTTTTTCTCTCTCTTCTTTTTTGGTAAGAAGTTGAACTAACTAAAAGTTATCTCAGGATGTCTTTGGTTTTTCTTTAATGCAATGCAAAGCAAATGTAATTTGATGTGTTGGAGATGGAGAGCTGTCATCGATCCATATTTCAAATGCAATCTTCTACTGACATGCAGAAAAGTTATTAATTAATGAGCACCAAGTATGTGCTTGGCACTGTTAACCCCAGAGGAACAGAGTAGCTCTAATCAACACAGGAGTAATGTCCTGATGAAACTACCTGGCAAGGGTGGAAAAAGTAATGTTTCCACAGAAACACTTAAGAGGAGAGTGATTATACAGCCAAATCTCATTGTAGGGCAATGGGTAATTATATATTGGGGACTTAATTTCAGCATTGCAGTGATTAATTCCTAAGATGCTTCTTAATTGATGGGATTGCAGTTTTTGGTCTGTGATACTGAAAATAGTATTAGCTGTCTAAAACTCTGAATCAAGCTCTTTCCCACAACTTAACAATAATCAAAGTAGGTAATAACTATAATTTCAATCCTAAACCTCTCTTTTTGGCCATTTTGAAATAAACCTGAAGCAAGACTTTTTCAAAGCCCTGGACAGTGAAATTAAGAGAGGAGAGGGAATTCAGAAAGCTTTACAGTGTATTGATGAAATATTGTCTTTCCATCATTGTTAGAGTCCTTGCAATGTGTTTATGCCTGGAACTTGGACAGTTCATCTGCCTTTCCGGACTCAGTTATATTTTTTAATTGTCAGATCTTATGTGCAAGTAGTATTTTTCACCCGCAATATTACTTGGTCTTGTGGTTAAGGAATGATGAAGAACTTGCATTTCATAGCAGCAGAGTTAAGGCTGGCCTTTAGACTAGGTAAGACAATATGTGTGTGAAGAATTCTACATAAATGTTAAAGAATTAAATATGAAAAATATTTGGTGTTGTTATTGTAGGGGTTGCTTTGAAATACAAACATACTGTGCTCTTGAAAATCAAGTCCGTGAGACTGATCATGCCATCTTGACATTTTATCATATTGCACTGAATATTTTTAAAGAGGTTTCAAATTATTGTGTGACATTTTCCCATTTATATAATGGCTAAAATAAATTATATATTATCAAGCATGGCACTTTTTGTTCCTTTTAAAAAAGTCAGCATATAAACATTGTTTGCTCAATAGCTCAATTTCAACAAGCAAAATTACTTTAAAGCCAAACTCACAATTTATTTTTTTTCAAGTGCATCTTTTTTTTACAGCTTATTCTAATTAAGCAATCATATGTAATTGCAGCTGGTGAATTAAAATGACATTTTTGATGGAATGATATACAAAACATTATACTGGCTCAAGGGAAGATCAGACTGATAGCAAAATATTACCAATATGTTTATTTACCTTCTTCCAGAAAGGGTATTTCTGAAATATTGGACAAAACATTGTATAGGATTTTTGTACAATAGGGTCTCATTCACATAGTACTTCTTGTTCTACCCATTCTACTCCCCATGCTGAGCTGTCCCCTCTGCTTTGGGTTTGCAGAACTAGACATGCCATAGGAAGGTGCCATTAATTAATTCACTATTTCCTTCATTGTGTTGAAAAGGGAAGCTAAATCTCATTTCCTCTGAAGTATTTTAAATATTAGAAACTTATCTAGGTTTGGGAAATGGATGGATGGGGGCCTACTTTGCAGTGCCTTACCTTGGCATCTAGTTTAACATGACATTTTTCAATTTTGCTGACTTAGGAGAAAGAAGTTTCTCTTTTCTAATGTTTTTTATTACTCAAGATCTGTTATGCTATGCTGTATATTTAATATATTAACTCTGTTTTGTTTTCTGATGTTTTGCATCTTTAGTGTTTATTAGATTTTTAATCTTTCTTTTTCTCCTACCTCATTACTGGATAGTGAACTGTAAAATTACTTCGTTTTTTTTCTAGCAATGTGTAATTGTGTAATAAGTCATCAACTGGCAGCAAACTGGATAATCACAGCAATATATAATGTTATAATTGAAACTATAGCAAATTAAAGGAGTTTTGTGTTTATATATTTTAACAGACACCTGCTTTGAATTTCAGCTACAGTTATTAAAAAAATCTATAACCAAATGCAGTTCTAAGTCAGCTGAAATTCCAGCTCTTCTCCCAGCTCACACTAACTTGCAGTATTCAAGGACAAATACCATTCTTTATCATTCCTACAGGTATTTCCAACAGTGGCAGACTAGCTTATATCTTGTTTGGACCTTGGAAGGAGGGTGTCCTAATTGTCTGTTTATCAAATTAATTCCAATGCCCGTTTATATCAAAGTTTGCTCTGGAAAGATCCAGAAGTTCCTTTGGTAGATAAACGTGTGCTCGGGTCAGATGGTAGCTGGCAAGAGGATCTGCATCATGCATACTGATGGGCATGATGCCATCTGCATGGCTTGTCGGTGCTCTTCAGCATGAACGATAAGGACAGCATTGATATAGTATATGGTGACATTTATTTGTCACCAAAATTTTGGGAGACAGGCTTGAAGATGGCAAAAAAAGGTAAAAGAGGTAGACATGGCTGTTACAAAATAGAAAAATCTTTCTCAGCTCTTTCTTCCCCTAAAAAATAAACCAAACTCCTGGGTCCCATCTTCACTGCTCCTTCCATTTCTTTTTTTTTTTTTTTTTTTTGTAGTACACTAGCAAGGCTGCATTTGCAATCTAGAGCGTATTTGTGTAACAGTAAGCAGGGAACCGCTTACAGCATAATTTAATTTGCACAGTTCAGCTTTGATATGTGGTTCAAAATGGTGGAGGTGCTGTCTTAATAATATAAATAATTCAAAAAATTAGGCTTGAATACATATGCTCACTTAATGCAGCCAAACAATTTGTATCAGTCAATCAGTACTTTAATTAAATTTAAGTTGAGGGGAAAACTCAGAACACCACCACTAGTTCTGTATAGAAATTAGAAATCATTGTAATCAGGGCATTCAAGAATATAAATTCATTATACAGATGGAATGTTTTAGCAGCAATTTATCAAAATCTTCCAGACCTAATAACTTTCACTGAGTTTCATAAAATATTCTTCAGTCATTTCATAATAGTTGAAGTTTAATTAATCACAGTATCAAGCTTGTCCAAAAAGACACCAAGACTAAATTATTTAGGGAAAACTGAAGGACTCAAACCATTCAGTAATCTCTCAATCTAAATTTTTGTAGCATATTAGATTAAAATAGCTCCAAATGATCCATTTGGGAACTGATTCATTAATAAATGCAGACTAATCAGTCAAAAGGATAATGACTTCCCCTGAAGAGTCAAATGTTTTTTTTCCTGCATACATCAAAATTCCTTTTTCACAAGGCTACAAGGCAAACAAATAATTTTTTTTTGTATCACTGTGACTAGGTTTTGTTTTTTTACGTAAGAGCAATACCCACTGAGCCAAACCTTCACTTTGTGTAAATTGTTACCTGCTTTAATGACATTGTGTCGTGTAAGAAGCTTAACCCTCACTGTTTTGCCATCATCTCACAATACAAAGCCATCTAAGCACTCACATGCAATTTGTCATCAATGGTCCCCTTAAACAGCATCTGTAGAAATTACCTTATTTTTTGGTACATGATGATTTCTCAGTGGCATCTTTTGCCTTACAGTAATCTCTGGTCCTCTTTTGTGCAGCACTTTCACTTTTCACCTTCCACTGGGATTTATTGCACTGAGGTAAGCAATGGCTAAAAGCTGGCCACTGCTACAGTTCAAGGATGGTGCTGGTCATTTCTATAATATAACTTCTCAAATATTAGTTCTCCCTATTCACAGTCTTCGATTATCACCTGATTAGATCCCCATACACACAAGGGTTTATTTAAAAAATAAAAAGTCACCAATACATTATTTTTCTGTCCTACAAAACATCAAGGTATCAAATAATGAATGATACCCTTTTTTTAGTGTTTGGGGTTTTTTTGTTATTGTTTGTTTGTTGGTTTGGGTTTGGTTTTTTTTTTTTTTTTTGGCCAGTGAAATAAAACCAGAATTGTAAAGGTCTTTTAGTGTAAAGCTAATATAAAAGCCTGATGGATGGGGCACTTGTGGGGTCCAAGAGACCCAAGCTGGAATCTCTCCTCTGCCATTAAAAATAATTGCTCTTTTCACCAGACTAGAAAATAACTTTCTGCCTTTTCCAATCAGTGTTTATTTTATACAAAGCAGAATGGCTCCACCAGGCTCCAGGAGGAGAGCAATCCGAGTCGGCATAACTGACAGGCTGCTGATATAACTCCATATGAGAGGTGATCCACCAGTCCTGAGCTCTGTATCCTGAGGTTACAACCTCTTCTAGATTTGGTTTCACACTGCTATGCATAAACCAGTGCAACTACCTGCATAAACTGCAGAACCAACGATTTTCATGAAGCCTGTGGCTGTTATCCTATGGACTGGGAAAGTTGTTTTTTCCCCTGTCTTGCCAGACAATGGACCTGATAGAGTGTTAATCTTAGTGTACCGTGTGACAAATCAGATCACCAAGGGTATCTCAGCCCTTTGACTGGGAAAATGGTGAGTATGAACCTGTAGCCAATACCCTGACAACATCTGGTAAGTAAAAAGTTTTTCGGTAAGTAAAAATTTTTACAAATTAGTTTGGAAGAGAAGTGCAGTGTACTTTTATCATCATTCAAAATGTGTCAAAGAAATTGTTCAAGCTGCATATAAATGAAGACAAAATTGGCACTTGTACTATAAGAAATGTGTCCCAATAGAACACGCTGTGGCAGAAACTCACGATCAGTATCTTTCTCAATGGGTGTGCACACACATGGAGGAATGTAAGCCAGCTTCAGCTTTCCACAAAACTCCCCCAGATTTTCTTGTACTCCGTATTCTTTCAGATCTGAAAGTTCCATGTCATATAACAGCCCTTTTTGTCTCTCAGGCAACTTATCTTCCTGAGGCACAGGGAATTTGATTCTCTCACATTTACATCTGAAATCCTCATGCTGATAATGCACAGACACATTCTAAAAAGATTTGATCACAGCTTGATGGCCATGGCTTCAGGTCTATCCACTTATTTATGGATGTGGCTTGCAATCAGCCAAGAACTGATATCTGGGCAACAGGAATTGCATGGGTTGCTTCTTGGAGCCCCTTGGCTTGGTAAGTGTAACAGTGGCAGAGGTTAATTTTAATGGGGATTCCCATTTGTCTGGAAACTCAAAGATTTCCCAGGGCTTCCTTAATAATGCAGCATAGCAGTAGTCAGATGTTGAAGAAGGTGTAAGAGTTAAGACTGCTCAAGTTAATTCAAGCCTGAAATTTTTGGTTCACTTCTTTCTTCAGTGTTTTAAATTAATTTCAATTAGATTCAGAATTAGAAGGAATATTTGAAAAATTTCCCAAGGGGGGAAAAAACCCAAGTGGTTTCTTTGGAGAAATTTCAATTCAGGCTTCTGAAAAAACTAACCTCAAGATTTTGATGCTGAGATATGATGTACTGATGTATGATATAATATTTAGACTGCAATATTTTAAAACCATGAATGGCAGTTTCTAGGCTGTTCCAAGCATAGTTTTCTTATTTTGTGGATCAAGATAGCTCCTGTTTGAATTGTAATGAAACAGATATAGTCAGTCATAAGAGGGAAAGAGAACAGATAAGAGGAGAAACCAGGTGTTCCTTGCATAAAACAAAGCCCACAGGGTGATGGTAGACACCTGCTTCCAAAATATTTCATTATAGCACAGTTTGGGACTGTCTGATGTAAACACTAATTGTAGCCACTGGTGGTCCGGGGCTGAATCCAGTCCAGTGGAAAAGTCTACTTTTCTACCTTGCTTATCATGTTTTCCTCATAGGAGACAAGGAATGACAGTTAATGGCACATGAGCCTGGACACCTGAATGCTTTTTCTGATGCCTGTGCAAGGCAGGCACTTGGTCCCTCAAGCTGCTATTGCTGTACCCATGTAACACTTGAGAGGGAGAAAAAAAGGCTCCTGAATGGCACCAGATTCTTAGGTGGATGTGGGAGCACCCTTGTCTAACTTGAATAAGATAAAACAAAATAGTAATGATTTATGCTAATTTTTGTGGTTCACTAAAGCAAGGTTCTCCACTCCTGAATGAAAGCTGTCAGTCCTATCACTTCAGCAGACGTATACACAGCAATGCTCAGTTCTGCAATCACACAGTGATAAACAACCTTCTTAAAAGGACAAGATAATACATTAAAAAACAAATTAGTACTTCATTTGTTTTTACAGCCACAGTTTATGTTTAAATCTTTAGGAATTACTGCATCATGAGGTAAGTCCAGGTGGAATAAAGCATCACTGTCACACTGGGCTATTAAGCTTTAATCTCAGTGAGATTTGTGAGTTGCTGTGGATGAGTGTCTACGATAACATGCAGAAATCAATATGCATCTTTTTTCTGTTGTCTAGTATTGTTCACATTTTTATGGAGGAATTATGTGCAGTACCAAAAACATCCAATGCATCTTGAATATGGCTAACATTATCTGACTGTGCTGGTGATGATTCTTTCCTGTTCAGTGATCATATCTACCTGCCTGGGTAACATTGAAAGTACTGCTCAGTCCTTTAGAATAGTTATGAATAGTTATCTTCAGTAATCCTAACTCATTTAGAAGATGATGATCTGTCTTGCATAGTTTCAGGAGTGTACTTGTGGCTTGCAGCCTTTTGCAAATGTGGTACAAGACACCTAAATGAGTCCTACATCATCACAGGGAGAACAGCCAACTGGCAGTTAAAAAACACTTTAGCTGCCTAATTCCTTTCTTCTACCTCTCACTGTTACTGCAAAAATAAACAAAGGGGGATGCATATGAACTAAGCCTCAAATCTCCAGGCAGAGAGCCTTACCTTGGGATTGCAATGGTGTTTTCTGACCTCACTCTTCTTTCAGCAATTCCCACCTCACCGCCTGAACAGCTCTGCTGTTTGTGTCCAGGTCACAGCTTGATCTATAGAAGGATGCCAGGTTGCTCTTTTCTACAATTAGTTGGAGGGAGATGCCTGTGTTCAAAGGGTTGGTATATGTAAGCTTGGAAAATGGGGCATGTGTAGTCTGGGCCAATTAAAGACATGTTCCAGAAGAGATAAACACCTACAGTGGTTAAATTACTGTGTGGAATCCAGGGCTAAGATACTAAAAGGCATGAGAAACTTTGGAACATCTGCTCTGTCTGCCTGGTGAAGGTAGCATCATGACTGAGACCTTTTGGTGTGCAGTCCTGGCTAGAAATATCATAGTGGTAGCTCTTGTAGCAGAAATATACAGTCTTTACTTTACCTGGGATACGGTTTTATTTGAAAACGAGGAGAGGATAAATTAGTCTTGTATTTTGGACTCTTCTGGACAGCAAAAGGGCTGAGTAGCATATTCCTGGAACCTTAAGGCAAGATTTGCTCAATTTATTTATGGCCTTCCAAGTTGCTATGAAATTAACTGGTAAGGTACCTGGAAGCAGAAGGTCTGTATGCCTCTCTACACAGGTTGTGTGGCTTTGACTCCAGCTATGTAGTATTCAGCCTTCTTCTTTGTGGAGTCACTTCTGATAATGTCTGGTTTGTTAGCCCCATTAAAATATATCCCTATCTAAATGAGGATAGAATATGTTTTGGCGAATACTGCTGAATCACAATAGCCTACTTGAAAAGGTTTTCATTTCACTAGGTAATGAATAGTTTTACTTTCTCTTTCTACATATTTCAGTACGTGAAGATTCATTCCAACACATATCCACAGCTTGCCTGTGTTCTCTTCATTGAAGAACACCCCATGCAAAAAGTCATTTAGGACTCTAACAGATGCATTGCTTTATTTAGGCAAAAGCAGTCTTGTTATCTGTCATTTTGCAGCTGATGTGAAAGCTCTGAATGGAGAATTGGCATTATCTGTTTGACAATGATTTGATGCAATACTACACTGTGCTATAAATTAGTGTCAAGAAGCAAAATGCTAATGATAGGGGCCCTTCTATACACTGGTGACTTAAATAGCATGTTTCTTTAAATTCAACAGTGACTCACTCTCTTTTAAATAAAACCCCTCTGAGCTATTTAAATAATGCCATGTAGCTCTAGTGCATATTTTCTGTGATTCTGAGTACTTCAGTGTTTACTTGAGTAAGTATGCAAACAAGTTTTTTGAGCATTGTACTGAGTAATACCTTGAAACATATTACTGTGTACAAAAAGATTTTATTAAATAAATGTTTGAATATTAACTAAAATGGTCAGGCTTTGTTTGTTTATGCTCTACAGTAAGCAGAACTGAAGCTGACAGTGGTTTCCTGTTCTTTTTTGGAGATGGTATCAGACATAGGTGAAGTCCTGAGCAGCATTTTACATTTACTCAGCCCATATCAGGACTCCTTTTTGTTTTCTTTCATGCAACTAAATAGGCATTGATTAGAGAGAATTTCCCATGACTGATGGAACCAATTTGCCCTTGGATCCCCAGACCTTTCAGGCACCCACTGACTGAGCACTGCTGAACTCACTGGCACTGGCACAGTTTAGCCAGCTGAGGAATCAGACACATGGATTAGGAGTGACTTTTGTTGCGGTTTTATGTGTTGACGAACACTGCTGATGACATAGAAATTTTTCCTCCAAATTTCAAATGAAATGTTATAGTTCTTTATATCTAGGGAAATAAGCCAATATATCAGCTTTGAGCTGCCTTTCTCATTCCTACACACACATACTAGGCACTCTCAATGTGTTTCAGGATTGAAGACATTTCCAAGACAGTGCTATTGAAAAAGAAGTCATTGTTGATGATGATCTATTTATTACATTCTGCTAATAACTCTCTACTGCAGGTGTTATCTACACATTGAGGTATATAAAGAAATGGAAACGGAGTCCTCAAAAAGAAGAGAATACACCTTGTCTTTTAGGGTATTTAGTAGCAGGGTACACTCCTTACTTTTCAGAACAAAACAAAGATTTAGAGCAATATCTTTCAAAACCGGGCCTTAATGAATGCCAAACCCAAGATCTTCCCGTCATCTACAACTTCATCTTGTTGAGTAAAAAGGCTGTGAGATGGCAAATAAGCTCTGCAGCAAAAGTGAGGGAAAATAATAATCATCTCAAAGAGGAGGAATGCCCTCCTATTAAGGACACGTTATGAAGAATGCTTCTTTTAGCAGGCCCAGAAGTTGTTGTAGGGCTTCTAACCTGAACACCTCAGGTCATTCAGGCATACAGACAGAGGCTGTAGAAAAGGTCATTGCAGGTAACCATCACTTAAGCTGATAAAGGATTTATTATTTTAAAATAGCATCCTACTCTGCACCTGGAAAGAAACTGGAAGATACCACCTTAACTGAACATAGGTATAAAATTCTTATAAGACTGGTCATTTCTGTACCAATTCAAAGTCACTGAAAAAGAAGCATTAGTGATAAACTGACAGAAAGAAATCATCACTTCGGCATAATCTGTCCTGCAGGTATTACTAGCAATACCCTCCCTCAAGTCTAAACTGTGGTTCACGCGAAGATGCAAGTATAAATTGTCCTCGTTCCATGCCAATTACAGTGTGAACAATGGCATGTCAGGAAATATTTGTATTATCAATCCTAAGATCCATGTGTGTTTCAGTGAGGAGGAAAATCTGGCTACTAGTCACTTCCAGGCTAGACACACATAGCTGAGGAATGACAAACCCATTTCTCTGCACTTTCATACAGGCAGCATTCTTTGTTTATGCCAGAAGTTAAATAACCCAAATCATCCCCATAGCACTCGTATCAAAGGTGAAAGGGATCAAAAGACGAAAATGCACTGCTGGGCTGGGTGCAATTCTATACACTCTGTCTATGAAGTAGAACACTATTGTACTCCACAGCTCTCCTTTCTCTTTCACTTACTGTAATTTTTTTACAATGAACATACAAGTTGTCTTCATGATCACTGGATTAAAATAATTCTTTGGGAAGAAACCAAAATATCTCACAGGGGAGCATTTGTTTAGTGACAGGGAGGGTAGCAAAAGCAGGGCCTGTGAGCATCTGAATTTGGTGGAGTTAGGGGAATGAACACAGCAAAAGGTATCAAGAAAAGTGAAGAAGAGAAGATAGATGAGGATAAAAACAAAGAAACAGGAAGAGATAGTGCAAGAAAGGAAAGTCAAGGGAATAGGAGATAAAAGGTGTAACAGAAGAGTCATATGAAACAGATCTTCAGATGCCTGAGAGTGGCTGCTCATGAAATCACTTGTGTTTATTACTCCGCCTAGTTTATGTAGCACTAGTAGCAACCCTGTTGTCTTACTGTTGTGACTAGAGGCAAAATACAGACACTATGCAATTCATTTAAGGGGAAGAGACTGTAAATGGGTGCATTCAGGACAAAGCAATGAGTTATAATTCTCATTCTTTTGTGGGTTTTTTTTCCCTCCTAAGATCTAGTTTCCCTCCTTATAATAAGTCTACAGTTGACACAGCCAGTACTTCCAGCCTTGTAATTGTTTGCCCATTGCTCTGTCCCCTGTTTCTGCACAAGCGTTTTAACTAAATCAAACCCCAAACTGTTACAAAGGTGGGAGAGAGGATTAATTCCTCTCCCAGTGCAGAGGCAAAGGAAACAAACCTATTTCCCTTTGTCCTTCCGCTATTCGTAACTCTTAGAAGACCATAATTTCTTCCCCACACTCCCACATTAGGAAACTTTACCTAAGGGTTTCACCAGACGATCCCCTTCTTTTCCATAGGTTCACCAGGCTGCTCGAGCGGCTTGCGGCTGAAGATGACTTTCCATCCCCTACGTGCATGCGGACTACGGTTGATGTGGTAAATGCACTGCGTACGTTTCTTTCAGGCTTAGCAAGGATGATATAGACCTTGGGCACAAACATGCAGCCGAGTGCCACCGTGGCACTCAGACTTACTGAGAAACACATGGTGATTATCTTGTAGTTGCTTCCAAAATATATTGGCACAAAAGCCAGCCAAATGATGCAGGTGGTATACATTGTAAAGGCGATATACTTTGCTTCATTGAAATTAGCTGGGACATTTCTTGTCTTAAATGCATAAAAGGTGCAACTCAAAATTAATAATCCATTATATCCAAGGGGAGTTACAACACCCAAGTTGGTGGTGTTACAAATCAGGTAGACCTCTCGGATGCTTGGATAATCATGCATTATATCTGGTGGCTCCATTATAAAGAGAGCAACAATTATGCCTAATTGTATACATATCAGGATAAATGCAATAACCAGTTGGGCGCAGGCACTCATGAACCTGGGTTTCTTTGTACAAATCTTCTTCTTGCTTCCAGCCAGGATTCTTGCAATGCGATTGGTTTTAGTTACTAGAGCAGAATAACTCATAGCTGGGGAGAGGCCGATGCCAATTCGTTGAAGATAACAGTAAATCTGTTGAGGTTTTGCGATGAGACAGAAAGTACACAAGTAACCCAAGCAGATGCCAGCTAGAATGATGTAGCAAAGTTCTCGGCTGGATGATTTGACCACTGGAGTATCACGGTACATTATGAATATAGCTGTAACAAACAAGGTGGCCAGCAGGCCCAGACATGCAAAAACAACTGCTGCAATTGGTTCAGGATCACCCCATCTGAGATACTGGACTGGGATGAGGTCACAACCTACAGGAAAAAAAAAAAACAACACAACCAAAAAACAACAGAAAAAGAGAAGGTAAACAAGTATGTAGGAGTGAGATCTTCAATGATATAGTTACAGGTTTTCCTGGTATTTCTCTTCTTTTTATCTCTCAGGAAGGTGCCATTATAATAAGTGTAGGCTAAGATTGTTAATATAATGTCACAATAAATACATTTCAGTGACTACTTATTTCAGTAATATACTTTATCTGGAATATAACATGATGACTAGAAAAATGGCCAAGCTGATTAAGACAAGTCATCTCTCACAGTGAAATTTTCCTGTTAAATTTTTTTAAACATAGTAATTTATGAACAAATTTTAAAATCAATTTGCATTACCTTAGTGCAAAATGCTTCAGGCTTGTCTGCATATTATATGCACTTAAAGGACCAGACATCAATCCTACTAATTATATTGTACATTATGAAGGATATTGCAACTTGTTTAATGATTATGGGAAAGAATCTTACAGATTCTAGCTGTCAAGAAAAGGAGAGTGCTTCTGCCTCAGAAATGCTACCTTTTTTCTAACAAAAATTTTCTGGGATCAGAGTTGCAGATAATAGGTAATTTGGGATGGCACATCCTGCTCACTTCTCTGTCATTCATGCTTTTGAGACTTCTGAGGAATTAAAACATCATCTAACTCATGAAATCAAACTGAATTAAATAAATTAGTGTCAAAGCTGAATTAGCAGTGCAACTCATATAAGGACACTTGTTTTTCAGTCTCTGTATAAGTTTTAATAAGCTATTCTATATACACAGGTCACAGGAAGTCAACCTTTACATTCCCCACTGTGCAGATTAATGGCCAGAAGGAAAAGCTGGCAGAAAACTTGTTGCTCACATCCCTCCTCTATCCCTCCTTTCCTTTTGCACTGTAAAGCCTGGATAGGTGTGGTGGGTTGAGCCTGGTTGAACACCAGGTGCCCACCAAGACACTCTATCAATCCCCTCCTCAGCAGCACAGGGCAGAGAGAAAAAAAGATGGAAAAACTCTTGAATCAAAATGAAGGCAATTAACAAAGCAAAAGCAAAGGCCATGTGCAGAAGCAAAGGAGAACAAAAAATTTATTCTCTAATTCCCATCAGCCACTTCCTGGGAAGCAGGGCTTCAGTATGCTTAGTGGTTGCTCCAGGAGGCAAATATCATTAATAAAAGAATGTCCTTCCCTCCTTCTCCTTTCTCTTAGCTTTTATTGCTGAGCAGATGTCATATGATATGGAATATCCCTTTGGTCAGTGTGGGTCAGCTGTCCTAGCTATGTCCCCTCCCAAGATCTTGCCCACACCCAGCCTGCTTGTAACAGGGGAAGGTTGGAGAGACAGCCTTGATGCTGTGCAAATGCTGCTCAGCAGTAGCCAGAACACTGGTGTGTTATCACCACCTTTCTAGCTTCCAACACAAAGCACAGCACTACGAGGGCTGATGTGGGGAAAATTAACTCCATCTCAGCGAGACCCAATAGAATCTCCACCCCTTATTCCATACCATTTTCAACATGTTCAGGTCCCACATAATTTACTATCTCTCTCTCTCTCTCTCTCTCTCTCTCTCTGTATCTATCTTCTAACCATCTCATTCTCATTACCGAAATCGCTTCTTACCAACACTTAAACTACATAACTTAAACCATCTTCATAGGCAACATACAGATTTATACATTCTCATTAACAACTATGCCCTGTCCTTTAACACACAGATATTACTATCCTTGGGCTTCCTTCACTCCTCTAAATGTTCACAGAATAGGCTATGACATGTACCATCTCTTAAAATGGGTGCTCAGGACAGGAGAAGCAGTATGTTCAGTTGTGGGGTACCAACATATATCCATTATATCTCTCGACATTTCCAGAGGCTTTTGGGCAATAGCGGGTGCTACACCCACTCAATGCCATGGTCCTTTGCCCAGGAGTTAATGAGGCTATTTCAGAAAGGGGTCCAATTGCATGATTCAATTCTTTCTAGGGTACCATGTCACCACAAAATTTGCCTTTCAAGGCCTAAGGGGGTGTTTTGGGCAGTGCCATGGTTTACAGGGTATGTTTCTAGTCAACCTGTAGTTGTTTACACCATGGTAAGATTGTGGCGCTTGCCTTGGCGTGTTTGTGGCAGTGGTCCAATACAGTCAATTTGCCATACCTCACCACACTGAAAACCCAGCCACCGCCCTCTGTTCCAGGGAGACTTTACTTGTGTGGCTTGCTTGATTGCAGCATGTTTCACGTTCGTGAGTGACCTGTGTGATGGCCTCCATGATCAGGTCCACCCCTTGATCATGAGGCCATCTGTATTTTGCATCTCTTCCTAGATGTTTGAACGTTTTGTGTGCCCATTGAGCTACAGATCTCTCACCCTTACGCTCCCAGTACAGATCCACCTGATCAATTTCATTTTTGACAGTCTTGTCTACCCGTTCATTGTTTCTATGTTCTTCAGTGGCGTTGTTTTTGGGCATGTGAGTGTCTACATGATGTACCTTTAGAGCTATGTTTTCTACCTGGGCAGTCATGTCCTCCCACAATGCAGCAGCCCAGATGGGTTTACCCCTGCAATGGCAGTTGGTCCTCTTCCACTCCTGTAGCCACCCCCAGAGGGCATTAGCCACCATCCAGGAGTCGGTACAGAGATAGAGCACAGGCCACTTTTCTCATTCAGCAATCTCTAGGGCTACTTGGATGGCTTTCACTTCTGCAAACTGACTTGACTCTCAGTGGCTTCAATGACTTACTGTGTGGGACTCCACAAAGCACCTTTCCACTTCTAATGGTTTCCTACCACATGACAGGATCCATCAGTAAACAAAGCATAACACCTTCTGAGAACTCATTATATGATGGTGCCTCTTAAGCATAAGCTATGTTCTCAGGCAATGCTCCAAAATCTCTGCCTTCTGGCCAGTCCATCTGTTCCAGGATTTCTGGGTGCTTGGGTTTCACCTTTTGAGCTTGTTGCATGATCAACACTACCTACTTACTCCATGTAGCCGTGGTTACATGTGTAGATGGGATGTTTCCTTTGCAACATGGGCAATTGTGGAGCCAAGAGGAGATATACTTCTGTACCAACAA
Source organism: Falco cherrug (assembly GCF_023634085.1). Lineage (NCBI taxonomy): Eukaryota > Metazoa > Chordata > Aves > Falconiformes > Falconidae > Falco > Falco cherrug. Next base: position 9,742,059 of record NC_073698.1, read on the forward strand.
CTTCTGAAGAGGCTTGAACCTCTCATATGTTGCTAGTACTCTTTTTCAGTCGAGGTGTAGTGGGCTTCTGATCCTTGATATCTCTGGCTCCAAAACCCTAATGACTGACCTCAGATGTCTCCTGATGTTTTCTGCCACAGGCTCCAGGCAAGACCATGCTCTCCAGCTGCAGTGTTAAGTAGTTTGCACAGCTGGTACTGTCTGAACAGGCCCAAGAGCTACTGCATGAGCTATTTCCTGTTTGATCTACTCAAAGGCTTGTTCTTGCTCAAGACCCAGGTCAAAATAGTTCCTCTTTTGGGTTACTCAATAGAAAGGCCTCACAAACTGACTATAACCTGAAATACGCATTCTCCAAAACCCCACATGGCCTAGGAAAGCTTGTGTTTCCTTCTAATTAGCTACTGGAGACATATTGCTGTTTTGTTAACCACATCCATAGCATCTATCCTTCCATTTTATTCCCAGGAACTGAATTTCCAATGCAGGTCCCTTGACCTTCTTTTCATGGAAAAACCAGCTTTCAGAAGAATCTGAATTACTCTTTTTCCCTTTTCAAACACTTCCTCTGTCTTACTGTGTCACACAGTGATGTCATCAATGTATTGTAGATGCTGAAGGACATTACCCTTTTCCAGTGCAGTTTGGATTAGTCCATGACAAATGGTAGGGCTGTGCTTCCACCCCTGGGGCAGTGGATTCCAGGTGTATTGGACAGCCCTCCATGTGAAAACAAATTATAGCCAGTACTGTGTAGCCAAAGGAATTGAAAAAAACACATTGGCAATGTCAATTTTAGCAAACCACTTGGCTGTCTTTGACTCTTTTGACTTCATACCAGAGGTCTCACATGTCTGATGCAGTAACACTCCATGCTGGCATCACTTCATTCAGGCCATGATAGTCTACTGTTAACCTCCACCCTCTGTCAGACTTTTGCACTGGCCATATGGGACTATTAAGAGATGAGTGAGTCTTGCTGATCACTGCTTGGGTCTCCAGTTGATGAATCAGCTCATGGACGGGAGCCAGGGAGTCTCAGTTTGTGTGATATTACTGCCGGTGCACTGTTCTGGTAGCAATTGGCACCTGCTGTTTTTCAATTCTCAGCAATCCCACAGTGAAGGGATCTTCCAAGAGGTCAGGCAGGGTAGATAGCTGTTTGGTCTTCTCTGTGTTTACAGTGGCTACACCAAAAACCCATCGGTACCCCTTTGGGCCTTGACATATCCTCTCCTGAGGCAGTCTATGCCAAGGATACAAGGGCCTTCTGGGCTGGTCACAATGGGGAGCTTTTCCAACTTGTTCCCTGTTAAGCTCACCTCAGCCTCCCATACAGAAAATTCTTGGCATCCCCTGTCACTCCAGAGATCCAGATGGGTTCTGTGCCCCTATACCCTGATGTCATCACCATGCACTGTGCACCAGTGTCTATAAAAGCCTTATACTTCAGTGGGTCTGGTGTGCCAGGTCATCAAATCCACATGGTCCAAAGGCAGGGACCCTCTATTCCTGTTCTTGGTCAGATTATTCACTGTTTAATCCTTGCAGTGCCAGACCAGAATTCCCGTCATCCAGGTCAAGGGAGATGATTTCCGTTCTTCTGTGTCTGGGAGATCAGTGGTTGCCTTCTTGTGTCTCTAAAGCAGCTAAGCTGATGGTCTTCTTGGGTAGTCCCTTCTTAATAGCTGAATTCCACCTCAGCATACACTGGTTTCCATCTTAAAGGTGGATTCACTATCCCACTTCCTCACGTCCTCCCCCTGGTCGCGCAGGAAGAACTACAGTGCTCCACATGGCATAGGCCTAGGGCTCCCTTTCCCTCTGACCGGGCCAAGAGAGGTCTGATTTCTTGGGATGCTCCTGATAGCCAAGGCACTGGCCTATAGGGATGAGGAGATACAGAGATTTTCTTCAAAGTTTTGCAGCCAAGAAGACACTCTCTCCACAGTTCATTTATCCACATCCAGGCAATACATTGCTTCCAAGCTGTTAGAATATGGCACTGGGGCACTTTGAATAAACTTCATTGACATGGCCTGTGTGCACAGGCCATCCTCACGATCTTTGGAGACCTCATCACTGCCTAGATCACTGTAGATGACTTCCAGCACTGCTAATTCCCTCAGGTACTGGATGCCTTCATCTGCAGTAGTCTATTTTCCTTGGTAGTTCTCAAGATCTTCCTTGAACAGACATCTGGCCCTCACACTTGAGAGGAGCTGTCTCCAGAGACTAAAAATTGCTGCCTCTTTCCCAGTTCTTCTCTCAGATGCCTGGTTTCTAGCAAAGGATTCCACCTGTTGAGCTTCCTTGCCTTCCAGTTGCTGACTGTCAATGCCATTATCCCAGCACTGGAGCAGCTGGGCAGCAATCCTCTCACCGAGCTTGCGAGCTGGCGGCTGTCATCTTTCTACATATCTCAAAGTTCTGATGAGGTCAGGGACCTGGGAGTTTCCACTTCTTGTCTGAATTCTCTCACTCCTTCCTTCAATTTCTTTGTGGAAGGATTGGTTTCTTTATCAAAACTTTCCTCTTCTTCCTCCTTCATTACTAATTGATAGTATGGACCCATTGTTTTCCTTGTCCATGCTTTCTTTTTCACTCCTGGGGCAATTGCTGTAGCTGTTATTTGGGTCCCTGCCTTAACCACTCTGAGAGTGCTGGGCTGTGGCTCGACAGGCCCAGGCCAGGCCCCAGTGCAGTGCCAGAAGGTGTAGGTTTTCACTGGGGGAGGCAAAGCACCCTTCTGTCAGATGGCACGTCAGTTTGCCAGGGTCACTTGCCTGTTCAGGTATAACGTCCCAGGTTATGGGAGGTGACATCCACCGTGGAGACCTGCTCAAATCCTTCCACACACACTGCCAACCTGGGACCGGCTGCCTTAGGGCACATTTCAGTATCGCCTCACCCAAAAGTTGTCTTCCCTTACACCAGGGCGATACTACTTTCCATAAACCCCATAATATGCTAATAGTGTTAACTAGTAGTATTAAACAGCTCATGTAAAAGTGACCAAGGACCTCGGGAACCTACATAATAAAACCATCCACATCAGTCCTGGTTAGGAGGAGGAAGATGTATTCCCTCATCCTCTTCAAATGATAGTTCCCCCACACAGCAAGGCCACCAATGCCAGGACAAAGCACATGGGCATTATTTCTATTAACATGTTCCCCAGCTTAGCAAAATAAAGAGGGAAGCAGTGCAGCCAAGATACTCCATGACCTATACAGGAGCTTGCCACTTAATTACTACTATAGATATAGCACACAATACAAAACTGCTGTTGTCTCAAACCTCACACTGGATGCCAAAAAGGACTGCATTGGATGCCCACCAAGCTGCTCCATCATTGCACTCCTCAACAGGACAGGGCAGGGAGAAAAGAAGATGGGAAAACTTGTGGGTCAATATAAAGGCAGTTAACACAGCAAAAGCAAAGGCCATGTGCAGAAGCAAAGGAGAACGAAATCTGGTAATTTCTACACAGAAGATCTACTTTTTGCCTTTTTCTTTATTTTAACTGGGGCTTAATTTTTTCCAAATCTGCCACTTGACATTCTCAGTGGTAAAAATCATATCATGAAATGGTATGGGTATATATTAAGCTTAGCTCCTCTCTTCCCCCAGTGTTTCTGTATTCTATATCTCTACATAATATATCATCATATATCTCTACATAAAATATCATCAAAAATATAATACCTACACTAAGGTGGTATACTCAATAGGTGGTGTGGCAAAAGTACAAAGCAGGTAGGTCTGTGTTCTCAAAGAAAGTAGAAAAATCAGAAGGATTAGGGTCAACAAGTCTTTGACATAAGTGCAAACAAAGGATACAAATTTGCAGTCACTGCAGTGTAACAGAATTGTGCTCTTGGTTACTAAATGCAGAATAATTTGCCATCCATATTTTAACTGCTTCAGTGTGCAAAGTTTTCTGTTGCAATAATAAAATTATTGCCATGTCTTAATGTAACAAAGACATCTAGATTTTTATGGAACACTCTCATAGCATTAGTTGATGCCTATTTAACTCTTCTTGGATTCAAAGAGCTTACTTATTCATTGTGAGGGAGACACTATTTCATTCTGACTTCATGAAGATTAATGTAGCACAGGAATCACATTATTAAAATCAACATTTTAAACCAGTGGGAGTGGTGGAAGAAGGGTGAAAACCAGAAAGCATACTCTGGTATACACAGATGTGGGCTCTTCCCCAAGAAGTTTTATGAGTATACGACCTCTAAATCTATTTGTGATCTTGCCAAAATGTAATTAATGTTTTGGGGAAACAAACTGTTTCCATCTTCTAATACTACTGTATATTGTTGGACAGGAAATCTGAAGAGAAAGGGTATTTATCTGACAGCTGGCCTTTAAATGCAGACATTGATATAGGGGCTGAATATTGCTCAGTTTCTAATGTTGCAGTAGAAGTGAATCATAACCAAGCATTTCTCATTAGTTTCAGACTATTTCATGCTTTCCTTGCTTTATTACTCCTTTTACATTCTCTTAATAAAATACCTGAGAAAACAGTTGAAAACTTGTACCATTTCCCCCCCGCCCCCCCCCCCATCACTGAGTATACTTTACAAGGAGAATGCAAAACTGTGTAACAATTTATGCCTTAATTAAGATTTAAGGACTGGGTAGTCTTCATAAAGAAATGATTGGTGAGGTTCCCATATAATAGCTTTGCAGTTAATGGGTTCTGACAATGGCACTTTGCAGAAAGGGACAACTAGATCAAGTAAAAGAAATATGAAAAACAGCACTGGGAGTGTTCAGGTTAGGTTGATGGCCAGGATTATGCCAAGGCAAAAGCTGAAAAATGGTAATACAAGAAGAACTCATTCCTATTCCCCAAATATGTGTATGCTCCATGGTCATTTGGACAAGATCCTGCCCCACAGCCCACCTCTTACATTTCAGCACCTCCAAGCACCTGGAAAATCTTCTCTCCTAGCTGGCTCAGAAACTCCAGGGGAACAGAGCCAGTAGCCTTGTCTTGTGGCCCGTGCAGTGTGCTGAGGCAATCCTTGGCTTGTGGAAAAGGCTGTTAGGAGCCAGTCCAATTTGGAGCAGGTGTAGAGTTGTTCTACCCTGTGCTCAAGGGAGCATTGCTGCTGCGACTGGAGCCCCAGTAAAACTGACATAAAAATGCCTCTGTGTTCCTCCAGCCAGAAACGTAGCCAGCAGGAGCAAGGTACTAGATACCCATGTGAATAACAAGACAAGCAGATAGAAGAAATTGGTGCCCCACTTGACACACCAGGGAAAGGTTTTCTAAAAGGAACATCATAAATCACCAACAAATTGCAGATAAGGATGTATAAGTATCTTCTGGGAAAAAAAAAATAAATCTGATATTTTGGAAGAAGATCTGGCTGATTCAGGGATGGGCTAAATTGTGCCATACACAAGGAGAGGAGAAGCTCTTGAAGGCTTGACCACTGCCATAGGTGTATTAGTACCCTGAAGTCTCTCTGTAGAGGTAAATTTTTCACTTATTTCTGATCTTTCATATTGCATTAAAATTAGTTAATCTGGGAGAAGAGTTCACAGATATGAAGCGCTGTATTACAGTCTGTGTTTTCTGGGGTTTTGATCTTGACGCTGTTTTAATTTGGTATTATAGCCCTGACGCCTAAGAGACCTTACCATGCCTTCAGCATCCATAAAGCTGTATTAGCTTAGCACTGAAAATCCCTTTCATGGCAGGCAATATAAAACATAGAATTAAACTAGTTCCAAAGGTAAACATGACATACTAAGGCCTGTGAATAAAATGCACTCTGAAAAGTGAAGGGAATTTAGTGAGGTCTCTTAAGTCAACACCATGAGATCACTGAATATCATGGAGACTAATACTGGAAGAAAACTATTGCTGGTTTGGTAAGTTTGGCATCCTGGGCAGTGAGTTCAACCTGTTGACAAAAGACTTGGTTTTCTTGGAAACTTTTCACAGACCCTTCCAAAGATAGCAGAAGTCCAAACAACAAGGCTGAAACCTAATTAACAACCTAGCTACATCTTAATTGTGAATGAGTCTCCACATAGGATTTGGCACACATTATTCAAAGTGTATTGATGTTACGCTGTTAGATATTTTATATTAATGTTTCTGAATATTTCCCCATTTATAATCCCAAAAGACAGGAGAAGGGATATCTTTATTAGTTATTTAGGGTTTCACATATGGAGATCTGAGATACAAAAATGTAGGAGTCAGAATAAAAATCTACATGAAGCTGACAGAGTAGCTTTTATATTAAGTTTTAAATTTATAAAATCCCAACTTATTACCCAAACAGACAAGGCAAAAGTAAAGATTACGCTCTCCAAAGTTCTGGGTGAGAAACCAGTCCTGACCTCCACATGGAATGTGGACCAACTGCAGTGAGAGAGGACATCTTTAACACTTCAGCATTAAGTTCTGGTGCTATGGTAAACTATTATGGTCACACATTATTTGTCCTGTTCTGGTGGGACATTTTGTAGTTGCTATAGTGGCAGGGCATGTAGAGATGACCCTGTGCTGGCTTCTTAGCTGCTGTAGTTCCCAGGCTGGCACATTTACTGAAGCCATCAGTGGATTTTCACAGTCAATGGATGCAGCTGGGGACTATGCATGTGTTTATTTTGCTACCTCTGCAGGGCAGGAGTTGGGATCAGTCACATTCTAAACCGTGAAAGCTGGGGCATCTGTAGCTCAGGAGCCTAAGCCCCTAGTAGCTCAAATGGACTGATCTAGCTCTGCATTGCAGTAAAAGGCAAGGCCATGAACCTTAGAATAATACATTAAAATTACTCTGTGACCACATGGGGAATGATTCCTTAATTACACAAATGTGCAGAAGGACTGGAACAACTGATGAATTGCAGCAATGAGGTCCATCCTTATGTTAGCTCTAATGTTTTGATTTAAGTTTCACTAAAAAATGCTGGCTGTGTGTTGTAAATGTTTTGTTCAGAATATGTCATATTCAGCAAACTTTCCATAATGTAAGGCACAATTAAAAGTAGATCCTTCTGGTGTTGTTGGCAAGTCCCTCTTCACCCAGTTCAGGAGCCTCCAAAAGCTGTTGAATGCTGAGCTCAGCACTCTTGAATTAGCAACCTTGAGCCTGAGGTGCTGTGTGGCTCATGCTGGAGACTTGTGTTGTAAGGTGTACTGGAAGCTGAAGTCCACACCTTACCTGGAACAAGCAATTGAGAGAAGTCCACAAATCCAGCAACAAGGGAAGGGACAAAACGACAGCCAGTGATCCTGGTTGTCATATTGCCACCTGAACCCTTAACTCATCCTTATCTGCTTTCTCCAAGAAGCTGGTCTAAGATGTACTTATGGAAATGGTTACATTTCATTTGGAATAATGTAAAGGCTCTTCCTGAAATCTGTGGAGGCTTTTGCTGCTTGCTCCCGAGCCCTGGATGTGGGGATAAAGAAAAGGCTTTGTTCGCTGCCTGGGTGCCAGGCTGCAGTGATTATGCCTTAAAATGTAGTGAGGAAGCAACTGGCACTGAATCTGGCTCTGGGAGCTCACCTGCAAATCAGTTCTGTGCACACCTGCCTGCAGTGAGGGGCTGCCCAAAGCCTCCCACAGCTTAAATCCTGGTCTGGGGAGAAGAGACCTCCTCAGGTGAGCATGGAGGGAGCAAACAGCTCAGAGGAGCGTGAAGTGGCTGCAAAGGTGCTTTGCTGCACGTAGGCACATTCCAGGGCAGCACTTGGGTGGGTAAGTGATTGTATACAACCAGCACTTATGTATGCAATAAAGGATCTCACCTGGGGTCTGTGCCTTCATATGCCACAGAATAAGAAATAAAAAGGAAAGAGAAATACAGGGTGCAGAGAATCAGGGTGAAAATTGAATGTTATCTCTGCTGATATGCATTTATAATGCTAAAAACAGCCAGATAAAAATTGTGTCCTTCTTCTACCCTCAGTTTGAATTACAGCCTTACCAATTATGTTCAAAAGCAAAGTCCTAGTAATGTTTCAGCAGCAAATTCAATGTCAGCACAGGCTAAATTGTGTTCTGCCTCATGCTTACAACTGTCAGGCAATTGCTGAAATTGCCAATGGCTGTAACTTCATTGCAAGCAACAGTGCAAGAAAGCAGTTTGATGGCAACAAGCAGTTACCATCTAAAATATTTTGGACAAGAGATGAATTACTTTTTTGCTGGGGATAGGGTAGGGGCAGGATCCAGTCTTACAAGACACTCAAGCCTCAGACTTCTGGGGCTTTTGCCACAGCCTGAATCAACACGCTGCAGGAAGAGCCCACCAAGCCCTGGTGGGGATCCCTTGAGATCTGCTGTTGAGCATCACCCCTGCCCTCGGCCCTGCAGGTGGTTTGCATGAGCCATGGCAGTGGGCTGTACCAGATGGTGCCTGGAGCCAAGACAGCAGCAGCCTCCAGCACTGTCTGTTCTCTGCAGCTCTCACTGACAGTAGGACCAATGCCCTCGGGATGAGGGAGGCAGTCATCTCCCTACTCAGGGAGGAATCCAGGTCAGTACAAGCCAAATGGGATACAGCATCAGTGTTGTCAGAGCTCGTTGAAATGGCTGTTGTGTCACTTGGATGTGGGGATGCCCTTTTTTCAGTCCTTTCTGTTTCAGGGCTGTTTGGATAATCCAGCTCTTATCTGGCATCTTCAGACAGGCAGACAAGATCATGATGCTGCTATCCGGGGCTTACTGTACCTTATTAGGTGAAGCCGTTTTTGTATCTATAGTAAAAATATGTATTTCTGATATTTAATCTTATCCCTGAATGGCAAAGAAAACATTTCAAGAGCTGTAAAATATTTCAGTTCCTATTTTCATGGGAATCCAATTAAGAAAATCAAATAGCCAGCATATTTGGAGTACACAGAGAACGAGAAAAATGTCAATACAGCCTGAAGATAATCCAAGTGTCACTGAAATTAATATCATCTACTTTCCTTGCAGTCCCTGAGGCCACTAAAGAAAACTTTGTTTCTGTTATTTTTTTTATGCTGTCCCTGAATGACAGCAAAATAATTGCCTCTTTCCCCCCTCAAAAATGTCCTTAAACACTAGTGATAAGTGTACCAAGATGTTCCTGTATCCACTGGAATAGCTCTGAGATGCTGAACAAAACTTATCTGGTCCTTTCAAGGCACCATTTCTGAATGCAGAAGTCCATGTCCTCCAAGTCGCTTGGGTTTTTGGAGAACCAAAAAGCCATTCTCATCAGGCTGCTGAAAAATTAATTTCATTTAGGTTTGGTCCCCAGTGTTAAGGAAATCCCTTTATTTGTATCTAAACATGCCTGGCATCTACTTCTCTCCACTGTGAATATAATGTAAAGAACGGATTTGAAGAGTAAGGGAGAGGCTGGTGTATACTTCTGGACTTAAACCTGTGCGTTTCTCCTGCTCTAATTGAGTATGTGGCTCAGCCACACTGCCCGCACTGATGTGTGGTGGTGTAACGTGTGGATGTTGCTAACACAATGCGTAGGGAAGGAGGGGAGCAACAGTAGACTGGAAAGTACATCTTGATACTAAACCAGGAGGAAGAAAATTACTTGAGGCGCACATTGGGATGATACAGATAAATTTGGAGAAAAGGAAGAGAATGACTAGTTTTTTTATCCAAGGAGGCGGCTGGTCCCTGGGGGGTGTTTATGCATAAGCAATGAAACTGGCATTTGTGAGGGAAATAAAATATGGGTGGCTAAACATTGCCTTTCCTACCTCAGCTTCACTTCTAGGTGGAGATTTTGTTACAGTCACTGATTTAATCAAGAGAAACTCTTCCTCTCACTTGTCTTTCCCACTACCTTTGGGCTTCCTGTACCTTTCTGTACTTCAGAACACAAATGTATTTTTCTGTTCTCAGAATAACTTTGTTTTCCTACATGTATTACATCCTTTATGTCTTCTCCCCTCCTGCACCTGAATTCTGAAATCTGATATTCCACAGGTAACTGAAAAAGGCATTAATCTCTCTTCTTTTCTGTAAGCAACATCCCTGCCATTACACATTTTATATAGTGAAGTTTGTGGCACAAAACTGATGCTGGTTATTGAGCATAAGAAAGATGGAGCAATGTTTTGTTGTGTGAGCCAAGAAAGGATTCCAAAAATGTTTTTATCCAGTTCAGATCTCTGGCAAACACTGAGGTGCAGCTCCACATTGAAAGCCTTCTCAGGCACGTGGCTGATATATTTACAGGACTCTCATCTGAAGGTGATCATGCAAGGAAGACTTATTCCAATGAGCTTTTTATATGTGTAGCCTTGTGGAGCTGACATTGCCTAAGATACGGCTTTATCAAGCCGCAAAGAGACATAAACTGCTGCAGTATCAGATGTAGGGACATTTCAAGGAGATTGGTGTATGCTTTATAAAACTGAGGGGAAATTTCCTTGCCAGGATACAAAATACATCTCCCTCTCCTTACTTTTAATTCTCATTTATTACTAAATCTTCTGTTGTAAACAAGACTCAGAGGCAGTTTTTTACAAGCTGAAAAAGTTGGAACAATAAATATGATCATTAGAAATACAGCTCAATAGATTGTATGGATAAGCCGGTAATAGACTTTTAAAAATCTGGTTTTGATTTAAAAATAAATAAAATAAGATCCAGCCATCATGTGAATAGTAAGTTAGGTGGGGAATACACAGCTGTGAAGCCATGGTGATGGGTGTCCTGTTACCAGGAGTGCATACTGTGTCAGCTGTGCTCATGGATGCCAAGGGGGGCGGGGGGTGTGTGTCAGTTTCCAAATAGCTCCTGCTGAATTTGTGTCTGGCTGAGGAACGAGGGTTAGGTTTCCTGAGGAACATTGTTTGGCATTGATGTTGAGGGGTTGTTTTGTGTGCGTATTGACTTTGGTCCCTATAAAGGCATAAAAGGCATGTCTAAAGCCAGATGAATAGTTTGCAAAATGTAGAAGCTCATGTAATACAAAAAGCAACTTTCTTGACTATGAAGACAACTACTTGCCTTTAAAACAATCAGGGCTGGGTGAAAAATCATTGACTCATCCATCCTATCCTATAAGAGATTTTGAGGTGCCACCCTATCCTGCTTTTCCATCCTGAAGGCCAAGTAAGACTTTCAGAGGGTAAATCCTCCCACAAGCCCAGACTGATGCCTTGCCTGAGGCATGGAGACCTGCATGCCCTGGGAAGACGGCTCAAAGCACAGACCCCAAAGGCCAAGATGGTGGCTGTTTGCTCCACTTTGCCTTACGTATGATGCTTACAGGCTGATTACCCAAACTTCATCGGGTCAATGGGCAGATCCCATTGCTGGTGTTTTGGCAGTGGGTCCTCTGTTGGTCCATTGAGGTACTTGGAGCCAGTTCCCTCCTAAATGAGCTCCTTTTCTGACTGATCTATGTTGGGTAAAACCTCAGATGCTCACTAAAACAGATGCATGAACTGGGATCTCCAACATCTCGTACAAGACCCACAGTGGTTGAAGAGTTGACTGTTTGCACTGACCAGACTGGTGCAGTGGCCTGATCCCTGCAACATGGGCTTTGGAGGCTTCTAGATGACCTAGATGGGATGTGAACCTGAGCATATTCCACACCGCCAATATGCTGCTCTGGAGGACATGTGAAGCCAAGTCTCTTTTCCTCCCCTTCTCCATTCTTCTGGCAGAAGAAAGCTTTTCATAGAGGGGAAGGCTTTGCTCGGTGATTGCTGCTGCCCTGGAGGCAGGGCTGGGGGAGTGAGACTGGAGGAGCACTTGCAAATCCATTTTATTGCTGTTTCAGTTTTCTCAGTTAAAAGGTTTTTTTCTTATGGAAAGTTCCACATTTTACATTTTCTGAAAAATGTCCCATCACTTTCATGGCTAAATGATATTACTTCGCAATAATTAGGTACCCTAGGTCATATATGACAGCAATGCAACATTCTGTACCATGAAAGGGTTAACTTTATATATAAAAATCTGTCAATAGGCCACACCTTGACTGACACTTCCACTTATATAAATCCATTCAGCCAACTGTTTTTCCCCTTGTCTTCCTTCTCTTTCACCTCAAAAATTTCTCCCCTAATCCACGAGAATTATATGCAAACCAAGCCTGTGAGCTCTTCTGGAAAAAATCTGTCTCTTCTTCCTTTGTCTATACAGAGCCTGGCACAATGAAAACCTGATCTCTGAACAGGGCGCTGTAGTGGTGTGTGCTCTGAGTGTTTGAATACTTGAATTCTGTTTATTAGTCATAGAGAAGAGAGGCTGTGGGATACAAGTGTTGGAGTGGTTTATCTCTAAAGTAGCCAAACTGATATTTTGCAAGAGCATTGAGATTTACACCACAGCAAGGAGAACACGAGCCCTGTAGTCTAGCAGATTCTGGTGAACAAAGATGCAAACAAAGACAAAAATGCAAACCTAAGACTGTTTGGAGCACTTGTGCATTTAACAGTAGTAACTACAGCAACTAGTTCATAACTTTTTTGGATTAAAAAGAAAGTATCCCTTGATTCTTTAGTACCTGCTTGTGAAGAAAATAAAACTCTGAAATTGGATCTCCCTGAATTTCTCAGCCTGGTTGGGGAAGGATGAGATCTGCACCACCAGTTAGATGTTAGAACAAAGCTGAATATAAAACCAGGACTATATTTTTTATTTCTAGATCTAGTAACTCAGGTCTTTAGAAGGCAGCTGAAGTACACCAGTGATTCCCGGATCAGGTTGAGGAGAGCAGACAAATACCAGCCCCAGTTAAAATTTCAGCTTTATCCCTGGGTTCAAACTGACTGAAACTCACTTGAGTTCATCTGCTCAGCAGATTAATATTTTCATTGACAACATAAGCACAGCCACAACTCATTTACCTGTGAGGTCGTCGTTGGGCCAGGAGCCGAGCTGGCAGGCTTTGCATGTGTATTCATCAAATACGTATTCGTTCTCTTTACAAGGAGTGCAGGTCCAACAGCAACTCACTTCTCCTTTACGGATCACCTGAGACAAAAATTGACATTTAGTTTAGCAGCATAAATATACATTCATGCTGCCCCAGTTGCTAATCTAATTTTTTTAAATTTGTTATTTTTGATAGAGTTTTTTAAAAGTTTTATTTTAAAGGGAATTCCTGTTCAGGATATGTTTGCTTATACAAAATATGATACAAGTTCTCAGTTCTCCCATCATGTATGTACCAGGAGAAAACATCGACTCCACAGAAGTATAAGTGGAGGTGTAGAATGACAATAAGATGTTTTTTTCCCCTCTTATAATTAACAAAACTCTAAATTGCATAGATGGCGATGTGCCTACAGAAGCCAGTCCATGATACTCGAAGCACATAATTCAGTCCATGGTGGTCCATACAGGGAGTCATGTCAACAGCGTTACTTCTGTAAGGGTTCATTACCCAAAGATTTTTGGATAATGTGATTATTCTTCACCCAGTTGTGAATGATTTGTTAAAATTGATTTTTTCCAGCTATCAAACTGAACATGCCTTTTCCAGTATTATTTAGGTATTTCATTTCTAATTAACATTTAAGAGTGAGAATGTTATCTTTATCTATTTTAACATCTGACCCGATTTCTCATTTTATAATTTACTGCCAAATGTTGTTGCACACTCATGATTGAGATGCAGATTTTTCAGGATCTTTGTTTATCATCTCTGCACACTGAAAACATCTGTGTTTCTTTTCAATATGTCTTTCTTTTGAAATAAAGTATTCCCAGCTTCTCTACTCTTCCCAAACAATTTATAAAAGGAAATTCCCAATTATAGCATAAGTAGTAGGTTGACTTATGTATCTTTTGTAATGATGAATTTAGAAGGTGGCTTCAAAGCCAGATGTCTTTATTGCAATTTTAATAAATAAAATGTAAAGGAGTATGATCAAAAAGAACTGGATTACTCTTTGCAATGTTGCAGTGAAAAAGGTGTAAATTATCATATTAATCAGAAATATGGGGACTTGAAAACTTCAATTTTTGGTGGTGTTTTTAAAATTGTAGGCTATGAAAAAAGAAAAAAGCTACACCTGAATAGCTAAACTGGCAGAAAGGCCATAGGAGCATAAGTGATTTGCTCTGCACATGTTGAGATTAAAGCTACCTGCAAAGCAAAATATCTGCCTATCAGCATTATTTGCATCGTGGGATTTCTTTCATTTTGAACTAGAAAACCAGTTCTTAGGAAGCTTGTACTAATTACTGGACACGTATTTTGGTAAACTTAATGCATTATAAAAATCCATAATTTTACAATGTACAAAATACTCAGGAAAATGAAATGACAAAATAGAAACTGTATGGTGTTATCAAAGCACCTAAACCTTTTATCAAAATAATTAATTTATACTTTTCTGTTAAACTTTTCAACAAATCAACATAATCTATAAAATACTTGGAATTTGGCACATCTGTCAGAAAACTTGGTACAGTGATCATTTCTTACCCATCACTAACTAGGGGTTAATCCAGAGAAGCATTATGTATCCTTCTCTAGGAATCAAAATAGTTGTTCTCTACTACTCTACTACTCAGAATCAGGTTAGACTTTTCTGTATTAAATTGCTTAGTCAGCTATTTCTTCATCCTCTTAGTTTTAATTTCTTGAACAATTGTTTGTTGTAGCACTTAACTGTAAAACAACCTTTTCTATCCCTTTTAATAAAAATAATTATTTTTAAAGCAAAAAATATTTTCCCTTCCCCTTGTCATCTGGGCAATCCTTTGAACCTCTGTTTATCTAAATAATAGCATGTTCACATTATTTCAGATGTATAGAGTTAGGTTATTTGGATTTTATCAAGCACTTCAGATGAATGTACCAAATGTTGCTAAGTGTTGGATATATCATTACACTGAATCTTTCGAATTCCTGCATAATGACTTAGTCCCACAGAATTCCACCACAGAACTTGGCAGGGTCAGGCTCTCCCCATCATCTGTGAAGACCACGAAGATAAAGGACTGTGAAGAATATAATCAATAACCTAATGAGAAGCATAAAGAATATTTCAGACACAGAACTTCAAGCATGTGTCTAAGTGTGTGATGTATTGTATTCATGGTGAAAAATCCTCTTGGGAGAATCCTTGAGAGCATGGGCAGAAGGTGGAAGGAAACTGCGTTAATGAAGATCACAGGATACTTCCCATCACTTGTGCTGTGGCGACAGATCATAAAGGAACTCGGAGCCGCCCAGTTCCAACGTTATTATTGGTTTGTCCATCTCTGTCCTCTCACATATGTAACTCTGGCTGGAGCAGGCTAACATCAAATCCCTGTTTAGCTACTGCGAGAGTAAGTCACACCACCTTTCTTTATGTGTCTGCAGAAGGTATGTTCTCATCCGAACCAACTGTCCTGGCTAGGTGCCTTTTCCCATCAGTGAAGAGAAAGAAACGTTTTGACACCAAGATTCATCTTAATTGTGTTCAAAGCCTACATGAGGATGAGATGCCTCCTGATCTGGAATAACGTATTGTTTCCATTGACTATAAAGAAAGTTGAGAAATCTGATATAACTGTATATACCTACACTGAAGACATAGACATTTGGTCTGATGAGACTCACTTACTAACTCTACAAAGACCAGTTAGTGAATAAAACATGCTGACTGTGTCCCAAAACTCTGGGAAACTCAGACTGAAGAGATTCACTTAGTGTTGCAGAGCATGGTCAGCCTCCCACCAGCCCCTCCACGTAGCTGCTTCCCAGTTTTGCAGGCATGCCATGTTAACACAGGGGAAAAATAACCCAGCTTCCGGTGAGACATGTCAGAAATTACAGCTGTTTCTTTTTTTCAGTCTGTTGTCTGTGCCCATCCTCTTAGTCCACAGGCTTTTATATAAATGACTGCAAGGTAAGCTAAGGACTTGCAGTATTTTAACTGTTCTGCAGTAAGTGCCATGGGATGCTGAAGAATAATAAAGAACAATTAATATGTGACAGATTAATATGTGACCCTCCTTACTTGAACATGGAAAGGGAGGAAGGAAAAATGTAAAACGTGGGAAACAAAGAAACAGTAAACCAGGTATGATTAAAAACAAATGTTACCTACATTTCCTGAAGTTCTCAGTACTGGTAGTTACTGATATTCTGTGATAATACCACAGATTTAAGGTCTGAGTAATAATGTTCCAGTCTAGTTGTCTATGTCTAGCACTGAAATAGTAGCAATTATTGTTTATAATTTACCTGCAATTGTACCGACAAGTCCCAGTCAGGGATTTGCACTCCACTGAATCATACTGTAAAAACATGCAGAAAACCCCCCCCAAACAATACCTGGTCTAAAGCATTTGGAATATAAGGATAAAAAAGTCAGCCGTTCACAGATATAGGAGTACAAGAAAATGGCAACTTATGAAAATAATGACTATGATAGGAGTAAGAACAAAATACATGTCTGGACTTTAAGGTGTGGGATACTGTCTCCCTGTAAGAGTCAAGAAACACTTGCTTTCAGATTTCAAGGCTATGCATTCCACGATTGAGGTAAATGAAGAAAATATTTACCTTTATCTGGCCTTTTTCACAGGGTTCACTGCACACAGATCTGATGATATTATTTTTCTCTGACCATATTTCATCATCGTCCATTTTCAGCTCACCATTGTCCCAGCTGCCAACATTGATATAGTCAAAGTAGTCCTTCCCCATTTTCTTAAAATTCATGATTTCATATCTTTGGAAACACAAAAGGGAGACATAGCTGAGTGGAAGAGAACATCACGAAATGTTTACAGGAACACTATACAGTCAATCTCAAGCTGCTGAAATAAAAAAGGCAAAATTTCAAGTATTATACTTGCCCTTGAGTGTCTCCCAATATTTTTTGTGATATTATAATCTTTCTTTTCCTTTGTAATTTCATTTGTTTTCTTCTATCACAATGAAAGTTCCCTGAACACTTGGGGTTAAGTGACTGAGTTTCTGAGAATGACTATATTTATTTAAGGAGAACAATTAAATGAGCCGGACAGGATTCATCCTGTGTAGCTTTCAGCACTGAAGCTTCTAAACAACGGCATAGGGAACCCTAGCTGTCCTAGGCTCCCTCTATAGCAGATGCAGAGAAATCTAAACCTACAGTGGCAATTGTAGTGCTCCTCACTGTTTGCAGGTGCTTATTCCTTTCTGGAGAAAGCAAGCCTGAAGACATCTGAGCTCCTAAAGTGAGGCAGAAGCAACCTAGGTCTGTGGGATCAAAAGAAATGTCCTGCGCTGTAAGACCGCAAGATGCAATTTGGTGTTGCACCCAGAGAGGGGTCAGGCATCATTCTTCAGGCACAGAGCCCATGACTCTGGAACTTGTTCAGGCTTCAGGGAGATATTCTTATCAAGAGGCAGCTTGTAGTCCAGGCATTTGAAGAACAAAATCGAGACTTGCCTTTTTTTTTTTCCCCCTTTTCTTCTATAGCATTGCAGCAGCAAATGTTATTCTCTCCCATCCATACAACTCCCTTCATTTCGATGTAAATCCTCCATGATCAGAACACATTTAATTCCTTGTGCAGGATGGTGTGGAAAAGAAAGTATTGATGCCTCAGTCCTAGGCTGCTTTTGTGTCACATCATCTCATTATCTGGGGACAGAAGTGTTAAGAGCAGAGCTAGAGCTGATCAGAGTTCTCAGTTTCATGTTCCTCTTCCTCCTACTTTCGTTTTAGCTCCCACAGAGTCTTACAGAAGGACTGTGGAGGTGTGTGGGACTCACTAGCCTCCTACTGGCATGCTGAACACCAGGCCACCTTTTGCCTTACAGGCCAGTTCTTTTAGCATTTACTTGTAAGGCATGTTTGGAAAGCTGGGCAGCTCCTGAAGTGATGATGCCATGCTTTTCTTTACCTTGTCTTTAGTGGATTTGGCAGTAATCTGACTAAGCAACATGAAATTCATAGATGGAAAATAAGCAAATGATACAGACTGAGAAGATCAGCACAATCATAGGTTTAGAAAACCCGCCTGGCTCGTGAAGAAAAAGACTTTTTTCTTGCAGCAGGCGTAAGATTAGTCCTCAAGCAAAGCATACAGACAGGGTTGGATTAGGAGTGGTATTTTCAGAGTGTAATTTGTGAAGTCCAATGTACAGATAAGTCAAAGAACCAGCTCATTAAATCCATCTCTTAACTAAGATACCCAAGTATCTCCCGTAAGTTTTGAAGGAACACTTTTAAGACTGACAAGCAGTAGCCATAATATATCTAGCATCAATATTTTTTCCCATGCTGATAATTTACAGTAGAACTGTTCTATAATACTCTCCATCCATGGATTTCAGGATGCTTTGCATCAGGAAACAAAGTCTAACTTACAGTGGGGAAACTATGGCAGGGATTCGATGTCAAAATCACACACAGGTCAGGATTAGGCCTGAAGCAACCTGTGAAAGAAAATGGAAGTGGAGCCTGACTGAATGAGTGATATGATATTACCGGTACCACATGACTCTTGAGTCTTTCCAAAAGAAGAGGAAACGAGCAACAACACAGCTAAGAAGAAAGGTTTATGGTACTCCTGGATTTTGGAATATTTCACTTTCCACCCTGTCTGAGGAAGGAAGCGCCCATGGATTTGAGAATGACCTCATCTAAATTGGAGATGTGAATTCCAGACTGACACAAATGAGTTGAATCTAGATAACACATGCACAAACCAAATAAACAGGCTTTTATGCACAGTTATAAACCGACATTTTTTTTCTGAGATTCACATGCATAGTAAGAGTCTGTTCAAGGATCAAACGGATTAACCAAAAAGTTAGCCCAGAAGCCCCTGTGGAGTCTTTAGTCAGTATTGTCAGGACCTTGTAACGCTCCTCTGTGGCTTGCTTTGTTAAAGCTGTCAGTTCTGAGTTTCATGGGCAGATGAATGACGGTACTGCCAATGCTTAACAGGCCACAGGACCTAAACCACACATCCCTCCAGTAGTAGTTCCATGCATACATCCCAAGGGGAATACCGGAAAGAAATCTAACAAATTAAATAAACTATTGTCTCAATATGTTGTCACTCTCTTTGTGGAGAACAGCATTGGTGGACTGATAGTAGTAGCCAGACACAGTAAGTCCATTGCTATAGTGGAGTTCATGAGTCAGTGTTTCCCTGGAACTTCCTTGAGATACCACAGGGACAGATTGTCACTTTAAGACAGGAGAGACCAGATGGTGCAGCAGCATATTTCCAGCACTGCCCTAATCTCAGTGCAAAATACTTGTTTCAAAACAGAAGTGCCATGAAGTTGCCGAGAATCCATATTCTCTTGGTAGCACAACCAAAACGTCAGCATCTTGTTTTCCTTGCCCTTTCCTGCCTTCTCAATTTCTTCTTTGGAGTTTTGATAGTATTTACAGATAGCCGTTATCTTCCTGAGAAATCATGGCTGTTCCTTCCATACTCATTTGGGTTTTTCCATGTCTTCTGTCTGACCTAGATGAAGCCCTCCACTAGACTGTCTGCTTAAAGTTCAACATATACATACAGGGCATTGGAATAGGACCAGGATTCAGGACATCTTGTGGGATTAATCATCTGTTGCATAATATCAAACCCTTTTTGCTATACATCAAAATCCTGAGCTATCTAGGTCAGAGAGGTTTTTTGTGTTCTCATTTCCTGCTTAACACTGCCACCAGGGTACAGGGGTACACTTGTGAGGATTTAAATTTCTGTTTTACAAAGTGAAGATGCAGCTACAAATGCAAGTGACCAGGGGAGAGGTGTTGTTCCAGTATGACTGCACTATCTCCCAGCTGTTGCAAATAGTGTTTGACAGTGCTCAAAAGACTATAAACTACTCAAAACCTGGGCATTGGAGATGGACCTTCCTGTAAAGCCTTCTTAACCATGAAAAATTATATTTTGACTCAGTGTTGTCTAATTTAAGCACATAGACTGGATTTAATGATGCGACTATTGTAGGAAAAGAGAGAATAAAGAACTATGTATCAAAAGTAAACAAACTCCATGGACATTTTGTCACCACACACAGTCCGTTAGTTTGAATTGACAGATTCCTACTGCATCTCACACAAATCCAGTGAGGCTGGATTTACTTAAAGTTGTGTTACCCCGAGGTGCATAACCCCTGCTCATCAGTGAAACACTAACGTCCCTGCTGTGACTGAGCAAATGACCGCACATAATTCCTTCATTTTTTTTAGAATTGAATTTAAAAAGACCCAAGACACTCAATTAAATTCCTTGCAACAAACTGAATTAAATCGGTATTGTTAGGCAAGCCAACATGAAGGAAAGCTGAAGCTAAAGATCTCTTTGCAACATTTAGATATTAACCTTGGTGTTGTCATGCCACATATCATTTATTTGTAGCAGTCTTCTGTCTTTCTGCAAGATATGAATGAAACAGATAGGAATAAGGTAGGATGCAGTCCACTGCAACTGAGCACCATTCAAACCAAATAGGAACCCTTTAAGAGAAGTCTGGGACAAGTCTTTTTAAAATAATTTGGTCAGAAAAACCCAGACTGAGCACTTTTCTTCAGAATTCAGCTATTTGTAAAAATAGAAATGTTTAGCGGAAGACAGCCTTGCTCACCAAAACAGTGCTGAAAATACATTTCCATCTGAAATTTTCCTGGGTTTCTGCCAGTTTGTGTCTGAGTTCTCCTACCAGCTCACAGTGCACCTCCTTAGAGTCTGAGTCTGAAGAGTCTGAAAATTTGTGTCTCCAGAGAAACAGTCTGCTTTTGTAGGTGGCTGTCCTGCTTTCCTGTGGGGAGAACGCTGACTTTCCAGGTTTTCAAATGAAATAAAATTTTAACAAATCAGTTCTGAAATTACAGGAATTTTTGGAAATGTCAAAATATTTTTACCACTGGATTTACCTTTTCCTACCCATACTCAGAAGTTAATGCTTTCCTTTCTGTTCACATTATTGGGAGAGGGCAAAATTTAAATGAGTGTACAGGATGAACCATTTTGCTTCTAGTCATCTGTTTATACAATGCCGTCATAAAGATGTTTAAAATCTTGCCAATAATGTAGACAGAAAGGGATGCCTCAGTCAAACTGGAGCAAAAGCAGTGAATAAGGCAGGAATCTACCAACTGAAATACAGGGAAAAATTATACTTTGAATGCTATCACATTTGCTCTTCATCTTCTGAGAGTTCAGTAGGCAGAAACCCAGAAAAAAATCATTACACTTTTCAATGTGCATTTATATGGGTACTGCATATATGTCATAGAAAAAGAAAAACTTGTCTTACAATTCATAGATGTATGTGTACAGCAAAAGAAGTTTTATTTAAATTCAATTTGGCTTATAACAGCACAGTATGAATTAATAGCTTAGTCTGTTATGCAAGGCTTTATTTGGAAGATATGGAAGCAGATTTTTAATAATTCTGATGGGAAAAAAATCCCAGACAAATCAGTAAATTATTTCTCACACTGTTTTACCTTTCTTATTAAAGAACTATGTCTGCTGTGATTACTTACTGCTCACTCACATAGATTTAAACATCCAAAGAGAGCAATGCTGTGGTAGCTGTCATGGTCTATCAACATGAAGTTGAAGGTCTTATGATTTTTAGTGAGAGCAAATTCCTTTAAATGGTACAGATGAAAATGCAGATTCATGCAGGAAGATTGTATGAAGAAAGTTCATGTCTTTAACCTTAAACATCATAAAAAATGTACATAAAAAAAGAAGAGTTATTTTGGAAAAATTACACAGAAAGTCAGGAAATGTGAAAACAGAAGTATGAGATCTTAGCTCTGGTGTCAAGCCCACATGCATCTACTACGAACAGTTAGTATGTCTGGTATTAAACAGTTTGACAAATGTCAACATTACCTTCCTGGCGAGTCACCGTTCTCATCAAACAAGATCATGTCCCCAGAGACCCCAGTAAAGTTTGTCTTCATGAGGGATTCCAGGAGCTTCCGACCATCTATGGGCTTCATGGCATCACAGAGGCCCACGTAGCCTGGGCACAGTGACATCTGCATGTTGTGGAGGCCGTATGCCATCGAGTATATTGCATTGATCACAAAGCCCATCTTGGAGTCCTGAACATGCTGCGTCCTCAGGGTCATCTGGCCTGCCAGGGAACAGCGCAGAGTGGGTGGTTAGTGCGTGGGGCTGAAATACAGTCAGCCCTTCAGACATCTGTTGGTAGGTTGGCTATGAATGGTGGAAAAAGTCTTTTACAGTGTCTTAAACAGCTCATAGCAGATGCTCTTACTGGTACACACACTAACCATGCTAAAAAAAAACCCAAACAACAACAACAACCCACCCCCCGCCCCAAAAAAAAAAAAAAAATAAAGGAATGAAAGAAGAGATTCCCCTCAGATGTTTTACTATCCAGCTGCTGTTTTTCTCTCTGTATGTAGCTCCATACCTCACATACGTTATTTTCCTTTGCCTTCTCTTCCATGTGGGTTTTTTTTAAGCATGATTTATGATCATTATAACATGTTTTGGGGAATCTAGTACTTCTCCACACCTGCAGAAATCTCCCCAGATCCTCACAAATCTTTTGTTGAAGTATAAATGCTAACATGGGGTCTATTCTATAGTGACCTTGTAGGCAAGACTTTTGTTTCAGAGACATGGGAACCCATCCTGTGCAGACAGACCTACCTAGGCACAACTCCTTTACTGCACCAGAAGTTTCTGTACTAACTCTTCTGATTCTGTCTCTCCTGCCTCTCTATATTTACGAAGTGAGGACAATGATGCAATGTAGATGGATGCATTAAAATGTCTGTGAAGAGTTTGATGATGCGGGTTAGGCAATGACTCCATTTAGCCAAAACTGGTTAACCTTACGATGTTTGGCTTTTAAAACATAGTGCTTGGATTTGTATTTCCTATTTAAGCTTCTGTGAAATGCACTATAAAAGTACATTGAGTAGCACCCTGAAGGCCGTTTTTTTATAACCCGGTGTTATTAATGACACAGATTCACTCCGTTGGCAGTGCCATCCCAGCTAAGGAAGAGTAGGCTGGAGGTTTTCTGCCTCGTATGTCATTAGCAAAGCTGCCAGCTGCACTCCAGCCACCAGATCTTTAATACTGGGGCAGTGAAAAGAGCCAGACATAAAGCAACTGCATCAACGGTGCTGGGAATATGTCGGACACCTGGAAAGGTTTGGCTCTGGAGGGAGGACAATGAAAGAGCTCTAGTAGAACATTTGCTCTCCTTTTATCAGTCAAGTAGCCAACCCTAGGAGCTAGGGAGTCCCACATGTGGGCATCTAGGAGCAAAGCAAATGCAAACAACCTTCTGTGTCCACTCTGTAAGACAGTGTCTCCCATAGAGACATTGGCAAGGGGCAGGGATGGAGCTTACACCTGCAGGGGTAGCACAGTGTGAGAAGTAATTGATGCCACAAAAAGACTGACATACAGACAGGTTTTTTCTTGAAATAAATGAAGACTAATATATCTGACCCTGAGAGTGGCACTCATCTAGTTTAACAATATCCATCCAGCATCCAGTCTGACATCTGAGCACCTTTTGTGGAGATGAGTAAGAATGTCCAGCTGGTGACTGATCCCATCATAAAACAGGTCCCTCTACAAACTCCCCTTTCCATTAGCGAAGCAGATCACCACACAGTTCTAATCACTAAAACATTTCTGAGCACTGAAAACATCAGGAAGGGTGGCAAAAATACATAGTTTGAACTGAAAATGATTGTGTAGAGGTCAGTAAGTGAATGAGGGGACTGAGAGATCCATTTTCCCATTCTCTTTCATGTGGGAGCTGGCACTCCCAATTCCAGTCAACCTCAGGAGCGGTGATTAACATTTTGTATAGCAAAGTGATATGAGCTTGGAATATCTGTAATGGAAAAAAAACCTTGGAAACAAACCACAGTGTTGCTCATTTTTTCTGTTCTACCAAGGTATTGCTTTTTCCTAATTAAAAATAATAGGCATAAAAACTGCAACAGTGGAGTACATGTAAAACCCATGTTAATTGAAATTAAGTGGAAAATTGAACAAGCATATTACATTACAATACACAAAACCTGGTTTAACCAATTATTCATCCTCAAAATTAACAGCTCACAAACCATGCAGTTAATTATAGTAGCCATTAGAATGAATCAGATTTGCATCAGCAATAGTATTTTTTTATGAAACAATATTCAGCTGCTTTATTGTGTATGATTGTTTAAAAACATAATAACTTAATTCTTACAGGAACACTGGGCTTTGTGCTTCAATTTTACAGAATTATTATTATGACTTCCTTTAAACATTGAACCTCATTCAGTTCACCTGATGATTTGTAATGAGGGTGCTTAGCTTGTCACAGAAGCTGCTGGCAATTGTCAATGGAGTTCTGAGGGAATTAGCTGTTGTGAGAATTTTAATATACTTCCTGCAGCTGGAGAAAGCATTTCCCCAAGATGTTAACTGCCTTGCTTTGCTCTATAGGGGCAAATCCAACCTGCCAAGTCTGACACTTTGTTTACAGGACCTCAGGACTCTGTAGTTAAGGGGAACATCTCAAAAACTGAGACAAAAGAAAACTTTTGCTCTTTAATATACTGCAATATGGTCTTAAAAAACACCAGTATTAGAAAAAGGAGTGAAGTCTGAAAATATTTTTCAACGCATTTCACAAAGTACTCAGGCACATCAGACTTGAAGCATATAAGTAACCCTATTTACCTCAGTGATCTGACGATTGATTTTAAGGGAAGGCTGAATACACAAGCTAAAAGGTAGTTTCTCAATCAGAAAAAAAACAAAAAACAACCCCCTGAAAATATTTTAAATCTGTCTCTGCAACAAGTATGATTTAGGTAGCCTTAAAACCATTGTCCACTGAAGTGTTAATGCCTATTGTTCTTGCTGAAGTTTGAACACATGTTCTTCAATTCATACACGAGTGTTGTCTTCAGTCAAGAACCTTTCCTGACACAGGTCACCATGAGATGGAGAGGTAGCACAGATGAATTTAATGATGATGATGCCAGTAATGTCAATGGAATTGAATTTATAGTTTAAACTTTTAATCAAGAATAAAGAAAAGATCTAATAGAAGTTGAGGAGTTCCTACATAATTGCTGGGCAGAGAACAAATATCCACAGACTGTAACCCATATGCTTGTTTGTAACACCCATAATATAATACTTTTCTATTAGAGTAAAAAAAAACCCATATCTATAAAAGATCTGTTTTTCTCCATCTTGCATATTCCCATATAAGAAAAATTTGCAAAGAAGGAAATATTAATGTCTTGCTTTCCTGTGGGCTGGGAAAAAGCCAGCATAATGTTGCTTAAAGTTGTCATGTAGGGATAAGCAGCACATGCTCGCGTTTTAGTTCAGTTCAGGTGTGGGCTTTCAAAGCTGATTTCCAAATCGTTCCTGCTTATTTAGTTTTTATTTGGGCTGGGCATCACAGTTTTGAGGTAATGTATCAAATTTCTTATGAAAGACACTAAACCAACTAAAGTGCCCCAGCAAAGCACCTAATGCACTACAGCTGCAAGTGGGTGTCCAAACCTTAGGATGAGGCTACAGTCACTTTAGAATAAACCTCCCCTGAGCTGTGAATCTTTCTTGGCTCACAGAGTTTGCAATCAGACTCGGCATTGCTCCCAGGATGCTGCAGACAGCAGGAGCTGGAGGTACACAGGTGACAATGTGCATGGGCCACGTACAAAGCTGCATTTCATAGGTCTCCAATTGATTCTTATTGTAATTTTGACAGGCTGAAGTACCTTTTCTGTGGCTGGACTGAGCAATTTTTTCAGGACATAGCTCATTTTCCCACAAACATTGTTTAGAATTATATCAACCTGTTTATGAATCTATGCTGAATTTGGTGATTATGTCCAAATGATTACAGAAAGTAATCTGTACTGCAGTAGCTCAGAACTAATAAATATTAACACTGTACCATGAGAATTACTGCAGAAATAAAAAACTCTGCCTCCTGTAATTAAGATGAACAAGTGGAAGAATGCAGGGTGAATCAAATCATACTTAATGAGGAAATAAAATAGTACTTGCAATCATAAATGATCAAACATCATGGAATTCTCTGAGAAATGAGGGAATCTCAGTGGTTAGAGCACGTGCACAGATCCCTCGGTTCTGTTCAGTGTATTCCCTTATCTTTCCTGTCCAAGTAATTCTGGTAAGTAAATAAAGGCTTATCCTTTTATTTTCCAAGCTGTGAGATCCTGAGGCAGTTCCAGATTTATTGTCATATTGCCATTTCTGGCTACAAACATAGACAAAACCTGTCCCTTCTTTGGCAAATCAGATAACCCCTTCATCCTTCAGCTTCCCATCTACTAGTAGTATTCCTTTCAACTGTGTTTATCTGCCATCTTTCTTTAGACTAAATATTCCTCAGGAAGAGGACTACTTCTCATTACCCTCCTGGTTTTCCTCTGCTTAATGCAATGGGCTTATTATTGGCTGGAGTTTTTCAATATTATTGTGCTATCTCTGAAATGAATGTAAAATTATCCTGGATTTCATGGGAAATATAAGTATGTAAATATTTATTCTATAGATCATTTAGGAATCTATATATACAGGATTCAGGTGGCAATATGGTCACATGCATTAAATATCAGCTGAGGAAATTTCTGCCACTGGAGTACATAAGCTAATATGCATGTTTTTTCCTGCTTAAACATATGTTCTGTATGTCTGCTTTTATCTGTGTGTTCCCAGCTTTACTGTAGGACTGTGACTATAGCAAAGGCAAAGAAGAGCCTGAGAACGGTATAAAATCACAGCATCGTAACCTACATCTTTTCTGCCCACACTGCTGGGATTGACCCAGTTTAGGACACTCCAGCAACGTCACAGCAGAGGATGGATGTGGGTGTTGTGGTTTAACCCCAGCTGGCGACTGAGTACCATGCAGCAGCTCGCTCGCTCGCCCTGCCCCCAGAGGAATGGGGAGGGATTCAGGAAGTGATAAAAAACTCATGACATAAGAACAATTTAATAATTAAAATAAAATAAAATAATTATAATGATAATGACAATTGTAATGAGAAGGGGGGTAAGAGAGTGAGAGAAAGACAGGAATAAAATCCAAAAGGGAAGAACCCAAGGGATGCACACTACAACTGCTCACCACCTGCTGACCGATGCCCAGCCAGTCCCCAGGCAGTGATGGGCAACCCTGGCCAACCCCCCCGTGTATATATATAGAGCATGATGTCCCATGGTATGGAATATCCCTTTAGCTAGTTCGGGTCACCTGTCCTGGCTGTGCCTCATCCCAGTTTCCCGTGCCCCCCCAGCCCTCCCACTGGCAGGGCCTGAGAAACTGGAAAGGCCTTGACTTAGCATAAACATCATCCAGCAACAACTAAAAACATCAGTGTGTTACCAACACTGTTCTTATACTAATCCAAAACACAGCATTGTACCAGCATCTGAGAATAAAATGAGCCCTATCGCGACAGTGGGCTATGCAGGGCCATCACACAGTGTGAAAGATCACGTACAATGGAACTAGATGGTACCAATGGTACTAAAAAAGATGCTCAGCAGCACCTGCTGGAACAAGGCTTGTGGCTGTGGGAAGGTAAGCGCGGCTCGACGCACACCATGGCTGTGCAGTCCAAGCTGCGGCAGCCTGTGAGCATGGACCTGGGCATCTCTCTGGGGTCCGGGCAGGGACAGCTCAGAAAGCAGCCCTGAGCCCACCATGAGCCGTGCAGCGACAGCTCAGCGCTAAACTCCCCATCCCAATTTGTTCTTTTCTGTTGCCACATCTCCAAAACACAAACACAGAGATGATGGAAAAGAAACATGTTCTTTCACCAAGTGGTTCCAGCTGGCAACGGTTCATTTCTTGCATCTATTTAAAAACAATTAGCGTACTTATGGGCACCGAGCCAAGCAAGCACTGAAGGGTGCTCAAAGTCCTGCTGCAACGGGAGCCAGCCCCGGGCACAGGCGGTGCTGAGCCCCCCTCACATCCCAGTGCTGCCCCCACGGACCCATCTCCCACCCCCAAACATAGAAAAATAAACCAACCCAAAACCAAGTCAAAATGCTGGAATTTCACTGTCATTTCCAGCATTTAGCAGGTAAATAAATTGAAAACGTCCTTCAATAAAATTCATTATTTTATGGATTTTTTTATGTAAAACCTGTCATTCCTCTCCCCCCCCCCCCGCTACTTTATACCCTCAAGGAAGATGAAACACCATTTTCTCTGCTTGTCAGCTGGTGACATTACAAAGCCTCATCAAGCAGGGATGTTGAAAAGTGCAAAATTACCGTGGTTCAGTATGCTTTTTCTGCTTTTGAATTTTTCCAAAGCTGAGAATACTTTAAATTTTAGAGTAAAGAAAGTGTAAAAGGAAGAGTGAGAGTACTTTACATTCCAGGCAGCCCCCTCTTATTTCTCTCTCTGAGGAGAAACAAGAGAATGAAATATGCAACACAATATGGGAGAATATTTTTTTCATAGTGCAGAGCACCTTGTTTGCTATGCAGTGAGTTTAACATTAAAATAAAGGGAAATTGGAGGAGTTTATTTTTATTGTTATTATTATTTTAAAATTTCTTAGTGATCAAAAGGTTGTTTAAGACAAAGTCGTAGGAGACATCACAAAGGAAACCAGAAATATAACCTATGGTCTCCAACTATCTCATAATGTTTCCCTATGGCTAACTCACAAATCAGTTTCTATAGTTTCCATATATACATTAAAGACTCCATCAATTCTTTGTGCTAATTTTTGTTTCAAAAGACAAGAGGCTGACAGCAGTGAGTTCTAGTTTTGCTCACAAATATGTCCCACATTCACTTTCTGCTAGCAGTACTTGAACTTCAAACCCACCAACAAATGTGGTGTGTTTTTTATTCCTTTTTTTTTTTTTTTTTGCCTTACTGAATATTTAAAAAATAAAAAATCAAGACAATGGGCTAATCTTTGCAACAAAGACATGGTAGCGCCTGTCTGCTGCAGAATATGGTGTGTGAACTCTTAGGTCTGTCATGGGTCCACGTTATCCCACTTGTTCTCTTTGGGAACACATCGGTAACCTTGTCTGGATCTGCATGTTCTGGATGGCATGCCACCAAGTCAGACTTCCCAGAAACATGCATGTCTTTTCAGTGAAGAAATGGAGTCTTATTATATAGAGGAAAAGTTGCACACGTGAACCAAGGTAAAGCATAGAGTTCATACCTAATTATGTTACCATTGTTTAAAGATACAGAAAATTACTTCTTCTGGAACCTTTTCCAAAATCTGTCATCAGAGCTTTTCTGTTAAAGCAATGCAAAAGAAAAAAGTAACTTTCAGTTCTCTGTTACTTGTAAGGTTCCAGGTGTATTTTTCTTCTAACAATCCGATGTAATAGTTTATTTATTTATTTATTTTCATAATTTAATTTCTTACTCAGACTGAAGGACAAAGATATTTTCTGCCCTACAGGAAATTTCATGTAGTTGAAATATCCTTTCCATTCAAAATGAATACAAAAAGTCAAGGTTGGATTTTATCTTTTCTGAAAAGGAAATTCTGAGACAAAAGAAAAGGAGACTTGGTACCACTGGAAAATATCATTTGGATTCTGAGGCAATAAACATAGGATAATACTGAAACAACATAAAAGCAAGTCATAAACTTGAGAAACAAAACACTTCAGTGTTATTGAAATAAGAAAGCAAAAAATGACTCATTTCAATGCTTTTCTTTCAAAGTCTGTGTCATTGAATCAACATGCTGCTATGGAACATTTTTCAAATTTGACAAGCAAATATCTTCCAGTGCGATCCACTCGCCACATGTTTTGGACCAGTTCCAACTTTCACTCTTCACAACTGAAAGCCAATTAACTAACACCATTATACTTTATGCGGTGGTTATCACTAAAATAGTAACTTTGAGAATAATTGAGGGACAAAATTCAGTGTCTTAAAATGCGGAGAGGACTTTCAAAAGGTTTTTTTTTTTCCAGGTACTTAGTTGACTTTGCTGTTTCATATCTATTTAAGCCTAGACGAGCAAGGCGTGTGCAGAGCTCTCACAAATCTGGCTGGAGCTTGACCTGAATCCTTGGGTGCCCACAAAGCAGTGGAAAGTCTGGCTTCTGTTGCGAGTTCAGTAAAATCAGCCAAAAGAGTAACAGTAACAGTCAGTCCTAGGAGAGGGTAACTAAATAGATAACCTCTTCCTGCACACCATTTTCTGAACATTACTATCCTTTCACCTTCTACAGAATTCAGTTTCTTTCCTCATAAATTACAATGAAACACAACCACTACAGATGGAAAAGCGCATTAAATGCTGGCATAAAACTTTCTGTACTTGCAAAAATACTCATATGAAAGGTTTGAATCTCTGTTGGAAGTCAAACTGCTGAGAGAAAAGAATGACAGGAATTTCTCCAATTCATCAGTCTAATAAGACTGATATAGCTATATGACCTGAATACCTTTCATTAACATTTATTTTTTTTCTTAAGGCTGGAGATATATGGTCTGTACCTGTCTAATACATGTATAATGGTACTACTCTCTTCCAGATAGTTTTCAAGGTTCAGAAAGGAAGTAAGAAAAGGAATTAGAATTTAAAGAATAAAACCACAGTAGCATGGTATATCATCAATAAAACCACAGTAGCATGGTATATCATCAAATATACCTAATATAAGGAAGAAGGAAGGCAGGGAGCATAGAGTGAAGGAAAAACAGATGTAGCTTTGTAGTCAGATATTGAAGGATTATGATGAATTCCATAACAGCAGTGAGAAGACTGAAGTTATTCAAGCATTTGAGTTACAGGTGTGTTAATATCAGGATCAATGTATATCAAAACCTCTTTCAAATAGGTATGAGAAATCATATAGCAGTTCTTAGTGCCACACTGCTGCTTTCCCTCAGTCAAAAAAAAATAAAAATAATAGTGGCATGTTTGTGTAGGCTGCTGGCTCAGATTATATCAGGCTTCTAGAAAACTGAGATCTAGATCTTTGACTTACAGCTGATCTGCCCTTGGAAATTTCTGGACTTGATGCAGCATCACCATAAAGGTAGTGATAAACTGTGTTTGAGTTCCAGATCTGAAATGTGGGCTGTAAAAATGAGGTCTGGACCATCCTTCAGCTTGCCAGTGCCCAAGCATGAGGCATAATAAATCAAGTATCAAAATGTGTGACAGACAGGATGCATTCAGGAGAATTAAAACACCTTTTAATTCACTCTTTTAAAAATAGAAATTAACTTTAACTAAATTTGTTCTGTTTTGGTTTCATTTGCAATCTTAAAATAAAAGTGTAGGAATGCTAAACTTGGGGAATATGAGGTTCAAATGTGACACATTCCCTGAAATGTGGAAAATACCCTTGTGTTCTGACAGCACTTATTTTTTTACTGGCTGAGTTCTGATTAAGCCAACTTTGGCATTTGAGCTTACGTTTAACTGACAGATTATTAGCCTGTTGCAGTGCAAAGACTAGACAGTCATATTTTATTCCTTAGTTCTCTCTGGAAACCCAAAAGGGCCATTTGTTTAACTAAATTTCTGTTCAGCTGAAAATGTGGGACTTGCTGCGGGTCCTTTTGACCTCATTAAAAGGAGCTGGAGCTTGATGAAACTCAGCAAACAGGTGAATAATTTTTGCATTTACATTTTATGTGCCCTTCTGTACCTTGAGCTGCAAAACTTTTCTTGTACTTATCCCAAATATCCCTAATTTCCCTTTCTGCAAATAAACTCACTCTTAATCCCACTCTTAATTGCTTGGGGATATATTGGTCATCCTTTTTCTATGTCGGTTTTTGCAGCTTTGGAAAAAGTTTCTTTATCTCAAAGAAGCCACATGGTTAAGTCTTGAACAGGATATTTGGATTTCTGCATCCTGCTAAGACCCATTCAGAATGCTGCTGCAAATCTCATTTTCCCTGTTCATCACTTTGCGTATGTTCTTCCCTGTAAACCCTGTCACTGGCTTCCTCCTCCCAGCCATGTCAGACATAAGTCACGTTCCTCGCTTTTGGTACCCTCTGTGTCCTGTCTGTGGTTGATCTTTGTGATTATCTAGCCTCCATCATTTGCCTTTGTGTTTTCTATCTCACTGCTTTGAACCACAGTATTTACTGTTAGGGCCCTGCTGTAAACATTTGCAAAAGTGCCCCATCACTTTCCTTCAGATTCTCATTTCTGTGGCTCCTCTACATGAAACTTCCGTTTTTTTCTGAAGTCTGTAACCTCTGCCAGTCAAACTAAAATGTTGCACTTCATCAGCATCAGCCTCTATTTATTTGCTCTTTCTTGTCTTACACTTACATCACAGATACTTGGGATGTGTGTTCTAATTTTGCTTGGTGTTTAACTAACATCTTAAAAAATGTTTTTCCATTCATGCCTCTGGGTTTTACACAGCAGAGTAAAAATAAGATTACTTAGCAGCGGAGGCAAAGGGATTCATTTAACAGACTGGCAAATGTAATAAATATACTTCTGCTTCTGGTGACTTTGAAGACTTGACTTTTTCCACTATTATCAGTTAAGTCGGAGCTTCACCACATACTTGGCTTGTGTTGGGTTTTGTTCCTGCTCTGTGCATTTCTAAAACACCCTCACTAGGAGGAAAAAGTACGAGAAATTTGAGTTCTGGTGGGGACACTTCTCTGTAAGACAGCAAGCACATACATACCTAGTATTCAAAGGCCAAAAGCAATCAATACTGAAGGATTGGATTAACCTTTGATGACCTGAAGATGGTCGTTGAGTGGAGTTACTCATCTGGATCAGCTTGCACACCTATTTACGAATTTTACTGAATTGTGGCCTTAGATAATAAAAAAATATCTGACTGGTGCCAGAGGGGAAGCCAAATCCAATTCTTGTAAAATCCCAAGTGTTTGTAGGCCATTATACGTCTTCTTCTAAAGATGCATTTTAAATTCTTTGATCTGACTCCTAGTGTTCAGAGGTGGTTTGTAGCAGCTCTCCTGTGGCATGGAACTGATTACACTGAGAATCAAGTCAGGTAAGTCTGCAAATTTCTCACTTTCTGCAGTGCTCCAGCTGGGCAGAAAATCAATGTACTTAGCAACAGAAGTGACACCCATTTGGATTAAGTATGTTCAAATCTGCAAATTAAAAGTGAACTTGATGTTAAAATTTTCATCTCAATGAGAACTACGCGTATGTAAAGTGATGGAGACCTTTTAGTGCTTGACAGAAATGAACAGAGAAAAAAATATTTTGGTTTGTTTTTGGAATTATCTTTATCTGGCTGATTTTACAGTTTTATTATGCATATTTTACTAAATCATGCATTCATTTAATAATAATACCTGCTTGGCACTGTCTATGGACAGCTTATATTAAAAAATGAAAAAAACCTCATAAGTCACCAGAGCTTCAGTCATTGACTTAGGACTTCATGTATTTTCTGTCCCAGAGGTATACGTAGCCTACCATTTTAGTAGGCAGGGATCAGCAAAGTAAATACAAAGGTTTGAATAACTAAATTAATACCTGGTGTGTAGTTGAAGTCAATTATCTGTTCAGATTTCAGCCATATCTCCTTGTGCTTATTTTTTTGTTGTTTAAATAAGTTGTTTATGCTGTTAAGCACTGTTTATTTTTTCAGGATAGTACAACATGATTGTGGAGAAGAATTAATTTTTTTCCACTAAAGTAATTGTTACTGCTTTTCAAATAAACCCCTTCATTTATTAATGACCTCATCTATCAACACTAATCAGCTTTAAGTTTATCTTTTTTATCATTACCCCAAGAAATAAAAAACGGCTTGCCTTTTGGTGTGAAAATAGATTTTTATTTGTCCTGGTTTCAGCTGGGACAGAGTTCGTTTTCTTCTTAGTAGCTGGCGCCGTGCTGTGGTTTGGATTTGGTGCTAGAACAGTGTTGGTAGCACACTGTGGTTTTGGTTGTTGCTGGGTGATGCTTATACTAAGTCAAAGACTTTTCAGTTTCTCAGAACCTGCCAGTGAGAGGGCTGGGGGGGCACGGGAAACTGGGGGGGGACACAGCTGGCACAGCTGACCCCCCTGACCCAAGGGATGTTCCATACCACATGGCGTCATGCTCAGCGTATAGAGCTGGGGGAAGAAGGAGGAAGGGGGGGACGCGGGGAGTGACGGCGTTTGTCTTCCCAAGTCCCCGCTGCGTGTGACGGAGCCCGGCTGCCCTGGGGATGGCTGAGCCCCTGCCTGCCCGTGGGAAGCGGTGGGTGAATCCCTTGGGTTGCTTTGCTTGCGTGCACAGCTTTTGCTTTACCTATTAAACGATCTTTATCTCAGCCCACGAGTTGTTTTCTCACATTTACCCTTCTAATTCCCTCCCCCATCCTGCCAGGGAGGCAGTGAGCGAGCGGCTGCTTGGGGCTTAGTTGCCGGCTGGGGTTAAACCAGGACATTATTTCTCTCAAGAAACTCAGTCTTTGTAATAGGAATCCTGATAAATGCCTTTAACTTTTTTTGTTTGTTTGTTTGATTTTTTTATTAAATGCAGCTCATGGGAAAGAGAATGTATTCCATCAGATAAACTAAAGGGCATGGTCCTGTTTTCTTATCAGGATGAATCTGAAGCAGCACCACTATTCATCATCACGCAGAAACTGTCAGGACAGTATATGAAATGCTTACCACTGTTGAGGGCAAGTATCATCTTTACAATTGTGAAGTCGGTGCTGAAGGAATTTAAGACTCAAAACTTTGAATGCTTGAAGTTAAGGAATCAATGCAAAGACAAGATTTTTAAAGTCATATGGAAGATAGAAAATGAAGCAGAAACAAAAATTACCATTACAGTCTCAAAAATTCATGTTAATTTTGAGTTTAAAGTCCCAACATCAAAACCTCTCACTCTTGCATTTCTCAGAGAATAGATTTGTGTCTTTCCTGCTGGAAAATCTACAAAGATGTCTAACTTCAATATTTCTTCACTTTAGCATGCAACCTTGCCTGCTTTTGGGACTACTATGAGAAAAATAGCATAGGTTTCTTAGCACTTATGACCAAAAAAATTGTCATTAAGTAAATTGGCATATCGCCTTTCTGGCCAACATTTGAATTTCCTTTATATGAACTTCAACAGATGGTCTAGATTAAAATCATCACTATAAAATTGAGTAACACAATGACTCACAACTTTCTGTGTGAAAACCCTGATTAAATGGGCAGTTTTAATCGATTGGTGTGTAGTGCTGTTAATCTGGGAACTCCACAACTGAATTACCATTTTCCACCCTACAGCAAGAAGAAAGAATTAAAGCTATTACAATCCGGTTTTCATTCTTCTACTACAGCCGGTCATGGCCAAGCACTGAACACTACAATAAAGCTGAAGGAACAGTAATTAGAACAATCCATTTGAGAAATGAGTCCTTTTCTCTATTCAAGATTTGCAAATCAGCAGATTGTGATTCCTGCACATTTCTTTGTGTGTTTGACATTCCTAGGTTTTAGGAACCTATTTGAGCTGTGGCTCATTCAGGACCTCTTTGTAGGAAACCTTCTAGCGATGAGTGCTGTTTAAACTGAGCTATTCAAGCTTTGTGATTAAGTTGTCTCATATCCATGATTGGGTGGCTTCATGTCTAAAATAACATCTCCCTTAACCCCCGAGATATTTTTTTTTGTGATGGTGGATTTTATTTTAGGCACTATAAAAGACTCTGTAGACACCTACATTTCACAGTTCCCTATCTTTTATATAAACCCGAAATTAGATTCTTCCAGTGTTGGTAAAAAGTAAGTAAAAAACCAAAACCCAGAAAAGTCAAGTTGAAATGTCATTGCTAACACAGCACAGTGATGGAAGCCAGGTCTTTATTAGCCTGTATCCAGCCATGCCCACTGTACTTACATCTCAGGAAAGAGATCTACATTATTGTAGGGAAATCATTGAAGTTTACTGTTCAATATGCAGTACCTGTTGATAGTGCAAATAAAATCTGTGTCAGGCTGTGTTGGTAGGGTAGCAGTAGAAAAATAATGGAGAAAATCAGTTGCATGTTGAAGGGGTATGCTGAGAGTTTGGGATTCCTAGGTTCAATTTCCATCTCAGACACAAACTTCCTCTGTGACCTTGTCCAAAGCAAAAGAAAGACTAGTGGATCTTAAGTGGGACACGGCGGGGGGTGGGGCTGGGCTGGGGGTGTGTGTGTTGTGTAAATTCAAGACTTAGATCCTCAGGGTCTCATGGATGTGTGGAAGATACTGACATTTTTAGGAGGAAAGGTCCCTTGGGGCTTAAAGCTGTGGTTGGGGTAATGCCCAGCACAGCACCACCTTATGCCCCACCATGGGCAGGACATCTGTTGTCCTAGTACTGCTTGGCATCTCATGAAATAACAAATTAACAGAAGCAATAAAAAACTCCAGAAAAATGCACCACATCTTTCTGGGAAAAAAAGGTTTTTTGCCACTGTTTTGCAAAAATGACAAAATGTTGTGGCAGTTTTTGCTAAAATCAGTACAATTTAATGAAAAAGATCAGCTCAAAATGGCATTTCCTGAAATGACTCATGGCTGAAAGAAAACCTAATGAAATCTTTCAAACCAGCTAGTTTTCTATCTGAGGTACACAAATAATCATCATTACCATATGGACTTCAGATAACTTTTAGTATATTAACTCTTACTGGTCCCGTGAGCTAAAGCAATGTGATCAGCCCTGTTCTGAAAAGAAGCGCTGAATTTCATATTACAACATTTTTGAAAGGGTTTAGATGCCTATGGAGGTAGAGCAGCATCGTTTTTCAAATATAAAGAGGAGTTAGGTACTGAGGCACTATATCTGTTTCTTTAGAGATCTGAATACTTCTAAAATCAAGGTTGTCATCATTTTGAAAGGTCAAGCCTTGCAGTTCCAGCCTCCTTCCTGCAAACCCTGCTCACTATTCCACTGCACTAGGCTGCATCCGTCCAACAAGTGCTGTTTACACTGGACCTTCAGTCATACTGGTTTATACAGCAAAGGTAATAAATTCACTTACTTGTGCAGGTCTTGTTGTATTTAGGGTTCTCTTGAGGAAACCCTTCCAACCGACACTGGAATCTGTGCTGCCAAAATTCCTGAAACCATGGATTTCGGTGATTGGTTTCTGGCCGAAGCTGTAGGTAGTAATCATCAAACCATTTCACGTCAGGAGACTGGAGCTTGATCGTTATTCCACCGACAGCTTCACGCTGATACCCGTCTGTCACATCGTACCTGTCTGCCCAGCCATCACTGCAGGAATAAGTGAAAGAAAGACAACATTAACCATTCAAAGGAATAAGAAAAGAACTTCAACATAAAATTCAGAGCCTAAGAGCACACACCCACACCTGTGATCCTGCGTGAAGTTTAATGAAGCACCTGCAATACTTTTACTGGAAGAATTCAATGTTTTCCTTTTCCTTACATTTGCTTGTCATTGGCACCTTCTACTTAGTTGATGTGTTCTTCATCCTCCGCTTCAAGTAATTGAAACAACACTAAGAATGGCAGATCCTGAAATCTGTTGATTATAAGCACCTCTCCGCACCATGCTAAGCCTCACTGTGCTCTGGGGAGAAAATCTTGGATTCAGTGTTTTAGTGACACTAGGTTGATACTACTCTTAGCTGAAAGGAAGGTGACCTTGAGGACAGGACCTCTTCCAGTGCGAAGGGCAGGACTGTGCTGCAGACCATGCAGCCTACGCTGCACAACAGAGTGTGGCACAAAGAGCCAGAAGCAAATTTTGAATGGGCTGACACTGCTCAAGCAGAAATACCAGCTCAATGCTCAGATGCTGAGACAGTATGGCACTGCATCCGAAGCAATAAATCCTCTCTGCAGACATGACTAATGAAGCTGGGCAGAGCATCATGCAGATCCATGTGTTGCTTTTGTTTCTTGGTTGTTCGTGGCTGGAGTATTACGGAGTTGTGTGACAATGTATTGTCACAGAATTTTAATCCCTTTCCGTTAACCTTTCTGCTTGCAACACTAACCACAAGTAGCCAGAAATGACTGAAAACCCAGATCAAACAAAATGACACAAATTTTTCAGGATAATTCCCCTCTCCTTGGTTTCACAATGGATTTTCTTGGAAGTACTGACATTTATGAAATTTCACTCAACTCCACTAAAAGAATACGTATCTTATTAGAGCATTGCAGATTTCTGCTGTTTTTCATGAACATGATATTTCAGTTTTTCAAAAGCCCCAGGCCCTACAGTTAGAGAATTATGGAAGAATTCGGATTAGATTTTTCCCCTCTAAAAAGCACTGATGCTAATGACTATAGAAAGCACTTTTAAATCCTAAAAGTCAAATAACTGAGTGATAAAAAATAAGCTTAATTTATCAGATTTTAAAACTTCATGAGCTGTTTAAAGCTATCCCTAAGTATTTTAAGTTAGTCATAGCATAACTGATGTAGGTGACCGTCATCTGTGTGGTTGTGTTGTTCCGTTTTGACCATTTGCTGGCTGGCTTAAACTTTGCTGCAGTATTGCAGAACAGGTGGGAAGCCTGCTGCCGTCACTTTGGTCCCAGCACATTCCCTGTTCACTACATTCATCTGTCCTCACACAGTGCAGAAGTCAAGACCTCAGACAGTGACTCGTTCTGCACAAGACACTGTTTTTATTATATAACACTTGACTATGTGTTATTAACACAGCTGCAATGTCAATAAATAGCAACTTCACTAGGGGCAAAAATATTATCCAGTGTCTGGAATGAAAATGAAGGACTATTAAACATGCTTCCGATTTCAAATGCACTCATTTACTCAGCACAAAAGAGGAAAAATACATTCGTGAAAGGAAAAAGATGAGCACTGATGTTCAGCTCATATTCAGCACTTGGAAAATTTACCTTCAAGCTTAGAACCAGTGGGGGATGGACACAGGGGTTAACGTTCTCAGCCACCCTCAGGAGGTTCAGCACAAGCCACCTTCCCCACCTTCCACCAGGACTATTTACTGGATGAAGAGTTAGAACCATTTATGTATTCTTTTCTGATAAAAGCCACAGAAAATATTTTAAATTTATGAGTCATTTAACCTTTTCTTTGAAACATTCATCTTAATCTTTGGCAAGTTTTTAAGCAGTTTTATCCATCCTCATAAAATCTGACAGGTTTTATGAATGCAGGGAGTGACAGCTTTTTTGTAGCGTGGTGTTTTGTTTTTTTTTTAAACTGAACAGAATTTAAGAGAATTAAAGCTGTGCTCTCAGTATCCCAGCTTCATGAGTTGTCTTATAAACAGCTTAAAAACCTCCCGTTTTCTTGTAATTAATTTCTTTATCATGTTTCAGAGGAAAGGTTTTGTAGGCCTAATCCAGCAGAGTGCTATAGAATTTATAGTGTTACTTTATGAATAGTTATCCTCTAAGATTTGCAACAGAGATACTATTTTATAACTTCAAGTTATCAAAAAAGATAGAAATAACAACTTCATATTACATAACCCTTCTTCTTAACTTTTCCACAGAAGGGCTTCTTAATTCAACAGAGTCGCTTTTCACTCAAATAAGTATTTCAGCTTAGCTTCTTGGGTAAAAGGCATTTATGAGCTTTCTATAGAAGATGTACTTAAAATGCATATTGTAGAGACAACAATGTAGAGATAACAAAGCCTCAGACAGACAAGGTGGCAAAGCAAATGCTAAACTAATATCTAAAGGCCAGTGCAAGTGGAGGAGGAAAACAGGCTTGCGTGAATATAAAAACGCCCCAGTGGTGTGTGATACTTAAATTCTGCACCCATAGTAGAGTAACGACACCTATGGGATGTCAATGACAGCATGATATAGATGTATTTGGGATGTTAGACCTGTGACATCCTCTGAACTCATTAAGGGGTGTGAAGATGAGGGAGAAGGGGACAGAGAGGGAGATACCTGCTTAGTTCCATAGTCCTGTCTGTCCCTCCTTATACCTTCTTTCTTCTCCTAATGGCTTAATTTTGCTGTAGTAGCTGGCAATATCATTGTACTCCATTGGTGGTTTCATTATGAAATGCTAAAAATGGTATTACCCATCATTAAAATCTACTGGTTCAGCTGAAGAAAGGTGCTCTGGCACCAGAAACAGGCTGTGACAAGAGCTCCAAATGAAGTCTGGTGTAATTTCCATTCTCACACGCAGAAGTGGTGAGGTGCACAGGTTGCCACTAACAGAGTGTAGGGCTGCTTGCTGGGAGACAAATGGTTCTTTATGTTAGCAGTGGGATGTATAGGATATTTAGGTGAACAAGTGGTTAAGAACAGCTTCCTCGCAGGTAGTAAAATAAGACCAGGTGAATGGTATTGCAGTAATGATTATGAAAGAACCCAATCACAATTAAATGGGACACGGATATCCTTAACAGATAACTACACAAGTTCATCTTTTCTCCCTTGTACGGACATTGTGCTTTCTGGTTTTATTCTGATTAGGTGATTAGGTGATTCTGATTATTAGAAATAAATGGTATTGCTTTTTAACCAATGGGCAAATGTCCTTAAAGTGATCACATCAAGACTTAAAGATGGACTTGCACACAAAGAAACCTTGCTGTGAAAGAAAGCAGCAGCTGCACAGCTGCAGCACCAAAAGGAAAAGCCCCTTGCTGAGCTACCTGTCAGGTGTGCACAGTAATTCATACATCTCATTCATCAGCTTGCCAGGGTAGAAAGCTGTCAACAAGGTAAGAGGACTATGACATGTGCAGATCTGGCTGCCCTCAATATTACACTCACGTTCAACACAGTGGGGAACTGTCTTTCAGGATCATGGCATGTTTTCCCCTCATCTGATTCTCTTGTGTTTGTTCTTGTCGTCAGGCTAATGCCTAGTGCATTTTCCTTAAAGGCTGGTGATATGATACAGGATAATAACATACTGTATCAAACAAAATATATCATCATTATTGATGTTTCTAAATAATAATAATAATAAAAAATGAACAAATACGATTTTAGACAATATTTCCTCACCAAAGAAGATAAGGATACACAGAAAGGAGGAAAAAGGGAAAAGTGGCTTTTACTGTTGCAGTACTAGCAAGAGATGAACTTGGAACAGGAGTTCTGTTATCGTGATGTTCTTTATCTGTCATCAGATCTTACTTGCGTGTGTATGTTGTCCCAGCTACCGTTTTTTGAAGGATATGCCAGGGTGATGGAGATTTTAGTGAAAAAAATGTCCTTCAGCAAACACAGGAGAAGAGTTCTGCTCCTTTGTTAACGGTCTGTCTAGGTTATTAACAGTAAAACACAACATAGTTTTATATCATAGAAAGGCTCTAATAAATGGCAAACAGAGACATCAATATTTACAAAAAATAATTAATGTATAAATATAACAATAAATAGATTTAAATACAATAAAATAATTCAGTGTTTGAGATCCTTGCTGTACATATAATTACTTTGAAACAGCTGAATGGAAAAGTAGAAGAGACGGTATTTAAATGACTAGGTTGCACAGCTGTGATCACGGATGGATTGTTAGCACCCTGCTTGCTTCCCCCCACCCCCCCCGCCCACCCCCCCCCAACACTGGATGCTGATGGTAGGGAATAACCAGAGCACACCTGAACAAGCAGACCAGTATACACTGTTATACTGTATATACACAGAAGATAGAGATGTAGACTTTTTAGGATCACGTTTGCTATGGTAAAATACAGAGAAACTTAAATGTGGCTTCCTGGATTTTCTGTGTTTTGTCCTTTCCCATCTTTCCCACCTTCCATGTGAAATAGCA
This sequence comes from Falco cherrug, assembly GCF_023634085.1. NCBI lineage: Eukaryota > Metazoa > Chordata > Aves > Falconiformes > Falconidae > Falco > Falco cherrug. The sequence goes on from NC_073698.1 coordinate 9,783,754, forward strand.
CCAAGAAGAACTTCCCCAGGTGGGTGACACTCTTGTGCAACTTCAATCCACTTTGCCTATCCTATACAGAGATTGTGGGAGGAAGGAAAAGCAATCCTTGACAATAGTGTTGACACCCAAGAAAAGATGAAACGTGTGACTGTATCTGTTATAAAGAAATCTCCAGGTGCTTCAATGAAGTCATTTAATTTCTTCTGGGAAGAATCACCATGGAGGGAGGAGAACACTCAAGTGAAGAGCAGCACGGGAGCAACCTCATGCTTGAAGCATTATGAAGAGGCAATCAGAAAGACAGTTAATGACTATAAAGACCATTCAATATTCGTGATGGTCATGGCTGTTTTGGGCTTATACAGTGCAGTCAAGCAATTGCTAGCCTTCCTAGAGAAACATTTACAAAAAGGTGAAGTTGTAAATCCCTGTCAACAATGACCTAAGCAGTAATTCCACAAAACATCTTCAAAAAGACAAGGTGGACATTGCTCCAAGAGTGCTCCACATCTACTTGGTAAGCAGCATGATGATCAACAGTCTGGAGTATGTTACTGATGTCAATCTGCTTATCAGGGATAACAGGGATTTGTAGAAATGACTGACTCCTTCTGTAGGACTAGGAAATGATTAGAGTTGCACATCACTGCAAACAGGACAAAGGAAGAGAACTACTGCCAGCTTAAACTAGATAAGAGAATGTGGAAACCTTGATTTCATGGTTAATATTTGTGTGAGACAGCAACTGCTCAGAAGAGATCAGTAGTCACAAATAAATAAATAAATAATACAAAAGATTTAATGGTTTGAGGGAAAGCAGGCAAATGGAGTAAGAAGAAGGTATTGCCTCATGTATCATGGTTTCATTCACATGTTCAGAGATGCAGAACATGGAAGGAATTAGGGCTATTGTTACTGGCCATGCTTACAGGTGACAGATGTATGGTCCCTCCTGTGATGTCTGATTCATGCCATCAAATCTGGAAGATGATGTGGAGAAAGCTTTTTGTAAGCTGCTACCAGAGCATCCTTCAAAGCACAGAACTTACTGATAATGAGGGGTAGCAGAAGAATGCAGTAGTCTACCAAGTTCTTGGAAAGCCTAGGTCACACTGCTTGGGTACAGGCTATGCCTAGTGACAAGAGAGAGGAGACTCTTCTCTAGGTGTTTAAGCAGTAGGTGGGGGCTGCCTAAGGTCAAGACAAAAGACAAACTGGGAGAGAACAACCATGAAAAACAGCATTTGTGACTTAAAAGAGCAAAAAGGAAAACCAGAGGACTTCACTAAGCCTAGAAAATTTTACTATTAGGTCTCTGGTAAGGAATATCTAAGGAAGTGTAGAATGAAAAAGTACTTAATTAAAAATTACCATGCAGAGGATGGATAGAAAATATGGTAAGACATTAGTGCACCAATCTCATAGATGGAAATACATGAAAAGCAGAAGCAAGCTCAGATTTTCAAGGATCAATGTGAAAGAAAAACTTTAGACGGATAAAATGAGAAAGTTCAAGGCACAAAACGAGCTGCAACAAATGGGACATCGTAAGTAACAGACAGCAGTTCTCTAACAACTTTGTTGGGAGAGGAAGAGTAAAGAAAATGATGACCTGCAGTTCGCTACAGGGAGAAAGCTACTAAAGAGAAACCCAGGACAGCTTTTATTACCAGACGTCACGCAAGGAAAAGCTAGCGGTTAGTGGCAGAGGTAAAGGGTCAACCAAAAAGTGGGAAAGTGATCTAGAAAACAGGCTTGATTGAATTTGCCGAAGATTTATAACCTAAAGAACCAAACACAATACCAGGGAAGAGATGTGATAACTGTCTTCAGATACATAAAAAGCTGCAGCAAAAATATCATAATTTGTTTCTCATGTTGATGTAAGCATTTGTGGCTTAAACTGGAAGGAGAGAGACTCATTTTAGACACCAGAAAAACATTCCTCACAGTAAAGAGTATGAAGAACTAGGAAAGCTTGGAGACTCTTGGGGGTGTCAGAGATTAAGATGTTGCAAACATCCATCTGATAGAAATGACCCCACCTTGGCAAAGGGAGAATGGTGGGTTACCTGACTTCTTGACATCCACTCTGCCCTGTATTTTTATTAGCCTATGTTGAAGTTTGACATGTCTGGGAATGATGATTGTACTAAACCCAGTGGATTAGAGAAAGAATGCCAAGAAAGTTAAAATACGGCCCCTCCCTCAGTTTCCCCAGCTTCTCATGATGTTTTACCTTAATTCTTTTCCTGTTACTCTATTTTTTCTCTCTCCGCAGTTGCTATGGGGAGCATCAACAAACAACGGGAATTGATTTAGGATTAATTGTGTGTTTGACTGTACACACGGCTAATTCCAATGGTGCAGTTGCAGTAAGCAGGAGTGTGCATGGGGTCACACACCTGTACCCAGCAGAGTCGGGGCTCCTGTTCTAGAAGGAAACACCAAAACGAGGCATGCAGGAAAACACTTCCCCATGCAGGGGCAAAGAAAACAGTGAGGTAGGGGTGTGTGTGTGTGTGTGTAATTATCCTAACTAGAGCTAGCTAACATTTCACACAGTCAAGATACTTCAAATGAAAAGGCATTTTTTTTCTCTGTACTGGAAATGCTTGTTTCTAATGCTATTTTAGAATGCTCAGTCTCCTTAAAATTACTCTGAATGAAAATTACACTGTTTTATCTCTTTTGTGGGGCGGTGGTGAAAGGAAGGGTTGTAGCTACATTCCACAAATAACAGTCTCTCAGTACAATTAAGATAAAATTTTGTGTTTTAAAATCAGAAAAGAAATTCAATGTACCCTAATTTAGACACCTGGGTCAACAGTCTGAACTAAACCCAGGTTTGGCAGTTGAAAGCCTTTCGCTCAGTTTTGAAAATCCATAGCAGCAATTCTGTAGTATTGGCCCTACCAAATCACTTCAGTCACGGGAACTGAAACCCTAAGGCCAATTAGTCAATGGTAAGACATCAGATGTGAACGACAGCAAAGTGATTGCACAAGTGGACATGCCTATATACTAAATGGTTGCAGGCTTTATTTTCAAGCCAGTCCTTTATACCGTTTATGACATTTCTTAAATCTCAGCTATGGGGTTCAGATTATTCTTTATAATGAATGTTTTCAGATTCTTGAGAAGCCTTCCAAGGAAGCAGGAAAAGTCTGCAACTTTTGAAGGACAGTTGGACTAAAAAAGTTTCAAAGACGACAATCATATGCTGATAAAAGCATTAAATAGATACTATAATTGATTATTTTTCCATTCAGTACCACATCATCCTTCAAGGACAGCTTCAGATTGAAGTAGTCCTGCACAATGCCAATGTCTGTTACATTTTTGTTGTCTTTCCATGCAGTATCCTGACAGTACAAAGCAGAATTGGAACTTTACTGTTCAGAAAGTCTAGTGTATAGAAAAAGACACTCCACAGCGATTTGAAGAGTATTAATTATAATCCACTTCAAGATTTAGCAGGTGCATATGTTGGATATAAGAAGAGGGGAAGAGCAACCAGGTGACAGTGTGCAAACTGGCAGTCACTGGAACTACTGCAACCCTTCTCAGTCACTGTATTATATGCAACTTTGACCATAAACTTACTTAAACTTCATCGTACTAATAAGTTAAGCAACAGTGAATTACAAATATGACTTTTTGGCCAGTGGGGAGATTTTTGTTTGTAGCTCACTTCTAAAAAGTTAATCATGGATATGCTATCAAGTATCAGGCATATACCATCAAGGTCTAGCATACCTAGCAGGTATGATCAGGCGTATACTATCAAGATATCAGGATTTATGGGAAAAGATCTAGAGTACATTTTCTGCCTTCTATACACCTGGTATGTTGAAATGTGAAACCATCCTTAAAGGGTGTGTTGTATTAAAAATTTATTTGGATTGCATAAATAACAAATTATGATAAATGGTAAGGTGAAAATATGGAAATTTTAAACTGGTCTTTCCTAAAGTGCACATAAATTTCTTCATTACATAATGCATTCCATACAGAGCCAGCTGACCTACCCAAACCAAATTCTGTGCCATATGTGTTATTTGAAAATTATGTAAGTGCTGGTTTGCTGTACTTTAGTAAAATGGCTCAGGGATTTTTTAAAAAATTTAGGGGTTTTAGAGTAAAAAGATATATACTGTCTCTGACACACTCAAATCCTAAGATGTCACCATTCATAGTTTTAGAGCTAAGGCTTCTTTTAATACCACTTGATACCACTCCTTTGATACCACTTGAGTTGCTTTACCAAGGGTGGTGGAGTGGCCTCTTTTCTGCTGCCAGTCCTGGGTGGGAAAGGGAAGCAGGGAGAGGACCGATGCCAAACCAACTGCAACTAGGTAGGTGGACGTCCAGATTGCCAACTGGAAGAGGTGTTCCTGCAACAGCTCCTCACCATGTTATGTGTTTTCAGCTAACATCACGCTCTGTCTTTTTACACCAGTGGGATACAACATAGGAAGCTAGAGATGTACCTGCTAGTTTGGTCAGTTAAATAATTCACTATACCGAAAGTAACTTTCCAGTTATTGGTTTTGGACAAACGGTGATCAGTGAAATGCCATGAGTCAGTAACAATGGGCTGGGGAATGCAGCTTTAGGATCCCTGTGAAAATTGCCTGGAACATTCAACACACATTTCTAAACCACTGTTTCCAAGATTAGACAAAATACTAAGAGATATAAGAGATACATAGAACAAAAACAGACTCCCTGCTCTCCCTTTTGTAAACAGTTCCACTTATTTTCTATATTGAAAATGCAGCAGTATCTTGGAATTAGTCGAGCTGTTTTCCTTTTTTCTAAAGTCCCTCCCCCTTCAATCTATAGCTGAAGCTATTACAGTTAATGAGTGCATTCATTAGGCTGTAGACTGGTCTTTCTTTTTTATGCAAAAACCTCTTTGCAGGCCACATAATGATGATGGAAACTGCTGTTCTGCCTTCTTGTAATCACTTTCCTGCCAAAAACCTGACCGATAGCATTTGAGAATATATTTGAAAATTTTTCTCCACCTGTGTAGGAGTTTGTTGACTGAGTAGCTGTTGTTAATTTTCCTTTCATTGTATTTCTCTGCTCTTTCAAGGTTTTTTTCTATTTCTTAAAAGCTCTATAAGTGTTAGAGAGTCCTCACACTCTTCTGTAAAGTGCTGCCAGTCATGCAAAGGTAAATTCGTTTGGGGGATGGGGATGGGGTGGGAAATTGCTTTTGTTGAGCAGCTGTAAGTTGTTGCATTTAGATGAGTTCATTTTATAATATCTGTGTATGCAATGAATTCTTGTCTTGCTGCCTGGCTTTTTTTAGGTTGCAATTCCTCATCTTTGTCTTCCTTTTCATGCATATTATAAAGATAAATGGATTTAAGGGTAATTCAAAGGAAATAAATGAACTGATTATTTTTAGGCAGTGTGACACACTGTTTTCTACAAGATGATATCTAGAAGCAGCTGTGCTGTGAATTTGGCAGATACCTTGCACAGGGGATTACTGGTACTAATTACTTGCAGAATATCCAAACTTCCCCAAGCTGAGAAAGGTTGTGATGGCAACTTGAGAGATTGGTAGTCTATAGCAACATCTCATTTGCATGAAAACAGAGTTTTGCAGCTGTCTGCATCTGTAGTTCAGAGTTGCAAAGTAATTTAGCCTGAGTAGTCCAGTCCGCAACAAAACACAGTTTGCGATGTGTGATGCCCCTTCTTTATGCCTGCAAGTTCTCATAGCTAATCAGACTAATTGGAGGAAGTTATATCTGCATGTATAAGTTGCATGGGCTGTCCCCTAACCTGAAATCTGACTGAATGTTACCCCTTAAATCACTAAGGATACTCAATTTGTGCAGTGCGCTGTCTTGTTTCTGGAATAATTCTTAAATTTGATATATTACCTGGCAGAGAGGCATTTTGGATGCCCAGACAATTTTATAAGGTCTTAAAGTTGTTTTTCCTAAAATATAATGTAAATCTGTGCTACAATTTAAGTCGTTCTTTTACTGCCTTTGGTTTAGAGCAACCATTTGCATAGACTTTCAGGCTTGTCTAGACAAAATAAACCCAGCTCTTTCCAACTTTCCTTCCAAGAGCTGTTTTCTAAACTTGCTGTCATTCTGGGTCTCATTCTTCCTGAAAGTGCCCAGCTGGTCCTTGTCTCTGCAGACTCAGTGCTACCTCGGGATACTCTGAAAGCATGGACAAACAGTGCCAAGGATGTGACCTGGGTATGGCTGCCAGTGAACACCAAATTCAGAGCTCTGTGGGCTGAAGGTGAAAGGGCAGTGATGGACTGTCTTGTTGTGATCTGTATAGACATAGGGATGTCCTATCCCAAGTGAGAGACCCTCTCATGCTTGTCCACATTCCTACACTGAAGTCAGTGGGCAGCTCCCACACTGTCCCCAGCCTTCTCCCTTGAGCCACCAGGAGGAACTGCCAAGGCTTAAATAAGGGAGTGGGAAGAGGAAGAAAGTTTGATGGATGGTTTGTTTTCATGACATGTTAGGAAAAGAGGAGCAGGAACCATTTTATTCAGGTTTCACATTAGATACGGACTGCCAAAAGAGAGAGTTAAACCAAAGGCAAGTGTGTACACTGTAGGAAAATCTAAAAGTTCTTTGGGAATTGGCTATCAGGCATCAGAACTGCTTCCATCACTGCTCTGTTATAGGGTAGAAAGATTACTTCACATCCTTGAAGTGTATTTTCCAAATATGGCAACAGCTTTTCTTTTCAACAATATTAATGCTGTTGACTCATATTTATAATTCACTCTAAGCTACTCAAACTGAAAACTTCTCATGACAGCCTAAAAAACACCACTTAAATAACGGCAGCAACAGAAGGAAAACAGGAAAGAAAAAAATGGTTCATCTGTAAAACATTTCAGTCTAATATGTATTTTTACTGTGAAAACATTGATTTTTATCTTCCCTAGAATGCCTGACTTCAATATAGATTCTCAGGCACTAAAATGTAATGTACAATGTAATGCAATGTTATTTACACACTAAGCCTACATAAGCAAATACCAAAAAAAATAAAAAAATAAAAAAAATAAAAAAAATGTCCTGTACAGAAATCACATCTTGGCAGAAATTATAAACAAAAAACTACTGCCTTGAAACACTGCCATAAAACTATTTTCTGTGCACCCCATGCACCTGAAATGGAAACAACTCTGGGATGACCCTGAATGCAGGAGGACCCTCAGTCTATTCTACAGCAGCACACTATGACCATAAATATAAGCCAATGCTATTTTTCTACTCACGATTGACTTTGCTTGCATGGTTTGAGAAGTTTTGCATTATATCAAGTCCACCAGGAGAAAAATAGCTTATTCTGAATCAGAATTATCTTATGTTAATGATTTACTGGGGCTGCCAGTAATGGAATGATTCCTCATCAGACATCCAGGCACTGCTTTTATGGATATGCAACAATAAATTCAGACGTAGTGATTGATATGAATGAACAGGTAACTGAGATAGCCTTACTACTTTAAAAATATTTCAGAAATGGGTAAAAAAATAATTTAAGTGAAAACATTCACTTAACAGAAATGTAATACACATAAACCTATACATGTATCTGTATATGCACGCATAAATATATATTTATTTCCTATGAATATATATTTCCATCATTTTTAGCCTAAAAAAAGTAGCATGCAACAGAAATGTCAGAGGCTATAATGTGCTTTTTTTAAAATATATTTGTGAAATTATTAAACTTATTGTACGACTATGAAATATGATTCAAAACAACACTTGAGGTGTTGCATCTTACTGCTCCTGTAGAACACTTTTAATCATAAATAATACACTTAAGCTTTGAATGTATAAACGAGGAAACAGTATGAGTAAATCAGTATATATGGGCATATCTAGGTATTCTAAGGAGGTGTAAACATTAAGGAAAGTGAGTTTAAAAGACAGAACATACAAAACTAAATTTAAAGAAACATAAATACATCTCACATTTCAGCATTTACTTTTAGTAATAATGCATATGTTAATACTAAAACTTATTACTTTAGAAAGAATTTGTCTGTTTATGACTGGTCAATAACTTTGGGGTGAATCTTAATGGTGTGCTCACACACAAACAATTTGAACATGGAGCAAAAAGGTGAGGATGACATACTAATGATATTATTTGTATTTTTAGCTCCTATTTTAAAACCATACAAACCTAGAAAGTTTTCATTGGTCTAGTAGCACAGAGTTAAGCAGACTCTACTCTTTTACAGGTGTTAAATCTCCAGACTTCTGTGCTTGCTCTATAGTAAAGCTAGAGAGGCTAACAGAAAATCTGTAGTTGTAAAATGGATAACAAACTGTGTGTGTGCCCAAAGGTTTTAAAATGACAGATGTTAGTTATGTAGGGCTTTTTCAGAGAAATAAGTCATTTCAAGTTGATAATTGCAATAATTAGCACACATTTAATTAATCAAAAATAAAAGAAATTAACATTCATAGTCAGTAATTTCAGTATTTTTTTTTAACATTCTGTTCAGCAAACTGAGCCAAATATAGCAAAGGAAACCAAGTCAGACCTAGAATAATGAGCTAAGCAGGGTAAATATGCTGAAATCCTCCTGCTGAAATCAGCTGAAGCTTTGCCACTGACATCACTCAGGAGTGCCTTCCTAGCTCTGTGCTCAGATCAAAACATATCCCTCTAATTAATTCAGTGCCTGCCTTCCAACAATATAATGTGTGATGGCTAGCTCATCCCTTGCACTCATGTTGGTATTAGATGTAGATATCCACAGAACTGAATGATAGAACAGCTTATTAAGCCCTTCGTCTTTTAAAATGCAGTTCAGAATAACTCAGGTGTCATAGGCTAAAAACATGAAGTTCTTTCAGTCAACTGTTTGAGGAAGGACACACACTTTAATGATTATCAGAGAAGGAACATCACTAGAAAGGTTCATTGTCATCAGAAGGAAGAAATTGTGTCAAAGACCTTGCAACCTGACCATTTCATCACTTGCTCTACAGCATTCAAAGCCAGCTGCTTCTTGAAAATAATAAAGGAGCTGAAATGACAGACCTTATCTACAATGTATATACATCACAAGATTTGAGACGTTTGTGCTAAAGGATTCTTTGCTGCAGCAAATCACAAATCTTTTCCAAGACACTGAGCAGGTTTACACAGGAACACACTCACATCTTGGTGGCACAAAGCAATGTGAAAACAAAGAGTGATTTCCTTTGTTATACTTCTTTTGCTGAAGCAGGCTTCTATTTCTCAGTTCCACAGATTTAGAAGCAACATTTTCAAAAGAGATTGCATGTCTGTGCCTTCAACTCATTTCAAATCAGCTACCTGAGTTGTCCAGTGCTTGGAGTTAGACATTTTAAGTAAGGGTTTGTAATTCCCGCTGTGAGGCATTGCCTTGGTTTCTGTGTTGACGTCCACACAAACATGAGAGATTTAGTATCAAAAATACACAGAGCTTGCTTTACTCTATCCAGATCGAAGCTCACCAAACCCAGCATTCTTTCCCTGATGGGTTCAGTAAAACATTCTTATATTCAACCCAGTCTCAAAGCAGAATTTGAATGAGTTTAGCAAACACCAACTCACAAGTTCTACCATTTTAATGGGTGGTGATTTTTGTCAGTAACATAAAGCAATAGAAGTCTGATCTGAAGTGGTCTTTGGCACAAGGGATCATTCCAATTTGGGTGAAGTTAAGAGAGCAAGTCATAACAACATTTTCCTAAATCATTTTCAAAACAAGGGAGTACAGGAAATCTTAAAAAAAAAATGTGTTCCTAGTGGCTTCTTTACCATCTCTCAGTGTTTTGGTATGTCACAAAAAAAAACCCTGAAGTTCTCTCAGCATAAATATTGCTGAGATTTCTTTAAGCTGCAATGACCCATGTGGAGGAGGAACTTCGAAATAATGCGAAAGAACTCACAGACATGAAGATCAGAAGAAGCCATTAGATGAGGACCATTACATTTTGCTTAGTTTCTCTGCTCAGGTGGGCCTGATTCGCACTGAGCAGCGCTTTTATGGCTCCTTTATTGTACTGAGCTGGCAGAGATTGGTTTTACCAAAAATAAGAATGAGGCCCGGGGGTGATCTGTACCCTTGGTGTGTAATTGACTTCTGCATCAGAAATTTGCTTGAAAATACAAGTAGCCAATGTATAAAGTTGGAAACAAATTCAATCCAGAATATACTTCAGAGAAAAAGCATGAAAAGGTAATGAGATTATCACACTTTAACTAAAAATGTGTCATTTAACACAATATCTATATCTAACTGTAGGTCTGTAAAGAAGAAAGGATTAGGAAAGGACTCAACCTGCTTTGGTTGCAACTACTGAAAACGATGCTTATACTCGTGCAAAGACTTTAAGACATTATATTCAGGCTTTAGGTTTCAGAACTGTGGCTATGGTTACCACAATGAACACCACATGTAATTTATCAGCATCTCTATATCTGCCTCTGCAAACACAGGTCTATCACTCAAACTACACATACATCTGCAAATAGAGAGACACTTTGGGGTTTTTTTGGCTCTAAATGTGGTATAAAAGGCTTTGAAAAGGAATGGGTGTTAATGGTCTACAGAAAAAATAATGTAGGGCTTATCTAGAAAATGTAGATTTCTATTCTATCTAACACAACAGGTTGTTATTTGATAAGATCTTTCCAAAACTGTATTGCAAAATACATTCCAGAATTAAATTATATGCAGATGCACATGGAAAACATAAATTTTAGGAAACAGTGATGCAAAAACAATACTTGATTTTTTTTAAATAACTTATAACTTAATGGAGTACATGTTCCTCTGTCTTGTGATCATATTTCACAGAAACTGACATTTGAGAAGTACCTTGTTAACATTTCAAAGTGATATGCAAGACATAGGGCAAGAAAGTATGATTCCATCTGGAATTTTATATTGCTTTCCTTGGTGTCTCCAGCCTTTGATGTCCTAAACCAATGATAACTTATGATAATAGGGCATAACCTATCATGATTTATAAGTGAATACACAGCAAGGCCTTTCTCTGTGACAGCTGGGTAATTGAAAAGTCTCCAAATAAACCAGTAAATTCTTTGGCTCACATATGCTAATGTATTTTCTAGCTATTCCTCTATAAATGGCACAGTAATTCTGGGGATATATCCCTTGTTTAAAATATTACATACACATTTCCTTTTAATATCCTTTCATTCAGGGTTCATACTAAAGTCAAGGGCAATACTCTTAATGACTTCAACTATTTAGCACTAGCTTCATGGGCAACACCAACACTGTTTATTGCTGGAAGCAGTTTCATTAATTTCTTTGTTAGAGTCTATTTGAACCAAACCCTAATCTGAATATTCCAAGTACTGGAAAACTGGTTCAACATTTTATGATTAGAGGGTATATGTTTCGGAAATTTGATGTGCATTGGTCAGCATGAAATACGAGCAACACAGGCTCTACAGATTTACTTTGTTTTCTGTATCTTAATTTTGTATGTCCATAATTTAGTTCCCTAATTTTAGTTCAGTGCCTGCAATATTTCAGATAACTCATAAAAGTTTATGGGAACATTTCAGTAACATTACAAATACTGAGGAAATCAAATCTGCTTGTCAAATGAAAAACAAGGAATCTTTCAAAACTAGACAAAATATGATATGCTGAATCCATATCCATGTTGCTAAGAAACAGTTTACAACTAAGAAAATTTAAATATAAAAGGAAATTAAGAGTCAAGATGATATCTGTGCCATAGCAGATCACTAAGCCATGTTGAACGTTGACCATACTTTCTTGAATGAGAGCATCAAGAGATATTCTTCTGTTTCACTGGCATAAAAGAGGTGTTAATGGCGGGCATAGACTTGCTTTCCTAATTATGAGAAGCATGCGAAAAGGTAAAGTGAGAGGTGACTATGAAAAGGGGTAAAATTAGTAAAGCTGTAGTGCCTAAGTGTCTGGTGCACAAAACCAAATAAGTGCCACGGGAACTTTTAGTCATGATGGCAAGTCTCAATAGTAGCTTGAGATAATGGGCTGATGAAAGCCCTGTTTTAAACAGAAGTAGGCTAAGAGGAAAAAAAAAAAAAGAATAAACTTTTTAAAAGGGTTTATTTTGCTTATTCTCTTACACATCTTTTTTGCCATGAACTAATGGTAAACCACTCGGAGTCTTCAGAAGCACCTAACAATAGTCCATCAATGGACTTACTTGACCTTCTCAAAAAAAGTGCACAACTTTTCAAAAATGTTCCATGCAGTCCAATTCTGCTCTTACTGAAGTCAATACCTTTTCAGTTACTTCAAAAAGAGCACAGGAAATGAAGCAATTTGAAAAGAAAAAAAAAAAAAAAGAAAAAAATCTTCACAACTGTCCATCTTGAGGGACTTTTAGAAGTTTAGTAGAAAGAACCTACATGCCAGTTTTAATTCATTTTCATTTCAAAGTCGTTTGGAATTTGTTTTCTGGGCCATTTAATCCCAATCAATTTGCATCAAAGCTGTTGTGGCTTTTCTTAGCAGCTAACCCTTCAGCAAAACTCTGGCTCCTAGCAAATCTGCTAGTCTAGATATTCAAAATGCTTTTATTGATCTTTGAATGCAACTCTGTGATAATTAGATTAATATTGATTATTTCAACTATGTTATTTGATTATTTCTAAATGTATGTTGTTTAAAATAACATTTGCTGTAAGTCACAGTTCTTTTATTCCTTTTTTATTCCATGTTAAAGACTCTTCTGCTTATTCTTAACAAACCATAATAGGTTCACGTTTTCCTTTTCCAATCTCAGACAGAAGTCTGAGCATCTCAACAAAGGATGCCAAATTTTCATTGGATGATGATTCTTATTCCTGTTGTATTCATCGTCCTGGCATGAATATTTGTTTATAATAATTAATAAAATGAAACAAATATTCATCATCAGATCTCTTTTTGCATTCGCTTTCCTGTAACATGTTCGTACCGTTTTTGTTTTAATCAAACCCTGCCTGAAGCAATTTATTAATCAGGCTAGAAAGTGTGAATGGACATGACTAAACAGTTTGGTTAGACCATTAAGCTGGGAAATGAGGGATTTAGAGAACATTTTGGTAAATTCTATGGAGTAGGGCAGAAGTAGTGAGGAGACTGAGAGACAAGCAGCTCAGAATAATTTCTGAGGAACATACTGACAGCTCAGTTCAATTTCTGTCCTGACTAGGCAAAGAGAGGAGCTGAACACACTTTCTAGGAAAGTGAGCACAGTGGAGGGCTGTGCAACCAGGGCTCGTGAGTGCTTGTTCATTACAGGTGGAATGACTGCGGCATTTGACAATACCACAATGACTGTTCAGCGGGTCTCTCCAGAGATACAAGTGTCTTTCTATTAGGCTATCAGCCCATGTATCCCTTCGCTCTTTGTAATATCTTAATGGATCTGTTGGCCTATATCAAGCAAATACAACAGGCCTGTAGTTGTTTCCAAGGTAGGAAGTTTGGACGCACATTGAGAAAGCCAGCCGTCAGAGGCAGGAGAGCAGCTATTTGGTCTGAATATACTATGCGAGGAAACGCCATCACCACTGAGCTGCTTGTGCTCTCTGGGGGGGTAGTTACACAGAGTTTACCACAATGTTTGCTGACACTTGCCCAGCCAAGAACACGTATTCATAAAGAAACCAGCTTCTCCGGTGTAGCGGGACAGAAATTCAGCCGTGTATCATTGTATTTGTGCTGGGACGGGTTTGGTTTTCTTGGGGCTGTGGTAGGAACAGGAAATACAAGAGGGAAATACTGTTGGGTAAATAAGAAAAAAAATGCTCAGTTTGAAAAAATACTGTGTTTGAAAAGATAGAGATATGAAGTAAGGGCAGAACCACAGCTGATGTGTGGCAGAAGGGTAGGTAGAGACCAGGGTGCGTGGACTGGATGGTACCAGCCAAAAGGGGTGGCTGGTTGTTGGAAACACAGCTGCTTCATCCTTTGAGACACAAATGTCAGAAGTGGGCAGAAGCAAACGATAATTTAGTCAAACTTGTCATGGCACGAGGTAAATTTAAGTTTACATGGCAAACGTGGCCAGCAACCGCAGAGTGTTGGCGTAAGAAAGCAGCAATTTTGGGCCTGAATACACCAGCAGAACACCATTTTCTGTAAATGAGTAAGTCATATACTGTGTTACTTCTCTCTTTTTTTTTTTTTTTTTTACCTTGCCCAAGAAGTGAAACTCTAATAAGTAATATAACATGACAAAATGTAAAATAAAGGTGCAATTAATACTGTGACAAACAAAAGGCAAGTCATTGCAGATGCAGAATTTTTCAGGAAAGAATCTAGTGATATAAAGAAACCAGTTTTACTTTGATTCCTCCACAGTGTTTACACAGGTTAAATTGAAGGGGAAATGTTCTATAATTTAGAAGGAAATACCCTAACACAAAATGCTATCAATTACAAAGTGCAATCACAACTGAGGTCTGAAGGAGCATAACGCAGATGGCTCCCCCTAATATTCAGGTCAATGAGACTGTGAAGAAGCAGCTACACATCCTCCTACAGATTACACAAATATTCTCAGTGATGGGGGAGGATTTTTTCCCTTTTTCTGACAATGAATCAGAGTATCCTTAAGGCTGGAATAGTCTAGGGTGTTACAACTGCCTGTCTACCCACACGGCATTAGTGTAACAAGGAGTGTGAACTATGATTCCAGTGCAGCAAAAATAAAATAATTTGTGCTGATATTTCATAGCTCTCAACACTTCTGAACCTTGTCAATACTCCTATACTTTATGCTAAAATAGGATTATTTTATCACTCTGTTTTGTGACATTTGAAGTTTTTATTCTGAGCTCATATACTTAAAATCTCTGCTATGCTGTGGATTGTCAAGTCCACAATATGGAAAGACACATATCGATTTGGAATAATGAGATTCTAATTAGTTTTAGTGGGATAATACATTTAATATCTTTAATGAGAAAGGTAATTAGTGATAGCGAAGATCAGAATACACAAGATTTGGAAGCTTAAGTCTGAAGTCTTTGTGGGCAAAGAACCCAAGAGCCATGCTTGTCTATATTTGTCACACATATATATTTATATCCATATATATTTTTATATGTGTTTTAACCACTTGAATAGCTCAAAAAAAAAAAAAGAAATATGAAGAGGTGGGGAGATGAAGAGACAAAACCACCTTAACCAACAACTTCAGGAAAAAAAAAAGAAATCAGAAGTCCTTTTCTGGTAGGAAGTTTCAAAATAAACTTAGCAGCCTGGATTGGGCAGAGCTGAAGATTTCTTACACTTTGATCTTTTATAGCCCAGACTGCCTTCTAAAGGTCTGCCAAAAGGAGTGTAAAGGAAATGTAAATACTTAGAGTAAGTGAAGATTGCTCAACTCAGAAAGACTTCTAAAATATAAGCACTACCTTATCTAAGGTGCCTTTATCAGCCACAGAACATTTAGATTGGCAAGAGTTTTTGAAATAGCTTGATGTTATCTGAAATCAAGGTCCTATGTGAGGAGGAATAGTTAGGCAATAGGAATTAAAAAAAAACCCACCGCCTTACAAGAGAAATAAACATAGTGCCTCAAAATAAAAATGTAACTTTAATTCATAGAGAAAAACACAGCTTAATCCTCTGAAATTCATGAAAAAAAAAGAATGCCAAATGTCCATACTCAATGCAATTAAAAGTGATGAAGGTGTTTATTGCTTTTAAATTACAAAAATTAAGAGAATGTTAATGTGATGAACTGTTATAAAAATAGGGGGAAAAAAGACATGAAAGTAGTGAATATATGTTCTTTTCCTAATCTAGGGTGGTGGTTCCTAACCCATGAGATATGAGCCCAATACATGGACACAACCCAAACTAATAAATTCTCCTGATGCACACTCTCTCAGCGGGATATATTCTGGCTGCTATGAAATCTGGCTTATAAAAATTGGGAATTATTCATCCATTGCATATAGACATCCTCATTTTACTTAGAAAGCTGCACTTAGTTTTGCCATAGCATAAATATTCTCTGTCAAAAAAGAAAATAAAAAAAACATTAGAAGTTAAGTTGCTAAGAAATTTCTGACAGCAAAATTAAACATAAGGCTTTGATCACAGCTAGTGTGATAGGGAAACAACAGAGGGCATCTGGAATGTAGGGGAGGTTTAATTCTCATTCTCCTCTGTTCATGGCTTTCTTGGTGTTTTCCAGCAGACTGCTATCGACTGTCTTGGGACACTTTCATGGGACTGTGTTTGGCAACAAAAACTTGGATCATTCCCCGAACAAAATTAACATCATAAGATATAGTTTTTAGTCAGCCAACCAAACTAATACAACCAACAACATTTTATGCTCCTAGGTCTCTGCTTTGGCTCAAAGCACAACACTGCCAGTGGCTCATAGAAAGACAGCAGAGAATTCTCTTTTCATTTTAATTTAGGGCTTGCTGATCTTCAAAGCATTTCTGCAGGGAAGAAGGTCTCGGCTGTAAAAGCACACACACAAAAGTGAATTTAATAATAATAGAGCAGGAGCATATCTGCAGTGCCAAACTGGGGGAAAAAAAAACCCCAAACTACAAAATCCCATTCCCAAAAAAACAACTTGGGAACTGTCCAACCTGGAACTTAATGGCATGTGTAGCATAAATGGAAATAGGAAGGAAGAGATAACTGAAGGCTGCAACCACAGAAAATAATAGAAAAAATAAGATAAAGAAGAGTATTTAGAGTGGAAATAGAAGAAAATTACTGCAGCTACTTCTATGAGAGAGGGGCAATTTTTCCTTTACTTATTCTCTAGGATGCTTGTAACTGCCAAATGACAACAGTAAAACATTCCAGCAAAGAGGCAGCAGTGGTGCCAACTCCATATCTAAAAGGCAGCATAACAGAAGTACTCCAAATGCTTGGAGAGGGGGTGTTCAAGAAATAGAGTTTGGATGGCTAATCATGATCATTGAACACCATGATCATCCAAGTGACTCTTTATTTCACCTGCCTTTAACATCATGTCTTTTACTAACATTTATTGCTTTTGCAATAGCCATCTATCCCTCCACAAAGCAGCATGGTGCCATTATGCCATCTCTTTGATCTGGGGCCATCTTTTCGATCCAGTGTCCTTTCCCAGCAGAACACGTTGGGTTTTGCGTGATGCATTTTCTTTGCACCATTCCTAGATGTTTTCTTGATCTAGTGGCACATTAAGAAACTCAGGCTATTAAAATGAAGTTCTCAGTGATGCTGGACATTCATCATATTTTATAAGGAAGCAGCTGTACTTTTTGGAGGTTTTTTCAAAGGTTTTTACTGACATACAGGTTGCTATGTAAGATATCAATTGCTTAGAACCAGCTGCAAAAGTAATTCCATTCATCCATTTTAAAATGAAGGATAATTAGAATTGCTTACTTTATTATAACTTAATTGAGAGTGTGTGAACAAAACTTCTTGTCCTAGTATTTTATAAAGAATAAAATGTTATTTTTATTCCATTCTCTGACACATTTACTGTACCTCGATACAGTGATGGGCAGTGTGAACCATTGAGTGAACCTGGATAATGTTCTTTTTCATACAACAATGTGTTTTGAGAACTTAAATGAATAATTTAGTAGAAGTACATTTACCTTTTCTTTTTAATCTAATTTAAAAAAAAACAAAACATGAAAGGGATCTAGACTGAAGTATGTAGACCTCACTTCCATTGAAACAGATGTAAGGCAGTAAATTCTGTCCCATTTTATCAAAAGATTTGAGATTCTGTGGACTTTGTGACTGTTATAATTTTCTTTCCTGTTTCCTAAAAGATAGACAGTCCTGTTGGTTTGTGTTTTGTTGTAGGGTACGGTGGAGTGTCAGTTAATGACTATGGCCTCTAAGGCATGAAATAATTAATAGTTGCCTACAGTATTGAATGGTTGGGCTCCACCTTTCTATGAGAAAAATTCAGAAATATCTTTAATTTTGGAATTTTTGTCTAAGTGAGTTTTGCTTTTGTCTTATTTTATGCCTAGAAGTAGACCCAGAAAGGAACTTTATGAAGAACAGCTACTATGAAAAAAGAAGATGGCTGATCCTTACTTTCATCTTATCTATAATGACGATTTCACACAAAGTACAACTTCAGTCCTGTCAGTAGCACCAAAAATCCAGCCAACATCCCTTTGTATGCCATTCAGGCACCCTTTTCACTGAGGGTTTAATGATCTGTCCCATCCCAACCTAGCCTGCTTCCCAGGATGTACATCTGACTGGATGAAGCAAGCATGATGAAATCCTCTTAACATTTTTCTTCTTTTTTTTTTTTTTTTTTTTACAAATCTAGCTTGGGTTTAAGGTGTTTTCTTGAGAAGCATAAGTCCAGCCTCCCTTGGGCTGTGGAGACCCCACAAGGCAAATTTCCTCTCTCCTGATCACGTGCTGTAAATTTTAAGCTATTCCATGAAATGTGAGTGTTGTCTCTGGCTACCTGCTTCAGCAAAAGTGGTAATGGTGACTGTTTTTTGGGTGACCAGTCCTATAACTGTTAGGTTTTCTACAGCATGTTCCTTAATTAAACCTGTGAGATGATTGAGACACATGAAAGTCTATCTTGGAAATGCCCACTTAGGCATGGGATATGATGGCTGTGTTCAGATCTATGGAAGTGGAATGATATGCCCTAGAGAAGTCTAATGGCATGGACATGGGCTTCTCCCACCTCTCAGGTCAGTGGTCAGACAGAACGTGGAAGACAGCAAGGTGAGCAGCAAGTGCCTAACTCTGCTTGCAGCCCCCTGGGACCCAAAAGACTTCACTTGGTTTGAAGTCACAGGAACCATTCTGCAGTAGGACAAGACCAGGATAGTGGTGATGAAGAGAACATTGCTTGCTCTCTGTATATAGATACGGATAGTTATAACTTAAGTCTATAACTTAAGACTCTGATTCACTCTTATCCTGGACTTCTCCAAGCTACTCTGCTGATATTTAGGGGTCTTTCATACACAGCTTAATTAACTGACTTAATCAATTCTGGCAGGATTTCTCCTGTGAGAAGTGGTTTATAATCAACGTGAAAACATCGTTTCAAGAAACTCTGTTCTTTCTTCCATTTTGGCCATATGGAAGAGCACAGTGAGAAATAAAAAACAAAGAATAAGGTCAACTACTACAAAAAAAAGCAAAACAAAAACCAAACAACAAATACATTGCTAAGTAAGCAGTTATTGCTGGGGAGAAAGAACAGAGCTAAAACCACTGCTCAGACTGAGGCTGTGCAGCCAGGAAATTCCAACAGCCAGTATGGGCAGTCAGTTCAGCTTCACTTCACTTGACGTTTCTGAAAACTGCAGTATGAAGCACACTCACCACTACTAGGGATTAACTCAGCTAATTCTCAAACATGAGGAAACCTGCCTTTACATCTCTGCACAATGTATCAGGAATCTCGTTAATTTTACTGCTGCATATTTCACCTCAGATGTGAATGAGCCTGAGACGCTTGCCAGACCTGTGAAATACAGTAGCTGGCAAACACCTGCTATTGTAAGACAAGCAAAATAACTTCTGTAAAATCTGTGATTTGTACTCAGGTTTCTTTAGTCTTCTGCATATACAGTGACATGACGTAAGAACTTAAGATTCCACCCCGATTCAATTACTGGACATCCAGTATCAGTCTGGAAGCAAGGTGTTTGGCCTGTAAACAGTGCCTAAGGAATGTCCCATTTACTATAGGCACTGACTACAATGCCTAGCCAGGCACTCAAACGTGAGTGGTGACACCCGGCATTGAAGGAAGCACTGGGATAAGGGTCGTGTCACAAACTGATTGTTACAAAAAAAGTATCAGGATGAAAAAAGAGCAATGCTGATCCCAATCAGCGTCACATACTCCCAGGATAGCCCATTCCAAAATAAGGCTACTTAAGCTCCTGCTACAAGCGAAGCAACAAGAGTTAAAAATGGAGAGCAGAAACTGCAAGGTATATATACAAAACCTCTTTCTCAAGGAGAGCTCACTATGTAGTGAGTGTGATAAGGAATGCATTGGGATGGAGGTATGCCACTCATGCTCTGGACAAAATTCAGGGAAAGATAAAGAGGATTCCTACTCAGGATCTTGGGAAAATAAAAAAAAATATGTCCCAGCTCAAAGAAATTAATGGAATAATGTTTAATTGTGTTTCTTAGCAGGCTGACAAGTTGTGCTTCCAGAGGGAAAAAGCAGTGACTAGGCTAAACCAGTAATTTTGCAAACTGTTGGGAGGAGACACTGACAGTCAGAGTGCAGCCTCCAAATCCCTGTTACTGGCTCCGTGGCAGTGCATAAGAATCTCAGCAATGGACCTGGGCTGTGGTATACAGCGTGCTACATAACCGGTGAACAAAAATAGCATCCTTGTCTCAAACTATGACAGGAGGAGAGATGATATTTGAAAAGATGAGAAAATAGAGACTCCTCAACATGCTGGGTTGGGATGGGTAGTGCAGGATTGCTACTGTGTATGAAATCCTTTCCCAAATATGGGTGTTTCAGGTACCCAACTTAGTGACACTTTTAAAAAGGCTGCTTAGTGGCCTCACAGAAAGGACAGTAAGTCTGTGCAAGGAAGTAGAAATTATGAAGATGGATGAATGCAGCTGAGTTTGGAAAATGTCCTCTCTGTAGCTCAGCTGCATGCCAGTGGCCATTCTGGTGCATTGCAGATCATTAAAAGACCAAAGAGCAGGGCCCACTGTTTTTGCAGAATCACCACCTACTTGGGAGCTGTAATTTTGATTTCACTTAGACTTACCACATAAGCTTGTCTCCTTTTTTTCTGATTCAGGAATCAGGCCTGACGTATTTCAGGTATGGATCTGTATAAGGTAATATTGAATTAACTAGGAAGATAAGGAAGCAATAAGCCCTTCAGGTAGCTGTAATAAATTAGAAGGCACCCTACAGCTTAGCTATCTATGTTTTAACATAGGAAAAGCTACGGAGAGTCACCAAAGAGACCAGATTTAGTTTCCCACCAGTCTCCTGATGCAAAGTATCAACTTTCATACAACAAATTTCGAAACCAAACATTTAATTTAAAAATAAAATCCTGATAAATCATTTGCCAGATCATAAGCTTGCAAAGGATATCCCCATCTGAAGCAACAGAGAATACTACAAACCGTGCAAATGGAGTTGGACTTACTCAATGGACTTACTCTTTATTTCTCTGGGTAAAACTGCAGCAACTGAGTTTTGCTCAGTAAAGGAAAAAAAAACAAAACAAAGCACAGCAAAGCAAAGCAAAACAAAACAAAACAAAGCAAAGCAAAGCAAAGCAAAGCAAAGCAAAACAAAACAAAACAAATCAAAACAAAACAAAATCACAACCCAGAACTAATTACAGGAAAAGATTTATTTGTCCATAAAAGGTAGACACTATACTTGTGAAACATCTAATTGGAATTACGCTGCAGTAAACTTTTCTGTCAATTATTATGTTTACTCAAGGCCATCTGGAGAGTTTGTATGTGTAAATTTAGGGGCTGACAAGAGTTGTCCTGAATAAAAGATTTACCAGTTTATTTAAATGTGGCCCGGACAAGGACCCAAATACGTCTAACTTAACTCTAGATAACCTGCGTCTAGGACTCGGAGGACTAAGAATCAAACACCCAACATCTAGTCTCTGGCAAGATCCCTGGGAGGAATATAATGACTGATTCAGGGAGTTTTGAAGAAAATAAGAAAAAACCCAAAAAGGTCACTTTTATAAATAATTATAAGCAAATTGCTGTTGCAGATTAGTTTAGCACAATAAACTGGACATGACTACTGGTGGGCTGGAGATCCCTTTGCAGTACCACAGTGGTAGCTGGCTGTATCCAGCCTCAAAAAATTAGTCCCCTACTTGAAAATCTCCAGTTTAGGCACAATGCCTAGTGAATTTACTAGCAATACAAAACATAAAGAATGTATTTTTAATTCTAAAACATTCTGGGGCCATTCCCTGGCACTACTGACAAACAGGACGGTGAAATCTGCCCATGGCTAAGTATTTTCTTCCTGTCTCTCCCCTCAGCAAGATGGTCTTGTCCAGACTGCCAGCTGAGAACACTTCATGTCATGTTACTTCCTAAACTATGCTCCTCTCCAGGAAAGTGCTGCTGGGTTCAGGCTAAAATAGTTCCTGGGAGTGTGGTAATCATACAGCAGTCAGGACAATGATGGATTACTGTTAAACTCTGTGACCTTAACCAGTTTCTTAACTAGTGCAAACACAAAAAAGTACCTTCTGAGTTACAATATTCAACTGTCTTTTTTCCATGGACAACAGCTTCCTGTAGCGCTGAACACAGGCTCCATTCTTAAATTACCTAATTTTTCTCATTATTCTTTTCTGGAAGGCTGCTCCAGAACCTCAGTGTTTTCGTTATTAGAAAAAAAAAAATAATTCTAGCTCTTCTTTACTCATAGCTAATTGATATTAATTTCTTTGGGGTTTTGTTACAAATTGTTCTTTCCTTTCCTTGTGATTTTTATTTATTCTTTTTCTTTTCTATCTCTCCCACTCAACCCTTGGCCTCACTCTTTCAAAGGGAACAATTCAACCCTCTCCCAGTCTGTTAACTCAATAAAACTATTTCCTTTAGCCTTCCTGTAACATAGGATCTTCATTGTTCACTTAATAAGCTTCTCCTATTCCAATTTGAATAGGTCTCTGTGGAACCAAGAGCATAGCAAAGTATGAATGATTCCTACCCAGGGCTTTATATATCAGCGTTTCTCTGTTTGGAGGAAAAGAATATATTTAGGTGACCTGCCTTTTCACTGAAGCTTATTCAAATCCAGCTGAAGTCAACAGAAAGACTGCGATTGACTTCAGAAGTATCTCCTGTTCAGTCTTCCGTGAATTTGTGGCCTTTGCAGCATGGGTGCTTTGCAACTGGTAGCAATATAAAATCCTTTATTTCACCACTGAATAAATTGTTTTAAATTTCCATTGTGGGAAAAGGAATTCCTGTGTAGTGATTCATGTTGTTTATGACAAATTATGTGAGTGACCCTTGTGGCAATATAAACATTATGTCCTGCTCAAAGTTAGCAGGCTTGGGCCATACTAGATGTGGCAGAGCTATGCTGAGGACCTCCCTTCACAGAACATCTTGTTTTACTCAGCAGCACTCATCTCGTCTGCATGGCACTATAAGGATGGATTAAAAGGGTACGAGACGTATTTGCAGTCAAGAATGCTGCCACAACTTCTCTGGATGGAAGACAAGGAGGCTTGTTCACACACTCCTTCTCACCATATGGTCCCATCAGCTTGACTCATTCCCTGTGTCGACAGGCCTGCATGGATTTGGAGCTGATGATACTTTTATTATGTTGTATAATGTCACTTCTTGTAATTGAGTTTCATCTGGATTGGATGAAAGGTTTCAACAGTTCCATTTTGAATGGATTCCAAGTGAGAATTGCTCTCTGATGCCTTCCTGCTATCCTCAGATCAGAGGTAGAGGCATTGCACGTCCAGGTTTCATATATCACTTTCTTCCTCTACTAAGCCAGCAAGTACATTGTAGATTAAACATGATATATATCCTTAAAATAGCAAGTTTATGCATGCTGCTTTATTTCAGTTATTGGAAACAGCACATATACTGGAAGACCTATCTTGAATTCTCCTTGCACAGTGAATTCATACTTAAAAAAAGTTTTTATTTATTAGTTAAAATGATTAACATTTTACAAAATGAGAAAATGGTTTGTTGTTGTTGTTGTTGTTGTTGTTTTAATAGCCTCCCATTATTATCTCAATTCCTTTATAAATTAAATTTATCTGGAGGAAAAGCAGTCAGAACTAAACTCAAAGCAAAAGTTCTATTTTCTCAACAACCTCACAGTGGCAGCTGAGTTTCAGAAACAGTAAATCTCCCTCCTGATCAGCAGATAGCTATGTTTTTCTTCCTTCTTGACATGTGAATTTACCTTGGCTGAAATCTACTTTGCTGACAAAGGGGCAAATTCTGGACCTTCAGATGGTTTTGTCACTCTGAATGAAACAGGTACGACTGTAGCTTTAAGTGGTTGAAAATTTATGCACCAGTAAAACAAGATACAGAAAAATGATAAAAAAATTATGCAATGATATTTGGATTTGGATTTGTTTGTTAAAAATAGTAAAGTCAAACCAGGATAACTCTTGCTCCTCATGTTACAGATATTAAATCTCATCTTTCTGGTGTTACTTATATGTGACAAATATGTTTGATATTTTAATATAGTTTCTAAGGATACCTTTCTTCATAAATATTTTTCCGCTATTTACCAAAAAATCACATACTTCTGTTTTACATATTGGGAACAAAATCTAATAATTTATTTTTGGTAGTTCTATATTTTTTTATCCAGTTTTTATGTTTTAGAAAGGTAAACACACTGAAAATGCAGGAACTCAAACACCTGTGAGTTACCAAACTTGAAGTGTTACTTCATGTAGGAGATTGTACTAGAGACTTCCAATGACTCAGGATGAGTTATAGAAGTACTGATTTTTAATTTTGCCGTTACAAAATGTAGACTATTGTTTTAAAGTACATTATTAACTCTAATTGAACACTTTAGACTTTCTCCAATAATACTGATGGTCAGTAGTGGCTGTGAATCATAAAAATAATTGTGGCAGTCATATTAGCAAGTGTTATTTTAGTAAAGATATTTTAGTAAATGAACTTCAGGAGGCCTGTGACTACATAAGCCAAAAGGAATGAAGAATTTGATTAGAAAGTTCCAGCTGACACTTATAGGAGATTGTACAGGAGTTTTGTGAGAAGTTGTGTGTTACACAGAAAAGCAGATGTTTCATTTGTAGTAGTCCTTGCATTTTTGGTACTAAATGTGATTGGAGCAGGCACATGAGAATGACTGGAACATGTAGGACCATAGTGGTGATATCCAATCCCAGCAGAAAGCATATACATTTAGGTTTCTCTATGTAAGCATCTACATGTGGATTAGGCATCTAGACTCCTGTTGCAGTGATTCAATACCAAAGGGTGATTCCATTGCTGAAGCAGAAGTGTCCGGTGTCATTTCGGGCACAGTGACGTGTCCTGCCTGACTGCTCTCTGCCACTCCAGAAGCGTGCACGTGTCCTACAGGTTCTGTGCTATATCTGGCAGCCTTATGCAGGTGTTTTAATCTATTTTACAGTATCTCAAGTGGCTTCAGATACCAGTATATAGACAATTGAATTGAGCTCTAGGGTTTTTTTACAAGGTAACATGGATTATTCTCTAGATACCTCAATATGTGTTGACTAAGGTTCAGTTCAGTTGCTTACATAAGCACCTAGAGGTCTTCGCGATCCCAGAGATGTGGGTGGGCTGGCAGATTAGGACCTATGGGACACCACTGCACTCCTGCAGCCAGGAGCCAGAGTACTGTAGGGCATTTCAAATGACACTAGATAAATATATGCATAAATTATGTTTCTACTGTCCGAGAGTTAAATCTTCTTGAGGCTCTAGTGGGTAGTGGCTAGATCTCCATTCACTAAACCAGGATATAAGACATTGACGACCTTTATGGACCTCCATTCCAACTGAAGATATTCTGTAATTTTATGATCTCTGCGTGGAGTTCGATTGCCAAGAACTTTTCTAGCCAGTTTAGAAGCCATCATAGCTCCCTTCTTAGTCACTTTTTGGTGTTAAAAAAAGATAGGCAAAATGCAAACATCAAATTTTCTCTTCCTCTCAAGTTCTCTTCTCATATTTGACTGCAACAACTTCTGCCCCATCGAGACTAGCTTTCAAGGCTGACAAATTCAGGTGATTTATGTCCTGAATGCAAGGATGAACAACTCCAGTGGTTAGGGAAGTAGCATAAAGTCTGGAAAAACACACATGCATTAATGTAGCCACAGGAAAAAATTACCAAAGAAAAACTGTGGTTATGGGCTTTCACTCGGTGTCGCATGCACTGCAAGATGTGTCTTGTCTCAAAAGGATGCAGCCAAGAACATCAGTTCAACAAGAGGAAGTGAAAAGTCCTGCACCTGGGGAGGAACAGAGCCATGTACCTATATATGCTGGAAAGCTGCCTGGCAGAAAAGGACCTGGGCGTCCTTGTGGACACTGTGTTGAACGTGAGCCAGCAATGCGCCCTTGTGGTAAGGAACACTAATAGTTTCCTCAGCTGCATTAGACAAAGTGTTGCCAGCAGGTCGAGGGAGGCGATCCTTCCTCTCTATTCAGCACTGGTTAGGCCACACCTAGAGTACTGTGTCCAGTTCTGGGCTCCCCAGTATGAGAAAGACATGGACGTACTGGAGAAAATCCAGTGAAGGGCCACAAAGGTGAATAAGGGACTGGAGCATTCTACTGGGAGGAAAGAGTGAGAGCTGGGACTGTTTAGTCTAGAGAAGAGAAGGCTCAGGGGGACCTTATCAATGTATAATAAATATCTGATGGGAGCATGCAAAGATGATGGAGCCAGGCTCTTTTCAGTGGTGCTCAGTGACAGGACCAGAGGCCATGGGCACAGACTGAAACACAGGAGGTGCCATCTAAATGTAAGGAAACACTTTCTTACTGTGATGATGGTTGAGCACTAGAACAGGTTGCCCAGGGAAGTTGTGTAGCTCCCATCCTTGAATATATTCAAAAGCCATCTGGACATGGACCTGGAGGTGACCCTGCTTGAGCAAGGGCTTGGAGCAGATGACCTCCAGAGGTCCCTTCAAACCTCAACCATTCTGTGATGCTGTGATTCTGTGATTAATGTAGTCAGATAGATTAAAAATGTATGTGTTTCTTTTTATATGACTCAGGAGTAAAGGCAGAGTCTCAGGTAAGAATACAGAGTTCAGAAGCCATCAAAGCACAGCAGGTGGTAACCTTGGCTTACAAGCCAATGCATTCTCGACTCAAGCTCTTCATTTGCCCCTGATGCAGTAGTAGGAGATGGGGCAAGAAGTAGTTTAGAGACTTCAGACTGCTGAGGCGGTGGTGAAGCTGTGTCAAATGTGCTGCAGAAGGCTGAAGGTTTCTGAAGGGTTTTGAGTCTTAGTTGTAGCAGTGTATTATGAGTTGAAATAATTCAGTCTGGAGGTGAGAAAAGCTGATTAAAATTAGGGCTAAGATGGACAGAAATAGGCACAAAAGCATTGGCCAGACTGTAGTATATAAAAAGCCAATGCATTAATTTATATTATTTGTTAGCGTGGAAGCTGTCAACCTGACACCCAAGCTGTGAATGCTGATGAAAAGAGCCTCAGCCAAGGACTGAGATGTAAGTCAGCCATGTCCTTCAGCAATTTCCCTTAAGCCTCTAGAACCAGTTCTGTCTTCTCAGCTTTGGACTTCTCTGGCTGACTGCTGTCCTCATCCTAACCTTGCCACAATACTGGGAAAGGCTCCCAGATGCAGTCTATCAGATGAGAGAGGGATAAAAAGCTGAAAGACATGGATAGGCTAAAGACACTTCAACCTCCTTCCATCATTCTCCCTAAGTCTTGAAACAGCCTTAGAAACACTGAGCAACCTAGGCAAAGCAGATGAGTTTGACAAGAGATGTGACAGAAACCTTGGGGCTGCAGAGCGTCTCCCAGCACTACTGGGTGAGTTTTTAGGTGAGACGAAAATAAGCCCTGAGCATAGCCCTATTCATTCTCATCAGGGACTGTAGAGTCTTCCAGCATCTCTCTGTCTCTCTGTATATGTATGTTCATCCAATAGCCAATGTGGGATAATAATCTGTGCCACACATGTCCATCAAATATAGGCTCTTTTGTCTCCTACAATTTTGTTTTAGCATACAGAAACAAAGAACTCCAAGGACACAGATATGCACCCTGTGCTTTGTGTTTATTCCCAGCACAGACACTAGAACAGCAATAAAACTGTTCAACTTGAATTGGAAAAGCATTACGGCTGTTGGCAAGCAAAGAACACAGAAAATATCTTACTTTGACTCCGAAGTTCTCATATTCAGAGTGCCTGTTTGCATACCAATAAGCAGAAAGCTGTTCCAACTTCTAAGAGAACTCAGGCTATGCTTAAAACAGAAGGAAAGGAGAGTAAATATCGAAAAATATAAGCAATAACACAGTGGGTCAGACCAAATTTACATGGAGATCAGTATGCTGCCTCTGATGTTTCCCAGAAGTGGCTGCAAGTACACAGTTATCTTTCCATTGCTAATTTATGCTCATTTCCTGCTACTGGCAATTTAGCAGCTCCCTGAACCAGAGGTTGCATTTGGACCTACTGCGTTCAATATTTACCAATGAGATTACCTTTCCTGAATTTGCCTCATCCTTTTTTATTGCATGAGTTTAGGTTCAAATATCTTAACTAACTCTTGGTACTCTTGTACAGTGTTTTGATTAGCCATGCAGGCAGCAAACCTGAATTCAAAATTCTTCACTAACCTGTGGTTCTAAGTATTATTACGAGACTTTTTCTTATAGTACCCA
The DNA here is from genome assembly GCF_023634085.1 of Falco cherrug. NCBI lineage: Eukaryota > Metazoa > Chordata > Aves > Falconiformes > Falconidae > Falco > Falco cherrug. The sequence goes on from NC_073698.1 coordinate 9,812,224, forward strand.
ACATGTTATATTGGTGTGCTATGCTTATTGTTAAAATAGTGTCAGAGAAGGTTACCATTTTGGTCTTATTTACATTTCCTTTTTCAAACTTTTATGAAAATTATGCCTGGGATGATGTAAGTACTGGCCGTGGAATAAAACTTCAGGTTCAGAGGAAGGGGGCCAAAACAAATAATATTTCAAGTTCTTCCCCGCAACAAAGACAGTTTCTAATGATCATATTTGTCTGCAGTTGTCTTTAAATATAAAGGAACCCATATTCCTTTACAAAAGCACTGAGGTTACAATTAAGCATAGCCTAATTAACGTTGATTTTTAATATATAATGGTTTTAAAGCATGTTATGGGTTATGCGATTTTATTCAGAGTGAGTAAATATTTGACCGAATCTCCACTTTTGTTTTGTTTTCCATACACTGCCCAAGAACTGAGCAATGATTTGAATGCATTCAATCAAGAGAACTTGACCTACTTCCCAGTATATTTTTTGTTATAATGTAGTCAAACACTCATTCCATTGTTTCTTTGTTCCATGGTGTGTGCTGCTTACAACAAATTCATCCATGAATTCAACCTAAGACTGACCTCAAAGAACATAAACTTGATTCAGTATTGTTAGGTAGCAGAGACAAAGAAAATACAGAAGGTTGGTCCTCCAAAGAGCTTTGCACCAAAAAGGATAGCATGCTCATCATTAGTCTGTGTAGAGAGCTGATTATCAGAAATCTGGGGTGTTTGGGAACAACATTTTGTAAATCTAATACAATTGGTAAAATGAAACAAAATATCAAAGATGAACTGTGAGATTTGTATAAAGCTAGTTAAAGGCAGCAAGAAAATCATGGCATATAATTTTCTATAATTTGACTATAAAATGCAGTACACACTATAAATGGACCAAAATAACCTTCACTTCGGGCAGCCTTCTTTTCAAAAAAAGCAATTACAACTTCTTAGCCTTTGAATTTTGTTTCTCCTTAACAGCATTAAAAAGAACATAGTTTTTAGCTTCGGAGGTCTAAAATGATTTATAGAAGCTTTGCTATAAGGTTGTTTCATGTGCCAAATGTCCTCTACCCAATTTAAAAAAAAAAAAAAAAAATTAAGCTCAGTGTGCATTTTTCATCTTTTATTTCCAACAGAGACATTCTTCAAATCTTCTCTATTCTTCTATATCGCATTAACTAATGCAATATATAATCATTTCTCAGTTTTGAACTGCATTCTGTTATCGCAGACCTTTATACTGACACAGTCCTATTGACTCAAATGAAACTCTGCATGTGTGGAAAGGACTGCTGCACTGCAGAAACAGATGCTAAATTAGAAGGGGTAAGAATAAATTCCCCATATGACATGTGGAGAGTTTGCAATGCACAATTCTGCATGGAATTTAACTCGATGGGCACTCGACAGGAACTTCTTTTCCATCCAGAGGCCACTCTTGTTTCTCATGCATTGACCAGAGCGACATAAAACAATGACTCTAGAGATCAACTTGTAATTACATGGAATAACAGCAACTGAGATTTTCCAAATAATGGGAAGGAGAACAAAGTAAACACACAAAAACCTAACAGATTTTGTGGGACACTTAAGGAACTTTACTGATTTCCTTTTGCACGGGCAGACTGGATCACCCTTAATGGTTGGATCATCACTTAACAGCTAGCTCTAGCGTAGAACTGTGAGGTGCATGTAGTCTGAAATTCATATTCACTGCATTTCTTAGTGCTCAGGGAGGGTTGTAGCTCTGTTATAGTATAATATAATATATATAAAATGTATATATATATATTTATAAAATATATAATCTGTTATAATGCCTTCAACCCTGACTGGAATGTAGCCCTTTACTGTGTGGAGTTCTGCAGTCTTTTGTCCAAGAAACAGTCCTCATAAATTAAGATGGGTGTTTCCTCAGCCCTTTCTGAAGAATGTTACCTTCCTCACGCTCATTCTGCTTCTCCTTGTAGCACAGTCCTCTACACCTTTTTTTTGCACAGTCCAACATAGCTGATCACTAACTTCAGAGCTGCCTTTCCCTTTGACTAGCGCTGCCTCCCAACCCTCCATTTCAGCCAGGTTGCCTCCAGCTTGGTGTGGTTGCCAGACTTGCTGTTTGGGAGGTACTCATTCCCACCAAGCCAGGCCAGTTTATCTGGGGAAACACATCTTTAGTACAGACCTTTCCATTCTGGATTTTATGTCCACCACAGCATCACAGAATACGCCAGCCTAAATGCTGCTCCAAAATCAAGTAGACCCAGGGGTGGGAAGCCCAGTCTGCTAAGTCACAAATGTAGAGCTAGCATCTCCACCTTTGCACTGGTGGGGTAGCTGGCCAAAGCTGCTGGTGGTGTTAGTGGCCTCAGATGGGCACTGCACAACCAATCGATTTGTTTTTCCTCCAGATTGGACTCTTAGTCACAGATTCATTTTCTGTGTAACAGCTTTGGAAAGCATAATCATAGGCATAGTGGTGAATAAACATACTAATTTATAAATCAGAGAATAACTGAAGGCTTGATATGCTTCCAAGTTGAATAAACAGCTAGACGTGGCTGCCCTGTGGATGCTACATGTGAGACCTGTGGACCATGACTACAGATTCAGTTGTCTCTATCAAAACTTAAGTAGATATTTCTAATGAGCTGAAACAAAAGACAATAAAACAAACAGCAAGAATTGATGCTGTTGCTTATTCTGCATAAAAAGCAATTCGCTTTATGACAGCATACCTATTCATTAAACATTCATTTCTTATCTTCTCATGGCAGTGGGAAGCAGGGGTTATGTCATGACAATCAAGTGTTATGAAATCAAAAGTGTGGCTGTTCCATCTTTAAAGGATTAATGCCTTTTTCTGTGAGCAGTTCACAAAATCTCCTAGAAGTGAGTGCAATCCAGTGCTTACCATCGCTCCATTGTTCAGTTAGCACTAAACAACACAAAGAACAGGCTGGCAAATTGATGGGCAAGAAGAAGATCAGGGCTCGACACAGCAAGCCCGGAAATACAATTCACTTTTACAATGATGCACCTCATTACTTCCTCATTCCTTTTGAAAAAAACAGGTTGGGGCTGTACAGTATGTCGTGCCAGCAATTGATACCCGGTTATCAGAGACAGAACATTCTGGCTACAGAGAGTAGCGGGTCAATGGGCATTTTGAAAGGTAGAGATGGTCTGGGGAAAATGGAAAGACTATCCTTGTAATGCACTGTAAATGCAAATATCTGTAAGTATGTATAATGCAAACAAGGGAAAGAACAGTACCAGAAAAGTGGTGGAATTCTGGTATTGTTTTCCTAAGAATAATTATATTCCTACCTCTTTTAACGGAAATGTATTATAGACCTAAACAGTAAAAGGCTGGATGCCTGACAGACATCATCTATTGAACTGCTGAGATTAAAATTTAGCTGCCAGGAATATCATGCTTATTTTAGTATATGTTCTATCCACCAGGAAAAATCAAGAAAAAGCAACAATTCGACAGATTTGTCAAATCTGTTCCATTTGACAGATTAAGCCAACACACTAAGGCATATGGTTAAGGAAATGAAAAGCATATTTATATTTGGGCAGATACCATTAAAAACTGTTTTTAAAAAAATTTTTTCAATTGGTTTAATTTTCTAATAAAAGTAAGTGTTTTGCCACACAGCTGGTTCATGGATTAACATGATCTTTGTTACAGGTGTCCATCACCTGCAAAAGTAAAGACCCAACAAATCAGGGAAAAGGTCTTAAAATTTCTATTTGATTTTAACCTTCCAACATTCATTTTTTTTCAGTTGTGCTCCCATGTATATGAATATAATGTGTATACAAAAAATACAGAAAGAGAGAATGAGTTTGAAGTAGCATGAAGCCTCATTAAATAAAACAAGGATGACAGTTTATCTGGAGCCTCTCTTAGCAAAGTACACTGAAGATAGAGATGTCTGTTGTGCTGCTTAAAGTCCTTCCAGTGCTTTAAAAGCCAGGAATTATCTCTTTGCAGTAATGTCTGGAATCAAACACCTTGATTGTAAAGCCTGCCCGTATCTCAGAAAGTGCGATTTTTAGTATACCAAGTCCAAATTCCCTCCTTATTACAGTAATCTCCAGAAGTTACATTTCAAAGCCTGGTGTGCTGAGAACTGTTCATCAGGCCAGAATTCACGTACCACTGCCATCAGGTGTGAGAGATTAACCCAAATCAGAGGTCTTCACTGCCTGTGCAGATCCGGGGAAGGCATCTTCACAGGGTGCAACACAGAGGATGGTGGCTGCTTGCTGGTCTGTGAGATACCTATTCTCCCAGTTCCTCCACTTGGGAGGCTAAGACTGCTGCCGTGCTGAGAGCTAAAGAGCGTGCATCTGGCATTGCCACCTGTGATAGCGTAATTGCAGCCAATGTCATCTTAACAGGGCTTTCATTCATGAAGAAGAGTACAAGTTCTACTTACGCTTCGGTGATGTGAGCAAAAGCTGCTGGAAATGACCTTTGGGCTTTTACGGAGATGTGTGAGACTCCTGTTTGTGCCATGGACACTTTGGTAACACCTCTTCTTTCTCTCTACATCCCACACACACATAATGCATCTTTTTTCCCCCACAAAGCATAGAAGCTAGATAGAAATTCCTCGGTGCTGGGTCATCACAACACTATAAATACTGAAGTTTCAAATATTGGCGGTCCTGCAGTTACTGCTTAACCAACAGAATTTATATTTTAAATAAAAAGATAATCTAGAAGCCACAGAAGCGGCACAGTTTTGAGGTAAATGTTGATAATCCTCATTTGTTTTATGACTGTACTGATTTGAGTGGATTATAAGGACAGCTCACTCGGAGAAAGCTTAGTCCAGCTGGATGTCATATTGAAACAGAGTGGGCACAGCTTTCATGCTTTGAGCTGCAATGTTCAAAGGAGATCATCAATTTCAAATTACATTTCTGTCTCAGATTCTTTTACTGGCTGCTATTATGAAAACACCTGAGCTTATCAGAACTGTAAACCATTATTTCTCAGAAATTTTTGCATTAGTTTGTGCCTTTGACATCACTTTATGCCTTGTCTATGCTATTTCTCCTGTAAAATCAAGCTGCTACTGTAGAGCAAATGATTTTACTTGTGCATTTCCTTTGATCTTTCATCTGAGATCTACAAATGTAATTAAGTGTGATATTGCCATTGCCATCAATTTGCCAATATTGTTCTGACATGTTGCTTCCGAAGCAAAAAGCAAGCAAACAGCATTTATGTAAGATATGAAAATAGGACTGTAAAATAATTATACTGGGGCAACTGCTTGTAGGTACAGAGCTAAAAGAGATTTCTAACTGAAACATGGTTTTAAACTTTGCTTAGGTTTCTTGTGGCCTCTCTATATTCTTGTCTGTTCTCTCTAGAAATTTATATTATACTCTAATAAATTGCTCACTTCTATCTGTTATTTAAAGTGTTCTGACTTCATGTATTTTTGTACGTATGCACTGCTGTCTGTATCAATAAAAGCTCTTTGATAATTTAAGAATGCTGATAGAAAAGGGTCTTGTGTGGTAGCAGGGGATGTGTAACCCTGTAAGAATAAAGATCAGGTAATTATGACCATTTTTTGTGTGGTAAACAGCTGTTATGGAACCGGAATGTAAGGCTTTCCTGTGTCAACGCATTGATCTCACTTTGCTAGAACCACAAGAAAAGCAAACAGATCAACAAAGTGTTGGTTAGCCTGGTGACCATAGTCATCTTAAAGACACAAACACATGCAAAAAAGTCTTCCTAGTGACAGGCTGACTGGCATGATTTTTTTTTACCCCTGGGAGACTGTCTGGTCATTGGTAATCCCTACCAGTGCTTCCAGAGGGAGCAGAAAATATCAGTACAGAAAACAAGGTGACCTACTACAGTAATCACCTCATTTGATGCACAAGGTTAAGGTGCTTGGTAATTTTCTAGAAGAATTATGTGATTCATCAGGGTCAGGAATTCTTGGGAAGACTTTTCCTGTTTCAATTTCAACAAGAAAAATTGGTCAGCTTCCAGTGCTCAGGTCAGAGACGGAGACTTTCTTTTTTGTCTTAAGGTACCCAATGTTGAGAGCAGCCTCTTCAGATATGGGACACTGTGATTCAGGTCCCTATTCCTGATTTAAATTAGAAAATCGAGCTTTTTTTTTTTTCTTTTTTTTCTTTTTTTTTTTTTTTTTTTGCATATCAAATACAAATATTCTGACACTTGTGTTGCAGTCTGCCTAAAAGTCTGTATTCCTGGGATTCCAGTACATAACCATTGTACCAGGCAGGGAAATTGAGTGAGACTGATTTTATAGTAACTGATATTTAATACTTTGTTAATAGAAATCAGTCTTTCCAGGGAAATCGGTTATCCTCTGCACCTCTTCCATGGTAGTCAGTAGACTTAGGACGCAGGCACTTGCCTAGGGCTGTTGGAGCAGTGCTAGCCACTTGGAGGAAAACATGCCCCTCTTCTTTACATCTTAGAAAGCAAACTGAAAATTTTATGCAATTTGAACAGCTTTCACCATACTACAAATATATTCTTGAGCAGTGTTAAGCAAGGTTTGAGAATTTAGTGCCTTGGCTAAGACTTGCAGGATTTCCGTCCAGAAAAAGGGTAGTAGTGGGGACACGACATAAATGTCTAGAACCATTTCAAATGCTCTACAACCCACCTAATAGGAATGTCAGATACGATATAGGGATGGTGGGAAACTTGTGCCAGTGAGGAATGACTTCTGGCAGCCAGGAAGGATAATAAGAAACATATGAAACAGAAGTAGACCTTTTGCATGTAGGTTATCCCTTAGTGACTAGAAAGGCTAGAGGCTCATGCCGAGAGTCTAGGGTAGATATGGAGTAAAGCAGTGCCTCAAAACTCTCTACATTTTCCTTCATATTTTCCTAAGTAAACATCCACAGGGCAGCATTCATTTGCCTAATTGCAAGCATCTAGTTCTATTTGTGATGCCCAAGGGTATCCCACCCATCTTCCAACTGTTACTTTGGTAAGAATCAGTAAATCCTGTGTCACATATTCAAGCTCTGTGAGGATATCCTGGGTATCTACAATAAACACATGCATTTTTGCACACAAACCTGGGGTCTGGGTGACTTAATGGTAGCTAATGTTATAATCAACCCATGAATTGCAAAACTCTAATTGACAGATGCGGTCAAATGTAGTATGTGACAGCTATTTGTTAACTTAGGTTGTATAATACAAATTTCCAATCTAATTCTATCTTTAATGGACAAATAGTTATTCTGTAAGATTATTGACTTAATTTGGAGCCTGCTTTAGTAGACACAAGAGAGAGATGATAATTTTTTTCTTAATCTTTCCCATGATACATTTCATATTTGCTGCATTACTCAAAGTAATGTTAGTGCATTTTGGAGTTGTGATACTGTCCCATCAATGTCATCGAAATGGTGTTGATTTATACCTTTGGAGAATGTTGTCTTTAGTGTCTAATTCTATGCCTGACTTTATTAGGCCTTGTTCATGCAAGTACACCAGTATAGGTATATCAGAGGAAAGGTGAGTTAAGATTAATGTGGCAAGTAAATGCCTACAAAGTAGATGTCAATGTCTAATTAGTGACTCCTTTACTAGTCAATGGACAGAAAAAGAAAAAAAATCCAACCGTTACAATTATAAAAAACCTGCTAGGAACAGTTACAACAAAACAGAAAATGATCTCCTACATCTGGTCTAAGGGGACTAGCTGAAACCATCTCCTCTCTAAGGCAGAGGAGATGAATTACCCATGACATCCACTTACAGAATTGTTAAGATCTTGATTCATTTTGCAAGTTCTGCTAATCACAGTAATAATGTTTTAAAAAGATGAAAGTATCTGAGTTTATCTGTCATTTTCTAGACCTATAACCACATACACTCTGTCTTCAGAAACACAACAGTCAGTGATTCTGCTAAAGTCTTTGGCAACATTCCCAAATCTTTACCATTACTTCAAAAGATTGCCAATCATGCAGGGCATGTAAGAAATATCTAGTCTTATAGCCCTCATAACTGAAACTCATGGCTGCCAGATGTGTACTTGCCCCACTCCCCACTTCCCTCTCTTCCTGTGATGCAGTTGCTGGGTGAAGCTGTGTGGGAATAGTGAAGGCAGAAAGGATGCCAGAGGCAGGATGGCTTTTCCTCACTCCCTCATTCACAACATTTTCTGAGACTGGTTAAAATTCATCAGCACTAGTGTGAGAATGGGGGCAACGCAGGGAAAGGGTATGGCGTTTCATTACTCATGCTGCAGAGCTGTCTAATGCTTTCGTGCTACTGTAAGATGTGATGTAGCCTATAACTGTCACGCTCCCTGCATGCTGGCAGCTCCAAAAAGCGAGACAAGTGCTGTCTCTACACAAACCTATACACAAATGACCCATGTATGTAGACACATGCAGAGTCTGAATGCTTTTCTTCAAAGAAATCCTGCTGTAGAGATGAAAATTCTTCTCTGCCTACTGATTCCTGCAGCCAAATCCACTCCTTTCTACCCCAAATCCACATGTTAAAAGCAAGAAGCCACTATTACCTTTTCCTGTGACAAACAATCCACAGTGCATTTTTTTAAATGATGTGTCAACCAACCCACAATTTAACACTTGGCTTTAAATTATCCACAAAGTCATTCGAACCACTATGACTTGCTGTACAACGCTGATTTTCAGGTGCTTTCTAAAGATCTACAGATTATGGTACTCAAAAAGATTTCAGAACCAGGTTCTTGTTCACTTTGTCTTCTAAAGTATTAGTTCCAGATGCTCTTTCCTCATATGAATCACAGGTAAGGACCTTGTACTGAACTCTCATTTTTCAGATAAAAGGTTCAAATTTGATGTCAACGTGTTCTTGTTCTAAGGTTAAGAAACTGCTCATTTAGAAAATTACTTACATAAACTCCAATCATCTTTTGTTCTTCCAGGGTTCCAAAAATGAATTCATTTCTTTGGCTATCATTTCATAAAAGAAGTAAAGGTGGAATAATGGTAAAAATTACTAGATTTTTTCCAAAGAGAAATCAAAGCTTACTCTATTTCAGCAGTGCATAGGGTACTTCTATTCTGCAAACACTCCCACAGGCTTGTATGTATAAAAAAAGGCATTTATAATGGTTGGTGTATATAGCAAAGCATTACTTAGCTAGGGCTATAGTAACGATTCTGATGAATAATACTGCTTTTTTTACATGTTAACTCAGTGTCTTCCATTCATTTTTTTCCATCTTCTTCATTCTTAAATGATTCTTGCCAGAGCCTCAGTTGTGTCACAGCAGCACAGGGAAATCCTTCAACCCTAAGAAGTACTCTGATGTTTAAATCTTGAAAACGTGACTTTCTGATAGCATAAGCAGGCTCTTGAGAATGTGATGAAAGAAGAGGGATCTGTGTTCCTTGGTTAGTTTATGCATTTTATAGTTGCATTGGAGGTATGTGTATGCATATAATTCTTTCTACTGTGCATACATTAAGATCTTACAAAGTTTCTGAGTCAGCATCAGTCTTTGCCTTCTTTTGTTTATACTGCAATGTGCTCCTTTCCAGTCAAGAAGCCTCGTGATGCTCAAAGGGAAAACAGGGTTATTGTCTAGTAGTCTAGAATCATAGAATCATAATCACAGAATCATAGAGTGGTTTGGGTTGGAAGGGGCCTTAAAGATCACCTAGTCCCACCCGCCTGCCATAGGCAGGGACCTTCCACCAGCCCAGGTCGCTCCCAGCCCCATCCAGCCTGGCCTTGAGCACTGCCAGGGATGGGGCATCCACAGTTTCCCTGGGCAACCTGTTTCAGCTTCTTACCACTCTCACAGTAAAGAATTTCTTCCTTATGTCCAATCAAAATCTATCATCTTTCCATTTAAAACCATTGCCCCTTGTTCAATCACTAAAGGCCTTGGTAAAAAGTATCTTTCCATCTTTCTTATAAGCCACTTTAAGTACGGGCAGGTTGCAATAAGGTCTCCCTGGAGCCTTCTTTTCTCCAGGCTGAACAACCCCAGCTCTCTCAGCCTGTCTCCATAGGCGAGGGGCTCCAGCCCTCTGAATATTTTGGTGGCCCTTCTTTGGACATGCTTTAACAGGAGCTATTTAAAAGATGTGTGGATACGATGCTTAGGAATGTAGTTTAGCAGTGGACTTGGCAGTGCTACGTTTGCACTTGGACTGGATGATGATGTTAAGGGTCTTTTCCAGCCTAAATGATTCCATGATTCTATTCTAATGTATCTTTTCCAGCCTGCAGCCACCACCATAGAGTGCAGATCTCCCATGGCTGTTTACCAGCTCTATGAACATGTCTTGGATATCCTACATATACCTACCAAAAGTCACTACATGACTGTAGTGGAATGAAGCTGGTTAATTAGCATTGATAATACACAACTGTGGGTTGGCTTCAGGGGCGGTGGGTTGGCTGATGTAGATAAGGTGCAGCTGTGGCTGGTTCTGTTAAGGGGTTGAGAGCCAATGAAGGGAGAGCAGCCGAGGAAGAAGCAGAGAGAAGGGAGAAGACACATGCTGTGGATGAGGAGAAGGCAGCAGAGGGACTGGCATGGAGAGTGTGCTGGTATGAAATGGTGAAAGACCTTGTTACAGCTTGATAGTTTGGAGAGTGCTGTGGCATATGGCTATGGACAGAAACAAGCCCTGAAATTCATTGGACTTACTCTAAACATTTATAGCGTATATGTCTACACTTGAGGTAGTCATCCAGACCTCCTTGGAATCCATGGAGCGAAGTAGGCTCTTATGGCCATTTTTGGTTATCTTTTATAGTATGTCGGCCATATCTTTGAAGGGTCTTTTTCTAATTATTGATATAAAATGAGTCTGGACAACCAATTCAGCTATAACGTCCTTATTGTGGATAATCTGGAGAGAGAAATAACACTTTAATGACTGCAAGCTATGCAAATGACAAAACTTGTCCTACCCAGTTCTTCTATCCAACTGCAGTCTGTCTAGATGAAATTTAAGAAAAATAGCACTTTTTTCTTAGGATCCTAAGCATGTTATTAGGGGAAAAGAAGATTCCTATATCAGAGAAAGTAAAGACAAAATATTTATCTAAGATTTTCCACTTAACACTGAAGCTGCTGCAATCTGTTTTCCCCCAGCAATTTCTTTGGCCTTTATAAAAAAAAAAAAAAAAAATGTAGAATCTTCCCAAAAGTAGAAATTTTTCAGGTCTTCTCTGAAGCCAAAGAAGTGAACTTTTGCTGTGTATTCAGGTGATGCACCCAGTGCGCTAAACTGTACCAATGTGTTTTTACTAGAACCTCAAACCTTTAGTTTATTGATCATCAGTGATCAATATTGTTGCAAACTAAATTACATGTGGGCTAAACATGTGATTTGTATGTGCTGAGGATTTATATATACTTTTATCATTTTGTGTACCTCTTTGTAATGTAATTATTTTGTCTTTCCAGGTTCTTGATCCCAATCAGACTCAGTCCTTACTGAAAATTTGTCTTTAAAAGAGGTCTGTTACATTTGGCGCAAGGATGTTTACTTCCTTACCAGCCAATATCCTCATTCTGCATCTAGCCCAGTGTCCTGGTTTTGGCTGCGGTGGAGCTGATTTTCTTTTTAGTAGCTGGTGCAGTGCTGTGTTTTGGATTTGGTGTGCGAACAGTGTTGGTAACACACTGACGGTTTTAGTTGTTGCTGGGTGATGTTTATACCAAGTCAAGGACTTTTCAGTTCCTCAGGCCCTGCCAGCCAGAGGGCTGGGGGGGCACGGGAAACTGGGAGGGGACACGGGCAGGACAGGTGACCGGCACCAGCCAAAAAGGTATTCCATACCATGGGATGGCACGCCTGGTAAACTTGGGGGGTTGGCTGGGGCCTGTGGATTGTTGCTTGGGGACTGGCTGGGCATCGGTCGGTGGGGGGTGAGCAGCTGAACCGTGCGTCACTTGTTTTCCTTTCTCCCTTTCCCTTTGGACTTTATCCTTTCCCCCATCTTTCCATTATAAATGTTATTATTATTGTTCTTTCATTTTTATTCTGTTTAAATTATTAAATTGTTCTTATCTCGTCCCTCAAGTTTTACATTCCTTTCCAATTGTTCTCCCAACCCCGCTGGGTGAGGGGCAGTGAGCGGGCAGCTGCCTGGTGCTTGGTTGCTGGCTGGGGTTAAACCACGACACCCAGAGATGAAGCAAATTTCTACTGGTCCTGGCTATTGAGTTTAAGCTAATTTGTATCTGCTTGCACCTTCAGACTTAGAAGTTCCTTGTTCAACCACGATGTGACCCAGACTGAAGCAAGATGAATTCACCAAACCAATGGCATCATTACATCTCTCCTGATATGCACGTGGGATTAGTAAGTACTAAATCCAAGTCTCTGTATATATGGCCTTCTCAGTGCTTCCACAATGACTTTTTCCTCATCTGAGTTTCCACTCTCTGAAAGAGTGTGATATTTTGGTTTTCTATCCCAATTTCAGTGCAAAAAAACCTTCTTGCAATATTACCGTTCCCCAGAGGACAGTAACAGATTTTTGACCGTCTTTAAGAATAATCTACTTATCAATGAACAGGGACTGAAATATAGGTTCTGAAACCTTTGGTACTTAGGTCTATTTGTAATCCAAATATAGAACTAGAGCATTTATTTGCTGATTCCAAATACATGAGGAACTGAACCGAAGTCCCAAATATAAGGCCTCATCAAGCCAAGCTAAGTAAATCAAAGTCATAAGCTTTTCAATGAAAACCTATCTTTAAGAGTAGTAGTTGACCAAGAACATCCATCTAAATCAGTGTGTATGTATATGCATATGAGAGATGCGTATTTTATCACAGATATTTTAGCAACCAAAAGAACAGATTTGTGTCCCTGCCTTGTCTCCATCCTTTAACATTCTCCATTAATCCCTCTGAAATTCTTGCCTTTTGCTAACATCCTGTGCATCTTCTCCTACGAAGAAGCAGGCTTGGACTTCTTTGCTCTTTCCTTGAGAAGAATAAGGAACATAATACCCACAGCTACCTTAGACCAATATTCTTGATTTAACAGTGTGTAGCAGATCATAGTAATATGGAAGATCTTTGCTATCATTCTGCAAGGCTGATAGTGCTTGAAGATGATTTTGTTGCATGTGGCCTTTGACATTTTGTCATTTACATCTAGTTCATCAAGATAGAGAAGCCAAAGCCTGTAGATTCAACTTTTATAGGTCATGACACTAGTTCAAGCCATCTCTGTGTACAGAAAAACATGGAGTCCGTTAGTGATTATATTAGTGACGATAACAAGAGCTTAATCCAAGTTCCACAAGAAAACCCTCAGAACGAAGTCCCCAGACCCACAACGTTCACACATCAGGCAGTGCACTCCACAGCTTTTTTATATTAAGAAGCTTGTTTTTCTAATATAGGCAGGAAGCCAGCATTTGGTTTCTTATGTACCCAAATATACTAGTTAAGTGCTACTATGTCAGCAGCAACAAAGATTGAAGCCCACTTACTACTTTTATTTCCTCACAACTGAGCACCTCTGATAAGCCCTATTCTCAGTCCTAGCAGAAGTATCATGGTCAAACATCTTTTTCAAATAGGTGAAGTACTTGAAATATGTGTTTACTGAAAGATATTTTTTAAACAGTAAAATTTTGTACACTTCTGCTGACATTTAAAGAGATTCTGCCCTCTGCCTTGATAATTTGGAGAATGGGCCTGAAATGTCTCCTGCTGGCGCTAACTTTCCTCTGCGATAATTAGCAGAACTTCTTCCAGAGCAATTTACTACTTGGTGTGAGTAAAAGCACCAGAATCTGTCTTGGATTACTATCTCCATTTACAAAGTATCTGTCTTCCAGAAAAAGATCTTCAAAAACCGAAGAAGTCAAGCACTATTGTTAGCAGAGAGAAGATAATTAAAATAATTGGTAGTTCCTTGGTGCTTGAAGTGCCAGTGTAGGCAGTAAAATAGGACAAGATGTTATCAGATGCCTTCTGTTAATTTATTCCGGCACTGTGTTTTCATGGCTGTTTGCAAGAATTAATGCAGATTGTATCCTATAGGTCTGCCCATGCTGAACAGTTTCTTCATCTGGCCCTGGGACTCCTTAACAGCTCCATAGCTCAGCTGACAGTGGGATCTACTTCTATGCAACCGATATAAAACCTAGTGAGAGATGGCAATTACTGAACAATTACTGGTGTACATCCAGTCATATCTATCTTAAATGCTTTATAAATCCAGCTTTACAACTCTGCTAGTAAGCAAGGTTATCAAAGATTTGATTTTTGCTTTGCTTCAAAAAAATATTAATAAAAAAAGAATAAAGAAAAAGAAAAGCTTGCTGGTACTAACAGTCATTCCAAAGAAGAGTAATTGGCAAATTGTACTTTTGTAAAATTCATTTGAACTCTAACCCTATTAGAGCTTTACTTCCTGACTTTCAGATCACTCCTGTGGCACAGTCTGAAAAATCTTATTGTTTGGTTTGTATTTATAACCTTTCCGAGATAATTTTGAATGCTGGTCCAAATACACATGAAGGCAGCTGTATGTGAGCGGGTGGTGAGCCTTAGCTGTAGATCATGGAAATGCAGAAAAGAAGAAATAAATACAGCAGACCTTTGTCCTCTTACTGGTTTATTTCATATTATGCTTTATTCACCTGAGTGGCAGGTGCTCTTTCTTCTGCCCTGTTCAGTGTGCTACCTCCTATGGCTATTTCTTTATGGGTAAATAAAGCAATTTTAGAGACTGTCCTGGCTTTGAAGCCTATAGTACAAACTGGTCATGTTCAGGGTAGATAGCATTTGTTCCTGGGTCCTTTCTGTGCTCCATGTAAGCTTGGTTAAGACATAATTATTTTTGTTATCAAGAAGAGTCCTTTATACAGGATATCTAAATAATAACACTTCCAACTTAGGTACATCATTTAATGCTTCATTTAGGTAAGAGAGCACCAGGCCAGGGATATCTACTTTCTGAGAGAAAGTGAAGATGCTGCTTTGCCTCAGATGCAGATCAATAACAACTACATGACCTCTATTAAATGATAGAAAGCAAGTCAATGAAATCATGCTCTCACAAGTCACTTGGAGGCAAACCTAAATGCACAGACAAGTCATAGCACTGTATGACATCATTGGATTTATAAAAAACATAGAATTTGAAAGGGAGATAGTTAACTCTGTAGGTTTTTCTTGAGTATCATCATAGGGGTTTCTGGTGATCTAACTTTCTCCTTTTCCTAATTCTTATCCTATTTACTATTATAGCTATAATATTCTGCTGTATTTTCTTATCCAAAATATTATTTTTGCACATCTGTTTGTTGATTTCAAGTTATGATAGCATTAAATTGGTGTGATAATGTGAGGAACCATGTATTCAAGTGAATTGAAGGTTGAAGCTTCTGTGGTTTTCTTTTTTTATCTTAATTTTAGAAATGTCCGAAACATTCAGGAAAGAATACTTGTTTTGACAGTATTTTTCTGGTGTGGTGCATAAAATTATATTCTCTGATTATACAGTGGTGTTTAGAATGTTTCACTAAGAGAGAGAGGACCCAGTTCTTCCAGTTCCAGAAACATCTAGGGTAGAAAATATTTGCTCTGAATCACCATTTGAGAAACACTGGTCTTTCAGGCTTGGAGGTTTTCCCACATTAAAGAAGCCAAAATTTTGATGTGGGATCACTCAGCTGGACACATATTCCATTTTCACAGGAGAATGCATTTGGCTTGAGGATTATCACAGTGTGAAAGCATAAAAAGAAATTGAAATTGGAAAATTTCTTATAAGAAGCAGCATTACCTTTTGGTCAACTTGCTTCTTTTCCTCCGACGGAAAGATGAGTACAGGAGAGAAACGCAAAAAGTGGTGCAATCTGAAAGAAAAGATCATTTTCTTCTCTCTACCCAAAACGCCATTGGCCAGATTTACCGCATGGTCTGGCAAAATCCAGGCTGTGAACCCACATATGGAAATTCTGCCAACTGTGCAAGAGGCAAAATGACAATGTACTTTGCAACAGGTCTTTAGATAGTGAAAAGAGCTGAAGTGCTTGCTGCTTGAATAGGATGGGATGTCCAGAAAATATGCCGATCCAGAAAGATTTATAAGGAAAAACTCTTGAATCCAAGGTGAGGGTTTAATGTCTCTCAGGACGCCTCTGGATGTTGCTTTCACTAAATTTTTAGCGGGTATTTGGCTCAAATAATGCTGATGTTGTTACCATATTGCTGTCTTTTACTTGTAGGGGCTCTTGGTACGCCTGTACCATTTCGTCCTTTGAGAAGGGCTGCATTGCTAGCTTTGTGATGCGAGTCATTGGGGAAGGAGCTGTTAAAAGCAAAAAATGTTAGCTTTCTACTATAAAATTTCCAGAGATGAAACATTTTTTTTTTTTGTGGTACAATTTTTGTCTAAGTTTTTTCTAATGGTTTCTTTAATTCTGGAGAAAAATATGTTTACTATGCTGTATTTCTGCACTACTTTTGCCTTCCAACCAGAAGGGGGGTTTGTGTTATCATTCCTCACTCCTTGGGAAGAATAAGGATAAAATTGCTCTGCATGGCACTAGTACAACTCTGGAATGGAAGCATCTGTGCCTTTATTAAGCCATATAACCAAAAGCAGAATGTGGCCTATGATTTGCCCTATGTTTTGGAATAAGAGTAATTATACAAATGTAAATTCTTGTTATTGTTGTTGGCATTAGCAGTACTACTATGGCAACAAGAAAAAGCAACAAAATAGTTTGTGTATCCAACCTGTTTTCTACTGTCATAGGGCTCTTTCTATTCCAGCTCATGGTTATTTCTCTTGCATCTGTAGTTTTGCACAAATTTTAATGAAGTACCAAAAGACAAGCTTGCACTCTGATGCCCATTGTCATACTACATATTTTATTATGATGGTGTGGAATAAAGCCTGCAATTATTTCAAGTGCAAAACCAGAAGTAAAGGCACTATATTGTCTCTTCAAAAACAAATACAGTTGCTAGCATAGGGCAGTGGTTTCTAGCATTTGAAAGGGTGAGCTTCTCTTCCCCCCCCCTTCTTTCCTTTTTTTTTTCTTTTCCTGAATAAAAGACCTTAATGAGGAAAACTTCATGAGAAAAAGATCCCAAGGATCCTGCATCAAATGGCTGAATGTCCATAAAGGTTTGTATCTGTATTTCATCCTGATAGAAGATTAAATGAAAAGTAGACAAAGGTAAAATATATAAGCATAACCTGATGACAGGGAAGACACTTACTTCCCTCCAAGATCTTCAAACAGCAGAAAACCAGCAAAGCCAGGATGAGAAATTTCAGATTACTTAAACTCAGCTGAATTAAATCCCACCCTCAATATTTACCTAGTGCTTGGAGAATATGACATAGCAAGATGCGATGAATATCAAACTGGAGTTGGGACAATGCCGTGGTCTGGCAGAAGTTTATCAGTAAAAAAGTTACTCTGAAGTGAATAATCGTGCACCACTCAAGAAGAGCAAAAGTATTTTGGCTTTTTTTTATGGATTATCTGCAACAGTTGGTTTTAATAGGTGCTATCTAGCAATTCAGCCAGGAGCTGGAGGTGTGTTGTTAGAGCCTCTTAATGCATATGGAAACTAAGGCTGTTCTTGGCTACACTGGTGGCAGGCACACTTGATACTCACAGATGGTATCCTGGCTTCCTGCACTCATGTCTGTTTATGAGGCTGGTTGTGTGCTCCTGTTCACTCGGCTTTTTTGATTCACGGGCATTATAGAAGGTGCCAAGCGAACATGATCTGATATAGACAGCTCTGCTGGAAATGAAATCTTTACTGCAAGGCAGCAGTTGCAACGTTACCCTATGTCTCTTGATGATACCTCTTGATACTGATGCACCCAAATAGGAATTTTTTATATAGAATGGATGGAAAATATGGGGTGCCTGTGGTGATCCTCATTGTCTATCCTGAGACCATCTTTCTCAGAGGATGAGTGCTTAGTATTTTGTGAAAAAAAAAAATTTAGGTGTCATTCTATTCAGTTTAATATTTCAATTATACAGAAAAAATAAATTAAAAATCTGTCTTACTGTTGAAAATAATTTAGGACAAAAAAATCCCATTGTTAAAAGGGACCATAGGATAGATATCGGTTTTGGTTTCCTGTTTGACTCATGTTTGTGCCTCAAAGTCTTTGTTGCATACTGCTTTGCTCATTTAGCAAACTGCAAGCAGACTGCAAGTTGCAACATGAAAAGGACTGTGTATACTGGATATCAGGACACACTTAAAACTTTTCTAGAAAAAAAGACTAGATAATAAAGACTTGTGAGATTAGAAACGTGGGACTACAATGAACATAGGAATCAAGTGAAGATATAATGAGATATTGTATTAGCCAACTGGCAGGAAACAGGTAGCCTAGATTTTGAAAACTTTTGAATGCATTCTTGTCTCTCTAAAAGCCTTAATCCCTTGAAAATGGGGCCATTAAGTAAGTGCTTGTTGGGGTGAGTCTATCTCACTTTATTTAAACTGCTTAAAAGTTAGCTGCAATATTGACAGAGGGGGTGAGTCACTCACTCACGAGACACCTATTTAAGCTTGTGTGTCCTGAGTGCAGCCCATCTACCTACACAACTGTAGAGAGAGACTAAACGACCATATTGTATGAGGCAGTCAACATGTAGGTAAAGTGGGATAAATCCTACCTTAGGCATTGCTAATCTACAAAGACCGCAAGTAGATGCCACTTAAATTATGGAATAGGGGTTTGAGGAGAACAGACTAGTGCTTTGTAATTTGACTGTTTAACAAACTCACAAACCTCAAATAAAAGGGTCATAGTTCTCCCATGCATAATGGGAATATTTTGTTCCTGAGGAATTAATCTGTTTTAGTAAATTGTCACACTGACTATTCTGGTGATGAACTCTGTCTATATGACTATATATAAATGCAGCACAGCAAATACTCAAGACAGTGCAGACAGTATAGTACAGAAGGAGAGGACACTGGAGGAAAGAAATTAATTATTTGGTAAGAAAGCAAGACACAGGACAGGATTTATGAAAATCAGTAGATTTTTCATAAAACAATTGAAATCAGTACAAAACAATCAGTTAACTGCAGTTAGGTTTTTGAGTATTGTAAGGGAAAGTTTCAGGGTACAAAGAAAAGACAAGAATGAATGTCATTAATTTTCAATCTTTAAAAAAGTTGTCAGTGAAAGGCGTTATGGATTCTTTCTAATTCTAATTTTTTAAATGTTGTTGTAAAACAAATCCATTTATTCAGACTTCTTAATTCCCTTCTGGATAATTTAACAATTTGGATGATTGGATTGAGCTGGATGATTGCAAGGGAAGATCTTGTCCCTGAACACTTCTGAAAAATGCCAGACATTCTAAATTTAACATTCTGGCTTTTCTATCTCTGGTTACCAGTCTGAGAGGTCAACACATATGCCTTAAATCCACAGCCTTATATCTGTTGATGTCTAAAAATAGTCAAATAACTATCTTTAATGGGTTAAATATAATGCTTTGTTTTGTGCCTTCATTATACTTAGATTTGGGGTTTTTCTTGGTTGCTGATGTGAAATTGTACTAGAGACAATCTTCATAGAAAACACAAAACCAGAGCTTAATTCCTGAGCAATAACACAAACAGATATGTACCCAGAAAAGGTTTCCTGTCTAAGTTTCTAGATGACTTAAGTTCATTGCTTCATTTCAAAATCCAAAAGAAAAAAAATGGTTTTAGTTCTTTTCAAATCTTCTTTTATCCATTTACGTTTGTCAATTACCCCTCATTCAGCAAAGCAGTTAAACACCTGAAAAAATTGACTGTGAAAAATGTCACAAAATAGGTCCTACAATCATCTTGTCCAATCTTATTCTAGTGTTTGATTGCTTTTATATTATTGCTGATGTGTTTAGAGGTCATTAATTTATCCTCTAGCCATAGCTTGTTACTCGTAGAATCATATAATGGTTTGTGTTGGAAGAGACCTTTGAGATCACCTAGTTCCACTCCTCTCTGCCGTGGGCAGGGACCTTCCACCAGCCCAGGCTGCTCCCAGCCCCGTCCAGCCTGGCCTTGAGCCCTGCCAGGGATGGGGCACCCACAGCTGCTCTGGGCAGCCTGGGCCAGCGCCTCACCGCCCTCACAGTGAAGAATTTCTTCCTAATATCTAACCTAAATCTCCCCTCTTTCAGTCTAAAGCCATTCCCCCTTGTCCTGTCACTGTCTGCCCTTGTAGAAAGCCCCTCTCCAGCGTCCTTGTCGGCCCCTTTAGGCACTGGCAGCTGCTCTAAGGTCTCCCCGGAGCCTTCTCTGCTCCAGGCTGAACAACCCCAACTCTCCCAGCCTGACTCCATAGGGGAGGTGCTCCAGCCTCTGATCATCTTTGTGGCCTCCTCTGGACTCACTCCAACAGGTCCTTCTTATGCTGGAGGCCCCAGAGCTGAGGGCAATACTTCAGGTGGGGTCTCACCAGAGCAGAGCAGAGGGGGAGAAACACCTTTCCGCACCTGCTGGTCACAGGTTCCGACATTTATTTTTCTCCTGTTTTCTCTTATGCAATTTTAAACCTCCCCAATGCTAAGATTTCATCAACTTGTCTCATTCTGTACTAGAAGAGTATCTGAGGTTGCAGAGAAGGGCCACATACTCATAGTTACGTAATGTGACAGTGCAAGGAATGTGGGGAGAAGAGTTTGAGTATGATGTGTCAATATAAAGATGAACTTGGCTATGGTGGTTCTGGGTATATGATAATATATCCTTTCATAGGGAAGGGTACTCATATCCAGTAGCAATGCCAAATGTGGTTTAGTGGGAATGTTCTCATCCACTGTCATATTTTGAACATCAAGAAGAAAGGAACTTTAGAAGACCTAAATGTTAATTAGATAGTTATGTGATATTGACTTTAAATGGTTGCACCTGTTAAAGGTAAAATTGTCAATGTCAAAAGGCTACTGCAAAATATGATGGTGGTAATGTTATGGGTCTAGTCAATGCAACTTGACTAGTCAGGTTATTCTCATCCATTGTGAAGCCTGCCCACTTCTGCTTGAGGTCCTTCCCTGTAAACAAACCTTTTCTCTTCAAACATTTTAATACCTTTATTTCATCTCTTGAGCAGTCTAAATAGCTGCTCTTGTCCTTGTATTGCCTGACAGAATGGAATGCCTTTATTTTCTTGCACTAAGTGTGGTAGAAACAGCGGAGTTAAGGGTTACTGACTTCTGTCCTTAAAGCGTTTGTGAGTGTTAATCATCGTTCTCCATGAAAAGTGTGATTCCACACAGCTGTTTCTCATGGGATACTTGAAGTGAACGTAAAACTATGACTGTCCTCTAGTTCTGATGAAATTAAAACTCTCTCTAAAACTGTGCTTGAGTAAGCTTTTACTGTGCTCTTTGGCTTGCTCCTGCTGAGTTGCAAAAAAGCAATTAAAAAGACTTAGAAATACAAGCCTTCATGGCAAGTCTGTGACTCACTGCCTAGCAGCCTCACTAAAAACCTGATAGAAACATAGGATCAGGAAAGCCTTACTGGCTCACTAAGACCAGTTCCCTGATGACACAGGTACCATGTGGTGTAATCCCTTCCATAAACTGTTTGGGCTCTCTCTGAAAGGAAAGGGGTTTTTTAAGTTTTGGAAAACCAAGTTTTGGAAGCTTGGTTTTTGCTGCTGCTACTTTGATGTACAACCAATGTGTAAGAAAACGTTCAGACAGGACAGCCCTGCACTGGACACAGCACTCCAGTTATCTGTCACCAGTACTGAGTAGAGGAGAAGGACCACCTCCCTCAGCCTGTTGGCAATGTTCTTCTTAATGTCATCCAGAAGGTTGTTGGCTGCCTTTGCCTGAGGACCCATTGCTGGGTATTGTTTTTCTTAAGGAACATTTCTCCCTCCTCAGCTTCTGTTGACATTGTATTTACTGAGAATAAATATGTCATTTCTCTTTCTTCACTGTGCCACGATGAATAAACTTTCACTCTTACAGTTTCCTGAAATAGTCTTTCAATTCCTGAAGTGACACTACAGTACTTTTGCACGCATGTTTCAGTTGTACTGTATTTTTTTATAAACAGAGAGGACACCATAGAGCATTCCAGATGAGACTATAAGAACAACCACAGTGGATCAGAACAAAGGTTCTGATCTATCTCAGTATCTCATCTCAACTGTACCTTCGGCAGTAGTTCTGTATGTGGGAGCAGTACTACCTGATCCCTGCTGGAAACATCAGCTCGTTTTAAGATGAGCAGAGCACAGTCATAGAACGTAGTCTTCTATGATGAATTACTATGTGCATGTGTTTATGGTATTTCTTATTAGCTGCATGCTTACAGTGAAAGTCTCTGTTGATGACAAATAGTGGAAAATCTCACCTCAGTCAAACCATCTAAAAAATTACGTGATGGTGTGGCGATGCACACTTTTGATCATTGTCACGTTTTCTCATTTGAATTACTATAGACCTCTTTGTCTTCTCATTCAATTTTCTTATTCTTCTTTGTTTTGGAAGGGTGTCTCAATATTGACATATCAGCAACTTTCATTAGTGGTCTTTTTCATGCCGTGTGCCTTTGTGAAAATAATAAACTTGGCCCCAAGATGTATCTTTGCCTTTCTTCTATTGAAATATTTTCTGTTTCAACAAAGCTAGTGGTCATGAAGTCTTGACATTTTTTTGTATTTTTCAAAATGTTTACACTTCGTTTAATTTAAGCTAATTATTTTTTTTTCCACAGGCACTATACCAGCTACCTTACAGAAATTCAGGTGATGGAGGGAACACATTCACTTTTGCCAGAGAATTATTTTTCTTCAAGAAGAGTTACCAGGAAATTTCTGTCCAATCAGCCTTTGGTGAGTATGCTGCATTTTATTTGATTTTATTCTATTTTCTGTTTATCTCTGTATACTTTGGAGAAAACCTAACAAGTCTTTAGTTATCTGCAGAACACCTCCATTCTTAAATATGGCATTTAATTTACCAAGAAAACTTGCCACTAACCTTACAACTTTATTTTCCAATTTCAGCAACTTTCTGGGATGGAAAACTGCTAGTCTGTGTCACTGGGTGCATTGGCTACGTCTCAATGAAGCTGAAGGAGCGTGAACTGTCTACATCATCTCCACTCTCTACCTTAAGGTGGTCCATACAATTGCTTTATGCAAACACAACGAAACCTTTTCTGGCGTGTCCAGCTGTTTGTTAATTCACTGAGCATGTTCAGCTATGGTTTCATGTGCTCTGAGCATTACATTCTGACCACTTAGGAGCCTGCAAGCTTTCAGACTAACAGTCGGTGTTGTCCAGACAGGAGAATCTAGTCATGATGTATTAAGGACAGCCTTTAACAGAGGATTAATATAGGTCCTCAGTTTTACTCTCACTTCAAATAGTCATATTCCAGTTCCATATTTACTAAACCAATGGATGTCTCCTTTTTCTCATATTTGGCAATATTATACTTACTATAAAGTGAAAAGAAAGTATTTATTCAGCTTTTGGACCATAGCTAGATTATCTTTAGTTACTGCTGCACAGCAACTTCACATCATACTTCCTCGGGTTTCTTGAACTTTACATGGTAGAAGAAAATTTCATTGCTGTTTTCAATTGCTCTACTACTTTGCAGAAGTAAATTACTTTACAGAAATTTTTGCTTAATCCCTATACTTAGAGGTGCTAAAGACTTAATTTCTCTTGCTTATTCTTTTACTCCACACATTATTAAATCTTTGCTTTTTGAACTGTTGGATAGTCCTGTTTGGCTCAAAACACTTCTCTATATATCTGGAGACACAGCTCTGTACAATTTTCAGCCACTTTCTCTAAGGCTCTGAGGTATATTATTTTAAACCCATTGCAGAAAACTGTGTCTTAGCATTCCCCTTGCTTACTGGTAACAGGTCTAAAATAATACACGTTTTAGTGGCCAAGTGACAGTATCCTGTCTAACACTTTCACGAAGAAGAGACCCTCACCATTACTGTTTATATTTCTTTCCCATTCTGTTTCTGGGAAGTCAATGTTTCCCATTAAGACCCAGATTGTGGTAATGCTTATTTCTCTTTCCAAATATATCTTATACACAGCAGTAAATTAGTAGAGTCTCTTCAACCGCTCCAAAGCTGTTACAGCCTAAACAGATTTTATTTTATGCTTTATCTCCCTTCTTATCTCCATAAGACCTATCATATCTTTAATTTGGGATACGACTCCACAATAATTTGTGTTTCTACCATCCTAAACATCATGCCCATGAGTGTCAATGTTCTGTACCACAACAAATATGTCACCATGCCATTTTTGTAGAGTCTGTCTATGCCTATGGTGTTATTCCTAGAATGTCTTGTTTCACCTCCTGCATTTCTATCTCTAGGTACTCCACTTTGTTGCTTAAGAATCTTGTATTAGTCTACATATTTTTCAGTTGTTGTTTTCGGTGAGCATTCATCCTCACTTCTTTCAGTTTCCATAGGGATCCTCTCTCCTATCAAATACATACCAGTAACAATCCTTGGCTGGTAGGGAAAATTCATTGTCTTTTGTTATGCCATTTACTCAAGCGTAGCCCAAGGAAAAGAGTTCAACCTTCTTTTCTTCCTAAATGCTACTTTTTGTGAAAGAATTTTTGGAAATTTCCTGTTAGCTTTGAAGCTTGACATTGCCCACAGGAGTTGGATTAATTTATACTTTCAATCACTGGATGGCACCGAATGACAGTCTCTGGGTACGTGCAGCTCAGGCTCAGTCTCTGATGCCCAAAACAGGGAGGTAGATCTGGGAAGTCTTGTGTATCTCCATAACACAATGCACTATTGGGCAGACACTAGCCTGGCTCCCAAACCCCTGTAGGTGAAATCACGTGATGCTGCTACTGATTTTATAAGCCCTGACCTTGTTAAGCAGGACTGGTTAGTCATGACCTATAGCCAAACTGATGTTTGTTGCACAGATCATTTGCAGATGGTTTGGGGTAACCTTCAATGCTTTTAATGTGCCGTGTGACAAAATTAGCGGTTTTCATTTGTAGCAGTATATAAAAGTGTGATTTATATATAGCTATACATATATATAAGAGAATGGCTTGCGGCTGCTACTGTTAGTAAAGTTTGAAGTTTTTATGTTTATTAATGATGGTTAATATTACTTGTCTTTATGTAAATGTTTTCAAGCAGAATAAAAAAAATAAAGAAGCTTCTGCTTTTACTTCAGGCTAAAGTTTTCATATATGAAGGTGGCTAAAACTTTAGAAAAAATAAATCTCAACCTTCTGAAAAACTCTATTAAATCAACTCTATTAAATTAAGAAGTATCTGAGGGAGCACATAAAACTGAAGAAGTCTAATGAAAACTTGGTCCTCCCTGACTGTGAGATAAAGGTGACTCCTTCTTTTTTGCCATGTGTTTAAACATCTAAGTTGTTGCTTCCACCATTTAATTTCTTTAGGTAAATTTATGACTTATTGTATTTCATTTGGTGTAGGTGGAGATTAATCATTATTTAAATTGAAATGATATAATGGCAACATCTGTTACTTAGTAACACAAATGTATGATTATATTCTGAGGTAGTTAACTACTTTCATAAGCCTTTTTGAGCAAATTACATAGCTCATTAGACTTAAGAGTCACCTGCACTCTACATAGACTCTGTGCTAGTGCAAATTATGTTCAGAATTTGCCTCGGGGCATGTTTGCCCTTAAACTATGTCTGCTGGGGCTGATGTGACTGGAAGAGGGCTGCTACCCACTTGAACTGCTGAGTCACGATACATTACGACTGGATTCAGGATGCGTCTGCATCTTACAGCCTGCAATGCTACAATTGCTGATGCCAGAGATTCAGACAGGACTGCCTGGAACATTTAGCCTTATAAAAAAAAACAGAGAGGTTGAGGGAGAAATAGCTAGGTAATGAAGAGATGGTGAAACAGTCAAAATCCATACGACATTTAGGACGTGTGAAAATATACTTATCCATAGAAATGCAGTCATCTGAAATAAAGGGAGCCAGAAATCTAGAGGGCTCCCTGGAATAACATAATACCAGGAATTTGGGGAAAGGTGGGACAAAGAAGATAAACTGTTGATTATACATGATATTGTGTCAGGTTCCCAGCTTCTTTAAGAAAGTTTACCTTTGCTGGGCATGTAACTGAGCATGGATGGCATCCCTCTGTGGTTTGCAACATTTCAGATTGAGTCATATATCACTTGTTTCTTCTCTGTTGCAGCTGATGAGAATGATGATACTGGCTACATGGGGCTCAAATTTGTCATGCATAAAGTGCACCACATGCCCCAAAACCATTGCATAGCTGACTTCTGCACCCCCTGCATTACAGAAGGGTGTGTAAAAAGGAAAGGATACCTGAAGTGACATGAGAATGTAGGAATTTGTATCACTGCGGGTCAAAAGTTGAATATTGTGTCTTGAAATAAGGTGTAAGCAGGAAGAAAATTACCATTTTGGGCACTGATGATTTATGTTAAGTTCTATATGTTTTGATAACTTCTTTATCCTCTTCCCTGTGTGCATGTGTCACCCACAGACTGTGACGTCCATCTCTGGCAGCAGCACCTGAATGCAGAACTGCCAGTGAATGCTGAAGCATCACTGAGCATTTACAGAGAATCAACCACTATTAGTCCATTTCTGCTACCATACCTCCTGTTCTCTATTTTCTAGTGATATTTTTTCTCTGATCTTTTCCTAAATGTTTTTAATTTGTAGCTTGGATTTAGAGCTGAATATCCCAGATGGACATGGGTAAGCACGATTATTGGGAAGCTGATCCAAGCTGAAGCAGGGTCTCAGCTATACTACTTGTGCTCGATTCTATAATTTTTGTGCTCTGTTCTGTCAGGAAGTGCTGCTAAGTTAAAACTGTTTTCCTATATTGCAACAAGTAGGAGAATTTGGAAAATATCCTTTTTAATGAGGCATTTTTTAAAAAATCACATCTTATTAATCAAAATATTTTAAAGCAACTTTTCCACTCAAAAACAAATCTCAGAAGAAGTAACACTTCAGATTAATTTTGCACCCTACCTTAGTTGATTAGAGTCCATTATAATCAGGAGGAAGTGAGAGTTAAATGGCACCCTGAAAATTTCTGTCCTTGTTAGCAAAATTCTTCTTAGCATGCATAAAGGTTTAAGGATAAGACACATTATATTATTTAGCACAGCAAGGCCTCAAACTTCACTTTATACTTACATTCAATTCTAAATATGAAGATAAAAAATTGAAACAAACACATTTAACAGAAATATTTCATGTGATACAGCTGTAAATCACTGAAATACCTGGAGCCACAGAAACTGCACATGGAAATCCATTCTGGCCCATAACCAAACATGAGGGATCCCTACCATTCTCAAAGATGTTTTACTCCAGAACAAGTGACTGAGCATATTTGTATTGCAAAATATTTGAAATAAACAAGTCTAAAAAAAAAAAAAATAGACAAGTGCTGGACATAGCTAGCGTCAGATTAGGCACCGAACAGACGGTTTCTGACTGGCATGTCTTGGAAAGCTATCAGACTTGCCACCTGGCTGTGGCTGAGTTGTTTGTTTGTTTATTAATTAATGTTCTGTTGTTCTTTTAATGAACATGTTTCAAAAATGCATAATAAGATCTCATGAAGACATTTGGCACTGTTCATAGGACGACGGCTGCACTGTCTACACAAAACGAAGGGCTCTGTTAAGCTGCGGTTGCCGCACCGCCTGTCAGGAGTGCCTCTGCATGGGAACAGGTTGGACAGGCAGAATCAGATGCTGTGATTCTCCTCCTCTGGGTGTACTCCATGATGGAAAATCGACACTTGGATAGGTGCTTCACCAGCAAGCTAAAAACTTCATTAATCGTTCCTTAAAAAAACCTCAGAGTCAGTGTGAGGATCCCTCCGATCCAATCTACAATTCAAATTAGGCATATGCATAATGTTTTTGAAGGTCTGTGTTTAAATTTCAAAAATGGAGATGAGCGTCAAAAATTTGGTTTAAATCATGTAAATGTTTAGAAATAAGTAACTGAATATATTCAAAATACTACACATAACTCCCCAAGCCCACACATACACAATAAGCTTTTGCAAAAACTAATTGTCACATGCATGAAATACTTTCTAATATCTTCTTGAACTATAGACCGAAGACTAAAATAGCAGAGCAAGTGTTTTATGCAAATAGTCACATCTATCAAGAATTTTTGGAAAATAAATTCTAGAGTTAGTCATTATTACTGATGACTATTTCCTTAGGCATTTTACTAAAAAATGAACAAACAAACATATATACATTTTTTGTTGCTGGTTTCATGGAAAACAAAACTCACTTTTTGGATTAAAGCAACTGACAAGTATGCAGCCATGTGGAAATGTATTTATTCAATATATTTTGATTTAAGTGGTTGCCTACTCTCTTTCTGACTGTAGGCAAAATTAATACCCATGCTGTTCATACTAATCAATTACCTAGCCTGAGATTCAGTCTCCAAACACAAGGTAAAAAGATCCACTATGTAAAACTACAAAAATGTATTAAAAAAAAGACCCGTTACTAGGGTAGGTGATAACTCTGCTATATGAGCCTTCTCCCGCGTTCTTTTTCTATTTTACACGATGCTTTGAGTATTCCTACATCCTTGGGACCACGCAGTTTTTATTTTAGTATATGTTTGACCTGATGTTCAGTAAAAAAAATATCTCTGATTTTCTCTTTTTGATCATGAAGCTGATACTGTTTCTATCAAATAATGCTATGTCAAATTAAGTTATACAACTGCTTTTCTGATTATTGCAAATTGGTAGGTCCTTTTGGAGGAGAAGGGAAGAGAGCAATTTTCAAAACTGTAGGGGTGAGGTTAACTTTTAAACTTTGAACTACCTGTTAGCTGTTTATCTAGCCAAACCTCACCAACGGGAATTTGATCCAGGTGCCTATATTATACACATCTCTACTTCACCTTATAGCATATGAGACAGCCGCAAAAGGCTAGGAGGTACAAAACAGGACTTATATGATATCCATACCCTTTTGCAGTAGCAGCTAGGGGCCAGGCAAGAGTAAGATGCAAGATCTAAAATTGACCTCTTGGTTTCCTTCAGGATGAATTGTCCTCCAGAAATGTCTATCTCTTTCCACTTACCACAGAGCAAAGCTAATTTATCAGTTTGGGCCAGATATCCAACTTTTAGCTGGCTAAAATTAAGTAAAATGAGTCCAGTTCCAAGGCACTCTCAGTGCCCTTACAGACTTTCTCCAAAGACCAGAGATAAGTTTTTACCTAAGTAAAACAGTTCTAGGCTACATCACACACATACAATATTGCTTCAACATGTTGACGAAACCCTTCTTAACCTGTAAGTCTGTTTACCTTAACTTATGCTACAGCTTTAGTCAAAGAATTGAGCCACCCAGCTCCTATGGATAACTTTTTAACAGTCTTGTCCCAAACTGCAGTTTATTAGCACTTACAGAGATAAAGTTTGATAAAACCAGATTTTAAACCTGAACACATGCTAAGTGGCCCCAAACCCCTACATAACCAATGCATGGTGACCTCTGAAGCTTTTGAAAAATCTTCAGATCACTCAACTTCAAGGTCACAGACATAATCATACTGCCCAATTTCTTTATGTAAAATTTCCACAAAGCACAACAGATTATTTTCATTTGTCTGTCACTAGGTGACAATGAAATATAATGGAGGACATCTTGATAAGTTACTTTCAGCTGCCTCTTCTTCCTGTTGAAATCCTATATAAAATGACAGCAGCTAAAAAGCTAACTGGTGTTGCCACATTTTTATATTGGTACTTAAATGATCACAAATTGAGCTGCAAAACATTCCATTGGCATCAAATGGGTTGTGTTATTGGTTTAAAAAGTAAGAGCTTTGCCTGGACCTGTTTCAAATCCTGAGGATGATATTAGATTCACATTTCTACAAGATTCATGTGATAGGTCTCTGGGAATTGTTAGTTTCAACAGTACCTAATTAACACTCTCATGCATGCACAAGTGCAAACTGTATTCCAAAACGTATCTCTCAGTTGAAATGTTTGTCTTGGCACCAGGATTTTTGTTCACCACCAGTTAAAATTTTTGGAAGCATTTGTAATTATTTATTTTCTTGAAGTTACAGGAGAAAAATGACCAATACAAATTGAAGTGCAATTATATTGTTTTCAGGTAGCCTTCAATGGTGAATTTTTAAAACCTTGCACTGGTAAGATGAATGGTCAAATACTGAGAGTGGGAAAGAAATGAGGTCTCCAGATCCATTCTTGGCTAGCAGAAGGCACTTCAAGCCAGCAGTTTAAGCTAGGTAAGTGTTTGATGTTATCGTACAGATGAAAAAAAACCCACAACCCTCCTTTATTTGTCAATCCTCAATATATTTCCTTGATGGAACTGGGATGGTGGGAATGGCTTAGGGGAGTTAAGGAAGCTTTCAGTTCCTGCTAAGGAACTTAGTAGGGCACAGTTGATGATCTGGTTCATTATCACAGCAGTTGTCTTTGTCTCTTAACATCACCTCTCTTCTGTACCTTCTCTGTTTCAATTTTCCTTTCCATTCAGTTTATGATTGTTTACACTCTTCTCAGTGTATCAGTTTTCCCGTCTTCCAATGTATTATTATACTAAGTCGTCCCCATTTTTAGGTACAATTTTTTTCTAGTTCTTATCCGTTAGTTCAATTTTTCTTCATACTACATTTACCCTTAAATATTGGAAGCCATTATCCTCCATTATTCAAAGAATGAGTAGCAGCATCTTAATTTGCCTATATGCTGGCTTGTAACATCTGATCTCCCCATTATGTTTCTCCTTGATGTTTCTCTGAGGCTTTTGAGAACAAAAAGGGTATTGATGTGATATCTAAATAAATTTATACATAACTTCTTAACTTTATTCACATTAGCTGAATTCACACTGTAAAGTTTGCACATCACTTGTAAGTAATAGGAATATTATTTTCTTACTAGCTTCTATAAGCAATATTTTGCAAGTGGCTGTAAATCCGGTATCGTAATTAATTATAGAACAAAGGATAAAAGCCCAAACCCGACATTTCTTTCAAATCAAAGAAGGCCAGAACAGTTTGACTGGACATTTCCAAGGGGGAAGGAAAAGAAAATGCCTTTAGGTTCTTTTGCAGTTAGAGAAAATGTCACATACATAACAAATCTTAAGTGCTATTTTATTTACTATTGATTTTAAGCACCAAAATGTCTTCTGAGTAATCCATAGGCATAAAGGACAGCTGCTTTACTTACAGAATATGGACACTGAAGAGACATTTAGTACAAAGAAAAAAGGACAGGTGTCTTTTTAGGATATGCAAAGTGTAGGCTTGATTTTAAGCATTACCACAGACTTTCCACAAGAGGAGGAGCAAGTGACTTTGGTAATACTTATTCAGACAGATGTGGCCTCCTCTTTCTGCATTTGAACGTGTTTAAATATCATCCAGGTTCAGACCAACAGGATGGCACTGAACTTGCATGAATATACTCTTCTTTAGAGACCATCTTCACATAAGTAAGAACGGGGGAATTTACCCATATGGTACACTCAGCCTACAACTTCAATTAAAACAGTGCAGTTGGTAATTAGGCAATTTAATTTTCAGTTACTAAGGAAGTGAAGTCCAACAATGCATTTGAGGTAATGCATGAAAATACATTTTTCCTTTATTAAAGGTATTTGAAATTCTGAAGGTTATTCGAAACATCCAATCTCAGTCTATCATTAGCTGATTAAGCTAATTGGCTGGTTCCCCTTTATAGACAACAGAGGAGATGATTTATGGCAGGAGCCATAGATTTCCAACCCAAATGCTAAATAAACGTCATTAATGCTGTCTATGGTATCTCTCATACTTGTTGGCTCATACTGATCTTGAATTCCTACTCAGGGATCATTATGGTCTTTCTTCCCCAAAAGAAGCCTGTGCATAGGACTGGGTGGAAATCACATTTTTATCAAGGGTAATAGAATGCCCATACTGTAATAATTTCAGAGTCAAGGAATCTGTGTGCCCAGCACAGAAGATGAGATGGCACTGCCACACCTGAAGCCCAGGACTTTGGTCTCTCAGCTGTAACAGGACCCAACACATCAGATATGGTCTCCTACATGAAAAGATAAGACCTGGGACATCTGAAAAACACAGAGCCAAGGAATGAGAGACTATGGCACAAAAAAATTTTCCAGTGTACATAAAATCCAGCAACTTTTCCCTTCCTGTTAACATCTCAATGTCCCTGCAAAATAGACAGCCAGCCAAGAGTTTCAGTTCAGAACAAACACACTTCATTTCCCTTACAATGCTACATCACACTTGCATAAAGCACTTTGGTATTTTTAACCTAGTGACTTCTCCCTCACTGGGATTTTCAGCCTACTTGAAGCTTCTCTGTGTTGTGAGCTCCTTGGCATGCCAGTGATTCAGCTGCCATAACAAAATGCACAATTTTAAAAAGCTTGTTTTTAATCAGTATCATCATGACATATTCATTCATAAAGTGCTTATTTATCATCTGACATACATTTCCATCATAATTCTCAATTACTTATTGTTCTTACAGGACAGTGAAGTCATCAGAGAGATGATGCACATAAACACAAAAGGAAAAAGATCAAAAGTGGGGAAAGTATATAACATGTATATGCCTTGAGTATGTGAAAATAGCACTGTTACCAGGGTTACAAAATGGAAAAAAAAATCACTTTTACAATGTATAGAGCAAAAGATCTGGTTATTAGAATAAAACTTGTCCCTTAAGATCCACAGTACAGCATCTTTCTGAATGTGGAATTTCTTGTCTAATCAGAATTTGAAAACATCCCCACTTCAAAACCACAAGACAAGGTCAATATTACAAAATCATAGAATAATGGAATTGATTAGGTTGGAAAAAGCACCAGCCCCCCCAGGCCCTTCCCCGCCGGGCAGTTCCCAGCCCCCTGCCCCCAGCCCGCAGCGCTTGTGGGGGGCTGGTGTGACCCACGGGCAGGGCCCGGCACTCAGCCCTGTTGGGCCTCATACAACTGGCCTCGGCCCCTCGGCCCGGCCTGCCCAGACCCCCTGCAGAGCCCCCTGCCCCCCAGCAGGTCACACTGCCCCCAGCTCGGTGTCCTCTGCAAACCCACTGCGGGTGCGCTCCATGCCCCTCATCCAGGTCATCGATGAAGACATTAAACTAAACAGGACTGGCCCCACTGGTGACTGGCTGTAACTGGCTGTAACTCCATTCACCACAACTCTTTGGGCCCGGTCATCCAGCCAGTTTTTAACCAGAGAACAGTATGCCTGCCCAAGCCATGAGCTGCCAGTTTCTTCAGGAAGATGGGGTGGGAAATGGTGTCAAAGTTTTTTCTAAAGTCTCCGTAGACAACATTCATGAGTTTTCCCTCATCCATTAAGTGGGTCACTGTGTCTTAGAAGATCAGGTTAGACAAGCAGGACCTGCCTTTCATAACCCCGTGCTGGCTGGGTCCGATCACCTGGTTGCCCTGCACATGCCATGTGATGGCACTCAGGATAATCTTTCTCCATAACCTTCCCCATCACCGAGGTCAGGCTGACAGGCCTGTAGTTCCCCGGATCCCCCTTCTGGCCCTTCTTGTAGATGGGCATCGCATTTGCTCATTTCCAGTCACCTGGAACCTCCCTGGTTAGCCAGGACTGGTGATGAATGATGGACAGTGGCTCAGTGAGCACAACAGAGTCCATTTCCTCTAAATTTTTGATGTGGCATGAAAAGTTTAGCTTAATTTTTTTTCTGATTTCATTTCAAATGATTACTGATATTTCAGAAAATACAGTGCCAATATTGGAAAGATATTTCAAATACAAGTTTCTGCCTGAAAATGGAAGCATGGAGCCCTGCAACTTTTCAAATATTTTTCAATATATTGAGAGGACATCAGAAATATGAAAAAAACCAGACACATTCTTACAATCACTTTTTCATTTCAGCATAGTGGATTTTTTTTCTATGCCAATTTTTCAGTCTAGAAAGTCCTAATTGGTACTGAAAGTGACCCTCCAAGCTCATTTCATGCAAATCACACAGGTTAGTCAAAGAAGACTGTGCAGATTGTTTTGTGGTTGAAGTACTTAACACACTTTGAATATGTTTTAGGAGATCAGGTACAAGAAGATCCAGTTTCAGGGTTTTTTGAGTACAATTCTGAAATATTGCCTGACTTTGTGATTCTATTTTATTAAATTCTGTGGTTTTTCTCTTATGATTTTAATGGATGAAATGAAAGATCCTTATACAGAAGTTAGAATTTCCTTTGCATGTTTCACATTATTATACATATTGATTAATATTAATTTTCATTACTATTCAGA
Source organism: Falco cherrug (assembly GCF_023634085.1). Lineage (NCBI taxonomy): Eukaryota > Metazoa > Chordata > Aves > Falconiformes > Falconidae > Falco > Falco cherrug. Next base: position 9,846,639 of record NC_073698.1, read on the forward strand.
TACCTGAGGATCTGGTTGATAGAAGTATGCATAACAAATGTGAATGTATTGATTATAATGACCTTCAGTGGACTTCTTGAAGTATTACATGACTCTCATAGGTTTACAAAGCACAGATTTGTACATTGTTGTACATGAAGTGTACATTTGTACATGAAATCAATGTGGATCATTGTACAGTCCTTGCAACATGTTAATGCTATGAGGAAAGGTATGTAAGCAGAGAAGAGCTTAATAACTTAGTTGCACTTACAAGTCTTCTTTGTTTTAATATATATTGGTTATCTTCTGTCTTTTCCCCCTCCATATTAGTTTTGTTCCAGATCCAAAAATACACTTAATTTCACAAAAGAAATTGAGTACTAGTTTTTTTTAAGTACAGAAGAAGAGATTATGGAACTCTGCAATATTCTCATTAGATTTATGAAATTTTTGAAAACAATATTTCAGGTTAAATTTTCATTCTGCAAAGATAGGGAACGATTGCATTATGCACATCCTTGTACAGTGCATATTTAATGTTCTCTAGGTTAGTGTTTCTGAAAATAAAGCTAGATGGAGGCAAAACAGTAAAAAAAATCACAGTCCAGCTGTTAACGAAAGCCTAGTAATGAACAGCGTGAATAGTTAGTTTGTTCAAAATAGTAATTTAAATAATGTTCAGCACAGACAGAGCCATCTAACCTCAACACATTTTTTTAGAACATTGAAATTCAACTGTGAATTAATGAATGACAAATTCCTCTTACACAGTGAGTAATAATCTGGCACAGGACTCTCGTGCATAGTAATTGGTTAGTCTTTCCAACCTAGCGCTTGAAGAGTATCTCACATAAGAAAGGCAAACTGAATGGATGGTGTAAAATCTATGACTATCTCACAAACAAGATTTTTTCATTTCAGAAAACTAGTTTTAGGTGAAGAGCAAGGCAAATACAGCAAAATCATGTTTACATTTGTTTGCAAAGTATATAGTTCAAGGTAAGGATAATTCAAGGCTCCAGAGAAGCTTCTTTAACCAGTATTAAACCAAACAGAGAATTTGTTTCAAATACAGAAGAAAAGCATTTATTAAGATACTTGTTTCTCTTCAATTTATTTTTTCAATAACCATATCCACTAGGATACAAAATTCAATTTAGAAAACCATTTACTGTATCTTAATTAAATACCAAAGACTGTTGGAACATTTTTTTTCTAAGATCTAATAACAAGATAGCCAATTAAGATGTTAATTCTGAAATAAAATGCAAATTGTGCCCTGTGATTTGCGCAGCATCTCTGAGTTTTGGATTGTTTATGTGAGGCTCAGAATGATTGCTGATTTAAATGACTGATTTACCTGTTTTCTCCTGAATGCTCAGTCTCTCCATGTCTTTTTAAGCATGTGAGAGAGGATTCACCTGTAAAAGGCTCAGACAGGGAGTAAATGCAGTAAAATATTTTAATGCCTGAAACCAATAGTTGGGAAACTACCTAATTAGAAGCAGTGAGTAGAATCTATCATTAATATTACTTTGGAACTTAAGATCCATGGACACAGTCTAGGAGTCTGGGGTGTTAGGACCTTTGCAAGCACAGGCCACATAAAATCTTGAGACATCAAATCAGACACAAGAGTAAAACCAACATAAAATACATGAAGAGAGAGGAATACAAATAAAGAATATCACGAGGTAATATGAAAGTTGATGGTCTTGCTGTGCTAACTATTGCCATTCACAGAAAGAGCACAGAGGAGAATATCCAAACAGAGATGTAAAGGAGGATGAGACATTTTGTGGGTATTGATATGAAGTACGTCCCAGTTTTAACAGGCTGCCAAGGCAGAAAGTGCTTTGCAGAAATCATATCACTCACTGAAATACTCATGGACGGAAGCTTAATTCATAAATGTTACCTATTACTCTTCCTCATGTTTTGGCACACAGTAAGGTTAACGTTTCTTCTGAAGTGAAATTTTCTATGGGATGAAAAAAAAATCAACAACAAAAAAAACCCCACTACACAAAATGGTCAAAGAGAAGAAATGTTTATTGGTATTGCTTACAGCTGCTGTGTCTGATTTGAGAGCCCATTTAAATGCCATCATTAGAATAGTTATGAATAGTGTGATACAACCATTGTGAACTGATCACAAGAAAGGAGGGTAATGCCCACCAAATAAACAATGACTATAAAGGCAAAATTTTCTAGCTACAAAGTTTTGTAACTGTGGTATTGAAAAAAAAAAATAATTTGTAGAATTCCTGAAAGCATTTCACTTCTGGAGATTTTTTTCCCAGTACTTTGAAAGACCCATCAGTTACCAGAGCTGAAGATGTCTCTAAAAGTGCTTTTCTATCAAAATAAAATCTTGCATTTTTTTCTAAACTGAATATTTTAATGAAAAGTTATTGTGATAAAGTGTCAATAAAAATGATGGAGCATTTTCATTAATACATACTGATAAGTAAATTTATTTAAAAAACAAAAAATGTTTGGAGCACTCCAAATGAAGGTTCCTGGTTCTTGACCACTGGCACAGATTATGAAAACAAAACAGCCATGTACAACCTTAGTCTGCTTTTATAAAATTAGTTTCCAAAAGACAGCAGCTCAAAAAATACCTTTGCAGACAACCTGCAAGGGTCTAGAACTAATTCTCAAAGTCACTTGCAGCCTTTTGCTATTAAATACTCACTTGCATAAGCATGTAAAGTGCTAGAAACAGTAACACTGCATGAGACTTGCCTTGAGAGCCCTGAGGGATGGGGTCAACATTAAAGCTGCTACATACCGGGAACAGAGAGCAATCTTAGGAACAGTTTTGTAGTTCCACACATCCAGATTCCCCTTGGTCTGTCTCTGAGAACTCCCAGCCACCTAAACCACTAGAAATGCCTGGATGCAGCATCCCCAGACGGAATCGGTGGGGCTGCAATTAAGGCTAGAAATCAAATTCCTTTCTGGAAATTTCTCTTCTGAGATGTGCAAATAGCAACTAATTCAAACTTTTTCAGTTTGTACCCTTTGGGTCAGGCCTGGCTGGGGAGTCCCAAAGGTGGAAGGATTTTCAGGTGTTCAGTTCCTCAGTCAGTGAGGAAAACATCTGGTCTCTATTTAATAGGCTCGGCTGTCCCTTGGCACATCAAACTAACAGCTCCTTTTCAAGGCAGAAGGCAGCAGAAGATACCAGAACCTGCCTCTGAGCACAGAGAGAAGGTGCAGGAGTATGCAGGAATGTAAATTTACTATACTCTTTCAGGAGAAAAAGGGGTTCAAGGTGAAGAATTCTCTTTCCTGAACATAAGTAAGTTCCTGAACTTGAGTAGACTCCCTCCATAGACCTCTCCCGTTTTTAAAGCACAGATGTCTATTAAACCTATACCTGAGGGAGCACCCCACATCTGCCTACCCACCTGAGCAACAGCACCTCTGCTCTCCCCAGAAGCACACATGCCTTCTGAGAGAGCGGAGCGTTGGTCAAGGTAGATCTTCCCTGATTCTCAGCAAATAACGTATGTTTGGATGTATTCACCTCAAATCCCCTTTACTGGGGACAGAAAGGACAATTTATCTTACCGAAGATCTGAATCACCCTATGTGCATGCCTGCAACTCTCCACTGATTGAGCTCAGGCCAGTTTAGTGCTGGTCTTAGATGAGATGAATCCTGCTTTTCTCCATCAGTACTGTAAATGGCTGGATAAAAATCTATTTAAATCAAGAATGAAATTATGATGTAAAACCATTGCTGCTTATTTTGAAGAGGAATAGGTCCTTCTCTCTGGTACGTATGACTCAATACCCATTTCAGAGAATCAAGATACAGCCTGAGCCCAAGATGGGCTTCACTTTTCAAGAAATGTAACAGTCAAATACCACTGCTAAAACCTCAGAAAAAAACCCAGTTGATTCCCTGCCTAGGATCTACATCCTGACCCTGGGCGGATTTCCGGGCGCTTCAGAGGAGAGCTCAGAAGAAAGATGCGTGGTTTCAATGGTCAGCTGGGAACACTGGGACTGCATTCCTGTGGGAGTGACATTCTGCATCTCTCACCTGAATCACTGCAGTTGAATGAAACGCAGGCTCGGTGGTACCTGTTGCTGTTTGTTGCTGCTGTTGTTCCCAGGGTGCTTCTTTAGTCCTATTGTTTTCCACCAGGAGAGAGGAGTTAATGCTTTGTGGAGTATGAATCATTTAGTCTTCTGGCTACAAGAGCACAACCAGAATGAAATAGCAAACTGTCACGGAGCTTCTGGCTGCCAGTAGCTGAAATTGGCATATTGAGTTCAATGTAGTGTAAAATAATGGGGGGAGATTATTAGAAAACACTAATTACCTTTACCCAAGCCCTTGTACAGGGAGATCCCTCATGACAAGGACTTACGGAGCAGCAAGAAGTAATTAGGTTTTTGACAGAGTGATTGCTGCATAAGTAATTAAGCTATCTATTTTCTTATTATTGCTACATAATATCCATTATGCATCTTGTGGTAAAAAAAAAAAAATATATCTAAACTTTCTCAAAAGTTTCAGCTAAGAGATGACAGCTGCAGAAGCAGGTCTATCTTTGATTTTTGTTTATAAAGAAAAACAACAACTGTGTATTTATTACTCCTCTTCTATGTAAGGCAATTCCAAGTAACCAGCTATCAACAAAACCAGACAAACAACCTGCAGTTAGTGTTTTGGTTTCTGGACATTCACTTCTATGCAGGAGTTCCTAGATGTTTGTATAACTATCTGTGGTCAGGGCAAGTAAGTAAATAACACATTTCAGTATATTACTTCTGCTTAACTCTCCTCCCAAATTTCTATTAAGTTTACAACTAACATGAAGCCCTGCATTTTGTGATAGTCACCCTCTTCAAGATATTGCTGAGCTGACAATACATTACAGTGCAATTTTCATGTCAGAACTGATCAGATAAAGTCAAGTTTGGGTGTTTAACATGCTCTTTTTCTTACCCAGACAACCTCCAGGTGATGCACATTTAGCTATGAAAAGTGAACTGATTTAGCCAAACCCTGAAACCTTTGGACACATGCAGAGTTTGGAAAATTACTCAAACAGAAGCATATTTAACTTACTTTGTTTTAACTGCTGGGACACATGGAATAATTTTCCTTTTGGTATGTTTTGGTGGAAGTATATTAAAAAATCAGCTCAATCATGGTTAAAAAGTCAGCACGCAAGATTAACATTGGTTTGTGCATATCAGCACTTAGAGACAGAGAATGTTTAACAGCATACTAGTTAAAACACTTTAAATCACCGGCTTTGTAACTATGCATTTTCCCAGATAGAGATGACTGACTTCTTACTATTCGGCCAGTCTTCACTTACTTTATTCTTACTAACCAACATGAATAAATTTTGAAGGATATGACCCCTTAGTAAATACAGATTTTATCAACTTTGCCTTCCTAATTAAAATACTGTTCATTTAATTCATTCTGTTATGACAGTGTTTCTACTTAAAAGGAAAAATATCAACAGAATTCAGCTTGGGCCATATTCCTTGAAATAGTACACGGGGTTTTATCTGCTTTTCCTGAAAGCAGTATATTCTTGCCAAGATTTATACTGTCTTTTCAAGGCAGTAGTGAACTGAATGCCACCAGAATGAGGCTGAGAGTGTTTTGGTATTTCATTCACGTTATCAGTCGCCTTCAGCCTTCACCTCTGGAGACACAACAGCTTCACTAACAACTATCAATTCAGCCATAGTGAGGGGAAAATGCGCTGCTGTGTGCGCTACTTTGTCATTTTAATAGAGTGATAGAAAAAATGAATTACGCCACGAGTTTACAAATCAGAAGTTTTCATTACTCCAAGTAAGATTCTTCCATAATCACTCAGCAGTGTTAGTGAGATGGGTTCCTTGGTATAAATCTCTGCCATGCGGGTAATGTTTTTATGTTCAGATCTTCAGGGTGTTTTAAGTACAACTAAATCATCTCAAATGTGGAGTTAGAGAAAGCATCTCCCTGCCTTTCTGATCCCCACTTCTCTAACAGAAAAACGGAGCATGTGTAACAATAGCCGTGAAACTGGAACAGTCGAATGAGTATTGTCCTAGTGATCCAGTATTTCTTTCCCTTTATCTGCCACACACTTTTCTCATGTTTATCTATACAAAGGGCCTCTGTCAGAAAGACGTGAACAGAAGTGATGGCAGATTTGCCAAGAGAAAAGGCTGTTTCTGGACCACATGATCTTGAACAGATTCTCTTTATTAGGAGGTGGGAACATGGAACTACAAACCTCTGGGTCTTTCCCTCTCATAAATACCTTCTCTGTATCCAGACGTGTGTGTGGTTTGTGCGTGTGCAGTGAGTCACTATTCCTAGGTGAAGACTCTGGGATGATGCAGATAAAAAAAGAAAGAGAAAAATAGAAGTTGTGGAAAATAACATACCCACATACTACAGAGAAAGATAATAGAAAGGAAACCGATCTTAACCACTAATCAGTACCTTCCCACAAATCCCTATTTGTCACCATGTTCATTTTAAAAGAGCAGAAATAGGTTTGGGGTTTTTTTGGACAAACATATGTCAAGCTTTTAATGGAGATCATTTTAGACTTGCTAGACTTTACACCAAATATAGCTGTTCTAAAGATCAGAATTTTTCAGGGATAATGCTAACTTTCATCCAGTTCCAACCACCTTTAAAAGTTTCTAGGGATATGTACTGGGTCACATTTTCAGTCTTAGCTTTAATGTTTTAAATAGTTACCTTTTATCATATAGCCTACACAGAACAGTGGAATAACAATGCTGGAATTTAAGATCTTCATTTCTTTTCACTTCTTGAATTCTTGTTTTTGAGAAGAAAGCATCTCATATTTTCTCAAGTTTAAATAGAGTTTTTCATTGTTCCAAGAGTATTTTTAATGCTTTTTCTTATACTTGGAAGAGTCTCTTTCATCATCAATATAGGCTCACCTCAGAAAATTCTCTGTGGGCATTGCTTATCACTCTCAGAAGACATATTTGAAATGAGCAATCTTAAGCGAGCCACCCATAGACTTCTCCCATCCTGTGTTTTAATAAGGTGTTGGACAGAGTAGACCTTTCAAGTCAAAAGTAAAATCAGAAGTGTATATTCCTTGTGGGAGGACAGAGATGCACCCACAAATGGACATGATTTCCCAGCAATGCCACTGACATATTTTTATGCAGAACTGCAGGTATGGGTCTGCTGGCAATATGGAGCTGTCTCTGAGATTGCCTCACTGTTTTTCAACTGCGTAAGTCATGCCATGGATTTGTCCTTTTCCAATGAAAGTAAATCTCATATAATGCTTCAGGATTCTTTGCCAACCCTTTTTCTGTGCTTTTCCCCATGTCTCGTTTCCACTGGGAGAATAGAAATCTCATGTTATTCCAAAGCATAAGACATGTTTTCCCTTCATACCCAATGTTATCAAAGGAGACTGAGGGTAAGCATAAGTCATCAAATATATAAATAGTAGTCTTAGAAAGGCAGGGAATTAACTGCTTCCTTTGTTCACATGGCTAGGACCAGAAGTAAGCGGCTTAAAACAACTGGTTTAAATAGGTAGGTTAGGCATTAGGAAGAGTATAAGAAGTAGTTAGGCATAGGAAACTATTGCCTGAGGAGACTGTGGGATTTTTATCTTTGAAAGATTGTAAGCAGATCCATCCAAAGAGGGATCAAGCATCCTGAGTTCCTAGCCACCACCATTCCCTACAGTGCTAAGGCACAACTCTATTCAAGTGTATTGACTGACAAAGCTGCCCTCCCTTGGTTGTTAATGCCAGTCTTAGATAAGAAAGATCAGATCCTTCAGGAAATAATAATTTAATTGGACACAATCATGATTTGTCATGTCATGAGAAGGATATATTCATTACCAAGGTCAACTAATTATTTGTTTCCTATTGAGCAAGACTGCCTATTGAGCTCACTGAATTTGTGCTACTCTATAGAAGTACTTGAATAATCAAAAGAGCTTGGAGCCTCGTAGTCCAAAAGGCAACACAGGTAAACAGTAAAACACAGTGTCTACCCTGAGTTGCTCAGTGTCTAAAGTAATTCTGAAAGGCAGATACAGAGAAAAAGCAAATGCATATAAAAGTAATGACACATGCAAAATCACCAATATTTATAGTGCTGGTACTAGTATTAAAGCTCATATCTCCTAGGTCTAAGCTCTGCATTCATGACCTACCCCCACCTGCTTCTTTCTTTTTATTCATAATGCACTGCACAAGGGTTTCCTTACAAAGACACCAGCTTTGATTTAGCAGGTTCCTGAACTGCAGATCATTTATAAATTTAAGAATGCTCCAGGAAGATTTTGCTCTGCTGTGATTTCTGCATTATTTGCTGTTGGCCGCTTCCAGAAACAACACATTGATTTGGTGGACCTTTGATCTGACCTGATACAGCCACCTTTATTTTCTAATGTTATGTTTTCAGATGTGTAGGACCTGAATTTCCTCTCAGAGACATACACATCTCTTATAGACATAAATAGAAGGTGTGCTCACTTGCCAATATGCTCACTAGGAAATTCTCTGATGTTTCCTTGATACCATGTCACACCTACACATGCTCCAGGAAAGATACAACATTCCTGTGAGGGCAAAATGAAGACATTCTTCCAAACATGCTTACAGCTTATTCCCATCCCCCACTGCCTCCAGCCATATCAGTGACTGTGAAATTGGTCTGCAAGATACAAGATTGTTTAGAAACAGGTTAGATACAGATCTTTTTTTAAAAAAATAATAATAATTTAAAGAGGTAAGGTTAAAAAAATCAAGTTGATTGATTGGTTTGCTTTCAGTGCAGATGTTTACCTCACTTGTCTCCCTAAAATTTTGAAGCATAGCTTGTGGGGTCGTTACGTAAGGACTTAATCTTTTGTGGTTCACATCCTAGAAGGAAAATTATGCTCCTTTTGGTTATTACACAAGCAGCCTTGAGGTGCCAATCTTCAATCTGCAAAGCCAAGCTTCCATCTGGAGCAGGACACAGCTGAGGGCTGCTGCTCCTCACCTTGAGGGTCTCTGAGCTACAAAGCTGCCAGGTAAATGGAGAACACAAAGCTTCTTTCTAAAACTAAGTTATTCTTTACCCTCTAATCTGCTTAACCTCTGAGGACACTGTTTGGATATAGGAGAGAAGACAGCTTTTCACTTCCCCAGTCTCTTTTACAGCTCTAGAAAAGTAAACCTTTGTTTTACTGTGAAGTTCTTTGTCTTTTGGGTGGCAATGAAGATTCTGACTTAATGCTGCTAATTGCAGTGCATTTAATTACTAGGTATAATATGATAGCTGCTTCCTTGGGCTACACATTGATGCCTGACAAGAGTACTGAGAGATAAATGAGTGGGCAGTAGGCAGTTGCCTTAGAGGGAACAGCGTTCAGGTGAGGCTGTAGCAGGCTCCTATCTACCGCAGCTTGAAGAAGAAGGGAGCAGACTCCTCACAGGCTGGGGCTGCATGATTGTACTCTGAAAGTATATTTTAACCTGCTTGTTTTGTCCCTGGAGAAGAGATCTGCACGCTTCTATGACATTTAGCTTCCACATTTTTGTCAAAGGTTGTCCAGTTAGGACTGTTCTAGATAGAATAATTTTGACTGATTAATTTCTCCCTGAAGAAGCAGAAATCACCAAAAATGAATTTAATGCATATTTCAGGTCTGCAAAAATTCATATTGTCATTTAAGAACTTATCCACCCATTGAACTTGTACAAACACAGAAAAAGGAGTGTTAACCTACACCACACAGCATATTTTAAGGAGGGAAATCACATCCTCTGCAGTGAGATCTTTCTTTCTCTAACAGACACTTTTACAAGTCTCACGAAAGATCTCTTTGAATTATTGAAAAGAACTCATGTCGTTCAGATAATCTATCTCGCTTTAATTTTCCTGCAGCAATAGCTGCCCTTTTTGGTTGCTAACCAGATTTTCTTCACATATTGCTGAGTTTCCTACCAGCCAAATTACTTTGGGGACTTCCTGGAACTAATGGTCCTCCACACTTTATTCTCCTTCCTTATCTCTACTACTCACCTTCTACTGAGCTCACTTCGCTGCAACATCTGTGAGACTCAGAATCAATAATTTCCTCCAATCCTTCCCTCAGGAGCTAAGCAGGTAAATTTTATTAGGAGTGGTAATTTGTGAAATTTAGGAAATATGTGTGTTGTTCTGAGAAGAATGGGCATTGCTTCAGTGGGTCACCTTCCCTCTTGCAGAGCAAGGAACTGCTTGTGATCATCACACTGCTGGAACTGGTGTCCTCCCCTTCTCCTTCAGCGGGACATGCTTTGCCACTAATGGCATGCTTGAGAGGGTTCCCCTTACCCTGGGGCACAGCCTTTTGCATATCACAGAACGCAGTGAATTCTGAAAATGCGGGATGTGGGTTTTAATCTTTGCAAGGACATTTAAAAGCATAGTCATCAAGTTCTGATTGCACGTCAAAGAAACATGGAAACTCTGTGGGGTGTCCTGTAGTTCTAGGTTTCCTGCCTCTTTGCTGCAGATATTGTAAGCAAGACACAATTTTACACTATTTCTGCAGACCCTTGACTGAGTAAGTACCTAAGAGCCATGTGGAGATTAAATCAGACATAAATTTCAGTGATGTTTCTCCAACTGGACAGCTGAAAATCAGAATCAATACTAGAACCTAAGGAAACATTTTCATCTCTGCTAGATTTTTTTACTGGTTGTGTGTAATTTTGTCATTTTATACAAAAGGAAGTCCAGATAATCTTAACTAACTTCTCTTTACTCAAACAAGGTAGTCAATACCAGAGTAAATCTGACACACGTTATGCACACTGGAACATGCAGCATATAGAAATCCCAGTAATTCCTTGCAGATCAATACTGCCTCTGGAATGCCATTTGAAAGCTGGAGATGCTGAGCATGCTATTTTATCTCTAAATGCCTTTACTTCCCTCTCTCCTTTCCCTTTTCCTCTCAAGGTAGGAAAAGTCCTACTGTCTTGCATTTGGAATTACAAATCCTTTGCAAAATTTCTGTCTTTTGTTCTGTAGGTTTGTATAATAACTGATTTTATGCTATTAAATAAAACAACCCAGGGCTGTTCTCTTGTCTGCAGATAAAGGGCATGCAAGGCCTGCAGCCATGTATCTTAACATTCTTCTACCCCAAAACAGAATATCTATGTCCAAACTACATCTTGGTAACAGTCCCTGACAGTGCTGTCACCAACACCATGCTCAAGTCCCATCCCAGAAGTGTTAGTTGCTATAGGATAAAATAGTGCCAGCAAGCAAAAAATAGAATAAAATCATTCAGTAGTGTGGTACTGTTCTCTGAACCATTTTGTTTAGAACAGTTACAGTCAATATGCATGATTTCAGTATAGCTAATCATTTCTATTGTACTATAGAAAATCATGTCACCTGGCACTAAAATACTTAGTCATTCTGAGGGATATTTTGGAATTCTTGTAGATGAAAGGCATCAGATGAATTTATCACTGGAGAGAGTTATTGCAGATGTTTTTTTCAAACGTCGGAAACTAGTAGTCAACAAGAGCAGGATGAAGGCAGACATACAACATGAAAGAAAATTTCAGCTATTGGAGCTGTTACATAAAACGAGGAACAGCTGAAAATCACCTACAACTACATAGGTTTTATCTGCACAATTAATACTCCATATTTTCTTCTGAAATATGTTCCAAAATTATTCTGTTATGTGAATGTATGATTTACTCTTTAATGAATTTTATCTATAAGGATATCTCCTGGCGTATGACCTGTGGATGACAGAAGCAAGAAGGACAAACAGATGAAGCCTGGTGTCCATATCTCAATTAAGTTGAATAATGGTTACATTAAAATAATTTTTTTTTTCACATTTGAAAGACAGCACACTCACCTTTTTATTTGAGGTTAAGTCCAGTTCCTCAAGGTTCACGAGGTAAATATTTGCTGAGCATTTAAAATGTTTTCCATGAATCAAAAAGCTCTGGAATGCTACAATCACTAATGATGTGCCATCTTTCATCTCTGTCACAGGCAGGCAATGTAATTTTAGGAACTGCATAGTACATCAAGAGTGGAGTGTTTATTGAAGGATATCTTTCCTCCTCCCCTTGGGACTGTACAGGGTGATTTATTTGATAGGCACTCTCCTTGGCCACTACATTTTCTGTTTATCTGAGCATAAAACAGGTGCTATGAGGAATCCTTAGCTTTCAAAAATCTCCGTATTTTTGCAAGGCTTCAGATTGGAAATATTAGAGGTAAACCCAAATCAGAAACGGAACAAAAAGCTAAGTGGAAATGTTAATTTCTTGTGGTTTCCCATAGAGCTACTGTGTGGCTTAGGGACTTTAGTACTTTCTGCATTTTGAAATAAAATAAAATAATTCTCCATTTCACAGAACAAGGGTGAAGCAACATGCATCTGTGAGATAACAAATATGTATCCATTAGTAGATGAAGTTTTCCATGTGAACCCATTGCATTTCAGTGACAGGCATTCTCCCTACACTTGGAGTGGCCTTTTCTAACCTTCTCCGTTGAATGGGCAGCCCAGAGCAACTCAAGGATCACAGCATGAGTGAAAATATAAATGTTTTCCCAGTCCATTTTCCTGCATAGCTTCACAAAAGAAATCAGTTGCATGAGCCTTCTTTTATTTCAGATGTAGCTCTTTCCCCTTTGAGTGCTCTGAACCATCTGCTCTTTTAAAAATCCTCTGAAATGCCTTTTCCACCTATAAAAATGATGCACAGTAAAGTCCCCAACGTAATCTGCTTGTAAGATCTGGGTTTGTCCTGGTGTCACACCCATCCCAGGTCAGTGACTTAGGCTGTCCTACACAGAACCAACAAACAAGCCTAGCTCTGGACCAACAATTAAATATTTGTGGACAACAAAGGCAAACAGCACAAACCAAGAGAACACACAGCACATCAACGTTCTGGAAAATGGAGCTTTAGATCCCTGCAGGAACTCAGGCCATCAATAGACAATGATATTATTGTCTTGCATCCCATCTACATCAAGAAACCTTCCTGCAAATTCCCCGCTTTTTCTTTTTCTCCACTCCACCCCCACCCCCCACCCCCCACCCCCTTGTAATAATGTAATATGTTGTGGAACATAACCGGTCCACAACATCCCACACTCTGCACATGAGTCTTGCAACCCTGCAGGGACATGAAGCAGTCCTCTCTCCTGATTAAGGGTGACTCAAAGCCAAACAAAAGTACTCAGTAGGCAAAATGAGTTGTTTTATTTCTCACTTATAGCTGGTTTATAGCTGGCTTCTAGATCCTTAGGTTCTCTGAAGTGTAGAGCCGAGAGCCTACATCACCCCAGCTGTCCTCAGCTGTCCTCAGCTGTCTGATGCAGCCAAAGGAATGCTCTGGTTGGGTGACGATAAGTACAATTAGTTTACATCTGTCCCCAGCAGCTACTGGCTGGGAACAGGTTAACCTACTTCTGAGAAACCACTTCTCATCCAATACCTTGGAATCTCTGTTAATAAATAGAAAGGATATAAAACAAACCCATACAGTTTCATTGTAAACACTTCTAGTTCAGGCTACATTTTTCACAAGTAAATTCTATAGGACTGCCACATGCATGGACACACATAAATTGGTCTGGTAGAATTAAGAATTTTTGTTTTAACTTCAAACACATTAAAGTTTAGACTTCTGAAAGAAGCTATCACTTTCAATTTACTGAATGGAAGGCATCTACTGAATAACAACTTTCTTATAACTAGGCATGACAACTCCTACTGCAGGTAGAAACAGGTATTTTTCACTGAAAAAAAAGCAAAGCCAGTTCTCTCTAGACCTTGCTTTTTTGAAGACCTAAGCTGTATTGCTTCGTTCTTATTCACAATCACCAGTTCCTGAAGTCCTTATAAAGGCATCTCAAGGGCTAAATTTAGCAGTGCTGTACATAAACAAATCCCATACAAAATTAAGTATGGCTTGGAGTCTGGAGGTGTCAAGGGCCAACATATTTTTTGCAAATGATACTTCTGTGCTTCTAGATTTGTGTGCTGCTGCACAGAATTGGCAACTTCTTGTGTTGGATAGAAGACAGCAAAGGTCATGTGGCACCAGATTCAGTTAGAGATAGTGGAGGCAGCATTTGCTCCGCTTTACTCTAAACAACTGGCGGGTAGGCTTTTCCACCAGAGCTAGTCATCAAGAGAGACTTTGTACAAGCCCTTTTCTATAAATGTGATTTCTCTGACCTACTTGAAAGGTCCACATTACAAACAAGGGACCTAAGAAGGTCCTGTTTTTCTCCATTAACTATAAAGGGAATCCTGATTGCTAGCCCACATGGAAGTGTCTAAATTGTAGACATCTAAATATATTTAGGTGAATGTCACTCTGAGGGCTTTGGTCCTTTTGGGTGTCAGTCCAGGCAAGGGCCAAGATAATTCATGGAAGAACCTACAGATAAAAAGTATTTGAAAAGAAGGGTGGACACAGTTGCTATAAGACAGAGAAATATTGAAGGCATTCACATCTGAAATTGCCAAAATGTAGGCTGATGCCACAGAGTAAGGGTAGAGGCAGGAGTCCCTGTTGTTGCCTGCTTGCATTCCCCTTTGCCCAAGGGGAAGAGAAGCTGTGTGCAACAGGGCGGACAGGAGATAGAGGCGGGTGTCCTACCAGCAGGACAGTCAGCGTCCCAGCTTTCAAGACAGCTGGGCAGAGGTGCAGTCCTTACAAGTTTCCCTGAAGGTCTCACCAGGATATCTGATTTCATCAACACCATTTTATTTGTGTTCCTGTAGGGTTTGTGCTTGGGACAGCATCAGGTCATCCTTCTAGCAATGCTCTGCAAAGTCTCAGGCCACATTGGCTGACTTCTGGCATGCTCCAGTTTGTGGTCAATACACTGTTTTGCTCATCTTATTTAGGGTTCACTTGTTGAATACATGGCAAATACAAAAATCCCCTTAAGTTTATGTAAGTATCTTTTACTTCTCTCTTTACTAGCCCAGAGCCTTTTCCTGCTGGGTAAACACATCTGAGTGAATTTCCCTTTCCGCCTTCAGTGGTTAGGGAAGGAACCACCGACATCATTGAGCTAAGAGAAAGGCTTACCTATATATTGCCTTTAGGAAGTATGCACATGTCAGCAGATTGGCTGAAGAAGAAAATGGGATGGTTAACAAACTTTGTTTGGGGAATATCTATTTCAGGTCCACCCAGAGGCCACATCAGCAATTCTTAACACAATGTTACTTGAATGAGGCATAGCTTCAGGCTGTATGTGTACATGATGCATTTTAAACTGCAGTGAGCAAAATGGATGATACAGATGAAATGTTTGTGTGCCAGCCTTCCCTTACACAATGCTATTAGGACTGGCCAAGCAGCCTTGTGTTTGCCTGGCATGTCATGAGGATGATGCATGTCTTTGTAGAATATGCACTGCTATGACATGGCTGACATTACCTTCTATCTTTTAGATATGTGCATATATAGGACAGAACATGAGTATGTGCTTTACATATGCTTGACTGGACTGTTGTTTTTTGCCCTACAGGCTGGCTATAATTGTGTAGCATTACTCACCTGCCCAGCAGCAAAAATTCTCCAGCGAGTCCCAGGCGCCTCATAGCCATTAAGAGACCTCTCACAGTCATGCCTTCACAGAAGCAAGCAACCACTCGTGCCTTGGGCAGGTGGCTCCGAAGTTTTCGCAGCAGCTTGTCAAAGCTCTGTTCACCAGCATTGCTATAGATCTTGTAGGAATGTGCAATGCAGATCCCTTCCTTGGCCGCCATATCTTTGAAAGCTTCCATTCCACTTTCACCGTAGTTTCCTAAATACAAAGAGAAACACATATGCCCGTATTAAAATTTGCAAAGCTTTTCTCGCTTTGGAAACAGCAGATATTTTAAAGAATATGTTACATATCTGTGCAGAGACCAGTGTACCGATCTTAACAAAATAATATTAACATTTTAGTGAATCCATTTTTCAAGTCAAGATGAACATTTTTTCCTCAAAACTTCACTTCTGTTTAGAAGCCTGCATCTTTGCTGAAACCAAATGCTGTTAGGTACCTCAGTAGCAGTGAAGATCTGGTCCACAAGGTGTACCACAATAGATGTATAAATTGCCATCTCTTCTGATTCCCCTAAGTTGACTGAATGTGGCCAAGTGCTCTGGGGTTTATTTCAGAAAATTTAAAAAGATACCTTCAGAATAAATTTTGAGGTGTAATATTTTAAGTGTAAGCAAAACCAAACAATGACTCATAACAACACGACTTTGATAATAATGCAATCTGAAAAGCAGCAATTTTTTAATTACACTGAAAGGTAAAACTTACTGTGTTGAAGAAAGAACTTCTGGAGAATGAGTAGCAAAATTGAGGATTAGCATTATAGGTATCACAAGATCACAGATTAACTAAATATACTTCTAGGGTTTTTTTTGGGGGTAGGGTTTGTTTGTTTGGGGTTTTTTTTTCTTTATTAATTGTCTACCAATCCAACAGGAAAAATATCTTCAATCTATTCTTCCTCTATGGGATAAACTGGTAATAAATATTAACAGATAGATACATTTGTTCTTTATGCTGTCTCACCATAAAAAATTTCTTCATTGACAGGCCTACGTAAAAGTCACGGTGCTTAAACAGTGGGTGTACTGATAACACTGACAACCATCCTGACCAGGATTGTCTTTCTGGTTCCCTGTGCTCCTCCATCTGGCTGTCTAAATCTGTTTCATGTCTCATTTAAGTAAGTATGCCTCTGAGGAAGGAAATCTTTCTCCAAAATATTGCCTTAACCCCTCAGTAATATTCCACAGAAACACAGTCAGTAAATTAATAAGACTGGGAGTCTTAAAGTAATGCTGTTGCAAGGAATCCTGATCCTTCACTTATTTCTGTTAGTTTGCAGCTGGAAGAAGCTGTAAGGAAAACACCTTCTTTTACTAACAGAGTTGCAAGTATATAAGAGAACTGACAGGGAAAATGCATGTGAAGCAGTGAGAATCAGACAGCTGCATGGGGACTGCTGTCTCTTTTTGTGACCCAGAACATCGGAGCTGTCAAGCATCCAGCTTGCCCACCTGGGGAGTTGTCCCCGTTGCTCTGGTGCTAAGTTTAGAGGCTGTATTACGCTCAGCACTGTATATGAATGTGAAAAACAGTCTTCCCTTTGAAGATCTTACCACAGAAATAGGCAAAAGAGACAAAGAGCAGAAGAGAGGAAATACCATCACCTTCACATCAGGAATAAATCGCTGCCGCCCTGAACCTGTGCCTGAAATGGTGCCCAGCCAGAATGGCAACCCAAATGCAGATCTCCTTAGCTAATACGACTTTCATTTTCCTATCCGCTGTAAATAGATAGGCCTGGTGGAAAACCCAGGACTATGCAACTTGTTCCTGGGAAAATGCCTTAAGATTTTTTAAACTCAGTGGTTGCAGTGCTTCCTGGGAATCGTAAATCAGGTGCCTGGTGCTTCCCCACGTGCCACGCTCTCAGGGCAAACTTTGTTTCCTGTGATACATGAACATCAGGTGATCCCCACGAGACACTGAAGCGGTTCAGCTAGAGGTTGAAAACGTGATGCCTCATGAAAGATGTATGATAGCCTCAGAAGTCGGTCTGAAGGAAAAATAGGGGTCAGTCATATTTAACTCCCACTGGGCCCTGAGGCCATCTGAAATAAAATTAAGCTGTTTGACAGGAAATACACTTCTTTGTTTAAAATTACTCTCGTTTAGGTCAACCTGGATCAACATTAAATGTTCTGTTTCTCTTTTTCCTAGCAGGAAACAAAAGGAAAAAAAGGCCATATCAAACTTTGCCATAGAAGATGAAAGTTTGAAAAAAAGCTGTTCCATAGTATACCTCAAAGAGATTGAAATTCTGAAGACTTCATTTTCTGTCAAAAAAAAACCTGTCAATGGAAAATTCCCAGCCAGGTCTAATTGACTTACAGAACTGGATCTCTTCAATGTTCCAGATACTGCTGTCTTTGAAAGTGTTATAAGAGTACAAACTGTTACCCTGAGGCTTGCTATAAAGCTGAGAACAGGTTTAATTACAGCACTGAAAAATAGTAAGTCTTGCAATGAACATGAAGTGCATTAACTCTCTTCCAGTTAAATAAAGTTTGCTCTGGCACAAATGCCATGGTCTCATCATGGATCAAGACGGGGAGATTTTGTGAAACCATACAGAAAGCAATGCAACATCCAAAACAAGAGGAAACATGTTAAACTACCAAGGCCACTTAGAAAAGTGTTACATTCTTAACATTTGGAAGAAAACCATCTTGGCAGTCCAAATCTGAGAGTGACTGAGTTCTCCAGCTGGGAAAACTATAGCTGTATGGCATAATCTCAAGGGAGGTTTGATGAAAACAGAAAGCAGCTTTGCTTCAAGATGCTCACACAAATACACCAGTGGAGCTCTTGTCATGATCATTGCTGATTAAACTCTACTTAATTAATTATTCATATTGAATTCCCCTGTTGTGCAAGAGGTTTGATGAGGTATGTATATTTAATTTGAGCTATACTTTGGGGATAATGAACACTCCTTGATGGAAAAAGAAAATCTTTCCTGTTAAACTCCTTTGCACACAGATTAGGATGGATTTCTTCTGGGCTAGCTTTCTTTTAGTGTAAAACCTGCAAGTGCATGAAGGTATACATGTAGCACTGAGGGAGTGGGAGTGGAAACTGGGTAAGTTACATTACATCTTTCCTTGAGGATGAGATGTGAGGTTCACAGTGGAAGATCATCTCCATGCTTGGAACTGAGCTCCTCATGGACATCTGGTTCTTGAACTGTGGTATATCCACAGCAGTACTATCAAACCTGCCACAGCAAGAGCAAGTTCCCTCTAACAGTGCAGCTCTCACTCTTCATCCAGGTCTATGACACAAGAAGAAGGATTACAGGGACTTTAGGGTTTGCACGCATGGATGGACAATTGAGCACTTATGCAGCCTGACCCTGAGGAGGAGTTTGTAGTTTCACCCCCAAGGGAAAATTAATTCAGACTTCCTAAGCTGGAATCAAAACGTCTTCTGTGAGTCTCCTGTGATCATACAACCAGAGACTCCTTTAGGAAAGGTCCTTTAAGATCATCAAATCCAACTGTTAAACCCAGGACTGCCAAGTCCACCACTAAACCATGTCCTTAGAATCATAGAATCATTTAAAGCTGTGATGGAGGCTGCCTATGTCCTGGCAATGTATCTATGTACCTAATTTGTTCCCATCTTTAAATTTAAAGAAAGATCCTAAGGAAAAAAAGCAGAAGGGAAGGATTGATTACTTTTGCTTGGCTAGTTCCAATTCAGCAGAAAAGACTCAGCAAACAACACAAGCTGGAGCTGAAGTATGGTCAATTTGTATTCAGTTTCTCTTCTCCCACTGAACTCCATCTCCATTTCAGCATTTGGAAACTGGCACCTCTATATTGTGAAAGGTTCAGCTGGAGGAGGTATCACAATTTTTTACTGGATGTTCATCTCCTACTGAAAGTTTGTCTGTCAGTGGCGTAATTGGAGTTGCTAGCTGTCGATGTTTTTTGTAAATATGCCCTATACTCACGGCAACAACTGGCAGCTGGGTTCTTTTCAAATGCCAGCCTGAATCCTGCATGTTGCCTACCTGAATGTCTGGCCCTAAGCCCAGTTCAAAAGCTACTCCCATATGTCTCTGCATGTTTGAAAAAAAATTTAAAAAAAAAAAATAAATTACATCATCATGCAAAAGGCTCATCCCTGCTTCAGAGTTGGAATTTTGTTCAAAACTCAAGCATATGCGTCCCCACCTACAGTCTAACTATAACAATCTGTTAGTTCCACTTCCCATGAATCAGTACTAGAAACTATTAAGAAGCTTAAAAAGAACAGATTGTGCTTTTTTCCCCGATGAAGCTTAATATAGTACAGTACATAATAATACCTCAATCTGATAGAAAAGGGTCAGGCAAGCTGCAGGCTGCTCTTGCTGCTCCTCCTGCCCAGCAGCTGAGCCAATTAAACTATCTAACCATAAACCATCAAGATCTTACCTGCATTACACTGCAAAACAACAAGGTTTTTAATTTTAAAATAATAGGCAAAACACACTGACATTACTCTATCACACTAGAAGTTATCAATATGAGATAAAAAGTCTTTACAGCCAAATGGAATAATGAACTACAATTTCTTCTGCCCAGGGATTTTCGGGGTGTCACACATTTCTTTTTGAATACAAGAACTTTTTTATCATTAGCCACACATTCAAATTGTTATCAAGTATTTGTTTAGTTGATAAGAGAGTTGCAGTGAATATAGATGAGAAGCAACCTTTAGGAGAGATTTAGGATGTGAAATTGCTTATGGCAGGTCACAGTGAAAATTCACAAAATAAAAGAAGAGGAGGCTCAAGTGAAATTGAAGAAACGTTTTATGTCATTCATTTAGCTGGTGATAATCCTACCTACCACAAAGCCTATTTATTTAAGTAGAAATGCTACCATCATTTTTATAGACAAGGAAGAGCAAACCAGAATAATATACTATGCTGTTTCTGAGTCACAGAAAAGAAGCCAAGTCAGGTTGAAATTCTCAGTAGATGTTTTGCAAGCAATACAAGGAATATAGAGCTTCACTTTTTACTAGCTTTCATTGGCACCGATAGGACACACTTTGCCAGAAATACCTAAAAAAATCTAAGTAGGTATAATTTTGAAAATGTGTGTGGGAGTAATAGAAGATATTTATGAAAGGCAGCACATTGCTTGATTACCAGGATGATCTTCCTGAAAGTCAAGGATATGGGGGTGTAGAACAGTTTCCCAAATGGAAATGTTAGAGGTCTTTTCAACTGCTAAAATTCAAATTAATCATGACAAAACACCAATGCTACCTACTACTACTGATACCTACTAGATATTGCCCAAATTTAACTGCGTATGAGCCATTTAAAGTTTCATCACTACTAAGAATAAGGACATAATATCAAATATTTTGAGCAGCTACAGCAACCACATGCCATTGATATAACATGATCAAAACCACAGCCTCCCTGCTACAGTTATGTTTG
Source organism: Falco cherrug (assembly GCF_023634085.1). Lineage (NCBI taxonomy): Eukaryota > Metazoa > Chordata > Aves > Falconiformes > Falconidae > Falco > Falco cherrug. The sequence goes on from NC_073698.1 coordinate 9,867,721, forward strand.
CAAATGGAGCATTATTTCATCCTAAAGGGTACAAACCAAATGAAATCAAATCACATGTGCCTGAAATTCTGCAGCTGTCTGTGTGTGCTAAAGTAAGAAAAAATGTTTTTCATTTGACAAAAATATTTTATTTAAATGATTTTTAAATAGGATTTCAGTTTCTATATTAAGTATATATGTATAAAACAGCAAAAAATGAAATTAAAAAGGTCATTTTGAATGCAACCCATTAAAAAATACCTTAAATGAGACTAGTTCCCCAAAATATAGTCTGCTTTAATATTTCCAACCAGATCTTCTCCTCAGTCATCACTCAGAGACTGGGCTGTTTCACTTCAATTATCTTGAGCACTAGACAGCAACTTCAAGGCCTTTGAGCTCTTTCCTTGTAAGATATTCAAACTGAAAATCTGAATTTAATGGGGAAAAAAAAATTATATGTACACATACACATTTGTAAGGATGTTACTCTTTTTTATAAAGTAATCTCTAACATTTGGAGTACAAGTAGTCAAATGCTGCTCGGTGAAAGGGCAACGACCCAGAACAGGTCCCACTAGGGTCTCCCCAGCATGACACCAGGCCATATCTCCAGCACCATGCCTCATCTGGAGCTGCATACCAGAGCAGACGTTATGAAGCTTCTTCATAGGGCTGCTGCAGAATTGTGGCACCGAACAGGACGCAGCCAAGATGGAAGACCCCTTGATGAAAATATGGCTTGTTATATGCAATTAGTTCTCACACAGGAGTGGTTTTGCTGTGAGATCATGCTCTTTGGCAGGAGTTGTCAAGGTTTATCTGTTGCTCCTCAGGCAGAACCAAGCGATGATGCTGAGAGAAGGTTTCTCCAAAGAAACAACTACTCAAGCAAAGCGGCCAGGCAATGTTGACTGGGCTTGGAGAGGTGTCAGAGAACTAGAAAACAGAAAGGGCGCAGCACAGGGCAAAAGTTCCCTCAGTGACTAATTTAAGACTACTACCTACTCCATCTTTAAAATTGCTGTACCTGCCTTCTTTAAGCACAGACCATCTCAAAGTGATTCAGAGGCATGATCTAACAGCTAAGGCCTTATAAGGGACAAAACCCACATGGCTGCAGTTAGGACTGTCCTTAGCAATCTGTATGATCATGGAGAACTCATGTATCTCTACCCTTGTTCATCTTTTCTACTCAAACTGAAAGCTCTTTTGAGCAGCATTTATGTATTGCTAAGGGGTCACAAAACTCAGACCTGAAAGGATTGCCTATATGCCTGGTAGCTTGATAGATGAAGATACTACAATTCAAGGTATTTCAACATAAAGAAGAATTAGTTGTCAGGACTTCAATATGATTTTGTGAACAGTTTTGAGATTTCAGGTTTTTACCTTTGAGGACAAGAAGTGTTTTCATAATTGCAAACATATCAGCTAACTGAAACCTCCACCTCTAACCCTCTTAAAATTCAATTCAGTCTGATTGAATTAGTTTGTTGAAATGATCTTATGATATTTAATTATTATATTGACCATTTAATCATTTCATATAAGCCTCATATTACCTTCTATAATGTAAAATAAAACTCAAAACTAGTTTATTTTTATTTTTAAAATAATTAACTGAAATATTTTGGCATTCAAAAATAAACCCAATAGTTAATTAAGAAATTAATTAAGCTCTTTTCTGTGAGGTTTTTAAGTTTCAGCTACTAGGTATTTTCTGACCAGAACTTTTCATCCAAAGGTATTTAGACTAGCTCCACTCATAAGGTCTTTGCTTAAAAAAAAGAATGTTTAAATTATTTTAGTGACAATAATATACAATATGCATCAAACATAACTGTACTTAATTATATTAATATATCTGTTCATTATCTCCTCATCTAAAAGAGCTCAGAAGTATCCCTTTGATACCAAAGTTTTTCTTATCTTTCTCATCTTCTCTTGGCTATTTTGAAATAATAAATTCATTCCTCTTAAGAAAATGATGACCTAGTTTCACAGTTTAATGCACCTCACTTCTGTTTATTTTTAAATTATCACTTCCTAACGATAAAAGAAAGATTCATTTAAACATTGTTGTTATGTGAGAAAAGGGAACAGTCTGGAAAGAGCCTTTTCTGTACACATCCTTTGATCCGCCCTGCTAACTGGCACGTCTGCAGCTTTGTGGCCTTGTCCATTGAGCAATGTTTGAAGTCCTCCATGATGCTAATGTCTGCTAAAGGATTTTAAGCTTGACAGCTTTTGCAGAAACATGCTGCCATTGCTGACTGCTGTCCTTGTTTTCCTACTGGAGAGATTAAACATTTTCTGTACTTTCTGTTCGTGAAATAAATCTTTTGATCTACCTGACTCCAAGATATTTCCTTTAGATATTTCCTGTATCATGTTATAATTTCATTTCAAAACAAAATCATTAATGAAAGCACAGTTCCTAGTGGACTTCAGGGATACTCTAACTTTTCTTTCATTTGCATTTAGGTTTATACTTTTCAGTTTTTGTTTGGTTTTCAGGTAGAAATGAGGACATAGGAGACTGACAGTGTTAGACTGGAGGCTGTTCCTTTCAGGAGATGAATGCTGTGTCAGAAAGAAAAGGGCTTTGCAGTAGGAACACTTGTCTATGACCCTGTACCCTTCATTGTAAGTGTAGTGAATCCCCAAGGAATGCAGCTACCTGGGGTTTTTCACTGTTAGTTGGACCCAGTCCCAGTTCTGGTTTAGGCTATTAATTATTACATTTCTCAGAAGAGCTGTCCCCTTCTACAAGTGAGTAACATCTCACTTCTGTATATTCATAACCTGTAGCATACCTTCATGTAATATTAGTTCTTAACACTGCTATGGTTTGTAACTCATCTTCTCTGAAATACACTTGATGTCCTATTCTGCTGCGGTTGTAGATAAGCACTACCAGAAGTCATCCAGCAAAAAGGGGCATAATTCAGGGATTAGACAGATTCTGAAGGCCTTCAGTTAATCTTCTGAGTTTTCTGGTAAGTGCTTCTCTTTCTGCCCTGTCTCCTCATATGTGAAATTGAGGTAAAAAAAAATTCCTGACAGCGGTCATAAAAGAATAAATATATTATAGGTCAAGAGAAACTCAGATAACTACAGTAATGATTGCCACATTTATGTGGAATTCTTGGAGCATATTAATCATTCTTAAAGTATTTTATGTAGGATGAGAAGGCTTACACTGTGTGACTAACTACTTTCTTGGACATAGTCTCATTTTAGTGACATGTTGGGTAACAGTTTCCTCTTGGTGGATAAAGATTGCATTTCAGAAGAATATTTGAAAAATGTATTTGAATATTTTAGGGGTAGAGGTGGTTTTCAAATTATAAATTCAGAGGGTATTGCCAGGTAGGAGACTACCATCCTCAGCTTTTGGATGCAGAAACTGAATAAGGAAGATAGTTACAGACCAGGGTTGAAGGCAAGGATATGATGTCCTGAATTTCAGACTATGTTGCCCTAGGGCAAAAGAACAGTTAGCTATTAAATAATTACAGAATAATTTTTGGTGTAGAAGCTCTTTACAGTGGTGGAGATCTCATGGCTAACTTGGAAAATCTGTCCCAAGCCAGACTAGCCTTTCACAAGATCTTCTTCCCTAGTTCTTAACCTGTTCTTCTATGTTCTCTTTCAATTTAAGCCTACTGTATCTTGTCCTACTAAATATGAGAATAACTTCTCAAAATTGTGTTTTCAGAAGCCCTTAATGGTTTTGAAGACAAGCACCATGTCCCCGCTTAATTTTTTATTTTTTTTAAGACTAAGCAAGTACACTTTTAATCTGATGATCCTGTTTTCTACCCTTCTTTTCATACTTCTGGTTTTCTTGTGGTTGATCTCAAAGTAGTTCTTGTTGTCCATCCAGCATGATGTGCAGTTTTTGTGAAGGTATTTTATTTTCTCCACTGTGTACCTTGCCTGAGCAGGGTAGAACTGAAAGACTATTTTCTATCTCTGAAATGTATTACCTCTTTGTATACTTTCAGTATGATATTTACCTTGTTTAACAATGGAATGACACTTTTGACTTCAGTTTAACTTGTGATCCATTTTATACTTCTGGGTCTTTTTTCTGCAGAACTGCTTCTCAGTTGATCACTCCTCATCCAGTACTTAAGCAGCTGATTATTCTGTTCTAGGAGCAGCTTCATCCAGCATGATACTACTTACAGATTTAATAACCACACTCTGTTTATCAATTCAAATCAGTGTTGGCAGTATCAATTAAAAACAGATTCAAGGCAGACCTCTAGGAAAGCCTTGAGCTTACATCTCTTGTTAGAAAGCTAATAAGTGAGAAATACAGTCTGAATAAAGTTTTAAAGCCATTTGTGCACCTAAGACAGGGAAGGCTAGTTTCATATCTTCTTAATGTGCTTATAAGAATGCTCATATGCAATAATAAAAAAATTAATTATTTTAAGATACAGTCACTCATTCTTCACAAGTGCTCTGAACTGGATACTAGTTTGGCTTGATATGATTTATTTTTGAAGAACAAGCATTGTTCTTTCTTTATAACACCAGAAGGAAATTGCCCATTTCTTACAAACAGTTGTTTATTTGTTGTAGAAATCACATTGGCTGAGCTCTTTCCTCACTTTTTTTTTCAAGATTTCAGTTTGTTGGAACCTCATACGTATGCCAAATTTCTCCAGGAAAACCATTAAAGCCTTTTACACTGTTTCAATCAATTCAGCAATGTAGATGAACCAGATGTTTTAAGAACTTATCATTATCTAATCCCTAGAAATTTCTATAATTTCTGAATTTCCTTTACTTTATTCTAGCATGATGTAAAGTATGACAGGTAGAATTTAGATCTTGAACAAAATCTAATCCTAAAATCCTTAAGCAACCGCTCTCTAGATTTAATGTCACTATTTATCAAGTATTCTTCACATTCAAGTCTCCAAGTACGTATAAGATGTCACTATGTCAAATGAGAATTATTTTTTGACCAGAAAGATCATTTTAACAGAACAAATAGATTGTGGCCTCACAATTTTCCACCCTCTTTCCAAGAAAGATAGGTTATATACTGATTAGTATAGCACTTTTTCGGAAATTGAAGAATATGAGTTTGAACAAACTCAGGCTAAGGAGGAAACAAGACTCAAATATTCATTATGTTCTAGGACCATATTATAGTTGCTAAGCTATGATATAAAAAAGGTAGCCTCTTTCTCTACCCATGTCTTAAGAGAAAATAAGCCTATTTTCAGGATAAAGTTCAGACTGGGAAACAAATTGAACAGTAGTAGTTAAAGATGTGATCTGTACCTGTCTTGTTCTCTTGCGCATTAACACAAAGATTTTCTGAACCAGATGCTGAAGTATCTCACCCTATTTAGGTGTTAGACAGAGAACCTGCATACCAAACACAGAGCTAGATACCCCTTGACAAGCATCAGCAACCTAAAAGTACAGACTTTGCAATACATCCTTCTGAGACAGATACATTCCTTACTGCATCTAGCCTGAAATCTTTCAGGAAGACAACAGCTGTAGCTGAAGATAGTTTGATCTTTTGGCAATTTAGGACTTTACTTAAAGTTTCTGGTCCTCTGCCTATAAAAGTATCAGTCCCTAGCCTCCATTTTTATCTTTTCCCATCTAATTTTTTTTGAGGAGGGAGGGTGCGTGTGGATGGATGTGTGTGTGTATGTATTCCATGACACAATAAACTGGAAAATAAACTAGAAAAATTATAGAAATTGTAGAATAAATAGTCAGTCGGGGAAATTTTGAACTCATATTCCTGACATCTTATTTATAGTTTCATTAAGTATTTCCCTCCATAATTTCTAATTGACTGACCAGATATCAGAGTAGCAAAACATTTCTACAACATACTCACCTACTGAAAAGAAAACTGTTGAAAGAAAACCAAACTGCCTTCAGGCAATGAAAAAAGTGGGCAAATTAATCTATCTGAGCAGGGACTGAAATGGCCAAGCTGTTTCACATCAACCATTAAATGACTATTAAGACATTCCTTCTCCATTCCATCACTACATGTTACCCCATTAAATTATTAAGAGACCAGGAGTGTCAGAACTGATGTGTTTTCATTTCCTTTTGGAATAATGCTTACTTTCAGCATGTTTAGGAACCATGCCATATATTTAATGAACAAATGTATTTTCTTCAAGAAGGTTCTCCATAACCTGAATGCCTAATTTGGGGGCAGGGATGGAGCAAAGGGGAACTGATCCTATAGTACAGTTGACATGACTTTGCGAATTTCAGCATTTGAAAGATCAGCATTGGCACTTGGCATGGCAGATTAATGAGCATTCAGAGTGTTCTGAAGATCAGTCTGGGCTAATTCAGCTGGATCTCCCTGTCAAATGCCCTTTAATTGACATGATTTCAAGGATGCCATTGACAGTAAAGGAAACATGTTTTGGGCACTGCTGTTGCTTTACATATTTCTGTTGTTTACAGAAACACTGCAAATAAATTTTGCCTAGAGGAGCGATGAGAAATATATTTACGGTTATTCTAGAATGCTGGGCTCTCCTGGAAGTACACACAATAGAAACCTTTTGGCCAAAGAGCTGATGGTAAAATGATCAGAGGACCAGAAACTCTTTTTGACTGTGAGATGCTCAAGGCCTCATGTGATGTGCTAAACACTGTTATCTAGCAAATTTAGCTTCTTCCTTAATGAAACATGCAAATTACTTTCAACTGGACAATGTCGAGGATGCCAGCCAGGATACAGAAACATTGTAAAGTTTTTCAAAAATATTGTTAACTTGGCTAGAAATTTGGGAAAAGAAAGAAGCTCACCTTGTCATACTTACACTAAAAATTTTGGGCTGGATGGAAGGATAATAGCAAAGGCAATAGAGAAAGAAGAAGGAAAATAAGGCATAATTTTGCAATGAGGTGATGTGTCTGTCTATGTTTTGTTTTATTGCTTTTTAATTGTTACCTTAGACCTTCAGAAAAAGGAAGTGTGATTTCTGTTGCACCAAACTGCAAGAATATTCATTTTTCTTAATGTTTTTCCTCTGGGGAAACAAGCTAATTATTGTACCTTTATTCCCCAAACTGCCCATTCCCCAAACTGTCCAAAGGGTCATTAGGACCCTTAGAAAGGATGTTGGAAATGCGATCTCATTCCCTCTGACTGAGGAGTATCTGATCTGTACCTTCCACTGTGGATAGCCTGAGCAATCTGGGATGGGTTCTCTTAATCTTTCCTGGTGCTACTTGTCCATTTTTTATTAAAATTACATTTTAGTTTCATTTCTCCCTATATTCAGCAATGCTGAATTTTGTAATCCAGAAATCTCCCAGAACTTTTTCTGGGTTTTGTAGCAGCAAAACTTTCAACTTTATGCATGTAGTCTCTCATAAACTATGAAATATGGGACAGCAGGATGTTCACTCATAGCATGCCAGAAGTTGTCATGGAGGTTGATATGTTAAGTATAGGAAAGAAAATTCACAGCATGAAATACCATCCATTTCCTAGAACAGTGAGGTGCAAAGGCAAATGTTTTAAATATACAAATAATTTGAAAAACAATTGTTATAATTACTAGCAGGGAAAAGAAGATAATTTGCAAGCTTAAAAGTAATGTCCTCTACATGAATTAAATCATAAAATACATGGCTAGGGTCTTAAAAAATGTGAATTAAGGACTAAGTTTTAGGTTAACATTTGTGTGTTTGATAGTGACCTAGTTTGATAAGGTCACTGCAAGAGTAGTCATAAGTATTCCTAGATGAATAAAAATAATGACATCATCACTGATAATAAGACTTGAAGCAAGAAAATAGGAAAAGTAAAGAACACAAATTATTTGTAAACCACCTCTAAAATGCTGAAATCGAACAGTTTTTTTTAAAAACAATGGCTAGAGTTTTTATCATATAGTAACCTTGACATTTTTAATGGGAAAAGTTAATCTTATTGCTCAGAAACATCAGCCTCTCATATTTTGGTTCATTTCCTTTAGACCAGAAAGATAGAATATAGATTTTGTTGTGCACTGTAATATACAATGCATACTGCAGGTAAATTTATTTTGTGTTGTAAAGTATGCATTACATTTTATAGAGCTGAAATCAGATATGTTATTATAAAAACAGAAATTAACCAACTTAACTAAAACATTCAAAATTATCCCATAAAACAAAACATTCCTGTAATGCTTAAGCAAAATATTTTTATGGTCTGTAGTCTTTTTCATTACAGAACTGTCATAAGAAATTTAAAAAAAAAATATTTTCCTTCAGAGCTGAAATTTAAGAAATCAGAATATGAAAAATTCAATCCCCATTAATCTCAGATATTAAATTTATCTTAATTCTGGAACAGACATATTTTTTAAAGGGCTAGAAAGATACCTGATGTCATAGCTTTTTTAGAGGTATACACAAAGGTTACAATTAGGTCTAAAAGCCAGCGGCAGGAGACTTTCCCCGTCTGCTTTTACAAATGAATCTGAAGTCCAGACTTGCCTGGGACTTAGCTTAATTTGAGCTATAACTAAGGAGCACACAGAAAGAAGAGGCAGGGAATAGACTGACATATCAAAGCAGGTTTTTTTCTCTGTCCATATTTAAAGCTTCCTCAGAGCTTCATTTTCGTTTTTACCTTTTCAAAACCACTAACTCACAAGGCTCTTGCAAACATCACAGGCCTTTTTAAACACCTGATACTGAAATTGGTGACAGTGTTCATCAACAATGAAGTGCTTCATTATAAAATGCCTTTTATCAAAAGCCCTAGGGTAAATTCCAGGAGGAGGGAGAAAAGAAATAAAATAAAAAAGCATAAAAGAACAAAACCAATCCAAACCAGCCTCTGGATTTTTTTTTTATTATTATTAATTTTAATTTTTTAAAGCACTGCATACAAAGAAATTGCTGTTCTTCAGGATTTCAACCCCAGGTTAGATTTCATCTGTCCTCCCTATCAGGTGCAAGGCTCAGGGCTGACTGGGGAAGTCAAAGTCCTTTTCATCATGTATACACTCGGCGCATTGTATTGATTTCAGATATTAATGGAGATCATAAAAATCAAGCCACAACACACCAGCAATTGCTTTTCAGACTAGTCTGATCATGGTGCACAGTAACAGGCAGTGTTCATGCGAGGTGGTAACCGAAGGAAACTTCTCTAAAATACAAAGGTGGCACAGACATGGAACAGAGAAGAGAGAAAGAAAGAGGGAGACAGCAAGGGGATGGGGGGAGGAATTTTACTACTTTGCTGATAAAGCAATGTTGTGTTAAGTATTTATATCCTTCAACTGTGTACCTTTAATTACTGTTACTATGAATAAAACTAGTACTAAATATTGCTTGGAGACTCTACCTGCGATCTTGGCCACACTATATTAAGCATGTCAAAAAGACAGGGCAAAAAAGTCCCTTTTCTGAAATAGGCAATTCTAATCAGACAAGAAAAGTGAAGAATGAGAATGGAAATAATGTCACATGCGATAAAAAGACTTGCAAAATGTTAGGCAACAGATTGTTTATAAAGGAAGGATAGATGTATTGTCCCCTATGGCACTTGGTAGTTGGGATTTTAACCCTGTTAGGATCTTAACAGTCATCCTCCTTGGCAGTGTTTGTGTTCCATCTATAGCAAACAGAGTGGAACCAGCAGATGCAGGAGATGATACTTCTACCTGTCTTACACATATTTTTCTAGATGAGCTGACCAGAGTTGTAGAGTGTATAATTTTGTTTGGTTAGTTGCCTTATTTTCAGATATCCAAAGAATCCCACCCAAAACATGTTAAATCATAGAATCATAAAATCATGGAATGGTTTGTGTTGGAAGGGAAATTGAAGACAATCTGGTTCCAACCCCCCTGCCATGGGCAGGGACCTTCCACCAGCCCAGGCTGCTCCCAGCCCCGTCCAGCCTGGCCCTGAGCACTGCCAGGGATGGGGCACCCACAGCAGCTCTGGGCAGCCTGCGCCAGCGCCTCGCCACCCTCATCATAAAATATGTTTGTTTTCCTTATGTCCAATCTAAACTTACCCTCTTTCAGTTTAAAACCATTACCCCTTGTCCAGTCACTAGAAGCTTTGGCAAAAAAAAAAAAATATCTCCATCTTTCTTAAAAGCCCCCTTTACGTGTTGAAAGGCTGCTAAAAGGTGTCCCCGGAGCCTTCTTTTCTCCAGGTTGAACAACTCCAACTCTCTCAGCCTGTCTTCACAGGAGAGGTATTCCAGCCTCTGACTATTTTGGTGGCCCTCCTCTGGACATGCTTTGACAGGTCCATGTGTGTCTTGTACTGTGAACCCTGGAGCTGAAGGCAGTACTCCAGGTGGGGTCTCACCAGAGCAGAGTAGAGGAGGAGAATCACCTCCCTCGACCTGCTGGCCCTGCTGCTTTTGATGCAGCCCAGGATACAGTTGGCTTTCTGGACTGGAAGCGCACATTGCTGGCTCATATCCAGCTTTCCATCCACAGGTATCCCCAGGCCCTTCTATAAAACTGTTTTTCAGCACAGGAGGGAAGTAAGTCTTTAGCTTGTGGTTATTCCTCCAGAATCAGACAGGGCTGTGCTTCTAACAAAATGAAATACCATCACCAATTGAGTTTGAGTACACCACAATCCAGAGCTTCTCACCCTGCAGTCAGGGAATTCTCTTAAATGAGAAGTGATTTTGGATTTACCTCTCCTTGAGAAGAGGGGACTGAAGCCCAGGTCTGCTGCTCGCCAGTTGAGTACCTGGGCCACTGAACCACTGACTAAAATGGAAATATCTCAGCCTTTCTCATTTGTTAAACTAATTCCAAGAAAATCCTCCCTCCCTCTACTCACAGGGGGGAAAACTTCTTGATTTGCATTATATTTTTGGACCAAATAAGCAGTATATTTTTGGACCAGAAAAAGATTGCTTCTCACCCTTAAAAATAAATTTCCAGCTCTGGCGAGAGCTTCATCAAGGAAATTATTTAGTCTCCCAATTAAGGGTAGGAAACTGAGCCAGAGAATAAATCTAATACTAGGTTTAGGAAATTTTAGACTATTAGGTTCCAGTAGAAGAACTGGGCTATTTACAAAAGAACTTTGCTTATTTTGGGACACATCTCCTCCCATGTTTCGGTGAGCTTGATTGGTTCGAGTGGCTGATTGTGCATTAGGGAAAAGAAAAATCTTCTAAGGATATTTTGTAAACAATAAGTAATAGACTACTTCCTTTATCTTCTTTTAGATGGCTCAGTACCAGCTCTAAAGACTTAATGGGTTTATTATGGAGTGGCTGGTTTCCCTTTTACTGTTGAAGTTACAGCCAAAACTGTTATTAATCAAATTTTGATCACTTGTTTAAGCCAAAGAAAAAAAAATCTTCAGACTGGAAGTCATCTAAGAATTACCAGTAACAAGTAGACTTCGTCTGAACAACTTTAAGTGAATTGGAATCCTTTACAAACTATTTGTTCGAGGTATACTGGGTTTTCTAAGGACTATTTTTCTCCCTTAGACAAATATAATCACAACTACTATAAACATTTAAAACATAAATAGATTTTATTGTCCTTGCCCAACTCCAATAAATTGCAGTGTTATTTTTCAACCAGTGCACAGTTCATTGAGTATGCAATGATAAATGATTTAGATATAAAAAGAATATTAGGTCAATCTTCACATCTGTCTTGAAGTGCAAAGACAGGCTATCCTATGAGAAGTCTCCATTTGATAAGTGCATTGCTTATTTTTGATTGAGTTTGATAGGGAGTATATCAGACCAGGTTTTCCCCCAAAGTTCATGTCAACATACAAAGTGTTCAGCTGAGGTTATTCTCATCTATTACGATTCCAATGATATGTGAAACTTGTGGAAGCGTTTAGTGAAAAGATGATTTTTTCATTATTGAGGCAGTAAATACAAATGTTTGACTTGAGACACTGCTGAAATACAGAGGCTACTCAATCTGTAATTTGCAAAAATTAGAACAAAGACACTGATTCATTTTGACTACGCAATTTCCTTGCAGAACCCCTCCCAACAATAAGGAAATACGTCTCTTACTCTTCAACAACTATGAAGTAATTGAACAACCGCTGTTGATTAGTTGGTAGACATTATCTAATCCTTCATTATTGTAAACTGATGACTCCTCCAGACTAGTTATTTTTCATTTTAAATAGCTAGGTCAAAAAATTATCCTCTTATTTCAGTATAATTTAGGTTCCTGTTGGCTTCATAGTCCTTTACATCCATGTGTCCAGATCCTAAGCCTCAGTTAAACACTCCTCCCTTCAAGTGACTCCATCATTACAAAACTGATTCTATATGTAATGCAGTTTAAACAAACCATTGAAAGACAGCACCTCTATCCTTGATGTGCATAACAGAGTGTCACCCTGCATCCTTCCCTTGAGTCAGTTACCTGTAAAGCTCTTTTTCCATTCTTATTTGAGGACATGAAAACCTCATTGCCTTCCTTTGCAGTTTTCCTCCGCAGCTATTCAGACTTGAATATTTCTCCAATAGTATTTACACTGTCTTCATAATAAATGAGGATTTCTTTTGTAAAATTCAAAGAAATACTAGCTAATAAACAGGTCAGTGCTTGTGACAAACTTCTCCGATTTCCAGACGCCTTTGCATTTCTAATTGTCTCGTCAACTGTAATGGTGTGTTTGCTTAAAAAAGGCTACAACAGTGTTGAATGTCAATGTTATGAAATGTATTAGTATTTCAAACTGAGCAGACCAAGCCACTGAGCAGAGCACACCGCAGCTGACTGCTCAAATGGTACAAGGACTAATGGACCACAATGAGCAGGTATCACAGCATGTTAATCTCTGTGTAAAATAGATTTGAGTTTAAGTAATGATGCTCCCACTTGGACCAGATTCCAAAATTAGTGCAGAAAGCAGCAAGCTTTCTGATCTGGTGCCAGGTCATCAGGCACTGCCTTGAACAGATGCTCCTTATGGAATTTATTGTATGAAAGAAGGAACACCAGTTAATCTGATTTACAAGGTTATGCATAATATTTCTGCACCACAGATTTCCAATTTGTTATAAGCAAACAGCTTTAATTCTTCAATAAATATATTTGAGAAGATTTGCACTGGGCTTTGTTAGTTTGTATAGGAAGAGCTACTTTGCACATATCCCTATCCCCATAGCATGTGAAATGATTTGTAATTCTGAAAAGTACATGAATAATGTGGATAATTTTAACCAAAGTCTGCAATAAGCTGTATAAATTAGGCTCATAAGTAAAAATAACATTAACAAGGCTGGCAGGTGGAAAATTTCTGCAATGATGCCTGCTGGCCTCCAAATGACCGGGTGCATCCCTCTGTGTGCTCATGTGTGAGTGAACTCGTGCACATTTGTTGGCTTATCATTGCTATATATTGCAGTATTAATAACAGTTTTTCTTGGTTTGGGCTACCATTTGTGTATAAAGCTTAATGACGTTACATTGATTTCCTCTCTGCATAAGCAGTTTAAGGCAGCAAATCCTGACTGAAATTCTGCAAAGAAAATAGACCAGTCTTTACTGGTGTTGTTTGTGGGGTACAGAGGAAAAAAAATGTGGGTTTTTTTAAATTTATTTTTCACCAGCGCACTGCATGCTTTATAGGATTTATTTGGGCATCCACTAATATTTTTGCTATCCTCATTTTACCTATAACACAATTATTATGTGACAATACCCGGTTCTGGAACCAAAATCTGATTTCTTTCAACCTCTTCTCTCCTGAAAAGGTTATATATTTAAATTTTCCCATGAAATTCCCAAGCTGATTTCCAGAAACTGAACTTTTCAAAGTGAAAAGGACCAGCTGTGATCAGCTTGTTGTCATCTTTCATGACAAAAGCAAGGGATGTTTTTGCTTCCACAAAATTAGTTACTTGCTTTCAGTTAAAGCAAATTCTTCAGGCTTCTTTTTGACAACACCAAAAATACAGTTATTGTTTTCTCTAAGTTTTAATAAAATTAATTTACTAGTAAGATATATAGCTTAAAATCACACCTCTAACCTGATGTTCAGGTAATAAGGAGGAGGGTGGAGGGTGTCTGCTATGACGTCTTGCTGGCAACGTTCCTGCAAAACTGCAGAATACACCGTCACTTACTTGAACAAGACATGATGAGTCCTCACCTTTCCCAAAGGCACAGAACCTGGACTAGTGACAGTGGGGAGATAACTAAATGCCTCCAGCATTCTGAGCTACTGCAGAAAATAACCATTTAATACTCAGCAACTAAGTAGCAGGGGAATAGCAAGGGGACAAACCAGGATTTTAGAGCCTTGAAGATTTTTGTTTGTGTGTGTCTGTGGAAAGTGTGATCAGTATAATCTGTTGCAAGTAGAACTTGATTAGTTCAGAGAATCCAAAGTGACACTATTCACTCTTTGTTGTCATTTGCAGCTACTTTGCTATTATCTGCTTCACTGTCATCCACAGAAGCCAGGATCAAAGGATCATGATCCATTGTACTAATCACTGTGAATACAAATGAAAGACATTTTCAGTCTCAGTGTTCAAAATGCGATAGAACAGGAAGATGCAATAGTTGGAAAAAATGAAAAACAGTGGGAGATGAGAGAAGCAAAATAATAAAATAAAAATATGAATATGTTTTGCACAGAAGTCAGAATTTCTGCTATGAATTCCCCTCTGAAAACAGAAAAGAATAAGGCCACAGTGTGCCAGTGGGTGGGCTGAAAAGCAAAACAAAATGCAGTTGCTACCTTGAAGACGAGCTGCCAAGTCTGTACAAACAATGTGTTGCACTGCAACTTAACAGCTGCTCTGCTTAAGGTACAGTCATGAAGGATATCCAGTGACATTGCTATCAAAGGTATTCTTGTGTCTTCATCCAATTCTTCACCCAATCCTGCCTTCAGAAACCTGCCTTCCATAAATTTTTAATACTCAGTCATCCCTACTTATCCCTGAAACTTCTTTGCCTTCGCTGCAGATGGGATAAGGTTAATTTTCTTCCTAATAGCTGCTACAGTGCTGTGTTTTGGGTTTAAGGTGAGAATAACGTTGACAGCACACTGATGATTTAGCTGTTGCTGAGCAGGGCTTACACTAAGTCAGAGACTTTTCAGCTTCTCATACTGCCCTGCCAGCGAGGGGGCTGGGGGGGGCACAAGGAGCGGGGAGGGGACACGGCCGGCACAGCTGACCCCCCTGACCCAAGGGATGTTCCATACCGTATGGCGTCATGCTCAGCAATAAAAGTGAGGGGTGCTGGCTGGGGAGTGGTGGCCTGCTGCTTGGGGTCTGGTTGGGCATCGGTCAGGGGGTGGTGAGCAATTGCATTGTGCACCATGTGTTTTGTATATTTTTTTATCATTATTAGTCTTTCCTTTTCTATCCTATTAAACTGTCTTTATCTCAACCCATGAGCCTTTTTTCCCTGATTCTCTCCCCCATTCCACTGTGGGGGCAGTGGGCAACCAGCTGTGTGGTGTTTAGCTGCATGCTGGGCATTCTTAAATTTAAAAAAATTCCTCTCTCCCAATGGCCCTTCTGCTCCTCACATACAAAATAAATCTGTACCTCTGACCATATCTTCTATGAAGCCCAAGGGAAAGTAATTTTACAGTGGTTATGGACTGTGTCTGATTTTTGCTTAGTTCCCAGTATTGCTATGGATACCTTGAGGAACTCAGGGAAATCACTGAAGTTTCTGTATTCCACATGAACACTGCCTGTCAAGAGGTTAAATACATGGAAGCCAGGTAATGCAAAAGTGGAAGAATTTGGCCATACTTACTGGAACTCTTACTCGCTAGCGGTGGTGTTGGGAGGTAAGGAACAGAGCACAGCCAGAATATTTGTCCTAAGGCAAACAGCACACTTCACTTAGTGCCTTGGCAGGGCAGTGGGGAGGAACTGCCTTCAGACACGCAGGCTTACTGGCTTCCTGCACTACCAGAAATAATATTTTTGGAACCTGCTGAGCTAGGCTTCATCTTTCATAACATTAGACATTTATATTCTAGACATCTGGTTAGATGAATGCCACCTCTGAAGGCATCACACAGTGTCTTGCTCTTCCTGTCTCTCCTCCTGTCCTTGATATGAAGTCTAAGCTTTACTCTTCACCTTTTTATTAACTTTAATATTGGTTAGCAATTCTCCACCTAAATAATGCAGCTTCCAGAGTCTAGTCCACAGAGTAATGGAACTGAGGCACTCCAAACTATCACTCCTGTGGGCCATAAAAAATGTTCATTTTTGTTCTGAGTAGACTATAAACACAATCAGTCCCACCAGGACTTGCATCTTTATTCAGGTTGAAAAGATAATGGGGTTTTGGTCCAACTCCATTTATTTAATGTTCTTCAAGAACCTTTGGCCCCTACTGATGCTGCTATGAACATCAACAGAACTCTAAAAGAAAACTCAGTAAAGCTGAGAAAACCTATCAGAATAAAAATAGAATATTCTTGAAATGAAACAAGAATAACTCAAACCGATAGAGGCAAAAAAATAACACCCGGAAACGTGCGAACTGAACTAATTAAACCATACAGAAAACAATACTAAACATATTTCCTTAAATTGATAATAATTAGTAGTAATAACTTTCACTTATATTGAATGAGTCACCCAAGGATCTCTAAGTGCTAGCTAAAAAGGAATGTTAATTGTTCTTCATGCTCACTGCTTTGGAAGACACAATATGATTAAGTAAATGCTCCAAATTCTTTCTCTAAGCTATTGACAGAGCACAGAAACTGTCACAGTCCATTGATTCCCAGATCTTCACTGTGATCAGTTGTCTGACAGCGCTTAACTGAAAATCGGAGAAATCTTTGAGAATGATCATGCACACAAGCTACATAAATGTAACCTCAAGGCCAGTGCAGCATGGTATCTTGTATTTTTAGAAGGTATGAAGTGCTGTGTGAAGTCCTGATTAAGCAGGATACCCTTCCCTCTCCAACTCTGCTGCCCTATGGCTTTGTACGACATCAAGGTCTGGTTCTTAATACACGTCAGAGAAGTTAGAGTTAGGCAAAAACGGAGGGGTGTGTGGTTATTCCAGTCACACAGCACCATGAAAAGCAAAGGGTGGCATTGCAGTTTCAGAAAACTGAAGATAATCACTGCTTAATTTCTGATCATTATTCAGGTGAGACATAGCTGGCCCTCAAGGGCCATTCCAAAATATCAATTACAATAAGCCTTAAATAATTAATCGATTAACCAACCACATAATGCATATGAAACCAAGCTGTTTTGCAATACAACAAAGGAAAAAAGAAATGCTTGAAGAACAGCCTAAGGGCTAATCTAACAGGAACTGCTGAAACACGCACTGCAGTACCTACTGTCTAGCTCGGTACTTGCTTTAGGAGAAGAAAACCATTGCCTGAGCAGAAAGACTGTTAGAAAGCAGTCTTGTAGGCAGGACTCTTGACATTAAAGTTTTGTCCTGAGATTTGGCCTCCTTTACACACAAAACTAATCTTTGTGAAATACTTTCCTTCCTTCCTTTATTGATGAAAGCAAGAAGTGGCTTTGTAACAGCTGAGCCTCTGTTGCATCATGTTAATGGTAAATTCTTGTTTAAAATTTTTGGGAGACTGAGTTACACTTGTGAGGTGGAAACAGGGCAACTATCCTTTAACAATATCTCCTGTAAGCAATTCCTACCTCTAAGTACAAATCTGGAAACCTAGTTAAGGTGATGAAAGTAGGAAAGCTTTTCTTAACTGGCTAATAAACGTTTTGTAGCATTTGGCAATATCTGTAGAAAGGCTGAGAGAGTTGGGATTGTTCAGCCTGGAGAAGTCTCTGGGGAGACCTTACTGCAGCCTTTCAATGTATAAAGGGGGTTTATAAGAAAAACAAAGAGAAACTTATTACCAGGGACTATAGTCAAAAAACAAAGGACAATGGTTTTAAATTGGAAGAGAGGTTTAGATTGGACATAGGGAAGAAATTCTTCATGATGATGAGGGTGGGACACTGGAACACGTTACCCAGCGAATCTGTGGGTGCCCCATCATTCCAAGTGTTCAAGGTCACATTGGATGGGGCTTTGACCAACCTGATCTAGTGGGAGGTGTCCCTGCCCATGGCAGAGGGGTTGGACTAGATGATTTTTGAAGGTCCCTCCCAACCCAACACATTCTGTGATTCTGTGAATTTAACTAATTAGCCCCTAGATACCTAACTGAAACAGAACTGCTCAGACTTAAAGAGAAATACAGACACTATTTTGTATTGTTTAATGCCCCAATTATTTTACTTATTCCATTACAAAACCATTAATTATGTTGAAAAATGGTCAGTTATGATCAGTTAACATATCACTTGGATGACAGTCTAACAGTACATCATATAGCTAGACTTCACTCATTTGTAGTAATTCAAACAATTATCTCAAAATTTTAGCTAGCTAAATCTTTTTCCTTATACACTACGTTCAGTTCTCTAATCTTCACATATTTCATCCGAGTTTCAGTATACGTGGAACAGAAATTGGAACTAGAATATTTCTTTTCTTTTAAATTCTGCATTTACACTCTTTTGTGATGTGCAGATCAATTACTAACCTGATGTTTAGCCAACTGAATAGACCATGAGAAACAACTGGAAACAACATGAGAAATTGCCCAACGTGACAGAAAAAAAACTGAGAAGCTGTCAAAAGTCATAGATAGACTCCATTAGCACACCAAATGTCTAAAAATGAATTATTATTTTCACTATGGAATTTTCTAAAACCCCACCTTGTTTCAGGGAAGATGCTGTATGTCCGGTTTGAACTACTTACCTAGTATACAAATCAGTTTTAAAAATCACTGTCATCTTTCAACATATCATTATGCTTTGTAAAATTCAAGTGTATTGTACTTTTAATATAATCCCGTGGTTTAATCTGCTTATGTCATAACACTCAAAAACGATTAATAAAACCACAACCACCAGAGGTAACTAATAGCCATAAACCAAATAAACATGATTAAGGAATATTTTTATGGTTCTTGACAAGTAAACCGAGGCTGGAAAACCTGTCTAGGAACTCTTATGTGACAAAAAATGTTGTTTCAGTTTACGGTGCTGCAGAGGGTTCTTGGACCCTCCAAAGTATTTTGTCATCCTACTGAATTCTACCAATACATATTTCAGACTAAACTCTTGACATGTGAGGCCCTTTCCCTGAATTATCTTTTCCCCCCTCCCCGAGTTTTATGTCTTGCCTGGTGTGATCCAAGTTGTACCATGTTTCTCTGCAGAGCAGGATATCAAGTCCAGATTTTGTGTATAACAAACTCAGCTTAAATTAAATCAAAATCAACATTAAGTTTCACTTCAAGCATCATC
Organism: Falco cherrug; assembly: GCF_023634085.1. Classification (NCBI taxonomy): domain Eukaryota; kingdom Metazoa; phylum Chordata; class Aves; order Falconiformes; family Falconidae; genus Falco; species Falco cherrug. Next base: position 9,887,042 of record NC_073698.1, read on the forward strand.
ATTTAGTTTAATATGAAAATACATGGTAAAATTTTACTTAAGAAGTCTAAACACTGCTTTGGGTAAAGAGCCTTCTAGAATTATAAATACATAAGTACACACATGAATATGTATAGAAAAGTAGATAACTTCATGATACACCTGAATTTATCATGCTATCTGCATTCATTTCATATCAGAAATCTGTTGAAAACAGTTTGCTACACTGTTGTACGGGGACTACAAGGAATTTATGAGACAACTGTACATTAATGTTGACTAGCTCACTGATCATGCTCTGAGGCTTCTTCTGTACCATGAGACAGGCAGAATGTGTCCTGCCTCCTCCCTTTCCCGGGGCTCTGACAACCTCATGTTGATCTCCATTGTTTCACAGTTGTTCACAATAAGAAATAATATAATAAAAAGAGCTAACGAATCACAAAATGTGTTTTTCATCTGTCATAGCTACAAGTCAATTCAGGCAAAAAATGGTTGACTATCGCCAGACAATATCGGTATGTATCTGTAAGAACAGGTATGATGTTTGCATTTCAAGCTACGAAAGCATTTTCACTATTCACTGTGTCTTTAAACCCCTGTAAAGTAGATAAGGTTTAAAACTGTTTCATATACATGCTATAGAAACCCAGAAAAATAAATTTGTTCAAGGTCATATAAAACCACTTAGTGAAAGAGACAATCAATGCTGGAATATGAAAGTCTGGATTATCCAGTCCCTGTAGACCTTACTAACCGCCAACCTCCTTAGCAGCAAAAGCTTTAGAATAATATACCACAAAGTAAATTCAGAAGAGACTTTCAGCCTTCACACTGAATGAACTGTCTTGCATTACTGGGTCTGTCAAATCTCTGTGTTATCTGAGCTCAGTTTTTGTGGTTGCGTAGCCCTTTATTCTGTTATTTGTTAATATGTATTGGCAGGCATCACCATCTCAGACTTTGTGAGTTTCACTTCAGAACAGCTGCCAAGATAATACATCTTAGTCTGAGGGCATTTCACTGATGTGGACACAGCATGCTCAAGGGAGTCTCTTCAGCAAAGATGCTGGTTATTAATGCAGACATGTATCTATCATAGCTAAATGTATCTCTTCCTTTCTGGCATCTCAGAGATTTAGAAAGGCTGGCATTTTCCAGTAAGAGTCCTTTCCTGCTTGTCACATGCAGAGATATTCTGGAAGGACAGCTGGCCTTTTAGAAGTGCAAAAGAATACGTTCTGCAGCAGAATTTAGAAATATATGTTCTAAACACTAATAGATGTTCAGTAAGTAATTCTAACAAATTAAGAAGGAGCCATCATGATATTTTTTTTACTTCACACACACCCAGTAACCCAGTGTTTTCCAGCTACCTACTCCTTCTAGCTTCAAATTAACAAAGTATTTATGGATATGCTTAATTATGGTAATTTCAGTAAAGTCAGCTGGATTATGTGTTTTTACAGTTAAAGATGTACTTAAGTACCTCTTTCCATTGGCTTCCTGCCAAAGTACTTATTTTCACTTCCAATTGCTTTCCCTTTCAAGGTTGTTAACTCCTAGTCCTCACCTATAGTCTCTCACTGCATCCTGAAACATTTTCACTTCTGATCAGCCTGTGACGTCACCCTCCTTCACCTCCTTCGCATTTTTAAATCGGCAAATTGTCCTCTGACACACCTGGGAGAAGTGCTTCATAGGTATCTTCAAGCTCACTCTGTTGTTCTCTTTAAACCTCTTCAATACCATGACGCACTGAAAGATCAATAATTATTTGATTGCTGGAGCACTGAGGATACAGCATTGCCTGTCATGTTTTCAAGTCCCGTTTTCCTTATATGTGCACATTTTATGCTTTGCTTGTGATATAGAACAAGTTATTCAGGGAAGAAAGCCTCATCTTCCCTCACCTGGAAACCTCACTGCCATTGAGAGAAGTCCCTTTCTGCTCTTCATGGTGTCTTTTGGCTTTGCCTACCTGACGGAAGAAAAAAGAAAAGGGGTGGGGTGGGGGTGGGGGTGGGGAAGTGCTGTCAAACTGTTGACTGGCTAGGTGACAAGGACATGTTTGGTGAGGTTTAAATAGATTCTAGAACTGCCACAAGGATGCTAAGCAAACAAAAACAAATGTATGAAGATACCTAATATGTGCTATGTTGACTTGTGCTTTTGACAGAACAGGGAGCTCCTGCGTTGCCTCCGGAGACATCCACCTTCCCTATTTAGTCAAAAGCAAAAATGAGGATCACTGAAATGTGGACTGGATAGCTTGCTTCAGTATTTCAGAGGACCTTTCCTCTTTTTTTGAGTTTATAGACATAGCGTGTAGGACTGGGTTGTCATTTCTTTCAATTAGGAGCATACCAGGCCAGCTGCTCAAAATTTCAGGGCTATTGTGCCCATTTTGGACATTTAAATCACACAGACTGAACTCTATAATCACATTTTACAGTCCTTAGAGTAAAACCATCTTTTAGCTCTGTGCTTCCATAGCTCCTAGCAGCATAAGCCTGGTGTGCAAAAGGGTGCTATATAAATGAGACATTCATAGTATAAGCAAACAAAACATAATCTTTAACTTCCACTACACAACCAGCAAATATATTCTTTAGCCACAGTGTCTGATCATGAATAATTCAATTAAACTTTTTTTTTTATTTTATTGGAAGAAGGTCCCATCCATTTAAATACAAACGGGCTGGCCACTTATCAGAACCCATCAAGTTTTAGTTGAAGAAGTAGCCCACTTTCTACTCTTGAGCTACGTGTGAACACAAACTCAATTAAGAAAACAGAGGTCTGAAACTGCTAAAGAATTAATGCAAAGTGATTTCATCTTTCAAGATGCTTAATCATCGTCTGCTTATGAGATCAACACAAATCATGTCAGCTTGTGGCTTCACTGAATCACACAAGTAAGATAGTACAAAAATATTGTTCTTGCCCATTTTTTATGGGGGGGCTAAACATAATTTGGGATTTAATTGGTGCAACTTGTCAGAATTTGTGAGAAATTGCATGAACTGACAGATGTCAAAGCACATTTAAGGAAAGAGTAATACAATCTCACAAATAACTGACCTGAACTGACCATGTATTTACAAAAATATATCAAAAGAATATTTCTATAAATTCCTTGTGATAGGTTTTTAATACTCTCTGCAGCAAGACAGCCATTTTTCAAACAGACAATAAGGTTATTCAGAGTTTAGAATTTAAGGTGGATTTCTATGAAAGTTGTAATTCGTAAAAATCCACAACACAACTAAATACAGGTTCACTCTATTAGGAGTCACAGTAAATTTTCCAAATGATAAACCTTCATCAAACTATCTAAATCCCTTGGTTGCTTTCAAAGTGCATTCTCAGATGTATATTCAAAGACAATCACAGAAAAGCCCGAAGTATTTTGCATACCTTTATTTATTTATTTTCTTTTTATGTTCCAATACTTGTTTCAAATGCAGTTAATAGGGAAATTTAGGGTTTTAAAGCTCCATGCAAGGAAATTTTGCAGAAATATTTGTCATACAAGCAATTTTGAGGTCTTCGTTGGTGGAGAAGATATGGGTGTTTTCCTATCAGTAAATACAAATTAGGCCACATGGCTTAGTTTCTGTGTGATTTATAGACTGCTCAGAGTGACGAAGGCAATTGGTCAAAAACTGAGACAGATGGCAGTGGTCAGAAAGAGATGCAGATGGTCCTGGGATTGACTAGAAATATAAGCCCTTACAACGGGATAAAATCTGCTGAACAGAGCAATTGTATGTGATATAGGCTGGGTGACACCTAAAATGACTAGATTTTCAGAAATCCAGAACCTAAACAAATTAGCAAAACTGGAGGAGCATAGATAAGCATAGGAACAGGTATGTCAACATCCAAAAAACCCAAGAACGTGGCCTTAAACTGAGCCAATAGTTTAATGTACGGACCACCTACCACCTTTTTCTTGACAGCTTCTTATTTCTTCCTGCCCCCACATTTAGGACTTTGAATACAAGCTGGTACTGCATAAATGAGACAGGAGTATAGTGCATTTTTCTTCGATATGTACTGGTAAAAAGCTGGGAAATGCTTCCAGTTAGAAATAGCCTCCATGATCATCCCAAAACTATGATGTTGTCCCTGTAGCTGTGTAGACAAATTGGTGACATAGACTATGATATAAACTGACTTCAATATCATCATTTTCTTCCTTAAAAAGGGAACCTATTCCTTTTGCTTATTCTAATTTTAAGCCTGTTCCAAGTTCATTCACTTAATTCTGAAGGTAAAGAATCAACTTATTGTTGGCATCATATCAACCAAGATCTGTGTAGGCATGTTTGTACAGTGACTGAAGTCAAGCGCTGGGGAGGGCTCAACACATCTCAATTACTTTTATACCTTTGTTACAGACGCTTTTGATGAAATAAGAAGTTACTTGATTTCATTTGTGATATTTCATACACTGACAATTGAACAATCATTTACTGTTTAAGCAATTTACAAAGAAAAAACCAGCTGATTTTTCTTCCACTGTTCTACATTTCTTTTCTCCGTAGGGAGCTTACACTATCTCTAAGTCAAAGGGCTCGCTTATCTATCAGGCTGTAACATAGATCCAATCTTGACAAAGCAAAAAATATGTATTTCAACATGGAATTTACTGGGAGAAATGTCCCACTTAGAAGTTTCATTTTTCTTGTATTTTCCTTTCTCTACTAGCAATTTGCACCAAAGTGAGTGGGTTGGCCAAGATTCGGCTATGTTGGTAACCGAAAAGACAAAATTTACATCTGTTCTTCATTTTTAAAAGAATAATTCCTATGAAAATATGTATCTTGAAAGATATTTTCTTATGGGTTTTTTTCCTATGATTTTTTTTTTCACTATTAACCTAAAATTTTACCATGGGACAGAAATTCAGCTCTTCTAACAGCTTTATTTTCTAACACAGTCTCTAGTCTTGAGTTGTTTCTGAGAAGGTAAATCAGCTGAGTAAGTAGTTTGTTGTGATTAGCTTTGAAACAGCTTCTTTTTAGATTTTCTAAATTATAAAAAGCAAGTTTGAGGAAACATCACTAACCTGTGAACATTCATTATACATCTGAAAAAAAGGTAGGTTCTAAAAATTTCCCGGCTTACTCACACATCATTTAGCTGTAACAAGGTCTGTTCCATAGGCGCGAGACATAAATTAGTAACATGCACTCTTCCTAGGTATCTAATTCTGTTTGTGAAAGTTAGTGGTCAACAAAATGCTGCAGTGACAGCCACTAATAGGAAAAGAAAGTTGTTAGCGTCCATTATCTCCATCCCAAGTTACTTATGCTGGCTGCCTTTAGCTCCTTCATGTAAAAATACTGAACACTGAGTTTGAGAAGCAGTTTCATTACTGTGTCAATCTACAGCGATGCTGCCACTGACAGTGTCAGTCACACCCTCTCTCACCTCTCCTAGTTATGTCTTCTCACCTCCTTCTTTCCCCAGTGTATAGTGCTCATGACATTGCAACAACAAAAATCTTATTTATTTTCCTTCCCAAGCTGTCTACAGAGCCAGTACAAGGCAGTGATGGGAAAACACAGCAGGGAAAAAAGGTGGGTGGAACAAATTCTTCAGGCAGTACAAGCTCAACATGAAATTTTTTCCTGATTACCACACAAAGAGGGTGTACGTGTGTGTGTGTTTGTGTGTGTGTGTGTAGGAGTGGAACTTGAATCTCTTTGGGTCTGGCTAAGCACTTCAGTTAGTACCTTTTTGTTTCTTCAGTCCTGAATTTCCTAAGGCCTTTATTGGAGCAGGCCTCTTCCTTAACCATCTGCCACAAAATACCCTTAAAGGAATAAATGCAGATGCACAGACAGATCAAAACATAGATAGAAAGATAAGCAGACAGATTTATGTAGCTCTACTATGCATTTATTTAGATGCAGTGACAGAAATGTTCATATTGGGCTTGTTCCTAAATAAAGTTTCCATTTTCACGCCAAAATGAACCAGCCTGTTTTCACCCTTTTTTCCTTGTTTGTCAACTTCAAGTTGAGTTTGCAAATTATTTTGTTAACCTTTAAGCCATACTTTTCAGAGAAAAAAAATTTGTCAAAATGTCATGTGATTCCCATGCTGTAGATCTGAAATTCTCACTGTACCCATTGCTACCACTTGCATCTCTTCCCCTCCCTCTGCTCCATAAAAAATCCTGACTAAATGTCAATCTGATCCTCCCAGTTTCTGCTAAAAGCAACTTGACATCACCCAAGAAAATGTTTTTTATTGGCTCCTTCTGCGATGTGTCAGTTATCTTAATTTTACTCACTGAAAACACTATGCAACCAATCTTAGCATAATACTTTTTATTGTCTTCCCTAGCAAGCTTTCTCTCTTGGCAAGAAGCCACTGCATGAACTGAGAATCAACAGGTCTGGATGAAGATTGCAATCTTCAATATTTATGAACTGCTCTATTGAGAATCTATCATTGTTTTGTGGTTATTGAAACAGAAGTATTGTAGTAATACATAAAATGCCACACATCAAATGGAGAAAATGGACTTCATACATCTTCCGGTACAAAACAGTTTGCTATCTTTTTAATTTTTTAAGGGGTTTTCTATCTTCTTAATTTCATGTTCAATTATGTATAATGAATTCAGGGAGAGATTTTGAGACAAAAATACTTTGAAGACAATATTTATAGCTCAAATCCTCCTGTTAATGAATACACAATATGTCAACAAAATGCATCATGCTAGAAAAGAAGAATGAAGAAATATGGGCTTTTTCATATCATAGCTTAATTTAATCTTAGAATCTTCTCACCTCAAAATATTTAATATCCTTTGCTGAATGGAAATAAAACTATTCTACAATTTAATATCAGCGCTGTTCTTCTCTGGGGTCAGTAAACATCAATTCTGGTTTTGACAGGGTTTATTGGACACTTTTTACCATTTATACTTCCTGAGGAAATCAATTACAAGCCTAAGAAAGGAAGCAATTTTGTATAAAATGAAAAAGCAGTGCAAATCTTCCTATTGTAGAAAAAGAGAGAAAGAGAAATGCGGAAGTGTCTGAATATTAATCTCTAAGAAAACACATCTCTTTTTATGAGTAGAAATGTGATAGGAAGCAAAACTCCAACAAAGAGTGTTGTTGAGTCCAAAAGTGTACTGAGTTTCTGCAGCAAGGTTTCAATACCATCAAAGCAGCAGTGGTGGCTGCTGTGAGAAGATGCCAGAAGCTTTCCGCATGTCGGATGGAGCCAGTGCCAGCCGGCTCCAAGCCAGATGCACCACTGGTCAAAGCTGAGCCCATCAGTAACATTGGTAACGCCTCTGTGACAATATATTTAAGAATCATAGAAGACCAGGTTGAAGGGACCTCAAAGATCATCTGGTCCAACCTTTCATGGCTAAAGTGCAGGCTAGACAAGACGGCCCAGCACCCTGTCCAGCCAAATCATAAAAGCGTCCAGTGTTGAGGAATCCACCACTTCCCTGGGGAGTTTATTCCAAGAGCTGATTGTTCTCATGGTGAAAAATCGTCCTTTTGTGTCCAGTCAGAATCTTCCCTCAAGAGTAACTTGTACTCCTTTACCTTGTACTCCTTTATCCCTCACCTTCTCCTTCTGACTCCTTGTGACATGGCAGTCTCCATCTTTTTAATCACCCTTTAAATATGGGAATGTACTGATAAGGTCTCCCTTATGCTTTCTTCTTTCAAGGCTGAACGAACCCATTTGTCTCAGCCTTCCCCCCATACAGCAAGGGGTAAAAACCTGCACATCAGCAGTGGAGAAAGAGGGGGGACAGGAGGGGTGAGCAGCAGCCCCACAGCCCCCCGGGGCAGGGCCGGGCTGCGGGCAGGTCCGGTGCCCCCGGGGGGGCTGGAGCCGGCTGTGGTTCCTTGGTGGGCACCTGGTCGTTAGCCAAGGTCAACCCATGCATCATGTAATTCAATAATGGAAAATAAATTAGGGAAATTAATGGAAGAAAAGGACTGGATCACAAAAAAAGATGTAGATATAGCTGCAGGACCACGAGGTCCTAAGGTGAGCTTTTTCAAAAGCTGAGAAAGTATGTGGAAGAGAACAATTTTTTGTCATGGAATAGCATTTTGTGTTCTTTCTACAAGTATGTGACCGTGCTCAGCATGAGAACATCAGTCAAAACAGGTATTTCTCTGGTCTACAGTGGTTATATTTATATGCCGATCAAGGTCTTGCTGCTAGTTATGGCCATGATCGTGCAAGCCCATCTAGTTGTATTTAACCCACCACCACCCATACTAGCAATGTTGAGCACAACCAGGCAGAAGCTGCAGAATAAAGATCTGTGCAAGGGGTTCCACTGCCTTCCCCAGGGATCCATATGTGAGTTCAACATGTACATGTTTGCTGATCCATGCCCTTGTGCTGAAAGATCGACTGATTTCCTTGCCTGGAATCTGATTTCCAAAACCTTCACACATTCACAATGCCTGCTATGTAGTTGTCTTTATTGGACTTGACAGAAAACATCACCTTAGAAAATTATAATTTTTGAAATCACATTGGAAAAAATTTAAACTGGAGCATTTTGATCTCATCAAAACATTCATTCTGGCATTTTTAAAATGGGATTTCAATGTTCAGTTTGAAATGTAAAGCTGTGAAAGAATACTACATTCTACTATAACACAGAATAGAAAATGTCAACAGAATGAACAATTTTGACTGATTCAAGATCAATTATTTTTTAAATTGTAACTTTTGGAACGAAATAAAAGAGAAAACTTCATTCTCTTTTGGAATGAAAACAAATGTCAAAATTGAGAAAACTTTAAAATGAAAATTCAGGTTTTGTTATTCATGTGAATTATGGGTTTCATCAACATCACTGAACTACTCAAGCGCTTAGTTGTTTCGTACAATTGGAGCTTTTGTGCTACTATGTCTTCAGTAAATCAGCCAGATATTGTCCTCAATCTAAATAACATAATATTTATTAAAAACAGTGTAAGATCTGAAATAGTCTTCTAGTTACATAGTGATAGGGTTTCACATTCTTATCATCCTTGTCCACTCCTGTTTATTAGATGCTTGTTCCAAATTACCTCAGCGTATGTTTCTTCATGTGGTAGATAGCACAGCAAACCCAGATCTCTATGCAAGAGCCAGGCAGCACTGTATTATAGCAAATAAATAGTAAACAGCAGGAAATCTTAATTGCAAGAAAAAAATAATCAAGGTTCTCCCAGATCACAAATACCCATCTGCAAAGTATCAGTTGAATCATATTATTCAACTACCCATTTAATGTATTTCTAGTTAGTCTTTGCCAAGATATGAAAATACCAGTTGCTGCTTTCCAAAATACACAATTTAAGAGTAAAGTTCATTTGATGAAACTAAATTATTGGGAATAATTGAAGACCTTTCTTCTTCCAAATAGAAACATTAAGCAAGCATATTATTGATTCAATTGGTTGTTCAAGGTTTATATCCAAAAAAGTATACGGAACACTGCTGTGCAGTTTGTAATTTGGAACTGATGTTCTTTTATTTGTAATATATCTACTTCCAAAGAATATATCAGAAGTAACACAAAATACAGGCAACAAAGCCATATTTGAGGGTAAATGTTAGGAAAGTGGACGGAACTAGTACAGAATGCTCACAAAAGATTACTCGACAAAGATGAAGAATGGTGAATGAGGTTGTGGGACAGTTCACAGGAACTTAGACACACTCCTCTTAACCTTCACTGCTCCTACATTCAGCATGACAGCAGTAATGACCGTAGTACCAAGTCTGAAAAACTAGTGGTGCAAGGTATCAGCTAAACAAGACCTAGAGAAATGGAAAAAGAGGTGCTAACTATCTGCTAATTACATCATACCTCTGTTAGACTGTTCCGTGGGTACTCAGTTTCTTATTCATGTTGATTTGTCTGAGATAAAACCTTTTCTTATACTCATATCACTTCTCATTTATGAGTAGTGCGTCTTTTGCACAGTTAGCTTAATGAAAAAGTGGCTTCTTGAAATACAGACCTGTTAATGATTATGTTTTTAAATCCTGAACAAAGCCTCCCCAAAGGTAAATGATAGGTGAACTTTTTGTTGTGAGCCTTACATTTTCAACCTCACAGATGAGCTTTCAGAAGGAACAGTACAGAAGGTCACCAATACTTATTTAGCAGCTTCAGTTTCATCACTGTGTGCAGTGTTCTGATGTCACAGTGGATGTGATAACACAGAGGAGAGCATCCACATTTAAATATCAGATTGCAGAACAGTAAAGTAAAGCACTCACCTATAATTAAGTTTGGGTTGAGCTAAGACAGCAGGAAAGACTATATTTTACCATTTAAACTTGGGTTTAAATGTGAAACAATCCTCAACATCAAAGAAATCAAGTCCAAGGTTTAGGTTCAGATTTTCACGTAGTATGAAATGTGGTTTTGAAATGGGACTCTAAACAGAACCGACACTTCTCAATCAGAGCAAAAATAGTTTACAACCATTTCATAACAAATGAGGAAGATTTCGATTCTCAGTGTTCTTATATCATTTGCAAGTTCCTTTTCCCTTATTCTTGCCAGAAGTCTTGACCCTTGGAAGTACATTCAAGACAGCTGAAATGAGGAAGAAAGTAGAAAAGGAATATCGTCTGTCAATGTGAAAGAAAATGGCTTGGGATAGGATTTATATTTAAAATGATAAATGTATCTAGTGAAACAAATCTACTTCATCTTCATTCAGCATCGTTATATTGACCCCCTGGGTTTCAAACTACATAACAATGATGATCCATCCAGTAAGGCATCATTTCAGTAAGGTATTTTGAGATCTAAAACATCACTACATTAATCCATCACCATATGCTGGTGGGAGATCAGAAAGATGACAGAGAATGACTTCCAGCAGTGGAACAAGTGCATGCAGGAGAATCCACCTACAGCTTGTATGGAGCATCCTTGAAACATCCTTTAAAACCTGGGTAGGTTGGCTGAATTCTTAACTGATCCCCATTCATACTTTACTGTTCACAGTCTTGTGATAATTTGGTAAAGCCCCAGGATCATTAGTATTATGGCAGTGTCCTGCAATGAAGTACTTGCCAATGAAAAATCTGAAGGAAGAGGTAATTATGCTCTCAAAAGCTTACAATGTAATTTAAATGAAGATGTAAAAAGGGATCATAATTCAAAAGTAGGGAAAGTAAGAATGTAGTAAGTGGTGATAGGAGCATACAATATATTGGCCAGAGATGTAAATGGATATATGACTCCACAGGAAGGTTGGGAAGCTTAATTTATATTTGATCTTCAGAAAAGAGGTCACCATTAATTGCTAAGTATTATTGCCATTATCTATTATTATCACTAACGTTAGCTCTAAGGATCGGTGATGGAAGGCACAATAAACCCAGGAGGTATCTTAATAATTTAACTCACATAACTGCCTTTTTAAAAACATTACTTCTAAGCTGTGAAGCTTCTTAAACAGAATGATCATCAGTCTTTACACACTTAATTTACACTTACCCTCAAAACTTCTTGCTGAAGAGTCTATCCTTTTGGGCACCATGATCTTTGTAATGTCAGTTATTTAAGACTTAGAAATATGGTGCTGAAAAGGAAATTCCATCAGATAAAATAATACAAGATAGAACTCAACTGATAAAATACAAGTTGTCATCTGGACTTTCTTCATGGTGGGATGACACAGGCACTTTTAAGGCAGAATCCACCTCATTTTAAAGAAGACCTTTAGTACTAGTTGAAGAAAATACGGCCTAAAATGCCTATTTCTCTGCAGTTTTTGAATTAACCTTGCAGTGGGTACAAACAGATGTCCTGTGTTTCAAAAATATAAAATAAAGAGATACAGTATGAAAGACCTAGAGATGTGAGATGAGATGCAGACAATAACTAGTGTATCTGGCAAATCTGAAAAAAATAAACTGCAGATCAAGTTGGATTACTAGCTCAAAACAAACCATATATGGATTTGCATATTAATTTTGAAGATGTATTTATTTCAGCATTATTTGATCTCCACATGTCACAAAAACTGGAGTGTTCACAGGCAGCAGAGTTCATTCAGTACTGGTGATAGCAGTGCTCAGTCTTTCTACATCTGTGTCTCACCTGGAACACTTGCCTCCAAAGGGGGATACATAGATTTGATTCCTCCTCCAACAGAAGGACCCAAACCTCCAGCTAACACTGTTGAAAAGTGATAATTTTAGTTATTAGGTCATATGCTATTATGGCTGGCAACATCCTCCTCTTCTCTTGGTGAGACGTGTCATTGGGTGTGCAAAGGACCAAGTAAGCACTAGTGATCCTGGATTTATATTCCTTTCTCTAGAGATGCATTTTTGTGAGGCATGGATTGCTGCTGCATGGCTATCCCTGCACCAACCTGTTGCACAGTCAGTAGGCCTTCCTTTTCCCTTTATTTTCTGTCCTACCAGATGGTAGGTAGAATAGGTAAAATAAAGAGTGCAGGAAAGCAAATACTTTTTCTGAAGCATATTCAAACACTCCTGGACTCGATATTCCATATAAACAGACTCAGGCAGTCTCCTGATGGGTGTGTAGTCTCTGTGAATAAACCCTTTAAGGACTACCACTACCTCTCTATCAAAAAGGAGCATCATCTATGTAGAGAATTACTAAGTCTTAGTCTAAAGTGCTCTGAGTAATTCCGTAGGAATAGATACCTACAGGATTAGACTTTATAATGCCTAATTTATTGCTCAAAGTAAATGATCTGACCATGCCTCCATCATCCCGTTAACGTTTGATAAGTTTTCCATGATTCTCTATACCATTTAAGAATTTTGTTGTTCCTGTTTCAGATGTATTTTTTTTACTAGGGATATGTATGGTGGTTTCCTTCTGGAAAACAGAGTTCTTACAAATGCTCGTGTTCCCAATTCTTTCAAGACACAAGTCTGACCCTGCTTTCGTGTAGGAGTAATCTTTGGAATGGGAAAGAAGAGCATAATTATGGTGGCCTACCAGTTGTTCTCAACATGCTACACATGGAAGAAATGCATCCTCAATAATTTCTAAATTGCCCTCCACTAAGAATGTTCTGATTTATCTTTTTAATGTTTTGTAATGGAAGGATGTGAAGGGAGTGGCATATATTATCCTCACAGAAAAAAATTGTCAGTATGTAAATTTGTGGAACTCAGCTGCTACTTCTAACCACAGCACAAAGCCTAATTAAACTTTTTTTCCCTTTTTGCATGCCTTGCTACTATCTGTGGTAAGAATAGAAACAACAGCACTGAACTACACAGAACCTGTTGTTCGAACACAACAGGAATCTGCTTTTGGACAATAGTTGCAAAGGTGTTCACCCAACTGTCTATAGTAGAATAAGCAACATCTCCCTCCTCTTCCACACCCACACATTCAGCATAAGGAAACATTTTATTATTATGTAAGAATACTTCTCCGTAGCCCCTCATATTAGCAGGAGAAGATGAGAGAAAGAATGCAGACAGCAGGGAATTTGTTGTAAGATGTCCAATATGATCTCATCTGCAACTGCATTTTGAGGGTGCAAATCTCCCCAGCCTGATAGAATAATCTATAACAGAGAAAAGAGCAATATAAAGTGCTTGCTAGTTAGAGTTAACTTCCATTTTATGTGCAGTTCTCCTGTTAATGACTAAACCAGGGACAAATGGTGACTCATGCCCTAAATGCTTATCTATAGCTTTTAAATTGCTATGAGTATCACAAAGCGCTACTCCAAGTACTCAGTTAATGGGAAAGGACATTTTATTAGTGCTGCCACATTTGCATGCACAGCTGATGTAATTATATGGATGCATACCATAGTAAGCAGAGCACCTGGAAATGCTCATGGTGACAGAGCAATGGCATGGGTCTCTGAGCCATTCAGACTGCAGACTGCCCATTGAGTGCAGGCTGCAGCTGCAAGCTCTGTCCATGGGAACAATGCAACTTCTATTACTTGGAAATTATTCCTTATCTGTCCCTCTGTTTCTTTACTTGTTTTCCCTTCCCTTACTTGGAATTCTTGCCTTTCTCATGAAACAATTTCTGTTGCTAGCGAACAGATTATTCAATTCTACTTTTCTCAAAGTGATCAAAATACCTCATGGCATATTTAATACAAGTGAACTGGTTCACAGATTTTGATCACATTAGCCACTGACTGAATTAGGCTGAATTTCCTGCAGCTTCTTTCTACTGCTGAAGTTATTTTTTTTCATGCCTTTAGCCGACTCAGTATATTTAGTTTCTGACTCATTTCTTTAGAGCTCTGAATTCTTTTCTGACTCACTGGGAATCATTTATTCTGTTTTGGTTTCACCAGGACAGGTTTTCAGATTTCATCTCTCAAATGTCATCACTAATGTCTCAAAGTTTGTTTACAAATGAGTTTTTGTCTCACACAGAGGAACACTGATGTCAAATGGTGCTTTGCCAATCAAAGCTGTTCCAAAGCTTCCATGTCCTAAGATATTCCCTCTGTCTGTAGCCTTTCCACAACTTGTTAATTAATGGATTTTTACCCCAATGCACTGATGGTTAGCTCTTTCCCCTAAGGAAAGAGGTTGCCCTTAAGCTTGCTTTGAATAAATGTAATATCATCAACTATAAGTATACAAAAATAGCAGGAATCCCATGTGTACTGTCTGCTGAAATTAAAACAAGAATGAAATTGGTCAAAAATGATATGAGGTCTCATTAGTGAATGTGGGGTTCTACTTATTTGCCTTCTGGTCCTCAGAATCTAGGATGTACTTGGCTGACATTTCCATCTTGTCCTCTGCAAACACAAAGGCAGAATTTGCATTTCTCTTTTGAAATATGAATTTTTCCTCAATTTGTGCAATGGAAGGACTTAAAAGAAAACATGCCAATATTACCATTATCATTATGAACTACGTGATAAAAATTATATCTGTATTATTAAAAACAACCACTACAAAAATTGATTACTGGCTTCCAGTGCATTTATATGCCCTAATGTATCCAAACCATCTGCACAGACTTGGCAGAAATGACACAGGCTTTACAGGAAACCCATAGCCTTCTGGAGCAGCAGCTGAAGGCCAGGTGAGGTCTCTGTTAGCACATAAAATAACACTGAACATTTGAAATTAAACAATGGAATCCTCGTCCCTGTGTCCACAAAACACAGCAGTGTCTCCTCTAAGCCTCACATGCCCATGCCACGGTGGTGTATTTATAGCATGACATTAAGGAAGCTTAACATCATAATTCAGTGCTTTGCAACACGAAGTCTATTGGGACAGTGAGGGAAGACAGTGTAGGGTAGACGGAACTTGCATGTCCCTCTTTCCTGGATCAGACCATCCCCAGCACCACAGCTGTCCAGGAAAGCAGCAGACAACACATGGCATGATGCACGAGGGTCTGGGTTTCAAGGATGGACTCTGGATCATAGTTACTTGACAGTGTAGATACAACCTTACTGATAGCAAGGGTGAGAGCCAGTTTGGAGAGCCAGTCAAGATACCTCAATTTAGATATCTATATTGAGTGGCATACCTGTGTACTTTCGTATTTCAGCAAGTAGGACCTCAGTTCAACAGGTGCCTGGCAGTATCTAAGGCACTAGAATAGTTGAGACTTAAAAGTAGAGATAGCAAATATGATTTAGGATGTATAGGATGTACATATCCTTTGCGACTGGCAGCTGGAGATCAATCGGGACAACTGCATGAAATCTAGTGCCTACTATTAGTGAGATGACTAGTCTCTAGACTCCGTTGAATAGCTCTCTAATGACTGTCACAGGACTTTTAGACCCACAGTTCACATGCACCCATGCACACAGGTATATTTCAATGTCTTAATCTGGAATGAAACTCTTTACAATGGACACAATGAGTGGACCAAACAAGGTGAAAACCTTGAAGACCTGAGTTAAAAGTTCTCATTAAAAACCGTCTTTCAATCTGCAGTTATTATGTAGAAGCAATTACAAGTGGTTCCAGGATTCATAACAATAGTAAAAAAATAATTTATTGACCTTAATTTTCTTTTCAGTAGCAGATCTTGTTTTCTAAGAAGTGGAAAGGACAGCTCACTCTGCCTGTTGCAGCTGAAGAACATTTCAGGCTTTCCCATTTCATCTGTTTCCAAACAGTTTCCCATACAGTCTGTTTTCAAACCAGTAGCATTTGGCTGGGACAATATTAAGATGGCAGAATAGGCATCTTTATTTGATATAAATCCTAACCTAAGAAAATACGAAGTTTAACCAACTAAAAAGAAATCGATTGAGTAGCATCATTAATGGGATATGAAAATGTGGTGTTATCAAACCCACATGATTTTTAAAATTAAATTAGAAGTATGTTTGATAAAGTTAATAGTGTCAATAAGATTAATTTCAACCTAGAAATATTTAAATTAAGAAACCTGAAAAAGAGCATCTTACAGAAATTAAACATCACATTAAGAATTGACTGATAGTTTCTAAATCGTGTAAAAGGGGAATTAATGAATGTAATGTAGCTGGATCCTGCAGGGAGTAATCCTGGACCTTCTGGCATTTACCGTTCCTATTAAAGGCCTGGAGAAAAATTAAGATTTGTTAATCAATTCAAAAAACAGCATGAAGACAGATGAACTGCAAAATCTAAACAAAAATAGACAAAAGTTATGGAACATCCTGGATGATTCAGCAAGTTGGGTATAAACTAGTGACGTGTTTGAATATAGGCAAATGTGAAGTTATGTGTCTAGGAACAGAGGAGGGCTGTATTTGCAGAATGGAATTCTCTGCTCAGATGACCAATGACTCCTGAAAAGGACTTAAGATAACTCACTAGCTGAGCATAGGTTGCTGGGCAATGGTGTGCTCAAAAAGCTATATAAGCTGAGGTAGATTGAAGCAGAATAAAGGGTCACCTTATCTATGTGTTTGAGTTTGATATAACTGCTACTGTTAAAATTATTTTGTATAAAACAAGGAGAATGATAAATTGATGATCATTCAGATAAAACCCATCAAAATAATTAGAAAACATGCTGTATAACAAGAGTGGAAGAGATCAATCTGTTTAGCTCACTCAAATGAAGAGCAACTTGTGTGACTCATTCACTGTCTGATTATTTAACACAGAGGAGATACCAATGCACATGCAAAGAGTGATTATTTCATTTAACTTCAGATGTCTACCATGTAGATATCTTCATCTAATCTTGTCCAAAGTGATCCCTGTAGCTCAAAAAATGGGTGAACACAAGGAATCTCTGAAACCCGTATGAGAAGATCTTCACAGCAGTCCCTGTCAAGCATCAACCAGGTAAACATCTGTAGTAGCTTCTGCTTAGCAGAGGTGCCACTTTAGCAAAGGAGGGAACTGTGCTGCTAACTGTAAATTTATGTACAGAATCCAAACCTATCTTATACAGAATTTTTTATTTCTTTTAACTATAACAAACTGAAGAATGGCATAATTACAATGTTAATCTTCACAAAGGTTTACAGGAATGGTCAGATGAACTTCAACAAACATGTTTCTTTCCACTGGAAAGTTATTGTCCTATAATGGTGCTGTTCTGATACACGTAAGACCAGAATATGGTCCAACAAAAAGATAAAACCAATTTTTCTTCTTTTCACAGTCCTCACTCTGACTGGAGTTATTGTTATGAATAAGTATTCAAACAAAATGATCCCCAAACTAAATTAATCTTTAAACAACAGTTCTTAGAACAACATTGTGCTAACACATCGATCTAGTTTCTTGGTTGATGTTGTAAAAGACATGCCTAGAGAAGGGTGCAGGAAGGTACTCAATTTCAAGTAATAATACTACAATAAGATTGAATTTTTATCTTCTCATACTTATTGTACAGACTTTGTCTTGCTGTGCCTATTTTTTTCTTTTTCATTAATATTCTAACCCTGTGAATGGCAAAGAAAATCAGTCTTTTATTCCTCCTGGGCAGCCAGACATCAATTTTAGCTGCAACAGCTCACAGTCATTATTATCTGGTAACAGTCTGTTGGGCTGACTTTAAAGAGATATTTTACTGAATTTAAGTAATTCTCAGTAGATGTCACCACTACTTTTGGCCTGCTGTTTGTATACATACATGTTGGCAGCTTCAGGCAAAAGAGTAAAAAATCAAACATCTATCATCTCAGTCTTGTAAACAGTTTGTTCTTGCCCACACTCAAAGATGACATTCTGGGAAGGATAATAATATTGACTTTCACTTATTGGATCTATTGTGTTCTTACATAACTTTTTTTTTTTTCCTCCAGAACTATCAACCATAAGAACACTTTTCTATTTTAAAAAAATTCTCACCGCAGTCTTATACAGGCCGAGCGTGTGTGAGCAATTAGTTTAATAAAACTGAATCAACTTCACATT
Source organism: Falco cherrug (assembly GCF_023634085.1). Classification (NCBI taxonomy): domain Eukaryota; kingdom Metazoa; phylum Chordata; class Aves; order Falconiformes; family Falconidae; genus Falco; species Falco cherrug. The sequence goes on from NC_073698.1 coordinate 9,905,411, forward strand.
ATACATTTGATTCACGGAAAAAATGTATTTTTGCAGCAGATTATCTCATGCGAGTCAGCAACAGGCTTTGCCTGATATTTGCTCTAGTTGAGAGGACCAATTTTCTCCTGTGTTAGAAGGATGGAAGGAGGCGCACACAGAACACTTGCTACCAGGATTCAAATCAGGGTTGTGTCAAAGAGGCACTCAGTCAGGCATGACTTGTGGTACCAATATGCCCTGGTCCAGGAGAGAAAAGATTTTCTCAAGCGCAGAAGAAGATGAGTGCTTCTGCAACTATCAAATGAAGGATATTTTTCAAAATGCTTCTGTTCTATTTAAAGTTGCAGTTGTTTTTGAGCCCCCCTTATCTACACTGACACTGTTTACCTGTGGCAGATAATGAGGGATTCAAACTGAAATAAATGTCCGTACTGTGGCTTGACTTGGGCAGAAAGAATCAAGTAAATTAGGATTCATAGCTGACATGCCGTCCTTATCTGATCTCATTATACATCAGTACTGCAAACATCCCCACTACCAGAATAACACCGCACATATAACAATACGTTGACATTACAGGGGTGATTTAAGGATGGAGCATAAGTATTAATTTGGAAATTTCTTGACTTTGTAGGTTTAAAGGTGACTTACAAGTGGCTTGATAGAGAACCTAGTTAGCTAGAGATGTAATGCAGAATGCTGTCTTGTGTTCAGGGTTAGTCTGAAGTTCTTGAGCTGTGACTGGTCCATTGCTGCTGGTTCTCAATCAGACCCAATGAGCAACTTGAATTTTTAGCCTAATCTTCACAGCAATGTGAGATTTATTCCACAGCTATGAAGATCCCCAGCTTCCATAACCACCCACAGATGTGTGTTTTTCTGGGTCAATAAAGATCATAAGAAGGCACTGTTGCAGATTAAGTGCAAATGAAAATTCTCTCATAAGTGACAGTGCAGGAAAAACTGGAGAAGGTTAGATGAATCTAGTGTGTGATCACCATTAAGAAGAAAATCTTCCAATAGGACAAAACTTACCTCTTATAGCCACAGCTATGTCACAGCATTCATATACCCTTTCACTTCAGAGACAGACAATTCATTTCTACATGGTGAAATATCCCAGTACTCTCAATTCTGACAAAAGGTGGGTAAAACCCCACAGGACATTTTCAAAGGCTCAAGAAAATGCCTTGTATTTCAGACTAATGAAGCTTAATCTGTTTAGTTTGTGAGAAATAAGAATAAGGTGACTTGATTATGATGTATAACAGAAGTTGGGATGTTAGGAAGATGTTCACAGAAGTAAAAGCCTTTTTTGTATAGGGTGGGTTACTGTAACAGCAGGCCACATGGGACTGGATTTCTGTCTTGATCTACCCTATGTGCTGGCAACTGGGCCATGCTGTTTTGAAGAAGAAAAACCATCAGGTGTTAAATGTCTATTTATTCTAAAAATTTGGAACTGGAAGTATGAGTTTCTCTATGATTAGGCGCATCAACATACAGAACAAGAGAACAGCTGAATCAACCAGCCATGGATGCCTTCAACTCAAAAAATCAGGTACAACTTGGGTGACGCATGAGGGAACTCAGTGAACTTCATGGACTGTGTTAAAAAGAAGCAGCTAGACGAGCTATTCTGAAAACTCTTTGTCCTAAAATACGTGGGATGATATTCAGAAAAAAAATCACTTCATGTTAGAGAAGGCATTAGAAAAGTGATGGCTGTGGTGAAGTGATTTGGAAATGTTTTGACTATGTTTTCTTATATCAAGATAGTAAATTTAAAAATTTAGAGCAAGGACTGAAAAAATACCAAACCAACCATACAATCTCTACTGATGTGCTGCTTGGAAATAGGAATTATATAGATTGTCTTTGATGAAAGGTATAGTGTGCAGATCTTTAAAAAAAAGAACCTAACTATGGCCCAGTTGGAAGCTCAAGGATGTAATGGCATTCCAGGACATTGGAAACACGTAGCGTATATATCTATCTATCTTTCTGCGTTGGTTTTGGTTTGGTTTGGTGTGGTTTGGTTTTTTAAAGTATGTTACATCTGCATTAAGCTTTTCTTCAGCTGGGACAATCCTTACATAGGTCATAAAACAATGGTGTTCACATCAAAGAGAAAATGAGATTACTTTCAGACTTCAACTTGCAGTCACACTTTCAGCTACATTCTTCCTGAAATGTTGAGAAACAAAAATCAACAAAGCTAACCAAGTCATCAGAGAAATAGTTAGCTCTCTTTGCTAAAGATTTTTGGAATTTTGCTTCTTATGACTCTCCTGCTTTCAGAAACTGTTTCTAGTTCCTGTGGGGTTCACATAATTTCCTTTAATTTTGTGCAAAACTTGGGAAAATCTAAAGGTGAGTACACTGCCAGCAATATACGAATAAGTAGGAATAACAGTGAGAATTTAAACCACCCATTATTAAACTATCTATACTATCTGTTGTTAAGATCTGGAATCTTTTAAGGTTAATATGAAATTTTTCAAATAATTTTATTATATTAAATCAATGGAAGAGATACCTGGAAATGTGGAAAACCAAAATTGCTTCAATAAAGAAACTACTTGTGACCAACATATGACCAACATTTAGGTAGTCAATTTTGAAAACAATAATTAAGCATTTCAACACTTTTCAGACTGAAATGGAAATATAAATTTCAGAACTTACTGTAATTTTGAAAATTTTGAAACCTTTTCAAAATTAGTTGCTTTGGAAAAAAGTACTTCAAACGAGACCTGAGGTTTGAGATATGTTTCTGGCATTAATTTATACTTTGTTGTTTCTTTGCATTATTTAATGATGTGTAAATAGTAGCAAAGCAAAATGATGCATCATTGTATATCAGACTTTGAGATGACTTTCACATCATGCAGAAAAACCAAAATGTCTTGAAAAATTGTAAGAACAAGAGTTGAGAAGAATATGATGAGTCGTCATATTCTGAAATGATGTGACATGTCATATTGCTCTACTACTATTGACATGCCATTTAAATTATGTAAAACAGGTAAAGCTATAAGAAAAAAATGGGTATTACAGATTTTGTCTTATGATTGTATTTTTTTCAGATGTTTTTTCATAGAAAGAAAGAAAGAAACAAGCAAACACAATTTTCAAGAGGGTTAATGTCATAATACTCCTTTTCTCTTCTCTCTCAGATTGCCTCTGTGTCCTGGAGAAGAATATATAGGTCCATAAAGCTAAAAAAAACCCCATCAAAACCCCCAAAAAACAAAAACAACAAAAAAACCCTAAAACACAAAACAATCAAAACCAAATAAAATAAAAAAAAGATAAAGTTTTCTAAAAAAAAAAAAAAAAGTCAGCCAGCCATTCTGTCCAGGACTTAATTACACTCTAACCAGTAAGTGAATGAAGAGGCTGTTTAATCTAAATGTCATCCTAACTCTGTCAAAATGCTTTTCAGTTAACTGAGTGAATCACACACACGATTACATTTGTTTGTGCCTAACTAGAGCAAAATAAACTGAATCTTGCTACTAAATCTAATAATAGTCTATTTCTACTACTACTTTTACTAGGAATGAGGTCTGCTGTGAGATGAAGGGAGCTCTTCTAGTATTCTTCAAATTGCTTTTCTTGGAAGAAGCATGATGTTGCTTGTCTTCCCTTCCCCTGACTATAAACTATACTAACTCCTTTCACAACATCTCCTGTAGGACAGACAGACCCAGCCCGAATGAGGGAAGGAATAAGAGTTGTGCGCCTCTGATAGTCTTGTGTGCTTTGGGAGCAGACACTACAGCTCTAGGTAGGAGGGGAAGAAGAGTAAAGCTACCTTAGCCCATCCTCCCTGTAAACCACAACTAACTGACACATCTTCAGTTTTCAATGGTGAGTGTTCATAGCAAATAGTTTGTAATCAATCTGTGCACTGCAAGGAACAGAAGAATCATGGAAAAAAATATTGAGTGAGACAGAACACTAAAACACCTTGAAGAGATCACACTTTCTACTTGAATGCCCTATAAAAATACAAAAGTTCTTATGGTGAATTATCCTATTTATGTTGTTCTCTCAGATTCTGTCTGCTGATGTGAATCATTTTGATAATATAGCAAGACAAAATCATGATTGTAATGCTGATTTCTAAGTAATTCATTGTTGACAGTCTCAGAAATAGTTTGGATAATTAGAACAGATTAGGCAGATGAAAGTTCTTGAAAACACATTTGTATTAAGAATAGTTTTATGCTGTGACATTTACAGATCTTGCTGAAACCTTCAACATAGGAATGTGATATGTTAACCATAAGCCATGCTAATCCCTGCAACAGACACAAAAAAATGTATTTACCCTTTTGAAATGGAATACTTTAGTGTTAGTGAAAGCTATATGTCTTTTCCTCAGTTCATATAGAAAGTTATATGGAAACATGCTAACAATCAGTTCACAGAAACTGATGTACCAAGTACTTTAAATGAAGCCATTATTTGTTTCTTGGTTGTATTTGAATCAAACTACCAAATTTGATACAGCAAATATTTGATAAATAGCAAAACAGGGTACTATTTAAATATAAACAAGAGAACTAGACTAGGTAAGGTGAAGTTATTTGGAAGTTCAGTAAAGCTTTCATTTTCCTCCACATCTGCCAATTCACTAGACTAACCTGATAATACAAGATCATAACTACTAATGACAAAAGATTTAATGATGAAAAAAGTTCCTCAATTTATAAAAGGTAATCAAGTTTGCAGAAATGTTCATTTAATGCACATCTGATAGGCTTTGTTTTCCACAATGAAAACAATGAAAAAAATACAATTCAAATCATTGTACATTATCTAGCAATTTTAAGATTCTTATTTGGGAAATTACAATGAGGCTAATAAAGCCTTGTGTTATACATGCTAACATTGCCACCCATTCTGAGTTTTAGGACATCAGAGAGCACAGCATCCAGCTTTTAAATAAACCAAATAAATTTTGGGTTACTTCATGTCAGAAAATTGCCAGTTAAACGAGCATTTCCATAATTAAACACTATACAATACATAAATGACAGACAGTGGCTGTTGACAGGGGTTTTTCCACTTTGCTCAGAGGAGTTAACATTTTTCTAGTTTAAACAATAATATGGCGTTGTCAACAAAAGCATCAGGAAAAATCTATAAACAAGCTGCATTTATATATATTAGTAAGGACCTTTGAAAGGTTTGATGGAAAGAAAACTTAAACAGATATTATTCTATTCAGAACATGTTCCTAAAATAATCAATCATCAGATCTGATTACTGCAGGTAAATGTGGTTTGTGTTTGGAAGCATAAATGTTGCTTTATGCGACAGATTTGCATGATGTGACCTCACACCACGGCATCTGACAGTGCAGTCAGGGAGGTTCGGATCGCTCTCTTCTGAGGAGGCAGAACATTGCTAGGAGAAGCAGAAAAGTCTCCTCTGAATAGCTAGGTTTTTGGAAATGCACCAAGTTTACCACAAATTTGGGCAGAAGTGCTGGATGTTAGGATCCCTGAGCTCAGATTCTGCCGTAGAAAATTTTTCGGATGGTAAAGGTGACAGTGAAAAATTAACAGTATTTAAAAATTTAAATTATTTAAACAGATTTAGCTCAATCATTCTGGAAGACATGGAGGAAAAGTGGGAGATAGCAAGGGAACTGAAGGGACACAAGCCATGGTATCACCTTGATGACATTCTGTGAAACCTCTCAGACCAACTGTTCACACAGTAAAAGATTTGTTGCTGCCCCTGTCCCAGGGAGGGTTGATACATACTGGCAGATATGTGCATGTGAGGGGAAATTGTCCTGGTTTTATCCTAATCAAAGCATTTCATGCCGAATATGGCTCCCAAGACACTGATTCCACTATGCTAAATCTAAACAATGTTAGCATTATCTGCAAGCTAAATATGCAACTAAGCTCTTTAAAATGTTTGGATAAAAAGCGTGAAGCTATCAAATGTTTGGCAGATGTGTTACCGGTGACCAAACTCAAAATAATCTGTTTTACCAGCATGGAGTTTGCTTAGTTGCAACATCAGTGTTGCTGACAGCAGGATACAGCTCAGAGCGTGACAAAAAATATCTTCTTGCTCAAACAACCTACATAATTTCACCACAATAAACTGCTGTTGTTGTCAGCTGCAAGTTTACAACTACTATCCATCAGATGCAACATCATTACTAGCCAGATCCAGACCCTGCGAACCATCAGCAGCAGTTAAGGCAATTGATGGCAGATTCAATGCAAAGGAGAACTATACAGTTGAAAACAATGTAATAGATCAGTAATTTTGCCTTATACTCTTTAATATAGAGAACTGAAAAGTGAAGGGTTATTGTTACAAGGCTTGTTGAACAAATGCCAAATCCAAGAACGACGGACATGAATTTAAGCTGAGAAAGAGACAGCTACTAAATTACTTTGGTCAGAACGTCTTTCCAGACAGAAAAGCTGCAATATGAAATCAACCACAAATGTCAAATCCAGGACAGCTGGAATATCTGTTTCTTTAAAACTGGATTGAAAAGGCATTTGTATGAAATAAATACGACAGAGTAAAACTGTTGAAGTAAAGCTGGGTTTGTTAACTTTTCTTTTAGTTAACACTTCTGTTCTTCTGCCTTTCAGATAAATGTCAGCTTAATACAGTTCTAAAGTAATTTATCTGTAAGCTTTTCCAATATAAGGAATAAGCGTAAGTGTATTAGCGATGACACTAAGTATTTGGCAAAAGATAAACATTAATGCCTGTAGTGACTTCATTTTATGAGAAAAATGTGCCGTAATATGGGCCTCAAGGGAAAGGAGACAGGAAATATAATGAGAATTTTCCATGTGATGTTATCAACAACAAGGGCCAAAAAATTTTTAAATATTTCTAAGTTGAGAAGCCACCTCCTGTGGGTCTTGGCAGGCAAGGGGATAAGGAAACAGAATTAAGTAGCTTCTATAATCTTCCCAACTAAAGAAGTAACTACAAACCCAATCCTTTTGTCCTGTGACTGCAGAAGGGATTTGATGGGCTTCCATAAGGGTCAACAATGTAAAGATAGGGCAGCTGGAAAACCCGGTGCCACACTTGGAAGTAATAAAGGTGTCTGAGTGGACGCCATCTTTTGTCTGAAGTGCTCGTGAGTTTTATCCATCGTGATAAAGGTTTTGAGACCGAAGTCTGACACAACAGCGTTGATGTGACTGATTGTAGGTTGTTAGTAGTAGCAGCTTTGTGGAGTACTTGCTGTGTGAATTGCTAACACCTCAAAGGCTGTTGGAGAGTTGTCTGTTCAGTACACTGACTGTCCAAAACTGCCCAATTATGAATAAACTCTTCTGCAGTCTAAATAACCATCTGGGGAAAACAATTCTATGGTGCAATAGCATGGGAGATGAAATGATAAGCTAAAAAACCTCAGTTTACTGCTTAATCAGTGTCCATGGCCTGAAGCATGTGTTATTCATCTGTCTATAAATGCACTAGGTAACAACTGAGAAAGACCAAGAAATTGAAGGCTCAAGTCCATACTGAATCCTTGCCCTCCAGGAAAAACTTTTCAATGGATGCTTCCCTTGCAGACTCCACCCTTTCCACTGGAGCACTGGAGCATTTCAGTCTCAGAACCCCTGATCTCAAAATAAAGAACACTAAAAAAGTATTTAAGACTTGATAAATGGGAACTGATCCTACTGTGCCCTGAGGAGGGTGAAACTCTCTATAACTGTACAGTCTTCTTCCTTATTTATGGCCAGGGTAAACAGAATATGTTTATAGTCATGTCCATAAAGATGTTAGCAGAGAAAAGATGGAAATGGAAATCCATCTTCAGATACAGAGCTGAAAACATATCTCAGAGTAATAGAAAAATATATGCATCTAATATATGCGGTTTGGATTTGGTACTTTATAATACAGATTTTATGATATTTACATTTAAATAACTTGCACGCACCAGAGCTGAGTGAATTCTTCTTTATTAATTTGTGCGCAAAGCAAAACATGGGCAGAAGTCATAGCTGTTTGGATTAATTTATTTTGTAAATAGAAACAAGATATGGTGGTTTGAGTAAAAAGGATACACCAGTCTTCCAATTAACAACAGAACCCTGTTCTTTGATAGCCATTTGAAGATAGTAATTTTAAAATTAACAGATATAAATTCTTGTGTATAAATCTCTTTATAGTGAGATTATGCAATGCAATAAGCAATAACAGTCTTTATGTGGATCAAGAAGAACTTTTCAGAATCACTCAAAATGTTTTTATGAATGATTGGTTAGCATAAGGGATTTAGTTATAGTTCTGCAAATAATTCAACAATATGATTTTTTTTAAAAAAAACCAAATTGTTCATGATTGCAGCCAGCATTTTAGGTTTTGTTCCAAGTAAGGTTGCCTAGACTGGGTCTCATGATATTAATTCTTTAAAGATTTAATTTATAAAAAATGAAGAAAGCGCGTGTGTCATCCCCCGTGTCGTGTCCCCCCCCCCCCCCCAAATAAATGAAATTGGTGTCAAAGTAAAAATATTCTACATATCAGCAAAGCAATGTTGTGGATAAACACTCTACAAACACTGCCTCCCTTTCATGTTCCACAAACGATAGTACCAGAGGACACCCTGTCCCTAAGCTCATGGTGCTCATTCATGATCCTTTCTCAGCTTCTGGGCTGAAGGAAGGCTTTGAGAGATAAAAGAACAAACCTCCACGTAATTTGAAAAGACCAAAAGACTCAGTAGCCTGTTATAAAGCTCAGCAATGGGTGGACAAAGATACACACACCTGTTGCGTGATACTTAAAGCTCAAGTATTGTGGATAGTAGCCTCTTTGATTTGAATGCTGTCTGAATACCCTTCAACTCATGACTTCTTGCTAAAGATGTGTGGAATCTAAGTGGATTCTCACTGGCTGGCTGTAACCGAGTGAATCAACAATATTGGAGAATTTTTCAAAAACACTCATTTCTGTTACTGCTTTCACTCAAATAACAAGATTTTTTTTGAGATTGGGGGTGGGTAGTGATGGTGTGTGTTGCAGCTGATGGAAAGTGTTGGACCATTGGATACTATTTACAAATCTCACTCATTGGTATAAATTTCAATGCAAAATAAAAATAAGAAATGTGGATGAAGCAAGTGTTACGAAAGGCTTGAAGGAGAGTGGGAACTTGTTTCTGTCTAAACAATGTTGCCTTGCAGTCAGGAATATCATAGTCCTTAAACTGGGTGGAGAAAAGGCAAAAAATGAGCAGTTTCTTCTTCCCATTGGTTAGAGTACATAATTTGTCCTGACTTCTAAGAGTAACCGATAACTTCTACTGTACAGTCCTTAGAAGAGAAGCAGAAGCCATGTGAGGAACAGAAATTATCTTAAATACTTGTCTGAAGAATCAAGTGTCCCTTTGCTGTTCTCAGGACTCGACGCCTTCCTGCCTGCTCAGTGGCCCAGCTTTCATAAGACAGGTGGAGTGCGCCATGCATTTTGCAGCAGGTAGCTTACTTCCGTACGGGAAATTTGAACCCTTCCAGGTCAAGGATCACTTTGAACCACTTCTCTTTCTGTAATAGAGTCCTCTTCATTGGAGTACCAGAAAAAAGCTGCAAGAAATCCCAAGCCTCCTACATTCCCAAAGAAGCACAGCCCAGAGACCTGGAGTTGCTTCACGCTGAATCCCAGGTCACAGAGACACGTATTCCATGGCTATAGGTCGATGGTAACATCAGAAACAGAAGTAGTACTACCAAAATATCTATCCCCAATGCTTTCTCTTTGCTGGTTTGCATCTCATTTTCTGGGAGCTGCAAACCCTGTTCGAAAAATCCTTTGTTTCTCTTAAGATCATATGAAGAAATACAGCTACCCAAAATGGAAGATTTCATCACTGAAACTGAGTTTTTTAGAAGTAAACAAGCTACTGTCTGACACAGCCACATGAGCATGTATTTCTAGATCTCCCCAGAAACATTTGACTTCTAAAGCAATTAATTATTCTGTATCAGTATTTATAAGTTATGATGTTATTAGCTCTCTGCAAGTTCCCTTAAAAGTAATTAAAATTAATCACATTTGTGCACAAATTTAGCTTTGAAAGGAATAATTGAGACATGTTTGGCAATTCGTTTTCATGGGGGCTTGGAATTGTCATTTACATTTGACCTGTAAGACTTGAGACCCAAATTTTCTTTTGACAAAGTCACACAGAAGCATCCAACCAAATAATGTGTGCTCTCTGCTTGAAACATCAGAGGAGACTGTGGTAGCTGTTGCAGGAAACTGTTGAAGGAAAATGGTACCTGGGAATGGGATGAAAAAGATGTATATGCTTCTTCAGGATTTTTTGTGATGTTGTGGAAAATACTGGCCATTTTCCATCATCTATCTGTTTATTATTTCCATTAAATTTAAATATCATGTTTCAGTTTCATGTAAAAACTGCCAGTGAAGGCTGAACAACTTCACATTGATTTTAAAATCCATTGGTCAACCTGATCTCTTTCTTTTCACAGTTTCCCATAACAATCAGCAGAAAAATAAACAAAATGGAAATGGATGGAAAGAAATAGACTGTACTACGAATGATATGTATTATTGTAGTGACATCTACAAACCCTCCCTTGTCTTCCCTTTCCCTTCTTTCCCTTTGGTGCTGGGGTTTTTTTTTGTTGTTGTTGTTTTTTGGTTTGTTTTTGTTTTGTTTTTGTTGTTGTTTTGGTTTTTGTTGTGGGTTTGGTTTTTTTTTTGGCCGGAGTAGAGTTAATTTTCTTCACAGCACCTGCTATGGGGCTCTGTTTCGGATTTGTGCTGCAGTGCTGATAACGCAGGGCTGTTGTAGCTGTGGCCGAGCCGCGCTGACACCGAGCCAAGGGCTTTGCTGCCCCTCACCCCACCCCACCAGCGAGGGGGCTGGGGGGGCACAAGGAGCGGGGAGGGGACTCGGCCGGCACAGCTGACCCCCCTGACTGGAGTATTCTGTAAACATGGCATCATGCTGGGCAGTTATCTGGGGGCATGGTGGTGTGTGTGCTACTGCTCTGGGACTGGCCAGCACCGTCCCTTGGTAGTGAGCAACAGTTTTCACTCGTACCACTTGTCTTTCTTGGGTTTTATTTTTCTCTTTGTTATTTCATTTACTTCGTGCCCCTTTTTTCTTTAGAAATTATTATTATTGTTGTTCTTACTATTATTATTGTTACTGTTATTATTATTGTTGTCGTTGTTATTATTATTGTTAAACTCTGCGTGGGTTGGCCCGCCCGGGCCTGGTGCCGCCGCCGCCCTGCCCCTGCGCCCAGCCGGGCCGGGGCTGTCCCGGGGCTGCGGTGGGCGCACCCCGGGCTGTCCCGGCCGCTGCTGCCCCGCCGGGGGAGGGTCCTCACCCCCTGCCCGGCCCCGGCCCGGGCTCCTCCCCGCGGGGCCACGGGCCCTGCCCGGAGCCGGCTCCAGCGCGGCCCCCGCGGGTCACAGCCCCCCGCGGGCACCCCCTGCCCCGGGCTGCGGGGGGGAGCTGCTCCCCCGCGGGCTCCGTGGGCTGAGGGGCACAGCCTGCCCCGCCGGGGGCTGCCCTGCCCTGCCCTGCCCTGCCCTTCCCCGCGGGCTGCCGGGGAGCCTCTGCTGCGGCGCCCGGAGCCCCCCCGGCCTCCTCCGGCCCGGCCCGGCCCGGCCCTGCCCCGGGGGGCTGCGGGGCTGCTGCTCGCCCCTCCCGGCCCCCCTCGCTGCCGCCGCTGTTCCCCCCCGCGGGGGTTTTTCCCCTTCTCAGCCCCTTCTCCCCGCGGCGCTGCCCCCGCGGCTGCGGGGCTCGGCCTCGGCCAGCGGCGGGCCCGGCCTGGAGCCGGGGGGCAGCGGCTCTGCCGGCCGGGGGGAGCTGCCCGCGGCACCGGCACCCGGGCACGCAGACCCGGTACAAACTGTCTTTATCTCATCACAGGAGTTTTCTCACTTTACCTTTCCAATTTTTCCCCCATCCCATTGGTAGGAGTAGTGAGTGATCAGCTCTGTGGTGCTTAATTGCCAGCTGAATTTAAACCAAGACACCTTTCCTTTCCCCTTTCCCCTTCCCCTTTTCTTGGTTTTGCCTTTTCTCTTTCCGTTTTTTTCCTTTTTTTCCTTTTCTTCTTTTTTGTCTTTCCTTTTTCTTCTTTCTTACCTTTTTCCTTTCATGCCACTGAACATGCTTCAACTCTAGGAAGCACCAGATGGAAATAGTTTGAGAGAAGTCTGTAACTGTTCGATACGTGTGTCACATTCTCTACTTTTTCCAGTCTAGAAAATGAAGCTTTTTTCTGTCCGTACTGCAGATCAATCTGGACAGAATTCTTCAGCTCAGCCTTCTAGCTAGGGAAGCTGTTATTCCCTGTGTCAGCCCAAAAAGTGATCATTATGTATTTTTCACGGCCTCTAATCCCGAAGTAATGGGTCTTTGTACAGCTCATTAGAGTTGTTCCAAGCTGCTGTTCCTTTATCACAAAATCCATGGTCACGGTCACTGGCAAACCCTGCTGGCCTTTCCAGGACTACTCGAAAATTGTAAAGAAACCCTCACTTTGTTTTTATTTAGAAGACATGAGTTAAACACCTCACATAACAGGTAATGTATTATTTCTTTTGCACCTCATGGTACATCTTTGAGGTCAAGGTAGGGGTGGAACAGGCCAGCAATGTAGGAAACACAGGTGGTGGTGTAGGGGACACAGGTCTGCTGCTGTCCAGGCTTTGTCTACAGTTCAAATAGATTGATACAGGTCTGGCTAGCCAGAGTGTAATGAAGCACAGTCACAGAATGGTTGAGGTTGGAAGAGACCTCTGGAGAACATCTGATTCAACACCACTGCTCAGGCAGGGCCATCTAGAACCATTTGGCCAAGACCACATCCAGGTGGCTTTTGAACATCTCTAAGGATGGAGGCTCCACACATTCAGTTTCACACTGTTGATAAATGAAAAACTCCAAAAAAATTATAAAAGAAGATAAGCAACATGAAATCTCCTACAGTTCCCTGCAGTTATTGATTGCCTTGAGTTGGTGCAGAAACGCAGTAATTTTCTGATTTTTTTTCTCAGTGCTTTTTGCTGTTCTTCATAATATAGTAAGCTGTGGATGCTTATCAGTATGTGTAAGTATTATGGAGAAATGTACCCTTTGTCCTGAAGTGGACTGCTTGCTATACCATAACAGCTTTAACAGGATCAAACAGGGCTAAACAGCCCTATTTAAAAGTGAGCTTTACTTAATCAGCTTTTTACAGTTTTATTTTATTATTTTTATCCAGAAAGGGTAGAGGTTATGCGGAGATTGCAAATCATAGTTGATAATCTGATCAGGCTTTATTTTAATGATTCATTTATAATGTCTATACACATAATGATTGTAAATCATTACTAATTCTTGTTATCTCCTCTGAGACACAGTTCAGATCACAAATTCCAGGTTTATCAGAAAAAAAAAATTATAACCCAAGAATATAAACTGAATTTTAGTTGTTTTCTGACAATCAATAACAGGAAAACAAACATTGAATAAAATACCCTGACTGATAATCTTCTGTCCTAAGGAAAAAAAAATATAGTCAGGCACTTTAACCCACAAGTTAGGGTTGTATTCTGCAGTAGGTCAATTAAACTTTGTCAACACCCAGACATTTGTAAGGATTTAGCAGAGCTGCTACAAGCTACTCCAAACTAATCAAAATTTTATACGAACATTGCTGGCTTGTGAGCACCTTCCCAAATCCCTGCATCCCCTATTTGTACCTGTTTTGACAGATTCTATTTTTAATCTGCATTTCTAAGCCCAGATGAATAAACTCTCTTTTGTTATTCTTTGTACAAATGGTAATAATTTTTCAGTCTCCAATCATTTATTACTTAATAAATGGAATTGTCCCATCCAAGATGCCACTGTCTATATATCTTGTGAAAGATTATGTCTAGAAATCTTGAATACCTGTGTCCCTGTTCTCTTATTCTCTCCCCCTGGTTGATGGTGCACAACGTTAAAAATCAATATTGTGGTTACCCAAGGAACATTTTATTGTATTCCATTCAGTGGCTAAACATGTATCTCTCTTTTTTCTGCCCTTATTCTTTGAAACATTTACTTCATTGTAAAATGCTAAAGAGGCTTAGACTAAAAGCTTGTGCTGATGATTTTATCAGTAAAAAAAACCCAACCAAAAAAGAAAAACAACAACAAGAAAAAAAGAAAAAAAAACACTCAACCAACCATAGGGAAAACCCCAACAGACTGTATGAGAAAAAAAAAAAAAAGAAAAAAAGTAAACAAAATACCCCATACTTTTTCAGTGGATTAGGAAACAAAAATAGTTATGTGCACCAAATAAGGTTATTCAGGCTTTTTTCTTACATAACAGTGCTTACAAATTGAGCCACCTCTTTGTGGATAGACTGTTTCAACCACCTTTTGTATGGAAGCAACAGGATTCTCTTCCCCACATTCCCCTCTGATTTTGCCTGACATTAGAGATTTCTCCTAGCTGTCTTCTGGGAAGCTCTATTTTTTGAAACTAGTCAGCTTTAGTTATATAGATATAGATATAGATATATAGATATATATATATATATACCAGCAGCTTCCTATTACTGGTAGCTGCCTGAGCTCCCCAAAAGGGGACTTCTTCTCCCTCAGAGTGCTGGGCTGCTCTCAGCAGTGTGGGGCAGCACCTGGGGCAGCTCGGTACCTTCACAAGCTCCTCCACAGAGGACTCGACAGCACCCTAAATCCTTTCCTGTGAATATTTCCTGTTCCTGACTTCACATGGCTTATCCATATTATCCTTAAAGAGCTATAGTCAGGTGGGGCCTTTCAACCTGATGTATATCCAAGAAGAGATAGTTTTTCTTCTATTGTTGAAGATGCAATTGCAAGTTGATCTTAATGATTCTCCAGCTATGGGAGAAATCTTCTGTGAAATCTTGCATGCATTTGGCTGCCTACTTCTCTATATGCTCAATAAGTATCTCTATATGCTTCCTCATGCCCAACGTTAATATACTTGAGAAAGGAACACCTGGGATAACAGATATATCACACTCAATTTGTTTATTCCAGGATGAGGGGAAATAAAAAAGCCAAAACATTCTTCCAGAAATGGGCAATGGCTAGAGAAAATGAAGCCTGCCTTTGTGTGTGCTTAGATGGAAGCATCCCTGCAAGCAGTTTTTGAACACTCCAAACTCCATGAGAAACTTTCTGAAATTAAAAGACCCTTATTTCATTGTAACATCCCAGCTTTTTATGTAGACTGGGAGTTTATGATGGTACACAGACTACTGCCTTTATGTGTAGCTGAAGCTGTAGAGAGCTCAACTGGCTAGACCCCAGCTGGAAACAGAATATTCCATATACTTTTTTGACAGTTTTGGTCCAGTGATTGTTAGGACATGGGTGCAGATGGCCACCTGTGATCTGTTGCTACATTAATACGACAGTTCATAGTGTTACAGGTGGGAAAATGGTAATAATGTGTATGCAGACTATTGGCTCTGAGTTTTGTGATTACATTGATAAAATAGTAATATAGGAAGTGGTAGAAATTAGACACATTATGGAAAGAAAAGGAGGTACTAGCTTAACAAAGTCGCTTTCTAAGGTAGAAATTACCAGGACAGAAATGTCATAAACATCAAATAGTGGTATCAAGTCAGAAAAACTTGAGCAAATGTGGAAAGACTAAACAGGGATGAGCTGTTTTTTACAGAAGGGATGACAGCGATGAAAAGGAATAAATTTGGAGGGGAAAAAGCAAATTTAAGACATTCAATATTATGTCAAAGGCCTTTCACAGGTGACAGGTAGCCCTGTTCCTGATGACCACAGCTCAGAACACGATAATAAACGTACTGTTGCTCTGACAGTATGGGTGTCCAACTTGTTTCTGTGATCAGGATATACCTGGAGTGCTTTCCCTTCCGCTGGCAGCAGTGCTACTAAAAATGCTATTAAAAAACACCCAAACATATATTAAAATAAATAATAATAATTATTATTAATAAAATAACAAATAATAATGAAAAATAAAATAGAAACGGTTTTAAGATTTTAATATTTTGTGGTTTTATCTAATTCACTAACAGTTTTGGTCCCTAACTATTCCTTTTCTCCAGTCTTACCCATAAGAAAACATGGGATCCTTTCAAAATAATATAGTGTGTCACAGTAAAAAGCTACTAGAGTATCTTTTAAATTAATACCTGCCACACCTCCCATGTGGCTTCTAGTAGCACATTTTAAACCTGCATTTTTTCTTCCAAGCATTAAAACATCTGTTATTAAAGAAGCGTTCCTGGAGAGTAAATGAGTACTCCTGTCAGGTTTTTATCTGTGAATCACAAGGAAGAGGTGTTAACAAGTAATATCTGCTGTGGTCCCCACATGCAAAGAATTCCTTCAATGCAGTAATTTCATGAAGATCATTATTTCACTTTTGTTCTACACTGTTTATGGGCAGAACCAAGAATGGGCTTACGTGCTCAATAGTATCTCATGCTATTGAGATTCCTGCAACAGCATATATGTTTACAGAACTCAATACTGCAGGTGAAATCTTACTTCACCTTATTCATAGAAGACCGAAAATAAAAGGAGAAAGTTTATTTTTTATTCATTGTCTTACAGTGACAAAGATAATTCACTCCTCTCTACAGCTACATGGTTTTCCTGACAGATTGCAGATCTGTTGTTCTTTAAATCTTAATTTAAAACCACCATCCATCAATCTAATTAAATGAAAAAACCTCTGTCAAGCACACAAAAGTTTTATGTGAATTATTGCTGGGCCCCTGTAATGTTGTTACATTTGAATTTCATTCAGATAAGATCTCCTCTAGGTCTCTTCTGGGTTACTGAACACAGAAGCAAAATCATAACATTTCCACGGGGGTTCCTGTGCACACTGAAATTCAGTTTCTCTCTCTGCTGGATGGTTGCAGAAACACAATAGCTGCACACTAGCAACTGTTCACTACTGTTCAGTCTCCATGGTCACAAAAAACATTGGTGGCTGAATAGCTGAGCAGGGAGTATTGTAAACTCATTTTTACCAAATTCCAAATTATCAGAGAAGGAAATATTCTGGCGACTTTAAATCTCTCATGCAACCTCTGCAGCACGTGGTGTGCAAAAAGGAAGGTGCAGGGAGCATCTCCCCCAGCACCCCATGAGCATGAGCTTCTGAGGCACAGAGCAAGGAGAACTTAGAGGTCTCTGAGGCCAGAAATCTTGAAACTGTCCTCTGATGTCACTGCCAGCACAACATAGGCCACTGAATATAGTCCTCTCCAGAGGGCCTGACTGACCTGTGCAGGCAGTCTTAGGTGAAAAGGATTGAGGGGTGGATACCACTCCTACTCTGGAGACAAAAGTGTAGTGGTTAAGTGACCCTACTGGTCTGCCACCAATAACAAGGCATATTTTAACATCTTGGTAGTGTAAAGAATACAATCTGACAATCTAAAAAAATGAAACTCAGGTTGAAATCTCATAAGCCTGGAGTCAGTGCACTGGAGGCAAAGTCTTTATTTATATGAAAGTGGGGAACAGAGATTTTATGAGGATATCTACACTCCCATATCATCAGACCAGAGTCATATAGGCCTTAAAGGACTTCAGACCCAGCTACCTGTTATGCTTATCAAAGGATGCCATCCTACATGCACCACAGCAGAAATGAGTATGTGTAATTCAAGAGGGCATGGACCAATAAATCCCACAAATCCCCACATATCTGAGAAGTGGAGTCAGCTGCAAGTGAGGCTGAGTGCGATATGATTAAATGCTTTAAAATATTCAGTCTTGTGCAGAAAAATCAGACCTACTCTGCACATCATCTGATAGGCAATTATGTTTAAATAATTCAGTGCTATCACTTAAAGGTGAAATCAGCATTTTCTTGCATCTGAGTTTCTAAGTTGTTGTCAGCAGGTTTCTGTTAGTAGGTAATGTAGCCCAGAAGTGCTTGTTCATTGAATCGATCTTATTAAAGCAGTTTATATTATTTTTATATGTTGTTTTTCTTTACATGATCAATTTAGTACTTATCTGAGAATCTAGTACCATTCATTTTCCATATAATACCATCGGCAATTGAGACAAAGACATAAAAGGACTTATACTTTAACATAAGAAAGTACAGACCTTATTCATTTTGTGTGGGATCAATACGTTCAGCAAGGAATACATCATGTATTTATCATAACCAAGTGCCTGCTGTTCTATATACTAATGAATGTTTCAAGGAAGAGTCATAGAAATCCAAGGCCAAAAAAAGAAAAAGAAATAGTCCAACCTTATAACTCTTGCTTTTACATCTAAAATATGCTAAACCTGTTTATCAAAATACTTTTTGAATTAATTTTTACTTACAGGTTTATATACCAATTATATACAATAAATTCTACATGACATGGCACATTTGAGTTGGGAATTTTTGAGGTCTGTCGGCAATCAGCATTCTCCTTGCTTCTCGATTTAGGTCAGACAGCAGGATGCTAATAATACAGATCATAGTCTGCATGGTAAATTTTCTTCTTTAATCCTAAAATATTTATCAAGGTCTCAGATCTCTAGATCCAGCAACGGTAACTTCATTTGGAAGAAAGACATTTTCTAGTTGAAACAGTGTTCTCTGATCATATTTTCATCTCTTTTCTTCTTAGCAGGGGCCACATAAAATAATGAGGGTTTTATTTATCTAGAAGTTAACTTTGAAAAAAAAGTGCCTGTACTTAAACCCTTAGCTGAATCAGGACTTTGTATCTTAAAGCAATTATGTTATTAAATCCCAGTTCTTCAAAACATTTAATTACTGCATATATCTCTTCATCTATAATGGAACTGAGAAGTACGCTTTCCTGAATCAGGGTCACAGAGACAGTCATCAATATCTATTTCACGTCACAAGCTTATTTAAACATTCAGTAGACAAATGAACCAGACTCCACTCCTGGTTGGTCTTCAAGAGCCCAAGAAGAATAGTAACCTGTCCTTTTGCCTTTTCAGAAACAAAAATTTGAGCATTCTTTTTTCACTCCCTTACGAGAGTTTTTAATATTAATTGCTTTTAATTAGCTAGAACATAACTAGTATTTGTATTAAGAAAAGTTCATGCATTCAGTATATATATACTGAATTGAATAACTGTGTTTAAATTGCTATCATTATTCTCCTTCCTTTTTGAAGATCAGGATCTATGATTATGAACTCAAATTATTTTAATTAAAACATCATTAGATTCTGAAATTAACATCTCAAATGAGAGATGGCATTTTGTGTAAGAGGCAAACACAGTTTCAGAAGCAGCTTTGCGCACATCCCACAGTATGTGCCACCATAAATTCAGTGAAGGAAATGTCACCAAAGGACTTACGCTGTGTAAGTACAGCAAAAGGCTGACACACCGGAGGGCAGATCAGAGCAGTGTACATCAGCAGGATGCAGAAAGCACAGGGTCTTGAATAAGTCAAAAAAAAAAAAAAAACCAAAACATCCTGCACAGTCAGAAAAGCCACCTTCATGGTGTGACTCAGCTTTTTGAAGAGGAACTACGCACATGCAGTTTTCCACACTGATTTACTGTCAGTAGTTGCTGTCACTGCACAAACTTGTTTTATGAGTTATTAGGTAAGGGTAAGGTGATTGCCTCATTTGCCACAAGGTCATCGCAGTCATGGCCCTCTGCACTGTACCTGTGGTGTTGACAGGGTGGAATTTGGAGTACATCTACAGGAGCCTCAACCCATATACTTTAGACTTTGGAACCAAGTAAAAGAGCAGTAGAGGAAGCCTGATCTTTGTTCCACCAGTAATATCACTCACTCCTTGTTTCACAAAATCAGAGGATAATTGAGGCTAGAAGAGACATCTAGTGATCATGTGGTTGAATGACCCAATTGGACTTGGATTGACAGGGCCCTGTTTGGTTAAGTTTTGAATATCATCAGGGATGGAAATTCCACAATCTTTCTGGGCAACCCATTTTGTTCACCATCACTGTGAAATCAGGATTTTTTATTTCCTGCTTTTCGGTTCTTTGAGAGCTTCATTGTTCTGTGTGTGGCTTCATGTCTGGAAACTTATCTGTAGAAAATATGCCTCGTGTTTCTTCAAAATGTTCATTCAGACTCATTTCTAGAACTGAAATGTCTGCATCTAAGCAATGCTTTGTCTCCTTCAGCACCTTTCAGTTGAACACTTCTATACCAATATGTGAAATAAGGTTAAGGGAAGGACTCAAACATGGGCCTGCTGTTGACTAAACTGTTTAACTGTAACCACGTTTCCTCACACGGTTTTGCTCAGGTTAGGCAGCAATGTTCCAAACAGGTATGGTTCACAAGATGGAATGGGCCAGGAGACATTCTCACCATAGCCAAGTGCTGTGGGAAGGACATGGACTTTTTATGACAAATCTGGTGTGATGGGGTCTTCATCTGGTTAGAATTTCTAGATCTAATATAGGATTTACTTTTATAAATATTCATAGTCTGAGATTCAAAGAATGCTGCATCATGCTTTTATAACCAACAAGCTGGTTCATTGCACTGAAGTGCTCGTGTTCCTCAAAGACAAAGAGCACAAAGAAACTGCTGAAAACTGCAAAACATTCCATATGGTATGGAATAATAGTGCAGATACATGAGTTACACAGACAGGGACGACAAAAGAGCTTATAGGCTATTTAAAAGCCTAAGAAAGCTTCTGGATCTGCTTTTTCACAAAATAGGGCATAGGTTTTTGGAATCAGATTGGGAACTTCCTTTTCTACTGAAAAGCATAATTAGGATCTCAGTCCAAAAGAAGCATGTCCAAAGCTTAAAAAATCGAATTCTATAGCATTTGGTTATTACAATTACACTTCTGCTGAAATCTTCTTAGGATTGTACTCACTCATTCAGTAACGGAGGACAGGAGCTCTTCTGAAAAAGTGATTCATTTCTATAGTAATAGAATCTGTTAGCGGTCACCAAATTCATGAGTTCTACTTTTATCTGTAGAAAATACTGAATGTGTGAACATGGCTTCCTCTTATCTCAGGTTTTGAATCTTCTTGATAAAGAGTGTACAGATTAAAGCATGGCTAGTTAATACGAACATCCTCCAGAAAAGTCCTAAAAATTTCTGATAAATTGTGTAAATGTCTAGCTTAAAAATTAATCTGGTCAGAAATAATGAATTATATTAACTATTTCTTCATATCATAGCTATTCAGATTTCTTGGACATTCTCAGGGACAGCGTATCTTGGAATCTGCTAAACACTGGGGTTGTGATACAACATTGATGAAAAAGCTTGTTAAACCTCTCCAAACTCCTTTAGAAAAAAACAAAAAATACACAAACAGTTTTTGGATGCTAAATTCTATTTAGAGGTCTTTGCCTTACTATACTTTACTATACTAAAACAGAGTATAGAACTATATAAAACTATACCTTACTATACTAAAACTGAGAATCTTTCTATTGTTTAAGAAAGTGCTTTGCAAGGGAAAACAGGATGAATGCTACTCATGCATTTTTCCTCTCCACTACATGTTTTAAAGACACTTTCCCATCTTAAACATATTCTTATTTACTTCCAAGGAAAGCTGAAGGCTCAGCATTAAACACTGTGCCTGTTTCTAAGTCACTTACTGCAGTAACACTTCTAAGTAGGTGTAAATAGATTTGGCGGCATAAGTAACGTTTTTTCACGCTACTCCTCTCTCGTAAGAAGCTGATACTAATCATATTTTTAATACACTTTGTCTTGGCAGAATGTCTTGCATAAACCTATTCCTTTCTAAAGCCTTGAGGCTAATACCAACAATATGTTTTCTTTAATCTAATTCCAACAGCAGGTTAGCATATGTACCCATGTTTACCACTGTCACAGATGTGGGGCTAACAGGGTAGAAATAAAAATCTGCCTGGATGACAGTGCTAGCAACTCTCACAATTTAGTGCAAATTACAACTGATTTTTTTTTTTTTTCTGTAAAGTCCCATGTCCTGAATGAATGTGATTTATAGGGAGAAATACAGTCTCTTTTGGAACATAAAAGTTCTTAGCCCAGTAGATGCAGAAGAAAACTAGAAAGTACAGCCAAAATGTACTTGAAAGGCTCATAAACCAGCAAGCAAGTGCATGAATATTGATTAGATCAGTTTCATATTATTTGGAGGAGCCTGGCAGGTTTGGAATAGCTGGGCTGAGGGGGCTGGATTGCCTGGGGGGGAGGAAAAGGGCACACAAACTATTGCTTTAGCATACAGCTCCTTAGTACAGAGGTTCCTAAATCTATTACAATTCCGAGGCATACAGTAGGGTTGTAAGCAGGGCTGGTAAGGGCACTCATTTGTTTTAACTGTCATAGATACTAGTAGATTTTACGCTTATCCATGATTGATTGGAGGCAGTAGAATGCCATTCAGGGATCAAGAAAATTAGATGTGACAATTTTTTGGCTGTCAAGACTTGAACTTTCAAAGACTGATGGAGCAGTACAATAAGTAGACAAGGACTGAAGGATGTCCACTGATAAAATAACCTCATTTCCACAATGATGTAAGAGTCTAAGGAAAGAAGCTTAACCCTAAACTATCCTCTGTTTTCACAGTGTATGAAGTGTTCAGAACATAACCAATAAATTGTTTATGTATTCATGCTTATTTCACTAGTCCTAAACTACTGGTGAGCTATTTGATCTGGAAAAGGCATGGTATAGTGGTACTGGGGATGTCCAACATTTCCATTCTCCTGAGACAGCCACCTGTGTGATGTGTTGCCTTGAAGAAGCAGTAAATTGTTTTATGAATGAAGAATGATGCTGCTACTTTCCTTGCAGAATAGCAGTCTTTTGAGATCTTCAGATACGATGCATTTTGTTCTAAAGTACAGAATTATTAATAGTATTTAAACAAGTCAACTGTCAAGGTTTTTGTATCCTAAGTCAAAGCATTGTTCCAATGCTTGTTGCCATAGAAATTAAACTTCTCAAATCCTCCATAAAATGTTACTCTCTTCCAATACAGCCAGTGGACTTTTCATACTAATCAGCACTGATTTTGAAGTGTTTGAAGAAATATTATACCAGTCCTTGAATATGGAGATGGCAGTACTGAAGACAATTCTGTTTTCCTGAGCAGGCTTCTAATTCAAGAAGAAAAATGCTGGCAGTTTGAAAATGAGAGGCTATGTCTCTGTAGTACAAGCAAATAAACCTGTTTCTTTATGTAATTGAAGACTGCTTTTTTTCATTTAGGTCTTTTCAAACCACAGATACTCAACAGAGCTGTTGATTGTGAGTTTTGTTAATTAAAGATCTATTAAATATAAATAAAATTTAAATTAAATATAAAGAAGTCTTCAAAATAAGGGGGAAAAAGAATTAGATTGTGTGAAGATCTTGGTACTATTTCCAGAGTGGAAATCAGAGAAGATAGTGGGGGACCTACCGTGTTTTTATTTCAGCCTTTAACTAGAGCTGCCTTTTCTGACACAGCTTCTAAGGGACATCTCTGCACATCTGCTTCTCCTTATCCACAAGCTCCCACAGTTCAGCCACTGTCTCCAGCTAGCCTGTAACTTCAGCAAAGATGTCTGTCAGTCAGGTGTTAAGTCTGTCAACTAGCATGGGCTAGCACCCACAAAATTTCCCTTCTGAGACTTATGGACAAAGACAATGTAGAGTGATAGAGGCTGTTTGACCAGAGCAAAAGCAGATTCATAATGCTAAAAGAAATACAGCATCCAGAGGAAAAATTGGTACTTACACTTTACTAATTTTTTACCCTCTAGGATTTTTGTGATCTGATTTAACCTTTGAATCTTTTGCCTATAGTTTCAACAGCTGTTTGTGAACTACAGAACTTCAAAAGCGTTCCTCAGCTGCTGGACAGGATTCGGCACGCTTTCCCTCCTTCCCTCTCCAAAGACCAGTGCTCTTCCTTTTCTCAGCCATCACCATCAGCGTTAGGTTCAACCACCTCCATGGTTATTTTTTCAAAGGGGTGCTCTATATTCCTGCTGTCGCTTTACCATCCATGCCTGGTTTTGACAAGTCTTTTTTATCTGTTTGTATGGATTCAAGCTGGGTGATGTCAGACGGACAGACTGAGGTGGTTGTAAGATTTCTAAAAAAAGACAATAATTAAAACATCTCTGTGCTCTCCCTAACATCTTGTTGTCTTTCATGCAATAGTCTGGGCTGTAAAAAGAAGCAGGATTGCCTGCCATGAGTGAGGCATGTTCACATGCTTTTCATGATCATGTAAGTGAGCTGATTTCCTGGACGGGGAAGGATGCAGTTGCCTGAATGCAGATTCATAGTGTTATTCTGGTAGCTGTGAAATTGTAGCCCCGTACCTACAAATTTGTTATTACTGGCTAAAGGCCACAGTCTTTTTATTGGCCTAACAATGTAAGGTCTTGCCTTGGCTTGAGCTGATTTTAGCTTAACTGTGACAACAGTAGTGTAGCAGTCTGTTGATGATTGTCTGAATTTGTATCGGTTTTAGTTTGACTTAATAAAATTGCGTGGCGTAACCCCTAGTGTCAATTAATACATAGCAGAAACAAGCAGCTTTCCTGTGTAGAAGGAACTATCTATGAACCTAGAATAAAAATATGAACACAGTGGGCAATTACTGGTCCCTGAGTAAGTACAGCCTTGTGGGTCAGGTAAAACAATTTTCAGGGATAACAAAGAGAACAAAGAAGTGAGTCTGATAGAGAACTGCAATTCAGTGAGGAAAAAGCTAGTAGGCATATTGTGTTAAAAACTTACAGAACAACCTGAATCAGACACAACACCAGAAAAAAGCTGGCAAAGAAACCCCTGCCATCACCATCACACTCCTCTTGGTGAGGAATGGGGGCTGGGATAGGCTATGGTAGGACATTGCATGTACACACAAGCACATATGCGCGCACGCACACACACACACACACACTTTTCTTAATGAAGGTCAGTTAATATGTTAGTTAAACCAATATTGAGTTTGGGGCTCTGCTCATCAGCTGTATTCCCTTTTTGACCGTAACACAATGTTAAGCTGAAGACAGTATCTGCCTAGGCCATTAGAGCTCTAGAGTGGAGTGGGTCCCCTGTAGCTCTTGCAATATGTCTGTGTGCCCCACTAAGGTGCATTGCATGCCCTAGGATGATGCAATAGCAACCAGAACCCTACTTATGCAGCTGAATCCCATCCTCAATATCTGTTTCTTTTTCTTCTCTCTCCTCCAAACCACCCTTACAGCCATAGAGGGAAATCACCATACAAGTACCTTTCAGTCACACAAGCTGTGCCTGCACGGGGCTACCCCTAGCTACACATTGGCATCCACCCTAGCTCCAGTGAAAGGGAACTGTACACGAAAGCCCACTACAAAATGTGTCTGAGTTCTCCTCCTGTTTTACTGTGGAGCCAGATGGAGATGATGAGCAGGGCAAAAGGAAGGCCAGAGGGAAGTCAGGTAGGTGAGAGTTAGCTAGCTGACAGGTACCTTTAGGTATGCAAAATCTCAAGTAGAAATAAATTCTGGGCAGCAAGCAATGAAGTGTAATGGTTATGGTAGCAATTCAGATTAGTAGTGTTAATGATTCAAAAACAGTGATCAAAGAACATTGCTAGTTCATTTCACTCATGTCGTGATCCTGTAATACAAAGGAGTTTTACTGAGCCTTAATTAAAGACAGTAGGTTTGGAACACAAAATAGCTTCTTCCTTCTTCTTTTGCTCCCTGGTGTTCTTCAGGTTTCCAGCTTTCCGTATGCCATGGCTCACATACAGTGCTTGGGACCCTCATTGCATCACCAACATCAAAGGGACACTCACCGTTGATTTAAAACAGGAAGAAGCACTCACAGACTTTAAAGCGTATCACAGGACCTATTGGTTGTGAATAGTTCATTTGTGATGCCCCCCCCAAAAAAAGATTCTTGACCCAGCAATCGTGCAGTTCACTCCCCTCATATGATCAGGGATGTGGCAAATGGGAATGCACAGATATGTCAAGAGAAGCATAATTTCTATGGTGGCTTTATCCTTGTACACTAACAAACCCTCAGGGGATAAAGCAAAAGTTGCCAGAGTGATTGATTTCCTTATTTCATAAGTACATGTTTTTCAACAAGACAGCACGCAACTGCATTTTTCAGCTGCCACTTAGCAAAGTTGCCGCAGAGTTCACCAGGAGTTTCGCTGTAGAATTTGCCTATATTGCCAACATATGAGAGTACTACATCTTTGACTAATACAATCTTTTATGGCAAAACACAATAACAGCTTCTTCTTTCTGTTCCACATTAAGGTTTCTGCATAAATTTAATCAGGACACCGTGGACCACCCACAGGCTGTCACACAAAGCACAAAGCACTTTCAGTGTAAGAGACAATCTCACTGTGCAGTTCCTCAATGATGGACCAAATTCCCCTCATCTAAATTCAGTTCAGTCTTTAGTCAAGTATTTCTTGCAATCTATGCCTAGCAGTCTTGTTTACAAAGACTGTTTTCCTCTGTAGTTTACTTGGAGAAATGAACATACTGATCTAAATAAAGATAGTATCCATCTTCTCAACTCATTTTGGACTTTTTCAAGTGAATGGACAGACACTAACTGTTTAATTGATAATTCAATGATGTAAATTTATTGATCTAAATATCTAAAAGGTGGATCTTCAAATATCAAGAGGATGTGCACCAAATATTCACTCTGAAATACTTTTTAACATTTTGAAATAATTAGTCATTCAGATATTCTGGCTAAGACTAAGCATCCATCCATCCTCTGTAGTCTTTCACGTTCAGCAGCCAAATATGGTGTTTAGAAAGAACATACTAAAAAATTGGCAAACATACCATGATGGTCAGAGATTCCTCCACAGCTTTCAGCTGAACGCAAAACATTGTTTTACCTTGTAAAAAAATCCACTAATGTACTATCATCGATTTTCCAGCAGTGGTAAACTGTGATCCAGGAAACTCATTTTTCTTTGTAATAACCACTGAATTGCTCACCTTATCTCTTTGAATGGCATGTAGCTGAGAAAATCAGTGATTTTCTTCACCTTTCAAAACCGAGAGCTGTAACAGGCATTTTTAAAGTGGCATGTGCTTGCTATGCAACATAGTCAATGAGTTTTAGATTATAGATAGACAATAACTATGATTCCTGTGTAAATTACTATTGAGAGAATATCCTGTGTGCCTTCCTGAGAGTGGAGGAAGATGGAGAAAGTGACAGAGATGGTGCTGGCACTTAGGTTTTGGCAGTGAAGATGATGCAGAGAGAGAGTAGACACAATCATTAGGGATGACTTGGGGGCGAACAGGATAGTCTTACAACTATTATGGTAGAGTTGAATCACTGGAGTATTACTACAGCTGGACAAAGCTTAAAGTGCAGTTAAAGGGGCTATGAAGTTGTCACGATGGTCACTGCTAGCTGTAGTTTCATGGAATAACATTGAGATTGAAGGGATCTTTGAGTAGGAAAATAACTGGGCTATGGCGGGGTGGTGGAAGACTATGGTCTGAGGACAATGAGTACTAAAGGTGAGAAGGCTGGAGTTATACTACCAGGGCATGGAGGATGTGGAAGATGTTAAATAGGGACAGAGATATTAGAACTGTGCTTTAATGAGATTGGATGTGATGGAAATGAGGGAGTGGGGATGGTACAAGGGTTAGAGTTTGGGGATACTGGAGGTGAAAGGACTGTATGGTACTGGAGATGAGAGGGCTAGAACAACCCTGGAGATGTGAATTTGTATAGGAGGAGATGGGGAGAACTGGCCTCCCTCAGCAGACAAGGAGCAGCAGCAGGGAGAAGGCAGGCCCAGAGGCACAAGCTGCCCTAATAAGGCACAGGGCACGTATGTCAGAAACCGCATCACAGCACCATCATCTCTAGAAGGGAAGGATGAGGGACACCACATCCATCCCCTTGGTATCTTCTTGTGGTGAAGGACAAGAGCAGGCACAGCAAGCTCAAGAACCCCACTAGCCCAATGAAACCACCCTTACTTTGTAGAGGAATGAAGGCAGTGGGCTGATTAGCATTGATAACATGCAGCTGTGGCCTTGCCTGGAAGGCAGTGGGTTGATTGACACGGACGATGTGCAGCCGTACTGCTCATTCCTGCTAAGTGGTTAAATAGTCCTGAGGAGTGTGGGGAAGGAGGTTGGATGGGGGAGGGGTGTGGTTTGATCGCTGGAGGAAGGAGCTACAGCACAGAGGAGAATCTGACCAAAGGTAAAGCCTTGTTGCAATCTACTGGTTTGATTGTGCTGCAACATTACTCAAAGTCTTTTTTAGCTTAGTGAAATTGTTCCTTTACCAGTGTGAAACATTACCTGATGCTTTCTCATCTGTACGTTAAAAGCAGTATCATTTCTATCTGTCTTACAGGCATGCAGTCAGGCTTAGTTTCTGAACCACTCGGAGATACTCAGATGAAATAGCTGCACAAAAGCATATCAGTTAGAGGAGTAGATGTGTGTAAGCCTGTGGGCATTCTTTAAATGTGCTTAGAATAGTATGAGATCTATACTAAACCTTGTGAGGCTTAACTAGTCATGCAAGATTTTTTTTTTCTTGCCCTAACACTATCTAGTACTGTAGTTTCCTAATCCCAGTGGGATTTGTACAACTTTGTCTTGTCAGCAGTCATTACAACATATTGGTGTTATGTGAGTCTTAGGAAAAGTTTGGCAATCGTATAAGCATCAAAAAGTGTCCTAGTGATAACAGCCTGTTAGTGGAATAGATTTCCAAGGGAGGTAGTTGAAGCTCTATTCCTAGAGAAACTGAAGAACAGATGAGATAAATCAGTGCTGGATAAGCAACAACAAAGCCAGGAAAAATTCAGGGGACTAGACATAACCACATGTGGATTTTTCTGGTCCTTTGTTGTGATATATTACCTATGTGTTAGCATTTGTTTATTAAATACATGAAAGCAACACTGAGGGCATGAGTACTTTTCACTCATGAGTAAAAGATAAGGTAGCTATAAATTACTTGGATACATGTGATTTGAGTTTATAAACACAGACTGGGAGATTGGTAGATTCTTAACAAATTATCCAGAGTTCTAACATAACTATTGCTTATTATAAGTTTTCTTATTACCCTCTAGAAGTGACCATCACTATGCATAGACAATATAGAGACACAATACTGGGGACAGAAGGAAGCCTGAGAACCCAAAATGTACACGCGCTAGCAGATGCTTTGAAAGTATCAGAGCAGAATCACATTCTCATATGAGTTTATTATCATATATTTCTCCTTCACCAAGATAATTTTCTTGCTTTTAAAGTCTACATGGAAATTATAGTCTGTATGACTATTTTCACAATTTATCTTAATTAACAGCCTGAGCCTTCATGTACATTCCAGATATTTTAATGTTATGCAACCAATTAGTACTATCTTTATTCCCTTAACTCATCAATGGAAATTTCCTTGCATATAAAGATAATTCACAGCTTGATCCCATTTGAAGATAGAACTAAAAAGATCTGCAAACCAAAAAGATTTTGTAAACGTAGGCATTTTTAAGAATTCTGATTGGGACGTCTAAGCTGTATAGATTACACAAGGGGAAAATTTGTGTACTGAGGTACAAAAGCTATCAGCAAGAGGTGACTTCTGCAGTTCAAAATTATGTTCCAAGGTGAAATCATGATGTTAGAGGTCACATGCACTTAGCTGTCATGTGCCTGGCAAGCTCTAATATCTCTCAGGGTTACTTCCAAAATTTAAATTGGAAATAAGATGTATGCTCTTAATACTGAAGGTAATTAGCAACTTCAACAAGCATCCAATGGAAGCAATAAATCTATTATAACTTGAAGTCTTTGAATATGTCTTTTCTTGTAGTAACAACAAATTAGGCTGATACAACTTTGTTTCATTCTGGCAGAAAATCATTCCCACAGTTAGTTACTGCTACTCAGGGTGCTATGTTATACACGTTGGACAGAATTTGAGTTGTCCTCTAAAAATCTGACCCTATAGGGAAAAAACAGCCAAATCTTTTACTTCAGACTCTGTGTTTCAATATCAAAGCAAGTACACCAATGACGGTCAACTTTCCAGATCCCGAACTTGATTACACAAAACAGAAACCTGGTTTTCAGTGGGTTGCCTATACTAAGTATTTTAACTTTAAAGGCTTTTGACATCAAAGCATTTTCTGACTGGATAAAAATAAGTTGCCACTCTTGTGGTAATTTTTTTCTATTTAACTCAGCATTTGTATTTTATATAGTTATTTTTTCCCCTGGTCTCACAACTGTGATTAAATATTACTGATAACTGTAAAGACAAGGTGCAAATTATGGACTAAAATTGGTTGCATACTGTACAAAGCTACAAAGAAGAAAAGTTAAATAGTGTTAATGAAGTGTAATTTGTTTGCTTCCTGGTGACAACGGGTGTTTACACCCTTTTCTGAAAGTACATCTCTCTTGTGGTTGAAGAGACTTAGGTAACTGGCACTATCAGAGCTTTTATTAGTATTTTAGTATGTTGAGTGTTTAGTAAGTATACATATAAAATGACAGCATATAAATACTAATTACTGTCTGTTTGGGCTCATTACCAACATAAGAAGTACATATGCTCATCCTGATAGATTTTAACATGTTACTCTTTTGCAGTGAAGCATCCGTAGCAGCACATAAGCTGATTTTCAGACATTTGAATTCTTTTACATCATTCTTCACTTAAGCAGAAATTTATTTATAGAACTTGAGTTACATATCAATAACTTTATTAACAGAAATCTGAGTGATCAAAGATGAAAGGA
Source organism: Falco cherrug (assembly GCF_023634085.1). Taxonomy (NCBI): domain Eukaryota; kingdom Metazoa; phylum Chordata; class Aves; order Falconiformes; family Falconidae; genus Falco; species Falco cherrug. Next base: position 9,936,214 of record NC_073698.1, read on the forward strand.
TGTTCTCCATGTGTCTTATCTAAGATATTTATGGGAGCTCCATTTGCATAATATCACAAAGTTTCGCTACTCGTAGCAGTGTTACAAACTTTAAGACTGGGAAAATCAAAATTTGAGTTCACAGAGGCAGTATTATGCTTACATATCAATATGTGGTGAGACCGGACCTCGAATGCTGGGTTCAGTTTTGGGCCCCTCACTGCAAGGAGGACACTGGGGTGCTGGAGCGTGTCCAGAGAAGGACAACAGAGCTGGAGAAGGGTCTGGAGCACAAGTCTGATGAGGAGAAGCTGAGGGAACTAGGATTGTTTAGCCTGGAGAAAAGGAGGCTCAGGGAGGACCTTATTGCTTTTTTCAACTACCTGAAAGGAGGCTGTAATGAGGTGGGGGTTGGTCTCTTCTCCTAGATAACAACTGACGGGACAAGAAGAAACAGCCTCAAGTTGCAGCAGGGGAGGTTTGGGTTGAATATTAGGAAAAATCTCTTCACTGGAAGAGTTGTGAAATATTGGAAGAGGCTGCCCAGGGAAGTGGTTGGGTCCCCATCCCTGAAGGTATTTAAAAGATTTGTAGATGTGGTGCTTAGGAACATGGTTTAGTGGTGGACTTGGCAGTGTTTGCTTTATGGTTGGACTTGATCTTAAAAGGATCTTTCCCAACCTAAACAATTCTATGATTCTATGTAAGATCATTTCCAAATTGGTGTCCAGACCATTGGACTATATTCCCATACAATTCTTTTCTCAATAAAATCTCATAGCTAGATGTATTTATACATGTCTATTACTTCAATTGGAGGTGAAAAGGAGGATGGTAAACTCTTTATGCTATTCTTTACCTGCCAGCATAAAGAAATCTATGGCAAATATCCATATCACACCCCCTTAGTCTGTACACAAAAAATCTTATTCTTCCTTATTGAGATATGTATCAAACCTCTTTATGTGAACGTTGGGGTAGGAAATAAGCAGTTTTTTTCTGTGCAAACCAAAATAAGCAAGCACAGGCTGGTTGCTAAAGCACAAAACTATTTGGTTTTAAACCATGTTCAGTGTACATACAGCCTGAAAAAGAGTTAAATTAAAAGTTAATTAACCTTTCTAGTGAAGATACTGCCCTATATGAAGTTTATGGAAGACTTTTATGGGAACATGAACCCCCATTTCCTTGATGGTTGCTCTGGACAGTTAGTTGTGAGGGGAGGAGGGATAATGAGCAATGCAGTGCCACAAATCCAAAGGCTTGTGGGCAGTTTGTCTCAAACCTAGAAGGGTAGCTTTATGTAGTTTTCCCAAATATCTTTTCCTCTTTGGTGGTATTAACTATGTGAGCACACTGCATTAAGCACTTGGGTTTTTTTATTATTTGAGGTTAGATCAATAGGGTTGTTGGGGGGGACAAGTTGGAAAATCAAGTCATGATTTAGGAGAACTGCTGAGAAGGTAAGATGTTTCAGGACCGTGGAATCAAAGGCTCTGAGGAGACTGACTTGACCTTCAGATTAGTTGCCAAATTATCTCATAACTAGCAGAGCCAAAAGAAAAAAAAAATGTCTAGACTAAAAGTGAGGAGCATTTCAGACAGATATCTGGTACATTTAAGGATGGCCAAAAAATATGTTTGCTGGGCCCATAGATCATGTGTTACTTTTTTCTCTTAAGTGCTGCATTTTAATTGATAAAATCACTTTGGCTTAAGAAGGCTCCTTGACCCTCAGTTCTTCTCCAGAATGGTTCGCAAAGGAAATAACTGCGGGTACCAAACCCAGAATTACCATACAGTAGCAATGACACAGGACAGCTTTGAACCAGTCAACAGAACACAACACTAGGATGACTAAGTTCATAGAAAGCAGTGCTAGAAAATCTACTCATAACAGGATATGCTGACTTTCTAAGGTTAAGTCCAGATAAGTTTCATGCAACATAGCTTGGCGGTACACCTTACCAAAAGCAGTATGGTATCGCATGAACTTACAGCTACAGTGCTCTAAGTCCTTTATAGAGACATGGAAAAATTTGTGATTAGTCAAGATGGGAAAAAGCAAAAGGAGCATGACTTTTTTAAAAGAGAACCATGGTTAAATATATGTTATTTAACTAGACAGGTTTGATTCAACAGCTCAAACAGCATTCATCCATGCTATTTAATCATTATCGTCATTCCTATCAAGTTTTTTTTGTCCAGACCAGCTAATACTGTTCTAAGCGTGTGGCTACAGCTCGGGGATGAGCATGGCCAAAGACTATTTCCAGTAGACAGCTGTATGTGGCCTCATGTATAATAAGAGTTTAGATGTAGAGATGCAAGCAATATGATGCCAATAGGCCTCTTGTTCCTGCGTTGTTTTATTTAGTAACACAGATGTAGCCAGAGAGGAGACTGGGGCAGGGGGGGCTGGGGTGGGAGGCGGGGAGATGGATCTGGATCCAGCTGTCTTTGAGCCATAGCATTTTTCTTTATAATGCACTGAGGCGGATTTGAGAGAGTATTAAAAAATCATGACAAAACTCTGTATCTTAGAGTAGTGGACCTAAACAAAATAACTCACTTTTTTTTACAAGGTAATTAATTTACCATCAAAGTTTTGAAGCACTGGAGAAAATGCATTTGTAGGAGGGAATCAATGTGTTATGGAAAAGATCAGACTGACACAGCGTCCTTATAAAGACGGACATCCAAGCTGAACCATAGAATTAAAATTGTTACATAATTCCTGCTGTAGGAGATAGCCAAGCTGATGTATGAGGCTAGGAGTAGTGAGGCTGAGAAAAGACAGTACATAAAGCTCATTTCCTCTAAACTTTCATTATGATCTCCACCGCACGTATACATTTCAATTCTCCATCATTCCATATGCTGCAAGTCTAACTGCTACACACAGAACAAGATGTCTTCTAGGAGCCAGATTAGGGTGAAAAAAATGTTTCCTTGTGTCAATTAGAAATTGATGAGTAAATTGCCAATGCAATTGTAGAAAATGCAGCCAGAATTGCATGAAATGTGGTCTTAAAATTATAAATATAGAATCTTCCATGAAAATTATGTATGTATAATTCATAAATTAAAAGTATAAATGAAAAGTACAGAGAAAATAAGCCAATAAAGCTGATTTTCTTATCTTGTTATAATTCCATCAAAAAACTGCATAATCGTACAAGTTTTGAAGGCAGACTGTAATCTAGGTAAATTTCACTGAGTCTGAGATTCTTAGTGTTGTAGTAGTTGCATGTTTCTACCTCAGTCATGCATTCTGCTTGAATTCGTCTAGCTGAAAACACTGATAAAGAAAACAAAAGTATTGCAAATATTTGTGGAACTGAAAAGTGGAAATTGAGTTCTTCTGAATTGAATTGAAATGGGATCTTTCCCTTGTGGGTCAAGAATAAAAGCAGAAAGGGAATGACGTTTGAGATAGGAAAATAGGCAAAATACAGACAGAGGCTGGGAGTTGTATAAAGGGGTATGAGGAACCAGGGAAATCAGCATCTTTGAAATTCAGTAGGAACAGAGCACCTGATCCTTTACAATTACTTGAAAATCCTAAACAAAATTAAAGTTGTATTTTACAAATACATCAGGCAGCTTTCACTTTAACTGTCTTATTTACTTCTAAAGCATCCGTTGCAGCTGGGTCCAAGTGTTACTTGGAGGCAGAAACATACTCACTTTTAAAACTGGGATCTATTTTTTTCTTGTCCCAAATGACTGTATTACAGGTGAGATTGGTGTCAGCATGTTATGAACCTCAATTTGCTCTGTAAAGAAGGTTCAAAGGCAAAGCAATCAGTAAGTCAGTAGTTAACTGGGATTGGCTGTGGGGAAGAAGGGAAGAACCTGACAGAGGGTATGCTGAGAAAGCCAAGGCTAGGGCCACAGATTCCTGGGGCTGGAAGGTAACCCAGGCTCATGCTGATACTGGAATTAGCTGATTTTTTTTGTCACTGGCCAAACTGTCACAGAGCAGCCTTCATCCCTACATTGTACCTCCCCAAATAGGGTGGATGTAGTCTGCTTATCCTGACTACTAAACTGTGTCCTGGACATCTGATCAGGTCAGGAAGTTTGCTAGTGGTTTAACAGGATGGATCATCAGATGTCACATATTCTGGTACAGGCTGAGGATGGACTGGCTAGGTAGTAGCTCTGCAGGAAAAAAAAAAGACCTCAAAGTGCAGTTGAGAAAGGAGTTGAAAATCAAGTGTGCTCTTGCAGTGACGGAAACTAATCGCATCCTGGGATGCATGAAAAGAAGCATATCAATCAAAGGAAGTGATTTTCCCCTTCTGTTTGGCACTTGAGGTTTGAGAGGTAAGTACAATTAACATGAAAGGAAAGCTGAACTTGCAACTCAAAATGAATGCCAGACCTGAACAAATCTCTTCAATGAAGATGAACAGGTGTGGGAATGACAACTTTTCTACTGCTGCTTACTTTTTTATTCCAGCAGTCAACTGAATTATTGACATACAAACACACACAATGACCTGGCTTTCCATAGCTGTGATGTAAGTATAGCTGCAATTGACACCCCACACTTCCTTTAAGGTCAGTGGAGGGGGGGGGGGGGGAAGATGCTTCTGGTGCCAGATTAGAGATGTAATTGAGATGTCTACTTCAGGATTAAATAAATCTTATTCTGAAGTGCCTATATTTCCCTCTTGACAGAAGAGATCCAGTTGTGACCTTCTCGGAGGAAACCACTAATGCTGTAGACATATACATTGCCTGGTGAGTCCCTCCTCTTTTATCAGTTTCAGACTGAGGAGTGTTTCAGGATGTAAGGCTCCAAAGCAAGGATTTTCTAATGGAACTTTCAAGAAAAATACTTAAGTTCCCACACGACTGATCAATACTTTCAAAGTTTTGGTACCAGGGAATCAAAGAACTTTTTTGTTGTTGCTTTGGGGCAAAGAATGTGCTTGCTTTTCCTACCCTTTCCTCCCAGCTAGTTTCCAGCTCTGATCCTTTCTCTCAGTTGTCCCAGAATCACTCATGACTTTGCTCAATTTATCTCCTGAGCTTAATTAAAATAATGGTTCAATTGTCCACTAAAAGCAATGCTCATACTCATTTATTTATTTAATAGCTTTCCTTTGTTATTTTGGAAACTTCAATATCAAGATTATGTTCAGGAGCAATTCAGTTTTCCAGCAGTGAAATTACTTTTTTCACCCTATCATATTAAGATCTGCATTCTGATTTTTTCCCTTTCATTGTGTACAAGCCAGGGATATAAGAACAGAGCATGAAGAGGCAAGAAAATGTAGGGCGTCTTTTGCAAGAAGCTGCATAAAGTAATTGGCATGTGTAAGAAGGACAGAAGCAGGTTCTAAGTACCATACTTGAATGGTAACCCACCAGGCACTTAATTTATATTTTTTGAAGGCTTCAGCAAGCTCCCCTTAAATTAATGAGAGTTTGCAGATTAAGAACTTAATAAGGAAAACTGGAAAGTCCTCAAGATATGACCTGTAGCCAAAAGATGGACACTCCCTTCATTCACTGAATCCCTACTTGGCAAGACTACCAAAGAAACCTTGGGAGAGTTGTATTTTTCCATTCTCTCTGACATGCCAAATGTTCAGCAAATAGCCTGCCAAATGAGGATGAACTACACAGAAGTATTTGACTAATATCAAGTGGTTGTATATCTGGAGAGGAAAGAAAAAAAGATGATCATACTAGGGTAATAAAGAGTAGTTGGGGCAGCCTGTAGCCCACAGGCACTTTCCTTCCGCTGCAGCACATGGGTGTTTATGCAATATAATGTGGTAACAGGCAAGCAGCTCCTCACCCTTAGACCTGGTCTGTGTCTGTCTTTGTGGATTCAAGCATTCTTTAGGAGACTTAAAAACATCTTCAGAGATGGAATGACTCTCCTATGAGGAAAGGCAGAGTTGGTGGAGTTTAGCATGGAAAAGAGACTGCTCTGGGAAGACCTTATTAGCAGCCTTCCAATACTTAAAGGAGTCTTGTAAGAAAGATGGAGACAGACATTTTAATAGGGCCTGTAGTAATAGGTCAAGGGGTAAGGGTTTTACACGTAGTCTGGATCTATCCTCTTTTAGTTTAAGGAAGACAATTTTTATGATGAGTGTAGCAAATCACTGGAACAGGTTGCCCAGAGAGGTTGTAGATGTCTCATCCCTGGAAACGTTCAAGGATGTAATTGCAAGAGTGTTTTGTTAATAAAACCTTTACGTATTGAAACTGAAAGCAAGTAAGATACTCAACAGAACTTAAAGCTGACTTTGTAGTATGCCACAAATTTATTCCATCATTTGATAAAGCATCACACAGCAAACTTGAATTGTACTGGTCAGAGTTCATATACCAGCTCTTCCCTGAAACATTTGTTTGGTTAAATAACTACTGGCAGCCAAGTTCTCTTGCATAGCCACATCTGTCCTGCTGTCCTAAACATCTGCTGAACCTTGGAGAAAAAGGAAAAGGCCAATTCAGAAGGAGAGCAGTCTGGGGATAGGGCCAAGAAATTCACTGATATTTATTCTGTACTGCTCTCGCTTCTCTACAACTTGTCAAGCTGGCTTACCAAAGTTGTCTGAATAGATATTGCTGGCAAGATTGGCTTGACAGCTTACAAAAGAAATCCAGGGCTCTCATTTTCTGCTGTCTGAATCATACCTCTAATAAGTACAAAAGCAACTGTGGTTTGCTTTTTCATGCTGCAGCAGATATTTCTTAGCAAATAATGGGGGCATCTACGTTTAGTTCATACTAAAAGTACACTTCTGAAGTAAATCTCCCAATTTTTCTCTTTTATTGTGGTCTGGTTTACATGGTGATAGAGTATGATGACTAGGTTCCATTTGAATGAAACTAAACTGTACTCCAAGAACACACCTATTGTACACCAGCACAAATGGACACTCACTTTCTAGGACTAGAGGAGGGCTACTCCCAAGTTAAAAAACCCAAACAAATTGACATTTATAGTGTTGACATACAGTCCTTAGTATCAGTGTTCTTCCTCTACAAGTATGAATGTTAAGACTCTGCTCTACTAGTACCACTAGTGGGGCAATATTACCAAAAATTCTGCCAAGCAACACCAGCTGAACATCAGAACATGCACAGTTTGACACAGTAATGACTGTTCACCCTGCCAGGACATAAAGTGCAGCTCATCATGCCTTCAGCATCCTTTCAGCTGCACTATAGGGAGGTAAGGAAGTACCACTGAATAATGCAAAACTTGTCCATACAAACACCAGATTATTATGTTCAAGAGCTACATTACAAAGAGAATTTTGGTGCAGAACATCAGTCAGTAGCAATTCTCCCTTGCTTACCTTATGTTTCCAATATCATATATGGTATAGCTGTTGCTTGGTTTATTTCACTTATCAAACTGCTTTTGTGAAAGAAAAGAACAAACTCCTCAAAGAACAGTTTGATTTTGCTTATCAAAAAACAGTTTACAGTTTTAGTGAGTCTTCTCTTTGTTTTTAATCTTAAGGAATTATGAAATGTCATGTATTTTATTAAATCCATTTGCTTTCTACCCTGAAAATGGATGGGTGCAAAAAATGAGCAAAGATATTACTGAAGATTTGTGAGTCATACTAAAATTTGTTTTAATCAGCTCAAACAAATTAGTACAAGTGTTTGCAAGTTTGTTACATGGTATCATGTTTAAGTGCATGAATATGGACATGCTTCTGTGACTGAAGGGATGAAAAGCATAAACAAAATTATCCAGGAGCCTGGAATTTTAAGTCTTTTTGCTTTTATAGTCAGGTGGCAGAACAGAAAATCCATATGTCAATCAAAAAGGAGCTGCAAAGGATTGAATGGAAAATATGGATCCAGATAAAGAAAGTACAAAGGGAAGGTTTATTCAACCCACTTACTCCTAGAAAGTACCCTGTGGTAATTTGCATTCTTTCAAGACGCCCATGTATTTTGTGCTGCTTGGAGGTTTTTTGCTTGTGTGTTTTGAATAACTAAATACATTTACTTTCTAAAGGTGATATTTATTTTTTTTTACTTTCTAACAAAAATGTTGGCAACTGTATACTTGGTGAGTCTGCTCTGTTCTCATGAGACCTCACCTGGAGTACTGCATTCAGTTCTGGGACCCCTGGCATAAGAAAGACATGGATCTGCTTGATCCAGTTCCAGAGGACGGCTACAAAGATCTGAGGGCTGGACCAGCTCTCCTATGAAGAGAGGCTGAGAGTTTTTAGATCAGAGAAGGCTCTGGGGAGACCTTATAGCAGCCTGCCAGTGCTTAGAGGCACCTACAGGAAGGGGGAGGAGGGACTCTATCAAGGAGTGCAGTGGCAGGCCAAGGGGGAATGGCTTTAAACTGGAAGTGGGTAGATTTAGATCAGATATTCGGAAGGAATTCTTTACTGTGGGGGTGGTGAGGCACTGGCCCAGGCTGCCCAGAGCAGCTGTGGGTGCCCCATCCCTGGCAGGGCTCAAGGCCAGGCTGGACGGGGCTGGGAGCAGCCTGGGCTGGTGGAAGGTCCCTGCCCATGGCAGGGGGGTGGGACTAGGTGACCTTTAAGGTCCCTTCCAACCCAACCCATTCTAGGATTTTTTTTGACCGATGGTTTGGGAGAATATAGTATGAAATGAATCTGCACTAAGCAGCTATTCTGCATTCTAAAACTCTTATGAGAATCATTGCAGAAAATTCAAGAAAAATTTGAACTGCAGGCAATTTTTTTTCCTTTCACTGGATGTTGTTAGGGAAATGACACTCAGCTTACTTTTGAGAGGTGTAGAATGGAGAAAGTAGTTGTCATTTCATGATTAAAGATTAGGAATAAAACTGTACCAGATCAAGCTTTAAAGCAGTATGAACTTAATAGTTAGGATGCTAAAAAAGTTATGAGGTATTAAAAAATGAAATTTGGGAGTCAAAAAAGATTTGAGAATTAAAAGGTGGCAATTCAATTCACTGAGAAATGTATTTCCTACACCCCCCCCAAGCTTCCTAAACAACATAAATTGGAATTAAATAAATAAACTGACTGCTATTGCATGTGCTTTCTCATTTTCATACAGCCTTTATCTTTTTACATGAGGACAAATTAAGGCTAAAGAAGTCTGACAGATGATTTAGTTCATTTGTTTGTATCAACAAGTAAAATTGTTGTATCTGTTTTACGCTAGCTAACACAGTATTTCCCAAAGTGAGAGCTCTGCCCTTGTTAGCAAAGTGAGGGACTAGCTCAGGGTAAGTGTTCCAGGAAGCTTTTCAGCCATTTGACAGAGTCACTGTGTTTTCTTTAAATTTTGCTTCATTTTAAAAAGATGCTTTCCAGCTGTTAAAGTCTCAAGAAGTATTTTCAGAGTCTGCTTCTGAATCTGCAGAGAGCCTAAGGAATCACTTCGATGTATCAAACAGAGACAATCCTTCCAGGAATTGCTAAATTCATATGCCTGTATTTTCAGTATCATTATAGTAATTATTTTACCATGATCAATGTATGTGACAGAGGACAGAAAGTATTTTTTTGAAGAATGTCAATCTTAAAACGGGTGCTGAGAACTATGTCAGCAGCTACTCAGTAAGGTGGCTGCAATAGTGTGATGGATTTATATCTGTTGTTTGGTTTTGGTGGGTTTTTTCCTCTGAAGTGCATGGTTGATTTACAAAAGGTAGACTGAGAGCATGGCTGTAACATGAAATACTTTCACAGAGGCAAAAATATCAGGTACTCGTGACTTCAGCAATGAAAGGCATAAGGAGGCAGTAGCTGTGAATTGTAGCTGGGCATATTCCAACTGCAGATTACACATGCATTTCTAAGAATGAGGGTAACTCAAACCTCCAAGAGATTCTCAATCTGTTCATTTTTCTGTTCAGCCTCTAACACCTTTCTAGAAGCTCCTCTTTAGTTCATAACAAGTTCCAAGGCCCAGTGCAAAAAAACGTGAATACACTGCAAAAGGCAGGCATCCAGACTAGATCTAATGGTGGTCTTATCCTTGAACACTAAAACTTCAGAGCTATGAAAAAGGATTTGAAGAATAAACCTCGTTTCACCTAACACTGCAGCTGGGTGGCCATCAGCTTCCTCCTGTGTCCTGGCTGCCTTTTTGCTGGTTGTTTTCCTCTCTCAGCATGTCTGGACTTCAGACGACTTAGCCTTTGGGAGGGAGGCTGTAGCATCCAGTGCGTAGGGATGCATGCAGTGGAGCTGCAACCCTAACTGGGCTCCACCGAGCAAAAGAAATCAGTGGAAAACCAGATCTTGCAAAGGGTATTCAAGAGATGGCAGTGTTGCACTCACCATCCATCCCTGCTGCTGGAGATTTCATCTCAGCTGGTCCTGTGTCAGTGGAAGTTTTCCAGGCTTTTCAGACCTCTTTTCTATCCCCTCTCCAGTCTTTCAGCTTGTTTTGCTATTTTAAATTCTAATTATGCAACTGAACCATACCCATTAAAAAGAATGTGTAAAATGCACGGATAGCATACCTCAGGGTAAGGGATATACTAGAGGCTCTCCAAAACTCCCTAAATGGAGTAGCAGTTTTCCTAACAGTCCCACAATGAAACAAAACTGTTTTCCTCTATCTGGAAATACCCAGCAGTGCCCAGTGCTGCACAGATTACCATGTGTTCAGCACCAGGCGTCTGGGTGACTGTTGAATGTCAGGGCAGTACTCCAGCAAGAAAGTGTGAGAAACCATAAGCAGAAACAGAGTAAACCACTAAAATTAAAACAAAACAAAAAAAAAAAAGAAGCAAGGGCTGACTGATGTAGCAAACAGTCACTGCTGATGTTATACTGGCTGGTGCCAAGAAGCTGGAGCAGAGAAGAATTACATTAACATCATTCTGGTGCTATTTGGCATCAATAATGCACAGCAGCAAATAACAGGGAATGTCTTACCGACTCTCTTGTCTTAGCTTGCAGCACTGTGGATTCATACCCAGCAGTACTGCCCTAAAGGCAAACGCTCCAGCAATATTTTGCCACATCCAGCAGAAATCAGGTGTCAGGTCTTACAGAATCCAGCTAGGACCTGGGAAAGCCCTGCCATAGGGGTTGAAACTGGGATGGGCCTGGCAAAGACCTGTTTGGGATGACTGCTCCAAAGGGTGCCCCAGGCAGTCCACATCATTTGGGACAACAAATTGGAGAAAAAAAAAATCAAAGACAGTTTCTTAGATTGAAAAGGTGTCAAAGCCTCAGCTAAACTCTAAGCACTGTTTAAATGTAAATGGCTATTTTGTCTGGAAGAAAGTGGGAGCTTCGTTGGGATGGTTCCATTCATCAATACTTAATTCATATATGCAGGATCTTAATTTATATGTTGTTCCACTACACCACTTGGCATCCATCAGCAAGAACAGCTGAGCTATGCAGCTGGGACTGGCATCTGTGCTGACAGGAGTCTTGTATTCACATGTCAACTATTGGCATGAGGCACCGTGTTTTTTGACCTTATTTAAGGCAGAAGTCTGATGTAGAGTATCACAGCACAGTCAGAAGCAAGCCACCATGCTGATTTCAAGGTACAGAATCTGTTCAAACAGAATCATGAAGAAATGCAGTTTCCTGTGCTCGAGAACTGAGTGGGTGCGTACAATCCATTTTAAGAAATATAAATAAGTCAGGTTTAAGCATGTTTGAACTTTTTCAAACTTCTACCTAACCTAAATTTCTGAATTCTCAGAAAAATGAAGTGGTTTTCTTTCATACATTATATGTTTCTAGACACACCAACTTTGTCTACACGACAGGAGCTAGTAGGTGCGTGCAGTAATAATGGAGAAACCGTGCCTTGGGCAATGTCTTGGCGAGTGCTGAGGACTTGCTGTAAAGAAGAAGATTTTGTTCTCTTCCTTCCCAGGGAATTCACAGGATGTTGACAGTTCTCAGTCCCTTTTAGCACTAACCCAGGGGTGCATATCTTGCTCACAGTCTTTTAAAAGGTCATCTTTAATCTTTGTGGTTCTTTCTTTGCAATCATCCAAACATTGTCAAATATCACTCCACCAATTCAGCAAATAATGGGTGAACACATCAAAAGTAGTGCACTCCAGAGGCCAGCAAGAGAAACGTTTGTTTCACACAACTACCTAAATTAAGCCTTGCTTAAAAGGGAAGGAATATTTGTTTTAAGAGAAATCCCTAACATCCTCAGGAGTGTTGTGTAAGGTTTGTACTGACTTCAGACCAGCATCACAGTGACAGCGTTGTCAGGGTAGAGGGCAAATCCAAAGCCTGACGGGGTCAAAGGACCTTCTCAGTGGTCTTTGGACAGGGCTTCTAATCTACTCTAATGCATAGATGTGTCTGCCATGACACATCAACACTATTGCTCTTCATCTCCTGTACTGCCATTGCTTTTCAACCCTGAAACATGGTAACTGGGGGTTAGATGGAGGTGGCGTCTGCCACCTTCACCCTGTCTGCAGATATGTTGCCTGTCACCCTGGCAGACACATCAGAAGTGCAATGCACCAAACGGCAGCAAAGACAGAAGAAATTAAATTTAAACATACATGCTGAGTTTCAGGAACAGCATTAAAACAAATAAGAGTTTTCACTTTTTCTGCTTTCTACAAGCAGTCATTTTGTGACATGCTAAGTGTCCAAGCTCTTTCTGGAGAGAACTAGAGGCTGAAAGGACCAGTTACACTGACTCAGTAAGCACTGGAAACAGAGAACTCTGGCTTACAGTGGGATTACAAAGTGTAATGTACATGAACAATGAAAGACATAAAAGCCAGCACACTTTATTGACAGTTGGTTGAGACCATGACTCAATAAAACACCATTCAGTAATTTAATATATTCTGAGAAATTCATCATGCATATGAGTGCAAAGATATTAATCTGCTCTTCATATCTGTGTTGCTACAGTATTTAAGTGGGAAAAGAGACAATAAGCAATTCATCTGTTATGCTTCTGCAAAAACAAGTACATTGATTATTGTTAAACAAAATCAAAAGTCATGTAAGTGTGTTTCTTAATTACAGAAAAGGAGCCCCAGCAAGGGGCTTGAACAGGAAAAGTCACTGATGCCAATATTTTATACTGAGAAGTGGTAAGATTAGTTGGGGGTGGGAGGCAGGGAGGAAGGGGGTAGGTTCCTCTATCACCAAGCAATGAAATCATCCAATAAGATACTTTGTTTTGAAAATGGAAGAGACATTGCAAGCCACAACTGAAATGCAATATGTCAGGTAGGCTGCTTTTGTTCATGACTAGGTTCTTTTACCTTCTTCTACATTTAACAGCAATATTTATAAATATTATCCTGGACTATGATCCAGGAAAATAGTTCTTACAAACCTACAATAAGGAAGGTTTTATTTAACTAATTCTTATGGATTCTACCCTAGAAATTGCCAAATGCTTCAGCCACTAAATACACTCCGAAGAAGATCAGACCATTATGATACCACTGCCTTCCAACATAATATATTTGAGCTCTGAACAAATTAAAAAATACCTCAGATGTAGTTATATTTACTGTGATGAAAAAAACTTGATAAATACCAGTGCAACAAACCTTGAGAAAACTTACATGGAAAAATTCCCATTTTTATTAAGTAAAATGAAAATTGTTGTAAGGATGAATTAGTAGAAATAAAGTAAAATACATTTTGCTTTGTTTCTGATTTATAAGTATTTTCTACAACTAGTCCCCACAGAGTATGATATAAAGTAAAAATCAAAACAGACCACAACATATTGAAGTAAAAAAAGATAGGAATAGAGGAAAGGGAGACAAGGGAGGAAAGGTGGATCAGTCTTGTCCCTTCCTAGGCTGAAATGTAAATGACATTTTCATGTCTAAAAAAAGGTGCCGGAGGACAACTTGTTGGCTGTACCAGTGTTGGTTCTCCCAGTTCAAGAAAAACTGAAAAATTGGAGGACATCCAGTGGAGGGCCACCAAGATGGTTAGAAGCTGGAGAATTTGATATATGAAGAAAGGTTTAAAGAACTGGGTTTGTTCAACCTAGAGAAGACAAAGCTCAGAGGGATCTAATCACTGTCTTGTAACACCAAAGAAGTCATTACAGAATAGATGGCAGTGCTGTTGTCATAGCAATCTATGTGATGGGACAAGAGGCAAGGGGAACAAGCTGCTTCAGGGGAAATTCTATCTATAAAAAAAAAAAATACTTCACTATGAGACCAAATAAAGATTGGAATAGGTAGACCCAAAGAGAAGTTGTGGAATATCCCTCACTGTAAGACTTAGCTTAACAAGTTCTTTTTATTTGCAATAAAAAGCCACCAATAGATTTTTTTTAATATTGTTTTATTAAAAAAGAGACATGTTTATGTTTTATGTTTTTAATTTCTGTTGTATTTAATTTAAGTTGTGCTTAAATTAAATACAACTATGTATCAATGATTTCCCCAATGATGTGTTTGTATCTGTTTAAGAAAATAATCTTTTGGCATTGCAATGCTTTTTTCATTAATGCACATATGTTTTCTGAGATATAAAAATACACATAAATGCTTGTTGCCTTACTCCGGGGAGTAATTTTGCTTTATCTGATAAGAAAAGATATGCCTTGATGCAGAAATTGTGAACACAAAGATCTGTCCCATAGGCATCCAGAGATGATACTAGGTGATCATAAAAATTAAACACAATATAAGGTTTAAAAGCAACACTATTATTAAATGAATTCAAATAGTGGAAGAATTTAAGCTTGTTTTTCCCACCTGAAGCACCACTTTCAAAATGCATGTTTTTGAAGTTCAAATATTATTTTTTTTTCTGAGAAGATACACATTTTTACTCTTTATTCTTTTCCCACAAAGACTTCCTAGTACTTGTAGCTTGTTTTCTTCAGAAGATATAGTGTATTTGTCATTCCCCTGCTAATTATCTCTTGGCCAATTTTAGCCACCTCAGGAAAAAAAAAAAAAAAAAAGAGGAGAGAAGTCACAAAGATGCTAAGTGTTCTCACAAATTTAATGAAACAAAATCAGTGTTAGGGTAGGGAAGAGCTGTCCAAATCACTATCTCTGCTAAGGGAAAGAGAGGCAGCGTTCAGCCCTTTTCTGCTGTGTGCAGCAGCACCTGCTGATAACATTCCACGTGCTGCCTGCATGGACGAACTAGCTGACTCTTGCTTGGCTACTAAACTAAGGCTAGTGAGATGGAGCAGTTAAGGGGAAAAAAAAAAATCTGGAGAGAAAATCTGACCTTTTTACTTCCAGGTCTCACAAAGCTGCTTTGATTGCAATCTCAGTGCTGCAAAGAAAGAAAAACAACAAACTAAAAAAACCCCAACCACTTTGATGACTCCACCTTGTGCTGCAAACACCCCCCCAAGAGACCACCACTCATATTTTCAGCAGGGAAGCAGGGAAAATTTCATTGAGCCCAGTCTCCTCCTCAGGTTCACCATTCACCTCCATCGCTGCTAAATGCAGAAGCCTAAAAGAACCTAACCTGTAAAATGCTCACTATCTGAAGTCCTCCTGACTTCTCTCTGTTCATGCTTTCCTGAGGCCTTACACAAGGGTATTGAAGACCTGAAAAACCTTCCATGCTATATTTATTATTTCAGACACTGGGGTCAAAAATTTCACAAGTTTAAGCTAAAGGCTCAATATCTGTACAGAGAACTAACAGTCAGACTGGTCTACTTTACAGAATCTGAAGGTATCAAATCAAATAGATATTTTTTCTGTTGAATCAACAGATAGAAAGGACTTTGGGTTAACTCCAGTTCTTTCAGGGCATGCACCACTCTCTGCACCTTTCTACCCCTGTCTTTGCACACATGCTGTGGCTGAGTGTACCTTGGCATCCGATGATTTCTGCCACTTAGAAACCAGAGGAAGACCAATAAGGGTACAAATTATCCAATCACAGGATCTCATTGAAACATGAGCTGTGAGACACCAACAGACATGACAACCTGGGAAAAAACAGAATCGCAGAGTAGTAGGGTTGGAAGGGACATCTGGAGATCACCTAGTCCAACCCCCTGCTAGAGCAGGTTCTCCTGGAGCAGGGTGCGCAGAGTCACATCAGGTGGGTTCTGAATGTCTCCAGAGCAGGAGACTCCCCAGCCTCTCTGGGCAGCCTGTGCCAGGGCTCCGTCACCCTCATGGTAAAGAAGGTTTTCCTCATACTCAGGTGGAACTTCTTATGTTTCTGTTTGTGCCTGTTGCCCCTTGTCCTGTCGCTGGGCACCACTGAAAAGAGCCTGGCCCTGTCCTCCTGACACTCGCCCTTAAGATATTTGCAGACATCGATGAGATCCCCCCTCAGCCATCTCTCCTCCAGGCTGAACAGCCCCAGCTCCCTCAGCCTTTCCTCGTCATGGAGATGCTCCAGTCCCCTCATCATTTCTGTAGGACCCTGCTGACCCCTCCCCAGTAGCTCCCAGTCTCTGTGGAGCTGGGGAGCCCAGCACTGGACCCAGCACTCCAGGTGCGGCCCCACCAGGGCAGAGCAGAGGGGGAGGACCCCCTCCCTCGACCTGCTGGCCACCACGCTCCTCCTGGTGCCCCCCAGGGTCCCACTGGCCCCTTGGCCACAGGGCACACCGCTGGCCCACGGGCACCTTGCTGCCCACCAGCACTCCCGGGCCCTTCCCCGCAGAGCTGCCCCCCAGCAGGTCACCCCCAGCCCCTGCTGGTGCCTGGGGCTGTCCCTCCCCAGGGGCAGGACCCTGCTCTGGCCTTTGCTGAAGGTCACTCGGTCCCTCTCCGCCGGCTCTCCGGCCTGCCCAGGCCTCGATGGACTTAGCCCTTCATTTACGTGCTGTGAGACTATTCCTGTTTCTCTGGGCATCTCATTAGGATTGGTACATTTTAACTGCTGTTGCTAAAGGTTGACCAGTTTGCAGAGTGGCTTACTCAATTTTAACAAGGAGTATTACTTTACCTGATGCCTTTGAAATCATTAGTGAATTAAGGTGTTATGTCAGCATGGGTGCAGAAGTCAGCCTAGACTCTCCTCCCCCTCCAATTAAAAAATTCCCTGGATGTCACATATATGAGTCAATATTAAACCCCTTGTCTTCGTTGAAAGAAAGCATGGAATTAGGTGGGGTGAAGCTAAAGAGCATAAATAAATGAAAAGAGCTCCATTCCCTTTCCAGCACAGGATCCTGTAACCAGTATGCTATGGATTTTAGGCTCTTCTCATGTGGACAGTAGATGGTATTTGAGGAAAAAAAAAAAAAAAGTATATTGGTTCTGAACACCTCTGCCACTAACCAGTGCTGTCTAGTGTATCCCAGGTCAGTAAAATTAGATTTTTAAAGCACTGATTACATTTTTTTAATTATTAATATTATGGTATTTTAAACAAGTTTTATCAAGATGAAAAACATACATAGCCGAATATGATTGTTTTGGTCAAGCTTAATCAGAGACAGACATATGTCAAAGCTCCCAAGTCCTGGATCACATGAAGTAATTGATCTGGGATTGGACAGAGCGGGAGTGTGTGTTTAGGAGCTACTGACAATGAAAGAGAAGGCAGGAGTGTGTCATGGACATCTTTGGCTCAAAATCTCGAATTTCAAAACCCTAAGTAATGTGAAGAAATCACCTGAAGAAAATAAATCAATAAAATAAAGGGGTCAGCCCCTATTTTCAGCAGGTCCCTCAAGCCGTCAGTACTGACTGCTGAATAATGACTCCCTGATATCCCAGCATAGTAAAATCAGGTTGGTATCAGTAAAAGGCAAGTATCTCCCTAAGAAAGATTAATTTCTTCTTCAATATGTTTTTATGAAGGTGAAATCTGATTTTGGCAAGAACACCTCCCCCTCCTTGAGGCTGATAGCCATGTTGAATGGAAATCAAAACTGGAAACCTTCACTAATTGGTTCAGAAGCCAAACTGAAGCACATTTTACAGACAAGGATTCCTTCTAGCTATAAAAAGCAGCATGTTAACTGCGAGAGCCAGATTTTGATATCCCTCATACTCATGTAAATCTAAAGCACATTTTTTGCATTGATTAGAAGAGCTCTGTATTTGCACCAAGCTATCAGGATGCATCAGTTGGGACGGTTGTAGACTGAGATTAAGACCAACAATCTACAAAGACAGACAACAAATAGAAACCCCTATGAAGAGAGAGGTCACAGTGCCCTATTATTTCCATAGAAGAATGTCTCCATGGAGACAGACACATTCAGATTGGAGGCAAGACAACTTTTAACAGCAAGAGTAATTAACTGTTGCAACATAATTAAAGGATGTAGCTGATTAATCATCTCCTGGAGGCTTTACATTTAGACCAAATGTCTTTCAATAAGATATACACTGGTTTAGTCACAAGTTCACGGGCTTGAGAACACTTGCATTAGAGGAAAGCATGATTTCTTCCACTGCTTGATTTACTGGGCAAAATTCCGTGACCTGTGTTATGCAGAAGGTCTCAGTGTCTGAGCAGATGGGTTTCTTCTGGCATTTAAATCTATGGAGCAATGTGAAAACTCACAACACACAAGCCTGCCTTAGGGTGAGCCGGTAAAGAAACCACAAATCTTCAGCAATACACATAAAACAATCTTTAATATGTTCCCTACATTGTTCATTTGAGCAGAGGGTCTGCTCATGGGTGGGAGGAAATTTGGCCTTATGCTTCCCTTCAGACAGGTAATTGATAACCCAGGAAAGAGGAAACTCTGCCCTCACATTTGTAAAAGTGGACAGTAAGAACAAATAAGGCAGAGGAAAAATAGACAGAACTTACATCATTACTTCCTCTGCACTTCCTTCATTTATCTTCTTCTGCATATTTGCATTTGAATGTAATAAATAGTCCCATTAAATTTTTTTGAGCTTTGGAACAGGCCCTAAACATTTCACATAATAGATATGTGAATATATATTCATTAATATGAACATGTGAATATGTGAGGCCCCTAAAAAATATGTGCCCTACTTCTTACTCATAAAAGTCAATTAGTTTGCAGCTACTGGATTATTTAAAATTACTCATCATAGCTAAATCCAAATACATCTTTGCTTTTCTGTGAACAGCAGTTATTCAAGCTCAAATCTACTTTAGATCTCTTGACACAGTGAAATATTGCTTGCTGTCTGACTGCATTTGTCAAAGGAGGAAAAAAAAAATAAAATCAAATCACCAGCGCTGAATCATTGCAACATACACGAAGGTGGCAGAAATCTTTGGTACAGCTCCTAGTACAATCACTGATAACATCTTTCATCTAAGAATATGGACCTTGAGTGACCACACAGTCATTCCACATAGCTAAAGAGTTAGGTTACATACACATATGAATGCGTACACACTCGTGTTGTACAGATTTCCAAATGGGCTTGCAGTAGTCCAGATATAAAAACTTTTTGTGTTGCTGAAATGTCTATAAAAGCTCTAGTTTGTTTTCCTGAGAGGGTCAGGGTAGAACAATCCACTGCATCAGTTTGATCACAGTGTCTGTAAACATGTAAGTCATCTTCTCATAATACAAATATATTTAAAAAAAAAAAATTGACAGTTAAAAGTAGAGTTCTTTTTACCTCAACTTTAATTTCCAGTGTTACAGAAGATAATCAAAGGTTAGATTAAAAAAAAAAAACAAAACAAACCAACTTAGCAACATATAGCAACAAAATAAGTGGCATCACATATCATCCTACAGCAAATATGCCTACCTCCCATCTTGAAGTTTTTTTTAGCTTTTAAAACTACTGTTTGATACCTAGGGAAGATATCACAGGCCTACAATCCTCAGCACTGTTTATGTTCACGTGCTCAGCTCTAAAAGAATGTATTCTATTTCTTGACAAGCAATGGGGGACAGAAATTTCTTTTTCATCCACCTGCCTACCTCAAGTTGCCCACAGTACGTTGTGAGGAGAGCTTGCTGGGTCTTCTGCAGGAGGTTCATACTCTGCCTAAATGAATTCAGACACATTTCAATGGGAAAGATACAGGATTTGTAGTCCTACCCCCCTTTGGCACAGTTCAGTAAGACGTGGCCACTGCCATCCCAGTGTCATCACTGAGACCAGGACTCCACCTGTTCCTGGTTTCTATTAGTTGTAGTTAGACTCTACTGCATGAAACAAGGGCTGACCCAGACTACGTTTGGGATTCCGAAGTTGTTCTCCACCAGCACAGTTTAGAAATAGCCAGTGACCACTGCCTCATCCTGTGTCCCTCCATCCTGCAAAAAGGGGGATCACAGTCTGTCTCGTAAGGCTGTTGAGAGGGTGTTATGATATCTGAAATGCTACATCAGGAGAAGAGAGGAGTAAGATTGAGTCAAAATGCATTGTGTCCTATTTCCTTGCTTTTCCCCCATACAACAATTACTCCAGAGAATAGAATGAAGTTGGAGGAAGGTTCTGGAGGTCACCTGGTCAAACACTTCGTTCCAAGGAGGGACAACTTCTCAGGTTGATCAGGAGCCTTTCCAATTGGGTTTTGAATACCTCCAAGGATGAAGACTTTACAGCCTCTCTGGGGAAGTTGTTGTGAGGTTTAGCATCTTGTTGGTAAAAATCCCCAAATATCTAAAAGTAGTCCCCCTTGATAACTAACACTTGTGACCCCATCTGGGTAAGAGAACAAACAAACAAAAAGAGGTTCAGATACCTAGCTATCCAGTTACCTAGCTTAGGATTAGCCATCTAGACTTCTGCAGTGCAAAGAAGAGCCCACCCAGAGTCTCCAAAATCAACCTTCTGCTTTGACCTTTACCCCAGCTAGACAGCATAAAATACTATAAAGGGCTTGTCCTGCATGCCAATCAAGGTGCCTGGTTTAGCTAGATGAAAGCCCTTCCCTCTACTTGAGAGTCGCACCTAGTGCCTTTATCTGGGATTGTTCACTTTAGCAGGGTCGGTACTTCCTCACGCATGAATCAGGCATAATCATCCTCACGTGAGAAGAGACCTTCCTTTCCCCTCTGTGCTTGAGCTGAAGTAGGAGCTGCAAGGCATGATGATATGGGTTTCCTTCAATGTCTGCAGTCAGGTATTTTAGTTTTCTAGAAATTACTCAAATATTCAGTCCGCCCAGGGAAAAGCAAGAATACAGCTTTGAGGAAAGCACTCGCCTTGCACAAAGACATTCCAGTCTCTGATGCAGTCAATAGTGTGGATTTTAGAAAAAGATAGTTGCAAAAAGTCCAGTCACTGGCCTAGTGTTTAGGAATATAATGAGATATATCTCAAGTGTGTGACGCCTGTTTCTTTCTTACTTTCTTTGTGTAATCAGTCCCCAATTGGAATCTATTCTTATACTGAGAAAACTTTGTCGATCAATTGAAGTTTTCCTCCAACTTGTAATTAGCATACTAGGCAGCCCAAAATCCATTAAATGATTCCTTTAGAATTTGCAGATTTCCCCCTGTGCACAAAATTACATTCCATTCAGTCTTGCTTTTTGTATTTTTTATTGCACACTGGATTTCAAGAAGAGAAGGGGACAGGAGAATGAAGAAGAAGCCACAGGAATTACTTCTGCATAAGCTAACTTTATGGAATAACAGGCCATTTTTCTTGCCTCCTTATCTAACTTTAATATGACATAACCATTGGTTTATTTGAATGATGGTGTAGATTTTAACATCAGGATGTATACCCTCTCTACTGTTTATCAAGAGGCATTGCATCCAGTTTATAAATTGCTGTTCTTCCCCTGTTTGCAGCCATGTAGCTTACCTCATTTCAATGATCATGCAATGTTCTTCCTGGGAAGTAAAATTAAGCTAACCTGAAAATTCATCGTATCTTACTGTCTTCATCAAGATTAAGCATACCAGTGTTCTCATAAGCATTTTCTCCTCCTTGCTGTTACTTTCAAAGATTCTGAGGGTGATTTTTATGATGCACCTCAATTTGGTTGTTTCTTCCAAAATGCATACACACATACTGCTGAAGATCATGCATGCACTGTATCTCAAAACCAGATGCAATCTGGACAAAAAGTTTATCTCTTGTGAGTGTGTTCTAGAGTTCGAAATCCTCCTAATCCAGCCTATACTTATTAACATTTTTCTCTCATCCATCATAACCATTCAATGTGATATATCTAAAAACACTAATGATATTACTCAGGCTTCATTTTTCTCTATTAAACAAAGACAAATCTTCTGGGGTCCTGTTTTATGGTAGACTCTTCAGATGACACTGATAACCCTTCTTCCACAGCTGTCCCCACTTTGATTGTTTCTTCCCCAGACATCAACGACTACCAGTCTGCAACAGTCAGATAATGATTTACAGAATCCTGTACAGCAAGACAAACACTATTCTATTTTTCCTGAAAATACCACTTCAATATCTCATTTGCCTTTTCCATACCTTTATCATATTGGATTATTTTTTCTCTTGCACCCTCTCCTCCTAAGTGCTGAACTCTTGGGAAACCACCATAATGAACATTAATCAGTAAGGAAAAAGGAGTATTTGTGGCAGGCAAGACAGGAACTTCATCACTCTGAGCTTCACTTTTAGTCAATAGAGATCATTACACACTTCAGAACTACTCTGGAAGTCACTTAAAAACTTGAGTGTCCCTTGGCAAGTGTCAGAATTTCTTACTGATTTACAGATGAAGTTTAGTATGCCTGTGCCCCTGGATTGGACTGTTCAGGTTAGATATCTAAAGAAAGGGAAGGTTTGAAGTTCCTGGTGTAATTTGTTTTAGCCTCCAAAATTTGTTTTAGACTCCAAAAAAAATTGGTTTAGACTCCAAAACTGTCTAATTCTTCTTGTACAATTGCTCTTTTTCTCCTTTCTACTCATTAATATTTTTCCATCATCAGAAAATGCTAGGGATTAGACTAATTATAATTGCATCAATTGCAAAAGCACTATATGAAAGTAGTCGCATTGTTGATCACTGAAGACTTCTGTGAAGAACCTTATGCAATGTCATAGCTCCCTTTACCATGTCACCCAGTTTCCTGCCTGCCTCTGTTTCACAGCATTTTCCAGCTACTAGAAAACCCAAACCCTAACTCTAATTTCCTCTGTAGCACTATATCAGCACTTAACAAGTCTGAACAGAGGAAACCCAAACCACATTTCTCTCATTTGGGGAAGGGGGAGGGGCAGCAGAAATTAAAACAATAATCCCATGAAGAAAAATATTGAAATATCTTGGATCTTACATTTACTTCCATACCCTTTTCTTCAAATTTTATTTGAAAGTAAACATACTATAGAGAAATGGTCTATGGATAATGAGATCATTCCACCCACACAAACATGCATTAAAGCACATCCATTGTCTATCCTATTCTTTGGTATTACGCTACCACTCCTGAAGCAATGCTTTCTTTAAAGAACGCCCAAAAGATGCTCTAAAAGTCCCTCTTTAAAAGACCTTGCTGCCAGGTTTATGATTTCAGAGATAACTAGTCTTAATCCTCTGGGACCAAGATTATCCAACACTCCCTTTAATTTTACTGGACTTTTTCTTCCACTTCCGTGCGGTCATTTCTATTTCCATATTCTCCTGCCTGCCAATCAACTTGCCTTTCCCGTCATATTCTACAGTCTTCATCTTTATGGAGACTGTTATTCAGCACATGTAATTTTACATAGCTACCTAAAGTACCCAAGTTAGGAAGGCAGCAATCCAAGGTCACTAATGAAGAGTTAAATAAGATGGAGGGCTGAATCACCCCTTGGGAGCGACTGTCCATTGAGTGGATAGGGTCTCTGGGACAATTTAGTTAGCAGCTTGAAGAAAAATGAAATAGAGCCGTCTTTTCCACCACTACTATGCCAAGAAATGTTTGTTTTGGCTTAGGGCCAAGACCAAATTACTTTTAATGTTGACTCAATCTGTTCTTGTTCTTCTTCATAACTTTGCACACAGCAATGGTAAACTTTAGTGATCTGTTTTTATTTACGTGGTGAGTTTTAACTCATCTTGACTTCTACAATTCCTACTTTATTACTATTTTGGATATTCATAATACGTTAGCTAAATAAATTTTCTGAGGGATTTTATAGTTCTTCCTTCCATTCCCAAAGGGAAGATCCATTCCCAGAGGATCCCATTCCAATAGATACCATTAACTGGGGTGAAAACTTTGGATAAGAAAGCCATCTTTGCCTGAGTGCCCCATCTCCTTTATATTTGACTGTCTGCTCCTGATTTTTATTTTTATATTTTAATTTTTATAATTCAGTTTCTCTCATAATTTTTCAAATACCTGTTCTTTTGAAATTTGCCCTCTTTCAACAAACAATAATGTTCATACAAAATATATTCCTTTAATTAAAACTGAATGAGCTCGCAGCTAGCATTTTTTAGTGTCGCATTATTCAATCCAATAAAACAAAGCACATAATAATAATAATACAGTTTCAGCTATTAAATATCTCAACAAGCTGTAGAGAGCTGCAAAGAAATTAAGATCTTTGGAAAACAAAGAAGACTATGCAAAGATTCAAGTGGAGTGAAAATCTATGTTTGTGCTTCTATTCATTACTGCTTTCTTTAATATATGCCTCATGGTTAAGAGATATTTATCAGGAAACAAAGGTAACATTTATATTCATATATTAAAGCATCACCAAAGAACATTCCTAGTATTGAAACGTAATTCTCTATTGCATTAAATTGCTATAATAGTCCCTGGAATCATTTTTGCCTGGATTAAATAGAACTGTCCCAAATAATTCCCAGGCACAGCTGGGAGACAGTATGAATCATGAGTCATTCAAAATAGGCATGTCTGGTATGATCAGACCATACCAGTTTTTTGAGAACAAGGAAATAAAGATTCTTTAGGTATAGCAACTGAAAATGCAGAATTATGTGACATTTACTACTGCAAAGCTTACAAGGAGGACACTGCCTCTTTATGTTCACACAAGGGCTTCTGCACAAAGGAAGTCTAGACAAGAGGCAAGACAAGGAGAAGTTTCAGATCAGCCTGCATCCATTGCTTAGGGCCTGTCCTCATTATAGCAAATGTGCCTTGTGTGAGGATCATTGCAGTGGTCTGGAAGAGAAGCAGGTGTGAGTTAACAGTTAGAAAGCACAGTGCTTAAGCTCAGCCTTTTGTCTTTTTTATTTTGTGATGTACACATGCCTGGAGAAATTCCATTCCCTGTCCCAAACAGTTTCAAGTTAATCTGTTTCAAAAAGACTAGAATTACTCTTAGAAACATGAGAAATATAAGGTCTGAACTCCAGGACTGGAATAGTGTCCAATGTTCCAAGTGGGTGCTTATAATTTTCAGATACCATTTTGATCTACCAGCATTTTACAAGGACCATTTTTCAGATCAACAGCACAGATATGTGGAACTAGCATCTTGCTTGCCATCAGTGATCTCCAACAGCAAGGTTACTCCAGGGTGCTGGTTTTACAGAATTTACAGTAATATAGCTGTTCCTGCTTCTGCTTCAGTCAAGACTGAATAGTCAAAGGGTTTTGATCACAGAAAAGCCTTGCAAGGAAGAAAATGAACAAACTGATTGCCACGCACAGTAAGAGTCCTTGACAAAACATGTAATTAAGGCAAGCAGGCAATTCCTTCACCAGCATTGTTCTTGTTCTAGCAGATAATACTAAACACTTGTCAAATATGCATTCAGAATTCTATTATCTTTCAGCAAAGGATACTTTTTGATTTGCTGCTGCTTAACCAGTTGAACTGTTCAGAGCAGAAATAGCAAAAGGGTTCAGAGCATTTGCTGAACCAGATCCCTGCAGAATATGTGATGGATTGAAACTGCCATCTCTGTTGTCTGCAATTCCATTGCACTCTCTGGATTAAAGAAATAAAACGGTTGATGAAAGAAAAGAACTTAGGCTTTAACAGTAAAGTTAGTCAAGACTGCATGTGCTACCATTTGGGAATGAAAATTCTTTTTGTAAATTATTTCTAATGATATATATGAGCACCAGCTAAGGTGAAAGCACCTTGATGCTAGATGCTATTCAAATGCATAATAAGAGAGAGGAAAAGCTTTCAGTGCAAATAAAGAGACAGCAGAATCACAGTGATACACAAAGAAATACAGAGTGATACACAGAGAAATACGGGGGTGGGGGGGGTGGGGGGGTGGGGGGGAAGATCTTTGCTTGTGAGAGAAATCCTCACGTTCCTGTTGAACAAACTGGCAATGCATGTGTCCACTAATGGCACTGTGCAGAAGTATGTAACAACATGCCATACAAGCACAGCATTGAGTCAAGGCTGTGTAGCTCAGACCAAGAACCAGTTTGAGCACTCAAGGGGTGCTTTTTCCGCAGCTGGTTTATCCACAGATAGGTCGGGTATCTCTGCTTGATGCTGAATTCCTGAATAACTCAGGAGATTGTTAACCTGCAGAACTGGGTGTTTTGGTACTACTGGCTAAAGTTAGGTGTCTAACTAATATGTAGTTTATACAGAAT
This sequence comes from Falco cherrug, assembly GCF_023634085.1. Taxonomy (NCBI): domain Eukaryota; kingdom Metazoa; phylum Chordata; class Aves; order Falconiformes; family Falconidae; genus Falco; species Falco cherrug. Next base: position 9,962,557 of record NC_073698.1, read on the forward strand.
TTGTTATTTGTAAACGATTCATAACCTTAAAGCAATGTGTGATTGGAAAGAAGGCAGCAAGTATCCTTCCTTAATACAAAATCCTTCATATCAGAAAGTGTCACTTGGTAACATTTTGGAGACTTTTCAGTTGCAAAGATTATACTGAATCAAAAGTCTCACTATGTAATTTAGAATAATAGAACATTTTATAGATTTAAATATTTCAAGTAAAGCCCATAAATAGACTATATTCATAATCCGACCAGCTCCCTGAGTTATGTAATTACTTGTTATGTTGCCCTGAACACTTTTTAGATTATATTTAAATCCAAAGCAATCAGTCTTATTATTTATTCAGTAAATTTTGTATGCCAGGAAAAATGCTGATCATTGAAGTCAGAGCATCTTCTCACACACCCATGCAGATTAACAAAATAGTTTCACTGCAAATGTCAGCATCGCTATTTTTAGAGGACAGCAAAAACAGCCATTGGGTTTATGAACTCTAACCCATGGCTGCCCAGAAGTGTGGTGTGTAGGTAATAAGACTATAGAAAATTCCACCAACAGAAAATGTCAATGCACATGCACCGACTCTTCCCATTTTGAAAAGCATTTTTTATTTAAAAAAAAAACACCACAAACAACTCTTCCCCTTTTCCTATATCTATTTACTTATAGTTTATCTATTTTCTACAGAGGAGAATGAAAGGAAATGCTATAAGATTTTTTTTTCACACTAATGTAGAGAACAAACACACAAAAACCCCTCTCAAATGTTGTCATAGTTCTAGTTATGATTTTTTTGACAAACTACAAAATTGTGAAATAATTATTCATTTCTTGCTTATGTAATGAAACTAGTAGCACCTCTACCATGATCATATCAAAATGACATATTTATCTAGCCAGAGAGAAACCATCAGCTTATGAGAAGTTATTAACTGATTTGAAAAGCCATTTTATAAAGCAAGCTTCAGTCATTTCTACTTGACATATTTAGGACAAATCAACTGCTTATAAATGCAAACACAGTTCTGAGTCATTGCTGTATTCCATAGTTTGCTTTTGCTTGAAATTTACCTACATCTGCAGAAATATTTAGTCCCTTGAGAGCACCTCATTGCATTCTCACTTCTGATCTAAAGAAGAACTTCAGGCCTTGTGCTCCCCACTGAATCCACGCAACGGGAGAAGGACCCAACATGGCACGTGCCATACAGTACCAGGTTATGACCATCAACCATGAAAGACAGCTTAGTACAAGGCAGACCAGAGGTCTGGGAAACGAGAAAGGTGCCATGGTTGACCAACACAGCATGCCAGCTTTCAGTCCTTTAGTTCCCTAGCAGTAAAATTATATTTAATTTGTGAAGCATTTCAGGGCCTATAGAGGACATGTTCTGAAGAGGATCTAGGCTCTGTTAAATATTCAGATCTATAAACTGTGTCAGTGAAACAGTTCATCTTAAACACCATTGCTATTTCTGTGCTTCATTTCTGTTAATCCCGTACTCTTGTCTTTCTCCTTAACCTTTGGTATTCTGCTTCCTCCCCTCTTGCTAAAAGTCCTGTTAGCATCCATACCCAATCTCCACAGAGTTCACTCCCACCCTTCCACAGCTCACCTGATAAAATAATCTGTGATGAAATTGCTGCAAGTGGCATGATGTAGTGCTCATGTCTGTGAACCAACACCGCAGTGAGACAGAGGGCAGGGAGAGCACTGCCAGATCTGGGCCGCTTTGTTCCACGTTGTCTGTAGACAGAGGATGTCAATGCTCCACTGTTCTAAGGACTCTGGCTACCTTTGGCTAGTTCTCTTTATGGACGTGTCTGCAAAATGCTGAAATGCTGCTTTCTGGGAAGACCTTGACACTTTTTTTCATTTATCAGTATGCACATACTGACGCTGCCTCTTCTCCCCCAAAACCTTCCATCTTGTAAGTAAAAACTCACCTTTTACTTCAGTTGTATTAAACCTTAGGGTCTACACATCTCGATGAAGCTATGTGTATTGCAAATGTCAAATGAATGTGTAGGTAAACATACTATAAGGTTCTATAGGGCCTATGCACATATAGCAAATGGATCCTTTGGGACTTGCACCTATGTTTTAGTTGGCAGTGTAATTAGGTCCCATATGGTTAATGAAATGTAACGTGTCAGTATTTTGTAGGCTGAGATTTGTCACACGGAGGTGTTGGATGTAACACCCACTCTACCAACTGTTCAAGAGTAGAAAAAACAAAATCAGTTAAAAGATAGTGCGTAAAAGAGAAATAGGAATCAGCCTTCAAGCTTTCAGTTTTCCAGGCTTCCAGTGTCCTCTGCCTCTCTGCCTTCCTAAGTGAGGTATGTTAATCAAGGTACTTTTTCTCAATAATATTTCAGAGTACCTTCTCTAGGGGCACAAACCCATGCGTGATCAGTAACAGAACACGCACACAAACTATATGTCCATGAGCTCCTCTGCCCTACATTACCAATAGTGTCTGAGTGTCCCCTACTCTCCAAAGTATTGATCCTCACAACATTTCTATCACACATTTGAAATGTGGGTGTTTGGAGCAAATGTTTCAAAGACACCCATGTGTGCCAATTCTCAGCCTACAAAATGCCAAACCATTACAAAATCATTAAGCAGCCCCCCTTGCAGATGGCTGGAGGCATGTCCACAGCAGGCTACAGAAGGGGCTTCAGGCGCTCCCAGTGTAGCTTTAATCTATTTGGTTGTGCTGAGCCACTAGTCAAGATCCTCAGCTCCACTGTATTTCTTAATGGAGAGATCAACTTGAACACAATACTGTGATGGTACAGCCCAGTGCAACCTTGGTGTATCTAAATCAGTTTCTCCATTGTAAGGTTGGTGTGATCTCTATAATTTCATTGGGGACACATGAGTAGTCCAGGAGAGCACAGAACTGAGTCTCTCGCTTCCACATAAACCATCCCAAACTCCCTGCTCCAATAGCCACTGCACTGTCCTACTCTCCACATCCAATATTCTCAGGCCAAATTTTGTGGTTCTGCTCATTTACTTTGATTCCCACTCCAGCTGGGACCAGAGAAGTTGAATGGTGTTAGAGGAAGAGATAATACTGTGTTTCCAGCCCACAGAGACATAAGCAAACCAAAGGCAAAGGGTCTCATAGCATGGCTTAGTGTGATGCACATACCATCTCCTGCGGACGAAGAGGCTTCAGCATCGGCCTGACATAGGCATAAGCAACCATGCACAACTGAGAAGCTTCTCAGCACCTTGCCTCCTGGGTCAGCACCATTGACATGTCACTCCTCCCACAGAGGGGTGCCTGAAGGTACGGTCTCTCCCTGCCTGAACAGCCTGTGAACGGCTCGCATAGCAGAATCTGTCTGCATAAACTGTTGGTTGAATACACATGAATAATGCATAAAGCTGTAATAAAATCAGCTTGGGAGCAGGGAAAGAAAAGGGGCTATGTTAGTCTGGATGATTCAGACAGTTCTAGTTACCAGGCAGGAGGCCAGGGAGAGAGGGAGAGGGAGAAAGGTCGCACAACTGAAGAAAAACCCAAATAAGGGTTGGTGGAGGAAAAAAGAAATTGGTACATCTACAGGTCAAGTAACTGTCACTTTTTTAAAAAAGCTCTATAGCAGGATGTTGTTATAACTATAAAGCTTATACTCCTCGGCTAAATCTTAGGTAGCTTACCAGAAGGAACCACATTCCTAGCCTGTCCCAGTTGTTACGTAAGTCGGACTTCTATACAAAACCCATAATGCTGAGATCCCCGAATGCATGCTGTACCAGATGCTTCATTTTGAGCTACTTAAGCATGCTGACATTTATGTTTTTGCATAAATGCCTTTGGATTTGGGAAAAAAATATATAAATATCCCTCCACAGAAATCCTGTCTGAGTGAACGAAGCTTTGAGCCCCATATCCAGTAAGACATAGACCGTCTACATATCCCTGTCTTTTCAGTAGGCATGGAGATGCCAAAAATTGAAGTTGAATATCTAAATGTCCCGTACAGTGGATACAATGGAGAGACGCAAATCAGAGAAAGAGAGCAAGTGATCCAACTTTATCATTTTCATACCCCTTAAATTTGAGCTAGTCTCATACTTCCCCTTTAGGGAAAGAAATAGGTTACACAAATTGCCTGTCTTTTTGCATATGCATGAAAATAAGCAAGGTAACTTCACATCCCACTGTTGGAAGGAACAAATCAAAGCAGCCCTTTATATATATAACCATGACTGAAGGCATATGAGAAGCTTATATTGGAAAGGTAATATACACACTCTCATATTCGCATTTTGGGCACATATCCCAATCTTTTTGAAAGCTTCTGTTGATGTGAAAAGGACTTGAATCCTGGTTTTCTTTTTTTGTATGGTGAAGATGAAAGAAAAAGGAAGAACTACTTACCTATCGATTGAAAACTTAAGTTTGGTTCTACTCATAAAAACAAATGAGCAGCGTGTGCAGGTTTTTACTAATATTCCTCCCTGGACTTCTCCAGAACATTATGAGAAAATTCTTAATAGTCAGCATGGAAATAAGGAAGGCCCTGAACCTCATTGCTCGTCCTCCATCAACAGAAACTATAAGATCCCTGTCCAAACTTCTGGCTTTTTCTCCTTTTCTATGAGATCATAGGCATCTCCAATACTTTCTGCAAGCCAGAAACACCATCAGGAGCATGCCAGCATGCTCCCTGACCACTTGCTCATTCTGTTTGCAAAAACCATCTCTGAGGCAATCTGGTGGAGAGGGGGTGGATGGGACGTGGTGTTGGGTTCTTCAAGTGCAACAGATGCTTTGACCAAGCAGCCTATTTGAATTAACTGAGAATGAAGTTGGGTATGAAGATTGTTGAAACTGATGAAGGTAAAATAGAGGAAGAATTTCAGGCTATCTTTCACTTTCAAAGTTTTCCTGAAAATGAAAAAATGTCCTGTTTTTCACTAAATGCCAAATCTACAAACTGAAAAACTGTGATACTCAAGGCTTTAAGACAAAATAAATGTAGAATTGCTGAATAATGTATCTAGTTAGAATTAGATTTTTTTAAAAAATAAGAATGGAGACTTTAAAGTCTGAACTTCAGAAGGCATCTGGACTAAGTTTGGGTTTTCAGATGAAAGAACTTTAAAAATAGTGTGAAACTTTGATGGTCTTTATTTTAGCCAGCTCTCAATCTACATTGGTTAATAGCCACATAAATCAAAAGTTTCAGAAATTTCCAAATCAGTGCATTTTATCTTATTCAAACAATTATCTACCTGAAATTGATTGATAGTTTTATTTTGACTGAGGCGGGATAAGAGGAAAAAAAAACAGTTAAACCTAACTAGGGAGAAGAAGCAAGGAGTCAATGATATCAGAAAAAGATATAGTAGGAAGGGAAAAAAAGCCCACCAAACACTGAGGAAGGAGAGATAGTAAGCTAGATGGGCAGAAGATGAATTATGACAAGACAAAGGCAGATAACTGTAGAAGGGAAAAGTAAACTGCAAGTTTATAGGCCACCACTGTATCGGTTTGCTAATAAGGTAAGAAACAATGGCTTGTATGCTGATGTAGGGAAAAAAAAATTCTTGCCTGACTGCAAGTTGAAGAATTGGATGGAGTACCAATCCCTCTAAAAATGAGCAAAAAAAAGGCTACATGCGCTTAAAAAAAAAGGATTTGACAAAACTGGAAAAGTTTATACAAAATCTAGAAGCTTAACTTAGTGTCTGGAAAACCCACTTTGCAGAAGCGATGGCAAAACTGAAGTCCTTTGGTTTAGCCAAAAGAAAGATTAGAAAAGGGTCTGGGAAGAGAAACTCTGAATACATATCAAGATCAAGGAGCTATAGGTTGAAGCAACACAAACATTTAATCTGAAGAACAGATAATTCATAGCCTGAAAAGACTACCCAATGGTGAAACCAACTCTATCTTTACATGAAGTCCTTCAGTGAAGGCGCTCTGTCTGTATCTTCATAAACAATACGGTTTAGCCTAAGCAGTAATTACCAAGAACTACTTAGCATTTTATTGCCTATCTTACATAGCAAAAGTAAGATATGGAGAGTAGACTTCTGTAATTTCAAATGAGGGAAAGGTGAACATGTTCTGTGACTCTGCCATGTTAGCTTGACTGTAGTTTATATATTCTTGCCTAAAGCTTTATGCACTCTAAAATAGCAATGCAGGACAACAGGTACACCTGCTGTAACTACCTTGATCACAAAAAACCTCTTAGCCCTCAGGTAATATAATTTTCTAGATCCTAGATAGGGGGTCCTCAAACTTTTTAAACAGGGGGCCGGTGCGTGGATGAAGTGGCAGGCAGTCATCTGCGGCTGCTTGGTTCCCCCCCAACCCCCGTGGAGGGGGGGGGGGGCGAGGGGGTTCTGTAAATACCGGGGGCCAGACTGAGGACCCTGGGAGGCCGTATCCAGCCCACGGGCCATAGTTTGAGGACCCCTGTCCTAGATGCTGAACATAGTCCTCTCACTACAATTTTGCATGTTTCTTTTGGCAGTACTTCTATTCATTTCCCTCCTAATGGCTGTAACATCATCTAGGAAGTTAGAAGAAATCTATCTCAGGAAGAAAAGGTAAAAAAAAAAAAAAATATATATAAAATCAAACCCTAGTTAAAGAAAATAACAGACTGAGAAACAGATAATTTTCCTCATCTTTCCACTGTTCTCAAGAGTTACGTTGGATTTTGGCCATGGGATTCATTCAGTGTGCTGGTTTACCATCCACCCCAGTTATTTTCTTTCCAACTGGTCTAGTACATATTGCACTTGAGCAATAGCCTTCCCCCACACATTGTTTGTCTGCCCTTTGACAATGTAATTGATTTTATATGAAAGCTTCCACTTATATCACCTGGATCATGTCTCTGGCCAGCCATGAATGCTACCAGACACTTCCAGGAAAAAAAATAAAATCAAACCCCTCAATCAGAGGAAGTCTTAACTGTGGTGTTTTGCATTTTATTTTTCCCACTCAGCATATTTAGAATGATGACTTACGTTAGTTTAAAAACGAGGCTGTAATTTATAGATGGGATTGTCTCAAAATTTGGTTGCCAAGGTAGATGGTAACTATTCTGTTAATAACCTTCCCAATCACTTCTTTCATGTGTACACATACAATATATTTATGTATAATACTCTGCATTACAGCATGGCATGCCTCCACATCATCAGAAGCCTGCAATCAGATTTTAGTAAGATGATTGCAATGTTATCCTCTTTCCAAATTAAATCAAAGGAAAGTCTATAATTTTTGATTCACCTCCAAGATCAGTTTCCTGCATGATCAAGAATCAGCTAGTCAGAACTGTCTTAGGGGAGACTGAGAAGTTTAAAAGATCCAGCACAGGCCTTTTGCCTTTCTTAGCTTTCAGGGAAATCACAAGTTAGCTCTTGTAAGCACAGGAAATTGCCCTCCATGTATGGACCAAGGTAAATATCTATTCTGTTCCTGAACTATACAGGAACTTTCCAATTTTGAAGCAACATTGATTTAATTCCTGCACTATTGAGCTACCTACCACATGGTTTTGAGGCGTAAAGATACTGACAAGTGCAGGGCATCTTTCTTTTCCTTGTTTATGTAGGAAATTGAATTCTTTTGTCTGGTAAAGTCTTTTCATCCCTGGGGTAAACTTGCACTCTGGAAAGTGGGTTCTCATCATAGTCCTTCCAGTGACGTTGGATAGATTTTTTCTGTCTCACCATGTCCTGGCTCCCATCACAACAAGGCCCTGATCTCCCCTGAATTCTCTATAACAGGATCTATATCAAGGAATATGAAATAATGGTTTGAGTGGGTTTTTTTCTTGTACTAAAGTGTACTAACTGCACTTTTGACCTTTAAATCTATGAAAAATTACTTCACAGATCCATGATTTAAATTTCCTGTCACTAGGTAGCATGCATGGAAAAAGAAAGGTCTATGGTTTCAAGAATAATAAAGAAAAATATTACAACAGTTTTAGAAATACTACAAATCATCACAAAAAAAGAATGATCTGGTTCATCAGCCCCTGCTTAACTGTTGGATTAATGCCACACCAATATATCCAAAAATGTTTCATTTGTATACAGCATTGATGATATAGAAGACATGCCAAATAAAATGGAATGAGGGGAACCTTCCAGCTCTTCTCTGAGTAAAACACTTTTTATCAAAACTGTCAAAGAACATTAATATTTGTGCAAAAAAAATGTAAAGGTTGACAACTTTCTGAATAAAGTTTGCATTTGATTTATAAGGTTACCTTTCATCAACTCTTTTAATATAACCACAAGACAAGCAGTTTATTTTGACTGACTTCTGAATTTTATCATAGCTTTCATTCACTAAAAAGTGGTGTTGTCTTGGCTTTCAATTCTGACTTGGAGTAAAAAATACTTTAGGAACTTTTTTTTTTTTTTAATTTGTTGTATGGAATATCTGTTTTCCAGTCAAGCCTATAGCATATATTCTTTCATCTCAAAGGCAAAATATCAACAAGGGACACAGAAAAGTGTACCACTGTCACTGCCCATGGTCATCTGATCACTTGTATAAGGATTGTCTTTCATAAAACTCCACTGACCCAGAAGGCACTGTGCAGTGAATCCTTGTTTCCTGGAAGATTTCCCATCTCATCAACTTGATAGATCCCTCCCTGACTGAAGAGGTGCACCCCAGGGACAGGGACAGGAACTGTGCCATTTCCAGGCCTAAGGCAGAAGACAAATTTAAGATGAAACTGAAGGACGCTGGACTCCCACCATCTCTTCTCAATGAAGGCAAGTTTTGTGACACTGCAACTTTCATTGAGTAGCCATAGAGTCTAAGTGACAGAAAAAGTGACATTCAAACACTTAGCCCCTACGCAAATGTCCTGTTTTTAGCTAAGTCTACCTTATATCGTTCCTTTCAAAGTGATACTCTTTAAAACATTTTAGAATACTGCACCTCCTAGCTCACCTTCCCTTTGTCATCTGATGGTATTTCCCATAACAATCTTCACCCCCATTACACTCCAGAGTATACCCCTCATATTATATTTTTCCGTCAGTCAAGATGCTTCACAGCGGGTACGTCTGGCCTGAGCCATCTGCCAGCAATGCCAAAGCGCTGTCTGGTCATCCAGTCACTGCAGAACAAAGTCAACATTAACTTGATGCTATTTCAGTTTTCTACCTCAGTATTCCCAGGTCATTGATAACTTTTGGTCACTTTTCACACTTGTGATGCTAGGATAAATATTTGAAATTGAGAAAAAGGGGCTGCTTCTTTTAGAGAGGCCAATAATCAATAAACATGAGCAAACACCTCAGCAAGGCAGGACTGGAATAGGGTTTTCCATTTCCTGTATTTTCTTTCAGATTAAAGGTATTTTTTATTTTTTCTACCAGATTAATGTGACTGAGAGCATATCAAATCGTAATCATCCTAATTTCAACATTTATGTTTGAAAGAGTTTAAAAGTCTCAAAAATTAAAAAATAAAAGTAATTTCAAAAATAAAAAATCCCAATTAATTATTTTGTCCAAGAGCAAAAATTAAACATTGCTGAAATAGAACATTCTCCAGTCTTTAGATAGGAAATTCTTCAATTTTCAGAAACAGATTTTTAGAAGTAAATTTTCTTTGAAATTGAAAATACCTTCATGGACTAGCAATGATGGTTTTTGGTACATTATTCCTATGTGGTATTTTTTTGCACATAAAGAATGAAAAAATATCATCTATGCTTAAAAAAAAAATCTAATTTTCAATTATATTATCTTGTGAAAAGCAAATATTATTTCTGACCGTGGTATAGTTTTTCAATCTTAAGTAGCAAAATCTAGAGCCTGAAAGAAAACTCTCCACAACATCATATAAGTACAATTTGTTCCAAGCAGCAGGTCAGCTTGTTGCAGCTCTTTCATTATTTCTTCATCATATTCTTGTAGACTACGAGTAATTTTCAATTTGCTTTTTACTTGGTAGCAAAGGATGAAGGCAAAAATAGTCTTGTTACCAGGCACCTTTGAACAAATATGAAAGGAAGTATGTGAAATAACCCTTATCTGCAAGAAAAACATATAATTCCGCTTTTGTTATGCTTGCCTGGGTACATCCTCAGAAAATTAATGTGAATGACCTCTTTATATGCACTTATGATAAATTAAAGTTGAGGAAAGTGGTATTAAACAGAAAGGGCTTTGAAGAAGAGTTTGATCTAATGTTTACATGCAGAGCTGTGTAAAGAAAATTGACAAAGTGGTTTCTTTCTTAAGTCTATATTCAAAAGTAAACCACAGATTTTACATAATGGAGTGAAATTTATCCCTTGCCACCCCCAATAAATATGGCCTATTGTATTTCAGTTGTACCCCTGTGAAGTTCTTTTTTTCCAGCATATATCACCTCTTTGCTCCATTCGGAGTGGCAAAACAGACAGTTTCAATGGTAATGAAAATTGCCTTTCAAAATATTAATTCATTTGTCTCCAGGCAGATTTTAAGCACAGGCGACTCTCAGAGATTGACCTTGTTTGCATCTAGGAAGGCCTCATCCAAATGTCAGTCCAGTCAACGAGAGAGGATTGACTCCAAATGGGCTTCCAATGAGGCCTTCAAAATACAATGATAGGAGAAGAGAAAATTGTGTACATTTTTCTCTAATCTTTCAAAAAGACTAGGGAATGCTTTCATATGGGAAATGAGGTAAACAGACAGTTCTTCCTCTCTTGCATCAGACAGCCAGCTTCTCCCCAGCTTCCTGACCATTTCTGACCAGGTGTGATGTCCAGTGGTTAGGTGAGAAAAGGCCAAGACAAGACACCAGGTGTGCTTGAGCTGCATGGCCCATCTACAAGCCAGCCATCACCACCCAACATCCAAATACAGGCACAGATTTTCCTCTCTGCATCCTTCTGTGTCCATTAGTTTCCCTGGGGGTGGACAATGGTTACATGAGCTAAAAAGGATCCCTAATGTGCTCTGAGAAACTGGGGGACTAAACCAGGGGGCTACTCTCTGCTGAGCTACTTTGCCTCAGAAAGAGGCACAGGATGAGTTCTCAGCTCATTATTGACTTGCTATCTGTCTGTGAAGATGCTTTAAGAAGCGAAAGTTGGTTTAAGTTTAAGAGAAGTTTGTTTAAGCTCTGCTCCTATCACAGTGGTGGATAAAAAAAGATCTGTAAGATCAGCTGAAAGAATTGGATCAGTACACAAACTTCAAATAAAATGGTCCCCAGCACACCTTGCATGCCTGTTGTAGCAATCCATAAAGTTGAAGGCACTTGCCTCAGGCTTTAAGTGATAGGTCCTCTGTACAAGGAGTTTCCCGTCACAGTTTCCCTCTTTGCCTGCTCGCTCCTACCTCCCCGCCACACAGCGTCAACATGTTTGTTCACAGGACCATGGCATGACCTGGACTTCAGAACTGATGAGGCTTTTTTAAAAAGTTCCCTGATGGTGGGTGAAAAAGATTTATCTGAAAGCTTTATTTGTTTACAGTAGAGCCCCACAATTCATTAAATGTGAGGAAGAGTTGGAGAGTGGGGGAAGATAATGACGCCAGTGGCACATATAGTTCCTAACAGAGCCAAGCAAGGGGAGCTACAACCTAAGACTGCCTAACATGTGCAAAGATTTCTGATTGGCATATGTAAAGTACACTACAGTAAGCAGAGATGAGTGTTGCTTTATGAAGAACATTCTTCATTTGTTACTTATGTTTCCTATTAATTGGATTGCAGAAATTTCGTCCTTAAAATTACAGGAGCTCTACTGACAACAAAGCTTGCTGCCTTCCTATTCTTAGGAAAAAGATTTACTCTTAGTGGTACACCTGGAGTCATCACCTCGATTGATCTGTGACGCTAAATGTCAAAGGGGTAAAGCTTATGAGAACCTGTAAAAATGTTAGTGTATTTTAAATCTGGAAGTCTTGAATAAGGATTTAACAACAAAACTTCAGATCAGCCTCCCAAAATGTTAATCCACTGCAGACACAGATAATTAGTAAGTGCAGAAGGAAAGATTCAAATAAGAAGCTTTTTATTATGAAGCTAGTGACTTATGCCATGCTTTTCTTCTACTAGACCAAAAAGAGACGTTTAACTTCATCTGCTGATGGAACTACCAAAGCAATGAAATAACCAGGGTTTTTCTGCCTGTTCTCCCCATCCAGCTTTGAAAGAGAGGACCCTCCCTTTCCTTGGTAATCCTTCCCAGAAACCAAAGATCATATTTTGGAAGAGTCTGGCTAAGGCATGAAGAATGCTGAAGTAGATGAATGTAGATGGCCAGAATTACTGCAGGTGCTGAAAGAAGGCCCACTCTCAATGGCTGGGCAAGATCCTAAGTTGATAAAAATTGCAAGGAGTGGTATTCAACAATTTTTTTCTATTTTGAATATCTATGAATGTAGGGCACTGAGTAGTGGGGCATATTCAGTATGTTTAAAATGAAATATAATTTTAAAATATAGATTTTTTCTACTCAATTCCTTTTCTTTAGCATTCATCTATAGGGGGTTTTTTATAGTATGTTTTTAAAAATCTTCCTATTATTGGAAGGAATAACATCTGCCATAACCTCTGGAAAGTGCCCAGAACATCAGACATTGTCAAGTTTCAAAGCAGTACCTTGACCACTCTGAATCTTTCTATTGCGTTATAAGAAAATACTTGTGTGATGTTATTTAACTGGAGAGCATATTCATCATCACGACCAAACTATGCAAATAGACGATAGGATCATAAGGTTCCCAAACCCCAAGTTTAATGTTCATTCACTAATGTCCAGAGTTATATTGCTCTAAATACGCTATGAGTGATATGCGGCCTCAGGCATTAAGAATGTGGCACCTCTATTGTCCTCTTTAATACCAGCAGAAGTAGGCACATGTTGTGACAGATATATCATTCATCATTCCTCCTTCCCACTCAGTTCTGCTGTCATTTAATACTCTTGTCTTGCCCATAGCAGCTATCTCCAGCTTCAACCCTTGTGTCCTTATTCCTTTCTCTCCAATGCACAGTGCAAAGCTCCTCTGCCACCAGACTAACGTGCCATATGTTACCATCTGCTCCAAACAGTGTCCACGGGAAGCAGTAAAAGTAAGTATTCTCACTCTGTGAGGAATCAGATCTTGATACAAGCTTGAAAATTCCCACACTGAATATATAAGCATCTGCTATCAATAAGCAGAGGTGTAAAAGTTGTTCATAGCAAAAATTAGACAAGTCATCAAAAGTAGTCAGGATATAAAATCCTATGCTAATGTAATGCATCAGTGGCATTATTTTTGACTATGATGTTATTCATACTTATTTGTGAAGCAAAGGCTGCACACCAAGCCATGCCAAAGGCATCAGCTGGCACACAATACCTTCACTACATGATGTGCTGTAGAGTGATTTATACACTGCTATACTAAACTGCTAATATATTCATGCATCCCCATACAAAAGAGGCTGCAGTTATTTACCGGATTTCATTATCATGACGGAAACATGATTGCAACAATCTGCATGCAAGTTCTTATTTATTTTTAATACTGCAGATCAAGCTCTCTACGTATCTGTAGGAGGAAAAAGATCTCTACATACTAGCATGGGACCAGCATCTCCCAAAAAAGGGCTTTGAATAGTATAAAGTCTGCCAGAGAAGCATACTCAGTGTGTGGGAAGGACAATCTGCTTTCTATTGGTTGTAATAAAGCCAGCAGCATCTGCTGCTGTTCAGCAACATCGTCACCACTACTCAGTCTCTTAATAACATTTTTCATTCCCAGATCGTATTTTGAGCCTTCCATTCGGCATTTGTTTGTTTGAGCAGAGGCGACCAGGTGAGATCCTAAAATTCATCACAGAATGTAATTCCAGAAACTTATTAAGTGGTGGTGTCATTAGAAAGGGACTGGTGAAATCTCATCTTAAGGCAGTATAAAATTCCAGTCACTTATAGCAAGATGAACCCATTCAACTCTGTCAATACAAGGAATAACCAAATCAGGTAAGCTTTTCCATAGCATTTCCCTTCAATCACATACTCTTCTGAACACTGGGTAAAAAGCTTAAGCTCTAACTCAAATTAATAAAAAGAGAAAAACAATTTAGCACATGGTTCTGATTTTCTGGACATCTGATGGAGCATACATATGTGAATAAGATTCGAGGAGACTTCTCTTGCTCACTCCTGAAACCAACGGCCAGATGCAGAGCAAGAAGTGGGTGCAATACTCCATGGAGTACTGTAAAAGTGATAGAAGCAGTTCTGGTCTCGAGGAGCTGGGACAACTTGCATTCAAATAGTAGTCAGAATTACATGTTTTCTAGTATTTGTGCCTCTGTGGCTCAGATATTAAGCAGGAACACGTTCTGACTCAGCCACAGTTTCAAATGATGATTTAGCTCTCTTCTGCACTAGGAAGACCAGATGCTTTCTCATTAGCCATTGGTACTAATATAGTCAAAATGATTCTTCTACATAAATACACTGATTGGTAGATAAAGAAAAATAAATGCCAACTAAATTAAATTAAGATCTCTTAGGAGACTACAGAGTAAGCACGTTTACCAAGAAGTGGCCCTAGAGCACACAATTTTCTATTTCAAACTTTGTTTTCAGCCATTATCAACATGATGCTACTACAGCCCCATAGGCAATGTGAAGTTATTATTAAGTCTATACTGTTGACAACTGACTAGCAAAAAATCAACAACATCAAACTGTCATCATGTATCTATTAGACCACATCAAAGTAGTTTGAGGGCTTTCTTATATGGAAAAAAATAACCTCTTACCTTCAGTATGTACAGCTGAAACATAGGTCCAGTTATAGCGCTTTACAATGTCCACCATTGCCCGTGCTTGCTGGGCATCAGATGGCACCACTCTCATAAAATACTTGAACAGAGTTTTGTCACTTAGGTCCATGCTTGTGGCAGAGTAAGCAATCTGAGGTATATTGAAAAGCTGCAACAAGTTCTGGACTTGGATAGCAACTGAGCTAGAGCCAGGTCCAATGACACCAACAATGGGTTTCTTGGAGCGGAAAGATGATGATGATCCATCCACACATCGC
The DNA here is from genome assembly GCF_023634085.1 of Falco cherrug. NCBI lineage: Eukaryota > Metazoa > Chordata > Aves > Falconiformes > Falconidae > Falco > Falco cherrug. The sequence goes on from NC_073698.1 coordinate 9,977,621, forward strand.
ACCATCCCTTCCTCTTCTTCTGATGAAATAAGAGAGTCCCTTATAAACTCGATGCTCTGCTCCAGAGCCACAGCAGAATGCCAGCAGGAGTCCCTTATTTCACATCCTAGCGTTATATTTGGCAACAGTGTAGGGTCCAAATTAATTCTGTCAAGGGTATGTAGCATCGCCTCCACTCTCTGAATGCCATACTGCTCTCTTACCTCTCCACATTTCCTCTCATGAACCTTGTCAACAGTTGGTTGATGGTGGACAGAGAACAGAGCTCCAATGATAATATCACCAGGCATGTGTGCAACCACCCTTCTCTCATTGGCCTGTGCTGAAACCAGAATTCCAAAGTTCCCACAGACATCTTCCTTCAATAACAGGATTGCAAGGAACAGAAAAAGGACCATTTTAGGAAATGGTTTAGGCTGGTAGAGACAACATGATGGAACAAAATCGGAGAGCTGGTGAAAAGCAGTTATCGAATCTCTTGGATAGAAGGAGCACTATGTTGATGGTTAACCAGGAGTTTGCGTGTATTCTCTAAGAAGTCACCATCATCTCTGAGTGGACAGCTATGCAGAGCTGCACATGTTATCATAATCCTCATAACCTTAAAAAGTAATAAATAAGAGAAAGAGCTTTAAAATTCGTTATGAAATCAGCTTTATAATCTGTTTCAAAATTGCACCTATTCCTACTGCTCTCTATGACTGTAATACATTGTCTCCTGTATAAACTTGCTTCTGTCATTTTCAAGCTGGAAAATTTCATTGTACTTCAGTGTTTCATCATCTTAGGCTTGTGCTTCTGCTGGTATATATCGGTATATTTCTCCTTAACACACTCGTTTAAAAATTCTTTTGGGAAATATTTTCAAAAGCACAAAAGACAAGCAAGTATTTAATTCCATAGAAGAAAGATGTTGCCATTTCTAACATGTGTCTTCAAAACTAACTCACTTCACTTTCAGAACTTTGTATATCACAAATGCATAGGTCAAACAAATTTGCCTTGAGCTGTACTATGTTATCAATTACAGCACTAGGCAACTGCTGTTGACAAACAGAGCTGTTCTTGAAATATTCTAAGGAATGCAGAATCTGATTCTTCAAATCTGTAAATCTTTTTTTTCTTTGTAAGAGATAACATGAAACAAATTTACTTTTAAAATAAGTTAGGATTAAGATAACTGATTTTGGTATTAATAGTTGTTTTAAGCAGTGAATGTTTCAGCAGAGGAACAACAATTCTAAAACAACAAAGCAGTCAAATGATTTTCATTTTTCTATATCCTTAAATCAAAAATTGCCAACAAGCAATTAATTAGACAAATCCTGGTACTGTAGACAGCTATACTGACTTCTCTGGTAGAAAGAAGTCAACACAGAGACTATACAGATATGTTAGTGCCTAAAACATTTGATCTGCTATGTTTGCTGATAGTCTGCAATGCAATCTGCAATCAGCTTTAGTGTTGCTGAATGGTAAAAAAAAAAAAAAAAGAGAGAGAGAAAGAATCAGCAAAGAATTCGTATCTTGGGCTGTGGTTAATGGAACTTGAACATCTACTTGAAAATGTTCAGTACCTAACAGTGGATTTGCGGCAGGATGCTTCTGGTTTTAAACATAGTGCTTAAAACATAGTTTGTCCAGTTCTTGATCCCTGAGCACATTAAAGTATCATCTATTTTTCTACACCTGCCAGTGAATCCATTGATAGTACAGAAAATTAAGTACACTCTTAACTCTAGGAAGAAGCTGAGCTACGTAATGAACCACATGCCCTGTTTCATTACTGACAGAACAACTGCAAAATTCTGGGACAGAGCCCGACCTCAGTTTTATTGACAGAAATTTTTGATGTAATAAAAAAAAATAAGTCTCCATATGTTTCAGACCTACCAATCATTTCTAATCCATTAACAATTACTCTAACAATGCTCAGATGTTGTAAAGTAAAAGAAACCCTTGGCACAGAAAATTTGCCTGTTTCTTCCAGGTTGAAAATCAAGCAGTATTTTAATCTTGAATTTACCCCTCACAGCTAGGTCATTCAGTACAATGTCAGAGTGAAAATATTCCTGATTCTGAGACAGGAAAACCTAAAAACACTTTTCTTCTTGATGTTAGAATCGCAGACTGGTTTGGTTTGGAAGGGACCTTAAAGATCACCTAGTCCCACCCCCCTGCCATGGGCAGGGACCTTCCACCAGCCCAGGCTGCTCCCAGCCCCGTCCAGCCTGGCCTTGAGCCCTGCCAGGGATGGGGCACCCACAGCTGCTCTGGGCAGCCTGGGCCAGTGTCTCACCACCCGCACAGTGAACAATTTCTTCCTAATATCTAATCTAAATCTACACTCTTTCAGCTTAAACCCCTTGATTAATTATTATTTTACGTAGACACCTATAAATTATACATTATTTACACAGAGGAAATCATGCCATAGTTTCAGTGAGTGTTCTCAAATGAAATCCAGATCCTTAAAAAGAGAAAACATTGAATAGAACGTTTTTAATATTAATTTCAATATTAATAATTCCATGTAATATTAATCTTTAGTAATAGAAAGTGTTAACAATGAAATAAGATCCAGACAACTGTAGAACTCTTGAAGTTGGTTTTTTTTTTTTTTTTCTCTCTGTGAAGAGCTGGCTTATCAATACTGCAGCCTTTTGCCACTAAGGAATAACAGCAGTTCAATTCAAGTTAATTAGCCTCTAATTACAGAATATCACTACTGCTTATGTCTTCCAATTGTTTGTTCCGTGACTCTGAAGACAGTACCGTATAATTTGCAAGCAGTCCAAAGGATGAATGACAGGGGATATCTTTGTGCAATATCACAGCTATTAAATTCTAATACCTCCAATTAATTGAATGCATTATCACTTTTTAAAAATATGAATTATTTACTAACTTATTAACACTTCAACAGAAATAATATCTGTTATTTAAAACCATGGATGCTTATTTTTCTGAGCTTCTCAAATTAAGGCTACATGTACAGAGCGCAAGTATATGTACCATATGCCAGCTCTGCCTTAGACTGTAACTGGATATACAATTAGATGCCTTTTTATAACCTACCTGCCTGTGCAGCTGCATATGTATGAATAGAGAGAGCTCAGAGGATTGGGGGCAAGTTTATGACAAGCAAAACATAGTCTAATCCCCATACACAATTTTATTTCTACTACACACATTTACCAGGTTTCTGGTCACCTTTAATAATGGTGTTCTTGGTCTTACATCTATAGATTAAACAATTTCCATACAGGATATATGAGAACCAGAGGGCAGTAAGGCCATTTGTATCTTCTTCACTTCAAAGAACAGCTGTTTGATCTTCTCTGTCTACAGTTGTATCTATCAGTATAAAACTACAGGGTAAAGAATGAAATAAAGCTGAAGAACTCCTTTGTATTTATAGTTCCATAATATTAGCTGATCTCATGGCTAGGGGGTTCCTAGAGCCCAAAAGCAAGATCTGAAAGCAATCAAATCCTTCCACTCCATGGCATCCATGGGAAAAGAAGGGGCCAGATGCAGACTGCAATTGCTCCATAATTAATCAACTTTTTTCACATATTCCACTGTACTAAAGTGAAAGTCAATTTGCTTAGGACTTACAAAGCTGTTACTATTAACACCAAGTAAACTGCTTATGTTTTGTGGTATTAGATAGGACTCATATCCAAAGCATCCGAAGCAAATGCTTTCTGTGGGCTTTCACGATGCAGTGCAACAACTTGGAATTTATATTGGCATGGCTAAGTGAGCCTGCTAAATGTAGACGGATTTGTACTTGTATAATAGACATCTGGTTCTATGGGCTTACTCTCACTCTCACAAACCTAAAAATCATAGAATGGCTGAGGCAGGAGGGGACCTTGGGAAGCTGTCTGGTCCATCCACCCTGCTTAAAGCAAGTTGAACTAAAGCAGGTTTCTCAGCCTCCTGTCCAGTCAGGTTTTTAATATCTGTGAGGATGGAGACTCCACAATTTTGCTGGGCAACCTGTTTGACCACAGAGACAATAAAAAGTGTTCTTTTTTATGTTTAAACAGAATTTTCTGTATTTCAATTCATGCTTATTGCCTGTCATCATCCTTCCACTGGATACAGCTGGTTATGCCATGTGAAGATGCCCTGAGAGTAATCGGGTAACATGTCCCATTTTAGGCCAAAATAGCTGAGCAGAGAGCTGATAGACTATACACGGTAATTACATTTCCTGGAGAACATCTTCCTGAAGAGAAGACGGCCAAGGGAACTGTTCGAATATACAATTTAACTGCTCCTCTGTCCCAAGACAATCACATACAAGTCATTCCACATTTTGATTACCATTCTTTCCTACTACAGGAAGCTTATTATTACAAGGAGGATGAGTACTAAAATAAAATCAAGCAAAATTTCATAAGCTTAACTATAACTCCTGTTTAAATTGTTAGGGATAACCCCAAAGGGAATTTGGCATGCTATAGCTTTCAGACTGAGAACACAAGCATCAGCAGCATCAAAGACAGTGAACTCTTGAATGCATGCATAAAGTAACGGGAATTGTTTCCCAATTAACAATTTATCTGCATTTACTTGTTTTCATTGATGGACAAGCAAATCAACATACACAGCACTTAGGGTCAAATTTACTTTTCACACTGTTCAATTTTCTTCAGTGTCAAGGGAGTTCTTCCCAATTTACTGCAACATAGGCAAAATGGAATCAGGCACTTAATTAGCAGTGTATCAAGGTTCCTAGCTTATTTCAGCTATGGATCTAACTGCAAATTAATCCTGAAGTCACATGCTTTAACAATAGATGACAGACACTTTGGTCTCGGTCTTCTGGTGCACTAGCTTCACACTTGGAGCAACTGCAGAAGTAGTAAGGCAGAAGGAGAATTCTGCCTATCTGTCCTTTGCTCGGTCTTGCCCTAGACAAAAATTTAAGGGCTACCCAGATGGCTGAAGACACAGATCTGATGAAGCACTCAACATGTTCCTATAACCTTGCTCTCCCTGGCAGCAAAAACTTTATATGCCAGTCTCTGTCAGGAGATATTCTCAGCTGCTCCTTTAGGGCAGAGTTCCAGCTACTTCATGTTGAGGTTTAACCGAGTAGAAAATGAGCGTCTGTAAAATTCCATGAAACATCACTCCTCAAAATTATTTATTTTAACCTCAAATGCAAGTCCATCTATATTGAAGAGTCTGTACAGACCGAAAAAACCGAGAAGAGATGTAACTAACATCCAATGGCATGAATTAAATCTGGATCAAAAAGCAAACTAGGAACAGCAGTTCACGAAGGGCTGATTTTCCACTCTGTCCGTGGCTGAGAGTTTATCCATAGGGCTTGTCTGACTTAAGGGCTTCTACTACCGCAGGTGTAACTGTGTTTAAACCTGGAGAAGGAAACCCTTTCCCGCTGTGACTTAGGTTATTATAGCAGCGCCCACTAGTGACCCCGGAGTGAAGGGCCTGTCTCTTGCAGTCTGAATTCTCTTGGCTGTATGGCTTCTAACAGGTAAAACACGAACTCAGCAAAAGGAAGGGTTTGATTTAGCCTGTTTTCTACCAGGGAAAAAAAAAAAAAAGAAAAAAAAAAAAAGGCTTAAAAAGAGAGAAAGAGCAACACTTCTATTCAGGTTTCTTTTTTTGTTACAAGTTCATACATTTGCAGCCTGTTCATTCATAAGTGTCTAAATCTTCAGGCAGATTTAAGTAATAAAAATAAAATGCAGATTACTGAATCATAGACCAGCGCTGTGAAGGAGTGAGATCTGTGACGGTCCAATCCATGAAAGCACTTAGGCATAGGCTTAGTGTTAAGCACATGAAGAACGCTATTGGTCAAACAACCGTAAAAACTTATCTAAAGTTTAGTCTCTTTAAAGGATTTTTGTGATCAGAGCAACCACAAAAATGTAAGGTCCCAAAACTCATTGTTTTGTAGTGACAAATTTTACTTACACGCTACGTTTGTATAGGCTACCTGCTGACTAAATGCTTTCCAGACACTTACTTACCATACATACTGCAATTAATTCAACGCCATCAGATATGACATAATATATGTTGATACAGATATGGATCAAATCAGCATATCCCAAGAATCTAACCTAGGGTTCACTATCAGAGAAGCAAAATTTTAGCAAGTAGTGTCAGTCCTGCCACTCACCTCACAGTGAAGATTTTTAGAGAGCAAAAGATCGAATAGCCTTAGAAAAACAATTACATAAGGAGAGAAACCTTTTGGTTCATCCTGATGGGAACCAATGTGAGGAAAAAGTGCACCTTCAGGATGCTAAGCCTTTGCTCAGTTCTGCTGGCTATTTGCACTGCAAACTCTAAGCACCCGGTTGAAGCTGTTCTGGCAGCCTACTCCCCAGTACGGTGGGGGGGGCTCAGTTGGCAGGAGGTCCCCCACACCCACTCCTCAGAGGTAATTCACTTTGGTCACAGAAAACCTGATGCACTCACATGGCCTTCAGATGAAAATCCGGAAATATGAGCACACTATTCTGTTTTTCATTTTCTACTGCTGTTTAAATTTTCTGTTCACAAAGAAAAAAATAATTTTAAAAAATTAAAAAGATCAAACAAACATTAGTCGTTGCAGTATCAGCTCTGTGAATTCCAGTGAGCACTGGATCAAGCCCCTTGACAAAGGAAACAGCCTGGTATGACAGGAGAGACTATGAATCAGTTTTCTGTAATTCCACTTAGAAATAGGAGGAAACTAAGCGGCACAGAAGAATTTTAACCATTTGGCCAGAACCGCTAGTGAAAATGACAGGCTAATGTGTTGATCTCATGCCTTCATAGATAATAAACACAGGCTACTATAATTATCGGCCAGATCCTTAGTGATCCCAAGAAGTTCTTCCCCATATTATGCCCACACACACGCAGTTTCTGGTTCATGAAACAATTTTGGTTTTAATATATAGGTGCTTAACTTCCCAGCAAAACTTGCAATGATCTCTGCGATTCCACTAAATATACTACTTACTGCTGCTGTTACCAAAACCTGTTATACCATATGATGCAGGAACTAATAGCTCTGGTGGGATTTCAGCTGTAATCTTAGTCATTTTATTAACAAAACTGTATGATCTGGAGGAGGTGATCAAGAAAAAAGCAATAGCAATTCCAAAAGACATTTTCTAGCAAGTTGCAATGAGAGTGGTGTTACAGTGGCATTCCAGTACTACCACTAAATCAAAAAAGCCATAAACACGCTGGCAAATAAAATGACAAAGAATCTATATGGAGACCCCAGAAATACTCTCTGATGATTTGGAATAATAATTAACCCTGGCATCCCTGATCATGTAGCATAAATATCAACATGTAGTTAAAGTATTTGGGAATTTGCAAAATATTGGCATGTGATAGAGATGTTTAGGAATACGGTAACGAAAAAAGTCATGGAATATAAAAGAGCCTGGCAGTTAACTCCTCTATACATCTTTCTCTTTCAGGATTGTTTAGACTGGTATATTTTCAAGATGATCCTCCGCCACTCCACTGTCGAGATGATCCCCCACTTTGTCCTCAAGACTAGAAGAAAGAAACGCCCGGCCGCCCCCTACACCCAGTCACCCCCACCGCCACCAGGGAGCCCTTCTCAGGGAGGAGATGGAATGGAAGTGGGGGTGCCGGGACGGCGGAGCCCCGGAGTGCAGGACAGGCTGTCTGCCGGAGGCGGGCAGCAGGCGGCAGGCGGCGGGCAGCGGGCGACGGCGGGGCGGGCGGGCGGCGGGCAGCGGGCAGCGGGCGGCGGGCGGCGGGCAGCGGGCGGCGGGCAGCGGGCGGGCAGCGGCGGGGCGGGCAGCGGGCAGGGGGCGGGCAGAGGGCAGCGGGCGGCGGGCAGCAGCGGGGAGGGCAGCGGAAGACGAGCAGCGGCGAGGCGGGCGGGCAGCGGGCAGCGGGAAGCGGGCGGGCAGTGGATGGGCAGCGGGCGGCGGGCAGCGAGCAGCGGGAAGCGGGCGGCAGGCGGGAAGCGGGCAGCGGATGGGCAGCGGATGGGCAGCGGATGGGCAGCGAGCGGCGGGCGGCGGGCAGCGGCGGGGCGGGCGGCGGGCGGGCAGCGGCGGGGCGGGTGCTGTCCCTGGTGCTGAGCACCGCCCGCCGCCAGCGTTCGCCTCCCGGCAGGTTTAAATACAGAAAAAAAACCCCAACCTAAAAATCAACCAGTGATAAAAATTGCCACGATGGTCACATTTGTCATGCAGGAGCACATTTTTTTATAAATAATTAAATACATGGAGCTAGGTCTTAGGGCAAACTATTGGGCAAGGTTAACTCCCAGCATAGCCACCTGCACTGCTACAACTAAGTGGCTGTGCATACAGACGTAGATGTGTGTATATACACTGGTTTTTAGGTCTCTGCTTCCCTGCTCGGTTAGTGGTATCGCTGTCCTTCTCAACCCTTAATGAATCGTTTTTGCACACAGAGACATTAGCTCCGATTATTAAATAAGGAACAGACGGGACTCGCCGAGCAGAGCCAAAGTGATTTGTCCCAAGGTCACACAGAAAAGTCTATGGCTGAGCTAAGCCTGGCCGTCTCTGGAAAACAAATTCATCCCCGTTTCCATTATCCCTTCCTGGCAAGACAAATCCCCACTGGTGAACAGAAGGGCTATATCACACGCACCACCGAGCCCAGGTATTGCAGTGCACCAGTCCCCCCCAGCCCCACACATATCCTGCTCCTGGCGAGGGATCAGTGCCTGCTGCCCTCCAGCGCCCCGACCCGTTGATGCCCCAACAGCCCCTGGAGGTGCACCCCACCGCTTGGCTTGCTGCCCCCCCAGGAGCCGTGCTTGTCCTCCGGCAACCAGGGCACAGAGAAAAAGCAGGCGGGAGGGAGGGAGGGAGGGGAAAGAGTTCCTGCCCTATCCACAGGGTTTCTGTCTGCAGCCCAGGGCATACAAATCCTCTCTCCCACCCCGCAGCATTACCTTGTCAGCAGTAGCTATTGCTTCTTCCTACAGTGGCGGCAAAGGGGTCCTTTTGGTGGCAATAATCAAGACGGGTAGGGGTAGGCACCTCCTATTTTCAGCCACGGCAGAGATAGCATTCCTTGCACAAACCTTCTGGAGCTGAATAATCCTCAAATGCTTCTGCAAAGATCACCAGCAGGTGAGCCCCACTCGGCTAGCATTGTCACTCCTCCAGCTACGGGCACATCCTGTTTTCTTCTGATCACAGGCAAATGCTGAGGACCGAGTACCCTACCCCCGCGAACGCACGCACATACACACACGCCATGCAACACGCTGTTCTCTCAGCATCGCCCAAGTCTCATTTGCAAGAGGCGTGAATGGTCCCTGGATTTAAGGAGGGGGGGTGGGGGGTGGGGGTGGGGGGCGGGCGTGAGGAGGAGGAATAAACAAACAAACGATGAAACAACAGACGGATTTTTGCTCTCTGCCACCACAGCCTTGGTCTTCCTAAATACTTGCTGCAGCTTGACCCACCTGCTTAAACACCTCCGCCCCTCCTCATACATTCACGGCGGCAACCGCTCTGCATTTCCTGCATTCTGCCCAGCGAGAAAATCTCTCCAGATGCTCTGAAGGTTGCAAAGTCCCCCCATAAACTGACACTTCCCTCCCGTCCCTACCCTCCAGCAGGTAAGAAAGTGGTGATCAGCTCAGAACAGCATTATCCGAAGAAAAAGAGAGGAAAAAAAAAAAAAAAAAAGAAGAAAATAAAAATAAAAGCGATAGCTGCTTCGGGAGTGTGTTTAAAACCGAGTGGCGGGGAAGAGTTTACCCCTGCAGTCCCGGCGGCCTTTTGCGAACTGGCTCCGCCAAAGTTTTCCCGTCCCCCCGGGACCCTCTGCAGCACCTGCTGGTCCGCGCCTGGGGGCCGAGGGGGCCCTTCAAACCGGGAGAGCACCGGGCTTCAGCACAACTTTTTAGTGCCACCAAGTGGCACAGATCCCTCTAGGAAACCAAGCAGCCTGCCAGCCCTGGGCTCTACCTGCTGCTCCCTGGCAAGGGGACACGGGGTGCGGGGGAGGGGGCGAGAGCAGCGGCCACCCCCCACTACACACACACAAATACACACTGAGACAGCGCTATCAGGCAGCAAGGGGGGACTGTTTGCCACTGGAAGGACGGGTCGCCCTCTTCAGCCCTCGCCCCTTCCCTTGGCTGCGGGGCGGCAGCACCGGGCACGGTGGGAAGAGGAGCGATGCCCCTGCCCTTGGCTGCCGGCGGGATGTGCCCCCCCCGCTCCTCTCCCCGCCGGCCGCCCCCCCGGCTCCTCGCCGCCGCAGGTGCCACCTGCAGCCCCCCCGGCCCTGCCGAGCTCCCTCCCCTCTGCTCCCCCGCCCCGGGCTCCCTGGACCCACAGGCGCTGCAGTTCCCTGCCAGCCCCCTGGCTTCTCAACCAGCATCACTGGACCGTTCCTGCGAGCCCACAGGCAGGCTGCTTCTTTGCCTGCCTTCTGCCCACAAGCTCGGTGCCCCCCGGCCCTTCTGCTACCCCACCCTCCCACAAACCCCACAGCACCTTTCTCACAGCTGGCTACCTGCTCCCCACACATCCACCTTTTCTGGGTTCACCTTTCCCTCCGAAGCCAGCCGAGGCTTTACCTTCTCCTCCGGCATCCCTGCACCCTCCCAAAGCTTCCCCCCCGGCTCCCCCCCTTCTCCTCCTCCCTCTCACGGCTCAGCCCTACACACCCAGGCTCCTGCCCTCATTCACACCCCGCCGTCCCGCTCCTCTCCCGCCGGCGGCACCGCACCGCACCGCACCGGTCCGCCGCCCGGGGTGGGCAGGACCCCCCTGGCACATGGCCGGGCACGATGGCTCTGGGGATTGGGGGTGGGGGGCTGGGGAGGCGGGGGGCGGGTAGGAGGGGTCCTAGGTAGCCTGAGCCCTGACAAACTTAACACCTCCCCACACTCCTTATTGCAACAGCAGCAACGACAGGCACGGAACCATCTCAACACATTGCCAGACAGAGATGGTCTCTTCGTTCACCGCTATCCTTAGTAAATAAATAAATAAATAAATAATAAAGCAAATGCCATTTAAGTAAGAGCTGATTTGGCATTTAAAAGGCTGCTGGGTCCAACCATTTACCAGGCTGTATTTGTAGGGGAGGATTAGCTCGTGCATCCATTTCTGAGAATTAACAGCCCTTCTCTGCTGCTGCTCCACAGCCTGGCACTCCCTGTTGGTTCCCCCTCTCATGTTGCTGCTTAAAATATTTATTTTTTTTTTTAAACAACTACTGAATAACCCAAATCCTAGCTGCTGCTTGATGTGGCTCCCCCAGGGTGACTACATTGCTACATCCAACCTGCATCATGTCCTTCTCTGCACCTCTGCCCGTCTGAGGTAACTTTGATGAAGTTGTTGAGGAGCAGAGGAAGGACAGTCTTGCTGTGGCTTTATCCATGCTCCTAAACCTCTGTGATCTCTTTACGGCTGTCTCTCTTCCACCAGATTACTGGCTTGATTTTTGTCCCAGAGGGTGAAGGGTAGGGATCCTGTATGTCCTTACCAGGTGTGGAGCCTGGCCTCTTTCTCCTTCACATCCTCCTTCAGTCCCAGCCTGGGACTGGCTGGGAGCCCATCATCTGGCACCTGCTTCACATCATTCTCCAGCTCTCCTGGTTCCTCCAGTTGCTGAAGGCCTGGCAGAGCCTAGTCCTTAAAACAGAGGGCACTGTGGGTATGTGCACGTGTGGCTCTCACTGTTTGTTCCATCTGCTCAGCTCCAGGAGCCTCTGAGCTGGTGCTTGAGGGGATGGAGATAGGTTACGTGGGAGTGGAAAGCCTACTAGTTACCAAGGGCTTCTCCATTCCTGTCACTGCCCTGGTGGGGTGATGGGTAGAGAGCATCCTTCTTCTTCCTCCTCACACTCTTGCTCCCCTCAGACATTGTCTTTCCTATTAACCATGGGCCATGAAATTACTGGAAGGTTGGGAGGCTGAAGACAGAGAAAAAGAAGGGACAAATATTTGTAGAGAAAGCACAGGTTGGAGGAAGGAGGGAAGGGATGTGTCTGTAGGAGGTTAAGGTGAGACTGAAGGCAAAGTAGTATTACTGTGCACAGGGGCCCTGGAAGGAAGCAATGTCAGAGAGGTCTGGGGAGAGGGGAGGTGCCATGGCTTTGCTGGGGTGTCACAGCAGTTCTCTGCCTTCCCCCGGGACCCTGTGTGTGATGAGGGAGTCAGAAAGCAGTCACATCTCACTGGCAACAGAGACAGCCAGCTGGCTGGCAGGATGGTGGGTGACCCACACCAGCGGGACACAGAGTTGTGTGGATGCAGCCACAGTGGATGCAAAGCAGCTCCTACACACACATCCCCAAGAACTCCTTGTGAATCACAGCCCAGAGTCAGAGTTCACTGTGCCAGATGTTTGGAGCAGCTGGACCAAAGATTAAAGTAAGCAAACAGAGTGGATGGGGGTGGCCATGGCACTTACATTCCTAATGCCTCTCACTGACCTTTTAAACAGGATTCCAATAAATACAGATATATAAAAGGCTCTTTTCCTTTGCTCTTTTCCTCCCCCTTTCTCCCCTCCTCCCTTCCCATCATTCACAACCATTTTACAGAACCCATAAAAATTAGTCACCGCCTTCTTCACTGAGGGTAGATTATTTTTCCTCTACTGGAAAATTTCCCCTCCTATTTTGACACTATTTTTAAAGTAAATAAAATGAAAGCTTCCTGTACCTGTTTGCAAGAGCATCAGTAAAAAATAAATAAACCAGTACCTGAATGAGACATAATGAATACATTTTATAAACCTGGTATTGGTAACAGTCATTACTTCTGTGGCAGTAGCACCTATAGCTACTAACACATTGGGCAAGGCTGAACATGTTCTGAATCTGCACTCTGAGAGGATCATGCGTACAGAAAATTGCAGGGGTAAAAAGAGTACGAATCAATCCGCAGGTATAATATATCTCCAAAAACCTCGTTAACCACTCTACCACATTAAGACTGAAAATAATAAAGCTAAGGGAATACTAATTTGCATTATCCTCAGTTCCAAAATTAATAAACCCTGTAGGACACAGGCAACAGTCAAAGACAGAGTGTGGTCAAGAAGGTGATATTCTACTGGCCCAGGTGAGCCAAGTGCCTGCTTTCCTACAACGTAATCTGTAAAACAAGCTCAAAAAAAAAAAAAAACCAACCCAAAAGTATATAATGTATTTGTATACACATGTATATATACATATACAATATTTACTCCCTACTAGACAAGATGGAGGAGATAGAGCAAGGTGGGAACAATCTAATATGCTTACAGTTTACCACAGTTAAAATCAAGACAATTATTCTTGCTTCCCAGGCAAGTAGCTTATGGCATGTCTGTTATGAAGGAGACTAAAAAGGTGCAAAGCATGCTAAACAACACATTTTAAAAGAAAACAGTAGCCTGCCAGGGTGTAATAAAGGGGCTACTCTCAGAATCTTTAGTTGGTGGTGTCCTTCCAACCTTGAGGAATGCAAGGGACTGACTTAAATTTCTACTTTGTAGAGTTTTATGTAAACTTTGTGTCCACTTCAGAGTGGATACAGGGAAATTGTCTTTTGTAGGGTGCAATTCATCTGATCTGTCTTATACATTTTGTTTAGGATGACAAAGAAAGAAGCATTAAATTGTGCCCACTTATATTCATAGATTCCAAAATGTACCTATTCCTCATAAAAATATCTATATTGTACCAGTGTGCTTTTCAGGAATTTATGACTAATTTTTTGACTCCTGCTTGTGCATAGGTGTAAAGGAGGCCCTGAAATGCCCAACACTTCCAAGACTGTTCTATTTCTGTGCAAGGAAGCTACCCAGCTCTTAGTAGCTGGGAAAACTCAGGAATCTCAAACTGAACCTAGATTAGAAACTCCAACATTATGCAGTCCCTGGGTAAGGATTCTTGCCATAGATTTAGATTTGGAATCTATGACTAAAGGTGTCTATAAGCTGTCCTTTGGTCTGGCCTTTATGCTCATCAGTGGAAAACAGGATATCAGAAAGGAAGACAGAATACAGAGCTCTGAGGAGGGCCCTTGCAAGAAGAACATAAAAGGGAAACACAAACTCATGCATATGTATGGAGATTTATGTGAGTAATGGGGTGCATCAGATGTGGATAAAAAATTGTAGAATACAGAAGCCCTCAGATTTGCCCACAAAAAAATATTTTAGGAGAATGAAACCAGTTTACAGGGCATCTGAATAAAAAACACAAAATGGTTTAATTTAGTCTAGGGAATTGTTCCATGTGTCCTCCCTGTAATTCCATCTTTGTTCTTTCCAGAAAGTGAATTTCATGTCTAAAGTGGCTATACTTGCCAAAATGGGTAAGTAGAACTTTTGCAGCATTGCGCCTCTGATTCATATTAGTAGGAGTATTCAGGATCAGTAACTCCAGCTGTGGAAATTTGACTTACATTTTACCTTATAAATAACAGTATTATTGCTATTATTCAAGGTCACAGTGATGTTATTTCAATTGTTATAAGCATATTCAATTTTGTAAAATTAATAAAAAAAAAAACATTTATGTGATTTCTTCTTGTTTCTTCTGTTATTTCCAATATCTTTAAGTATGTATGCATTTATGTCCAGCTACCTTCTCCTGTGCAATTCCCATCACTTTTTTCTACCAAAGACTTCAATCGCACTTGACAAGTGACTCAAAACTGATGTGTGAAGAACTTAGTTAAATGCAATCAGTGTGCACACATTGAAAGGAGTGCTGGGGTGCTGGGGACATAGACAGACATCCCTATTGAAATTTGTAGAAATGCATGACTATATATTGAAAAAAAATAAAAATTAAATAACACTAAGCTTCTCAGGAAACTCCATGCCTTCCTGAGACTGTTTTTTTCTGTGCTGTGGAAATTGATTTAGCGCTCTCATATCATTCAATATCTGATACTGATGCTCCTATTTCTACCCAGTGCCTCACCACCTCACAGTAAAAAAATTCTTCCTTATATTTAATCTAAATCTACTCCCTTTCAGTTTAAAGCCATTCCCCCTTGTCCTGTCACTGCCTGCCCTTGTAAAAAGTCCCTTTGCAGCTTCCTTGTCGGCCCCTTTAGGCACTGGCAGCTGCTCTAAGGTCTCCCTGGAGCCTTCTCTCCTCCAGGCTTAACGATCCCAACTCTCAGCCTGTCTTCACAGGAGAGGAGCTCCAGCCTCTGATCATCTTCTCATTCCTCCTATGGACTCACTCCAACAGGTCCCTGTCCTTATGCTGGGGGCCCCAGAGCTGGAGGAAATATTCCAGGTGGTGTCTCATGAGAGCAGAGCAGAGGGGCAGAATCACCTCCCTTCACCTGCTGGCCACGCTGCTGGTGATGCAGCCCAGGATACAGCTGGCATTTTGATCTGCAAATGCACATTGCCGGGCCTTGTTGAGCTTCTTGTCCACCAACACTCCCAAGTCCTTCTCCTCAGGGCTGCTCTTAATCCATTCATTCTCTGCCCAGCTTGTATTTGTGCTTGGAATTGCCCTGACCCACATGCAGGACCTTGCACTTGGCCTTGTTGAGCTTCATGAGGTTCACACGGGCCCGCATCTCAAGCCTGTCAAGGTCCCTCTGGATGACATCTCTTCCCTCCATCATGTTAACCGCACCACACAGCTTGGTGTCATTGGCAAACTTGCTGAGGGTGCAGTCAATCCCAGTGTCCATGTTGAACAGCTGTCTATAGAGGGCCTCATCCACTCAGTCTTCCTGGTCAGGTGGCCTGTAGCAGACCCCTGTAATGTCACCTGTCCCTGCCCTCCCTTTAATCCTGACCCATAAATTCTTGGTTGGCTACTCATCCATCCCCAGCTCCATGCATTCCAGCTGGTCATTGGCTATTGTGGACAGCTGCCCTTTGGTTGGAGAGCCACCTTCAGGACTACCCTGCATGGAAACAGAGTATAAACATGATGAGTTTCACCTGAACAAAACTTTCCTCCAAATGAAAGTGGCAAAACGTCACTGCAGTGCTGCACACTAGTCACTCCACTGGTGCATTTCAGCTGGAACACTGTTATTTTAGCTATTCTTAGCCAGCTGATTCCTCCTGTTGACACTGAGATCTGATTCCTGTTCCCTCCATGAACAAAGGAGGTTGGCAAAAGACTGGGAAACACGTAGCACAGAACAACCTTGCTCCAGCAGTAACACAGACGCACCAGCACGTGGCTGGCTGGCAATCCACCTACCACCGAATGTGACTTGGAGCCGGCTCTGTCTCCTTGCTTGTAGCTCTTTCTGTGCAAAATGTCAGCTGGGAAGGTTCTGTAAGAGTGGCAGGAGTCATAGGCACAGAATAATTTCAGTCCTTCCACTTCCAGTAGTAGATCAAAAAGAGAGAAAAAGAGAACTAAGGCCAGCAGTAACCAAAAGGTGCTATGTTTGGTATATAGCTTTAAATTATAAACCTCCAATATTTCTTTCCTAGGTAAACAATTACTGCAGTTACTATAGGAACACTAAGTTGGCAAAAAGGTCTTTGTATTTTGAAGATGACTACTTTTTTGAGACCCAGCAATGAGAGTGGCGATTTTTCACAAATTTACAATTTCTGTCAAATTAAGTTTTTTTCATGGCCCATTGAAGAAGCAGGTGCACCTCAATTTCTTATTGGCATAACTTCAAGCACTGAGCAATCTTCTGAGTTTCTGAAATGGGCTTTTTTCATTCCAGAAATGGAAGAGGTCGATGAAGAAAATTTGAACTATAGTTAAATACCGAATGCAGTTCCCTTCACTTTCATATTCCTCTATTTTTCCTTAGCTAAACCTAGGTACACAAACACTCAACATGTTTGCTTTGTCAAACTGCATGTTTCTCACAATAGCCAACCTTTTCTTATATAAAAAGAAATATTTTTTTTTCCTTTGACTACCAATGCCTACTAAAAGAAAACACAACTGAAAGAAAAACAGTTTGATTGTTGGATGCTATGTGGCCCTTGATGTCAAGGGCTGTTTTATGAAGACAAAACCACTGCTGAACAGTCATATTCCATTTATACTTAGAGCTTCCCCAATATCTCTCCTGGCTTCTTCATTCAAGGTCAAAATAGTTGTGCCATGGTAGTGTGCTGTCTGAATAATCTCATTGCTGATGGACAAAAATTATTTCCAATAACAGTCAAGTATGTACAACTTAGGTATTGAGAGTGGGTGTACAACGGAACACTCCTTATCAGACACAGACTACCGTAATGAGATATCCACCTCTGGTCATCTATACTCTCTTCATAATCATATAATCATAGAATCACAAAGTCATTGAATTGTTTAGGTTGGAAAAGAGCTTTAAGACCATCGACTCCAACTGTTAACCTAGCGCTGCCAAGTCCATGTCCCTAAGCACCACGTCTACACGTCTTTTAACAACCTCCAGGGGTGGTGATTCAACCACCTCCCTCAACAGCCTCTTCCAATGCTTGACAACCCTTTTAGTGAAGAGGCTTTTCCTAATATCCAATGCAAACCTCCCCTGGTGCAACTTCAGACTGTTGCCTTCTGTCCTATCCCTTGCTACCTGGGAGAAGAGACCTGCCTCCACCTGCCTACAGCCTCCTTTCAGGCAGCTGTAGATAGCAATAAGGTTCCCCCTCAGCCTCCTCCTCTCCAGGCTAAACAACCCCCATTACTTCAGCCGCTCCTCATCAGACTTGTGCTCCAGCCCCTTCCCCAGTTCCATTGCCCTTCCCTGGACACGCTCCAGCCCCTCAGTGTCCCTTTTGCAGCGAGGGGCCCAAAACTGAACCCAGCATTCTAGGTGTGACCTCACCAGTGCTGAGTACTTGGGGATGATCCCTTCCGTAGTCCTGCTGGCCACACTGTTGCTGATACAAGCTAGGATGTTATTTGCCTTCTTGGTCAGCTGGGCACACTGCTGGCTCATGTTCAGTCAGCTGTCAACCAGCACCCCCAGCTCATTTACCAGACAGCTCTTCAGTCTTCCCTGAGCCCATAGCGCTGCCTGGGGCTGGTGTGACCCAAGTGCAGGACCCAGCACAGAGCCTTGTTGAACCTCATACAACTGACCTTGGCCCATCAATCCAGCCTGCCCAGGTCCCTCTGCAGAGCCTTCTTATCCTCAAGCAGATCAACACTCCCCCCCAACTTGGTGTCATCTGCAAAATTCCTGAGCGTGCACTCGATCCCCTCGTTCAGATCATTGATAAAGACATTAAACAGAGCTGCCCCAGTCCTGAGCCCTGGAGAACACTATTTGTGTCCAGCCACCAACTGGATTTATCTCCATTCACCACAACTCTTTGGGCTTGGCCATCCATCCAGTTTTTTACCCAGAGAAGAATACACCCATCCAAGTCATGAGCAGCTAGTTTCTGCAGGAGAATGCTGTGAAAAATGGTGTCAAATGCTTTACTGAACTGTGGATGGTAGACAACACCCACAGCCTTCCCACTATCCATTAAGTGGGTCACTGTGTCTTAGAAGGAGATCAGGTTAGACATGCCTTTCATAACCCGGTGCTGGCTGAGTGTGATTGCCTGTTCTCCTGCACATGCCAGATGATGGCACTCAGGATAACCTTTCTCCATAACCTTCCCCATCACCGAGGTCAGGCTGACAGGCCTGCAGTTCCCCGGATCCCCCTTCTGGCCCTTCTTGTAGATGGGCATCGCATTTGCTCATTTCCAGTCACCTGGAACCTCCCTGGTTAGCCGAGACTGGTGGTAAATGATGAAGAGTAGCTTGGCAAGCACTTCTGTCAGCTCCTTCAGTAACCTTGAGTGGATCCCATTCAGCCCCTGAGACCTGTGCTTGTCTAAGTGGGGTGGCAAGATTGTGTTAGGGGGATTATGGGGGCTTCATTCTTCTCCCTGTCCCTGTGTTCTGTCTCAGGGAGGTGGGTACCAGAGAGCAACTGATCTTACTCTTAAAAACTCGGACAAAGAAGACATTAATTACCTCAGCCTTTTCTTCATCCTTTGTCACTGTGTTTCCCCCCACATCCGATAAACAGTGGAGATTCTCCTTTTGTTGCTAATGTATTTATAGCAACATTTTTTTATTGTCTTTTACCTCAGTAGCCAGATTAAGTTCTAGCCAGGCTTTGGCCCTTCTAATTTTCTCCCTGCATAACTTCATGACATCCTTATAGCCCTCCTGAGTGGTCTTCTCCTTCTTCCAAAAGTCATAAACTGTCTTTTTTTCCCTGAGTGCCAGCCAAAGCTCCCTGTTCAGCCGGGCCGGTCTTCTGCCCCGCTGGCTCTTCTTTCAGCACATGGGGACAGCCTGCCTCTGTGCCTTTAGGGTTTCCTTCTTGAAGCACGCCCAGTCTTCCTGGGCTCCTTGGCCCTTCAGGGCTGCCTCCCAAGGGACTTTGTCAACCAGGCTCCTAAACAGGCCAAAGTCTTCTCTCCAGAAGTCCACGATAGTGGTTCTGTTAATTCCTCCTTCTCTGAGAAACGAAAACTGCAACATTTCATGATCACTGTGCCCAAGAGGGCCTCCAGCCACCACATCACCCACAAGTTCTTCTCTGCTCACTAACAACAGGTCCAAGGGGGCACCTTCCCTAGCTGGCTCCCTCACCAGCTGTGTCAGGAAGTTACTTTCCACACATCCTCCAGAAACCTCCTGGACTATTTCAGTTGAAGCTCGTCAGTTAAAGTTCCTCACAAGAACAAGGGTTAGAGACTTTTTCCAGCTGCACCAGTCAATAGAGAGGAACTGGTACTTTGGTGATGCAATTAGTGTCATCCCTAAGAGGTCTTCAAGTGAATTTAACTTAAGATTGACTAATTTATGGAAGCAAAACTAACTAATTGAGGAGCAGATACCTGCCTTATAAACTGTTATAGTTAGGTGGGATGAACACATGCCATGATTTCCTTTAAAAAGCAAACCTAACATTTATAAAGCTGTCTGATGAAGTAATTGCCAAGACCCAGGTATAAAATTCTTTTTGGGGAGTGAGGGGAACATCTGTCTGTTTTTTCCCCAGTGCAGGCCACTAGCTGAATATAAAATTTAAATGTTCCCTTCCCCACTTTTTCTGTGCTTAAATGTTAGGCTGTGCATTAAAGCAGCTCAGAGACATGGTGTGCTCAAGAACACGGCGCTATTCATTTGTCAAACCCACCCTATTGTACATATTTCTAATGCAGCTACTCCCACAGCATTGAGCTGACAGGAACACCTATCACAGTGCAGCCCCACTGAGATTCCCAATGCGAATTCTGACTTTAGGAAGCCATTTGAAAAAATCCCACTGTGGCCCCAAGAAGTTCCGAGACATAATTTCAGACTTAAATAGGATTGAAAAAAAAGAAATATATGAAAAAAAATTGTTTGGTTAGAATTCTATCTCTGAAGAAGGCCTGATGGATGAGCACTTGGATCATCTCTGAGGGAAGTAGAGGTAAAAAAGGATAAAGAATGAACAAGAGAACAAGAAAACCCATCTCACTCAAACTGTGTTTTGGTAGAAAAAAAATCAGGTGGGTTTTTCTTTGTTGTTTTTTTTTTTTTTTTTCTGAGAGTATCAGTACAGAGGCCACTACACTGTCTTAGAAAACTGCAGTAACTTCTCCATGTTTCTACTAGATCACTAGAGAGGCCAAACGTTTTTCTTTCTTGTTCCCATACTTTTCTTAAAAGCAGTGGTTTCTTTCTTAAATATCTATCTATCTATCTTATATATGAGAAAGGAAGTAGTCAAAATCTGTCATTCCCTACTTATCTGATGTGAAGCTGGAGTGAGAGGAACATGAGTCTGGTTAAAAACATATAATACCCAAAGCCTGCATTAAGACAGAAAAATAATTATTTTTATATAGGTGAATAGTTTCTTGATTGGTCCTGAGCCAGTACCCACTGAATAAAGAACATAAATGGAAATGACATGAAAAAAAGGCCAGAATTAAGACAGACAAACAGCTTAATCTCTCCAGTGGCTGGAGGACGTGACAAAGGAGAAGACCAGTGGTTACATGTAATGCCAAAGCTGTAATAATGTCTTATGCATATGTTACCGCAAGTAAGTCGGAGAGGTATTGTTTTAAACAGAAATACAGCCTTCTGCTGTACCGAAAAAAGAATCAACCCACAACTCTCACTCACCAAGTCAATGTTCATACATAAACTGGCCCCAAAACGTTGTTTTATCCACTGGTCTATTAACCACAATACAGGGAGAGAAACATAACTCTCATAATATGGTCAATTATTTTGTTAGGACCATATTTGAGCAGACAGTTCCTTCTGAGGTGACATTAGTGTTTTCCCAGTAAAGGGCTTCAGTTTGTTAGGCTTTTTAGAAATACCAGTACTAACTCTGATTTCTTGAGACTGTTCTTTTGTTTACAAATAAAGCAACATGAATTTGCTTACATGGAGTTTAACATCTTGGAAACCAAGGATGTAAAAGCTTTGCTGATACAGTGAGGGAATCAATTGCACAAGACGTTATCAGCCTATGTATTTTTTTTTCCAGTTTTGTACACAAAGAATTTGCAGCCTGTCTTTGAGATTGACACTACTGACATTATTCTTTCAGCAGCAAGAGGACACCTGTGAATTCTCTAGAAATACCCTTAATAATTTCAGTCAAGAAATTAATCTAAAGAACAGGATTTAAGTGTGGAGGAAGACTGTGAAACAACTCCAAAGAGTACAATTAATTTGGCAATCATTTTCTAATTTAAAGAAGATTTAGAGAATGTACCTTGCCATATTTTCTTTGCGATCACATTCAAGAAAATCTTTCCAATGATGAGAAGCTTGTTGCATGTGTTGACACAAAACAAATTAATCCTGTAGCCAGAAGCAAATTATTAAAAAAATGTTTCTGGAATAGATAAGAGAGTTTTAATATAACATTAGGAAAATCATGAAAATCACCTTAACCATCTACATATTCAGCCCTGTGTCCTCACAATTCAGCATGGTATGTAAACATGCTATCAGGTCAATTGATGTGATAGGCAGTATTCACCAGACCTCACTTTGGGCTTTTGTGATGTAGATTCATTATTTTTTTCAACTCTGTTCGTACCAAGATGCAATATCAAAATGTAATTTAACAAACCACATTCTCTTTTCAAAAATTATCCCTTCTAAAACACCAAACTTTGCTCTGTTGCAGTCCTGTAAACTGCAGTCCTCCAGGGTTTTAATATCACAGCTGTCCATGTAAATTAGGTTTTATGGGTTTGTTACCATTTGAAAACTCTGCAGATTATCATCTTGCTGTGTGACCTTCTCTTGAACCGGTTCAAATGATCAGGATTTTGATTGAAGTAGAAAACCAAGATGAGAAAGTTGTTAGCTCCACATATTTTAGTTTGCCTTTTCCTCAATTTCATGTCAGTTCTCTGATTTTCATGGAG